>NC_091269.1:30017500-40017500 GCF_042477335.2 Ovis canadensis | reverse complement strand
ACCTTTGCTGACTTGAACCATGGACATTTGGAATTGTTTTCCAAGAGACTGGATGGGTGAGTCGTTTTGATCCCCTCCACCATAACCCACATTACACATTTACAGCTGGGCTTGCTGAAATAACAGCTGTAGCATGTGTAGCAAGCTTTTCTTCTGCCAAGTTAATTGGGCTGAATGGGGGTAAAATCTGTGACCCTGTCCTCGTTAACCCAGTGCTCTACCCAGCTGAGCTAACATCTCCAGTTCACAACAGCAGGCAAACCAAAACAAGGTATTTAACATGATGGACATTGGCAGCATTTTTCATATTTCATAAAATAAAAGGTTTTCTTGAAGAAGCCAATATTAGCCTCTTAATTAATCAATATGAAACAAAGCATTCAACTAATACAAAACTGTCACTACTAGATTTAGCACTTAAAAGCATAAGAGACTGGAAGCAAGTTGAAGGGATAAATTGAGAGACTGGGAGTGAAATATACATATTTTTATATATAGAATAGGTAATTGATAAGAACTCTACACAGTATTCTGTAATGACTTGTATGGGAATGTAATCTAGAAAAAGAGTGAATATGTGTGTATGTATACAAACTCACTTTGTTTTATAGCAGAGACTAATACAATGTTGACAATCAACTATACTCCAACAAAAATTAAAAGAAAAATGCAAAACAAACAACATAGATGATGATGCCGTTAATGTTAGGAATATTACCATGTCTATGGTGTAGAAGTGGATATCTGTGAGAAATCAGCAGTCTCTTTCCTCAGGCCATGATGCATTATCAAGTCAGATGCTGCTACAGAGAATATAGTTGGCTGCTCTCTGGAACACTGGATCTTAAGTCACCTAACTTGTGCTACTTCTATTCATTCATGAAATGTGTCTTAGTCTGTCTCAGGCTAGTAATAGATTAGTTTCATCATGTGAATCAGTCTTTAATTAGTTCCCCCAAATCTGCTACTCATCTTGGCAAGCATATGTTCTACTTCTTAATTTGGCCTTTGTTTACATTATCAAATAGCTTAGTGTTGCACTAATATGTTGCCTGGAAAATAGAGTTTGATAATAGTTCCTTACTTTGGCTTCTTAGTGAAAGAATATGGTGACACATAGATTTTATGAACTATACATTAATAGAGTCCCTCTTTACTGAGAATGGAATCATTTTGTTAAAAGGCTTATACACCAAAGTATGGGTATTTTCATACCATTTATCAGTCTGGGAAAAACCATAGTTTGACTATATGGACCTTTGTAGGCAAATTAATGTCTCTGCTTTTTAATACACTGTCTAGGTTTGTCATTGCTTTTCTTCTAAGGAACGTCTTCTACGTGGCTGCAGTCACTGTCCACTGTGTCTCAATAGTTTTGGGCAATGTTTTTCTCTTTTGTAACCTTTGCATCTATCAGTTTTTCAAATAATTAGAACAGGTGCATATCTTTGATTTTTATTGACTCAAATTATGCTACTGAAAAGCAATCCAATTATATTCAATTTGTGAGAAGAAATATTTCTCAGTAGTCACCATAAACTTGACTTGATTAAAATATAGTGGAACAAGGTACATGTAGTGTCAGGAAGTTTTTCTGATTACATAAATACTTATGTTTTTTTTCTGAAAGATGGCTTTTTCAAGGCTGCAGCAGTGATTTAGCAATGCAGCTATCGTATAGGTTATCTTATTCATCAAGTATTAGATTTCAGAAATGTAAGAGACCTAAGAGTTCCTGTAGTCCCTCTTTTCATTTTAGAGGCAAGGAAGTGACACACAGAAAGTCTTCAGGAGGCAATTTGATACCCTGTCTGTGGAGAGCTTAGATTCTTTATTCAAGCAGCAGTTGTACTGGCATTTTTAAAGTAGAATTTGTTATAGCATTCATAATTATATTTTAATTTGTCTCATACTTTTATTTATGTAATAAGAAAGTGATATATATCACCTCTATCTCTTTCATTACTGGAAATAGAGAAGCCTGGTGAGTAAGTCAAAATTTGCTAATGTCAGTATGAGTCAACATCCGCTTTAGATATCATCTCTCTACTTGCTACTTTAAACTCATCAATTGGGAATGCTAATGAAATGTCAGGTTAGAGACTTTCTATATTTGGCAAAAATATTTTTTAAATGCAAAGTTGTAATAATTTCTGGATTATTTTGAGGAAAACATGTCAGTTAAAGTAGTCATTCAGCCAAGCTAAAATATTTTTAGTTTTGTTTAATATTTTATTTTTCTCAATTTTGGTCATTAATATTGTGATTTATCAAGCATGAAATTTTCAGCATTTGAGGGTTCTATGAATATTTGTTATTTGGGTTATTATTAAATTAGAGCTCTTGTGCAGTACCATATTTAGAGTCTCTTTTAGAGTAGAGTCCAATTAGCATCTTATAAATAATGCAAATATGAATGAATCAGTAAGTAAGATTTCTGCCAAAGTTCACTGCTTGTTTTCAGCATAGTGCTATTTACAAATTTCTCAAGTTAGTTTAATGCAAACTCTTTTCAAACTACTATTATGAGTACTTAGGCAATATTCACATTTTAATTTACACAGAGTAATGTCAAACATAAACTGCCTGTAGATAATTGTTGCAATTATCTCTAGTTTGGCAATCCTCTTATAAGAAATGAATCCACATATTTTCATTAGTAACACTGAATTTCCAGCGTACAGAGAGCAGGGAAATTCAGCCTTTTCTTTCAGTAGATTTGGTATAATCATAATTATCAACAGTGTTTGCACATTCACCATCCTTGTGTTTGGAACTATGCAAAAAATATGTAGACCAGACATGAACCATGAACTCCCTGATGTTCAAGCTGGTTTTAGAAAAGACAGAGGAACCAGAGATCAAATTGCCAACATCCGCTGGATCATGGAAAAAGCAAGAGAGTTCCAGAAAAACATCTATTTCTGCTTTATTGACTATGCCAAAGCCTTTGACTGTGTGGATCACAATCAACTGGAAAATTCTGAAAGAGATGGGAATACCAGACCACTTGACCTGCCTCTTGAGAAATCTGTTTGCAGGCCAGGAAGCAACAGTTAGAACTGGACAGGGAACAACAGACTGATTCCAAATAGGAAAAGGAGTACGTCAAGGCTGTATATTGTCACCCTGCTTATTTAACTTCTATGCAGAGTACATCATGAGAAACGCTGGACTGGAAGAAACACAAGCTGGAATCAAGATTGCCAGGAGAATATCAATAACCTCAGATATGCAGATGACACCATCCTTATGGCAGAAAGTGAAGAGGAGCTAAAAAGCCTCTTGATGAAAGTGAAAGAGGAGAGTGAAAAAGTTGGCTTAAAGCTCAACATTCAGAAAACAAAGATCATGGCATCTGATCCCATCACTTCATGGGAAATAGATGGGGAAACAGTATAAACAGAGTCAGACTTTATCTTTTTGGGCTCCAAAATCACTGCAGATGGTGACTGCAGCCATGAGATTAAAAGACGCTTACTCCTTGGGAGAAAAGTTATGACCAACCTAGATAGTATATTCAAAAGCAGAGACATTACTTTGCCAACAAAGGTCCATCTAGTCAAGGCTATGGTTTTTCCTGTGGTCATGTATGGATGTGAGAGTTGGACTGTGAAGAAGTCTTAGCACCGAAGAATTGATGCTTTTGAACTGTGGTGTTGGAGAAGACTCTTGAGGGTCCCTTGGACTGCAAGGATATCCAACCAGTCCATTCTGAAGGAGATGAACCCTGGGATTTCTTTGGAAGGAATGATGCTAAAGCTGAAGCTCCAGTACTTTGGCCACCTCATACGAAGAGTTGACTCATTGGAAAAGACTCTGATGCTGGGAGGAATTGGGGGCAGGAGGAGAAGGGGACGACAGAGGATGAGATGGCTGGGTGGCATCACTGACTCAATGGACATGAGTCTGAGTGAACCGCAGGAGTTGGTGATGGACAGGGAGGCCTGGCGTGCTGTGATTCATGGGGTCGCAAAGAGTCGGACATGACTGAGCGACAAAAATGAACTGAACTGAACTGAAGACTTTCTATCTTTAAGTAATGTCCATGACAAACAGAGAAATAGATCACAACCATAAAATCTTTTAAGAAAGTGAAGATTAAATGGTCAGAGAAAGGAGAGACTTAAGAGCTGTTGGTGGTCAGGCAGAGGGTCAAGCAGGAGTCAGTGATCAACCATGAGTAAAAGTCAGATCATCATCAACTGTTTAAACTTAGGAACCAAATTCCTGACAGCATATGAAAGACCCAGTCAACTGGCAAATTATCCCTGAGGCCAGCCAGTGCTCTTTGAGCATCAGAGAGTTTATTTGCTATATTGAATGAGTTAATGCTGTTTAAATGTTCAACACCACTTCTTTACTCTGCAGACATGTTTATTTTTTGTGAAGAATGACAAAAATAGAGATGCCCCAAACATATCAGCATTCCAAACTTTCCAGATCTGGTGCTTACACATTCTCCTATTTCTTCCTTCAGCACTCTCTGTGGAAGTTCTCTGGTCTGGTCAAATTAGATGACTTGTCCCAGAGAAACTTAGTAACTACCATGTACCAGCCTACTCCTCCTTTCCATTTCACAAAGCATTTCTCCATTTCCTTTTAGCTCTAGTCTATAAAATTTTGCACTAAGCCCTCTGGGATAAATGTATGCAGAATATGCCTTTCTTCCAAATAAAAACTGGTCTTATAAGCTTTAAAATTATAGTGGGATTTGTTTGTTTTAGTGTCATTTGCCATTTTTGTTGACACAATTGAAATATATAAAGTCATGTTCAACTACTTTGCTGTTGAATATTTTGCCTTGGAGGAAAGAGTAGTTCTGAAGTAAATGTCTTATCTTTATTAAATTTGGAATACTTGAAACCTGATGTGATTGGGTAACTCACTTTATTTCCATTGTATCCCCCCTAAGGAAAATAAGTCACTTTCAGATCCATAGTGAATGTAATATTGTGTTAATTACAATACTACAGAGATAAAATGGAGGAAACACTAATGGACTAATTATGCTAAAATATTTCCATTTCCAGGCAGGCATATAATGAAATTATCAAAGTTCCTACCCTACCTTATTCATTTTATAGGCATGGGAAGTACAGTGTCATCAAATTATACTAACAAATTTTTAAAGATATTTATTATGCCTGCTTCTTTTCTTTTAATGTCTATTTCCCCTTGGCTTTTATCAGTTACTCTGTTTTTTCTCATTTATTTTTTCCCTACAGTCCTCTGTTTATTAATAGATCCCTTAATATAGTATTAAAATATTTCACACATATATTTTTTAAATTTTTTTAAAGGATTTGAAATCTTTTTAAAAATCACAACCATAGATATAACTACTTCAAGTAAGTACAAACAGAAAAAGATAAAGTTGGAGATTCTGTAGGGAGAGGCATAAGATCTTCCAGTTCAGCATCCTTTCTAGTTTTTCACTTCTGCTGTTTATATCCTTGGACCTCTCAGTGAAAAATAATTTAAACATCATTGATCTACCTAAAAATTCTATGTATTTAATGCTGGTGATTATATTGCCTATCATACTCTCCATGTAAATACTACTCAGAGGTGGTTGAGTCATTTTCTTGCAATTATAGATATTTATATATTTCTACATATAAAATGTATGGAGCTGTAACTGAATGTGGATGAAAGATAATTCATCTTTTTTAAAATTTTAAGAAGTAATCATAGAATTGTTGGTTTGTGTTAATTGTAAATTATGACACAGTTCAGTTCAGTTCAGTCGTTCAGTCGTGTCCGACTCTGTGCGACCCCATGAATCACAGCACGCCAGGCCTCCCTGTCCATCACCAACTCCCGGAGTTCACTCAGACTCAGTTCCATCGAGTCAGTGATGCCATCCAGCCATCTCATCCTCTGTCGTCCCCTTCTCCTCTTGCCCCCAATCCCTCCCAGCATCAGGGTCTTTTCCAATGAGTCAGCTCTTCGCATGAGGTGGCCAAAGTACTGAAGTTTCGGCTTTAGCATCATTCCTCCCAAAGAAACTCTCAGCTATATAGGTAATATATTACATTTTCATGAGTTAGTTTAGTAGTTTGGTTAAAATATAAAATATTTCATGCCTGTCTTGGTTATACATTTATTAATCCCATATGGTTGATCATCTATGTGGCTGTCTTCCTAACTGGTTTCAGATAACTGAAAATGTAAACAAGTTTGCTTTAAAACTAATATAGAAAATAAATACCTTCATTTATCAATATAAATATAATTGATTTTCCTCACTATAAATAATTATTTTTTTTAACCCAAAGGTGTAGTCTACTTAAATTTTGAGAGACCATTTATTGAAAAGCATAAAATTATAAGATCTAAGACCTGAAACTGCCCTGTAAGATTATCTTTTCCAACCCTCTCATTTTATAGAGAGGAAAGATAATTCCAGTTTTTAAAAAATTCAATATCCCTTCTTGGGTAAATGATTTGAGAAATGGTTGATATCTCTCTGAAGGCCACTGAATTCAGGGCTTTAGATTTAATGTGACATTTCATATAAAACAGAAGTGTTGATTATGTAATAAGTAAAGCATATTGCAGTATAATTGCTCTACATGAGTTGTGAGTGCCCATAAAGAATGACTTTGGTGAAATAGATGTCATAATTGTGCTCATTAAGCAATCTGAATGTTTAGCTGTGTGTGACTGATTATTTTCTTTCAAAATAATACTGATGATATATTAGGACAAAATCCTGTCTTCTACATTATTCACCTAGATAATATTCGCACTTGCATGAAGTGTGTTTTTATGTAACCTTTGCAAAGTAATTAAGTAGTATAGTGCTTTATTGAATAAAACTTAAAAGTTGTGAATAAAAATACTTCTGCTGATTCAGAATAGGCTATTTTATATACTGAGCATTTCACATTCATTCTTTGTCAATCAGTATAACAATGTGTGTGTGCATGTGTATTTTATTTTACTTATGTGTATTTTAATTGACTTTATCTCCCAATGTAGTTAGATAAGCACTGGAGCCCCAGAACTAAGGATGTTTATGTCTTTTGCAATTTGTAGGTAATATGACAGATATTGGGTCAAATCACGTTTCTGGGATAGAATTTAAAAGATCTCTGAGGGACCAATCATCCTCTCTTGAGATCAAGGAGTTAGGATGATACAAAAGATTATCCCAAACAAATATGTTTTCACATATCTAGCCACATAATGTCAGTACAATAAAAATAAGGGCATAGACGACACAAGAAGAAATCACAAGAAGTATCTTTGGGATAAATTGAATTATTCTTCAGAGAACTGGTCCAAAACAAGTCATTAATAGACTGTAAATCCCAGTTTTTATGTATATGTCATTTTAACCCGCAGCCACAAACAAAACCCATTTTCTCGGTTATCAAACCCAAAATTTGATCCACAACAACTGTTCTGTTTGGCGCTATAATTAAGGGATATTTAGGATGGTTCACACTGTTTCCTCTCTATGTGCCTGTTCACTCATAAAGGTTTTAAAAGTTCTCTCATCTCTGGAAGTCACTAGTCCTAATTCATCAACCCATTGTCATGGTGTAAGACGGCTAAATTTTCACAGCTCTATCACCACCTGCAGTGACTTTGCTTTACCTTTTCTTACAATTCAAATAAACCTTCTTCAATGATATTTCAATCTAGGCATATTTTTAGTTATCTCTTCCAACAGAAGTGCCCTAGATAATGTGTTAAGTCTTGCTATTGCTCTCTGGGACTTTATTTGGAACCTCTCCCTTGGTTGTGGTCAGAGCTAACTCTGAAATAATGACATAGATAGAGGTCTTTTTTTTTTTTTTTGGCCACTTTACCCCCACCTGGCTGATTTCCTCAGACTAATAAGGCATTACACTGGAATAAGAACAATGATTCTGAAAAGTTTAAGCATATTATAAAATATTCTTAGTTGTACAATGTAGTATAATTGGAATGACCAGTTGGATCTGTTGTTAAGAACCTCTGCATCTTACAATGCAAGCAAAGGTCTAAATTCATACCCAGTGCTGAAAAGGAAAAACAAGTTCAGGCATCCATAAAGTTAGGTTGTATTATGCACTTTAATTATATTATGAACCCAAGATCTATACTGTTAGACTGAAATAAGAGGCAAGAAGGTTCTAAGTTGAGATATTAATTTTTATTTAAACATCAGATTAATGAAAATTACTCTGGTAAAGATCAAAAGCTCTTGTTGTTGTTCCGTCGCTGTCATGTTCAACTCTTTGTGACCCCATGGACTACAGCATGCCAGCCTTCCCTGTTCTTCAGTGTCTCTTGGAGTTTGCTCAAACTCATGTCCATTGACTTGGTAAAACTAAAGGCTCTACCCATGCAGAATTTGAAATGCCCACTTTTATCATTACACATTAATTTGAATTTGTAACTGCATTCTTTCACACCTTCCAGAAACTCATATGATAAATTAAATGAACGTAATTAAAGCAAAGCCATTATATTTTAACTTGAAATTTATACCAAATAAATATTTCAGATTATATTTGAAAAGCCTTGCTAAGTTAACAATACACAGAAATAGAGGAAAACAATAGAATGGGAAAGACTAGAGATCTCATCAAGAAAATTAGAGATACCAGGGAGCAGTTCATGCAAAGATGGGCAAAATAAAGAACAGAAACAGTATGGACCTAACAGAAGCAGAAGATATTAAGAAAAGGTGGCAAGAATACACAGAAAAACTATACAAAAACAGATCTTAAAGACCCAGATAACCACAACAGTGTGATCACTCACCTAGAGCCAGACACCTTGGAATGCGAAGTCAAGTGGGCCTTCGGAAGCATAACTAAGAACAAAGCTGATAGAGGTGATGGAATTCCAGCTGAGCTATTTCAAATCCTAAAGGATGATGCTGTGAAAGTGCTGCACTCAAAGCTGGGAAAAATCCAGAGTGATCACAGGAGTGGAAAAAGTCAGTTTTCATTCCAATCCCAAAGAAAGGCTGTCAAAGAATATTCAAACAATTGCACTTATTTGACATGCTAGCAAAGAAATGCTGAAAATTCTCCAAATTAGGCTTCAACAGTACATGGGCTGAGAACTACCAGATATTCAAGCTGGATTTAGAAAAGGCAGAAGAATCAGAAATCAAATTGCCAGCATCTGTAGGATGAGAAAAAAAGCAAGAGAATTCCAGAGAAAAACATCTACTTCTGCTTCATTGACTATGCTAAATCCTTAGACTATGTGGATTAAAACAAAATTATTAAAGAGACAGAACTACCAGAGCACCCTACCTGTCTCCTGAGAAACCTGTATGCAGGTCAAGAAGCAACAGTTAGAATAGGACATGGAACAAATGGACTGGTTCACAATTGGGAAAGGAGTGCATCAAAGCTGTATATTCTCACCCTGCTTATTTAACTTACATGCAGAGTACATCATGTGAAATACTGGGCTGGATGAAGTACAAGCTGAAATCAAGATTGCCAGCAGAAATATTAATAACCTCAGATAAGCAGATAACACCACCCTTATGGCAAAAAGTGAAGAGAAACTAACTAGCCTCTTCATGAAAGTGAAAGAGGAGAGCAAAAAAGCCGGCTTAAACTTCAACATTCGAAAAATGAAAATCATGGCATCTGGTCCCATCACTTCATGGCAAATAGATGGGGAAAAACTGGAAATAGTGGCAGACTTTCTTTTCTTGCTCTCCAAAGTCACTGCAGATGATGACTGCAGCCATGAAATTCAAAGACACTTGCTCCTTGGAAGAAAAGATATGACCAACCTAGACAGTGTATTAAAAAGCAGAGACACCAGTTTGCCAACAAGGTCCATATAGTCAAAGCTGTGGTTTTTCCAGTAGTCATGTATGGATCTGAGAGCTGGACCATAAAGAAAGTTGAGCGCTGAAGAACTGATGCCTTTGAACTGTGGTGCTGGAGAAGACTCTTGAGAGTCCCTTGGACTGAAAGGAGATCAAACCAGTCAATCCTAAAGGAATTAATCGTGAATATTCATTGGAAGGACTGATGCTGAAACTAAAGCTCCAATACTTTGGCCACCTGATGCGAAGAGCTGACTCATTAGGATAGACCGTGATAGTGGGAAAGGTCGAAGGCAGGAGGAAAAGGGGGCAACAGAGGCTGAGATGGTAGGATGGCATCACTAACTCAAAGGACATGAGTTTGAGCAAACTCTGGCAGTTGGTGAAGGACAGAGAAGCTTGGTGTGCTGCAGTCCATGGGGTCACAAAGAATTGGACATAACTGAGCAGCTGAACAACAGCAACAAATAAATTTATGAAAGTGTATTTCTTTATGATACATTTCCTATTAAAAGATAGAAATAATACATACCAATTGTACTAAGATCATAAAATGAATTTTAATTTAAGGATTTTTTTTCTCTAACAATGGGTGGAATTATTTAAATTCCAGTGAAATTAGATTTGCTTTTCAGACAATTGTAATTTAATCCAAGAAAGTTTTGTTTCTATTTTGGCATAAATGTTCAAATTTAACTCAAAATTATTTATGAATAAAATGAAATCAAATATCTGAGTGCTTAAATTGAGCAATTAGAGTCTGAACTCTGGGCTCAAAAAGTCATCTGTGATTGCCAACTCTTTCTGTTTCTAAATAATAGACCATATGTGTTCCCTTGTGCATACCTCTTTCCTCTGTGTCCTAATAGCAATTGATGGCATGGAATATATACACTACGGAAACCAAGATGGGAATCTAATTTGAAGACTGTCTTTCTTCTCTATTGGATTGAGATGAGAGCATATGTCATGTGCGGCATGACCATGCACAGCATTTTCCACCCAAGCTGTATCCAGAGCTCTTAAAGTACTATGTTTCTGATTTCTACAGAGCACATAGGCTTACCTGTGTGGTCATACAATGTGTATGTGTATGTGTGTGCATGTACATGCTCAGTCATGTCTGATTCTTTGCAATCCCGTGGACTGTAGCCCACTAGGCTCTTCTGTCCATGGAATTTTCCAGGCAAGAATACTGGAACAGGTTGCCACGCCCTCCTCCAGGGGATCTGCATGACCCAGAGATAGAACTGGTGTCTCTTGAGTCTCCTGTACTGGCAGGCAGATTCTTTTTCTCTGTGTGTCCTTAGGCATCTCACAACTTCTTAGGCTATATAGATTATGATATATATTTATACTTTACATATATTACATATAAATGTACATTATGTTTATTTCTCCATAGGAGAGGAGACTTTATCCTATCATTTCTCACATAATTGTTTATCTCTAATAGAGGCTGGAAAACTTTCTTTACAGCTCCAGGTGGCAAATATTTTAGACTTTGCAGGTAATATGGTCTCATTCTTAACTACTGAACTCTGCAGTTTGAGCACACAAGTAGCCATTAACAATACATAAATGAATGAGTATGAGTTGGTTCCCATAAAAACAGGTTGTAGGCTGAACTTGGCCTGTAAACCGCAGAGTGTCAACTCCTGATCTAGGTCATGTGGAAAAAATTCTGAATATATTCACACTAATGAACTATGTTTTTGTTATTCTGCCTTCATTTCTACCACAGCAAAACAATATCTAGAAAGAACACTAGTCTACCAAATACTCATATTTTTTCCTTCTCATACATAAAAAGTCATGTAATTCTAGTACAAGTATCTATGTAAATAATTTAGCATTATTCTGAACTGTAAATAACAAATTTTATTAAATCATTGCACTGTCCCATGCAGTAGTTCTTAGCCAAGTGTGGCTATGCAATATTTAATTAAAATTAATATGATTAAAATTCAGTTTCATCAGTTGTACACAACATATTTCAATTGATCCTAGTGGTTACCATATTCAATAGCACAGGGACATGTCCATTTTTGTACAATGTTCTGTTGGGCAGTGCTGATATTAGACCAAAAACATGTATAATAACCATTAGAGATAAAAAGGCAAGCATTCTCATATAAATGATAGAATTAACTCAGAATTAATTCAGAAAACTAAGATTATGGCATCTGGTCCCATCACTTCATGGGAAATAGATGGGGAAACAATGGAAACAGTGAGAGATTTTATTTTGGGGGGGCTCCAAAATCACTGCAGATGGTGATTGTAGCCATGAAATTAAAAGACCCTTACTCCTTGGAAGGAAAGTTATGACCAACCTAGATAGCATATTCAAAAGCAGAGACATTACTTTGTTAACAAAGGTCTGTCTAGTCAAGGCTGTGGTTTTCCCAGTAATTCATGTATGGATGTGAGAGTTGGACTATTAAGAAAGCTGAGCACCGAAGAATTGATGCTTTTGACTGTGGTGCTGGAGAAGACTCTGAGACTCCCTTGGACTGCAAGGAGATCCAACCAGTCCATCCTAAAGGAGATCAGTCCTGGGTGTTCATTGGAAGGTCTGATATTGAAGCTGAAAATCCAATACTTTGGCCACCTCATGTGAAGAGCTGACTCATTTGAAAAGACCCTGATGCTGGGAAAGATTGAGGGCAGAAGGAGAAGGGAACAACAGAGTATGAAATGGTTGGATGGCATCACCGACTCAATGGACATGAGTTTGGGTGGGCTCTGGGAGTTGGTGTTGGACAGCGAGGCCTGGTGTGCTGCAGCTCATGGGGTCACAAAGAGTTGGATGCAACTGAGTGACTGAACTGAAAAGGACATATATTTTAAACTTTCAGAATCTATAGTTATTCTTTTTCAGACTAGCAAAGATTTCCATATGATAGTATTTCCACAGATATTTCCTAGAAATTTGCATCATACTGTTTGCATTCAAGGAAAAATTCTATCTCAAGGTCTATGATGTAAATGCCACCCATGGAAGCGGTTCAATCAAATGACTTCTTTTTGACTTCTGTTACGTAGAATTTATTAAATACTTTTAAGAAAATTAAAAAATCTGAGCTTTCATGCACCCAAAAGGAGGAGGGCTATTCTATAGGCTTTTCTCTTTATTTGTGTATGTGTGTTTGTCTGTATGAACTGAATTACTTTGTCATTTTCCCTAGGATATTAAAAATAATTTATTTGTGTTTATATAATGAGTACATGAAAGAGATTTGAATCAAGACACATCTTGGCTTGTACAAGTTTTTTAATTTTTCAGAAATTCTGATTACTGAAATATTTTAGAAATTTCAGAGAAACATTGAGATTCTAAAGGAAAGTACACAGGACAGGTTTTAATTTTTTTAATCTAGTCAAGGTTTTGAATCAATTATCTATGGTTTTCAACATATAACCAAGGATTTTTGACAATATTTAGATGTTGAATTGCCAAGCTATTAGCAACCAAGAGATCTGATTAGACATCCATATTAATAAACACCTGTCATAATAGCATAACAGATGTTCTAGAAACATAGCTAACCCAGAATGTGAATTTAAAAATTTTGGCCATATTCCTCTGCAATGTGACACTTAAATTTCACAACTTATTTGTTTTACTAAAAAGCAATTGTTGAAATAATCTCTCAATACACTGTTTTAGGATTTGTGGTGGTACATGCAATTTTAATGGATACTAATACATGTAATTTTAATGGACACTGTAATCTATATAAGTTACATAAATTAATAGGTTTTGACAAAAGGCTTATGTTGAATACTTGTTCACTCAACAAAATGGTTTTATACTTTACTAAAACATTGAAACTAATGTATTCTCTTCATTGTGGGAGCCTATTTCATGAAAATAATGTATATAAATAGTGTGTATACAGTAGTATTGATTATTTGAAGAAATTTAGTAAGTAGTGTATATTATAAAGAAATAAAATGCATATAAAAGACCAAATATATTCTCTATCCACAGTTGAGTGGAGAGGTTATTTTATTGTATAAATGTGGTTATTTTCTTAGTATAACTCCAGATATAGAAAATTGCCTATGTACATTTATATATTCAGTTCAGTTCAGTTCATTTCAGTCGCTTAGTCATGTCCGATTCTTTGCATCCCCATGGACTCCAGCATGCCAGGCCTTCCTGTCCATCACCAACTCCCAGAGTTTACTCAAACTCATGTGCATTGAGTCAGCGATGCCATCAAACCATCTCATCCTCTCTAGTCCCCTTCTTCTCTTGCCTTCAATCTTTCCCAGCATCAGGGTCTTTTCAAATGAGTCAGTTCTTCGCATTAGGTGGCCAAAGTATTCAGTTTCAGTTTCAACATCAGTTCTTCCAATGAACACCCAGGACTGATCTCCTTTAGGATAGACTGGTTGGATCTCCTTGCAGTCCAAGGGACTCTCAAGAGTCTTCTCCAACAACACAGTTCAAAAGCATCAATTCTTCGGCGCTCAGCTTTCTTTACAGTCGAACTCTCACATCCATACATGACCACTGGAAAAACCATAGCCTTGACTAGATGGACCTTTGTTGGCAAAGTAATGTCTCTGCTTTTTAATATGTTGTCTAGGTTGGTCATAAATTTCCTTCCAAAGAGTAAGTATCTTTTAATTTCATGGCTGCAATCACCATTTGCAGTGATTTTGGAGCCCCAAAAAATAAAGTCTGCCACTGTTTCCATTGTTTCTCCATCTATTTGACATGAAGTGATGAGACTGGATACCATGATCTTGGTTTTCTCAATGTTGAGCTTTAAGCCAACTTTTTCACTTTCCTCTTTCACTTTCATCAAGAGGATTAGGCAAGTATCAATTTAAGAGAATTTCTGTCAGTTAACTTCAATGGATTATTAAAGTATTTGTCCCCCAAAATTCCAATGTAGTTGCAGATATTATTAATAATAGTATTTATATATCTGTACAGAAATTTGAGTTACACAAAGTACTTTCACATTCATTAACCCATTAAACTCTAGAAATTCTTCCTTCCATGAGATGGGTAAGAATGACATCCTATGCTCTTTTTAAAGAGGTGAAATCTGGTACTTTCAGAGGTTAAGCAGAGACGTTATAGGTGGTTCCTGTCCCCATGTCACTTCTCATGATTACAGCAAACTGTCGTGGGTATCCAGATTCCTGGCGTTGACAGCATCAATTTTGGCAGAGGTAAAAACCACTCATTAAATGGAGCAGTATAAAAATTCAAGGATGGTGTCAAAAACAAACAACTGAGGGAGAAATGTTTGGAGTGCTACATAGGCTTGATATAGCCTGAATATTGTCTGTTAGGAGGGAAAATTTGTTAACAGAGAAAAGAGTCAGAAATAGATAGACACACACACTCACATATACACACATACTTGTAGATGATGGAATATTAACCATAGTAAAAGTTTAAAAAATGATAAGGCCATGAAATTTATACCTATGTCCATGTATTAGCTGTGGATTTTTATCCATACTAATGGTTAGAAACACTGAGTTCTATATAAAAGCAATAGATTTACTATAAATTTATTTTTGACTGAAGGTTGAAATACAAAAATTACTGTTTCTCTTCCTCATTCCTCTTCTCTCTTCCTCCTTACTTCTCTTTCTGCAAAGCCACCAGATTTCCACAGCTTCTTTTGCACAGTGTCAATTCTGACACCTCAGCTCTTCATAGAAACTCAACCTAACCTTAAGCCTTTCACAATTTCTTCCTTTGTTAGCTGCTGTCTGTCACTGTAATTATCTGAGAGGGCTCAGTTTGTTCTTCCAACACTTATGCTGTCTTCTCTCAGCGGTTGAGGTGAGTTTTGACAAGAACACTGTGGAACATGTGCTTCCAGATCTGCCTCCCTCATCACTGTGGCATCAGGCATTTTTCCACTTACTTCTTTTCTTCCTCCCTAGTTTGGGTTTGATTATCAACATTATTATTCCTCTTTTATATGAAGAAAAGTTTCTTTCTTTGTTTATTGTGTTCAGTTTTTTAAGCGTTCTTTTTCTTCCTCCACATTCTATAATGTATTTACCAGAACAAGCAATGGTGTCTTAACAAACATGCCAAATATCTGAGCCTAATACTTCATTCTTGTAGGACATGCCTGCTGTGTGACAAACCCAGACAGAAGATCTAGGGCTAGTGTGAAGAACTAAGCAGATTTTTGTTCAATTTAAATAAATAGCTAATAGTTAAAGCTGCCAATCTCACCAAAAACCTCTGTCCTTTGTAGTTATGGGCCCCTATGTGGAAATAGGAGGTCAGAAAGTAGATAACTATTAGTCATGGAGGTTGTAGGAATTATTTCCACAGTTGAGAGAACCCAGACTAATTAGTCATCTAGTTCCCTTTCAGCTATTAGTTTCTATAATTGTATATTTCAAAGGCATTTGTAATTATGAAGTATCATGATTCATGTCCACTCTGATTATCTATTTTTCATTCACTGGCCTCATTTTATTTAGTTTTATCCTTAATATCATTATGTGTGGTTTATAGTACTTACTGAAGACAGAAATTAGCTATTTTTAAAATATTCTGTGAATCACTTATGTAACTTCAGCTAGACTTTAAAATGTAAAAGTTATCTTTTTTCTTTTCTATATTCAACTTTTGTTATATACTTATGCCTGTCTTAGTACAGATTACTTCTTCAACTAATATTCCCTGCTGTTCCGATCAAGTATTTTATCATATTTCTCGGTTTTATTTGTTTATTTCTTCAGTTAACTACATCTCCTATTAGATTTCAAGCTTCAAGAATCCAAATGCCCAGGAAAAATTCTGGTCAGTAGTTATATTTACTGAATAAATTCAGAATGAACAAATGACTAAATGGACTATTTTTTTTTCTAGTTTTACATTTATAAAGCTTGAAATAAAACAGAGAAGACAGCCTTGTTGAAATGGTCCTTCCACTAGGGTGACATTTCCATTCTGTCACTCTGTATCATAGAACAGGGGCTATACCAGTTTAATCTACCTGTCATATTGCCTATGAAAGTACCTCACACGTAATCAATAATTATTTGTCAAACACATCGCTAACGAACAACTTTCATGGAACTGAAATAGCTTTTCATAAGAAGTCTTAGGAAAGCTGGAATATTTAATTATTTGACACAGGAGAAAGAGGACCTGTATTGCTTTTCTGCCCTCAAAGAGAATTTTTTTTTAAAAAACTGGCAACCTTGGATAGCCTAAGCATAGAGAAAGAATCAGAAGCATTGGGTTGGCTAACCCCTGTTTTGCCAATTCTGGAATATGAAGCTTGACTGAGCCACTAGCTTATATAAAGATCAGTATTTTCTTTCATAATTGGGTCTGGTAAACATTGTCATTACTATACTGCAAGTTTGTTCCACATATTAAATAACCTGTAGGAATGGGCTTTTTAATTTATAAAATGCCATACAGTTGCAATTTATTAGTATGGGTAACATTAAACTTCTGTGATATTAAGGATGAGCAATCTGTTTAATCAACAAGTAAAATTAACAGATGCATTCAGATTTAACTAACAAGGAAATGGGGAGGCAAAATAAAAGAGAAAGTACACTAATAATGAACTATCAGAAAGAGAAAGCAGAAAAACAATCATTTAGAATTGCATCAAAGAGAATAAAATACCTGGAAATAAACTCAAACAAGGAGGTGAAAGACCAATACTCCAAAAATTTTAAACATTGAGGAAGGAACTTGAAGATGATATAGAGAAACGGAAAGATATTTCATGCTTATAAATTGGAAACAAACAATATTGTTAAAAAGTCAGTACTACCCAAAGCCATCTACAGATTTAATACAATCTCTCTCAAAATACCCAGGACATTTTTCATAGAATTAGAAAAAAATAATTCTAAAATGTATGTGGAACTACAAAAGACTCCAAATTGTCAAAGCAATCTTAAGAAAACAAAGAACAAATCTGGAGGTATCACACTCGCTGATATCAGACTAAACTGCAAAGTTATCGTAATCAAATAGCATGGTACTGGCACAAAAGCAGACATATCAATCAATGGAATAGAATAAAGAAGCCAGAAATAAACTTACATATTCATGTTCAATTAATCTACAACAGATGGAGCAAGAGTATGCAGTGGAGAAAAATTCTCTTAATAAATGTTTCTTAGAAAATTGGACAGCCTCATGTAAAAGAATAAAATTATAGCATACTATCAAAGCATGTAACAAAATAAACTCAAAATGTATTGAAGCCAAAAATGTAAGACCTGAAGCTATAAAACTCTCAGGAGAGAATAGAGAGAACATGTTGACATAAATTGTAGCAATGTTTGTTCATTTTTTTTTTTTTTGGTTCTGTCTCCTAAGGCAAAAGAAACAAAAATAAAGGAGACCTGATTAAACTTTTCATTTGCACAGCAAAGGAAAGCATGAACAAAATGAAAAGACAACTGAATTGGAGAAAATATTTGCAAATAATATGAAGGATAAGGAGTTAGTATCCAAAAGATATAAATAACACATACAAATCAATATAAACAATGAACCATCTGATTGTAAAATGAACAGAAAGCCCTGAATAGACATTTTTCTGAAGAACAGGTACCGAAAGCTAACAGACACATATAAATATCTCCACATCTCTAATTATCAAAGATGTGCAAATCAAAACCACAATGAGGTATCATCTCACACCTGTCAAAGTAGCTGTCATCAAAAAGTCTACAGATAACAAATGTTGGAGAGGATGTGGATAAAGGGAACTTTATTAAATTGTTGGTAGAAACGTGAATTGTTGCACCCGCTATGGAAAACGGTTTGAAGTTCCCTTGAAAAACTAAAAATAGAGCTACCATATGATCCAGCAGTTTTACTCCTGGGTATATATTGAAAGGAAATGAAAAAACGTAATTTAAAAAGATGCACCCTGCTGTTTAGAGCAGCATTATTATGTACAAAAGCCAATATATAGAAGCAACCTAAGTGTCCATCAACATATGACTAGTTAAAGAAAATGTGGTATGTGTATACATATATACATATATATATATATATATATATATGTATACACATGTACAGAGACAGAAAAAGACAAATACTGTTTATATTTGTAAATGGAAATATAGCCATTTTTTTGTTAGAACTATAAGTGGAGTTTAATCCATAGAAGTATTGAATAGCTATTTTATATGCCTGAATATAATACTATATTAATACTATAATTCAGTTTAGTTCAGTTCAGCTCAGTCGCTCAGTCGTGTCCAACTCTTTGTGACCCCATGAACTGCAGCACGTCAGGCCTCCCTGTCCATCACCATCTCCCGGAGTTCACTCAGACTCACGTCCATTGAGTCAGTGATGCCATCCAGCTATCTCATCCTCTGTCATCCCGTTCTCCTCCTGCCCCCAATCCCTCCCAGCATCAGAGTCTTTTCCAATGAGTCAACTCTTCGCATGAGGTGACCAAAGTACTGGAGTTTCAGCTTTAGCATCATTCCTTCCAAAGAAATCCCAGGGCTGATCTCCTTCAGAATGGACTGGTTGGATCTCCTTGCAGTCCAAGGGACTCTCAAGAGTCTTCTCCAACACCACAGTTCAAAAGCATCGATTCTTCGGCGCTCAGCCTTCTTCACAGTCCAACTCTCACATCCATACATGACCACAGGAAAAACCATAGCCTTGACTAGACGGACCTTAGTTGGCAAAGTAACGTCTCTGCTTTTGAATATGCTATCTAGGTTGGTCATAACTTTTCTTCCAAGGAGTAAGCGTCTTTTAATTTCATGGCTGCAGGCACCATCTGCAGTGATTTGGGAGCTCAAAAAAATAAAGTCTGACACTGTTTCCACTGTTTCCCCATCTATTTCCCATGAAGTGATGGGACCGGATGCCCTGATCTTTGTTGATTTATAGTATTGTATAATTATATATATATATAATTATATTTATATAATTATAATTACTATACTATAACTACTATAATACTATATTAATATAATACTATAAATCAACTATATATATGTATATTTTTAAAAAGAACAAGCAAGAGAGAAATTAGTTGTACCTATGGAAATTTGTAAGTGGAACCTATGGTGACAAGGTAGTCTGAGATTCCTAATTTGGGGCTTCATCCATTTCAAAGTTTTCAGTTCACTTCAGTCACTCAGTCTTGTCCGACTCTTTGTGACTCCATGGACTGCAGCACACCAGGCTTCCCTGTCCATCACCAACTCCTGGAGCTTGCTCAAATTCTTGTCCATCGAGTCAGTGATGACATCCAACCATCTCATCCTCTGTTGTCCCCTTCTCCTCCTGCCTTCAATATTTCCCAGCATCAGGGTCTTTTCGAAAGAGTCAGCTCTTCACATCAGGTGGTCAAAGTATTGGAATTTCAGCTTCAGCATCAGTCCTTCCAATGAATATTCAGGACTGATTTCCTTTAGGATTGACTGGTTTGATTTCCTTGCAGTCCAAGGGACTCTCAAGAGTCTTCTCCAAACCACAGTTCAAAAGCATCCATTCTTTGGCACTCAACTTTCTTTATAGTCCAGTTCTCACATCCAAACTTGACTACTTGACAAACTACAGGTTTGACTAAACTGACCTTTGCTGGCAAAGTAATATCTCTGCTTTTTAATATGCTGTCTAGGTTGGTCACAGCTTTTCTTCCAAGGAGTAAGCGTCTTTTAATTTCATGGCTTCAGTCACCATCTACAGTGATTTTGGGGGGCCGAGAAAATAAAGTCTGTCACTATTTCCATTTCTTCCCCATCTATTTGCTATGAAGTGATGGGACCAGATGCCATGATCTTAGTTTTCTGAAAGTTGAGTTTTGAGCCAGCTTTTTCACTCTCCTTTTCACTTTCATCAAGAGGCTCTTTAGTTCGTCTTCATTTTCTACCAGAAGGGTGGTGTCATCTGCATGTCTGAGATTATTGTTATTTCATAGATTGTATGAAGTCAGAGATGAAATAGAGATGTATGTTTCTATCCAACAGAGAATTAGCCGAAACAAAGTGTCATCTCATGCAAATGGTAAGCTAGTCCAACAGTCAGAGACATTATGTTCTGAATCTAATAATTGTTAATTTAGAAACTGTAGCAAAGATATATGTTAGTGCTTACTAAGAATCTCTTCTCAGGTGGTTGATAGGAAATTTTATTTCCAAGAGACAGACTATAGCAGGAGACCCCCTTCTGGTAGTGGGCATGGCCTTCAGAATTCTCAGTATAAGCATCAGTTTAAATGATTTGACTCCCCTTTACTTTTTTCCCATTAAATCCAGTGGAAACCTTTGCAATTCTACCAGTCTGACCTGGTACACTTTTCCCACAGTTAGTTATGTGTATGGCTTAAGGAAGAGAACATAACCTTTGAAAAGAAAATTAAATCATTAATCTCACTTTGGTGATCCTTGGGAGTCATCTGAGTATGTGGGAAAATATAAAGGGTGCCCATGCTCAACTCTCAGACAACAGAGAAAAACCTGGAGTTTTCAACCCTTGAAGTATTTACCATGCTTCCAGAAATAGTAGCTGTATTTAAAAGTAAGTTTGGTCTTTTGTTCCTTGAACTTCTTTTTTTTTTTTTTTTCATCTGCAATAATGTTTGTTGGTCTTCAGTTTGAATTCACCCTTCACCTTTAGTTCTTTGCTGCTCTAAAAAAAAACCCTAAAAATAATTCCTGTTGTCTTTACTATAGCATCTGTTCTCACAGGAATAAACATTTTTAGTTGTTCTCTAACGACCATAAAGATTTCTTTCCCAACATCCAGTATCTAAAATGAGAAATAAAAACATATCCTTCTGGTCATGCATAGTTTATATCTGGAACTAATTTAGAAGAGGAGAAGGAAGATATATTATATATAGATGAGTATAATATGTTGAATTATACATGTATGCACATTAAAAATTTTAGAATAAAAACTGTCTTAGGATAATCACCCATTGCCTAATTACAGTTATTCAAAGATGGTTATCCACTGTGAATTTGATATTTATTTTGAATCTTTTAAAAAATAACCCTTTTCTCATTTTAACTCCTCTTTGCATGTTTTCTAATAATCTATCATTTGATAACACTTAATAGAGGCAAGAATATATAAGTCAAAATTATAAAGTTTATTTGCAACTAGGGTAGAGGGATTGATTCACTTATCTCTTCAGACATGTATTTTTGGAAGAACTATGATATATAATGACTTCCCAGGTAGCTTAGTGGGAAAGAATCCACCTGCCCCTGCAGGAGACATGAGTTAGATCCCTGGGTCAGGAAGATCCCCTGGAGAAGTAAATGGCAACCCACTCCAGTATTCTTGCCTGGGAAATGCCATGGACAAAGGAGGTTGGTGGGCTACAGTCCATGGGGTGGCAAAGAGCCAGACGTGACTTAGCAACTAAACAGCAAATGATATGTATGTCCATGACTGGTCTCCTCACTGTTCTGCCTGCATGCAGATGCACTAGGAAACCCAAACATGAATTATCCTTGAATCAATTCTAAAAGATGTACAGGCAAGATGGTAGGAATGCTCATAGGAATCAAATATTTATCTCCTGCGTTGGTCAAAAAGAAAGGTTTTATGGAAAAAAATATCATTTGAGCTACACCTTTAAATAGTAAATTTGGGCCATGAGATACTCTACTGGACAGGGAAAATAAAATATTTGCAATTTTATTGTATTTTTTTGTTATCAAAACAGAAGAATTGTATCCTTAATGGTATTAAAAAAATGATTGACTGGTCCCTTGCAAGAGCTTTCTGCAGCATAAAAGGACTGATTATGGTGCCTTCACTTGTTCAGTAGCTTTCAACATGTCACAATGTATCCCTGGTTAACTGGGTTTATGAATTGCATTATCTAGTTTTAGTGAAGCTAACCTTCACTAAATAGGATACATTTTTAAAAATTTTTCAGATAAAACAAACAAAATCAATGAAAACATTGAGGATCATTAGAAGACAAGCTCAAACAGAAAACAGGATGCCAGAGTTGACAATTCTCTTATTCCTAGGAGATATTGGTGAGCCACATTACAAAGAAAAATCACTGGTGATCTAATCAAAATTGATAAGAACTGGCTCAATAAAATTAATTATTAAGAAGACTGTTTGAACTATGAATTTACTTCCCTAATATTTGTGTTTAGAGAAGGCAATGACAACCCACTCCAGTACTCTTGCCTGGAAAATCCCATGGACAGAGGAGCCTGGTAGGCTGCAGTCCATGGGGTCTCTGAGGGTCAGACATGACTAAGCGACTTCACTTTCACTTTTCACTTTCCTGCATTGGAGAAGGAAATGGCAACCCATTCCAGTGTTCTTGCCTGGAGAATCCCAGGGCTGCGGGAGCCTGGTGGGCTGCCGTCTATGGGGTCACACAGAGTCAGACACGACTGAAGTGACTTAGCAGTAGCAATATTCATGTTAAATTTCTCCTAAAGGGAATATTACATCTTGAGATTGTTTTAGTGACATTATCATTAGCAAGATATTTAAAGCAGTTTCTTTTATCTGTAATTGATCTCTTTATAATTTAAATTTCTGTATATGTTTTGTAATAGACATAATTTATTAGCACTATAGTATACATGTAACATAAATAAATATGCATATATAGGAAGTGGAGGTAAAACATGTGTTATCTCATTCTGTGCTTGACAGAGCAGGATTTATAAAGGTGCAAAGCAACCTATTTGGTTGTAACTATGAATGTTTTGCCGAATAAAGCACCATAACTTCAATATGAAGAGGGGATGTCTTGAGAATGCCAGCTCCTAGCGTAAGCATATTAGCTTTCTTGGAGCTAATCCCATGGAGCAGACACAATCTTAATGATTTTAGCCTCTGGGAAAAATGTCGCTTTTTCCCTATTGAGGGAGGAGAAAAAAGGTATTCAGCACCAGAGTCTAAACCACAGAAATACATTCTATGAGCTTCCTCTCGAGAGCTGCAAATTTGGATTTTATTCAGAGTAACTGAACTATCGTGGCCATTGACTTCCTCATTTCCTATTTTTCCCTTCCTAAATAACCCCCACTTAATTGGAATCCCAGTGTCTCACATTTCAGAGAACATTTTCAAAAAAGAAGCATGGGTTTGGAGAGGAGTTCTAAGCTGGAGAGAAAGGCAACTATTGCAGTCAAGTTCAGTATGCTCACATGCCACAGTTAAAGTTTTCAAAAGAATTCTTGGAAACCTTTGAGGCCTATTTTCAGAAAGAGAGAACTGGCAGGCCTTGAATGAAATAGACCCCATGCAGAAAAGGGTGGAGGAGATGTGTGGTGGGATACATCCTGACACCATGATCCAAGGCACCCCACGGGGGCAGCACCAAAGCACTCACTCTGAAAAAGGAGCAACAGGATCTAGAAAGTTATAGAGAAAAAGGAATGGAGGTATGGAGGTCTCAGCTCGGACGTTTCTATGTGTTTCTATTGTAATTTTGGTTTAAAAAGAAATGTCATTAAGTATACAATTCTAAACTAGTCTAAAATAGTCCTTATAATACGGTTCCATCTGATATGACCATGTGACTTTCTCCATGGAGCCATCCAGTATAAAAACAGATTCAAATACCTGGCTATGGCATGCGTTTATTTTATCCCCATGGCAAGAGACAATTTTTGGGCAAAGGCCATCACCTACAGACAAGAGAAGGATCACACAGCTGAACATGGTACTGGATGACTACTGTTTGACAATAATATTGTTTAAACTTTTACTTCAAAAGACATTAAGCCTGTTGTCTCACATAGCGTTAGTTAAATAGTTGAATATTACACCTGACAGGGGGAGAAAGTAAAAAATACTATATTTTTCTAAACTAGAGCTGGCTATTTCATTCAAGTTTTTAAGTCATACCCTTTACTTAAATAAAAACCATTTTGGGGTTACTTTACAATAAAATAATGTAATATGGTGTGTAAATCAATGGAGAGCAGCAACAATGGCACATTAGCAAGAAGACTAGCTACATAAACCAGTAGATCTTGTCACACTCAGTGTGAATAAGCCCAATAAGCCCAAGGCCAATGGTAGGCCTTGCAGTGTTCTAAAATTTAATAAAATGCAGCTATATCTGACTAGAATAGAGGTGGGAGAGCATGCCAAAGATTAACTGGCAGGTGTTTTTTTTTTTTTTTTTAACTGTACCAGATATTATTTGCGGCACGCTTGATCTTCTAACTTCATTGCAGCATCTGAAGTTTTAGTTTTGGCATATGGGGTCCAGTTCCCTAACCAGATATTGAAACTGGCCCCCTGCTTTGGGAAGCACAGAGTCCTAGCCCCTGGACCATGAGGGAAGTCCCTTACTGTCAGTTTTTATCATCTCCAAAGCATCAAGGCCAGATACTGGTGGCAAGCCAGACTCTTGAACACCCTCTATACTCAATCTGTTAACTGGGATGAAAATAGAAGTGAAAGGAGCTCAGTCGTGTCTGACTCTTTGCAACCCCATGGACTATACAGCCGTGGAATCCTCCAGGCCAGAATACTGGAGTGGGTAGCCTATCCCTTCTCCAGGGGATCTTCCCAACCCAGGAATTGAATCAGAGTCTCCTGCATAGTAGGCAGATTCTTTACCAACTGAGCTATGAGGGAAGTCTTTACTAAATTAGTGGCCTTTTTACCTTCTCTATGCTTCTTCAACTGGACCCTAGGATAACATCAGGCCATGACCAGATTAGAAAGTGAGTTGGTATATTGGTTTTAAGAAGGTCAAACGTGAAATATTAAAAGCTAAATAGTATTATTTGCATAAATTGAAAATGAAACCCATAACATTTGGTCCAATATAAAAGGAATAGGAGCAGTCCTTATATCACAGTGGTTTAAGGGGAAGCTGGGAAAAAGTGCCCAGGCTCTGTAAGAGATTGTGTACATGATTAATGCCGAGGCCACTGCCAACAGGAAAAAGAGGGACTCCCACAGTTGGAGAGTGTGATTGTATTTACAGTACATTGGCTTTGATTAATGTGTGCACTCAGAGAAGTAATGTGTAGAAGGCGAGAAAAAGACCTGTTTTCAAATGCTGGTGCTGAGTACAGATTTCCCATTATGTCCTAACAAAGTATTGATGAAAAATGACTTAACAGTCCTAGTTTTTGGTGGTGATGCAGGGGTTGCTGCTGCTGCAGGGGTTACTTTCCCATGCATGACGACACATACAAATGGATTTCCTTGTCAGTTTTCACCACCCATGTGAGTCTGGAGAACCACCACTGAGAAATGTATCCCATATTTCAGTTTCTTAACTGATTGCTTCCAAGAGGTTTCTTAAATGATTTCAATCTAATGTCCCAAAATGACCCCTTAACATAAGCAGCAGGTACAGTTTCTGAATATCTTATGAAAATATGTTTCAGAATTTTCAAGACCTGTAGGTCTGAAAGAAAAAAATGAATATTTATAATAATCACCTGAGAAATGTTCCCTATCTCCCACAGACTAGGACTTCTCCACTTATTTCACTCCATGGTAGACTTGACGTACTTTCAAGCAATGGATGTGTGTGTTTTCATGGACAGCCCCAAGAGGAGAGAGAGTACACTAAAATTACTGTGTCCTGAATGAGGAAGGAGCAGCACCAGGAAGAAAAATAGTCTCTCTGGGTAACTGGTTTTCCCAGATCTTTGAATTTCTTCAGGCCCCACCTTTTGAAATGAATTATAAGAAGAGGAATATAGAGCAAGCAAGCAATTAAGAACCAAGAACCTGAAAGTTTCACTAGCAGTTGTAAAAAGAAATAACTTGCAAGCTGGAGAAGCAACTGCCAGATCTCTTTCAATTTGTTGACACTGATTTGTCTAAGTCCAGGGAAATCCTCATAGGAGCCAAGTCTGACTACTTGGTCATGAATCTTGAGGACTGCAGCAGCCTGAATAATGGTTCTCTGGGGTGTCCCCCTTCTAATCCTCAGAACCGGCAACTGTTACCTTCAGTGGCAATAGAGACTTTGTCTGTGTAATTACATCAGGGATACTGAGATGTGAAAATTATCCTGGATTATCTGGGTCAACCTGATGTAATCACAGAGGTCCTTACTAGAAGAAACAAGAAACCAGAAAAGAGAAGGTCATCAAAGCAATGACAGAAATAGCAACTGCAGTGATGTGCTCAGAAGATGGAGGAAGGAGCCACAGCTCAGGGCCACTAGAAGTTGAAAAAGGCAAAGGAACGGATTCTCCCCTTACAGCCTCCAGAAAGGTCCTGCCCTGCCAACCCCATGACTTTAGTGAAAGTTCTTTAGAACTTCTGACTTCTGCAACTGTACAACACCATTTGTGTTGTCTTAAATCACTGCTGCTGCTGATTAGTCGCTTTAGTCATGTCTGACTCTGTGTGACCCTATGAACTGTAGCCCAACAGGCTCCTCTGTCCATGGGATTCTCCAGGAAAGAGCACTAGAGTGGGTTGCCATGCCCTCCTCCAGGGGATCTTCCCAACCGAGGGATCGAACCCAGGTCTTCTGCATTGCAGGCAGATTCTTTACCTCTGAGCTGTGAGGGAAGCCCACTGAGTTTGTGACAATTCATTCAGCAGCAACAGGAAATGAATACAAAGACTCCGCTTGAAGAAAGATTAAGAGAATATTTGATAAAAGAGTGATGCCAGGTGTGGGTAAAGAGGGAGCAGTGAGAATCAGCAGCCATGAAACTACCAACTGTTGTTTCCTCTTTAGGCTGATACAAGAATGTCCTTGTCACCAGAAAAATGATGGATAGTAGCAAAGTTTCTAAGATGTCTATGATCTTTAGGTGGAATATTAAGTTAATAAACCAAAAATTGGGCTGAGGTCACTAGAAAAAGCTAATACTTATATACCACAATTTTCAGCAGTGCTGTGGTTTTCAAATGAACATTACTGGCTCCACTGTAGGTTCTAGAAAACTTCTGATGGTCAATTATGGGCCTCCACCACTAGATTACATCTCTCTCCAAACCAAAACTCAAAAGTCCAATTGAGAAGGGGAAAAAAAAATCCAACAATTGCGACTTTCTTTTCCCCTCAGTATATTTGCTTTTAGCCTCAAGTAGAGTGAAAAAAAAAAAGGGGGGGGAGAGAAAGATAATGTTAGGTTACTGATAAAAAATGAATTGAGAAGAAATTATTTATTTCATAATCCTTGGGAATGTTCAGATAGATAGATTGATGCTTTAATAAGACCCCATTCAGAATAACAGCTGAGAATCTCTATCCTTGTATATTTTTTTGGAGCTTATGAATCATTCCCTCAATTCAGAACCATCCATTGAATTCCATGCTTCAAGATACATGCTAACAGAAAACTTATGATGATGTTTCCACCTCCATGATTTATTTTTAATTGGCTCTGAATTCCTTGCTTTTAGATTTACACCAACTGATATTCATATATTAACTTGGAGAAAATTTAAGGGACTTTGAACTTCAACAGAATGGATTCTAGGAGCAGAATGAGTATGTAAGGCTGCATAAATTAGTATATGCACAATTATGGGAGTATTCATGGTAGGAATGGCAACTCTTAAATTTGTGCAGCGAACATTCTGCACAATATTATGCAGCAGTGCTGGATGCGGAAAACTGACTAACTTAACAGTGTTTGGAACATAGTAAGCACATAAAAGTTTGGTTATATATGCTTTCGGTGAAAAAAATTACACAAGAAAATAGTAAAATCTTCACAGGAAGAACTGAAGAAGGTTGTCGACCTGAATTACTGAACACAAAAATAAAAATATCTTTCCAGGTGACCTCTTCTTTGCTACAAATAAATAAATTATATCTCTATAGAATTGTAATTAAAGAATTCTAATTCTTCTTCTGCATCCACCTAGATGTTTAGTGGTTTTGGTCCTTTAAGGGTATGCCATGAAGTCTCCTCTGACTTGTAAGTCTGTCTAGGATTTGAAACAACACTGCTAGGTGGAGAGTAAATTAGAAAAATAAAAGCTCAGAATAGATAAAAGATTTATGTCTCAAGTTTTTTTAAAATTAATTTTTGCATATGAGGAAGGGTATTCCTACTTCAGACACACACACAGAGTCTATATACACACAAACAACAACAACTGCAGTAGCAACAATAATATTAAAATAGTACTAATAACTTTAGAAGTATTCTCCCTAGGCCAATGCCCAAAATGATCTCTAAAATGAGCCTTATTTTTGTTTCATTAATAAATACAACATTGAATACAAAAAGCTATTATCACCTTGGACTGCAAGGAAATCCAACCAGTCCATTCTAAAGGAGATCAGTCCTGGGTGTTCTTTGGAAGGAAAGATGCTAAAGCTGAAACTCCAGTACTTTGGCCACCTCATGTGAAGAGTTGACTCATTGGAAAAGACTCTGATGCTGGGAGGGATTGGGGGCAGGAGGAGAAGGGGTCGACAGAGGATGAGATGGCTAGATGGCATCACTGACTCAATGGACGTGAGTCTGAGTGAACTCAGAGAGTTGGTGATGGACAGGGAGGCCTGGCGTGCTCTGATTCATGGGGTTGCAAAGAGTCAGACACAACTGAGCGACTGAACTGAACTGAACTGATTATCACCATGCATAAAGTTAAACTTATGTAATTTTTACTGTTAATAATATACCATCTACACTGTGACATTTGCAAAACAAAAAATAGATTTGGTCCTCTGCCCAGGCAAAGTATATCTCTTATAATTTCAGCTGTATTGGTGAAGACACTTGGGATTTTCCCAATTTTTTTTCCCCACCTACTTGGTGACATCCAAAATTACCTTCACAGGGAGCATGGACTTCTGTTGTAAAAGTGACAAAAGAAGATAGCAGATTTTAGCACCCCTGCGACTATATATAGAGGAAATGCTGTGAGTTCATAAAACCCTGTTTTCTTTTTTTCCTGTGTCCAAATAGAATGCTTTTTCCAGCTTTATCTGCAGTTATCTATGTGTCTAGATTATAGAACACAGGTAGTAGTGATATGTTCTAATTTTTATCCTTATATCTAAGATTTCCCATGAAACCCTCACTCATTTTCCATGTCAGATGTCTGGTTCCAATGAATTCTTCTGAGGGCTATGCAGCCGTAGATGTTAGGTTATCTTTATTATGAGAAGGAGTCTGAGTTCTTAAATGACTATGTGGAACATGAACCATCACCCCACAATCCACCTTGACTGTGATATGCTAGAGGAATAACCTTTATTGTGTTAAGCCCTTAAGATACTTTTATGTTGTTCTGATAGCAGCCAGGCTCTTCTGAATAATATGGAATGAGAGGAGCAAAAATGAAAAAAATATACATATACATATGCAATGTTCAGACAGTATTTTCCTTCTTTCATGGGGCAACACCTTTTTCAGACTTGAATCTCAAAGATTCCTCAGGATACTAATTACTCAGGATGATTGCTAGCTGATAATTCACTAGCTTATTTTCAAGGACTTTTACAGGGTCCTCAAAACTTGAGAATGACACTTTACAAGGGAAAGTAACATCCACAGGGAGAGAGTTGACTAATTAAAGTTTCATATTTGAATAGTAGAGGAACAGTATGTCCTTGTTTGAGTCTGGTACCTCTCTTTATCTCATCATTTTCAGCTGCTTCCATGATAATTACTTTTTTCTTTTGTATCTGAAGTCAGAGCTACAAGTAAGAGAATTCTGCCAGTACCCTTGTAGAGCTAAATCATTAATCTTGGGACATTTATAGCACCAAAAGATCTATCATTAAATGTAATTCAACTCTCTATATGGAGTTTAAGGACAATCTTGAACAACAATAACAAGTATACACAGACAAAACTTACAGGTTTATATTTGTATTGTTTTTCTATTAGTGAAATATTATGGACAAGGCTATACAGAGTTACATTGTCAGCAAGAAACTCAAGTCAGTTTGTACTGTGTGTCAATTGCTATAATTCTGAAAATAAAAAGGGTACATTTTAATAAAATATCCTTTGTAAAGGCATTAGAAAAATAAAAAGTAAAATTGGCTGAGCACTTAATGAGTGCCCAATATTGGGTAAAATACATAATTTTATGCATCCTGACTGTGTGGCAAGTAACACCATCATTACTTTAACAAAGATACAATAAGCTCAGGCCAACAAAGTATTTACCTAAAGCTTCATATCTAATAAGTATTAGGATGAAGACAAAATGTATTTCTCAAGTCTATATTAATTTCACTCTACTTTATTGCAGCACTAAATTTCAGTGTTAGAATGAAATAACCATGTCTAAACTAAGTCTAAATAACTATGTCTAAAACTGAGATTCTCAGGTAAGAAAATGATTTATAATATAGCAATCTATTTGTTACAAATAAAATCAGCATTCAGTCTCTTGTCTAGTATGGCATTTATAATAATTGAGGTTTGAATTTAGTGATTAGAATCCAGGGAGAAAGAGAGAGGGTACTAAGATCAGTAATAAAAGTTGTAATATCTCAAGGAAGCAATATCAAGACTGTAGGCTACTAGTGCTATTTCAACAATTTGATAAAACTCAAAAAGCCTATGTTATGTAGTTCATTTTTATTTAATTGGGACTGATTTGGTTTGTGTTCCTTGAGGTTGCTGTGTAGGAGTAAATCACTGTTGGGGAGCCACCTTGCCACTTGCTCTCTGTTTCCATCTTGGTAACTTGTACCAATGTCTAAGGAGACCTTTTAAAATATTTTAGAGTCATCTTAGTATATTTCACTGGAAATAGGGTAGACTGGTCATTACAAAAGATCCTATGGCCAGAATGCATGAGTTCAGATCCTGTCTCCAATACCTATTAGCTGTGAAACTTGATAAAATATATATTTAATGTCTCCATCCCTCAAATGTCTCATCTGTAAGATAAGGATAAGGATAATTCTAAACTTATAGACTTATTATAAAAATTAGTCTTCAGAATGGGAGAAAATAATAGCAAATGAAGCAACTGACAAACAACTAATCTCAAAAATATACAAGCAAGTTATACAGCTCAATTCCAGAAAAAGAAACGACCCAATTAAAAAATGGGCCAAAGAACTAAATACACATTTCTCCAAAGAAAACATACAGATGGCTAACAAACACATGAAAAGATACTCAACATCACTCATTATCAGAGAAATGCAAATCAAAACCACAATGAGGTACCATTTCAGGCCAGTCAGAATGGCTGCAATCCAAAAATCTGCAAGCAATAAATGCTGGAGAGGGTGTGGAGAAAAGGGAACCCTCCTACACTGTTGGTGGGAATGCAAACTAGCACAGCCACTATGGAGAACAGTGTGGAGATTCCTTAAAAAACTGGAAATAGAACTGCCTTATGACCCAGCAATCCCACTTCTGGGCATACACACCGAGGAAACCAGAATTGAAAGAGACACATGTACCCCAATGTTCATCGCAGCACTGTTTATAATAGCCAGGACATGGAAACAACCTAGATGTCCATCAGCAGATGAATGGATAAGAAAGCTGTGGTACATGTACACAATGGAGTATTACTCAGCCATTAAAAAGAATACATTTGAATCAGTTCTAATGAGATGGATGAAACTGGAGCCGATTATACAGAGTGAAGTAAGCCAGAAAGAAAAACACCAATACAGTATACTAACACATATATATGAAATTTAGAAAGATGGTAATGATAACCCTGTATGTGAGAGAGCAAAAGAAACACAGATGTATAGAAGAGTCTTGTGGACTCTGTGGGAGAGGGCGAGAGTGGGATGATATGGGAGAATGGCATTGAAACATGTATAATATCATATATGAAACAAATCACCAGTCCAGGTTTGATGCATGATACTGGATGCTTGGGGCTGGTGCACTGAGATGACCCAGAGGGATGGTACGGGGAGGGAGGTGGGAGGGGTTTTCAGGATGGGGAACACGTGTATACCTGTGGCAGATTCATGTTGATGTATGGCAAAACCAATACAATATTGTAAAATAATTAACCTCCAATTAAAATAAATAAATTTATATTTTAAAAAAATTAGTCTTTGTATGGGATAGTACTTGTGTGTATGTTCAGTTGACCCTTTGGACTGCAGCCTGCCCGACTCCTCTGTCCATTAGATTTTCCTGGCAAGAATACTGGATTGCCATTTCCTCCTTGAGGGGTTATTCTCAACCCAGGGATCAAACCATCTCCTGCATCTCCAGTGGATTCTTTACTGCTGAGCCATGGGCTTCCCTTGGGATAGTATCTTCAGCTGAGTTCAGTTCAGTCCCTCAGTCATGTCTGACTCTGTGCAACCCCATGGATTGCAGCATGCCAGGTTTTGCAGTCCATCACCAACTGCTGGAGCTTGTTCAAACTCATGTGCATTGAGTTGGTGATACCATCAAACCATCTTATCCTCTGTTGTCCCCTTCTCCTCCTGTCTTCAATCTTTCCCAGCATCAGGGTCTTTTCCAATGAGTCCAGATGCCATGATCATAGTTTTGTGAATGTTGAGTTTTAAGCCAGCTTTTTCACTCTCCTCCGATAGTGCCTAGTACATAAAAAATACTAAATGTATTAACTACTATTATGGATCATAATATATAGTATATCATCATATATCATTGTTTCCATCTCTTAAGTTAACCACAATGTCATGAGTTTTATTTTATATAAAGATAGAGGAAAAAAGAATTAAAGGTGAAGTTGTCAGCCTTCATAGAGGAAATGATACTATGTTACCAAAAATGTGTTATTGCTATTCACTCTCTAAGTGGTGTCTGATTATCTCTTACCCCATGGACTACACAATGCCAGGCTCCTCTGACTTCCAGATATTGCTCAAACTCAAGTCTATTGAGTCAGTGACGTCATCTAACCATCTCATCCTCTGTCACCACCTTCTCCTACTGCTCTCAACCTTTCCCAGCATCAAAATCTTTTCTAGTGAGTCAGCTCTTCACATCAGGTGGCCAAAGTATTGGAGCTTCAGAGATTTAGGGACTATAAAGTGCACAAGATATAATTAACCCTTTTGTTTTATTTTTAATCAGTAGCAGAAAATGCAAGTCATTTCAAAGACATTCTGTCCCTAAAAAAGACAAAATAAGTCCTCAAAATTTCTATGATATGGTTCTGTAATTAAACCAGATTTCTAGTTAATTGAACTATTACTGATGAGCTATATCATCTTCTTGCTTCTCATACTAATCAAGATAAAGAAAAGGAGAGGAGGATAGATGTCAAAACCTGAGCGAGGACAAGGAGAGGAGTGAGACTCAAGGTTGGGGCCAAATCTAAAATGCCTGAGAGGTTTGTGTTGCACCAATAAATCAAGTTTCAAAAGGTATCCCTTTCACTTGCATTAATAAAGTTGTCAGTGGCCTCAACATCACTGGATTACTGCAGCCTTTCTCATTATACCTTCTAACATATAATTTAATGATTAACTGGCAAACTGTCTACTCCAGAGCTTGATCTGCCCTCCTTTTTGAAGAGATAGATTTTTATTGTAACCACTATTTATGAAAGATTTCTGGCCTCTGGTTTCCTTAAAATATCACCAAAGTCTACCCACTCCTCCTCTGGGTATCTTTCCTTGTACGATCCAAGCTCAATGATTTAAGACATAATTTGCTGACAGGAGATCCTGAGAACCCATTATGAAAATGAAGGCAGAAAACAACCTTTGAATGTATTTTCTAATTTAAAAAGCCTTCATTACATAGCACATTTCAGGCTGAGAATGTTAAAAATTTATCATAGTTTCAGTAATTGCCGCTTCCTCTGGAACTTGGCATAATGTGGAATCATTTGTAAAATGTATATTTTGTTTGGCAATCAGTAGGAAGCTTGCCAGGCAATACATTTAATTAGGAGCATGAGGAAGAGAATAATTGTAGTCTGTCATAATATATTATTGTTACTTTAAAGTTCTACATGTGTTTAAGATAGTGGTCTCATAACAAGGTGTGTATTGAAAGTTTGAGGTAATTTCCTTTTCATCAGCCTAGGGTTTTATATGGGGGAATTTATTATTTTGAGGGGAAGGGTACATTAGCTACATCCTTTAGGATGCTTTGTCCATTGCTTAAGCTAAGTGAGCATTAGCTGCTCTTCTTAGAAACAACCTTTGTCCATTGTTTAAGACCTTGAAAATTGATGCACTGCCTTTTGGGAACTTAGACAGCTTTATGTAAGTTTAACTTTCTCTGGAGATGCATAGGGATAATGAAATGCAGTGCCTTTCTTGAACATAACCATGTACATAACATCTAATCCTGACTGATGTATAAAGTGAATTTGATAAGAGCAATGCAAAAAAAATTATAATAATGAATGGTGATTTTTTTTAGAAAAAATTCAAAGCAGCCTGTATTGGCAGATTCAAAGAGGAGAAATATGATAACCATGTACTGAGGCCAGGTTTTCATCATCTTAACCATGGTGTTCCATTTTTACAGGAAAACTTGCTTATAATGAATTTGAGAGGCAGTATGAAAAATAGTACAGTGAAAAGGGTCTTTTGGAAATACCAGTTACTATTGATTTGATGTTCAGGTTTTCTGGTGTACAATACTCTGATCATTTTCCTTTGCATGAATCCCTCTATCTTGTATTAGTAAAGAATGTTCTCTTAAGTGAACAGGGATTTTTCTCTAACAACACATCTTATTAGGTTTAGCATCAGGGCATCTACCCTCAAGATAGGTCCAAGATGTAAATAAAATATTGGACAAATAGTTTTTACTCTGCTTCTTTTCAACTCCATTGTATTCTGGCCTCTCAGAATCTTCCTTTCCTCACCCTGACCAGCTTATTCCTTCCTCCCACCTTCTTCACTCTTCTTGTCCCTGGGAAAGCATCAAAACAACTGCATTAGTCAGTGATTTCTTCAGAGTCCTATTCTTTGCTAGGAACAAGGAACATAAACCACATAATTGGAAATGCCAGTATGTTGGCATTAAGTAGATGATTAGAAATTGGAAATAATAGGAATAGTTTTAGGTGGAACAGTGATATTCATTCAGGTCAGTGATTCATTTATTTTTGAGGGATGAAAAGACAGAAAGATATCTCCTTATTCCATTCCAACTATTTAAGAAGTGCACTTCTTAACTATGCTGCACATCCCTAAATAAACCCAACTTTCATTGCATGGCATTAGAAAACAAAACTATCTTAAAATAACAATGACAAAAATAAAAACTCATTAAAATGCTTGCTTCATTTAAAGCTATTTTTTGAGCACTTTGTAGAAATTAACTTGTGTGGTCCCTAGAATTACTCCATGTGGTGGGTGCTCCTATTATGTATCACCAAGGAAACTAAGATATGAAGTGGATATTTACCTTGCTTGACTCACAAATAGTAAGAAGCAGCCTGTTGTGGGGAAACAGTGCAAGGTAATGTGACTCCACTTTGCTGACAAAGGTCCATATAGTCAAAGCTATGGTTTTTCCAGTAATCATATACAGATGTAAGAACTGGACCAATTGAAGGCCAATCACCAAAGAAGTGATGCTTTCGAACTGTGATGCTGGAGAAGACTCTTGAGAGTCCCTTGGACAGCAAGGAGATCAAACCAGTCACTTGTAAATCAACCCTGAATTTTCACTGGAAGAACTGATTCTGAACTTCCAATACTTTGGCCACTTGATGCAAAGAGCTGACTCACTGGAAAAGACTCTGATGCTGAGAAAGATTGAAGGCAAAAGAAGAGTGTGCCAGAGAATGAGATGGTTAGATAGTATTAGTAACTCAGTAAACATGAATTTGAGCAAACTCTGGGAGACAGTGAAGAACAGGTAAGCCTGGTGTGGTATAGTCCATGGGGTCACAAAGAGTTGAACACAATTTAATGACTGAACAACAACAGCAACTATGATTTTACTTTGAACTAATTGTGGAGGAGAGTAAATTTGATAAAGAGCACTTAACCTAAAGACCATTAAAAAAGGATTAAAAAGAGGAGCATTAAAAGCATACCTGCTAATCAAAATGTACTGTTAAACATATAAATTGTTCAAAATCTCATTTTTACTCCTAGAATGAGGAAAATATCTTTGTCTTATGAGATTCGCATCCACCAAAAGTATCTTTAGGCTGAGGTTTATTATAAGAGGTTCATGGGACTAAAGATCAAATGGAGTCCATCTTCTTGGAAGAATATCCTGAGTCTTAACACAATAGGTCTTCATTAAAAAAAAAAAAATCATACTGGAATCTAATCATGGCCTGTTCAAAACTGAAATATGGAAAGCCAATGGGTTATACTTCGAGGTGCAAATCTGGGTGTGTATTTGTGTCTTAGCATGAACCACAGCAACAAACATGGATTCTTTTACTTTAAGGGGCAAAGGACCACTGAAGCATACAACTGATGTGATCTATGCAGCTAAAATGATATCAGAATCAGGATCAAGGATGGATGCCCTTGCTCGGCAGATTGCCAACCAGGTCAGTTCTCTGTAAACGAATGTAATGAAAGTCCATGCTAATTGCTGTCTGTCATTTTATATTGATTAGAACAAATTTGAATTTTTACTCTGTTAGACTGGTTTTTCCTAAACTATTATTGAATTGTTTTTTGCATAATTAATATACAACTAATGAAAAATTTATTGAGATAATTATTTATTGAGGTTCTATTATTATTATTATCATTATCATCATTATTATCATTTATGGCTTGATTAGTCAAACATTTTTTGAGCTTTAAATTATCGCCTTCTGAGTTTCAAATATACTCAAATTATTTTAGTTGGCTGTAATACCCAATGTTAGTATTTTTTTCCTTAATACCTTAGATTTCTTATTTTTGCTCTTTAAAAATCAGTACTTTTCAAAATTATCTTGGGTTTTCTGTGTTAGCAATATGCTCTGATATTCTACATAAAACTACAAAGCAAATTGTAATTAGTAAAATAATGAAGTGAATATATAAAATGTAGGAAGTGTATAATCCTTACAGGTGCTCCCAATACTTTGTTTTCTTTAGATTTCTCATGTCTCTATTCCAGTTTTCTAAGATGCAGCTACATCATTAGAGTACCTTTTGCTTAGGTACCTTTTGCTTAACTTTAATTGAAAAATCTGTCAGTCTCTCTAGTTAATGTATTTAGATACTCAGTTAATATTTCAGACTGAGATATAATATTCCTCGTTAGGTTTTATATTATTCAACCCTATAATACATGTTTAAGGGCTTCCCTGGTAATTCAGGTGGTAAAGAATCCTCCTGCAATGCAGAAGACCCTGGTTCAATTCCTGGTTCAATTCCTGGGTCAGGAAGATCCCCTGGAGAAGGGATAGGCTACCCACTCCAGTGTGTTTGGCTTCCCTGGTGGCTCAGATGGTAAAGAATGCACCTGCAGTGTGGGAGACCTGGGTTTGATCCCTGGTTTGGGATGATCTCCGGAGGAGGGCATGGCAAACCACTCCAGTATTCTTGCTTGGAGAATCCCCATGGATAGAAAAGCCTGGCGGGCTACAGTCCATAGGGTCAAAAAGAGTCAGACACAACTGAGGGACTAAGCACAGCACAATACATATTTATTCCCCTTTGATGAAAAAAGCACTTCTTTTTAAATCTGAAACTATTTCATATTTTTCTTGCATATAAACTGTAAGAGAAACTTTATCAGGCTGCTTCTTATTATTTAGTCTTTTTATCTTCCTTTTCTTGGAACTTGAATGTTCTCTTCTTAGATATTATATTTTGGGATATAAAGAAGGAAAAATAAAGAAAAATAATAACAGACAAATATTTTAAAGCATTTTTGAAGATATATTTTCATATATGTAGTATATATATTTTTCAGTATCTTGCTACTTTAAACATTGTGAGCATTTTATTAACCCTTTTAATATTCAGCCTTTACAGTTAAAAACAAATTCTATTGTAACATAATTCATGATCTACTATGAATAAATGACTGAAGCCCAGATCTGCCCATGGTTTCTATATTTTAGAATCATTGCATTCACTTTTATGAGATAAAGTATTAATAGTAGCAGAATAAATGAAACCATAATATATTAAACAGATTTATTTGTTCTCATAACTTTTTAAATGCTTAATGATTTTTACCTGTGTGCTTCTATTTATTTTAGAACACACAATTTTCAAAGTTCAAATAATTGTGTCACTTTGAAGTTCTTTTTTTCTTAAGCAGTCTTTTTAATTGGATTAGGTCACTTTGTAGATACTACTGTATTACATTATGTAGCTGTATAAAATTATAGCTAGATTAAATTATGCTATTGTTTTTTAGCATTATTCAAATTGCATGGAAGAAAGCAAAAGTATTGTCTCACTTCCATATAAATTTGACATTTTAAAAGAAGCTTAAAGAAGGAGTCACTGACTAAGAAGAATTGTAGATGACTCTCTCTGGCCTTTTCCATTTCATATAATAAAGTAGTTTCATATGATACAATTTTGTTCAAAATAAATATGGTTGTGAAAAAACAGAATTGAAAGAAAGGAAACTGACTCATTATAATGATTATCTGAGAAGATTATGATTATGCTTCAGATATTGTATGACAGAATAACAAAATTTTAGACAAAAATAATTATTGAGATTGTTTGTGGAATAAAAGTTAATAATATACATCAGCAAGGCAATTTTTACATTGTCAATGGTATTAGGAAAAAAATCTTCCAGAACATGATGTGTGTGCTTAGTTGCTCAGTTGTGCCTGACTCTTGGTGACTCCATGGACTACAGCACACCAGGATCCTCTATCCATGGAATTTCCCAGGCAAGGGTACTGAAGTGGGTTGCCATTCCCTTCTCCAGGGGATCTCCCCAACCCAGGAACTGAACCTGGGTCTCCTGCACTGCATGCAGATTCTTTACCAATTGAGCCACCAGGAAATCCAGAACATTGCTTGCTTTTAATTTTGAACAATCTAATAGCTCAAAAAATTTTATGATACTTTACAGTCTGCATTTTGCTAGAGTGTCAGAAGGTCAAACGTTCATCAATTTCCAATTCCATCCAACATGGACTTGTGACATATATATATATATATATATATATATATATATATATATATATGTCAAAGCTAGTGGAGGTACAGTATATAGTGGGCCAATTTCATTTCATTCTATTGTTTTAAAGTTCATATGTAGAATAGAATGAAATCAGATTTATGAAGGCCTATATTCGGCCTTCCTGGATTTTTTTTAAACCTTTCTTCTCTGCCTTATTCTCTTAAATATAAGTTTATTGTGTTTATTGTTGTTGTTCAAGCACTAAGTCATCTCAGACTCTACAATCACATGGACTGTAGCATGCCAGACTTCCTTGTCCTTCACCATCTCCCAGATATTGTTCAAACTCATGTCCATTGAGTCAGTGATGCCATCCAATCATTTCATCTTCTGTCACCCCCTTCTCCTCCTGCCCTCAATCTTTTCTAGCATCAGAGACTTTTAAAATGAGGTGGCCCCTCACATTAGGAGTCCAAAGTATTGGAACTTCAGCTTCAGCACCAGTCCTTCCAATTAATATTCAGGGTTGATTTCCTTTAGGATTGACTGGAGTGATCTCCTTGCTAACCAAGGGACTCTCAGGAATCTTCTCCAACACCACAGTATGAAAGCATCAGTTCTTCAGTTCTCCTTTATTGTCCAACTCTCACATCCATTCATGACTACTGGAAAAACCATAGCTCTGACTAGATGGACCTTTGTTGGCAAGTAATGTCTCTGCTTTTCAATATGCTGTCTAGGTTTGCCATAGCTTTTCTTCCAAGGAGTAAGTGTCTTTTGATTTCATGGCTGCAGTCACCATCTGCAGTGATTTTGGAGCCCAAGAAAATAAAGTCTGACACTGCTTCCATTGTTTCCCCATCTATTTCCCATGAAGTGATGGGACAGGATGCCATGATCTTCGTTTTCTGAATGTTGAGCTTTAAGCCAACTTTTTCACTCTCCTCTTTCACCTTCATCAAGAGGCTCTTCAGTTCTTTTTTGCTTTCTGCCATAGGGGAATTATCATCTGCATATCTGATGTTATTGATATTTCTCCCAGCAATCTTGATTCCAGCTTGTGCTTTTTCCAGTCTGGCATTTTGTATGATGTACTGTGCTTGTAAGTTAAGCAAGCATGTGACAATATACAGCCTCGACATACTCCTTTCCCAATTGTGAACCAGTTCATTGTTCCATGTCCAGTTCTAACTGTTGCTTCTTGACCTGCACACGGATTTCTCAGGAGACAGGTCAGGTGGTCTGGTATTCCCATTTATTTAAGAATTTTGTTGTGATCCACATAGTCAAAGGATTTAGCATAGTCAATGAAGCAGAAGTGGATGTTTTTCTGGAATTCCCTTGCTTTATCTGTGATCCAGTAAATGTTGGCAATTTGATCTTTGATTCCTCTATCTTTTCTGAATCCATCATGTACGTCTGAAAGTTCTCCATTCATGGACTGCTGAAGCCTAGCTTGATTTTGAGCATGTTGAGGAGGATTTTGAGCATTAGCTTTCTTGTGTGTGAAATGAGCACAGTTGTACTGTAGTTTGAACATTCTTTGGCTTTGACCTTCTTTGGGATTAGAATGATAATTGACTTTTCCAGTCATGACCACTACCAAGGTTTCCAAATTTGCAGACATGCTGAGTGCAGTGCTTTAACAGTGTCATCTTTTAGGATTTTAAATAGCTCGGCTGGATTGCCATTACCTCCACTAGCTTTGTTCATAGTAATGCTTCCTTAGGTCCACTAAACTTCACACTGCAGGATGCCTGGCTCTAGGTGAGTGATCACACCATCATGATTATCTGGGTCATTAAGACCTTTTTTGTATAGTTCTTCTGTGTATTCTTGCCACCTCTTCTTAATCTCTTCTGCTTCTGTTAGTTCTTTGCTATTTCTGACCTTTCTCGTACCCATCTTTGCATGAAATGTTCCCTTGGTATCTCTAATGTCCTTGAAGAGATCACTAGTCTTTCCCATTCTATTGTTTTCCTCTATTTCTTTGCATTGTTTACTTAAGAAGGCTTGTTTTCTCTCCTTGCAATTCTTTGAAACTCTGCATTCAGATGAGTATATTTTTCCCTTTCTCCTTTGCCTTTCACTTCTCTTATTTTCTCAGCTATTTGTAAAGCCTCCTCAGAAAACCACTTTGCCTTCTTTCATTTCTTTTACTTGGGGATGGTTTTGGCCACTCCTGTATAGTATTACAAACCTCCATCCATAGTTTTCAGGTACTCTACCACATCGAATCGTTTGAATCTGTTTGTCACCTCCACTGTATAATCATAAGGTATTCGATCTAAGTCATAATCTGAATGGCTTAGTAGTTTTCGCTACTTTCTTCAGTTTAAGCCTGAATTTTGCAATAAGAAGCTCATGATCTGAGCCATAGTCAGCTCATATCTATTTTGCTGACTGTATAGAGTTTCTCCATCTTTGGCAGCAAATATTTTAATCAGTCTATTTCAATATTGGCCATCTGGTGATGTCCGTGTGTAGAGCATCTCTTATGTTATTGGAGGAGGTAGTTTGCTGTGACCAGAGTGTTTTCTTGACAAAACTGTTAGCCTTTGCCCTTTCATTTTGTACTCCAAGTCCAAACTTGCCTGTTCTTCCAGGTATCCCTTGACTTCCTATTTTTTGCATTCCAAGGACATCTTTTTTGGTATTAGTTCTAGAAGGTCTTATATAACTTCATAACATTATTTGACTTCAGCTTCTTAGGCACTAGAGGTTGAGGATTACTCTGATGTTGAATGGTTTGCCCTGGAATTGAATCGAGATCATTCTGTCATTTTTGAGATTGCACCTAAGAATTGCATTTCAGACTCTTTTTTGACTATGAGGGATACTCCATTTCTTCTGAGGGATTCTTGCCCACAGTAGTAGATATAATGAATGATATAATGATAGTCTGAGTTAAATTCATCCAATCCTGTCCTCTCTCATTCACTGATTCCTAAACTGTTGATGTTCACTGTTGTCATCTTCTTAACCATGCCTAATTTACCATGATTCATGGACCTAACATTCCAAGTTCCTATGCAATATTCTTCTTTACCGCATCAGGCTCTACTTTCACCACCAGACACGTCCACAACTGAGCATAGTTTCTACTTTGGGCCAGCCACTTCATTCTCTCTGGAGCTATTTCTCAAGTCTTCCCCAGTAACGTAATGGACACCTTCCATCCTGCAGGGCTCATCTTCCAGTGTCATACCTTTCTGCTTTTTCATACTGTTCATTGGGTTTTCAAGACAAGAATTACTGAAGTGGTTTTCCATTCCCATCTCTAGTGGACCACATTTTGTCAGAATTCTCCACCATAACCTGTCCATCTTGGATGACCCTGCACGGCAAGGCTCATAGCTGCATTGAGTTACACAAGGCTATGATCCAAGTGATCATTTTGGTTAGCTTTCTGTAATTGTGATTTTTGTTCTGGAGGTGGTGGGATTGTAGTTCTCGTTTCCTCTGTCTACCCTCAAATGGATGAGGATAAGAGGCTTATTTAAGCTTCTTGATGGGAGGGACTGGCTTGCTCTGGTGGGTAGGGCCATGCTAAATACATCTTTAATCCATTTATCTGCTGATGGGTGGGTCAGTGTTTCCTCCCTGTTAGTTGTTTGATCGGAGGTGACCCAGTCCTGAAGTCTACAGGCTCTCTGGTAAGACTATTGGCAACCTCCAAGAGGACTTACTGGCAACCTCCAAGAGGACAGGGAGGCCTGGCATGCTGCAATTCATGGGGTCACAAAGAGTTGGACATGACTGAGTGACTGAACTGAACTGAACTGAAGAAGACTTATTCCAACAGGCTCCTCTCAGGACTGCTGCTGCCATTGCCCCTGTCCCCATGACAGGCAACTGCCAACCCACACCTCCACAGAAGACAGGAGACCCTCAAACACTCACAGGCAGGTCTGACTCAGTCTCCTTTGATGTCACTGTTTCTTTAGCCTGGTTTCGGGTGCACATAAGGTTTTTTTTGTGCCCTACAACAGTCTCTGTTTCCCCCCCTTTCTGTGGAAGTTCTGTAATCAAATCCTGCTTGCCCTCAAAGTCAGATTCCCTGGTGATTTATAGTCCCTTTGCCGGATCCCCAGGTTGAGAAGTCTGATATGGGGCCTAGTACATTCACAACAGTGTGAGAACTTCCCTGGTATTATTGTTATCCAGTTTGTCATTCGCCCACCCCACAATACCCCCATTCTAGTTATTGTGTATTACCATACGCAACATACTACTTTGGTATTGCCATTAGGTAACTAGGAAGAGATGAATGAAAAATCTGTTTTAGCATATAGAAGCTTCATATAGACTTACTTGTCCCAATCACCCAACTTTTCTTGGGTTTTATCAGTTCAGTTCAGTCATTCAGTCATGTCCAACTCTTTGTGATCCCATGGACTGCAGCATGCCAGGCCTCCCTAATTGTGTTGAGATGCTATGTTAGATTGCATATGCCATCTAAGACGATGTTGTTTAAGTCTTACAGAACTTAAAATCCTATCTCCTTTAGCCAGATTATTTCTGAGGGTCAGAATGATGTTCAGTTCAGTTAAATTCATTTGTTCAGTCATGTCTGACTCTTTGCGACCCCATGAATTGCAGCACGCTAGGCCTCCCTATCACCAACTCCCTGAGTTCAGTCAAACTCACGTCCATCAAGTAAGTGATGCCATCCAGCCATCTCATCCTCTGTCATTCCCTTCTCCTCCTGCCCCCAATCCCTCCCAGCATCAGAGTCTTTTCCAATGAGTTAACTCTTTGCATGAGGTGGCCAAAGTACTGGAGTTTCAGCTTTAGCATCACTCCTTCCAAGGAACACCCAAGACTGATCTTTAGAATGGACTGATTGAATCTCCTTACAGTCCAAGGGACTCTCAAGAGTCTTCTCCAACACCACAGTTCAAAAGCATCAATTCTTCGGCGCTCAGCCTTCTTCACAGTCCAATTCTCACATCCATACATGACCACTGGAAAAACCATAGCCTTGACTAGACGGACCCTTGTTGGCAAAGTAATGTCTCTGCTTTTCAATATGCTATCTAGGTTGGTCATCACTTTCCTTCCAAGGAGTAAGCGTCTTTTAATTTCATGGCTGCAGTCACAATCTGCAGTGATTTTGGAGCCCCCCAAAATAAAGTCTGACACTGTTTCCACTATTTCCCCATCTATTTCCCATGAAGTGATGGGGCCAGATGCCATGATCTTCATTTTCTGAATGTTGAGCTTTAAGTTACTTATCACAATTATTAAATATTTTCCTCATGAATAAAGAGGATGGCAAATTGAAGAAGTAGCCTTCTTAGAAATATAGGATTCCAAACTATTGGTACATATCTTTTTCTATTCTTTGACTCTTCACTGTAATTCATCATGTTAGCAGATATTCTAAATTAGATGAACTGGGTAATGCCTCACATGGTAGGAAGAATACATTGAAAGATCTCAGTTACAAAAGCAACCTATCACAGACAGGAAAGTGATGAATAGGAAACACAATAAAAATGAACATCTGCTAAATTGTCTTGCACAGGAAGAGGGCAAAATTGGACTTTGTAGCTCCTGAATATTGTGTCTGAAACCTAATACTCCTTCAATGTAAAATTTCCAATGCAAAGATATACAGATTATTGACTGGGTACTCCCACCTAATCATAACTAGACACAATTAAAATGAATTTTCAGTGTTAAATATATTTAAAACCAACGCTAACTTAAGAAAGCGACATTTAAAAAAAAATGAAAAATTGCAAGGCAAATTATACCTGATACACTTACTAACTATGAACAAAACAGTCTGCAAGTATAATTTATGTTAATATTTTGACAAAGTACTGTTGGTGACTAGCCTCATTTGAATTGTTTCCTACTGATATTCTGAGAGTTAAAATATGTAATAAAACTACACTAAAAAGAAGCTTCTGAAACATTCATTATGTCATTCTAACATGTCTGTTAACGATAAAACTCCCAGGTGCATCTTGTGGCAGTATTTGTATTTTGACACTGTTATTTGCCTGAAATTTATTTTGAGAAGAAAAGGTAATGCCTCAATTTGTTCTCCAGGTTAATGAACCTCTACTTTATAAAAATGAATGCATAGCAAGTTCTCAGGATTAAACAGGAATAGACAAATACTGAAATATTTTATCTGTTTGCATCCTTGAAGTAATAGTCTCCTGTTAGAAGGCATGCTGCTTTACTATTTTTTAGATCTTTGTAATTTTTTCATTAAAGTGAATGAAGTCGCTCAGTCATGTCCGACTCTTTGTGACCCCAAGGATTGTAGCCCATGGAATTTTCCATGCAAGAGTACTGGAGTGGGTTGCCAATTCCTTCTCCAGGGGATCATCCTGACCCAGGGATCAAACCTGGGTCTTCTTCATTGAAGGCAGAGGCTTTCTCATTAAAACAAATTCTTAAATGCTTTGAAGGTGATTATATATCAAGTTTTACTTCATGTATGCAAAACTATAGCCCTAACTACCAAAAGTAAGGTATTTTCAGGGTCTAGGAGGAGGGAGCTATTGGGTGTAAGAGGAGAATAAGAAAAAGAGGAATGTTTCTTCTTACAAAGGGCTGGCTGAGTTAACCAAAATTTTCCCCCAAATCAAAATTTGTCTGCATTACCTTTCCACCATTCTTTCCACCATTCTTTTATTCTTTTTTTTTCTTCTTTTTCTTTTTTTTTTAATATAAATTTATTTATTTTAATTGGAGGCTAATTACTTTACAATATCCTATTGGTTTCTCCATACATCAACATGAATCCCCCACGGGTCCACCATTCTTTCCACATACATATTCTTTATAAAGGATAAAACACTCTTCTAAGTTTATTTCTATCCAAGTAGCACTTGAGTTCAAGTTTCAGTCTTCAGGGAGAGACATGATGTTTTGGGGTTGTAATCTAATACATAGGGAAGTCAGTCCTGAGAATTTCTCATGGAAGTCAGCAGAATGCTAAAAGTAGGTTATGCCAAAACTTTATACCTATTAATACTAAAGGAAAGGAGCTTTGATGAAGATGGGAAACATCTTTGTTTTTCATTGTTATTAGTATTCAAAATATATATTGTTGATAGCATTTTCTCAATGATTGTATGCTCAAACCTAGTTGAAACTAAAAATGGATTTAAAGCAGCCTTAACCTAAAGACCATTTAAGTCTAAATAAGTTCAGTTCAGTTGAGGTGCTCAGTCGTGTCCGGCATTTTGTGACCCCATGAACCACAGCACGCCAGGCCTCCCTGTCCATCACCAACTCCCGGAGTCCACCCAAACCCATGTCCATTGAGTCAGTGATACCATCCAGCCATCTCATCCTCTGTCGTCCCTTTCTCCTCCTGCCCTCAATCTTCCCCAGCATCAGGGTCTTTTCAAATGAGTCAGCTCTTCAAATCAGGTGGCCAAAGTATTGGAGTTTCAGCTTCAACATCAGTCCTTCCAATGAATACCCAGGACTGATCTCCTTTAGGATGGACTGATTGGATCTCCCTGCAGTGCAAGGGACTCTCAAGTGTCTTCTCCAACACCACAGTTCGAAAGCATCAATTCTTCAGCTATCAGCTTTCTTTGTAGTCCAACTCTCAAACATCCATACATGACTATTGGAAAAGGGTATATGACAAAATCTAAGTAGCATATATAAGTTCTGGTAAAACATTTATGCATGGAAAAATGCCAAACTATAATTTCCCAAATAAAACTCTCACAAGTCAGCACCCCCAATCTAGACCATATAATGTTGTCCTCCAGCGCATCTTAAAAGTGTTCCACTGTTTTTTGTTTTGCTTTGTTTCGTTTGTTTGTTGTTTGTTTTACCATACCCTTCATTTTTGTGTTTTAGAAACTTTAGTTTACTAAACAGCAGCAATGATAGGTGTAACGAAGAAGAGAAATGTTCCAAGTATAGTGAGATTTCTGGATGTAGAATCATCTCAAATTAATGACTGATCAAATTCAATAGATGAGTGAGACAGAGGAAGCACCCTTTATTTAGATAGTTAATAGAATAGGAAAAATGGTAGGCAACATGGAGTATGAGATAGTTGAGGACTATATGTGTTGAGAATGAAATGTTGATAAGACCATGAAATGGGCTGGGTAAATGCAATATGTACATGGATTTTCCGAAGACATAGCTGGATGATAGAGATTTAGTCATGTTTATTTTATAAGTGATAGGGGAAGCCAGAGTGGCATATTCTATTATCCAAGTAGAGGCTGAGAGTGAAAAGATGCCTAAGAATGGAAACTCAGGACACCAATAGGGGTGGCATTGAAAATTTAAAAAAAAAAAATAAACAACAACAAAAAAATGTTCATGAAGAGAGAAAGATGGAATTACAGGGCTGAGGGAGGGATTTTGTTTTGAGGGACTTCCTGTTGACAGATTCAAGGATAGAAGACATTAAAACTACAGAAAAAGATGGGATTACTGATGATCTGTGACTCTGAGGAAGTGAAATGAGACAGCCTCTGGGCTGGAGTATAGGTGGAGAAATGAGCCCTGTGGAAAGAAAGGTCATGGACACAAAGTGCTTTCTGCTATCACTAATTGCTTAAAATAACTATTCTAGAAATTCACAGTGACAACTGATACTTTCCCTTAACAAACTTTGCCAGCTAGCAGAATTTAAACTATTGTCTGTAATTTCAAAAATCATTTTAAATATGTCTTAAATAAAGTTTATACTCTATTATGGGCAAAAAAAAAAAGAAGCTAAACTTATAGAATAAAGGTCTTTAAAAGTATTCATTTTGCTAATTCATCCTTAAAATTCAAACTGAAAGGTAATAAATATTCTTCACTTTTCTTCTTGTTACTAAATGATATATTCTGCCTTCGTACAAAACATCTTAACTAGAAGAATGAAAGCCAGTTTAATGTGACAAAACCACTTAAGTTGACATATCATCTTCTTGTCTGTAGTGAGTGTCCTGGTGGTCATAAAACTTAATTTAAACAAAAAATCCATGCATTGAAACACAAACCAGATGTCCTAGTTAACATCTCCTATCTTAATAAACTGGGAAATAATAACCAAAGTGTATGATGACATTCTACCACTCAGTTTGCCTGAAAATCTCTAGCAGTATTCCAAGTATTTTTATGAAAAAAAAAAAAAAAATTTTTTTAAACTAAAGGATAAGAATGTTCTGCACATCTAAGTCCCAGACTTTTGCAACTAGTTTTATGCAAATATATAAAATCTGGGGAAAACGTAATTTGATTTTAATAATGGAGGTTGGGCAAATAGTAAAACAACAGGTTCTTAAAGTAGAGATGATGCATTCTCCTGATTCTGCTTCTAGGCTGTTGAAACTGACTCAGTAAGACTTTGCAAATGTCAATAGAAAAGAAGACTTTTAACAAATTTTATAGTATGGAATTTACATTTTTTTAAATACTTTAATTATAAAACTGACTACTCTCTTTAGGTGTAACCAAGTTTCTCATCAATTCTGGGAATGAAGGGTAAATCAGAGTCAAGTAACTTCTAAACTTTTAATTTCAAAAGTTCAAATTTTCTACTCATTTGCATCATTATTTCCTAAACAGAATTATTCTGCTAACATGGTATGAAAGTCTCTCCAGAGAGACTGTAGATTTTCCTTAAGCTTGGGTGATTGCAACATTGTTTATCAGTTAAGAATCTAACTATTAATTTGCAAGTTTAGTTTTATCAGAAGTTATATGAGTGAGTGAATGAGTCGCTTAGTCGTGTCCAACTCTTTGCGACCCCATGGACTGTAGCCTGGCCAGCGTCCTCTGTCCATGGAATTCTCCAGTCAAGAATACTGGAATGGGTTGTCATTTCCTTCTCCAGGGCAGAAGTTATACAGTGTTTGTCTTAAGGAACAAATTCACAGTAATCCTATTTATAATATACAGGTACAGTGTCAGTTTTAGAAACCAATTTACAAACCAGAGTGACAATTTACTATTTACTATATAAGATAAAACTAGCAGGAAGACTGATATTGTTTGGAGACCTGCCCGTTACTCTAGGTATTTTTTGATTTCCTACTTTGAATTCTAGTGCCATATAATGAAAAGCATCCTTTTGGGTGTTAGTTCTAGAAGGTCTTGTGGGTCTTCATAGAACCATTCAACTTCAGCTTCTTCAACATTATTGTTGGGGCATAGACTTGGATTACTTTGATACTAAATGGTTTACCTTAGAAACAAACAGAGATCATTCTCTCGTTTTTGAGATTGCATCCAAGTACTGCATTTCAAACTCATGTTGACTATGATGGCTACTCCATTTCTTCTAAAGGATTCTTGCCTATAGTCATAGATATAATGGTCATCTGAGTTAAATTCACCCATTCCAGTCCTTTTTAGTTTGCTGATTCCTAGAATGTCCACGTTCACTCTTGGCATCTCCTATTTGACCACTTCCAGTTTGCCTTGATTCATGGACCTAACATTCCAGATTCCTATGCTGTATTGTTCTTTATAGCATTGGACTTTACTTCCATCACTGGTCACATCCACAGCTGGGTATTGTTTTTGCTTTGACTCCATCTCTTAATTCTTTCTGTAGTTATTTCTCCACTCTTTTCCAGTAGCATATTTGGCACCTGGGAAATTCATCTTTCAGTGTCCTATCTTTTTGCCTTTTCATACTGTTCATGGGTTTCTCAAGGCACGAATACTGAAATGGTTTACCATTCCCTTCTCCAGTGGAACGTATTTTGTCAGAATTCTCCACCATGACCTGTCTGTCTTGGGTGGCCCTACATGGCATGGCTCATAATTTCACTGAGTTAGACAAGGTGTGGTCCATGTGATCAGATTGGTTGGTTTTCTGTGATTGTTGTTTTCAGTCTATCTGCCCTCGGTTGGAGAAGGATAGGAGGCTTACTGAAGCTTCCTGATGGGAGAGTCTGACTAAGGGTGAAAGTGGGTCTTGTACTGATGGGCAGGGCCATGCTCAGTAAATCTTTAATCCAATTTTCTGTTGAAGGGCGGGGCTGTGTTCCCTCTATGTTATTTGACCTGAGGCCAAACCTCAGTGGGGGTAATGAAGAGAATGGTGACCCCCTTCAAAAGGTCCCATGCATGCACTGCTACGCTCATCGTGTATGTGGTCCTGCATCTGGCCATTGCTGACCCCACCTCTGCCGGAGATTCCTGGACACTCACGGGCAAGTCTGGGTCAGCCTCTTGTGGGGTCACTGCTCCTTTCTCCTGGGTCCTGGTGAGCACAAGGTTCTGTTTGTTTACTTCCGCCTTTTTTGAGTGTGAAGTTGCTTCAGTCTTGCTCCTGACTCTTTGCCACCCTATGCATTATAGTCTGCCAGGCTCCTCTGTCAATGGGATTCTCCAGGAAAGGATACTGGAGTGGATAGCCATTTCCTTCTCCAGAGGATCTTCCTGATACAGGGATTGAACCCCTGTCTCTTGTGGCTCCTGCATTGCAGGCAGATTCTTTACTGCCGAGCCACCAGGGAAGCCCTTAGAAGTTGAGAAACACCCTTAATTCAAGTTTTCTCTGTCATCTTATCTGATTGTCTCTCTGACTGGGTACCATGTACACATAAATTCACTCATCTGTCCATTCCTATCTAAATATTGATAGTATTTCTACAGTAGAATTTATAACTTTGCTATCTTTGTTGAATAACTTTACTTAAAGGTCACGTTCTCATCTTGTCAACATATTTTGGAGCTATGTAGACTAGTCTATTTAGCAAATATAAAAGAGAACAAAATTCTCAGAAATGTTTCAGCAACACTCTAGCTTATGAATTACTATGCAAAAGCAGAAATGCTGTCTTGTCTTTCGTTTTGCTTTTCAGTTTTTATTTTTGGTTAGTAGATTAAAAATGATTTCAGTAATAACATTTTATTGTTCTAGAAGTAATATGTTCTAAGGGCTTCCCTGGTGGCTCAGTCAGTAAAGAATCTGCGCGCAGTTCAGGAGACCTGAGTTTGATCCCTAGGTTGGAAAAATCCCCTGGAGAAAGGAATGGCAACCCACTCCAGTATTCTTTTCTGGAGAAATCCATGGACAGAGGAGGCTACAGTCTATGGGGTCACAAAGAGTTTCACATGACTGAATGACTAGCATCAATATATTTTAAGACTATAAATATTAAGATATGTAAAATATGAAAAAAGCGAAAAATACTGATACCACTTTTATTTACCATTTTCACGTTCACATATTTATTTTCCACTGTGTTTTAAACACAAACATAAAAATATTTTTTAAACAGTTTGATTGATATGGCATGTGAAATTTTAAATATTGAGCTTTTTCTCTTTCCAAAAACATTTTCCTTTGAAAATATTTTTTTTGAGACTATATAATGTCACATTATATAGCTATGTATCCTAATTTAATCTTTTCACTATTATGGAGCATTTATTTCCAAATTTTGCTACTGTAAGTAATGCTATAGTGAATATCTTTGCATATAAATTACTGTTTGTATTTCCATATCCTTATGAATATGTATTATATTTAAAGTAAATTAAGTTATTGGGGATTTTTAAAAATCTAATTGTATAAGAGAAAGAACACAAAGATTAAACACTGACCACAGATATTTATTGTGTTGTGATTAAGCTCTACTCCAGGAAATTCCTTACAGAAGATAACAATGTAGGAGACTGTTTTTGGTAAAGTAATACATCTCTAAAACATGTATGCTGCCTGATTCTTGTTTCCAAGTAGATCCATAGCTGTTAGCTACTATAGAAATTATTTCTTTGGTCTAAAATCATTAGAACATTAACTTCTGAAAGTAATAGGACATATGTCCTGTTACAGATGTTTTTTAATGCCCATATAAATATTAATTACACAGGACAGACAATGCAGAGCTATGAGTCCCAAGGAGTATTCTGATAGCAACTTTAGAAGAAAGGAATCATTGCATTTTAAATACTTTTTTAGATGTACCTAAAAATGAACTTTAAAAGCTTCTAATGTTACAATAAATTAAAGGCAATTATTTTTATGTACCTTTTCATGTCTGGAAATTTATGTACTATTTCTTCTATCCATGCTGAAGTGGAGGATGGCATGGCAACCCACTCCAGCATTTTTGCATGGAGAATTCCATGGGCAGAGGAGCTTGGCAGGCTATAGTCCATGGGGTCACAAAGAGTCAGACATGAGTGAAGTGACTTACAATGCTGAATTAATTAAGGTTGAAACATGAATGTACTCTGCTAATGGGGAAAGCATATCAAAATCTACATGGGTTTGGTCTAAGTAATGGGACTCAATGAAAATAAAGTTGGTGCCTTAAACGTACTTGTAGTCTCAGTGTTTACTCACTTTGATCTAATTCTTTGTTTTGATATTTTCACTTAATCTCTCATATGTATTTAGTGCCCGGATCCATCGTGCAAACAGGACTTGTTGGCCTACCTGGAACAGATTAAGTTCTACTCTCACCAGCTGAAGATCTGTAGTCAAGTTAAAGCTGAGATTCAGAACCTGGGGGGAGAGCTTATCATGTCAGCGGTGAGTACTGCGCCACACTTACACATCACATGTGGAAGATGCTTGAAACAGCAGCTACAACCCACCTTGCCCCACCAATTCTTATAGGGTCATGTAGGTTAGAAGAAATTCAACTGGAGTATATAAAATTTCATGAAACTGGAATAGCAAGAAATCATGTCAGATTTCTTAAAGAAATGTTAAGTCAGCACAGCTTCTCTTTATTTACTTCAAAGATTTTAGAATGAATCAGGTTCTGGAAGCCACTTGTGTAAGGATTGAACATTAATTTAGAGCATGGTATCCAGATATCAGAAAGTGTACAGATGCAACTCTGAATTGAATCCTTTAATTTTTATAAAAAAATAAGTCCCCGTGGAATTGCAGATCCATGAAATAATTGCTTTCTCACTGTTAAGTAATATTCATTTTCCTATCAGTCATTTTTATATCATAGAAATTCAGGTCTTGAAACTGTTATCTCCATATGTAATTGTGACACTGGACTATGGTAGAACATAAATAGAGAAACTTTCATAGATTATTTGGTGAACCTGAGTTTCAAACTGCTCTAAAGACCATGGTCGAAATAATGTCTACCTTTTCTACTCATCTTTTAATAATGGTAGATCATTTTTTTAGAGTGAGCATGGTAATAAAATAACATTTGAATCTATATTTGATTCAGTTATCAGTGACTTTGAGGACATGGACCAAGATTATAAATTTAAGTTAAAGCAAAATATCATAAACCTTCTAGGAACTTAAATTCATAAGGACAGATTTTTAAAAATTATAACAGCATAAATATAAATATATACATCTACGAGCTCTCTAGCCTGACTTTGGACTTTTCCCCAGCGAGCTAACATTTTGTTTTTAAATGTTTATTTGGCTGTACCGGGTCTTAGTTGCAGCGGGTGGGATCTTTAGGTGTGGCATGCGAACTCAGCTGCGGCATGTGGGATCTAGTTCCTTGACCAGGAATCAAACCCAGACCCCCTGTATTGGGAGTTTGGAGTCTTAGCCACTGGACCACCAGGTAAGTTCCTAAACTAACATTAAAAAAAAAAAAAAAAAGAACATAGCTGCAAAAACAAAAGCAAAGGTAATTCTCTGGTGGTCCAGCGGTGAGGAGTTTCTGCTTTCAGTGCCCCAGGCCCAGGTTCAATACCTAATCAAGGAACTAAAACTGTGCAAGTACAATGCCCCACTTGAAAAAAGTTCATTAGGTTTATATTAGTGAATACCAAAACTGCAGTTTACCTTCAAAAGTCTATGCAGCCTCTGTTCAGATGGACATGCTTAAATCTGTGATAAACTGAAGACCAAAAATCAAAGGTGAATAATTTGGAAATTAAGTCTAAGTAATTATTAGATATAAAAAATTAATTTCCTTGATATGCAAATTTTGCAAGAACAGTAACACCAACCAACATAGCCTGTTATTATATTGGTACTTTGTCACTTTTCAAAGGAAAATGCATTTTAAGTAGTCACTGCATGCTCAGTTTCTTCAGTCGTATCAGACTCTTTGCGACCCCATGGGCTATAGTCCCCCAGGCTCCTCTGTCCATGGGATTCTCCAGTTAAGAATACTTAAGTGGGTTGCCATTTCTCACTGTCTGTCAACACAGAAATGTGTGCTTATGGATACATGCATGACTATATATATGTATGTATACAAACAGTGTGTGTATACATATATACACGTAAAAATGTATCTTCATTTTGGATTACTAGGCACTCAGTCTTCATTTTCTCACTTAACATTATAGTACTTTAAATGTGTAAAAAATATATTTTAGACCCAAGCCTGTCTTCTGTTTACTTCTCTCAATTTCATACACTCACCATCATATACAAAGTCTAAATACATATGAAATTTATTTTCCAATTATATATGTATTTCTTCATGTTGTCTAAAGCTAAGATTTCAGAAATGCTGACAGAAGTTCAGTTTATACATTATGTTAAAATGTATTACCATTAATTGTTCCTCCAAATATAATTTCCTCCAGATGTACAGATTGAGTTGGTATCCTTCCTGTTTGGTATGGTGATTCAAATTCATGAACTTTGTATATTTTACAGATAGATTAAGCATGAGTCATTTAGAATCATGATTTACAATTGAAAAGCTGAGTCATTATATAAAATGAGGAATAGCATTGCAAATGCAGTTCTATTTTGTCTTAATTGCACCCAACATTTTCCATTAGAAAAAGTAAACCTGAAGAAAGGGAGCATGTCATGCACCTTTTTACATGTTTTACTGCCATCTGCTTGCAGGTAGGTTCTGGAAAGCTTTTAAAATTCCTTTAATTTGTGTATGCCAAAGCCCAATTACTTTATTTTCTCAGTGACCCTGAGTTCCCATCTTGTCTTCTTTCTTCTTTAAATTGAGCAGTCCTCATCTAAGTCATTGTTTTCCTTTGATGTCTTTTGAAAAGTAATAAGCATGACTCTAAAGCAGGGAAACCCATTAAAAAGGACAGAAATTTAGTATTCAAAACTATACCCTTCAAAGTTTGCATTCCAAAATCAGGTTTATGAAACATTACTTTTAACAAATATATTTGGTTAAAAAGTGTATTACTGGAGGATATAGAATACATTTCTAGAGTAAACACACAGTGTATTCTGGATCTGGAGTATTACAGGTTAGGATAAAAAAAGTAAGTTCATAACATAAAGCATTTTAAATCATTCTCATAATAGTCTATTTAATTAAATTTGTTTTCTAATGGTTCTTATGTGTATTTCAAGCATTTATCCTGAAGCTGCACGTTTCATTTCTAAGGACACCAAAGTGTAGTTTGTCCAAAACCCCAGAAATGAATTGAGCATCTTCTCGGTACCCGGCATCTGAGAACATCGCGAGATGCAAAGATGAATATATATCATGCCTCCTTCAAGATGATCAAACATGTGCAAAATTAAAGTGAAAGTGGCTGAGTCGTGTCCAACTCTTTGTGACCCCATGGACTACAGTCCATGTAATTCTCTAGGCCAGAATACTGGAGTATGTAGCCTTTCCCTTCTCCCAGGGGCTCTTACCAACCCAGGGATTGAACCCAGGTCTCCCACATTATAATCCCACATTGTAAGCAGACTCTTTACCAGCTGAGCCACAAGGGAAGCCCAAGAATACTGGAGTTGGAGTTCAGTTCAGTTCAGTTCAGTCGCTCAGTCGTGTCTGACTCTTTGCGACCCCATGAATCGCAGCACGCCAGGCCTCCCTGTCCATCACCATCTCCCGGAGTTCACTCAGACTCACGTCCATCGAGTCCGTGATACCATCCAGCCATCTCATCTGGGTCGTCCCCTTCTCCTCCTGCCCCCAATCTTTCCCAGCATCAGAGTCTTTTCCAATGAGTCAATTCTTCGCATGAGGTGTCCAAAGTACTGGAGCTTCAGCTTTAGCATCATTCATTCCAAAGAAATCCCAGGGTTGATCTCCTTCGGAATGGACTGGTTGGATCTCCTTGCAGTCCAAGCCTCAAGAGTCTTCTCCAACACCACGGTTCAAAAGCATCAATTCTTCAGTGCTCAGCCTTCTTCACAGTCCAACTCTCACATCCATACCACACATGACCACAGCCTATCACTTTTTCAGCAGATCTTCCAACCCAGGAATTGAATCGGGGTCTCCTGCATTGCAGGCAGATTCTTTACCAACTGAACTATCAGGGAATATAAGACACACCTAAATATACAAAGATGTAACACACCATAAGATGGTTAAATACACAAAAGCACATGGTAAGAGGTGAAAGTGAAAGTGGTAAGAGGTGAAGGAATAATTAATTCCACTGATGTGGTGAGTGAACAAGAGACAGCTCCAAAAAGTGGTTCAACTCTAATTTGATCCTTCATTAATAGGTAAAAGCAAAAGAAACAGGCAAAAAATAAACCAACTGTATATTTATGAGGAAAGGAGAGGACAAGGATTTGAGGTAGATAGAACAGCTGAAGTATAAAGATAGAAATAGGGAAAGATGAGGTTTTATGTGGAAATAGCAAACAATCTAAACTGATTAGAAACAATTGTACTTGGTACTGTTGGCATATGTTATGAGGGATGGGAAATAGAAGAGCTTTAAAAGAAACTGAGATTGTTTCAGGATTACTAATAGCATTTTAACTTTATTGTATAGGCAACTGAGAATAATTGAAAAAGCTGAAGTTTGAGATGGATATAAAAAAATACATGTATTATTTGAAGCTACCTTTTTAAAAAATAACTGCTAACCTTTTATTTTCTATTAAAGTATAGCTGATTTACAATATTATATTCATTTCAGGTGTGTAACATATTGGTTCAATGTTCTTATAGATTATACTCTATTTAAAGTTTTTATAGAGTAATGGTTATATTTCCATGTGCTGCAAAATAATTCTTGCATTTTTTCAACTGAGGCATAGTTGATTTATAATTTTGTACCTCATTGGAAAAGACTCTGATGCTGGGAGGGATTGGGGGCAGGAAGAGAAGGGGATGACAGAGGATGAGATGGCTGGATGGCATCACTGACTCGATGGACATGAGTCTGGGTGAACTCTGGGAGTTGGTGATGGACAGGGAGGCCTGGGGTGCTGTGATTCATGGGGTCGTGAAGAGTCGGACACAACCGAGCGACTGAACTGACTGACTGACTCTGTACAACTAAGTGACTCAATGAAATAGTGCTTCAGTGAACATTGGGGTGCATGTGTTTTGAGTTTCAGTTTTGTCCAGGTATATGGCCAGTAATAGGATTACTGGATCATAAGGTACTTCTGTTTTTAGTTTTCTGAAGAACTGCCAGACTGTTTTCCATAGTGACTATACCAGTTTATATTCCCAACAATGTAGAAGGGTTTCCTTTTCTCCATATCCTCTCCAGCATTGGTATTTGTAGACTTCTTAATAAAGTGTCATTAAATGTCATTCTAATCAGTGTCAGGTGGTACCTTGTAGTTTTGACTTGTATTTCTCTAATAATTAGTGACATTGAGCATTTTTTCCTGTGCCTACTGTCCATCTTTGTGTCTTCTTTGGAGAAATGTGTTTTAGGTCTTCTGCCCATTTTTTGATTAGGTTGTTTGTTTTTATGTTGTATGAACTGTTTGTATATTTTGGAAATTAAACAATTTTGGTTTCATCATTAGCAAATATTTTCTCCCATTCCATAGGTTGTCTTTTTTATCATTTCCTTTGCTGTACAAAATCTTGTACATTTCATTAGGTCCCATTTGCTTATTTTTGGTTTTATTTCTATTACCCTGGGAAGCTTCTTGAATTTTATTAATTTTATACATAGTAGTTTGTACTTCTTAACGCCTTACCCCTTTCTTGCTCCTATCCCCTTCACTCTCCCCAGTGGCAACCTCTAGTTTGGTCTTTACAAGTCTATTTCTTTATGCTTTATTTATTCTTTTCTTTTTTTTTTAGATTCCTACACATAAGTAATAGCATACAGTATTTGCCTTCTCTATCTGACTTATTTCACTAAGCATAATGCCCTTCTTGGTCCATTCATGTTTTTGCAAATGACAGAATTTCATTATTTTGTACTGATGAGTAACATTCCTGTGTGTGTGTGTGCTTGTGTGTGTGTGTGTATGCCACATCTTTATTCTGATAAGGTGGTGATAGATGGAAGGATGAGGAACTGGAAGATAGAAGATTATTCAGGTTTTTAAAAAATACTTCAATATCACTAACAGTGAGAACTTGAATTAAGGCAATATTAGTGAAAGTGGAGAAATTTTTTCCTTGCAAGAAAAAATTCTGAGGCAGAAATGATTAGAATCAGTAATCTATTGAGTATCAAGGATGAAGTAGGAAGAATTAAGACTTACCCCCAATCTTTTAAGATTTGGTAGTTTTCTTAGTTAAAAGTGTCATCATTAGCCAAAAACTATATATAGAAAAAAGAGCAGACCAGGAAGGTAAGGCGGCTCATTCAGTCTTTAGTCATAAGTGACTTAGTCATAAGTGAGTAAGAGATATCAGAAGACAAAAGTCTAGGAGAAGTTGGGCATATGGCTCTGGAACTGAGGAGAGAGGTATGAAGGATAAATCAGTCAGTGGAAGTATGCTGAGTAAGACCAAACATAGCTGAGACAAAGATCCAAAAAGAATGTTTTTCCTCAACGTGTGATTCTGGTATGCCCGTATCAGATACAGAGATTTGGCTGTGAGAGTTTAAAGGATCTGGGATTTTACTATCTCCATTAAAAACACAAACAAAAGATCAGAATGGGCGGTCCCAAATGTTAATTTCAGAGTCATCAGGGAACTGAGCACTTATGTCTTTCTACTTTATTATACTTGGGTTCTGGCTTTCATTTTTATCAAGATCAAAATATGCCTTCTCTAACTCTGGCATTTATATTCCAGACAATAAAAATTAAGAGAAACAGAAGCAAACATTCTTTACATCTGTTTTTTTTTTTAAGTCTCTTCCAAATGCCTTCACTTCTATATTATTGGCAACACTTTAGTTACATGGCTATGTGGAACTGCAAAGGATGCTGCAAATTGTAAAATATGTTTGTTTCTGTGTGTTTTAATCTAGGCGCATTGCTTCCTCCAACTAAATCAGAGTTTTGTTTCCATGCCAAGAGAACAGATACTGAGTAACAACTACCAATTATATACCATACCCTGTGTGATGACCAAAAACACAGTAATATTCGTATGTTTTCTAATTACCTGTTTTTAATATAATCTTTCCTGTAAAGTCCATGAATGTTTTTCAATGCTTGATGATACAGTAGTCAATGTCTACAAACATAGAAAATTCAAGTTAACTGAACCTTAAAGTGCATACTGGCTTTCACATTTATAAGATATCTTTTCTTTTCTAAAACAGATGCAATAAGATGAAAGCAAAACTTAGGCCATAGTGGACTGAATACTGAGTATGCAGTGAGAGAGAAAAGATGGTAACTTATACTAGGTTTTCCAGCAGTGTTTGAGCTAGTAATCAGATATACTACCTGATGTATGCTAGACATTTTTCTGCCAGAGCTGAGCTTCAGGACATTATGCGGATTATGGAAACTGATAGCTTCATTGTATCCTTCAGTCACATGAAAATGAAGCTAGTGTGGCTTTCCAATGGCTATCCTATCTCACATAAAAAGAGGGAGTATATAAAAGCTTAACTGAAAAAAAAATGATAGCAAAACACAATGAAACCATGTAATTAAATATATGGTTGCAGATCATTTTCTATAGCTTCTTTGATTTATTAATGTACTAACTAGGAATACATTATAAATATAACTCTAAGAAGATTAAAATGTACTTAGGTTACCTAAGGGCATTCCCATAAATTCTCCATCAGTTGTTTCTCTAGTGTCCTCAAGCATGGTGCCAAGGGGGGAAGCTGTTTTACTTTGTGAAAGGAGTCTTGCTATGAAGAAATAAATACTTTCATATCCTAGCACAAATATACATGTATATATATGTATGGAAAATTCAAAAGAAAAAGTCTAATAATTAAAATGATTTTAAATTCTTAAAATTACCCTTTCTCTAAGTGTTATGCTTCTAGGCTAGCAATTTGTTATGTTACCTAGAACTGATTAATTACATAATTATCATGTTTTGTGCATTTCCCTTAATGTGTTTAATTGTGCTCTCTACCCAGAGGCAGGTGTGCCAAAGACACAGTTTTAAAAATTGGATAAATAATACAACTAATCAGTCAGGGGGGGAAAGGTCAGCAAGATGGAAAAATTTGCCAAACAAGAGCAATTTAACTTTAGCTGAAATCACGGGACAGTGTGTATTCAACTAGGAATGGTAAGGAAGAGCAACAATACATTTTTTGACCGAAAGAGCACTAGGGCCTACAGAACCCTGGCAATGAAGTACATTCAGAATCATTTAGTAGGTTAATGTGCTTACCATGTTAAGACATTAAGGGAGTTAGTTAAGGAGCTTTCTGAACCCACTGCAGTCTTTGGTAGTCATCAAGAAAATTGGAAAAATGAAGAGATTTGGAAAACCAACTTAAGGATTTAGAGATTTTAAAAAAGGACTAGGAGATGTATGAAGTGGAATGAGGAGAGATGAAAGAAATGAAGAAGCAGAGAGGTATAAGGAGAAAGACAAGGAGAAAAGGTAATGAGAAGGAAGAAGACATTGCCAATAGATTTGGTAGTTTAGTCACTAAGTCTAAAACCTAAGGGGAAGCCTCCTAAGGTCTATTACTTCCATTTGCCTATCTAGCATTAAAAACAAACTGCAAACCCCCCAAATTCCTGAGAGTTAAATCTACTGGTGGGCTTCCCTCGTAGCTCAGTCAGTAAAGAATCTGTCTGCAATGCAGGAGATCTGGATTCAATTCCTGGGTCAGGAAGATCCCCTGGAGAAATAAATGGCAACCCACTCCAGTATTCTTACCTGGAGAATTCCATGGACAGAGGAGCCTGGCAGGCTATAGTCCATGGGGTCGCAAGAGTCGAACACATCTTAGTGACTAAACCACAAGCATCAGTAACTCAAAGGCTTTTTTTTTTTTTTTTTAATTTTCAGTCATACATATACAAATATATGTATCTATTTTTAAAAATTCTTTTCCCACTTAGGTTATTACAGAATATTAAGCCATATTCCCTGCATTATACAGTAGGTCCTTATTGGTTATCTATCTTAAACATACCAGTTTTACATGTCAAGGTCTTCCCCAGTAAGGAATTTGCCTACAATGCACAAGAAGCATGGGTTCGATCCCTGGGTTGGGATGATCCCCTGAAGGAGGGCATGACAACCCACTCCAATATTCTTGCCTGGAGAATCCCATGGCTAGAGGAGCCTGGTGGGCTCTAGTCCATGGGGTCACAAAGAGTCCAACGTAATTGAGGCAACTTAGCACAGCACAGTATAACCTGTCAATCCCAGACTCCCAAAAGAATGTATTTTAAAAACTAAAAAAGATATGGGGTTGTTGTTTTCTCTTTCTTTTTCTTTCCCCCTTGCGTTGTAGTAACGTGGACTATGAAATTCTCTTGGTGTTTAGCTGAGCTGATATCAGAAAGGTTATATTTTCTTGGTTGTATATTTCTTGGTTTGTATATTCCCAATGCATCCAGATATATGTAATAGCACTTGAAGGAATCTTAGAAATAATCTATTCATGTTATAAGTACCCAATTCAAATCAATTTTACAAACTATAAAATAGGTCAAGAACTATCAATGACTTGTCTCAGTGCATGGTATCTAACAACAGAGTCAGGACTAGAATCTAACTTATGTTCTTTACTCCATCACTACTGAAAGTAAGCTCTTCAGCATCCCAGTGGGGTCAGTGCCAGAATGACAGGAGGTGGTCTTTGAATACTCAGCTGGGATAGTTGCTGTGGATGTCAAGAGATAAAGAATAGTTTTAATTGAAAGATGTAGAAAACATTGACTAGAACAGAGTATTCTTTATAAAAATAATAATTTAATGATCCCATATTCTTTAGAAAGCCTAATCAGAACACACTTTTCACCTTCACCTTTAACATGAGAAGCTAACAGGAGGCAACGGGAAGAGACATAGAGTGGGGAAAGAAAGAAAAATATAAATGTGATGTGAGAGTCTTTATTGTTAAATTTACTTCTCAAAATTATTTCCATGTTCTTACTGTATGTCAGATAGTTAGATATTGTTAAAAAGGAAAATATTTGAATAATATAAAACTTAATGGAAAAGACTATTTCTGATTTAGGGGAAAAAAAAATTAGCTTGTTAATTGTTAACACCCCTTAGAGAAGGAGAGGGAATTCATGATTTCTCTTTTGTGCTAAACAACCTGAAACACAGAACTTCAAGGAGGTGGGAAGAGAGGACTTGAAAGTGCGCGTGATGGATGTGGCAGCTCTAGGATGGTGCCAAACTCCCCATTAGACAAAGTGCAGCTGAAGGAAAAGAGCAGAACTGGATGCAAACAGCCTGATGTTCAGTTCATCCTCAGTTCATCTGCAAGCCAGGGAGAAAAAAGTGCAGGGGAAAAAAAGGCGGGGAGAATGGGGAGAAAAATCCACGGAGCAAAAGATTCTAGGACAACAAAGTATTGGTGTCAAAACCCATAAAGGCATGGGCAGAAAGAGATAGACAAAGACAAAACTGAAAGAGATGTGAAAGAAAAAAAAAAAAAAAAAAGCAAAAACCACGCAAGGCAGTGTGGATGGCATTTGTGGAAGCAGCCATTTAAGTCTGACTCATCTCATGCTGAATTTATGCTTATTGTTGTAGATTATGAAGTAATAGTAGTTATATCCAGAAAAAGTTCCTGTTAGGATGTGTTTGTGTATATGTGTGCAAAATCAATACAACCCCACAGTTTCCCCTTTTGATTACTAAAGTCTGAATAATATTAATACTAATAGTAAATCAATAATTGTTAGTGGTAAATATTACATATTGACTCCTATGTTTCTGATTATTCTAGGATTTCTTGTTTGGCAATTTTGGCATTTGGGATTTGGGTCTGGATAATTATTTATTCTAGGATTTCCCTGGTGGCTCAGTGGTAAAGAATCTGCCTGCCAATGCAGAAGCCTCGAGTTCAATCACTGGGCTGGAAAGATCCCCTGGATAAGTGGCAACCCACTGCAGTATTCTTGCCTGGAGAATCCCATGGAGAGAGGTGCCCAGCTGGCTACAGTCCATGGGGTTGCAAAAGAATAGGACATGACTAAGCAACTAAACAACAGCAATTATTTTTTCTGGGGGATTGTCCTGTGCGTTGTGAAATATTTAGCAGTATCCTGGCACTCTGCCCACTAGATGCCAGCACCCACCCATACCCCCTCACTCAGTTGTAATAAGCAAAAATGTCTTCAGACACTGCCAAATGCAAAATTGTCTCTGGGTGAGGACTATTGGTCTATGGGAAGGTAAGAATTAAGAGAAAACTGATAGTGTTGCTACCGATGCCATTATTTCTGCTAGGATCCCCTTATGTGATCATTTTCCCATCTTCCACCTGCACAAGTGCTGGCTACTGACAGCTCACAGCTTCTCCCCTCTCTGGATAATTGTTCTCAGCCAAACAGGAATCACTCTGTCTGGGTGGTTATGTATCCCCATGCCTGCATGCCTGGAACTCTAGAGCCAGTGACTGACTTGAGAAGAGGAAACAAAAGGCCAGGCTCCTCGTATCAAGGTGGAGTCAGTTTTGCTATGCAGTTTCACAGCTCACTAGGCAGTCATGCCAACGCAGGCCTCTGGTTGAGACTAGTCATGTTCTTATTTAGTTCCACCCTCACTCACCCTATTCCTCTTTCTTTCCTACTCTTTTCCTGAAAACAGACTTTCTGCATAAATTCCTTTCAAGCTCTCTGTAGGTACCTACTATGAAGACACATGATAGCATCGCTGTGTCCTTTACTGTCACTTTCTTTAGAAAAAGAAAAGAGGTGATGGGAGAATTTGCTGAAGACACCACTCTTACTGACACATTTGTATATATTATCTTATTCTCTCAACAATGCTAAAAGTAAACTTGCAAATGTCACATGGTTAGTAAGTGATGGGAGTGAAAATGTGCATCCAGCCTCAGGTTACAGAGCTCTTTGTGTCCCTTTGCACTTGTAAATATAGACTATACATTTATTCTCACGTTGCTGCACTGAAACAATATGGAGGTCAGTCAATAATCCAAAGTTCTCAAAGAATTCAGTTGGAAAGAAAAGACAGGCAAAAAAGAAAAAAGGTTAATTTTAGGAAATGCTAATTCACAAATTCTATTTGGCAATCCTCATGCTTGAACTGGACATGGAGCAACAGACCGGTTCCAAATAGGAAAAGGAGTACGTCAAGGCTGTATATTGTCACCCTGCTTTTTTAACTTCTATGCAGAGTACATCATGAGAAACGCTGGACTGGAAGAAACACAAGCTGGAATCAAGATTGCCAGGAGAAATATCAATAACCTCAGATATGCAGATGACACCACCCTTATGGCAGAAAGTGAAGAGGAACTAAAAAGCCTCTTGATGAAAGTGAAAGAGGAGAGTGAAAAAGTTGGCTTCAGTTCAGTTCAGTTCAGTCTGTCAGTCGTGTCCGACTCTTTGCGACTCCATGAATCGCAGCATGCCAGGCCTCCCTGTCCATCACCAACTCCCAGAGTTCACTCAGATTCACATCCATCGAGTCAGTGATGCCATCCTGCCATCTCATCCTCTGTCGTCCCCTTCTCCTCCTGTCCCCAATCCCTCCCAGCATCAAAGTCTTTCCCAATGAGTCAACACTTTGCATGAGGTGGCCAAAGTACTGGAGTTTCAGCTTTAGCATCATTCCTTCCAAAGAAATCCCAGGGCTGATCTCCTTCAGAATGGACTGGTTGGATCTCCTTGCAGTCCAAGGGACTCTCAAGAGTCTTCTGCAACACCACAGCAAAAAGCATCAAAAACTCAACATTCAGAAAATGAAGATCATGGCATCCAGTCCCATCACTTCATGGGAGATAGATGGGAAAACAGTGGAAACAGTGTCGGAGTTTTTTTTTTTTTTTTGGCTCCAAAATCACTGCAGATGGTGATTGCAGCCATGAAATTAAAAGACATTTACTCCTTGGAAGAAAAGTTATCAGCAACCTAGATAGCATATTCAAAAGCAGAGACATTACTTTGCCGACTAAGGTCCGTCTAGTCAAGGCTATGGTTATCCCAGTGGTCATGTATGGATGTGAGAGTTGGGCTGTGAAGAAGGCTGAGTGCCGAAGAATTGATGCTTTTGAACTGTGGTGTTGGAGAAGACTCTTGAGAGTCCCTTGGACAGCAAGGAGATCCAACCAGTCCATTCTGAAGGAGATCAGCCCTGGGATTCCTTTGGAAGGAATGATGCGAAAGCTGAAACTCCAGTACTTTGGCCACCTCATGCAAAAAGTTGACTCATTGGAAAAGACTCTAATGCTGGGAGAGATTGGGGGCAGGAGGAGAAGGGGACGACAGAGGATTAGATGGCTGGATGGCATCACTGACTCAATGGACGTGAGTCTGAGTGAACTCCGGGAGTTGGTGATGGACAGAGAGGCATGGCGTGCTGCAGTTCATGGGGTCACAAAGAGTTGGACATGACTGAGCGACTGAACTATGAACTATGCTTCTGAAAAACTTTACTTGTTTCATAAATCAAGAAATATATAAGAATTAGATGCTAAAACTTAGACCATAAAGAATATTTTTTAAGAAAAGAACAAAAAAGTGTATTACCAAGCTTCTGAGGAAATGGCTCTAGCTGAGTATATTAAACTGGAAATAAATAAGTAAATATATAATATAGTTTGCATTGCTTGATGATAAGCAACATAGAAATTTCTTCAGAGAGAGGAAGAAAGGCTATCAGACTTTCAATTTTAAAAAGAAATTTATTGTGCTTGTTCACTATTTGAGTAACAATTGATAATACAATAAATGATGTCCTAACCTGCTGCTTCTGCTGCTGCTAAGTCACTTCAGTCATGTCTGACTCTGTGCAACCCCATAGACGGCATCCCACCAGGCTCCTCTGTCCCTAGGATTCTCCAGGCAAGAACACTGGAGTGGGTTGCCATTTCCTTCTCCAATGCATGAAAATGAAAAGTGAAAGTGAAGTCGCTCAGTTGTGCCTGACTCCTAGCGACCCCATGGACTGCAGCCCACCAGGCTCCTCCGTCCATGGGATTTTCCAGGCAAGAGTACTGGAGTGGGGTGCCATTGCCTTCTCCCATGTCGTGAACTAGGGGTTCATAAAAGACAGATGTTCAAATAAACATTTCTTACATTGACCCTCAAAAAACTTAAACATTAAACTTCAATTTAGTCAAAGCTTTTCTGTAGGGATTTATGAAAATGTGATCTAGAAATGCTGCTTTCTGATGATGTAGCTGATGACAAAAATAATGCTCTGTCAACCCAAGGACAACAAGTGCATTAACTCTGTGCAATATTAAATGTTTCAGGAAAGGCTTTGGTGAAGCCCTGAGTCACAGGCAATTCATCGCCAAATTTATTCAAAGGCTCTGTGGTTTTTCCAAAAGGACACATATTGTTTAGATGTCACTCATACACTGCAAACTTTGAACTATGTTTGTGTATATGTGTGTACCCACATGCATGGTCACATGTATGATATTGCTAATGACAAAACTGACCTCCCTTTGTCAATGATTTAGAAGATTTACTTATGTTTGCAAGCACCCGTAGAATATAAATTCACACCCCTTTTGCACAAAAATAAATCATTTTTTTAAAGTCTTGCCTCAGGTTCTGCATCACAGAGCACAGAAAAGAATATCTATAATTGAAAAATAGAAACAATGCTTTTCTAGTCAACTGCACTGAGTTAGTCAAGTTACATTCTTCTGTCATAACAAACACTTCCCAGTTCTCAGTGACTTAAAGTGAAGTTTTCACTTTGTTCTCACATTTAAGTTTGATTCAATTTATTAGAGAGGTTTTATTTACATAGTTACTCAGAACAAGTGTTTATGTACTTTCTCAAATCTCACTGTGAAGCCTCCAACATCTCTATACCAGGAAAGAAAAGGCTAGAAATGTTACTCAGTGGCTGATAAATACTTTCAGGAGGAAAATAAATCACCCTGTAAGGTCTTAAGATCATATCTGGCATATATATATATATATATATATATATATATATATATATATAGCAGGTGCTCATTAAATATTAACTGGTGGTGGTAACAGCAGCAGTAGTAGTAATCATAGTATTAGCTAATATAGTTTTCATGATGTGATATTATTCATCTAATTGCCATAAATGTTTATTTCAAATTACATTTAAGGAGAAGTCTAGGAAAATATTCTCCTTTTAGTAAGATAATTCCTTTGTATATCATAAGACTGCTTATTGCTCACCCATTTTTTCAGCAGTGGCACTTGATAAGGGCTTTGAAAGAGAATAATTATCTTTGCTTCTGAGCCAGGGTTAGTCTGGTCCATCCATGGCTGATGAGTAACAGAAGAATTGTACAATATAAGTCTTGGGCTGTCCTTAACTGCATTCAGCATAAGGTAAACAGTCTTCATATAGATACTTGGACTTGTTGCTAATGCAAATGGAGACATTTAACTCTTAGAATGAAGAAAGACAAGGCATAGAAATATGTTTATTCAACATTAGAATATTTATGCAAATGTCATAGCTCAGAAATATTCAATTGCCTCACAGAGTAGGACTTCAGTTCAGTTCAGTCACTCAGTCGTGTCCGACTCTTTGAGACCCCATGAATTACAGCACACCAGGCCTCCCTGTCCATCACCATCTCCCGGAGTTCACTCAAACTCACATTCATTGAGTCGGTGATGCCATCCAGCCATCTCATCCTGTCGCCCCCTTCTCCTCCTGCCCCCAATCCCTCCCAGCATCAAAGTCTTTTCCAATGAGTCAACTCTTCGCATGAGGTGGCCAAAGCACTGGAGTTTCAGCTTTAGCATCATTCCTGCCAAAGAAATCCCAGGGCTGATCTCCTTCAGAATGGACTGGTTGGATCTCCTTGCAGTCCAAGGGACTCTCAAGAGTCTTCTCCAACACCACAGTTCAAAACTATCAATTCTTTGGTGCTCAGCCTTCTTCACAGTCCAACTCTCACATCCATACATGACCACTGGAAAAACCATAGCCTTCACTAGACGGACCTTTGTTGAACTTAAGCCACCGGAAAATTCCGGGGAATCATTTTGGCAAAACTAACATCTCTGATAGCATAGGATTTGAAGGTGCGGAGCAGAGGACAACCGGTCAATATGTAATAGAAATGCTTAAGAACAGCACTAAATTAATAAACAAATACTTGTTTTAAGCAATAAATGACTAATATTGGTAGTAAAGAAAACACTATGATTTGCATAGTCTGAAGAACTTCATCTGCTGATTCTCACGCATTTATATGTTATATCAATAGTAATTTTCCCAGGAGAGCAACGCTGAATGGGAAACTGAGCAGAGTCAAGGTCTTTATTTTAAACTTAGCGCAGATGGGGAACTTTTTTAGGACAAGGTTCTTATTCTTCACTTCTGTGCTAATTATAAGAAGAATAATGATAATATTAATGATAACTAACATTTGTCAATCTCTCAATAATGACCAGATAGTTTAAATTCCCTTACATAAATTATTTTATATATAAGCAATGCTCTGAGGACAGTCCCACTGTTACCTTCATTTTAGAAATGAGAAACTAAGAAACTAATTAAACTTCTCCACCCTATCCTCTGATTTAGGAGGGACTCTGCCACCGCCAGTGTCCAATGATGGTAGCTTTCAGGTCTCAGAGCTAAAAATTAGAATCCTTCATCTATCTGCCTGTTTAAACACATGCTATACCATATTTCCAACACTGTATTCTGAAATAGCTAACAATGAGGACACTAGAATCATCCTCATGGTCGTGTGTGTGTGTGCTTAGTTGTGCCCAACTTTTGGCAACCCCATGGCCTGTAGCCCACCAGGCTCCTCTGTCCATGGGGTTTTAAGGTAAGAATACTGGAGCAGGTAGCGATTCCCTTCTCCAGGGGATCTTCCTGACCCAGGGATGGAACTCGCATGTCTTATATCTCCTTTATTGGCAGTGGATTCTTGACCACTAGTGCTACCTGGGAAGCCCCCATGGTCCTTTACATACTCTCCTTTCTGGAGTGGAATTTGAAGCACAGCACTTTTAGAACTCAGAGTATTACACCTCTCCTTCACTAGCTCTTCATCAGGTTCTTTGAAGGCAAGAGCGTTATCCTAAGGCATTTCTGCACAGAGCCAGTCACTAGAGTAAAATTAAGACTCATATGCTGATGCATGAGCTGGTGCCAGACTTTACTTAAAAGGTGGCTCTAATGATGATACTTATGTCCATGACAGCATCCAACTATTTTTCACAAAAGAGCCAACAATAGCCTTTGAACTTTTGTTCACTGGTATGTTCCTGTCTTCCCTATGTCTCACTATATATCTGCTGGTTGTTAGGACACCTTTTTGACCTTTACTTGGTCTCTTTTGAGTTTTAAGCAATTACTGGAGTCTATGAAACAAGCCTCCCCTTTGTACCATTTGATTTAATTAGACCTCTCATTTGAGCTCTTGCTGAGTCAATATTTAGTTCCTTGTCTATATCCCTGGGACAACCTGAAACGTTCCATACGCTGACTAAATGACTCACTCTGCGCGGACATATGAGCCGATTACCGTAGTTTGCATTCTCTCTCCCTGTGAAATTTCAAGGGATGCCAGCTGCTATAAAACCCCTTCACTTTGCCTTCCACCTTAATTGTGCTCCTGCATGGTTTACCTGGCAATTCCTTTTTCTGGATGATGAATTAGAAAGGAGCAGAAGGAAGAACAGTCCTCAGCATTATCTCACTAATTTTGTTTGTAGAGCTATTTCTCTAATGTAGCATTTTCAAATAGGTCCATTATACATCTGCTTCTCCACCTGAGAGCACCCGCCATACCAGGTGCAATGCCATCCATAGCATACTTTTGCCTAATAGCATTAAGTGCCTGGGAGTGAGCTGAAAAAGAAATGGGAAAGTGATGAACCAAGTTTCAGAATAACCACAGTTTTTTCATACTTCACCGTGTGTGTGTGGTTAATCACTTCAGTCCTGTCAGATTCTTGGTGACCCTGTGGACTGTAGCCCTCCAGGCTGCTCTGTCCATGGGATTCTCCAGGCAAGAATACTGGAGTGGGTTGCCATGCCCTCCCCCAGGGGATCTTCCTGACCGAGGGATTGAACCCATGTCTCTTGTGTATCCTTCACTGACAGACAGCTTCTATATCCCTGGGACAACTAGCACCACTAGCACCACCTGGGAAGCCCCATGATTTAGAGGGGTCAGTATAAATATTTGGATTGTGGTCTATGTTAAGAAAAGTGATCTAAAAGCTGAGAAAGATGGTCTGTTAATTCAACAAGAGGACTTAAGAATCTGCTGTGGTCTACCTTACAGATTTAAAGGGCTTCTCAAGTAAAAATGGTTTTGTTTTACCCATTATCTCTGGGAACATACACCCAGTGGTTTTACCTAAATATGAAAATACATACATATGTTCACATATACTAAAGTTAGCTTTTTTTTAAAAAAAAAAAGATAAATGTATGCTTGATTTTCCAATTTAAAGTTTAGATATGATAAGAATAGCTAACTTGCTAAAGCCTAATAACCTGTAAGCTACTATGTCTAATATACATCATCCTTTTTAGTTATTATCTGCCTAGCTTGTATGTTGTGTCATCTCCACTTTGCGTCTATGTCTCATAGAAGTTTAATAATTTGTTCCAGTTCACACACTTATTGTAAGATAAAGCCACAAGGAGAACTCAGGCCTTTCTGACTCTAACATTCACACATATACCTTCTAAAGAGGTTCTTGCTCTTTAAAAGAGAATTAAAGATTTTAAAATTAAAAATATAAAAAAATAAAATAAAAAAAAATAAAAGAGATTGAATCAGAAATTAGGGACCTATTCATGATGCCTAAGCCTTTCAGGAACCCTATATTGCTCACATCTGTGGACCCTTAGGCCTATGGAAATAGAAATGCTGATGAGATGTCCACTTTGACACCCTACCATTTACCTTCGTAGCTGCATGCAGCGAATGGGTTTGATGCATAGTCACCTGGAGATTATTTTCCTATGTCATTTCAGAATATGGTGTTGTTTCTCATTAGAATATCCCATCAGTAACAGTGGAGAGTATTTGCACAGTTGCAATTTGTACAGACCTCTGTTCAAAGCTATCACCTTACCAGCTAGAACACAATGTATATTTAAAAATAACATTATTATTACCAATAGCAGCAATGACAATAGTTAACTTTTAGAGGGGCCTGCTATATGCCAGAGAGTGTTTTAAGGTCCTTAGATGAATTATTTTATTTAATCTTTAAAATAATTTAATTAGATCTCTGATATTATTGCTACAACTTTGCAAGTTAGGGGGCTTCCCTCATAGCTCAGTCGATAAAGAATCTATCTGCAATGCAGGAGACCTGGGTTTGATTTCTGGGTTGGGAAGATTCCCCTGGGGAAGGAAATGGCAACCCACTCCAGTATTCTTGCCTGGAGAATCCCATGGACAGAGGAGCCTGGCAGGCTACAGTCCATGGGGTCGCAAGAGTCAAGCACGACTTAGTGACTAAACCAGTAAATTAAAACTTGAGGCAAAAATTAAGTATCTGGCCCCCAAGATAACACAATTAGTTTGTGGTAGAACCAAAGTTCAAATCTAGGCCTTTTGACACAAAAGCTTGCACACCTAACCATTATCTTACACTATATTTCAAATCTAAATATTCTTTAAGTAAATGAATAATATATTTTAGCTTGGTGATAAAAAATTCCTCTGTTCTAAATATCTTTTAATTTCTAATGCTCTCTTTCTCCCTATAAGAAGTTTTGATAGAAAAACATATTGCTAAGTAGAAGGGAAAGAAACAATAGATATACATTTGTAGGGATGTGTCTCACAGTTTTAACTCTTCCAGCGGTGGCACTCTCCTTGCTATCATCCCCAAGCTCTTACGCATCTCAAGCTGTTCTCCACACCACCAGGGAGCCTGTCCTCCATCCTGCTCTGCAGTTTAATGATATTAAGATCAGCTTCCTTTCATGAAAGCTGAACAGATGAGTAGAGTTTTATTCTCTGAAATCTAGGTAAAATCTATTTGACACTTTTGTAGATTCACCTGTGTCAAGTATGTGTGTGTGTTTTCTTCTGATTGTCTAAATAGACAGTAAAATAAACTAAACAGGTAATGGGAGATCTGGGGCAAGAATTTATATGAGATGAATATTCCATGTTAAAATGGAGCGATCCAGAAACACATAAGTCATAAAAAAGAGTGGAAATTTTCCAAAATGTGATTTGTACACACTTAACTTCTCCCCATTATTGCAAAACATCAGCATCTTTAGAACATCTCAGGATTGTGTTTTTGACTAGCTTTAATCAGGCAGAACAAACCACAATTGTATTTGAGAGGTAAACATTAGAATCAATTTAACAAAGATATTAAATCCAAATTGGAAAGTGATGATTAAATTATTTAAATACCAGGGAAGCTCTTTAATAATACTTATCATATAACAAGTGCTGCATACTGTGCGTTTAAACTGTATAAATTTTGAATAGATTTGTGATCTTGGAAGAGGTAATAAATCTTCTTTTTGTTGTTTTTCAATCGCTAAGTTGTGTCCGACTCTTTGTAGCCCCATGGACTGCAGCAAGTCAAGCTACTCTGTTTTCCACTATGGAGTTTGCTCAGATTTATTTCCATTGAGTCAGTGATGCTATCTAACCATCTTATCCTCTGCTGCCCCCTTCTCCTTTTGCCTTGAATCTTTCCCATCAGGGTCTTTTCCAATAAGTTGGCTCCGCATATCAGGTGGCCAAAGTATTAGACCTTCAGCTTCATTACCAATACTTCCAATGAGTATTCAAGGTTGAGTTCTTTTAGGATTGACTGGTTTGCTCTTACAGTCTAAGGGACTCTCAAGAGTCTTCTCCAGCACCACAATTCAAAGACATCAATACTTTGGCACTCAACCTTTTTTCATAGTCCAACTCTCAACATCTATACATGACTACTGGAAAAATCATAACTTTGAATATAAGGACCTTCATTGGCAAAATGATGTCTCTGCTTTTGAATAGGTTGTCCAAGTTTGTCATAGCTTTCCTTCCAAGGAGCAAGCATCTTTTAATGTCATGGCTACCGTCACTATCCAGAGTTATTTTGGAGGCCAAGAAAATAAAATATGTCACTGCTTCCTTTTTTTCCCCATCTGGTTGCCATGTGATGGGACCAGATGCCATGATCTTCGTTTTTTTGAATGTTGAGTTTTAAGCCAGCTTTTTCACTCTCCTCTTTCACCCTCATCAAGAGGCTCTTCAGTTCCTTTTCCATTTCTGCCATTAGAGAATATCATCTGCATATCTAAGACTGTTGATATTTCTCCCAGCAGTCTTGATTCCAGCTTGTAATTCATCCACCCCAGCATCCTGCGTGATGTACTCTGCATAGAAGTTAAATAAGCAGGGTGACAATATACTGCCTTGTCATACCTCTTTCCCAGTTTTAAACCAGTCAGTTACTCCATATCCGATGCTGACTTTTGCTTCTTGACCCACATACAGGGATCTCAGTATACCAGTAAGGTAGTCTGGTACTCCCATTTCATTAAGAATTTTCCACGGTTTGTTGTGATAAATGTTTCTCTCTCTCTCTCTTTTTCTTTCTTTCTTTTTTCTTTTTTTTTTTTTGCCTAATGTAAAACGGGAGTTTGAATCTCACATATCCCACTGAGGGTTTTTTTTTTTGGTTCATCTGTAGAAATAAATGTGATAATGGGTATAATATTTTTGTTGTAATGAATGAGTAAATACTGATTATTGTCTTGAGATTCATGATAACCATAAATTACATACTTTATATATATCAGGGGCTTTATATGTATCAGGGGCTTCCCTGATAACTCAGTTGGTAAAGAATCTGCTTGCAATGTGGGAGACCCCTGTTTGATTCCTGTGTCAGGAAGATCAACTGGGGAAGGGAAAGTCTACCCACTCCAGTATTCTTGGGCTTCCCTTGCAGCTCAGCTGGTAAAGAATCTGCCTGCAATGCAGAAGACCTGGGTTTGATACCTGGGTTGGGAAGATCCCCTGGAGAAGGGAAAGGCTACCCACACCAGTTTTATTCTGGCCTGGAGAATTCTATGGACTGTATAGTCCATGAGGTCGCAGAGCTGGACATGACAGAGTGACTTTCACTTTCATATATAACATGAGTTAAACAAGTTTAATAGTCTGAGAAAGCATACTACCACCATATGTAATATTAATTTTGTTTTGAAAAACATCCCAAGATTTACAAGTTGATTTATGAATAAGCTATCATCCTGAAATTTGATTGGGAATCTGTGAATGTCAGTATTTTGCCAGGTAAAAGACTGGAAGACTAAAAACCTTAAGTCATATAGATTTTGTTATAATAAAGGGATAGAACTTATGAATCTATAATAAAGGGATAGAACTTATGAATCTAAATTCTGTTTTCTGCTAAAAACCCACTTGTATATAAGCAAGGTCTGTGAGAAAAATAAATCCACAGATTTTCTAAATAAATATTTCTGTAGTCTTCCTTTGCCCCAAGTTTCATCTAACCTCTTCTCAATGATGTTTTAAGAGAGGCAGTTTAGCTTGCCTAGCAAAATCCATGGTACCATAATGTATATTGGTCATAAATATATAAAAACACAGTAAAATAATATATTTTGCTAGCTATCTGATATGGTAGGATGAGGCCAAGAGCTGTAATTGGCCATACTGTCATTATTAATGTTTTAGACTAATATGAGGCTAGATATCATCATATATTCCCCCGCAATAACTAGCTGCCAGGTTCCCTATTATTATGAAATAATATTGAATAGAACTTTTACAATGTCCTTTGATTTAGAAATGCAAAGAATAAGTGTATTCCTTGCTTAGTATTGCAGTCTGTCTGGATTTTTACAACATACTGATTATTTAAAGTCCTTCTTCAGAGTCAGAAATGCTTTTTATGCATTAAAGGAAACACTGAGTTCCATCAAACTGAAATTGAATTACAAATTAGAAGTGGTTGTCTGTCTTTTGGTTGGACTATGCTTTTACTTATTAACTTTATCAGTTAGTAGGTACACACATGTGTTATTTAATCAACAGAAACCTGTTGGCCCAATTCACATTGACTTATTTTTCCATGAGCAATACACAATTCCCTAATGGATATTTCATGTTGCTTGCCTTTATTAAGATGAAAGATTTGGTGTTCAAATTGCTTTTACCCTGAACACTACCATATCATGTTTTGTTGCAATTTTACTAAAGCAGAACAGATCAATTAAGTTATCCAGTTTATGAAATAGTTACACTCCAGCACATTCTTGCCTGTTTATATTAACAAAATTGCACTACAATAATAGTTTGAGAATCTAACATATATGCAAATAGATGGTGTTTTGTTAACTGATTTGTTCATTTGAGATTTAGAAGGGATACACAAGGGATGCGAGCATTAGGGGGTGAATATCACTTGGCTAGGGTATAGTTTCTAGTAGGTTATAAGGAGTGGTAAAATATCGGTAGAGTATAGAGTATGTTCCAAGTATCTCTACTAAATCAGGAATGGTGTGTGTGATGTCTTAGTGTGCTAGGGCTGCCATAACAAAATACCATGGATGAGGTGGTTTAAACAATAGAAATTTATTTTCTCACAGTTCTTGAGACTGGAGTGTCCTAATCTAAGTTCCAGGTGATTTGGTTCCTGATAAGAGTTCTCTTCCTAGCTTGCAGATAGCTGCTGTCTTGCAATGTCCTCACATGGTAGAGAGAGAGAGAGAGAGAGCAAGGGAGAGTGAGATTTCTTCTCCTTCTTATAAAGATACTAATCCTATTTAAAGGGAGCTCCATCCTTATGAATATTTTTTTAAAATTTTAGCTTTATTGAGATGTAACGAAAAATTATTACATATTAAAAGTGTACATTGTGATGATTTACTCTTCATGTCCATTGTAAAAGAATTTCACTCCATCTAGTTAATTAATCTATTCCCACACAATTTTTGTTGTCTGGTGAAAGCATTTACAGTTTACTCTCTTAGCAAATTTCAATTATATGATCCAGTGTTACTAACTATAGCCACTGCCTTTTATATTATATCCTTGGTATGTGTGTGGTAAGTTGCTTCAGTCATATCCAACTCTTTGTGATCCTATGGACTGCACCCTCCTTAGACTAAACTTATTTCTCTTATACCTGACAACTTGTACCCTTTTATCAGCCTCTCCTTATTTCCTCTACCTGCCAGCCCCTGGAAACCACTTTTATACTCTTTGTTTCTATGATTTTTCTTTTTTAGATTCTAAATATAAGCAATGCTGCTGCTGCTGCTAAGTCGCTTCAGTCATGTCCAACTGTATGCGACCCCATAGACGGCAGCCCACCAGGCTCCCCCGTCCCTGGGATTCTCCAGGCAAGAACACTGGAGTAGGGTGCCATTGCTTTCCTCATAGTTCTCTTTTTACTGTCTGGTTTATTTCACATAGCATAGTACCTTCAAGGTTCACACATGTTAACATAAATGGCAGGATTTCCTTCTTTCTCATGGCTGAATAATATCCATTGTATACAAACTACTACTACGTTCATCCATTGATAGATGTCCACTTAAAAAAATATACACAGCCTAAAGGTTAAGAGTTATGTTTTATTCAGTGGTAATTTTTAGGACTTCAAGTGTGGGAGGCAGTGTCTCATCTCAAGTAACCCTGCTCTGAGGAGCTGAGGGTGGAGAGCCCCAGAATACATAGGAATTTTGCAACAAAGGGCAGGTAGTCTGAACATCAGAGGTTATTGTTTATCAAAGAAAACCAGATTTACTGAGTTAATAAATTTAGTGCTTTTCTATATATGGGAAGATGCAAAGAGTCTGGGCTCACTGAAATCATTCCCTTGATAAACTACTTTTCTACTCTTTTTTCCTATGAATTTGACAATTTCTTTATTTTTTAAGATTCTAAATATAAGCAATACCATGCAGTTGTTCCTTTTTTTAATCTGACTTATTTTACTTAGCATAATACTTTCAGGATTCATTCCTGTGGTCATAAATGTCAGAATTTCCTTCTTTCTCATGGCTGAGTAGTATTCCATTGTATTACTGTATATATATATATATATTTATTTATTTCATTCATCCATTGATGGACACTTAGATTTTTTCTATATCTTGGCTATTGTGAATAATGCTGCAAAGAACATGGGGCATCAGACATTCAATATCCTGTTTTAATTTCCTTTGGATATATGCCCAGAAGTTGGATTTCTTGATCATACAGTAATTCTTTGAGTTTTAAAAAACTTCCATAACTATTTTCCATAGTGGCTGAACTAATTGAAATTTCCATTAATTCCCAAGGTTTCCCTTACTTTATATCCCTGCAAATAATTGCTATTTCTTGTCCTTTTGATAATAACCACTCTAAGAGTTGAGGAATCATATTTCATTGTGGTTTTGATTTACATTCCCCTGATGATTAGTGATGTTGGCTACCTTTTCATGTACCTGTTGGTCATTTTTATACTTTCATTGGCAAAATGTATGTTCAGTTTTCCTGTCAATTTTTTATTGTATTGTTTTGCTTTTTAGCTATTGAGTTACTTGTATGTTTTATATGGTAACCCCTTATCTGATATGATTTACAAATATTTTTGCCTATTGTATATATTGACTTTTCATATTTTGATGATTTCTTTTAAGGTACTGAAGCTTGCCTTTTAGACAGATGTAGTCTCATTTGTAGTCTCATTTGCTTTTACTGCCTTAGCTTTTATTGCCAAATCAAAAAAAAAAAAAAAGTGCCAAAACTAACATCAAGGACTTTACCCTTCTTATTTTCTTCAATGAGTCTATAATTTCAGGGTCTTATGTTCAAGTATTCATCCATTTTGAGTTAATTTTTGTGGATACTATAGGATGGTAGTCTAGTCTCATTTTTTTGCATGTGGCTGTCTAGTTTTCCCAAAACCTTTTTTTGAGGAGACTATCATTTTGTTTCTTTCTTAGCCATGCCTCACAGCTTTTGGGATCTTAGTTTCCCAGTCAGGTATTGAACCCTGGTCCCTGAGAGTGAGAGCACCATGTCTTAATCACTGGATTGCTAGGAAATTGCCAAGACTATCATTTTTTGTTTGTGCTGGTCTTGATTGCTACATGGGCATTTCTCTAGTTGTGGTGAGCAGATGCTAATCTCAAGCTGCTTCAGAGTGTGGGCTTCTCTTTGCAGCAGCTTCTGTTACTGCAGAGCACAGTCTTTAGAGAATGTGGGCTTCAGTAGTTGGGGCACATAGGCTTAGTTGCGATGTGGGATCTTCCTGGATCAGAGATCGAACCCATGTCTCTGGCAGCTGGCTTCCTTACCGCTGAAGGACCAGGGAAGACCCCCGAAGACTATAATTTTAAAAAGAAACCTTTTTGTTTGTTAAAGCCATCTTCTTTGCTTAGGTGGCTTACTGCTGCTAAGTTGCTTCAGTTGTGTCCAACTCTGCGACCGCATAGACGGCAGCCCACCAGGCTCCGCCGACCCTGGGATTCTCCAAGCGAAAACACTGGAGTGGGTCGCCATTTCCTTCTCCAATGCATGAAAGTGAAAGGTGAAAGTGAAGTCGCTCAGCTGCGTCCGACTCTTAGCGACCCCATGGACTGCAGCCTACCAGGCTCCTCCACCCATGGGATTTTCCAGGCAAGAGTACTGGAATGGGGTGCCATTGCCTTCTTAGAAGACTATAATTTTTAAAACAAACCTTTTTGTTTGTTAAAGCCATCTTCTTTGCTTAGTGGCTCCCAAGATTCAAGGGGACAAGCTTTGTCATTTTCCCAACAAAGAAGATCCTGGTCTTGGAAGCCAGTACACTCAGGCAGCAGCTTTAAATTATGCAAGTAGACCTCTTTTTTGTGAAGATTAAGAGATAAGAGTTTCTCTGTTCTCTCTGTAATGAGCCCCTAGGGGTAGGGTGGGGAGAGATTGCTGGTTAAAAACTGTTTGTCTGTATGCTGTAGTTGTGTGGAAGAGGCAAACACAGGCCATTAGAGCCTAGTGATCCAGGGGTGTGTCCCCTGAATGTCAGCTGCAAAAGCCAGGTTCCAGACATGTGTATTAGCTCCTGCTGGGGAGGCTCTAGCAATTTGTAGAGGCTACAGGCAGAATGAGGAGATTGTGTCTGCATGCTTCCTTGGTCACTGGGGAGGACGACATGCCCTTTCAATCAGTTCAGTCTCTCAGTCCTGTTCAACTCTTTGCAACCCCATGAACTGCAGCATGCCAGGCTTCCCTGTCCATCACCAACTCCCAGAGCTTGCTCAAAATGATGTCAGTTGAGCCATTCATGCCATCTACCCAACTCATCCTCTGTAGTCCCCTTCTCCTCCTGCCCTCAGTCTTTCCCAGAATCAAGATCTTTTCCAACGAGTCAGTTCTTCACAGTGAGTGAAGTCGCTCAGTTGTGTCCAACTCTTTGTGACCCCCATGGACTGTAGCCTACCAGGCTTTTCCGTCCATGAGATTTTCCAGGCAAGAGTAGTGGAGTGGGTTGCCATTTCCTCTCCAGGGGATCTTCCCGACCTAGGGATCGAATCTGGGTCTTCACAGTAGGTGACCAAACTATTGGAGTTTCAGCTTCAGCATCAGTCCTTCCAATGAATATTCTGGACTGATTTCCTTTAGGATTGACTAGCTTGATCTCCTGCATTCCAAATGACTCTCCAGAGTCTTCTACAATACCACAGTTCAAAAGCATCAATTCTTTGGTGCTCAGCTTTCTTTATGATCCAACTCTCACATCCCTACATGACTACTAAAAAACCCCATAGTTTTGACAAGACAGACCTTTGTCGGCAAAGTAATGTCTCTGCTTTTTAATAAGCCGTCTAGGTTGGTCATAGCTTTTCTTCCAAGGAGCAAGAGTCTTTTATATTCACAGCTGAGGTCATCATCTGCAGTGATTTTGGAGCCCAAGAAAAGAAAGTCTGTCACTGTTTCCATTGTTTCCTCATCTATTTTCCATAAAGTGATGGGACTGGATGCCATGATCTTTGTTTTTTGAATATTGAGTTTTAAGTCAGCTTTTTCACTCTCCTCTTTCACTTTCAAGAAGGTCTTCAGTTCCTCTTCACTTTCTGCCATTGGGGTGGTGTCATCTACATATCTGAGGTTTGATATTTCTCCCAACAGCCAGCTTGTGCTTCATGTAGCCTGACATTTCACATGATGTACTCTACATATACATTAAATAATTAGGGTGACAATATACAACCTTGAAGTACTCCTTTCCCAATTTTGAAGCAGTCCATTGTTCCGTATCAGTTCTAACTGTTGCTTCTTGACCTGCATACAGGTTTCTCAGGAGGCAGGTAAGGTGGTCTGGTTTCCTGTCTCTTTAAGAATTTTCCACAGTTTGTTGCGATCCTCACAACCAAAGATTCTAGCATAGTCAATGAAGCAGAAGTAGATGGTTTTTCTGGAACTGTCTTGCTTTTTCTGTGATCCAACAGATGTTGTCAATTTGATCTCTGGTTCCTTTGTCTTTTCTAAATCGAGCTTGAATACTGGAAGTTCTCTGTTCACATACTGTAGAAGCCTAACTTGGAGAATTTTGAGCATTACTTTGCTAGCGTATGAGATGAGTGAAAATGTGCAGTGAACATTCTTTGGCATTGCCCTTCTTCGGGATTGGAATGAAAACTGACCTTTACCAGTCCTGTGGCCACAGCTGAGTTTTCCAAATTTGCTGGCATATTGAGTTCACAGTTTTATCACTTAGGATTTGAAATAGCTCTGCTGTAATTCCATCACCTCCACTAGCTTTGTTTGTAGTGATACTTTCTAAGGCCCACTTGACCTCACACTCCAGGATGTCTCGCTCTAGTCCAGTGATCACACCATTGTGGTTATATGGATCATTATCATCTCTTTTGTATGGTTCTTCTGTGTATTCTTGCCACCTCTTACTATTTTCTGCTTCTGTTAGGTCCATACCGTTTCTGTCCTTTAATGAGCCCATCTTTGCATGAAATGTTCCCTTGGCATCTCTAATTTTCTTGAGGGGATCGCTAGTCTTTCACATTCTATTGTTTTCCTCCATTTCTTTGCAATGATCATGTAGGAGATTTTCTTATCTCTTCTTGCTTCTTTGGAACTCTGCATTTGTATGGATAGATCTTTCCTTTTCTCCTTTGCCTTTCACTTCTCCTCTTTTTTCATCTATTTATAACATCTCCTAAGACTACCATTTTGCCTTCTTGAATTTCTTTTTCTTGGGCGGATTGAGGGGGGGGAGGTGCTTTGATCCCATGCTCCTGTACAATGTCAGGAACCCCCATTCATAATTCTTCAGGCACTCTGTCTATCAGATCTAATCCCTTGAATCTATTTTGTCACTTCTGAAGTAGAATGGTTCTATGAAGACCTACAAGACCTTTTAGAACTAACACCTGAAAAAGATGTCCTTTTCATTATAAGGGATTGGAATGCAAAAATAGGAAGTCAAGAAACACCTGGAGTAACAGGCAAATTTGGCCTTGGAATGTGGAATGAAGCAGAGCAAAGACTAATAGAGTTTTGCTACGAAAATGCACTGGTCAGAGCAAACACCCTCTTGCAACAAGAGAAGACTCTACACATGGACATCACCAGATGGTCAACACTGAAATCAGATTGATTATATTCTTTGCAGCCAAAGATGGAGAAGCTCTATACAGTCAACAAAAAGAAGACCAGGAGCTGACTGTGGCTCAGATCATGAACTCCTTATTATCAAATTCAGACTTAAATAGAAGAAAGTAGGGAAAACCGCTAGACCATTCAGGTATGACTTAAAACAAATCCCTTATGATTATACAGTGGAAGTGAGAAATAGATTTAAGGGCCTAGATCTGATAGATAGAGTGCCTAATGAACTATGGAATGAGGTTCATGACATTGTACAGGAGACAGGGATCAAGACCATCCCAAAGAAAAAGAAATGCAAAAAAGCAAAATGGCTGTCTGGGGAGGCCTTACAAATAGCTGTGAAAAGAAGAGAAGTGAAAAGCCAAGGAGAAAAGGAAAAATATAAGCATCTGCATGCAGAATTCCAAAGAATAGCAAGAAGAGATAAGAAAGCCTTCTTCAGTGATCAATGCAAGGAAATAGAGGAAAAGAACAGAATGGGAAAGACTAGAGATCTCTTCAAGAAAATTAGAGATACCAAGGGAAGATTTCATGCAAAGATGGGCACGATAAAGGACAGAAATGGTATGAACCTAACAGAAGCAGAAGATATTAAGAAGAGGTGGCAAGAATACACAGAAGAACTGTACAAAAACGATATTCACGACCAAGATAATCACGATGCGGTGATCACTTACCTAGAGCCAGACATCCTGGAATGTGAAGTCAAGTGGGCCTTAGAAAGCATCACTAAGAACAAAGCTAATGGAGGTGATGGAATTCCAGTTGAGCTATTTCAAATCCTGAAAGATGATGCTGTGAAAGCGCTGCACTCAACATGCCAGCAAATTTGGAAAACTCAGTAGTGGCCACCGGACTGGAAAAGGTCAGTTTTCATTCCAGTCCCAAAGAAAGGCACTGCCAAAGAATGCTCAAACTACCGCACAATTGCACTCATCTCACATGCTAGTAAAGGAATGCTCAAAATTCTCCAAGCCAGGCTTCAGCAATACGTGAACCGTGAACATCCTGATGTTCAAGCTGGTTTTTGAAAAGGCAGAGGAACCAGAGATCAAATTGTCAACATAGCTGGGTCATGGAAAAAGCAACAGAGTTTCAGAAAAACATCTATTTCTGCTTTATTGACTATGCCAAAGCCTTTGACTGTGTGGATCACAATAAACTGTGGAAAATTCTGAAAGAGATGGGAATACCAGACCACCTGACCTGTTTCTTGAGAAATCTGTATGCAGGTCAGGAAGCAGCAGTTAGAACTGGACATGGAACAACAGACTGGGACCAAATAGGAAAAGGAGGTCAAGGCTGTATATTGTCACCCTGCTTATTTAACTTCTATGCAGAGTACTTCCTGAGAAACGCTGGGCTGGAGGAAGCACAAGTTGGAATGAACACTTCTGGGAGAAATATCAATAACCTCAGATATGCAGATGACACCACCCTTATGGCAGAAAGTGAAGAGGAACTCAAAAGCCTCTTGATGAAAATGAAAGTGGAGAGTGAAAAAGTTGGCCTAAAGCTCAACATTCAGAAAACGAAGGTCATGGCATCTGATCCCATCACTTCATGGGAAATAGATGGGGAAATAGTGGAAACAGCGTCAGACTTTATTTTTTGGGGCTCCAAAATAACTGCGGATGGTGACTGCAGCCATGAAATTAAAAGACGCTTACTCCTTGGAAGAAAAGTTATGACCAACCTAGAGAGCATGTTCAAAAGCAGAGACATTACTTTGCAGACTAAGGTCCATCTAGTCAAGGCTATGCTTTTTCCTATGGTCATGTATGGATGTGAGAGTTGGGCTGTGAAGAAGGCTGAGCACCAAAGAATTGATGCTTTTGAACTGTGGTGTTGGAAAAGACTCTTGAGAGTCCCTTGGACTGCAAGGAGATCCAACCAGTCCATTCTGAAGGAGATCAGCCCTGGGATTTCTTTGGAAGGAATGATGCTAAAGCTGAAACTCAGTACTTTGGCCACCTCATGCAAAGAGTTGACTCATTGGAAAAGACTCTGATGCTGGGAGGGATTGGGGGCAGGAGGAGAAGGGGACGACAGAGGATGAGGTGGCTGGATGGCATCACTGACTCGATGGACGTGAGTCTGAGTGAACTCTGGGAGTTGGTGATGGACAGGGAGGCCTGGCGTGCTGTGATTCATGGGGTCGCAAAGAGTCAGACACAACTGAGCGACTGAACTGAACTGACCTAAATCTTAATTACCTCATGAAACCCTACATACAGATACAATCACATTATGGTTTACAGACTCAACCCATGATTTTGAGTGGACAAAATTTAGTCCATAGCATGTGAGTATAAAGTAATATAGTCACCCCTGATATAACCTGTTATATTTTTCAGGTGTCTGTGGGAAGACCTAGAGGGAAGTGTAGTTATTAAGATTCAATGATGCTGAGCTTGATAAAACCTTATAAACCATTCAACCTAACTCATATACTGCACAAACAAATCAGAGCTCGGAGAAGTCAGATATTTATAACTAGGATAGAAATATTCAGCAATCAAAGTGAATGCTGAACAGCCTCTTGACTTGTAGTTTCATAGTTCTTTCTGCTGTTTTATATTGGCTTTCAGTTACAGATAAGAAGTCAGAGCACAGTTGGAAGAAATATAATGGGCCAAGTAAATAGCACACTAGCAGGTAAAGAGACTAAGTGCCAAGCCAGAGTGCTACCTGGTAATGATGCCTTATCAGCCTGTTTTTGTTAAGTATTTGTTCCAAGTGTGGGGTGAGGAAGACCTAAAAGGTGTGGTTAAAACTGGACATTGCCACAAAAGTTAAATAAATTCATGTCTTGGATCCAGGAAGAACATTTGATAAAATTCTTTTGAAAATTCATAGATGAGAAAAATTATGTCAGATCTCTTCCTGTCAAACCTCTGAACCTCCAATCATTGCTGCCTACTAAGTTCCAATGAACTGTGTCCAGATTGTATATGTAACCAGTCAATTCATGACGTCAGTCATCTGTGGTACATCATCTTGCTGACATAGCAGATAGACCCACATTTTGCTGAGGGGTAATTGTGTATTCTTTTCTTGGTGCCATTAGATTACATACAGACTTATGTGCTTTGGTTTCATGTGATTTGAGAAAGCATCAGTGTTGGGAAAGTAAACCAGAGAATTAATATTCCAGTTTTAATGAAGTCAAGTATTCCAGAATATAACATTCAGCTAAATTCAGAGTGTTCATTGATTTTTCAAACTCAATCCAGAGATGACTGTTACCTTAATTACAGCATTCTTACTGAGACTGCTCACAGCCATTGTTCACCTGAGAAATATTTTTTTCCCCTTGTTGGGGCATTTTATTCAACAGCCTCCCCTCTTTTAAATGTGCTTGGTTTCTATTAAGGCAACATCAAAAGAGCTCAAAAATATGGTTTTTTGTTTGTTTTTATTTTTTTGAATATTGTTGTTCAGTTGCTAAGTCATGTCCAAATTTGCAACACCATTGATTGCAGCACAGCAGGCTTCTCTGTCCTTTACCATCTCCTGGAGCTTGCTTAGATTTAAGAGTCAGTGATGCCATCCAACCATCTCATCCTCTGTTGCCCCCTTCTCCTCCCACCTTCAATCTTTTCTAGCATCAGGGTCTTTTCCAGTGAGTTGGATCTTGGCATCAAGTGGCCAAAGTATTGGAGCTTCAGCATAAGCATCAATCCTTCCAATGAATATTCAGGTTGATTTCCTTTAGGATTGACTGGTTTGTTCTTCTTGTAGTCCAAGGGACTCTCAAGAGTCTTCTCCAACATTAGTTTAGGAGCATCAATTCTTCAGCACTCAGCCTTCTTTATGGTCCAAGTCTCACATCTATACATTACTAATGAACAAATGACAGCTTTGACTATACAGACTTTTGTCAGCAAAGTGATGTCTCTGCTTTGTAATATGCCACATAGGTTTGTCATAACTTTTCTTCCAAGGAGCAAGCATCTTTTATATTTGTGGCTGTAATCACCGTCCATAGTGATCTTAGAACACAAGAAAATAAAATCGGCCACTATTTCCATTGTTTCCCATCTATTTGCCATAAAGTTATGGGACTGGATGCTATGATATTAGTTTCTTGAATGTTAAATTTTAAGCTAGCTTTTTACTCTCCTCTTTTACCTTTATCAATAGTCTCTTTAGTTCCTCTTCACTTTCTACCATATATCTGAGGTAGAACAGTAAATCTGAACCTGCTTTGATGAATTGGCATTTCTGTACAACGTCCTATTTCGATTGTTATTGTGTGGCAAACATGCTTGCAAATTGTCATGATTCACTAGATCCATGAAATTAAAGAAAATGATAGTCATCTCTCTAGGAGGTTTTTTAAAAGAAAGTTAGTCACCACTTAATGTGAGCCAACAACCAAAAAAAAAAAAAAAGAAGTTTGGTTTATCCTGCATTTTTAGTTTTGTATCTGTTTCCCACAGTGAATATCAGGGAAAGTAAATACCAGTTAATTGTGATTAGTGCTACTGTGGAAGTATATGCAAAGTAAAATGGGGAGCACAAAGATGCTAATGTTGGTCTCTTATCTGAAAAGGGAAAATAGAGTAGGGGAAATCATGACCATCACACTAGAGAGTAATCCAACTGATTCTTAAAAAATCAATATCAATTCAAGAAAAATTATTGAAATAGGGGCAAACATCCACAAAAGCAAGGAGACATGCTTTTAATTTTGTGCTATGAAAAATGAACTATGAATAGTTGCATTGGTGAAACAATAAGGCTGCAAAGTCATTTGAGAATATGACATGCCCAATACTTTTTGGTAATTTATTTTTAATAGGAAGACGATTGCTTTACAATGTTGTGTTGGTTTCTACCATATAACAATGTGAATCAACCACAATTATACATATATCCCCTCTCTTTTGACACTCCCTACAACCCTCCTTCATCCCAGCCCACTAGGTCTTCACAGAGCACTGAGCTGAGCTCCCTGCGTTATACAGCAGCTTCCTATTTTATGCATGATAGTATATATATTTGTCAGTGCCACACTCTCAATTTGCCCCACCTTCTCCTTCCCCTGCTGTGTCTCCAAGTCCAATCTTTATGTCTATGCCTCTATTCCTGCACTGAGAATAGGATTATTAATACCATTTTTCTAGATTCCATATATAATGTGTTCAGTTCAGTCACTCAGTCATGTCTGACTCTTTGCAACCCCATGAACCACTGCACGCCAGGCCTCCCTGTCCATCACCAACTCCCAGAGTCCACCCAAACTCCAGTCAATTGAGTCGGTGATGCTATCAGCCATCTCATCCTCTGTCGTCCCTTTCTCCTCCTGCCCTTAATCTTTCCCAGCATCAGGGACTTTTCAAATGAGTCAGCTCTTCACATCAGGTGGCCAAAGTATTGGAGTTTCAGCTTCAACATCAGTCCTTCAAATGAACACCCAGGACTGATCTCCTTTAGAATGGACTGATTGGATCTTCTTGCAGTCCAAGGGACTCTCAAAGAGTCTTCTCCAACACCACAGTTCAAAAGCATTAATTCTTCAGAGCTCAGCTGTCTTTATAGTCCAACTCTAACATCCATACATGACCTCTGGAAAAACCATAGCCTTGACTAGATGGACCTTTGTTGACAAAGTAATGTATCTGCTTTTTAATATGCTGTCTAGGTTGGTCATAACTTTTCTTCCAAGGAGTAAGCGTCTTTTAATTTCATGGCTGCAATCACCATCTGCAGTGATTTTGGCGCCCAGAAAAATAAAGTCAGCCACTGTTTCCAGTGTTTCCCCATCTATTTGCCACGAAGTAATGAGACCAGATGCCATGATCTTAGTTTTCTGAATGTTGAGCTTTAAGCCAACTTTTTCACTCTCCTCTTTCACTTTCATCAAGAGGCTCTTTAGTTCTTCTTCACTTTGTGCCATAAGGGTGGTGTCATCTGCATGTTAATATGTGATAATTGTTTGTCTCTTTCTGACTTATTTCACTCTATATACAGGCTCTGAGTTCATCTATCTCACTTCAACTAACTCAAATTCATTCCTTTTAATGGCTAATATTCCATTTATATATATATATATATATATACACATATATGTATGTGTATATATATATATACACACCACATCTTCTTTACCCATTCATCTGTTTATAGCCATCTATGTTGCTTCCATGTCCTGGACGTACCCAATACTTATGACTTGATTCTATGGTTATTTATGCTACATTCAAGTTTGTTAAACAGAAAAGTAATTATCAGGTTTACATTTTATGAAGGTAATTATTTAATGTACCATTTGGAGGGTACATTAAAGGAAGGGGGACAATTCTAAGAGACTAATGACAGACTGTTTCAATGGTTCAGATAAAAGGGATATTGACTCAAATTAGTAAAGTGAATGTAAAATCTAAATGAGGGTTTATATTTAAGAGAGATTTAGGAGATGGAATAAATACATTTTGGTGATGAGTAGAATAGGCACAAATTTGGAGGCAATTATAATGGTAATTAAACATTCTTGTATTTATTGCATACTATATATGCCAAGTAGAATATATAACTTATAATGTGTTTAATTGTCTTGTCAACCTGATTAGATATAATTATTTTGCCTTTCCAGATGAGAAAACCAAGGTACATAGAGATTAAATAAATCATCCAGGGTCACTCAGTTAATCAAGTGGCAGAGATAAGTTTTGAGCATGGGTCATTTACTTCTGAAAATATGACCTAGGGAGCCATATGGGTATTTGGGAAAGGGTTGTGTTTGAGGTTCATAGAGCACATCCATGTGTAAATATCTAAGAGATAGTTGGAAATATGATAATGGAACCCCCAATAGGTGTCAGGTTGAAGATAGAGATGTATAATGCGTCATTGTATGAGAGTTAATTGTAGTCATAGGTATGTCCAAGAAAGTATGCATACTTCTGTTGACCCAAATAAATGTAGCAGGGAAGATAGTTTGATCACACAGCAATCTCTGGATGTAGACCCTTCACTACAGCTACTTTATTGTATGATGAATAAGTTTTGGTTTCACGATTTGTATATATTTGAAACAGTGTTTGAAAAAATATATATATGTATATATATATATAGTATATGTACTGTACATATATATACACACATAGTACACATATATAGTACATATGTGTATATAGGTACTATATATATCGTACACACATATAATACATAGGTATATAGTACTATATGTGCTAATATATACATATGTAAATGTACTATACATATATATAGTACACACATAAAGTACATATGTATATGTACTCTAACTACATTAATCCCAGATACTAAAAGCTAATTTAAATAAATTGAAAATACTAATCAACACTTAGCTACGGAATCCAGGTTGGAACAACCAGCCTAGTCTCTTCTAAATCTCTAAACAAAGTTTCACTGTTGTTACAAGATAAGTCAAAATAGTCATTTGTGTCTCCTGGTGAGTGAACATTTTGGACAATAAATTGTATGGCCCGGGGCCAATGTGTATCAGGTATCTGGATAAAGAAGCAAAATTGATGCTTATTTTCCATGCTGTTGTAAAACTTCATTATCTAAACTCTTGACTGTCTGTTTCTATAGACTACCACACTTCTTTTTCAGTTCAGTAAAATATATATTCATGAAGGTTGAGCTACAAATTTTCTGTATTGGTACCCACGAAAGTTCATCCACTGGAGATATCCGTAGGCTTCTGCATTCAGCTCGAAAGTTTTTCCATAAATTGGAATGGATGTTGCCTATGAGCCTGAGATGCACCCAACCATTCTGGTGAATTAAGAGGAAAAAAAATTAAAAACTGTGAAATGTTAGCATGAAGTAATTTTATCATTGCTTTCACTGATGTCTTACCATTTGCTAAGGAAGACTTTTCCTTACATGCTATCAAAGTTCGACTAAGAACTCTTAAAAAATGAAAAACAAGCATTTTTAATTTGCCAAAGTTCTAGTACAAGTAACTTTGTCACTTCTTCTGCTTAGTTCAAACTAATCAACACAATCATCCATAATTACCAGATAGCTCAAAAGAGAACAATTCAAAAACAGAACATGATTATAAGTAGAACTGGAAAATAAAGAGAATACAAATGCAAGTTAATATAAATTATCTTCATGGACTTGGTAGATCCATCCATAAGAATCCTGAAAGGAAAGGGAGCCTAGCAAAATGCATTTTATCAGCTCCTTCCAAAACAAATATTCTGTTCTTTCTTTGAATGGTAGATTTTGTTGAAGAATTGGATATGTTCAAATATATATTCTTAGGACAAAAGATTAGTGTTGTAGCCTCAAATTGTCTACATAACCCAAGTGTTATGTAGTGTTATACAACAGGAGTAATTCATAGTTCACTGTCTTGTAAAGCTCTTCTGACTGTGGCTGTATTTATATGTGTTCAGAAGTGCAACTTCTGCCATTGCTGCTTTTATATTTGTAAGCGGCAGGCCCTTGTCTCCCAGTGATTCTGAGGTTCAACTAGGTGGTGAAATCTCCCATTTGGCAATGCTAGGCCGCAGGCTCTGCTCTAAAAAGCCACACTATTTTGGCTTCCTAAAATGAAAGACTATCTTTTACAGGTCCCCAATCAACTTTTACTTAAGGTGAAAAATCTGACCTCCTTGTACTTGAAGATCTTTAACTCCTAAGTGAACTTGTCTTTTGTCCTAGATGCAACATGTATACTTTGACCTCTTTCCATTCTCCAAGAATTTTGTTCTCTTCTGTTTTCAGAAACTTCTCTATCTGTGTTTTTGTTTTTCTTTCTCAATCATTGTTGAGCAGGATTTCAATATCATGCTGATTGGTTCCACACCTGTAGCCATGTTTTCATTGACATAATAGATTACTTTGGATTTTAGAGGTGCAAATAGTTATGAACTAGGTGAGTGTGGTGTGGTTCCATAGGTAAAGTAGTTTTGGGTTCAAATTGTGAGGCAGAATGAAGTAGGTGTAGGTGCGTTCACGTGTGCGTGCTCACTCATTAAGTCGTGTCTGACTCTTTGCAACTCCAATGGGGTTATCCTGGCAAGAATACTGGAGTAGGTTGCCATATCCCTCTCCAGGGGATCTTCCCGATCCAGGCATCGAACCCATGTCTTCAGCATTGGCAGGAGGATTCTTTACCACAGAAGCACCTAGGAAGCCAGTTGTAGGTGAGGAATAGCCAATGAAGTTGTCATGCTTAAGTAATGATCTGGGAGAAAAGCCTGAATAAAATCAGATAGAAATTTAGTTATTAATGAATAAAGAGAAATGACTATTGGATACTTAGCAGCTAGTGTCTGCCACAGAAAACACCATGGAGTGTGAACCAATATGAATTGAAAACTTAATAAATGTATGAAACAGATATTATTAAAAGTAAATTAGACCTCAAATGAGAAGATACCCATGCTATTAGATTGTATTGGTGTTATGGGAAACATCTTTGAAGAGGAATCCTCTGTTTAATCTCAGCCTCCCATTCCCAGAGGATAATATCTCTAACTTTGTTTTTCTGCCATGATGTGCACACATATGCAGAATATATTTCTTATGAGCAGGCTCACTTCAGTGAGTATGGTATTGGTAAAGTGGGCTTCTAGCTTAATTATTAGGAAATATATTTTAGTTCTTTTCCAAGAAGTGTATTAGAAGGCAAGTAAGTGAAAAGATATAATTAGAAGGATAACCTTGAAGCCATTCTAATTTGTGGGAAAACAGAAAATCATTCTCCAGTTTCAGAATTTGACTATTATTATCACTACCAAATTATGGATCCTGTCACAAATGGCACTAGTAATTGAAATGCACCAGTGTGTCTGAACCCCGGGTTAGAAGCTTTGAGCTAGAGGGCAACCCTCTTCTTTCTTTGTGATCACTCTGCTATCATCATTACATTGTTAAAATTCTTGGACATGTAGATGTTCGAGTTGAATAATGCGGTTAGAAAAAGAAGAGAAAACCTTAGGCATCTGAGATGGGAAAATAGACACATTTACATACATCAGTCAGCCCACTGTTAGGCATTCAGTAAATAGTCAAAAATCATGGTCTACAAAAATAGAGACCTACCTATAAATTCAAACAGCGTTTACTAGGGAAATCAGTCATTCTCTTGAAAAGGTAGAATGAAGGTGAAGTAGAGTTATGAGCAATCACTTTTGGCATATATTTCTGAAGGACAGAAGTTAGACTGGGTGGTGCCATTCAGAGAAACTGAGTAGAGATGATTAACAGAGTTAAATGTTCAGGGATTAAAACAAAAAGACTCTCCAGATGAAGAGAAGAAATACCTCAGTGCAAAACACTTGAGGTAGAGCAGGGAGGGTGGGAGGTCTCAAGCAGAGCAAAACAGTCCCAGACAAGACTTGACACTCAATTACAAAATTTTTCATTTTCTTGATAGAGGAGTAGTAAAAGGTAGTTGAGCAAGCAGGGCATTTGGAATTATGAATATATAGATTTGGGTTTAATCCTAGCTTTACCTCTTATCAGGGGCAAGGCATTGAAATTTTGACTTATAATTCTCAGATACCTGATCTGATCAATGGGGAAAAAATACTTACCCCATAGGGTTGTTATTAGGACTATGTGCTAAGTCACTTCAGTCTTATCCGACTCTTTGCGACCTCATGGACTATAGCCCTCCAGTCTCCTCTGTCCATGGGATTCTCCAGGCAAAAATACTGGAGTGGGTTGTCATTTCCTTTTCCAGGGATTAGGACTATAGATACTAATTTAAAGCATATGATCTTAATACATGTTTACCAAATGGGTGTCATTTTTACACTTTCCTCCTTCCTCATTCTTTTACAGTGGAAATGGAGCATTGTTTTAAAAAACCTTGATAACATAATAATGATAGTGCATCAGTATATATACAGTTGTTGTACATTGTTCAGTCATTAAGTCCTGTCTGACTCTTTGTGACTTCATGGACTGCAGCAGGCCAGGCTTCCCTGTCTTTCACTATATCTTGGAGTTTGCTCAAACTCATGTCCATTGATTCGGTGATGCCACCCAACCATCTCATCCTCTGTGGCCCGCTTCTCCTTCTGCCCTCAATCTTTCCCAGCATCAGAGTCTTTTCCAGTGAGTTGGATCTTTGCATCAGACGGCCAACGAATTCAACATCAGTCCTTCCAATGAATATTTAAGGTTGATTTCTTTTAAGATTGACTGGTTTGATCTCCTTGCTGTCCAAGGGACTCTTGAGACTCTTCTCCAGCACCGCAGCTTGAAAGCATCAGTTCTTTGGCAGTCAGTCTTCTTTATGGTCCAACTCTCACATCCATACATGATTACTGGGAAAACCATAGCTTTGACTATATGGATGTTTGTCAGCGAAGTGATATCTCTGCTTTTTAAAATGCTGTCTAGACTTTTCTGGTGGCTCAGACGGTAACGTGTCTGCTTACAATGAGGGAGACCTGGGTTCGATCCCCAGGTTGGGAAGATTCTCTGGAGAAGGAAATGGCAACCCACTCTAGTACTCTTGCCTGCAAAATCCCATGGATGGAGGAGCATGGTATGCTACAGTCCATGGGGTCACAAAGAGTTAGACATGACTGAATGACTTTGCTTACTCACTTACTTACTTATATTTGTCACAGCTTTTCTTCCAAGGAGCAAACATCTTTTAATTTCATGGCTGTAGTCACTGTCCACAGTCATTTTGTACCCCAGAAAATAAAATCTGCCAGTTTCTATTTTTTCACCATCTATTTGATATTAAGTGATGGTACTGGATGACATGATCTTAGTTTTTTGAATGTTGAATTTCAAGTCAACTTTTTCACACTCCTCTTTCACCTTCATCAAGAGGCTCTTTAGTTCCTCTTTGCTTTCTGTCATTAGGGTGGTATCAGTAAATATCTGAAGTTATTGATATTTGTCCTGCCAATCTTGATTCCAAGCTTGTGCTTCATCCAGCTGGCATTTCGCATGATGTACTCTGGATATAAGTTAAATAAGCAGGGTGACAATACGGTGCCTTGACCAGATTGTTGTTCCAGGTCTGGTTCTAACAGTTACTTGTTTACCTGCATACAAGTTTCTCAGGAGGCAGGAAAGGTGATCTGATATTTCCATCTCTTGAAGAATTTTCCACAGATTGTTGTGATGCACACAGTTAAAGGCTTTAGTGTAGCCAAGGAATTGCCTTGCTTTCTCCCTGATCCAACTGATGTTGCCAATTTGATCTTTGGTTTCTCTGGCTTTTCTAAATCTAACTTCTACATATGGAAGCATTTTGAGCATGACCTTACTAGTATGCAAAATGAGCACAATTGTACAGTAGTTTGAACATCTTTGGCATTGCCTTTCTTTGCAATTGGAACGAAAACTGACCCTTTCTGGTCCTGTGGCCACAGCTAACTTTTCCAAATTTTCTGGCATGTTGAGTGCAGCACTTAAACAGCATTATCTTTTAGGACTTTAAATATCTTGGCTGGAATTCCATCTTCCACTAACTTTGTTCACAATAATGATTCCCAAGGCCCTCTTGACTCCACACTCCAGGATATCTGGTTCTAGGTGAGGGACCACAACATCATGATTATCTGTGTCATTAATATCTTTTTTGTATAGCTCTTCAATGTATTCTCACCATCTTATCTTAATCTGCTTCTGTTAGAAAGAAAGAAAGTGAAGTTGCTTAGTTGTGACCAACTCTTTGTGACCCCATGGACTGTAGTCTACCAGGCTTCTCTGTTCATGGGATTTTCCAGGCAAGAATACTGGAGTGGGTTGCTATTTCCTCTCTAGGAGATCTTCCCAACCCAGGGATTGAACCCGGGTCTCTGGCATTGTAGGTAGATGCTTTACCATCTGAGCCACCAGGGAAGTACTATGTACTCTTGCCATCTTATCTTAATCTGCTTCTGTTAGGTCCTTAGTATTTGTGTCCTTTACTATGCCATCTTGCATAAAATGTTCCTTGGTATCTCTAATTTTCTTGAAAAGATCTCTAGTCTTTCCCGTTCTATTGTTTTCCTCTATTTCTTTCCATTGTTCACTTAAGAAGACTTTGTTATCTCTCCTTGCTATTCTTTGGAACTTTCATTCAGATAGGTTATCTTTCCTTTTCACTTTTCTTATTTTTTCAGCTATTTGTAAGGCCGCCTCAGACAGCCATTCTGCCTTCTTGCATTTCTTTTCCTTTGGGATGGTTTTAGTCACTGCCTCCTGTACAGTGTTACAAACCTCCATCCATAGTTCTTTAGACACTCTTTCAGTCAGATCTAATCCCTTGAATCTATTTGTCACTTTCACTGTATAATCATATGGGATTTGATTTAGGTCATACCTGAATGGCCTGGTGGTTTTTCCTACTTTCCTCAACTTCAGCCTGAATTTTGCAATAAGAGGCTGATGATCTGAGCCACAGTCAACTCCAGGTCTTGTTTTTGCTGACTGTATAGTGTTTCTCCATCTTCTGCCTTATGTTATATACTTAATCTGTTCTTAAGGTAATCCTAAAAGGTAGATGTTGTTGGTTTTCCATTTTACAGAGGATAAAACTGAGACCGAGACAAAGAACATGTTTGGATTTATGTAGTTTGTCTCCAGAGTCCATTCACTTTCCTTCCTTCACTCTCCCTACACACAACTGCACACCTATTCAGTAACCACCACCAGCCCAGCCTATGGGTTTTAGTCTTTAAATTCACACAAAGGCTAAGATCACAGTGAATAAAAAACACACATGGCTTCATGCTTCTGCTGCCTCCTGAATTCCAGTGCCTGGGGGTTGGTTTAGATACCCCCTGCTTTGGATGGGGGCTTGCTGCCAATAAGTTTCCCATTTTCCAAGCAGCTGGAAGGATAACGACCAGCTGCTCTGAAATACATTTGAATCCCATCCCTTCAACTAAGAGACAGCTGTGCTTATCTATAGGAAGACTCCGGAAGATGGTTTTTTTTTTTTTGGTTTTATAAGACACTCTGGGCAGGATGAGAGTGATTTCTGATTTGAAAAAGAGACTAAATTCCAGAACAGAACTTTTTAGTAGTTCCTCATTGTGGATGCTTTTCTATCCTCTGATATTTACTGATACAAAGATACAAAGTTTGTGAGTATCAGACAAATGAAAGACAGTTATTTTCAAGTCGCTTTGTCTTCCTCAAGTTGTGGATTTTACACCTGATATACCCCATGCTTCACTTCTGAGACAACAGCATTTTGTTGCTGTAGGCTTTTCCTGGAATGATTTCTGAAGCCCTGGTCTGTCTTGTTACGCGCTGCTCTTTCCTTCCAGTGTGTGGACAAAGCATTAAAGGGATGTGTTAATGCTGCTGCTTCTTATCCTAGATTCAAGCCAATGACAAAAAATATGACTGAAATCTATAGGCCACAGTGGGCATGGGGCTGGAGTGGCACCCAGACCTACCACTTAAATGAGACCACAGGAAGCAGGCAATATTGAAAATGTACACAGGAGTCCAGAAAACTGGCAGTTCAGATTTTGTTGTTGCGGTTGTCTAAAGCTAGTTATCGTTCCAGCATAGCTCTATTTCATAGGTAATTGTGAAATTCAGTTTTTAATTTAAAAATAGAGATTAATGCTATATTTTATAGTTTTATGTTTAAACCATGGTCAAATTAAAGACTCTGGAAAAGCTGGGTTGCAAAAAATTTGCAACATGAGGTGCAAAGTCTGTCAAAAGAACAGGGAAGTTGATATTTTATTTAAAACCAGGAAACCACATCCTGCATATAAGTATGTTAAATGTATTGTATATGCTTATGTATAAGAATCTGCCTGCAATCCAGGGGACCCAGGTTCAATCCCTAGGTTGGGAAGATCCCCTGGAGAAGGGAATGGCAATTCACTCTAGTATTCTTGCTTGGAGAATCCTATGGACAGAGGAGCCTGGAGGGATAGAGTCCATGGGGTCTTACAAAGTTGGACATGACTGAAGCGACTAAGCAGCAGCATAGTTATGTACATACTAATTTAGAGTTCATTTATGTACTGCCCTATTCCTGTAGCCTCTATTTTCCCATCAAAATGGCAAACATTTTCTAAAGAAGATTAGGCATGTTTGACAGCATCTTAAAGACATGCAAAGGTGAGTTCTGTGAGATTTTATGAATGAGACTATGGGGTACTAAACTTGAGGGGATGTGCGTGCTCAGGCAAAAATCTTACTTTGCTAGTCATGATAACTTTTGCTCCCAGAACCTTTCCCAAGATGTTTTTGGCCACTACTGTTTAGCTAGGTTTAAATGACAGGAGACAGCTGGCAATCCATTGGCAAGCAATCATCTACTTTTGGTGTATTACCTGCTTGTCACACTTCATCTTTTCCACTTCATTCAGTACTAGGAATGGTTCATACCAATGGTAAATTGAGGGCTGCCTCACAAATAATCAATTTTCTGTATTAAATTCTATGTTTGAAACACCTGAGTAGCTTCTATCTTCCTAACTAGACCCTGACTGATACATGTACTAAAAGCTTTGTGATAAGCAGAACTGGTTTCATGCTAATTTGTTGGGATGAGAGTTTTAGTACTTGGTTCTGCACCTCTTATTCTGAGGAAATGTTCTTGTGTTTTTCCTGGCTTTTTAAACTTAGATAGAAATTGTCCTTAGTTTTATTCCATCAAAATCTCCAAATTCTGTCATGTATTATTTACCAGTTGACTTTATAAACTTATGCTATCACATTTAACATTAACTACGAACCCTGAAAAGAAACATAAGCTCAGGGAAGCTAATTAATTTCTTCCTAGACTCCATATCTAGGATGCTGTGAATTGAGGCTCAAATATAGGTTATCAACTACAAAAATAATTTTACCCTTAGGCTATTAGACATGTCTTATTGATATATTAAATTTCAATCACTGAGTGATACTTACCTAAATGTAGGAATTTGGAGTTTTCTGACAAATAATGAAAAGCATCACTTAATTGAGGAATTATAAGCCAATTTTAGACACTAAAAACTTTGGTTTATGAGCTTTGGCTATAAATATCTGGGAAATATTCTTTAGGGGAAGAATAGAACAATTGAAATAATATTTATCATGGAAATATTTTATATATGGTTTCTGCATTTATAATTCTACAATTTATATAACTTTTAAATAATTGTTTTTAAGTATTATATTGAAGTATAATTGATTAATAATGTGTTAGTTTCAGGTATATAACAAAGTGGTTCGGTTATACATATCTGTTGTTTTTCATATTCTTCTCTCATTTATAGGTTACTACAGAATATTGAGCAGAGTTCCCTGTGCTATATACAGGTCCTTGCTGGTTATCCATTTTAAATATAGCAGTGTGTACATGTCAGTTGCAAACTCTCCATCTATCACTCCTCCCTACACTTACACCTGATAACAAGTTCATTCTCTGAGTCTGTTTGGTTAAAAAAAAAAAAAAATTCATTTGCATCTTTTTTAGATTCCATATCTAAGTGATATAATGTGATATTTATACATATATCCCCTTTTTTGGGTGTCCTTCCTGTGTAGGTCATGGCAAAGCATTGGGAAGCGTTCCCTCTGTTCTACTGCAGGTTCTCATTATTTATCTACTTTGTGCATGGCAATGTATATACCTTAATCCCATTCTCCCAATTGATCCCACCCCTCTTCCTCCACTGGCACCCAGATATCCACTCTGGATATCTATGTCTCAATTTCTGCTTTGCAAGTAAGTTCATCTGTATCATTTTTCCTAGATTCCCCATATAAGAAATATAATACTTGTTTTTCTCTTTCTGATTCTTTCAGCTTCATTTTGCTTTGACTGTTCATGGTCTTTCATGTTTCCATACAAATTGTAACAGTTTTGTTGATTCTGTGCAAAAAAAAAAAAAAAAAGACATTTGTAATTTGAGAGGGATTGCAATGAATCTTCCAGTCCAAGAACACCATAACTTTCCATCTGTTTCTGTTGTCTTTGTTTCTTTAGCTAGTATCTGATACTTTGCTGAGTACAGGTCTTTTGCCTCCTTAGGTCGGTATATGCCAAGGTATTTTGTTCTTTTTGATGTGATGGTAATGAGATTCTGTGTTTTCTCATTTTGATCTTTTGTTGTTAGTGTATAAGACACAACACATTTCTATTTATTAATTTTGTACTCTGAAACTACTGAATTCATTGATGATCTCTTGTAGATTTCTGGTAACATCTTTAGGATTTTTTATGTATAGTACCATGTCCTCTACAAACAGTGACAGTTTTGCTTATTTCTCTAATTTCAATTCAGTTCAGTCACTCAGTAATGTCAGAATCCTTGCGACCACATGAACCACAGCAAGCCAGTCCTCCCTGTCCATCACCAACTCCCAGAGTCCACCTGAACCCATGTCTATTGAGTCGGTGATGCCATCCAACCATCTCATCCTCTGTCGTCCCCTTCTCCTCCTGCCCTCAATCTTTCCCAACATCAAGGTCTTTTCCAATGAGTCAACTCTTCACATGAGGTGGCCAAAATATTGGAGTTTCAGCTTTAACATCAGTCCTTCTAAAGAACACCCAGGGCTGATCTCCTTTAGGATGGACTGGTTGGATCTCTTTGCAGTCCAAGGGACTCTCAAGAGTCTTCTCCAACACCACAGTTCAAAAGCATCAAGTCTTCAGCACTCAGCTTTCTTTATAGTCCAACTCTCACATCCATACATGACCACTGGAAAAACCAAAGCCTTAACTAGATGGACCTTTGTTGGCAAAGTAATGTGTCTGCTTTTTAAATATGCTGTCTAGGTTGGTCATAACTTTCCTTCCAAAGAGTAAGTGTCTTTTAATTTCATGGCTGCAATCACCATCTGCAGTGGTTTTGGAGTCCTTGAAAAATAAAAGTCAGCCACTGTTTCCAGTGTTTCCCCATCTATTTGCCATGAAGTGATGGGACTGGATGCCATGATCTTAGTTTTCTGAATGTTGAGCTTTAAGCCAACTTTTTTATTCTCCTCTTTCACTTTCATCAAGAGGCTCTTTAGCTCCTCTTCACTTTCTGCCATAAGGGTGGTGTCATCTGCATATTTGAGGTTATTGATATTTCTCCCGGCAATCTTGATTCCAACTTCTGCTTCTTCCAGCCGAGCGTTTCTCATGATGTACTCTGCATATAAGTTAACTTGGATTCCTTTTATTTCTTTTTATTCTCTGATTGCAATGGCTAGGGCTTCCAAAATCATGTCAAATAAAAGTGGCAAGAGTGGACATCTTTGCCTTGTTCCTGTCTTTGAGGAAATGCTTTTATCTTTTCATCATTGAAGATGATGTTAGCTATAGGCTTGTCACATATGGCCTTTATTATGTTGAGGTAAAGTCCCACTATGCCACTTTCTGGAGAGATTTTATCATAAATTGGTGTTGAACTTTGTCAAAAGATTTTTTTGCATGCATTGTTTGTATTATTTTTTAATATGGTATATCACATTGATTGGCTTGTGCATATTGAAGAGTACTTATATCTCTGGGATAAATCCAACTTGATCATGCTGTGTGATCCTTTTAATGCATTGTTGGATTCTACTTGCCAGTATTTTGTTGAGGATTTTTGTGTCTATGTTCATCAGTGATATTGGCCTGTAATTTTCTTTTCTTTCATTTTCTTTTTTTTTGGTGGTATCATTGATTTTGGCATCAGAGTAATGGTGCCTCATAGAATGAACTTAAGAATGTTCCTTCATCTCCAGTTTTTTAGAATAGCTTCCAGAGGATAAGTGTTAATTCTTCTCTCAGTGTTTGATAGAACTTGCCTGTGAAGCCATCTGGTCCTGGACTTTTGTCTGTCAGAGTTTTTTAACTGCAGTTTCAATTTCAGTACTTGTGATTTGTCTGTTCATGTTTTCTGTTTATTCCTTGCTCAGCCTTGGGAGATTGTATCTTTAAGAATTTGTCCACTTCTTCCAGGTTGTCCATATTATTGGCATATAGTTGCTTGTCATAATCTCTTGTGATCCTCCATAATTTCGCCTTTTTCATTTTTAATTTTCCTAATTACTAAGACTTTTCCCTTTTTCTTGATTAGTCTTAATTATCAACTTTGTTTTTATAAAGCAACAGCTTTTACTTTCATTGATTTTTCTATTGCTTTTAAAAAATTTTACTTATTTTTTAATTGAAGGATAATTGCTTTATAGAATTTTGTTGTTTTTTTCTCAAACCTCAGTATGAATCATCTATCAGTTCAGTTCAGTTCGGTCACTCAGTCGTGTCCAACTCTTTGCGACCCCATGAATCGCAGCATGCCAGGCCTCCCTGTCCATCACCAACTCCCAGAGTTCACTCAGACTCACGTCCATCGAGTCCGTGATGCCATCCAGCCATCTCATCCTCTGTCGTCCCCTTCTCCTCCTGCCCACAATCCCTCCCAACATCAGAGTCTTTTCTAATGAGTCAACTTTGGCCACATGAGGTGGCCAAAGTACTGGAGTTTCAGTTTTAGCATCATTCCTTTCAAAGAAATCCCAGGGCTGATCTCCTTCAGAATGGACTGGTTGGATCTCCCTGCAGTCCAAGGGACTCTCAAGAGTCTTCTCCAACACCACAGTTCAAATGCATCAATTCTTCGGCACTCAGCCTTCTTCACAGTCCAACTCTCACATCCATACATGACCACAGGAAAAACCATAGCCTTGACTAGATGCACCTTAGTCAGCAAAGTAATATCCCTGCTTTTGAATATGCTATCTAGGTTGGTCATAACTTTTCTTCCAAGGAGTAAGCGTCTTTTAATTTCATGGCTGCAGTCACCATCTTCAGTGATTTTGGAGCCCCAAGAAATAAAGTCTGACACTGTTTCCACTGTTTCCCCATCTAATCCCCATGAAGTGATGGGAGTGGATGCCATGGTATACATATATCCCCTCCCTTTTGAAACTCCCTCTCATCTCCCTCTCCATCAAACCCCTGTAGATTGATACAGAGACCCTGTTTGAATTTCCTGAGTCATATAGCAAATTCCCATTGGCTATCTGTTTACATATGGTAATATAAGTTTCCATGTTATTCTTTCCATACATCTCACCCTCTCCTCCCTTCTCCCCATGGCCATAAGTCTATTCTCTGTTTCTCCATTGCTGCCCTGCAAATAAATTATTCCATACCATTTTTCTAGATTCCATAGATATGTGTTAGACTACAATATTTATCTTTGTCTTTCTGACTCACTTTACTCTGTATAATAGTCTCTAGTAGGTTCAACCACCTCGTTAGAACTGACTCCAATGTGTTCCTTTTTATGGCTGAGTAATATTCCATTGTGTATATGTAGCACAACTTCTTTATCCATCCATCTGTCAATGACGTTTAGGTTGCTTGCATCTTCTAACTATTGTAAGTAGTATGGCAATGAACAATGGGATACTTGTGTCTTTTTCAGTTTTGGTTTCCACATGGTATATGCCTAGGAGTGGATTGCAGGGTCATATAGTAGTTTTATCCCTAGTTTTTTAAGTAAGGAATCTCCATACTGTCTTCCATACTGGCTGTATCAATTTACATTCCCACCAACAGTGCAAGAGCATTCCCTTTTCTCCACACCCGTTCCAGCATTTATTGTTTACAGACTTTTTGATGATGGCCATTGTGACTGGAGTGAAGTGATATCTCAGTGCAGTTTTGATTTGCATTTCTCTAAGGGAAACCCCATATGTTTAACAGCTGATCTTTTAGCAAAAACTCTTCAGGCCAGAAGGAAATGGCAGGATATATTTAAAGTACTGAAAAGGAAAAAGCTACATCCAAGATTACTGTACCCAGCAAGGATCTCATTCAAAATTGATGGAGAAATAAAAAGCTTTCAGATAAGCAAAAGTTAAGAGAATTTAGTACCATCAAACCAGTTTTACAACAAATGTTAACAGGGCTTATATAATCAAGAAATATAACAGAAGAAGGAAGGTCTATAGAACAAACCCCAAACAATTAAGAAAATGGCAATAGGAACATATATATCAATAATTACTTTAAATGTAAATGGATTAAATGCTCCAATCAAAAGACACAGACTGGCTGAATGGATACAAAAACATGACCTATATATATGCTGTCTACAAGAAACCTACTTCAGACCTGAAGACACATGTAGACTGAAAGTGAAAGGATGGAAAAATATAGTCCATGCAAATGGGAACAAAAAGGAATCTGGAGTAGCAATCCTCATATCAGACAAAATAGACCTTATACAGAAGATTACAAGAGATAAGGAAGGGAACTACATAATGATCAAGGGAACAATCCAAGAGGAAGACATAGAAATTGTAAATATCTATGCATCCAACATAGGAGCACCTCAATATATAAGACAAACACTAATAGACATAAAAGGAGAAGTTTACAGTAACACAGTAATAGTAGGAGACTTTAACCACCCCCTCCCCCCCCCACACACACACCAATGGACAGATCGTCAAAACAGAAAATTAATAAGGAAACACAAGTCTTAAATGATACATTAGATGAGATGGATCTCATTGATATCTTCAGGACCTTCCATACAAATGCAGAATACACCTTCTTCTCAAGTGCTCATGGAACATTCTCCAGGATAGACCACATCTTGGGCCACAAATCAAACCTCAATAAATTTAAGAAAATTGATATCATATCATGCATCTTCTCCAACCACAACACTATGAAACTAGATATCAATTACAAGAAAAAAATGTAAAAAACCCAGACACATGGAGATTAAACATTACATTAAAAAAAAATAACCAACAGGTTACTGAAGAAATAAAAAGGGAAGTCAAAAAATTTCTAGAAACAAATGACAATGGAAAAACAATAACTCAAAACCTATGGGATGCATCAAAAGCAGGTCTAAGAGGGAAGTTCATAGCAATACAATCTTACATCAGGAAACAAGAAAAACATCGAATAGACGACATAATTTTACACCTGAAACAACTGGAAAAAGAAGAACAAAAACATCCCAAAATTCCTGGAAGGAAATAAACCATGAAGATAGGAGCAGAAATAAATGACAAACGAAAGAAACAGTAGTAAATATTAATAAAACTAAAAGCTGGTTCTTTGAGAAGATAAACAAACTTGACAATCCTTTAGCCAGACATATCAAGAAAAAAGAATGAAATCAACAAAATTAAAAATGAAAGAGGTGAGGTTGCAACAGTCAGTGGAGAAATACAAAGGAGTATAAGAGACTATTATGAACAACTACATGGCAATAAAATGGATAACCTAGAAGAAATGGACAGATTCTTAGAAAAGTTCAATCTTCCAAGACTGAACCAGGAAGAAATAGAAATTATGAACAACCCAATTACAAGCACTGAAATTGAAGCTGTGCTAAAAAATCTCCCAAAAAACAAAAGCCCAGGACCAGATGGCTTCACAGGAGAACTCTATCAAACATTTACAGAAGAGCTAATGCCTATCCTTCTAAAGCTCTTTCAAAAAAAGGAACACATTCAAATTCATTCTACAAAGCCACCATCAACCTGATACCAAAACCAAACAGAGACAACATACACTCAAAAGAAAGCTACAGGCCAATATCACTGATGTACATAGATGCAAAAATACTCAACAAAATTTTAGCAAACAGAATTCAGCAACACATCAAAAAGCTCACACACTATGATCATGTTGGGTTTATTCCAGGGATGCAAGGATTCTTCAATATATACAACTCAACGTGATACACCATATTAACAAATTGAAAGATAAAAACCATATGAATATTTCAATAGATGCAGAAAAACCCTATGACAAAATTCAGCACCATTTATGATTAAACTCCTCAAAAACTGGGCATAGAAGGAACCTACCTCAGCATAGCAAAGGCCATATATGATAAGAGTATAGCAAACTTTATTCTCAATGGTGGAAAACTGAAAGCATTCACCCTAAGATCAGGAACAAGACAAAGGTGTCCACTTTTACCACTGCTATTCAACATAGTTCTGGAAATCCTAGCTTCAGCAATCAGAGAATAAAAAGAAGTAAAAGGAATCCAGATCAGAAAAGAAGAAATAAAGCTCTCATTGTTTGCAGATGACATGATACTGTACATAGAAAACTCTAAAGACAGTATCAGAAAATTACTAGAGTTAATCAGTGAATTTAGCAAAGTTGCAGGATATAAAATCAATACACAGAAAGCACTTGCATTTCTATATACTAGCAATGAAAAATAAGAAAGAGAAATTTAGGAATCTGTTGCTGTTTTTGATCTGTCATTCTGCTCTGATCTTTATGATTTCTTTTCTTCTACTAACTTTTTGGGTTTTATTTGTTCTTCTTTCTCTAGTTGCTTTAGATGTAAGGTTAGATTGTTTAAGATTTTTCTTGTTCCCTGAGGTAAGATTGCATTGCTGTCAACTTCTCTTAAAACTTCTTTTCTTGTGTCTCATAGGTTTTGCATCATTGTGTTCCAAAACCCAAACTTCCTTCTCAAACTTGTGGTGAAACACGTGGAAACTCATAAATAATTCAAGTAATTTATTCTTGTGTCAAATATCTCCTGTAACATTTCACCTGTGTCAAACAGGGTGAAAATGGTAATATTATATCTTCTTCATAGACCTTACTGCCTTAAAATGACTATAATGTTAGATGAAATATGAATTGCTTTTTTTATGGTGGTTTAGTCACTAAGTCGTGTCCAACTCTTGAGACCCCCATGGACTCCAGTTTACCAGGTTCCTCCATCCATGGCATTTCCCAAGCAAGAATAGTGCAGTGGGTTGCCATTTCCTTCTCCAGGAGATCTCCCTGACCCAGGGATCGAACCAGGGTCTTCTACATTGCAGGTGGATTCTTTACTGACAGAGCCACCAGAGAAGCCTCCTAAATTGTTTGTTGTTCAAGTTCTTTCATCATAATCTAGGTATCACGGAATGATTTCCTGAGAAAGTGATATTAAGGGAAGAAAAAGAATTTCTCTAATCAAAAGGGAGGGATGATTTACAGGCAAAGAAAAAAAAGACTTATGAAAAGGCTTAGAAGTGAGGAGAAATATGTGGTGCATTTAAAAACTAAAATATTTTAGTTTAGTTTCATTTTGTTGTAAGGCTGGAGTACATAATGTAAAAGCAATAGATAAATTTGGTTAAGCAGGATAGACAGGATAACTTAAGGCTTTTGGAATCTAACAAAATTTTAGAATGAAGATAAATTTTAAAGTCTAGTAAAATCCATCACTGTACTGTAAAAGAAATGATTTTTTTTTTTTTTTTACTGTGTTGGTTTTGCCATACAATGACATGAATCCACCACGGGTGTACATGCGATCCTAAACATGAACCCCCCTCCCACCTCCCTCCCCACAACATCCCTCCGGGTCATCCCCGTGAACCAGCCCCAAGTATGCTGTATCCTTCATCGGACATAGACTGGCGATTAGATTCTTACATGATAGTATACATGTTTCAATGCCATTCTCCCAAATCATCCCACCCTCTCCCTCTCCCTCTGAGTCCAAAAGTCCGCTATACACATCTGTGTCTTTTTTGCTGTCTTGCATACAGGGTCATCACTGCCATCTTTCTAAATTCCATATATATGTGTTAGTATACTGTATTGGTGTTTTTCTTTCTGGCTTACTTCACTCTGTATAATTGGCTCCAGTTTCATCCATCTCATCAGAACTGATTCAAATGTATTCTTTTTAACAGCTGAGTAATACTCCATTGTGTATATGTACCACGGCTTTCTTATCTATTCATCTGCTGATGGACATCTAGGTTGTTTCCATGGCCTGGCTATTATAAACAGTGCTATGATGAACATTGGGGTACATGTGTCTCTTTTAATTCTGGTTTCCTCGGTGTGTATGCCCATCAGTGGGACTGCTGGGTCATATGGCAGTTCTATTTGCAATTTTTTAAGGAATCTCCACACTGTTTTCCATAGTGGTTGTACTAGTTTGCATTCCCACCAACAGTGTAGGAGGGTTCCCTTTTCTCCACACCCTCTTCAGCATTGATTGCTTGCAGATTTTTCGATCGCAGCCATTCTGACTGGTGTGAAGTGGTACCTCATTGTGGTTTTGATTTTCATTTCTCTAATAATGAGTGATGTTGAGCATCTTTTCATGTGTTTGTTAGCCATCTGTATGTCTTCTTTGGAGAAATATCTATTTAGTTCTTTGGCCCATTTTTTGATTGGGTCGTTTATTTTTCTGGAATTGAATTGCATAAGTTGCTTGTATATTTTTGAGATTAGTTGTTTGTCAGTTGTTTCATTTGCTATTATTTTCTCCCATTCAGAAGGCTGTCTTTTCACCTTGCTTATATTTTCCTTTGTTGTGCAGAAGCTTTTAATTTTAATTAGATCCCATTTATTTATTTTTGCTTTTATTTCCAGTATTCTGGGAGGTGGATCATAGAGGATCCTGCTGTGATTTATGTCGGAGAGTGTTTTGCCGATGTTCTCCTCTAGGAGTTTTAGAAGAAATGATTTTTATTTATAAATCATTTTTTAATGTTAATGTAGAGAATGGACTAGAGGGGAGTAAAAATGCAGAGGTAGAGTTCAAAAACATATTGCAATTATCCAAGTTACATAATGACCTGCTCTAGGGTAGTAATAGTTTAAACCTCTCAATACCTTCCTTTTCTACTAAAGGGCCTTGATGACTTGGCTAAATGTTATTGGTTTAGGAGAACCATGAGTTCAAGGTAATTTTACTGTACATAAAATAATATTACAATTGCCCCACTGAGTTCACAATATGTTTAGAATTAAAATACAGGATGACAACATTTAAAAACTGAAATGAGTATGTAAAATTCAAGTTTTACATATAAATTTCAATGAGTATGTAAAAAATACCTGGTATCACCACTTCTGTACTGGCAGTTCTACCTAGTGTAATAATGCAAGGGTGAAAACAGACAAAATAAAAATGAAGAAATATAATTGTGATTACTCATACATGACATGCTTGTGTACTAGAAATAAATTTAAAAATCTGGGAAACTGAATTATTAAGTGAATTTTACAAGGTCTCTAGATGCAGGTTAGTATAAATATATAAATATACTCAACTTCATTAGTTATCAAGGAAGTGCCAATTAAAATTTTAAATATAATCCTACCAAAATGGCTAAAGTGAAAAATATGGGGAAGAAGTCACAGATAAAGATGTGTTGCAATTGGAACTCTCATATATTGCTACTAGGAATATAAATTTGCAAGAATACTTTGGAAATTTGTGGAAGTGTCCAATACAACTGAATATATGCATTTTTATTGCTCTGCAATTATACTCTCAGGTATCTACCCAACAAAACTTCATATATTTGTTCACCAAAATATACATACTGGAATATTTATAAATTTCTTTTCATAAGAGCCACCAAATATGTCAAAGTCCATCAACAGAAAAATGGCTAAATAAACTGTATTTTTTATATTATACCAGAATGAGAATCAATAGATCTTGATTCTCAAATGAAATTTGATTGAAACAAACCAAAAATACAAGATTACATATTATTGTTCTATATTTAACACATGTCTAATATGCTAGATAATTATATATTAAGCCATATATATTTAATATGTATATGAAAGTGAAAGTGAATTCACTCAGTCGTGTCCGACTCTTTGCGACCCCATGGACTGTAGCCTACTAAGCTCCTCTGTCCATGGAGTTTTCCAGGCAATAGTACTCGAGTGGATTGCCATTTCCTTCTCCAGCAGATCTTCCCAACCCAGGGATGGAACCCAGGTCTCCCACAGTGTAGACAGACGCTTTACCATCTGAGCATCGGTGTATATATATATATATATATATATGTATGTATATATATATATATATATACACACATATATATATGTATGTATATATATATATATATATACACACATATATATATGTATGTATATATATATGTGTGTATATATATTGATATCTAGCAGAAAAAAAAAGGAAAACATGTGAAAGTAAAAGTTTGACTGCTTGAGAAGTAAGCAAGAAGTGAAAAAAATATTGTCAAGGAGTATAGAAAATCTTTCAAAAAGTCTGGCTGTATTTTATGATAGGGTTTCATGAACACTTAAGTGTTACAGTGAAATCTTTGGTTTTGGTATCAGGGTAATGGAGGCCTTGTAGAATGAGCTCGGGGGTGTTCTTTCGCAATTTTTGGAAGAGTTTGAAAAGGATAGGTGTTAATTTCCAAAATGCATAAATAGCTTTTAGAACTCAATATCCCAAAACAATCCATATTAAAAAAAATGGTCAGAATATCTGAATAGACATTTTTACAAAGATATACCAATGGCAGACAGGTACATGAAAAGATGCTCAACATTACTGATCATCAGGAAAATGTAAATTGGGAGGACCACAATGAGGGATCACCTCACATCTCTTAGAATGGCTATTATCAAAGACAACAAATGACAAATTTTGGTGAGGATGTAGAGAAAGGAAACCTTAGTTCAGTGTTGTTGGGAATGTAAATTGGCTTATGGAAAACAGTATGGAGGCTCCTCAAAAAATTAAAAATATAACTACTACATGATCTAGCAGTTTCACTCCTGAGTATATATCCGAAGAAAATGAAAACATTAATTTGAAAACATACATACACCCAATGTTCATAGCGACATTATTTACATTAGCTAAGATATGGAAACAGACTAAATGTCTATCAAAAGATAAATGAATAAAACAGATGTGGTAGTGCAAAGAGAACAGAACATTAGTCATTAAATAAAAGAATGAAATTGTGCCATTTGCTGTAACATGGATGGACCTGTAGGATATTATGCTTAGTGAAGTCAAAGAAAGACATTGTATGTTTTACTTATATGTGGAATGTAAAAATACAACAAACATAAATATAACAAAAAGGAAACAGACTCTCAGATATAGAGAATAAACTAATAATTAGTGTGGAGGCACAAGATAGAGGTATGTCATTAAGAGATACAAGAAGGGAAAAGAATGAAGATGCATTGGTAGAAAAGAATTAGTAATTGTGCAAAATCTCAGATGGAAGAGAAGGAATAGAATCTGGAGTATAGTTAAGAAATATCAATTATAGAGAGAAAGAGAGAACTTTAATTTTAATAAAAGTAGACAAGAATTCAGGACAAGTTCAAAGTTTCATTTTTCTGCTTCTGTTTTGTTACCATTTTGTTGTTGTTTGTTTACTTTGCTGTCTGTTTTATATTTTAAGTGAAGTAATCTGTAGAACAGATGAGAATGTAAGGTGTCAAAAGTTCGATTAGAGTAGAAGACTGAAATAGTATTTGCACAGAACAGGTGTAACAATTGGCTAAAGACACAAAAACATTGTCTGTTTGCTTCAGATTGGTGGCCATTAATTTATCTAGAAACCCATCTGTCCAATGAGGGTCTTCTCTAAGACAGTAACTTCTAGATCAGGGCTGGGAACACGGACACTTGTCTTCTACTGGATGTTTGTAGCAGAGAGGCAAGATAAGAAATGTTTGCTATTGCTAACAGAGGGGTTAAAATGGTAGAATGATGATGAACAAGGCAAACTGTAAAGATAGAAATGTGAGGTCTATGAAACAAAATCCTTGCAGGGATTGGAAACTGATGCCATTTGAATTTTAGCTTCACACAATCTAGCTTTTCCTTACTTTTGGTCATGCAAGAGATGAGTGTAGGATCTAGGATCAAAAATAAAGCTTTCTTACATGGAGCACAGATGTCATCAAGATGTCAGGTTGAGTATTGTAAGTAGATGTCTCTTCAGAGGGTATATCTCAGCATGCTGTCTGATGCTGGAGAGAAGAAAAACACAGGTTGAACATGTATGGTCAGAGAAGCATACCAAACCCAGCCCACTCCTGCTAGCACTACTTCATGAATAATGTACTAATTGCTCTAAAACTGTGTAACTAGTAGCTGGGGTTTAAATGTTACAGAAAATTAGTTTCTCAGTTAATCATTTGCATTTAAGCCATCATGATTAAAGAATCAGTTCAGTTAAGCTGCTCAGTTGTATACGACTCTTTGAGACCACATGGACTGCAGCCCACCAGGCCTCCATGTCCATCATGAACTCCCAGAGTTTACTCAAACTCATGTCCATTGAGTTGGTGATGCCATCCAACCATCTCATCTTCTGTTGTCCCCTTCTCTTCCTGCCTTCAATCTTTCCCAGCATCCAGGTCTCTTAAAATGAGTCAGTTCTTTGCATCACATGGGTAAAGTATTGGAGTTTCAGCTTCAGCTTCTGTCCTTCCAATGAATATTCAGGACTGATTTCCTTTAGGATGGACTAGTTGAAACTCAGTACTGTCTAAGGGACTCTCAAGAATCTTCTCCAAAACCACAGTTAAAAAGCATCAATTCTTCAGCACTCAGCTTTTCTTTATAGTCCAACTCTCACATCCATACATGACTAATGGAAAAAGCATAGCTTTGACTAGATTGACCTTTGCTGGCTAAGTAATGTCTCTGCTTTTTAATGTCCTGTCTAGGTTGGTTATAACTTTTCTTCCAAGGAGCAAGCATCTTTTAATTTCATGGCTGGAGTCACAATCGGCAGTGATTTTGGAGCCCCCCAAAATAAAGTCGCTCACTATTTTCATTGTTTCCCCATCTATTTGCCATAAAGTGATGGGGCCAGATGCGGTGATCTTCGTTTTCTGAATGTTGAGTTTTAAGCCAGCTTTTTCCCTCTCCTCTTTCACTTTCATCAAGAGGCTCTTTAGTTCTTCACTTTTTGCCATAAAGCTGGAGTCATCTGCATATCTGACGGTACTGATATTTCTCCTGGCAATCTTGATTCCAGCTTGTGCTGCATACAGTTCAGCATTTCTCATGATGTACTCTGCATATAAGTTAAACAAGCAAGGTGACAGTATACATCCTTGACATACTCCCTTTCTGATTTGGAACCAGTCTGTTGTTACACGTCAAGTTCTAAAGGTTGCTTCTTGACCTGCATACAGAATTCTCAGGAGGAAAGTTAGGGGATCTGGTATTCCCATCTCTTAGAATTTTTCACAGTTTATTGTGATCCTCACAATCAAAGGCTTTAGCATAGTTAATAAAGCAGAAGTGGATATTTTTCTGAAACTCTCTCGCTTTTTCCATAATCCAGCAGATTTTGGCAATTTGATCTCTGGTTCCTCTGCCTTTTCTAAATCAAGCTTGAACATCTGGAATTTCACAGTTCATATACTGTTGAAGCCTGGCTTGGAGAATTTGGAGTATTACTTTGCTAGTGTGTGAGATGAGTGCAATTGTGCAATAGTTAGAGCATTCCTTGGCATTGCGTTTCTTTGGGATTGGAATGAAAATGGACCTTTTCCAGTCCTGTGGTCACTGCTGAGTTTTCCAAATTTGCTGGCATATTGAGTGCAGCACTTTCATAGCACCATCTTTTAGGGTTTGAAATATTTCAGCCTGAATTCCACCACCTCCACTAGCTTGGTTTGTAGTGATGATTCCTAAGACCCACTTGACTTCGCATTCCAGGATGTCTGGCTCTAGGTGAGTGATCACACCATTGTGATTATCTGGGTCATGAAGATCTTTTTTGTATATTTCTTCTGTGTATTCTTGCCACGTCTTCTTAATATCTTCTGTTTCTGTTAAGTCCATATCATTTCTGTCCTTTATTGTGCCCATCTTGAATGAAATATTCTCTTGATATCTTTAATTTCCTTGAAGAGATCTCTAGTCTTTCTCATTCTGGTGTTTTCCTCTATTTCCTTGCATTGCTCACTTGGGAAGGCTTTCTTATCTCTCCTTGCTGTTCTTTGGAACTCTGCATTCCAATGGATATATCTTTCCTTTTTTCATTTGCCTTTGACTTCTCTTTTCTCACTATTTGTAAGGCCTCCTCAGACAGCCATTTTGCCTTTTGCATTTCTTTTTCTTGGGGATGCTCTTGATCATTGTCTCCTGTACAATGTCAGGAACCTCTGTCCATATTACTTCAGGCATTCTGTCTATCAGATCTAATCCCTTAAATCTATTACTTCCACTGTAAGGGATTTGATTTAGGTCATACCTGAATGGTCTACTGGTTTTCCCTACTTTCTTCAATTTAAATCTGAACTTGGCAATAAGGAGTTCATGTTCTGAGCACAGTCAGCTCCCAGTCTTGTTTTTTTGCTGACGGTATAGAGCTTCTCCATCTTTGGCTGCAAAGAGTATAATCAATCTGATTTCAGTGTTGACCATCTGGTGATGTCCGTGTGTTGAGTCTTCTCTTGTGTTCTTGGAAGATGGCATTTGCTATGACCAGTGCATTCTCTTGGCAAAACTATTAGGCTTTGCTGTGCTTCATTCTGTACTTCAAGGCCAAATTTGCCCATTACTCCTGATATTTCTTGACTTCCTGCTTTTGCATTCCAGTCCCCTATAAGGAAAAGGACATCTTTTTTGGGTGTTAGTTCTAGAAGGTCTTGTAGTTCTTCATAGAACCATTCAACTTCAGCTTCCTCAGCATTACTGGTCGGGGCATAGACTTGGATTACCATGATATTGAATGGTTTGCCTTGGAAACGAACAGAGATCATTCTGTCATTTTTGAGACTGCATCCAAATAGTGCATTTCAGACTCTTTGTTGACTATGATGGCTACTCCATTTCTTCTCAGGGATTCTTGTCCACAGTAGTGGATATAATGATCATGTGAGTTAAATTCACCCATTCCAGTCCATTTTAGTTCGCTGATTCCTAAACTGTCAATGTTCACTCTTGCCATCTCCTGTTTGTCCACTTCCAATTTGGCTTGATTCATGAAACTAACATTCCAGGTTCTTATGCAATATTGCTCTTTATAGCATCGGACTTTACTTCTATCACCGGTCACATCCACAACTGGGTTTTGTTTCTGCTTTGTTTCCATCTCTTCATTCTTCTTGGAGTTCTATTTATTCACTGATCTCCAGTAGCATATTGGGCACCTACTGACCTGGGGAGTTAATCTTTCAGTGTCATATCTTTCTGCCTTTTCATACTGTTCATGGGGTTCTCAAGGCAAGAATACTGAAGTGGTTTGCCATTCCCTCTTCAGTGGCCCATGTTTTGTCAGATCTGTCCACCATGATCAGTCCTTCTTGGGTGGCATGGCATGGCTCATATTTTCATTGAGTTAGGCAAGACCATGTGATCAGATTGGTTAGTTTTATGTGATTGTGGTTTGCCCTCTTTCTGCCCTCTTATAGAGAAGGATAGGAGACCTATGGGAGCTTCCTGATGGGAGAGACTGACTGAGGTGGAAACTTTGTCTTGTTTTGATAGGCAGACCATGTTTGGTAAATCATTAATCCAGTTTTCTTTTGATGGGTGGGGCTGTGTTCCCTCCCTATTTGACCTGAGACCAAACTATGGTGGATATAATGAAGATAATGGTGAACTCCTTCAGACGATCTCATGCCCACACTGCTACACTCAGCACCCCCAACCCCCCAGCAGGCTACCACTGGCCTATGCCTTCACTGGAGACTCCTGGACACTCAACAGGCAAGTCTGGGTCAGTCTCTTGTTGGGTCACTGCTCCTTTTTCCTGGATCCTGGTGCACACAAGGTTTTGTTTGTGCCCTCCGAGAGTCTGTTTCCCCAGTTCTGTATAAGTTCTGGCAGTTCTATGGTGGGGTTAATTGCAATGTCCTCCAAGATGGTTTATACCATAGCCAGGTCTACTGAACCCACAGCCCCTTTGCCTGCAGTAGTCCACTGCTGACCCATACCTACTCAGGAGACACTCAAACACAGTTCTGTCTCAGTCTCTCTGGAGTCTCTGGGTCCTGGTGTGCCCAAGGTATGTTTGAACCCTCTGAGCATCTCTGTTGGGTATGATGTTTGATTCTAATGTCATTTCTCCCCTCCTACCATCTTGCTGGGGCTTCTTATTTGCCCTTGCATGTGGGGTATCTCCTCAAAGTCACTCCAGCTCCGCACAGCTGTTGGTCCTGCTCCTACCAACTTGCTGGGGATTCTCTGCCCTTGGACGTGGGGTATCTCTTCCCAGTCACTCCAGCACCATGCAGCTGCTATTCCAGTGCCACACAGCTGAATAGCCAATTACTAGTATCACCAATCATATTTTTATAATAGGCCATTTCAAATATAATTAAATCAGCATTCTAAGTAGCCACCTGAATTAGTATTAGGTTTGTGATTATTTCCTTTTAAAGTAACATGTTTTTAGTGTGGAATATATGCTTTAGAAAACAGACTTGAAAATGCTTTTTGACAGGAGCATATTATAACTGAATAAATGTTATATTTGATTTCATGTCTGGCCCTCTCAGTAGTGTTAAATTTCTTTAGTTATTCCACACATTGATTTTTCCCTTTTCAACTTAAGCTGTTTTCTTCTGCTGTCAGGTTCTCATGGAGAATTGGTAAAGGACACATTTACAAGATGAATCCAATCAGTGGCCCATTGGAATAATTTTTAATCTTCAAAGAAGGCACCACCTTCTCAATTTAATTATAAGCTTGACAATTTCAATTTGTATGTTTAACCCCACTTTGACTGGCCTTAACAAAGCCCCTTATTTGATTTTCCCCTTAAGCCAGTCTGGCTATCTAGCATTTCTGAATGCATCTGAAAAAGGAGAACGTTTCCAATTCAGGCCATTTTTCTAAAAATCTGTTCAGAGACATGTGTTAAGCAGGTATTAGAATAAAATTAGGTTGTCAGGAAAAGTTCAGGGTACATATTAAAAGCATATTGAATTATAAGATAACATTTTTGCCAACAAATACATATTTAAACACTTCCTGTGATATACACTTACCATTACTAGATATAAGTTAGACAGACTATTGATGTTTGTTTTTAAGAAATATTTAAGCTATCTCTTATTATCTACCAACACATATACATAATACTCTTTAATACTACCTATGCTGATTTTATTTCCAAATAGTTGAATTGAGCACTTTATAAGTAATTAAGAAGGAAATGGCAACCCACTCCAGTATTCTTGCCTGGAGAATCTCATGGACAGAGGAGCCTGGTGGGCTACAGTCCACAGGGTTGCAAAGAGTCGGACACTACTGAGAGACTTCACTTTCACTTTCAAGGGTTAAATAGAAACCCCAAGATCAGGGGACCAGATCTCGGTTTCTATTTCAAAATCAGGGCAAACAAATTTAATTTTGTTTTGAAAATCAGAAAAAAAGTTTGTTTTGTATTTACATTTTAAACATGAAATGAATGCTATATAATTCCATGTCCTAGAAGCTATAATATGATTTGTTTATGGTTTAACTTTGCCTTATTGATATGTTTATTGAGATCTACATTGAAAGTCTTTAAACTGTTTGGAACCTACGAGGATGACTTAGTATTTCTATTTGGTATTTCAAGAAAATGCTGCTTGGAAAATGATAACAAAAACACAATCAAACCACCATCCTAACAAAATACCTTACAAGTATGATACTCTCATTTTTCTTAGTACCAAAATTCTATAAATTCTATAACTGCAAATTCTCTATAACTTTTCTAGAAAACAGTTATTAGCACTTTTCAAAATTTTATACGTTGTATTAATGGTACAGCTTCTTCCACCATACAATATTGAAAATAAATACATATTGCAAGTGACATATTACTAAGGGCCAGAGTTGCATAATAGGTAAAAGTACCAGGTATTTAAACAAGGCTGCCTTGGCTCAAATTCAAGGTCTTTAAGTTAATAGTTGTATCACCTTGAGAAAGCTACAAAACCTTCTAGTTCCTTTGTTTCCTCTTCTTTAAAATGGAGATAATTATAGTACTTACTTCATAGGATTACTGAGTTAATTTATGTCAACTATTTAGACCTGCACAAACACATAGGAAGTACACAATAGATATTAGCAATTATTATAAGTTGTTATTATACTTGGAGCCAAACCACACACATTTGCCTTTCAAGGATTGCTTTGGTACAGGTGCAACATCCACTGGGGGTGTATAAGTTCAGGTAAACATTGAGACTCGTGAGAATTTATAGGCTACCATCGGCACCAGTTTACCTAGAAGGTTTATAGGACAGCAAATGTATTTTTCCAGGCAACAACAGGAATTCTAGCAGCAGTAGTTGCCATGGCAATTCACACAAGGGATGGGGAGCTAACTATGCCTTCCCCAAGTGACAGCCCAGGTGCAAGGGATGGGCTCCACATCGGTGGAGTGCAGCTTAGAAACCTCAGGCAAACACATTTCTGATCAAGACCTTGTATCCAGAATGTGGGGAGTTAGAGCAGTGAAATACAGTGCATTCTGTTGTTCTGACTAAATCGATGAGGAACTCACACAATTGAAGGAAGGAGGAACTAGCATATTTTTCTTGGATATTCCCCCTAACTATCAATAATTACAGTAAGATTTGAACAAGGATTTGCCAATAAACATTCCACCCTGATGGATTGTGGAGGACTTCACATTTATAGTTATTTAACTTTGGGCTTTGTAAAAAATGTTGTCATTTCTATGAGGAAAAAGAAAATACCTTATGTTGTTGTTAAATTCCTTTTCCACAAAGGCTTGCAGATACATCTCTAAGTTACCAAGCCTTTTGTCTGAAAACATCCTTAAAACTGGACAGAATTGTACTATAGTTTACCTGAGTTTATGGAGTATATGCCACAAAGCACAAAAGAGACATTACAATAAAATTCAGATTCCTACAGGATGATAATATTGAGGACTCTATTTAGATGTTCAAAATTTTGATTATTTGCAAAATACGTCCTTGCAGTTAGTAAAGCTGATACTGGGCATAATCTCCATATTCAACTCAGTTCAGTTCAGTCACTCAGTTGTGTCTGACTCTTTGCAACCCCATGAATTGCAGCACGCCAGGCTTCCCTGTCCATCACCAACTCCTGGAGTTCACTCAAACTCACGTTCATTGAGTCCATGATGCCATCCAGCCATCTCATCCTCTGTTGTCCCCTTTTCCTCCTGTCCCCAATCCCTCCCAGAAACAGAGTCTTTTCCAATGAGGCAACTCTTCACATGAGGTGGCCAAAGTATTCGAGTTTCAGCTTCAACATCAGTCCTTCCAAAGAACACTCAGAATCATCTCCTTCAGAATGGACTGGTTGGATCTCCTTCCAGTCCAAGGGACTCTCAAGAGTCTTCTCCAACACCACAGTTCAACAGCATCAATTCTTTGGCGCTCAGCTTTCTTCACAGTCTAACTCTCACATCCATACATGACCACAGGAAAAACCATAGGCTTGACTAGACGGACCTCAGTCGGCAAAGTAATGTCACTGCTTTTGAATATGCTCTCTAGATTGGTCATAACTTTCCTTCCAAGGAGTAAGCGTCTTTTAATTTCATGGCTGCAATCACCATCTGCAGTGATTTTGGAGCCCTGAAAAATCAAGTATGTCACTGTTTCTATTTTTTTCCCTATCTATTTGCCATGAAATGATGGGACCAGATGCCATGATCTTCGTTTTCTGAATGTTGAGCTTTAAGCCAACTTTTTCACTCTCCTCTTTCACTTTCATCAAGAGGCTTTTTAGTTCCTCTTCACTTTCTGCCATTAGGGTGGTATCATCTGCATATCTGAAGTTATTGATATTTCTCCCAGCAATCTTGATTCCAGCTTGTGCTTCTTCTAGCCCAGCATTTCTCATAATGCGTTTCTGCATATAAGTTAAATAAGCAGGGTGACAATATACATACAGCCTTGACGTACTTCTTTTCCTATTTGGAACCAGTCTGTTGTTCCCTATCCAGTTCTAACTATTGCTTCCTGACCTGCATATAGCTTTCTCAAGAGGCAGGTCAGGTGGTCTGGTATTCCTATCTCTTTCAGAATTTTCCACGGTTTATTGTGATCCACACAGTCAAAGGCTTTGGCATAGTCAATTAAGCAGAAATAGATGTTTTTCTGAAACTCTCTTGCTTTTTTGATGATCCAGAAGATATTGGCAATTTGATCTCTGGTTCCTCTGCCTTTTCTAAAACCAGCTTGAACATCAGGAAGTTCATAGTTCATGTATTGCTGAAGACTGGCTTGGAGAATTTTTTGCATTACTTTACTAGCATGTGAGATGAGTGCAATTGTGAGGTAGTTTGAGCATTCTTTGGCATTGCCTTTCTTTGCGATTGGAATGAAAACTGACCTTTTCCAGTCCTGTGGCCACTGCTGAGTTTTCCAAAAATGCTGGCATATTGAGTGCAGCACTTTCACAGCATCATCTTTCAGGATTTGAAATAGCTCAACTGGAATTCCATCACCTCCACTAGCTGTTCGTAGCGATGCTTTCTAAGGCCCACTTGACTTCGCATTCCAGGATGTCTGGCTCTAGGTGAGTGATCACACCATTGTGGTTATCTGGGTCATGAAGATCTTTTTTGTACAGTGCTTCTGTGTATTCTTGCCACCTCTTCTTAATATCTTCTGTTTCTGTTAGGTCCATTACATTTCTGTCCTTTATTGAGCCCATCTTTGCATGAAATGTTCCCTTGGTATCTCTAATTTTATTGAAGAGATCTCTAATCTTTCCCATTCTGTTGTTTTCCTCTATTTCTGTATTCAACTAGATCCTAAAAAAAAAAAAAAAAAGGCACAATTTATGAACTATGTCCAGTTTACTTTTGGACATAGACAGTATTGAGGATCTTATTGTGACATTAATAGATCAATTAAGTTTATTTATTTTGAACCCAGACCAGTGTAGTAAGAATAAGCACAAGTCACTACCATAGGAAGAGTGGCTATGTTCCTATTTACTATGGTTGGAATATAGGTATGTCTATTTATATAGATCAGAGGCTTTTAGTGTAGGTCAAACTCCTCTTTGATAACTTATTTTTTTTAACTTCATCCACTTTTATGGAACGAAGGCAACAGGAACCTATTTATATGTACTTGGATGCAAATACTTATATGTAACAGTAGGAGGTTTGAGGGACTTAGAAGCTGTTTGGTTTCTCAGTTGATAGCTTGATCAAAAACACTTCATCTAGATCAGAGAAGAGTGTTACCAGATATTAGGAAAAATAGTTCCTTTTATGGCACATATTTCAGGTTATATTTGCCTAGAAGTCTTTACAGTTAATGAAAGTTATTTGTAATGGTCGAAAATTTTTGGACCTGAGCTTTATAGTCTGATTGGTTTATTTCACTAGGCTTTTAAAGTAAAATAACATTCTCATTTGCACAGGTACATTTGTGAAATTCAGAAAATTTTGTTAAGTTGAACACAGAAATCCCAAAGTGATGCATTACCCTACTCAAATATGCCTTATTTTCATGAAGAAAATTCTTTTGAATTCTTCCCTTAGAGGATTTTTCATTAAAGTAAGCCTGGTAAGAGAGCTTATAATACTTTTTTCTTTTGCAGACATGAAGTTGTGCAGTTATTCTCTATGAGTACGCCTGAGGCACTCCTTGGGTCTCAAACAAAATTTCCTACCATGTGCTTGGCTGGTCTGTGCCCTTGCTTGTGTGCCCTATGATTTGACTCATAGCAGAAAGGCAGGAATCTTAATGCACATAGCTCTTGGACATCAAAAATCCCCATAGACTGTCTCATGAGCTTTCCTCAGGAAATAACAGTATTCTTTCAGCAATTGTCCTAATCTGTCTGCGAAACTAGTCTTCATGCTCTCCTAGGGGGGATAATTTGCCCTGTGTTTTTTTCAGTCTGCTGGAGGAGAAATCCTACTACAGTCATTTAGGATTTTAATATAAAAGAAATTGTCAGAGGCCAGCATAAGAGATCACAATGGTACAAACAAAGTTTTGCTGAATCAGTGAGGGAAGAAGACAAGTTGATTTCCACATTTTAAGGCACAAATTTAATTTCACCATCCTTCAAGAATAGATTTATATAAAAAACCCTCTCATATGGAAAAATTAAAATAAAATAAATACAGTCTATACATGACAAGATTACAGAGTCAAAAGGAGAAAATATAAGTTTTAGGGTGGGAAGACCAGAGCACCTGGTGAAATCTTGGATGACAGCAGGTCACTAGGACCTTCTTCTATGGGAGACTTAATGATAGCACAGAGCCCTTGGAATAAACCAAAGAGTTTCATGTTTGAGGGAGAAAATTGCCAAGGATCTTCATTACTATTCATGTTCATTTGTCATTTAGAAAAACTTTTTTCTTCCTATGGTGAGATTGAAAATGACTTTCAGAATCTAACTAGCTGCAGGAGGGCTTTGATGAAAATTGCTAAGCATTAAACAACAGATTTTAGCCTGCAATGTGTCCATAGAGTAACCTTAATAACAAAGTGTGTTATTCTATTCAAAGTCTAGTTTTTTATTTAAAGTTGTGTGCAGATTCAAAAGTTCTAAGTGTTTTCCGAAATACAGAAAAACATTTGAGTGTGAGTGCTTCACAAAATCTTGTTTAATTTTCATTAAAAAAAAATGTCATTCCTGCCACATGCACAGATTTTACATTCCTGGTTTCAATAAGTAAAAAGACTTCTAGTGTAATTTCCAAGTATCACTGCCTCTCAACTTACATATTGTTTGGTGTTACCTTTTCAAGGATTTCAGACTGGGCATATAATGGAGCTAATTAAATTTTCTCCCAGGAAAGCAGCCAGCTAGACCACTGCCCCAGGCACATAACCTCAGCTTACTACTTCCCTTCACTCATTTATTCTGTATGTGAGACGAGACTCCCTGAACCGCGAAGGTAAAGTACTTAGGCCAGGCAGCTGCTGATGGATTTCGGTATCTGCAGAGCCAGTGTTTGAGCCTCAACCCTGACAGCACGCATCACAGAGAGGTGACAGTAGAGACACATCTTCCTGTGTGAATTGGCTGTGGGTGACAATCTGCCAGCCAAAACAATGGAGGAAGCATTAGTTATATAAACGAACCAGCTTGGCTAGCCCTAAAGTATTTTCCAAGATTCTAGGAATATCACCTCGTTTTGTCCAGAGACTGTTTTTGTGAACAACCCAGAAAACAAAAGTTACAAAATAAAGTTATGTGGGAAAGGTTTCTTTTAGAAATTTCATTAGTATAAGATTAAGCAATTTTCTCAACCTTCACAAGAAACAAAGGAAATATTTCATAACTGACAATCACTCTATAAGGCTTTTTATATATGTTATTTTGACTTTAATAAACATTCCTTTCCTATTTAATATCTGAGAAAACTAGAAAGAAGATAGTTAAATAATTAATTTATATTATTAAATGGCAGTCTTGGAATTTAAACCAGATTTGACTGTAAGGCCTTAGTTTTATCTATTTTAATACTCTGCATGATAGGTTAATCATTCTGTGTTTAAAAAACTCTTTTAAGTGGAATTATTAGTGAAATATTCATGAAAATTAGTGGTTTACATGCATGTATGTATATGTATATATTATTTATCTTAGACTATGAATTCCCTAAGACTTTTCAGTTGTTCTTACTAAGTACTTTTACATGATAGAGCTTTTATTGTAGGTAGTCATCTATTATACAAGGGGTCAACATTAACCCTGGAAATATGGAGATCCATTACAAAGAAAGCTGTAACCTTCTGGTCCTTATGATATGATATAGAAGCTATACAATAGAGTTCACTGAAAACCAAGAAAAAAAACTTAACCTAAGATATCATCTTAGAAAATAGAATATGGATCTATTTATGCATCAGATGAATAACTAAATGATTAACATAGATTGATGTGATAATTTACATAGATACATAAAATGTGAATTAACTCATTCATTTCTGAGATAAAATAGCTGTCATTTCTGGGGTAAAAACAAGTGTTGCACATTTCACTTTCTGTAACATTGAATCTCTTTAAATTCCTGATTATGTTCTCAAGTAATAGCTTTTATTTCCCTCCCTACAGTTGGACAGTGTCACCTCCCTGATCCAAGCAGCCAAAAATTTAATGAATGCTGTAGTGCAAACAGTGAAAATGTCTTACATTGCCTCAACCAAGATCATCCGAATTCAGAGTCCCACTGGGCCCCGGCACCCAGTTGTGATGTGGAGAATGAAGGCTCCTGCAAAAAAGCCCTTGATTAAAAGAGAGAAACCAGAGGAAACTTATGCAGCTGTCAGACGAGGCTCAGCAAAGAAAAAAATCCACCCAGTGCAAGTCATGAGTGAATTCAGAGGAAGACAAGTCTACTGAAACCACTGTTCTACTCTAGTGTGTATATTACAAAGTCCTGGCTAAACACACACTCCTTTATTTTTACACTTGATTAGTTCTGTAAGTTCACTAACTTAGAATTTAACCCACAGATAATGTAAAAGGTTGAAACCCTAACCCACATGAGCAACATATATTTGGGATCTTGTCATTGTCATTTCTGTATGGCCAACATATGCTTATTGAATGAATGCAATCTCCAGGTGTCATTCAGCCTTTCTCAGCACAGAATATCTTATATTCATTTCTCAAGTGAGTCCTGTTCATCCATAATAGGTTAAGTATACTCACCCTTTTCAATTAAATTCACCATTTGAATTAAAACATTGACATGAGCTCTTGACTTGGTTTTCAATGCAAACAAAAGATTTCATAAAAATACTTTCCAATTTAATCTCCACATACGTCATTTATCTCATCTAACCTGGCAGATGTGTGATTCCTTCAACAGGGGAAAAAAAATCAATCTGTAGATATTTGTAACTACTGTCAACTGATTGGGCTAATATCCATCAGAAACTAAACAGGTATGAACAGTCAAGCTACTTCTGGATTTTCGGTGTCTGTCTTGATTATTTATGAAACAACATTATAAAAGTTATGAGTTTTCATGTCACAAATGTGTGTGTTTCAGAGTTCCATTGTGTTCAACAGTTGTGCACACTGAGTTTTGGGTTTAAGAAGGTTCACCAGAATACATATTAATATATGGAGGAAGAGTTATCCTCCATTGAGGATATGGGCATCTAAGTATATCCCCAAGTAAGTTATGATACAAGAAGTGCAAAGAGTTCTGCATGACTCTAAAACTTTATTTGTATCGGCTTGCAAGTATAATTAACAGGAAAAGACCAATTTGAGAAACCTTTTGATATTGAGTAAAATATAACTCAAAAAATATGAGCAAATTGTACCACTGAACTATGAAGTAGAGTTAAAGAAGCTGAAGTGATTTTGATAACATGTTTTACAATAAAAGTCATTCAGGTCACTTTTAACTACCATCATCGCTCATTCCTAGTTGAGTTCATAATGGATGTTATAACAGTTTCAGAGACTAGTGCAATGGTTCTCTCTTTCTACTCCCATCTCTCTTTGGAGGAGTCAACTTTCAGTTTTACTTTTTCTTCATGCATAGAGTTCCCATTCCTAGGATTTCAAACATGCATTTCCTATTCTACTCTATCAAAATTATACCAAAATTATGACTTCACTTTGTAATAAATCACCATTAATGGATTTTTTCAACAACCATGTCATCATAGTTTGACAAGGTAAAGTTTAAACATACACCTTCAGTTGATGATAGGAGGACTAGTTTGGGTAAAAGAATGTGTGAAACACAAGGATGCATAAAAGTTGAGAGCATGATGTTTATGCTGTTGAGCAAATGGGAATGCATTTAATCATTCATTATAATTTATAATTGTTCATTATAAATTATGAGAAAAATGCAAACTTTTCATTGTAATGTATTCTATTTTTCTTCCACAATGCTCAGTTTCCTGGGCTAAGTAAGTAAACTTTCTAAGAGCAAAAGCTATAAACTTCTTCCTGTGGGCAAGTATGCATAGTGTGCATAGTTAAAACTGAGTATGCACTGGCCCACAATAATTATTCTGAACAGAGTCTACTCCCTGAATGAAAAAGCAGTGCGTAAAGGAATCAGAGAATCCAAATAATTGTTTTCCAAAACTAGCTAGCTAACTGGGGCAAAACAGGGGATTTCTTTGTTGAAATGTTCCCATCATTTTCTGTGCTACGAGGACGTTACGAGAGTTACATCTATCACACTCTCTCAGAAGTGAGAAAATAATTTATTTAAAAATTATCAAACTAGTCTATCTTAGCTTCTAAGCCATATACTCAAGAATAATGAGTCTCATTTACAAAATCTAGTATCTGTCTGCTTCTATACCAGCCTTCCACAGCTTTGAGTTTAGGAGGCAGCATTGGATGCCAAAACAATATAAACAACTTGAAATTATATGATTATCAAATAATCTCTGTATCTATCTTTAAAAAATGACTCTTTACCCAAAATGAGATGTGAAAAAGTCCCCTTCTTCAAAACAGATGGTTGCCAGCTTAGCTTAAAGCAAACAACTATAATTAAGGAAAACATAATAATAGTAAAAAAAAAAAAATTACCTTGGAGAATGTCCCAGGAGTAATGCCTGTTGCAGTAATCAAAGATGCAATAAGAACAAGATAAGCAGAGCTGAGAAAGATATCTGTCCACCTGACTCAATTCCCACAGTGTGCAGCGTCTCACAGTCTAATTCAATTCAAGCCTGCTAATAGTATAATACTTATAAGCAAAATTAGCAGCAAATACATTAACAAATCCTTGCATTATAAAACATAGTTAAATGAATCTAATCAGTATGTATGAAGATGGTGTATATATTTATAACTGAGCTCTGCTTCTGTAGGGGAATGACTGAAATTTCCTAATGATAGTGATTGCCCATCTATGCACCTTTTTAAATCACATCACAGAGATTTGTGCTTCTTCTAATGATACTTTGCTTTATCTTGCTAATCAAAACTCACCTTTTTCCTTTAGTGAAATCAATTTATGTAGGAAAAAAATCTTTGAGAGGGAGGAGAGGGTATATATCACCTAGAATGACAGTTCCAACCTGGTTAGCCACTAGCATCACTGGCAAACATTGAACTGAAATCAGAAGGTAGCGAAGGTCTTTGAAATCATAATCTACCAAAGAATTTTTAGTTGAAAAACTGGAAGGTTTTCATCAAATTGGAAAGATGATAAATATAAATCTTTCCAGTATACTTATCACAAGTGGAAATTAATAAATTAAAATATTTCTTACTTTCTAATGGACTCAATAAATTAGTCTGGAAAAAATTCAAACACTAAATTTCTAAGGAAAATTTTAAATTATTCCCTTTGTAGTTGTCTTATGACATTAATAAAAACTGAATATATTAGATGCAATCTTCTTAAAATTGCCTCTGTTCTTTGCAAATCTCTTAATTTATCAATGTTAACATATATGTTCCCCCATAAAATTCCTTCTGTAGGAAGGATAAGTACCCCCACGACTAAAACAGAAAGGTCTGCTTCATCAGGCTGACATTGTTGCACACTTAACAGCTTCAAAGGAGGTCAGTTTTCAAGTCACATTAAAACAAGACAAAATTGGGGACACACAGTTAAGTACCCAATTTGGGCCTCAAATCTAATAATTAGTGCTCCTCAAATTTTAATGAGCAGCTGAAAAGACTAACATCTAACAGTAGAGGTATTTCCAATGGCTTCCTACACCTTTACTTTAAGGGTGGTCTTTGCATCTCATCATCCTTGAGCTTGTAGCTTCCTATTAACTGCTAACCGTTTGCTACCAGAATGACAGTCAGGCATGCTCATCCCAGTCAATTACTCCCAAATGATGTGCTTTCCTCTTAGTCCGTGCACCAAAAATCTCTCATCACCTTTTAGGAGTCCATCCCATATATCAATTGATTAATAGCATTCTAGTTAAAATTATTAGCTTAAAATCCCAATGGCATTATCCTTTTTTTTTTTTTCTTCCTATTCCAAAAAACATTCTTACCTTTTTTGGTGTCAAAGCCACACTTCTCTGCTAGGGATCATGGTTCCCATGGATACACACTTTTTATAGTGGTAGAATGAGTAGAATGAGATGGAGACTTTTCCTGGTCACATTTAGCCTTCTCTCGTGAACTCACTGCAGAACTGTTTCACTGTCACTGCCATTTTCTAGGTCAGCAAAGCAAGCACCAGAATATGAAATTGAATGAAATCCATACTTTCTTTTGTCAGCCTGCCTTTTGTTAAGATTGTCTGTCTATTGCATATTTAGGTAGCAAATAACCATTTTTCTCTTTGAAAGGTCAGAAATATTTTTATTTGACTTGGTCAGAAAATTTAGGGGAATCCAGTTAAAAGAAAATAACTTAAATATTATTTTAATAATTCTTTTTAAGTTGACAAAATTGTGCAACCTGGAAAACGTGTATTTATATATGATTTTTCATTTATATATCACATGCCAGAAAGCAACACTTAATCAGACAAAAACCCTATAGCATTTTTTTCATAACCCCCTTCCCATACCATTAGAATATCTTTATTATTAGTATTTTGCATTGTTTTACTACCAAATAAACAAGTCAGGCCTAATGACAGAAAAGTCTACACACAAAGTAGTTTGAAGTTTTCATTTTGGTTCTTTGGGTCTATTAGAATAGAAAAATATGGATGTTGTTAAAACCAGGTTTAAGCAACTAAAGATGTCCTAATCAAGGTGTTAATACTATCCTAGATATCTCAAAATGAGAGAGAAGAATTAAAATTTTAAATGTATTTTTTGCCATTTTAACTAATTTACATGAACAAGAAACATTTTCTATTAAAGCAAAAGAATAATTTCCTATGTTCATCATGTTCATCATTATACATGTGAATTTTCCCCCCACCAAGATAGAGAGGACCTATTCTTGAACATTGTTGATAATACTAATTGAGAGAACCACCTCTAAAGGGAACCCGATCTTACCTTCAGATGGTAGATGGTTTGGTCTGGCCTTTATGTAGCTTGTGGGATGAGATGTTCATGGCTATAGGCTGGCTTCTAGGAACCCAAAACTCCCACTGGTTTATGAGAACGAAACCCAAGGACTGACCTTCAAAATGAACAAGTTGGAGGAAAAAAATCAGTAAGTACAGAGCAGTTAAAAGAAAGTAGGTAAATGACAGAGGTGGAGAAGGGAATAAGAAAGGTAGTTGCTGAAGCAGTGAACTTTTATACCAGAGAGAGGAAGAGTTCTGTGAAGATTTGGCAACCTCAACCTGAGAAAGATTTTAAGGATAAGACGGGGCACTTGTCTTTGGCGGTTTGGAATGAAGTCAGGTCAGGGCAGGAGGACGCATTGTGTAATTTTGAGGATCATTTAGTGATATTGTTTGCAAGATGAGAAGCAGAAATCCAGACAATTTTCTAGGCTGATGATGGGTGAAATTCTTACCAGTATCAGAGTGAATCAAGATATTATATATTTAACAAATATTTGTTGAGCAATGTTGATGTTCCAAACACTGCCCTAGGTTCTTAGGATACATCAGATAACAAAACAGTGATTCTTGCCATGAGCTAAGTCTATGGTAAATGCTATTACCTTACTTAATTTTTTTAAATAACCCTATGTGATAAACATAATCAGTTCTATTCCTTGGATAAAGAAAGTAAGGGTATGGATCTTGCTACAAAACTCATTGGCTTTAAAATTTGTTTGCAATGTAGAGTCTGAACTTTTAGCCATCACAGCAGATTTCCTCAAAAATGAGATGGGATTTTTCAGGTGAAAATGAGATACACATTTCAAATGCTGGCTGAGTTCCTATGTAAGAACAAGGGATCAAAACTTTGTGCACACACACACACGTACACACATATATACACCCCCCACATCATTGATAGGTATATAAGTAATTAACTGAATATTATCACCTCTAAGAACTGAACAAAGACAATCAGGTATATAAGGAATGAATATCTCATCTATGTGATCTGAAATCAAATGAAAACACCAAATTACCTTCCATAGAAGTGAAATCTTCCATGGAGATGTATATTTAAAACCCATCTTTTGCATCAGTTGGTAACAAATATTTGTAGACACAATTTCTTTCCTTCTTTACTGCTAATATGTATTTATGTGTTTAAAGTTATGGATCCCATGGGAGGACTGGCCAAGGATTACTGAAATAAGGTAAAATTTCCTTGAATTCTAAACTGACTGAACCATAGGAAATGTAGGTTTCCTTCTTTATAGAGGTAACAAAATGAATACGATATGTACCTGACTGTAAGCAAATTCAATTCTTTGACTTTACATGATCCTTCTTCCTAGAGACAACTGAAGGCTAGGCTCTCCCTCTTGCCCCTGTTGCTTGCTATACCTCTCCTTCTCAGGCCTGGGGTAGTTGACTTCCTGGTCTTTCTTAAAGTGGAGTCAGAAATGTTTCCTTTAAGTGTGAATGTATTTATTTGGGGTCTTCACTTTTGAGTACCTGGTGCCTCAGAATGATGGTGCCTATTCCCAACTGTCATAAAAAGAAGCTCCAGAAGGAAGTTCTTTTAAAAGAGGCTCAGATTTCTAACAACCATCTCTAAACATCTCTTCAATGTAGGACATATATTACAGCAGCTATCTAAATGGTACTAGCAGAATACTAATTCTGCTCATGTCCTCTGTTTTCATTCCAAATGAGATATTTTTTTTAATTTGTCAGTTTTCTTTCCTTTGCATCTTCAAGAAGAATGCTTATTTGTTTGTTCTGAGTATTTGGTCTTAAAATATGTAGCATCTCTAAACATTTTAAAGCCCCCTTTTAATAATTACAGCAATAGTTCAAAACCTGAAGTTATATGTATTTTTTTCTATTCAGACAGCCATGTATTATGCAGTCCTAGGCCAGTCCTCCAGAGTAGGACTTGTCCACCCCACTCCAGTACTCTCGCCTGGAAAATCCCATGGACAGAGGAGCCTGGAAGACTGCAGTCCATGGGGTCGCTGAGGGTCGGACACGACTGAGCGACTTCACTTTCACTTTTCACTTTCATGCATTAGAGGAGGAAATGGCAACCCACTCCAGTGTTCTTGCCTGGAGAATCCCAGGGACAGGGGAACCTGGTGGGCTGCCATCCATGGGGTCGCACAGAGTCAGACACGACTGAAGTGACTTAGCAGCAGCAGGCCAGTCCTCAACATGTCACAGCTGTTTTCAATCTTCATGAATTATCTGAAGCTCTCTGTGATATTCACTGATAGTCTAGCTGAGAATGACAAGTTTCTTTGGTCTGGGTTTCTAACATCAAATTTGAATTGGAATGTTTATTCATGAAGCAAAAGGGGAAAGTCTAGGCATTTAGTTCACGCTCTCAGTTAATGAGAACTTGTCTTCTTGAGGCTTTAAACATAAAATTAATTTTGAAAATATTATAGAGATAGTATTCCATTGCTTGCTAAATCTTATACCATTATAGCCCTCTATTCTTGTCTGCTAGTATACAATGAGATATAAATATGAGAATTTCAGCAATTGCCTTTGAGGGTTAAGCTATGCTTCTGATTTTGAAAGCTGACCTTGTGCAGTAAAATTCCTCCAAAGAAAATTTCATTGGATCTGAACGACAGCATAAAGATTTTTCTTTGATGTCCATGAATAACACATCCCTGAAAACAGAAGTAGACATATGCTATGCCCAATTTAGTACTTAATAGTTGGGACTCTAAAGCAAGATTTTCTTGGGCAAGTTGTTGGGTGATTAAGTAGAAATTAAAACTTCCAGTGAAAGATTTCCAGATGCCTCTGCTTTCCATTTTTATTTTGTTTTTAGTTCCATAGCAACCTGGCAAGAATAAAACAAACACAACAATGACAAAAACAGTCACTTACTTTACTGTATGTACTTTTATAGACAACAAATGTGATAGTTCAAACATAGTGACATTTCTGAAGGTAATGTGCACATGGTAAGTCAGGATGAAGGCAGATTTAAATTAAGACACTCTGAGATGAAATAAAAGCAGGGAGTTGATAACAGTCATCTTTATCATAGCAATATCTTGAGAACTAAACTTTAATGGCATTTGAGGGGTTTCAAACTATTTTGCTTCCATACCTCACTCTGCTATGCAGAAGGCAGAATGATGCTGAGTGAACCTTCCACTATAGTAACAGCCAACTTGGAGAAGTTCTATGGTTTGGCCATAGGTAAACTTTGGCAAAAGTGTTTGTGGAGCTGTTCAGGTCATTATTTATCTTTGAGGTCAGTTTCATCAGTCAATAAAAATGAATTATTTATCCAGGAACAGATAAAGCTCTTTAATACCCTCATGACATTGACATAGAAGCCCAAATATTCCTTGTTTGAGATTCTGCATGTCTTTTGTGCTAAACTGAATCAAACTAATTTTTTTTCATTGCATTTCAATTATTTCACACATGTAACACTGGGTTTGTTTTGAAATTATGCAGTATTATTTGAAACATTATTTAACTCATGTCAGTGTAGTTTATTAATAATTTGCTTAACTGGAACTACATATGTTAAAGCAATAAAAATGAAAAGTATTGTTTATGCATTTGTCATTTGTCTTTGGTGGTATATGTCATGAGTGGGACAAAATTGCTGAGTAATCTAACCAGTAGTCAAGGTATGAACTTCATTCCTACTCTCCTTTGGTTACATAGACTACAAATTAGGAGGGTTTCTATTACAAACTACCAGTTGAACACAAGTGATGTAGACAATACGTAGTAGAATTAAACTTTTGGTTTAAATGGCACTTTTTGTGCGTGTGTGTGTCTGGCTCAGACGGGAAAGCGTTACCTACAATGTGGGAGACCCAGGTTCAATCCCTGGGTCGGGAAGATCTCCTGGAGAAGAAAATGGTAACCCACTCCAGTATTCTTGCCTAGAAAATCCCATGGACCGAGGAGCCTGGTAAGCTACAGGCCATGGGATCACAGAGTCGGACACGACTGAGCGACTTCACTTTCACTATGGACATTAGGCCTTTGACTTGAATAATGAATGTATATGTAGCTGAGAAACTTTTCTAAATTTAGGACTTGATGGAAAGAACCAGTTTTTCTGAGACTGTCTGAATACATACTTCTATGGAATATGATTGTCTCTAGCAACACTTCTGCATCTGAATATTAATAGATTCGGAATATCCATCTTAGCTTCCTCACCTCTGTGCTGGTGATAATCTCTCTTCGGTGTGAATCCCATGGCAAGAGTCTCTGGATCCTCTTCCAGCATTTACACAATGTTGTTGTCTATTCTAGGACATGATTTTGTCCCTTCATGAGTCCCACGGCTTTAGGTGCTTCTTGGTAGATCTCAGTCTGCTTCTGTGCCTTCTTAAAACACAGTCTGAAATTTAAAGTCTTCTGTCACTTAATTCCTATGAAAAACCATGCCTCCCCTCACTCAGTTCTGCTAACTGCCGGCCACCTCCTTTTAATGAAATGCTGTATGGGATTGTCTTCCCATGTCAGTCTCTCTGTGTCACTCTTCCCCTAGAGCCCAGATTTGCTATGGCAGCAGCACTCTCTCCACCTTGATCTGTTATCCTGCTGGCTCTGGGGGTGGAAATGATACTAAAAGCACTCTTGGCAAGAAGAGTCTGTTTCTGCCTGGAGGCTGAGCTGATGCCCTGACATTTCCTGGGCAACACCATTAAGCATTCCATCCAGGAGCAGTAACTCACAGATGTAACTTCCAGACACCACATGTCCAATATCCTGTGGCTGGTAAGGGAAGAGCTGCTGTACCTTGTTGTCAAGTAACAGGCTCCCTATAGTGTCTCAGTCTCCTGTTTTTGGAAAGGAAGTGATTCATGAGGTGTGGGCCCAGAAAAGGAGTTCTTATAGAATCAATGGGGCATGTTCAAAGCCCAGAGTGATGGTAGAGGGAGAGTGGATCACACCCAGGTGCATAGCAGGCTGCCCTTCATCCCCAGGATCCTGGAAGCAAGAATCTGCCATTCTGAGTGCCACAGATGAAAGAAATCCCCCCGTTGCTGCTTTCCTGTCTTCTCATTATCCCTTCTAGTTGGCGGTGGTGACAGAATGTTAGGTGTGCTGATTAAGTCTACATTGTCACCCTTTGTAACACAGAAAGGACAAACTCCAAGGGCCACAAGTGAGCAGTCCCCGGAACACAGACCTAAACCCCTCACTGGGTGGGGTGCCCTCTGTGGGCACTGATTCAGCATAGGTGTGGGCAGAGAACTGATGGGGTTGTTGTTATTGTTTCTTTTTATTTGACTTCAGAGGAAGGTTCTGCGAGAGCACTGGAAATCCACAACTGGATTCTGGAATGTCGCCATCCTTCTGTTAAAGGCTTATAGCATCCCAGCATCCTCTATTCACCAGGCCCATCCCTCAGGCAGCAGTTGCTCTGAGGTTTATTGCTCTGAGGGCTAAATTTGGAAGAGGAAGATGCACATGGTGTACTAGGCCCCAGTACCAGAGAAATGTTTGCACTCTTTAGCTCTGTTATACGCCCTACTCTTGGGAGCAACAATAATGTGCTCATTTCTGTTTCTCCTGCAGTAGCATGGTGATTATCATAGAAGCAGCTGAGATGATATTTTGGTAAAGAATGAGAAACTCATGAATGAGTTTATCTCACATGAATCGATCCAGAACTGATCTGTAACGTGGGTCCTCTCTGAACTATCTTATCTGAAATTCTGAGAGTCCAATAATCCTCAAGTTTACAGAGACAGAGACTAGTGTCAGGGACAGGATTTGAAAACTCCTAATTCTCCCTGTCACTCTTCCTAAATCATCACTGCTGCCTTAGATAAATGGAAGTCACTGATGAGGAAAAGCCATGGGCTGTTTTTCACTCATTTGTTTATTCAACAGTTGAAAGTATTTCTTGAGGGACTGTTATATGCAAAGGTGCTATGGGTGATAGAAAGAATCATGAATATTTTGGAATCAGGACGTGAACTCATCAGGTTAATTGAATAGCAGAGGAAGGGAAATAAAAATGAAGCTTGCAGAAATCTCACCCAAGGTAAAAGAAAGCAATGCAAGTTTCAGGACTCAAGGAGAACCTTAATAGAAGTTTTAATAGGAGATTGTGGTTTCACTTGTAAATGGGAATACTACTAATAACTCCTAGCAAATAAGTTCTCTAATTCAAGCAGAGCTATAAGATGACTAGTTAGACAATGAGACACAGGGTTGGTAGGGTATTCAGAGTGAGAAAAGCGAATGGGAAAAATCAGTTGTAATAATCCTGTGTGATATAAACAAGTGTCTGGATTAAATGATAGGATTAAGAATTAAAACAATGTTTTCAAAATAGTGTATAAAACATCAAACATAAGCAAGCACAAGTCTTAAGTTCTACCTAAAACATGAATATATCTTGCCTTCTACTATTTAATATATCTACTATTTAATAGTAGAAAGGCAATTTAATCCTTTCTTGTCAAATACTGATAGTCAAGTAGGTGGCATCATGTTTATCTTATGACTTCCTTTGAGATCTACTGGGAAAGCTGTTTGTGATTTGAGAAATACAGAAACAGCCCAGATATGTGACTCATCATGTAGCAAGATAGCACCATGTTCAAAAGCATGGCCACTGGCAATAACTAGCCCAGTCTGCATCCTGGCCCCATCATTTTTAGCACCAGCCTTTCTTGGGCAATTTACTAAACCTCTCAGTTCAGTTCAGTCGCTCAGTCATGTACAACTCTTTGTAGCCCCATGGACTGCAGCACTCCAGGCTTCCCTGTCCATCACTAACTCCAAGAACCCACTCAAACTCATGTCCATTGAGTTGGTGATGCCATCCAACCATCTTATCCTCTGTCGTTCCCTTCTCCTCCCACCTTCAATCTTTCCAAGCATCAGGGTCTTTTCTTCAAATGAGTCAGTTTTTCACAAAAGTTGGCCAAAGTATTGGAGTTTCAGCTTCAGCGTCAGTCCTTCCAATGAATACTCAGGATTGATCTGCTTTAAGATAAACTAGTTGGATCTCCTTACTGATCTCCTTACTCCTTGAGATCCAAAGGACTCTCAAGAGTCTTCTCCAACATAGGTCAAAAGCTAAACCTCTCATTATCTTGAAATTCTCATTTGTAAGAGAGAGATGATATTTCAGAGTTCAACTGACAAAAATAATTACAATGCGCTTTACAATCAATGTGCCCCATAGTCAATGAAATGAGATGATAGAACCTACTACATAGGATTTTTATGAGTATTAAATGAATGAATATATGTAAAATACTTTGAAGGATGTCTGGGACAAGGTAACCACAATACAAAATTTAGCTATTATTATTATATTAATATTTACAATTTATAGGCTTCAATATTAAACACATATAAAACAGACTACTGAAAGTTTCTTTACAGGAGGAGAAAAAGAAAACAGGGAGAAAGAAATGCCTGGAGCAGGAAAGTGTGAGCATGCCAGGGAATGGCAGAGAGTAACTAAATATTGATGTCAATTAATTGAATATTGGGACGAGAGCAGCTACCTCATGTCCAAGGTTAGGGGCGGCGGCTGAGAGGAGCAACCCCACATTCAAGGAGCGGTGGCTGCACGGGCATAGGAGGGCCAAGAGGAGCTACTCCAAGCTAAAGGTCAGGAGGGGCAACCTCGTCCAAGGTAAGGAGCAGTAGCTGCACTTTACTGGAGCAGCTGTGAAGAGATACCACACCTCCAAGGTAAGAGAAACCCAAGTAAGATGGTAGGTGTTGCAAGAGGGCATCAGAGGGCAGACACACTGAAACCATAATCATAGGAAACTAGCCAATCTGATCACATGGACCACAGCCTTGTCTAACTCAATGAAAATGGTAAACCACTTCAGTATTCTTGCCTTGAGAACCCCATGAATGGTATGAAAGGGCAAAATGATAGGACACTGAAAGAGGAACTCCCCAGGTCAGTAGGTGCTTAATATGCTACAGGAGATCAGTGGAGAAATAACGGTAGAAAGAATGAAGGGATGGAGCCAAAGCAAAAACAATACCCAGTTGTGGATATAACTGGTGATAGAAGCAAGGTCCGATGCTGTAAAAGCAATATTGCATAGGGACCTGGAATGTTAGGTCCATGAATCAAGGCAAATTGGAAGTGGCCAAACAGGAGATGGCAAGAGTGAACATCATCATTCTAGGAATCAGTGAACTAAAATGGACTGGACTGGGTGAATTTAACTCAGATGACCATTCTATCTACTACTATGGGCAGGAATCCCTTAGGAGAAATGGACTAGTCATCATGGTCAATAAAAGAGGCCAAAATGCAGTACATGGATGCAATCTCAAAAATGACAGAATGATCTCTGTTCATTTCCAAGGCAAACCATTCAATATCATGGTGATCCAAGCCTATGTCCCAACCAATAACGTTGAAGAAGGTAAAGTTGAATGGTTCTATGAAGATCTACAAGACCTTTTTGAACTAACATCCAAAAAAAAAAAAAAAAAAAGATGTCCTTTTCATTATAGGGGACTGGAATGCAAAAGTAGGATCAGGAAATACCTGGAGTAACAGGCAAATTTGGCCTTGGAATACAGAATGAAGCAGGGCAAAGGCTAATAGAGTTTTGCCAAAAGAACACAATGGTCATAGCAAAAACCCTCTTCCAACAACACAAAAGAAGACCCTACACATGGACATCACCAGATGGTCGACACTGAAATCAGATTGATTATATTCTTTGCAGCCAAAGATGGAGAAGCTCTATACAGTCAGCAAAAATAAGACCAGGAGCTGACTGTGGCTCAGATCATGAGCTCCTTATTGCCAAATTCAGACTTAAATTGAAGAAAGTAGGGAAAACACTAGACCATTCAGGTATGGCCTAAATCAAATCCCTTATTATTATACAGTGGAAGTGAGAAATAGATTTAAGGGACTAGATCTGATAGACAGAGTGCTTGATGAACTATGGACAGAGGTTCATGACATTGTACAGGAGACAGGGATCAAGACCATCCTCTGGAAAAAATGCAAAAAAGCAAAATGGCTGTTTGAGGAGGCCTTACAAATAGTTGTAAAAAGGAGAAAAACGAAAAGCAAAGGAAAAAAGGAAAGATATTCCCATTTGAATGCAGAGTTCCAAAGAAAAGCAAGGAGAGATAAGAAAGACTTCCTCAGCATTAAATGCAAAGAAATAGAGAAAAACACCAGAATGGGAAAGACTAGAGATCTCTTCAAGAAAATCAGAGATACCAAGGGAACATTTCATGCAAAGGTGGGCTCGATAAAGGGCAGTATGGACCTAGCAGAAGCAGAAGATATTAAGAAGAGGTGGCAAGAATACACAGAAGAACTGTACAAAATAGATCTTCATGATCAAGATAATCACAATGGTGTGATCACTCACCCAGAGCCAGACATCCTGGAATGTGAAGTCAAATGGGTCTTAGAAAGCATCACTACCAACAAAGCTAGTGGAGGTGATAGAATTCCAGTTGAGCTATTTCAAATCCTGAAAGATGATGCTGTGAAAGTGTTGTGCTCAATATGCCAGCAAGTTTAGAAAACTCAGCAGTGGCCACAGGATTGGAAAAAGTTTTCATTCCAATCCCAAAGAAAGGCAATGCCAAAGAATGTTCAAACTACTGCACAATTGCACTCATCTCACACACTAGTAAAGTAATGCTCAAAATTCTCCAAGCCAGACTTCAGCAGTACATGAACTGTGAACTTCCAGATGTTTAAGCTAGTTTTAGAAAAGGCAGAGGAACCAAATATCAAATTGCCAACATCTGCTGGGTCATTGAAAAAGCAAGAGAGTTCCAGAAAAACATCTATTTCTGGTTTATTGACTATGCCAAAGCCTTTGACTGTGTGGATCACAATCAACTGGAAAATTCTGAAAGAGATGGGAATACCAGACCACTTGACCTACCTCTTTAGAAACCTATATGCAGATCAGGAAGCAACAGTTAGAACTGGACAGGGAACAACAGACTGGTTCCAAATAGGAAAAGAAGTACGTCAAGGCTGTATATTGTCACCCTGCTTATTTAACTTATATGCAGAGTACATCATGAGAAACGCTGGGATGGAAGAAACACAAGCTGTAATCAAGATTGCTGGGAGAAATATCAATAACCTCAGATATGCAGATGACATCACCTTTATGACAGAAAGTGAAGAGGAACTAAAGAATCTCTTTGTGAAAGTGAAAGAGGAGAGTGAAAAATTTGGCTTAAAGCTCAACATTCAGAAAACTAACATCATGGCATCTGGTCACATCACTTCATGGCAAACAGATGGGGAAACAGTGGAAACAGTGTCAGACTTTATTTCTGGGGGCTCCAAAATCACTGCAGATAGTGATTGCAGCCATGAAATTAAAAGACACTTACTCCTTGGAAGGAATGTTATGACCAACCTAGATAGCATAGTCAAAAGCAGAGATATTACTTTGCCAACAAAGGTCCATCTAGTCAAGGCTATGGTTTTTCCAGTGCTCACGTATGGATGTGAGAGTTTGACTGTGAAGAATGCTGAGCACTAAAGAACTAATGCTTTTGAACTATGGTGTTGGAGAAGACTCTTGAGAGTCCCTTGGACTGCAAAGAGATCCAACCAGTCCATTCTAAAGGAGACCAGTCCTGGTTGTTCATTGGAAGGACTGATGCTGAGGCTGAAACTCCAATACTTTTGGCCACCTCATGCAAAGAGTTAACTCATTGGAAAAGACCCTGATGCTGGGAAGGATTGAGGGCAGGAGGAATAGGGTACACCAGAGGATGAGATGGCTGGATGGCATCACTGACTCGATGCACATGAGTTTGAGTGAACTCCAGGAGTTGGTGATGGACGTGGCGACCTGGTGTGTTGCAATTCATGGGGTCGCAAAAAGTTGGACACGACTGAGTGACTGAACTGAACTGAATTGAATATAAATTCTCTCAATTTGTTTTGAATACCCATGTGTTGGGTATTCTTTTAGGTACAATGGATGTATAGTTAATGCTGAGTATAAATGATCTTTCTTCTTCAAGGATGCAAAGACTAACAGAGGAGATAGTGAATTACATAGAGTCTGAAAGTGCAGATTTGTTTCTTTGACAGTGCCCACAGGAGAGATGCTCAAGTGCCATGCATCTAACCTGAAGGACTTTGGGAGAACTAGGAAAAACTAGAAAGGCTGTTCTGAGGAAGTGAGGCTTACGCTGAAATCAGAGGAATGAGTAATTTCCCCAGGTGAAGTGGGATGGGAAGAAAGCTGTAAGTAGAAGTAATAGTATGGGCACAGATCCTATCTGTGAGCCAGCGCCTTCCTGCACACAAAGTTTTGTGAAAGAAAGCTAGTGGAGAATGTAACGTTTGATCTGGAAAAAGAGGAAGTCAGAGATGTAGCCCAGTTCCAGTTGGAACTGGTGGGGAAGCCTGTGAATGGGCAAGATTAAACCTGCCCTCATAATTCCCCAAAGAGCAAGCCAGGAAAGAGGCAGTTTCCTCAAGGAAGCTCAGCCACTGTTCAGAGCCCTTCCTCCACACCAATCCTCTAGCCCTCATGATAGCCTGACTCGTTCTTCTCCTGGGAGGGAAAGAATGACCCTAAGTTGCATATTTGTAAATTAACAAAGTATTAAATTGGCCAAAAGTTTCATTTAGTTTTTTCCTTAACCCTAACCCTAATATTGTAAGGAAAACTCTAAACAAACCTTCTGGCCAACTCAATACATGGGCTTCTATTTTTGCAATCCTTTTTATTGAATACAATAGAAATATTTCAAACTAAATAAAAGGTGCAACTCTTTAGTTACAACTTGTCTAGTGTCACAGTCTTTGTTCTGGGATCTTTTCTCTGCTGATGGCCCTGTCCTATCCAATCCATCTCCCCTGCTCACCCCTGCACACAGGTGCTTTCTCTCACAGGCAGGTTAGAAATGTGATTTCCTGTCTATCTGTGAAAATAACATGTTACAGGAAGAACCTGAGGTCTACTTGTTCAACCTTAGGAAGAATTTATAGTGGTAGACTGAAAAAGGAATAGCTCCTTGTCCTTTATTATGAGGTGTTTTAGGGAAAACGGAAAGAGAGAGAAGAATGAAGAGAAGATGTAGGAAATTTGTTACATACATATAGCAAAATCGTGGGGATAGGGCAAGTGTTTTCAATGCTCAGAACTGAGCAATATAAGTTTTTCTTGTATTTCCATCAGAGAGTAAGACACTATTAGGTATCATCCAAAAGAAGAATATAGAAGCTGGATAATTTTTTTAAGTTGCCTATGAGACTGATTAAGCCTCCCATGTGACATTAGTGGTAAAGAACCTGCCTGTCAATGCAGGAGACATAAGAAACGTGGGTTTGATCCTTGAGTTGAGACGATTCCCTGGAGGAGGGTATGGCAAACCACTCCAGTATTCATGTCTGGGAAATTCCATGGACAGAGGGGTTTGGTGGGCTATAGTCCCCTGAGTCACAAAGAGTCAGACATGACTTAGCAACTAGACAGCAGCAGCAACAACAAATCCTTCTATATATAATGCTCATCATATTTATACAATGTCATTTCTATAGACATTTATAGATATTAAAATCTTCATCAGCTTATATATATACTCAAATACATATATATCTGTTTGGGTGTATATGTATTCTCCACTGCTTATAAAAGTGAAGATATCAAATAGCTCATAGATACCTGGTTAGTACCGGGTTAGCACTCAGTCTTGGATGGGCCTTCACTGGAGTAGACAGAAAGACCATCAGATGTGGCAGATGCTTTTCCCACAAGGACTCTGAGGACAGATGGTACAATGGTTAGAAGTGAGAACTCTGAGTGTGATAACCCCAGTTTGAGTTATTCAATATCTCTGTTAACTGGGTTCTTATTGGCTGCCCTGGTGGCTCAGAGGTTAAAACGTCTGCCTGCAATGCAGGAGACCCAGGTTCGATCCCTGGGTCGGGAAGATCCCCTGGAGAAGAAAATGGCAACCCACTCCAGTACTCTTGCCTGGAGAATCCCATGGAGGGAGGAGCCTGGTAGGCTACAGTCCATGGGGTCACAAAGAGTCGGACACAACTGAGTGACAAACTACTATTGGCTATATTGGTAAAAGAATTAAATTATACACACTCACACACACATACACATATAAGCACTTAAAGCAATGCTTATATATAGAAAGTTCTCTGTATCCATTAAATTTTCCCATTTTTATGACTCTACCACAGATACCATGGGCTCAACAAGGAAGTCATCTTTGGTTATATAACCACAGGAGGTTTTGTTTCATTTTTATAACACAGTTTTCTAATAATCTACATTAATGAAGAGAAACTTAAATTAGCATATCCCAGATTAGAAAATTTTGCTGTCATGTACGCTAAATACAAACCACTAAGTTAGGTGCTTTTATGAACAAGACTTCATTGGATAATCTCTCTTTAAAGTGGGTATTATTATCCTCATTCTAAGTTGAGAAAACTAAGGCTCAGAATTCAAATAAATTGTTCAAGAAAGACAAATGATAAGGGACAGAAGAGTTAGATTTTATACACAGATCTGAACAGAATAGTACCTTTAAAAGACACTGTGTACTAATGATGATGAAGTGCTCCGAGTCAGGTTAACTGGGTTCAAATAGAACCTCCTCATATTATTGATGTGGAGACAGGAATTTTACCTGATGCCTCTAATCCTCATTTTCTTCATCTCTAAAATGATGGTAATAATAACTATCTCATAGCTCAGTGGTAAAGAATCTGCCAGCCAAGCAGGAGATGCAGGTTCAATCCCAGTGTCAGGGAGGTCCCCTGAGTAGGAAATGGCAACTCACTCCAGTTTTCTTGCCTGGGAAATCCCATGGACAGAGGAGCCTGGCAGGCTGCAGTCCATGGGGGTCACAATGAATTGGTCACAACCAACAAAACATCAAAAACAAATGGTTGTTTTAAGGATTAATTACAATTATGCATATAAATGTTTAGTGTAGTGCCTGGTCCATGGTAAGTGCACAATGAAAAACAACATGATTGTCAAATATTATATAATACACATTATAATATATTGGACATATGTGTGTTGGGCGTGGTATGTGAATTGTAAACCTATTTCATCCTCTTCTACTTTGTCAAAATCTCATATAGCCTGGGTAGAATAGCCTGGTTCTTCAGGTCTCAGGAGGCTTCTACAATTACTGTGATTGGTGTCCCTTTGCACATCATCTACTGATACTACTACACAAACCAAACATCTCAAAAATGGAGTCCAAGTTTTAAGTGATCTTTGAAGAGAAGTTGGTAGATGAAATTGTGTTTTTACCATTGAAGAGTTGGTATCTTACTTCTCTGTTGCAGCCACTGCTGGTTGTCTTCTTTTAACATTCAGGTAACAGAAAAACAATAGTAGGTAACATTATCATCATCACCAAAATCATTCCTGCACCACTACATCAGACATTGCGCTGCATGTTTTACATGCTTCATCCTGCTCCTCACAAAATTTCCATAAAGCAGCTCATCCTAGACACACCAGATGGTGAGAAAATTGAGCCTAAGAGAAAGAACAAACTCACCCCATATGGTTATGGCTAGGGATGTTGTAGCAGCAAGATTCCAGTGTATGCATTTTAACTCTCAAATGCTGAAGTAAGGCCATATGTGTGTGTGTGTGTGTGTGTGTGTGTGTGTGTGTGTGTGTAGTGGGGGTCATAAATATATATATATATTCATATACATTTATATTTCTAATAGGTATGTTTCTTAAGACCAGAAACTCTTTATGAATCTTAACAGTAGTGTTGGATATTAAATTACCATAGGTGGCAGTGACATATTTGATCTACCCATTTTCCAATGCTTTATTACTTATGTTGTGTTTGCTTGCTGGGATTGGTTGGATGATCTCAATTCTCCCACTACTTCAGAACACCTGCAGTTAAGGCAGAATATTTTCAGTGTTCACTGAATGTTAATTGAACAAATGAGTAAATGGATTAAATTAAACTCCAGCTGCACTGATATTGCTGTAGGGTCTGTATATAAATGACACTTTTAAATAATTGGTGCAAATGAGAATGAAATAGCCAACTCTAGAGACATGTTTTTTCCCTGTTACATCAAGTCATAAGGAGAAAACACAATCCATGTACCATTATATCTTTTAATATCAGCTGTCATAATTCTCAGATGTGCTGAGATCTGCCAGAATGGGTGGGAAGTGCAAGGATCAAGGAAGCATCTCTATTTACTAGAATATGCTCAAGTTGTACATCACAACATTATAGCAAGAAAATAGTTTCAATGGGTTTTAGTAGCTAGACATATGGTGATTTCAGAGGCCTCTGTGAAAATTCATGTTCCTGAAACACTTTGACTTCACATTTTGTTTTCCCAACCCAAATCCATTTTTCCTGGTTAGAATGAGCCTGTTAGAGACTTAGCAAAAACCACTATGAAGAAAAAAGTTATCTCTCTTTCACCTTTCAAAAGAGGTGATAAGTTTTATTCTACTAACTGAATATTATATGTAGCTCTAATCACCAATACTCAAGTGACATACTTTCCTCACTAGGTTCTTGAGAGGATCATTGAAAGAATGTATGTGGAAGTGCTTTAGGAATAGTAAAGTGTTGTCTTCACTTAAAATAAATCCAGTGAAAGAGTCTTGAAAATCTGCATAAAAGAGCCTCACAATCTAAATGTGCTTTTAAAGCACAGAGCCCTGTTTTCAAATATTGTCGTGTGCAAGTTTAATCCAAATATGGTGAAGTGGAAGAACATAAGCTCATCTTATCCTGTGAGGACACCGAAATCGCAATCAGCTGTTGAACAGCCATTGACAGGAGGATGTTGGCACCCACCAAGGAAAGATAGTCCACATCCAAAGACAAGGGAGAAGCAGCAATTAGATGGTAGGAGGGGTGCAATCATGATAAAATCAAATCCCATACCCATAGGATGGGTTACCCACAAACTGGAGAACAATAATATCAAGGAAGTCCTCACACTGTTATGAAGGTTCTAGCCCCCACATCGGATTTCCCAACTTGGGAAGCCAGCAAAGAAACTGAGAATCCCCAGGAAATCTGACTTTGAAGGACAGTGGGATTTGATTACAGAACTTCCACACGACAAGGGGAAACAGAAACTCTTGGAGGACATCAACAAAACCTTGTGTGTACAATGAACCAGGGAAAAGGAGACTGAGTCAGATCTGCCTGTGAGTGTTTGAGGGTCTGTGGTGGAGGCATGGGTCGGCAGTGGCTTATCACGGGGACAGGCACTGGCGGCAGCAGTCCTAGAAGGCACATTTTGGCAGAGATCCTTTTGAAGTCACCAGTATTCCTACCATACAGCCTGCAGACTCTCAGACTGGGCAGCCCCAGGTAAAACAAAAAGCAGGAACGGGTTGCCTCAGGCCAAACAACTAATGCAGAGGGAAAACAGTCCCACACATTAGAGACAATTGGATTAAAGATTTACTGAGGATGGTCCTGCCAACCAGAGCAAGACCCAGACTTCCCAGAGCCAGTCCCTCCCATCCGGAAGTCTGAACAACTTCTTATCCTCATCCACCAGAGGGCAGACATAAAAAGCAAGAACTGCAATCCCATAGCCTCCAGAACAAAAACTACATTCACAGAAAGTTAACCAAAATGATCACATGGATCACAGCCTTGTGTAACTGAATGAAGCTATGAACCATGCTGTACAGGTCCATCCAAGAGAGACGGGTCATGGTGGAGAGTTTTGACAAAATGCGGTCCACCAGATAAGGGAAAGGCAAACCACTTCAGTAGTCATTCCTCAAAAATCCCTTGAACAGCATGAAAAGGCAAAAAGCTATGATATCAGAAGATGAGCCACCCAGGTTGATTGTTGTCCAATATTTTACTAGGGAAGAGTGGAGAAATAACTCCAGAAAGAATGATGGGTCCAGGCCAAAGTGGAAATGATGCTCAGCTGTGGATGTGTCTGCTTATTTAACTTATATGCTGAGTACATCATGTGAAATACCAGGTTGGATGAATCACAAACTGGAATCAAGATTGCTAGGAAAAATATCAAACCTATCAGAGATGCAAATGATACCACTCTAATAGCAGAGAGCAAAAAGGAACTAAAGAGCTTTTGATGGAGGTGAAAGAGGAGAGTGGGAAACCTGGCTTAAAAATTAACATTCAAAAAATGAAGATCATGGCATCTGATCCTATCACTTCATGGCAAATAGATAGGGAAAAAAATAGAAACAGTGACAGACTTTATTTTCTCGGGCTCCAAAATCACTGCAGATGGTGACTGCAGCCATGAAATTAAAAGATGCTTGCTCCTTGGAAGAAAAGCTATGGCAAGCCTAGACAGCGTATTAAAAAGCAGAGACATCACTTTGCCAACAAAGGTCCGTATAGCCAAAGATATGGTTTTTTCCAAGAGTCATGTATGGATGAGAGTTGGACAATGAAAAAGGCCGAGCACTGAAAATTGATGCTTTTGATATGCGGTGTGGGAGGAGTCTTGAAAGTCACTTGGTCAAGCAAGGAGCTGAAACCAGTCAATTCTAAAGGAAATCTATCGTAAATATTTATTGCAAGAACTGACCCTGAAGTTGAAGCCCCAATACTTTGGCAACCTGATGAGAAGAGTCAATTCATTGGTAAAGACTCTGATGCTGGGAAAGACTGAAGGCAGGAGGAGAAGGGGACAGCAGAGGATGAAATGGTTGGATGGCAACACTGACTCAATGGACATGAGTTTGAGCAAACTCTAGGTGATAGTGAAGGACAGGAAAGCCTGGCATGCTGCAGACCATAGGGTTACGAAGAGTTGGACACAAATGAGTAACTGAACAACAACAGTTATACAATAAGAGTGGGGAAATTCAATACTCCCACTGATAACAATAGATAGATTATCCAGACAGAAATTTAAAAAAGCAACTGAAGTCTTGGATTGTAAGGCTTGGAGAACTGCACTCTGAAAGGAACACTCAGGGACAGCCTCTAGTGGACTGACAGTTTATTATCCAGCTGCACAGTTTTATGGTCTCGGAACAGAGCATAAAGCAGACTTGCACGTAGCCTTTCTCGATAAACATCAAAGCATTCAAGCATAAAATACAGTTCCCACCACCCAAGACATAACATAGCTTTGGTGAAACTCTAAAGGGAGTCTTATCATGAAACAACAGTCCTTGCTCCCAGAAACAGGTGGTCAGAAGGTAGCCTTTGAATGACTCAAGGCTGGGCGTATAACCCTTCGTTATCCGTTCCCAGCCTCAGGCACTTGGTGAACGCTCATAACCCTTTGTTATGCTCCTTCCAACTTCCAACATTTGTCATGAGTGGAGCAAATACATTTTCAGTATTTGCTCAAAGCCTTCCAGCTCCTCCACATTGGATGATATAATAGAGCAGTTGGACTGAATAAGTACCTGAGGATAGGTCATCAAAAACAGAATATACATTCTTTTCAAGTGCAGATGGACATTCTCCAGGACAGATCACATAGAAGGTCTACATGTCATCTAAGAGAGTTAGAAAAATAAGAACAAACAAATCCCAATACAGGAGAAGGGAGAAATGATGAAGGCTAGACTTCACTTTCACTTTTCACTTTCATGCTTTGGAGAAGGAAATGGCAACTCACTCCAGTGTTCTTGCCTGGAGAATCCCAGGGATGGAGGAACCTGGTAGGCTGCCATCTCTGGGTTTGCACAGAGTTGGACACAACTGAAGAGACCAATTAAAAAAAAGAAATCAATAAAACAAAGACTGCTTGAAAAGATAAACAAAATAAACATTTAGTTAAAGAAGAAAAGAGAAAAATCCAGATAAAATAAGAAATAAAGGAGGAAAAATAACAACGAATGCCACAGGGTTACCAAAAATACAAGGGATTACTACAAATAATTATATCCCAACAAGTTGGACAATCTAGAAGAAATGAACAAATTTTAGAAGTGTACCATCTGCCAAGACTGGATAAGGAAGAGACAATATGAACAGACTGATAACTGCACATCAAATTGAATTAGTAATTTAAAGACTGTCAGCAAATGAAAATCCAGAGAAATTCTACCAAACTTATAAAGAAGAACTAATAACTTTAATCCTCAAACTATTACGAAAAATTAAAGAGGATGGAACAACACTCCCAAATTCAATTTATCAAGCTGAAAGTGAAAGTGAAAGTGAAGTCGTGTCCGACTCTTTGCAACCCCATGGACTGTAGCCTACCAAGCTCCTCCCTCCATGGGATTCTCCAGGCAAGAATACTGGAGTGGGTTGCCATTTCTTTCTCCAGAGGATCTTCCCGACCCAGGGATCGATCCCTGGTCTCCCGCATTCCAGGCAGACACTTTAACCTCTGAGCAGTCTGTTTATGAGACTACATTACCTTGATTATGAGATCAGATTAAGACACTACCAAAAAAAAAAAAAAGACAAGCAAATATCATTATGAATTATGAATACAGATGCTAAAATCCTCAACAAAATATTAGCCCAACCAAATCTAATGCTATATAAAAGTATCATATTCAAATGGGATTTATTCCATGGGTGCAAGGATGATCCAACATTCACAAATCAGTCACTCATTAACAAAACTAAGAAAAAATTACATTGTCCCAACAAACACGCAAAAAAGCATTTGTCAAAATTCAACATCCATTCATAATTAAAACCATCATCAAAATGAGTATAGAAGTAACATATCTCATTATAATAAAAACCATGTATGACAAACTCACAGTTGATATCATATTGAACAGTGAGAAGCAGAAAGTCTTTCTTCTAAAATCAGGAACAAGACATATATGTCCATTTTCTCCATTCCATTTAACATAGTATGGTATTTCTTTGCTATGGTAAACAGACAAGAAATAAATACCATCAAAATTAGAAGGGATGAAACAAAACTGCCACTATTTTCAGATGACATGATACTCTATATTGAAAACCCTAAAGTCACTATGAGAAAACCACCTGAATAAACGCATTTAGCCAAGTTGAAGATACACGATTAATGTACCAAAGTCTGTTGTATTCTGTAACTAATAATGAACTGTCAGAATGAGAATGCAAGTAAACAATCTAATATAAAATTGCATCAAAAAGAATAAAATATCCAGGAATAGATTTAATCAAAGAAGTAAAAGATGTATACTCTGAAAACTATGAAGTACTGATGAAGGAATTTGAAAAGTTTTTCTAGTCTTTGATTGGAAGAATTAATGTTGTTAAAATATCCATACTCCCCAAAGCTGTCTACAGATGTAATGCAATCCCTATCAAAATATCCAGAATATTTTTCACACAAGTGCAAAAGAATAATCTTAAAATTGGTGTGGAATGACAAAAGACCCTGAATTGTCAAAGCAATCTTAAGAAAAAAAGAACAAAGCTGGATGTATAACACTTTGCGACTTCTAAATGTACTTCTAAGCTACAGTAATCAAAACAGTATGGTACTGGCACAAAAAACAGATGTGGCTCAGTTGAACAGAAGAGAAGACCAGAAATATGGTCAATTAATCTGTGAAAAAGGAGGCAAGAATATACAATGGAGAAGAGACCATCTCTTCAGGAAGTGGTGCTGGGAAAGCCAGACAGTTACATGTTTATCAATGTTTAGAACGTTTCCTTGTAGCATATACAAAATAAACTCTAAATGGATTAAAGACCTAAATGTAAAGCCCAAAGTCGTAAAACTCCTAGAAGAGAACATAAGCAGAACACTCTGACATAAACTATGGCTATAATTCTGTGTTGTACAATATATTCTAATTGTTTGTCTATTTTATACAATATTTGTATTTGAATCCCATACCCCCATCTTGCGCCTAACCCCTTCTCTTTTCCCATCACTAACCACTAGTTTGTTCTCTATATCTGTGAGTCTGTTTCTGTTTCATCATATACATGTATTTGTTTTATTCTTTAGATTCCCCATTTAAGTGATAGCACAGGGTATTTGTCATTCTGGCAGACTTAAAATAATTTTAAATGGATTTTAACCTATGGAAGTATTGAATCACGATGTTTACACTGAACCTAATATAACATTGTAAATCAACAATAATTCCTTAAAGATGTGAAAAAATGCATTAAAATGGAGAGAAACCTTTTAATTGGGACGGGTATAGTATTTTTAAAGACATAGCAGTCATTCAGTGGTAGTTATCAATCGCAAAGCTTCAAGTAAACATACATCACATGGGTAGAAGTACACATATCCAAAGATAAACAGAGCATGCTGAATGTCTCCAGCTGTTAAATGGTACTCTAACTTCACTGCCTATATTCACTCAATATTAGATGTCTACATCATAGTGTTATTTTAAAATTACATCAGCTCAATACACAGATTATTGTGGTCTGCTCTCTCCCTGTGTGAAATGTACTGCTAACCTTTAAGTCCTTATCAGTGCCATTTCCTTTACTAACAAATGTAGCCACCTAAATGTTATAATCTAGAGAGTCACATGCCATGTAAACCTCTGTACTTTGGCCTCCTTCCTATGACTTCTCTTCCCTGCTTTCATATGTGACCCTTTGTATCATAACTTATTGATTCTTCTTTAAAACCCTACTCCAAGCTCACCTCCTCTAGAACTCCATTTCTGATTTTTTTATGGAGGGGATTGGAATATTTTCCTAGACTTGGGATAAAGTGATGTGATAAGTTATAAAGCAAGGAAAATTTGTTTCTTTCTGTATAAGTATGATGCATTCCCATCTTAATGAACTTGTAAGTAGTCATTTGATGTACCTTGGTAATAGAATGTGAGTTCCAACGACATGTGTCATTTCCAGGTAGGAAGTTTAAGAAAAAGCCTGCTGTGATTTACCAGGTTTCTTTCTTTCCTATTTTTTGTTTTGTATTGTTTTGTTTTGTTTTGTTTTTGGCTTTGCCATACACCTTGTGGGATGGGATTTTAGTTTCCCAACCAGGGACTGAACCCACACCCTCAGCAGTGAAAGCAGAGTCCTAACCACTGGACCATCATGGGATTGCCCACTATATTTATTCCTATAGAAGCTCAGCCATATTCCAGATAAAGGCTGCTTCCTCAAGTTGGATACTGGAATGAAGACAATATATAGCAGTATACATATATACACATGCATAAGCTGACTTTTGAATAACACCAGGATTAGGGGAACCCACCTTCTGTGCAGTCAAAAACTGTGTATACCTCTACAGTTGACCTTCCATATCCACAGTTCCATATCTGTGGATTCAACCAACCAGGGATGATCATGTAGTTCTGTAGTACATATTTTATTGAACAACAAAAACAAAAAAAAAATTGCACGTGAGTGGATCTCTACAGTTCAAGTACATATTGTTCAAGAGTCAAAAGAATACTCTAAACAAAAAATCATCATTTGGTATTGTAAATCTGATATTTTAGCTTCATTTATTACCTAACTAGGCCATACAGTTTTAAGTGATAAATACCACAGTGCTTCAATCTTCAAGAAAGTCAAAAGTGTAGTCAAGCAAATAAAAGCACTGAAAAAATAATTTCTTATTGACATAAAAATAAGGATGTTAAAGTTGTGAGGCAAAATTCAAAGAGCAAAGTATGGAGAAGGAAAGTAAATATTACAAAGAAAATGCTTAAAAAGGAAAATAATGCCACCTAGAAAATGCTTAATAGTTAATTTGATATCCATGCTAATGACAATTAAATTTACTTTCATACTGTTTTAAAATGAAAAGTGAATTTAAATAAATCTATTTGTTTGAACAGAAGTGATGACAGTTGTTTTCTTTATTACTGTACAAGCAAGCTGGGTTCTCAAAAGTTATTTAGAAATGAATCAGGTTCTACTTTGACAAGTATTGAGGTTTTTTAAAAAAGTGTTCTTCAGAAAGCTATTTGTGACTTTATTAATGTATTTTTCCTTTTTTGTGTGTGGGAGTTTTTTTGCATGTTTGCTTGTTTGCTTGGAGAGATAAACTATGGAATGGACAAGAAACACAACTGATAACAGTGAAGTACATAGAGAGAAGGACTGAAAGTCTTAAATCTCAGATCCCTAAAGAAGAATGTATCAACTTTCAACAAAAGCAGAAAGTAGAAGAAAATGTGTAAGTGGGTGAAGGTGAGGTTCCAACATGAATTCTGAAGGGAGAAAATATTGAGTCTCTTTTTGGTTTAAGAATAGGGTCCTATCAATTAGCAACTTAGTTTAAACAAGGAAAATGGTAGCTCAAGCACAAGTCATGATCTCTATCAGTATAAAGCTTTCTTTTTTCTATAATTTTCCTGATTAATATTGCTCAGTTGTAAAATGTATAAAAAATGGGAAAAAAGAAAATAACTTTACTCATAGGTAACTTCTGAAAACACGTTGGTCTATATTCTTCAAATGGTTTATTTATTTCTTTCATCCATTCTACTCCACTTCTCAAAGAAAAATGGCTACATATAATCTTTTACAATCATCACTTTTTCTATAACAAAAATCATGGACAATATTTAATATATATATTGTCACCCTGCTTATTTAACTTATATGAAGAGTACATCATGAGAAATGCTGGGCTGGAAGAAACACAAGCTGGAATCAAGATTGCCAGGAGAAATATCAATAACCTCAGATATGCAGATGACACCACCCTTATGGCAGAAAGTGAAGAGGAACTAAAAAGCCTCTTGATGAAAGTGAAAAAGGAGAGTGAAAAAGTTGGCTTAAAGCTCAACATTCAGAAAACTAACATCATGGTATCTGGTCACATCACTTCATGGCAAATAGATGGGGAAACAGTGGAAACAGTGTCAGACTTTATTTTCTTGGGCTCCAAAATCACTGCAGATGGTGACTGCGGCCATGAAATTAAAAGACGCTTACACCTTGGAAGGAAAGTTATGACCAACCTAGAGAGCATATTGAAAAGCAGAGACATTACTTTGCCAACAAAGGTCCGTCTAGTCAAGGCTATGGTTTTTCCAGTGGTCATGTATGGATGTGAGAGTTGGACTATAAAGAAAGCTGAGCACCGAAGAACTGATGCTTTTGAACTGTGGTGTCGGAGAAGACTCTTGAGAGTCCCTTGGACTGCAAGGAGATCCAATCAGTCCATTCTGAAGGAGATCAGCCCTGGGATTTCTTTGGAGGGAATGATGCTGAAACTGAAACTCTAGTACTTTGGCCACCTCATGAGAAGAGTTGACTCATTGGAAAAGATTCTGACGCTAGGAGGGATTGGCAGTAGGAGGAAAAGGGGACTACAGAGGATGAGAAGGCTGGATGGCATCACTGACTCCATGGACATGAATCTGAGTGAACTCTGGGAGTTGGTGATGAACAGGGAGGCCTGGTTTGCTGCGATTCATGGGATCACAGAGTCAGACACGACTGAGCGACTGAACTAAACTGAATGCAGATTTATAGTATCAATGTATATAACTGCATAAATTACATTTAAATATATTTAAAATATCATCTATAGATTGTCTTGCCCTAGGGTTTTGGAAAGAAGTGCTTAACTTTAAAATGCAAAGAGGTAGATGTATTCATCTATTGATTTTCAAAGTAGTTGTCTGAATATATTTAGAAAAGATTTCAGTCATGATTCTCCTTTTACTTAGTATTAGGAACACAAGGACAAACTGAGCAAATATGTTGCTTCAATCATTTATTCATTTATTCTTTCATTCAAGGAACGTTTGTTGGGTGCCTTCTGTTTGTTGTGTGCTATTGTAAGTGTTTGGATAATAAACATAATTATATATTTACAATAAATAAAACAATATAAAGAAAAAGTCTTCTTTTCATGTGGAGATCAGGGAGAGACAGAGGATACCAAATATTGCAATTGGTGATATTTGGGAGGGAAGACTAGAAAGAAATGGAGATAGCTATGCCTCTCTGAGAGAAGAGTGTTCTAGGAAAATGGAAAAGCAATATGAACACTCTGAAGTAGGGACTTTATCTGAAATGGAACCAGTAAATTTGAAGTGGAGTGAGTGAGAAAAGTAGAAGGAGATGAAGCCAAGGAGGTTATACTACAGGTTGTTGTAGGTCTTTGGATGAAGAAAAAAAATTCATTGAAGGATTATGAGCCAAAAATGATCTAATCTGGCTTATATTAAAGTAATCTGAGTCCTGTACTGCAAATAGACTCAATTTAGACAACAGCAGAAGTGGAAAGACAAGTTGAAAGATTATTGCTATAGGCACATTAATAATTATACTGTTCGGACAAGTGAGAAAGAAGGTGAGTTGACTGGATTTCGTGATGAATCACTGTACATTGTGAATGAGGCACATATGATAAGTATCATTTCAAGGTTTTTAAGTCTAAGCTGCTTTACTGACTACATAAAAGCCTTTGGCTGTGTGGAGCACAATTTGCCACAATTTGTGAGATAAAATTGCCAACATCTGTTGGATCATAGAAAAAGCAAGAGAATTCCAGAAAACAAAAACAAAAACAAAAACCATCTACTTCTACTTTATTAATTACACCAAAACCTTTGACTGTGTAGATCACAACAAACTGGAAAATTCTTCGAGATGGGAATACCAGACCACCTTACCTGCCTCCTGAGAAATCTGCATGCAGGTCAAGAAGCAACAGTTAAAACTGGACATGGAACAATGGACTGGTTCCAAATTAGAAAAGGAATATGACAAGGCTGTATATTGTCACCTTGCTTATTTAACATATATGCAGAGTACATTATATGAAAAACAGGGCTGGATGAAGGACAAACTGGAATCAAGCTGCCGGGAGAAGTATCAATAACCTCAGATATGCAGATGACACTATCCTCATGGCAGAAAAGGAAGAGGAACTAAAGAGCCTCTTGATGAAAGTGAAAGAGGAGAGTGAAAAAGCTGGCTTAAAACTCAACATTCAAAAAACTAAGATCATGGCATCTGATCCCATCACTTCATGGCAAATAGATGGGGAAACAGTGGAAACAGTGACAACTATGTTTTTCTTGGGCTCCAAAATCACTGCAGGTGGTGACTACAGCTATGAAATTAAAAGACACTTGCTCCTTGGAAAAAAAAACTATGACCAACCTAGACAGCATATTATAAATCAGAGATATTATTTTGCTGACAAAGGTCCATTTAGTGAAAGCTATGGTTTTTCCAGTAGTCATGTATGGATGTGAGAGTTGGACTATAAACAAAGCTGAACGCCAAGGAATTGATGATTTTGAACTGTGGTGTTGGAGAAGACTCTTGAGAGTTCCGTGGACTGCAAGGAGATCTAACCAGCCAATCCTAAAGGAAATCAGTCCTGAATATTCATTGGAAGGACTGATGCTGAAAATAAACTTCAATACTTTGGCCACCTGATGCAAAGGACTGACTCATAAGAAAATACCCTGATGCTGGGAAAGATTGAAGGCAGGAGGAGAAGGGGACAACAGCGGATGAGATGGTTAGATGGCATCACTGACTCAATGAACATGAGTTTGAGAAAGCTCCAGGAGTGGGTGGTGGACAGGGAAGGCTGGCATGCTGCAGTCCACGGGGTCACAAAGAGTCGGACACGAATGGGTGACTGAAAACAACTGAACTGATCTGGAAGGTAAAACTGCCAGTTGCTGCTTTCAAAAAGACGATAGGCGAGGAATGCTTCAGACTGAAGATCAGGAATTCAGATGATTATTTGTGGTTTGAAGTAAAGCTTGGGCTAGAAATAGAAAGTTTATATTCATCAAAATATAGGACCAATCTCCCAAGGAAATGAATGTAAGTAGAGAATTTTCAGTCTTCAGTCTACCACCTTGGAAGCTGTACAGTTAGATCAGAACCAGAATGATAAAATTTATGGCCGGGAAGAATAATGAAATACAAGAAATTGTGTTGTCCTGAAAATCAAATGAACAAAGTGTCCCAAGCAGGGAAAATTAATACAATGTGTTAGTGTTGTTGACAGATTTTTTAAATGACTATTGAGAATAGATAAGACAGTGTAATAATGTGAAGACATTAATAAAACCGACATGATCTGAGCACCTGCTAAATTACTACAGAAGACTCAGACATGGTTAATACCTGGTTCTTGCTCTCAAATATGTCAAAATTGAGAGCTGGGAATTGATACAAAGGGTAAAATGTGACAGAAACTAGTTGAAAGTGAGAAACAAAGCTGCATCTTTACCAAGGAAAGAATGCTGCTGCTGCTAAGTCGCATGAGTCCTGTCCGACTCTGTGTGACCCCATAGACGGCAGCCCACCAGGCTCCCCCATCCCTGGGATTCTCCAGGCAAGAATACTGGAGTGGGCTGCCATTTCCTTCTCCAACGCATGAAAGTGAAAAGTGAAAGTGAAGTCGCTCAGTCGTTTCTGACCCTCAGCAACCCCACGGACTACAGCTTTCCAGGCTCCTCCATCCATGGGATTTTCCAGGCAAGAGTACTGGAGTGGGGTGCCAAATGCATAATTCCAAATAGATTGGTTCAATAGTCTATTTTAAAATACTGAATTGTCAGGAGGGATGAAGATGGCAGAAAATAAAGACAAGGAACTTGCCTTTCCCCATGAATACAACAAAAATATATCTTACATGTGAAACAATTGTCACTGAAAACTAACAGGAGATTGGAAAGAAAAAAAAGACTCATATAATGAAGACTCTAAGGAGGATATGAAAGCATTTGGTAGCATTTTGGGAGCTTCAAGGAGCTCTGGTACCACATCCTTTATGTCTCAGCATGGAAAGAATTCAGTGAGAAGCAAAATAATAGATAAGATGTGATTTATTAGAATAGGATGCTTGTAAGGCTTACAAGTGGGCTGGCAAGAGGATACTGCATCCAAAAATTTAGTGGGGTTATAATTTGATTTATAATCAAATGAAAAGTGGGGAGGGGGAGAAGATGTTCTTTGTTATTTTTTAGTAGATGTCATGCCTCCATCATTAGTTCTTCTTCCAGGTTGGGCAGGAAAATTTTCTTGTCCCTACATGGTCAAACTAGGCCCACAAATTATTGCTTTTTTAATGTGTGCAGAGAACATGGCCTAGGGATCATTAACTTATTGAGCTCACCAGATAGAATGTAGGTCTCATGCCACCATTGCTTTGTTGTTTCAGGGTATGTCTTTTGCTTCTCTTGCATGATTTTGTTGCTAAGCTAACCTGCTCTCTTGAGTAAGTATTAACATACAGGAGTCTCTCATATTCTTAAATTACAGTCCCTAGTGGGATTAAGTATTTAGTCATCTACTTTATCCCTTTATTTGGTCCCTATCAGATCCATGTAGAATCGGTGTGAAGGGAAGAGAAGTAATTAGGTGAGGACATGTGTCCTGTGAGGGGTCACAAAGGAAAAGGGACGTTACTTGAGTGGAGAATCTCCCTGGGGAGTGAGTGGTTCAAGCCACATATTGGGCTCCCCAGAGCTAGGGCCCAACACAGGGAGGACAAACTTCCTTATGTGGTTTGTGTCTCAAATGAAACACCATGAGAAAATCCTGGAAAAATAACTAATGAAGCAGAAATAAATGACTTATCAGATTAAAAAAATTCAAAGCATCAATAATAACAATGCTAGTTGATTAAAGAACAGATGAACACAGGGGTATGTTAACCAGGAACTAGAATATATAAAAAAACCTATTCAGGAGTAAATAATATCATAACTGAAATGAAAAACACTAAAAGAAATTAAAAGCAGACTAGGTGATACAGAGGAATGTATAGGTGACCTGGAAGATAGAATAATGAATATCACTCAGTCAGAACAGCCAAGAGAAAAACATATTAAAAATGAGAATATATTCAGTGGCCTGTAGTACAATATTCAGCATAAGAAAATATGTTTTATAGGGATCCCAAAATGTGGGGAGAGAAGGAAGTTGAAAATGTACTTAATGAAATTATGGATGAAAATGTCCCAAACCTGAAGAATGATATAGATGTACAGGTACAAAAAGCAAAGAGAGTCCCACAAAAAGATGAAACCAAATAGATCCACACAAAGACATATCACAATTATAATGGCAAAAATTAAATAGATATTGCTGAAGGCATGAAGACAAAACAAAGAGTCATACAAACAAATGCTCATAAGATCATCAGTTGATTTTTCTGAAGAAACTTCGCAGGACAGAAGGGAATGTTATGATATATGCAAAGTGTAGAAAAAAAGAAACAAACAAACAAAAACAAACTGCAACCTATGAGGCTCAGTCCAGCAGGAATTTCATTTAGAATTCAAGAAGAAAAAATATATCTTCTCAGACAAGAAAAACAATAAGAGCTCATCAGTAGTAAGCCTATCCTAAAAGAAATATCAAAGTGTCTTTAAGTTAAAAAAAAAAAAAAAACAGAAAAGGCTACAATAAGACAAAATAATGTACAGGAAAGGAAAAATCCCACTAGGAAAGGCAAATATATAGTAAAGGCTGAGGATCAATCAGTTAAAATAACATAGTACAAAGATCAACAAACAAAAGTAAAATTGACTATTACTACAATAAACAGAGAAGAATAAGCATGAAGATCTAAATTATGACATACAATACCTAAAATATGGAGTGGAGAGTAAAAAATGTAGATCTTTTAGAATATGTCAGATATCTAAGGACGATCTGTTTAAAACAAATATATATATAATTATAGGTCAACATATACAAATCCCATGGCAGATGCAAATCAAAAACCTATAACAGATACATAAAAATTAGAAAAAAAGACACATGTACCACTAAAGAAAATCATCAAACCACAATGGAAGAAACAAAAAGAAGAAGTGAATAGAGAAAAACTATCAAAACAAACAAACAAAAAAAACAAATAGTAGAATAGCAATGCATACATATCTATTGATAATTATCTGTAAACTACAGATATGCTACAATCAAAGTATGACAAATGACAACAAAGGGTGACATATAATTATAAAGGGATCAATAACAGAAGAGGATATCATACTTATCAATATATGTACACCTAATAGAAGAGAATACTTTGGGCATTTGATGTGAAGAGTTGACTCATTGGAAAAGACCCTGATGCTAGGAAAGACTGAGGGCAGGAGCAGAAGCGGGCAACAGACAATGAAATGGTTGGATGGTATCACCAACTCAATGGACGTGAATTTGAGCAAACTCTGGGAGATGGTGAAGGACAGGGAAACCTGGTGTGCTGACATCTATGGGGCCACAAAGAGTCAGACACAACTGAGTGACTGAACGACAACTACAACTTTAACATCGCACTGACATGAATGGACTGATCATCCACACAGGAAATCGGTAAATCATCAGTGGTCTTAAATGACATAGAGCAATTGATCTTGCTCTACAATTGATATTGACAGCACATGATATACAAAACCAGAAGAACACACGTTCTTTTCAACTGTATAGGGTATGTTCTCCAGGATAGATCACACACTAGGTCACAAGTCTCAATAAATTATAGGAGATAGATATTATGTCAAGCATTTTTTTTTCTTCTGACCACAAAAGTATGAAATTAGAAATCAAATATAGGGACAAAAGTGGGAAAATAACAAACATGGAGTCTAAACATGCTACTAAAAAAGCAATGGGTCAATGATTAAATCATACCAGAGATCAAAAAATCCCTTGTGAAAAATTAAAATGGAAACAAAACTTCTCAAAGTCTATCACATGCAGTAGAAACAGCTCTAAGAAGGAAGTTCATGGCAATATAGGCCTACCTCAGGAAAAGATAAAAACCTCAAATAAACAGCCTAAACTACTTTCTAAAGAAGTTAGAAAAAGAACAAAGCAAGCCTGAAGTCAGTAGAAAGAAAGAAAGAAATTCCAGAGAGGAAATAAATAGAGATTAAAAAAAGAAAAGATTAAAGAAACAAAGAACTGGAGTTTCAAAAATATAAACAAAATAAATTAATCTTTACCCAGGCACACCCAGAATAAGAGAGAGAAGATTCAAATAAATTAAGAAATGAGCAAGGAGATATTTAAATCACAGAGATATTTAAAAAGTCATAATATAAAACTATAAAGTTATATTCCAACAAACTGGTCAATCTAGAAGAAATGGACAAATTTCTAGAAACATACAGACTGCTAAGACTGAATCAAGAAGGAAAACACAATTTGAAAACATTGTTCATTAGAAACAAACCTGAACTTGAATTTTAAAAATCCAACAATAGTTTAAGATCAGATGGCTACGCAGATTCTAGCAGACTTATCAAAAAGAGCTAATACATATCCTTTTTGAACTATTCCAAAAAATTGAGATGGATGGAACATTCCCAAGCTCATCCTAGGAGGATATAATTACCCTGAAACCAAAATCGAATGAAGACACTACAAAAAAAAAAAAAAATATATATATATATATATAGGCTGATTTCTCTGATTAATATAGATGTAAAAACTCTAAGCAAAATGCTAGCAAACCAACTCCAACATATATATTAATAAAAAGGATCATGCAACTCATTCAAGGTAGATTCATTCCAGGACAAAGGATTGTTCAAAATTCACAAAAGTAATATAATAGACCACACTTAAAAAAAAGGAAGGATAAAAATTACATGATCATCTCAGCAGATGCAGAAAAGCACTTGATAAAATTCAACGTCATTTATGATAAAATGTCTTTTCAAAGTGGTTAGAGAGGGAACATATCTCGGCATAATAAAGGCTATTAATGATAAATCCACAATTAACATACTCAATAGGGAAAAACTTAAAGCTTTCCCTCCAAACTTCAGGAAGAAGACAGATATACCCACACTCACCACTCTATTTAACATGCTAGTGGAAGTCCTGGCCATAGCAATTGGACAAGCAAAAGAAGTAAAAAACATTCAAATTGAATGGGAAGAAGTAAAGTCAGTATTTGCAGATGGCATGATACTTTATATAGGAAACCATAAAAGTCTCCCCTAGAAAAAATACTAGTACTAATAAATGAATTTAGTAAAGTTCCAAGAAATAAAATACAGGAATCTGTTGTCTTTCTATAACAAATAATAAACTATCAGAAACAGAAATTGCATCTAAATATATAATACCTAAGGAAAAAACTCAACCAAGAGATGTTACTTATGCTCTGAAAACTATAAAAAATTTGATAAAGGAAATTAAAGGTGAAACAAAGAAATGATATATTCTTACTTTTGAATTGGAAGAACTAGCATTATTAAAAAATTCAACTCAACCATGAGATGTTACTTATGCTCTGAAAACTATAAAAAATTTGATAAAGGAAATTAAAGGTGAAACAAAGAAATGATATATTCTTACTTTTGAATTGGAAGAACTAGCATTATTAAAAAATTAATAAATCTATTGATGAGTTTAATACAAATCTATTAAAATATCCATATTTTTCACAAAACGATAGCAAATAATCTTAAAGTTTATGAAATCACAAAATACATTGAATAGACAAAGCAATCTTGAAAGAGAACAAAACTGAAGGTACTAAGCTTCCTGACGTCAGGCTATACTGCAATGCTTCAGAAATTAAAACAGTGTGATACTGGCACAAAAACAGATACATACAACAAGGGAACAGAGTAGAGAGCCTAGAAATAAACTCATGCACTTACAGGTTGATTGATCTATGACAAAGGATGCAAGGATAGACAATTAAGAAAAAGACAGTTTATTTAGTAAGTGGTGCTGAGACAACTGGACAGTTACATGTGAAAGAATGAGCTTAGAACACTTTCACACTCCATATATAAAACAAACTCAGAATGGTTTAAAGACCTAGACCTAACTGCAATATGTGAAACCATCAAATCCATAGAAGAGAACATAAGCACGTCACTCTTTGATGTAAATCATAACAATATATTTTTTTTAATCTCTCTCCAAGTCAAAAGAAACAGAAGTAAAAATAAACTAATGGGTCCTAATTAAACTTATAAGCTTTTGACCGAGAGTCTGTTACACAGAGTGAAGTAAGTTAGAAAGAGAGAAAACAAATACTAACATGTGTATATGGAATCTAGAAAATGGTATCAGTGAACCTATTTGCAGGGCAGGAGTAGAGACATAGACATAGAGAAGATAGCTGTGGACACAGAGGGGAAAGGAGAGGGTGGGACAAATTGAAAGAGTAGCATTGAAACACATACATTACCATATATAAAACTGACAGTGGGAAGCTGGCATATAACACAGGGAGCTCAGCTGGTTCTCGGTAATAACCCAGAGGGGTGGGATAAGGTGTGGTGGGGGATGGGAGGGAGGTTTACGAGGGAGGAGACATATGTATTGGAGAAGGAAATAGCCACCCACTCCAGTATGCTTGTCTGGAGAATTCCATGGACAGAGGAGCTTTGGCAGGCTATAGTCCATGAAGTTGCAAAGAGTCGGCCATGACTGAGCAACTGAGCACAGACATATGTACACTTATGGCTGATTCAAGTTTTTGTATGGCAGGAACCAATGAAATATTCTAAAGCAATTATCTTCCAATTAAAAATTTTAAAAACTACAGGCTTTTGCACAACAAAGAAAAGTATCAACAAAACTAAACAACAATGTACTAAATAGATGTTTGCAAATAATATAACTTAAGGGGTTCATATCCAAATAATATAAATAGCTCATATAATTCAATATTTAAAAATAACAAAAAAATAAAAAACAGGCAGAAGACCTAAATAGACATTTTTCAAAAGAAGACATACAGATGGCCATCAGGTACCTGAAAAGATGCTCAACATCACTAACTGTCAGGGAAATCAAATCAAAACCACACTGAGATACTACCTTTCACCTGTAAAAATGGCAGTTATCAAAATGACCACAAATACCAAATGCTGGTGAGAATGTGGAGAAAAAGGACCTCTCACACTCTGTTTATAAGTCCAACACATTCACCTTGGTGTAGCCACTGTGGAAAACAGTATGAGAGTGAAAGCATTAGTCGCTCAGTCTTGTCTGACTCGTTGCAACCCCATGGACTATAGCCTGCCAAAGCTCCTCTGTCCATGGAATTCTCCATGCAAGAATACTGCAGTGGGTTGCCATTTCCTTCTCCAGGGAATCTTCCTGACCCAGGGATCTGACCCAGGGATCTAACCCAGGTCTCCCACATTGCAGACAGATTCTTTGCCATCTGAGCTACTAGGGAATCCCTGGAAAACAGTGTGGAGATTTCTAAAAAAACTTAAAGTATAACTACCATATGATCCAGCCATTCTACTCCAGTTATGGGTATGTAACTGAAAAAAACAAAAACACTAATTCGAAAAGATTCATGTACTCCAATGTTATAACACTGCTTATAATAGCCTAAATATGGAAGAAACCTTACTGTCCATCAACAGATAAATGGACAAAGAAGCTATGGTATTTATGAAATATCACTCAGTCACAATAATAATGAATTTGTGTCATTTGCAACAACATGATCATCTGGAAAGTATTATGCTAGTAAAATAAGTTCAACAAAGAAAGAAAATTACTCTGTTATCACTCACATATGGAATCTAAAAAAGGAAACAAATGTATAAATAAATACAGAAACAGATTCACAAACTAGTGGTTACCAGTTGAGAGAGAGAAGTGGGGAGGGGAAAGACAAGGATAATGGACTAAGAGATACAAGCTACTTTGTATAAAACAGATAAAAGAAATCAATCCTGAATATTCTTTAAAGACTGATGTTGAACCTGAAGCACCAATTCAGGTTCCAATAATTTTAAATGTATCATAACCTATGAAAATATTGTCTCATTATGCTATATGTTGAAACTAATATCATAAATTAAATATATTTCAATAAAAATGACATGGAAAAATATATGTTTATATATAATTATGACAGTATGAGTTAACTTTAGCTTATTGGAAATAGAAAGAATATGAGTTCAGTCTTAAGAATCAGTGTAAGCAAAGACAAAGATAGCAAAACACACAACATATTCACAGAACAGGTGAACAGGAGCTACATGAAACAGTTCCCATTTTTCATTCTGTTTCACAGTTGATTTATTCTTCATTTTGTCACAAGCCACTTTTAAATTAATGGTAATGAAGCAGGCTATTAACCAAGACAAAAATGATATAGTAACAGTCATTCTGGAAGTTAACAATTGTGTTATTAGTGTCAATGGACATGATGTAACTGTAACAAAATCAGGGAACAGAACTCATTCACCACAAGAATGGATGTATTTTACAATAGTGTCTTTGGGTCTTCAATTTCCTCAATTATTTTTAACTTGTGGTATCGTACCCTCTGATTTCAGAAAATCTAATTATCACCAAAATATTACTGTTTATGCAATATTCACACCAAACGTAGTTGAAGCATAGGAGCATGTACATAAATGAGGTTTCACTACAGAAATGATCTCTCCTCAGAGACTGGCTTTGCAAGATATTTTAAAGATGGCTCTCTCCATTTTCCACTGTTTTTCCCCTTGTTTTCTTCATGCCTCTCTCCATATAAGGAAATTATACTTAATCTTCTTCCTATGGTGAAGATACCATAGGTGGGTGGTGCTAAGAGGTATAGATGCCACCTGAGGGAAGGCCCTATACTGAGCAGCTGAAACTCTGCAAATTATCAGTTTGACCATTGGATGTCATCAGTGTTCTATGGAGCATTTACTGAGTGAGTTCCACATCAGGGAACAGTATGAATTAAAGGCAGTAATTTGTTTATTGCTTTGATGGCATATTGGCATACCTCTCAGTTAAATGGTGTGAAAAGAGTAACAAAATTTATTTTTATTAGGCAGTATTTTTAAGTATCTAATAAATAATCTTTTCTTAAAAAGACCTAAATACCATGAGACAGAATATGTGAATTTGACAGACTCATTCTTGAGATTAAGCCATTTGCTAATGCAAATAGATCGAATAATCAAATGATGTAGCCACAAATTTTACGTTTTATTTCTGTTGATTGAATTGATCTGGGATATATCATGATTTTTTTTCTAGTTACTTCCAGGAATGTATTCCTAATATTGGACACTTTAGAAAATGCAGGTACATCCAAATGCTTTATTTTGGTTAGCTTTCAACTTACATAAATGTATGTCAGAAAAGAAAAGAAAATATCTAGAATTAATAGGTACCACATTTCAAGTAAAAATTTTAATCAACTTACAAAGTTTTTTGAACTATTTGAGAATGTTAATTTCTCCAAAGTTATTGCTTTTTATTTTTAAATCATGCAAAATGATGCAATGATATACTGTCACTATCAAACAACCCCAATATATTAAAATATTTAATAATTAAAATACCTCTTTAATCAGATACAACCACTATCCTCCTCTTCCTACTGACATACTCTACTCTTCCGTTTTTAACGGAGAAGGCAATGGCACCCCACTCCAGTACTCTTGCCTGGAAAATCCCATGGATGGAGGAGCCTGGTAGGCTGCAGTCCATGGGATCGCGAAGAGTCGGACACGACTGAGCGACTTCACTTTCACTTTTCACCTTCATGCATTGGAGAAGGAAATGGCAGCCCACTCCAGTGTTCTTGCCTGGAGAATCCCAGGGACAGGGGAGCCTGGTGGGCTGCTGTCTATGGGGTCGCACAGAGTAGGACATGACTGAAGCAACGTAGCAGCAGTAACAGCAGCAGCAGCAAGGACCTTTCTGTACATATATTAGTTTCAATACACTTTTAAGGTTATTGTTTCAGGCATTTGAAGGTTTAAAATATTTTAGAGGGGTTACATGTAGCAGGTCTGTATTGGTAGACAGTGAATAGGAAAACAATTTTAAGTGCATCTTCAAATCATTCCTTGGTTACTTAGGGTTGGAAGTAAGATTTAGAGTGCTATTAGACTTTATTCTGTATAACAACACACATGCTACTCCTTCAAGTCTCCCAAGTTCTTCAGAGGTATCAGGGACATATGTAAATACAGGAGATTCAAGTTAACATTGATCTTTAGCTGGCAAGGAAGAGTTTAGTTTGTCTTCATTAGGCAGTGCTAGCACATTAACAGAGTAATACATTTTTATTCCTTTTTTTCACTTCCATTGTTATCAGATTTCTTTTTGATTATTATTATACTTTTGTTAAGCTAACATGCTGTAATGAAGACTAAATGTCTCTGACCTGTCTTTGTTCAGTAACTAAACCATTATATTACACAGCAGGTTGAGAGGTATAGAAGTTAAACAATCCTGCTCTACCTTAAACAGTATCCACTGCAAGAGATTAAAAACAAGTGATATTTTTGGTTAGGACAAAAATAATACTAATTTAAAAACAATAAAAATATAATACTTTTGAGTTTGAATATTATGAAATGAAAAGTTCATTTTTAAACTACTTTTCCCCATATACCATGGAGGAGTAAATTGGATATATTAATTGTACATGTATAACATTTAACTTTGTTCACTCATAGATTGTTATTTCTGGATATCTCCTACAAGGAGAAAATGACAAAGGCATGGAAAAGAAAGCCCTAGAGGAAAGATGAAAGAAATTGAGTTTATTCATTCTGGAGAGAAGGAACTTGAAGGGCAAAGTAATAATGTTCTTCACATAAGTGGAGACTACCCAGAGAGGGAACAGAGGTTTTCATAGTTGAGGTTTCCTCCAACACAATCCCTGCTGGACAGGAGGACACTTAAAGGAAGAGAAGTATTTATTTTATAATTAACTAAGGGTAAGGGATCCACTTTAAAATCTTACTTGGAGACTTGCAATGAAGATTTTCCACTGTCAGTACTTATAACAGAGTAAGAGGAGACCCAATAGAAAGAATTATGACTATAGACCATGGTTTTAAAATTTATCTGCATAAGAGACAAAAAGTTCTGTTACTGGTGAAATTGTACAAGGACATGAAAAATTGAATGAATGCATCAGTCTAGGATGGTTTGGGAGAGAAAGGATGGATTTCTTTCCTCCAAGTTCTACCATTCCAATAACTTGATACTAATATCAAAAATAACTAAATGGAAAAGTAGTAGCTAATTATGAGAAGAAATGAGTGGAGTGGGCTGAGAACTATTAATATCTGCAGAGTCTTTTCTCAGTGTTTTTCCATTGTGATACATGTAAATAAGTTGTACCTGAACAAGACTAGTCAACTGAGGGCCACTACTACATGACTTTGTGGACCACCTCTCACTATGTACATTGACTGCAGGTAAGAGTCATATTTCTCAGAGTCTATGGGAAAGATCAGTAAGGTTGATTAACTGGGCTCACTTGATAGTAGTATGAAGGCACAATGTGCCTAGGAGGGTGGGACGCTTATGGTATTCACATTTTACAGATTTACACTTTATAGAAAACCATCTTCTCTGCCTCATTGACTATACTAAAGCCTATGACTGGTAGCTCACAACAAATTGTGGAAAATTCTGAGAGATGGGCGTACCAGAGCACCTTACTTGTCTTGTGAGATAACTGTATGTAGGTCAAGAAGCAACAGTTACAACTGTACATGGAACAAAGGACTTGTTCAAGATTGGGAAAAGAGTGTGGCAAGGCTGTATAATGTCAAACTGCTAATTTAATTTCTTTGCAGACTACATCATGCAAAGTGTTGGGGTGGATGAATCACAAACTGGAATCAAGATTGCAGGGGGAAATATCAACAACCTCAGATATTCAGATGATACCACCCTAATGGCAAAAAGCAAAGAGGAACTAAAGAACCTCTTGAAGAGGGTGAAAGAGGAGCAAGAAAAAGTTGGCTTAAAACTCAATATTCAAAAAACTAAGATCATGGCAACTGGTCCCTTCACTTCATGGCAAATAGATGGGAAAAAAGTGGACACAGTGGCAGATTTTGTTTTCTTGGGATCCAAAATCATTGCGGATGGTGACTGCAGCCATGAAATTAAAAGACACTTGCTTCTTGGAAGAAAAGTTATAACAAACATAGACCACATGTTAAAAGGCAGAGGCATCACTTTGCTGACAAAGATCTGTATAGTCAAAGGTGTGGTATTTCCAGTAGTCATGTATGGATGTGCAAGTTGGACCATAAAGAAGGCTGAGAACTAAATAATTGATGTTTTCAAATTGTGGTGCTGAAGATTCTTGAGAGTTCCTAGGACAGCAAAGAAATCAAACCAGCCAATCCTAAAGGAAATCAATCCTGAATATTCACTGGAAGGACTGATGTTGAAGCTCCAATAATTTGGCTACCTGATGTGAAGAGCTGACTCGTTGGAAAAAGACCTTGATGCTGGGAAAGATTGAGGGCAGGAAGAGAAGGGGGTGACAGAGGATGGGATGGCAGGATGGCATCACTGACTCAATGGACATGAGTTTGAGTAAACTCCAGGAGATAGGGAAGGACAGAGAAGCCTGGTGTGCTGCAGTCCATGGAATTGCAAAGAGTTTACATGACTTAGCAACTGAACAACAACAACAACTTTACAGATGAGAAAACTGGTGATCTAGAAAGTGAACTGCTATAGATTCATTACACAAATTTTCCAGAAGGCTCAAAATGAAAGTACTTGCTACTAGCTACAGAATGATGTTGGAAGAAATTACAGTTTCCATTTTTCTCATTGAATGACCAAAGAAATTACCCCATAACAGTTTGCCAGTTGTTACTGTTCCACCATTATATGATATTCAATATAATAATATAATATAATAAAAATGGCCAGTTATTCTTTATCCCATGCAGTCAGCAATGTAGAATTAGAAAGTTATAAATGTGTACTATCCACCATCCCTATACTTTAATCGCACATGTTTCAAAGTTGAAGTAACTTGGACTTTCCTGGTGGTCCAGTGGTTAAGAGTCCTCCTGCAAATGCAGAGGGCGTTGGTTTCGTCCTTTGTCCAGGAAGATTCCACAGGCCACAGGGCAAGTAACCCTGTCTTCCAAACTACTGAGTCTTCACTCCAGAGCCTGCAAGCTGAAACTATTAATACTGAGACTGAGTGCCACAACCACTGAAGCCCATGCGTCTAGAGCCCATGCTCCGCAACAAGAAGCCATCACAATGAGAAGCTTGTACACTGCAAGTAAAGAGTAGCCCCTGCCCCCACGACTAGGGAAAAAAAAAAAAAATCTGTGTGCAGCAATGAAAACCCAGCACAATCAAAAATAAAATAAAAGATAAGTTGAAGTAGCTTTAATATGAAAAAAATCATGGATACCTTGGGAACAAGTGTGTCAACTTTGTTCTTGAAGTTTCTCTTCAGATCAACTGCTTTGTTGGTTAATATTTTAATGAGTAACAGACGTATATTCTGAACATAATATGTTATCTATAATCAAGGACTCCATTGAAAAATATCTCAAAGTTTTAGACTTTGGCCCTATGAGAACAGATGGCAAGCCAACTGTCAACATTTTCTTTTTCTGAGCACAGAAAACAAGGCAAGAAGTAGAATAAAGGATACTTTGTCCTTGTTAGATGTCTTAATTATATTTCCAAAGCAATACTTTCAATGTTAGAAAAGATACCACTCTAGGATCCCTGGGACTCAAACTGAGAAACAGACACGGCATACCAAAATTGAAGATGAACTGCTAACCATTTTAAGAGTGTAAGTTAACTAATCAGTAATTTTTGCAGCTGTCTACCTTTCCCTTCCCTTAGTCCATTTTAACTTTAAAACTACCACCACCATCCCCCTCCTCCCCACTCCGCTTCCCCGTAGGGATAAACTGCAGCTGCTAAGTCACTTCAGTTGTGTCCGACTCTGTGCAACCCCATAGACGGCAGCCCACCAGGCTCCCCCGTCCCTGGGACTCTCCAGGCAAGAACACTGGAACGGGTGGCCATTTCCTTCTCCAATGCATAAAAGTGAAAAGTGAAAGGGAGGTCGCTCAGTCGTGTCCGACTCTTCATGACCCCATGGACTGCAGCCTACCAGGCTCTTCCTAAGCCTCCTCAAATTTTTAAAATAAAATTTCTCATTAATTTTCCCTACCTATAAGATATGGCCCAGTACTCCCCTTTTATAATGGTCTATTCCAGTTTTCAAGTGATTCCCATTGGTTTATATACACTTACTCCAATTTTCTAGATCCATAATTTTCAATTTGAGTTTCTCAAAGATCTAAAGTTTAATGAAAGATTCTCAGAAAACAGGAAACAGGAGGGAGACCAAGAAGGAGGAAGAGGTCTAGATAATTTGACTTTAATGAGAGTAATCCATTTCTATATATTTTATAAATTTTGATGAAAATCAAATTTGAAAAATGCAAACTGAATGGCTGTGTCTTGTTTAATTTTTGTTGCTACAAATTTCCCTTTTGGTTTCCTATGGAACATACATGTTTTACTGGAGGAGGGAAAATGAAGGAACATTTAGTGTTTTGTCCATTTGAAAAAACAGAGAAAAGGAAAACAATATTCGCCTAAGGCTGGGATGGTATTAGAAAGGAGTCAAAATGTAAACTCCTTCAGACAATTTACTCTAAGCAGTAAATTGTCCAAGACTGTATTACAGCAATCATGTGCTAAAATTTGTCCCCCAGAAAAGACAAACCTTAGAAATGTTTATGCTACCTTCTGTTTAAAAAGGGCCAGAGTAAAGGGATATGTTATGAGTTGAGGTATGGAGATGGATTTAAAAGTGCATTTTTAAAAAATAAAGCCTATGTAATAAAATGAAAAATGTCTTAATAGATTTTTCAAATTAAAAAAAAAAATTACAGACACATCTTATAGAAGGCAAAGGCCAAAGAAGCTTGAAATAGTATAAGAATTTTACAACAGGCTTGCAAGAGGAAATAAATAAGGGTGGACAGAGAAGAATTTTAAAGGAAAATATGTGTAAAGGCTGAAATGTCCTCTCCTCTTGTCATATTAGAGAATTCCTTCATAGCTGCTCGAAGGATATAATTGTTTAACTGTAATCATCAGCATTTTGTGCCCTTTTCAGAAAAACAAAAAGCATTGACCCAAATTCTAGAAACTGCCAAATTCTTACCACCATAACAATGCTTATATATTCTGCTTTTGCTAATTTCTAAACTTTCTCTAGGACTTTCTATTTGGTCACTCTGTACCAAACAGGTTAAATAGTCAAGGAAAACTAAATTCAATATATAAAGGAGAAATAATGAACTCAATTGCTTTGAAAGAAAAAGTGGGAGAGTTGTTAAATATTGTGGTGAGCTAGTGGATAAATACTGGAAGATGTTAATTGAGGTGGGGGTGGTCAATATGATTGCTGGCTAATTGGTATTGATCTAAGATTGGCTCCTACTCCTCTATGGAGATTCCGAGATAGGCATTCTATTTTCCTTGATGATTACATTTCAAAGGTATGGTTTGTAGGACCTTGACTAAGGCATATTTGGGTTGTAAATGTGTGCGAGAATATTTACACCTTGTATGGACAAAGAAAGGATTTACACTTATAAGTTTTCTAAAGAAAATACTCTAAGAAAAAGGAAATCAGGAGCTTATAGTCAGGAAGGAAGCTGTCTAAAGTTTTTTCAAGCTGAACAGAATATTAAGGCCCTTTTGTTTACTTTTAAGAATTGATGCTTTTGAACTGTGGTGTTGGAGAAGACTCTTGAGAGCCCCTGGGACTGCAAGGAGATCCAACCAGTCCATCCCAAAGGAGATCAGTCCTGGGTGTTCATTGGAAGGACTGATGCTGAAGCTGAAACTCCAATATTTTGGCTACCTCATGCGAAGAGTTGACTCACTGGAAAAGACCCTGATGCTGGGAGGGATTGGGGACAGGAGGAGAAGGGGACAACAGAGGATGAGATGGCTGGATGGCATCACCGACTCTATGGACATGAGTTTGGGTAAACTCCGGGAGTTGGTGATGGACATGGAGGCCTGGTATTTTGCGATTCATGGGGTCGCAAAGAGTGGGACACGACTGATCGACGGAACTGAACTGAACTGAACTGAACTGAAGACTAAAATAGAAATGGTGCTTCTTTTCTGACCCATAGCATCTCCAATTTGATTTTCAAAGGTTAAAAAAATATATATTTATAAGTTTGCCTTTCCCATAAGTTTAACACTTCTATTCCCAGCAATTACTTCAAAATTAGATGATGAACTTCCACTGTGAGGTTATACCTCACTGTAAATTTGATTTGTATTTCTCTAATAATTACTGATGGAGAAGGAAATGGCAACCCATTCATGTTGAACATCTTTTCATTTGCTTTCTGGTCATTTGTTTGTCTTTGGAGAAATGTCTATTTAGAGCTTCTGCTCATTTTTTGATATGGTTGTTTTTAATGAGCTGCATGGTATATTTTGGAGACTAATTCCTTGTCAGTTGCTTCACTTGAAAGTATTTTCTTTCATTCTGTGTGTTGTCTTTTTATTTTGTTCATGGTTTCCTTTGCTATGCAAAAGTTTTTTTAAGTTTAACTAGTTCCCATTTGTTTGTTTTTATGTCCATCACTTTAGTAGGTGGATCAAAAAAGATATTCCTGCGATTTATATCCAAGAGTATTCTGACTGTTTTCCTTTAAGAGTTTAATAGTACCGAGTTTTACGTTTTGATCTTTAATCCATTTTGAGTTTATTTTTGTGTATAGTATAGGGGAGTGATCTAATTTCATCCTTTTATATGTAGCTGTCCAGTTTTTCCAGCACCCCTTATTGAAGAACTGTCTTTTCTCCTTCATATACTCCTTTGTCATAGATTAATTGGCCATAGGTATGTGGGTTTATTTATGTCTGGGCTTTTTATCCTGTTGCATTGAGGTATATTTCTGTTTTTGTGCCAGTACTACATTGCTTTGATGACTGTAGCTTTGTAGTATAGTCTGAAGTGAGGGATTCTGATTCCTCTAGCCCTATTTTTCTTTCTCAAGGTTGCTTTGGTTACTCAGGGTCTTTCATGTTTCCATACAAATTTTAAAAAAATATCTTGTTCTAACTCTGTGAAAATGCAACTCAGTGTTATTTTCATCATTCTTTACAACAGCCAAGACTTGGAACCAATATGAATGACCATCAACAGAGGAATGGATAAAGAAGGTATGGTACACATATACAATAGAATTTTACTAAGCCATAAAAAGAATTAAATAAGGCAATTTGCAGAAACATGGATGGACCTAGGTTTATCATTCTAAATGAAATAAATTTTATAGAGAAGGAAAAATATCATATGATATTACTTATATGTGAAATCTAAAAAGAAAAAAGAATATACAAGTGAACTTATTTACAAAACAGAACAACACTTGCAGATTTTGAAAATTAACTTATGTTTAGCAAAGGGGAAAGGTGAGGTGGGGGAAGGGATAAATTAGGAGTTTGGGATTAACATATATGTACTACTATATATAAAACAAAATCAACAAAAACCTATTACATAGGACATGGATCTCTACTTGATATTCTATATTTCCCTATATGGGAAAAGAATCTGAAAAAAAAAATAGATACATGTATATGCATAACTGAATCACTTTACGCCTGTTACTAACACAGCATTTTGAATCAACTATATTCTAATATGGGGCTTCCAGATGGGACAATGGTAAAGAGCCCGCCTGCCAGTACAGGAGATGCAAGAGATGCAGGTTTGATGCCTAGGTAGGGAAGGTCCCTTGGTAAGAAATGGCCACCTGCTCCAGGATTCTTGCCTGGAAAATTCTATGGAAAGAGAAGACTGGTGGGCTATAGTCCACGAGGTCACAAAGAGTCAGACGTGACTGAGTGACCACTCACACCCATATGAATATACTCTAATATAAAATAAACATTAAATTAAAAAATAAAAGGAAAAATTGGTGAACTTCCATTTCTTAGAAGTATATTGACAAATTAGTAACATTTTAAATATATAAAGTAATGAAGAAACGGTGAAGGAATTGACTTCCTAGAGAATTCCAGAGCACCATCAGTAAGGTGATGACAAAGGCCAAGAACTCAATCATGACTCTGTAATTCTCAACCAGACTGTGCTGAACAACATGTTGTGGATAGGGAACCTTGACCAGGATAAGAATTGGCAGTTAGTGTTCCCCTAACAGTTTCATTTTTATTGTTTTTTCTTCATAAATATAAACGTGCAACTTGACTACCACAAACTTTCACACAGATGAAACCACTCTTAGGATACAAAAAAATTGTTAAAGACATTATTTAGAGACTTTCCCAGAAATGTTTCTCTTGTAAAAAGAGCAAACATGCAAAGTCCTTTGTTTGTGTATATAAGGACAAATTTTTCTTTTTTAAATAATCCATAATCCTGACATTTATCAGTACAGAAGATAATATGTTTTACAAACTTGACAGAGGAGAGTATCGGATAGGTGTGGACAGAGTTAGGTAGTGAGTTGGTGTGGAATAGAAGGATGAGCAGTTGAGTGGGTAGAAGATACAGCTTTTTAAATATAGTTTAGAGAGAGTTCTTGATTTATATCTTGTAAGACATTTTCTTGCACAGCTGTTTTAACATATTGAATAATTAAAATATTTAAGATCTGAACTGAATAAATTATTAAATCTGGTTATGGTTGAACTTTAATTTTCCAATTACTGAATCTGTTAAAAATGGACTTTAATAACAGAATTAAGGTCATAAAACTCGGTGATAATTCAACTTAACAACAAAAGATTCTACTTCCCAAAATATTTCTTCCTTGACATCTCTTTTTAATGCTGTCTAAAGTAGAATCACTGAATACTCTGTTCAATAATAACTGGCTGCCTTCAAAAATATGGAATTGATTCATCTGTTGGTTCGACCATAATAGAAGCCTAAATCCAATTTCCCCACAATGTGGTGGCCTGAATCACCTCAGGTATTATGGGCTGGGGTCCTCCACCTCTGGGCCACAGACTGATACCTTCTGTCAGATTAGCAGCAGCTTTAGATTAGAAATAAAGTGCACAATAAATGTAATGTGTCTGAATCATCCTGAAACCTTCCCCCCTTCCCTAAGCTGTGGAAAAATTGTCTTCCACAGAACGGTCCCTGGTGCTAAAAAGGAAGGGGGTCTGCTTTCTATGGAAATACGGATCCATAACAATGCCTATCTGCTTCATTTGCAAGAGCTGTGGGTCACCTTACAAAGAACATTAATGATTAACCTTTACATCTTGAAGATCAGAAAATATAAGAAAATATAGGACCATATGACCTCATGAATTTTCTTCCTTAATGGTAGCTATCATACAAATATTTTCACCTCTATATTTTCAAAAACATGTGGGTTGAGCCCTTATTGTAATCTTTGAACCATTGTAATTGCACTAGAACACTTATTCTATCCTGTTCTGATTCTTAAATAATCTATGTGGACCTAGATGATACAGTAGCAATATGATTTTTCAGTTGTAAACTTTTGGCATATTCAGAGGGAATATAAAGTGTATAAACTCATTTCATATATATAGGTAGTCATGCAATTGAGATATACTAGTGAAAAAGGAGTTGGTAATTTTTTTTTTTTTTCACTCACAAAGGGTATCTGGTAATTACATTTTTATAGGTGTTATCCTACAACAAAGTGAGTTTGGGGGTTAAAAAAGGTTTTATCCCAATGATGAGTAGACATAATTTTGATTAGGATTCTTTAAAAACCTGGATTAGAGGTTATAAACATACCTCAACATAATAAAAGCCATATATGATAAGCCCACAGCAAACATTATCCTCAGTGTTGAAAAACTGAAAGCATTTTCCCTAAAGTCAGGAACAAGGAAAGGATGCCCACTCTCACCACTATTACTCAATATAGTTATGGAAGTTTTAGCCACAGCAATCAGAGAAGAAAAATAAATAAAAGGAATCCAGATTGGAAAAGAAGTAAAACTCTCACTGTTTGCAGATGACACTATCCTGTACATAGAAAACCCAAAAGACACCACCAGAAAATTACTAGAGCTAATCAATGAATATAATAATGTTGTAGGATATAAAATTAACACACAGAAATCCCTTGCATTCCTATACACTAACAATGAGAAAACAGAAAGAGAAATTAAGGAAACAATTCCATTCACCATTGCAATGAAAGAATCAAATACTTAGGAATAAATCTACCTAAAGAAACAAAAGACTTATATACAGAAAACTATAAAACACTGATGAAAGAAATCAAAAATGGTACAAATAGATGGAGAAATATGCCATGTTCATGGATTGGAAGAATCAATATAGTGAAAATGAGTATACTACCCAAAGCAATCTACAGATTCAATGTAATCCCTATCAAGCTACCAATGGTATTTTTCAGAGAACTAGAACAAATAATTTCACAATTTGTATGGAAATACAAAAAACCTCGAATAGCCAAAGCAATCTTGAGAAAGAATGGAACTCGAGGAATCAACCTGCCTGACTTCAGGCTATACTACAAAGCAACAGTCATCAAGACAGTATGGTACTGGTACAAAGACAGAAACACAGATCAAACAAAATAGAAAGCACAGAGATAAATATATACACCTATGGCCACCTTATATTTGACAAAGGAGTGAAAAATATACAATGGAGAAAAGACAATCTCTTTAACAAGTGGTGCTGGGAAAACTGGTCAACCACTTGTAAAAGAATGAAACTAGAACACTTTCCAACACCATACACAAAAATAAACTAAAAAATGGATTAAAGATTTAAACGTAAGACCAGAAACTATAAAACTCCTAGAGGAAAACACAGGCAAAACACTCTCTGATATAAATCATAGCAGGATCCTCTATGACCTACCTCCCAGAGTAATGGAAATAAAAGCAAAAATAAACAAATGGGACCTAATTAAACTTAAAAGCTTTTGCACAATGAAGGAAACTATAAGTCAGGTGAAAAGACAGCCTTCAGAAGGGGAGAAAATAACAGCAAATGAAGCAACTGACAAAGCAACTAATCTCAAAAATATACAAGCAACTCCTGTAGCTCAATTCCAGAAAAATAAATGACCCAATCAAAAAGTGGGCCAAAGAACTAAACAGACATTTTTCCAAAGATGTACAGATGGCTAACAAATGCATGAAAGGATGCTCACCACGACTCATTATCAGGGAAATGCAAATCATAAACACAGTGAGGTACCATCTCATGCCAGTAAGAATGGCTGCTATCAAATAAATAAATAAATAAATAAATAAAAAGAATGGCTGCTATCAAAAAGCCTACAAACAATAAATGCTGGAGAGGGTGTGGAGAAAAAGAAACCCTCTTACCCTGTTGGTGGGAATGCAAACTAGTAGAGCCACTATGGAGACAGGGTGGAAATTCTTTAAAAAACTAGAAATAGAACTGCCATACGACATAGCAATCTCACAGCTGGACATACATACTGAGGAAACCAGAACTGAAAGAGACACATGTACCCCAATGTTTATTGCCACACTCTTTACAGTATTCAGGACATGAAAGCAACCTAGATGTCCATCGGCAGATGAATGGATAAGAAAGCTGTGGTACATATACACAATGGAATATTACTCAGCTATTAAAAAGAATGCCTTTGAATCAGTTCTAATGAGGTGGATGAAACTGGAGCCTATTATATAGAGCGAAGTAAGTCAGAAAGAAAAACACCAATACAGTATATTAACACATATATATGGGATTTAGAAAGATGGTAATGATGACCCTATATGTGAGACAGCAAAAGAGACACAGATGTAAAGAACAGACTTTTGGACTCTGTGGGAGAAGGTGAGGGTAGGATGATTTGAGAGAATAGCACTGAAACATGTATACTTTATTATGTAAATAGATCACCAGTCCAGGCTTGATGCATGAGACAGGGTGCTCAGGGCTGGTGCACTGGGATGACCCTGAGGAATGGGATGGGAGGGAAGGGAGAGGAAGGGTCAGGATGGAGAACACATGTGTACCCATGGCTGATTCATGAGAATGTATGGCAAAGCCCACCACAATATTGTAATTAGCCTCCAATTGGAAAAAAAAAAAAAAAGATTAGAAGCAGTGATATCAATAAAAAGCCATAATAGGAAATCACAGCTGTCATTGGCCAATAAATGCACTAATTTAATAACACTTTAAGACCCAAAATACCTTTATGAAAACTCCAGAATCCAGTTAAATAGTTTCAGTACCCTAGATGAGTTCAAAACTGAGAACAGTCACACTGAAATTTGTAAAAGCAATTTCAGTTAACCTCTGTCAGTCCTTCTAAACCAGCATAACTTAGGAGCAAAAGAAATCCCCTCAGCCATCAATTTCTCCATGAGTGGAAAGAGTTAACTATGCAACAACCCTCAAGCCACTTTCAGAGACCTGTTACTATATAATCTCACCCACAATGCTGAAGGCATTGACATAGTCTCAGCAGCTGTCATGGCCCTGAAAAATTCAGAAAAGGGACATAATATTGAGACTTTTCCTTCAGAGAGGAGAAAGAGAAATGGAGCTTCCACTCAAGGCCCAGAATTTCAGTGCACTGGCCTAGGGAAAAGGACAGAATGACTCTCAGCAACCAGTATGGCTCTGCAGACATTGGAAGAAGATGCTCAATCCTGAGACTTGTTCATCAAGAGGGAGGGAGAGGGGCCTCCCTGGTGGTCCAGTGGTTAGGAATTCACCTTGCACTGCAGGGGACACTGGTTCTATCTCTGGTCCAGGAAGATCCCACATGTCATGGGGCAACTAGGCCTGTGTGCCACAACTACTGAGCCAGTGCTCTAGAGCCCAGAAGCCATGACCATTGAACTGACAAACCACAACTACTGAAGCCTGTGCACCTAGAACATGTGCTGTACAGGAGAGACCATCACAGTAAGAGGCCTACACACTGCAACTAGAGAGTTGTCCCCACTCTCCAAAACTAAGAAGACCTGGGCACAGCAAAAACAAAGCCAAAGAGCAACCAAAACGTAATAAATAAATATTTAAAGAAAGGAGGGTGGGACAGGAGCTGAGTGTGCATCCTGTGTTTCTGTCTTTTAGTGCACTGTCTCAGGAAAGGGACAGGAGGCTTACTGTGGCCAGGACAACTCTGAGACTGAGAAAAGTTGCACAACCTTTTATCTTCCAGGAAGAAATGAGAGAAGTAAAACATGTACATTCATAGAAAAGTTTCAAGTTTGCCAGAATCTCTAGCCAGTCTGATTGGTGAAGGTCTTTTTTTTTTTTTTTGTATAAAACCAGTCTGAAAAGACTCAGAGATGCACAAGTGCCAATAAAAAGCTACAAGAAACATGATGTTTTAAGAAATATGACCCCAAAAAGGGAAAAAAAATCTCTAGTAAATGCTTCTTAAAAAATTGAGGTCTAAGAATTGTTTGAGAAGGAATTCAAAGTAGTTATCTTAAAAAAAGTTCAGTGAGCTATAAGAGAATACAACTAAATGAAATCAGATGCCAATACATGATCAAGTTGGATTTATGCCTGGGATTCAAGGATGGTTCAATGTATATAAAGCAAATAATGCAATGTGCAACATTAATAGAATAGAGGTTAAAAATCACATGATTATCTCAATAGATGCAAGCAAAGCATTTCATAAAATTTAGTACATTTTCATGATGAAAGTTTTCAAGAAATTGGATAGAGAAGGAATGTACCTCAATATAATAAAGGCCTTATATGGCAAGCTGATAGCTAACATTATACTCAGTGGTGAAACATTCGAAGTTTTGCTAAAATCAAGAACAAAACAGGGATGCCCATGCCCTCCCATCCTTCTCTTTAACACCATTTTGGAAGTACTAGCCAGTGCAAATGGACAAGACATCTGATTTGAAGAAACGAAAATTATATTTTTGCTGATGATACATTTTAGAAGTAAAAGAAAATCCTAATACTCCACATAAACTGTTGGATAAAATCAACAAATTCAGTAAAAGATAGAAAAACATAAAAACCAGCTGGATTTATATACATTCACAACTAACTCTCCATAAATGGAATTAAGAGAACAATTCCTCTTAAAATAGCATCAGAAAGAATAAAATATTTAGGAATAAATTTAACCAAGAAGTGAAATATCTGTATACCAAAAGCTATAAAACACTGATGAAAGACAATGAAGAAGAAACAAATAAATGAAAAGATAATTTGTGCTCATGAATTGGAATGGTATTACTAAAATGTTTTTACAGACATATTTTAGCAACTGATATTTGACAAGCATTTTGAAAATACAAAATGTGGAAAGGGTAGTCTCTTCAACAATTGATTCTGGGAAAAGTGATGTCCAAGTGCAAAAAACTAATTGGATCTTAATCTTATACCGTACACAAAAATCAACTCAAAAAGGATTAATGACTTAAACTCAATTGCTTGCTTTGGAACACATTTATTAAATTGGAACTATACAGGGAAGATTAGCATGGCTCTTACAAAAGGATAACACACAAATTTATGAGCCATTCCATATTTTTGTTATTTTTTTAAAGCCTTAAACTCAAGATTTTAAATGGTAAAACTTCTAGAAGGAAACATGGAAGAAAATCTTCTTGACATTTTTCTTGATGATTATTCCTTGGATAAAACACCAAAAACACAGGCAACAAAAGCAAAGCAAACAAGTGGAACTACAACAAACTTGAAAGCACACTCTGTGGAAAGGGAGAAAGAATTTGTAAACCGTGTATCTGACAGGTGTTTAATATATAAAATATGAGGACCTCATAGAACGCAATGTGCTATGCTGTATTCAGTTTAGTCTGACCTTTGAATCCTACGGCCTTTAGCCCACCAGGGTTTGCTGTTCATGGGATTTTCCAGTCAAGAATATTGGAGTGGGCTGCTATTTCCTCCTCCAGGGATCTTCTTGACCCAGGAATCAAACCAGTGTCTCCTGCATCTCCTTCATTGCAGATGAATTCTTTACTGCTGAGCCATCTGGGAAGCCCATAGAATTCAATACTGAAAACAAATAGCCCAATTTAAAAATGAGCAAAGAAATGGAATAGACATTTCTCCAAAGAAGACAAAGGACAAAGATGCAGATTAAAGATGCTCAACATCACTAATCATCAGGGAAATGCATTTCACAATTATATATCACATCTGTTAGGATAGCCATCATTTTTTTTTTTTAAGGTAGGATTAGGGGCAGGAGGAAAAGGGGACGACAGAGGATGAGATGGCTGGATGGCATCACTGACTCGATGGACGTGGGTCTGAGTGAACTCCGGGAATTGGTGATGGACAGGGAGGCCTGGCATGTTGCATCATGGGGTCGCAAAGAGTCGGACACGACTGAGCGGCTGAAATGAACTGAACTGAGTATACATACAGAATGGACTACTGTTTGGCCATTGGTTTTAAAACAAGGAAATCCTTCCATATGTAAAAACATAGATGTACCTGGACAACACTGCTAAGAATAATCAGTTAATCATAGAAGAACGAATCATTCCATTTATATGAAGTATCGAAATACTCAAATACATGGGAGCAGAGAATAGGATGGTGGTTAGCAGTGGCTGGGGCAGGGGGTAGAAAAATGGGAATTGTTACTCAATGGGTATATAAAGCTTCAGTTATGCAAGATCTCCTTGGAAGGAAAGTTATGACCAACCTCATGAAGGGAAGTCACTCAGTTGTGTCCAACTCTTTGCGGCCCCATGGACCATAGCCTACCAGGCTCCTCTGTCCATGGGATTTTCCAGGCAAAAATACTGGAGTGGGTTGCCATCTCCATGACCAACCTAGATAGCATATTAAAAAGCAGAGATATTACTTTGCCAACAAAGGTCCGTCTAGTCAAGGCTATAGTTTTTCCAGTGGTCATGTATGGATGTGAGAGTTGGACTGGGAAGAAAGCTGATCACTGAAGAGTTGACACTTTTGAATAGTGGTGTTGGAGAAGAGACTCTTGAAGAGTCCCTTGGACTGCAAGGAGATCCAACCAATCCATCCTAAAGGAGACCAGTCCTGAGTGTTCATTGGAACACTGAACTGATGCTGAGGCGGAAACTCCAATACTTTGGCCAACTCTTGCAAAGAGTTAACTCATTGGAAAAGACCCTGATGCTGGGAGGGATTGAGGGCAGGAGGAGAAGGGAACTACAGAGGATGAGATGGCTGGATGGCATCACCGATCTGATGCACATGAGTTTGGGTAAACTCTGGGAGTTGGTGATGGACCGGGGTGCCTAGCATACTGCGATTCATGGGGTCACAAAGAGTCAGACAGGACTCAATGACTGAACTGAACTATTCAAGATGAATAAGTTGGAGAGATCTATGATTTAGCATATTGCCTATAGTTAATAATACTCTGCTGGACACTTAAAACTGTTAAGTGAGTAGATCTCACATTGTCTTACCACTATAAAAAATTAAAACAATTAGATTTGGAGAGTTGGAAAAGAAATTAAATGGGTGGGAAGAAGAAAGAGAAAGAAGAAAATTAGATTAAAAAGGCAAAGGCTCTATCTCACTTTAGTGTAACTCTGAATATGTTTCAAAATACTATTAAACACTTTATAATGAAAATGGCATATTTTGTGTTCATTCCCAACTAGAGATGTTAACAAAAATTAATAAAAATAATGCCATCAAAATAAAGTGAATGGAACTTCTGAGCTACCATTCAGTCTTCTAAACAGTTCCCTTTGCTGTATGGTGCTAAATTCCCATGACTAGTGATATATATATAATCACTAGTTATATATATAAAACATATATACTCCTTTGCCCTGATAATTCCTTCTCCCCTCTTTGCATTCCTTCCACCATTACTATTGTCTTTGTGGAGAGACCAAATGTGACTTTTTGAGATGGAAAAGGGGGAAAAACCATCATAATACCCTAAAATTTTGCTTAGTTTCATATATGGGGGTTTATAGATGGCATCATTCACAAATTTGCTTTAGAAATTTCTCAATGAACTTAAATTGCTTTTTACAGTAAATAACATGCTGCATTAAAAGGAGTAGTTCACAAAACTCCATTTGTAATAATAGTCTTCTTCAGTCCAGTCCATTGATAATGGTGGAGTTTTTCATTCATTTTTGCTTTCTTAAATAGTAGAGGCACCTTTTTTCCTAGTCAGGGCATAAACAGAGAAATGCTATTGCAACTATTACTCCTCCTCCCCCTCACATAAACACTTACAGATATCTTGGATGTCCTTGGAGGCTTATTAAGCTAGAGACAATAACTGCAATGTTGAATTATAAAATTCTAACCACACTGGAAGCACCATAGAATCTTAAGAAACTTTACAAAAAATAGAATTAGCATACTACACTTTGGAATGTCCACAGGGACAATATAACATTCAGAAAAGATTGCCTATCTTTGGGTATAACTCTGATTGACACCAGAAATTGTATTCCTTGATGTTTAAAAATCATGTTTTGTAGAAGCATAGGATTTTCACAAAACTAGAAACAATAATAACGATAGCACTTTTATATGCCTCTTACTGTGCGCTAAGCACTTTATATGAATATAGTCACTTAATAATAACAATCACAATAGGAGTGTTTACTATTTTTACTCTCCAATACAAAACAAGAAAACTGAAACATTCAGAATAATGATTCTAAATGATAAGGGATAGTTGATAGGATCTTTTACAATAGTTAATGTTCACAATTAAAAAATTTTAAAGGAACTTCCTCCAAGGCAAACTCTAAATATTTTAAGATGGTTCATCTTAAAATATTAATCAAATTAAATCAACCAATCTAATTGTGCTAAAGGCCTAGAACTGAGCACAATTCCTCAGAGTGGGAAGGCATACCAGATGCCAGGGTTTTCTTTTCCTTTATATAAAAGAAAAGAAAGTAGTTATTGGAGTATGGTAATAAAAAAGTGATCACTGGATTTTCCCCTCTATCCTCATTACTATTCCTACCAGTTCTTCTGTCCCATCATTATGTTTGCTAGACTCTGGCAAAGTCAACTGTTGCCCTATATTAGGCTAAAGATTGTTACACAATTTGATTGTTGCCTAGGTTATGTAAATTGTTGATAACTTTCAGGACTAATATCAATAATAAAAATATGACTTTAGCCAGCATACTGGTAATTGGGGATAACACTTGGGTTGACTCACACATCTTTGGGTTCCTCACTGATCTTTCTTTATCTAGGCGGCTGCACTGCTGTCTAATGCTCTGAATCCTGATTGAAGATGCTGAGACATCTGTTCAAGATGCGACTTGAATAATAAGATGCACACATTCCAGTATAACTGTAGTGCACCTTTGTGCTGCTGTCCATTAGTTGGCTAAGTTTCTACTTCTGTCCATGGCTATAAGTAGAAAAGAGCAGGCAGTTAAATCCCCCTCCTCTTGCTCATCTACTAATGTTTAAAGAGATAATAAAGTAGACATTTACTCTCAACTGCATCTCAGATGAAACGTTACGATGTTTTTGTTAACTTCTGAAGGGTAATGGAAAATGAGTGTCACCTGTTTGTGATGTGCCATCAGGGAGATAGTGCTTCTTAGATGAATTGTACTCAAAACATCACATTCTTTATTTGGTTGTGGGTTAGTTCTCTGGGAGAACAGCTGATGCCTAATTGCATAAAACAAACAGACCATGGCTCGTACAATTCATATTTCATCTGTTTTCACAGTTAACGTATGGCTGCCTAGTCTGTTTGGTCCGGGAGATTGCAGATAATGAAGAAAACCCAAATGAAGGGATAGGTTGTATTGCTGATAGGACCATGACCTTGGTTCACGACCTTGCTAATCACCAGAAAAATGCAGATCAAAACTGTGAGATATCACTTCATACCTGTCTGAACCACTATCATCAAAAAGAAGACACATAAACAATGTTGATGAGGATGTGGAGAAAAGGGAACTTGCATACACCACTGGTGGGAATGTAAATTGCTGCCGTCACTATGGAAAACAGTATGATACTTCTTTAAAAACTATATATAGAACTACCGTATGATCCATTAATTCTACTCCTGAATATACATTCAAAGAAGAGGAAAAACACATTCAAAAAGATTCATGCCCTCCAGTGTTCATAGCAACATTGATTTACAATAGCCAAGATATGGACACAAACTGTCTATCAACAAATGAATGGAAACAGAGGTGGTGGTATGTATATACTCAAACACACACACACACACACACACACACACAATGGGATATTACTCAGCTATAAAAAGAATGAATTGTTGCCATTTTCAACAACATGAATGGACCTAGAGAGTATTATGTGTAGTGAGATAGGTCACTGAAAGATAAATACCTATATCATCACTTACATGTGGAATATAAAAAGCAGAACAAAACAACGAATAAAACAGAGCAAAAATAGACTCACAGACATAGACAACAAACCAGTGTTAGTTAGTAGGGAGAGGAAAGGCAGATAGAGCAAGACAAAGGTATGAGATTAAGAGGTCCAGGGAATTCCCTGGTGGTCCAGTGGTTAGGACTCTACTCTTTCACTGTAAAGGACCTGGGTTTGATCCATGATTGTGGAAATAAGATCCTAATAAGCCTCATGGTATGGCCAAAAAATTAAAGAGATGCAAAATACTATGATAAGTAAGATATACTGATACAGTGCATAGCATAGGGATATAGCTGATAGTTCACAATACCTTTACATTGAAAATATTAAATCACTATGTTATATACTTGACATTAATATAATATTGTAAGTCAATGATAGTTAAATTTAAAATTATACCAATCAACCAATTCCATGTTGAAAAATATGAATAAAACAACAAGCCTAATAAATTGTTAAAATTTAAAACTTTGACAATATTCAGTTGTTAACTAGGATAAACAGAAACCAAAATTTTCATTAATTGGTCATGGAAATGAAAAATGGTACAAATATATTGAAAGACATTTTGGTAGTGTCTTACAATGATAAGCAGTCTTACCATAAAATCATCTCCTAGGTATTTATTCATCTGAATAAAATATTGTTCTCAGGAAACCTGCATGCCAATATCTATATCAGCTCTATCAGGGCTTGCCAAAATATGGAAGCAATGACAATGTCCTTAAATAGTTGAAAAGGAAAACACTGTAGAACCTCCACACACTGGAATATTATTCAGTTTTAAAAGGAAATCAGCTTTCAATATACAGAACAACACATGTGAATCTCATATGTGTGGTTCTAAGTTAAAGACTATATATTGTATGATTTTATTTACATTATCTACTGAAAATGGAAAACTTGCAGATATGGGAAACAGGTCTGTAGTTGCCAGGGACTGGGACTTTGGGGAAGGTTGAATTGGAGAAGCACGGACGATTTTTAGGGTTGTAAAACTATTCTGTATGTTACCATGGTAGATACATGACACTATGAGTTTTTCCAAAACACATTGAACTTTACAGTCTAAAGAGTGAATTTTAATGTATACTAATTAGGGAAAATTGGTGTTGGAGAAGACTCTCGAGAGTCCCTTGGACTGCAAGGAGATCCAACCAGCCCATCCTAAAAGAAATCAGTCCTGAATATTCATTGAAAGGATTGATGTTGAAGCTGAAACTTCAATACTTTGGCCACCTGATGCAAAGAAGTGACTCAATGGAAAACACCCTGATGCTGGGAAAGATTAAAGACAGGAGGAGAAGGGATGACAGAGGATGAAATGGTTGGATGGCATCACCGACTCAATGGCCAGGAGTTTGAGTGAACTCTGGGAGTTGGTGATGGACAGGGAGGCCTCGCGTGCTGCAGTCCATGGGGTCGCAAAGAGCCAGACATGACTGAGCTACTGAACTGACTGAACTGAATTAGGGAAAAAAAGTTAGGAGACTGAGAAACCCAAAGATGGAATGTAGATTGTGATAAAGGGATCTAACTATATCACACATTTTTGACATCATCTCACTGAAGGGAATTAGAGAAAAATGATACTGACCTCAGTAATTTTGAAAATAATTGGAAAATATAAGATTACAAATGAAAGGAACTGCACTCTTGAGAAACTCTCTCCACCCTGCCCAAGACAGGGGACATAGTTATACAACTCTGAAATCACTCTGCATCAATCCTGGGATTGGATGGTGATTAATGAGAAGTCAGTTTCTCAATTTTGGAGCAGAGGATTACATGGAAGCAGAGGGTGAAGCTTAGAAAGAACTATATGGTAATGGATTAGAGTTGGAAACATCCGTGTGAATACCTGGATAGCTTTACACACACACACACACACACACAATCAGTATCAAAGCTGCAAAGAAGAAAGCTTTATTTTGGGTCTTTAGTAGTAGTATTAGTAGTGATAATTGCTCAGTTGTTTCTGGCTGTTTGTAACCCCACAGACTGTAGCCCTCCAGGCTCCTCTGTCTATGGAGTTTCCCAGGCTAAAAACCTTGAGTGGGTAACCATTCCCTTCTCTATGGGATCTTCCTGAACAAGGGATCAAACCCAGGTCTCCTGCATTGCAGGCAGATTCTTTACTATCTGAGATAGGAAGGAAACCCATTTGGGGTCTTAAGAATTGCAATTCAGTAAAACTGAAAGAGAGTTATCAGGAAGAGAGTGAAGGACTCATAAAGGCGAACATTGTCCAAGTCCTCTGCCAGGATTATAATTGTTTCTGGCACAGAAAAGGGACTATTTGTCCTTCAGGGATAAGCTGTCATGAGTTATTTTAGGGAAAGAGCCTAGTGATTATTTTGAGTTTCTGGAATATTTGGCAGATGTGCTTAATGCCTATGTTAAGCCAAGAAGTGGTTAAAAGGTCAGATTCCAGTCAGGCTAAGACATGTATAAGTCACGCTTCCTCAAATTTCCTGGTTTCATTTTAGAGAGCTGTTAGCAAACGTGGCTCCATTTTGGTATTCCTTTCATAATATATTGAGATGGTTACATATGGAAATAACTATAGATACATATGTATACACATGTTGGTACATACTCATATTTCACTAGTTTTGCTCACTGAGTGTTTTGAAGCAATGATGCGCTGGTAGCAACAAACATATCCCTCACCTGTATCTTGGCTTTTAATACCATTTTCCAATAAAAGGAATCAAAGCTTCTTGGAGAAATTACTAATTCTAGGGTTGAGGCAGAGAATATAAAAAATGAGTCTCGATTATCCTATAGTGCCAGAAAATGAAGATGTGCTTATAAACACAAAATGGTGGAGATCTGTCAAAGGAGCACAGAAACAAAATACAGTAGCCCATTTGGGCCAAAGAATTTGAGCAATGAAGTAAATAACATAGTATTAGATTATAGTCCAAAGTACAAAATAAATATCTATGAGACCATTTTGATACACATAAATTGTTTAAATAATAAATAGAGAAATCAAATCTCTCATACAGAAAATTACCAAATAATTTATATAGGTTCTTTTCCCTCAAAGATATGGCAAATTACTCCCCATTCTGGAGTGTTTATTGTAAACTGTGACTTCTTTCTAAAGTCACATGGAAAAAAGGAAAACAACTTTAAAGCATAGAAATCTGACAAATACTACCTCAGCTAGGTGAACCAGGTTAACATGATGAGTAATGGTTCACAATGATACTTTATACTTTCGATATAATGCAAATTATACTTTACCTCTGTGTTCTTCCTCTGAAAAACCACAAAACCCCAACTAACCATAAGAAAAACTTCGAATAAATCAAATTGAGAAACATTCAGTAAAATATCTGACAAGTATTTCTCAAAACTGTCAAGGTCATAAGAACAATGCCGTTCTGAGCAGTTGTCAAGTCTAGGGAACACTAAGGAGACACAACTACAAGTAATGTAGTATCTTGGGTGGGATTCTAGAACATGAGAAGGGATAGTAGGAAGACTCTTGAGAGTCCCTTGGAAAGCAAGGAGGTCAAACCAGTCAATCCTAAAGGAAAGCAACCCTGGATATTCATTGGCAGGACTGATGCTGAAGCTGAAGTGCCAATACTCTGGCCACTTGATGCAAAGAACTGACTCATTAGAAAAGACCCTGATGCTGGGAAAGATTGAAGGCAGGAGGAGAAGGGGACGGCACAGGATGAGATGGTTGGATGGCATCACTGGCTCAATGGACATCGGTTTGACCAAGCTGCAGGAGATGGTGTAAGGAAGCTTGACGTGTTGCAGTTCATCGGGTTACAGAGACAGACACGACTCAGTGACTGAACAACAAAAGCAATTACTGTATTCAGGAGACACAGGTTTGTGTAAAAGCCAAAGACTTATAGAAAAGAGACTCAGACTTATAAAGGCCCTTCATCTAATAATAAAGAATGGATTTTTTTTTTTTTTAGTGTGACAAATGTACCATAGCAATATTAACTAGAAAGTCACTGCCACTACCACTGCCTTTATAGTCATGCTAACTCTTGAGTAGGCTAAAAAAATAAAAATTAAAAAAAGCCTCTTCATTATAAAACAGAGACTCAGGCAGAGACCTGGCCTGATATTGATATGATGGAGAAATCCTGAAGTGTCATTCTCTCCCAGTGCTTTGTCCTTGTACTTAGCAACTTCTGCATTTCACACAAATGACTGTAAACTCTCTCTGTATCGCCAATATCTGCAGATCATCAAGAAAAGAAAGATGAGGGTCCATGGCACAGTTGTTTGGCTTCTTTTCAGGCTGTATTCTGTGAGGCCAGAGGGTTTCCTATCCTCCTGAGAGGCTGTGTACACTAAATGCTGTATACCTCTCACCTATGTTCCCTTTTTCATCACTCTAACATAATCTCTCAAAATTACTGCCTAGAAAGACTTAAACATACTTAATGATTTTCAATTGTTGTCAATGATCTTTTAGGAGTAAATGTGGCAGAAATGTTAAGGCTGATATCACATTTTGTAAATTCACATACTTGAATAAAATGACACTGTTTAGAGTGTGAAAGAACTGTCACATGTAAAAAGTATATTCAGCTACAAAATTCTACAAAGAGTTTTGTTAAAAATAGTCTATAGGAATAAATTCTTTTGATCCTGCCTGTCATAAAATTTTCAAAGTTGCTATTGGTTAGAAACATGAAGTTTGCTATGAAAAACCACAGAGGGGACACTATGTTTATTCTTCCTTTGAAATTTAAGCAAGTTGTCATTTTATATGAAATGTTCCTAAATGGAATTTTTAAGAATTATTCATAGAAAATATTTTGCTCCCCTTTAGGTGAACTAAGGTGGTATTAGTGGTAAAGAACCCACTTGCCAATACAGAAGATGTAAGAGATGAGGATTTGATCCCTGGGTCAAGAAGATCCCTTGGAGAAGGGCATGGAAACACTTCAGTACTCTTGCCTGGAGGATCCCATGGACAGAAGAACCTGGCAGGCTACAGTCTGTAGTGTTACAGACTTAGACACAAATGAGGTGACTTAGCATGCACTCACGCAGGCAAACTAGAAGACAGCAAACACTCATATAGCCATAACCCCTGGCCATGGGTAGAGAAGCCTGCTATGATTTGCCATGTTGGGGGTATGTTTCACAGAGAAATCTTTTCCATACATTACTGATAGGGCCCCAGGACACTCAGGAATGGCTATACTTTAACTTCACGATATGACTTTGTTCAAACTTATCTCATCATTTTATTTTTAATGACCAAGATTCATAGCAAATAGGATATACCAAAAAGCCAACCATATGATTTAAAAATGCCTAGCATTTAAACAGTAAATAATAAAGCGCAAATTTGTTAAAATATGGAGTCTTAAAAAATCATTCAATGAAGTAATTCACACTGCAATTTATAACTTTACAGATAAAAGATGTTAAACAGGGCCCGTTACCCTTATCTTCTGTGGGGGAAAACAAAACAAAACAAAACAAAACACCTTTTCTAGGATTCTGTCAAGCACCATCATTCTTATCTAGCTTCTACAGTGTGATAAAATTTTATACCCTTAATCCTGACTATCCACCAAAAAAAAAAAAAGAAAAAAGGCAAAATGGTAGTCTGGGGAGGAGAAAAGAAGAGAAGTGAAAGGCAAAGGAGAAAAGGAAAGATATATCCATTTAAATGCAGAGTTACAAAGAATAGCAAAGAGAGATAAGAAAGCCTTCCTCAGTGATCAATGTAAAGAAATAGAGGAAAACAATAGAATGGGAAAGACTAGAGATCTCTTCAAGAAAATTAGAGATACCAAGGGATCATTTCTTTGCAGATGGGCACAATAAATGACAAAAATGGTATGTACCTAACAGAAGCAGAAGATATTAAGAAGAGGTGGCAAGAATACACAGAAGAACTATACAAAAAAGATCTTCATGACCCAGATAACCATGATGGTGTGTTCACTCACCTAGAGTCAAATATTCTGGAATGTGAAGACAAGTGGGCCTAAGGAAGCATCACTATGAACAAAGCTAGTGGAGGGAATGGAATTCCAGTTGAGCTATTTCAAATCCTAAACGATGATGCTGTGAAAGTGCCATACTCAATATGACAGTAAATTTGGAAAAAATCAGCAGTGGCCACAGGACTGGAAAGGGTCAGTGTTCATTACAATCCCAAAGAAAGGCAATGCCAAAGAATGTTCAAACTACTGGACAATTGCACTCATCTCACATTCTAGTAAAGTAATGCTCAAAATTCTTCAAGCCAGGCTTCAACAGTATGTGAACCATGAACTTCCAGATGTTCAAATTGGTTTTAGAAAAGGTAGAGGAACCAGAGATCAAATTGCCAACATCCATTGGATCATAGAGAAGGCAAGAGAGTTCCAGAAAAAACATAGACTTCTGCTTTATTGATTTCACCAAAGCCTTTGACTGTGTATATCACCACAAACTGGAAAATTCTTAAAGAGTTGGGAATACGAGACCACCTGACCTGCCTCCTGAGAAATCTGTATGCTGGTCAAGAAACAACAGTTAGAACTGGACATGGAACAACAGGTTTGTTCTAAATCAGAAAAGGAGTATGTCAAGGCTGTGTATTGTCACCCTGCTTATTTAACTTATATGCAGAGTTCATGTGAAATGCTGGACTGGATGAAGCACAAGCTGGAATCAAGATTACTTGGAGAAATATTAATAACCTCAGATATACAGATGACACCACATTTATGGCAGAAAGCAAAGAAGTGAAAAAGCCTCTTAATGAAAATGAAAATGTTGGCTTAAAACTCAACATTCAGAAAACTAAGATCATTGCCTCTGGTCCCATCACTTCAGAGCAAATAGATGGGAAAAATTTGGAAAGAGTGAGAGACTTTATTTTTTTTGGGGGGGGGGGCTCCAAAATCAGTGCAGGTGGTAACTGCAGCCATGAAATTAAAAAAAAAAAATGTTTGCTCCTTGAAAGAAAAGCTATGATCAACCTAGCCAACATATTAAAAAGGAGAGACATTACTTTGTAACAAAAGTGCAACTAGTCAAAGCTATGGTTTTTCCAGCAGTCATGTATGGATGTGAGAGTTGGACTGTAAAGAAAGCTGAGCACCAAAGAACTGATGATTTTGAACTGTAGTGTTGGAGAAGACTCTTGAGAATCCCTTGGACTGCATGGAGATCCAACCAGCCAATCCTAAGGAAATCAGTCCTGAATATTCTTTTAAGGACTGATGCTGAAGCTGAAGCTCCAATACTTTGGCCACCTGATGCAAAGAACTGACTCATTTGAAAAGACCCTGATGCTGGGAAAGACTGAAGGTGGGAGGAGAAGGGGATGACAGAGGATGAGATGGTTGGATAGTTCACCACCTTGATGGACAAGTTTGAGTAAGCTCCAAGAGTTGGTGATGGACTGGGAAGCCTGCTGTGCTGCTGTCCATGGGGTTGCAAAGAGTCAGACATGACTAAGCGACTGAACTAAAGTGAAAGGAATCCTGAAACAACTGACACAAATGGGTTAATTATCAATTTACCAAGAGAACAAACTGTGTTTAAGATGATGTCAATGCATTTTATTTTCACTTAAGTTTTAAAAAATGGACCCTCAATACATGATAAAAATCCAGTATTTGAATAAGCAGAGAAAAGTCTGACTCCCCTGCCTCCATTTCTCCAATTTCAAGTTAAGAGTGTATTGTATCATTGAAAAAAATTTTTGACAAAAGATTTAAGAATTGCTATTAATGAACAATTCTTGGATGAAGAATCCATGCAAATTATACTATTGAGATTGTCCAATATCTTTCTTAGCATGGTAAATTTGTTTTGGGGGTATAAAATTTCACGACCAAAAAAAACTGCTTTAATATCTTATTGGCAAAAGCCTAGTGAATAAATCACAAGAGCATATGCTCAGTTCAATTTTGTTTTAGTATTGAAATTTCAAGAAATATAATCATTGAATTGCTTCCCTGGACCTCAGTGCTTAGGCAGGATATAAATATAGAGCAGCATAAATGCACTATCAGTGAAGCTAGGAAAACTTGTTTTGAATGTTCTTGTGTCATTTCATACAACATAAAATAAGTATAGCAGAATCCTGTGTCCTTTTACAAATCATTGACTCTATGCCCTAAAACTAATGGCCAAACTTTATAAACACAGAATACATCATTCTCATATTTCTTACCTAACAACTGATAATAATCACAGCCTCACAATTGTATTACAATTTTTGGATCTAAAAATAGGTCTTGATTAAAACTCTAGTTTTAAGTTTGAGAATTTTAAATGAAACAAAATTGTTTATTTCCTGAAGATTTGCTATTGATCTTTATTTAACATAACTTCTGTCACATCAGCTTATCCACTTAGAAATTTGACTTATTGTGTATATGAAGATGAAAAAGACTACTACCTCTGCAGCAAAGCTGAGAATAAGATGCTTGCATAGCACCCTTTTATTATTCTGATTCCCTATCACACTCCCCTATCCACCCCTTGAAACCTTTTTTTTCCAGGCTTTGTGTCAGTAATCTCATGCACCCCATGCTAGTTTAGTACATAGTATGTCTTGTCCTCTTGTCTTCCTTGCTTACTTAAGAAAAGAGATTAATGTCACCTATATATTCTCATACATAATCTCATTTCTAATTAGCCTATTTCCCCTACACCTGTAAGTTCTGAAATGACATCTATTGAACTCAGTCCTGTGGGGAATAATTTGGGGGAATGCTGAATTAATGATAGAAATTGACTTTTCTCAATTCAGTTGTGGGATTTCTCAGTTTTTTTTTTAAAATTCTACACTACATTTTGAATTAGAAAGAATACAGAGGAGACAATTTCCCCAAGTCATTTCAATGTGTGAATTATTTCAAGCAGTGTATTAATCTTCCACAGAAATGTTAAGGAAACATGCTTTATGTTAGTGGCTCTCACTTGGCTACTGATTAGGATCACTTTGTAAGTTTAAAAACACTGATTCCTGTTCCCACAAGTTCTGATGTTGTTGGGTAATGTGTGACCTGAGTATCAGAATTTTTAAAATCTCTGCAGATCATTCTTTAAAAAAAAACCTTTAAAAAAATTATTTGGCAGTGCCAGGTCTTAGTTGCAGTACTGGGGATTTTCATTAACTGCATGTGGGATCTAGTTTGCTGACCAGGGATCAAACTCAGGCCTTTTGCATTGGGAACATGAAGTCTTAATCACTGGATTACCAGGGAAGTTCCTCTGTAGATCATTTTTGTGTGCACCAAAGACTGAGAACTACAATTCTAAATCTATCTTCTCATACATCCCTTAAGTTTAACAAGGTCTTCTCTCATTCCCTCTAAAGCTTACTGCATTTCCTGTACCCAAACACCATCTCTTCTTGGCACTTCTATTTCCACAATTAACTGCTTTAACTTTCTGTACCAAATATTGGACAATCAGGTAGATTTTTGATAAGGTTAAGTGTGTGTGTGTGCGTGCGCGCGCGCGTGTGTGTGTGTGTGTTAGTCGCTCAGTCGCCTCTGACTTTCACCTTCTTCAGATGAAGGTGAAAGCACTCCTTTCACCCTTTCTTCAGGTCCTAGGAAGTCTTCCTATATAATTCGTGACTTGATCCTTCTGTCTTTGTAAGCATGTGTGACTGTCCAGTCATGTAAACAGCTTCACTATGTCCCTCATTTCCGTGCTCTATCAAACTTTTAAATGAGGGCTGTGTGCAGGAGCGGTGGCTGCGATGGCGCAGGAGTGGCTGAGAGGAGCTACCCCACGTGCAAGGTCAGGGGCGGTGGCTGAGAGGAGCTACCCCACATCCAAGGTAAGGAGCAGCTGATGTGCTTTCCTGGAGCAGCCGTGAAGAGATACCCCACGTCCAAGGTAAGAGAAGCCCAAGTGAGAGGGTAGGCACCAAGAGAGGGCATCAGAGGGCAGATGGACTGAAACTATATCACAGACAACTAGCCAATCTGATCACATGGACCACAGCCATGTCTAACTCAGTGAAACTAAGTCATTTCTTGTGCGGCCACCAAGACAGACAGGTCATGGTGGAGAGGTCTGACAGAATGTGGTCCACTGGAGCAGGGAATGGCAAACCACTTCAGTATTCTTGCCTTGAGAACCCCATGAACAGTATGAAAAGGCAAAAAGATAGGACACTGAAAGATGAATTTCCCAGGTCGGTAGGTGCCCAATATGCTACTGGAGATCAGTGGAGAAATAACTCCAGAAGGAATGAAGGGATGGAGCTAGAGCAAAAACAACACACAGTTGTGGATGGGACTGGTGATAGAAGCAAAGTCTGATGCTGTAGAGAGCAATATTCCATAGGAACCTGGAATGTTCCTATGAATCAAGGCAAATTGGAAGTGGTCAAACAGGAGATGGCAAGAGTGAACATCAACATTCTAGGAATCAGCAAACTAAGATGGACTGGAATGGGTGAATTTAACTCAGATGACCATTGTATCTACTACTGTGGGCAAGACTCCTTTAGAAGAAATGCAGTAGCCATTGCAGTGAACAAAAGAGCCCAAAATGCAGTACTTGGATGCAATCACAAAAATGACAGAATGATCTCTGTTCATTTCTAAGGCAAACCATTCAATATCTTGGTAATCCAAGTCTATGCCCTGACCAGTAATGTTGAAAAAGCTGAAGTTGAATGGTTCTATGAAGACCTACAAGACCTTCTGGAACTAACACCCCAGAAAGATGTCCTTTTCATTATAGGGGACAAGAAAGCAAAAATAGGAAGTCAAGAAACACCTGGAGTTCTATTTCCAGTTTTTTAAGGAATCTCCACACTGTTCTCCATAGTGGCCGTGCTAGTTTGCATTCCCACCAACAGTGTAGGAGGGTTCCCTTTTCTCCACACCCTCTCCAGCATTTATTGCTTGCAGATTTTTGGATCGCAGCCATTCTGACTGGTGTGAAGTGGTACCTCATTGTGGTTTTGATTTGCATTTCTCTAATAATGAGTGATGTTGAGCATCTTTTCATGTGTTTGTTAGCCATCCGTATGTCTTCTTTGGAGAAATGTCTATTTAGTTCTTTGGCCCATTTTTTGATTGGGTCGTTTATTTTTCTGGAATGGAATTTAGAAAGATGGCAATGACGACCCTGCATGCAAGATAGGAAAAAGGACACAGATGTGGATAACGGACTTTTGGACTCAGAGGGAGAGGGAGAAGGTGGGATGATTTGTGAGAATGGCATTCTAACATGTATAATATCATGTAAGAATTGAATCACCAGTCTATGTCTGACGCAGGATACAGCATGCTTGGGGCTGGTGCATGGGGATGACCCAGAGAGATGTTATGGGGAGGGAGGTGGGAGGGGGGTTCATGTTTGGGAATGCATGTAAGAATTAAAGATTTCAAAATTAAAAAAATAAAAAACTAAAAAAAAAAAAAAGAAAAGAAACACCTGGAGTAACAGGCAAATTTGGCCTTCAAGTACAGAATGAAATAGGGCAAAGACTAATAGAGTTCTCCCAAGAGAACACATTGGTCATAACAAATACCCTTTTCCAACAACAAAAGAGAAGACTCAACACATGGACATCACCAGATGGTCAACACTGAAATCAGATTGATTATATGCTTTGCAGCCAAAGATGGAGAAACTCTATACAGTCAGCAAAACGAGATTGTGACCTGACTGTGGCTCAGATCATGAATGCCTCATTGACAAATTCAGACTTAAATTGAAGAAAGTGGGAAAAACCACTAGACCATTCAGGTATGACCTAAATAAAATCCCTTATGATTATACAGTGGAAGTGAGAAATAGATTTAAGAAACTAGATCTGATAGACAGAGTGCCTGATGAACTATGGACGAAGGTTCATGACACTGTACAGGAGACAGGAATCAAGACCATCCCCAAGATAAAGAAATGCAAAAAAGCAAAATGGCTGTCTGAGGAGGCCTTACAAATAACTGTGAAAAGAAGAGAAGCAAAAAGCAAAGGAGAAAAGGAAAGATATACCCATTTAAATGCAGAGATATAAAGAATAGCAAGGAGAGATAAGAAAGCCTTCCTCAGTGATCAGTACAAAGAAATAAAAACAGTAGAATAGGAAAGACTAGAGATCTCTTCAAGAAAACTAGAGATACCAAGGAAATATTTCATGCAAAGATGTGCTCAACAAAGGGCAGAAATGGTATGGACCTAATAGAAGCAGAAGATATCGAGAAGAGGTGGCAAGAATAAACAGAAGAACTGTACAAAAAAAGATCTTCACCACCCAAATAATCATGATGGTGTGATCACTTTCACTCACCTAGAGCCAGACATCCTAGGATGTGCAGTCAGGTGGGCATTAGGAAGCATCACTGCAAACAAAGCTACTGGAGGTGTTGAAATTCCAGTTGAGCTATTTCAAATCCTGAAAGATGATGGTGTGATAGTGCTGCACTCCATAGCCAGCAAATTTGGAAATCTCAGCAGTGGCCACAGGACTGGGAAAGGTCAGTTTTCATTCCAATCCCAAAGAAAGGCAATGCCAAAGAATGCTCAAACTACTGCACTGTTGCACTCATCTCACAGGCTAGTAAAGTAATGCTCAAAATTATCCAAGCCAGGCTTCAGCAATACGTGAACTGTGAACTTCCAGATGTTCAAGCTGGAGCTGGTTTTAGAAAAGGTAGAAGAACCAGCGATCAAATTTCCAACATCCGCTGGATCATCGAAAAAGCAACAGAGCTCCAGAAAAACATCTATTTCTGTGTTGTTGACTATGCCAAAGCCTTGGACTGTGTGGATCACAATAAACTGTAGAAATTCTGAAGGAGTTTGTAATACCAGACCACCTGACCTGCTTCTTGAGAAACCTGTATGCAGGTCAGGAAGCAACAGGTAGAACTGGACATGAAACAACATACTGGTTCCAAACAGGAGAAGGCATACATCAAGGCTGTATATTGTCACCCTGCTTATTTAACTTATATGCAGAGTACATCACGAGAAATGCTGGGTTGGAGGAAGCACAAGCTAGAATCAAGATTGCTGGGAGAAATATCAACAACCTCAGATATGTAGATGACACCACCCTATGGCAGAAAGTGAAGTAGTACTAAAAGTCTCTTGATGAAAATGAAAGAGGAGAGTGAAAGTCAGCTTAAAGCTCAACATTCAGAAAACTAAGGTCATGGCATCTGGTCACATCACTTCATGGCAAATAGATGGGGAAACAGTGGCTGACTTTGTTTTGGGGGGTCTAAAATCACTGCGGATGGTGATTGCAGCCATGAAATTAAAAGACGCTTACTCTTTGGAAGGAAAGTTATGAGAAACCTAGACAGCATATTAAAAAGCAGAGACATTACTTTTCCACAAAGGTCCATCTAGTGAAGGCTATGGCTTTTTAGTAGTCATATATGGTTGTGACAGAGAAGGCAATGGCACTCCACTCCAGTACTCTTGCCTGGAAAATTCCATGGATGGAGAAGCCTGGTAGGCTGCAGTCCATGGGGTCGCGAAGAGTTGGACATGACTGAGTGACTTCCCTTTCACTTTTCACTGTCATGCATTGGAGAAGGAAATGGCAACCCACTCCAGTGTTCTTGCCTGGAGAATCCTAGTGTTCTTGCCTGGTGGAATCTGGTGGGCTTCCATCTATGGGGTCGCAAAGAGTCGGACACGACTGACACGATTTAGCAGCAGTAGCAGCAGCAGCATGTGGTTGTGAGAGTTGGAGTATAAAGAAAGCTGAGCACTGAAGAATTGATGCTTTTGAACTGTGGTGTTGGAGAAGACTCTTGAGAGTCCCTTGGACTGCAGGGAAATCCAACCAGTTCATCCTAAAGGGGACCAGTCCTGGGTGTTCACTGGAGGGACTGATGTTGAAGCTGAAACTTCAATAATTTGGCTACCTTATGCGAAGAGCTGACTCATTTGAAAAGACCCTGATGCTGGGAAAAATTGATGGCAGGAGGAGAAGGGGACGACGGAGGATGAGATGTTTGGGAGGCATCACTGACTCAGTGAACATTGGTTTGGTTAGACTCCAGCCGTTGGTGATGGACAGTGGGCCTGGCATACTGTGGTTCATGGAGTCGCAACAAATCATACACGACTGATCAGTTGAACTGAACTGAACTGAACTGTGCTTTCTTTGTCTCCATTTAGTCCCTCACTTGCCATGTGATTTCTACTCCCAATTGTTTTTCCAACTATTTTTTGTATGCAAACATATTCTTATAGCCTCCCTCCATCTTCTTTCTTCTCATATCCTTTTTCTTGATTAAAATTATTTTGATCATACCGTTTCCTTGACATCTTTATAAAATATTACTGGAATCATATTTTACTTCTCTAACGTATTCATTTTTTGACAATTTTGCTAATTGTGGATGTTCATTAAAAACATGACGCTTAGACCATCAACCCCTCCATCTAAAGCCATGTTTATGTTTCTGTTAAAATATGACTCTTCTTTCTCCACAAGGGTGTATTATCAGAATAAATGCTTTCAGCCTCTCTTTCCATCTAATTAACTCACTCTTCTTAGAGGAGATAAGAGATTTATTATTGAGCATCTAACATTTATACTAGGATTTAGGAATTGCTGCATTAAGATAGAATGGGCCCATTTCTCCTTCCTTTGTGTTTGGTGTCTTGCCTGCAATTATGTGATAAAGTAAATCTAAAATCAATGTCATCAGCTCTAATATCTATGCAGACCCAATTCTTTACATCAATGATAATGGAGTTCTAAATGTGGAGAAATAGTAAGGAGCCCTCCACTTTGATCATTGATTCAAGCTGCATTCTCCAGCTTAATTTTACTAGATGATCTTGTGTTTTCAGACTAACATGCTGCTGGGTACTTGTCTGACTAGTTAAAAAAGTTAACACATTGATCCCCAATTTAAAGCCATTCCAGGCCTAGTTCATTGGGCCTATTCTTCATTGGTCATAATCCAAAGAAAGGGGGAATGAGTATCAGCCTTACTGTTATATCTCCCCACGCCACTGCAAACATTGAGGGATTAAAAATAAATCCTTATAAATAAAACATAAACACTGGTTTAGGTTTTATCAAAATATTCAAAGTATTGTATAGTGAATTAGGCTTTAGGTGACACCATTATAACTAGCTTTAGCAGACCTAGGTCAAGCAAGAAATAAACTGCCCAGTCGGTAGCTTCTTATTCTGTGAACATGGACATTACTAAATGCTTCAATGATCTGGATGCTAGATTATCAGGAAAATTTGCTGATGTCCTGGTAAGGCTCTCCTCAAAGAAAAGATAACATCACTATATAGGTTAATTAAACATAGTTCAGTTGATTAGGGAGGTTTGTTTTGTTTTGCATACTCTTATTTTGCCCTCACCAAGATGCAGATGCTTATTTTCAATCACAGGTATGCAGTATAAATTTTGTTCTGTTTTATAAGCTCTAAATATTATTTAATTCAGAGACATAGCTTGTAGGTTAATTATGCTATTAATTTACTGTATTTGTAAATAATTATTAATGATTATAACACTAAATAACAAATAAAAATGAGGATCCTTATTGTGTTGAGATACACTGTTTTCTTAGATTGAGGGATATGAATAATCTAATGCAATTTTACAAAAATGAAATGTTGGAAGGAAATTAAAAAGACTTAAACCCAGATCTTCTAGTTGTCAGTTTTGTTCAGTAGAAGGATGAATGTTATAAATTGAAATCCAAAATGATTTTGCAGTTCAAATTGAAACATGGCAAAAAGAAAGACATGAAGACACGTGACTTGACAGATGGAAAGAAATTATTTTATTTTGAGAAAGATTGAGATCTTAGAGACTAAGCTCTAAGTCTATTTACCTATTTGCCAATCTACTGATCAATTGATTGATCAATTTATCATCTATGCAGTGGAAAAAGAAGGTGTACTTTATAGATAGAACTAGGAAAAAGAGGAAATAATTGAGTCTTACTTGTTAGGAAGGTCACTGAAACTAATAAATAAATAAAAACCTAAGGACAAAAACAAAACAAAGTGATCTCAGACGCCCAATCAATTAATGCCTCCAGAGGAACTGGGACTCCCCAGATCTATAACAAGGATTCTTTCTTAAGCTATCAATCAGAAATCAATTATAAAAGCAATTGAGAAACATTTTAATGATTAAATTAGCTACAAGATGATTCAACATTTGGATGAGTTTGAGTGAAGAAGAGCTGATAAAATTAGTGTGTAATACTTTTAGAATCATTAAATGCATATTAAAGTAATAGAGTTACTATGAGGCCTGGCCAGGGAAATTTAAATAAATTGTAAACAAAGGCATGTTGTTGTTGTTGTTGTTGTTTAGTCACTAATTCATGTCCAACTCTTTTGTGACCCCATGGACTGTATAGCCTGCCAGGCTTCTCTGTCCATGAGATTCCCCAGGCAAGAACACTGGAGTGGGTGACTATTTCCTTCTCCAAAATAAAGGCACAGAGATATGAAAAAAGAAAAAAATAAAAATCAAGTGTTCATGAGAGAGAAGATGATTTGAATTTACTTTAATGACATATGTTTTTGAGAAAGTCAAAGCTCATTATTTTTATATGTCTCATGACAGTAGACTCTGCAAGACAGAATCTGGAGAAGACAGAAGGTAAAGATTGGACATAAAAGCAAAAGAAGGAGGGTCTCTAGATCCAGTAAAAAGCGTATGTGGGATGTGTAAGGAAAGGTTAAAATATGAAACGGTTTGAAATGATAAACATATAGTTGGATTTATAGTAACTGGTGGGGGTAAATATTATAATCATAGATAATTATTTGAGGAATAGATGTATAAAGAAACCATGTTTTGGGTGAAAATTCAATAGCTGGGACTTCCCTGGCTATCTAGTGGTTAGGACTTCACTTTCCAAGGCAGGGGGTGTGGGGTCGATACCTAGTTAGGGAGATAAGATCTCACAAGACTTGCAGCCAAAAAATCATAAAACAGAAGCAGTATTGTAATATTCAAGAAAGTATTTTAAAATGATCCATGTCAAAAAATCTTAAAAAAAAAAATCAACAGCTGAGGGACAGCAAATTTGAGGGATGACATGTCACAGATGATTTGTCTTCTAGTGGTATACATTAATGTAACATCACTAGTTGTTTCATTTCAACAATTTGTGTGGAGATCCTACAATTGAGACAAAAATAATTCATGCATTTGAAAAATTACAGAAAAGAAAGCAGAATCTGCAAGTATGAAGACAAGCAACTAAAAACATATTAAGATTACTCTGAGAACAAAGGAGAACAGGATATTATGTCTGTGCATAATGCATGACAATACACTTTGCTTACAGTGTTTTCTGTTATAAATATTGAATATTCTACTTGGAATGAGGAAAGGAGACAAACCCTATATATTTGCTGTTGTTCAGTCGCTAAGTCATGTTCGACTCTTAGCAACCCCAGGGAATACAGTACATCAGGCTTCCTCATCCTCCACTATCTCCTGGAATTTGTTCAAGTTCATGTTCATCGAATTGGTGATGCTGTCTAACCATGTCATCCTGTAGACAGAGAAGTCCAAATATTCAGATTCAAAGGTAATATGTTAAGTGGTTATAAATATGTGGGATGAGTATTAAAGGGAAAGGGGATTCCAGAAAATGGGAAGCTGGTGGAGGTGGGTGCCACCAGTATGTATATGTTGCAAAAAGATTTCAAATGCTGCCATCTGAGAATAGAGGGTATATGCTTATATAGAACTATCTCCTCCAGTATCACATGGCAAGCTTAGTATCCCAATTAATGTCTTCATACAAAGAAGCTGAAAAAGATAATGATCTCTCTTTAGTAATTTTTTTTTCCTCTTTAGCTTCTTTTTCAAGACTCTACCATAATTCTGGATATGCAAACAGTGGAGATTTATCTTATATTCTATATTTAGTTCAAGAAAAATTATCTTGGAATGACTGTATGACTTGAACATTATAGATGTGTGTAGTATTATGATAATCATATAGACATACTTATGATTCCTGATGATTTAAAGAAATTTGGAATAAGCAGAAAGATTACAAGGTATCTCCAAAGAAAGAAAATACATTACTGGGTATAGCCTTCTAGGTTATCCATTCTGGCCATTAAATTCCTCTGAGCTATTTTACAATTGTTTAAATCATAGGTAAGTTATAGCGATGCAAAATTAATTTTGTCTGTAGGTATTCAAAAGAATCCTTATTGACAGTGGGAAACCCTTTTCTCATCCTGAAAGGCCATTTTTACATCCATTTATGTGTTTATTTCAATATTTCTGACCTATAAACATATTTGTTCTTTGGATTATCCTTTGGACTAGTTGCAATTACTAACCAGTTCTCAAATCAGTGTGAATAAAATAAAACCTTTAATGTATTCATCTTGAGAATCCTGGTTTTATCCTGGTTTTATCCTCTTTTAATGTTAATAGGCTGTTTCGAAAAAGAAGACAAGACAGGATTGGGTTACAATTGGATTAATTCAAATCTGGAGCATTCAGAGAAGCCAACTTTATTCTACTGGGAAGAAAATACAGGAAAGTGAAACAAGGAGCTGAGTCTTCATCTGTTAACATATATTGGTGGGAACTGAACAAACAAATAGGGAAAATGTTTGGCTTTTAATATCTTTGAATTTTAGCTTAAGGGTATGTTATTTTATTACTTTCTTTTTCTGTGGAAATTGAATAATGTGAGTCTGATAGTGTTCAAATTTGAGCTTTTGTTCATTATATACTTGAGTTCATTGTATAATCTCTGGTGAGTTACACTGAACAACATGGTTGGTATAATTTGAAACATAACTGACCTGTGATACAATATAAGTTGACAGAATTTGGATCTTTCTTAGGGCATAAACTAAATTCTCTAATAATGGTCACAGAGAAATCCCAAGGACCACTGTTAGAAACCACAGGAATGGCCTTATGGAGACTCAGGTTTCTAATTAATACCATACTTGGCTATTGAGATACAGAGAGAAAAACATGGAGATTATTGGAGGGTGAAGAATGGATATTCTACTTTTACCCTCATGTTTCTACGAAGCAGCAGTTCTCAGGATGTGGTTCCCTAGGCAACAGAATCCCATCACTCAAAAACTTGTTAGAAATTCAAATGTGGAACCCCCACTCTAGACTCACAGAATCAAGGTCACAACGTTGGAACCCAGAAATCTCTATTCTAACTAATCTTTGGGATGGTGCTAATACACTCAATTCTGAGAAGCTCTGCTACAGACGTCTCTAGCATCTTTCATCAGAATGTCTTGCTCATGTATAATATTCATTGTCATTGTTTCTAGCTTATGAAGTTATTACAATAAGAGACGGCGTGTATATTAAATGCTTAGTACAATGAAGCACATAATAAGCACTCAATAAGGTTGCTCAGAAAGGGAGAATATTGGAATTAGTATAGTACATGGTCTTTTCTTCCCTCTTCTGGGGTATAAGAGTAGCTAAAATAATTTGAGAGATCTTGATGCTATTAGAAAAGACCCTGATGCTGGGAAAGATTGAAGGAAGGAGGAAAAAGGGATGACAGAGGATGAGATGATTGGATGGACTGACTGGCTGGACATGAGTTTGAGCAAGCTCCCAGAGTTGGTGATGGACAGGGAAGCCTGGCGTGCTGCTGTCCATGGGGTCGCAAAGAGTCGGACACCACTGAGCAACTAACTGAACTGAGGCCCTGTTTTGCTGGTTGGCAGAATTAACTAGGGGTATCCAAGGGGGCGCTAGTGGGAATGAATCCACCTGCCAACGCAGGCAATACAAGAGACATGTGTTCAATCCCCGAGTCAGGAAGATCCCCTGGATAAGGAAATGGCAACCCACTCAAGTATTCTTGCCTAGGAAATCCAATAGACAGAGGAGCCTGGCAGGTTACAGCCCATGGGGTCTCAAAGAGTTGGACACAACCGAGTGACCGATCACCATCACCCACAGGATTAACTGAGAGCTTCACTGTTGGCTCAGCAGTGAAGAATCTGCCTGTCAATGCTGGAGACTTGGGTTTGATCTCTGGGTCCGGAAGATCCTCTGGAGAAGAAAAAGGCAACCAACTCCAACATTCTTGCCTGGATAGAGGAGCCTGGTGGGCTATAGTCCATGGGGTCACAAAAATAACTCCAGCAACAGGGTTAATTAAAAGGGCACACACAGTCCATCCCTTGGCTGTACAGTCCCTTGAGTGTGCCCGCACCAAGTCACAATGAACACCTGCATTTCCTCTCCCCCTATGGTAAGCAAACTAAGTTAATTCCTTCTACTTTCCACATTTTCTAGTGATAATAAAATAAAGCAGGTGTTTCAGGATGTATAGACCTGGTTTTCATTTGAAGGGAATGTAGAATGCTTACACCTTGGCTTCAAGTCCAAAGCAGTCTCACTAATTCAACTCTACTGAACAGTTGTAGATGCTGGGGGCTGCTAGATCCTTGCCTGTCCCATTTAGCAAATATTTCCCAATCTATCTCAGATATTGCCTATGTGTCTGATACATTCTGAACATTTTACAAGTGCTAAATCAATGAATCAAGCTTTTGGAAAAAATGGTTTTAAATGTAAAAAACTGGGAGAATTCTGCATCCTTGAATCTTTCTTAAAGAAACTGCTAGAGGATGAGCTTTGGCAAAAAGCTTCAACCTTCAGCAAAAAGACTGATGGTAAACACTTTAACATATATGTGTAGGCCCAAGACTAAAATGAAAGTGGAAATGAGAGCAAGTGAATACATAAATAAAATAATGGAGGTGCTAATAAAATATATTTAATAAATCAATTTCAACCTTCACATATACTGTAAGATACTTAATATCTATAATTTAAAATTCTGCAGGGACTTTCATGGTTATCAGATAGTTAAGACTTCCACTAAATAAGGCATGGATTTGAATCCTGGATGGGAACGAAGATCCCTCATGCCCTGTGATATGGCCAAAAAATAACAAGTAAGCAAATAAAATAATGAAAAAAATTTGCAGGGCGAGAGATAAAATCCCCCATGTCAGAAATATCTTTAAGGATAAAATTATACACTAACTGTGACATTTGGACATTCTTTTAAATTTTGCATATACTGTAAGAACAGAGCTCATATCTATTATTTTTGCTTTAGATAGTTATCTTTCAGAACTATTAAATATAAGGACATTGTAAATATTTATTTACCTTCATCTACTAAGATCATGGCATCTGGTCCCATCACTTCATGGGAAATAGATGGGGAAACAGTGGAAACAGTGTCAGGCTGTATTTTTTTTTGGGCTCCAAAATCACTGCAGATGGTGATTGCAGCCATGAAATTAAAAGACACTTGCCCCTTGGAAAGAAAGTTATGACCAACCTAGATGGCATATTCAAAAGCAGAGACATTACTTTGCCAACAAAGGTCTGTCTAGTTAAGGTTATGGTTTTTCCAGTAGTCATGTATGGATGTGAGAGTTGAACTGTGAAGAAGGCTGAGCACTGAAGAATTGATGCTTTTAAACAGTGGTGTTGGAAAAGACTCTTGAGAGTCCCTTGGACTGCAACGAGATCCAACCAGTCCATTCTAAAGAAGATCGGTCCTGAGTGTTCTTTGGAAGGAATGATGCTAAAGCTAAAACTCGAGTACTTTGGCCACCTCATGCAAAGAGTTGACTCATTGGAAAAGACTCTGATGCTGGGAGGGATTGTGGGCAGGAGGAGAAGGGGATGACCGAGGATGGCTGGATGGCATCCCTGACTCAATGGACCTGAGTCTGAGTGAACTCCGGGAGTTGGATGGACAGGGAGGCCTGGCATGCTGCAATTTATGGGGTCGCAAACAGTCAGACACGACTGAGCGACTGAACTGAACTGAACTGATGCCATTTTTGAAGAATGCAATGGTACCCCACTCCAGTACTCTTGCCTGGAAAGTCCCATGGATGGAGGAGCCTGGTAGGCTGCAATCCATGGGGTCGCTAAGAGTCGGACATGACTGAGTGACTTCACTTTCACTTTTCACTTTCATTCATTGGAGAAGGAAATGGCAACTCACTCTAGTGTTCTTGCCTGGGGAATCCTAGGGACAGGGGAGCCTAGTGGGCTGCCGTCTATGGGGTTGCACAGAGTTGGACACGACTGAAGCAACTTAGTAGCAGCAGCAGTATGCCATTTATAACAACTTGATTTCCTTAGGTAGATCCAAGTTGTTTTAAATATATTACTTTCACCTGAAGAATCCTTTAACATTTTTTAGTTGAGGTTGGTTGGCAGTTAATTGTCTATTTTTCTTTATATGAAAAATCCCCATTTCTCCTTTATTATTTTAAAGTTATTTTCAACTATTATGGAATTCTGATTGATAGTTGCTTTTTTTAATACTTTAAATATTTAATTTTCTTCAGGCTTGCCCCTGGTTTTTTATTAGCCACCTATTATAACTTTTATTTATATGCCATTTTTTCTGATTGATACAATTTTTTGTTTATACCTGGTTTTCATCAGCTTCAATAATATACGTTAAAGGGTATGTGTGTGTATGTCTTTGCATTTTTGTTAGCATTTTTCATAATCCGGAGACCTATGAGTGCTTCTGATATGTGGTCTGCTATTTATCATTAATTTTGGACAATTTTCAAACAGTATCTTCTAAAATATTTATTCTGTTCTTATTTCCCTGACTTTTTTTTTCTAGATTCCATCATCTAAAAATGAACCCAACTGCATTAAAAATCATTGACATAATCACAGTTAAGAATATTAAATAGAAAATCACTCATCTAAGTAAATTTGAACAGGGAATTTTGACTATATACTGGAAAGTTAAAAGCAAAAAGTAAAAAATACTACATTTAGCAAATATCTTTTTCAAAAGGTTAAATATGCTAACAACTTTGAAGACATTTAACATAAAATATAAAGTTTTCCAGGATTGAGTAAATTAGGAGATACCTGAAGAAATGAGAGGTTTCTTATGTTGCATGAAGGAATTTAAAACATAGAGATTAGAATAAACCCTATGGAATTAGACTGGATTCAGAGATAACGATGTGAAATCATACCTTGTATATATTGTGTTGTTTAGTTTCTAAGTCATGTCCAAATCTTTTGCAACCCCATGGACTGTAGCCCACCAGGCTCCTCTGTTCATATGTATTGAGTTGCCATTTCCTTCTCCAGGGGATCTTCCTGAACCAGGGGTTGAACCCCCATCCCCTGAACTGGCAGGGACTCTTTACCATTGAGCCATCAGTGAAGACCTTATATATATAGATAAACATATAAATAGATTCAGTTATATGTATGCATATCTGCTTAGAGGGCTTAGAGGCAAAACATACATACACAGAAGGTAATGAGAATATCTAATGTTCATATCTTATTTTCTAAATATTACTGACTAATTTGGGTTTCTCAGATAGCTCAGTGGTAAAGAATTCATCTGCCAATGCAGAAGCCCCAGGAGACACAGGTTCAATCCCTGGGTTGGGAAGATATGCTGGAGGAGGAAATGAAAACTCACTCCAGTATTCTTGCCTGGAAAATCCCATGGACAGAAGATCCTGGTGGCCTATAGTCCATAGGGTAGCAAAGAGTTAGACATGACTAAGAGCATACACACAAATATAAAGATTGTTTGGCAGGGAAAACACAGATGATCCTGGAATATTTTGTAGTAATGGAAAGTAAGAAATGCTCAGAATATGGTATTATGCCAATAGGCAACGATTTGAAGGGGCCTCCCATGGACAAGTCTGAGATAATGTAAACAAAATACACATGATTTCATTCTAATATAAATAGAACAAAATAAATATCCATATTAGTATAAATAAATAAGCTGAGATAATGAAACTCTTACTAGTAACAATTTGATTTCATAAATACAGGAAGAATATCAGAAATAGAAAAAGTAAGGAGCTTGTTGGCCTCAGTCCATAGGGTCACGAAGAGTCAGACGTGACTGAAGTGACTTAGCATGTATGCATGCACAGTAATAATTATTTTTAAGACAAGATCTTCACTGTATTCTAAAATTGGTGATAAAAATATAATAGGAGTATATTTGCATAGGCACGAAATATCTTCACACAACATACTTAAAAATACAGGGAAAAATAGTAACTGTACAGAGGAGAAAATTGACACACATCGCCTTAACCAAATTACTAAAGCTCTCATCACCAATAATAATGCATATTAATGTTATATGCCTTCTGGTGTGATGTGCTGAGAAGGTTATACCTCAGAGTATCACATGGTAGCATTTCTGCTAAAAACACATTACCTTAATTTTTTCATGATGAAAAAAAATATCAGTCAAACCCAAATTGTGGGACATTCAACAAAATAATTGGACAATATTCTTAAAAATTTTTCTTGCCGTGAATAAAAAAGAGGAAATGCCATAGACTAGGAAAGACCAAAGAAACATGATAATGAAATATCAGAAATAGGATGTAATCTCCAAAATATATAAGCTGCTCATGCAGCTCAATATCAGTAAAACAAGAAACTCAGTTAAAAAACTGGCAGAAGAATGGATACATGTATATATACATAGCCGAGTCCCTGTGCTGTTCATTTGAAACTGCCACAACATGGTTAACTGGCTATGCTGCTGCTGCTAAGTTGTTTCAGTCGTGTCTGACTCTGTGTGACCCCATAGAAGGCAGCCCACCAGGCTCCCCGTCCCTGGGATTCTCCAGGCAAGAACACTGGAGTGAGTTGCCATTTCCTTCTCCAATGCATGAAGGTGAAAAGTGAAAGTGAAGTCGCTCAGTTGTGTCTGACTCTCAGCCACCCCATGGACTGCAGCACACCAGGCTCCTCCATCCATGGGATTTTCCAGGCAAGAGTACTGGAGTAGGGTGCCATTGCCTTCTCCGGTTAACTGGCTATACCCAACACAAAATAAAAAGTTTAAAGTTAAAAAAAAAAATGGGCAGAAGACCTAAACAAACATTTCTCCCAAGAAGACATACAGATGGCCAATGAATACATGAAAAAATGTTCAACATTGCTCATTACTAGAGAAATGCAAATCAAAACTCAATGAGGTATCATCTCAGACTAGTCAGAATGGTTATTGTCAAAAAACCTACAAACAATAAATGCTAGAGAGGACGTAGAGAAAAGAAAACTCTCTTGCACTGTTGGTAGGAATATAAATTGATACAGATACTACGGAGACTAGTATGGAGATTCCTTAACAAGCTAGGAATAAAACTACCATATGACCCAGCAATCTCACTACTGGGCATATACCCTGAGAAAACCATAATTCAAAAGGACATGTGCACCCCAATGTTCATTGCAGCACTGCCTTTACGATAGCCAGGATATGGGAGCAATCTAGATGTCCATCAACAGATGAATGGATCAAGTTGTGGTACAAATATATGCAGTGGAATATTACACATCCATAAAGAGGAATAAATTTGAGTCCATGGTAGTCAGCTGGATGAACATAGAGTCTGTTATTTAGAGTGAAGTCAGAAAGAGAAAAACAAATATATATTAATTCATATATACGGAATCTAGAAGAATGGTACTGATGAACCTATTTGCAGGGCAGTAATAGAGATGTGTTATGCCCAAGTCATGAAATCTCCTGATGACCACCAGGGAGCCAATATCAGATGCAAAGGCAAGAGAGTTTTTATTACCAAGCTTGAGCTGGGGCTCCCACTGTTGCCGACACAGTGGCTAAGGAGAGGAGCCCTGAACTCTGGGTTACATTGCTTATACAGGGTATTCTCATGTGAAAAATTTGAAAAACTGGAGTTTCCGGGTTGAGAGACATCTAATTGGTTACCTTCTGTGGAAGGGTTAGGTCTGACTGGTTTTCATTTCCCGGGCTGGCCACGGGTTCTGCTTGGTTCCCATTTCCCGGGCTTAATTCGAATTTCCTGGGCAGGTCATAAGTCCCGAATGTAAAGTCAGGAGATCCTAATCTGGGATGTGATTGGCTCGCAGGTGGTGGGGTGAGGTCAGGGGATTTCCAAAGACTCTTTCCTCAGAACTCTAAAATGGAGTCTTTTTTTTTTTTTTTGGCAAAATGAGGTGGCTTAGGCTCTTCATTCCCCCCTTCTCAAGGACCCAGGACAGACCCAATCATGGGTCTGTAACCAGCTCTATATTTTCTTCCGCTAAGGGGCCCGCTGGCAGAGCTGTATATTGGGACCTGAGCACCATAAGCTGCACAGTGTTGATGCGGCTCTTGATGAAGGTCATTAACTTGTTCAATAAACACGGCCTGAAGGTGAGTAGCAAAAGTAAGATAATCAGAGGCCCTGTATACCCCAGACGAGTCCCAATGTCCATCTTATGTTCCTCTGTCCTTCAGAAGTGAAGGAGACTTTGACAAGGTTGTAATCAGGGAAATTACCGGTAAATCACTTGTTCTACATGTCTGAGGTGATAGGATTTACAAAAGTCATCGTGACCAGGTCCGACAGCCTGGCCACACTCCATTTCCACCAGCCATCATTTGAAGTCACATATTCCCATGCCTTACAGTGACGACTCTGCATGCCACCACAATTCTTTATCCGGTCTCTTTTGTGCCCTGGACATGCATAGAAATCCACTTTCCGTAGATAAGCGCATGCCCAGGAAGTCTCCATCAATTCTTTTAGGTGGAAGTATAAGTCGGGCCACCGTGTGTTTACAAGGTGCGTGGCAGTCATGTGTTTCAGCACCTCGTATGTCTCTCCATTTAGTAGTTTCCAGGTTACTTTAAAAGGTTGGTGTGGATTTTGGTCCTGGGCCGCACCTAAAGCCTTCCAGCCCGGGAGGGAGAGCACCAGGAGTAGCCGGGTAGCCATTTTACCATTTTACCTACTTTTGTTGTCTTCGCAGTTTTACCTTGAGCGGGTTAGTTTTGTCCAATTCGGCCTTCCATTGGGGGAGGAACTCTTCTCATAAGGCGAATGGGTCTGCAGGCCGTGTGTGGGTGTAGTGGACCCAAGCAGAGATGCCGTCAACTTTGAGAGCAGTTGGTGTCATCAAGACGACAAGGAAGGGTCCCTTCCACCTAGGCTCTAGGGTCTCTTGGTGATGAGCATGTACACCCAGTCTCCTGGCCGGTAGTGGTGAGGTTCAGGTGGAGGGCCTGACTCATATAGCACTTTGAGCCTCTTCCATGTGTCCCTGTGGGAGTATTGTAAGGACCAGAGACAAAAAAGCAACTTCTGATCATCTATTTCTTTTAACACTTCTGCCTTTAGGTTAGGGATTATTGGGGGAGATATCCCACACATGATTTCAAAAGGGGTGAGTCCCAGTTGGTAGGGTGAGTTCCACACCCAGTACAGGGCAAAGGGGAGGAGAGCCACCCAATCCCCAGTCTCAGCAACTAGTTTTGTTAATGTCTCTTTAAGCGTCCTATTCATCCTTTCCACTTGCCCTGAGCTCTGGGGCCTTTAGGTACAGTGCAGCTTCCATCTAGCCCCCAAAGCCCAGGCTACCTCCTGGCTTACCTGAGACATGAAGGCTGGCCCATTATCTGACCCCACCTGTGCCAGAAACCCGAACCGTGGCAAGATGTCTTCAATCAGCTTTTTGGCTGCCACCTGTGCTGTTTCTCTCTTGGTGGGGAAAGCTTCTACCCACCCTGAGAAGGTATCCATGAACACCAACAGGTATTTGTATCCATATTTACCCAGTTTTACCTCAGTGAAGTCCACCTCCCAGTAAGCTTCTGGTCTTGTCCCCCGTTCTCTAATTCCTTGGTCGGCTGGATGAGGGACAGCGTTCGTAAGCTGGCAGGCTTTGCAGTTTGATACGATGTCTCCTATTATCGTCCTGACATCTCTCATGGTAATCTTGGCATGTCTAATCAGGTCTTGCATCTTGTGAGTTCCCAGGTGAGTGGCACGATGCATTTTTTAGTAATACTTGTTTTCCTAGTTCTTCTGGGAGGATTAGAGAGCTGTCTGCTGCTCTCCACCACCCGGCCAGGCTTTTTATCCAGTCTAAGTCTCTTGTGCTAGTTTTTTAGGAAGCCATAATGCTGAGAGGAGAGCTTTTATTTCTTCTTTGTTTTTAATCATCTTATCCTCAGCTGTGAGGAGTCCCCGCTCTCTGTAGATGGCCCCGTGTATGTGGGCAGTAGCAAAGGCGTATCGGCTATTGGTGATGATGTCAAGTTTTTTGTCCTTTCCCAACTGAAGGGCTTTTGTTAGGGCGATTAGTTCAGACCTTTGAGCCGAAGTACCCGGAGGTAGTGCTTCCGCCTACACAATTTGCGTTTCCGTGGTTACGGCCGTTTCCAAGGTCCCAAATATTGCATCAGCACCCCTTTTGCTACTCCTTGTTTTTCATCCACATACAGGAGAAAGGGTTTTGTGACGTCAGGCAATCCCAGGGTGGGGGCTGACAGCAGAGCTGTTTTAATAGTTCTGAAGGCGGCCTCCATCTGTTCTGTCCAGCTGAAAGGGGTGGTACTTTTGGTGGCTTCATATAATGGTTTAGCCAGTTCCACATAGTTTGGAATCCAAAGACGGCAGAAGCCAGCAGACCCCAAGAATTCTCTCACCCTTCGAGGTGAGTCTGGGGTCGGTATTTTGAGTACCGTCTCCTTTCGTGCCTCTGACAGCCACCTCTGCCCTTCTTTTAACACATACCCTAAATAGGTGACCTCTGGTTGGCATATCTGAGCCTTTTTGGCTGAGGCTCGGTACCCTAATTTTCCAAGGGTCTGCAATAGTTCTCGGGTGCCCATGAGGCTAGTCTGTTGGTCTTTCGCTGCAATTAAGAGGTCATCTACGTATTACAACAAGGTTAGTTGGGGATGCTGTTGTCTAAACTCACCCAGGTCTTCATGGAGGGCCTCATTGAAGATAGTGGGAGAATTTTTAAATCCCTGTGGCAGTCACGTCCAGGTCAGCTGTCCATTGATCCCCTCTTCCAGGTCAGACCACTCAAAGGCAAAAAGCTCCTGGCTCTTGGGCACCAGGAATAGACTAAAGAAAGCGTCTTTTAGATCTAGGACCGTATACCAGTGATGATCTGGCAGGAGCGAGCTCGAGGTTGTATGGGTTTGGCACCATAGAATAAATATCTAGAACTCCGTGGTTAACTTCCCGCAGGTCCTATACTGTCCGATAGTCATGAGAATTTGGGTTTTTAACAGAGAGCAGGGGAGTGTTCCACGCTGACTGACAGAGTCTCAAGATTTTCTGGGCTAGGAGCCTGAGGATGCGGGGGATGATTCCCTGTAGGGCCTCTAAGGTCATAGGATATTGTCTGACTCCGACGGGATTGGCTCCTGGCTTGAGATCTATATATATAGGAGGGCGGTGCCTAGCCAAGCTGGTTCCCCCTGTCTCGGCCCACGCTCCAGGGAATTCATCTAGCCACTCCTGGATGTCTGTTTGGGGAAGGGTCGGTTTTTGGTGCAGCCGATATTCATCCCCTAATTGAATTGTCAGTACTGGAATCGGCCTGCCCGCCTGATCAAGTATTTTAGTTTCTCCTGGGAGGAAGTGAATTTGAGCTCCCATCTTGGTTAACAAGTCTCTTCCCAACAGTGGGAAGGGGCATTCCGGGATGACCATAAAGGAGTGGGATACCCGGTGCATGCCCAAATCCACCAATCTTCAGGTAGTCCATTGATATTGTTTCATCCCAGTGGCCCCCTGCACCCATGAAGTCTTTCCAGCCAGTTTCCCTTGGGGCTCCAGCAAAACTGAATATTGAGCCCCTGTGTTGACAAGGAAGTCAATTGGGGTCCCCTCCACTCTTAGGGTTACCCTGGGTTTGGGGAGGGGAGCCGAACCCCATCTCCCCTAGTCGCTCAGTTCATCGAGGGCCAGGATAGGGGTCTTTCATGGTCCCTTCTTTTTCTTAGGGCATTCTTTGGCCCAGTGTCCTTCCTCCTTACAATAGGTGCATTGGTTCTTTCCTAATGCTGGTTGCTTACGGGGGCGGCTCTTACCTGCAGCCACTAGGCGGTGCAGCTGGCACTCCCTTTCTCCTGAATCAGGAACTGTTGCCGCTAGCAGGATGCATGCCATATTGCGGGTCTGGCAGTCTGCTGCCTTAGCTTGTTTTTCCTCGGGGGTCTTGAGTATTGTAGACCCTTTCTGCCACTGTTATTAAGTCCTGGATACTCTTTTCTCCCAGGCGTTCTAGTTTTTGTAACTTTTTCCTAATGTCTGGAGCCGCCTGGTTGACAAAATGCATTATCAAAGCAGCCTGAGTCCCTTCTGCTTCTGGGTCCTTGGGGGTGTATTGTCTAAAGGCCTCCATCAGCCTTTCCAGATAAGCAGCTGGACTCTCAGTGGGGCCTTGTTGAACATCTCTTACTCTAGCTAGATTAGTGGGTTTCTGTGCAGCTGCCTTGAGCACCCCCAACAGAGTCTGGCAGTAAACTCGGAGCCTCTCCTTACCTTGTGCCATATTGTAATCCCAGTCAGGCCGCAATAAAGGAAAAGAGGTGTTAATTTAATCTATATTAGTGGTGTGTTCTCCTTTTGCCCATGGGACCCTTTTACTGGCCTCATTCTGTATTCTCTCTCTCTCTTCCGTGGTGAAGAGAGTCTGGAGCAGCTGCTGACAGTTGTCCCAGGTGGGCTGATGAGTAAAAAGCACAGTCTCTAGAAGATTAGTTAGATCTCTAGGGTTATCAGAGAACTTAGCATTCTGTGACCTCCAGTTATATAGGTCACTGGTAGAGAAGGGCCAGTATTGATGAGGTTGGTTCCCTTCCTCGTGGGGGGGACCAGCCACTCGTAAAGGGAGGGCAACAGTTGAGTCTACTGGCCCCACCAGAGACATGGCTCTCCTATGGTGAGTATTTTGTGCAGGTCCCCCTTCTGATGCGTCGGTCCTAGGTGGAGGGATAGCAGGGGCCTGCAGTGGCTCGAGGGGTTGGTAAGGGGGTGGGAAGAGAAGTTCTTCCTCTGTTCCCCCTTGTAAAATGGGGTACAGTGGCGCCATTGGTTCAGGTTCCTTGGTATCTTTCAGGTTCTTTCCTACACGTGTCACCAGCACCTGCACGGTGGAGAATCCCTGTTGAGGCAAGAAAGGTTTTACCCATGGAGATGGGCATAATATGAGATCTTCCCACACTATGACATAGGGAACTTAGTCAGGGTGTCCGCTCTGCGGTCGAAAGATGATGTCTTGGACTCAGTGCACAGTTTCCAAGTCAAAGGTGCCCTCTGGGGGCCATCCCACGTGGAAGGTTGGCCATTCTGCGCTGCAAAAAGTGGTTAATTTATCTTTCTTAATTTCCACACTGAGGTCATGTGCGTGCATCTTGACCTCCTTAAAATGGTCAGTGATCAGGGATAGAGGGGTAGGGTTAGATTGACTTTGCCCCACCGTTCCTAGATCAGTCAGATGTTGGTAAATTAACACAGACAGTACAGATAGCCACACAGACAGACAGAGACAGAAGATACAGACCTCCGGGAGTCCGGAGACAAAACTGAAAGTAAGACAACGGCCTCTGGGCGTTCAGTGGGAGCGACCCGCTATCGTCTATAGAGAACAGGGTCACTCTGCCTCCTCCAAAGGGGCCGGGAACGTCTCCCAACGACCTGCACCAGTGACCCGCTGGCATATCCACCTGAGTCATATACCGGCTTCAGAAAATAGGCCTTATCAGAAACAAAGAGACAGAGAAGAGCTTACCGGCTGCGGATAACTCTCCGGATCGGTTTCCCTGCGGGGCCAAGGGGAGATCCCAGACAAGCCCCCAAATGTTATGCCAAGTCACGAAATCTCCCAATGACCACCAGGGAGCCGATATCCAATGCAAAAGCATGAGAATTTTTATTACCAAGCTCGAGATGGGGCTGCCAGCTTACCGACGCAGCAGCTAAGGAGAGGAACCCCAAACTCTGGGTTACATTGCTTATATAGTGTATTCTTGCGTGAAAAATTTGATAAACGGAAGTTTCCGGGTTGGGAGATGTCTAATTGGTTACCTTCTGTGGAAGGGTTAGGTCTGATTGGTTTTCATTTCCCGGGCTGGCCATGGGTTCTGATTGGTTCCCATTTCCCGGGCTTAATTCGAATTTCCTGGGCAGGTCATAAGTCCTGAACATAAAGTCAGGAGATCCTGATCTGGGATCTGATTGGCTCGCAGGTGGTGGGGTGAGGTCAGGGGATTTCCAAAGACTCTTTCCTCAGAACTCTAAAATGGAGTCTTTTTTTTTTTTTTTTTTTGGCAAAATGGGGTGGCTTAGGCTCTTCAGATGGAAATATACAGAATGGACTTGTGGACACAGTGGGGGAAGGAAAGGGGGGGCAAATTGAGAGAGAAGCATTAATGTATATATATATACACACACACACTACCATGTGTTAAAATAGATAGCTAGAGAGAAATAGCTACATAGAATAGGGAATACTGCTTGGTGCTCTGTGATGACCTAGAAGGGTGGAATGGGATATATGTATACGTATAGCTGATTCATGTTGTTGTACAGCAGAAACCAAACAACATTGCAAACGAATTATCCTCCAACTAAAACACACACACACACACACACACACACACACACACACACACAAAGACTACAAAAACCTTGTGTATTCCCTGTCCACCATCTGAAAAAAAAAAAAGAAAAAGAAAAAGAAATGCAAGCAATCCCTTTTTAAATCACTTCAAGGAAAAAAACTTACTTAGGACTAAACCTCATCAAGCAGGTGAAAGATTTATATGCTGAGAACTATGAAACATTAATAAAGGAAATTGAAGATGTTTCAAAGAAATGGAAAGATACCCACTCTTTTGGATTGGAAAACTTAATGCTGTTAAAAATGGCTAAAATTCTCATAGCAGTCTACATATTTATGGTGAGTCCTATCAAATTACCCAAGACACTTTTCACTGAACTAGAATGAATAATCCTAAAATGTATATGGAACTATAGAAGAGCCAGAATTGCCATAGCAACCTGGAGGTGCAATATTGCAAAGCTACATTGCCAAACTATATCAATCAAAATAGCATTTGTTATTGGCACAAAAATAGACATATGCATCAATGGAACAGAATAGAGAGCCCAGAAATAAACCCACAAACCTATGGTCAATTAATCTTTGACAGTGTAGAAAAGGATATTCAATGGGGAAAAGACAATCTCTTCAGCCAGCGGTACTGATAAAGTTGGATAGTCTCATGCAAATCAATGAAGACTAGAACACACCCTTACACCATACACAAAAGTAAGTTCAAAATGGTTTAAAGACTTAGCCCACAAGGCTCCTCTGTCCTTAGGATTCTCCAGGCAAGAATACTGGAGTGGGTTGCCATTCCCTTCTCCAGAGGATCTTTCTGACCCAGGGATTGAACCCAAGTCTTCTGCACTGCAGACAGCTTCTTCACCATCTGAGCCATCAGAGGAGCCCTGAATATAAGACAGAACACCATAAAACTTCTAAAGGAGAACATAAACAAAATATCCTCTGACATAAATTGTACCAATGTTTTCTTAGGTCATTCTCCCAAGGCAATAGAATAAAAACAACAATAAACAAATGGGACCTAATCAAACGTAAAAGCTTTTGTATAGCAAAGAAAACCATCAACAAAAGGAAAAGACAACCTATAGACTGACAGAAAATATTTGCAAATAATGTGACCAACAAAGCCTTCGTTTCCAAATTATGCAAACAGCTCATACAACTCTTCAGGGAACCTTCCCAACCCAGGGATTGAACCCATGTCTCCTGCATTGCAGGCAGATTCTTTACTGACTGAGCCAGCAGGGAAGCCCAACCACCACCATACAGCTCAAACACACACATACACACAAATAGAACAAAAAAGCTAGTAAAGTGTTTTCATCAGAGAAATCATAACATTAGATTTATATATATCTTTGAAAGTGTTGGTGGAATTAAAAAAACAAAAACAAACAAACAAAAAAACAAAAAAAAACGAAGCAGAGTTTAAAAGCTATAACACATTGGAACTCACCTAGAGGCCATCGCTTGTCTCAGGCTTTATAGGAAAACACTGAAGCCTGACAAAAGTCTCAACTTTATGACAGAATGAAGCTGGTAAATCTTAGCATTACTCACTGGTTCAGAGATGATCCTTTTGCTCAATAAACAGCAAGACAGGATCCTGAAAACTGGCATCCCAAAGGTAAAGGGCTATCTATAAATAAAGAATAAGAAGGAAGATGTTCTAATGCTTATGATACGTAGGGAGTGTGGAAACTTGGGGTCCATGGGGAAAGGTGATTGGGAAAGGTGTGCAATCATGGCTCTGCACAGACATAACTAATCTGTAGGCTTCTGCATGTTCAATTTCAATCTTAACCAGTTTAGCTCAGACTAGACACTGCTGACTCCAAATCTCTAAAAAAAAAAACAACTCAGGTTATCGTTTAGGATATTATCGTTTAGGACACCTGCCTCTTGGAAGACCTGCAAGTCTTTTGTAACAATAATTAAAACGAGCTTGATTAGTGAAGCCAGGTTAAGTGAATTTGACTAATAATTACCCACAGTTTCAACAATGTGAAGCTCTGGGCACTCAGAAGGGGCCGTCACTGCCACCAATTTTATTTGTCCACATCCTTAAAAGCAAGATAGTACCTAAAAGATCGATTTCAGCCTATGAGTGAGTCTGTATAAACTGTCAGCAGAAAGCCCTTCTGTCCCTTCTACCTTCCAAATCTCACTTGAGTGCTTCTTAATTGAAGGCTCTAAGTAGGAAAACTATGTAGAAGGGATTCTATAAAATTTAGTTCCAGAATCCCCATGAATGGAGATGAGAGTTCACAATGGATAATCAAGTTAAAGTTTGTTAATATTTTAAAATAGATCCATTTGCCTATCATGATGTATATAATTGAGTTATTTTGTACTTAATGCTGTTTACACTGATATCACAGCCCAGAGATTGATAAACACTAGCTTAATGAGTGAAATTATCTGATTATGCAGAAACAAATTTCAATATGGCTTTAGTCTCCATCAATTAGATATTTGACCTTATAAAACTCTAAGATAAGAAAGGTCTAGGTTTCTTTGTCAAAATGTGGCCCTAAGAGGATAGCTGCTTGTGCTGATAATAGAAATGAAGGAGAAGGGGAAGCAGAACAGGGGAAAAAAGTGGAAGACAAGGAAGAGAAAAAAGAAGAAGACAAAGAAGAAGAGGAAGAAGCCAACTGCTGATTAAATGTTTTACCCATTCTCATCCAAAGATATTTCATCTGTGTGCTTTTTGCTTTTAAATAATTTAAGAATTGAAAAGTCAGTCCCTGTTGCTATCTCTGTGACATCAATAAAAACACCACTCAGTTCTGAAGAAATGTGATTCATGAAATTGTATAAGTAAGATCTCCAGAAAAATGCAAACATTTCCCATCACATTGAGGATAGAAACTTAGCTAAATTGAAAACTCAAGTAACTTGTTAATAGGACTTGACAAAGTTTCTCATATGGCTCATAATAAAACTTTTAAATACTGTATTGGCGTTTTTCTTTCTGGCTTGCTTCGCTCTGTATAATCGGCTCCAGTTTCATCCACCTCATTAGAACTGATTCAAATGTATTCCTTTTAATGGCTGAGTAATACTCCATTGTGTATATGTACCACAGCTTTCTTTTCCATTCATTTGTTGATGTGTGGCAAAATCAATATTGTAAAGTAATTAACCTCCAATTAAAATAAATAAACTTATTTTAAAAATAAAATTAAATAAAAGAGAACCAAAGGCTTCTACAGAAATGCTTGTGACACATTGGGCAATAAATTCACTAATGTGACTAACGAATAAGGATGTTTGCTCTATCAGTCATTATGAAAATTTTATGAAACATTTTTCTCTTTTGAATGTGAAGTTAGCAGGTAAAATAACTTCATATTTAGTTTCTTGCATTGTAGTTCCTCACAACCTAAAGATGGTTTTGATTTGACCAGATGTGAAAACATACTGAAGCAAAAAAAAAAAAAAAAGAGGCCAAATTTAGACAAACTCTAATGTGTTTGTGAAAGGTTTACTGTTGTGTCAGCTTTGTTCTATCAACCTGTGAATAAAAGCACTTTTAATGAAGAAATAGAAACATGTTGGCCATATTTTAACAGTTCAATGAAAAGGTAATGCTGCATTAATTTTATAGGTGGATCTTACCAGGGCAAAAATAAATCTATTTTCCTTGGGTGATTATCAGTTACTCTTTCTCACTCCATTTTCTCATGCTCTAGATATTATTGTCCTTCAATACGATTTGTGTTTTCATATTTTCATAGGTTTATTTCTCTCCAAGAACTGTTTATATTCCTTTCATTAGAGTATCTCACATAAAAGATGGTTGAAAGTATATTTGTTAATACTCCTTCTAAAATTTATCACCTAACTGAAGAAACTGCACCTAGTGTTCAATAAAATACATTAGCAAGTCACCTCATCTGGTTTAAATAATTAAGTTAAAGTAAAAGAAGTTAAGAAATAGTTGAACATAATTTGCATTTAACATAATTTTCTATAGGGGAAACAGTGTTTTATTATAAGAAATTAAATTTATTTTGTGTCCAAGTATTTCTAAGACCCATGAGATTTCTCTTAATATTTTTAACCAAATATGAACAATATTTATTGAATAGTCATGATATTCTTAGAACTGTCATTAATTTATTACTTAAACTATGTCATGCAATCATTAAAACCATACTGACTTCTATTTACAAATAATGTAACAGGCATAGTGCTATAAATAACTAGTTAGAGTTTAATGACTATCTTCAAAAAAAAAAAAAAAAAGACCACCAGTAAAACTACTGACTAATCGAATTTAGCTCTTACTTAACTTAGCTTCTTTAAAGGAGAAGAAAACATCATAATTGGGCAACATTTGTAATGTAATAATTTAGGGTTGGTAGGCACAGCAAGAATCTGCCTGCAATGAGGAAGACATGGGTTTGATCCCTGGGTTGAGAAGATCCCCTGAAGAAGTGAATGGCAACCCACTCCAGTATTCTTGTCAGGAGAATTCCATGGACAGAGGTAACCAGCAGGCTACAGTCCATAGGGTAGCAAAGAGTCAGACAGGACTGAGAGACTAAAACTTTCACTTATTCTTTCAGACACCAGCAAACTGAGACCCTAAAAGGAATATATGTAAGTAAAATGTTCTATGAAAAGTAAGCTGTTTTCCCAAATGAGCAAAATATTTGTTCAGATAAATTGCTTTGCAGTCATTTATCAGCTTAACTGCCTTCTTGTCAAGAAATCCCTAGAAAAAATTACTGGTCTCTACCCAATCCCAATAATTAAGCTATGTGCAAGAGAGCTTATTTCATATAGGGAGTGTCTTGGAAATAAAATTATTAATGAAAACAATAATACTATGATATATCTTCATTATTTCTGCTTTAAATATTGAAGAAGTGTTAGGACTTCGTAAAATATAAACCTAAAAGACAAAGAATATAATTCTTAAGTTATGCTTTTGAAAAATAGCTCAAAAGACAAAAAGCAACTGTGTGGTATGGAAGTCATGAACTAAAGGTTGACTTTTTGCAATAAGGAGTTCATGATCTGAGCCACAGTCAGTTCCCAGTCTTATTTTTGCTGATTGTATAGAGCTTCATTAACTTTGGCTGCAAAGAATATAATCAATCTGATTTTGATATTGACCATCTGGTGATATCCATGTGTAGAGTCAACTCTTGTGTTGTTGGAAGAGGGTGTTTGCTATGACCAGTGCATTCTCTAAGCAAAACTGTTAGCTTTTGCCCTGCTAAAGTTTGCTCTTGGCAGAACTATGTTGGCCTTTGCAGAAGACATTAAGAAGAGGTTGCGAGAATACACAGAAGAACTATACAAAAAAGATCTTCATGACCCAGATAACCACGATGGTGGGATCACTCATCTAGGGCCTGACATCCTGGAATGTGAAGTCAAGTGGGCCTTAAGAAGCATCACTACAAACAAAGCTAGTAGACAGGATGGAATTCCAGTTGAACTCTTTCAAGTCTTAAAAGATGATGCTGTTACAGTTCTGCGCTCAATATGCCAGCAAATTGGTAAAACTCAGCAGTGGCCACAGGACTGGAAAAGGTTAGTTTTCATTCCAGTCCCAAAGAAAGGCAATGCCAAAGACTGTTCAAACTACCACACAATTGGACTCATTTTGCACACTAACAACATAATGCTCAAAATTCTCCAAGCCAGGCTTCAACAGCTCATGAACCGTGAACTTCCAGATGTTCAAACTGGATTTAGAAAGGGCAGAGGAACCAGAGATCATATTGCCAACATGCATTGGATCATAGGGAAGACAAGAGAGTTCCAGAAAAACATCTACTTCTGCTTTATTGATTACACCAAAGCCTTTGACTGTGTGGATCAAAACAAATGGAAAATTCTGAAAGAGATTGGAATACCAGACCACCTGACCTGCCTTCTAAGAAAGCTGTATACAGGTCAAAAAGCAACAGTTAGAACCAGACATGGAACAACAGACTGGTTCCAATTTGGGAAAGGAGTACATCAAGGCTGTATATTGTCACTCTTATTTAACTTATTTAACTTATATGCAGAGTATATCATGTGAAATGCTGGACTGGATGAACCACAAGCTGAAATCAAGATTGCCAGGAGAAATATCAATAACCTCAGATATGCAGATGATACCACTCTTATGACAGAAAGAGAAGAACTAAAGAGCATCTCGAGGAGAGTGAAAAAGTTGACTTAAAACTCAACATTCAAAAAACTAAGATCATGGCATCTGGTCCCATCACTTCATGGCAAATAGATGGGGAAACAATGGAAGCAGTGACAGACTATTTATTTGGACTCCAAAGTCACTGAAAATGGTGACTGCAACCATGAAATTAAAATATTCTTATTCCTTGGAAGGGGAGCTATGACCAACCTTAATATGCTAGCATATTAAGAAGCAGAAGCCTTACACTCCCAACAAAAGTCCATCTAGTCAAAGCTTTGGTTTTTCCAGTAGTGATGTATGGATGTGAGAGTTGGACTATAAAGAAAGCTGAGGGCCGAAGAATTGATGCTTTTGAACTGTGGTGTTGGAGAAGACTCTTTGAGAGTCCCTTGGACTGCAAGGAGATCCAACCAGTCCATCCTAAAGGAGATCAGTCCTGGATGTTCATTGGAAAGACTGATGTTGAAGCTGAAGCTCTGACACTTTAGCCACCTGATGCAAAGAACTGGCTTACTGGAAAGACCCTGATGGCAGGAAAGATTGAAGGCAGGAGGAGAAGGGGACAACAGAGGATGAGGTGGTTGGATGATATCACTGAGTCGATGGACATGAGTTTGAGCAAACTCTGGGAGTTGATGATGAATATGGAAGCCTGGCATGCTTCAGTCCCTGGCATCGTAAAGAGTTGGACACAACTGAGTGACTGAACTGATGGTTTGAATTGTGTTAGGAACTTTGGTATCCTATTAGCCAAATACATGATCAATATGTTCGTGGTCTAATAAGAGACTGTGAATTTGACATTGACTATGTTTTTGCTCCATTTCACGGTATAGTTTTTATAATATATATGATATAAATAAACATATTTTGAGCCATTAGTTTTGGGGACATTTTTCTTGGAGGAATTTAATTATAGAAGTCTTTGAAACTGATATTGTGAAATGTTTCAAGCAAATAAAGCAAAACGAAAAAAATGTAAGTTGTACTTTGCAAAATATAAAACTGGCACAACCACACTTTGCTGCAAGATAGTCAGGTAAATGTATGTCACTTGCCATGGACCAATCACACTTTATTTGACCAATCAAAACCTAACAATTCTTTGGTCTTTTGCCAATAATTGAAATCTATATTTAAACTAGTTATATGTGGTACTTTTCTTATAATGTAAAATGCCCATGAGCCCTAGGATGAAATAGCCTTTATCAGCTATTGGTAAAATCAAGTTAACTTTAAACTTTCACCTATAACTCTGCCCTATGTCATGTCTTGTGGTAGCCTGACACTTAACCCCTATTTATGCATTTTCCCATCAAAGCTTTTTTCTCTCCTGAGCAGTTCCTTCCTTGTGGATTTCTGTACCATGTCTGAAATACATAAAATGCCTAGTCTTTTCACCTTCATTAGCCTCTGGAAATAAATGCTAATGGTTTGGTCAGGATTTAAAACACATATTGCGTAGGAAAGAAAAAGAAAAACAGTTATTAGAAATTTCTGTTCTGTGAAGTACCCTTTACTCACATGTACCCAGTGGTTTCTCTCTTCATCAGTCGATAGCACATGCTTTCTTATCCCCACTATCATGTCTTGTTTTCTATCATCTTTTCTAATCTCGACACGACCCCACGCCCTTAGGAGGAAAAAAAAAAAAGTCAGCAAAACTAATGTGCACCTTTTTATCAACTGTCTTCTCTGATGCTTTACTGGCAGCCATGCCTCAGGCATTAGTGTATCATTTGTTTTCTATCAAGCACTCATTGATGAATTGCTGAAAGCAAAAAGAATACCCTGCCTAAGAAGAATTCTGGGATCCAGTTTCTAATACTGTTTACATTGTAAGGCTCAAGACACAAATGCACGAAAACAGGTGAATCACCCAGTTATTTGACCAATATTGTTAAAGGTTTAACCCCCTCAGAGTGCAAGTTTTAGATGCAAATTAGAATGTTACTACACTAAAAATCTAAACGTTCTTTCTTTAGAAAAAGACATCTTGTTCTGATGCAGGGTTATACCAGTTCCAGAACTCTGCCATTAGTTATAACTAACATTTAGGTCCTTTTTTAGTCATGTTACTAGGGGCCCAGGTGTTTTGTGCTGGTTTTGTTACCTGAAAACTGGGTTTAGCTCTTGGCAAGTATCTAGTCATAGATCACAACCAAGTTGAGGATCAAGAGAAGGGAGGACTTTATTCCTTTCAACAAGTAAGGAGAACTCCAGAGGCATTTCCCAAGGCTGAGATGTGTGTGCTCAGTCACTCAGTCGTGTCTGACACTGAGACTCCATGCACTGTAGCCCGCCAGGCTCCTCTCTTCATGGGGAATCTCTAGGCAAAATACTGAAATGGGTTGTCACGACCTCTTCCAGGGGCTCTTCCCAACCCAGGAATTAAACCCAGGCCTCCCGCATTGCAGGTGGATTCTTTACCAGTTTAGCTACCATGTAAGCATTTCCCAAAGCAGAGTCTCCCCAAAAAGCAAGACTTGGGATCTTTTACCTAAGGGTGAATGCATATATGTGAAGGGCAGGTATAGTTATTCCCTGTAGAGAGGTGTGCTTTGATGATAAAAAGGAGATTTCATCATAGGATCAGGGCAAAGGTCATTCTGTGCTGACACAGTCCAGGCTCTGACTGACTGAAGTCATGAGGGCCAGCAAAGGTTGATTCTCAGGCTTCAACATAAAGCAAAATGCACAACATACGAGTTGTGACAACCTAAGTTTTATTCAGGGCTTTACCTAAGACCATTCCAGATGTTCAAGCTGGTTTTAGAAAAGGAAGAGGAACCAGAGATCAAATTGCCAACATCCGCTGGATAATCGAAAAAGCAAGAGAGTTCCAGAAAAACATCTATCTCTGCTTTATTGACTATGCCAAAGCCTTTGACTGTGTGGATCACAATCAATTGTGGAAAATTCTGAAAGACATGGGAATACCAGACCACCTGACCTGCCTCTTGAGAAATCTGTATGCAGGTCAGGAAGCAAAAGTTAGAACTGGAGATGGAACAACAGGCTGGTTCCAAATAGGAAAAGGAATACATCAAGACTGTCTATTGTCACCCTGCTTATTTAACTTATATGCAGAGTACATCATGAGAAACGCTGGGCTGGAGGAAGCACAAGCTAGAATCAAGATTCCTGGGGAAAATATCAATAACCTCAGATATGCAGATGACACCACCCTTATGGCAGAAAGTGGAGAGGAACTCAAAAGCCTCTTGATGAAAGTGAAAGAGAAGAGTGAAAAAGTTGGCTTAAAGCTCAATATTCAGAAAACTAACATCATGGCAACTGGTCCCATCACTTCATGGGAAATATAAGGGGAAACAGTGGAAACACTGTCAGACTTTATTTTTGGGGCCTCCCAAATCACTGCAGATGGCTATTGCAGCCATGAAATTAAAAGACGTTTACTCCTTAGAAGGAAAGTTATGACCAACCTACAGAACATATTAAAAAGCAGAGATATTACTTTGCCGACTAAGGTCCATCTAGCCAAGGCTATGGTTTTTCCAGTGGTCATGTATGGATGTGAGAGACTGTGAAGAAAGGTGAGTGCCAAAGAATTGATGCTTTTGAACTGTGGTGTTGGAGAAGACTCTTGAGAGTCCCTTGGACTGCAAGGAGATCCAACCAGTCCATCCTAAAGGAGACCAGTCCTGGGTGTTCATTGGAGGAATTGATGCTGAAGCTGAAACTCCAGTACTTTGGCCACATTATGCAAAGAGTTGACTCATTGGAAAAGACCCTGATGCTGGGAGGGATTGGGGGCAGGAGGAGAAGGGGACGACAGAGTATGAGATGGCTGGATGGCATCACTCACTCTATGGAGATGAGTCTGTGTAAACTCTGGGAGTTGGTGATGGACAGGGAGGCCTGGCGTGCTGCAATTCATGGGGTCACAAAGAGTCAGACACAATTGAGCGACTGACCTAACTGAACTGATACCCCAGGAGACAGCCTCTCAGTAGCTCTGAGGAAATTCCTCTGAAGAAATAGAGGAGAAACCAGTATATATAATTTTTAGTAAAGTAATATGAGTAATTCAGCATACATTTTTAGTTCAGTTCAGCATACATCTTAGTTAAAGATTATTGCTAGTCACAAAGAATGGATATTCCAAGTTAATGATAATAGTGCTTTTCTACATATGGGAGATGCAAAAGTCTGGGTTCATTAGAATTCTTCCTGAGATATGCGTCTAACTATCCAACTGGTCTGTTTTTCCAAAGCACAGAGTGCCTATCCTGGTTTTCATTCTTAATTCCTTAATGACATCATCCTTGAGAACTTGTTGATAAGCAATGTTCTTTTTCTTTTCTTTGTTTCATAAGGGTTTTGTGGGTTCACTTTTTATTGGTGAATAATTCCCACGTGAGAGTGGAAATTTAAAGCCTAGAGAAAGACAAGAATCCCAAATGGTCAGTTGCTAAAGTCAAACAAGATCTCTACAACCAAATATACTGGGTGTGTGTAAAGGGGAGGGAGGATTCCGGTGCAGGGGACATTTCCTGGTTCTTTATGTAGCCATGTGGTTGACAGCCTGTTTATTCAGAGAACCCCCCCTTTTTTTTTTAAGGTTTAAAAAAAATTTTTTACTAGTATCATGTATTTATAGTTCTAACTGGTACATTTATGGTTGCTTACAACAAATATTTGAAACCATGGACACATACACATATATATATAAGAACTCTGAATAATTGTTTAGTTACATCATCATGTAAACAAGTCTACCTTTCACAGTGATCGTACCAAAAACACTGACTTTATAATAGAACAGTTAGAATGAATAGTCCAACATAACAAAAAATTGAGAATTCAGCCTTTAAGTATAATGTGTAAGGAAACACACTCATTTTTTTTTAATACTCATTTATTAGGAACATGTGATATTTGGTATAATCAGGAACTTTACTGGGAAATGTGATTCTAAAAATAACATGTATATGCTAAATACCACAAGAAATTATGGTATTGTGTGATATTTGGACCAAAGTAGCAAACAATTACAAATGTAGTTTTTTATTTATTTATTTATTTATTATTTTTTTTTTTTTAGTTTTTTATTTTTTACATTTTAAAATCTTTAATTCTTACATGCATTCCCAAACATGAACCCCCCTCCCACCTCCCTCCCCATAACATCTTTCTGGGTCATCCCCACGCACCAGCCCCAAGCATGCTGTATCCTGCGTCAGACATAGACTGGCGATTCAATTCACATGATAGTATACATGTTAGAATGTCATTCTCCCAAATCATCCCACCCTCTCCCTCTCCCTCTGAGTCCAAAAGTCCGTTATACACATCTGTGTCTCTTTCCCTGTCTTGCATACAGGGTCGTCATTGCCATCTTCCTAAATTCCATATATATGTGTTAGTATACTGTATTGGTGTTTTTCTTTCTGGCTTACTTCACTCTGTATAATCGGCTCCAGTTTCATCCATCTCATCAGAACTGATTCAAATGAATTCTTTTTAACGGCTGAGTAATACTCCATTGTGTATATGTACCACAGCTTTCTTATCCATTCATCTGCTGATGGACATCTAGGTTGTTTCCATGTCCTGGCTATTATAAACAGTGCTGCGATGAACATTGGGGTACATGTGTCTCTTTCAATTCTGGTTTCCTCGGTGTGTATGCCCAGAAGTGGGATTGCTGGGTCATAAGGTAGTTCTATTTGCAATTTTTTAAGGAATCTCCACACTGTTCTCCATAGTGGCTGCACTAGTTTGCATTCCCACCAACAGTGTAGGAGGGTTCCCTTTTCTCCACACCCTCTCCAGCATTTATTGCTTGCAGATTTTTGGATCGCAGCCATTCTGACTGGTGTGAAGTGGTACCTCATTGTGGTTTTGATTTGCATTTCTCTAATAATGAGTGATGTTGAGCATCTTTTCATGTGTTTGTTAGCCATCCGTGTGTCTTCTTTGGAGAAATGTCTATTTAGTTCTTTGGCCCATTTTTTGATAGGGTCGTTTATTTTTCTGGAGTTGAGCTGCATAAGTTGCTTGTATATTTTTGAGATTAGTTGTTTGTCAGTTGCTTCATTCGCTATTATTTTCTCCCATTCAGAAGGCTGTCTTTTCACCTTGCTTATATTTTCCTTTGTTGTGCAGAAGCTTTTAATTTTAATTAGATCCCATTTGTTTATTTTTGCTTTTATTTCCAGCATTCTGGGAGGTGGATCATAGAGGATCCTGCTGTGATTTATGTCTGAGAGTGTTTTGCCTATGTTCTCCTCTAGGAGTTTTATAGTTTCTGATCTTACATTTAGATCTTTAATCCATTTTGAGTTTATTTTTGTGTGCGGTGTTAGAAAGTGATCTAGTTTCATTCTTTTACAAGTGGTTGACCAGTTTTCCCAGCACCACTTGTTAAAGAGATTGTCTTTACTCCATTGTATATTCTTGCCTCCTTTGTCAAAGATAAGGTGTCCATATGTGTGTGGATTTATCTCTGGGCTTTCTATTTTGTTCCATTGATCTATATGTCTGTCTTTGTGCCAGTACCATACTGTCTTGATGACTGTGGCTTTGTAGTAGAGCCTGAAGTCAGGCAAGTTGATTCCTCCAGTTCCATTCTTCTTTCTCAAGATTGCTTTGGCTATTCGAGGTTTTTTGTATTTCCATACAAATCTTGAAATTATTTGTTCTAGTTCTGTGAAAAATGTGGCTGGTAGCTTGATAGGGATTGCATTGAATTTGTAAATTGCTTTGGGTAGTATACTCATTTTCACTATATTGATTCTTCCAATCCATGAACATGGTATATTTCTCCATCTATTAGTGTCCTCTTTGATTTCTTTCATCAGTGTTTTATAGTTTTCTATATATAGGTCTTTAGTTTCTTTAGGTAGATATATTCCTAAGTATTTTATTCTTTTTGTTGCAATGGTGAATGGAATTGTTTCCTTAATTTCTTTTTCTACTTTCTCATTATTCGTGTATAGGAATGCAAGGGATTTCTGTGTGTTGATTTCATATCCTGCAACTTTACTATATTCATTGATGAGCTCTAGTAATTTTCTGGTGGAGTCTTTAGGGTTTTCCATGTAGAGGATCATGTCATCTGCAAACAGTGAGAGTTTTACTTCTTCTTTTCCAATTTGGATTATTTTATTTCTTTTTCTGCTCTGATTGCTGTAGCCAAAACTTCCAGAACTATGTTGAATAGTAGCGGTGAAAGTGGACACCCTTGTCTTGTTCCTGACTTTAGGGGAAATGCTTTCAATTTTTCACCATTGAGGATAATGTTTGCTGTGGGTTTGTCATAGATAGCTTTTATTATGTTGAGGTATGTTCCTTCTATTCCTGCTTTCTGGAGAGTTTTTATCATAAATGGATGTTGAATTTTGTCAAAGGCCTTCTCTGCATCTATTGAGATAATCATATGGTTTTTATTTTTCAATTTGTTAATGTGGTGAATTACATTGATTGATTTGCGGATATTGAAGAATCCTTGCATCCCTGGGATAAAGCCCACTTGGTCATGGTGTATGATCTTTTTAATGTGTTGTTGGGTTCTGATTGCTAGAATTTTGTTGAGGATTTTTGCATCTATGTTCATCAGAGATATTGGCCTGTAGTTTTCTTTTTTTGTGACATCTTTGTCAGGTTTTGGTATTAGGGTGATGGTGGCCTCATAGAATGAGTTTGGAAGTTTACCTTCCTCTGCAATTTTCTGGAAGAGTTTGAGTAGGATAGGTGTTAGCTCTTCTCGAAATTTTTGGTAGAATTCAGCTGTGAAGCCATCTGGACCTGGGCTTTTGTTTGCTGGAAGATTTCTGATTACAGTATCAATTTCCGTGCTTGTGATGGGTCTGTTAAGATTTTCTATTTCCTCCTGGTTCAGTTTTGGAAAATTGTACTTTTCTAAGAATTTGTCCATTTCTTCCATGTTGTCCATTTTATTGTCATACAACTGCTGATAGTAGTCTCTTATGATCCTTTGTATTTCTGTGTTGTCTGTTGTGATCTCTCCATTTTCATTTCTAATTTTATTGATTTGATTTTTCTCTCTTTGCTTCTTGATGAGTCTGGCTAATGGTTTGTCAATTTTATTTATCCTTTCAAAGAACCAGCTTTTGGCTTTGTTGATTTTTGCTATGGTCTCTTTTGTTTCTTTTGCATTTATTTCTGCCCTAATTTTTAAGATTTCTTTCCTTCTACTAACTCTGGGGTTCTCCAACTCTTCCTTTTCTAGTTGCTTTAGTTGTAGAGTTAGGTTGTTTATTTGACTTTTTTCTTGCTTCTTGAGGTATGCCTGTATTGCTATGAACTTTCCTCTTAGCACTGCTTTTATAGTGTCCCACAGGTTTTGGGTTGTTGTGTTTTCATTTTCATTAGTTTCTATGCATATTTTGATTTCTTTTTTGATTTCTTCTGTGATTTGTTGGTTATTCAGAAGTGTGTTGTTCAACCTCCATATGTTGGAATTTTTAATAGTTTTTCTCCTGTAATTGAGATCTAATCTTAATGCATTATGGTCAGAAAAGATGCTTGGAATGATTTCGATTTTTTTGAATTTATCAAGTTTAGATTTATGGCCCAGGATGTGGTCTATCCTGGAGAAGGTTCCATGAGCACTTGAAAAAAAGGTGAAATTCGTTGTTTTGGGGTGAAATGTCCTATAGATATCAATTAGGTCTAACTGATCTAATGTATCATTTAAAGTTTGCGTTTCTTTGTTAATTTTCTGTTTAGTTGATCTGTCCATAGGTGTGAGTGGGGTATTAAAGTCTCCCACTATTATTGTGTTATTGTTGATTTCCCCTTTCATACTTGTTAGCATTTGTCTTACATATTGTGGTGCTCCTATATTGGGTGCATATATATTTATAATTGTTATATCAGAGAACCCTTTTTGAAGTAAATGCCTCAGCAATCAAAGCTTAACTTAGGTAACTGCATTACAGGAAAAAAAAAAAAAGAAAGAAAGAAACAGAAAACTCAATCATTAAGGTTTATACTACACCCAAGTCGTGCCCCTAATATGGCCAATAAATTATACAAAACCAGAATGTTTTAAGATGTACACTGTGATGATTTCATACATACATACATACGTTGTCAAATGATTACATGCAATCAAGTTAATTAGCTCATCCATCACCTCTCACAGTCACTTTTTCTGTTTGTTTTTGTGAGAACATAAAGTCTACTCTCTTAGCAAATTTTAACTGTATGATATTGTGTTATTAACTATAGTAGTTATGCTATACATTAGAATTAATGATATGCTTTTCAACTCAGAAATTTAAGTTTATCCTCCCTACCCACCGGCCTTGTCACTTACTGTTCCACTAGCAACCCCATTTACTATGTAATTTTGGCTTTTTCTTTTTCATTTTGCTTTTGCAGTTTAAACTTTACACCTGAATTAATCTAGTTTTTTGATGGTTTACTTTTTTTTTCAGTAACATTCAGTGTCCCTGACTAATGCTGCCCTAAGTATCTGCTTCTGAGTCTCTATGTTACGTAGCTTCAGGGATAAGACCTCTGACAATTTCTTCTCCTTCACAGGCCATTTTTCTGTCTACTGTCTCCCCATTCTTGGTATACTCCTCTTCACTCTCTACACATTCATGCAGTGGTTTCAGTCCCTTTTATGATTTTGAGTTCTGTTTGTGTGCTAATGACTCCCAGATCTAGATCTCTAAACCTTGCAACTTCAGCCTATATACTCAATTGTCTGTTGCAAATATCCCGCTAGGTTATAATAGGCATTCATCCTTCATCAAGATTCAGATCAGACCTCAGCTCTCAGACAAGCCTTTATTCAACCCTGTAACTTTCTTCACCGTCCTCCTCTATATTAATACTGTGTTCTGCAAACACCTCTATCAGACATTTAGTGTCTGGAGTCATGATTTTCTGTTTTACCTGTTAATCTCCTACTTGACTGACTGCAAGTTATCTGGGATCAGGAACTTTGACTAAACCAACATTGCATTTCCAGCATCAAATAGAGTTTCTGCAATATTGTAGGTGATATATAATGTAAGTGGCTTAGTTGCTTTCCTTTGTTTGTTTGTTTCAATGTTCAGACTCTTCAACAGTGGACTAATCTTCCTTGGAAGGTAAAACTTTTTAAGCAACTCCTTGGGAAAATGTTCAGTTCAGTTCAGTCATTCAGTCGTGTCTGACTCTTTGCAAAACCATGGACTGCAGCGCGCCAGGCTCCACTGTCCAACACCAACCCCCGGAGCTTACTCAAACCCATGTGCATAGCGTCGGTGATGCTATCCAACCATCTTATCCTCTGTCGTTCCCTTCTCCTCCTGCCTTCAATCTTTCCCAGCATCAGGATCTTTTCCAATGAATTGGTTCTTCACATTGGGTGGCCAAAATATTGAAGTTACAGCTACAGTATCAGTCCTTCCAATGAATATTCAGGACTGATTTCCTTTAGGATTGACTGGTTGGATCTCCTTGTGATCCAAGGGACTCTCAAGAGTCTTCTCCAACACCACAGTTCAAGAGCATCCATTCTTTGGCACTCACCTTTATAGTCCAACTCTCACATCCCTACATGACGACTGGAAAAACCATAGCCTTGACTAGATGGACCTTTGTTGGCAAAATAATGTCTCTGCTTTTTAATATGCTATCTAGGTTGGTCATACTTTTTCTTCCAAGAGGCAAGTGGCTTTTAATTTCATGGTTGCAGTCACCATCTGCAGTGATTTTGGAGGCCAAAAAATAAAGTCTGTCAGTGTTCCCACTGTTTCCCCATCTATTTGCTATGAAGTTATGGGGCCAGCTTCCATGATCTTCATTTTCTGAATGTTGAGATTTAAGCCAAATTTTTCACTTTCCTCTTTAAATTTCATAGAGAGGCTCTTTAGTTCTTCTACGCTTTCTGCAATAAGAGTGATGTTATCAGCGTATCTGAGGTTACTGATATTTCTCTTGGCAATCTTGATTCTGGCTTGTGTTTGTCCAGCCTGGCATTTCTCATGATGTACTCTGCATATAAGTTAAATAAGCAGAGTGACAATATACAGCCTTGTCATACTCCTTTTCCTATTTGGAACCAGTTGGTTGTTCTATGTCCAGTTCTGACTATTGCTTCCTGACCTGTAAACATATTTCTCAAGAGGCAGGTCAGGTGGCATGGTATTCCCATCTTTTGAAGAATTTTCCACAGTTTGTTGTGATCCACACAGTCAAAGGCTTTGGCATAGTCAATGAAGTAAACATAGGTGTTTTTTCTGGAACTCTCTTGCTTTTTCGATGATCCTGCGGATGTTGGCAATTTGATCTCTGGTTCCTCTGCCTTTTCTAAATCCAGTTTAAACTTTTGGAATTTCACAGTTCACATACTGTTGAAGCCTGGCTTGGAGAATTTTGAGAATTATCTTGCTAGCCTATGAGATGAGTACAATTATGCAGTTGTTTGAACATTCTTTGGCATTATGTTTCTTTGGGATTGGAATGAAAAATGACATTTTCCAGTCCTGTGGCCACTGCTGAGTTTTACAAATTTGTTGGCATAATGAGTTTAGCACTTTAACAACGTCATCTTTTAGGATTTGAAAGAGCTCAACTGGAATACCGTTCCCTACACTAGCTTTGTTTGTAGTGATGCTTCTTAAGGCCCGCTTGTCTTCACATTTCAGGCTATCTGGTTCTAGGTGAGTGAACACACCATCGTGGTTATCTGGGTCATGAAGGTCTTTTTTGCATAGTTCTGTGTATTCTTGCCACCTTTTCTTAATATCTTTTGCTTCTGTTAGGTCCATTCCATTTCTGTCCTTTATTGTGCTTATCTTTCATGTAATGTTCCCTTGGTATCTCTAATCTTCCTGAAGAGATCTCTAGTCTTTCTCATTCTATTGTTTTCCTCTATTTCTTTGCATTGATCACTGAGGAAGCCGTTCTTATCTCTTCTTGCTATTCTTTGAATCTCTGCATTCAAACAAGTATATCTTTCCTTTTCTCCTTTGCCTTTAGCTTCTCTTCTTTTCTCAGCTATTTGTGAGGCCTTGTAAGACAACCATTTTGCATTTTTGTATTTCTTTTTCTTAGGGATGGTCTTGATCACTGCCTCCTGTACAATGTCACAAACCTCCATCCATAGTTCTTCAGGCAGTCTTTTAGATCTAATCCCTTGAATATCTTTGTCACTTCTATTGCATAATTGTAAGGGATTTGATTTACTTCATACCTGGATGGGTCTAGTGGTTTTCCCTACTTTCTTCAATTTAAGTCTGAATTTGGCAACAAGGAGCTCGATCTGAGCCACAGTCAGCTCCTGGTCTTGTTTTTGCTGACTGTGTAGACTTCTCCATTGTTGGCTGCAAAGAATAGAATCAATCTGATTTCAGTATTGACCATCTGGTGCTGTCTTTTTGTAGAGTCTTCTCTTGTGTTGTTGGAAGATTGTGTTTGCTACGATCAGTGGGTTCTTTTGGCGAAACTGTTAGCCTTCGACCTGCTTTGTTTTGTACTCCATGGCCAATTTTGCCTGTTATACAGGTAGCTTTTGACTTCCTGCTTCTGCATTCCAGTCCCCCATAATGAAGAGGACATCTTTTTTGGGCGTTAGTTCTAGAAGGTCCTGTAGGTCTTCATAGAACCATTCAACTTCGGCTTCTTCAGCATTACTGCTCAAGGCATAGACTTGGATTACTGTGATATTGTATGGTCTACCTTGGAAATGAACAGAGATCATTTTGTCATTTTTGGGATTGCATCCAAGTACTGCATTTTGGACTCTTTTGTTGACTATAATGGCTACTCCATTTCTTCTAAGGAATTCTTTCCAAAGTAGTAGACACAATGGTCATCTCTGTTAAATTCACCCATTCCAGTCCATTTTAGTTCATTGATTACAAAAATGTCGATGTTCACGCTTTCCTTCTCCTGTTTGACCACTTCCAGTTTGCCTTGTTTCATGGACCTAACACTGCAGGTTCCTGTATAATATTGCTCTTTACAGCATTGGACTTTCCTTCCATCACCAGTCACATCCACAACTGGGTGTCATTTTTGCTTTGGCTCTGTCTCTTCATTCTTTCTGGAGTTGCTTCTACACTGATCTCCAGTAATATACTGGGCACCTAGCAACCTGGGAAAATGTAGACCTGGTTTATGTATCAAATTGTCAGTTGGACTATATAACCTCTAAGATCAATACCAAGCCTGAAATTGAATAAACTAGTCTCCTGTAATGCTTTGAAAATAAATTACATAAGAAGGAAAAGTTAACTTTTTGGCATATTGTCCAAAGTTTCTAATTAATCATTTTGCAAGTACCAAATGCATTGCTTAATTGCTCAGAAATCAAATTACATTAACACTACCAAAAGCTATTGAAAATTGGCACAAATACCATTAACAGATGAAGTATCATTTAAATTAAATGCTTCATGTATTTCATTGTTTTAAAGTCTTCAGATGAGTTTATAGCAAGTGAGCACACAACTTATGACAGTTTACTTTTGGCAAGTAAATTGTCTTACTTTTTGGCAAGTAAATTTGAGGTTCTTCTAGGGATTGGGTCTGTGTGTTCTCACTCAGAAACAATGAAGAGTAACTTCCAATTTGCCTCTATTCTTAATGAGTTTTCTGTGTTGACAAAGAAGCATATTGGAGCTTGTTGCAAAATGAGAAAAGTGTGGTGCACAGATTTTCATGCTGAGACAGAATGCAAACTCTAATTCAATGACTAGATTTTTAAAAAAAAATCATGACTGGATTCCTTTGCAATGGTACAAGGGTAAAATGTATGGAAAAATCTGGAGGTGTTTTTGAATCAGATTTGAACAAATATATAGTTTACATCTGTTTTAAAGAAAAAAAATAGACTCAGAAATTAAGTGACTTACTTAAGGTTCTAATACAAACAGAATAGGTGTTCATGTTATTGTGAGGCAAGTGCAGAGAAAAAAAGTGAGCTGGGCTGTCAGGAAAAGGGAAATTTATTAGAGGGAAATGAGAGGGTGACTGGCCCTTAAGAAGAACCAGTGTCCTCCCTTACTGACAGGGTCTTTCTTATACCCTGCCAATGAAAAATTTTCTGAAGGGATGGTTAAATTTTAGCCTGTAGTTGAGTCCCATGTTTATGTAGCCAGAGGTCAGGAATCTGGTGGTTTCATAGCCTTGAAAAGGTAGGCAACAGAAAACAGAATGTCGTCTGGGCAATTTGGTCAGTCTTAAGGATCACTATGATTTTTATTCTTTGTTTGCGAGGTCAGCATAATGAGCCATTTCTACCACGAGCCTCCATGGAGGCCCTATCCATTATTCTTTCTTGTCTTTATTTATTAATTTATGACTATTTCTCTTCTGCTGAATGTTTATTCTAAAACAGTCTCCAGTCCCTGGAGCCAAAATGGAGACTGCACCCTTCTGGATTTCTGCACTTGTGTGTTTTACATGCAGGGTAATGGGGGAGAAAGTGTTTATGATGAGGTGGAGATAGCAAGTTGAGATAGCAGAGATAATAGTCTGGGAAATTAGATGAGATGCTCAGTTTGACTTTTTTAGAGAAGACTGGTGTTTGTTCTCATGGATTAATTTCTCATTTTCCTCTGTCCCTTCTCAGCAACATAAAAAATTTGATCCCAACACTAAAAGTGTGAAAAACATAAAACAAAAAACAACCTTCCCCTGGCCCTCAGAAACATTTCTAAAATATCTCATTTTCTCTTCACTTAATCTTCTTGGGTATATAGCATTTCTATAGGCCAATTAAAGTTCCCATGTACTTCAAGAGCAATTTGATAACTCTGACTTTATATGCAATTTTCTTTTTTTCTCTCTTTTTTTTGAATGAGCTGGATCTTAACTGCTGTGCAGCAGGATTTCTCCAGTTGCAGAGAGTGGAGGCTACTCTCTAATTGCTGTGTGAGCGTCTCACTGTGGTGGCTTCTCTTGTTGTGGAGCATGGTGTCTACAGCATGGGCTTAGTAGTTGGGATGCATGGGCTTAGTTGTCCCCTGCATGTTGGATCTTCCAGGACCAGGAATGGAACTTGTGTCCCCTGAATTGGTAGGTGGATTCTTAAACACCTGACTACCTGGGAAGTCCCCTCATTTAACTTTCTGAAGCATCAGCGATTTGAACTTTGTCCAATGGTGGTGGTCCTGGAACTAATAGACATTCCTGAACTCAGTACAATTTCACTTAATGAGGGTAAAGCCACCAACCTTCTTATAACGAATCCCTCCTTTTCTCAACATTCATCTTCCTTTGTCTTCCATCTTTTCCTTCCTAGGTCTAGAGAATCAGGCTGATATAAAACTAGAAGTATCTGAGCTACAGGGAAAATAGCCCTTTTCATGAGTGATTCTAGTGGGTCATTCAAAGAACTGTCATTTTATGGTTACAGTTTTTCTCAAGGTCTCATTCCTTTGTAGATGCACATAGTATATTTTCCTATATTTTCACAAATAATATTTTTCTATGTGCAGATGACTGCATAAAAATATTTTTCAGGATGTACTTTATCACTGGAATATTCAATATTTTATCTCTTTTATGTCCACAATACACACATACCAGCAATTTAGGCATTTTAAAGAATGTGTTTTCTCTATTTCAAGAAAGCATGTTTTCCCAAATTAATTAATCAAGCTGAGATCCATTTCAAGGGGCTGAATTGTACGATCATGCAGCTTTAATAAATTATAAACCTTTCAGTGGTTAAAGGCAACATTTCTCAGACTTAACATAATGGAATTGGGCCAATTCATTCAGAGCTTAATTCACCAGGACTGAGATATGCTTGCCTCCAGGCAAGTGGCATGAATTTCTCAAGACATTTCTTAAAAGAAAGTAAATGGTGGAATTAGAAATCTCTTTCCAAGACCTAACACAACATTTCTGCTCATTCTAGGTCTTTAATAATCACAAACACAAATAGTCATATAGATGAAAGGAATATTCACTGAAGCAGTATCTTTAGATATTGACAGAAGAGTCAATGAATAAATGAAGTTGATTACCCTTTGAGAGACTAAAAGCTAAGTTAATGTATTTTACGATTCCATTTTATACTTCATTGAAGAAAGGTAAGTCAGCACTTAAATTGAAACGCAATTCATCCCCCCTCCTCCACCCTGCCAAATTTTAGAGTAAGTCATGATAATTCATATAAATTGGAAGTTTAAATCCTCCTTACAATCTTTAAACTGAGAGTTTGGGGTCATAATCAATTCCAATACATCTTAATTTAAATGTTTACCTCTCCAAAATGTAGCTGCTACAAGGGCTATTTGTGCTGGATGATATTTTTATTTCATGAAAATTTGAAAATGTAGAACCTGAATCAACTTCTCCTTTTATTTAGGTGCAGGTATGAATTTTGTGTACAGTTTTGTCACTTCCTAGCATCCCCATATTGATATGGCTAGTATTTTTGCTGTTGTGTTGTTTTGTTTTGTTTTTGGCCATGCCATGAGGATTGTGGGATTTTAGTTCCCCTCCCATGTATTGAACCCATGCCCTCTGAGGCGAAAGCCCAGAGTCTTAGCAAATGGACCATGACGAAATTCCTTGAGGAGGTATTTTTAATTCTACTAAATTAAATGCTTTCATACTGCACTTAGTGGGAGAAACTATACTGATAATGTGAGAACTGCTGAATTATATTCATATCAAATTCAAGGGCTTAGTATATAATGTTTTTTAATAAATATAAATATACTCAGTATCAAAATATTATGAATAGAAAATTAAGTAAGCAAAAGAGGACCATGATTCATCTCATCTCTAGAACTCTTTAAATATGTTCCTTGGAATGAATCCTAGTTTTTCAAGAGGGTAGGAACCTGAACGCTTCTTCTTAACATGTCTTTCTCTCTTATTTCCCACAGCACTGTTAAGTTCTGAAAAGTCTAATTGTTTCTTTTCCAGCTTTATTGAGATGTAACTGACATGTAACATTGTATAATGCATTACATTTTACAAGATGAAAAATGTGTTGATTTGATACACTTGTATATTACAAAATGATTACAACCATAGCTAGCTTTAGCTAAAATTTCCAACATGTCACATAGTTACCAATCTGTGTGTGTGTGTGTGTGTGTGTGTGTGTGTGTGTAATGAGGACACTGAAGATTCACTCTCTTAACAAAATCCAAGTATATAATAGAGATTATTAACTGTAATCATCAAGCTGTACATTGGTTGTTGTTCAGTCCCTAAGTCATGACTAACTCTTTGCCACCCCATGAACTGCAGCATACCAGGCTTCCCTGTCTTTCACTATCTCCTGAAGTCAGCTCAAACTCGTGTCCATTGATTCGGTGATGTTATCCAACCAACTCATCCTCTGCCATCTCCTTTCCCTCCTGCCCTCAATCTTTTCCAGCATCAGGGTGTTTTCCAATGAGTCAGATCTTTATATCAGGAGCCCAAAATAATGCAGCTTCAGTGTCAGTCCTCCCAGTAAATATTCAGGGTTGATTTCTTTTAGGATTGAATGGTTTGATCTCCTTGCTGTCCAAGAGACTCTCCAGAGTCTTCTCCAGCACAATTCAAAAGCAGCAATTCTTCGTTGCTCAGCCATTTTTATGGTCCAATTCTCACATCCAAGATGATTACTGGAAAAACCATAGCTTTGACTATATGGACTTTTGTCAGCAAAGTGATGTCTCTGCTTTTTAATACTCTATCTAGGTTTGTCATAGCTTTTCTTCCAAGGAGCAAGTGTCTTTTAATTTTATGAGTTCAGTCACTTCAGTGATTTTAGAGCCCAAGAAAATAAAATCTGTCACTGTTTCCACATTAGATCCAGAAATTTATCCAATACTAGGAGTTTGTACTCTTAGACTCACAGCTTTTGGTCAACCTCATCTTCTTAGCCTCTAAAACCAACATTCTAGTCTTTACAAATTTATTATTAGATTTCATATATATGGGATGACATGCAGAATTTCTCTGTTTTACTTCTCTTAGCATATCATTCAGGTATGACCTAAATCAAGTCCCTTATGATTATACAGTGGAAGAGAGAAATAGATTTAAGGGGCTAGACCTGATAGACAGCGTGCCTGATGAACTATGGATGGAGGTTTGTGACACTGTACAACAGACAGGGATCAAGACCATACCCAAGAAAAAGAAATGCAAAAAGGTGAAATGGCTGTCTCAGGAGGCCTTACAAATAGCTGTGAAAAGAAGAGAAGCAAAAAGCAAAGGAGAAAAGGAAAGATATACCCATTTAAATGCAGAGTTCCAAAGAATAGCAAGAAGAGATAAGAAAGCCTTCCTCAATGACCAGTGCAAAGAAATAGAGGAATACAATAGAATGGGAAGGACTAGAGATCTCTTCAAGAAAATTAGAGTTACCAAGGGAACATTTCATGCACAGATGGGCTCAATAAATGACAGAAATGGTATGGACCTAGCAGAAGCAGTAGATATTAAGAAGATGTGGCAAGAACACATAGAAGAATAGTGCAAAAAAGATCTTCATGAGCCAGATAATCACGATGGTGTGTTCACTCACCTAGAGCCAGACATCCTGGAATGTGAAGTTAATTGGGTCTCAGGAAGCAACACTATGAACAAAACTAGTAGAGGTGATAGAATTCCAGTTGAGCTATTTCAAATCCTAAAAGATAATGCTGTGAAAGTGCCACACTCTATATGCCAGCAAATTTGGAAAACTCAGCAGTGGCCACAAGACTGGAAAATGTCAGTTTTCATTTTAATCCCTAAGAAAGGCAATGCCAAAGAATGCTCAGACTACCACACAATTGCATTCATCTCACAAGCTAGTAAAGTAATTCTCAAGATTCTCCAAGCCAGGCTTCAGCAATACGTGAACTGTGAACTTCCAGATGTTCAAGCTGGTTTTACAAAAAGCAGAGGAACCAGAGATCAAATTGTCAACATCCGCTGGATCATCAAAAAAGCAAGAGAGTTCCAGAAAAAAACATCTATTTCTGTTTTATTGACTATGCCAAAGCCTTTGACTGTGTCAATCACAATAAACTGGAAAATTCTGAAAGAGATGGGAATACCAGCCCACCTGACTTGCCTCTTGAGAAATCTTTATGTAGGTTAGGAGGCAACAGTTAGAACTTGACATGGAACAACAGACTGGTTCCAAATAGGGAAAGAAGTTTGTCAAGGCTGTATATTGTCATCCTGCTTCTTTAATTTACATTCAGGGTAAATCATGAGAAATGATTGGCTGAATGAAGCACTTCCAGAAATCAAAAGTGCTGTGAGAAATATCAATAACCTCAGATATGCAGATGATACCACACTTATGACAGAAAGTGAAGAAGAACTAAAGAGCCTCTTGATGAAAGTGATAGAGGAGAGCGAAACAGTTGGCTTAAAGCTCAACATTCAGAAAATCAAGATCGTGGCGTCTGGTCCCATCACTTCATGGCAAATGGATGGGGGAACAGTGGCTGGCTTTGTTTTTTGGGGCTCCACAATCACTGCAGATGGCGACTGCAGCCATGAAATTAAAAAATGATTACCCCTTGGAAGAAAAGTTATGACCAACCTAGAGAGCATATTAAAAAGCAGAGACATTACTTTGCCAACAAAGGTCCGTCTAGTCAAGAGTCATGTATGGATGTAAGATTTGGACTATAAAGAAAGCTGAGCACTGAAGAATGGATGCTTTTGAACTGTGGTGTTGGTGAAGACTCTTGAGACTTGCTTGGACTGCAAGGAGATCCAACCAATCCATCCTAAAGGAGATCAGCCCTGAGTGTTCATTTGAAGGACTGGTGTTGAAGCTGAAGCCAATACTTTGGCCACTTGATGCGAAGACCTGATTCATTGGAAAAGACCCTGATGCTGGCAACAATTGAGGGCAGCAGGAGAAGGGGACGACAGAGGATGAGATGGTTAGACGGCATCACTGACTCAATGGAAATGAGTTTGAGTAAACTCTGGGAGTTGGTGATGGACAGGGAGTCATGGCATACTGTGGTGATGGGAATGCAAAGAGTCGGACATGACTGAGTGAACTGAACTGAAATTGAAGTTTCATCCAGGTTGCAGCAGATGACAAGATTTCCTTCTTTCTCATGGTTAAGTATTTGTAATATTTAAATATATGTGAGATATATGTCTGTGTCTATATTAGGTATTTAGACAGGTAATTTATACATTCGTCTATTGACAGGCATTTAGGTTATTTCCATATCATGGCTATTATGAAAAATGCAGCAATAGATATGTGTGCAGTTGGTTTTTCAAGATGTTGTCTTCATTTCTTTTGGATACATAACCAGAGGTGGAATTACTGAATCCTATGGTAATTCTAAATTTTTTTGAGAACCCTCTATACTGGTTAATCCCTTATATTATTTGCAAATATTTTTCCATTGCATAGGTTGTCTGTTATTTTGTTAATGGTTTACTTTTATTGTGTAGAAATTTCTTAATTTCATGAAGTCCCACGTTTGTTTTTGGTTTCATTGACTTTGCTTTGGGTGTCAAATCCAAAAAACTTTGTCAAGACTAATATAAAGAAGTTTATCACATTCTTGGAAGAAATCCTAGGATTTTTATAGTTTGAGGCCTTATGTTCAATTCTTCAATACTTCTTGATTTAATTTTTGTGTATATTGTAAGATGAAGGTTTGATTTCATTCTTCTGCATGTGGTTATTCACAGATAATCCACTGTGCTTCCCAATTTAATCCTCCCTTCACATATATTCCCTGTTTATTGTTCCATACAGTTTGGCCTTTTCCATAATTGAACAGTACATTATGTAGACCTTTCATACTGTCTTCTTTCCTTAATACATTTTAAGTGTTCGTCATTATTCATCCATGTCTTCTTATGGTGTTATACATCATTTCTTTTCAGTATTGAATAATATTTTATTGTAAGAATGTGCCACATTTGGCTCATACATTGAACTATAGAATAATATACTGTTGCTTCCAGTTTGCAGTGATATGAAGCTGCCATAAACATTTGCAGATTGTCATTATGGTTTTATATTTTCCTTTCTTGTAATATCTTTATCTGGCTCTGGTGTAGAGTGATGCTGGACTTGTAGAATGAATTAGGAAGTGCTACCTCTGGTTCTATTTTTCTGGAAGAAAGGGAAGAATTGGTATCATGTCTTCCTTTTTTGTTTAACAGAATTTACCGGTGACAAAAGTCATATGGACATGATGATTTTTTATATGGAGATTACAAAAGTATTTAGGTGTGCCTTTCAAAAAGTTGTTTTGCTTCATGTGTATTATCAGATTTGTGGGCTTTAAACTGTTCATGGTTCACATTATTGTTTTAATGTCCACTGGAATAGGTCATAAAAATGCCCCTTTTCTCATTTATGATATTTTAATTTTTTCTGTATTCTCTTTTCTATGTTTAGCCTGGCTAAAATCTCAACTTTGTTAATTCTTTCAAAGAACTGGATTTTGGTGTCATGATTTTTGTATTTTTTTCTTTTTTCCAATTTCAATAATTTCTGCTATAGTGTTATCTTTCTCCTTAATTTGCTCTTTTTTCTCTAGTTTTTTAATGCAGAAACTTTCATTACTGATTTCATTTTTATGTCATTTCTGATTTATATATCTGAAAATATTAACTTGTTTTCGTGCTGTGTATGTTCAGTTGCTCAGTCATGGAAGAAATGGGAAGATTTGGTATCATGTCTTCACGTCTTCCATTATTGTTTGACAGAATTTACCAGTTATAAAAGTCCTACGGACATCATGATTTTTTATATGGAGATTATAAAATTATTTAGGTGTGTTTTTCAAAAAATCATTTTTATTTTTTGTATATTATCAGATTACATGTATTTCATGTGTGCTACAACCCCAATGACTGTAGCCCACCATGCTCCTCTGTCTATGAAATTTTTCAGACAAGAATACTGGATTGGGTTGCCATTTCCTACTGCAGGGACTCTTCCTGACCCAGGGATCAAACCGGTGTGTCTAGCATGTCTGTATTTGGAAACAGATTTCTTTACTACTGAGCCACCTGGGAAGCTCAGCACTCCCTTTTCTTCATCCCACAAATTTTGATGAATCATACTGCAAGCATTTAATTCAAAATACTTTCTAAACTTCTTGAGATTTGTTTTATCCACTGGTTCAGATTAGATGAGTGTCATTTATTTTCAAATACTTGGAGTTTCCCAGCTCTATTTCTGTTATTGATTTTTAGTTTAATTCAGCTATAGTATGAGAATACATTTTGCATTATTTATATTCTTTTATGTGAATCTGTGGCTTATGATCCAGAATATGTTCTGCATTGGTGAATGCTTCATACAAGCTGCAGAAGAATGTATACCCTGCTTTAATTGGACGGAGCATCCCATACATGATGGGGCTTCCCAGGTGGCACTAATGGTAAAGAAACTGCCTGCCAATGCAGGAGATGTAAAAGATAGGGGTTCAGTCCCTGAGTTGGAGAGATTCCCTGGATGAGGGCATGGCAACCCACTCCAGTATTCTTGCCTGGAGAACCCCATGGACAGAGGAGCCTGGCAGGCTACTGTTCAAAGGGTTGCAAACAGTCAGACAGGACTGAAGCAACTTAGCACATATATGATAATTACATCAATTTGATTATTATTGTTGGTCAGGTCATGTTATGGTTATTGAATTATTTCCTGCTTGATGTATCGATTAATAACAATGAATTTGTCTTTTTTTCTTCAGAGATCTATCAGTTTTTGCCTTATGCATTTTTATACCGTATCATTAGGTACACCTGTGTTATGGATGTTTATGTCTGAGAATTGAGTCCTTTAAAATAGTACCATTCTTTCTCCTTTATAATTTTACTTAATCTGAATTATGTTTTGTCTGAAATTAATGAAGCTATTTCATTGGCTTTTGTTTACAGTTAGTGTGATATCTTCCCATCTCTTTATTTTTATGTATCAGGGACTTTACATTTAAATTAAGTTTCTTGTAGACAATGTATGCTACTGCTAAGTCAATTCAGTCGTGTCCGACTCTGTGTGACCCCATAGACGGCAGCCCACCAGGCTCCCCCGTCCCTGGGGTTCTCCAGGAAAGAACACTGGAGTGGGTTGCCATTTCCTTCTCCAATGCATGAAAGGGAAAAGTGAAAGTGAAGTCGCTCAGTCGTGTCCGAATCTTCGTGATCCCATGGACTGCAGCCTACCAGGCTCTTCCACCCATGGGATTTTTCAGGCAAGAGTACTGGAGTGGGATGCCATTGCCTTCTCCAGACAATGTATAGTTGGGCCTTTTAAAGTGTATTTTGATAAAAATTTGTATTTTAATTGATTGTTTAGGCCATTCACATTTAAATTTATTATTGCTGTATTCAAGTTAATATCAACCATGTTTGCAACTGTTTTATATTATTGCCAGAGGCTTCTTTTTCTGCTTTCTCTGGTTTTACTGAGCATTCTGTGTGATTCCATTTATCTCCTCTCTTGGTATATCAATTATATTCCTTTTAAAAAATAGTGATTTCGCTAAAAAAAAAAAAAATAAAAAAGTGATAAGGGAAAAAAATAAAGGTGAATAGACTTGAAAAGGCCCTGATTAAAAAAATAATAAAAATAAAAATATCTATCTTCAAAAAATACTGTGAAACTTCATGCATAGTACATATACCGAATAATAGACTATTCCCAACCCTCCCCTTGCCCCTTGTGATCTTGCTGTCATTTTTTAAACTTATCCATATGCTTAATACTTTTTGCCCAGACTTCCCCTTGTTTTATAGGTATACTGCTTGGTTAGTTTTTACATTTCCTAAACTCCTTTGTGATTTCATATTTTTCCATTTGATGAACTATTTCCTCTCATGCACTCTCTGCTTCCTCTTAGCCTGGTAGAATATTCATTCTTAGCATTTATTTTAAATATCACTCCTTACCATATCAGAAAGCTTTCCTGACCCTCCAGACTATCCTAGATCAACTTTTTATATACACTTATAACACTTTCTTACTCCTGTCTTTATGACTCTTATTGAAATTGTAATCAATTAAGTATTTATTTATCTAACAGTAGACTTCACTTTCACTTTTCACTTTCATGCCTTGGAGAAGGAAATGGCAACCCACTCCAGTGTTCTTGCCTGGATAATCCCAGCGACGGGGGAGCCTGGTGGGCTGCCGTCTATGGGGTCGCACAGAGTCAGACACGACTGAGATGACTTAGCAGCAGCAGCAGCAGACTTCAATACCCCCAAGAGCAGTTGTTTTTCTCTTGTTACTTGCTTATCCAAGAATTAGTCTGGCACTTATTAAGTAAGGAACAAATACGGAATAAGTAAATGTTGAAGGATGACTTATGGTTTATAAATCAAAATTGTATTTTCTTGGAATATATTTGGAGTATCTAGCATACTAGACCTTTATCAAAGTATAAAATTATAGATGAAATCTTCAAATAATTTACCCAGACAAAATCTCTTTTGAGCAATGTAAGATAACAGCTGATAGGGCACTATTGTTGTTAAGCAATCTTTTGAGAAATGCTCCCTTATTCAATAGGTGCTCCTTAAGCAGCTCTAAGGCAGGAATGGACTATGGCCTGTAGACCAAATTAAATTCATCAACTTTTTGGTACAGTCCATAAGCTAAGAGTCATTTTTACATTTCTAAGTGATAAAATAATTCCAAAAAAGAATATTTCATGATATGTGAAAACTAAGTGACATTTACATTTCATTGTTCACAAATAAAGACTTTGGTTTATAACAATGCTCATTGGTAGTGAAAGTGCTCAGGGCTCAGTCATATCTGACTCTTTGGGACTGTAGCGTGCCAGCTCCTCTGTCCGTGCTATCCTCCAGGCAAGAATACTGGAGTCTATTCCCTTCTCCAGGGGATCTTCCCAACCCAGGGATCAAACCTGGGTCTCCTGAATTGCAGGAAGATTCTTTACCATCTGAGCCACATTGTGCTTATTCGCTCAGTCATGTTCAACTCTTTGCGACATTATGAACTGCAGCCTACCAGGCTCCTCTGTCCATGGGGATTCCCAAGGCAAGAATGCTGGAGTGGGTTGTCATGCCCTCCTCCAGGGGATCTTCCCAACCAAGGGATCAACCCAGGTCTCCCACATTGCAGGTGGATTCTTTACCATCTGAACTACCAGGGAAGGCCCTGAGCCACATTAGACATTGTTTATTGATGATTTTTATGGTAAAACTCTTAAGTTGAGTAGTTGTGATAGAGAACATATAATCCATAGCTTTAAAATAGTTATTGCCTGGCCTTTCATTAAATAAGTTCATGAGCCTTGTTTGAAGACATAAATAAAAATGAGTTGTTTGAGGGACATTATGCAGTTCTGATGTCACTAGCAACCAATATCACCATTCCAACTAAGCATAAAAAAGTATACTTGGGTACAATTAATGTCTCTAATGGAAAATTAAAGTAACCAAAATGGTGTTTAGAAAGTATAGTTCTGTAGAAAGAGTATAGTACTCCATGCTGGAGTCTTAGTTTTCCCCCTAACTTAATAATTCTGGGGGAGATGCAGAGACTTTACGTCTTTGTTTCTCTGCTGTCTTTAATTCATGTAAATATTCATTAGGCAGAAAGGAAGTAACAATTTCAGAAGAAAAAGAACTTATTATAAGTCACTGTAAATGTCCAAAGTTGTTGTGTTTGTTTTTTATAGAAACAGAGAGAAAATAAATAGCCTTATTAAAGTTTCCATTTAAGAGAAAGGTTCCCAAACTGTCAATTTGGAAGCATAATGACATCGATCATGATTTGTCCCTATTATTGATCATGAGACTGGATATTGGCAGTAAAATGTTCAGCTATATTGACATTCAAATACCTCAACCATTAAGGGAGAGTATGGTCCTGTACTGACTGTGGCTGTTGGATTCATTCTTCATTTGGGCTAGATCTTATCCAAAGGAATGCCAGCAAAGTCTGCAGTAGACATGTATGGCATGTCTTTCCTTTTTTTGTTTTTGTTTGCTTGTTTATTTCGTCTTTTCATACATTTGATCTTGAGGTTTCAGAAGCTCTTTTCTTAGCAGGAGGATGGAGTAGGGCATGCTTGTGCTTGGGATGGGGTCATTTGTTCATAAAATAGAAAATGTTTTCACTGATACTAAGTTGTATGGTAGACAAAATGCATTAAATGAGGTATCACCTAGTTCAAATCTGTTTATAACACTTCCAGTGTGCTTAGATTATGTCCCTTTCCAGTTTTCTGAATTTTTCTCACCTGCAAAATATGGATCCAGGGCTATGTATTTAAGGGCCCTTCTTACTCTGATATTAAGCTGTGAAACAAAAGAACAGTCGTAGGATGACAGAATAATGTGTTGTGATTTTTGAGTCAATGGAATCAAAATTCCAATTAACACACACAGACAGGCAATGCCAAAGAATGCTCAAACTACCGCACAATTGCACTCATCTCACATGCTAGTAAAGTAATGCTCAAAATTCTCCAACCCAGGCTTCAGCAATATGTGAACTGTGAACTTCCAGATGTTCAAGCTGGTTTTAGAAAAGGCAGAGGAACCAGAGATCAAGTTGCCAATGTCCGCTGGATCATGGAAAAAGCAAGAGAGTTCCAGAAATACATCTATTTCTCCTTTATTGGCTATGTCAAGGCCTTTGACTGTGTGGATCACAATCAACTGTGGAAAATTCTGAAAGAGATGGGAATAGCAGACCACCTGACCTGCCTCTTGAGAAATCTGTATGCAGGTCAGGAAGCAACAGTTAGAACTGGACATGGAACCACAGACTGGTTCCAAACAGGAAAAGGAGGACATCAAGGCTGTATACTGTCACCCTGCTTATTTAACTTATATACAGAGTACATCATGAGAAATGCTGGGCTGGAGGAAGCACAAGCTAGAATCAAGATTGCTGGGAGAAATATCAATAACCTCAGATATGCAAATGACACCACCCTTATGGCAGAAAGTGAAGAGGAACTCAAAAGCCTCTTGATGAAAGTGAAAGAGGAGAGTGAAAAAGCTGGCTTAAAGCTCAACATTCAGACAACTAACATCATGGTATCTAGTCCCATCACTCCATGGGAAATAGATGGGGAAACAGTGGAAACACTGTCAGACTTTATTTTGGGGGGCTCCAAAATCACTGCAGATGGTGATTGCAGCCATGAAATTAAAAGATACTTACTCTTTGGAAGGAAAGTTATGACCAACCTAGATATCATATTGAAAAGTGATGTCTCTACATTACTTTGCCAACAAAGGTCCATCTAGTCAAGGGTACAGTTTTTCCAGTGGTCATGTATGGATGTGAGAGTTGGACTGTGAAGAGAGCTGAGTGCCAAAGAATTGATGCTTTAGAACTGTGATGTTGGAGAAGACTCTTGAGAGTCCCTTGGACTGCAAGGAGATCCAACCAGTCCATTCTAAAGGAGATCAGTCCTGGGTGTTCTTTGGAAGAACTGATGGTAAAGCTGAAACTCCAATACTTTGGCCACCTCATGAGAAGAGTAGGCTCATTGGAAAAGACTCTGATGCTGGGCGGGATTGGGGGCAGGAGGAGAAGGGGACGACAGAGGATGAGATGGCTGGATGACTTGGTGGACATGGGTTTGGGTGAACTCCAGGACTTGGTGATGGATAGGAAGGCCTGGTGTGCTGCAATTCATGGGGTCGCAAAGAGTCGGACACGACTGAGTGACTAAACTGAACTGAATCTCTAAATGAGAGATTTATAACAAGAAAGCCTTATTTTTTGATGAAACTCTAATTATCATTTATTTATTCCTCAATAAAAGGAAAAATGTCTGAGCGTCTCTGGGGAGGAATAGAAAAATCTTCTGCTACTATGAAGCCTGCTGTCTTGTGGAAAGAGTGTTCATGCAAGCACATGCTTTGGCATCCTTGAACAAGCAAACAAACCCAGAAATACAGGAGTTGCATAGTAGTGTAGCTTAAAATGTTGTATCTAAATACCAAAATTTAAGCGAAATATAAGGGGTGTTTTCCCAATTGAGGATGTTTTCCCACACATAGCAACACAGAGTGAGGTGTTTTACTTATTTCAGTAAGATTAGGATTCAGTAAAGTGATTTCAGTGAATTCTCACAACCTCTTGATATAGCAGGTAAAATTTTCTGCATTTTACAGATTCAAACAGTAAATTTAAAGGTAAATAACTTCTCTGTGGCAGAACTGAGATTAAAATCCAAGCTTGTCAATTTACAAAACCCCTCTTTGGAACTATGATCATGGGAAACCCTCAGGTTTGTAGCTGAATAATGAAATCTCATCAAGACAATGTTTGATTTGGGGGTCAAACAGAAATTCTGTTAAATAAACTGTATATGGTAAAGGACAAATATACTATTAATGGGTATATTTTGGTTTCCAAGTGGTAAGGAATGGTAGAAAGTGGTGGGAAGAGAGGGTAGGAAATATAATTAAGGAATTAAGAAAACAATTTAAACATCTTTAGAATCCAAGTGCAACCACTTTGCTAGGAAGGAGAACATCATATTGTCAGGCTAACACATGAAATGTTGAGACAATTGATGGATAGTCTATTTCCTAGATGATGTGAATCTCTGTAAATTAAGTAAACAGCTATGTTTAAGAGTAAGATCCATAAGCAATGTGGATTCATATCTCAAATCTCTGTTGAGTTCAACTAAAGTGACAAAACTAATCACTAGATGAGGACAGTCCAATGACAACTTCTTAAGCGGATCTGGAATTTGACTGCTATATAGGTACATTTCTTCAACTATCTGTCAAGCATAACTTTTGTTTCATCTGTACTTTTACAGATGGCTTAAAATTTACATAAATAATGTAAATTATATAATCATCTTTAACAATATTACTGCCAAATAACTATATAAATATTTTAAAATAATTGTACTTTTATTATGCATAACTTAAAAGCCATATGCCTTTGATTAAAGTAAATTTAAACCAGATTGCTAAACTATCGTACTGAATAAAAATGTGTTCAATACTTACTTAAGAGTTATGAATAGGTGCTTAATTTTATTTTGCTTGCTGGCACTTCAATCTCTGTGTACATACATACACACTTAAAGACTGCAAAAGAGAAGCCACAAATTAGTGATATGCAAGTAAGACATAAGTTATTTTCATTATAAGCTATAACTGCAATGACAAAAAGCTTTATGTCCCATTTTTGTCACTAATATCAATGTTAAAGAGTTGAAGATTTATGTATTAGGAAGCACCCTCAGATAGTCTGTAAAACAATAGATCTTAACAACTTTGAAGGAGCTGTTAAGAGTACATTGTATAGAAAGTATGCATTTTAAAAAGTTCATAAACATACATTTATATAATTGGAGCTATTACGGTTTATCATATCAATCATCCATGCACTAAAGAGTCAACAGCTTCAAAAATTCTTGTTAGAGAGTCTGGCAGTTATATGCAAGCAACCCAGTTTTGAGCTTTTGAGGAGGTTAAGGAAAACAATTCAGATGTTTGTGTGAGGTTCTCTGTAATAGCCCTAAACACAGCTTCTCTTTGGAAATAAAAGTAAAGTGTATACTTGTGATGACTATCAAACAAGAATTATAGGACTGTCATAGAAATCAAATCATATCCCAAAATTATGTCAAGTTGTTTTGGAATAGAAAGACATAACAGTGTATGGGGGTGGTAATCCTAACTTTATAAATATATTGAATATCTCTCTGATTTCATTGACTTGATATCTGCATGTTAAGCTATAAAGAAGATGTTATTCATCCTATAAAGGTGATCTAAAGAATAATGCATAGTTTTTGCCCTCCATTGGTTTTGTCTATGTTGATGTTTTTCTTGCACTTGTCTTAGTATATTTATTCTAGATTGGAGAGAAAGGATTTTTATATATGAAATGCTAATAACCTATACAGAGCAAAACACAATAAATGTAATACTGCCTAAATTGCCAAATGACTCATAAATCATAAATGCTACTACAGAGAATGTGTAAATAAGTTTCCAAGATTACATTGATTTTGTCATATTTCATTTAATATCAATTTCCAGAGGGTTTCTTTTTAAAAACTTTTTATTGAGGTATAAATTGTGTTAGTTTCTGGTGTATAGCAAAGTGAATTAATTATACATATATCCACTCTTTTTTAGACTATTTCCCATATAGGCCATTACAGAGTATTGAGTTCTCTGTGCTATAAAGTAGGTCCTTATTAGTAATCTATCTTATGTAAAATGACATGTGCATGTCAGTTTCAATCTTACAATTTATCCCTACCCCCTCCAGAGGATTTCAATGTAAAAAGAGTTTTCATTCGCAGAGACAGAGGACAAAGATAACACTAGTTCAGGAGATAATTTATGAACTAGCAGGCCATGTTATTATAACAAATCCCATTTGACAAAAGATGACAATAATTCTATAAATACTGTCTCTTACCTAATCTCTGTAGAAAGAGACTTTAATAGGAACAATTTAGGATTGTTTCACCAAACATATAGGAAATTTATTATTTTCTTTCCAGTCAGGGATGGCTGATATGAATAAGAGCACTGGAAGTCTGTACCTCACTTTGCTACTGTAGAGATAATCAATATAACCTGGGCAATTTAAATTATCCCATAAATTATTCTTAGGCATTTTCATCCCTTGGTACAATTTCAGACACAGAAGTTCCCCATAATGCAGTATAACAATGTTATGATGCATGTTTTTGGTTAATAATTGATTTATTTTAAAAATATGTTCTATGCCATGATAACTTATTCAAACACCATATTTTTGGCTTTTATTAATTCCTTATCTAACCCACTGATTCAATATACTTTCTTAGCAAATTAGCATTAAAATTAAAACTATGTAAGAATGTTGGATATTCAATACTGAGAAAGGAAGACCTCAATAAGAGAAATATGACACCTATCATATTTTACTGAATAAAGAAAAAGTAGTAATAATGTACATAAGATTAGTACAAGTTTAGCTAAAAATTTCATCCACCAAATATTAAAATCCTGATAGAATTTACTTCCATAAAACAGGCTCCTCTGTCCATGGTATTCTCTAGGCAAGAATATCGGAATGGATAGCCATTCCCTTCTCCATAGGCTCTTCCTGACCCAGGGACTGAACCTGGGTTTCCTTAATTGCAAACAGATTCTTTACTGTCTGAGGCACCAAAGAAGCCCCAAAGTTTTGGCATTATTATATTTTTGAATTGAACTAAATAATAGCCATGATAAATACAAGTAAATGTTTATTGAGTGCTGATCATATGCCAGTCACTGTGCTAACTACTTTATGTGAAATCACCCTTTACTTTCAAAGTAATAGGAGGAAAAATCCTAGAGGAGCTCGTAGAAGTTAAGCAACAAATCTTAAACCCACAGTTGGAAATGAATAAATACTATTTGATAAAGAGAAACATTGTTAATTTGATTACTCTGCTTATTGGTTCAGTCTGCTTAGAATCTTCCTCAATCTCTTTCAACTACTTTTTCTGCTTATAAATTTCTTATCTATAATTCTAGAGAAAGAACATCTATAGTTCCCTTGAGAAGTCTTCTAAACCCCTTGACTCAAAACTGTTCCCATCTCTCCAAACTTCTATTGAATGAAAATGCACTTTTATTGAGCATTTATAGACCTACTATTAAATTATGTATACAAGTATTTGTTCACTCCAATTGGATTGAGTATTGAGAAGTCAGGAATTATGATCTGGTCATATTAAATCCTGCACAGACCCTACCATACTGAGCTTTTCTTGCGTTTATGCTATGCTTCTACCTCTTAGAAATGTATCTTAGAATTCAATAAAATTTAACTCTCACCTTCCTGATAACATGCAAAGCAATAAAAAGCCATGCACTATAGAAAAATATAATCGTTCTACTCTAATAAAATAATTAAATGGGAAAAACATTAATGTTAAATACAATGATGAATAATAATGTCAGTTAAACACTATAATACTATAAAACAAATTTATACAATTGAAGAAACCTTGGCTTGCTTCCTTAGTTTTGCATCATTCCAGAAACATAGTGACAACGTTTTTTGACATTTACTTCAACAGTAGAAGAATACAGAGATGACTTTGGTTTAATTTTTGTGTGCATGTTTCATTAATTGAAAAATCATTCATAGAGAAACGCATAAATGTTAGTAGGAAAGATTTTGAAAATGCCTGGAAAGTTCAAGGAAATATATATAGAAAGAGGTCTCATTGAAGACGGAGGATTGGTGTCTTGAAAAAAAAAGCAAAAAAAAAAAAAAAAACAAAAAAAAACCCAGTGATTTTTAATATATTTTTTCTTGTGTTTATTTGCATAATGACTACTTTTGAAAGCAATGATTATTGGATTCTATTTTGTTTCTGATAAATACTAGAAAGAGAGTAGAAATAAGAGAATCAATTTGAATACCTAAATGCAATCTTTTCTAAAAAATTAAATGAAATTTATTTGTTACTGTGAAATTGTTTCTGACATTAGCAATAGGTGTTGTTGTTCAGATTGGTTTTATTAAAATATTTGCCATTTCTTTGTTGAAGAAAATTTAATACAACAGAAAACTGTTCCTACCATTATCTCTTGAAAGCTTAGGGAGAGAATTCCCATAGCATAGCCCTCCTTCATCTCTTCTTTTTTGTAACTATTGCAGAAAAAGAGCATATATTTGGGACATAAAACCAACGAGGAAAAAAAAAAAAACAAAACTGTATCGTTCAGCTTAGGTGAATGCTATACCTATGGTGCGTTTTATCACAGCTGAGAAGCCTTAAATATAATTAAAACCTTTTAAAATAAAGTTCAAATAAATTCCCCCTTTGTCTCAGAGGAAAAATCTTATGTTTACTATATTAAAAATAAGTAATCCTGCTCTTACTCCAGAGGGAGACACTATCTCTATTTTCTAAGGCTGTCTGCTCTACAAACATCCTCGTAAACATCATGACAGTCAGTTCCTTTGCTAGCAAGATATACAGAATCAGTCCAGAAAGAATTATCTCTGCCCAAAGACTGTATACATCAGATCAAAAATTTAAGTTGTAAATGTGAAAACTAATGTGTGAGATAAAAGATACACTAGATAAGATTAACTTATGAATAGACATTTCAGAAAAAGAGATATGTACGTTTTAAAAAATCAGTTAGAAATTATTCAAAATAAAATAGAGAAGATAGAATTGCATAATGATGATGATAAAAAATTCGATTATCAGGTTAAAGTGATCTAATGTGCCTGTGATTAGACTCCTAGAAGAGAATGAAAAGTATCAGAAGAAATAACATTTGAAAAACATACTAACTGATGAACAAAACTCATTTCTAGGAATCCTAACATAAGAAACTCCTTTACATAAGAAATTGAAGGGTCTGACATTGTACTTTACTTGCAGGGTAATGAATACTGACAGAATACAAAAGGTCCCTGGGTCAGAAGAATAGGTCGTCTATTGCTAACAGTCAGAAGAGTGCACTGAGGGCTTCTCATGTTCCCTGTGAATATTTCAGGAGCTCTTCATGACCAAAGCCACACGAAGTGAGGTGATGTGGGCCCGATGTGATCTGAATTTGCTGCATGATGCACTGCAGAAGAGGAACGTTAAAGTTTATCAGCTGTTTGGGAAGCTCTGTGGGAGGTCCCTGAGGAGCCAGTAAATCTGCTGACTTAAGGATCTACTGGCCCCCAAAATTATTATATATATATATATATATATATATATATATATATATATATATATATAATTTTTTTTAACAAAACACCATCTATCCCTGGAATTATATGGGACAGAAGACCAGATATTGGGCTGCCTCACTCCTGAAAACATAGTGACTTGCCTTTTGCTAAGTCCTGTCCAACTCTCTGTGACCTCATGGACTGCAGCGTGCCAGGCTTCCATGTCCTTCACTATCTCTCAGAGGTTGCTCAAATTCATGCTCATTGAGTCAGTGATGACACTCAATCATCTCATCTCTGTCATTCCCTTCTCCTCCTGCCTTCAATCTTTCTCAGCATCAGGGTCTCTTCCAATGAGTTGGCTCTTCATATCAAGTGGCCAAAATATTGGAGCTTCGGCTTCAGCATCAGTCCTTCCAATGACTATTCAGGACTGATTTCCTTTAGGACTGACTGGTTTATCTCCTTGCTGTCCAAGAGACTCTCGAGAGTCTTCTCCAGCATCACAATACAAAAGCATAAATTATTTGGTGCTGAACCTTCTTTAGAGTCCAGCTCTCACACCTGTATGTGATACTGGAAATAACATAACTTTGACTATCTGGACCTTTGTAGGCAAAATGCTGTCTCTACTTTTTACTACAGTGTCTGGTTTGTCATAGTTTTTCTTCCAAGGAGCAAGGGTCTTTTAATCTCATGACTGCAGTCAATGATCACAATGATTTTCAATTCCAAGAAAGAAAAACCTGCCATTGTTTCCATTTTTTTACCCATCTATTTGCCATGAAGTAATGGGACCAGATGCCATGACTTTACTTTTTAAAATGTTGAGTTTTAAGCCAGTTTTTCACTCTCCTCTTTCACCCTCATCAAGAGGCTCTTTAGTTCTTTGGCCCATTTTTTGATTGGGTCGTTTATTTTTCTGGAATTGAGCTGCATAAGAATTAAAGATTTTTAAAATTAAAAAAGAAAAAAAGAGGCTCTTTAGTTCCTCTTTGCTTTCTGCCATTAGGTTTGTATCATTTGCATGTCTGGTGTTGGTGATATTTCTCCTGGCAATCTTGATTCCAGTTTGTGATTAATTCAGCCTGACATTTTGTATTATATGCTATGCATGTATGTTAAATAAGCAGGTTGACAATATACAGCTTTGATGTACTCCTTTCCTAATTTTAAACCAGTCCATTGTTCCATTTCTGGTTCTGTTGCTTCTTGACCTATACACAGGTTTCTCTGGAGGCAGGAAAGGTGGCTTGGTATTCCCATCTCCTGAAGAGTTTTCCAGTTTGTTGTGATCCACAGAGTAAGGGCTTTTGTGTAGCCAATGAAGCAGATGTTTTTCTGCAATTTCCTTGTTTTTTTCTATGATCCAATGGATCTTGGCAATTTGATCTCTAGTTCCTCTACTTTTTTAATCCATTTGTACATCTGGAAGTTCTTAGTTCATGTATTGCTGAATCCTAGCTTGAAAGAGTTTTAGCATTACCTTGCTAGCCTTTTAAATGAGCACAATTATATGGTAGTTTTGTCATTCTTTGGCATTACCTTTCTTTGGGATTGGAATGAAAATTGACATTTTCCAGTCCCATGGCCACTGATGAGCTTTCCAAATTTGCTGACATATTGAGTGCAGCACTTTAACAGCATCATCTTTTAGGATTTGAAATAGCTCACATGGAATCCCATCACCTCCACTAGCTTTGTTCACAGTAATGATTCCTAAGGCCCACTTGACTTCACACTTGGGGGTGTCTGGCTCTATGTAAGTGACCACATCATCATGCTTATTTGGGTCATTAAGATCTTTTTCACATAGTTCTGTGTATTCTTGGCACTTCTTCTCAATCTCTTCTACTTCTCTTATGTCCTTGAAGTTTCTGTCCTTTATTGTGCCCATCTTTGAGTGAAATGTTCACTTGGTTTCCCTAATCTTCTTGAAGAGGTCTCTAGTCTTTCCCATTATATTGTTTTCTTCTTTCACCTTAGAAGTAGTTATAAGAAACCACCATGTTTCTGGAGAAACACTATAGAGACTATGGGGCACAGAAAACTGTGGAGAAAATCAATAAGGAAATTAAGAAAAATGCTGATATATTAACATTTTTATATTCTTGTCTGACCCCCAAACAGCAGAATGCAATTCCTACACACATACAGAACGTATTCTGGGCCATAAAACAAATCTCAATCAATTTTAAAGTATTCCTGACCTATAAAAATTATGTTTCTGAAAACAATAACATTAAATTGGAAATCAATAGAAAGATCTGTAGAAAATGCTCAAATATTTAGAAAAAAAAAAGCAACATTCAAAATAGCACAGTCAAGAAAGAAATACAGAAGGAAGTTAGAAAATATTTTAAATTGAATGGAAATAAAACATATCATATAAAAATCTGTGTGTTGCCACTAGAGTAGTACTTAGGGAACATTTATAGGTTTGTGCCTATTGTATTAAATACTGGAAAAGAAAGATCTCAAAACAATAAATTTCACTTCTACCTTAAGAAACTCTTCTGTAAGAGCAAATAAAACAAATTATGCAAGAACAGCAACAACAAAAATGAGTTAGGTAAAAATTTAATGAAATATAAAGCAGAATCAATAGAAATTGTTAAAGCATAAAAACTGGTTTATAAACATCAAGCCAGATAGACAAGAAAAAAGAGAAAGAAATAAAAAAGACTCAGAGCACCATTAGCAGGGATGAAAAAGGTGAGACAGTAACCAATTATCAAAAAGAAAATGAATAAATAAAATGATCAACTTTATGTCAATAAATTTGAAGACTTAGGTGAAATGAACAGGTTTTTTTTTTTTTTTAAAGACACAAGGTGTCAAGGTCCACACAAGAAAAATTCATAATGTGAAGATTCCTTTATCATATAGAAATTAATTTTATAGTTAAAAAAATTCCTAAAACAAAATTCCTGTCACAAATGCCTTCATTGGAAAATTCAATCAATACTTAAGAAAGAGTACTGATTCTACAAGCAGTTCTATAAGATGGAAGAAGAAGGAATGTTTCCCAGCTCATTCTATCAATTTGAAAAAGAATAAATACTGGAAAGGGAAAAGTTCAAATTTATATTTTTATGAAGATAGATAAACATATTAAAAACAACATTTGAACAAATTGATAATATTTAAAAAGAACAATGTATCATGAGTGATAAGTAAATCTCCAAGTGGAAGATTCACCAAGGAACATACATTTTTTTAATATTCAAAAATCAATCAGATAATTTACCATATTAGCAAACCAGAAATAATTATAAGACTAACTTGGTAAATGCAGATTGAACTTCAGGCAAATCCATCATTCCTTTGTGATAAAACAAACAAAACTTATTCTTAGCAACTTAGGAATAGAAGGCAACTTCCTCAACCTGAAATATGGATATCTTTAAAAATCCTTTAACTAAAATAATAGTGATAGAAAAACTCAGTGATTTTCCTGTAAGATCAAGAACAAAACAAGAATATCTATTCTTGCCACTTGTATTCATCATTTTACTCGAGTTTCCAATCTATGCAATCAGGTAGAAAACTATATGAAACACATCATGATTGGAAAGCAAGGAGTAAAATAGTCTTTGTCTATAGATGACACTAAAATTTATGAAGAAAATCAGACAAAATCTATAAAATAGCTACAAGAAATAATAAGGGTGTTTACCAATATTGCAAGATACAACATGAAAATAAAAAATACTCTGTGTTTCCATCTAAGTTGAAATGAAATATTATGTCACCACCAAAATATGAAATGTTTATAAATAAACCTAACAAAAGATATGAAGGGTCTGTATGCTGAAAACTACAAAATGTTGCTGGGAGCAACTAAAAATGCCACTGAATGGAGAAGTATATATCTTGTTTGTGGATCAGAAGGCTCAACACTGTGGTGTCAATTCTTTTCAAATTGATCAAACCACATTTAAAACCTCAGGTAGATTTTTGTAGAAGCTGACAGGCTGATCCTAAAATTTATATGAAAATTCAAAAGACCTAGAGTCAATCAAGAAAAATTCATAATGTGAGGATTCCTTTATGTCCTAAAGAAGTTGACTTTATAGTTAAAAATCTTCCTAAAATGAAAATTCCTGGCACAAATGCCCTCATTGGAAAATGCAATTAATAATTAAGAAAGAAAGAATACTGATTCTATACAAGCAGTTCTATAAAAGTGAATAAGAAGGACTATTTTCCAGCTCATTTTATCAGAATGAAAAAGAATAAAGGCAGGAAAGGGAAAAGTGATGGTGATGAATGATAATTCAACATCTTAAGAAAAAAGATCATTTACCCAGATGCATAAAATACATATAATAAAATCTACCTCCCTGTAAAATAAAATCTCTTAGCAAATGAAAAATATTTTTGGTATAGTCATACAATGGAATATGGCAAGAAATGAAGAAACATAGCTATAAAAAAGAAAATAGTATATTGAGTGAAGCCACATACAAAGATTACATATATTTGACATCCCTTATAAGAATCCAAAGAACAAGCAAACTTTATCTATGATAATAAGAATTAGAATGGAAGTTGTTTCTGTGGAAGAATGGATTGACTTAAAGTGGGTACTGGCAACTTATTAAGTAAACAAAAATTATCTATACATTTATTACATAAATTATAATTATTTATATTGTATTTCACCACTGATTTAGTGTATATCTCCAAAGGCATTACCAGTTTCTCTCACAGCAGTATCATGATCATATCTCAAAATCACAGTAGTGCCTTGGTATCATCTGGTATTTGATTCATACTCATATTTCCTTAACTGCCTCTGAAATACCTTTCTACAGTGAATTGTTGAGGGTTGGATATTATGTCTCTTATGTCTCTTTAAACCTAGAAATGCCACAGATCTTCCTTTATATTTTATTCAATGAACTTGGGAGAAAATCAGCTTTCTTCTAGCATTTATCTAATGCATCCTGATCATCTCTTTTACATATCTATTCTCTACATATATTACAAAGAGAACTTTGCATCTATGGACTTGAATAAATTCAGATTTAAAAATTAGACAAGAATACCTTAGAGATGAAGCTGTACATTACATCTGGTTAACATCAGTACACACATGTATCTTATTTATCTTTCTATTAGTTTGGATAAAATTAACTTTGAAGTTCATGGGAATATACTTTAATTCTTCCATTGAAAATTCTTATATTACTCTAAGTATTTTATTCTTTTCATTGCAATGGTGAATGGAATTGTTTCCTTAATTTCTTTTTCTACTTTCTCATTATTCGTGTATAGGAATGCAAGGGATTTCTGTGTGTTGATTTCATATCCTGCAACTTTACTATATTCATTGATTAGCTCTAGTAATTTTCTGGTGGAGTCTTTAGGGTTTTCCATGTAGAGGATCATGTCATCTGCAAACAGTGAGAGTTTTACTTCTTCTTTTCCAATTTGGATTCCTTTTATTTCTTTTTCTGCTCTGATTGCTGTGGCCAAAACTTCCAGAACTATGTTGAATAGTAGCGGTGAAAGTGGACACCCTTGTCTTGTTCCTGACTTTAGGGGAAATGCTTTCAATTTTTCACCATTGAGGATAATGTTTGCTGTGGGTTTGTCATAGATAGCTTTTATTATGTTGAGGTATGTTCCTTCTATTCCTGCTTTCTGGAGAGTTTTTATCATAAATGGATGTTGAATTTTGTCAAAGGCCTTCTCTGCATCTACTGAGATAATCATATGGTTTTTATTTTTCAATTTGTTAATGTGGTGAATTACATTGATTGATTTGTGGATATTGAAGAATCCTTGCATCCCTGGGATAAAGCCCACTTGGTCATGGTGTATGATCTTTTTAATGTGTTGTTGGATTCTGATTGCTAGAATTTTGTTGAGGATTTTTGCATCTATGTTCATCAGTGATATTGGCCTGTAGTTTTCTTTTTTTGCAACATCTTTGTCAGGTTTTGGTATTAGGGTGATGGTGGCCTCATAGAATGAGTTTGGAAGTTTACCTTCCTCTGCAATTTTCTGGAAGAGTTTGAGGAGGATAGGTGTAAAGAAACTAAAGACCTATATATAGAAAACTATAAAACACTGATGAAAGAAATCAAAGAGGACACTAATAGATGGAGAAATATACCATGTTCATGGATCGGAAGAGTCAATATAGTGAAAATGAGTATACTACCCAAAGCAATTTACAAATTCAATGCAATCCCTATCAAGCTATCAGCCACATTTTTCACAGAACTAGAACAAATAATTTCAAGATTTGTATGGAAATACAAAAAACCTCGAATAGCCAAAGCAATCTTGAGAAAGAAGAATGGAACTGGAGGAATCAACTTGCCTGACTTCAGGCTCTACTACAAAGCCACAGTCATCAAGACAGTATGGTACTGGCACAAAGACAGACATATAGATCAATGGAACAAAATAGAAAGCCCAGAGATAAATCCACACACATATGGACACCTTATCTTTGACAAAGGAGGCAAGAATATACAATGGAGTAAAGACAATCTCTTTAACAAGTGGTGCTGGGAAAACTGGTCAACCACTTGTAAAAGAATGAAACTAGATCACTTCCTAACACCGCACACAAAAATAAACTCAAAATGGATTAAAGATCTAAATGTAAGATCAGAAAGTATAAAACTCCTAGAGGAGAACATAGGCAAAACACTCTCAGACATAAATCACAGCAGGATCCTCTATGATCCACCTCCCAGAATTCTGGAAATAAAAGCAAAAATAAACAAATGGGATCTAATTAAAATTAAAAGCTTCTGCACAACAAAGGAAAATATAAGCAAGGTGAAAAGACAGCCTTCTGAATGGAAGAAAATAATAGCGAATGAAGCAACTGACAAACAACTAATCTCAAAAATATACAAGCAACTTCTGCAGCTCAATTCCAGAAAAATAAACGACCCAATCAAAAAATGGGCCAAAGAACTAAATAGACATTTCTCCAAAGAAGACATACGGATGGCTAACAAACACATGAAAAGATGCTCAACATCACTCATTATTAGAGAAATGCAAATCAAAACCACAATGAGGTACCACTTCACACCAGTCAGAATGGCTGCAACCCAAAAATCTGCAAGCAATAAATGCTGGAGAGGGTGTGGAGAAAAGGGAACCCTCCTACACTGTTGGTGGGAATGCAAACTAGTACAGCCACTATGGAAAACAGTGTGGAGATTCCTTAAAAAATTGCAAATAGAACTACCTTATGACCCAGCAATCCCACAGCTGGGCATACACACCGAGGGAACCAGAATTGAAAGAGACACATGTACCCCAATGTTCATCGCAGCACTGTTTATAATAGCTAGGACATGGAAAGAACCTAGATGTCCATCAGCAGATGAATGGATAAGAAAGCTGTGGTACATATACACAATGGAGTATTACTCAGCCGTTAAAAAGAATTCATTTGAATCAGTTCTGATGAGATGGATGAAACTGGAGCCGATTATACAGAGTGAAGTAAGCCAGAAAGAAAAACACCAATACAGTATACTAACACATATATATGGAATTTAGGAAGATGGCAATGATTACCCTGTATGCAAGACAGGGAAAGAGACACAGATGTGTATAACAGACTTTTGGACTCAGAGGGAGAGGGAGAGGGTGGGATGATTTGGGAGAATGACATTCTAACATGTATACTATCAAGTAAGAATTGAATCGCCAGTCTATGTCTGATGCAGGATACAGCATGCTTGGGGCTGGTGCATGGGGATGACCCAGAGAGATGTTATGGGGAGGGAGGTGGGAGGGGGATTCATGTTTGGGAACGCATGTAAGAATTAAAGATTTTAAAATTTAAAAAATAAAAAACTAAAAAAAAAAAAAAAACCAAAATAGACAAAGAGTTCTACAAAACAAAAAAAAAAAAAAAGAAAATTCTTATATTACTCTAGATGACACTTTTGGACACTATAAATAATCAATTCATAAACATTTTTTTAAAAAATATAATGGTGGTGTTGTTTAGTCATCAAGTTATTCCCAACTCTTTTGTGATCCCATGGGCTGGACTGTATCCTGTCAGGCTCCTCCGTTTATAGGATTTCTCAGGCAAGAAATTTGGACTGGGTTTCCATTTCGTTCTCCAGGGGATCTTCTGACTCAGGGCTTGAACCTACATCTCATACTTTGGCAGTCAGATTCTTTACCACTGAGCCACCAGGGAAGCAAATATTTTCTTTCAATATAATGGTGTTAGCTTGAGAAAATTATTTAGTAAGAATAGTGGTGAGTTAAAAAGAAATTCCACTGTGTATTTATTAGATGGGGTTCTTCTATAAAGAGAGTTTTTTCTTATCACATATGTTATTTGATTACCTTGAGATATAGGTTTTACTAGAAAAGACAGAAAAAATCCTTAAATAACCAACTCCCAGATTAAAGACTTGGTGCACGAGCTACTTTCAAAACAAATGCAGAACCCTTTGTCATACTGATTTAGTTCAAATAATATAAAATATAAAATAATGATAGTCAAGTCATTTTTAACCATCAGGATCTAAATTTTGTACAAAGAAGAAAAGTAAGCAGAGGTTTCTATACATTCCTTACTCAGACTGCCTTCAAAGATAATAATATTTTCCATTTCCAAGAAACTTAGAGAAATTTCTGTGTAAAACAATTCAATAAAAAAGAAAAAGATAATAAGAAATTGTCATCCTAATAGGAAATAACATGTACTAGGAGAAAGTAGAGAGGAGATATTTTAGGACTCTGGAATCAGCCAAGGGTCGAGGGTCTCATTAGAACTGAACTAGAAAGGAAAATAATGCTATTAGGATAATACTGATTGTATTTATTTCAACCCATATATGGTTTGAAAGTACATAAAGTACTAAAGTATTTATGAATAAAATATGGTGTTTGAGATTTTCTTCTTAGAAATAATTCAGTAATGGGAAGATATAATGTTTGCGGTACAGAACCGTCTTTGTATTGGTGTTGATGAAGTGAAGTCTGCAGTACATGAAGCTGTGTTCTACTGTTCTCTTCACTTTCATGTATTTACCTTTTTTCATTAAGAAATTCATGAATTCATAATGATTTTCAAAATATGGAAAACCACGTGAAGTGTATGTGTCTCTTTTGAAGAGAGAGAGCTATTTTCATAGATCTGATTTTTGACAGATTCTATTATTTAAATATTCAATCAGCTTTTGGGACTTCAAAGTAATGGTTTGTTTCTATAGGAAACTATTAAAATGTCTGTCAAGGCATTAAAATGTCTATCAGGATTTTTTCTCTCCTCTTTGATACATATAGCTGAAAAATCCTTCTTTCCATAATTTAATGGAATGAATTGCTCTGTCTGAAAACAGACCTGTAAGTAATGATAATCCTATATGTGAGACAGCAAAAGAAACACATATGTATAGAACAGTCTTTGGGACTTGTGGGAGAAAGCAAGGGTGGAATGATTTGAGAGAATAGCATTGAAACATGTATATTATCATATGTGAGACAGATCACCAGTCCAGGTTCAATGCATGAGACAGGGTGCTCAGGGATGGTGCACTGGTATGACCTAGAGGGATGGGATGGGAAGGAAGGTGGGAGTGGGGTTCAGGATGAGGAACACATGTACACCCATGGCTGATTCATGTCAAAATGATTCATTCACATGACAAAACCACTACAATATTGTAAAGTAATTAGCCTCCAATTAAAATAAATAAATAAAAGCAAAAAAAAAAAAAAAAAGAATGCTAAAAATGACCTAGTGGCTTGACTTCATTTTTTATATTAATTGAAGCTTCAATATTTTGACCACATGATGTGAAGATCTAATTCATTGGAAAAGACCCTGATGCTGGGAAAGATTGAGGGCAGGAGAAGAAGGGAGCAACAGAGAATGAGATGGTTGAATTGCATCATTAACTCAATTAACATGAGTTTGAACAAACTCCAGGAGATAGTGAAGGAGAAGGAAAGCCTGGCATGCTGCAGTCCATGGAGTCTCAAGAGTTGGAGATGACCTAGCGACTGAACAACAACATATATTTTAAATTTTTTTAAAAATTATTCAGTGTTTCCAGTAGTTTATTCCATGGAATCAGAGCCTCATTAAAGACCTGGAAAAACATAAGGATACGGTCCTTTAGTTAAGTCAGTTTGGGTAACATATTTTGAAACTCATTATACAAAACATGTTTACATTTGTGAGAAGATTTTAGGGATGACTTGGTCAAACTTCATTTAATCTACAATTTCGCAAGCACATCTGACTACAGAACTATTTGTAGGTATACAGTGCCACTGTGGAAGTAGAGGTGTCTCGCTTTCTTTTTAACAAGACAAACACGCTCTACAAGTATTCTATGACATACATTGTGCTAAGCCCAGGAACTAAAAAGATGAAGTTTTGGGTGTGTATCTGTTCTTTTATGGCTCTCTACCCTTATACTGGCTTCCCAGGTGAGTCAGTGGTAAAGAACTGCCTGCCAGTGCAGGAGACGAAGGAGATGTAGATTTGATCTCTGGGTTGGGAAGATCACCTGGAGGAGGAAACTGCAACCCACTCAGGTATTTTTCCCTGGAAAATCACATGGACAGAGGAGCCTGGTGAGCATGCTACCGTCCATGAGGTCCCAAAGGATTGGACACAACTGAGCAACTGAGCATGCATACTCACACCCTTATTGTTATCTTACCTGTGGGAGAAAATATATAACAGGTAATTTATAAATCATTTGAGGATATTTGTCAATAGCACATGCTTACTCCACTTACCTCCAATCTTCTTCCCAATATGAAAAAAAATTTGCAAGGAGAAAAAGACATGCACATTAAAATAATATCTACTTTGATTCTGAAACTGATTGTCCCTTTTTATAACTACTGCCCTAGTGCCAGAACCCCTTAAACTGATCCATGATGTCACTATTCTATATGCTAAAAAGTTATCCCATATCATTTCCTCCCAAATGCCTTGCTTTTTCCAGCATCAGCAAGTGTAGCCTTTTATTTTAATCCCTCTTTGACAGTGATAATGGGTGGCCATGAGTTTTAATCAGATAGAAGAATCCTCCAAATAGTTATCTATTAAATCGCACTGCCAGTAACCTATTATAGAATGCTTTACTGAGAAATATGGATGTCTTCTTTTGTACAAAGCATAATAGAGAATGTAAAGAAGCTTAAGTCTGGGAACCACCTCCTGAAAAGCTTGAGTGGTTTACTTATGGACTGTTAGATGAGAGTGAAAGACGTTCAGTCAATCAGATATAAGTACAAACTGAGAATGCACCAAGAGTCACTAAGAAGGAGTTCTCTGCAGATAATCACAGTCCACTTTCATGCAATGAGAAGGGCTATGAGAGCGCAAGATAAATAAAGTCACATAGAATAGAAAGAGAAACACTTAGAATAAAGTTGTATCTATAATATATTTGACTAGATCAGAACATTGTGGTGGAAAAATTTGTCAAGATAATTTGGGATTGGATTGTAGAGGGCGAGGGGCTCACGAGTGTCAAAAGCATGATGAAGATTAAGGAAGAAAGAAGAAAAGGAGACACGCCATGTAATTTTCCCATTTTTCTCCTTTCACTACTGTTTCCATTTACTATTGCCAGGTCATTTTGCTTAAACCTTAAAATTCCTAATGATCAGTACCTGAAAACAGATTATACAAAGCCCTCATGATAGTTACTTTTTATTCTGAGAAGAAACATGTTTAGTGTATTAACGATACTTTTATAAAAAGATACTGGTTTTTTTTTTGTACTCTCGTGGTGACTATATATTTATAAAACCTACTTTTTAACTTCATAAATTTTCCTTTTCAGTAATTATGATATGAAATTTCAGTCAGCTGTCATCTACTCATGAGTGAGCTGACTGGCAGTGTCATCATCTTTTGATAGGTTATTGATAAGTAGAAGCAGACAGTAGTCCTTCAGCTCAGTTTTATACCATTACTCTAGAAAAACCTCCAATTCTAAAAGATGTAACCTCCCTATTACAACAGCAATGACACCTTTTGGAATATGTTTGCATACTGATGGGTTGGTTGATGGGCTTTGAGAGGTACATAAGCACGCCCACAGCAAAATGTGAGAGCTTACAAGAGATTTCTCTTTATCCTTAGAAGTAGCATGTCCAAGAAAGGTTCAATGTCAGAAAAAACCTAGAAGCATTTGCTTTATACCTATCTTGTGGCTAGAGAAGTAGAGATGACAAGACTGTCAGCTTGTCAGTTGCAGGAGTACAAAAGAAATTTCAACTAAGAGTCAAGCTGAAAATGTCATCATTTGTAAAAAGCACCCCTTAGACTTCATTTTCCAAGCTGATGTATTTTTGCACTTTTGCCAAAATACAATTACATGCACAGTTGCTCAGGCAAATACATGGGAATATTTTCATAAGAGTAATTTACAGTAAACAGCAAGTGCAATTAGAAACTGAGAAGGTTTTTCCTTCACACAGTTATGTGACTAATTGAACAGCAAATGGTATGATAAAGAATTTAGAGAAGAAAGTGTTTTGCCAGCACAATCACTGCCAATCAGTGTCTTTGTGACATCAACATATTTGGTTCCACCTATTCATTAACCTAAGTGGGGTTCTGTGATTGTTTTTAAATCAGTGCACAAAGTACCTTCTAAACACAAAGGGAAATAGAAAAGCAGAAAAGATATATTTACAAAAATATGAAAAAGATTTATATTTATAAATAGGATCTTCCATGTTCAAAGATGTTTCTCCAGACAGAGTCCATATCTGTCAAGAATTCTAATGGCTCTCATGTAGACAATTCTCTGCCTCAGAGCAAAATTTACTCCAAGCAATCTGTGACAAACAGTTTGCTTGTTGACTAATTTCTAGTAGAAGGATACAGAAACAAAGAAAAAAAAATCCAGTAAGCATTGGATTTCCTTTCCTCTCATTCATTTTACTAAGAAAATGGGAATGAGTATTTCAGTCTACAGTCCTCAACTGGCTAAAAATTCGGATTTCAGTCAGTGATAATTTTACTTGGTATCATTCGTATCTATAACGTGGTGACAAATTGGTAACAAAATGCTCTTAAAAACTAACTGGAAAATCTGTGTATTTCATCAGATTGATTGTGGGACAGTGAAAAAAGTGGTCCATGTTAATTAAAGTAAATGCAAGGAAATATGCCATGTACCCATCTTTGACAATTTAATATGCATACATGGAGGAATTGCTCAGTCTTATTATACCTATGTACATGTAAAATTCCACATGTTAATATAAAAGGTGGACTTTATCTCTCTTTATGACTATTTGCACCTTGATGCATAAGCATTCTAGCTTCCTACTTTCACAATCCTAGCTTTTCCAGCCTCAATGTTAAAACTATTTTTCCACAGCTAAAGCAAACAAAAATAAATAACTCTTCTGTAAGGGCTATCACCTCTAATTCAGAGTTATGCTTTCTCTCCATACTCCATGCTATTTCTGAATACAACATGAAATTCCTATTGTTGTAGCCACACATTCCAGGAAACAAACTCATTCTGAAGGACAATGCAGATAGTGGAGTCCAGTTTATTACACCGGGGGGCCCAAGGCTGAGTCTCCTCTTAGCCAAAGACCCCGACCAGTTTTTGTGAAAACCTTATATAGCCTAAGTGTACATGCTCAAACCCACCTCGCCAAATTCCCTGAAACTAGTCTGAACAAAGGAAAAGTAAGATACAGTCAAAGTTAACCTGTGATTCATATGCCTTAAGCCTAGGTAATTAACCATGGACAATTATCAATAGGCCGGTGGTGATACACCAATAAGCAAAATAGAATTTATGATTCTATTCAGTTACACAGATAATTAGGGTATTGTTTTAGGCTATGGAGAGTCTAGGTACGAGCCCTGGGACTCTTCCTTCTGCGGGGGCAGGGGGGCAGGGGAAGGGGTCTGGTTTTCTAGTTGATATGTTGTTTCCATAGATACTGGGCATATAGCTCAAAGTCCACAGTCCAGCCCAAGATGGAGTCCTGCTTTCAAAAAGAAGACTGTTCTGTCTGTTTCCTCCTTTACTATATCCATTTGGAAAGAAATACATGAATTACAAGAATCAAATTCGGTTTAGTAAAGGCAATTAGTGATTGGTGACCTAACACCGTGAGTATCTTTAATATTATCCTGACAAAACAGCAAACAAAAAGCAAACTGGTCAAATTCCATGAGTTTTCAGTAGATTGGAAATAAATGAATGGGACTGTAAAATACAGGCAATTCAGAATTCATAACAATTAATTACATTATATATATATGTAGACATGCAATGATAAACAATGATACAAGATAAACTAGACATGTAAAATATATATTTTCAAACAAAACTTTCTATGAAAGTTTAAAGAAGAAAGCATTAGGTACTAGACAAATGCTCTGGATTTTCATGAGATGTCAAAAAATATGACAAAAGAAAGGCTTCCCAGAATTAATAAAAATGCATGCAAATAAAACTTCAGATTCTTGATTATAAAGTTTTCATATTATTTCTGGATAATGATGAATAAAACATATTTATCTATTGTATGCAGCAGGTTAGAAAGGTGTGTGGCAGAGAGGACAGCTAACAAGGAAACCTAAAGAAATCTTTGGTTATAAATATATCAGTTTTTCTGCAATCCAAATTTTAGGACAGAAATTTGTCTGAGTCTTAATTTCAATTATTAAAATGAAGCAAATACATAAATTGAGTAACACTCTTTCTCAGCTAGCCTTTGTTTCTTTATTGCTATTACCTGGGGTAGAATTTCTCAAACATGTGATAAAGAGGTTGGTTTAGTGTGCATGTATCAGATTTACCTAGTAGACTTGGTAAACTACAGGTTCCTGGGCCCCATCCCCAGCATTTCTGATTCAAAAAGTCTGGGTGTAGCCTAAAATCTTATTTCTAACAAGTTCCCATTTGATTCTGATACTTCTGGTTTTTGGATCACACTTTGAAAACTGCTGGCATAGTGGAATATGTATTAACAGGTATTAAAATATTTTCACTGTGCTAAGAACTGGGAATATTAGGTTCAGTTCAGTTCAGTTCAGATGCTCAGCCATGTCCAACTCTTTGCGACCCCATGCATTGCAGCACACCAGGCCTCCCTATCCATCACCAACTCGCAGAGTTCACTCAGACTCACGTCCATCGAGTCCGTGATGCCATCCAGCCATCTCATCCTCTGTCGTCCTCTTCTCCTACTGCCCCCATCCCTCCCAGCATCAGAGTCTTTTCCAATGAGTCAACTCTTCGCATGAGTTGGCCAAAGTACTGGAGTTTCAGCTTCAGCATCATTTCTTCCAAAGAAATACCAGGGCAGATCTCCTTCTGTATGGACTGGTTGGATCTCCTTGCAGTCCAAGGGACTCTCAAGAGTCTTCTCCAACACCACAGTTCAAAAGCATCAATTCCTCGGCGCTCAGCTTTCTTCACAGTCCAACTTTCCCATCCATACATGACTATTGGAAAAACCATAGCCTTGACTAGATGGACCTTTGTTGGCAAAGTAATGTCTCTGCTTTTCAATATACTATCTAGTTTGGTCATAACTTTCCTTCTAAGGAGTAAGCGTCTTTTAATTTCATGGCTGCAATCACCAGCTGCAGTGATTTTGGAGCCCCCCAAAATAAAGGCTGACACTGTTTCCCCATCTATTTGCCATGCAGTGATGGGACCGGATGCCATGATGTTAGTTTTCTGAATGTTGAGCTTTAAGCCAATGTTTTCGCTCTCCTCTTTCATTTTCATCAGGAGGCTTTTTTGTTCCTCTTCACTTTCTGCCATAAGGGTTGCTACTGCTGCTGCTAAGTTGCTTCAGTCGTGTCTGACTCTGTGTGACCCCATAGATGGCAGCCCACCAGGCTCCCCGTCCCTGGGATTCTCCAGGCAAGAACACAGGAGTGGCTTGCCATTTCCTTCTCCAATGCATGAAAGTGAAAAGTCAAAGTGAAGTTGCTCAGTTGTGTCCGACTCTTAGTGACCTCATGGACTGCAGCCTACCAGGCTCCTCCGTCCATGGGATTTTCCAGGCAAGAGTACTAGAGTGGGGTTCCATTGCCCTCTCCAGCCATAAGGGTTAGGGACATCAAATAGGTGGTTTCCTTTCTGCAGTATTCCTGAAAACATTTAATATAAAATGTATTTTATCAATATTGCCAAAGAAATACTGCAACAGATGGAGTTAAATAGGCAAGGGGAATTTTATTCAGGATTATTCAAATAAGGGAAAGAACTGAGCTCATCACTATTGAAACAAAAGGTAGGAGTTTTTAAACACTAAAGTGTGCTAGTGAAAAATTACCAGATGACTTGAGACAGGGGTTGGTTAGTGTGATCAGGCGATCTGTATTTTCTAATGGTACCTTATGGCTCAGATTGTAAAGAACCTGCCTGCAATGAGGAGACCAAGGTTCTATTCCTGGTCAGGAATAGAACCCTTGGAGAAGAAAATAATTCCATGGTATTATTTCTTTGAAGAAGATATAAGAAAGTTTATTCTATGAGAAGGCCTTTCTTCAAGGCTAAACAATTTTGAATAAATGTCACTTAAGCTCCTAAATCACTGCAGATGGTGATTGCAGCCACGAAATTAAAAGACGCTTACTCCTTGGAAGGAAAGTTATGACCAGCAGATAGCATATACAAAAGCAGAGACATTACTTTGCCAACAAAGGTCCATCTAGTCAAGGTTATGGTTTTTCCAGTAGTCATGTATGGATGGGAGAGTTGGACTGTGAAGAAAGCTGAGTGCCGAAGCATTGATGCTTTTGAACTGTGGTGTTGGAGAAGACTCTTGAGAGTCCCTTGGACTGCAAGGAGATCCAACCAGTCCATTCTAAAGGAGATCAGTCCTGGGTGTTCTTTGGAAGGAATGATGCTAAAGCTGAAACTCCAGTACTTTGGCCACCTCATGCAAAGAGTTAACTCATTGTAAAAGACTGATGCTGGGAGAGATTGGGGGCAGGAGGAGAAGGGGATGACAGAGGATGAGATGGCTAGATGTCATCACTGACTCGATGGATGTGAGTCTGAGTGAACTCTGGGAGTTAGTGATGGACAGGGAGGCCTGGCATGTTGCAATTCATGTGTTGCAAAAAGTTGGACATGACTGAGAGACTGAACTGAACTGAACTGAAGCTCTTTATGATGTTAATCAAACTGGGGTCTCCTGAATTGCCGAAGATTCTTTACCAACTGAGCTATCAGGGAAGTCTTATGATGTTAATAGCCAAGCCAAATTGTTTTTTGTTTTTTTTTTAATATTTTTGCACATTTATTATGATTTTATATTGAAGTTTCTTTTTTTTTCTCTTATCTTTATTTATTTTTTTATTTTAGTTTTTTATTTTTTAAATTTTAAAATCTTTAATTCTTACATGCATTCCCAAACATGAACCCCCCTCCCACCCCCCTCCCCATAACATCTTTCTGGGTCATCCCCATGCACCAGCCCCAAGCATGCTGCATCCTGCGTCAGACATAGACTGGCGATTCAATTCACATGATAGTATACATGTTAGAATGTCAAATTGTATACTCCTCTGAAAAGGAATTGCTTAAAGGGATAGATAGAACAATAGGGTCCAAAGCCTGGAGAAAGGAAACACAGAAGGTATAATCTTGTATTTATTGACAGAATGATAACACATCAATTAACTTTAGCATGACTATGTTACATACACATACAACAATAAGGAATGCTTAGTATCTTTAGAGGTGTGTATGCATTTTTGCTGGGCTTTCCAGGTGGGTGCTTGTGGTAAAGAACACACCTGCCAATGCAGGAAACATAAGAGGTGTAGATTCAATCCCTGGGTCAGGAAGATTCCCCTGGAGGAAGGCATATCAACCCACTCCAGTATTCTTACCTGGAGAATCTCATGCATAGAGGAGCCTGGCAGGCTATAGTCGATAGGGTCACAGCAGTTGGACACGACTAAAGCACATGCATTTCCACTACATATGTACTGACAAAAGTAAGTGCTATATCACACTCATATGCACAAATGCAACCTGGTCTTTATTTCACATTCTTTGTCTTTCTTCCCACTGTCTTATTTATGATACAGATAAGTAGAGGCTTTATCTTTGAAACAACTTATTTTTAAATTTAGTCACTGTGTCAAAACAGTATTCTAGGCTTATGGTAAAATACTAGATAAATTTTAAACATTATATTTTCCATTTCTTTCTTTAAAATATATGTTTTTAGTGTTTAGATTCATTGTAAGAGATGACATAAGTCAGCTGCTCCTAACTATCACCCTCCAATTGACTATTCTCACTCACACAGGGAAGCAAAAGGCAAGGAGGAAAGGGATGATAGAGCCAACTGAACACAGAGTTTGAAAGAATAGCAAGAACAGATGAGAAAGTCTTCTTAAATGAGCAATGCAAAGAAATAGAGGAAAACAATGGAATGGGAAAGACTAGAGATCTCTTCAAGAAAATTAGAGTAATTAAGGGAACATTTCATGCAAAAATGGGCACAATGAAGGACAGAAATGGTAAGGATCTAAGAGAAGCAGAAGAGACTGAGAAGAGGTGGTAAGAATACACGGAAGACCTATACAGCAAAAGGTCTTAATGACCCAAATAACCACAATGGTATGGTCACTTACCTAGAGCCAGACACCCCAGAGTGTGAAGTCAAGGGAGCCTTGGGAATCATTACTAAAAACAAAGCTAGTGAAGGTGATAGAATTCCAGCTGAGCTATTTAAAATTGTAAAATATGTTGCTGTTCTGCATTCAAAATGTCAGCAAAACTGTAAAACTCTGCAATGACCATAGAACTGAAAAGGTCAGTTTTCATTCCAATCCCAAAGAAAGGTAATGCCTAAGGATGTTCAAACCACCATACAATTGCACTCATTTCACGTGATAGCAAGGTAATGCTCAAAATCTTTCAAGTTAGACTTCAACAGTATGTGAACCAAGAACTTCCAGATGTACCAGATGGGTTTAGAAAAGGCTGAGGAACCAGAGATCAAATTGCCAAGGTCCATTGGATCTTAGAAAAACAAGGGAACGCCAGGAAAAAAAAAAATCTACTTCTGCTTCATTGATTTCATTAAGCCTTTGACTGTGCTGATCACAAAAAACCTGTGGAAAATTCTGAATTAGATGGGAGTACCAGAGCACCTTACCTGCCTCCTAAGGAAATCTGTATGCAGGTCAAGAAGCAACAGTTAGACCTGGACAATGGAATAACTGACTGGTTCAAAATTGAGAAAGGAGTATGTCAAGGATGTAGTTTGTCACCCTGTTTCTTTAACTTATATGTAAAGTACATCATGCTAAATGCTGGACTGGATGAATCACAAGGTGGAATCAAGATTTTGGGGAGAAATATCAACAACCTCAGATATGCAGATGATACCACCTAATGGCAAAAAGTGAAGAGGAACTAAAGAGTCTCTTGGTTAAAGTGAAAGAGGAGAGTGAAAAAGCTGGCTTAAAGCTCAACATTCAAAAAATGAAGATCATGGTATTCTCTCCCATCACTTCATGGCAAATAGATGGGGAAACAATGGAAACAGCGACAGACTTTATTTTCTTGAGCTCCAAAATAACTATGGACATTGACTGCAGCCATGAAATTAAGATGATTGCTCCTTGGGAGAAAAGCTATGATAAGCTATGTATTAAAAAGCAGAGACATCACTTTTCCAACAAAGGTCTATATAGTCAAAGTTATGGTTTTTCCAGTAGTCATGTATGGATGTGAAAGTTGGACCGTTAAGAAGTCTGAAAGCCAAAGAACTGATGCCTATAAACTGTGGTGCTGGAGAAGACTCTTGAAAGTCCCTTGGGCAACAAGGAGATAAAACCAGTCAGTCCTAAAGAAAATCAACCCTGAATACTTATTGGAAGGACAGGTGCTAAAGCTAAGCTCCAATATTTTGACCACCTGATGCAAAGAGCTGACTCACTGGAAAAGACCCTGATGCTGGGAAATACTGAGGGCAGGAACAGAAGGGGATAACAGAGAATGAGATGGTTGGATGGCATCACCAACTCAATGGATATGCATTTGAGCAAACTCTGGAAGACAGTGAGATAGGGAGGCCAGATGTGCTGCAGTCCACAGAGTAGCAAGGAGTAAGACATGACAGTGATTGAACAACAACAACAACACAGAAGCATATTTCTATATATATATATATCTATTTTGGGAGGTATTTGTAATATATGTTTAAATTACACACATAATACATTATATTTATTTTTAGTTACACCTATTACTGTGCCTTCCTAATCATTAAAATGTTTAGCAGTCTTATAAAATTTCCTCTACATCAAAGCTCCTTCTACCTTTAAGGAATTCTTCCAATGTATTCATATCAAAATTCTGGGACAAATTGTATTATATATTATTATTATGGAATGCATAATAAATCATAGTATTATTCATTATTGAGATATATACTGTATTAACTACATTTCCTTCCTTACACATCTCCTGTCCTTTCACTGCAGTGATTAAAGCCTCATTAGATGCTTACCTATCATTTCTGCTAAATAAACTAAAAATATAAAGAACTCTAAAACTCCTTTCTATATCATCAAGCAGTTCATGTGATTTTTCAAGGGTTGGATTTTCTTGGAAATAGTTTTTCTGGGTCATATCATCCTCCTACTTCAATCTCCCTGTTGCCTATCTGGAGTCCTCTGCAGTTATTTTAACTCATCAGAGAAAAAAGTCCTTTAAAATAAAGATTTTGTTTTTTTCCCAAAATATTTATGAAGAGAAAACCTCGAGGGGAAAGGGTTCCATTTTTGACACTCAATCCCTGAGAAAAAGATTGCAGACAACAAAAATGAAATACTCTCATGTCATTTATCCTCTCCTAGCCTCTGCCCAACATAACCATCTTCTGCTGATATAAACTGTTGTTTTCCTAAACCATAGACACACAGCAGCAGCAGCAACAACAAACAATATTCTGTTTTTCAAGATTTAACAATTTTGGGGAGGAAGTTACTCTATCATCCTACTTTTTTTCCATTTAATGTTACTTTGGAGGTTATTTTTTTCTAGTTTTTGTATATAAAGAGCAATTCATTTAATCAATGTGAATTTTTTTCTGTTAATACTAATGAAACCAACACCAGAAATGGATTTCTAATTTGCTGTATGACACAGAGAGCTCAAATCCATGCTCTGTGACAACTGAGAGGGGTGGGATGGGGTGAGAAGTGGGAGGGAGGTTTAAAAGGGAGGGGACATATGTATACCTATGGCTTATTCATGTTGACATATGGCAGAAACTAACAAAATATTATAAAGAAATTATCCTCTGACTAAAAATAAATAAATTAAAAAAATAATTTTAATCCTAAATAACAGTCCTGGCATAAGTCCTTTTGAAGGAGGTCACCATTACCTCCATTACCCTACCATAGCTTGGCCTCAGGACAAACTACAGGGAGGTAACAGAGTCAATCCTGCATCAACAGAAAATTGGATTAAAGACCTTGAGCACAGCCCCACCCATCAGAGCAAGACTCAGATTCCCCCACAACCAGTCCCTCCCATCAAGAAGCTTCCACAAGCCTCTTATCCTTATCCATCAGAGGGCAGAAGGGAAACCACAATTACAGAAGACTAACCAAACTGAGAAGGCAATGGCACACCACTCCAGTACTCTTGCCTGGAAAATCCCACGGAAGGAGGAACCTGGTGGGCTGCAGTCCATGGGATCTCTAAGAGTCAGACACGACTGAGTGACTTCACTTTCACTTTTCACTTTCATGCATTGGAGAAGGAAATGGCAGCCCACTCCAGTGTTCTTGCCTGGAGAATCCCAGGGACAGGGGAGCCTGGTGGGCTGCCATCTATGGGGTCGCACAGAGTCGGACATGACTGAAGCAACTTAGCAGCAACCAAACTGATCACTTGGATCACAGCCTTGTCTAATGCAATCAAACTATGAGCCATGTCATGTAGGGCCACCCAAGCCAGACGAGTCATGTGGAGAGTTCTGGCAAAACATGATCCACTGGAGAAGGGAATGGCAAACCACTTCAATATTCTAGTCTTGAGAACCCTATGAGCAGTATGAAAAGGCAAAAAGATATGACACTGAAGATGAATTCCCCAGATTGATAGGTGCCCTATATGCTATAGGAGAAGAGTGGAGAAATAGCTCCAGAAAAAATGAGGAGGCTGAGCCAAAGCAAAAACTACCCAATTGTGGATGTGACTGGTGATGGAAGTAAAGCCTGATGCTGTAAAGAGCAATATTTCATAAGAATCTGGAATGTTAGGTCTATGAAACAAGGTAAATTGGAAGTGACCAAACAGGAGATGGCAAGAATCAATGTCAACATTTTAGGAATATGTGAACCAAAATGGAACAGAATAAGTGAATTTAATTCAGATGACCATTATATCTACTACTATGGGCAAGAATCCTTAGAAAAAATGGAGTAGCCCTCATAGTTTACAAAAGAGTCTGAAATGCAGAACTGGGGTGCAATCTCAAAAACAACAGAATGATCTCTGTTTGTTTCCAAGGCAAACCATTCAATATCACAGCAATCCAAGCCTATGCCCCAACCACTAATGTCAAAGAAGCTGAAGTTGAATGGTTTTCAGAGGACCTACAAGACCATCTGGAACTAATACTCCAGAAGATGTCCTTTCATGGTAGAGGACTGGGATGCAAAAGTAGGAAGTCAAGAGACACATGGAGTAATAGGCAATTTTGGCCTTGGGAGTACAAAATGAAGCAGGGCCAAGGTTAACAGAATTTTGCCAAGGGAACACACTGGTCATAGCAAATGCCCTCTTCCACCAACATAAGAGATGACTCTATACATGGACATCATCAAATGGTCAATATACAAATAAGATTGATTATATTCTTTGCAGCCGAAGATGGAGAAGCTCTATACTATGAGCAAATTCAAGAGTGGGAGCTGACTGTGGCTCAGAGAATGAACTCCTTATTGCAAAATTCAGACTTAAATTGAAGAAAGTAGGGGAAACCACTAGAACACATTCAGGTATGGCCTAAATCAAATCACTTATGCTTATACAGTGGAAGTGACAAATAGATTCAAGGGATTAGATCTCATAGATAGGGTGTCTAGGAACTTTGGACAGAGGTTCATAACATTGCACTGAATGTGGTGATCAAAACCATCTCTAAAAGAATAAATGCAAGAAAGGAAATGGTTGTCTGAGGAGGCCTTACAAATAACTGAGAAAAGAAGAGAACTGAAAGGCAGAGGAGAAAAGGAAAAATATACCCATCTGAATGCAGAGTTACAAAGAATACCAAGGAGTGATATGAAAGCCTTCCACAGTGATCAGTGCAAAGAAATAGAGAAAAACAATAGAATGGGAAACACTAGAGACTCTTCAAGGAAATTAGAGATAGCAAGGGAACACTTCATGCAAAGATGGGCACAATAAAGGACAGAAATGGTATAGGCCTAACAGAAGCAGAAGATATTAAGAAAAGATGGCAAGAATACACAGAAGAACTACATAAAAAAAAGGTCTTAATGACTTAGATAATCACAATGGTGTGATCACTCACCTAGAGCCAGACATCCTGGAGTGTGAAGGCCAGTGGGCCTTAGGAAGCATCACTATGAACAAAGTTAATGGATATGATGGGATTCCAGTGGAGCTATTTCAAATCCTAAAAGATGATGCTGTGAAAGTGCTACACTCAATATGTCAGCAAGTTTGGAAAACTCAGCAGTGGCAACAGGACTGGAAAAGGTCAGTTTTCATTCTAACCCCAAAGAAAGGTAATGCCAAAGAATGCTCAAACTACCACACAATCGCACTTATCTCACATGATAGCAAAGTAATGCTCCAAATTCTCCAAGCTAGGCTTCAGCAATATGTGAGCTGAGAACTTCCAGATATTCAAGCTGGTTTTAGAAAAGGTAGAGGAACCAGAGATCAAATAGTCAATAGCCATTGGATCATAGAAAAAGCAAGAGAATTCCAGAAAAACATCTACTTCTGTTTCATTGACTATGCCAATGCCTTTGACTGTGTGGATCCAATAAACTGGAAAATCCTTAGAGAGGGGAATATCAGACCACCTTACCTCTTGCTGAGAATTCTATATGCAGGTCAAGAAACAACAGTTAGAACTGGACATGGAACAATGGACTGGTAACAATGTCAAGGCTGTATATTGTCACCGTGCTTATTTAACTTATATGCAGAGTACATCATGTGAAATGCCAGGCTGCATGAAACACAAGCTGGAATCAAGATTTCAGGGAGAAACATCAATAACCTCAGATATGCAGATGATACTACACTTATGGCAGATAGTGAAAAGTAAATAAAGAACTTCTTGATTAAATGAAAGAGGAGAGTGAAAAAGCTGGCTTAAAACTTGGATTCAAAATCTAAGATCATGGCATCTGATCCCATCACTTCGTGGCAAATAGATGGCAAAACAATGGAAACAATGACAGACTTTATTTTCTTGGGCTCCAAAATCACTGCAGATGGTGATTGAAGCCATGATATTAAAAGAAACTTACTCATTGGAAGAAAGGCTATAATAAACATAGATAGCATATTAAAAAGCAGAAACTTCATTCTACCATCAAAGTCCATATAGTCAAAACTATGGTTTTTCCAGTAGTCATGTATGGCTGTGAAATCTGAACCATAGGAAAGTTGAACATCAAAGAACTGATGCTTTGAACTGTGCTGTTGGAGAAGACTCTTGAGAGTCCTTTCTACAGCAAGGAGATCCAACCAGTCCATCCTAAAGGAAATCAGTCCTGAATATTCTTTGGAATAACTGATGCTGAAGTGTCAATACTTTGACTACCTGATGCAAAGAACTGACTCATTGGAAAAGACCTGATGCTGGGAAAGCTTGAGGCCAACGGAGAAGGGGACAGCAGAGGATGAGATGGTTGGATGGGATCACTGACTTAATGGACATGAGTTTGAGCAAGCTCTGGGAGTTGGTGAAGGACAGAGAAGCCTGGTGTGCTGCAGTCCATGGGATCACAGAGTTGAACAAGACACAGAGACTGAACTCAACTGATATGTCAACTATCTGGTAGATATTCCCAGATACATTTTCCTCCTCTAGGGCCCTCAATTATCTTGCAAGTCACAATTATCTGGAATAAACTCACTCATACATATACAGAATAACTATTTTATATTTTGGAAAGCTTCTATGCATGAGTCCTCATCAAATAATTTATGCAGCTTCCAATAATCTCTTCCTTTGCCCTCTCTTAACATCATTTTTTTTCCCCAGTACTAGGAGATTTAATATGGATTTAAGCTTCATATAGGAGCACAGATTAAAGTTGCCTTTATTATTACATTTATTCTTCAGAGTATATTTTAGTTAGAATTGTTCTGTTCCTTGATCTGAACCTTATTTTATGCTTCTCACTGTAGACTTATTTCCATGTACTGCTATTTCTTCAAGCCTAATGTACTCTTTTTTCTTATCACTTATTTCCCCTTTATATACTGAATGTAACACATTTTCAAAAACAAAAGAAATGGTAAAAAATTATACTTACTATTATCCAACTTTTGCTATATATCTTGCTAAATCTTTCCACCTACTAAGGGAAAAAATAATTTGTGCTCTTTAGGATACACTGTTTTTAACATAAAGATTAGACTAAATTGAACTCAATTATACTATTTTATTATTTTCAGTTAATTATTGTAGATAGTAGAATATTATTTTTTTGTATTGAACATGCTGTGTTTTCAAGGCCCTTGATACATCTGTATATAGCACCTAAGTTATGATTTGTTGAGAGGGTCAATTGTCTCTTTTGGAAAAAAGACAGAGCTCAGATTACATCTCAGACCTGAGAAATTTGCTCCTGTGATCTTTAACTTTTTGCTGACTAGATATCTCTTTGATCTGAAACACACCATAAAGGCCTGCTATACTCTTGGGTTATCCAAAGTCTTTTATACAAAGAAATAGAAATTGAAACTGAAGGACTGGGGAGAGGAGGGTGAGACTGTACTTGTATATACTCAGTTCTTACCCTAAATTTTCTTATGAGAAAATGGATCAAATAATTCGTCTATCAGACAAGTGCGTACACTTGGGATTTAATACTCTACCTTTCACACTCTAAACTTGAAAGATAGTCTTTTAGAGTCTCTCCTGAGGCACTTCTAGTCAACCTCCATAGATTTCTATCAACAGTACAGAAAATAAAATTAGTCCTTATGACTAGCAAGATATCCCTAACCTGTTTCTTATCAGTATTTTATTAAGATAAATATGTTAAGTCTCAGAGTTTGGATCCTCCTGAGGCACTTTGAAAATGATGCAATAATTTATTGTTATGGATTTAATTATGTCCCCCTCAAATTCATATGTTGAATTCTAACCCACAGTACCTGAGAAGTGACCTTATTTGGAAATAGAGTCCTTGCAAATGTAAGTGTTTAAGCTGAAATCATACTGGAGTAGGGTTGGCCCCTAATCGAACATGACAGATATCCTTATAAAAGGAAAAAATTTTGCAACAGATATACACAGTGGATGAATGACAGTTGAACATAAAGACAGAGATTGAGGGGAGGCATCAACAAGCCAAATAGTGTCAATAATATACCAGAAGCTGTAGGAGAAGTTGGAACAGATTCTCCTCTTAGTCCTCCCAAGGAGGAAATCTGGCAACACCTTGACCTCAGACTTTTACATTCCAGAACTGTGAAATGATGCATTTATGTTGTTATGATAGTATATTACAGCAACCTTAGCAAAATAACGCTTGCATCTGTTTACTCAGTGTTGTTGATGGAACTTTTCATTTGGGGAATCTTTATCCCAAGTCCATTCTGCTGACTCATGCCACCCAGAATTGCTAAAGATATCCTCTATGTGCAATTTTGAACACCTATACAACCATGTCTATCTAAATGGATATATTCTGTGCCTCATTTCCCCCAACTCTTTTCTAGGTATTCCAAATTATTTCCTGATTTAAAGTCTTCACCCATTTTGTTCTCTCTGTTAGAAATACTCCTCCGCTCTCTCTACACGTGCTTAACTCCTACAAAACGTTCAGTTTTTAGTTAATTACCATTATTATTGACTTCTCTGCTGTCTCAGATGGTAAAGAATCTGCCTACGGTATGGAGACATGAATTGGATCCTTGGGTCAGGAAGATCCCCTGCAGAAGGGAATAGATAGCCACTCCAGTATTTTTGCCTGGAGAATTCCATGGACAGAGGAGCCTGGCAGACTACAGTCCATGGGGTTGCAAACAGTTGGACATGACTGAACATTTAACACACACATCATGATATAAACATTAGTTCTTCCTGCTAATTAACTGCTGGATATCTGTATTGTTCAGTTCAGTTCAGTTCAGTTGCTCAGTCGTGTCTGACTCTTTGTGACCCCATGAACCACAATACGCTGGGCCTCCCTGTCCATCATCAATTCCCGGAGTTCACCCAGACTCACGTGCATCGAGTCAGTGATGCCATCCAGCCATCTCATCCTCTGTCGTCCCCTTCTCCTCCTGCCCCCAATCCCTCCCAGCATCAAAGTCTTTTCCAATGAGTCAACTCTTCGCATGAGGTGGCCAAAGTAATGGAGTTTCAGCTTTAGCATCATTCCTTCCAAAGAAATCTCAGGGCTGATCTTCAGAATGGACTGGTTGGATCTTCTTGTAGTCCAAGGGACTCCCAAGAGTCTTCTCCAACACCACAGTTCAAAAGCATCAATTCTTTGGCGCTCAGCCTTCTTCACAGTCCAACTCTCACATCCATACATGACCACTGGAAAAACCAAAGCCTTAACTAGACGGACCTTAGTCGGCAAAGTAATGTATTTGCTTTTGAACATGCTATCTAGGTTGGTCATAACTTTTCTTCCAGAGTAAGTGTCTTTTAATTTCATGGCTGCAGTCACCATCTGCAGTGATTTTGGAGCCCCCCAAAATAAAGGCTGACACTGTTTCCACTGTTTCTGCATCTATTTCCCATGAAGTGGTGGGACCGGATGCCATGATCTTTGTTTTCTGAATGTTGAGCTTTAAGCTTTAAGCTTTAAGCCAACTTTTTCACTCTCCACTTTCACTTTCGTCAAGAGGCTTTTTAGTTCCTCTTCACTTTCTGCCATAAGGGTGGTGTCATCTGCATATCTGAGGTTATTGATATTTCTCCCAGCAATCTTGATTCCAGCTTTTGTTTCCTCCAGTCCAACGTTTCTCATGATATAAGATATACTCTGCATATAAGTTAAATAAGCAGGGTGACAATAATCAGCCTTGATGCACTCCTTTTCCTATTTGGAACCAGTCTGTTGTTCCATGTCCAGTTCTAACTGTTGCTTCCTGACCTGCATACAGATTTCTCAAGAGGGCAGGTCAGGTGGTCTGGTATTCCCATCTCTCTCAGAATTTTCCACAGTTTATTGTGATCCACACAGTCAAAGGCTTTGGCATAGTCAATAAAGCAGAAATCGATGTTTTTCTGGAACTCTCTTGCTTTTTCGATGATCCAGCAGATGTTCGCAATTTGATTTCTGGTTCTTCTGCCTTGTCTAAAACCAGCTTGAACATCAGGAATTTCACAGTTCACATATTGTTGAAGCCTGACTTGGAGAATTTTGAGCATTACTTTACTAGCGTGTGAGATGAGTGCAATTGTTCAGTAGTTTGAGCATTCTTTGGCATTGCCTTTCTTTGGGACTGGAATGAAAACTGACCTTTTCCAGTCCTGTGGCCACTGCTGAGTTTTCCAAATTTGCTGGCATATTAAGTGCAGCACTTTCACAGCATCATCTTTCAGGATTTGAAATAGCTCCACTGGAATTCCATCACGTCCATTAGCTTTGTTCTTAATGATGCTTTCTAAGGCCCACTTGACTTCACATTCCAGGATGTCTGGCTCTAGATGAGTGATCACACCATCGTGATCATCTGGGTCATGAAGATCTTTTTTGTACAGTTCTTCTGTGTATTCTTGCCACCTCTCCACCCATGAGTAACAACCACCAAAAAAAGAGAAAAAGACAAGGCAAGCTAATAAATGTATATGCAACCAATGTAGTGCTTTGAGAGAGACTTAAAACTCCAAATGCATATATTAGGAAAGAAGAATAATCTCAAAGCTTTGTCTTTAGCAAGAGAATAAAGGAGAAAAACCTATGAGTGAGGAGTCTGGCTCTACCTCCAAATTCTATGTGGGTTCATTGGGCTGAATCATAGGCTATTACTAGGCTTTGCTTGACCAGCTTCATGAGCTACAGCTTTTCTCCCCTCACTGGACTTGGTGCAACAACATTACATTGCAATTTTCTGAAAAAAGTTGCAGTCAAGGACTCAGCTTTCCCCCAGCACCACTCACCAGCATGCTCATAGACATATTGGTCTTCCTAGCCCTGACTACTTATTTTGAGGTATCCTTCTCAGGGCCTATCAGGGACCCTGAGCTTCCTTTAACCTCTCTTATTCTCTGTAAGGGAATAAAGTCTTGATTAGTGCTTTTAGTTTTGCCAGTTGGCCACCTTAATAATTATTTGTTTGATAATTATTGCAGTAAAAAAGCACTTGAAAAATTCATTCACAATAAAAACATTCAGCAGTCTTGGCTTGAAAGGGATTTTTTTTTTTTCACTCTGAAAATGGACATCAATAAAAACATGACAACTAATACAATATTTAATGAAATCTTCCATGGTAACATTTGTAAAGTGAAAGGAAGCCAATTCTTCTCATTTCTATTCAATGTCTTATTAGTCCTAGTCAGTGAATATAAACAAGAAATAACAGCCATACAGACTGGACACGAAGAAGTGAAATTGTCTTTTCTAGTGGGTGACATCATTTCATATGATAAAAATATGACAAAATTTGCAAAAAAAAATATTAGAAAATGTGAGGTTAATAAGTTTCCCAGATGCAAAGTCAATATACAAAATGCATTTGGTATTGCCAGGCAATAAACAATTGAAAACTGAAGCCAAATATTTCAAGACCTATTCAATGAAAAATCTAAAAAAAAATTTCAGAGAAAGCAAAGAATATATAACAAATGAGGAAATAATACATGTTTGTGGACTAGAAGACTCAATTATTTTTTTAAGATTCTCCCTATTTGAATCTATGAATTATTGTAATCTTGCTCAAGATCCCAGCATGTTTATCTGGTTGGAATTGACAAGACAATTCTAAAATTTATGTGAAAATGCAAAGGACCAATAAAGAATTTAAAAAGAAAATAACAACATTGGAGAACACAATATCATCAAATTTTAAGACCATACAAAGTACACACATAATATGAAAAATTGATTATTTGACTTTATAAAAATTAAAATTTTCTATTTTTTAAACGTAGTAATAAAAATAAAAAGTAAATAATAGACTTCAAAGAAATATCTATGACATATGAATACATATATTCAGATGTAATTCCAATGAATGAATTGAACTAATACTTACTTGATAAAAGAACTTGTATGCTGAATGTATAAAGAACACCGTTACTGTTTAGTCACTCAACTGTGTCCAATTTTGCAACCCCAGGGACTGTAGCCTGCCAAACTCCTCTCTCCATGGAATTTTCCTGGCAAGAATACTGGAGTGCATTGCCATTTCCTTCTCCAATAAAGAACACTAACAGTTCAATAATAAGACTAAAAAAATGGACAAACTGTTTAAACCAAACACTTCACAAAAGATGATTGTGTAGACAAAAACATGAAGGAAATTCAAATTAAATCACAAGCAGATAATGCTACATAGATGGGCTAAAGTTACAAGAACTGGTAATACCATCATTTCTTCTAGTGAATGTTCAGGGTTGATTGCCTTTAGGATTGATTGGTTTGATATCCCTGAAGTCCAAGTGACTCTAAAGAATCTTCTCCAGCACCACAATTCAAAAGCATCAATTCTTTGGTGCACAGCCTTCTTTATGGTCCAACTCTCACATCTGTACATGACTACTGGAAAAACCATAGCTTTAACTATCCAGGCCTTTGTTGGCAAAGTGATGTCTCTGCTTTTTAATGCACCATCTAGGATTGCCATAACATTAATTTCAGGGCTGCAAAACTACACACTGACTTTGGAGCCCAAGAAAAGAAAATCTGCCACTGTTCCCACTGTTTCCCATCTGTTTGCCATGAAGTGATGGGACCAGATGCCATGATTTTCTATTTTGAATGTTGAGTTTTAAGCCAGCTTTTCACTCTCCTCTTTCACCCTCATCAAGAGGCTCTTTAGCTCCTCTTCTCTTTCTTTCATTATAGTGGCATCATCTGCATATCTGAGTTTGTTGATATCTCAGCCAGCAATCTTGATTCCAGCTTGTGATTCATTCAGTTCGGTATTTCACATGATGTACTCTACATGACTTGGATGCACTCTTTCTATCCTTCCCTTGTTCAGTTCAGATAGAAAACATCCCCAATTCTGCCTCCTAGAGGCAGCTTGACATGTTTTAATCCAAGACAAAGCTTGGCATGTTTTAATCAAATAAATCTTGATTTATGATTGTTGTTAAACGTAAGCTCCTACTTAAACTTAATTTTTTTTCTATTCATAATAAAACTTCTAATCTAAACACTGCATTTTGGAAAAATGACCTTAGTTCATCTTTGATTCTACAGTCTTTGAACTCATTCCCAGGGAAAGTTTAATGCTCAAAAAGTTTGCATTTTAAAGTATAGTGCAGAAATTAATTTGGTTTCTAGTCTTCAGCAATTGTTAAAGTGCTTCACTTGTTTAATTCAGTTTAGTATTAAGTAGACTAAAAAAAGAGGGTCTTAGTTTTAATTTTGAAAATAAGCTATTTATCAATAGAAATATTTGTTTGAATAAGCATAATAATTATCTCCAGAAAAACTGAAAATATTTCTATCAATGTGGCTTATATCTGTTGTTGTTAATCCTGACCACCTGACTGAGGTAGCATTTATCAAATTTTCCATTATATAGTTACTCCCCTTCCCTCACTTTCCAAACTGTACTCTTTGCAAGAAAATCACTTTATGTAGCTACCATTTAAGATATGGAGATTTATGTTCCATCTCCTTGAGGGAGTAGTGTATATGATCATGTGATTTTTTCTCTTAAAGCTATGGAAGTGGTCAGATATGAAGTATAATTCCTTTTATATATTTTCAGAGTTCATTTTTCAATATATTATTAAAAATCACTTTTTTGTCTATCCACTAGAGATATTTGTCTGTGGTTTTCCTTTCTTGTAATGGTTTAATCTAGTTTAATGGCATTTAACTAGGGCAATATTGGCCTCATAGAAGTTAGGAAGTTTTCGTTCCTGCCTCTTCAGTTCAGTTCAGTTCAGTCACTCAGTCGTGTCCGACCCTTTGCGACCCCATGAATCACAGCACACCAGATATCCCTGTCCATCACCATCTCCCGGAGTTCACTCAAACTTCTGTCCATCGAGTCGGTGATGCCATCCAGCCATCTCATCCTCTGTCATCCCCTTCTCCTCCTGCCCCCCAATCCCTCCCAGCATCAGAGTCTTTTCCAATGAGTCAACTCTTCACATGAGGTGGCCAAAGTACCGGAGTTTCAGCTTTAGCATCATTCCTTCCAAAGAACACCCAGGGCTGATCTTCTTTAGAATGGACTTTCTGCCTCTATTTTGTTCCAGATCTTAATGGAATGCCACCTCCTTGAAATATACACACATTTTGCATTGGTCTTGCAGAATAAACTGATTTCATTCAGGTATCATAGAAAAAATGATTATTCATAAATAGTAGGATTAATATGTATCCTTTTCGTGACTGGTTTTTAATCATTGCCTTTGTTGTTTGTTTTCTTTTTCCTTCTTTCTCTGCTTTTATCTGAGCATTTTTATCAAGCATTTTATTCCTTTCACTTCTTCTCTTAGTATTAGTAATTATACTTTAAAAAATGCTTTAATGATTGCCCTAGGATTTCCAATGCACATTGTAACTAATATAAGTCCACCTTACAATAACACTGTACCACTTTACATGAAGTTTTGGTGCTTCTCTTCTCTCCCTGTGACATCACTATCATTCCTTTTACTTATCATATGCTGTAATCACTGAACAAAATGTCGCTACTTTAAAATTTAGACATTATTTTTTAGGCTAACTATGAATGAGAAAAATAATGAGTTTATCTTCATTTATTCTTTATTGCTCTCCCTTTATTTAGATTTGAGTTTCATTTTTCCTTTCTTCCCTTGTAGCTTCCCTTGTAGCTCAGTCGGTAAAGAATCTGCCTGCAGTGCAGGAGACCTGGGTTTGATCCCTGGATCAGGAAGATACCCTGGGGAAGGAAAGGGCAACCCATTCCAGCATTCTTTCCTGGAAAATCTCATGAACAGAGGAGCCTAGTGGTCTGCAGAGGGCTCCAGGGGGCCACAAAGAATTGGGCATGACTGAGCGACTAACCCTTAATATATATATATATATATATATATATTTTTTTTTTTCCCCCCAAACATGTTCTTTTAATATTCATTGCAGGAAAGATCTGATGAATAATTTCCCTAGTTTTGGTCTGTCTGAGAAAATATCTGCTTTTTATTTTTGAAAAATAATTTTATTGGATATAGAATTCTTCTCTAGTACAGCTTTTTCTTTTAGCACCTTTCACACAACTCTTCTAGCTATTATGGTTTCTGATGAAAAATCCACTTTAATTCTTACCCTTATTCTTGACTTCTTGCTTCTTTCAATATTTTTTTCCTTTGCCTTTAATTTTCTACAATGTAAATAAGATAAATGTATGCTTATATTTTAGCATTTATCTTGTTTAGTGTTTTCTGAGCTTTCTAGATCTGTGGTTTGGTGTCTGCCATTAATTTTGCATAGTCATTGGCTAATATTACTATAAATATTTCGTTTGTTCTCTCTTCTCTTTCTAGCATTCCAGTTATGCATTTATCAGTCTCTCTCTCTCTCTCTCTCTCTCTTTTTTTTTTTTTTTTTGCATTTAAGTCTGGAAAATTTCTATTGATTTATCTCAAGTTTACTGATTCTTTCTTCAACCATACTCAGTCAACTAATGAGCCTATCAAAGGTTGCTTTCATTTCTAGTAGGCAGTTCTTATTTCTAGCATTTTCTTTTGATTCTTTCTTAGAATGTTCATCTATCTAATAGTGCCTGCTCCTGGATAGAGTCTGTTCTTCCTATTAGAGCCCTTACCATATTAAGTGTTTTAAAATTCCTGTGTGTAAAATTACCTGTCATACCCAGGTCTGGTTCTAATGTTGCTTTGTCTCTTTCCAATATGCTTTTAAAAAATCTGGCTAAGAGTTGTGCCATGCTTAATGTTTGCAGTAGCCGTACCTCCTGCATGCGTGCTAAGTCACTTCAGTCATGCCTGACTCTGTGAACTTACAGACTATAGCTCACCAGTTTCCTCTGTCTATGGGTTTTCCAGGCAAGAATACTGGAGTGGGTTTCCATGCCTTGCTCCAGGGGATCATCTTAATCCAGGGATCGAACCTGCCACTCTTACGTCTCCTGCATTGGCAGGTAGGGTCTTTACTATTGAGGCCACCTGGGAAGCTCAGCTGTACCTCCTAGAGATTTCAAAATCCTCCATTGTTTTTGCTTTTGTCTCCTGTCTTGACTTTGGTCTTATATACTGTTTCCTCAGAGATAATAGCTGTAATCCTCTATTACACTGGAACACTCTCAGTATGGTGGTAAAGTGGTAAGATGAGGGAGAAGGAAGCATTCTAGGTTAATCTGGGTTTTATTGTGTTCATATCTGTGACCCTTACAAATATTTATTCTTATAGAGTATCCCACTTTGGTCTTGAACTTAGGTAAAATGGGAAGGATAGAAGATGGTGCAGTGAGAGGAACACCTGTCCGGACTCTGGAACACAATTCTGGTAAAGTGTTTATCCCAGAGAGTAGGCCTTTGTTATATACAATGTGATCATATTGTAGTATTTCCAAATGGCTTTTCTTCCTTTCTAGTTGATTGAATGAAAAGGTGCCCTTTCTTAGTTTTTCAGCCATAAGAACCTAGTAGAGTTCCTAAAGGTAAATCTCATGAACATTTTGCTGCCTGCATTCCACCAACACTGTGGCTTCTAGGAGTTTCTTCCTCTCATGATAGTCTGTATTCAATCCAAAGCAATTAGACAAACTTACCATTCAGTGCTTCTACCATCTTATGGCTCCAATCACTTTAATCTATGTACTTAGATGTGATTTTCCTGGATTCACCTGTCTCTGCAGATTTCATGAAAATAACATGTGCTGCAACCTCAGTTCTCTGATGAGACCAAGAGGTATTTTTAAATTACTGTTGTAATGATGGGAGTGACTGTTTCTTTGGAGCTAAAAATGCCTCATAAATTTTTTAATGGTTAAACTATTTTATCTGAGTAGTTTAATTGTTTTACTTATTAAGCATTTAGTTTTTGTTTCTTAATGGTGAGAAATAATTAAGAGATTAATAGCATTTTTTGTTGTAACTTAATTTAAATTAAATCCTTATAATTTAAATTATTTAGTTCAAGTTTATGCATATTGTTATTTTGATACCTAAAGTCATATTGCTCTTCAAAAAGCTTGTTATACCTTAGGGTTCTAGGAGAGTGAAAAATGTACCCTCTTATTTTGGGGTTTTTTGAACAATTCACAATATCATTTAAAAACTTCATGTTTTTCCAAGTGAAATATAATGCTTATAATTACATTTATTTTATTACAAACATGTTTGGGAATGTGTACATATATTTCTATTTGTACAAGTTATTTCAGCATCTTTTTTCTTGATTCTATTATACTCTTTACCCATCTATATATTGACATATTAAAAGGCTATTAATTTGAAAGCATTTTTGATATTAAGAATATTAATCCTTTGTCATATTTATTGAAAATATTTTAAGTAACACATTATTTACCTTTAATTGTTACATAATGTTTCAAGTGTTGTTTATTTAATATGACTATACCTCTGTTCATGGGGCTTCCCAGGTGGTGATCCTTGGGTTGGCAAGATCCTCTGGAGGAGGGCACAGTAATCCACTCCAGTATCCTTGCTTAGAGAGTCCCATGGACAGAGGAGCCTGGAAGGTTACAGTCCATAGGGTTGCACAGATTTGGACATGACTGAAGCAACTGAGCACGTACACCTCTGTTTATAACTTCTTCTGCTGTTTCTACGTTTAAATAGTTCTTCCCAATCTAGACTCAGTTCAGTTCAGTTGCTCAGTCGTGTCCAACTCTTTGCAACCCCATGAATCGCAGTACGGCAGGCCTCCATGTCCATCACCATCTCCCGGAGTTCACTCAAACTCAAGTCCAGTGAGTCAGTGATGCCATCCAGCCATCTCATCCTCTGTCGTCCCCATCTCCTCCTGCCCCTAATGCCTCCCAGCTTCAGAGTCTTTTCCAGTAAGTCACCTCTTCGCATGAGGTGGCCAAAGTATTGGAGTTTCAGCTTTAGCATTAGTCCTTCCAAAGAACACCCAGGACCAATCTCCTTTAGAATGGACTGGTTGGATCTCCTTGCAGTCCAAGGGACTCTCAAGAGTCTTCTCCAACACCACAGTTCAAAGCATCAATTCTTCAGTGCTCAGCTTTCTTCACAGTCCAACTTTTAGATTCATACATGACCACTGGAAAAACTATAGCCTTGACTAGATGGACCTTTGTTGGCAAAGTAATGTCTCTGCTTTTGAATATGCTATCTAGGTTGGTCATAAGTTTCCTTCCAAGGAGTAAGTGTCTTTTAATTTCATGGCTGCAGTCACCATCTGCAGTGATTTTGGAGCCCCCAAAAATAAAGTCTGACACTGTTTCCACTGTTCCCCCATCTATTTCCCATGAAGTGAAGGGACCAGATGCCATGATCTTCGTTTTCTGAATGTTGAGCTTTAAGCCAACTTTTTCACTCTCCTCTTTCACTTTCATCAAGAGGCTTTTTAGTTCCTCTTCACTTTCTGCCATAAGGGTGGTGTCATCTGCATATCTGAGGTTATTGATATTTCTTCCAGCAATCTTGATTCCAGCTTGTGCTTCTTCCAGCCCACCATTTCTCATGATGTACTCTATGTATAAGTTAAATACCGACCGTGCGGCAGAAGTGCGCCAGTTGCCACAAGCCACGCTTCTCCACTGCGCAGAAGCGTGGTGGAGAGGAGCTACCCCTTGCCCAAGGTCAGGGGCAGCAGCTGAGAGGAGCTACCCCACGTCCAAGGAGCGGTGGCTGCGTGGGCGCAGGAGGGCGGAGAGGAGTAACTCCATGTTCAAGAACAGGAGGGACGGCTGTGAGGAGATACCCCTGGTCCAAGGTAAGGTGTAGTAGCTGCACTTTGCTGGAGCAGCCAGGAAGAGATACCTCAATCCAAGGTAAGAGAAACCCAAGTAAGATGGTAGGTGTTGCAAGAAGCATCAGAGGGCAGACACACAAACTATAATCATAGAAAACTAGTCAATCTAATCACACAGACCACAGCCTTGTCTAATTCAATTGTATACGTTAAATATATTCAATTGTATTTGTCATTTTGTTTCTCAATAAAGTTGTGAAAAAAGGGAGGAAAGGAAGAGAAAAAAGAGACATATGCCAATATAACTGAAAGCCAAACAAAATAGCCCACAGAGCTTATGTCAATTAATTTGAATATCAATGTAATGTCAAATAGACATTTTGGGGAAATAAATTTTACTGCTATTGACCCAAGAAGTCTAAAAATAAAAAAATCAAGTTAACTGAAGTGTCAATTAAAGACCTATCTTTAATATTCAAGGAACAAGTAGCTAATGTACTCTGTCTCTTAGAGAAAAAAATTGGAAAACTACAAATTAATTTTATGAAACTTAATTATGTTGATAATACAATGATTAATGTTAGCTCCCAGAAAAACTGTTTTAGGGGACGCACATATGGAGTATTACATTAAGAATATGCAGATTCTGATTTGCCTGATTAGGAGGCAAAAGCCACCCACACATGGTGAGCAAGTAGCTCACTCTGTTTCCAAGCTTCCCCTGTGGGGAAATGAAACCCACGGGATCATTTTGATGCAAGTCACATTTTCAGGGTATCCACATGAAGGAAAAAGTGACAAGATCCCCTCCATGAGCTGAGGTTTTCCTCTAGGGTCAGAAGTGAGCAGAAGACAGAGAACAGAGAAGGAGGCAAAGATGGTGGGGGCAAAGGTCACTAACTTTTCCCTTGCTTAACTATGAATGGATACAATTTGCAAAAGTGCCCAGGAAAAGAAAAAGCAAGAATTTATGGTGGGCATCCTAAATTCAAATTCTTATCTAAATGTCCAGACTCTAGGGGTGAGTAGGGTTATCATATTGTAAAATGCCTAGGCAGCAACTCAGAAGAACAAAATTTGTTCTTCACATTTATTTTCCTCACCACCAAAAGTTTGTTCTAATTATATTTACTAAATTGAACTAAAAAAATTGTAAATAAGATGTTAGCAAATAATATTCAACAATACTTTAGCCTATTTTAGAAGGCATTATCTCCCCAAAATTTGCAAGGATGGTACAAATTAAGAATTATTTTTATGATTTCCATGTTGTCAAATGTAGTTATTTGAAAGGGTGTGACTTTCCCAAGTCACTTCGAATGGAAAGCAATGTGATATTTTAACATATGTGTACAGTGCAAAATGATAACAACAAGCAAATGAGTTAACATAGCCATAGCATTCTGTAGTTAGCCCTTTTATTGTTGTGGTATTCAAATGAAGTCTACTTGCTTGGCAAATTTCAAGTATATAATACAATATTATTAACGATAATCACCATACTGTACATTGGATTTTCAGAACTTACTCATCCCACAATTGAAAGTTTGTGCTCTTTGATGAATAGTTTCCCTTTCCCCCACACCCAGAAAGGAATTGATGAGTTCTTTCTTTGACTGCTGTTACACACCTAAACTGAGTCAGTATTCCTCATGTCAGTCAACCTACTAGGATAGGGAATAAAAGAGAACCTGCTTTTTTCTGCAATAAAATAAATGTAAGTCCAGATTCCAAGCCCTCTAGATCCCTGAAGCAATTCTAGAGTTGTTAGGAAGAGATTGACTGAAAGAGACCCAAGGCTTGTCCAGATGTTTTACTTTACTCGTGTGCCATAATTCCCATTCATTGTCTGCATCCTTTCATTAAACGTTGATTAAAATGACAGTCTGGCATTGGCTCTTCTCTCAGGAAAGAGAAAAGGGTCTATGTCCATAATTGAGATGAAATAATTCAAAAGAAAAGAGCAGTACCCTTTGCCCAAAGACTAGAGAAGAAATACTAGGGGTGATTAACAACAGAAGAGTTTAGTCAAGGCATTGCAATAAGGCAAGTGTTTTGAATAATACAGATAGTAATGAGATAATGTCAATTATCACTTCCTGATCTCATGAGAAGCTATAACCTAGAAAGTAGCATGGCTGAATGCTTGTGCTACTGTGATTGGATGCAGAAAGACATCATACTCATCCCTGTTCCCATTTAAATTATTCATGCATTCTAGTGTATCTGGTCCCATTAATGTATGTGGTCTCATTTAAATCACTCACATCTTCAAGTGCATATAAGATGAAAAATAAATATCATAGCATAATATAAAAAGCTCTAAGTGCTCTTGAGTCCATGGATGGACATGATACTGGTGAAAAATTCTTCACAAGATAGAATTTGTGTCTTTTCTGATTAAGATAATTTCTCTCAGATCATTAGTGGAATCCAGTATCCTAAATAAATAAATAAATAAAACCACTGTCATACTTTATTTCTCCCTGTTATTCCTATTCCACATTATCTTCAGTCACATCATTTGCTATTTCCTAAAACTGGTTGGTTCCTCTATATTGTCATCCCTTCGTCAGTTGTCTTACTCTTACCCTCATCTTTTCTCTGTTTCCTCTGAAATCATGTACTAAGATTTAATGCAAGCCTAACAATTCAATAAAAATATTTTCTGGTAAGTTTTAGCTCCTGCCAGATCCACTCTACTATATTAGGGACTGCTTGATGGTAAAGATTAAACTATACATGCACCTCCAAGAAAGAAAAGAGCAAACATTTTTAAATGATTAAAAGAATAATATCACACTCAGATTTTAAATATAGAGTGCACTAGTTCTCAATACCATGAAAATGCTTCAATTTTGAAGAAATTTGGCAAGCCACAAATTAATCCTCATATGTTCTGCTTGGAATGCATATTCATACTGAATCCAGGTTAAAACCTCAGTATTACATAGGTTCTTGAGATAAATTTGAAAAGTAATTCTAATATTAATATTTTGGGATATATGTCTTGGTCCAATAAAAGAAACCATAGCAAATATTCTGCAAAAATGCTTTGGTTCAAAGTGTCGTTTTAGATCATCTTTTCCTAGACAAAGGTAAACATTATTCTTAACAGTGTTTGGCCAGTAAATGTGTTTTCATTGATGTAGGTTGACATTTTCCTCTTGTAAACTAAAATTAATAATTTGAAGGCTTGAAAAGACTTGTAAGTGATATGGTATCTAAGAAAAGAGACATATATAACATCATCTAAAAGAGTTGAACTTTCATAATATGTTTCTTCTTGGTATGCAGCCAGAAAAATGAATTTTAATGTTCATAGCATAACAAGCTCTTTTTTTCCTCTTGATGTTAAATAAAAAAAGTAAAATATTAGATTCTCCTTTGGAGTGTTATCTCTGATATAGGCAGTTAAGTAGATATCAATGTATAATTGGATTTGTTATTGTTATTTTAGTTACTAAGTTGTGTCCAACTCTCTTGTGACCCCATGGGCTGTAACCCACCAGGCTTCTCTCTCAATGGGATTTCCCAGGCAAGAATACTGGAGTAAGTTGACATTTCCTTCTCCAGGGGATCTTTCTGACCCAGGGATTAAACCTGCATCTCCTACATTGGGAGGTCGGTTCTTTACCATTGAGCCACCAGAGAAGCTCTTTATTGCAATCATCAGAAATAGACTTTGCTTAAGTGTAACAAAAATTTTGGAAGAATATCAGGTCTTACAGAATTACATTGTAGGCTAGGTCATCAGATCTAGAAAATGAAGAAAATTCACCACCAATCTCTAGATTACTGGTACTGACACACTTTAGACACTGATGTGAATGATTTCTCAACTTGGTATACCTTGGACTCAATTCTGAAGACTTCAAGCCTCCAGTTTTTCCTGCCTGATGAGGAGCAGGGATTGAAAGCCTTTGGCCTTTTTTTCTCTTGTTGAAAGAGATGGGACCAATGTTAAGGAAGATTTGCCAAAACAAAAAAATGTGTTGAGGAAAAAAGCATATTGAGTGTTTATAATAGCCAGGACATGGAAGCAACTTAGATGTCCATCAGCAGATGAATGGATAAGAAAGCTGTGGTACATATACACAATGGAGTATTACTCAGCTATTAAAAAGAATACAGTTGAATCAGTTATAATGAGGTGGATGAAACTGGAGCTGATTATACAGAGTGAAGTAAGCCAGAAAGAAAAAACACAATACAGTATACTAATGCATATATATGGAATTTAGAAAGATGGTAACGATAACCCGATATACGAGACAGCAAAAGAGACACAGATGTATAGAACAGTCTTTTGGACTCTGGGGGAGAAGGAGAGGGTGGGATGATTTGGGAGAATGGCATTGAAACATGTCTAATATCATATGTGAAACAGAAAAAAAAAAAAAAAAAGAAAGAGGTGGGACCAACGTTAAGGAAAATGTGCCAAAACAAAAATGTGTTGAGAAAAAAAGCGTATTGAGTATAACTTTCACATGTACAATGATTTGATATACATTTTTTGATACATCAGAGATATAACACGTTGCATATTTTGGTTCTTTACCACCTCAATATTTGGCAGTCTCTGTGTTAATCCGATGTAAAAACTGATGATTTTGAAGGGTCTCATTCTTTTATATTTGAACTTAATTTTCATAATATATTTCTATATATCATGGAAATAAACAGATAAAAATATATTTCTGTAGAGTATGGAATTGTCACTTATGTTAATCAGACTTTTTGCATAGGATACACTTGACAATTATACAGTTAACATAAAATAATCATCCCCAGAAGTAAGATTTTTGTCTTACTGCCTTCAAATTGAGTCATTTACAGACTAGGTGGACACTCCAGAGAAGATTATGTCATTTGTTTGATAAAAGATTAAAACCCTGCACTCTGGTCCTGTGTCGGCTCTTATTTTTAATGTGACAATAACAAAGTAAATGTCAATGGTTATAATTCAGAATACAAAGACATTTCTTATGGAACTGCTGATGACAAATCAAATCACCAGAATAGTATCAAGTGGTGTCAACAGAATGGAGATTATTAAGGAGCATGATAATACTAATAAAGTGTCTTCACTGCAGTACCAGTGGCATGATAATTCTTAAAATGGTGAACAAGCCATGAATAATATAAATCACTGCTGCTATTAAAAAGCCATTAGGCATCTGGTCCCATCACTTCATGGGAAATAGATGGGGAAACAGTGGAAACACCGTCAGAATTTATTTTGGGGGGCTCCAAAATCACTGCAGATGGTGACTGCAGCCATGAAATTAAAAGACGCTTACTCCTTGGAAGAAAAGTTATGACCAACCTAGATAGCATATTCAAAAGCAGAGACATTACTTTGCCAACAAAGGTCCGTCTAGTCAAGGCTATGGATTTTCCAGTGGTCATGTATGAATGTGAAAGTTGGACTGTGAAGAAAGCTTAGCACTGAAGAATTGATGCTTTGAACTGTGGTGTTGGAGAAGACTCTTGAGAGTCCCTTGGACTGCAAGGAGATCCAACCAGTCCATTCTAAAGGAGATCAGTCCTGGGTGTTCTTTGGAAGGACTGATGCTAGAGCTGAAACTCTAGTACTTTGGCCACCTCATGCGAAGAGGTGACTCACTGGAAAAGACTCTGATGCTGGGAGGGATAGGGGGCAGGAGGAGAAGGGGACAACAGAGGATGAGATGGCTGGATGGCATCACTGACTCACTGGACATGAGTTTGGGTGAACTCTGGGAGTTAGTGTTGGACAGGGAGGCCTGGTGTACTGCGGTTCATGGGGTCGCAAAGAGTCGGATGCAACTGAGGGACTGAACCGAACTGAACTGAAGGTATACAATGTGTTTATTTGATATACATATATGTTGTGGAATAATGACTGCAATTAAGATAATTAACACATTTACCACCTCATGTAATTAACTTCACATATTTTTGTCTGTGGTGAGGATGCTTAATTTTTAGTCCCAGCATCTTTCAAATTTATAATACTGCATCATTAACTATAGTCACCATGTAGTGCATTCAGTTCAGTTCGGTTCATTTCAGTCGCTCAGTCGTGTCCGACTCTTTGCGACCCCATGAATCACATCACGCCAGGCCTCCCTGTCCATCACCATCTCTATTACTGAAAACTTGTACATTTTAAGACCTACAAATTCCCCCTCCCTTTTCCCTCCTAATCATCATCCATCATTCTATTCTCTATTCTATAAAATTTGCCTTTTTTAAAACTAGATCTCACATAAGAGTGATATTATACAGTATATGGTTTATCCCAATTAGCATAATGCCCTCCAGTTTCAATCATGTTGTTGCAAATGGCAGGATTTCCTTGTTTCATACAGCTGAATGATATTTTCTTTTATATTTATAACTAGATAGTTAGATAGATGTCTATTTATCCATCAAAGGACATTTAGGCTGTTTCCATATCTTGGTCTTTGTGAATAATGCTATAATGAACATGGAGTGACAATACACTTCCTAAATGAGATATGAACTCAGCTATTCTTACAAAGATACTGATTTTCCTCAACAATTTCTTCTAGCAAACAGAATAGAGAGTGAAAGTGTTAATCCCTCAGTCGTGTCTGATTCTTTGCGACCCCATGGACTGTAGCCCACTAGGCTCCTCTGTTCATGGAATTCTCCAGGCAAGAATACTGGGAGTGGGTTGCCATTCCCTCCTCCAGGTTGTCTTCCTGGGTCTCCTGCATTGTAGGCAGATTCTTTACCCTCTGAGGCATCAGGAAAGCAAATGAACTCTTAAAGCAGAGGTGCCTTCCAATCTTCATATAAGTGACTTTGTTATATGAGGTATATTTTATTTGTGAAGATTTTAAATTTCTCATTTCTATAAATGCCCTAGCTTGAAAGCTCTAAACTGTAAGAAAGAGGCTGCAATCTTACACTCAAGGACTCAGGGTTTAAAGTGGGGTTTTCATCAAGTAGAGCAACACTGATATGCAAGTTGTTCCTGAAATGATGTCTCCTGATAAAAATCAGGATCATAAAATCACCCTTTGTGCTCACCTATCGTGGTACTATTATAAATCTTACTAATTAAAAAATAATGTTTTAGATGTTCCTGACTCCTGAGTTTTTATAATACAACCCTCCTAGAAAACAAAACATGGTATATATACACAATTTAAGATAATTGATTATATCACATATTCTTCAAAAGAAAAATATATTACATCTAGATACTACTATGAAAGATTGGCAACAAATTCAAAAGTGTGAGTTAGGGAGATGGAAGAGGAAACCTAAGAGGACTAAATCAAATCTTGAGAAATTAACTAGCAGAAAGAGTTTAGATACTGAAATAAGATAGAATATGGCTAGAATTCCATCATTTATTAATAGCCTGACTCTAAGTGAATTATAAAATTTGTAAAATTGGGATAATAATATTCATCCCCTATGGGTTTTAGAAGGTATATTTAAGTTATATGCTTCTATATTTTGCTCAGTCTGAGTAAAAAAAAATGAGCATTCAGAGAAGTGAAAGTAAGGTAGATAACACTGATAAAAAGTGAAAAATTTACCAGGAACAGGAAAGACTTATCTTCACCAGTCAGAAGGGAACAGGCTCCAGGGTTAAAGAAAACTGTTGAAGACAGACTAAACATCCCTTACTTCATGGTTAAGAAATCTCTGATATCCTTAACAATTATAAAGTGAAAATGAAAGTGAAGTCCCTCAGTCGTGTCAGACTCTGCTACCCCATGAACAGCAGGCTCCAGTCCATGGAATTTTCCAGGCAAGAGTACTGGAGTGGGTTGCCATTTCCTTCTCCAGGGGATCTCCCTGACCCAGGGAATGAACCTGGGTCTCCAGCATTGCAGGCAGACACTTTCACTGTCGGAGCTATCAGGGAAATCTGATTATAAGATAGTGATAAAAAAAATAAAATAGAAACTTAACTCAAGTGAGAAATGTGATGATTGGGAAATATTGAACATGGAGATAGAGCAGAAAATCATCAGAAGAGGAGATAGAAGCAGAAAAGGGGAGGAAAGAGCATGTGTCTATTCTGCATAAAACAAATCCTATCAAAGAAGTGGAATTAACCCAGCCTGAAGCTGGTTTGCTGGGTTTCCTGAGGGCAAAGGGTCACAAATGGGGTTAAATGAAGGTGATTGATGTCCACAGACTGAAATGACTAGAGCTCCCTAATACTGAGTAGCACACAAAATCTGAAATATATGCCGGGGCCCTGACTTGCTGGAGGAAAACTGGGAAACAGCAATCCTTAATGGCAATCTTGATTTGCTACTAATGCTTTTGAGTCTTGAGGTTTTCAGTATTGCTTCACTAGATATTGATACTTGAATTCTGGGTTGTTAGTAGGTGCTCAAATAATGTTTTTCACTCCTTTTGTAAATTACTTAGGTACAGTCAGTTTAAAATAGGATTAATTATCACTCACAGACTATATGAATATATTGATACAAGTATTTTCATATATATCATACATATACATATATATACACATATACTTATAGAAAGACAGAGAAACATATACTTAGACAAACACACACACAAATAGATAGCACCTCTATTATCATTTATTAGCTTAGCATGTAGGAAAACCAAAACCATTGATCACTGTCATTAAATTGTTCATCTTCTGTAAAAAAGAAAATGGGTAATTATTATGGAATACTTGGAGCACAAGTTAAGATATATATATGAGTCATCATAAAGAGCTTGTTTTCATAAATAGGAATCAAAACTGTGATTAATAGATTCAACTTATGGAGGAAATGACATATGGTTAAATTGCATACTGAAACTATTTGCTCAAATATTGATAGTGGGATGTGGAGTTTCAACAAAAGTAAAAGGTTTCTGCTTTGCCACACTAATTGGTCAAAGCTCAGCAGTCCCCAAATTCCAAATTAAACAAATACTTTTTGCATGCTCACTGTAGCAGTAAATTACATAGTGCATTATAAATTACAGTTAAAAGGACAGTTTTCTTTGAAAATGTGATACAAGACCACAAAGTATGAGAAGCAATCAGCATCCTACTGTTTTCTCTTTGCAGAAGAAATGTGGTTAGAGCAGTGAAGGAAATGGATGTCACTAGCATAATGGCCAAACCGCCTGGTGTTCTGCAATTTCAGGTTTCTTTGATTTGCTAAAGTTCCTAATATGTTTAGTAACATGTTATTGTAATATATACATGCATTACATAATCTTTTTGTTTGTGTTTGGGAGTATTAAAGTTGCCTTATTCTTTTGCCAGCTATATTTTCCCATGTCCCATTTGTTTGAGAGGGGTAGTTGCATTATCAAAAGTCCAAATGGGACTATATGTTAGAAACAATAAACCCAAGTCACAGCCAATCCAAATAGAAATGTGAAAAATGAATTCCGATGAGATGACTCAGACTCTATACATGACATGCTGTGTACATCTCACACATAGGATTTCCTCAAATGAATTATTAAAGAGTAACATGATTGCAGCCATGAAATTAAAAGACACTTACTCCTTGGAAGAAAAGTTATGACCAACCTAGATAGCATATTCAAAAGCAGAGACATTACTTTGCCAACTAAGGTCCATCTAGTCAAGGCTATGATTTTTCCAGTGGTCATGTATGGATGTGAGAGTTGGACTGTGAAGAAGGCTGAGCGCTGAAGAATTGATGCTTTTGAACTGTGGTGTTGGAGAAGACTTTTGAGAGTCCCTTGGACTGCAAGGAGATCCAACCAGTCCATTCTGAAGGAGATCAGCCCTGGGATTTCTTTGGAAGGAATGATGCTGAACCTGAAACTCCAGTACTTTGGCCAACTCATGCGAAGAGTTGACTCATTGTAAAAGACCCTGATGCTGGGAGGGATGGGGGCAGTAGGAGAAGAGGACGACAGAGGATGAGATGGCTGGATGGCATCACTGACTCGATGGACGTTAGTCTGAGTGAACTCTGGGAGTTGGTGATGGACAGGGAGGCCTGGCGTACTGCGATTCATGGGGTCGCAAAGAGTCAGACATGACTGAGCGGCTGAACTGAACTGAACTGAACTGAACATGAATTCACTGTAAGATGAATGTTGATAAAACATATATTGTCTCTGGTCAAAGGATAAATCAATGTATTTTATCAATAAAATATGTATTGTGCTCTAAATTATATATTCTCATTAATATTTTTATTCATGTGGAATTAAAAAATACTTATACTACTCTTCTTCACCACAGAATAAAACATAAGAAAATCATTGTGGGGAGATTATAGTCAGCATTAAAGTTGTGCTATCCAAAGACTGGACATTAAATCTGAAATAGAAAGTGAAAAGAATCCAGAATTCTAACTACAAGGGAAATATAATAACACCTAAAATGTATACTTTCTATCCTTTCTTTTATAGAAAGCAGTAATTATGACTATATGCATTGTTGGGTTGCAATATAAACACTTTTCATGTGCATAACAATAATGGCACAAAAATGTGGATGACGTAACAGAACTTTACTAATACTGCTTATATCTCACTGGAATAAAGGTGATGCAAGTATGAAATAGGTTCTGATAAACTAACAATAATAATGTAGGGCTTAGAGCAACTACTAAAAAATTAATATGGCATAAATCATTAAGAAATTAAAATATTACACTAAAAGATACTCCATTGATGGAAAAGAATACCAAAGACAACATAAAGGAAGAACAAAAATAAATACAATATAGCTAAAACACAAAGGAGAAGATGGGAATTCAACAAATGAATGGTTTAAATAATCCAAAGCAAATAAATTCTGATTGAATTAAAAAAAATACACAACACATGTCCAAAATACTGTCTATAAGAGACATGCTTGTTATTCAAAGATAGAAGTATGTTGAAAATAAAAAGATGAATAAAATATACTGTAGAAACAGCAACTATAATGGGTGAAAAGGCATTGCTGATACCAGCCAAAATGACTTTAAGACAAATAAATGTTACAGTTATAAAGAGCATTTAATAATAATAAATAGGTTAATATATGACAAATACAAATATACAGTGCTATTTATAATTATACATATAAACAATTAACAATTATAAACTCAGATGATAACTATATCTACTACTATGGGGAAGAATCCCTTAGAAGAAATGGAGTAGCCATCATAGTCTACAAAAGAGTCTGAAATGCAGTATTTGGACGCAATCGCAAAAATGACAGAATGATCTCTATTCGTTTCCAAGGAAAACCATTCAATATCACGGTAATCCAAGTCTATGACCCGACCAGTGATGCTGAAGAAGCTGAAGTTGAATGGTTCTATAAAGACCTACAAGACCTTCTAGAACTAACACCCAAAAGAGATGTCTTTTCCATTGCAGGGGACTGGAATGCAAAAGCAGGAGGTCAAGAAACATCTGGATTAACAGGCAAATTTGGCCTTGGAGTGCAGAATGAAGCACGGCAAAGGCTAACAGAGTTTTGCCAAGAGAATCCACTGGTCATAGCAAACACCCTCTTCCAACAACACAAGAGAAGACTCTACACATGGACATCACCAGATGGTCAACAACAAAATCAGATTGATTATATTCATTGCAGTCAAAGATGCAGAAGCTCTATACGGTCAGCAAAAACAAGACTGGGAGCTGACTGTGGCTCAGATCATGAACTCCTCATTGACAAATTAAGACTCAAGTTGAAGGAAGTAGGGAAAACCATTAGACCATTCAAGTATGACCTAAATAAAATCCCTTAACGATTATACTGTGGAAGTGATAAATACATTTAACGGACTAGATCTGATAGAGTAAGTGATGAACTATGGATGGAGGTTGGTGACATTGTACAGGAGCAAGGATCAAGACCATGCCCAACGGGAAAAAGAAAAAAGAAAAAAAGCAAAGTGACTATGTGAGGAGGCCTTACAAATAGCTGTGAAAAAACACATGAAAAGATGCTCAACATCACTCATTATTAGAGAAATGCAAATCAAAACCACAATGAGGTACCACTTCACACCAGTCAGAATGGCTGCGATCCAAAAATCTGCAAGCAATAAATGCTGGAGAGGGTGTGGAGAAAAGGGAACCCTCCTACACTGTTGGTGGGAATGCAAACTAGTACAGCCACTATGGAGAACAGTGTGGAGATTCCTTAAAAAATTGCAAATAGAACTACCTTATGACCCAGCAATCCCACTGCTGGGCATACACACCAAGGAAACCAGAATTGAAAGAGACACATGTACCCCAATGTTCATCGCAGCACTGTTTATAATAGCCAGGACATGGAAACAACCTAGATGTCCATCAGCAGATGAATGGATAAGAAAGCAGTGGTACATATACACAATGGAGTATTACTCAGCCGTTAAAAAGAATTCATTTGAATCAGTTCTGATGAGATGGATGAAACTGGAGCCGATTATACAGAGTGAAGTAAGCCAGAAAGAAAAACACCAATACAGTATACTAACACATATATATGGAATTTAGGAAGATGGCAATGACGACCCTGTATGCAAGACAGGGAAAGAGACACAGATGTGTATAACGGACTTTTGGACTCAGAGGGAGAGGGAGAGGGTGGGATGATTTGGGAGAATGACATTCTAACATGTATACTATCATGTGAATTGAATCGCCAGTCTATGTCAGACGCAGGATGCAGCATGCTTGGGGCTGGTGCATGGGGATGACCCAGAAAGTTGTTATGGGGAGGGAGGTGGGAGGGGGGTTCATGTTTGGGAATGCATGTAAGAATTAAAGATTTTAAAATTTAAAAAATAAAAAACTAAAATTAAAAAAAAAAAAAAAAAAAGAAGAGAAGCAAAAAGAAAAGAAGAAAAGGAAAGATTTGAATGCAGAGTTCCAAAGAATAGCAAGAAGAGATAAGAAAGCCTTCCACAGTGATTAGTGCAAAGAAATAGAAGAAAACAACAGAATGGGAAAGACTAGAGATCTCTTCAAGAAAATTAGAGATACCAAGGGAACACTTCATGCAAAGATGGGCTCAATAAAAGGCAGAAATGTATGGACCTAACAAAAGCAGAAGATACTAAGAGGTGGCGAGAATACACAGAAGAATTATACAAAAAATATCTTCACAACCCATATAATCTGGATGGTGTGATCACTCACCTAGATAGATCCAGACATCCTGAAATGTGAAGTCAAGTAGGCCTTAGGAATTATCACAAGAAACAAAGTTACTGGAGGTGACAGAATTCCAGTTGAGCTATTTCAAATCCTAAAAGGTGATGCTGTGAACGTGCCACAATAAATTTGCCAGCAAATTTGGAAAACTCAGCAGTTTTGGAGTTGGAATGGAAAAGGTCAGTTTTCCTTTCAATCCTAAAGAAAGGCAATGCCAAAGAATGCTCAAACTACCACATAATTGCACTCCTCTCACACACTAGGAAAGTAATGTTCAAAATTCTGCAAGCCAGTCTTCAGCAATACATGAACTATGAACTACCGGATATTTAAGCTGGTTTTAGAAAAAGCAGAGGAACCAGAGATAAAATTGCCAACATCCATTGGATCATCAAAAAAGCAACAGAGTTCCTGAAAAACATCTACTTCTGCTTTATTGACTATGCCAAAGCCTTTGACTGTGTAGATCACAATAAACTGTAGAAAATTCTGAAAGAGATGGGAATACCAGACCATCTCACCTGCCTCCTGAGAAATCTGTATGCAGGTCAGGAAGCAACAGTTAGTACTGGACATGGTACACCAGACTGGTTTCAAATAGGACAATGAGTTAATTAAGGCTGTATATTGTCACCCTGCTTATTTAACTTATATGCAGAATACATCATGAGAAACACTGGGCTGGATGAAGCACATCTGGAATCAAGACTGCCTGGAGAAAAATCAATAATCTCAGATATGCAGATGACACCACCCTCATGGATTAAAGTGAAGAACTGAAGAAAAATCTCTTGATGAAAGTGAAAGAGGAGAGTGAAAAATTTGGCTTAAACACCACATTCAGAAAACTAAAATCATGGCATATGGTCCCATCACTTTATGACAAATAGATGGGAAAATGGATTGTGGCAGAATTTATTTTTTGGGCTCCAAAACTACTGCAGATTGTGACTGCAGTCATGAAATTAAAAGACGCTTACTCCTTGGAAGGAAAGTTATGATCAACCTAGACAGCATATTAAAAGGCAGAGACATTACTTTGTCAACAAAGGTCCATCTAGTCAAAGCTATGGTTTTTCCAGTAGTCATGTATGGATGTTGGAGCTGAACTATAAGGAAACCTGAGTGCTGAAGTACTGATGCTTTTAGAACTGTGTTGTTGGAGACGATTCTTGAAGGGGATCCAACCAGTCTATCCTAAAGGAAATCAGTCCTGAATACTCATTGAAAGGACTGATTTTGAAGCTGAAACACCAATACTTTGGCCACCTGATGCAAAGAACTGACTCATTTGAAAAGACCTTCGTGCTGGCAAAGATTGAAGGCAGGAGGAGAAGAGGATGACAGAGGATGAGATGTTTGGATGGCATCACCAACTGAATGGACACGAGTTTGATTAATCTCTGGGAGTTGATGATGGACAGGGAAGCCTGCGAGATGCAGTCCATGTGGTTGCAAAGCGTTGGACACAACTGAGCGATTGAATTGAACTGAACTGAATTGAATAATTATAAATATAATTCTAATCAAGCTGCTATAACAGAGACTTAAAATATTTAAACAAATTAACACAATCTCGTTGAGACATATATAATTCAAATAATGGCTCAAGATTTCAGTAACCTACTCTCAAATGGATAGAACAACTACATAGAAATAAACGAAATACTTGAACAGCATTATAAACCAACTAGACATAACAAATTTTTATACAACACTAAACAAAGCAACAGCCTAATATACATTATTTGCAAGTGCATAGGGGACATTCTCCAAGATAGACTGTATACAAGACCATAAAAGTGATTACATTTAAAAAGATTGATATGTCAAGTATGTCCTCTGACCACTCTGGAATGAAACTAGAGATCAGTAACAGAAGGAACTTTAGGAAATTTGCAAAGATGTGGAAAAAAATCAAGATATTTCCAAATAAGTCAAAGAAGAAATTACAAAACACCTTAAAAATACATTGAGATGAATGAAAATAAAAGATAAACTTAACCAACATATTGTGTGTAGCTAATGTGGTGCTTGGGAAAGAGTTTGTAATTATAAATATCTGTATTTACTAAGAAGACCCAAATCACTCACCTGTCCTTTCATCTTGATACAATGAGTGAAGAAGAGTAAACTAAATATAAAAGAAGAAGGAGCTAATAACACTAGAGTGAAAACTAGAGTCGAAAACATTTGAAAAAACTAATAAAACAAAAACCTTGATCTTTGAAAAGATCAATAAATTAACAAACTTTCATCTAGACTGACCTTGAGAAAAAAGGCTCAGATTATTAAAAATGGGAATGAAAGAGAAGACGTTACTACTAACTTTCCAGATACAAAAAATCATAATGGACTACTATGAACAACTGGATGTCAAAAAATAGATAATTAGGTAAAATAGAGAAATTTCTACAAAGACATAAGTTACTGAAATTGACTCAAAAGGGAAGTGAAAATCTGAATGGACCTTTAACAAATAAGGACACTGAATTAGTAATGAAAATGCTTCCCACAAAGTAAAGTTCCAAAAGAACAGGACTGAATGGCTTCACTGGGGGAAATCTTCAAGATATTTAAATAAGAATTTATCCCATTCTTTTTACATATTATCCCCAGATAAAAGAAGAGGAAACACTATTCAATTCATTCTCAACATCAGTAACAAATACATCACAGGGGAAAAAAATTATCAACATCTCAAAAACATATGGACAAAATCCTAAAGCTAAATGCCAAATCCAGCAACATATTAAAAAGATCAGACACTGTGAGCAAACAGGATTTATCCCAAGAATGTGAAGTTCTTTTAAGAGAGGAAACCAATGAATGTCATATATGACATCAGAGGATTAAAATACAAAAACTACATGATCAACTCAATGCTCTCGCTCATGTTCAGTCACTTCAGTCATATCCAAACTCTTTGTGACCCTATGGACTATAGCCTGCCAGGCTCCTCTGTCCATAGGATTTTTCAGGCAAGAGTACTGGAGTGGGTTGCCATTTCCTCATCTAAGGATAGAGAAAAAACACAAAAAACAAGCTAACACTCTTTCATGATGAAAAGTGAATAAATTAGAAATTGGAAGTATGTATAACTGAGAGAGGGCATCAACATGACAAAGGTCATTTATGAAAATACACAGCTAACAGTATACTTAATGGTGAAAGACCAAATAGTTTCCTTCTGCAATCAAAAAGAAAACAAGGATTTCTTTTTTTTGCCACTTATGCTCATCTTTTTTTTTTTTTTTATATTATACTAGAGTTTCCAGTCAGACTAATTTGGCAAGAAAAGCAAATAAAAGGCATATACATTGCATGCTGCTGCTAAGTCACTTCAGTAGTGTCCGACTCTGTGTGACCCCATAGATGGGGGTTAACCAGGCTCCTCTGTCCCTGGGATTATCCAGGCAAGAACACTGGAGTGGGTTGCCATTTCCTTCTCCAATGCATGAAAGTGAAAAGTGAAAGTGAAGTCCCTCAATCATGTCTGACTCTTAGCGACCCCAAGGACTACAGCCTACCAGGCTTCGCCATCCATGGGATTTTCCAGGCAAGAGTACTGGAGTGGGGTGCCATTGCCTTCTCCGATACATTGCATAGGAAGAAGCAAAGCAAGTCCTACTTACAGATAATATTATGTTGCATATAGAAAGTCCTGAGGAGTCCACTAAAAACTATTAGAAAAAAATGAACTCCATAAAGTTGCTAATGTGGTGCTTGGGAAAGCACCAGATCAGTGTACAAAAATGAATAATTGCATATCTACACACTAGGCATAGCCATCTAAAAATGGAAATATAAAACAGCACTTCGATTTCCAATAATACCAAAAAGAATAAAATATGTAGGACAAATATAACAGAAGAGGTATGAAATTTGTACTGTGAAAACCATAAAATATTATTGAAATGAATTGAAGAGCAACCAAATTGAAACACCTCCTATATTTATGAACTGAAATATTTAATATTGTTAAGATGGCATGTGTGTATATGTGCCTAGTCACTCAATCATGTCCAACTCTTTGAAGGCTCATTGGTTGTAGCCTTCCAGACCCCTCTGTCCATGGAATTTTCCAGGCAAGAATACTAGAATAGGTTGCTATTTCTAACTGAGGGGGAAATCTTCCCCACCCAGGGATCAAACTGGACCTCTTACATTTCCTGCATTGACAGGCAGGTTCTTTATCAGTACCACCTGAGAAAACCCTATTAAGATTGTAGCATTCCTTAAATTGAACCATGGATTCAACATGAGTGAGTGAGTGAGTGAAAGTCATTCAGACACGTCCGACTCTTGTGACCCCATGGACTATACACTCTGTGAATTGTCCAGGCCAGAATACTGGAGTGGGTAGCCTTTCCCTTCTCCAGGGGATCTTCCCAACCAAGGAGTTGAACCCAGGTCTCACACATTACAGGTGGATTCTTTACCAGCTGAGCCACAAGGGAAGCCCAAGAACATTGGAGAGGATAGCCTATCTCTTCTCCAGCAGATTTTCCCAACCCAGGAATTGAACTGGGTCTCCTGCATTGCAGGCAGATTCTTTACCAACTGAGCTATGAGGGAAGCCCCATGATTGTGCTATTTTTCCATTAAAAATAGAAGCTGGAAGCTGTTATGAACTCAATAAACAGTGGTAAACATGTACTTTTTTTCCAAATGTAGAAGAAATCGTTTACAATTTGTTCACAAACCTCACAATGGGCAAGATCAAGTTACCTTAGAATACAACAAACATCCCATAATCTTGAAGTTACTTTTGTACTTTAAAACTGGAAACTTGATAATGCCAAGGAGTTAATGTACTTCAAAAAGAAGAAAGTGAAATACTGATTTTTGAGAATTTTAATCAGTAAATGTATTTTCATTTCTTTAAATTATAAATTAAAAATTGAAACATGTTGATTTACAATGTTTCAAGTATACAGCAAAGTGCTTTAGTTACACAGACATACACACACATATATATATATATATATTTCAGATTCCACTCTAGATTATTGGATATTAAATATAGTTTCCTGTGCTGCACAGTATAATCAGTAAATGCTGTGTTTATTCTTACATTTAGTGATTATTTCAGACTTCAAAGATTATACTATGCAAGTTATTTTATTTATTAGATATTTTCATGTGTAGACGGCAATGTAGTTAGGGCTAACCAATACTTCCTTTTTTTTTCGCCCTTTCTTAGCTTTGTCAGTTGTTTCATAGTCTATTCTTTTAGCTTTTTATTCTTTGAGCAGAGAGACAAATTATAAAAGATAGGAAAGTTCAGTCATTACAAAACATACATATATGAGACGTGAGTAAATTTCTTTAATAGAACAGAACTCTAAAAATATATTAAAATAAATAACTTAAAAAATAAAAATAGGCATATGAAACATATATTTTTAAAGGAATTCAAATGAGCTCATGTCCTCATGTCCAACACATTAATTTGGAAAGAGAGAGCAGATGTTCGAGGAGATAATTTACACTGGGCTGTGTTTACATCATCTGAAATCTAACTGAAGCACTTTCTCTTATTTCACACAAGTTTTCAGCTTCAAAGTTGTACACAAATAGCAGCTAATTCCTCTGTCACTACAATAAGTGAAAAATGAAGTGGAAGCAAAGAGGTTAACTTCTTTTTTTCCAATGCAATATACAAAAGTAGCAGCAAGCAGACAAACATCCAGTATTTTCTGCCTCATTTTAATTCTCTGTGCTTCCATATGTGTATTAATAGGCTCAGTGGATGGGAGAGGAATATCTGCCATTTAAAATTTTCTCAATTGCACTTTAAACTCATATGGCAAGTCAGTGTGTAATAAAAGATTATTTCCAAATTGCAATATTCAAAAAAAAAGAGTTTTTCTTTTCATTTACAACACATCAACAAGTACAAGACATATATGTATATATCTCTGGCTATCTATTGAACCCTAGTGAGAAGACATTTTTTTTTTTAACTGAGGAAATTTTTATTAGCCCAGTCGAGTATGCCAGACATTTTGTCATATTTAGTGCAACTTATTGGCATTAACACAATACAAGAGATTGGCATGTTGGAAAGATAAAATAGATCCTATTGAACATGTCAAAATAAGATATCTATATTAAAACCTAAGGGCCATGTCATCCTCCAGTACAAAAGTAGAGTGGCTGTTTTCTTTTGGTGCATAACTTAAATGTCATTTGTCCTTAAGGTTCTCTTCATATTAAGGCAAATGTGAAGAAATAACACTACGTCCAGTACAAAGAAATGTGTGTTCCAGATTGAGGAGTCTATGTATAATGTTATAACTATAGATTAGATAGCTGTGCTAGTTGTATCTCAGTACATATTATTTTAATTTTCCTGTAGTTAAAGATATCTCAAATTTTACTTGGATACATTGAAAGGTAAGTAATGTAATAGACATATATACATACACTGTCTTCAAATAACATGGACAATATTTATTTCTTCAGTTAAAAAGCTAATTTCCATTAGATTTAAACTTTTCTCTATAAATTTAAATATTTATCTAAAACAGATATTTCAAAAATGTTTTATATATATCATCTATATTAACTATGATGTCAATCAAATTAGCTAATATAAGGGATAACATTTTGATTGCCTAAATATAATAGATCACCCATTTCATGGACCATTTTATAGCTCATACCCAAAGTAAAAGAAAAAATGGTCAAGAAAGAAAAATTTTAATATTTTTGAAAAGTATGTAACTAATTAATCTATATATGTTTAATATAAACAAATTAAAAACTGTGAAGTGTAGGTGTGAACACCCTTGATGAAATAACAGCATATAGAAATGAAGAGTATGTTTAAAGGTGACCCTCAGGGTTTATCCAAATACACAGGAGAATTGGGCTGTATAGTTGTAAAGTATATGATTTTGAAAGGTCAGATAAAATAATTAATACATTTATTTATGCTTAAAATTCTGGTAAAATCCAACGCTCATATCTTACAATTATTAGAGGAAACAGGGGTAAATATTTTGGTGTGCTAAAATATGTTTACTTGCAATTACCATTCATTATTATAATTAATAATGGCCTTCCTTGGTGGCTCAGATGGTAAAGTGTCTGCCTACAATGTGGGAGACCAGGGTTCAATCCCTGGGTCGGGAAGATCCCCTGGAGAAGGAAATGGCAACCCACTCCAGTATTCTTGCATGGAAAATCCCATGCATGGAGGAGCTTGGTTGGGTACTGTCCATGGGGTCGCAAAGAGTCAGACACAACTGAGAGAGTTCTCTATCTATTATAATTAAGAAGTCAGCACATGTTATTTACATTAACAATTTTATTCACGTATTCATTCAGCTTTCTAAAATTTACTGATCTTACAAATATTCACTGATGCACTACTATGTGTCAGAGTCTGTTTTAGGTTCTAAAGATTGTTGCTCTCACAGGTTTTACATTCTACTTAGGGGGAGAGATACTACAGAAAGTGCTATGAAGAATATAACAGCCAGTGGGAGGATAGAGAAAGCATGGGTAGATACATTGAACAAAGGAATTCGTCAACTTTTGTGTCAGGAAATGACATTTAAGTAAAGATTTGAATAATAAGTTACTGAAATGTGGTTATAGATAAGATTTTCAGGTAAGTCACAAACTGTTCAGGTAACATTTTCAGAAAATTAATAAGAGGAAAACAAAATGCCCACTGGTAATTTAATAATGGAATTCCAATAGTCATGTATGGATATGAGATCATTATCCTAAAGGAAATCAGTCCTGAATATTCATTGGAAGGACTGATGTTGAAGCTGAAGCTCCAATACTTTGGCCACCTGATACAAAGAACTGACTCAATGGAAAACACCTTGATGCTGGGAAACATTGAAAATAGGAGAAAGGGATGACAGAGGGTGAGACGGTTGGATGGCTTCACTGACTTGATGTTCATGAGTTTGAGCAAGCTCCAGGAGTTGGTGATGGACAGGGAAGCCTGGCGTGCTGCAGTCCATGGGGTCACAAAGAGTCAGACACAACTGAGTGACTGAACTGAACTGAAAATATCTTTCCAATTAGACAATATTTTTTAAAAAGACATGTTGTCAATTTTAGACACAATCAATTAAAATATAAGCAGAGTGGAGTTCCAATACACAAGGTCAAATATAATCGGAATCAGTGGAGGGAACAAGTTCAGAGTTTTGAAAAAAATATCCTCAACCCTCTTTAGGGGTAGAATGACTAAACACTAACTCAGCAGCTACTATCTATTTACTTGCGCAAGAGGATAATAGGCATTGTTATTTACCTATGTAATTGTAAAGTATATAAATTCTCTTTAATGAGCAACACAGAACAAGGCCATAGTTTGTGATTTCAAAGCACTTGATTTTTAACTTTTGTTAAAGGTCAGGTTGAAAGAATTGATGTACTTACAAGGCAGCTTGCAATTCACAGCTCATCTACTCAATATCTTCTTGTTATTTTCTTGAATCAAGCCAAATGATCGGAAAGCTGGGTGCTTTGGCCACTCTGTTCTGCTCCCCACCCTAAAAGGGTGATAATAGACCTATACTTTAACACCATCACATTGACCAGTATTGAAGACTGCTGTAACAAACAATCTATACAGTCTCTGTTATTCCATTATTAAAGGACTATAACTACCAAGGTTTTTCATATCATCAATTTTGCTGCACGATAAGACTCATGTCTAGAATTTCTTCTTTAACAAAAGCCTGGGAAATGACACTTTTCCTTTGAGAAATCAGTGTGTGTGGGTATGATAAACAAAATATGTCATGTAGATAAAGTCTGTTTTATTTGAGCTGGATTTGCAGTTCAATTCTGTAGAAATTTGGCTTTATATGTATATATCTATACATCTATACCTATATCTACTTAAATTTTGTCTGCTCCTCACTTTTGACCATTTCTTCTTTTTATATTTTTCCTTGGCCTATTTTTATAAAATTTTCCTCCCGAATTACTTTAATTCATTCAACAGTCCTCATATCTTATGCAAAATCAAGTGGACCATGTTTAAATAAATGAGAAAACAGTTGCTCTTCTAATTTTTTAATTTAATAAAGGAGAATGCATGAATTATATCTCTTATAAAAAAGTGCAAATAAATATTATAAAGATAATATTCCCATTACCAAGGCTACCTTTGAAGGATCTAAGAATTATGTAGAACTCAAATCCACTTTGTGAAGAAGAATTCTAAAATATGGGCTTCCCAGATGGTGTTAGTGGTAAAGATTCTGCCTGCCAATGCAAGGGACATAAGAGACACGGTTTGATCCCTGGGTCAGGAAGATACCCTGGTGGAGGGCATGGCAACCTATTGCAGTATTCTTGCCTGGAAAATCCCACGGACAGAGGAGTATTGGTGGCCTACAGTCCATGGGGTTGCAAAGAGTTGGACACAACTGAAGTGACAGCATGCACAGATGCATCCTGGAATATATATTCTAATGCTATGGGTTTTCCTGTGGTCATGTATGGATGTGAGAGTTGGGCTGTGAAGAAGGCTGAGCACTGAAGAATTGATGCTTTTGAACTGTGGTGTTGGAGAAGACTCTTGAGAGTCCCTTGGACTGCAAGGAGATCCAATCAATTCATTCTGACGGAGATCAGCCCTGGGATTTCTTTGGAAGGAATGATGCTAAAGCTGAAACTCCAGTACTTTGACCACCTCATGCGAAGAGTTGACTCATTGGAAAAGACTTTGATGCTGGGAGAGATTGGGGGCAGGAGGAGAAGGGGATAACAGAGGATGAGATGGCTGGATGGCATCACTGACTCAATGGACTTGAGTCTGAGTGAACTCCGGGAGTTGATGATGGACAGGGAGGCCTGACGTGCTGCGATTCATGGGGTCGCAAAGAGTTGGACACGACTGAGAGACTGAACTGAACTGAACTGAACTGAATGCCACTCCAGGAAGAACTTCTCCCAGTTCACTTAGAAGCTGATATTCTTAATAGTGATTATAGAGAAAGCAGAAACAATCTTTCCTCACCTTGCAAAATTATAGTCCACTCACCTCCTGTGATTGCCAACATGTCAGGAAATACATAGCCCTCTTATGACAGGAAAAGTAAGCCTTGTACTGTGAACCTCGCTTTTAGCTCATTAATGTTGCCTATAACATTTAGTACTTCCTCCCAGTGTTTAATTGTTCCTCATGTCCAGGATTGTGACTACTGAAATCACGGGGGGAGATGAAGTGAAATTATCATAATTCCTACAAGTTGAAATATTTGCAGGGACTGAAAGCAACATTTAATAACTAAGAAATGCTGAATTACATGGATTAGCAGCAATATTTATAAATCTTGGAGGACAATGGTGAAGAAATGTTGACTGAATTAGTTTTGATTACTAATCCTTTTTAAAAATTTGTTTAAATTTATTTATTTTAATTGGAGGCTAATTACTTTACAATATTGTATTGGTTTTACCACACATTGACATGAATCCACCATGGGTGTACATGTGTTCCCAATCCTGAACCCCCTTGCAACTCCCTCCCCATCCCATCCCTCTGGGTCATCCCAGTGCACCAGCCCAAGCATCCTGTATCATGCATTGAACCTGGACTGGCAATTCATTTCACATATGATAATATACATGTTTCACTGCTATTCTCCCAAGCCATCCCACCCTCGCCCTCCCCCACAGAGTCCAAAAGACTGTTTTTATACATCTGTGTCTCTTTTGCCTTTTAAACTCTGTGATAAATTCAGAAAAACTTCCTTATTTTGGGTAGAAACCACTCCTAGACAAAATTTAACTCCTATTCACTAATGGGTTTAATTCAGTTCCATAAAGACAAAAAACCCAGCATAACTTATTTTTGAGATTTGACCAAATAACTTTGAAGCCTATGAAGAAAAATAAGCAAACAAGACCAGCAAAAAGAATTCTAATATAGAAGGGCAATGAGAGGACAATAGCCATTGCAGACGTAATTTTAATAGTATGAAACAATATAAAATTAGAGGAACAGGGCAATAAAACAGAGTTGACAGCAATGAAATAGGATCTACCACATAGTTTATATGACAAAAGAGAAAGCATGACTCAAGGAGGAATGGAATTTATATTAAATATTGTAGAGACAATTGGTAAACTAGTTGGAAAAATGATAGGGTCCTGTCTTTACAGTAGATGCCAAAATATTCTGAATGGATACAAATTATTTTGGATAGATTAATTTTTACTAAAATAATAGATATTATAAAGCAGAATATGGATAGATTTTAACTTTACAAAATTTTGAAAGTTGCATAGGTAAAATAGTAACCAAACCCCACAGATCAAAGATAGGGAATACATGTATTGCCATTATGACATACATTTATATTTTACTAAATAAGAAATGTGTATACAGCAGTAAATGAAACATTGTGACCTAAATTAAAAAGTGAGTAAAGACAAGAAACTGATAACCCATTTGGCACACAGGTATTAGGCAAATATATAAGAATAGTCTGCTTCCAAATAATAAGAGAAATACAGTTTATTTTTTAAATATAAATTTATTTATTTTAACTGGAGGCTAATTAATTTACAATATTGTATTGGTTTTGCCATACATCAACATGAATCTGCCACGGGTGTACACGTGTTCCCCATCCTGAACCCCCCGCCCATTTCCCTCCCCACCCCATCCCTCTGGGTCATTCCAGTGCACCAGCCCTGAGCATCCGGTATCATGTATCGAACCTGGACTGGCGATTTGTTTCACATATGATTTTATACATGTTTCAATGTCATTCTCCAAATCATCCCACCCTCTCCCTCTCCCATAGAGTCCAAAAGTTTAAAAAAAAATTACCTAGACTGGTAAGTTTTCATAAGATCTTTTAGACTGGCAAGTGGATTTATCTTTCTATAAAAGCGTTTGGAAATATATTCTTATACCAACACATTTAAAATGTTTCTGTGTCTATCTAAGAAGTTTTATAGTTGTTCATTCTAGAAATAAATATGAATTGTAAACACTGATAAGGATAAAGATATTAAATGTAATATTTTTAATAACTTTGCAATTTAGAAATAGTCTACATTTCCAAACATAAGGAATAAACTAAGTATATGGTGATTAATTAACAATAAAATCATATGCAGCTATTGAAAATGTTAATACATAATACTTTTGGAGAGCACTGGAGAATATTTATTAGTTGAAGATAGGAGAAAAAAAAGCAACATTAAATCATGTATACTATTTCAATTGTCTACAAAAAGATAATTTGAAGGAATACACATACAGTAGAGAATAGTTGTGATTGAATAATTATACTTCAGATAGGATAGTTTTTAATATTTAATTTTAATTTTAATTAATATCACAATAAAATTATTCACTTTAAATAGAAAAAGTTATATGTAATCTGCAGCCCTAATTACTTCTGAATATTTTTGTAAAACAATAATAAATTTTTCAAAATGTCACCTCTATTTGCTGCTGTTTGTTATTCAGTTATAGATGTCAGTGGATTTATTTCATACAAGACATGTTTTTAATACTTTAAAGTATCAAGCTATTCTGCCCACAGTATTATAAAGAAGATAATGCCATAGCAATCTGGAGCACCAATTAGTGTCAATTACAACTTATTTTAACTGTCACCCTAGCATCTTTATAAGAATAGCTACAGAACTTTGCTTCTTTTTATGTCCCAGAATTGAGTGATTTCATTGTTATGAGAGTTTGAAACCAGTCATTATATGAGCATAAATGTTAAAAGAGGGCTGTACAAATTAAGACTTATAATAGATCATGATGTTTTTTAAATTTTTTCCTAAATCTAAATTTTCAATGAGTGATATTAAAAAGTATAAATGTGAGATTACATTTGTGGGAACCTGTAAAGGTTTAGGAATGTGCCAACTTTAATGAGAAGTGTAATTTAATGTTTTTCAGATGTTGATATTTGAAAAAAATCTCTATAAATGCATTCTGTGTCCTTCGGAGTGTGCATAGCATGTTTCAATTGAACTGATGCTTCTTTTGAAAAAAAAAAAAAATAAAGTCACTTTTCCATCAAAGATACCATCTTTCACAAGGTATTTCTATGAAACTTTTAAAAATGAAAGCAATAATAGTCATTTACTCTGACGTTTATTATAGAATATTTGTCCACTCCTTATTTTTTATTTTTCTTTGTTGAGACATTTTTTGAACAAATAAAAGATAAATTAGTGAATATTGGGGATATATACATATTCTAAAGGTAAAACTCTAATTCAAGTCCAAAAATGTTAAAAAAAAAAGACATCTATTAAATCAGAGTAAACAGCAATGATACCATCTGTGTATCCATCAACCTTCTCAAACATGATTTTCTTTGTTTTCCCATTACATTTGTGAATGCTCATATTTCTCATTTTCCAAAATTCTCTTTTCTTAAATTCACTGGGCATAGCCATTCTCTGGATCTTTTTCTGCCTGCCTGACATGCATCAGCTGAGATTCAGAGCAGTCAGACTGAAACAAGGAGTAAGCCAAGAGTCAGTTTCAAGAGAGCTATAAGCTAGTCTGTGAGGATAAGTAAAAACAACACAATGTGGAGTCAAATTCACAGAGATGACAGTTGTCAAAATCACCTAGCTCTAACCTTCCTGTCTGACATAAGGTGAGAAGAGGGGGAAAAAGGTAAGAGAAACTTGTGAAGGTCACAGGTCTTAGAAAGAAGCCCAGTTAAAAACTGAGATTTAATCATAAGACCATAGAATACTTTTCTTCTACTCTTTCACATCCCTGAGGAATGCTCAGAGGGAGATCTGTAACTATAAATGCTATACTACAAGAGATGAAAAATGGCAAATCAATAACCTGACTTTATATATTAAAACACTAGAAAAATAACAAAAACCCAAAGCAAACAGAAGGAAGAATATAATAGAGATTAGAATGAAGATAAGTGAAATAAAATGGAAAAACAATAGAAACAACAAACATTAGAGTTGATCGACTATTACAAAAAGAGGGAAGATAGAAGTAACTGAAAACCAAAATGAAAGTGAAAAGATTACTTTTTACTCTAAAAAAAAAAAATGTGAAAATAATACCATAAATGATTGTGCTAACAAATTAGAGAAAACTAGATGAAATTGAATATTTCCTATAAGCATGAAAGTGAAAGTCACTCAGTCATGTCCGACTTTTTGCGACCTCATGGACCATACAGTCCATGGAATTACCCAGGCCAGAATGCTGGAGTGGGTAGCCTGCCCCTTCTCCAGGGGATCTTCCCAACCCAGCTATTGAAACCAGGTCTCCCGCAGTGTAGGAAGATTCTTTACCAGCTGAGCCACAAGGGAAGCCCTCCTAGAGGCATCAGTTCAGTTCAGTTCAGTCCCTCAGTCGTGGCCGACTCTTTGCGACCCCATGAATCGCAGCACGCCAGGCCTCCCTGTCCATCACCATCTCCCGGAGTTCACTCAGACCCACATCCATTGAGTCAGTGATGCTATCCAGCCATCTGATCCTCAGTCGTCCCCTTCTCCTCCTGCCCCCAATCTCTCCCAGCATCAGAGTCTTTTCCAATGAGTCAACTCTTCGCATGAGGCGGCCAAAGTACTGGAGCTTCAGCTTCAGCATCATTCCTTCCAAAGAAATCCCAGGGCTGATCTCCTTCAGAATGGACTGGTTGGATCTCCTTGCAGTCCAAGGGACTCTCAAGAGTCTTCTCCAACACCACAGTTCAAAAACATCAATTCTTCGTCACTCAGCCTTCTTCCCAGTCCAACTCTCACATCCATACATGACCACAGGAAAAACCATAGCCTTGACTAGACCGACCTTAGTCGGCAAAGTAATGTCTCTGCTTTTGAATACACTATCTAGGTTGGTCATAACTTTTCTTCCAAGGAGTAAGTGTCTTTGAGGCATACACATTACTAAAACTTACTTAAGAATAGTGAATCATAACAGACTGATAAAGAAATTTATTAATCAAAACCTCCCTCAAAAGAAATGACTAGGACTAGATCACTTCACAGGTGAGTTCTATCAAATACTTTTAAAAGAGTTAACATAAATACTTCTCAAATTTCGTCAAACAAATATACAAAAGGAAGAAATATTCCCTAAGCCATTCTATAAGGTCAAAACTTTTCTGATACCAAGCTAGAAAATGATACCACAAGAAAAGAAAGCAGATCATATAGAAAGAGAGACATGAAAATTCTCAAAAAAATAGTAGTATAGCAAATACAACATATTAAAATGATTTTTCTCCATGGCCAAATGGGATTTATCTCAAGAATGTAAAGTGGTTCAAGATATGAAAATCAGTAAATATAATATACCACATTTTCATTATGAAGGGAAAGCTGACATAATGTTTTCAATCGACAGAAAAAAGCCTGGACAAAAATTCAACATTGGGAACGCATGTACACCCGTGGTGGATTCACGTCAATGTATGGCAAAACCAATACAGTATTGTAAAGTAAAATAAAGTATAAATAAAAATTAAAAAAAAAATTCAACATCCTTTCATAATAAAAAAGAGGGAAGTTAGAATATATAGGAATTTGTTCAACATAATAAAAACACTGATGAATAATCCATAGTTAAACATACTATTGAATGGTAAAAGACTGAAAGTTATACCCCGAAGATCAGGACCAAGTCAGGCACCACATTTTGACATTGTTCAATGCTCTACTCTGAGTTCTAGTGAGGGAAATTAGTCAAGGAAAAGAAATGAGTAGCATCCAAGCTGGGAAGGACAGAGTATAAGTTTATCTATTGAAAATCTTTTGGAATCCAACCAAAAACTATTATAGCTAGTAGAAGAAGTCATCAAAATGCTGAGTACACAATTAATATGAAAAAAGTTCAGTTCTATACAGGATGAAAGAAAGTTACATTTATAATAACATCAAACAGAATGATGATACTTAGAATAAATTTATTAATGGAGCTACAAAATATGTATAATGAAAACTACCAAATATTCTTGAAATAATGAAAATAAGTGGAAGACATCTGTATGTATGAATTGGTAGATATAAAATTCTTAAAATAGTGCTACTGCTCAGGTGGTGTTAGTAAAGAACCTGCCTGCCAGTGCAGGAGACATAGGAGATGTGGGTTTGATCCCTTGGTTGGGAAGACAACCTGGAGGAGGAAATGGTGACCCACCTCAGTATTCCTGCCTGGAAAATCCCATGGACTGAGGAGCCTGGCGGGCTACAGTCCATCAGGTCACAAAGAGTCAGGCACGACTGAAGTGACTTAGCACAGGACAGCACCGCTCAAAACTGTCTATGCTTTCAATGCATTATCCATCAAAGTCTCAACAGCTGTTTTGCAGAAATGGGAAATTCTACTCTAAAATGTGTACGGATTTGCATAGGTTCCTAAATAGCCAAAACAATCTTGAAAAAGGACAATGTCAAGGGACTCACACTTTACAATTTTCAAAGTTCCTATAAAGCTACAATAACTATAAAAGTTTGATATTACATAAGGATATGCATACAGGTCAATAGAAGAGTAGTGACTGTATAGAAATAAACCCATACACTATGATCAAGTAACTTCTGGCAAGAGTGTGAAGTTCATTCAAAGAGGAAAGACCATCTTTTCAATAACTTGCATTGAGAATGTTCAAGGAAATGAGGTTGCATCCTTAATTCAAACCATATGCAAGAATTAACTCAAAATGGATCAGAATCGTGAATACAATAGCTAAAGCCCTAAACCTTTTAGAAGAAGATATTAGGGATAAATATCCGTGACCTTGAAATTGCTAATGGCTATTTATGCATGACATCAAAAACACAGGCAAAAAAGAAAAAAAGAAAGAAATTTAGCTTTATTAAAGGTAAAAATTCCATGCACCAAATGACACTATAAACAGAGTGAAAGGCAACCCACAGAGCGGGATAATATATTTATGAAACATATATATGATAACAAATTAGTATCCAGAATACAAAAAGCAATTATGACTCAATAACAAAAGAAAAGCAGCCCAATTTTTTTAAAATGGATGAAGTATATATAAATAAACTTTTCTCCTAAGAAGATTTTCATGTCACAAACAAGCTCATGAAAAGATACTCAATCTTATTATTTAGGGAAATGCAAATCAAGCCACAATGTTATCTAAAATTACACACATTAGAATTGCTAGTGTACCAAAAAAAAAGTGTTGACCAAATAATGGAGAAACTGGGGCACTTGGACATTGTTGATGGAATGCAAAATGTCACAAGCACTGTGAAAAATAGTTTAGCAGTTCCTTAAAAGTTAAACCATATGATTCCACTCCTGGCTAAATGCCTAAAAGAATAGTAAACAGGTTCTCAAAAAAATATCTTTACACAAGCCTTCATAGAAGCACTGTTTCCAAAGGCCAAAAGTGGACACAACCTAAATGTTCATTAACTGATGAAATTCTACATACTGTGGAATATTATTGGCAATACAAATGAAATACCCAGACATGCTACTATTGATACTAGGATGAACCTTGAAAACATGCTAAGTGAAAGAAATGAGACTCAGAAAGCTCAAGTATTAAATTATTTCATCTCTGTGAAATATCCAAAATAGACTATCTATGGAGACACAAAGCAAACTAGCGGATTCCAGGAGACAGTAGGAGGGAGGAAAGGAGAGTGACTGCATAACAGGTGTGAAATTTCCTTTTGGGATGATTAAAATGTTTTCAAACTCAATAGTCTCGATAGTGGTAATTGTTGCACAACATTGTGAATGTACTAAATATAACAAATGGTAAATTTTTAAACTGCATTTTACTCCAAAACACCACACACACACAAAAAAGCAGGCAATGGACCAGAACAACTCATTCTTAGAGAAGAAAAAACAATGATGCAAACATGAGGGACATTTTACGGATCAAAAAAACAAAAATTATAAGAAGTAAATTAAGCCTTTATTTTTCTGCTTAGTCAATCTCAGTAAGGTATTCTCTAATATATTAGGAGCTCTAGAAAGGAATTCAAATGAAATATGTTTATTTTTGAAGATATCATCATATCTTGTTGCCTTCTCCTCAATTTTTACTTGCTGTCACACTGCCTTAAGGTGAATTTGATTATGTTAGTAATACCATGGACTTCACTGGTGGTTCAGATGGTAAAGCATCTGTCTACAAAGTGAGAAACCTGGGTTCAATCCTTGGGTCGGGGAGATTCCCTGGAGAAGGAAATGGCAACCCACTCTAGTACTCTTGCCTTGAAAATCCCATAGACAAAGGAGCTTGGTGCAGGCTACTATCAATGGGGTTGCAAAGAGTCAGGCACAACTGAACGACTTCACTTTCACTTTGACTTTCAGTAATACCCCAGAAGGCAGTATCACTTCATGTGGTATTGAATGATTGACACTTACCAGTAAACTCCCAGATTTCAGGCCCATGAATTTACTGGAACATTCTAATTAGCCTAGCTGTATTATTCCAGGACTGGAGTTTTTCAGAATAGGAATTTACTTGGAGGTGTCCTAGTGGTCTGAAATATTGCATCATGCCCAAGCAAGTTGGCAATTTTGCTTGTTCCACTTGTTCTTAGTTCTACTCCAGTGAGGTTGCTGTTGTTTAGCTACTAAGTCTCACTTTCACTTTTCACTTTCATGCATTGGAGAAGGAAATGGCAACCCACTCCAGCGTTCTTACCTGGAGAACCCCAGGGATGGTGGAGCATGGTGGGCTGCCATCCATGCGGTCGCAAAGAGTCGGACACAACTGAAGCAACTTAGCAGCAGCAGCAGCAGCAGCAGCAGCAACATGCCTTACTCTTTTGCAACACTACAGACTGCAGCCAATCATGCTCCTCTGTTCTTGAAAATTCCCAGCAAGAATAATGGAGTGGGCTGCCATGTCCTTCTCCAGGGGATCTTCCCGATACAGGGATTGACCCACACCCCTTGCATTAGCAGGTGGATTTTTTACTGCTGAGCCACCAGGGAAGCTCAGTGAGGAGTTTTCTTTAAATAAAATACATTTTTGCTCATCTTGTGAAGATAATAATTTTGTTTTCTACTCACATCGTGAGTGCAGCCTTTACATACAAAACAAAGTTCAGAATAGATTTACATGGCAAAATAGCTCTTGGAAAATTATATGAATTATGTATATGTATAAATTATGATTGTTTGGGATACAAGCCCAGAAATGTTCTAAGCATATCTCAAGCTCTGGACAAACTGTGATGATAAAGATTCTGTAAAATAATAGGAGACTGTTCCATAAAGTGGCTCAAAGTGGTTCATTTAAAAGTTAAAAAGCTCAGACATCTCAACACAGTGAAACTCATTACATTTGTGAGCAGCAAATTTTCAATTATTCTTTTTCAAACTGGAAATATTAAAATTTGGTCAAAATACAACTTCTTATTCTGTAAACACAGCATGTAGCTATGCTTTCTCCAGTTCTTAATTTTTGGCTGCGTTAAACCCTTTGAGAAATAGTTATTACCTACAAACTAGTATTTATTTCCCTGGCTATAAAATCACACCATGAGAGAAAAGCAAATTATCTTCCAAAATAAAAAAAAGATAGAAAACAAGTTTATCATTATATTTGCTGCAAACTTATACTTTACTGGTCTAACTATAGTACTGTATCTTCCATTTACTTCAAGTCTTCTTTGTACCTTTAGGTCTGTGTGAAGACTTTTCCAGAAGTCATTTAGAGATGTCTAGACTCAAAGCTAATGATGTTGCACAAGATATTTGTAAAACCCAGATAGTCACAAGAGATATTAATGTAGTGATTTTAGTCCTAGAAGTTAGTAAGGTTTGGCTTTGTCATATAACGTGCCTTTGGTATGGTGGAAATTGTGAAAAAAGTTTAAATAAGCTATGCACTGGTGTGAATATTTATAATAGATGAACCTAAGCAGATTCTGTAGTGTTTCATTCTGAAATCAGCATTCGTTTAGGAAAATGCCAAGATATTAGGATTATATTCTTACTAAGATCTCTCAGATGTATATTTGTTTTCTATTGCTGAAGATACTGTATAGTTCTCTTTGAGCATTTGAATTTCTTTTCTGGGTTTTTAGAGTTAATCTAATTTTCTTATTCAAAATTCCATATTAATAATGCTTATAGAATATAATTGAACTATAATTTACATCCTGTACAAAGATCCTCAGAAAGTGAAGAATGCTATACTAATGTGCTTATGTTTTTTCTTGAGATGAGTAGTTTGAAAAATTATCTTTTGAATTTTTATTATAGCAAATAAGCACAAGTAAATATTTTTGAAATTACTTGTCATTGATAATGCCTACCATCAAAATAGCCTGAATACACAATGTATGTGTGCTTAGGTGTGTGTTTATACATGTGCATATGACAGGTTACATTAATTGTGCATGTGGTATGTTATATATGACTGACTAAAGTTGTCTACAAATGTTTATAAAAGATTATCTCCTAAGGATTGCCATTTCCTTCTCCACCTAAGAGTTCTAGCTTCAATGAAAGAAATTGATTTTAGAATCATATATTGAATTAATGTTAACATCATTTTCTGAAAGTGTCATCATCTTTATTTATAGTGTAGTCAAGTAGAGAAGCCAAATAATGAGTTGATATAAATCTACTATCTTATTCAAATTAAAATGGATGAATGATATAAATAAACTTTTCTCCTAAGAAGATTTACAAGTCATTGACAAGAACATGAAAATATACTCAATATCATTATTTAGGGAAATGCAAATTAAGCCAGCATGGAATCTCAAATTGGACCAATTAAAATTGCTCGTGTACCAAAGGAAAAAAAAATGTGTTGACCAAATTATGGAGAAATCAGAACACGGAGATCCGGAAGACACTTTGAAAACCACATGTCTATACTAAAACAGAAATTGTAACTCATCTGTGCCAAAACAGAAATTCATAAACACAGGTAAGTTTACAAAATATTTTTGTGCAACATTCATGTGTTTACACAACAAATACAGTCAAAAAAATATTCTTTCTTTTAAGTTAGACAAAACCTTGCATGTCTGTGAGAGGTATGTCAGAATTCATTGTAGAAGAATTATTAAAACACCTATATTTTCACTAATTTATGTATGCATATATATACACATAGGTATACTTGTCTCTATGTCAATTATCTATCATCTATTTACAGTCAATTCTCATTATTAATGGTAGTTATAATCTACAGGCTCTGCAGAACCTGAATTAATAAATTCTGAACCGTTGCCCTAAAATAAAGGTTCAGTTCAGTTCAGTTCAGTCCCTCAGTCATGTCCAGCTCTTTGTAACCCCATGGATTGCAGCATGCCAGGCCTCCATATGCATCACCAACTCCCAGAATTCACTCAAACTCATGTCCATCGAGTTGGTGATGCCATCCAGCCATCTCCTCCTCTGTCGTCCCCTTCTCCTCCTGCCCCCAATCTCTCCCAGCATCAGAGTCTTCCCAATGAGTCAACTCTTTGCGTGAGGTGGCCAAAGTACTGGAGTTTCAGCTTTAGCATCATTCCTTCCAAAGAAATCCCAGGGCTGATCTCCTTCAGAATGGACTGGTTGGATCTCCTTGCAGTCCAAGGGACTCTCAAGAGTCTTCTCCAACACCACAGTTCAAAAGCATCAATTCTTTGGTGCTCAGCTTTCTTCACAGTCCAACTCTTGCATCCATACATGACCACTGGAAAAACCATAGCCTTGACTAGACGGACCTTTGTTGGCAAAGTAATGTCTCTGCTTTTGAATATGCTATCTAGGTTGGTCATAACTTTTCTTCCAAGGAGTAAGCATCTTTTAATTTCATGGCTGCAGTCACCATCTTCAGTGATTTTGGATCCCAAAAAAATAAAGTCTGACACTGATTCCACTGTTTCCTCATCTATGTCCCATGAAGTAAGAGTCCCATAAAGGTTAGAGCCTCATAAAGGTTAGAGCCTCTGGTCACCACATTTTCCTCAAGTGATTTATAAGTAGTCTTGTTTTATATGTGTTGCTATCTGGACATTTTATAAAATATAAACATAAGTAATATAAGAATACAAATATAAGTATATATACTTGATCAATGTTGAACTCACAGCCACCTGGCTCTATTCCTCATACCTTAAGTAAGCTTATCTAACACATGTATTTCCCCATAAGGCACATCACAGCTTCTTGAGCTTAGAACAATGGAGAGCACTTTAGCACTATGCTTGTGGATCACATTAAGCAGTAAGATCATCAACCAACAAAAAGCACACAAATGTGAACAGTATGGCACTAAACAGACTGTGAAAAATAAACACACACGTTTATAACATGAAAGCTATAAAACTAAGTGCATGATCTTGTTTGACCTTAGCTGGGTCAGAGCATATATCTTGGGTGACTTGAATTTTTTACCTCTCTGCACATGTCCATGAGTGATTCCAAAAGTACTGCAAAATCAGAAATAAATTTTCTCAAGTAGAAAAGGGTATGGATATGAGATTAGCAAATAATGAGAATGCTTATCTATATATCTCTTTCTATATTTACTAATACAGGTATATGACATGATGCTCATATGCATTGTTATATCAATAATCAATCTGACAATATTAGTTCTGGAGTGTGATCACATGTAAAAAACACTTAAGTTTGTAATCATCATGCTTAGTTCATCTCAGTTAACAAGATTGTTGACTACATACTTAGATCTCAAGAAAAATTAGTCTTCCAAATTTAAACATTACCTAAATATGACTTTTTAATTTTATGTTTATGTGAACATGCAATAATGACTATAACACATTATAGAGTTGGTCACTAGCAACAATTAAACAATATTGACTTTCTCATCTATAAGACTAAACAATTAGTACTTAATAAACATGAAATGACTTAAAATAATCACCAAAACTTTAGTCTGGGCATATGCAATGAAAATCACATTTTGTGTGTAGTATTTTACCAAGTAAATAATGCAAATATGGAGAAATTAGCCCTCCAAAATGAAAAAGAAGAACATTTTAGTTTCTATAACATATGATTTTAGAATTGTGGGGAAAATAATTCTGTGAGGAGAGGAATTACCTTGAAAGTTACATTTTTAATATTTACAGACAAGTGAGGCTGAGACAGACACAGAATAATACTAATACAATCTGAGAAAGCCCCCTTTGAGATTTTCTTTTTTATACAGTTTTGCCTATAGCAATGACAAACTTTATTTGATTCATAGCATTAATATTTATGAATAAATCGACTGTGTATGAATATCAGAATAAGGAAGACTACAGTGATAATATACAAATATAATCCTTAGGCAAGCACAAGACAATTAGAATAGAGCAAGGAATTTGAAGATTAGATTAATGAAGAACTAGCCTCATATTTAAATAATAATTTTGCTTAAGTCTACAAGAAAACTCAATTGTTGGTTGACTCAAAGAGAAAAAAATCTGAGAGAATTTAGGCTTTGAAAGTCAAAATATGCTTCTTTAGAAATACAATCTTATTTCAGAATTAGTTCATACTTTTTGCTTTACTTCTATTAAACTGTCATTTATTAATTAGAAATTATCTTGGCTCCCACCAATTAACTTTTTAAATGACATTAATTATATCTCAAGTTTCAACAGATTTCTTTCTTTGTCACATGAATTAGCATGATACAGTATAATTTTTAAAATGGCATATTATTTTCCACTGCCTTTCCTTCAATACCCCTTCTAAAACATTAGTAACTTTTCTTAATTATCAACAAGGAAAGCCAATTAAATTAAGAATAAATGAATGAGGAAAATTAAAAAACAATAAAAGGAAAATAAAAAAGTAGGGGAACATTTTTCCATTGTGAGTTAATACATATTGAAGCTAATATCTTACAAGAATAAAGACTGAACAATTTTGTATTATATCAGAAGGACTTGTATTTATTTGTTTGGGTTATATATACCACTTCATTAATATACATTTTTCTGAGGATAAGCAATAGAGCTACTGTGGGTAGGGCTAGCACAATTGATCCTATAGTTTTCAGAAAAGGAATTCTCTGAGCAATTGTGTGGCATGATAAGATGATTGGTTTTCTAGGGAAACAAAATTGCTTAAGACTAAAGGGTTTTCATCCTCAAGTTTGCCATCCTAGGAAATGGATTGGATCTTTCTGAAGTAAGCTTACATTGGCCCAAAATCATAAGATTCACGAGACTGACATACAAATTACAAGCACAATTTGTTGACTGCAAGGAGACAAGCAACACTATCACACAGGTTGGAATACTCATTGCAGCAGGACTGATATCCCTCCATAGTCACACCTATAGAGGAAAACAATGCACAGATCTGCTTTCAGAGCATGAAATTGGAGAGAAGAAAAAGGTAGGTTGCATTTAATGCAAGAAATCTGCGGTTGTCAAATGCAATCATTTCAACCCAAGTATATCCTTGAAGTGAATGTGTTAGTCAGTTGTGTCTGATTCTTTGCGACCCCATGGACTGTAGCCTGCCAGACTCCTCTGTCCATGGAATTCTCCAGGCAAGAATACTGGAGTGGGTAGCCAGTCCCTTCTCCAGGGGATCTCCCAACCCAAGGATCAAACCCTGGTCTCCTGCATTACAGGCAGGAGCCAACAGGAAAGATATCCTTACACATGAACAAAATTATGAAAATTTATGCTGCACTTAGAGAGTATATCTCAAAAAATTTCCAAAATGATATCACACAAAACATATTGAAATTAATTTAAATTTTATGGAATATCCATCCAATGGAATACTTAGAAGCATTAAAAACATCAAGTATATCTGTGTGAATAACATTAAATATTAAATAATAATGTTGAGTTGTTATGCCCAGGAGATTTATTATCTAAATCAACACCATATACTCTTATTAATATAAATTTAAAAATAAGAAGTTGCCAGGGTCCAGCCCCGGTGGATCCAGGGAATTCAAAGCAGGGATGGCGTTGGCAAGGAAAGACTTATTTATTTATTTATTGATATAAGATTAGATTAGGAAGAAATAGTGTAGTAGGAAAATTAAGTGGAGGAAAGAGGCTGAATAACTTGGTATACGTGGAAAGCCAATAAAATTCCAGACAAGGAACTTGTACCATCTACATTAGGCCACTGGCGTCCGTTTGAATATCGGAGAGTGCCCTGCCTTGGGCTCTCTCTCTTACGGATCTTAGAAGCCGGGACAAGTAAGTAGACATGGTCCGCCTCCATGCCCCAGATGGGAATTTCAGCCAAAAAAAGAAAAGAATGACATGGGGAAGCCCAGCATCAGTGCAAGACTCCAAAAACTATTTTTCAAAATCAGCTTATATACCCCGAGTTGTACATAATGGAATATGCAGAGTTATTCAGGGACAGCAGTCCTGACCCTCATTGAGACAAGGCTTTCTTTTTGCATACCCTCCCGTATACAAAAGGTCTCAGGTGGTTTACATTATCTTCTGGCCAAGAGGCTTGTTAACATTTTTATGGCTCTCTTCCTGGATAATTGTCTATCAACCAGAAGACTCCTTTTCCCTAGAAGTGTTTTTTCTTTACTCTGCATCACCCTCAAAGTACTAAAGTTACATTCCTGTAGAACAAAGGTGTAGTGGGTTATAACAAAGAAAGTACTTAACTCAAAGATCTAATGTTGCTAATACCAGGTCTACTACCTGTTTTTCTATATACCAATTATATCTAAAAATAAATGATATGAAAATTTAGCAGCAAGTATTGACTCAACAAATGAAATCTTTAATCAGTCCTATTCTAATGATTTTGACTCCTCAGAAGCCCCTACATTCCTAGGATGTTTTAAGCTTCCTGTGCCTCCCACATTCAGGAGGCCTCAAACAATCACATGCGCAGCTGTAGGAGTCCTGCAGGCAGGCTAAAAAGCCATCAGAGGGGTTTTTGGATTGAAACACTCATATTATGCCAGGAGATTTATTATCTAAAAGCTCTAATTTTTTCTAGAAAAAGGTGGTGGGGAGACAGTCCCCTGTTAATGACAGAAGAGTAGGTGGAAAGCATAACACAGTAAAGCAGGCAGATTCTGGTCTTGGGGGGTGGATGCTCAGGAATTTCCAGGGGGAATCCCTGAAGCCGATCACGTCCTTGTGTTTTGTCAGGCTTCCTTCCGCATGACCTTGTCACGGGTGGGATTCCTCACGCTGGCTCCCGGCAAAAAGTATAATAGTTTCATTAAAAACACATCCACTTGCATTAAAATGATTGTGAAAAGCAAAAGTAGTGAGCACAAAATTAAGAAATGTATTTGATACTAGAGGGAAATCAGGATGTTTCAGACAGTATTTCAGTTTTGAATGTTTTTTTTTTTTTTTTTTGTGATGTTCCACTACAGCTGAGTTTTGATCCACAGGTGTTAATTTTATGTCTGCATTTCTTATTTATCTGTATATTCTTAGATGATACTGGATAGAGATGAGACAGATAGAATTCAAAAGATCTCAAGTAGGACTAGGATTCAGTTAACATTTGACCACCCATACTTCATTGAAGCTAGTTGTATACAATGCAACATTCTAGAAACTGGAAAACAGTAGCTTTCACCTTTGCTTTTATTTTCTTGAGTAGTTTTATTTTAAAATGAGACTATTCTTATATACTGATACATTTATTTTTAATGCTGAATATTTTTGCCCTTTTTTCTTCAGTCAAAATGATTAATTGGCCCACTTAGTAAAAAATACCACATAAAACCACAAAGAACAAAACTCATCAAGTATTGGCTTTTGAGTTTAAGAATAGGATTTTAAAATCACCAAGAAAGAAAACTTCTCAAGGAAAATTAATTTTGTATTACAAGAGCCACAGCCCAGAGTAACTAGACATAAATGAACATTATAAACTAGTATGGGCATAGAAGAATGCTTCCTTCATAGGACTCAGTTTTCTCCCTTACTTGGAGATAGGGCAGAAAAAAAATATGAAGGCAAGAAAGGAGTTAATCATCTGTATATTTTCTTGAGGAAAAAAGGCTTCTGACTTGCTGTACGAGGACTGATTCCTGGGGTAGAGATGGATGAGCGAAAGAAGAGCTTTCTAGGAAATTATGGGAATTGATGAGTATGAAGCTTGTGACTAGTTCTCGAAGTGGATTTTCAAAGAAAAAAGCCCTTAGCTCTCTGGGAACAGAACAGCAAAAATGACAATATAAGGGATTAAAACAAAGGAACTCATATTTATTTATTTATTCAAAAGCAAAAATCCCATAGTTGGTTATTGGCTAGTTGGGTAGTGGGTTTATGGGAATTCATTATACAAATAAATACATCCATAAATGGATCCACAAACAAATCAAAACACATAAAATGAGAGAATATGGACAGAGTGAAAAAAGTGATGTATTCTTCACAATATAAGTTTTCACAGCAATTCAATTCAGTCCCTCAGTCATGTCTGACTTGCAACCCCATGGACTGCAGCATGCCAGGCCTCCCTGTCCATTAACAGCTCCTGGGGTTTACTCAAACTCCTGTCCATTGAGTTGGTGATGTCATCCAACCGTCTCATCCTCTGCTGTCCCCCTCTCCCCCCACCTTCAATCTTTCCCAGCATCAGGGTCTTTTCAAATGAATCAGTTCTTCGCATCAGGTGGCCAAAGTATTGAAGTTTAAGCTTCAGCATTAGTCCGTCCAATGAATATTCAGGACTGATTTCCTTTAGAATTGACTGGTTAGATCTCCTTGCAGTTCAAGGGACTGTCAAGAGTCTTCTGCATCACCACAGTTCAAAAACATCAATTCTTCAGTGCTCAGCTTTCTTTATAATCCAACTCTCACATCCATACACAACTCTGGAAAAACCATAGCTTTGACTAGATGGACCTTTGTTGGCAAAGTAATGTCTCTGATTTTTAATAAACTGTCTAGGTTGGTCATAAATTTTCTCCTAAGGAACAAATGCCTTTTACTTTCATGGCTGCAGTCACCATCTGCAGTGATTTTGGAGCACAAAAAAATAGTCTGTCACTGTTTCCCCATCTATTTGTCGTGAAGTAATAGGACTGGATGCCATGATCTTAGTTTTCTGTTGTTGAGTTTTAAGCCAACTTTTTCACTATCCTCTTTCACTTTCATCAAGAGGCTCTTTAGTTTCTTCTTCGCTTTCTGCCATAAGGGTGATGTCATCTGCTTATCTGAGATTACTGGTATTTCTCCCAGAAATCTTGATTCTAGCTTGTGCTTTATCCAGTCCATCATTTCTCATGATGTACTCTGCGTATAAGTTAAATAAGCAGGCTGACAATATATAGCCTTGTAGTACTCCTTTCCTGACTTGGAACCTGTCTGTTGTTCCATGGCCAGTTCTAACTGTTGCTTCTTGACTTGCATACAGATTTCTCAGGAGGTAGGTCAGATCGTCTGGTATTCATATCTCTTTAAGAATTTTCCAGTTTGTCATGATCCACATAGTCAAAGGCTTTGGCATAGTCAATAAAGCAGAAGTAGATTTTTTTTTTTTTGGAACTTTCTTGCTTTTTTGGTCATCCAGTAGATGTTGGCAATTTGATCTCTGGTTCCTCTGCCTTTTCTAAATCCAATTTGAACATCTGGAATTTCATGGTTCATGTATTGTAGAAGCCTGGCTTTGAGAATTTTGAGCATTACTTTGCTAGCATGTGAGATGAGTGCAATTGTGTGGTAGTTTGAGCATTCTTTGGCATTACTTTTCTTTGGGATTGAAATGAAAACTGACCTTTTTTTTCCATTCCAACTCAGCAATGGCCACTGCTGAGTTTTCCAATTTTGCTGGCATATTGAATCCAGCACTTTCACAGTATAATCTTTTAGGATTTGAAACAGCTCAACCAGAATTCCACTAGCTTTATTCATAGTGATGCTTCCTAAGGCCTACTCGACTTCACATTCCGGGATGTCTGGCTCTAGGTGAGTGATCACACTATCGTGATTATCTGGGTCATGAAGATCTCTTTTTGTATAGTTCTGGGTATTCTTGCCATCTCTTCTTAACATCTCTGCTTCTGTTAGATCCATACCATTTCTGTCCTTTATTGTGCCCATCTGCAAAAAAATAGTTCCCTTGGTGTCTCTAATTTTCTGAAGAGATCTCTAGTCTTCCTCATTTTGTTTTCCTCCATTTCTTTGCATTGATCACTGAGGAAATCTTTCTTATTTCTCCTTGCTATTCTTTGGAACTCTGTATTTAATGGTTATATTTTCTCTTTTGCCTTTCACTTCTCTTCTTTTCATAGCTGTTTGTAGAGCCTCCTCAGACAACCATTTGGCTTTTTGCATTTCTTTTTCTTGGGGATGGTCTTGATCACTGCCTCCTGTACAATGTCATGAACCTCAGTCCATAGTTCTTCAGGCACTCTCTCTATCAGATCTAATCCCTTGAATCATACCGTTCATGGGGTTCTCAAGGCCAGAATACTGAAGGGGGTTGCCATTGCCTTCTCCAGTGGACCATGTTTTGTCATGCTTTTCAAAGCAGTGCTGCACATTATATAAAAAATTCTGAAAAACTGTTTCAAATGAAATTGTTTTGTGAATAATTTTCTCTTTTCCACTTGCTCTTTCTTGACGAGTTATTTGACCAGAGGACCTCCTTGATTGATTTATTTTCTCTTTCTCTTCTACATTCTTTTTGTCTTGTTTTCTATTTTTTTCTGGGCATATTTTCTTCACTTTAGTTTCCAATTCTTCATTTCTACTGTCATGTTTTTAACTTCCAGAAGCTCACTTCTTACACTGAATGTTCCTTTTCTGTTTCCCTTTCTAGCTTTCCAACTTAATCTCTAAGATTCAGCTTTCTGGGGCTTACTGTGTAATTTACCACTTAGCCATCTTTATTTTCTTATTGTTTTCCTTATAACTCTCCACTTTTAGGGGACATATACATTTAAAAAATGTTTTGCTATAATTTTATTGTTTCTTAGGAAGTTCTCTAACCTTAAAATTTTAATACAAATATTTAGAACTATATTCATATAAGCACTTTGAGAATTTAATCAGAATCTATATCATCTTCAAATAAGACAAGGAATATTTTTCTTTTCTTCCCTTTCTTATTTCTCCTCTTTTACCCATTTACAATGAAACTGAGATTCTCATTTCAAAATTTTATTTTCTTTTTTGTCATTCAGTAACATTGCACCATATTTACTTTTGCTGTTGTTTAACTTTCAACTGCATTTACCCATTTCTCCCACCCCCATCCCTACCTCTGGCAACACTCAACTCTGTATACATGAGTTTTTTGTTGTTATTATTCCTTTAGAATCCACGTATACAGAATCTACTTTCCTGTTCCTTTTTAGAATCCACATCTACCTATATTGAGATCATGCAGTACTTGTCTTTCTCTGACTGATTCTACTTAACATAACACTCTTGAAGTCCATATATGTTGCTGCAAACAGGAACAATTTCATTTTTTGTGGCTGAATAATATTATATATAAATATATATCTCATAATTTCTTTATCCACTCACCCACTCATGAACACCTGGGTCATTTCCATATATTGATGATTGCAAATAATGCAGTGATAAACTTGGAGGTGCATATATCTTTCAAGATAGTGCCTTCATTTTCTTCAAATAAATGCCCAGAACTGGAATTGTTTCATAATATGGTAGTTCTATTTTTTAATTCTTTTTTAGGAAGCTCCATACTCTTTTCCATAGTGCCTGTACTAATTTACATTTCCACCAGAAGTGCAAAAGGATTTTTTATTAACATTCTCACCCAAACCTGTTATTTCCTATCTTTTAGATAGTAGCCATTCTAATAGATATGAAGTGGTATCTCGAAATTTTGATTTGCATTTTCCTGAAGATTAATGATGTTGATCAACTTTTCATGTACATTTGGCCATTTGTATGTCATTTGGGAAAAAAAATATCTTTTTAGATCATTTGCCAATTTTTAAACAGTTTGTTTATTTGTTACTGGGTTGATTTATTAAATGTATTTTAAAATTTAGCTGCTTTTTGGATATAAGATTGCAAATATTTCTCCCATTCAGTAATTTGCCTTTTTATCTTGTTGATGTGTTCCTTTGCTTTTCAGAAGGGTTTTGTGGTTTTTTTTTTTTTTTTTGGTATAATATAGTTCTCTTGAGAAATCTATATGCAGGTCAGGAAGCAACAGTTAGAACTAGACATGGAACAACAGACTGGTTCCAAATAGGGAAAGGACAAGGCTGTATATTGTCACCCTGCTTATTTAACTTATATGCAGAGTACATCATGAGACATGCCTGGCTGGATGAAGCACAAGCTCGAATAAATATTGCTGGGGGAAATCTCAATAACCTCAGATATACAGATGACACCACCCTTATGGCTGAAAGTGAAGAGGAACTAAAAAGACTCTTGATGAAAGTGAAAGAACAGAGTGAAAAAGTTGGCTTAAAGCTCAACATTCAGAAAAGTAAGATCATGGCATCCAGTCCCATCACTTCATGACAAATAGATGGGGAAACAGTGGAAACAGTGACAGACTACTTTTTTGTGCTCCAAAATCACTGCAGATGGTGACTGCAGCCATGAAATTAAAAGATGTTTGCTCTTTGGAAGAAAAGTTATGACCAAACTAGACAGCATATTAAAAATCAGAGACATTACTTTGCCAGCAAAAGCCTGTCTAGTCAAAGTTAAGGTTTTTCCAGTAGTCATATATGAATGTGAGAGTTGGACTATAAAGAAAGCTGAGTGCCAAAGAATTGATGCTTCTGAACTGTGGTGTTGGAGAAGACTCTTGAGAATCCCTCGGATAGCAAGGAGATCCAACCAGTCCATCCTAAAGGAAATCAGTCCTGAATATTCATTGGAAGGACTGATGCTAAAGCTGAAACTCCAATATTTTGGCCACCTGATGCGAAGAAGTGACTCATTGGAAAAGACCCTGATGCTGGGAAAGATTGAAGGCAGGAGGAGAGGGGGATGACAGAGGATGAGATAGTTGGATGGCATCACCTACTCAATGGACATGAGTTTGAGTAAAGTCCAGGAGTTGTTGACGGACAGGCAGGCCTGGTGTGCTGCAGTCCATGGGTTTACAGAGTTGGACATGACTGATCAACTGAACTTAACTGAACTGATAATGTAGTCCCATTTACTTATTTTGCTTTTGTTACTTGTTGTCAGAATCAAAAAATCATCACCAAGACCTATGTGAAGAGTTTATTGCCTATATTTTCTTCTAGGAGTCTTATGATTTTAGGTCTTGAGTTCAAATCTTTAATCCATTTTGAGTTAGTTATTGTGTATTTTGTAAGCTAGCCAATATTATCCTTTTACATGTGACTGTCCAATTTTCCCAACTCCATTTACTGGAGAGCCTATTCTTTCCCCAGGAGCTAGTAATTTTAAGAGAGTTTCTCTATAGCCCTGAAATCTGCTGGAGGGCATGAAATCATTTCTCCACCCCTCTAAAAAAATAACTGTAAAACGGAGGATCTCAAGTGGCCATGCTGTGTAAAGTTAAAAGATTATAGCTGTGTTAATCTTATGAATTGTGAGAATGAATGGGAACCTGGATACCCATCTCATATCACCATGGATAATGATAATAAATAAAATGCCTGATTTGTATGCCACTCCCACCAGGAAATTAGATTCAATCCCTAGAAGAACAGATGAAAGTGGATCTTGTTGTACACATAAAATAACACAATTAACTTAGATTAAGTTATTTTCTTTTAGTGGAAAAAAGGTTTAAATTACAAATTAATTTCAATTAAGCAAAAGGAAAACAACAACAACAACAACAACAATGTTCCTTGAAAACTGAGTTTTTTGCTTGGGAAAATTTATCCCCAGTATAAAGAGATACTTGATGAATAGAAAACCTGTTAGTTAACCTTTTTATCTGTAACTAAAGCCTGATAATAATTTCCCCTTTCCAAAGATTCATATGAAAAATAAACTAAGAATACAGGAAGGTTATTGGACTAGTCAATCACTTTTACTTTTCCACACTGTGCCCTTAACAGAATATGACTACCACATATGTTTTTACCAGTAGCTTCTGTCACAACAGAATTGAGGGTTAGGAACAGAATGTAACTAATTTCCCCAAGACTCTTGAGCTGATGAATATTTCTGAGCTTCACCTATCCCTAATTTATAAACAGGCTTGTAGTCACCCCAAATCCCTGAAAGAGTAGCATTGTTGTGATCAGATTTAAACTCAAGGTCTACAATTCAGATGTTTTAATCAATAAGTAAATTATATTCCTTTCAAGTTAAAAAAATTTCAGTTTTTATCTGAGTCTGTTGGTAAGCCTGCTTGAACAAAACAGCTTTATTTTACATTTATTGCATTTAGAATCTAGAAAGCAATAGTAATATTACTGTTAATTTTTGGCAGCATCTTTTTAAGATCCATAAATTTAATAAACTATTTTCTGATTGAAATGTACTAACAGAGGTAGCAGTTAGAGATTTTTTTCTCCTCTAAAACACTATTAAAATAAGCACAGAAATACTGAAAATGTTACCAAATTTTAACAACATTTGGTATGGGAAGAAGTATACTTGGTTTGTCACTGCTACACCAAGAAGGCAGAAGTGACTAGAGAAGAATGAGAGAAATGGATAATTGTGTCAAAAACTACAGCCAGGCCAGGTAGTCTTATGCTATGGAGATGTGTAAACCATGATTAATTTATATTTTAAAATGAAATAAAAGTCCCTAGAGTATTTAAACTGAAAAATACGTTTAAAGTGAGAAGTGAGATGACTGACTTAAGATTTACTTTGACTGCTATGTGGTGAATTGATGATGGAGGACAGTGATAAAGTAAATAAACCAGTGAACATGTCACTGTCATCTTCCAAGAAACTGATGATGCTACTACATTTGTAAGAGAAGAGAATAATCTAGAAATCTAGAATTTTCTAAAAGAGAAAGTGCAATATAGATTTCTCTTACCTATATAATTTTAATATATGGTACTGGTACAAAAAATTACAGATAAGTCAGTGATTTAGAAATCAATAGGGCAAGAATTGATTGAGAAAATAATGGGAAAGAATGACAGCTCAGATGTTGACCATTGTGTACATAATGATGTTTTTTCAATCATGTCCAAGTCTTTTCAACAATATGGACTATAACCTGCCAGGCTTCTCTGTCCATTGGGATTCTCCAGGCAAGAATACTGGAGCGTGTTGCCATGCCCTCCTCTAGGAAATCTTCCTGACCCAGGGATCAAACCCTTGTCTCATGTCTTCTGCGTTGTCAAGTGGGTTCTTTACCACTAGTACCTCCTGGAGAGCCCCATTGTATATATAATATACCTGCATAATTTTGAAATACTCAAATTAATTATAAAGGGTAAATATTCAAGTATTGCTGGAAATTTAAGAAATAATTTTGGAAAAAATGACATCATCATTTTACACATGACAATATCATATACTTTTAGGTATAATGCGGAGAAGGCAATGGCACCCCACTCCGGTATTCTTGGGATGCAGTCCATGGGGTCGCTAAGAGTCGGACACGACTGAGCAACTTCAATTTCATTTTTCTCTTTCATGCATTGGAGAAGGAAATGGCAACCCACTCCAGTGTTGTTGCCTGGAGAATCCCAGAGATGGGGGAGCCTGGTGGGCTGCTCTCTATGGTGTCGCACAGAGTCGGACACGACTGAAGTGACTTAGCAGCAGCAGTAGCAGTTAGGTATAATGAGAACTTAAGATTTTAAAAATATGAAGTGAAGGAAAAATTGTGCCTACCTATGGCATTTTGTTGCAAAAATTATTTTCCAATGAATATGGCACCGAATGACCTGGGAAGTCCCTCTTTTGGTATCCTATCATTTTGCCTTTTCATACTGCTCATGGGATTCTCAAGGCAAGAATACTGAAGTGGTTTGCCATTCCCTTCTCCAGTGGACCACATTCTGTCAGACCTCTCCACCACGACCCACCCGTCTTGGGCTGTCCTGCAGGCATGGCTTGGTTTCATTGAGTTAGACAAGACTGTGGTCCTAGTGTGATTAGATTGACTAGTTTTCTGTGAGTATGATACCCTCTTGCAACACCTACAATCTTACCTGGGCTTGGGGTATCTCCTCAGGGCTGCTCCAGCAAAGCACAGCTGCTGCTCCTTACCTTGGACGAGGGGTATCTCCTTACTGCCGCCATTCCTGATCAACTTGGGATAGCTCCTCTCCGCCCTCCTGTGCCAGCTCAGCCACAGCTCCTCGGGTTGCTCCTCCTGGCCGCTGGCCCTGGCCTCGGGCATGGGTGACTCCTCCCAGCGCCAGTGGCCTGGGACGCTGGGTAGCTCCTCCTGGCCGCCACCCTGACCTCGGACGCGGGGGGGCTCCTCCCGGCCATTCCTGCGCCATCGCAGCCTTGCACTTTGGGCCGCTGTCCCTGACTTCGGACATGGGGTAGCTCTCAGCCGCGTTTAGTGCACCGGCCCGCCGCCGCCGCCTGCGCTTAGTGGGCCGGCGATGTACATGGAGGCCTGGCATGCTGCGATTCATGCGGTCGCAAAGAGTAGGACGCGACTGAGTGACTGAACTGAACTGAATGAATATGGCATAGACAGGATAAAATACTATGCAACCTTTAATATGTATATTTTCAAAGGTAATAATGACACAGACTACTTACCTGATTATAATAGTTTATATATTTATATATCCATATATATAAAATATACATGGAATATATATTATGATTGCAAGTATATTAAAATCACGCATGTGCTAAGATAATGCCCTGGGCACAGAGAATCTATAATCGTGTAGTTAAGAGCATTTACTCTACAAATGATCAAAACTCGGATCTGTTTTGAACCTTGCTAGCTGTGTGTTATCTTGAATAATTTACTGTGTGAAATTTTGGCCAAGTTCATAAGTACTTTGGAGAAGGCAATGGCACCCCACTCCAGTACTCTTGCCTGGAAAATCCCATGGAGGGAGGAACCTGGTAGGCTGCAGTCCATGGGGACTGAGTGACTTCACTTTCACTTTTCACTTTCATGCATTGGAGAAGGAAGTGGCAACCCACTCCAGTGTTCTTGCCTGGAGAACCCCAGGGACGGGGGAGCTTGCTGGGCTACCATCTATGAGGTTGCACAGAGTTGGACATGACTGAAGCGACTTAGCAGCAGCAGCAGCAGCACAAGTGCTTAAGTTCACCTTTATATAAAGTAGGATATTAGTAATATATGATACTTTGTGAAAATAAGTTGTGAAAATTCCCTGAGACAATATTCAAGAAGAGAGAACCAATAAAAGTGGGTGACATTTTGTCCATAGTTTACATTTTGTACATAGCAAACATTCCTGCTTCTACCAAACCATGTTTAAAAATGGAATATGTACTATCTTTTGGAAAATTTTTCTAGCTATCTTTCACTGTACACTTTAAAATTGTTCTCCTTAAATTACTCTAATTAAATTCATGTTAATTATTCTTTTAAGTTATATTGTTTAGTAGTGCTTTTAAACTAAAGTTCCAAATCTAACTTGCCTACTTTTCTTAGTACTACATTTTTAGAATTCATCATACCTGACACATATGGCTTATTGAATCTCTTCACTGTGCATGTGATTCACTAATGAAATATATGATAATTTGTTCAGCCTAATATTAGTGACATTTAGATTGATTCCATTTTGTGATATTACAAAGATTCTTATACACATCTATTATGCACCTATGTGAGAGTGTCGCTAGTTATCTATCTAGAATTGGAATTGCTGAGTTGTAGGTAAGGTGCGTGTTTATTTTACCCACCATAGCCGCTCCTTTGAATTTTGCTTCCACTGAGTCCTTCAATAGCAACTCTATTGATATTCCTGAGGACAGTCATTACTTGAATGGCTATTCCTCAATAACAACTTCCCCACCCCTTCTCCAATACACACATACACACACCCCATATCACTTAAAGAAGAAGTAATAAACAGTACTAAGCTATGCACACCTTTCAAAACAGATACTCTTGCAGGGATGGAGATCTCTCTTTAGTTCTAAGTACTTCACATAAGGACTTCCCTGGTAGCTCAGCTGGTTAGAATCTGCCCGCAATGCAGGTGACCCCGGTTTGATTCCTGGGTCAGGAAGATCCCTTGGAGAAGGGATACTCTACCCACTCCAGTATTCATGGGCTTCCCTCGGGGTTCAGACTGTAAAGAATCCATCTGCAATGTGAAAGACCTAGGTTTGATCCCTGGATTGGAAGATCCCCTGGAGAAGGGAATGGCAGTATTCTTGCCTGGAGAATCCCCATGGACAGAGGAGCCTGGAGGGCTACAGTCCATGAAGTTGCACAGAGTCAGACACGATTGAGAGACAAACACAGCACAGCACTTTACATAAATGCATCACCACAAGAAAATGGACTGTTCTAACTATACTTTTGTAGAATCCAAGTATTTTCTGTCTGACACAGTTTACACTTAATTTGGAGATAAAACAATATCTCCTTTCATGGGTACTTTTTTCTTCACCCATATCCCTGCTTTAGGCATGAAGCAAAATAAAGTGAATTCTCAAATAGGAAATCTTTTAGGCAAGACCTTTTCTATGTTTAAGCATAACATCATCAATCCATATTCAGCATAACTGTTGATGATATATAGTCCATTAGTACATAAACTCAACCAACTATCAATAGTTAAACCACCATCAGCATTTCCTTGACTGCTTTATGATATGGATTGAGTGGGCTGTGTCTTAATTTCAGTTTTGTTTTAATAATACCAGGAGACATGCTCAGGCTTTTAAATTACTACAGCAATGCAGCTGGAAAAATTAAAGCAATTTTACCTTGAACAAGGTAAACAAATCATTTCATACCCTGTTTTCAGCTTTCTTTCCTTCAAAAAAATATAGGACAACAGTCTTTCTTTATGATGTATTAGGACATTAATTATTCTCTGGATGAAAATAAAAATAAAGAATTAAGTGAGTAAGGTATTTTTAACTGGATTTGAATATGGATAACCAATAGGCAAGAGACAATGTGTCTGATCATATCTAATTTTATACTATCATTTCTTTTGTTGGGAAATGTGCAATACATCTGAATGGCTGCCATTTTTTTCCTTAAGAGAAAAATCTTTATGAAACTTCTGGAAAATTACTTTCTTCAGACATATGTTCATTGTAGAAAAAAGAAAAAAAAATCACATAAAAGAAATTCATCTATACCTAAAAATAGCTATGCTATGTTGGTTTAGCTGAATTATAGCCAGATTTAAGTTTTAATAGGAGAACAGATGAGAACAAAAGACATCATTTCAGACTCTTAAAAAAGGGACAGAGGACTATTCCTGTTATAAATTATAAAAATTTTATTATGATTTTATCAATCTTTTCTCAAAGGGATTGTACTGAGATAAGTCTAACTATGCCTTGAATGTGCAGGGAGACTCACTCTGTGAAATCTTTTCCTGGTTTACCAGAGGGACTTGATGCATGACTTGTTGTGGGCCGAACTATCTTAAGATACAGCCTAGGTAAGGAGGTAGAGGGAACAACTGATGACAACTGTACTTGCTAAATAAATAAGACAGCACTTTCATTCTCCATTAGTTTCCACGTTAGCTGGAAATAAACCTGAGTGTAAGAGTATATCAAACTCATGTACTTATCTGAATCAGTTTTATTGTTTTCTCATCTAAAGAGAACTAAAAAATATTTGATTTGAAGCTGGTATATTTGTTTGAGAATGTGATCAGTGACACAATACTATCAAACTTTCTGCTCAGTCATCTCGGGCAGGTGGCTTATATTGCCATCTTATTGTCTGGTGGTTACACAATAATTGCTTTACTATCAACATCTATAGCAAACTAGGGAACATAACAAAAAAGAAGCAGATTCACAAATGTAGAGAACAAACTAGAGTTTACCAGTGGGGAGAGGCAGAGAGTGTAATGTCCCCCAAGGCTTCCCTGATAGCTCAGTGGTAAAAAAATCTGCCTGCATTGCAGGAGATTCTGGTTCAATTCCTGGGTCGGGAAGATCCACTGGGAAAGGGATAGGCTACCCACTCCAGTATTCTTGGGCTTCCCTTGTGGCTCACCTGGTAAAGAATCCGCCTCCAATGTGGGAAACAAGGGTTCGATCCCTGGTTTGGGATCTCCTACAGAAGGGAAAGGCTACACACTTAAGTATACTGGCCTGGAGAATTCCATGGACTGTATAGTTCATGGGGTTGCAAAGAGTCAGACACAACTGAGTGACTTTCACTTTCCAAGGTCCCCCAAGTACATTCATCTGTTAATGGACATTAAGGTTGTGTCCCTATCCTGGCAATTGAAAATAATGCTGTTATGAACATTGCTTTGTATATATGTTTTTGAATTTGCATGTTTTGTTTTTATTTTTGGATATAGTAGAATTGCTGGGCTATATGATAGTTCTGTTTTCAGTTTTTTGAGAAAACTCTATGCTCTTTTCCATAGTGTCTACATCAATTTACATTTCCACAAGCAGTGTATAGGATTCTCTTTTCTCTACATCCTCACCAACATTTATTATTTGTATTCATTTTGATGATAGTCATTTTGACAGGTATGAGGCTGTATCTCATTGTGATTTTGATTTGTTCTTCCTTGATGATTAGCTCTGCTGAGCATGTTGGCCATCTGTGTTTCAGAAAAAATTTTATTCAATTTTGCCCATTTTAAATTACTTTTTTTTGATGATTACTTGTATGAGCTGTTTATATATGTTGGATATTAATCCTTTATTGATTATGGCATCTGGTCCCATCACTTCATGGGAAATAGATGGGGAAACAGTGGAAACAGTATCAGACTTTATTTTGGGGGGGCTCCAAAAATCACTGCAGATGGTGACTGCAGCCGTGAAATTAAAAGACGCTTACTCCTTGGAAGAAAAGTCATGACCAACCTAGATAGCATATTCGAAAGCAGAGACATTACTTTGCCAACAAAGGTCTGTCTAGTCAAGGCTATGGTTTGTCCAGTGGTCATGCATGGATGTGAGAGTTGGACTGTGAAGAAAGCTGAGCACCAAAAAATTGATGCTTTTGAACTGTGGTGTTGGAGAAGTCTCTTGAGAGTCCCTTGGACTACAAGGAGATCCAACCAATCCATTCTAAAGGAGATCAGCCCTGGGTGTTCTTTGGAAGGACTGATGCTAAAGCTGAAACTCTAGTACTTTGGCCACCTCATGCAAAGAGTTGACTCATTGGAAAAGACTCTGATGCTGGGAGAGATTGAGGGCAGGAGGAGAAGGGGACAACTGAGGATGAGATGGCTGGATGGCATCACCGACTTGATGGACATGAGTTTGAGTGAACTCCGGGAGATGGTGATGGATAGGGAGGTCTGGTGTGCTGCAATTCATGGGGTTGCAAAGAGTCGGACACGACTAAGCGACTGAACTGAACTGCACTGAATCCTTTATTGGTCATTTGCAAATATATTTGCCCTCTCAGTATGCTGTCTTTTCATTTAGCTGCTGGTTTTGTTTTCCTGGGTAAAAAATCTTTTAAGTTTAACTAGGTCCTATTTGTTTATTTTTGATTTTATTCCCTTTAATTTAGTAGACACTACAAAACACTGTTGCTGTGATTTATGTCAAAGAGTATTCTGCCTCTGTTTTCCTCTAGGAGTTTTATCGTATCTGGTCTTACATGCAGGTCTTTAATCCATTTTGATTTTATTTTTGTATATGGTGTTAGAGAATGTTCTAATTTCATGTTGTACATGTAGTAGTTCAAATTTCCTAACAGGACTTATTGAAGAGATTGTACCATCCCCATTGTATAGTCTTACCTCCCTGATTGTAGATTAATTGACTATGAGTATGTGGGTTTATTTCAGAATTCTCTATTGTTTCATTGATCTATCTTATTTTGCAGTAGTACCACTGTTTGATTACTATTTGGGTACTGTTTGATTACTGTAACTTTGCAGTGTAGTGTGAAGTCAAGGAGCATGATTCCTCCAATCTTGTTTTTTTAGCTATACAATGTCTTTTGTATTTTCATACAGAATTTAAAATTAGTTGATCTCATTCTGTTTTTTAAAAAAGCATTTGGATTTTGATAGGAACTGTGTTAAATCTGAAGATTTCCTTGGGTTGTGAGATCATTTTTGAACAGTGCTTCATTAGTGTTGTGTCATTTTCTAAGTAAATGTCTTTTTGTCTCCTTAGGTAGATTTATTCCCACTCTTTTTGATGGGATTTTAAATGTGATTGATTACTTAATTTTCTAATATTTTGCTATTAGTATATAGAAATACAAAGATACATGTATATTAATTTTGTATACTGAAACTTTACAAATGAGCTCCAGTAGTTTCCTTGAGGCATCTTTAGGATTTTCTATATATTGTATCCTGTCATCTGCAACAGGGACAGTTTTACAGTTAAGTCCCCTACATATGAATGAGTTTCATCCTAAAAGCGTGATTGGAAGTCCACCAAAGTTATCCTAGGTACCCAACTAACACAATTGGCTATACAGCACTATACTGTAATAGGTTTATAATACTTTTCACACAAATCATACATAAAGAATAAACACAAAGATAAAGAAAACATTTTTAGTTTTACAGTAAAGTACCTTGAAAAGTATAGTACAGTATCAGCTATATAACCACTGCTTTTATACTTGCTTCCAGACATCCTGGACTTGAAACAAAGATATTGTACTACTGTATTCAATATGCTATTGCAAAGTACACAACACAACCACCCTTGTAGATGATTCATGCACATGACAATGTATGCCAGACAGTGGGCTAACTTATATATCTGGACATATGAATGCACATTTGCATCTTTGAAAGCTTGCAAATTGAACATTAATATGTAGAGGACTTACTGTACTTCTTCCTTTCCAGTTTTGATTCCTTTATTATTTTTTCCTGATTAACATGGCTAGGACTATGTTTAACAAAAGTGGTGAGAATGGACATCTTTGTCTTGTTTTTGATCCTAAAGGAAATCCTTTTTGTTTTTCACTGTTGAAAGTGGTGTTAGCAGTGGGCTTATCATATATAGCTTTTATTATGTTCAGGTATGTTTTCTCTTCACTCATATTCTTGAGAGTTTTATCATAAATGGATGCTGAATTTTATCAAAAGATTTTTTACATCTATTGAGATGGTCATATGATTTTATTATTCAATTTATTACTGTAGCATTCACAATGATTTATTTATGGATATGGAATAATTATTCATCCTTGGGAGAAATCCCCCTTCATTATGGTGCATGATCCTTCTAATATACTGTTAGATTTGGTTTGTTAATAGTTTATTGAGGATTTTTGCATCTATTTCCATCAGTGATATTGACCTGTAGCTTTCTTTTTTCGTGATATCTTTGTCTAATTTTAATATCATGGAATTCTGGCCTCATGGAATGATTTCAGAAGCATTCCTTCCTCTGCAATTTCTTGGACTATTTAGTGAATTATATGTGTTATTTCTTCTTTAAATATTTGGTAGAATTCAACTGTGAAGACATTTGGTCCTGGACTTTATTTGGGAGTTTTTTATTACAAATGTATTACACATTCATTATGAGTAATTGATCTGTTGATATTTTCTATTTCTTCTTGACTCATTCTCATGAGATGATACATTTCTAGAAATTTGTCTATTTCTTCTAGGTTGTCTATTTTATTGATTTATTATTTATAGTAATCTCTTTGTATTTCCTTTGTATTTCTGTGGTGTCAATGGTAACTTCTTTTTCATGTTAGAAATTGGCCCCACCCACTAGTGGTCCAACTTTAGCTCTGGGAACCCTGGGCCCTGCAGCTAGACTCCATGACCACACTTTGCCCAACAGTGGGCTGGTAATAGACCTATGACTGGGCTTCACCGACTGGTATGAGAGTAGCAGTGCTAGGGCTTACCTTTGTCCTTATTTATCATGTTTTTTGAGGAATAGACAATTTAAATCACAATATGATCTAATTTATCAACTTTTCTTTCATGGGGTTTGTGCATGTGTGTTTGTATGTGTGTTACCTAAGAAATCTGTATCAATCCCATGGTTACCAAATTTATTTTCCTATAGATTTTTTATTATTTTAGTTTATCTTTATGATTATAATTTATTCCAAGTATTTTTAAATGTTATATTAGGCAGGAGATAAGGTTAGTTTCTTTCCAGTTGTCCAACATTATTTATTGAAAATATTAAACTTCAGCCATTTAGTTATATGATGACTTTGTTGAAGATCAAATGACTACATATGTGTCAATCTTTTTCTTGACTTTTTGTTCTCTTCTTTTGATTACATATATCAATTTTTTATTGCACATCTTAATATCAGATAATTTGTTTTCTATCAAAGTTATTTTTCAAAATTGGCTTAATTAAATATATTTTGCATCTCCAGATACATTATTGAACTAGCATGTGAATTCCACATATGTGCAAGTGGAAGCAGACCCAAAAAACCCATATCCATACCCATGCTTGTTGATCTTTTTTAGAGAAATATCTATTTAAGTCTGTTTCCCATTTAAAATGCCCATTTTTGTGCTTTTTACTTTTATATTTTGTAACTGAGTTTATGTTTTCTTTTTTGGAAAAATTTATTTTTAATTGGAATGTAATTACAATATTGTGTTGTTGTTTTTTTTTGCCATATTTCAACATGAATCAGTAGCTTCTCTTTTTCATATTTTGTGCTTAATTTTTACACATGTATATGCAAAAATAAAATTTTTGAAAAAATATTTTTGATACTGTGATGCAAGTTATAAGACTACGTAACCTTCAAAGTTTATAGACTGAAAAATTTTAGTTGACTTAATAGTGCATTTTGCAAACATAATCTTAAGAACTATTTCAATAAAGTAATCACATACTCTGTTGTTTTTGTCTGTCATTCATAGTCATCTCAGTTTTCTTTCTTGGATTTTCACTCTGTTAAGAGCTTTTAATCCATTTTAACCTAGGTTTTTTAGTAAATGCATAATCTTTATAAGTCCTGGGTAAAGCATTCAAAATATGCTAATAGGATCACTGTAAGGGTAGTTAGGATATCTGAATTCTCTTAATGCTAAAAATATTCTGCACTTTATCACCATGTACTGTGATTTTTTCTATAAGAAAATAAGATGGTTTTACATCATGATTTGGAAAACATGTTCTGAATTCTTCAATAAGTCATCTGGGCTTCTATAAAATAAATAATTTGAATTATATGAGAATCCTTCCATACAATTTTATGTTTTTTTAACTTCTTTCAGAGGCAAAAAAATTTAAACTTACTTTATTGTTAATTACTGTAATTAGCAAAATAGTATAAGGAGAGAGTAAATGGCTATTCATCATAGCTCCTGAGATCAACATTTAACTGAGGTTTTGACCAGCTTTTTAAATTTCTATCTTGTTGTGTAAATAAACTTGAAATCACAAAATGCCATCATAATGAAAGGGCCTCAATTAATCCAACAGCAGGCAAGTTATAATGTGTGGCTTTACTCAACTTATATGTACTTTTCAATTGTTTCATTTTCATATATATTTATAATGTTCTCTATCTTTGTTTTCTCTAGTTATTGGACTGAAATTATTTTCTATTACTGTTTTCTCTCTTCCTGTTATTAGCATCACGTACATCCCAGGCAACCTTGGTGTTAACTTTACTCCAACTTCACCTTCCCTTAATGCATGTCTAGTTAACCCTTATGTCCTAAAGATTCTATTGTTAAGAAGCATGTACCATCTGTTTCATTCTTTATCAAATGAAATCTAAAATAGTTATCATAGTACTAATACCAGTGCAGATCTATGTCACTTTGCTTTCATATCTTTCTTCAAACAAATTTCCAGACATTTTCCAAATATATCTAATTTTTCTTCTCTAATGTGTGTTTCTTTACACCCAGTGGGTCTAGTGATCAAACAAACAAACAAACAAACAAACAAAAACCCTGCAAATGCAGGAGATGTAAGAGATGTGGGTTCAATCCCTGGTTTCAGAAGATCCCTTGGAGAAGAGCATGGCAACTCACTCTAGTATTCTTGCCTGGAGAATTCCATGGACAGAGGAGCCTGGCAGGCTACAAGTCCACAGGGTAGCACAGAATCAGACACAAACTGAAGAGACTTATCATGCACCTATGCACCCCACCCACAACACTTCTGACTTTATTCACATAACCCCTTACACCTGAAATGTGTTTCATTGACTTCTACTTAGTACACAAGGCAATGCCCATATCTTATACCACTTCCTTTTTGAGGGACACTCTTAGTTAAAGAGAGTGTCCCTAGTGGCTCAGAAGGTAAAGAATCTGCCTGCAATGTGGGAAACCTGGGTTTGATCCGTAGGTTGGGAAAATGCCCTGGAGGATGGCATGGCAATCCATTTCAGTATTCTTGCCCGGAGAATCCCCATGGACAGAGGAGCCTGGTGGGCTACAGTTCATGGGGTCACAAAGAGTTAGACACAACTGAGAAACTAAACACACACATGCTTAAAGATAATATTGCTTTTTCTATAATCTTTGACATTTTATTTGTTTACTTGTTAATTTTTCAAGTGTTTATTTGCTAACATGTGTTGTCTATTTAGAACACAGACATTTAGAACTATTTGGAATGTTTAGAACTATTTAGAATATTTAAAATTTCCTTCCTCCTATGCACTTTCATTATCTCACTTAATTTTTATGATGATATTTAAAAACTGGTTATGTTATTATCACTTAAAGATGAGGAAAAACCAAAACGATCTTAAGAAAGAAAATGAAGCTGAAAGAATCAGGCTTCCTAAATTCAGACTGTACTACAAAGCTACCGTAATCAAAACAGTATTGTACTGGCACAAAAACAGAAATATAGATCAATGGAACAGGATAGAAATTCAGGAGATAAACTCATAACTATGTCCACCTCAGCTATGACAAAGGAGGCAAGAACATACAGTAAGAAAGGGCAGTCTTTTCAATAAGGTGCTGGGGAAATTGGTTTACAGTTACATGTAAAAGAATGAAAGAACTTTCTTTAATGCCCCCCCCCCACCACACACACACACACACACACAAATACAAACTCGAAATGGATTAAAGACCTAATTGTACAACTGCATATTATAAAATTCAGAAAGGAAAATATAGCAGAACTCTTTCTGACATAAATCACCTCAAGATCTTTATTGGTCCACCTCCTAGAGTAATGAACATAAAAAGTAAACAAATGAGACCTATTTAAATCTAAAACCTTTTACATTACAAAGGTAACCAGAAACAAAAAGAAAAGACAATCTGTAGAATGGGACAAAATATTTGCAAACAAGAGATTTCACTTAAAATATACAAATATCTCATTCAGCTCAATATATAAGAAAACAATCAGATAAAAAATGTGGAGATGACATAGACATTTCTCCAAAGATCTACAAATGGCCAAGCATCACTTAAAAATTGTTCAACATTACTAATTATCAAAGAAAGCAAATCAAAGCTATAATGATGTATCACCTGTCAGAATGGCTGTCATCAAAAGATCTACAAACAATAAATGTTGGAAAGGGTGTGGAGAAAAGGGAATTCTTCTGCATTGTTGAAGGAAAGGCAAACTGGTGCAGGTACTGTAGAGATCAGTATGGAAGTTCCTTAAAAACCAAAAGATATAGCTACCATATGATCTAGCAAACATGCTCCTGAAGGTATATCCAAAGAAAATCATAATTTGAAAATATGCATGTACCCCATTATTCATTGCAGCACTATTTGCAATAATCAGGATATGGTAGCAACCTAAATTGATAGAGGAATTGACAAAACATATGTGGTGCCAGTTAAGTTCAGTTCAGTTGCTCAGTCATGTCCAAATCTTTGCGACCAAATGAACTGCAGCCCTCCCTGTCCATAACCAGCTCCCGGAGTCCACCCAAAACCATGTCCATCGAAACATTGATGTCATTCAACTATCTCATCCTCTGTCATCCCCTTCTCCTTCTACCCTCAATATTTCCAAGCATCAGGCTCAATTTTTTTATAGTCCAACTCTCACATCCATACATGACCACAGGAAAAACTATAGCCTTGACTAGATGGACCTTTGTTGGCAAAGTAATGTCTCTGCTTTTGAATATGCTGTCTAGGTTGGTCATAACTTTCCTTCCAAGGAGTAAGTGTCTTTTAATTTCATGGCTGCAATCACCATCTGCAATGATTTTGGAGCCCAGAAAAATAAAGTCAGCCACTGTTTCCACTGTTTCCCCATCTAATTTCCCATGAAGTGATGGGACCAGATGCCATGATATTAGTTTTCTGAATGTTGAGCTTTAAACCAACTGTTTCACTCTCCTTTTTCACTTTCATCAAGAGGCTTTTGAGTTCCTTTTCACTTTCTGCCATAAGGGTGGTGTCATCTGCATATCTGAGGTTACTGATATTTCTCCCAGCAATCTTGATTCTAGCTTGTGATTCCTCCATCCCAGCATTTCTCATGGTGTACTCCGCATATAAGTTAAATAAGCAGGGTGACAATATACAGCCTTGATATACTCCTTTTCTTATTTGGAACCTGTCTGTTGTTTCATGTCCAGTTCTAACTGTTGCTTCCTGACCTCTATATAGGTTTCTCAAGAGGCAGGTTAGATGACCTGGTATTCCCATCTCTTTCAGAATTTTCCACAGTTTATTGTGATCCACACAGACAAAGGCTTTGGCATAGTCAATAAAACAGAAATAGATGTTTTTTTCTGGAACTCTCTAGCTTTTTCCATGATTCAGTGGATGTTGGCAATTTGCCCTCTGGTTCCTCTGCCTTTTTTAAAACCAGCTTGAACATCTGGAAATTCTTGGTTCACGTATTGCTGAAGCCTGGCTTGGAGTGTGTGTGTGTGTATGTATCTATGTGTGTGTGTGTGTATGTGTGTGTGTGTATAAACACACATACAATGGAATATTAGACATAAAAAGAATGAAATAATACCATTTGTGGTGATATTGGTGGAGCTAGAGATTGTCATACTGAATGAAGTAAGTCATATAGAAAAGGGCAAATATCACATTGGTTATATGTGAATCTAAAAAAATGAACAGTATGAAAAGGAAAAATGATAGGATATTGAAAGGGGAACTCCTTGGGTCAGTAGATGCCCAATATGCTACTGGAGATCAGTGGAAAAATAACTCCAGAAACAATGAAGGGATGGAGCCAGAGCAAAAACAATACCCAGTTGTGGATGAGACTGGTGATAGAAGCATGATCCGATGCTGTAAGGAGCAATATTGCATAGGAACCTGGAATGTCAGGTCCATGAATCAAGGTAAATTGGAAGTGGTCAAATAGGAGTAGGCAAGAGTGAACGTCAACATTCTAGGAATCAGCGAAAAAAAATGGACTGGAATGGGTGAATTTAACTCAGATGACCATTGTATCTACTATTGTCAGCAGGAATCCCTCAGAAGAAATGGAGTAGCCATCATGGTCAACAAAAGAGTCCGAAATGCAGGACTTGGCTGCAATCTCAAAGACAACCGAATGATCTCTGTTTGTTTCCAAGGCAAATCATTCAATATCATGGTAATCCAAGCCTATGCCCCAACCAGTAATGCTCAAGAAGCTGAAGCTGAACAGTTCTATGAAGAACTATAAGAACTTTTAGAACTAGCAGCCCACAAAAGATGTCCTTTTCATTATAGGAGACCGGGATACAACTGTAGGAAGTCATGAAACACCTGTAGTAACAGGCAAATTTGGCCTTGGAATATGGAATGAAGCGGGGCAAAGGCTAATGGAGTTTTGCCAAGAGAACACAATGGTCATAACAAACACCCGCTTCCAACAACACAAGAGAAGACTCTACACATGGACATCACCAGATGATCAACACCGAAATCAGATTGATTATATTCTTTACAGCCAAAGATGGAGAAGCTCTGTACAGTCAGCAAACACAAGACTGAGAGCTGACTGTGGCTCAGATCATGAACTGCTTATTGCCAAATTCAGACTGAAATTGAAGAAAGCAGGGAAAACCACTAGATCAATCAGGTATGATCTGAATAAAATCCCTAATGATTATACAGTGGAAGAGAGAAATAGATTTAAGGGACTAGATCTGATAGACAGAGTGCTGATGAACTAATGACAGAGGTTCCTGACATTGTACAAGAGATAGGTATCAAGGCCATCCTCATGGAAAAGAAATGCAAAAAGCAAAATGGCTGTCTCAGGAGGCTTTACAAATAGCTGTGAAAAGAAGAAAACTGAAAAGCAAAAGAGGAAAGGAAAGATATAAGCATCAGAATGCAGAGTTACAAAGAATAACAAGGAGAGATAAGAAAGCCTTTCTCAGCATTCAATGCAAAGAAATAGAGGAAAAGAACAGAATGGGAAAGACTAGAGATCTCTTCAAGAAAATCAGAGATACTAAAGGAATATTTCATGCAAAGATGGGCTTGATAAAGGACAGAAATGGTATGGACCTAACAGAAGCAGAAGATATTAAGAAAAGATGGCAAGAATACACAAAAGAACTGTGCAAAAAGAGATTCATAAGCCAGATAATCACGATGGTGTGATCATTCACCTAGAGCCATGCATCCTGGAATGAGAAGCCAAGTGGGCCTTAGAAAGCATCATTAAGAACAAAGCTAGTGGAGTTGATGAAATTCCAGTTGAGCTATTTCAAATCCTGAAAGATGATGCTGTGAAAGTGCTTCACTCAATAGGCCAGCAAATTTCAAAAACTCAGCAGTGGCCACAGGATTGGAAAAGGTCACTTTTCTTTCCAATCTCAAAGAAAGGCAATGCCAAAGAATGCTCAAACTACCACACAATTGCACTCATCTCACATGCTAGTAAATAATGCTTAAAATTCTCCAAGCCAGGCTTCAGCAATACATGAACCGTGAACTTCCAGATGTTCAAGCTGGTTTTAGAAAAAGCAGAGGAACCAGAGATCAAATTGCCAACATCCTCTGGATCATGGAAAAAGCAAGAGAGTTCCAGAAAAACATCTATTTCTGCTTTATTGACTATGCCAAAGCCTTTGACTGTGTGGATCACCATAAACTATGGAAAATTCTGATAGAGATGGGAATACCAGATCATCTAACCTGCCTCTTGAGAATCCTATATGCAGGTCAGGAAGCAGCAGTTAGAACAGGACATGGAACCACAGTCTGGTTCCAAATAGGAAAAGGAGTATATCAAGGCTGTATATTGTCACCCTTCTTATTTAACTTATATGCAGAGTACATCATGAGAAACGCTGGACTGGAAGAAACACAAGCTAGAATCAAGATTGCTGGGAGAAATATCAATAACCTCAGATATGCAGATGACACCTCCCTTATGGCAGAAAGTGAAGAGGAACTAAAAAGCCTCTTGATGAAAGTGAAAGAGGAGAGTGAAACAGTTGGTTTAAAGCTCAACATTCAGAAAATGAAGATCAGGGCATCCGGTCCCATCACTTCATGGGAAATAGATGGGGAAACAGTGGAAACAGTGTCAGAGTTTATTTTGGGGGGCTCCAAAATCACTGCAGATGGTGACTGCAGCCATGAAATTAAAAGACGCTTACTCCTTGGAAGGAAAGTTATGACCAACCTAGATAGCATGTTCAAAAGCAGAGACATTACTTTGCCAACTAAGGTCCGTATAGTCAAGGCTATGGTTTTTCCTGTGGTCATGTATGGATGTGAGAGTTGGACTGTGAAGAAGGCTGAGTGCTGAAGAATTGATGCTTTTGAACTGTGGTGTTGGAGAAGACTCTTGAGAGTCCCTTGGACTGCAAGGAGATACAGCCAGTCCATCCTAAAGGAGATCAGTCCTGGGTGTTCATTGGAAGGACTGATACCAAAGCTGAAACTCCAACACTTTGGCCACCTAATGAAAAGAGTTGACTCATTGGAAGAGACCCTGATGCTGGCAGGGATTGGGGGCAGGAGCAGAAGGGAAGGACAGAGGATGAGATGGCTGGATGGCATCACCGACTAGATGGATGTGAGTTTGAGTGAACTCTGGGAGTTGGTGATGGACAGAGAGGTCTGGCATGCTGCAATTCATGGGGTTGTAAAGAGTCAGACACAACTGACTGAACTGAACTGAAAATAATGGTACAAATACACATATTTACAAACCAGAAATAGAGTCAAAGAGAAAACAAACACAGCTACCAAGGGGGAAAGGGAGTGAGGGATAAATTGAAAGATTGAGATTGACATACACACATGAATATATATAAAATAGATAACTAATAAGAACCTATTGCATAGCACAGGGGACTCTATTCAATACTCTCTAATGGCCTATATAGGAACAGAATCTATAAAAAGAGTGGATATATGTATGAGATTCACTCTGTTGTACAGCAGAAATTAACACAACATTGTGAAACAACCATACTCCAATAAAAATTAATTTAAAACCATTTTTTTAAATGAGGAAAATGAAGATCAGACAAGCAAACTAAGCTGTTAATAATAGCTTAAGTTTCTACCATTAACCACAATGGCAGAAACTTAAACTCAAGTTCCCTGGACACTTGTCTTACTTATGCTTTCTCCATGTTAGTTCTAATATTATAATATATACCAATCATTTATTATTACAAAGGCTTTTTATGAAACTGCTTTTCCTAAATAAAAACCCTTAAGGAATATGAACCATAGGAAAGCCTCAAAGCTGTGCCATGAAGAAGTTCAATCATTTCACCCATCTACTGGATACCCAGTGTAATACTATGTTCTGTGGAGGGTATTAGAAAAGTAGAACATGAATTCTGCATTCCAAGAACTTAAAATTAAATGAGAATCTTGACAGGCATTAATAGAAATTACATGTATCACATCTACCCCTCAATTTAATCATTTAATCATTTTTCTTCAAATACAAAACAACTAATAGAAAAATATTATCAATTTTAAGTGAAAACGATGCATTTCATCCTACAGCCCCACACACACAAAAAATCAACCAATTTTCACAAAAGGAAAAGCAGATAGTTGAACAGCTAAAGAATTTATGTTCATCATATGGAAATATCAAATCACTATGCTGTGTTTGACTGTGAGTGATAGTTGCTCAGTCATGTCCAACTCTTTACGACCCCATGAACAGTGACCTGCCAGGCTCCTCTCTCTTCATGGAAATTCCAGGAAAGAATACTGGAGTGGGTTGCCATTTCCTTCTCCAACTATGCTGTGTAATAGGAGCTAATAGTGTTACAGAATTGGCCAAAAGTAGTCAAAAGGCACAAACTTCTTGTTATAAGATAAGCAAGTACTAGGGATATAGTTTATAACATGATAAATATAATTAACACTGCTGGTGTTATACTTGAAAGTTTTAGGAGAATAAATCCTAAGAGTTCTCATTACCAGAAAAAAATGTTTTTCTTTCTGTTTTCTTTATATGAGATAATGAATATTCACTAAAGTTATTGTGATAATCACTTCATGATGGATGTTAAATCATTATGTTGTACATTTTAAACTTATTCAGTGCTATATGTCAATTGTATCTCAGCAAAACTAGAATAAACAAACAAAATGGCAAAAAGGTATATGTATTTATAGAGAAAAATTTAAACATAAACAAATTTTATACATAATACACAATATGCTTTGTTGTAATCACCAAAGAAGGGACAAACTGACAGTAGGCAGTGATTGGTGGATGAGCAATATGAAAGAATCATAAGAGAGTGCAGTCTTATTTTTGTCATCCTTGATTAGGTATGCAAAACAATTGTGGATTTATCCAAAGATAGCATACAATTCAAATTTATTTCATATGATGTTTTCTGAATGAAGAGAATCGTGTTGAAAAAATTGTGACTGAAACTTTGCTTGAATTTTTCAAGTTCAAATGTAATATTTTACACATTAGTGTCTTTCGCATGTGATGTGATTACGTATACTTTTTCCTTCCAGCTTTATTGATATAATTGACACATATCACTGCATAAGTTTAAGATGCACAGCATGATAAGTTGACTTACATACCTCATTAAATAATTATCAGATAAGTTCAGGGAATAATTATCATCTCATATAGAGACAAAAATAGAGAAATAGAAAAAAATTTTCCTTGAGATGAGCACTCTTAGAATTTATTCTCTTAACAATTTTCATATATAACATTACAGTGGTATCAATTATATAATCTTGCACATCTTATACATTACATTCCTAGTACTTATTTATCTTATAAAGGGCAGTGCATGTCTTCTGACTGAATTTATCCAATTCTCCTTCCCCATGCCCCACTTCTGGTAACCACAAACCTGATGCCTTTTTCTATTGTTTCTTTTTGAACTACATTTGACCTACAGCACTATGTTGGTTTCTGTTACACAACATCAGTTCAGTTCAGTCCAATGGCTCAGTCGTGTCCGACTCTTTGCGATCCCATAAATCGCAGCAAGTCAGGCCTCCCTGTCCATCACCATCTCCCGGAGTTCACTCAAATTCACATCCATTGAGTCGGTGATGCCATCCAGCCATCTCATCCTCTGTTGTCCCTTTTTCCTTCTGTTCCCAATCCCTCCCAGCATCAGAGTCTTTTCTAATGAGTCAACTCTTCACATGAGGTGGCCAAAGTATTGGAGTTTCAGCTTTAGCATCATTCCTTCCAAAGAAATCCCAGGGCTGATCTCCTTTAGAATGGACTGGTGGGTCTTGCAGTCCAAGGGACTCTCAAAAGTCTTCTCCAACACCACAGTTCAAAAGCATCAATTCTTCGGTGCTCAGCTTTCTTTCTCTCTCTCTCTCTCTCTCTCTCTCTCTCTCTCTCTCTTTTGTTTTGTTTTGTTTTGTTTTATTTTACAATACTGTATTGGCTTTGCCATACATTGACATGAATCCACCATGGGTGTACATGAGTTCCCATTCCTGAACCTCCCTCCCACCTCCCACCCCATATCATCTCTCTGGATCATCCCCATGCACCAGCCCCAAGCTTCCTGTATCCTGTATCGAACATAGACTAGCGATTCGTTTCTTACATGATAGTATACATGTTTCAGCTTTCTTCACAGACTAACTCTCACATCGATACATGATCACTGGAAAAACCATAGCCTTGACTAAACACACCTTTGTTGGCAATGCAATGTTTCTGCTTTTCAATATGCTATCTAGGTTGGTCATAACTTTTCTTCCAAGGAGTAAGCGTCTTTTAATTTCATGGCTGCAGTTACCATCAGTAGGATTCTGGAGCCCAAAAAGATAGTCTGACACTATTTCCAATGTTTTCCCATCTATTTACCATGAAATGATGGGACAAGATGATATGATCTTCGTTTTCTGAATGCTGAGCTTTAAGCCAACTGTTTCACTCTCCTCTTTTACTTTCATCAAGAGGCTTTTTAGTTCCTCTTCACTTTCTGCCATAGGGTGGTGTCATCTGCATATCTGAGGTTATTGATATTTCTCCCGGCAATCTTGATTCCAGCTTTTGCGTCTTCCTGCCCAGCATATCTCATGATGTACTCTGCATATAAGTTAAATAAGCAAATAAGCAGGGTGACAATATACAGCCTTGATGTACTCCTTTTCCTATTTGGAACCAGTCTGTTGTTCCATGTCCAGTTCTAACTGTTGCTTCCTGACCTGCATATAGGTTTCTCAAGAAACAGGTCAGGTGGTCTGGTATTTCCATCTCTTTCAGAATTTTCCACAGTTTATTGTTATCCACATAGTCAAAGGCTTTGGTATAGTCAATAAAGTATAAATAGATGTTTTTCTGGAACTCTCTTGCTTTTTCAATGACCCAAGGGATGTTGGCAATTTGATCTCTGGTTCCTCTGCCTTTTTTAAAACCAGCTTAAAATATGTAAAATGGTTATACTACATAGTGATTCAATATTTCTGTATATTTCAAAAAATTACCACAATAAGCTAGTTGTGATCTGTCACTATCCTAAGATATTACATAATTACTAACTATATTTCCCACACTATACATTATATACCCATGATTCATTTATTTTGCAGCTGAAAATTTGAACCTCTTAATATTCATCACCTATTTTTAAGTTGTTCTCTAAAAGTAGCATACTTTTTGAAAGAGGCATTATAATAAAAAATTATTAAGAAAGTAATATATGATGTAGGTTTCATTGAAATTATATATTAAAGCAATTAGATGCCTGAGGATTGAGTTAACTAAAGGAAAATTTAGGTAAATATTCTGGGCATACTTTCATGAGTTGACATTACTTTTAATATTCATACATGGTTTTCACTTACAGACTGCTGGAAAATGTGTCTGAAAGTTGTATTACTTAAATGGCTAAGAGCATTATAATGTAGAAATGCTTATTGTGAGGAAATCTTTAACAGGTTAAAATGGTTATACTTCTCTTAGGTTTCATGAGGTGCATGATGACAACACTGTCATCTTATGTTTCTTCTATTTTATCTCAATTCTAAACCTTTCTTCATGGCAAAGTTTTGCATGAGACATATTGTGAGGCACCTCACATTTTTCTGAAGATGGATACTTGCCAAGTCTATAAAGAAACAACAACAAAAAAATCTAAAATAGCATGTTAAATAACTGAACAAATCACTACCTATTTCCTAACAAAATAAAGTTTATTTTCTTACAAACTGTATCCCACAAAATCAATGCATTGAAATATGTTTTAAATCACGATGATGTGATCACTAATCTAGAGCCAGACATCTTGGAATGTGAAGTCAAGTGAGCCTTAGAAAGCACCACTACGAACAAAGCCAGTGGAGGTGATGGAATTCCAGTTGAGCTGTTTCAAATCCTGAAAGATGATGCTGTGAAAGTGCTGCACTCAATATGCCAGCAAATTTGGAAAACTCAGCAGTGGTCACAGGACTGGAAAAGGTCACTTTTCATTCCAATCCCAAAGAAAGGCAACACCAAAGAATGCTCAAACTACCGCACAATTGCACTCATCTCACATGCTAGTAAAGTAATGCTCAAAATTCTCCAAGCCAGGCTTCAGCAATATGTGAACCATGAACTCCCTGGTGTTCAGGCTGGGTTTAGAAAAGGCAGAGGAACCAGAGATCAAATTGTCAACATCCGCTGGATCATGGAAAAAGCAAGGGAGTTCCAGAAAAACATCTGTTTCTGCTTTATTGACTACACCAAAGCCTTTGACTGTGCAGATCACAATACACTGTGGAAAATTCTGAAAGAGATGGAAATACCAGACCACCTGACCTGCCTCTTGAGAAATCTATATGCAGGTCAGGAAGCAACAGTTAGAACTGGACATGGAACAACAGACTGGTTCCAAATAGGAAAAGGAGTACATCAAAGCTGTATACTGTCACCCTGCTTATTTAACTTATATGCAGAGTACATCATGAGAAACACTGAACTGGAAGAAACACTAGCTGAAATCAAGATTGCCGGGAGAAATATCAATAACCTCAGATATGCAGATGACACCACCCTTATGGCAGAAAGTGAAGAGAAGCTAAAAAGCCTCTTGATGAAAGTGAAAGAGGAGAGTGAAACAGTTGGCTTAAAGCTCAAGATTCAGAAAACTAAGATCATGACATCTGGTCCCTTCACTTCATGGGAAATAGACGGGGAAACAGTGGAAACAGTGTCAGACTTTATTTTTGGGGGCTCCAAAATCACTGCAGATGATGACTGCAGCCATGAAATTAAAAGACACTTGCTCATTGGAAGGAAAGTTATGACCAACCTAGATAGTATATTCAAAAGCAGAGACATTACTTTGCCGACTAAGGTCCTCCTAGTCAAGGCTATGGTTTTTCCTGTGGTCATGTATGGATGTGAGAGTTGGACTGGAAAGAAGGCTGAGCACTGAAGAATTGATGCTTTTGAACTGTGGTGTTGGAGAAGATTCTTGAGAATCCCTTGGACTGCAAGGAGATCCAACTACTCCATTCTGAAGGAGCTTAACCCTGGGATTTCTTTGGAAGGAGTGATGCTAAAGCTGAAGCTCCAGTACTTTGGCCACCTCATGCGAAGAGTTGACTCACTGGAAAAGACTCTGATGCTGGGAGGGGTTGGGGGAAGGAGGAGAAGGGGATGACCGAGGATGAGATGGCTGGATGGCATCACGGACTCGATGGACGTGAGTCTGGGTGAACTCCAGGAGATGGTGATGGACAGGGAGACCTGGCATGGTGCGATTCATGGGGTTGCAAAGTGTCAGACACGACTGAGCGACTGAAATGAACTGAAAAACAGAAAAGTAACGAAGGAGGCGAACTTATAATATAAATATAGAAAAACTCTCTTGTTCCTTTTGAAGTTTCATGGTGCAATTTGCTATATTAAAAATCACCATTAAGTCTTGCTACATAAAAGACTATTGCATTTTTTAAAATTAATTACTTAATTTTAATTGAAGACTAATTAATTGACTCTATTGTGGTGGTTTTGCCATACATTGACATGTATCAGCCACAAGCGTACATGTGTCCCCCGTCCCAAATATTCCTCCCTCTTCCCTCCTCATTCCACCCCTCTGAGTTGTCTATATGCACCGGCTTTCTGTGCCCTATTTCTTGCATCGAGCTTGCACTGGTCTTCTATTTCACATATGGTAATATACATATTTCAAAGCTATTTTCTCAAATCATCCCACTCTCCCCTTCTTTCACAGAGTCCAAAAGTCTATTCTTTATATCTGTGTCTCTTTTGCTGTCCCACATATTGGGTGATCCCTACAATTTTTCTAAATTCCATATATATGCATTAATATACTGAATTTGTGCTTTTCTTTCTGACTTACTTAACTCTGTATAATAGGCTGCAGTTTCATCCACCTCATTAGAATTGATTCAAATCTGTTCTTTTTAATAACTGAGTATATTCCATTGTGTATATGTACACAAATTTTTTATCCATTCATCTGCCATGTCCTAGCTATTGTAAACAGTACTGCAATGAACTTCGGGGTACACGTGTCTCCTTCTATTCTGGTTACCACAGTGTGTGTACCCAGCAGTTGGATTGCTGGGTCATATGGGAATTCTATCTCCAGTTTTATAAGGAATCTCCACACTGTTTTCCACAGTGGCTGTACTAGTTTGCATTTCCACCAACAGTGTAAGAGTGTTCCCTTTTCTCCACACCCTCTCCAGCATTTATTGTTTGTAGACTTTTTGATAGCACCCATTCTTACCAGCATGAGATGATAACTCACTGTGTTTTGCTTTGCATTTCTCTGATAATGAGTGATGCTGAGCATCATTTCATGTGTCTGCTGACCATCTGTATGTCTTCTTTGGAGAAATGTTTGGTTAGTTCTTTGCTCCCCCCTTTTTTTGGGGGGGTGGTTTATTTTTCTGGAATTGAGCTGCAGGAGCTGCTTATTTATTTTTGAGATTAATTCTTTATCAGTTCCTACATTTGCTATCATTTTCTCCCATTCTGAAGTCTGTCTTTTCATTTAGCTTATAGTTTCCTTTGTTGTGCAAAAGATTTTAAGTTTAATTAGGTCCCATTTGCTTATTTTTGCTTTTATTTCCATTACTCTGGGAGGTGGGTCACAGAGGATCTTGCTGTGATTTATGTCAGAGAGCGTTTTGCCTATGTTTTCCTCTAGGAGTTTTATAGTTTCTGGTCTTACATTTATATCTTTAATCCATTTTGAGTTTATTTTTGTATATGGTGTTAGAAATTGTTCCAGCTTCATCCTTTTACAGGTAGTTGCCCAGTTTTCCCAGCATCATTTGTTAAAGAGATTGTCTTTTCTCCATTGCATATTTTTGCCTCCTTTGTCAAAGATAAGGTTTCCATAGGTGTGTGGATTTATCTCTGGGCTTTCTATTTTGTTCCATTGATCTATGTTTGTGTCTTTGTACCAGTGCCATACTGTATTGATGACCATACCTTTGTTGTATAGTCTGAAGTCAGGCAGACTGATTCATCCAGGTCCATTCTTCTCTCTCAAGATTGTTTTGGCTATCCAAGGTTTTCTGTGTTTCCATACAAATTTCAAAATTATTTGTTCTAGTTCTGTGAAAACTACCATTGGTAGCTTATAGGGATTGCATTGAATCTATAGATGCTTTGAGTAATATGCTAATTTTCACTATATTGATTCTTCAGTTCCATGAACATGTTATATTTCTCCATCTATTTGTGTCATATTTGATTTCTTCCATCATTGTTTTATAGTGTCTTATATATAGGTCTTTGTTTCTTTAGGTAGATTTGTTCCTAAGTATTTTATTATTTTCATCACAATGGTGAACGGGACTGTTCCCTTTCTTTCTTTTTTTTTTCCCCCTCATTGTTATTGTATAGGAATGCAAGAGATTTCTGTGTATTAATTTTATATCCTAAAACTTTACTATGTTCATTGATTAGCTGTAGTAAATTTCTGGTGGTGTCTCTAGGGTTTTCTATGTAGAGAATCATGTCATCTGCAAACAGTGAGAGTTTACTTCTTCTTTTCCAATCTGGATTTCTTTTATTTCTTTTTCTTCTCTGATTGCTGTGGCTAAAACTTCCAAAATGATGTTGAATAGCAGTGGTGAGAGTGGGCACCCTTATCTTATTCCTGACTTTAGGGGAAATGCTTTCAATTTTTCACCATTGTGGATAATGTTTGCTGTGGCTTTATCTTATATGGCTTTCATTATGTTGAGGTATATTCCTTCTATGTCTACTTTCTGGAGTTTTTATCATAAATGGGTGTTAAATTTTGTCAAATGTTTTCTCTGAATCGATTGAGATAATCATATGGTTTTTATCTTTCAATTTGTTAATGTGGTGTTTCACATTGATTGATTTGTGAATATTGAAGAATCCTTGCATCCCTAGGATAAAACTTACTTGGTCATGATCTTTGATCTTTTTAATATGATGTTGGATTCGGTTTGCTAGAATTTTGTCGAGGATTTTTGCATTCATGTTCATCAGTGATATTGGCCTGTAGCTTTCTTTTTTTGTGGAATCTTTTTCTGGTTTTGGAATTAGGGTGACGGTGGCATTATAGAATGAATTTGAGAGTTTACTTTCCTCTGAAATTTTCTAAAAGAGTTTGAGTAGGATAGATGTTCAGTTCAGTTCAGTTCAGTTCAGTTCAGTTCAGTTGCTCAGTCCTGTCCGACCCTTTGCTACCCCATAGATCACAGCACACCAGGCCTCCCTGTCTATCGCCAAATCAGGGAGTTCACTCAGACTCACGTGCATGGAGTTGGTGATGCCATCCAGCCATCTTATCTTCTGTCATCCCCTTTTCCTTCTGCCCCCAATCCCTCCCAGCATCAGAGTCTTTTCCAATGAGTCAACTCTTCGCATGAGGTGGCCAGAGTACTGGAGTTTCAGCTTCAGCATCATTCCCTCCAAAGAACACCCAGGGTTAATCTCCTTTAGAATGGACTGGTAGGATCTCCTTGCAGTCCAAGGGACTCTCAAAAGTCTTCTCCAACACCACAGTTCAAAAGCATCAATTCTTCAGTGCTCAGCTTTCTTCACAGTCCAACTCTCACATCCATACATGACTACTGGAAAAACCATAGCCTTGACTAGACAGACTTTTTTTGGCAAAGTAATGTCTCTGCTTTTGAATATGCTATCTAGGTTGGTCATAACTTTCCTTCCAAGGAGCAAGTGTCTTTTAATTTCATGGCTGCAGTCACCATCTGCAGTGATTTTGGAGCCCCCAAAAATAAACTCTGACATTGTTTCCACTGTTTCCTCATCTATTTCCCATGAAGTGATGGGACCGGATGCCATGATCTTAGTTTTCTGAATGTTGAGCTTTAAGCCAACTGTTTCACTCTCCACTTTCACTTTCATCAAGAGGCTTTTGAGTTCCTCTTCACTTTCTGCCATAGGGTGGTGTCATCTGCATATCTGAGGTTATTGATATTTTTCCTGGCAATCTTGATTCCAGCTTGTGCTTCTTCTTGCCCAGCGTTTCTCATGATGTACTCTGCATATAAGTTAAATAAGCAGGGTGACAATATACAGCCTTGACATACTCCTTTTCCTATTTGGAACCAGTCTGTTGTTCCATGTCCAGTTCTAACTGTTGCTTCCTGACCTGCATATAGGTTTATCAAGAGGCAGGTCAGGTGCTCTGGTTTTCCCATCTCTTTCAGAATTTTCCGCAGTGTATTGTGATCCGCCCAGTCAAAAGCCTTGGCATAGTCAATAAAGCAAAAATGGATGTTTTCCTGGAACTCTCTTGCTTTTTCCATGATCCAGCGGATGTTGCCAATTTGATCTCTGGTTCCTCTACCTTTTTTAAAACCAGCTTGAACATCTGGAATTTCACGTTTCACATGTTGCTGAAGCCTGGCTTGGAGAATGTTGAGCATTACTTTACTAGCGTGTGAGATGAGTGCAATTGTGTGGTAGTTTGAGCATTCTTTGGCATTGCCTTTCTTTGGGATTGGGATGAAAAGTGACCTTTTCCAGTCCTGTGGCCACTTCTGAGTTTTCCAAATTTGCTGGCATATTGATTGAAGCACTTTCACAGCATCATCTTTCAGGATTTGAAACCACTCAGCTGGAATTCCATCACATCCACTAGCTTTGTTCATAGTGATGCTTTCTAAAGCCCACTTGACTTCCCATTCCAGGATGTCTGGCTCTAGGTGAGTGATCACACCATGGTGATTATCTTGGTCGTGAAGATCTTTTCTGTACAGTTTTTCTGTGTATTCTTGAAATAGATGTTAACTCTTTCTAAATTTTTGGTAGAATTCAGCTGTGAAGCCATCTGGTCTTGGGTTTTTGTGTTTTGAAAGATTTTTTATTACAGTTTCGGTTTTGTACTTGTGATGGGTCTGTTAATATTTTCTATTTCTTCCTGCTTCAGTTTTGGAAGGTTATACTTTTCTAAGAATTCATCTATGTCTCCCAAATTGTCCATTTAATTGGCATATAGTTGCTGATAGTAGTCTCTTACGACCCTTTGTATTTCTGTGTTGTGTGTTGTGATTTCTCCATTTTCTTTTCTAATATAGTTGATTTGATTCTTCTTTTTTTTTTTCTTGGTGAGTCTGGCTGATGGTTTGTCTATTTTATTTTTCTTCACAAAGAACCAGGTTTTAGTCTTGCTGATTTTTGCTATTGTCTCCTTTGTTTCTTTTTCTTTTATGTCTGCTCTAATTTTTACATTTTCTTTCTTTCTACTAACCCTGGAGTTCTTCATTTCTTCTTATTCTAGTTGCTTTAGGTGTAAAGTTAAGCTATTTATTTGATTTTTCTCTTTTTGTGGAGGTAAAATTGTATACTCTGAACCTTCCCCTTAGCACTTCCTTTACTGAATCCCATAGGTTTGTGGTTGTCGTGTTTTCATTTTCATTTGTTTCTGTGCTATATTGATTTCCTTTTTGATTTCTTCCATGATTTGTTGGTTATTCAGGAGCCTGTTGTTTACCTTCCATATGTTTGTACTTTTAAAGGTTCTTTTTTCTTGTAGTTGACATCTAATCTTACCACATCGTGATCAGAAAAGATGCCTGAAATGATTTCAATTTTTTTTTTTTTAATTTACCAAGGCTAGATTTATGGCCCAGGATGTGATCTATTCTGGAGAATGTTCCATTTGAACTTGAGAAGAAGATGAAATTCATTGTTTGGGGGTGAAATGTCCTATAGATATCAATTAGGTCTAACAGGTCCATTGCATCATTTACAGTTTGTGTTTCCTTGCTAACTGTCTGTTTAGTTGATCTATCCATAGGTGTGAGTGGGGTATTAAAATCTCCCACTATTATTGTGTTACTGTTAATTTCCCCTTTTATTCTTGTTAGCATTTGCCTTATGTATTGAGGTGCTCCTGTGTTGGGTGTATATATATTTATAATTGTTATAACTTCTTCTTGGATTGATCCTTTGATAATTATGTAATGTCCTTCTTTGTCTCTGTTCACAGCCTTTATTTCAAAGTTTATTTTATCTGATATGAGCATTGCTACTCCTGCTTTCTTTTGGTCTCTATTGGCATGAAATATGTTTTTCCAGCCCTTCACTTTCAGTCTGTACGTGTCCCTTGGTTTAAAGTGGATCACTTGTAGACAGCATATATAGGGTTCTTGTTTTCATATCCTTTCAGCCAGCCTTTGTCTTTTGGTTGGGGCATTAAAACCATTTACACTTAAGGTAATTATTGATAAGTATGATCCCACTGCCATTTACTTTGTTGTTTTGGGTTCAAGGTTATAAATTTTCTGTGTTTCCTATCTGGAGAATATCCTTTAGTATTTGTTGAAGAGCTGGTATGGTGATGCTGATTTCTCTCATCTTTTGCTTGTCTATAAAACTTTTGATTTCTCCTTCATATTTGAATCAAATCCTTGCTCAGTATAGTAATCTACATTCTAGACTTTTCTCTTTCATCAGTTTAATTATGTCCTGCCTTTCCCTTCTGTCCTGAAGAATTTCTATTGAAAGATCATCTTTTATCATTAAGGGGATCCCCTTGTGTGCTTTTTGTTGCTTTTCCCTTGCTGCTTTTAATATTTACTCTTTGTGTTTGGTCTTCATTAGTTTGATTAATATATGTCTTGGGGTGTTTTACCTTGGGTTTAACCTGTTTGAGACTCTCTGGATTTCTCAGACTTGGATGGCTATTTCCTTTGCCATTTTAGGGAAGTTTTCAACTAATATCTCCTCAAGTATTTTCTCATGCTCTTTCTTTTTGTCTTCTTCTTCTGGGACTCCTATGATTCAAATCTTGGGGCATTTAACATTGTCCCAGAGGTCTCTGAGGTTGTCTTGGTTTCTTTTAATTCTTTTTTCCTCTCTGCTTCATTTATTTCTACCATTTTATCTTCCACCTCACTTACCCTATCTTCTGCCTGAATTATTCTACTGCTGGTTCCCTCCAGAGTGCTTTTGTTCTCAGTTATTGCATTATTCATTGTTTCTTGACTCTTTATTTCTTCTACATCCTTGTTAAATATTTCTTATGTCTTCTCAGTCCGTGTCTCTAGGCTTTTTATCTGTAACTCCATTTTGTTTTCTAGATTTTGGATCATCTTTATTATCATTATCCTGGATTCTTTTTCAGGTAGACTCTCTATCCCCTCCTCTTTTGTTTGATTTGGTGGGCATTATCATGTTCCTTTACCTACTGAATATTCTCTGCATTTGGATTTCATTTAGATTCCTGTGTTTGGGGTACCCTTTTGATAGGCTGGAAATTTGTGGTTCCTCTTTGTTGTGGAGCCTACTCACTGTGGCTGGGGTTGGACTAGTGGCTTGCCAAGGTTTCCTGGCTAGGGGAGCTTGCGTTTGTGTTCTAGTGGGTGGAGCTGGATCTCTTCTCTTTGAAGTACAAAAAAGTGTCTGGTACTGGGTTTTGTGGTGTCTGTGGGTTTGGCATGGCTTTGGACAGCCTGTCTTTTAATGCTCAGGGCTGTGTTTCTGCTTTGATAGTGAATTATCATGGTATGTCTTGCTCTGGAACTTGTTGGCTCTTGAGTAGAGCTCGGTTTCAGTGTGGGTATGGAGCCTTTTGGTGAGCTCTTGTCTATGAATGTTCCCTGGAATCAGGAGTTCTCTGATGTTCTCATGTTTTAGAAGCCTCCTCCCTCTGGCTTTCAGTCTTATTCTTACAGTAGCCTCAAGACTTCTCCATCCATACAGCACAGATGATAAAACATCTAGGTTAATGGTGAAACAATTTTCCACAGCAAGGGACACCAAGAGAAGTTCACAGAGTTATGTGGAGAAGAGAAGAGGGAAGGGGGAGATAGAGGTGACCAAGAGGAGAAGAGGGGGAGTCAAAAAGGGGAGAGACAAATCTAGCCAGGAATCAGTTCCCTAAGTGTTCTCCACAATTTGGAATACCCAGAGAGATTCAAAGAGTTAAGTAGAGGAGAAAAGGAGGAGGGAGGAGATAGCAGTGACTTGAAAGAGTAAAGGGAGAATCAAAGGGGAGAGAGCAATCAAACCAGTAATCACACTGCTAAGTGAAAATGGATACTGAAGATTAGATTCTTAAAGGTTGATAACAAATACCAAAAAATAAATATTAAAAATCTAGAGTAGAGGTTAGACTCTCAAAAAACAATATTAAAAATATAAAACAAGATCAATCACAAAATTATAATATATATATATATATATATATATATATATATATACACACCATATACAAACACACACAAAATCAGATTGATTATATTCTTTGTAGCCAAAGATGGAGAAGCTCTATACAGTCAACAAAAAAAAGACCAGGAGCTGACTGTGGGTCAGATCATGAACTGCTCATTGCCAAATTCAGACTCAAATTGAAGAAAGTAGGGAAAATCGCTAGACCATTCATGTATGACTTAAATCAAATTCCTTATGACTATACAGTGGAAGTGAGAAATAGATTTAAGGGCCTAGATCTGATAGATAAAGTGCCTGATGAACTATGGAATGAGGTTCATGACATTGTACAGGAGACAGGGATCAAGACCATCCCCATGGAAAAGAAATGCAAAAAAGCAAAATGGCTGTCTGGGGAGGCCTTACAAATAGCTGTGAAAAGAAGAGAGGAGAAAAGCAAAGGAGAAAAGGAAAGATATGAGCATCTGAATGCAGAGTTCCAAGAATAGCAAGAAGAGATAAGAAAACCTTCTTCAGCGATCAATGCCAAGAAATAGAGGAAAAGAACAGAATGGGAAAGACTAGAGATCTCTTCAAGAAAATTAGAGACATCAAGGGAACATTTCATGCAAAGATGGGCTCGATAAAGGACAGAAATGGTATGGACCTAACAGAAGCAGAAGATATTAAGAAGAGGTGGCAAGAATACATGGAAGCACTGTACAAAAAAGATCTTCACAATCGACATAATTATGATGGTGTGATCACTCATCTAGAGCCAGACATCTTGGAATGTAAAGTCAAGTGGGCCTTAGAAAGCATCACTATGAACAAAGCTAGTGGAGGTGATGGAATTCCAGTTGAGCTATTTCAAATCCTGAAAGATGATGCTGTGAAAGTGCTGCACTCAATATGCCAGCAAATTTAGAAAACTCAGCAGTGGTCACAGGACTGGAAAAGGTCACTTTTCATTCCAATCCCAAAGAAAGGCAACACCAAAGAATGCTCAAACTACCGCACAATTGCACTCATCTCACATGCTAGTAAAGTAATGCTCAAAATTCTCCAAGTCAGGCTTCAGCAATACGTGAACCATGAACTCCCTGGTGTTCAGGCTGGGTTTAGAAAAGCAGAGGAACCAGAGATCAAATTGTCAACATCCGCTGGATCATGGAAAAGCAGGGGAGTTCCAGAAAAACATCAATTTCTGCTTTATTGACTACACCAAAGCCTTTGACTATGTGGATCACAACAAACTGTAGATAATTCTGAAAGAGATGGAAATACCAGACCACCTGACCTGCCTCTTGAGAAATCTGTGTGCAGGTCAGGAAGCAACAGTTAGAACTGGACATGGAACAACAGACTGTTTCCAAATAGGCAAAGGAGTACGTCAAGGCTGTATACTGTCACCCTGCTTATTTAACTTACATGCAGAGTACATTATGAGAAACGCTGGACTGGAAGAAGCACAAGCTGGAATCAAGATTGCCGGGAGAAATATCAATCACCTCAGATATGCAGATGACACCACCCTTATGGCAGAAATTGAAGAGGAGCTAAAAAGCCTCTTGATGAAAGTGGAAGTGGAGAGTGAAACAGTTGGCTTAAAGCTCAACATTCAGAAAACGAAGATCATGGCATCCGGTCCCCTCACTTCATGGGAAATAGATGGGGAAACAGTGGAAACAGTGTCAGAGTTTATTTTGGGGGGCTCCAAAATCACTGCAGATGGTGACTGCAGCCATGAAATTAAAAGACGCTTACTCCTTGGAAGGAAAGTTATGACCAACCTAGATAGCATATTCGAAAGCAGAGACATGACTTTGCCGACTAAGGTCCGTCTAGTCAAGGCTATGGTTTTTCCAGTGGTCATGTATGGATGTGAGAGTTGGACTGTGAAGAAGGCTGATGTGAAAGGATTGATGCTTTTGAACTGTCGTGTTGGAGAAGACTCTTGAGAGTCCCTTGGACTGCAAGGAGATCCAACTAGTCCATTCTGAAGGAGATCAACCCTGGGATTTCTCTTGAAGGAAAGATGCTGAAGCTGAAGCTCCAGTACTTTGGCCACCTCATGAGAAGAGTTGACTCATTGGGAAAGACTCTGATGCTGGGAGGGATTTGCGGGCAGGAGGAGAAGGGGATGAAAGAGGATGAGATGGCTGGATGGCATCACGGACTTGATGGACGTGAGTCTGAGTGAACTCCAGGAGGCCTGGCGTGCTGTGATTCATGGGGTCACAAAGAATCGGACACGACTGAGTGACTGAACTGAACTGATACACACACCCAATTTGCTTCAAAATAGGGTCTTTTTTGCCAGGTTGTAGCAGATTATAAAAATGAAAGCTAAAGGAATAATTAAGAACTTAAAAAAATTAAAAAGTGATAATAGTAAAAATATATCTAGGAGTTTCTCTGCAGTTGTGGGCAGTGTGGGGTCATTTCAGTTTTAGATAGTTCCTGTTCAAGCCTGAACTCTTCTCAAGGTCTATGCTGCTGCTGCTGCTAAATTGCTTCAGTCGTGTCTGACTCTGTGTGACCCCAGAGATGGCAGCCCACCAGGCTCCCCCATCCCTGGGATTCTCCAGGCAAGAACACTGGAGTTGGTTGCCATTTCCTTCTCCAATGCATGAAAGTGAAAATTGAAAGTGAAGTCACTCAGCTGTTTCCGAATCCTAGTGACCCCATGGACTACAGTCTACCAGGCTCCTCCATCCATGGGATTTTCCAGGCAGGAGTACTGAAGTGGGTTGCCATTGCCTTCTCCACTCAAGGTCTATAGGCCCCTGCCAATGCTTAGTCAATGTTAACTACAGGGTTTAATCTGTTGCATCTGTCACTTCCAGAGTGGTTCCCTTTTTGCTTATTTTGTCTCTTCAGTGTCTTATCAAGTCTCTTCAGTGTCTAATTTATGCCCTGACACAAGGTGGTGAAGGTGGTCCCTTGTTTAGGCTCACAAATTCAGTTGTATCATGGGGAGAGAGGGACACTGCAAACAAATATCATTGGTGTGTGTGGGGAGTGCTCACAGTGTGTGTATCACGCTGCGTTTTCCCCAGTTCACAGTGGCATGTGCTTTCCAGGTCTACACTGCCCAGGCTCCGGGATGCTCTGCAGGGGAACTGCCCAAAGTGGGCCCTGCATTTCATGCAGTTCCCAGGTCTAAGCTGCTCAGGTTTAGGTTCTTGGGGCACAGACTCTGTTGGGCACAGATTTTTGCCTTTCCCATGTTTGAGCAGCTTGGGCAACCAGGTGCTTGGTGAGCGCATTGTCCCTGGTGGGCTTGTCATCTTAATCACCTCCCCAGTCCAGGCCGCTTGGTTTCCCAGGTGCACGGCAAGGGCACCATCTCAGGTGTACTGTTGTCTCCTCTGGGGAGCTGATCTCAGGCTGCGACCCTCCTGGCAGATGTCAACCATCCAGGATCCCAGGAAGACGTGGTTAGCAACTGGGAGCCTGCTCACAGTTTGGTGGAAGATGACAGTTTCTGGGGCCGAGATTGCCCCTTGCCTTCCAGCTCTGACTGTTGCACACCTGCATCTCTGCCTCCAGTTGTGGGGAGGGGCTTGTTCACAGCCAACTATCTCTCCTGTGGTATTTGCTCAATCCTTTTTTCTGTGAGTGGGCCAGGCTGTTCCCTAGAGTCTTTTGAAGGAAAGTTCTCTCTCTTTTTGTTTCTTTCTGGGGATCCCACAGTTTGGGTTGCTATTCCATGTTAACTCCCTCAGATATTCAGGCCCAGTCCTTACCCTAAGCACTGATTACACAGACCACGCCTCCCTGTCCAGCCCCCACTTGCTGGTGGTGGACACCAGTGTCTGGGCTACTTCATTGCTGGCAGTTGCAGTTAGGTGCATATTCTGTGGGTTTTGTTTTATTTATTTATTTTTCCTCCCGCATATGTTGCCTCCGAGATTCCAAAACTCCCCACAGACCCGCCTGTGAGAGGGTCTCCTACTGTTTGGAAACTTCTCTTCCTTCACGACTCCTTCCCCAGGACGGGTCTCTGTCCCTAACTCTTTTGTCGCTCTTTTTGTCTTTTATATTTTGTCCTACTTCCTTTCAAAGAGAATGGGCTGCTTTTTTGGGGTGCCTGGAGTCCTCAGCCAGTGTTCAGAAGTTTGTTGCGGAAGTTACTCAGCATTCAAATGATCTTTTGATGAATTTGTAGGGGAGAAAGTGCTCTCCCCATCCTATTCCTCTGCCATCTTCTAGTCCCACCACGTGAAGAATTTTCCACCATTTGTTGTGATCCACACAGTCAAGGGCTTTAGTGTATTCAACGAAGCAGAATTAGACGTTTTTCTGGAATTCTCTTTCTTTTTCTATAATGTTGGCAGTTTGATCTCTGGTTCCTCTGCCTTTTGTAAAAGCATATAATTCAGTATGTTGAGTTGAAGTAGCCTTAGGTAAAGTTGTCACCTCAAGAACATCAAAAGGAGTTGTTATAGTATACCCAGAACGTAATTTGCTCTTGTCACCTTCTAAGTAAGAAACATCAGAACCATCAGTGAACCATAAGAAGTCAATGTTAGCCAGTTTAATTTCCTGTAGATCATTATGTGTAGTCAGGAGATGATTCATTAGAATTAAGCAGTCATGAGAGACTTCTCTGTGATGAAGGAGAAAATAGTGTTTGGGTTAAGCTTATTATAACATAAAAAGGCTCATATTAGGGCAGTAAACAAAAAAGCTTTATGAGAGGTGAGATGGCCAACTGAGAAATGTTGAGTGAGATGAGAATTCAAGAGATCTTACATTGCATGAAGGACATAAATTGTTAGAGTGGATAACAATTTTCTAGGTGGCTTTACCTATAAGGACAGTGGCCATAATTGCTCCAAGACAAGGTGGCTATCCTCATGCCATAGGGGCTAATTGCTGGCCAAAATATTCTATTGATTAATAGTGTCTCCATGTTTTTGGGTGAGCACCCTGAAGGAATTGTTTCTTTTTCATGAAAAAAAGGAAATCGGATCATCAGAATGCCCAAGGACAGGAGAGTTTATCGAACTCTTCTTTAAAGCCATGAAATCTTTGTGGTCCATTTCTTTTCACAAGACTGGGTTGGAGTTGCTTTGTGTGTGTGTGTGTGTGTGTGTGTGTGTGTGTGTATTGTAATGTAGAGGTTTGTTCATAAAAGAAAAATTTGGAATCCAATTTCACCAATAACTAGCCTGAAGAAACCTCAAAGTTGGCCCTGACTTTCGGGTTTTGAGAAAGTTGTGTGTGTGTAATAAATTGCTTTAGTGGTGTCTGGCTCTTTGAGACCCTATGGATTCTGAAGCCTGACAGGCTCCTCAGTCCATGGGATTCTCCAGGCAAGAATACTGGAATGGGTAGTTGTGCTCTCTTCCACAGGATTTTCCAGACTCAAGGATTGAACCCATGTCTCTTGTCTCCTGCCTTGGCGGATGGGTTTGTTACTAGTAGCACCACCTGGGAACCCCTCTGAGAAAATTAGGATGTCATAAAGTCTATTTGGATCTAGGTGCAACCCTTATTCTGGTATCAGAAACACTAAAAAGAAAACCAGTGTTTGGGCAAACTGCAATTTTTTCTTTAGTGATCTCCTGTCCTTTGAAGGCTAAAAACTTTAGCAAGTGGTTGCTGTCTTCCTTTGAGGAGGCTTGAGAAGGAGAGAAATGAAACAAATCATCCACATATTGCAGCAAAGTAGAGCCCGAGGGAACTTTGTATCTTCCAGACCAGCCTTCAGGATTTGTGAGAAATAAGGACTCTCAGTATAACTCTGAGGCTTTACTGTCCATATGAATTGTTTTTCTTCCCAAATGAAGGCAACAACAACAACAACAACACTAAAAACCATCATTGACTAGCTTCATGTGGAGTTCTAAATAATGTACTGTATAAATCAGCTACAGTAAAGAACTTACTTCTGCTGGGAATGGATTTTAGTAAGGTAGGGATGTTAAGAACAACAGGGTTTTAAGGGATAGCAATATTTGTTTATTGCTTGAAGGTGGTGGACTAGCCTCCATCCTTAGCCCTTAGGTTTTGTCACTGGAAAAATGTCTTACGGGTTCTCGTACAAGAATAATGAGGTCTTGAGTCCCATGATCTTCTATTATGGACTTTATGCCTTGTGGGTCTTCTTAAATAAGGAATAATAATCAATAATCAATACTTTTAGAGTATTGATTAATTCACAGAAGAGGTCTGAGGGGTCTATTTGAATTCTGATGAGATGTGTGCTGTATATTTTAGCAATATCAGTTAGAGATTTTTCCCATAAGAAACTGGCTGCTTATTCAACGTCAAATAATCAACGTTCCCAAGATATGCTCAAGTACCATCAGAGATGTCTAAAGATCATTTAATTCACATGGCCAGTTACTTTGATGATAATTATCAAATTGAAGAATTATTTTTCCCTTTTGAGAGAAGGAAAGTCTGGTGTCACAGTTCTCTAAGAAGTCTTGGCCTAGTAAATGGACAGGAGCTAAAAGTAAGGAGAAGAAAGTGGGTATATCTCAAAGTGTTTCAATAAAAAAAGGTAGGTTCAGAGACAGGAACCTCTTGAGGTTCATTAGATATCTTCATTATTTGAATTATTTTAGTACTTCAAGATAAAATCTGTTTTATAGTAGTGGGATTGAAAATCAAGAGATTGACTCATGTATCAATTAGGACTGAAAGACATCCATGCCTAATCTGGAAAAATGTTTTCCAACCCAATAACAGGAGGATTGGGAGGAGCCCCTGTAGTTCCTTGGAGTCCCATCATTGACAATCGGAGAGACATTGCAGGGCTGGTTAGAGGAATGAACATGCATAAAGAATGTAGATATGTAATAATCTTTTTTCTAATGTCCTGGCTTTTTCCAATAATAGCAGAAACTAAGAGGGTTTTGGTTTTATTTAGGAGCCTTCATTTGATGAAGTTGAAGGTTAAGAGTTTGGCAGTCTTCCTTTGAGGTGACTCATCCAGAGTACTCAAGAGCCTATTTACCAGATTAACTCAACCTGGAGGGGACATGGTTTACCATTCTATATTGGTCTTTTTTCACTAGAAGGAAAAGGACTTGGTTCAACACATTAATACATAAAGTTAAAAACTGCTTAAGTAAAATCGATATCTGAAGAATTTTCTTTAAAGGCCATCTGAAATTAATTGTAAAAGACTTAAACAGGACCATTAGATTTTGTGTGCAAGCTAAATTTGTTCCAGCCAACAGTCTTTCACAAAACACTAGAACTGCTCCATAAGTTGCCTAGCAAATGCCCAAGTCTTATCATATAATAAATTAGTAGAGTTTGTCTGCCAGTTGTAATTCTAGAGAAGCTTCAGGATTTTCCCAGTTTTCACGGTTTTCATCCAATTCTGAACCTGGCCTCCACTGACAAGTAAAATGAACTAACATATAACTCAAAGAAACCAAGTTGACTTATACAGTTTCTCTGACTTGTACATGGGTTTCTCTATATCTGCACTTTCACAGTATATTCAAATGAATTCATATTCATATTCAAATAGATCCTGTAATACTGTACTATTTATTACCGAAAAAAAATCTTATAAATCAACCCAGGAGATCAAACCTGTGTTGTTCAAGGGTCAACCGTATTAAATCCCTCAGCAATTCTGTGAAGATCTAAGGTTACTTTGAGGAAATCTTTGACTATGGCTCACAGTTCAGCTTTAGTCCTGAGAATATAAGGAATGAAGGCTTTAGCTGCAGGATACTCAGAAAACTTAATTTTAAAGGGACAGGTTTTGACCAGTTCAGAGGCAAAGGGAGTGGGGAGAGCTTTATAGAAATGGAGAAGTTTGGCAAGATAATTAATATGGGGGAACTGAATGTGGAGTATAGGCGTGGGTGGTATAGAAGGAAGGAAAATGATTGCACTTGAGGTGGATACTGAGACAATGAAGCCAAGGAAGAAGAACCTGAGGCTTTGGGAACCATTTTGCTTTCTTTAATTGCTTGTTTGCCTCAGTTAACTTTAAAATCTTATTTTTCAGAGAGGCACTTTTTAGACTCCTGATAATTCTTAAAAGCCTAAAACTACTAATCAAAATAAGCATTCCATGGGGTTTTGGAAATTTTTTAGCTATTCTGTTTAAGGAAATTAAGTTTGGGGAGTTCAAAATTCAGTATAATGGCCATTGATATCTCGAACTGCCTTTGTTCAAACTGGTTCATTTACTTAGACATTCACATGAAGAGGGGTCAAGGTTTTTAAGCATAAAATCAGCCAGACTCCCTCTATGCTACTGCTGCTGTTGCTAAGTCGTTTCAGGCATGTCCGACTCTGTGCCTCCCCACAGACGGCAGCCCACCAGGCTCCCCCATCTCTGGGATTCTCCAGGTAAGAACACTGGAGTGGGTTGCCATTTCCTTCTCCAGTGCATGAAAGTGAAAAGTGAAAGTGAAGCCACTCAGTGGTATCTGACTCTTAGCAACCCCATGGACTGCAGCCTACCAAGCTCCCTCCATGGGATATTCCAGGCAAGAGTACTGGAGTGGGTTGCCATTGCCTTCTCCAGAGTCCCTCTATGAGTGAGTCACAAATCTTACATAATTGGGATCACATTTTCTAGAGCTATTTTCTAGAGTAAAGAATAACTGCAAGCTGCTCATTTGCAAATTGCTCAGTTCAAACAGCTTGCAAGCCAATTCCAATCTATCCTAAGGAAATAGTTTGGTTTCAGAGGAGCCTGACTGAAGTCCACCTTTCTGAAGAAATAGGCTGAAGGCCAGATGGGCATAGTTTCATTTAAAGCAGCTTCATTTGAAATGATCTGACCTCAGGATCAGACTGAACTGCCGAAGGAGTTTTCTCATATTGAACAAGGCTTTAATCAGAAAGATGAAATCTGTAAGTAGATCACAAATTAAATCAGGAGACCTTCAAATGGAAAGAGGGCATGAGTTCAGATCCAGAAAATAGAAGCAACCTTCAAACTCCAGGGTTGGCAAGAAAAGCAATGAGCAGCAATAGGGTCAGTTTTGGATGTGGCACCTTCTTGTTCACATCAGCAGTTTTCTCTGGTCCCATAATGGACCACCAAGATACTGACCTGATACAAATAGACAGCCAGATATAACTCCAACAAGATGGATGTATATGGGCTCAGTATGGAATTAAAATTTGGGGTCTGCAACCATGTTGAATTCCATAGAAGTCCCTCCAAGGCAAGGTAAGGAAATGCTTTTATAGAAAGAAAATACAATTTGGGGAGGTGGGCCAATAGTTAACAAAGAACCTATAGCTTTTTATTGATTGAGTCTTTTCTAGAAAAGAAGATGCCTCCTTCTTCTTCCTTTTGGGTTCTGCTATCATCACATGGTGTCAGTTCAGTTCAGTCGCTCAGTCGTGTCCGACTCTTTGTGACCCCATGAATTGCAGCATGCCAGGCCTCCCTGTCCATCACCAACTCCCGGAGTTCACTCAGACTCACGTCCATTGAGTTAGTGATGCCATCCAGCCATCTCATCCTCAGTCATCCCCTTCTCCTCCTGCCCCCAATCCCTCCCAGCATCAGAGTCTTTTCCAATGAGTCAACTCTTTGCAAAAGTACTGGTGGCCAAAGTACTGGAGCTTCAGCTTTAGCATCATTCCTTCCAAAGAAATCCCAGAGTTGATCTCCTTCAGAATGGGCTGGTTGGATCTCCTTGCAGTCCAAGGGATTCTCAAGAGTCTTCTCCAACACCACAGTTCAAAAGCATCAATTCTTCAGCGCTCAGCCTTCTTCACAGTCCAACTCTCACATCCATACATGACCACAGGAAAAACCATAGCCTTGACTAGACAGACCTTAGTTGGCAAAGTAATGTCTCTGCTTTTGAATATACTATCTAGGTTGGTCATATTCCTATTTTGGTCTTCCAACTCCATTTCAGTGGGATTTCCATTGAGCAATTTTTTACATCATGTTCACATGGGTTCTTTTTACCTATCAGAACTTTTAATGACAATATAGGATGACCCATGTGGATGCTGCACATGGTGTAACTTTATGAAGTTGAGGACCTCCAACCACAGGAAACCCCAATCTTTTATAATGGCCTGCAAGTAAACCCACTGAACCTTTGCCCTGGATGGAGACTTTATCTCCATCTTCCAAGGTTGTTGATTGTACAACTGTGTTTAAAAATATGTTCCAGAACAAAAGCTGGGTCTGTTCATGACTGTGCAATAGAGTGAACATTGCGGATCTGGGACTGCTGTCTTTAGAAGGCCTGCTTGCAAGATTGACACTTGCTTGGCTGGCAGTCAAGTATCTAGGAGCATCAACTATAAACAGTTCTCTACATTGATACAAAGTTTTCCCTAAATTGTAAGAATATCTCACTGAGACTATACAGTTTGTACAAACTGACGGCCTGCTTTCTTTCTGAGAGTGTGGAACCTTGATACATGTCAATGCAATAATTTGCTGAGTCCTAAGAACTCTTCTAGTGAGTCACTGAAAATGGGGGTAGTCTTCATGATCCCAATACAATGAGAAGTGCAGAAACATAAGAAATCCTTTTACGACTATGTCAAAATGACCCAGAACTAAATTTTCTTAAAAATCATGGTACTTAACACTGCCCCTCACCCCAGCCTATCTATGTGCCATGTCACTATGGCATGAATAAGATAAGTGCAACTTGTACCAACTTCCACTCCTCTAACCTATAATTCAAGAACTGTACATGTAGACAAACCATCATCAATCTATGCTTTTGGTAGCGTTTATCTCAAGTAAGTCTTTCTGACACTCCCCTGTCATCTCAGGTGCCCTAACACCTTACACCATGCCATTGGGGGATCTACTTTCCCACACTGTGACTTTACAAATTTCCAGAGATTAAGTCTTTCCTACCCATTTCTTATTATTAAAATGCATTTGCCTTTATCAGGTTAATAAAACTGTAATATCCAGGAGTTAGTTGATAAATAAATCTAGATTAATAAATTTATAGATTCTGAGACACATCAGTTTATTAGGTCAGCTCAACTCAACAAACATGGATTTCATGTCATTTAGGAGCCAGTCAGTGTTCTTGCCTGGAGAATCCCAGGGACGGGGGAGCCTGGTGGGCTGCCGTCTATGGGGTCTCACAGAGTCAGATACGACTGAAGTGACTTAGCATCATAAGCAGCATTGCTATAAATGGTTTAAACAGTGCTTTATAGTCTCTAATTTTAAAAATATAGCATCAAGCATTAAGGAAGGAACAAAGTTTAATAAATAGATTCTTGCTTGGAAATTAGACAAACTAGATTGTGGGTTATAACAGTTTGAGTGAGATTGGGCAAATTACTTCAAGTTTTGAAGTTTTAATAGTCATTTCTATAAAATGAGGCAATTGGGCTAAAATGTTCCTAATGTCCACATCAGACACACAACTCTACTCAATAACAGATTTTTCTTCACCTATTATGTTGTTTACTGATTATTTTAATAATAATACTGATCATTTACTCTCTATTACATGTCAGGCAATGGCAAACCACTGCAGTATTCTTGTCTGGAAAATCCCATTGACAGAGGAGCCTGGCAGGCTACAGATGGGGTCTCAAAGAGTTGGACATGATTGAGTGACTTCACTTTCACTTTCGGGTCAGGCACTCTCATAAGCACAATTAAGAGTACCCCAAAAAGCCAATATTCAATCAATGCTTACTATGAGGTAAAACTAGGCTTTTCACTTTATAGACATTGTTTTCAGTCATTTCTCATCTCAAGCCTGAGAAATACTTTAATATAAAAATTAAAAAATTGAGACCCAGAGTTAATTTCCCAAAGTCTCACAGATACTGTATGTTTGTGATAGGAAACACTGTCTTTTCAATCTCAAATTCTCCCTGCTGAATGGTGTTGGAATGAACCATAAGCAGGAAATTGACCTTCTCTCCACCCTCAGGCAGAAAGCACTTTGACTCTAAAACATGCTATCATCACCACAGATGAATACAGAAAATGCTCTCAGTGGCTCCTTGGCTTGTAGCATTGTTCTGTACAGATAGTCATTCATTTACTCATTCATCCATTTATATATTTTGATTAAATACCATTTTTAAAGTCATTCTGTTAGGGTGAATATATGGAGTAATTTTTATTTTCAATTCAATTTGGAGTACAAATAAGATCAGGTGGAATATCAAAGAAATGTTCCATGTTGATGGTTTCTTGGTAACAGCTTAATCTACAGTCATAAGTTTAAATGAAGACAAGATTTTTTTTAAACTTACTGCCACGTATAAATTGGATTTAATAATTTCTAGCTGATATTTTTTTTAGCTTTTCAGGGCCATAGTGTTTTAAAGTCACATATCACTTTGCTATACCAAAGGCAAAATATGACTTGCTGACAGTCCAATCAAACAACTCACAAGTGAGTACTCAAAACTGGTTATGTCTAGATCAAGAGCTACATAAAATTTATGTTTTGCATTGTTCTTGTTGGCCAGAGTGACCCATAGAAAGATGTACTACTTAAGGAAAACTATTTTCAATCAATCTATTCTGAGATCCACTGATGATTCTGAAATGTTCCTATCCTCATTCTGAAATGAGGTCTTTTTTTTTTCCCCTAGACTCATAATAGTATTCTACTATAATTGAATATCCTTTTTATAGTACTTCAGCTTGGAATCATAATGTATGTCCACATTTTTCCTACCTTTAAATTTTTCAATTTCTTGAAATCTCATATCATATTAAGTCAGCTCTTAGCTAGCCATTTAATGCTCCCAGTGTCTCCTTGGCTTGCAGCATTAAAATATATACACCCAACTTGAATTAATGAATAGATGGCTAAAACACTAAATTATCACACATCTATCTTTATCATTACAATTTCTACTGATAAATTCCCTTACAGATTTAAGTACAGCATAGTGGAGTTAATCCAGCCAGGCTACTTGAATTTGAATTTTCATTCTCTTACTCATCCACTATTCTATGTTTGAGCACATTTACATGGCCTCAGTGTGCCGCAGTGTTTATATCAGGAGGAGACATCTCCATGTTAGGGTGTGATCTGAAATCTGCATCTCTGAAAAACTAGCTTATTATCATTGTTCATCCTGCTCTGCTGCTGCTGCTGCTAAGTCGCTTCAGTCGTGTCCGACTCTGGGCAACCCTAGAGATGGCAGCCTACCAGGCTCTTCCGTCCCCGGGATTCTCCAGGCAAGAACACTGGAGGGGGTTGCCATTTCCTTCTCCAATGTGTGAGAGTGAAAAGTGAAAATGAAGTTGCTCAGTCGTGTCTGACTTGGCGATCCCATGGACTGCAGCCCACCAGGCTCCTCCATCCATGGGATTTTCCAAGCAAGAGTACTGGAGTGGGGTGCCACTGCCTTCTCCTCATCCTGCTCTAAGAGTTTTATAATTTTTTAGTAGTTTAAAGTTATATTCTAATGAATTCCTCTTCCTTTCCTTAAATAAATCTTTCTTAGTTGCTTTAAAGAATATTTCCATCCTGTTAAGATATTTGCATAAGAATACCGGTAAATTCAGAGACCGTTAGGAGAAGAGGACTATAATCAGATTGATCTATGATTTGGAAAGTTGTCACTGTTTCACTAAAAAGCACAATTTCACTATGAAGATAGTTATTTTAATAAAAAAAATTACAAATAGTGAAATATGTCTCAATAACAATCATGTTATACTAAACAGAGAATGTGTTTTTCTCGTCCATATTAGTAAAATGACTGCATTAAATAATAATGCAATTGTGTCATAAACAGTTCTGCACTATGCAGAATTTCTTCTTTTCTTTACTCTTTTAAAAGCTATTTTAAATTTCTATCTTAATGGTCTATTGTGCTCTTAAGATTGATCACTTCCAGTTCAAGGATTTTTTTTTTTTTTTTGAGGGGGGCAAATCAGTAGTTTAACTCCTTAAAGGCACAATGCAGGTGAAAATGAAAATGATAGTCCACATTAAAATTCTATAATCTTACTGTTGCTGTTGTTCAGTCGCTAAGCCATGGCTGATTTTTTATGACCACATGGACTGTATCACTCCAAACTCCTCCACTTAGTTTGTTCAACTTCATGTCCATTGAGTCAGTAATGCTATCTAATCATCTCATCCTCTGTCGCCTAGTTAGAATTATGTCACTTTATTAAGATTACACATATTTTATATAAATATAATAAAAATTTTAAACTATCACTCAATATTAGGTATCTAAATAGTTTTCCTGTCATTAATTTAAAATTAAATTATTTTAGTCTCTAAGGCCCTGAAAATTTGAATTTACTAATTTTCCAATCAAGTATAATGACTTTTATCATTCAAGTATTTTGATTCACTACTACTACTAATCTAAGGATGATCAATAAAATCTAGAATTTAGTTTACCAGACCTTAGAAAGTGAACATTTTTAGACTGTGAAAGAACCTGACATCTGAAACTATTATTATATAGTTTATAATATATTATAATATATATATATAATAGTTTATATATATTATATTAACATATTTAATGATGATTTAGGCAATAATCTAAAATTATAGACTCCTTGGATTAATATTCAATATACATGATTTAGAGAAGATAAAAAATGTAGTTAAGTGGAATGGACTTTTTGCTACTAGCAAAAAAACAATAAAAACAAACGCAATTGTGGACTGAATTTGTAAGAGTCTTGACACTAGGAGGACTATCCCAAATAGCCTAAATAGCTTTAGAAAAAGATTGTAACAGAAAATGAAAAAAAATTAGGATAGTAATGAAGGGAGTAGTGTATATATTAAAAAAAGTAAATAAAAGTTCTTTTTGCATCAGGAATGTATCTCAGCCATGCGGAACTAATTTCTGGGTAAAAGATTCTGCTAAGTACAATAATAAACTGTGACTACATAAAGTTTTCATTTTAGATTAGTTACCACCTCTCTGTCAATGGTTACCATATCACTGCATCAATAAACAGTTTTCTAAACAGTAAAAAAATAATTTTAAGTAGATTCATTAAGAATTCATCAACTTTCTTAGGAAAATAGTAAACCTAAGTAAAATAAAATAGTAGACAAGAATACATGATACAAGGACACATGAGCAAATAGAGTAAAATTCTTTGCAAGGTTCATGAAAAGATATTTCAACACGAAGAAAAAATATGTCAACAGGAAAAAATATTTTTAAAATTATGTTATGGCAAGGAATTAAAAAGTAACTTCAGAGAGCATCTTTGTACATTTAATAAAATTCAAGAAGTAAAGATAGGGAAAGAAAGATATGTTAATGGATGATGAAAGAAATGTGATTGTCAGACAAGGAAAATAAAAATGATGTAGTAAGAAATAAACATTATTATAAAATGATACATGTGTAGTAAGTACAGTAACACTGGCATTAATGCAAAGTATTGAAATTATGAAGAACGAAAATGATAATACACAATTTTAACCAAGAGAGGAAAGCACAAGCTCTTAAATATCTCCAAAATTACACAGGTAAACAATACATTGATAATGGTAATTATATTAATGTTTGTAGTCATGTAACTACAATGAGTGTTCTTGATGTAGGAATTCAAAATAATAAAATCTATGTTTATCCAAATTTTCTCCTTTTGTTTTTAGTGAAGTATAATTGACTTACAATTTCATGTTGGTTTCAGGTGTATTATGGTAATTCAATATTTATATACATCTAAAAATAATCACCATGATAAGTCTAATTATTATCTCTCACAGTACAAAATTACAATATTATTAACTATATTCACTGTACTGTATTACATTTCTATGACTTTATTTTGTAACTGGAAGTTTGTATCTCTTAATTAATTTCATCTATTTGCCTTTCCCCTTATCTTCTCTCTGGCAACCACAAGTTTGTTCTTTTTTTTTCTATGACTGTTTCTATTTTATTTTTTTGTTTGTCTAGTTGCATTTTTTTATTTTAGATTTTTCACGTAAGTTATATCACAAAGTATTTGTTTTTCTCTGAATGACTCATTTCACATACACTCTTGGTCTATACATGTTGTCTCAAATGTCATGATTTTATTATTTTTGTGACTGAGAAGTATTCTGTTGTATGCATATACATCTGCTTTATTCATTCATCTATCAGTAGATGCATAATTGCTTCCATAATTTACTATGTCAGTAATGCCACAATGAATGCTGAGGTGCATGTGTATTTTCAAATTAGTATTTTTACTTTCCCTGAAAAAATACCCAGAAGTGGAATTGCTGGATCATATGGTATTTTTATTTGGAATTTTTGGAGGAAACTCAATACTGCTTTCCATAGTGACTGTACAATTTATAATCCCACTAAGAGTGCATAAGCATTCCTTTCTTTTACATTCTCACCATCACCTGTTATTTGTGAACTTATTGATCATAGCCATTTGACAGGTATAGGTGATGTTTCAAAGTGGATTTGATTTGTGTTTCTCTAATATTTAATATCTGAGCATTTTTTTTCCAGATGTCTGCTGGCCATTGGTGTGTATTCTATAGAAAATAATGTCTTAAAGTAAATAGCTTGTTTTGATTTTGAGTTAGGTGAGTTATTTATATATTTTGGATATTAGCTCCTTAATGGAAATGCATTCTCCCACTCAACAGGATGAATTTTTGTTTGTTGGTGACTGTGCAAAAGCTTTTTAGTTTGATTCAATCTCATTTGCTTTTTTTTTGCTTTTGATGTTCTTGTCAAAGGAGACAGATGTAGAAAAGTATTGTTAAGAATAATGTCAAACAGCTTACTACTTATGTTTTCTCCTAGAAGTTTTATGGATTCAGATTTTAATATAAGTTTTAAATCTATTTTGAATTTATTTTTGTATGTGGTGTAAGAAAATTCTCCAGATTCATTCTTTTGCATGTACCTGTCCAGTTTTTCAAAAACTATTTATTGAAAGAGCAGCAAGGAGAGATAAGAAAGCCCTCCTCAGTGATCAGTGCAAAGAAATAGAGCAAAACGATAGAATGGGAACGACTAGAGATCTCTTCAAAAAAATTAGAGATACCAAAGGAACATTTCATGCAAAGATGGATTCAATAAAGGACAGAAATGGTATGGACCTAATGGAAGCAGAAGATATTAAAAAGAGGTGGCAAGAATACACAGAAGAACTGTACAAAAAAGATCTTCATGACCCAGATAATCACAATGGTGTGATCACTCACACTCACCAAGAGCCAGACATCCTGGAATATGAAGTTAGGTGGGCCTTAGGAAGCATCACTATGAACAAAACTAGTGGAGGCAATGGAATTCCAGTTGAGCTATTTCATATCCTAAACAATGATGCTGTGAAAGTGCTGCACTCAATATGCCAGAAAATTTAGAAAACTCAGCAGTGATACCAGACTGGAAAAGGTCAATTTTCATTCCAATCCCAAAGAAAGGCAATGCCAAAGAATGCTCAAACTACCACACAATTGCACTCATCTCACATGCTAGTAAAGTAATGCTCAAAATTCTCCAAGTCAGGCTTCAGCAATAAGTGAACTGTGAACTTCCAGATGTTCAAGCTGGTTTTAGAAAAGGCAGAGGAACCAGAGATCAAATTGCCAATATCTGCTGGATCATTGAAAAAGCAAGAGAGTTTCCAGAAAAAAACATCTATTTCTGCTTATTGACTATGCCAAAGCCTTTGACTGTGTGTATCACAATAAACTGTGGAAAATTCTGAAAGATATGGGGATACCAGATCACCTGACCTGCCTCTTGAGAAATCTTTATGATGGTCAAGAAGCAAGTTAGAATTAGACTTGGAACAGACTAGTTCCAAATAGGAAAAGGAGTACGCCAAGGTTGTTTATTGTCATCCTGCTTATTTAACTTATATATAGAGTACATCAGGAGAAGGCAATGGCAACTCACTCCAGTACTCTTGCTTGGAAAATCCCGTGGATGGAGAAGCCTGATAGGCTAAAATCCATGGGGTCGCCAAGAGTGAGATACGACTGAACGACTTCACTTTCACTTTCATGCATTGGAGAAGGAAATGGCAACCCACTCCAGTAATTCTTGCGTGGAGAATCCCAAGGACAGAGGAGCCTGGTGGGCTGTTGTCTGTGGGGTCGCATAGAGTTGCACACAACTGAAGCGATTTAGCAGCAGCAGAGTACATCATGAGAAACACTGGGCTGGAAGAAGCACAAGCTGGAATCAAGATTGCCAGGAGAAATATCAGTAACCTCAGATATGCAGATGACACCACCATTATGGCAGAAAGTGAAGAAGAACTAAAGAGCCTCTTGATGAAAGTGAAAGAGGAGAGTGAAAAAGTTGGCTTAAAACTCAACATTCAGAAAGCTAAGATCATGGCATCTGCTTCCACCACTTCATAGCAAATAGATAGGGAAACAGTGGAAACAGTGGCTGACTTTATTTTTCTGGGCTCCAAAATCACTGCAGATGGTGACTGCAGCCATGAAATTAAAAGACGCTTACGTCTTGGAAGGAAAGTTATGATCAAGCTAGACAGCATATTAAAAAGCAGAGATATTACTTAGCCAACAAAGGTCCATCTAGTCAAAGCTATGGTTTTACCAGTAGTCAGGTATGAATGTGAGAGTTGGACCATAAAGAAAGCTGAGTGCTGAAGAATTGATGCTTTTGAACTGTGATATTGGAGAACATTCTTGAGAGTCCCTTGGCCTGCAAGGAGATCCAACCAGTCCATCCTAAAGGAAATCAGTCCTGAGTGTTCATTGGAGGGACTGATGTTGAAGCTGAAACTCCAATACTTTGGCCACCTGATGCAGAGAGCTGACTCATTTGAAAAGACGCTGATGCTGGGAAAGACTGAAGGCAGGAGGAGAAGGGGACGACAGAGGATAAGATGGTTGGATGTCATCACTGATTCAATCACATGAGTTTGAGTAATCTCTGGAGTTTGTGAATGACAGGGAGGCCTGGAGTGCTGTTGTACATGGGGTCGCAAAGAGTTGGACATGAATGAGCTACTGAACTGAACTGAATTTATTGAAAAGACTGACTTTTCACCATTTTATATTTTTACCTCTTTTGACATTGTTTAATTAACTATATAAGTGGAGATTTATTTCTGGGCTCACCATTTTTTCCCACTGAGCTATGTATGTCTCCCTGTGTCAGTACCAACCTGTTTTGATTACTATAGCTCTATAACAGCCTTAGAAATCAGGGATCATGATATTTGTGGCATTATTCTTCTTTCCAATGATTGCTTTAGCTATTCCAGGTATTTTGTGGTTCTCATACAAATATTGGGATTATTTGATCTAACCCTATGGGGGGGGGATGCCATTGGTTCTTTAATAGGGATTGCATTGAATCTGTAGATTGATTTGTGTACAATAGACATTTTAACAATATTAATTATTTTCAATAGGTAAGCGCAGTATAGCTTTCCATTTCTGTATCATCTCTGAAGGAAAGTTACATGGCTCAAAATAGCCTGGAGTTAAAACTTCCCTCCAGGTCCTCCCTACCATCCTATGCGAAACAAAGAACTCTCTCACCCGAAGAAAAAAAAAATGGACATTAATGTTGATTACACCCAGCTCCCAACCGGTCCAGCCTCTGACCAATCTGTAAAATGTATTGCCCTAGCCATTTGAGAGATAATTACTCCAAACAACCTTAGAGAAAACAGGCCCCCTTAAGACAGTAACTTTCCACATATATGCCTATATATACTTACTCTTTTCTTGGGGAAGTGCAGCAACTCACTAATCTGACTGCTGACCCTTCTTGTCTTATTAAAAGTGATCTGTTCCTGTAAAGTGCCGGTCTCGTTCTGATTCTGAACCTCACCTTCTCTAACTCCCTTACCTTACAATCTTCAGTTTTTCCTTTAGCGTCCTATAGTTTTCAGAATGCATGTCTTATATCTCCTTGGTTAAATTTATTCCTAGATATTTTATTTTTTCTTATGCAATTGTTAGTAATTAAAAAAAAATTCTGATAGTTTATTGTGAGTATTTAGAAACACAACAGATTTCTGTACCTTAATTTTGTACCTTGCCACTTTATTTAATTAGTTTGTTAGTTCTAGTAGTTTTCTGGTGGAGTCTTTGGGGTTATCTATATACGATATCATCTTATGCATAAATAGTGACAGTTTTACTGCTTTCTAATTTGGATGCCTTTTATTACTTTTCTTGCCTAATAGCTATGGATAAATCTTGCAACACCATGTTGAATGAAAGAGGCAAAAGTGAGCGTCCTTGTCTTTTACCTAGTCTTAGAGGAAAAGCTATCAGCTTGTTACCATTATATATGATGTTAGCTGCACTTCCCTGGTGGCTCAGTGGTAAAGAACCCACCTGCCAAAGCAGCAGATGAGAGAACACCCCTGAGCTGGAAAGATCCCCTGGAGAAGGAAATGGCAATCCACTACAGTATTCTTGCCTGGGAAATCCCATGGACAGAAGGAGCCTGGCAGGCTACAGTCCATTGTTATTTAGTCATAAAGTCGAGTTGGACTCTTTGTGACCCATGGACTATAGCCCACATGGAGTCCACTGAGCTCTATGGTTTTGCAAAGAGTTGGACACATCGTGTTCCCTCTATACCTATTTTGTTCAGAGTTTTTATTGTAAACAGATGTTGAATTTTACCAAAATTTTTTTCAGTATCTATTGAGATAATCATATGATTATTATCCTCTCTTTTGTTAATGAGATGTGTCATGTTGATTGATTTACAGATATTTAAAAAATCCCTGCATCCCTAGTATGAATGCAATTGGTTATAGGACATCATCCTTTTAATACACTGTTAAATTTGGTTTGTTACATTTTGTTAGAAGATTTTTACATCTATGTCCATCAGGATTATTGGCTAGTAATTTCTCTTTTTGTGGTGTCTGTCTGATCTTGGTATTGGGGTAATGCTACACTCATAAAATGAGTTTGGAAGTGATTTTTCCTCTTCAGTTTTTTGGAACAGCTTGAGAATTATTAGGTATTAACTCAATAAATATTTTGTAGAATTCACATGCAAAGTCATATGTAACTGGATTTTTATTTTTTGGGAGTACCCTCATAAAGCTAATATAGAACAACCATCAGATCCAGCAATTTAACTTCTGGATTTTTATTTAAAGGAAAAAATCTCTCCTTTGAAAATGTATATGAACTTCTGTGTTCATTGAAGCACTATGTATACTTCTAAGATATGGAAGCAAATTATGTGTTCATTGATAGGAGATTGAATGAAGAATATATGTAATATAAATGCATGCACACCACAATGGAATACTACTCAGTCAGAGAAAGGAATCAGTTCAGTTCAGTTCAGTTGCTCAGTTGTGTCTGACTCTTTGCGACCCCATGAACTGAAGCACGCCAGGCCTCCCTGTCCATCACCAACTCCTGGAGTTCACCCAAACCCATGTCCATTGTGTTGGTGATGCAATCCAAACATCTCATCCTCTGTCATCCCCTTTTCCTCCTGATTTCAATCTTTCCCAGCATCAGCGTCTTTTCAAATGAGTCAGCTCTCTGCATCAGGTGGCCAGTGTTGGAGTTTTAGCTTCAACATCAGAACACCAAGACTAATTTCCTTTAGGATGGACTGGTTGGATCTCCTTGCAGTCCAAGGGACTCTCAAGATACTTCTCCAACACCACAGTTCAAAGCATCAATTCTTCAGTGCTAAGCTTTATTTATAGTCCAACTCTCACATCCATACATGACTACTGGAAAAGCCATAGCCTTGACTAGATGGACCTTTGTTGGCAAAGTAATGTCTCTGCTTTTGAATATGCTATCTAGGTTGGTCATAACTTTCCTTCCAAGGAGCAAGCGTCTTTTAATTTCATGGCTGCAATCACCATCCGCAGTAATTTTGGAGCCCAGAAAAATAAAGTCTGACACTGTTTCCACTGTTTCCCCATCTATTTCCCATGAAGTGATGGGACCAGATGCCATGATCTTCGTTTTCTGAATGTTGAGCTTTAAACCAACTGTTTCACTCTCCTCTTTCACTTTCATCAAGAGGCTCTTTAGTTCTTCTTCACTTTCTGCCATAAGGCTGGTGTCATCTGCATATCTGAGGTTATTGATATTTCTCCTGGCAATCTTGATCCCAGCTTGTGCTTCTTCCAGCCCAGAGTTTCTCATGATGTACTCTGCATAGAAGTTACATAAGCATGCTGACAATATACAGCCTTGACAAACTCCTTTTCCTATTTGGAACCATTCTGTTGTTCCATGTCCAGTTCTAACTGTTGCTTCCTGACCTGCATACAGATTTCTCAAGAGGCAGGTCAGGTGGTCTGGCATTCCCATCTCTTTCAGAATTTTCCCACAGTTTATTGTGATACACACAGTCAGTAAAGCATAAATAGATGTTTTTCTGGAACTCTTTTGCTTTTTCCATGATCCAGCAGATGTTGGTAATTTGATCTCTGATTCCTCTGCTTTTTCTTAAACCAGCTTGAACATCTGGAAGTTCACGGTTCACGTATTGCTGAAGCCTGGCTTGGAGAATTTTGAGCATTACTTTACTAGCATGTGAGATGAGTGCAATTATGTGGTAGTTTGAGCATTCTTTGGCATTACCTTTCTTTGGGATTGGAATGAAAACAGACCTTTTCCAGTCCTTTGGCTACTGCTGAGTTTTCCAGATTTGCTGTCATATTGAGTGCGGGACTTTCACAGCATCATCTTTTAGGATTTGAAATAGCTCAACTGGAATTCCATTGCCTCCACTAGCTTTGTTCATAGTGATGCTTCCTAAGGCCCGCCTGACTTCACATTCCAGGATGTCTGGCTCTAGGTGAATGTGAGTGATCATACCTTTGTGACTATATGGGTCATGAAGATCTTTTTTCTACAGTTCTGTGTATTCTTGCCACCTCTTCTTAAGACAGCATGGATGGACCTTGAAGGTATCATGCTAAATAGAATAAGTCCGACATAAAAGGAAGAATAATTTATGGTTTTGCCTCATGGTGGATTCTAAAAAAAAACAAAACAAATGAACACACAAAACAAAAAAAGAGTTATAGAACAATGCGGTAGTTGCCAGAAGGGAGGGTGGATGGACAGAGGAAAAAGGTGAAGAAGATTAAGGAGTATAAACTTCACTGGGATGTAATATACACATAGGGAATATAGTCAATAAAATAACTTTGTATGGTGATGGATCATAGCTGTACTTATTGTGCTGATTATTTTATAAAGCATAAAATATTTAATCACTATTAAATGCCTGAAAGTAACATATTATGCTTCAAGTATAACAATTTAAAACATAATAAGCTTATCAAGTGATCATTTTAACTGGCACTTAGGGGCTTTTGACTTCCCACAGTTCTTAGAAAAAATTATCTAATTAATATTGCATGATAATTAAATTATATATAATTAAATATGCTTCCTATGGCCATCTCAAAGTTACTGTAATTTAGATCGAAATATTTGTAGAATACAACAACTGAATTAGATTTTTAAAGCATTTTTTAAATAGTAGACCTTATGTTGGTTATATTTTTTTCATATTCTCTAGAACTTTCTATTCTCAGTTTGCTGAAATTGAATGAAGCTAGGTTGTTAACACTTCAATGTTAACACTTGAGTATCAATTAAATACCGCATATTCCTTGAAATATACACTTCATATATCATACTATACATGAATGTGATTATCCAAATAGAGAAGCTTCTCTATTAATAGATATCTTTGCCTATTTATAGAATGTATCCTAGGATATCTTTTTTAAATCATGCAATTTTTCCTTTTGATTTAAACAAAGAATATTAAGCATACTCCTAACATTTTCATAATTAATTGACCATGTTTCAAAGTTAAATACATGTAATATACTGATAAAATAATTATCTTATGTTCTATCTCTCCCAGGCTCTTCTCTCTGGTTTTAAACTTTTTTTTTTTTATATGCTGTCTACTGTTCTCTAGTTAAAAAAATAAACTCTTCCACTGTGCTCCTAATCTTATAAAATTTTTTATTTACTTAAAGAAATTTTCATATATATCAGAAAGCATGAGAATGCAAAAATCTGTCAAGTATTTATTTTCTCTTATAGTAATCGCATGCATATTATCATTTATATCTAATATTTCTGTTCTAAATTGCAAACCATTGTCACTAGGTCTATAACACAACCTCATGAACCCAAACAAGGTGGCACAGAAAAGGAGGAATAAACTTCACTTTGAGTAAAATCAGCAAGTGGTTCAGATAAAGCTGCACCAAGACCCAAGAGCATTCTTGGAGGACAGCATCTGTGCAAAGATTAAAGTGCATAGAAAACAACAACAGAGAAAGGAGAACTAACTCTTATTTCAGGCCTAGGATATATGAGACACTATGCTAAGGGCTTTACATGGGTTATATTCGGACAATAGCAAAGCAGTTTGAATTGTATTTTATAATTGTTATTCTTGTTGCTGCAATTTAAAAAATGAGCATAGAACCAGGAAAACCAATTAGAGGCTGTCACATATTTCAAGGGAGAGATGATGGAAGCTTGAATCAGAATGGCAATATTGGAGAGAGAGAAAGGGCACCGATGTGCTACATATTTTGATGAAAATTAAAGGAATATAATGATAATTTATTGTGGTAAGAGTTAGTAAAATAGATAAATTGAGGCTGGCTCTTGGTATTTGTTTAAGTCATTTTGGGTATCAGTTCAGTTCAGTTCAGTCACGCAGTTGCATCCGACTCTTTGTGAACCCATGAATCGCAGCACGCCAGGCCTCCCTGTCCATCACCAACTCCTGGAGTTCACTCAGACTCATATCCATCGAGTCTGCAATGCCATCCAGCCATCTCATCCTCGGTTGTCCCCCCTCCTCCTGTCCCCAATCCCTCCCAGCAATGAGTCAACTCTTCACATGAGATGGCCAAAGTACTGGAGTTTCAGCTTTAGCATCATTCCTTCCAAAGAAATCCCAGGGCTGATCTCCTTCAGAATGGACTGGTTGGATCTCCTTGCAGTCCAAGGGACTCTCAAGAGACTTCTCCAACACCACAGTTCAGAAGCATCAATTCTTCGGTGGTCTGTCTTTTTCACAGTTCAACTCTTACATCCATACATGACCATAGGAAAAACCACAGCCTTGACTAGACTAACCTTAGTCAGCAAAGTAATGTCTCTGCTTTTGAATATAATATCTAGGTTGGTCATAACTTTTCTTCCAAGGAGTAAGCGTCTTTTAATTTCATGGCTGCAGTCACCATCTGCAGTAATTTTGGAGCCCAGGAAAATAAAGTCAGCCACTGCTTCCCCATCTATTTCCCATGAAGTGATGTATAGTACTATTAATTACTGAGATGGGAAACCCAAAGAAATAAACAATTATGTCAGGAGAGAAGGAAAAGATGGAAAAAGAAAGTTAACGGTTTTACTTGGCAAAGACATGAACAGACTGTTATACAGAGTGCTGCTAAGTCACTTCAGTCGTGTCCCACTCTGTGCGACCCCATAGATGGCAGCCCACCTGGCTCCACCGTCCCTGGGATTCTCTAGGCAAGAACACTGGAGTGGGTTGCCATTTCCTTCTCCAATGCATGAAAGTGAAACATGAAAGTCAAGTCGCTCAGTTGCATCCGACTCTTGGCGACCCCATGGACTGCAGTCTACCAGGCTCCTCTGCCCATGGGATTTTCCAGGCAAGAGTACTGGAATGGGGTGTCATAAGTCCAAAAGAGAAAATCAAATACCATATATTAGTACATATATATGGAATCTCAAAAAATGTTATAGATGATCCTATTTGCAAAGCAGAAATAGAGACACAGATTTAGAGAACAAATGTATGGACATCAAGGGGGGAAGTGAGGGTGAGATGAATTGGGAGAATGGGATTGACACATATACACTACTGTATATAAAATGGGTAACTAATGAGAGGGCTTCCCAGGTGGTGCCAGTGGTAAAAAATCTACCCACTCGCAGAAAATGTAAGAAATACAGGTTCAATGCCTGTGTTGGGAAGATCTCCTAGAGTAGGAAATGGCAATCTACTCCTGAAATTTTGCCTGGAAAAATCCCATGGACAGAGGAGCCTGGGTAACTAAAGTCCATGGGTTTGCAAAGAGTCTGATGACTGAGCACCACCACCATACCAATGAGAACCAACTGTAGAGCGTAGGAAACTACTCAAGGCGCTGCAGTGACAAACAGGGTATATGTGTACACATGTAGCTGATTCTGTTTGCTATACACCAGAAACTAACACAACACTTTATTGTGGGTTTTACAAAAATTGGATTTTGGGTGATGATGTAAAATATTGAATGTACATTTATTAATCTTAACTTTTGTTAAAAAGTAATATTCTCAGGTTGACATTCTGCTGTGTCATTGTAGAAATGAATAGAAATGACTAGGTGAATGGATAAGTGAATGAAGGAATATATAATGAATGGATTTTGAGTAACTAATACATGTCAGTTACTAAGGCACATGCTCTCATATATACAATCATTTGACACTTTTAATATATTGCTATGAGTTAGATATTTATAATCTCATTGTATGTGAATAAAGAACAAAAATAGAAGGTTAGAGGCTTATTACCACTGCAGATGGTGACTGCAGCCATGAAATTAAAAGACACTTACTCCTTGGAAGAAAAGTTATGACCAACCTAGATAGCATATTTAAAAGCAGAGACATTATTTTGCCGACTAAGGTCCGTCTAGTCAAGGCTCTGGTTTTTCCAATAGTCGTGTATAGATGTGAGAGTTGGACTGTGAAGAAGGCTGAGCGCTGAAAAATTGATGCTTTTGAACTGTGGTGTTGGAGAAGACTCTTAAGAAGTCCCTTGGACTGCAAGGAGATCCAACCAGTCCATTCTGAAGGAGATCAACCCTGGGATTTCTTTGGAAGGAATGATACTAAAACTGAAACTCCAGTACTTTGGCCACCTCATGCGAAGAGTTGACTCATTGAGAAAGACTCTGATGCTGGGAGGGATTGGGGGCAGGAGGAGAAGGGGACGACCAAGAATGAGATGGCTGGATGACTGAACTGAACTGAACTGAACCACATGAGTATCAGGTTGCAGAAGCAGAATTTTAGCTCAGATTTCCAACTTGTAGTTTTTGTTTGTTTTTTATTTCACCATGACTGTCTTAACAGTAGCAAACAAAGCCATGAACTCATGAAAATTCTATTCTTTGACAACTAAATTAAAAAATAAGTATTTGAAAATACAAAAATAAAGTTAACTGAAATTATTGTTAAATAAGACATACATGCAAGACACAGTTTTACCTTTTTATCTTTAAAGGAAAATAAGGAAAAACATATGCAGAAAATATTTTCAAAATTTCCACAAAAGAATTATTGACACTATAAAGATAGCCATCAAATTCTGTTGAAGACTGTATTACACTTTTTTAATAGTATGTCTATTAAATAATTTAGTAATTGCTATTTAATAAAAAATTATCTTGTGGGAAAATATGCTGGAGGAAAAGCCCCAGAGAGTAGGTACTTATGAGCTGATTCTTTAAGAATCCAAGAAGAAAATAGAAAAGATTGGGAGCTTCACTGATATGTCAGCAATGTATTGAAATGTTTCATAGCCCAATTTAGCTTCATCAAAGTTTATGGGAAAAAAAAAAACTGGAAAAATAAAGGTTTTGGTGTCACTGTCTCTAGGATAATCTCTAGAAGATGTGGACTTTAAAATCATATGACCAGAGACAGAATAGGCATTAGCAGTAAACAGTTCAGTTCAGTTCAGTTCAGTCACTCAGTCGTGTCCAACTCTTCAAGACCCCATGAATTGCAGCACGCCAGGCCTTCTTGTCCATCACCAACTCTGGGAGTTCACTCAAACTCATGTCCATTCAGTTGGTGATGCCATCCAGCCATTTCATCCTCTGGCATCCCCTTCTCCTCCTGCCCCCAATCCCTCTCAGCATCAGTCTTTTCCAATAGTCAACTCTTCTCATGAGGTGGCCAAAGTACTGGAGTTTCAGCTTTAGCATCATTCCTTCCAAAGAACACCCAGGGCTGATTGCCTTTCAAATGGACTGGTTGGATCTCCTTGCAGTCCAAGGGACGTTCAAGAGTCTTCTCCAACACCATAGTTCAAAAGCATCAATTCTTTGGCACTCAGACTTCTTCACAGTCCAACTCTCACATCCATACATGACCACTGGAAAAACCATAGCTTTGACTAAACGGACCTTTGTTGGCAAAGTAATGTCTCTGCTTTTCAATATGCTATCTAAGTTGGTCATAACTTTTCTTCCAAGGAGTAAGTGTCTTTTAATTTCATGGTAGCAGTCACCATCTGCAGTGATTTTGGATCCCAAAAAGATAAAATCTGACATTGTTTCCAGTGTTTCCCCATCTATTTCCCGTGAAGTGATGGGAATAGTAGGATATCACAAACCCAGATAAAAGCAAAAACTATACCTTAAATTAAATTATACTCTATTTCCATTTTATGACATATTCTCTAAACTCCTACAAACTTAATTCCCTCCCATCACCATAATAACCCATCAATAATAATAAATAATTAGAATAATTATTCAGAGAGGCAAAAATAAAAGATGTTTGTCTTCCTAGTCCATCATGGGCATATATTTCGTCTTGAAATTCCTTTATATATTGGGCATTGTGGCCAATGTTTGTATGAAATGACTCTGAGAGATTCAACTACTCTACTCATTTAGGAGTCAAGGATACAACCTAAGACTATGCATGCCCTCCCCACCCCCAGTGTCAAGAAGCTACACTGCATATTTAGAAAGACAAACGACATTATTTTAGCTTTTCTATGTCTTGAATCCTGACTCCCCAGATAGCTGTGTTTGACCCAGAATGATGACTTAATATTAAACTGAATCCTTCATAATTTCAAACGCACACAAAAACAATACACACTCCAATAGTGTGTTTTATTTTTAAATTTTGAACTGAATATCAGTTATATCACAGCAGTCTACTTTTTACTTTTTAATCAAGCACTCTCATTTTCTTTCTCCTCCTCAACTCAGAAATAAAACATTTCTTGCTTACTTTCATACATAGAGTTTAGGAAGAACATTTTTTGAATTTGAAAACATCCCAAGATTTTAACTTTCACCCTATTCTTTTTCAAATAAATTATTGTTTTTCCTAAGAAAATGTGAAGACTAAAATGTCTCCACCTAAGTACATGCTTCTTGTATATCAAGCTTTGATAGTTTTAAAACCATATTTCCGTTTGTTTAATGCTTCTATTAACAAAAAATAAGAAACTAAAAAGAGAACAGCTGTGGGAAGGAAATTAATTATGCCTCAGATATGTTAAAGATTAAGTAGAAAGGATTATATATTGGATATTCAAATTGGTCATTAGAGATATAGGACTGGAAATACAGAAGTATATAAAGGATTTTGAAATATTTGAGTAAGTAAAAAGATATATGCAGCAGTTGGAATAGGATTATTTAAAAAGTTGGCTATTGGGAACATATTGGAGACTTTCATTTTATACAGAGGAAAGTATATGGACAAAGACTAATAGAGTTTTGCCAAGAGAATGCACTGGTCATAGCAAACACCCTCTTCCAACAACACAAGAGAAGACTCGACACATGGACATCACCAGATGGTCAACACTGAAATCAGATTGATTATATTCTTTGCAGCCTAAGATGGAGAACCTCTATACAGTCAACAAAAACAAGACCAGGAGCTGACTGTGGCTCAGATCATGAACTCCTCATTGACAAATTCAGACTTAAATTGAAGAAAGTGGGAAAAAACACTAGACCATTCAGGTATGAGCTAAATCAAACTTTATGACTATACAGTGGAAGTTAGAAATAGATTTAAGGGCCTAGATCTGATAGATAGAGTGCCTGATGAACTATGGGTGAAGGTTCATGACCTTGTACTGGAGACAGGAATCAAGACCATCCCCATGGAAAAGAAATGCAAAAAGGAAAATGACTATCTGGGGAGGCCCTACAAATAGCTGTGAAAAGAAGAGAAGGGAAAATCAAAGGAGAAAAGGAAAGATATAAGCATCTGAATGCAGAGTTCCAAAGAATAGCAAGAAGAGTTAAGAAAGCCTTCCTCAGCGGTCAATGCAAAGAAATAGAGGAAAAGAACAGAATGGGAAAGACTAGAGATCTCTTCAAGAAAATAAGAGATACCAAGGGAACATTTCGTGCAAAGATGAGCTCGATAAAGGACAGAAATGGTATGGACCTAACAGAAGCAGAAGATATTAAGAAGAGGTGGCAAGAATACACAGAAGAATTGTACAAAAAAGATCTTCACAATCAAGATAATCATGATGTTGTGATCACTCACCTAGAGCCAGACATCTTGGAATGTGAAGTCAGGTGGGCCTTAGAAAGCATCACTACGAACAAAGCTAGTGGAGGTGATGGAATTCCAGTTGAGCTATCTCAGATCCTGAAAGATGATGCTGTGAAAGTGCTGCATTCAATATGCCAGCAAATTTGGAAAACTCAGCAGTGGACACAGGACTGGAAAAGGTCACTTTTCATCCCAACCCCAAAGAAAGGCAACGCCAAAGATTGCTCAAACTACTGCACAATTGCACTCATCTCACATGCTAGTAAAGTAATGCTCAAAATTCTCCAATCCAGGCTTCAGCAATATGTGAACTGTGAAATTCCAGATGCTGGGAGGGATTGGGGGCAGGAGGAGAAGGGGACGACAGAGGATGAGATGGCTGGATGGCATCACTGACTCGATGGACGTGAGTCTGAGTGAACTCCGGGAGTTGGTGATGGACAGGGAGGCCTGGTGTGCTGCGATTCATGGGGTTGCAAAGAGTCGGACACGACTGAGCGACTGAACTGTACTGACTGATATGGATCCCTAGAGAAATGAACAATACAGAACATATCAAGATGTTGAAAAGGAACCAAAAAGGTAAGACAGAAGTAGGAAACATAGAGTAGACTTCAGCTGTAAATACTAATACTGTACAAGGGAACATTGGTTATTAATCCATTCCTTTGACTAGCAATTTTTATATGACTAACATGAGATACATATACCATTATAGGCTCTAGGAATATGAATGTTTAGTTCTTTGTCTCTCACTTTCATGAATTAAAAAATTATGGAGCATATCAGCAATGTACTATAACTGTTATGTGATATGATAAAAGCCACAATAGGAAGTGTATTGGAAGAAATACTGTGACAGGGACAGGCTTTTCTTCTTGTGGGCATAGGGATAAATTCCATTTGTCAATCCTCTTGCAATCTACCTAGTATCATCTACCTAGTTCTTGGTACTAGAGTAAAAGTGATGGGTCCAAGAAATTAAATGCTGCTCTATTGATTTGACGTTTGACCTTATTTGTTTCCTATTCTGTCCCGACTTCCCATTCTACTCAAATAAATCAGCTGGAAGATATCAGGGCAGCACTTAAGGCATATCTAAAGATGGAAAAATTACTACATAGAATAAGCCTGAACCTTTGAATCAGTGCTTGAAGAACTATTCAAGAGAGCAGAAGGACCAGAAATAGCAATTTATATTTGTTTTTCAACATATGAGAAAAAAAAGTTGTGCTACATCTCTGAGATTCAGGAAATGATTTGTGACTGTAGCATAACATCGCATAGCCTGGTTAGATTTTATTATTGAGAAAAGGTCACTGAATCTGGAAATTATGAGGACAGAAACTATTGTGGGAACAGGTTCCATGAAGTAGCAGAGTTTAGACTGCCAAGTACTAAATTGTATATGCTTTATGAAAGTGAATTAAGGAAACAGAATTGATTAAAGGTGAAAATATTATTTTTAAAATCTGCTTTTAAGAGAAAGATAATTTAGAAACTTGGTATGGAGCAGGGAAAATCAAAAGGAATGGGAGCAGCATGGGTATACTTGGATGTAATGTAGTAGTCTTTATAATTGAATTAAATCTAGTACCATAAAGCTAGGTGTTTTGTGGCTCTTTAGCGAACACATTAAAATATTATATATATATATATGATATTTAAATATACATATAAGGAAATACACTTATTTGGAGATACATGATCCAAAAAAATTAAGAAGACAGAAGAATGAGCTGGAGTTCAAAACACAGTGATAAAGATGAGGAATGACAATGGAGTTTTAAAAAGTATTGTTTTATGTTTTCAGAATAAAGTTCTAGAACAGAAGCAGTAGTGGAGATCAGAGTGTATTGGTCCTCTCTCTCAGTCCTATAAACAGGAAAGGAAAAGGAAAAGTTAACTCAGAGTTGGTCACAAGGATAAATTTTATCAGGATATGGTAGGTTCTGACACATAAAAAAAGATGAAAAGAGCGCTTATACTTATATCAAATGATGGGTTTACAAGGAACTTTTAAACAGTATGGTGCAAGTTGTCAAACATTAAGCTGAGTTTGATGGGGATGATGATACAAAATGTAACATGTGATTTGTAAAAATATATCCTGCTACCTTACCCTTACTCCTCCTTTCTCCCTGGTGCAGTCCCTTCTGTCACCTCGCCCAAGGCAGTCTGAAATACTATTGATTGAAATTCACAGCAAAGGCGTAAATCATATATAGTGGATAACAGGGTTGGAATGACCTTTGGAGTTCTTTTCTGATTTTTTAGTTTTGCTAAATAAATTTGAGGTAGTATATAAATACCTGGTACAGTTTGTTTTGTTAAGACAGCTACATTTCTCTGCTTTATTTTTTTTGCACAAAAATCTAAATTACTATGAAGAGAAGAAAACAGGAAAAAACTGGGGTTAATCTTATTTAAACTATTATATAGCATTACCTTTAAGAAGATGGGTTGACCTCTTTTCTTTAGTTTCTTCTTCTAAAAAAAAATAATCACTTAACTGAGTATTACATAGCAATATTGCAACTTAAATTCCTTATTGAATTTTTGAATGGAAGTTCCAGTATCAATTAGCATGTATTAAAATATTTATTTTGAAAAGTAGAACAGCTTATCAATCAATCATGGATTTAAGCAATCTAAGTGCCATAATCTAGAAGCATGTAAGAAAAAATGAATTTAACTTTCCTTCCATGGAAGCCTTCACTTATATATGGAGACATAAACTGTGTACCACAGAAGAATATGCATGTCAGGAATGGGAGAAGAAAATCAACCCTGTGTCTGTTGAAATTATCACTTTCTTAGGTTATCCAAGAGAATTTTTCTGGGGAAAAAGATGGAATGAATCTGTTAGAGGACTGAGCATGTTTTCTCATAAAGTAATCTGAAAGTTAGAGGAGAATGAAAGCCAGTATTTCTTCCCTAAAATGTAGGGCACAACAGGGAAAATTAAACCTGATATGAGAGAACTAAGGCTGAATTTACAAACCTGAAATCTTTCTGTAAAGGCAAAATCAGTGATGTCAGAAAGTGCCACACATGAATGGTTTTTATTCTTCTAAATTAAAGATAGTTGATAGGGAGAAAAAGTAGGGAGTCTTAAATTCTTTCTGTTGTTTTTCGTATGTTCCAAAGGAGGATAGAGGAGTCTACTAGAGAGGTTGTGTTGTTCAGTCACTCACTGATGCCCAACTCTTTGTGACCCCACGAACTGCAGCTGCCAGGCTTCCCTGTCCTTCACTAGTTCCCAGTTTTCTCAAACTCATGCCCATTGAGTCAACGATTCCATTTAATCATCTCATCCTCTGTTGTCCCCTTCTCCTCCTGCCCTGAATCTTTCCCAGCATCAGGGTCTTTTCAAATGAGTCAGCTTTTCATATCAGGTGGCCAGAGGATTGGAGTTTCAGCTTCAGCATCAGTCCTTCCAATGAATATTCAGGACTGATTTCCTTTAGGATTGACTGGTTTGACCTCCTTGCAGTCCAGTGGATTATCAAGAGTCTTCTCCAGCACCACAGTTTATAGGCATCAGTTCTTTGGCTTTCAGACTTCTTTATGGTCCAACTCTCACATCCATACATGATACTGGAAAAAAAAAAAAAAGTTTTGACTGTACAGACCTTTGTCAGCAAAGTGATGTCTCTGCTTTTAATACTCTGTCTAGGTTGGTCATAGTTTTTCTTCCAAGGAGCAAGCATCTTTTAATTGTCATGGCTACAGTTGCCATCTGCAGTGATTTTGGAGCCCAAGAAAAGAAACTCTGTCACTGCTTCCATTTTCCCCCATCTATTTGCCATGGAGTAATGGGGCCAGATGCCATGATCTTAGTTTTTGAATGTTGAGTTTTAAGTCAGCTTCTTCACTCTTATCATTCATGCTCATCAAGAGGCTCTTTAGTTCCTCTTCACTTTCCATCATTATAGTTGTATCATCTGCATATCAGAGGTTATTGATATTTCTCCCAGCAATTTTGATTTCAGCTTGTGATTCATCCCGCCTGGCATTTCCCATAATGTACTCTGCATATAAGTTAAATAAGCAAGATGATAATACATAACCTTGAGGTACTCCTTTCCTGATTTGGAACCAGTCCATCAATGGACTGGTTGACCTGTTGCTTCTTGACCTGCACACAGGTTTCTCAGGAGGCAGATAATATTGTCTGATATTCCCATGTCTTTAAGAATTTTCCACAGTTTGTTGTGATCCACACAGTCAAAAGGTTTAACATAGCCAGTGAAGAAGATATATATGTTTTTCTGGAATCCCCTTGCCTTTTCTATGATCCAACGGATGTTGGCAATTTGATCTCTGATACCTCTGCCTTTTCTAAATCCAGCTTGTACATCTGGAAGTTCTCGGTTCACATACTGTTGAAGCTTAGCTTCAGGGATTACTTGTTAGCATGTAAAATGAATGCAAAGGGAGCTAACACTGAACAAGTAGTTATTTAAAAAAATGTAGAGTGATCCAAACTAACATCAGAAGTGATGTCATGTTATTAGTTGGTCCTCCTGATATAATGAAAATGGCACCTACCTCTGTGGTCTTTGTCCCCAAAATACATAACCTCAATCTAATCATAATAAGTATGCCAAATAAATCCCAATTGAGAGACATTCTGCCAAATATTTAACCAGTATTCCTCAAAAATATCACAGTAATCGAAAACAAGGACAGCCCGAGAAACTGTTAATGCTAGGAGTATCCTAATGAGAATGATTATTAAATTTGATATCTTATCCTCGATGGGATCCTAAAATAGCACAAGGACTCTATGTAAAAAAAAAAAAGAACATTTGAATAAAATATGGGCTCAAGTTCATGTTAGTATATTAGTACTGGTTCATTCATTGCAACAAATATACCATATTAATGAAAAAATGTAGATAATAGGAGAAAGTCAATACACACCAGTTCAGTTCAGTTCAGCAGCTCAGTTGTGTCCAACTCTTTGCGACTCCATGGGCTGCAGCATGCCAGGCTTCCCTGTCCATCACCAACTCCTGGAGCTTACTCAAACTCATGTCGGAGTCAGTGATACCATCCAACCATCTCATCCTCTGTCGTCCCCTTCTCCTCCTGCCTTCAATCTTTCCCAGCATCAGGGTCTTTTCAAATGAGTCAGTTCTTCACATCACGTAGCCAAAATACTGGAGTTTCAGCTTCAGTTTAGGACTGGAAGTTTCACCTTCCAATTTAGGACTGATTTCCTTTAGGATCGACTGGTTTTCACCTCCTTGCAGTCCAAGGGATTCTCAAGAGTCTTCTCCAACACCACAGTTCAAAAGCATCAATTCTATGGGACTCAGCTTTCTTTACACATAGACTCTGTACAAACTTTCCAAGTTTCTGTATGCTTAAAACTTCTTGAAGAGCAGTGCCTTTTAAAAAGGTATATATAATGTATGTGTAGAGTTTAAGAAATAAGAATAAAAGTAACATCTGTGTAACCACTGCTTAACATAACAAGGAAAAAATGACTAATGGCTTTGAAATCTCCTGAATCATCTTTTCCACTAGCTTTCTCTACTCCCTTCATTCTCTTGGTTTTCTTCACAATTTACAGTATGTTATCTGGAAAACATACGGCCTATTTTGCTTTTTTGGTTTAATGTTATGCTTTAAAATTATTCATGTTGATGCAACAAGCTATAGCTTTTTTTCCTTCCATAAAATTGTTACTTTTAAGTCTATTTTTTTCTGGCTTGAACTTTTTGTCTGTTTTTGAAAATTATACTCCTCTTCAAAAAAAAAATGCTTTATATTTTCCAATACAAGTTTGTCTTTTGCTTTTCATATATGATTCTTTGATCTATATTGAATCACTGCTGTTTATGATTTAAAGTAGGGATCATCTTTTGTTATTATATGTATGATTAAATCTCTCAGCATTATGTATTCATTTTAAGTTTTTACTACTGTTTGGCAATGGTGCCCGATAATATACAAAATCTCCATGTAGGCACAGTTTCATTTCCTAGCTTTTTATTTAGTTTCATCACACAGTCTTATATTCCTACTTCACTAACACAAGTTCTTTTTTTCTATTATTTGAGGTGATGGTCAATCAGGTACACTTACAAGGGGAAACTGAAGAAGCACAGGAGAAAAATAAAAGCTTATTATAGTCAAAGGTCCTAGCCAAGCAGTGTCACTGCACTCCAAGAGTGGGTCTCATAAAGGGGAAAGCATTAAAGAAGCAGTCTCAATCAAGTAGTGAGGGAAGCAGAGAGAACAAGTGCCCATGGTTAAATTCCCTTATAGGAGATCTGGTGGAGTACCCAGTAAAAGACATGAGTGAATTCCACTGATTTGTTTGCATGTCTTTGGGCCAGTCAGGTGAGGGCAAGAAGGAAAGTTTGTGGCAGGGACCAGTCTTATTACATTTGGTGCATCTGGTTGATAGCAGGATGATCACAGCCTGTTTGTGAGGATATTGAGGCAGCAGAAAAATAGAAGTTTAAAAATGTACAATGCACAATTAGTATAGCATTATAAAAACCATGATTTGGGGTGAGGAAATCTCACTCAATTGTTAATCTTCTTTAGGAATATCTTATTTATACTTTGCTTTTCATGCTTGGATATAATTTTTTGAAATTAACTTGTCAAGTTTCTAAAAATTAGTCAGATAATTTTTGGGGTTCTCTGGTGATCCAGTGGTTAGGACTCAATGCTTTCCCTGATGGCTTGGGTTTGATCTTTGGTGAGGGAACTAAGATCCTGCAAGCTATTAACAAGTTTATTTTGACAAAAATTAATATTTTTAATTTCAAGTCTTCCTATCTGAAAATATAGGATATCCATTTTTTTAATTTATTTATACAATCTCTAAGGTCTGTCAATAAAAGGTGTAAGTTTTGCATATAAATTTTTGCACACATTTATTTGAATTATAGCATCATTGCTATTGAAAATTTCATTTTTAAAATTACTTTTTCTTTATGGTGATTATACAAAAAGTTAAACACAGAACTGTAGCATAATACTATCCAGCAATTCCACTCTTAGGTATGTAACCAAAAGAATTAAAAACACGACTCAGATAGTTGGACATCACTATTCATAGCAGAATGATTCACAATAGCCATATGTGGAAACTATGCAAATGTGCATCAAAGGATTAATGCATAATCTCAATGTGGGACATACATAAATTGAATGTTATTTGGCCTTAAAAAGGAGTGACATACTGACACAAGCTACAGCATGGAAAGACCTCAAAGGCATTATGCTAAGTGGGATCAGCCAAAGGTAGCTCGAGTAGTCGAATTCCTAGAGATAGAAAATAAAATAGTGGTTGTCTGGAGTAAAGAGGAGGAGGGAATAGGGAGTTACATTTAATAGGTAATAGAGTTTTGGTTTGAATAAATGGAGATTTTTCTGTAGATGACGATCGTGATAGTTGTACAACAATGTAATATAACTAATGCTACTGAAATTTATATTTAAAATAGCAAAAATGTTACAGCATACATTTTTACTTTTTACCAGAGTAAAAAGCATGTTTTCAGAATAAAAAAGAAAAAAAAATGAATGAAAGTGCAAAGTGTTCAAAATTATTGCTTTTGCTGGCTCTCAGATTACCTGTCTTAAACTTGGAGCATCTAGTCCAATTTCCGTCCATTTCTAATGCCAATTCTTGCATTCCTAGTTTCTAAAAGTTTTACATATTCCTTTTTCAAATGTTATGGCTGTTTTTTGTAGCTCTTTACAATGTGATAACATAGAAATTTTCTTTTTATTTGTTAAAACACTTAAACACACTTACTATACTTTACATCTATTAGTTTCATTATTTAGGAATCTTCTTTTGTAGCTTGTTGTTTCTTCTTGGTTTTGCTAGGATGAATTATGTTGTGTGGTGTTTTTGAGTTCATGTCTTTAAGGGTGAAGAGTGAAGTTTATGTCATATTGTGTTTTTCCAGAGAAGACTTGCCTTTTCGTCTCCCAAATCACAGGAGCCACCACCTATCTGAGATTAATACCAACTCAGTTATGTATTTTGTATTTTAATGTCAAGAATTAGTGTAAATTATAACTTCAAATCCATATAAGGGCACGGTTGTACTTCTTAAGTCATCCTAGAATTTTTGTTTTAATGAATGTCTGTGTGTCTGTGGTGTAAGTGTGGGTGGTGTATGTGTGTGTGGTGTATATGTGTTGTTTTCCTACCAAGAGCCAAGGCTGAGGAGAAAAAAAAAACAAACAAACAAACAAAAAAAACAAAAAAAGCATCTGTTAATTTCCCTCCTAAACAAATAGAATTTACCCTACTGCACATGTTAAGTGTTATCTTTTAAGACCATAGGTGTCAGAGTCTTTGGTGCTGCCTTTCACTGGGCTTGTGTCAAGCTTTGTACCAGGCTGTATAAATGCCCAATAAAGACCATATTCGGGTTTCTATGAGTGGATACCAGCTTCAGTTCTTGCTTGCATCTCAAGATTTGTGCTTTCTTGTAATTTTCTTTCTGTAAGGAATTTTCTTACTTTTCCCTCATCTCAACATAACATTATAGTCTTTCTTCTTTATCTATAACCTTGCAGGTGCTCTTTCCTAGGATTTTTAAAAATAGTTTGTTTGCTATATTGACAGAAGATTATGCCCCTTTAATGATCTAGTTTCTTCCTTTAATTTTGAGAGATGATTATTATTTATTTACATATCTTGTACAGCACTGGACAAGCAACCACAAATACTCTTTGAAGTAGAAGTTATAAGTAAAAAAAGTATGCAATCAATATGAATAAATAATTTATAATTTCTCATTTAGCCTAATATATGAAGAATAATTTGAAACATATTTTAGAAAAAAATTGTCTATGTGGTTATATGATGGATGAACTAAGGAGATAGTTTATTGTTTGACAAACTGGTTGCTTATATTTTGATTATCTTATTCGCTCCATTGGTTAAGGAGGGACTCCCTATCCTAAATAGTAGTACATAGCTAAACTCATGACACCTGATACTGGACAGATGAGACTGATGGGAGTTTATTACTCATATACACTCAGCCCAACAGAAGAGGGCACCAGGCACCATGCAGAACCATTAAGAGCAGAGTGAGACAACAGAAACTGTGTGGTGCAGAGCTTGTAATGACAGGAGGATGAGTTAATTCAGTGGGCTGGCAAGGAACTGAAATCCCCTGTGTTAAGTATTATGTAGAGCATGGCTGGCCTGACTGCTTAGAGTACTAGCTGGGCAGGAAGTTTTTGCCACTGAAAGTGGAGCATATCTGGAAAGAGCAAGAGAACTTACATCTAGGTCTTTAGGGGCCTATGAGACTCAAAGATAGGGCTTCCCTCATGGCTCAGCAGTAAAAGAAGCAGCCTGCAAAGCTGGAGATGCAGTAGACCTGAGTTCAATCCCTGGGTCTGGAAAATCCCCTGGAGGAGAAAATGGAAAGCCATTCCAATATTCTTGCCTGAAAAATCCCAAGGACAGAGGACCATGGTGGATGACCGTCCAAAGGGTCACAAAGATTCAGACATGACTGAGTGACTGAATATGCATGCATGAGATTCAAAGATATCAGTTTAGCAGACAGAATTTCAAGTCTTTTAATCCTGTTTGACGAAGGATGTCAAAACCCTAGAGTATTTTCTATCACTTCTGCATTTAACAACTATGGTTTACTATTACAGTCATACGTATCCAGACACTGAAGATGGTCTTAGAATAAAAAGATAACATCCTAAACAGACACTTTTGAAATTTCTTAGTTACTAAGTTTCATGAAGCCTATCAATCTTTCCTAGTCAAGATCACTCATATGACAAGCTCATTAATGTATGTTTCACCGTGTAGATGGCTTGACTGTCTATGCAAGGAATGATATCTAAGATAAGTAGGCATCTCTTTCATTGGTTTTGCACATGATTAACTTTCATCCTCTCAATTTTTGTTTTATGGGTGTGTGTGTTTGTATGTATAATCATATATCTATAAAGTCTGCACAATCATATCGGAGAAGGCAATGGCAACCCACTCCAGTACTCTTGCCAGGAGAATCCCATGGACGGAGGAACTTGGTAGGCTACAGTCCATGGGGTTGCTAAGAGTCGGACACGACTGAACGACTTCACTTTCACTTTTCACTTTCATGCATTGGAGAAGGAAATCGCAACCCACTCCAGTATTCTTGCCTGGAGAATCCCAGGCACAGAGGAGCCTGTTGGGCTGCCATCTATGGGGTCGGACGGAGTAGGACACGACTGACCTGACTAGGCAGCAGCAGCAGCAGCAGTACACAATCATATATATATTAAGTCTACACAAGAGTTTTGCATCAAATTTCTTTCCACTTTATTTATCTTTAGTATAAACATATTGGTGGTTTCCAGTCTTCACTATAAATTCCCACCTGAATTTAATGAGGCTTAAACTAACATTTAAAATGTATATCTCTATAGAAAATCACTTTTAAATGAAGTCATTTGTGACTGTGCCTATTTTTGACACATTATAAAGAAATGTTCAGTGAATTTCAAAGCCAGAGGGTTTTTTGGGGTTTTTTTTTTTTTGCTTTTGCTTTTACTTTTTTAAAAAATTTAAATTTATTTATTTTAATTGGAGGCTAATTAATTTACAAAATTGTATTGATTTTGCCATACATCAACATGAATCAGCCATGGGTGTACACGTATTCCCAATCCTGATCCCCCCTCCCAACTCTCTCTGCATACCATCCCTCTGGGTCATCCCAGTGCACTAGCCTCAAGCATCCTGTATCCTGCATCAAACCTGGACTGGCAATTAGTTTCTTATATGATATTATACATGTTTCAATGCCATTCTCGCAAATCATCCCACCCTCACCCTCTCTCACAGAGTGCAAAAGACTGTTCTATACATCTGTGTCTCTTTTGCTGTCTCACATACAGGACTATCATTACTATCTTTCTAAATTCCACATATATGTGTTAGTATACTGTATTGGTATTTTTCTTTCTGCTTACTTCACTCTGTATAACAGGCTACAGTTTCATGAAACTCATTAGAATGGATTCAAATGTATTATTTTTAATGGCTGAGTAATACTCCATTGTATATATGTACCACAGCTTTCTTATCCATTCATCTGCTGATGGACATCTAGGTTGCTTCCATGTCCTGGCTATTATAAACAGTGCTGCGATGAACACTGGGGTACATGTGTCTCTTTCAGTTCTGGTTTCCTCGGTGTGTATGCCCAGCAGTAGGATTGCTGGGTCATAAGGCAGTTCTATTTCCAGGTTTTAAGGAATCTCCACACTGTTCTCTATAGTGGCTGTACTAGTTTTCATTCCCACCAACAGTGTAAGAGGGTTCCCTTTTCTCCACACCCTCTCCAGCATTTATTGCTTGTAGACTTTTGGATCACAGCCATTTTGACTAGCGTGAAATTGTACCTCATTGTGGTTTTGATTTGCATTTCTCTGATAATGAGTGATGTTGAGCATATTTTCATGTGTTTGTTAGCCATCCATATGTCTTCTTTGGAGAAATGTCTATTTAGTACTTTGGCCCATTTTTTGATTGGCTCTTTTATTTTTCTGGAATTGAGCTGCAGGAGTTGCTTGTATATTTTTGAGATTAGTTGTTTGTCAGTTGCTTCATTTGTTATTATTTTCTGCCATTCTGAAGGCTGTCTTTTCACCTTGCTTATAGTTTCTTTTGTTGTACAGAAGCTTTTAATTTTAATTAAGTCCCATTGGTTTATTTTTGCTTTTATTTCCAATATTCTGGGAGGTGGGTCATAGAGGATCCTGCTGTGATTTATGTCTGAGAGTGTTTTGCCTATGTTCTCCTCTAAGAGTTTTATAGTTTCTGGCCTTACGTTTAGATCTTTAATCCATTTTGAGTTTATTTTTGTGTATGGGGTTAGAAGGTGTTCTAGTTTCATTCTTTTACAAGTGGTTGACCAGTTTTCCCAGCACCACTTGTTAAAGAGATTGTCTTTAATCCATTGTATATTCTTGCCTCCTTTGTCAAAGATAAGGTGTTGATAGGTGCATGGATTTATCTCTGGCCTTTCTATTTTGTTCCATTGATCTATATTTCTGTCTTTGTGCCAGTACCATACTGTCTTGATGACTGTGGCTTTGTAGTAGACCCTGAAGTCAGGCAGGTTGATTTTTCCAGTTCCATTCTTCTTTCTCAAGATTGCTTTGGCTATTGTTTTGTATTGCTATTTACTAACCCCTTAGCACTGCTTTTACAGTGTCCCACAGGTTTTGGGTTGTTATGTTTTCATTTTCATTCATTTATATGCATATTTTGATTTATTTTTTTATTTCTTCTGTAATTTGTTGCTTATTCAGCAGTGTGTTGTTCAGCCTCCATATGTTGTAATTTTTAATAGTTTTTCTCCTGTGATTGAGATCTAATCTTACTGCATTATGGTCAGAAAAGATGCTTGGAATGATTTCAATTTTTTTTTTTTTTAATTTACCAAGGCTAGATTTATGGCCCAGGATGTGATCTATCCTGGAGAAGGTTCCACGTGTGCTTGAGAAAAAGGTAAAATTCATTGTTTTGGGGTGAAATGTCCTATAGATATCAATTAGGTCTAACTGGTTTATTGTATCATTTAAAGTTTGTGTTTCCTTGTTAATTTTCTGTTTAATTGATCTAACCATAGGTGTGAGTGATGTATTAAAGTCTCCCACTATTATTGTGTTATTGTTAATTTCCCCTTTCATACTTGTTAGCATTTGTCTTGGTTAGGGAAGCTTGTGTAGGTGTTCTGCTGGGTGGAGCTGGACTTCTTCTCTCTGGAGTGCAATGAAGTGCCCAGTAATGAGTTATCAGATGTCAGTGGTTTTGGAGTGACTTTGGCCAGCCTGTATATTGAAGCTCAGGGCTGTGTTCCTGTGTTGCTGGAGAATTTGCATGGTATGTCTTGCTCTGGAACTTGTTAGCCCTTGGGTGGTGCTTGGTTTCAGTGTAGGTATGGAGGCGATTGATGAGCTCCTATTGATTAGTTTCCCCTGGAGTCAAGAGTTCCCTGGTGTTCTCAGGATTTGGACTTAAGCCTCCTGTTTCTGGTTTTCAGTCTTATTTTTACAGTAGTCTCAAGACTTCTCCTTCTATACAGCAGCATTGGTAAAATATCTCAGACTGTCCTCCAAGGTCTCTTCACTGGAAGAGAAGGTTCCATTGCTGACATTTGGGGGAGAGTGACACTTGCACCCTGCAGACACCTCCTAGGATACCAGCGTGCCTTTCTTTTTCCTTTTGCCGCACAACTTCTTAAAAGGCTGGAATTTGCCTCCTTTCTTCTTGTCACTCTGAATAGCTATACATCCTTTCCTTGTAGATAGCTCTCTTCCAAAATCTTCTTCTTGTAAAAAGAAGAATTTATCCTCAGTGGTAAGTGTGCCCAGAAATAGGGTACATTGTTGATAAAGCCTGGGAATCACTGCTCTTGTGAACTGATGTCCTGGCCAGGAGACGGGGCTGGGAAAGTGGTTAGATGGCAATAGCAATCCCGTGCGGGGGGTGAGCACCAGTGCAATGCTCGCAGTGCTCCCGCAGCACCAGTAACCTTCTGTATATTCTTGCCACCTCTTCTTAATACCTTCTGCTTCTGTTAGGTCCATACCATTTCTGTCCTTTATCGAGCCCATCTTTGCATGAAATGTTCCCTTGGTATCTCTAATTTTCTTGAAGAGATCTCTAGTCTTTCCCATTCTGTTGTTTTCCTCTATTTCTTTGCATTGATTGCTGAGGAAGGCTTTCTTATTTCTCCTTACTATTCTTTGGCACTCTGCATTCAGATGCTTATATCTTTCCTTTTCTCCTTTGCTTATCACGTCTCTTCTTTTCACAGATATTTGTAAAGCCTCCCCAGACAGCCATTTTGCTTTTTTGCATTACTTTTTCTTAGGGATGGTCCTGATCCATGTCTCCTGTACAATATCACAAACCTCTGTCCATAGTTCATCAGGCACTCTATCTATCAGATCTAGGCCCTTAAATCTATTTCTCACTTCCACTATATAATCATAAAGGATTTGATTTAGGTCATATATGAATGGTCTAGTGGTTTTCCCTACTTTCTTTAATTTAAGTTGAAATTTGGCAATAAGGAGTTCATGATCTGATTCACAGTCAGTTCCCAGTCTTGTTTTTGCTCACTGTATACAGCTTCTCCATCTTTGGCTGTAAAGAATATAATCAAACTGATTTTGTTGTTGACAATCTGGTGATATCCATGTGTAGAAGGAACCTACCTCAAAATAATGAAGCCATATATGATAAACTGACAGCAAACATTATCTTCAATGGTGAAAAATTGAAAGCATTTCCTCTAAAGTCAAGAAAATACAAGGATGCCCACTCTCATCACTACTTTTCACATAGTTTTAGAAATTATAGCCAAAACAATCAAAGAAGAAAAAGAAATAAAAGAAATCCAGATTGGAAAAGAAGTAGTAAAAGTCTCAGTGTTTGCATATGACATGACCCTCTACATAGAAAACCCTAAAGACTCCACCAGAAAATTACTAGAGCTAATCAATGAATATAGTAAAGTTGCAGGATATAAAATTAACACACAGAAATCCCTTGCATTCCTATACATTAACAATGAGAAAACAGAAAGAGAAATTAAGGAAACAATTCCATTCACCATCGCAACGAAAAGAATAAAATACTTAGGAATAAATCTACCTAAGGAAACAAAGACTTTTATATAGAAAACTATACAACGTGATGAAAGAAATCAAAGATGACATACATAGATGGAGAAATATACCATGTTTATGGATCAGAAAAATCAATATAGTGCAAATGAGTGTACTGCCCAAAGCAATCTATAGATTCAATGCAATCCCTATCAAGCTACCAATGGCATTTTTCACAGAACTAGAACAAATAATTTCACAATTTGTATGGAAACACAAAAAACCTCAAATAGCCAAAGCAATCTTGAGAGAGAAGAATGGAACTGGAGGAAACCATCTGCCTCACTTTCAGACTATACTACAAAGCTACAGTCATCAAGACAGTATGGTACTCTCACAAAGATAGAAATGTAAATCAATGGAACAAAATAGAAAGCACAGAGATTAATCCACACTCCAATTGACATCTTATCTTTGACAAAATAGGCAAAAATATACAGTGGAGAAAAGACAATCTTTCTAATAAGTGGTGCTGGGAAAACTTGGCAACTACCTGTAAAAGAATGAAACTAGAACACTTTTTAACACCATACACAAAAATAAACTTTAAATGGATTAAAGATCTAAATGTAAGACCAGAAACTATGAAACTCCTAGAGGAAAACATAGGCAAAACACTCTGACATAAATCACAGCAAGATCCTCTATAACACACCTCCCAGGGTAACGAAAATACAAGCAAAAATAAACAAATGGGAACTAATTAAACTTAAAAGCTTTTGCACAATGAAAGAAACTATATGCAAGGTGAAAAGACATCCTTCATAATGGGAGAAAATAATAACAAAAGAAGCAGCTGACAAAGAATTAATCTTAAAAATATACAAGCAGCTCATGCAGCTCAATTGCAGAAAAATAAATGACCCAATAAAAAAATGGGCCAAAGAGCTAAACAGACATTTCTCCAAAGAAGACATACAGATGGGAAACAAACACATGAAAATATGCTCAACACCACTCATTATCAGAGAAATGCAAATCAAAACCACAATGAGGTACCATCTCACGCTGGTCAGAATGGCTGCTATCAAAAACTCTACCAACAATAAATGCTGGAGAGGATGCAGAGTAAAGGGAAGCCTCTTACCCTGTTGGTGGGAATGCAAACTAGTACAGTCACTATGAAGAACAGTGTGGAGATTTCTTAAAAAACAGGAAATAAAACTGCCATATGACCCAGCATTCCCACTCCTGGGCATACACAGTGAGGAAACCATAATTGAAAGAGACACATGTACCCCAATGTTCATTGCAGCACTGTTTACAATAACTAGGACATGGAAGCAACTAGATATCCATCAGCAGACGAATGGATAAGAAAGTAGTGGTACATATACACAATGGAATATTACTCAGCCATTAAAAAGAATGCATATGAATCCATTGTAATGAGTTTGATGAAACGAGCCTATTATACAGAGTGAAGTAAGTCAGAAAGGAAAACACCAATACAGTATATTAATGCATATATATGGAATTTAAAAGATGCTAACAATGACTCTATATGCAAGACAGCAAAAGAGACATAGATGTAAAGAACAGACTTTTTGATTTTGTGGGAGAAGGTGAGGGTGGGATGCTTTGAGAGAATAGCATTGAAACATTTATACTATAATATGTGAAATAGATCACCAGTCCAGGTTCGATGCATGAGACAGAGTGCTCAGGGTAGTTGCACTGGGATGACCTTGAGGGATGGGATGGGGAGGCAGGTGGGAGGGGATTTCAGGATGGGGAACACATGTACACCCATGGCTGATTCATGTCAATGTATGGCAAAAACCACTACAATATTGTGAAGTAATTAGCCTCCAATTAAAATAAATTAATTAATTTTAACAAATTCCGGGAAGCTAGAAAAGAATTTTGAAAGCCTGTGAGGACTGAAAATATTTGTAGTTTCATTGCTACAAATGAAATTTAGGCTCAGTTTATGTTTATTAATAAATGAACAACTGGATGAATGATTAAAGAATTGATTGAGAGCTTCTGCCATATAAATTCATTCACAGCAATGACTGATTTAGTGATTTTTTTCTCAAAGTATGAGTTTTTAGTCATTTACTAAATATTTGATCCTCTGGTTCCCATCCCAATCACTGAGAGATTTGTGTAATATGGGCACAGAAGTGCTAACTTAAAATCCAAGAGATTAAATCAAATTTGGAAAAAACAAAACATACTGAAGGAAAGTAAAAATCTCAGTGGAAATTAAAAGGGGCACTATAGCACTAATGAGGAAGTGTTAGGCTCCCTCTCTATGTTTCTGGATAAAATAAAAAAGATTACTGAAAAACTGGAGAATGACAACAGAGGAATTTTCTTGAATGATGGTCTTGTCATCTACTTAAGAAATGTGCAGACAGTACTATGTACATTAAACATTTTAAATGAAAGAAAGAAATCTACTTTGGGAATGAATGTCCTTGTAAGTGATAGAATGCTAGATGCTCTTGTAATAAGAAAGGAACAAATCTGGGTCAGCTGCAATTCTTTAAAAGAGCTTGGATATTTACTAATGTGACAACCTCAGAGAGTACACAGATATCTTAGGAGGATGTCAAATAACTTTGTTTAAAAATATATATATGCACGCAAATTATAGTCTTTTTCACTTAGCAAATTAGGGATTTTTATTTTTAATATATATCAGATCTTTAAATATTGGAAAACAAAGTCTTGGAAAGACATGTTTGTAATATCTATCTTTTTTTTTTTTTTTTCCTTTTTCACCATCTCCTTTCTCTTACAATGAGATCAATCACTGACTTTTGGTCCCACCTTAAATCCAGGATGATCTTATCCCTGCTGCTGCTGCTGCTGCTAAGTCGCTTCAGTCGTGTCCGACTCTGTGCGACCCCATAGACAGCAGCCCACCAGGCTCCCCCGTCCCTGGAATTATCCAGTCAAGAACACTGGAGTGGGTTGCTATTTCCTTCTCCAATGCATGAAAGTGAAAGTGAAGTCGGTCAATCCTGTCTGACTCTTAGCGACCCCATGGACTGAAGCCCACCATGCTCCTCCATCCATGGGATTTTCCAGGCAAGAGTACTGGAGTGGGGTGCTATTGCCTTGTCCAGATCTTATCCCAGGGGGTCTTAATTACCCTGGTACCTGCGAATATAACCTTATTTGGAAATAGGGTCTTTGTAGGTGTAATCTTATCCCAGGGGTCTTAATTATATCCACAAAGACCCTATTTCCAAATAAGGTTATATTCACAGGTACCAGGGATTAGGACTTTGACATACCATTTAGGGGGACACTATTCACTCACTGGAAGAGACTCTGATGCTGGGAGGGATTGGGGGCAGGAGGAGAAGGGGACAACAGAGGATGAGATAGCTGGATGACATCACTGACTCAATGGATGTTAGTCTGAATGAACTCCGGGAGTTGGTGATGGACAGGGAGGCCTGGCGTGCTGCAGTTTCATGGGGTCACAAAGAGTTGGACACGACTGAACGACTGAACTGAACTGAACTGATTCTGCCCACTGCAGCCTGTGATGGGGGAAGACCTAGCACATGCTGATTAGGCCCTGGCCAGCCAGGCAGGCAGAGGACAGTGCATCCAGTGTCTGTGGGGCTAGAGCTCAGAAGCTGATCTATAGAGAGCCAGTGACCAGCCCCTAGGGAACTCCCCTTCCACCCTTTCCCTCCCTCCCTGTTACTCTGCTATCTGTTTCTCCACTTCTGTGCTCTTCTCCCTCCCTTCCTTCTTGCATATGTATGGGAAACTACCACACATTTGGTGTCAGAAGAGTTGTGAATAAAACAGTTCATTAGGGGCTACTATGAACAACTATATACCAACATATCAGATAACCTTCATTTTTATTTATTTATTTTAATTGGAGGCTAATTATTTTACAATATTGTAGTGGTTTTTGCCATACATTGACATGAATTAGCCATGGGTTTACATGTGTTCCCCATCCTGAAACCCCCTCCCACTTCCCTCCCTCAGGGTCATCCCAGTGCACCAATTCTGAGCACCCTGTCTCATGCATCAAACCTGGACTGGCGATCTGTTTCACATATGATAATATACATGTTTCACTGCTATTCTGTCAGATCATCCCACCCTCTCCTTCTCCCACAGAGTCCAAAAGACTGTTCTATACATATGTGTCTCTGTTGCTGTCTCACATATAGGGTTATCATTACCAGGTTTCTTTAAACTCCATATATAGGTGTTAGCATACTCTATTGGTGATTTTCTTTCCAGCTTATTTTACTCTGTATAATAGGATCCAGTTTCATCCACCTCATTAGAACGGGTTCAAATGTATTCTTTTTAATGGCTGGGTAATATTCTGTTGTGTATATGTACCACCGCTTTCTTATCCATTTGTCTGCTGATGGACATGTAGGTTGCTTCCATGTTCTGGCTATTATAAACAGTGCTATTTTACACTGGCTATTATAAACAGACAAACATTGGAATACACGTATCTCTTTCAGTTCTGGTTTCTTTGGTGAATATGCCTAGCAGTGGGATTGCTGGGTCATACAGCAGTTCTATTTCCAGTTTTTTTAAGTTTGCATTTCTCTGATAATGAGTGATGTTGAGCATCTTTTCATGTGTTTGTTAGCCATCTGTATGTCTTCTTTGGAGAAATGGCTATTTAGTTCTTTGGCCCATTTTTATAAGAAAATAATTGATAGACATTTTAAATTTCCTACACAATTATTCCGAGTTTGTGAATTCATATTTAAACTTTTGAAATATTATTTGAATATATATGCTTCATACCATTATAATGTAGTGAGTAATCTCTCTTAGGAAAAATAGTGAGGTGAAAACTTTTCATACTGATGATCATAAATTTTCCTATTTGTGTTGTTTTTTCTAGTTTAGGGGAACCACTCAACAACCAAGGTTAAATACTGACAATATATGGTTATATTTTATAAACTCCAGAGAAAACTAATGTAATCATTTCTTTATTCGTTTGAAAACACATAGACCAGAGAAAAACGTCCTCTTCAAAGGCCTTGTTAGTAAACTGTTCTGAGGGAATAAATATAATATATAATCACCTCTGTTTCAGCTAGGAACCTGTCATGCCTAATTTGGATTTAAAGACAATTAAGAGCAACTAAACCACCACCACCAATTTTCATTAATACCACTTGCCAAACACACAAATACCACCCCCCCCAACACACACACTGCTTCTTGTACTATGATAGGATAGTCTTTCTACTAGTTATAGTATATAATTTAAACCTGAAAATGTATACATCTGCACTTCAGCTGTCCTATGTATAATTTGTCTCACAAATAGTTAGCCAGTCAGTATGAAAGGCTGGTTAATGAATATGAACTCTGGTTGGTTGATCTTTTCCAGGCAGTCTAGAAACAATCATACCTTGTGTATTAGTATCGTCCCAATTTATATATTCTTGGTATGGATCATGTTCAGCTACAGTTTGCCTGGATTTAGTGGTTTAAATTAGTGTCAATAAGAAACAAATGCCAGTGCATAGACAATTCAGTGTAAAGATATCTCTCCTCAATTTTTATTGTATTACAGGTACACATAATGAGAACATAAATAGCTGCCCAGCACTTCCAAACTTTAATAAAATGTTAGCCTTTCTCAGGATGACTGGGAGACTTAAACATTTCAGGCAATAAATAAGCAAATGTGAAGAATCATTATGTTGGACAATAACTTTAGTCTTAGAGGATTTTAACTCTTTTGCATACAGTAGAAGTATTATTAAAATTACTTGTTCAAATTTAGGTCCATTTTTCAGCCTTTGAGATAATCATGGATATATAGAGAGTTATTATCTTACATTTACATCCTACTTAAACAATATTTGTCATTTATGACCGATTTTAAGTTTCCTATGTGTCAGACAACATGCTAAGTATTTTATAAGAATTATTTTATCTTCATAATGATTTCATAGGGTAGATGTAATTGTTTCTATATTTTTGATTAAGAGATAGGACCACAGATATTAATATAAGATCATCTAGTAAGAGACACATGTCTAAATGCAAAGACTAATTTTTATAAATCCAAAATCCATATTCTTAGCCACTGTGTGCTATTACCTCATTGTCACTGTCTTTTTTATTGCTGAACATTTTCTTATATCTAAGGGAATTGCCATTACTGAAAAATGAGCCCCTGGAGAAGAAAATGGCAACTCACTCCACTTTTCTTGCCTGGGAAATCCCATGGACAGAGGAGTTTGGAGGGCCTCACCATGGGGTCACAAGAGCCAGACAAAACTTAGTGACTAAACCAACACCAGCACCTAATAAGAAAAAAGAGGTAGTGGGGAGGGAGGGAACTGGTGGTTCGATACAGGAAAATAATGAAAGATGAAAGGATCCTTTCATGAAAATTAGAATTAAAAAAAGAAAACAAAGAATAAGCAAGCCCAGAATATTGGATTTTCTTCCGACATCTGTTCAGTGAGAGAGAGCATACACATCTTTTGATAATACTTGTCTACATCTGGGCAGCAGAAGTAAGCATTTTATGATCATAAAAACAGTTGGGCTTTGAATATGTTCAGTAATAAAAAAAATCTGAAAAACGCTTTCTCTTCAGTTCAGTTCAGTTGCTCAGTCATGTTTGACTCATTGCGACCCCATGAATCGCAGCACGTCAGGCCTCCCTGTCCATCACCAACTCCTGGAGTTCACTCAGACTCATGTCTATCAAGTCAGTGATGTCATCCAGCCATCTCATCCTCTGTCGGCCCCTTCTCCTCCCGCCCCCAGTCCCTCCCAGCATCAGAGACTTTTCCAATGAGTCAACGCTTCGCATGAGGTGGCCATAGTACTGGAGTTTCAGCTTTAGCATCATTCCTTCCAAAGAAATCCCAGGGCTGATCTCCTTCAGAATGGACTGGTTGGATCTCCTTGCAGTCCAAGGGACTCTCAAAAGTCTTCTCCATCACCACAGTTCAAAAGCATCAATTCTTCGGCGCTCTGCCTTCTTCACAGTCCAACTCTCACATCCATACATGACCACAGGAAAAACCATAGCCTTGACTAGACGGACCTTTGTTGGTAAAGTAATGTCTCTGCTTTTGAATATGCTACCTAGGTTGGTCATAACTTTTCTTCCAAGGAGTAAGCGTCTTTTAATTTCATGGCTGCAATCACCATCTGCAGTGATTATGGAGCCCCCCAAAATAAAGTCTGACACTGTTTCCACTGTTTCCCCATCTATTTGCCATGAAGTGATGGGACCGGATGCCATGATCTTCGTTTTCTGAATGTTGATCTTTAAGCCAACTTTTTCACTCTCCTCTTTCACTTTCATCGAGGCTTTTTAGTTTTTGTACACTTTCTGTCATAAGGGTGGTGTCATCTGCATATATGAGGCTATTGATATTTCTTCCAGCAATCTTGATTCCACCTTGTGCTTCTTCCAGCCCAGCATTTTTCATGATGTACTCTGCCTAGAAGTTAAATAAGCAGGGTGACAATATACAGCCTCGACATACTCCTCTTCCTATTTGGAACCAGTCTGTTGTTTCATGTCCAGTTCTAACTGTTGCTTCCTGACCTGCATATAGGTTTCTCAACAGGCAGTTCAGGTGGTCTGGTATTCCCATCTCTTTCAGAATTTTTCACAGCTTATTGTGATGCACAAAGTCAAAGGCTTTGTCATAGTCAATAAAGCAGAAATCGATGTTTTTCTGGAACTCTCTTGCTTTTTCGATTAGTGTATATATTATTTTCAACAAAAATGAATTTACAAGTATTTCATTGAAATTATGAGATATTCTGAAACCCTTATGTAAAGAATGAAAAAGGGTACTGATATCAGACATACCATCACTAAAATAAAAAAGTTTATGATTTCATCAGAAGTTCTCCTAGTGTGATAGTTTATCCTTTTATTTTTGAGTATACTAACTTTCTTAAAGTGACTGCTGACCTAATCCCCTCTTATTGACAGTGTTAGTTGTCAATCCTGAATATTTCTGTTGAAGGATTTTCTTGAATGCAATAAGCCCAGCAAGAAAGAAATTAGGAAAATCTTAGAGATAGAGAGACATTGGAGGTCAATGAATAGTCTGATCCATGAATGCATTCCGTCATTTGATCAAACTCTGCAATCACTCCAGGTAAAATGACGTGGGGACTATATTTTTAAATCTGACCTGTCACTCATATGGTTTTCCTGTCCTGCCATTCAGAGCCATAATTTTTACTTAAGATGATGCTTTACTTCTCTGTGGGCACTTTACTATTTGCACCCACTGCCCACTGCCTTCTTCGTCAGCTTCCTCCTCACACACAAAGCCCTTTTATCTCTACTCCTACAAATTCCATTAACTATGTCCATTCTATGTCCCACTTCCCTAGATCTTTTTCTAGAGTTAAAATAATTTTTAGAAAAATCTTAATTAATATTAGCTTAGCATTTCCATAACCATCAATTACAAATCCATTTTTATAAATACTACCAAATGCCTTTCCCTGAGACCATGGGATTTGAGGCTGGAACTTGGAGTATGTGAGTTTGAAAAAATTATGCCTTGGGAACATGAAAGGCACAAATATTGGAGACAAGTATTGCCTGAGAGACAATAAAGATCTTTCCAAAGAGATTAGGAAACCATAACTAAAAGGTGCAGTAAAACATAGGGTTCATGATCACAGGTGCCATCATAGACATCACTTTAACTCAAGTTTTTAAATTTCTCACACCCACAATGACTTTTCCTCTGGGAAGTCTTAATGGCACAATTAAGCCTGTGACAAGAGAAAATAATTCTGAAAAAATTTGTGGTTTAAAGAGCTTTAGAATTCTGAACACTAAACATGATTGCTCACAAAAATTATTAATTATGATAAACTACACAACACAAGCTGATGGCATGTACTTTTATAGTAATTAATAACATTCACAATTATTAACTCGACTTTCATCATTTTTACCTTTCCTTTCTTCTTCATCCCCGCCTCAGGGTTTTCACATTTCTATTTTCTCCCTGTCAATTGTTTTTCACTGAATCTTTGCATGATTACTTAAGTTTTTCAGAGAGGCTTCCCTCTATAATCATTCTATCTAAATATCTTTGGTGCAGGTCATGTATGGAAAGTGATCCCAAGGAGAAAGAATGATGCAGCAAGTAAAGTGAGAAATGGAAGGGAGAGAAGGCAGTTGAAAGTAGGTTATTGTGTTGATTATCACTGTTGGAAGTATATTTAGATCTGCTTTGATCCTTCTGCTCCAAGGAAACATCTAGACTGTGCCTCAGAATTGTTTCAGTACAGAGAAAGGGGATTGTGGCATTGATCCATTAATCTTGCCACTTATCTTAGGGAAGTGAACTTCTCTCCTTTCATTACACTTCTGGCTTTCCTGCACATAGGTTCAATAGAGTTTGCTAGTATTTAAGGATGCTCTGGAGAAGGAAATGGCAACCCACTCTAGTATTTTTATCTGGGTAATTCCATGGACAGGGAAGCCTGGCAGGCTATATGGGGTCCATGGGGTCACAAAGAGTCAGTCACGACATAACAACTAAGCAACTAAACAACAAGGATGCTCTTAGGAGAGCAAACAGAAAGATAGGCAAGTGGACTAGTGACAGTGAAAGCGTTGTTATACAGTCCTGTGGATCATATGGGATTTTAAAAGCATGCAAGGACTCTATCACCAGATCAGCAGCAGAGGGGACCAGGGCAGGCCATGAAGAGCATCTGCCATGTGAATAGAGTTAAGCCATCCAATCAGGCAACAGCTTTTTAATTGTCAGGTTTATTTTTGTTACTGCCTTTTGTTTTTGTTTAGTTGCTAAGTCTTGTCCAACTCTTTTATGACCCCATGGACTGTAGCCTGTCAGTCTCTCTGTCTTTGGGACTTTTACAGGAAAGAATAATGGAAGGGATTACCTTTTCCTTTTCCAGGGGACCTTCCCGACTCAGGGATCCAATCCCCATCTCTCAGGTGGTGGGGGGTGGGGTTCTTTACCACTGAGAAACCAGGGAAGCATTATTGCCCTTACCCCACTTTCTTAAATTATGTATTTACCATTAAAAATACTTCTTCAACTCAAAGGCAAACCTGGCTAGAAACAGAGCATCGACTATCTTGCTTATTACTCTATGTCCATTGTGTTGTTGTTGTTCAGTCACTCAGTCATGACCAGCTCCTTGCAACCCCATGAAATGCAGAACACCTGGCTTCCCTGTCCTTAACCATTTCCCAGAGCTTGCTCAAACTCATGTCCAATGAGTCTGTGATGCCATGCAACCATCTTATCCTCTGTCATCCCCTTCTCCTCCTGCCTTCAATCTTTCCCAGCATCAGAGTCTCATCTAATAAACTGGTTCTTTGCATCAGGTGGCCAGAGTATTGGCACTTCAGCTTCAGCAGCAGTCCTTCCAATGAATATTCAGGACTGATTTCCTTTTGCCCTGACTGGTTTGATCTCCCTGCAGTCCAATGGATTTTCAAGAGTCTTTTCCAATACCACAGTTGAAAAACACCCGTTTTTCAGCTCTCAGTCTTCTTTACAGTTCAACTCTCACATCCATACACAACTGCTGGTAAAAACATAACTTTGACTATATGGACCTTTGTTGGCAAAGTAATGTCTCTGCTTTTTAATACACTGTCTAGGTTTGTCATAGCTTTTCTTCCAAGGAGCAAGTGTCTTTTAATTTCAAAGATGCAGTCACAATCTGCAGTGGTTTTGGAGCCCAGGAAAATAAACTTTATCACTCTTTCCACTGTTTCCCCATCTATCTGCCATGAGGTGATGTTACCAGGTGCCATGATCTTCGTTTTTTGAATGTTGAGTTTTAAGCCAGCTCTTTCACTCTCCTCTTTCACTTTCAATAAGAAGCTCTCATGTTGGTTTTCTGCCATAAGTGTGGTATTATGTACCTATTTGAGGTTACTGATGTTTCTCCCAGGAATCTTGATCCCCGCTTGGGATTCATACAACCCAGAATTTTACATAATGTACTCTGCATATAAATTAAATAAGCAGGGTGACAACATTCAGCCTTGACGTACTCCTTTCCCAATTTTGAACCAGTCTGTTGTTCCATGTCTGGTTCTAACTCTTTCTTCTTGACCTGCATACAGATTTCTCAGGAGGCAGGTAAGGTGGTCTGGTATTCCTATCTCTTTAAGAATTTTCCGCAGTTTGTTGTGATCCACACAGTCAAACTTTCACATAGTCAGTAAAACAGAAGTAGCTGTTTTTCTGGAATTCTCTTGCTTTTTCTATGAGCCAATGGATGTTGGCAACTTGATCTCTGATTCTTTTGCCTTTCCTAAATCCAGCTTGAAGATTTAGGAGTCCTCTGCTCACATACTGTTGAAATCTCGCTTGGGGAATTTTGAACATTACCTTGCTAGCATGTGAAATGAGTGCAATTTGTGGTAGTTTGAACATTCTTTGGCACTGCCCTTCTTTGGGATTGGAATGAAAACTGACCTTTTCCACTGTTGTGGCCAGTGCTGAGTTTTCCAGATTTGCTGCCCATCATGTAGAGCAAAGTTTAACACATAAGAGATACTCATTATGCACTAATTGAAACAATGAGTGATATTTATAAAGGGAAAAATGGAGTAAATTCTCCAGGCAAAACTCTGACAAAACTTAACACTAATCATATTGCCTAAATCATAATACAAGTACCTTTACCTGTCAACTAAGCCCCTACAAGAACGCATAGAATTTTTTTTTTCAATCTACTGAAGCTCTTCTATACTTAGCCATTTCAAGCTAATCATTATTATTTGAAAATTTCCTGCTTCTGTAAACTTGCTCATGCTACCCCTTCTTTCTAATCTTACTCCAGACATGCTTCTACTTTTTAAAAATTAATGCATTGTTAAGGGTCTGTCTCAAAACACTTGTATAAAGGCCATTTCACTACCTGATATTATTGTATCTCTCACTAGTGTTTCCATAACATATTTGTCTCTGTCACTATATTTGTCTCATTTTACCTTGTTACAATTCTGTGTCCATACCTTATGGACTCCTGAAGGCAAAAACATGGCCTACCACTTCATTTTTTTTTTTTTTCTGAAAAAAAGCTGGATAATATGTAATTGTAGTCACCTTTGGACCTCACTTCTATATATCTGCATAATGAAGGACTTATTTAAGTATTAATTGTTTTAAATGATTCAAATCTGGAATTTTGAAAGACATTCCTGTACTTTTACAAAGAGAGCAACAGTGTGTTCATAACCATAAGCTACAAATGATTACCAAGTGTTTGAATCTTTTCAGAGTAAATTATCCATCAATCTTTGTTTCTATTGAGCATCTAATTTTCATTTTTCCCTTTTGTCTTTCCCTGGTGTTTTTCAAACCATATAAATTGCCATGATCTTGGAATGGGGGTAAATGTTCTCTATCTGAATAATGTAGTGAATACCATAAAAAGTATCATTTCTCTCATTGGAACTGAGATCTTTTGAGTAGACAAATGGGTAATGTTTCTAAATGACCATTGCTATTTTGTGGTCTTTTTCTTTTTTTCCCCCAGAATTGAGATAGCTGTCTCACCCAGTTTTAGCTCATGCAGTTTCAATTTGCAGCTAATTTATTAGTCAGGGATTTGGTTATAGGAAATTAAATGTTCATTTTGGGGGCAATCTAATACACTTGGTCTATTGTGGTTGCTTCTTAATAAAGATATTAGACTTGATAGAGTTTCCTCCAGCTATTTCTCTTAAGCATCTTCAAACATAAAGACACTTCATTAGTATTTTAAAGCTTTTGTAGTTTTTTGTATTTGGAAAATTTTTGAACATTTTAACACTAATGAAAAATAGAAGCTATATACAAATTCTAAGAATAGTACTGCCTTGTCTTGTTCAATAGGTATAATTTTGACCCCTTTTTAACTAATTTTAAGTTTCTTAACTCCTTTTCCTTAATAAATTATTATTTTTAAGCATTCATATATGAACTGTTATCATATAAAGTCTTTCAAATAGCTGAAGACCATGCTGACTGCCTAGCTCCCTGCGTCAAATTATTTTCTCCAAAAACAGAGAACAGGTGGGAAAAATATAACACTACCCAAAAAGCTCACTATAACTTCAAGACAAAGCATGCTCAAACACCAAATTACCTCAAAGTAAAAATAGGGAAAATGCCAACTTCTGGCATGTTTTCTCTAAAGCTCCCACCCAATACCAGTCTTTGAGGTAAGCAAAGACAGAATGAGACAAATGCAGGGAGTAAAGAAGAAGGAAGTAAGCAACAGGACATATGTTTGATATAAACCTACTGTCAGGAAAACTAATTCATCCAAAGTATTAAAATATGAAAACAAATGTCAGGGAAGATGTGACAGATAACAGGAAAGGTAATTAATAGTATAAGCAATATTAACATTTTGTAGCTTCTTGAACAGGAAAAAAAGAGTGGAAAAGGGAAATTAGAAGCATCTTCTAGTGATTGAGTGGTTAAGGGGAAAGAAAAACAACATAAGAAAATGCATTGTCCTGAAAAGCAAAATAGAACTGAAAAGTCAAGAACTATAACTTTTCCATTCACCATAGGAACAAACAAACAAAATCCATGAAAGTATTTACCTTGATCTTGCTATATATTTAGAGGAGAGAATCAAGAATTTTGACAGACTCTCCACACCTCATAAGGGAAAAAAAAAATCAGGAAAAAACTAACAGAGTGATCAAAAAACAAAACTCAGCATGCATCAACTAAAGAAAACTCTCCCGTAAGCATAAAGCAGAAGAAAACTGTCAGAAACATGCCAAAAGAGATAAGCATGTTAAAATAAACTATATGAAACACATAAAAATAAAAGGAAAGAGGGTCAAAGGTGAACATTTTTTTTCACCCTGTCATATTTTAACTGATGTAAACATCATTGAATTATGTTCTGGAGACAGTTAAATCTTAATTTTGCCAACAAGTTTCTCTCAAGCAATACGAAGATCTCTCTGAATTGATATTCACATTCTGACTCACTTGAAAAATAGGCATAGAGTTCAAAGGAGGATCAAAATATTACCACTACTGCTGGTAAACCAAGTGGGAAAATATTGCTTGAGTCTGTCATCACTTCAAAGTTTTCTAGAATTCAGAGCCTTCCTTAGAGCCCCCTTTGCGAGGCTAAAATCCCACTAAATAGATTGCCTTGTTTTCTCTCCTGGTGCTGAAAGTCAGAATTACACTACCATGTGTAACATAGATAGTTAGCAGGAATCCCTGAATCGCACAGGGAGCTCAACGTGGTTCTATGTGATGACCTAGATGGGTAGGATAGGAATTCAAGAGGGAGGGGATATATGTATACATACAGCAATTCACTTCATTGTACAGCAGAACTAACACAATATTGTAAAATACTCTGGTTAACAAAGAACAGAACCTAATCTTTTTTTTTTTTTTTTTTTTTTTAAGAACCTAATCTTTTTGTTGTTGCTGTTTAGTCACTAAGTTGTGTCTGACAATTTTTGACTCCATAGAGTGTAGCCTGTCAGGCTCCACTGTCCATACATTTGCCAGGCAAAAATACTGGAGTAGATTGCCGTTTTCTTCTCCAAAAAATCTTCCCAATCACAGATCAAACCTACATCTCTGACATTGGTAGGTGGACTATTTACCAATAAGCCACCTGATCTATAAGCTTAAAAAAGAGAAGACTATTTCTGGCTCCCAGCAAAGTATCTAGAAAAATAGAGATTCGAAAGGACTAGATCAACAGAGTCATTTGTTTTCCAAATCTTACTGATCAGTTGAGTCATTCTTCCTTTCTTATGAAATTACTGAGTAGGGAGTAAGGGAAAGTATTCTAAACAAATCATAGTATATATTTTATCTATTAGCAGGAACCTGGGGGGGGGGGAATTGTTACCTGTGATTAAATTGATATCCTAACTTGCATGATGATATATCCATTTCCACAGGAATGAATGAAATGTTACATAATGTTCTGATTTTTTTTTCTTCAGGTCGATCATCTGCTTTTCACTCTATCTGCAGTTTATGAATTTTTATTAACATTAATAACAATGAGTCATTAACCAATATGATAGTAAAACTTCTTGTCTGGAATAACTATTTGATTAAAATACATTTTTATAGATTTGGTTTTCTACATTGATCCCCTTGTATTTTGTTGCTCTACAGTACAGGTATAGAGCAACAATGTTATCTTCTTCCTTCCTAGGTAGGGAAGAAGATAAATGTGCCCAGTCTTACTATTCCTATTCAACATAGTACCAAGTTCTAGTTAGAGCAATTAGGAAAGAAGATAAAAGAAATGACAACCAAATAGAAAAGGAAAAATATAATTGTTTTTACTGGCAGATGCCATGAGTCTTCCCAGGTGGCTCAGAGGTAAAGACTGTACCTGCCAGTGCAAGAGCCACAGGAGACATGAGTTCAATCCCTGAGTCAGGAAGATCCCCTGGGGTTGGAAATGAAAACCCACTTCAGTATTCTTGCCTGGAATACCCCATTGACAGAAGATTCTGTCAGGCTACAGTCCATGGGGTCACAAAGGGTTGGGCACAATTGAGCAACTGATCATGCACACACTCAAATGCCATGATCTTACATATAAAAAATCCTAAAATCCTAAAGCAAAAAATTGCTAGACCTAATCAATATAGTTAGCAAAGTTACAGGATACAAAATTGTTGTACAGAAAGCAGTTGATTATACATCAAGAGCAAACATCAGAAAAAAATAAAGAAAATAAGCCCCCCAAAATATATCAAACATGAGAAAATGCTTAGAAATAAATTTAATCAAGGAGTAAGACAAATAACAACATGAAGGTAAATGCTGAGGGACGATTTATCTAAGAACAAACCTTGGTGAAGGGATCTGACACTAGACTTGTTAAAATATGTTATAAAGTTGTCCAGTTTTCAACAAAACAAAACAAAACAAAACAAAAAAACTATAAGATATCCAAAGAAACACGGGGGGGGGGGGATTATCCAAAGAAACACAGGGGGGAAAATAGCCAACAGAAAATGCCCCAAATCTAAGATTGTCAGCTACATTTTTCAAATGGAAAAAAATGTATGGTATATAAATTATATCTCAATGAAACTCTTAATAATGTATTATAATATACACATTTAGATGTTGAAATTGGGCTTACTTTACACTACCATCATTGCATAGAATCACAACTGTGCCTAAACTGAGGATAATGAATTATGTATAATTTTCAATAGTCTCTGTCAAAGAGAACATAGGAGTTTACAGAGGCTTATGTTTTGAAAATTACAAAGCCATAAAATGAATGTATACCAACCTTTCATCTGCTACCATGTAGGTGAGCATTTAAATGGACACTCTTGGCTTAGTGATTTTAGTAATTTTCTTTAAAAACAGTAAATTAGGCCCCTTAAACACTGAATATGTATTTCTGTGCTTTAACAGATAGAATAGCCATTCTTTTTATATATTTGATTTCATTGTAATCACTTGCTTTTTTGCACATGATTGCATAAAATTAAAGCACAGTTTTGATCCAGTTTTGCATTTTAAACCACAATACAAGGTGGATTATTTAAAGGAATCACAGCTAAACTGTACCACACTCTGTAAAATAGTTTTGAGTAAAATTGTGTCACAGCAGGATAACTAAACAAAAGCTTGTGAACTGCTCTTTTCCTCTGGTGAAAATACTGTTCAATGATTTAGTAAAATTTAAGAGTAGAACAATAAGACATAATGTAACATGTTGTAAGCACATTTTGAAAACAATCATGCTCTCCTCTTCACCTCGACCATGTACCCTGTCATTTGTTTATCTATCTATAACAATCAGAGACATTTGTTCAAAAGATAGTGACAGTGAAAGATAAACATATATGCCAACTGCAGAGATATAATCATACGAAATCCAGATAATGTGTAAAATAATCCACAGTTACCATTCAGGGGCCAGCTGGACAAACAAAGAAGTTCCTTAAAGAAAAAAAATCATTCAGTTACTTCTAAATTGTAAAATAGAAGTTGAAGCTGGATTTTTGCATTTGAAAATGTAAAAAATCATTAAAGCATCTGGAAGTCAGATAAAAAATATACTGCAAGCCTTCAGGAATACAGATATAGTATTTGAAAATGGAGGCAGCAGCTTGCAAGGTATTTTAATGGATTTATAAAAGCTCATATATCTAGGGAACTTTACTTTGCTCAAGAAAATGTCATGGAGATGTATGTCTCAGACAGCATTATGAACAGTGGAGTTACTCAGTTTTCTGTCTGCAGTTCATGTGGTCTGTGTGTCAAATTGCTTGCTTGCATTTGTGATTGTTTTCCGACATGAAGTTAGGCTGCTTGATATATATAAACTGTGTGACTCATACAGCTTTCACATACCAACTGGCTTAGAAGTAGCCTTAATCTCAAATAATTGTTATGTAGTTCTTCAATTAAAGCTTGTAGGGGAAAAAAACAAATGTAGTTAGTTTTAAGTTAGCCATGGATTGAAAGTAAGTGCATAGATGTAACACTTATAAAACTTCTTACTTGCCCTTTTACATTAAAAAGCAATATTTTAAAAACAATTATTAGATTATAGTTGATTTACAATGTTGTATTAGCTTCAGGTTTACAGCAAAGTAAATCAGTTATATATACACATATATCCACATCTTTTTAGACGTTTTTTTCCCCATATAGGCTATTATAGGTTATTGAGTGCAGTTACCTGTGCTATACAATCAATTCTTATTAATTGTTTATTTTATATCTAGTAGTGTGTATATTCAACCCCAGTCTCCCAGCTTATCCCTCCCCATCCCCTCACCCCCTGAGAACTATAAATTTGTCTTCTACATTTGTAGTTCCATGTCTGTTTTGTAGATAGTTTCATTTATATCCTTCTGTTAGATTCCATATATAAGAGATACCATATGATATTTGTCTTTCTCTTTTTAACTTAATTCACTCAGTATGAAAATCTCTGGGTCCATTCATGTTGTTGCAAATGATATAATTTTGTTCTTTTTCATGTCTGAGTAACACTCTATTGCATATATGTACCACATCTTGTTTGTCCTGTGTTGGTGGACATTTAAAAAATAACTTGTTTATTTGAGTGAAAATATGCTGATAATTTACATTAAATGAAGTAAAATAGAAAATACGAGAGGATCAGAGAGGCAGAGAAAACTTGGATATATTTCCAAAGCATATAATTTGTAAGACTTTGCTCTCTGGCATTTACCTATAGAAACTTACACAAGTTTAATTTTGAAACTTCTTTCTAAAGCATATTAAGGATATTAAAAACTAACATTGATTAAATGTATTTAAATTTTTCATTTTCATTTTTCCATGAATAGCATTGTGTTAATAGTGATGCATAGTAAGATGAATTAATAGAGATGTATAATACTGTTATAACAATACCTAAAACATAATAATCATGACACAGATAATCAGGATGGTGTGATCACTCACCTAGAGCCAGACATACTGGAATGTGAAGTCAAGTAGGCCTTAAGAAACATCACTACAAACAAAGCTAGCGGAGGTGATGGAATTTCAATTGAGCTATTTCAAATCCTAAAAGATGATGCTGTAAAAGTGCTGCACTCAATATGCCAGCAAATTTGGAAAACTCAGCAGTGGCCACAGGACTGGAAAAGGTCAGTTTTCATTCCAATCCCAAATAAAGGCAATGCCAAAGAATGCTCAAACTGCTGCACAATTTCACTCATCTCACATGCTAGCAAACTAATGCTCAAAATTTTCCAAGCCAGGCTTCAACAATACATGAACTATAAACTACCAGATGTTCAAACTGATTTTAGAAATGGCAGAGGAATCAGAGATCAAATTGCCAATATCCACTGGATCATTGAAAATGTGAGAATTAAAAAAAAAAACCATCTATTTCTGCTTTATTGACTATGCCAAAACCTTTGACTGTGTGCATCACAATAAACTGTGGAAAATTCTGAAGAAGATGGGAATATCAGAACAACTGACCTGCCTCTTGAGAAATCTGCATGCAGTTCAGGAAACAACAGTCAGAACTGGACATGGAATGAAAGACTGGTTCCAAATAGGAAAAGGAGTACGTCAAGGCTGTATATTGTCACTGTGCTTATGTAACTTATATGCAGAGCACATCATCAGAAATGCTGGGCTGGATGATACACAAGCTGGAATCAAGATTGCTGGAAGAAATATCAATAACCTCAGATATGCAGATGACACCATCCTTATGGCAGAGAGTGAAGAGGAAATAAAAAGCCTCTTGATGAAAGTGAAAGAGGAGAGTGAAAAAGTTGGCTTAAAGCTCAACATTCAGAAAATGAAGATCATGGCATCCAGTCCCATCACTTCATGGCAAATAGATGGAGTAACAGTGGAAACAATGAAAGACTTTATTTTCTTGGGTTTCAAAATCACTGCAGATGGTGACTGCAGCCATGAAATAAAAAGACTCTTACTCCTTGGAAGAAAAGTTATGACCAACCTAGACAGCATGTTAAAAAGCAGAGACATTTCTTTGCCAACAAAGTCCATCTAGTCAAGGCTATGGTTTTTCCAGTACTCATGTATGGATGTGAGAGTTGGACTATAAAGAAAGCTTAGCACTGAAGAACTGATGCTTTTTAACTGTGGGGTTTAAACTGTAGAAGACTTTGAGAGTCTCTTGGACTGCAAGGAGATCCAACCAGTCCATCCTAAAGGAAATCAGTCCTGAATGTTCATTGGAAGGACTGATGTTAAAGTTGAAACTCCAATACTTTGGCCACCTGATGCAAAGAACTGACTCACTGGAAAATACCCTGATGCTGGAAAAGATTGAAGGCAGGAGGAGAAGGGGTTAACAGAGGATGAGATGGTTGGATGGCATCACTGACTCAATGGACATGAGTTTGAATCACCTCCGTGAGTTGGTGATGGACAGTGAGGCCTAGCATGCTGCAGTCCATGGGTCACAAAGAGTTGGACGTGACTGAGTGACTGAACTGATCTGAACTGAATACATAGATAGTGGGTATGATTATTATTGTTATTAAGATAGTTCACCCTTAAATGAGGTTTTAAAATAATGAATTTGCCTTGGTGGCCTTCCATCTTTTTATAAGTTTTGTCCTTTGTATTCCTAGCCCTCCAATACTTTTCTCTTGATTAATTCATATTGGCATTTCAAGGATGTTGCTTTCCCTCATAGTCAATAAAATCTTTTCTTTTATCCAAATAATAAATTAAGAAAACAATCTCATTTACAGTAGCATAGTGAATAAATTACTTAGAAACAAATTTACTCAAAAATTTAAAAGATCCACACACTGAAAACTACAAAATTTTAATGAAAGAAATTGAAGAAGATGCAAATAAATGAATTATGTATATCCTTATTCATGAATTTAGAGGAGGAAATGGCAACCCACTCTAGTATTCTTGCCTGGAGAACTCCATGGACAGAGGAACCTGGCAGGTTATAGTCCATGGGGTCACAAAGTGTTGGACACAACTGAGTGACTATCACTCATTTATGAATTGGTAGAATTAATATTGTTAAAATGGTTTTAATACTGAAAGTGTTTTACAGATTCAAAACAATCCCTATCAAAATTCTAATGGCATTTTTCACAGATATAGAAAAATCCTAAAATGTAAATGTAACCACAAAAGACCTCAAATATCCAAAGTGATCCTGAGAAAGAAAAACAAGGCTGGAAATATTACACTTCCTGATTTCAAATTGTATCACAAAGCTATAGTAATCCAAACAGAATGGCAATGTTATAACAGCAGACATATAGACCAAAGGGACACACTAAATGACTCAGAAGTAAACCCATAAGTATACCCTCAATTAACTTTTGACAAGTGTGTCAGGAATAAAAAATGGGGAAAGTGTAGTCTTTTCAAGAAATGATATTGGGAAAAGTGTACATTCACATACAAAAGAGTGAAATTACACCCACACCTTACACCATACACAAACAGCAACACAAAATGAATTAAAGGTAAACTTTAGGTTTGAAACCATAAAACTCCCAGAATAAAAAGGGAAATAAATCCTTGATCTCAGTCAACTGTAAAACAACATGAATGAACCTTAAGGGCATTATTCTAAGTAAAATAAGAGAGTCACAGAAGGACAAATACTGAATGATGCACTTATGTGACATCTAAAGTAGTCAAACTCATTTAAGCAAATAATAGAATGCTGGTTTTTAGGGACTGAAGCTAAGGAGAAACAGGGTTGTCAATCGATATGAATTAAATTTTGGTTGAATAAGTGAAATCTGTTATATAACATCGTGCCTACAGATAACAATACTATATTATGCATTTTAAAAATCTAAGAGGGTAAATCTCATGATAAGTGTTCTCAAATAAATAAATTAATGTTTTTAAAATTTAACAATCAGAAACAAAATTGCTAATGGCAATAAAGAATTGTACATGGACATGATTGAATAGTGATTTGGAGATGTAATTCTGGGCATGGTACTAAAATACTGTATATGACCCGAGCTAACTCTTAACCTTTGGCAAGTCGCTTAATCAACTGCCATATCTTTCTCTATAAATAGGATAAGAAAAGTGGATTATCTAAGGCCTGTGTCATAAAGAGAGAGTTTATGACTATTGTTTTATAAATATAAGTACAAAAGAAGGATCTGAACTATCTATCTGCACAGGGATATGTTTCTTTTATGATAAATGTTGATATTTTTAATATTGTTATAAAATACTTTTTCTTTCTGGAAGGACATTTGTATATCAGAATAGCTATCAATCTAAGGCACTATTTTAAAACTGAGACACATTTTTAAAGATAGAGACCCTGTACAAAAATGGCAGGAAAAAAATGCGATTTTTAACTTATTAAAGGGAATATTGAGTAGCAATATGAGAGTCCTCTATTTGATCCTAGGGAAATCCTAGAGTAAGCAAATATGAGAAAATAATAATTGGCAATTATATTAATATTACTAATAACTTTACATGATTTTAGTGATTCATGCCATGGAAATATCTTACCTATTAAAGTGGTGATGAACCCAGTAAGTATTTTTTGTGTTATGCTTCAGTAACAAATAACCTCATATTTTCAGTGTCCAATAAAGTGTATTTCTCACCCATATAATATATCATGTTCTATGGATTGGTTGCAGATATGATTTGCAGTTCCAACAACCTTGATACTGCACATGTTGATTTCATAGCACAGGAAAAGTGCAAGACAGGTGGTAGAAACATAGTGACTTTTAATGTTTCTACATAAATATTGTGTGTGTCACGATTCATGACTACTGGCCAAAGTCAATTACGTGATTATGTCCAATATCAACTGCATAAAGAAGTATACCATTTACTTAAGAGGCCCTACAAAAGACATGTCAACGATAGGTATGATACTTTCAAATGAAGGGGGTTGATATTTGACAAATAATAACAATCTACCATGGCTACTTTCCCCCAACTTTAGTATTGTTAAGAAGGCACAATTTCAATGATATCCTTTGTGTTAGTTCAGAGGTATGGATTTTTTTGTTCATTCGCCTCTTAGGTCTCCATTTATAATATTTATAATACCTACTCTATTGATAATACCTATGTGATTTTAAATGTTAATATATTGCTGATTTGATATGAATTCAGAAATTTAATTTTAAAATGCAGTAATGGATTTAAAATATTTATAGTTCAAGATATTTCTGACACACATTTGTTGTAATTGACATCAGTTCAGTTCTGTTCAGTAATTCAGTCATGTCTGACTCTTTGAGACCCCATGGACTGCAGCACACCAGGCTTCCCTGTCCATCACCAACTCCTGGAGCAACTCAAACTCATGTTCATCAAGTTGATGATGCCACCCCACAATATCATCCTCTGTCGTCCCCTTCTTCTCCTGCCTTCTGTCTTTCTCAGCATCAGGGTCTTTTCAAACGAGTCAGTTTTTCACATGAGGTGGCCAAAATATTGGAGCTTCAATTTCAGCATCAGTCCTTCCAGTGAATATTCAGTACTGATTTCCTTTAGGATGGATTGGTTGGATCTCTTTGCAGTCCAAGGGACTCTCAAGAGTCTTCTCCAACATCACAGTTCAAAAGCATCTATTACTATGTAATTGACACAGTTAAGAAATTAATTATCTAAAATCAGATGGTATCTTAAATTTTGTATGTGTATTGTTCTTTAAGGGGAAGAAGCAGTGCTTATTACTGAGGGATTAGTATGAAAAGAGAATTTCACTCAACTTTCTTTCATTTGACATTGAAGAAGTCAAAAGAGAAACTATGTCCTGGAAATGTAGACTCTGAATAAAAATTAATACATCAAATTTTCACAGAAATTATTTTAATAATAATAGAGAGTTAGTGAATTCAGTTTGTGTCTGATATTTTTTTTTTTCCTGAGGCAAGCTCACAGCACATCATTTTTACTCAGAGTTGTCCATATAAGCCTTAAAGTGTGAATTTCTAAGCATGGCAAAATAGATGAATGGATTCCATTAATGTCAGTGGAAGCCATGGAATTAAATCCTTTTACCATTTGCCTCAAAAATTAAGCCCTAAGCAAGTTTTGTAAGTGGCAAGTTTTTCAAATAGCAAGAGAAATAACAGTTTAATCATGAACTTACTGCTCTTAGTGTTAATGTACTAATTCATTACACCAATTTCTTCTCTGCTAAAGTCATTTTCTAAATGGTATCTAAGCCAAAATTCCTGTCATGAAGAAAACATAGATTTTGGTTGTTTTCTTTACCTTCATTTTTTGATAATCCTTTAAAAAATACTCTATCAAATATTTTTTCAAAAAATTCTTCAAAGTTTATGTTTTATTATTTGATCATTTGTTTTTCATGACTTAAAAAAAAAGCTGATAGATTGTGAGGAATTTTCACAACTGTGTTGTAAATTCCAAGGTTTGTTTGTTTCTTTGTTTTTTAACTGAGTAATTGGATAGTTCAGGAACAGGGATCAGCAAACCCTAGCCTGGAGTCTGTTTTTTATTTCATTTTTAATTAATTTTTATTTGAGAATACCTGCAATGCAGGTGACCTGGGTTTGATCCCTGGGTTGGAAAGATCCCCTGGAGGAGGGCATGGCAACCCACTCCAGTATTCTTGCCTGGAGAATTCCCGTGGACAAAGGAGCCTGGAGGACTACAGGCCATGGGGTGGCAAAGAGTTGGACATGACTGAGCAACTAAGCGTAACACGGCATATAGTTGCTTTACAATGTTGTATTATTTTCTGCTGTATATCAAACTGAATCAGCCATACATATACATATATCTCCTCCTTTTTGGACTTCCTTCCCATTCAAGTCACCACAGTGTTTTAAATAGAGTTCCCCGTGCTATACAGTAGATTTTCATACATTATTTATTTTATACATAGTATCAACAGTGTATATGAGTTAATCCCAATTTCCCAATTTCTCCCACACCTCTCTTTCCCTTTGGTATCCATATATTTGCTTTATATGTCTGTGTCTCTATTTCTGCTTTTCAAATAGGATCATCTATACTGTTTTCCTAGATTCCACATAGACAAATTAATACACCATATTTAAGTTTCTCTTTCAGACTTACTTTACTCTGTATGGCACTCTCTAGGCCTATCCACATCTACATAAATGACCCAATTTTCTTCCTTTTTATGGCTGAGTAATATTCCATTGTATACATGTACCACATCTTCTGGACATTTAGGTTTCTTCCATGTCCTGACTATTGTAAATTGCGTTGTTATGAACATTGTGGTGGATGTATCTTTTTGAATTATGACTTTCTCTGGATGTATGCCCAGGAGTAGGACTGCCGGATCATATGGTAGTTCTATCTTTTTTTGTTGTTTTTTAAGGAACCTCCATACTGTTTTTCATAGTGGCTGTGTAATGTGTCATTTATTTATGTACAGCTTGTACTTTCATGCTGAAATGGCAGAGATGAAAGAAAGAATGGAAAGGGAAAGGAAGGGAGGGAAGGGAGAGAAAATGGAAGAGAGGAAAAGGGAAAGAAAGGAAAGGAAAAAAAAGAGAAAATAAAAAAGAAGGAAAGTCTCCTTTTCCTGTAGAATACAGATGCTTGGCTGTTTCTCAAGCTAGATGATAAAATTCTGTTCTCAGCAGTCATTTTCTTTTTTTTTTTTTCCTCCAATTCCTACCATCCCATAAAATTGAAATTTCTTCCTTTTTAGTGGGAAGAAGCTTTCCTTCTTCCATTCATTATTCATTGACTTGTCTCAGTAATAGGGCTGTAGTTTGTCAGCCACATCTTTGTTCACATTTCTCTTTTTTAAAATCGTAAATCTCTTGGTTTCTTTGATCCTTTGGGGACAGAGTCTGAAATGATAGTTTTCCACAAAGCTGGTTTGATAAATGTCTGTTCATTAAGAACCAAATCTTTCCACCTGCTAGTCCAAAAGTTAATTTTGGGGAAAAATAGTGGTAAACTTGGTTTTGGTCTCCAATCCAAACAAAGTCCTTCAATTCAGCTTCACTAGAAATTTTCAGAACAATCAATGCTTTGATTCCTAATTGATTCTTATTCAAATTACTCAGCTGACTGAAAATTTGAAGAGACAAGAGGAGTGAATAAATATCATTCTCTAACTCCTACACCAGCACTTGAACTCCAGCACTCCTGGAGCTGGCCAGGAATCTCTCATGTGTCTCTCACCTGGTAAGGAAGAATTTCACGACCAAATGACCAATGTTTGGTAAAACCAATGCGATGAATGGACAAAAATATGTAAATAGGCAAAAGAGATATGTCTCTCCCTATAGCACACACTATGCAGCCCCCCAAACAGAAACTTATTTTGAAGCATTGAGAAGATAAGTGCTGCTATCCCATAAGTCAGATTTGCCCAGGGGACTATTTTGCCTGATCACAAAGGGAAGAGGTTCTTGACTCTGTGGCATAAGCCCTTCTTAATTATCTATGATTTGCTTCTCTGCACATAGAAGAAGCTTTCCTCTTACTCTCACTTCCATGAATACAAACCTGGATCAAGACTTAGGAAAGACCTAGGTCTCTTCAGGCTCTCTTGGGATCCAGAGAACACTGTGGTTTACAAATGAGAAGGTCAGATTTTTTGTGTGTGTGAGTGTGCCTGCTTTAGAAACCCCATCTCCTAATTAATGAATTCCACAATATATATATACATAAACGATGAAAACATGGGACCATTTCAAGGATGAGTGACCTATGAAATTGCAGAGTCCCTCACGATTAGAAGGGCCCAATATTTAATGTTCTACCATTATTTTGAATTTCTAATTAAAACAACAACAACAACAACAACAACAAAAGATCCAGCATTTTCATGTTGAACAGTCTCACACATCAAATAGCCACTCCGAGGAGAGGCCTCAGATGACATATTCTTTTCATTACTGGCTCTTTCAAGTGGGGCCCCAACAAGGGTCCTCTTGCCTGGTGTCATTTGAATCAAAAAAATGATATTGAGTTCAGTTCAGAAGCAAAGGAAAGTTTTATTCTCGATCAAAGAATGAAGAGAGGGTTAGAGTTGGGGAATGCTGGGATGCACCATTTGGGATGAAATTGGGAGACTGGAATTGAGATATGCACACTACTGTATATAAAATAGATGCCTAATAAATAGATGCCTACATCTATACCTACTGTATAGCACATGGAACCCTACTCAGTACTCTGTAATGACTTACCTGGGCACAAAAAAAAATTAAAAAGTCTAAAAAAAAGTGGATACATGTATATGGGGGCTTCCCAGGTGGTACTAGCGGTAAAGAACGCACCTGCAATGCAGGAGACACAAGAGGTGCAGGTTGGATCCCTGGGTTGGGAAGATCCCCTGGGGGAGAGCACAGCAACCCACTTCAGTATTATTGCCTGGAGAATCCTATGGACAAAGGACCCTGGTGGGCTACAGTCCATAGCGTCCCACAGAGTTGGATACAATTAGTGACTTAGCACACACACATATGTGTATGTATAACTGATTCACTTCTCTGTACATCTGAAACTAACAACATCATAAATGCAGTATTACTCCAATAAAAAGTATTTTTAAAAAAAAGAGAGTGGAGAGCAATTCTAACTTGAGCTCTTGAGGACAGCCTCTCTCTGAGAGGCGGTGGGTGGGACTACTTTATAGGGTTCTTCTCCTCAGGAGGGCGTGGAGTTCCTGCAGAGGCCCAGTTCCCTTGAGTACTGGGTGTGCCTAGGCTGCTCTTGGCTCCAGATCCTCCATATCAGATTGCACATAGTGCCAAGCTGTGTACAGCTTGTCTCAGAGCTCCTGCCCTCTTTAGTGCCCCAATTTCTCAGTAGAACTCTGTTCTGAAGCACTGGGGGCCAGGCTTCTGCAAGCTGCACCCTACAAACAATTGAAACTAGACAAACCACAAAGGAAAAGAAGAAAACAGGTTAGACTTTATTTCATTACCCTGATTTTATTTCTGTTTCCCCAGGAATTATTAATGCATTTTACCTCCTCTGTCTCTTGTCCTGCTCCTCTTCAGGATTCAGGTCTGTTTATTGCACCTGCTTTTTGCAGATTTGGGGTATTATCATAGCTACAGGTAGAGGAGCAGAACTTCTCCCAGCTGCCTTTACATGTGCTTGATTATTATTAGGTCTCAGCCCTAAGTCTATCACAGAGAAACCAACATTTCCTTAACCTTCTGGAGACAAAGGACAGTGGAAAATTTAATTTTCATGGACCAAGTATTAGCAGGAGAGTAAGGGTACATGTCAAAATTTTCCTAAAAACTCAGGTTTCCAGGTCTTTTGATCATAGAAGAAAATGTGTGCTAATATGGAGGCTCATTGCTGTGGCCCAAATATCCCTGGTCACATTTTAGTTGTTTGTTCAGAAGAGAAGCTTCAGAGTAGAGAGAGTAGTCAAGGGCATCTGTTGCCCCGGATTGTCTCTCAGGAGGTTGGGATGCTCTTCACTTAAGTGTGAAGCACCCAAGGAGAGACCCCCTGCAGCTTCAGGGCAGAGTGCGTGGTTAGGATCACCGAGTGTCTGCTCCATTGAGGAGTGAGCTGGTCTTGCAGGCTGACTATCTAGGTTTCTGCCCTCATCCAGTTTCCTGACTGAAGAGATATGAAGCCAAGTTGGTGGTGCTCACACTCAGTTATCATATCCCATGAGAGCATTCATGTCTCTCCTACCTGAAGGGCAATCCTGAGTTGTTCCATTTCAAGGAGGGTAAGTGTCCCTTTTCTCAGGCTTGGGGAATGGATCTACCACACATGAGTTGGAAAGCACTTAGCTTTAACCCCTTGGTGCTAACTGCATGCAAGGCAGGGTATTCAAAAGCTAGTTAATTCGGTTTTCCTGAATTTCCTGACATAGCTGTCTAAGGACTATTTCACAGTATGACTCGTGGCAGTCCAAGTGTGGGTTGGAAAAGAATTCTCAGACACAGAGTATTTCAGAAAGGAGTGAGTTTATTAAGAACAAAGAGCATAGATAATGAGGGTGCTGCAAGCACAGCAGGCTAAGGAAGAGCTGAGGCTTTTCCTGGGTTAGTAGCCAATTTTTATAGCTTCAAGACAAAGAAAATTCCTGCTGGAAGGGTGGCATCAGATATATGGTTAAAGTGCTATAGAGTGAGCACCAGAATGGGTATTTTTGCCTAATTTGGGGTCAGGAAGCTAGTCAGTATGGATCATCTGGGAGCAGAGGAGGTCAGCAACGGTTACAGTGGAACTCAGTCGGTTCCAAAGGTGACCTTGGTTCTGGGCTCTGCATCTGTGTTCTAAGGCTCCACTTGACTGGATCTCTTTACTTTCCCTTATGATCAGGGTTCCTAGGACAAATACAAGGTCCAGTTTATGCCCAGGACACTCATTAGCCCCTTTGTCACTGGAGACACAAATGCTGAATCATTATCAATTTGTAGGAATCCTGCAAGCCCAAACCAGGGGATTATTTCTTTTAGCTGCCATTTCAATTCTAGCTGCAAATGCTTTTATCCTCCCAGAGAATGTTACTGCTAGCACCACTCTTGGTGCATACCTGAAATTGCCTATTATTCTAAGGATGAGATGAAGTCAATCTGCCAGTCCTCTCAGGATATGTCCCTCTGGTCTGAATGGGCCTTATCTGGGGGCCTCTCATGTTGGAGTTTTTGTGTTTTATGCCAGGAATCATCATTATCTCAACTAACAAATGGAGAAAGCAATGGCACCCCACTCCAGTACTCGTGCCTGGAAAATCCAATGGAGGAGGCTGGTGGGCTGCAGTCCATGGGGTCGCTAAGACGCGGACACGACTGAGTGACTTCACTTTCACTTTTCACTTCCATGCATTGGAGAAGGAAATGGCAACCCACTCCAGTATTCTTGCCTAGAGAATCCCAGAGATGGGGGAGCCCCGTGGGCTGCCATCTATGGGGTTGCACAGAGTCCGACACAACTTAGCAGCAGCAGCAGCAGCAACTAACAAATTATATAAGGCTTCCCAGCTGTAGCAAGTTTCCTTGATGAGCCTCCCTGATGATTTGACAAGCTGCAGCTGGTGCACAGTAGTGTCTGTGTTCAGGAACTATTCACTCATGCCCTCCCAGATCTCTATTGAAGCCCCATTCTTGGGCCTTATCTAAATCTTCCTTTGTGTAGATTGAGGAATGATTGAACAGATCTCACCTTCAATATGAGGGATAGGTGCGAAGTTACTGGTTCCAGGGCAACCCTGTTGGCAGTTGTGTCCACCTTGTGTTTCTCTTTCTTATCTCTGCATCCCACTTTTGGTGACTCCTATGAGTTACAGTCACATTTAGAATCTGCACAGCTTCTAAGAGCTTCAGTATGTGCAGGCCATGTTTATTCTCCACAGTAAACATAATATAACACTCAAGTGAGGACTATCAGCTCCACCTTTTAGGCAGAAGTCCCTGGGGTAGACTTCTTACTTCTGTGACTTTGGTCTGGGAGCTTACTGCATATCCTATGGCTTTTTCCCTCTCCTAAAACTGCTTCTGTCTGTGAACCATTCCCCTTTGTTGTTTCGAAGAGACCCACCTTTTAGGTTGGGGCAATTGGAATACATTATGTCTGTGGTTTCTATACAGTCATGCTCCAGGGCCTTGTTTCTGAGGGTAGCAGGGTGGCAGGATTTAATGTGTGACAAGTTTATTACGGTAGCCACTGTGCTGTCTAAAAGCATAGCTGGCTCTTGAATCAAGTTTCCAGGGAAGAGTCATGTTCCCTTAGAACTTACCAAAGACTGAACTTGACGTGGAGTCTATATGCTGAATAGCTGACCCTGGTACCTTAGTCAGGAAAGAATCCACCTGCAATGCAGGAGACCTGGGTTCTATCCTTGGGTCAGGGAAGATCCACTGGAGAAGGAAATGGCAACCCACTTTAGTATTCTTGCCTGGGAAATCCCGAGGACAGAGGAGCCTGACAAGCTACCGTCCGTGAGGTCACAAGAGTTGGATAAGACTTGGTGATTAAACTACCAACTGACCAAATGTTAACATTTCAGCCTCCTTTAGCAGAGTTGTAACAGCTGCAATGCCTGTAGGAAAGGAAGTCATCCCTTAGTGGTTTGAATTGTTTAGAGAAATAAGCAAGCAAGTAAGGTGTCCTTATGTTTTTATGCTTTCTTTTTTCTGAGCAAAGACCCAATGGCTATTCCCTATCTCTCTTGAATTTAAAGGTCAACGGGTTTAGTAAATCTGAGAGGGCCAGGACAGGGGGCCTAAAGTAATTGTTTTTTTTGATTCTTGAAAGACCCTTCACATTATGGATTCTGTTCAAATGGGTCATCATTCTTTCAAGTTTTCTTACAGAGGGCTAGCTATCCTCCAGTTAGGGATCCAGATGTGGCAAAACTTGGCCATCCCCAGGAAACCTCTACTCTGTCTTCTAGTTTTAGAAGGGATGAGTTCTGTGAGTGGCTTCTTTCCTCCTCTGGGGTAGGCTTCTCTGACCTTCTCTGAGAATGAAGCCTAGGTAGGTCACCCTAGTTTGTGATATTTCAGCCTTTATCTTGGGCACATTATCTCCTTTATTGGGTAGGTGATTCAGGGTAGTTACACTACTTTAAGTCTGAACCTTCCTTAGTAGAATTGGCCATCAGAATGCCATCTGTATACTAGAGGAGGGATCCCCACTCCAGATGTAAATCTTTTAGGTCATTAGCTAACTATCTTTTCCACCCAAAGACAGTGGTGGAATTTTCGAACTCTTGGGGCAGGACTGCCCAGCAGAAAATTTTTGTTGTATGTTTGGGTTCTGCCACACAAAGGCAAAAACTTCTGATGACTCTGAGACTAGTGGAAAACAAAAGAAGGCATCTTTAAATCTCATGTATAATACCAGATTCTGGGGGATGATAGAATAGCCAGTAGGGTGTAGGAATTAGAGACCACTGGATGTATACCCTCTGTGGCTTTGCTGACAGCTCTGAGGTCCTATACTATCTGCTATTCCCCTGGTTAGGTTTCCTCATTGGTTAAATGGGGGTATTGCAGGCTGAAGGAAATGGCAACCCACTCCAGTACTCCTGCCTGGAGAATTTCATGGACAGAGGAGCCTGGCAGGCTACAGTCCATGGGATTGTAAAGAGTTGGACACAAGAAAGCATTAGTAGCTGGTAAATTAGTGTGTTCTTCATATATGAAAGGACTATAATTAAATACCTAGTGCTTCCCTGGGGGCTCAGATGGTAAAGCATCTGCCTGTAATGCGGGAGACCTGGGTTCTATCCCTGGGTCAGGAAGATCCCTGAAGAAGGCAATGGCAACCCACTCCAGTATTCTTGCCTGAAAAATTCCATGGATGGAGGATCCTTGTAGGCTACAGTCCATGGGGTCACAAAGAGTTGGACATTACTGAGCAACTTCACTGGTTCATTGCAGGCTGAGTGGCGTGGTGTAATATGACTCTGGTCAGTTGGGTCAGTGCCCAGCATGGCTTCCTGACAGAAGGGTTGTTGTTCTTTAGTCCCTCAACTGTGTCTGATTCTTTTGAGACCCCATGAACCCCCTGCCAGGCTCCTCTGTTCATGAGATTTCCCTAGTAAGAGTACTGGAGTGAGTAACCATTTCCTTCTCCAAGGGATCTTCCCAACCTAGGTATCAAAACCCTCGTCTCCTGCATTGTCAGGCCAATTCTTTGCCACTGAGCCACTAGGGAAGGTCCCCCGCCCTGAGATAGAAGGATACTGTTTTCTGTTGGATCATGTATTCCCAACATTTTGACCACCTGATATGAACAGCCAACTCATTGGAAAAGACTCTGATGCTGGGAAGGAGTAAGGGTTGGAGGAGAAGGAGAAAACAGAGGATGGGATGGTTGGATGCAGTACTGAATCAATGCACATGAGTCTGAGCAAACTCCGGAAGATAGTCAAGGATAGGGAAGCCTGGCATGCTGCAGTCCATGGGCTCACAAAGAGTTGGATGCAACTTAGAGACCGGAAAATTACAACAATGTATTTCCAGGTTTTGGATGGACTGTTGTTCACTCTACCTGTCCGCAGCCCTAGACCTTAGAATTTTTTCCAGGGAAGTCAACTTGCTCTATCTGGGAAGGTTTGTCCTCAATCATTAGCATTAGCATTTTGTGCCTTTGTTCAGGAGACCAGTCTCTAGTTTTTTTCTGTTTTTTTTTTTTTTCACATTAGGTGGATGGAAGCCCCCAACATATGTAAGATATCTCTTTCTAGCATGGGTTTAGGGCATTCAGGGGCATACAAGGAGTGGGTCAGCATTTGTTCATCCAACTTACGTTCCATTGGCTCTATGAATGCCTATTCTTGGACCTTCCCTGACACCTTCAATAATTTTACAACTCTTGTGACTGTTTGCCTGATCTGGTATTTAGAACTAAGTGACACTAATGTTGACAAGAATTCCAAAGCCTGTATCATATGTCCAGTGCCAGCTTAGGAGCCCCCTGGCCCCATCATTTTAACCTATTTGGACTATCTACCTTCCAGGGATAGAAATAAAATGACTGATAAAGTCATGTGGGTTTGTTTTCTAAATTTCACCTGGAATTTTATTTTTAACTTTAATAATAAATTTTCATAACCATGAACAAATAGGTCATAAAAAGTAAAAAAAAAAACAGTAACATGCTAGTGTTACTAATGCTTTCCTTAAAATTCTTCAGTTAATTCTGTAAAGAAACAAAACCATTAGGGTTTGAAAATTTTATAGCACTGTATATTTTTTCCCATAAATTAATAAAAAAAAGTCAGATATTCTTTTATGTTTGCATTATGGACACTGTTTCTCTTACATTCTAATTTCAAGTTCCACCATCTAGTCCACTAATTGGGTCATATACAATAAATATTTGTTGAATTAATGTTTGTCCTATATTAGCATCAATTTGGATAAGAAGAGTGATATAGTAAAGTTTTACAATAAATTATGTTAATATTCTCATTGAATTCTAATCAAGTTCTATGTATAACCTTGAAAGGTTGTTGCCAAACCATGAAAGAAGCCAGGATTCTTGGCCTCTAGAGGAGAAGAATTCAATCTGGGGCCAGAGACGAGGCTTGATCACTCACAGCTTTTGTGTAATAAAGTTTTATTAAAGTATAAAAGAGATAGAGAAAGCTTCTGACATAGACATCAGAAGGGGGCAGAAAGAATACCCCCCTGCTAAGTCTTTACGTTAAGTGAAGTCGTTCAGTCATATCCAATTCTTTGCGACCCCATGGACTATAGCCTACCAGGCTCCTCTGTCCATGGGATTCTCCAGGCAAGAGTACTGGAGTGGGTTGCTATTTCTTTCTCCAGGGAATCTTCCCAAGCCAGGGAATGAAGCCAGGTCTCCCTCATTGCAGGCAGGCACTTCACCCTCTGAGCCGCCAGGGAAGCCCCAGCTGGATGTTATATAGCTACTAGCAGTCTGCTAATTAAAGAAAGGAAATGTCTCAAAACTCAGAGGACAGCACCAGGCCCCTCACCCACAAAATGCATTCTGAGATAATCTTGGCATCAGGTGAGTCATCCCAGGCCATAAAATGATTGACATGAATCTTGAAGAAAGGCAGATTCCCATACAAATATATAGTTTCATTAACATAGATTAAGAGACCAAAGTGTGAGTATAACATACTGGTTTGCCAAGTTAATTCTAAGCCGTTAGGCAGAATGGACTTGAAGACAGTCTGGGGTAAATACACAGTACATTAAGCCTAAGACAAACATATCCATAAGGAAAATGCATTGGTTAACTCAAGATTTGAGAAAAGTTAAGTTCAGGTGGAACCAGTTGTCATTATGCACCTGAATTTTAAGAGAATTTTAAGAGAAATCTCTTTTTACATTTGTATAGAGAAGGGGGAAAAAATGTAACACTAGTTTGTTTCTTCCTGCTGATTAAGAGAGAGAGAAAAATGTCGGACACTTGCAGCCTATCTTCTTTGTTTGGATACCCCTGGCCTTCCTGCTTGTTACCCTCTCAAACTCTTTTACTATTTTAACCAACCTGAGAAAAAAGATATTTAATCCTCATGTATTTTAAGTCTTGTTCTAGAGACTGGTCAGTTCAGTCAAAGTTATTGCTTCACAATCCCTAATCACAATCCCTATAAATTTATTTGTGTTAAAAGAATCTAATGTACCATGTAGATTTACACTCAGTGGAAAGCACCAAATAAATTCAATATATAAAATTGTTTTCTGACAGTGTGCCCAGAATGTTCTAATATTTCATTTACTATTTCTTTCAGTGAGTGATAGAAATCTGGTTTACAAATCATTACATTGGCCATTAGCATATTATGAGCCTCAACTTACTCCATCATGCATGAAGAAAAACTGAAGTCTTAAAACTAATGCATAAATAAATTCATAACAGTGACTCTAGAAGAAGTAACAGATTTTGTCATTTTGTAAATAGTCCAGTTCATAGCAATAAGCCCATCAAATCATTCAAAAAGAATATGTTGGGCCTATACTTTCTTTGTACTTAGCAGAGCTATGATATGTGATGTCTCCCTCTCCCTCTCCTCTTTTTCTCTCTCTTTCTATACATATAGACATATATACACACACATATATGTATATATAACCTATTGCTATTGCTAAGTCGCTTCAGTCGTGTTCGACTCTGTGCGACCCCATAGATGGCAGCCCACCAGGCTCCCCCATCCCTGGGATTCTCCAGGCAAGAACACTGGAGTGGGTTGCCATTTCCTTTTCCAATGCATGAAAGTGAAAAGTGAAAGTGAAGTCGCTCAGTTGTATCTGACTCTTAGCGACCCCATGGACTGCAGCCCACCTATATTGGATATTAACTATATATAAGTATGCACTCCCCTGGTGGCTCACACCTTAAAAAATGTTCCTGCTATGCAGGAGGCTAGTTGGATCCCTGGGTTGGGAAGATCCCCTGGAGAAGGGAATGGCTACCCACTCCAGGATTCTTGCCTGGAGAATTCCATGGACAGAGGAGCCGGACAGGCTACAGTCCATGGGGTTGCAAAGAATCAGATATGACTGAGCAACTAACACTTTCAGTTTCACCTTTTTCATATATAAATGTATGTATATATACTTACTGTTTTATATTTAATAAAGTTAATACTTTTCAAAGATATTCTTAGGTGAAAGCATTTTTTTTTCTGTGTGTGTAGCATGTAAAGTTATAATGACTTTTTGTACATTTTGGCACCACTGCCTTGAGTTATGTTAAGACATCAGCTATTTACACACCACTGCTTTTGTACCATCAGTAGAAATATCTACACAGTGAAAGCAAATAATATCTTAGTATTGCTAATTGTTAAGTAAAGGATTTTCTGGACTGCCTGAAAGGTGAAATTTGGGGACGAGAAATTTCCCTTTGGTAACTATTGTTCTAAAAATATCAACTCAAATATAGTATTATACGAAATTAAAAGCAATGTCACCATTGACTGCAGAAATCTTCCATTTATTCACCAAGAGAAAAAATGAATTAAAGAGAAATGTGTTTTCTGGAGGATGTTTGCTTATTCAATTTACTTTGGAAGGTACATTCTTATGTAAATTAAATAATGGCCATTTGTATCTTAATTCATCTTTTCTTCCAGGTTCATTTTTGTTTCTATTCACCCTTACTACTTTTATAGGAGCATCTAATTGATGGACATTCAGCACTCACATTATAGTTTACATGCAACAGCAAAACAGTACATATTTCTACTGACAATAAATAAGTTTTGCTTAACATTGTATTATGTATATCTCCTTAATTTAGCAGATACAAGTATGGGAGAGCATACCACCTTCTCTTTTCAGAAGATAAATTTGATTACACTGTATTGTAAGGACTTTAAGAATCAATTCAAATAATTCTTTTGTAGAGCATGAAAAATTATGTATTTATGTAAGCTGATATAATATTTACATTCAAGTTGTGATTTATATAAAGTATTTTTCTGGAGCCACTCATAATGGCTCATAAGAATCAACAGTGTATCTCTCTTCCCAATTCTACATTCATCGATGTTACAAAAACTTAAGCTGAGATTTGCTGAGTTTACCAAAAATCAAACCTTCATGATTATAATAATGATAATGATGGCAATATTTTGATAATGCATATTTTCCAAGGTGTCTTTATAAGTTGAAAAAAAATAAATTTATTAGATAAATCTGTTGCTGAATCAAACTTTTATGCACTTGCCAATGTGAAACAAAATCAATCTACTGACATCATATTGTGTTAAAGGAAAATGCAGCATTTATTGCAAGACCAAACAAGAAATACAGGTGGTTAATACTCCTAGATGGTTTTCAGGAAAAGGTTTTTAAAGACAGGGTGAAAGAGAGGGTTGTGGGGTGTGAGACCAGCTTATAGACATTCCTCTAATTTGTTGGTAGTAATTGGGGTCAAGGTCATCAGCCTTTTGGTTCCAAATCAGTCTGTGGTCTACCTGCTATGGTCAGCATGCAGTTTACTTCTTCTCCCTGGTGGAGACTTCTGTATCTGCCAAAGAGCTCAATGTACTAACTCAATACTATCTGTAGCCCTTGAGAAGGAGGTAAGTCATTGACTTTCTTTTGCAGCTAAACCCTTATCTTGTCTTGCTTGACTGTTTCCCACTGTTTCTGCATTTTCTTACTTATTTGATTAAGTTTGTCTTTGGAACTTGAGGAAGTCCTTAGGAAGCTTCAATTTATCTACAAACAAGAGACAGGTGGAGGACATGGGAGTTTCTGTCCTGGGAAGACAGGAAGGGTCCTACTTAGTTACAGTCTCCTGTTTTCTTTGCTACTCCTCAGTCTTGAGGATAAACAAGTACAGGACAAGGAAGTAAAGTTTTGGATATAGAAGTTAATCATAAACTCGGCAGAGGAACTTGGTTTTAGAGGCACTCAGTTTCCATATATTTATATTTATGTATCTCTATATATGTACATTTATTTATGCCTGCATATATATATATATTACATAATATATATGAGGCTAATTTTAAAATGTTTTCTAGTGAAGAAATACTAAAAATCTATGAGAGGTTGGCAAAATTCCTTTTGAATAATGAAAATGATTCCTGTTTTAAGATAGTTTTTTCAACAGCAGCTTTGTCCTATATGAGATTAAATCTTTAACATAGAATTATAATAAACATTTTAATTTCAGCATTTTAGCAAGATTTTCCAGTGGTTTGGAAGGCCTCATAGGTATTTTAGGTAATATTTACTTAAGGATGTTAATATTAAAAAAAAATTGAACTTTAGCTGAAATCCAACTCAGAATTGGCATCAGAGTTTATCTTTTTGTCCTGTTTGAAAAAATTGTTGACTATCTTTAGCAAAAATGATTCCTATATAGTCACAGAATTTTGTTAATGAATAAAAATTAAAAACATGTGTGGGGTTGCTTTAAAGGTAATATACAATAGTTCCTTGATACGATGGGAAAAAAATGTCAATAACTAGAACTACATGAGAAAATAGCACTAGCACAGTTCATGGTGATCAATCAATCAATATATGTTGATTAAGAGTTTTGTCTGGGTCTAAAAAATAAGGAAAGAAAATGAGTAGTTAGGTCAGTAAACCAAGAATGAGAGGAGGAAGGCTTGGTAGGTGTTAAAGTATTTACTGAATTTTTATCTTAGCTGTGCCACTAACTAAACATGATCAAGAATTTGACTGGTTTGTGTTTAGATGCCTTACATTTCTATTAATAAAATTTAAATAATATGATTACAGACATATATAAGATGACCAAGGATATATATGTATATATTATGTGTATAATAATTATACATAGGGCTTCCCTGGTGGCTCAGACCATAAACAATTTGCCTGCAAAGCAGGAGACCTGGATTTGATCCCTGGGTTGGGAAGACGCCCTGGAGAAGGAAATGGCAACCAACTCTAGTATTCTTGCCTGGAGGATCCCATGGACAGAGGAGACTGGTGGGCCATAGTCTATGGGGTCACAAAGAATTGGACATGACAGAGCGAAAAAGCACCTGTATATCAGGGCTTCCCTGATAGCTCAGTTGGTAAAGAATCCACCTGCAATGCAGGAGACCCCGGGTTGATTTTTGGGTAAGGAAGATCCACTGGAAAAGGGCCAGGCGACCCACTTCAGTATTCTTGGGCTTTCCTTGTGGCTCAGCAGGTAAAGAATCTGCCTGCAATGCAGGAAACCTGGGTTCCACCCCCGGGTTGTGAAGATCTCCTGGAGAAGGGAAAGGCTACCCACTCCAGTATTCTGGCTTAGAGAATTTCATGGACTATATAGTCCCTGGGGTCACAAAGAGTAGGGCACGACTGAGTGACTTTCACATATATATGTAATCTAACAGGCTTCCTGCATATGCAGTGATAAAGAACCTGCCTTCCTACAAGAGTCACAAGAGACCTGGGGTCCGACCTGGGTCAGGAAGATCCCCCAGAGAAGGAAATGGCAACCCACCCTTGAATTCTTACCTGGAAAATTCCATGGACAGAAAAGCCTGGCGGGCTACAGTCCATGGGGTTGCAGAGCTGAACACAACTGAACAACTAAGCACACAAGCATGTACATATAATCTACTACTGATGGCTCCCCCGGTAAAGCATCTGCCTGCAATGCGGGAGACTCGGGTTCGATTCCTGGGTCGGGAAGGTCCCCTGGAGAAGGCAATGGCAATCCACTCCAGCACTCTTGCCTGGAAAATCCCATGGACGGAAGAGCCTGACAGGCTACAGTCCGTGGAGTCTCAAAGAGTCGGGAACGACTGAGCGACTTCATTTTCACTTTCACATTATATACACACACACACATACACAAACGAATTTAGATATGTATTGGTGTGTATATATACATGTGTGTGTACTATATGTAGTAGTTATTATAGTCAACAATCATCATTAGTTTTGGTCAAACTTGTTGAGTTGTGATGAGTTTACAAAACAACCTAATGAGATCAATTTCTTCTCTTGTTTCTGACAGAATATGGCATCTGCAGAAAATTTACAACCAGTTTAACTGTAAATTATGATATTGTGACACATTGACCAAACAACAAGAGGGGTTTTAAAAGCTCTCAAAATGTTCAGAGAAATTCCGCAGGTTTTATAGAAGCATAACAAAGAATTTGTTATAGGATTTAGGGAAGTATATATGTTTTTTTTGTTTTTGCTTTTTTTCTATTATATACAATGCTGAGAAGACATCATCCTTACCAATGAATACAATATAAAATGAAGCATACTCTTGGCTTGGTGACTAATACTTAAATTGAATGTTTACATGGAACTGATTCAGAAAGTGTTTAAATTTTAAGAGTATCAGGTTTGTTGGCTTCAAGAAGAAAATAGCAGTTTAAAGATGTAAAATTTATTTTATTAAGATATAAAACAACACAAGTAACCGAAAATAATGGGCTATAAAACAAACTCAGTGATTGATGTCGGAACTACCAATAGCTATGTTACAGTGTAAAATAAAGATAAAAGTCACAACTTGGAAATATAAGGCCACATTTCCTCAGAAATAACAAATAGAAAAATAAACTTTCTTTGAAGACGAAACTTAGGCTCTGTTGTTGGCTGACCTAGATTTTAAACTCAACTAGCTTCCTTCAGCTTCTTCAGCATTACTGGTTGGGGCATAGATTTGGATTACTGTGATATTGAATGGTTTGCCTTGGAATCGAACAGAGATCATTCTGTCGTTTTTGAGATTGCATCCAAGTACTGCATTTCGGACTCTTTGTTGACCATGATGGCTACTCCATTTCTTCTAAGGGATTCCTGCCTGCAGGAGTAGATATAATGGTCATCTGAGTTAAATTCACCCATTCCAGTAGATTTTAGTTCACTGATTCCTAGAATGTCGATGTTCACTCTTGCCATCTCCTGTTTGACCACTTCCAATTTGCCTTGATTCATGGACATGACATTCCAGGTTCCTATACAATGTTACTCTTTACAGCATCGGACCTTGCTTCTATCACTAGTCACAGCCACAGCTGGGTATTGTTTTTGCTTTGGCTCCATCCCTTCATTCTTTCTGGAGTTATTTCTCCACTGATCTCCACTAGCATATTGGGCACCTACTGACCTGGGGAGTTCCTCTTTCAGTATCCTATCATTTTGCCTTTTCATACTGTTCATTGGGTTCTCAAGGCAAGAATACTGAAGTGGTTTGCCATTCCCTTCTCCAGTGGAACACATTGTGTCAGACCTCTCCACCATGCCCGCCCGTCTTGGGTTGCCCCACGGGCATGGCTTAGTTTCACTGAGTTAGACAAGGCTGTGGTCCTAGTGTGATTAGACTGACTAGCTTTCTGTGAGTATGGTTTCAGTGTGTCTGCCCTCTGATGCCCTCTTGCAACACCTACCATCTTACTTGGGTTTCTCTTACCTTGGGCGTGGGGTATCTCTTCACGGCTGCTCCAGCAAAGCGCAGCTGCTGCTCCTTACCTTGGATGAGGGGTATCTCCTCACTGCCACCCCTCCTGACCTTGAACGTGGAATAGCATCTCTAGGCCCTCCTGCACCTGCACAGCCACTGCTCCTTCTATCTCCATCTCTTTCTGTTTGCAATAACATTCATCTTAAGTAAATACTACCAATTTCTGTATTGTGGTATATATTTATTTCATTTTATTATTATTTCCATTTTATATTGTTTGAATTTTGTATAATGAACATATAATAATTTTATTTTTATTAAAAATATATAATGATAAAATTCAATGCAAATACCTCCAGATGTTTACTTTTGTGTATTTGGGGATTTTAATAATTTAAATTAAATTTATTAAAATCATTAATCAAACAGTTATTGAAAATTAAAAAATATTTCATGCATATGATAGCCTAAGCACTTTACATACTTTTATACTTATCTCATTACATACTCATAACAACTAATATTATTCCCCTTTTAGTAACTAGAAAACTTAAGTTGAAAGAGATTCATAACTCCTCCAAATTTATGTTGCAGATAAAATAACATAATAGATATGCCTTATCTTGCCTATGAGCTTTTCACTTTGCATTTTCCATTGAGTAAAGAGAACAATTAATTCAGTTATAATTGCATATCAAATTGTCTTCTTTGTACATAGCCTTTAGGGTTATGAAAGTTATTTTGATTTGTAATCCATTTCCAGTAAGCAGAAATTTCCTTTCACTTTCTTTTGTGCTTAACAAATGAAATCAAAAGAAAAGTGTTTGGGGGAGACTATTGAGAAAGGATTTAAGTATCAGCATTGACTGAGGTAGATGAGAAGATCATAGGAAACATCTAAGTGTGTTTTCCTTTATATTGCCTAGAAAAATCAGCACTGGTGGTTTCTGCATAGCAGTTAAAAACTGTTTTATCTCAACCAGCATGTGTGTGAGTTATTATGGTTGAGGAATAAAAAATGATTTCAGATCAAGCCCTGTTTTCCTTCATGGATCCTACAACCATGAAATCAACATTTTTGCAACAGTGTTTATTTTTTCTTTCAGTTTTCTCTTCTACTTTATGCATGATTTTACTTCCACTGAATATGTTTGGTCACTTTGATCTTTTGATCCTAATCAAGAGAAAGTCTGCAAGGGTAACATTCAGATGTTTTAAAGATTCACAACATCCATACCTTTTGAAGAGAATCAATTTTCCACCAGTTTGGTTTCAGTGAGAGTTAAACTTGAATGGGTTTTCTCCCTGTGATTCACAGTCTATTAAAGAGGAACATAATTTGGAATGGTGATCAATTCGTGTATAATATGCACAAGTCAATGTTTTTCCTGATAGTGTAAATGAATCAGAGAAAGATGTAACTGTTTGCATTTCCTTTAAGTGTTTTGACATTTCACTCCTACCTCTTATTAATGGGCGTTCATGGTCTTCTCATTAAGAAAAAAAAAAAAAAAGACCTGTTTAAGATTGCAATAATATTTTTAATCTGCATTGAAAATATCACATATTATTTTTAAAATTATCTCTAAACTATCTTTTTAAATTCTACAGCCTGAGTAGGCCTTTTCTATTTTTTTTTTTTTTCGTTTCATTGGAAGTTAGTAAAAGGAAAGAAAGTTTTAAAAATATTAAAGATAGAAAGGGTAAAAAGTAAACGATAGGAAAATGAAATAGAAGGAAAAGAGGGAAGAAATTTTCAGATTTTTCAGCATATAATTTTCAATATCGTTAAAATTTATGTTAAAGTTACACATTTTACGTACTACAAAAAATTGTTTCAATGGGCTATTTTCAGTTCAGTTCAGTTCAGTCACTCAGTCATCTCCGACTCTTTGCGACCCCATGAATCGCAGCACGCCAGGCCTCCCTGTCCATTACCAACTCCCGGAGTTCACTCAGACTCACGTCCATCAAGTCAGTGATGCCATCCAGCCATCTCATCCTCTGTTGTCCCCTTCTCTTCCTGCCCCCAATCCCTCCCAGCATCAGACTCTTTTCCAATAAGTCAATCTTCGCATGAGGTGGCCAAAGTATTGGAGTTTCAGCTTTAGCATCATTTCTTCTAAAGAAATCCTAGGGCTGATCTCCTTCAGAATGGACTGGTTGGATCTCCTTGCAGTCCAAGGGACTCTCAAGAGTCTTCTCCAACACCACAGTTCAAAAGCATCAATTCTTCGGTGCTCAGCCTTCTTCACAGTTCAACTCCCACATCCATACATGACTACTGGAAAAACCATAGCCTTGACTAAACGGACGTTAATCAGCAAAGTAATTTCTCTGCTTTTGAATACGCTATCTAGGTTGGTCATAACTTTTCTTCCAAGGAGTAAGTGTCTTTTAATTTCAGCCACCTTTTATTTTTAAATATTATTGCCTTACTCTCATTTGACATAATTTTATACTGTTTTATTGTTAAAGGCCCCTGTTACTAGATTTTTAAAAACTATTAATGATTAATTTCTTAAATAACTGTATTTATGGAATTACATTTGTTTCTCTTCAAATTTTACTTTATTTGTATATGCTCAACTATTTAAGGAATCTCAAATAAATGGCCTTTAAATTTTTATTTGCCAAAGTTGGTTTCCTTGGTTCAAAATTTCCCCCCTTCCAGGTATTTTAAAGTGCTATTGCATTGCATTTTTATCTTGTTAATGTTGAGAATTTGTAGCTACTCTTATTTGTACACTCATGTCTGCTTGTATCTACTCATTGCTATAAATTCATAGTTTAACATATTATGGAAAAAGCAAATGATATATAGATATGGATCTCCCAAAGATCATTTTAATTGAAGTTCATTGAGAGTTTAATCTCTAAAGTCAGAATTTACTCTACCAAGTGAAAATGTATTGCTTAATACATTCTAAGATTACAATAAGTTATACTAGTTTCTGTTTGCCTAGTCTCACATAATTAAAAATAATAACTTCAGATTTACTTTATTCAAGAGAGGTAAATAGTTGTACCTTTTTTTTTTAACTTCAGTGAGTCTCTCCTCTACCTACATTTTCCATCTCTATTAATTTAACACCAGATTTAGGACCTCTCTCCTTTATGTTCATTTTTTTGTTTAAATTCTGCATCATATATTCATTGGATATAAACTCCATGATTTTCATTCTGTTTTGCATAGTATTTCCTTGTGTTCCCATAGTAAAGTTCCATGTCTATTCTCATATCTAGCGTATAGTGATAGTACTTTTATATCTATGTAATGTATTGGTTGAATTTTATCTATTGCTAACTCTGCATTTTACCACTTTCAACATCTATTAATATACTAATTTTTTGGCCTAACAATGGATCTGCATTTTCAAATTTAGGCAAATCTTTTCCTCAATGCTCATCAAGAAAAGAATCAACATTAGAATCTGATTTGTCCTATTTTGAGGAGGTACTTTTGTGAGAGAAATTTATCTCCAAAACCACACTTTTTTAAAAAAGCATTTTTCATTTGAACTATAAAACATTTTACAGTGGTCTTATTTTTAAAATTAATTTTCATTAATACATCTTCAATTTTAACCAACTGTGCTATACTAGCTGAAAAATTATTTAGATGATTATATTAATATGTTTATGGAACAGAAAGAGTTTGACAAAAATGTTGCTATTTGTTAACATACTCCAATGCTGGGTGTTTTCTTTAAGATGAAGTAAATAACAAGCATTTACTTCGTGTTAAATAAAACATTAGAAAAGATACTTAGCAGAGAATTTCTGCCTGGCAGGTTCATCTTTCCAAGGCAGTAGGCAGTTATAGGGAGGAGATCAGGAACATGGGGAACATCTAGAATACAAGCCCAGCCATAACTATCTCACTTTTATTTCAGAAGCAATTTTATTCCAGAGTCCTACCAATTATGAAAATGGTGTGTAGGAGATGGAAACATAAGCGGAGTTTTCCACATCTTATGAGACTGAAGTGACCAAAGTAGAAGAAAAGGGCAATTCAAGGAGACAGGATTCTATACAATATCCCAGTCTTCTGATTGGAATACCAAAGAAGGCTTCTCTGAAAGAAAGAGTAAGCTACAACTAGACCATTATTAACAGTGACCCAGCTTGCAATCATTTAAACTTCTAATTGAATTATAAGGATCCTAGATTGCTGGAATTCTTCTGCTAGCTGAATGCCAAAGCCAAAGCAAAAATTCTCTGGGGAAAATGTCATCACCCAGATACTAAAATTACCTTTACATTTTTTATGCACAATGCTTGTGATCCAATATGACATAACTAGTCATAATAGAAGTCAAGTAATGATTGAAGGCAGAAAAGGGGGAGGGGTAAACACAGAGACAATGGAAACAGATCCTCAAGAGAGTCAAATAAGGGAATTACCAAACAGATTATAAAACCAATATAATTAATGTGTGGAAGAACCTAAAAAAACAGGATGAAATTTTACTATATAATTTGGAATTGTAAAAAGAGAAGCAATTTGAAAATATATGAAAAGTTAGTATTTAAAATTAAGAACTTTACTGATTAGTTTAACAGCAACATTGCAGAGCTGAATTAAGATACGTCAGTAAGATGTATTTAAGTCTAGAGAGACAACGGGAAAGGGAACACATAAAAGGAAAAAAAAAAAGAATAAGAAAGGTCAAGTATAGATGTAATTGAAGTGTTAGAGAGGTGAGAATTGATGGGGAAAAAAAATATTTGAAACAGTATTAACTGATAATATCCCAATGAAAATCACCAGCCATCATTCATGAAGCACACATATGCATGTACATACTCAGAGCCAGTTAAAGTAGTATAAGAAATAATGTCATTGGTTTATCTTTTTAAGAAATCTCAGAAACAACTTAAAATAAAAATTCAAGTCAGAATACCCCAAACATTCATTAAGTCTCCAATAACTGAGTATAATAATTTGTCTCAGAACATTTTTTAAGAAACTGTATTTTTCTAGCAATCTCATCATTAACAGAGGTAAGTTCAGTTCCGTCATTCAGGCATGTCCTACTCTTTGCAACCCCATGGACTGCAGTATACCAGGCCTCCCTGTCCATCACCAACTCCCAGAGTTTACTCAAACTCATGTCCATTTAGTCGGTGATTCCATCCAACCATCTCATCCTCTGTAGTCCCCTTCTCCTCCTGCCTTCAATATTTCCCAACATCAGAGTCTTTTCAAATGAGTCAGTTCTTTGCATCAGGTGGCCAAAGTACTGGAGTTTCAGCTTCAACGTCAGTCCTTCCTATGAATATTCAGGACTGATTTCCTTGAAGATGGACTGGATGGATCTCCTGGCAGTCCAAGGGACTCTCAAGAGTCTTCTCCAACACCACAGTTCAAAAGCATCAATTCTTTAGTGCTCAGCTTTCTTCACAGTCCAACTCTCACATCCATACATGACCACTGGGCAAACCATAGCCTTGATAGATGGACATTTCTTGGCAAAGTAATGTCTCTGCTTTTTAATATGCTGTCAAGGTTGGTCATGCTTTCCTTCCAAGGAGTAAAAGGCTTTTAAATTCATGGCTGCAGTCAGCATCTGTAGTGATTTTGGAGCCCAAAAAATAAAGTTTGACACTGTTTCCACCGTTTTGCAATCTATTTGCCACGAAATGATGGGACCAGATGCCATGATCTTAGTTTTCTGAATGTTGAGCTTTAAACCAACTTTTTCCACTCTCTTCTTTCACTTTCACCAAGAGGCTCATTAGTCCTTCTTCACTTTCTGCCATAAGGGTGGTATTATCGGCATATCTGAGGTTGTTGATATTTCTCCCAGCAATCTTGATTCCAGCTTGTGATTCATCCAGCCCAGTATTTCTCATGATATACTCTACGTATCAGCTTAATAGGCATGGTGGCAATATACAACCTTGACCTACTCCTTTTCCTGTTTGGAACCAGTCTGTTTTTCCATGTCCAGTTCTAACTTGCTTTTTGACCTTCTCAAGAGGCAGGTCCCGTGGTCTGGTATTCCCATCTCTTTCAGAATTTTCCACAGTTTATTGTGATTCACACATTCAAAGGCTTTGGCATAGTCAATAAAGCAGAAATAGATGTTTTCTGGAACTCTTTTGCTTTTCCGATGATCCAGTAAATGTTGGCAATTTGATCTCTGGTTCCTCTGCCTTTTCTAAAACCAGCGTGAACATCTGGAAGTTCATGATTCACGTAGTGTTGAATCCTGGCTTGGAGAATTTTGAGCATTACTTTGGCAGTGTGTAAGACGAGTGCAGTTGTGCGGTAGTTTGAGCATTCTTTGGCATTGCCTTTCTTTGGGATTGGAATGAAAACTGACCTTTACCAGTCCTGTGGCCATTGCTGAGTTTTCCAACTTTCTTGGCATATTGAGTACAGCACATTCACAGCATCATCTTTTAGGATTTGAAATAGCTCTACTGGAATTCCATCACCTTTACTAGCTTTATTTTTAGTGATGATTCCTAAGGCCCACTTGACTTCACATTCCAGAATGTCTGGCTCTAGAGTAATCACACCATCATGATTATATGGGGGGGGGGGGGGTGAAGATCATTTTTGTACAGTTCTTCTGTGTATTCTTGCCACCTCTTAATATTGTCTGCTTCTGTTAGGTCTATATCATTTCTGTCCTTTATTGAGCCCATCTTGCATGAAATGTTCCCTTGGTGTCTCTAATTTTCTTGAAGGGATCTCTAGTCTTTCCCATTCTGTTGTTTTCCTCTATTTCTTTGCACTGATCACTGAGGAAGGCTTTCTTATCTCTCCTTGCTATTATTTAGAACTCTGCATTCAAATGGGTATATCTTTTGTTTTATCCTTTGCTTCTTGCTTCTCTTCTTTTCTCTGCTATTTGTAAGGCCTCCTCAGACAGCCATTTTACTCTTTTGCATTTCTTTTTCTTGGGAATGATCTTGCTCCCTTTCTTCTGTACAATGTCATGAACATGTGTCCATAGTTCATTAGGCACTCTATCTATCAGATCCAGTCCCTTAAATCTATTTCTCTCTTTCACTGTATAATCCTTAGGGATTTTATTTAGATCATACTTGAATACTGTAGCGGTTTTCCCTACTTTTTTTCAATTTAAGTCTGAATTTGGCAATAAGGAGTTCATAATCTGAGCCACAATCAGCTCCTGGTCTTGTTTTTGCTGACAGTATAGAGCTTCTCCATCTTTGGCTGCAAAGAATATAAACAATCTAATTTCGGTGTTGACCATATGGTGATGCCCATGTGTAGAGTCTTCTCTTGTGTTGTTGGAAGAGGGTGTTTGCTATGAACAGTGTGTTCTCTTGGCAGAGCTCTATTAGCCTTTGCCCTGCTTCATTCTGTACTCCAAGGCTAAATACACCTGTTATTCCAGGTGTTTCTTGATTTCCCACTTTGCATTCCAGTCCCCTGTAATGAAAAGGGCATCTTTTGGGGGTGTTAATTCTAGAAGGTCTTGTAGGTCTTCATAGAACCGTTCAACTTCAGCTTCTTCAGCATTACTGGTTGGAGCATATAGTTGGATTACCGTGATATTGAATGGTTTGCTTTGGAATTGAACAGAGATCATTCTGTCGTTTTTGAGACTGCATTGAAGTACTGCATTTTGAACTCTTTTGTTGACTATGATGGCTACTCCTTTTCTTCTAAGGGATTCTTGCCCACACCAGTAGATACAATGCTCATCTGAGTTAAGTTCAGCCATACCAGCCCAGTTTAGTTCGCTGATTCCTAGAATGTCGATGTTCACTCTTGCTATCTCCAGTTTGATCGTGTCCAGTTTGCATTGATTCATGAACCTAACATTCCAGGTTCCTATGCAATATTGCTCTTTACAGCATTGGACCTTGCTTCCATTACCAGTTACATCCACAACTGGGTGTTGTTTTTGCTTTGTCTCCATCTCTTAGTTCTTTCTGTAATTATCTCTCTACTCATCTCCAGTAGCATATTGGGCACCTAACAATAGGTGGGGAGTTCATCTTTCAGTGTCATATCTTTTTGCCTTTTCATACTGTTCATGGGGTTCTCAAGGCAAGAATACTGAAGTGGTTTGCCACTCCTTTCTCCAGTGGACCACATTTTGTCAGAACTCTCCACCATGACACATCCGTCTTGGGTGGCCCTGCATGTCATGGCTCATAGTTTCATTGAGTTAGACAAGGCTGTGGTCCATGTGATCAGATTGGTTAGTTTTCTGTGATTATACTTTTCAGTCTGTCTGTCCTCTAATGGAGAGGGATATGAGGCTTATGAAAGTTTCCTGATGGGATAGACTGACTGAGGGGGAAACTGGGTTTTGTTCTGATGGGCGGGGCCATGCTCAGTAAAACTTTAATCCAGTTTTCTGTTGATGGGTGGAGCTGTGTCCCCGCCCCCCCTGCCCCCAGCTATTTACCTGTGGCCAAACTATGGCGGAGGTAATGAAGATAATGGTGACCTCCTTCAAAAGATCCCATGCATGCACTGCTACAGTCTGTGCCCCCAACCCCATGCCTTTGATGGAGGCTCCTGGACACACACAATCAAGTCTCCTGCGGGGTCACTGTTCCTTTCTTCTGGGTTCTGCTGTGCCCTCCAAGAGTCTATTTGCCAGTCCTGTGCAAGTTCTGGCAGCTCCATGGTGGTTTCAGTGGCAACCTCCTCCAAGAATACTTATGTCATACCCACACCCAGAGCCCTGTCCCTGCAGCAGACTGCTGCTGCCCCATACCTCCATGGGAGATGCCCAAAGATAGTTCTGTCTCAGTCTCTGCAGGGTTCCTGGGTCCTGGTGTGCACAAGGTTTGTTTGAGCCCTCTGAATGTCTCTGGCAGGAATGGGGTTTGATTCTAAATGTGAATTCACCCCTCCTATCATCTTGCTGGGGCTTCTCCTTTGCCCTTCTCCTTTGCCCTGTGAGGAGAATCTCCTCACAGCTGCTCTAGTGCCGACCGTCTTACTGGGGTTTCTCTGACCTTGGATGTGGGGTATCTCCTCTCAGCCGCTCACTGCTCCAGCGCTGTGCAGCCTCTGTCTTTTTTAACTGGCTTCCCAGGTAGCTCAAATGATAAAAAAATCTTCTTGCATTGCTGGAGATCTGGGCTTAACTCCTGGGTAGTTAAGATCCCCTGGAGAATGGTATAACAATCCACTCCAGTATTCTTGCCTGGAGAATTCCATGGACAGAGGAGCCTGATAGGCTACAGTCCATGGAATTGCAGAGTGGGACATGACAAAGCAACTAACACTCTAACTTTCTTTCACTATCTTTAAGCCAGTTGTTATATGAGAATCAGACTCATTAAAATCAGTCAGATGAGAAGGATACCTCATTTCAAGGGTCTCTAATAGATAGTCATACATTATAGTCACAACTTAGAAAATGTTCTGTCCTTTCTTTGTTCATATTCTGAAAGGATCCTTTTGTTCCACCATTCACTTCTACTTTTAAGAGCTAAGTTTGGCAAACTCAGTTAAATCAGAAATAAGGCAGGGTACCTATACCCAACAGAGACAGGATGGAAGGAATTTAAAGTTATCTGTTTAATGTTTTTAATATAAAATCAAAAGTATTAAAGTACAGATCTATGTGAAAGATATATATCTTCTAGAGTGAATTTTTGAACGTTATTCTCTTTCAATTGATGATGCTTTACTAACATCAGTTTTAATACATATCATACAGTGTTCCCTCACATACATGCTTTTTGTGTGGTGGTAGCCGCTCAGTCATGTCCAGCTTTTTGCAACCCATGGACTGTAGCCCACCAGACTCCTCTGTCCATGAGACTCTCCAGGCAAGAATACTGGAGTGGGTTGCCATTTCCTTCTCCATACATGCTGTTTAAATCCTAGTAATATAAGGACTCATAGTGAAAGAAGGGCTTCCCTGGTGGCTCAGATGGCAGAGAATCTGCCTGCAATGTGGGAGACCCATGTTCAGTCCCTGGGTTGGGAAGAACCCCTGGAGAAGGGCATGGCAGCCCACTGCAGTATTTTTGCCTGGAGAATCCCATGAACAGAAGAGCCTCATGGGCTACAGCCCATAGAATTTCAGAGTCAGACACAACTGGGCAACTAACACTAAGTGAAAAAAGAAAATGGAATTAGTGACTTTATGAAGAGTAATGATATAGGGAGGGTGGTGGGAGGGGGGTTCAGGGTTGGGAACTCATGTACACCTGTGGTGGATTCATGTCAATGTATGGCAAAACTAATACAGTGTTGTAAAGTTAAAAAAAAAAATTAAAAAGACATAATCCATGTATTAAAATAATGAATATAATTCTGAACTTAAAAAGAAAAAAAAACTTCTAGTTTGACTGACTATGGAGATTTTAAAAGTGGCATAGGGATACATAGGGTTATTTTCAAATATTTCAAAATATGAAATTTGATAAGCTTTTAAATAATTAAAATTACCAGGAGTACCTATCCTGGGCATTACATGAACAAATATATAAAGGTCCAGTGGCAAAAGGGTAAAGCTAGCTTGTTGTTGGTAGTATGGCATAATGTAAAGTATGTAATGGAAAGTAAATAATGTAATGTGCAAGTGTAAACTGAAGTGCCAAACCAGCTACTCAGCTGTAGTATAGTTTTGCCATGCAGGAAAAACAAACAAACAAAACATATTCTCCTAATACCCTAGAATTTCTAAAAAAAATCAGACGTTCAGATTCTTATTTGAAGTCATCTGATTTCCATGTTTCCCAAATGACAGCTATATTTTATGACTAGTGTTTTGGGGTGTATATAGTTTATATTCTTTTATCTTGGTGGATTCTCCTAACACTCTGATAAGTCAGGTAAAGGATCAGGACACAAGTCCTAGTAAATAACATTAGCTCAGCAGTAATTCTTGGTGCCTAAATTCTGACAACAGTTCTCCCATTTGATACACTCATCCTATATCATTGAATACAGAGTCTTTCTGATTTTCTCTAGCTTATTTAAAAAGTTCAGCAAGGATTTTTTGCTGTTTATTTCCTCTAGCAACAGGTGTTTTTCGTTCATTCTCAATAGCTATTTCAATTAAACTGTCAGACCATGTTTAATCTCCCCCAATCCTGGCATCTTAAAGCAGAGTGTACACAACTTTTTATAAAGGTAGCTTGGAGAGCTTGCAATGAATATAGAAATGCATTCATCAAAAATCTTCTGATCTCTACATCAGTTCAGCTCAGTTCAGTCCCTCGGGCGTGTCCGGCTCTTCGCGACCCCGTGATGGCCTCCCGGCGCATCACCATCTCCCGGAGTTCACCCAAACTCAGGTCCATCGAGGCAGTGATGCCATCCAGCCATCTCATCCTCTGCATAGATGGCACTAAATTAATCGCTAAATAGGCTATTGTTATTAAAAAAATAAAAGACTTGGTTCTAATTATACATAGATTTAAAACTCAGTTTTGATAAGGACTGAAAGTAAAGAACATTAAATTGTGCTTTGTAAGCTCTTCCAGGGATGAATTGCATTGGCCTCTTGAAATGGCTCCTCATCATCACTTTCAAAGGCATTTAATGGTGTACTAGAACTAAATCATAACTTACATGTGCATGGATATTTGCTAGCTGTATTAAGGCCTGAGTCAGCACTGGCCATGGCTGAGCAAAATCAGTTTATTTGGTGGCTTGCACCCAACTGGAAGAGGATTGCAATGTTCACTGTGACTATAATAAACCACTCTGTCATGTTCCCTGATAGAGGAGATTTTTTTAACTTACTATATTGTTGAATTTTTGATTATAGTGTCAAATGAGATCTTAAGAGATTAAGCTGGAAATTTAAGTATGGCTTTTACAATTAAAAATGATTATAGAATTTTGAGTTTGAATGCAATTGAGAGATAATATAAACCCAACCCCTTATTTTAAAGATAGGACAACCAGACACAGAGCAGGATGACTGTTTTAGCCCACACTTCTTGTTTTCAGTCAGGCTGGAATGAGAATACAGGACTCCAGAATATAGTGCAGGTTTGAGCCCCTGTAATTTGATGCTAAGTGCCAGGTTTCAGTATTTAGCCATATTAACATAATAAGAAAGAGCAGGAGAGGTGTGAAGTCAGACTTGGAAATAAGACTAATATTGTTTGTCAGTTTAAAAATGTCTATGAATGAATTTAGCAAATTATTTAAATATACTGATACTATGGGCAAGAAACACATCATACATGAAACCAACTCAACAAATCTTTCTCAATATCAGTGTGAATAGGTATCTATAAGGCCAATATTAATAAAGGGCTTTGTGGGGATAAATTTTAAGCTGATTTCCCACTTGAAGCTATGCCATAGTTGAATGCTTTTAATTACAATACATGGGGAAAACTCAAATCACTAGTTGATAGAGACCAGTCAATATGTATCGTTGAACTTCTACAGACTATCAAACTAGTTCCTAGTAATAGCCAGGAAGTATGCATTCTGCTTCCAGCTTTACATCTGTTATTTCAGAGTGAGGAATAAAGTACAAGAATTGCTAGTTCCCTGCAATAGCACAGCTTCAGGATGGCTCTATGGCTCCCAGATTTCTATGTAGACTTCCTAGTTGGGCAGGAGTATCCCAATCTTTATGAATGATATCTATGAATGAATACTATCCAATCATTATTCTGTACACCTTAAACTTATACAATGCTGTATATCAATTATATCTCAATAAAGTTGGGGGGAAAGTGCAAAAAATAAAAGTTCCTATCAAGTATTTCACTAAAGCTATGTTTTCTTTTTTACTAAAAAGCATCTGAAACAATTAACAATTCTAAAAAAGAGGTAAAAAGCACACAGTTTAGAAACAGCTACAGTGGGGTCGCAAAGAGTTGGACATGACTGAGCGACTGGACTGAACTGAACAGTAACCTTTCATAAGCAAGTGTTCCTTCCTAAAAGATACATGTTTTAATTTATCTCTTCTGCATTTAAGCTACTCTTCTAGGTGATGTGGATGTAAATAATTCTTGTAATTTGAAGCCTAAAGTTAATAGGAGAAATGACATGAGTGCAAAATAATCCTTCATTGAGAGTTGATTAGGTTCAGGGTGAAGTGATGTTACCAGTATCTTTTTTTAAAATTTTTAAACTTTTTTATGGGAGTATAACAAATTAACAATATTATGATAGTTTCAGGTGGACAGTCAAGTGACTCAGCCATACATATATATGTACCCATTCTCCCCCAAGCTCCCCTCCCATCCAGAATGCCACATAACATTGAACAGAATTCCCTGTGTTATACAGTAGACCCATGTTGGTTATCCACTTTATTTTATTTATTTATTTAAATGTATTTATTTTTTAATTGAAGGATAATTTATTTACAGAATTTTGTTGTTTTCTGTCTAACCTCAACATGAATCAGCCATAGGTATGCATATAGCAGAGTGCACATGTCAATCCCAAACTCCCTAAATATCTCTCCCCCCATCCTTCCCTGCTGGCAACCTAACTTTGTCCTCCAAGTCTTTGAGTCTGTTTCTGTTTCATAAATAAGTTCATTTGTATCATTTATTTTAAGATTCCACATATAAGGGATGTCTTATGATATTTTTTAAAGTGACATTAATTTTAATTCATATCCAGAACAGGTTCATGAACATGAAATAATGAATCAAGATTAGAAACAGTGAAGTGGAACAAATTTTGAAAGTAGGGGGATGAGTTTAGTTTTGAATCCTTAGTTTAAGAAAACACCATTCTGGTTAGATGAATTTTATTGTTAGAGATAAGTATAGAGATACAGGGGGAGTATCTTCCAAAATGTTAGAAACAGTCAAGGGAATGAGAATCAAAAAGAGAAGTGAAAATTTCAAGAATACTTCTATTTATGGAAAAGATGAGCCAATGAAGGAGTAAGAAATGTAGTTTGAATGTAAGAAGCAAACCAGTGAGTGCTAAATGACAAAAAGTAACCAAAGTAAAAGAAGTCCTGAATGAAGTTGGAAGTGATGAGAAACTGCCATTATCTTAAGCTCCAAACCCAAAGTTCTGACCTTGGAAGACAGAGAGGTTTGTCTGAATATCATACCAAGCTTGAGGGCTTTCCAGAACAAGAGGAAAGTTACAGTGCTTACCATACTATAAGTAAAAATCTTGCTTTTAAAATGTATGTATTTCTTACAGTTGAAAATAAATAACGAGATAAAAAATATTTTTCAAACAAGTTGTACATGTATGTCATTTTAATATGTTACAAGGTCATTTCTTATTAAAAAAAATCATTCTTAGATTTTGTTGACTGAAATATATGATGCTTGTCAAATTGAGTTCACCACTGGTCCAGATAAATGTACAAATAAATAAGATACATTTAATATGTTAATTAAATTTCAAGACAAATCTCCAAGCTAATCCATTGTTTCTCTCAAACTATTTTAACACTCCTAGGCACCTCTGTCTCTGACATGAATTAATAATGCACAACTCTTCTTTTCATGGTAAATTATACTACATTAACTTTTTCTGAAACATAAATATATGCCTTAAAAATATATTTTTGTAATACACATTTATGTTTGATAAAATGGTTTCAAATGACACGTACATTTGCCCTCATTACTTGAACGAATAGAAACATTCTTTATTCTTCATCAATATTCAGTTCAGTTCAGTCGTGCAGTTGTGTCTGACTCTTCACGACCCCATGAATCGCAGCATGCCAGGCCTCCCTGTCCATCACCAACCCCTGGAGTTTACTCAGATTCACGTCCATCAAGTCAGTGATGCCATCCAGCCATCTCATCGTCCGTCGTCCCCTTCTCCTCCTGCACCCAATCCCTCCCAGCATCAAAGGCTTTTCCAATGAGTCAACTCTTCGCATGAGGTGGCCAAAGTATTGGAGTTTCAGTTTCAGCATCATTCCCTCCAAAGAAACCCCAGGGCTGATCTCCTTCAGAATGGACAGGTTAGATCTTCTTGCAGTCCAAGGGACTCTCAAGAGTCTTCTCCAATACCACAGTTCAAAAGCACCAATTCTTTAGCGCTCAGCCTTCTTCACAGTCCAACTCTCACATCCATACATGGCCACAGGAAAAGCCATAGCCTTGACTATACGGACCTTAGTTGGCAAAGTAATGGCTCTGCTTTTGAATATGCTATCTAGGTTGGTCATAACTTTTCTCCCAAGGAGTAAGTGTCTTTTAATTTCATGGCTGCAACCACCATCTGCAGTGACTTTGGAGCCCCCCAAAATAAAGTCTGACACTGTTTCCACCGTTTCCCCATCTATTTGCCATGAAGTGTTGGGACCGGATGCCATGATCTTCGTTTTCTGAATGTTGAGATTTAAGCCAACTGTTTCACTCTCCTCTTTCACTTTCATCAAGAGGCTTTTTAGTTCCTCTTCACTTTCTGCCATAAGGGTGGTGTCATCTGCATATCTGAAGTTATTGATATTTCTCCCAGCAATCTTGATTCCAGCTTGTGTTTCTTCCAGTCCAGTGTTTCTCATGATGTACTCTGCATAGAAGTTAAATAAGCAGGGTGACAATATACAGTCTTGACGTTCTCCTTTTCCTATTTGGAACCAGTCTGTTGCTCCATGTCCAGTTCTACCTGTTGCTTCCTGACTTGCATACAGATTTCTCAAGAGGCAGGTCAGGTGGTCTGGTATTCCCATCTCTTTCAGAATTTTCCACAGTTTATTGTGATCCACACAGTCAAAGGCTTTGGCATAGTCAAAAGAGCAGAAATAGATGTTTTTTTGGAACTATCTTGCTTTTTCCACGATCCCGCGGATGTTGGCAATTTGATCTCTGGTTCCTCTGCCTTTTCTAAAACCAGCTTGAACATCAGGAAGTTCATGTTTCACGTGTTGCTGAAGCCTGGCTTGGAGAATTTTGAGCATTACTTTACTAGCATGTGAGATGAGTGCAATTGTGCAGTAGTTTGAGCATTCTCTGGCATTGCCTTTCTTTGTGATTGGAATGAAAACTGACATTTTCCAGTCATCAGTATTACATGAGGCAATTCCAAAATAATATTTATGACTAGTATTTTCTAACAAGTATAAAATCTTTTTAAAATAAGACTCAGTTCAGGAATAGAGAATTTTGTATTTCAACTGCTTGATTTTATTGAAATGTTAATAAGCAATTTGAAAGAATAAAAAGTAACTGCTTTGGTGAACAATAGTAAGATTATTCTATCATCTTTATTTAATGTTTAATAGTCAAAAATATTGACAGGGTTATTTCATAGATTGTAACATCCATGTCCTAAGTTAACAATAAATGAATGCCATCTGATTTTTAGAACACAAGGTAAAAATAAAACTGTTGAAGATTATTTTACACACATACACACACACACACACACACACATTTCTGCACCTCCCCTTACATCATATGCATTAGAAGAATTATAGCTTTCCTAAAAGTAAGGGTTCAAACTCCATTCCCAGTAACATAATTAACTGGGAATATAGTGAAATCTGTCTTATATAACCATCTTAGAATTGTTGTAATGTATGTATTTAAAATTGAGATGATGCAAAATTAATGCAATTTTTAGAAGCCATTTTTTCCCCCTAAAACTCATTAATCCATAGGGATAAAGTGATTCAAAAAATAGTATATTTTCTTGAGTTTATCTACTAGTCTCAGGCTATGTAGAGACTTGGGTTTACCAAGAAAAGATAAAAAGGTCAAATAATGAAGTCAAGGCTATGAGCAGATTGAAACTCTGGGGCATCCAAATGGAGCTAGGACTTCAGAGGCACAAAGCCCTCTGTGAGAGGAGCTTGACAGTGGGGATGTATGCATGTCCCAGGTTTGGTTCTGGGAGGAGCAGGAAAAAATAGTACTGTTAAAACTTTTGAATTATAAATTTGCATTTCTGGATTTGAGATTAAAATCCAGTTACCTTAATGATCCCAAACCCAAACTAAAAATTATAAAGAAACTTCTAATTTGTAGTACTATCAAGCCCAAGACAGAAACAGAGGTAAATACTCTGTAGAAGGAAATACTTTAATTCAAACCTCAATACTGTCTTGATTAGTATAGCTTTATAGTGAGTCTTTAAAGTTTTTATTATGAGTCCTTCAAGTGCATTAAAATTGTTTTGCCTTTCTGTAGGATTTAAATGAGATCTAAAATTAAAAACAAAGCTTCTGCTATTCTGACTAGGATTGAATTAAATATAACCATGCTGAATCTTAAAACCCATTAAAATTATTATATATTTAGGCCTTGTTGATTGTTGTTCATCAATATTTTCTATTTTTTCAGTATACAGATCACATAGAAATTTTGTTCCATTTATACCCAAGTGTTTTCTTGTTAGTACTTGTAAATGATATTTGTTTCATAATTTGGATTCAATGCTTTATTACTAGTATATAGAAATGCAATTGAGTTTTTAATATTTTGTAGTTTGCAAACTTGCAAACTTCACATAAAGCTTCTGTAAATTCATTGTAGATTCATGTATTTTCTTTGTAGATAATATCATATGTGAATTGAAAAAGTTTTATTTCTTACTTTCTAATCTGAATGCATTTTATTTCTTTTTATTGCCTTATTGCACTGGCTAAAAGTTTGAATGCAAGGCTGGATATGAGTTTTGCTTTTTTTTTGAGTGAATCTTAGATTTTTCCAAGTGCTTCTGTGTTATGAAGATGATTATATCATTTTCTTTTCTTACATGTTGAATTCTTTTTATAGGTTACTAGAAGTGGTGGACAAGACTCTTGAGAGTCCCTTGGACTGCAAGGAGATCCAACTAGTCCATTCTGAAGGAGATCAGCCCTGGGATTTCTTTGGAAGGAATGATGCTAAAGCTGAAACTCCAGTACTTTGGCCACCTCATGAGAAGAGTTGACTCATTGAAAAAGACTCTGATGCTGGGAGGGATTGGGGCCAGGAGGAGAAGGGGACCTCAGAGGATGAGATGGCTGAATGGCATCACTGACTGGATGGATGTGAGTCTGAGTGAACTCCGGGAGTTGGTGATGGACAGAGAGGCCCGGCGTGTTGCGATTCATGGGGTCGCAAAGAGTCGGACACACTGAGTGACTGAACTGAACTGAATAGATATATTAACACTTTGCTAAAGACTTTTAAATCTGTGTTCATGAATATTATTGCTTTATAATTTTTCTATTCTTGTGGTTTCCATGAGATTTCCCAGGTGGCACAGCAGTAAAGAATTTGCTTCACAATGCAGGAGACTCAAGAAATATGGGTTCGATTCCTGAGCCTGGAAGATGCCCTGGAGAAGGAAATGGCAACCCACTCTAGTATACTTGCCTAGAAAATTCCATGGACAGATGATCCTGGTGGGTTATAGTCCATGTGGTTCTGATGTGGAATTTTATGTTAATGAGATGCTAACCTCATAAAATTTCTTGGAAAATAGTCACTCCTTTTTAATTTTTCTGAAAGGTATTGTGTAAGAATGTGATATTACTGCTTCTTAAATGCTTGAAAGATTTCTCCATTGAAAATATCTGGGCCTGAGGTTTTTTTACTAGAAATTCCATTTTTTTTAAGTAGACATGAGACTATTCAGGTTATATATGTCTTCTGAGTAAGTTTTAACATTTGTATCATCTGTGAAAATATTTTTAGCTGTTTGTAGAGTATGAGCATAGAGTTGTCTGGCAATCTCTAATTTAATGGACAGACTAATGTTCCCCTCCCCAAATGTCCACATGCTAACTCTCATACTCTGAGTATATGCTACCATTACATAGAAAAATTGACTTTTCAACAATACTGGATTATCCAGATGGGTCCAATGTAATCTTAAAGACTCTTAAAACAAAGGGGGGATGGGCAAGAGAATCAGAATTAGAGGCGATATGATTCTAAAAGAGGGAGAAAAGGGAAAGTGAAAATGGAAGGAGGAGACAGAGAAATGCAGGCAACCAGTAGAAGGTAGGAAAAGTAAGGGAACAGTGCCTTCTAGGAGTCCCCAGAAGGAATGAAATCTGCTTACTCTCTGATTTTAGATCAAATGTACTAAGGGAACTTTCCATGCAAAGATGGGCACAATAAAGGACAGAAATGGTATGGACCTAACAGAAGCAGAAGATATTAAGAAGAGGTGGCAAGAATACACAGAAGAATTGTACAAAAAAAGATCTTCATTATCCAGATAATCACGATGATGTGATCACTCACCTAGAGCCAGACATCTTGGAATGCTAAGTCAAGTGGGCCTTAGGATGCATCACTAGAAACAAAACTAGTGGAGGTGATGGAATTCCAGTTGAGCTATTTCAAATCCTAAAAGATGATGCTGTGAAAGTGCCACACTAAATATGCCAGCAAATTTAGAAAATTCAGCAGTGACCATAGGACTGGAAAAGGTCAATTTTCATTCCAATCCCTAAGAAAGGCAATCCCAAAAGATGCACAAACTACTGCACAACTGCACTCATCTCCATGCTAGCAAAATAATGCTCAAAATTCTCCAAGCCAGGCTTCAACAGTATATGAACTGTGAACTTCCTGATGTACAAGCTTGTTTTAGAAAAGGCAGAGGAACCAGAAATCAAAATGCCAACATCCGTTGATTCCTAGAAAAAAATGGGAGAGTTCCAGAAAAAAAATCTACTTCTGCCATTATTGAATAAGTCAAAGCCTTTAATTGTGTGGATCACAGCAAACTGTGGAAAATTCTGAAAGAGATGGGAATACCAGACCACCTAACATGCCTCCTGAGAAATCTGTATGCAGGTCAAGAAGCAACAGTTAGAATGGGATATAGAACAACAGACTGGTTCCAAATTGGGAAAGGAGTATGTCAAGGCTTTACGTTGTCACCCTGCTTATTTAACTTACATGCAGAGTACATCATGAGAAACTCTGGACTGGATGAATCACAAGCTGGAATCAAGATTGCCAGGAGAAATGTCAATAACCTCAGATATGCAGATGACACCACCCTTATGGCAGAAATTGAAGAGGAACTAAAGAGCCTTTTGATGAAAGTGGAAGAGGAGAGTGAAAAAGTTGGCTTAAAACTCAACATTCAGAATACTAAGATCATGGCAACGGGTCCCATGGCAACGATGTCATCACTCCATGGCAAATAGATGGGGAAACAATGGAAAGAGTGGTGGATTTTAACTTTTTGGGCTCCAAAATTACTGCAGATGGTGACTGCAGCCATATTAAAAGACACTTTCTCCTTTAAAGAAAAAACATGACCAACCTAGATAGCATATTAAAAAGCAGAGACATTATTTTGCCAACAATGGTCCATCTAGTCAAAGCTATGGTTTTTCCAGTAGTCATGTATGGATGTGAAAGTTGGACAATAAAGAAAGCTGAGCACTGAAGAATTGATGCTTTTGAACTGTGGTGTTGGAGAAGACTATTAAGTATCCCTTGGACAGCAAGGAGATCCAACTAGTCCATCCAAAAGGAAATCAGTCCTGAATATGCTTTGGAAGGACTGATGCCGAAACCTAAACTCTGATAATTTGGCTACCTGATGTGAAAAACTGACTCATTTGAAAAGTCCCTGATGCTGGGAAAGATTGTAGGTGGGAGGAGAAGGGGACAACAGAGAATGAGATGTTTGGATATTGTCGTTGACTCAATGAACATGAGTTTGAGTAAGCTCTAAGAGTTGGTAATGGACAGGGAAGCTTGCCATGCTGTAGTCCATGGGGTTGCAAAGTGCCCAAAACAACTGAGCGACTGAACTGAACTGACCTCTAGATATGTGAGAAGGTCAATTTCTATTATTTTAAGCTAGTAAATTTGTGGTAATTTATTACAACATTAAACTAGCACATCTTTTACTTTTAATGTCTGTGTAGTCTGCATTATATCCTCTTTTATTTCTGATATTGGTAATTGTGTCTTTTCTATCTTTTTGCTTCCTCAGTTTGGTTAGAGTTTCTTTAATTGTACAGATTTGTTTTTGTAAATTTAATAGTTTGTTCTTTTTTTCCAAAAATAAGTTTTAGTGATCTCTTCTTTTTCTGTTTTAATTTATTTCATCTCAACGTTTAAATACTAATTGCTTTGAATTTAATTTTCTATTATTTTTCTAGTTTCTTAAAATGCACCTTAAATTATTTATTTGAGCATTTATTTTCTAAAATAATAAAAGAAACAAAAAATACCTCTGAAAAATGTCCTCTAAGGAGATCAGCCCTGGGTGTTCTTTGGAAGGAATGTTGCTAAATTGGAAACTCCAGTACTTTGGCCACCTCATGTGAAGAGTTGACTCATTGGAAAAGACTCTGATTCTGGGAAGGATTGGGGGCAGGAGGAAAAGGGGACCACAGACATGAGATGGCTGGATGGTATCACTGACTCGATGGATGTGAGTCTGAGTGAACTCCAGGAGTTGGTGATGGACAGGGAGGCCTGGAGTGCTGTGATTCATGGGGTCACAAAGAGTCAGACACAACTGAGCAACTGAACTGAACTGAACTGAACTGAAGCGATACTTAAGCTAAATTCTACACAATGTGTTGTATTTTTATTTTAAATATCTTCAAAACTTTTTAAACTTATTTTGAGAATTTCTTTTTAACCCATGAAATATTTAGAAATTTTTATTTTAATGTGAAATAATTAGGAGTTTTCCCATTATATTTCTGTTATTGGTTTTTAACTTAAAACACCTAATATTATATAAAATACACACTACATGATTTCTATTCTTTTAAATTTCTTAAAGTTTATGTTCCAAATGGGATTTATTTTGGTAAATATTAAATGCAAACTTCAGAAGAATATGTATTCCCTGTTGCTATGGTGTGTTCTATAAATATCAGTGAACAATAAACATAATAATTTCAAAGAAAATCTCTCCTAAACATATAATAAAAGTTACAAAACATAAAGGAAAACATTGAAAGCAGAGAGATAAAAATGACAGAATGCATAACGCAGAGTAGTGATTCAAATGATTTTATTTCTCATCAGAAACACTGAATGACAGTGAAACAACAGTATTAGTTGAAACAGTGAAACATTTTTAAAAGAAGAAAATAAAATCACAGAATTCTATATCTAATGAAAATACTCTTACGTAAACGGAAAAAAAGAACACGCTTAGATAAGGATAACTAACGAAAGTGAAGGTGAAGTCACTCAGTCGATCCGACTCTTTGCTGTAGCCCACCAGGCTTCTCCATCCATGGAATTTTCCAGGCATGAGTACTGGAGTGAGTTGCCATTTCCTTCTCCAGGGGATCTTCCTGACCCAGGGATTGAACCCGGGTCTCCTGCATTGCAGGCAGACACTTGACCATCTGAGCTACCTGAGATAACTAATGAAATCAACTATAAACAGGCCAGCTGTGTACAGAAGATGCTAAAGGATTCTTCAGGCTGAAAGGAACTGGTGCCAGTGGACAATGTGGAACTTTAAGAGGGAAGCCCAACAGAAATTGTGTATATGTGGATAAGTGAAAAATACTAAGCATTTTTCTTCTTAAGCTCTTAAAATGAATATAAATCTTTAAAAGCATATAGTATTGTCTAGATTTTAACATATTTATACATGAAAACTGTAACATAATGGTTATCAGAGAAAAGAATCTACTTATTTCTAAGCTTTCCACACTTTATGTGAAGTGATGAATACTAACTTCAAATAGTTCCTGAAAGTTAGGTATAACAAAGAAAGCTAAACTGAAAATATGTGTATTAGGGATAAATAGAAAAATGTAAGCCAAAAAGAGACAGGAAAAGGAAAACAGTGGACTGACCATGACAATGATCAGAAAACAACTAGGGCATACAGAACACAAAGAATAAAATGGTATGCTCAGATTCAACCACATCGTCATCAATATCAAATGATAATTATCTAAACATTCCAATTGAAAGGATTCATGGGCTGTAGTCAATAATAACAGAACCTTACTATATGCTTCCTGTTGTTACTGTTCAGTTGCTGTTCCTTTTGTGACCTCATGGCCTGTAGCTCACCAGACTTCTCTGTCCATGGGATTTCCCAGGCAAGGCTACTGGAGTGGGTTGCCAGTGGGTTCCTTCTCCAGATGTTTCTGACCAGGGATTGAACCTATGTCTCCTACATCAGCAGGCAGATTCTTTAGCACTGAGCTCCCAGAGAAGTCCATATGCTTCCTACAAGAGACAAATTCAAATATTGAAACACAGAAAAGTTGAATGTGATGGATGAAAAATGATAAACCATGCAAATCAAACACATGAGAGGACTGGTGTGGCTATTTAATAAACAGTAAATGGACTCTGAGACAGATTATTTTTATCAAAATCTCCAATGAAAACTACAGTTAATGCTAAAACTTGAGACATTAGTTTAACTTTAGGTATAAAGCAAAGGGGCATATGTGTGCGTGAGTATGTATGTGTGTTAGTTGCTTAGTCGTGTCCAACTCTTTGCAACGCCATAGCCTGTAGCCCACCAGGCCCCTCTGTCCATGGGATTCTCCAGGCAAGCACACTGGAGCAGGTTGCCATTTCCTTCTCCAAAAAGAAGTATAGAAAGAAAGAAAGTGAACTCACTCAGTCATGTCTGAGTCTTCGTGACCCCATGGACTGTAGCCTACTGGGATCCTCCATCCATGGAAGTTTCCCGGCAAGACTACTAGAGTGGGTTGCCATTTCCTTCTCCATTAGCAAAGGTGCTTATAATCAAATTTCTCTCTTGTGTAACAACATGTTGGAATGTTTTGTCAACAATAAGGTGATAACATAAAAAAAAAGAGGGTACAATGTGAGTTTCTAAGCCATAATGTCAATAGTATTTGTATTAATATCAGAGTTAGCAAGGTTGCAAAACACCAAAACAAAAATAACCAACTTGTGAAAAAAAATGCTTTTTTTCAGAGCTTCATAGTTTTAGATTTTATTATTAGTTCTAGTTCAAGATATGAATTATTATCTAATTGCTTATTTTATTATATAAAATGTATTTTGTAAAGTTAAATATTCAATTACTTCCAAAAGTACACTCAGGAAACCCAGCACCATTTGTTAAAATTTTTTTCTTTTCCCATTTAATTGCTTTGGCAAGTGTTTTTGGATTCTCTTTACTATTACATTGATCTATATATGTGTGTACTAAAGTGTTTTAATTCATATATCATTAAGTGCTGCGCTTAGTTGCTCAGTCGTGTCTGACTCTTTGCAACCCCATGGATTGTAGCCCACCCGGTTCCACTGTCCATGGGGATTCTCCAGGCAAGGATACTGGAGTGGGTTGCCATGCCCTTCTCCAGGGCATCGTCCCAACCCAGGGATAGAAACCAGGTCTCCAGCATTGCAGGCAGATTCTTTAGTCTGAGCCTCCAGGAAGCCATATCATTAAGTCTTTAAATCAATTAAGATAAATCCTTCCACTTTTTCTTTAAAAAAAAAAACAAAAAACTATTTTTGTTATTCTCTAGGCCTTTTCATTTTCTTATACATTTTTTAAAATGCTTGAAAATTTCTACTGAAAAATCCTGTGTAATTTTGATGAATATTTGAAACTGTAGAAGAAATGACATCTTAGGAAATACTGAGTCTTCCAATCTATAAACATGATATATCTCTCCACTTATTTAGCTCTTTAAAAATATTTCTCCAAATATACTTGTGAAGAAGTCATTGATGTCTTTTCTTCAATATAGTTCCATGCATTTTGTGTTTCTAGGTATTTAATGTAAATTGAATTGTTTTCTTTATTTTATTTTTAAATTGTTTGCTATAAGATGTCTGGAGAAGGAAGTGGCAACACATTCCAATATTCTTGTCTGGAAAATCCCATAGACAGAGGAGTCCAAGGGCTTGCAAGGAGTCAGACATGACTGAGCATGCATACAATATGAAAGAACCCTCTGATCTTATTAAATTCATTTTATTAGTGCTTGTAGTGGTTTCAAAGACTACTTGAGATTCTCTAATTAAATGATGCTAATATTTTTATTTTCTAATATGTTTAATGTAAACATTGAACATTAAGGAATGCTGTTTTGCATCTTTTGAGATTGTAATATCAGTTTTCTCTTTAGTCTTTTAGTGCAACAAATTCTATTAATGAATCTTTGTTTTCCTTAAAGCTCATTACATTATCAAATAATTTTTGTGGAAATTTTTCATCAATATTTCTGTTCTATTTGGACTTATTTTCTTTTTCTTTCCTGGTATTGTGTTTACTTATGTTCACATCTGAAATTATGTATAGATTATATATTTTCTGATCTGAATTGATACCTCCTCCTACCACTGTTTTTGTTTGTTTGTTTTTTAATGGAGCTACTAAAGTATCCAAAGCGAAGGAGTGACATTATCAGTTCTGCATTTTATAAAGGTCATTAAAATAGAGTGGAGAATGAATTTGAAGCCAATAATATTGCTACAGTCAGGGACAGCAGTTAAGGGGATAATAGGAGCTTAAATGAGACAGTGGAAGTCAAGACAAAAATTTGAGTTATCAGTTAGATATGATGAGATCTATAATGTTGTGGCAGTTAGGTGGACACAAGGTCTGAGAAGTTCAAAAGTTTCTGGTTTAGGAATCTCTGACAAAACCATTGCTTAGAGAGGGAGTATAAGGAAAAAATTGTAAGCATTATAATGATCCTGACAATTTTTGATGTGCCTGTGGTTATTGGTAGTCATTTAAGATTTATAGGTATAGACCTTGGAGAAGAATTTAATTTTAGAGATTTCTGTATGAGAGAGGTTAGAGATCTTGTTTTTAGCCATAAAAATAGGGGAAAATAATTCAGCTTTGTTAGCAGTTTCATAGAAAGCAATAGCTCCACAAATTGAGAGTAAATCACAGTAGAGTTGTGAAAACCATGATTTAGCCTCAGTTTTTGTTTATTTTGCCATAGCTTATTGCATCGTTTCTTAATGAACTGTGTTTCAGAGTTAGCATACTAGAAGTTCCAAATCTGAGACCTCAAAATTATGGAGTTTAAGCAGTCACCCAAATTCCATATAGTTGAGCAATACAGCTGGTAATGTCACTGCAATCTGTCTTCTATACTCACACTCTTGACTTTCATGCTACAAAAGGATAATCTTCATAGACTAATTATTGCAAAAGCAATAGGCTTTTTTTTGCAACTCTGATTTTTTATTTTTAAGGAAGAACTTTTGGGAGATATAAAGGACTCCAGTGTAAAAAGTAAATATAAATGCATGACAGTGGTTAAGATTCTCTGCACCTTTGTAGACTAAGTGCCCTCCTAGGATAGTAATGTTGGCAGGGAAATAGAGTTGAGTTTGAGTACAGCTCTAGTAAAAGCCTTTGTTAAATGGCTTAAAGCCTTTTTATATAAAGAGAATAAAGTCCCTATCTTTTACAGAAAAGGTATCCAAGCAATACTTGTTCTTGTGCAAATGAACATTAATGCTTTGTTCTTCAGATTTCACTTACAAAAGGAGTATCATGTAAGCCCCTCTCTTTCCCCAAAGTAGCTGCTATGGAAACAAGCCCTGATGCATGACAGAGGAAGAAAGCTAGCTGTACTGTGCTTAAACACAGAGAAGAAGTCTCTACAAGATTTCCAATTGTATGTGGAGCCAATAAAGAAGTGACTGGGAATTACACTGCACAGCAAATCTAAGGAAGAGATTGCTAACTCAGCTTTGCAAACTACATTTTCTCAAGGTCCATAATTAAAAGTGAGCTTCAGGGCACTAGCAGGGGAGTCAGATTTGCTCTGAGCCTGCGGGGCTTATAAATTGGCTGCTTCTGCAAACTGCTTTCACTCTTTTAGGTCAAGAAAGGAAGAATTAATGCCTTTTGTGTGGTGGAATAAATGCTCCCCTAGTGGCTTCAAAGAGGAATTTTGCCTCCCTAAACCTCAGATTACATACAAGAGAGAACTGGTTTTAGAAGAAACAAAATTTGCTACAAAATGTTACAGGTATACTGGATTACAGAACTATGCTTTGCTTTATACCATAACTCCAGTTTTGTCTTCCAAATTTCCTTAATTGTATCTGCATAATTTGGAACTTAATAGATATATTTATAAAGTATTTGTTTAAAAGTTAGGCCAAAATATACTTTAGGCAGCAGAGGTCATGATGTATGTGTGTGGGGGGGTGGAGGATAGGGGGGGAAGGGCATGTCTCAAAATCCAATAATACTTTCTTTTTTTAAAATCTTGGAATATGTTTCACTAGGATACATAGCCTTGGTTTAAAATCTAGTCACATTAATATTTATTTATTTTTTTTTTAATTTTAAAATCTTTAATTCTTACATGCGTTCCCAAACATGACCCCCCCTCCCACATTAATATTTATAATCCGTATTTCCAAGACTTTCCTCCCTTTTTGTTATGGGTGGGATCTCTAGCCTCAAGCAATGTCTTACATGTATTAAAACTAATCCCTGTAGCCTCCCATAAAAAGTTCACTTCTACTCTGGCCTACATTCAAGATGTAACTGACAAGTCTTGCCGATTTCAGGTCCTAGAATCTAGGTACTTTGCACCTGGCTTTGTCTCTGCTGACAGACGTGTGCATGCTAAGTTGCTTCAGTTGTGTCTGACTCTTTATGACCCTATGGACTGTAGCCTGCCAGCTCCTCTGTCCATGGGATTCTCCAGACAAGAATACTGGAGTGCATTACTGTGCCCTCCTCCAGAGGATCTTCCTGATCCAGGTATTGAAACCACATTGGGTCTCCTGCATTGGCAGACACCAGTGCCCTTAGGAGTCCCAAAAAGCCAAAGTAAAATTGAGAAGTCTAAGTGAATCTGGTGTGGCAAAACCGATTGTTATCCATGCAAAAGAAGGGCAATTTTTTTCTTTCAGATTACACTTTCACACCAATGTATAATAAAATTGATAGGAAACACTTTTTTTTTTTGCTTTATTTTTTAATTTTTCTTTTATGTTGGAATATAGTTGATTAACAGTGTTGTGGTAGTTTCATATGTACAGCAAAGTGTACATATGATTCAGGTATACATATGATTGTGTCTATTCTCTTTCAAATTCTTTTCCCATTTAGGTTATTATAGGATACTCTGCAGAATTCCCTGTGCTATATAGTAGGTTCTTGTTGGTTATCTATTTTAACAATAGTGGTATATAAATGTCAATCGAAATTCACAATCTATCCTCCTCTCCCTACTCTTCCCCTCCCCCAGTGACCGTAAATTTGTTCTCTAAGTCTGTGAGTCTCTTTCTATTTTGTAAATAAATTCATTATTTTTTTAATTCCACACCTAAACTATTATCATGATATTTGTCTTTCTCTGACTTGTATTGACTTAGTATTGTTCTAGCACTTTTCTGAAACTGCTCCAATAACCCTTTATTTAATCCTCACAGCATCCCTGTGAGATAGGGTTTTAGGCACCAGGGACAGGGGTTCTGAGAGAAGAAGGGTTGTACTCCTTACTCATGCTTTCCTTTTCTGTTCTCTTCCAGGAATGCCTTGTATAGAGGTCTCTTCACTCTGACTGGGATAGAAATTTAATATCTTCTAGCACTGTTCAACTTTGAATATCTCTAATCTACTCTCACCCACAGCACATGCTCTGGATTACCTTTTACATGATTTCACGCTGAACTTGTGAAATTCAATTTTCAGCAGAAGGTTCCTACGTGAACCCTCATGCATTCTTTTGGGGCCCAGTCTTTGTGCCATTTTCTCCTATCCTCCATGCTTAACTGCCCACCCCAACCTGCCCCTACCATTGCAGCCCCTTCAGCCATACTGACCTCTGATATTTGCCATTTAAGTGCAGCAAGATTGCAGCAGTTGGTAAGAGAACTTTCCTTGTCAGAGAACCTGACCAGTACGACTCACCTTGTGAGTTCTCTTCTATAGAGGATCACAGCCTAGGGTGACCTATTTTCCAATGCCTAAAAGCAGTTACCTCATCTATGTCATCTGTTTTATAGTTGTTTGCTGTTAGTCAATGCCAGTTAGTTTTTCTTGGCCAGAAATAAAGCTTCTTAATTACAGAATAAGTCATAGCTTTATTGTATTTTTTCTCCCAAATTATCAGAAGAGTGAAGAATACTGATTGGCTAAAATTCTGCAACTGTTTTTCATTTTATTCTGTTAAAATCTTTGCACTAGATGCAAAAGTCATTTGGACATTGTAAAACTATTTTTATGTGTACTGTGTTTAATCACTCATAGGACAGAGGCTGTTTGATACTCAGGACTTGGCACAGAGTCCAGCATTTAAATATATGCTGAATAATTAGTTGGATGGAGAAGTAAATTATTCACAAGATTTTAAAATGTAAAATAAATGTGAATAAAATAAATTTTGTAGCCATACTTTGAAGATAGCATATCTTTTTCTGAAAATAGAATTTCCTACTGAGAAATGGAGTGTCAGGAAAAAACATTTGGAATTTTTTCCATGGTAAAGCATTATGTGTTAAAAAAAAAAATCCTAGAGAGACCATAGAAAGTAAAACAACTTAAAGTTAGGGGCTTTAAATCATATTTCTATATTGATATCATATTTTGAATGGCGTTAATGCATCTTTTCATTGATATAGCATATACCCACAACCTCTAAATGTAGAACCCAATATAAATATCTTATCCATAGCCTTCTTCTACAGTTAGTTTTCCTTAAAGCTTACATAACTTGCTCAAGGTCAGAGGGTAGTAAAAGTTTGGGCTAGAATTGGAAATACCTGTGGGAGAACTAGAATCTTACATACATATAAAAGTTATCCTGCATATTTTTACTATTAAACTTACATAAGAACAACACTGGTTGTGTAAAGTTTAATAAGACAAACATCACTGTTAACAAACTTAAAATTTAAGACTCTTTAAGATGATCTATGCATTAAATAATATAATCTAATTTAATTGCATTTATAATAGACTTACTAAGAGCCTTCAGAATAAAGGCAAATGCTGAAATTAGAGTTGGAGAAATAGACTCTTTACTGTTGAATCCTTGTTGTTTGAAGATTTTTGCATAACATGATTTGTTTGTGACCTTAAGCAAACTTTAAAATGTGTCTTTAGTGCTTCATGTTTAATGTGAGAATTAAATCAAATAATAAATTGGAAAAAAACTAATAGGTTTGTTCAATATGTTTGTAGAATGAATAATGAATATACATGAGATATATATATATATACAAAGCATTTCAAAAGGTGAATTCTTAATATTTTATCCTGAATCAGTCTGCAAGTTAAACCTTGGTATGTCTTACAGTAAATGAAGGAGATGGTATTATATAAATACTGAATGATTTATATTTGCCTTAAATATTTACAAGATAATTATCTAATATAAATTTAAACATTTTTCCTAAATCTCCATTTTCCTTTGTATAGCCATAATCACAAAAGCACTTTCTGCTAAAGTCTCATATCTAGTACCCTGGGTTCATCTTCAAAGGATTTTATGGTGATTTAGAGTTGTTAGGTCCTAAGTGAGAGTCAACAAACATAAAGCTGTGGTATCAAGAAGCATTGAAATGCAAATAATACTATCACATAAACAGTGAGAAAATACCTTAAATGTGTGATAGTCTGATTATACAGCAGATTTAAACAGAAATATTAAAAAATTGAAATTTATTCTAAAAATTAAGTTAGCCAAAATGGAAAGGAAAAATGCAGTGTAGAGCAAAGTGAACTTTAAAAAATGAGAAGGGTGTGGGGAAAAAAAAAAAAAACTTAGTAAAATATTTCAATTTGTTCCTTGAATTTCATTTAATTATCCTGTTTACAAAAGCTTTTTAAAATGTCTATAGGCAGAGCTTTAATTAGCATTTCCATGAAGATTGTGTTTATTATCTTTACACATTCCTAGCAAATTTTCTCTTCCAATACAAAGCAAGTTTTTAATCACATAAACTAGAAGGATACATTATGATATTTCATTCACCCTGCTGATTATATTACCCTCAATTAAGTTAATGAAATTGCTACTCTGCTCAAGGCTTTCTTTGGTTTCTCATATCACTGTGAGAGAAAGGAAAAGCCTCACAGTAGCCTGCAAATTTTCATACACACCTTTTCCCTTTAAGCATGAGAGAACTTTTTGTTATATAAATGTAATATTCTCTATCTTCATTGGATGTTGGTTGTTTGAGTGGTTATATCAATGATAATTTGGCACCTTTTTTTTTTCAAACATTGATTTAATTATCTTAAATGAATTTTATTATCTAAGCTATATCTTTAATAAAGTTGAATCAACAGTAGAGGAGATAGAGAGAAATGAGGGTGAAAAGGAGTAGCCCACAAAACTCAAATATAATTTACTTAGTCTTAATAAAAGTCAAACTCTCTTTTGTATTCAAATTCTTGAATAACAGGAAGGAGGTACATATCAACTTGTAATGCTGTAAATAGTTTCGAAATTATGGAAAGTTTTAAATAATACAATTAAAGTCACAGTGATAAACTATTTAAATTGGATGTACATTACAGGTATCCACCTTGTTTTGAGAGTTCACTTTACACCACTTTACTCTTAAGATCAACCTTAGTACTTGTTTTCATTAACAGAAAGAAATCCTGAGACCCTCCTCTAAGCTATTTCCTGGAAACTATTGATACAAGGGCATCTCAGCATCAAGATGCCATAACTTTGACCTATGCCTGTGAGCATTTGTTTTTCGTCTGGATTTATTTTTTGCACCCATTAACAATATGACTCCAAAGGTAGTAATTGCATCTTTATACTATTTCAGCTCATGAGAGGTTTCTTAGGAAAACTCTACTTTCTGATAGTACGGGACACTAGTACTTTGTTTTTTTTTTTTCAATAACTTTATTTTATTTTATTTCTGTGGTTGCAATGATATGAAATCTATGCTATGCTCTACTTCTTTCTCCTATATTTTAGACATTTTATAACATTTATAATGAACAGAAGGGAGCAGCAACTCTGGAAGATTCTGAAAGCCCAGCATTGGGTGTTAGTTAAAATATAGAACACAGACTGCAATCTGACCAGCCAATATATATGTATTTATTGAGACTCATTCAATCTCACTCAATAATCATGAGTAGGTCTCTCCACTTACAACCACTGATATATATCAAATATTCCTGGAAGCATCAAAGTCTTCTATCAATAACAATATGAAGTTCTAACTTGGGTCTAATGATTTTTTTTTTTTTTTTTTTTTTTTGCTGCTGTAGTATGTTTAGAAAATCACTCTCATTCTTGGATTTTTCTCAGAAAGTTATCCGCAGAGTCTGAACTGTAACCTGAGAGTAAGAAGAAACCCTACAGATATAATACATTCATTATTCTCTTGATACTAATTCATCAGATAATACATCCATAGCATTGTAAGTTATGACATAGCCCATTGGATTAATCCACATCCTGGGAAAATTATCTCAGAATCTAGTTATTCTTGTTGTTGCTCAGTCTCCAAGTCCTTCCTGACTCTCTGTGGACCCATGAACTGCAGCACACCAGGCGTCCCCATCTTTCACTGTCTCCCAGAGTTTGCTCAAATTCATGTCCATTGAGTCAGTGATGCCATCGAATCATCTCATCCTCTGTTGTTCCCATCTCCACTTGCCCTCAATCTTTTCCAGCGTAAAGGTCTGTCTTTTCCAAATGAGTTGGCCATTAGCATCAAGGGGTCAAAGTATTGGAGCTTCAGTTTCAGCATCAGTCCTTTCAATGAATATTCGGAGTTGATTTCCTTGCAGTCCAAGGGACTCTCAAGAGTCTTCTCCAGCACCATAATCCAAAAGAATCACTTCTTCGGTGGTCAGTCTTCATGGTCCAACTCTCACATTGGTACCTGACTATTGGAACAACCATAACTTCCACTATAAGGACCTTTGTAAAGTGATGTCTCTTCTTTTAATATGCTAAGTTTGTCATAGCTTTTCTTCCAAGGAGCTAGCTTCTTTTAATTTCATGGCTGCAGTCAACAACCACAGTGATGTTTGAGCCCAAGAAAATATAATTGGTCACTGTTTCCACTTTTCCCCCATGTATTTGCCATGAAGTGATGGGAGCAGATGCCATGATCTTAGTTTTCTGAATGTTGAGTTTTAAGCTAGCTTTTTCACTCTCTTCTTTCACCATTATCAAGAAACTTTTAGTTCCTCTTTTCTTTTGCCTCTATAGTTATTTCATTTGCATATCTGAGTTTGTTGATATTTCTCCCAGAAATCATGATTCCAGCTTGTGATTTATCCAGACTGGCATTTCGCATGATGCACTCTGCATAAACGCTAAATATGCAGGGTGACAGCCTTGACATACTCCTTTCCCAATTATGAACCAGTGCAGTGTTCCATGTCTGGTACTAACTGTTGCTTCTTGCCTTGTATATAGGTTTCTCAGGGAGCAGGTAAAGTGGACTGGTATTGCCATCTCTTTAAGAATTGTCCACAGTTTGTTGTCTTCCCTGGTGGTTCAGTCAGTAAAGAGTCTGCCTGCAATGTGGGAGACCTGGAGAAGGAAATGGCAACCCATACCCGTATTCTTGCCTGGATAATTCCATGTACAGAATTGCCTAGTTGGTAACAGTCCATGGGGTCACAAAGAGTTGGATAAGACTGAGTGACTAACACTTTCACTTTTCACAGTTTGTTGTGATTCACAGAGTCAAGGGCTTTAGCATAGTAAATAAAGCAGAAGTAGATGATTATTTTGGATTCCCTATCTTTTCCTATGATGCAGCATATCTTGGCAATTTAATCTTTGGTTCCTCTGCTTTTCTAAATCCAGCTTGTACATCTGGAAGTTCTCAGTTCACATACAGCTGAAGCTTAGCTTGAAGGATTTTGAGCATTACCTTGCTAGGATGTGAAATAAGTACAGTCGTGTAGTAGTTTGAACATTCTTTGGCATTGCCCTTCTTTGAGATTGGAATGAAAACTGACCTTTCCAGTCCTGTGGCTACTGCTGAGTTTTCCAAGTTTGCTGGCATATTGAGTGTAACATTTTAACAGCATCATCTTTTAGGATTTGAAATAGCTCAGCTGGAATTCCATCACCTCTACTAGCTTTGGTTGTAGTAATGCTTCCTAAGGCCCACTCGACTACACATTTCAGGATATCTGGCTCTAGGCGAATGACCACACCATCATGGTTATCCAAGTCATTAAGATCTTCTTTGTATAGTTATTCTGTGTATTCTTGCCACCTCTTCTTAATCTCTTCTGCTTCTATTAGGTCCTTGCCATTTCTGTTGTTCATTGTGCTCATCTTTGCATGAAATGTTCTCTTTGTATCTCCAATTTTCTTAAGGAGATCTCTAGTCTTTTTCACTCTATTTTCCCCTATTTCTTTGCATTGTTCACTTAAGAGGCTTTCTTATCTCACCTTGCTCTTCTTTGGAACTGCATTCTGTTGGTTATATCTTTCCATTTCTTCCTTGCCTTTCACTTCTGTTCTCAGCTATTTGTAAGGCCTCCTCAGAAAACCACTTTGCCTTCTTACATTTCTTTTTCTTGGGGATGGTTTCAGACAGCACCACCTGTATGATGTTATGTACATCCGTCCATAGTACTTCAGACACTCTATCATATCTAATACCTTGAATCTATTTGTCACCTCCGCTATATAATCATAAGGGATTTGGTTTAGGTCATACATGAATAGCTTAGTGGCTTTCCCTACTTTCTTTAATTTGAGCCTGCATTTTGCAATAAGGAGCTGATGATCTGTGCCATATTTAGCTCCAAGTCTTGTTTCTGCTGACTGTATATAACTTCTCCATCTCCAGCTACAAAGAATATAATCAATCTGATTTCAGTGACGTTCATGTGTAGAGTCATCTCTTTTGTTGTTGGAAGAGGGTGTTTTGTTATGACCAGTGCATTCTCTTGGCAAAATTCTACTAGCTTTTGCCCTGCTTCATTTTGTAGCCCAAGGCCAAACTTACCTGTTGTTTCAGGTATCTCTTGACTTCCTACTTTTGCATTCCAGTACCTGATGATGAAAAGGACATCTTTTTTGTTTGTTTGTTTGTTTTAGTTCTAGAAGCTCATATAGGTCTTCATAAAATCGTTCAACTTCAGGTCTTTGGGATTACTGGTTGGGGCATATGCTGGAATACTATGATGTTGAATGGTGTGACTTGGAAACAAGCTGAGATCATTCTGTCATTTTTGATATTGTACCCAAGTACTGCATTTCAGACTCTTTTGTTGACTATGAGGGCTACTCCATTTCTACCAAGGGATTCTTGCCCACAGTAATAGATATAATAGTCAACTGAATTAAATTTGTCCATTGCTGTCCATCTTAGTTCACTGATTCCTAAAATGTTGATGTCCACTCTTGCCATCTCCTGTTTGACTGCATCCAATTTACCTTTATCCGTGGACCTAACATTCCAGGTTCCTATGCAGTATAGTTCTTTATAACACTAGAATTTGCTTTCACCACCAAACACATCTACAATAGCGCATTGTATCTGATTTGGGTAAGCCTCATCATTCATTCTGTAGCTATTACTCTGCTCTACTTCAGTATTATATTGGACACCTACAGATCTGAGGGGCTTATGTTTCAATTTCATGTCTCTTTCCCTTTTCATACTGTTCATGGTCTTCTCAAGGCAAGAATGCTGAAGTGGTTTGCCATTCCCTTCTCCAGTGGACCATGTTCTGTATTATTGTGCTATAAATGATTTTTTTGCCAAATTCTAAAATTTCTAAATTAAATCTTTAATTCTCAACTGTTTTTCTTAGGAATAATTTCAACCAATATTATATAAACTTATATACAAAGTTTTATTATTTTTTAGAAAAGTGAAAACATTGACAAACATACCAGGATATGTTCAATTCAATTCAGTTACTCAGTCATGTCTGACTCTTTGTGACCCCATGAATCATAGAATGCCAGGCCTCCCTGTCCATCACCAACTCCTGGAGTCCACCCAAACCCATGTCCATTGAGTTGGTGATGCCATCCAACCATCTCATCCTCTGTCGTCCCCTTCTCCTCCTGCCCTCAATCTTTCCCAGCATCAGGGTCTTTCCCAATGAGTCAGTTCTTTGTTTCAGGTGGCCAAAGTGTTGGAGTTTCAGCTTCAACATCAATCCTTCCAATGGACACCCAGGACAGATCTCCTTTAGGAGGGACTGGTTGGATCACCTTGCAATCCAAGGAACTCTCAAGAGTCTTCTCCAACACCACAGTTCAAAAGCATCAATTCTTCAGGGCTTAGCTTTCTTTATAGTCCAACTCTCACATCCATATATGACCATTGGAAAAACCATAGCCTTGAGTAGACAGACTTTTGTTGACAAAGTAATGTCTCTGCTTTTTAATACGCTGTCTAGGTTGGTCATAACTTTCCTTCCAAGGATTAAGTGTCTTTTAATTTCATGGCTACAGTCACTATCTGTAGTGATTTTGGAGCCCCCCCAGAATAAGTCTTTCACTCTTTCCATTGTTTCCCCTCTATTTTCCATTAAGTGATGGGACCAGATGCCATGATTTTAGTTTTCTGAATGTTCAGTTTTAAGCCAACTTTTTCACTCCCCTCTTTCACTTTCATTAAGAGGCTCTTTAGTTCTTCTTCACTTTCGGCCACAAGGGTGGTATAATCTGTGTATCTGAAGTGATTGGTGTTTCTCTCAGCAGTCTTGATTCCAGCTTCTGCTTCATCCTGCCCAGCATTTTGGATAATGTACTCTGCATGTAAGTTAAGCAAGTAGAATAACAATATACAGCCTAGACATACTCCTTTCCTTCGGAACCAGTTTGGTGTTTCACCTACAATTCTAACTGCTTCTTGACCTGGATACAGATTTCTCAGGAGGCAGATCAGGTGGTCTGGTTCACATCTCTTTAAGAGTTTTTCAGTTTGTTGTGATCCACACAGTCAAAGGATTTAGCATAGTCAATAAAGCAGAAGTAAATATTTTTTGGAACTCTCTTGCTTTTCGATGATCTAGCATATGTTGGCAATTTGATCTCTGGTTCCTCTGCCTTTTCTAAATCCAGTTTGAACATCTCGGAGATCATGGTTCACATAATGTTAAAGCCTGGCTTGGAGAATTTTGAGCATTATTTTGCTAGTGTGTGAGATGGGAGCAATTGTGCAGTAGTTTGAACATTCTTTGGCATTACCATTTTGGGGGATTGGAATGAAAAAGACTGATTTTTCCAGTCTCGTGGCCATTGCTGAGTTTTCCAAATTTGCTAACACGTTGTGTGCAGCACTTTAACAGCATCATCTTTCAGGATTTGAAGTAGCTCAACTGGAATTCCATCACCTCCCCTAGCTTTGTTCATAGTGATGCTTCCTAGGACCCACTTGACTTCACATTCCAGAATGTCTGACTCTAGCTGAGTGATCACACCATCATGGTTATCTGGGTCATGAAAATCTTTTTTGTATAGTTCTTCTGTGTATTCTTGCCACCTCTTCTTAATATCTTCTGCTTCTCTTAGGTCCATACCATTTCTATCCTTTATTATGCCCATCTTTCCATGAAGTGTTTCCGCAGTATCTCTAAATTTCTTGAAGATATTTTTATTCTTTCCCATTCTGTTTTCTTCTATTTCTTTGCATTGATCACTGAGGAAGGTTTTCTTATCTCTCTTTGCTCTTTCTTTTGAACTCTGCATTCAAATGGGTATATCTTTCCTTTTCTCCTTTGCCTTTCACTTATTTGTAAAGATTGCTCAGAGAACCATTTTGCCTTTTTGCATTTCTTTTTCTTGAGGATGGTCTTGATCAATGCCTCCTATTCAATGTCATGAACTTCCTTCTATAGTTCTTCAGGCACTCTGTCTATCAGATCTGGTCTCTTGAATCTATTTGTCACTTCCACTCTATAATCATAAGATATTTTATTTAGGTTGTACCTGAATTGTCCAGTGGTTTCCCCTACGTTCTTCAATTTAAGTCTGAATTTGGCAATAAGCAGTTCATGATCAGAACCATATTTAGCTCCTGGTCTTATTTTTGCTGACTGTATAGAGCTTCTCCATCTTTGGCTGCAAAAATATAATCAATGTGTATATGTGTAGAGTCTTCTCTTGTGTCATTGGAAGAGGGTGTTTTCTATGACCAGTGAGTTTTCTTGGCAAAACTCTGTTAGCCTTTGCCCTGCCTCATTTTGTACTCGAAAGCCAAATTTTCCTGTTACTCCAGGTATCTCTTGACTTCCTACCTTTGCATTCAAGTCACTATAATGAAAAGGACCTCTTTTTTGAGTGTTATTACTAGAAGGTCTTGTAAGTCTCCAGAGAATTGTTCAATTTCAGCTTCTTCAGATTACTGATTGGGGCATATATTTGGATTACTGTGATACTGAATGGATTGCCTTGCAAATGAGCAGAGATCATTCTGTCATTTTTGAGATTGCATCCAAGTACTGCATTCTGGACTCTTTTGCTGATATGAGGGCTACTTGCAGTCCAAGGGACTCAAGAGTCTTCTCCAACACCACCCTTTAAAAGCATCAGTTCTTCAGCACTCAGCTTTCTTTATAGCCCAGCTCTCACATTCATACATGACTACTGGAAAAACTGTAGCTTTGACTATATGGACTTTTGTTCACAAAGTAATATCCCTGCATCTTAATACACTGTCTGGGTATGTCATAACTTTTCTTCCAAGGAGCATGTGTCTTCTCATATCTTGGCAGCAGTCACTGTCCGTAGTGATTTTGTATCCCAAGAAAGTAAAGTCTGGCACTGTTTTCATTGTTTCCCCATCTATTTGCCATGAAGTGATGGGCCCAGTTGCCATGATCTTAGTTTTATGAATGTTGAGTTTTAAGCCAGCTTTTCACTCTCCTCTTTCACTTTCATCAAGAGGCTCTTTAGTTCTTCTCCACTTTCTGCCATAAGGGTGGTGTCATCTGCATATATGAAGTTGTTCCTATTTCTCCCAGCAATCTTGGTTCCAGCTTGTGTTACTGTTCTTATACTGTTCCAGCTTCTCATACTGTTCATGGGGTTCTCAGGGCAAGAATGCTAAAGTGATTTCCTACTCCTTTCTCCAGTGGAACATGTTTTGTCAGAGAACTCTCCATCATAACCCATCTGTCTTGGGTGGCCCTACATGCATTTTCATTGCATTAAACAAGGCTGTGATCCATGTGATCAATTTGGTTAGTTTTTGATGATTATGTGATTCTATTAATGAACTTAAAAATTGAAAAAAGTATCTTAAACTGTTTTAATATATTGGTATTGAAACAGTTATCTCAATATTTTAGCATTTGATTTCCCAAAAGTTATGCAAGAGTTTGATAACCCTAATTAACCTATGCTACAACTTGCCATTTAATAATAGTGCTATGTATAATACAAGTAGAATATCAGATGATGAAGTTTGCATTAACTTGACATGGCAGCTGCTCATCATGTCACTTTTGCTTGTTTGTTTGTTTTCTACAGAAGTTTGAATACCAACAAAAAGAATAATTATCTTTTTTTTTTGCTCACACAAAAGAATTTTTTTTTTTAATCCTCACGATTATCTTAGATGTAGTACAAAATTTTCTATGGTTTTGTAAGAAATACCTCCACTGTATTCCAGTAAATAATAGGTGAATTTAAATAGTTTGGAGTTTGTTGATTTTGAAGATAACAGAGATCCAGTAATTTATCCACAGCTCCTACGCCAAGAATCAGCTATCAGCTAGACAGTGACACAGTATATCTAGAAATCAAGAGTTTGAAGTCATCTTTGATTCCTCTTTTGATAATAAGTCCTTAAACCTTCTACAATAAAGAATTCTATCTGTAAAACAGCATTCTTTCACCCAGATCCTGTTCTTTTCCCCATTTTACAACTCACTGATATTGTAAGCAGAGTTCATATTAATTTTAACATAAAAACACTAGAGATACTTAAGATATTAAAGATTTTCTTCAGTTCAGTCCAGCTGTTCAGTCATGTCCAGCTCTTTGCAGCCCCATGAACTGCAGCACGACAGGCCTCCCCACCCATCACCAACTCCCAGAGTTTACTCAAACTCATGTCCATTGAATTGGTGATACCATCCAACCATCTCATCGTCTGTTGTCTCCTTCTTCTCCCACCTTAATCTTTCCCAGCATCAGGGTCTTTTCAAATGAGTCAGTTCTTCACATCAGGTGGCCAAAGTATTGGAATTTCAGCTTCAACATCAGTCCTTCCAATGAATACCCAGGACTGATCTCCTTTAGGATGGACTGGTTGGATCTCCTTGAAGTCCAAGGGACTCTCAAGAGTCTTCTCCAACACCACAGCTCAAAAGCATCAAGTCTTCAACACTCAGCTTTCTTTATAGTCCAACTCTCACATCCATACATGACCACTGGAAAAACCATAGCCTTGACTAGATGGACATTTGTTGACAAAGTAATGTCTCTGCTTTTTAATATGCTGTCTAGGTTGGTCATAAATTTCCTTCCAAGGAGTAAGTGTCTTTTAATTTCATGGCTGCAATCACCATCTGCAGTGATTTGGGAGCCCCCCAAAATAAAGTCAGCCACTGTTTCCACTGTTTCCCCATCTATTTGCCAGGAATTGATGGGACCGGATGCCATGATCTTCTTTTTCTGAATGTTGAGATTTAAGCCAACTTTTTCACTCTCCTCTTTCACTTCTATCAAAAGGCTCTTTAGTTCTTCTTCACTTTCTGCCATAAGGGTGAAGTCATCGGCATATCTGAGGCTATTGACATTTCTCCCGGCACTCTTGATTCCAGCTTGTGCTTCATCTAGCCCAGAGTTTCTCACAAGGTGCTTTGCATATAAGTTAAATAAACAGGGCAACAATATACAGCCTTGACATTCTCCTTTTCCTATTTGGAACAAGTCTGTTGTTCCATGCCCAGTTCTAACTGTTGCTTCCTGACCTGCATACAGATTTCTCAAGAGGCAGGTCAGGTGGTCTGGTATTTCCATCTCTTTCAGAATTTTCCACAGTTTATTGTGATCCACAAAGTTAAAGGCTTTAGCATAGTCAATAATGCAGAAATAGAGGATGTCTTAAAACTATAGTACTTTTGACAGTTCTCAAGTCATAGAATTATTGACTTATACTCTGGAAATATAGCCTATGTGTATTCACATGAATAATTAGAATTTTGGGCTTTGATATCATTTGGAAGCACACTATTTTGGTTGGATGGTTCTAGAATCAAACAGCCTCAACACATTTCTTAGTTCCTGTACATTTCTTAGTTATTGCTTTTTACACTTTGGTAAATTATTTCTGTTTTCTTTGATTAAGTTTTCTCATCAATATAAAGGATAGGATCATAACAGTACATACCTCATAAGGTGTTCTTGACATTAAATTAGTATACCTAAAAGTTGTAACTAATATTAATTTGTTCAAAAGTTAAGCAAAAACATAATTTTATCATACTGTGAGCTTCAATAATTCATTAATTTGAATTCAATTTATTATTTGTAAGTTGAATATAGGGCTTTGGATATCATTTGAAGTGCAGGTTACAATTAAATTGCTGATTACAGAGGCTCACTAAAGATATTTGTGCTATTATCTGTTCTATTCTAGTTTTTCAATGTCAGCTGTAATCTCTCTAAAAAAGTTGAAGTCAGCCTTTATTTTAAAGCACTCTAAACACTTCCCTGAAATAATTTGATGTATTGGTATTAATGTAATTCTCATGGTACAGAAGAATAAATGGCTGTTAAGAATATTGAAAGAATTAGGGAACACTGAATTTAAAGTGCCTTCTTCAACTTTTGTCAGACATTATAAATGTAACCATAATATGCAGTTTCCTACTAAAGTTCAATATACTTAAAAGATTTTTTTTTCTTTTATGATTTAGAAATGGTGGTTATAATATGTTGAAAGAGTAAAACTTGGATTTTAATATATGAAAGCACCCCCAAATCATAACTGGGATAATTTTTCCTGTAGGTGCAAATTACCTATTTGTTAAAAGACTGAAAAAAATTGGCATACAGAACTAGTCTAGAAGTGTCAGTCAACGTTAGGATAGATTTTGGAAGTCTTTCAAAGTATATACTTAACAAGTATATATTAGGTTACTTTGGGAGAATATAATGCATTAGATCTTTACCTCTTGGTAATAGCCACCACATACTAAATATATTCCATCAGAAGTACTAAATATGCTGCATTTAATCTATTAATAATATCTCAAGGACTAGTTCTGAGCTATCTTATACTTAGCATCAGCACCATTGACACTGTCTAAATACTCCTTAGCTTCAAGAAATAATAGGAACCAAGTTTTACTGAATTCACTTGCATGTGTGTCTCTGACTTAGTGTATGGAGTGAGAAACCCCATCTGAAATGATAAATCCTAAAAAGCAGAAAAGACAGACCATTATGTTTCAGAGCCAGTTGCTCCTTGGGAAGATGTAAAGTTCAAGGCACCGTTTAGATAACCTTCTTGAGAGCTTGTATCATTGCTGCAGTCTGAGACCATCTAGAAAAGCTTGCCCAGAGCTACTAAAATTTGCCAGAGCTTTGAACTGAACTCCTCATAATCATCTATTTCTGTGCTGTTGACTGACACTGATGATGGCTTCCCTGACCTTCATTTCCTCAGACTTTCCAACAGTTTAAATATTCAAAACTTCTCTTGAAATGCGTAAGGTGGTTTCTGTTTTCTTTCTGAAATTTGATTGACACAAACCTTATGAAGTAGGTGTCATTATTCCCTTTATACAAATCAAGGATATTACGATCAAAAAGTTTAGATAACATGTACAAATATCACATGACAAATACATGGCTGCACTGACATGTGGCCCTAATTTATTCAAAGATGGTTTTGCCCAGTGAAGAACACATCTGCCATTATATTCTGAGATTGCTTCTAAAAGTGGTGTGTCTTATACTACATTGCTCTACACTACATCCATTTATACTTAATATTATAAATTATACACTTTTCTTTGTACTTTTAAAATATCTAAAAATTTTAGTACTTTTTCACCTTACTCATAAAATTTTTATTTAAAGACTTATAAAAACTTTGGAGTGTTCTCATTATTTTCATCATAATATCTAATGTTGGGAAGATTTATTGTTTCTATGTGAGTATGTGTATATTTACATTCACATCTTTGCCAGTCTTCTGAATTTTTCCATTTTAGATTTCTAATTTTTTTCTTCAACTAATTAGGAAGTTGTACCATCTTTTTCTATTCTAAAAATTACAATATATGAAATGAAATTACTAGGATAAATTTTGTGAACATTTTTAAGGATTGTGTTTCTAGAAATGTGATATGTCTTTCTCCCACTAGCAATATCTATAAGTAATAATTTTATTGTCCTTTTATGGAGTGGAATTCTATTATTTGTAATATTATTTTTATATACAAATTACACTTTATTTACTTCTAGATTGTTCAAAAGTTTATTGCTCTATATTTTACCAGAAACCGCATTAGACATTGGAGATATAATTAACAGACAGATGTGGTATGGATGTTCTGTTTCTGAAACTTGCAATAGAATGAGAAAGATAGAAATGAAATAAATATTTTAGGAATAAATGTAAAATTACAACTATGGTAGGTATTATGGAGCAGAATACAAGGTGATAAGTTATAGAAGAACAGAGAAGTGTTCTTGGAAGAAAAGTGTATATAGAGGCTCTCTGGCAGGAGAAAGCTTTGTTCCCTGGCAGCAAGACCAGGGCACTTGATGCAGAGAAAGAGAGAGAGAGAGAGAGAGAGAGAGAGAGTTTTGGTGTTCATGCAGCTGAAGAGATAAGTAGGTCAATGTAAAACAAAAGAAAACAAAAATTAAAAAATTAGATGCTACTTAATCCTTTTCTTGGATCTAAATGATAAGCCATTGAAAGATTTTTAAATACAGTATAGTTTTATCTGATGTGACTTAAACAATGCTACTTTTTTTATATGGAAATTGATTGAAAGGAAGCCTATATGGTTTTGTGGAAACAAAGTAAAAGATATTTGACATAAGTGATGGAAAAATTTGGAGGTACATTTTAAGGGAGTGGTAAGGTCTTGGACATTCAGGATGAAGAAAAAGATTGAGTCAGGAATGACTGTTTCCTGAATTTTATCAAGAGATGGACACAGATAAGGAGAACTAGTTTTGTGAGTAAAAGCATCACAAAATTTATTTGGCTATGTTAAATGTCAGTTGCCTTTGAAAACTGGGAAAAAAGAACAAGTTTCAAGTGTGCTTGTTTATATCCATGTGCAATTTGAAGCACAAAGGAAACTTCACAGCTAGAAATACAAAAATTATTGCCACCCACATATTAATTGAAAACATGAATAAAAATACAATTATTTAATGAGGTTTTGAGAGTTAACAGAGAATAGGTTCATAGATGAGAAGGACAAAATAATCACAACATATTATATAGTTTATTTTAAATTGTGAATCAGTTGAAAAATTTTAGAACCTTTGATGATTTTTATGTTGAATATTTTTCTTTCTATATGTACCTAAATGTTTTAATGATTATAGCTAAATCAAATATTTGTTTCTAACTTGCTGTTTATCTTTAATTATACTTATTTTCTGTACATAAGTACTAAAAGTTTATGAAAACATATATCTTGCTTTTGCTCTTAATAATTATTACTTATGAATATATCATTATATTTAGCTTCTATTATTTTTATTATTTTACCAACATCTAGAAAAATGCCATTATTAATGCTTACATAAATGTGTCTTCCATCTTAAATTTTCCCATTCGCTTGTTTTGCAAAATGCATGATATTAAATGTGAATTTTAACTGACTGATGTTAATTGATTATCAGATACCTATCCAATTCTCCCAACTCAATTTTTTGAGTAATCTACCTCTTAGCCATTGAGATATTATTTCTACATTTTATTTATAGGAAGCTTTTATACATACTAAAGCTACTCGAAATAGTCTATTCTATACACTGATTCTGTTTGTCTATTTGTTCACTTTATCCGTTTTAGGGAACGACTGTTTTTGAACTGTATATATACATATGTGCATGCGTATAATTTTCCTCAATGTTATTTTCAGTAAATCCTGTATTAATGGAATGAATAACTGTGAAAATGGAAAAAAATTTGAAGTAACCTGATAAATTGAATATATGTATAGTCTTTAATGCATTATTTGTTATTTATAAAAAGTAAAAATTTAAAAAGACATGTTGCGAAGACTAAAGATAGTGATGCACCAAAAAATTTTGATTTACCAGATCTTCAAAATTATCATAAATGATTTAAATATACTAAAAAAACCACACAGAGAAAGCTTTCATTTATTCAAAATTTTGAAGCATATTCATGTTCATAAATAGATTTGCTGTTACTGTGTAACTTCTGATAAATAGAATTTTGCATTTGCCTATATGAGTGAGTTCTTTAAATCACTCATAACATCAATTTCAGTTCAGTTCAGTTCAGTTCAGTTCAGTTCAGTCGCTCAGTTGTGGCCGAATCTTTGCTATGCCATGACTCGCCGCACGCAAGGCCTCCCTGTCCATCACCATCTCCCGGAGTTTACTCAGACTCATGTCCATCGAGTCAGTGATGCCATCCAGCCATCTCATCCTCTGTCGTCCCCTTCTCCTCCTGCCCCCAATTCCTCCCAGCATCAAAGTCTTTTCCAATGAGTCAACTCTTCACATGAGGTGGCCAAAGTACTAGAGCTTCAGCTTTAGCATCATTCCTTCCAAAGAAATCCCAGGGCTGATCTCCTTCAGAATGGACAGGTTGGATCTCCTTGCAGTCCAAGGGACTCTCAGGAGTCTGCTGCAACACCACAGTTCAAAAGCATCAATTCTTTGGTGCTCTAGACTTACACTAAAGAAAATATATATAAAAAAAACCCTTCTAATTATTGAAAGTATCTTTTAAAAATTGATTTTTCTTTCCAGTTAAGAAATTGATATTTATTAATGAAGTATTCCTTTTATTATTATTTCAAAATTTTTCAGATTTAATTCCTTTTATTTTATCTATAGCAGTTGGCTAACCAAAACAAAAAATAATTTAATCATAAAAAAATCTGTTTTGTGTATAGCTTTTAATTTATCAGAAGTTAATTGGTTTTATTTTGAACAGTTGTGCTCAGATAAGCACAGTTTTTCCCCTACTATAGTAGCTCAATATACTTTAATATGAAATAGTTTGTTACAATAACCCTGTATGTGAGACAGCAAAAGAGACACAGATGTATAGAACAGATGTATAGTCTTTTGGACTCTGTGGGAGAGGGCGAGTGTGGGATGATTTGTGAGAATAGCATTGAAACATGTATAATATCATATATGAAATGAATCACTAGTCCAGGTTTGATCATGATACTGGATGCTTGGGGCTGGTGCACTGAGATGACCCAGAGGGATGGTATGGGGAGGGAGGTGGGAGAGGGGTTCAGGATGGGGAACACGTGTATACCTGTGGTGGATTCATGTTGATGTATGGCAAAACCAATACAATATTGTAAAGTAGTTAATCTCCAATTAAAATAAATAAATTTATATTTTAAAAAACAAAATAAAATGTTAGACTTTACTATGTTAATTTTAAACAAAAATAATTAATGTTAATGATATTGTTTACAATTAACAATAATAGTTTATTATAGCCTTCAATGATACTCAAAATATATTCTTTATTTTAGAATCCAGTATATTGTGGAATAGAGCTTTGTTTTTGAGTTTTAATGTTTCATGATTTTATATCAGTTGTGACTTTAACACAGAATAATTACACAGTGAAAATTTAAAAAAGGAATTTCCACTGTAGAAGTATTCTGTTTCAAGTCTATGATCTTATAAATTACTTTCCCACGTTATATATATGAGAAATATTATTAGAAAAAAAATAATTTTTCTCTAAACTTGATTTTGAAGAGTGAGACATTGTGGATAAGTGAGTGATGGCCAAGAATATCTTCCTTGAAGCTGATATATGCTGGTCAGTGATAACTATTCTGTAGGACTTCTCTATGAGCTGAATCAAAACTTGAGAGTATATAATCGCTGAATAAGACACTCATCTCAAGGGAATTGATCCATAATTTAACAGCAGATCAGTCTTATATCTCTATAAAAGTACCTGCGTTTTAATAATATTCAAACACAGAGAAGTTTTTCCCCCGACCTCTGCATCACTTGTAGAGTGCTTTGAATAATATAAGCATTTGTACTGAAACCTGAATCACTTTAATTGGATTCTATGACAATGAGTCCCAGGTGTCTTCATTTCTTTAGAACTCTGTTAGCAGATCATTCTAAGGTAGAGCTGTGACACAAGAAAATAGTAACACAATATAGAAAAGAATACATTCCTTACTACCATTTTATAAATCTAATTGAAAATTCCCTGTAATTTTGTTAGAAAAGCTTGGAAGAAATAGTGTGATGAAACTAGTATGATAGAAAGAGCACTGGATTGAGAGTGAGAGAACTGAAGGTCTTTCTCATTGAATGCCTGGTTCTGCTTTTACTCTGTATTCAGTTCAGTTTAGTCACTCAGTCGTATCTGACTCTTTGAGACCCCATGAATTGCAGCACACCAGGCCTCCCTGTCCATCACCAACTCCCAGAGTTTACCCAAACTCATGTCCATTGAGTTGGTGATGCCATCCAGCCATCTCATCCTCTGTCATCCCCTTCTCCTCCTGCCCCCAATCCCTCCCAGCATCAGAGTCTTTTCCAATGAGTCAACTCTCTGCATGAGGTGGCCATAGTATTGGAGTTTCAGCTTTAGCATCATTCCTTCCAAAGAACACCCAGGAATGATCTCCTTTACTGACCCACAAATAAAAGAGTGTATTGGATAATTATATCAGACCTGTGCTTGTCTCCTCATTTCCATTGTTTCTTCCCCTTTTCCAATAACTCTAGGCATCTCTTTGACAATCCATATAGTTATGGGGAAGTTGCCCCCACTACTGGTTCAAGAGGCATGGCCTGTTATTCTTTCAAAACCATCAATATATTCATCCTTCTTGGCCATGAGTATGAGCATAAGACTCAAGCAAAACCAATATTTAACATATTGCTTGGAATTTTAAAGAAAAGGGACATTCTCTTTGTTGGAGGGCATAGGCTTAGGTGATAAAGAATACATTTACAATGCAGGGGACCCAGGTTCAAACCCTGGATCAGGAAGACCCCCTGGAGAAGGAAATGGCAACCCATTCCAGTATTCTTGTCTTGAAAAATCCCATGGACAGTGGAACCTGGTGGGCGACAGTCCATGGGGTTGCAAGAGTTGGACATGACTTAGCAACTAAACCACCACCACCATAGTATATGCGTGTAGGACAGGGCTTTGTGTCAGAAACTTTTGCCACTATTAAAAAAAAAAAAAAATTCAACTGAGTAAATCTTAAAGGTCCTATTGGCTTTATTCAGTGACTTGTGAAACAAGCAGAATCAAATCTAGGAGACAGAAATGAGCCCTGAGGAGCTGTACATAATGAAAAATATTTTATAAGCAGAATGGAGGAGGAACAAGAAAGTTATACAAGAAAAATGTAGATTGGTTGTGGCAAAGTCACTTTCCTTTAAGGCAGGGGTCTATGAGGCAAATTACCTAACTGGTGCTGATCAGGCAATTTCTGACTGGTTGAAGACTCCATTTCTGAGAGAACCGAAACTATGTAAGTTTCAGTTTGGTAACGTGGGGCTTAGCATAAGTGACTCCATTTTGAGCCTATTAGTTTGTTTGTGACACCATCAAAGCGAAGTCACCTGGAGAAGAAAGCTAAAGCACAGAGAAGGTCAAGACTAAAAGAATTACATAAAAACTGTCTTCTTCATACGATAGTCTTATGTGTAAAATGATGTAAAATCCTCCCTGCTTTTGCACTAACGCATGCCTTTATTTTCAAGCCAGCCGAATTTGCCTGTCTATCAGTTGTAATTCTTGCAACTAAATTAATTTTGATAGAGTAATCCTCAGGGCCTCTTCCAGTTTAATAATTTTTATATTGTGATACTTAAAATTTAAAACAATTGGTACAGCATGAAAAGATTGTGGTCCAGATTAACCTGAAACTCTGTCAAATGCACTAAGAAATGAGCAGTAAGACATCTCAGAGATCACTAGACTGAGGAGAAATATTTCTATTATATGTGTGATCTTCAAGTATTCTGTGAGAAATAATTTTGTAAAAAATAAAGCAATGTTTTAATATGCATTAAATATGATAGATTAAGAGGTTTCTAAAATTGCCAGGCTCAGTGTAGTTTCATCTCTCCAAAATTATACATATTTGAAGAACACTTGTCAATAGCAAACCCTTTTTTGAGCCCTGCCCACCAGAATTGAAGGTCAAACCACTAACACTGAGTTTCAGTAGGAGGTATCTGAGCATTTCTAGTTCAATACTTTGAGACTCCACATCATTCTCCCTGCAGCTAATATATTTTTGGCTTTGTCTAAAATGCTCTATGTTTTGCATGGAATTTAAGTCCAACTCTCATTGTGCCCCAGGGTAGCCCTAAGCTAATAATGGCCTGAGACAGGAAGGGTAGCAAATGCCAACCTCTTTCCTTGTAGTCTGATTAGATCTTTGGAGCAATTTATACTCCTGAGTCCCTATTGGTTTAGGTTGAAGTTGTTATTTAAATGACAATATGTTCTTGCCTAAGTATTTTCCCCTTCTTTCTTATGTTATCTCACTTCCTTTCTCCAGAGAGCTCTCCCTCAGTTAATCATGTGAATAAAATTCTGCATCTCAACCCAGTTTATAGATAACCCCTTCTCCCTGACTTTTCTTCTGGTCCAAGAATCTTTACCTGGGGAACATGCTAAATTCTTTAATCCCCTAAAAACTGTAACCACTACTACACTTAACATTTTCATTACTCAGGCCTAGAATTCAGATCCTGGTGACTTACTACCCATTTCCATACACTCCCATGTTTCTCTCTGGAACTCTGCTTATTCTAAATTATTCATTGATATTTGCTTTACGTGATGATATTGGAATATGAGGGAGTGGACTATGAGAGTCCTAGTCCAGATAAGTGTATATTTTAAAGTATTTCAAATATCATTGTGTTCTCTCGGGTGATCTCTATTATAATACCTATAATATTGAAATGATTGTAGATATCAATATAAATCAATAGAACTTTAAACAAAAGATTGCTATGTCTCTATGTAAGTGCCTTTATTTATTTTCTATCTATGTACTGCATATGGAGGGTGGTGCTTTCTACTTGGTTTTATATGAACTACATACTAGAATCTCATACTAAATGTTTCCTTGCTGCCACATTTTTTACATTACAAAGCCTCTTATTAGGTTTGGACTTTGAAAGCACTACAAGTAATAGCCCCTCTGGGATACTTCATGTTTTGTTTTCTCATTGTGTTTGTGTGTCTTTCACTATGTGCTACAAGGATACATTCTGCCCTGCAGCTATAGGTTTGTTTTCCTTTGTTCTTGCTTTATTTAAACTCAGAATATCAAATGTTTATGGGAAACAATTGAGTCAAGATAAGCAATAGTTAACCAGTAGAGGTTTTCCAAATTGAAATAATTTGTGTAGGGAAGTAGATAGAGAATAAGCCAACACTGAGTGAACTACAGTTAAGGGGGTTAAGCCATTGGAAGAAGCACTGGCATAGGTGACCTTAGTGCCCCTTCCAATTCTGAGATACTGAGATTCCCTAAAATGATATAGAGTAAAAGAGTGAAGATTTTAAGCGGTAAAGCATTGTTATTTTTAAGTAAAATAAAATCTGAACATTTTCATCCTTTATGTTTCTGACAAGTCGGAGAGATATGGTGACATTTAAGTTTGACCCAAATTTCTTATTTTTTTTTAATATTTCTCATTGTGTTAAAAAATGTTTTTTAGTTTACCTCAGTTTCAAGATGAAGCCAGAATGTTTCTGACTACTTCATATTTAAGAAATGATGTGCTTTTAAAGAGGTAGTTGATGTCTTGAAAACTTTTATAGTTTTTGACTAATCCAATTGAGTGTTTTTTTATGAGATTGAGGAATAGAACAGGAATACACATTCCATCATTTCTCTTTGTAATGGAATTTTTAAAATAAATTCTAAAGTCCATATGTTACGTTACATTTCCCAATTCTTTGTTAAGCCAGAATAATTAAAGGATTATTTTCCCTTTTAAAATTAACAAAACTGAGATATAGACAGCTTGAGTTAATTTGTGAAAAGCTTCAATTAAATGGTAATGAGCTCAAAAAATCTAATTAATGGCTTCCAGTTACCTATCAAGCTACTTTCTGGGTTTAAAAATATGCAAGCTAAAGTTCATGTAGCTTTTAAATTAGACAAGATACACAAGATATATTTTTATATATGTAAAAAGAGAATACTTATTTTGCATTATGAAACTTCTAAATTTCAATTTCTACTTCTTACTTACATTGGTACAGTATGTTATTCTATAAATAAGTATATACATGTAGGACCTAAGAAAAACAACTCTCAGGATACAGCAAACTAAAGAACTTTTAAAAATAAAATCCTACAAGCATAATCCCATGTTGTTATTTATTTGCTAACTCTGACTCTTTTGCAACTCCTTGGATTGTATACTTCCAGGCTCCTCTGTCCATGGGATTTCCCAGGCAAGAATACTGGAATGAGTTGCCATTTCCTTCTCCAGGGGACCTTCCCAACTCAAGTATCAAATCTGCAGCTTTACATCTTTACCTGTGAGATTCTTTACCCATGAGCCACCTGGGAAGCCAAACATAACATTACTTACAACAAAAGCACCATAATAATAGGGAATAAGATTAAACATTTCAAACTATTTTATAGTTTAGAAAATTATAGTTTTCCATGAAGTGTCTGTGATATTGGTATTATTTTTCTTTTATCCTTTAATAGAGTAGAAATTAAAAAAAAAAACAGAATAGTTAAGAAATTGGCATAAAGTCACACATTATATCACACTGAAGTACAAGTTTTCTCATTCAGTCATACATTCATTCATTCAAAACCATATTTTTTGAGCACCAATAGTTTCAGGCAACAGATTAATTATTTGAGGTTATAAGAATATTATATCTCCTGTTCTATTGAAACAAGCAAACTAGGTATTTATAGAACTTTAGAAAAGAGTGAATTTTTTTTTCTTCCCATAAGAAACTTTCAGAGAGGTCATAAATAAAAGACTTGCAAAAATGAAATAAGGAAAGTAATCCATCTCATTGTCCTCATGATCAGGATCACGGCTTGATCCGGAACTATTCCATGACCTACTGAATAGCTTCCTAATTTTTTTTTTCCCTTGCTTCTTTTCTATTTCCTATACAGTTCAATCTTCAGTCACAACTCAGAGTTATTTTAGAAATATTAGCTCAGCCATAGCATTCATCCACCTTTGATATTTCCCATTATATAAAAGATAAATTTCAAATTCATTGTTATAGAATGTTTTAAGTTAGTCACAAACTACAGCAAGTCCCCTAACAAAAGTTCCAGTTGCAAAATTTCCAAGAGGCAAGCATGCGTTCACATGTTCAGTCATTTCGGTTTGTTCCTGTATCTGGTGTACATTGCATTGTGCGTGCATTCTCTACAAGTGGTTGTGTTTTTGCATACTTTGCAATACTGTATAGAGTACAGTAGAACAGTATCTTTATTTTACACCAAGAATGTCCAGAAAGTGAAAGTAAAGTCACTCAGTTGTGTCCAACTCTTTACGACCCCAGGGACTGTAGCCTGCCAGGCTCCTCCACCCATGGCATTTTCCAGGCAAAAATACTGGAGTGGGTTGCCATTTCCCTCTCCAGGATGTTCAGAAAGCAAGCATAAAAGCAGGAGTGATGTAGCTGGTACTACTGTACTTTTCAAAGTTAGTACTGTAAAATTAAAAATATTTTCTCTATTTTGTGTTTGTTTTTAAGTATTATTTGTGTGAAAATTATTGTAAACCTATTACAGTATAGCACTGTTGTCATAAAAATTCAGTGACACATGCTAAGAATGGCAAACAATATTAACTAAATGGTTGAGGATTCTTGCACAGAAAATTTCGAAAAAGACCTGAGTTATCCCAATAATGATGTTACCTCCCAAACACAATAATAGTGTCTTTGTAGCCTTGGGAAAGCCTGCTTGGATGGTATCTGGCAGACCAAATCATTGTTTTACTCAAGTTGAAATCAGGACATAAAATTGATAACTTGCTTAGTTTTGTTTCTATCTTTCCCTATCTTATCCTCTCCACTCCTTACCAAGTTTCCTTGAGAGCAATTACTTAATAACTCATCTGAATTTACATGACCCTCTCAGGGGCTTCTTCTGTAGAACTTGACTCTAAAGGGAAGAAATTAAAAAAAAAAAAAAGACCAATCAGCTAGTAATCGTGTCTTTTTTTCAGATAAACAGCCATATCTACATTTATTTTCAGTGTCTATGGGCCTAATTACAGGACTGCATGTACATCATTTTTTGTGTGTGTTTTGGTCTTTGTGTTTTATTCCTCCCCTTTGTTTCTAATTTGTATCACGTTTGTCTGCTACTGCTGCTGCTAAGTCACTTCAGTCGTGTCCGACTCTGTGTGACTCCATAGATGGCAGCCCACCAGGCTCCCCCGTCCCTGGGATTCTCCAGGCAAGAACCCTGGAGTGGGTTGCCATTTCCTTCTCTAATGCATAAAAGTGAAAAGTGAAAGTGAAGTCGCTCAGTCGTGTCTGACTCCGAGCGACCCCATGGACTGCCGCCTATCAGGCGCCTCCATCCATGGGATTTTCCAGGCAAGAGTACTGGAGTGGGGTGCCATTGCCTTCTCCAATCCAGTTTGTCTACTTAACTACAATTGCTTAATGGAGTGGGATTTATTATTTATTGTTAATATAGTGGGCACCCAGAGTGTACACTACACTTGATCATGGATCTTGATTGTGCTCCATAAACACATTTGCAAAAATTACATATTGCTATAAACTTGAGCATAATGAAAAGCATTTATAAACTAGACAATGGTGAATAGTAATCAAGACACCAACTCACCAGAAGTCAATTTACAGACCCAATTCCCCACCTTCCACCCTTGGCCTTGGAGTTGATTCTTAGATATTAGAATATTCAGGGACAAGTCATGTGAAAATAGGGCCAACTGCAAGGGAGAGCAGAAACTTACTACTTTTTATCTTGGTCCAGATTTCTATTTTCAGCATCTAAATGTTGCTAAAACCAAACACCCCTTTAAAGAGATTATATTCTAACTCATTAATCTGCAATTTCTAATACATTACACTTTTGTTAAATGACACACAAAGTGAGTTGAATTGATTTTCTACTGTGACATTAATTTCAGTTATTGAATTGTGTGTGCTTATGTCTGTGTTGTGTGAACTATGAACTGAATATATACCATAAGGGATAGTGAGAACAGGAGGAAAGCAAGATCGAGACTTCATAAGTAAAAACTCAAGTCCTGTGATCATATATTCATGCAACAAATTCTGGTTCTGCTCATGCTAATCAAGTTAACACTAGCTACATGTTTTAACTCTTTGAACATTTGCTTTCCTCTTCATCAAATGGGATTTTGCCTTTCATCACTTTATGTAGCTATGAGTTTACACCTGGGGTCTTTCATTTTCAGTCTGAAGGACTTTAGCACTTCTTGAATAAAATATTTGCTGGTGATACCTCTCCATTTTTGTTTATCTGAAAACATATTTTATTTTAATTTTTGAAGGACATTTTTACTGGTTATAGAGTTATGGCCTGAGGATTTTTTTTCCCCACTTTCTGCATTTTAAAGTTCTTGATTTGTTGTCTCCTAGTCTTTACTTTTTTCTGATGAGAAGTCAGCTATTATTTATATTATAATTTTCTGTTTCTAATGTGCACTCTTCTTTGTGTCCAAGATTTTCTATTTATCTTCATTTTTCAGCACTTTGATCAAGCAGAGCCCTTTTTTTGGTTGTTTGTTTGATCCTGCTTGTGTTTTGAAAAAATTATTTGATTTGAAGTTGATTTTTCTTTCTTTCTTTTTGCTAAATTTAGAAATGTATTAGCTTTTACTTTTTTGGTGCCATTTTTCATTTGCTGTCAATCTGGAATAACAATTACTGTATGCTAGCCACTATATATTTTTCCATGGTATATGTTCTTTTTAATTCCTGTGGGTTTTATGTTAGATAACTTCTATTAATATATCTTTATTTTTATTCCTTTTCTGCTGTCTCTAAACTGTTGTCAAGCCCATACAGAATTGTTTTTAAGATTTTAGTTATTGCAATTTTCTGTACTATAATTTCTAATTTGATCTTTTCCATTTTTATCTTCTGCTGAGTTTTCTCTGTATTTTTGTTCATTAAAATATTTTCTTTTTATGCTTTTGCAAATATTTATCATGAATATTTTAAGGCCCTTCTCTACTAATAATAGCATCTGGTTCATCTATAGAAAATAGATTGTATTTCCTAGTTTTTGAATTCTCAATAAACTTAGACTTTATATTGTACATTATGAATAATATGTTGCAGAGACCCTGTCTTTTTTATCTACCTCTGAAAAATTTTGATATTTGTTAGCAGCATGGAATTTAACAAACTCAAACTCCAAACTGACAATCATGTGAAACACAGCAGCTGCAAAATTTCTTTCCTTGAGACTGTCAGCTGTGATTTTCACTTTCATAAATACTTTAGGGTCATCTGAGGATTTAGTGTCATTTAGGGTCATCTGAGGTTGTAATGGGGCTTCCCAGGTGGTGTTAGTGGTAAAGAATCTGCCTGCCAATGCAGGAGACATAAGTGATGTGGATTTGATTCCTGGGTCAGCAAGATCCCCTAGAGGAGGGTGTGGTAATCCACTCCAGTATTCTTGCTTCGAGAATCTCATGGGCAGAGGATCCTAGCAGACTACAGTCCTTTCTGTCGCAGAGTCAGACACAACTGAAATGACTGAGCATACACGTGCATAAACCGATTATGGGACTCACTCTCCTGTGGGTCTGTCTTTTCTTCCCCATCTGTATTCTACAACTATGCTAGTAGCCGACAACTCTGTCTCTTGACACACTCCAGCTACTTGTATTATTTGTGTTTTCTCTTTTATTAATCCCAGCCTTCTCTCATTGTGAATTCTGAGTTATATCTTAAGGCATTAAGCCATGTAAATGCAAAATTACCTGATGCAGTACCTTTTTTTAAGTGGTCAGATTCCCTCTAATTTCTGCCTTCATTTGTTCATTCTTCAGTGCTTTCAAATATCTGGTTTTATATTTTGTCCAGATTGTAGTTGTTATCCATGAAAGTGTCAGTTCACCATGAGGCACCCTCACATTTGGAAACCATTTAAATATTACTGTATTTATTTATTAGGTTCAGTAACATGAGGACACATGGTATTAACAGTCACTAGTCAAAAGGTATATCTGATAGAAAATAAACTGTAAGGAGTCCAAATTAAGTATCTGAATTTCCTTTGGGAGGCAGTAAATATTTGAATAAAGAGCAGATGGAGGCAAATGAAAAAATATTTTACTTCCTTGCTGAGATAATTCAGTTGATCAAAAGGATAGAAATTAGAGGAACTACCCCATATCACTCAGGAAAGAGTGTTTCCTGGAGGACAATAAGCAAATATGTATATATGTATAACAAATATAAATATATATTGGGATGTGCTCTACAGACTGCTTACATATTAAATATTCATTTGTCTTAAATAACTTCATTTAATTCTAAAGTTCCATTTTGGCAAATGAATCACTTATAAACATTTTAGGCTACTATTGATAATTACGTTAGTTATTTAAGTGTCATAGTTCTTGGAATGTGAGGACCATGACGATCATCACATTTATACCTAACAGTTTTTTGAGCTACTTATACAGCGATGCATTAGTCTTACTTATACAGAGATTCATTATACAGGATACATTAGTCTTATTGTTTCTAACAAACCAAAGTATCTCAGAGAATTGATTTATTCTGAAACCTAATTAACATTTCATTGCAATCTACAGTGATAGATTTTAAAAATATCAAGTAATCTTACTAGGCATTATCATATTAAAATAATTAGTTATTATCTAGAGAGGTATTATAACACCTCACATGATTAACTACCAAATGGATTGAACATGAATGAATTTAAGTTGCTCAAGTGAACCAGAATATACACACACAATTTCATTATGCAATAGCTTGCATCATTTCAAAGAGTCTATTCCTGAGATGCTCTTTAACTTCTTAAGTAAAATGTTGAATATGGAAGTAAACACACAGAAAACAAAAAGGAAGAACAAAAGAGAAAGGGAAAGAGAGAAGGAAAGAGAAAAATAAGTAGTGTGGTATAAATATCTGGAAAGACAAATCTCTTGTTGTTTTAGGCATTAAGATCTCTTTCTTAGGAGAAAACAAAAGCAACATGAAAAGGATCAATCCCTAAACTGTTAGAACTGGATCAGGTTATTGTCAAAATCAGTACTGTCTCCTTTAGCACAAGCCTTATTTTGGGCTTCCCTGGTGGTTCAAATGGTAAAACATCTGCCTGCAATGCAGGAGACCCAGGTTCAGTCCCTGGGTTGGGAAGATCCCCTGGAGATGGAGAAGGAAATGGCAACCCACTACAGTACTCTTACCTGGAAAATCCCATGGATGGAGGAGCCTGGTAGGCTACAGTCCATGTGATCACAAAGAGTCAGACATGGCTGAACAACTTCACTTTCACTTTTCACTTTTGGTTATTTTACAATAGACTATGAGACAGAAATTTTATGATACCATGAAACCTAGGAACCAAAAGTGTTATTCTACCATTTTATTTTCTTCTCCAAAAACACTTGCAAAATATTCAGGTAACATTACTCCAGTGACTTCAACCCATTGTTTGTGTTTAACCCATTGTTTTTAAGGATAGAGATCCTTTATTTTTCCTTTTTCAAGCATCTAAGTAGGTCTGAATTCTAAATCTTTACATAAAGGATCAATAATTCTTTTAAAGTTATTATTGTTTTTCTGTAAAAGGCCAGAATATTTTAATCTTCACAGGCCATTAGGTCTCTGTTGCAAATGTTCAGCACTGCTACTATAGCATGAAAGCAGCCCTAGACAATATGTAAATGACAGCCATGGCCATATTCCAATAAAATTTTATTTACGAAAACAGGTAACTGTCAACTAATTTTACCCACTGCTTCTTTAGAGACATAGAGTTGTCATCAATAGACTATCTTCCAAAGGATTCTTGATCTTCTTATCCCTTCTCCTGGTATAGATTTTTTAAAAGACTGTTCAGTTCAGTTTAGTCTCTCAGTCATGTCTGACTGTTTGTGACCCCATGAATTGCAGCACGCCAGGCCTCCCTGTCCATCACCAACTCCCGGAGTTCACTCAGACTCAGGTCCATCAACTCAATGATTCCATCCAGCCATCTCATCCTCTGTCGTCCCCTTCTCCTAGACTGCAGTAATGTCCAATTATTATTTCACTTTTTTCACTTTTCTTTAAAGAAAGTATTAATAAGGAAGCCTCTAACTCTTTAGTTACAGCCTGAATCATCAAGATGGAATAATTTTAGAAGAAAATTTCTCTCACATCTTGACAAGTGGTTTCAGGATTCATTTTTTTTTTTAAAGCTATTATATATGTTTGAGCAAGCTGCTTAAAGATTGTAGTATGGGTTACCTAAAGACAATATTTAGCATGCACAATTTATAATATTAATATTTTCCCAGTAAAGTGTTAAAGGAAATTATATGGACTAGATTTATTGCCAATAAAGAAGAATTTTACTAAGGGTCTGTCTGAATAAAAAATGGTCCACATTAAAAAAAATCTTTAAAAAAACTAGTAGGTAGAAATAAACACCTAATATATCTTGTCATTTGTATAAAACCTTATAAATAGAGAAGTAACATGCTTTTTTTTAAATCTCTGAAGGATTTTACAGTAAAAAAATCTTGAACCATATAAATCTCATAACTACATACTAATTGTGGTTAACTGGTCTGCTCATTTGGGTTAGAAAAAGCTAGAAATGACTCAATATTTGTACTGCTTTGAATCATTGGTTAGTTTGAAAAGTTTGGAAAAAACCCAAGATGATATTCTACAGGAGAGTGCTTTTGGGTAATACCACAAATGACAAGTTTCTATAAAATAATAATATGTAAAAGTCATCTACAAATAAACACCTGCATTTTTTAAAGTAAAATTTTATATTAGTTTCAGGTATACGAAGTAATAATTTGATACCTGTATACACTGCAACATGATCATCACAGTATGTCTATTTACCATTTGTCATCATGCAATTGACTCTCTTCACCCCTCTAACTTCATTCTCCTCTGGGAACCACAAATCTGTTTTCTGTATGCATGAGTTTTGCTTTGTTTTGCTTGTCTATTTTTTAAGTTCACAAATAGCAGATTTCTTTCTTTTTTTACAGCTGAATAGCATTCAATCGTGTGTGTCTGTATATGTATGTATCACATCTTCTTTATCCATTCATTCACCTATAGACACCTAGATGTTTCCATGTTTTAGCTATTGTGAAAAACTCACAATGAGCATAGGGATATATAGCTTTTCAAAGTTGTATTTATAGGTGCTTCAAATAAATCCTACTTTTCTATTTTTAATTTCTGGAGGGCACTCCATACCATTTCCTCTTTACATCAATTTACATTCCCAGCAGCAGTGTATGAGTATTCCCTTTCTTCTCACTCTCTCCAACACTTATCATTTCTTGTCTTTTTTGATAGCCATTGTAGCAAGTGTGAAGCAATAACTTATTGTGGTTTTAATTTGTATTTCCCTGATTATGGCCAACCAGTCCATCCTAAAGGAGATCAGTCCTGGGTGTTCATTGGAAGGACCGATGTTGAAGCTGAAACTCCAATACTTTGGCCACCTGATGTGAAGAGCTGACTCATTTGAAGAGACCCTGATGCTGGGAAGGATTGAGGGCAGGAGGAGAAGGGGATGACAGAGGATGAGATGGTTGGATGGCATCACTGACTCAATGGACATGGGTTTGGGTGGACTCTGGGAGTTGGTGATGGACAGGGAGGCCTGGCGTGCTGTGGTTCATGGGGTGGCAAAGAGTCGGGCACGACTGAGTGACTGAACTGAACTGAACTGATGATTAGTGATGTTACACTTCTTTTCATATGTCTGTTGACAATTTGTATGTTTTCTTTGGAAAAAAAAAAACACAACTTTTAAAATCAAATTGTCTATTGTTTTTGCTACTGAGTTGAGTTCTTTATATATTTTGGATATTAACCCATTGTAAGACATATGATTTGCACAACTTTCCTCTTGTTTCATTGATCTGTGTGTCTGTTCTTATGCGCAAAACATACTGTTTTGATTATTATAAATTTGTAGTATAGTTTATGAAGTTAGGGTGCATGATTCATCCAGCTTTTCTCTTCTTTCTTAATATTTCTTTGGCCACTTGTGGCCTTTTGTGGTTTTATATACAGTTTAGAAATATTTGTTATGTATCTGTGAAAAGTGCTACTGTAATTTTATGAAGATTGCATTAAATCTTCAGACTGCTTTTGAATAATATGATCATATTAAAAATTAATTTTTCTAACCCATTAGCACAGGATGCTGCTACTTTCTTTCCATTTATTTGTATTGTCTTCATTTTCTTTTATCAGTGTCTTACAGTTTTCCTAGTACAAGTATTTTGCTTCTTTGGTTACATTTAATCTAAAGTATTTGATTCTTTTAAATACAATTCTAAACGGGATTGCCTTCTTGATTTTTTTCTTTCTGATAGTTTTCTATTAGAGTATGGAAATGTAGTAAACTTCTGTACATTAACTTTTTGTCCTGAAACTTTAGGGGATTACTTATTAGATAATTTTTTTGATGGGGTGTTTAAGGCTTAGAACTGGACATGGAACAACAGACTGGTTCCAAACAGGAAAAGGAGTACGTCAAGGCTGTATATTGTCACCCTGTTTATTTAACTTCTATGCAGAGTACATCATGAGAAACGCTGGACTGGAAGAAACACAAGCTGGAATCAAGATTGCTGGGAGAAATATCAGTAACCTCAGATATGCAGATGACACCACCCTTATGGCAGAAAGTAAAGAGGAACTCAAAAGCCTCTTGATGAAAGTGAAAGAGGAGAGTGAAACAGTTGGCTTAAAGCTCAACATTCAGAAAACGAAGATCATGGCATCCAGCCCCATCACTTCATGGCAAATAGATGGGGAAACAGTGGAAACAGTGAGAGACTTTATTTTGGGGGGCTCCAAAATCACTGCACATGGTGACTGCAGCCATGAAATTAAAAGACGCTTACTCCTTGGAAGAAAAGTTATGACCAACCTAGATAGCATATTCAAAAGCAAAGCCATTACTTTGCCGACTAAGGTCCATCTAGTCAAGGCTATGGTTTCTCCTGTGGTCATGTATGGATGTGAGAGTTGGACTGTGAAGAAGGCTGAGCACTGAAGAATTGATGCTTTTGAACTGTGGTGTTGGAGAAGACTCTTGAGAGTCCCTTGGACTTCAAGGAGATCCAACCAGTCCATTCTGAAGGAGATCAGCCCTGGGATTTCTTTGGAAGGAATGATGCTAAAGCTGAAGCTCCAGTACTTTGGCCACCTCATGTGAAGAGTTGACTCATTGGAAAAGACTCTGATGCTGGGAGGGATTCGGGGCAGGAGGAGAAGGGGACGACAGAGGATGAGATGGCTGGATGGCATCACTGACTCGATGGACATGAATCTGAGTGAACTCTGGGAGTTGGTGATGGACAGGGAGGCCTGGCGTGCTGCGATTCATGGGATTGCACAAAGTCGGCCAAGACTGAGCGACTGAGCTGACTGACTTAAGGCTTACTGTATATAGTATCATGTCACTTGCAAATAATGACAGTTTCTTATTTCTTTCCTATATGGATGTCTTTTTTGCCTAGATGTTATGACTGGGACTTGCAACAAAAGTGTTAGTTGTTCAGTCATGTCTGACTCTTTGTGATCCCATGGACTGTAGCCTGCCAGACTACTCTGTCCATGGAATTCTCCAGGCAAGAATACTGAAGTGGGTAGACATGCCATTCTCCAGGGGATCGTCCTGACTCAGGAATAGAACCAGGGTCTCCTGCATTGAAGGCAGATTCTTTACTGTCTGAGCTACCAGGGAAATACCATATGAGTAAAAGTATTAAGTGTAAACGTCTTTGTACTGTTTTTGATCTTAGAGGAAAAACTTTCAACTTTTCACTGTTGAATGTATGTTAGCTGTGGGTTTGTCATATACGGCCTTTATTATGTTGACTACATTCCCTCTATTCCCTCTGTGTTGAGAGGGTTTGCTTTTTTTTTTTTAAATCATTCCTGGGATTTTGCTTCTTTGTTCATCACAAGGAAGACAAATATATTTTCAATAATCTGGAGCATTAGAATTTTCTATTCTGAATCTATTAGTATATGATCTAAATTTTGACAGATTTAGTTTTTAAAAAGTATGTTGTATTTAGGCATTCAAGCATCTGGTTCATTTCTTAGAGTTTCTTGTAAGACTGCCATGATTTCTTCCAGTTCACCCAACATACAAATATTCTGTTGAGTCACTAGAAGTACAAATTCCTCATTTCAGCTCCAGCTATATTTATGGCAGCTGCCCATTCTGTTCTCATTGATCAAAGTCCAAGGCAAAAAATAATCCTTAGCAATTGCTTAATTTCTCAAGTTGCTTTTTGGCTCAATGTTCTAGTAAGATTCTTTTTTGAAAGGTCAGAAACTTGTCTCTAATTCATTTCATTAAATTTGGAAAAGGAAAGAAGCTTTTTTATAATTTAGTAAGAACAAGATAGATAATCACAAACTGAAAGGTGTTAATATCTGCTCTTACTCAAAATGAATTACAGCATTTTTCATCTTTTTTAGAACTTTAATTAGCATTATAAGAAGGATATCTTATAAAGTAACTGCATAGTAAAGACTATAGCTAGCATAAATCTCATTGTTGAAGAACCTGTTTCATCACCTGAAATGGAAAAACAAATATCAAAATAGAGTACTAAATTGAAATCAGTTGTAAAAAGAGATTTTTTTGGTAGTTTCAGACCAAGAAATCATTGAAAATGTGGAGTCTTACTAACAAACTGTACCTAAATTAGAATGAAAGATTAATAGGATTTTATTCATGTGCCAATTTATTGTTTTTCATACAGAATCTCATTTCTGTTGTCATCTTAGAATCAACCATCTGCTCCAACCAGCACCAATAATCAGTTTTTAATGATTAAGGTTTACATCTGGTCATCTACTTATCAGTTACTTGATCAGTACCAAGTTTTTTATCCTCACTGATCATCAGTTGTCTTACATGTAAAATGGGATAATAAAATTCATTCTATTATCTGTTTCATAGAATTGTGAGCACTAAATAACATGTGTAAAATTATTTGCACAAGAATAATTTTGTATTATAGTTAATAATCATAAATATGAAAGTTATTAGCACCTTTATCCCATAATGCATCTTTTAAAACACTTACCTCTTCACTCATGATGTAACACAAATGGTTTTCTTGAATGCTTTTCTTCTCTTCTCCACTCATACAAATTTTTCCAGCTCCTCCTCTCTGATTGGCCTTGTGAGTTGGTATTACTACTGCTATGTACATTTCACTTTTAAAAATCTTTCCTCTTTATTAGAATAATTACTGTTCCCAAATGCATTTGCCAACTCCTCTATAATTTTGCAAAATTTTATTCTTCTTTTGTGTCTCAGTTCTTTTTGAGAATATTTAAAAAAAAACTACAAAATATTTCCTGGAAAATGTCATATATATAATAAATATTATATATATATATATAGTACATATTTGTACACACATATTTTTTGCACTCAATTTCACTAGGGTTCATAACCTGCATCACATCTCTAGTTCATCTAAAAGTCATCTAAAGTTTCATGAACCTAGTCTTAAATATTGTGAAATCTGTGAATTTGGCAGAAATTTCAAACTGGAATACAGCTGATTCTGCATTGCTGCTGCTAAGTCGCTTCAGTTGTGTCTGACTCTTTACGACCCCATAGACGGCAACCCATGAGGCTCCCCCATCCCTGGGATTCTCCAGGCAAGAACACTGGAGTGGGTTGCCATTTCCTTCTCTAATGCATGAAAGTGAAAAGTGAAAGTGAAGTCGTTCAGTCGTGTCCGGCTCTTGGCGACCCCTCGGACTGCGGCCCACCAGGCTCCTCCGTCCATGGGATTTTCCAGGCAAGAGTGCTGGAATGGGGTGCCATTGCCTTCTCCGGATTCTGCATTAAAACATTCTAATTTTCCTCTGCCGAAGATTACAGGAAAATGTAGCATATTGTATAAAATATTTGAAGACTTAATGTAAAGTCAATTTGGACAAGAAAAGTGAAGTTGATATTAAGTTGAAAGAAGGGAAATTTAAGGCTTGTAAGCTAAGGGATATATAAAAACATAAAGATATAGCAAGGGCATGTAATATTTTGGGAAAGCTTAAGGTACATACAAGAAAACATATATATTTGTACCTTGCTTGTGATGGAAGTACAAAGAAAGAGGGGTCCACCATGATGCCGATCGGATAGGAACAGGGTTGGGGATGCTTGTGCATAAGGGAAGGGTAACTTCGAGTGGTGAGAGTCTGAGCTTATGTAATCAAATCCTTGTTTCTTTATATTGGACCAAGCAGCAGCTTCCAACGTCATGTTCAGTGTTTGGTAGACTAACATCAGTAGTCAATAATAATGAGCTGTCAGTGAAGATTTTCCAAGACTACTAACTCCTTGGCATATCAAAACAGGTCTGTTGGAGATGTATGCTGCAAGAAATTAATGTAAATATCATCCCTCATTTTTCTTTTTGTGTGGTATAGCAACCAACACATAGTAAATGCTGAAAAATCTTTTTTGGAGATATATATATATATATATATATATATATATATATATATATATATATACACATACATATACATATATATATATATATTTTACTAATCAGACATGCAAAAACCTGGACAAATCTACCATATACTAGAAAAGTTACTCAGCTTATTTCAGCTTTACAAGGAACTTTCTCATCAAAGAGAAGTACAAGCTTTTTGGAAATTAGAGTGGCAAAGATAGTGAGAAGCCAGAAGAAATGATGGAGTAAAATGCCCCTCTGTCTAATGCACTCGTGTGGAAAATTAACTGTTCACCATCTAGGTCATTAGAGTGACTTGGGAAGACTCAGGTAGACTTAGTGATTAGGCCGCTCTAGTGGAAATTCAGAAACCTCAATTTTGTTACTAGCTTTCTGCCTTTTGACCTTTTGTAAAAGTAATTTCAGATCTCATTTTCTCTGGCCCTTAAATAGAATCATACCTGTCCGTAAGGCAGTTTTAAGATACTCAGATGAATGATGTTATACATGTTTAAATGCAATTCTCTACTGAATTACTGGAAGACATATATTTCTTTATTTATAAAGTGTCTTTTATATTTTATTAGCTCTTACCACATAAGAAAATCTTGAAATAGGCAGCTAGTAGAATCACCACTTTGACAATAGGTAAACTGAATAATAGAACTAAAAATAAAAGGATCATAAGTCAAAATCTCAAGTATCATATAATCATTTATCCCCAAAATAAAGTAAATAAAAAACCTTGAGAAATCACATATTGAACCTTAGATAAGATGTAATAATATTCACTACATCTAATGTGAGTTAATAATAGTAGTTAATACAAACCAATGATTATATGCAGATATTGTTCTAATCATTTTGTACATGCTTTAATCTAGATAATCTCACAACAACCATGTAAGGTATATACCATTGTTGTTTCCTTGTGCATTTGAGGAATCTGAGACAATGTTGTTGTCTAGTCACCAAGTCGTGTTCAACTCCTTATTTGAGACCCCATGGATTGGGATTTTCCAGGTGAGAATACTGGAGTGGGTTGCCATTTCCTTTCTCCTGGGGATCTTCCTGACCCAGGGATTGATTCTGTTTCCTGCCCATGTCTCCTGCATTGAAGGTGGATTCTTTGCCACTGAGCCACCAGGAAAGCCCTTGTGAGTCAATAAACTAATATACTTGAGGAAGAACCAAGTGGCAGAACCAATAAGTGGCAGAACCAAGATTTGAACCTTGGAAAAGTTGATTCAAAATCTAGGTTCATGACACGGAACTGTACTATGCATCCAGCTGGATAACTTTTCATACCATTTTTAGGATACAAATCCAAAACATCATCTCTACTCAGATGTTACTTATCAAAACTGACTTCACCTATTTTAAAAATTGGCTAAAATTATTTTGTGTTTTTAATACCTGAAATAGCACATATTTAATTCTTACAGTGTGTAAGGAGCTACAATTTACATAGGTGGGGTGGAATATTGAATAAGAGAGTGTTGGTTTCTTGCTATTTCTATGTTTTTAACCAGAAGCAGAAGATCTCAATATCAGTATGAAATGGACAAAAGTGTATAATCAGATATTTACTATTAAAATAGCCATAGTTACCCCACTGCTCAACACTTTTTGACTGTTATGACTGCATAGACAGGCAGTTGAACTTTTATGAAACATAAATTAACACTGCCGTAAAAATTTCATTTGGTTTTGTTTTTGTTTCAAATGAATGTCTAGTCAAACTAACTTAAACAAAGAATGTATGTTCAGACTCACAGTTCTTGTCATATAGCTGACCCATAGCCACAAACCATGCCTCCTAAAAAAAGCATTACATGGTCTCATATTCTGTTAAAATTTACTGATAGATTTAAAGAAGTGTTTATCCATTAAATTCATTTCAACCTGTTCTTATAAAAAATAAATTTAAAAAATAAATTAGTTTCTTAAATGAGCCCATTAATATCCCTTACTAAAATAGAATGCATGTAGACTTTCTTTTTTTAGTAGTCTAATCAGAATGAGTGGCTCAGATTGTTTCATACACTATATTTTCTATTAATGAATTATTTTTAGCAGCTTGAAAGTCCTGCTTCTACATAAGACAATATATTATTTTTCATCTTGTTACTTTTGTATAGAACAAAGGAAAAAAGAATTTTAAGGAAATAACATCACCCCCCAAAATTTTTAAAGACTATCTATGTTGCCATACATTGCTTTATATTCTAAGTTATGCCAAACTATATTGTTTGGTTTTCCATTTTGAAATTCTGCAAGTAGAGAAAAATTTTTTCTTCTCTCTTTTTTTTGGGGGGGTGGGGTTTCTCCTCTAAATTTTATATAGTTATTTACTTGAAATTGTGTTCAATTTGCTAGAAATGTGGTGTGACAAATATAACTAAGCAAAAATACATACATATTTGTCAAAGGTTACAATTTGTGTTTTGGATACTACTTAGTTAGTTTGGATGTATTTTTGTGTAGCTTCTAGAGGAAAATGAGAAACCGACCATCACATTCTAAGCAACTTAAATTGCAGTGTAAGACAGGCATTGGTCTTTCTAGGACAATATGCCATATGGTAGATGGTCAGTTAGTATCTTACATAAATTATAGATTATTCCACATCGCATAATGCAATGGAAGTGGAACACTTTGATTCAAAATTGTGATTCATTCATGATGTGAGACTACAAGTTGCAGGGTTTGAGCTCAGTAATAGAAAGGTAGTACATCATATCTGTTTTTCTTTTATAATTTTGTATTTAGAGAAAAACAAAGTGGCATGAAACAAATACTCAGTGATAATAAATAGACTAACCTAATAAGAAACTGAAGTGTGATAGACATAAGAAGGCACTTTTTTTTTCAGATTTTATTTTATTTTATTACTTTACAATATTGTATTGGTTTTGCCATACATCAACATGAATCCACCACGGGTGTACACGTGCTCCCCATCCTGAACCCCCCTCCCACCTCCCTCCCTGCACCATCTCTCTGGGTCATCCTGCATTCAACCTAGACTGGTGATTCGTTTCTTATGATATTATACATGTTTCAATGCCATTCTCCCAAATCATCCCACCCTCTCCCTCTCCCACAGAGTCCAAAAGACTGTTCTATACATCTGTGTCTCTTTTGCTGTCTCACATACAGGGTTATCATTACCATCTTTCTAAAGTCCATATATATATGTGTTAGTATACTGTATTGATGTTTTTCTTTCTGGCTTACTTCACTCTTTATAATCATCTCCAGTTTCATCCACCTCATTAGAATTGATTCAAATGTATTCTTTTTAATGGCTGAGTAATACTCCATTGTGTATATGTACCACAGCTTTCTTATCCATTCATCTGCTGATGGACATCTATGTTGTTTCCATGTCCTGGCTATTATAAACAGTGCTGTGATGAACATTGGGGTGCATGTGTCTCTTTCAATTCTGATTTCCTCGGTGTGTATGCCCAGCAATGGGATTGCTGGGTCATAAAGCAGTTCTATTTGCAGTTTTTTAAGGAACCTCCACACTGTTCTCCATAGTGGCTATACTGGTTTGCATTCCCACCAACAGTGTAAGAGGGTTCCCTTTTCTCCACAACCTCTCCAAGATTTATTGCTTGTAGACATTTTAAACAGATAGCAAAAGCATTTGGGTACCTCTTATGGACAATAAGCTTAATTTTACAAAGAAGAATGGAATAAATCCTATGTTGCACCACAAAACAAAATAATCATAGGTCTAAATTCCCTTAAGTGGCTTCCGTGGTTGAAGTAAAATGTTTATTTCCACTTGGTGAATAAGGATATGTCAGAATTTTCTATGGTGCATTTGGAGAAAATGACGTATCTTTTCACTTCTATTACATTATACAAGTTCATGCCAATGATATAGGCAGATATGTCTTTTGGGGGGTTTCTTCTGATAGAATGAACACTATAAAAATACTAATAACTAAAGTTCAAGCTAATTCTTTATGTCCTTAGCTATTTCCACCATTGCAACTTAAGTCTTAGTTTTTCAAATTGGATAGTACTTGTCCCCCAAGATGGCATGGTAGAAGGACATGCACTCATCTTCTCCTATGAGAACTCCAAAATTACAACTAGCTGCTGAACAACTGTCAACAGGAGAATGCTGGATCCCACCAAAAAAAAAAAAATAAATAACCCATGTCCAAGGGTAAAGAAGCACCAACAAGACAGTTCAGTTCAGTTCAGTCGTTCAGTCGTGGCCTACTCTTTGCGACCCCATGAATCGCAGCGCGTCAGGCCTCCCTGTCCATCACCATCTCCCGGAGTTCACTCAGACTCACGTCCATCGAGTCAGTGATGCCATTCAGCCATTTCATCCTCGATCGTCCCCTTCTCCTCCTGCCCCCAATCCCTCCCAGCGTCAGAGTCTTTTCCAATGAGTCAGTTCTTCGCATGAGGTGGCCAAAGTACTGGAGTTTCAGCTTTAGCATCATTCCTTCCAAAGAAATCCCAGGGTTGATCTCCTTCAGGATGGACTGGTTGGATGCAGTCCAAGGGACTCTCAAGAGTCTTCTCCAACACCACAGTTCAAAAGCATCAATACTTCCATGCTCAGCCTTCTTTACAATCCAACTCTCACATCCATACATGACTATTGGAAAACCAGAGCCTTGACTAGATGGACCTGTCTGCAAAGTAATGTCTCTGCTTTTGAATATGCTCTCTAGGTTGGTCATAACTTTTCTTCCAAGGAGTAAGCGTCTTTTATTTCATGGCTGCAATCACCATCTGCAGTGATTTTGGAGCCCCTCAAAAATAAAGTGTCTCACTGTTTCCACTGTTTCCCCATCTATTTGCCATGAAGTGATGGGACCAGATACCATGATCTTTATTTTCTGAATGTTGAGCTTTAAGCCAACTGTTTCACTCTCCTCTTTCACTTTCATCAAGAGGCTTTTGAGTTCCTCTTCACTTTCTGCCATAGGGTGGTGTCATCTGCATATCTGAGGTTATTGATATTTCTCCCAGCAATCTTGATTCCAGCTTGCGTTTCTTCCAGTCCAGCGTTTCTCATGATGTACTCTGCATAGAAGTAAAATCAGCAGGGTGATGCACTCCTTTCCTATTTAGAACCAGTCTGTTGCTCCATGTCCAGTTCTAACTGTTGCTTCCTGACCTGCATGCAGATTTCTCGAGAGGCAGGTCAGGTGGTCTGGTATTCCTATCTCTCTCAGAATTTTCCACAGTTTATTGTGATCAACACAGTCAAAGGCTTTGGCATAGTCAATAAAGCATAAATAGATGTTTTTTCTGGAACTCTCTTGCTTTTTCCATGATTCAGCAGATGTCGGTAATTTGATCTCTGGTTCCTCTGCCTTTTCGAAAACCAGCTTGAACATCAGGAATTTCATTGTTTACGTATTGCTGAAGCCTGACTTGGAGAATTTTTAGCGTTACTTTACTAGCATGTGAGATGAGTGCAATTGTGTGGTAGTTTGAGCATTGTTTGGCATTGCCTTTCTTTGGGATTGGAATGAAAACTGACCTTTTCCAGTCCTGTGGCCACTGCTGAGTTTTCCAAATTTGCTGGCTTATTGAGTGCAGCACTTTCACAGCATCATCTTTCAGAATTTGAAGCAGCTCAACTGGAATTCCATCACCTCCACTAGCTTTGTTTGTAGCGATGCTTTCTAAGGCCCACTTGACTTCACATTCCAGGATGTCTGGCTCTAGATTAATTTTCACACCATCATGGTTGTCTGGGTGGTGAAGATCTTTTTGTACAGTTCTTCTGTGTATTCTTGCCATCTCTTCTTAATATCTTCTGCTTCTGTTAGGTCCATACTATTTGTCCTTTATCGAGCCCATCTTTGCATGAAATATTCCCTTGGTATCTCTAATTTTCTTGAAGAGATCTCTAATCTTTCCCATTCTGTTGTTTTCCTCTATTTCTTTGCACTGATCGCCGAAGAAGGCTTTCTTATTTCTTTTTGCTATTCTCTGGAACTCTGCATTCAGATGTTTATATCTTTCCTTTTCTCCTTTGCTTTTCACCTCTCTTCTTTTCACAGCTATTTGTAAGGCCTCCCCAGACAGCCATTTTGCTTTTTTGCATTTCTTTTCCATGGGAATGGTCTTGATCCCTGTCTCCTGTACAATGTCACGAACCTCATTCCATAGTTCATCAGGCACTCTATCTATCAGATCTAGGCCCTTAAATCTATTTCTCACTTCCACTATATAATCTTAAAGGATTTGATTTAGGCCATACCTGAATGGTCTAGTGGTTTTCCCTACTTTCTTCTATTAAAGTCTGAATTTGGTAATAAGGAGTTCATGATCTGAGCCACAGTCAGCTCCTGGTCTTGTTTTTGTTGACTGTATAGAGCTTCTTCATCTTTGGCTGCAAAGAATATAATCAATCTGATTTCGTTGTTGACCATCTGGTGATGTCCATGTGTAGAGTCTTCTCTTGTGTTGTTGGAAGAGGGTGTTTGCTATGACCAGTGCAAAAAAGAGGGATGAAACACAGCCCCACAGATCAACTGAAAATTGGATTAGAGATTTACTGAGCATCACCCCATCCATTAAAACAAGCCCCAGCATCCCCCTCAGTCAGTCTTTCCTCAGAATCCCCCTCAATCTGTCAGTCATCAGGAAGCTTCCATAAGCCTCTTATCCTTATCCAACAAGGTACAGAGAAAATGAAAGCCACAGTCACAGAAAACTAATCAAACTGATCACATAGACCACAGCTTTGTCTAACTCAGTGAAACTATGAGTCATGGCCTAGAGTGCCACCCAAGATGGATGGGTCACTGTGGAGAGTTTTGACAAAACGTGGTCCACTGAAGAAGGGAATGGCAAATCACTTCACTACTCTTGCCTTGAGAATCTCATGAACAATATGAAAAGGGAGAATGATATGACACCAAAAGTTCAACTCCCCAGAGCAGTAGGTGCCCAATATATTACTGGAAAAGAGTGTAGAGATAATTCCAGAAAGAATGAAAAGATGGAGGCAAAGCAAAGCAAAACAAAACAAAAAACCAGTTGTGGATGTGACTAGTGGTGAAAGTAAAGTCCAATGCTGCAAAGAACAATATTACATAGGAATCTGGAATGTTAGGTCCATGAATCAAGGTAAATTGGAAGTGGTCAAATAGGAGACGGCAAGAGTGAACGTCGACATTTTAGGAATCAGTGAACTAAAACGGACTGGAATGGGTGAATTTAACTCAGATGAATATTGTATCTACTACTGTGAGCAATAATCCCTTAGAAGAAATGGAGTAGCCCTTATAGTCAACAAAAGAGTCTGAAATAATCTCTATTTGTTTCCAGGGCAAACCATTCAATATTAGAGTAATCCAAGTCTATGCCCCAGCCAGTAATGCTGAAGGAGCTGAAGTTGAATGGTTCTATGAAAACCTATGAGAACTTCTAGGACTAATACCAAAAAAAAAAATGTCCTTTTCATTATAGGTGACTAGAATGCACTAGTAGGAAGTCAAGAGATACCTGGAGTAAGAGACAAATTTGGACTTGGAGTACAAAATGAAGCAGGGCAAAGGCTAACACAATTTTCCCAAGAGAACACACTAGTCATAGCAAAAACCCTCTTCCAACAACACAAAAGATTCTACACACGGACTTCAACAGATGGTCAATACTAAAATCACGTTGACTATATTATTTGCAGCAAAAGATGGAGAAGCTCCACACAATCAGCAAAGAAAAGACCAGGAATTGACTGTGGCTCAGACCATGAACTCTTTATTGCCAAATTCAGACTTAAATGGAAGAAAGCAGGGAAAACCACCTGACCACTCAGGTATGACCTAAATCAAATCCATTATAATTATACAGGGGAAGTGACAAATAGATTGAAGGGATTAGATCCAATAGATAGAGTGCCTAAAGAACTATGGATGAAGGTTCATGACACTGAACAGGAGACACTGATCAAGATCAAGATTTTAAAATTTAAAAAATAAAAAACTAAAAATTAAAAAAAAAAAAAAGATCATCTCCAAGAAAAAGAAATGCAAAATGGAAAGATGATTATCTGAGGAGGCGTTAGAAATAGCTGAGAAAAGAGAAGTGAAAGGCAAAGGAGAAAAAGAAAGATATACTCATTTGAATGCAGAGTTCCAAAGAATATCAAGGAGAGATAAGAAAGCCTTCCTTAGTGATCAATGCAAAGAAATAAAAGAAAACAATAGAATGAGAAATACTAGAGATCTTTTCAATAAAATTAGAGATGCAAAGAGAATATTTCATCCAAAAATGGGCACAATAAAGGACAAAAAAACACATGGACCTAAAAGAATCAGAAGATATTAAGAAGAGGTGGCAATAATACACAGAAGAACTATACAAAAAAGATCTTCATGACCCAGATTGCCACTATGGTGTGATCACTCACTGAGAGCCAGACATCGTGAAATGTGAAGTCCAGTTGGCCTTAGGAAGCATCACTACAAACAAAGCTAGTGGACATGATGGAATTCCAGTTGTGCTATTTCAAATTCAAAAGATGATGCTATGAAAATGCTGCACTCAATATGCCAGCAAATGTGGAAAACTCAGCAGTGGCCGCAGGACTGGAAAAGGTCAGTTTTCATTCCAATCCCAAATAAAGGAAATGCCAAAGAATGATCTAACTATGGCACAGTTTCACTCATCTCACATGCTAGCAAAATAATGCTCAAAATTCTCCAAGCCAGGCTTCAACAGTACATGAACCATGAACTTTCAGATGTTCAAGCTCCAGTTTGGAAAGGCAGGGGAACGAGAGATCAAGTTGCCAACATCCATTGGATGATAAAAAAAATCAAGAAAGTTCCAGAGAAACATCTAATTCTGCTTTATTGACTATGCCAAAGCCTTTGACTGTGTGGATCACAACAAACCTGTGGATCATTCTTAAAGAGATGGGACTACCAGATCACCTTATATACTGTCTGTCAAATCTGTATGCAGGTGAAGAAGCAACAATTAGAACTGGACATGGAGAAACAGCCTCATTCCAAATCAAGATAAGAGTATGTCCAGGCTGTATATTTTCACCTTGATTATTTAACTTATATGCAGAGTACATCATGAGAAATGCTGGGCTAGATGATGCATAATCTGCAATCAGGATGCTGGGAGAAATATCAAAAACCTCAGATATGCAAATGGCACCACCCTTATAGGAGAAAGCAAAGAAGAACTAAAGAGCCTCTTGATGATAGTGAAAGAGGAGAGTGAACAAATTGGCTTAAAATTCAACATTCAGAAAAGTAAGATCATGACATCCAGTTCCATCACTTTATGGCAAATAGATGGGAAAACAGTGGAAACAGTGAGAGACTTTAATTTTTTGGACCCCCAAATCTCTGCAGATGGTGCAACATCCATGAAATTAAAAGATGCTTGCTCCTTGGAAGAAAAGCTATGACCAACCTAGACAGCATATTAAAAACCAGAGACATTACTTTGCCAACAAAGGTCCATCTAGTCAAAGCTATGGTTTTTCCAGTAGTCACATATGGATGTGAAAGTTGGACTATAAAGAAAGGTGAATGCTGAAGAATGGATGCTTTTGAACTGTGGTGTTGGAGAAGACTCTTGAGAGTCCCTTGGACTGTATGGAGATCCGCCTAGTCCATCCTAAAGGAAATCAGTCCTGAATATTCATTGGAGGGACTAATGCTGAAGCTAAATCTCCAAAACTTTGCCCACCTGATGTGAAGAACTGACTCATTGGAAAAGACCCTGATGCTGGGAAAGATTGAAAGCAGGAAGAGGAGACAACAGAGGATAAGATGGTTGGATGGCATAACTGATTGACTCAATGGACATGAGTTTGGGCAAGCTCTGGAAGTTGGTGATGGACAGGGAAGGCTGGTGTGCTGCATTCCATGGGTTCTCAAAGAGTTGGATACATTTGGTGACTAAACTTAACTGAACTCAGTCCCGCAAATAAGATACATCAGTGTTCTCAATGTATTCTTTGAACAGGTATATTGAGCAATGCTCCATCAACCTCCCTTAGTTATAATGGGAAAAACATCTAGCAATTTGTACAATAGATAAGATTCTTCTTTTGGCAGAGACCAATGTGTAGGGCTGCTGAAAGACTTCATGCTTTTTTGCTACATGTTCCAGTTATGTTTATTTTTATAAGACACTTCTGCATCATTCAAAGATTGGCTTCTTTGTTATGCTACAAATATAGGGAGTGATGCTACACACAAAATGTATATGATCAATGCATCTATGTTAAATGTAATCTATTAGCATTTCCATAAATTTGCATGTACTTTTAATGTCTGCATTTCGGTTCTGCCACTTTGAGCTATATAACATGTGCTAAATTTTCTTATATGTGTAAAAGGGATAATGATACTTTAATATATGATTATGATGATATGATGGTCAAAAGTGATAATATATAAGAAAGTGGCCTTGTAAACCCTAAACTACTATAGAAATATATAATGTTACTATTCAAGATATGAACTTAGATACCTAAGTCCTCATTTAAAAATGTAAATTTAATTGCATGTTATAAAATGCTTTGCATTTATACAAATTATTTTTATGAGCTATTTTATTCATGCACATCTTAAAAGTCTCAATTTTTAATATTTAAGCATCATTGCCACTCCTTGTGCAGCCCATGGGGTCACAAAGAATTGGACACGACTGAGTGACTGAACTGAACTGAACTGAAGCATCATTCAGTGCTCTCAGTTTTTGACAAAGTTGTACACTAATAAACTACGTAAATTCATTTTTGCCAAATATTTTATGTATAACAACAACAACAATATTTATCAAGAGTATTTTCCATTGTGAAGGGCCCAAGTATTAAATGAACTGTTTTCAAAACTATTAATTTGTTCTAAAATAGTGTTATTAAGTTCTTCACTCATCTAACAAAACAAGCATGAATAAACAGGTACAATCTCATGAAACATTCTCTATCTCAGAGAATTAATTTTTTCACCACCTAAAAACTATCTGCACAGCAAAAACAAGTCGATGGTTATTTCAAGCCAGATAATAGAGCATTCTAAAAAATAGGCACAATCATTTACTTTATTTGTTTCTATGTTTCTGCTAAATGCGACATGGGCTATTTGGTGCCTTTTCTTGAAACCACACAAGAAAATAGCGGGCATTTCTTATTCTACTCAATGGGGTATTAACTTTAGAGCAACCAGTCCTTGAGAACAAGACTTGAATAGAACTATTCAATTAACTGGGGTTTAAATTTTGGATTCAATTTAGAACTGAAGGAATGCATTCAGGTAGAACACCAGTTTAGGTCTTACAGGTATCTTGTACATAAGACTAGTAGACTTGTATTCAGAGGTAAAATTCTATATTTCCTTTGGGAATGCATGTAAGAATTAAAGATTTTAAAATTAAAAAAATAAAAATAAATAAATAAAAAGACAAAATTAAGAAAATGAATAAAAAGATGTGCCATTATATTTTCCTACTATGCCCTTGACATTTTACAAATACCACACACAATTAAATTCCCTGGAAATCACTTTTGACAAGCAGTTTTTCTTCCCATCCTTTATGCTCTCTGATGGCTTAGGACTCCCACGACAGTAACAGTTTTCATGTATCTCTCAACTGAAACAACATTATCAGTACTTGTCTGTCCTATATCTTCTGAGTGAGGAGCTAAGAAAAAAATATTATAATACTGATTATAAGATAGACTCAAACATTATACTGCTCTTACAGCATATGCATTTTTTCTTTTTAAAATTTAGTTTAATTTTTAAAATTGTTATTGGAGTATACTTGCTTTATACTGCTATGTATGGCAGCATTCATATATATTATTTTTAGAGGATTTCAAAGCTTCCTCCAAATATTTTGGATATGAGTTTCTGAAAACATGACAGATTAATCAGTGAGATATTTTTGGATGGGAGGATTATGTCTTACAAATCTTAATGCATATGTTGCCACATGTGTAAAGAGTTAATATCATAGCTCCTCTCTAATTTTCTCCTTTTTGCCTCCCCTGATCCATTTTTCATGTTGATTGTGCCTCTGCGAGTTACTTTTGAAGTCTGTCTTTTGGTTGAATTTATTCAATGGAGGCAACTCTAAGAGATTTGTTAAAGAAATGAGAGCAAGATCAAAATATCTATTATCCATTTTCTCTCTGCTGGGCTACAGGTGTATGCCTCAACCAAAGGCCAAAACTACTGGGCAGCCAGGGGACAATTCTTCTAAATTCTGGTGACCTTGCAATATTGGAAATAATAGCTCTTTATTTTTGTTAGTCCTGAGGTGTTTCACTGTGTCTTGTTGGTTTCCAGTAATCTTTCACACACCTTTTGAGTATCTTTCACAGAAGTCTGCTGCCTATAGTCGTGACACTGACTAAAATAGTAGGGTGTTGAAAAAATGAAATTACAGGGACTACCTCTTGTAATAATGAGGAAAAACTGTTTTCATCTAACTAAGCTTTTCATAAATGTTCATGTGCATATTGGCTTATTTTCTCAGTCTTTGCTTATCAATTTAAAAAATATAAATTAAGAAATGACATATACAAAATTAGCATCAAAAGATATAAAATTATGAAGTAAAAAGTGGAAGTTCCATCTAACTACATTCTCACTAATGACATCCCACGTTGCCCTGGTACTTGTTGTACTCAGGAAAAGCTACTGTGATTGTAGCATTTTTTTCCCTATGCATGTATTCACTTTTCATTTTGTTGGTAAGAAATTATTGCAAACTGTGTAGCTTAAAATATCCATTTATTATCTCAAAGTTAGTCTAGGTGGGAAGTCTGGGCCAAAGTTTCTATTCAGAATCTCAAAATAGTGAAATCAAAGTGTTGGCAGGATATATTCTTATCTAGAAATTCAGTTAGAAAAGGATCTAACTTCAGCCTGCTTCTGGTTGTTGGCAGAATTCACGACCTTGTATCTAAAGAATTCATGAAGGCTTGCTTCTTTAAGCCATTAGCAAAGAGGAAGAGACTCTATGTTGTTTTAGAGTCCTTTGACTTCTAGAACATCTTTTAAAGAGCTCATCTAATTATGACAGAACAGACAGTAAAGACTTTGCCTGCAGTGCAGGAGACCCAAATTCAAATCCTGGGAGCGGGGTGTGTGGAGATGCCCTGGAGAAGGGAATGGCTACCAACTCCAGTATTCTTGCATGTGAAATTCATGGACAGTGAATCCTGGAAGGCTACAATCCATGGGGTCTCAAAGAGTCAGACATGACTCAGTGACTAACACTTTCGCCAAGGATAATCCATTTTTTGTTGACCTTTGAATAATGAGGGGGACTAGGGATGCTGAAACCCAGAAGAGTCAAAATCTCCATATTACTTTGCAGCCAACCTTTTGTTTCCAGTTTTACATCCAGAATTCAACCAACTGCCCATTCTGTAGAACTGCAGTGCATATTTATTGAAAAAAAAAAATCTTGAGAATAGTGAACTTATGCAGTTCAAACATGTTGCTCAAAGATCAACTATATATTAAAGTCATTGTTGGGCATTTTGAAAAAATATTTAAGATTTATATAAATTTATTATTTATTACTAAAATAATTCATGTTAATTTCAGCTGAAATGTTTTAATGAAACTAACATGTTTTAAAATTGTCCTATTATATTACTATAGTAAACACGGTTAACATATTTGTTTATCAACTTTCATTTTTCAAAGTGTAATGAAGCTTTTCAATTTTTAAAATATAAATGATATCTTAGAATGCATATAATCTATATTGTAGAGTGGCAATTATTTTTATACCTATGTATATGTGGAATTTATGTATATGTGGAATTTATTTTTAAATATTTATTTTCCTACTCAATGCTGATTTGCATCTGTGTGTGTGTGTGTGCGTGTGTGTGTGTGTGTATTTCCTTGGAATAAATTCCTAAAAGCTAATCATAGTTTTTAAGACATCATATTTATATTGCCAGTTTTTTCATTTCAAATAGTAATACAAGTTTGAACTCATAAGCCATAGGCAAGAATTTTATTATTTACAATTATCTCATTTTTCCCTAAGGATGAAAAATCATATCTTATCTTTTTATTTTGCATATCTTTGACTATTATTGTGTTTGATTATTTTTCTTATATTAGATATTTGGTCAATTTCTTTACTTAATATCCATTCTGGCCCTAATTTGATTTTTCTATAAGAAATACATATACATATGTGTTACCTTTATGGTATTAAAGGAAAATCATATAAATATTGAGAGTATAAAAATGCTGTCAAATTTTACAAATATATTTCTCTGAATATCCTTTAACCTTGTTTACTAATTTCTTTTTAGCTGTTATTTGATTTTCCTCTGGATGATTTTGGCAACAATTAATTTCCACATGAAGAGATAGTTTACTCTTTTTTAAATGTTTATTTTATACTTAAAAATTTTTTTTCTTCACAACTTTATGTATTCAGATACATTTTCCTAGCATTTTCTTCATTTTGTTTTTTAAAATTTTGCTTAGAAATACAATTTAAAATAGACACCTAAGTTCAGTTTTACCCATATATTGTTCTATACTGGAGAAATATAAACCTATATGTGTACACATATGCAGGCATACATATTCTTATGTTTCCATGTAGGTGCATATATTGCCTTTTCACTTATAGTGTGATGGCCTAAATCTCTAACTTAGATTTGTATGTCCTTATATGAATTTTTCTTAAATTCATATTGATGTAATTAATTTGTGTATATAAGTTCAAAACCATCAGTTCATTTCAGTTGCTCAGTAGTGTCTGACTCTTTGATACCCCGTGGACTACAGCAGGCCAGACTTTCCTGTCCATCACTAACTCCTGGAGCTTATTCAAACACACGTCCATGGTGTCAGTGATGGATGGATGGACCATGCAACTATCTCATCTTCTGTTATCTCTTATTCCTCCTGCCTTCAAACTTTCCCAACATGAAGGTCGTTTCCAATGAGTTGGTTCTTCACATTAGGTGACCAAATTATTGGAGTTTCAGCCTCAGTATCAGTCCTTCCAACTAATATTCAGCACTGATTTCCTTAGTTGACTGGTTGTATTTCCATGCAGTTCAAGGGACTCTCAAGAGTCTTCAACACCACAGTTCAAAAGTATCCATTCTTTGGCACTCAGCTTTCTTTATAGTCTAACTCTCACATCCATACATGGTGGTGGTGGTTTAGTCGCTAAGTCATGTCCAACTCCTTGCGACTCCATGGATTGTAGTGTGCCAGGCTCCTCTCTTCATGGGATTCCAGGCAAGAGTCCTAGAGTGTGTTGCCATTTCCTTTCCAGGGGATTTTCCCGACCCAGGAATTGAACTCAGGTCTCCTCCATTGCGGTCAGATTCTTCACCAAATGAGCTACAAAAGAAGCTCTTTCCTACATCCATACATGACTACTGGAAAAACCATACCTTTGACTAGAGGGGCCTTTGTTGGTGAAGTAATGTCTATGCTTGGTAATATGCTATCTAGATTGGTCTTAGCTTTTCTCCCAAGGAGAAAGCATCTTTTAATTTCATGGCTACAGTCACCATCTACAGTGATTTTGGAGCCCCCCAAAATAGTCTATCAGTTTCCACTGTTTCCCTGTATATTTGCTATGAAGTGATGGGACCGGATGCCATGATCTTACTTTTCTGAATGTTGAGCTTTAAGCCAACTTTTTCACTCTCCTCTTTCACTTCTATCAAGGGGCTCTTTAGTTCTTCGCTTCTGCCATAAGGGTGGTGTCATCTGTATATCTGATGTTATTGATATTTCTCCCAGCAATCTTGATGCCAGCCTGTGCTTCATCCAGCCCAGTGTTTCTCATGATGTACTCTGCATAGAAGTTAAATAAGCAGGTGACAATATACAGCCTTGATGTACTCCTTTCCTGATTTGGAACCACTCCGTTTTTCCATGTCCAGTTCTAAGTGTTGCTTCATGACATGCATACAGACTTCTCAGAAGGCAGGTCAGGTGGTCTGGTATTCCCATCTCTTTCAGAATTTTCCACAGTTTGTTGTCATCCACACAGTCGAAGGCTTTGGCATAGTCAATAAAGCAGAAGTAGATGTTTTTCTGAAGCTCTCTAGCTTTTTCAATGATCCAATGCATATTGTCAATTTGATCTCTGGTTCCTCTGCCTTTCCTAAAATCAACTTGAACATCTGGGAGTTCACAGTTCAAGTACTGTTGAAGCCTGGCTTGGGGAATTTTAAGCATTACTTTATAATGTGTGAGATGAAAGCAATTGTGTGGTAGTTTGAGCATTCTTTGACATTGCCTCTCTTTGGGATTGGAATGAAAACTGATCTTTTCCAGTCCTGTGGCCACTGCTGAGTTTTCCAGATTTGCTGGAATATTGAGTGCATTATCCTTTAGGATTTGATATAGCTCAACCAGAATTCCATTACCTCCACTAGTTTTGTTCATAATGATGCTTCCTAAGGCCCACTTGACCGCATTCAAGGATCTCTGGCTCTAGATGAGTGATCATAGCGTCGTGGTTATCTGGGTCATGAAGATCTTTTTTTGTATAGTCCTTCTTTATATTCTTACCACCTTTTCTTACCCATATTACACTCTAAATTTTGACCTTTCCCTTGCTTTCTTTACCTAAAATTACCTGTTAGACATTTATTTATGTCAATTCATTTTGCACTATTTTTAATGACTGCATATCATTTCATACAATTCATTTATTACAATTTATTTCTTCATCTACTGTTTAATATTTAAAATATTTTCAAAATTTTACTACTGTGTATATATGCTATTGTTTTCATTTTGGTAGAGTCAACTCCTAGATTTTTTTAAAAATCCATCTAAATATAGATAACACAAGAGAAATGCAGAGAAAGAGGTACAGACAGAGACAAGAAACAGAGAGAGACAGAGAGAGAATTTTTTAGAAATTAGCTCATTCAGTGGTGGGATCTGACAAGTCTGAATTCTGCAGGGTAGGCTCATAGGCTGAAAACCCAGAGAACAGTTAATTGGGTTGGTTTTTCTGAAGGAAGACTGCTTGCAGAATTACTGCTTTCTCTAGAGACCTTAGTCTTTCTTTAAAAACCTTCTATTTGTTGGATGAGGGTCACCCACACTCTAAAGAGTAATCTCATTTACTTAAAGTCTATTGATTTAAATGTTAATCTCACCTAAAAAGGTAGCCTCACAATGATTTCTAGACTGATGTTTGGCCTAATACCTGGTACTTTTGACACAAATAATTAATAATTGTGTGTGTGTGTGTGGGGGGGGGTGTTTGCTAAGTCACTTCAGTCATGTCAGATTCAGCACCACCCTGTTGACTGTGGCCTGCCAGGCCCCTCTATCTATGGGATTTCCCAGGCAAGAATACTGGAGTGGGTTGCCATGCTCTCCTCCAGGGCATCTTCCAGACCCAGGGACTGAACATATGTCTCTTCTGTCTCCTTATTGGCAGGCAGATTTTTCACCACTAGTGCCACCTGGGAAGCCCCTAATTAATCATCACAGAGTCCTAATTCCTTTTATTGGAGAAAACTTAGAAATCAAGATCTGGATGCTAAGTGTGTTCATTGCTACAGGGAAATCATTGCCTCTTAGTGAATAGACTTCAAAAAATATATGTATGTATAGTAACCTCATGCACACGCACAACTACAGTCTCTATCCATCTACCATCTATCTATCTGAATGAGTTCATACTTATAGTTCTGACTTTAAAGCAACACCATCAGTTCATTTTAACCTTCTAATTTCTTATTTGCAACTTTTTATCCTCCAACATTGACAAGCCTGACTCTCATTAAATGTAATTATGTGCTTATTTTTTTTAATCGTATTATACACAGTCATCTCAGAATTATTTACTAATTCCCTAGAGGAGAAGCAAATTTACTAATTATATTACAGTATGTATGTACAGTTTCTTGTGTCTTAAGCCTGTGGAAGCTGGTGAAAATATTTCCTGATGTTACTGATGTTAGTCTTTTCTTCCTTAGCACATATGCTAGGGTTATGTTATTCATTAGTAATACAATTATCTTCTTTTGTTCCTGTTTTATTGCCTTTTTGATGGTATGACTATTTTAAATTAGACATTTAAAAGTAATTATGTAAAGTATATATTTTAGATTTAATTTCTATGTATAAAGTTCCAAAAATCTTTATTAATTTCTAAGTTCCAAATGTGAGTATTATTTTAAATTTTCATAAACTCAGTCCTATGGGTGTGGGATTAAGGGGGAGAAGTCAGTGACCTTGCTTGACACATAGATTTTGCTTTTTCCTCCTCCAGAAGGGGCCAATTCTCAAACACTCAACCCAGTATTAATAAAACATACACTTGTGATAGAAAATTAACCGAATTCTAGCTTATTGCTTGAAACTGCCATCCAATTTGTTAAACTGATTCTGCATTGTTGTTCAGTCTCTCAGTGGTGTCCCACTCTTTGTTGTCCATGGACTTCAGCACACCATTCTTCCCTGTCTTTTACCATCTCATGGATGGTAATGATTTTTTAAAAAATCATGTCTGTTGACTTGATAATGCCATCCAACCATCTCAAGGTTGGATGCTGTCCCCTTCTTCTCCTGCCTTTAATCTTTTCCAGCTTCAGGGACTTTTCTAATGAGTTGGCTCTTTGAATCAGGTGGTCAAAGTATTGGAGCTACAGCTTCAGCATCTGTCCTTTCAATGAATATTCAGGATTGATTTCCTTTTGGATTGGCTGGTTGCATCTTCTTGGAGTCCAAGGGATTCAAGAGTCTTCTTCAACACCACATTTCAAAAGCATCAATTCTTCATTGCTCAGCCTTCTTTATGGTCCAACTCTCACATCCATCATGACTACTGGAAAAAGCATAGCTTTGACTAGATGGACCTTTATCAACAAAGTAATGTCACTGCTTTTTAATATGCTGTCTAGGTTGGTCATAGCTTTTCTTCCAAGGAGCAAGTGTCTTTTCATTTCATGGCTGCAGTGACCATCTGCTGTGATTTTGGAGCCCCCAAAAATAAACTGTGTTATTGTTTCCATTTTTTCCCCATCGATATGCCATGAAGTGATGGGACCAGATGCCATGATATTCATTTTTGAATGTTGAGTTTTAACCCAACTTTTTCACTGTCTTTCACCTTCATCAAGAGACTCTTTAATTCCTCCTCACTTTCTTCCATAACGGTGGTGTCATTTGCATATTTGAGGTTATTGATATTTTCCCTGGTGATCTTGATTCCAGGTTGTGCTTCATCCAGCCTGGTATTTCACGTGATTCTGCATTAGGTTTTGTATATATAGTGGGAGTTCTCCACAAAACATTGAAACGTTTTAATATGCCTCCTAAAGTTTACTTTGATTCAACAATGCTCCTTGATCATATTATTAAAACAGGTTTGACTTCAGACAAGTTATAACCAACATTTTCTATATAAATCACTTTAAAACAATAATAATTAACATTAAAAAAAACTTTAATACCTGTTATAGAAGATAAATCTACTGCATGATTTCATTTATATGACTTTCTAGAAAAGATGAAATATAGGGTCAGAAAGCAAATCAATGTTTACCAGGGTTAGGATTGGCTTCAAGTGGGCATAAGGGAATTTTTGCTATAATGGAAATGTTTTACATTTTGATACTTGTGACAGTTACATGAATGTACATATTGTCAAAGGACATCAAATTGTACAATTTAAAATGGTAAATCTTATTGTGTGTAAATTTCATTTCAATTTAAAAATCATGCATAGTACACAAAGTACAAAGGCTAAAATAAGATGTATGAGATGTATGATTTAATGGTATCATTTATAAAGATGTTGGAATTATAGATTATTCAGTGATTTGCAATGTCTGATCAAAAAGATCAATTTGATTTTAGGCTATTTTAAAAGGGAAAAACTGTTCAGGTGAGGGGAAGTGTCTCATAATGTGTGGGTGGGTACTGGCCAGATAATAACTATTATATATTATTCAATTTAGCTGTTAGCTTTGGGTGTTAAGGGATATTAAAGAGAAATCACCAAATATAGCTAAAGACTGTACATGCCTGCTATGGAAGTCATCAGTTCAGTTCAGTTCAGTCACTCAGTTGTGTCTGACTCTTTGCGACCCCATGAATCGCAGCACATCAGGCCTCCCTGTCCATCACCATCTCCTGGAGTTCACTCAGACTCACATCTATCAAGTCTGTGACGCCATCCAGCCATCTCATCCTGGGTCATCCCCTTCTCCTCCTGCCCCCAATCCCTCCCAGCATCAGAGTCTTTTCCAATGAGTCAACTCTTCACATGAGGTGGCCAAAGTACTAGAGCTTCAACTTTAGCATCATTCCTTCCAAAGAAATCCCAGGGTTGATCTCCTTCAGAATGGACTGGTTGGATCTCTTTGCAGTCCAAGGGACTCTCAAGAGTCTTCTCCAATACTACAGCTCAAAAGCATCAATTCTTCAGTGCTCAGCCTTCTTCACAGTCCAACTCTCACATCCATACATGACCACAGGAAAAACCATAGCCTTGACTAGATGGACCTTAGTCGGGAAAGTAATGTCTCTGCTTTTGAATATACTATCTAGGTTGGTCATAACCTTTCTTCCAAGGAGGAAGCGTCTTTTAATTTCATGGAAGTCATAGGATCAGCATCAAAAGCATACCTGGAAGCTTGTTAAACATTCAAAAGCTCAGACCCTGTTTTCTTAAGAGTCAAGGATTCTTTTGACTACGGGACACAACACAGAGACACTGGGATACATGGAAGGAAGAACTCTGTGTTACTTACAATTTCCAAAGGAAAAAGCTCCAGGCAGGGCCACAGGAGGGGTTGCGTACAGGAGATCATAGAAAACTGAAGCTGTAGGGAGCAGTTTATATGTAAAAAGCAGCATAGAGTTAGCTACGCTCCCTTTGAATTGGTCTTTTTGAATAATTTCCACAGGCTCCAGGACATAGTGGTTGTCCTGTTTTGTATGAAATTTGGCCCCAGGGTAATTAAGCAGATGCATAATGACCTAGAGTTTGAAAGCCCATTAATCAAAGCAGTTGGGATATCAGTCAGTTCAGTTAAATCACTCAGTTGTGTCAGAATCTTTGCCACCCCATGGATCCCAGGTACGCCAGGCTTCCCTGTCCATCACCAACTCCTGGAGCTTGCTCAAACTCATGTCCATTGAGTCGGTGATGCCATCCAACCATCTCATACTCTGTCATCCCTTTCTCCTCATGCCTTCAATCTTCCCCAGCATCAAGGTCTTTTCCAATGAGTAACTACTTTGCATCAGTTGGTCAAAGTATCAGAGCTTCAGCTTCAGCAGCAGTCCTTCCAATGAATATTCAGGGCTGGTTTCCTTTTGGATTGACTGTTTTGATATCCTTGCAGTCCAAAGGAATCTCAAGAGTCTTCTCCAATACCACAGTTCAAAAGCATCCATTCTTTGGCACTCAGCTTTCTTTATAGTCCAACTCTCACACCCATCATGACTATTGAAAAAACCATAGCTTTGACTAGATGGACCTTTGTTGGCAAAGTAATATCTCTGCTTTTTAATATGCTGTCTAGGTTGATCACAGCTTTTCTTCCAAGGAGCAAGTGTCTTTTAATTTCATGGCTCCAGTCACCATCTGCGATGATTTTGGAGGCCAAGAAAACAGTCTCTCACTGTTTCCATTGTTTCCCCATCTATTAGCCATGAAGTGATGGGAACAGATGCCATGATCTTAGTTTTTTGACTGTTGAGTTTTTGCCAACTTGTTCACTCTCCTCTTTCACTTTCATCAAGAGACTCTTTAGTTCTTCGCTTTTTGCCATAAAGGTGGTGTCATCTGGTGTATCTGAGGTTATTGATATTTCTCCTGGCAATCTTGTTTCCAGCATATGCTTCATCCAGGCCAAATTTTCACATAATAAACTCTTCATAGAAGTTAAATAAGCAGGGTGACAATATACAGCCTTGACCTACTCCTTTCCAAATTTGAAACCAGTCTGCTGTTCCATGTCTGGTTCTAACTGTGGCTTCTTGACCTGCATACAGATTTATCAGACAGCAGTTAAGGTGGTCTGGTATTCCCATATCTTTAAGAATATTCCACAGTTTGCTGTTATCCACACAGTCAAAGGCTTTTTCATAGTCAATAAAGCAGAAGTAGATGTTTTTTTCTGGAACTCTCTTGATTTTTTGATGATTCAATGGAGGTTGGCAATTTGATCTCTGGTTCCTCTGCCCTTTCTCAGTTCAGTTCACTTCAGTCTCTCAGTTGTGTCTGACTCTTTGAGACCCCATGGGCCACAGCATGCCAGGCTTTCCTGTCTATCACCAATTTCTGAATATTGCTCAGACTCATGTCCATCAAGTGGTGATGCCATCCAACCATCTCATCAATCCAGCTTAAACATCTGGAAGTTCATGGTTCATGTATGTTGAAGCTTGGCTTGGAGAATTTTGAGAATTACTTTGCTAGTGTGTGAGATGAGTGCAATTGTGTATTACTTTGAACAGTCTTTGGCATTGCCTTTCTTTAGGATTGGAGTGAAAACTGACCTTTTCCACAATGGGATGTGGACTTAATTAACTGCTTAGGAAGGGGAACCCACTAGCTTCTACCCCATGCCTCACAACTGAGTCAGAATAATGTCAAGCACACACAGGCACAACAAAAACAGCAAACAGTATGAAAATTGACCTGTTGATGTCTTAACATCATTTTAAGACTGAGTTTTAGGGATATTTAAATTGCCCAAGTAGTTGTTGCTGTTATTGTTGTTCAGTTGCTCAGTCATGTCCAAGTCTTTGCCACCCCATGGACTGCAGCACACCAGGCTTCCTGTCCTTTACCATCTCCTGGAGCTTGCTCAAACTCAAGTCCGTTCAGTCAGGAATACCACCCAACCATCTTGCCCTTTGTCATTCCCTTCTATTGCTGCCTTCAGGATTTTTTCTAATGAGTCGGCCCTTCGCATCCTGTGGCCAGAGTATTGGCACTTCAGCTTCAACATGAAGGGAAGTGAAGTGAAGTGAAACGGAGTGAAAGTCATTCAATCTTGTCCGACTCCTTCTGACCCGATAAGTCCATGGAATTCTCCAGGCCAGAATAGTAGAATGGTCTGCCTTTCACTTCTCCAGGGGATCTTCCCAACCCAGGAATCAAACTGGGGTCTCCTGCATTGCAGGTGGGTTCTTTAACAACTGAACCATCAGGGAAGACATCAGCTTCAGCATCAGTTCAGTTCAGTCACTCAGTCGTGTCCGACTCTTTGCGACCTCATGAATTGCAGCACACCAGGCCTCCCCGTCCATCACCAACTCCTGGAGTTCACTCAGACTCACATCCATCCAGTCAGTGATGCCATCCAGCCATCTCATTCTCAGTCGTCCCCTTCTCCTCCTGTCGCCAATCCCTCCCAGCAACAAAGTCTTTTCCAATGAGTCAACTCTTTGCAAGAGGCGGTCAAAGTACTGGAGTTTCAGCTTTAGCATCATTCTTCCAAAGAAATCCCAGGGCTGATCTCCTTCAGAATGGACTGATTGGATCTCCTTGTAGTCCAAGGGACTCTCAAGAGTCTTCTCCAACACCACAGTACAAAAGCATCAATTCTTTGGTGCTCAGCCTTCTTTACAGTCCAACTCTCATATCCATACATGACCACAGGGAAAACCATAGCCTTGATTAGATGGACCTTAGTCAGCAAAGTAATGTCTCTGCTTTTGAATATGCTATCTAGGTTGGTCATAACTTTTCTTCCAAGGAGTAAGTGTTTTTTAATTTCATGGCTGCGATCACCGTCTGCAGTGATTTTGGAGCCCAGAAAAATAAAGTCTGACACTGTTTCCACTGTTTCCCCATCTATTTCCCATGAAGTGATGGGACCGAATGCCATGATCTTCATTTTCTGAATGTTGAGCTTTAAGCCAACCTTTTCACTCTCCTCTTTCACTTTCATCAAGAGGCTTTTTAGCTCCTCTTCACTTTCTACCATAAGGGTGGTGTCATCTGCATATCTGAGGTTATTGATATTTCTCCCAGCAATCTTGATTCCAGCTTGTGTTTCTTCCAGTCCAGTGTTTCTCATGATGTACTCTGCATAGAAGTTAAATAAGCAGGGTGACAATATACAGCCTGACATACTCCTTTTCCTATTTGGAACCAGTTTGTTGTTCCATATCGAGTTCTAACTGTTGCTTCCTGACCTGCAAACAGATTTCTCAAGAGGCAGGTCAAGTGGTCTGGTAGTCCCATCTCTTTCAGAATTTTCCACAGTTTATCATGATCCACACAGTCAAAGGCTTTGGCATAGTCAATAAAGCAGAAATTGATGTTTTCCTGAAAGTCTCTTACTTTTCCATGATCCAGCGGATGTTGGCAATTTAATCTCTGGTTCCTCTGCCTTTTCTAAAACCAGCTTGAACATCAGGAAGTTCACCGTTCACATATTGCTGAAGCCTAGCTTGGAGAATTTTGAGCATTACTTTGCTAGCGTGTGAGATGAGTGCAATTGTGCAGTAGTTTGAGCATTCTTTGGCATTGCCTTTCTTTGGGATTGGAATGAAAATTGACCTTTTCCAGTCCTGTGGCCACTGCTGAGTTTTCCAAATTTGCTGGCCTATTGAGTGCAGCACTTTCACAGCATCATCTTCCAGGATTTGAAATAGCTCTACTGGAATTCCATCACCTCCACTAGCTTTGTTCGTAGTGTTGCTTTCTAAGGCCCACTTGACTTCACATTTGAAGATGTCTGGCTCTAGGTGAGTGATCACACAAGTGTGATTGTCTGGGTCATGAAGATCTTTTTTGTACAGTTCTTCTGTGTATTCTTGCCATCTCTTCTTAATATCTTCTGCTTCTGTTAGGTCCAGACCATTTCTGTCCTTTATCAAGCCCATCTTTGCATGAAATGTTCCCTTGGTATCTCTAATTTTCTTGAAGAGATCTCTAGTCTTTCCCATTCTGTTCTTTTCCTCAATTTCTTTGCATTGATCACTGAAGAAGCCTTTCTTATCTCTTCTTGCTACTCTTTGGAACTCTGTATTCAGATGCTTATATCTTTCCTTTTCTCCTTGGCTTTTCGCTTCTCTTCTTTTCACAGCTATTTGTAGGGCCTCCCCAGAGAGCCATTTTGCTTTTTTTGCATTTCTTTTCCATGGGGATGGTCTTGATCCCTGTCTCCTCTACAATGTCGTGAACCTCAGTCCATCTTTCATCAGGCACTCTATCTATCAGATCTAGGCCCTTAAATCTATTTCTCACTTCTGCTGTATAATCATAAGGGATTTGACTTAGGTCATACCTGAATGGTCTAACAGTTTTCCCTACTTTCTTCAATTTAAGTCTGAATTTGGTAATAAGGAGTTCATGATCTGAGCCACAGTCAGCTCCTGGTCTTGTTTTTGTTGACTGTATAGAGCTTCTCCATCTTTGGCTGCAAAGAATATAATCAATCTGATTTTGGAATTGACCATCTGGTGATGTCCATGTGTAGAGTCTTCTCTTGTGTTGTTGGAAGAGGGTGTTTGCTATGACCAGTGCATTTTCTTGGCAAAACTCTATTAATCTTTGCCCTGCTTCATTCTGTATTCCAAGGCCAAATTTGCCTGTTACTCCAGGTGTATCTTGACTTCCTACTTTAGCATTCCAGTCCGCTATAATGAAAAGGACATCTTTTTTGGGTGTTAGTTCTAAAAGGTCTTGTAGGTCTTCATAGAACCGTTCAACTTCAGTTTCTTCAGCATTACTGGTTAGGACGTAGACTTGGATTACTGTTATATTGAATGGTTTGTCTTGGAAACGAACAGAGATCATTCTGTCATTTTTGAGATTGCATCCAAGTTTTCTTCTGAGGGATTCCTGCCCGCAGTAGTAGATATAATGGTCATCTGAGTTAAATTCATCCATTCCAGTCCATTTTAGTTCGCTGATTCCTAGAATGTTGACGTTCACCCTTCCCATCTCTTGTTTGACCACTTCCAATTTGCCTTGATTCATGGACCTGACATTCCAGGTTCCTATGCAATATTGCTCTTTATAGCATCAGACCTTGCTTCTATCACCAGTCACATCCACAGCTGGGTATTGTTTTTGCTTTGGCTCCATCCCCCTCATTCTTTCTGGTGTTATTTCTCCACTGATCCCCAGTAGCATATTGGGCACCTACTGACCTGGGGAGTTCCTCTTTTGGTATCCTATCTTTTTGCCTTTTCATACTGTTCATGGGGTTCTCAAGGTAAGAATACTGAAGTGGTTTGCCATTCCCTTCTTCAGTGGACCACATTCTGTCAGACCTCTCCACCATGACCCGCCTGTCTTGGGTTGCCCTATGGTCATGGCTTGGTTTCATTGAGTTAGACAAGGCTTTGGTCCTAGTGTGATTAGACTGACTAGTTTTCTGTGAGTGTGGTTTCATTGTGTCTGCCCTCTGATGCCCTCTTGCAAAACCTACCATCTTACTTGGGTTTCGCTTACCTTGGGCATGGGGTATCTCTTCTTGGCTGCTCTAGCAAACCACAGCTGCTGCTCCTTACCTTGGATGAGGGGTATCTCCTCCCACCGCCCTTCCTAACCTAATCAAAAGGTTTATCTATATAAGGCAGTTTTCTACTGAGGAAAGCAATAATTTCCACTGATTTTTGTTAATAGAAAGATAGAGTTAATAGCAACTTCTATAAAATTTTTCCTTAAAGATGGATTAGAGTGCACAGGTATGTTCTTTGACAGAGAAAAAGAAATGTAAAGCGAAGTTTACATCTGGGTTAAGCAAGCAGTAAGCTCAGGAAACAGAATCCCTAGTGTCTGTTCACAAAAACAAATACACTACCACATCTTTCTCCAGAAATGATGGGCTTATTCAGAATCATCAGAAAATTGCAATTAGGTGCCCACAGCCATGGTAAGCCACCTGCAAATCCCTGCAAAGTAAAGGAAGGAGAACACTTTTTACAGAGAGGAAAAGGAATTTGGGAGGGTTCCAAGATGTGTAGAGTCAATGCCTTTTCACTGGCTGAGCCCTTGCCAGGAAAGAAGAGGAGTCTTTTTTATTACAGTTGGATTCTGTTGTCTTTGAGAGACATCAGAGTTCCTCCTTCAGGTTCTGTTTACTGTCCCACATCAAAGGAGTAAAAGCGATGAATTCTCTGTACCAATATTTCTTAGGTGACTTAGGACAATCAGTCTTAAATCAACAAAGATATAGAACTACTTCAGTTCAGTTCAGTCACTCAGTCGTGTCTGACTCTTTGCGACCCCATGAATTGCAGCACGCCAGGCCTCCCTGTCCATCACCAACTCCCAGAGTTCACTCAAACTCATGTCCTTTGAGTCGGTGATGCCATCCAGCCACCTCATCCTGTGTTGTCCCCTTCTCCTGCCCCCAATCCCTCCCACCATCAGTCTTTTCCAGTGAGTCAACTCTTCACATAGGTGGCCAAAGGACTGGAGTTTCAGCTTTAGCATCATTCCCTCCAAAGAACACCCAGGACTGATCTCCTTTAGAATGGACTGGTTGGATCTCCTTGCAGTCCAAGGGACTCTCACGAGTCTTCTCCAACACCACAGTTCAAAACCATCAATTCTTCAGTGCTCAGCTTTCTTCACAGTCCAACTCTTACATCGTACATGACTACTGGAAAAACCATAGCCTTGACTAGACGGACCTTTGTTGGCAACATAATGTTTCTGCTTTTCAATATGCTATCTAGGTTGGTCATAACCTTTCTTCCAAGGAGTAAGTGTCTTTTAATTTCATGGCTGCAATCACCACCTGCAGTGATTTTAGAGCCCCCCAAAATAAACTCTTAGGGGTTTTATTTATTTATTTATTTTCATTTTTTTTTAACTTACATTATTTTGCTTTTGGAAATCTATTAAACATTATACTTAAAGCAGCTACCTGGAACCTATCAGAAAGTTAAAAGAAGTTCTATTGAATGGCTTTTTCAAGAGCCCAGTGTTGTGTATTGTGAAATGTAAACATTGACCACTATCAGTAACGCCACACTCTGAGGAGAGTAAGGAGAATCCTGATAAAGCCTTATATTATGATCTTACATGTGGAGAAATTTGTGACCTTGATTTATATTTTTTGCATCCACGAGGCAAGAGATTCCCAGAATTTCTTACTTTGATGGGGAAAACTCCGCTTAGACTCTAGCCTAGAAGTTTGGAGAAATGTACAGATTGAACCATTTCCTAACCAGGGCCTCCAGCTTTAAGATGACTGTTTGAACTTTGGCCAGTTATAAGGGGCATCTCATTTGAGAGTTGGAAAGCAACAACATTCTACTGAACTCCAGCATTTATGATGATGGCAATGCTGTTGGTAAAGTGTGTAGACTCATTGTTGTTCTCTCAGTTTATCCTAGCAGGCTTCCCAGGTAGGTAAGCTGTCTGGGGAAAAGTGACCTCCTCCATCACCATGACATCTTTCAAGGGCTCAGAATGGGGAGGCCACTTCCTCCTGTAGGTAGAATATACCAGAAGCTCCAGGTTTACCTCCATCCTGTGTTAGGGTGACCTCAATAGCCCTGCTATGCTTGTGGTATGCTGTTTTCACAATGGACAATTGGTATGGAGGGTCACAGAAGAGTATTGTCTCTGGTCAGAATTTCTTTTTTACTTAGAAGCCCACGGGTAAATTTTGGCCATTATAAGTGGTGCAGAGACTCTCGGAGGCATAAGAAAAGCCTGCTAAAGTATTTATAATGAAGGACTCTCTTAGAGTGCTAACAAGAGTGCTTGTTAATTTTGACTTGGACCAATTCTAGAGACTTTTTTTAAGGTAAACTGGTTGGTAAGTAGCAGCACAGTGAAATATAGCAACATCTGTAAATAAGGAATACTTTGCCTCTAGATCACAAAAAGAACGGAAAGATGTTGGATTTGCATGTTTTAAATATGTGTGCCAAATGAATCTTCTCAGAGGAAGATATCATCAATATAATGTCATGTTTATATTACTGGAGAAAAGGTTGATATAGTTAAGATCTTGTCTGCAAAGATGGTAAAGAATTGCCTACAATACCTGAGACCTGGGTTTGATCCCTGGATTGGGAAGATCCCCTTGAGGGGGGCATGGCAACCCATTTCAATATTCATCCTTGGAGAAAACCCATGGACAGAGGAGCCTGGTGGGCTACAGTCCATGGGGTCTTAAAGAGTCAGACATGACTGAGTGACTAAGCACAATAGGATGACAAAATATTTACTAGCTGTTGGTTGAATGGAGTTAGTAAATTGAATCATATTGGGTATTATAACTTAACAGATGTGTGCACAGCATTAAGGTTGTAATAATTCACCATGGTGCACCATTTATTCTTTTCATGTTTAAGAAGAGGCAATGGGGTGTCAAATGAAGCACCTTAAATATGTCAAAATAATTTGTAACAGCCTGTATTAACCATTCTAACTAGGGAGTCCATGAGATTCCATTTCATCAAGTTGAGTTATTAAGTGTAAAAGACTTATTAAACTTATACTTGTCATTCACTATGTCGGAGTATTTATGTCTAATAATGGATATTTTATTATAAACAATAAAAAAATAATGAACCACAATCACAGAAAACTAATCAAATTGATCACACGGACCACAGTGTTGTCTAACTCATTGAAATTGCAAGTCATGCCCTGTAGGGCAACCCAAGAGGGATGGATCATGATAGAGATTTCTGATAAAATGTGGTCCACTGGAGAAGAGAATGGGAAACCACTTTAGTATTCTGCCTTGAGAACCCCATAAACAGTGTGAAAGAAAAAAGATATGACACTGAAAGATGAACTCCCCAGGTCGGTAGTAGCCCAATATGCTACTGGAGAAGTGTGGAGAAATAACTACAGAAAAAATGAAGAAACAGAGCCAAAGCAAAAACAACAACAATAACCAGTTGTGGATGTGACTAGTGATGGAAGTAAAGTCTGATGCTGTAAAAACAATATTGCATAGGAATCTGGAATGTTAGGTCCATGAATCAAGATAAATTGGAAGTGCTCAAACAGGAGATGGCAAGAGTGCACACCAACATTTTAGGAATCAGGGAACTAAAATGGAATGGAATGGGTGAATTTAACTCATATAACCATTATATCTACTACTCTGGGCAAGAATCACTTAGAAGAAACAGAGTAGCCCTCATAGTCAACAAAAGAGTCCAAAATGCAGTTCTTGGGTGCAATCTCAAAAATGACAGAATGATCTCTGCTCATTTCCAAGGCAAACCATTTAATATTACAGTAATCCAAGTCTGTGCCCCAGCCAGTAATGCTGAAAACCCTGAAGTTGAATGGCTTTGTGAAGACCCACAAGACCTTCTAGAACTACCACCAAAAACAGATGTCCTTTTCATTATAGGTGACTAGGATGCAAGAGTAGGAAGTGAAGAATCTAAGCTACTCCATTTTGTTAACAGAAAAACTCCATTTTGTAAGGCTCCAGGAAAAGAGCCTTTGGAAATCCCCTGACCTCACCCGACCACCCACGAGCCAATCAGGCCCCAGACCAAAATCTCCTGACTTTACGTTCAGGAATTTGTGGTTTGCCTAGGTAATAAGAACCAATCAGAAATCAACACACACCCCTTTCTAAAGAGGGTGACCAATCAGATGTCCTCCAGCCTGGAAATCCCCTTTTACATGAATATACCCTATATAAGCAATGTAACCCAAAACTCAGGGCTCCTCCCTATAGCTGCTGCATCGGTAACGGTGGGAGCCCAAGCTCAAGCTTGGTAATAAAAACTCTCTTGCTTTTGCATCAGCTATTGGCTCCCTGGTAGTCATTGGGAGATTTTGTGACTTGGGCATAACAGAAGTCAAGAGATACCTGGAGTAATGACAAATTTGGCCTTGGAGTACAGAATGAAGAAGAGCAAAGGCTAACAGAGTTTTCCCAAGAGAACACACTGGTAATAGCAAACACCCTTTTCCAACAACACAAGAGAAGACTACACATGGACACCACCAGATGGCCAATATTGAAATCAGATTGATTATATTCTTTGCAGCCAAAGTTGGAAAAGCTGTATACAGTCAGCAAAAACAAGATTGGGAGCTGACTGTGGTGCAGATCATGAACTCCTTATTGCCAAATTCAGACTTAGATTGAAGAAAGTAGGGAAAACTGCTAGACAATTCAGGTATGACCTAAATCAAATACTTTACAATTACACAGTGAAGTGATAAATAGATTCAAGGGATTAGATCTGATAGACAAAGTGCCTGGAGAACTATGGATGGAGTTTTGTAACATTGTACAAGAGACAGTAATCAAGACCACCCCAAGGGGGAAAAATGCAAAAAGGCAAAATGGTTGTTTGAGGAGGCCTTACAAATAGCTGAGAAAAGCGAAACTAAAGGCAAAGGAGAAAAGGAAAGATATACCCTTTTGAATGCAGAGTCCCAAAGAATAGCAAGGCGAGATAAGAAAACCTTCCTCAGTGATCAATGCAAAGAAATATAGGAAAACAATAGAATGGGAAAGACTGGATACATCTTCAAGGAAGTTAGAGCTATCAAGAGAACATTTCATGCAAACATGGGCACAATAGATGACAAAAATGATACAGACATAACAAAAACAGAAGATATTAAGAGGTGGCAAGAATACATAGAACTATACCAAAAAGATCTTCATGACCCAGATAACTATGATGGTGTGATCACTTACCTAGAGCCAGAAATTTTGAAATGTGAAACCAGTGGGCCTCAGGAAGCATGACTATGAACAAAGCTAGTGGAGGCAATGGAATTCCAGTTGAGCTATTTCGAATCCTAAAAGATTCTGCTGTGAAAATACTGCACTTACTATGCAAGCAAATTTGGAAAACTCAGCAGTGGCTACAGCACTGAAAAGATCAGTTTTCATTCCAGTTACAAAGAAAGGCAATGCCAAAGAATGTTTTAACTACTGCATAATTGCACTTATCTTATATGCTAGCAAACTAACGGCCAGGCTTCTACATTATGTGAACCGTGAACTTCCAGATGTTCAGCTTGGGTTTAGAAAAGGTAGAGGAACCAGAGATCAAATTCCCAACACCCACTGGATCATCAAAAGAGCTGTAGAGTTCCAGAAAACATCTACTTCTGCTTTATTGACTATGAAAAAACCTTTGACTGTGTGAACAACAACAAACTGTGGAACATCCTTAAAGAGATGAGGATACCAGACCACCTTATCTGCCTCCTGAGAAATCTGTATAAATGTTAAGAAGCAACAGTTAGAACTGGACATGGTAAAACAGACTGGTTTCAAATTGGGAAAGGAGTAGGTCAAGGCTGTGTATTGTCACCCTGCTTACTTGACCTATATGCAGAGTACATCATTCAAAATGTTAGGCTAGATAAAGCACAAGCTGGAATCAAGACTGCTGGGAGAAATATTAATGATCTCAGATACACAGATGACACCACCCTTAGGGCAGAAAGGGAAGAAGAACTAAAGAGCCTCTTGAAAGTGAGAAGGTCTGTTTCACATATGATAATATACATGTTTCAATGTTATTAGGTTCGATGCATGAGACAAAGTGCTTAGGGCTGGTGCACTGGGATGACCCTGAGGGATGGGATGGGGAGGGAGGTGGGAGGGAACACCCCCACATGGGGAACACATGTACACCCATGGCTGATTCATATCAGTGTGTGGTAAAACCCACTACAATATTGTAAAGTAATTAGCCTCCAATTAAAATACATAAATTTTAAAAAAAAGTGAAAGAGGAGAGTGGAAAAGTCAGCTTAAAACTCAACATTCAGAAAACTAAGATCATGGCATCTGCTCCCAAGATGGGGGGAAACAATGGGAACAGTGACAGACTTATTTTGGGGGGCTCCAAAATCACTGCAGATGTTGACTAAAGCCATGAATATAAAAGATGCTTGTTCCTTGGAAGAAAAGCTGTGACCATCTAGACAGCATATTAAAAAGCAGTGACATTACTTTGCCAACAGAGATCTGTCTAGTCAAAGCTATGGCTTTTCCAGTAGTCATGACGGATGTGAGAGTTGGACTATAAAAGCTGAGTGCCGAAGAATTGATGCTTTTGAACTGTGGTGTTGGAGAAGACTGTTGAGAGTCCTTTGGACTGCATGGAGATCCAACCAGTCCATCTTAAAGGAAATCAGTCTTGGGTGTTCATTGGAAGGACTGATGCTGAAGCTGAAACTCCAATACTTTGACCACCTGTTGTGAAGAACTGACTCACTGGAAAAGATCCTGATGCTGGGAACGATTGAAGTGATGAGGAAAAGGGGATGACAGAGGATGAGATGGTTGGATGGCATCACCAACTTGATGGACATGAGTCTTCGCATGCTCCAAGATTTGGTGATGGACAGGGAAGCCTGGCGGGCTGCAGTCCATGGGGTTGCAAAGAGTCAGATATGACTGGGAGACTGAACTGAACTGAAAGGTTATTTTAGGGCAAAAATTATTATGACTATGGATAATTTAGCCCAGGCAATAATTAAAATGAGGCATAGCTGTCTTTTTCCTCTCATTATGTTTAGTTGTTTTCATAAGATTATAGGGGATATCATGTTTAAATTTATTAGTATCCTCATGCATCATTATAATTTAAGGCCCAGTATTAAGTCCATGAAGATTTGTCATTGGTACTTTATAGCGAATGTTGACCTTAATTTAAAATCTATGTTGTGGAGGTACAAAAACCAGTCAATATCCTGATATCTTTTTCATTATTTATATTTTTATTAGTAAATTGGAGATTTTCAGTTGAATCAATAATCTTTGTTTTAATTATGTGTGTACCTGTGTGTCTTGTTGTTTCTTGACCATGCATCCTGTTCTTTCCTTTTTATTTTTAAACTCCACATTTTCTCCCCCATTTGAACTTCTAGCAGCCTAAAGCCTCTGTTTTTAGTTTTTATATCTATTCAGTAAGTCATGTATAGGCCTTCTCTGTGGTTATAGGAAATGGGAGAGAAGTGGTAGGTTCCCTGCTTCACTGGCAGCCATCTCTTGTTCCAAGCCTTCCAATTTTCCTCCCAGGGATTAGGGTTTATGGATAGGGAGCTGTCACTGCCTTTCTTTAGGACAGCAGAAAAGCTCCCTTGTTCAAATTATCAGTTAATTCAAATGTTGGTAAGCAGTGGCTCAAGTAGGCTGGCTAGTTTTTTTTTTTTTTTTTTCTTTTTCATTGCTTAAGACGTTGGGTAACTTTGGTAGGTGTGTCTAGAATATGTGGATGAGATAATCATTCCCTTATTCAAGAGTCCCCTTTTGTTTTAACTATCGGGCTGCTGTGGGTTTCCAAGAGTGAAACTCACAATATACTTGGGGATCTTGGGAGCATGAAGTTGGTTGACAGTAGCAGCAGAGGATATAGTAGCACACTCTGGCAGTGCCATCTCTTCACTGTAAGGAAGTTCAATCCACACCTTCTTCTACAAGGGTCACCTGAAACACATGGGCAAACCCAACTTCTGCTCCAAATAGTAATAATCATAAACCATGATGCTGAAGAAGTGACAACCCCCTGAAGTAAGCCCTGCCAAACGCAAATTATGACCAGAAGCACACCAGAAATCTGACTCCAGAGAGTATAGCTCAAGTGACTCATTGTTTCTACTGCTCTTAGGGAGGCCCTCACCTGGGCTGGAATCTAGCCCTCCTTCCCTTAGACTTTAGGCAGTATTTTGAATATTCCAACACCGAGGAAATTTGGGTAAAGAGAGACATGGGAGCCGCTAACAGACACAGTGAGTTTTGTAAGATTTAAAATTTCTTTGATTTGTCAATTTTATTTATCCTTTCAAAGAACCAGCTTTTGGCTTTGTTGATTTTTGCTATGGTCTCTTTTGTTTCTTTTGCATTTATTTCTGCCCTAATTTTTAAGATTTCTTTCCTTCTACTAACTCTGGGGTTTGCCAACTCTTCCTTTTCTAGTTGCTTTAGTTGTAGAGTTAGGTTATTTATTTGACTTTTTTCTTGTTTCTTGAGGTATGCCTGTATTGCTATGAACTTTCCTCTTAGCACTGCTTTTATAGTGTCCCACAGGTTTCGGGTTGTTGTGTTTTCATTTTCATTAGTTTCTATGCATATTTTGATTTCTTTTTTGATTTCTTCTGTGATTTGTTGGTTATTCAGACATGTGTTGTTCATCCTTCATATGTTGGAATTTTTAATAGTTTTTCTCCTGTAATTGAGATCTAATCTTAATGCATTATGGTCAGAAAAGATGCTTGGGATGGTTTCGATTTTTTTGAATTTATCAAGTTTAGATTTATGGCCCAGGATGTGATCTATCCTGGAGAAGGTTCCATGAGCACTTGAAAAAAAGGAGAAATTCATTGTTTTGGGGTGAAATGTCCTATAGATATCAATTAGGTCTAACTGATATGGACACCTTATCTTTGACAAAGGAGGCAAGAATATACAATGGAGTAAAGACAATCTCTTTAACAAGTGGTGCTGGGAAAACTGGTCAACCACTTGTAAAAGAATGAAACTAGATCACTTTCTAACACCATACACAAAAATAAACTCAAAATGGATTAAAGATCTAAATGTAAGATCAGAAACTATAAAACTCCTAGAGGAGAACATAGGCAAAACACTCTCAGACATAAATCACAGCAGGATCCTCTATGATCCACCTCCCAGAATTCTGGAAATAAAAGCAAAAATAAACAAATGGGATCTAATTAAAATTAAAAGCTTCTGCACAACAAAGGAAAAGATAAGCAAGGTGAAAAGACAGCCTTCTGAATGGGAGAAAATAATAGCAAATGAAGCAACTGACAAACAACTAATCTCAAAAATATACAAGCAACTTATGCAGCTCAATTCCAGAAAAATAAACGACCCAATCAAAAAAATGGGCCAAAGAACTAAATAGACATTTCTCCAAAGAAGACATATGGATGGCTAACAAGCACATGAAAAGATGCTCAACATCACTCATTATTAGAGAAATGCAAATCAAAACCACAATAAGGTACCACTTCACACCAGTCAGAATGGCTGCGATCCAAAAATCTGCAAGCAATAAATGCTGGAGAGGGTGTGCAGAAAAGGGAACCCTCCTACACTGTTGGTGGGAATGCAAACTAGTACAGCCACTATGGAGAACAGTGTGGAGATTCCTTAAAAAATTGCAAATAGAACTACCTTATGACCCAGCAATCCCACTGCTGGGCATACACACCAAGGAAACCAGAATTGAAAGAGACACATGTACCCCAATGTTCATCGCAGCACTGTTTATAATAGCCAGGGCATGGAAACAACCTAGATGTCCATCAGCAGATGAATGGATAAGAAAGCTGTACATATACACAATGGAGTATTACTCAGCCGTAAAAAAAGAATTCATTTGAATCAGTTCTGATGAGATGGATGAAACTGGAGCCGATTATACAGAGTGAAGTAAGCCAGAAAGAAAAACACCAATACAGTATACTAACACATATATATGGAATTTAGGAAGATGGCAATGACGACCTTGTATGAAAGACAGGGAAAGAGGCACAGATGTGTATAACGGACCTTTGGACTCAGAGGGAGAGGGAGAGGGTGGGATGATTTGGGAGAATGACATTCTAACATATATACTATCATGTAAGAATTGAATCGCCAGTCTATGTCTGACGCAGGATGCAGCATGCTTGGGGCTGGTGCATGGGGATGACCCAGAGAGATGTTATGGGGAGGGAGGTGGGAGGGGGTTTCTTGTTTGGGAACGCATGTAAGAATTAAAGATATTAAAATTTAAAAAATAAAAAAACTAAAAAAAAAAATTTCTTTGATGGTGGGACACAACACAGAGACACTGGGATAGATAAAAAGCAGAACTCTTTGTAACCTGGATTTTCAAATGAGAGGAGGCTGCCAGCAGGGTCACATAGTGGTTGGACATGAAGACAAGGCAACAGAGCTGTATGGGGCACCTTCTATACGGCAAGATGGGTAGGGTATCCACATTTCTTGGCCTTCCTGTGGATTAGCTTATTTGAATAATTTCCCAGGTTCTGGAACAAGAAAGTTGCCCCCAGTTAACTGATTACTGGCCCTGACCCATTATTGTGTGCTTAGTCACTCAGTTGTGTCCAACTCTTTGTGATCCCACTGGTTGTAGCCCATGAAGCTCCTCTGTCCATGAATTTCCCAGGCAAGAATACTGGAGTGGGTTACTATTTCCTCCTCCAGGGTATCTTCCCAACCCAGTGATCAAACCCACATCTCCTGCACTGAAGGCAGAATCTTTACCACTTAGCCACCAGGACTGCAAGTGTATAATAAAAAAGAATGTGAAAGTTCAGTAATGAAAGTGGCTGGAATGCAGGCTTAGTTAGCTGCTCAAGATAGGGAGCTGACTGTTCTCCAGCTAAGAGCTCAAAACTAGGTTAAGACATCCTTAAAAAAATAATAATAATAAATCTGTACTATAGGACTTATACAGGCCTATTGAATAGGAATCCACATTTTAATATCTCCAAAACATGACAACACAAGTTCAAGTTTGCGAAGCACTGCTTTAAACAGTACCTTTTCAGGAACAGTTGAAACACTGGAAATACTTAATTTGGAAAAGAAGAAATTTTGAGATAACTATTGGAGGTGAGTCATAATACATTAAAAAAAAATCTAAATATAAGAGGGCTCTCATGATATAATTGGCCTCATAGGAAAGAAGAAGAAATATTAATTAAAAGTTTAAGAATATAGATTTTATTGAAATAAGATCTTGGTCAACCCACTGCATTATTAGGCACCCCTCTCAATGGAAGAATTATATATCCTCATTCTATTTAACAGGCATGGCCATGTAACTTGTTCTGGCCAATGAAATGTGAAAGAAAAAGACATTTGTTATCTCAAGTGGAAATTTTAAGACCTAGTGAATATTTCAACATTTTTCATTTCCTTGTTTTTGAGATCACAGAAATGTAGGTCAAGATAGAGCTTCCAGCAGTCTATGTAGCTCAGGCACTATATAATAAGTAGTGTTTCACTATCCTGCAATGGACATATAGTATAAACAAGAAATGTTTTTGTTTTAAGAATCTTTTTTAAATGTTCATTTGTTTCCTTCTTTTAGACCTCTGAAATCCGAAGGCTGTTTGCAATCATTGTAGCATAACTTAGGGTGGCCTGGCTGTGACAACGAAGAACTTTCTGAAATAAGAAGCATGCAAAAAGGCAATACACTGTCTTCTGAGGAATGAAAAAAACAAACAACAACAACAAAAAAAACTTTGCAATCAATTAAGCATTGACTTAAACCCCAGCTCCATTGTTCCCAGACAATTGCATGTACATGGTTTGGCACCTCATGGAAGTTTGGTAAGTGTTACTTTCTTTCCACTAATGCAGCCATTTTCAAATAAGCCTGTGAAGCTCCATGTTTCCATAGAGGTGCCTCAGGGATCATGATATACCTCTGAGAGGTTGTTAACTTTCCAGAGCTCCAGTTGTGCAGTCTCCTATTCAATCAGTGTGACCCTATTTGATTTTTTTTTATGCATATTATAGTGGCATTTAAATTTAGCTGACTAAAAATCTCCAAAGGGTCATAGAGTATAAAACCTAATGTACTTGTGAATTCCTTGCGAATGGAAATGTGCTAAATGTTTTACTTAACTATAGTTGAGCAAAGCTAGGGTGGCAAAATATGCTAGTTTTTATAGATCTGATGGCTTAATTAGTAATTGTTCCCTGTTTTATTCTCAAAATTTGCCAGTTTAGGTGATAAATTATGTGGTCACCCTAATAAAAACTTGAGTATAATGGTGTTATGAATAAAGGATGATGATTATGACAAATAGTTGACATTTGCATAACTGCTCACAATGTACTGAACAGATTTCTTTCCTTTTATAAAAAAAGTGATTCTTTTTATCTGATGTATAAATGGGACTAGATATACTCTAAGATACATTTCAACTTTGAAATTCTACCATAAAATAAACAATAGAATAGAGCAATTCTGTCTCTTTAGAGGATGGAGAAACTATCATTGCTAAATATAATAAAATAAATAGAAACCATGAGAAATAGAAAATTTTCAATTGGACAGTATTTTCATATTTGAAAGCATTATGTGGTTCTAAGAGATAAGCTATATCTTATGAGCATGCAAGATTCCATGATGTTCAAAAATCTTTCAAGTTGTGGTGGAAAGTCAGCTTAAAAGCAACAGAAATAATATCCAACCAAGACCCAGAGCCATTGGACACTGGTTATATATTTTAATCTGAGTTAAAATATATTTTTTGAATCTAAAGGATGTGTTCAGAATCTCCACTTTCACTTTTTGTAGTAAAGTCACTGACAAAAATAGAGTTCACATGTATCCTCAGTGTTATAGTCAAGGGTTCAGCTGCATCCTAGTCATAGTTCCAGTTTTTAAGGACTCAAAATTGAAAGGGCAGCTCCAAACATGTTGGTTTAGGAATGTAGCTTGTCAGGTTACGTAGGTTTATGTGATTGCGGTGTGAATGGTAAGCATTTTTCAGTTCATGAAGGAGACTTCCCTGGCAGTCCAGTGGTTAAGGCTTCACCTTCCAATGCAGGGACTGCAAGTTTGATCCCTGGTCAGGGAGCTAAGATTCCACATGCTTTGTGGCCAAAAAATCAAAACATAAAAGAGAAGCTATATTGTAACAAATTCAATAAAGACAACGAAAACAAAACTTTTAAAGGTTTAGAATCACTTATAAAAAATAAAATTGACTTTATATTATTTAATATTAGGAAATCTAAGCATAAATGTTTGTATTTTAGCTCTTTAAGACAATATGTGTGTACATGCATGAGTGCTAAGTCACTTCAGTCCTATCTGACTTTTTGTGACTCTATGGGCTGTATGTAGCCTGCCAGACTCCTGTCCATGGGACTCCTCAGGCAAGATGATTTCAATATATAACTCCAATTTCAAATGTATAATTAGAAATTTACATTTTTAAGTTGAAATTCTCCTAAATTTAAAAACAGTTTGCAGTGTTCAAGATAACTGAGAATCACTGTATTCAATTTTAGGTGTGTGACAGTTTTAAGAATCACATACATGCTTGAAAAAGTTTATCAACAAAATAGCAGAGGAAGTTAAAAACTAAATCATGTAGTTCAGAGTACTGATTAGTGGATGGACTATATGTAGACTCAAGCATCATTTGAATACCTCACATTGTTATTTAAATTGTGTTGGCCAATATAAACCAAATTTAGAAAATTCATTTATAAGCATCTCTGTGGGGGAAAAACAATCAACATAAGTAGTTATTGCATATATAAATATTCATTTTCCTAAATAGCCACACATCAATCCTGTTTCCTAATAACTTCCAGCCTTGCTTTTCAGGTGTTAAAATAATGACAAGTGGCTGCAATGAAGTTTAAGTATTTAAATATAATCATAAATTTGACAGAATACTAGCCTCTTATGAGCAATGGGATGTGGGATTAAATCTAATCTTCTCAGTGCAGAACATTATTTCTATATTTTATTAATGAAAATAGACAATTTTCAAGGATTTTCAAACCATAAATGCAGCCCAGTATGAAAAGTCTAAAGTTCAGACCTTGAGTTCTTAACTGATAATAAGCTTAATCATCAAATCAATATTTTGTGAACAGAAATTCTAGCGAGTTTTGTGTGCCTGAGGACAATATTTTATGGGTCAATTATGCTATATAGTAAGTGAAAATCATTGCAGCATGCCTGAGAAGGAAATAAAGTTAGTGAAACAAAATATTCAGCTGTCTTTACAAAATATTGGACAGCACAAATTATTTTGTATAACCATTGATTTTTTTTTTTGTTTGAACTTGCTGATTTCTACATAATGACTCTTCAGGGTACTATAACTTGTAGTTGTGTATGCTTTGTGTTCCCTTTTATTCATTGATAACTAATTCCGTATTTTAAGTCACTCTACATCAGTATTGCATGAGGTTAAACAAAGCTTTTAGAAGAAAAAGAGATTTGGGATGGAGAAAGTTGGAGCACATCCTTTTCTTTTTTTCCCCCTCTTTTGTTCAAGGAGAGGAAAGAGGCTGAAAGAATTAGCTCCATGTACAGTCGTATAGGCATTCATAGAGCACTGGGACAGGAGTATTCACATATAACCTTTTCCATAACTTCTCATGATGTTTCTGTAATTCAGCATAACCAGAGCCTCCCCACCTGCCAGTAAGCCCCACACCAATAAGTCATTTTGGTCATGACCAATGTTGCATGGTGATTTCCCTGATTCTAGAAAACACAGCAAGACAAAGAGCAAGAAGATGTTTTCTTTGCCTTTGTATGGGTGAAAGTAATGGGGTTAACAAAATGAAAGAATAATTTATATTCTTTCATTATTCTTTCATATATATATATGAATATAACGGAAATTCTAGCCAGACAAAATGCCACTTCCTCAGGGGAAAGATAATTAAATAATTGGTTGCATCTTTCCAAGTATTATAGATAAACAATTATGTTAACCTGATATCAGTGAAATACACTGGTGATTCTCCCGTCTTTTCATTTCGAGGTTTCTTTCTTTTCTTATTATCCCCATTACTCCAATTCTTTGAATTCAGGGATCCAGGCTTCCCTAGTGGGTAAGAAAGACACACACATGCTATAACTCACCAAAAGTAGGATCTGTTTCAAGTCTCTCAGCAAATTGTCTGTCATTATCTCATTGAATCTGGGGCTCAGTTCCCTTCTTTTCAAACTCAGCTAGTTAATCTAAGTGTGATAGACACAGCATGTACCACCAAGAACCCCCTCAAGAAAGGACTGCCCTGCTATTGGAGTGTAGTGAGCAAAGAACTTCCAATAGTCAGCTCTATTATGATCTGTTTCAGCTGCAGAGAACAGCTTCATTAGAGGTTGAAACTCCCTGGGAAGTTCATACTAGAAACATAAGAAGGCTGGGGTATAAGTGCACAGTCATTTTAGCTCAAAATAATACAGCTTTGACAGATAACAGTTGTTGTGTACCTCCTATTGCAGGTTTACCATGTCTCTGTAGGACCTACATCAAACTTAAACTTTCTTCCTCTGCTCAATTCTGATTTTCATCTTTTCCTTTTCCCACAAACGGTGATTTCTAATAAATACTTTGTACCCAGAACTTCATGGTAATGTATGCTAAGCATTCCAATGTTTAAAGTCAACAAATTCCTATTAAAGTGTTGCTGGAAAATAACAGCTTAATGTACTATGCTCTGGGTGTATTGTGGCTGAAGAAAAGACCCTTTAAAACAAAGCCCTCACCTCCAAATGGTCAGTTTGTCATGCTAGAATTCTCTTAACTTGGTAGGGCAGAAGTTTTTCAGCTCTTCCAAGGGCAAGGATATCTTTTAGGATCATTTTAAGGGACATCTTTAGGAGGTAACTCAATCTTTATCAACTATTTTACCCATGAAGATAGAAAGTGAAAACATCAAATTCTCTATGAAATATAAATAATTTCACTGTTGATAGTATTTATAATTATTTTAAAAACAAACAATGTATTAGATATTCCATTAAATTATGTACATTCATTATAACTAATCCACTTAGGGGGCAATCTCTATTTAACTTTATACATAAGAAAACTGAAACTCAGAAAAGATAACTGAGTGAATGAATGAATGGATAGATAGACAAATAGATAAATAGTGAAACAAAGCAATACACCAAAATAAATATGAACTCTGAAGCCTGTGTTTCTGTCTTCCTGGGAGAAAAAAAAGGATGAAATTTGGAAAGAGGAAATATGCTATCATTAATATACCCAGGAGTTGGGAGCAGAAATTCAATAAAAACAAAGCTAAAGAAAATGTAGAAGCCTGAATTTCATCACTATTTTTTCCTTTTGGAATTGTCTGAACCAATGTCAAATACTTTGAAAATTTATTTTTGCATGGAGTTTAACATAAAATAATAATAATTCCCTATTTATAAACTAAAACTTTCCAGAATGTAGTAAAGATTAATAAGTGTAACCTTCTAAGACTTTTGATAATAACTGACTGAAAATATGAATAGAAGGTTACCATTATCACATATTTATTGAGCCTCTAGGAAATGCCATATGAAGCACAAAGACATATTACCTTGATTACTTTTATTATTTACATGCAGTCAAGGTTTTCAAGTATCTAATGATAAACTCCTAAAGGCAACCCACATCAGGATGGTTACCTTGGCAACTGAGTCTAACCAACCACAGAAACATCTTAGTATGACAGCAGCACTGTCAGTGATAAGCAGAAACAGTTTGACAAAGGAGGAAAATTGGCATATTGAACCTAAACAGGGCAGGAACACATATAAGTTTGACACAAACAAATGCTGCAGTCGTATGTGTTCTAAAATTCTGCTTGGGAGAGAAATCTTCACTGCTCGAAAAAGTACACTAGTTGCCAGAGAATGTTTAATATTCCATCGTGCTCTGAGTGCTCACAATGTGGAAGCTTCAGCTGGCCTGCCAGAATCTTTAACGAAATTATTTAGGTCACACTTCATAGGCACACAGATGATATTTTGAAATGGATTTCAGAGCACTAGAAAACTCTTGGTAAAGTGCTCCATGAATGCCTTTGAAATAAACTGATGCAGAGATGATGCTGAAAGGTTGAAGCTTAAGTCATTGATTTCCTCAGTTAAGTGAATGTGGAAAACTAGACAAGTGAGAAGTCTGCAGTCTTCCTCATACCTCTTCAAACATATCACAGGTACATTTCCACCTCCCTTGATTTGTGATATTGAGTTTAAGTTGATGGCCTTCTGGGAAAGTTCATTGTAATGTCATTTTTTATAGTCCAGACAAATCCCTACAGATTGGCTTTGGATACACAGAATAAGATAACAGTACACAGATAATATGCTGAACAGCCAAGCGAAAATTCTGTTTTATTATTTCAGTATGTACAGGCAGCTGTATTGCAAACACCACACTTACATTATCATATTTGCTCAAAAATAGCCCACTTTTGAAACTGAATAAATATGGGAATAATACAACTAAAAAAATAATGTATTGTGTGTTTCTTATATTGGATCTCTGAGCCCTATTAGAAAGAATGCTAATTTCAGTGTGGCGTCCTCTGGTATGATTTTTAAGACTGGATTAGGTATCCCATTTTTCGTACACTTAAAGAACTTTATGAAAATAACTATTGAATTATTTTATAATCTTTGTGCACTAGCTTGTCTCTTCTTTTTACTGAAAGCTCTTTGAAAGTAATCCTCTTTATATAAATGCATATCCCCAGGACGTTATCTAGCATCTGGCTCAGAGTATATGTATAGCAAATGTTTTTTGACTGACTCAGTAAAACAGTAGAGACTACATGTGAATTACAATGATTGTAGCTAGTGGAACTCCTGTTGACTTCTAATCTCTGATGCTACTGCCTCAGACAGAAACTTGGTGTCTTGGGCTTTCTTGATCTACAAGAAAATAAACTGGGAGTGAGAGAGGGAAACTGATTTTATTTTTTCCTTTTGTTCAACTCACATTCACTCAGTATTGTAAATTATCTAGTGTTGTTTTGAAGCAATCGTACCTGTTGGAATTTTCCCTGCCCAGACATAAACCTCAGATCTAAGATCTTAAATTTCCAATTTATCACATGAACTTTAACTCCTTAGACTTCTTTTCTTTTCTTGACTGCTTTGAAAAGCAGCTGAATGAGCCCCACTCAGGCTTTGAATCTTAGTCTCTGACCCGTGTCAGTCTCTAGATCTGCTTAATACAAATTATTGATCCTAATGTGATGACTAAGATTCTGTTTTTTAATTTTTTGCATTTTCTTTATGCCAACAGATGATCAGAAATTATATGGGTGTCACGAAAAGTCAACCATATAAAAATGAGATCATATTTGGCTTTCTGTGATAGGCTTTCACTTATCATATTGTCCTCCAGGATCTTCCATGTTATCACTAATGAAGAAGGTATAGTCAATGAGAGAGTACAGATATCTCTTTGAGAAAGTGATTCCATTTCCCTTGGATATATACTCTCTTTTTATCTGGATGTTTGTACTCTCCCAAAATTCGTTTGTTGAAAATCTAACCCTTAAAGTGAATGATATTATTAGGTGGAGCCTTTGGGAGATGGTTAGGACATGAGAGATGAATCCTTGTGAGTGGAATTAGTGCTCTTATGAAAGATACCTCACAGAGATTTCTAGTCCATTCTGTTTTATACACGGACAAAATTCAATGTCTGCAACTCACAAGAAAGATTTCCATACTGCCACTCTGATCTTAGACTTCTAGCTTCCAGAATTGTGAGAAATAAATTGCTGTTTCTAAGCCATCCAGTCTGTGACATTTTGTTTCAAAACTCCAATAGACTGAGATATTCACAGATGTGAAATTTCTGGTTCATAAGATTGTTCAATTTTTACTTTTTTAAGGAACCCCATACTTTATTTTTTATAATGGCTGTATAAATGTGTATTTCCACCTACACCATTCAAGTTTTCCCGTTTTCCACATTCTCAGCAACATTTGCTATCTTTCACCTTTTTGATAATAACCATCCTAACAGGTGTGAAAGTGTTAATTGCTCAGTTATGTCTGATTCTTTGTGACCGCATGGACTGTAGCCCGTCAGGTTTCTCTGTCCATAAGATTCTCCAGGCAAGAATACTGGAGTGGGTGGTCATTCTTTTCTCCAGGGAATCTTCCCAACCTAGGGATTGAACCCTGGTCTACTGCATTGCAGGTGGATTCTTTACCATCTGAGCTATCAGGGATGAGGTGATATTTTACATGGGTTTGGTTTTGTATTTCCCTGATGTTGAGTGATTCTGAGTCCTTTTTTAATATATCTGATGGCCATTTGTATATCTTCTTTTAAGAAATGTCTACTTGGGTCCTTAACCCCTTCATAGAAGCAGAGAGCAGAATAGTGGTTGCCAGGCATTTGAGGGGTGGGAAAAATGAAGAAATGTTGGTCACAGGGTGCAGAGTTTCAGATATTCAGGATGAATAAGTCCCAGAGATCTAATGCAGATCCTCATGAATATAGATAATGATACTGCATTGTACACTTGAAATTTACAGAATAAAAGAGCAAATTTTTATTGTTCTTGACAAAAAAAGTTAACTCTATCAAATGATGATGTGTTATCTTGACTACAATGACCATTTTATAGTAATATTATATCAAAACATATCAAACAGTACATAACGTATACTTTTTTAAAAATTAATACCTCAGTAAAGTTGAGGTTGTGGAAGAGTCTACTAATCACCTTATCATCTGTTTGAAAAATATATGTTTTTACAGGCACACTACTCCTTCTTGATCAGTTTTCTTTTGTTTCAGAGAATAATATTCATTTCAAAGGTACCATTTGATCTTTGTATTAACAGACAATCGCATTCAAGATAAATATTCTATCCATTTTCAGATGAGCAAACTGAGCTTCCAGAAGTTGTTAGTGGACTAGTACTTTATAAAGCCTGGACAGAAAAAAAAAAAAAAAAAGGTATTTACTTTTTCCTTGCAACTCCTACAGATGACATTCCATATCAGAGAGAGAAAAAAAAAAGTCCACCTTTTTGACTTCTACTTGAGTCATAAGAAAATGCTGTATTATTCATGTTGTTCTTGAAGAGTAGCATGTTATGATAATTTGAGAGGATTTATATTTAGTAGCAACAACATAGTAGATGCCTTATAGGGAAAAAAAAGCCTTTTGTGAATAATTTTTCAAGCTATTATGATGTAAAAAATGCAGAAAAGACTTTCAAAAATGTTTATTTTTTAAAAAAATCCAGCAAATATAACTTTGTCCCTGCTGTATATTGCATGGTTTGTATGCATAAAAGGTATCCCACTTGAAGACACCTCATAGTTTATTTTAGATCACTCTGCTATTAGAAGTTTATCTCTATATTTTTATTCATTATATCATTTCTTCCAGAAATCTGTGCAGTGATTTTTCTAGGAAAATAACTTTCAATTTGATGAGTTAGAAAGCCATGTTATAATAGGCTTCTTGATAGACAGGCATAATAAAAACTTATTTAAATTTATGTCATGAAGACAAAACAAATGTCATATTAAAAAAAATACAAGATGACCTTTTGAAGCAAGGTTAACAATCTCATACCCAAGATGCAAAAGTGATATAGCTAACGCTACTTCTCATTTGTCATGATGCACAACCACACAAATGATATTTGTATTTGAAAAGGTCAGGGTGGATGATGTGATTGCTTACTAACACATGATATAATTTAAATTAGGCATTTACAATTACATTATTGAAAAATTTTAATGGCCATGGGGACTATTGATAGTTGCATCTGAAATTTTCCCATTCTAAAATTATCATGGCCATGTGTTGTCTGTGATTGATAGTGGTAAAAATGTTAGCTCTCAGAATTTTTTTTTTTTTGAGACCATATTTTGGGCCTGCAGAATAAACTTGAACAGACCTTGCATAACCCACGCTTTCATCATATATCTTAACTTTTAAAAACCATGACACACTTATTTTCTGGTCAGTTAATTGTTAAAAATAAATGGATTTGCAGTAGGTAAAGTTTTTTTCTGTAAGGCACCAGCTTACTTACTGTACATTGTGTGTGTTACTCATCTCTACAGCTGTATCATGAAAGCAGCCACAAAAAGTAACACAAATAAATGTGTGCAGCTGTATTACAACAAAACTTCCAATTTACAAAACAGATAATGGATGGATGGGCTGTAGCTTGATTCTTGATAAAATAACAACATCTACAGTTCTGATAGATACAAATTATTGTGGCTCTTAATTTACAAGTTACTGAATAATCCATTGTATTATTATGGGACTTTTCCATGAAGGAAAGGCATTTTCTCATTTCATCAGCTTTCTACTTACCCAAGTCTTTCCTGAAAAAAAAAACAAAAAAAAGTATTTCAATGCAATATTAAGCTGTCAGGTAATTGTATGGTTAAAATTTTCCTAGATTAAAAAATGTAATAGGGAGACGGTTCAAAGATGCAGAGGAATAGGACAGGAAGACCACTTTCTCTCCCACAGATTTATCAAAAGATCATTTGAATGCTGAGCAATTTCCACAAAACAACTTCTGAATGCTGGTGGAAGACACCAGGCACCCAGAAAGGCAGCCCCTCCTCTTCAAAAGAAAGTAGGACAAAATGTAAAAGACAAAAAGAGAAACAGAAGAGTTAGGGATGAAGACCTGTCCTGGGGAGGCAGTTGTGAAGGAGGACAAGTTTCCAAACAATAGGAAACCCTCTCACAGGCAGGTCTGTAGGGAGTTTTGGAATCTCAGAGGGCAACATAACTGAGAGAAAACAAAACAACAACAACAACAACAAAAACTATAGAAGATGCATCTAACCACAACTGCCAGTGAAGAACCACTAGTGAGTGGGGACTGGACAGGGAGGCACAGGCTGCAGCATCAATCCTTAGGGTAAGGACTGGGCCTGAATGCCCTGAGGACAATCAGGGAGCTAACGTGAGACAGCAACCCAAACTGTGGGATTGCCAGAGAGAGAGAAAAAAAAAAAAGAAAAAAAATAAGAACTTTCCTGTGAAAGGCTCTAACGTGCAGCCTGGCCTGCTCACAGAACAAAGGATTGAGCAAATGCCACATGAGGGATAGCCAGCTGCAAACAGGGCCTTCGCATCAGCCAGAGGCAGAGAGGCAGGTGTGCAATAACCAGAGCTGGAAGGCAAGGGGCAATCTCAGCTCGAGTCTGACATCCTCCACCAAACTGTGAGCAGGCTCCCAGTTGCTAACTATGTCTTCCTGGGATCCTGGATGGTTGACATCTGTCAGGAAGGTCACAGCCTGAGATCAGCTCTTCAGAGGAGACACAGGGTACACCTGAGATGGTGCCCTTGTGGCACACAGGGGAAACCAAGCAGCCCGGACTGGAGAGGTGATTAAGATGACAAGCCCATCTGGGACAATGTGCTTACCAAGCACCTGGTTATCTGAGCTTCTTGGACCTGGGACAGGCAAAAATGTGTGACCAACCGAATCTGTGCCCTTGCAGAGTACCCAAGAACCTGAACCTGAGCAGCTTAGACCTGGGAAATGCATGAAATGCAGGGCCCACTTTGGGCAGTGCCCCTGCAGAGCATCCTGGAGCCTGGGCAGTGTAGACCTGGAAAGTACACTCCACTGTGAGCTTGGGAAAACTCAGTGTGGTCCACACACTGTGAGCACTCCCCACACACACCAGTGGATATTTCTTTGCAGTGTGCCTCCTTACCCACAACACAACTGAACAGGTGAGCCTCAATGAGTGACCAACTTTGCCCCCTTGTGTCAGCATAGAATTTAGACATTGAAGAGAATTGCAAACAAAGGAAGCCAAAATAAACAAAGAAGAGGTGAAGGTGCAATGATAGGTATAACAGATTAAACCCCTGTAATTAACCTTGACTAAGCATTGGAGGGGCCTTTAGCCCTGGAAGAAACACAAGCTGGAATCAAGATTGCTGGGAGAAATATCAATAACCTCAGATATGCAGATGACACCACCCTTATGGCAGAAAGTGAAGAGGAACTCAAAACCCTCTTGATGAAAGTAAAAGAGGACAGTAAAAAAGTTGGCTTAAAGCTCAACATTCAGAAAATGAAGATCATGGCATCTGGTCCCATCATTTCATGGCAAATAGATGGGGAAACAGTGGAAACAGTGTCAGACTTTATTTGGGGGGGCTCCAAAATCACTGCAGATGGTGATTGCAGCCATGAAATTAAAAGACGCTTCCTCCTTGGAAGAAAAGTTATGACCAACCTAGATAGTATATTCAAAAGCAGAGACATTACTTTGCTGACTAAGGTCCATCTAGTCAAGGCTATGGTTTTTCCAGTGGTCATGTATGGATGTGAGAGTTAGACTGTGAAGAAGGCTGAGCACCAAAGAATTGGTGCTTTTGAACTGTGGTGTTGGAGAAGACTCTTGAGCGTCCCTTGGACTGCAAGGAGATCCAACCAGTCCATTCTGAAGGAGATCAGCCCTGGGATTTCTTTGGAAGGAATGATGCTAAAGCTGAAACTCCAGTACTTTGGCCACCTCATGCGAAGAGCTGACTCATTGGAAAAGTCTCTGATGCTGGGAGGGATTGGGGTCAGGAGGAGAAGGGGACGACAGAGGATGAGATGGCTGGATGGCATCACTGACTCGATGGATGTGAGTCCTGGTGAACTCCGGGAATTGGTGATGGGCAGGGAGGCCTGGTGTGCTGTGATTCATGGGGTCGCAAAGAGTCGGACACGACTGAGAGACTGAACTGAACTGAACTGAGAGACCTGGCAAACAAGTACAAGCTAGAACAAGGAACTATCTGAAATTGAACTGACCCCACACTGCCCACTACAGCTCCAGAGAAATAGCTAGATATATTTTTACTGTTATCACTTTATAATTTGGTTTTAAATTTAAATTCTTTATTACTCCTTTAATTTTAATTTTTATAATCTACTATTACCTGACAAAAAAAGACCGTATTTTTAAAACAAATTTCATACATATATATATATATATATTTATAAATTTGTGATTGGCTTTGTTTTGTATTTTTAATATTATATTTTTGAGAGTCTAATCTCTACTCTAGATTTTTAATATTTGCATTTTGGTATTGTTATCAATTTTGTAACTTCATGAGTCTAATCTCAGTATCTTTTTTCACTTAAGGGTGTGATTACTGGCTTGATTGCTCTCTCCCCTTTTCACTCTCCCTTTTCTCCTCCAGGTCACCTCTATCTCCTTCCTCCCCTTCTCTTCTTTATGTAACTCTGTGAATCTCTCTGGGTGTTCCAGACTGTGGAAAAAACTTAGGGAATTGATTACTGGCTAGATTGCTCTCTCACCATTTGACCCCTCTTATTCTCCTCTTGGTCACCTCTATCTCCCTCCTCCCTCTTCTCTTCTCCATGTAACTCTGTGAACCTCTCTTGTTGTCCCTTACTGTGGAGAACTGTTTTACCATTAACCTAGATGTTTTATCATATGTGCTGTTTGGATGAGAAGTCTTGAGGCTACTGTAAGAATAAAAGGCAGAGGCAGGAGGCTTAACTCCAAAACTTGAGAATATCAGAGAACTCGTGATTCCAGGAACATTCATAGACAAGAGCTCACCCAAAAGCCTCCATACCTACACTGAAATCAAACTCTACCCAAGAATCAACAAGTTTCAGAGCAATACAAACCACACTAATTCTCCATAAAAGCAGGAACACAGCCCTGAGCTTGAAAGACAGTCTGTCCAAAGCCATGCCAAACCCATAGGCACCCTAAAACTCACTACTGGACACTTCATTGCACTTCAGAGAGGAGATCCGGCTCCATCCACCAGGACACAGATGCAAGCTCCCCTAACCAGGAAACCTTGACAAGCCACTAGCCAAACCCTACTTAAAGGGAACAGGGAGCAGGTTCCACAAAAAGAAGAACCATGAACTTCCAGCCTACGGAAAGGGCACCCCAAACAGTAATCTAAATGAAATGAAATGGAAGAGAATATTCAGCAGGTAAAGGAACATGATAAATCCCCATCAAACCACACAAAAGAGGAGGAGATAAGGAGTCTACCTGAAAAAGAATTCAGAATAATGATAGTAAAAATGACACAAAATCTTTAAGCAAAATAGAATTATACATAAATAAACTGGAAACAAGGATTGAGAAGATGCAAGAAATGTTTACCAAGGACCTAGAAGAAATAAAGAGTCAGTCAATAATGATAATGCAATAACTGAGATCAAAAGCACTCTGGAGGGAACCAACAGTAGAAGAATTCAGACAGAAGATAGGATAAATGAGGTGGAAGATAGAATGGTGAAAATAAATGAAGCAGAGAGGAAAAGTTAAATAAAAGAATTAAAATAAACTGGACAACCTCAGAGAACTCTGCAATAATGTTAAACACTCCAACATCCAAATCATAGGAGTACCAGAAGAAGACAAAAAGAAAGAGGATGAGAAATACTAGATGAGATAATAGTTGAAAACTTCCCTAAAATGGGGAAAGAAATAGCTACCCAAGTCCAAGAAACCCAGAGAGTCTCAAACAGGATAAACCCAATGTGAAACACCCCAAGACACATATTAATCAAACTAATAAAGATCAAACAAAAAGAGCAGATATTAAAAGCAGCATGGGAAAAGCAACAAATAAAAACAAAGGGATCCCCATAAGGATAACAGTTGATCTTTCAATAGAAACTCTTCCAGCCAGAAGGGAAGGTCAGGAAATAGTTAAACTAATGAAAGAGAAAAGTCTACAACCTAGATTACTATGACCAGCAAGGATCATATTTAAATATGAAGGAGAAATGAAAAGCTTTACAGCAAAGCAAAATCTGAGAGAATTCAGCACCACCAAACCAGTTCTTCAACAAATGCTAAAAGATCATCTCTAGACAGGAAACACAGAAAACATTTATAAACTCAAACCCAAAACAACAAAGAAAATTGCAATGAGATCATGCTTATCAATAATTACCTTAAATGTAAATGGGTTGAATGCCCAACCAAAGGAGAAAGACTGGCTGAATGGATACCAAAACAAGACCCCTATATATGCTGTGTATGAGAGACCCATCTCAAACCAAGGGACACATACAGACTGAAAGTGAAGGGCTGGAAAAAGATATTTCATGCAAATGGATATCAAAAGAAAGCAGAATTAGCAATGCTTATATAAGATAAAATAAACTTTGAAATAAAGGCTGTGAAAAGAGACAAAGAAGGACACTACTTAATGATCAAAGGATCAATCCAAGAAGAAGTTATAACAATTATAAATATATGTGTACCCAACATAGGAGTGCCTCAATACAGAAGGCAAATGCTAACAAGAATGAAAGGGCAACTTAACAGTAATACAATAATAGTGGGAGACTTTAATACCCCCACTCATACCTATGGCAGAAAAGGAAATGGCAACCCACTCCAGTATTCTTGCCTGGAGAATCCCAGGGAAGGGGGAGTCTGGTGGGCTGCCATTTATGGGGTTGCACAGAGTCAGACACGACTGAAGTGACTTAGCAGCAGCAGCACACCTATGGATGGATCAACCAAACAGAACATTAGCAAGGAAACACAAACTTTAAATGATGCAATGGGCCAGTTAGACCTAATTGATATCTATAGGACATTTCGCCTCCCCAAAAATGAATTTCACCTTCTTCTCAAGTGCACATGAAACATCCTCCAAGATAAATTACATCCTGGGCCATAAATCTAGCCTTGGTAAATTAAAAAAAAAATTGAAATCTTTTCAAGCATCTTTTCTGATCACAATGCTGTAAGATTAGATGTCAGCTACAGGGAAAAAAAAATTAAAAAGAAAAACTACTAAAAATACAAATACATGGAGGCTAAACAACATGCTCCTGTATAACCAACAAATCATGGAAGAAATCAAAACATACATAGAAACAAATGAACATGAAAACATGACAACCCCAAACCTATGGAATTTAGTGAAAGCAGTGATAAAGGGAAGGTTCATATCAATACAAACTTACCACCAGAAACAAGAGAAAAATAAAATAAACAACCTAACTTTACACTTAAAGTAACTGGAAAAAGAACTCCAGGGTTAGAAGGAAAGAAATCATAAAAGTTAAATCAGAAATAATTGAAAAAGACACAAAGGAGACTAAAACAAACATCATCAAAACTAAAAGCTGGTTCTTTGAGAAGATAAATAAAATAGACAAACCATTAACCAGACTCATCAAGAAAAAAAGGGGGCAGAATCAAATCAACAATTTAGAAATGCAAATGGAGAAATCACAACAGACAACATATAAATAACAAGGATCATAAGCGACTACTAGCAACAACTATATGCCAATAAAATGGACAACTTAGGAGAAATGGGTGAATTCTTCAAAAAATATAACCTTCCAAAACTGAGCCAGGAAGAAATAGAAAATCTTAACAGACCCATCACAAGCACAAAAATCGAAACTGTAATCAAAACTATTCCAACAAACAGAAGCCCAGGACCAGATGGTTTCACAGGTGAATTCTACTAAGAATTTAGAAAGAGCTAACACCTATCCTATGCAAACTCTTCCAGAAAATTGCAGAGGAAGGTAAACTCTCAAACTCATTCTATGAGGCGAACATCACTCTAATATCGAAACCAGAAAAAGATGCCACAGAAAAAGAAAACTGCAGGCCAATATCACTGATGAACATAGATGAAAAAATCCTCAACAAAATTCTAGCAAACAGAATCCAACAACATATTAAAATGATCATACATTATGGCCAAATGGGCTTTATCCCAGGGATGCAAGGATTCTTCAGTATTTTCAAATCAATCAATGTGATACACCACAGTAACAAATTGAAAGATAAAAACCCTATGATTATCTCAATAGATGCAGAGAAATCATTTGATAAAATACAACACCCATTTATGATAAATAAAAAAAAAAAACCTCTCAGAAAGCAGGCATAGAAGGAATATATCTCTACACAATGAAAGCCATATATGATAAACCCACCGAAAACATTGTCCTTAATGGTGAAAAATTGAAAGCCTTTCCCCTAAAGTCAGGAAGAAGACACTCTCACCACTACTGTTCAACATGGTTTTGGAAGTTTTAGCCACAGCAATTAGAGAAGAAAAAGAAATAAATGTAGTCCAGACTGAAAAAGAAGTAAACTCACGCTGTTTGCAGATGGCATGATCCTCTACATAGAAAACTTTCAAGACACAACCAGAAAATTACTACAGCAAATCAATGAATACAGAATTCCCTTGTATTCCTATACACTAACAATGAGAAAACAGAAAGAAAAATTAAGGAAACAATCACATTCACCACTGCAATGAAAAGAATATCAGTCAGTTCAGTCACTCAGTCGTGTTTGACTCTTTGCAACCCCATGAACTGCAGCACGCAGGGCCTCCCTGTCCATCACCAACACCTGGAGTTCACTCAGACTCATGTCCATCAAGTGTGTGATGCCATCCAGCCATCTCATCCTCTGTAGTCCCCTTCTCCTCCTGACCCCAATGCCTCCCAGCATCAGAGACTTTTCCAATGAGTCAACTCTTCACATGAGGTAGCCAAAGTACTGGAGTTTCAGCATAAGCATCATTCCTTCCAAAGAACACCCAGGACTGATCTCCTTCAGAATGGACTGGTTGGATCTCCTTGCAGTCCAAGGGAAGCTCAAGAGTCTTCTCCAACACCACAGTTCAAAAGCATCAATTCTTTGGCACTCATGTTTCTTCACAGTCCAACTCTCAAATCCATACATGACCACTGGAAAAATCAGCCTTGACTAGATGGACCTTTGTTGGCAAAGTAATGTCTCTGCTTTTTAATATGCTGTCTAGGTTGCATAACTTTTCTTCCAAGGAGTGAGTGTCTTTTAATTTCATGGCTGCCATCAATATCTACAGTGATTTTGGAACCCCCCAAAATAAAGTTTGACACTGTTTCCATTCTCTCCCCATCTATTTCCCATGAATTGATGAGATCAGATGCCATGATCTTTGTTTTCTGAATGTAGAGCTTTAAGCCAACTTTTTCACTATCCTCTTTCGCTTTCATCAAGAGGCTCTTTAGTTCCTCTTCATTTTCTGCCATAAGGGTGGTGTCATCTGCATATTTGAGGTTATTGATATTTCTCCCAGCAATGTTGAGTCCAGCTGTGCTTCTTCCAGCCCAGCGTTTCTCATGATGTATTCTGCATATAAGTTAAATAAGCACAGTGACAATATAAAACCTTGATGTACTCCTTTTCCTATTTGGAACCAGTCTGTTGTCCCATGTTCAGTTCTAAGTGTTACTTCCTAACCTGTATACAGGTTTCTCAAGAAGCAGGCCAGGCGGTCTGGTATTCCCATCTCTTTCAGAATTTTCCATAGTTTATTGTGGGTCACACAGTCAAAGGCTTTGGCATAGTCAAATAGAAACTATGAAACAGAAACATAGGAATATAGAAACATATAAATAAATGTTTTTCTGGAACTGTCTAGCTTTTCCATGATCCAGCAGATGTTGGCAATTTGATCTTATATCAGATACTTATATCTTGATCAGATCTTGATCAGATGCTTCTATCTTTCCTTTTCTCCTTTGCTTTTCTCTTCTCTTCTTTTCACAGCTATTTGTAAGGCCTCCCAGAGAGCCATTTTGCTTTTTTCATTTCTTTTTCTTGGGGATGGTCTTGATCCCTGTCTTCTGTACAATGGCATGAACCTCCATCCATAGTTCATCAGCCATTCTATCTATCAGATCTAGTCCCTTAAATATATTTCTCACTTCCACTGTATAATCATAAGGGATTCTATTTAGGTCATACCTGAATGGTCTAGTGGTTTTCCCTACTTTCTTCAATTTAAGTCAGAATTTGGCAATAAGGAGTTCATGATCTAGGCCACAGTCATCTCCCTGTCTTGTTTTAGCTGACTGTATAGAGCTTCTCCATCTTTCGCTGTAAAGAATATAATCAATCTGATTTCAGTGTTAACCATCTGGTGATGTCCATGTGTAGAGTCTTCTCTTGTGTTGTTGGAAGAGGGTGTTTGCTATGGCCAGTGCATTCTCTTGGCAAAACTCTATTAGCCTTTGCCCTCCATCATTCTGTATTCCAAGGTCAAATTTGCCTGTTACTCCAGGTGTTTCTTGACTTCCTACTTTTGCATTCCAGTCCCCTATAATGAAAAGGACATCTTTTCTGGGTGTTAGTTCTAAAAGGTCTTGTAGGTCCTCAGAATTGTTCAACTTCAGCTTCTTCAGCATTACTGGTTGGGGCATAGACTTGGATTACTGTGAAATTGAATGGTTTGCCTTGGAAACAAACAGAGATCATTCTGTCACTTTTGAGATTGCATCCAAGTGTTGCATTTTGGACTCTTTTGTTTAACCATGATGGCTACTCCATTTTTCTAAGGGATTCCTGCCCACAGTAGTAGATATAATAGTCATTTAAGTTAAGTTCACCCATTCCAGTCCATTTTAGTTCACTGATTCCTAGAATGTTGACGTTCACCCTTGCCATCTCTTGTTTGACCACTTCCAATTTGCCTTGATTCATGGACCTGACATTCCATGTTCCTATGGAATATTGCTCTTTACAGCATCGGACCTTGCTTCTATCACCAATCACATCTACAACTGTGCATTATTTTTGCTTCGGCTCCATCGCTTCATTCTTTCTGGAGTTATTTCTCCACTGATCTCCAGCAGCATATTGGCCATATTGGTCATAGCATATCTACCGACTGGGGAGATCCTCTTTCAGTATCCTATCTTTTCACCTTTTCATATCGGTCATGGGGTTCTCAAGGCAAGAATGCTGAAGTGGTTTGCCATTCCCTTCTCCAGTGGACCACATTCTGAAAGACTTCTCCAGCATTATCTGCCCATCTTGGGTGCCCGCACACGGCATGGCTTAATTTCATTGCGTTAGACAAGGCTGTGGTCTGTGTGATTAGATTAACTGGTTTTCTGTGATTATGGTTTGTGTGTCTGCCCTCTAATACCTCTTGCAACACCTACCGTCTTACTTGTGTTTCTCTTACTTTGGACATGGGGTTTCTCTTCAGGGCTCCTCCAATAAAGTGCAGGTGCTCCTCCTCACCTTGGACAAGGGGTGTCTCCTCACAGCCAACCCTCCTGACCTTGAACATGAAGTAACTCCTCTCAGCCCTCCTGCACCCACGCAGCCACCACTCCTTGGACGTGGGGTTGCTCTTCTCAAAAGAATAAAATACTTATAAATAAATCTACCTAAAGAAACAAAAGACCTATATATAGAAAACTATAAAACAGTGATGAAAGAAATCAAAGATGATGCAAGTAGATGAAGAAATATACCATTTTCATGGATCAGAAGAATCAATAGTGTGAAAATGAGCATACTACACAAAGCAATCTATAGATTCAATTCAATCCCTATCAAGCTACCAATGGCAGTTTTCACAGAACTAGAACAAATAATTTCATAATATATATGGAAATACAAAAAAACTTCAAAAAGCCAAAGCAATCTTGAGAGAGAAGAATGGAATTGGAAGAATCAACCTGCTTGAATTCAGACCATACTACAAAGCAAGTGATCAAAACAGTATGGTACTGGCACAAAGACAGAAATTTAGATCAATGGAACAAAGTAGAAAACCCAGAGATAAATCCACACACCAGTGGACAACTTATCTTTGACAAAGGAGACAAAAATAAACAGTGGAGAAAAGACAGTCTCTTTAACAAGTGGTTCTGGGAAAACTGGGCAAACACATGTAAAAGAATGAAACTAGAACACTTTCTAACACCATACACAAAATAAACTCAAAATGTATTAAAGCTCTAAATGTAAGACCAGAAACTATAAAACTCCTAGAGGAAAACATAGGCAAAACACTCTCTGACATAAATCACAACAAGCTCCTCTATGGCACACCTCCCAGAGTAATGGAAATAAGAGCAAAATAAACAAATGGGGCCTAATTAAACTTAAAAGCTTTAGCACAATGAAGGAAATTATAACCAACGTTTAAAGACAGCTTTCAGAATGGGAGAAAATAATAGCAAATGAAGCAACTGACAAAGACTTTATCTCAAAAGTATACAAGCAGCCAGCTCATGCACCTCAATACCAGAAAAATAAACAATGCAATCCAAACAATGGGCCAAGGAATTAAACAGACATTTCTCCAAAGAAGACATAGAGATGGCTAGCAAACTCGTGAAAAGATGTTCAACATCACTCATTATCAGAGAAATGGAAATCAAAACCACAATAAGAAATCATCTTATGCTGGTAAGAATGGCTGCTATCCAAAATCTACAAAAGTAAATGCTAGAGAAAGTGTAGAGAAAAAGGCTAGAGATCTCTAGAACATTTCTGGCAAAGATGGGCACAATAAAGGACAGAATTGGTATGGACCTACAGAAGCAGAAGATATTAAGAAGAGGTGGCAATAATACACAGAAGAACAATACAAAAAGGATCTTCACGACCCAGATACTCATGATGGTGTGATCACTCACCTAGAGTCAGAAATCCTGGAATGAGAAGTCAAATGGGCCTTACGAAGCATCACTATGAACAAAGCTATTGGAGGTGATAGAATTCCAGTTGAGCTACTTCAAATGTTAAAAGATGATGCTGTGAAAGTGCTGCACTCAATATGCCAGCAAATTTGGAAAACTCAGCAGTGGCCACAGGACTGGAAAAGGTCAGTTTTCGTTCCAATCCCAAAGAAAATCAAGGCCAAAGAATGATAAAACTACCACACAGTTGCATTCATCTCACATGCTAGTAAAGAAATGGTCAAAATTCTCCAAGCCAGGCTTCAGCAATATGTAAACTGCGAACTTCCAGATGTTCAAGTTGGTTTTAGAAAAGGCAGAGCAACCAGAGATCAAACTGCCAACATCTGCTGGATCATGGAAAAAGCAAGAGAGTTCCAGAAAAACATCTATTTTTGCTTTATTGACTAAGCCAAAGCCTTTGACTGTGTGGACACAATAAACTGTGGAAAATTCTGAAAGAGATGGGAATACAGACCACCTGACTTGCCTCTCAAGAAACCTATATGCAGGTCAGAAAGCAACAGTTAGAACTGGACATGGAACAACAGACTGGTTTGCCGGGGTCCAGCCTCGGTGGATCCAGGGAATTTGAAGCGGGGACTGCGTTGGCGTGAGAAAAACTTATTTATTTTTTAATATAAGATTAGATTAAGAAATAATAGTATAGTAGAAAAATTAAGTAGAGAAAGAGGGCTGAATAACTTGGATTATGTGGAAGACCAATAAAGTTCCAGACAAGGAACTTGTGCCATCTAAGTTAGGCCACCAGTGTCCGTTTGAATATCAAGGAGTGCCCCACCTTGGGCTCTCTCAGTTGTGGATCTTAGAAGCTGGGACAAATAAATAGACATGATGAGCCTCCCTGCTCCAGATGGGAAATTCAGCTGGAAAAAGAAAAGAACGACATGGGGAAGCCCAGCATCGGTGCAAGACTCCAAAAACTATTTTTCAAAATCAGCTTATATACCCCAAGTTGTACATAAAGAAATAGAGTTATGCAGGGGCAGCAGTCCTGATCCTCATTGAGACAAGTCTTTCTTTTTGCATACCCTCCCGTATACAAAAGGTCTCAGGTGGTTTACATTATCTTCTGGCCAAGAGGCTTGTTAACATTTTTATGGCTCTCTTCCTGGATAATTGTCCAGAAAACTCCTTTTCCCTAGAAGTGTTTTTTCTTTACTCTGCATCACCCTCAAAGTACAAAAAAGTTACATTCCTATAGAACAAAGGTGCAGTGGGTTATAACAAAGAAAGTACTTAACTCAAAGATCTAATGTTGCTAATACCAGGTCTACTACCTGTTTTTCTATATACCAACTATACCTAAAAATTAAAAATATGAAAATTTGGCAGCAAGTATTGGCTCAACAAACGAAACCTTTGATCAGTCCTATTCTAATTACTTTGACTCCTCAGAAGCCCCTACATTCCTAGCATATGTTTTAAGCATCCTGTACCTCCCACAGTCAGGAGGCCTCAAACAATCACATGCGCAGCTGTATGAGTCCTGCAGGCAGGCTAAAAAGCCATCAGAGGGGTTTTTGGATTGAAACACTCTTTCAAATGCAGAAGACTAAAGCCCTGAATTGACTTTTTTCAGAGAATGTCAGAAGAGAGGAAAAGCAGGCAGATTCTTATTTTTTGGGGAGTGGATGCTCAAGAAATTCCAGGGGGAAAACCTGAAGTCTGATTAGCCTTGCCATCAGAGCTCTGCCGCATGACCTTGTCACGGGTGGAATTCCTCACACTGGCTCCCGGCACTGGTTCCAAATAGGAAAAGGAGTACGTCAAGGCTGTATATTGTCACCATGCTTATTTAACTTTTTTTTTTTTTTAGAGTTGTGTACTAGTTTTATTTTTATTTTTTTTTAAATTTATTTTTTTAATTTTAAAATCTTTAATTCTTACATGCGTTCCCAAACATGACCCCCCCTCCCACCTCCCTCCCCACAACATCTCTCTGGGTCATCCCCATGCACCAGCCCCAAGCATGCTGCACCCTACGTCAGACATGGACTGGCGATTCAATTCTTACATGATAGTATACATGTTAGAATTCCCATTCTCCCAAATCATCCCACCCTCTCCCTCTCCCTCTGAGTCCAAAAGTCCATTATACACATCTGTGTCTCTTTCCCTGTCTTGCATACAGGGTCGTCATTGCCATCTTCCTAAATTCCATATATATGTGTTAGTATACTGTATTGGTGTTTTTCTTTCTGGCTTACTTCACTCTGTATAATTGGCTCCAGTTTCATCCATCTCATCAGAACTAATTCAAATGAATTCTTTTTAACGGCTGAGTAATACTCCATTGTGTATATGTACCACAGCTTTCTTATCCATTCATCTGCTGATGGACATCTAGGTTGTTTCCATGTCCTGGCTATTATAAACAGTGCTGCGATGAACATTGGGGTACACGTGTCTCTTTCACTTCTGGTTTCCTCGGTGTGTATGCCCAGAATTGGGATTGCTGGGTCATAAGGGAGTTCTATTTGCAATTTTTTAAGGAATCTCCACACTGTTCTCCATAGTGGCTGTACTAGTTTGCATTCCCACTTATATGCAGAGTACATCATGAGAAATGCTGGACTGGAAGAAACACAAGCTGGAATTAAGATTGCTGGGAGAAATATCAATAACCTCAGCTATGCAGATGACACTACCCTTATGGCATAAGGTGAAGAGGAACTAAAGAGCCCCTTGATGAAAGTGAAAGAGGAGAGTGAAAAAGTTGGCTTAAAGCTCAGCATTCAAAAAACGAGATCATGACATCTGATCCCATCACTTCATGCGAAATAGATGAGGAAACAGTGGAAACAGTGTCAGAGTTTATTTTTGGGGTCTCTAAAATCACTGCAGATGGTGATTGCAGTCACGAAAGTAAAAGCCTCTTACCCCTTGGAAGGAAAGTTATGACCAAACTCCATAGCATATTAAAAAGCAGAGACATTACTTTGCCAACAAAGGTCTATCTAGTCAAGGCTATGGTTTTTTCCAGTGGTCATGTATGGATGTGAGAGTGGAATATAAAGAAAGCTGAGCCCCGAAGATTTGAAGCTTTTGAACCGTGGTGTTGGAGAAGACTCTTGAGAATCCCTTGGACTGCAAGGAGATTCAATCAGTCTGTCCTAAAGAAGATCAATTCTGGTTGTTCATTGGAAGGACTCATGCTGAAACTGAAACTCCAATACTTAGGCCACCTCATATGAAGAGCTGACTCATTGGAAAAGATCCTGATGCTCGGAGGTATTTGGGGGCAGGAGGAGCAGGGGATGACAGAGGATGAGATGGCTGGATGGCATCACCGACTCAATGGACATAAGCTTGGGTAAACTCCGGCACTGGTGATCAACAGGGAGGCCTGGTGTGCTGTGATTCATGGGGTTGCAAAGAGTCAGACACGACTGAGTGACTGAACTGAACTGATAACAATTATATGCTTTTCAAATAGCTTGTGATTTTGGAATGTTGTGGAAGCAATACTGTTTCCTTACTTCCACTGAAAATAAGATTAAAAATGTCCCTATCCTTAGGAATCAAAATTGCCAGGAGAAATATCAATAACCTCAGATATGCAGATGACACCACCCTTATGGCAGAAAGTGAAGAGTAACTAAAAAGCTTCTTGATGAAAGTGAAAGAGGAGGGTGAAAAAGTTGGCTTAAAGCTCAGCATTAAGAAAATGAAGATCATGGCATCTTGTCCCATCACTTCATGGCAAATAGATGGGGAAACAGTGGAAACAGTGTCAGACTTTAGTTTTGGGGGCTCTAAAATCACTGCAGATGGTGACTGCAGCCATGAAATTAAAAGACACTTACGCCTTGGAAGACAAGTTATGACCAACCTAGATAGCATATTGAAAAGCAGAGACATTACTTTGCCAACAAAGTTCCTTCTAGTCAAGGCTATGGTTTTTCCAGTGGTCATGTATGGATGTAAGAGTTGGACTGTGAAAAAAGCTGAGTGCCGAAGAATTGATGCTTTTGAACTGTGGTGTTGGAGAAGACTCTTGAGAGTCCCTTGGACTGCAAGGAGATCCAACTAGTCCATTCTAAAGGAGATCAGCCCTGGGATTTCTTTGGAAGGAATGATGCTAAAGTTGAAGCTCCAGTACTTTGGCCAACTCATGTGAAGAGTTGACTCATTGGAAAAGACTCTGATACTGGGAGGGATTGGGGTCAGGAGGAGAAGGGGACTACAGAGGATGAGATGGCTGGATGGCATCACTGACTGGATGGACGTGAGTCTGAGCGAACTCCGGGTGTTGGTAATGGACAGGGAGGCCTGGCGTGCTGCTATTCATGGGGTCACAGAGTCAGACACGACTGAGCGACTGAACTGAACTGATGCTTAGGAATTACTGAATGCAATACTTTTACCTGTTGTTTTAGCTATCATTAAATTTCCCACATATTCTAAACTCGAGTGTCTGAAAGTTAAAGGAATTCACCTTACTGATGCTTCTGCAATGACTATTGCCCTTAAAATGATCAAAAGCAGTCAAACATCTGTCATGGTCCAAAGGGAATGTTCCCCAAATGATAATTTAGACACACTGGCTGGAGAGACCCAACAACTAGTCTTAGGGGAGAAAAAATAACAAGATTAGAAATTCAACAACTGTTGGTTTGATAAAAAGAGAAAGTTCTGACTTGGAACTAATAAAAAATGCTAATGAGGAAATAATTTCACAATTTGTATGGAAATACAAAAAACCTCAAATAGCCAAAGCAATCTTGAGAAAGAAGAATGGAACTGGAGGAATTAACCTGCCTGACTTCAGGCTCTACTACAAAGCTTGATGACTACAGTCATCAAGACAGTATGGTACTGGCACAAAGACAGAAATATAGATCAATGGAACAAAATAGAAAGCCCAGAGATAAATCCACACATCTATGGATACCTTATCTTTGACAAAGGAGGCAAGAATATACAATGGATTAAAGACAATCTCTTAAACAAGTGGTGCTGGGAAAACTGGTCAACCACTTGTAAAAGAATGAAACTAGAACACTTTCTAACAGCATACACAGAAATAAACTCAAAATGGATTGAAGATCTAAATGTAAGACCAGAAACTATAAAACCCCTAGAGGAGAACATAGGCAAAACACTCTCCGACATAAATCACAGCAGGATCCTCTATGATCCACCTCCCAGAATGCTGGAAATAAAAGCAAAAATAAACACATGGGATCTAATTAAAATTAAAAGCTTCTGCACAACAAAGGAAACTATAAGCAAGGTGAAAAGACAGCTTTCGGAATGGAAGAGAATAATAGCAAATGAAGCAACTGACGAACAATTAATTTAAAAAATATATAAGCAACACATGCAGCTCAATTCCAGAAAAATAAACGACCCAATCAAAAAAAATGGGCCAAAGAACTAAACAGACATTTCTCCAAAGAAGACATACAGATGGGAAACAAACACATGAAAAGATGCTCAACATCACTCATTATCAGAGAAATGCAAATCAAGACCACAATGAGGTACCATTTCACACCAGTCAGAATGTCTGAGATCCAAAAGTCTAGAAGCAATAAATGCTGGAGAGGGTGTGGAGAAAAGGGAACCCTCTTACACTGTTGGTGGAAATGCAAACTAGTACAGCCACTATGGAGAACAGTGTGGAGATTCCTTAAAAAACTGCAAATAGAACTGCCTTGTGACCCAGCAATCCCACTGCTAAGCATACAACCGAGGAAACCAGAACTGAAAGAGACACGTGTACCCCAATGTTCATCATAGCACTGTTTAGAATAGCTAGGACATGGAAGCAACTTAGATGTCCATCAGCAGATGAATGGATAAGAAATCTGTGGTACATATACGCAATGGAGTATTACTCAGCCATTAAAAAGAATACATTTGAATCAGTTCTAATGAGTTGGAAGAAACTGGAGCCGATTATACAGAGTGAAGTAAGCCAGAAAGAAAAACACCAATACAGTATACTAACACATATATATGGAATTTAGAAAGATGGTGAAGATAACCCTGTATGTGAGACAGCAAAAGAAATGCAGATGTATAGAACAGACTTTTGGACTCCGTGGGAAAGGGTGAGGGTGGGATGATTTGGGAGAATGGCATTGAAACATGTATACTATCATGTAAGAAATGAATCGCCAGTCTAGGTTCGATGCAGGATACAGGGTGTTTGGGGCTGGTGCACTGGGATGACCCAGAGAGATGGTATGGGGAGGGAGGTGGGAGGGGGGTTCAGGATTGGGAATTCATGTACACCCGTGGTGGATTCATGTTGATGTATGGCAAAACCAATACAGTACTTTAATGTAAAATAAAGTAAAATTAAAACAAATAATAATAATAATAAATAAAATTCCCTCTACTCACAACTGTATGTGCATTTAACCATTAGTTTACTAATAAAATAATAGTCTTTGTTAATCAATATTGATGGGAAAACATTTACAAAGCTGAAAATAGTGCCTATTTCCCTTGCCCCCTTGTCCTAAGTACAACCAAAGGAAGACTATTTGTACTGCTCCTGGACATTTTAAACTGTCTAATTGACATTTTGAGGTTTGATAAATGGAATTTGGATAATTCCCTCTATCCAATGGACATCCTGCATATTTTCACAGTGGACAGAAGCCTTTCCTTACAGATAAGCTTATTGCCTCTTATGACTAACATCCTTTCAGAAAAAAAAAAAAAAAAAGATCTCTATCTGAAAAACTTAATTCACTTTTCATTGTGGTAAAGAAAACCATTTTACTGGTCAGGCATTTCAACAGATCTGTACTGTTTGGCTGGTTTTGATGCTTTCACTGTGCTTACCGCATTCAACCCTCTGATTCAATTAAACACACTAACTGCATGAAGACTCAACTGGCAAACTTGTTCCAGCTTGCCAAATACTTTAGCCAAAACGAAAGTATTTCTAAATCTCAAACCCCCTTTTGTAATTTATAAACTCTCAATCTTTGATGTAGTTACAGCTGCCCAATGCTTTTGCAATGTTGTGTCTCCTAAAAATAACAACTTTGGTGGAACAATCTTTTCACTGTGAGCCTTTGGACAATTAATATCTTAAATGTCATATCTTGTCAACTGGAGATCTTGTACATTTGACAAGAAATCTCTAGAAGAACTCTCTTCAATATTGTTGGAAGGATCCCTATCAGGTACTACTAACTAATCATTGTGTTGCCAAACTCCAAGGAATAAATTCTTGGATTCACATGACACTTCTAAATAAGGTTTTAAACACTGAGTGGACCTGAACATTATCTGGTGACATAAAAGTAAAGACTTGCCAGAACTGAAGCAGTTAACTTCTGATAAGACAGTTTTCCCAAGATACCCAGAACAGATCTGCTGGACCTGTTGTCAGACTTTTGATGATGGCATAATACTTCAGATGATCTCCAGTGACAAGTATCTTGATAACATATTGATATAAAAAGTACCTGAGGCTTTTTCTTCCTCCCTCTCTTTGTTACACAAATGTGACCTTAGTAGGTGTCCAATCCTTGCACTTACCTTCAAACATGAGACACTACAATCAGGAAGGATTATTCCTGATATTAAGAAACAAAAGGCCTCTGAAACTAGAAAACCTGACTGTTTATTGGTGATAATTTTGGAGAAAGATCTTGATCACAAAGAGGAACTATAGAACATAAATAAACAGAAACCAAAACTTAATAGAGATGGGAGACCAGAATTGGGAGCTCTCATGTGCTTTATGATTACAGAGCTCAACAAAAAGAAAAAAAAAAATATCCCTCTTTTCTGGTAAGGATTCAGTCAGTGAAAAGCCTTGGACTCTTTAATATAGCCTCCCAACTACTTTTTACTCTTTATTAAAGGGTTCTCTTTCCCTTTCCTTATGGGGACTTCCATGAGGCTTGCCATGGTTGCAGACATTTAGTTACAATTCTCTACTGATCTGAAGACTCTTGAGAGTCCCTTGGACTGCAAGGAGATCCAATCAGTCCATCCTAAAGGAAATCAGTCCTGAATAATCATTGGAAGGACTGATATTTGAAATTGAAACTCCAATACTTTGGCCACCTGATGCAAAGAACTGACTCATTTGAAAAGACCCTGATGCTGGCAAAGGTTGAAGGCAGGAGGAGGAGGTGACAGGATGACAGAGGATGAAATGGTTGGAATGCATCACCGACTCAATGGACATGAGTCTGAGTAGGCTCTGGGAGTTGGTAATGGACAGGGAGGCCTGGCGTGCTGCAGTCCATGGGGTCACAAAGAGTCAGACACAACTGAGTGACTGAACTGACTGACTGATCTCAAAGATCTTCCCAGGTGGCACCATTGGTAAAGAACCCGCCTGCCAATGCAGGAGACAAGCGACACATGTTGGATCCCTGGGTTATGAAGATTCCCTGGAGGAGTGAATAGCAACCCACTCCAGAATCCCATGGACAGAGGAGCCTGGATGGCTACAGTTCATGGGGTTGCAAAGAGTCAGACACAACCGCAGTGATAGCACGCACTGATCTCAAGAAGCCTAATCTTTTCTGAGGAAATATCTAACAGTCTATTTGTTTCAAGTCAACGATGACGTTCATGTTTCTTACTTTGCTGTAAGTGATAAAGACCTTTGTCTCCTACCTGTGAGCTTTATGTCTTCTTCCAGCCCCCAGGAAACTGGCAGGCTAAATTGTTAGCATGTAAGTAAGGCAAACTCACAAAACGTTTTACCTCTTGACACTGTTCACATTAGGATTCTCTTAGGAGTCCATGGAAAGAGTGCAATTAATTGCAGTAAGAGAGCTAGACTTCATAAAACTAATCTGATTAGAGGTTGTGGGTGACCAACACAAGCTCTCTGTTGTTAAATTAAAGCAATGCAGTTAATCACATACGTCACTCTTTGGAATTTTATGGATTCAGCTTATAAATTTAAAAAAAAATTAAGAAATACTAGGACAGACAGAGACTGAGTTTGGTCTGAAGGCTTTCCTTAAGTATTTTAGTTTGTTGGAGTACATTTAAATTTTGAAGATAAATGGCATTTATTTCTTTCAGCTTCTTAATTATTCCCTGAAAAATGTGTCATTATGTGTTTTAAATTTTGTTTTTTGTTGGTTGTTTAAATAAAAATATTTACAAATAAAGTTTGCAACTTCTTTGCATTTTTGTAAGATATAATGTAAATTTAATAAAGTATTAGGACTAAGATTTATTAGTTTTGACAATTGTAGGCACCCATTTAACCACTACCTAAATAAAGATAAAGAATCATGTTGTATTATGTAGTAACCATCATGAGCTACACGTAGCTACTTAGTCTTCAATTCTAATTAATTAAAGTTAAATCAAATTGAAAATTCATTTTCTTAATCACTCTAACCACATTTCAAATTCTTAATAGCTGTATGTCAGTATTCAAGATATTGGACATATTGAACAGAACATATTTGGAACACTGCAGAAAATAATAAAAATGTCCTTTCTATTTTTTAAACATTTAAAACATCTTTTAGCTATGCCATGTGGCTAGCAGGATCTTAGTTCCTGGACTAGGAATCAAATTCACACCCCCTATTGAGGAAGGGTGATGTCCTAAATACTGGACCACCAGGGAAATTACCTAGAAATGTCCTTCTTAAATTAATAGCCTGCAACATTAAAAGTGCCTTCTTTTATTTATAATAATCTTGAAATTCATCCAGATTATTGTGTGCATTTGTAGTCTTTTTTTATTGCTGTATATTATTCCACTTAATAGTTTTGGTACAATTTATTTAATGACTCTTTTATTCATTAATGTTATTGTTTACATTTTCAGGTATTATGAATAAGGCTGCCATGACATCTTGCACAGTTCTTGTTGTGGATATATGTTTGTTTCATATGTCCTGAAAAATACCCTGGGGTAAAATTGCTTAATCATGGGTTAGGCAAAAGTTTATCTTCATAAGAAATTGCCACTTGAAAAAAATGTATAATAATAATATTTAGTAATGACCTACTAGTTCAGACTGACTAGAATTGGGGGCAAGACAATACAAAATATTGGCAAGGGCATATAGTAGGTGTAAATCTCATATATTGCAGGTTTGAGGGTGAAATGGTACAGTTTATTTCTATAACAGTATATTTTTGTGGTCTTAATATGCATTTCCTTCTTGACTGAAGATGTCGAGCATATTTTTATGTGTTTGGTGGGCACTGTTACATCTTCTTTTATGAAGTTTCTATAGAATTGTTTTGCACACTTAAGACAATTAGTAATTTGCTTTTTAATTATTTATTTGTAGGAGTACTTTATATATTCTAAATACGTTTTCTTCAGATACTTTATACATTTTTTTCAGGATTTCCATTTTAATTCACATAAATTATTTTGACTAATTTTCAAGTTAGCTATAGGAAAATGTGGAGCCCAAGCTTAGAAAGTCTTTGTTTTTTAATAAAAGTCAAAATGTATTAGAGAGTATATAACAGAACAAAAGAGGTATCAAAAGAGGCATTGGAGCCAAGAAAAGTCAATTGGGGCTCCTTTGTATCAGAAGCTTAAAAACCATAGAGGGGAACATGAAGGCAAAAGTCACTTCAAAGACTATTAAAAGTTTTGATTTCTTAAACGTTTCTTTAATGTTTCTAAAATTTTCTTAGAAACAAAAGCATACTTCATACAATGGAAAGGTAAGATTCAATAACCATTGTAATTTTTTGCATTAAAAAATTAATTTTTCATTTTTCATATTTAAAATTATATAATGAGCACCATATTTAAGATGCCTGGATTTTAGCATATAAAACAGAGCAAAATAGGCAATTGGATATGTACTACTAGTACAATTATGCTTTTTCAAAGCTTTATGTCTTTGGTTCCAATGATTTATATATAGAACATTTAATTAACAAAGTTACCAATGTATTTTTAAATAAGTTTTTGGTTTATTTTCTGAGTACCCTGTAAAGGCAGAATTTCAAATTTACAAACAGTATTGAGTGACATTGGCTCAGTCGTGTCCGACTCTTTGCAACCTCATGGACTGTCCATAGAATTCTCTAGGCCAGAATACTGGAGTGAGTAGCCTTTCCCTTCTCCAGGGGATCTTCACAACCCAGGGATGGAACCCAGGTCTCCCACATTGCACGCAGATTCTTTACCAGCTGAGCCACAAAGGAAGCCCAAGAATACTGGAGTGGGTAGCCTATCCCTTCTCCAGTGGATCATCCCAACCCAGGAATCAAACCCAGGTCTGCTGCATTGCAGGTGGATGATTTACCAACTGAGCTATCAGGGAAACCCATATTGCTTGCTTGCTTGCTTAAATAAATAAATACATAAATAAAACAAAAGAAGAAGAAGAAAACATCAGTCTCATAGAGCAGAAATGTCAAATACGATCTACCTTTGGGACTGAATTTTACTTGGTTGCAATGAGGCCCTCTGATGCATATTTTGATTTCAGTTTTGAAACTATGAAGAGGAAGGTTACATTTACAAAAAAATGCTAGACTTCTGGTTTGGGGTTATAAAATAGATCTCAGGAATGTCAAGAGGTTTATAACTATTCGCTCTGGAAATTGCAAAGCCTAGTTGCATCAGGAGTGAGTTTCCTTTCTCTAGAGGTATTCAAGCAGAAACTGCAAAGCCACAACTCCTGAACCTTTTGGAAGACATCAATCAATAAGGAAGCCAGTTAACTTAGATGCTCTCTGAGGTCACCTCGAAACTGTAATGTCTATAATTCTATCAATTTCCCCCTATTTTAACATCTAGACAACATTTTATCAGAGTTACAGGTGCTCTAACATGATTTCTTTGTCTATATTATTTTTGGAACAAGATGGGCATTTATTATATATACATCTGCATTAAAATGAAGAGGAGACATGAGCAATTAGTTAGTCTCTCTATTTACTGTGAATTATCTAACTGTCTGAGGCTAAAATACTTCTTTGAAAGTGACCACATGTTTTTCAAGAGTATGGTTTTCAAGTTAAATTAAGCAACTAACAGTTATTTGAGAGCAATTAAACATTTAAAGAAAAGCTTTAGATCTTTATACTTTTTCACAGCACTTTTACCCCTAATATGCACAGTTAATGAATTAATTACAAGACCTTTTAGTTTTGAAATTTCCAAAGATTTGTAGGTTTTCTCAGAAACTATTTCTCAGAAAGAAAAGGGTTCTGAGAAAGCAAATGGAGAGGTCTGACTGAGTTGAAGCTCAGGATAAAAGCTTCCAGAAGAAACAGAAAAGGAGAGACAAGTATAACTGGTTTTTAATAAGGTTGCTGATGTAGATTTAAGCTTGAAATCTTATGAAGCCTTCTGTTTTCCCAGTTACCAGTTAGTACAAGATATTTTACAGGTAACTTATCTACAACCACGCTCACCTTTTAAATTAATAAAGTACATTCATTTTTAGATTAGCAAAGTAAGAGAAACTGCAAAGACAAACCATTAGTTTCTACATAAAATTATTTTTAAAACTGCTTTTGTGCATAAATTCAAGAAAATTATTTGGGAGTATATTGTTAATATGTGCATAACATATCACTGAACTAGGCAGTATTTTTTATTCTTGTTTCATTATATTTTAGGAAAAAAAAGTCATCCTGATTTTCTTACTATAGAACTCAAATGACAATTTTGCTAATCCTGTTTTAATGGTTATATAAAATGCTTACTCTGTCTTTGTATTTTAGAGGTGTACATTATTTTTCATTGTGTTTACAGCACTTCCTATGCATATTGTCTATCTTCATAAAGATGGTAAACAGCAAAAAGTCATGAACTATGCCTTCCATTTCCTATTTATTCCTCCCAAATTTCAACAATACTGTTTTTATGCCAATTCCAAATATCCAGTTTACTAATACAACAATAATTCCATTTTCTTCTTCCAAGAATTACCTTCATTTAATACAATGTATACCTCTAAACATGTATATGAATATTATATATATATATGTATTTGATTTATCAATGGTAGGTAAATAGTGTGATTTTGCCCTTATAGTCAAAGAAAAATGCAAAAAAGTTAATCCCCCATTAAAGTGAAAACCTCTCAAAACCAAGAGCCATTTGCATTCACCCCTTCACAGAGCTAACCATAGTATGCTCAACTATTATTTACTAAATTTAATGTCATTCTGAGTAACTCTACACTAATTAAGTGACTTTAAGAAACATGCAATAAACTCTAGTGTTTTTTGTTTTAATGTCAAAAATGCATGGTTCATAAACCTTTCAAATTTAACCATTCATGGTATTTCCTTGATTCTTTATTTCTATAAGTATCAGATATCAGTTTTCAATAACATCCTAGTAAACAAGGGGGAGCATGGGTGAATTATGAAATGGCATCTCCAGTATCTGTCTTTGAACCTATACATGAATTTAACAGCCCTTCTTGATTTTTCATGTTGCTCAACAAAAGCTATTATGGTTAGATGTTATTAAGTTCCATAGTTTTTGACTAATTGCTTCTAAATATTCAAGGACTTTAAAACTTATTTTAATTTTGTGGGTTTTATAAAGTACTGTGAAGTATGCTGCTGTTGTTCAGTCGCTGAGTCATGACTATTTGCCACCCCATGGACTGAAACATGCCAGGCTTCCCTGCTCTTTACTATCTCCCAGAGTTTCCTCAGATTCATGTCCATTGAGTCAGTGATGGTATCCAATCATCTCTTCCTCCGCTGCCCCCCTTTCTTCTGTTGCCCTCAATCTTTCCCAGCATTAAGGTCTTTTCCAATGAGTAGATTCTTTGCATCAGGAGGCCAAAGTATTGGAGCTCCAGCTTCAGCATCAGTTCTTCCAATGAAAATTCAAGGTTGATTTCCTTTAGGATAGACTAGTTTGATCGCCTTGCTTTCCAAGGGACTCTCAAGAGTCTTCTTCAACACCACAGTTCAAAACATTAATTCTTTGGTGCTCAATCTTCTTCATGGTCCAATTCTCACATCCATATATGTCTACTGGAAAACCCATAGCTTTGACTATATGGATATTTGTCAGCAAAGTGATATCTCCACTTTTAAATATGCTGTCTAGCTTGGTCACAGGTTTTCTTCCAAAGGGCAAACATCTTTTAATTTCATGGTTGTCACCATCTGCAGTGATTTTGGGGCCCAAGAAAATAATATCTGCCACTGTTTTGATTTTGTCCCCATTTATTTGCCATGAAGTGATGGGACCAGATGCCATGATCTTAGTTTTTTTGAATGTTGAGTTTTAAGCCAGCTTTTTCACTCTCTTCTTTCACCTTCATTAAGAAGCTCTTTCGTTCCTCTTCATTTTCTGCCATTAGGGTGGTTTCATCTATGTATCTGAGGTTGTCAATATTTCTCCCTACAATCTTGATTCCAGCTTGTGATTCATCCAGCCCAGTATTTCACATGATATACTCTGTACAGAAGTTAAATAAGCAGGGTGACAATATACTCCTTTCCCAGTTTGGAACCCGTCCATTGTTCCATGTCTGGTTCTTACCTGTTGCTTCTTGATCTGCACACAGGTTTCTCAGGAAGCAAGTAAAGTGGTCAGGTAATCCTATCTCTTTAAGAATTTTCCACAGTTTATTGTGATCCACAAAGGCCAAGGGTTAGCATAGTCAATGAAACAGAAGTAGATGCTTTTCTGGAATTCCTTTGCTTTCTTTATGATCCAACAGACATTGGCAGTATGAAATATGGTTTCTCTACCTTTTCTAAATCCCACTTGCATATCTGGAAGTTCTCAGTTCATGTACTGTTGAAGCTAGTTTGAGCATTATCTTGTGAGCATGAAATGAGTGCAATTATATGGTAGTGTGAACATTGGCATTGCCCTTCTTTTGTATTGTAATGAAAACTATAAAGTATGTGCTAAATAAAAATAATCTGTACCCTCTATTTCATTTAATTTCTTATAAAACTAAAATATAATGTTTCTCTAATCTTGCAATAGAAGAGTATCTCTATTAACATTCTAATGTATGATATTTCCTTCCACCATTTAAATACATAAGTTTTAAGGTAAAATTATGATCATACTCTATCTAAAGATTTGAGCTTTGTTTTACCCACATGATATTACAAAGTCAGTTTTTCATATCATACTTACTTTTTTTCCAAAGTGTATTTTTATTCATTTGTAATTTCATCAAATTACATATTGCCATTTATTTAGGATCCTGGTCTGTTTTTATCATTCCACAACAGTGGATTTCTCAGCAGATACATCTTTTTGAGTATCATTGCTTATTTCCTTTGAGTAATTCCCAGAAGTGGAATTACTAAACTAAAATTATGAGTAATTCTAAGGCACATTATTGACACTATCAAATTCTCTCCAAAAATATCTTAGTAGTAGAAACTTCAAGTATCTGAATGTCAATGTTTTAGTTTTTGATATTCTTTGACATTGAAACACACCAAAACAATATATTTTCTTTCATATAAGTATTTGGTCATATCAGTGCAGTTGTAGTAAGCAATTCCATATATTAATACTAACACTGATTGTGCACTGTATTCCAGATTTCCTTGACCTGTTTAATAGAGCACACACACAAATGTGGATTGTGAAAGCACATCCATATATACCCTGGAGAAGGGAATGGCAACCCACTTCAGTATTATTGCCTGAAAGTCCCATGCATGGAGGTGCTTGGTGAGCTCCAGTACATGGGGTTACAAAAAGTTGGACATGACTGAGAAAGTGAGTGTGCATGCACATTCACAAATATGTTCACAGGGGTTTGAAAACGGAGGTTTTTCACATATAAACAAAATATGCCAGGAATTCTTATGGTAAGAGCTGTTATATTTATAAATTAATTTAAAGGTGATATTATTAATAGAAAATTCTCTGAATAGAATATTATTTCATAATTTATTTTACATGCAAATAAAATACCAACATCCTTACATATTCATGGTTGGATTCATGAAAAAAGAGAACATAATAAAAGGTAGATACTAAAATCTATTAATTTCCCTAAGTTGAAAAAAAATATACATTTCTTTGCATAGCAACTGCTTCAATAGCAGATATCTCTAAAAAGATACTGTCCTGTCTGTTAATCAGGTGGTAAGCAATGGAAATGCCTGAATTATTCTAAGAGTTTGAAATTCAGATTCTGTCTTTCTGAATTTAATATTAACACAAAATGTAAATTCAAAATTTAAATAAGCACTGGTAAATATTTTTTAGTGTTTTCATATACTCATTTCTTATGTGGTGATAACATTACATTATTTACTTTATTTAGTCTTTAGAGGACATATATATGGTTATGGTATATCTGTTGATTGAATCTCAGGGCTGACACTACTTTGTTTATTCATATATGCTAAATATGCAGAATGAAATAACATTAGTAAGGTTAACCACAATTTAGATCTCTGGCCTCTGAAAAATAATCATACTGCAGTGCTGCCTTTTGGATTATTCTACAATAACTAAGTTATGAAGAAAGGGAGTAGCCCAATTAATTAAGAAATGCTATGGTTGCATGCTTCTTTACTCCAAAAATAGGAAAACAAATTTCTTTTTGTTTCATGGGTATGGTAAGGGAGTGATTCTAGTTTAGTAAAATAAAGAGTGGAAATTAGGGAATTTGTAATTCCCAAATGCAATGTGAAGTTGAACATTTCTTCCTATGCTTATTTATATCTATGTATTTTCTGTGGTACAAGGCCTGTTTAGATCTCTTTCACATTTTTAGAATCAGGTTGTCTGTTTTTTTATTGTTGAGTTTTAAGTGTTCTTTGCATATTTTAGGTTGAAGTCCTTTATCAGATATGTGTTTTGCAAATATTATCTCCCTACCCGAGGCTTGTCCTTTCATTCTCTTAACGCTATCTTCTGTACACAAGTTTTTAATTTTAAAGGAGCTCACTCTTCCAGTATTCTAGTTCAAAGTGTTTTTGGTATTGCATTAAACTCTTCACCAAACTCAGGATTTTCTCCTGAGTTATGTTCTATACGTTTTATAATCTTTTACATTTATAATCATTTTACATTTAGGTCTATGATTCATTGTGGGTTAATTCTTGTGGAAAGTATCTAGATTCTTTTTTTAAATTAAATATTCATTTGTTCTTGTATTATTTGTTGAAAAGACTATCCTTTCTCTACAAGATAATCTTTGCTCTGATAAAACCTTAAGTGAATTAGAATCTGGCAAAATAGTTTTCTTTGAAAGCAGGCTTTTTTTTTTTAATAAGAAAAAAAATGCTCTGAGTACATTTGAAAATGGCCATTTTTTCCTCCCTGTGCTAGAAACATGAGGGGATTTTTCTCCTACCTTCAACCTGAGAACCTGGTTGGATTCCTGGGAGTAAAACTCTTGAAATCGTAGGGCCTAAGACTAGGCCCCCGGAATATCTAACTCAAGTTTGTCCATTCTGAGCCTCTAGCAATTCATCAATCACAGCTTAAATATTTCTATTAGCACTGTCCTCAGAGGTGAACTTCTGCTCCTGGGCTTTTGCTCCTAGTTGGCTGTGTTTCTCAGTATGCATCTGTCTCTGCATTTTCCAGGGTGGCAGTTTACTCTGTGACCTCAATTCTCTGAAGGATATAAGAGTTGTTATTTTACAAATTGTTCATTTTTTTTTCTTTTGAAAAAGCAGGAATGATGACTTCCAAATTCTTTACACGTCAGACAGAAAACTAGCAGTATCACTTTTTATCACAGACTTGACAATAATTTCCAGGTAACCTTGTGTGTACTAACATACACACACACACACACACACACATATAAATAATATATATATACACACACATATATAAAGAGAATATATATATATACATATATATATAAAGAACACTGGACAAGATTAATATTTTCAACAAAGTACTGTTCTATGTTTTGTTAATAATCAAACAGAGCACTATTTTCAGGTAAAACAAAATTGGCACACATTCACTGAGTTCTCTCAAAAGGCAGCTGATAAGTAGCATCTTTCTTCCCCTTTATGACTTCATTTGAGAAGCAAAATAAAGGAGTAGCAAAAATGTAAGTTGAAGAATGTTCAGGTGATGGAACATTTATCTGTATCGGACAAGAAGACTTGCTCTAACAGTATCCCCAAATCGGTCAAGATGTTTACACTTGGGCCAAGCCATGCTGGTCTTGGTGCAGCAATTTTCTCAGTGATGGAGAAGTTCCTAGAGAAACAATGTCAATTCAGTTTCCCTACGAGCAGTTTATACTCAGGAGGAAGAAAAGAACACATATCAAGTTCTTGCTCCCCTTCAGTTCAGTTCAGTCAATCAGTTGTGTCCGACTCTTTGCGACCCCATGAACCGGAGCATGTCAGTCCTCCCTGTCCATCACCAACTTCCGGAGTACACCCAAACCCATGTCCATTTAGTCAGTGATACCATCAAACTATCTCATCCTCTGTCATCCCCTTCTCCTCCTGCCTTCAATCTTTCCCAGCATCAGGGTCTTTTCAAATGAGTCAGTGCTTCACAACAGGTGGCTAAAGTATTGTAGTTTCAGCTTCAACATTAGTCCTTCCAATGGACACCCAGGACTGATCTCCTTTAGGATGGACTGGTTGGATCTCCTTGCAGTCCAAGGGACTCTCAAGAGTCTTCTCCAACACCACAGCTCAAAAGCATCAATTCTTTGTCACTCAGCTTTCTTTATAGTCCAACTCTCACATCCATACATGACCACTGGAAAAACCATAGCCTTGACTAGACAGACCTTTGTTGGCAAAGTAACATCTCTGCTTTTTAATATGCTGTCTAGGTTCGTCATAATTTTCCTTCCAAGGAGTAAGTGTCTTTTAATTTCATGGCTGCAATTACCATCTGCAGTGATTTTGGAGCCCCCAAAATAAAGTCAGCCACTGTTTCCACTCTTTCCCTATCTATTTCCCATGAAATGATGGGACCAGATGCCATGATCTTCGTTTTCTGAATGTTGAGCTTTAAGCCAACTTTTTCACTCTCCTCTTCCACTTTCATCAAGAGGCTCTTTAGTTTTTCTTGACTTTCTGCCATAAGCGTGGTGTCATCTGCATATCTGAGGTTATTGATATTTCTCCCAGCAATCTTGATTCCAGCTTGTGCTTCATCCAGCCTAACGTTTCTCATGATGTACTCTGCATACAAGTTAAATAACCAGGGTGACAATATACAGCCTTGACGTACTCCTTTTCCTATTTGGAACCAGTCTGTTGTTCCATGTCCGGTTCTAACTGTTGCTTCCTCACCTGCATATAGGTTTCTCAAGAGGCAGGTCAGGTGGTCTCGTATTCCCATCTCTTGAAGAATTTCCTGCAGTTTATTGTGATGCACACAGTCAAAGGCTTTGGCATAGTCAATAAAGCAGAAATATTTGCTCCCCTTACTATTAATCAAGTTTCACTTCACAATACTAGGGCAATATGAGTGATAGTGTAGATAGAGGTTGGGCTTCCCTCTTAGCTCAGCTGGTAAAGGATTGACCTGCAATGAAGGAGAGTCTGGTTTGATTCCTGGGTCAGGAAGATCCCCTTGAGAAGGGACAGGCTACCATTCCAATATTCATGGGCTTCCTTGGTGGCTCATATGATAAAGAACCTGCCTGCAATGCCACCTGCAATGTGGGAAACCTAGGTTCGACCCCTGGGTTGGGAAGATCCCCTGGAGGAGGGCATGGTTACCCACTCCAGCATTCTTACCTGGAGAATCTCCATGGACAGAGGAGCCTGGCAGGCTACAGTTCATGGGGTCACAAAGAGTCGGACATGACTGAGCAACTAAGCACAATATAGACAGAGGCTAGGTGTACATTTAAGAAAATTGTATCCACCTGGGAACTACTGAAGTGGGGGAAATTCATTGTACTCTAACAACAGAGTTTAATAAATTTCAATATTATGGAGCCTTCATTAGGCCAATGCCCACAGGGATTTTCCAAAATGGTCAGGTACTCAGACTTGCATACTATCTAAATAGATTTCTCAAACTGTCAGTCTACAACCAAGTGCAGACTTTGTTTTTCTACTCAACATAGAGTATTGTTTTTCCTTTCTTAATTTCTGCCAAAATTTTTAATGGGAGATTTCACCTGTTATAGATATGTCCTCCTCATAAATCTGTAAATAGCAACATTGAGCCTTATTTCCAAATGGTAATGATTTCTTGCACCTGAGTCACAGTCTTTACTAATAGATAATGTGAGTATTCTTCATTTTGCCAGTGTTCACCATTTACTCAATGTGACCATAATGCTCTTCCACAGGATTTGTCTCATTCATGTATCTCTCTTTTGTGGGCATCTGGGTTTGTGATCACTGCTTTAAAGAAAACCAAACTTAGTCTTATTTTTGCACTCTTATCTCAACTGGAACATCTGGAACTGGTCAAGGATTACAGACCCAGTAAAACCTGAGCTTCTTCTGTTCCTGTCCATAAATCTTCTCTCTCCCAATTCCATGTACTTGGCTCATCTTTTACAACTTATCTCTTTTTCTCATTTTTACTCTGAGGTTGGTTTTGAAAACTCGGTTATACCAATCGTCCATATCCCCAGGCACCTTGATCTTGTGTGTTTAAATCTCTGGGTCAGCACTTAGAATCAAGATATTCATACATGAAGGCTGATATATCTTCATTTTCTAGACAGACCTCTGGATGTCTTCCCTTTCCCCTGTCTAGCTTGAAAGGAGCTCAGCCTATACTTATTCACCGGTGTCCCAGGTGGCATTAGTGGGAAAGAACCTGCTTACCAGCGCAGTAGATGTAAGAGATGCATGTTCAATCCCTGGGTCGAGAATATCCCCTAGAGGAGGAAATGGCAACCTGCTCCAGTATTCTTGACTGGAAAACTACATGGACAGGTAAACCTGGAACGCTACTGTGCATAGGGCCATAGAGTCAGACATGACTGAGTCTGCACTTCTGAGTCAGGGGCAGAAGAGGCAGAATAGTGGGATTATAAGTCAAAAAAGCTAATCATACCACCAAAGTGGAGAAACCAGAACAGATGGGAAGCCAGAAAAATAAAGCATAAAGAAGAATAAGGAAAGTCTGGTGCTTACTTGTAATCAAAAACTTTTTAATAAGCATAAATTTATTCTGACACAGGTGAAGCTATGCATTTAAATCAGGGCTTTTCTTTTCATTATAGTTAATGCCCCCCAAAAAGAGACAACAGCAGTTTTATCCATGCACAGCATAAATTATCTTAAAATGAAAAAAATAATTGTTTTTGGAACAACAAACTTTTTTTCTCTTTGCAAAGATAGTGATCAATTCACTTACACAGTTTTAATAATACTTACTTTTACATTAACACTTAAATTAAATGCCTTTGGTTACTGAATTTCCTTTTTAAATGTCTATCAGGGGACATCTTTGTGAGTTTTCTCTAAAGTTAATTTATTTATTTATTTATTTTTAATAAAGTAGGTGTGAGTAACAAGTAGCTATTGCTGGAAATATATACTCAGTAATTCCTGACCTTCTTTTTTTGGCCACATCATGTGGCATTTGGGATCTCAGTTCCCCAATCAGGGATCAAATCCATGCCCCCTGCTGGAAGCCCAGAGTCTTAACCACTGGACTGCCAGGGAAGTCCCTACACTCAGTAGTTGCTAATGTTTCTTTATGCTCTGTCTCTTCTTAAACATAACATTTCTCAACACACAAAATAATTTGTCTTAACAACGCAGTAATAAAAACTGCTTTCTTTACCACAGAAAGAAAGGCAAGGGTGAAGTGACGTTTCAAAGGGCATTTGCTAGTCTTATTGATAGCTTGTGGTGAATGATGTCAGATTCGTGATCTCCAAAGAAGGGGCTTTAGCTTCAGGACCAGGGACCAGGCTTGATCACTCAAGAGCTTTTGTGTAGCAGTTTTATTAAAGTGAAAAAGAGAAAGCTTTTGACATAGTCTTCAGAAGGGGGATGGAGAGTGCCCCCCTCAGTAGTCTTGTCAAGGCCTTATATATTTTTACCACACCCACTGCCACAATGTACATTTTTTAAATTTATTTTTTATTAAAGGATAATTGCTTTACAGACTTTTGTTGTTTTCTGTCAAACCTCAACATGAATCAGCCATAGGTATACATATATCCACTCCATTATGAACCTCCCTCTCATCTCCTTCTCATCCCACCCTTCTAGTTTGATACAGAGCCCCTGTTTCAGTTTCCTGAGCTACACAGAAAATTTCCATTGCCTACCTATTTTACATATGGTAATGTAAGTTTCCATGTTTCTCTTTCCATATATCTCATCCTCTCTTCCCATCTCCACATGTCCATAAGTCTATTCTCTTTGTCTGTTTCTCCATTGCTGCCCTGTAAATAAATTCTTTCATGCTATTTTTCTAGATTCCGTACATATATTTTAGAATATGATATTTATCTTTCTCTTTCAGACTTACTTCACTCTGCATAATAAGTTCTAGATTCACCCACCTCATTAAAACTGACTCAACTGTGTTCCTTTTTATGTCTGAGTAATATTCCATTGTGTATATGTACCACAGCTTCTTTATCCATTCGTCTGTCGATGGACATCTAGGTTGCTTCCATGTTCTATCTATTGTAAATATTGCTGCAATGAACAATGGGATACATGTGTCTTTTTCAATTTTGGTTTCCTCAGAGTATATACCTAGGAGTGGGATTGCTGGATCATATGGTTGCTTTATTCCTAGTTTTTTAAGGAATCTCCATACCTTCTTCCCTAGTGGCTGTATCAACTTACATTCCCATCAACACTGCAAGAGTGTTCCCTTTTCTCCACAACATTTCTAGCATTTATTGTTTGTGGACTTTTTGGTGATGGCCATTGTGACTGGTGTGAGACGATATCTCATTGTAGTTTTGATTTGCATTTCTCTAATAATGAGCGATGTTGAGTATCTTTACATGTGTTTGTTAGCCATCTGTATGCCTTCTTTGGAGAAATGTTTGTTTAGGGCTTTTTCCCACTTTTTGATTGGGTTGTTTGTTTTTCTGGTAATGAGTTGTATGAGCTGCTTGTATATTTTGGAAATAAATCCTCTATCAGTTTTTCATTTACTACTATTTTCTCCCCCCTTCTGAGGACTGGTTTTTCACCTTGCATATAATTTCTTTTGCTGTGCAAAACTTTTAAGTTTAATCAGGTCCCCCTTGTTTACTTTGGTTTTTATTTTGTTACTCTAGGAGGTGGGTCATAGAGGATCTTGCTTTAATTTATGTCATTGAGTGTTCTGCCTATGTTTTCCTCTAAAATTTTTATAGTTTCTGTTCATATATTTAGATCTTTAATCCATTTTGAGTTTACCTTTGTGTATGGTGTTAGGAAGTCTTATAATTTCAGTCTTTTGAATGTATCTGTTGAGTTTTCCCAGCACCATTTATTAAAGAGGCTATCTTTGCCCCATTGTATATTTTTGCCTCCTTTGTCAAAAATAAGGTACTCATAGGTGCATGGATTTATTTCTGGGCTTTCTATCTTGTTCCATTGGTCTATAGTTCTGTTTTTGTGCCAGTACCATACTGTATTGATAACTGTAACTTTGTAGTTTAACCTGAAGTCAGGAAGGTGGATTCCTCCAGCTTCATTCTTTCTCAAGAATGTTTTGGCTATTCAGGGTCTTTTTTGTTTCCATATGAATTGTAAAAATTTTTGTTCTACTTCTATGAAAAATGTCATTGGGTATTTGGTAGGCATTGCATTGAATCTGTAGATTGCATTTGGTAGTACAGTCATTTTCATAATATTGATTCTTCCTACCCAGGAACATGGAGTATCTCTCCATCTGTTTATGACATTTTTTTTCATTAATGTCTTATAATTTTCTGTGTAAAGTTCTTTTGTCTCCTTAGGTAAATGTATTCCTAGATATTTTATTCTTTTTGTTGCAGTGATGAAGGGGATTGATTCTTTAATTTCTCTTTCTGATTTTTCATTGCTAGTATATAGAAATGCAAGTGATTTCTGCGTACTGATTTTGTATCCTGCAACTTTGCTAAATTCACTGATGATCTCTAGTGGCTTTCTGATACTATCTTTAGTGATATCTATGTACAGTATCATGTCATCTGCAAACAGTGAGAGCTTTACTTCTTTTCTGATCTGGATTCCATTTATTTCTTTTTCTTCTCTGATTGCTGTAGCTAGGTTTCCAGAACTATGTTGAATAATAGCAGTGAAACAGGACATCCTTGTCTTGTCCTGATCTTAGGGGGGATCATTTCAGTTTTTCACAATTGAGAATAATGTTTGCTGTAGGATTATCATATATAGCCTTTACTGTGTTGAGGTAGGTTCCTTCTATGCCCAATTTTGAAAGAGTTTTAATCATAAACAGGTGCTACATTTTGTCAAAGGCCTTTTTTTTCTGCATCTATTGAGAGGATCATATGATTTTTATGTTTCAATTTGTTAATATGATGTATCACATTGTTTGATTTGCATATATTAAAGAATTATTTCATCCCTGAAATAAACCCAAACTTGATCATAGTGTGTGAGCTTTTTGATGTGTTGCTGAATTCTGTTTGCAAAAATTTTGTTGAGCATTTTTGCATCTATGTTCACTAGTGATATTGGCCTATAGTTTTCTTTACTTGTGTTGTCTTTGTTTGGTTTTGGTATCAGGATGATGGTAGCCTTGTAGAATCTGTTTGGAAGTGTTCTTTGCTCTGCAAATTTTTGAAAGAGTTTTAGAAAGATAGACATTAATTAGCTCTTCTCTAAATGTTTGATAGAATTCTCCTGTAAAGCCATTTGATTGTGGGCTTTTGATTTCTGGGAGTTTTTTAATCACAGCTTCAATTTCAGTGCCTGTAATTGGGTTGTTCATAATTTCTATTTCTTCCTGGCTCAGTCTTGGAAGATTGAACTTTTCTAAGAGTCTGTCCTTTTCTTCCAGGTTATCCATTTTATTGCCATATAGTTGTTCATAATAGTCTTTTATAGTCTCTTATAATCTTTTGTATTTTTGCATTGTGTGTTGTAACCTCTCACTTTTCAATTCTAATTTTGTTGATTTGATTCATCTCTGCTTTTTCTTGATGCATCTGGCTAAAGTTTTGTCAATTTTATTTATTTTCTCAAAAATAGCTTTTAGTTTTATTAATCTTTACTATTGCTTTTTTATTTCTTATTCATTTATTTCTTCTTGGATCTTTATGATTTCTTTCATTCTACTAATTTGGGGTGTTTCTTTGTTCTTTTTTTCCCCCTGTTGTTTTAGGTGTAAATTTAGGTTGTCTATTTGATGCAATTTTTGTTTATTGAGGTTAGATTGTATTGCTATAAACTTTCCTCTTAGAACTGCTTTTGCTGCATCCCATAGGTTTTGAGTTGTCATGTTTACATTGTCAGTGTTTCTAGAAATTTTTTTTTTCTCTTTTGACATCTTCAGTAACCTGTTAATTATTTAGAAATGTGTAGTTTAATTTCCATACGTTTCTATTTCTTACAGTTTTTTTCTTGTAATTGATATCTAGTCTCACAGCATTGTGGTCAGAGAAGATGCTTGATATGACTTCAATTTTATTAGATTTACTGAGGTTGGATTTGTGACGCAAGATGTGGTCTATCTTGGAGAATATTCCATGTGCACTTGAGAAGGTGTATTCTTCTGCATTTCAAAGGAATGTCTTGAGGATATCAATGAGATCCTTCTCATCTAAAGTATCATTTAAGACTTGCATTTCCTTATTAATTTCCTGTTTTGATAATCTGTCCATTGGTATGAGTGAGGTGTGAAAGTTTCCTACTAGTATGGTGTTACTGTCAGTTTGAGTCTTATGGGTCTTGTTTTTGTATCCATTTAGCCAGTCTGTGTCTTTTGGTTGGAGCATTTAATACATTTACATTTAAAATAATTATTGATACAGTGGAAGTGAGAAATAGATTTAAGGGTCTAGATCTGATAGATAGAGTGCCTGATGAACTATGGAATGAAGTTCGTGACATTGTGCAGGAGACAGGGATCAAAACCATCTCCATGGAAAAGAAATGCAAAAAAGCAAAATGGCTGTCTGGAGAGGCCTTACAAATAGCTATGAAGAGAAGAGAGGCAAAAGGCAAAGGCGGAAAGGAAAGATATAGGCATCTAAATGCAGAGTTCCAAAGAAAAGCAAGAAGAGATAAGCCTTCTTCAGTGATCAATGCAAAGAAATAGAGGAAAACAACAGAATGGGAAAGACTAGAGATCTCTTCAAGATAATTAGAGATACCAAGGGAACATTTCATGCAAAGATGGGCTCGATAAAGGACAGAAATGGTATGGACCAAAAAGAAGCAGAAGATATTAAGAAGAGGTGGCAAGAATACACAGAATAACTGAACAAAAAAGATCTTCACGACCAAGATAGTCATGATGGTGTGATCACTAATCTAGAGCCAGACATCTTGGGATGTGAAGTCAAGTGGGCCTTAGAAAGCATCACTGTGAACCAAGCTAGTGGAGGCAATGGAATTCCAGTTGAGCTGTTTCAAATCCTGAAAGATGATGCTGTGAAAGTGCTGCACTCAATATGCCAGCAAATTTGGAAAACTCAGCAGTGGCCACAGGACTGGAAAAGATCAGTTTTCATTCCAATCCCAAAGAAAGGCAATGCCAAAGAATGCTCAAACTACCGCACAATTGCACTCATCTCACACGCTAGTAAACTGATGCTTAAAATTCTCCAAACCAGGCTTCAGCAATACGTGAACCATGAAATTCCAGCTGTTCAAGGTGGTTTTAGAAAAGGCAGAGGAACCAGAACTCAAATTGCCAACATCTGCTGGATCATCGAAAAAGCAAGAGAGTTCCAGAAAAACATCTATTTCTGCTTTATTGGCTATGCCAAAGCCTTTGACTGTGTGGATCACAATAAACTGTGGAAAATTCTGAAAGAGATGGGAATACCAGACCACCTGACCTGTCTCTTGAGAAATCTGTATGCAAGTTAGGAAGCAACAGTTAGAACTGGACATGGAACAACAGACTGGTTCCAAATAGGAAAAGGAGTACGTCAAGGCTGTATATTGTCACCCTGCTTATTTTACTTTTATGCAGAGTACATCATGAGAAACGCTGGACTGGAAGAAACACAAGCTGGAATCAAGATTGCTGGGAGAAATATCAATAACCTCAGATATGCAGGTGACACCACCCTTATGGCAGAAAGTGAAGAGGAGCTAAAAAGCCTCTTGAAGAAAGTGAAAGAGGAGAGTGAAAAAGTTGGCCTAAAGCTCAACATTCAGAAAACGAAGATCATGGCATCCGGTCCCATCATTTCATGGCAAATAGATGGTGGAAACAGTGTCAGACTTTAGTTTTTTGGGCTCCAGAATCACTGCAGATGGTGACTGCAGCCATGTAACTAAAAGACACTCCTTGGAAGAAATGTTATGATCAACCTAGACAGCATATTCAAAAGCAGAGACATTACTTTGCCGACTAAGGTCTGTCTAGTCAAGGCTATGGTTTTTCCTGTGGTCATGTATGGATGTGAGAGTTGGACTGTGAAGAAGGCTGAGTGCCGAAGAATTGATGCTTTTGAGCTGTGGTGTTGGAGAAGACTCTTGAGAGTCCCTTGGACTGCAAGGAGATCCAACCAGTCTATTCTGAAGGAGATCAATCTTGGGATTTCTTTAGAAGGAATGATGCTAAAGCTGAAACTCCAGTTCTTTGGCCACCTCATGAGAAGAGTTGACTCATTGGAAAAGAGTCTGATGGTGGGAGGGATTGAGGGCAGGAGGAGAAGGGGACGACCGAGGATGAGATGGCTGGATGGCATCATGGCCTTGATGGACGTGAGTCTGAGTAAACTCTGGGAGATGGTGATGAACAGGGAGGCCTGGCATGCTGCGATTCATGTGGTCGCAAAGAGTTGGACACGACTGAGTGACTGAACTGAACTGAACTGATTGCCTTCTTCTTAATTGTTTGAGGTTGATTATGTAGATTTTTTTTCTGTTGTATTTCTTGACTATATAAGTCCTTTTAACATTTGTTGTAAAGGTGGTTTGATTATACTGAATTTTCTTAACTTTTGTGTGTTTGAAAAGCTTTTTATTTCTCCATCAATTTTGAATGAGATCCTTGCTGGGTGTAGTAATCTTGGTTGTAGATTTTTCTTTTTCAGTACTTTAAATATATCCTGCTATTCCCCTCTGGTTTGCAGAGTTTCTCCTTAAAGATCAGCTGTTAAGCATATAGGGTTTCCCTTTTACGTGACTTTTTCTATTCCCCTGCTGCTTTTAATAATCTTTCTTTGGGTATAGTTTTTGTTAGTTTCAGTAGTATGTTCCTTAGCTTGTGTCTCTTTGGGTTTATGCTGTAAAGGATTGTTTGTGCCTCTTTGACTTCATTGACTATTTCCTTTCCATGTTGGGGAAATTTTCAACTATAATCCTTCAAAATTTTTCTCATACCCTTTCTTTTTCTTTTCTTCTGTGACCCCTATAATTTGAATGTTTGTGTGTTTGATATTGTCCTAGGGGTCTCTGAGACTATCCTCAGTTATTTTCATTCTTTTTACCTTATTTTGCTCTTCAGAAGTTATTTCCACCATTTTATCTTCCACCCCAATGATTCATTCTTCTGCTTCACATATTCTGCTCTTGACTCCTTCTAGAGTATTTTTAATTTCAGCAGTTGTGTTGTTTGTCTCTGTATGTGTATTATTTAATTATTCTAGGTTTTTTTAATTGATTCTTGCATTTTCTCCATCTTGTTTTCAAGGTTTTTTATCATCTTTACTATTATTATTCTGAATTCCTTTTTCAATTAGTTTGCTTATTTCCTCTTAATTTTTTTGGACTTTAGTGTTTCTAGTTTGTTCCTTCATTTGTGCAGTATTTCTCTGCCTTTTCATTATTATTTTTTTAGGTTTATTGTGTTTGAGGTCTTCTTTTCTCAGCCTTCAAGATTAAATTCTTTCTTCCTTTTGGTTTCTGCCCTCCTACATTTGGTCTAGTGGTTTGCGTAAGCTTTGTATAGGGTGAGATTTGTGCTTAGGGTTTTTTTTTTTTTTTCATTTCTTTGTTTTTCCTCTGATGGGCAAGGCTGAGTGAGGTGATAATCCTGTCAGCTGATAATTGGGTTTGTATTTTTGTTTTGTTTGTTGTTTAGATGAGGTGTCCTGCACAGGGTACTACTAGTGATTGGGTGATGCCAGGTCTTGTATTCAACTGGTTTCCTTTGTGTGAGTTCTCACTGTCTAATACTCTGGAGGGTTAATTCTCTGGTAGTCTAGGGTCTTGGAGTCTGTGGTCCCACTCCAAAGATTCATGGCTTGATCTCTGGTCAGGAACAAAGATTCCACAAGTGGTTTGTTATGGCATTAAGTGAGAGTAAAACACATATCCAAAAATGAGAAACCAAAGATGAACCCTTGACAAATGGCAGTTACAAATCAGGTAAATAATAATTAAAATAATGGAATAGACACACATACATACATATCCATAAACAAAGTCCAAAGAGTCCAATAAAAATAAATTACAGTAGATTGACCTGGAGAACAAAGGAAATAAAAAATTATATTTATCAGTAAGGAACAAAACTAACTAAAGCACAAACTTGAAGACAAAACTAAAACAAGGTGCCAAGTGGGGAATAAAGCAATGAAAACAAAACTAAAAAATACATTGAGAGTAAATGAAAGAAAGAAAAGAAATAAAGAATAGATATGCAAAGTTAAATAGAGGTGAATGAAGAAGATTTTTATATGTTAAAGATTATGTGCAAGGAGAAAAGAACAGTAGGAAAGGCAAGCAAAGAAATAAATATAGAAAAAATATAATAGGTTTAAAAAATTAAAACTTAAAATTATAGAAAAGGCAAAAAAAAAAAAGGAAGAAGAAAGCAAAAAAGAAAACAAAAAAGGAAAGCTCCACAGACCTGCAAAAGCTCCATGTAAAGCCAGAGGTTTAGAACAATAAAAAGTGTGACTGAATATACACATATACATATACATATACACCCATAGGCAAAATCAAAATTGTTCAGCAAAAATAAAGTACAATAGGTTGACCAGGCGGACAAAAGAAATAAAAATTTATACCTAGCAGTTAAGAACAAAACTAACTAAAAAACAACTGGAAAACAGAACTAAAACAAGGTGCCAATTGGGGATTAAAGCAATGAAAATAAAACTAGTAATAAGGTTGAGAAGAAAGAAAAGGTAGAAACAAATGGATATACAAAGTTAAATAGAGGTAGATAAAGCTTTATATGCATTAAATATTAATTGCTAGGGGAAAAGAACAGCAGGAAAAGCAAACAAAGAAATAAATGTAGAAAAAAATAAGTTAAAAAATTAAAATAAAAAAGAGAAAAGAAAAACAAACAAGCAAATAAAAAAACAGGAAAACTCCACAGAACTGCAAAAGCCCAACATAGAGGTAGAAGTTCATAACAACAATAAAAAATGTGACTGAAGAAAAAAAAAAAAAGCTCAAAAGCTTAATTAGATTTCATAGTGTGAATAAAATTGACAACTATAACAGTTCAATTCAGTTCAGTCGTTCAGTCATGTCCGACTTTTTGTGACACCCATGGGCTGCAGCACTCCAGGCCTCCCTGTTAATCACCAACTACCACAGTTTACTCAAACTCATGTCTATTGAGTACCTGATGCCATCCAACCATCTCATCCTCTGTCATACCCTTTTCCTCCCTCCTTCAATCTTTGCCAGCATCAGGGTCTTTTCCAATGAGTCAGTTCTTTGCATCAGGTAACCAAAGTATTGGAATATCAGCTTCAATATCAGTCCTTCCAATGAATATTCAGGACTGATTTCCTTTAGGATGGATTGGTTAGATCTCCTTGCAGTCCAAGGGACTCTCAAGAGTCTTCTCCAACACCACAGTTCAAAAGCATTAATTCTTTGATGCTCAGTTTTCTTTATAGCCCGACTTTCACAGCCATACATGAATGCTGGAAAAACCATAGCTTTGACAAATAGCTTTGTTGGCAAAGTAATGTCTGCTTTTCTATAAGCTGTCTAAGTTGGTGATAACTAGAGGGATAAAAATAGAAAGAAAAAAATTCCAGAAGAATCTATAGTGCAAGTCAAAACAAAGAGTAATAAATATTTTTCTTGAGTTACTTCTGTCAGAGTCCTTTCCTTCCCTGGCAGTCACAGTCCACCTCACCTCCCTAGGATGCCCTCCAACCCTGTGTGGATCTCTGGACCTGCTGTGGGGGCAGCTCAGATTTGAATCTGATCCTGCTCCTGTGTGTTCTTGCCTCCAATATCCACAGCTATCAGAACTAGTGTTTTCTTTTGTGGGAGTCCTTTCATATGTTCCAAAGACACAGAGTCTGCCTAATTGATCATGTGGATTTAACATATAGCTTGTTCATCTGGTGGAAAGATTTTGGGTCTTCTTCCTTAGCCACACTGCCCCTGGGTTTCAATTGTGGTTTTATTTCCACCTCTGCATGTGGGTCATCCACTGGGGTTTGTTCCTGAGGTTGCCCTGGAGGACTTGGGTTTTCCCCTCTGAGGGCCAGGTGCTGCTGCTTGAATTGGAGGGGTTATGGCAGCACCAGGTACTCAGGGGTGTTGCCTGCTAGGGCAACAGGAAATATAGTGCTCTAGAAGGATATGGCAACCAAGGGTATGGCAACTGAAGCCAATACACTCCAGTATTCTTACTTAGAGAGCCCCCATGACAGAGAAGCCTGGCAGGCCACAGTCTACAGGGTTACAAAGAATTGGACACAGCCAGAGTGATCCTGCACACATAAACACAAGAATTTTTTTGCCTGTGGCAGTTCTGCCCCAGTGAGGGTTGAACGTGAAGGCGGCACAGCTGTTTGGCTTGGGTAGACTCTGGTGACACCAAATATGCAGGAACACGGACTGCCTCCACTGCAGGAGTTATGGCCCTATCAGTCATTTTTTGAGCCTCTTGTAGCTGGTGATCAGAAAGCCTCTTTGGCCAGTCTTTCTCCATAGTTCCACCCATTCAGTAACTTAGAGGACTCCCTTTCCTGGGATCCTTCTCTCCTGTTTGGCATGTCAGGCACATAAAGGGGCTCCGTGGCTGGGGTCCTACTCTATAGATCAGTACATCAAGCCCTTAAAGGGGCATCTTGGGTGGGGTCCTACTCTGTAGGAAAGTGCATCAGGCTTTTGATCGGCCAGCCTTTCTATTGTTCAGCTCCCAATGCTGGCATGTGGGGAGAGAGAGGCTATGGTGATGGCACCACCCCCTATGCATGACTCAGCAGTATCACCTTACTTCCATGGCTGCCTGGCTTTCCTCCACAGGCATTTCCCACCACAATCTCCTCCCTCACATCCCCTTGATCAACAATGGCCCTTGCCCTAGGATTGCTCCACAACCTCTAAACTCTAGCTTCCAGCTGCTGCACCCTCCAGGGGACCTGTGTCCCTTTCTGGGGTATGTATGGCTGCAGCAAGGACTGTCTGATTCTCATTCCTTTTATGCTGCCATAGATCAGTTGTTTTACATTCAGCCTGAATTATGTTTCCTCTGACAATTGCCTCAATGTGGGGATTGGAGCCCTGCTTTTGTTCCCCCACACACCAAGGGCAGGTCCAGTTCTACCAACACTCCTGTTGTCCCCCCTAGTTCCTTCATCCTACTGAGTTTTGCATGGTTCTATATTTTCTTTTCCCTGGTCAGGTACTCCCGTCCTCTCTGTCAGTGTTTTGCATGCACTTCTGTGTATGAAGGTGTATTCCTGATGTATGCATGAATAGAGAGGTAGTCCACATCCATCTACTTCCCTACCATCTTGTTCTCTCACCAAAATACAACTTAAATTAACAAGATTAGAAGTAATAGTAGAAAGGTCTTACCAGACCCACTCCCACATAAGACAACAGGATTAGTCAGAAGGTTCTGGTTAAGGAGAAACAGGTCTTCAAGAAAGACACATTGTTGTTATATAATCATTATAGAGTTTAAGATGAATTGTTTTGTTGTGTAATAATTAGCTCTGGGGTTAAATAAAATAATATCTTATGTGAATAAGACTAAAGAATGTAGAAAAAGAAAAGTTTGTCCTTTTTTCCACCTTGAGCATCCCAGACCCTATCTCCTCTGTCAGAGACCCAGACCCCTTTCTCCTCCTCAGGAACCCAAGATTTCTTATCAACCTACCTAAGAATTGACTCTCTCACTATCTGAGAGAGAAATCCCTATGATAACATTTTTCTCAAAGGCATGACACTGGATGAGGCCAGAGGTTAGAGGTATCAGTGAACCCTGACTCAGACTGAGAGGTGAGCAGAGCATGGCAGGATCATATCACTGAGAAAACTGCCTAGGAAGCCACTATGTCCCAAGGGAAGGCTCTTGTCATGTTATGGAACCAGGGGCTGGAGAAGGTTGACGGGTCAAGGGCTCGGAGTGGAAAAGTACTGAGAATTGAGTGAGAATAAAATGTTTTCAAGCTTTCCGCTTTCTTCTTATAAGAAGGTCTTGGCAGAGATGTCTTAACAAGGTTTTAGCCAAGACCTACCATAAGGAGGTCTCACATAAATGGCCTACAAAAGGAGCACTAGGCTGGGGATGTAGATATGCATGAAGTACTGAATCCTTGATGGCAACTCTATCTGGAGATTGCATGCACTAGCTATGTGCCATCTGAGGTGAGGAGCAGCGGGTGCACTTTGCTGGAGCAGCTGTGAAGAGATACCCCTACGTCCAAGGTAAGAGAAACCCAAGTAAGACAATAGGTGTTGCGAGACACCATCAGAGGGCAGACACACTGAAACCATAATCACAGAAAACTAGTCAATCTAATCCCACACAACACAGCCTTCTCTAGCTCAATGAAACTAGCCATGCCGTGTGGGACCACACAAGACGGGCAGGTCATGGTGGAAGGTCTGACAGAATGTGGTCCACTGGAAAAGGGAATGGCAAACCACTTCAGTATTCTTGCCTTGAGAACCCCATGAACAGTATGAAAAGGCAAAATGATAGGATACCAAAAGAGGAACTCCCCAGGTCAGTAGGTGCCCAATATGCTATTGGAGATCAGCGGAGAAATAACTCCAGAAAGAATGCAGGGATGGAGCCAAAACAAAAACAATACCCAGTTGTGGATGTGACTGGTGATAGAAGCAAGGTCCAAAGCTGTAAAGAGCAATATTGAATAGGAACCTGGAATGTTAGGTCCATGAATCAAGGCAAATTGGAAGTGGTCAAATAGGAGATGGCAAATAGGAGAGAGTGAACATCAACATTCTAGGAATCAGTGAACTAAAATGGACTGGAATGGGTGAATTTAACTCAGATGACCATTATATCTACTACTGTGGGCAGGAATCCCTTAGAAGAAATGGAGTAGCCATCATGGTCAACAAAAGAGTCCGAAATGCAGTACTTGGATGTGCCGGAGTTCAGCTCTGGTGGATCCAGGGTAATTCGAAGCGGGGACGGAGTTGGCGATTAAAGAGAGATTATTTAGAAATTTAAGGAGAGATTAGAGAAGAATAATGTAGTGAAAAAATAGAGGAGAGAAGAGACTGATATTCCTTGGTTTACACGGAAAGCTAATAAAGTCTCAAGACAAGAAACTTGCGCCGTCTACATTAGGCCACAGGTGCCCACTTGAATAGTGGAGGGTGCCCCGCCTTGGGCTCCCTCTCACGTGGGTCTTAGAAGCCTGGGCAAATAAGTAGACATGGGGAGAGGGAGAAAGAGAGAGAGAGTAGACATGGGGGAGGCCAAGCTTGTGCAAAAACCTCATAACTTTTTAAAAAGGTGTTTGTATACCCTGAGTTTTACATAATGGAAGATACAGAGTCATGCAGGGGCAGCAGTCCTGACCCTTTCTGTATATTTTTTTGTATACAAAAGGTCTCAAGTGATTTACATTATCTTCTGGCCAAGAGGCCTGTTAACACTTTATGACTCTCTTCCTTAATGAATGTTAATCTCATTTTGCCTGAAGTGTTTTTCCTTAATCTGCATCACCCTCAAAGCACTAAATAAAGTGACATCCCTGTAGAACAAAGGTGCAGTGGGTTATAACAAAGAAGGTACTTAACTCAAAGATCTGTGTTGCTACCTGTTTTTTCTATATACCAACTATATCAACAAATAAGAGATATGAAAACTTGGCAGCAAGTATTGGCTTAACAATGAAACCCTTAATCAGTCCTATTCTAATGATTTTGACTCCTCGGAAGCCCCTACATTCCTAGGATGTTTTAAGCTTCCTGTGCCTCTCGTGGTCAGCAGGCTGTGAGCAATCACATGCACAGTTGTAAAAGGTCCAGACAGACCTGTCAGGCAAGTTAGAAAGCTACCAGAGGGGTTTGAGCTGAGACACTCCTTTTATATGCAGAAGACTGTTAGCTGGAGCTCTAAGTTAACTTATTTCAGAGAAAGGCGGTCGGGGATAGCACGCTTGTAATGTCAGAAGAATAGGTGGAAAGCATAATGCAGTAAGGCAGGCAGGCTCCGGTTTTGAGGGTAGATGCATGACAAAGTCTAGGGGGACCCCTGATACCTGATCCCACCTTTGCGTTTTTGTCAGGCCCCTTTCCTCATGACCTTTTGCCACGGGTGGGATTCCCCATGCTGGCTCCTGGCATGGATGTGGTCTCAAAAATGACAGAATGGTCTCTGTTTGTTTCCAAGGCAAACCATTCAATTTCACAGTAATCCAAGTCTATGCCCCAACCAGTAATGCTGAAGAAGCTGATGGTGAAAGGTTATATGAAGATCTACAAGATGTTTTAGAACTAACACCCAAAAAGAATGTCCTTTTCATTATAGGGGACTGGAATGCAAAAGTAGGAAGTCAAGAAACACCTGGAGTAACAGGCAAATTTGGTCTTGGAGTAAGGAACGAAGCAGGGCAAAAGTTAACAGAGTTTACCAAGAGAACGCACTGGTCATAGCAAACACCCTCTTCCAATAACAGAAGAGAAGACTCTATACATGGACATCACCAGATGGTCAACACTGAAATCAGATTGACTATATTCTTTGTAGCCAAAGATGGAGAAGCTCTATACAGTCAACAAAAACAAGATCAGGAGCTGACTGTGGCTCAGATCATGAACTCCTTATTGCAAAATTCAGACTTAAAATGAAGAAAGTAGGGAAAACCACTAGACCATTCAGGTATGACCTAAATCAAATCCCTTATGATTATACAGTGGAAGTGAGAAATAGATTTAAGGGCCTAGATCTGATAGATAGAGTGCCTGATGAACTATGGACAGAGGTTCATGCCATTGTACAGAAGACAGGAATCAAGACCATTCCCATGGAAAAGAAATGCAAAAAAGCAAAATGGCTGTCTGAGGAGGCCTTAAAAATAGCTGTGAAAAGAAGAGAAGAAAAAAACAAATGAGAAAAGGAAAGATATAAGCATCTGAATGCAGAGTTCCAAAGAATAGCAAGAAGAGTTAAGTAAACCCTCCTCAGTGATCAATGAAAAGAAATAGAGGAAACAACAGAATGGGAAGGACTAGAGACCTCTTCAAGAAAATTAGAGATACCAAGGGAATATTTCATGCGAAGATGGGCTTGAGAAAAGACAAAAATGGTATGGACCTAACAGAAGCAGAAGATATTAAGAAGAGGTGGCAAGAATACACAGACAAACTGTATGTAAAAGATCTTCACGACCAAGATAGTCATGATGGTGTGATCACTCACCCAGAGCCAGACATTCTGGAATGTGAAGTCAAATGCCTTAGAAAGCATCACAACGAACAAAGCTAGTGGTGGCAATGGAATTCCATTTGAGTTCTTTCAAATCCTGGAAGATGATGCCGTGAAAGTGCTGTGCTCAATATGCCAGCACATTTGGAAAACTCAGCAGTGGCCACAGGACTGGAAAAAGTCAGTTTTCATTCCAATTCCAAAGAAAGGCAATGCCAAAGAATGCTCAAACTACTGCACAATTGCACTCATCTCACAAGCTAGTAAAATAATGCTCAAAATTCTCCAAGCCAGGCTTAAGCAATACATGAAGTGTGAAATTCCTGATGTCAAGCTGGTTTTAGAAAAAGCAGAGGAACCAGAGATCAATATGCCAACATCTTCTGGGTCATTGAAAAAGCAAGGGAGTTCCAGAAAAACATCTATTTCTGCTTTATTGATTATGCCAAAGCCTTTTGACTGTGTGGATGACAACAAACTGTGGAAAATTCTGAAAGAGTTGGGAATATCAGACCACCTGACCTGCCTCTTGAGAAACCAATATGCAGATCAGGAAGCAACAATTAGAACTGGACATGGAACAACATACTGGTTCCAAATGGAAAAGGAGTACATCAAGGTTGTATATTGTCACCCTGCTTATTTAACTTCTATGCACAGTACATCATTAGAAATGCTGGGTTGGAGGAAGCATAAGTAGGAATCACGATTGCTGGGAGAAATATCAATAACCTCAGATATGCAGATGACACCACCCTTATGGGAGGAAGTGAAGAGGAACTACAAAGCCTCTTGATGAAAGTCAAAGAGGAGAGTGAAAAAGTTGGCTTAAAGCCCAACATTCAGAAAATGAAGATCATGATATCTGGTCCCATCTCTTCATGGGAAATAGATTGGGAAACAGTGGAAACATTGTCAGAATTTATTTGTCTGGGCTAGAAAATCACTGGAGATGGTGACTGCAGTCATGAAATTAAAAGACGCTTACTCCTTGGAAAGAAAGTTATAACCAACCTAGATAGCATATTCAAAAGCAGAGACATTACTTTGCCAACAAATATCCATCTAGTCAAGGCTATGGTTTTTCCTGTGGTCATGTATGGATGTGAGAGTTGAACTGTGAAGAAGGCTGAGCTCCAAAGAATTGATGCTTTTGAACTGTGGTGTTGGAGAAGACTCTTGAGAGTCCCTTGGACTGCAAGGAGATCCAACCAGTCCATTCTAAAGGAGATCAGTCCTGGGTGTTCTTTGGAAGGAATGATGCTAAAGCTGAAACTCCAGTACTTTGGCCACCTCATGTGAAGAGTTGACTCATTGGAAAAGACTCTGATGCTGGGAGGGATTAGGGGCAGGAGGAGAAGGGGACGACAGAGGATGAGATGGCTGGATGGCATCACGGACTTGATGGACGTGAATTTGAGTGCACTCCGGGAGTTGGTGATGGACAGGGAGGCCTGCCGTGCTGCAGTTCATGGGGTCACAAAGAGTCGAACACGACTGAGCAACTGAACTGAACTAAGCTATGTACCGAGTCTGCTGTGGAGCAGGTAGCTTTCCCCTGTGACATTTGCCACTGTCACTGTTTTCACACAAGCTATTTTCTTTTTCATCTCTATGCATTTGTTCATACTATTCCAAATTCTCAATGTAAATCTTTATCTTCTCCTTCAGATGACATTTTGTCTGCTTTGTTTTTCACATTTATATTATCAATATTTAAGTCTTTCAAGGAACATTTGCTTAAAATGAACTTTAGTCTGAGAAAGCGGGTCTTGTGCCATTGGCCCCATGTGTTAGCGTCATGAATGTGGTCATCCTGTAAACGGAACCCATGTCTTCTACACTTAGAGAATGTCCAGTGTATCCAGAAATCAAGCATTCCTTGTCCATATGTCTTGACTTAGTGGTATGTGCAAATCAAGGCATGGTGAGGGATGGCCAATGGATACATTTTTGGGAATAGTGAAGGGATGGAGGTTGAACAATACAGACCAACAATACAGTCCACACACCCTTGCTATGGTAGGTAGAGCCTGGGATCATAAATGGAAAGGGACTTTAGGATTGAGCTCATATCCTTTTATCCCAGTACCACCAAGTTCTCAAAGGAAATTCAATGGAGCTAAAGAATTTCAGTTCACACTTGGCTTTCAAAACAATTATTAAATATAGAGTGAAGTAATTCAGAAAGAAAAAAACAACACTGTATATTAATGTGTATATGTGGAATCTGAATAAAAAATAAACTAGTATAGATGATCTTATTTACAAACTAGAAATAGAGACATAGACATAGAGAACGAAGGCATAGATACTAAGGGGGGAGGAGAAGGAGCCTGGGATGAATTGGGAGACTGGAATTGACATGAGTACACAATTGATCCTATGTATAAAATGGATAACTAATGAGAACATACTGTACAGCACAGAGAACTCTGTCTTCTTCTCTGCGGTGACCTAAATGAGAAGGGAATCTAGAAAAGAGGGAATACATGCATATGTATAGCTGATCCACTTGGCTGCATATGGAAGCATATAATATTGTAAAGCAGTTATACACCAATAAAAATAGAACATAAAAATAAAAAACCTGTTATGAAAGTCCGTGTTTTTAGTAGTGAGAATTTAAAACATACCTAGTATAAAATTTGTAAGCTTGATTTCTAACTCTTAGAAATTTAGGCAACTGCCATGTAGGTCTCTATTTGTCAACTTTCCTGAACCTTGCAAGTTTGGGAATGGGCTTGCGTTTGTTTTACCATGTATTTTATCTGCAGTCTCTAAATTAAACTGCCCCCCTACCTTGTGGTTTTATAATACTTGTTGTGTTTTTCCATTGTTACATATTTTCATATGCTATCTTAGTTACTGATCTTCAGGGATTTTTCCTTTTCAGGGCTATGAGTTACCTAAGAAAAAGTGTTCTTTTCACTGCTACTCTATCCTTTGCCTACATTCATGGCACCACACTAAAAATTATGAACAATACTAATATTTAAACTCAGAGAATTTCTTCAGTCTTTACCTTTTTGAATCTACTCATTCAAAAAGTCCCTCATTTTCTAGTGCTCTTGAATTTACACATTATCTTGCCCTTCTTATTCTACTCTGTTTTAGAGTCCACAAATTTATTCCTAAATATCTACTTTGTTACTGGTGTAAAAATATAACAGTGTGTCCCTTTTTGAAATTACTCACAAACTCAACAATTGGAACAAATCTCTGCCAGACTAAATTCTTCAAGAAGAGTCAGGGTTAAATCTTTACCCAATAGTCCTGTAGAGGGAGATTATACAAGGTGTACAAGAATAGTATTAATAATGGTTATGCAATAACACAACAAATAAGATTTAGCCTATGCCCCAACCAATAACGCTGAAGAAGCTGAAGTTAAATGGTTTTATGAAGACCTACAAGACCTTTTAGAACTAACACCCAAAAAAGATGACCTTTTCATTATAGGGGATGGGAATGCAAAAGCAGGAAGTCAAGAAACACCTGGAGTAACAGGCAAATTTGGCCTTGGAATACAGAATGAAGCAGGGAAAAGGCTAATAGAGTTTTGCCAAGAAAATGCACTGGTCATAGCAAACACCCTCTTCCAACAACACAAGAGAAGACTCTACACATGGACATCACCAGATGGTCAACACCGAAATCAGATTGATTATATTCTTTGCAGCCAAAGATGGAGAAGCTCTATACAGCCAACAAAAACAAGACCAGGAGCTGACTTTGGCTCAGATCATGAACTCCTTATTACCAAATTCAGACTCAAATTGAAGAAAGTGGGGAAAACCGCTAGACCATTCATGTATGACCTAAATCAAATCCCTTATGATTATACAGTGGAAGTGAGAAATAGATTTAAGGGCCTAGATCTGATAGATAGAGTGCCTGATGAACTATGGAATGAGGTTCCTGACATTGTACAGGAGACAGGGATCAAGACCATTCCCATGGAAAAGAAATGCAAAAAAGCAAAATGGCTGTCTGGGGAGGCCTTACAAATAGCTATGAAAAGAAGAGAAGTGAAAAGCAAAGGACAAAAGGTAAGATATAAGCATCTGAATACAGAGTTCCAAAGAGTAGCAAGAAGAGATAAGAAAGCCTTCTTCAGTGATCAGTGCAAAGAAATAGAGGAAAACAACAGAATGGGAAAGACTAGAGATCTCTTCAAGAAAATTAGAGATACCAAGGGAACATTTCATGCAAAGATGGGCTCAATAAAGGACAGAAATGGTCTGGACCTAACAGAAGCAGAAGATATTAAGAAGAGGTGGCAAGAATACACATAACAACTGTACAAAAAATATCTTCATGACTCAGATAATCATGATGGTGTGATCTCTAATCTAGAGCCAGACATCCTGAAATATGAAGTCAAGTGGGCCTTGGAAAGCATCACTACGAACAAAGCTAGTGGAGGTGATGGAATTCCAGTAGAGCTATTTCAAATCCTGAAAGATGCTGCTGTGAAAGTGCTGCACTCAATATGCCAGCAAATTTGGAAAACTCAGCAGTGGCCACAGGACTGGAAAAGGTCAGTTTTCATTCCAATCCCAAAGAAAGGCAATGCCAAAGAATGCTCAAACTACCCCACAATTGCTCTCATCTCACATGCTAGTAAAGTAATACTCAAAATTCTCCAAACCAAGCATCAGCAATATGTGAACCATGAAATTCCAGCTGTTCAAGCTGGTTTTAGAAAAGGCAGAGGAACCAGAGATCAAATTTCCAATATCCACTAGATCATGGAAAAAGCAAGAGTTCCAGAAAAACATCTATTTCTGCTTTATTGACTATGTAAAGCCTTCAACTGTGTGGATCACAATAAACTGTGGAAAATTCTGAAAGAGATGGGAATACCAGACCACCTGACCTGCCTCTTGAGAAATCTGTATGCAAGTTAGGAAGAAACAGTTGGAACTGGACATGGAACAACAGATTGGTTCCAAACAGGAAAAGGAGTACATCAAGGCTGTATATTGTCATCCTGCTTTTTTAATTTATATGCAGAGTACATCAAGAGAAATGCTGGGCTGGAAGATACACACGCTGGAATCAAGGTTGCCAGGAGAAATATCAATAACCTCAGATATGCAGATGACACCACCCTTATGGCAGAAAGTGAAGAGGAACTCAAAAGCCTCTTGATGAAAATGAAAGAGGAGAGTGAAAATGTTGGCTTAAAGCTCAACATTCAGAAAACAAAGATCATGGCATCCAGTCCCATCACTTCATGGGAAATAGATGGGGAAACAGTGGAAACAGTGTCAGACTTTAGTTTTTTGGGCTCCAAAATCACTGCAGATTGTGACTGCAGCCATGAAATTAAACGATGCTTACTCCTTGGAAGAAGAGTTATGACCAACCTAGATAGTATATTCGAAAGCAGAGACATTACTTTGCCGACTAAGATCCATCTAGTCAAGGCTATGGTTTTTCCCGTGGTCATGTATGGATGTGAGAGTTGGACTGTGAAGAAGGCTGAGCTCCAAAGAATTGATGCTTTTGAACTGTGGTGTTGGAGAAGACTCTTGAGAGTCCCTAGGACTGCAAGGAGATCCAACCAGTCCATTCTGAAAGAGATCAGCCCTGGGATTTCCTTGGAGGGAATGATGCTAGAGCTGAAACTTCAGGTACTTTAGCCTCCTCATGCGAAGAGTTGACTCATTGGAAAAGACTTTGATGCTGGGAGGGATTGGGGGCAGGAGGAGAAGGGGACTACAGAGAATGAGATGGCTGGATAGCAGCACTGACTCGATGGGCGTGAGTTTGTGTGAACTCCCGGATTTGGTGATAGACAGGGAGGCCTGGCTTGCTGCTATTTATGCGGTTGCAAAGAGTTGGACACTACTGAGCAACTGAACTGAACGGAACTGCACATTGCAAGAAGAGGTGGCAAGAATACACAGAAGAACTATACAAAAAATATCTTGATAACCATACTGTAACCATGATGGCGTGATCACTCAGCCAGAACCAGATATTCTGGAATGCGAAGTCACGTGGGCCTTAGGAAGCATCACTATGAACAAAGGTACAGGAGGTGATGGATTTCCAGTTGAGCTATTTCAAATCCTAAAAGATGATTCTGTGTAAGTGCTGCATTAAATATGCCAGCAATGTTGGAAAACTCAGCAGTGGCCACAGAACTGGAAGAGGTCAATTTTCATTCCAATCTCAAAGAAAGGCAAAGCCAAAGAATGTTCAGACTACCGCACCATTGCACTCATCTCACATGCTAACAAAGTAACGCTCAAAATTCTCCAAGCCATGTCAGGAGCTGCATTAGGCATTACTGACAAAATGGAGGCATGGACCCAATCCACTCTCTTTTTCCCGCAGGCACAGACCCAGGATGAAGGAGTTAGCCCTTGAGATTCTGATTTGTTTTTTCCTCTCCTTGGCTGAGTTGACTAAAAAGGAATATTAAGGTGCTTATTGTTCTTGAGAGGAGCATGAGAAGGCACAAAGCCTTCAGCAGCTGTGCTCAGAGAATAATTCATAAAGTTAATCATTGACATTTGTTCAAGGACTTTTACAAAAGAGTGTTCCAGGATGAGCACATAGGCCGCAGCTTGAGGCCATGGGAGGAATTGCTATCTGAAGCCTATTTGTGAGGAAAATGTTTATTGCAAAGGAGTTTACTGAATTTGGGGCTTAGAAATAATTAAAATAGTTAGAAGTTAAAGATTTAAGGAATGTTGTAATGTTAGCATATTTTACTATAGCTTATAGAGGTTAGGAATTTTAGAGATACTAATAGCTAGAAGCCTTTTTAAGAGATAGTGAGCTCAGGATGTTAGGGGTGAACAGGACTTAGAAAGATAAGAAATAAACTGAGGAAGGTAGCATGAGTTAACAATGTAATCACAAGTTAACTATAGGACACATAAGACAAAATAGATAATAGATGGTAAAGCTGATTCCGAGAGAATCGCTGAAGCAGGAACTCTGAAAGGCAACAGTGATTTACGGAGATAATAAATCTGGGTGAGGGGGAACTGAAAATGTCAAACCTCTGACCTAATGCTTTTGTAAAAGTATAAAAGAAAATCTTAAACTTGAAATAAATGCACAGTCCAAGAAAATTGAAAGGCTGTGTCATTCATTACTCGCTGACATTGTCCCTCCCTTTAGGTTGAATCGCTGGCTCCTGGAGCTGGACTCCGGCAAAGCCTGGTTTCAATAGTCTGTGAACTATGAACTTCCAGATGTTCAGCTTGATTTAAAAAAGGCAGAGGAACCAGAGATCAAATTGCCACCATCCATTGGATCATTGAAAAAGCAAAAGAGTTCCAGAAAAACATCTGCTCCTGCTTTATAGACTATGTCAAAGCCTTAAATTGTGTGAATCACAACAAATTGTTGAAAATTCTTCAAGAGATGGGAATATCAGACCAGCTGACCTGCCTCCTGAGAAATACATATGCAGGTCAAGAAGCAATAGTTAGAACTGGACATGGAACAACAGACTGGTTCCAAAGGAGTGCATCAAGGCTGTATATTGTCATCCTGCTTATTTAACTTATATGCAAAGTACATCATGAGAAATGCTAGACTGGAAGAAGCACAAGCTAGAATCAAGATTGCAGGGAGTAATGTCAATAATCTCAGATATGCAGATGACATCACCTTTATGGCAGAAAATGAAGAAGAACTAAAGAACCTTTTGATGAAAGTGAAGGAGGAGACTTAAAGAGTTGACTTAAAACTCAACATTCAGAAAGCTAAGATCATGGCATCTGGTCCCATTATTTCATGGCAAATAAAAGGGAGAATAGTGGAAAAAGTGACAGACTTTATTTTGGGAGGCTCCATAAACACTGCATATGTTGACTGCAACCATGAAATTAAAAGATGCTTACTGTTTGGAAGAAAAGGTATGAGCAACCTTGATATCATATTAAAAAGCAGAGACATTACTTTGCCAACAAAGATCTATCTAGTCAAAGCTATGGTTTTTCTGGTAGTCATGAATGGATGTGAGAGTTGGACTATAAAGAAAGCTGAGCACTGAAGAATTGATGCTTTTGAACTGTGGTGTTGGAGAAGACTCTTGAGAGTCCCTTGAACTGCAAGGAGATTCAACCAGTCCATTCTAAGGGAAATCTGTTCTGAATATTGATTGGAAGGACTGATGCTGAATGTGAAACTCCAATACTTGGGCCACCTGATGCAAAGAACTGACTCATTTGAAAACCCTGATGCTGGGAAAGATTGAAGGCAGGAGGAGAAGGGGATGACAGAGGATGAGATGGTTGGATGGAATCATAGACTCAATGGACATGAGTTTGAGTAAGCTACAGCAGTTGGTGATGGATAGGGAGGCCTGGCTTGCTGCAGTCCATGGGGTCACAAAGAGTTGGGCACAACTGTGCGACTGTACTGACTGACTACACATAGCACTGCATAGTTTATATTCATTATATGACTACTGTTCACAATTACCCTGCAAAGTAGAAATTATTATTTCCCTAGTGAAGTTGAGGGTATTATTATAAAGAGGTAAATTAACTTACCCAAATTTACATTGCTTAGAATAACATATCTAGAATTCATACCCAGGTATATATTTCTTAAACCCAGATCATTTTTGTAGTCAACATCTACCAAATGCTTAATACATAAGTTTTGTCAATAAGCGTCTATTAAATTCATGAATAAACAAATTGATGTGAGATGGATGGGTGGATTGGTGAACAGATAGTAGATTTATACCTAGGAATAATTATAAAATAAAGATCATTTATAGGGGATTAAAGTTTGACCAGTTAATAAGTGTCTTTAAGGCAAATGTAGGTCTAAGTTTACCAAACAACAACAGAAACATTTACATTTTTTCATTAATTCATATTAGTGAATTAATACTCTTCCTCATGGAAATCATTTAAAATAGAGGTTATTATAATATAGGCTTCTAGTCTGCACAATACCAACCTAAGGCATTTCTTTAAGACACAGACCTCTCAGCCCTACCTCTAAGGATTCTGCTGAGGCAGGGCTGAAGGTTGTATACTATAACAATCACAACTGATGATTCCGATGTAAAAACATGAGCTACAGTTTTGAAATCTGTTACTGTATAAAAATAACCAAGATACTTTTTTCCTCTTTCTCTTCAGAGAGAAGAAGAAAAGAATAATTTAATTCTACATAGAGACTTTATCTGTCTAGAAAGATCCATTACAGTGCGTTGGTCCATGTCTCAAGCTCAGTTTCAGGAGTCTCTTGGGTGCCCTAAGCCACTCAGTTGGGGCTGTTCATGGCCCACAGATCTGTGTCACTGCAGGTCGGTGCTCTCTGGCTACTCTCCACAGCAGTCCTCACCAGGCAGCAGCAAATAGGACTCCCGAGGGGCTCTCTGATTGCCGGCCTCACGCTTTTCTAACTTGATCTCCCTTCTTTCCCTTCTTTCTTTCTCTTCCTTCTACCTTTTCTTCAACTTTAGTATCTTTCCTTTAGTATAGGAGTCAAAAAATGATATCTACAAGTTTTTATTTGATTCTATCTTTAGGATTCACCAGTAGCTCTTTAAATCAGTAGATAAATACAGTCTTTATTTTCTGGTTCAGGAGATTACTAGTTTTATAATCTAGGAGAGGGGGAAATAGTCAAACCACAAGTGAAATGGAAATACCTTAAATACATCTTCAAGTTAGTTAAACAAAAACCCTTGGAGTATAGACAATAACTTGATAATTAATATCATGCTTTGGATTGCCTAGAACAATCTGGTGATGTGAATAGAAAGAGCAGATTAATTTTAAGCTTCTGAAAACAGTAAGAAATAATGATTCACCACCTATCAGTGATATGGCTTAATATTTAGAGAAGTAAGGTAGATCGAATAGTGAATTGATGCTTTAAATGGGAAATAACTATCAAAAGTTCTGCCATGTAACTGGTAAATTTTTTGAAAATTTCTTCCTTCCACAATCCTCCTGAATGATCTTGCTTAGGTCCCATGAAAAAAAGGATACTGTGAACTTTTGTTTAAACATGACATATTAAACACATGTTTACTCATATTTTCTTCTAAACTCCCTTAAATTCACGACGAAAATGTTAAGTAGAGCAGCAAAACCAGTGTTATTGAAGCTGAGAAGCAAATGGAAAAGAGTTAGCTGACTTAGAACACTGGGATGGGTAGACATTCCTTTTTCCAGGGGATCTTCCCAACCCAGGGATTGAACCCAGATCCTCCAGATTACAGCGGATTCTTTACCAGCTCAGCCACCTGGGGGAAAAAAAAAATCTGAAGCCAAAGATGAGAGAGGAGAAAAACTCTGTCACAGGATGCCTTACCAGAGCAATCCAGAAGGCTTAAGAATAATCCACATCAAATTGCTCTGAAAGTGCCAATGGAATTGAAAGCACTTAGCCTAACAGATCCCTTTCTGTCAATCCACACAGCAAAGAAAAAAACCTATCCTCATCCCAGCAGAAGACTGGCAGCTTACTGAAATATTGAACCCAAGAAACTGAATCCAGGGACAACAGGTATTGCTAGCAACTGGCAGCGATACTGCAACACATGATTTACTAAAGGACTATGTTCTCATGGGAGACTAAAGGTCCTTTCTTGATATTACTCTCAGGATGTTGGTAAGTTCCTCCCCCTGCCCCCCCGCCCCCCTTAAGCATGAGACTGGAGAATTCTCTGAGGAATTTGCCATCTCAAGGGCAAAAGACTCTGTCAGTTTTGAAAATCAGGCATTGCCCAACAGTTTTATGACAGAGCTTTCAAACTGCAGTGCCACTGCCACTGGGAAATGCTTTACATATATTGAGAGGTTCCAATCAGCTTTTCAGTGCTTCATTCTTAATATATTAGATAATCAAGAATTGCCAGATAATTGAGAAAAGCTGGCATGAAATATAGAGACCCAAATGAACAAAAAAGGGGAATTAGAAATAATCAGAACCAATTCAGAATAAGAAAAGGAAAACCTTCAATAAAAAACATAATTGTAAGGAATATCCAGTGATGTATGAAATAGCCTAAAAGGAAAATTTAGATATCTTAAAAAGTGAAAATCTAAACAATGGAAAACAGTTATTATACCTAAAACATAAAATGTGAAGTTAACAGGTGACATCAATAGCTGAATACAGTGCAGGCTTAGTAGAAAGTAACTGCATTTGAATAAAAATCTGCTAAATTTTGTACAAGTATACTATATAAGAATATGGACAAACAGGAGAACTAAATTAGCACTAAACTTAGAACTAAATTCGCTGTGGGTGGTTACTTCCATGGAGCAGGAATCAAGGACTGGAAGGGGGATTTTGGGGGGAGAAAGAAACTTTCTTTATTAAAAAACTATATAAAACCATTTAATTTTTAAAACTACTTCTGTGTATTATTTGATGATGTTACATTATAAAAATATCTTTACTATCCAGAAACTTTTAAGTCCTCATAATGCTTATTAATTTTCAGATAAATGAAAAAATGCATAGCATCTTCATATGTTATTGTAGCTCCTCATCTTACTGCAGTCTTGGATATTCAGATTCTGATCAGGATACTGCAGGTGGCAAAACTGTATACGGGAAGAACAATCCTGAGCATCATGGAGCTTTAAAACTACTGAGCTATGTATTTCAAATGCTATATAAAAACAATGTGTATGCAATCTTAAAATACAATGTCTTAAGAGTCTGCTCTCTGTAATACAAACATGACTGTGCCATATATAACGAATATATGCTATTCTTTATTTTATGTTAAAGACTTGTAGATTCAACATAAAAGAAAAGCTATCATTTAATAAAACTAAGATTCTAAATAAATCACACATCAAGAAAGAAACAAGCAAAATTAATGTAGCTGCACTGCTATTGTAACTGGCCCTTGGAGTCCTTTGGTACACTATTAAGACATTTATTATATGCAGATTTCCAGGAAAAGTAAAAACAAATCAGAACAAATTCGTATTTCCCCTTAGAACAGAACAAGCTCTGAGTAACTTATTTTGCCTGTTTGTGTTCCTATGCACTCTAGATTTAGGACTGAAGAATGAAAAAAATGATTTAAAGGTGGTTTTCTGTGCTTCATGAGGTTTTCTGATAAATCCCTGTAATAAATGTATTTCTTTGGTTAATAAAAATGTGTCCATAGCTTTTAAAAATATAGGGTCTTTTTTCTCTCAATATTTTATTGCCTACTTTCATCACAAGCAAATATCCAAGATTAACAATTTGGAATTATACTGAAGAAGAAAAAAAATCATAAAAATATCTCGTTTAACAGAGTAAGGCTTTCATGAATAATTTTTAAATGAATATTGACAATCCTTATAGAACTTTACATTTTAAAATGCCTAATAATATATTATCTCAACTTGATTGTCGGGCAGGCAAGGCAGTCCTTTCACTGAAAAATAAATATAGTTTCAGGAAAGTTCTGGAAATTGCTCCATGAACAGGATGCAGGATGAGTTTCAGATTTGCAACTTCTCATTCTGAGTCCAGTATTGTTGCCCTGAATTCTCTGTCTCTTCATGAGGACAGATATTAAAGAACTATTGACAGATATTAAAGAACTATTTTACCTCAGTAAGAGTGAGGGGGTCTAATTTTTACATTGATGATTCTGAACAAATGCCTACCTGTTTTCAAAAGTTAATTATTTGGGTCTCACAAAGTAAATGCCCTGACCAAATCATATGGCACCTCTCTGCATGCGCAGAAAGTCGAACTGTGAAAGTCCTTGTGAGTTCTTTATCCTTCAGCTAATGGCTGAGACATAATAATAAAGATAGTAACAATGACAGGGATGAAGATGATGGTTTTGGTAGCTAACAATGACTCACAATACAACAGGCTCTAAGTGCTATACATATATTTTTCTCATTTTTATCTGAAGTATTGTTGACATACATTATATAAGTTCTCGCACAACATAGTGATATGGCACTTACACATACTATGAAATGATCACCATGATAAAATGATCACCACAATCTTTTCTATACAAAATTACCCCAATACTATTGATTATATTTACTATGTTGTACATTATGTCCTGTGATTTACTTGCTATAACTGGAATTTTGTACCTTTTAACTCCCTTCACCAGTTTCTCCCACCTTCACCCTCCTCCCCTCTGGTAACCACCATTTTTCTTAATCTGTGAGTCTCTTTCTCCTTTGTTATGTTTAGCCAATCGTTTGTTTTCTTAGATTGTACGTACAAGTGAAATCATGTAATATTTGTCTTTCTCTGTCTGGCTTATTTCACTATTTTAGAATTATATCCTCTAGCATCATCTATGTATTGAAAATAGAAAGATTTCATTCTTTTTCTTAGCTGAATGACATCCTATTAGTAAGTCATATGTATATTGTGTAGATATATGTAGCACATCTTCTTGATTCATTCATCTATTGATGGACACAGATTTCTTCCATATATTGGCTACTATAAATAATGTAACAAACATATGGGCATATATATATATATATGTATAGAGAGATTTTAAAATTAGTTTTTTTTGTATTCTTTTGATTAATAACCAGACATTCCTGGATCATATGGTAGTTCTGGGCTTCCCAGCTGGCACTGGTAGTAAAGAACCTGCCTGTCAATGCAGGAGACATAAGAGACATTGGTTTAATCCCTGGGTCAGGAAGATTTGCTGGAGGAGGGCATGGCAACCCATTCCAATATTTTTGCCTGGAGAATCCCAAGACGGAGAATCCCAAGACAGAGTAGCCTGGTGGGCTACAGTGCATGGGGTTGCAAAGAGTTGGATGACTGAAGTGACTTAGCACACAGGCATACATGGTAGATCTGTTTTTTGTTTGTTTGTTTGTTTGCTTGTTTTTTGAAGACCTTCCATACTGCTTTTAATAATGGCTGCACCAATTTACATTCTTACCAAGAGTAGTGCTGTACATAACGTAATCCTCATTACAACCTTATGAAATTGGCACTAGAATTACACTTATTCTATAGCTAAGAAAAGTGAAAGCTAGATATTATGTCACTTAACTAAAGACAAGCAGCTAAAAGATGGATAATCACTGCTGTCTGGCTATTAAAAAAAAAAAAAATCTATGCCTAAAGTCTCTAGCTGTAGCTTTGTAACACTTTCTCTTTTGCAACCTCACATGCCCATGTAAATTGAATTAGTTTCCTGACTTAGAAACAACTATCCCTTCTGAAGTTTATACTCCATCTCTAGAAACTATTTTTCATTAATCTCACAGTTTCTGTGGTACTCAGTAAAATCCTGAACAAAGAATACCAAATTAAGCAATATTTTCCATATCCAACTGGATGCTTCATTAAGTGATACCATGTATCCAAATGAAAACTGAATTATTCAATGAGCAAGACCTGAGGCAGGCACTACTAGTCAGGAAGCAATTAATTCTGAGTTCTGCGCTCTACACAAGATACCAGATGAAGTCAGAAAGATGCATGCCTCAACCTCAAATGTTAGGACCATCCCTTCAGGCCAGCTTTGGAAACTAGCTTTGCCAAGCACAACCAATCAGAATCTTAGCATCCACTTCAAATGTGAAAATACTCTTCTTGTCCTCCACATACCCAGATGCCATCCTTGAGAGAAGCCAGGAAAGCTTTAGGAAAGTGAACCTTTGCAAGATTAGGAAGTTTTCCTATTTGTGACTGGGTATTGCATAAAATCGGAGAAGGCAATGGCACCCCACTCCAGTACTCTTGCCTGGAAAATGCCATGGGCAGAGGAGCCTGGTAGGCTGCAGTCCATGGGGTCGCGAAGAGTCGGACACGACTGAGCGACTTCACTTTCACTTTTCCCTTTCATGAATTGGAGAAGGAAATGGCAACCCACTCCAGTGTTCTTGCCTGGAGAATCCCAGGGATGGGGGAGCCTGGTGGGCTGCTGTCTATGGTCTCACACAGAGTCGGACACAACTGGAGCGGCTTAGCAGCAGCATTGCATAAAATAAACATATTTAGTTGCCAGTTTTGAACATGATAGTACTGAAGATTGAATCTCCACTGTTTTTAATCATCTTGTAAAAACTAGAGACAAGGATTTGATTAGTCCAAAACAAAACAAATCTCTTACATTTTCACTGGACAAAGAAAGTGTAGTTTCAGTAAATCTGTTTGAATACTAATAAACCTCATGGGGCCAGTTGATGATGGCTGGCATTGAACTATGCCTCTGCCATCTTCGGAAACTAGCACTCTCCTTGTCTGTGCTTTTGTTCTTGCTCACCTTCACTAGTCTGTGTGTATCTCCCTTCCCCACTTACCTTTCTACTTCTGGTATCATCTGAAGCTTTGGTCTGTTTATAACTTCAGCCTCACACCTATTCTTCCCCTTCTTATTTTCTTTTCTGTCTCTCCTCTCTCTTTGCATCTTTCCAAGATAGTTAATTTGAAGGTAGTCATAGAAATTACTGTGAGGCTGCTGCACAGAACTGGAACAGTGGCTATGTGGTTCAGAGTGGTGACTGTGAGGAGACACCCCATGTCCAAGGTCTGAGAAGCCCCAGCAAGGGGGAAGACACTGAGGGGCAGCTGTGAGACTTTGAGGAGATACCCCAAGGGCAAAGGAGAAGTCACACAAAGACAGTAGGAGGTGAAAAATCCCATTTAGAATCAAACCCTTTACCTGCCTGAGATGCTCAGAGGATTCAAACATACCTTATACACACCAGGACCCAGAGACCCCACAGAGACTGAGACAGAACTGTGTTTGAGTGTCTCCTGAGGAGGTATGGGTCAGCAGTGGACTGCTGCAGGGGCAGGGGCTCTGGGTGTAGTAGACTTGGGTATGGCATAAGCCCTCTTGGAGGAGGTCACCATTAACCTCACCAGACAGCCGCCAGACATTACATAGGACTGGGGAAACAGACTCTTGGAGGCCACAAATGGAAACTTGTGTGTACCAGGACCTAGGGGAATGAGCAGTGACCCCACAAAAGACTGACCCAGACTTAACTGTGAGTGTCTGGGAGTCTCTGGTGGAGGCATGAGTCAGCAGTGGCCTGCTGCAGGGTTGGGGGCACTGAGTGTAGTAGTGAATGCCTGGGACCTTTTGAGGGAGGTCTCCATTATCTTTATAACCTCCACCATAGTTTGGCCTCAAATTATATAGCAGGTGGGGAACACAGCTTCACCCATCAACAGAAAGTTGGATTTAAGATTTCCTGAGTGTGGCCTTGCCCATCAGAACAAGACCCAGTTTCCCCCTTAGTCAGTCTCTCCCATCAGGAAACTTTCATAAGTCTCTTATCCTTCTCCATCAGGAGGCAGACATACTGATCACAGTATGTATCACAAAACAACAATCACAGAAAACTAACCAATCTGATCATATGGAACACAGCCTTGTTTATGTCAATGAAACTGTTAGCCATGATGTATAGGGCCACATAAGATGGACGGGTCATGGTGGAGAGTTCAGACAAAATCTGGTCCACTGGGGAGGGAATGACAAACCACTTCAATATTCTTGCCTTGAGAACCCCATGAACAGTATGAAAAGTCAAAAAGATAAGACACTGAAAGATGAACTCCCCGGGTCAGTAGGTGCCCAGTATGCTACTGGAGATCAGTGGAAAAATGACTCCAGAAAGAATGAAAGATGGAGCCAAAGCAAAACCAACATCCAGCTGTGGGTGTGACTGCTGATGGAAGTAAAGTCTGATGCTACAAAGAACAATATTGCATAGGAACCTGGAATGTTAGGTCCATGAATCAAGGCAAATTGGAAATGGTCAAACAGGAGATGGCAAAAGTGAACATCGACATTTTAGGAATCAGCAAAATAAAATGGACTAGGATGGGTGAATTTAACTCAGATGACCATTATAATTACTACTCTGGGCAAGAATCTCTTAGAAGAAATGGAGTAGCCATCCTAGGAAACAAAAGAGTACAAAATGCAGTACATGGAGGCAATCTCAAAAAGGACAGAATAATTTATGTTTGTTTCCAAGGCAAACCATTCAACATGACAGTAATCCAAGTCTACGACCCAACAGGTAATGATGAAGAAGCTGAAGTTGAACAGGTATATGAAGACCTACAAGACCTTCTAGAACTAACACCCCAAAAAGATGTCCTTTTTGTTATAGAGGACTGGAATTCCAGTAAGAGGAAAATTTGGCCTTAGAATACAGAATGAAGCAGGGCAAAGACTAATAGCATTTTGCCAAGAGAACACACTGTTCATAGCAAACACCTTTTCCAACAACACAAGAGAACACTCTACACATGGCCATCACCAGATGGTCAGTACTGAAATCAGACTGATTATATTCTTTGCAGCCAAAGAAGGAGAAGCTCTATACAGTCAGCAAAAACAAGACCAGGAGCTGACTGTGACTCAAAACCTGAACTCCTTTTTGCCAAATTCAGACTTAAATTGAAGAAAGTAGGAAAAACCACTAGACCATTCAGGTTTAAGACCTAAACCAAAACCCTTACAAATATACAGTGAAAATGACAAATAGATTCAAGGGATTAGATCTGACAGACAGTGCCTGAAGAACTATGGACATGTCCATGACATGTACAGGAGACAGTGATCAAGACCATCCCCAAGAAAAAGAAATGCAAAAAGGCAAAATGATTGTCTGAGGAGGCCTTTCAAATAACTATGAAAAGAAGAGAAGCAAAAGACAAAGGAGAAAAAGAACAATATACCCATTTGAGTGCAGAGTTCCAAATAGTAAGGAGATATAAGAAAGGCTTCCTCAATGATAAATGCAGAAAAATAAAGGAAAACAATAGAATGAGAAAGACTAGATATCTCTTCAAGAAAATAGAGATACCAAGGGAACTTTTAATGCAGTGATGGGCACAATAAAGGACAGAAATGGTACGGACCTAACAGAAGCAGAAGATATTAAGAAGAGGTGGTGAGAATACACAGAAAACTATACAAAAAAACATCTTTGTGACCCAGATATTCACAATGGTGTGATCACTTACCTAGAGCCAGACATCCTGGAATGTGAAGTCGAGTGGGCCTTAGGAAGCATCACTACGAACAAATCTAGTGGAGGTGATGGAATTCCAGTTGAGCTATTTCAAATCCTAAAAGTTGATGCTGTGAAACTGCTGAGCTCAATGTGCCAGCAAATTTGGAAAAATCAGTAGCGGCCACAGGACTGGAAAAAGTCAGTGCATTTCCAGCTGTACTCATCTCATATGCTAACAAAGTAATGTTCAAAATTCTCCAAGCCAGGCTTCAACACTACATGAACTGTGAACTTCCAGATGTTCAAGCTGGATTTAGAAAAGGCACAGGAACAAGAGATCAAATTGCCAATATCTGTTAGCTCACTGAAAAAGCAAGAGAGTTCCAGAAAAACATCTATTTCTGCTTCATTGACTATGCCAAAGCCTTTGACTGTGTGGATCACAATAAACTGTGGAAAATTCTGAAAGAGATGGGAATATCAGAACACTTTATGTGCCTCCTGAGAAATATGTATGCAGGTCAAGAAACAACAGTTAGAACTGGACATGAAATGAAAGATTGGTTCCAAATCAGAAAAGGAGTATATCAAAGCTGTATATTATCACCCTGGTTATTTAATTTATATGCAGATTACATTATAAAAAATTCTGGATTGGATGTACCACAAGCTGGAATCAAGATTTTGGGGGAGAAATATCAGTAACCTCAGATATGCAGATAACACCACACTTAAGGTAGAAAACGAAGAAGAACTAAAGAGCCTCTTGATGGAAGTGAAAGTGGAGAGTGAAAAAGTTGGCTTAAAGCTCTTCATTCAGAAAACTAATATCATGACTTCATGGCAAATAGATGGTGAAAAATTGGAAACAGTGACAGACCTTATTTTGGGGGGCTCCAGTATCACTACAGATGGTGACCACAGCCATGAAATTAAAAGATGCTTGTTCCTTGGAAGAAAAGTTATGACCAATCTGGACAGGATATTAAAAAGCAGAGCGATTACTTTGCCAACAACAGTTCAGCTAGTCAAGGCTGTGGTTTTTCCAATAGTCAGGATGGATATGAGAGTTGGACTATAAAGAAAGCTGAGCACTGAAGAATTGATGCTTTTGAACTGTGGTGTTGGAGAAGAAGACTCTTGAGAGTCCCTTGGACAGCAAGGAGATCCAACCAGTCCATCCTAAAGGAAATCTGTCCTGAATATCCTTTGGAAGGACTGATGAAGCTGAAACTCCAATACTCTGGCCACCTGATGCAATGAACTGACTCATTTGAAAAGATCCTGGGAGAGATTGAAGGCAGGAGGAGAAGGGGATGACAGAGGATAAGATGGTTGGATGGCATCACGGACTCAGTGGACATGAGTTTGAGTAAACTCTGGGAATTGGTGATGGACAGGGAGGGCTGGTGTGCTGCAGTCCATGGTGTCAAAAAGAGTCAAACATGAGTAAGTGACTTAACTGAACTGAACTGATAGAAATTCCAATATAAAGAAGAGTCTGAAGAGACTACTTTTATTGCAAAAAGAAATAAGTAAAGACTGAGAAATGTGTGGGATTGTAAGGTGAATGACAGAAGAACAAAAAGTTTCTGCAATGCAGTATCAGAGGGACACAAGACAAAATTCCTGGACTTGAGGTTTCAGAGAGGCCAAGGCAGATGTTTAAGAGGTTCCACTAGACTTCCCTATGGTCCAACAAGAAGATTTAATAAATAGAGCGAAAGGTGGAGATTTTTTCTTTGGGTAAAGATCCAACGGTGTGTATTAAAGGTTGTCCAGTATATTTGTCCAGGAGTTCCAGGCTATTCTTCAGTTTGGAGCTCTGCTAGACAAGAGAGTCTATTCTCAGTGGCAGACTCTGTTGCAATTACCTCACTTTCCTAAATGTGTGTGCATGTGCACTGTCAGGGGGTCTGGTTCTTTTTATCCCACAGGTATTTTTCCAGAGTACATCTTTTTTACCTGGATGTCTTTTTCTGCTAGTTATAGTAGCATCTGGGGAACTCTCAGCTCTATATTCCCCAATTCTGAAACAGCTTTCCCAAAGGAAAAGTAAACTTTCTCTTATCTTCATGACAGGAGATAATGTTGTTTTACAACTTGGAACAAGGCAGGTACCTCTTTTTAAAGCCCTTATCCTCCCACAGAAAGAGGAACACAGGGGTCCAATCTTTCTCAATGAATATGTTTCAAAGAGATGACTCCCAGGCTTCTTGAGAAACTCAGTCCTGGATCGTAAAACTGGTATGAGCCTGGAAGAAGATTTATATACATTTCAAAGGGGGTAGAGAAAGGGTTTACAATGACAGGTTTACAGTAAATGTTCTAAGAAAAGGGACATCAGGGACTGGAGTCAGGAAGAAATCTGCCTAAAGTTTAGCCAACTTGTGGGGAGTGTTAAGGTCATCTTGGTCAGGCCACAGACACAGTTATCACTGTGGACACTTAAACTCCTCAGTAGCTCCAAGCGGACTGGAAAGCAGCCATTCATGTGGCCTGAATTACTGCTTCTAGCAACATTGTTCTGGCTTTGCTGTCTTTATAACCAGTATCCCATCAATGCAATTTATATTCAGTTATCAAATGACTATTTTTTGATACATTCCTAGTTGTGTTCTCCATACTAAGTACTCAGAGTTGAAGGTGACTGTCATGCTCATACAGCACGGGTTGTCCCTGCCTTTGAACATTCACTCTCATGTCCGCGGTGGGCAAAGCTCCTGCCTAGAAATAATAGATCTGCCTCTCTGCCTTTGACATAAAGGCAAAAGTGAATCAAAAGAAAGGGACGAGGGAAGTGGAAAAACTAAAAATAAGAAGACACTTCTCCATGGGCAAGTTTTATACTCATACTGTGGTGCTCTGGGCCATATAAAATAGTACCAAAGGACTTTAGAAAGAAGAAACAGAACCCTTCTTCGGCATAATAGCTGAAGTTATTTATACTAAATCTTAACATTAAAAGTGCATGTTTCTGAGGGATTTCCCTGGTGGCCTCGTGGTTAAGATTCTGCACTTCCACTGCTGGGGGCATGAGTTCCATCCTTTGTCTGGAAACGAAGACCCCATACACTATACAGTGCAGCCAAAAAAAAAAAAAAAAAGCATGAATTAAAAAAAAGAAAAACAATTTCTGCTATAAATTATTCTCTCAATTAACTCTCAGTTAAGTGAGAACATCTTGGAAGTTCCCTGATGGTCTAGCGGTAAGGATTCCAGGCTTCCACTGCCATGATCCACATTCAATTTCTGGTCGGAGGAAATGAGATCCTGCAAGCATTGAGGCATGGCCTAAAAGGGAAAAAAAAAGCAGGGCATCTTTCCCACATGGTTTACACAAATTAGTGGCTGTGAGGCTCTCAATCTTCTCACATCTGTAAATATTTTAAAGATACCAAATAGACAAAATGCCTGCAGAAGAGGCAGAGGCTGAGAGAAAGGGCCTGGCGGTGGGGTGGTGGAGGAGGTGGTGGTGGTTTGAGATAAAGGGCTAAGAGAAATGAAAGAACATAAAGGACACAGTTGAGACAGTTCTCTTGTGTCTCTTCACTGTGGTTTATTGCACGAACCTGCTGGAGAAAATAAAGAACTGATTTGCCACATTCTCTAGGTTTCATATTGGAGTCTTTAGTGATGGGCCATTCTTTTTAATATTTCTGAACATTAATCCAGAAAATGTCTAATTAAAAAAGAATGGGAAAAAAAAGAGGGAGAAAGAAAGAAAGGATGAGAAACTATTGTATTTGTACTCTATATTCCCAAATAACAGGTAAAAGGATTTTGAGGTCATGGTATTTTAACATTTTCTTATAGCTAATTTCACTCCATTCAGCATTCTAAGCTTGCCATTAAACTCATCGAATTATTCACTAGAACCTTATAAGGTAGGTAGTATCATTATACCCATTTGCTAGCAGCAGAATTTTAAACTCTAGGACAGAAAGATACTTGCCCAAGTTATATCAAAGGTGAGCAGTGAAAACAAGAAACAAAAGCAGACAATCCGATTCAGACCCCTGTACTTTAACATGAGATTCCTCTATTTTACTGGGCACCTCTTTTCTATACTGAAATGGGACATAGTCTAATGTGAGAAAAATAGCTAATCCTAACATCATCTCAGTTAGTAAGGCCCCCTTTCACTTTCACCACTTGACACTTCAAATAGGAATACTACTTATCTTGAATATCAATCATGGCATGTGACATTAGCCCCTAAGCTTTTTGTATGTCATCTGAGATGATTAGATCCCAACCTTTTAAGAGTTATAGAATAGGGGGATAAATTAACCTTAGCTGTTTTTGTATGTTTGCACATAATCAAATTTAAGAGAATAAACTTTAGTACAGATTGAAATGTGATATCCACAAGTCCAGAGAAAGGGTCAAGAAAGTAAATTAACAAAACAAAACACATACTGAAATGTGTTAGAAAGAGTGTTTGCCATGTATCTGCCATATAAGAAATAAAAAGCTAAGAAAAAAAAGAAAAGGATAAGTTACTTTATACATTGGGCTTCCCTAGTTTCTCAGAGGGTAAACAATCTGCCTGAATGTGGGAGTACCAGGTTCAATCTTGGGTTAGGAAGATCCTCTGGAGAAGGGAATGAATATCTACTCCAGTAGTCTCACCTGTAGAATTCCATGGATAGAGAAGCCTGGCAGGCCAGGCCATAGTCTGTGGGGTTGCAGAGTCAGACATGACTGAGCAACTAACACTTTTAGTCTATATTTACTGAAATTATTGAGTCGGAAACACTGTCCATAGGAATGGGAATGCTGACCACACAGAAGCAAAAAAAAACAAAAACAAAAAAAAACCCATTTATTATTACAAGTTTATGAGACATAAAATACACCTAGCATGGAGTTCAACATATTTTACATACCTGCATTGGTGGACTAAGGAGTACTATACAAAGTTATCCCAAATTAACTTCCCAATATACTCTACCCAATCCTATTAATATATTAAAGGGCCACAATAGAAATGTGAAGAAACACTGAAGCTAGTAAATTATCCTTTAATCATTGGGAGGGAAAAAACAGTCTTCATCTACATGGACAGAGGAGCCTGGTGGGCTACAGTTCATGGGGTCACAAAGAGTTGGATATAACTGAGCAAATAATGCTTTACTTTACAGCTAAGTGACTCAGGGAAGAATAGGTTATTCACCTAAAGGAATAGTCAGGAGAATTTTTGTAAGAGTGTTCCTTGAGCTAAGCCATGAAAGTGAATACATATTCATTAGGAATAGAGGGGGGAAGGAAAAATGAGCAAAAACATTTAAAGTGGTTAGGCACAGGTGGATTTAAGATATGGATCTGACATTTCTAAGTAATGAAGTTACAGCAAGAAAAATCATGAGTAGAAAAATAAAGAAATGCCAGAAATCACAAAGCTTTGGCAGTATTACCTAGTTGTCTGTACTGTGCCCTAAAAGTAACTTCAAGCCATAAAAATGACTTCAAGCCACTAAAGGGTTTTACCTTGGTAAGTACATTAAGAAATTTTCATAACATAATATTAATTTTTAGAGTAGTAGGGAATGCTTGTGAGAGGTGAAAGACTGGAAACAGAAAGACCAGGTAGAAGATTGTAATAATCAAGGTCAGAAAGGACAAGAAGTCTAAAACAGAAAGATCATGAGACTCTGTTAGTCTGGCATTGATAATTGCAGTAGGACTACTAGGGGAGATGGATGTATAGAGACAGATAGACCAGATAAGTAGATAGATAGGTAGACAGATATATACACATACAGACAAAATAGAGAGAAATATATTACACAACTTACTAGAAGAATATGCCCTTGCATAATTGTGAGAGTTGGTTAGAGAGTACGTGTTAAAACTATTATATTCATGTCTGATTCTAGAACTTGAAATCTGTAGGGTAGCCAGTGAGAAACAGAACATGGGTATGAAGTGGGGGGAGAATAAGGATAAACTAGAACCCATGAACATGGGCTGGAATCCACAGGACAGACTAGTCCTAATTCTTTCAACTTTATGGCATAGCTGTTCTCAGGAGAAAATAAAACTCTGACTCATGAACAGAAACAAGCACTTGTCCCAGAACTTGGAGAAGTTAAAGATAGGTCTGAGAGAAGATGGTGTAACTGATACTTCAAGTCAATGAGACAAGCTTGCAGGTAAGTGACAACATGTATGAGTTACAAGACTTCCTGCTGCCCCATGCACTCACACTGTAAACATTATAGAAAAAAAGGATTGTGTTTCACTTTTGCTTTCTAATCTCTAAAATGTCTTTTGTGACCCATCTTAAATAAAATATACAATAAAGGGTATTCTGGGAAATGAAATATATAATAAAGGGCATAGTTCACCCTAGACCAGCTGGCACAATACAAAGACATCAGCAAAGACTGATATGAAATGATTTGATAAAAGCAGAATAGGAGTTCATGTGTTCATGTGTAATTATATATGTCTTGTGGAGTGAAACAATATTAAAAATAAAGAAGTCATTAATTTTGGTACCTTCAATCCAGTACAATGAAATTTCAGCAGTAGACTCTGAGGCCAGAGACTAAAAAAAAATAGATGGGAATTATCAACAGGAAGAAAGTTATTTATAAGACTTCAAGAAAGCAAAGAGTAGAGAGAAGGAAGTAGCTTTGGAGGAGACACAATAGATGTAGTAAAATAATAATAATAATAATATAGAAGATGTGCATTTTAGAATATTTATGGCATTCTAGAGGAGTCAATGAGAGTAGATAATTCAAAATTCAGAAAAGAAGTAGGCAATCTAAAGAATCCTTAGATGCCGGGAGAATATATCAGTACAGACAAGTGTCAGCCTAAGAACGAACATCTTTTCTGAGAATGACAGAGCAGAAGGTAAAAGTAGGGCTTTTCATAATTAGTCATAACAATATTTTTGAAATGTTCAATGTCACACAGGTTTACTGACACCTAAAAAGTGACTGTTTTATTAATTTTTTCTTACACAAGCTTCATAATACTATCAATTGTACTTGGGCTTGGGCAAATTAAATCTCTTGAAGTTTTATAAGAAATCACGATTTTAAATAATATTTACAATATGAAAGTTTGCAATGTTAAATGATAAATTTTAATATGTGGGTATGTGTGTGTGTTCAGTAAATATACTATGAGAATCATATTAGAGTATAAATGATCACTAGGCTAATGCAAATTGAATTGTTAAACTACTGAATATGTCAATGCAAATTCTCAGTTATATAACGTTATAAAAATTTAGAGTTGAAAATCTCTAGAGTTCTAGGATTTTCCATTTTACTTCTCTGGGGATAAATTGCACTTATTCTTATAACAGTATCTGTTAATTAAATGTTCAGAGTAAGTTAAAAAACACTTTTAAAACTTCTCTAAAATAAAAAGTAACTTTTAAAGATATATCTAAAGGATTAAAGTTAATTTCGATATGTAGGCACACTTCTTGTTAACAAAGCAAGTCAGCTATTACCTCAAAAGTTAAGGTCACATCTTGCTTTGCTCCAGAGTAAATAAAATGATATAGGATGAATAATGCATGCATTTTAAGACCAAAATATTCTCCACTTTTATCCTATAAATAATACATAAAACATATTGACCATCATGTAGGTGTATTTAAATAAATAATACACTTGAAAATAAAAACAGAACTTAAAATTCTAGATTATAACATACCTGCAAAATATCAATATTCAGAAAATCATTATGAATCATTCATGTGTTTTTGAGATAAGACAGCATCAAATGAAATATTATTTAGTTTGACTTTTAAGTCCAACACTTCTGAGCCTATATAAAAGTAAACCAAATAAAATAATGAAACTTTTAAAAAGTCTTTCTTTTCTTCTAATGTGTAAATGAAGCTAAAGTGTTTGTTTATTCTAATTTAGAAAAAAATGAAAATGCTTGTCAATCACATGTTAAATGAAACAATTTTTTTGAGAAGGAACCATAAATTGCCATGAAAGTAAACTGAATTATACTTAGTCATGTAGAACAATGAGACATTTTCATTAATTCTTTCATGGCTTTATAAAATTGAAAGCATCCATTTTATTTTTCTTTGTGCCTTTTCCTTTCAATTTTTTTAGTTTCTGCTTAGAGAACTCATCTTATCTCTGTTCTTTTCTTTGCCATTTTTTTCCCTTTGTATGTCATTTGGAGCTATCTTTAATAGAGTGTATTGTTAACTCTTTAAATTGTACTTAAGCTTCTAAGACTCTCTTTGCCACTCTCCCTCTCTGACTCTCTAAATATCCGACTCTAATATGCATTTTATGCCATTTATAAGTAGGGGTATTTTAAAGTTAAAAAATATATTACTTAGGTTCATAAACAATACATGTATAAAAATGATGTATGGGAAAAATAGTAGCTGATAAACTGATAAAGCAAAAACTAGAGTTTGGTGTCCTCATGAAATTAGTTAAGATAACTCTAAGTTATTTCCTTCCAAGTAGACTGCTGATTTATGGGACTCAGGAAAAACATTTTCAACTGAGCCTAGAGTCCTCATGTTAGAGACTGAATATCTATGCTAACTCATCATGGGAATAACGACTTCACAAGCTACTTGTGGGTTGAGAAGGACAAACCAAGAAAATAATCAGTTTTATAAATGTAGGACTGAAGCTGAAGAAAACTCACAGAAATTGTAGATATTTATTACTGCAAACTCATAACTGCTTGTTGTTTATCCTTAAGTTTCCTTTTGGGAGAAGGAAATGGCACCCCACTCCAGTACTCTTGCCTGGAAAATCCCATGGACAGAGGAGCCTGATAGGCTGCACATCATGGGGTCGCTAAGAGTCAGAAACGACTGAGCGACTTCACTTTCACTTTTCACTTTCATGCATTGAAGAAGGAAATGGCAACCCACTCCAGTGTTCTTGCCTGGAGCATACCAGGGATGGGGAGCATGGTGGGCTGCCCTCTATGGGGTTGCACAGAGATGAAGCGACTTAGCAGCAGCAGTAGCAGCAGCAGCAGCAGCACTCCATTGTATATATGTACCACAGCTTCTTTATCCATTTATCTTAGATGTCAATGGACATCTAGGTTGCTTTCATGTTCTAGCTATTGTAAATAGTGCTGCAGTGAACATTGGGGTACCTGTCTTTTTTTTCAGTTTTGATTTCTTCAGGGTATATGCCTAGGAGTGGGATTACTGGGTCATATGATGGTTTTATTCCTAACTTTTTAAGGAGTCTCCATACTGTCTTCCATAGTGGCTGTATCGGCTTACATCCCTACCAGCAATGCAAGAGTGTTCCCTTTTCCTCACACCCTCACCAGCATTTATTGTTTGCAGACTTTTTGAAGGCCATTCTGGCTGGTGTGAGGGATATCTCATTGTATTTTTGATTTGCATTTCTCTGATAATGAGTGATGATGAACATCTTTTCATGTGTTTATTAGCCATTTGTATGTCTTTTTGGAGAAATATCTCTTCAGGTCCTTTTTCCACTTTTTGATTGGGTTCTTTGCTTTTCTGATATTCAGTTGAATAAGCCGCTTGTGCGTTTTGGAAATTAATTCTTTATCAGTTGTTTCCTTTACTATTATTTTCTCCCAATCTAGGGGTTTTCTTTTCATCTTGTTTGTAGTTTCCTTTGCTGTGCAAAATATTTTAAGTTTAATCAAGTCCCTCTTGTTTATTTTTGTTTTCATTGCCATTACTCTAGGAGGTAGGTCATAGAAGGTCTTGTTTTGATTTACATCATCGAGAGTTGTGCCTATTTTCTCCTCTAAGAGTTTAATAGTTTCTGGTCTTACATTTAGGTCTTTAATCCATTTTGAGTTTATCTTTCTGTATGGTATTAGGTAGTGATCTAATTTCATTTTTTTGCATGTAGCTGTCCAGTTTTCCCAACACCACTTATTGAAGAGTCTGTCTTTGCCCCATTATATATTTTTACCTCCTTTGTCAAAAATAAGGTACCCATAGGTGCATGAATTTATCTCTGGGTTCTCTATCTTGTTCCATTGGTCTATATTTCTGATTTTGTGCCAGTACCATACTGTCTTGATGACTGTAGCTTTGTAATATTTGTCTGAAGCCAGGAAGATTGATTTCTCCAGTTCCATTCTTCTTTCTCAAGACTGCTTTTGCTATTCGGAGTCTTTTCTGTTTTTATATGAATTGTGAAATTTTTTGTTCTAGTTCTGTGAAAAAAAAAAAAAAAAAACAAAGCCATTGGTAATTTGATAGGGATCACTTTGAATCTGTAGATTGTATTTGGTAGTATAGTCATTTACACAACATTGATTCTTTCAACCCAGGAATGTGGAATATCTCTCCGCTTGTTTATGTCATCTTTGATTTCTTTCATCGGTGTCTTGTAGTTTTCCATATAAAAATCTTTTGTTTCCGTAGGTAGGTTTAATCCTAGATATTTTATTCTTTTTGTTACAATGGTGAATGGGATTGATCCCTTAATTTATCTTTCTGATTTTTCATTGTTAGTATATAGGAGTGCAAGTGATTTCTATCGACCTTGTATCACATGACTTGGCTGAATTCACTGATTAGCTCTACTAATTTTCTGATAGTTTCAGTTTGGATTTTCTATGTATAGTATCATGTCATCTGCAAACAATGAGAGTTTTACTTCTTCTTTTATGATCTGGATTCCTTATATTTCTATTTCTTCTCTAACTGCCATAGCTAGAACTTACAAAACTGTGTTGTGTTGAATAATAGTGAGAGTGGACACTCTAGTCTTGTTCCTTATCTTAGAGGGAAAGCTTTTCATTTTTCACCATTGAGAATAGTGTTTTCTGTAGGCTTTTCATATATGACCTTTACTATGTTGAGGATGCCCATTTTTTGAAGCGTTTTTGTCATAAATGGATGCTAGGTTTTGTCAAAGGCTTTTTCTGCATCTATTGAGAAGATCACATGGTTTTTATCTTTCAATTTTTTGATATGGTGTATCACGTTGATTGATTTGTGTATACTGAAGAATTCTTGCATCCCTGGAATAAACTCAACTTGATCATGGTGTATGAGCTCTTTAATGTGTTGTTTGATTCTGTTTGCTAGAATTTTGTTAAGGATTTTTGCATTTATGTTCATCAGTGATATTGGCCTGTATTTTTTCTTTTTTTATGTTGTCTTTGGTTTTGATACCCGAGTGACTGTTGCTTCATAGAATGAATTTGGAAGTGTTTCTTCCTCTGCAATTTTGGGGAAGAGTTTCAGAAAAATAGGCATTAGTTCTTCTCTAAATGTTTGATAGAATTCCCATGTGAGCCATCTGGCCCTGGGCTTTTGTTTTTGATCACTGTTGAAATTTCAGTGTTTTTAATTGGGTTGTTCATAATTTCTATTTCTTCCTGGTTCAGTCTTGGGAGGATGATCTTTTCTAAGTATCTGTCCATTTCATCTAGGTCGTCCATTTTATTAGCATATAGTTGCTCATAATATTCTCTTAAAATCCTTTGTATTTCTGTGTTTCTGTTGAAACCTCTCCTTTTTCATTTCTAATTTTATTGATTTGATTTTTCTCCCTTTTTTTTCTTGGTGAGTCTGGCTAGTTGTTTGTCAATTTTGTTGATCTTCTCAAAGAATCAGTTGATAGTTTTATTAATCTTTCCTATTGTTTACTTCATTTCTTTTTTCAATTATTTCTGCTCTGATTTTTATGATCTCCTTCCTTCTGCTGACTTGGGTTTTTTTTTTTTATATTTTTTTCTTCTTTTTCCAGCTGCTTTAGATGTAGAGTTAGGCTGTCTAGTTGGTGCTTTTCTTGCTTCTTGAAGTATGACTGTATCACTATAAACCTCCCTCTTAGAACTGACTGTTTTTGAGTTCATAGGTTTTGGGTCATCATGTTTTTATTGTTGCTTGTTTCTAGGACTCTTGAATTCTTTTCTTATTTCTTCAGTAACCTCATTGTTATTTAGTAATGTATTGTTTACTCTCCATGAGTTCCCCCCCCCCACCCTGTAGTTGATATCTAGTCTCATACTGTTGTGGTTAGAGAAGAACTTGAAACAATTTCAATTTTCTTAAATTTACTGAGGTTTGATTTATGGTCCAAGACATGGTCTATCCTGGAGAATGTTCCATGTACACTTGAGAAGAGAGTGCATTCTTCTGCGTTTGGGTGGAAAGTCCTAAAGATATCAATTAGGTCCATTTGGTCTAATGTTTTGTTTAAAGTTTGTGTTTCCTTATTGATTCTCTGTTTTGATGATCTGTCCATTGGTGAAAGTGGGGTGTTAAAGTCCCCTACTATTATTGTGTTGCTGTCGACTTCTCCTCTCATGCCTGTTAGTGTTTGCCATATGTATTGAGGTGTTCCTATGTTGGCTGCATAGACTTTTACAATTGCTATGTCTTATTCTTGTATTGATACCTTGATCATTATGTAGTGTTCTTCTTTGTCTCTTATGATATTCTTTATTAAGCATATTTTGTCTGAAATAAGGATTGCCACTCAATCTTTCTTTTGGTTTCCATTTGCATGGAATATATATATATATATATTTCCATCCTTTTATTTTCAGTCGGAATGTATCTCTAGGTCTGAAGTGGGTCTTCTGTGGCTCTTTTTTTTTTAATCCATTCATTCAGTCTGTATCTCTTGGTTGCTGCCTTTAATCCATCTATATTTAAGGTAATTATAGATACATATGTTCCCATTGGCATTTTTTTATTGTTTTGGGTTTATTTTTGTAGGTCTTTCTTTTGTGATTACTTGCTATGCAAGTCCCTTTAGTATTTGTTGCAAGATTGGCTTGGTGGTGCTGAATTCTCTTAACTTCTGCTTGTCTGTAAAGCTTTTGGTTTCTCCATCAAGTTTGACTGAGACCTTTGCTGGGTATAGTAATTATGGTTGTAGGTTTTCTTTTTCAGTACTTCAAATATATCCTGTCATTCCCTTCTGGTCTGTAGAGTTTCTGCTGAAAGATCTGCTGTTAATCATATGGGTTTTCCCTTGTATGCTACTTGTTGCTTTTCTCTTGCTGCTTTTAATATTCTTTCTTTGTGCTTAATCTCTGTTAGCTTGATTAATATGTTCTCAATGTGTTATTCATCTCTTTTTACTTATTCTTTATTTCTTCTATGTCCTTGGTGATTGTATTAACTGTTAAATGTGTCTTTCCTTTTCTCCATTCAATTTTCAAGTCTTCAGAGCATCTTTATCTTCATTATTCTGAATCATCTTTCAGGGAAGTTACTTATTTCCTCTTCATTTATTTGGTCTTATGAGTTTCTACCTTATGCTTTCATTTGTACTGTATTTCTCTGTTTTTTCATCGTTTTTCTTTCTTTCTTCTTCTTTTTTTTTTTTTTTTTCTAACTTGTTCCACCTGAGGTCTCTTTTTCCCAGGCTTTAGGGTTGCATTACTTCTTCCTTTTGATTTTTTCCCATGGAGGGAAATGTTGATTGGTTGGATTGTGTTGATTTCTGGTTGGGGGTGACTTATGCCTGCGTTCCAGTGGGAGGAGATCAAGTAGGTAATTACAGAAATACTGGGACATATACAGACACACTTCCACACATAGAGTTATAACCATAGTGTTCTAAGAAAAGAGTACAGGAAATTGACTTGGTGAGCAAGGGAAACCAGGGATAATATCAATGAATTGAAAATAGAGTTAGCTAATGCTCAATCTGGAAATCTGAGCATAGCCGAGGACCAACTAGAAAATATAGCATAGAGAGCTCAACAATTTAACTTACTTGGTGAAAGAAGAAAGAGTGAAGAAAAAAGGGAGAATAAAAAGGAAAGAGAAAAAAGAAAGAGGAGAAGGGAGGGAATGAGAAAAGGAAGGGGGTGGAGAAGAGGATAAAAAATAAAAAGACAGAGAGAGAAAAGAAAAAATAGAAAAGCAAAGATGAATAGCTGTATGTGTTAAAGATTTACATACATTCAGGAATAGGTATAGCCAGTAAAGAACAGTAGGAAAAGCAGTTGACTATATCAATAACAAAACACAAAAATGCATCAAGAAAAAAAGAAAAAAGTGAGAAAGAGAAAAATAAAACAAAGTGATTTCTTTCTTTCTTTCATTTTTTTTTTTTTTTTTTGACAAGAAACACAAAGAGGAAAACTCCACAGCACTGCAAAAGACTAAAATGGAGGTGGAAATATGTAGGGGAAATAAACCATGTGATTTATAAGAAAAAACAAATCTAAAATGAGTTTTTTTTTTAAAAACAAGGAGAACAAAGAGGAAAACTCCACAGCACTTCAAAAAGCTAAGGTGATGGTAGAAATATGTTGGAGAATAAGAATGAATTTAAAATGAATTTAAAAAAATTTTTTCATAACAAGAAAAAGAGGAAAACTCCACAGCACCGCTAAAGGCTAGTGTGAAGGTAGAGATATGTTGGGGAAATAAACTGATTTAAAAGAGAAAAAAAAAAGAAAAAAGAAAAATTTTTATAGTTTCTCAAGGTCACAGTTCTTAGTTGTTGAGTCTGCCCCTGTGAACTAGGTTCAGTTAGTGTCCTATGATGCTTTCCTCATTGGTAGAGGCTGTGCCTGTGTTCTGGTTGATGGAGCTGGATCTTGTCTCTCTGAAGGGTAGGGCAATGTCCAGTAGTATTCTTTGGAGTGTCTATGGGTTCAGTATGCCTTTGGGCAGTCCTAGTTTCTGCAGTGTTAGGTGCGTCTATTTCTGCTGCTGCAGCTTCAAAGTGGCCCTTTCAGCATAACTGCAGTGCTGCCGGCCCCCTCCTTGCCCCTGGGATCATTACCAATACTTCTGTTCCCCTGTCCCGCCCTGTGCTGCTGGCCATAACTTGCTAGGTAGATTCTTGTGTTGCAGCGACATGTGTGGGCTTCCCTCAGCCCTCTAAGTTCACCCTCTGTGTCCCTAGGTCCCTCTATGTCTTGGGCTTGCATGCACTTGTCTCAGCTTCCCCACCTGACCTCTGCGTCACGGGGCTCCTGTGGTCTTGTTTCAGCTCCCCAGCTCCCCGTGCCCACCCTCTCCATCACAGGGTTTATATGCACTTGTTTCCTCTCACTGCCTGCCTTCTTTGTCTCGGGGATTATTTGTTCTTTTTTCAGCTGTACCAGGAGGTTTGTGTGCACTGCCCTTTGTATGCTTCACCTCTATCGGAACCCCAGTATCGCGCTTTGCACAGGCTGTGTTTGCTGCAGCACACTCGGCTACCTGGGCCCACCCTCTGTGCTGCAAGGGTTGTGCACAATGGCTGAGTTTGTATGTGCTCGCCACCCTCAGTTCCCTGAGCCCACTGTCTATTGGGGGCCACATATCCATAAGCTGTTAGCAGGCTGAGAAGTGCAGTTTCCCTGTTTACTGTCCTCTAAGTCCCTGCTTTTCCTGGTTTTCCAGTACTTCACAGCTCCCTTTTGGGCTTGCTTGTGAAGGAGTTTCCCTGTGCACTGGAACTCCTGTTTCAGGGCTCCCTCCCTCCCTTGGGGCACAAACTCCTGCCCAGAAGTTCTCCTGCTTTTCCCTTTTTATGTCTCTCTCTTCTTTCCTACCTCATTTCAGGGAGCTTAGCCTGTCCCCTGGATTCCTGGGGTCTTCTGCTGTCACCTAGAGGTTGCTTTGGAGGAGTTGTTCCATATCTTGATGAGTTTTTGATGTATTTAGAGGGAGGCTGGCAATCTCCCCATCTTACTCCTCTTCCATCTTCTTCCATCTCTTGACATGTAATTTTCATTTCAAAAGTTTTTAAGAAAAAACTGACTTCAGGAGTTGGAATAAAATTCAAACTGTTATATATAAACTGCAACTGGCCCTCTTCATCCTGAATCTTTAGAAAGGTAGAATAGTCATGTTTAAATTAATGAATTTATAATCATATGAATAAATAAAAGTAGGACTACAAGTACTCTGAAAGTTACTGGGCCTTGAAATCTGATTAAGAAGAGACCACAGCACAGCATATTTTCAGAGAAAGCAGTGGTAAAAGGCAGGTACCCCTCTAGGTGCAAGCAAAATGTGGTAGTTTTAGCTGCTGAGAGCATGAAGAAACTGGAAAGAATTTGTCTCCACATTTTTCTTCTCATTCCCTTAGATGAGGAAAGCAAGGGAGACCCTCATGCCAAGTTCAGAATCATAGGTTAAATAGTGTCGTATAGCCTTGAAGAGGAATGGAGAAAAACATATTCATTGCTAATTTTTGTTTTCTGTGTTTTCATGTTTTAGAATCAGTTCACCAATTATTAATCATAATGAAAACTATTTCAGTTTTGTTGGGTTACATTGAATCTAAGGATAAGTTTAGGAGAATTAACATATTTAAAATATTATACCCTTTTTTGTGTGGCATCTTTGTCAGGTTTTGGTATTAGGGTGATGGTGGCCTCATAGAATGAGTTTGGAAGTTTACCTTCCTCTGCAATTTTCTGGAAGAGTTTGAGTAGGATAGGTGTTAGCTCTTCTCTAAATTTTTGGTAGAATTCAGCTGTGAAGCCATCTGGACCTGGACTTTTGTCTGCTGGAAGATTTCTGATTACAGTTTCAATTTCCTTGCTTGTGATGGGTCTTTTAAGATTTTCTATTTCTTCTTGGTTCAGTTTTGAAAAGTTGTACTTTTCTAAGAATTTGTCCATTTCTTTCAAGTTGTTCATTTTGTTGGCATATAATTGCTGATAGTAGTCTCTTATGATCCTTTGTATTTCTGTGTTGTCTGTTGTGATCTCTTCATTTTCATTTCTAATTTTATTATTTGATTTTTCTCCCTGTGTTTCTTGATAAGTCTGACTAATGGTTTGTCAATAATATCACTGATGAACATAGATGCAAAAATCCTTAACAAAATTCTAGCAATCAGAATCCAACAACAGATTAAAAAGATCGTACATCATGACCAAATCAGCTTTATCCCAGGGATTCAAGGATTCTTCAATATCTGCAAATCAATCAAAGTAATGCACCACATTAATAAACTGAAAAATAAAAGCCATATGATTATCTCAATAGATGCAGAGAAAGCCTTTGACAAAATTCAACATCTGTTTATGATAAAACTCCCTAGAAAGCAGGAATAGAAGGAACATACCTCAATATAATAAAAGTTATACATGACAAGCCCATAGCAAACATTATCCTAAATGGTGAAAAATTGAAAGCGTTTCCCCTAAAGTCAGGAACAAGACAAGGATGCCCAGTCTCACCACTACTATTCAACATAGTTTTGGAAGTTTTGGCCACAGTAATCAGAGCAGAAAAAGAAATAAAAGGAATCCACATTGGAAAAGAAGAAGTAAAACTCTCACTGTTTGCAAATGACATGATCCTCTACATAGAAAACCCTAAAAACTCCACCAGGAAATTACTAGAGCTAATCAATGAATATAGTAAAGTTTCAGAATATAAAATCAACATGCAGAAATCCCTTGCATTCCTATACACTAACAATGATAAAATAGAGAAATTAAGTAAACAATTCCATTCACCCTTGCAATGAAAAGAATAAAATACATAGGAATATATCTACCTAAAACACACACACACGCACACACACACACACACACACACACAAGACCTATATATAGAAAACTACAAAACACTAATGACAAAAATCAAAGAAGACACTAGCAGATGGAGAAATATACCGTGTTCATGGATTGGAAGAATCAATACAGTGAAAATGAGTATACTTCCCAAAGCAATCTATAGATTCAATGCAATCCTTATCAAACTACCAACGGTATTTTTCCCAGAGCTAGAACAAATAATTTCACAATTTGTATGGAAATACAAAAAACCTCAAATAGCCAAAGCAATCTTGAGAAAGAAGAATGGAACTGGAGGAATCAACCTGCCTGACTTCAGGCTCTACTACAAAGCCACAGTCATCAAGACAGTATGGTACTGACATAAAGACAGAAATATAGACCAATGGAACAAAATAGAAAGCCCAGAGATAAACCCATGCACCCATGGACACCTGATCTTTGACAAAGGAGGCAAGAATATACAATGGAAAAAAGACACTCTCTTTAACAAGTGGTGCTGGGAAAACTGGTCAACCACTTGGAAACGAATGAAACTAGAACACCTTCTAACACCATACACAAAAATAAACTCAAAATGGATTAAAGATCTAAACATAAGACCAGAAACTATAAAACTCCTAGAGGAGAACATAGGCAAAACACTCTCCGACATACATCACAGCAGGATCCTCTATGACCCACCTCCCAGAATATTGGAAATAAAAGCAAAAATAAACAAATGGGACTTAATTAAAATTAAAAGCTTTTGCACAACAAAGGAAACTATAAGCAAGGTGAAAAGATAGCCTTCAGAATGGGAGAATATAATAGCAAATGAAACAACTGACAAATAATTAATTTCAAAATATACAAGCAACTCCTGCAGCTCAATTCCAGAAAAATAAATGACCCAATCAAAAAATGGGCCAAAGAACTAAATACACATTTCTTCAAAGAAAACATAGATGGCAAACAAATGCATGAAAAGATGCTCAACATACTCATTATCAGAGAAATGCAAATCAAAACCACAATGAAGTACCATTTCACGCCAGTCAGAATGGCTGCTATCCAAAAGCCTACAAGCAATAAATGCTGGAGAGCATGTGGAGAAAAAGGAACCCTCTTACACTGTTGGTGGGAATGCAAACTAGTACAGCTACTGTGAAGAACTGTATGGAGATTCCTTAAAAAACTGGAAATAGAACTGCCATATGACCCAGCAATTCCACTGCTGGGCATACACACTGAGGAAACCAGAACTGAAAGAGACACATGTACCCCGATGTTCATCATGGCACAGTTTATAATAGCCAGGACATGGAAGTAACCTAGATGTCCATCAGCAGATGAATGGATAAGAAAGCTGTGGTACATATATACAATGGAGTATTACTCAGCCATTAAAAATAATGCATTTGAATCAGTTTTAATGAGGTGGATGAAACTGGAGCCTATTATACAGAGTGAAGTAAGCCAGAAAGAAAAACACCAATACAGTATACTAACGGATATATATGGAATTTAGAAAGATGGTAACAATAACCCTGTATGTGATACAGTAAAAGAGACACAGATGTATAGAACAGTCTTATGGACTCTGTGCGAGAGGGTGAGAGTGAGATGATTTGGGAGAATGGCATTGAAACATGTATATTATCATAAATGAAATGAATTTCCAGTCCAGGTTTGATGCATGATACAGGGTGCTCAGGGCTGGTGCACTGGGGTGACCCAGAGGAATGGGATGGGGAGGGAGGTGGGAGGGGTGTTCAGGATGGGGAACACATGTACATCCATGGTGGATTCATGTCAATGTATGGCAAAACCAATAAATATTGTAAAGTAATTAGCCTCCAATTAAAATAAATAAGTTCATATATATATATAAAGATAAATTACCAAAAAAAATTTTATCTTCTGATTCACATACCTATATACAAAGAATACATAGAAACAATGTATATGAAATTTTATATATATATATATATATATATATATATATATATATATATATATATATATACATACACACAAAGATTGTATTCATGGTATAGCCTTACATTCATGTGAACTCTTTTCATTTCTTTCAGTAGTATTTTGGAGTTTTCACATCATCCACTAGATTTATTCCTGAGTCATGGGTATTTTTGGTAAAACTGGAAATGTTTCTTCAAATTTAATTTAATCTTTTTTTTTTTGCTATTGCTATTGTTAGTACAGAAAAATAAATAGATTTTTATATAATGATCATGCTCCAGTGAGGTTGTTCAATTCATTTATGAATTATATGAGTTCACCTGAAGATTTTGTCAGCTGTTTGAAAAAAAAAAGTTTCTGTTGCTTATTTACTTTTTCTTTGCTTTACTTCACTGTAGTCATTAGTAGAATGCTGAATAAAAATGAAGATGCTCAAACATTTGCTTATGTGTTTATGAGAGAGATTTTTTTTCTTTTATGTTCTTGTCATGTTTATTCTGACTTCCTAATATAAGGTAGGAAGCATTTTTCTCTCTGTCTAGTCTCCAAATAGTTTGTATATCATAAATCATTTGGTTTTTAAATATTTGGAACAAATTATCTATTTGTGCTTCATTACTATGCTAAAGCCTTTCACTGTCTGGATCACAACATACTGTGAAGAATTGTTAAAAAAGGATGGCAATAATAGACCACCTTACCTGCCTCCTGAGAAATCTGTACACAGGTCGAGAAGCAACAGTTAAAACCAGAAATGGAACAGCAGACTGGTTCAAGATTGGGACAGGAGTACATCAAGGCTGTATATTGTCACCCTGCTTATTTAACTTCTATGCAGAGTACATCATGTGAAATGCTAGGCTGGATGAAACACAAGCTGGAATCAAGATTTCCAGGAGAAATATCAATAGCCTCAGATTTATAGATGAAACCACTCTTATGCCAGAAAGCAACCTCTTGATGAAGGTGAAAAAGGAGAAGGAAAAAGCTGGCTTAAAACTCAGCATTCAAAAAACAAAGATCATGGCGTGTGCTCCCATCACTTCAGTGCAAATAGATTATTAAAAAAAATATAGAAACAGTGACAGACTATTTCTTGGGCTCCCAAACCCCTGTGGATGGTGACTGTTGCCATGATATTAAAAAACATTTGCTCCTTGGGTGAAAAACAATGACAAACCTAGACAGCATATTAAAAAGCAGAGACATTATTTTGCCAACAGAAGTGCCTGTAGTCAAGCTACAGTTTTTCCAGTAGTCATGTATACATGTGAGAGCTGGACAATAAAAAAGGCTAGATGCTGAAGAAAAGATGTCTTCAAACTGTGGTATTAAAGGAGACTGTTGAGAGTCCCTTGGACAGCAAGGAGATCAAACCAGTCAAACCTAAAGGAAACCAACACTGAATATTCATTAGAAGGACTGATGCTGAAGTTGAAGCTCCAATACTTTAGCCACCTAGTGCAAAGAGTTGGCATATTGGGAAGACCCTGATGCCAGAAAGATTGAAGGCAGGATAAGGGGATGACAGAGGATGAGATGATTGGATGACATAACCTATACTAATGGACATGAGTTTGAGCAAGCTCTGGGAGTTGGGGATGGACAAGGAAGCCTGGTGTGCTGCAGCCCATGGGGTCACAAAGAATCAGATATGACTGAGCAACTGAACAACAACAAATTAATTAGGTACTAGTATTACCCTTATTTTAAAAATGAGGATGTTGAGACACCTAATGTTTAAAAAAAATGCTTCAGATTACAAACATGTTAGGTATTAACCCAAAATAAAATTCCTGGCAGTAAGATCCATCACTTACTAACATACTACTAGGATTTGCAAACCAGCCCAGCAGGGTTTTTGAAGTGTACATCTTACATGTTCAAATACATGTAAGATGATCAAGCAATGACCAGTACATGACCAAGTAATGGCAAATCTTGGGAATTTCTCTGTCACATCAGAGAAATTCTTATACCTTTTCACAAAGAAACATGTTAATGAATTTTTTTTCAACTTTTCAACAGAGAAGATTTGGGGATAACTTTTGTGTTAATTATAGAGGTATCATAAATAAATAAATAAATAGGGCTACCTGCTAGCTACCTGCTGCTATTCCCTTCTCCAAGGGATCCTCCCAACCCAGGGATCAAATCTGGGTCTTCCACATTGCAAGCAGATTCTTTACCAGCTGAGCCACCAGGGGCAGAGGTCAGGTATAATAATATAGATTTACATAAAACCACATAGATATATCTCAAATGCATATGTCAAGTGGGATGTCAGAAGTGGCAGGTTTTATTTTCTTGGGCTCCAAAATCACTGCAGACAGTGACTGCAGCCATGAAATTAAAAAGTGCTTGCTCCTTGGAAGAGAAGCTATGACCAACCTAGATAGCATATTCAAAAGCAGAGACATACTTTGCCAAGAATGGTCCATCTAGCCAAGCAATAGTTTTTCCAGTAGTCATGCATGGATCTGAGAGTTAGACCATAAAAAAGGTTGAGCACTGACAAATTGATGCTTTTGCCTTGTGGTGCTGGAGAAGACTCTTTAGAGTCTTTGGACATCAAGGAAATCAAACCAGTTAATCCTAAAGGAAATCAACCCTGAATATTTATTGGAAGGACTGATGCTGAAGCTGAATCTTCAGTACTTTGGCCACCTGATACAAAGACCCAAATCATTGGAAAAGATCCTGATTCTGGGAAAGATTGACGGCAGGAGGAGAAGGGAGAGACAGAGGATGAGATGGTTGGATGGCATAACTGACTCAATGGACATGAGTTTGAGCAAACTCCGAGTGGTAGTGAAGGACAGGGAAGACTGTTGTGCTATAATCCATGAGGCTGCAAAGAGCCAGACATGGCTTAGCTAGTGAACAGCAACAGAAGTTGAATGAGGTTTGTAACGAAACAATATTTTTGTAAAACTGAGAACTTGTATGCTGCTGCTGCTGCTAAGTCGCTTCAGTCGTGTCCGACTCTGTGTGCCTCCAGAGGCGGCAGCCCACCAGGCTCCCCCGTCCCTGGGATTCTCCAGGCAAGAACACTGGAGTGGGTTGCCATTTCCTTCTCCAATGCATGAAAGTGAAAGGTTAGAGTGAAGTCGCTCACCCGTGTCCGACTCTTAGGGACCCTGTGGACTGCAGCCTACCAGGCTCCTCCGTCGATGGGATTCTCCAGGCAAGAGTACTGGAATGGGTTGCCATTGCCTTCTGCATGAGAACTTCTATATATGACCGCAAGAGTATATTTTAAAGAAAAAAACAATTCTAAATAAATAGTTGAAAAAGAGCTGTAAGAACATGGAGTGAATACTCGAGAATGGAAATGATGAATAAAATTGAAAATAATAAAATAACATGAGATAAAGAGGGATTTTACATATACTGACATAGATTTCTATGTCTTTAATTTAGATATAAGAATAGCTTATTTCTCTACTTTAAAATAAAACAATTTACTACAATGAAAGAAAGTTGCCTTGCCATACAAGAAAATACATTATTGTTTCTACATCAAAGCAGTACAAAATAGCAGATAAGTAAATGAAAAAGAATAAGACATAGAAACAAAAGATGATATACAAACTTGCTATATAATAGAAGATAAATTAAAATATGTGGGGGGAAATTGCATTATTATAAAATGGATGTCATCAACTAGTATGCCAGTCAAGAAAATAAATAGTTATATTATCAACATTCTCTAGAATTTATAATAAATATTATTACTTATTTTTATGAGCAAATAAATAGCTATGTGGGGAAATATATATATATATATACACACATATATATATATAACCATGCAGAAACCACTTCAAGTTTGACTATCCATTGAAATTTCACAAAGGAAACATTAAACAAATAAGAGCATGCACTGTAAAACATCTATAACATCACGTACCATTAAAGAAATTTGAGACAAATAATGTACTTAGAAACTGATAAACAAAATTCAGAAATATGCTGTTCAAATTTTCTTGTCTACAATTAATTTTATCAATAAAATAGGAAGCCAACAAAAATTTCAAATTGCTAATAATCATATAATGAGATGCCCTGATTTATTCAAATAAATATAAATTCAAAATCTGAAATCTCATTTTTTTTCCACTATCAAATCTAACAAAATGTGCAATTTTATAAAATGTTGTTGAATGTATTTAAAAGAAGATGCCTTCACAATCTAAAACTAAAGGTGTCAATTAAGGCCACTTGTGGGGGAAAATAAAACAATATTGATAAAAATTAAATATAATTAAATATGCATATACCATTAACATTTTCATTTAAAAACTATCATTTTTAAGTGGATAAAAAACATTTGTAAAATTGCAATATTGTTCACATAAGAAAATATTTTTACAGAGTATTAATGCCATAGTTATTTTATGCCCTAAATAGAATAGTGTGTGTGTTTGAAATGATATATTATGTTCATGTTTATCCCACATATGTTGATATGTATGAATTTTTAAAAGCTAGCTATAGAATAATTTTTACATTATATACAGGAAATAAAATGAAAAGATAACATATCTTTTTATCTTTTTGTAGAGAGTTGAAGAATAAGTTTGGATGAGTAAATTAGGGTACTATTTTAGCCATATCAATATATCATAAATACAGATTTTAATAATTTGCACTTTCTAATTTAAAATGGCAAAAATATGAACTCCTGCATTTACCTAAGGACTGGGAGAGAGGGTAAAAGAAAGAAAGAACAGTTCACAGAAACGCCTGAATATGAATCCCATTCCTTTGCTGGTGTGCTGTGCACGTGTTCTCAGTCATGTCTGACTCTTTGAAACTCCATGGACTGTAACCCTAGCCACCAGGCTCCTCTGTCCATGGAATTCTCCAGGCAAGAATATTGGAGTTGATTGCCATTTCCTTTGCCAAGGGATTTTCCCAGCTCTGGGATTGAACCCACATCTCTTGCTTCTCCCACATTAGCAGGTGGATTCTTAACCACTGAGCTTCCTGGGAAGCCTCCTTTCCTTTGCAGCAAATGTATTATCTGGCTTGATGTTGGTGTAAATGCTTAGAGAATGTTCCCCAAGCACATTGGATGGTGTAGTGTTCCAACAGAGAGTTGTCTGCTGTTTTGTAAGCAGCATTTGTTGATGCCTGCAAATTGATGCTATTCTCCAGTCTCGTATTATAAAGGGAAAGCAGATGTTCATGAGCAACTAACCCAAACACATTGAGAAAGGCTACACACATTTTCCCATTTCAATTGCCATAATTTAATGCCTAAAATACATGCCCAAAACTTTTCATGGCAGAGGATTAGCACATCACCTTTAATGCAAACCAATTTCCGAAGTCTTCTGTATGCATTGTTCACTTTCAGAGATAAATCACTACATTGAATAATAGTTCAATGTTCTGAAATGCTTGTTTTGTATATTTTTGAAAATTACAAAGGTTTACTATCCAGTTATTTTCATTATCAATTTCTTACAAAAGTTGTTTACTTTCTAATATTTTCATACTGTGATTTTTTTTTGGTAGTTGCTAATATTGAGCTGAGTTTTCTAGGCCATTTATCAAGCAATTACTATCATGTCTAGATAGCTTATGCTCTTATTTCCAGAAGGTTGTCATTCAGTGGTAGAGACAGAAGTGGAATCAAGATTAAATGGTAGAAAGATCCTGAGCTCACCTTCTCCCATGGACACACTGAAGCTACAACTACATAACAGAACAACTCTCTCTTGATTAATGGCCCGAAAATTAGCAGAATACCTCTCCTACAATTAAGGACATAAAGAAAAAAATATTACATTGAGAAGGGTTGAAGTGACAGAGATTTAATTTAGTCAGGACCCATACCCTCAGCATGGCAACCCACAAGTAAGAGGGGATGCTATAAACTCAGAGGTTATACCTAAAATATGAGGGGTTCAAGCTCTACATTATGCTGCTCAGTCACAGGAATCAGCATTTTGAAGTTGAGCCCCCACAACTGGCTTTGTAAACTACTAGGTTTTATGAAAGGGAGAGCCTGAGGGTTGTAGGAAACCAATAATCTGCTTTTAAATTGTTTGCACACAAACTTACTTGTTTTGAGTTGCAGTGCGAAAGCAGCAGATTGAAATGCACCTGGTACTCTAGCTGGCCTGCCAAAATCACCCTAGAATGCCCACTGGCACATCCCTGTCTCCAGTTTCAGTATTCTTACTGGTTGGCAGCCCCAGACACACCCAGGGAAAAGTTCTAGGCTGTACTTTGGGCTATGTCTAGACCACCACAAGGTGGTGACCCGCAGTGCACTCTGGGAAAAGCGCTAGCCCCCACCCATTACTACCTCAGCCCTTTAGCCAAAGCCACTGGGCACAAAAGTTTATATAGGAATATTCCTATTCAGGGCCACACTTAAAGACTGGGAGAGGTAAGTTGTTTTTGCCTAATTTTTAGAAACAAACAGAAAGTCAAACAAAAATGAGACTATGGAAGAATTTGTTCCAAACAAAAGATAAAATCTAAGAAAAAATATTAGTAACACAAAGATTAGTATTTCACTTGATAAAGAATTCAAAGTAATGGTCATAAAGAGGTTCACTGGGGAAAAATGGAGAAACACAATGAGATTTTTCACAAAGAGTTAGAAAATGTAAGAAAGAACCAATCAGAACTGAAGAATATGGTAACTGAAGTAAAAAATACAGTAAAAAAATGAGCAGTGATTAGATGATACAAAGGAACAGATCAGCAAACTATAAGACAGAGTAGTGGAAATCACACAAGCTGAAGAAAAAAAAAGAATAAAGAATTTCTTAAATGAGAATAGTTTAAGAAACCTCTGAAATAACATTAAACACACTAAGATTTGTATTGTACTTGAAAACCTATAAGTTATTGACCAAATGAATCAAAATGTCATAAATAACTGGAAAGATACACAGTATTCTTGGATTAGAAAAAATAATACTTGTAAAATATCCATGCTACCCAATACAATCTGCATATTTAATGCAACCTCTAACAAAATACTAATGGCACATTTCATAGAACTAGAAAAGTAACTAATTCTAAAATGTGTCTGGAGACACAAAGACCTTGAATAGCTAAAACAATCTTGGGAAATAAGAATAAACTTAGGATCAGCATGCTCCCTGCTTTCAAACCGTATTTAGAAAATTATAATAAGCAAAACAGCATTGTACTGGCAAAACAAACAAATAAAAAACAAGCCAAAGATTAAAAAACAGACACAAAGAACAATGGAACAGAAGAGAGAAAATATAATAAGCCCACACTTGTATAGACAACTGACAAGAAAGGAGCCAATATAGAGTGAGAAAAAGACAGTTTCTTCAATAATTGGCATTGGGAAAACTGGACCACTGCAGGCAAAAGAATGAAACCGGGCTGCTTCCTTACAGCATAGACAAAAATAAACACAAAGTAGATTAAAGATTTAAACGTGAGACCCGAAACCATAAAACCCCTGCAATAAAATATCAGCAGTACTCTCTTTGACATATGTCTTAGCAACATTTTTTGGTCTCTGCTTTCTCAGGCAAAGGCCAGAGAAGCAAGAATAAACCAATGGGACTACACGAAGCTGAAAAAGATTTTGCATAGTGGTGAAAACTATTAACAGAAAGTAAAGGCCCCTTATTGAATGAGAAAAAACATTTGCAAACAATGTATTCAATAAATGGTTAATACATCTAAAATATGCAATAAACATAAAATTCAACATAAAAACAGTTTAAAAATGGGCAGAGCACCTGAATAGACATTTTCCAAAGAAGACGTGCAGATGGAAAACAGGCACATGAAAGAATGCTCAGCACCACTAATCACCAGGGAAGTGAAAATCAGAATCATAAAGGAATGACATCTCACACTTGTCAGAATGGCCACTATCTGCAATACAACACATAATAAGTGTTAGCAAAAAAGGTAGAGAGAAGGGGATCTTCATGTATTTTTGGTAGAAATATAAATTGGTCCAGTCACTATTGAAATCAATATACATGTTCCTCAGAAAATTAAAAATAGAACTACCATGTAATCCAGCAGTTTCAAACCTGAATATTTGTTCAAAGGAAACAAAAACACTAATTCAAAAAGATATAAGCACCCCAATAAATATTGCAGCATTACTTGCAATAGCCAAGATATGGAAGCAACCTAAGTGTACATTGATAGATGAATGGACCTGTATGCTGGAACATCATCGAGACCTAAAAAAAAAAAAAAAAAAGAGGAATATTGCCATTGTGACAATATGGATAGGCCTACAGGATATTATGCTAAGTAGAAGAGTCAGACAGAGAAAGACAATACTGTATGATTTCACTTATATGTAGAACCTGAAAAACAAAACAAGCAAACATAATAAAGTGGAAGAGCCTCATAGCTACAGGGAAAAAAAACTTGTGCAGAGAGGTGGTGTTGGAGGAATGGATGAAACAGATGAAGGGGATTAAGAAGTACAAATGTCCAGTTATAAAATGAATAAGTCACATGGATGTAATGCAAAGCACAGATAATGTAGTCAATAGCTTCTAATTACTTTGTATAGTGAAAGATGGTAATTAAATTCACTGTGGTGATCATTTTCAACATATAAAAATATTAGATCAGTATGTTGCACACCTGAAACTAATATAATATTATAAGTCAACTACAATAAAGTTGTTGAAAAATAATTGGCAGGGACACCTCCTTTTAGAATATGTGCAGTATGTTTTTAATATTTGTGTGTATGTGTGTGTGTGTGTGTGTGTGTGAGTCGCTCAGTCATGTCCAACTCTTTGTGATCCCATGGACTGTTAGCTCACCAGCCTCTTCTGTCCATGGAATTCTCCAGTCAAGAATATTGGAGTAGGTTGCCATTCTTTTCTCTGGGGTAATCTTCCCAACCTAGGGATAGAATCTGGGTCTCCCTTATTCCAGGCAGATTCTGTACCATCTGAGCCACCAGGGAAAACTTGTTTTTAATATTTAAGAGTATGCAAAATATATTCTTAAGAATATTCTCAAATATGAACAGTTTAGTGCAAAAGGCAAAATAATTGATTTTTCTAAGATAAAAAACAAAAATATAATTACATTAAAATAGAAACTAATTACATTATGAGCAAAAACTATAAAGAACATGAAAATGTTCATGGTGGATTATGTACAATGTAAAAATGAGCATAACTAACACATATGCCCATAAAGAAATGATGTTGACCAAACCGTTAATTCTTTAGTCATTTATATTATTTGATATTATGAAAAGTTTGCATTTCTCTTTTTGAGGGTTCATTTCTGTAGTTTATAAACATTTATTAATTTTAAAAAGTCTAAGTACCTAAGCTGGTGTAAAAAATGTTTTGACATTAAATTTACAGAATAACAAAACTTAGACCAAACCTTGATGTTCCCTCTCTACTACCCCAAACTGTAAAACTTCTTATATTTGAAAAAGAGATTTATATTTTTCATAAATACATTATTATATATTCATATAATATATCCATTGTAAACAAAGAAAAACAGCACAAAAATCTTGCTGGTGTAAGAAAGAAATTATTTGGATCTTGGTCTACTTCCTTTCGCATAGTTTATGTTTTGTTTTCATTTATCTGTTGATCATTGGAAAATTCAAGAGATTTTAAATGCAAAATGACTTCATAGAGAAAATAATTGAACATTGCAAATTTGAAATGTAAGTCTTCTCTCCGTGACTTTGCATTCCTTAACACTATTTTCCACAACAAGGAGTGTAACCTCTATTCTTTCAATGAGATTCTACATATAAGCAAGCATAGTGTGTGTGTGTGTGTCCATATGTATGAGTGTGAGCTAATTGAATGAATATCTATTAAAAAGAGATAAATAGTGGCATTATATACAGTAGTTTCTTCACATTGTGCATTAAATATTTAGATTTTTAGGTCCCTTAACAAAAGATATGTTATTTTTAATAGACTGTAAATAGCTCTGTTGTGTGCTCTGCTGCTGCTGCTAAGTCGCTTCAGTCGTGTCAGATTCTGTGCGACCCCATAGATGGCAGCCCCCCAGGCTCCCCTGTCCCTGGGATTCTCCAGGCAAGAATACAGGAGTGGGTTGCCATTTCCTTCTTCAATGCATGAAAGTGAAAAGTCAAAGTGAAGTCACTCAGTCGTGTCCGACTCTTAGCGACCCCATGGACTGCAGCCTACCAGACTCCTCCGTCCATGGGATTTTCCAGGCAAGAGTACTGGAGTGGGTGCTAGAATAATTTAAATCAAGATTCCATATTTTTAGAGATTTTTGGTTATTAACTTTCAGTGTTTTAAACTTTAAAATTTGATCAGTCTCTGTGCCTACATGTCAGTATATTTTTAGATATATTTATGGAAGAGAAATTTCTGGGTCAAAAAGAATAAACTGAAAAAAAATTGCTATACAGTGTTAAGTTGTCCTTCAATTTTGAGACATTTATATCAACAGATTAGGGGCTTCCCCGATGTCTCAGTGGGTAAAGAATCCTCCTGCATTGCAGCAGATACAGGAGACACGGGTTATATCCCTGGGTCAGGAAGTCACTTGGAGGAGGAAAATGGAAACCCATTCCAGTATTCTTGCTTGAAAAAGCCCATGGACAGAGGAGCCTGGTGGGCTACAGTCCAACGGGTCTCAAAGAAGGACACGACTGAGCGACCAAACATAGCATATATCAATAGGTTACATATTTCACATCTCTTTGTTAACAAAAAGTATCTTTGCTTTTATTAAACAAATGTTTTTAATTATGGTTTTAATTCGTGTTTCTTTGACCTTAAGAGGTACATCATCTTCTCAATAACTGAGTAATTATTTGCCTGTTTTTGTGCGTATGCAATATGCTTGTGTGAAGAGAATGAATGTCTACTGCTCAATTTTCTAATAGAACATTCAATTTATTATTTTTTTATGAGTTGAAAGAAAACTTTAAAGAAATTAGTCCTTTGTCAGTCGCATTCTTTGCAAATATTTATTCCCAGTTTAATTGCTCATTTGTTGTTTGACTTTATTTGATTGTGCTCTGATCCCCTTCAAAAGAAGAATTCATTGACCTAACGGCTGCCTGCGTCAGCAGTGGGGTTGGGGGGTGGTGGGGGGGATGGTGGTACTAGTTAAGAGTCTTTAGCTGAAGCGACTTAGCAGCAGCAGTAGCAGCAGCAGCTATTAATTCCCTGAGAATTGCTTCAGTTTCAGTTTATTCACTCTCTGAAAGGTAACCCTTCCGGAGTGGGCAATAACCAATGATTTATTCATGTTGGGATATAAACCCCAGTATTTTAGCCTAATGTTAACCAATTCTCACATTGGGCCTCTGTAGTTTTAGCTACAAGGAGCTCATGGGATCAGCTGAGGCTGCCACTGTGCTTGCCTTGCAGTTCAACTCTTCCCTCTGCCCTCCTTCACTTCGCTCTTCTTTCTTCAACAGATGTTGATCTCTAGGATGCTCCTTAATAAACAATTTGCACACTAAATTCTGAATCAGAATTTGCCTCCCAAATACATAGAATTTACAGGTCCACAGCTGTGATCCCTTAATTATACCTTCCTTAATCCTATATATGCTTCATCCATAGGTAAGCTGACTCTTCAGGGAGATCTGTGTCCATATATAATATTTTATATATGCTTTTACTAAATATTATCTATAAATAAGATAAATTATATATTAGTATAAACAATGTAAACTATAAACATATAGTTTTTACTAAACTATATCTGTAAATAATGTAAAATATATTTTGTACATTTTAAATCTTCTAAGAGTAGTATTGATATATATCACCACTTAATTTTTTTCACTAAATTTTTTAAGATTCAATTATTTTGACAAAAATGGTCTAGCTCATTCATTTTACCTGCTATAAGGCATTCCATCATATAAAAATATCCACTGTCCTGCTGATGATTTGGGAGAATGACATTCTAACATGTATACTATCATGTGAATTGAATCGCCAATCTATGTCTGACGCAGGATGCAGCATGCTTGGGGCTGGTGCATGGGGATGACCCAGAAAGATGTTATGGGGAGGGAGGTGGGAGGGGGGTTCATGTTTGGGAATGCATGTAAGAATTAAAGATTTTAAAATTTAAAAAATAAAAAACTAAAATTAAAAAAAAATAAAATAAAAATGTTTAATTAAGAAAAAAAAATTGTCATTTGTTTTCTATTGTTCATTATCAGATATATTTTTCCTCATGCATAAGCACATGAGTTTCTCTGTAGTACATATAACTAGGAATGGAAACTCTGTTCATGAAAATGAAAATTTTTAACATTACTGGAGAATTACAAATTTGTCATAAATGAAATTTTGCAAATATCCTAATGCTAAACATGTTCTTCAAATAATTTCTTGCTCATCCATGAGATAGGCAGTTGAATGGAAAAATCATCTCCCATTAAACTAGCTGTCAGTTCCATAGTGGGTGGAAGATGAATTTGTGACATTAGCCCTATTAAAGTCAGAATCTTCCTCCCACTCTCTGAGGTAGGACCTTGGAAAGACTTTAATTGTTTAATAATCAATTTTCTAATATTCGCTGCTTACCATTAAACTCTTTTTTTCTCTGTTAACCTCATAACTCTCATGCTATAATAAGTTTGAGGTTCTGGGCTATTTTTTCATAAGAATCATTTGCTTTTGTGCTAGGAAAAGCCTTCAGGCTATTTTGGATCTCTTTGGATCTTAGAATTCAAGGTATTTCTACACTTGCTGACTTAAATTAAAACAAGGGGGCAAACAAACATTTCCAAATGCACCATTTACAACATTCAAAGTGAAAGCAAGCAGAAACTGAATTTTGCATTGGTTCCCTTTACACTAAGCTTTACCTAGTCTTCATACTTTATCATTTCAGTGAGAGATCTTATCTAGAAGTCAAATGTGTTAGGAAAAAGTACTTACAATATCTCTGTAGACTCTTTCTCACACCATTTCTTCTTTCTCTGACATGTACATGTTTTATTGAGCCAAATCTCCTCTAACATAGCAGCTCTTTCTCCTACTGTAGTTATTAACAATGAAAAATGTAATATCTCTGCTCATGGCTGCTGCAACTGAAATAATTTTAGACTGTTTCTTAATGAAGGTTCAGATCCTTCCTACAAACAAACATGTATATTTCTAGAGAACTGGTTGTCAGTGAAATTCCTCTGAAAAGAATGTTGAAATGATGGAATGAGAAAGATGAATTGGAATCCTCTACTCAGTCTTTGTGTACACTCAGTTATGTTAATCAAACTTCTCAATTTTTCAATTGTTTTATGTGCAAAATGAAGATGTTTTAATCTGTCAGTCTATTTGGAGGATTAACGAGAAAAAAAATCATGTAAAAAGTTCTGAAAGAGTCTCTGGAACACAGTAGGCTCTTAATAGCTTTATTTCTTATTTTGTTTCTCTTCCACTTCTGAAACCATTCCTCATGTACTTTTAATAAAATGGTAAACCCTTATTTGATTCAAAACTACTTAAAATAGCAAAATATGTGAAAATATTTCAAGTATCCAGTATTTCATTGTAAATTAAAATTAACCATATTATATTGCTTATATCAGCATCAAATTATTTCATTTATTTTTTATTTATAGTCATTGTAGACTTGATATCAATGTTAATATATGCCTTTGTCATATATCATAATCACTTTATTTCTATCTTATTTTGATAATGATATTTCCAATATGCTCTCTCTCAATACACTTACATCCTTACACTATTCAGTTTGTCTCATATTGGGTCAAATATTTATCTCACTAACTGTAGTTAAGATTTCCAGTTTCCAACCTTTTGAAGGTTCACCGGGTAATTTTCTTGTGCTTTTGATGATTTGTCTTGAAAAATATCTTCTTTTCACAGGTCTTAGTTTATTCATCAATACATTATACCATCTAAGCCACCAGGGAAGCCCCATCTAAAGACACAAATACTCCCAGAAAAAAAAAAACAGTTTTTATTTCAATTTTATTTAAATCTTACTTCAGCTTTTCTGGTTTTCAACTACATGTCTCCAGGTACCTCCATATCTGAGATTGGCAAACCTGCAGATTTGGGGAGCCAAGTGCACATTGGAATTGATAGTGGGAAAAGTAGACTCTTCTTTAAAAAAAAGTTTTCAAGAAATCTCCATAGTGTTCTCCATAGTGACTACAAATTTACATTCCCATCAACAGTGTAGGAGGGTTCCCTCTTTTCTATTCACTCTCCAGTGTGTATTTTGTTTGTAGACATATTAATAATGGTCATTCTGATGAGTAGCAGGTAATACTTCATTGCAGATTTGATTTGCATTTCTAAAAATTAGCAATGTTGAGCATTTCTTCATGTGTCTGTTGTCCATCTGTATCTTTTCTTAGAAAAAAGGGCTGCTCAGAAATTCTACACATTTTTTAATTGGGTTACTTATTTTTTTGATATTGAACTGTTTGTATATTTTGAAATTTAACCCCTGTTGGTCACATTATTTGCAAATATTTTCTCCCATTCTATGGGTAATTGTTTCATTATTTTATGGTTTTCTTTGCTGCTCAAAATCTTATTTTTGTTTTGATTTCCATTCTTCTAGGAGGTGGATCCAAAAAGATATTGCTACAATTTATGTTAGAGTATTCTCCCTATGTTTTCCTCTAGGAGTTTTATAGTATCCAGTCTACATTTAGGTCTTTAATCCATTTTGAGTTGATTTTTGTATATGGTATTGGAGAACATTCTAATTTCATTTTTTTACATATTACCATATGATCTAGCAATCTCACTCCTGGGCATATATCTGGAGAGAATATAGTTTTAAAAGACACATGCATCCCAATGTTCATTACAGCATTATTTACAATAATCATGACATGAAAATAACCTAAAGGTACATCAACAGATGAATGGATAAATAAGACATGGTGCAAATATTCAGTGGAATATTACTTAGCTGTAAAAAGAATGGAATAAGGTCATTTGGAGCAACAGGGATGGACTTAGATATTATTATACAATAATAAGTGAAATAAGTCAGATAAAGCAAAACAAATATCATATGATACAGTTTATATGTGGAATCTAAAAATCTGATACAAATGAGCTTATTTACAAAACAGAAATAAATCCTCAGACATAAGGGGGGGAAAAAGCTTATGTTTACCAAGCTTTTAATTTACCAAGGGGTAAATTAAAAGTATATGAAATTCACATGTACACACTAACTATATATGAAATCGATTTTAAAAAAAAACAAGTAACTATGGTATAGCACAAGAATCTATACTCAGCATTTTGTAATAACCATAAGGGAAAATAATTTGAATAGGATTATATATATATATATTTATTTATATTTCAAATCCTAAAATATGATGCTGTTAAAAGGCTGCACTCAATAAGCCAGAAAATTTGGAAAACTCAGGAGTGGTCGCAGGACTCAAAGAGGTCAATTTTCATTCCAATTCCAAAGAAAGACAAAGCCAAAGAATGTTCAAACTACCACACAATTGCACTCATTTCACATGCTAGCAAAGTAATGCTCAAAATTCTACAAGCCAGGCTTCAATAGTATGTAAACTGAGAAATTCCAGATGTTCAAGTTGGCTTTAGAAAAGGCAGAGGAACCAGAGATCAAATTGCCAACATCGGTTGAATCATAGAAAACATGAGAGAATTTCAGAAAAGCATCTACTTCTACTCCATTGACCACATTAAAGCTTTGACAGTGTGGATCACAGCAAAATGTAAAAAAATTCTTCAAGAAGTGGGAATACTAGGCCACCTTACCTGCTTCCTAAGAAACCTGTATGCAGGTCAAGAAGCAACTGTTAGAACCAGACCTGGAACAACGGATTGGTTCAAAATTGGGAAAGGAGTACGTCAAGGGTGTATATCATCGTCCTGCTTATTTAACTTATATACAGAGTACATTATGTGAAATGCCAGGCTCGATGAAGCACAATCTAGAATCAAGATTGCCGGGTAAAATATCAATAACCTCAAATATACCACCCTTATGCCAGAAAGCAAAGAAGAACTAAAGAACCTCTTGATGAAGGTAAAAGAGAAGAGTAAAAAAGCTGGCTTAAAACTAAACATTCAAAAAACTAAGATCATGGCATCCGGTACCATCACTTTATAGGAAATAGATGGGGAATAATGGAAACAGTGGCAGACTTTATTTTGGGGGGCTCCAAAATCACTGCAGATGGTAACTGCAGACATGAAATTAAAAGACGCTTGCTCCTTGGAAGAAAAGCTATGACAAACCTAGACAGCATTTTAAAAAGTTGAGACATTACTTTGAAAACAAAGTTTCATATAGTCAAAGCTCTGGTTTTTCTAGCAGTCATGTATGGAAGTGAAAGTTGGACTGTAAAGAAGGCTGAGTGCTGAAAGTTTGATATTTTTTAACTATTGGAGAAGACTGTTAAGAGTCCCCTGGACTGCAAGGAGATGAAACCAGTCAATTCTAAAGGAAATCAATCCTGAGTATTCATTAGAAGGACTGATGCTCAAGCTGAAGCTTTAGTAATTTGGCCACCTGATGTGAAAAGAGTTGACTCTTTAGAAAAGCCCCTGATGCTGGGAAAGATTGAGGGCAGGAGGAGAAGGGGACAAGCAAGCATGAGATGGTTGTATGGCATCACTGACTCAATGGACATGAGTTTGAGCAAGCTTCAAGAGATAGTGAAGAACAGGGAAGCCTGGGATGCTGCAGTCCATGGGGTCACAAAGAGTCAAACACAACTGAGCAACTGAACAAGCAAATACAAAATATATTCATGTACTTTGCTATACACCTGAATTCACTTACTGTAACCTGAAACTAACACACTGTAAGTCAGTTACATTTCAATTTCTAAAAAAGGAAAATAACTAGTTTAAAATATTTTATCATCGTATTTAAAAATGTCTAGTGTCTACTGCTGGCCATTTCAAAGTGGACCATGAATTTATGAATATATGATTTGCTTCCATTTTGATAAAGCTTTTATGAATAACAATACTTTATAGTCAGATTATTCTCTCCATTGTAGAAAATAGAGCATAAAATCAAACAGGTAGCAACAAATATATCCATGTTGTTGGAAAAAAAATGCTCTTAGTAATATGGCTCAAGAAATAGGTGAAAACTTTTATAAGGTTCAGGGGAAACAAGTAAAAGTAAAAATTCCACATTTTCTCAAAATGAGGAGGGGAGCCAAGAATTTACCACATTTGTAGATAAATGTTTCAAGAATAAGAATGCTTATATAATATGGAATATGACATGGACCACATTACCATTGTAGAACTTATGTTCTTTGGAAGTAAGACAACTTAGACCCATTATATAGATAAAAGTAGCAAAAAATAGAATCACATGAGAGAAATGCTCAAAGCCTAAACTTTACCAGATCCATAATGGACTTGCAAATTGAAAATTAACACCTGTTCTGTATCATTATCACTAGTAAAGTGCCAAGTGGAGACTTGTTTATATATTGGGAGATGCTTTATTCTTCAAGGTCAGCTGCTAATATATGTCATTTACATAAATGTTTCTATTAGCAATCTCATTGATTAAGAAAAAAAATTAAAAATATGATTTATTTGCCGTTTTTCTACTAGAATAAATAGGGAAATTTACTTATCCAGAGTCACTGACCAAAAAATTTCCTTAGCTGTAATGTGATTATACTACTTTACAACAAAATGATGACAGATGCACAGATGATGCCTAGTTCCTCAGTCATGTTCAGGAGGAGTACATAGGGTGCTGGCCTCGAAACCAGCAAGGATGTTGAAAGAGTTATTTCAGTACTTTTCAGGAGGGATCAGAGCGAATAAATGAGACGTATTGATCACACTTCTCCTCTGCAGATCAGAAATAAACTTCAAAGTATATTCTCAAGTTAAAACACTTACAATAAAGGTCCAAAATAAATTTATTCCAAAATAACAATGTGTTTCCCATATAAGCCAATGACAAGTTTGAGACACGTGAAGGGATAATAGAAATAAGAAGCAAGAAAATGGGTCTAAAAAGAATTAAACAGGAAAACAAGGAGGTTGGTGTGTTGGAGGTAGTGATACACTTTGGTTTTTTGTATAAGGGCCCAGAGAATCACTGTTTAGATAGATATATATTGATTATATCAGATGCTGATTAAGTAGAGAAAGCCTGAGAAGTAATTCCCAGTCAGAAATAGTTTAATTCTATCAGTTAAAAGAGTCTCATGCATTTTCAGAGAAGGAATCCTTTGCTTTGATTAAATTTTAACCTTGTTAGAAATTGTGTTCACTTAAAAGTAGTCACTTCAGACATCACAACCTGAGCAAACAACCTGTAGAGTCACAACGTGAGCAAAGTATCTTTATTAAATTTAATGATTTTTAATATAGAAAACAATATAATTGTTGATATACAGTCTTTTACTGATGATCAGAAAGCAAAGAATCATGGATAAACATTTATTAATTCACTTTATTCTTTCAAATTCTTTTTAATATCTAGCACAAGACAACATGACAGACACCTTGAGGGATGTAGACATATAAACCAAGATCATTGATCTCAAAGCAATAAGGTCTCACAACGAAAGTGATACATATACCTGAGCAATGACAACTCAAGGTTGAAGGTTTAAAAAAACCAAATGAATATGTGAATTCAGGGAAGATAAAGAGTTTATGAGAAGGCTCAAACAAAAGGAAAATTTAAGCTGCAGAAAATGATGGGTAAGCAGACTTTCAAAAGATTGTTTTTTTAGGCCCACCACGCAAACACCAAGGTAAAATGAGCAAAAGGAGGGCCGGGTAACACTTAGACATCAGGACACAATTGAAGCCTGAAATAAGGGGCTGGCTATTATGAGTTTTCTCACTGTCCCCAACTCTCCCTCTAGTGGCCCCAAATGTCCTTTTCTGGCCAATACCCACTGTCCTCCTGAATTCTATTTCTCTTTTTCTTTGAGAGACAATTCTGGTATTATTAACAGCTTGAATCTTAAGGACAAATTTCTTTTTTCAAAACAGCCTCTCAGAAGTGAGAAACTTGGATGAAGTAATCCAGCTCCCCAACTTACATTTTTTGGATATGGAGGGATATCTAAGAAGTTGAAAAATGCCTTTATTGGTCATCAGCCCTTTTATTTAAGACTTGTGAAAGCAGTCAGGTTCAAATAGTAATAGTACAAATCACAGCTAAAACAGCCACATATTTTGACTATTCTTTTGAAAAATTAACCAACTCAGAAGCAGCACTGAGAAAACAGATGTTGGATTAAGTAGATAAGTCAGAATGAGAAAGAGAGAGAGAGAGAACTTCTACTACTGAGTCACTACTGTTATTATATTATTTTAAAGCACCCTGTTTGCTTTCTTCAAGTCCCTTATATTTAATACAATTTTGATTTCATGTGTTTATTTACTCATTTTCTGCCAGGCTTTCTTATTAAATAGTAAACTCAATGAAAGCCAGTAATTGCTTATTTACCAATTATCATCAGAACATAGCATAGTGCCAGGAACATGAGTTTATCAGTTACTTGTTAAGGGAATTATTTCTAATGAGGGCCTATAATGGCTATAAGGTTTGACCTCAAGACTAAGGCTGGTAGTGACACCAGAAAGTCTACAGAAAGAAAGGGAATTACCATTTAACAATAATCTACTGCATATCTATACAGTATAGTTTTAGCTTTCATGATCTTTACAAAGATATGCTAAGGATAAACGTTTCATCCATTTTTCCTTTTTTTCTGGTGAACAAATTGAGCTTAGAGATCCAGAAGAATGTGTTACAAAATTATATCATGAATGAAAAGAAAAGCCATGATTATAAGATTTTATAATCACCTTAAACTGGCTAAAAATTTTAATTTAATTCCATAATTTTCTTGGTTCCCAGAGACTGTGCTCTGCTCAGTTGCTTCAGTCACCTCTGAATCTTTGCAACCCTATGGACTGTAGCCTGCCAGACTCTTCTGACCATGGGATTCTCCAGGCAGAATACTGGAGTGGGTTGCCATGCCCACCTCCAGGGGATCTTCCTGACCTGGAGATCGAATCCACGTCTCTTGCAACTCCTGTATTGAAGGCAGATTCTTTACTCACTGAGCCACCTGGGAAGCCCCCTCCAGGAACTAGTTCGAGGAAAATTTCAGGGTTGATAAAGTCAATTTCAGTAGATCAGAAATAATTGGAAATATGTGAGGCTAGTAACACTGTTGTTGTTCAGTTGCCAATCGTGTCTGACTCTGCAACCCCATGAACTGCAGCATGCCAGGCCTCGCTGTCCCTCAACATCTCCTGGAGCTTGCCCAGGTTTGTGTGCATCAAACTGGGGATGCCATCCAAACATCTCATCCTCTGCTGCCTCCCTCTCCTGCCTTCAATCTTTCCCAACATCAGGATCTTTTCTGATGAGTTGGCTTTTCACATCAGGTGGCCAAAGTACTTGAGCTTCAGTTTCAGCATCAGTTCTTCCAGTGAATATTCAGGATTGACTGGTTTGATGTCCTTACACTCTAAGGGTCTCTCAAGAGTCTTCTCCAGCACCACAGTTTGAAAGCATCAATTCTTTGGTGATCTTCCTTCTTTATGGTCCAACTCTCAATCCGTACATGACTAATGGAAATACCATAGCTTTGCCCATACGGACCTTTACCAGCAAAGTGACATCTTTGTTTTTTAATACACTGTCTAGTTTTGTCATAGCTTTCCTTCCAGGAAGCAATCGTCTTCTTATATCATGGCTTCAGTTACCATCTGTAGTGATTTTAGAGCCCAAGGAGGGGAAATCTGGCACTGATTTCACCTTTTCCCACTGTGTTTGCCATGAAGTAATGGTACTGGATGCTATGATCTTAGTTTTAATATTGAATTTTAAGCCAGCTTTTTTGCTCTCTGGTGGCTCAGATAGCAATAACACTGTAATGCTTATATACCAGTTTGGACCACATGAAATTGGCATTTTTGTTTTCATCAAATCTGATTGATACTTTGTGCTTTCACATAGTTTAACTTAGTAAGTTGTTCCTTCCCTTTCGGTGACAAAATACTATACCCATCTGTTGTAAAACAGTGTCCTGATGAGATCCAAGCGATGACTTTAACAACTAAACTGAAGTAAAGTAGAAAGAATTAAAAGAGTTGTATGTGTCAAGGACTGACAAGTAGAGATTCTGTGAGTCTCAAAAATCTGCTTATTGATGCCCCTAAGAATTTTTGCAAGGTACTCACAGTGAGGTGCCCTTAAATTAGGGTTTGAAGTTAGGGAAAAAAGTATATTTAAAAACTATATATATGCCTATATATACATACATATATATATATATATATATATATATGTATGTGTATATATATTTGAAAAGGAAATGGCAGCACATTCCAGTATTCTTGCCTGGAGAATTCCATGGACAGAGGAGCCTGGTGGGCTACAGTCCATAAAGTTGCAAAGAGTTAGACATGACTGAAGCAACTTAGCACACACACACACACACACACACACACACACAAAACATATTATATATATATATAATGTAAACTCTCATTTAAAACATATTATATATATATATATATGAACATAGTAATATAACAACTGCATTAAGCTGTTCCATCAATATGTGTTAATTTTGTTGTAACTTATTTTGTACTATTATATTAATATATCTAGCTTCCCAGTTAGTACCAGTCATAAAGAACTTGCTTGCCAGGGCAGGAGAAGTAAGAGATGTGGGTTCAATCCCTGTGTCAGGAAGATCCCCTGGAGGAGGACAACAACCCACTCTAGTATTCCTGCCCGGAGAATCCCCATGGAGAGAAGAGCCTGGTGGGCTCAAAGAGTTGGGCAGGAATGAAACAACACCACGCATATGCACATATCTATCTATCTATATATATAATAAGTATATGTATTACATTTTTATTTTTGTAAGAGAGGAATATTGTAATTGTACATTTCATTTTTAAAAATTTGTTGAATTAACAGCATTTGAAGGGTATTGGGAAGATTTCTATATTTAAATGACATTTGTAGATTGCTATTCCCTATTTTTTTGTCATCTCCTATTTCTATCACACTGATAACTGTAGCTAAAAAAATAAGAGGAGAAAGAAGTGTGGAAAAAATACCTAAACTTTGAAAGCATATTTCAATTCAATTATGTGCTTATAATTGTTCAGTTGTGGGTATTAAGAATGTCTGCCACTTACTATCATGTATTCTTTTTCACTTATAGCTACAAAGTATCAACAAAACAGTCTCATTAAATTACAACACATTTTGGATCATTTCTTCATTGGTTTGAAATGAAACTAAGAAAAAATGATATGTTAGAAGTCAAGCATTAGCACTGTCATATCAGATATCTCTCTAAAAGGATTTTTTTTTCAATTTGGGGGAAAATTTTAGATATACAGAAAAATACATAGATAGTACAAAGTTCATGTATACGCTTTATTCAACTGTACTCATTTTCTGTCCTTTAAGATTACTGTGGTACAAACTAAGTTTTGTCAAAATTAGTAAATCAACATTGGTAATGACTAGTAACAAAAGTCCAGATCTTATTTAGATTTCACTGGTCTTTCCACCAGTATCCTCTTTCTATTACAGATTCGAGCCCAGGATACCACAGTGTGTTTATTAATATTGCTTTTATTAAACCATCTCATCTGGCCTATAGCAGTTTCTGCTTGTTTTTCAAGACCTGACCTCCTTGAGAATTGCTATCCAGATACCCTATAGAATGTCCTCCATTCTAGATTTGTTTAATATTTTTCTCATGAATAAATTGTTATTTTTTTGTAAAGAGTCTCAAATAAATGAAGTATTTTTCTCATCACATATCAGGATGCACATGATATACACATGACTTCACTGGTTAAGATATTTGCCAAGTCTCTCCCTTGTAAAGTTAGTTTTTCATTTATAAGCTTGAGTACTTGGAAGCACATTTTATTCTTAATCCACTGTTAATGAGGGGGATCAAAACCTGTCATCGTTGCACATTTATTTCTAGCAAAACTATCCTATTTCTGACTTGGGAAAAAAATTCAGACCCATCTTAATTTTAGCATCCCATGTGAATAGATATATATGTGGGGGGAGGGAGCGTGCTTCCCAGGTGGCACTAGTGCTAAAGAACTTGCCTGCCAATGCAGGAGACATAGAAGATGCAGGTTGGATTGCTGGGTCTGGAAGATCCCCTGGAGGAAGGCACAGCAACCCACTCTAGTGTCCTTGACCGGAGAATCCCATGGACAGAGTAACCTGGTAAGTTACACTCCCTAGGGTCGCAAAGAGTCAGACATGACTGAAGCGACTTAGCATGAAAGCACACGTGTGTGTAACACACACACATACACATTCACACACCTTTATTGTTCCTTAACACCACCACAGAGACAGAGCTACAAATCATTTGTGGAGTACATGCTTCTTTTAAAAAATATTTGTGTCTACCACAGAAACCAAGAATATTACACCTAAGGAAAAAACAGAGACTAAATTAAGGATGTAAGTTCCCCCTCACATTTCAGCTTTTCAATTAAAGAAAATTGTGTGTTGTGAGAAATACGGAGGCCAAGGATCATTCATTCCCTGAGAAATTTTTTTCTGAAAATGCCTTCCCCAGTCCAGTGAGGTCTTCTCCTCTGCACCTCAACACCCTGTGCACACTAGACCCCAGCACCCTCCATATTCTTCTGGAATCACTAGTGTTCTATTTCATTAAGGAAACGCTGAGCTCCTAGAGGGTTTCATTCATCTCTCTGCCTAGGGCCTGACATATGGCAAATATTTAACTGAATTTGTGTTCACTGAAAAAAGGAACAAACATGCAATAACATTTCTGCTAGAAAAAATTTTACTCAGCACTACTATTTATGTATATATTCAATGTCTTTATATAAGTTTGTTATACAATTTTATCTTCCTAAAACACAATGATTAAGCTTGCCATTGCAACACATCTGACTCTAATAACATCTGCCCAGGATATTTTAACTCTCTGGCAGTGAGGACTATCTCTTCTTAATGTCCCACTGACTTTCTCCTAACTTAAAGCTTAGATTTCAGCTCTCAGCCTGCATCTATTTTAGTTATTCTCCATTATCTGAAAATTAATGCACAGCAGCCATGTTAGGTGCAATGAATCTACCTTTAGTTTTCTCTGTTCCTCTGCAGGAATCTCATTAACCCTCTGTCTCTGTGAAGTCAGTAACTGCAGGAAGCTTCTGCTGCAGATCAAAGTTCATTCGAGCCTATTAGCTTGTCTTTGTTTGTTTCCATCTTGAAGAGACACTGGTTTTTTCTTCACTTGTTTTCCACCCACTGAGAATGCTGATATCAAATATTGAATCTTTTCTTTAGAAGTTTATGTTATTATGTTATAGTTTGTATAATACTGGAACACTATTAACAATAAGTATTTTTTCTGTGAAATAAATTTCAAAACTGAATATCTAATATGTAGTAGCTCATTTAGATGCAGAATGTTAAGGGGTGTAAAGATCTTAAATTTCATGTGGTCCATCTCCCAACTAATGATTGCCTACTTTTATAATATCCCAGAAAAATACTGGGACATTTAGAATGTCAAAAATGAAAACAGTCTTTAGGTTCCAACTCTTAACTCTGAAAGATGCTATTCTTATTCTATAAGAGGAAAAATTCAATAAAGTTTAACATGTGCTAAAAAATAATATTACTGGTTGTGTAGAGATACAGCTAAAGTACAACATATTGTACGAGGTTGAAAAATTCACAATGTAAAAGAGAGGCAATGATGTAGAAAAATTTTTTTAAAATTCCAAAAATAATATGATATAAGTGCCTGGTGAACTATGGACAGAGGTTTGTGACATTGTAGAAGAGATAGAAATCAAGAACATCCCCAAGAAAGGAAATGGAAAAAAGCAAAATGGCTGTCTGGGGAGGCCTTAGAAATAGCTGTGAAAAGAAGGGAAGTGAAAAGAAAAGGAGAAAAGGAACGATATAAACATTTGAGTGCAGAGTTTCAAAGAATAGCAAGGAGAGATAAGAAAGCCTTCCTCAGTAATCAATGCAAAAAAAATAGAGGAAAAGAACAGAATGGGAAAGACTAGAGATCTCTTCAAGAAAATTAGAGATACCAAGGGAACATTTCATGCAAAGATGGGCTCGATAAAGGACAGAAAGAGTATGGACCTAACAGAAGCAGAAGACATTACGAAGAGGTGGCAAGAATACACAGAAGAACTGTACAAAAAAGATCTTCATGACCCAGACAATCACACTTGTGTGATCACTCACCTAGAGCCAGACATCCTGGAATGTGAAGTCAAGTGGGCCTTAGAAAGTATCACTATGAACAAAGCTAGTGGAGGTGATGTAATTCCAGTTGAGCTATTTCAAATCCTGAAAGATGATGCTATGAAAGTGCTGCACTCAATAGGCCAGCAAATTTGGAAAACTCAGCAGTGGCCACAGGACTGGAAAAGGTCAATTTTCATTCCAATCCCAAAGAAAGGCAATGTCAAAGAATGCTCAAACTACTGCACAATTGCACTCATCTCACATGCTAGTAAACTGATGCTTAAAATTCTCCAAGCCAGGCTTGAGCAATATGTGAACCATGAACTTCCAGATGTTCAAACTGATTTTAGAAAAGGCAGAGGAACCAGATATCAAATTGCCAACATCTGGAAAAAGCAAGAGAGTTTCAGAAAAACATCTATTTCTGCTTTATTGACTATGCCAAAGCCTTTGACTGTGTGGATCACAGCAAACTCTGGAAAATTCTGAAAGAGATGGGAATACCAGACCACCTGACCTGCTATTGAGAAATCTATATGCAGATCAGGAAGCAGCAGTTAGAACTGGACATAGAACAACAGACTGGTTCCAAATAGGAAAAGGAGTATGTCAAGGCTGTATATTGTCACCCTGCTTATTTAACTTATATGCAGAGTACATCATGAGAGACACTGGACTGGAAGAAGCACAAGCTGGAATCAAGATTGCTGGGAGAAGTATCAATAACCTCAGATATGCAGATGAAACCACCCTTATGGTAGAAAGTGAAGAAGAACTCAAGAGCCTCTTGATGAAAGTGGAAGAGGAGAGTGAAAAAGTTGGCTTAAAGATCAACATTGAGAAAACATTCAATGCATCTGGTCTCATCACTTCATGGGATATAGATGGGGAAACAGTGGAAACGGTGGCTGACTTTATTTTTCTGGGCTCCCAGATCACTTCAGATGGTGATTGCAGCCATGAAATTAAAAGACGCTTACTCTTTGGAAGGAAAGTTATGACCAACCTAGACAGCATATTAAAAAGCAGAGACATTACTTTGCCAACAAAGGTCAGTCTAGTCAGGGCTATGGTTTTGCCAGCGGTCATGTATGGATGTGAAGTTGGACTGTGAAGAAGGCTGAGCGCTGAAGAATTGATGCTTTTGAACTGTGGTGCTGGAGAAGACTCTTGAGAGTCCCTTGGACTGCAAGGAGATCCAACCAGTCTATTCTAAAGGAGATCTGTCCTGGGTGTTCATTGGAAGGACTGACGTTGAAGCTGAAACTCTAATAATTTGGCCACCTGATCCGAAGAGCTAACTCATTGGAAAAGACCCTGATGCTGGCAAAGATTAGGGCAGGAGGAGAAGGGGACAATAGAGGATGAGATGGTTGGATGGCATCACCGGCTCAATGGACATGGGTTTGGGTGGACTCCAGGAGTTGATGAAAGACAGGGGGCCTGGCATGCTGCGGTTCATGGGGTCACAAGGAGTCAGACACGACTTAGTGACTGAAATGAACTGAATATATGACATGATCCAAATGTTCAGGTTTCATCAGGTTGTTGTAACATTTACATTAATATACAATTAGTTGTGACTATGTATTTTTCCCAAAACATATGAACCAAATAGTAACCCAAGATAATGAAGTTATCAAAAGATTGTAGGCTTCAAGAGCATGGAGACAGCCGGGCTGAAATTGTTGCCTGTCCTTGGAATTGAAGCAGCCAAAAATCACAAACTGGAAAGCTGACATCCCACAGCTTCCTGGCTTATATTATCTACATCCCAATGATCTTCATGGTTTGAGTCAGATGCCCACTCTGTTTTGTTGATCAGCAATGACCAAGAGGTTAGGGTTACTTAGTAAAACATGGATAAATATGATAAACCATTGTTTGTGCAGGAAGAAATTAAGGGCATTATTTTGAGCTGGGGAGATCCTCAAAGAAGAGTTTTCTGTAATATTGAAATTACAATGGCACTTGCTACCTCTGGCTGGATGAAACTTTGGCCCCTTACAGATTTCCTTTGTCCAAGATGATTTCCAAGCCTCACCTCCAGAAGTGCCTTATTTCTATCCATGTAAAATGCATGATTCCTGTTGTATATTCAAGTCATCCAAACGAGGAGTTTGTGACCAGTGACCTTTACAGCTCCATAAAAGTGCCAACCACAATTGTCTTTACTTAGCGATTCTCTGTTGCTGAGCCCCCATCCCTCACACAAACTTAATTTCCATTAAATTGGAGTTGTCTCACCATTATTGATGTTAGCACTAGCCAAGCATAGATATGACAGTTTTGGCCCTGGTACCAATACAGAAGTTGTGCTCGAATGAGACCAAGGCATTTCCACTGGCCCCTCTCTCCACAGATTTCTGATTATTTATCTGACTACTAATTCTCTCATGAAATGTAAAGGAGAATTATCCCTCCCAATTTGTTTTCTCTCTTAGGAAAAGGGTACAGCAACTGGTTTAAAAACAGACATTATCAAGTATAACATACATGTTTCAATCATGTCCGACTCTTTGCAACCCTAGGGACTGTAGCCCACCAGGCTACTCTGTGCATGGAGTGGGTTGCCATGCCCTTTTCCAAGGGATCTTCCTGACCCAGGGACTGAACCCACATCTCTTATCTCTCCTGCATTGGTAGGCAGGTTCTTTACCACTAGCATCACCTGGTGAGCCCCCATATTTAATGTATTTAGCCTTTTATTTTTCTGTTCTCAGTGTGCTACTATCTCCAAAAACATTATTGTCTCACAATATAGGAGATGAAATGTTGCATAATTCCATAAGGTGGATGGACCCATGCAGTTTTATATATTGTTTATCTATCTCTTTCTCTGCCTTCTGTGATTATTATAAATATTAAATGAGGTAGTGAATATGAAACTGCTTCAAATCTATAGAGTTACATAATCATAATTATTTATTATAAGAAATATACTGTGAAGATCATAGTTTCCTTGTGCACATCTAATCACTCAAATTTTCTTTCTAATATTAGATTAAAATGTGTCTTTCCCCTATTTTGTTAGAAGCTATTGATGATGCTTCCTTCGAAAAATGTGTACTAATTCTCAGAAAGAAAAGTTCTAGGGAGTAGGATCCTCAACATTCCTCAAAGCTCAAGAAAATATTTACATTTGAATTTTACTTCTTTCTCCCAGATCTTTCCATCAACGTTCATGTCTCAATTAATTGCTAACCAGAATAAATTTCTCATTATCCATGTCTCTGAAGTAGGCATGGGATGTCCCTTAGTTTTTCAAGAACATGAACATGTAGATCTCAATAAAATTCTGGAAAAGTACACAAGACAGAAAATACAAAATCAGATAATTCATAAACGTGTTTAATACCATTAGTAATAAGTGATATCTTTATGATTAGGAAAAAATGCAATATTTATCATTGGCAAGTGTGTATGAGGCTACCATCACCTATTTGTTGGAATGTAAATGTGTTCAATCTTTACACAAACCATCTAGGAAAGATGTATCAAAGGCTGCTATAATGTGTATTGTTTTGAACCAACGCATAACTTTCTCCTATGGAAAGCTATCCAAAATCCAGGCAAAAGTATACAGCAGTACATTATTTCTATGGCAAAAAATGTATAAATGAAATTCAATCTTAAATGATAGAGGAATAATTAAATATTCATATTTAATCAATATAATAAAACATTGTCCGAATGCTAGGTGTTTAAACAGCATTTCAATGAGATATGCCTTTTTCTCCATTCCTGTCAATGAATCCACCTCTCTGAATGGGGGAAAAAAAAGGTAAATATACTTTGCAGCTGAGGTGAATGTTCACCAAAAGGTGGCCTAGCTGGGGAGGATCCTAATAATCGAGTGGCTAAAGAACACATACTGTGGATACCAGTCAGCCCCTTCCACTGCTACTGCAGACATCATCCAGTGAGCGTAAGGACAAAGCGGCACGGAGGCAGGTTATGCGTGTGCTCAGCAACAGGGACTTCCAATTACCAAAGCTGACCTGACTATGCCTACTGCAGAGGGCTAATCTGCCAGCAGGGGAGAGGACATTGATTCCCTGATATGGCACCATTGTCTGAATAATCAGCCAGCTCTCTGGCGGAAGATTGACTAAACTGGACCACAGCTATCATGGAAAGGAAGCATTTTGTTCTTACTGAAATAGACACCTACACTGTATTTGTATTTGTCTTTTTGCGTGTGATGCTTCTGCCAAAACCACCATTTGTGGACTTTACAGAATACGGTACTCACTGTCATGATACTCCACAAAGCGCTACTTCCGATGAAGAAAATTTCTTCACACCAAAATAAGTGTGGCAATGATGGGATTGATTGATTCCCCACCATTCTGGCTTGACTGAATGGTGGAATGCTGTTTTTCAAGACTCGAAAGTGTTAATGGGTCCACCAATACTTGTTCCTCAGGCACAACCTTTGATCACAAGAATTTCTATATCCTCTCATTAGCTAAGGACAGACCTGCCATGAATATTTGAGAGAATGTGCAACACAGAAAGGTATACCTTCTAAGAATTGCTAAATTTATTAATTTTCTTCATTAATTAGGCTACTTACACCAGGCATCCTACTTTCTGAGCTGTACTACTCAGAAATACTGTACTCTGTACTACTCAGAATAGCACTCAGCAATAAATCAGCCTCTGGTAGAAATCCCCTGTGGGCTTTACTTGTTTGAGCTTTTAATTAAACTGCTGAAAGCAAACAATAATCCCCACCATATAATACGAGGCTGTTCATTCCATAACACAATGAATCTAGCTTCTGCTTTTAACTGAAAATCATCCCTTTACACTAGAATGTTTTTCAGTTCTTTTATTCTCACAAAATAATGGTAAAGAGATGTTTTCCTGATGAGATTCCATTACAAAAGTGAGGATCTAAAAGATGAACTTTTTCTTGGAAAATATTATCAAGTTTTTCTTTTACCTGAATATAGGTCTCTAGGTTCAAGTGTTATATCTCCAAATGACCTGAATTTTTTGTTGTTCTCATTATTTGCACTTTCTATTTGAATAACAGACAAAACTTAAAAATTGAATGAATAATTCCTGAAAAAGTGATACAGACTTGAAATCTGAATACTCATGCAAAGCACAACGCTTGATTGAGCTGAAATTTTTTCTGTTTTAATATGGCTAAGAATATTAGGTTTCTAAAGTAGTAGAGTGGTAAAGAATCTATGTGCAATGCAAGAGTTGCAGAAGACAATGGGTTCAATCCCTGGGTCAGGAAGATCCCCTGGAGGGCTACTTATAGTCCATGATTGGCAAAGAGGCACACACAACTGAATGACTGCGCATACACACAAAAGTATCACACAGAATATCAAATATGATCAATATACCAGAGCTTTAAATGAATAAGTGAAAATTTTTCAGCATGGAAATCATTTATCTGGTTTGACTACATTAGCTTTTTATTATGTGGCACCTTCTTTCATACATTCAAGTCAAGTTTGTCCTCAGGTAATGTGAGGTTGGAAGTTCTTGGAATTAAACCTTGTGCTGGAGGAACAAGTGTAGATAGGCCTATTAACAATAAAAAGGCACACTAAAGAGCCTTCTTTTCCCCACAGGCTCTTCCCCAAGGTGGGTATTACTGACAAAGTTGCATAGCTCTTCCCTTTTAAGATATTTCTTATTGAGAATATTTCAGAGAACTGTTGGAAGTTTATTTAAAAAGAAAAAACAAATACTATTAATTTCAAATGAATACATCTATACAATATATTTAAATTGTGTGTAGTTAGTAATTTATTCAACATTATCTCTTCCAGGCCTAAATCAGACAGTATTCTCAATACTATACAAGCATACCTCTATAACAATATGGCAAATAAATATTAAAAATAAAGCCTTAAGAAAAATTTTAAAAGTACAGAAACCTAAGTAAATTACAAAAGAATAAACTGACAAAACCCTGGACAAAAACATTAAATGAGACAAAGACATTATAATGATATAGATACTATTCAAAATAAATAACCATTATATCTCAAACAACTAACATAAAATATTCTTAAGGAAAAATGTAATACATTAAAAAACTAAACTATTGAGAGAAACAAAATAGCACTAGGAGGTTTTAATTTCCTTTTTCAGTGGATCAAACAACTAAATAACACACATATATAAACACAGATATATGTGCATGTGTGCGTATGCATATGTGTGTGCATCTCTAAACATATACTCAAACTGTACTCACAAAAAAGTAATTCCTCACTTATTTATTTTTAAGTGTATTCATTTTTCCACAAATATTTTTGTTGTGTATTATGTGCTAGTGATATTTGGCCCTAGAAAAGAAGAAGAGAGATGAGTTAACCACCTGCATGAAGCTTATCCAGTTGAAGTAAAGGACAGTATTGGAAGAGACAAATAGATACCAGGAACTAGATCTGATAGACAGAGTGCCTGAAGAACTATGGATGGAGGTTCATGACATCATACAAAAGGCAGTGACCAAGAATCCCCAACAAAAAGAAATGCAAAAAGGCAAAGCAGTTGCCTGAGGAGGCCTTACAAACAGCTGGGAAAAGAAAAGAAGCTGAAGGCAAAGGAGAAAAGGAAAGATATACCCCTTTGAATGCAGAGTTCCAAAGAACAGCAAGGAGAGGTAAGAAAGCCTTCCTCAGTGATCAGTGAAAAGAAATAGAGGAAAACAGTAGAATGGGAAAGACTTGAGATCTTGTCAAGAAAATTACAGGTACCTAGAGATTATTTCATGCAAAAATGAACACAATGAAAGACAGAAGAGGTATGGACCTAACAGAAAAAGAAGATATTAAGAAGAGGTGGCAGGAATATACAGAAGAAATATATTAAAAAGATCTTAATGAGCCAGATAACCAGACATCTTGGAATGTGAAGTCAAGCAGGCCTTAGGAAGCACCACTATGAGCAAAGTCAGTGGAGGTGATGGAATTCCAGTTGAGCTATTTCAAATCCTAAAAAATGATGCTGTGAATGTGCTGCACTCTATATGCCAGCAAATTTGGAAAATCAGCAGTGGCCACAGGACTGGAAAAGGTCAGTTTTCATTTCAATCTCAAAGAAAGGCAATGCCAAAGAATGTTCAAGCTACCACACATCTGCACTCGTCTCACATGCTTGCATAGAATAGCACAAAATTCTCGAAGTGAGGCTTCAGCAGTATGTGAACCATGAACTTCCAGATGTACAAGCTGGATTTAGCAAAGGCAGAGGAAATAGAGATCAAATTGCTAACATCAAGTGGATCATCAAAAATGAAAGAGAGTTCAAGAAAAACATCTGCTTTTGCTTTATAGACTATGCGAAAGCCTTTGCCTGTGTGGGTCACAGCAAAATGTGGGAAATTCTTCAAGAGACGGGAATACCCCACCACCTTACCTGCCTCCTAAGAAATATGTATGCAGGTCAAAGAGCAACAGTTAGAACTGTACATGGACCAACAGACTGGTTCCAAATTGGGAAAGGAGTACATTAAGGCTGTTTATTGGCACCCTGTTTATTAAACTTCTATGCAGAGTACATCATGTGAAATGCCGAGCTGTATGAAGCACAAACTGGAATCAAGATTGCTGGTAGAAATATCAATAAACTCAGCTACACAGATGACATCATGCTTATGGCAGAAAGCAAAGAACTAAAGAGCCTCTTGATGAAAAGTGCAAGAGGAGAGTGAAAAAGCTGGCTTAAAACTCAACGTTCAAAAGACTAAGACTAACATGGCATCCAGTTCCATCAGTTCAGTTCAGTCACTCAGTCGTGTCCGCCTCTTTGCGACCCCATGAATTGCAGCACGCCAGGCCTCCCTGTCCCTCACCAATTCCCAGAGTTCACTCAAACTCATGTCCATCGAGTCGGTGATGCCATCCAGCCATCTCATCCTCTGTCATTCCCTTCTCCTTCTTCCCCCAATCCCTCCTAGCATCAGGGTCTTTTCCAATAAGTCAACTCCTCACATGAGGTGGCCAAAGTATTGGAGTTTCAGCTTTAGCATCAGTCCTTCCAAAGAACACCAGTTCCATCTCTTCATGGAAAATAGATAGGCAAATAGTGGATATAGTGAGAGACTTTATTTTGAGAGGCTCCAAAATCACTGCTGATGGTGCAACATCCATGAAATTAAAAGACACTTTCTCCTTGGAAGAAAAGCTATGACTAACCTAGACAGGATATCAAAAATTAGAGACATTGCTGACAAAGGTCTGCCTAGTCAAAACTATGATTTTTCCAGTGGTCATGTATGGATGTGAGAGTTGGACTATAAAGAAAGCTGAGCACCAAAGAATTGATGCTTTTGAACTGTGGTGTTGGAGAAGACTCTTGAGAGTCTCTTGGACTGCACAGACATCCAACCAGTCAATCCTAAAGGAAATCAGTCCTGAATATTCATTGGAAGGACTGATGCTGAAGCTGAAACTCCAATACTTTGGCCACCTGATGCGAAGAACTGACTCATTTGAAAAGACCCTGATGTTGGGAAAGACTGAAAGCAGGAGGAGAAGAGGATGGCAGAGGATGGGATGGTTGGATGGTGTCACTGACTCGATGCGCATGACTTTGAGCAAGCTCCAAGAGTTGGTGATGGACAGGGAAGCCTGGCATGCTATAGTCCATGGGGTTGCAAAGAGTCAGACATGACTGAGAGACTGAACTGAACTGAAGAAGTAAACAACTTAATAAATGAAATTATGGAAGGGAAGAGATCAAGATGGCTGAGTAGAAGAATGTAGAGCTCACTTCCCCAACTTATATTAAAAATACACCTTCATGTAGAACAATTCTTACAGAATACTAACTGAAGCCTATTAGATGATCTCTCATACAATTAAAGGTGCAACTACCAGAAAGATTTTTAAGTAACTGTGTAGGATAAAATGGAGTTTGGAGTAGGATTGGGAATGGGACCTGTGCCCCTGTATTTATGAAGGAGCAACAGCTTCTTCACCTGGAAATCTCCTTTGCTGGCTGGCAGGTTCACTCAGACAGATAGGGAGGTGCATTGGCTTGGTATTTGCTAAAGAGAGTGAGAAGCTGTCAGGAATGGTAGAGAGGGCATGCTGTCAGGAAGGGTAGAGAGGGACCAGCACAGATGAGTCCTTTTCATGTCATCACAGTGCCCAGTCTAGGACACACATTTGCTGGTTGCTCAGCATGTGGATGATGAAACTTGGACTTTAGAGGACAGAACTACAGAGGGGACTGTGTGGAGAAAGCCTGAAGGGACAGGATTGTTGTCTGTGCCACAGTCAAGCATGCATGCAGGATGGAGCACAGGTCTGCCACAGGTCTGCCATTCTCAACACTCAGAAGTTGGGATGTATATCTGCCATTGGAGATTGTCAGCATTCTCCTGGCAGGGTGTGGCTCCTGCTGAGGTAGGCTTTGAGAGTACACAGGTGCTAGAGGCAAGGTTAAGATCTTAGCTAATTACTAGGGTTCCTGATGCAGGGGTGGTTCCAGGAACAGCACCAGGAGCAATGGACTTGGTGGGTGCAGTATTTGGTGATGAGGGGCCACAGAGATACATGTCCAGGGGACAGTTCCAGGGGAGGAATATTCAGCAGAATATTTTCCAGTGGGAGTGCTCTGGTCCTGCCTACCTCACACTACAGCTTAGGGATTTAACCCATGTCTTTTGTGTCTCCTGCATTTGTAGATGAGTTTTTTACCACTAGCACCACCCGAGAAGCCTGCATATATGTACATATACACATATATGAGTATCCAATATTTTCTTCAGTTCTCTTGTCATTCCACTTGGAAGGCATCCAATCTTAAATGGTGGTTTATGAGGCAACCTCTTGGTAATATTCAATAGCAGGAGGATTCTCGAGGGACTACACTTGTTTCCACTGTGAGAAAAATTTCCAAGCACATAGAAGACAGTCACCCAAAGAAAACTAGGATATTTTTAGGAATGTGCTATGGATGACAAGGGCCAAATATAGCCAGTGTTCATCTGCCTTTCCTATATGCTGTCTTGCATTCCTTTTTTCCTGCACTTACAGTGTTTACGATGCTCCCATCTAAAATAACGGAGCTGATCTTCAACCATAAAAACATCCATTGCTATTCTTTTTTTTTTTAAGTTCTTTTTTAAAATATAAATTTATTTATTTTAATTGGAGGTTAATTATTTTACAATGAGATAAGTCTCACCTTTACTACTGTGTGAATTCTATGTCTAGAAGTTGTTTGTTTCTCTTCTACTTTTGATTCAGTTTGTTTTTCTTCATTCTATGAGCGAAGTGTAAGTGCTTGAATAACCAGCAGTATATCTCAGATGCAATAGAAAGAATGGAAATTGAGAAATAAAATTAGTTAAAATATGTATAAATGTAAATAACAGGATAGGAGAAAAAACAGATTTGGCCTGATATACTAAATTTTGTTACACGATAAGATATTTGTAGCTTTTTAAAAAATGATTTTCATACTTCCCCACCCATTGCATTATAGTCTTGCCTTTGGCCCCATTTCCTGTTCATCATTTCTCTTATCTCATAAGGCTGACTCCTCTATTTCATTCAGATCTCTGTTTAAATGTTACTTCCCCAGATAGTCTTCCTTGATCATCTTTTCAAAAACCAGATTTCCTACTGGTGTTTATTTCTTACCTTACTCTTCAAATTATTACCTTCAAATTATTCAGTACTAACAGAGATCATATTGTATGTTTATGCCTTTCACTCTATCTGTCCAATTAAAATGTAAATTCAATAAAAATAAAAAAAGAAATCTCAGATTCACAACTGAATTCAAATTGTCAAGCACCATGGTTTCCAAAATGTGGCCCTTAGAAGCAGCAATGTTAGCATCAAACAGAGAACTTGCTAAAAACATACACTACTGAGTCCCATCTCAGACCTACTTACTTAGAGACTTGTGGTAGGCTCAGCAATGTGTCCTTTAAGAAGACCTACAGATGATTCTGATGTATTCTTTTGTTGAATCACCATTTTAGTTTTCATTTTTATTTTATATTGGTTTATTGCAGTAGCCAAGAAATGGAAACAACCTAAGCGTCTATCAATAGATGAATGGATAAAGTAGATGTGGTACATATACGCAATGAAGTATTACTGAACCGTTGAGTTCAGTTCAGTTTACTCACTCAGTCGTGTCCGACTCTTTGCGACCCCATGAATCGCAGCACGCCAGGCCTCCCTGTCCATCACCAACTCCTGGAGTTCACTCAAACTCACGTCCATCGAGTCCGTGATGCCATCCAGCCATCTCATCCTTCGTCCCCTTTTCCTCCTGCCCCCAACCCCCACCTCCCCCCCAGCATCAGAGTCTTTTCCAATGAGTCAACTCTTCACATGAGGTGGCCAAAGTACTGGAACTTCAGCTTTAGCATCATTCCTTCCAAAGAACACCCAGGGCTGATCGCCTTTAGAATGGACTGGTTGGATCGCCTTGCAGTCCAAGGGACTCTCAAGAGTCTTCTCCAACACAGTTTTTCAGCACTCAGCTTTCTTCACAGTCCAACTCTCACATCCGTACATGACCACAGGAAAAACCATAGCCTTGACTAGACGGACCTTTGTTGGCAAAGTAATATCTCTGCTCTTTAATATGCTATCTAGGTTGGTCATAACTTTCCTTCCAAGGAGTAAGCATCTTTTAATTTCATGGTTGCAATCATCATCTTCAGTGATTTTTGAGTCCCCAAAAATAAAGTCTGACACTGTTTCCACTGTTTCCCCATCTATTTCCCATGAAGTGATGGGACAAGATGTCTAGAATGAATGAAATAATGCCATTTGTAGCAATATGGATGGACTTGAAGATTATCATACTAAGTGAAGTATGTTAGAAAAAGACAAATATTTGATGTACTCTTGAAGTTTCAAGTACTTTGAAAACTTCTGTCATAGTATTGTGTAGAATACTCATAAATTGTGTTTCTAGGAATTTCTGATTATTAACCATAGCCAGAACTTGCTTATTCCTACAGATCTTTGGTTTGCAAATGATACAATTTGATTCACTTGACTGGCTAAATTAAGCCAGTTTTTGTTTAGAATGGATAGAATGATATTTGATTAATCACAGAATTGGCAAGAAAACTAGGAAAATAAAATTCGGAAAGTAACTAACTGGAATATATTTTGACATAGTTCTGTTTTCTTTTAAGTATCTTTTTATTAACTGTGAATTATATTCAAAATATCTGAGGAAAGAGTATCAAATTAGCTTAGCTTAGTACATGCTTTGGGGTAAAGAAATGCAGGTCACATTGAATTATAGCACCACCAAGAGTGTGAGAGTGAGAAAGAGGCAGTTCCTCAGGAAAAAAAAAAAAATCTTTACCATAGTTAGGAAAATGAGAGCAAATTGATGTTTGGTAGCTAAAGCCAGAAAACATCCCCTAGCCATTATTATTATTATTATTATTTTAGTGTAGATATTGTGTCATGTCCCACTCTTTGCAACCCTATGGACTGTAGCCTGCCAGGCTTCTCTGTCCATGGGATTCTCCAGGCAAGAATACTTGAGTGAGTTGTTGTGCCCTCCTCCAGGGGATCTTCCTGACCTTGGGATCAAACTCACATCTCTTATGTCTCCTGCATTGGCAAGTGGGTTCTTTACCACTAGTGCCACCTGGAAAGCCCATAGACTGCTTGGCACTAATCCAATCACTAAGCAGAAATATATCATTGAAAAACTAAGTCTAGAAGTAAGTTTATTTATTTTTTTACCACTGGACAGAAAAATTTTGTATTATTTTGAAAGAAAAGGAAAACAATACTGTCCTGTACATGTTTTTCCTTTTGAAATGCATTCATCTTCACCAATATTCTGAGAAAGAAGAAAATAATATTATCCTAATTTTTCAAATAAAAAAAGCAAGACAGAAAAAGATTAAGTAGCTTGCCAGAGGCTAAAGCAGCATCATCAGCTCCAGTTAGAATTTGTGAATTCAAGCAAACTCTCCTTGTTGTCCTTTGCCTCAGTAAGGGCAGGGGTAGAGGTAAAGTGGAGAAAGAGAATTGTAAATCATGGAGCTTTGGGGATAAAATCACTGTTAGTTTGTCATTAAAATTCTGATTTTTCTCCATAAATGCAACAGCAGTAGATGTGACAAAAAGCCTCCCTGCCAAATACACCTCAGAATTGTAATACGCTCCTCTAGCCCAATTTTCTCTGGCGACTTTATTGAATATCCCAGAGGTCATTTCTTCCATGTCACAGAGCTGCAGTGCCCTCTTCTGTACAGACTTTCCAGGAACACATCCCCTCTGCAAAACAATATGTTCTCTTCTGTATGCAGCACTTCCTTTTTACTTCCTTTTTCGTACACTCCAGCTGTTCTCTGTGCAATACATCACCAGAATGTTTCTCATTTGAAAGCTCAGACGCTGTAGAAAATGATTCTCCTCATCCTAGTAGATAATTCTCTAATAATCTTTGACAGATTTTACTTTAACAATAGTCTGATCCGTGGGAGCTAATCATAAAAGTTATTGATTGAACTTGGTAGAGCATCCGCTACGCATCAAAAAGTTACACATCATACACAAGACACCATGTCTGTACAAATTCTCAATTGAAATTGAGAATAAAAAAAAGAAACTTGATTTCCGTGCTGACCTCCAATTTAGCTGTAATTTCTATGATATGGTATTTCCTTTCAGTGTCTCTTCCTTATTATCCAAGTTTTTAACTTAACTAAGCAAAAGTAAGGGATTCCCTGGTGGCTTAGACGGTAAAGTGTCTGCCTGCAGTGCAGGAGACCTGGGTTCCATCCCTGGGTCAGGAAGATCTCCTGGAGAAGAAAATGGCAACCCACTCCAGTGTTCTTTCATGGAAAATCTCATGAATGGAGGAGCCTGGCTGGCTGCCATCTATTGGGTTGCAAAGAGTCAAACACGACTGAGCGACTTCACTTTCTTTCAAGCAAAAATAAGACTCTGCCAATTACTTTTGTAGGGAAGGATATTCAAATCCAACATACTGCTATGTTGTCACTGTAAGATAGTACTTCATTGTTTTAAAATTTATTTATTTTTATTGAAGGATAATTAGAGGATAATTTTATTGGAGGATAATTGTCTATGACTAACCTAGACAGCATCTTAAAAAGGAGAGACATTACTTTACCAACAAAGGTTTGTCTAGTCAAAGCTATGGTTTTCCCAGTAGTCATGTATGGAAATGAGAATTGGACTATAAAGAAAGCTGAGGGCCGAAGAATTGAACTGTGATGTTGAAAACTCTTGAGATTCCCTTGGACTGCAAGGAAATACAACAAGTCAATCCTAAAGGAAATCAGTCCTGAATATTATTGGGAGGACTGATGCTGAAGCTGAAACTCCAACACTTTGGCCACCTGATACAAAGAACCGACTCACTGGAAAAGATCCTAATGATGGGAAAGATTGAAGGTGAGGGAAGAAGGGGATGACTTAGAATGAGATGGTTGGATGGCATCACTGACGCGATGGACGTGAGTTTGAGTAGGCTGTGGGAGTTGGTGATGGACAGGGAAGCCTGGTGTGCTGCAGTCCATGGGGTTGCAAAGAGTTTGACATGACTGAGTGACTGAACTGAATTGAATTGCTTTACAGAATGTTGGTGTTTTCTGTCAAATCTCAATGCGAATCAGCCTTAGGTATACATATATGCCTTCTCTTTTGAACCTCCCTCTCAATTCCACCCCTCTAGGTTAACCCCTGTTTGACTTTCCTGAGGCATACAGCAAATTCCCATTGGATATCTACTTTACATATGGTAATTTAAGTTTTCATGTTATTCTTTCCATACATCTCATCCTCTCCTGCCCTTTCCCCATTTCCATGAATCTATTCTCTATGTCTGTTTCTCCATTGTTGCCCTGTAAATAAATTCTTCAGTACCATTTTTCTAGATTCCATATATATATGTTAGAATACGATATTTGTCTCTCTTTTTCTGACATTTCACTCTGTAAAACAGGTTCTAGGTTCATCCACCTCACTAGAACTGACTCAAATATGTTCCTTTTTGCGACTGAGTAATATTCTATTTAGTATATGTATCATGACTTCTTTATCTATTCAACTGTTGATGGACATTTAGGTTGCTTCCATGTTCTAGTTATTGCAACTAGTGTTGCAGTGAACAATGGGATACATGTGTCTCTTTCAATTTTGGTTTCCTCAAAGTATATGCCTAGGAGTGGGATTGCTGGGTTATATGGTGGTTTTATTCCTAGTTTTTATGCTTGGAGCTGGTGCACTGGGATGACCCAGAGGAGTGGTACGGGGAGGGAAGTGGAAGTGGGGTTCAGGATGGGAAACATGTGTACACCCGTGGTGGGTTCATGTTGATGTATGGCAAAACTAATACAATATTGTAATTAACCTCCAATAAATAAATTTAAATTAAAAAAAATAAAAATGAAAAAATAAAGAATCTCCATACCATCTTCCATAGTGGCTGTATCAATTTACATTCCCACCAACAGTGCAAGAGCATTCTTTTTTCTCCACACCCTCTCCAGCATTTATTGTTTATAGACTTTTTAATGAGGGCCATTCTCTCCGGTGTGAGGTGATATCTCATTGTAGTTTTGATTTGCATTTCTCTAATAATGAGCAATGTTGAGCATCTTTTCATGTGTTTTTTAGCCATCTGTATAGGATAGTATTTCTTTAACAATCCATTTGTAAGTTGTGTTAAAATTTTCCAGTGGAGAAGGAAATGACAAACTCCTCCAGTATTTTTGCCTGGGAAATCCCATGGACAGAAGAGTCTGGCAGGCTATAGTTCATGGGGTCACAAAGAGTTGGACACGACTGACCTGACTCAGCATAGAATAATGCTGCTGCTAAGTCGCTTCAGTCGTGTCCGACTCTGTGTAACCCCATAGACAGCAGTCCACCAGGCTCCCCGATCCCTGGGATTCTCTAGGCAAGAATACTGGAGTGGGTTTCCATTTCCTTCTCCAATGCATGAAAGTGAAAAGTCAAAGTGAAGTCGCTCAGTCGTGTCAGACTCTTTGCGACCCCATGGACTGCAGCCTACCAGGCTCCTTCATCCATGGGATTTTCCAGGCAAGAGTACTGGAGTAGCATAATATAATCTTCCAAATGCAGTGAAAGTGATTTCAAAATAATAAATAATATTGAAGATAACAAATACAAAATTGTCCAGGTTAATTTTTAGTTCATCTTTGTCTTTCAAAATAAATGTAAATTATTATAAAAGATTAAACTTTGATACATGAGTGCTAAACTAAAATTAGTTTAAATATTCCTTTAAACTAACTTGAACAATGTTTCTCATTTCCCTTCTCCATTTTCAGAAGATTTACTTTGTTCAGAAATATACTAAGTATTTTATCTCCAGAGCATAGTCTCCAATATTTTCCCCTCTGTTTGAATTTCATTTCCATGACTTACCAGCTATGTGAAATTAGGCAAGAGACTCCATCTCTCTAAGCTTCAGTTTCATGCTTTGCAAACTGGGGACGATATTTATGACAATCTCATAGGATTTGTGAGGAGATCTACTGAGATAAGGCATCAAAACTCCTGCCAAAATTCTGGCACATTGTAGGTACGCATTGCATGTTAACTAATAGCATTAACCCTTATAATAATTCTACTAGTATCCTATTTATCATTTCTAAGGTGAAGACTTTAAAAGAATTCAAATGATTATTTAAGTTGCACATATATTCAATCTGTGCCCAAAGCTCATAACTGTATCTGATTATAATACATAGTTTATTTTTCCTTGGAATTTTTGGTCCCTTGGATCTAACTTGCTTGTGCCTGAATCAGGCTTCAGTTTCCTTATCTTTATTCTGATTGCCTTGATGGATAATTTTGTTTAGACTTTATTTTTCAGCTCTGACTTAAAAACCCCTGTACAATACAGGCCTGTCTTCATCCTCATGGTCTACCTGTGGTGATCTGGACTGTCTTAATACCTGCCCTTCCTCTACCAGGACTACCATGAGTCCCATGGAACTGACATCATCAGTTCCCTGTATCAGAGGGGGCTAAAGGATTTTAACTATGAGTCTATCTAGTCCAGTGGTTCTCAAACTTTAGTCTGTATCAGAATCAGTTGGAGGACTTTGATAAAAAACACATTTCTGGCTTCCATGCTCAGAAGATGCATTACATGTAGGGTGGGACATGAGATCTTACATTTCTAAATTCTGAGATGTTGCTGGTGCAGCTGGTCTGGGGATCGTTTTTTAAAACACTGGATGGTTTGTTTCTATCAAAGCCCCAGTAAAACATTGATTTTCTTTCCAAATTAAGAAATAACTTGCAAAGGAAACTATGAACAAAAAGAAAACCCACAGATTGGGAGAAAATATTTGCAAATGTTGCAACCTACAAGAGATTAATTTCCAAAATTTACAAACAGCTTCAGTTCAGTTCAGTTCATTTCAGTTCAGTTGCTCAGTTGTGTCCAACTCTTTGCAATCCCATGAATCACAGCACACCAGGCATCCTTGTCCATCACCATCTCCCAGAGTTCACTCAAACTCACGCCCATTGAGTCAGTGATGCCATCCAGCCATCTCAACCTCTGTCGTCCCCTTTTCCTCCTGCCCCTAATCCCTCCCAGCATCAGAGTCTTTTCCAATGAGTCAGCTCTTCACATGAGGTGGCCAAAGTACTGGAATTTCAGCTTTCATTCTTTCTGGAGTTATTTCTCCACTGACCTCCAGTAGCATATTGGGCACCTATTGACCTGGGGAGTTCCTCTTTCAGTATCCAGTCATTTTGCCTTTTCATACTATTCATGAGGTTCTCAAGGCAAGAATACTGAAGTGGCTTGCCATTCCCTTCTCCAGTGTGGTTCCATTAAAAAAAAAAAAAAAAAAAAAAAAAACCTATCCAATCAAAAATTGGCAGAAGACACAAAGAAGACATATAGATGACTGAAAGGCATATGGAAAAAATACTCAACATCACTAATTAATGAAAAATTAAAATAAAAACTAAAATGAAACATAAGCTCACCCCAGTTGGGATGGGCATCATCAAAAAGTCTATAAACAATAAATGCTGGTAAGGATTTGGAGAAAAGGGAGGCTTCATACACAATTTAAATTTTGTAGGAATGTATATTGGTACAGTCACTATGGAGAACAGTGTGGAAGTTCCTTAAGAAACTAAAAATAGAGGTACCATATGATCCAGCAAGCTCACTCCAGGGCATACATCTAAAGAAAAACATTGTTTGAAAGAAGACGTGCACATCAATCTTCACTGCAGCCCTGTTTACAATAGCCAAGGCATGGAAGCAACCTAAATGTCCATCAATAGAGGAATGAATAAAGATGTGGTACATATATACAATGGAATATTAGTCAGTCATGAAAAAGAATAAAATAATGCCATTTGTAGAAACATGAATGGATTTGGAGATTATCCCACTAAGTGAGGTAAGTAAGACAGAGAAAGACAAATAGCTATTATATTGCTTACATGTAAAATCTAAAAAATGATACAAATGAACTTATGTACAAAACAGAAACAGACTCATGACTTAGAGAAAAAACTTATTGTTACCAGGGAGAAAGGTAAAGGGAAGGGATAGATTGGGAGTTCTGATTGACAAGTACACACTGCTATATTTAAAACAGATAACCAAAAATAATTTACTGTATAGCACAATGAACTCTGTTTAATATTCTGTAACAACCTAAATGGGGAAAAAAGAATCAGAAAAATAATAGATACATATATAGAGAAGCCCATAAGTACAACTTACTCACTTTGCTGTATCCTTGAAACTAACATAATATTGCTAATCAGCTATACTCCAATATTTTGGGGTTTCCCTGATAGCTCAGTTGGTAAAGAATCCACCTGCAATGCAGGAGACCCTGGTTGTTTCCTGGGTTGGGAAGAACCCCTGGAGAAGGGAAAGGCTACCTACTCCAGTATTCTGGCCTGGAGAATTTCATGGACTGTATAGTCCATGGGGTCGCAAATGGTCGGATTGACCGAGTGACTTTCACTTCACTTCACTTCCAAAATTTGAAAATAACAATACTAATAAAAATGTGTAAACTGATGGCTGAGGAAAGGAAAAAAAAAGCCTATTTATACATTAGATTTTCTAGCTTTAGTTTTCAGTAAGTGCTAATTATGATCCATATTTAAAGTATCAAATACTTAGTAATATTTACACTCCATAGCAAGTTACACAGCTATCAATTTGAATGTTGCTAGTATGGTTTTTAGAGTGCAGGTATTTAAATTTGAAGATATCAATTGTTTTACATTGATATTAAAAATTGTCTTTTTGCTAAGTTTAGGATATTACACATATAATTTTCCTCCTCTAGTGTGATAAGTTAGTTAAATTTATAATATTTGAAGAGACAAAACTAAAAATTTGATTACATCATTAGCTTAAAAATATTGAAACATAACCTGACATGATAACAATTTTAAAGATTTATTTCATAGCACTTCACTAGTGATTTTAGATTATTTAGTTTGAATTCCGTCTCTTTTAAAGAGATTTCTAATAATTCTGTTAGGAATAGTCCTATGGAAGAGTTATTTGGTGAAATGTCAATTTAATTTTTAAGCATATTTGGCAAATCATTTGCTATGGCAGTCAAGCTTTTATATTTATCGAGATTTACTCTTTGGGGCATCCCTGCTGACTCTGCTACTGCTGCTAAGTCACTTCAGTCATGTCCGACTCTGTGCGACCCCATAGATGGCAGCCCAGCGGGCTCCTCTGTCCCTGGGATTCTCTAAGCAAGAATACTGGAGTGGGTTACCATTTCCTTCTCCCTCCCAGGTGACTGAGATGGTAAAAAATCTGCCTGCAATACAAGACACTTGGGTTCAATACCTGGGTCAGGAAGATTCCCTCCTCTGGAGAAGGGAATGGCTACCACTCCAGCATTCTTGCCTGAAGAATTCCATGGACAGAAGATCCTGGCAAGCTACAGACCTTAGGGACTACAGTCCATGGGGGTTACAGTTCATGGGGTCACAAAAAGTCAGACATGACTGAGTGACTTTCAGATTTTTCATTATATATATACTTTATTTGAATATCACCCGTTTTCAAAGTAATGCATTATAATACTCTGTAAGTGCCACGATGTATATAATACAAACATTTCTGTGTTTTTTCAGATCCTGTGATTTAATTTGAAGAGCCATGACAACTGTCCTGGCAAAAAAGCAAACAAAAAAATTTTTAAAGAAGTATAGTACAGATTCATAAATGCTAAAATCTTAAATAAAGTAGCTTTAATTATATCTTGGTTTAATTTTTCTCTAAATACTTTAATTTCTCATTTCAGTATTTACCTAAATTCAGATCCATGGGATTTTAAAGGGCAAAAGTGAAAGTCACTCAGTCCTGGACTTTCAGAATACTGGAGTCGGTACCCTTTCCCTTCTCCAGGGGATCTTACCAACCCAGCAATGGAACCCAGGTCTCCCGCATTGCAGGTGGATTTTTAACCAGCTGAGCCATAAGGGAAGCTCATGAATACTGGAGTGGGTAGCCTATCCCTTCTCCAGCAGATCTTCCCAACCCAGGAATTGAACTGGGGTCTCCTACATTGCAGGCGGAATCTTTATCAACTGAGCTATGAGGGAAGCCTTAAAGGCCATAAGTTTTGCAACAAACTACCATAAGCACTATATCAATACACATTATCTCAGATACTGTATAAAGGGGGTTACTTTTAAGCTAATTTCCTACAATTTTATTTTCTGCATAATTCTGTGAAAGATGTGCTTCCAACATTTCCCCACCACATTACCTGCTTTGAAATTTGTTTCCCTAGTTTTCTATATTTGATTTTCAAACACAAATCTGTTTCCTCAATAATTTGTGTACCACATTCTATTGTTAAATTAGGAAAATGATAAGGGATTAAATTTTAATTAGGGCAAACATCTGAACCATATGTTACACAGCTTATTTAAGTAATATTTATGAACCAATTGTGGGATACAGCAGTCAATTGCTGCAGCTCACTATAAAAAAATCATAGTTTAAGTTTTCTATATATTATGATAATGAATTATATTTATTCATACAAATCCAATCTCTTGTTAACTTAGCTAAAAAAGATTGACCATCTTCTGTGAAGCCAACATACAATGGAAATTGTTCCTTAAAATTAAACTGTGTGACTTCTTCAAAAATAATAAAGAAGAAATAACACTAAAATTAAAATTAATTATTATAGTCTGGTGAGTACTTCATACATATTTGATTTTATTGAACTCTCTACATCATATTTCTATTTCAAATTGTCTGCTTTTTTCCAGACTTTAAGGTGTGCTTATTCATTCACTTACTCTTTTATTCATGCATGGAATGAACTTCTACTGATCACCAACTATATGTAAGACACTCTTTGGGGTGAGATAAGTAAGCATAATGCACTTGTCAAGAAATGATATGTATATCATTACCCTAAAATATAGTAAATTGCGAAGCTGTAAAAGAAAGAAAACTAGATCAAAATTTCCTTGAATTTGCACATACCCACCATCTTCTGCTGGGGTGTCACCTAAATTCTGTTATTTTTATTGCAGGAACTTCATGGTATGTTGGGTCTTTAAGATATTACTCCATTTAAAAGTGCTCAGTTGATACAGAAATAGATAGTGCTTTAGAGAAATTACCTCCAGCACTCCCAGCACTGAAGCAGAATTGCCTCTCCAGACAAGGAAAGAAGGTCACAGAGATAAAAACTTACAATCTTCCAATTCTCATTCAGGTTATATTTCTGCTAGTTACCTGATGCTCTTTACTTAAGAGCATTTTCTGCATAATAGATTTATATGGGTTGCTCAGAAAAATTAAGATCAATTGGCAATCATTTTTCTGCAACCCTGAGTCCTTAAGAACTGCCTTTAATATCTCTATAGTTATGTAGAATGCAACTTACAACAATCTATATAATATGGCATTTGTTAGTTTTGGCTTGAATTTGGTCATTGATATTTGAGCTTTCAGGTATTTCTAAGATGAACTTCTGACAACTGGTATTGTTTAACTAGATTTATTTAAAAGGTAAATAGGATCATGCTCTAGATTGTATCGTTTATTTCTGAATATTAACCAACACAACACTATCTATGTTTTTAAATATAAAACTAAATGATAGGAAGCTTAGTAAATTTACTATTACTGTCACTATTTCAAATCTCCTTTATTTTGGAATAAATAAAATATATTATCCTTTGTAGTATTAAAACTAATTGGACTTTCTTTTTCCCCACTCGATTTCCCCCTAGGGATTTCTCTTGAGATACTTCATATTAATACTTAATATGAAGATTTAATTTAATATGCTTGCAAATACAACTTATCAGTAGAATTTAAATGATTGCATATCTTAATGCAGAGCTACATCTAATGATTCTTTTATTGAATTTGTCACATTTTTCAGTTTAACTCCCAAGGAGCAATATATATATATATATATACATACATATATATATGTATATATTTATATTCATGTTTAATATGCAATGCAATAAAGCTAGTTCAACTTCATTTCTTAAGGAATCAAAATATTTATGCTTCTGATATATTTGATCTCTCAGTGGAGGCCTGACTTATACTTACCTTATATTTCTTTTGAGTAAACATTGAATTACTGAAGGACCTTCAAAGCTGTGATATACCATTAACTACAATATTTTTTCTAATGTTTTAAATACATCAGTTTGTAAATGAGCTATATATGGAGATTATATTTTTTACATTGCTTTGATATGAAACAAATGCTAATTTATTAAATCATTGCTGAATGATGCCTCACTATAGTTTATTGCAGTCATTTTGTTTGCTCATATGACTTTCCATTTACAAACCTTTTAACAAGTTTTATATAAACACTGAAATCTTAAATTAATAAAATACTATTTTTCTCACTGTTTACAAATATTAACTGGGACTCATCAAAACTAGTGCATAATACCAACTAAATAAAGTAAGCTACCATGAATTTTGAAGCAAAATTTATTAGGTGAAAAATTTTTAAATGTATGTAGAATAATAAGATCCCATTTTAATAAAATGTTACACAAACTAGGATAGAATAAATTATGCTGTCCTTTACTCAAAAGTAATCATTTTCAAAAACGAAATGAAACAGCATATTACTGAAGACAATGTTGTTATTCTAGGAAATAGAATTAAGTTCCACAAAGTATGTAATATTTTATATATATACTGTGAGTTCTTGTGTACAAAGTCACTTCAGTCTTGTCTGACTCTTTGCAACTCTATGAACTGTAGCCACTAGACTCCTCTGTCCAAGGGATTCTCCAGGCAAGAATACTGGATCAGGTTGTCATGCCCTCCTCCAGGAGATCTCCTTAACCCAGGGATCTAACCTGTGTCTCTTGCATTGGCAAGGAGGTTCTTTACCACAAGAGGCCCCTGAGTAGCCACATATATACTGTATCAGACTACAAAGATTTCAGAATTTTTCCTTTGGGAAAAAGCTCACTTTATTTTTGGAGGTCTTTCCAATTTAATACCTATAAATGTTAGTCACATATTTAGCTATTGATCTCTTGATAGATATTTAGGCTAATTCTAAGTTTTATAAAACAAAAATTCTGCAGTGAAGAAACACATTTATGTAAATTGTACTAGTTCATGTTGTTGCTTGAGGGTAGATTCAAAAAATCACATTTTATATTTTAGTAAGTACTGAAAAATTAACCTTCACATTGGCCCTAATAAATTCTCTGACTATAAAACTAAATTTTTGGTGCTGAGCATGGGGTAGAAAAATTTTGAAAACAACTTTTCAACATGGGGCAGAAAAATGTTTACTTTTATAAACCCTACAAAAATGTTGTAGGGTTTACAAAAGTAGAAAAATAATGTTATACACATTAACACATAGTTTTATAAATCAATATTACCTCAATCTTAAAAATAAATAGATAGATAAAATGTGTTAGAGAGCACATTCTTTTAAAGGAATTTTGAAACATGTATTAATAAAACAGGAATGCCTAGCTTCACATAATGAACTGTTTTGTGGCAACATATAACATTTCATTAAAATCAGACATAGTTATATCACTGATTAGATATATTAAGTCTCATCATGTCTCTGTGCATATGGTGGTAGGGTGCACTCTCCTTATGTGACAGACAAACTATAAATTATCTCTCCTCTTCTTCATTAAAGGAATTTAGCTCTATGTGAAATTATTAGTTGTTCTATGCTCTATTAAAGAAAATACATATCTTATATTAAATCAATTCTCCACACAGTCCCACTCATGTCTTATTATCAGCATTGCAACTTTTGCCAAACTAATTGGTGAAATATTAGGCCCTCTGAACTTCCAGGAACTGTGAACCCGATAATTTGAATCAACACTCTTAATTAATACATTGATATTTAAAAGATTCATGCAAATATTATATGTATGGTAAACAAATGTTAATTATTTATTAATTTAGTTTCTTTATTTTTACTTTCACATTTATGTATCCTTTGGGGCTTCCCTGGTGGCTCAGAGGTTAGAGCGTCTGCCTCCAATGCAGGAGACCCGGGTTCAATCCCTGGGTCGGGAAGATTCCCTGCAGAAGGAAATGGCAACCCACTCCAGTATTCTTACCTGGAGAATCCCATGGACTGAGGAGCCTGGTGGGCTGCAGTCCACGGGGTCACAAAGACTCGGACAAGACTGAGTGACTTTACTTACTTAAACTATATGCAGGTCCGGAAGCAAGAGTTAGAATTGGGCATGGAACAACAGATTGGTTTCAAATAGGAAAAGGAGTACGTCAAGGCTGTATATTGTCACCCTGCTTATTTAACTTTTATGCAGAGTACATCATGAGAAATGCTGGACTGGAAGAAGCACAAGCTGGAATCAAGACTGCAGGGAGAAATATCAATAACCTCAGATATGCAGATGACACAACCCTTATGGCATAGAGTGAAGAGGAACTAAAAAGCCTCTTGATGAAAGTGAAAGAGGAGAGTGAAAAAGTTGGCTTAAATCTCAACTTTCAGAAAACTAAGATCATGGCATCCGGTCCCATCACTTCATGGGAAATAGATGGGAAACAGTGTCAGACTTCATTTCTTTGGGCTACAGAATCATTGCAGATGGTGATTGCCCCCATGAAATTAAAAGATGCTTGCTCCTTGGAAGGAAAGTTATCACCAACCTAGATAGCATATTGAAAAGCAGAGACATTACTTTGCCAACAAAGGTCCGTCTAGTCAAGGCTATGGTCTTTCCTGTGGTCATGTATGGATGTGAGAGTTGGACTGTGAAGAAAGCTGAGCGCTGAAGAATAGATGCTTTTGAACTGTGGTGTTGGAGAAGACTCTTGCGAGTCCCTTGGACTGCAAGGAGATCCAACCAGTCCATTCTAAAGGAGATCAGTCCTGGGTGTTCTTTGGAAGGAATGATGCTAAAGCTGAAACTTCAATACTTTGGCCACCTCATGCGAAGAGTTGACTCACTGGAAAAGACTCTGATGCTGGAAGGGATTGGGGGCAGAAGGAGAAGGGGATGACAGAGGAAGAGACAGCTGGATGGCATCACCGACTCAATGGACGTGAGTTTGAGTGAACTCCAGGAGTTGGTGATGGACAGGGCGGCCTGGCGTGCTGCGATTCATGGGGTCACAAAGAGTCGGACACAACTGAGCGACTAAACTGAACTGAAACATACAATAAATCTGACAATATTATGTGGAGCATAATCAAAGACTGTACTGAAAATTAGGGTGGCTCTCATAGGAATTTGGGAAATATATTTTATACAGATATACTATTTTTGTTGTTTTCTTCATATAGCCAATTACCATGGTACACCCACTTATTAATTCTATTAGTGTTTAAAATATATTATTTGGTATATTATACCTAAACAGTCTCTCTCTGCCTCATTAACCCATCAGCTAAAATGTTTAGTACAATATTAAAAAGAAGTGGTGAGAACAGAATCCTTATCTTTTTCAAAATCTTAGAGTGAAAAGTTTCAGTTTTCACTGTAAGTATGATGCTAGCCGTAGTTGTTTCTTAAAATTGCCTTTATCACTTTGAGCAAATCTACTTCTCTTTCCTATCTCATTAAAACATTCTTTTCATGAAATTTTATCAAATTATTTGCATCCATTAATTAAAATTATCATAACTTTTAAAATATGTCAATATGATAAATATATTTGGGCATGTTTTATTATCCTTTTTGTGCCCTGTCACTCAGTTGTGTCTGACTCTTCAAAACCCTTTGGGCTGTAGCCAGCGGGCCTCTCTGTCCAGGGATTTTCAGTCAACAATACTGAGTGGGTTGCCATTTCCTCTTCCAAGAGATCTTCTTAACCCAGGGATTGAACTTGCATCTCCTGCTTTCCTGCATTGCAGGTGGATTCTTTACCTCTGAGACAGTGGGGAAGCCCCAGTGATCCTTTTCACATACTACATAAAAACTGATTCCCAAGAACTTCCTGATAATTAATTTTAATAACCATATATATAGTGACTGAAGGAATGAAATTAAAACACGCTTGCTCCTTGGAAGAAAAGCCATGACAAACCTAGACAGCATGTTGAAAGGCAGAGGCATTACTTTGCCTACAAAGCTCCGTATGGCCAAAGCTATGGTTTTGGACCAGCAGAGAAGAGCCCATCACTCCTTTAAGTAGTGTAATTTTAAATGTTGCGTATCCTTTTAAGGAATAACATTCACAGTAATCCATGGAAAATATTTTTTGCATAGACAGCTTATGAATATTTACCAATGTTATTTATTTAATTTTACTTCTCAAATACTAGAGCATTTCTTTCATTATCTTCAATGAAAGAAGTAACTGTTGGATATATGGCTTGTAATAATTAAGATATCCATTACTTAAATGAAGAGAAAATGTCCTGCTAAATATTAAAAATTTTATGGAAATAGATTTATCTCATTGAAATAAATAGTAACCTTAAAAGTTAATCTTTTATGGTACATTTTTAATAAAAAAGTATATTTTCAAATGTCCCACTAAAATTAAGAAGTATTACAGAAAAATGAGTTTCATATGTAATATACATTTAAAAGAAATGGAAAAATTACACTATATTTCGGAAATAATTATTACTTTCTCCTCATATAGGAATGAAGAAGTTTTGTTGGATGTCTTATCTCCTACATTATTCTAGGGAAATACATTTAACATCTGAGATGTCAATGCTCCACATGAAATGGGAACATATTATAATTTTCAGTTTCACATTGTATCACATAAGTGGAATGCATTTTTTGGAGGAATAGCTAAGGAGACCTCATCTCCTTTACATTTTAGCTCCTTTAAGTCTTGGCTGTTCCCATTGTCTCTTGATAACATGTTTACATAAATTCTTGTATGAAATTAGAGTTTACAGCCTAGATTTATAACTGGAACTAATATGGATAATTTCCATGTGATCCTCAAAACAAAAAAAGTCTTCTTCACTTCAGTTCAGTTCAGTCACTCAGTTGTGTCTGACTCTGCAACCCCATGAATCACAGCACGCCAGGCCTCCCTGTCCATCACCAAATCCTGGAGTTCACTCAAACTCATGTCTATTGAGTCAGCGATGCCACCCAGACATTTCATCCTCTGTCATCCCCTTCTCCTCCTGTCCCCAATCCCTCCCAGCATCAGAGTCTTTTCCAATGAGTCAACTCTTCACATCGGGTGGCCAAAGTATTGAAGTTTCAGCTTCAGCATCAGTCCTTCCAAAGAACACCCAGGACTGATCTCCTTTAGAATGGACTGGTTGGATCTCCTTACAGTCCAAGGGACTCTCAAGAGTCTTCTCCAACACCACAGTTCAAAAGCATCTATTCTTCGGTGCTCAGATTTCTTTATAGTCCAACTCTCATATCCATACATGACCACTGGAAAAACCATAGCCTTGACTAGACTGACCTTTGTTGGCAAAGTAATGTCTCTGCTTTTTAAGATGCTATCTAGGTTGGTCATAACTTTCCTTCCAAAGAGTAAGCATCTTTTAATTTCATGGCTGCAATCACCATCTGCAATGATTTGGGAGCTCAGAAAAATAAAGTCAGCCACTGTTTCCACTGTTTCCCCATCTATTTCCCATGAAGTAATGGGACCAGATGCCATGATCTTAGTTTTCTGAATGTTGAGCTTTAAGCCAACTTTTTCACTCTCCTCTTTCACTTTCATCAAGAGGCTCTTTAGTTCTTCTTCACTTTCTGCCATAAGAGTGGTGTCATCTGCATATCTGAGGTTATTGATATTTCTCCCAGCAATCTTGATTCCAGCTTGTGCTTCTTCCAGCCCAGCATTTCTCATGATGTACTCTGCATATAAGTTAAATCAGCAGGGTGACAATATACAGCCTTGATGTACTCATTTTCCTATTTGGAACCAGTCTGTTGTTCCATGTCCAGTTCTAAGTGTTTCTTCCTGACCTGTATATAGGTTTCTCAAGAGGCAGGTCAGGTGGTCTTGTATTCCCATCTCTTGAAGAATTTTCCACTGTTTACTGTGATCCACACAGTCAAAGACTTGGACATAGTCAATAAAGCAGAAATAGATGTTTTTCTGGAACTCTCTTGCTTTTTTGATAATCCAGCGGATGTTGGCAATTTGATCTCTGAAACAATAAAAGACTCCTAAACATGGACAAATCACGGGAATATAATGGGTTACACATCTCTTGACAACTGAAGATTTTTGGAAGTCTTATGCATCTTGATATAAAGAAACTCCCAATAGCCATCTTATAAAGTATACAATCTTTTGATAGAACTATATATTTTATGAAATGCTAATCAGTTAATCTAAGAAAAATGACCTACTACCACTCTTTGAATGCAAATTCTCCTCTTTATAAATGAGTTTTGTATATGTACTAAATTTGATGTTTAATATTAGCTTGAAATTATGCCAGTTTCTTCCTTTTCTCCCTACTTCTCTTCATTCCTTGATTCTTTCTTTCCTTCCTTCCTCTCTTCTCTCTGTGAAGTATATTTTACTAGAATTTAGGCAGTAATTTAATCTGACCTATTTCCTCTATTTCCTGTAAAAGGCTTCTGGACTGGAAAAGGACTGAGATGTAAGAAAATTGGCGGCATGAGGAAACAAGAGCTGATATAATGTTACACTAAACCTGAGGTTAGAGGCTTCACTGGTGCATTCAAGAAACAAATACATCTTTTGAGAAATCAATGGCTCAACTTTTTGTCTTTAATCAATCAAGAAAGTATATCATATTGTTCATATTCATGCATGTTAATATTCAGAGTAGAAAATTTCCATTGAAGAGTGACCTTCTTATTTCCCAGCAAAGACTAAAGCTCTTACTGGGCATGGATACACATACCATAGAAATCTCAGAGGACAGAGGCATGGATCGGAGCAAATTGTGCTGTCTGGCTATGAAAAACCTAGTAAATTTAAAACATGGCTGGTGTTATAATTTCTAACACCTGTAATATAAAATAATTTTATGGTATCTGGCTGTCTGGTCAGATTTAAATGTAAAGTTTTGGCATTAGACAGACATAGCTGTAAACTTTTCACAAGTCTGAGTACATAATAAAAGAAAACATTTCTAATAAAAATACTAAAATCATCCTAATAAAAATACTAAAGCTCAATTTTTTTTCAGAATGTATCACAAATGTTCCTTTCAGTTCCCATTTCCAGCATCTAATTTATTCACTTAACAACTGTAGCTTGAATAAATAATACTGATCTCTGCACTTCAAGTTTAAGTTCTATCCAATTAATCCCTCACACTGCCCCAGAACAGTCTGAAAAATAATATCTTTGCTCAGTTTACCTAAAAAGTCTTTAAAATAAACTATTAATTACTCTGGGGTAAACTGGATTCAAAAACTTTGATAATCAGGCACCTATTATATACCATCTTAATTTATATTTCTTATCTTTATATGCACAGTCTCCAACCTAGTTTAACTGCTTTCCCGCTGATGTAAATAACATTGAAAATCAGTCTTATCTCTACAGTTACTTGTACTCTTCCCAACTGTACGTATGCCCCATTTTGGTCTATATTTTAAAGTTTATCCTTTTTTAAAATTAACTTCAGAATCATAACTTAGCTGAATTCTTTGTGAAATACCTAATTCAAAGAAATCTCTCTTCTGATACCAAGAACATAGCTATAAATCACCTATACCTGACTTGTGTTTATCATTAATCATATATTCAACATTTTATGTATGACTTTATAATATCAGTTAAAAATTTTTACCTTCTCCATTTTAGTGATGTGTTATACAGTACAGTGCTATGCTTTTATTATGTTCTCAGTGCTATTGGTTTATTGATGTATATACTAATCAGTATAATTCATAATATCAAGAACCATTAGTTATTAATACTATCTTATCTTATATTCCATAAAACTTTTCACTGCAAAAATTGAAATGGAGGCCTGGATTTAGTATTTCAGTTCAGTTCAGTTCAGTCGTTCAGTTGTGTCTGACTCTTTGTGACCCCATGAATCACAGCATGCCAGGCTTCCCTGTCCATCACCATCTCCCAGAGTTCACTCAAACTCACATCCATCGAGTCAGTGATGCCATCCAGCCATCTCATCCTCTGTTGTCTCCTTCTCCTCCTGCCCCCAATCCCTCCCAGCATCTGAGTCTTTTCCAATGAGGCAACTCTTCGCATGAGGTGGCCAAAGTACTGGAGTTTCAGCTTTAGCATCATTCCTTCCAAAGAATACCCAGGGCTGAACACTCTTCAGAATGGACTGGTTGGATCTCCCTGCAGTCCAAGGGACTCTCAAGAGTCTTCTCCAACACCACAGTTCAAAAGCACCAATTCTTTGGTGCTCAGCTTTCTTCACAGTCCAACTCCCACGTTCATACATGACCACAGGAAAAACCATAGCTTTGACTAGACGGACCTTTGTTGGCAAAGTAATGTTTTCTGCTTTTCAATATGCTATCTAGGTTGGTCATAACTTTTCTTCCAAAGAGTAAGCTTCTTTTAATTTCATGGCTGCAGTCACCATCTGCAGTGATTTTGGAGTCCATTTAGGGTATTTTATATCATATTAGAATAGTGTTGATTATCTGAAATGAATATATTAATACAATATGACTTCAATTTAGGACATCAGCAGTTTTCTCTTGTTCTGAATTGCTGAATTTGTTAAAACAATCTTTATGTTTTCAAGAATGAATTAATGCTCCCTAAAGAGAAAATATAATCAAATATAACTGATTTGCTTTATTATATCCCAGAAAAACAAAACATAATCCTAATATAACTACATCATACATACTTTTATGTGGCTAAACAGTTAACTGTAACAAAATAGAGAATAATAAATCCACAAATCCCAGTTTATATATGAGATTTTAACAAATAATGAAGATGACATTTTAATAAATGAGGAATATTACTGACTGTTGAATAAATGATGCTGGTATCTATCTGACAATAACTGAATTTACACCCTCATCTTAAAATGAGAATGTAAAAATAAAGTTGGTTAAAACATAGATATAAAAAATAAAACAAATTTCCATAAGAAATCTTAGAAGGCTATATGCGGTATTATACAAAGAGAGAAGTTATTAACTAAAACTAAAGGCTCAGAAGTTTTTTTTTTTTTTAAGACTCAGAAGTTTTAAATAACAAGTAAATATACTTAACTCTACCTATATATTTATAATATATATGGTAATTTTTATTGCAAATTAAATTAAAATTACATGAAAAATTATTAAAATACAAAATGTATTTAGTAATTCCATTTCTAACATTGTGTTTCATAGAAAGGAAAGTATATCACATAAGTATATGGATATTTATTACAGTATTATTTATGTTGGCCCCAAATACTCAAAATACAGTTAACTCCTACTAATAGGTAAATGGTTGGTGCATTTTACTATATTCATATTTAGAAATATCAGTAAGTCTTTCAGAAGAATTACTTAGAGGATATCAGGAGACTTAAAGAGATCCTTCTGTTGTATGAAGTGAAGTGAAGCGAAGTCACTCAGTCATGTCCAACTCTGTGACCCCATTACAGTAGCCTGCCAGGCTCCTCCATCCATGGGATTTTCCGGGCAAGAACACTGGAGCGGGTTGCAATTTCCTTCTCCAGGGAATCTTCCCAACCCAGATATCGAACCTAGGTCTCCCGCACTGCAGGCAGACTCTACTGTTGGAGCCACCTTTGATATGATCTTATGTTGTGTATATGAGTGTAAAAAACAAGATACTAAACTTGTACCATTTGATATTCTTTACATAAAAGCAAAAGCAAAATATATATTTATTTGCAAAAAGCATTTGTCATATTTCACGGAGTATATAATTAATGAATATATAGGAAAATATGGAAGATAAATATTGCTTTGGCAATATGAGGTACTCGGGTGTTAATAGCAATTTATTAGAGGAAGGAGTGATGAAAAAAATAAGTAAAAGAGAAATGGAATGAAATTAGCTTGTAAAAATAAAACTATGTATTTACACTACTTTGCCAACAAAGGTCCATCTAGTCAAAGCTATGGTTTTTCCAGTAGTTATGTATAGAGGTGAGAGTTGGACTATAAAGAAAGCTAAGTGCCAAAAAAAATGATGCTTTTGAACTACGGTGTTGGAGAAGACATTTGAGAGTCCCTTGGACTGCATGGAGATCCAACCAGTCCATCCTAAAGGAAATCAGTCCTGAATATTCATTGGAAAGACTGATGCTGAAGCTGAAACTCCAATACTTTGGCCACCTCATCCAAAGAACTGACTCATTGGAAAAGATCCTGATGCTGGGAAAGATTGAAGGCGGGAGTAGAAGGGGACGACAGAGGATGAGATGGTTGGATGGTATCACTGACTCAATGAACATGAGTTTGAGTAAACTCCAGGAGTTGGTGATGGACAGGGAGGCCTGGCATGCTGCAGTCCATGGGGTCACAAAGAGTTGGACATGACTGAGCGACTGAACTGACTGACTGATGTATGATATAATTATATTCATGTTTTTTCATTTATATATGCATTCCATAATATATAAATTATATATTTGGGACATAATTGGAACATATCTGTACTATGCCAAAGCTTCTGACTGTGGATCACAACAAAGTGTGGAAAATTCTGAAAGAAATGGGACTAGCAGACAACCAGCCTCCTGAGAAATCTGTGTGCAGGTCAAGAAGCAACAGTTAGAACTGGTCTTGGAACAACAGACTGGTTCCAAATTGGGAAAGGAGTACATCAAGGGTACATATTGTTGACCTGCTTATTTAACTTACATGCAGAGTACACATGAGAATGCTGAGCTGGATGAAGCACAAGCTGGAATCAAGATTGCCAGGAGAAATATCAACAACCTCAGATATGCAGATGACACCACCCTTATGGCAGAAAGTGAAGAACTAAAGAGCCTCTTGATGAAAGTGAAAGAAGAGAGCGAAAAGTTGGCTTAAAACTCAACATTAAGAAAACTAAGATTATGGCATCAGTTCCAATCACTGCATGGCAAATAGATGGGGAAAAAATGGAAACAGTGACAGACTTTTATTTTGGGGGGCTCCAAAGTCACTGCTAATGGTGACTGCAGCCACAAAATTAAAAGATGCTTGCTCCTTAGAAGAGAAGCTATGACCAACCTAGATAGCATATTTAAAAGCAGAGACATTACTTTGCCAACCAGTTTCCATCTAGTCAAAGCTATGGTTTTTCCAGTAGTCATGTATGGATGTGAGAGCTGGACTATAAAGAAAGCGAAGCACCGAAGAATAGATGCCTTTGAAATGTAGTGTTGGATAAGACTCTTGAAAGTCTCTTGGACTGGAGAGAGATCCAACCAGTCAATCCTAAAGGAAATCAGTCCTGAATATTCACTGGAAGGACTGATGTTGAAGCTGAAACTCCAATGCTTTGGCCACCTGATGCAAAGAAGTGACTCTTTTGAAAATATCCTGATGCTGGGAAAGTGTGAAGGGGGGAGGAGAAGAGGACGACAGATGATGAGATGGTTGAATGTCATCACAATTCAATGGACATGAGTTTGAGCATGCTCCGGGTGGTGGTGATGGACAGGGAGGCCTGGAGTGCTGTAGTCCATGGGGTTGCAAAGAGTTGGACACAACTGTGCAACTGAACTGAACTGATGTCACATATACTATAGTATATGTGAAATGAATATGAATTATGCAAGTATATATGGAGATATGTTTGTATATGTGTGTATAGTGTGTGTTTATATTTATATGCATATCTTTATAAAGACAGAGGGGGAAAATTTTCATAAAGTAAATGCACTAGGGAGAGTATAAAGTGATACCACACTGGAGAGGGCATCTACTATGTCTGTCCATAATATGTGTCTACCATATTTATCAATGCTCAACTTTTAAAATGTGCAATCTGGTAGTAGTTGCTTGGAAATTTTTGCTAACATTCTTCTAAGTACTTCTTGAAAGGACACTATATACATAAATATATATATAGTGAGTCAATAAATAAAAAAATTAAAATAATTAATTAAAATATAAACAGATGTGGCATTGTAATAGCAACAAAAAAGCACAAGCAGAAGAAAAGTATAATAGAGCTCAGCCCTGGGATTTCTTTGAAGGGAATGATGCTGAAGCTGAAACTCCAGTACTCTGGCCACCTCATGTGAAGAGCTGACTCATTGGAAAAGACTCTGATGATGAGAGGGATCAGGGACAGGAGGAGAAGGGGACGACAGAGAATGAGATGGCTGGATGGCATCACTGACTGGATGGATGTGAGTCTGATTGAACTCTGGGAGATGGTGATGGACAGGGAAGCCTGGCGTGCTGCAATTCATGGGATCGCAAAGAGTCAGACATGACTGAGAGACTGAACTGAACTGAACTGAAATATATAACAATAATTTAAAAATATATTAAAAATACATTTATGCAGCTGAAAAGAATATAGCATTAATAATTATTATATACTTATAAAATTAAGTAAATATATAAGCAAATGAAAGAATTAGACATATAGAAATAAACCAAGACTAATAATATTGTAATAACTATGAAATGGTAAGGAGGTAAAAATTAAGCAGTTAATGCATAAGTAAAAATATAAGTATTTTTAAAAACCCAGCTTGCATTATTTTGAGAAGATGAAAATGACACCAATTTTGGGTTTTAGGAAATAGGCACCATGCCTGAAATAAATTTGATTGAGTCTTTCTCACAATGCGGATAGCTGTTCAATTTTTTGAAAACTGAAAGGCAGAGTATTTTATTGTCTTCTCTTCTCTTTAATATTTGTGTGTGTGATGTAAAACAAGAAGTGTCATTTTAGCAATGCCATTGATTCTCTGAGCATAAAATATTAATACAAATGTGTATGTTGATAAAAATTTTTCTTAGAAATGAAGTCATTTCTTAGCATTGCTGTAAAGAACTTTCCAAAATTTTGGCTTAATTATTTTATCTGCCAAAGCTAAATAATTTTGGCTCAATGGTAGAAGAAACACTTCAAATAACACAGTTGTTCGGGGGTACTAAGACACAGTCTGGCAGAACAATCGTACTTGTTCAATCAATACATATATTTTTTCATTTTGTTCACTCCACTTTCAAAAATTTCAAGATTTCTCTTATATGAACGTGAGTTGTTCTTCATCTATTTAACGCTTTTAATACTTTCGTTATATTTTATACTGCTTTTAATTGGATTTATCAAAAATAGCTTTTAAATAAAAATTATAACATGTTACATTCATTAACAAAATTACATTCATGAACTTCAATTGCAGACTTAATCTGGACTCTGACTTCATTTTCCTTGCACTCAAATGTCCAGATATTCCAGATTATCAAACTTTATATGAAATGCCATTTCTCCTAGAAGACTTTCCTGATAAGTTGTACTCAACTCCATCTTCTTTGTCCTCCTACAATATTATGGCTACTAAATAATTAACTTAGTATTATCATATACAGGCTTTCCTGGTGGCTCTGACAGTAAAGAATCTGCCTGTAACATGGGAGACCTGGGGTGCATCCCTGGGTTGGAAGATCCCCTGGAGAAGGGAATGGCAACCCACTCCAGTATTCTTGCCTGGAGAATTCATGGACAGAGGAGCCTGGTGGGCTACAGTCCATGGGGTCGCAAAGAGTCATACAGGACTGAACAACTAACATTATCATATACTATCTTGGACCTTGGGTTTACATTTTGGGGGATTGTGTTTTTAGAGGCCAAAGTCACTATTTCAAAATTGTGTATTTCATCTCTCCAATATAATCGTGGGCATGTTTTTTTTTTAATAAATATGTACTTAATGAATATGTGATAAAAAAATCAAAAGGCTAAAATTATATTTAACAGAAAAACACTAGATAAATTCTTACTGAATTCGGCACACTTTCTGCTATAGACTGAATTGTGTTTTCTTAAAATTTATACATTGAAATCTTAACCCTCAATGTGAGGGTATTTGTAAATGAGGCCTTTGGGTGGTAATCAGATTTTAGATGATATGAAGGTGGGGCCTTCATGATGGGATATATGACAAGTTTTACTCAGTACTGTCTTGTATCACACTAAACTGGAGTGGTAAAACTAGCTTAAACAGAACAAACAGATTAGTTTATTCCATATTGGTACAGCTATTTAGAACATGTAATTGTCCATGCTTATCAGACAATAAACCATTAAGTTACAATTAGATCAAATGGATGACCATTATTGAATGAAAATATAAACGCATTACACATCTATATGTCACTTTCTATACACCAAGCAAAATATCTTAAACAATTGTTAAAATTAAAACTTTAAAAGAGCTAGGGAAAACAAGAAAACTTTTAAAACAATACTGGGGTAGAAAGTCTCGTTAAGCATGACATAACATCCAGAAGTCATACAGGAAAAGGTTATTGCTTGTCAGTGTAAAAATTATAACAAATAAAATGGGAAGTATGATATTTGAAGAAACTGACTGACCACTAGAACACTGTATCAATTATCTTAGGCTCTTGATACATATTGCTGAATGAATATTCATTCAAGAGGAGTCTTATTAATCAATAGAACAAATTGGCTGTTATAAAGTGCAACAGAATATGTGTAGTTTCAAGTAACTGTCACAAACATCTTCATAACCCATTGAAAAATGAGAAACAGCTTCAGAACTCTGTAAAAAAATGTTTTGAACAATTTAAAAGAAGCTAAAGAATGGAAAGATATGTGAGTAAACTTGTTATACAGGAAAAATATTAGAAAGGACTAAGGAAAGTTTTATGAAACCTCTAAATAGATATTTAATATTTATAGGAGTTTAGAGATTAGGTTACAGTCACTGGAGATATAGATGTGGGAGCTTGCATTTAGACAAACATCAAAGTGCATTAGTCACTCAGTCATGTCTGACTTTTTGTGAACCCTTGAACTGTAGCCTGCCAGCCTCCTCTTGTCTGTGGGATTTCCCAGGCACGAATACTGGAGTGGGTTGTCATTCCCTTCTCCAGGGGATCTTCCCAAACCAGGGATCAAACCCGGGTCTCCTGCATCCTCCTCAGACAATAAAGGTAGGTTCTTTACTGTCTGAGCCACCAGGGAAGCCCTTGGGTAAACATACGTCTTTCATTTTCTTATCTAATATATCTCAAGAATCTTTCCACATCACAACTAATATGAATTTTTATTATTCCATTTCACATCATAAAATCTTCATATTGTTGCAAATATTGTTTTTTTTTTTATTTTTTGGACAATGATAAGACATGTTTACAGAAGGAGAAGCAGGTATATATTTTAGTATATATTGCCCTGCTGCTGCTGCTGCTGCTGCTAAGTCGCTTCAGTCGTGTCTGACTCTGCGATCCCATAGATGGCAGCCCTCCAGGCTCCACTAAGCATCTATTATCCTATCTTAATGTCAGCTTATTGCAACACTTATTTTTAGTCACTGGCTTTTAATTTCAAAATGTTGATACGTATAATCATATCTAGGAAGGAAAAGAATCTTGAGTATTTGAACCCAGCTTTTTTATTGTACTTTAAATTCTTACTGACTACGGATATGCAATAAAAGTGAATCCTTTTTCTGTGTTTGTTGTTGTTGTTTATTTGTTGATTTTCACTTTTCTTTTGTTTTTGATAAGCCCCTGTTGCTCAGTGGTAAGAAAGGAAAAATTACTGGCATTTGCAAAATGTCCACTTTGCTTACAAGCACAGCCATGATGTACTGGGCTAGATAGGTTTGCCGCCCTCTAGCAACTTACTTGAAAAATCACTCTGACAAAATATTGGTTCTAATATAATGTAGATAAAATACTTTTGTGTTTAATATCATGTTACAGTTTATGTTTACTAGCACAGAGATTGTCCGATGAAGAACTTCCCTAAGAACTCTGCTTTAAATCATTTCTAAAAAAATTTAAGACATTGCTGAAATGGCTGTATCTGCAGTTTCACAATTAGAATTACCTCCCTGCATAGCAACTGATTGCTATGGCTTAACTAAAGGTAGATAATATCCAGATTTATATATAACACAAATTATATTTTGCTTCTATAGGCATCTTGTTCTGAAGCCTTCCTGTGCCATACCATACTGCAATCAACTATTTTTCCTTTAATCCATCCCAAACTCTCTTCTCTTCATAATCTATTTTTCTTTCCTTCCCTCTAGATGACCCACCTTGAGCCAAAACTATAAAGGATCTCATGGATTAGCAATTACATCCCTTTCAGATGGATGGTTGGCTTTATGTTCTTTTTAAATATTCACATTACATCTTTACTTCAGTCAGATATTAGCTTCAAGTCTCCTGTATTATGTGTTCTCAGTATTCCAGGTCCAGTGAAATTTCAGACATTAGCTACAGAGAAAAGAGTTTGACAGAGTGAACTTTTCAGTACTCACTGTCTATTACATTGTTTGTCCAACAGAAACATAACATGAGACTTGTAGATAGTTTTAAATATTCCAGTAGCCACTCTAAAATAATAAGTAAATTTAATTTTAATAATGTATTTTAACTACATATATTCAAAACATTACCATTATGAAAATTATTAATGAGTTACTGTGCATTATGAGGGAGGGGGGCTTCACTGGTGGCTCAGAAGGTAAAGAATTTACCTGCAAGGCAGAAGACCTGGGTTTGATCCTTGGGATGGGAAGAGCCCTTGGAGAAGGGAATACCTACCCACTCCAATATTCTTGCTTTTTTTTTTCTTTACTGTACTAACTCATATGACACATCTCAATTCAGATTACCCACTTTTCAAGTGTTCTATGCCAACTAAGGCTACCATATTGCCTAGTGGCCATAATAGTGGTCAGTGCAAGTCTACAGGGTGACTTAATGAAAGACAGAATTGCTCAAGAAATCTAAGAGCTATTCTCCACAAACAGCTTTGGGATCTTCAGGGAAACTGGGCAAGCAGTTTTGGTATCACAGAAGCTGCGTAAAGTATTAAGAGATTATGACTGTGCAATAATCTGTGTCACTTCCTAACCAGGTCTTTGATGATGAGATGTGGGATCCATGTCTCTGTTTGCAGTTCTTTCGTCAGAGCTTTCATAAGAACTTCTTTCTTAGCAGAGCCTATTTTCTGTTATTCCCTACACATCGATAATGTGCTCCTCAAATATAATTTTCTTTGTAGTCAAGTTAAAAAAAAAAAACACAGGGACATATTTTATTAGTTCTAAAATATTTATTGACAATTCCACCGGGATTTTTAAAATTATAATTTATCTTTGCAAAATTCTAAGATGTGCCTCTGGAAATCTAGTTTTATTCTTTATTTAGTAGGAAGTTTCTGAGAAATATATTTCAAGGGAAAGGCCTCTTCTTTAAGATGTAATGCTACATTACAAAATAGATGAAGTCCGCTGTATATGATGAAACCTAACAACCACAGTGCTTTCATAGCAAAGGCAAGTTCAATCCTCTATAAGCACCTAGAGTTTCAGTAATCACAACAGGTAATGCAAGGTAAGTTTTAATACTTCAAGCACAGTTCAATTTCTGCACTTCATTTATTTCACAAATTAGTTGACTATAAATCTATCATCAGTAACAGATTTTATATACTGTTTCATTTAAAAAGTGATTTCTTTTATTAGTTTTTGTATTTGGAAGAATTGTTTTTCCTCTGCTTTTCATACCCAAGAAAGATATGGATCTTATCATGGTATTAAAACAGTGTAAATTGTAAAAAACCTGTCATCATCACTGGGGACAGTTTGACATATTCCGTTATGTGAAACATCTTGTAAAGGCCTTATGTTCTTAAAATTTATAGATTTTAAAAAATTACAATCAGCATAAGAAAAACAGAACTCTATTCCACCAAATAGAAGTGAATCACCATGTTCGATGAGTTTACAGTTACTTAGCTGGAAATTAATTTAGCTGAAATTGTCAGCCTATTGGGAAATAGGAATGACAATTCATAAGCTTCTTCTTTCTAAATATCAATATCATTAAAATATAAACATAAATCAGTTGAATAAAAATAGTCTAGGATGAAAATTTGAAAATTTACTCTGTACTCAGTAGCCAATCTTGGATGACATATATAATTCCATGAATAAATATCTTTTGAAATTTTATATTGTTCAGGATAAAAAAGACTCCTAAAAATGTTTTAGAGAAACTATTATTGATGGTTTAAATATATTGGTGAAATCAGCTCATATAGTATAATCTTCTAAAAAGTTTTTTTTTAATTTGTTTTAAACCAAACTGATCAAATATAGTGATTCTCAATCATTGCTATCTTAAATCACACAAGTTACTCTTCAATATATATGATGGAAGTGAATTCATTTTTTTTCCCTTAGGAAGGTACTATAAATTAATATTAAAATAATTTTATTGTTTAGATAAATATATAAACAGAGTTTTGCTATTTTCTTCCTGTACCCTACAGAGTGGAAGGTATGTTTTGCACCTTCCATGCTGGAAAAGAAATAATTTAGAATGGCACAAGTTCACAAAAATGTATTATAATAAAAAATCAAATAGTGATAATAGGACCTAAGGATCAACATCACTTTTGTTATTTTTATATCCAAACACTCGCTACTTTTCACAATCTCTTCCTTTTTGGTTAACTACCAAAATATGTGAAGTTCTGATAACTAGTCAACCATATTGCTATGAATTAGGTTTAAAGTGTAACAAATTCATCCAAGTTAAGATGCTATACTGACCAACTTTTTTATTTGCTTGCTTGGCTTACTTTTTGTTTATTTGTTTTAATTTTTAATGCCAATTTATTTGATATTTCATTATCCAAACTGGCTAATAGAACCAGAAAAGAAATTGTTGCCTATCTAACTATGTACTGATATCACTGAGCTGCATCATGAAAACATTTTGACAAATTCAAGCACACACAGATACATGGACATGCACAAACATGTATGTATGTACACACACACATGTAAAATACATTTCCCAGAGATTCCTTACTAAGAGCAACAAGTACATCTTGGAGATTAAGGAAAAAATGGGAATATGCTTCCTCACTCATTTTGAGTTTCCTTAATCTTATTGCAGTTCTGGATAATCTGTGCAGAAATAGTGATATAGTCCTTTAACCACTTTATTAGGTCTAAATACATCTTGAAATATCTTTTTTCTTTCTTTTAAAATTACTACCACCATCAAAATAAACTCACATGTACTTAGAATTAATTGGCTGAAATTATATTTCTCTAAGACTCTGCCAACATTATACTATCCAGAAACAGAAATGTAAGATGAAAATGCAACAGATTTGATGAACGCAAGTGCCCTCAGGTCAGATTGCTTAGGTTCAAATCCTGACTTTGTCATTAAATAGCTGTGACTTTGGACAAATTATTCAAATTTCTACATCTTAGTTTCCTTGTCTATCTATGCCTCTGAGAATTGCTGGAAGGAAAAACAGTTAATATATGGAAAAACAAATTAATTTCTGGAACAAATAACTTAAAAAATGTTGAATCATTGCAATATGATAAACTTTCTTAAAGAAGCTTAACTTCCTCTTTCTTGAGGAGTAGGTCTATATGAGAAAACAAATGTTGAGGAGTGTTTACGTAAAGAACTCTAGCCACAATAAAACCATTTCTTCTTTTCAAATTCTTTAACTAGTGCCCCATTGGGACCTGGAAGACAAGACTTTTACGGTGCTCTGGTTTTTGAGAAAACTAATAGTAGACTATTTTAAAGCAATATTTAGGGAAACAATAAAAAGAAATAGTTTATCTAGACACAGCATGCGAGGATAAAAGCAATTAAAAAGGAGATTCAAACAGAGAACACTACACCATTTCCCCTCTACATTAAAGTTGAAATGTGCTGACCTAGTTAGCTTCTTAAATAGGTAGTACAAAGACCATTTCTACACTATATCAGTTAGGTATTAAAATATACACTGGATATAATAAAACAATGCCATATATTCGATTGGAATAGGATAGTGTTTGAAACAGCAACCCACCATACAGGAGGCTGAACGCAGAAAGCATGCCCAGTGCTTTCTTTCCCTTTGTTTGCTTTGCATCTCACTTACAGAAATCAAAGAGGGGGAAGAATTGGATTCGACTTACTTAATCAATGAAGAAACAGGATAGTATATGTGAAAAATTGTATCTAAGCTTTGGTAGCTAGAGAAAGGTAATAATAGAACTAAAATCCAAGATACTTCACAGCTTGTTCTTTGGAACATAAATGCTGCCCACACAGTATCCATAATCTATGTCTCCTAAACAAATTAGATGATAAATATTATAACTGATTTAATCAAGCCAAAGTCCAAACTCTTTGTGAAAATACAAGATTTTACAAAGAAAATATAAGCACAAACTGTGCCTTGCAAAACAGGAGAAAATAAAGTTATGATACAAAGAAGTCAATAAGATAATTGCTAACATTGTAAAAATGAATACCATATCTTCATGCAAGATAAAGATACAATAATTATCTCATTTACAAAGTACAAGATGACCTAGCACTAAAGAACATGAATAAAAAAAATGCTTTCCAACTAGTCTTTAAAATCATATAACATGGTCAGGCTTCCCTGGTGGCTTAGATGGTAAAGCGTCTACCTACAGTATGGGAGACCTGGGTTCAAATATGATCATACACAAAGAATTAATGGATTGGCATTTCCTTAAGTAAGATGAGGAGAAGGCAATGGCAACCCACTCCAGTACTTTTGCCTGGAAGATGAACAGCTGAGAATTCAGAGTACTTACAGACACAATACTTCTGTGTAAGAAACAATCTAAATTTTTGTACATTTCAGACTTCATGGTATGAATTCAATTATAATAAACTAAAAAAGAATATGTTATTACTAACATAGGTTGTATAAAGATACATTTAAGAGTTGAAAACATATGAGGACATGTGTTGGTTACTATACAGAAATTTTGTTATTTTATACTCCTGTATTTATTCAGTTCAGTTCAGTCACTCAGTCATGTCCTACTCCTTGCGACCCCATGAACCACAGCACTCCAGACCTCCTTGTTCTTCACCAGCTCCTGGGGTCCACACAAACCCATGTCCATTGAGTTGGGGATGCCATCCAACCATCTCATCCTCTGTCGTCCCCTTCTCCTACCCTCAATCTTTCCCAGCATTAAGGTCTTTTCCAATGAGTCAGTTCTTCGCATGAGGTGGCCAAAGTATTGGAGTTTCAGCTTCAGCATCAGTCCTTCCAAAGACCTCCCAGGACTGACTTCCTTCAGGATGGACTGGTTGGATGTCCTTGCAGTCCAAGGGCTCTCAAGAGTCTTCTCCAACACCACAGTTCAAAAGCATCAATTCTTCGGCACTCATCTTTCTTTATAGTCCAATTCTTACATCCACACATGACAGCTGGAAAAACCATAGTCTTAAATAAACGGACATTTGTAACAAAGTAGTCTCTGCTTTTTCATGTGCTGTCTAGGTTGGTCATAACTTTCCTTCCAAGGAGTAAGTGTCTTTTAATTTCATGGCTGCAGTCACCGTCTGAAGTGATTTAGGAACCCAGAAAAATAAAGTCAACCACTGTTTCCACTGTTTCCCCATCTATTTGCCATGCAGTGATGGGACCAGATGTCATAATTTTAGTTTTCTGACTGTTGAGCTTTAAGCCAACTTTTTCACTTTCCTCTTTCACTTTCATCAAGAGGCTTTTTAGTTCCTGTTCACTTTCTGCCATAAGGGTGGTGTCATCTGCATATCTGAGGCTATTGATATTTCTCCCTGCAATCTTGATTCCAGCTTCTGGTTCCTCCAGCCCAGTGTTTCTCATGAGGTACTCTGCATAAAAGGTAAATAAGCAGGGTGACAATATACAGCATTGACGTACTTCTGTTCTTATTTGGAAACAGTCTGTTGTTCCATGCCCAGTTCTAACTGTTGCTTCCTGACCTGCATACAGGTTTCTCAAGAGGCAAGTCAGGTGGTCTGGTATTCCCATCTCTTTCAGATTTTTCCACAGTTTGTTGTGATCCGCACAGTCAAAGTCTTTGGCATAGTCAATAAAGCAGAATTAGATGTTTTTCTGGAACTCTCTTGCTTTTTTGATAATCCAGTGGATGTTGGCATATTCATCTTTGGTTCCTCTGCCTTTTATAAAGCAGCTTGAACATCTGGAAGTTCACGGTTCATGTATTGCCAAAGTCTGGCTTGGAAAATTTTGAGCATTACTTTACTAGAGTGTGAGATGAGTGCAATTGTGCGGTAGTTTGAGCATTCTTTGGCATTGCATTTCTTTGGGACTGGAATGAAAATTGACCTTTTCCAGTCCTGTGGCTACTGCTGAGTTTTCCAAATTTGCTGACGTATTGAGTGCAGCACTTTCACAGTGTCATCTTTCAGGATTTGAAATAGCTTGACTGGAATTCCATCACCTCCACTAGCTTTGTTCATAGTGATGCTTCCTAAGGCCCACTTGACTTCACATTCCAGGATATCTGGCTCTAGTTGAGTGTGAGTGATCATACCATCATGATTATCTGAGTCATGAAGATTGTTTTTGCACAGTTCTTCTCTGTATTCTTACCCACTCTTCTTGATATATTGTGCTTCTGTTAGGTCCATACCATTTCTGTCTTTTATTGTCACCAGTTTTGCATGAAATGTTCCTTTGGTATCTCTAATTTTCTTGAAGAAATCTCCAGTTTTTCCTATTCTATTGTTTTCCCCTATTTCTTTGCATTGATCTCTGAGGAAGGCTTTCTTATTTCTCCTTGCTATTCTCTGAAACTCTGCATTCAAATGTTTATATTTTCCCTTTTCTCTTTACTTTTTGCTTCTCTTCCATTCACAGCTATTTCTAAGGCTTCCTCAGACAGCCATTTTGTTTTTTGCATTTCTTTTTCTTGGGGATGGTCTTGATCCCTGTCTCCTTTACAATGTCACGAACCTCCGTCCATAGTTCATCAGGCACTCTGTCTATCAGATCCACTCCCTTGAATCTATTTCTCACTTCCATTGTATAGGCATAAGGGATTTGATTTAGGTCATACATGAATGGTCCAGTGGTTTTCCCTACTTTCTTCAATTCAAGTCTGAATTTGGCAATAAGGGGTTCATGATCTGAGCCACAGTCAGCTCCCAGTCTTGTTTTTGGTAACCGTATAGAGCTTCTCCATCTTTTGCTGCAAATAATATAATCAGTCTGATTTTGGTGTTGACCATCTGGTGATGTCCATGTGTTGAGTCTTCTCTTGTGTTGTTGGAAGAGGGTATTTGCTATGACCAGTGTGTTCTCTTGGCAGAACTCTGTTAGCCTTTGCCTTGCTTCCTTCTGTACTCCAAGGCCAAATTTTTCTGTTATTCCAGGTGTTTCTTGACTTGCTACTTTTGCATTCCAGTCCCCTATAATGAAAAGGACATCTTTTTAGGGTGTTAGTTCTAGAAGGTCTTGTACACCTTCATAAAACCATTTAACTTAAGTTTCTTCAGCATTACTGGTTGTGGCACAGACTTGGATTACTGTGATATTGAATGGTTTGCCTTGGAGACGAACAGAGATCATTCTGTCGTCTTTGAGATTACATCTAAGTACTGCATTTTGGACTCTTTTGTTGACTATGATGGCTACTCCATTTTTTCTAAGGGATTCTTGCCCACAGTAGTAGATGTAATGGTCATCTGAGTTAAATTCACCCATTCCAGTCCATTTTAGTTTGCTGATTCCTAGAATGTTGATGTTCTCCCTTGCCATCTCTTGTTTGACCCCCTTCAATTTGCCTTAATTCATGGACCTAACATTCCAGGTTCCTATGCAATATTGCTCTTTGTAGCATCAGACCTTGCTTCTATCACAATTCACGTCCACAACTGTGTGTTGTTTTTGCTTTGGTCCATCCCTTCATTCTTTCTGGAGTTATTTCTCCACTGACCTCCAGTAGCATACTGGGTACCTACTGACCTGGGGAGTTCATCTTTCAGTGTCCTATCTTTTTGCCTTTCCATACTGTTCATGGGGTTCTCAAGATAAGAATACTGAAGTGGTTTGCATTCTTTTCTCCAGTGGGCCATATTCAGTCAGACTTTATTATTTATTTTGTTATTGATTCCTAATAATACCAATTTCAAATATAGGAAAAAATAATTGTACATAGAAAACATCAAACTGTATTTAAATGCATGTTTGAATTTTATTTATTTTTATTTTGCTTACAATGGTCTACAAGTCCATTATAGAAAAATTAAATGTATAAAAATACTATAGAAGGCAAAATATTTTCTAACTATCTATTAAGTAAAATAATCATTATCAAGCACTGGACAATTTTTTCCATAAAATTTCCATAAATTTTTCCATAAAATTTTATACAAATAAGAATATATGTGTTTGCACATAGTTTAAAACATTTAACTTAATAACGCTAAATTAATAGCAAATTATTTTGATGGATATTATCAAACTGCCCTGTGAAAACATAGCATATTTCAACAAGTAGTTTCATCAGTTTGCCAATTCAACAGGCAAGAAAAAGCTCTGAATGTTCACATTAATGCATCTATCAGTGAAGTTAATGTTTTATTTCACATTTTCTTGTTCTTATCTGGGGACAAAAGAAGGACAAAATACTTAAATTTGAAGTTTTTTTTTTTTTTAAGTTAAAATTTAGGAAAAGCGAAATGTGTGTTATTCCCTCAGTTCAGTTCAGTTCAGTCGCTCAGTCGTGTGTGACACTTTGTGACCCCATGGACCTCAGCACACCAGCCTTCCCTCTCCAACACCTACTCTCGGAGTTTACTCAAACTCATGTCCATTGAGATGGTGATGCCATCCAATTATCTCATCCTGTGTTGTCCCCTTCTCCTCCCTCCTTAAATCATTCCCAGTATCAGGGTCTTTTCAAATGTGTCAGTTCTTTGCATCAAGTGGCCAAAATATTGGAGTTCTAGCTTCAGCATCAGTCCTTCCAATGAATGTTCAGGACGGATTTCCTTTGGGATGGACAGGTTGGATCTCTTTGCAGTCTAAGGGACTCTCAAGAGTCTTTTCCAAAACCAAAGTTCAAAAGCATCAATTCTTCAACACTCAGCTTTCTTTATAGTCCAACTCTCACATCCATTCATGACTACTGGAAAAACCATAGCTTTGACTGCGTGGAACTTTGTTGGCAAAGTAATGTCTCTGCTTTTTAATATGCTGTCTAAATTGGTTATAACTTTCCTTCCAAGGAGCAAGCGTCTTTTAATTTCGTGGCTGCAGTGACCATCTGCAGTGATTTTGGAGCCCCATCAAAAAATAAAGTCTGTCACTGTTTCTATTGTTCCCCCATCTATTTGCCATGCAATGATCATACCAGGTGCCATGATCTTAGTTTTCTGAATGTTGACTTTTAAGCCAGCTCTTTCACTCTCCTCTTTCACTTTCATCAAGAGGGTCTTTAGTTCTTCTTCACTTTCTGGCATAAGTGTGGTATCATCTGCATATCTGAGATTGTTGTGACTTCTCTTGACAATCTTGATTCCAGCTTGGGCTTCATCCAGTCCAGTTTTTCTCTTTCCCTAGTTATAAATTAATTCCTATCCATTACTTTTCCCTCAATTTTATTACTTTATTGTTAACAAGTTGTACTGATCTAAATTTTAAGGCATTAATTATTGGTTATTTAGAAGAGTTGAGACCCTAGAACATATTTTTCCTTGGCATTACTTTGATTTTTACCAGTTACAGGTATATCAGTTATGAAGTTTGAAGAATTAACATCAAATTTCTACTATATTTTCCTCATTTTGTAAATCAGGCTATTAATAATTTTAACCTCCTAGCTTTGCTGATAGGATGGTATAACACAAGTAATCATATAGAACAATGCTTAAACATAGTAGGGTTAAGCATTAAATATAATAATAAATTGATACAATGATAATGGTAATATGCTGCTAAGTCGCTTCAGTCGTGTCCGACTCTGTGCAACCCCAGAGACTGCAGCCCATCAGGCTCCCCCATCCCTGAGATTCTCCAGGCAAGAACACTGGAGTGGGTTGCCATTTCCTCCTCCAATGCATGAAAGTGAAAATTGAAAGTGAAGTCACTCAGTCATGTCCGATTCTTAGTGACCCCATGGACTACAGCCCACCAGGCTCCTCCATCCATGGGATTTTCCAGGCAAGAGTACTGGAGTGGGGTGCCATTGCCTTCTCCAAATGGTAATATAGAATATGTATTTATGTTCATACTACCTATGTGATAACTGTTTTTTTTTTAAATTTTAATAAGTTACATTCACTTTGGAACATGAATAGTTCTAAGAAACAGCTAAGTGTAGGATTTGAATTCTACATTCAACTTCCTTAATACTCCCAATTTTATATCTAACTACATTATATGGGTCTGACTTTGATATCAAAGGTGGGCCACAAATCAAATTAAAAAAAAATATTTTCTTGAGCTTAAACTTTATAGTCTTCTCATTTATCTGAGTAATCATGGTGATTTGGGTTAAATCCAAGCATTTATATTTTCTAATTAGGAGAGATTATTAACTAAACTTCAATTCATTCATTTGAAAAATAGAAATTGAATTATATAAAACTTTTCTGGAAAAACAAAAAATTAATTTGAGAATGATATCAGCAGCATGGCAGTAAACACTATCCCTTATATCTGTCCCTCACTTCAACAACAAAATTTAAGTATCCATCCATGAACAGAACTGCCTTTGAGGAAACTGTGGGATCCAACACCATGGGCCAAGGGACCAACTAGAAGTCTCACACCTGTGCACTGTGTAATAAGCAGACAGACTTCAGTATCAACTGTGGAAATTACAAGAGACTATGAACCACCTCTGGCTCTTCTTGGTTGTGGTTTGGGAGTGCCTGCAGAACACTAATTGAGGAGTCACTTAAGGACAAGAGAGCCTCTGTGAAAGTTCAGGGTTCCAGAAGAGAAGCATTCCACTGGAGAAAAAGAAAGAAAAACAAGTTTGGTTGCTTTGGGGTGGCTAAGAGGAACAATGACTTTGCCAGCATCATACCACTCCCAAGGGAAACAGTGCATAGCTTCTCCTGAAGGGGAAAGAAAGCCAGTGAGTGAATGTCTGGCTTCCCCAACTTTTTGGAATGCTGCTGAAGAGACTCCTTTCTCTCCCACAGCATTCAGAACCTTGTTGTGGGGGCTCCATAACTGAGAGTAGGAAGCAGGTCAGGGGGGGCAACATACATCCACAGAGTGGATATGCCAACAACAGGCAAACAGGTGTAAGGCAAAAAAAACACCTCCCTTTAATCTGTGGCTGGTTTCCTGTGAGCAGTCCCAGAGGAAGGAGCCAGAGCTCTGGTAGACAAGTGGCAAGCACAGAAGGCATGCCAGCTGGGGTCTGTCACCAAGTGAGAAACCACAAACTTGAGCTGTAGTGCCAACCCCACAAAAATAAAACAGAAGCTTCCACCAGCCAGCCTGGTGTGTTGTAGGTTCTGGAGTAGGCATATAAGCTTAAGAATTCTGTCATAAAAGGGAACAAGAGGCAAGGAGCAGGTGTATCCTTATAAGGTCTGAAAAAGCCTCAGAATATACAACAGGAAAGAACAGAGCTGGAAGCATCAATCTTCCTGCTTTCAAACTATACTACAAAGCTATAGTAACCCAGGAGGTGTGGTACTGGAACAAAAACAGACACATAGACTAATGAAACAGAATTGAGAAGCCCAGAAACTGCTGCTGCTGCTGCTAAGTCACTTCAGTCATGTCCGACTCTGTGCGACCCCATAGACAGCAGCCCACCAGGATCCCCTGTCCCTGGGATTCTCCAGGCAAGAACACTGGAGTGGGTTGTCATTTCCTTCTCCAATGCAGGAAAGTGAAAAGTGAAAGTGAAGTCGCTCAGTCGTGCCCGACTCTTTGTGACCCCATGGACTGCAGCCTACCAGGCTCCTCCGTCCATGGGATTTTCCAGGCAAGAGTACTGGAGTGGCTTGCCATTGCCTTCTCTGAGCCTAGAAACAGGCCCCTGCATTTACAATCAACTAATATTTGACAGGGGAACCAAGGATATTCAATATAGAAAGGATAGTCTCTTCAATAAATGTTGTTGGGAAAATTGGATCATCATTCTATAAAGAAAGCTGAGTACAGAAGAATTGATGCTTTTGAACTGTGGTGTTGGAGAAGACTCTTGAGAGTCCCTTGGACTGCAAGGAGATCCAACCAGTCCATCCTAAAGGAAATCAGTCCTGGGTGTTCATTGGAAGGACTGATGTTGAAGCTGAAACTCCAATATTTTGGCCACCTGATGTAACTGAAATGAACTGAACTGAACTGAACGCAAAGAGCTGACACATTTGAAAAGACCTGATATTGGGGAAGATTGAAGGCAGGAGAAGGGGATGACAGAGGATGAGATGGTTAGATGGCATCACTGACTCAATGGACATGAGTTTGGGTAAACTCTGGGAGTTGGTGATAGACAGGGAGGCCTGGCATACTGCAGTTTATGGGATCACAAAGAGTTGGATACGACTCAGGGACTGAACTGAACTGAACTGATGCAAAAAAAAGTGAATCGGACTTATCTTACAGCACTAAAAACAATAAATAAATAAACTGAAATGATTAAAGACTTAAATATAAGATCTGAAACTATAAAATCCTAGAAGAAAACATAAGGAAAATCTCCTTGATATAGGTCTTGGCAAATCTTTGTTTGTTTTGTTTGTTTTATTTGTAATGATACCAAAAGCACAAGCAAAAAAGGCAAAGATAAATGAGGGGCTACATCAAACTATAAAGCTTCTGTAGAACAATAGAAATAATCAATGAAATGAAAAGGAAACCTACAGAATGGCAGAAAATTTTTGCAAATCGTGCATCTGGTAAAGGGTTTTAAAAATCCAGACACAGCAAAACTAAAACCACTAAACCAGTAAGTAGCATTTAGTAAGAATTTGACATATAAGAACAGTTTACAAACTGGGAGCTTCCAAATTCAAAGACTGATGTGAAACTCAGGGGCATGAAATGACAGGTGGCTTATGAAATGAAAACAAGGAAGTTGTTAACCTTTACAATGATTAGTTATTATAGTGGGAAATTTCATACAGCAGGTAATTGGCTAAAAGTGTTTATCTCATACTATTTTAAGATGGATGACAAGCTCTTTTTAAGAATGTCAGAGGCATTTACATGAAATTAACTAAGTTAAGTTTTGCTTATATTCATAAAGTAAGCTAGATTTTAGTTTTACTTACATAAAATTAAATGGTGTTGTCTACTCAGAGAATTCTCAAGTCCAGTTTCCATTTTTTACATAACTTTAATGGGTTAATATCCAAACTGCATTTTAAAAGACTCATACAACTCAATAACAATAAGAACAAACAAAACAAAGAACAAGCTACCTGGTTAAAAATAGGCAGAGGAAATAGATTACTTTAGATATTTTCCCAAGGAAGACAAACTGCCAGCAGCTACATAAATTGTTGCTTAACATCACTAATCATCAAGGAAATGAAAATCAAGACCTCAATGAGGTCTCACCTCACATCTGTTAGAATGGCTATCTTCAAAAAAATTACTAGATAACAAGTGTCAGCAAGGATGTGGAGCAAAGGGAACCCTTGAGCACTGTTGGTAGGAATGATATTTGGTACAGCTACTGTGGAAACAGTATGGAGGATTCTCAAAAAGTTAAAAAGTAGAACTATCATACAATCCAGTAATCTCACTACGGGGTATATATCCAAAGTAATTAAGATTTGTATCCCATAGAGATACCTGCATTCTGTGCTTATTACATTTTCACAAAAGCCCAGATATGAAAAGAACCTCAGATTCATCAATAGAGAAGTGGATAAAGAAGTTGTGATGTATATACACAATGGGAGGTTTTGGAGCCATGAGAAAGGACAAAATCTTTCCATTTGCAACAACATAGATGGTCCTGAGGACATTATGTTAACTGAAGTAAGTCAGAGGAAGACAGATACTGTATGGCATCATTTATGTGTGAAATAAAAAAAAAAAAAACTGAACTTATAGAGACAGACTAGGATAGCCAATACCAGAGAATGGGGGTGGGGAAAACTGAAAGATATTGGCCAAAGAGCATGCAAACTTCCAGTAAGAAAATGAGTACATTTTGGAGATCTAATGCACAGCATTGTGACTACAGATAACAGCACTGTATGATGTACTTGAGAGATGAAGGATAAATATTAAATATCCTCATCACAAAAAAGAAATAATCATTATTTGATGAAACAAAGGTGTTAAATAACACTAACATGGTAACCATACTGCAGTATTTAAGTGTATCAAACCAACATGTTCCACACAGCCAAGTTATACAATATTCTATGTCGATTATATCTGAATAAATTCAGGGGAACAATTTAAAAAATAACTTCAGTTTTTAATGATGGTATTAAAATGTGGCAGTTATTTTCTTTCCTTTTAAAATTAGACTCACTTCACATATACAAAAACAGAATTTAACCACCTATAGAGTCAACATTTTATACATTTTAAGATTTTTTTTTTTTGGCTAAATGTTCTGCCTATAAATTTTATCAGGGAAATGTTTTAAGTATCTGTAGGAAAACTACAAATGAAGGTAAAATGTCATACTTTTCTTAAGCTTTTTAATACTTTGAGAAAGATCATAAACATATTCTTTATTTGTTTCCTCCTCTCTTATGCTGGCACTGAAAACCTGTATTCATTTAAAACTTTATTAGCTCATTGTTCTGTAAAAGAACCATGATTGTCTTAATTGTTATCAGCAGAAGAAAAAACAAAGGGTCTACTTCAATGTTCAATTAGGATTACATACAGAGATGCAGTTTTATCAGTGTTGACATTTGCACAAGCTCTGCATATTTAACAAGCGATCATGCTCTGCTGAAATGAGTACTGTTGCTATAGACACATTGTAATATAGTTTAATTATCACATTAATATTGATGTTATCATCCTCCCAGGTCAAGATGAGACAGTAAAATAGCCATTTAGATTAAATTACTCCCAGTATTGATTTTATTGCTATTTCTACAGATATGGCAGGGTGCTTTAATTTTAGGTCCAGATTTGACAGGACACTTCAGTTCTATCTGATTTTAAAAGTGTGAGGGTGCTCTGTGTGGGTGTTTAAAGTCTAAAAATATTTAAAAATTGAATTTCTTCCTGAATTTCATCAACCTGATTTTTTTTAAATGAGAAAAGAATGTTCCCCAAGTAAGTTTTTAAAATAGTTTTTGCTTTCTATTCCCACTGACTCTGTTCATTCTGAATTACAAGAAGTCATTATACATATTGTTTCAACTTAGAAGTGAATATATACATAGATTAGAGCTCCATAACTTTTAAATTTGACTTTTGTTTAAAAAATTATCTACTACCAGATATGGATGATGCTGTATATAATCTTAAATATTTCAGAAATTTTAAAAGATCACTTATTAAAGGAGTCTGAACACACCAACTTGAAATACATACCATAATCCTTTATGTTATTTAAAATTTTTTTGAAATTATTCAGAACTTATCTCCTGAGCTATAAATAAACTAGGAATTCAAGTTTAAATAAAATAGGATTTGTTTACTTGTGAAGCACTATTTTTCATAATCTCTCTTTGGGATCATTAAATTATTTTCAGAACTTTGGGATATGGAGAGTTTTATTGTCTTATAGTCCATGAAATCTCTCTGAAAACATTTACAATTATGTTTATAATTAAAAATATAATTTTCTTATTTTCTGTTAATTGTACTGATGTTAAGGTTTGGGAAATGTCAAGGAAAAAAAAAAAGAACCATTCCTAGCCTCAACAATTATAATCTATTTAGAGACATTGTTACATATACATTTGATTATGAAAAAAAGCTAATGTAAATTAATGTTTATTTTAGAGAAAATTGTCTCCCTCTTTCTCAGTTCCATAAGTATATTGGAAAGTCTTCAAATATTAAGGAAAAGTGAGAGGCAACATGTGGCATTTTAATTGCCAGAAAATTAATTTTGATTCTAACTAATATCAATCAATCTGGAGGTAAAATTATGTAACATCAAAGTGAATACCAACTCTATTAAAGGCACATTTCTTTCTTTTTAGAGGGACTGCATGTTTGGCTTTGATTTAGTTTTTAAGTACAAAATCATTGTAAACAAAATCTTTTCAGATTCTAATTTGGATATTTGCACTTAAAAAAGAGATCTCCTGCTTCTCTTAACCTGTAAAGGAATAACCTCAGAGTAATTTCTATGAGGTATTGGAATTCTGTGTAATTGGAAGCAGTACAAGCTGAAAGGGTACAGAACTTATATGTTTCCAATTCAGTTTTTAACTAAGATGATTTGAAATCCCGATATGTTTCCTAGGCAACCGGTACTGACCAGATGCAAAATGGTGGCGGCCAAGTAAAAATTGGCTATGGTTATGATTCTGAGAAGAGGAAGGAGAGAGTAATAGAAATGAATGGTAGGGAACCAGCCATCTATGAAATAATCTTGTCATTAATTCAGAAAAGTGCCAATATTTTCACATCTGAAGCTCTGGGAAAGTTAAGTTAAATGAATTTTCCAAATTTGTATTATAATGCTGCAAAACTGTGACTAACTTTCTGTGGTTTATTTTCCAGGAAAGTGCCAGTAGATACTAGTTACTACTCATTCTACTGTCTATGAAGACAATCCAAAATCTTATAAAAGCTTATAAGACATTTATTAGAAAATTAGAAAGCTATGTCCCTCTTTCTTCTAATGCGGCCATACATTCACTCACCGGTCCATTCATTATAACAGTGAATACTTTGAAAAAATAAAGTAATGTTTCTGCATTTATGGAGTTTCTATTTTTGTACGGGGGTAACAGAAAAGATAATTTAAGATAGGAGCAAACCCATGGAACGAGTAAAGCAAAGATTTTTTTTTTTTTTTTTTTTTAGGGATTTGACAGTGGAAAGAATGCCTTCTGCCTCTGCAATGAAGTGTGCAGTAAAAATTGGCAGAGCAAGTGCAAATTTTCAAATATACTTTATAAAAAAATACATGACTCCAAGAAAAAGATCTCTAAGACTCAGCATTTTTTAATAGTGGTGCTTGCACATATTTTAATGACCTGTTAAAGTCACAAATGCATGCTTTTTATGGGTTTAATTAAAGAGAAAATTCCCTAATATTATAAAATCTGAATAGCTTTTTGGTAGAAATTCTCATAATAGCATGATGGTCTTCAGACAATACACAAAATAGCTATTAATGAGTCCTGTGCAAAAAGCATTGCCTGATTACTTGCTTGCTTGAGGCAATTTGACATGGAAATGAAATGAAATTATTGACTGAACCAAGCTTTAATCCTGGCCTTGGCCTCAGCTAGATGAATGTGAAGTAACTACTCTCGTCCTTAGTTAATGATATGTGAAAGGAGGATTTTGTAAGAGGGAACTCTCACTACTCAACCTTTCTTTAGAAACTGACTAAATAAGAAAACAAATACAGTGGTACTTTCCAGCTTCTGTTTTTGGTGAGAATGCAAAAGGGGTACTCAGAGGGTGATGTAGTAGGAATACTGGAATTTCCCCATGTTTCACCTTAATTTTCTAATAACATTGGAGATAAATTGTATTGTCAGTTAGGAAGAGCCAAAGGATTTCCAAGTGGTAGAGCCACTAATGTGCTCCCTGCTGCCACAAATACTAAAATTTTATTCCATTCTATTTATAGCCTTTACTCAAAGATCTTTTCTGGTTTTAGGGAAAGGAAGATTAATTAATAATTATTTTCTGAGGTGATTCTTAAATACTGCTTAATTTTGCTTTAATCATCTTTACAATCTAAAATCTATTTAAATATTACAGCATACAATTGACATCTTACAGGTGATATTGTATAGTCAATAAAAATATATATGACTCCATAGGAATGTGGTTTTACAGAATGGCATCTTTTATGCAGCTTCCCTCATGGCTCAGATGGTAAAGAACCTACCTGCAATTCAGGAGACCTGGGTTTGATCCCTGGGTCTCGAGAAGATCTCTGATGAAGGAAATGGCTACCCACTCCAGTATTCTTGTCTGGAGAAATCCATGGATAGAAGAATCAGGTGGACTACAGATTATGGGGTCCTAAAGGCTTGGACCGACTGAATGACTAACACTAATGTAGACAAAGAGCAACTGGGAAGATCTGGTTGGTCTGCTCAGACATGAATAAATCCTGTGCTGTAAGAGGTAGGACACATGAGGATTGATGGATCTATGATATGATGTAGGTCACCATACTGAACACTTTCCTTGTCCTTTCTCTTACTCATCTTATTTTTAATGCATCTTTATGTATCCCCTATCTTCCTAATATGGAATTTCTTTTCTCTTAATTTTCTTTTATACCTAAAGTAATATCTTAATGCTAATAATTTTGATTTTCATTTCTGTTGCTTGATTAAAACTCACTTTTACTTATTACAAAGGTAGAATCGGGTAGTTTTATGTCTTATAATCTGTTCTTTTGATTTTAACATATGCACGATATACTGGGCAAAAAGTTCGTTTGGGTTTTTCCATGTGTGCGTGCTTGCTAAGTCACTTTAGTCGTGTCTGATTCTTTGCGACTCTGTGGACTGTAGCCCACCAGGCTCCTCTGTCTAAGGGATTCTCTAGGCAAGAATACTGAAGAGGATTGCCAAGCCCTCTTCGGGGGGATCTTCCTGACCCAGGCTTTGAACCTGTGTCTCTATATCTCCTGCATTGGGAGGCTGGTTGTTTACTACTAGGGCCACCTGGGAAGCCCCATACCCTTATGAAAAATCCAAAAGAACTTTCTGACCAACCGAATACTTAAAACATATCAAGGGCTCAATTAAGTAGTGTGTTTTCATAAAACATAGTATATATGCTATATGAAATTATATTTTTAAAATGCACAAGGTGGTTAAATATCAGATACTGATTTTCTCTTCACTTTTAATAAGTGACACTCCGCTAGAGTTATTTTTTTTCTTTTTCTTTTTTTAAAAGAATTTTAATTGGAGGCTAATTACTTTACAATATTGTGGTGGTTTTTGCCATACTTTCACATGAATCAGCCATGAGTGTAAATATGTTTCCCATCCTGACCCTCCCTCTCTCCCCTAGAGTTATTTGATGCACATATCAGAATGTTGTGGGTAAGATGTATCATAGTTTGAATATTTAACATATTGTTAATCATGTTCTGATTAAGGCTTAGATATTCTGTTTGATGCTTTTTGAAATTTCAGATAAAATGAGGTCACAAAAGGGCAAGGTTTAGTGGAAAGATCCAGGTATTAAAATGATTAAAACAAGACTAATCAATCATTCATTTTTTTAGATGCCATAATGAAAGATTTCAGCTTAATGATATTGGTCCATGATCTGCTATTAAGGAATCACTATAATTTTTTTGCTACTGCCCTAAAATTCAAAACTTTTATAATTCTTAGAGAAGCCCTATTTCTTACCTAGGTCTAGGAAGATTGTTTTCCACATGACCACTTTGTGTCTTGCTGCTAGGTCACATCAATCGTGCCCGACTCTGTGCGACCCCATAGACGGCAGCCCACCAGGCTCCCATCCCTGGGATTCTCCAGGCAAGAACACTGGAGTGGGTTGCCATTTCCTTCTCCAGTGCATCAAAGTGAAAAGTGAAAGTGAAGTCGCTCAGTCGTTTCTGAATCTTCGTGACCCCATGGACTGCAGCCTACCAGGCTCCTCAGTCCATGGGATTTTCCAGGCGAGAGTACTGGAGTGGGGTGCCATTGCCTTCTAGATTTAGTAAAACTAGTAAAGCTGACGTAGATGCTGGAAGGAAGTGAGGCTCTTACAGTCACAGCTTCTGCAACACCAAGAATTCATTCAAGACACAGCACCCTAATGCATGGGTTTGCCATTACTCAAAATATGTCACCCAGAAAAGCAACACATTTTTAAATCTTGACCTAGTTGTAATTTTCTTACCTAGATGATATAACATTTTGTAACACATTCCAGCTAAGGTTTTTCAGCAATAGAACAAGAAAGAGCTTTGACTGATATTTGATGATTTCTGTTTGTTTTTAAAACCCTAAATAGACTTCAATGTTATTTAGGCAAAACAAACAATTCTACTTTTCAGTGTAACAAAAATTGTAGGAAGACTATTTTAGTGCCCCTATGAATTTTTTTTTCTTTCAAAACATAAACATATATTTTAAAATAAAGTTAATTGTAATTGTCAGGATTCACAGTGGGGTATCTATTACAAGCTTGTTTAGTACTCAATTACATTTAAGTGCATTATATAATATAGTAATGATTGTGCTAAATTCAATGAGCACTTTCACAAGGCACTTTTTGCATTATATGTTTATGTTATTTCCCTTCCTATTAGAGTTGCAACCACAACTAGCACTCAACAAAAACTACAGGCTCCCTCTTAAGCAAATTGGAAACTCTCAATTATTTTTACACCTTAAAAGCCAAAAATTGCCTTCTCTCTTAGAAACAGATTATTTTGCAACATATAAACTGTATAGAAGCTATTTTTGCTTCCTGCTTTAGATTTGATAAATAGCTGTCATTTTCTTGAATTATTTTGAACTTTCAGTCACAAAACTACCTGATTAGCAACCTGCCTAAGTAGAGTACATGATAAGGCAGAAAAAGCAGCAATCTCTATGTGAGAAATTTGCTCCAGTTCACTGCTTGCTGTTCAATTGATTGAAAGTTTAGAACAGGAAAATTTGCTTTGTTGATAACAATCGATTTGGACAGTAATTTCTGAAAACAGTAAGATCTCCCTTTACCTGGGGTCGGGGGTGGGGGGGGGGTGTTTAGTTCTAAAGACTCCTGGCTGATCTGAGAGGTGTATTTTCATCTTGATCGAATCTTGTAACAATGGGTTGTTGTCATTCAGTCACCAAGTCTTGTCCCAACACTTTATAATCCCATGGATTGCAGCATACCATAATATCTATCTTTGCATCCTCTTATAATTAAAGAGAATTTCAGGTGGTGATGAGGGAGATTTTTTACTTCTTTGTTAACATTTAATCAAAGAAAGAAAAATAACTTTCTTGAACAATAACAGAGAATATCACACAGGGCAAAAAGATGTGAGAGGATATGTAGGAACATATAGGCAAAAAGCAACTATACAAGGAAAGTGTTTGATATTTGTGGCTTATGTATGCATATGCATTTCCAGATAAGTAAGTGTTTTTGTTCTTTAGTTACTAAGTCGTGTCCAACTTTTTATGATCCCATGAACACAGCATGCCAGGCTTCCTTCTCCTTCACCATCTCCCGGAGTTTGCTCAAGCTCAAACTCATGTCCATTGACTCAGTGATGCCATCCAACCATGTCCTCCTCTGTTTCCCCCTTCTCCCCTTGCCTTCAGTCTTTTCCAGCAAAGTAAGTATAGAAATAATAAATGATTCCAATTAATTACAAAGATAAATTATGTTTATTTTTAACTGATTTTTAAATATTTAACAAACTTCTCCTAAATAAGAATAAAAATAATCATACAGGGATGGTTTAGTCATATTGTCTACAGGTAAAATACTGAAATACCAAATGTGAGAAACAAAAATCAACTCAATATTTAGACAAGAAAGAGCAAGGAACTACTATTAGATGGTTTGAATATGAAGATCCAAAGAACTTCCTTACCTCCCTATTTTCATCTTCTCTCCGTCCTCTTTTCCTGTCTTGAATTACACACTTTTTGTTTGCCTTTTTTAACTGAAAAAGGAGGATAAACTAATACTTGTTAAGTGTCCACTCTGTTTGAATGGGCACTTACCCCCTTATTGAATTCTCAAAACGGACTTGCAAGGTATTAATTCTAACAAGCAAAGTGAATATACCATGAAACTCAAGTGAAAGTGTTAATCATGACTTACTCTTGCAACCCCATGGACTATAGCCTGCCAGGCTTGTCTGTCCATGGGATTCTCCAGACAAGAATACTGCGGTGGGTAGCCATTCTCTTCTCCAGGGGATCTTCACAGCTCAGTGATAGAACCCAGGTTTCCTGCATTGCAGGCAGATTCTTTACTGAGTCACCAGGGAATATAACATAATAACCATTGGAATGCAGAGTTCCAAAGAATAGCAAGGAGAGATAAGAAAGCCTTCCTCAGTGATCAATGCAAAGAAATAGAGGAAAAGAATAGAATGGGAAAGACTAGAGATCTCTTCAAGAAAATTAGAGATACCAAGGGAACATTTCATGCAAAGATGGGCTCGATAAAGGACAGAAATGGTCTGGATTTAACAGAAGCAGAAGATATTAAGAAGAGGTAGCAAGAATACATGGAAGAACTGAATGAAAAAGATCTTCATGACCCAGATAATCATGATGGTATGATCACTCACCTAGAGCCAGACATCCTGGAATGTGAAGTCAAGTAGGTCTTACAAAGCGTCACTAGGAACAATGTTAGTGGAAGGAATGGATTCCTGTTGAGCTATTTTAAATCCTCAAACATGATGCTGTGAAAGTACTGCACTCAATATGCCAGCAAATTTGGAAAACTCAGCAGTAGCCGCAGGACTGGGAAAGGTCAGTTTTCATTCCAATCCCAAAGAAAGGCAATGCCAAAGAATGCTCAAACTACCGCACAATTGCACTCATCTCACATGCTAGTAAAGTAATGCTTAAAATCCTCCAAGCCATGCTTCAGCAATATGTGAACTGTGAACTTCCAGATGTTCAAGCTGGTTTTAGGAAAGGCAGGGGAACCAGAGATCAAATTGCCAACATCTGGATTATCGAAAAAGCAGGAGAGTTCCAGAAAAATGTCTATTTCTGCTTCATTGACTATGCCAAAGCCTTTGACTGTGTGGATCACAATAAACTGTGGAAAATTCTTCAAGAGATGGGAATACCAGACCACCTGACCTGCTTCTTGAGAAATCTGTATGCAGGTCAGGAAGCAACAGTTGGAGTTGTACATGAAACAGCAGACTGGTTCCAAATAGGAAAAGGAGTACGTCAAGGCAATATATAGCCTTGACAATATATAGAGTTTGTCCTTTGTCAATTTGTATGCAGGTCAAGAAGCAAGAGTTAGAACTAGACATGGAATAATGCACTGGTTTCAAACTGAGAAAAGAGTACGTCAAAGCTGTATATTATCACCCTGCTTATTTAACTTATATGCAGAGTACATCATGAGAAACGCTGGGCTGGAGGAAGCACAACTGGAATCAAGATTGCAGGGAGAAATATCAATAACCTCAGATATGCAGATGACACCACCCTTATAGAAGAAAGTGAAGAGGAACTAAAAAGCCTCTTGATGAAAGTGAAAGAGGAGAGTGAAAAGTTGGCTTAAAGCTCAACATTCAGAAAACGAAGATCATGGCATCCGGCCCCATCACTTCATGGGAAATAGATGGGGAAACAGTGGAAACAGTGTCAGACTTTATTTTTTTGGGCTCCAAAATCACTGCCTATGATGACTGAAGCCATGAAATTAAAAGATGCTTACTCTTTGGAAGGAAATTAATGACCAATCTCGATATCATATTCAAAAGTAGAGATATTACTTTGCCGACAAAGGTCCGTCTAGTCAAAGCTATAGTTTTTCCAGTGGTCATGTATGAATGTGAGAGTTGGACTGTGAAGAAGGCTGAGTGCCAAAGAATTGATGCTTTTGAACTGTGGTATTGGAGAAGACTCTTGAGAGTCCCTTGGACTGCAAGGAGATCCAACCAGTCCATCCTAAAGGAGATCAGTCCTGGGTGTTCATTGGAAGGACTGATGCTGAAGCTGAAACTCCAATACTTTGGCCACCTCATGCTAAGAGTTGACTCATTGGAAAAGACCCTGATGTTGTGAGGAACTGGGAGCAGGAGGAGTACGGGACGATAGAGGATGAGATGGTTAAATGGCTTCACTGACTCAATGGACATGAGTTTGGGTGAAGTCCAAGAGTTGGTGATGGACAAGGAGGCCTGGCATGCTGCGATTCATGGGGTCGCAAAGAGTCAGACACGACTTAGTGACTGAACTGAACTGAACTGAACTGAACTGAAGCACTTTATGAGAATTTATTGTAAATGGAATATGCACAAAGATACTTATGAAATAAACACTGGCATATCCATTTTGCATTTTTGATAAAGGTTGATTATAGATTAATTGTATTTCCCAAGGACATCCAACTAAAAGCATCCATTATAAAATGCATTGTTTATCCTGCATTGTGCATATTCAATCTATAAATGAATTTGTATTTTTAAAGACTACTTTTCATTTTATATTGTCTTTACTCTAGGTTATAAACTCAGAGACTAACCAAAATATTTAGCAATATACACATGACACTTCCCCCAAATGTTGCTAATTTGATGTGGCTTGGCAGAAATCATTGTTATAAAATCAAGGATAATTGAGGAGACTTGCTATTCAGAAGATAGGCAATCACTTTCACAACAGTTACAGAGACAACCACTTTCACATAAGTGAATTGGAAAGCCTATTCCATTCGGTTTCAGTCAAAGGAAAAAGCTTCAAAAAGACTCAAGGTCTCTAACCTTTTAATTCTGTGAGTAAGACGTATTTATCTAATGAGCCCCTTATTCTTTTGTGCATCTCATAAGTAATTTAACAAAGCTAGTGCATCCATAAATTAGTACCCTGGAAAACTCTGTAGATTTGAAATTTAGACATTTTAAATAAAGAATTCTGTAACAATTGCATAGTCTCAATCTCAAAGTCATTATCATTTCATTTCCTATATACTAATTCATGTGATTACCAAGATATACTCAGTTATTGGCCAATGACCTATAGTATCATTTTTAGTTTTGTTCTCTCTGTAGTAACTCATATTCATATTTTCTTTAATGCCTAGTATATTGTTTTTCTAGGACCAGTCATAGCAAAATACCATAACTGGGTCATTAAAGCAACATAAATTTATTTTCTCACAGTTCTAGAGACTAGAATTCCAATATCAAGGTGTCAACAAGATTGTTTTCTTCTGAGGGTCTCTTTCATTGGTTTGTAGATGGCTATCGTTCCCTATGTCTTCATATAATCTCCCCTTTTTTTGTGTCCTAGTCTCTTATTATAAGGACACTAGTCATATTGGATCGGTTCTCACGCATATCACCTGATTTTACCTAAATTACCTTGATAAGACTATCTCCAAACCTCCTGCACTGTTGGTGGGAATGCAAATTGGTGCAGCCAGTATGGAGGACAGTATGGAAGTTCCCTAAAAACCTAAAAATAGAGCTACCATATGACCCTGCAATCACACTCCTGGGTGTATATTCAGAGAAAAGCATGGTCCAAAAATACACATGCACCCCCAAAATGTTCACTATAGCATTGTTTACAATAGCCAAGATGTAAAAACAACCTAAATGTCCACCAACAGAGGAATGGATAAAGAAGATGTGGGAGATAGATAGATAGATATGAATACTATATATATATATATATATATATAATGGAACATTATTCAGCCATTAAAAAAAACTAAATAAGGCCATTTGCAGCAACATGGATGGAACTAGAGAGTGTCATACTGAGTGAAGTCAGACAGAGAAATATCATATGACATCCTTTATATGTGAAATCTGAAAAGATAAATGAACTTACAAAACAGAAAGACCCACAGACTCAGAAAACAAACTCATGGTTGCTGGTTGGAAAAGATGGTTAAGGACTTTGGGAAGCTCAAGTATACATTGCTGTATTTAAAATGGATAACCAACAAACAAAGTAATGTATACAACATGAAACACTCAATATTATGTGCCAGGCTGGATGGGAGGGGGTTTGGGAGAGAATCAGTTCAGTTCGGTTCAGTTCAGTTGCTCAGTCGTGTCCGACTCTTTGCGACCCCATAAATCGCAGCACGCCAGGCCTCCCTGTCCATCACCATCTCCCAGAGTTCACTCAGACTCACGTCCATCCAGTCCGTGATGCCATCCAGCCATCTCATCCTTGGTCATCCCCTTCTCCACCTGCCCCAAATCCCTCCCAGCATAAGAGTCTTTTCCAATGAGGCAACTCTTCGCATGAGGTGGCCAAAGTACTGGAGCGTCAGCTTTAGCATCATTCCTTCCAAAGAAATCCCAGTGGACTGGTTGGATCTCCTTGCAGTCCAAGGGACTCTCAAGAGTCTTCTCCAACACCACAGTTCAAAAGCATCAATTCTCCAGCACTCAGCCTTCTTCACAGTCCAACTCTCACATCCATACATGACCACGGGAAAAACCATAGCCTTGACTAGACGGACCTTAGTCGACAAAGTACTGTCTCTGCTTTTGAATATACTCTCTAGGTTGCTCATAACTTTTCTTCCAAGGAGTAAGCATCTTTTAATTTCATGGCTGCAATCACCATCTGCAGTGATTTTGGAGCCCCCCAAAAAATAAACTCTGACACTGTTTCCACTGTTTCCCCATCTATTTCCCATGAAGGAATGGGACCAGATGCCATGATCTTCATTTTCTGGATACATGTATATGTATGGCTGAGTCCCTTCACTATCACCTGCAACTATCACAATATTGTTAAGCAGCTATATCCCAATACAAAATGTTCTTGGTGTTAAAAAACAATAAATAACTTTTAAAAAATGTATCTCCAATAACAGTCACATTTTGAGGTAACAAGGGTTAGAACTTCAACATAAGAATTTGTGGAGAAAAGCAATTCAGCCCCAAAGATCTAACATATTCATTTATTTTCTTATTATTTCTTATTGAAAATTTTACATCAAATTCCAAATGGCACTCCATAACAAGGCTATCTACATAGCTTTCCTTAGTGTACTGACAGATTACAAAGAACCTTCTTCTAAAATTCTAAATGAAATTAGAGAGGCAATGAAATTTCTCCATCCTGAAATACTTAGTTCTAGTATAGAAGGATCAGATGTATTCTTATTTACAAATATGGACTTTAGTTATAAAATTTAATGTCATTAACTGTGGAGAAAAGATAAATTTTCTTAGTGCTCTTTGGAATAAAACTTTATTTTAAAAATCACTCAAATAAGTCCTTGTACTTTTAAGCACTAAGAGAAAAGTTATCACACATGGGAGTTTACATGAGCAAGAATGTTTTCTAAGGCAGGTGCTAAAACAGCACTGTTAAATAAGTTCGTAAAGTGGAAAATGTGCATTTACTAAGGTCTGAATTGTGAAAAAAACACAACCCTGAGTGCAGAATGGGTAATTATGTTCTCAGGCAGCCTCCAGGACAGGCAAGCACCAATTTTCATGTGTAGTCATCTATCTGAATGTGCAGCACTTAATCACATGTAAGCATTTGGTAGGGGCAATTTCTGTTCTTTCTCTCACACATCAACATAGCTCTCTGTCTAATCCTTAGGAAATGTTATGTACATTTTCTATCAGTCTTCTGTATAATTAAAGAGAAAAATAGCAACAGCAAAGTTAGAGCTACAAATGAACAAAAAAACTACAGCTAAGAGTAGAGATTCTACCTAAGAAAAAATTTCCAGTGCATCCTTCTAAATAGTCTTTACCCACCAAGGGAAGTTTAGTTTCAGTCAACAGATGTGAAAATAAAAAAAATACTTTGGGGTTGAAGGGCACTTCAGTAGAATCTATCTGAACAGCACCAAGCTGAATTCTCAAGATGAACATCTGGAGTATTGTAGCTAATAACAGGTTGCTTCTTTAATGAGACTCTGTGGGGTGGTAGCATCTCCAGAGAGGAGGATAGAAATGAAGAAACTGAGGTGGCCTCTGAGTTCTATTCTGTATATGTGTATCTTAATATAATTTATATCAAAACTATTTTCATAAATGAATTATCTAATAACAATTAAACACAAATAATTAAAACAATATTACTACCTATATACAGTGTTGCCATTAGAGTTGTAGGCAATATATATTAAAATGCAAAGCAGAGCACTTGGCACCAAGGAGCCAAATAGTTGCTAAAATTACTAAAACTACTGGTTGCTATTTCCAATTTTATTTGATAATGTCTTTATTGTAGTTAAAGTTGTATGAATAAGCTATAACCTATTTTTAAAATTTGTTCTGATTCTATATAAACAAGGCAAACTGAATATATAGATTTGTCTCTTTGTCCTGTCAAAATCACATTAAATTTGGAGAATAAACTCACAAAGTCAAAGGGGGATCTTTATACTCTTTTACCATCATTTTTATTAAATGTTAGGAAGGACTGTTGATCAGTGCCAGTGTCTGGTCTCTAATGTTTAACTAGAAGAATTTAAAGTAACTTTCAAAGGTTTGTCAAACCCCACCAACTAACATATATTAAAGGTACAAAAAGAAAAAGAGAAGAGTAAGAATTCATATCATGATCTACTAAACATTTGCTTTGTGACTACACACTAGCAATACATTTTCCAAAGGCCAAAGTGTAAAAAAGTGAAGGTTGTTGATTCAGGAAATCTATATATAAGGCCTCACAAGATAAAGGTTAATTAATTGTCAAGGAGAAATATAAATACATAGATAGTGATTTTCCCATGAAGACTCATGAAAAAGCTATTGAGCAACGTGAACAAATCATACCCTGACGAGTACTTGTAAAATAAATATATTAATTACTTCCATAGAAAAATATTTCAATATAGAACTTGAGATATTTTAGAGGTTGAGATGGATCTGCAGATGGTTGTAGGATATCATTGGTGTCAAAGTCACTTGAAAATGTTATAAACCTTGTTTTTTGAGCAATCTTCCAAGGTTTCAGGTTTTTGGATTCACAGATAACTTGTCATATATTTTCTCCAGAGCCCAAGATCATATCATATATCTTAACTCATAGCAACTTTCAGATCCAGTGTGACACATTCCTTAAGATAACCCCAAGGTCTCACAAATCCCCAAGATCCTGTTTTTGTGTCTGGATCACTAACCCAAGGTTCATTTTCTCCTAGTGGGTTATCCTTGGTGACTTCTTGCCAATGGACCTCAATCAGAACTTTTCGAATCAAATTGAAAGTGAAAGTGAAGTAGCTTAGTCATGTCTGACTCTTTGCAACCCGACAAACTGTAACCTTCCAGGCTCCTCCCTCCATGGAATTCTCCAGGCAAGAATACTGGAGTGGGTTGACATTTCCTTCTCCAGAAAATCTTCCCGACTGAGGGATTGAACCCAGGTCTCCCACATTGCAGGCAGACACTTTAACCTCTGAGCCACCAGGGAAGCCCAATCAAACTGAGGTTTTCTTTCTATCTTTCTTTGTTTCTTTTTTTTTTTAATGTGAACTATTTTTAACGTCTTTATTGAATTTGTGACAATATTGCTTCTGTTTTACTTGTTTGTTCGTTTGCTTGCTTTGAATTTTTGGCCCTGAGGCATGTGGAATCTTAGCTCCTCGAACAAGGATCGAACCCTCACTCCAAGCACTGGAACGTGAAGTCTTAACCCCTGGACTGACAGAGGAATCTCAGTCTGAGGAGTTCTTATTATACTGAACCACCAAAGGAAAGGTACCAGGATTTTAACTATTTACTCCCTTGGAGCTCGTTACCATATGCAAATTTATCCATTTTCTTCATAATGACCAAATCTTATATGACTAGGAATTTGGGTAGAAGCATTCTTTATAAAGAGTGAGAGTGAGCCTCCAAAAATACTTTTTTGAATTGATATAACTTCCCCTATAACCAGACTATCTTGCAGCCATGAGTCTTGTTTTAGCCTGGAAATTTGTTGCTCTTACCCTTAATGGAGCTTTTATGGCTTCAATCTCCAGAGGGGAAGACCCTTTTCTGTAAGTAGGAAGTTGAGATATTCTACATCCACAAACACATCGCAGGGATATCAGCAGTCAAAAGACACACCAGTTTAAGTGGAAAAAAAAAAAAAAAAAACCCCTATTGATCTCAAAATATTCTTCATTTATTTGTGAATAGAAATCTAATCAATAATGTCTTTTCTAGAAATACATCACTATACAATTATATTTTATCTAGATTTCTCTTATGTTTCCAGTTAAATTCTCTAATATGTCTAATGAAAGAGCTTCATACTACATTTTAGAATTTATTTTGATGCATGTTTTGTGACTATTGCTGGTATACCCTTTCATGATATTTTGTTATTTTATAAAATAATATTCTCCGTTTTCTTTAAAGAGATATTTACTTAGTTTGTCTGAATTTCTTCTCTTCTAGAAATTTCTTTTCTCTTAGACATTCAGAATATACCATCATATAATCACAGTCATTAATTTCTGGATACTTATTTACTGCTCAACAAGCCATTGTTAAGTGAAAGTTTTCATATAACCATAAACGAATGAATAACCAGAGATGCAGTTTACTTAGAAGTGGATCTTTCAAAGTTGAAAGGCCTAATAGACAACTTATTAGGATGTTAAGAATATATTCCCACATGTTTCTTGGCTTTAGATCTCAGATATCATAGTGAATTTACCATCTTATCTCTTATGTTTCTAGGTCTAAGAATTACTGTCATAACATATTATTTGAAGTTAATCCTTTAAAGTACAAAAATGAGTCATAATGTGATTTCTTTTTTATTATTATTATTATTATTTTTTTGCCTCAATTTTATTTTATTTTTTATTTTATTTTTTTTAATTTTTAGTTTTTTATTTTTTAAATTTTAAAATCTTTAATTCTTACATGCATTCCCAAACATGAACCCCCCTCCCACCTCCCTCCCCAGAAAATTATTATTATTTTTAAATATAAATTTATTTAAATTGGAGGTTAATTACTTTACAATATTGTATCGGTTTTGCCATACATCAACATGAATCCGCCACAGGTATACACATGTTCCCCATCCTGAACCCTCCTCCCTCCTGCCTCCCCATACCATCCCTCTGGGTCGTCTCAGTGCACCAGCCCCAAGCATCCAGTATCATGCATCGAACCTGGACTGGCGATTCGTTTCATATATGATATTATACATGTTTCAATGTTATTCTCCCATTCATCCCACCCTCTCTCCCTCCCACAGAGTCCAAAAAACTGTTCTATACATCTGTGTCTCTTTTGCTGTCTCACATACAGGGTTATCGTTACCATCTTTCTAAATTCCATATATATGTGTTAGTATACTGTATTGGGGAGAAGGCAATGGCACCCCACTCCAGTACTCTTGCCTGGGAAATCCCATGGATGGAGGAGCCTGGTGGACTGAAGTCCATGGGGTCGCTGAGAGTTGGACACGACTCAGTGACTTCACTTTCACTATTCATTTTCATGCATTGGAGAAGGAAATGGCAATCCACTCCAGTGTTGTTGCCTGGAGAATCCCAGGGACGGCGGAGCCTGGTGAGCTGCCATCTGTGGGATCGCAGAGTCGGACACGACTGAAGTGACTTAGCAGCAGCAGCAGCATACTGTATTGGTGTTTTTCTTTCTGGCTTACTTCACTCTGTATAATCGGTTCCAGTTTCATCCACCTCATTAGAACTGATTTCAAAAATAAAAATAAAAAGTCTTTGGATCACTTGGAAACCTTTTCAGGACTCAGAGAAACTAGCATTTATAATATGCTATTGAGTTACTCCTTCCAAATAATATTTTATTGTCTATTTTTCAGCAGCTTCCAATCTTGTGACATTTGTAAACACTTTATATGAGATTATAAAGGTACTAAAACTAGCAGACAAAGCCATTTTGATTTCTTTTCTATATACTGATAAATTACATATAATGGTTTCTTTCCAGATTTCTTTAATGCAATACACACTATATAGTTGAAAATCACCATATACCAAATGACAAATATAAATTTATTTCTTTTCTAAAATGATTTATATTTATAAGTTATGCTTCTGTCTATTAAAATTCATAATGCCGCTATGGTAGTCTCCTCTTATCAGAAGAGAATGCTTTCCAAGACCCTCAGTAAATGCCTGAAACCATGAATAGTGCTGACTCCATATATTACGCTTTTTTTTTGTATATATACATATCTCTGATACAGTTCAATTTATAAAATAGGCACAGTGAGAGATAAAAAGCAATAACTAACAATAAAATAGAATAGGTATAAGAATATACTACAATAAATGTTACATGAAAGTGGCCTCTCTATATGTTTGTTGTACAAATATACTGCCTTTCCTATCTTAAGTGCTTGTGTATTGTGACCATAACTTTTGCAGTTTGACAGTTAAGACTGCAAAACTAGCATATGTTTCTTTTCTCTTCCTCACAGTTTCACAGATAGAAAATTTGTTCTTACCATGAAGTTTAGCAACTTCATCATAAGGTTTTAGTTCAGTTCCTTGTTAAATCATGAACTTACAGTTCATCAATTAAAGGAAGCACTTTATGGCCTCTTTTTGGCATATCTGAATTGTCAGTATCTTCACTTGCATGCTTTGGGTTCTTAAGAAGTAGAGTGACTTGATCATAAACACAGCCTTAGCACAACAGTCAATCTGGTAACCTAGACGACCCCCAAGTGACTAGGCTGACTGCAGGGCATGCTGGACAGAAGGAAGGTTCACTACTGTCACAGGACAAGGTCCTGCAAGACTGCACGAGATTTCATCACTCCACTCAGAATGGGGGTGCTGTTTCAAACATGTGAAATGCCTATTTCTGGAGTTATCCACTTCATATTTTAGAACCAGGGTTGACCAAAGGTAACTGAAACCAAGAGTAGTGAAACTGTGATTAAGGGAAGCTACTGTATAATCCTTTCCCTATAAATTTGTCCCCTAACTTCAGTTCAGTCACTCAGTTGTGTTCAGCTCTTTGCGACCTCATGGACTGCAGTAAGCCAGTCTTCCCTGTCCATCACCAATACCCGGAGCTTACTCAAACTCATGCCCATTGTTTTGGTGATGCCATTCAACCATCTGATCCTCTGTCATCCCCTTCTCATCACGCCTTCAATCTTTCCCAGCGCCAGGGTATGTTCAAATGTCAGCTCTTCGCATCAGGTGGCCAATTCGAGTTTCAGCTTCAGTATCAGTACTTCCGATGAATATTCAGGACTGATTTCCTTTAGGATGGACTGGTTGGATCTCCTTGCAATCCAAGGGACTCGCAAGGGTCTTCTCCAACACCACAGTTAAAAAGCATTAATTCTTTGGCCCTCAGCTTTCTTTACAGTACAAAACTCACACCCATACAAGAATACTGGAAAAAACAAAGCTTTGACTAGACAGATCTTCACTGGCAAAGTAATGTTGCTACTTTTTAATATGCTATGAAAGTTGCATATAATTTTTATTGCAAGGAGTATCTTTTAATTTCATGGCTGCAGTCACCACCTGCAGTATTTTGGATCCCCCCAAAATAAAATCTGTCACTGTTTCCACTGTTTACCCATCTCTTTGCGTGAAGTGACAGGACCAGATCCCATGATCTTCGTTTTCTGAATGTTGAGTTTTAAGCCAACTTTTTCACTCTCCTCTTTCACTTTCATCAAGAGGCTCTTTAGTTACTCTTAGCTTTCGGCTATAAATGTGGTGTTATGTGCATATGTGAGGTTATTGATATTTCTCCCAAAAATCTTGATTCCAGCTTGTGATTCATCCAATCCAGAATTTCTCATGATGTTCTCTGCATATAAAATGCATAAGCAGGGTGACAATATACAGCCTTGATGTATTCCTTTCCCGATTTGGAACCAGTCTGTTGTTCTCTGTCCAGTTCTAACTGTTGCTTCTTGACCTGCATACAGATTTCCCAAGAGGCAAGTCAGGTGGTCTGATATTCTCTTTTCGTTAAGAATTGTCCAGAGTTTGTTGTGATCCACACAGTCAAAGGCTTTGGCATAGTCAACAAGGCAGAAATAGGTGTTTTCCTGGAACTCTCTAGCTTTTTCAATGATCCAATGGATGCTGGCAATTTGATCTTTGGTTCCTCTGCCTTTTCTAAATCCAGCTTGAACATCTGGAGTTTTACAGTTCACATACAATTGAAGCCTGGCTTGGAGAATTTTGAGCATTGCTTTGCTAGTGTGTGAGATGAGTGCAATCGTGCAGTAGTTTGAGCATTCTTTGGCATTGTCTTTCTTTGGGATTGAAATAAAAACTCACCTTTTTCATTTCTGTTGCCACTGCTGAGCTTTCCAAATTTGCTTGAATATTGAGTGCAGCACTTTCACAGCATCATCTTTTAGGATTTGAATTAGCTCAACTGGTATTCCATCACCTCCACTAGCTTTGTCCATAGTGATGCTTCCTAAAGCCTACTTGACTTTGCATTCCAGGATGTCTGGCTTTAAGGTGTTGATCACACCACTTGATTATCTGGTCGTGAAGATATTTTCTGTATAGTTCTTCTGGGTATTCTTGCCACCTCTTCTTAATATCTTCTGCTTCTGTTAGGCCCATACCATTTTTGTCCTTTATTGAGCCCATCTTTGCATGAAATGTTCCCTTGGTATCTCTAATTTTCTGGAAGAGATCTCTAGTCTTTCCCATTCTGTTTTTTTTCCTCTATTTCTTTGCATTGATCACTGAGGAAGGCTTTCTTATATCTCCATGATATTCTTTGGAATTCTGCATTCAAATAGATATATCATTACTTCTCTCCTTTGTCCTTCGAGTCTCTTCTTTTGACAGCTATTTGTAAGGCCTCCTCAGACAACCATTTTGCCTTTTTGCATTTCTTTTTTTGTGAGGATGGTCTTGATCACTGCCTCCTGTACAATGTCATGAACCTCCATCCATAGTTCTTCAGTCACTCTGTCTATCTGATCTAAACCCTTCCATCTATTTGTCACTTCTACTGAATAGTTGTAAGGGATTTGATTTAGGTCATACCTGGATAGTCTAGTGGTTTTCCCTGCTTTCTTCAATTTAAGTCTGAATTTGGCAATGTGGAGTTCATGATCTGAGCCACAGTCAGCTCTTGGTCTTATTTTTTGCTGACTGTATAGAGCTTCTCTATCTTTGGCTGCAAATAATACAATCAATCTGATTTAGGTATTGACCATCTGGTGATGTCCATGTGTAGAGTCTTCTCTTATGTTGTTGGAAGAGGGTGTTTTCTATGACCAGTGTGTTCTCTTGGCAAAACTCTGTTAAGCCTTTGCCCTGCTTCATTCTGTACTCCAAGGGCAAATTTGCCCGGTATTTCTTGGCTTCCTACTTTTGCATTCCAGTCCCCTATAATGAAAATGACATCTTTTTTAGTGTTAGTTCTAGAAGGCCTTGTAGGTCTTCACAGAACCATTCTACTTCAACTTCTTCAACATTACTGGTTGGCACTTGATTACTGTCATATTGGATGGTTTGCCTTGGAAATGAACAGAAATCATTCTGTCGTTTTTGAGATTACATCTAAGTACTGCATTTCAGACTCTTTTGTTGACTATGATGGCTACTCCATTTCTTCTAAGGGATTCTTGCCATAGTAGTAGATATAATGGTCATCTGAGTTAAATTCACCTATCCTAATCCATTTTATTTTGCTGATTCCTAAAATGTCGATGTTCACTCTTGTATCCCTTTTTGACCACTTCCAATTTGTTTTGATTCATGGACCTAACATTCCAGGTTCCTATGCATTATTGCTCTTTACAGCATTGGACTTTACTTCCGTCACTGATCATGTCCACAACTGGGTGTTGTTTTTGCTTTGGCTTCATCTCCTCATTCTTTCTGGAGTTATTTCTCCACTGATTTCCAGTAGCATATTGGGCACCTACTGACCCTGGGAGCTCATCTTTCAGTGTCCTATCTTTTTGTCTTTTTCCTAACTTAGCTCAGGTTTAATTCCCAAGTGACACTAGTGGCAAAGAACCTGGCTGCCACTGCAGGCGACACAAGAGAGTCAGGTTTGATCCCTGTTCTAGAAGGTACCCCAGAGGAGGAAATGGCAACCCACTCCAGTATTTTTCCTGGGAAATCCCATGATCAAAGGACACTGATAGGCTACAGTCCAAGGGCTCACAAAGAGACACAACTTAGCATGTACATAGAAATGACTTAACATGTAGATAAATTTATTCCCTACTTTACTTCAGCTTTAATTATAGTACATGTGAATAGCGTGTTGGTGTCTGCAGGTTCTGTATTATGCCTCCTCTAACTTTATAGCCGAGCCCTCCACTATGTTTAATTTGAATCTCTTTTCTGTCTTTAAAAATACATCTGTCAGTACAGTTTGGTGCCCTTATCTGACTCATGAAACTAGGAATAACATGCAAAAAAAAGGAAAAAATAAAATTTTGTTAAAAGCTGTAATTACTTAGCAAGGTTTTAAAAAGAAAACGAATATTTTTAGCATGAAAGAAAGTGTTAATTAAAAATAACTATTGGGAGAGTCTTATTAATTTAAATTTTTGGTATGTGTGAACTTGGTTGGGAAATCAAGGTCAGGTGTAGACAAATTGTTCTATTAATTTTTGTCCTTGAGGAATAAGAAATTGCTATGATGAAATTTACTATTTTATTAACTCATTAAAGAGAGATTTTTGAGGAATAGTTAAAAAGCTCTTTTAAGGGTATAATGATTTAATACTTACCTCAATGTTTAGCTGAATTTATATGCACACTTTATACTAGATAAGCAATTATGCATGCACAAATATATGTTAGTCTCTGAGCTTCAATTTAGATTTGTATCTAGAATCTATAGGACAATAATTTTTAATACATTTCTAGCTATTGGATGTAAATAATTTACTAGTGTAAAAAAATATTCAATATGCTGAGTTTCAAATAAATCTTCCTGCTCTGAAGTGAGTCTGTCAAAATTCTTACCAGCAAACAATGATTGCATTGTTCCAGACTTCCTTGACGGATGATAAGCAGGGTCTAGGTTCCTTTACAAGTACCCAGATCCTTTCTAAGCAGCCGCTCTTATAGGAGGTAAATTTAGTAAAGTTTTAGCTATGATGGGTAGAGATGAATAGGAAGAATTAAGCATATGATTATGGGTATACTGTAACAGATACTGGGGTAAGAGTCTAAAATTCTGAGTTCTGGGCCCATTTCTGTCTCTAGCTACTAATCTTAAAGTAAAATGTAACCAGCATCTCTTTCTTTTAACATGTAAAATGAAAATATACTTAAAAAAATTAAGTGTCTTATAAACTGTAATGTAAGGCATTATAAATAACTAGATTCTTTTATCCTGGGCTAGTAATTGTAAACTAGAGTCAGAATACAAAGCCAATATAATAATTGGGTTTAGCAGCTGGCTCTGTCTCTGTGATCTAGTGTCTCATATAATTTTTGAAGAGGCTATTTTACCTCTTAAATAATTCCCTTATGATTTAATGATTGGATTGATTTTGCTCCGTTTTATCATTTTGTAGCTAGATCATTCATGAGCCATGCTTTTCACATCTTCTCATAATTATAACCTCTATCATCATTATTATGATATTAATAATTATTTATACATGTGAAATATTTTGTGAAAGATGTAATTGGTTTATATTACTGTGTATACAACTTGTATTACTGTGTATTTCCTTATTTTCCTTAATTTATATTGAAGGCCACAGACCTCTTAGCATGTTTGTCATATATTATAGAGATGACAGTTTCACACTGAAGACCATACTGTTGCCCTGGCCTTTGGTCTAGTGATGTCAGTTGCGTACAGCTATGAAACTCTTAGTGACAGTCACAGTGAAAAGGAAGAATGCAGAATGAGATATGAATAGAGAAATCAGAGAGGAGTGGCATCTTCTGTTTCTGAGGAATATACAATAATCTATCACTGGGACAAGAAATGGTAGTGTGAGCTATGGCTTATATTTTGCCTCTGAGCTAGCATCTGCTATAGTATTAATTTAATCATCTTTTATTTGAAAATTCAATGTTATCTAATCGATTCCAGGTTTTAAAAACTAAATGCAGCAGGTGAAACAGAATGCTGACCAATTGTTCTCACTCTTGACTCCACTAAAATACCTTCTTTGTTGAACAGGAACAAACCTGTGGTAGGTACTAACTTGATTAATTCAGGTAAAGGGATCCTAACTACTAGGAACTAAGTGACAGTGGTAAATGGTTAAGTTGTTTACATCTGCAACAAATATTGTAACTTTGATTACATAGTATTTCTTGCAGCACATAATTTGGTAGAAATATCAATATTTTGAAAGAAAAATTTTTTTTAGACATGACCTTAAAAATGAATTAAAAATGATTGTAATGACTTCTGGTTTCCAATCAGGCATATACAAACCTTGGAATTTGTCTCTGTCCTAACAACAAGTAAAAAAGCTAAACAGATTGAAAAATCAACACATTTATTTGGGGACCATAACAGCAGTGGTCTGCAACCTTCTAGGTACCAGGGGTTAGATTCATTGAAGACAATTTTTCCATGGACTGGGAAGGAGGGAGATGGTTTTGGGATGATTCAAGCCCATCACACATTTTGTGCACTTTATTTATATTATTACATCAGCTCCAACACAGATCATCAGGCATTAGAGTCCAAAATTTGGAGACCGTTGCATAAAGAGGGGTGTTCACAAGTAAAACTGCTGGCCCCAAGATTGGAAAGACTGGCAGGTAAATGCAGAGATTCATGGCTTAGCACAGCAGAGCTTTAGAGCTTAACATTCTGTGGGAACAAGTGTGGGGGTAGAAAAAAAAATCATTGTAATTGACTAATTGGTGGAAGCTCAGTGCTGGCATTCTGCATGTTGCAACTCCAGGGGGATGCAGTCATAGGGGTGCCTCAAAATACTGTGAGGTTTACCTCCAGGAGCTAGACTAGATTCTCACAGTAAATATCCAAGAAATAACCCTTCCTGCTTCTCTCAGCGAGAAGAGGAAAAATAATTTTTAAAATACCACAGAGTGCTCTGTTTTTTTTTTTAACAAGTTCTGATAATAATAACTAACATTCATTGTTGTTTGCTACATGCCAGGCACTGCTAAGTGCTTTTCGTGCATTATGTTATTTTAGATATAAGAAAAATGAGACTTGAATAAAGAATTAGCATAAAACTCTGTAAAATTGAAAAATGAAATTAATACAGAAAATCAATGAAACCAAAGGCTGATTATTTGAAAAGATCAATGAAATTAATAAGCCTCTTGTGCCACTGGAGAAGGGAATGGCAAACCACTTCAGTATTCTTGCCTTAAAAATCCCATGAACACCGAGGAAACCAGAATTGAAAGAGACACATGTACCCCAATGTTCATCGCAGCACTGTTTATAATAGCCAGGACATGGAAACAACCTAGATGTCCATCAGCAGATGAATGGATAAGAAAGCTGTGGTACATATACACAATGGAGTATTACTCAGCCGTTAAAAAGAATTCATTTGAATCAGTTCTGATGAGATGGATGAAACTGGAGCCGATTATACAGAGTGAAGTAAGCCAGAAAGAAAAACACCAATACAGTATACTAACACATATATATGGAATTTAGGAAGATGGCAATGACGACCCTGTATGCAAGACAGGGAAAGAGACACAGATGTGTATAACGGACTTTTGGACTCAGAGGGAGAGGGAGAGGGTGGGATGATTTGGGAGAATGACATTCTAACATGTATACTATCATGTGAATTGAATCGCCAGTCTATGTCTGACGCAGGATGCAGCATGCTTGGGGCTGGTGCATGGGGATGACCCAGAAAGATGTTCTGGGGAGGGAGGTGGGAGGGGGGTTCATGTTTGGGAATGCATGTAAGAATTAAAGATTTTAAAATTTAAAAAAAATAAAATAAAAATAAAAATAAAAAATGGAAAAAAAAATTAAAAAAAAAAAATCCCATGAACAGTAAAAAGGCAAAATAGTAGGATACTGAATGAGGAACTTCCCAGGTCAGTAAGTGCCAAATATGCTACTGGAGATCAGTGGAGAAATAACTCCAGAAAGAATGAAGGGATGGAGCCAGAGCAAAAACAATACCCAGCTGTGGATGTGACTGGCAATAGAAACAAAGTCTGATGCTGTAAAGGGCAATATTGCATAGGAACTTAGAGTGTCAGGTTCATGAATCAAGGCAAATTGGAAGTGGTCAAACAGGAGATGGCAAGAGTGAACGTCGACATTCTAGGAATCAGAGAACTAAAATGGGCTGGAATGGGTGAATTTAACTCAGATGACCATTATATCTACTACTGCAGGCAGGAATCCCTCAGAAGAAATGGAGTAGCCATCATGGTCAGCAAAAGAGTCTGAAATGCAGTACTTGGATGCAATCTCAAAAACGACAGAATGATCTCTGTTCGCTTCCAAGGCTAACCATTCAATATCTCCATAATCCAAGTCTACGCCCCAACCAGTAATGCTGAAGAAGCTGAACTTGAATGGTTCTATGAAGACCTACAAGACCGTGTAGAATTAACATCCAAAAAAGATGTCCTTTCATTATAGAGGACTGGAATGCAAAAGTAGGAAGTCAGGAAACACCTGGAGTAACAGGCAAATTTGGCTTTGGAAGGTGGAATGAAGCAGGGCAAAGACTAATAGAGTTTTGCCAAGAAAATGCACTGGTCATAGCAAACACATTCTTCCAACAACACAAGAGAAGACTCTACACATGGACATCACCAGATGGTCAACACTGAAATCAGATTGATTACATTCTCTGCAGCCAAAGATGGAGAAGCTCTATACAGTCAGCAGAAACAAGACTGGGAGCTGACTGTGGCTCAGATCATGAACTCCTTATTGCCAAATTCAGACTCAAATTGAAGTAGGGAAAACCACTAGACCATTCAGGTATGACCTAAATCAAATCCCTTATGATTATACAGTAGAAGTGACAAGTAGATTTAAGGGCCTAGATCTGATAGATATAGTGCCTGAAGAACTATGGAATGAGGTTCGTGACATTGTAGAGGAGACAGGGATCAAGACCACCCCCATGGAAAAGAAATGCAAAAAAGCAAAATGGCTGTCTGGGGAGGCCTTACAAATAGCTGTGAAAAGAAGAGAAGTGAAAAGCCAAGGAGAAAAGGAAAGATATAAGCACCTGAATGCAGAGTTCCAAAGAATAGCAAGAAGAGATAAGAAAGCCTTCTTCAGCAATCAATGCAAAGAAATAGAGGAAAAGAACAGAATGGGAAAGACTAGAGATCTCTTCCAGAAAATTAGAGATACCAAGGGAACATTTCATGCAAAGATGGGCTCGATAAAGGACAGAAATGGTATGGACCTAACAGAAGCAGAAGATATTAAGAAGAGATGGCAAGAATACACAGAAGAACTGTACAAAAAGGATCTTCATGACCCAGATAATCATGATGGTGTAATCACTCATCTAGAGCCAGACATCCTGGAATTTGAAGTCAAGTGGGCCTTAGAAAGCATCACTACGAACAAAGCTAGTGGAGGTGATGGAATTCCAGTTGAGCTATTTCAAATCCTGAAAGATGATGATGTGAAAGTGCTTCATTCAATATGCCAGCAAATTTTGAAAACTCAGTAGTGGCCACAGGACTGGAAAGGGTTCATTGGAAAAGTATTCATTGGAATGAATACCAATCCCAAAGAAAGGCAATGCCAAAGAATGCTCAAACTACCGCACAATTGCACTCATCTCACATGCTAGTCAAGTAAAGCTCAAAATTCTCCAAGCCAGGCTTCAATAGTATGTGAACCGTGAACTTCCTGATGTTCAAGCTGGTTTTAGAAAAGGCAGAGGAACCAAAGATCAAATTCCCAACATCCGCTGGATCATGGAAAAAGCAAGAGAGTTAGAGAAAAACATCTATTTCTGCTTTATTGACTATGCCAAAGTCTTTGACTGTGTGGATCACAGTAAACTGTGGAAAATTCTGAGAGAGATAGGAATGCCAGACCACCTGACCTGCCTCTTGAGAAATCTGTATGCAGGTCAAGAAGCAACAGTTAGAACTGGACATGGAACAACAGACTGGTTCTAAATAGGAAAAGGGGTATATCAAGGCTGTATATTGTCACCCTGCTTACTTAACTTATATGCAGAGTACATCATGAGAAACGCTAGGCTAGAAGAGACACAAGCTGGAATCAAGATTGCCGGGAGAAATATCAATAACGTCAGATATGCAGATGACACCACCCTTATGGCAGAAAGTGAAGAGGAACTCAAAAGCCTCTTGATGAAAGTGAAAGTGGAGAGTGAAAATGTTGCCTTAAAGCTCAACATTCAGAAAACAAAGATCATGGCATCTGGTCCCATCACTTCATGGGAAATAGATGGGGAACAGTGGAAACAGTGTGAGACTTTATTTTGGGGGGCTCCAAAATCACTGCAGATGGTGACTGCAGCCATGAAATTAAAAGACACTTACTCCTTGGAAGAAAAGTTATGACCAACCTAGAGAGTACATTCAAAAGCAGAGACATTACTTTGCCGACTAAGGTCCATCTAGTCAAGGCTATGGTTTTTCCTGTGGTCATGTATGGATGTGAGAGTTGGACTGTGAAGAAGGCTGAGTGCCGAAGAATTGATGCTTTTGAACTGTGGTGTTGGAGAAGACTCTTGAGAGTCCCTTGGACTTCAAGGAGATCCAACCAGTCCATTCTGAAGGAGATCAGCCCTGGGATTTCTTTGGAAGGAATGATGCTAAAACTGAATCTCCAGTACTTTGGCCACTTCATGTGAAGAGTTGACTCATTGGAAAAGACTCTGATGCTGGGAGAGATTGGGGGCAGGAGGAGAAGGGGAAGACAGAGGATGAGATGCCTGGATGGCATCACGGACTTGATGGACGTGAGTCTGAGTGAACTCCGTGAGATGGTGTTGGACAGGGAGGCCTGGCGTGCTGTGATTCATGGGGTCGCAAAGAGTCAGACACGACTGAGCAGCTGAACTGAACTGATCTAAGCTAAGAAAAAAGGGAGAGAACACAAATTAGTAATACCAGAAATAAAAGAAGCGGTGTTAGTACAGCTCTATGGGAATTAAAAAGTTAAATGAAGGAATATTATAAAAAAAACCTCTGTGCCCACAAATTTAATAACCTGGGTGAAATCGCCCAATTCCTTGAAATATACAAACCTCCAAAACTCACTTAAGGAGAAATAGAAAGTTTGAATAGACCTGCATCTATTAAACAAATTGAATAAATAAACAATAAACTGTCCAAACAGAATGCACTAACCCCAGATAGGTTCATTGATGAATTCTACCAGATATTTAGGAAATAAATTATGCCAATTCTCTACAATATTTTTTAGAGGATAGCAACAAAAGAAATGCTTCCTGAGTCATCTATGTCGCCAGCATTACACTAACACAAAATCAGACAACAGCTTTTCAAGAAAATTATAGTTGGCATCTTTCATGAACATAACTGCAAAAATACTCAAAAAAAATTTAGCAAATTGAACCCCTAAAAGATAAAAATAATTATGCACCAAAACTAAAAGTATTGATTCTGGTTATATGGGCTATCAACATTTGAAAATTAAAGTAATTCATCACATCAGTTGACTAAAAAAGAAATTCATGATCATTATCAGTAGATGCAGAAAAAGTATTTGACAAAATTCAACATGCATTCATTAGAAAAACTCAGTAAAGTAGGAATAAAGGAGAACTTCCTCAACTTTACAAAGACTATTTATAAAAAACCTATATCTAACATCATGGTTAATGGTTAGAAATTTGAACTTTACTTTTAAGATCAGCTATTAAACAAGGTGATCTCTCTCACCACTGTTTTTAAATATGCTATTAGAAGTCTTTGCTAATATATTATGGATATGCTTTAGGTCACTTCAGTCATGTCTGACTCTGAGACCCTATGGACTGTAGCCCACCAGGCTCCCCTGTCCATGCAATTCTCCAGTCAAGAATACTGGAGTGGATTGTAATGCCGTCTTCCAGGGGATCAAGAAAAAAGAAATAAAATGTATATATATTAAAAAGAAAGAAATGATACTGTTAATAGATGATATGATTAGCTATAGAAAAAAGCTGAAAGAATTGACAAAAAATTACTGAGACCAATAAGCAGGTATAGCAAGGGTGCAGGAAACAAGGTTATAGAAGTAAAAGAAATAGCTATAAAAGCCATCAATTTGTGTTGCAGCTCAATCTCACATTTTGTAGAAAGTGAAATTTGGCTAAGAGTGGTGACTTAACGTGTCTGCAATCACACTGATGCTAGTGGTACACAAAATGCATTTTAACTGCACTGGACTTTCAGGACTTCTCCTAAGTCAATCTCATACAGTAGATAAGATCATGAACTCTGGATTCCAAATGCAGTTCTGAATCTTGGCGTCACCGTATACTTACCTGGGTTACACTGAACAACTAAGTTAAATTCTCTATGTCTGTGCCTTATCTCCTGTAAATTAGAAAAAATAATAATATTTACTTTCTTTTGTGTGAATTCAGTGAGTTAAAGTGCTCAGATCAAGACCTATACTAGGAAATCAACCCTGAATATTCATTGAAAGGACTGATGTTGAAGCTGAAGCTCCAATATTTTGGCCACCTGGTGTCCATTGAGTTGGTGATGCTATCCAACCATCTCATCCTCTGTCATTCCCTTCTTCTCCCGCCTTCAATCTTTCCCAGCACCAGGGTATTTTCCAATGAGTCAGTTCCTCACATCAGTTGACCAAATATTTGAGTTTCAGCTTCAGCAGCAGTCCTTCCAATGAATATTCAGGGTTGATTTCCTTTAGGATGGACTGGTTGGATCTCCTTGCCGTCCAAGGGACTCTCAAGAGTCTTCTTCAACACCACAGTTCAAAGTAATGTCTCTGCTTTCTAACATGCTGCCTAGGTTGTTCATAACTTTTCTTCCAAGGAGTAAGCATCTTTTAATTTCATGGCTGCAATCACCATCTGCAGTGATTTTGAAGTCCCCCCAAATAAAATCTGTTACTGTGTTTCTTCATAGTCAACTCTTATATTCATACATGACCACTGGAAAAACCATAGCCTTGACTAGATGGACCTTTGTTGGCAAAGTAATGTCTGTGCTTTTCAATATGCTATCTAGGTTGCATAATTTTCCTTCCAAGGAGTAAGCATCTTTTGGAGCCCCCAAAAATAAAGTCAGCCACTGTTTCCACATCTATTTCCCGTGAAGTGATGGGACCAGATGCCATGATCTTAGTTTTCTGAATGTTGAGCTTTAAGCCAACTTTTTCACTCTCCTCTTTCACTTTCAACAAGAGGCTTTTTATTTCCTCTTCACTTTCTGCCATAAGGGTGGTGCCATCTGCATATCTGAGGTTATTGATATTTCTCCCGGCAATCTCAATTCCAGCTTGTGCTTCATCCAGTCCAGCATTTCTCATGATGTACTCTGCATATACGTTAAATAAGCAGAGTGACAATATACAGCTGTGATGTATTCGTTTTCCTATTTGGAACCAGTCTGTTGCCCCACGTCCAGTTGTAACTGTTGCTTCTTGATCTGCATACAGATTTCTCAAGAGGCAGGTCAGGTGGCCTGGTATTCCCATCTGTTGAAGAATTTTCCAGTTTGCTCTGATCCACACAGTCAAAGGCTTTGACATAGTCAATAAAGCTGAAGTACATTTTTTTTCTGGAACTCTTGCTCTTTTGATGATCCAACGGATGTTGGCAATTTGATCTCTGATTCCTCTGCCTTTTCTAAATCCAGCTTCAGCATCTGGAAGTTCATGGTTCACATACTGTTGAAGCCTGCCTTGGACAATTTTGAGCCTTACTTTGCTAGTGTGTCAGATGAGTGCACACGAGTTATAAACCATCAATAGACTATTTCTCATGGTGTCCATATGAATCTTGCTGAAAAGATAAAAGTTTTCTAAGTTTTTAGCCTTTAGCACAACACTGCTTCTTGACTCTGTGACTATAACCATCTTCTGGAGATCAGTTGCAAGGGATAAAAAGAGAGAGAAATTGAGAAAATGTATAACTCACCAATATATATGTTGTTTTGTCTTATTTTTCCCCTCCAAAATTCATTTTCTTTCTTTTTCTTTTTTGGGTACATTTCAGAGTCCTCAGGTAGTTGCTTTATATACTTTGTCTAGAGATTTTAGCTGTAATCAACAGCTTTGAACTGTTGTAATCAACTTGTTTGAAGTGTCTTTACTCCATGTAGTCTCAAACCAAGATACCTTTTGGGAGACTCTTCTGACATTTAAGCAGCAGATGTTTTTAACAGCTCAATGGCTTGAGGAAAAGATTATGAAATAATAACAATTGTTAACTTTAAAAAATGCAAAACATGAGAGTTGTGAGTTAAGTTGCATTTGAGGCAAAATGAGGACTGTAGTCTGGGAGACAGCAGCTCAGATAACTCTGAAAAACTGTTCCAAAGAGGCTGGGGGAAAGGTCAACATATATGTGATTTTCATGAAGACGGAATATGTGCAGTCAAGCACATATTTTCCAGAAGTTTTCTACTAGTCTTGTGAGGCTTTTGTTAGTCATGAGCAACACTCATCACCATGAAGGATTTTAATGCTTTTCCAGATATGAGGAGATACAAAAACTGGGCTCATAAAATCAGGTCTTGAAAATAACTGTCTAAAGACTTTCCTTGCCAATTTTACTCAGAGGGCAGTGTCTTAATTCTGCTCTTCTCCCTGAACTCTTTTCAAGGAGTGTAGAAGGTCAGCAGGTGGAACAGCATGTGATTTAATCCTTGTTGAGGCAGATGTGCCAATTTGTAGTTGACACATAATAATGATAATTAGCATATTGAGGCTTTACCATATATCAGCTACATTTTCCTTTATTGTATTTTATTTTCATGCAATCTAATAAAAAACTATATTGTGCCCACTTCACAGCAAAAGAATCAAAGACTCAGAAAACTTAAGCAATGTATCCAAGAACTCATTAGGAAGTATTAATAGAAATGTAATTGAACCACAGGCCTGTAACCTGTAGGACCTATTTACCCTCTACATTACCTATAGTCAACTTCTTGTTCTGCTTTGCAATCGCTTCTAAGGCAGCTCAAGAAAGAGAATGTGGGCTAGGGAAAACTTGTATTTTAATTTTGGCTGTGTGCTTTGGACAAAGTGTTATGTTTTCTAAATTCTACTTCTCTATAAATTGGAGGTAAACTCCTTTATGTATATTTTTCAATGAAAACCAGAGAGCAAACATGTAAAGAACCTGTCTTAATTCATGGAAAAAAGATCAGAACACAATAAGCTCTAGGTACTACTACTTTTATTTTAAAAATGTACATATAAATTCTAGTATACGAAGATTCCCTGCATGCTAAGTCACTTCAGTTGTGTCCAAATCTTTGCAACCCTATGGACCATAGCCCATCAGGCTTATCTGTCAGTGGGATTTTTCAGGCTTGAATACTGGAGTGGTTTGCCATGCCCTCCTCCAGGGGATCTTCCCGACCCAGTATGTAAATATGGCTACTGATGTTTATGGTGAGTCGGTTAATTTTTTAAATTTTGTGATTTAGCCAATATTTACCCTGAGAAAAGATGAAAACTGGCTTTAGAAATCAAAGGTACTATTTTAAAATCATATATAATTTTAATGTTAATATATAACTATTGAAAAGTTAGAGTATCATCTCACTATGTTTTTGGTATAAAAATAGATTTAGGAATGGTGTTTTGGAAACTGAAGAGAAAATAAAAGATAAGGACTGTGATACTGAATATGCTAATAAATAATGTAATATGTAGCCTTTTATAAACTGATCTTGCCATTTCTCCCACTAGAACTTTCCTGTTTGCTGTGAATGTAAATGCATGTTCAGAAATTTACTAATTTAACATTTTAGCAAAGTGGTGGCAAAAACAAAACCAGGTCCCTCTAGTCAGAAAAAAAATGAAAGGCAAAGGAAGAAAGCATTCTAGCTAAATTAAGAATCAGAGATAAAACTTTAGGTAATGCTAAGTTAGGCCTGAGCTGCAAGGGAATTGTATCTTGACCTTTACAAAGATCTGGAAAGGTCAAGTGATCTGGAAGCTAGATCAGTCTCCTGTGGCAGAAATTTCCTGAGGCTTGTCTAGACTTGACCTTACTTACTTTAAGTAATGATGTTTATATACTGACAAATATTTTGATCAGTAAAACTAGCACACTCAAATAAGTACAGTTATCATGTTAAAGATTTCTTTGCTAGCCTAAAGAACCTACTTTTTCCTCAAAATAATTTATTTCTAGAAACATACTGTACTGATTCATAATCAAGGAGAAGTCAGCAAATGGCCCATGTTGACTTATTCAAAAATAAAAATAAAAAAGGAATAATTCCTGGGAAGTTGCTGATATGAGAGAAAACAGTATGTGTTAACTTGAATCACATAGCAATTTATTTGCTTATTCAATTTTCTTTCAACATATTTATTGAGTGCCACAATGTGCCAGAAGGCATGACTAGACCCTGCAAATACAAAGATGAACAATGGAGACCTCGACTAGCTCTCATGGAGAATGGAGTTAAATGAGGTAGACAACAACACAATTATGGAAAGAAATATAATATTTCAACTTTATAAGAAAAGCCCGAGTGTTTCATGGGCACATTAGTAGTAAAAATACTTAGTCTGAGAGGTAAGACAGAACTTTCCTCAGAAAGTAATGCTTTGGCTAAAATTAAAATCAAATGGAAATTTAATTATATGAAGGGGAACAGGGTAGGCAAAGGGAGAAACATTCCAGATATTTCAATGTGGATTCTATTCAGTAACAGATGGCACATTCAAAAGATGTTAACTGAAAACAATTTAAGGCAAGGGTTAAAAGAATCCACAAGGTAATGATGAAGCACAAAGGAAGGAGAATAAATACAAAATCCTTGCCATTTTTTGTTCTGACATGTCAACGTGAATGTGTCGTCCAAAACCAGTGTATTTGGAGCCATGGGAAGAGTCCAGGAAGGAAGTTATAGTTGGTTATTGAACAGGATTATAAGTGATTGAACAGGCTCAGAAAAGAAAAGAAAAAAAAAAAAAAAAAACCTGTGACATGGCAGAGAGGAAAGGGTGAGGATCTTCATACGTCCCTACAATATCCTGCTAGTGAGTACAGGTTGGGTGAAGGAAGGAAAACCAGAACATTAGTCAAATGAAATAACTTGTTCAGAGGGAGACAAGAATGAAAGAACACAGAAAATTCCATTTGATTTGGGGATGCATAAAGCATGCTAAAATGCCTACTTTTTCTCTGTCAGGGATTCTGAAAAGTTTAGGAAGAGGAATATGAAGTGTATACCTTGAAGAAGGATGTGGACCTTTTTTTTTTTTATTTTTTCCCCACAAGGTATTTCTGTATTTAAAGAGTCTATAGAGATATTAAAGAAGCTTTAGAAAGGAAATGAGAGAAAAGGCTCTGTGAAAATTAATTTAGAGAAGCTGAGATTTTAGATTCGATGATTTTATAGTGATTTTTCAATGTTTCTTCATTTAATTAAAGCAAAAATATTATTCTAACTATAAAGTTATTCATTATATATGTTAAAGATGGTGAGGCAAACTTTATTTGGGGAGACTATTATACTAAGGTTAGGGAACCATTGGGATGAACCACTGCAAGGAGATCAAACCAGTCAATCCTAAAGGAAATCAGTGCTGAATATTCATTGGAAAGATTGGTGCTGAAGCTGAAACACCAATACTTTGGTCACCTGAAGCAAAGAACTGACTTATTGGGAAAGACCCTGATGCTGGGAAAGATTGAAGGCAGAAGGAGAAGGGGATGACAGAAGATGAGATGACTGGATGGTATCTCCAACTTGATGGACATGAGTTTGAGTAAGCTCCAGAAGTCGGTGATGGACAGAGAAGCCTGGCATTCTACAGTCTATGGGGTTGCAACGAGTCAGACATGACTGAGTGACTGAACTAAACTGAATTGAGATGGATTTTGCAGAGAGGGCGACAGACTGGGTTCAACTGCAAATACAACAAGAAAAAGTGGGATTTATATTCAAAGAACAGGATGGAGATCAGTAATAAATTTTCTTAGAAGAAATATTAGTGGTAAGGATGGGGTGGGGTGTTTCTGGCTAATAAGATTTTTGTTAAAGACAGGCTAGGACGTTAATCCTAGTGTGTGGTTAAGGATGATACCCAATCAGTTATCAAGGGTGATTAGTTATCAACAATGGAGAATTCTGGCTAATTTGATTTAGCAGGATTTTTGCTAAAATTGAACAGACCATATGAGACATACACAAAAGCTGAAGTGTAGGGCCTTTGAGAAGATATTACAGATGAGTCTGAGCAGAATTTGATCAAGAAGAGAATTTTAGTCATAACTGTAAAGCTATTTCTTAAATGACATAGCACTGTAAGACTTAAAAGAGGATTAAAATAGATCATGGCCTATGCTTGCTTCTGAGAGTGATCAAGGGGTGAAGTTAACTAGGAAACCCATTATGAATCAAGGGAGTAAAAAACCCAAACCTTCACTTAGTAGAGATGAAAGAAGTAACTAGTCCGAATCTCAGGAGGTTATAGGTAATCATCATGAAGAGGATGTGTAAGGAACAAATTCAAAATGTAGTGGAATCAGATTTCTACCAAGAGGCTGTGATGCCTTGATTCTCTCATCCTAAAGCAGTAATTCATTCTCCAGTCAGAAGATGCACTGCATGTAAGTATGTCTCTTATCCATGCTTTATGACTAGTAGCAGTTTTACTGACCTCAGTGTCCAGAAATGAGGACCAGAAATAACATTGTCTGCAGGCACTGTACTGTCATATTTATGATATAAATAGCAAAAGCTTGTTCATGATTCATTATTTGTGAGTGCATCACTACTTTTTTCACTGACATTGAACAGAAAGAAAATCATGATTGATGAGCAAGAGAGAACATTGAAGAAAAAAGATAAAATGTCATAAGGTCAGTTCAGAAGTAACTGAGCAGCTGGCACAGACTTTTTAAACAGTCTTTATTGTGATAAGGGATTGCATTTAATATGAGCATTTTTTCTTAAAATTGTGGATATGGAATTCACTAAAAATAATTGTATATATATGAACAAAATGCTATTTTTATAAGCACACAGTATCTTAATATCTATTATGAGGCTGGGTTCCCACTGAAAATATTTTCATTTCATAGAGTAATAATATACTTATCCTTTGGTCTTACTTAAAAAGCTACATTGAATGGAGATATAGAAAAGCACTGACCTCCAGGTATGATGGAACAGGAAATATATGTAGGGAATGAAATAGATGTATGAAATGCAGATAAAAGTTACCCTTTAAAGAGAAATTCAAGTACCATTGCTCTCTAAATTTGCTGAAATGTATATAGTGGCAAACATACAATCTAGTCTACGAAATATGAACATTTCAGAAAGTTCTTTGGTTTAAACTTATAAAAAGACATACTAGAGTTTACAGAGAGAAAAGCAAAGGAAGGTCTGAGAACCCACAACTGGTTTGCTCTCAGGATTCTTAGAAGTTTATGTTTGTTACATATATAAAACTGCTAAGATTTAATATAAATAGGATAAAACTTGTGTTCTAAAATAGCAATCATATAGTTAATTTCAGGGTTTCTTTTTTCATTTAGGTTAAATGAAATTGTTTAACTTTGCTTTTAAAAAAATAGGAAACTGACCCAGATAATCTGCATAGTAGATATGAAATTCTTTGTAAGTGAGAGAATAATCCAGGAGTCAAGCTGATAATATCCTCTGATTGTTTGTGTCTGTCTCTTTGCAACCTCATGAATGGCAGCCCACCAGGCTTCCCTGTTCTTCACTGTCTCTTGGAATTTTCTCAAACTCATGTCCATTGAGTCAGTGATGCCATCCAACCATCTTACCCTCTGTTGCCCCCTTCTCTTCTTGCCCTCAATCTTTCCTAGCATCAGGGTCTTTTCCAATGAGTCAACTCTTCACATCAGGTGGCCAAAATATTGGAGTTTCAGCTTCAATATCAGTCTTTCCAATGGTTAGAGAATGCTAAAATAAAATCACTATTGTGTTTTATAAAGAGAGACAAATGAACCTAGTTTCAAGGCTCAAATTAAAAACAGTCCAAATTTTAATTTGAAAATTGGAGTAGCAAGGAAGGATTTTTCTTGGCCTGGGTTAGAATGTGAACATATTTACATACATTAAGTTTTTATATGTTTGATTGTTTTATGGAGATAAGTCTGGGAAGTTCGATGTCTTGATTGTATTAACTGCTGTTACTAACTTGAGGAAATAGCTCATCTCCACCACCTCAGATGCATTTGCTTTGCAGAACACTGTAAACATGAAGAAGAGTTCTATTGGTTTTGCCATCCTCATGAAATACAAAGGATTTTGGCAATCTGCAGAGAACCTTCCTCCAGAAACTGCATTGCATTCTTTACCATTCCAGCTGTAATGCTGAGGAAATCATATATCCTGTAAACCCCAGTTAGCCAGGTGTCCTCCCAACAACTGCTAGTAAAGGAATCTTGCCAACATTGTAATGAAGTCTCATGAAGCTGCAGCACTGCTTGTCTTCATCCAGCAGCTCCAGGCCTGCAGAGAAATGGGCTTTCTCGAGCTTAATTAGGCCAACATTTGGCGAGAAATGCCTCAATATGTAGAAACCTCTTCTCCAGAAATGAACAATCAAAGTCTTACTCCTTATACTTTCTGGAATAATCCATCAGAATGAAGTTCCAGTGAAGCTTCTTATCCAATAAGCTTCCATTTTTAGCTGCAGTTCTGAAAACTCATCTTGAGAATTTGAAGAGAATAAACAGAGTTCTTTCATTTCAGAAATAAAAATTTATTCTTGGACTTTGGTAAGTAAAGCAGTGATATTGTAAATAGGTTCATCATAGAGTTGGCAAGAATTATAACCCAATATGTAATTATGGTCCAAGCTTGGCACTTCCTCCAGTATATCTTCTTCATCTTTTTTATATTAGAATACAATTGCTTTATCTTCTTTGTCTTATTTGGTAAATAAACTAAAAAATAAAAGCCTGTGCTTCTGCGTCACTCAGGGTTCTCTAAGTAAAGAGAAATAGGATGTATATATATAGAGATATATACTATAAGGAATTGGCTTCCATAACCATGGAGGCTGACTGCTTCAAAATCTGCAGTAAACACTGATAAGCTCAAGACCCAAAGGAGCATAAGATGCATCTCCAAGCCAAAGTCCAGAAACATGAAGACCCAGGATTCTGAGACTGATCAGGTGAAGCTCAATCACATGTGGAGAACAATCTGTTTTAACCAAAGTTTGTTGGCTTAATATTTACCTCCGCAAGAAACATCTTCCAAGTTGATACATAAAATTAGCTATCATGAGTCCACTGCTTATCAAAATAACACTCATGCACATCTCCTAATATCATAATTACCAAATAAAGACAATAACAAGGACATATGTCCACCTAATATAATATAGCTATTATGTGTCAACTGAAAGTGCACTAATCCTTTCCATAGAAAAGAATACAAAGTCCTAGGTTGTTGTATTGATATATTCTACTTGATATCCAGTAACCTAAATGCATGTATGTGTATGTGAAATTGCTTCAGTCATGTCCGACTCTTAACAACTTTTTGGACTGTAACCTGCCAGGCTTTTCTGTACATGGGATTCTCCAGGCAAGAATGCTGGAGTGACTTGCCATGCCCTCCTCCAGGGAATCTTCTCAACCCAGGGACTGAACATGTGTCTCCTGAGTCTCCCACTCTGCAGGCAGGTTTGTTTGTTTTTGTTTTTTTTCCCACTGCTGAGCTGCCAGAGAACTCCATAACTTAAATACTATGGTGTAAAAATAAAACACTTAAATATTGTAATATAAAGTCAATATATCTATTGTAAGCCAATATGTCTATTGTATATGATAAAGGAGTAAGAGAGGGAAGAAAACAAATGTATTTAGTCTCCATATACAACATACTTTTAGCAAAATAAAAAGGAAATATTCATGACAACTACAGTCTTTATTTGTATAACTAGTTATATGGTCATAGCTACTTCCTTCCACTAACTGTTCTGTATTCCCTTTGCCTTCAGGAAGTACTTAAGCTGGTTGTAGTTCTTTACCTAGTAGAGTGACCCAAATCTTTATTCTTGAAGGGTCTGAGCCATTAGTAGTCCTATCTGAATTGGATTGTTGCAATTTTCTATTGACTTCAATCACAGGCAATGGTAATACTAAGACATGACAGAAGAGCTCTCCTGTATTTCATATATAGTCTTTCTGACCTCTATAGCAGAACACCAGCCCGATTTCACTCTGACAGTCAGAATCAATCACTCCAGCCAGCAGAGTAACTCCCTGTGTGCTGATGCAGAGGCACAAGGAGTCCAACATGGCCAGGTGGCAGTTTTAACTTCCAGTTCAATAAATCATTAATAAGAAGTTTTCCTTCCTTTGAAACTAAGATCTCTAGGGCAAGAACATAGTGATGGGAACAAGAAGCAAATTTTTTTCTAGTGGGTTACTAGAGATAATAATGAATGGTGCCATTCTCATGTCTACGTCTTTATTCCTAGACCCATAAATTCTGGCTATGGGAGGAAACAACACCATATATTGGATGCTAATTCAAAGCATTCACATCCTTCTGGGAAGCTTGCTCCAACTTTGCAAGATATTCCTCCCCGCTGGCTGAGTCTTCAAACGGCCATTCTACTCTTCTACCAAGCTAGCTGCTTTAGGACAGTGATGAACACAGGAAGACCAATGAATCGTATGAGCATAAACTCAATTTTTGCACTTTCTTTAGTGTGAAAAGAGGTCCTTGCTCAGAAGCAATACTGCATAAAACATCTTGATGGTATTATGGCACTGTCTATGTTCAGGGACAGTAGTTTTGTCAGAAGCAGTGTACACATGGGAAGAAAATCCTTATCCAGCATGAGTATCTATTCCAATAAGAACCATCACCACTATTTCCAGATCATGCCGTGGGCTATCAATACTTTTTGAATACTGAAAATAGAGTCATTAGTATCTTTCAATCTAATCAGATTAGAGAGCCAGTTGCAGAACCCAATTTCGAACCAATTCAGAGTCATTCTCTAGAACAAGTCTTGGTACCAACATCAGTATTAGAGTTTTCCAGAGAAACAGAAAAAATTATAAATATATATATATGTATGTATGTATGTATGTATATATAGCTCTTGACTCACACCGTATGGAAGCTGGCATTCAGTTATTATAGCATGGCCCAGAAAACTGGATTGCAGGGTCGATCATCCAGTTCTCATCTTCAGACTGACCAGCTAAAGACACAAGAGACCTGATGGTGCAGATGAAGTCTGAAGACAGAAGCCTAGATGATTCCCTCTTGGTCTGGGACACTATTATTTTTTGTTCTACCCAAGACTTCAGGTAAGTATATGAGGCTCACCCACAATATGAGAGGTGGTCAGTTTTATTCATTGGTTACCAAGTTAAGTGTTCATCTCATCCCCAAATATCCCCCAGCTTGACATATGCAATTATGTGTCACAACATCTACATTTTAAAAGTTATAGAAAAAATTCATAGCTAAAATCATGCCACTTTCTATTGGATTTTTAAATTTGATTCTTTCAACATCTAACACCTGTCTCTTTGATGGCAAAAGGGTCTTTTTACATTCTAAAATAAAAGTATTTTTCTCAGGAACTTATTTATTAGCAAAAAGTACATGATATTACTACTGGTGACTATGTAATAGTTTTATGAGAATTTGTGTGTGTGTGTGTGCATGTGTGTGTGGGGGGGCATGCCTCTGCACAATTAATAGCAATTTAGTAAATTTTTGAGCATGCAAATACAGATACAATAAAACTGACATTTTGTAGATAAAGTTTTCTAATTATACAGGACAATACTTTATTTTTTCTCCTTCAAGGGCACCTCTTTCTCAACTCACTACTTGGAAATTGATATTGTTCAACATCCTGTTGATACCATACATACCCAGGGTTTAACCAACCCTTCATTCTTACATAAATGTCTAAGAGTCTGCTATATTCTGCAACTGAGTACAAGCTGGTCATAAAATGTATCCCCAATGACTAAATAGACCCTTTGCAATAGATTGTGATACAGGAGTAAATCAAATGTTCACACAAATAAATTACAATAGGATCTATAAAAGAAAGGAATATAATGCTTTAAGAGAATATAAAAGAATTATATCTAAGCTGGAAAAATTAAAGATATACTAAGAATGGCAAACCACTTCAATATTCTTTCCTTGAGAACCCCATGAAAAGTATGAAAAGGTAAAATGATAGGATACTGAAAGAGGAACTCCCAAGGTCAGTAGTTGCTCAATATGCTACTGGAGACCAGTGGAGAAATAACACCAGAAAGAATGAAGGGATGGAGCCAAAGCAAAAACAATACCCAGCAGTGGCTGTGGCTGGTGATAGGAACAAGGTCCGATGCTGTAAAGAGCAATATTGCATAGGAACCTGGAATGTCAGGTCCATGAATCAAGGCAAATTGGAAGTGGTCAAACAAGAGATAGCAAGAGTAAACATCGACTTTCTAGGAATCAGCTAACTAAAATGGACTGGAATGGGTGAATTTAACTCAGATGACCATTCTATCTACTACTGCAGGCAGGAATCCCTCAGAAGAAATGGAGTAGCCATCCTGGTCAACAAAAGAGTCTGAAATGCAGTACTTGGATGCAATCTCAAAAATGACAGAATGATCTCTGTTCATCTCCAAGGCAAACCATTCAAATCACAGTTATCCAAGTCTATGCCCCAAACAGTAATGCTGAAGAAGCTGAAGTTGAACAGCTTTATGAAGACCTACAAGACCTTTTAGAACTAACACCCAAAAAAGAAGACCTTTTGATTATAGGGGACTGGAATGCGAAAGTAGGAAGTCAAGAAACACCTGGAGTAACAGGCAAATTAGGCCTTGGAATGCGGAATGAAGCAGGGCAAAGACTAATAGAGTGTTGCCAAGAAAATGCACTGGTCATAGCAAACACCCTCTTCCAACAACACAAAAGAAGTCTCTACACATGGACATCAACAGATGGTCAACACCGAAATCAGTTTGATTATATTCTTTGCGGCCAAAGATGGAGAAGCTCTATACAGTAAAAAAAAAAAAAAAAAAACCAAGACCAGGAGCTGACTGTGGCTCAGATCATGAACTCCTTATTGCCAAATTCAGACTCAAATTGAAGAAAGTAGGGAAAACCACTAGGACATTCAGGTATGACCTAAATCAAATCCCTTATGATTTATACACTGGAAGTGAGAAATAGATTTAAGGGCCTAGATCTGATAGATAGAGTGCCTGATGAACTATGGAATGAGGTTCGTGACATTGTAGAGGAGACAGGGATCAAGATCATCCCCATGGAAAATAAATGCAAAAAAGCAAAATGGCTGTCTGGGGAGGCCTTACAAATAGCTGTGAAAAGAAGAGAGGGGAAAAGCAAAGGAGAAAAGGAAAGATATAAGCTTCTGAAAACAGAGTTCCAGAGAATATCAAGAAGAGATAAGAAAACCTTCTTCAGAGATGAATGCAAAGAAATAGAGGAAAACAACAGAATGGGAAAGACTAGAGATCTCTTCAAGAAAATTATAGATACCAAGGGAATATTTCATGCAAAGATGGTCTCAATAAAGGACAGAAATGGTATGGACCTAACAGAAGCAGAAGATATTAAGAAGAGGTGGCAAGAATACACAGAAGGAATGTACGAAAAAGTCTTCATGACTCAGATAATCATGATGGTGTGATCACTCATCTAGAGCCAGACATCCTGGAATGTGAAGTCAAGTGGGCCTTAGAAAGTATCACTACGGACAAAGCTAGTGGAGGTAATGGAATTCCAGTTGATCTCTTTAAAATCCTGAAAGCTGATGCTGTGAAAGTGCTTCATTCAATATGCCAGCAAATTTGGAAAACTCAGCAGCGGCCACAGGACTGGAAAAGGTCAGTTTTCATTCCAATCCCAAAGAAAGGCAACGCCAAAGAATACTCAAACTACCACAGAATTGCACTCATCTCACACGCTAGTAAAGTAATGCTCAAAATTCTCCAAGCCAGGCTTCATCAATACGTGAACCATGAACTTCTGATGCTCATGCTGGTTTTAGAAAAGGCAGAGGAACCAGAGATCAAATTGCCAGCATCCAATGGAAAAAGCAAGAGAGTTCTAGAAAAACATCTATATCTGCTTTATTGACTGTGCCAAAGCCTTTGACTGTGTGGATCACAATAAACTGGAAAATTCTGAAAGAGATGGGAATACCAGACCATCTGACTGCCTCCTGAGAAATCTATATGCAGGTCAGGAAGCAACAGTTAGAACTGGACATGGAACAACAGACTGGTTCCAAATAGGAAAAGGAGTACGTCAAGGCTGTATATTTTCACCGTGCTTATGTAACTTCTATGCAGAGTACATCATTGAGAAACGCTGGACTGGAAGAAGCACAAGGTGGAATCAAGATTGCCAGGAGAAATATCAATAATGTCAGATATGCAGATGACACCACCCTTATGGCAGAAAGTGAAGAGGAACTAAAAAGCCTCTTGATGAAAGTGAAAGAGGAGAGTGGAAAAGTTGGCTTAAAGCTCAACATTCAGAAAACGAAGATCATGGCATCCAGTCCCATCACTTCATGGGAAAGAGATGGGGAAACAGTGGATACAGTGTCAGACTTTACATTTTTGGGCTTCAAAATCACTGCAGATGGTGACTGCAGCCATGAAATTAAAAGACACTTACTCCTTGGAAGAAAAGTTATGACCAACCTAGCTAGCATATTCAAAAGCAGAGACATTTCTTTACCGACTAAGGTCCGTCTAGTCAAGGCTATGGTTTTTCCAGTGGTCATGTATGGATGTGAGAGTTGGCCTGTGAAGAAGGCTGAGCACCGAAGAATTGATGCTTTTGAACTGTGGTCCTGGAGAACACTATTGAGAGTCCCTTGGACTGCAAGGAGATCCAACCAGTCCATTCTGAAGGAGATCAACCCTGGAATTTCTTTGGAAGGACTGATGCTAAAGCTGAAACTCCAGTACCTTGGCCACCTCATGTGAAGAGTTGCCTCATTGAAAAAGACTCTGATGCTGGGAGGGAATGGGGGCAGGAGGAGAAAGGGACGGCCAAGGATAAGATGGCTGGATGGCATCACTGACTCAATGGACGCGAGTCTGAGTGAACTCCGGGGGTTGGTGATGAACAGGGAGGCCTGGCGTGCTGCAATTCATGGGGCTGCAAAGAGTCAGACACGACTGAGCGACTGAATTGAACTGAACTGAAACAGATGTTTTGTATAAAATAAAATGAAACTGTATCAATAATGTAGAATTAACTTAGATGAAAGCTTAGAGGAATACAGAAGCATATCCCAGCCATAGAATAACATGTGTAATGCCACTCTATCATTCCATGTGTACATACTAAGTCACTTTAGTCATGTTCAACTCTTTGTGACCCTATGAACAATAGCCCTCCAGGCTCCTCTCTGTCCATGGGACTCTCCAGGTAAGACTACTGGAATGGATTTCCATGTCCTTCTTGAGGTGATCCTACTGACACAGGTATCACTTCTGTCTCTTATGTCTCCAGCTTTGGCATGTGGGCTCTTTACCAGTGGCATCACCTGGGAAGCCCACTCTACACTCAGTTCAGTTCAGTTCAGCTGCTCAGTCATGTCTGACTCTTAGCGACTCCATGAATCACAGCACACCAAGCCCCCATGTCCATCACCAACTCCTGGAGTTCACTTAGACTCACGTCCATCAAGTCAGTGATGCCAACCAGACATCTCATCCTCTGTCATCCCCTTCTTCCCCTGCCCCCAATCCCTCCCAGCATCAGAGTCTTTTCCAATGAGTCAACTCTTCACATGAGGTGGCCAAAGTTGGAGTTTCAGCTTTAGCATCATTCCTTCCAAACAAATCCCAGGGTTGATCTCCTTCAGAATAGACTGATTGGATCTCCTTGCAGTCCAAGGGACTCTCGAGAGTCTTTTTCAACACCACCGTTCAAAAGCATCAATTCTTTGGTGCTCAGCTTTCTTCACAGGCCAACTCTCACATCCATACATGTCTACTGGAAAAACCATAGCCTTGACTAGACAGACCTTTGTTGGCAAAGTAGTGTCTCTGCTTTTCAATTTGCTATCTAGGTTGGTCATAATTTTTCTTCCAAGGAGTAAGCATCTTTTAATTTCATGGCGGAACACCATCTGCAATGATTTTGAAGCCCCCCAAAATAAAGTCTCACATGGTTTCCACTGTTTCCCCATCTATTTCCCATGAAGTGATGGTAGCAGATGCCATGATCTTCGTTTTCTGAATATTTAGCTTTAAGTCAACTTTTCCACTCTCCTCTTTCACTTCCATCAAGAGGCTTTTTAGTTCCTCTTCACTTTCTGCCATAAGGGTGGTGTCATCTGCATATCTGACGTTATTGATATTTCTCCTGGCAATCTTGATTCCAGCTTGTGCTTCTTCCAGCTCAGCGTTTCTCTTGATGTACTCTGCATACAAGTTAAATAAGCAGGGTGACAATATACAGCCTTGACGTACTCCTTTTCCTATTTGGAACCAGTCTGTTGTTCCATGTCCAGATCTAACTGTTGCTTCCTGACCTGCATAGAGGTTTCTCAAGAGGCAGGTCAGTTGGTCTGGTATTCCCATCTCTTTCAGAATTTTCCAGTTTATTGTGATCCACACGGTCATAGGCTTTGGCATAGTCAATAAAGCAGAAGTAGATGTTTTTCTGGAACTCTCTTGCTTTTTCCATCATACAGCAGATGTTGGCAATTTGATCTCTGGTTCCTCTGCCTTTTCTAAAACCAGCTGGAACATCAGGAAGTTCACGGCTCACGTATTGCTGAAGCCTGGCTTGGAGGATTTTGAGCATTACTTTACTAGTGTGTGAGATGAGTGCAATTGTGTGGTAGTTTGAGCATTCTTTGGCATTGCCATCCCTAAGGATTAGAATGAAAACTGATCTTTTCCTGTCCTTTGGCCACTGCTGAGTTTTCCAAATTTGCTGGCATATTTGAATGCAGCACTTTCACAGCATCATCTTTCAGGATTTTAAAGAGATCAACTGGAATTCCATCAGCTCCACTAGCTTTGTTCATAGTTGTTTTCTAAGGCCCACTTGACTTCACATTCCAGAATGTCTGGCTCTAGGTGAGTGATCACACCATCATGATTATCTTGGTCTTGAAGATCTTTCTTGTACATTCCTTCTGTGTATTCTTGCCACCTCTTCTTAATATCTTCTGCTTCTGTTAGGTCCATACCATTTCTGTCCTTTATCGAGCCCATCCTTGCATGAAATGTTCCCTTGGTATCTCTAATTTTCTTGAAGAGATCTCTAGTCTTTCCCATTCTTTTCTTTCCCCCTATTTCTTTGCATCGATTACTGAGGAAGGCTTTCTTATCTCTCCTTGCTCTTCTTTGGAACTCTGCATTCAGAAGCTTATATCTTTCCTTTTCTCCTTTGCTTTTTGCTTTTATTCTTTTCATAGCTATTTGTAAGGCCTCCTCAGACAGCCATTTTGCTTTTTTCCATTTATTTTCCATGGGGATGGTCTTGATCCCTGTCTCCTCTACAATGTCACGAACCTCATTCCATAGTTCATCAGGCACTCTATCTATCAGATCTAGGCCCTTAAATCTATTTCTTACTTCCACTGTATAATCATAAGTGATTTGATCTAAGGCATACCTGAATGTCCTAGCGGTTTTCCCTACTCTCTTCAATTTGAGTCTGAATTTGGCAATAAGGAGTTCATGGTCTGAGCCACATTCAGTGCCTGGTCTTGTTTTTGTTGACTCTATAGAGTTTCTCCATCTTTGGCCGCAAAGAATATAATCAATCTGATTTTGGTGTTGACCATCTGGTGACGTCCATGTGTACAGTCTTCTCTAATGTTGTTGGAAGAGGGTGTTTGCTATGACCAGTGCGTTTTCTTGGGAAAACTCTCTTAGTCTTTACCCTGCTTCATTCGGTATTCCATGGCCATATTTGCCTGTTACTCCAGGTTTTTCTTGACTTCCTACTTTTGCATTCCAGTCTCCTAGAATGAAAAGGACTTCTTTTTTGGGTGTTAGTTCTAAAAGGTCTTGTAGGTCTTCATAAAACCGTTCAACTTCAGCTTCTTCACCGTTAATGGTTGAGGCATAGACTTGGATTACTGTGATATTGAACAGTTTGCCTTGGAAACAGAGATCATTCTGTCATTTTTGAGACTGCATCCAAGTACTGCATTTCAGACTCTTTTGTTGACCAGGATGGCTACTCCATTTCTTCTGAGGGATTCCTGCCTGCAGTAGTAGATAGAATGGTCATCTGAGTTAAATTCACCCATTCCAGTCCATTTTAGTTAGCTGATTCCTAGAATGTTGATGTTCACCCTTGCCATCTCTTGTTTGACCACTTCCAATTTGCCTTGATTCAGGGACCTGACATTCCAGGTTCCTATGCAATATTGCTCTTTACAGCATCAGACCTTGCTTCTATCACCAGTCACAGCCACTGCTGGGTATTGTTTTTGCTTTGGCTCCATCCCTGCATTCTTTCTGGTGTTATTTCTCCACTGATCTCCAGTAGCATATTGAGCAACTATTGACCTGGGGAATTCCTCTTTCAGTATCCTATCATTTTGCCTTTTCATACTGTTCATGTGGTTCTCAAGGCAAGAATACTGAAGTGGTTTGCCATTCCCTTTTCCAGTGGACCACATTCTGTCAGACCTCTTCACCATGACCTGCCCACCTTGGGTGTCCCCACGGGCATGGCTTAGTTTCACTGAGCTAGGCTGTGGTCCTAGTGTGATTAGATTGACTAGTTTTCTGTGATTATATTTTCAGTGTGTCTGCTGTCTGATGCCCTATTGCTACACTTACCGTCTTACTTGGGTTTCCCTTACCTTGGACGTGGAATATTTCTTCACAGCTGCTCCAGCAAAGCGCAGCCGCTGCTCATTACCTTGGATGAGGGGTATTTCCTCACCGCCGCCCCTCCTGACCTTAAACATGGAATAACTCCTCTAGGCCCTCCTGCGCTCACACAGCCACCACTCCTTGGATGTGGGGTTGCTCCTCCAGGCCACCACCCCTGGCCTTGGTCCCGGGGTGGCTCCTCTCAGCCATGCTATGTGCGCCAGTCTCGGCCGCCCGCAGCCACCCACGCTCTGTGCGCCAGTCTGTGTTATATTTTTAATTTTACAATTATTATTATTATCCTTACTATATTTCTACTACTACTGTCATTCCTACTGCTACTATTACTACTACTAGCCATAGGCTCTTAATTTCTGATTTAAACTAACCCATATCATAATCTTGAGCATTTCCAGCCTCCTAGGTGGTAGGTACTTCTATCTGGAGGAAATCACCCCAGCATAGACAGGCCTAGTTTAGCCTTCCACAAGGAATTTTTAAAGAAGCATAATTTATTATGTTATTTAATTGTTATAGAAGGGAGATAATCTGAGGAATTCTTGAGATGGTGTATAGATGCAGTTGTGACTTTTAATAATATGATATCTCTCATGCCAGTTTCATGGCAGGGGCACTAACATTCTGATGTGTCCCAAGTTAATACTTCTTGGGTATTTGCTTTTTTTTTTTAACTGCATAGTTGTGTGGGGCAGTAAACAGAATATGGATTTTGGAGTCAGAGTTATTTGAAAAGTTTAACTTTGGCTAAGATATTTAACCTCTCTGAGCCTCAGTTTCTTTGTATAAAATGGGCATTGGACTATCTGCTTCAAGGGAAACATTTAAAAAGCAAAGTAGTAACTGATAAATAGCATAGAGCAACACCTACATTGCACACAGTTGGCACATGAAAGTGAAAGTGAAAGTGAAGTCACCCAGTCGTGTCCAGCTCTTTGTGACCCCGTGGACTGTAGCCCACCAGGCTTCTCCGTCCATGGTATTCTCCAGGCAAGAACACTGGAGTGGGTTGCCATTTCCTTCTCCAGGGGATCTTCCTGACCCAGGGATCGAACCAGGTCTTCCACACTGCGGGCAGACGCTTTAACCTCCGAGCCACCAGGGAACCCTTCACTTATCCAACTTTTTCACTATTGAAATAAACTACACTGATCTTTCAAAGAAGAGTTCATGTATTATCTTTGTAGTTGCTTCAAATGTTTACTCTCTAGTACAATATAAATCTTTCTTTTAATATCGTTTATATTATGTTACTGGGACTTCCCTGGTGGCTTTGTAATAAAGAACCTGCCTACAAAAGCAGGAGATAAGGGTTCAGTTGACTAAAATCTACATGTTAACACAATGAAGCTCTGATATCCATGTTTTAACTTACCTTTCAATCTTTTAATTAATCTCAATAATTTCTAAGCTCCTTCTTGCATTCCAAAACTTTTGTTTAAAACTGTGCCTTTTACTATATCCTCTTTTCCACTCTCCAAGATTTCCAATGATCCTTCAGTTCAGTTCAGTTCAGTTCAGTCGCTCAGTCGCTCAGTCGTGTCCGACTCTTAGCGACCCCATGAATTGCAGCAAGCCGTGCCTCCCTGTCCATCACCAACTCCCGAAGTTCATTCAGACTCACGTCCATAGAGTCAGTGACATCATCCAGCCATCTCTTCCTCTGTTGTCCCCTTCTCCACCTGCCCCAAATCCCTCCCAGCATCAGAGTCTTTTCCAGTGAGTCAACTCTTCGCATGAGGTGGCCAAAGTACTGAAGTTTCAGCTTTAGCATCATTCCTTCCAAACAAATCCCAAGGCTGATCTCCTTCAGAATGGATTGGTTGGATCTCTTTGCAGTCCAAGGGACTCTCAAGAGTCTTCTCCAACACCACAGTTCTAAAGCATCAATTATTCGGTGCTCAGCCTTCTTCACAGTCCAGCTCTCACATCCATACATGATTCCAGACATTTAAACCTTTGGGCGCTTTCCTGGCACGTTGAATCTGGGCTGGTCCTGTGGTTCATTTGATGCAGAATGATATAGAAGCTATGCTGTGTAACCCTGGTGTCTCAGTTTTAAGAGATCTGAGCTTCTGCTTTGGCCAGTTGGAACACACTTTCTTGAAACTCAGTCATCATATTATGTAGGGAATCCAAGTGGTTATGTGAAAAGACACCCATGAAGGTAACTGAGCCTCAGCTGACCTCCCAGCTGTTAACCACCACCAACTGGCAGATTTGTGAGTAACAGCAGCCTTCCCAGCACCAGTTAACCCCAGAATTGTGAGAAGAAATAATTGTATTAGACCACTAAATTTGGACATTGTCATATAGCAATAAATCATCAAAACACTGAACTGTGCAGTGATCATAATGGTTGTTCATAACAGTCTTTCAAAAACAGAATGACAAGAACAGTAGCAGCCATACAATCTGATTATCTATCTGAGGTTTTATTTACTATTAAGTGGCCATTTAGTCTCTGCTTAAACTGCAAATATGTCAGTAATCTCACCACTTGTTAAAACAGTTGATTTAATTTTTAGATAATGTTATTTGAGTACTTATTTTCATTTGCAATAATTTCTTTCCTGTCTTTACCATCCATTAGTTCTGTCTCTATCTCTATGATCTTCTATCATAAACTTTATAATGCCCTTCACAAAACACATTAGATCTTCAATATCTAGTGGTTTGACTAGTAGATCCTCTCAACCTCAAGTTTCAAACCTCAGAATATGCTTTAGTTAATATACCTCTTGGGAAAAAAATAATAACAGTTCTCTGGAGGAGCCTATCGAGTGCTGGATCTCTTATTTAGAGTTATTAAGTGCCTTTGTATGGCACTTTTTACTTTCCAAAATGTTCCCACGTGTAAACTCACGTGATTCTAATGTCCCTAAAGTAGGGTTGAGTAGTTCTTCCTATTCTTTAATGAAAGATAAACTTAGACTAAGAAAAATTAAGAAACATTACCAGACTATTAAAACTTTCTGAGTCTCAGTCTAGAGTTTTGTTTTGACTTTCTTTCCCATCTCTGTTCCCTCAAGTGTAAAGACATGGTGGTGAATAGATACTCTTCCTCAAGTGTACCCTCATGAAGAAATTATTATATTTCCTATAAGTGACAGGTGAAAGGTTGACTAAAGCCATCACACTATACGATTTGTTCAGCCTTACTGAAGGTGAAATTAATACTATGTATATCCCAGAATCTTTAGTCATCTGTCTCCTCAGGCATAAGAGCATCTGACTGAAAGCATAGATCAACAAGTTTTCAAAATAAATCCTTTCTCAGAATGAAAAAATCACTCAACTTGTCTTCATAGAATTATCCTCTATAGGTCCTCATTCAATAAATAAAATAGGATTTTCAAGGTGTATTTATTTTTCAGCTTCGTTAGATCATTTATTATGATAAAATATTTTAGGGGAACCAAATTATTTTAATCATAATTACTTGAAAGGTAAATAAATTATTTTCTACTTTCATACCTAAATATTTCCTGGATGTATGTAAAAATATTGAAATTATAAAAACTGGTGAAGGAACACCTATAAGTGCGATATTAGTGTAAATGCATATATGAGTGTGTATATCTGTGTGTGGCCGTGTATAAGTGGGTTCAACCCAAAATAATAATATACATGATTAAATAAGATATCCAAATGCTAGTTTAGTTTTTTAAAATAACCTATATTTTCAAAATTTAGTTCTTACTTAAAGTAATATTTCACAATGGATATTATAGATGAATTGTAGTAATATTATAGTATTGTATAATACTATATAGAAATTATTATAATGAGTTATAGTAATATTTCATTATAGATGAATATTATTATTACCATGTAAGGACTGAAAATAATATTTTAGGAGAATTTTGAGGAAAAATTTAATAGAATCTTACTATTTGGAAAATTTGTCAACATAAATATGAAAACTAGTTTTCGCTTATGTAGAGAAATCCATATACAGCTGACTTGACCTATCATTCTGTATATCTGGTTACCTTTCTTTACATTTGGAGACTGAATTTATTTTGTGTGTGTGTGATTATAACCAAATTTTTCACATCATTTTACAGACTTCTACCACTCCATATTACTTGAGATATTCTCTTTCATATCATTTTTCTGGAATTTCATATATTTCCTTTATTTGAACATATGGGCCAACTTTAAATGTGTTAGTGTTTGATTAAGGCCAGGAAATCAGTACTTTCAGCATGCCTAATTATCTCAAGCCAGCTTCCAATTGTACTGTCATTAATTTCAGCTCTCCTCAATCTTTAATCAATTTCCTTTTTAAAAACAAATTGCAAGATTTGACACATTCAGATGATAACAAAAAAAATCATCTGTGGTGAAGAGTTTTGCGTCCCTGCCAAACTGAATTTACATTATATAAGAGAATATGTTTATTAACTAATAGAGAGTGCCCTCCTTCATTTAGGAAAAATTTAGTGATGTTACTGTTCATAAGTGGAATGGAGATTATATAATTTCAAGAGCCTTTTAAAACAATTTTGGGACTTTTACTATGTTGATTTCAAACATAAATGGACATTATTTTTATCAAAAAAGTATACTGATCTCTGAGATGTTAAATATAGTGCTGAAAAGCAGAAAACAAATAACAGTTTACAGTCATGGCAAAGTCTGATGTCAAAATCCTTGTTTGTTTTTCTACATCTTCCATTCTAAACAGAAGTTGGAAGATATAAGTTCTACCACTTGTTATGCTGTTAATGTCAATTCAACTGATTGTATGATCACAAGCTGATCACACAACTGACATTTAGCTTCAGTTTCCTTATATGCAAATACAGTTTTATGGATGAGACAGTCTTGATTTAATGGAAGTATCCTGGGTGATATAGCATTTATTCACGGTTCTCAACCATCCACTTCTGTTTCAACTACCTTTATGAATTTTATTCCTCAGGGTCCAACAATCTATTATATTTGAATAAATAATTCCACTACCACTTAAAAAAATCTATTTGTGATCCATTTTTGTATTCACTAATCATGTCTACATGTCAGTTCTGGCCATGGAAAGGTCATTATCTGTTCTATATAGCATTTCACCTAACCAGCAATGTCCCCAATGAAGTTCTCAGAGGTTCTATATAAAAGTGTTAAGGAAGTTGTCATAGCATCTTACAAAGTCTAAATGTGTGTGCAGTGGAAGATGGTATCTGTTGCTGGTGTTTACCTGATGGTTTTGGGAGCACACCCCCAGGTCTCATCCTCTTTCTTTTCATCTTGACATACAGCTACCATTTCCCTCAACTTCACCCAGCACTCTGATTCTTTGTTCTGTCTTTCTGGGTCCTACCACCTTCCCTATAAAATAATCCATTTCTTGGTCTTTTTTACCACTCACAAATTATATAGGCATAAGCTTCTTATGTGTTACTCTTTTTTTCTTTACTACCAGACTTTATCTGACTTGTTAAAGTGGAGATTTCTGAGCTGTAGATGTCTAGAGTTGGACCCATAAATACATGTAATACATGTAGGTGGGTGCATTGTGAATGATTTTCTCTCTGGTTTCAAGTAACATTATTAAACCATCTGAAATTCAAAACACCTCACCATGGAATTCCTTGGTGCCCTAGGAGTTGGAACGCCACACTTTCACTGCCAAGGGCACGGATTCCACTCCTGGTGGGGGAACTTTTTTCCCACAAACCACATGGTTTGGCCGGGGGGGGGGGGAAACAAGCCTCACAACAAGATCTTTAGTTTGTTTCTGGAGACTGCGTCTCCATATAAAAAATTTAAACCTATGTTAATTCAACTAATTTTAGATAATAGAAATCCAGTGTAGTTAGAAAAGAAGGAAAAGTTCACAGCACAATGTAAGGATGCAGAGGAAGTGGACGCTGGCCATGAAGAAGTTGTAAATTATTTCAAGGACTTTTGTCTTGAATCAAAGATGACAGAGCAACCTTAAACTAGAGTGAGCCATGGAGGAAATCTATATTCCACAAGATAACTCCAGTAGCACGTGAAAAATAGAAAAGCACAAGGTTATTTGGAAGAGAATTTAGGAAGTCAGGGACACTGAAGATATTTAAATGGGAAAGTGATTAAAGGTCTTGTTCGAGTTTATTTCAATGTGGTATTTTCCCCCTTATCAATTCAGTTCAGTCTCTCAGACGTGTCCGACTCTTTGTAACCCCATGAACTGCAGCATGCCAGGCCTCCCTGTCTATCACCAACTCCCAGAGTCCACCCAAAGCCATGTTCATTGATTCAGTGATGCCATCCAACCATCTCATCCTCTGTCATTCCCTTCTCCTCCTGCCCTCAATCTTCCCAGCATCAGGGTCTTTTCAGCTCTTTGTATCATGTGGCCAAAGTATTGGAGTTTCACCTTCAACATCAGTCCTTTCAATGAACACCCAGGATTGCTCACATTTAGGATGGACTGATTGGATCTCCTTGCAGTCCAAGGGACTCTCAAGAGTCTTCTTCAATACTACAGTTCAAAAGCATCAATTCTTCAGGGCTCAGCTTTATTTATAGTTCAACTCTCACATCCATACATGACTACTGCAAAAAACATAGCCTTGACTAGACAGACCTTTGCTGACAAAGTAAAGCATCTGCTTTTTAATATGCTGTCTATGTTGGTCATAATTTTCCTTTCAAGGAGTAAGCATCTTTTAATGTCATGGCAGCAATCATGATCTACAGTGATTTTGGAGCCCAGAAAAATAAAGTCTGACACTGTTTCCAATGTTTCCCCATCTATTTCCCATGAAGGGATGGGGCCAGATGCCATGTTCTTCGTTTTCTGAATGTTGAGCTTTAAGCCAGCATTTTAACTCTCCTCTTCACTTTCACCAACAGGCTCTTTAGTTCTTCACTTTCTGCCATAAGGGTGGTGTCATCTGCATATCTGACGTTATTGATTTTTCTTGGGGATGGTCCTGATTTCTGTTTCTTGTACAGTGTCAGGAACCTCCATCCTTAGTTCCTCAGGCATGCTCTGTATCACATCTAGTTCCTTAAATCTATTTATCACTTCCACTGTATAGTCATAAGGGATTTGATTTAGGTAATACCTGAATGCTCTAGTGGTTTTCTCCACTTTCTTTAATTTAAGTCTGAATTTGGCAATAAGGAGTTCATGATCTAAGCATCTCCTAAAAGAAAAATATGAGGGAAACATGGCTAATTAACATTCTAAGCAAGCCAGGTATCAGTTAATTGAGTTTTTATTGTACTTGCACCATCAGTTTTCAATACTGTTATTGAAACAGAATATTCTCTCTTTGGAATTTAAAAGTGTCTATTGTATTTCAGGCTCTAATCATCTTCAATTTTTCCCACAGATTGCCATCTGTAAAACTTCTGTAAACATTATTCTAAAAATAACCAATAATCTGTGTATCATTTGTTATTTTTTCCCACTGGAGATGTAGCCCATTTCCCTTTTTATAAATAAGGAAATAGAACCGGGGGGGGGGGGGGCGGGGACAAGCAGAGAATTAAATATCTCCACTCAGTGAATGATAGAGCACTATGAGTAATAATATATTCTGTGACTTTCCACAAGGCAATACTTAGCCATTGAATTCAAAGTAAAATTTGGCTCAGCTGGTAAAGAATCCCCGTGCAATGGGGGAGATCTGGGACTGATCCCTCAGTTGGGAAGATCCCCTGGAGTAGGAAAAGGCTACACACTCCAGTTTCCTGGTCTAGAGAATTCAATGGACTGTACAGGTCATGGGGTCACAAAGAATTGGACACGACTGAGCAACTGTCACACTTTCAAATTAAAAATGAGATGATGAAATATATATTTACAGGTTTTTTTGTAATTAGCCACCCAATTTTAAAATGCTACCTCTGTGACTGTCTCTCTGTCCCTCTCCACCCACACATACAGACACAGACACACAAACACACAGCTAGTTTCCTGATGGTTCTGCTTTTTTTGCAAACCTCAATTAACACAAAGACCATTAGAGATCAACTAACACCAAGACCATAGAAAATCTCCCCTGATACACTTCATATTCCATTGTTTTGTCTGATTAGCTTCTTCTTTTGCTTTCAGGTACCTTTAGTATTGTTAATAAAGTATATGAAAAGGCATGGAATATTAAAAAAATGAAGCAATGAGGTGGAATATTTCTGACAAGATACTGTCTAGAGTAGGAGAGTGGGGATGGTAGGTGTAAGGGAGATGAATGGATTTCGCATAAGCCTTTGATTATATGCTTGGCCTTCCCTTGTGGCTCAGCTGGTAGAGAATCCACCTGCAATGCAGGAGACATGGGTTCGATCCCTGAGTTGGGAGATCCCGTAGAGAAGGGAAAGGCTACCCACTCCAGTATTCTGTTCTGGAGAATTCAGGGTCGCAAAAAGTTGAACACAACTGAGCAGCTTTCACTTTCACTTTGAGTATTTGCTTATATTTCCCACTGAAAACAAGCAATAGAAAAACAAGAAAAAGATTTGAATTAATTTGAGGCATAACAATGTGAGTGTATAACTTCTAGTGGAGATTTCCAGCAGATAACAGGTAAGTTGGAAAAATCAAATGTGAAATAGATTTAGCAATCATTAGGATATAATTGACTATTAAATCCAAATGGGGAAGTGGCTCCATCCATGAAGAATATATAGAATAAGGGGACTAAGGAGTAAAGTACAAAGCTTATGGGAAACACCAACATTTAAGTATACATGGAGTCAGAGAAATCATAAAGTGCTTGCCAATTTTCAAGAAAGACAGGGGAAAATCCTGAATTGAACTTTGCCTTATAAACCTAGAAAGGCAAGTACTTCATCAAATGGGAAGACTTTCAAAATTTCCATAGTTTCACTCAAGCAGTAGAAATATAAGCCATATTTGACTGTGTTGTCCCATGGAAGAAGGCATTATGTTTACAGGAGGAATGTAAAGTGACATTACTAGAAAATCTAGGATGCTGAACTTTTAGGTTTGCTTGTGACTGAGGGACTTCTCAGGGTGCAAGACTTTCATTAAAATCAGAACAATTCCAGACAAACAGTGATGGTTGGTCACCCTGTGAAAGAGAATACTTTTGAAGAAGTAGAAATAATCAGAAAAAAAGTTGAAATTTCCATTCTCCTCCCATCCCCGTTATCTCTGATCCCTCTGTATACACACAATGGAAGAATCTTCACTCACTCAAAATGTTTGTAAGGATTGTGGTACACTTACAACAGAGAAATATTTTATTTAAGGCAAGGAGTAGAAAACATCCTGTGAATATGATGATACTATGTAATTGTGTGTTGTTTTGCTTTGTTTTTAACAGTGCACTGGTGTTCCAGATGGCATAATGGAATGTGTTGGTAAGAAAGCCTATAGTGAGAGATAAAATTAGAAGGGAAGAAATACAGAACAGCAAAGGGATAAGAGGGGGTAGCGACAGGTGACAGGAGGGACTTGCATTTAGAGGATGATATAAGATGACAGACCTGAGGAATATTTTACTATTTGCTTTGGTTAAACTGTACATCTGAATTCTCATGTAATGATAGCTATATCAACCAAGGAAGAAGTCAGTGCTACTAATCAAAGCTTGACTATATTTTCTATTTCAAATACAGTTTTAAAAAATACTGTGGTTTTGCTTAGAGTTTCAAATAGAGCATTTGTTAAAAGATAACAAACAAATATTACTCAACGCAGAAGCAGAGAGTGCAAACAACAAAAATAGTCACCTCTATTTTCTATCTTGGCAAAACTCAATTCTGACCTAGGATTTGACCTCATTAAAACTCATCGTCTGGAAAAATGTTTAACCCAAGTCAGAATAAAAGTATTTGTTCTCGTGGACTGCATCACTTGAAATTTTTCAGAAACATAAACAAGCTAATACATTCAGGGAAACATGTTAAGGATGCATGAGGAAGCAAATAAAAAAGGAAACTCTATCAATGATTGTACAGTCACACCACATAGAAAGTTAAAATTCCATTCTGTGATACAACCTAGATCTAATGAATCACCATTTTGGTCACTTATAGCTTTTTTTGTCCCTTTATGATTATACCACTTCTGTTTCACCATGGGTTCTGCTTGTTACCATCTCATTTCATGTCATCATTCTATATCCTACCACTGTCTACTGAGTTTCTCCGTATTTCCCACGTTCAAACTTCCATAAAAAAGGGCTGATCTGTAACCAGTGTAAAGAGTTCCTTTATGGCAGAAATCTTCAATCATGCTACTTCTTAACTACAGAAGAATCTAGATGTTTACCTTAGGTCCAAGGAGATATATCGAGTGACTCAGAGTGTGGAAGGGTGATAAGGTTCAAGCTATGATGAATTATAGTTCAAAAAAGTCTATCAGAAGACTGCTTTAGGTTTGACTCTTGCCTCAGGAGAGAGCATCTGTAGTACATATTACAGTCAGATATATGCACTATAGTGAAGAGACTGATGTGAGAGGGAAGGATGAATGTCATCTGCAAGATCAAAACTGAAATTTATTTTTAGAGTAACTTCATTTTATCAACTTGAAGTTAGTTTCCATAACCTGATAAGGGCAAGCATAACAGAAAATAAAATTGAAGATGTTTGGGACTAGAACTCATATATATGTTGTATTATTTGATCCTTAGATGATCCTTACTGTATTAGGATTCTCCAGAGAAATAGAATCAATACAATATATATGCATATATCAGATAGGCATGTTTTCAGTTTGATTGATTGAAGAGTTCTGAGCTGTCAGAACTGATGATTTATTGCTCCCATCAATACATGTCTAATAATAAGAAGGGACATGAAGGTAGGGTGACATCTATGTCAAGAAAGTAAAGATTTGCTAGGAACACAGAATCAGACTTCCATTTGTCATCCTTTGGCCAATAGGATGCACAAGTAGCCAAAATGTAGCTAGAAAAAATAAATCTAGAACAGATATTGAAACAGCTAATCAGTAGTGTCTTATAAATTCAAGCATGTGGATTTTTTTTTTTTCTGGAAGAGTAGAAAATAAAGCTCAATTGTTTCTATTCAGTGATGCAGTGATTATGATAAAAAGGATAGCAGACTTGCTGAGGGCTGCCACCAGGATCCACAAATAAGCTGAAAAGCAGATCCTCCCTGTCAAACCTTAAGATGATTCCAGCTCAACCAAGAGCTTAAATGCAACCACTTGAGAGACCCAGATATGTGACCCACAGAAACTGTGATATACTAGATATTTGTTGTTTTTAGAAAAATTCGGATGGATAAACTTAATTTGACAGATAACATTAAAAAAAAAGGAATAGTACCACTAGGACAATATTTCTCTTTAAAAATCAATGCTGAAAAAATTAACATGGGCAAATAGAATATCAGCACACTGGGACAAAACAGAGGGATAAAGAAGTAACATTCACCTGCTAGATATTTTAAGGAAGTTCAGTGAAAATATGCATTAAATTATCTCTTCCTTTAAGGAAATAAGACAATTGAGTATGTGTTGTTTTGAGCAGAATTAAAATACCTTAAATTGCTTGCATAGAAATTCCAATACATGGATATATGTAACATTTCCTTAACCATCTGTTGAAGAGTAATTAACATAAAACTATACAGATTTTACTGAGGACCATAACGATCCTTAAGTGTATGGTACCATAATCACTAATCCTGTTATTCCCTGACAAACAAAGGGTGGCTACAGCTTCAATTTATTGATCATCTCTTCTGCTGTAGAAATACATACCATCTTCACGAACAATAATATACTAAGAGAAAACCATAATTGAAAAATTCACACACACACACCCGTGTTCATAGAAACAATATTTACAATAGCTAGGACATGGAAGCAACCTAAATATCCATCCACAAGGGAATGGATGAAAAAGATGTGGTATATATATGCAATGGAATAATTCTCAGCCATAAAAAAAAAAAAATGAAATTGGGTCATTTGTAGAGACACTGATGGACCTGGAGACTGCCATACAGAGTGAAGTAAGTCAGAGAGGAAAAAATAAATGGTGTATATTAGTCTGCATATGTGAAATCTAGGAAAATGGTATAGATGATCTTGTTTGCAAAGCAAAAATAGAGATACAGACCTAGAGATCAAAGATGGATATGGAGTAATTTAACGAAGAATAGCTAAGCTATTCAGGAAGTGCATAAATAACAACTTCTTGTGTGTAAACATATATCGTATCAGTTCAGTTCAGTTCAGTTGCTCAGTCGTGTCCGACTCTGTGACCCCATGAATCACAGCATGCCAGGCCTCCCTGTCCATCACCAACTCTTAGAGCTCACTCAGACTCACGTCTATCGAGTCAGTGATGCCATCAAGCCATCTCATCCTCTGTCGCCCCCTTTTCCTCCTGGCCCCAACCCCTAGCATCAGGGTCTTTTCCAGTGAGTCAACTCTTTGCATGAGGTGGCCAAAGTACGGGAGTTTCGGCTTTAACATCATTCTTTCCAAAGAAATCCCAGGACTGATCTCCTTCAGAATGGACTGGTTGGATCTCCTTGCAGTCCAAGGGACTCTCAAGAGTCTTCTCCAACACCACAGTTCAAAAGCATCAATTCTTCAGGTCTCAGCCTTCACAGTCCAACTCTCACATCCCATACATGACTACTGGAAAAATCATAGCCTTGACTAGATGGACCTTTGTTTGCAAAGTAATGTCTCTGTTTTTTAATATGCCATTTAGGTTGGTCATAACTTTCCTTCCAAGGAGTAAGCGTCTTTTAATTTCATGACTGCAATCACCATCTGCAGTGATTCTGGAGCCCCCAAAAATAAAGTCTGACACTGTTTCCACTGTTTCCCCATCTATTTCCCTAACATCTTAGCATACATTAAATATGTTTTCACATATTTCAAATTTTCTTTGTAGTCCATCTCTTCCTGTATAGTCACTAATTTTATATTCCTTACACTCATTCCCCATCTACTAGAATTCTCATTTGCTTGACCAATACACAGCACTTAGGATAGGTTCTCAGATTTTTAGGTGTTTGAAAATTTCCTTTTGTTTTAAGAAGTGCAAAATGCTATGGATATCTACTGTCATACAATAAATAGTATCACTGTAAAAATAAATGGAAGTCATAGTTTGAAAGAAAGCCTTTAAGTTGTCATTCCATAGCTCTTAGCTGACATATTGTATAATTAGGAGTTCCTAAGAATTGATGCTTGTGAACTGTGGTGTTGGAGAAGACTCTCGAAAGTCCCTTGGACTGCAAGGAGATCCAACCAGTCCATTCTGAAGGAGACCAGCCCTGGGATTTCTTTGGAAGGAATGCTGCTAAAGCTGAAACTCCAGTACTTCGGCCACCTCATACAAAGAGTTGCCTCATTGGAAAAGGCTCTGATGCGGGGAGGGATTGGGGGCAGGAGGTGAAGGGGACGACAGAGGATGAGATGGCTGGATGGCATCACTGACTCGATGGATGTGAGTCTGAGTGAACTCCGGGAGTTGGTGATAGACAGGGAGGCCTGGCATGCTGCGATTTATGGGGTCGCAAAGAGTCGGACACGATTCAGCGACTGAACTGAACTGAACTGAAGTGCAATTCTTCTACGAAAAGCTGCAAATAGAGTTGATATATTTGTCAGTGAGTAATACCAGTATATCCAGTGCTCCTGTGGTTAAATATCAGTCTATTCTTCTCCTGAGAAGAAAATAGGCATTCAATGACAAGTCATTTGTTGAAACAAATATGATCTCTACATGATTCATCCCTTCAAGGAGATTTGTCCTATCTGCTATGGGACATTTAAAAAAGACTTTGTTTTTACCAAGTGGAAATACATGATATTATCCATGGTTTTTTGTTTTTACCTGAATTATCCAATAGAATTGAGTGAAAAACAAAGAAAACACACACACACACACAAATCAAGCAGTTTTTCAATCAGATGAGAAAATGGTGTTCATGAAACCTTAACTATATAACTACTTTTCAAAAGAGTCAGTTACTGAATATTATCCACAGTTAAGACTCAATATACAGGGAAAAATTTAATGAACATTTTCTTTCTTGTAAGTAGTTTCTCTTTCAGTTCAATGATGGGTAGATAGTTTCTCTTTCAATATCTCAGATGCATACTCTTAAATATTGCTAACTGTCACCATCTCCACACATTGATGAGATATTAGACAGGTATTGTAAATAAGAGATTAAATGAATAATAAAATAATTCAAACTGGATTTGGCCTCATCCATATGATATTATGCCAAAGTACCCATAAAATAACAGCTCTAAGGAGCCTAGATGAACCCCTTACATAAATGTCAGAAGCACACCTTCCTAATCAAAGCAAAATCAAAGCCACTTGCTTTGATTTCACTCCTTCAATATTTTTTTTCCTTCAAGATTTCTTCATAAAACAAATACTCTGACCTGCTTTTTATTCTTTTGTTTTATGTCAGGAGCCACATTAGGCATTACTGACAAAATGGAGGTGCGGCCTCAACCCCTTCTCCTCAGGGTCCCGGGATGAAGGGGTTAGCTCTTGTGATTCTGATTTTCCTTCCTTTCCTTTCTTCAGTTGAGTTGGCTGGAAAGAATGTTAAGGTGCTTGAGAGAAGCATGAGAAAGCACAAAGCCTTCTGCAGTTGTGCCCAGAAAGTAATCTATCAAGTAACCATTGACATTTGTTCAAGGATCGTTACAAAGAATGTTCCAGGATTGAAGGATTAATGCAGCCATGATAGGGAAAGTGGAGATGTGCCCGCAGGCGGGGCTCTCTGCCTGGGCTGAACATGCTTGCAAGCGAGGTGTTCAGCCAAGGAGTCTGGACACAGCCTTGAGTTTAATGGTCCCTTGCAAAAGAGGGAACATCCCCTTCTTGTGATAAGAAGAAGGAGGAAGGCTCTGGACAGACTCTGCAGTAAGGAGAAATTTCACTCCCTTTTGCTGTACGATAACATTTATGCACATGAGCTATACTGAAAAGGCTTGGTCATACTGTCAGGAATTCTGCCCAGGGGGGCTATATAAAAGTAAACCACAAGCCTGCTTGGTTGCACAGTTATTATTTTTCCTCTGGCCAGAGTGGTGTCTGTCTCTTGTGTGTGTCTTGTCTTTTATGTCATTTCACTCATAATCTCCAACACAGGATGAGCATGCAGGCTGCAGCTTGAGGTCATGGGAAGGACTGTTATCTGAGACCTGTTTGTGAAGGGAATGTTTGTGGTAAAAGAAGTTTGCTGAGCTTAGGGTTTAGGAATAATTAAAAATAGCTAGAAGCCTTTTTAGGAGATAGTGATCTTAAGATGTTAGGGGCAAACAGGATTTAGAAGGATAAGAAATAAACTGAGGAATGTAGCATGAGTTACAATGTAATCACAAGTTAAGTGTAGGACACATAAAGGAAGTAGATAATAGATAGTAAAGCTGATTCCGAGAGAATCGCTGAAGCAGGAACTCTGTTTGTAGGGCCATAGTGATTTCTGGAGACAATAAATCTGGGTGGGGGAAACTAAAAATATCAAACCTCTGACCTAACGCTTTTGTCAAAGTATAAAAGAAAACCTGAAGCTTGAAATAAACATGTAGTTCCGTACTATGAGTCAGAGGCGACATCATCATCCACTGATACCGCTTACCCCTTCAGGCTGATTCCCTGGCTGCTGGAGCTGAACTCCAGCAGTTTTATTTATTATTTCCTTCCCAACTCTCTGAGTTTCTCCTTATTCTTTACAAAGAATGCTTTAAAAGCTCAAAAATATAACATTCATTTGATCATAATTTCAATAACAGACCATGTAACAAGACTAATAAGAATATATATACTATATATATATGTATATATATATGTATATATATATATGTACTTGCTTAAGTCATTTCTGACTCTTTGTGACCCCCATGGACTGTAGCCCACAAGGCTACATTGTCCATGGGATTTTCCAGTGGATCCAGGGGATCTTCCTGGCCCAGGGATCAAATCTGCTTCTCTCATGTCTCCTGCATAGGCGAGTGTGTTCTTTACCACTAATGCTACCGTATATACACAAATATATCTTTAGTGAGCTGTTGTTGTTTAAAATAGTCAGTTTACTTGAGTAGTTATATTATTGCTCTATGAAGTAAGAGAGAAAAAAACGTTGGGAAATTTAAAATAAATTGCTCTTATTCATATATATATAACATACAGTATATATGATAGAATATATAAATAATTATGTATATTTATATTTTATCATATATTTTCTAATATAAATAAAAACTGTGCTGTGCTTAGTAGTGTCTAACTCTTTGTGACCCCATGGACTGTAGCTCAAAAGGCACCTCTGTCCATGGGGATTCTCCAGGCAAGAATACTGGAATGGGTTGCCATGCTTTCCTCCAGGGGATCTTCCCAATTCGGGGATCAAACCCAGGTCTCCCGCATTGCAGGTGGATTCTTTACTGTCCGAGCCACCAGGGACACCCATGAGTACTGAAATGGGTAGCCTATTTCTTCTTCAGGATATCTTCCCAATCCAAGAATGGAACTGGGGTCTCCTGCATTGTAGGCAGATTCTTTAACAAAGAATCTAACTAGTAATTTAATGAAGAATAGCTAAGCTATTCAGGAAGCACATAAATAACAACTTCTTTTGTGTAAACATATATCATATCAGTTCAGTTCAGTTCAGTTGCTCAGTCGTGTCCGACTCTGCGACCCCATGAATCGCAGCACGCCAGACCTCCCTGTCCATCACCAACTCCCAGAGTTCCCTCAGACTCATGTCCATCGAGTCAGTGATGCCATCCAGCCATCTCATCCTCTGTCGTCCCCTTCTCCTCCTGCCCCCAATCCCTCCTAGCATCAGAGTCTTTTCCAGTGAGTCAACTCTTCGCATGAGGTGGCCAAAGTACTGGAGTTTCAGCTTTAACATCATTCCTTTCAAAGAAATACCAGGGCTGATCTCTTTCAGAATGGACTGGTTGGATCTCCTTGCAGTCCATGGGACTCTCAATAGTCTTCTTCAACACCACAGTTCAAAAGTATCAATTCTTCGGCACTCAGCTTTCTTCACAGTCCAACTCTTACATTCATACGTGACCACTGCAAAAACCATAGCCTTGACTAGACGGACCTTTGTTGGCAAAGTAATGTCTCTGCTTTTGAATATACTATCTAGGTTGGTCACAACTTTTCTTCTAAGGAGTAAGTGTCTTTTAATTTCATGGCTGCAATCATCACCCGCAGTGATTTTGGAGCTCCCCCAAAATAAAGTCTGACACTGTTTCCACTGTTTCCCATCTATTTCCCATGAAGTGATGGGACTGGATGCCTTGATCTTCGTTTTTTGAATGTTGAGCTTTAGGCCAACTTTTTCACTCTCCACTTTCACTTTCATCAACAAGCTTTTTAGTTCCTCTTCACTTTCTGCCATAAGGGTGATGTCATCTGCATATCTGAGGTTATTGGTATTTCTCCCGGCAACCTTGATTCCAGCTTGTGTTTCTTCCAGTCCAGCGTTTCTCATGATGTACTCTGCATATAAGTTAAATAAGCAGGGTGGTAGCATTACCTAATTAGAGAAATTGTATGAATACACCTAGTTAGGAATGTTTCAAGCTTGGAATCATACTTTATATCATCACTTTTGTCAGAACTGAAATACATTACTTTTTTATTAATTGGGCTTTATCTTTCTATGGCAAGTTGAGATTTAACATGTACTGTTTTTTGTTTTTTGTTTTTTGTTTTTTTTTCCCCCACTCTGGAATCATGAGGAAAAGAAGCTATACCACACATGTTAAACAGGCAAGGGAGAATTTATTCAAAACTTTTGCAATAGGGATTAAGAAAATTGCAAAAGGGCATAGAGATTAAACTCAATGTCCAAGAAATGAAGTGCAGGAGATTTTTTAAGTTCTGAGATGAGTTAATAGAAATTTATTAGAGGATAGTAATGGGGAGGTTGAAAGTGAAAGTGAAAGTGAAGTCGCTCTGTCTTGTCCAACTCTCAGCAACCCCATGGACTGCAGCCTATCAGGGGAGGTTAGTCAGTATGATTAGGCCAACTGTGTTTGCTAATTAGAACTTTTAGAAGTTAGACAACTGCCTTCCCACGGTCACTGAGAGATGTGGGCCCCATCTTTCCTGATGATTGTGTTTTTGTAGGATGGCTGCTAGGTCACTGACAAAGATGTTTCTGGGTTGCAAAACTGAGGAGAGGCTGTGAGAAGATTTGCATCTCAAAGGAGGAGAGAATTTATAGCTTTAAAGTTTTGAAAGTAAATACTCTAAGAAAAGGGAGATTAGGGTCCAAGGACTTCCCTGGTGGCTCAGAGGGTAAAGCATCTGCCTACAATGTGGGAAGCCTGTGTTCAATCCCTGGGTCAGGAAGATCCCCTGGAGAAGGAAATGGCAACCCACTCCAGTACTCTTGTCTGAAAATCCCATGGACAGAGAAGCCTGGTAGGCTACAGTCCATGGGGTCAAAAAGAGTCAGACACAACTGAGCGACTTCACTTTCACTTTCTGTCAGGAAGAACTCTACCTAAAATTAATAAAGCAGAGGCCAGCTATTGAAGTCAGAGGGGAACTTGCTAGGAGGCTCAGTGGTAAAGAACCCTCCTGTGATGCAGAAGATGTGGATTCGAACCAGGGTCAGCAAGATCCCCTGGAGGAGGGCATGGCATTCCAATATTCTTCTCTGGAGAATGCCAAGGACAGAGTAGTCTGGTGGGCTAGAGTGCATGGGGGTCCCAAAGAGTCAGACACTACTGAAGAGACTGAGCATGCATGCACACATCACAGTCAGAGTATATAAATGTGGGAGGGGATACTATATTTTGTAAATCTATTATTTTCTAAAATTAAACAGAGTTCCAAAGAATAGCATTGAGAGATAAGAAAGCCTTCCTCAGTGATCAATCCAAAGAAATAGGAGAAAACAAGAGAATGGGGAAGACTAGAGATCTCTTCAAGAAAGTTAGAGATACCAGGTGAACATTTCATGCAAAGATGGGCACAATAAAGGACAGAAATGGTATGGGCCTAACAGAAGCAGAAGATATTAAGAAGAGGTGGCAAGAATGCCCAGGAGAACTGTACAAAAATGATCTTCATGACCCAGATAATCAAGATGGTATGATCAGTCACCAAGAGCCAGACATCCTGAATGTGAGATCAAGTGGGCCTTAGGAAGCATGAATATAAACAAAGCTAGTGTAAGTGATGGAAATAAAATTGAGCTATTGCAAATCCTAAAAGATGATGCTGTGAAAGTGTTGAACTCATGCCAGCAAATTTGGAGAACTCAGCAGTAGCCACAGGATTGGAAAAGGTCAGTTTCCATTCCAATCTCTAAGAAAGGCAATGTCAAAGAATGCTCAAACTACTGCACAATTGCATTCATCTCACATGCTAGCAAAGTAATGCTCAAAATTCTCCAAGCTAGGCTTTAGCAAAACGTGAACCGTGAACTTCCAGATGTTCAAGCTGCCTTAGAAAACATAGAGGAACCAGAGATCAAATTGCCAACATCTGCTGGATCATGGAAAAAGCAAGAGAGATCCAGAAAAACATCAATTTCTGTTTTATTGACTATGCCAAAGCCTTTGACTATGTGGATCACAACAAACTGTGGAAAATTCTGCAAGAGATGCGAATACCGGACCATCTGACCTGACCTGCCTCTTGAGAACCCTGCATGCAGGTCAGGAAGCAACAGTTAGAACTGGACATGGAACAACAGACTGGTTCCAAATAGGAAAAGAAGTACGTCAAGGCTGTATATTTTCACCATGCTTATTTAACTCTTATGCAGAGTATATCATGAGAAATGCTGGGCTGTATGAAGCACAAGCTGGATTCAAGATTGCCAGGAGAAATATCAATAACCTCAGGTATTCAAATGACACCACCCTTATGGCAGAAAATGAAGAAGAGCTGAAGATCCGCTTGATGAAAGTGAAAGAGGAGAGTGCAAAAGTTGGCTTAAAGCTCAACATTCAGAAAACTAAGATCCTGGCATCCAGTCCCATCCCTTCATGGCAAACAGGTGAAGAAAAGTGGAAACAGTGGCAGACTTCATTTTGGGGTGCGCTCCAAAATCACTGCAGATGGTGACTACAGCCATCAAATTAAAAGACACTTACTCCTTGGGAGAAAAGTTATGACCAACCTAGACAGCATATTAAAAAGCAGAGGCATTACTTTGTCAACCAAGTTCCATCTAGTCAAGGCCATGTTTTTTCCAGTAGTCATGTATGTATGTGAGAGTTGGAGTACAAAGAAAGCTGAGCACTGAAGAATTGATGCTTTTGATCCGTGGTGTTGGAGAAAACTCTTGAGCGTCCCTTGCACTGCAAGCAGATCCAACCAGTCTATCCTAAAGGAAATCAGTCCTGAATACTCATTGGAAGAACTGATGTTGAAGCTAAAACTCCAATACTTTGGCCACCTGATGTGAAGAGCTGACTCATTTTAAAAGACCCAGATCGTGGGAAAGATTGAGGGTAGGAGGAGAAGGTGGCGACATAGGATGAGGTGCTTGGATGGCATTATTGACTTAATGGACATGGGTTTGGGTGGACTCTGGCAGTTGGTGATGGATGGAGAAGCCTGGCATGCTGCTGTCCATGGGGTCGCAAAGTGTTGAACACAACTGGGCAACTGAACTGAACTGAAAATTAAACTAAGTGTAAATTCATTTGTGGCATTTCCAAAATATAGACCAGAATAACAGTCAAACAGAAACTGAAATAAGATTAGATATCTCTCTGAATTAGGTACTATATGTATTCAGAGCAGCCTGTAGTTCAGTTTGGTCCCAAAATACAACCTTAGAAGCTACAAAAATTTCAGAGAAGTGAAGGAGAAAATGACCTGATTTTACATATAAAATACCTTGTATTAGGATAATGTCATTACCAAAGAAGTCAATATCCTTGAAATACTTTTACTATTGTCATGCAGAATAAGACTTTGGGGAATTTAGAAGGAAAGGATTCTAATTTGATCCTAATTATCTCTGCTTTAATTAGAGCTTTCAATGTTCACTTAGTGAAATTTACTGAGGTGTCGCAAGAGAAGCACTGGATCTGTCAGTTTTATAACTGGGAAAGATCTTAGTACCATGTCCAACCAGTTCATTTTAAACAAGTAACAAAGACAAGGCAACTTACCCATTGGGCATATCTCTTACACCTCCTACACACACACACACACACACACACACACACACACAATAGTACTCAAAGTGACAGAATATTTTTCTTTCTAAATTCCTGTGTTGCTAAATTTCATTGCAATGCTATATTCCATCAAGTTGGCTTTACATAATGTTATAATTATTATGATTTATGATTACACACTACTAAAAATTAACATATTGTATTTTTCATGATACATAAATTGGGATAAATATTTGATAAAAATGGTCTCTAAGTTCTTTTCATTAAAGGATAATTAAATGTTTTAAATTATTTCTCAATTACTACAACTGACTTTATATGTGAACAATGAAATCCCTAGTTGATTTTGTTAGGCAGTTAGAATAGGAAAAAGGAGTCCAAAATGGCAGTGGCTAAAAGACAAAGGGGAAAGCCCATAAAAATAGAACAACAGAAGGTCTGAGGACCAGAGTAAGGACCCCAGGTAAAACAAACAGCCCTCCTGGCTAGCCCAATTTGCATAGGTCTGGCCCAGGGGGAGGAGAAAAAAACATGTAAAAAGAGAAGCCAAAATTGAGCTGGGACTTTCTCTTCCCATCTTTTGGGTCAGTCCACCCTCACGCCTTGAGAACGTATTTTCCTTTGCTTGCCAATAAAACTGAGCTCTAACACTGGTCGATCTGTTGCTTCAAATGTTTGCTGCGGTGAGACAGAACTGAGGAAATTACACACTCCCCCAACAATTTCATTCAGATAAAATGAGCTTTGCGACTTGGCCAATGAGAAACAGAACTCTCAAACTGCTCATTATCAAACAGTCTTACAATGACTACATATATTTCAGTACTGTTGCTGCTGCTGCTGCTGCTAAGTCGCTTCAGTCGTGTCTGACTCTGTGTGACCCCAAAGACGGCAGCCCACAAGGCACCCCCGACCCTGGGATTCTCCAGGCAAGAACACGGGAGTGGGTTGCCATTTCCCTCTCCAGTGCATGAAAGTGCAAAGTAACAGTGAAGTCGCTCAGTCATGTCCGACTCTTTGTGACCCCATGGACTGCAGCCCACCAGGCTCCTCCTACCATGGGATTTTCCAGGCAAGAGTACAGCAGTGGGGTGCCATTGCCTTCTCTGATTTCAGAACTAGTGCTTTCTAAAATTTCCCAGACTTAAAATGTTAGTAAACAAATCTTTAAAAGCACCTGCAAGGATGCAGCATGCTTGGGGCTGGTGAATGGGGATGACCCAGAAAGATGTTATGGGGAGGGAGGTGGGAGGGGGGTTCATGTTTGGGAATGCATGTAAGAATTAAAGATTTTAAAATTTAAAAAATAAAAAACTAAAAAAAATAAAAATTAAAATCAAAAAAAAAAATAAAAGCACCTGCAAGAAAGAATATGTTTTTTAAAGGACCATTAGACATTTAATAATTTTTTTAGATTTTGCATATTCAATTGAGCCATATTTTCAAGACTAGAACAGTGTTATGCTTAAATGTTTGTGTACTTCAAAATCTGAATGTTGAAATCTTACCCATCCCCCATAGGATGATATTAGAAGGTGAGGTCTTTGGGAGGTAATTCAGTCATGAGGATGCAGTTCTCATGAAAGCAATTATTGCTCTTATAAGGAAAGACAGATTGTTGGCTTGATGTTTTACCCATTATCAAAAACAGTGTATTGGAGTGTCCTATATAGTTGTTGATTTCTCTCTTCAGATCTGTCAATATTTGCTTTATATATTGAGAACAAAGGGACCTAACAGATATGCATATACATATACATATATATATATATATATATATACACACACACACATACACACACACACACATATATATGACTTTCTACCCAAAAGCAGAAATGCATTCTTCTCAAGTACAAATGTGTCATAAGCATTCATATAAATATTTTTATGCAAACCTGTTTCCTTCTCACTTTACTAAGTATATAAGAGTAAAATTGCTATGATATATAATAAGCATATATTTAAATATATAAGAAATGACCACACTCTTTTTCAAATTGACGATATCATTTGCCATTCCCACTGAGATTTTCTTCTGTTGCTCATTTTGCCAAAATTTGGTATTTTCCATCTTTTAAAAATTTAGAACATTTTAGTGGTTGTACAATGATTAATTTTTAATGACTAATGATATTTAACATCTTATATATGCCATCCACCTGTCTACTTTGGTATAGTGTCTGTACAGGTACTTTGTCTGTTTTTTATTGAATTATTTGTTTTCTTATAGTTAAATTTTGTTTGCAAATATTTTCCCTCATTGTTGTGACCTACAGTGTCATTGAACAGTATCTTTTGCAGACAAAACGTGGTTAATTTTTATGAAGTCTAATTTATCATTTCTTTCTTTATACATTCGGCTTTTGACGTTTTCTCCAAAATATCTTTGTCTAAGTATCACAGTCAGATCTCGCAATATGTACCCCCAAAGACATTTGATAATTTTATATTATTTAGGCCTGTGATTCATTTTATGCTAAAATTTATGTATGTCAAGTGTGTGTCAAAGTTCTTATTCTGCAAAGGGTTATTCAATTGTTTCTGTACTACTTGTTAAAAAAACTATCCTTTTTCTAATCAGTTAAAAAGAAAATGGCCCCTATGTATCTTCATCATGAATTAGTTTGCATATTTTTGTGAATCTATTTCTTGGATGGTTATGCTTTCCATTGATATATGTAGGTTGCTCTTACCTTTTACTTAGTGTGGTTCTTGGTTATGTGAAAGGTTTTCCTCTGTGTTTCTACTCTACTCTTAGGAATCTCTGGAATCTTGTGCTAATCACAGAAGGGTTTTTCCCTCACTCTTGGCACCTCTCAGAGCTGTAGGCTACTGCTTGGTACTTGATTGTACTACTTGGTACTTGATCAGGTGGGCTCTCAGTTTTCCTAGCAGAGCCTCAGTCTTACAGAGACTTTGGGAGCCTAGACTTTGGATTTAAGGCAGTCTCTGAATTCCTGTTGTTCTTGTTCTTTATCAACTTAAAACTATGATGGGTTTTGAGTGGGAAAGAGTTTCTTGTAATAATAATAATAACAGACCTCTAGTCTTTTTTGAAACAAATCCTGACTCCAAGAAGGAGTTGTTTCCTGTTTTTTTTTTTTTTTGGGGGGGGGGTGGCAGGGTATGGTGGGAGACATAGAGCTTTAACTTATCCTCCCATCAAATTATTGGGGGATGGGATAAGAGGGGAAGAATCCTGTGGGCTGAAAGCAGAGATTCCCAGGCTTCCCCTGAGCCACATGAATTTTATCTACCCCCTTTCCTGAAGGAACGTCCTCACATTCTTACTTAGCAATAGTCACTGTGAGGTACTTAGCAATAATCACTGTGAATGTTGTTGAAATCTAGCATTCCAGTGTCTCCCATATCTTTCAGATATGAGTTTTATTTCCAAGAGGAGAGAATATTTACCTTTCCTACTACTACAAAGAACACTTCACCTCTTGGAAGAATTTAATGTGTGGTTAATTAATTAAGTAGAATTGAAGCATGCTAAACAGTATCTTACTTATATCACACTTTTTTCTTTGATATATTAGATAATGATTTAGTGATAGGTTAACTGATACTTTTATTTTTCCTGACATTTGGATACTTGATAGAAATGATCAGTTAAAATTCTATTATACAGAATGGAAGATGAGCTGAAGAAGATTGATTTATTTTGCAGACTATAAACTTTGAAATACATAGCATAAGTAACTATTTTAATTTTATTTTACATTTTTCAGTTGATCCTAATTGCAATTGAGGTCAACAAATGAGTTTTCCTATAGACATGGTGAATTTTGTTTCAATAAATCAGTTTGAAATCTTCAGTAATTTAAAAAAAACTGTTTATAGTTAAACATAAACAACAGGTTTAAAAACACATTTTTTACTCCCATTTAAAATGATTTTTTTAATGCTTTTCAACCAGCACTGACAGTTTTAGAGCACTTACTATTTCATTAGCAGAATTCTGACCACAGGGAAGAAGAAAATAAGTAAGACTGAAATATTAGCCTATGTGATTGTTATACAAACCCTGAAAATTATCCAAATGTAGGTTTTGTGATATAGAAATTGAGATCTCAGGGTAGAAATTTGAAGATTCAGATCTCCAAAATATCATTATAGTTTTTTCCACTCTTAAACTCCACTACAGTGTTACTTATCTTCTCTCTCATTTAAAATGACACTAGTTCAATTTAATAATCTTACCCCAAAAGTGCACTCCATCATTCTTCAAAATTTTATTATTTTCTAATTCAAACACCTACATACACATTCATACAATTTCAATTTCTTATATACCAGTGGAAGATAGTAGCAGTAAATGTTAGATAGTCCTAATATACATTGTTCACAACCAATTTCCAATAGACCAAACAGAGAAGAGGGGACCTGAGTAGAAATATATGAGAAAAACTCCTTTCCCAAAGTGGCATGGAAGATCAGGTACTGAAGTAGGCAGTATCCTAGTAGGAAATGAGTCTATTGCATTATATAAAGTGCATGTTGTGAATTCTGCTTTCATTTAAGATGCAGAAATTCACAGGTGAAATGTTCACACTACAAGTAAAACTTGGATCACTGCAGATGGTGACTGCAGCCATGAAATTAAAAGACACTTACTCCTTGGAAGAAGTTGTGACCAACCTAGATAGCATATTCAAAAGCAGAGACATTACTTTGCTGACTAAGGTCCGTCTAGTCAAGGCTATGGTTTTTCCTGTGGTCATGTATGGATGTGAGAGTTGGACTGTGAAGAAGGCTGAGCACCGAAGAATTGATGCTTTTGAACTGTGGTGTTGGAGAAGACTTTTGAGAGTCCCTTGGACTGCAAGGAGATCCAACCAGTCCATCCTGGATTTCTTGGAAAGAATGATGCTAAAGCTGAAACTCCAGTACTTTGGCCACCTCATGTGAAGAGTTGACTCATTGGAAAAGACTCTGATGCTGGGAGGGATTGGGGGCAGGAGGAGAAGGGGACGACCGAGGATGAGATGGCGGGATGGCATCACTGACTCGATGGACGTTAGTCTGACTGAACTCCGGGAGTTGGTGATGGACAGGGAAGCCTGGCGTGCTGCGATTCATGGGATCGCAAAGAGTCGGACACAACTGAGCGACTGAACTGAACTGAAAACTTGGAAAATATACAAAAATTGTAAGTTTTCTTGAGTCCACTACAGAGCCAAAGTTTCAAGTCAACCGGGTTAACTGACTTGGGAACAATGACAAGCTTTTCTAACAGGAGATGAGGACCAGAAAACTTTTTCACATCTGGCAGTATGCAAGACGTGGCTGTCACATAAGCAGGTAAGAGATAATTCAGATACATCAGTAAACCATGAAAGGCTGAGATTGGACTAACTGGACAGTTTAGAAAAGAAACTGTGACCTTAGGGCATAAGGGGAGTTCACAGTCACTCACTAACTCTGTTTTTATAGGCTTTTTACTGGGTGCACATGAAGAGATTGGTGGGGAAACCAAAGAATAGAGTCTCTTGGTGGCAGGAGCATCTGGGAGCTTATTGATTGTTCCTAGAGACCAGAAAAAAATGCTACCCATAGCCGGGGACTGTTCTTTTTATCAAAGAAAACTTTCAACTACTAGGGGAAGAGAGAAAACATTATGGTCCTCAGGGTTCCAAAAAGTGCTCCTGCTTCTGGGGTGGGGAATTGGGAGAGGCAGAAGTGAACTCATTGGCCTCCAGGCAATGAGTAAATAAGCCTCTTAGACTTAGAAAGTCTGCTACCATTTGGGGAAAAGTGGGAAAGTTTCTCCCGCTCAAGACCACCACAAATACAATGTAGAGTTTAGTTTATTAAAATGTCAGGGAAGTGTGCAATTTCCTTGGTTCGTTTTAGCCACTGCAAAAATTTGAAGCGACAGATGGAGCTGTGTTATAGCTCAGTTTTATTAGGGAAAACAAGATAGTACACTCAGGAGGAGTGAGAGTGGACCAACCCAAGAGACAAGAGAAGAGAGGCCTCAATCCTTCTACGCCTCTTCCTTTTATACTTTTGTCTCTTCCCTCCAAGCCTGCCCTGTGTAAATTGGGCTAGCCAGGAGGGTTGTTTGTTTTACTTGAGGTCCTCACTCTGGTCCTAGGACCTTCCTTTGTTCTATTTTTGCAGGCTTTTCCCTTCTTTGTCTTTTAGCCACTGCCATTTTGACTCCTTTTTCTTTTTCTAACTACCTAACATTCACCCCTCAAGAGATGGGAGGACCAATTCTTTGGGGATACAGCCATTGAGGTCTCTCTAGTGAACTGGGATGGCAAGGGGCATTGGGCCTCCCTCTCTTGTTAGTCTCAAGCCTCAGAGTCCTTATAGCAGTGCCCATCTAAGGGTGAATTATATTTTCCACTGTAAGCTATAGTTTTATGTATCCTTGTTGAACTGGTATTGCATGTTGTAGCTTGTTGACGGGTGTATCGAGTGTCTTCTGTTTCTTTCATGGCTTGACTCACGATTAGTGAATCCAGGAGTTGTCTCTTGGTACTTTGATGGCTATGAGGGTAGAGAGTATTACGAGGTAGGGGTCCTCCCATGTGGGCTGGAGTTGAGCCTTTGGGGACTCATCTTTCCAGATTTTAATTAGGACTTGAGTTCCTGAAGCATATAGTGATGACTCTTTAGAATCTTTTGGGTCCTGGTTGACACCCCACAAGTGTATATCCTGTTGGAATTGCCCAAAGGCCATGGTGTAAGACTCTGGATCTAGGAAGAGGACATTGACATAACAAAAGGTCTCCCATATAGCATCTCATAAGTACTAAGACTGACCTGTTCCTTAGAAGCAATACAGATACAGAGGAGAGCTATTGGTAAAGCCTCCTTCCATCCCAGGAAAGTCCCTTGGCTTATCTTTTTTTAGTTGATTTTAAGAATTGTTTGGCTCTTTCTATTTTTCCTGAAAATTGAGGCCTCCATGAACAATAGGAAGAATAAATGCCCAATGTTTTAAAAACCCTTTGGGTGACCTTAGAAGTAAATGATGTTCCATTGTCACTTTGTAATGATGTGGGCAGACCAAATCTTGGAATGATTTCATGGAGCAGTTTTGTTTATTTTTTTTAACCATCTCCTCAGCTTTCTCAGTGGTGGGAAAGATTTTAATCAATCCTGTGAACATATCTATCATGACTAGTAGGTATTTATATCCTTGAGAAGCTGGCATCTGGGTGAAGACCATCTCCAAGTCTTCTCCTGGGTAGGTCCCATGTCATTGGATGGGCTGGGCCAGCTGGGGTCTTTGAGCTCCTTGGGGGTTGTTTAATTGGCAAATGGAACAAGAGGAGACCACTTGTCTTATAGCTGTTTGGAGCCTATTGCTCTGAAGGACCTTTCTAGTAATCTTTGCAGGGCCTTCTCCCCTAAATGAGTGGTGACATGTAAGGAGTTAACCAATTTCTATTGGAGGTTCCCACGCAGAAAAAGGAGTCCCTCTTTGAACTACCCCATATGATCATCTTAAAAGCCTTCACTCTTAGCTTTAAGAGTCTCCCCTTCAGTATATGAAGGAGTTTCTAGCAAATTAGTCTGTGGAACTAAGGTGGCAATTCCTTGGTTTTTCTATTAGGTCAGTTTTCTGAAATGCTGCTCTCTTAGCTTCCTGATTGTCTACTTGGTCCCCTCGTGCCACTTCCATGCTCCCTTTTTGGTGTCCTTTAGAACAGGAGACTAAAACCTTGGTGGGCAGATGGACTACCTCCAAGAGCCTAATGATTTGATCACCATATTTGATTGTGGACCCTTGGGTGGTCAAGTGGCCTCTTTCTTTCCAAATAGCAACATGTGCATGTAGCACCAGAAAGGCATCTTTGGAATCAGTGTAAATGGCTACTCTTCTCCTTTTCCCAGCTCTAAAGTTCGAGTTAAGGCTATGAGCTCAGCTAACTGGGCTGAAGTACCTCGTGGCAATGGCAACCCACTCCAGTACTCTTGCCTGGAAAATCCCATGGACGGAGGAGCCTGGTAGGCTGCAGTCCATGGGGTCGCTAAGAGTGGGGCACGACTGAGCAACTTCACTTTCACTTTTCACTTTCATGCTTTGGAGAAGGAAATGGCAACCCACTCCAGTGTTCTTGCCTGGAGAATCCCAGGGATGGGGGAGCCTGGTGGGCTGCTGTCTATGGTCTTGCACAGAGTCGGACACGACTGGAGCCACTTAGCAGCAGCAACCTGGTGGCAAAGGTTTAGCCTCTATGGTCTCAAAATTGGAGACTACTGCATATCCAGCTCTTCTTTTCCCATCCAAGACAAAGCTGCTTCCATCAGTGTACCAGATTTCCTCAGGATCAGTCAGAGGATCTTCTGACAATCTCTCAGGGTTTTGTCCAGTGGTCCGAAGTTTCTAGGTAAGAGTGAAAGGGGAGAGAGCCCTTGGAGGTAGGCAGGAGGGTAGCTGGGTTAAGAACCTCACAAGGGGATATAGTCAGGCCTGGATTTTCCAACAGCACTACTTGATATGTGAGGATCCTTTGATCAGACATCCATAAATGGCCTCTCACATTCCAGAGTTGTATCACTTGGTGGCTGGTAAAAATAGTTAATTCACTCTGAAGAGAGTTTTAAAGCATCTTCTATCAGGGCTTCAGTAGCTGCAGGTTTTTGAAGGCAGGGAAAAATCTCTTCCCAATAAGGGAGTAGGACACTTAGGGACCACTGGAAACTACTGGGAAAATATTTGTCCACCCAAGCAACAATGAAGAGTTCAGGTGAATATTTTTGTAATTGTTTTTTCTGTAGTACCCAAAATAGTACAGGTTTGAGAGGAGAAGGCTCTGGAGTAGATCAGGACAGAGTAGGTAGCCTGTATGTCAATCAAGAAATTCTCAGACCTACCTGCCACACCCAGTTGTACCCTTGGCTCCAGTCCTGTGATGGTCACCTGTGACAGGTGGGCTGGCTGGAGCAGGACGCTTCGGTCCTGATGTCTTTGGCCCAATGTCCCACCTCTCTACACATTAGACATTTGCCTCGTGCTTTGTCCTTAAGGACTCGGGGTTTACCATAGGGCTTCCCTGGAGGGTGGCCAGCAGCTGGGCATGCCTTGTTTCTTTCCTTTTCTCCCTTTCCTTGGCCTAGGCCTCCTTGTCCTGTTCTCTCTTATAAAAGGTATTGGTGGCTGTCTGGACCATCTCATCAGGGGCCTGCTGCTGGAGCTGTTTTTACTTTATTCTGATGTTTGATGTACATGGGAACAGAATTTGTCCTTTAAAATCACCTGTCTCATAAGAGTCTAAGTCCAGATTGGTAAACTTTTGGAGGGCCTCTTTTAGACTTTCCAGAAAGGCAATTGTATTCTCATTGGACTCTTGAGTTATTGCTGAGATCAAGCACAGCACCATAACTAATAGGCTTCCTTCTATTTCCATGGGTGGACTTCCTTAGGGGTGAGTCTTTCTGAAGCTTATCCTACCCAGTACTGTTGCAACCTGAGAGCTGGGCATCCCCAGGTCAGGTGCAGATCCCCAGGCTGGTTGAGGCATGACAGCCTCCTGGAGATCTAATCCCCAGGCAGGTCGAGGCATGTTGACCTCCTGGGACTCCTGGACTGGTGGATCCCTGAGCAGGCTGAGGCATGACAATCTTTTGAGGACCAGATCCTTAAGCAGGTCAAGGCAGATCAACCTCCTGGGACCCCTAGATTGGAATTGGGCATCCACAAGGTCTCCAGGGTATCCAGTGCTAGGTAGGATTAAGGGGTTGTAATCTTAACTCATTGCTGGTTTGTCCACTGTAGATGGGAATATTTACCATGATCTAAAGTAATCCAAATCTGTGCACTGAGACTGGGAACCTGGTGAAATAGCCATAGAATTATCCCCTTATTGCTCTGAGGGAATGTAAGTCACTGATTTCCTCTGCTAGTCCTCCATAAGAGCAGTTTACAGTTTTTCCAATGGTGAACATTTCATTGTCATAGATCCACTTTAGGCAATAACAGAAGTAATGACAAAGGAGTGGGTTATCTGGTCATGTTAGAGGCATTAATAGTATTTTAATAATAGGCTGGGTGGATCATGTTGCCAAAAGAGGCAGGGTCCTGGTTGTAGGAGTTAGTAAGTGGCTTAAGAACAAAATGGTAAGAGGCAATAGACCAGATGTTCCATTAAAGTGGAGTGGAGATTTGATCAAGGGGTATGCTTGTAAATTTAGGAGAAGGGTGGTAAAGGTTTGGGCCCAAACAGCCTGCAGGGCTAACTCTCAAAGTGGCAAACATTGTCCCCGGAAGGCCAGTTGCCCTTGAAGGGATTCCACCAACAGATGGACTTCTAGCAGGCATTGTGTGCCTGACACCCACCCTAGTGGGTTCACTGAGAGATGAACATATTGTTGTGCATGTTGTAAGGAACAGGGAAGATGAAGGCCTGAATATCAGGGATTGGATATTATACAGTATTTCCCTCCCAAGGGCCAGCTATTTTCTGGTTGTCCCTCAAGAAGATTGTAAAGGCAATATTGTGGCCACAGACAAGGCTCAGGAAGAGAGCATGAAACAGGAAGGAAGGGGCAGGGTACAACTTTTGAAAGAATGACGTAGCCCAAGGGCATAACATAAACCAATTAATATCAAATGAGTCCAAGATGACAAGTCAAATTCAAATGAACCTTGATCTTCAATCTGCAAGCTAAATGACACAACCAGAGGTGACAGGCAGTTCCAAGACACTGTCAATTGTTGATTCCCCAATTATTGGAATGATCCTCCTACTCATTAGCATATTAAATGACCCAGCTCAGAAAAAAACAACCACACCACATTCCATGGCCACAGCACTTGCCCTCTCCATGGCCCACACCCTGCGGAATGTGCTTCTCTCTGCTGCTGCTGCTGCTAAATTGCTTCAGTTGTGTCTGACTCTGTGCGACCCCACCAGGCTTCCCAGTCCCTGGGATTCTCCAGGCAAGAACACTGGAGTGGGTTGCCATTTCCTTCTCCAATGCATAAAAGTGAAAAGTGAAAGTGAAGTCACTCAGTTGTGCCCAACTCTTAGCAACTTCATGGACTGCAGCCTACGAGGCTCCTCCAACCATGGGATTTTCCAGGCAAGAGTACTGGAGTGGGTTGCCATTGCCTTCTCTAGTGCTTCTTTCTAAGTTTGAACAAATCCACCTCTTACCTATAGCTGTGTCTCTCACTGAATTTTTTTGCAATGAGACATCAAGAGTTTGAGCTTCATTAGATCCTAAAATCAGGCACCATGGGTTTTGGCTGGACTCAAGTCCCAGGAGAGAGGGAGAGCATAGCTGAAGGATGGGAGGAAAAAGCAATGGGAAAAACATGCCAAGGAATCCCCTTCATAACCTGCCAGAAAATCTGCTAAATACCTGACCTGTGCTCACAGTTTTCATTGACCTGATCCTTGGTACAAAGGAGATTAATAACAGAAGAACCCCCACCCATTTGGAAACATCTAATGGGGCCCAGCAGATAGGGGAGCTTTTGGTACACACTGAGGAGTATCCCCTGCCAGAGTTCCTCAATTGCAACCACAGTCGTTAGCCTGTTCATGGGGGGTTTGAGGAAACAAGAAACAAGAGATTGTAAAGGAATTAAGATTTTGTTAGCCATGTGTTCTTCCAGCCATAGGAGCGAGGACCTCCTACCTTAACAGTTCTTCTGGAAATTGAGACTGAGCCGCATAAGCTTTCTGCTGAGTTTGCTTTTGCTGTCCTGGTTTCTAGCATGTTGGGCTTCTTGTCATTTCCACTGTGTTGGGTTCTCTTTGTGTTTAGCTTCCACCATGGGAGCTTTCACTGAGTTGGGCTTCTGCTCTGCTTGGCTTCTGTCTCGCGGGGGCCAAGCCAAGGTTGTTTCAGCCAGGTTAAATCTGAATCACGGCACCATAGATGTGTAATTTCCTCAGTTCTGTCTCACTACAGCAATAACTTGAAGTAATGGACAGAGTGGTGTTATAGCTCAGTTTTATTAGGAAAAACAAGGAGACTACACCTTGAGGAGTGAAGGCAGGATGACCCAAAAGACAAGAGAACAGAGACCTCGATCCTTCTAGGTTTCCTCCTTTTATAGATTTGTTTCCTCCCCCCTGAGCCTGCCCTTTGTAAATTGGGCTAGCCAGGAGGGCTGTTTGTTTTACCTGAGGTCCTCACTCTGGTCCTTGGGCTTTCCTTTGTTCTATTTTCACGAGCTTTTCCCTTCTTTAGCCACCGCCATTTTGGACTCCTTTTCCCTATTCTAACTACCTAACAAAAAGATTGAGAAAAATCTCAGGAACTGAATGAACATCTCAACATCGAGGCTAAGTGCATAGAATTTGCCTTATTTTATTTTTTATTTTATCATTATCTCTCCTACAGTCTTTTAATCTTAGATCTGTATTGACTGAGTGATTGTCTTCCTGTAGCTATACAAATGTCATACTAGTTAATTTCATTCCCAACTCTTTGATGACCTGTTCTCTTTTACTGTCTTTTCCTTTTTACTACTTTTTTCTCTTTTGTGTCTCAGTGTAGACATTTTCTACTTACCTGTCTACAAGTTAACTTTTCCTTTTCTCTGCTAAGTGTGCTAAAGATTTATCATTATTCATTTCTTTGTGTTTTTTTTTTATTTTTTAAATCTTTTTTGATTTATCATTATTCATTTCTGAATGTGTTTTTTTTTTCCTAGAATTTTTATGTGGCCTCTATTACTAATTTCCTAATTAACAACCTTCATTATTAATGTGTTTCTGTTCAAATACTTCATCTGTTCATGTACATTGTCTGGTTTTTTTTTTTTCTTTTAATAAACCCTTAATATATTGGCAATAGTTATTCCACAGTTCCTATTTGACAGTTCTACTAGTTCTGTTATCTCTGATTCTGATTCTGTTTTATTAGTATTATTTCTTGTTTTGGCTTTTATTCAGCATTTTTTATTACATGTCTATTATCATGTGTAAAACAAGTAGAAAATAAAGTAGGTAAAGTTTATGGCTAGAAATGGACATATATCTTCTGCCAGGCCATTCAAGTGGATGAGTTGATTTAGTCTAGTCAATTTAAGTTTTGTTGTTGCTAGAGTCACTTCTAATGTATGTATTGATTGATGTCATATGATACCACATGAGACACAATTTACTTAAAACTAGAGCCTGAGATAGAGATTCTTGAACAGATGATTTCTTGAGGAGTGCTGGCAGGAGAAGGGAGTGAGCAAAACAGGCTATTGGAAAAAGGTAAATAATATACAGTTTAAGACAAATTTAGCTCAAGTATAATCTGACGGGGGAATCTGGAATATGAGTTGCAAAACAAAGTTTGTCTACCTAGAGACAAGGCAACCAGGGTCAATGATTGGCATAAGATCACCCACTGGGGACAAGGTACAGCTTCTCAGGCATCTCTAATGGGGATAGTTTCTATCTGGTATGTTCAAGTCTCTAGGAAGATAGAGTTGCAACAGCTGGGGAATGGGCATACCAAGCAAATAACGGGAATCTATACAGGTCACGTGGAGCACTTGATACACTCTGTAACCAAATTCTATATTCTGTCATATCAGTCAAATTGCAGATTCCAGTTCACAGCTAAGGCATTAATTTAAGTCAAGTAATCAGAAATAAATGGTTAAGAAAACATTTCACTAAGTGGCAAACAGGAACATGCATTAAGTATGATCACTACAGTGCTAAGTGGTAATTTTTCCAACACTAGCTTGAGAGCAGATGTTCAGATTTCAGTGGCTTTATTTTTGCCATAAATTCCATGTATATGCATGCTTATTGTGTGAATACAGCTGGCAAACTAAAATTAAGTAGGCACACTGGATAATCACAAGTGCATCAAGTAATGAGTCAAGATACCTGAGTCCTGATCTAGAAATGATTACTAACACACTCTGTTTGTTAGTTTGAGGAAGTCAATTCTGCTAATTGTGATTCATCTTTAGAGGGCAGATAGGGAAAACAACACATAATTTTAAGACTCAATTTGGGTCAAGGAAATTTTCTTCAGGTTCACAAAGTATAGTGTGTACCTTTCCTTTATTGCTAACAGCAAAGCAATAATCTGAAATGCAGACTATTCCCCACACAAATCAACAATGATTTGAAATACCGTAATGAAGAATTTTAAAAAGTGCTTAAGTAGTGGATTAACTCACATCTGCATTTTCTAAACTCTTACTGCAGGAGGAAAAAACAACAACAACACACACACACAAATATATATATATATATATACATATGTACATACACATATATAAAATCACCCTGAGAGAGGAAGAAAACAAGCTACAATTGCAAGTCAGTGAGGGAAAGGAGTGATTAAAGAGATCAGGTGTGGTCATTTTTAAATGTGTTCAATTTTGTTGAGTATGGTGTTTTATTGTTTTGTTTTTAACTGACAAATAAGAGAAGCACAAATTTAGAGATTAATAAAAATATATATATTTCAAAGGGAATTTATCTTAGTTTCTCATTTAATCCTCTGATATTACAAAAGAGAACACTAAAGTGAAAAATGTAATATTAGAGATGAAATGGGTAGGAGCTTGGGAAAAAACTTCAAAAATCAAGATCAGTTATCAAAGCTCAGGGGCTTTGATCAGAATTAGAAATGTTCTTCTGGATTGCTAAAGGTAAATATGTCTAGTATCTGTTTTTCCATAAAATTTGTTATGATTTTATGGTTAATCACCCGGGATTTTCTTAACACATATTCACTCAGGATAACCTGTACTACCATTTTGTTGAATTTAAATGTTTGCCTTTCTCCAAATCCATGAGTAGTATCCATGTATAGTCAGCCCTCAGAATCCACAGGTACCCCATTTTATGTTAAGGACTGGACCCATCCACAGATTAGGGTATCTGCAGGGTTTCCTGGTAGCAATATACCAAGGGATGATTCTAAATGCTCTTTCTGGTTATCTAAACCTTATGGGGTCAGAAGCAAATATTATGGGTTTTAAAAAGTCACAAAATCCAAGAAGATAATACTAATCTATGAGACAAGGTTGGGAGAAAGTTCCTATGATATACTTTTTCCATCTTTTCTTAAAAAGGCCTTGCCACATGGTATAAGATGCAAACTCTCAAGGTTATGGGATGAAATAGACAATGAGGAATATGTAATGAAAAGTACAGTGGATGAATAGCTTCTGACCCATTCTTCCTTTTTCCTTTATCCCTGTTGAGATCATGTAAGACATCAATAAAATAATCAAAGATAACTCAATTTAGACATGGATGTAATATGTTTTATGCTATTTCAGGACTCACAGTGTTAGAAGAGGGAGGTAGATATCAGGAAACAGGAGATCACAGGTTTATTCAAGTACGGATCTAGTTAGAATAATATAATAACTGTACATTGTGATTTAAGGGCAAGCTCACTAGAGTTTAACCATAATCCATAATTATGGCCATATTATACCATGTCAATAATTCTTTAGGCAAAAAAATATATTTTATGTTTATACTGTATTAATAATTTCATTTCTCTAAAGTGAATATCAATATTCAAAAGAACAATGGAATTATTAATTATGTACAATACTAATATGGCAAATGTATGACCAGAAAATAACATATTTCCTATCATCTTTCATTTAGTACTTATTCTTAGCTATGAGGTCTATCTTTTAAATAGTTTCACTAAAATTGTTCTATTCTTTGTTAACTTGTGCCTCAAATCTTTTAAAATAATACACAACATGGAAAACTCATTACAAATTTGTGATTTAAATCATAAAGTTGAAAAAAATCACTACCTATAAACCTCATAGAATCATACTTCTTAGTCTTAAAGACTATTGTAGATTATCTGGTTAAGCTTCTTATTTCACTGGGAAATCTTCAGACTTTCCAGGTTTAAGATTTTTGCCTAGGGCTAAAGAATTTTTAAAGTAATAGATAAGGCATGTAATTGATGACTTGTACACTTAGTCCTATTAGTCCTATTAAAGTTGCTATTCAAAATGTAATCCGCAAACCACAAGATTTTGCATCAACTGGACGTTGGACAGAGATGCAGAATCAGTCACTACTCGAGATTTATTGAAGAAGAATGTATAATTTAGTAAAATCCCTGATGATTAATTAAATTTAGGAAATCCTTGATGATTAAAGTGTAAAAAACACTTCTCATTAAGAAAAGTTTTGGGTAGAAGGAGATTTCTCACAATAACCTCAGCTCACTTCCATTTTCAACTTTGTTTTGTGAGTTCTAAAATAGTGTTCACCAAAGTAGGATGTTCAGAGTAAGAAGTCTTTCTTGGTATGGGAAGAAAATAGTGGACTTTGCATGTATATATAATCTTGGATCCTATTTAGTTGATCATTTCTGGCTTTTTTTCCCAAGATTGATTCTCCACCCTTTTAGGTCCTGCTGTGTGCTACAGGTAGACTGTGCAAGAGGGCATAGTCATCCAGGTTAATTGTCTTTTGAATTCTAGTTGGGTTTAGGGAGAGATCAGAAGATGGGGGGCGAAATTAAGGTGTTTTTCTTCCTGCTTCCATTTGCTTTCTGTTTGGATGTCAGGATCATGGAAGTAGCTGCTTTTCTCTATAGGTGCAGATGTTACTGGAGAGCTTGTTTTGTAAGGTTTCTGCTCTCTCCTTGGCTCTAGGAACCCTAGTTCAATCCCTCATCTCTTTAGAGAATGGTGTGCTACCATTTTCTGATGCTACTAGTCCCTGATTTCATCAAGAATCTTTACTGATTTCCTTAACCTTACTCTTAGCTTTGTAAATAATGTGTTCATTGTTTTCAGAGTTCCCAAATTGTCTCTTTTCTGAAAAGACTCTAATACACTCATCATTTCCTGTTTATTTGTTTTATAATTAACCAATCTCATATATATGTATCTCATATCATATGTATATGATAATACACAGGCAGTAATGGAATAGGGAGCATGGTCAAATATATTTGAAGATCATTGCTAACATCATCCAAATTATAGTATAATTGATTTATTTAAAACTTCCTCCTTATACAGAAGCTATTTGTTCTGTAAAGTTTATTGAGGTCACCGAGATCTATAAGTAGACAGATCAGTCTACTTATATTTTACCTAGATAAATTCCACACCATTTCTCTTATCCTTGTGATTGCCAACCATTGATTTGTTGGTCCTTTTAACAAAATATAAAGTAAAGAGAAAAAAAGTGCATAAAAATGCAAATTATTTATTTTAATTAACTGGCAAAAATACGGCCTCCTTTTACCATTTGTTGTTAGGAAAGTTGGCAGCAATACTTACCTGTTCCTCTTGCTGCCAGACAGGAGATTGCTATATCTTCTCTAGAAAAACAGAATCATCAAAAAGAAAAACTTATTAAAACTGACAAGAGGACTCTCCCCAATAATTGTGAAGGCAGTACAAAGAATGTAATAAACACATTAGGAATAGAAGAAACTTTAAAAACCAAACTCAAGGTCATCAAATAGCTTCAGTGAGATACTGCAACAATAAAACAAAAATATTATTCTGTCTCAGATAATAGATTTATGTCTTTAAAATGAAAATACAATTTTAGGCCAATAAAATGTTTTAAAAAGGCATTTTTAGGAATAAAAACTTTAATAAAAAGTAGAAATGGGAGTAAATCTATCACTAAGAGAAAGTAAGGTCAAACAGAGTGGGACAGAACAGGGGGAAAAAAAATAAAGTGCTATTTAGAAACTCAAACAACAAAATAATAAAATTACCAAAAATAGAGAACGGAGGTTCAATTCATTTCAGTCACTTAGTTGTGTCCCACTCTTTGTGACCCAATGGACTGAAACATGCCAGGCCTCTCTCTGCATCACCAACTCCTAGAGTTTACTCAAACTCATGTCCATTGAGTTGGTGATGCCATCCAATCATCTCATCCACTGTTGTCCCCTTCTCCACCCAACTTCAATCTTTTTGAACATCAGGGTGTTTTCAAATGAGTCAGTTCTTCACATTAGGTGGCCAAAGTATTCAAGTTTCAGCTTCAGCATCAGTCCTTCCAATGAACATTCAGGACTGATTTCCTTTAGGATGGATTGATTAGATCTCCTTGCTGTCCAAGCGACTCTCAAGAGTGTTCTCCAACACCACAGTTCTAAAGCATTAATTCTCAGTGTTCAGTTTTGTTTATAGTCCAAGTCTCACATCCATACATGACTACTGGAGAAACCATAGCTTTGACTAGACTTTGACTAGAAACCATAGCTTTGACTTAATTTTGTTGGCAAAGTAATGTCTCTGATTTCTAATATTCTGTCTAGGTTGGTCATAACTTTTCTTCTAAGGAACAAGTGTCTTTTAATTTCATGGCTGCATTCACCACTGCAGTGATTTTGGAGCCCCTCAAAATAAAGTCTGTCACTGCTTCCTCTGTTTCCCCATCTATTTGCCATGAAGTGATGGGACCGGATACCATGATCTTAGTTTTCTGAATGTAGAGTTTTAAGCCAACTTTTTCACTTTCTTCTTTCACTTTCATCAAGAGGCTCTTTAGTTCCTCTTCATTTTCTCTCATAAGGGTGATGTCATCTGCATAACTGAGGTTATTGATATTTCTCCTGGGAATCTTGATTCTATCTTGTGCTTCATCCAGTCCAGCACTTCTCATGAGGTACTCTGAATGTAAGTTAAATAAGCAGGGTAACAAGCAGCTTTGACAAACAGAGGAAATGAAGATAAAGAAGTTTTTGATGAAACTATTTGGGCACACACTACGCAATTGAAGCATGTGAGTTTTTCCATACTGAATGGGTCCATCAAGTAGAATGTACAAAAAATAGCTGTATCAAAGCTCATCATTATGAAACTACAGAAAGAAAGTGAAAGTGAAAGAAAGTCAATCATGTCCAACTCTGAGCGACTCAATGGGCTGTAGCCTACCAGGCTTCTCCGTCCATGAGATTTTCCAGGCAAGAGTACAGGAATGGGTTGCCATTTCCTTCTCCAGAGGATCTTCCCAACTCAGAGAAGAACCTGGGTCTCCTGCATTGTGGGCAGCTCATTTATCCTCTGAGCCACCAGGGAGGCATAAGCAGAGATCTTAAATTCTTCCGAGATGGGAGATAAAAATAACATTGTAAAAAGAAGGTCAGGCTTTATAATATCAGTTTTCTCAGACAAGACGGAAGCTTGAGACCATAATGCGATATGTGAAAATTTATAGAAATGACTTCCAATGCAGAATTCCAATTAAAACTGAGGGTTGTCCAAGATATTCTCATACATGAATGGTTTCAAAAATGTTATTCTTCCTACACTCATTCCTTCAGTACAGTTCAGTTCAGTTCAGTCAATCAGTCGTGTCTGACTCTTTGAGACCCCATGAATTGCAGCACACCAGGCCTTCTTGTCCATCATCAATTCCCGGAGTTCACTCAGATTCACGTCCATTGAGTCAGTGATGCCATCCAGCCATCTCATCCTCTGTCGTCCCGTTCTCATCCTGCCCCCAATCCCTCCCAGCATCAGAGTCTTTTCCAATGAGTCAACTTTTCACATGAGGTGGCCAAAGTACTGGAGTTTCAGCTTGAGCATCATTCCTTCCAAAGAAATCCCTGGGCTGATCTCCTTCAGAATGGACTGGTTGGATCTCCTTGCAGGCCAAGGGACTCTCGAGAGTCTTCTCCAACACCACAGTTCAAAAGCATCAATTCTTTGGCACTTTGCCTCCTTCACAGTCCAACTCTCACATTCATACATGCCCAAAGGAAAAACCATAGCCTTGACTAGACGGAACTTTGTTGGCAAAGTAATGTCTCTGCTTTTGAATATACTGTCTGGGTTGGTCATAACTTTTCTCCCAAGTAGTAAGCGTCTTTTAATTTCATGGATGCAGTCACCATCTGCAATGATTTTGAAGCTCCCCAAAATAAAGTCTGACACTGTTTCCAATGTTTCCCCATCTATTTCTCATGAAGTGATGGGACCGGATGCCATGATCTTTGTTTTCTGAATGTTGAGCTTTACGCCAACTTTTTTACTCTCCACTTTTACTTTCATCAAGAGGCTTTTTAGTTAATCTTCACTTTCTGTCATTAGGGTGGTGTCATCTGCATATCTGAGGTTATTGATATTTCTTCCAGCAGTCTTGAGTCCAGCTTGTGCTTCTTCCAGCCCAGCGTTTCTCATGATGTACTCTGCATATAAGTTAAATAAGCAGGGTGACAATATGCATCTTTGATGTGCTCCTTTTCCTATTTGGAACCAGTCTGTTGTTCCATGTCCAGTTCTATTTGTTGCTTCCTGACCTGCATACAGATTTCTCAAGAGTCAGGTCAGGTGGTCTGGTATTCCTATCTCTTGCAGAATTTTTCACAGTTTATTGTGATCCACACAGTCAAAGGTTTTGGCATAGTCAATAAAGCAGAAATAGATGTTTTTCTGGAACTTTCTTGCTTTTTCCATGATCCAGAGGATATTGGCAATTTGATCTCTGGTTTCTCTACCTTTTCGAAAACCAGCTAGAACATCTGGAAGTTCACAGTTCATGTATTGCTGAAACCTGACTTGGAGAATTTTGAGCATTACTTTACTAGCATGTGAGATGAGTGCAATTGTGCAGTAGTTTGAGCATTCTGTGGCATTGCCTTTCTTTGTGATTGGAATGAAAACTGACCTTTTCCAGTTCTGTGGCCATTGCTGAGTTTTCCAAATTTGTTGGCATATTGAGTGCAGCACTTTGACAGCATCATCTTTCAGGATTTGAAATAGCTCAACTGGAATTCCATTTCCTCCACTAGCTTTGTTCATCGTGATGCTTTCTAAGGCCCACTTGACTTCACATTCCAGGATGTCTGGCTCTAGGTGAGTGATCACACCACCGTGATTATCTTGGTCATGCAGATCTTTTTTGTACAGTCCTTCTGTGTATTCTTGCCACCTCTTCTTAATATCTTCTGTCTGTTAGGTCCATACCATTTTTATCCTTTATCGAGCCCATCTTTGCATGAAATATTCCCTTGATATCTTTCATTTTCTTGAAGAGATCTCTAGTCTTTCCCATTCTGTTGTTTTCCTCTATTTCTTTGCACTGATCTCTGAGCAAGGCTTTCTTATCTCTCCTTGCTATTCTTTGGAACTCTGCATTCAGATGCTGATATCTTTCCTTTTCTCCTTACCTTTTTGATTTTCTTCTTTTCTCATTTCTTAAACACTACTGAAAGGATGCACTCTACCAAAACAAGAGAATAAATCAAGAAAGAGGAAGTCAAGGGGATCAAGGAACCATCAATCCAACATAGAAAAAGATAATGGATTTTACTTGATAATGGTGAAGACAAATTACAGAACAGGAACTATGTAGCAAGCCTAGAGAAAAGTCATTTAAGAAATAAGTCCTAGGAGAGATGCTGCCAACAGGGGGTGGGAACAAAGTAGTTTATAGATTATTTCATGCATTTGAATGTATTGGGAGGAAATTTATGTTTTGAAAGAGAAAAAAAAATCAAACCAAAAAATGAGCAATTAACCCCAAAAAGTAGTGTGTGTGTGTGTGTGTGTGTACCACTAAAGAACATGTGTATAGTAAATTATAATCATTGAAAATAGATATAAAACATTGTAATACAAATAAAGGTTATGAAAGAGCACAATTATGACCTTCCATGGTAAAACTGTTATTACCTAATATTTGTTACTAATAGACAAGTGATTTAAATATAAGCAAGTTACTGAAAAATATATGAATAAGTACCATAAATTAAAACAATTAACCACATTGAAAATTGTTGCTTCTGGGAGGCAGTGATGGTTAATATTTCACAAATATTCCTTTCAGTACCACCCAGACACTTTTAGTTTGCTGTAACTGATACTGACTATAAAATAAAATACATATAAATTCTACTTGTAAAGTACCAGTTTTCAAGAGCCATACACAATTATTCAGAATCTATACAATATTGGAGATATTTATTCAATATTTTACTTTATGGCAACAACTTTTAAATTAATACCTGACAGTGAGAAGGCAATTTTTCCTCAAGGAAACTTGAATATAAACATAGGAACAAACTTTTTTCATCTTCTCTGGACCTCACATCAGTTTGTACTTTTGCCATGACTCTGTTGCAATTCAGAAATCTTTCCAAGAACAATTCAATTACCTTAGTAATTATACCACATTTTAGGAATATGACTCTTAAAGAGAACTGATTATAATGCTTTATGAGACAGTGTCATAATAATGAAATCTCTGTGTTACATTTCAGACGTTCTATAAATTATATTCTGAAAGTCCATAGTGTGCTCCAGATATCTGAAACATTTCTATTACCTTCTCCATGGTTAAAATTTCCATATGTATCAGTAGGGAAAACAACTAGATCATTCAGGTATGACCTAATCAAATCCCTTATGATTATACACAGAAGAACTGTACAAAAAAGATCTTCACAACCCAGATAATCACGATGGTATGATCACTCATCTAGAGCCAAACATCCTGGAATGTGAAGTCAAGTGGGCCTTAGGAAGCATCACTACAAACAAAGCTAGTGGAGGCGATGGAATTCCAGTTGAGCTATTTCAAATCCTAAAAGATGATGCTGTCAAAGTGCTGCACTCAATATGCCAACAAATTTGGAAAACTCATCAGTAGCCACAGGACTGGAAAGGGTCAGTTTTCATTCCAATCACAAAGAAAGGCAATGCCACAGAATGCTCAAACTACCACACATTGCACTCATCTAACGTGCTAGTTAAGTAATGCTCAAAATTCTCCAAGCCAGGCTTCAGCAATACGTGAACCATGAACTTCCAGATGTTCAAGCTGGTTTTAAAGAAGGCAGAGGAACCAGAGATCAAATTGCCAACATCTGCTGGATCATCAAAAAAGCAAGAAAGGTCCAGAAAAACATCTAATTCTGCTTTATTGACTATGCCAAAGCTTTTGACTGTGTGGATCACAATAAACTGTGGAAAATTCTGAGAGAGATGGGAATACCAGACCACCTGACCTGCCTCTTAAGAAATCTGTATGCAGGTCAGGAAGCAACAGTTAGAACTAGACATGGAACAACATACTGATTCCAAATAGGAAAAGGAGCACATCAAGGCTGTATATTGTCACCCTGCTTATGTAACTTATATGCAGAGTACATCATGAGAAACGCTGGGCTGGAAGAAGCACAAGCTGGAATCAAGATTGCCAGGAGAAATATCAGTAACCTCAGATATGCAGATGACACCACCCTAATGACAGAAAGTGAAGATTAACTAAAAAGCCTCTTGATGAAAGTAAAAGTGGAGAGTAAAAAAGTTGACTTAAAGCTCAACAACAGAAAATAAAGATCATGGCATCCAGTCCCACCACTTCATGGGAAATAGATGGCAAAACAATGGAAAGAGTGTCAGACTTTATTTCGGGGAGCTCCAAAATCACTACAGATGGTGACTGCAGCTATGAAATTAAAAGACACTTACTCCTTGGGAGAAAAGTTATGACCAACCCAGATAGCATATTCAAAAACAGAGACATTATTTTGCCAACTAAGGTCCGTCTAGTCAAGGCTATGGTTTTTCCTGTGGTCATGTATGGATGTGAGAGTTGGACTGTGAAGAAGGCAAAGTGCCAAAGAATTGATGCTTTTGAACTGTGGTGTTGGAGAAGACTCTCGAGAGTCCCTTGGCCTGCAAGGAGATCCAACCAGTCCATTCTGAAGGAGATCAGCCCTGGCATTTCTTTGGAAAGAATGATGCTAAAGCTGAAATTCCAGTACTTTGGCCACCTCATGTGAAGAGTTGACTCACTGGAAAAGACTCGGATGCTGGCAGGGACTGGGGCCAGGAGGAGAAGGGGACGACAGAGGATGAGATGGCTCATGCCATCACTGACTCGAAGGACTCGAGTCTGAGTGAACTCTGGGAGTTGGTGATGGACAGGGAGGCCTGGAGTGCTGCAATTCATGGAATCGCGGAGTTGGACACGACTGAGCCACTGAGCCGAACTGAACTGAACTATGATTATACAGTGGAAGTGACAAATAGATTGAAAGGATTAGATCTGATAGACAGAGTGCCTGAAGAACTGTGGACAGAGGTTCATGACAGGAGGTGTAATCAAGACCATCCCCACAAAAAAAGAAATGCAAAAAGGCAAAATGTTTATCTGAGGAGGCCTTTAAAATAGCTGAGAAAAGAGGAAAAGTGAAAGCAAGAGGAGAAAAGGAAAGATACCTATCTAAATGCAGTGTTCCAAAGAATAGCAAGGAGAGATAAGAAACCCTTCCTTAGTTATCAATGCCAAGAAATAGAAGAAAACAATAGAATGGGAGAGACCAAAGATCTCTTCAAGAAAACTAGAGATACCAAGGGAACATTTCTGCAGAGATGGTGACAATAAAGGACAAAAATGATATGGACTTAACAGAAGCAGAAGATTTTAAAAAGAGGAGCAAAAATACACGGAAGAATGATACAAAAAAGATCTTCATGATCCAGATAACCATGATGGTGTGATCACTCACCTAGAGCCAGACATCCTGGAGTCTGACGTCAGGTGGGCCTTAGGAAGCATCACAATGAACAAAGCTAGCAGAGTAGACAAAATTCCAACTGAGCTACTTCAAGGCTTAAAAGATGATGCTATGAAAGTGTTGCACTCAATATACCAGCAAATATGGAAAACTCAGCAGTGACCACAGGACTAGAAAAGGTCAGTTTTCATTCTAATCCCAAAGAAAGGCAATGCCAAAGGATGTTCAAACTACTACCCAGTTGTACTCATCTCAACACACTAGCAATGTAATACTCAGAATTGTCCAAGTGAGGCTCCAACAGTACATGAATTTAGAGCTTCCAGATATTCAAGCTGAATTTAGAAAAGAGAGAGGAACCAGAGATTAAATTGCCAACATCCACTGGATCATGGAAAAAGCAAAAAAGTTCCAGAAAAGCATCTCCTTCTGCTTTATTGACTATGCTATAGCCTTTGACTGTGTGGATCACAACAAACTGGAAAATTCTTAAAGAGACGGGAGTTCCAGATGACCTTACCTGCCTTCTGAGAAATTTGTATGCAGGTCAAGAAGCAAGTGTTAGAACCAGACGTGGAATAAAGGACTGGTTTCAAATTGAGAAAAGAGTATGTCAAGGCTGTATATTATCATCCTGCTTATTTAACTTATATGCAGAGTACAAAATGTGAAATGCCGGGCTGGATGAAGCACAACCTGGAATCAAGATTTCTGGGAGAAAAAACCAATAACCTCAGTTATGCAGATGACATCACCCTTATGGCAGAAAATGAAGAGGAACTAAAGAGCTTCTTGATGAAAGTGAAAGAGGAGCATGAAAAACTCCTCTGATTTAAAACTCAACATTCAAAAAACTAAGATTATGGCATTTTATCCAATCACTTCATGCAAATAGATGTGGAAACAATGGAAACTGTGAGAGACTTTATTTTCTTGGGTTCTAAAATCACTGCAGATGGTAAGAGCAGCCATGAAATTGAAAGACATTTGCCCTTTGGAAGAAAAGCTATGTCCAACCTAGACAGCATATTAAAAAACAGAGACATTACTTGCTGACAAAGTTCCATCTAGTCAAAGCTATGGTTTTTCCAGTAATCATGTATGGATATGAGAGTTGGACCATAAAGAAAGCTGAGCACTGAAGAATTGATGCTTTTGAATTGTGGTGTTGGAGAAGACTCTTGAGAGTCCCTTGGACTGCAAGGAGATCCAACCAGTCAATTTTCAAGGAAATCAGTCCTGAATATTCATTGGAAGGACTGATGCTGAAGCTGAAACTCCAATACTTTGGCCATCCAATACAAAGAACTAACTTATTGGAAAAGACCCTGATTCTTGGAATGATTGAAGGCAGGAAGAGAAGGGGACACCAGAGGATGAGATGTTTGGATGGCATTACCGACTCGAGGAACATGAGTTTGAGCAAGCTCTGGGAGTTAGTGATGGAGAGGGAAGCCTGGCGTGCTGCAGACCATCGGGTTGCAAAGAGTTGGACACAACTGAGTGACTGAATTCATGTATCATTTCTACCATGACTGCCTCCTAAAGTTGTATGGAAAGACTTGATATGTTCTCCTTATTGGATATCAAGATATCATTGTTATTTTCCCTTTACTCACCTCACTGACATAGCTCTCCTCATTCCTGAAAGACATAGCATAGTTATTATATTTGATATTGATACAAGTCAGAATATATTTATTTTCTTTTCCTACTTGTCTAATGACTGTCATCTTGGACTATAACTTTGAACTTTGTGAATAGTGGCTATATCTGTATTCAAAGCCTGATCTAGATGACCTGCAGAAGAATCCTTAAATCTGTTATTGACAGTTAAACCTCTCATTTATTCTTCTGCAAATTATATCTCTGTATCAGTGCTAACATATGTTGTTTTCTATTTTTATTTGAGATAAATGTGCACCTTGATTATTCCTTAAAGCAGGCAAACTAACAATATTGGGTAACTGAGGGAAAAGCCAGGTAAAATACTCTTATGTCTGATAGATCTATTTTTACATATTTTAGGCATAACTATTTAAAAGATTTTATCAAGTATTAAAGGTTTTTTTAAAAAATACTTTGTTTTTCTAAGTGATTTCAACCGAGTGTATGTATACGTCAGATGCTTCCCCGATGGCTCCACAGGTAAGGAGTCTGCATGCAGTACAGGAAATGCATGAGAAGTGGTGCCTATCCATGGATCAGGAAGATCTACTGGAGGAGGAAGTGGCAACCCACTCCAGTATTCTAGATTGGAATATCTCATAGACAGAGGAGTCTGGCAGACTACAGTCTATAGGGTCACAAAATCAGATATAACTGAGCATGGCATGGCATGTGTATGACAATACTTATTGCAGTGATTACTAGAAAAATATTGTAACAGAAATATGAGTGACAAAATGACTATAATTTAAATCCAATACACTCTTTATATTTCTTTTGTTATTCTGTCATCTTCTCTATTCTATCATTAGATTCATGATTCACTTTTGTTGAAATGTGAGGGACACACAAAATATAAAAAAGCAATCAAATGGAATCTAGATAATAAATAGAATGTAAGTCTTTATCAGACTAACTTGGTTGCATTATAAAACTTGGCAGATAGACAGTGGCATGACATATGAAAAAAGATGATATCAGCTAGAAAAATATTAAAGATAATTCTGAATATTTTGACCTTTGCACAGCCATATAACATAGAGGCGATCCTGAACATTTTATTTGTTCTAAAATGGAATATATGTCATCCAAGGAGTCTGTCATCTCATGCCTTTACATTTCTATAAAAAACTTTCTGGATAGAATTAGATATAAAACCAAAGAGAGGTTATCCTTTTTCATTTAAAAAATCTACAATTCTCATGGAATGAAAAACATTATTGCAAAATATGGAAATTGAGAATATATTTTAAGCTTCATTTAATGATTTACATGAACATTTTGGTTAAAAATGACAATTATCCACAGAAATACTCTCATTTTAAATGAAAAAAAAAGTGAAATAATTCTTATTGCATTTAATATGTATCCATTATTTTTCAGAGGAGGGAACTAAGGTGAGAAATGATAAGTGATTTTTCTAAAAGTCACACAGTAAATTAATAGTACAGATACAACTAATCCAAATCCCTTGTTTTTCAACTCAGTTTCTATTATATTGTGCTTGAGTTTCAAATATTTAGAGCATTTAAGTGGATTCATTTTTAGAACTAAAATGTATAATGATTACTTTTTTATAATAGTTATGCTTTTAGCATTTGTTGGTTAAAACTGTCACAGTATCCAATATGGTTTATGGAATTAGTTTATTCTTATTGATTAAAAAAGATAAGATGTGGACTTAAATAATATATTTCATGAGATAAAGAGATGAACATAAAATATGTTACAATATTGTAATCTTATAACATCACAACATAAGGCGTTATAGAAGAAGGGATGGTTCAGAAACTTCAGGGACAGCTTCATGTAAGAGAATGGAGAGCATTTCAGCAAAAGCATAGAAGCGCAAGAGAGCAAAGTGGAACTAGGAATTACACAGTGTAGAACAGGGGTCCTCAAACCCAGGAAGGGACTGGTACTAGTCCATGGCCCAATAGGAGCTGGCCACACAGCAAGAGATATTTACAGCCACTCCCTGCTACTTGCATTGCCACCAGAGCTCCTCCTTCTGTCAGCTGCATAATAAATGTAATACACTTGAATCATCTGGAAACAATCCCACCCCCCGGTCCATGGAAAAATTGTCTTCCATGAAACTGGTCCCTAGTGCCAAAAAAGGTTGGGGACCACTGATACAGAATGTGAAGTCAAAGGATATTGAGGTGGTAAGACAGCAGATCAGATTTTAAAGGACTTTCAAAGCCATACCTAATAATTTAGATTTCTATTGAAGCCAAAAGGAAGCAACTGAAGAACTGAGGAGAGAGCAAGATCATAGTTGGATGTAAGAAGCACTATATTCACTGCAGAGTAAGACTAGATTGAAGGAGATGAGACTAGAGAAGTAAAAAGTATGGTGAAATGACTGTTGAAAATTTCATTCAAGATATAGTGAATGTCTAGACTGCTGGGGTAGACATTAGATAATTAGGACTTAATAGATTAAACAGATGTTTAAAGTTTTGCTCATGTATTGATTTTAAGGTAAATGAAATAAAGAAAATGTATCAATCAATTAGTGTTTGCAAGTGAGAGGAAATTAATCAGTTATCATAAAAATAGATTGTAGTTACTCCCTAAATATAGATCAATTCCCAGGAAGAATAAAGTATGATACAAGGAATTTAAAATATTGACTCCTTCAGAATGTTTAACTCTTATGAGATACATAGCAAAATAATAATTCACAAATAAGATTGAGAGTAGGCGGTCAAAGGCATATAAATGTACATGGAAAGGGAAAATTATCTCAGAAACCAAGGGTGAAAAAATGTTTGAAAAAGCAGAAAATGGTCATCAGTGACAAAAGGCCAGCAAATCAAGAAAACTGGAGTCTGAAGAATGTTCACTGGATTTCTATATTAGAAATTTAAGAAAACTGTGTTGATGAGGTAAAAATTCAGATCAAAATTGGAGGTGCTAGTTTGGGGCTTAACTTCAGCATGGCTTTTCATTCTCAAAAGTTGGGTGGAAATATACAACAGAATATAGAAGAAACTTAAAGGAAAAATAACATCTTTTGTGGAAAAAAAAAAATGAAACATACTTATATGCACGGAGGGGCTTTCTTGGTGGCTCAGTTGTAAAGAATTTGCCTACAATGCAGGATACCTGGGTTTGATTCCTGGGTTGGGAAGAAAAGGATTACTGGAGAGGGATATGGCAACCCACTCCAGTATTCTTGCCTGAGCAATCCCGGGACAGAGGAACTTGGCAGGCTACAGTCTGTGCAGTCACAAGAGTCAAACACAGTTTAGTGATTAACCACCAATGTGCATGAAGGAAGAAACAAATGTAGAGGAAGACAGAGGCTATTTGATGAAATAAGGATGTTGAGTATTTGAGAAGGGAAGTTAAAAATCAAAGACAAAATTAAAATTCTTTGATATAAATCTGAACATTACTTTCCTGACTTGGATAGATGCTAGGGTGGTTGACCATACAAAGTTAAAGGCAAACATGTCTAATGTAACAGTATTCATAACAAACAGGTTCTATTGTCGTTGTGAAATAAAGTCATGTGAAAGAGACAGAGACAAGGTGGGATATTCAAGAAGAATAAAAAGAGTAAGGAGTAAATGCCATAGGTAATGCAATAAAGGGGTAAAGACATGTAATAGCACAGTGGAAAATAACAAAGCAAGATAATAAGAATGAGATTGTTTCTCTGTGGTTTCCACACAAGTCTGTGCTGATTCTGGGGATGGCCATATGTGGGTGGACAGATAAAAGTTTCCAATAGTATATTTAATGTTCTCAGGCTCAAACCAATTAATAGGCATTTATATTATTTTAGAAATGGAACCATTAGTCACCCACAAAGGTCCTTCTCAAACTATAAGTCATAAATCAAGTGTCAATCTCCTCATATAAAGCTTAATTCTTAGTATCTCATTGCTAGTCAGGTAATTTCAACCAAATTCAATCAATCAACTACCAAGCATATTTTAAAGTATCAAATACATATATGACACTGATCTTTAGGGGGCTTCCTTTATAGCTCAGTCAAGTTCAATTTCTGGGTTGGGAAGATCCCCTGGAGAAGGTAATGGCAACCTACTCCACTATTCTTGCCTGGCGAATCCCATGGATTCTTAGCGACTAAACCACCATCAAGCAGATTTTAAGATATTGTCTTTATCTTTGAAATTCTAAGAATCTAAGGCAGTACTTAATTGCAAGAACAAGTGCATTCATGGGTGTGCATTCAATTTTCTCCAACTCTTTGCAAGCCAGCCACACTTCTCTGGGCACGGAATTTTCCAGGCAAGAATACCGAGAGTGGGTTGTCATTTGCTTCTCCAGGGGATCTCCCTGACTGGGGATTGAACCTGTGTTTCTTGCGTTTGCATGCAGGTTCTTTACCACTGAGCCGCCAGGGAAGCCTGAAGAACAAGTGACAAGGCGATATATATTTGCCAAATTTCTTAACTGGATTACTAATTATAAATTAGGGTAGAAGTCAAATCAAGTCTGAATATTTAAGCAATTACTAAGCTATGGAGGATGAGCTGAAATTTTGACCTGAACTATCTTACAATAAGGTTTAGAAAAAAAAGTAAACACTTCCCAATTATTTTTTAATGATAAAAGGCAGCATTGACAAATGATAAATGACAGAAGTGAAATATTTATAATATAATTGGGATAATGTTGGAATAGGTAACAGTAAACTAAAATATTTAAATGGGTTTAACATTTCATGAGAAGAAGATACACAAGTAATTAGATAAAAGAAGCAGAGATTTGAAAAAAAATAAAACAAAAGAAATAGAAGAGAAGTAACAGGTACATGAATACATTTTTCTTTTAGAACTGAATAGACAAATGCCTACAAAGATTACAGACTACATTGGATTAACTGGATTAATTCTCAGCTACAACTAAACCAACACTCTATTTGCAATGACCCTGACTCACAGTCAGACACTGCATTCTGTGTCATCACTCCTCCTACTGAAAATAAATAAAAAGAAAGGCATAAGGTAGAAAGATTGAGGAATTAGTCTTAGGAGGCATTAAATAATGACACAACTGTCAGCAAGTGGATAGAGGACTTAGAGCACTATTTAGAGTGGACCTCTTAGCTGAAGGAATTTGAGGGGAAGGCAATATGAATGAAGGAATCTACATCCAGAACTAAACCAAAAATGGTAAGCTATTTATGCAACAGTAATGACAGTGGCAATATCCAAACAAATGACATATTTTTGAGGGATTAAAAATAAAATTGTATTAGAGTGGAATACACATGTGTGGCTTTGAAAGTCAGTGAGAAGAGATTTGATTTAAAGCAGTTAAGATTTAAGAAGGCACTAAAATATTTGGAAACCTTTAAAATGTTTGGAGTAAGGGGGTGTTAAAAGCAATATTATCAGAGAATCTACCAAATTTTAGAATACAGGAAAATTATAAGGTAACTGATCAAACATACAAGAAGATTAAAATATTTTGGTAAATTGGATAAACATGAAACTGCAAAGAGAAAAAGTAGCTGTGAAGAAGGTATTGTAAATGAGACAACCTCTCTCCACCCTGTTTTTATGTTGTATTAACAGAATTATGCTAAATTAATGCAAAATCTGGAATTTTAATGATTATTGACATATATTTCCATCTGGGTTTCAGGACTTCATAATAAAATCAGGAAAAAAACATAAAAGCTCTGGCACCTTTAGTCCTGCTATAATAAAATATCAAATATATCTTGAAGCGAAGTGAAGTCGCTTAGTCGTATCCAACTCTTTGTGACCCCATGGATGGTAGCCTGCACCAGGCTCCTCCATCCATGAGATTTGCTAGGCAAGATTACTGGAGTGGGTTATCATTTCCTTCTTCAGGGAATCTTCCTGACCCAGGGATCAAACCCAGGTCTCCCACATTTTAGACAGATGCTTTACCGTCTGAGCCATCAGGGAAGTCCAGAGAGAAATCTTAGAAAATCTATACTAAGCATTTATTTTAAAATATTTTACTAGAATAATCTCTAAAATATAGGCTGTAATCTATGATGAGACAAAGTTATAACATTAGGAAATATTTAGAAATTCTAGTCTAGACTAATTGCTCACCTTTTCTCAAAGCATGTACAAATACCTATAAACCCTGAATTAATCAATTAATTTTCCTATCAAACATGTAATTATAACTCAAAAGTGCAAAGACAAACCATCATCAGATTTTTTTTTAAGCTAAATGTATTTCAAACTGAGGGAGGCAAATAGTAGAGTTTCTGACACACACATGCAAATTTGAAGAGTTTCTTCTAGATATAGTATCTCTGAGAACAATATTTAACCAAAGGTGTGTCAAAAGGCCAGGGTGGCTGCCTTGATAGAGGAAGAGTCTGGGCTGGTAGTCAGAAGATTTGGTTTTCAAATCTGCATTTACTACTTAATGACTTTCGGTTGATCTCACTGGATCCTGCTTTTCTTGTCAGTGAAATGGTGATATAAATTAAATAATAATGTTAAACAATAATACTGGTAACAACTGGCAGAAATTTTGACCTTTCTAACATATTGAGAACTTATCGTGGACTAAGTTATGTTTTATGCATGCATTATATTCATTAATCCTTATTAAGCTTGAAAAGGAAATATTATTTCCACTTTTATATGAGAGAAATTTCAGGTGAGGAAACACAGCTCAGTAAATTATGAGATTTTTAAAATATAACTTAGACTATAAGTACTGTGGAACTTTGTTGTCTTCATCTACCTCATAGTGATAACGTGAAAATGCACTGAAAGTAAATAAAGAAATGTTTTAAGATACCCTATCATTAATTTATTTTATTTTACTGTATTGCAAATACCTTATGGGAAACTTTTAACCTAACCCATTTCTATATTATCACAGTATTTTTTGGTAGAGGTACTAACTAAATAGTTGTTATTCAATGGAATAGATGGAAAGAAATAAGAAAGAGAGGCATATAACATGAAGTTGATTGTTACAGAAAGCAAGAAATACCTTTGAGGCTGAATCATATGAAATTTTCATCTTTGTGTATAGCGTGATTGACTACATGAAATTCATATGGTTCAAGCCATTGTGAATAACATATTTTACTCAAATTTTTAAAAATCTTAAGTTCAATGATTTTAGTTAAGAGCAAATGTATTTTTTTTCTTTTGTTACAGTCATGATTAGATACTGTGGCAATTATTTTTTTTCTGTGTAACACCTCAAAACATACTGACTTAAAATAACAATTTCTCATTTCTCACTATTCTGCCTTAAAACACAGAATTTCTATATTTCTTAAAATATTCTAACTGAAAATTGAACAGTTCCTTCAGTAATCATTCTTTTCCCAGAGCTTGTAATATGCGCATTTAAAAGTTAAAAAAAAAAAGAAGAAAGGCCAAAAACACTTGACACTAACAGTGTCAACCTAAAATTCTATTCAGGTAGAAATTCTATTCTATTTCTAAATAGAAATTCTATTCTATTTCAGTCTACCTGAAATTCCCTTCAATCAAATACACAAGTTACAAATATCTACTTTATATTTTTAGCTACCCCTGGTGACATTTTTTTTCTCTTTTAACCATTTGTCTGCCTCTATATGCCATAGATCTCCTTTTCTTTGTTTTTTTTTGATCTCTTTAGCAGCTTTCTCACTGCCCTTTCAATTTCTACTAACAATCTCACTGTCATGTTCCCATCTTTGTTCCTGACCAGTCCCAAAGGCAATGCCAAACGTTTTAGGTTTTGTAAATGATAGTACTTTAATCTAGATCTGGAGTGTTCTTTTCATGACTAAATGCAATAATTATTTTATATTGATGTAACAAGCTATTTCCTTAGTTAGATGATAACTAATAATTAGTAGTAAAAATCTACTTAGAACAACTATTTATGTTTCATAATTCTGTGGATGCCCTGGTGGCTTTCCTTCATTTTCTCCTGGACTCCTTCATGTGGTTGCATTCAGTTGGAGGGCTGACTAGGCTGGAAGGTTCGAGAAGACCTCACTCACATTTCTGATTTTGTTCTTACAGTCTACTGGAGTGCCTTGACTTTTATCCACGTGGTCCTTCATTCTCCAAGAATTTAGACAGAGCTTCTTTATAGTATGAGGGATTCACGATTGCAAAAGGGATACATGAAACTTGCAAAGTCACTTTAATTCTAATCTCTAAGCCCCACAGTCCACCTTCCCTAGCATTTCCTACTTTCTACACCAAGTTAAGTGGCCAGCACAGATTCAGGGTTAGGGAAGCAGACTATTCCCAAATGCAAAAAGTAGAGGCACAACGCACATCTTGCAGAAGCGCTCGCCGGAAGGGAGGAATACTTGTAGCCATGTTTGTAATCAACCTGTGAAGCCAACTCAGATATGAATCCAGTAGATTCTTTAATTTGTTCATTGTACAACTACAGTGAATTCAGAGGTTAGACATTTATTGAAATCAATGATGATTTTGTAATAGAGTTTATATAAACACCATTTACTTCATTTTCATACAAAGTTTACAAGAGCAAAATAAAATAATTTAAAATGTAAATATCTCATTTTAACTCTTATTGTCATTTAAATTTCCCCTAGCATTTCATATTATGGTAAATGTACTCTACTAACATGAATTTGTAGAATATAATTTCCTTGAGATCAGAAACTTTTTACTGCTGCATATGAATGAGGATAATATATATGAAACTGACAATAGAGACAAACTAACCTTTTTCCATCTGAAAAAATGTGACTTTTTAGTACAAATATGTAATTACCTGCATTGGAGCACTTAAAACAGTCTTATTTTTCTCATATGCTTTGTACTGCAAAGTACTAAATGATTTAGAACAGTAGATCTCAGAGTGGGATTTAGTGCCCCCCCAAGGGCAATTTTGAATATTTTTAGAGAACTTCATGTTTTCTGATAGAAATATGCCTGAGAATTTACATGTAACAATGCATATTATTTTAATATAAACTACTTTCCTTATGCTCATTTATGAGTTTCAGTTAGTTATACATTGTATTGACACTTTATTATCAGGTTTGTGGAGTGTAAATAAACACAATAAAATTCAGCAACATGAGTATACAATTTAATGCCTTTTACAAATGTACAGTAATATAAACGCTGACAAAAGGATGAATAAACAGCTGTCACTTCTAAAAGTTTCCTCATACACTTTTGTTACCAATCTTTTCTCCACCCTTGATTTCTGGCAACCACTGATCTGCTGTCTGCCACTTCAGTTTTACAGAAATTTTTAGCATTTTCTGAACCATGATTTGTTTTGAATGGGCAAAGTACAAACTGTATATAGGCAGATGGTGAGAGGAAAGATCATATCAGGAAGAATATTCAGTGACTTGCCTAAAATTTTTACTTACCTTAAAGTCAATCAGGAGCTATCAGTTTCTTGCTACAATTTGCATTTACAAATCTTCCAGAGTAGAGGGAGAATTAATTGGAGAAATGTGAGGCTGGAGGTAGAGAGAACAGTCAGAAAGTTTCCACACTGTAGTTCATGGGAGGAATGCTGAGACCTGACCTAAGTCAGTAATAGGAGGATTGGGGTGGTGAGCACACAACTGAGAGTGATTCCATATCTACATTTTTCTACAAACTGGACCACGATTGGCTGTCAGACATGGAAATGTGGATACATGAAGGATTATATCCAAGATTTTGGCTTAACTGGATAGATATTAAAGTTATTAACCCCAAAATTAAAAAGAGAAGTAGAATTGAGGTATAGAGAGAGGGTGGTGGAATTAAGCTTTGATCATATTTAGTTTGAAGTAAGTGAAATATTCAAGTGAAAATGTTTAATTCTTTCCAAAGTGAAAGTCGCTCAGTCATGTCCAACTCTGAGACCCCATGGATACTGGAATGGGTAGCTGTTCTCTTCTCCAGGAGATCAACCTGACTCAGGATTCGAACTAAGGCCTCCTGCATTGAAGGCGGATTCTTTAGCAGCTGAGCTACCAGAGAAGCCCAATTCTTTCCAAAGACCAAGACAAATGTCTAGATTGAAACTACAGATTTGGAAGTCATAAGTATATGACTCCCAAAGTATATAAGTAAATCACATTGAAAGCAATGTGATTTGCAGTACTGTTCTGATAGTTCAGCTGGTAAAGAATCTGCCTGCAATGCAGGAGACCTGGTTTCAATCCCTGGGTTGGGAAGAGTCCTTGGAGAAAGGAAAGGCTACCCACTCCAGTATTCTGGCCTGAAGAATTCCATGGACTGTATAGTCCGTGGGGTCGCAAGTGTCAGACAAGACTGAGTGACTTTCCTTTTCACTTTTCTCCTAACAAAATTTGAACAAAATATATTTCCTCTTTTGTATTTTTTCTTGAAGTTAGAATTATCCTCCTTTTGTAATATCTGTGCCATCTGTATCTTCTTATCCTCTTCAAATTGTGCTTGTCTTGTTAAGGTTTTATACACAACTATAATAGCTTCTTCACACCTACCTGAAGGGAAAGTGCAAGTTGCTCAATAGTGTCCAACTCTTTGCAACCCTTTGAATTGTAGTCTGCCAGACTCCTTTGTCCATGGAATTTTCAGGCAAGAATGCTTGAGTAGGTAGCCATTCCCTTCTCCAGGGGTCTTCCCTACTCAGGAATCTCACCCTAGTCTCCTGCAGTGCAGGCAGTCTTAACTTTCTGAACCACCTGAAGTGCCCCACCTAAGAAAACTTATATGCTACAGTCTCAATTCTTCACCTTTTCTTTTCTGTTTGCCTAAAAGGCTTCTCTGATCATGATTTATAAAATTTGTATCAACCTTACAACATTGAATTCTAAAGACTGCTTGCCTTCATTTAATATCTTTCTCTTTCTATTCCCACTCACAACCATATTCTTCCTTTGAGCCTCTATAACATTTTTCAAAAATATTGTTTCTTTTACTCCATTCCTTCACTTACAGTTATTCATATTTCATTAATCCCCCTTATTATATGGTAAAGTCTTCAAGTATTTGTTTGGACTTTAACCACTGTATTTGCCAGTGGAACACGCAAATGTTTTGTATTTAGGAGGCACTCAGAAATACCCATGCATTAACACTGACTAAAGTGTTTTGTCCATTTTATATAAAGACCAAATGTAACTGGTCCTAATAAGGCTCCCTAATTGAGGACATTACTTATTTATCAGAATCATTATTTATATATAAAACACTTTGAAATGAGAACTGCTCAATTAGTTATCAAGGGGGAAGTAGAGATTCTACATTCTGAATATTGGTTTAAGAATATCAATAGGAAATTGAATACCTCTGGCCCATAAAAGTTTGAATTCTCAGTTCGTTGTGGATTTTTATAAAATCAAATTACATAGTAGAAACCAAGGTACCTGGTTTTACATTTTGGTGATTATAAAACTAATTCCCATGTCTTAATTCAGTTAGTTATCCTAGTAACTTGAACTATGGATACTTTTTGTATAGTTACTTGAATAACTTGAACTATGCAAATAGTTTTCTCATGACTAAAAACTCATAGTTAGAGTTTTTATTCAAAATTATAATTATGACAATGGAAATAATGGAAAATAATGTGTCTCAAGTGCTATTGAGACAGTCTAGAATGATTCTTAAATTTTTAATTATGTTATGCTAGAATTTGTTTTGGTCATGAAAGATACTATTCTTGGCAGTTCATAATATGTGTTAAATAATTAAACATGTGAAAACGAAGATTATCTGAGAAATAAAACAGCCATCTGTCCTAAACCATTTCAGTACTCTTTTGCTTAGAGATTTGAAAATAGGCCAAAAGATCTCTTTTCATATTCTAGGATGCCCATTAATTGCTGAATATCCAAATTGGTTATGCAAACCATAATAACTTTTAAAATATTTATGATAAGACAGAGTTTGCAGAGTTAAGAGAGTTAGGAAAGAGGTAAAGCTGGACCAATGTAGTAGGATCGCAAAGACAGAATGAAAGAATGAATAGGGGGAACTGATAGATATGCCTAGATGCCAGATGTCCTAGACAGATACTAACAACATTCTAACATTAAAACATATTTATATTTTCTTTTTTTCATTAAAAACATTTAATTTTTAAAAATTTTAGTAATATGCAAAGGCAAAATGGCAATCCACTCCAGTATTCTTGCCTAGAGAATCCTGTGGACCGAGGAGCCTGGGGGCTGCTGTCCATAGGGTCGCACAGAGTTGGACACGACTGAAGCGACTTAGCATGTATGCATGCATTAGAGAAGGAAATGGCAATACACTCCCGTATTGTTGCCTGGAGAATCCCAGGGACAGAGGAGCCTGATGGGCTGCCATCTATGGGGTGGCACAGAGTTGGACATGACTGAAGCGACTCAGCAGCAGCAGCAGCAGCAAAGGCAACTACTATACTTAGTTTTGTTTAATATGAAAAATTACATCACTTCTTTACATTTCTAGATAATTTATCTAGATATTATCTGTATCAAATGGCTTCTTTCTCCATTTGAGAAAAGGTCTCAGATTATTGCTGAATGCAGATTGAAAGAACACCTGTGAATTTTATAGTAAAAGACAATTACGTGTACCAAAAAAAGCATTATCCACTTCATAGGTTTATATAACCTAATTTCTTGATGCTCATCCTAAATTTAGAAAAAAAAATACTTTAACACATAATGATCACAGGTTTTTCATGTACTTTCCTTTCATAAGAAAACGTTGGGTAAAAACACTGCTTTACTTCTGCTGGTATGATAATTAGCCCTAAAATTTCTGTATCTGAAATAGTTTCAGCTGTTTATGAATTTTTAAATAATTGAAAGCAGCAAAACCAATAACTTCAAATTCCATGGTATCAAAGAATATTTATAGGGGTTTGAATTAATTAATACACTGTATTAATTATGATTTAGAACTTTTTATATTGACTCTACCGCCCTCCTTGTAATGTGCATTGTTCAATTTGTGTATCTTTCACTGTTTAATAAGACATTATATAATTTTACTAAGTCTGTGCTTCAGAAACATGTTACTAGTGACTTAATCAGCATAGCCAGATCTTGTCTATAGGCTACAACTGAAAACCAAATGTTCTACTTAGGCTCTCGAGTATTTCTCGGTCATATCCTCTGAATAAGCTAATTCCAGTATCTGCCAAATGAGAATCATAAGAACTCAACTTCATTTATGTATAAGGTTTAAGCATTATTATTTAGATAATATAAACAATGTGTTTCTTTATGACATATAAATAAATAAGCTATCATTAAAAATGAGTGATATAAAAGGGAAGTGGGGCATACAAGCAGAAGTTATCAAAGAAATTTTCTGCAGCTATCTTTTACTATGATTCAGCAGTGTTTGTGAAAAGCTTTAAGTTTAATTTGAAAATGGCAGGAGTTAGGTTGTAACCACAGAGTATGTTTTATTATACCCATGACTATTTCTTCCAATAATAACAGCACTTCTGACGTTGCTTTATAAACTTAGAGTCAAGCTGAAAATAGGCATGCATTTTTTAACACATTTATTCATGATATATATTTTAATAAATTCAACTTAGTTTAAAACATAGGAATATAGGAGAAGAAGCCAATGGATATGCATTCAGCTTCTGGTTCTATATTTTTTGTTTTCTCTTAGGGAAAAATTTCAGATTGAGAGAAAAGTGGCAAAGATAATGAAGAAAATTCTTATATATATTTTATTCAATATTCTCTTACATTAGCATTTTACATACCTACAGCATACTCATCAAAATTAAGAAATTGACATCATTAGCTACTGACTTTTTGTACTTCATTAGCTACTGGCTTTATGCAGATTTCTACAATTTTTCCACTAGTTTCTCCTCTAATGCCTTTTTTCCCTGTCCCAATGTCCATAGAGCATGCCACATTGCACTTAGTATCCCAGTCTCTTTGTTTCTGCTACAGTTTCTCAGTCTTTCCTGTTTTTTCACTACCTTGCAAGTTTAAAGCATACTGATTAGGTATTTTGTAGAATGTTTTTCAATATACATCTACTTTCTGATTACACCGGGATTATGAATTTGGGAGAAAATTTACCACAGAGATGATGAGCCCCGTTCATCACAATGCATTGGAAGACCATTATATCTCTATAATTTATTACTGGTTATGTTAACCTTGATCACTTAGTTAAGATGGTGTTTGCCAAGGTTCTGTATTCTAAATTCACTATATTTCCCTTTGTACGCTCTGTTATTTCAAAATGAATAATTCAGTCTAGCATATATTCAAGGGGAAAAAATTATATTGAACCTCATGAGGAGAGAGTTTCTCTCTATACTAGTCAGAGTTCTTCTTTAAGACAGATTTTTATTCCCCATTGATTAGTTGGTGGAATTGTCAGTGTAAATCCCAGAAATACTTATTTCATACTTTAAACTATAAATCAACAACCTGCTTATTTTGTTGCTCATATTGTTCTAGTTTTGGCCATCGAGAGTTCTTTCAAATTGGTTTCTCTGACCCATCTTTTTTTTTTTTTTTTAACCTTTGATACTACCTACCACTATTTACTCTCCAGTAACACAAAATACTATGGCTCATCTTTTATTTTTCCTACCACAATCATGGTATCAGCCATGGCTCTTAGGTCAGGGTTTTTTGTTTTTTTTTTCAATATTGTCACTTAGTCACATTATATCTACACTGTGACCTTTGCTAAATAAACATATTCTCTTTAGGTGGCTCAGAGGTTAAAGCGTCTGCCTGCAATGCAGGAGACCTGGGTTCAATCCCTGGGTGGGAAGATCCCCTGGAGAAGAAAATGGCAACCCACTCCAGTATTCTTGCCTGGAGAATCTCATGGATGGAGGAGCCTGGTGGGCTACAGTCCACGGGGTCGCAAAGAGTCGGATATAACTGAGCGACTTCACTTCACTTTAACTAAATTGAGAGACTTTGTATGATAATAAGCCTTAAGAATAAGTCTGCTAAAATATATGTAATCTCTCTTCAAAGGAGCATATATACACACATGAAACAATATTGTTCCAAAAAACTGTCAGAGAGATTAATGAAACTTTAAAGGTTGTTGATAGATAATCTGTAAGGATCTGTACAAATTCATGTCCTTTAAAACTCACTGATTTTAATGTCCACTGATTATGAAGTAATTTTCTCCTAGAACTGATAAGAAATTTGGTCAAGTTTGTACAAGATAAATACTGACTCACCAAAAAGAAGTTTTACCTAACTGAATTTGTAACTGGATAGTTAAAATAATTTCTATGAAACTAGGTTTACTGATCTTAAAATGGGCTAATAACATACTCTTCAAAGAAATGTAACAAATTTTAGCTGAGTCAAAGTGTGTAAAATGCTTCAGAGAGACAAATCCCACAAGAACAGTCAGGAAATTGGGCATACCCATTGTTGTGGTTGTAATAGCACACCACATTTTAGTTTTGCAATCTTAAAAGTAATTTACTTAATATTTGATTTGCTCTCTCATCCACAGGCTAGGACTTGCTTTTACAAGTTTAAATCAGATACTAGAAATCTGTCTTTCAAAACTTCAATCTTTCAATTGTTACAGGACTGAAAACTCACCTTGTGCTCTAGAACAATATCACCTCTGCCCCTGGAGTCTATTCCATAAATGGTCATTGCTATGTAGTTCCCTGTGTATAGGCTCCTGCTAAGTCACTTCAGTCGCGTTTGACTCTGTGTTACCCTATGAACTGTAGCCTGCCAGGCTCCTCTGTCCATGGGATTCCGATACCGGAGTGGGTTCCCATGACCTCCTCCAGGGTATTTTTTTCTAGTCAGGGATCAAACCTGTGTCTCTTAAGTCTCCTGCCCTGGCAGGCATGTTCTTTGCCACTAGTGCCACCTGATTCCCTAGTGTACATTTAAGCCTATTAACATTTAAATTAGCAGATTGAGTAAAGCAGATTGCCCTCCCTAATGTTGGTAAGGTTCAAGCAGTTAAAACTCTGAGTAGAACAAAAAAAGATGACTCATTTATGAGTAAGGGGGATAACTTTCAGCTTGACTGCTTGGATCTGGTACATCATGTTTGTTTGTTTTCTTCTTTCTTTATTTTGGAAGAATCACCTCTTTCTGGGCTTTGAACCTGCCAACATCCAGACTAGAACTACAAAGTTGTGTTCCCTGGATCTCCAACTTGCCAGCTCCCTCTGTATATCTTGAGACTTACCAGCTTCCATAATCACATGAGTGGATTCTTTACAATAAACCTGTTTCTGTACATGTAACATTCTATTGGTTCTTGTTCTGGAGATTGTAATCAATACACTGTCTAAATCATTATTACCTAAATATCTCTTGAATGATTAAAGGTGACGTTGGTGATCTTACTTATTCTAAATCTACATCAGTCCTAAATACATAGAACTATGCATTGTATTAGTGTAGGAAGCAACCAGTTTAAGCAGCTAGGTTATGAATGTTTTAAATATCCAGGCAACTTACAATAGATCCATTCTAAAAAAAAAAAAAAAAAAAACCACAAAAATATTTGCATAATAATGATGGAGAAATGATGAACTGTTGTTGTTGCGGTTGCTAAATAGTGTTGACCCTTTGCAACTCCATGGACTGTAACATGCCAGGCTCCTCTATCCTCTTGCTCAAATTCATGTCCATTGAGTCAGTGATGCTGTCTAACCATCTTATATTCTTCTTCCCCTTTCTCCTTCTGCCTTCAATCTTTCCCATTATTAGAATCTTTTCCAATAAGTCAACTCTTTGCATCAGAAGGCCAAAGTATTGGAGCTCCTGCTTTAGCATCAGTCCTTCCAATGAATATTCAACATTGATTTCCTTTAGAATTGGCTGGTTTGATCTTGCAGTCCAGGGGACTCTCAAGAGTCTTCTCCAGTACCACCTTTCAAAAGCATCAATTCTTCAGTGCTCAATCTTCTTTATGGTCTAACAACTGTACATGAGTACTGGAAAAACCATGGCTTTGACTATACAAAGCTTTGTTGTCAAAGTGATGTCTCTGATTTTTTGTTTAATATCCATAAAGTTAAATTTAATGTATTTCCAATTTGATTCCTGAAATTACAGGTCAAAATTTTTTAATATTTTAATCTCTTTGAGAATGCTGAGTAAAGCAAACCGTGCAGCTGCCATTTATTCTTTTTTTTTTATTTATTTTTTTTACTACAAATTTATTTATTTTTTTTTAAATTTTAAAATCTTTAATTCTTACATGTGTTCCCAAACATGAACCCCCCCTCCCACCTCCCTCCCCATAACATCTCTCTGGGTCATCCCCATGCACCAGCCCCAAGCATGCTGTATCCTGCGTCAGACATAGACTGGCGATTCAATTCTTACATGATAGTATACATGTTAGAATGCCATTCTCCCAAATCATCCCACCCTCTCCCTCTCCCTCTGAGTCCAAAAGTCCGTTATACACATCTGTGTCTTTTTTCCTGTCTTGCATACAGGGTCGTCATTGCCATCTTTCTAAATTCCATATATATTTGTTAGTATACGGTATTGGTGTTTTTCTTTCTGGCTTACTTCACTCTGTATAATCGGCTCCAGTTTCATCCATCTCATCAGAACTGATTCAAATGAATTCTTTTTAACGGCTGAGTAATACTCCATTGTGTATGTGTACCACAGCTTTCTTATCCATTCATCTGCTGATGGACATCTAGGTTGTTTCCATGTCCTGGCTATTATAAACAGTGCTGCGATGAACATTGGGGTACATGTATCTCTTTCAATTCTGGTTTCCTCGGTGTGTATGCCCAACATGCCCAACAATGTCTCTGATTTTTAATATGCTGTCTAGGTTTGTCATAACTTTCATTCCAAAGAGTAAGTGTTTTTTTATTTCATGGCTGAAGTCACTGTCCACAGTGATTTTGGAGCCCAAGAAAAGAAAGTCTGGCAATGTTTCCATTTTTCCCCATTTATTTGCCATGAAGTGACGAGACCTGATGCAATGACCTTCATTTTTTTAATGCTGTTTCAAGTCAGCTTTTTAACTCTTCTCTTTCACCCTCATCAAGAGACTCTAGTTCCTCTTCACTTTCTGCCATTAGAGTGGTATCATTTGCATATTTGAGGCTGTAATATTTCTTTCAGCATTCTCGACTCCAGCTTGTGATTCATTCAGCCTGGCATTTTGCATGATATAACCTGAATAGAAGTAAAATAAGCCGGGTGACAATGTACAGCCTTGTCATACTCCTTTCCCAATTTGGAATCACTTAGTTGTTCCATTTCTAGTTCTTTTGTTTCTTGACCCACATATAGGTTTCTCAGGAGATGGGTAAGGTGGTCAGAACTCCCATTTCTTTCAAAGATTTTTCTACAGTTGCAATCCACACAATCAAAGGTTGGAGAAGGCAATGGCAACCCACTCCAGTACTCTTGCCTGGAAAATCCTATGGATGGAAGAACCTGGTAGGCTGCAGTCCATGGTGTTGCAAAGAGTCGGACACAACTGAGCGACTTTACTTTCACTTTTCACTTTCATGCATTGGAGAAGGAAATGGCAACCATTCCAGTGTTCTTGTCTGTAGAATCCCAGTGATAGGGGAGCCTGGTGGTCTGCGGTCTATGGGGTGGCACAGAGTCTGACACGCCTAAAGTTTCTTAGCAGCAGCAGCAGCACACAGTCAAATACTTTAATGTAGTCAATGAATCAGCAGTAGTTGTTTTTCTGAAACTTCCTGGTATTATCCATAATCCAACAAATGTCAGAAATTTGATTTCTGATTCCTTTGCCTCTTTGAAACCCAGGTTATACATCTAGAAGTTCTTAATTCATGTAGTGCTGAAGCCTAGCTCAAAGAATTTTGAGCATAATCTTGCCAGCGTGTGGAATGAGGGCAATTGTATTGTAGTTTGAACATTCTTTTTCATTGCCTTCTTTTGGATTAGAATGAAAACTGATATTTTCCAGTCCTGTGGCTATTGTTGAGTTTTCCATATTTGCTGACATTTTGAGTACAGCACTTTAACAGCATCATCTTTTAAGATATTAAATAGCTCTACTGGAATTCTGCCACCACTAGTTTTGTTTGTAAAAATACTTCCTAAGGCCCACTTCTCATTCCAGGATGTCTGGCTTTAGGTGAGTGACCACAACATTGTGATTATCTGGGCTATTAAGACCTTTCTTGTATAGTTATTCTATGTATTCTTGTCACCTCTTTTTAATCTCTTCTGCTTCTGTTAAATCCTTACCATTTGTGTTCTTTATCATGCCCATTCTTTCATGAAATGTTCCCTTGACATTTCTACTTTTCTTGAAGAGATCTCTAGCCTTTCCCATTCTATTGTTTTCCTCTATTCTTTACATAGTTAATTTAAGAAGGCCTTCTTGTCTCTCCTTAAACTAGTCTCTGCAACTCTGTGTTCAGTTGACTATATGTTTCCCTTTCTCCATTACCTTTTATTTCTCTTCTTTCCTCAGCTATTTGTAAAGCCTCCTCAGACAACCCTTTTGCCTTCTTACATTTCTTTTTCTTTGGGATGGTTTTGGCCACTCTCTTCTGTACAGTGTTACAAGCTTGTCCATAATTTTTCAAGCACTCTCTCTATCAGATTTAATCAGTTGGATCTATTTGTCAGTCCACTGTATACTCATAAGGGATTTGATTTAGGTCATACCTGAATAATCTAGTGGCTTTCCTTAATTTCTTTAGTTTAAGCCTGAATTTAGCAATAAGAAGCTGATGATCTGAGTCTCAGTCAGTTCTACATCTTATTTTCACTGACCGTATAGAGCTTCTTCATCTTTGGCTGAAAAGAACATAATCAATCTGATTTTGATAAGCGGCATCCCAGGGACGGGGGCGTCTACTGGGCTGCCGTCTGTGGGGTCGCACAGAGTCAGACACAACTGAAGCGACTTAGCAGCAGCAGCAGCAGCAGTGTTGTCCATGTGTAGATTTGTCCCTTGGGTTGTTGGAAAAGGGTGTTTCCTAGGACCTAAATGCTGTATATAGAAATGTCTAAGAAAATCCATATACATAGAACCACACAGAGATATAAAACTCTGACTCACTTCATCATTATCATATCAAAATAATTACTATATTCACAACAAATAATAAAAATTATGTAAATGTAATAGGAGAGACAAAATGTAACAAGCTTAAAATAATTATTAAGTTTAGGGTATAAACACCATCAAATTGTATTTCCCATACATAAACATTTATTGTGGAAAGAGTTATGAACTGATTTAAGTTCAGTTTTTGCTTTAAAAAATATTTTCATTCTTAATACAACTGCTAATTTTTTTTTTTAAATCTTAGAACAATCTTCATCTGGCTCATATTATATTCATATAATCAAAAAGTATTTTTTAATGAACACTAAAACATTTTGTTGGCTCTGAAACTATTGGGAGAATAGTGGACTTTAGCCAGTCAATACTTATTCTTAGCAAAAGATAAGAAACTTTGGCCAAATGTTTCATTTTGATCCTCTTTCACAGCAGTGAATGTAATTTTGTCTACATAAGGTAATGGTTTCCAAATATATTGTATTATTTTTCTTCAAACCATTTTCATCCAGTTTTTTTTTTTTTTTTTACAGTCTATAAATGAACTGGACATGTTTCTCCTCTTTCAAAAGACACTGATTATTTTATTAGATATGACTAACCAAATGCCAGCTCTGGTAATTGCTGTTAAGAGAAGAGAATTTGTCCCAATGAATAGAATTCCTTGAGAGCAAGACCCATGCTTTCTCCCCGCACCCTCCCCCCGCCCCGCCCGCATTGTTTGTTAGTCATGCTCACTTTCTGAAATATATTTACAGCAACATCACCGTAACTAACAACAACAGTGACATAAAGCTTCCTGGTTGCTGCACTTTTGTACTTAAATTCTCATTTTATTTGGCCTCTTTTGAAAACAGCCTTGTTCTATTGACTTTTATTCCCTCCTAATTTCCCCTCTTTTATTAAATAGCACCATTTTCAAGCTCTGCTCCTTCTACAAGAGACTTAGAGTTCTCCCTACTCTAAGATCTTTTTGAGGTTGTCCATCTGTTTCTGAGAGAAAACATTCTTTGTGAATATATTAAATTTACAAATTTATTCATTAAGTTATCAATATATTTTGCCCCTCCATTTTTATTATTTAATATCCAAATTTTATACAAGGATATGAAAGTGTGCTGTGCTGTGCTTAGCCATTCAGTCGTATCCAACTGTGACCCCATGGACTGAAGCCCGCTTGGCTCCTCTGTCCATGGGGATTCTCTAGGCAAGAATACTGGAGTGGATTGCCATGCCCTCCTCCAGGGGATCTTCCCAACCCAAGGATCAAACCCAGGTCTCCCGCATCGAAGGCAAATTCTTTACCAGGGAAAGCTACCAGGGAAGCCCTATAAAAGTGTAAGCAATAATAAAACTATAATGGAAATACATAACTTAGTGGAATGACCATACTTATAATATGCTTAAATGCTACATGATATTTTCAGCATGTCATTCTGAATTTATGTCTATGATTGTTCATATACCACACATCTTTACTTAGGAATATTTGATCTGATGGTTTGTGTTTATTCCTGAGTTGTCAAGTGTTTGTCAATCATTCTGTGATATCAATAACAATAAATAACAGTTTTCTCCCAGTATGAACTAAACAGTATTACCACTAATAGAATTACTGATGCAAACACCAGATGTTTGAGCTAACCTATACAGTAATATGCATAGGCTGTTGCTGCTGCTAAGGCACTTCAGTCGTGTGCGACTCTGTGCGACCCCATAGAGGGCAGCCCAACAGGCTCCCCCGTCCCTGGGATTCTCCAGGCAAGAACAATGGAGTGGGTTGCCATTTCCTTTTCCAATGCATGAAAGTGAAAAGTGAAAGTGAAGTCGCTCAGTCTCGTCCGACTCTTCGCGACCCCATGGGCTGCAGCCTACTAGGCTCCTCCGTCCATGGGATTTTCCAGGTAAGAGTACTGGAGTGGGGTGCCATTGCCTTCTCCAAATATGCATAGGGAATTAACATATTTCATCAAGTTTTTAAAATCCTGAAAATGTCATAAGAAGCCTGTAAAAGATTAATTGTAAAAGATATGGATCAAGTTTTGCCGATGCCTTGATAAGACTGCTGGCTAGCTTCTAAAGAAAAACCCACAGGGTAGCAGTTCCTGTGTGGACTTACCGTAGTTCAACCTCAGGGCATGCAGTTTGAAGGCTAAAAAACCTGATTTCTCGTCACTCCAGAGAGGAATCTTTCTTTGCTGAAGGGCAGATTTACTAACTTGTCTGCAAAGAGACTAAGATGCAAATAGTAGACTATCAGTATGTTAATTTACATTAAAAATTATAATTTCCAAATAAGGGGTAGATTCTAAAGTTCTTTAGCTAGTGAATTCCCTCCACGTATATCAGAAAAGCAGAAAAGTTAACTGGCAGGTTGCCTAGCAAGCCTACCTCAAAAATAGAAGGATTAGTTTTCATTTTAATATTTAACACCACCAGCTAAGGATAAGCTCTTATATTTATCTCCACAATAGAGACTGTCCTCCTGGTAAAAGTAAACCAACTTTTACATTGGAGCCAACATGCATCTTCCATGGTTAACAGTTAGAAGCTTCTTAGTGTCCCAGTCTCCTCGCTCTGTAGTTTCATTTATTTGTTCACCAGTCTACTACCTCTTTTTCTTTTTAGGAAGGCCTGAGAGACATGAAAATTCTCAGGGTAATTTTTTTTTTGCATTGTCCTGATTAAGATCATTTATATATTGATTTAATTATTTAGTTCTAAGGTAATGATTTGACTTGTTTTATTTTAAGATTCTTGGGATCTCATTGGTTTTCAAACTATTTTTGAACAGATGTAAACTCATGATTCTATCTCACGCCCAAGCTTCTAAGAATCCCAAATGATTATAACTTCAGAACAACTTTTCTTTCTGAGTTTCTTGTCATATATTTTCAAATTCAACTATCATGTCTCTATGGCTTTTTGACAAATTATTCAAATTTAAAATAATGAAAATCAAACTGCTTTTTTCTAAAGAATAGTGTTTCTTTTTTATTATTCCTTAAATATTAACATACATCTCCTTCTCTTTCCTCATTTAATGGAAGGATACATTAAAATTTTCATTAACTACCATGCTTGTGCCAATGTGTTGTTTCTACAATAGATTTTCGATTTAATGTCATCCACTCTATGATATATCTACAGAAATACTAAGAAGTTAAGAGACTTGCCCAAGGAAACACACAATGTACATTGTACAGTAAAATTTTACATTCATTTTTTCTGACTGTAAAGACGTTAATTATACTTTTATGTTACAATTCTTCACAATATCATCATTACTTAACCAACTACCCAAACTGCCTTCATTTCAAATGACTAATTGCCTTTTTCTCTCAGTCCCCTGATCTTTTAAGTCACAAGTTCTTTTTCCATTTCCTCTTGACCATTGACTTGCCTATTCCCTTCACCATTGCCTTATTGCACTTTTCATCATTTTCTACTTAGACCCTAATGAAGTTACTCTATCTATGTCATTTTCTATAGTCTGAGGTTCAGATGGTTTCTGTTATGTCTGATATCATCATATTCTTGTGTAAGTCCTCAAAGGCTTCATGTTGCCCTGTTGATTAGGTATTTAGGATGGCCTATATTTCCCTTCATCCTCTCTTATCTGTGTTAATGTTACAATTCTTTTACCCAAGTATTCCACTTCCTATTCCTCCTCCTCTTAATAAATCCAAACTTCAAAAATTCACTTCTCTCTAATCATAACCTTTTTCTCTTTTGCAAAAGAAAACAATTATTAATAACCAAAAAGACATTGAATGAGTACCTACAATTTGCCATGCACTATGCAAAGATGAATTATTAAATTTTATTTGCAAATAAGCCTATGAGTTTATATGATTACTGTTCTCAGTTTACATGTTAAGAAATTATGACTCAAAGTGAATAACTTGCCTGATGTCTCATAGCCAGTAATTTATACAATATACAGTTTAACCCAGGCTTGCCAGTTGGTGCTAATGGTAAAGAACCCATCTGCCAATGCAGATAGACATAAGAGATGCAGGTTCGATCCTGGGTTGGGAAGATCCCCTGGAGGAGGGCACAGCAACCCACCCCAGTATTCTTGCCTCAAGAGTCCCATGGATGGAGGAGCCTAACAGGTTATGGTCCATGGGGTAGCAAAGAGTTGGACATGACTGAATGACTTAGCATGTACACACACACAGTTTCACCTAGGCATAAGAATTCATACTTTCAATCATTGCAGAAAATGTACTCATCATTAAGATAGATTATAAAAATTAAGCATTCGACTTGTAATATTGTAATTAGAACATCAGACCAATTGAAGCATGTTCAAAATAAAAAGAATAAATGCATAAATTATTTATAAAAATAGTATGGATAATAAAAATATACAACTCAAATCAAGATACTTCTCACACCTGCTTAGTTGTGTTCATTTGCTGCTTCAGGAGGTATTTTCAGGTAACATGGGGGTCAACTCAGCACCTAGGAGGCATATGACCAATGCTGGTTTTGAAATTCCTCTACCCCTGCCTTGACAAAACAATATGAAATTTGAACATAAAAGGCAAATCAGAGTAACCTATATAATCAATTTACAGACAAAATCAGAGATAAAGAGTTGACTAAAAGAGACAGAATAGCTCCCATTCATTTAGTTGGTAATAGGATACAAGAAAAAAAAAAAAAAACAGTTGATTAGAAACATTTTGTCAGTGCTTGTCCACCTCATTTTCAATGATTGTATCTTTCTGTCTACAAAAGTAGGTAGTTATAACTACTGTCTTAGCTTTCAATTTTGTCATGATGCCTTGAAAAATTCTAACATAAGAAACATTTAGTTATAGGTATATTCTGGGACTGGGGCTTCCTTGGTGGTTCAGCAGTAAAGAATCTGCTGCAACTGAGGAGCCGCAGGAGATGCTGGTTCAGTCCCTGGTTTGGAAAGACACCCTGGAGAAGGAAATGGCTATCCACTCCAATATTCTTGCCTAGAGAATCCCATGGACCAAAAAGCCTGGCGAGCCACAGTCCAAGGGGTCGCAAAAAGTCAGACACATTTGAAGTGACTTAGCACATGTGTGTGCATGCACACACGCACACACACACACCATATTCTCTGGGATTAGGGGAATCACACTGTATCCCACCTATCTGTTTCTGCAGATAGACTGTCATTGGTGGTGAAATTTCTACACTAGTCAATTGGGGAGATGTTTGAGATTACTTCAAATACTGGCTCACATAACATGAAAAAGGTAAATAATGCTGTTAAATTTATTGTTTGATTATTCCTGAAGCTTATATTTCCATTGCTGTAAAAATTTGGAAGTGAGGATTAGTGGGGAAACTGGTCCTTTGCCCTAATTTATCTACTTTCCTGGGAACAACACCTTGCTACTTAGGCCTGAAAAGTGTTTCATCATGTGCATTATCTTCTTTCTCACTTCCCTTTTTCTCTACTCACGTCCCATCACTTTTTCTACTATAGCTTTCCCTCTTTTTCCCATGTATTCCCTTTCCTAAGTTCTGCTAACTCCTCCCATTTAAATAATCACATCTCAGTTTCCTTCAGGCCCTTCCTACCTCTTACAAATGTTTCAACCTCTTGAATCTGCTACTACCTTCAGTTTGATGCCATAAAGGTGGTATCTCCATTCAGGTGGTATCTCCAGGGTTTTCTTGGATGCAGGAAGACAAGCTTTGTCCACCAGAGAAGTGAGGGACAAGGCCTGTCATGAGGGGAAGGCCAAGGTTTCTTCCTCAAGGGGTGTGATTGAATTTATTTCATAGTAACTACAATTTTAAAACAAACCTCATTCTCCAAGGATTGATTTCTCTCTTCCAGCTCCTTTCTTATTGATCTAGGTGATAAACTTTGCCTGTTAACATAACGCTGATTCTGCTGATGCCAAAAGAGTAACCCTGACTTCATTTTATAAAAAGAGCATATCTCCCTTTCTTTGTCTGAATTATATTACAAAACCTCCTCCATGGGAACAAATGGTGTTATGCCAGAAAAGGTTTCCTCCAATAACTAAATTCTCTTTAACCAGAGTATAAGACAGAAGAAAAGGTAGGAATTGAACTGTGACTATCAACCAGAGCTCTAGCATGAAGCTGCTTACGTGTTTTGGGCTTCCCGCAGCACAACAAATGAGTCTTGAGAGAAAACCTTCCAAGAAACACTGGTCACAAAACAAATGCTTCATGAAAAGCAGATGGGAGTGATATGGCCTTAGTTGACCTAGCTTGGAAAAGTATGCAACATCACTTCCACTTTAAGTTGATAAGACCCACCCAGATGCATGTGATGAGAATGAGGCTCCAAATCCTGATGGGGACATAGCAAAGTTACCTTGCAGAAGAGAAGGTGGAATGGGAGGTATAATCTAGTTATTTTTAGAAATGCAATCTGGGACACAAGTCATACCTGCTGGGATCTGCCCAAATTCCTGACCCACAGAATCCATGAACATAATAAACGTTACCGTTTTTTAGCACTAAGTTTTGGATAGTTTGCCATTTAACAATAGATGACAAGAAGAGTAGCTTATAAGACAGTCACTGCTGTAGCATTTACTACTGGTTCAGGCAGCACATAACAGCTGACCAGTATAGACCAACTGAAGTGTTCACAGCTTGGAGTCCATAAAACGAGATCCATGATGCTCTAATTTTGGAAAATTAAATGCAGACTTTATTTGAATGCCACGGAGGCCACTATCATGGGGACAAACAGATGCTTCCAAATGATTTAGAGCTTCCTTTATTCCAAGTTTTAATATATATGCACTGACTTTTTAGTTTTGCCATTCTCTTTGACTGTTACTTACCTCAGTACCTTCTGAAGAAAGATATAACAAGGAAGACTTCTGGGCACTATGAGTCTGACCTTTGCCCTTGATTCCATTTTTGTTTTATCTTGTGTTGTTGGAATGGGTGTTTGCTGTGACCAGTGCATTCTCTTGGAAAAACTCTATTAAACACCTTTACCCTGCTTCATTCTGTATTCCAAGGGCAAATTTGCCTGTTACTCCAGGTATTTCTTGATTCCCTACTTCTGCATTCCAGTCCCCTATAATGAAAAGGACATCTTTATTGGGTGCTAGTTCTAGAAGGTCTTATAGGTATTTATAGAACCGTTCAACTTCAGCTTCTTCAGTATTACTGCTCAGGGCATAGACTTGGATTACTGTGATACTGAATGGTTTGCCTTGAAAGGAAACGAACAGATATTCTGTCATTTTTGAGCTTGCATCCAAATATAGTATTTTGGACTCTTTTGTTGACTATGAGGCTACTCCATTTCTACTAAGGGATTCTTGCCCACAGCAGTAGATGTAATGGTCATCCGAGTTAAATTCACCCATTCCGGTCCATTTAATTCAGTGATTCCTAAAATGTTGATGTTCACTCTTGTCATCTCCTGTTTGACCGCCTCCAACTTGCCTTGATTCATGAACCTAACATTCCAAGTTCCTATGCTATATTGCTCTTTACAGCATCAGACTTTATTTCCACCACCAGTCACATCCACAGCTGGGTTTGGTTTTTCCTTTGGCTCGTCTCTTTTTTATTTCTGGAGTTATTTCTCCACTCATCTCTAGTAGCATACTGGGCACCTACTGACCTGGGGAGTTCATCTTTCATTGTCCTATCTTTTTGCCTTTTCATACTGTTCATGGGGTTCTCAAGGCAAGAATACTGAAGAAGTTTGCCATTCCCTTATCCAGTGGACCATGTTTTGTCAGAACTCTCTACCATGACTCATCCATCTTGGGTGGCCTTATATGGCATGGCTCATAGCATCATTGAGTTAGACAAGGCTATGGTCCATGTGATCAGATTGGTTAGTTTCCTGTGATTGTGGTTTTCAGTGTGTCTGCCCTCTGATGGAGAAGGGTAAGAGGCTTATGGAAGCTTCCTGATGGAAGAGACTGACTGAGGAGGAAATTGGGTCTTGTTCTGGTGGGTGGGGCCATGTTCAGTAAATCTTTAATCCAATTTTCTGTTGATGGGTGGGACTGTGTTTCCTCTCTGTTATTTACCTGAGGCCAAACTGTGATGGAGGTAATGAAGATAATGGGGACCTCCTTCAAAAGGTCCCATCCATGCACTGCTACACTCAGTGCCCCCAGCCCTGCAGCAGGCCACTGCCAGCCCATGCCTCCTCCAGAGACTCTTAGACACTTATGGGCAAGTCTGGGTCAGTCTCTTTGGAGTCACTGCTCCTTTCTCCTGAGTCCTAGTGTACACAAGTTTCTGTTTGTACCCAAGAGTTTCTTTCCCAGTCCTGTTCTGGTGGCTCTATGGTGGGGTTAATGGTGACTTCCTCTAAGTGGGCTTATGCCATACAGAGGTCTGCTGCACCCAGAGCCCCTGCCCCTGAAGCAGTCCACTGCTGACCTATACCTCCAGAGGAGACACTCAAACACAGTTCTGTCTCAGTCTCTGTGGGTTCTCTGGGTCCTGGTGCACATAAGGTTTGTTTGAGCCCTCTGAGAATTGCTGGTGGGTGTGGAGTTTGATTCTAAATGTGAATTCACCCCTCCTACCTTGTTGCTGGGGCTTCTCCTATGTTTCTGGACGTGGGGTTTATCTCACCACAGTCGCTCAAGCTCAGTGCAATTCCAACAATACAAGAGAAGACTCTACACATGGACATCACCAGATGGTCAATACCAAAATCAGATTTATTATATTCTCTGCACCAAAAGATGGATAAGTTCTATACACTTAGCAAAAACCAGACCAAGAGCTGACTGTGGCATAGACCGTGAACTCCTTATTGCCAAATTCAGACTTAAATTGAAGAAAGTAGGGAAAACCACTAGACCATTCGGGTATGATCTAAATCAAATCCATTATGATTATACAGTGGAAGTGGAAAATAGATTAAAGGGATTAGATCTGATAGAGTGCCTAAAGAACTATGGACAGAGGGTCGTGACATTGCACAGGAGGCAGTGATCAAAATCATCGCCAAGGAAAAGAAATGCAATAAGGCAAAATGGTTGTTTGATGAAGACTTACAGTTAGCTGTAAATAGAAAGAAAGGCAAAGGAGAAAATGAAAGATATACCCACTTGAATGCAGAGTTCCGAAGAACAGCAAAGAAACATAAGAAAGCCTTCCTTGGTGATCAATACAAAGAAACAGAGGAACACAATAGAATGGGAAAGCCTAGATATCTCTTCAAGAAAATTAGAGATACTAAAAAAACATTTCATACATAGATGGTGACAATAAATGACAGAAAAAGTATGGACCTAACAGAAGCAGAAGATATTAAGAAGAGGTGGCAAGAATACATGGAAGGACTATACAAAAAAGATCTTCACAACCCAGATAATCACGATGTTGTGATCACCAACCTAAAGCCAGACATCTTGGAATGCAAAGTGAAGTGGGCCTTAGGAAGCATCACTATGAACAAAGCTGGTGGAGGTGGTGGAATCCCAGTTGAGCTCTTTCAAATCGTAAAAGATGATGTTGTGAAACTGCTGCACACAATATGCCAGCAAATTTGGAAATCTCAGCAGTGGCCACAGGACTGGAAAAGGTTAGTTCTCATTATAATCCCAAAGAAAGGCAATGCCAAAGAATGCTCGAAGTATTGCACAATCGCTGCCAGCCCAACATGCTAGTAAAGCAATGCTCAAAATTCTCCAAGCCAGGCTTCAACAGTACATGAACCATGAACTTCCAGATATTCAAACTTGTTTTAGAAAAGGCAGAAGAATCAGAGATAAAATTGCCAACATCCACTGGATCACCGAAAAAGCAAGAGAGTTCCAGAAAAACACCTACTTCTGCTTTATTGACTATGCAAAGCCTTTGATTGTGTGGATCACAACAAACTGTGGAAAATTCTTCAGGAGATGGGAATACCAGACCACCTGACCTGCCTCTTGAGAAACCTGTATGCAGGTCAGGAAGCAGCAGTTAGAACTGGACATGAAACAACAGACTGGTTCCCAATAGGAAAAGGAGTACGTCAAGGCTGTATATTGTCACCCTGCTTATTTAAGTTATATGCAAAATACATGAGAAACGCTGGGCTGGATGAAGTACAAGCTGGAATCAAGATTGCCGGGAGAAAGAACAATAACCTCAGATTTGCAGATGACACCACCCTTTTGGCAGAAAGTAAAGAGAAACTAAAGAGCCTCTTTAAGAAGGTGCAAGAGGAGAGTGAAAAAGTTGGTTTAAAGCTCGACATTCAGAAAACGAAGATCATGGCATCTGGTCCCATCACTTCGTGGCAAAGAGATGGGGAAACAGTGGAAATAGTGACAAACTTTATTTTTTTGAGCTCCAAAATCACTGCACATGGTGACTGCAACCATGAAATTAAAAGATGCTTACCCCTTAGAAGAAAAGTTTATGACCAAAAGTTTATGACTAGATAGCATATGAAAAAGCAGAGACATTATTTTACAAACAATGGTCCATCTATTCAAGGCTATGGTTTTTCCAGTAGTCATGTATGGATGTGAGAGTTGGAGTATAAGAAAGCTAAGCACTAAAGAACTGAAGCTTTTGACCTGTGGTGTTGGAGAAGACTCTTGGGAGTCCCTTGCACTGCAAGATCAAACCCGTCAATCCTCAAGGAAATCAGTCCTGAATATTATTTGGAAGGACTGATGCTGAAGCTGAAGCTCCAATACTTTGGCCACCTGATATGAAGAACTGAGTCATTTGAAAAGATCATGATGCTTGGAAAGATTGAAGGCAGGAGGAGAAGGGGGTGACAGAGGCTGAGATGGTTGGATGGCATCATCAACTCAATGGACATGAGTTTGAGTAAACTCCAGGAGTTGGTGTTGTACAGGGAGGGCTGGTGTGCTTCAGTCCATGGGGTCACAAACAGTCTGACACATCTGATCAACTGAACTGAACTGAACACTTTTGTTTAATTTTTCATGGATACATTTATTTTAATATAAATTTATTTCTTTTAATTGGATGTTAATTACTTTACAATATTGTATTGGTTTTGCCATACATCAACATGTATCCACCACAGGTATACATGTGTTCCCCATCCTGAACCTCTCTCCCTCCTCCTTCCCCATACAAAATAATTTTAGAAAACATTATAGCATTACTTCCTACTTGCTTTTTTTCTCTTGTTTTATCAGTATGAGAAAAGCACATTTTTTAAAAGCATTTATTCAAAAGTATATTCCAACTGTAATTACTTTACAGTCTAGCTGAGCACTCCCTGCTACACAAATAACTGAACTTCTTCCCCTAAAACTCACTGAGAAGGCAGCTAAGTTGATGTCACATGTAGCTATGCTATAACAAAGGAAAATAAATATTTCTGTTCATGTGTATACACTCACACAGTCACTCACATATACTCATATATGGGAAAGTGATTATTGTGTTATATACATAAATACATATATGCATCAATAGATTAATATAATGTACATACCTACACTAGCAAACACACACACACACACACACACACACACACACATATATATATATATATATATATATATATATATATATATATATATATATATATATATGACTTATCCTTGAACTTATTTTCCTTTTTCTAAATTTAGGTTTCTGATTCATTCCTATCAACTTGTAAGCTTTTCTACTTAGGGTCTGTCTTTGAAAAATTGATCCATTCTCTGTGCACTTATTAAATCAAGATTCTGGTCATAAAATATTTTGGACTGTGAGGAGAAGTTTCAACTTAATTAAGATAAGTTTCAACTCAAAAGGATTCTATGCAGTCACCTTTAAATTCTTATTATGACTTCCCTGTATCTCAGTGCACCTCTTTCTACTGTGAATGTTTATTATCTAAATAGTTGCAAGCAATATAAAAGAAAGATGGGAAGGGTTACTTTTCAGCTTGGCAATGTGCATTGTTTTACCTTCTACAAATCAAGACTACAGATACATGCAGTCTAAATTTTTACCATCACTCAAAATATCTATCATATTATATACTTCTGTCTATAAATATATGTAGATGGTGTGTGTATATAGAAATTTATATATAATAAATTATAATACAGAAATTATTGGTTTCAGAACAAATATATCCTATTTGAAATAAATTTCTATGATACATTTAAAAGTAAATATATAATTATATATAATCTATATAAAATTACCTACATAATTTTTTTCTGAAAACTGCTCTATGTTTCAGAATGGTAAATGTTGTGACTATTGTCTGATGCTAATATAGAAATGCCCCAGTATTTTTAGTGGCTATGAATGTAGACTGAATTCATTATTTATTTTCACTTTCCTTTATGAATATGACATTAGGAAAATTATTTATCATCTGTAATTTTAAGTTTCCTCATTTCTAAAATAAAGGTAATAATAATTCTGAAGATGAAATTAAGAAATTAATGTAAAGCTACTAGAATTTAGAAAATCAGTTTATATATTTCTTAGAATACTTTCTGGTACATAGTGAACATTTGGTACTATTAAGTGTGGTTATTAGTAGTATAATCCACATAGAATTTTTGAGTGAAATTTGTCCAAATTTTAAAGTAGCTTGATATATACAGTCAAATTTCCATGCAACTGTTACTCTCATCATCATGTGCAAATAGGAAATATAAATACAATATACCTTAAGATATTTTAAAGTCATTTCCAAATAAGTTTAGCTTTATTGTTTTAACATATGCACAAAAGGGGATTTTTAAATGATTTAAGTAAACTGCCATACATTTTTGTTTGATATTTAAATAATTTAATGTTGCCATCTCATGTATTTGCAAGGAAATTATTCCTTTTGTTGAATGACAGAAAATTGCTTCATTACAATTTATGGTGCTATATGCTTCTCAGCATATACTTGGACAAATCCCTCTTTGGCTGTTAGTGATTACAGGCTCAGAACAAGACTCTATTTTAAACTTCAACTCACTCCAGTATTCTTGCTGGGAGAATCCCAGGGACAGCGGAGCCTGGTGGGCTGCCGTCTATGGGGTTGCGCAGAGTCGGACACGACTGAAGTGACTTAGCAGCAGCAAATCAATAATAACTGTTATGTAAATTTACTGCCAGAAATGTCATGGAATCTGGCATTTCACAAGTAAAAAATGCACTAAAGACTTGGAGTTATGCACTGTCAGAATTTGTTTATGTTCCAACTCTTTTGTTCTCATGGATATCTGACAATTAATAGATACTGATTTCATTAAATATTTAAACTCCAGGATGTATTTGCTAAAATTACAGTAGCTATTTCCCCTACCTGCCCAGACAGTGTTTGAAAGCAATATCCCCACCCCCCAACCAAAAGGCACATTATTTGAAAACGCTTTCAGTTACAGGTTGGAACAGCAAAGTAATTCAATATAAGCTGATGTAAAAATAAAATAGTTTCAATTTTGTTCTTATTGCTGGACTTTTCCTGTGCTTCTTGATTTAGTGGTCATCATAAATGTTTAAAGTGAGTTAACTGTTTTATGTCATACAGGGCAGGCTATATCTTCACTTTAAAGAGATCTCTGTAAATAAAAAGAACTCTAAGATAGCCGTTAAAATGAGTCAAGTAGGAAAATTTATACTCTTTCTGGTGTCTTTGTGTTCTGGTGGTTGCCAGGTGCCAGAGCATCTGCTCTGGAAGTTGTTGATGTCACACAGCAGCAGGAGAAGAACACTTGATTTTCCATAATTGATTTTATTCTTTAGAATGTGGATGTCTGCCTCTGTTTTTACAAGAAGACTTAATGGAGTTTTATAGATATTTTAAAAATGTCGACAGTCATGCTTACAGTTTTAGGCACTCTGCTTGCTAGAGGTGGAATTGTCAGGGTAAATAGGAGGCTAATTGGGGGAGACCTTGGATCATCAATGCCTGAAGGGAACTAGTCAGAAACCAAACAATTAGTGGTTACTTGTGGATGTCAGAAGCTCTAGCAAACAGACAGTCAATTATTAAATGGGTTTTGCCACCAGGTGAATGTACTTAAGTGCAGGCAGTATGAAATTGCAATCAAACTGATCAAATGACATTTTTTTACTGAGGAGTGAAATAGGGACTGGGTAGAGAACAGTATCTGCAAGTTAAACTAAAATGATCATCAGCTTGACATGAATAAATTACTTTTCTCCTTAAGAAAAAAAAATCATCAACTCAGTATGGATTAAATCCTTAAGTTTTGTCAGGAGTTTCAAAATAAATCCAATAAATATCCTATTTTCATCTTTAAATTGTTTTTTTAACATTAAAAATATAAACAACTGAACTGAGTTCTGACACTTGGCAGCAAGCCACTCACATTTATTCTCTTCTCCTTTGTCTCCTACACACTCCCTTGTCCTAATAATAAGCATCATTTTAATGAATTACTTACTCCTTTATTGACTGGCCTCAGAACTTGGTCAGTTCTTACTGGATTAGAATTATTAATTTAGGAAGGATACATTGCAATTGAGTCCAAATCCATTATGAAACATTAATAAAGACAGTGATAACACCCCAGTCTCATTACAATCCATGAAGTCTCAATTGTGTAATAAGGTTCTACTAGTAAAAACTAGAAAAATATAGCACTTAAATACTGAGGAAATTAAGAACTACGCAAAGATATTTCAGTAATGACCAAAGTTTCACCTAATGAAGCACAAAGAGAAAAACATTTCATCTCCTAACCTTATATAATGTCATGCTATGGGGCAACTTTTCTGATTCCAAGGTAAGGATGGGGATTTGTATCTGACTTACTTAAGTTGATTATATGTTAATAAAATTAGAAACCTTTAATAGGAGATACAATAATCCCACTCTTTCAGATACTTCTTAAGAGAAATTTTGCTATTTGAGTTATAGGAAAATTTTTATAAGGAAGAATCTCTTAGTTGATGACAAAATAAACTGAAATTAGGCAAAATTAATTTGGAGAGAATGAACAGATGGCGAAAGAGTGGATTTTTAACTTAACCTTTTTAATTGATGGCAAATGTCACAGAAAGCTATTCACTATTTTCTTATCAGAACTGCAAAGTGGAAAAACAAGATTTTATGGCTAAATATTTCAACCTCCACCTCTAAAATCTGTATCATGTCAGGGGTGCTAAAACAAGTAAAAAGACTAGCAAATCAAAGAAGAATATATCACTTAAAGAATAAAATATAACAAACTTTAGAAATATGATCTAGTAGTTTAACAAAAGAGTGTTCCAGAATTCTGAAACATGCAAACAGAAGATGCCTTTTCTTCACCTTGAAAACAATTTTTAATCAATAATGAAACAAAGCAAAACAAAAAAAGCAACTAAAAGCTGTCATCATGTTATAATCAATTATTGGCAATTTATAATAAAATAAAACTTGGTTTTGAAATACCATAGGCTTAATAATAAAGACATTTTTATTAAAATGCAGCTATATTTTTATATAATTGCCAACATCTGTTGGATCATTGAAAAAGCATGAGAATACCAGAAAAAACATCTATTTCTGCTTTATTGATTATACCAAAGACTCTTTGTAGATCACAACAAACTGTGGGAAATTCTTCAAGATATAAGAATAAAAGTCCACCTTACCTGCTTCCTGAGAAATCTGTATGCAGTTCAAGAAGCAATAGTTAGAACTGGATATTGAACAATGGACTGGTTCCAAATTGGGAAAGGAGTACGTCAAGGCTGTATATTGTCACCCTGCTTATTTAACTTCAATGCAGAGTACATCATGTAAAATATCAGGCTGGATGAAGCACAAGCTGGAAACAAGATTGCTGGGAGAAATATCGAAAACCTCAGATATGCAGATGACACCACACTTATGGCAGAAATTGAAGAAGAACTAAAGAGCCTCTTGATGAAAGTGAAAGAGGAGAGTGAAAAAGTTGGCTTAAAAGATAACAATCAGAAAACAAAGATCATGGCATCTGGTCCCATCACTTCATGGCAAATAGATGGGGAAACAATGGAAACAGTGAGAGACTTTATTTTGGGGGGCTCCAAAATCCTTGCATATGGTGACTGCAGTCATGAAATTAAAAGATGCTTGCTCCTTGGAAGAAAAACTATGACCAACCTAGACAGCATGTTAAAAAGCAGAGACATTACTTTGCAAGCAAAGTTCCATCTAGTCAAAGCTATGGTTTTTCCAGTAGTCATGTATGGATGTGAGAGTTGGACTATAAAGAAAGCTGAGTGCAGAAGAATTGATGCTCTTGAACTTTGGTGTTGGAGAAAACTCTTGAGAGATCCTTGGACTGCAAGGGGACCAAACCAGTCAATTTTCAAGGAAATCAGTCCTGAATATTCATTGGAAGGACTGAGGCTGAAGCTTAAGCTCCAATACTTTGGCCACCTGATGCAGAGAACTGACTCTTTGGAAAAGACCCTGATGCTGGGAAAGATTGAAGTCAGGAGAAGGGGACAACAGAGGATGAGATGATTGGATGGTATCACCAACTCAATGGACATGAGTTTGAGCAAGCTCTGGGAGTTGATGGTGGACATGGAAGCCTGGTGTGTTGCAGTACATGGCGTTGCAAAGAGTTGGACATGAATGAGTGACTAAATGGAACTGATACTTTTATCAATATATATCATGCCTGTGATGATGAATACAAAAATATTTATCAAATGTGTAATTATAGTAAGTAGGTAAAAGATTCAAATCATTCCCTGTCTATTTTATTCTAGTAGAAAGAGTAAAATATTTTTATAAAATTATCTTGTATATTCATTTTATTTTTAATTATAAATTATACACATCACATGAAATATTAAAATATACTGCCAAGGGTAAGATTGACAACCACAGTCTTTTCTTTTATATGGATATAATCATAAGTAGTGTCAAGAAAGGCCTTCCTATGTGGCTCAGTGATAAAGAATCTGTCTGCCAATGTAAGAGCCCAGATTTGATCCTTGGGTCTGAAAGATCCCCTGGAGAAGGAAATTGCAACCCACTCCAGTATTTTTGCCTGGAGAATCCCATGGACAGACAAGCCTGGTGCATGGTGCAATACAGTCCATGGGGTAGCAAAAAGTCTGAGGTGATGGTGCCTGAGCACACACACACCTTCTCTAGTGTTCAAGATATTAGTATCTAGTGAGTTAATATACTTCAAGTATTTAAAATTATACATAATTTGTATAATGAAGAGTTTGAATTGTCCAGGGGGATTTCTAGCCTTTGTCTTCACCTTCTCCTAGTCACTCTCTTGCCCCTGAATATTCTGTGTGATATGCATGTTTTGGCTTATACAAGAACTTTGAGTCATACTGAATGGTCTTAAAAATGTGACTTCAGATGGAGCTTTGGTTCATGTGATATGAATCAACCTGGAAACCGAAATCAGCCATGTGCACAATCAATCTATCAATCATGTCTACACAATGGAACATTAATAAAACTTTGGGCACTAAAGCTTGGGTGAACTGTTCTGGTTGTCAATATTTTGAGCATATTGTCACACATCAGTGTAGGAACAGCAATGTGTTCTCACTCCAGGGAGAGAGCTCTATGTTAGAACACTCCGAGATTTGATCTGTGAATCTTACTCTGGCTTATTTTAATCTGTATCCTTTCCTTGTGATAAACTTTGGCAGTGGATGTAACAGCTTTCATTGACTTCTGTGAGTTTATCTAACAAGTTAACAAAACTGAGGAAGATTTTGGAAACCATTTGAATATACCTGTGGTATCAGAATTGAGGACAATACTGGGGACTCTGCCCTCTAATGCTATTATTGGCCTAAACTCTTTATAATCACTATTCATATACTACATGCTTCATTAGTGTTTAGTACATTTATGTACACTTAGTGATTACACAAAATTAATGTAAGCCATCTATAAAATAAATCTGACAATTTTAAAAGTACTGTTAATTTTCATCAATTGTTATCACTACTCCCAATAATATACTGTTTGAGCCCACACTTTAATATATGTCTAATTGACTACATTCTTTGCAGCTAGAGATGGAGAAACTCTATAGAGTCAACAAAAACAAGACCAGGAGCTGACTGTGGCTCAGATCATGAACTCTTTATTACCAAATTCAGACAAAAATGGAAGAAAGTAGGGAAAACGATTAGACCATTCCGGTATGACCAAAATCAAATCCCTTATGACTATACAGTGGAAGTGAGAAATAGATTTAAGGGACTAGATCTGATAGAGAGTGCCTGATGAACTATGGACAGAGGTTTGTGACATTGTACAGGAGACAAGGATTAAGACCATCCCCATGGAAAAGAAATGCAAAAAAGCAAAATGGATGTCTGGGAAGGCATTACAAATAGTTGTGAAAAGAAGAGAAGTGAAAAGCAAAGGAGAAAAGGTAAGATAGCAGCATCTGAATGCAGAGTTCCAAAGACTAACATAGAAATAGAAGAAAGATTTCCTCAGCGATCAATGCAAAGAAATAGAGGAAAACAACAGAATGGGAAAGACTAGAGATCTCGTCAAGAAAATTAGAGATACCAAGGGAACATTTCATGCAAAGATGGGCTCAATAAAAGGCAAAAATGGTATAGACTTAATAGAAGCAGAAGATATTAAGAAGAGGTGTCAAGAAGAGGTGTACAGAAGAACTATACAAAAAAGATCTTCATGACCCAGATAATCACGATGGTGTGATCACTCACCTAGAGCCAGACATCCTGGAATGTGAAGTCAAGTGGGCCTTAGAAAACATCACTACAAACAAAGCTAGTGGAGGTGATGGAATTCCAGTTGAGTCCTAAAAGGTGATGCTGTGAAAGTGCTGCACTCAATATGTCAGCAAATTTGGAAAACTCAGCAGTGGCCACAAGACTGGAAATGTCAGTTTTCATTCCAATCCCAAAGAAAGGCAATGCCGAAGAATGCTCAACTATCGCACAATTGCACTCATCTCACATGCCAGTAAAGTAATGCTCAAAATTCTCCAAGCCAGGCTTAAGCAATACGTAAACTATGAAGTTCCAGATGTTCAAGCTGGTTTTAGAAAAGGCAGAAGAACCAGAGATCAAATTGCCAACATCTGCTGGATCATGGAAAAAGCAAGAGAGTTCCAGAAAAACATCTATTTCTGCTTTATTGTCTATGTCAAAGCCTTTGACTGTGTGGATCACAATAAACTGTGGAAAATTCTGAAAGAGATGGGAATACCAGACCACCTGACCTGCCTCTAGAGAAACCTATATGCAGGTCAGGAAGCAACAGTTAGAACTGGACATAGAACAGACTGGTTTCAAATAGGAAAAGGAGTACATCAAGTCTGTATATTGTCACCCTGCTTATTTAACTTATATGCAGAGTACATCATGAGAAACACTGGACTGGAAGAAACACAAGCTGGAATCAAGATTGCTGGGAGAAATATCAATAACCTCAGATATGCAGATGACACCACCCTTATGGCAGAACATAAAGAGGAACTAAAGAGCCTCTTGATGAAAGTGAAAGTGGAGAGTGAAAAAGTTGGCTTAAAGCTCAACATTCAGAAAATGAAGATCATGGCATCTGGTCCCATCACTTCATGGGAAATAGATGGGGAAACAGTGGAAACAGAATCCAACATTATTTTTTTGGGCTCCAAAATCACTGCAGATGGTGATTGCAGCCATGAAGTTAAAAGACACTTACTCCTTGGAAGAAAAGTTATCACCAACCTAGATAGTATATTCAAAAGCAGAGACATTACTTTGCCAACAAATGTCCGTTTAGTAATGGCTATGGTTTTTCCTGTGGTCATGTATGGATGTGAGAGTTGGACTGTGAAGAAAGCTGAGTGCCAACGAATTGATGCTTTTGAACTGTGGTGTTGGAGAAGACTCTTGAGAGTGCCTTGGACTGCAAGGAGATCCAACCAGTCCCTTCTGAATGAGATCAGCCCTGGGTGTTCATTGGAAGGACTGATGCTAAAGCTGAAACTCCAATACTTTGGCCACCTAATGAGAAGAGTGGACTCATTGGAAAAGACCCTGATGCTGGTAGTAATTGGGGGCAGGAGGAGAAGGGAACACCGAGGATGAGATGGCTGGATGGCATCACTGACTCGATGGATATGAGTTTTAGTAAACTCTGGGAATTGGTGATGGACAGGGAGGCCTGGTGTGCTATGATTCATGGGGTCACAAAGAGTCGGACACGACTGAGTGATTGAACTAAACTGAACTGAACTGAATGTGTGTGGGAATTCAGTTGGTTTTAGTAAACTATCCTATTAAATGGCAATAGAATTTAACTCTTTTGATCGAAAGTTATACCCACACATGGGTGTTACCCAGCCCCCAACAACCCTAAGTCTTTGTCCTCTATTCGTACTTCTTTTCTGTTGCTTACAATTGCTCTATGGAAAATCTCCTGTCCCCAGTCAATGTTTGTTTTTTTTCTCATCACTGCCTATGGCTTAATTTCCAGTCTCCATCAATCTTTTGAGGCAAGTCCCACATAGGCTACAGTTTGTATTAATGCTAATAAAAGGATGATTGTGAAGGAAAGCTGTCTAATGGCAGAGAGCCCTAGTCTGTGGGGAATGCTTAAGTGGCTAAAAATTTGCTCTTTGAGGTATTATCATCACCACCATAGAAGGTAATCCCTCTATTTGTATATTGGTCTACTCTCGGCCATGAAGATTAAAAAAAAGAGATGTTCAATAACCATTGTAACCTGGCTAATTCACCTGCATGGGACAGGGTAAAGAAGACTGATAGCTCTCTTTGAAAGACAGGACTTTTAGGCCTGCCTAGCAGAAACAGCACCAATTAAAACCAACGATAGACATAGTTGGAGTAGAATTCTATAGGTCCTCAATTCCTAGGTTCAAAGATTCTAAAGAAATTTCCCAGGGAGTTGGGACAGTAGGTAGAGTGAAGGGCACTCAGAAAATTAAAGAATTTGATGAAAAATGTGAAAAACTTTAATGTCTTCACAGTCAATACAAACCACAAAGGTATATATGGATTAAATATTAATCTTGGCTAGAATTACTGTTTTATTGACTATTTACCTATTATTAATTATTTTACCCTTATAATTTAATAAACAAAAGTTAAAAAGTGGAGTGGTGCAAAACAATAAGACTTTTGCTAGTGTATAAAATTGTCTTATAGGACCTTAACACATTTCCTTTGCTAATAAGAAAGCTATCTCCCAAACTGTGTTTCAGAAAGGACCTCCAAAGTCAAACTAGGTCATCATTCGAGTAGAACTGATGCCAAAAAACACAGCTGCTTCTGGATTATTTTTCAGCAAAAGGAAGAATACCCTCTGAGTCTTCTCAAATTAAATCTTTGTCACAGGCCTTTGTGTATTTTAAAGGGAAACCTATAATCAAAGGTCCAATCATTAGAAACTTTGGACATAATATCAGGATAGCAATGCAACCATTCAAGCTCTCAAAGGCCAGAGTAAATACTGCCTATCTGTGGCTAAGAAAATAATAAATTCCAGATGATGCACCGAAGATAGTTCAGTTACCCCACTGAGGGTTGCTATCTCCAGTCAATTCTCCCTGCTATCCAGCGATAACACACAGCATCTGTTTGTTTGTTTGTTTCCTCACTACCATAGCATTTCTGGGTACGATATTATTAAATTATCACCAATAGGTTAAATGAGGATAGGTATTCCAGAAGGAATGGATGCAGTTTTAATACTTCAAATGAGACTAGTAAACATAGGAATGGAGACCTATACCATAAAAAGATAATGCTGAACAAAGTAGGACTGTTTTCATTTTAGAAATGGTTGCAAAGAAATAAAATTATTGAGGAATCTGGAAAGATCTCAATTAAGAAAATAATGGGAAGACTTTCCCCTACCTCTTGGGGTAGTAAAATAGATCTAGGTTCACCCAACTTGAACAGGCAACCCCATCTTGTAGTCTTAAAATAATTGTGTAGAAAATTCTAAGAAACACATAAATTTTAGAAGATAGCCAAAACCTAAGTCTAACATTTTACTGAGAAAAGTAGAAAAGTACAGATAGGTTGTCATTTTATTTCAAAGAAATTCTGACCTAAGCCTGAAGGAACTTGCTTGCTATCAAAATGAAACACTTTACTGTAACTTAAGAGATAGGATTCACATTTTTTGAACTTTGCTTAAGCCACATCTGGGGCATTAGCACCTTTAGTTTTAACTTTTTGTTAACTAAGAAAATTCCCAGAATTTCATGATATTTTTGTTTGACAGCTTTAATTTCAAAGTTTAACACTGCAAATATGTGAAGCAAAATAATGACAAAATAATAATAACAGTAATTATAATAATAAAGTACAGTGAATTTTATGCTAATCTATCATACTGTATGCATCCCTACCAACTACCTCATCTTTGAGATAGATGGGGAAAAATAAAGGGTACTGAAAATACTGGATTCTCATGAGATTCCCCATATTTCTGGACTTGTTATCACTATTCTACAAATGAGGAATCAAGATTCCTTTAAGTGTTTTTTCAAAGCTCATAAAACTAATAGATTCAGAAGCTGGAAATTCAAGCATATGCATGATCTTATACCTTGTGTGCTTTCCTCTAAACTTTGCTGTCTACCAAACAATTATGTGTTTCTAATCAAAAGGAAACAGCATATTCTCTGTAGTGAGCAACAAATAAAGAGAACCAAGTCAGACCTGAGTAAAATGGTAAAGGAAACCAGATATAATTGTGGTGGGATAATTTATTGACATCCCTGTTTCTCCTCTACTTGTACTGATAAAGTCAACAAGGTTACCACACCATATGTCCTTTAAACGCTAAGTAAATTATAAATGGTTCCAAATAGGAAAAGGAGTACATCAAGGCTGTATTTTGTCACCCTGCTTATTTAACCTATATGCAGAGTACATCATGAGAATGCTGGGCTGGAAGAAGCACAAGCTGGAATCAAGATTGCTGGGAGAAATATCAATAACCTCAGACATGCAGATGACACCACCCTTATGGCAGAAAGTGACAAGGAACTAAAAAGCCTCTTGAAAGTGAAAGAGGAGAGTGAAAAAGTTGACTTAAAGCTCAACATTTAGAAAATGAAGATCATGGCATCTGGTCCCATCACTTCATGGCAAATAGATGGGGAAACAGTGGAAACATCAGACTTTAATTTTGGGGGCTCCACAATCACTGCAGATGGTGACTGCAGCCATGAAATTAAAAGACGCTTACTCCTTGGAAGAAAAGTTATCACCAACCTAGATAGCATATTCAAAAGCAGAGACAAAGGACCAACAAAGGTCCATATAGTCAAGGCTATGGTTTTTCCAGTGGTCATGTATGGATGTGAGAGTTGGACTGTGAAGAAAGCTGAGCACCAAAGAATTGATGCTTTTGAACTGTGGTGTTGGAGAAGACTCTTGAGAGTGCCTTGGACTGCAAGGAGATCCAACCAGTCCCTTCTGAAGGAGATCAGTCCTGGGTGTTCTTTGGAAGGAATGATGCTAAAGCTGAAATTCCAGTACTTTGGCCACCTCATGCTAAGCGTTGACTCATTGGAAAAGACTCTGATGCTCTGAGGGATTGGGGGCAGGAGAAGAAGGGGACGACAGAGGATGAGATGCCTGGATGGCATCACCAATTCATGGACGTGAGTCTGAGTAAACTCCGGGAGTTGGTGATGGATGGAGAGGCCTGGCGTGCTACGATTCATAGAGTCACAAAGAGTCGGACACAACTGAGCAACTGAACTGAACTGACCTGAACTGAAATTATAAAGTTACCAAGAAGAAACTGGAGATAACAAATATCCAAGTTGAAGACATAATGCTTGGTGTTCCAGAAGGGAAGGACTGTAATGTGAAGACCTTTGAAAAAATATGGACAGGAACAGAGGAAGGGGAAGAGTTTTCTCTGTCATGAGGGATTTGAAGTACACAAATTCTCCAAGATGTGGGACATATATGTCATTCATTTTTAAATATTCAATAATATAGCTCAATGTATAAAAAGGCTTGAAAATGTTCTCATTCTCTGGGGATCTTAAAAATCACAGAAGCATTTTAACTTTAAAACAATCATATGAACTTGGTTCACGAGCATCTCAGCAGTAGTCCATATGGAGCAATATGGAACAGTGGGATGTTTTCATAAATGAAATGAAATGCTTTGATGAAGAGCTCAAAAACGAACACAGAGGGGAGTCCAGTGATAACAGATTTACTTTTCTGCTAGCCCAATCAGCTGAAGACTCAATATTCAATTAGATTTTACTGATAAAACTGTTAACTATGATAGGTTTTTCATATCCCCTTTAGGGGAATGAGGATCATATTGGTTTACCTATGTTGAGAACAATCTATATCTGAGATTTTATAATTAAAAACAAACATATTCTATGGTTAATAAGCCTAAAGTGTTTGCATTTTCAGTTGATTTTTTCCCCCTCTGGGAACCATAATATTTTCTATTAAAATATCAGTGTTATTAAAATCTAGACATTTTAGGTCATAGGCTTCCCTCATAGCTCCGATGGTAAAGGATCTGCCTGCAATGGGGGAGATCTGGGTTTGATCCTTGGGTGAGGAAGATCCCTTGGAAAAGGGAATGGCAACTCACTCCAGTAAAGAATCCTATGGGCAGAGGAGCCTGGCAGGCTTCAGTCCATGCGGTTGCAAAGAGTTGGACACCACTGAGGGACTAATACTTTCACTTTTTAGGTCATAGGAAAGATGTTTCAATAGATATTTTCTCCCCTGCTATTTCCAGTACTTTGGAATATACTTTTACAAGGATTAAAATGTCAAAAATGTTTCTATGGTTGTGATCTTTGAACTAAATTTAGATGTTGCAAAATTTCATACCTTTGAACTTTATTTATTTGTATTCTGGAATAGAATATAAATTAATAATATTAAAAATTGAAATGCAATAATTTTTCCATAGGTTGACATATTCCAAAAATAAGTGTAGAATTTTAAAGTTTTGACATAAGTATCCTTTGCATCCTAATTGTTTAATTTGTAACATTTCTCTCACCTTTATAGAGATAAATGTCAATGTCTTGGTTGCAATCATTATTTTAAATTATAATTTGATAAAAGTTTCAAAAGCTGGGTTTTCTGGTCCTCCATTTATTGAAAATTTTGATTAAATATTTCCAAAAGTTAAGAACAAACCCATTTGCAAAATATTCAATGGGATTGTGAATTATTTAGCTTCATTTACAAGAGTATTTCAAAGGCTCACACATTTCTAAAATACAGTTAATAACAGACAGCAGTGAAAGTGCTATCATCTTTTTAAAAGTGCTGAAGCATCTTTCTTATATTCAATATCAACTTTGTCACAAATACTTTGTAGGCTAGTTACTCTATGTACTTATAAGAACATTTATACATTTTGACAACTTAAATTTCCACTTGAATTGGTAGAATATTGTGACTTGATTGTCAATTAGAAATTATGTGTGCTTCAACGAAAGCACATTTCTGTGATTTAAACATCTTAATTTCTTAAGAACATATTCTTAACTTGATACAATTCTCCAACAAGTTTTATACTTACATTACCACCAAACAGGTGAATAATTTTATTTCAATATTTAACTCATAATCCTAATTTACAATAGTATTGGTAATGTTGTAAGATGTTTCAACTTTGATGAAACATTATTTTTAAATGTTTTAAGTTAAATTTTTGAAAGGCAAAACTTTCTTAAAATTAATTTTTTCAAGTTTTTAATGACATTGATATATATATGTTAATGAGTTTAACCCCTTAAGAGCTACCATATCATTCTTTGTATGTATATAGAAAAACCCATTGAATCAAAAATGAAAGAAAATCACTTAAATGATTTTAAGGGAAATGAAAAAAGGTCACGCTTCTTGGAAGGAAACATACATTCATCTTCTGCAGCTACAAGTGTTAAAATGTAATCTCCAGATTCAGTTTTCCTAGAAACCTACTTATGTGTGAAGTAGAGACAGAGGTCTTTTCTATAATATGCATCTTCTGATTTTTCATGTGTTAGTGAAATCAATATTGTTCCCATGGTGGATAGTAACTGTCAACAAACATTTTGTTCAAGTTGTGTGTTTCTCATCATCTTTCTGAGGAAAAGGAATTAAGTCTCTAATTTTTCATCAATAATATTCTTTACATATTTAGCTCGTTGGTACATTCAGTTTTATTGACAAAGGAAAGATGCATTTCAATAAAATAATATCTTCTGTGAATCCTCTCTCTAGTTCAAAGCTAGACAGCTTAGAATCTATTCCCATGCCTATTTCTCTGACCTAACATAAATGTCTCACTTTTCCACTGATCTCCTCAATTAGCAGCCTGAAGGGTTAGAGCCTTCTAAGTCACTAAGCATGGATTATGCAAGCTCACTGGCTGGTATACTAAGTAGTCAGCAGAAGCAGCATCATTATAAATTCGTCATCACTGAGAGGAGAAGAAATAAGCTATTCCTAGATATAGCTGTCTCATAGTCCCAGCACATATTTTATTAGCAAAGTCCTTCTTGCTGCCCTTGAAAGGAATTGCTAATAGGGCTGCCTCTCTAAAGCATCAGGTCATCTTTCAGATTTCACTACATTTAATATCAGAAAGGCTGTTTACTGTACGTGCATTTCAGAAGCTGTTAAACAAGATCATAGCAGAAACTAAAAGCATAAATGAATGTCACATTCATCCTGGCTTACTTTAATGGAACTATTATTAATAATGGTTTATTGAAAAACTAAATCCAAGACAAAACTTGATCCAGATTGAATATCTAGACAACAGGTGTAAATAGCGACTGTTCTGGCAATGTGGCTATATGATCATCTTAATAGTGGATGATTGATTTATAGAAGAAACTCACTTTCTTTTTGGAAATTGCCATGGCTTATAAAGTGGTTAATTTTAACTATTTGTTGAAGTCCCTAAATTAATGAAAAGAGTGCTGAGAAAATTTCCCTCTGAAAAAGATAAAAGCTAACAATTCCTAGGGCTTTTGATCAAAGACTATGGCTGCCTCAACAGAGTAATAGCTCCTTATTCATGATGAGAATATGAGATGTCATTTAGTTATTTTAATGATAGTATGGTGTTTTATTACTTAGATAATCACAATGATATAAAGATGGTTAAATTAGCTGTGAGTTGATTTCAAGGTCTATAATGAAAATAAGTTGGAGAATGATTTTTTGCCAATAAATCAAACTTAAAATCAGAAATAAAAGAATAAAAATGGCCAACTCATGAGAATATGTAATAAATGCATGAACATAAAAGTTACCACTTTTTAGCATTAACCATAAAATAAAAAAGAAAGATATTAATATTTTGGCCAAGATTGTCCCAGATCACTTGACAATATCCCCATCTATATTTAATGTATGTAATTATATAACCTACGTATCACATTCCAGTGAGAATAAACAAGCTTTCTGAAAGAAAATAAATTGGGGCAGGATGAAAATAAAAATAAAGAAAATAAGATAAAGCCAAAAGTGGCATCAAAATTCATGAATTTTTTAGACATTTCCAAGTAGCTTTCATAAATTAACTTCTTGAGTATCCTCACAGTTGACACAAGAGAAAAATCAAGAATATTGTGTCTTTATTCACAAGCTAACGATAAGCTAGATTCTCAGGGGAAAATGGGCCTCTTTTTGATAATGTTACCAATGAAAAAGAATCTTGGAAAGCTACAGACCACCCACCAAGATCAAATATCTCCTCTTCTCTGTCTTCCACTAAGTACCCCATGCCTACTGAGTGTAAAGAAGTTTGAAACCAATGATGCCAGGAGTATAAGTACAGCAGAATCAATGGAGTTTAGCCTGTCCAGAATTCATCTGAAGTTGTTATAAGATAATGAGTTAACTAAAGTGTATTCGCTCAGAATAAATGTTGCTGTTTGATTGCTCAGTCGTACCCTACCCTTTGTGACCTCATGGACTGCAGCATGCCAGACTTCCCCGTCCTTCTCTGTTTCCTGGAGTTTTTTCAAACTCTGTTCACTGAGTCAGTGATGCCATCTATCCAAGTCATCTTCTGTCACCCTCTTCTCCTGCCCTCAATCTTTCCTAGATTCTGGGTCTTTTCCAATATATTGGCTCTTCACATCAGGTGGCCAAATTATTGGAATGTTAGCTTCAGCATCAGTCCTCCCAATGAATATTCAGGGTTGATTTCCCTTAGGATTCAGCTAGCTTGATCTCCTTGCTGCCCAAGTGACTCTCAAGAATATTCTCCAGCACAGTTCAAAAGCATAATTCCCTCAGGGCTCAGCCTTCTTTATGGTCCAACTCTCAGATCCATACATGACTGCCGGAAAAAATGATATCTTTACTAGATGAAACTTTGTCAGCAGAGTGATGTCGCTGCTTTTTAATATGATATCTAGGTTTGTTACAGCTTTTCTTCTAGGGAGCAAGTGTCTTTTAATTTCATGGCTGCAGTCACCGTCCACAGTGATTTTGGATCCTAAGAAAATAAAGTCTGTCATTGTTTCCATTTTTCCCTATCTGTTTGCTATAAAGTGATGGGACTGGATGCTGAGATCTTAGCTTTTTGAATGTTGAATTTTAAGCCAAAATAAATGTGGACATGATTTATTCAGGTTTATCCTCCATGATAAAATCCAGAACTACCAGGTCTGTTCCCAAAGTAACTATATCCGAGTTTTGGGATATAGATAAGTAACATAACTATGTAAAAATTGATGCCCTTGGGGCATTTGTCTCACATTCAAGTAGGACCAGGTAGAACTCATAGACAGATCATTTTCTGGGAACAGATTAGTTATACTGTAAATTATGTAGAATATTTTAAAAATTCATTGAGATTTTATGTCTATAAATTTAGACCAAGCACATGCATACATACATATATATTTATTTAAATTCATACAGTTGTACATTTAAGCATAAATGTGGATTTTATAATTGTTTATGATCCATGCATATCTTATTGCTGATTTGCATGGACTAGAACATGTCAACATGGAGAGCTTTTTTTCAGTTTGCCAAAGAAAGAGACAACTAATCTAACAGCTCTTCCAGTCTTCTATTAAAATGAAACAAGAGTGTTGTTAAGTTTGCTGATGAACTCTTCATTGAAACTCCAAGATTTCCAAATGTAGTTAAAGTTAATCTTTTAAGTACTACCTTTACCTTCTTTGAACAACGTACTTGCAGATAGATGGGCTGGATTATTTGAAGGCTATTAATATACCTACATTCTTAGATTTGGTTAATCCATTTATTAGTTCTCCTGAAAAAGGGAAAAAAAAACCTTTTAGTTAGTATTTCCTATCTTGTTAATTGGATCAACCAGAATGCATTAGTTCTTCCATGCAAGGAGCTCCAAATATGCTTTAAACTTTTGAAAATTCTCGTTGGAGATTCATGTGACTTTTGTTACCACTTAAGCACCCACTAATGCGACATGACATTTCTAGAGGAACTATTTGTATTTCATCAGTGGATTTAATTATATATTACCTTTTGAATGAATTTCTATATCTTTTATATTTTTATTTTGTTTCTATTTAAAATCTAGTTTGTAATTTTAGCTTTAATTTGTAACCAAGGGGCAGAGTAAAACCCAAGTTCCAAAACTGTTCCAAAATGGATTTTACTTTTGGGTATATTTAAAATTCATCCTAAATTTTAATGTATGGTTTGCACAATTATTACAATGAAAAATATGTATGCATATTTTAAATTTTTAATTGTGTCATATGACATGAGTAAAAAATTTCCACATTAACATAATTATAAAGGAAAATTAAAAGAAGTTTAGTATCAGAACAGTAGGATTTTAGCAAAATTTTCCCAAAAGTGGGGAACTGTTTCCATGAACTCTACAGACTAGATAGGAAGAAAGGACCACATAGGTGGAGATAAACAAGGAGAAAGTAAAAGGAGATTTCACCTCATTTTCTTTATCTATCCCCAGTATGGCGACACAAGCTAATTCAATGAAAACATTCAATAAATAATATCTCTCCGTTGTGTCACACTGTCTTATGAAGTAATCAAGAACTCTCAAATATTGTATTCTCTCATCACTGACAACTACGTAAAAGTGTTAACTTGAATTTTCAGAGGATAAAGATCATAATGGCACACAGGTTTGTCCCCTTCTCAACCATGAAGACTAAATCAGTGTCAAGTATTAAATCATGTGTCTGTTTATCCAGGTTTTTATTCCTAGTATTCTCATTTGAGAGATATATGAGATAAATGTGTGCCCCACATTAGGCACTTAGACCTAGAGGAAGAGGAATACAGACTCTTTGAGAATACTGTAAAGATCATATTTATCTAGAGAAAGGGTAAGGAAGCCAAGGTCTCTCAATTAAATATGGCCCTCCACTGTCAGTTCAGATTATCAAGGAAATCCTAAGATTGTCTTGTCATATTTCCATAAATTCAGTTGGTAAGGACATAGCAAGCCCAAATAGATTTAGACAAGTTATTGTTCACAGCATACACTACAATCCTTGTCTACTGTCACTCCAGTCAAATGGTGGACAATGCAGTGCCTGTCCAAGTTGATGATACACACATAAGTTAGGGTCATAGCCAAGGAACATAGAACCCAGGATTATCCTAATCTTATAAGAACATTGTTAGAAAATCTGCCCAGTCTTTGACTCAGAGACAGACATTGTAATTTTACTCTGGAATGTAATTAAATGTCTTCAGGAGGAAGGGGGAAGGATTCACTGTTACTCAGATATGTAGGCAAATCTCCCTATTCTGGAATATCTTTGATCTCTGTATCTTAGAGAGATGACCTGTAAACATCCTTCCAGTGCTTTTTTCTTGAAGATGTGCAGAAAACAGAATTATAGAAAATTTCTTCTAATGTCATCTTTTTTGGTAAATATTTTTTTGTTTTTTTGTTTTTAGAAGATAACAATGCCCATTTGTTTGGATAGTGTCTATGACTGCTTTTGCACTGCAATAGTAGAGTTGAGTATTTGTAAGAGATACCATAAGTCCTGCAAAGTATAAAATATCTCATATCTGGCCCTTTGGAGGTTTCCCAGGTGATTCAGCAGTAAAGAATCCACCTAACAGTGCAGGAGATGCAGGAGACTTGGGTTTGATCCCTGAGTCGGAAAGATCCTCTGCAGAAGGAAATTGCAAACCACTTCAGTATTCTTGCTGGAAAACCCCATGGACAGAGGAGCCTGGCAGGCTACAGTCCATGGGGTCAGAAAGAGTCAGACACAAGTGAGCAACTAAGCATGTACACATGGCCCCTAACAGAATACATTTGTAGACCTCTGATCTAAACAATCTGCTGCTGTCCTAGATATAGATGTTCTCCCTGAATAGTTGAAAGTGGACAGGGAGTCAACAGGAACAACAATAACAAAAGCAAAATAATTTAAAGAGATTTGTCTAAGATGCAGGAAACATTAAATTAAAGTAAAAAGCCAGTTATCTTATTAAATTCATTTTGGAAATAGTAAAGCACTGATTCAGAACTTCAAAAATTAGATACATAATTTGGAGGACAAAAGTGAGACATCTCTTCCAGAATTAAGAGAAATAGTACAGGATGTGTAAATGTTTCAAAACATGAAATAATAGACTTGAGAACAGAAAAGAGTGTCAATTTATGGGGAATAATCAGTCATCAAGCACCAAAAACAAACAGGAATCTCTGTAAAAATAACTGAAACAAAGGAATAAGAAGTAAACACCTAAGCATACCTGACCTAAAATATAAATATCGTAGGTGGCATGTGAGAAAAACTGACAAAGTAATTATGGTAAGCCAACATCAGGATGTAACTTGATGACTTAAAAGGAGAATTAAGCATAAAAATCTTAGAGCAATCCACTGTATGGGAACAGGGATTAATGGTAGACTTTCCGTTATATCTTAACTAAGTAGAGAATTTTGAAGAAAATATGTATCAAGAATGTATCAACTCCAATACTTTGGCCACCTGATGCAAAGAACTGACTCATTTGAAAAGACCCTGATGCTGGGAAATATTGAAGATGGGAGAAGGTGACCACAGAGGATAAGACGGTTGGATGGCATCACTGACTCAATGGACATAGGTTTGAGTAAACTCCAGGAGTTGGTGATGGACAGGGAGGCCTAGCGTGCTGCAGTCCATGGGGTCGCAAAGAGTCAGACATGACTGAGCAACTGAACTGACTGACTGACTGATGTATCAAGAATGATGAAACCAAGTGTTTTAAGTGGATGAAAGAACAAGAAACACTCTAAATATTTTTAGTTCAGAAAAAAATGCCTCCCATTATTTATTCTTTATAAACTTGCTCTAGAATATACTTCAATTATCTGGAAGATAAACTGAAGTTTTGAAATGAAGAATAAGTACTCAATATGTAAATTACATATGGTCTCTGTACTCAGTCATGTCTGACTGCTTGTGACCCCATGGACTGTAGCCTGCCAGGCTCCTCTGTCCATCAAATTTTCCAGGCAAGAATACTGGAGTGAATTGTTATTTCCTACTCCAGGAGATCTTCCCAACCTAGGAATCAAACCCACATCTCCATATTTCTGGCATTAGAAGGCAGATTCTTTACCACTAAGCCACATGTAAATTATGTCTCATGCAGTGTTATCTTTAAATATAGTAAACAGTATAATACTATTTAAGCCAGTGCTAAATCTCTATGGTTGCTTACCATTTGACTAGGTAAGGCTATAGTAGATACTATCACGGAGCTAGATTCCTTGAATTCAGTGATGATGGGATCTAGAATAATGGACAACAAGTGAAGCACTTACTGCCAAAAGCTGGGTGAGCACATCTACTGTGAAAAAGCAGCAGGGACACACACTGATAATCATAGTACATTGGTTCAGAGATCTTTGGCGCTGAGTAATAGCATGGTCTCCCTAGGGAGAAAATACATGGGCAGCTTACTAGAGTATTGCCTTTTCTGGAAAACCCTAGCTCTGGAAGCCAGACTAGAGGTGTGAAAGTGGATATCTTATTATCTCAAACCAAGTTAATTCACAGCCCCAGAACTCCGTGATTGAAGACAAGATTGAGTCATCTAGAGGAAAAACTCCTTGCCATTGCTACAAATATATACCATAAATCTTTGGCCAAAACTTTTTCAAAGGGAAATGTAACCATTTTTAGCATATCTGAGCATTGAGGAAAGGGAAAGCCCAGAAACTTTCAGTGATTAATAGACAGTAGATCTGAAACTAGGCTTATACAGGGAGACCCACTAAAATGCCACTTGGTACATCAGTCAAAGTGGAGGCTTATAATGGCAATTAATAGACAGTCAATTCCAGCTTACTTGAGCCACAAACCAAGTGGGTCCAGTTGGTTTACAAACTATTGATACCATATAGTTATATCCTCAGTTTGGAAAAGTATAATTGGAAAGACATACTTAGCAATATAATGGCTCTCAAACACGAGGACTACTATGGAAGGAAGGGCTAATTAAAAGCCCCTGAAACTCTCTGCAAACTTGGTAAAGCAGAGCATTACTTTACTCTAGAGGAACTGCACAGATAAATCAATTTTGGAAACTAGAAATTGGGGCAATACTTAGCAAATCCCCATTTAACTCATTAGTTCAATATGGGCAGAATTCAGATGAATTTTGCAGAATGATATGAACTATGCAAAATTTAATCAGATAATCAGATGATCCAACTGCTGTTTATGACTGATATAGCATTTTTGCTAGAACCACATAGCTCCTAGAACTTGGTGTGCAGATATAGACCTGCTATTGCCCTTTTCAAGGGCCACCAGAGATTATTTATTTTATTTTCCTGGGATGAATTTGATGTACATTCTGTTATAGTAAGAATACTCCTTTGACTTCAGAGGATTTTCCTGTTGGTCAATTATTTCAACTATTTTATATCTAATGCCTAAATATCTGACACGTGCATATAAAAAAATAATATGTATACATATATAATGACTATACATTCATATATTACATGTAAATATGACAAACAAAAGTGTCAGTATTCTTACGTTAACAGTGATTAGTTTTAATTCTTACACATCAAGAAATTTAAAATTGTTGTTATTCATGATTTTGGTTATTTAGAATACATAGTTTCAATGACTTTCTTAAAATAGAATTTAAATGAATTAATAATGTTTTATAAGGCAAAATATATAAACAAATATGGGTAAAATGTCAATAGACAAAATGCAAGTAGCAAAAGCTATTTAATTTGAGAAGAATAACACTTTTCTGAATGTTGGGGAAAAGGCAAAGAGGGAAAGGATAATGACCTGAACTACATTAATTTCTTCATATCTAATATAAAGTCATCTTACTTCTGATATATTTATTTACTTTGAAATATACATAGAAACAGCATTTCTTAAATTAAATCTTTCTCCTTTGTTCTGTGACATTTTTGACTTGTGACATTTTTAGGTGATAGCCACAATGTGGGGGGGTATTGTGGAAGACAATTTACATTACTCTAAAACTCTGCAGGACATAATTGCCTTTGGGGCATCATGTCACCATGGGGCATCCCACAGAAGCTATGGTTTTGACAGATATGTTTCTGTAATTGATGATGCACCAAGTCAATTTTTCCTTGTATTAAGAAAAAAAAAAAAACCCTGTTATAGTTTAATTACCTCCTGATCATTTATACTTATTGGATAAAGAACATTACACTTTTTTTAAACTTATCTATCTAGTGAATGAATATATTTCAAATTAAGTTTTATTCTCAGGTTGAACCTGGAAAAAAGATATAATAATGAATCCTTGTTGTATTATTAAAATGGAAAACAACTTCTGAGGTATTTTTTAAAATTAGTTTAGGTGAGACAACTCAAACTGTCAAAAATTTCAAATAAAATGAGGTGAAAACAATTTTAATTTTAGATGATTTAAAGATAGACTCCCTATTTTAAATATTGAAATATTAAACCTCTATTTTTTCTTTTACTTTGCTCATGCTTATTATTGTTTACAGCTATAACTATATAACTAATTCATTTTAAAACACCTAAAATAAAGATTAAGCTTTAAAACCTAAAACATTAAAAACATGAATTGGGCTTCTTTTCTTAAAATACAGTCTTTCCAAATATAAGAACCAGATTAGAAAATGTTACACAACTAATGTAAAATCTATATTACCAAAATGTTAGTAAATCAAATGATCAACTATAAATGTTTGATTTTTCTTTTATTTATGAAATATTTTACAGAATTCAATAGTGGTACATAAGTAGATTACTAATTATTATATGTTTTCAATATTGTTATTACTATTAACTCATGCATACATACAAATGCTTGTTTTTATTTCTGAAGTGAGTGTTGGTTGCTCAGTTGTGTCTGTCTCTGTGTGATTCTATGGACTGTAGTCTCCCAGATTCCTCTGTTCATGAGATTCTCCAGGCAAGAATATGGGAGTGGGTTGCTACGACTGGCCCACTAAGCGTGGGTGGCTGCGATGAGCTCACTAAGTGCAGAGAGGAGCTATCCCATGTCCGAGGTCAGGGGCAGAAGCTAGAAGGACCCTACGCCCGAAGGGCGGGGGCCAAGAGGAGTTATCCCACGTCCGAGGTAAGGGGCAATGGCCGAGAGTGCCAGGCTGCGATGGCAAAGGAATGGCCAAGAGGAGCTACCCTACGTCCGAGGTCAGGGGCGGCAGCCGGGAGGAGCTACCCTGCGTCCGACGTCAGGGGTGACGGCTTAGAGGAGCCACCCCACTTACGAGGCCAGGGGCAGCGGCCGGGAGGAGCAACCTCACCTACAAGGAGCTGCCAGGGTGCAGGAAGGCCTAGAGGAGTTATCCCACATTGAAGGTCAGGACTAGTGGAAGTGAGGAGATACCTTTCGTCCAAGGTAAGGAGCAGTGGCTGTGCTTTGCTGGAGCAACCATGAAGAGATATCCCACGCCCAAGGTAAGAGAAACCCAAGTAAGATGGTAGGTGTTGCAAGAGGGCATCAGAGGGCAGACACACTGAAACCATACTCACAGAAAACTAGTCAATCTAATCACACTAGGACCACAGCCTTATCTAACTCAATGAAACTAAGCCATGCCCATGGGGCAACCCAAGACAGGCGGGTCATGGTGGAGAGGTCTGACAGAATGTGGTCCACTGGAGAAGGGAATGGCAAACCACTTCAGTATTCTTGCCTTGAGAACCCCATGAACAGTATAAAAAAGGCAAAGTGATAGAATACTGAAAGGGGAACTCCCCAGGTCATTAGGTGCCCAATATGCCACTGGAGATCAGTGGAGAAATAACTTCAGAAAGAATGAAGGGATAGAGCCAAAGCAAAAACAATACCCAGTTGTGGATGTGACTGGTGATATAAGCAAGGTACAATGCTGTAAAGAGCAATATTGCATAGGAACTTGGAATGTCAGGTCAATGAATTAAGGCAAAATGGAAGTGGTCAAAAAAGTGATGGCAAGGGCGAACGTCGACATTCTAGGAATCAGCAAACTAAAATGGACTGGAATGGGTGAATTTAACTCAGATGACCATTATATCTACTACTGCGGGCAGGAATCCCTCAGAAGAAATGGAGTAGCCATCATGGTCAACAAAAGAGTCTGAAATGCAGTACTTGGATGCAATCTCAAAAACGACAGAATGATCTCTGTTCATTTCCAAGGCAAACCATTCAGTATCACAGTAATCCAAGTCTATGCCCCAACCAATAACACTGAAGAAGCTGAAGTTGAACAGTTCTATGAAGACCTACAAAACCTTTTAGAACTAATACCCAAACAAGATGCCATTTTCATTATAGGGGACTGGAATGCGAAAGTAGGAAGTCAAAAAACACCTGGAGTAACAGGCAAATTTGGCCTTGGAATGCAGAATGAAGCAAGGCAAAGACTAATAGAGTTTTGCCAAGAAAATGCGCTGGTCATAGCAAAGACCCTCTTCCAACAACACAAGAGAAGACACTACACATGGACATCACCGGATGGTTAACATTGAAATCAGATTGATTATATTCTTTGCAGCCAAAGATGGAAAAGCTCGACACAGTCAACAAAAACAAGACCAGGAACTGACTATGGCTCAGATCATGAATTCCTTATTACCAAATACAGACTTAAATTGAAGAAAGTAAGGAAAACCACTAGACCATTCAGGTATGACCTAAATCAAATCCCTTATGATTATACAGTAGAAGTGAGAAATAGATTTAAGGGCCTAGATCTGATACATAGAGTGCCTGATGCACTATGGAATGAGGTTCGTGACATTGTAAGGAGACAGGGATCAAGACCATCCCCATGGAAAAGAAATGCAAAAAAGCAAAATGGCTTTCTGGGAAGACATTACAAATAGCTGTGAAAAGAAGAGAGATGAAAAACAAAGAAGAAAAAGGAAGATATAAACATGTGAATGAGGAGTTCCAAAGAACAGCAAGAAGAGATAAGAAAGCCTTCTTCAGTGATCAATGCAAAGAAATAGAGGAAAACAATAGAATGGGAAAGACTAGAGATCTCTTCAAGAAAATTAGAGACACCAAGGGAACATTTCATGCAAAGATGGGCTCGATAAAGGACATAAATGGTATGAACCAAGCAGAAGCAGAAGATATTAAGAAGAGGTGGCAAGATAACAGAAGAACTGTACAAAAAAGATCTTCAAGACCCAGATAATCACAATGGTGTGATCACTCATCTAGAGCCAGACATCCTGGAATGTGAAGTGGCCTTAGAAAGGATCACTACGAACAAACCTAGTGGAGGAAATGGAATTCCAGTTGAGCTATTTTAAATCCTGAAAGATGATGCTGTGAAAGTGGTAAACTCAATATGCCAGCAAATTTAGAAAACTCAGCAGTGGCCAAAGGACAGGAAAAGATCAGTTTTCATTCCAATCCCAAAGAAAGGCAATGTCAAACAATGCTCAAACTACCACACAATTGCCCTCATCTCACACGCTAGTAAAGTAATGCTCAAAATTCTCCAAGCCAGACTTCAGCAATACGTGAACCGTGAACTTCCTGATGTTCAAGCTGGTTTCAGAAAAGGCAGAGGAACCAGAGATCAAATTGCCAACATCCGCTGGATCATGGATAAAGCAAGAGAGTTCCAGAAAAAAACATCTATTTCTGCTTTATTGACTATGCCAAAGCCTTTGACTGTGTGGACCACAACAAACTGTGGGAAATTCTGAAAGAGATGGGAATACCAGACCACCTGACCTGCCTCTAGAGAAACCTGTATGCAGGTCAGGAAGCAACAGTTAGAACTGGACATGGAACAACAGACTGGTTCCAGATAGGAAAAGGAGTACGTCAAGGCTGTATATTGTCACCCTGCTTATTTAACTTACATGCAGAGTACATCATGAGAAACACTGGACTGGAAGAAACACAAGCTGGAATCAGGATTGCCGGGAGAAATATCAATAACCTCAGATATGCAGATGACACCACCCTTATGGCAGAAAGTGAAGAGGAACTAAAAAGCCTCTTAATGAAAGTGAAAGTTGAAAGTGAAAAAGTTGGCTTAAAGCTCAACATTCAGAAAGCTAAGATCATGGCATCCAGTCCCATCACTTCATGGGAAATAGATGGGGAAACAGTGGAAACAGTGTCAGCCTTTATTTTTGGGGCTCCAAACTCACTGCAGATGGTGACTGTAGCCATGAAATTAAAAGACGCTTACTCCTTGGAAGAAAAGTTATGACCAACCTAGATAGCATATTCAAAAGCAGAGACATTACTTTGCCCACTAAGGTCCATCTAGTCAAGGCTATGGTTTTTCCTGTGGTCATGTATGGATGTGAGAGTTGGACTGTGAAGAAGGCTGAGTGCTGAAAAATTGATTCTTTTGAACTGTGGTGTTGGAGAAGACTCTTGAGAGTCACTTGGACTGCAAGGAGATCCAACTAATCCATTCTGAAGGAGATCAGCCCTGGGATTTCTTTGGAAGGAATGATGCTAAAGCTGAAATTCCAGTACTTTGGCCACATCATGCGAAGAGTTAAGTCGCTGGAAAAGACTCTGATGCTCTGAGGGATTGGGTCAGGAGGAGAAGGGGATGACAGAGGATGAGATGGCTGGGTGGCATCACTGACTCGATGGACATGAGTCTGAGTGAACTCTGAGAGATGGTGATGGACAGGGAGATCTGGAGTGCTGCGATTCATGGGGTTGCAAACAGTCAGACATGACTGAGCGACTGAACTGAACTGAACTGCCATTTTCTACTCCAGGGAATCTTCCTGACCAGGCATCGAACCCAGGTCTCTTTTATTACAAGTGGTTTCTTTACCATCTGAGCCACCAAGGCTTACCTTTTTATTTCTAATTTAATATAATTGAATCACAGGATTATTTAAAATGTTTCATCTTTACTTAGGTAAAATATGTTTTAATGAATAATAAACCATGTTTTCCATTTGAATTGGTTTCATGGAGAGATCCATGATCCCAAGAAAAGTGAACTAGCTTGTGAGTGGTTTATAAAGGTAGAAATTTGTGAGCTGCATATTGGCTTCTTTTACTCACCTTAATTATTTTGTTTGTATCAATAGTTGTATACATATCAACAATTATTCAGCCTGGGCTTATACAATTTTTTCATTCAATAATTTTAAATGCATCAAGTGCTGCCAAGTTGCTTCAGTCTTGTCCAACTCTGTGCGACCCCACAGACATAAGCCCACCAGGCTCCCCCATCCCTGGGATTCTCCAGGCAAGATCACTGGAGTGGGTTGCCATTTCCTTCTCCAATGCAAGAAAGTGAAAAGTGAAAGGGAAGTGGCTCAGTCGTGTCCGATTCTTAGCGACCCCGTGGACTGCAGCCTACCCGGCTCCTCCATCCATGGGATTTTCCAGGCAAGAGTACTGGAGTGGGGTGCCATTGCCTTCTTTGCCCACTTATTGCCAAGTTTGATTTTAAAGTCTAAAGAAGGCCCTGTGTCTAATCAGTGGCTTTGACTTTAATTAAAGATGATTTGTGTAGCAACTTTTGATGCTTTCTTCTTTCCACCACATAGTGATAAGAAATACTGATAAAATATTTTTTCCTGCTACTGACTAGATTTCCCATCATTTGCTCCTCAGTTGCTAGTGTAATCTTTTCTTTGGGATGCTCTTCTCCTAACTTAGAACAAGGGTAAATATTACCTATCTTAATAGACTAAATTTTTAAGGGTATTATACCTGAGGCAATGCAATATAGTGGTAGTGCTAGGAGATATCAATAACATATTCTTGGATATGTGTTCCCTGTGTGCAAAATCCTCCTCCACTTTAAGAAATGGGCCATATATTGTACTTTTATTCCTTTATCTGTATAGGGCTAATAATTTTATCTAATTAACACATTTTTATGAAGACAAAATGATCTAATGTATGTAAAGCTGTTGAGACAGTGCCTGATATAAAGTACTATGCGTATTACTGTTGTGGCAGTGGTAGTTTTGAAGCAGTTGATAGCATTTTTTCCACAGGTGATACATACCCCTGGTCCACATCAATGTTGATTGCTATGGAAGGATACTGAATGTCTGTGTCCTTCCCGCCAACTTCAATTCATATGTTGAAATATTAATCCTTCATGTGATGGTATTTGGAGGTGGGGGAATTTGCGTGGTGACTAGATCATGAGGTTAGAGCCCTCATGGATGGGATTAATGTCCTTATAAAAGCGATCCCTGAGAGCTCTCTAGGCCCTTTGGCCATGTGAAGAAACAGAGAAGACAATAGTCTATGAACCAGGAACAATTTGGTGTCTTCTGTCCTCACAGATCAGGTCTTGAAATAAGATCAATGCACCAGCTCTGGAATTCTGAGCATTCAGACTGTTGAACTAAATGTTTGTTAATCAAGCCATGCAGTCCGTGGTGTTTTGATTATAGCAGCCCACATGGACTAAGACAGAATGGTAAACAAGTTTGAGGTTACAGAAGAGAAAATATTTTCTGTACTGGAGTAAGAGAAGGCATGCAATAAAGGAATGCTGAAGTTTGTGAATGATTCTAAATACAGCAGATGATAAACTTTTCTTATTCATGCATTCACTCAATATTTTTGGTGCGTGTGTGTGCCCCCTATATGATAGGTACTATTCTAGATAGTGAAGTGTCAGCTAGTCTTGATAGAGCAGTCAAGAAAATAAAATCCTCCTTCTTATGGAGCTTACATTCCAGAGAAGAGACCAACAACAATAAACAAATGAAAAATACAGAGTGCATCAGAAGATGATAAATATTAACTCTTATGGAGAAAAATGAAACAGGGTATCCTGGATATGGTGAGCTAGTGATAGAGTGGGCTGCTACTTCATAGAGTGACCAGGCAATCCTTAATCCAGTTTATTTTTAATTTTTTAATTTTTAAAACTATTGGATTTTCCACAATGTTACTTCTATTGTTTATATTCTGATTTTTTTGGCCATGAGGCCTATGGGATCATAGCTCCCTGACCATGGATTGAACCTACACCCTCCTTCACAGGAAGGCAAAATATTAACCACTGGACAACTAAGGAAATCCCTAATTCAGTTTACTTTTGAACCCTAAATACAACTGAGGGTAAAATCATATCCTTTTTCTGAGAAAGAGTATTTCAGGCCGAGTTTACTGCAAGTTAAAGATCTTGTTGCATCAAGTTCCGTGAATAGTCAGAGTACTGGGCTAGCACAGGATGAAGAGATATGAAGTGGCAGAGGAGAAAGAAAAAAGATGGGAAATAAGAACATGAAAGGTTAATGTAGGACATAGTAAGTCTCTGGCTTTTACTTTGCATGGGAAGCTGTTAGAGTCTTTTAAGAAGAGGAGTGGCATGATCAGACATCATAGATTAAAGATGGTAGGAAATCAAAGGTAGACAAAGAAAAGGCATTTAGAAGATCCTTGCAGTAATTCAACTAAATTTAGCTGGAGGTTTCTAATGAGCAAAAATTGCAAATAACTTTGGTACTGTGAAATCCTGCAGAAAGAACAAGAAAGATGAAGTGCAATAGTCAACTGAGGGCTTGCAAAAGTAGACAAATTATATCAGAAATTTGAAGAAATTTGTGCCTTTTTTGCACAAATATGATTTATTCTATTCATTCCCTGTAATTAATCTCTTCTATCTATCTGTCTTCCTGCCATTCACACATCTCTCAGAGTGCTTATCAATAGGAAAGTACAGGTGAACTAGGTCAAGACTTAGATTCTGCCTTTGAGGAGTTCACAGTACAGTGGAGGAGACCGACAATGACAGGTTATTACTATACAGAACAGTGGGCGCCATTATGTGTGTTATGGATATAATGCTTCCCTAAGCTTTTTATAGATTTCTTAGTATAATATTGGCACAATCTTGGTAGAATTTTTGTAATTCCTTTAAATTGACTCACTCCGTGTTCTATGCTTATCTTCTCTATGGGTTCCTAAATATACAAATACATATACAAAAGATCACAAGCAAAATCCTACTTAACATATATTATTATACATATTTATTAAAAATTTTGCTAAAACTCTTGGGTAGATTCATTTATTTAAATAGTCAATTCAATATTTATTAGTTTTACAACCCATTTGTTCTAAGGTAGGTTATCTTTTTTTTTTTTCATGTTTTACTTTAATTTTTATTAATTTGCTTTCTTTTTTTTTATTTTTTATTTTTTTTTATTTTTTTTTTTTTTTAATTTTAAAATCTTTAATTCTTACATGCATTCCCAAACATGAACCCCCCTCCCACCTCCCTCCCCACAACATCTCTCTGGGTCATCCCCATGCACCAGCCCCAAGCATGCTGCATCCTGCGTCAGACATAGACTGGCGATTCAATTCACATGATAGTATACGTGTTAGAATGTCATTCTCCCAAAACATCCCACCCTCTCCCTCTCCCTCTGAGTCCAAAAGTCCGTTATACACATCTGTGTCTCTTTCCCTGTCTTGCATACAGGGTCGTCATTGCCATCTTTCTAAATTCCATATATATGTGTTAGTATACTGTATTGGTGTTTTTCTTTCTGGCTTACTTCACTCTGTATAATCGGCTCCAGTTTCATCCATCTCAACAGAACTGATTCAAATGAATTCTTTTTAACGGCTGAGTAATACTCCATTGTGTATATGTACCACAGCTTTCTTATCCATTCTTCTGCTGATGGACATCTAGGTTGTTTCCATGTCCTGGCTATTATAAACAGTGCTGCGATGAACATTGGGGTACATGTGTCTCTTTCAATTCTGGTTTCCTCGGTGTGTATGCCCAGAAGTGGGATTGCTGGGTCATAAGGTAGTTCTATTTGCAATTTTTTAAGGAATCTCCACACTGTTCTCCATAGTGGCTGTACTAGTTTGCATTCCCACCAACAGTGTAGGAGGGTTCCCTTTTCTCCACACCCTCTCCAGCATTTATTGCTTGCCGATTTTTGGATCGCAGCCATTCTGACTGGTGTGAAGTGGTACCTCATTGTGGTTTTGATTTGCATTTCTCTAATAATGAGTGATGTTGAGCATCTTTTCATGTGTTTGTTAGCCATCCGTATGTCTTCTTTGGAGAAATGTCTATTTAGTTCTTTGGCCCATTTTTTGATTGGGTCATTTATTTTTCTGGAGTTGAGCTGCATAAGTTGCTTGTATATTTTTGAGATTAGTTGTTTGTCAGTTGCTTCATTTGCTATTATTTTCTCCCATTCAGAAGGCTGTCTTTTCACCTTGCTTATATTTTCCTTTGTTGTGCAGAAGCTTTTAATTTTAATTAGATCCCATATGTTTATTTTTGCTTTTATTTCCATAATTCTGGGAGGTGGATCATAGAGGATCCTGCTGTGATTTATGTCTGAGAGTGTTTTGCCTATGTTCTCCTCTAGGAGTTTTATAGTTTCTGATCTTACATTTAGATCTTTAATCCATTTTGAGTTTATTTTTGTGTGCGGTGTTAGGAAGTGATCTAGTTTCATTCTTTTACAAGTGGTTGACCAGTTTTCCCAGCACCACTTGTTAAAGAGATTGTCTTTACTCCATTGTATATTCTTGCCTCCTTTGTCAAAGATAAGGTGTCCATATGTGTGTGGATTTATCTCTGGGCTTTCTATTTTGTTCCATTGATCTATATGTCTGTCTTTGTGCCAGTACCATACTGTCTTGATGACTGTGGCTTTGTAGTAGAGCCTGAAGTCAGGCAGGTTGATTCCTCCAGTTCATTCTTCTTTCTCAAGATTGCTTTGGCTATTCGAGGTTTTTTGTATTTCCATACAAATCTTGAAATTATTTGTTCTAGTTCTGTGAAAAATGTGGCTGGTAGCTTGATAGGGATTGCATTGAATTTGTAAATTGCTTTGGGTAGTATACTCATTTTCACTATATTGATTCTTCCAATCCATGAACATGTTATATTTCTCCATCTATTAGTGTCCTCTTTGATTTCTTTCATCAGTGTTTTATAGTTTTCTATATATAGGTCTTTAGTTTCTTTAGGTAGATATATTCCTAAGTATTTTATTCTTTTCGTTGCAATGGTGAATGGAATTGTTTCCTTAATTTCTTTTTCTACTTTCTCATTATTAGTGTATAGGAATGCAAGGGATTTCTGTGTGTTGATTTTATATCCTGCAACTTTACTATATTCATTGATTAGCTCTAGTAACTTTCTGGTGGAGTCTTTAGGGTTTTCCATGTAGAGGAGCATGTCATCTGCAAACAGTGAGAGTTTTACTTCTTCTTTTCCAATTTGGATTCCTTTTATTTCTTTTTCTGCTCTGATTGCTGTGGCCAAAACTTCCAGAACTATGTTGAATAGTAGCGGTGAAAGTGGACACCCTTGTCTTGTTCCTGACTTTAGGGGAAATGCTTTCAATTTTTCACCATTGAGGATAATGTTTGCTGTGGGTTTGTCATAGATAGCTTTTATTATGTTGAGGTATGTTACTTGTCTAAGAAAATCTAATTTTCCACAATTTTTCTTGAAGCTCTAAGAAATAAATAATTTATTTTGAATTAATTAAAATTATTATATTTCATTAATAACAAATAACTTTTGTAGTGATTTTGTTTCAGTACTTCACCTAGAAAAGGTCATTTAAAATTGTTTCTTATATTTACTTATACCTACAATTTTCTCTCCAAAATTACATTTTCCTCCTTGCTTCTGCTATCATTTTTATGTATAAACTAACAGCTGCACAGAATAATTTGTGGCTGTGTTTTTCCCCAGAACTTACTCTGATCTTCCTAGTAGAAGAATAACAACTCATGCTTATCTAGATGCCTGACTCAATCATGAATTTACAATTTTGTTAAATTAAATGATCAATTGTCAAATATTACAAAAATTTGAGGACTTAATATTACTGGCTATCTCACTCTTTCCAATTTTTCAATGTATTTGAGACTTTTCATTTTATATACAGTGAATATCCTTCAGTTTACAGAATGGTACCACACACATATAGCAAAAAAGGTAAAAAGTGAAATTTGCACTATTGTGTCTGACTCTTTGCAACCCCATGAACTGTAGCCATGAAGTTCCTCTGTCCGTGGGATTTTTCAGCCAAGAATACTGGAAAGGGTAAGCCAGGGGGATCTTCCTGACCCAGGAATCAAACCTGTGTCTCCTGCTTTGCAACCAAGATTCTTTACTGTCTGATCAATCCAGGGAAGCTCAGATTTAGTACTTCCACCTAAATCCAGGGCAGAATTACAATTTCCTTTTTAAAGAACTATTTTAATTAATATTTTATATTTGACTCACTACCTATGTTGTATTCATTTAGTTTAGTCTCTAGAGTGATCATGTTAATATTCACAGGGTGAGTGACTGATGACAGAGCAGGTGAAGTGCTGCTTCTGGTACATGATCCTTGTAATGATTTGAAGGAAACCGCAGGCTATGATGCTTATATTGAAGCTCAACTCCTCTCTGGCTGGCCTCCAGACTCCTCACAGGCGTTTTCTGCCCAAAGTTATTCAATCCATAGACAATATTAACAGAATTTTACATTAAAATCTTGGCATACCAATATCTGTAAGGGATGTATAAAATTAAGCGTTAGTCATTCAGTAGTGTCCGAATCTTTGCAACCCCAAGGACTGCAGCCCACCAGGCTCCTCTGTCCATGGAATTCTCCAGGCAAGTTTACTGAGTGGGTAGCCATTCCCTTCTCCAGGGGATCTTCCTGGGCAAGGGATTGAATCTGGGTCTCCCACATACAGGCAGATTCTTTACCATCTGAGCCAGAAGTATAATATTTGCTATGTACAATTACCAAGGCTGTGAAATTTTTGCTCTTCCTTGGTTCTACCTTCCTTAGAAAAAAAAATTGTTTTATTTCTTTTTTATTGGAATAGAGTTGCATTACATGTTGTGTTAGTTTCTACTGTACAGCAAAGTGAATGAGCCATATATATACATATATAAAACACCTTCTTTTTGGACTTCCTTCCTATTCAGATGACCACAGTGCATTAAATAGAGTTTCCTATGCTGTAGAGAATGTTCTCATTAGTTATCTTATATATAAAAAAAGAACATAGTTATATATAGACATATATATATATGAATCACTTTGCTTGTACAGTGACATTAATACAACACTGCAAATCAACTATAGTTCAATTTAAAAATCTAGAATATTAAAAATTAAAAAGGAAAAAAAGGAAATCATTGGTTATAAAAGCTGTTTCCCAGAACCACAGCGCAAAAGTGAAATAAATGAGATTTTAATAGTAAGAAGTAAAGATAAAAATCAAATGGTTTGTGCCTTTATTTTAAATCTATACCCATTTTTTCAATTCTGCCTGCCTTAAAATAGAAAGCAAGTCTAGTTAAGCGCTTTCTCATAGAAACACAATGGTTCTCACTCATTTATCTCACTCCTTCATCTCCACATTATCTAGTGTTAATTTCTAACATGGCCATAGGAACACAGGATTTAACTGTTCTCATCTAACTTTCTAACTTGGTTACAAAAATAGGCTTAGTCAGAGTGGCAATTCCAATTCTTCATTCAGTTCAGTTGGTTCAGTTTAGTCGCTCAGTCATGTCCAACTCTTTGCGACCCTGTGAATTGCAGAACGCCAGGCCTCCCTGTCCATCACCGTCTCCCGGAGTTTACTCAGACTCATGTCCATCGAGTCTGTGATGCCATCCAGCCATCTCATCCTTGGTCATCCCCTTCTCCTCCTGCCCCCAATCCCTCCTAGCATTGCAGCCTGGTAAGATAATGACCAGACTTTGGTGGAAGTTACTGTTACATCCTTAGTCCCAAATGTCTTTCATTTTGTACTGACTTCATACAGGCCTTTTCATTCTAGGGGACTAGAATGCAAAAGTAGGAAGTCAAGAAACACCTGAAGTAACAGGCAGATTTGGCCTTGGAATACGGAAAGAAGCAGGGCAAAGACTAATAGAGTTTGCCAAGAAAATGCACTGGTCATAGCAAACACCCTCTTCCAACAACACAAGAGAAGACTCTACACATGGACATCACCAGATGGTCAACACTGAAATCAGATTGATTATATTATTTGCAGCCAAAGATGGAGAAGCTCTATACAGTCAACAAAAATGAGACCAGGAGCTGACTGTGGCTCACATCATGAACTCCTTACTGCCAAATTCAGACTTAAATTGAAGAAAGTAGGGAAAACCACTAGAACATTCAGTTATGACCTAAATCAAGTCCCTTATGATTATAGAGTGGAAGTGAAAAATAAAATTAAGGGCCTAGATTTGATAGATCTAGTGCTGGATGAACTATGGGCTGAGGTTCGTGACATTGTACAGGAGACAAATATCAAGAACGTCCCCATGGAAAAGAAATGCAAAAAAGGCAAAATGGCTGTCTCAGAAGGCCTTACAAATACCTGTGAAAAGAAGAGAAGGGAAAAGCAAAGGAGAAAAGGAAAGATATAAACATCTGAATGCAGAGTTCCAAAGAATAGCAAGGAGAGAAACGAAAGCCTTCCTCAGCGATCAATGCAAAGAAATAGAGGAAAACAATAGAATGGGAAAGACTAGAGATATCTTCAAGAAGATATCAAGATAGAGATAACAAGGGAACAATTCATGCAAAGATGGGCTCAATAACAGACAGAAATGGTATGAACCAAACAGAAGCAGAAGATATTAAGAAGAGGTGGCAAGAATACACAGAAGAACTGTACAAAAAAGATCTTTAAGACCCAGATAATGACGATGGTGTGATCACTCACCTAGAGCCAGACATCCTGGAATGTGAAGTCAAGTGGGCCTTAGAAAGCATCACTACGAACAAAGCTAGTGGAGGTAATGGAATTCCAGTTGAGCTATTTCGAATCCTGAAAGATGATGTCGTGAAAGTGGTAAACTCAATATGCCAGCAAATTTGGAAAACTCGGCAGTGGCCACAGGACTGGAAAAGGTCAGTTTTCATTCCACTTCCTAAGAAAGGCAATGCCAAAGAATGCTCAAACTACCATACAATTGTACTCATCTCACATGCTAGCAAAGTAATGCTCAAAATTCTCCAAGCCAGGCTTCAGCAATATGTGAACTGTGAACTCCCTGATGTTCAAGCTGGTTTTAGAAAAGGCAGAGGAACCAGAGAACAAATTGCCAACATCCACTGGATCATGGATAAAGCAAGAGAGTTCCAGAAAAACATCTATTTGTGCTTTATTGACTATGCCAAAGCTTTTGACTGTGTGGATCAAAATAAACTGTGGAAAATTCTGAGAGAGATGGGAATACCAGAGCACCTGACTGCCTCTTGAGACACCTATATGCAGGTCAGGAAGCAACAGTTAGAACTGAACGTAGATCAACAGACTGTTCCAAATAGGAAAAGGGGTATGTCAAGGCTGTATATTGTCACCCTGCTTATCGAACTTATATGCAGAGTACATCATGAGAAACGCTGGGCTGAAAGAAGCACAAGCTGGGATCAAGATTGCTGGGAGAAATATCAATAACCTCAGATACGCAGATGACACCACTCTTATGGTAGAAAGTGAAGAGGAACTAAAGAGCCTCTTGATGAAATTGAAAAAGGAGAGTGAAAAATTTGACTTAAAGCTCAACATTCAGAAAACGAAGATGATGGCATCTGGTCCCATCACTTCATGGGAAATAGATGGGGAAACAGTGGAAACAGTGTCAGCCTTTATTTTTCTGGGCTCCAAAATCACTGCAGATGGTGATTGCAGCCATGAAATTAAAAGACGCTTACTCCTTGGAAGAAAAGTTATGACCAACCTAGATAGCATATTGAAAAGCAGAGACATTATTTTGCCACCAAAGGTCCATCTAGTCTAGCCTATGGTTTTTGCAGTGGTCATGTATGGATGTGAGAGTTGGACTGTGAAGAAAGCTGAGCGCTGAAGAATTGATGCTTTTGAACTGTGGTGTTGGAAAAGACTCTTGAGAGTCCCTTGGACTGCAAGGAGATCCAATCAGTCCATTCTGAAGGAGATAGCCCTGGGGTTTCTTTGGAAGAAATGATGCTAAAGTGAAACTCCAGTACTTGACCACCTCATGTGAAGAGTTGCCTCATTGGAAAAGACTCTGATGCTGGGAGGGATTGGGGGCAGGAGGAGAAGGGGACGACAGAGGATGAGATGGCTGGATGGCATCACTGACTGGATGGACGTGAGTCTGAGTGAACTTCGGGAGCTGGCAATGGACAGGAAAGCCTGGCATGCTGCGGTTCATGTGGTCGCAAAGAGTTGGACACGACTGAGCGACTGAACTGAACTGAACTTAAACAGGCCAAGAATTTGGGGACAACCTGAAACAAATGTGCAAACAAAACAAATAAAACAAAAGAAAAACAGAAATGAAAACCAGGTTATGAGTATTACAATATCCCAAACAGATACATTTTTTGCATAAAGTGAAAACTATAAGAAAGTTCAGAGGAAATTAGTGCCACTATTCCTACAGTGTTAGTCTGTTAGGTCATTAAAATACGAAGTAAAAGCTGGGACAGTTTCCTTCTCTTGCAAGAAGCTGATGAAAAATCAAAATGGAACTTAAATAAAAAGTTAGGATTTTGTAAATGTGTGTAACTTTCAAGGGGTATTCATTAAAGATTAAAGCAATTGAAATCATAGTGGAAGTAACTGGAGAATATAATAGTGTTAATAGTTAACATTTGTAAAGTGCAGTAGAGAATCACCTGGATATAAATATAGAATAAAGGAAAAGAAGATCCCATGTTTAAACACAGTTATTTTATCTGGCTTGCATAAGTTACTACTTTATTCATATTCCCAGGCAATCTCTTGTTAACTTGAATTAAAATGAGTTCGAATTACTTGCAAGAAGTTCTTTGATATTATTTGGAATGCTAATGTTTGTGATGATCAGAGAATAATTTGATTTCTCTGTTTCATCAGCACTTTTTAAACTATTCCTTAAACTTCAGATTCATGAACTATCTTAGGGGAGATTTTTTACTGCTTTTTCTTTTAAAGCTGAAGACTCTGGGGTACTGGGAATTTAACATACCTTTGGGTAATAAATGGAAGGAAAGCAATAGCATCCAGTTTTCTTCCAAGGTCAGGGTTCTTTCACTGCATCGTGACTCTTGCAATTATACCACAGCCATTTTTTACCTCATAGGGAAGTTGTTTCTCAGGCTTTGGGAAAAGTAAATTTAGAAGATATAAAAGCTGTAAATCTGTTTTAGGAGGTAAAATTTCTAAACTTCTCTGTATTATACAATATTCAGATGAATAGTATATGTCTAGCCATGCCTTTCCATTGACTTTCAAATACAGCCTGGAATCATTAGCACAGCATGACCTGGCCCATGGCCTTCACAATCTGGCTTCACTATTGTATCTTACTCTCCTTACCCATCAGAGACTTTACTCAAACTGAACTCTGGAAACTTTTTAAACTTCACACTCCTCCATTTATTCATTCAACTCCACACCTCCTTTGCTCCCCCACCTCTAAATTCTACTCATGTGTGAAACTTTGTCAGATGGACCCATTTTATCCTTTGAATGATCCAACCAGTCCATTCTGAAGATCAGCCCTGGGATTTCTTTGGAAAGAAGGATGATGCTAAAGCTGAAACTCCAGAACTTTGGCCACCTCATGCAAAGAGTTGACTCATTGGAAAAAAACTCTGATGCTGGAAGGGATTAGGGGCAGGAGGAGAAGGGGACGAGAGGATGAGATGGCTGGATAGCATCACTCACTCGATGGACATGAGTCTGAGTGAACTCTGGGAGTTGGTCATGGACAGAGAGGCCTGGCATGCTGCGATTCATAGGGTCGCAAAGAGTCAGACACAACTGAGCGACTGAACTGAACTGACCTGAAGCACTTAGTTTATGGGAATGTCTCTTATATCTCTTTTATTTTGCTTGATGTGAGTATCTGTGTAAAAATTATTTTCTCTGCTAATGCATATTGATATGTAAAGATAGGACCTGTGTCTTCAGTATGTTCAATATTCGATAAGTATTTATTAACAAACTGTAGAGTGAATAAAAGATATTCTGGAAGTAAAATATTCTATGCGTGCATGTGCTTAGTCATGTTCAACTCTTGGGACCCCATGGGCTGTAGCCCACCAGGCTCCTCTGTTCATGGAATTGTTCAGGCAAGAATACTGGAGTAGGTTGCCATTCCTACTCCAGGAGATCATCCAACCCAGGGATCAAACTCACTTCTCCTGCATTGGCAGGTAGAGTCTTTACCAACTCTGCCACCTGGTAATATTATATAATTGGACCTAAATTTTAAACTATTTTGTGACAGCAACACATGAAACAAGTTAAAGATATAAGAACTAGTTCTTACAGCTGATATAAATAAAACATAGTATTAATTAAACCTAATGCCCTACCCCTGAGAATGGTAGAAAATTCATGGGAAAAGTGGCCCCATAAATCTGGGATATCTAAAATTCATCTATTTATTTCTTTAAATGTTTTTTTTTTTTTATTTCTCACTATTGAACAATAACTTGGCTGAGTAAATCATACTATATTAACACTTACTTTCACTTATATTTTGAATATATTTAGAATATCTAATATTTTAGATATAATTTAGTCTCATTTTATTTTCAAAGTGTTAGTTTTAGGATCAAAATTGTAGTTTTACACTTTTGATATTGACATTTCTTTTGGTGTTCTAAAAATTAACTGACATTTCTAGGTGCGGATTTATTTTTATTTTGTTCCTCAGATTTTGTCACCTTTATTGGATACAAGGATTTTCTTTTCTCAACTGCTTTTATCTTTTCCATCTTCTTATTTCCCTAGACTCCTTAGAGAATAGTTTACAAGATCTATTTTGTGGTGTATATAGTCTTCTTCTGAGTGTAACTAATCTTTTAATATTTTTATTGTTAAATGTTTTCAATAATGTTCCTAAAATTTCTTCACTGTGTCAATTTCCCAATATGCTTGTTCTTTTTAAGAATGCATTTTTCTTTTATTATAAATGATTTAATTCCTTCTATCACTTATGTAAATATTATAGACACAATCATTTTGTATTCTACTCACATCTGTGTTATTTTAATGGATTTTTAATTCTATGTTTATTTTATATACTGAATCCCACTGATGTTATATTGATTCTACATTTTGAAATGTTTGGTTATGCGCTCATTTTAATTAAGATTATTTTTAGTTATTTTTTTCCAGTGAGAATCCCTTGTGTTTGGGGTTTTAAGAATATTTCTTCAGAATGTTTTTATGTGTATTTTATTCATGCAGAAGCCCAATATAAATTAAATATGATAATTTTGTGGCTCAAGGTTCAGGGATAATGCAGAGAATCTAAACTTAGAATAGAAAACCTGTACTTTTTAAGAGTTGCATAGAAGTTACCAATAGTGCAGATATGTTACCATGGGATATGGGCTACAGCATCAACAATAGCAAAATGAAATAAGGATGGCACTGAATACTCAAAATAGTTTATATTTTTTCAGGCAAGGTTTTATTGGGGCCCCCACTGCAGCAGGTGAGAGTGAGAACAAATAAACAAGACTCCCTTATTTGCTTACTCCCCAAGACCAGTAAGCTTGTTCCTTATGTAAGTGAAGGTAGAGATATGTCCAAGGGTCAGGGTGGAGTGGTGACTTAGGTCTTTTGCCCATCCCTTACATGGTGTTGTGTACAGGGGGTATGTGCAGTACCCCGACTGTGTTCTGGGCTCTTCAGAAGTGGCTGTTGGTTTTTTTGGTCTCTTTGTATATTTTGTCCAGAATTTGTCTTAACTCCACATGCATATAGTTATTTTTAGTCACATGCAGTTTCTTTGTATTTTATTGTTCAAAGAGGTGTGTATCCAAGTTCAGGCACTGCAACACTGCAGCAAATAGTCCCAAGTTCCTCTGAGAGACTGTACATTCTTATTCTAAATGGGTAGGGACCAAAGGTCTCTTCTGAAAATTCTTCCTGCTTAGAATCAGAGTCTTGTTAACAAAATATATTTATTACACGTGTAGGGTATCATTTTGTGTGTAAATACACGTGTATAATGGAATTTGTAAATTTAAGAGGTGAGAGGGAGTTAGTTTTTCTCTAATAGTGGGTGCATGAGAAGGAAGGACCTTGAAATCCTTACTCTTAAAAAAAAAAATTAAAAGGAAACACAGAGGCATCTTTAGTGTATTAGAAGTATGTGGAAAAATTATAAGAAAATATTAGCTATTTAATACATGATTTTATTATTTTGTCTAGAAAAAGCATGAATGCCACTATTTTTAAAGTGATAATGATTAGAGCAAAAAATATTTATGTGAGAAAAAATTAATCTATGACTATAATATCCCAGACAGAAGATTCACTAAACAAGTGGAGGTAGTGGAAGTGGAGATGAATATTCAGTTTTATAATCAGGAGATTTTACAGACGTAGAAGTAAAAGAGTGACATGAAACTCATTTGTAAGATTAAAGAAAAGAAAGAGCTTAAAATACTGATTTTTTTTTGTTTGTTTGCCAACTTGTGACAAAATCAGCTATTACAGACATTTTGGGGGGAAAATCATGGCTCAATTGGGACTTTATAAGGTTAAATTTTCTCCAGGAACTTTAAATACATGAGGGACTATAATTTTCTAGAAATGTATATCACACAGTCAGATTTAACTTTTTATGAATGGGTCATATTTCCAGGATAGCATGTGATTGGGAAAGTAAGAAATGAATAGTTGGAAGTTTAGCAACTGTATGCATATTTGCACCAGTTGAAGAATCAGTTCAGTTCAGTCACTCAGTCGTGTCCGGTTCTTTGTGACCCCATGAATCGCAGCACACCAGGCCTCCATGTCCATCACCATCTCCCGGAGTTCACTCAAACTCACGTCCATCGAGTCGGTGATGCCATCCAGCCATCTCATCCTCTGTCATCCCTTTTTCCTCCTGCCCCCAATCCCTCCCAGCATCAGAGTCTTTTCCAATGAGTCAACTCTTCGCATGAGGTGGCCAAAGTACTGGAGTTTCAGCTTTAGCATCATTCCTTCCACAGAAATACCAGGGCTGATCTCCTTCAGTATGGACTGATTGGATCTCCTTGCAGTCCAAGGGACTCTCAAGAATCTTCTCCAACACCATAATTCAAAAGCATCAATTCTTCGGTGCTCAGCTTTCTTCACAGTCCAACTCTCACATCCATACATGACCACAGGAAAACCCATAGCCTTGACTAGATGGACCATAGTCGGCAAAGAAATGTCTCTGTTTTTGAATATGCTATCTAGGTTGGTCATAACTTTTCTTCCAAGGAGTAAGTGTCTTTTAATTTCATGGCTGCAATCACCATCTGCAGTGAGTTTGGACCCCCCAAAATAAAGTCTGACACTGTTTCCACTGTTTCCCCATCTATTTCCCATGAAGTGATGGGACCGGATGCCATGATCTTCGTTTTCTGAATGTTGAGCTTTAAGCCAACTTTTTCACTTTCAAATTTCACTTTCATCAAGAGGCTTTTTAGTTCCTCTTCACTTTCTGCCATAAGGGTGGTGTCATCCGTGTATCTGAGGTTATTAATATTTCTCCCAGCAATCTTGATCCCAACTTCTGCTTCTTTCAGCCCAGCGTTTCTCATGATGTACTCTGCATATAAATTAAATAGACAGGGTGACAATATACAGCCTTGATGTACTCCTTTTCCTATTTGGAACCAGTCTGTTGCTCCATGTCCAGTTCTAACTGTTGCTTCCTGACCTGGATGTAGGTTTCTCAAGAGGCAGGTCAGGTGATCTGGTATTCCAATCTCTTGCAGAATTTCCCACAGTTTATTGTGATCCACACAGTCAAAGGCTTTGGCATAGTCAATAAAGCAGAAATAGATGTTTTTCTGGAACTCTCTTGCTTTTTCCATGATCTAGCAGATGTTGGCAATTTGATCTCTGGTTCCTCTGCCTTTTCTAAAACCAGCTTAAACATCTGGATGTTCACCATTCACGTATTGCTGAAGCCTGGCTTGGAGAATTTTGAAGAATAGTCAACTAAAAAGAAACTGTCGAAAGTGAAAGAGCTAGGAAAGAGTTATATACTAAAAGCAAGAGTAGGGAGTTTTAAAATATAGGGATCTAGTTGGAAATGATGAACCTTTTATATATGACAGGTAGGGAAATATTTAATATAAGCCATTTGATTTGACAGATAAAAGATGTTGCTGATATTTAGAAGAGGAATTTCTTCTTGGGTAGAGGGATTGGTGCTTACTGAAGTGTGCTGAAGCATTGGAAGTTCCAGGCCTTCTCTATATAAGAAGTTTTTCATAGAGTTGTAACCCATTTGGAACAGTTGGCAGGCCTATCATACTGCACTTTGCATAAGATTGGAAAGTCATCAATGTTCTTATTAACTAATAGTGTTGGAGGTGTGTACTGCAAGATAATGATAGATAAAGGTGAGAAAGAAACCCTTCTCAATTGTAAGTTGTGGAAAGAGAGGTATTACATATGATTAAGAAGTTATGATCAAGGTAAAAGGGAAGGTTAATGAGGACATACATTAGTGAGTAACAAAGTAAAGCTATCAATATTTTCAGGCTACAAGGAATATCAAGCCATAAAGTCTAAGATCCACAATTAACAAACTTATATTAACTCCACAAAATGTGCAAATGAACTACAGAGAGCCATTTTAGAGAATTATTCAGCATAATAAAAGATCAGAGAAAAGACAAAACCACAATACAATCTAAAACAAATTCTCCCCTTAATTCACACTATACACATGTACAGAAACACACACAGCTTTGGGGTAGAGGTAAAAGCCATTGTACTGAAACTTCCAACTGAATATCAGCAATGGTCCACTGATCACCTTAATGGCCACCACAATCTCTTTGGAACCTGACTCAGCTGTCATTGTATATTACATCTGAATTAAGGTCTTTTCAGAGTGAGATGCAGATCCCCTGGACAGAGACCCAAACTTGCATTCTTTAGAGAGTGAAGACAAAGTGTGCACTTCGTAGTAGCAACTGCTACATTTATCTGTAAAAACTCCAGGATTTTTATAGTTAATGAGCACTAATCTTTTGGTGCTTATGTGATTAATGTACATGCTGCCTATTTGGTTTGACTAGGTTTTACATATATGCAAATTAGGTCAAGAAGCAAGAGTTAGAACTGAACATGGAGCAACAGACTGATTCCAAATAGGAAAAGGAGTATGTCAAGGCTGTATATTGTACCCTGCATATTTAACTTACATGAAGAGTACATCATGCAAAATGCCAGGCTGGATGAAGCACAAGCTGGAATCAAAATTGCTGGGGAAAATATCAATAACCTCAGATCCGCAGGTGATGCCATCCTTATAGCAGAAAGTAAAGAAGAACTAAAGAGCTTCTTGATGAAAGTAAAGAGGAGAGTGAAATGTTGGCTTGGAACTCAACATTCGGAAAATGAAGATCATGGCATCTGGTCCCATCACTTCATGGCAAATAGATGGGAAACAATGGAAACAGTGACAGACTTTATTTTGTGGGCTCCCAAATCACTGCAGATGGTGATGGTAGCCATGAAATTAAAAGATGCTAGCTCCTTGGAAGAAAAGCTATGACCAAACTAGACAGTATATTAAAAAGCAGATGCATTACTTTGCCAACAAAGTCCATCTAGGCAAAGCTATGGTTTTTCCAGTGGTCATGTATGGATGTGAGAATTGGACTATAAGGAAAATTGAGCACCAAAGAATGGATGCCTTTGAACTGCGGTGTTGGAGAAGACTCTTGAGAGTCCCTTGGACTGCAAGGAGATCCAACCAGTCCATTCTAATGGAAATCAGCCCTGAATATTCAGTGGAAAGACTGATGCTGAAGCTGAAACTCCAATATTTTGGCCACCTGATGTGAAGAACTGATTCATTTGAAAAGACCCTGATGCTGAGAAAGGTTGAAGGAGGAGGAGAAGATAACAGAGGGTAAGATGTTTGAATGGCATCACTGACTCGATGGACAAGAGTTTGAGCAAGATCTAGGAGTTGGTGATGGACAGAGAGGTCTGGGGTGCTGCAGTCCATGGAGTCGCAAAGAGTTAGACACGACTAAGTGATTGAGCTGAACTGAAATTAGGCAAAATAGGTTGAACATTTTAAAGTTAGGTAGTCTTCATTAGATTCAGGCTGTTTTTTGCTGTTTACTGAGGTATAATATATGCACACCACTCCCCTACCATATAATCGGTACACACACACATCACAAACACACACTTACACACCAAAACAGAGAAAATTTTATGTTGGAGATAAAGGAAAGATAGGAGATAATTAGAGAAACACATTTCCAGAAGAGTTGGGTAGGAAATAAGGTCAAAATATAGATGGAGAACTAAGTGTTACGGGGACAAGGTAGCCCTTTTTCTGGAATTGAAAAATGGAGTCAGTGTTATAAGAGTTAAAGTCCAAGTGAGATTGTGTGAACCTAAGAGATGCTATGTATAATCCTTTGCACTATTCCAAAGAGGCAGACATATTTTCATCAAACTAAGAGGGAGGTGTAAGATGGGTGGAGAAAAGTGAATAGTGAGAAGAGTTGAAAAGACTTGGTGGTACAAAGAATGCCAAAAGAATCTGAAAATCAGCAAGTAAAGTGATGTTCTTAGAAACCAAGAAACTATTACTTTGTTCTAGTGCCAATAGGCATGGTAATGAGATTTTCTCTAATAAAAATTAATGCTATAAGGTTAAGAATTAAGCAAGTGATCACAAGAGGCTAAAGTTCAAGATCTTTATGTACAAGCAGAATTATTTTAAGTGAATCAAACACCAAGTTCACCTGATAAAGTGTGCCCAAGGTTAATGCAGTTTTCAGCTGTTTCATGAAATATCAACCGTTCTTTTAAAGTGCAATAATGTTTTTGTGGCGAGCTCAAATGTTTTTGTGTTATCTTCTGAACACATAGCAGAAGGAATAGCCAGAAATTGGCTTTGTGTCTAATTACATTAATTTTGAAAAGTTTAAACATATCAGTTCATCTAGATGATAAATATTTTTTTCTAAAAGATTCATTTAGTTCTACATCCACATGATATAATTTGTACTGGTCAAAGATACGGTTTTTCCAGTAGTTATGTATGGATGTGAGAGTTGGACTATAAAGAAAGCTGAGCGCAGAAGAATTGATGCTTTTGAAGTGTGTTGCTGAAGAAGACTCCAGAGAATCACTTGGACTGCAACGAGATCAAACCAGTCACTCCCAAAGAGAAATCAATCCTGAATATACATTGGAAGGACTGATGCTGAAACTGAAGCTCCAGTACTTTAGCCACTTGATGAGAAGAGCCAGCTCATTAGAAAAGACCATGATGCTGGGAAAGAGGTGAAGGGGACATCAGAGGGCAAGATAGTTGGATAGCATCACTGATTCAATGGACATGAGCAAGCTCCTGGAGATGGTGAAGGACAGAAAAGCCTGGAGTGCTACAGTCCATGGGGTTGCAAAGAACTGCACACAATTGAGTGATTGAAAAACAGAGTGCAAGGATTATTCCAATTATGTTGGGGGAAGGGGCATAATTTCCCAGGAAGTGGACTACCACTCAAGTTTTGACCTTTTATGATTAGCCTCAGAATTGTCATGGCACTGGTGAGTGTGTCCATTTGTTTGTGCTTATTTGCTCAGTCATGTCCAACTTTTTGTTACCCCAGGTACTATAACCTGCCAGCCTCCTCTATCCATGGGATTCTTCAGGCAAGAATACTGGAGTGGGTAGCCATTGCCTTCTGCATGGGATCTTCCCAACCCAGTGATTAAACCTGGGTCTCCTGCATTTCAGGCAGATTCTTTACCATTTGAGCCACCAGGGAAACCAATGCTAATACATTGCAATGAGTGTATACTGAGGCTCAAAGTCTACTGGCTGTCAAATCTTCTGCCATCTTGGACCTATTTGGTTCCAATCATTTATGTCATGTCCTCAGGCTATGCCATTCCTTTAAAGGTTATGCCAGCCTCCTTCTCTCCTGTCTTGGTTTCACAAATCCATGCCCCATATGAAAAATAGAGTCCCTTGAGGATGGCAACTGAGTCATTATCTGTCTAGATTCCCATGATTTAGCATACAAAATGTCACATTTTAAATGATCAATAAATAATTTATTACTTGAACAATGTATAAAAGGACTTCATTAAATTTTGGAGAAGATATTCAGCATATCTCCCAGAGATATTTCTAGAGATAAATATTTAAATACATAGATTATCTTATGTCTTTACCTCTAGGTGCATTGACACCTTTGTCTTCTGTGAACACCCAAGGGTGTGCCACCAATTAAGATTTCTATCTGGACTGCATTTCTTAGTAGCCTCTTAGCTGTTTCCTCCACTTCCCTCAAGTGTTGCTTAAATTTACCTTTTCAATGAGGCCTGCTCTGACTCCTGTATTCAAAGTTTCAGCCACTACCTTCCTCCGTTCCAACACCACTGTTCTCCCTAAATTTATTCACCATTTTTTTTCTGTTTTTCTTTTTCCACAACATGTATCACCATCTAATACACTATGATTTTTTTTTGTTATATTTTGCCTTTGAATTCTGCTTCCTCACTAGAAAGTAAGCTCCACAAGGGCTGGTAACTTTTTCACTTAACATATTGATCCTGTGAACAAAGAACAGAAGAGCATTGCTCACCACCCAGTTTTACAAGAGCTAAGTTATAATCCCTTGCAGTGTTCACCTACAGTGTACTCTGAGAGGAATTCAGGATGGAAAATGGGGAGGCACTGTGTGATTTGGAAAAACAAAACCTTAGATCCTCAGATGCATATCTCAGGGAAAGATTTCAATGATGCCAAATTTTTCATCTTCCTGTACATAGAAAAACCTTAAATCATTACCTTGAGATAGCTGTTCTTTGTGATTAGTAGTGATATTTTACCAAACTGTATCCTTGACTGTGGGGTTCCCTGGTGGTTCAGTGGTAAATAACCCATCTGCCAATGCAGGAGACCCAGTTTTGATCCCAGAGGCCAGGAGGATCCCCTGGAGGAAGAGAATATCAGCTTATACTTGCCTGGGAAATCCCATGTACAGAGGAGACTGGTGGACTACAATCCATGGGATAACAAAAAGCCAGACACAACTTAGTAACTAAACAATAACAACAACATCCTTGACTGCATGTATTTCCTGGTCAAAAAATATCATTTATTAACTGGCCTCTTCCCTAAACTATCTCTTTGGAGCAGCTCCTCAGACCTTAGTAACTATGCCCCAGGTCATAGACTACAGTAAAACCTTGAATAAAACTTAACTCACAAGTCTTACATTGTGCATTTTTCTATTTGTCAACAATCTAAATTCTTATAATAGTGTTTGATATAAAATATACACTCATTAAATATTCATAATTGAATAATAGAAGAATCACCACCACTTTAACCTCATTAGATTTTATTTTGCTTAAATAATGCTCCATTTTATGCTTTAACCTTTATATAGTCTACACAGAGGGAAAGGGAAGGTGACATTGAAGATAGAACCTCACTGACACAAAGAGACCAGCTTTGATCTAGGTGTTTCTTTAAGCTCTTAATTCATGTTTTTTGTTTGTTTGTTTGTTTTTCAGACACAGCTATACAGAAAATAATTGCTTGAACATAATCAATTATTTCCCTTCTATACTCCATTCTACTTAAGAATCTGCAAACAGAGTTTTGAAAGTAAAGATAGAATAAGTGAGGTAGAAGATAGAATGGTAGAAATAAATGACTCAGAGAGGGAAAAAGAAAAAAGAATGAAAAGAAATGAGGACAACTTCAGGGACCTCTGGGACAATGTGAAATGCCCAAACATTCAAATCATAGGAGTCCCAGAAGAAGAAGACAAAAATAAAGGCCATGAGAAAATACTTGAGGAAATAATAGTCGAAAACTTTCTGAAAATGGGGAAGGAAATAGTCATACAAGTCCAAGAAATCCAGAGAGTCCCAAACAAGATGAACCAAGGTAAAACACCCCAAGACACATATTAATCAAATTAACAAAGATCAAACACAAAGAACAAATATTAAAAGCAGCAAGGGAAAAACAACAAATATCACAAAAGGAGATTCCCATACGGATAACAGCTGATCTTTCAATAGATACTCTTCAGGCCAGAAGGGAATGGCAAGACATACTTAAAGTGATGAAAGAGAAAAACCTACAACCCAGATTACTGTACCCAGCAAGGAGCTCATTCAAATATGAAGGAGAAATCAGAAGCTTTACAGACAAGCAAACCTGAGAGAATTCAGCACCTCCAAACCCGCTCTTCAACAAATGCTAAAGGATCTTCTCTGGACAGGAAACACAGAAAGGTGTATAAACTCGAATCCAAAACAACAAAGGAAATGGCAAAGGGACCATACTTATCAATAATTACCTTAAATGTAAATGGGTTGAATGCCCCAACCAAAATCAAAGACTGGCTCAATGGATACAAAAACAAGACCCCTATATATGCTGTCTACAAGAGACCCACGTCAAAACAAGGGACACATACAGACTGAAAGTGAAGGGCTGGAAAAAGTTATTTCATGCAAATGGAGATTTAAAAAAAAAAAGGGGGGGGGGAGTAGCAAGACTCATAGCAGATAAAATAGACTATAAAGTCTGTGAAAACAGACAAAGAAGGACACTACATAATGATCAAAGAATTAATCCCAGAAGAAGGTATAATAATTATAAATATATACACCCCCAACATAGGAGCACTGCAATATAAAGGGAAATGCTAAGAAGTATGAAAGGGGAAATTAACAATAACACAATAATAGTGGGACACTTTAATACCCCACTCACACCTATGGATAGATCAACTAAACAGAAAATTAACAAGGAAACAAAAACCTTAAATGACACAATGGACCAGCTATACCTAATTGATATCTATAGGACACTTCACCCCAAAACAATGAATTTCATCTTTTTCTCAAATGCACACGGAACCTATTTCAAGATATATCACATCCTGGGCCATAAGTCTAGCCTTGGTAAACTAAAAAAAAAAAAAAATAGAAATCACTCTAATCATCTTTTCTGACCACAATGCAGTAAGATTAGATGTCAATTACAGAGAAAAAAAATTATAAAAAATTCCAGCATATGGAGATTAAACAACGTGATTCTGAATAACCAAAATCATAGAAGAAATCAAAAAAGAACTCAAAATATGCATAGAAACGAGTGAAAATGAAAACACAACCCAAAACCTACGGGACACTGTAAAAGCAGTGCTAATGGAAAGGTTGATAGCAATACAGGCTTACCTCAAGAAACAATTTAAAAAAGTCAAATAAATAACCTAATTCTACACCTAAAGCAACTAGAAAAAGGAGAAATGAAGAACCCCAGGGTTAGGAGAAGGAAAAAAAATCTTAAAAATTAGGGCACTAAAAATGCAAAAGAAAGAAGAGACCATAGCAAAAATCAACAAAGTTAAAAGCTGGTTCTTTGAGAAGATAAATAAAATTGACAAACCATTAGCCAGACTCATCAAGAAACAAAGGGAGAAGAATCAAACCAACAAAGTTAGAAATGAAAATGGAGAAATCACAACAGACAACACAGAAATATAAAGGATCATAAGAGACTACTATCAGCAACTATATGCCAGTAAAATGGACAGCTTGGAAGAAATGGACAAATTCTTGGAAAAGTATAATTTTTGAAAATTGAACCAGGAAGAAATAGAAGATCCTAACAGATCCATCACAAGTGTGAAAATTGAAACTGAAATCAGAAATCTTCCAGCAAACAAAAACCCAGGACCAAATGGCTTTACAGCTGAATTCTACCAAAAATTTAGAGAAGAACTAACATCTATACTACTAAACTCTTTCAGAAAATTGGAGAAGGTAAACTTCCAAATTAATTCTATGAAGCCACTATCACCCTAATACAAAAACCAGACAACAATGCCACAAAAAAAGAAAACTACAAGGCAATATCACTGGTGAACATAGATGCAAAAATCCTTAACAAAATTCTAGCAAACAGAATCCAACAACATATTAAAAAGATCATACATCATGACCAAGTGGGCTTTATCCCAGGAATGCAAGGATTTTTTAATATCTGCAAATGCATCAATGTGTGATGGTGTGATCACTCATCTAGAGCCAGACATCCTGGAGTGTGAAGTCAAGTGGGCCTTAGAAAGCATCACTATGAACAAAGCTAGTGGAGGTGATGGAATTCCAGTTGAGCTCTTTCAAATCCTGAAAGATGATGCTGTGAAAGTGCTGCACTCAATATGCCAGCAAATTTGGAAAACTCAGCAGTGGCCACAGGACTGGAAAAGGTCAGTTTTCACTCCAATCTCAAAGAAAGGTAATGCCAAAGAATGCTCAAACTACCACACAATTGCAGTCATCTCACATGCTAGTAAAGTAATGCTCAAAATTCTCCAAACCAGGGTTCAGCAATGCCGTGAAATTCCTGATGTTCAAGCTGGATTTAGAAAAGGCAGAGGAACCAGAGATCAAATTGCCAACATCCACTGGATCACGGAAAAAGCAAGAGAGTTCCAGAAAAACATCTATTTCTGCTTTATTGACTATGTCAAAGCCTTTGACTATGTGGATCACAATAAACTGTGGAAAATTCTGAAAGAGATGGGAATACCAGACCACCTGACCTGCCTCTTGAGAAATCTGCATGCAGGTCAGGAAGCAACAGTTAGAACTGGACATGGAACAACAGACTGGTTCCAAATAGGAAAAGGAATACGTCAAGGCTGTATACTGTCACCCTGCTTATTTGACTTACATGCAGAGTACATCATGAGAAACTCTGGGCTGGAAGAAACACAAGCTGGAATCAAGATTGCCAGGAGAAATATCAATCACCTCAGATATGCAGATGACACCATCCTTATGGCAGAAAGTGAAGAGGAACTAAAAAGCCTCTTGATGAAAGTGAAAGAGGAGAGTGAAAAAGTTGGCTTAGAGCTCAACATCAGAAAACGAAGATCATGGCATCCAGTCCCATCACTTCATGGGAAATAGATGGGGAAACAGTGGAAACAGTGTCAGACTTTATTTTGGGGGGGCTCCAAACATACTGCAGATGGTGACTGCAGCCATGAAATGAAAGTACGCTTACTCCTTGGATGAAAAGTTATGACCAACCTCGATAGCATCTTGAAAAGCATAGACATTACTCTGCCAACAAAGGTCTGTCTAGTCAAGGCTATGGTTTTTCCAGTAGTCATGTATGGATGTGACATACATGTAGTCACATCCATACATGAAGAAGAAGGACTGTGAAGAAGGCTGAACACCGAAGAACTGATGCTTTTGAACTGTGGTGCTGGAGAAGCCTCTTGAGAGTCCCTTGGACTGCAAGGAGATCCAACCAGTCCACTCTGAAGGAGATCAGCCCTGGCATTTCTTTGGAAGAAATGATGCTAAAGCTGAAACTCCAGTACTTTAGCCACCTCATGCGAAGAGTTGACTCATTGGAGAAGACTTCGATGCTGCAAGGGATTAGGGGCAGGAGGAGAAGGAGACGACAGAGGATGAGATGGCTGGATGGCATCACTGACTCAATGGATGTGAATCTGAGTGAACTCCGGGAGTTGGTGATGGACAGGGAGGCCTGGCGTGCTGCGATTCATGGGGTTGCAAAGAGTCGGACACGACTGAGCGAGTGAACTGAACTGAATACACCACATTAACAAATTGAAAAGATAAAAACCATATGATTATCTCAATAGATTCAGAAGAAGCCTTTGACAAAATTCAACATCCATTTATGATAAAAACTCTCCAGAAAACAGGAATAGAAGGAACATACTTCAACATAATAAAAGTTATATATGAGAAACCCACAGCAAACATTATCCTCAATGGTGAAAAATTAAAAAGCATTTTCCCTAAAGTCAGGAACAACGCATGGGTGCCTACTCTCACCACTACTATTCAACATAGTTTGAAAGTTTTGGCCAGAGCAATCAGAGCAGAAAAAGAAATAAATGGAATCCAGGTTGGAAAAGAAGTAAAACTCTCACTGTTTCCAGATGATATGATCCTCTACATAGAAAACCTTGAAGACTCTACCACAAAATTACTAGAGCTAATCAATGAATATAGTAAAGTTGCAGGATATGAAATTAACATACAGAAATCCCTTGCATTCCTATACACTAACAATGAGAAAACAAAGAGAGAAATTAAGGAAACAATTCCATTCACCATTGCAATGAAAAGAATAAAACCCTTAGGAATATATCTACCTAAAGAAACTAAAGACCTATATATAGAAAACTATAAAACACTGATGAAAGAAATCAAAGAGGACACAAATAGATGGAGAAATATACCATGTTCATGGAATGGAAGAATCAATATAATGAAAATGAGTATACTACCTGAAGCAATCTATAGATTCAGTGCAATCCCTATCAAGCTACCAACAGTATTTTTCACAGAACTAGGACAAATAATTTCACAATTTGTATGGAAATACAAAAAATCTCTAATAGCCAAAGCAATCTTCAGAAAGAAGAATGGAACTGGAGGAATCAGCCTGCCTGACTTCAGGCTCTACTACAAAGCTACAGACATCAAAGCAGTATGATACTGGCACAAAAACAGAAATATAAATCAATGTAACAAAATAGAAGTGCAGAGATAAATCCACACACCTATGGACACCTTATCTTTGACAAAGGAGGCAAGAATACACAATGGAGAAAAGAAAATCTCTTTAACAAGTGGTACTGGGAAAACTGGTCAACCTCTTGTAAAAGAATGAAACTAGAACACTTTATAACACTATTCACAAAAATAAACTCAAGATGGATTAAAGACCTACATATAAGATCAGAAACTACAAAACTCCTAAGGAAAACATAGGCACAGTGCTCTCTGACATAAATCACAGCAGGATCCCCTATGAACCACCTCGCAGAGTAATGGAAATAAAAGCAAAAGTAAAGAAATTGGACCTAATTAAACTTAAAAGCTTTTGCACAATGAAGGAAACTATAAGCAATGTGAAAAGACAGCCTTCAGAATGGAAGAAAACAATAGCAAACAAAGCAACTGACAAAGAATTAATCTCAAAAATATACAACTAACTCTTGCAGCTCAATCCAGAAAAGTAAATGACCCAGTCAAAAAATAGGCCAAAGAAATAAACTTACAGTTCTCCAAAGAAGACATACAGATGGCTAACTAATACATGAAAAGATGCTCAATATCACTCATTATCAGAGAAATGCAAATCAAAACCACAAGGAAGTACCATCTCACACCAGTCAGAATGGCTGCTATCCAAAAATCTACAAACAATAAATGTTGGAGAGGGTGTGGAGAAAAGGGAACCTTCTACTGTTGGTGGGAATGCAAACTAATACAGCCACTATGGAAAACAGTGTGGAAATTCCTTAAAAAACTGGAAATAGAACTGCCATATGACCCAGCAATCCCACTGCTGGGCATACACACTGAAGAATTTGGAATTGAAAGAGACACATGTACCCCAATGTTCATTGCAGCACTGTTTATAATAGCCAGGACATGGAAGTGACCTAGATGCCCATCAGCAGACAAATGGATAAGAAAGCTGTGGTACATATGCACAATGGAATATTACTCAGCCATTAAAAAGAATACACTTGAATCAGTACTAATTACGTGGATGAAACTGGGGCCTATTATGCAGAGTGAAGTAAGCCAGAAAGAAAAACACCAGTACAGTATACTAACACATACATATGGAATTTAGAAAGATGGAAATGATAACCCTATATACAAGACAGAAAAGAGGCACAGATATATAGAACAGTCTTTTGGACTCTGTGGGAGAAGGCGAGGGTGGGATGATCCAAGAGAATAGCATTCAAACATGTATATTATCATATGTGAAACAGGTCACCAGTCCAGGTTTGATGCATGAGACAGGGTGCTCAGGGCTGGTGCACTGTGATGACCCAGAGCGATGGGATAGGGAAGGACTGGGAGGGGTGTTCAGGATGGGGAACACATGTATACCCATGGCTGATTCATGTCAATATATGGCAAAAAACACTACAATATTAAAAAGTAATTAGCCTCCAACTAAAATAAATAAATTTTAAAAAAAAAAGAAAGTAAATATTTATTAAACCATACCCCCAAAAGATTAGTCAAGTGTGATTAAGAGAAGTTTTTGATAGCCTAATTCAAAATATATATTTACTAATTTGGGCTTTATTATCATAAATATTAGGAATTTTGTGAAATACTAAGTAAATATTATGAACTATGCTGAAAATAACTGTTAGATTTTGTAAGTGAAGCTGAAGTGTGTTAAAGTCCATGGATATTTTAGGAAATGTTAACCACCTTGTTTACCATTCAAGTCTTTCAAATGAGCTAGTTTGAAGTCATTTCAAAAACTAGGCATTAACTCAAAGAAAATATTCCAATGATGGTTAGGATAGGAGTCATTTTCACTTCAAGCTTGTGGAACTTAACATTCTCATTTTTGTGATGTGGAAATCACATATAATGATTCTCATTCAAACTTAGCATGAAGCACTGGTTTTAAACTCTTACTTTCTATTCATCTCTGTCATTTCTCTTTTCATTTTGAAAACCAGGTAGACATAAATTGAATTTGGCAGCCTGTGAGGAAATGTTTGTAAATCATAAGAAGAAGCCTAATCTAAATTTCAATCAATATGCCTATATCTCAAGAGTAATAAACCCAGTACATGATATAAATTTCATATCACAAAGGAGCCAAATTAAAGCAACTGTAGTTAAAATGTGAGGCTTTTTGTATATTCCTAATTTTTCCAGTGATTGGAAAAGGAAATACTTGTTTCCTTTGGAAAATAAATTTTTTGAAATGTTTTATAATTGTTTTGTGATATATTTCAGTTCATTTCAGCTCAGTCATTGAGTCGTGTCTGTCTCTTTGTGACTCCATGAACTGTAGCACGCCAGGCCTCCCTGTCCATCACCAACTCCCAGAGTCCACCCAACCCACATCCATCGAGTCAATGATGCCATCTAACCATCTCATCTTCTGCCGTCCCCTTCTCCTCCTGCCCTCAATCTTTCCCAGCATCAGGGTCTTTTCCAATGAGTCAAGTTTTCGCATCAGGTGGCCAAAGTGTTGGAGTTTTAGCCTCAATATCAGTCCTTCCAATGAACACCCAAGACTGATCTCCTTTAGGATGGACTGGTTGGATTTCCTTACAGTCCAAGGGACTCTCAAGAGTCTTCTCCAACACCACAGTTCAAAAGCATCAATTCTTCTGTGCTCAGCTTTCTTTATAGTGCAACTCTCACATCTATACATGACCACTGGAAAAACCATAGCCTTGACTGGATGGACCCTTTACAGCAAAGTAATGTCTCTGCTTCTTAATATGTTGTCTAGAAGAAGGAAATGGCAACCCACTCCAGTGTTCTAGCCTGGAGAATCCCGGGGACGGGAGAGCATGGTGGGCTGCCGTCTATGGGGTTTCACAGAGTTGAACACGACTGAAGTGACTTAGCAGCAGCAGCAGCAGCAGGCTGGTCATAATTTTCCTTCCAAGGAGTAAGCGTCTTTTAATTTCATTGCTGCAGTTGCGATTTGCAGTGGTTTTGGAGCCCAGAAAAATAATTTCAGCCGCTGTTTCCACTGTTTCCACATCTATCTGCCATGAAGTGATGGGATCGGATGCCATGATCTCCGTTTTCTGAATGTTGAGCTTTAAGCCAAGTTTTTCACACTCCTCTTTCACTTTCATCAAGAAGCTCTTTAGTTCTTCTTCACTTTCTGCCATAAGGGTGTTGTCATCTGCATATCTGAGGTTATTGATATTTCTCCCGGAATGCTAATGTGCATTAATGTTTTAACAGACTCTTATTTTTTTCAAACTTAGAGTAAAATCAGTGTTATAAAAGTGATAGTTCTGTTCACTCAACTTTGAGAAAGAGTGCCATAAAAAGGAAAAGGGCCATACAAAGGCTTTGATGTGAGAGTTAATATACAGGGGCATTATCTTGATAAAACAAATGTTCTATTTGTCCTAAATTATATATACAATGAACTGAGCTAATGCTGCTGCTGCTAAGTTGCTTCAGTCGTGTCCGACTCTGTGTGACTCAATAGATGGTAGCCCACCAGATTCCCCCGTCCCTGGGATTCTCCAGGCAAGAACACTGGAGTGGGTTGCCATTTCCTTCTCCAATGCATGAAAATGAAAAGTGAAAGTGAATTCCCTCAGTCGTGTCCAACTCTTCGTGACCCCATGGACTGCAGCCTACCAGGCTCCTCCGTCCATGGAATTTTCCAGGCAAGAGTACTAGAGCGGGGTGTCATTACCTTCTCCGGAACTGAGCTAATAGTATTGCTTATTCTGACACAATGAAAACCAGAGTTTGATAAGGTAAACTTTACCACAGATTTGTAACCTCAAAGACAGTTCACAAATAAGAATGATCATGCGTAAGACCCTGGCCACTAAACCAATCTCTCAAAGATCTGGTTTGAATCATACTCCAGAAAACACAATGAAGCCATTTATGAAAAAAAGAAAAAAAAAAAAGAAAAGTCAATTGTTTTTAATTCTCTTCTCCCTCAATTTGTCTACCAGTTGGAAACCAAAAGTGATGTTTCTGAAAATGGTTATCTCTTGAAGTCAGACTATTATGGATTCATATTCCTGTTTTTGCAATTTATTAGTTCTTTATTCCTGAACAACTTACTTTGGTTTTGTTTATACATATGGGACACGATGGACTTGAGTTTGAGTGAACTCCAGAAGATGGTGATGGACAGGGAGGCCTGGTGTGCTGCGATTCATGGGGTCACAAATGTTCCGACATGACTGAGCGACTGAACTGACCTGAACTGAACTGATGGGGTATGGGAAATGCAATGATACCTTACTTTCAAGAGTTCTCTGAGTATTAATGAGGTAATGTTTACAAAGCACTTGATACAATCCATTTTCAGTAAGTAAATTAATATATGTTGGCCATTACTTTGATTATGATGATGACTACAACAGAGCTTGCCTGCTCCTCCCTCACCCACTATCAAAAAGAGAGCTCCAGGACACAGAATGTCATTTTTTTAAAAAGACTATGTCAAACTCAAAACTTTTCAAAAGGTTTGTTAAAGATACAATTAGCTAGTGTGAAGTTGTTCAGCTTACACTCTAGGGAAAGTCACTAGGAGAGCCTGCTTAAACTCTCTTAGTTTTGTTCCACATGATATTTTGCCAAACTACTGTCAGAGTCCCTTTATAATAATATCTTGATTTAAATACATGTTACTTTTTTGAGGATGGTTCTGTCACACCACGTGTCCCTGAGGAGTTTGTCTTAGTACATATTGTTTAGAATTCACATGACTGTTGAGTTTTTTTCCCCCACTTCAGATACCTATTATAGACCTTGTGTTTTTCTGGGGGAAATTATCTACTGGGCAGAGTGTGATTTAATTTTCTTTCAAGTATCATATACTATATTAACACTGTACCATATTTCATCTTTTTGACACCCTAAAATAGCACATAAACATCTGTCTTTGACACCCTTTTTTTTTCCAAAACGTATTTCTTACTCTGTCATCTGTAATGGGTATAAATGATTCTCCTTCAACCTTTTCAAGTCCTATGTCCAGGGACCAAATTCATCACCTTTGGTTCCCTTGCAAACAACTGAATGTTGTCCAGTAAGTATTGAAATCTGGGAAAAATTACATTTGCATACTCATAATGATAGGTTTTATGGCATGACTGGATTTGGGAAACAATAAGACAAATGTTAAGACTTTCATTTTTTGTGCAGATAATCTAATTTAAAACCCAGTGCTATGTCCATGACCATTAAATGCATCCCTATTAAGGCACTTTGCCAGATAATGCCCTTGGTCACAAGGGTATTGAATGGGTAAGTGTAAATCTTTCACATTTGGTATAATTAATTATATCATATAATCATATCATTGGTATAATTGGATGAATGACTTCATCACTGTGTCAGATCCTTGAAGTTTGGAGCATTAAAATAGGCATTGGAAATAGTTTTTGTTTTCTTAATTAAAATCCATTTGTGGTCCTCTACAATTTGTAGCATTGGATGAAACAACAAATTATCTCCCAAACTGCAAGAACAGTGTACACTTTTGGTTGGACCACCCCAGGTGGCATCTGAAATAAACAGAGAAAAGAAACAGTTGTAATAAATAGTATAGGAACAACTGGGTAGTTACATGGAAAAGCATAAAAATAGATTCTTTTTTATACTGAAAAACATGATAAATTCAAAACAGATTAAGAAATGTAAAGGGAAAAACTAAAACCATGTAAGTAGTGGAATAAAATATGATTCTGGTGATAATGATTGTTAGTCACTCAGTCGTGTACAACTCTGCAACCCCATGGACTATAGCCCATCAGGCTTCTCTGTCCATGGGGATTCTCCAGGCAAGAATACTGGAGTGGGTTGTCATGCACTCCTCCAGGGGATCTTCCAAACCCAGGGATCAAACCCGGATCTCCCACATTGCAGGTAGATTCTTTATCATTTGAGCCATCAGGAAATAAAGTATGGTAGATTCTGTATGGTCAAAGAGAGGAGAAAATGACTTACCAAGGCTTTAATCCAGGAGAAAGAAAAAATTGACTACATTAAATGTTTTCAAATGATGAAAAATAAGGAAAGCAAAAAGATAAGTAACAAAATGGTATCTATGTCAAAAATATATTAGCAAAATCAACCTCTGAAAGATAGTCTTGTCTTAATTCCTGGAATGGGAAGAGAGACGTAATTGCTGTAGTTAAAGGTAAGGACTTTGAGATTAGGAGATTATTTTGGATTGTCTAAGTGAGCCAAATCTATTCACAAATCCTTAAAAGACAGATGAGTAGAAGAGAAAGTTTCAATGTAAGAGATATTTTACCCACCATTGCTAACAGTGAGATGGCCCCCGAAATTGACTTTGTCCTGACCCCCAGAACCTGTGAATCTGTTACATAAATGGTAATGAGGATTGTGCAGTTGTAATTAAATCAAGCATCACAAGATGGGGAGATTATCCTGGATAACCAACTAGACCCAGAGTAATTCCATGGTTCCTTAGAAGAGGGAGATAGGAGCATCAATGTTATAAGTAGTAGATGTGACAATGGAACCAAATGTTGGAGCAATGTACTTTGAAGGTGGAAAAAGGTGCTATAAATTAAGAAACTGACAAAGTTGAAAAAAATAGATTCTTCCATGAAATCTCTAGAAGGAATGTGACTCTGCCAAAACTTTGATTTTAGAGAACAAATGTTTTAAGCCATAGGTTTATGGTAATATAGCATCAATAGGAAACTAAAAATGGCTATGAAAATGGAAGAATGTGGCCATAAAACAAGGGATATGCCAGATTCTGCTGCTGCTGCTACTACTGCTAAGTCACTTCAGTCGTGTCCAACTCTGTGTGACCCCATAGACAGCAGCCCACCAGGCGCCTCTGTCCCTGGGATTCTCCAGGCAAGAATACTAGAGAGGGTATGCCAGATTCTAGAAGCTGGGGGAAAAAAAAAAAAAATGGAGATTTTGGTCCTTTATCTGCAAGAAAAAGTTTGTTCTTCCTCAGAGCCTTACTCTGCAGACTTCTTAACTTAATCCAATGAGACCTGCTCTGTTTTCTGACCTTTAAAACTGTAAGACAATTTTGTGTTATTCCAAACCAAAAATTCACCATTAATCTATCCCCAAACCCTAACAAACAGAGCAACAGAAACACACACACAAACAGTCTTTCCTAGGTAAACTTCTACTTACTCATTAGGACTCAACCATATCCTAAACTTCAAAACTTTTCTTGACATCATGTTATGAATAGCCTTATAAAGGGATCCATGTGACAAAGAACTGAGATTTCCAGCCAATTATCACATGTATGTTCTTGAAATCAGATCTTTCAACCCCACTCAAGTTTTTAAAAGACCATCAATTCAGTTCAGTTCAGTCATTCAGTAATGTCTGACTCTTTGCAACCCCATGAATCGCAGCACCCCAGGCCTCCCTGTTCATCACCAACTCCCGGAGTTCACTCCAGACTCACGTCCATCCAGTCAGTGATGCCATCCAGCAATCTCTTCCTCTGTCATCCCCTTCTCCTCCTGCCCCCAACCCCTTTCAGCATCAGAATCTTTTCCAATGAGTCAACTCTTCCCATGTTGTGGCCAAAGTACTGGAGTTTCAGCTTTAGCATCATTCCTTCCAAAGAAATCTCAGGGCTGATCTTCAGAATGGACTGGTTGGATCTTCTTGCAGTCCATGGGACTCTCAGGAGTCTTCTCCAACACCACAGTTCAAAAGCATCAATTCTTCGGCACTCAGCTTTCCTCACAATCCAACTCTGACATCCATACACGACCACTGGAAAAATCTTAGCCTTGACTAGACCTTTGTTGGCAAAGTAATGTCTCTGCTTTTGAATAAGCTATCTAAGTTGGTCATAACTTTCCTTCCAAGGAGTAAGCGTCTTTTCATTTCATGGCTGCAGTCACCATCTGCAGTGATCTTGGAGCCCCAAAAAATAAAGTCTGACACTGTTTCCACTGTTTCCCCATCTATTTCCCATGAAGTGATGGGACAAGATGCCATGATCTTCATTTTCTGAAAGTTGAGCTTTAAGCCAACTTTTTCACTCTCCTCTTTCACTTTCACCAAGAGGCTTTTTAGCTCCTCTTCACTTTCTGCCATAAGGGTGGTGTCATCTGCATATCTGAAGTTATTGATATTTCTCCCAGCAATCTTGATTCCAGCTTGTGCTTCTTCCAGTCCAGCATTTCTCATGATGTACTCTGCATAAAAGTTAAATAAGCAGGGTGACAGTATACAGCCTTGACGTACTCCTTTTCCTATTTGGAACCAGTCTGTTGTTCCATGTCCAGTTCTAACTGTTGCTTCCTGACCTGCATACAGATTTCTTAAGAGGCAGGTCAGGTGGTCTGGTATTCCCATCTCTTTCAGAATTTTCCACAGTTTATTGTGAGCCACACAGTCAAAGTCTTTGGCATAGTCAATAAAGCAGAAATAGATGTTTTTCTGGAATTTTCTTGCTTTTTCCATCATCCAGCAGATGTTGGCTATTTGATCTCTGGTTCCTCTGCCTTTTCTAAAACCAGCTTGAGCATCTGGAAGTTCACGGTTCACATATTGTTGAAGCCTGGCTTGGAGAATTTTGAGCATTATTTTACTAGCATGTGAGATGAGTGCAATTTTGCAGTAGTTTGAGCATTCTTTGGCATAGTATCTGCCTAAAGTTTTAATGATTCTCATGTGACACCATGAATGAGAAAAAAACAGCTAAGATATTTCTGGATTCTTAACCTTCAGAATCTGTTAGGTAATAAATATTGATATTTTAAATCTATTAAGTTTCATGGTAATTTGCTCTAGCAATAGGTAAGTAACCGGGCTTCTCCAGCGGTCCAGTGGTAAGGATTCTGGGCTTCCAATGCAAAGGGATGCAGGTTCAATTCCTGCTCAGAGAACTAAGATCCCACATGCCCTGTGGTACAAGGGGAAAAAAAAAAAAGTCTATCAAAGCACCCTAATGTTAAGAGGGACAGGTAGTAACTGGTTAAACCCATCAGCTTCTGAGATTCCCTTGAATAAAAGACGTGTGAGGTGAATTTTTAATGTGATGTTATTCCATTTATTATTTTATTTATTTACCATTTTCTGAGCATTTTACATAATCAAATTAAGGTGCAAATTATGGAATTCATTTACCATTTTGTTTTAATTAAAGTAAAAAAACATTTCATTGATTTAAATTCTATCCACAGATAATTTTACTTCATGCCAAATTAAGTTTATTTTTCTGATGATAAAAATATAAAACTTTTTTTGTTAAATCTTAAAACATATATCAATGTATAAAGAGAAAAATTAAAGAAGTACAGCATAACCTAATAACCATGAAATAATTTTGTCATGTATGGATGTGAAAGTTGGACTGTGAATAAAGCTGAGTGCTGAAGAATTGATGCTTTTGAATTGTGGTTTTGGAGAAGACTCTTGAGAGTCCCTTGCACTGCAAGGAGATCCAACCAGTCCATTCTAAAGGAGATCAGTCCTGGGTGTTCTTTGGTGGGAATGATGCTAAAGCTGAAACTCCAGTACTTTGGCTACCTCATGCAAAGAGCTGACTCATTGGAAAACACTCTGATGCTGGGAGGGATTGGGGGTAGGAGAAGCTGATGACAGAGGATGAGATGGCTGGATGGCATCACTGACTCAATGGATGTGAGTTTGAGTGAACTCGGGCAGTTGGTGATGGACAGGGAGGCCTGGCGTGCTGCAGTTCATGAGGTCGCAAAGAGTCGGACACGACTGAGAGACTGAACAGAAATGAATCTTCAAAAGGACACTGCTGTGACGTCATTCAATCCTTTGAAGTCCTGAGTAGAATAAGTTCAGTTCAGTGGCTCAGTAGCGTCTGACTCTTTTCGACCCCATGGACTGCAGCATGCCAGGCTTCCCTGTCAATCACCAACTCTCAGAGCTTGCTCAAGCTCATGTCCATTGAGTCTGTAATGCCATCCAAGCATGTCATCCTCTGTTCTCCCCTTCTCCTCCTGTCTTTAATCTTTCACAGCATCAGGGTCTTTTCCAATGATTCAGTTCTTCCCATCAGGTAGCCAAAGTATTGGAGCTTCAACTTCAGCATCAGTCCTTCTAATGAATATTCAGGACTGATTTCCTTTAGGATTGACTTCTTTGATCTCCTTGCAATCCAAGAGACTGTCAAGAGTAGGATAAAGGGCTTAATATGAAATAATTATTTCTCTGTCTGATGGTTTTCAACCTGGGACTTTAGTCTTCTCCTGCCTCAAACTCAGACTAGAATTTATGATATTGAATCTCATTACTCTAGCTTAGTGACTGCAGAGGTTGGACTTCTCAGCCTCCATATTCACACTGATATGAAATGAAACTGGTCTTTAAATATCTACAAAATTTTAACAGCAGTGCTTCATTCTTATAAGTTCATATGCACACTTGAAATTGAAAATAAATAAAATTAATCTGGACCAACAGTTATTTGATCTAAATGAGAGATTTAAGTAGTGAAATGGAAATTCAGTACTTATTTTTCATTAAACATGAAGTTTCATTTTTGAAATCATTGCAGACAAAAATTGTGTTAGAAAAATTAGAAACAATGATTATACATATACATTCATGCTCAGTCATGTCCATCTCTTTGCCAATCCCATGGACTGTAGCCCACCAGTCTCCAGTGAAATGTTTTAGGCAAGATTACTGGAGTGGTTTGCCATTTCCTACTCCAGGGGTTCTTTCCAACCCAGGAATCTAACCTGCATCTCTTGCATCTCCTGAATTGTCAGGCAGATTCTTTACCACTTGCCCCATCTGGGAAGCCCTCTGAGATAAAGTAGTTGAGCCTGCTCAATCCTTATTTTGCATGGATGTAATTTTACACATTTCTCACCAATACTGCCAGGTAGCAACCAGCAGCTCCTTGTGTCTTAGAGTTTCCCATAAAGACAATGGCATAATTAATTAGTGCCGCATCAAATAGCTATGCCTAGTTACTTATATCTTCATGACCACCCTTAATTGAAAGAAAAGTGTTAATAAACTTTGAAAACATATTTACATAGGTTAGAAATTTTAAATGAAAGTCAAACAAATCCATCTTGGCTAATTTAAATAATAGCATAACAATGACAGAAAAAATAATTCATTAATAATAGTAGCTCCTTAAACTACTTTTAATAACAATGACATATTTTATATAAAATCACGTGAAATGCACTGGTTAGAGAAATGGGTTTTTGGACAGTGGGACTCTGCCCTATCAGGATTTTATGGTCATCTTACATGTAAAGGAATATAGCATGAGCAATTGCCAGGAAAAAAGGGGAAACTGTACTTAAAAATACAGGGATAGCACCTATAAAATGAAACTGTACATATGCAGAAGGAATTGGAGTTGGGGCCTGGAAGGATTCTGGGACACAACAAGCAACCAGTTACATCAGTTTAGTTCAGTTCAGTTCAGTCGCTCAGTCGTGTCCAACTCTTTGCGACCCCATGAATTGCAGCACGCCAGGCCTCCCTGTTCATCACCATCTCCCAGAGTTCACTCAGACTCATGTCCATCGAGTCAGTGATGCCATCCAGCCATCTCATCCTTTGTCGTCTCCTTCTCCTCCTGCCCCTAATCCCTCCCAGCATCAGAGTCTTTTCCAATGAGTCAACTCTTCACATGGGTGGCCAAAGTACTGGAGTTTCAGCTTTAGCATCATTCCTTCCAAAGAACACCCAGGGCTGATCTCCTTCAGTATGGACTGGTTGGATCTCCTTGCAGTCCAAGGGACTCTCAAGAGTCTTCTCCAACACCACAGTTCAAAAGCATCAATTCTTCAGTGCTCAGCCTTCTTCACAGTCCAACTCTCACATCCATACATGACCACTGGAAAAACCATAGCCTTGACTAGATGGACCTTAGTCGGCAAAGTAATGTCTCTGCTTTTGAATGTGCTATATAGGTTAGTCATAAATTTCCTTCCAGGGAGTAAGCGTCTTTTAATTTCATGGCTGCAGTCACCATCTGCAGTGATTTTGGAGCCCAAAAAAATGAAGTCTGACAGTTTCCACTGTTTCCCCATCTATTTCCCATGAAGTGATGGGACCGGATTCCATGATCTTCATTTTCTGAATGTTGAGCTTTAAGCCAACTTTTTCACTCTCTTTCACTTTCATCAGGAGGCTTTTTAGCTCCTCTTCAATTTCTGCCATAAGGATGGTGTCACCTGCATATCTGAGGTTATTGATATTTCTCCTGGCAATCTTGATTCCAGCTTGTGATTCTTCCAGTCCAGCACTTCTCATGATGTACTCTGCACATAAGTTAAATAAGCAGGGTGACAATATACAGCCTTGACGTACTCCTTTTCCTATTTGGAACCAGTCTGTTGTTCCATGTCCAGTTCTAACTGTTGCTTCCTGACCTGCATACAAATTTCTCAAGAGGCAGGTCAGGTGGTCTGGTATTCCCTTCTCTTTCAGAATTTCCCACAGTTTATTGTGGTCCACGCAGTCAAAGTCTTTGGCATAGTCAATAAAGCAGAAATAGATGTTAGAAGACTCTACACATGGACATCACCAGATGGTCAACATCGAAATCAGATTGATTATATTCTATGCAGCCAAAGATGGAGAAGCTCTATACAGTCAACAAAAACAAGACCAGGAGCTGACTGTGGCTCAGATCATGAACTCCTTATTACCAAATTCAGACTTAAATTGAAGAAAGTAGGGAAAACCGCTAGACCATTCAGGTATGACCTAAATCAAATCCCTTATGATTATACAGTGGAAGTGAGAAATAGATTTAAGGGCCTAGATCTGATAGAGTGCCTGATTAACTATGGAATGAAGTTCGTGACATTGTACAGGAGACAGGGATCAAGACCGTCCCTATGAAAAAGAAGCGCAAAAAAGCAAAATGGCTTTCTGGGGAGGCCTTACAAACAGCTGTGAAAAGAAGAGAGGCAAAAAGCGAAGGAGAAAAGGATATAAGCATCTGAATGCAGAGTTCCAAAGAATAGCAAAAAGGGATAAGAAAGCCTTCTTCAGCGATCAATGCAAAGAAATAGAGGAAAACAACAGAATGGGGAAGATTAGAGATCTCTTCAAGAAAATTAGAGATACCAAGGGAATGTTTCATGTAAAGATGGGCTCGATAAAGTACAGAAATGGTATGGACCGAAAAGAAGCAGAAGATATTAAGAAGAGGTGGCAAGAATACACAGAAGAACTGTACAAAAAACATCTTCAAGACCCAGATAACCATAATAATGTGATCACTAATCTAGAACCAGACATCTTGGAAAGTGAAATCAAGTGGGCCTTAGAAAGCATCACTACGGACAAAGCTAGTGAGATGATGGAATTCCAGTTGAACTGTTTCAAATCCTGAAAGATGCTGCTGTGAAAGTGCTGCACTCAATATGCCAGCAAATTTGGAAAACTCAGCAGTGGCCACAGGACTGGAAAAGGTCAGTTTTCATTCCAATTCTAAAGAAAGGCAATGCCAAAGAATACTCAAACTATTGCACAATTGCCCTCATCTCACATGCTAGTAAAGTAATGCTCAAAATTCTCCAAGCCAGGCTTCAGCAATACATGAACCGTGAACTTCCTGATGTTCAAGCTGGTTTTAGAAAAGGCATAGGAACCAGAGATCAAATTGCCAACATCCGCTGGATCACAGAAAAAGCAAGAGAGTTAGAGAAAAACATCTATTTCTGCTTTATTGACTTATCCAAAACCTGTTACATACTGCTTGCTTTAGCTCAGGAGCATTTTTTTCTTCTCTTTCAAGACAGTCTTTTAATTTATTTTCAAATCCTATCGTAGAAACTGGATGCTTCATTGTGCCAACAACTGAGTATTTAAGTTTCAATCAAGCAGATGACTCACTGATTGTCTTTCAGTGCATGTTTCATATTCCTGGGGGAGAATATCTGATCAGCCACATCACAGCTTTGTTGTGTACTCACCCCTTTGAAGCTACCAAATAACTAGGTTGAGAGCCTGGGACCATACTCTAAATATATGACCAATGAAAGTCAAGATGCATTTTTGAGAGAGTAGGGATATTTGGGGGACTAGATCCATACTAAAAGCTTACTATAAATGCATGCATATATAAAGTAATTTTCAATTATTTTATATTAATTGAATATATCTCTCAACTTTAAATACTGTTTTTCAGAACTGTGTGCCTTTAAAAATGTCTATGAATTGCATAAGCATGATTGTAAACTGAACCTAGAAACAAGTGAAATGTCAGCCTTTAGTAAAATGGATGTGATCACTACAGTCAATATGGGCTCAGAAAAAGAATTTTTGGCCAAACTAATTTGGGCATTTTCTTTGATAGAATTAATGAAGTGATATTGCTGTTGTTCCATCCCCAAGTAGTGTCCAACTCTTTGCAAGTCCATGTACTGTAACACACCAGGCTCCTCTGTCTTCCACTATCTCCTGGTGTTTGCTCAAATTGATGTCCATTGAGTCTGGGATACTCTCATCCTCTGCCACATTCTTTGCCTTTTGCTTTCAATCTTTCCAAGCATCAGGGTGTTTTTCAGAGTCAGCGCTTTGCAAAAGTTGGCCACAGTATTGGAGCTTCAACTTCAGCAACAGACCTGCCAATGAATATTCAGGATTGATTTCCTTTAGGATTGACAAGTTTGATCTCCATGCAGTCCAAGCGACTCTCAAGAGTCTTCTCCAGTACCACTATTCAAAAGCATCAATTCTTCTGCACTCAGCCTTCTTTGTGATCCAACTCTCACATCTCTGAATGACTACTGGAAAAACCATAGCTCTGACCATATGGAACTTGCCTTCAAAGTGAGGTCTCTGCTTTTTTCCTATCTAGATTTGTCATAGCTTTTCTTCCAAGGAGCAAGCATGATTTAATTTCCTGGCTGAAATCACTTTCCGCAGTGATTTTGGAGCCCAAGAAAAGTAAATCTGTCACTGCTTTCACTTTTTCCCCTTTTATTTGCCATGAAGTGATGGGACTCAATTCCATGATCTTAGTTTTTTTAATGCTACTTTCAAGCCGGCTTTATCACTCTCCTCTTTCACCCTCAGCAAGAGGTTCTTTAGTTCCTCTTCACCTTCTGACATTAGAATGGTGTGATCTGCATATCTGAGGTTGTTGATATTTCTCCTGACAATCTTGACTCCAGCTTGTGATTCATACAGCCTGTCAATTCGCATGAATTGGGGTTAAGTGAACACAGTGACAATATACAGCCTTGACACATTCCTTTCCCAATTTGAACCAACAAGTTCTTCCACATCCAGTACAAAGTGTTGTTTCTTGACTCACATATAGGTGTCTCAGGAGAGAGGCAAGGTGGTCTGGTATTCCTATGTGTTTAAGAAATTTTCACAGTTGTGATTCACACAGTCAAAAGCTTTAGCATAGTCAATAAAGCAGAAGCAGATTTTTTTCTGGAATTCTTTGCTTTTTTTTTTTTTTTCAATAATCCAATGGATGTTGGCAATTTGATCTCTGGTTCCTCTGCCTTTTTGAAACCCAGCTTTTACATCTTGGAGTTCTCAGTTTACATACTGCTGAAACCTAGCTTGCAGGATTTTGAGCATTACCTTACTAGCATGTAAAATGAGCACAATTGCGCAGTGGTTTTAACATTCTTTGGCATTTCCATTTTTTTAGATTGGAATGAAAACTGACCTTTTCCAGTCCTATGGACACTGGTGAATTTTCCAAATTTGCTGACATACTGAGTGTAGCACTTTAACAGCACTGTCTTTTAAGATTTTAAATAGTTCTTTTTTAAAAATTTTATTTTTACTTTATTTTACTTAGAATACTGTATTGGTTTTGCCATACATTGACATGAATCCACCACGGGTGTATACAAGCTACCAATCCTGAATCCCCCTCCCACCTCCCACCCCGTATCATCTCTCTGGATCATCCCCATGCACCAGCCACAAGCATCCTGTATCCTGTATCGAACTTAGACTGGCACTTCGCTTCTTACATGATAGTAAACATGTTTCAATGCCATTCTCCCAAATCATCCCACCCTCTCCCTCTCCCTCAGAGTCCAAAAGTCCGTTCTATACATCTGTGTCTCTTTTGCTGTCTCTCATACAGGGTCATCATTACCATCTTTCTAAATTCCATATATATGTGTCAGAATACTGTATTGGTGTTTCTCTTTCTGGTTTACTTCACTCTGTATAATCGGCTCCAGTTTCATCCACCTCATTAGAACTGATTCAAATGTATTCTTTTTAAATAGTTCTGATGTAACTGGGAATAAGGAGTTCATGACCTGAGCCAGTCAGCTCCTGATCTTATTTTTGCTGACTGGATAGAACTTCTTCACTTTTGGCTGCAAAGAATACGATCAATCTTATTCTGCTTTTGACCATCTGGTGATGTCCATGTGTAGAGTCTTCTCTTGTGTTGTTGGAAGAGAGTGTTTGCTATGACCAGTGTGTTCTCTTGGCAAAACTCTGTTAGCCTTTGCCCTTCTTCGTTCTGTACTCCTAGGCCAAATTTGCCTGTTACTGCAGGTGTTTCTTGACTTCCTTCTTTTGCATTCCAGGCCCCTATAACAAAAAGGACATCTTTTGGGGGTGTTAGTTCTAGAAGGTCTTGTAGGTCTTCATAGAACTGTTCAACATCAGCTTCTTCAGCATTACTGGTCAGGGCATAGACTTGGATTACCATGACATTGAATGGCTTGCCTTGGAAATAAACAGAGATCATTCTGTCATTATTTAGTTTGCATCCAAGCACTGGATTTCAATAGCAAATTGGGTACCTACCGACCTGGGGAGTTCATCTTTCAGTGTCCTATCTTTGCCTTTTCATACTGTTCATGGGATTCTCAAGGCAAGAATATTGAAGTGGTTTGCCATTCCCTTCTCCAGTGGACCACATTTTGTCAGAACTCTCCACCATGACCCATCCATCTCGGGTGGCCTTACATGGCATGTCTCATAGTTTCATTGAGTTAGACAAGGCTATGGTCCATGTGATCAGATTGGTTAGTTTTCTGTGATTGTGGTTTTCAGTGTGTCTGCCCTCTGATGGAGAAGGGTAAGAAGCTTATGGAAGCTTCCTGATGGGAAAGACTGACTGAGGGGGAAACTGTGTCTTGTTCTGATGGGCAGGGTCATGCTCTGAAATCTTTAATCCTGTTTTCTGTTGATGGGTGGAGCCGTGTTCCCTCCTTGCTATTTACATGGGGCCAAACAATGGTAGATGTAGTGAAGATAATGGTGACGTCCTTCAAAAGATACCATGTGTGTACTACTACACTCAATGCCCTCAACCCTGCAGCAGGCCCCTTCTGACCCACACCTCCCCTGGAGACTCCTGCACTCTCATTGGCAAGTCCAGGTCAGTCTCTTGTGGGGTCACTGCTCTTTTCTCCTGGGTCCTGGTGCACACAAGGTTCTGTTTGTGCTTGCCAAGAATTTGTTTCCCAGTCCTGTGTAAGGTCTGGCAACTCTATGATGGGGTTAACGGCAATCTCCTCCAAGAGGGCTTATACCATACCCAAGCCTGCTGCAGCCAGAGCCCCTGTCTCTGTGGCCATCCACTGCTGACCAGTACCTCCATAGGAGATGCTCAAACACAGTTCTGTCTCAGTCTCTGTGTGGCCTCTGGGTCCTGGTGTGCACAAGGTTTGTTTGAGCCCTCTGAGACTCTCTGGTAGGAATAGGGTATGATTCTAAATGTGAATTCGCCTCTCCTACTGTCTTGCTGGGGCTTGTCCTTTGCCCTTAGGTGTGGGGTATCTCTTCATAACCGCTCCAGGGCCTACCGTCTTACTGGGGTTTCTCTGACATTGGACATAGGGTATCTCCTCACGGGCCCTGCAATGAAGCGCAGCCACTGCTCCTGACCATGGACATGGGATATCTTCTCACAGCTGCTGGCTCCAGCAACGCACAGCCACTGCTCCTGACCCTGGACCTGGGAATCTCCACACGGCTGTTTAAATTGAAGAAAGTAGGGAAAACGACTAGACCCTTCAGGTATGACCTAAATCAAATCCCTTACAATTATACAGCAAAAATGACAAATAGATTCAAGGGACTAGATCTGATAGACAGAATACCTAATGAACTATGGACAGAGATTCATGGAATTGTACAGGAGACAGGGATCAAGACCGTCCAAAAGAAAAAGAAATGCAAAAAAATGAAATGGCTGAATGAGGAGGTGTTACAAATAGTTGTGAAGAGGAGAAGCAAAAAGCAAAGGAGAAAAGGAAAGGTATACCCATTTGAATGCAGAGTTTCAAAGAATAGCAAGGGGAGATAAGAAAGCCTTCCTCAGTGATCAGTGCAAAGAAATAGAGGGAAACAATAGAATGGAAAAGACTAGAGATCTCTTCAAGAAAATTAGAGCTATCAAGGGAATATTTCATGCAAAGATGGGCACAATAAAGGACAGAAATTGTATGGACCTAACAGAAGCAGAAGATATTGACAAGAGGTGGCAAGAATACACAGAAGAACTATATAAAAAAAGATCTTCATGACCCAGATAATCACGATGGTGTGATCACTCACCTAGAGCCAGAAATTCTGGATTGTGAAGTCAAGTGGGCCTTAGGAAGCATCGCTAGGAACAAAGCTAGTGGAGGTGATGGAATTCCAGTTGAGCTCTTTCAAATCCTAAAAGATGATGCCATGGAAGTGCTACACTCAATATAGCAGCAAATTTGGAAAACTCAGCAGGGGCCACAGGGCTGGAAAAGGTCAGTTTTCATTCTAATCCCAAAGAAAGGCAATGCCAAAGAGTGCAATGCACAATTACCCTCATTTTACACACTAATAAAGTAAGACTAAAAAATTTCCAAGCCAAGCTTCAATAGTATGTGAACCGTGACTTCCAGATGCTCCAGCTAGATTTAAAAAAGGCAGAGGAACCAGAGATCAAATTGTCAACATCTGTTGGATCATAAAAAAAAAAAAAAACAAGAGAGCTACAGAAAAACATATATTTCTGCTTTATTGACTATGCAAAAACCTTTGACTGTGTGGATCACTACAAAGTGTGGAAAATCCTGAAAGAGATGGGAATACCAGATGCCCTGACCTACCTATTGAGAAATCTGTATACAGGTCAGGAAGCAACAATTAGAACTGGATATGGAACAACAGACTATTTCAAAATCAGAAAAGGAATACATTAAGGCTGTATATTGCCACCCTGCTTATTTAACTTATATGCAGAGTACATCATGAGAAACGCTGGGCTGGAGGAAGCATAAGCTGGATTCAAGATTTCTGGGAGTAATGTCAATAACCTCAGATATGTAGATGACACCACCTTATGGCAGAAAGTAAAGAAGAACTGAAGTGCCTCTGGATGAAAGTGAAAAAAGAGAGTGAAAAAGTTGGCTTAAAGATCAAAATTCAGAAAACTAAGATCATTGCATCTGGTATCATCACTTCATGGTGAATAGATGGGAAAACAGTGGCAGACTTTATTTTGGGGGGCTCTAAAATTGTTGCAGATGGTGACTGCAGCCATGAAATTAAAAGACACTTACTCTGTCACAAAGGTCCCTTTAGCCAAGTCTATTGTTTTTCCAATAGTCATATATGGATGTGAGAATTGGACTGTAAAGATAGCTGAGCACCAAAGAACTGATGCTTTTGAACAGTGGTGTTGGAGAAGACTCTTGAGAGTTCCTTGGACTACAAGGATATCCAACCAGTCTACCCTAAAGGAGATCAGTCCCGAATATTCATTGTAAGGACTGATGTTGTAGCTGAAACTCCAATACTTTGGCCAACTAATGTGAAGAATTGACTCATTTGAAAAGACCCTGACGCTGGGAAAGATTGAAGTTGAGAGGAGAAGGGGATGACAGGATGAGATGGTTGGATGGCATCACAGATTTAAGGGACATGAGTTTGAGTAAACTCCAGGGGTTGGTGATGGACAGGGAGGCCTGGCGTGCTGCATCTATAGGGCTGCAGAGAGTCGGACACGACTGAGTGACTGAACTGACTGCCTGCTGTAATTCCATCACCTCCACTGGTTTTCCTCATAGTAATGCTTCCTGAGGGCCACTGGACTTCACACTCCAGGATGTCTGGCACTAGGTGAGTTTCCATACTATTGTGCTTACTGGGGACATTAAGACCTTTTATTTATAGTTCTGTGTATTTTTGCCACATCTTCTTTTATCTCTTCTGCTTCTATTAGGTCCTTTTTTGTTTTTGTCCTTTATCATGCCCATACTTGAATGAAAAGTTCCTTTGATAAATTATTTTGAAGTGATCTCTAATCTTTCCCATTCTTTTATTTCCCTTATTTCTTTGCATTGTTCATTGAAGATGGTCTCCTTATCTCTTCTTGCTATTCTATGGAACTCTGCAATCAGTGGGGTATAGCTTTCACTTTAATGCCTTGCCTTTTGCTTCTTTTCTCAGCTATTGAAAAGCCTCCTCAGACAACTAGTTTGCCTTTTTTCATTTCTTTTTCTTTGGGATGGTTTTGGTCACTACTTCCTGTATAATGTTACAAACCTTCATCCACAGTTCTTCAGGCAATCTACCATATCCAGAGATTCCCTGATAGCTCAGTTGGTAAAGAATCTACTGCAATGAAGGAGACCCCAGTTCAATTCCTGGGTTGAATCTATTCATTACCTCCACTGTATAATATAAGGAATTTTATTTAACTCATACCTGAATGGCCTCATGGTTTTCCCTTTGTCTTTGTTATTTTGCCATTCAGTCTTGTCAAACTATTCTGTGACCCACATTGACTATAGTTCACCAGGCTCCTTTGTCATGGAATTTCCCATACAAGGATATGGGAGTGAGTTATCATTTCCTTCTCCAGGGAATCTTCCCAAGCCAGGAATCAAACCTGTGTCTCCTGCATTGGTAGGTGAATTTTTTTTTTTTTTTAACCAATGAGCCCCTAGGGAAGCCCAAAATGGCATTAAGAATGATATTATAGATAGAATATATAGGTAATTTTTCATAATGTCTTCTAGTGGCTTTGTAGCTATATAAAAAGACATAGAATACATAAACCAACAATAAACTGTAACAAATTTTTGTTTGTTTTTATTTCTTGATTAATAGTTGCTTAATGGAAATCTCTTGTTCATTTGTAAAACTAGTAAGTTTGTCTTTTACACCAGTCATTCATGAGCTGTAATTTGAATTTTATAGTTTAAAGTACAAAGAAACTAAATCTTATATTTTAGAAATAATCCAGAAAGGACAATGCAGGATTAAAAAATTGTGTTATCTTGTAAATGGACAATACTGAATCTAAATTCAGTCATTATGCCACAATGACAGGGACAAAATGCAATCTTTTAATTCATTTAAAAAATCCATTCGTGCTAATATTCTTTCATATATTCAAAAGCTAGCCAAGACTGAAACTGAAAGAGAATTCTTGACTATTCCTGCTCAATTCAACACTTTAATCATCTCTTTGCTGTTTCTTTATTTCTTTTCCATAAAATTTTTATAGATAATAGCCAGTCTTTAATAAAAGAGGACAATTGTCCACTAATAGTTTGTATCAAGAAATTCACCTGATTTCATGTCAAATAATAATAGAAAGCAAGAACTATCTTTCCTAAATGTGTTCCTCTACCAGGTGTGGTAAAGATATGAATAATGATTACTGGTCCCTGCTGTGTCTTGCTTAGTTTGCTAATTAGCACTCTCAGCTGTTATCTTTGTAAATGAAGGATCCTAGTGAGTCATTTAAAGACACAATAAATGGATGAAATAGCTTGTATGTAGTTTTGTTGAAAAGCTCATTTATAGGGGAAGGCATATTAGGTGGGAAGTAAAGTTGATGAGGACAACTTACCTAAACATGATCTAGTTTTGTTTGCATCCAGTATTTTCAGTCAAATCTTGGAGCCTGCAATTTGGACTGTTTGTGTTCTTCCTTGCTTGCTTAGTCACTCAGTCATGTAATGCTCAAAATTCTCCAAGCCAAGCTTCGACAGTACATGAACTATGAATTTCCAGATGTGCAAACCGGTTTTAGAAAAAGCAGAGGAACCAGAGGTCAAATTGCCAACATCCACTGGATCATCGGAAAAGCAAGACAGTTCCAGAAAAACATCTACTTCTGCTTTATTGACTATGCTAAAGCCTTTGACTGTGTGAATCACAACAATCTGTGGATAATTCTTAAAGAGATGGGAATATCAGACCCGCAGACCTGCCTCCTGAGAAATCTGTATGCAGGTCAGGAAGCAATAGTTAGAACTGGACATGGAACAACAGACTGGTTCCAAATTGGGAAAGGAGTACATCAAGGCTTTATATTGTCACTAAGATCATGGCATCTGGTCCCATCAGTCAGTTAGTCAGTTCTGTGCTCAGCTTTCTTTATAGTGCAAATCTCACATCCATATGTCAGGTGAGTGTATACCCCTTGGTTCTGTCTCATCACAACAAAGATTTGGAGTGACATTAAAGCCTTGGCATGTCACAGCTCTTGGGTCTTGGACAAACCATTTTACAGCTCTTAGACAAATCAGTGTTACAGCTCTATTTTATTTAGAAGGTAGAAGGAGAATCCATCCTTGAAGCGTGAGGGCATGCCAGCCCAAAAACGCGAAGAGAAGAGAGCGGGGAGTGCGCCAGCATGCAGGAGAGAGAGAGAGGGAGCCCTTCAGCTCCTCTTTTTATATGTTTCTCCCTCCCCCTGGGCCTGCCCTATGCAAATTGGGCTAGCCAGGAGTGCTGTTTGTTCTACCTGAGGTCCTCACTCAGGTCCTCGGACCTTCCTTTGTCCTTCCTTTGTTCTATTTCCATGGGCTTTTCCCTTCCTTGTCTTTTCAGTTCAGTTCAGTCGCTCAGTCATGTCTGACTCTTTCAACCCCAGAATCACAGCATGCGAGGCCTCCCTGTCCATCACCAACTCCCGAAGTTCACTCAGACTCATGTCCATCGAGTCAGTGATGCCATCCAGCCATCTCATCCTCGGCCGTCCCCTTCTCCTCCTGCTCCCAATCCCTCCCAGCATCAGAGTCTTTTCCAATGAGTCAACACTTCTCATGAGGTGGCCAAAGTACTGAAGTTTCAGCTTTAGCATCATCCCTTCCAAAGAAATCCCACGGCTGATCTCCTTCAGAATGGACTGGTTGGATCTCCTTGCAGTCCAAGGGACTCTCAAGAGTCTTCTCCAACACCACAGTTCAAAAGCATCAATTCTTCTGTGCTCAGCCTTCTTTACAGTCCAACTCTCACATCCTTACATGACCACTGGAAAAACCATAGCCTTGACTAGACGGACCTTTATTGGCAAAGTAATGTCTCTGCTTTTGAATATGCTATCTAGGTTGGTCATAACTTTTCTTCCAAGGAGTAAGCGTCTTTTAATCTCATGGCTGCAATCGCCATCTGCAGTGATTTTGGAGCCCCCAAAAATGAAGTCTGACACTGTTTCCACTGTTTCCCCATCTATTTCCCATGAAGTGATGGGGCCAGATGCCATGATCTTCGTTTTCTGAATGCTGAGCTTTAGGCCAACTTTTTCACTCTCCACTTTCACTTTCATCAAGACGCTTTTTAGTTCCTCTTCACTTTCTGCCATAAGGGTGGTGCCATCTGCATATCTGAGGTTATTGATATTTCTCCCGGCAATCTTGATTCCAGCTTGTGTTTCTTCCAGTCCAGCGTTTCTCATGATGCACTCTGCATAGAAGTTTATTTAAGCAGGGTGACAATATACAGCCTGACATACTCCTTTTCCTATTTGGAACCAGTCTGTTGTTCCTTGTCCAGTTCTAATTGCTGCTTCCTGACCTGCATACGGATTTCTCAAGAGGCAGGTCAGGACGTCTGGTATTCTCATCTCTTTCAGAATTTTCCACAGTTTATTGTGATCCACACAGTCAAAGGCTCCTTATCTTTTAGCCACCACCATTTTGGACTCCTGTTTCCTATTCTAACTACCTAACAAATACATGACCACTGGAAAAACCATAGCCTTGACTAGACAGACATTTGTTGACAAAGTAATGTCTCTGCTTTTTAATATGCTGTCTAGATTGGTCAAAAACTTTCCTTCCAAGAAGAAAGCGTCTTTTAATTTCATGGCTGCAATCACAATCTGCAGTGATTTTGGAGCCCCCCAAAATAAAGTCAGCCACTGTTTCCATTGTTCCCTCTCTATTTGCCATGAAGAGATGGGACCAGATGCCCTGATCTTAGTTTTCTCAATGTTAAGCATTAAGCCAAAATTTTCACTCTCCCTTTTCACTTTCATCAAGAGGATCTTTAGTTCTTCTTCACTTTCTGACATAAGGGTGGTGTCATCTGCATATCTGAGGTTATTGATATTTCTCCCATCAATCTTGATTTCAGGTTTTGCTTCCTCCAGCCCAGCGTTTCTCATGATGTACTCTGCATAAAAGTTAAATAAGCAGGGTGACAGTATATAGCCGTGATGTACTCCTTTTTCTGTTTGGAACCAGTCTGTTGTTCTATGTCCAGTTCTAACTGTTGCTTCCTGACCTGCATACAGGTTTCTCAAGATGCAGGTCAGGTGGTCTGGTATTCCCATCTCTTTTAGAATTTTCCACAGTTTACTGTGATCCACACAGTCAAAGGCTTTGTCATAGTCAATAAAACAGAAATACATGTTTTTTTCTGGAACTCTCTTGCATTTCCGATGATCCAGCAGATGTTGGCAATTTGATCTCTGGTTCCTCTGCCTTTTCTAAAACCAACTTGAGCATGTACTTCATGGTTCACATATTGCTGAAGCCTTGCTTGGAGAATTTTAAGTATCACTTTACTAGGTGTGAGATGAGTGCAATTGTGTGGTAGTTTGAGCATTCTTCGGCATTGCCTTTCTCTGGTTACATCACTTCATGGCAAATATGGGAAAGAATGGAAATAGTGACAGATTTTATTTTGGGGGGACTCCAAAATCACTGCAGGTGGTGATTGCAGCCATGAAATTAAAAGACGCTTACTCCTTGGAAGAAAAGTTATGACCAACCTAGACAGCATATTAAAAAGCAGAGACTTTGGTTTGCCAAAAAAGGTCTGTGTAGTCAAAGTTATGTTTTTTCCAGTAGTCATATATAGATGTGAGAATTGGACTATAAAGAAATCTGAGCACCGAAGAATTGATGCTTTTGAATTGTGGTGTTGGAGAAGACTCTTGAGAGTGCCTTGGACAAGGGAGACAAGGAGATACAACCAGTCCATCCTAAAGGAAATCAATCCTGAATACTCATTGGAAAGACTGATGCTGAAGCTGAGAGTCCAATACTTTGCACCTGAAATGAAGAACTTATTCATTGGAGCAGACCCTGATGCTGAGAAAGATTGAGGGCAGAGGAGAAGGGTAGAACAGAGGATCAGATGTTTAGATGGCATCACCAACATCACCAACTCAGTGGACATGAGTTTGAGGAAACTCTGGGAGTTAGTGATGGACAGGGATGCCTAGTATGGTGCAGTCCATGGGGTCACAAAGAGTCAGACACAACTGAGTGACTGAACTGAACTGATAGTATTTTTTTAAATTTATTTATTTTATAATTAAAAGATAAATGCTTTACAGAATTTTTTTTTCTGCCAAACCTCAACATGAATCAGCCATAGGTGTACAAATATCTTCTCTCTCTTGAGCCTCCCTCCCATCTCCCTCCCCACTCCAACCCTCTAGTTTGATAGAGAGCCCCTGTTTGAGTTTCCTAAGACATATAGCAAATTCCCATTGGCTATCTCTTTTATATATAGTAATATAAGTTTCCATGTTTCTCTCTCCATACATCTCACCCGTCCTCCCCTCTGCCCATGTCCATAAGTCTGTTCTCTATGCCTTTTTCTTCACTGCTGCCCTGTATATAAATTCTTTGGTACCATCTTACTAGATTCTGTATATATGAGTTAGTATACAATTCTTATCCTTCTCTTTCTGACTTTCTTCACTCTGAATAAGAGGCTCTAAAGAGATTCATCCACCTCATTAGAACTAACTCAAATTAATTCCTTTTTATGGTTGAGTAATATTCTGTTGGGAATATGTACCGCAACTGCTTTATCCATTCATCTGTTGATAGACATCTAGGCTGCTTCCATGTTCTAGCTATTGTAAATAGTGCTGCAGTGAACAATGGGATACATATGTCTCTTTCAATTTTGGTTTCTTCAGGGTATATGCCTGGGAGTGGGATTACTGCATTATTAGTGGTCTTTTTTCTTAGTTTTTTAAGGAATCTTCATATCATATTCCACAATTTCTTTATCAATTTACAGTCCCACTTTGACAAAATTCAGCACCTATTTATGATTAAAACTCTTCAAAAAACGGGCATAGAGGGAACCTACCTCAACATAGTAAAGGCCGTATATGATAAGCCCACAGTAGACATTATTTTCAGTGGTGAAAAGCTGAAAGCATTCACCCTAAGATCAGGAACAAGCTAAGGGTGTCCACTTTTACCACTATTATTCAACATAGTTTTGGAAGTCCTAGCTACAGCAATCAGAGAAGAAAAAGAAATAAAAAATAATACAGATTGGAAAAGAAGAAGTAAAACTCTCACTGTTTGCAGATTACATGATACTGTACATAGAAAACCCTAAAGATACTATCAGAAAATTGCTAGAGCTAATCAGTGAATTTAGCAAAATTGCAGGATACAAAATCAATACACAAAAATCATTTGTATTCCTGTATACTAACAATAAAATATCAGAAAGAGAAATTAAGGAATCAACCCCATTCACCATTGCAACAAAAAGAATGAAGTATCTAGAAATAAAACTATTGAAGGAGACAAAAAAAAAACTATATACATAAAATTACGACACTGATGAAAGAAATTAAAGATGACATAAACAGATGAAGAGATTGTCTATGTTCCTGGGTAGGAAGAATAAATATTGTGAACATGACTATACTAACAAGTGCAATCTACAGATTTAATGTGATTGCTATCAAATTACCAATGGCATTTTTCACAGAATTGGAACAAAAAATATTAATAATATTTTTTATATTTCTGGATTTTGTGCAAATACTGCAAGGTTTTCACAATGGAATTAAGGATGGAAGATAATACACTTCAAAGCTAAAATTGTACCAACAATGTTAGACATTAAGACTTTATTCAAGACTATTACAATAGGGGAGAAAGTCCAGATTTAAGTCTGAGCTTAACTCTAGTGAAGCAGGTAGTGCTGGGGTTTTATGCACTGGTGTGAGCAAGTGGAATAGTACTGGAGAGTATTAGGCCATATGGATATGATAATCAGCTTTGTCTTTATGACAGAAAGTAGTTTTTCAACTTTGATTAAGGTACCCATCAAAGCTTGGCTCCTAGACTTTCACAGAACTAGGATATTGGGATGATGTCACCTTTGATAGTTACATTTCAAAGGCATGGCTTCTAGATTTTGGAAAAAAGTTTGCAAAACTGGTAAAAGGCTGTAAAGAGAAATGTATGTATATATTAAAAAAGCAAAGAAAAAACTTACCATTACAAATTTTCTAAGATAAACGCTTTAAGTAAAGAGGGATGAGGAACCTAGAGTCAGGAAGAAGCCTGTTTAAAATGTAGTCAAGTTAAGGAAAAAAAATAAGGTCTTCTGAGTCATGGTACTGAGGTACACTAGGAACTTCAACTTTATTTTCAACATTTAATTTAAAATGTAGCTTAACAAATAGGAAAATGTTTTAATTTGTTAAAGTTTGAGATGTTGATTGTATTATTCATTTCAGATGAGTTCAGTTCAGTCACACAGTCCTGTCCAATTCTTTGTGACCCCATGGACTGCAGCATTCCAGGCTTTCCTGTCCATCATCAACTCCCAGAGCTTGCTCAAATTCATGTCCATCAAGTCAGTGATGCCATCCAACCATCTCATCCTCTGTTGTCCCCTTCTCCTCCTGCCTCCAATCTTTTCCAGCATCATGGTCTTTTCAAATGAGTCAGTTTTTCACATCAAGTGGCCAGTGTATTCAAGTTTCTGCTTCAGCTTCAGCATCAGTCCTTCCAGTGAATATTCAGGATGGATTTCCTTTAGGATGGACTGGATGGATCTCTTTGCTGTCCAAGGGACTTTCAAGAGTCTTCTCCAACACCACAGTTTAAAAGCATCAATTCTTCAGTGCTCAGCTTTCTTTATAGTCCAATTCTCACATCCATACATGACTATTGGAAAAACCGTAGCTTTGACTAGATGGACTTTGTTGCCAAAGTAATGTCTCTGCTTTTTAATATGCTGTCTAGGTTGGTCATAGCTTTTCTTCCAAGGAGCAAGCATCTTTTAATTTCATGGCTGCAGTCAACATCTGCAGTGATTTTGGAGTCCAAAACCTTAATCTCTCACTGTTTCCATTGTTTCCCCATCTATTTGCCATGAAGTGATGGGACAAGATGCCATGATCTTAGTTTTCTGAATGCTGAGTTTTAAGCCAACGATTTCACTCTACTCTTTCACTTTCATAAGCGGCTCTTTAATTCTTCTTCACTTTCTGCCATAAGGGTGGTGTCATCCACATTTCTCAGGTTATTGTCGTTTGTCCCAGCAATCTTGGTTCTAGCTTGTGCTTCATCCAGCCCAACATTTCTCATGATGTACTCTGCACATAAGTTAAATAAGCAAGGTGACAATATACAACCTTGACGTACTCCTTTCTCTATTTGGATTCAGTCTGTTTTCTGTGTCCAGTCCTAACTGTTGCTTCTTGACCTGCATACAGATTTTTCAGGAGGCAGGTAAGGTGGTCTGGTATTCCTGTCTGTTAAAGAATTTTCCACAATTTGTTGTGATCCACACAGTCAAAGGCTTTTTCATAGTCAATTAAGCATAAGTAGATGTTTTTCTGGAACTCTCTAGCTTTTTCAATAATCCAGCAGATGTTGGAAACTTGATCTCTGGTTCCCTTGCCTTTTCTAAATTCAGCTTGGAGATCTGGAATTTCATGCCTCACGTAGTGTTGAAGCCTGACTTGAAAATTTTTGAGCATTGCTTTACTAACATGTTGGACTTCCCTTGTGGCTCAGCTAGTAAAAAGAATCTGCCTGCAATGCGGGAGACCTTGGTTTGATCCCTGGATTGGGAAGATCCCTTGGAAACGGGAATGACTACCTACTCCAGTATTCTTGCCTGGAGAATTCCACGGACTCTACAGTCCATGAGGTCCCAGAGAGTCTGACATGACTGAGTGACTTTCAGTTTCACTTACTAGCATGTGAGATGAGGGCAATTGTTCAGTAGTTTGGACATTAGCATTGCCTTTCTTTGGGATTGGAATGAAAACTGACCTTTTCCAGTCCTGAGGGCACTGCTGTGCTTTCCAAATTTGCTGGCATATTGAGTGCAACACTTTCACAGCATCATCTTTGAGGATTTGAGATAGTTCAACTGAAATTCCTCACCTCCACTAGCTTTGTTCATAGTGATGCTTCCTAAGGCCCATTATTCATTTATGATCATTTTAATATTGATTATTATATATGTTTGTGATAGTACAAAATATTTAATGCTATAATTCCCAGTCAGCTATTAAAAAGAATGAAATTCTTTATTCGCAGCAATGTGGATCAACTTAAAGAATATTATGCTTACTGAAATGTCAGAGAAAGGCAAACACTGTATTCTATCACTTACATGTGGAATCTAAAAAATAATATAAACAAATATATAGGCAGAATAGAAACAGGGTCACAGATTTAGAAAACAAACTAGTGGTTACCTAAGGGAAGAGAAAGGGAAAAGGGTAAACTCGTTGTATGTGAGTAAGAGATATAGACTACTATGCACAAAATAGATAAGCAACAGTGATATATTATATATCATGGGAAGTTAACCACTATCTTGTAATATTTTAATGGAATATAATTTGCAAAAGTACTAAATCACAATGTTATATATCTGAAACTAGTATAATAGTATAGATCAATTATGCATCAATGAAAAAAATCATGTTCAAACTATAAAATAAAATTGCAATTTCCATTGTAATTGTAAGCTTTAATAAAATTGGCTTACCCTGTTCTGATAAAATTTTATAGTTATAAACAAATCTATATATAAATTCATAGTGTGTTAATATTGGTCACAATATCTGGGGAGATTTATTTGGCTATTTGATATTCAGAAATAATAATGTTAAAGGCAGCTATCATGTTTAAGTACTTTCTATGAAAGCTTCTACAGTACCTTACCATCATTTTCTCATTTAATCATTATGATAAATATCTCAGATTTACATATGAGACAATTTAAAGTCTTGTCCAATAATACAAAGATAATACAAAGAATTATCTAACTCATCTTTAGTGCTTTTGATGACAGAGTTCTCTGTCTACATAATCCACCTTTCTCCTCTTTGTAAAAATTGACTTCTCCATTAAGCATCTTAAACATATATTTCAGCCCAGTTGATGACAAACGCATCTAAATTCTACTCAATAAAATTATGAAGTCATGCTTTTTAATCTTGAGTGTGTTATCTTTCTCAAAGAATAGGCTGATGTTTACAACTTTAGAAAGAATTAAATTCTACTTTTTGCTTAACCCTCTAAAAATAGCTCATTGCATACTCTAAGAAAATTTGAGTATAAATTGAAAATGACACTTGAGTCTCACTGCTTTATTAGAGGAGTAGCTCTTATGTTATTTGATATACATGAAAACCAGAAATCTTAAATTCAAAACACCCTAACATTTAGGTCATTTCAGGAAGGCATGCAGGATGGAGGGACAGTTAGCATATGATCCAGACAATCTAACCTTTTTATGATAATACTGTGAACATAAGCCAGGTAAGACTCACAGCTGCTGTCAATATTCCTTTCTTTTAGTGACAGAGCATCAACAATTACATTTAAAACTCTTTCAGAGACAAGCATTCTTTCCTTGAACTAAAACAAAAGGCTTGGCTCTGAAATTTGCCGAATGGCAATTATTTGTTTTCTTGTTTGCTGATATAAGTAACTGAAAAGGTATGTATATAAAAACACTGAGTGTCTTCTTAGAGATTATTAGGTATTGCAAAATGCTTGAGAGTTTGTTTGATGAAACAATATTCTGCAATGTAACTATTTTAGAGTCACTAATGACTGACTGAAGATGATAAGCAGTTTATGCTGGCACGCAACGATCAGCAATGTGGTATTTATGTCTGAACAAATATATTATATACCCTCAGAAATGAAAAGACAGGTGGGAGCAGACTACATGAGTGCTGGAGAATTTGTTTCATGAAAACAAGAAAAATATGGTTTGTGAAATGGGGGTAAGAATACATTTGATTAGCAGTTAGAAATCACGATTCTACACTAGGCTCAGCTACCACTACTAACTCTTGAATGTACAATGTCCTGATTCAGAAGTTAGACTTGCGTGATGATAAACATTTTGGTGGTCCTGAGTCTTAGTACCTGTTCTGCCATTTACCTTTAAGTTTCAGTAACTATATATTTTAAATAGTAAAACAGTAGTCATTTTCTTGTAACATAGCTTTGAGAATTAAATGATATGATATCTTGAAAGTACCAAGCACAGTGCCTTGCATACTGCTATCAATAACTTTTAGCTGTTAAAAGAGATGATAATCTTTGTCCCAGTATCTAATACTATTTTGTATGGTGTCAAAGATAAAAATGAGTTTTAATTTGGTTTATGATGTTGAACTTCTATTTAGTTAAAGCCCCAGCACAACACAGTTTATTCAACTTTCTGTGGGATGGATCATATATTCTCTTCAGGCAGTCTATCATGATTTATGTCAGAATGGAATAAAATGTATACCAAGTTGGAACTTAAAAATCCACTGAATATAATAATTTCACATAGCCCAATTTCAGACTTTAATGTCTTTGTTGGCACACTTTAGCCAATTTAGCTTTTCTAATTAAATTGTATTTCCTCCCTCACTGTTTATGAGGAGTTATTTCTGTAGTTTTCAGCAGTGGCAACTTTAACTAGAACAGTTAACTGGAATATTCAACTATCCTTTGATAGCCCCTTGAGTTTAGACAACTAATATATCTCATGGTGCTGCTGCTGCTGCTAAGTCGCTTCAGTTGTGTCTGACTCTGTGCGACCCCATACAGAGACCCAAATTCTTTACAATGAGAACTAATTAGTTGCTTTCTTATGAAATATTGGTAAGGGGAGTAGTAAAAAGAAGAAAATGAAACAAAATATGATAACCTATCAATTTTCTTATAAATATTTAGAGTAAATTATCTTGATGACAAATGGAGTAATTATGAAAAGGAAGTTTAGACTTGATTCTTAACCACTGAAAGATTTTCTCAGAAGAATGACATAATCTAAGAAATTTACTTGTCATAATCAGGGCCTCTCTGCATGTTTCCATGGTTGAGAAAAGGCACAAAAATTATGCTTCATATTCTAAACATTTCTGTAAGAACCCCCATGTAAAAAAAGAAAAAAGAGAAGATAACAAACATTATTCAGTACTTGCTGTCACTGAAAGTGAGTGATTAACTTAATTTCCAGTTTCCCTCACCTCCAGACTATCTTAATAAAGATTTGAGATTAAATAATTTAATTAATTTTAGGATTAAAAATAAAGCCATTTGCATAGAATTAGTAGAGTTATTTTAAGATCCATGTCATGAAAAAGATATTGCATTTCATTCTACTAATGAATAGATTTGTTAAGAATGTCTAATGTATATTCTTTTACAAAAATATTGAAATTTTTAAAAAATGTTAAAGCATTATGATAGTCAGCATTATAAATATTTCTTTATTTTGTATTGTTTTACATTTTTATTTTATATTGGAGTATAGCCGGTTAAGGAGAAGACAATGGCACCCCACTCCAGCACTCTTGCCTGGAAAATCCCATGGAACTGAGGAGTCTGGTGGGCTGCAGTCCATGGGGTCGCTAAGAGTTGGAGACGACTGAGCGACTTCACTTTCACTTTTCACTTTCATGCATTGGAGAAGGAAATGGCAATCCACTCCAGTGTTCTTGCCTGGAGAATCCCAGGGATGGGGGAGTCTGGTGGGCTGCCGTCTATGGGGTCGCACAGAGTCAGACACGACTCAAGAGACTTAGAAGTAGTAGTAGTAGTATAGCCGATTAAACGTGTTCCGATAGTGTCAGGCGAACAGCAAAGTGACTCAGTCATATACACATACATGTATCTATTCTTCCCCAAACTTCCCTTCCAGACAGGCTGCCACATAACATTTAGCAGGATTCCCTGTGCTTATTTTACACACAGTAGGTCAGCTGTTTTGTCATTTCATTAGCTCTGCTCATTCTCCTTCCCTCTTGAACAGTTAAATGCTGCTTGTAAAAATGATTCTACAGTTCAATTCAGTTGCTCAGAGGTGTCGGACCCTTTGCGACTCCATGGACTGCAGCACACCAGGCCTCCCTATACATCACCAACTCTCGGAGTTTACTCAAACTCGTGTCCATTGAATCAGTGATGCCATCCAACCATCTCATCCTCTGTCATCCCCTTCTCCTCCAGCCTTCAATCTTTCCCAGCATCATGGTCTTTTCCAGTGAGTCATTTCTTCACATCAGATGGCCAAAGTATTGGAGTTTCAGCTTTAGCATCAGTCTTTCCAATGAATATTCAGGACTGATTTCCTTTAGGATGGACTGGTTGGATCTTCTTGCAGTCCAAGGGACTCTTAAGAGTTTTCTCCAGCACCACAGTTCAAAGGCATCAATTCTCCAGCGCTCAGCTTTCTTTATAGTCCAGTTTTCACATCCATAGATGACTACTGGAGAAACTATAGCTTTGACTAGATAGACTTTTGTGGCAAAGTAATGTATCTGCTTTTTAATATGCTGTCTAGATTGGTCATAACTTTTCTTCAAGGAGCAAGTGTCTTTTAATTTCATGGCTTCAGTCACCATCTGCAGTGATTTTGGAGCCCCCCAAGATAAAGTCTCTCAGTGTTTCCACTGTTTCCCCATCTATTTGCCTGAAGTGATGGGACCAGATGCCATGATCTTAGTTTTCTGAATCCTGAGTTTTAAGCCAACGTTTTCATTCTCCTCTTTCACTTTCATCAAGAGGCTCTTTAATTCTTCTTCACTTTCTGCCATAATGATGGTGTCTTCTGTGTATCTGACGTACACAAGCATTTGTCCCTGGACTGAGAATCTTACAGGGAGAATGACCAAAAAGGAATGAAAGTATTTGTGATATACTTATGTCGATTTTTAGGGATTGTTACAATTTGTAACACACTGATTTCCATTTTACAAATTAATAACATTTTGGATTTCCTCTATATTCTAAGTTAATACATTTTTGAATTTACACTTTGTTGAAATTTGAACTAGGTTGTACAAAATTCTGTGGGGGTTAATGATGAATCAAGTCTTATATCCACCACAAAAGTCTTATACAGAGCAGTTCAGTCCCTCAAAATATTTCTCCATACTGCCCCTGTATAGCTGAAACAGTCTTCTGTCCGGTGTCCCAGAAAACTTTCTTTTCCATCTCTAAATTTTTGAATTGATCCAAGTTTTACATATAAAACTTCTATAAATATTCACATATAGACTTTTTTGTGTGAACATCTTCACTTATTTCTTTGTTTGTTTATTTGATGACTATGTAGGCTTGGGATTGCTGGGGCATAGAGCAAGTATATATTTAAATCTCTAAGAAAAGATCCAAATAGTTTCCAAATGGATTAGCACTTTTATTTCCAAGTAGAAATATATGAAAATCTAGGTATTCACAACTGCATAGGCATTTGATATTGTCTGGATAGGTATTGGTAGTATCTCGTTTTAATGTATGACTACTGATATTGAACATAGTTTTACATGCTTCTTTGCTATTATTCACTGAGGTGTCTGTTAAGAGACTGCTGGCTTTTGACTGTGATTTTTAAATTTTTATTTAAATTTCAGATTTGTTATCATAAGTAAGATTTACAAATAATTACCCTTAGTTTATGTTGTTTTTTTCATGTTCCTTTTTATCAACAAGCACAAGCTTTATTTCCAAAATCCCACCTAACTAGCTTCTTTTTTTTATAGGCTTTTCTTTTATCTGTCACATACCAAAAACTTTTAATTTCTATAAAATTCAATTTCATTTTAATAGATATCTAAAAACTTTAGTGAACATATTAGCATATATATTTCTCCTATTTACTTTTAGAATTTGTTTAGCTACATTTTACACTTAAGTCTATCATCCATTCTGAGTTAATTTTTATTAATATTATGAGTGAGTGTCATTGTATTTGTGTGTTTACATTCAGCTGTTTCAGCTATTCCAGACTAATTTGTTGAAATAGTTACCTTTGATCTTAATCAAAACTCAGTTGACTTTGTGTCATTTTCTAAGCTCTGTGTTCCATTGTGCTGTATCTATACTTTCACCAATACCGTACTATCTTTGTTATAGTAGCTTTAGGGTTTTCTGTTTTCTTCTGTTATATTGATTTCTGCTCTTCATAATTTCAATCACTATTTGCTTTTAATTTAATTAGCCCTTTTTTTTTAAACTATCTTAAGGTACCATAACCAACTAGAATATATGGTAGAAAATACATTTGCAGTAAAAATAAATGCTATAAATTCTGTATAAAATAATACTGGTTCCAAACCTTCATGGAGAAATTTAAATAGTTCTATTGTATATATACAAAATAAAATTTCATAAATGGCCAAAACTTACTAAATTATGGCTGCATGTATCAACAGAAAACTGTTTTTTAAAATACCACGTTGAATAAAATTAAAATACTGGAGTACTTGGAAAAGCTGACAATCAGGAAACTGATGGCTAAGAGTTTGGAAGTTTACCAAGTCTAATAGAGGGCTGTTGATAAAAATGCAGAAGCTGCAACAGTATGTTTGAGTTAAAGATGCATGAATTTGCAGCCCCTTTCTCCCTTTGGTTGCTAGCCATGAAATCAACAGATTAGACATAGAAGAACAGCAGGAGAGAAAGATAATAGGTGGGTAGTGGAAAGTTGTGAGGGGCTTTTATTTTTTAATGAATGAAAACAGGAGAGAGAAATAGAATTCATTTATATAATAATATAACATTCACTATTACAAGACTATTTCTGTTTTTCAAAATGTTAGCATGTTATGCTTTTTCATTTTAGTTTCACAGATTCCCTGTGACACATTTTAAGCTGGTGCTGTTATATAATTTTGTATATGTCATTTGATCTGTTCCTTAGTTTAGGTAGTTACAGAGCTGCGACTAAAATCCAGGTCCAATTAACTTTTGGCATTGTGAGTTTTGCTTTTTTCCTTCACTTTAGCATGAAATTCAAAATTTCTCAACCTAAATCTGTCAAAATCTGACAAAATTGCATATCAACATTTCTCTTTTAAATACACATCATAGTGTATTTGGACTTTTAATTAGCAATGTGTTGTTTGAAAAACAAACAAAAGTTTTATCCAAGAAATTTTGAAAAGCCTCTTTCTCAATCTACCATTTGGCATTACTCCTAAAAGATTAAAACTTAACTGTTAGCAATCACATTTCCTCAAACTGTGATAATTTATTCCTCTAATTCCCACCATATGTTGGTTGTTTCTATTACTTATTTCTTCTCCTGCTTTCTGCAGAAGCTGAATGGCTAACTCTAAACGCAGATGTCCAGATACGCATTGGCACTCAGCATTCTCCTTTTATGGGATGGTACTTAAGTCTTAGTTTTGTTACAGAAAGTCTTTGGATGAAATAACCTCATTATTAGAGGACAGAAAGTTCATCAGTTTTTTTTTTTTTTAATTTTTTTTTGACATTTAACATTTTTATTTATTTATTTTTGGCTGTTGTGGGTCTTCCTTGTCATGCGGGCTTTTCTCTAGTTGTGGAGAGCAATGGCTCCTTTCTAGTTGCGGTGCCCTGCCTCCTCATTCGGAGAAGGCAGTGGCACCCCACTCCAGTACTCTTGCCTGGAAAAATCCCATGGACGGAGGAGCCTGGCGGGCTGCAGTCATGCAGTCGCTAAGAGTCAGACACGACTGAGCGACTTCACTTTCACTTTTCACTTTCATGCATTGGAGAAGGAAATGGCAACCCACTCCGGTGTTCTTGCCTGGAGAATCCCAGGGATGGGGGAGTCTGGTGGGCTGCCGTCTGTGGGGTTGCACAGAGTCGGACATGACTGAAGCGACTTAGCAGCAGCAGCAGCAGCAGCCTCCTCATTGGGGTGGCTTTTCTTATTGCAGAGCACAGGCTCTAGGGAAGCCGGGCTTCAGCACTTGCGGCTCCTGCACTCTATTTTTTTTAGTTTTTTATTTTTTAAATTTTAAAATCTGTAATTCTTACATGCGTTCCCAAACATGAACCCCCCTCCCAGACCCAGCAATCCCACTTCTGGGCATACACACGGAGGAAACCAGAATTGAAAGAGACACATGTACCCCAATGTTCATCGCAGCACTGTTTATAATAGCCAGGACATGGAAACAACCTAGATGTCCATCAGCAGATGAATGGATAAGAAAGCTGTGGTACATATACACAATGGAGTATTACTCAGCCGTAAAAAAAAATTCATTTGAATCAGTTCTGATGAGATGGATGAAACTGGAGCCGATTATACAGAGCGAAGTAAGCCAGAAAGAAAAACACCAATACAGCATACTAACACATATATATGGAATTTAGGAAGATGGCAATGACGACCCTGTATGCAAGACAGGGAAAGAGACACAGATGTGTATAACGGACTTTTGGAATCAGTTTTTAATTACTCATTATGTTCTTTGTGTCTCATACTCTTTTCTTCAATAACTGAGGTCAACATTTTGTAAAAAATGAAACATAAATATTTTTCAAGTAAGACAGAAAAGGTACAAAAACAAAACAAAAATAGTTATTAAAATCCTAAGCACACAGCAGAATATTTTTCCCAAGGCATCTCTGTATATAAACAGATGAACACATGGATGGATGGATGGGTGAGACTGAGAGCTCTCCCTGCTCTTGTTTCCCTGAAGATCCGATTTTGTCCAGTAAATTCAATAGTATTCATTTTCTATGGGCCCCAAAATGTATATATTTCAGTTTAAAAAAAAAATCTGTGTATTTTGCCAATTCTACAACCAATATCTCTAGTAATTCTCCACAGTGGTGAAAATTTCTTGTTAAACATCCAAAATCAAACCCTTATAATCCTTCATTCAAAACCCTAGAATGGCTTCCTGTCACATCTACAATAAAATGAGACTTCTCATCAAGGCTTATCAAGTCCTACCTGAACTGTCCCTGAATTGTCTTTCTGAGAGCATCTTCAAGGACTTTCCCTCCAGCCCACTAGTTCTAGTTACATGGACCTGGGATAATCTTAGATAATTTCTTCTTAGGGGCTGGGCACTTGCTCTTTCCTCCAAAAAGAGTATTTTTCCATAGGTCTTAGCATGTATTATACTTCTGTATTTTTGATTTCTGCTAAAATATGACTGCAGGGAAGAATTTTAACTAAAATGTAAATAAATTAAAATTAAAAGGAGTTAAAATAGAGTTCTAATCCTTTATCAAAGGAGATGCTAGTTTCAAGGTCCTTCTGTGAATTAAAAATTGCAAAGTTTTTAATTATTAACTATTTAAATATTATTTTAGCAAGCAATATGTATTGATTTCAAGGGAAAATATAAAGGAATTACTACACATTACTTTATTTCCAATTCTCCTTCTTCCTATCTACTTCTTTAGGTTATATTACTATGCAAAGTTGAATTTTTATCATATTCTTTGTATGTCTAAATTTACAGATGTTAAAACAGTGTTTATATGTGAATGGATTTATCTTTTAAATCATGGCTTGTCTCTTTCTGAATTGTTTATTTTCATCTTTTATCAGATTGATGGATTCTGTTTGCTAACTTTTTGCCTTGTTTCTTATAAATGTCCTGATGGTTCTTTGTATAACCTTATTTAGAGTATATGCTTGACCATATTTACATCCTGCCTCTATACCAAATTAAGTCACCTGTGCAGAAAATTATCAGATTTTATGTTACTTCTGTCAAAAATATGTATTGTCAATCGACCATCTTCTGACTCTTGTTGCTTTGAAGAACTCTTGTTCTTTTTGAAGAACTAAGAAGACTAATTTTTCCCTTTACATTGCATTTAATTGTCTCTGTATTGATATTACTAATATTTGCCATATTTAGTTCTCATCTTTTAGAAACACAGACAGTACTTTGCAACTTACTTGCTGAAAAGACCATATGAATAGTTCTACCCAATGGGGGATGAGAGGAGGTGATAAATGACACCTCTAAGCCAAATTATATAAACAGCAGATTTTTCATATGCTTTCTTTGCTACCATAACAAGGAGCCACCAAGTCCAACTGGGGAAGCTGGATAGTAGATCAAAGCCCACACTGAACCTGTAATTTGAATCAGAAGACGTGTTTATATTTGACATTTTTTGATCTAGAAAATGGCAATATCATATATTTCAACTTAATGCAGTGAACATGTAGTATAAGTTACAAAAAACTCTTGGTTAGATTATTGCACTAATTTGGGGGTTAGTTCATTTTCACAGTTAAAGTATAAATACTGCTATCTTCTCTTTCTCCACTGAGATAAGATGTACCCTTTGATTTTTCAGAACCAAGTCTCTATTTTAGGAAAGTTACCTTCTGTTTCATATTTGAATATGCTTTCTTTCCATTTGAACTGTATTCTTCTTTTGAAATTTTATTATTTTAAAGAGAATGTATTTTGCCTATGTTCCATAACAATCACCTTCTATTTTTACATTATTTTTTATTTAATTTACTATGATTTAATTAGACTTAGCAATTATACTAGCATTTAGTTTTATTTTGTTTTGTTTATATTTTTAATTTAGCTCTTATTTATTTAATATTTTAATGTATATTTTTTGCCTTTTATTTCTGTAAAAATATCTGCTTTTTATTATTTTACTATATATATTTGGGGAAGCTATTTTTAACTTCTTTTTTCTTTTTTAATAAATACCATCATATAATTCCATTGTAATTATAGTGAATGATTTATATATTAATATTTTATGTTTCCATTAGTAATGCCTCTTATGATACATGATATTTCATAGTTATGTGTTTGCATTCATCTCTTTTCTAAAAAAATCCTATGTCTCATGTTTCACTGGAGAAGTGGAGCAAAGAAGTGAGTAAGGGGGATTGTTATTGCTGTTGTTCAGTCACTCAGTTGTGCCCAACTCTTTGTGACCCCATGGATTGCAGCATGCCAGGCTTCCCTGTCGTTCACCATCTCCTGGACCTTGCGCAAACTCATGTCCACTGAGTTGGTGATACCATTCAACCATTTCAGGCTCTGTCATCCCCTTCTCCTCCCGCTTTCAGTCTTTCCCAGCATCAGGGTCTTTTCCAATGAGTGAGCTCATTGCATCAGGGGCCCGAGTAGTAGAGGAATTACAAATGAGGCAATCAATTGTCTCAACTTAGTATAATTGTTTTGAGCAATATCTCACCAGTTTTTTTTTTTTCTTTATTTTGAACTGTGTCTTTACCAGATTTAAAGAACTGATCAAGAGAATCCCAGCAAAACACGTTAGGTAGCAATCTTTTGTGCTTGAATCTTCTGCTCATTGCTTTCCTTGCCTCCTTCTTGCTTTCACTTCTGGCAAACTAGAGACTAGTTATTGTATTAAATATAATATAAATTTATTGTTCACATGATTTCTCTGAAACCTCCACTACATGGGTTCTTTATGTCAAATCTAGAGCTCTGCAGGACATTTCCCATTACCCCCCAACATTGTCACTTAACCAAACTCCTTTGAAGTACCAAACTCTGATACCATCATTGTATTCAAATGATCATAGGGTTTATCTTTTAGGATAATAACATCTCATTTGGAAAAGATACATCTTACTTGATGTATGAGGCATCATCTCCACATATTTCTTTCTCTTGATCCAGAAGTCATAATTTTTGGTCCACTGTGACTTAGTGGGTAAAGAATTGCCTGCAATGCAAGAGATCCAGGAGATGTGGGCTTGATCCTTGAGTTGAGATGATCTCATGAAGGAGGAAATGGCAAGCCACTCCCGTATTTTTGCCTGAAAAATCCCATGGACAGAGGAGCCCGTTGGGCTACAGTCCATGGGCTTGCAAAGAGTTGGACATGATTGAGCACGAACACAATGATGATGACGATGATGAGCTATATAGTGTTTGGATTTGATTGTGTGGTAGTCTATTAGCCAATATTTCAATCAGGGTGAGAAACATAATGCTTCTGTTCAACATCATATTCATAAAGATTATTGGTATGCAGTGTATTTTAGGGCTTGAAAACTTGTTGAATGAATGACAATAGTTGAAATAAAAAAATAAGTATAGTATTTAGAAACAATAATGTAGGTAGTAATCTTACTTAAGACTATAACATTTCAGAAAAATAGCTTTGCATTTAGTGTATATATATATATATATATATATATAATATGTTACTGTCAATTTAAGTTTATGGTTGATATTTACCATTCTTTTATAGACATATCAAGACCCAAAATAAACACAAAGCTTTAATTTCTTCTAAACATGAATATTTATTTCCTAAAATAAGCATATGATGGTAAACTGGACAGTGGACATTTTCAATGAGGGCAAATCATCCTATTTAACATGAGATAGAAATACACCATTGCTTTCTTTCTTCACTTGTCTTTCTTTCCAGAATCACCGCATGACTCATTACACATTTTCTTTTTTAGGTTGTAAATAAATATATTGCTCACTTTAAGAAGTTTGCCATACAATTTTTCCTGCTCCCTCTTAATTTTGTACATTAATAATTTTATGGTAAGAACTTGTGAATATATAAAAAAGACTTACTTCTTAAGGCTATTAATAGGCCATATAAAAAGAGATAATGTGTAGTATTTGCATTTACAAATAAACAGATATAGCTATCTATATTTTTAAGAAAAATGGCTTTTGAGGAAGTTTTGCCAAGATTATAAATAAATTTTAAAATCTACTCTCACTAGAAAGAAGGTAACATTGATAAATATTCTTTATAAGACTTATTTCTTCAGTTTGTAAATGTGTCTCCAAACTAATGAAGTAAAACACTATTCTCCATCGTGCCAGAAGATCATTTTTTAAATCCTTCCAGGAACAAGAAAGGAACTTAAATGCATTACATTTAGTGGTAACTTATGACCTAAATCGTTAACAAAATTTAATGACTACACTGCTAAGCAATTATTGTTAAACAATTATTCAAAGAAGTTCAGGTCTCTTGAACAGCCACTGATTTTATGTGTAAACGCTTTCTATGAACATCAACATCATTGACAATGAACTTTTCAGGGAGAATTTGAAGTAAATGAATACACTGACAAACCTAAAACTAATGAGACTTCAGTGAAAATAATCATTGGTGAAAATAATCTTTGGTTCCAATGTATGACTGTTTGATAAAAGTTTTGCTGTATTTAAGACTCAAGTTTATTTTGAAATCAGGATGGGTTAATTATCACAACGTTAGAATGATAATTAGGGTTAAGAAGAAACAGTGAAATTGAAAACTTGAAATAAAATGATGGATTTTAATAAAATTTCCAATACTAAATAATATTTTGAAAAATAGACCACTTTGCAGGTTAGAGAATTACTGGAAATAAGTGGAATAGGTTTAATTTTTTTTTAAGTTTTCTTGAAGTATTAGAAAGTAAAATAAACTTTAAATAAAACTAGTATTATAAAGCAAAACAATTGCATAGGTGATTAGAAGAATTACTATCTGAAAATACGTGAGATAAATAATCTTAAAATATATCACACAATAATTTAGGCAAAAAAACTGAATACAGACTTTTAAAAAATATACAGTCCATGAAATTTGCCAGACCAAAATACTAGAATGGGTAGCCTTTCCCTTCTCCAGGGTATCTTCCCAACCCAGGGGTCAAACCGGGGTCTCCTATATTGCAGTGGATTCTTTACCAACTGAACTATCAGGGAAGCCTTTAAAAAAAAATTAACAGTGTAAAGAGTCAGAACAATTAAGGTTTTCTTATTTTATTATTAGTAGTATTATCAATTCATATTATTTATTTTTCATAGTATGGTTATATATAAATAAGTGTTGGTAAAAAGTGAAAGGCTCTCAATCTTTCTATTATAAAAATATCTGTATGCACAGTATCAATAATCCAGATTTTACAAAGAGAAACTCTCATCCCTTCTCTACCTATGTTGGAGATAGGAACTTCTAGAGAAGAAGACTCTACTGATTGAACATTCAGAATTCTAAAAATGGTGCTACGTGATTTGGCCTCATCCAGCAAAAGAAGCAAAAATTAATGGGCAAATTATGAAGCAAAATAAGATCTTAGACCTTTAACCAAATGAATAAATGTTGGTGTAATTTAGGAATAATTGAAAATTATTTGTGAAAGTTTAACCTTTGTATATTGTATATATAAACTATACATTTTCCTGATATTTTTTAGGAGAAAGAAGAGGCAAGGAGGGAGAGACAGAGAAGGGGAGATAGAGACAGAGGGAAGGAGGAGGAGGAAGAAAGGTGCTTTGCTTTTCTACAGTAGATCATCTGTCCAGGATAATACTGTTTGGCAATATAGAGCAATTAAAAAATTATGGAGACTGTGGAAAGGATGAAGGTGATCTATATATGACCCTGTCTCTGATAAACTTGTGGCAGAATGCAACTTTACTCCACTCACCATAAACTTGTGCACTTTTCCAGTATTTTGTAAAGTGTGGGCACTGCCTTGGTTAGAATTTTTGAGGTTCTTTTTGAAGTGTAGATATGTACATGTCCTACAAAATTACCAGATGATAATCATGTGTAAATACATCAGATAACATGATTAAATGTGTAATTGCAAAAGTGTTAAAGAATATGTATGGTATGATTAATAAAACAGTTTCAAAGATGACGCAAACTTTGTTAAAATGTAGCATATTGATACAGTCAAGTTTAAACTGTATTCAGTTTCAGTTCAGTCGCTCAGGCATGTCCGACTCTTTGTGACCCCATGAATCGCAGCACGCCAGGCCTCCCTGTCCATCACCATCTCCTGGAGTTCACTCAGACTCACGTCTATTGAGTCAGTGATGCCATCCAGCCATCTCATCCTCGGTCGTCCCCTTCTCCTCCTGCCCCCAATTCTTCCCAGCATCAGAGTCTTTTCCAATGAGTCCACTCTTGGCATGAGGTGGCCAAAGTACTGGAGTTTCAGCTTTAGCATCATTCCTTCCAAAGAAATCCCAGGGCTGATCTCCTTCAGAATGGACCGGTTGGATCTCCTTGCAGTCCAAGGGACTCTCAAGAGTCTTCTCCAACACTACAGATCAAAAGCATCAATTCTTCGGCGCTCAGCCTTCTTGACAGTCTAACTCTCACATGCATACATGACCACAGGGAAAACCATAGCCTAGATTAGACGGACCTTAGTCAGCAAAGTAATGTCTCTGCTTTTGAATATGCTATCTAGGTTGGTCATAACTTTTCTTCCAAGGAGTAAGTGTCTTTTAATTTCATTGCATATATTTATTTCCTGATAAATGTGAGCAAAAATAAGATTATTAAAATATAATGCTGGGGAAAGGGAAATGGACAAGAAATAGTGATTCTGCTTACATGGATGGAAAAATTTATTTAAACCAATTATTTAATGATAAACTCATGTTATTTAAAAATATGCTGCTTTTGAGAAGAACTTATAGTAAGTAAGCTTCATATTTCTACTGCAGTGTATTCTTGAAATTAAAACAAAGTAAATTCTAACATTATAAATAATATTCTTTTAATCCTGTGACAGTTGAAGCAAATACTTATGTTTTTCTTTTCATTTTAAATAAATATAGTTATTTATATACATAAATGTTACTATATACATATATTTATATAGAGAGAAATATAGTTAGCCCTCTTTTAAGTCTTCCTGCCTCAATTTTATCCCAAAATAACAGATTATTTTGAGGAGGAGAGAGCGCCACTGAATGTTTTCTTTTAAATAAACCACTATACCTCCCTGAAATACTTAATGAGTATTCCATAGGAAGCAATCTGAATATGAGACTAATTCTCATCATATTAAATATTAAAATGTCAGCTAGGTACAAAGCTCTATACCTATCCTTTCTTAACTGGAGTATACTCTGAAACCCAAAGCATCTCATTCATTTGACTTCAAGAAATCAGGAACACTGCTAGCCTGAACCCAAATAAACTGTGTGCCCTTGCTCAGAAAGTCATCATAGTTTCATAAGAACTGATAGTCATATTCTCTAAGAAATTGCAGCTTATTCAACTTCTGTTCAAGTATATAATTGCTAAGTAGTACTCAACCTCGTTAATTCTACTGAATTTTTCTAATAGTCCAGAATTATCTACTGGTTTCCTTTTTTTGGTTGTTTTTTATTCACATGGTTTGGATTACTTCTTTTCCTAAAATTCCCTAATTAAAATAAAGATCTTTAATATGTTATGCATTTGTAGGTCTCCACTGTGGATTGTCTTAGTGGGTGGAATTCAGTTTTATTTTTAATGACACCTGATTGTTGAAAACACTTTGTATGAAAAAGCTCTTCAATCTGTTAAGAAAAAAATAACTCCAACTATAGATCATTATAACAAAGTTTCATAAAATATAGTTAGCAAAACTTCATTAATTTTAGTAATTCTTTCAAGTTAAACATACATTACAAACATGCATAGACAAAAAAATGGCATTAATAAGCAGTTGGTTCAAAGCAAATAACAGTGACACAGAATAATTTTTCTCTAATTCTTTATAAAAATACTTGTATTAAATATGAAATATATCTAATAAATTGCAAAGTTAATTTTCCATACTTTTGAAATTTTTATTCTTCTTCAGTCAGAAATTTTTAACTAATTAATTGATTCAGTTCAGTTTAGTCACTCAGTCAATTCTGACTCCTTGTGACCCCATTGACTGCAGCATACCAGGCTTCCCTGTTCATCACTAACTCCGGGATCTTACTCAAACTCATGGCCATCAAGTCAGTGATGCCATTCAATGATCTCATCCTCTGTCATCCTCTTCTCTATCTGCCTTCAATCTTCCCAGGCATCAGGGTCTTTTCCAAGGAGTCTATTCGTTTTTAACAGATGTTCAAAGTATTGGAGTTTCAGCCTCAGCCTCAGTCCTTCCAATGAATATTCAGGACTGATTTCCTTTAGGGTGGACTGGTTGGAACTCTTTGCTGTCCAAGGGACTGTCAAGAGTCTTCTCCAACACCACAGTCCGAAAACATCACTTCCTCAGGGCTCAGCTTTCTTTATAATCCAACTCTCATATCCATACATGACTACTGGAAAAACCACAGCTTTTAAGAGACAGACCTTTGTTGACAAAGCAATGTCTCTGCTTTTGAATATGCTGTCTATGATGGTCATAACTTTTCTTCCAAGGAGCAAGTGTCATTTAATTTCATGGCTTCAGTCACCATCTGCAGTGATTTTGGAACCCCCAAAATAAAGTCTCTCACTGTTTCCATTGTTCCCATCTATTTCCCATGAAGTGATGGAAACAGATGCCATGATCTTAGTTTTCTGAATGTTGAGTTTTAAGCCAACTTTTTCACGCTCCTCTTTCACTTTCATCAAGAAGCTTTTAGTTCTTCTTCACTTTCTGCCATAAAGGTGGTATCATCTTTGTATCTAAGGTCATTGATATTTCTCTCTGCAATCTTGATTCCAGCTTGTGCTTCATTTAGCCTGGTAATTCCCATGATATACTCAGCTCATAAGTTAAATAAGCAAGGTGACAATATACAGCCTTGACATACTCCTTTCATGAATTGGAACCAGTCTGTTGTTCCATGTTCAGTTCTAACTGTTGCTACCTGACCTGCATGCAGATTTCTCAGCAGGAAAGTAAGGTGGTCTGGTATTCCTATCTCTTTAAGAATTTTCTATAGTTTATTGTTATCCACATGATCAAAGATTTTGGAGTAGCCATTAGGCAGAAGTAGATGCTTTTCTGGAACGCTTGTGGTTTTTTGATGACCCGACAGATGTTGACAATTTAATCCCTGGTTCTTCTGCCTTTTCAAAATCCAGCTTGAACATCTGGGAATTCACGGTTCATGTACTGTTGAAGCCTGGCTTGGAGAATTTTGAAAATTACATTGCTAGCGTGTGAAATGAGTGCAATTGTGCAGTAGTTTGAACATTCTTAGGCATTGCCTTTCTTTGGGATTGGAATGAAGACTGACTTTTTCCTCTGACCTTGGCCACTGCTGAGTTTTCCAAATTTGATGCTATATTGAATACAGCACTTTCACAGCATCATCTTTTAGGATTTGAAAGAGCTCAACTGGAATTCCATCACCTCCACTAGCTTTGTTTTTAGTGATGCTTCCTAAGGCCCACCTCACTTCACATTCCAGAGTGTCTGGCTCTAGGTGAGTGACCACATCATTGTGCTTATCTGAGTGGTAAAGATCATTTTTGTATAGTTCTTCTGTGTATTCTTGCCACCTCTTGTTAATATCTTCTGCTTCTGTTAGGTCCATAGTATTTCTGTCCTTTATTGTGCCCTTTTTTGCATGAAATGTTCCCTTGGTAACTCTAATTCTCTTGAAGAGATCTCTAGTTTTCCCCATTCTGTTGTTTTCCTCTATTTCTTTGCACTGATCACTGAGGAAAGCTTTCTTATCTCCCCTTGTTATTTTCTGGAACTGCATTCAGATGTGTATCTTTCCTTTTCTACTTTGCTTTTAGCATCTCTATTTTCTCAGCTATTTGTAAGGCTTACTCTGACAACCATTTTGCTTTTTTGCATTTCTTTTTATTGGGGATGATCCTGACCATTGCTTGTACAATGTCACAAACCTCCATCCATAGTTCAGGCATTCTATCAGACTGAATTCCTTGATTCTATTAGTTAATTTCACTCTAATCACAAGGGATATGATTTAGGTCATACCTGAATGGTCTAGTGGCTTTCCCTACTTTCTTCGATTTATGTCTGAATTTGTCAATAAAGAGTTCATGATCTGAGCCACAGTCAGCTCTTGTTCTTGTTTTTGCTGACCAAATAGAGCTTTTCCATCTTTGGCTGCAAAGAATATCATCAATCTGATTTTGATATCGACTATCTGATGATGTCCATGTATATTTTCTCCTGTGTTGTTGGAAGAGGGTGTTTGATATGATCCATGTGTTCTCTTGGAAAAGCTCTGTTAGCCTTTGACTGGCTTTGTTTTATACTCCAAGGCCAAATTTGCCTGTCAATCCAGGTATCTCTTGACTTCCTACTTTTGCATTCCAGTCCCTTATAATGAAAAGGATATTTTTATTTATTTATTTATTTTTGAGTGTTAGTTCTAGAAGGTTTTGTAGGTCTTCATGGAACCATTCCACTTCAGCTTCTTCAGCATACGCCCAGTCAGGGCGTAGACTTAGATTACTGTGACATTGAATGGTTTGCCTTGGAAACAAACAGAGGTCATTCTGTCGTTTTTGACAGAATGCATCCAAGTACTGCATTTCAGACTCTGGTTGACTATAATGGCTACTCAATTTCTTCTAAGGATTCTTGCTCACAGTAGTAGATATAATGGCCATCTGAGTTAAATTCAGCCATTCCAGTCCATTTTAGCTCTCTGATTCCTAAAATATAGATGTTCATATTTGCCATCTCCTGTTTGACCACTTACAATTTGCCTTGATTCCTGGACCTAACATTCCAGGTTCCTATGAAATATTGCTCTTTAGAGCATCATATTTTACTTCCATCATCAGTCACACCCACAGATGGGTGTTGTTTGTGCCCTGGCTGCTCTCTCTCTTTATTCTTTCTGGAGTTATTTCTCCACTGATCTCCAGTAGAATATTGGGCACCTACTGATATGGGAAGTTCATCTTTCAGTATCCTATCTTTTTGCCTTTCATACTGTTCAAGGGATTCTCAAGACAAGAATACTAAAATGGTTCACCATTCCCTTCTCCAGTGGACCACATTTTGTCAGAACTCTCCACCATGACCCATCCATCTTCGGTGGCCCCACACAGCATGGCTCATAGTTTCTTTGAGTTAGATAAGGCTGTGGTCCATGTAATGAGTTGTTTAGTTTTCTGTGATTGTGGTTTTCATTCTGTTGGCTCTCTGATGTATAAGAAGTTTATGGAAGATTCCTGATGGGAGATGCTGACTGAGGGGGAAACTTGGTCTTGTTCTAATGGGCAGGGCCATTCTCAGCAAATCTCTAATCCTATTTTCTGTTGATGGATGGGGCTGTACTCCCTCCCTGTTTGACCTGAGACCAAACTATGGTAGAGGTAATGAAGATAATGGTGACTTCCTTCAAAAGGTCCCATACAGGCACTGCTACATTCAGTGCCCCAAACTCTGCAGCAGGCCACCGCTGACTCATGCCTCTACCGGAGACTCCTGGACTCTCATAGGTAAGTCCAGATCAGTCTCTTGTGAAGTCACTGCACCTTTCTGCTGGGTCCTGGTGCCTACAAGGTTTTGTTTGTGCCCTCCAAGAGTCTGCTTCCCCAGTCCTGTGTAAGTTCTGATGGCTGTATGGTGGTGTTAATGGTGACCTCATCCAAGAGGACTTATGCCATGCCCAGGTGTGCTGCACCAAGAGAGAGCCCCTGCCCATGTGGCAGGCCACTCCTGACCCATACCTCTGCCAGAGACACTCAGATACAGTTCTGGCTCAGTCTCTGTGTGGTCTCTGGGTCCTGGTGTGCACAAGGTTTGTTTGAGCCCTCAGATTATCTTTGCTGGGTATGCGGTTTAATTCTAAATGTAATTTTGCCCCTCCTACCACCTTGCTGGGGCTCTCCTTAAGTGATTAAATTACATAATATATCAATTTCTACTGTTACATTTGAACATGAGTAGAACTGAGCAAGCAGTTGGTATGTAATACAACATTACTTAATGAGCAATATAAAATATGCAAATGCACAAGGAATAGTAAGATAAACCTTATGTTTTTAATTATAAAAAATAAAATGTTTTTTTAAATTTCTATCTGGATTTTATTTTGGGAGGGTATTCAACTTCTCATAGAAGGTAAATACTACTGATTTATACTTTAGTGATATATTAGCTTTTCAGTAAAAGGTTCTGCCCACACATTTAGTGGTGAATTAACTTTGAATCAATGTGACCAAACTAAAAACTGTAGCATAGCAGCAATGTTTTAGATCTACTTAATTTGAGAAAACTTGTTTTAGGGAGTCTCTTGAGGAAAGGTATGAACAACTTAGAGTGCAAATATATGTTTATATATTAGTATTATTAGTATCAGTATATATTACTATTATTAGTAACACGTTCATCAGCTCACATAGTTACTGTGTATCTGTGTGTGTCTGTGTGATAAGAACTTTGAAGATATATTGTAAATTAAAGGAACATGCTCATATCTACAATGGAAGACAGGATATGAGCAGAACTCAAGCTATTTTTCCTAATTTATCCTCCATATAAGCAGTCGCCAGCTACACCTACCCCTGTTTATTTTTCTACATTCTTGAGATTTCTCATAGTTCCCAGTTTCTGCTTCCTTCTCCCACCCCAGGAGTCTTAATGCTCCCCTCTGTAGTCTTTTATATTTGATGTTCAAGAAGGGAGCCAGAAGTTGCCACTAATTCACCATCTTGGTGTAAACCAACCCTGTTGACAGTTTATTGATCCAATAAAAATTTAAGTAATTATATTGTCAGTAAGCATTATTTAGAAATTGTTTGTAGCAAATACTGTTTACTCACCTAGCATTTTTTTTGAAATTTCCTTATTTTCATATATGTGTGTGTGCGTTTTATATACATATCTATATCTATATCTATATCTATATCTATATAACTATATGTATATAGTTCTCCACACAACCATGTGCATCATTAAGCCAGTTCAGTTCAGTTCAGTTCAGTCGCTCAGTCGTGTCCGACTCTTTGCGACCCCATGAATCGCAGCACTCCAGGCCTCCCTGTCCATCACCAACTCCTGGAGTTCACTCAGACTCATGTCCTCGAGTCCATGATGCCATCCAGCCATCTCATCCTTGGTCGTCCCCTTCTCCTCCTGCCCCCACTCCCTGCCAGCATCAGGGTCTTTTCCAATGAGTCAACTCTTTGCATGAGGTGACCAAAGTACTGGAGTTTCAGCTTTAACATCATTCCTTCCAAAGAAATCCCAAGGCTGATCTCCTTCAGAATGGACTGGTTGGATCTTCCTGAAGTCCAAGGGACTCTAGAGAGTTTTCTCCAACACCATAGTTCAAAAGCATCAATTCTTCGGTGCTCAGCCTTCTTCACAGTCCAACTCTCCATACATGACCACAGGAAAAACCATACATTGACTAGACGGACCTTAGTCGGCAAAGTAATGTCTCTGCTTTTGCATATAGTATCTAGGTTGGTCATAACTTTTCTTCCAAGGAGAAAGCGTCTTTTAATTTCATGGCTGCAGTCACCATCTGCAGTGAATTTGGAGTCCCCCAAAATAAAGTCTGACACTGTTTCCACTGTTTCCCCATCTATTTCCCATGAAGTGATGGGAAAAGATGCCATGATCTTTGCTTCCTGAATGTAGAGCTTTAAGACAACTTTTTCACTCTCCTCTTTCACTTTCTTCAAGAGGCTTTTGAGTTCCTCTTCACTTTCTGCCATAAGGGTTGTGTCATCTGCATATCTGAGGTTATTGATATTTCTCCCGGCAATCTTGATTCCAGCTTGTGTTTCTTCCAGTCCAGCATTTCTCATGATGTACTCTGCATATAAGTTAAACAAGCAGGGTGGCAATATACAGCCTTGACGTACTCCTTTTCCTATTTGGAACCAGTCTGTTGTTCCATGTCCAGTTCTAACTGTTGCTTCCTGACCTGCATACAGATTTCTCAAGAGGCAGGTCAGGTGGTCTGGTATTCCCATCTCTTTCAGAATTTTCCACAGTTTATTGTGATCCACACAGTCAAAGGCTTTGGCATAGTCAATAAAGTAGAAATATATGTTTTCCTGGAACTCTTTTGCTTTTTCCATGATCCAGCGGATGTTGGAAACTTGATCTCTGCTTCCTCTGCCTTTTCTAAAACCAGCTTGAACATCAGGGAGTTCACAGTTCATGTATTGCTGAAGCCTGTCTTGGAGAACTTTGAGCATTACTTTACAAGCATGTGAGATGAGTGCAGTTTGAGCATTCTTTGGCATTGCCTCTCTTTGGGATTGGGATGAAAACTGACCTTTTCCAGTCCTGTGGCCACTGCTGAGTTTTCCAAATTTGCTGGCATATTGAGTGCAACAATTATAAACTCAGCCTCTAGCTATCACTTCTTTAAAAATATTGCATATCTATTCTGTTCAATTACACATAATGGGAAGTGTGCTGAAAAAGGTATGCTCTGCATGTGATGATCCACATTTCATTTAATGTCTGGATTTAAAACCTAGAATTGTTACAGTCTTTCTTTTATCCTCCTGAAGATGAAGCTCATACAAAAACAGATAAGAGTCAGAAGAGTTTTAGGAAGTGGATCTGAGTCCTGAAGTACTGCATCTAGCACTATCCTACTTCTGGATTTTGTTATAAAGAATGATACACTTCTTATTATTCAAGCCAGTTTGGAGTTTGGAATTTGTGTTATTTGACAATAAGGGTAATCTTATTTATGTCTTTAAGTCAGTTTATGAAAAGGGTTTTACAATTGTGTATATATATAGTTAAGTTTCTTGATGTATGAAAGCTTAATGATATATAATATTAGTTGACAATGAGGATGAAATTGTTGAAATTGGACATTTCCAAACCAAGGAAAGAAAGTTCACTGGAAAAAAATTTTTAAAAAACAAAAACACATCAAATGATAATTTTCATTGTGTTGATAAGTATTGCAAAAATGAGTTTTCTACTTTTTAAATTATATTTAATATACAGCTGTGGAACTAAGCCAAAGTAACCATTTATAGCTTTATACTTCTAGGAAACGCACCTACTGAATTCTAAACTGCTCTGTGTGGGTAAACAATAATAATACTTTGCTTACTGTTTGTTAATGTAATTTTCCAATCAGTCCTAAACTACTAAAAATGTACTATTTTACAAAAGATGTACAATTCTTTGTTACTTTAACTTTATATTTTTTTTAATCTTTAATTTTTACATGTGTTCCCAAACATGAGCCCCCCTCCCACCTCCCTCCCCATAACATCTCTGTGGGTCATCCCCATGCACCAGCCCCAAGCATGCTGTATCCTGCATCAGACATAGACTGGCGATTCAATTCTTACATGATAGTATACATGTTAGAATGCCATTCTCCCAAATCATCCCACCCTCTCCCTCTCCCTCTGAGTCCAAAAGCCCGTTATACACAGCTGTGTCTTTTTTGCTCTCTTGCATACAGGGTCGTCATTGCCATCTTTCTAAATTCCATATATATGTGTTAGTATACTGTATTGGTGTTTTTCTTTCTGGCTTACTTCACTCTATATAATCGGCTCCAGTTTCATCCATCTCATCAGAACTGATTCAAATGAATTCTTTTTAATGGCTGAGTAATACTCCATTGTGTATATGTACCACAGCTTTCTTATCCATTCATCTGCTGATGGACATCTAGGTTGTTTCCATGTCCTGGCTATTATAAACAGTGCTGCGATGAACATTGGGGTACATGTGTCTCTTTCAATTCTGGTTTCCTCAGTGTGTATGCCCAGCAGTGGGATTGCTGGGTCATAAGGTAGTTCTATTTGCAATTTTTTAAGGAATCTCCACACTGTTCTCCATAGTGGCTGTACTAGTTTGCATTCCCACCAACAGTGTAGGAGGGTTCCCTTTTCTCCACACCCTCTCCAGCATTTATTGCTTGCAGATTTTTGGATTGCAGCCATTCTGACTGGTGTGAAGTGGTACCTCAAACACTCTCCGACATAAATCACAGCAGGATCCTCTATGATCCACCTCCCAGAATTCTGGAAATAAAAGCAAAAATAAACAAATGGGATCTAATTAAAATTAAAAGCTTCTGCACAACAAAGGAAAATATAAGCAAGGTGAAAAGACAGCCTTCTGAATGGGAGAAAATAATAGCAAATGAAGCAACTGACAAACAACTAATCTCAAAAATATACAAGCAACTTATGCAGCTCAATTCCAGAAAAATAAATGACCCAATCAAAAAATGGGCCAAAGAACTAAATAGACATTTCTCCAAAGAAGACAAACGGATGGCTAACAAACACATGAAAAGATGCTCAACATCACTCATTATCAGAGAAATGCAAATCAAAACCACAATGAGTTACTTTAACTTTATTTAAGGAGGTCTGTTTTAAGTCTGATGCCTACATTGTTTTCTGAATGCCAACAAGGAAAACTCATATGCTTTTTCTTTTTTTTTTTTTTTTAACAAGTGTTCCATTTTATGTTGGACTTGACTTAGTGGAGAAATCCAACAATTTGTGAACTTTTTATTTTTTTAATCTTTATAAGGGCACCAAGGAGTTTCATTATTTATATGAGGAAGAAACCAAACAAATTAAGTTTGACTGTACACAGGACCAACTTATTTCCCACTTTTATAAAATATAACAGAAGCATTAAAATTTATAAATATCAGAATAATCTTGAAAACTGATGCAGCCATTATGTAGAAGAGTATGGAGATTCCTTAAAAATAGGAATAAATCTACCACATGACCCAGAAATCCCACTACTAAGCATATACCCTGAGAAAACTACAATTCTAAAAGAAACATGTACCCCAGTATTCATTGCAACACTATTTACAATAACTAGAACATGGATAACCTCAGATATACAGATAACACCACCCTTATGGCAGAAAGTGAAAAGGAACTAAAAAGTCTCTTGATGAAAGTGAAAGAGGAGAGTGAAAAAGTTGGCTTAAAGCTCACCATTCAGAAAACAAAGATCATGGCATCTGGTCCCATCACTTCATGGGAAATAGATGGGGAAACAGTGGAAACAGTGTCAGACTTTATTTTTGGGCTCCAAATTCACTGCAGATGGTGACTGCAGCCATGAAATTAAAAGACTCTTACTCCTTGGAAGGAAAGTTATCACCAACCCAGATAGCATATTCAAACACAGAGACATTACTTTGCCAATAAAGGTCAATCTAGTCAAGCCTATGGTTTTTCCTGTGGTCATGTATGGATGTGAGGGTCGGACTGTGAAGAAAGCTGAGTGCTAAAGAATTGATGCTTTTGAACTGTGGTGTTGGAGAAGACTCTTGAGAGTCCCTTGGACTGCAAAGAGATCCAACCAGTCCATTCTCAAGGAGATCAGTCCTGGGTTTTCTTTGTTAGGAATAATGCTAAAGCAAAAACTCCAGTACTTTGGCCACCTCGTGCAAAGAGTTGACTCATTGGAAAAGACTTTGATGCTGGGAGGGATTGGGATCAGGAGGAGAAGGGGACAACAGAGGATAAAATGGCTGGATGGCATCACTGACTCAATGGACATGGGTCTGAATGAACTCTGGGAGTTGGTGATGGACAGGGAGGCCTGGCGTGCTGCAATTCATGGGGCCGCAAAGAGTCGAACACGACTGAGTGACTGAACTGACTGAACTGAACTGAAGACATGGAAGCAACCTAGATGTCCATAGACAGATAAATGGATAAAGAAGATGTGGTACATATATACAATGGAATATTATTTGGTGATAAAAAATAAAATTTGAGTCAGTTCTAGCGAGGTGGATGAACCTAGAGTCTATTATACTAAGTGAAGCAAGTCAGAGGAAAATAAATATCATGTGTTAGCACATATATATTGAAACCAGGAGAACTGCAATTATGAACCTACTTTCAGGGAAGGAATAGAGACACATATGTAGAGAACAGACTGTGGACCCTGAGGGGAAAGAGAGACTGGGACTAACGGAGAAGAGGTATCGATATATATATATACACTGTCATGTGTTAAATGGATAGCTGGGAACAAACTGCTGTGTAAAACACAAAGCCCAGCCTGAGACTCTGTGATGACCTAGATGGGTGAGATTGGGAAGAGGAGGGAGGTTCAAGAGGGAGGGGACACATGCATAATTGCGGCTGAATCATGTTGTTTACAGAGAAGGCAACGGCAACCCACCCCATTACTCTTGCCTGGAAAATCCCAAGGGCGGAGGAGCCTGGTAGGCTGCAGTCCATGGGATCGCTAGGAGTCGGACACGACTGAACGACTTCACTTTCACTTTTCACTTTCATGCATTAGAGAAGGAAATGGCAACCCACTCCAGTGTTCTTGCCTGGAGAATCCCAGGGATGGCAGAGCCTGGTGGACTCTATGGGGTCACACAGAGTCGGACACGATGGAAGCGACTTAGCAGCAGCAGCAGCACCATGTTCTTTATGGCAAAACTCAACACAACAATGTAAAGCAATTTCCTCCAGTTGAAAAATGAATTTTAAAAGAATGATTTTAATAAGATAGAAAATCTCTTATGCGTATCATCTTTCTCTGTGTGTGCATACTCAGTCATGTCTGACATTTGTGATCCCACAGGTTGTGCCCCCGCCCCCCAGGCTCCTCAGTCAATGGAATTTTCCAGGCTAGAGTACTGGAATGGGTTGCCATACCCTCCTTTAGGGGATTTTTCCAACCCAGGAATAAAACCTGCATCTCCTACATTGCAGGAGAATTCGTTACTACTGAGCCACCGGGGAAGCCTGAAAGAAAATTATAACTATTTAAAGTTTGTTGGCACTGTTTGAGCATACTCATTTCCCTAGATAATACTAAATTTGTGTTTTGTTCTTTTAAAACCCTTGCAAATGATAAAATTGAGAGTCTGTTCAATTTAATTTTGATATCCTTTGATTGAGCTTCCCAGGTGGCTCAGCAATAAAGAATTCTCCTGCCAATGCAGGAGATGTGGGTCTAATCCTTGGGTCAGGAAGATCCCCTGGAGCAAGAAATAGCAACTCGCTTCAGTATTCTCGCCTAAGAAATCCTGTGGACAGAGGAGCCTGACAAGCTGTAGTCTATAGGGTTGCAGAAGAGTTGGCCACAACTTAGCAAATTAAACAACAAGCAATTCTTTGATTATAAAGAAGTTAAAAACATACACAATATTATCACAGTAGAAGCACTACAAAACACAGCTAAATAATGTACTTCTTAGAGAAAGTCCAACTATCTATCATTAGCATTTTAGTGTAGGGATTTTCAGATACTCTGCAATAAAATCAAGTTACCATGAGACGCTAGTGGCAAAGAACCTGCCTGCCAATTCAGGAGACTAAGAAACATGGGTTCAACCCCTAGATTATCTCCTGGAGGAGGAGTATTCTTGTCTGGAGAATCCCATTAAAACAGAAGCTTGATGGGCTACAGTCCATAGGATCACAAAGAGTCAGACATCACTGAAGCTTCTTGTCATGAACTTTGGATTTACTTTCTCCCCCTCTCCTTCCACCCTCCACACACCCTGTAAATAGACCAAAGTGAAGTGAAGTGAAGTCGCTAAGTCGTGTCCGACTCTTTGCAACCCCATGGGCTGTAGCCTACCAGGCTCCTCTGTCCATGGGTTTTTCTAGGCAATAATCCTGGAATGGATTGCCATTTCCTTCTCCAGGGTATCTTCCCAAGCCAGGGATCAAACCCAGGTCTCCCACATTGTAAACAGATGCTTTACCGTCTGAGCCACCTTAAGTCCTCCACACACCCTGTAAATAGACCAAAGTAAACATCCAACTCCACCTATGACAAACTTTTTTTTCTGGCAAGAAATAAAAACTAGTGCTTGGCAATGAAATTTGGAACTAGGGGCACTGGGCCAACTTTTGCATTATATGCATCACAGGACACAAAGAAAATGAGTATGTAAAGAAAAAAAAATGAAAAGGCAAGAGGAAAGAGATACAGAAACTCCTAGTCTAGTTATCAAGAGAGAATGATGGAGTCAACTTGTCTATAGGTTCTGTGTGGCCACCAAATAAAAGTTTAGATTAAGTCAAGGGTATCCTTTGTGCTCACGCTAGTCTTCCTAGTGAGCCTTAGAGCTATGATAGTTTAACAATAGCCTGAAGCTTGGTAACAATAGCTATATGACAGGGCACCATTTCTACAGTGTAGCAATTCACCTGTACATAGTAATTGGTTCTGTGATTACTCTTGCCAATTATCCCTAGAGACTAAGTGTTATAGTACTGTATCTATTTCAAATTATCTTGTTTCACATAATTTCCTGTCAGAATTAGTTAAAGGAGCCTTTTAGAAAAACAAAAACCAAATCTGGTCAACATTTTACACTCAACCATTTTTTTAAAACTGTAGGCTATAAAAACCAGTCTTTTGTTTAAGTATAAATGAAAATATAATCAGTTATATTCTTTGGCTCATAATGTCTACAGAAGAAATATGATTTGGTACAAAATTATTGAAGACATTTATTTTTATCAAAGAGCTTTTACTTGAGTAATTTTCTATAGGGCATATATTTAAATGTGTGTGATTTTACATTGCAAAATAATATATCAAACCAAATATGTAATTTAGGACAGTTTTTATGAAAGCTGTTCCTGTAAGTTTTATTAAAATATAATTAAGTCAATAATAAAAGTGTCTAGAGTTTTGCCAAGTTTTTGTCAATGAACTCTTGTTCAAGTTAATTTAAATGGAAATGTGTACTTCCATGTTTATAATGTTTTACTTTTTTCATGGTAGGGTTTTAAAAGAAAACATTGGATATGGGAGTCATGTTGTTGTTTAGTCATGAAATCATGTCTGACTCTGTCACCCCATGGGCTGTAAACACCAGGCTCTTCTATCCATGGGATATCCAAGGCAATAATGCTGGAGTGGATTGTCATTTCCTCCTCCAGGGGATCTTTCCAACCCAGGGATCAAACCTGCATCTCCTGCATTGCAGGTGGATTCTTCACTGCTGAGTCAGTAGGGAAGTCCATGAGTCATACAGAAAATCACACATTTATCACTTTTAGTATGGTAAATCTGAGTGGAAGAATCTGACATAGAATTCTAGAAGGAAGCAGTCTTTCCATGCTGCTAGATATTCTCACCCAAATTTAGAACTTGAGATCTGTGCCTGAGGAAGATTGTACTTTAGCACCTACAAAACTTGCCTAAGTTTATCCAATGGGACATATTGTCTCTCTCATAATAAGACATATAAAAAAACAGAAAAAGATGAATCTTACAGACATTTGTAAGAAATCAGATCATCAGTATAGTCCAGGAGGTCTATTTCTTGGAAATGGACTTGTTGAGGTATCCAATTTTCAGCTATCTAAAGAGAAAAAAAAAATTAAGAAAATGGCAGAGCACCTAAGAATAGTAATACTATAACATTTTGTTAAGGGCTTCCCTGGTAGCTCAATGGGAAAGAATCTGCCTGCCAACACAGGTGATGTGGGTTCAATCCCTGGGTCAGGAAGATCCCCTAGAGAAGGAAATGTCAACCCACTTCAGCATTCATGTCTGGGAAGACCATAGACACAGGAGCCTGTCAGGCTACAGTCCATGGGGTTGCAAAACAGTCGGACATGACAGAGCAACTAAACAATAACAACAACACTTTACTAAACAACAGAACTCAAGCCACTGTATTTTAGGTTATTACTATACCACTAATTAATTAATTTACTTGTAGGGAAAAGAGTGTAAGGAATGAGAAGAAGGATTGGAGACTCAGGTAAGAGTCATCGTAACAAAAAGAGACAGTTGCAGAGGGAATCCTCAAACAAAAACAAAAACTATTTCATCTTCTTTAATAACACCTATATTTTTTCTCATTTATTTTTAAGATGTATTTTATTGAAGTATATTTGACATAATTTGTGTTAATTTCTAAAATACAACAAAATAATTCAGTTATACAAATATATTATTTTCCCTTATGGTTCATCACAGAAGATTGGATATAGTTTCCTATGCTATGCAATAGGACCTTGTTGTCCTACTATATCCATTCACTGCATAATCATTTACATTTACTAATCCTGAATCCAAATCCATCCCTTCCTAACCTTCCCCCTTGGCAACCATAATGTCTGTTTTGTTTTGTTTTGTTTTCAAAGATAAGTCCAACTGTGTCCTATTTTATATTCCACATATAAGTGATATAGGTATTTGTCTTTATCTGATTTACTTCATTTACTACGATAATCTCTAGATACATCCAGATTGCTGCAAATGGCCGAATTTCATTCTTTTTTATGTTGGGGTAATAAGGGAAAAGGAGTATGTCAAGGCTGTATATTGTCACCCTGCTTATTTAACTCATATGCAGAGTACACCATGAGAAATGCTGGGCTGGAAGAAGCACAAGCTGGAATCAAGATTGCCAGAAGAAATATCAATAACCTCGGATATGCAGATGACACCACTCTTATGGCAGAAAGTGAAGAGGAACTAATAAGACTGTTCATGAAAGTGAAAGAAGAGAGTGAAAAAGTTGGCTTAAAGCTCAACATTCAGAAAACAAAGATCATGGCATCTGTTCCCATCACTTCATGGGAAATAGATGGGGAAACAGTGGAAACAGTGTCAGGCTTTATTTTGGGGGCTCCAAAATCACTACAGATCATGATTGCAGCCATGAACTTAAAAGACGCTCCTTCCTTGGAAGGAAAGTTATGACCAACCTAGATAGCATATTCAAAAGTAGAGACATTACTTTGCCAACAAAGGTCCGTCTAGTCAAGGCTATGGTTTTTCCTGTGGTCATGTATGGACGTGAAAGTTGGACTGTGAAGAAAGCTGAGTGCCGAAGAATTGATGCTTTTGAACTGTGGTGTTGGAGAAGACTCTTGAGAGTCCCTTGGACTGCAAGGAGATCCAACCAGTCCATTCTAAAGGAGATCAGTCCTGGGTGTTCTTCGGAAAGACTGATGCTAAAACTGAAACTCCAGTACTTTGGCCACCTCATGCAAAGAGTTGACCCATTGGAAGACTCTGATGCTGGGAGGGATTGGGGGCATGAGGAGAAGGGGGCTACAAAGGATGAGATGGCTCGGTGGCATCACCGACTAGATGGACATGAGTTTGAGTGAACTCCAGGAGTTGGTGATGGACAGGGAGGACTGACATGCTGCAATTCATGGGGTCCCCAAAAGTTGAACACAACTGAACGACTGAACTGAACTGACCTGAATATTCTATTGAATAAATGTACCATGTCTCCTTTATCCATTCATCTGTTGATGGATATTTAGGTAACACATCTCTTCAAATTATAATTTTGTCTGCTTATATGCCCAGGAATAGCACTGAATAACAACTTATTTAAAGCCAACGAAAACCCATGTCAAATAGCAACACAGTAGATGGAGCTGTTGCTAATTGTAATCAAAGTTAAATCATGGCTTTTGTAGTAAAATTATTAGGATCAACAGATGACCTAAACTATCCTTAAGGAATCTACTAACATAATATTTCCATTTGAAGGATATGTGTTATCAAATGAACCTAGTTATTAATAAAACTTTTGCCATTCATATGAATCAAATTTGTGTGTTCAACTGAAGGTATAGTTCTGTTATGTGTGCATAAACTAAGACCTAGCATCAGTAAATTGGTGTCAGAATTAGATTGAAAACCAGCATTCCGGTGCCAAAAGTTCCTTTCAATATACTACATTATCTGTTCCTCAGTCAAAATAGTGTTACTGCTTCAGTACATTCAGAGCTTGGGCAGTCTGAAAGAGTTAATTTTTTTTTTTTTTCAAAGTTGTCTCAACTTGATGACATGAGAAACTACATCCTCATAAATAAAATGTATTACTTAGGCAGTATTATAGGGAATTTATTCCTTGTTCAGTTCAGTGGCTCAGTTGTGTCTGATTCTTTGCTACCCCATAAATCACAGCACACCAGGCCTCCATGTCCATCACCAACTCCCAGAATTCACTCAGACTCGTGTCCATCGAGTCAGTGATGCCATCCAGAGATGTGCAAAGATCTTGAGTCTTCCTGTCACCAACTCATCTGAGGACAACATGAAGCCTGATTTAATTAGATGTTTAGTGAAGGTTGAAGTCAGTCTGAGAGACTCCAATGTTAAAATATGTACTTTTATTTCATGTGCATAACTTTGTCACAACCTATCACCTCTAATAACAGAATGTAAATTGTGGCATCTGGGTAACAATGTTATATTTTAGAACTACTTATTCACCTTTTGCCACACATCAGGAAATAAAAACAGCAGCTATTCATACTTTTGTTGGAGGAAACCAACATGAAATGAATGGAATGTGTTTTGTACCTTTTAGTGTTTAACTCTTTGGGAGATCTTCATCATCATTTAAAAATGAACAATGTTTTTATGTTTGTGTCAAACATTTCAAGTCTTATCAATAAATTTATTAAAACTGTCACAGTGAAAGTCAACAAGTAGTAAGGGACTCTGCTAAACAAATAAACACAAACTACTCTTTTAGTCCCTAGATTGGCCTTCCTAACTTTATATTGGCAATAACATTAGGTTTTTGTGTGCAAGATGTTATCTTGGTAACCATACAATCTCCAGTGGGCTGTTTTAGTCTATAACATTGGTTGTTGCTGTCATTTAGTTTCTAAGTCATGTCCGACTTTTCACGACCCCATAGACTGTAGCCTGCCAGGGTCCTCTGTCCATGGCATTTCCCCGGTAAGAATACTGGCAAGAGTTGCCATTTCTTTCTCCAGAGGATATTCCTGATACCCAATGTTGGGATCAAACCTGTGCCACCTGCATTGGCAGGCAGACTTTTTACTGCTGAACCACCAGGAAAGCCCCTAGCATAGGCTATGATCATTTAAAAGATTATTATTTTCAGTACTTTATGTCACAAAGGACACTATTATAAAGCTTATTTTAAAAACATAAATTACCGTGGCATTTCTTTATTGGATATATGAGGATGGAATTCCTAATTCTCACTTTAAACATTTATTATTTATTAAAAATTGGTTTTTCATCCAGGTAATAATTTTATCAAACTTCTAGTGTGAACATACAGAGAAAAAGGACAAACAAAGGAAAGACAAAAAGAAAGTGTAGGACTTAAAGGAATCTAGGTTTCTTGAGAATGTATGTATTATGCTAAACATGTTTTTCAAAAACCCACAATAATAAAAAAAATTACATGAGAGTATCCGAGTGCCAGAGAAGCAGAGTCAGAGGGAAAAAATAAGGAGATATGAATTTATTTAATAAAAAAATAAGTAGAAGAAAGACTTTCATTTTCAGCTTCTATAGTTGCAAATGCCCCAACAGTTCCTACAATATGAAAAATCTAAACAAACTGAAAATCAATAAACTTTTATTGTACTCAGCAGATAACTGACATCACAAGGCAAATTGTCACTGAAATCCGGAGCAGAAGCCACAGGGGCCATAATTAACTGGTTGCAATTCTTGAGAGATGAATTTGACCAACTCCTAAAATCTGCCTGCACACTAGTATGAGAGTAAGAAACTCATGGGAATAACAGTCTTGAGAAGGGGGCATATTTTCTTGGGTTCTGCCTACAGGAGTCCCACCTAAGTTTTATGGTGAAATTCCAGAAAGATCCCCTTATGGCTCATGAGTGCAGGGGAGAAGAGTGATCACTGTGAAATATGCCAAATTCTTCATAAAAATGGCCCACTCCTCAAGGAAAAAAAATCACCAGACTGCGTCCAATATGATTTTAATTAAAATACATTCTAGAAGGACAAAATTTAGCAATAATCATAAGATCAGTGATTGCCAGATTTTGAAGGATGATAAAAGGTTTGAACAAGTAAAGTATATGGTAATCACTAGGGTGGTGAAACTACTCTGTATGATACTGTTATTGTGGATTCATGACACTATGTGTTTTTCAAAATGCATAGAACTTTGTAGTGCCAAGAATGAATCTCAGTATACACAAATCAGTACCAGTCAGTTAGGAAATCAGATGGTCCCAGGATGAAATGTAGATTGTAAGAAGAGGATAAAATGTATAACAAATGCATGAAAAAAATCTCACTGAGGGACAGTGAAGGAAAAATGTGGGTCTAAGTGGCACCCCACTCCAGTGCTCTTGCCTGGAGAATCCCATGGGCAGAGAAGCCTGGTGGGCTGCAGTCCATGGGGTCGCTGAGGGTCGGACACGACTGAGCGACTTCACTTTCACTTTTCACTTTCATGCATTGGAGAAGGAAATGGCAACCCACTCCAGTGTTCTTGCCTGGAGAATCCCAGGGACGGGGGAGCCTGGTGGGCTGCCATCTATGGGGTCTCACAGAGTTGGACACGACTGAAGCAACTTAGCAGCAGCAGCAGCAGCAGCAGCAGCAGCAGCAGCAGCAGCAAGTGACTTTAGAAATAAGTATTTTGTAAGACTAAAGGCAAGAGACACTGTACTAAGTAATGTACTCTTATTGATGATGTTATTTCCCAAGGGAGTACGGGATGGCAGTTCTGATACCATTATATATATTTATGGGAACTGAACAATTAAGCAAATACGTGGCAAAATGTGGGAGTCACATTTCTCACTGTTACTGTGGGAAGTTACAGATTAGGAAGAGGAGGGGTCTAGAATTGTCTATATAGTAATGGTTAGACACATCAGAATGAAATCATATTTAGCTATATATTGATACAGATGGTTACATATATAAATACTTATAGATATGTGTGTATACTATAATATACACACAAATATTTCCTTTCTCTATCTTCTTAAAAATCCTAAAATAAAGAACACCCTAGTAAAAAGAATCCAAGGAAATGTTAATTCTTAGATTATTTCAGAAATAAAAGGATCCATGGATTCTTCTATAAATGGCCAATTTTAGGACTGGGGAAAGAAATATCCAAAATGAATATGAAGCATCAATGCAAAGAAAAAGAGGAAAACAATAGAATGGGAAAACTAGAGATCTCTCCAAGAAAATTAGAGATACCAAGGGACCATTTCATGCAAAGATGGGCTCGATAAAGAACGTAAATTGTATGGACCTAACAGAAGCAGAAGATATTAAGAAGAGGTGGCAAGAATACACAGAAGAACTGTACAAAACAGATCTTCACAACCTAGATAAGCACGATGGTGTGATCACTCACCTAGAGCCAGACATTCTGGAATGTGAAGTCAAGTGGGCCTTACGAAGCATCACTGTGAACCAAGCTAGTGGAAGTGATGGAATTCCTGTTGAGCTATTTCAAATTCTAAAAGATGATGCTGTGAAAGTGCTGCACTCAATATGACAGCAAATTTGGAAAACTCAGCAGAGGACACAGGATTGGAAAAGGTCAGTTTTCATTCCAATCCCAAAGAAAGGCAATGCTAAAGAATGCTCAAACTACCACACAATTGCACTCATCTCACACACTAGTAAAGTAATGCTTAAAATTCTCCAAGCCAGGCTTCACCAATACATGAACCTTAAATCTCCAGATATTTAAGCTGGTTTTAGAAAAGGCAGAAGAACCAGAGATCAAATTGCCAACATCCGCTGGATCATCAAAAAAGCAAGGGAGTTCCAGAAAAACATCTACTTCTGCTTTATTGACTATGCCAAAGCCTTTGACTGTGTGGATCACAATCAACTGTGGGAAATTCTGAAAGAAATGGGAACACTAGACCACCTGATCTGCCTCTTGAGAAATCTATGCAGATCAGGAAGCAACATTTAGAAATGAACATAGAACAACAAACTGGTTCCAAATAAGAAAAGGAGTATATCAAGGCTGTATACTGTTACCCTGCTTATTTAACTTATATGCAGAGTACATCATGAGAAGCACTGGGCTGGAAGAAGCACAAGCTGGAATCAAGATTGCCAGGAAAAATATCAATAACCTCAGATATGCAGATGACACCACCCTTATGACAGTAAGCTAAGAATAACTAAAGAGCCTCTTGATGAAAGTGAAAGAGGGGAGTGAGAAAGTTGGCTTAAAGCTCAACATTCAGAAAACTATGATCATGGCATCCGATCCAATCACTTCATGGCAGACAGATGGGGAAACAGTGGCTGACTTTATTTTCTCCAAAATCACTGCAGATGGTGATTGCAGCCATGAAATTAAAAGATGCTTACTCCTTGGAAGGAAAGTTATGACCAACTCAGACAGCATATTAAAAAGCAGAGACATTACTTTGTCAACAAAGTTCCATCTAGTCAAGGTCATGGTTTTTTCAGTAGTCATGTATTGATGTGAGAATTGGACTATAAAGAAAGCTGAGCACCGAAGAATTGATGCTTTGAACTGTGGTGTTGGGGAAGACTCTTGAGAGTCCCTTGGACTGCAAGGAGATCCAACCAGTCCATCCTAAAGGAGATCAATCCTGGGTGTTAATTGGAAGAACTGATGTTGAAGCTGAAACTCCAATACTTTGGCCACCTGATGCAAATGGCTGACTCACCTTAAAAGACCCTGATGCTGGCAAAGATTGAGGGCAGGAGGAGAAGGGGACGACAGAGGATGAGATGGTTGGACGGCATCACAGACTCAATGGACATGATTTTGGTTAAACTCCTGGAGTTGTTGATGGACAGGGAGGCCTGATGTTCTGCGGTCCATGGGGTCACAAAGAGTCGGACAGGACTGAGTGACTGAACTGAACTGAACTGAACCGTGGTGCTTGAAAGTAAAGAAATTCTCAGAAAATAAAGCAAAATTGAGAAAATAATTGAAGAAAATCTCAAAATGATGGGTAAGTCAAAGGAACCAAGAACAAATGAAAAGAGGGACTAGTGGTGAAAGAGAGTAAAGATCAAGCATCAGAATAAAGTAATATTGGATTTTAACCCAAATTGCAAAGTAAATATTATAAATCCATACTAATATTAACATGGGACTAAATACAAAATTGGGTAGAAAAGACAAATTTCCAATGGAGAACAACTCCAAATAATTTATGCAGATACTTCCCCCTCAATGAAGAGAGGGAGGAACATATTTCCTCACTAAGTACTTAGTGAACTTCTTCTAAAGTATATTTAATGGAAAGCAGAGAGGAAAGTAACACTACCATGGAGAAATATGAATAAACACTACCACAGCCAGGATATCATGGTCAACATCGACAAGAATACATCATATTTGTATGAAATGATGAAAACGGCACTTCATGGTCTTCCTCTCAAAACTGTATACTCCTAGTCTAATCATAAGGAAAACCAGAAAAATCCATATTGATGGACATTATATAAAAGAGCTGACCAGTACTCCTCAAGATTGTCAAGCTCATCAAAATCAAGGGAAATCCAAGAAATTGTCATCATCAAGAAGAGACACACAAATGTTAATAAATAGAATGTAAAAATCTGACTGAGACACTGGAACAGAAAAAGGAATGTAGGGGAAACTAAAGAATCTGAATAGATTATAGACTTAGTTAATAATAATGCACATGGTTCATTAATTATGACATATGTATCATACTAATGTAAGATATTAACAATAGGAGAAATGTGGTATAGGCTGTATAGGAACTTTCTGTTCTATCTTAATTTTTCAGTAAATCTAAAACTGTTCTAAGGTTAAAAGTTTATTGAAAAAACAAATAGAACATAAAGATGATTCTTAAAATACAGACACTTGGAATAATAAAGATAAGCCAAACAGCTAAGGTAGAGCTCCCCAAGTTGCTTATCTTCATTCCAGATATGAATTTCACTTTTTATTGTATAAAGGCAGCCTTTGTTATGGCCACAGTAACATAGCAATGTGAATTTACTAATACTGTATCTCCTCTCACAAACCATTTTTCAGTAGGGCAATTCATTATTTCAAACATAATCAACCATACCAAAGGAGATAATGCATGCTTTTCAAAGGAAGATAAAATCCATACATGATCTATTTCCTATTTTTCTCATCTTATATTCTCTCTATTTTTACTATACTCTAGTCGTGTTATATTCTTTATCTAAAACATACCAAGGTTATTTGTTTCATGGAGCCTTTCCATTTGCTGTTCCTTTTGTTCTGAATGTTTTTCCCCATAGATTTTGCTTGTCTGGTGCCTTCTCATAACCCAAGTCTCAGCTCTAATTGTTATCTCCACAGAAAATTTTCTATGTGATTAACTTCTCAAAGTAACTTCCTCTAGTCACCCATTCAGTTCTATCACTGTTAAATTGTCTTGCCTTATGCCACTATCTGTAATTATTTTATTTGTTCCTTTGTGCACGATTTGTCTACTACTAAAAGTTTAGCTCCATGAATACAGAGACTGTGTTATCTAGTTTACCAAGGTGCCCAATAAATATTTGTCAGAGGTATGAAAGGATATCATTATACCCTAGGATAAGGACAGAGCTATAAACCTAAGTCCTATCTTCAGTGAGAATATAATTGAAAAAAACGCATGTAAATCATCAAGGAGAACCTGGCCTACTGTTCATTTAGAAATGATATGACCCTGAGAATGACATTGTTGTGAGACAGAAGAGACAGCTAATAATACCCACATTTGAATATCTCCTATATTTGAATCTCGGGGTAACAAGAAAAATGGGAAGACCCTCTTTACTAAAGGGCAAAAGTAGATAGAAACAATCCAACAAATTTAAGCACAGTAGGTATGTCACCTCTCCAGGAAGGATATCTGTAATTTTATTTGTAGTTTTCAGCTTTAGATAATTTCAAAGGTTTTGGTGAAAGTTTAACCATTTCTTCCTGAGATCAGGGCTCACAGGCTAACTAAATCACTATTCTAGGAAACCCACGGATCTTCCACAAGCTTTATAAGGCCATTTACAATTTCCCTTGCCAGTCTAGGGCTGAGTATTGATGAGCAGATCTCCATAAAATCAAAGAGGGGTAGCCAGCAAATAGAGATTTTTTTTTTCTCTTTTTCTGTTTGTGTGTAGTACTGAGAAAACAAAATTTCTCAGTACTCCTGAGACTCAGTATATGCAAAATTATTTTAAAAACTGTCTATCTGTTTAAGAAGAGGTAAATGTTACCATTTTAATATGACTGGTAAATGAGTTTTTGTAAAGCAAGATTGCTCAAGATTTTTGTGCTTATATTCTGTGCATGTATTTAATAGTTGATGTATGTGTGAAATATACTTTTATGTTAATTAAATCTCTTAACATTATTTGTGGCAAGAATCTTTGCTCTAAATTTAAGATATTCCCAGGAGTGATATACAGAGGGAACTGGTGACAGGAAAGTTTTTTAAATTTTTTTTTCTCCCTAATGGTATTTGATTTAACTAGCTAAGTGGAGGAAATCAGAAAGAATTACAAAGATTATAATGCTCCTGATACAGCATAGTTCTGAGTCTTAGAAATTGTCCTCATCCCCAGAGATCAGTTTTAGCTGATGTAGACCAAATCAACAAAACGTGTTTATTTTTATGGTATTACCTGTGGATGTAGGCTTGCCTAAGAAACAAAAATATTGTTTAAATTGTGAAAGATAGTCTATGATTATTACATTTTGAAATACAGGAAAGAAACAAAACTTTTTACTCCATGTGCTCAGTTGCTCAGTCATGTCCAGCTCTTTGTGACCCCATGGACTATAGACTGCCGGGCTCTTATGTCTATGGGAGTTTCCCGGTAAGAATATTGGAATGAGTTGCCATTTCCCCCTGGTAGCTCAGAGGTTAAAGCATCTGCCTGCAATGCGGGAGACCCAGGTTTGATCCCTGGGTTGGGAAGATTGCCCTGGAGAAGAAAATGGCAACCCACTCTAGTATTCTTGCCTGGAGAATCCCATGGACAGAGGACCTGGTGGGCTACAGTCCACGGGGTCACAAACAGTCGGACACAACTGAGCGACTTCACTCACTCACTCACTCCTCCACATTTATATCTTAATTCATACTATTTCTTTTTTCTTCACTTACATATAAATTTATCAGAATAATTAACTCCACATGCTTTCTACATTTTCCTCCCATTTTTTTTTTTTTCAAACTAACTCTAATCAAGATTTTGTTCCAGACATTCCTCTGAAACAGCACTGGCACAATAACTGCATGGTTTCAAGTTGCCAAGTCCAATGTTGAATTATCCAGTTATTCCCAAAGTAATGCTTCATAACAAACAACCTTAGAGTCTCAGTGACTTCCAAAGAGATTATTCCCATGCTCATGTGCTAAAGGTTGACTACAGTAGGGCCAGCCCAGGAATCTAGGCTGGGCATGGATGGATGGGTCATTCATTTGTTTGGATTAGGTTCAAACTCGCCACAAATTTCTCTCATCTTCCCTGGCCCAGCTATTATCCAAAGCATATTTTTCTTCTGGTGAATGGTGAGATATTTTTATCAGGTTGCATAACAGGAATGAGAGAGATCAAGTCACACTGTATAAACCTTCATGGCAATTTGAATTTGGCTTCAGAACTGTTAGCTTAAGCAACATAGGGATTGGTTTTTCGTATCCTCAGTTCAGTTCAGTCGCTCAGTCGTGTCCAACTCTTTGCGACCCCATGAATCGCAGCACGCCAGGCCTTCCTGTTCATCACCATCTCCTGGAGTTCACTCAGACTCACGTCCATCGAGTCCGTGATGCCATCCAGCCATCTCATCCTCCGTTGTCCCCTTCTCCTCCTGCCCCCAATCCCTCTACACATGCTTTTATAATGGTGGCCATTCCCTCCCATTCATCTTCAGAGTTTGTTCTAAACCAGTCATTATAGAGAATTCTATTATCTTTCAACTTGCAAGTTATAGAGTGCCACGTCTAATTTTTTAAAATAGTTTTTTAGCAAGTCTATTGAATACAACCCACTCTGATATAGTTTTCAAATACTTGGTTTTTGAGGTAAAGAAGAGTAGCTAACTCTAATTAAATTAAATAAATAAGGAATATATTTCAAAACATGGAATTGCTCAAAAAATTTAGGGGTATTGCTGGAGCAATTTTCATAATTATTTATTAGGAGATAATAGGAACTAAGAGATCAAAAATACAGTTAAGATAATGCTTTGGATCCAAATAGCTTTTCTAAACATACAAGTTTCAGATACAGAATATGCAAAAAATGTAAAATGTTCACTGTTCAATTGTTTTTCTTCTCCTTACATTCTTCCTAATCAATCAGATACCCATATTACAAAGCTGAGATTAGTATGATTTTTGTTTGTTTATATGAAGCAAAGCTGAGTGAGTCATAATGAAAGAAAAATTCACATAGTAAGGCAAGAGAAGAAAAATTTAAGAAGAATCTTTTTTTCTCTGCCCATTGGACCACCTCACTTCCCTGTACTATACATTGTGTATCTACGTTATGCATGAGCCAGACTCCCCAGTGCAAGAAATATCTGCTCAATCATAAAGATCCACTTTTTTTCTTCTTGCCCTGGTTATGTATTAATAAATCCTTAGAAGATAACATTCCTTCCTCAATACTGTAAAGGATCACAATGACCTCCCACTCATCTTATATATTTAGACATTTTTGGTCAACTTTATGTACAATGTCAATATTTCATTTTCCTTAAAGGTTTCAATTGGTATGGAACAGACTGGTCAGATAACCTGAGGAGATACCAAGCAACACCTAATAGAACCTCTTAGCTTATGACTTATGATCCCATTAATGTCACTAACCATATTACTTGTACTTTGCTTACTTTAGGAGATTATTATTTCTTGCAATACCAGATGTGTGGCTGAGTCTCAGATAAAATTAATAATGATTAGGTGACTTGAAATGATTGACTAAATATATAGTCCTATAATATCAATGATTATAATAGTATAACTATTACAACACACTTCTTTGACCATAACAGGCTGCACAGGCACAGGAGAGCCTAGAGGAGCTATCCAACGTTGAAGGTCAGGAATGGCAGCAGTGAGGAGATACCCCTCATCAAAGGTAAGGAGCCGTGGCTGTGCTTTGCTGGAGCAGCCGTGAAGAGATATCCCATGCCCAAGTTAAGAGAAACCCAAGTAAGATGGTAGGTGTTGCAAGAGGGCATCAGAGGGCAGACACACTGAAATCATAATCACAGATAACTAGTCAATCTAATCACAGTAGGAACACAGCCTTGTCAAACTCAATGAAACTAAGCCATGTCCGTGGCGCAACCCAAGACGGGCGGGTCATGGTGGAGAGGTCTGACAGAATATGGTCCACTGGAGAAGGGAATGGCAAACCACTTCAGTATTCTTGCCTTGAGAACCCCATGAACAGTATGAAAAGGCAAAATGATAGTATATTGAAAGAGGAACTCCCCAGGTCAGTAGGTGCCCAATATGCTACTGGAGATCAGTGGAGAAATAACTTGAGCAAGAATGAAGTGATGGAGCCAAAACAAAAACAATACCCAGTTGTGGGTGTGACGGGATAGAAGCAAGGTCCGATGCAGTAAAGAACAATAAAAGGGATTGAGGGCAGGAGGAAAAGGGGACGACGGAGGATGAGATGGCTGGATGGCATCACTGACTCAATGGATGTGAGTCTGAGTGAACTCCAGGGGTTGGTGATGGACAAGGAAGCCTGAAGTGCTGCGATTCATGGGGTCGCAAAGAGTCGGACATGACTAAGCGACTGAACTGAACTGAACTGACCCAAAAGCTTGTTACTGTTAACAAGGTCTACTTCAGTAATAGCAGATTTAGTGCCCATCCACCTCATCTGGGAATGAACATTCCTATGGCTGTGGGACAAATTGATCAGAAAATGCCTCCCAGAACCTTGGTTGAAATTGAGATCGAAGGGAAGGAGACTGTAAAATAAACAATGTTGACCACATTCCAGTTATGCAAAGTTGCTGACCTACAGTACACCCTGACAGGAACTTAGGGTGAAGATCAGGATGAGGCATTTTGTGATGTGGGAAAACTGACTGAATCGGCCCTCAGACAATTCTATATTTATCAGGAGAATATTTTATGAACCTAGGTTCTTACATCTCCCCATACTTAGAAAAGCACTACAACCACTGACTAAGATGTCTGTTCCTCATGACTAGCAGTAACCTTCTACTGAAATGTATGTTGTGCTTGGTTGTATGTATCCTTCCATCAAAAGGAAGGATACATACACTTGCCCTCCTCCCCACTTACCTCTTTGGAACAGTTCTCAGAGCTCTCTGAGAGCCTGTCTCCCAGGTTATAATCTTCATTTTGGGTCAAATAAAAGTTTCCATTTCTTTATTAGATTGACTATTATTTTTTGTTGAAATTTATTTAAATTTTTAAAATTTTCTCAGAAGTTTGTAAAATAGCAGGAATTTTGAAGTATAAAAATTCTGCTAAGTGTATTGCCAAGTCTAATTTTTGATATTTAGAGGCATCTCACAACCTACACAAAAGATTAAGAGATGTTCTGAAACTTGTACCACATACAGACTACAATTTAGTAAATTTTTCTTCCATTTTTCTCATTTTCAATTTTATATCTTCTTCGATATATAAATATACAGCACACTAAACAGAGTTTGCATGTTTTTAAAATCAATAAGTAAGTTAACATTATTCTTTACTGAATATTACAATTTCTTTCTTTTCATAATGGTATATATTGTTCAGTGTTTTTCTTTAATTAAAAAAAAAAAACCAAGTCTGACCTGAAATATCTGTCTTAGACTTCAAAAATGGCACTGACATTTTGCAATGAGAATAGCATCATGTTTCTGGGTCAAAGTTAAATACTACTAACATTTTTTTTTTTTAATTTATGGGGAAAAGAAAGAATACACTGCCATATGCTTTAATCATTTACGTGAGTTGCTTAAGAAAAATTTGAAAGGCCTTCAGGCTCAAGCAGTATTTGCTGCTGAGCATTCAATTGCATTTGCAAGCTTCCTTACTGAGCTGAAAACAGCCCACATCTAAATTTCCATTTCAATTTCCTCAGCTTGATAACTTAGAGTTACATTTTGAGTAATTCTATAGCAGAGCAAAAGAGATGGGTATTCTAGAAATACTAATAATTCTGTTTGAAAGTCAAGTTGAAATTTACGTAATGATATTTGAAAACACATTTCACCGAGAACATCATACCTGATATAACTAAAAACATTGAGTTTATTTCCTTATCAGACTGTGTATTTATGGAAAAGTAAGCTATTAAATCAATTATGCTAATATTCATATGACATGAGCATTTTCGCTTGATTTGGACCACCGGAACTTTTAAAAATTTTAAATATAACTGCATTTTCCTCTATTTCCTACTTTATTTTCTGAGTAAAGTTTTTACCAAAAGAACACGTAAACCTTAAGACATTTGTTAGTTAGTTAGAATAGGAAACAGGACTCCAGAATGGTGGTGGCTAAAAGACAGGGAAGAGAAAAGCCTGCAAAAATAGAACAAAGGAAGTTCTGAGGACTGGAGTAAGGACCTCAGGTAGAACAAACACTCCTGGCTAACCCAATTTACATACAGCAGGCCCGGGGGAGAAAAAAAAAAAAAATATATATATATATATATATATATATAAAGAGGAACCAAAGGGCTGCGGGTCTCTCTCTCCCACACGCTGGGGCGCTCTTCTCTTCGCATCTTTGAGTCGACATGCCCTTACGCCTCAAGGATGGATTTTCCTGCTACTATCTAAATTAAATAAAGCTGTAACACGGAGCTGTAACACTGGTTTGTCTAAGAGCTATAACATGGTCCGTTTGAGACCTGAGACCTATAACACAGTCTGTCCAAGACCCAAGAGCTGTGACACACCGAGGGATTTAATGTCCGTCACTCTAAATCTTTGTTGTGAGGAGACAGAACCGAGGAGAATATACTCGCCTGACATATTGAGCCCCTATGTTATGTAAATTATCAATGCACAGACCAAAATTAATGACATTGAATTGACGTAATTGATAGCTAGGGCATAAAACTGGTCTCCCACATTCTGCTTTACTTTAGAATGTTTTTATGATTTATGTTTATTTATGTTTTAGATTAAAAAATCAAGGCATAGATATTTTTTAATGAGTGATGTTATACTTAAACTTATTGCATAGAGATATAAATATTTTCTTCCTTCTCCTTTATCTATGAAATCAGTCAAACTCAATCAGAGTGCGCTTTTTTAAAACATAAATACATATGTGCTAGAAACCTCCCTGGTGGCTTAGAGGTTAAAGCATCTGCCTCCAGTGTGGGAGACCCGGGTTCAGTCCCTGGGTCGGGAAGATCCCCTGGAGAAGGAAATGGCAGTCCACTCCAGTATTCTTGCCTGGAGAATCCCATGGACGGAGAAGTCCATGAGGTCGCAAAGAGTCAGACACGACTGAGCGACTTCACCTTACATATGTGCTGCTGCTGCTGCTAAGTCACGTCAGTTGTGTCCAACTCTGTGCGACCCCATAGACAGAAGCCCACCAGGCTCCTCCATCCCTGGGATTCTCCAGGCAAAGACACTGGAGTGGGTAAATGCATATGTAATTATGTGTATGTAAAACACCTAGTGGCAAATAATATATACTAACATTTTCACTCAGTGTTACTTATATGCTAAATAGCTTCTATGTTTGAACATCCTCATAATTCCTATTTTAATGACTACCTAATTATCTTGATGTTAATTTATAATTTAAACTATTTCCCTAAAATTGCTTTCCATTTCTCAATATAGTTTATTATTAACTGAGAGCATTGTATTGAATAATTTCCTTAAGATAATTTCTTAGTTGTGGAAATGGTGACGTATAATAACATTTTCCTCATTCTTTATATGTATTATCACTACATTTTATATGTGTTTTATAGTTTTACCTTAGGCAGAGGTGTATGCAGCACAGAGTTTTTTCACTTAAAACTCATATTAGTTATGAAATTATTTCTCAAGTGGAATTTTTCATCTCTCTTTCAAGTCTAGTCCTACCTTATCTAACTTTTCCTGCTTTCCTATTTATGTTATAACTTTATAAGTGGATAGGGCCATAGCTAATAGTGTATAGGGTTATTATTTATTAAAGTTAAGATACCATCTTCTCTTCTACCTCTTAAAATTATTTTCCCAGTGTCTTATCATTGATCTGTCTGTTCTAACTTCATGTGGTTGTGAATGTGTGTACACTCAGAGTGCCACTTAAAGATAAGCCATCTGTTTTTGTTTCTGCTGCAAACACAAGCATTTCATTCCGAATATTTTAAATTAGAGTGAGGAAGGAAAGAATAGAAAACTTGTCTTAGGACATGATCTAAGTCACGAGTTTCAATTCTACCTTTTAATTTAATGAATCAATAGTTGACTACACCAATGAATAAATAAATATGTGTTTTAACTAATACATTAATTTGGTTCATCTAGTGCAACGTAAAGATCAATTTACTTCTGGCCTCTGGATTATTAACAACTGCCTATATCATATTCTTGGAAATACTAGAGTCTATTTGCACTTGATTTGACCACGTGACTTGCTTTGGACAATGGGACAACAGTGTATGTGACACAAGGAGGAACTTAAAGAGCGATTTTGTTTGGTTATTTGTTTTACTTTATTGTTCTTGTGAAAACCACCAACAAGGGAATAAGCCTAGGCTAGCCTGCTCAACAAAACCCAGCTGATAGCTAACACTAACTCCAGACACTAGACAAACTACCTCTACCTAACTGATGGTGAATGTGCAAACCCAAGCAATATCAGTAAAAAAAAAAAAAAAAAATCACCCAACTGATTTAAGTCTATATGTAAACAATCAACAAAAATGTGACCTAATAAATATCTTCAGCTATTGAGGTTTGAGATGGTTTGTTTCACAGCAGAAGTTAACAATAACATCCAGCCATAAGCTGTTTTTTTTACCATAATACTACAGCATCAGTAGAGTGTTAATTACCAGCTGTTATAAAATATTTATTAAATAATAGCTAATGATACTAGCTACAGTAGTTCGCCAGGCTCCAGCTTCTGCTACTATGACCATGAGGATTCTCCAGGCAAGAATACTGGAGTAGGTTGCCATGCCCTTCTCCAGGGGATCTTCCCAACCCAGGGATCAAACCCAGGTCTCCTGCATTGCAGGCAGATTCTTTACTGTCTGAGCCATCAGGGAAGCCCCGATGATCCTAGATTTCAGCCTCATATATTTGATTTTTATAGTCTTACTTTAAAGAAAATCCTGGGGAAAAGTCACAGAAGCACTACAAGCAATAAGGTACTTTTGTATGAGAAATGCATTTGTTAAGGTCTCATGGGTTCTGTTGCTGCCAGTGAGTCAATCTGTTAGCTAATGTAAAAGAATACAAAATAAATTAGAATAAGTGAGTACGCTACACATTATGTATAATATCAGCTAGATGTTATTCTGCACAGGTATTTCTGTGATTGTGATATATTACGGAGGCATACAGCATTTACTGGATCTGAAGCTTGAATTTGTTATTTTATGTTTATGTTGATTCTATATGTCAGAATGCAGCTATGATCAGTATTTTATCTAAAATATATCACCTTTTCCTGGATGTTTGCCACTTTTCATAAGATGAATTACAATTTTAAAGGAAATATTAATAGCTTTTTATAATTAATTCTATACATTGATTTATAGAAGCAATACTTGGGTATTCATAACTACATAAAGTAGTTTTCCCCAGAACTCTCTCATAGTCTATACCTCTCTAACAGGATAAAATAAAGTAAGGCCAGGTAAAAATTATCCTGTGAAGAAGCATTTACTTAGGGAATGTTACAACAGTGATTTCATGAGTATTTGAATATAGCATTCATTCTTAACTGGAAAAATCAAATGTAGAATTTAGAGATAAATTCTCAATTAGTCACTCTAAATTAATTCTAAAGTTCTGAAGTTTGTTTTCAGTTTTCCAAAAACCTTTGTTGAGTGCCTTGTTTGCACGGAGCTCCACACTGAGTTTGGTGAATGAGAGCACCTATCATACAATTTCATGATGGAGAGGGTTAGATTTTAACTGTTTTACATGGTGATTCTACATTTCTTTCATTTCTTCTAATCACTTCTTATGTTTCATGTTCTATGTTATCCCCTGAAGCTTTCCTCTTCTGTTTCTAAATATCCCAAGGTGACACAAAACATTTCTTGTAATAATGGTAGCTCAATTACAGATATAGCCAGTCAATTCTTCTATGTCCTGTTGTAGCTATACATTGTCAGTTAATATGAGATAAGATAGACTGTGCCATGAAAATAAAAACAATCCAGAAAAATAACACAATGGTTGAAATTCTTTAAAATACATAGTAAGAAAGTGAAATCATGCTGATTATAGGAGGAGACATGGGGTTCAGTCCCTGGATCAGGAAGATCCTCTGGGGAAGGAAATGACAACCCACTGCTGCATTCTTGCCTGGAAAATCCCATGGACAGAGGAACCTGGAGGGCTAGAGTCCAAAGGGTCACAAAGAGTAAGACATGACTAAGTGACTAGTAGCCACAAACACACATACACATAGCAGTACTCCATGTCACACAGAAAAAAATTTCCCCATCATTTTATGGACATTTGTTAATTTTCCCATTAACTATAAACACAATATGACAAAATCACTTTTTTGTGCCTTCTTCCTTACCCCTCCCCCATTATAGCAGTTCCAGTCTTTACACAGAGACCCAAAAAAGTCTGTCTCTTGGTCTAGAGTCCACAATTCTACTACTAGTGGTTGCAATAAAGAAAGTAAATGTGAAATACCTTCGCAATTTAGAAAGCAAATGACAGAAATGAAGAGGGGGAAGGAAAATACAAAGAGCAGGAAAACTTGACATAGAAGTACCAAAATCTTTATTTTCCTGTGTGAGGATATGGTGGATTAAGAGATACTGTCATAAGCTAAGGAGCTTCCCAGGTGACTCAGTGGTAAAGGATCCACCTGCCAATGCAGTAGATGCGGGAGATGCATGTTCAGTCCCTGAAACAGGAAGATGACCTGGAGTAGACCTGCTCCAGTATTCTTGCTTGGAAAATTCCAGAGGAGCCTGGTGGGCTGCAGTCCATGTGGTCACAAAGAGTCAGACCAACTGAGCAACTAAACAATAACAAAATCAGATATTATATTTAAAGCAAAAAAAAAAAATGCACATTAGAGCCGATTATACAGAGTGAAGTAAGCCAGAAAGAAAAACACCAATACAGTATACTAACACATATATATGGAATTTAGAAAGATGGCAATGACGACCCTGTATGCAAGACAGGAAAAAAGACACAGCTGTGTATAACGGACTTTTGGACTCAGAGGGAGAGGGAGAGGGTGGGATGATTTGGGAGAATGGCTTTCTAACATGTATACTACCATGTAAGAATTGAATTGTCAGTCTATGTCTGATGCAGGATACAGCATGCTTGGGGCTGGTGCATGGGGATGACCCACAGAGATGTTATGGGGAGGGAGGCGGGAGGGGGGTTCATGTTTGGGAACACATGTAAGAATTAAGGATTTTAAAATTAAAAAAATAAAAAACTGAAAAGAAAAAAAAGAATAAAAATGTATTTACATAATGTTAGCTTTTAAAATCTTCCCCCAGATTTTCTAATCCTTTCCACAACATAAACATGTAATATTATGGTATATGATTGTTATTTAGAAATATTATCAACAAAATTTTGAGCCATCGTTCAAATTATCAAGTATTCTAACTAAAGCAAATGCAATATCTATTTAAAATGTTTATAATAATAATTATAGGAAAGAAAGAATGATCCACCTCAATTATTTTAATACGGGGTAGCATTTAAGTACTTGTTAATACTCTCTTCTGAATAATTATTTTTTTTGCAAGCACACTTTTACCTAAAAGCAGTTTGAAAATAAGGTGCTACTTTTCAAAAAGATGTTAGAAGATGTTTCCAAAGGACTAAAAATCAACTGATTTGCACTGTATTTCTATATGACCAGCTTACTAATGAAATACTGTTTATTGAAGCTAACTTATAATCAACTTAAGGTTCACTAAAGAGAGAAAAAAGTAAGAGAAAATAGAACTGTTGGTTACTACGAGTGAAATGACACAGAACATAGAAGACATGCAAGATGCACACAAGAGACATACACTCTGGCCAGAGGAACAGAACCGGGCAAACTAATTGCCGTGTATTATTATAAAGCCCTCCTTAGGCAGAATTCCAGACTGTAAGAATAAGCCTTTTCAATACAGTGCAGGTGCATACATGTTATCGTACAGCAAAGGGGAGTGAAATCTCTGTCTACTGCAGAGTCTGCACAAAGCCCTCATCTCCTTCTTATCTCAGGAAGGGAATGCTCCCTTGTTTGCAAGGGACCATTAAACTCAAGGCTGTGTCCAGACTCTTTGGCAGGACGCCTCGTATGCAAGGACGCTCAGCCTGAGCAGAGAGACCCGTTTGCAGGCACATCTCTGCTACCCTATTAACCCTTCAAGAACAGAAAGAAAGATTAAAACTTCAAATAAAGTATGCTGTGCTGTGCTTAGTCTCTCAGTCGTGTCCAACTCTTTGTGACCCCATGGACTGCAGCCAGGCCCCTTTGTCCACGGGGACTCAGTCAAAATACTGGAGTGGGTTGTCATGCCTTCCTCAGGGGAACTTCCCAAACCAGGGATTGAACCCAAGTCTCCTGCTCTGCAGGTGGGGTTTTTTACCATCTGAGCCAACAAGGAAGCCCTCAAATAAAGTATAATTGCTTATAAATTGTGACCTATTTGATTTCTGTCACCAGTGTTTTGCAGTTTTATATATATAGGTCTTTAGATTCTTTAGGTAGATATATTACGAAGTATTTTATTCTTTTCACTGCAATGGTGAGTGGAATTTTTTCCTTAATTTCTCTATTTTCTCATTATTAGTGTATAGGAATGCTCAACATCACTCATTATCAGAGAAATGCAAATCAAAACCACAATGATTTGTGGTCACACCCGTCAGAATGGCAGCGATCCAAAAGTCAGAATGACAGTGATCCAAAAGTCTACAAGCAATAAATGCTGGAGAGGGTGTGGAGAAAAGGAAACTCTCTTACACTGTGGTGGGAATGCAAACTAGTACAGCCACTATGGAGAACAGTGTGGAGATTCCTTAAAAAACTGGAAATAGAACTGCCTTATGACCCAGCAATCCCACTGCTGGGCATACACACCAAGGAAACCAGAATTGAAAGAGACACGTGTACCCCAATGTTCATCGCAGCACTGTTTATAATAGCCAGGACATGGAAGCAACCTAGATTGTCTATCAGCAGATGAATGGATAAGAAAGTTGCGGTACATATACACAATGTATTATTACTCAGCCATTAAAAAGAATACATTTGAATCAGTTCTAATGAGATGGATTAAACTGGAGCCGATTATACGGAGTGAAGTAAGCCAGAAAGAAAAATACCAATACAATGTACTAATGCATCTATATGGAATTTAGAAAGACGGTAATGATAACCCTGTATGCAAGACAGCAAAAGAGACACAGGTGTATAGAACAGTCTTTTGGACACTGTGGGAGAGGGAGAGGGAGGGATGATTTGGGAGAATGGCATTGAAATATGTACAATATCATATATGAAACAAATCGCCAGCCCAGGTTCAATGCATGATACAGGATGCTTGGGGCTGGTGCACTGGGACGACCCAGAGGGATGGTATGGGGAGAGAGGAGGGAGGGGGGTTCAGGATGGGGAACACGTGTATACCCGTGGCGGATTCATGTTGATGTATGGAAAAACCAATACAATATTGTAAAGTAATTAACCTCCAATTAAAATAAATAAATTTATATTTAAAAAATTGTGACCTATATCACTATTTAATATAAAAGGTAAAATTATGATTCTGGCATTACAGATATGTAGAAAATCATTTTTTTACATAGATATTTTAAGAGATCTCTGCCCAAAGAAATCCAAAACAACCACAAATGCTATAATATTTTAAAAATGAGATTTTAATATGTAATTTTAAGTTTTCTAATGCCACTTTTAAAAACAAGGTAAGGGAAATTAATTTTAATAATATATTTCATTTAACTCAGTATATCCAGTATATCATCTCAACATGCATAAGTGAAAACTAAGATTTCAAAAAATGTTACATTCAAATTTTTGGGCTAACTTTTGAAATATACTGTGCACTTTATGTGGCAGTATGTTTCAGCTGAGATCAGCTATATTTCGAGTGCTTTATAGTCACATGTGACTAGTAGCTAGCTTAATAGACAACACAAATACAGAGTGCAGGTATGGAGAAGGAAATGGAAATAAGACAGACATTAGTAAAGGAATAGGATAAAAGGTGCACAAAGGTAAGGCCAAAAAAAAAAAAAGTCCGGTTTTGAGTGTTAGGGGATATTCTTATGATAATATACACAGGAAGCCACTAATTCATTTAGGATTTTTATATTTATGTTGGTATAGAAGTTTTTCAAATGATTATTCTCAATGAAAATTTTTATTTTATGAATCTAGATTTCCTCATAGAAACTGTTTTTGCCAAAACAACCATTAAGGCACCAGAAAAGAAAGCAATATAGGAACAAAGCTTAAGTTGATGTTTAAGGATGGTTTCTTTCAAAACATGAATGTGCATAAAGGTGTATGTGAGTGTGTTTTTAAACTCTAACAACCAGAGTTTAGAAACTAGTTTTAGAAATAAAATAAACTGACGACTTGGAAATGATCTGGTTATTATTATTCTTACAAACTACCAAACTAAACAATGTTAACAAAATCAGTTTCTACAATGTCTATTATAGAATAGAATACTTGTGCTCGCTTCGGCAGCACATATACTAAAATTGGAACGATACAGAGAAGATTAGCATGGCCCCTGCGCAAGGATGACACGCAAATTCGTGAAGTGTTCCATATTTTTTGTAAGATCAGAAACTATAAAACTCCTAGAGGAGAACATAGGCAAAACACTCTCAGACATAAATCACAGCAGGATCCTCTATGATCCACCTCCCAGAATTATGGAAATAAAAGCAAAAATAAACAAATGGGATCTAATTAAAATTAAAAGCTTCTGCACAACAAAGGAAACTATAAGCAAGGTGAAAAGACAGCCTTCTGAATGGGAGAAAATAATAGCAAATGAAGCAACTGACAAACAACTAATCTCAAAAATATACAAGCAACTTATGCAGCTCAATTCCAGAAAAATAAACGACCCAATCAAAAAATGGGCCAAAGAACTAAATAGACATTTCTCCAAAGAAGACATACGGATGGCTAACAAACACATGAAAAGATGCTCAACATCACTCATTATTAGAGAAATGCAAATCAAAACCACAATGAGGTACCACTTCACACCAGTCAGAATGGCTGCGATCCAAAAATCTGCAAGCAATAAATGCTGGAGAGGGTGTGGAGAAAAGGGAACCCTCCTACACTGTTGGTGGGAATGCAAACTAGTACAGCCACTATGGAGAACGGTGTGGAGATTCCTTAAAAAATTGCAAATAGAACTACCTTATGACCCAGCAATCCCACTTCTGGGCATACACACCGAGGAAACCAGAATTGAAAGAGACACATGTACCCCAATGTTCATCGAAGCACTGTTTATAATAGCCAGGACATGGAAACAACCTAGATGTCCATCAGCAGATGAATGGATAAGAAAGCTGTGGTACATATACACAATGGAGTATTACTCAGCCGTTAAAAAGAATTCATTTGAATCAGTTCTGATGAGATGGATGAAACTGGAGCCGATTATACAGAGTGAAGTAAGCCAGAAAGAAAAACACCAATACAGTATACTAACACATATATATGGAATTTAGGAAGATGGCAATGACGACCCTGTATGCAAGACAGGGAAAGAGACACAGCTGTGTATAACGGACTTTTGGACTCAGAGGGAGAGGGAGAGGGTGGGATGATTTGGGAGAATGACATTCTAACATGTATACTATCATGTGAATTGAATCGCCAGTCTATGTCTGACGCAGGATGCAGCATGCTTGGGGCTGGTGAATGGGGATGACCCAGAAAGTTGTTATGGGGAGGGAGGTGGGAGGGGGGGTCATGTTTGGGAATGCATGCAAGAATTAAAGATTTTAAAATTTAAAAAATAAAAAACTAAAATTAAAAAAAAAAAGAATATATTACAGAGAAATATTCATGGTGTTTTGTGATCTGCTGAATGTGAGTTTGTGGCAGGAGGGTTAGTGGGGAGTCCAGTCTGAATTAATCCAAACTGAGTTTGAATAGGCTTGCTATGCTCTGGGTTGTCCAGGACACCTAATGTGCACAATAATAAGTTAAAAATGTTAATTTATTAGCTGAATTTTATGGATATTTTTCAGGAAATACATGTATAGTTTGAACAAGTCCATGGAAGTGCTAAGGACAAACTCTGAGGCTTGGGATGCCACCATCAGAGAACAATACTTTTTTGCACAGCTTCGCCATTCTGAATTTATCTTTACTTCCTTACAATTATTAATAAAATGTTTTACTTGCTCTACAAAAAAAAAAAAAAAGAATAGAATACTTGTCTAAATGACTTAGATGATTGCTAAATCTCATTTTTCCCTGTTCTTTGTTAAAGTAACATCCTAAATAGAGGTTTACTCTCCTTCTGTAAGAGGATGATATTGGCCACAAGACTAAATTTTTGATCTTCTCATCCATATTATTTCTATCTCTAAATTTCAGAAATAGGAGAGATAATTCTATTTTCATAGTCCTTACAATATCTTGTGATAAAATAACAGAATTGTTTACTAACTGACAAGTAGTATTTCTGTTTGGCTGATGAGTTCTCTCTCAGAACCTCTCCCAACAACGAAATGGAAAAAAAGTATGAATGGAAAAAAGAAAAGAATTAATAAAGAAGACAGGGAGAGGAGAGATGAGACGAGTGGTGGGGGAGGTTACAGCGGAGGAGTGACAGAGACAGAGACAATCAGCAGATATTTTGAAAGGGGTGGCCCTGGAGGTCGAAATTTACGTGAATCTGGGCTTCCTCAATTCCTTCAGTCCTCAAGTCTCAGCAGTTCCAGCATCATTAATGGCCGTTTATAATTAGGATAGTCCAGGGAAAAAAAGACATTGAGGGAAGGGCACTGGACACTTTATACCTTTAGACTGTGAGTAAAAGGAATGCTGCTGTCAGTTTTCTATTCGACACTATTTCTAACCTCTTATTCAATAACTCGTTACCATAGTCATTAATCTCTCACGTATAACGTCGCTACTTGCCTGGAGAAAAATACAAGGGTACTACATCATTGAATTTCTATCATCTATTATGGATGTAATATTTTCAGATAATTCCAGAAGGCTAGTTAAACATGACCTCCCTCAACTGAGCCAGCAGTGAATATTCATCATGACATTTCCTTTTCCATATGGAGTTTCCACGGCGTCTCTTTAATAGCTTCCATTCTATTTGCCTACTCCTCTAATTAAATTTACTTATATCTTAATAAATTAAATCAGCAGAGGGTGATGAAGGAAAAGATGCAAATTTAAACAAAATGAGATGTTGACAGTATTTTAAACCCTTTTAAGACTGAATTAAAAATATATGCAGAAAATTGCAGAAAATCTAAAAGTACTGTTAAAAAATTATTATACAGTGAGAATCCCTGTACCCACTTTCAAGGTCAAGAAATAAAATGCAGTGAGTACCCTGAAAATCTCATCTCAATCACAAATTGCTCCTTCTTTTCTAAAGGTAACTGATATCCTCAATTCAAAGATGATCACCCTTTCACTTTCTTTGTAGTCTTACTATTTAAGAACATACCGAAACAGAATAGTGAGTGAGATTTTGTTTATTTTTGAGCATTATGTGAGTCCAATTACACATGTTGAGATGTGGCTTTTCATATTCAATATTATACTTAAGAGATTAATCCACATTATTGTGTGTAGCTATAGTTCCATTTTCTTGTGATTGTTGCGAAGTATTTCAGTATATGAGTATAGTGCAATTTATATACCAGTTTTTTTTCTAAGGACAATTTGGATAGTGTTCAGTTTAGAGCTTTATGATCAATGCTGCCACAAATATTCTTGCACATCTCTGAGTTCACATACAAATGCATTCTTGTTGTATATATACCTAGGAGTAGAACTGCTGAATTTTGTGTGTCTTTCAATTACCAGATGATATCAAAATGCTTTCCAAAGCAGTTTTATGAACTTACATTCCTTCAAAGCAATAGTATGTGTTTCTCTATACTAACACAAAATCTGGAAGTTAGTTTTATCTCTACTTTTGGTTGCAATTGTTGGACCTTTAAGTCTCTTTTCCTTGTTGACTAATAATAGCGATTAACTCTTCAATTGTTGGTTACATATTTAAATTTCTTCTTCAACTAAATATATTTTCTTTTGGGGTGGTATGTTTATATTTCTATTATTGATTCTTAGTTCTTTACATTTTCTGGTTGTACATGTTTTATTTGTTTTAATGATTCAAATATTGATTTGGACTTTAACTCACTTTTTATTATCAAATTTTTATGACTATATATTAATTTTGATGAACTTTATGGTCACTATTTTTTGTGTACTGTTTAAAATGTTCATGTACTTTGAAGTCATGAGTATATCAACCTCTATTAACTTCTAGATCCCTTTAAAATTTTGCTTTTCATATTTTGTTCTATATTCACATGAAAATTATGTTTTCAATCATGTGAGTTGAAGTTTAATCTTTTTTTCAGTTAAGTATTCCCAATTATTTAAATTTTATTATTTACTAAAAAGTATGTACTTCTCCACTTCTTAGCACTGTTCCCATTGTCTTAAATTGTGTGTCTATATTTACATGTCTCTTTTGGATACTTGAATTTGATCCATGGGCCTATTTTTTCTGTCCTTCCAACAATATCATACCATGCTGACTTCTGTCAATTTTTATTAAGGAATTGTACCTGTTGAACAAGTCTGGCCAAGCTTTCCTTCCTCAAATGAATCTTGATTAATTCAGGCTTCAAATTTCATAAATAATCCTGACAGGGATTTTAAAAAATCTATCATATATAATTTTGTTAAAATTGACATCTTTCACAAAGAAGACCTCCAAACATGGCCACAACATAATCTCTTCATTAATGTCAACCCTTTTAACTTTCTCTAGATATTTCCTACCTTGTTCAAACTGGTAGTATGATAATTTTGTTTGATTTATTTATAGATATTTTCTATTTTTATAATTATCTTTCACTTGAAATTCCAAATGAAAGAGAGTTATGTGATGTATTACAGATTGAGAATTTGCAGAAAACGGCTGATAAATTAAAAATACTGTCAAGGGAGTACTTTGGATGGTCATCCATGGAATTCTGACTCCTCACGAAAGCAAGTTTCTCATTTTGAAGAATATCATCTGACTAAGATATTTTTAAACAAGGGATTTTTTTTATTTTTAATTTTTTTGAAGAAAGCAATGTTATTGAAGAGTAAAGTTTAAGAAGTAGAGCACTTCTGAGTAATTCAGGATTAAGATAAAGTCCTTTGAAATTTAAGTATGTAGCAAATTCTAGTTGCCTCTTCCTCAGAAAGCAAAGAAGAACTAAAGAGCCTCTTGATGAGGATGAAGGAGGAGAGTGAAACAGCTGGCTTAAGACTAAAAAATAAAACAAAACAAAACAAACTAAGATCATGGCATCCAGCCCCATTCAGTTCAGTTCAGTTCAGTCGCACAGACGTTTCCGACTCTTTGCAACCCCATGAATCGCAGCATGCCATGCCTGGATAGCCTTGCAGTCCAAGGGACTCTCAAGAGGCTTCTCCAACACCACAGTTCAAAAGCATCAATTTTTCAGCACTCAACCTTCTTCACAGTCCAACTCTCACATCCATACATGACCACTGGAAAAAACATAGCCTTGACTAGACGGACCTTAGTCGGCAAAGTAATGTCTCTGCTTTTGAATATACTATCTAGGTTGGTCATAACTTTTCTTCCAATGAGTAAGCGTATTTTAATTTCAAGGCTGCAGTCACCATCTGCAGTGATTTTGGAGCCCCCCAAAATAAAGTCTGACACTGTTTCCACTGTTTCTCCATCTATTTCCCATGAAGTGATGGGACCGGATGCCATGATCTTCATTTTCTGAATGTTGAGCTTTAACCCAACTTTTTCACTCTCCACTTTCACTTTCATCAAGAGGCTTTTTAGTTCCTCTTCACTTCCTGCCATAAGGCTGGTGTCTTCTGCATATCTGAGCTTATTGATATTTCTGCCAGCAATCTTGATTCCAGCTTGTGATTCTTCCAGTCCAGCGTTTCTCATGATGTACTCTGCATATAAGTTAAATAAGCAGGGTGACAATATACAGCCTTGACGTACTCCTTTTCCTATTTGGAACCAGTTTGTTGTTACTACATGGCAAATAGAAGGGGAAAACGTAGAAGTAGTGACAGATTTCCTCTTCTTGGGCTTCAAAACCACTGAAGATGGTGGATGCAGCCACGAAATCAGAAGGTGATTGCTTCTTGCCAGAAAAGTGATGACAAACCTAGACAGTGTGTTGAAAAGCAGACATTACTCTGTGCCAAAGATCCATTTAGTCAAGGCTATGGTCTTCCCAGTGGTCACATGCAGTTGTGACAGCAGGACCGTAGAGAAAGCAGAGCCCCAAAAACATGATGCCTTTGAACTGTGGTGCTGGAGAAGACCCTGAAAGTCCCTTGGACAGCAAGGAGATCAAACAAGTCAATCTTAAGGAAGATCAACCCCGACCATTCACTGGAAGGACTGATGCTGAAGCTGAAGCTCCGGTATTTTGGTCATCTGATGTCAACAGACAACTCATTGGAAAAGTACCTAATTTTTGGAAAGATTGAGGGCAGAGGAAGAGGGCATCAGAGGATGAGATGGCTGGATGGCATCACCAATTCAATGAACATGAACTTGGGCAAACTCTGGGAGATGGTGAGGGACAGGAAGGTTTGGTGTGCAGTCCATGGGGTCTCAAAGAGTCAGACAAAAGTGGGTGACTCAACTATAGCAACAATGTAGGATGTAATAATTGAATCAATAATTATTTTATAATACAATCTCTACTAAAGTAAAGAATAATTTTGATTCTAGTTAAGAAAGGATAGTTTTCTGTAATGTTGCCACTAAGAACAACTAGAAAGAAAGACAACATTTTAAACATAAAGGAACAAAACAAAATTACTTATAGGAAACATAGCTTGAGCGACCAAGATTCCAGAGCAGTATATCTTAGAAAGATAAACCAGTGTTCAGCTATATTTCTTTTTAGAGTATGTGCCAATGCTAGTTACCAGGTAGTGAACTCTGATTCCAGAAAAAATAGCTTGGGCGTAAGTTCACAGATGTAAGAGACAGAACAATTAAAACAAAAAAGACTAAAAATGGTAGGAATTGAAGACAGAATGGACACAGTTCTATATAATGAATAATCTCCAAACTTAACACCTTTAAGTAATGGACCATTTGATTTTGCTATAGTGTTACATATTTGGAGTTCAAGGTTTCAGCTGGGCAGCTCCTGCCTAGAGTAACTGATACGTTAGTAGTCGGTTGTCAGCTAAGCTACAGCCATCTGCTGTTTGAAGTAAAGATCCTCTGGAGAAGGGCGGAACAGTTCACTCCAGTATTCTAGCCTGGAGAATCCCATGGACAGAAGAGCCTTCCAGGCTATTGTCCATCAGGTGGCAAAGAGTTGGACATGACTGAAGTGACTTAGAACTGGACATGGAACAACAGACTGGTTTCAAATAGGAAAAGGAGTACATCAAGGTTGTATATTGTCACCCTGCTTATTTAACTTATATGCAGAGTACATCATGAGAAACGCTGGGCTGGAGGAAGTACAAGCTGGAATCAAGATTGCCGGGAGAAATAACAATAACCTCAGATATGCCGATGACACCAGCCTTATGGCAGGAAGTGAAGAGGAACTAAAAAGCCTCTTGATGAAAGTGAAAGTGGAGAGTGAAAATGTTGGGTTAAAGCTCAACATTCAGAAAACGAAGATCATGGCATCTGGCCCATCACTTCATGGGAAATAGATGGGGAAACAGTGGAAACAGTGTCAGACTTTATTTTTGGGGGCTCCAAAATCACTGCAGATGGTGACTGCAGCCATGAAATTAAAAGACACTTACTCCTTGGAAGAAAAGTTATGACCAACCTAGATAGCATATTCAAAAGCAGAGACATTACTTTGCCAACAAAGGTCCGTCTAGTCAAGGCTAAATTTTTTCCAGTGGTCATGTATGGATGTGAGAGTTGGACTGTGAAGAAAGCTGAGAGCCAAAGAATTGATGCTTTTGAACTGTGGTGTTGGAGAAGACTCTTGAGAGTTCCTTGGACTGCAAGGAGATCCAACCAGTTCATTCTGAAGTAGATCAGCCCTGGGATTTCTTTGGAAGGAATGATGCAAAAGCTGAAACTCCAGTACTTTGGCTACCTCATGCAAAGAGTTGACTCATTGGAAAAGACTGTGATGCTAGCAGGGATTGGGGGCAGGAGGAGAGGGGAATGACAGAGGATGAAATGGCTGGATGGCATCACTGACTCAATGGACGTGAGTCTGAGTGAACTCTGGGAGTTGGTGATAGACAGGGAGGCCTGGCATGCTGTGATTCATGGGATTGCAAAGAGTTGGACATGAGTGAGCGACTGAACTGAACTGAACTGAAGTGACTTGACACAGGTATCAATAAAGCTAATTCTCATGCCTGTTAATTATGTCTGATATCTGGGAACTCAGTTGAATCTGGTGACCAAAGAACCTATACAATTCCTCTTCAGCATGACAATCTTGAGGAAGTCATATTTCTTTCCAACAGAACCAAAGAAAATTGCAAAGGGTTGTATGACTTAGCCTCAAAGTCAGATAGCATCACTTCTGCCACACACTGTTAGCTGATGCCATCCCAGTCCACCCAGAATCAAGAGGATGGGACAAACACCTTATCTCTCAATGAAAGAACTATTAGGACATTTTTAGACATGTTATGAACTACCACTAATATGTACCTCATTTTTCTTCAAGATATTTGGTGAATTGTGAATTGCACAAGGTGGACTTCCTAGGTGGTGCTACTGGTACAGAAGAAGTGAAGTGAAGCCACTCAGTCATGTCCGATTCTTTGCAATCCTATAGACTGAAGCCTTCCAGGCTTCTCCATCCATGGGATTTTCCAGACAAGAATACTGGGGTGGGTTGCCATTTCCTTCTCCAGGGGATCTTCCCAACCCAGGAATCGAACCCAGGTCTCCTGCGTTGCGGGCAGACTCTACCCTCTGAGCCACCAGGGAAGTCAGAAACCATCTGACAATGCAGAAGACATAAGAGATGGAGGTTCGATCCTTGGGTGGGGAAGATCCCCTGGAGGAAGGCATGACAACTCACTCCAGCATACTTGCCTAGAGAATCCTCATGGACAGAGGCTCCTGACTGGCTACAGATCCATAGATTCCCAAGAGTTGTACTTGACTGAAGTGACTTAACATGATGATGCCAGGTGGAAGAGGAACAAGATAAGCCTCAGAATAACATGAGACTGGCTATCTCATAGAGCTGAGAAGCAGATTCTCCAATGAAAAATTCAAGATCTTATTTGGAATTCCTGGAAGACTATACCCTAGGTATGGGATTAAAAAAAAAAAAAGGATAAAGTTTCCTCAAAACAGAAAATCCATACCACACTAAAAGAATCACACACCATGATCAAGTAGAATTGATCCCTGGGATGCAAGGATGGTTCAACATACAGATCAGTAAATGTGATGCACTGTATTAATGGAATGAAGTATAATAATCATAACATTTGAATAAATGCTGAAAAAAAAATGTTTGACAGAATTCAGTATATTTCATGATAAAAACTCTCAACAAATTAGGAATGTACCTCAACAAAGTAAAATGAGTGTGTATGACAAGCCCACAGCTAACCTTTGAAGTTAGTCAAAGGTGAAAAGCTAAAATTTCTCTGGTAATATTAGAACAAGACAAAGGTATTTACTCTTGCCACAAAATGACATTAAGAATATGGGTACACACAGGTAAAAGAATGAAACTGGATCGTTATCTCATACCATGTAGAAAAATCAGCTCAAAGGGATTAAACACTTAGTATTAAGATCTCAACTGTAAAGCTACTAGAAGAAATCATAGGAAAAAAAAAAACCTTTTGACATTGGTCTTAGCAATAGTTCTTTGACTATGACCCCCAAGTAAAGGTAACAAAAGCAAAAATAGACAAGTGGGATGAATAAAACTTTGTATAGCAGCAGAAACAACAGCCTACAGGTGGTCAAAAATATTTTTAATCCATACAATTGTGGTTAATATCCAAAATATATAAAGAACTTAATGAATAAAAAGCAAATAAGCCAGTTTTAAAAGTGGGCAGACTTGCTAAATAGACCTTTCTTCAAAGAAGACACAAAAATGGCCAACAGGTACATGAAAGGTGCTCAACAACACTAATCCTCAGATAAATGCAAATCAAAACCACAAAGAGGTACCACCCATTAAAATGGTTATTATCAAAGATATAAAAGATAACCAGTGTTGGTGAAGGTGTGGATGAAAGGGAGACTTTGCATACTGTAGATGGAAGTATAAATTGGTGTAAACATTATGGTACAGATAAAACAACATGGAGGTTCTTCAAGAAATTGAAAATAGAACTACTATATGATTCAGAAATCTAACTTCTGAGTGTATATCTAAAGGAATAAAATCAGTCTCTCAAAGAGATAGCTTTACTCCCATATTCATTGCAGCATTATTTACAATAGCCATGTTATGGAGACAACCTTAGTGTCTATCTGCAGATGAGTGGATAAAATATATATGATATATATGGTAAAATAAATAAATAAGCAGAAAACTCAATTAAATAAAGTTGGAAGACCAGAAGGGGAAGTTCTCAAGTCTTGTGACAATAGTAAAGCCCTACAGAAAGAAGAAAGACTTTTTTTCCTGGAAATGACTTAGACAATGAAGTTATGGACTCTTTGCTTGGTATATTTCCCAAATTTCTCTTCCTCTCTATAAGAACATTCTTATTCCCTTGCCATATAGGGACTTGTATGTGGCTTGCTGTGGTTGCAGCCCCTAAACTGCAATTCCCCTTTAATCACAAATAAACCCATCTTTGCTGGAGAAACATCAAATCAGCCACATCTATCTATCTACAATGAAATGTGAAAGTGTGAAGTCAAAGTGTTCGTTGCTCAGTCATGTCTAACTCCATGGGACCCCATGGACTGCAGCTCGTCAGGCTCCTCGTCCATGAAATTCTCCAACCAAGAAAACTGGAGTGGGTAGCCATTCCCTTTCCCAGGGGATCTTCCCAACTCAAGGATTGAACTCAAGTCTCCCGCATTGCAGGCAGATTCTTTACCATCTGAGACATGTAGTCTGTTTTAAAAGAGAAGGAAACCCTCCCATTGCAACAGCATGGATAATCCTGGAAAATCTTGTCTACTGGAATTAGCTGGGTATGGAAAGGCAATATTGCATCATTTCACTTATATGAGGAAGATAAAAAAGTCAAACTCTTGAAAGCAGAGAATTGAATATGAGTGCCAAAGCATAGGGGAAGGGGGGAATGAGGGGATGTCCAAGGGTACACGCATTTTATATGAAAGATAAAAAATTTTGGAGATATAATGGTAACAATTGTTTATAATTCTGTATTGCATACTTGAAATTTTGCTGAGAGTTATATTAAGTGTTCTCACACACACACAAAAAAATGGAAACATATGAGATGATGTATGTTAATTAACTAGTTTATGGCAATCATTTAAAGTTTATATATATATATATTTATATATGTAAAAATCATACTGTAAAATCTAAATATACATAATTTGTAGTTTTCAGTTTTACTTCAATAAAGCTGGAAAGAGTACCCAGCAATACAAACATACATAGAAAAATCACATGATTCCACTATAGGCTCTTATTCTATTTGTTTTACAGAGGACGCTGTGGACCCTCTTTGAGGGGAGATAGCATTATCAAAAGCCTTTCCAATTTTTCATGCATCATGATCAGGATTCAATACAGATTTCATCACTGAAGTGAAAAATCCTTTTAAAATGAAAGTGAAAGAAAAACATTTTTACATAAACAGAGAGATTTTTCACCAGCAAGCTAACATAAAAAGAAATAATACAGAATAGAATTCAAGCCAAGGGATGTAATCTCATATAGAAGAATTATATACTCAGGGAGGAATGAAGAATAATGGGAAGAGTATGTGGGTAACATGTTAATCAGTACTAAAATTCTAATAATAATAGTTTATTTTAGGATTTAAAGTATGACTAGAAGAGAATTTATTTTAACTATAACAAAAAAAGGAAGATACGAAATGTTCTCAAGTCCTCATACTGTCAATTAAATAATAGATGTGATATATTTTATTAAGTTGCAAAAAGGTAAGAGTGTATTCTGTCATATCTAGAAGAAATACTAAAAGAATATTACAAAGATGCAACCAAAAATTTAATAAAGCAAAAAATGAAGGATAATGGATTATATTTAGTTAATCAAAAACATGGATAAAAGGGAGAGAAAAATGAATATAAATCAAATAAAAAACACATAGTTTTTTATTTGTGGTATATTTTACCTTATTAACAGAAAAAAAGAAAATATATAATTTTAATGGATCCAGATAAAGCCATTTGTAAAATTTAACCATTGTTAAATTGTGGAAAATTCTGAAAGAGATGGGAGTACCAGACCACCTGACTGGCCTCTTGAGAAACCTATATGCAGGTCAGGAAGCAACAGTTAGAACTGGACATGGAACAGCAGACTGGTTCCAAATAGGAAAAGGAGTATGTCAAGGCTGTATATTGTCATCCTGCTTACTTATTTAACTTATACGCAGAGTATATCATGAGAAACGCTGGGCTGGAAGAAGCACAAGCTGGAATCAAGATTGCTGGGAGAAATATCAATAACCTCAGATAAGCCGATGACACTGCCCTTATGGCAGAAAGTGAAGAGGAACTTAAAAGCCTCTTGATGATAGTGAAAGAGGAGAGTGAAACAGTTGGCTTAAAGCTCAACATTCAGAAAACTAAGATCATGACATCCGGTCCCATCACTTCATGGGAAATAGATGGTGAAACAGTGGAAACAGTGTCGGACTTTATTATTTTGGGCTTCAAAATCACTGCAGATGGTGATTGCAGCCATGAAATTAAAAGATGCTTACTCCTTGGAAGGAAAGTTATGACCAATCTAGATACTATATTCAAAAGCAGAGACATTATTTTGCCAACAAAGGTCCATCTAGTCAAGGCTATGGTTTTTCCAGTGGTCATGTATGGATGTGAGAGTTGAACAGTGAAGAAAGCTGAGCCCTGAAGAATTGATGCTTTTGAACTGTGTTGTTGGAGAAGACTCTTGACAGTTCTTTGGACTTCAAGGAGATCCAACCAATTCATCTTAAAGGAAATCAGTCCTGGGTGTTCTTTGGAAGGAATGATGCTAAAGCTGAAACTCCAGTACTTTAGCCACCTCATGCGAAGAGTTGACTCATTGGAAAAGGCCCTGATGCTGGGAGGGATTGGGGGTCAAGAGGAGAAGGGGACGACAGAGGATGAGATGGCTGAATTGCACCACTAACTCAATGGACATGAGTTTGAATAAACTCTGGGTGTTGGTGATGGACAGGGAGGCCTGGAGTGCTGCTCTTCATGGGGTCGCAAAGAGTCAACCATGACTGAGGAACTGAACTGAACCATTGTTAATGATTTAAAAATTGAAATGTTACCAAATAATGAGTATAAGGAAATGTACTTAATCTGACACAGAGTAACTATCAGTTAAAAAGCCCACAGAGAACATTTTCTGTGATGAACTTTTAAAATGTTTCACTCTGTGAGCAGAGAAGGATACTTGCTATTATTACTTTGTTCAACATTGTACTCAAGGTCTTGGCCTTTCAATATGACAGAAAAATAGTCACTAGTGGGGATTAAATTTGTCCTTATGTACTGATGAATGATTGGACGTATAAAAATATTTTTTAATCTTGTAGATATAGTATTTGAATTAATAAGAAATTTTGTTAGGCATAGAATAAAAGATTAATAGAAAATCAATGTTATTTTCTATTACTATATTGCTGTCAGTAATAAATGAGAAGAAAATCAACTTTAAAAAGCATAAAATAACATCAAATAACTAGAAAGAATATTATAAAAGATGGTCAAGGTCAATGGAAACTTTTTTAAAAGGCTTTGATAAGTGAAGGCATATTCTGTTTCTTGACTGGGAGACTTACTCATAAGATGTCATTTTTCCCCCAAATGATCTATAGATTTCAAAACAGTCAATCCCCAAACAGTGGAGATAACCTTAGCAAAAAGTACAATAGAAAGACATCACTATCAGATATCAAAGCCTATTATAAAGTTGAAAAAATTAAGAAAATATTATCTTTTTTTCAAGAAGAGAGGAATAGATCATTGGAACAGAATGAACTGAGAAATCAGTCACTTTGAGAAAGGTGCTACTGTAGTACATTAAAAAAAACAACAACAAAAAACGGATATTTTCAGTAATGGATGCTTGTTCATTTAGATGTTAATATGGGAAAATGTGAACTTTGAACCATATCATCCATCATGTGCATATAAAAAGTCAATTTCTAATGGACTTTAGATACAAATGAGAAAGATAAAATAAAGAATGCTACTATAATAAAGCATAAGATATTGTCATGATCTTGAGGTATACACTTAGCCAGCACTAAATATATATATATATATATATATATATATGTATATGTATAATATATAACTAATTATTTTAGTTACATCAAAGCATAAATTGTATTTTATTAAGAAATTATTAATGGTATCACCAAAAGGCATTGTTAAAAATGTGAAGAAACCTAATAGAAAAGAAGCAAACAATCTAATTTAAAAGATGAACAAAAGATTAAATAGGCATTTCACAATAGAGAAAATTTAGAGTCAGTAAGCAAATGAAAAGGTGTTCAAGTTAATTACTAATCAAGGAAAATGAGAAATAAATTCTTATTGTTATAACATTTACATGCTCTCCAGAAAGGTCAAAATTATAATTCTAACAATATAAAATTCTAGCAAATAAGTAGAGTAGCCTAAATTATCCTGTAGTTTTGGTAGGGAATTAAATTTGTACAACACCTTTGTAATAATCTTTGACATCATCTACCATAGCCAATTATATAAGAGACAAGAAATCAAAATTCCACTCCTGTGTGTAAAATGAACAAATAAATACACAAACATTCACCAATAGGCAATGTACAAAAATTTTTATAGCAGCATCATCTATGACAATAACAACAACAAATCTAACCTTAAACATGCATCAACAGTAATATGAATAAATAAGTGGTACTATTCAGTGGTACAGTGGGATAGCATTATTACAAGGAGAGTGAATAAAAATTGCCATATTTTCTCATGTGCTGATAAAGTATCATTTCTTTATCTAGCCACTGTTTCCACAGATTTGTTTCATGGAACAAATGCCAGATATGCTTTCAGGCAAAAAGCTTTTTTATATGACTTATAAAACTCTATTGCCTTGTCTCAAGTCTCCAATTCTTGCTTCACAAGAGAACTGCACACAGAATATTATGACAATAATGAACGAAATCAAAGATGACTTAAACAGATGGAGAGGTGTTCCATGTTCCTGGGTAGGAAGAATCAATGTTGTGAAAATGATTATACTACCAAAAGCTATCTACAGATTCAATGTGATCCCTATGAAATTACCAATGGCATTTTTTACAGAACTAGAACAAAAATTTTCACAATTTATATGGAAGCACAAGAGACCTCAGATAGCTAAAGCAGTCTTGAGAAAGAAGAATGGAGCTGAAGGAATCAACCTTCCTGACTTTGGATTATACTACAAAGCTACAATCATCAACACAGTATGGTATTAGCACAAAAACAAATATATAGACCAATGGAACAAGATAGAAAACCCAGAAATAAACCCATGCACCTGTGTATATCTAATTTTTGACAGAGATATACAATGGGGCAAAGACAGCCTCTTCAATAAATGGTGCTGGGAAAACTGGACAGCTACATGTGAAAGAGTGAATTTAGAATACTTCCTAACATCATACACAAAGATAAACTCAAAATGGGTTAAAGACCTACAGAAAAAATAAAACTCTTAGAGGATAACATAGGCGGAACCCTTGATAACATAAATCAAAGCAAGATCTTTTATGACCCACCTCCTAGAGTAATGGATATAAAAACAAAAGTAAAAAAGTGGGACCTGATTAAACTTAAAAGTTTTTGCCAAGCAAAGGAAACTATAAGCAAGGTGAAAAGACAACTCTCAGGATGGGAGAAAAGAATAGCAAATGAAACAACTGAAAAAGGATTAATTTCCAAAATATACAACCAGCTCATACAACTCAATACCAGAAAAACAAACAACCCTATCAAAAAGTGGGGAAAAGACCTAAACAGCCATTTCTCCAAAGAACACATACCGATGGCTAACAAACACATGAAAAGATGCTCAGCATCACTCATTAGTAGAGAAATGCAAATCAAAACTACACAGGATATCACCTCACACTGGTGAGAATGGCCATCATCAAAAAGCCTACAAACAATAAATGCTGGAGAGGGTGTGCAGAAAAGGGAATGCTCTTGCACTGTTGGTGGGAATGTAAATTGATACAGCCACGATGGAAGATGGTATGGAGATTCTTTAAAAAACTAGGAATAAAAGCACCATATGACCCAGCAATCCCACTCCTAGGCATATACCCTGAGGAAACCAGAATTGAAAGAGATACATGTATCCCGTTGTTCATTTCAGCACTATTTACAATAACTATAATATGGAAGCAACTTAGATGTTCATCAACAGATGAATAGCTAAAGAGGCTGTGGCACATATACACAGTGGATTATTCAGTCAGTTCAATTCAGTTCAGCTGCTCAGTGGTGTCCGACTCTTTGTGACCCCATGAATCGCAGCACAGCAGGCCTCCCTGTCCATCACCAACTCCTGGAGTTCACTCAAACTCACATCCATCGAGTCGGTGATGCCATCCAGCCATCTCATCCTCTGTCATCCCCTTCTCCTCCTGCCCCCAATCCCTCCCAGCATCAGAGTCTTTTCCAATGAGTCAGCTCTTCTCATGAGGTGGCCAAAGTTCTGGAGTTTAAGCTTTAGCATCATTCCTTCCAAAGAACACCCAGGACTGATCTCCTTTAGGATAGACTGGCTGGATCTCCTTGCAGTCCAAGGGACTTGCAAGAGTCTTCTCCAATACCACAGTTCAAAAGCATCAATTCTTCGGAGCTCAGCTTTCTTCACAGTCCAACTCTCACATCCATACATGACTACTGGAAAAACCATAGCCTTGACTAGACGGACCTTTGTTGGCAAAGTTATGTCTCTGCTTTACTTGGCCATAAAAAGGAACACATTTGAGTCAGTTCTGAAGAGGTGGATGAATCTAGAACCTAATATACAGAGTGAAGTGAGTCAGAAACTGAAAGATAAATATCGTATTCTAATGCATATATACAAAATCTAGAAAAAAGATGGTACTGAAGAATTTATTTACAGGGCAACAATTGAGAAACAGACATAGAGAATATACTTACAAAATTGGGAAGACGGGAGGAGAGAGTGACATGTAAGGAAAGAGTTACATGGAAGCTTACATTACCATATGTAAAATAGATAGCCAATGGGAATTTGCTGTATGGCTCAGGAAACTCAAACAGGGCTTGGTATCAACCTAGGTGGATGGGATGGGGAGGAGATAGGAGGGAGGTTCAAAAGGGAGAGGATATATGTTTCAGTTCAGCTCAGTCACTCAGTCGTGTCTGACTGTTTTCGACCCCAAGAACCACAGCATGCCAGGCCTCCTTGTCCACCACCACCTTCTGGAGTCCACCCAAACCCATGTCCATTGAGTCAGTGATACCATCCAATCATCTCATCTTCTGTTGTCCCCTTCTCCTCCTGCCCTCAATCTTTCCCATCATCAGTGTCTTTTCCAATGAGTCAGCTCTTCATATCAGGTGGTCAAAGTATTGGAGCTTCAGCTTCAACATCAGTCCTTCCAAGGAACACACAGGACTGATCTCCTTTAGGATGGACTGGTTGGATCTCCTTGCTATCAAAGGGACTCAAGAGTCTTCTCGAACACCACAGTTCAAAAGCATCAATTTTCCGGCATTCAGCTTTCTTTATAGTCCAACTCACAACCATATATGACCACTGGAAAAAACCATAGCCTTGACTATAAAAACTTTTGTTGATAAAGTAATGTCTCTGCTTTTGAATATGCTTTCTAGACTGGTCATAACTTTCCTTCCAAGGAGTAAGCATGTTAAAATTTCATAGCTGCATCACCATCTGCAGTGATTTTGGAGCCCCCAAAAATAAAGTCTGACACTGTTTCCACTGTTTCCCCATCTATTTGCCATTAAGTGATGGGACCCGATGTCATGATCTTAGTTTTCTGAATGTTGAGCTTTAAGCAAACTTTTTCACTCTCCTCTTTCACTTTCATCAAGAAGCTCTTTAGTTCTTCTTCACTTTCTGCCGTAAAGGTGGTGTCATCTGCATATCTGAGGTTATTGATATTTCTCCCAGCAATCTTGATTCCAGCTTGTGCTTCTTCCAGCCCAGCGTTTCTCATGATGTACTCTGCATAAAAGTTAAATAAGCAGGGTGACAATATACAGCCTTGACGTCCTCCTTTTCCTATTTGGAACCAGTCTGATGTTCCATGTCCAGTACAAACTGTTGCTTCTTGACCTGCATACAGGTTTCTCAAGAGGCAGGTCAGGTAGTCTGGTATTCCCATCTCTTTCAGAATTTTCCACAGTTTATTGTGATCACACAATTAAAGGCTATAGCATAGTCAATAAAGCAAAAATAGATGTTTTTTTTCTGGAACTCTCTTGCTTTTCCAATGATCCAGCAGATGTTGAAATTTGATCTCTGGTTCTTCTGCCCTTTCTAAAACCAGCTTGAACATCTGGAACTTCATGGTTCATGTATTGCTGAAGCCTATGACTGATTTATGTTGAGGTTTGACAGAAAGCAACAAAATTCTGTAAAGCAATACCTTCAATTAAAAATAAATAAATTTAAGAACAAAATATATTATCTTTGCAAATTTTGTATGTGCATCATAATATCTAATGATAATAATAAGCAATAATAATGACCACAATAATAGTAATAATAATGACCACAATAATAGTAATAATAATAATGGTAACAATAATAGCTAAAATTTAACATGATCCAGGAGCTGTTATAAGCTAATTTCCATAGTAATTCCTTTACCCTTCACCTAAGTCTAACTGGGATACATGATCCTTTGTCTATTTTACAGTTGAAGAAACTGAATTACAGACAGTTTAAATGATTAGCCAATTTAACAAAGTTAGTAAGTTGCAAAGCTGATTTTAAATCCAGAAGGCTTGTATCTAGACTCCATCTTAGTGTTACTTACCCTGCTCTATGTACATTGGCCTCATTTGAATAGACTGGAAACTAGATGTTTATAGGCATTAAGCTTTGAGTAGAGTGGATAATAGGACTTCCCAGGTGAGGCTGGTGGTAAAGAATCCACCTGTCAGTGCAGGAGATGCAAGAGACACAAGTCCAATCCCTGGGTTGGGAACATCTCCTGGAGTAGGAAATGGCAACATACTTCAGCATTCTTTCCTAGGAAATTCCATGGACAGAGAAGCCTGGCAGGCTAGATTCCATAGAGCTACAAAGATTTGGACACAACTGAGTGACTGAACACATCCAAAGTGGATAATAGTTTTATTAATTTACAGATAAGAAAACTGATAAACAGGCTGCTGCTGCTCCTGCTAAGTCTCTTCAGTTGTGTCCTATTCTGTGCGACCCCATAGACGGCAGCCCACTAGGCTCATCTGTCCCTGGGATTCTCCAGGCAAGAATACTGGAGTGGGTTGCCATTTCCTTCTCCAATGCATGGAAATGGAAAGTGAAAGTGAAGTCACTCAGTTGTTCCCAACTCTTAGTGACCCCATGGACTGTAGCTTACCAAGCTCCTCCGTCCATGGTATTGTCCAGGCAAGAGTACTGGAGTGGGTGGTCATTGCCTTATCCAGATAAGCAGGCTATTTAAATGATTTGTAGAGATCAAATAGCAATTAAAGTCTATAATCAGAATCAGAATTCAAATTTACAGATTGGGTCTAGAACTCTGTGAACTATATCACAAATCTAGAGAAATTATTTAAAAGTAAGAAAAATTAGATGACACTTGAATATTTTCTCTAAGATCTCACCTTGGGAACAGAAAAGCATCCAGGACCTCACCTTGCTCCCATATCCTCCCCAGCACCTTCCCCACTCCCAACTCCCTCCAAAAGATTGGGTTCCTTAAGGGTATTTGGATCACAAAATCAAGTGTAGTACCTGCTTGTTTCTCTTCTATCTATAAGACCAAATTGATTTTCTTCTTGTGCTGTATTCTTGTAACTTAAATTATAGAGGAGTTTCTTATAATCTTGAGAAAGGTTACCTGATTTATGAAGGAGACTATGGAAGTAGGGTCATGGCCCCTTTATCCTTGTCCATGAATCAGATGTCAACTGGATCAGGACCATGAGTCCTGACCATCTTTCCTCCATCTCGCCCCGTCTCTAAGGGAGTGGTAGTGAGTCTGAGTTTCATCTTCCGTGTAAAAAATACTTGCTCATTATGGCAGTAAGGGGAGTCCTGGGGGTGCAGCAAATATCTAAATTCATTTTCCTTGAGTACAGCAGAACATTATTCAGAATGGATATTCTTGATGCATATAGCATGACTGACAGTTTTATGCTCATTTTTTTTATGGGTCCACAAAGTTATATAAGTAAATAATTTTATTAACTTTTAGGAATCCCTTGGTAAGCATTGGGTGTGGTCCTGTGGATCTTTGCTAATTCTGGCAAAACTATATAACCTTTATTTGCTTTTTTTTAAATTGACTTGTTTTTCTTTCCTTTTTCCTTTTCCCCTTCTCTTCCTTTCCTTCTCTACTACTGTTGAAACATATGCATGACTCTAAAACACATCTTTCAAATATGAAGCAAGGAAGTGAAGATATTTACCTACAAAAAATCAGTACAATGGAAATGCTTAAGAAATAGAACTACAAACAAAATTTTAATCAATAAGTCTTAAATTAAAAAGAAACAAAAAAAGCTAACTTTGTAGACTTAAGCATTTTATGGTTTTAACACAAGTTACAGGTGAGATTAATTTTCTGAAACATGGCTCATTAACATTTTTAGTGTTTGTCATATTTTAAGATAATATTGTTATGTACCACTGGATAAAATTAATAGTCCATTAAAATGGTCTCACCTTAAATCAGAGACAGTTTGCTGTAACTAGAATTTTCAATTCTCTAATGAATTTTTCTCTGCTATGAAAAGAAAAAGCTCCTATATTAAAATGATATACGAGGGCAAAAGGAAATTTATGATCTAAACTTGCTGCAAATCATTTGTATTGATCTGTTTTGTTTCCATTCTGCTGAAGCTAATGGAAATCATTTGTCACCTGACTTGTCCCAGCTGATTTGAAAAAAACGCTGCACCATTTATCAGAACAGCTGAAGGTCTGGTACAAGTGTGCTTATGTCTGCAATCGCCAAGATATACTCAGTTTCTAAGGAAGTGGTGAATATCAGTCTATTTTGCTCATAGGCTTAAACACATAAATTAAATATTGATATAAAAGTATACCTAATGAATTCTAATAAAATAGTAAATAGGGAACATGTATTGGTGGTAGAATAGTCTACTTATTAATAGCATTTTAATATTTTTATGTTTCATGAGCTAAACCTAAAATATAATTATGTGATATCAACTATGGCAATATTATACACATAGAAATAAAAGTTGAACACCATTAGAGCAATATATTTAAGGAAATAAGCTTCCTTTCCTGACTCATAAATTTTTCTGAGTTTGACTCTTACCTCTGAAGAATATTTTTGGTGAATCAAACCTTAACCTTTAATCCTTACAATATTGTAAATGAAATTTATTTCAAATTTAGTTATAGGAAAAGAAAACTTATGATGTGTGCTTGTTTTCATGCAAGAAATCAATAATTGTTGGCCTTGAGAAGCCAATTTTGTAATTTTCAAATTCTCATAAGATGTGCTATCCCTTCACGTCAGCCTATATACATCAGATAAGGTGAGAGGAGAATTTGTCTCACAAATCTTCTGTAACATTCTTTCAAGCTGTTAAAGGCCAGAAGCCATTGTATGAAAGATTATTTAAATTTTGTCATTATGGTATTCCAAGATACCAAATTATCTTGCAGTAAGGCAAATTTCGGAGAAGGCAATTGGAACCTACTCCAGTACTCTTGCCTGGAAAATCCCATGGAAAGAGGAGCCTGATAGGCTGCAGAACATGGGGTAGCTAACAGTCGGGCATGACTGAGCGACTTCACTTTCATTTTTCACTTTCATGCATTGGAGAAGGAAATGGCAACCCACTCCAGTGTTCTTGCCTGGAGAATCCCAGAGATGGGGGAGCCTGGTGGGCTGCCATCTATGGGGTCGCAGAGAGTCAGACACGACTGAAATGACTTAGCGGCAGCAGCAGCAGCAAGGCAAATTTACCCATGAGTTAAACTCACATACGAAGCAACACCATAAAGCGCGAGCAAAGAATGAGCAAGTTCCAGAGTTGCACTGGCCCTTTCATACACGTAATGCTCCTATTTATTTTCTAATACACTGCCTTTTCCCCCCTATATCTCTGTCCCTTTCCAATTAATTGAGTAGTATAATTTGAGCACATATTTACAGAATATACATATATGTTCTAAAATTTATGATGTTAAAAATAGAGTTCATTCACTTTTTCATCCTTTATTCATCCAATAAATGTTACCAATTACTTTTAGGAACTAGAAAATCTGACAAGTTTGGGAATAAAATGGTGCAGAAAAGGGAGACATTGTCTTCATTCTTAAGAATTTAGACTTGAGCAGGATAAGGATATAAGTCATTCTAGAGACTTTCTTTTATGATAAGTTCATGACATAGGCAAATTTGATAAGAAATAGCAACAATAGGCTCATTCAGGTTGGTCTTGAAATTTGGCCTTTAGTCATCTAATTACTTAATAACACATCTGTCAAAATTCTTATATGGTTTGATTATATTTTTCTGAGCATGTAGAAAACTAGCCATTGAAGACAAGTGTTTTAAGTTTTTCATTTACTTATCAATTTCTGTTACTTATCAATTTATATCTGTTGGACATTTACTTATCAATTTCTGTTACTTATCAACTCATATCTGTTGGACATGAATGAATGAAATGTTGCCATTTTCTCCCTCATGATTTGACATTCTCTTAGTGTTTTGAAATTACAGGGGAAAATGGACATTATTTACAAAATTTTCCAATTGTGTTAAAAGAAATTTAAAATTTGTATTCATGGACTTTCCCTGTCATCCAGTGATTAAGACTCAACACTTTCAAGGCAGGAAGTTCAGGTTTGATCCCTGGTAAGGGAACTAAGATTTTACATGCTGCAAGGTACAGCTACCAAAACAACAAACAGAAAATTTATATTTATTATTTCATGACATTTTCTTACTACTCTAGTGTAATCTGTAGACCTCAGGTTAAAACTACCTGTGTCTTGGTCTCATCTCATTCAGTCAGTTTATTCATTCAATGAACACTGACCACTTATTAGTAGTTGAATACATGGATGGGATACAGAAGAGAAATATAGAAGACTTTGTCTTGAGGAACTCAGTGTACTGAATAAAACAGTCATCGATAAAAGAATCTATACAATACAATACAATGTGCAATCTGATAAATTTATAAACAGAATTCTTTGCATATACAAAAAAGAAAGCAAACTGTAAATCTTCAGAAAAGCTCCACCTAGGAGAATGGAAACTGTCAGAAAAATGATGTAAAATATATGGGATATTAAGGTCAATGTGAAAAAACATCTGTGTGTATAAAGAGTTTATTTTGTGATTAGACCATGAAGTGGTCTAATTTTTAAATGGCACATTAAGAAATCTTATAGTTTTGCTGAGGAAAATAGAATCAATAGAGATTTTGAAGGTGAAGGGGAAAAATATTTTTAAACATTAAAAGAATGAATCATATGCTTAACTTATCAACAAATAATTTAGAAAATAAAGAAAAACACAAAACAGAAACAATAGTATACCCATTCTACTACCAATATATAACCTGCAGATACTCTGTGCTAACATTTAGGGTATATTCTATTGCAGAATATATTTCTAATATTCCATTCCAACATCACTCTTAAGTTGCAAAATGGACACATATATTTGCTCTTTATATTTTATGCGTGCAAGCCGTGATGTGTTTCAATGTTCACTGACAACGAAAGATGTTGTTCAATGTTGATTAATGTTAAATTTGAAAAATGGATTTTATACGTAAAGTATTTAGTGATTCAGTTCAGTTCAGTTGCTCAGTTTTGTCTGACTCTTTGCTACCCCATGAATCGCAGCACGCCAGGCCTCCCTGTCCATCACCATCTCCCGGAGTTCACTCAGACTCACATCCATCGAGTCCGTGATGCCATCCAGCCATCTCATCCTCTGTTGTCCCCTTCTCCTCCTGCCCCCAATCTCTCCCAACATAAGAGTCTTTTCCAATGAGTCAACCCTTCACATGAGGTGGCCAAAGTATTACAGCTTCAGCTTTAGCATCTTTCCTTCCAAAGAAATCCCAGGGTTATTCTCCTTCAGAATGGACTGGTTGGATCTTCTTGCAGTCCAAGGGACTCTCAAGAGTCTTCTCCAACAACACAGTTCAAAAGCATCAATTCTTCAGCACTCAACCTTCTTCACAGTCCAACTCTCACATCCATACATGACCACAGGAAAAACCATAGCCTTAACTAGACGGACCTTTGTTGGCAAAGTAATGTCTCTGCTTTTGAATATACTATCTAGGTTGGTCATAACTTTTCTTCCAAGGAGTAAGGGTCTTTTAATTTCATGGCTGCAGTCACCATCTGCAGTGATTTTGGAGCCCAAAATAATAGTCTGATACTGTTTCTACTGTTTCCCCATATATTTCCTATGAAGTTATGGGACCAGATGCCATGATCTTCGTTTTCTGAATGTTGAGCTTTAAGCCAACTTTTTCGCTCTCCTCTTTCACTTTCACCAAGAGGCTTTTTAGCTCCTCTTCACTTTCTGCCATAAGGGTCTTGTCATCTGCATATCTGAGGTTATTGATACTTCTCCTGGCCTTCTTGACTCCAGCTTGTGTTTCTTCCAGTCCAGCATTTCTCATGGTGTACTCTGCATATAAGTTAAATAAGCAGGGTGACAATATACAGCCTTTGCGTACTCCTTTTCCTATTTGGAACCAGTCTGTTTTTCCATGTCCAGTTCTAACTGTTGCTTCCTGACCTGCATACAGATTTCTCAAGAGGCAAGTTAGGTGGTCTGATAATCCCATCTCTCTCAGAATTTTCCACAGTTTATTGTGATCCACACAGTCAACGGCTTTGGCATAGTCAATAAAGCAGAAATAGATGTTTTTCTGGAACTCTCTTGCTTTTTCCATGATCCAGCGGATGTTAGCAATTTGATCTCTGGTTCCTCTGCTTTTTCTAAAACCAGCTTGAACATCAAGGAGTTCACAGTTCACGTATTGCTGAAGCCTGACTTGGAGAATTTTGAGCATTACTTTACTAGCATGTGAGATGAGTGCAATTGTGCGGTAGTTTGAGCATTCTTTGGCATTGCCTTTCTTAGGGATTGGAATGAAAACTGACCTTTTCCAGTCCTGTGGCCACTGCTGAGTTTTCCAAATTTGCTGGCATATTGAGTGAAGCACTTTCACAGCATCATCTTTCAGGACTTGAAACAGCTCAACTGGAATTCTATCACCTCCACTGGTTTTGTTGGTAGTGATGCTTTCTAAGGCCCACTTGACTTCACATTCCAAGATGTCTGGCTAGTTTAGTGATTAGGAAATATAAACCCAATAAAAGTATTAATATTAAAAATATAATAAAGTCATAGAATAAGTCAGTAATTAAACTGTATAAATAGATCAATGATATATAACTAAGAATCAATAAATGTTCCCAGATATAAAGACACAACATTGAATGCGGAATGGAGAGCAGATTATTTAAAAAATGTTATTGGGACAAAGTACTTACAAGGAAAAAAGGCAAAATTTATGCCTACCCAACTACTTACATAAAATGACATCCAGATGTATCAGAGAGGTAATCAACAAAACAAAATATGTGCTATTGTTGGGTTCTCTGATAATACACAATTATTTAATGACCTTACATGGAAAATGCTTCCAAGTAAGAAACAAAACTAAGACATCAGAAGATACTAGATTGCTAAATTGCATACATCTTTAATTTTTTAAAATTTAGAAATGTACTAAAGAAGAAGAATAAATAAAAATCCCAAAAATGCTTGTAACACAAGGCAAAAATATATGGTTAATTTTCAAAAAGCACATGACTTCAAGTGATTTATGTGCTTCAAGTGATTTACGTGCTTCTATATATTTATATTAAATTTTAAATTATTTTATTTCAATACACTTACATATAGCAAAAAGAATCATAGTTCTAGGATAATACCTGCAAAACTAGTTTACTCAGTTAAAGTGATTGGTTTTATAATTCTATTTCTGGGGAATATACAGGTTATATGATGCCAAAGGACCGAACAAATTATTTTCAAGAATTTAGATCTGAAAACATGCTGGTTTTTTTTTTTTTTTTCCCCCTGGATGCTGAAAAACTGCAGTGTCATTTTGAAAATACTAACAATTTAATGGATATTGTTAGGGTGGTTAATGTAATTTTCTGACTTGCCTAGCAACTGGTAAAATATCCAGACTCACTATTTAATCTTACATTTTGAATACTTCTAAATTTCCTGAAATTCTAAAGGAAACGCAATGCTTAAAGGTAAAATTAGGATCTGGAAGTTCAGACAGAATAGTTCTATCTGTTTAGTATCCTCTCTTTATAGTCAAAACTAAGATTTTTCCAATAGTCATGTACAGATGTGGGAAATGGACCATAAAGGAGGTTGAGCACCAAAGAATTGATGCTTTTGAATTGCAATGTTGGAGAAGACTCATGAGAGTCCCTTGGACTATAAGATCAAATCAGTCAATCCTAAAGGAAATTAGCCCTGAATGTTCACTGGATGGACTGATGCTGAAGCTGAAGCTCCAGTACTTTGGTTACCTGATGCAAAGAGCTGACTCATTGGAAAAGACTCTGATGCTAGGAAAGGTTGAAGGCAAAAGGAGAAGAGGGGGCAGAGGATGAGATGGTTAGATAGCATCACTGACTCAACACACATGAGCTTGAGCAAACTCTGGGAGATAGTGAAGGACAGGAAAGCCTGGCATGCTGTAATCCATAGGGTTACAAAGAGTCAGGCATGACTTAGCAACTGAACAACATCATGGATTACTTACATTTCTTTACTGTGGTCACTGTGTCTATTTCAAACCCAGAAATAGACCAAGAATCTACTTCAGTTTGGGGATAATTTTATGATGTAATGGTGGTCAGAGTTCTGCTTATTTCTCATTATTTTCTGCTTGCATGTTTGTTTTATGTATAATAACCAGAAACTTCACTTTAAAACCACTGAGTGAATTTATAACTTATCTTATATAAAAACTTTCTTGCTTTTTCTTTGAAGAAAATTGATATTTTTGATTGCTTTATAATTTTGCCCTTCCTAAAACCAATAATACATTCTATTTATATACTATTATAGCTATTTACTAAGGAGTGGCTCAGAGGGTAAAGCATCTGCCTACAATGCAGGAGACCTGGATTCGATCCCTGGGCTGGGAAGATCCCCTGGAGAAGGAAATGGCAGCCCACTTTAATACTCTTGCCTGGAGAATCCCATGGTCTGTGAAGCCTTGTAGGCTATAGTCCATGGGGTCGCAAAGAGTTGGATACGACTAAGCTACTTCACTTCACTTCTATTCTATCTCTAGAACTGGATATGAACTGGATATAACTTTTTTTTTTTTTTACTTTTTATATATCTACATATGAAATGACAGTTTTTTACCTTTTGTTTTTGAATAACAGTTTTGCTATAGTTTTACTTTACATGTGAGATAATCTACTTGTCCTGAAAAAAATGTTTTCTCTTAAATTTGTTTTGTTTTGCAAAGTAAGAACATTGTAAACTGATGAAGTTTTTTTTTTCTTAAAAAGAACAATAACTGATATCAGAGGCTAAATGATTATAAAACAACATCCGCTTGAGGTAAAAGTACTTAAGTAGATTAGATTCAGCAGCCCTACCTGATATGTAATAGAATCTTACCTGTATTCCTCTCTCCATGAGACTCTAATAGCATTTTCTTGCTGTTTCTCTTTATGAAACTCTAAAAGCCTTTTCTTGTATTTTCAAGTCAATAAAAACTTCTTATTGAAGGGTAACATACCCATAAAAGTGTACACATCATAGATACATGGCTCAATAAATTATCACAAATGGAACACTGAATAATCAGCACTCAGACCAAGAAATAGAATCTTACCATTTTTCTAGAAGTTTCCCTTGTCCCCCTTTCCTAACGTCACACTTCCCAGGAGTATTTACTGTTCTATCCTTTTTGTATAAATTAGTTTTGCCTGTTTTTCTTTTATAAATATAATGACACATATGTATATTTTTGTCTGACTTCTGCTCCATGAATATGATAGTCAATCCATACTATCCAATCCAAAGGATCCAACTATTGTATATAGTTGTAGATTGTTCCTTATAATTCCTGATTAGTAGCTCATTGTGTGACTTGCACAGAATTACTAAACTTGTTCTTCTGTTTATGTTTACCTCTCCGACCTACTGCTGTTTTTCTGCCCACCAAGAGGCACTATTTTTCGGATGCCTTAAGGTAATTCCTATCAAAGCTTTGATGTCTAGAATTTTTTACTTTTTGCCTGCTAATCTCCCAGCATCATTCCCAATATACTTTCTTTTCCTGGTGTTTCTTTCTGGCAGCCAGATTGCAGAATAATAGTTAAGCCTCCTGGAAATACCAACCTTTTAAATTTATAGTCCTCTCTTTCTTAATCTTCAAGTGCTGGAACATAGGGAATGTTGAAGCTATGTTGAGCTGCAATCAAAAGCAACTTACTGTATCAGGAAAAGCCACTCTCTTGAAATAGTCGGGTCATGCTACTAAGTCCAGGCTATCTTTCTAGATTACATATTTATAGATCATATATAACTTCCATGGTGGCATATTCTAGCTCCCACCCAGCCCAAAACACCGATGACTTCATTTTTACCGGGACATAATAAGAAAAAAAAAAAAAAAGACATAGGGATGCAAACATTTTCCACAATATTATAAAACAGCTATATTTCATGGAACTGGTTGACGAATGAAGTAACTTTGTTTCTAGAAGCTGTGGAGAAAGATTCTGCCTTTGGAGAGGCTAAGAAATTAAAAGATTAGAAGTATTAGATTAATTTAAGAAATGAAGAGTCAAAGTACCAGAGATTTGAATGAGGACAGAGACAGGGACATTATACATTGTCTCTAAACTTTTAGAAGAAACCCTGTACTTTTTTTTCTATTTACATAGACATATTTTAATCTTGCCTGGAGAATCCCGTGGACAGAGAAGCCTGGAGGGCTATAGTCCATGGGGTTGCAAAGAGTCAGACACCATCGAAGTGACTTAGCACAGCACATTTTAATCATTCTTCTTCAAAACTGCACTGCTTCTAATTTTGTAAAACTTCTGTATAGAGGCTTAATATTTCATTCTGAAGTTCATTAAACCATTTAATTATTTTGATGAACTCCAAATACATGTTATACATCTGTAGTAATGTTCTGGCACCTACATGACTGTGTATTTGTTTGTCAATTGTATTATTTTAGTTTAGGATAGAAACTCAGTTGTAAAAAAAAAAAGTCTGTGGAGAAACAAACAGAACCGACATGAAAGAAAGTATGGCTCATGGAAGATAGGTAGTAATTATGTATATCTGTGACAAGACATTTGTTTTGGCTAAGAAAATATTAAGGATTTTTTTCTACCCAGTACTTTTTTACAAAGTGCTACTTAAAATGTCTATTGTTTATTCTTGCATAGAGTCCTCATAAAAAATCAACTCTGAGTGTCTTTGGAAAAAATATCAATTCCAGTGTGTCTTCCTATACATAGGAAGTACAGCCTTGTTTCCCCCGAAAATCTTATAATCATCAATTTTTCAATGCTTCATGGACAACCACATTGAAGATATTGGTTTTTATGACATTGCTTACGTCAATTGGCAGGTAACTGATTGTTTCTGGATACTAATAATGGCATTCTATCTATCTTTTGAGTCCTACTGCTTTTTCTCAGCTATAGGGAATCATTTCAATATTACATGCCTCTGAAGGAATGTTAAGTACATCACAGTGATAACCTGTCAGTTCTTTGGTTTTAATAGTGGTATGTATTTTATGAAAGTTAGTGTCTTTTATCTTGGTGTTAGCCTTTCCTTTTGATGCACTTACAGAGGCTTCATTTAATAACATTTAAGTTTTATCTGAAGAGATTACAAGGGTATTTTGAGAAGCTGTGTCAAAGCATGAATATCAGTTTTTATATTGTGTAAGGTTTTTAGTGAATTTCTGGTATAAATAATGACATTTCTCTGTATACAGTCTATGTTTTAAGTCCAAAACACTTGCCTTACTCTTTCTACCACTTTGGGTGGTACTACACTTTAAAGAGAAAAAAAAAATCCATGTACTTTAAACAGTAATTATAAATGTACTGGGACATATTTTGTAGGTATAACCAAGAAGGACAGATTTCCTTGAAAACTGTAATTAACCTATTTTATCAACAATTCTGATTTTGACATCATATTTATCACTTTTACTCAACACATTAACTTAGCATTTGTGTGGTCAATGTGGACAATGAATAAGTCTATTCTCTAACACAATATAACTTAATTCATTGGTTATTTACTCATGTTCCTTAGTTTAAAAAAAAAATTGTGACAATTGTTAACTTCCAGGGAATAGTCATCACAGCATCTGTGAAAATGTTGTGTTTGGAAGGAATTTCTTGCCCTGAGCTTAAGGTTTGGCTTTGAATGTGTAACAAGAGGCACTTTGGAAAATGCTAGCTTCAGGTTATAATGAATCAAAGATCAGAAATTGGTAAAAAAAAAAAAGGAGTTGAATGCTTTTTTTGGGATAGACATTATTTTAATTTTTTCTCATGGATTATGGAATTTAATTTTCTTAAAAGCATATACAATTGGTCTATTGCTATCATCAATTTATAAATGAGGGAATAAATCATTAAAAATGTTGCTCAGGATCATGCAGTTAGCTAAGAGGCAGACCCCTTATATGAACATGAGCAGTTTTTGGATGATAGCATGCTTCTTTAAAAAGTATAGTATATAATTTTCAACTTAGAAGGATGTCCATGAACTACATCTGTGAACTTGTTAGAAATGCACTGAGAGTACTGCTTTTTCTTAGTTTGTGCCATTATGTGGGCAAAGTTTCTTAAAGATGGCTTCCTTTCTAATATGTAGAGAGGCTTCTAGAGAAGTCCTTACTGTCACACTACTTCTTTTACTTTTTTCTCTTTGTCCTTCTGGAAGTACATTCTTACAATCTGATGATTTGGCATCTATTATGAAATTGTAAGTGGAGAGGGGCATAGTAACCCACTCCAGTATTTTTGCCTGGAAAATTCTATGGACAGAGGAGCCTGGTGGGCTACAGTCCATGAGGTCTCAAAAAATTGGACACTACTCAGTGACTCACAATTGTGAAAAGAGAGCACTGAAGAAGCTTAGGATACTGATGTCATTAAGACAGAATTCCTGCCTTGAGTTGACAACCCACAGTATTCTTGTCGGAGAAGGCAATGGCACCCCACTCCAGTACTCTTACCTGGAAAATCTCATGGATGGAGGAGCCTGGTAGGTTGCAGTCCATGGGGTCACTAAGAGTCGGGCACCACTGAGCGACTTCACTTTCGCTTTTCACTTTCATGTATTGGAGAAGGAAATGGTGACCCACTCCAGTATTCTTGCCTGGAGAATCCCAGAGACAGAGGAGCCTAGTGGTCTCCTCTCTATAGGGTCGCACAGAGTCGGACATGACTGAAGCGACTTAGCAGCAGCAGCAGCAGTATTCTTGTAATATAAGAAAAATAAATCTCTATTTCATTTATGTACCATTATCAAGTTCACATTGCTTGTAGTCAAATTCATTTATCAATGTTATAAGCAACATGGATTTGGCCTGCCACAAGTAGCTCATACTGTAGTTTAGAACATTGTTATTGTTTAGTTGCTAAGTTGCGTCTGACTCTTGCAACCCCAAGGACTATAGCCTGCTAAGCTCCTCTGTCCATGGAATATTCCAGGCAAGAATACTGGAGCAGGTTGTTGTTTCCTTCTCCAGGGCATTGTCCCAACCCCACGTCTTCTACATTACGGGGGTATTCTTTCACTGAGCCACCAAGGAAGCCAAGTTTAGATTAGACAAACACTAATGAGTAAGTTTGAATGTGTAAAATATTTAATTGATTAGTTGTGTGATATGAATTATATCTGTTCATATCAGAATATCATCATTAAGTGTTAGAATAGTCAAAAAGTGCTTCAGGGGAAAAATAGATCTTTAGCTACATTTTACGTAGAGGGTACATATTGGATGGGTTATGGAGGAAAGAATTGGCTTTCTGTGATTTGAGAACACAGTTAATAAAGGCAGGCATGTGGGAATGGGCATGCGTTTTTACAGGTAAAGTTGATCCTAGCATGACAGTGTGGACTTAAGTGAAATAAAGTCTGTAGGCATTGGGAGGTGAATTGGAACCACATAATGGATAGCTTTGACATCCAACCATAGGAATTTAACATCATAATCCTATTGGACATTTTAGCACTGCCATAGATGAAGTAATCTGATATAATGTTGATTTAAACTTTTGTATTAGAGTTCTTTCCCATAATAAAATTTTATTGAGTGAAACTTTACTACAAATACTATAATAACCATTCTCATTTGGACTAAGCATCATTAATTTTTTATTGATGTATAGTTGATTTACAATGTTGTGTTAATTTCTGCTGTATAGCAAAGTGATTCAGTAATAAGTATATAAAATATTCTTTTCCATTATATTTTATTGCAGGATATTAAATATAGTTTCCTGTGCCATTCCAGAATATTTTGTTGTTTATCCATTCTATATATAAGGGTTCGCATCTGCTATCTCAACCTCCCAGTCCATCCCTCTCCCACTCAACCTTCTCCTTGGCAATCATGAGTCTGCTCTTTATGTTTGTGAGTCTGTTTCTGTTTTGTAGGTAATTACATTTGTGTCATATTTTAGATTCCACGAATAAGTGATATCATATGGCATTTGTTGTGTTTTGTTGTTGTTGTTGTTGTTATTTTGCCATTCCACATATTCCCTGAGCAGGAACTGAACCCAGGTCACAGCACTGAAAGCTGGGGATACTAACCACTAGGCAACCAGAGAACTCTTTATCTTTCTCTTTTTGACTTACTTCAATTAGTATGGTAATCTCTAAGTCCATTCATGTTGCTGCAAATGGTGTTGTTTCATTCTTTTTGCGGCTGCATACTATTCTGTTGTATACACGTACCACATCTTTATCTATTCATCTGTTGATAAGCATTAAGGTTATTTCCATGTGTTGCCTATTGTAAATAGTGTTGCTATGAACCTAGGGATGCATGTATCTTTCTGAATTAGAGTTTTGTTTAATATATGCCAAGCAGTGGAATTGCCAGATCATATAGCAACTCCATTTTAAATTTTCTGAGGAACCTTCATACTGTTTTCTATAGTGGCTGCACCAACTTACATTTCCACCAACAGTATAGGAGTGTTATCCTTTTCTTCCACCCCCTCTCCATTATTTGTTATTTGTAGACTTAAATGATAGCCATCCTGATAAGTGTGAGATGTGTAGTTTAGATTTGCATTTCTCTAATAATTAGAGATGTTGAGAATCTTTTCATGTGCCTCTTGGCCATTTTTATGCATTCTTTGGAGAAATGTCTACTTAGATCTTCTGAGCATTTTTCAATTAGTTTGCTTGTTTTTGGTTGTTGAGTTGTATGAGCTGGTTGTATATTTTGGCAATTAATCTCTGATTGACCTCATCATTTACAAATATTTTCTCCCAGTATATAGATTTTTTTCATTTTGTTATGGATTTATTTGCTGTACAGAATTTATACATTTCATTAGGATTCACTTGTTAATTTTGGACAAAGCATCATTATCAATTCAAGTAAAATTGCTAGTTGTTTACAATGGCAGCCACTTTTACAAAACTTACTAATATTATCTTTTTGTAACTTAGAACAGTTTGCTAAATGCTTGTTCCATTCACTGCTTCATCCTAGGAGATTAAAGAAGAGGAAATCAAGAAGAAATTTACTTAAGGTGTGAGATACACACAGGATACAATATGTAGTTTATGTACGTAAGTGCTTGAACTCTTTAAAACAGATAGAGAGATAAGAGAAAAAGTATCTATCTAGGGGTCCTGACACATATTTAAAGAAATTAAGAGGGATTATATTTTCTGAGTTGAATGAATAGAAATTGAACCAGCATTGACTGATTCTATCAAAAATATTTTAAAATGCATATTAGGTCTCAGGAAATCTCAGTGCTAGTCAGTTATGTTCAGCTACCAAGAAAAGTGTCTAAACATTTGCTTCAATTTTCCCAGAGTGGAAAAGACAAAAAAATTAAATAAAATGCAGACCTAGCTTTCAAAATTATGGGCATGACATTAGAGTCAGTTAGACAATAAATAAATATCCAGAAGTGATTGAAAAAATGTTGAGACCAAAATTAAAGGAGTAATGTGTGATACAGAGTAATGCTGTAGAAGGGTGCAATTTTTCTTTTAAGAAATAAATTGATTGAACAATGAAAGAAAGAGGGAAGTAAGCCATTTAGACATTTTGAGGAAAACGTGATTGAGCAAAAGCAAAAAGCCAAATATGGTTAGAGCAACACAGGGAGCATTATAAAATGAGGTCAGGGAATTAGGCAGTGGTAGAACTTTTACAGTCATTTAGACAAAGATAAGGACTTGAGTGGAGGAAAGTATAGATAAATTGTATAGTTTTGAATAAAACTAATGGCATAAGTTAATCTGTGTTTATGATGGCATGGTGGCAACTCTGTGTGGAATAAAGGATGTAGTGGAGCAAGAATAGTTTTGGGGGCCAATTATGACTGACTAACACAAAGGAGAGATGATGATTGGTTTGGACTAGGATGGTAGGGTAGTGAAAATAATCAGATTTTGGACATCCTTCTCAGGAAAAACTGATAGAAATGTTGATGGATTCATGTGGATAGAGACAGAAAAGCTTACTTAAAAATTGCTATTATTATATCTATTAAATAACATGGGGAGATTTTGTGTAGACAATTTGAATATATGTCTGGCGTGTAAAGATGAAGTAAAGATCCTAGCATAGAATTGGTTTTAAAATCCATGAAACTACATGTGGTCAATTAGGGAGTGAGTAAAGATGGCAAAAAGAACAGAACTAAGAACTGATTCTTGAGAATATCCAGCATTTTGAGAATGGTAAAATTCAGAGTAAGCATAAAATATTAAAAATTAAGAAAAGGTACCTGTGGTTTTCCAGTGGTTAGGACTATGTGCTTCCACTACAGGAGCCATGGGTTCAATATCCTAGTCATGGAATTAGGGGAAGCGTGCCATGCAGCAGCTGCTAAGTCGCTTCAGTCATGTCTAACTCTGTGCAACCCCATAGACGGCAGCCCACCAGGCTTCCCCATCCCAGGCAAGAACACTGCAGTGGGTTGCAATTTCCTTCTCCATGCCATGCAGCGTGTCCCCCACAAAGAAGAGAAAGAAAGACAAGTCCTTGTGAAATATGAGAGCTAAGGACAATGTTTTATAAGTGCTATGAAAGTCTAAAAAGGAACTAAGTATTAGCTGTATCTAATAATACAATTATTTCAAGAAGGATAAGACTGAGAACTGACAGTTGCATGTGGTGAGGTAATGATAATGAGCTTGATACAGTGGTTCGTATTGTGTAAATGCCATCACTACTGTATCAGGCAATACCTGTCCTCCCAGGTTTCCTTCACCCCACCTCCACCAGTGAGAGTCTCATCGTGTGAAGATAGATACTGCATCCTAAGTGTTCAGTTCAGTCGCTCAGTCGTGTCCAACTCTTTGCGACCACATGAATCGCAGCACACCAGGCCTCCCTGTCCATCACCAACTCCCAGAGTTGATTCAGACTCACGTCCATCAAGTTGGTGATACCATCCAACCGTCTCATCCTCTGTTGTCCCCTTCTCCTCCTGCCCCCAATCCCTCCCAGAATCAAAGTCTTTTCCAATGAGTCAACTCTTCACATGAGGTGGCCAAAGTACTGGAGTTTCAGCTTCAGCATCATTCCTTCCAAAGAAATACCAGGGCTGATCTCCTTCAGAATGGACTGGTTGGATCTCCTTGCAGTCCAAGGGACTCTCAAGTGTCTTCTCCAACACCACAGTTCTAAAGCATCAATTCTTCAGTGCTCAGCTTTCTTCACAGTCCAACTCTCACATCCATACATGACCACAGGAAAAACCATAGCCTTGACTAGATGGACCTTAGTCGGCAAAGTAATGTCTCTGCTTTTGAATATGCTATCTAGGTTGGTCATAACTTTTCTTCCAAGGAGTAAGTGTCTTTTAATTTCATGGCTGCAATCACCATCTGCAGTGATTTTGGAGCCCAGAAAAATAAAGTCGGACACTGTTTCCACTGTTCACCACCCAACTCACCACCCGTCACGCTGCCTATGTTTTCATGTGCTCTTGAGTGATTCACTTCCAAAATCTTATTTGAAGAGTGGCTTTCAAGAGCTACACAGGTACCAACTGGAATAGCCCAAGTTCTACTTCAGAAATTAAAGACTAAGAAAAAGGGTTTAGTTTGGGAGAGTGATGCTAGAGAACCAGTACGTCATGAGTGAGACTGAAGCAGAGCCAAAGCCAGGAGATGATACATTCATTACAAGGATGTTCTGTATACCTGTTCACTGTTTTGACAACAAGCCTCCCTCCTTTCCGTACCAGGAACAGAACCTCAGATATATTTCTGAAGCAATGGGAGGAACACTGGTGGATAGCTTTCTTGTGAATCATTAACTCTCTCACACTTCAACGTTTTGCTTATGTGACTGCAGAGCATCTCCAGAGCATCCCACATTATGTTTTAGGTAAATGTGGTCAGGAGGTAAGGCCAAGATGATTTGAGTGGGTGGTCCTGAGGAACTGATGATTTAGATATGATATAAAGAACATTAAAGGGTTAACTTTCAGAAGTGCACTGGTGAACACATATTTGTGTGAGTGAGTGTGTGTGTTTGGATTCATGTGTAGAGAGTCAGAATGCCAGATAGACGGAATCAACATATGTGAAGACCATGAAATAGAAGGGAGCACATACTATTCGAAGGCTTGAAGGAAAGCCAGATTGGTCAAGATATACAGAAAAAGAGAAAAATGAAAAACAAAAGGACTAGAAATGTGGAAAGAAGACAAATTCCACAGGCCATGTTGATGATGTGGATCTTTATCCTAAAATCAATGGAAATGCAATAGCATATTTTATAAGTGAAGACTGTATAAATCTATTTTCTTTTGAAAGATATTTAGTAGCTGTAGCTCAAGTGTGGAAATATATGAAAAGGGATTAGGGCCAAATGCAGTGAAACACATAAGATGTTTTTAGTAATCTTAGCTAGATATAATCATAGTTTGTACTGACATTTTGTATCTAAGAAATAAGTGAAACTAAATGAATTCGAGAGATAAAGAAAGAGAACTTTGTCATAGATGGGGTGTGTGGAGTGAAAAAGAGATATTAATTGCATCTTCTTTATGATGTCAGTTCTGTGTACTGAGATGCGGAAACAGTGGAGAAATTTCAGTCCAAGTGTGGGATGTGTAACTCGTTAATTTAGCTTTCAGCATGTTGAGTTTGTTTAACCTGTGGCATTTAAATATAAATTATTTGAATAGAAATAAAGACATGTCATTGCATGTGAGAAACTGGAGATAACCTCATGTTTGATAATTGCTTTAGAAATAATTTCTGAACTTTGTATTATTAATGAACTGCCAATGGCACTATTTTTAAAAAGATGGGACTTCCTTGGTAGTCCAGTGGTTAAGAATCCACTTGCCTATGCAGGGGACATGGGTTAGATCCCTGGTGTGGGAAGATTCCAGGTTTCCCTGGTGGATCAGCAGTAAAGAATCCACCTGAAATGCAGGATCCTCAGGAAACATGGGTTCTATCCCTGGGTCAAGAAGATCCCCTGGAGGAGAGTACAGCAACCCACTCCAGTATTTTTGCCTGGAAAATCCCATGGACAGAGGAGTATGGCAGGCTGTAGTCTATAGGGTTGCAAATTTGGACACAACCAACAGCTCTGCAGATAAAGAATCCACCTACAAAATAGGAGATGCAGGAAACATGGGTTCAATCCCTGTGTCAGGAAGATCCCTTGGAGAAGGAAATGGCAAACCCTTCCAATATTCTTGCCTGGAAAATCTCATGGACAGAGGAATCTGAAGGGCCACAGTCCAATGGGTCACAAAGAGTCAGACAAAACTGAGTGACTAAACACAACTGAATTGATTTAGCACGCATGCATGATTGGAAGATTCCACATGCTGCGCAGCAAAACTAAGGCAACAGGCTGCAACTCCTGAACCCAAACCACAACAAAGGACAGCCCCTGCTCACTGCAACTAGACAAAGCCCCCGCACAGCAACAAAGACCTTGCGCAGCCAAAAATATATACATTAATTAATTAACAAATGTAGCTGGCTAAAATACACCTTTACTAGCTGCTGTTGGCAGATGGTACCCTTCAAATTCCTCTGCTGCCCTTTATCAGGTAGCAAATGTTGGTACTTTCAGTTTGCAGCTCCGTGCTTCCTCAGAGAACTGACCAGGCTACACTCCAGGAGAGGCCTGAAAGGGTCACACTCCTCACCTCATCCTCCAAACACATGACAGAGCCCCTGGCAGGATCAAGGTGAGGCTACACTTTTTCTTTCAATAAGCATCTTTGTTTAACTTTATGATCCATCCTGTCCTGCTTGCCTTACTTCTTTGCAGAAACTTTAGAACTACCCCCTTATTAGATTTTGATTCTAGGGAATCCAGTGTAAGATAATTTCAAGCACTTTTTCCCCCCAAAAAAGGATTTAAGCAAATTGAAAGCCCCTGTAAATTCTTTTTTTTTAAATTTTTGTTTAAAGATTAGTTCCTCTCAACAGAACTCTGTAGATCAATTCTAGACAAAAACAAGTTGAGCTTCCATTTGGTTGCAAATCCAGCTCTTCCTGATAAATGTCCATGTTGCACCTCGTATAAAGCTTCTTAATCACTGAAAAACACCAAATTGATCAGCACGCATCAGAGAAAGTAACTATGAAATAACCACCACTCTTTGTGTTCAAATGTTTTAGTTGAATTACTTTATTTGGGCACAAGCCAATTATCAATCATGCCATATCAGAAAACTACAAAATCTATTCTCTGGAATAGTATTTAAGGGTTACATCACTTCTCTGGTGGCTCAGACTGTAAAGAATCAGTCTACAAAGCCTGAGACCCAGGTTCTATCCTTGGGTCAGGAAGATCCGCTAGAGAAGGGAATGGCAACCCATGCCAGTATTCTTGCCTGGAGAATCTCATGGACAGAGGAGCCTGGCAGGTTGCAGACTGTGGAGTTGCAAAAGTCATATATGACTGAGCAAATCTCTGTCAGTCTGTCACTTGTTTAAAACATGTTTTATGAATAATAAGTTTTATGATTACTTAAACAAGTAGAATTTATAGATATAATCAGATTTTTTGTGGCAGAACATCTTGTAGATGTTAGTATACTAATATAAATTATAAAAAGTTAGAAGATCTGATAGCATATCAAGACTGTCGAGATTGAGAAACAGCTTTAACACAGAGCACCTTAGTGATTAAATACCCCAAGAAATAACTTTGGGAAACCACCATAGAACTTCCTAAATAGAACTCTCCAATATTCTATTTACTAACATCACCAGAAATTTATATAACCAGTCTAACCTGTCACTGCCCCCAGTGCCCTTAGGGTTTATAATCAAATGTCATTATTTTTCAGTGTTTATCACTGTTGATAAAAGTTGTATCATTTAGAAAGCACTTTTATTTCTACTGGAAACTGTTAAAGGTGTTATCCATCACATTACTTGTAACATCTTATATCAAGACTCACACAGCAATTACTTCTCAAAATTGATATCAGAAAAATGTGTATGTTTATAAAATGAGCTCCTTTTTGTCTTTGCTAGGAGAAAATTCAGCACTGAATTCAATGTTAAATTGTAGTTAGAAGCTCATTTTAGTTGTCTCATAATAACCTTGGGGTATTTCATTATATTTGCCCTTTTAAAATATTTACTTGCCCTGTTTAATACTGTATTTGATAAATTACTTTACAAACAAGCAAAAAATTAATCTTCATTAATTTTTAAGAAGGTGGTAGTACGAGTATAAGCCTAAATAAATATTTTTCTAATATATAAGCAGAACAATAGAATAGTACAATAGAGATCTAGCTAGTTTATTGGATTATGAAGAATATTATATGAACAAACATTTTATTTTTTAGTCTGAGAAATATGGAGAGCATTTTTATTGAGACCCAACTGTTCTTTAGCTTCCTTACCTTTGAGGGGAAACAAATTTGAGATGAATTTTCATTAGACAAATGGTTATTATGATGCAAAATATGGTTTGCTATGACTGTGAGGACATGATTCATTGTGTTTTGCTATTTTGAATTCACAAGGGAATGTTGAACATCTCTGAATATAAACATGGAAAACTTCCATAACATCTGCTGCTAATTTCTGCCAGCTGAAAAGTGATAATGATGATGAATATTTTTGTTGATGATGCTGATACATGGGTCTAACTAAATTAACATGCAGACTATGGGCATCTAATTGAAAACACATGATTTGTAATATCACCTGGTTGGCTTTATGTTTAGTTACATTTTAAATTGTCCCAATATGCTTAACTTTCATGATCTGTACTTTTCAAAGTTAATAAAATATTACAAATGGTAAATATGTTACAATGTGTCACACTAACAGTTAAATTCATTTATTCATTCACTGTCATATATCGTAAAAACAAGTTTTGACTGATAATGTGCATGTAGGGCATGAAACCAAAGCTCTTGATGATGAGAAAAAGGTTAAAATTCATCATCCAACACTTTAAAATGCTGTGCTATAATTCACTATTTTATTAGGAACAAATGAACATATCTTGACAATCTTGTGCTTAGTTGCTCAGTCGCATCTGACTCTTTGTCTCCATTGACTATAGCCTACCAGGCTCCTCTGTCCATGGAATTTTCTAGGCAAGAATACTGGAGTGAGTTGCCATTTCCTCCTCCAGGGAATATTTCCGACTCAAGGATCAAAACCATGTCTCTTGTGTCTCCTGCATTGGCAGGTGGATTCTTTACCGCTAGTGCCACCTGGGAAGCCCCTTGACAATCTTAAGAAGCTAAAACTAAAACCCTACATAAAGTAAATTGAAAATATATAAATACATAACTTTTGTTTATAGAATCTCTATGACACAATAAACCCAGCATTTTAGTGTGTCTAGGCTGATAATTGAACCTTTAATCTTTGGGATTTACTGTAACAATCACTGTACATTTTATGCTTTATGTTTTTAGCAGCAAATTACAGAAAAGGATTGCTGTCTCCTATACCATTTATTTGAGAAAACTATAAAAAATGTTTATAATTCTTTAACTAGAATACATTGTGTAATGGTGTGTTTGACTAATAAAGGTTTTTGTAAATCCTCAGGACTGGAATATTAATTCATTTTAAGAGTTCATTACGTTTGCCTGGTAAAAGTCTTTAATTCAAAGTTCTTGTGATTTATTATTTAACCAACGTGCGATTCTTATTAAACTTCAATTAACTGCATATGTTAGTTTATTTTACACTTTAGTTAACACTTTAATTGAGGGGACTTCCCTCGTGGCTCAGACGGTAAAGCATCTGCCTATACAATGCAGGAGACCTGGGTTCAAACCCTGGAGTTCTTCCAGGGAAGAACTCCTGGAGAAGGAAATGGCAACCCACTCCAGTATTCTTGCCTGGAAAATCCCATGGATGGAGGAGCCTCATAAGCTACAGTCCATGGGGTCTCAGAGAGTCAGACACGACTAAGCGACTTCACTTTCACTTTCAACAAATTGAGACATACACTATTATCTAACAAATGTTTTACATCAAATTTTTCAAAATTAATGAAAATAAATATTCATAGTAGATTGACAGATGGGGAAAATGGTAAACTTTGAAAGGCTATGATTCTGTTTTTTAGCAAACTTTTCTCAAAGACTCCATTAAACTTCAGAACGAATTTCCTCAGCTAATTATTGAAGTGAGAGCAGTAATAAATCCTATTATTCCTGATTTATTTTAAACATGAAAACTCATGGTTCTTTTTACTATTTACCAATAGAAAAGTAAAGTAAAGTGTAAAGAAGTCAAAACTATGTACACCGTAAAAGAGACCTTCTGTCAGAGATCCTGTAAATCATATTTATTTAGTCTGAGATCTGCTGCTCTGAAAGCTACTTCTGAATAATCTCTCATTATTTTCCAGCTTGCACCCTTCATGTTGATTGAGAGAATCTTTGGATACTTTCAAGTATGAATTGCTGGATCACACCTGGATGACTTTTCTGATGGCACATTTCAGTTCATCAGGACTCATTTTCTTCAATAGTATGTTTTCAGCACGTTCTTCTGACATACTCTGGCACTCAGGAATATCTCAAATCAATTTATGTTAATTAGCTTCACCAATTTTTCACTATTTTCTTCTGATTACCCTCTTTTAGTCTCTTTAGTACCTATGTGTTCAGTTTATCCTCTTAGATTACTTATAGATTACTAAATAGTCTACCATCCCTTGATTTTACATGCTCTAGGTGTCCAATTAAAGCTCCTCAAAAGATCACCTCATATTAATATTTTCTTTCAGCTCAGTCAGATTAGGTTAAATCATAGATCAAGAGTTTATTTGCTATGAAGCCTTATTTAATATATTTAAATAGTATGAGACTAAGAATTCTCCTCTGTAATAGAGATTCTGGTTATTATTTATTTTTTTCTTGCCCATACATTTGCAAATAACTTTTACACTAAAACCTCCTCCCAAAACTCTTAACTTCATTGCGCCATCTATTTTGTCCTGAGATCCTAATCACCCTTTCCTGTGTAATTTAGAGTACTCAGAGAGTGGCAATGGGTCTGCCTTCAGACTGTTCACTACTGTCTATAAAGATCTAAGTAACAAAAGAGAGTATTCAAAAATTTTGACATTGTCATGACCTCAAACATGTCATTATTCTTCTAGTTGTTGCTTTTCATTGTATCCATAACTGAAACACTATGAAAAAGAAACTAAAATTGGTTCTCCTAGAGGTAATTGGGAAAGCATGACTGTAGTGTGTCTGCAACTATTGAAGTGAACAGGTAATTCTTCAGTATCTTGTGTTTCTGTGGGTTTGCCCACCCAACTGGGACAAACACGTAGAGCACCAATGCAGTGAAATCATCAGAAGAAGTAAGCTGGTGCTACATGATAAGCATGGGATGAGTGCATTTAATGAAAACAAGCTTTTAGTATTATTGATAGACATAGAAGTCCAGGCTGTGGTCATTCATGCATCACTTTTAAAGAAATATTAATAAGGCAGACAGAAGGTATAAAGCCCTGAGAAGAAATCCAAGCTCACTAAAATAAGTATTCATTGTATAACTTTAGCTTTGAAGACTTTTCTTGTTCCTTTTAGTCAATATGGTGAGAGTTAAAGAAGTATATTATTGATGTTTTAAGTTTTCTCTGATAACTAGCAATGGTGAACACCTTATAACCCATTGGTCATTTAGGTATCTTCTTTTGTTAAGCGCCTCTCCAAGACTTTGTCCATTTTTAGAAAATTGTCTTGTTGATTTGTAACGTCTCTTGAAGTATTCCAGGCCTACTTTCTTGGTGTACTATCAGTATTGCAAAGAACTTCTCCCAGATTTTGGGTTGCACTGTAATTCTGTTAATCATATAATTTGCTGAAAATGGCTTTTTTCGGGTTAAGACCTCCGTGTCAAATTTTCCTTTATAATAGCTATATTTGAGTCCAACTTAAATGATCATTGTCTACCCTATTATCATTAATAGATTTTTTTTTACGTTTTCACTGGGAATCTTTATTATTTAATATTTTACACATTGTCCACAATCCCTCTTGAATTAGTTCTGTATGAGATTTGATGCATGTGATTAGTTTAATTTGGGGAGTATTGGTATTTATTCTATCATTAACCTGTTCATATTACAAATTTTTTGCTTAAACCATGGTTTCTATTTGTCTGGCCTGGTGTCTCTCTTTTATTGTTTCTATATAGTATAAAGTGAAAGTGAAGTTCGCTTAGTCATGTTCAACTCTTTGTGACCCCGTGGACTATACAGTCCATGAAATTCTCTAGGTCAGAATACTGGAGTGGATAGCCTTTCCCTTCTTCAGGGGATCTTCCCAACCCAGGGATTGAACCCAGGTCTCCTGCACTGCACGCAGATTCTTTACCAGCTGAGTCTCAAGAGAAGCTCATACAGTATAAGATAGACTATTATTTTATAACTGTTAATGGCGTGCATACTGTTTTGAAGTGATAATTGTAACTTACATGTCAGCTTAGTCCATAGTAGAATAAAAACAGCAGTAAGATGTGTTACATGATTTGCTTCAGTTTCTAGATGATTGTCTTCCAAGGTGGTTGTTATCTACTTAGCAGTTATTGAGACACTGTTTCGATTCTACAGGTCCAATTTCCACACTAATTGCTTAACCCCTGGGTTAATGACACTTTTACTTATTGCTTAGCACAAATCCAGGAGAGGGTGAGGTCAACCAGTTTGTTTTTCCAGATGGGTCCTCTGCCACTTATTGTATGAATTAGACTAGATTTCTGGCTTGCTTAAGTGCTAAGAAGTTTATTCTCAATACAGTTAATTCTTAATGTATTTTATCCTTAATGCATTTGTGCCATTATATGCTACATTTTAAAAATACCTAATCCCATTTCCTGTCTCTTTATTTGGTAATGGCACTTTTATATATCCCTGTGCTGTTTTAAGTGCATTTGTTCACTTTTACATTTATTTTGTCATTTCATGGAATTTTAGATGGAAGTTACCGTGACCTAGTTTCTTGGTCCTCACTTAACCAAATCTTTTGTGATTGCTGATTCTTATATTTTTCTGTTCTTTATTTGAATACGCATACATGTATATACACAATACACATATGTACTTATTGAATATAGATGTACTATACATATACACATACATATATTTATATATTTATACATATGTATACATGCATTTATGTCCTTACACATAGATTTTAGCATACAAGCATATAGATATAAATAGATATGTTTAAATTTACATTTGAGAAAAACATGTATAGCAGGTTAATTCATACTGTGGAATAAATTTTTCAAATAAATTACTTAATTCTGTAGTTTCTGTCTTAAGATAGTAATGTCTGACTGAGGGAATATTTGACATTATATCACTAACTGGGTGAGCAATTTCTTAAATCAGTTCAAAATGGCACTGATTTAGGAAAAAAGAAAGTGAACAATGGCACATTGTCTAACCTGTATATACCCATTCTGTAATCCATTGCTGTTTCTAATGATTGATATGAGAATGATATTAATAACAATGTTAGACTGGATACAGTTGATTCATATTATATAATGCCTATTATAGGTGTTGGCTGCCTATGTTACTTTTGCTAATTATTTTTAAAAATTGTGTGGGAAAAGCTAGCTGTTATTAGGGCAATTGAAGCTAATTCATTAATGCTAAATATAATCATTCAAAGCAGTTCCAGCAAGTCATTAGTACCACCATTCACCTAACCAGATCTTTTGGGGACATTTTCCATAAATATAATAGTACAGTTTTAAAAAAATTTCTTTTCAAATACCATAATTCAAAGTAGTGATGTGTGCAAGTTAAAATCTTCGCTATTTGTGTATCCAGTGATGTGAAACAGGAGTCTGCAGATACATTATTTTTAATTTATCTAACTTTTTATTAGTCTAATTGTTAGGAAGCATCTTACTGAATACTGAATATGTAAATAATTTTATTAAAAACTCGAATTTAAGTGTCTGTTAACCAATAGAATCTTTCTTACTTATTTGTTCTTATTTACCACTCAGCAAATTTCCCATGCTGTGATGAATTTTTAAACTGACCATATAAGACATGATATTGCCATTTAAAATATTTATATTGACTCTCATTATATGATGACAATATTTTGGTTGAAATAACAACTTGAAGATAGTTTTGCAATGTGATAATTACATTGTGGTGGTGGAAAAGCAATAGTGTTGCAAAATTAAAAGTATACAAAGTATATTTTATTTTTGAATGAAATGAATTCCAGAGCACCTGGTAAATTTAATCAACAAATCATTTAAACCACATAGTAGCATAATTGTGAATGTCTTTAATTGGTGAAGAAGAAGCAAAGAGATCATATCTATTGGATTAAATGTACCAACCTAAATGACCGTTGGAATAACATGCCAATATTTTTATAGAATGAAATAAAGATATTTAAGTGATTAAAAAATATTTATGTAACAGAGACTTGCTAAAAACTATTAAACTCATTTCCTATTGCAGGACACATCAGTTAATAAAATGTCTCACTCCGCTTGCCATACTGATTAGTTCTTTCCAGTGGAAAGAAGACAAAGTTGATATATCATTTCCTGGTCAACATAATTAAAAGGCTAAAAAGATCCTATTTCTCTTTTTTCTTTCTTTCCTTCTTCTCTTCTTCCTCCCTCCTTCTCCCTGTCTCTCTCTGTCTCTCCTCTCCCTTCTGCTAGCTGACTGGGTGCAAAATGCAAATGAGTCACAGAAGTGCCTAATCCACAGTCTCTGTAGCTGAATGGCTGAGTATAACAGAGTGCTACAACCACTGCTGAGATGTTTGGAGGTTTAGTCTCATTGTTGTCAGCCAATGACTTAACTTTAATGAAATTTGTGTTTACCTTATATACTAAGCATTGATCTTTTCAATTAATTTGTATTTAGTCTCTGTCCTTGGATGGAGAAGTTAGCGAGATTTATTTAATATATCTTAGCAGCATTGTCTATATCATATCATCACTAGCTTCTTGAAAAACTTTTATCCCCTGAATTCTAGGCTAATAAACTCAGGTTCCCTGCCTACATCATAGATTGCTTCCTTGCAGACTCCTTTTCTGTTATCTCCCTCTTAAATATTAAAGAACCCAAGGAATATGTCTTTACTCTTCCCCATGGACTTTATTTATGCCCTGATAATTTCTTTCAGGTCTGTGACTTTAGTCTACATCTCAGATCCCTAATATGTTCTTGATCTCGATCGTCTATGTCCAATTCTTATAATTGCTACTTGGTTCTTAAGGCATTGTAAATTTAGCATGCCCAAAATAGAATTCCTTATTCCTCTCTAAAGAAAATGTTTCTGTCCCTAGCTTTCTCCACGTTAAGTTACGGCATCAACAGCTTTCCAGTTATTTAGTATAAAATGTAAGGAGTTATATTTGAGTTCTTTCTTTCATTTCCTGCTTCTAATCCATTTGGATCTTCCTCCAAAATGTATCCTATCACTTCTTACACTCTCTGCAATAGCCTGGGATAGCATCACCTCTGATCTGGGTTTATGAATTCTAAGCAAGGAAGTTATATCATCTCATTTATAATTTCAAAAAGGTAATACTGGACTTCTCTGGTGGTCCAGAGGTTAACAATCCACCTGCAGGTGCCAGGGATAGAGGTTCAGTCACTGATCCAGGAAGATTCCCTTTGCCATGGGGCAACTAATCCTGTGTACCACAACTACTGATCCCAAGCACTGACAAAAAGAGTAGCCCCCACTCACCACAAGTAGTGAAAGCCCACATGCATCAGCAAAGACCCAGCACAGCCCAAAATGAATAAATACGTACATTTTTTTAAAGGAAAAGGACTAATCCCTTTTTAGTTTTTGCTTCTCTTAGACAATAGACCTTTTATAAACAGAAATAAAATCATGTAACTCTGCTAAAACTCCCCAGGTAATTCTATGTTTTTATAAAATCTAAATTCATACTATGACATGTATCTTCATCTTATGACACTAACATGCAAAGACTGATTCAAAGCTGTGGAAGACTTATAACCATTAGATGAAGAAATAATTTTAATATGCTTTCAAAAGTCTAGAATAATGTCTCAGAATTTATTAACTAGATAAGCTTTTGAGTTCCATAATTAAATAATTAATAATTCTGTATTCTCTATTGATATAGTCTGTAAATTTGATAAATATTATTTCTGCAATTTTTCTGCATTCACACTGGTGTAGGTTTCTACTTCCAGACTAGTTCTTAATTCATTATGCTTTGTAATAGATTTATAATTTTTCTGTGGAATATAGCAATTATCTTTTACCTAAGTTCACTACTTCCATTCTGACCTTATAATACTTTCTCTGTACTGAAGCCAGAGTGACCTTTCAAAATTATAAATCAGATCATGTCACTTCCTTGTTTAGAACTGTTAAAAGGCTTTCCAGTGCCCTTGAGGAAAAACAAAATAAAACAAATAATACATCTTTACTGTGGCCTAAAGACACTACCTTATTTGATTTTTTGTTACTTCACTGACCTTTTTTCATTTCTCTTTCTTTGCCTCTTGTTCAATAAGCTCCATCCATAATGTTCTCCACTGTCCGTGAGTTGTGCCAGGCTCTCCCTGGGTTATATTTTATGGGGCTAATATTACTACTTGGAAAATAATTCCCCATATCTCCACATGGCTGATTTCTCATTTCTCTTCAGGTAGGACCTTTAAGAGCAGCTTCTTCCAGAACCCCATGAAAAATAACTCTCCATTTAACGTCTTCATCATATTAACTGTATAATTGATCAGGACCTGAAATCAACATGCACACACATATTTACTTACTTGTTTTATTAGTTTGGATTGAATATACTGGAAATTAATCTTTTACTCATTGTGATGCTTCCTAACTCTTGGTAGAAGCCCTCATAATAGTTCTCAGTCAGTCCACTTATGTTGGTTGCTTGGTTACATGTATAGCTTTGGCGTGGATTAAACTCTCCATGGAGGCAAGGAATAAATTTGACTGATCTTATTTCAACATGGCATTCAAAGAGTTATCTAGGTAGAACATATATGTGGTAAATATCTTGTCACATTATATGTAGGTCAGCAGTAAAAATACATAAATAAAAATTAACACCAAGGACAAGATTTCAATTAGTGAACTAATTCACACTGTTCAGATGTTAAATAGATTGTGAAATCCCTCTTTTTTTTTTTAAATCAAGATATATAGCTCTCCAAGGTGACACCATGTTCTCTTTTCAAAGTTCTTGTTCAAATAGAGAGTCCTTTAATCTGCAGAAAAATGTCTCAGCCAAGGCAGCATATCACAATCATCTACAGAACTCTAAAATATACTAATATTCGGGCCCCACTTCAGATTGACGGCAACCCTTTTTTGGGAGTTGGAATATGGGCAGTGGTAATTTGAAAAAAAAAAAGTAAGTAACTTAAATATAAGCAGAATTATAAACCACTAACTGCAGCTGTTACTTTTTCCATTCATTATCAGTTCGATGTGTACAACTGATTACATCTTCTCAAAGTGTTCAATAAAAGTTTTTGAATGCTATCTTATTTTATTAATTCTGTGTCTACATATTTACTCAACTATGTGGTTTTTCTTTTTTACTGCTTTCTCCCAACAGACTTCTTATATGGATGCCAAATGGATCTTCTCAATCTTTTATTATAAGATTTTTAAGGATAGAAAGTCATATTTTTGAGGATACTGCATTGCATCAAAGCAATAAATTGAATATCTCTTTTTGACTATTAACATTTATAAAATCACAGCACATATTTGCAATTGATTTACTAAGACTATCTTTTAATCTATGAAAAGAAAAAATATACATATATACTTAGCTTGCTTACTTAGGTGGTTCATCATGATGGGCTTCATGGATGTTCCACATAGATACAACTGAAATAGTAGAAAAATGAATATTATGCATTAAAATATATTTTAGGTATACCTAAAAGTTAATATGTTGTATGTCAGATGCAACTTGTAGCTTACTTAAAATATAATGTGAAGCTTTTACCCAAGATCTATTGAGTCAGTACATCTAAAAATGAGCTTAGGTATATTTAGTACAGTTAACCTTTTATTAGGCTACACAGGTGGCTCAGCTGGCAAAGAATCCACCTGCAATATGTGAGACCTGGGTTCAATCCCTGGATTGGGAAAATCCCCTGGAGAAGGGAACAGCTATCCACTCCAGTATTCAGGCCTGGAGAATTAAAAGGACTTGCATAGCTTGTGGGGTCTCGAAGAGTCCAACACATTGAGTGACCTTCACTTCACTTCCAACATTTTATTATGCAGAATTTTGAATATACTTAAAAGTAGAAAAGCTGGAAAATGCATCCTATTATACACATCACCTATCCCCAACAACCATCAAAGCACTGTCAATCCTGCTAAAACTACAACCTCATTCATTCTTCTCTTCTTAGGCTATTCTGAAGCAGTTCCAGACATATGGCTCCCTCCACTAATATTTTTATGTGGACCTCTAAACCATAAAGGCTCTGTAACATCATAAAAATACCATTATACCTGAAAAGATTTTAAAAACATGATTATTATCACATATATTATCAGTTCAGTTCAGTCACTCAGTCATGTCTGACTCTTTGCTACCTGGTAGTCTGCGGCATGCCAGACTTCAATGTCCATCACCAACTCCTAGAGCTTACTCAGACTCATGTCCATTGAGTCAGTGGTGCCATCCAACCATCTCATCCTTTGTCATCCCCTTCTCTTCATGCCTTCAATCTTCCCCAGCATCAGAGTCTTTTTCAATGAGTCAGTTATTCCCATCAGGTGGCCAAATTACTGGAGTTTCAGCTTTAGCATCATTCCTTCCAAAGAAATCCCAGGGCTGATCTCCTTCAGAATGGACTGGTTGGATCTCCTTGCAGTCCAAGGGACTCTCAAGTGTCTTCTCCAACACCACAGTTCAAAAGCATCAATTCTTTGGGGCTCAACTTTCTTTATAGCCCAACTCTCACATCCACATATGACTACTGAAAAATCCATAGCTTTGACTAGACAGATATTTGCTGGCAAAGTAATGTTTCTGCTTTTTAATATGCTGTCTAGTTTAGTTATAGCTTTTCATCCAAGGAGCAAGTGTCTTTTAATTTCATGGGTGCAGTCACCATCTGCAGTAATTTTGGAGCCCCCAAAATAAAGTTTTCACTGTTTCTATTGTTTCCCCATCCGTTTGTCATGAAGTGATGGGACTGGATGCTGTAATCTTGTTTTTATGAACGCGGAAGTTTAAGCCAGCATTTTCACACTCCTCTTTCACTTTCATCAAGAGGCTCTTTAGTTATTCTTTGCTTTCTGCCATAAAGGTGGTATTATCTGCATATCTGAGGTTGTTGATATTTCTCCCGGCAATCTTGATTCCAGCTTGTGCTTCATCCTGTCCAGCATTTCTCTTGATGTACTCTGCATATAAGTTAAATAAGCATGGTGACAATATACAACTTTGATGTACTCCTTTTCCGATTTGGAACCAGTCTGTTGTTCTATGTAAGGTTCTAGCTGTTGCTTCTTGACCTGCATACAGATTTCTCAGGAGGCAGGTCAGGTGGTCTGGTATTCCCATCTCTTTAAGAATTCTCCATACTTTGTGGTGATCCACACAGTTAAAGGCTTTGGCATAGCCAATAAAGTAGAAGTAGATGTTTTTCTTGAACTCTCTTGCTTTTTCAATAACCCAAGGTATGTTGGCAATTTGATCTCTGGTTCGTATTCCTTTTCTAAATGTAGCTTGAACATCTGGAAGTTCAAGGTTCATGTACTGTTGAAGCCTGGCTTGGAGAATTTTGAGCATTACTTTACTAGCGTGTAAGATGAGTGCAATTGTTTGGTAGTTTGAGCATTCTTTGGCATTGCCTTTCTTTGGGGTTGGAATGAAAGCTGACTTTTTCCAGTCCTGTGGGCACTGCTGAGTTTTCCAAATTTGCTGCCATATTGAGTGCATCGCTTGCACAGCATTGTCTTTCAGGATTTGAAATAGTTCAGCCTGAATTCCATCACCTACACTAGCTTTGTTCGTAGTGATGCTTCCAAAAGCCCACTTGACTTCACACTCCAGGATGTCTGACTCTAGGTGAGTAATCACACCATCATGGTTTACATTTCTAATGGCCTTTTCCCTTATTTTTTCAAAGTTGGTATAAATCACGGTTAACTAAAGAAGGTCTATCATCTTTCATGTTTCTTTAATCTATGAGTGGCCTTTCACTTTTGTCCTGTCAACTTATTTGATAATGAAGTTGGATTTTGTTCTTATAGTTTCCAATATTTGAAATTTGCTGATTTTAAGGGATCAGGTAATATGTTTTTCCATTTTTTATACATGCAGACATTGGGAGGTATTATACTCTTCCTTCAGGAGAAATAGAATTACTAGTTATATTTTTTATTATTTTTGTGATGTTAACGTGTTCATAATTGATTCTCTAGGCAAAGAAAGTTGATTCTAATCTATTTCTCTTGTTAAACAATATTGCAAGAAGATGGTAAAATGTCTTAAAGCATGAAGATGTTATAACAACAAAGCAAGAGGTTAGTTGAATACATTTTAGGTCTGGTGTATCTTGTAATTTTAAAAAATTAAAGAAGAAAAAAATAATTTGTTGTGTCTGAATAAGGTGTAAGAGTAGCAATTTTGTTTCATTTTTAGTACTTGAAATTGTATTTCAGTTCAAATGCTTTACTACTTGAATTGCTGTATTTGTGGACTTTCACTGAGATAAAGGATAAAAACTTGTATTTTGAAACTTGTGATCATTAGAAACATTGCTTTGACTATAAAGTAAAAATTCCTGGGATCCCTTTTTATAATATTTAATCATAATCTCTTAGGAAAGAGCCTGGGAATCCACATTTGAAGCAATTATATATGAGGAAAAATTAGAAAGCAGTGAAATATAATATAAGCAGAAAGAACAGCATTTATTGACCAAGGAAATAAGAAAATAGCTTTGCTTACTTTGAGTTTTACAATTACAATTTCTATTCCTAATTACTGCAGAGTATTCTTTAAATATTTGTTTTCACAGAGGATTATTGAAGCCATTTTTATAATGACAAAGCTGAGGTTTCACGAGCTGTATTGACTCCATCAGGAAAGAACTCAGACTGAAGTTCAGTTCCTATGAATAGAAATCTAATAAGTTTTCAAGTTCAGCAAGTTCCCCTACATTTATTTTGTTTTAGGTAATAACCCCAAATCTTCTGAAATCTAATTGTATATTACAGATTATAATTGTGTCTATCAGCTGGTTTTAGAAAAGGCAGAGGAACCAGAAAATAAATTGCTGACATCCGCTGGATCATGGATAAAACAAGAGAGTTACAAAAAAACATCTATTTCTGCTTTATTGACTATGCCAAAGCCTTTGACTGTGTGGGTCACAATAAACTCTGGAAAATTCTGAAAGAGATGGGAATACCAGACCAGCTGACCTGTCTCTTGAGAAACCTATATGCAGGTCAGGAAGCAATAGTTAGAACTGGACATGGAACAGGCTGGTTCTAAACAGGAAAAGGAGTACATCAAGGCTGTATATTGTTACCCTGCTTATTTACCTTATATGCAGAGTACATCATGAGAAATGCTGGGCTGGAAGAAGCACAAGCTGGAATCAAGATTGCCGGCAGAAATATCAATAACCTCAGATAAGCAGATGACACCACCCTTATGGCAGAAAGTGAAGAGGAACTAAAAAGCCTCTTGATGAAAGTGAAAGTGGAGAGTGAAAAAGTTGGCTTAAAGCTCAACATTCAGAAAATGAGGATCATGGCATCTGGTCCCATCACTTCATGGCAAATAGATGCGGAAACATAGAAACAGTGTCAGACTTTATTTTCTGGGCTCCAAAAATCACTGCAGATGGTGACTGCAACCATGAAATTAGAAGACGCTTACTCCTTGGAAGGAAAGTTATGACCAACCTAGATAGTATATTCAAAAGCAGAGACATTACTTTGCCAACTAAGGTCCGTCTAGTCAAGGCTATGGTTTTTCCAGTGGTCAAGTATGGATGTGAGAGTTGGACTGTGAAGAAAGCTGAATGCTGAAGAATTGATGCTTTTGAACTGTGTTGTTGGAGAAGACTCTTGAGAGTCCCTTGGACTGCAAGGAGATCCAACTAGTCCATTCTAAAAGAGATCAGTCCTGGGTGTTCATTGGAAGGACTGTTGCTGAAGATGAAACTCAAATACTTTGGCCGCCTCATGCAGGGAGTTGACTCATTGGAAAAGACTCTGATGCTGGGGGGGATTGGGGGCCAGAGGAGAAGGGGACGACAGAGGATGAGATGGCTGGATGACATCACCGACTCGATGGACATGAGTTCGAATAAACTCCAGGAGCTGGTGATGGACAGGGCGGCCTGGTATACTGCAAACCGTGGGATCGCAAAGAGTCGGATATGACTGAGTGACTGAGCTGAACTGAACTGAACTGAACTGAACTGAACTAACAAAAATATTGAAGTAATTATTAACATGATGATTTTTATGATGAACAAATGCTTACCATCAAACATTCCTCTCATCACAAATCTTATTCCAATTATACGATAGGTAAGTATTTATGGAGTTCAGTGCCAGTTGTTCCAAAATAAACCACTTATTTTGAGCTGAAGAAAATCAAGATTCCACAGACTTGAGAATAACTTTTTAATCCTCTTTAACTACCTAAAAGTCGAACAAGGCTGAATGGCTAACACTTAAGTACCTAAAAGAATTTAGTTAGGAAGTCTGTACCAGGAAGAGAGCTGTTACCAAAGATAACTCTTCGTATATCAGAAACACACCTCCCCAAGCTTAGCATACATTTGTATACCAAATATTTGCTCTTCCCATCTTCTTGTGAATTGTCTTTCTCCCCTTTGAAATCTCAGAACTCTATCCCCTTTTTCTCAGCTCTGAGTGGCATACAAGCCTCTGCTGCTGCTGCTGCTGCTACTTGCTTCAGTTGTGCTTGACTCTGTCCAACCCCATAGATGGCAGCCCACTAGGCTCCCCCGTCCCTGGGATTCTCTATTGCCTGGCTATTGAGGAGTCTCATATTTCTATGGTGTTGGTGATTTAGTCACTAAGTCATGTTCAACTCTTGCAACACAATGGACTGTACCCTGCCAGGCTCCTCTGTCCAGGGGGTTCTCCAGGCATAACTACTGAATTTGTTGCCATTTCCTTTTATAGAGGATCTTCCCAACCCAGGTCTCCTGTATTGCAGGCAGACTCTTTACCGACTGAGCTACAGAGGAAGATATTTCCATGGGCTCTTGTAAATATGAATTAAATTTGTTTTTCTCCTTTTAATCTGTCTTTTGTTAGCTTAATTGTTAGAGCAGTCAAAGCACCTAGAAGAGAATAAAGGAAAAAATTTCCTCCTACAGTATCAGTCTTTAAGCAGCTGAAGCCATATTTATAACCATGTTATATTACCTGTAGTTGGAATTTAGGTGTGATATATTGCCAGATGTGAATGCTACATTTTACAAAATATTTCAACTGAGTTGCCTTAAAATTATAGTAAAGGAAATATATTTAAGATAATATTGTCTATTCTGAGGAGCTGACAATCTTAGGAGGCCATGTTGCTGCCTAATTTAAGCAAATAGAAACAGTTTATTTACTGTAAGGGCACAACCATGGTACAATTATTTTGACTCAAGGAGTTTTACAGCATCTTGATTCACAGCTGCAGATGGCACTCTTAATCGAAAGAAGTAGCTGGACCTTTAGAAAACATTTTACATTATCATTCTCATGAAATTACACCTTGAAGATCTCATTAAATACAAATGCACCTTTTTCGCCCTTATTGTTAAAAAGTAGAATAAACTTTAGTGATATTCCAAAAATCAAACCAAATTAATGGACACAGATAATTAGATTTCATGTAATTCTAGCTTATCCTTTAAATTTTTAGGTAATGTGTTGAAGAAACTGCAGGCATTATGTCCCCAAAGCTTTCTATTAATGTTTAATACTAATTATTATGACAATGTCAAAATATTTATGGAAATATAAGCAAATGAGTTCATATCTAGAATGAGAGTGATTGAAGTTGATCTCAAGGCAATGTGAAATATGTAAATTGTCATTAAACCAATAGTATAGAAAATATTGAAATTAAATTTAAAGAAGTTATATTCTTGTTTTTAAAAGTTTTATTTTCATGTCTTATTTCTTTGCATTTTATTTTTGTTTCCAAACTGTTCAGTTCAGTTCAGTCACTCAGTCATGTCTTGTTGTGCCCAAGTCGCAAAATCTCCCAGTGACCACCAGGGAGCCGATATCCGATGCAAAAGCAAGAGAGTTTTTATTACCAAGCTTGAGCTGGGGCTCCCATCCGATACCGATGAAGTGGCTATAGGGAGGAGCCCTGAGTTCTGGATTACATTGCTTATATAGGGTATCCTCATGCAAGAAATTTGGAAAACGGGAGTTTCCGGGTTGGGAGACATCTAATTGGTTACCTTCTGTGGAAGGGTTAGGTGTTGGTTTCTGATTGGTTCTTATTTTCCCGGGCTGGCCACGGGTTCTGATTGGTTCCCATTTCCTGGGCTGGTCACAGGCTCTGATTGGTTCCCATTACCTAGGTAGACTACGTTAAGTCAGGAGATTTTGGTCTGGGGTCCGATTGGCTCGAGGGTGCTGGGGTGAGGTCAGGGGATTTCCAAAGGCTCTTGGATTTTCAAAGGCTCTTTTCCTGGAGCCTTACAAAATGGAGTTTTTCTGTTAACAAAATGGAGTAGCTTAGGTCCTTCATTCCCCTCTTCTCTAGGATCCAGGACAGACCCAATCATGGGTCTGGGGTCAGCTCTACATTGTCTCCTGCTAAGGGGACAGTTTGTAGGGCCGCATATTGGGATCTGAGTACCATGAGCTGCACCATGTTGATGCGGCTTTTAATGAAGGCCACCAATTTGTTTAGTAAGCATGGCCCGAAGGTGAGCAATAGTAACAAGACAATCAGGGGCTCCACCAAGGAAGATATGAGAGTTGCGAACCAGGGGGATGAATTGAACCAGGATTCAAACCAGGTTTGAGACATTTCTCTTTCTCTTTTTCTCTGACTCAGCCCTTCTCTTATCTTGGCCAGGGACTCACTGACTACCCCCGAGTGATTCACATAAAAACAACATTCTTCTCATAATGCAGTACATAGCCCCCCCCCCCCATTGGAGAAAAACCAAATCTAATCCCCTTTTATTTTGCAGTACCACTTCCTCCAGAGAACTCAGTGACTCTTGGAGGTGGCTGATTGAGCTTTCTAGTCTTTCAATATCAAGATCAGTGGCTGCTCTTAGGCTAGAATAATGTTGGTTTTGCACTATTAAAGAGGATATCCCAGTTCCTGCCCCGGCTGCCCCTAACCCCAGTAGGACTGTGAGGGTTAAGGCTGAGACTGGCTCTCTCTTGGACCGGTGTGAAGCTTCTAGTTTCGGGAGGATTTCATCATTGGAGTGATAGAACAGTCGGGGGACTAATAGAACCAATACACAGAAATCTTTGGAGTCATTTAGCACCTGCCCGTGAATAAAAGGGGCTAAGCCTGTAGAGCAGGCCCACCAATTTTCCTGGGGAGGCACCAGGTACCCAGTTGTCACTATAGAATCTGTAGAATTGCAGAGGTGTTGGTAGGTTTTGGGGACATTTCCTATGCAAAGGCCCTGCCCGGTTACTCATTGAAGGGTTAATCTGGCATCTCCTTTCTGCTGCCATCAGCAAGCTTTGTGGTTTTTGGTTTGAATGTAAACTCCCTGGACAGCTATACCTTCATAATAGGGGGGTTTGATGTCATAACATAACCAGCAACTGCCAGTCAGGTCCGGGCAAGTGGAATTTAGGACCCTATAGGAGTTGATTACCATATTAAATAATGGGTCCTGATCATCTTTAATGTTAGGTCCCATAAGGCTCACTTGAGGGGAGTTGCTTGTATTAGTAATATAGGGCCCAGGAGGCGTTTGGTTAGATTCTCGAGCAGGGACGTGGGCAGGCCGAATGGGGACATGTGTAGGCTTTCGTGGCACTAGGACTGAATTGGGCCCTATGCCCCGATTTGGACCAATCTATATGGTTCTTACTTTCAACCTGACGGTGAACAGCAACCCATTGTCATATCCTGGCTGATATAGCCGGAGGCCCCAGGATTGTCCGGCTTCCCAACCGGGGAACTTTTTTCCTTCAGTTGAGAATTTGAGCCTCACCGGATTGCAAAGAAAGTTCATACAAGGCCCAGTTATGAGGGACCCCCTTCTATATCCCCCAGTTGACTCAGTGGACCCCGGAACGCGACCCAAGGTAATCAAATCACCACCAATAGGGGGCTCCCAATCGACCATCCCTGTTGACTCGCATCCCCAATCGGCGCAATAAAACTTATCAGCCCCCCACAGTTATTGATGATTGCCCAGTCCCGTCTCCCTCCTGGGCACACATAGAAGGGCGTTTCCTGTAAGCTTGCCAATTGGATGTAGTGGCTGCATCCGGGCCCTGAGTTAGTGGGGGGCCGAGTATTACACTTATCAATGCCAGCCCCACATTCGGGCTTGCCGGGCGTCTTTACCTCCCATTCGCCAATGTCCCATGTCGCCTTTGTCCCAAGACAAAGGTCGAATTCCAAGTCCGGCCACCAGGTGTTTCTGGGATGAATGGCCGAGGTGGAGTTAATTACTTCTCCTGTAGTTGCGCTTAGAATCATCCAAGTTAGGTTCATTGGTTGATGAGGGTTAGCGGCAGCACTAAGCCACAGAGACAACAGTATAAACAGTACTTTTATCGTCTTTGTAGCTTGAGTTTGAGTGGATTTGTTTTGTCCAGCTTGGTCTTCCACTGGGGGAGGAATTCTTCCCTTAGGGCGAACAGGTCCGCAGGCCATATGTGGGTGTAGTGAACCCAAGTAGATATGCCGTCAACCTTGAGAGCAGTGGGTGTCATCAAGACAACTAGGAAGGGCCCTTTCCACCTGGGCTCTAGGGTCTCTTGACGATGGCGGTGCATGTACACCCAGTCTCCTGGCCAGTAGTGGTGGGGTTCAGGTGGTGGTCCTGATTCATATAATGCCTTGAGCCTCTTCCACGTGTCCCTGTGGGAGTATTGTAAGGACCGGAGACAAAAGAGTAATCTTTGATCATCTATCTCTTTTAGCACCTCTGTTTTTAGGTTAGGAATTATTGGGGGAGGTATCCCATACATAATTTTGAAGGGGGTAAGTCCCAGTTGGTAGGGAGAATTTCTCACATGGTATAGGACAAACGGGAGGAGAGCCACCCACTCCCCGCCAGTCTCAGCAACTAGTTTTGTTAATATTTCTTTGAGTGTTCTATTCATCCTCACTACTTGTCCTGAGCTCTGGGGCCGATAAGCACAATGCAACTTCCACCTAGCCCCCAAAGCCTGGGCTACCCCCTGGCTTACCTGAGATACAAAGGCTGGCCCATTGTCTGACCCCACCAGTGCAAGAAACCCGAACTGTGGCAAGATGTCTTCAATCAGCTTTTTGGCCACCACCTGTACTGTTTCTCTCTTGGTGGGGAAAGCTTCTACCCACCCTGAGAAGGTATCTATGAATACCAGTAGATATTTGTATCCATATTTACCCGGTTTTACCTCAGTGAAGTCCACCTCCCTGTATGCTCCTGGTTGACTCCCACGTTCTCTAGACCTGTGGTTGGCTGGGTGACGGGCAGCGCTGGTGAGCTGGCAGGCCTTGCAGGTTGATACGATATTTTCTACCATCGATCTGACGTCTCTCATGGTAATCCTGGCATGTCTAATCAGGTCCTGCATCTTGCGGGTTCCAAGGTGAGTGGCCTGATGCATCCTCAGTAACACTTGCTTTCCTAGCTCCTCTGGGAGGATCAGGGAGCTGTCTGCTGCCCGCCACCACCCAGCCAGTTGTTGAGTCATAGGCAAACTTTTTATCCAGTCTAAGTCTCTTGGTGAGTAGTTGGGTAAAGCTGGCAGAACAGGGCTCCCGGGGTCAGGCAATTGAAGGGTGGCTTCTATCACAGTGCCCTGGGCTGACTCTCGGGCTGCTCTGTCTGCCAAATTGTTTCCCTTTGAGGTCAGGGTGTCTGACTTTTGGTGTCCCAGGCAGTGTATTATGGCTAGTTTTTTAGGCAGGCATAATGCCACGAGGAGGATTTTTATTTCTTCTTTGTTTTGATCATTTTACCCTCGGCCGTGAGGAGACCTCTCTCTCTGTAGATGGCTCCACGTATATGGGCAGTAGCAGAGGCATATCGGCTATCGGTAATGATGTTAAGTTTTTTATCCTTTCCCAACTGGAGGGCTTTTGTTAGGGCGATTAGTTCAGCCCTTTGAGCCGAAGTGCCAGGAGGTAGTGCCTCCGCCCACACAATTTGGGTTTCTGTGGCTACGGCTGCCCCTGCATACCTGAGCCCATCTCGTACAAAACTGCTTCCATCCGTATAACCAGGTAACTTCAGCATCCGCTAGAGGGCGATCTTGCAAGTCCTCTCGTGTTCCATGTACTTGGGCTAGTATGTCGCTGCAGTCATGGATCGACAAATCTGGGTTAAGAAGCAGTGTAGCCAGATTGAGAGCAGTAGGCTGCAGAAAGATGATTCTGGAGGGGTTTAGCAATAGTCCCTGGTAGTGGGTCAGCCAAGCGTTGCTGATCCACCTATCTGGAGGTTGTTTTAGGATACCCTCAATGGCATGGGGGGCGGTGATATGCAACTCTTGCCCCAGTGTCTGTTTATCTGCATACTTGACCGTTAGGGCCACTGCTGCAATCATGCGGAGGCATGGGGGCCAGCCTGATGCCACGGGGTCTAAGCGTTTAGACAAGTAAGTCACCGGCCGCTTCCAAGGTCCCAGGTGTTGCACCAGTACCCCCTTTGCCACTCCTTGTTTTTCATCTACGTGCAGGAGAAAAGGGTTTTGTAATGTCAGGCAACCCTAGGGCAGGGGCTGACAGCAGAGCTGTTTTAATAGTCTTGAAAGTGGTCTCCATCCGCTCCGTCCAGCTGAAAGGGGTGGTAATTTTTGTAGCTTCATATAAGGGTTTAGCCAGTTCCGCATAATTTGGGATCCAAAGACAGCAGAACCCCACGGACCCCAAAAATTCTCTCACACCTTGAGGTGAATCTGGGGTAGGGATTTTGAGTACCTTCTCCTTTTGTGCCTCTGACAGCCATCTCTGTCCTTCCTTTAATACATACCCTAAGTAGGTGACCTCTGGTTGGCATATCTGAGCCTTTTTGGCTGAGGCTCGGTATCCTAATTTTCCAAGGGTCCGCAGTAGTTCTCGGGTGCCCATAAGGCAAGTCTGTTGATCCTTTGCTGCAATTAAGAGGTCATCTATATATTGTAACAAGGTTAGTTGGGGGTGTTGTTGTCTGAACTCACCCAGATCCTCATGGAGGGCCTCATCGAAGATGGTGGGAGAATTCTTAAATCCCTGTGGCAGCCGGGTCCAGGTCAGCTGGCCGTTGATTCCTTCTTCTGGGTCAGACCATTCAAAGGCAAAAAGGTCCTGGCTCTTGGACTCCAGGGGGAGGCTGAAGAAAGCATCCTTTAAATCTAAGACCGTATACCAGTAATGGTCTGGTGGGAGAGAGCTCAGGAGGTCGTATGGGTTCGGCACTGTAGGGTGAATATCTAAAACTCGGCGGTTGACTTCTCGTAAATCCTGCACTGGCTGATAGTCATGAGAATTTGGTTTCTTGACGGAGCAAGGGGGTGTTCCAGGCCGACTGGCAGGGTCTCAAGATTTTCTTGGCTAGGAGCCTGCGGATATGGGGGGTGATCCCCTGTCAGGCCTCCAGGGTCATGGGGTATTGTCGGACCCGGACGGGGTCAGCCCCTGGCTTAAGATCCACATATACAGGAAGGCGGTGTTCGGCAAAACCAGTTCCCCCTGTCTCGACCCACGCCTCGGGGAATTCATCTAGCCATTTTGAATGTCTACCGGAGGCGATATATGTTTCTGGTGCAGCCGATATTCATCTTCTAATTGAATGGTCAGTACTTGGATCGGTCTGCCCTAGTGGTCGAGTATTTTGGTTTCCCCTGGGAGGAAATGAATCTGGGCCCCCATTTTGGTCAACAGGTCTCTTCCCAACAGAGGGAAGGGGCATTCCAGAATGACCATGAAAGAGTGGGATACCCGGCCCGCACCGAAGTCCACTGATCTTCGGGTAGTCCATTGGTATTGTTTCATTCCAGTAGCCCCCTGTACCCAAGAGATCTTTCCGGCCAGTTTTCCCTGGGGCTCTAGCAAAACTGAATATTGAGCCCCTGTATCGACAAGGAAGTCAATTGGGGTCCCCTCCACTCTTAGGGTTACCCTGGGTTCGGGGAGGGGCGCCAAACCCCGTCCTCCCTAATCGCTCAGTTCTTCGACGGCCAGGATGGGGGTCTTTCACGGTCCCTTCTTTTTCTTAGGGCATTGCTTGGCCCAATGTCCTTCCTCTTAACAACATGCACATTGGTTCTTTCCTAATGCTGGTCGCGTACAGGGACGGTTCTTACCTTCAGCAGCCAGGTGGCTCAACTGGCGCTCCCTCTCTCCCGAGTCAGGAACCGTTGCAGCCAGCAGGATGCGTGCCGTGTTACGGGTTTGGCGATCTGCCGCTTTGGCTTGCTTTTCCTCGGGGGTTTCTCGGGTGTTGTAGACTCTTTCTGCTACTGTTATTAAATCCTGGATACTCTTTGCACCCAGGCGTTCAAGTTTTTGTAACTTCTTCCTAATGTCGGGAGCTGCCTGGTTGACAAAATGCATTGTCAAAGCATCCTGAGTGCCTTCTGCTTCTGGATCCATGGGGGTGTATTGTCCAAAGGCCTCCATTAGCCTCTCCAGGAAGGCTGCTGAACTCTCGGTGGGGCCCTGCTGAACATATCCTACTCTAGCTAGGTTAGTAGGTTTCCATGCAACTGCCTTAAGCCCCCCCACCAAAAGAGTCTGGCGATAGACCCGGAGCCTCTCCTTATCTCATGCCGTATTGTAATCCCAGTCAGGTCGCGATAGAGGAAAAGAGGTGTTAATTTCATCTATATTAGTGGTGGGTTCTCCATTTGCCCCTGGGACCCTTTTACCGGCCTCATTCTGTATTCTCTCTCTCTTCTGTGGTGAAGAGAATCTGGAGCAGCTGTTGGCAGTTGTCCCAGGTGGGTTGATGAGTAAAAAGCACAGTCTCTAGAAGGTTAGTTAGCTCTCTAGGGTTGTCTGAGAACTTAGCATTCTGGAATCTCCAGTTATATAGGTCACTAATAGAGAAGGGCCAGTGTTGATGAGGTTGGTTTCCTGCCTCATCGGGGGGGGGGGGGGGGGGGGGGGGCCGGCCACTCGTAAGGGGAGGACAACAGTTGAGTCTGCCGGCCCCTCCGGGTACCTGGCTCTCAGATGGAGAGTATTCTGTGCGGGCCGCCCCCCCACCCCGTGTTTCGTCCCTGGGTGAGGGAATGGCGGGGGCCAGTGGCGGTTCGAGGGGTTGGTAAGGGGGAGGAAAGAGAAGTTCTTCTGTTCCCCCCTGCAAGATAGGGTATAGTGGCACCATTGGTTCAGATTTCTTGGGATTCTTCAGGTTCTTTCCTACACGTGTCACCAATACCTGAGCAGTAGAAAATCCCTGTTGAGGCAAAAAAGGTTTTACCCAATAAGGGGGGAGCAATATGATATTTTCCCATACTATGATATAGGGAACTTGGTCAGGGTGTCCAATCCGCGGTCGGAAGATGATATCCCGGACTCAGTGTACAGTTCCCAAGTCGAAGGTGCCTTCTGAGGGCCAGCCTACGTGGAAAGTCGGCCATTCTGCAATGCAAAAAGTGATTAATTTATTCTTTTTAATTTCTACACTGAGGTCATGAGCACGCATCTTGACCTCCTTAAAATATCAGTAACCAAGGATAGAGGTGTGGGGCTAGAATGGCGTTGCCCCATCGTCCCAGGATTAGTCTGATGTTGGTAAATTAACACAGACAATACGAACAGCCGCACAAACAGACAGAGAGGCAGGAGAAATACACCTCCGGGAGTCCGGAGGTAAAACCGAACAATGATGGCCTCCGGCCGTTCAGCGTGAATGACCTTCTATTGTCTACAGAGAACAGGGGCACTCCGTCCCCCCAAGCCGGGGTCAGGGACGTCTCCCAACGACCCCCACCGGTGACTCTCCAGCGCTTCCGCCTGAGTCGTATACCAGTCTCAGATACCAGGCCCTACCAGGAGTGAAAAGAAAGACAGAAAAAAGCTTACCGGCTGCAGATGACTCTCCGGATCAGTCTTCCCGTGGAGCCTGTGGGAGATCCCAGACAAGCCCCCAAATGTTATGCCCAAGTCGTGAAATCTCCCAATGACCACCAGGGAACCGATACCCGATGCAAAAGCAGGAGAGTTTTTATTACCAAGCTTGAGTTGGGGCTCCCACCGATACCGACGCAGCAGCTATACGGAGTAGCCCCAAGCTCTTGGTTACATTGCTTATATAGGGTATTCTCTCATGAGAAATTTGAAAAATGGGAGTTTCCAGGTTGAGAGACTTCTAATTGGTTACCTTCTATGGAAGGGTTAGGTGTTGGTTTCTAATTGGTTCTTATTTTCCCAGGCTGGCCACGGGTTCTGATTGGTTCCCATTACCTAGGTAGACTACGTTAAGTCAGGAGATTTTGGTCTGGGGTCCGATTGCCTTGAGGGTGGTGGGGTGAGGTCAGGGGATTTCCAAAGGCTCTTGGATTTTCAAAGGCTCTTTTCCTGGAACCTTACAAAATGGAGTTTTTCTGTTAACAAAATGGAGTAGCTTAGGTCCTTCAGTCTGACTCTCCAACCCTATGACTGCAGCATGCCAGTCTTTCCTGTCCATCAGCAACTCCCAGAGTATGCTCAAACTCATGGTCATCGAGTCGGTAACACCATCCAACAATCTCATCATCTGTTGTCCCCTTCTCCCCCTGCCTTCAATCCCTCCCAGCATCAGGGTCTTTTCCAATAAATTAGTTCTTCGCATCAGGTGCCCAAAGTATTGGGGCTTCAGCTTCAGCATCAGTAATCAATATTCCAATGAATGTTCAGGACTGATTTCCTTTAGGTTTGATCTCCTTGCAGTTCAAGGGACTCTCAAGAGTCTTCTCCAACATTACAGTTCAAAAGCATCAGTTCTTCGGCACTCAACTTTCTTTATGGTCCAACTCTCACATCCATACATGACTACTGGAAAAAGCATAACTTTGATTAGATGGACCTTTGTCAGTAAAGTAATGTCTTTCCTTTTTAATATGCTGTCCAAGTTGGTCATAGATTTTCTTCCAACTGAGAGGGTAACAGGCAGGAATGCCAGGGGTCTCCAAACAGAGGAAAAAGGCTGCAAGTATCAGACATTTATCTCTCTCTTCCTACTCCAGTGTTCTTGCCTGGAGAATCCCAGGGATGGGGGAGACTGGTGGGCTGCCGTCTATGTGGTCGCACAGAGTCGGACACGACTGAAGCGACTTAGCAGCAGCAGCAGCAGTAAGTGCAAGAGGAAACAAACTAGAAACAGATTTTTTTCCTCTTCTTTATACAAAATTAAAAGGTTTCTCTTCAAATTCTGTGTTGCCATGAGAACACCTAGCCCCACCTGAACTGAACTTTCTTCAAACCTTGAGCTGACCAATGCGTTTTTCTTATGGAAATATTTGTCTTCAGCTATGTTAATGAACTATGTATTTACCCTAGACTCTGCCTTTCTTCAAGTAGGTTCAGGTTAAGACTCAGAATTGATAAGGGCTCAACAAACCTGAATGTTTTACTATACATTGTTCTCCTAATCTATGTTAATGAATCTATATCTTTAGTTGGAAACCTGCCTTTCTTCAAGATTCATGTCAATCATTTTATGGCCTGGGATGACTCACCTGGTGCCAATATTATCTCAAAATGCAAGTTGTGGGTGACGGGCCTGATGCCACTCTGAGTTTTGAGACATCTCCTTTCTCTAACTAACAGCTTGCTGATAGGTGTATAACATGCTGCTGATTAAAAGACTCTTGCTTCTTGGAAGAAAAATTATGAGCAACCTAGACAGCATATTAAAAAGCAGAGACATTACTTTGTCAACAAAGGTCTGTCTAGTTAAAGCTATGGTTTTTCCAGTAGTCATGTGTGTATGTGAGAGTTGGAAAATAAAGAAAGCTGAGCACTGAAGAATTGATGCTTTTGAACTGTGGTGTTGAAGAAGACTCTTGAGAATCCCTTGGACAGCAAGGATATCCAACTAATCCATCCTAAAGGAAATCAGTCCTGAATATTCATTCGAAGGACTGATGCTGAAGCTGAAACTCCAATACTTTGGTCACCTGATGTGAAGAGCTGACTCATTGGAAAAGACCCTGATGCTTGCAAAGATTGAAGGCGGGAGGAGAAGGGGATGACAGAGGATGAGATGGTTGGATGGCATCACCAACTTAACAGACATGAGCTTCAGTAAACTCCAGGTGATGAGCAGGGAGGCCTGGAGTGCTGCAGCCCATGGGGTCTGAATGAGTCGGACACAACTGAGCAACTGAATGGACTGAAAGGCTAGCAGGGGGGCACTCTTTCTGCCCTCTTCTGATGTCTATGTCAGAAGCTTTCTCTATCTCTTTTGTACTTTAAAAAAACTTCATTACACAAAATCTCTGAGCAATCAAGCCTTCTCATTGGTCCCAGATTGAATTCTTTTCCTCTAAAGGCCAAAAATTCCGGGTCTTTCATGGCTCAGCTACAACGTTTCACAAGGAGCAGGTGTCTTTTAATTTCATGGCTGCACTCATCATTTGCAGTGATTTTGGAGCCCAAGAAGCCGCACTATAGTCATATTTGCGGTCAAGACACAGAAGAAATCACATTTTCAATTTTTAAATGAAACAATCCAAAATTCGCTTAGGATATTCTGCTAAATATTCAGAATTTATTTCTTTACCATCTAGAAGTTGTTTGTGGATGTTTAATGGGGACTTGGTAAGTATTACTTGCCATTTATTGAATGATCCACCCTTTCGTTCTCTTTTATTATACTATATTAAATTACATCAAGGGTCAACAACATCTATCCCTCCAAACTCTTTTGATAAATAACGTTTTAATGACACACACCCATATTTTTAATGTATTTTATATGGCTGCATTTGTGTAACCAAATAGAATTAAGTAGTTGTGACAAGGACTGTATGCCTGTAAAACCTGAAATATTGGCTATCCGGCCCTTTGTTTACCCTTGAATAATAAGTATGAAGAGATCGAAAAGGAAGGTGGTAGAAATGGAGGGAGGAGTAGGTAAGTAGATATGTTACTGAGCTCAGAAATATGTGCACACACATATTTATATAGATTGTTTCTCATCATCTGTTCTAACTAGAATATGTTTTGAAATTTATAGAGCAAATCTTATTTATTTTAGCTTCTATTTAGCATGATTGTATTATATTATATTATGAAGTATTAATTTATGTACTTTTTATGTTTCGTTCTCCTTTGTGAGTCTCTCATTAATTCCTCTCTTAGTGATCATTTTACTTCACCAGATAACACAAAACAAAATCAAGTGCTAGAGATGGCACTGGCTCTAGCCTAAGATAGAAATATTTGCATAGCAAGTTTATCCATTCCCTAAATTAGAGAACAAAGGGTTCAGGGAAAGATTCAGAGAAAGATCTAGAGGAAAAAATCCTTCTTTAGAAAAAGGAAGAAAGCCCTGGATACAGTACAAGTAGGAAAGTCTCAGTTTCTAGCTCCACGTAAACATTCACAAAAATAAATACTACTCTCTTTTCTGAGTTCAGCTCAACTGACTAAGCCTCCTGGATGCAAGGATACAGGAAAATTCACTGACCAGGACAGGTGGAAGGGACATTTTGAATGAAAATGTATGCACTGAGGGAAGATTTCTCCCTTATCAAGGTAATTTTGAACAGAACCTGAAGAGTACTCTCTAGTATACTAGGACAGCATTCGGTATATTGACAGAATGGCAAACATTTTAGCTTTGAAACTATTTCACTTAAAATTTAAAGTTTTATTAAGTGTATTTTTACCCTGCTGCTGTTGCTAAGTCCCTTCAGTCGTGTCCAACTCTGTGCGACCCCATAGACAGCAGCCCACCAGGCTCCCCCATCCCTGGGATTCTCCAGGCAAGAACACTGGAGTGGGTGGCCATTTCCTTCTCCGTAATTTAATTAATTATAATTAAATTGTACATGTAGTTATAATAAAATTATAATTTTAAAGTAATGATTTTAACCATTCTTAATCCATAACTGATGAAAATTTACATAAAATTTTCAAATTTTTCAGATTTAAAATTTTGAATTTAAGCGCATATACAGAAAAGTATATTATGTGTTTATAAATCATTGTCTCTCAGAATTCTCAAAACCTCAAAATTCTCTGCGAAGCTGGTTAACATCCCCAGAGATTCTTAGTCAACTGTTTATGATTTTACAGGGACAGTAAATAACATCATTTTCTTTCCTTCTATGTTCAAACAAGAAGGAGATATATGTAGGAGTTAAACAGATGGGAATGAAAATATTTTTAACTGATAGTAATATTCAGAAGGCAGCTTTTGGTCGCCAGCTGAGTGGATTTACTCCTCCTCCACTCCTGAATTAGACAGTCATCTTCTCAGTCAGCTGTAGTGTGGACAACCCTGAGGAACTTCTGGAAAGGAAGCCTCGCATCAGAAGCCATACAAACTAAAAACAGGCTGACTTCAAATAAGAAGCTGGTGAACTAATCAGAACTGGTTCAGAACCAGTGAATCAAAGTAATCTCCCTCTTCCCAAGACGTCCATCTAGACAGAGCTATGGTTTTTCCAGTAGTCATGTATGGATGGATGTGAGAGTTGGACCATAAAGAAAGCTGAAAGCCAAAGAACAGATGGTTTTGAACTGTGGTGTTGGAGAAGACTCTTGAGAGCCCCTTGGACTATAAAAAGATCAAACCAGTCAATCCTGAATATTCATTGGAAGACTAATGCTGAAGCTTCAATACTCTGGCCCCCTGATGCAAAGAGCCAACTCATTGGAAAAGACCCTGATGATGGGAAAGATTGAAGGCAGGAGGAGAAGGGGGTGAGAGAAGACAAGACGGTTGGATGGCATCACTGATTCAATGAACATAAGTTTGAGCAAACTCCAGGAGATGGTAAGGACAGGAAAGCCTGGAATGCTGTACCCCATGGGGTCACAAAGAGTTGGACATGACTGAGCAGTTGAAGAATAACAACTCACAAGAGGAATAAATGAGATATAAGGAGAGACTAATTATCTTTCAACTTAAATATTTCCATTTGTAAGGGTTAGGGTATTCTCAGGTGGCACACTGGTAAAGAACCTGCCTTCCAATGCAAGAGACACAGGAGCTGTGGGTTTGATCTCGGTTGGGAAGATCCCCTGGAGTAGGAAATGGCAGCACACTCTAATATTCTTACCTGGAAAATTCCATGGACAGAGGAGCTTGGCGGGCTACAGTCCATAGTCTCACAAGGAGCCAGACAGGAATGAGCATCTGAGCATCTAGGATGTGGAAAGAGAAGATACCTGCATTGCCCTAGAGTATTTTAGTGGGTCTTATACTGACTCTAAAATTTGAGCTAGCAGTTCATAATGTAGAAAAACTGCTCATATAGGTTTGTATATTTATTTCTACTTGTGAAAATGTTGAATTATACTCCTATGATTATGAAAGTCTTGACCTTGGCTATTAACTATTGTGCTAAAGCAGAGAGCATTTTTGCTTAAAGTGAGTGAGATGATCATGGTTTGTTTTTAATTTGGATGTTTTGTTTGATTATTTGCTTATGATCTTTAATTTTCTTTGAGCTGAAATCAATATTAAGCATAAGATTTTTTAACAAGAAGAGAAAGTTAGCAGGTGGAAAATCAATGGGAAAAAAACCTTGTTGTTTTAGAAAGGAATTTATTATTAGCAAATTATAACCAGAACCTCAAAATTACATTATGGATTTGTTTGAATTCTCCTAGATGGAACAATAATCTAAAGAAATGAATAAAAGAAAGAAAGGGGAGATAGCTGAAAATGGATACCAGTGTCTATTGTGGGCTACTGGAAATTTTTCATTGGAGAGAAAGTCTAGGAGGCAGTACAGGACATGTGCCTTGCTGTTATCCCAAGCAAGAGTCAAGTGCATGTGATGGGGAGTGTACGCACTAGCTCCTGCCAGCCATGTAGAAAGCTACCCCTGAGCGACATTCATTCCCTGGCCCATCTGGCCTTTCACAGGGGCAACAAAGGTGGCTCCAGCAACAGGAGAAAGCTCTCAGGCAACAGAATGCAGATGCCAGAAGTTGAAAAATCAAGCTGATTTTTACCTGACCTAGTAAGATATGTGCATATGTAAGAGTGTGTGTGTATGTGTGTGTGTGCACGTGCTCAGTCATGTTCAGCTCTCTGCAACCCCATGACCTGTAGCCCACCGAGCTCCTATGTCTGAGGAATTTTCCAGGCAAGCAGACTGAAATGGGTTGTCATTTCCTACTCCAGGGGATCTTCCTGATCCAGAGATCAAACTCACATCTCTTGTGTCTCTTACTTTGCAGGCAGATTCTTTACTGCTGAGCCACCAGGGAAGCCCTGATATAGTACAATATCAGCACTTAAAAGTAAGCTTTCTATCTCACCACAGGGTGTTTGCTCTATGGTTTCTGAAAACATACCTTATCAGATCAAGAAAATGCCTTTCTATTCCTAGTATTGTGTTATTACAAGTGGGTGTTGAATTTCATCAACCCTTTTATTTGTGTCTGCTGTAAAAAAACTGACTTCTTTCTGTATTTTTCAATGGGATAAATTATAATAACTTGAATATTAAACAAAATACATATTCCCTGATTAAACATAATATTTATGTCAATTAATTCATTCAATGTCTTGTGGAATTTAAGATTTTGGCTTCAGAATAATTTAGGAGAGAAACCAGTAACTTTCTGCTCTCTTAATACTCTTGATATATTTGGCATATTGAGTATACAAGTTGATCAGTCACTCTTCCCAAATTTTCAGTGTTCTGGAAAACATAGAGTCTTTTCTTAAGAGGAGGAGGGTGTACTCTTTTCTTAAATAATTGCTATATTACTCAGTAATGCATTTGGAAAATTTTGAAATTATGAGTTCAATATCTAAGATTACATACAATGCTCAAGAGTTCTTTCCTTTTTGTATCACATTCAGTAGGTTACATTTGTCTAGGAAATTATGCATTAAATTTTCAAATTTATTGGCAGGTTTTTATAGTTTTATTCTGCTTGTAATATCTGCAGGATCTATTGTAATGCCCCTATTTAATTTTGACACAGATTTCACCATTTCAGATTTTTCTCATGTTTCATTCATCAGTCTCACTGAAACATCAGTTTGATTAGATTTTAAATAAATAACTTGTGATTTTAATTCTCTTTACTGTATGCTTGCATTTTATTAATATATGATCTAGATAATTTTCATTCTTTAAATTTTCCTTGTTGTTTTTTTGTAATCTTTAATATGGCTGTTAACTTTTTAATGAACATGCTATTTTCTTTTCTTATTCATAAAATTTATTTATACTATTTACTCTGGTAATGCTTTGGCTACTTCCCAGATGTTTTAAAAGGTTTTAAAATATAAAATTAAGGAAAGAAAATATATGTAAAGTAGAGGAAACAGTAAGAGTACACCCTCCTCTCATTGTTATAAAATATAACATAAATCACTATCAATGATTGATAGTGGTCAATCTTGGTTTATGTCTATCCTTTGCAATCCATCATTTAATATTTACAGAGATTTAATTTTGCAGCATATAATTTCATCCATAAACATGGTATTTAGCACTTAATGACAGGACACTTTTCAAACTCTTCCTTTATATGTGTGTGTGTGTGTGTGTGTGTGTTTATGTGCATGTGTGTGTGTATTTGTGTCCACCCCTAAATGTATACATTGAAGCCTTAGCTCCTAATGTGATGATATTTAGAGACATGACTTTAGTGTGGTAATTCCATTTAGTGGAGGTTATGACTGTATAATTTCTATGATGGAAGTAGTCTTCTTATAGGAAGAGAAAGAGACAACTGAGCTTGCTCTCTCTAACATCATGTGAGGGCACAGAAAGAAGATAAGCCATCTGCAAACCAGAAACAGGACACTCATCAGAACCCAACCTTGGTGACGCTTTGATCTCAGACTCCTCAGCCTCCCAAATGACCAAACTCATTAAACTATTAATTAATAAAGTCAAGATGCTGAATCAGGTAGATCTGAAAACAAAATTTTTAATAATTGTATACAGCATCTATGAGGACAGGTTATTTTGTCTGTTTTGCAACCAAGTGTTTGCCAAGTGACTAAAACCGAGCGTAATACCTAATACATAAGAAAGGAGAAAAAAAGAATAATGGTAAAGAAGAAAGGCAGGAAAGATGAACACAGTGCCACATACTCTTAGTGGCATTTTTACATTATTACTAGTGTCAATTAGCAAAAGTGTTCTTTCACATAACTTAATACCCTAAATGTTGAAGCCTTTAGACAGTCATTTTGTACCCTGGGTTTTCGTTACCTCTCACTCCTTCAATTTCCCATTAACTGCATCCCACAGAGTGATGTCCTTGAAGTAATCCCATAGAAAAAGTCTTTGGGGGAATAGTGAGAAATTATTGCGATGTTTCTACAGTCAATAGTAAGATATTTTTAGTGGACATTTTCCAGTTTTATCCTCTCTGCAAACAAATCATATTTAGATACTCCAGAGAGCTTGTTTTTATTTTCTATTGCCAGATGTTTTCTATTTCAGTGACAAGAGTCTTTCTTCCATGCATATTACAAATCACATTGATTTTGAGCCATAATGGAGATGAAAATGAATATGTAAAACAAATAATATATGCTTTATTTCTATATCACAGATCTTTTTTTATTCTGTTTATACATTTAGCATACATCTACCGTGAAAAATTTAGAGAATAAGAACAATAAAATAGCTATTTACATTTATATAAAATATTTTATGTTGGCATTGCTTGCTAAATGCAAGAGTAAACCATTTAGAGTAAACATAAAGAGTGGCTTCTTATCATTCCAACAGATATTAATCTATGTGCATTTAGATAACTAATGCCGTGATTGTTCTGAACTCTCTTGGCTATCAGAGAACTCTGGACAAATAGGCCTCTTGTTGCCTATATCTAAAAATACTGAAATATTTTGGTCAACTTTAAAGAGGAACAGAGGGAAGAATATTTATTTGGGGGCATAAATTTCTAAACAGTGGCTTTACAAGACTTGAATAAAAGTTAATAGGAGTTAGAGTCAAATCCTGGGGTTCCCTAGCAACTCAGATGTTAAGGAATCTGCCTGCAATGCAGGAGAGGTGGGTTCGATCCCTAGGTCGGGAAGATCCCCTGGAGGAGGAAACAGCAACCCATTCCAATATTCTTGCCTGGAGAATTCCATGGACAGAGGAGCCTGGCAGGCTACAGTCAATGGAGGTCACAAAGAGTTGGATATGACTGAACACCTAACACAATTACAGTTTACAGAGTCAAACCCTACTCTGTTGATTCCCCAGATAGCCCAGGCCACAGTTTCCACAAGGATTTAGCCAGGAGAAGGGGGCAACAGGATGAGAGAGATGGTTGGATGTCATCACTGACTCAATGGACACATGAGTTTGAGCAAATTCTGAGAGACAGTGAAGAACAGGGAAGTCTGGTGTTCTGCAGTCCATCAGGCCTCAGAATCAGGCGCGAATTAGTGACTGACCAACAACTGTAAAATTGGTGTGATAGTACACCATAGCGTGGTTGTAAGGATTCAAGTGATTTCTGCATAAATTGCTGAGGAAAATATATTGTAATTTTAGGGTTAAAAACTAGGAACTTAAACACAATTAATTATAAACTCCCCCAAAGCAATTTTACCTCAGTCGATATAAGGGCTCAACATTTAGTAAATGTTGAGTAACTGAACACGCGAATAAACAACAAAGTGGTCCAATATAATAATAACAGTTCTGACTTACATTCTCTGCATCAGCTAGCCTGGGAAGCCAAGCTAGAACTTCAAAGGAAACAGCCCAGGAAGCCAAACTATGACCTCAGTAGCAGCTGGTCTAGAATTCTCAGGACTTACTCAATGACAGCTTTCCCACTTCCAAATTGGAACTCACCTGAAAAAGCCAAATATACTCTCCAAAGTAGTTACTGGTTCTAGTCAGCCTTCCTCTGTCTCCTCTTGCCAACAAACTTCAGCCAGAACATATCTAAAAACCTTTCCATTTTGTTCACTATAAAACCTTCCTATTCTCCTGCACCCTTTTGAATCTCATCAAAAATGTAAACAATAATAGTGTATTTCCTCATTTAGGTGTTTTAATTTGAGAATGTTAAAAAAAATTGACACAAAACCCAAAATTCCATTAGTTGCTCTATTATATTCAAGGTATCAATTACTTGTGAATCCTATATACCCTGAATAATAAAGAGGAAACTAGGAACTTCTCGTAACGCATCTCAGAAAGAAAACCAGTTGCTATTTGTGATATGGTTAGAGTTGAATTTGGTGCAATGTTTGATCCATAACACTTGAACATCCAGTATTATATTTTTGGTTTGTTTGGCAAGCCAATAATTCCTATATCTTAATTGCTTCATTTTAAAGAACATCTCCAGGAAGAAAATGGTCTTCAGTACTGGGAGGTTGAACTGGAAACAAATTGTCATCTAGGGTTTAATATTAAAAATGCTTTCTTTATAAAAAGAAGTACAATTTGAAAGACAGTGGCATGTGTTGAATAATTGAGTTCCATGTATTTTAAAAAAGAAAAAATAAACCACTTATATCTTGCTATGGAAGCATATTTAAAGCATATTTTTCCTAACTAGGAAATTAATACGATATTATGCAAAGCAGGCTTTTACGTCATATGCAGTTTTAGATAAAACTGATATAAGATTTTTAACATCTTTTTTATAGATGTTATAATGTGCCTTTGTGTGGTCCTCTGGGTTCATCTTGTGCCGGGGGGTCTCCCACTTTCTGGACTTCGGTGACTGCTTCTTTTCCCAAGTTACGGAAGCCTTGAGTTATGTTTTCAAACATATCCTAAGGCCCTTTGTCTCACACTTCTTCTGGTACCCCTGTAATGCAAATATTAGTGCTCTTGATATAGCCCCAGAGGTCTTTTCAATTATCCCCATTTCTTTTCATTCTCTTTTCAGTACAGTGGCAGGGATTTCCAATACAGTGGCAGGGATTTCCACTCCTCTGCCTTCCAGCTCACTGATTCATTTCTCTGTATCATTTAGTCTACTGTTGATACCTCCTAGCGTATTTTTTTTCTTTCTAATGTTATTATAATCTCCATCTCTGTTGGGTTGTTCTTTATAATTCTCTTGGTTAAAAAATTCTCACTTTGCATTCTGTGGGTCCATTCTTCTCCCGTGTTCTTTTAGCATCATTACAATCATTACTCTGAATCTCAGGTAGATTTCCTTATCTCCATTTCACTTAGTTCTTCTGGGATTTTTTCTTGGTCCTTCCTCTTCTGTCTTTTGTATAAGCTGCTCTTTGTATTTTTATGTATGTGGTAGGTTGGTTGCATTTCTTGATCTTGGAAAAGTGACCCTCTGTGGTTGTTCTGTGTGTCCCAGCAGCACACTCTCTTCTTGTTGCCAAAACTCTATGCTCTAGGGGGTCCCTCTAAGAGGGCTGCATGGGTCCTTCTGTTGTAGTGACATACTTATTTGTGTGGTCTGGAAGGCTTGGCTGGCCCACAGCCTGATTAGTTGCCATGCTCTGCCTTGTGTAAATGCTCTTGGCTGCTGGTTAGTGGGGCCTGGTCATGAGGCAGCTGACTGCAGAAACCTAGGAGGCCTTGGGGCTGATGATGCTTACTGGAGGGCGGAGTCAGGTCCAGAAGACTCCTGGGCTCTGACCCCTTCTTGTGGGGGAAGCTATGTTCAGTGGTTATTGTCACATTACTGACAGGCAGAGCCAGGTCCTGGAGTCTGGCTATAGGCCCAAGGGATCGCAGAGCTGGTGTCAGATTTCTGGGGGAGGGGAGATGGACAGTGGGGGAGGGGTGGCTCCTAACACAGTTGGGCATGGACTCAGATGTCCCGAAACTTGAAACTTGTATTGTCCAGCTAGTGGGGAAGGCCCATGCTCAGCTGGTCTCAGGGCAGTGCTGCTGTGCTCTGGGATTGTGGTTTTCTTGGGTCTGGTGTCTGTCTCCTGGAGAGTGGACCTGGGTCTTGGCCCCCTGGTGGGAAATGCTGTGTGTAGATGTGTATTTAGAGGCCTATAGGGTCAGGAAATCTTCAGGCAGCCTACTGCTGAGGGGAGGGCTGTGTCTACCTAGGTAGTTGTCTGGCCCCAGATGGTCCCGCACAGGGGCACAGGGTACTGGGTGGGGCCAGCAATTGGTGCTGATGCGCCACCAGCAAGCTTCCATGTGAGATCATGAGCTCCTGAACAAGGCCGCTGCTGGTGCACACACCCTGCATGAGCACAGCTGCCCCAGCTCTCTAGAAGACTCTCCCAGACCAGCATGTGTATCTGGCCCAGGCGCCTATGAAATTATTGCGTTTGGCTTTTTTCCTTCATGCACATGAGATTTTGTGTGTACCCTTTAAGAGTGAAGTCTCTATTTCCCTCAATCCTGTGGGGCTGCCGAAATTGAAGGCCCCCTGGCCTTCAAAGTCAAATGTTGTAGGCGTTTGTCTTTTTGGTTCAAGACCCAGGTCTGCAGGTCCCAGTGTGGGGTTTAAAACTCACACTTGTGGGAGAAATGCTGCACTATAATTATTCTCTCATTTGTAGGTCACTCACCCTTGACTGTGGGAACTGATTCTCTCTGGCATATGCCCCATTTTCCAGTCTCCTCTCCTTCTTTACATTGTTAGCTATCGAAGATCTTTTCTGGTAGAATTTGGTCTTTCAAATCGATGGCTGTCCTGGAGATGGTTATGATTTTGGTGTGCTTTTAAGTTGTTGAGTCTTGAAGGCAGCTACCAATTTGGAGTGACCTTATCTAGGAGGGGAAATGTAGGTTCCAAGACTATACTAATTCTAATGATGAATCTCAAGTGGTTGGCTGTTGAAATCACTCTCTTTCGTCATAAAGAATGCAAGCTGTTTCTAAGATAATAAAACTGCTGTGTATTTCTTATATTGAGAAAATCCTCCTCATTTTGTTGTTTTCATGTTCAAATAAAATTTTGAATTGAGAAGCTTGAGAGGAATAATGCTCATGTTAATAAGGTAACTACTTTTCTATGTTAAAGGACTCTCTACAAAGATATTTTTAGAGTGTTTTGTTTTTAATCTCAAGAAAGAAAATGGTTTATTATTTTCCAGCCAAAGTCTATATTTACTAGTACCCATGGCCATGGAACAACAGACTGGTTGCAAATAAGAAAAGGAGTACATCAAGGCTATATATTGTCACCCTGCTTATTTAACTTATATGCAGAGTACATCATGAGAAATGCTGGGCTTGAAGAAGAACAAGCTGGAATCAAGATTGCCAGGAGAAATCTCAAGAACCTCACACATGCACATAATACCACCCTTATGGCAGAAAATGAAGAGGAACTAAAAAGCCTCTTGATGACAGTGAAAAGGGAGAGTGAAAAAGTTGGCTTAAAGCTCAACATTCAGAAAACGAAGATCATGGCATCTGGTCCCATCACTTCATGGCAAATAGATGGGGAAACAGTGGAAACAGTGTCAGACTTTATCTTTTTGGGCTCCAAAATCACTGCAGATGGTGATTGCAGCCATGAAATTAAAAGACACTTACTCGTTGGAAGGAAAGTTATGACCAACCTAGATAGCATATTCAAAAGCAGAGACATTACTTTGCCGACTAAGGTCCGTCTAGTCAAGGCTATGGTTTTTCCAGTGATCAAGTATGGATGTGAGAGTTGGACTGTGAAGAAAGTTGAGCACCAAAGAATTGATGCTTTTGAATTGTGGTGTTGGAGAAGACTCTTGCGAGTCCCTTGGACTGCAAGGAGATCCAACCAGTCCATCCTAAAGGAGATCAGTCCTGGATGTTCTTTGGAAAGACTGATGCTCAAGCTGAAACTCCAATACTTTGGCCACCTCATGCAAAGAGTTGACTCATTGGAAAAGACTCTGATGCTGGGAGGGATTGGGGGCAGGAGGAGAAGGGGACAACAGAGGACAAGATGGCTGGATGGCATCACTGACTCGATGGACGTGAGTTTGGGTGAACTCCGGGAGTTGATGATGGACAGGGAGACCTGGCATGCTGTAATTCATGGAGTCGCAAAGAGTCGGACACGACTGAGTGACTGAACTGAACTGATGGTCAAGTAAAATCTTTGTTGGAAGTTTTTTATATAAAATAAAGGAGAGTTTTCATAAAAGACTAGTGAAACTTTTGTGACAAATGGTGGTCTTTGGGATCTGTATGACAAAGTGCAGCCCAGTGTGGGAAAGGAACTCTCTCTTCAATTTGGCTTGTAACTCAACACTGATAAAGAAACTCAACGTTTGGCTGATCTCGGAACATCAATCCAGGGCATACCACTTGTGGGCCATACAATGAAAAGCATCATCAGGGAAATATGAGAAAATTTTAGTTGGCTTAGGAGAAAACAGAATGTAAAAGAGGCTACTGGGTGACTACAATGACAATTAGGTTTACGAATACATGCAGGTCTCACAGAAGACTTAAGACTGGAATATATTTCACTAAGTGAAAGGTAATATAGTAAAAAGGAAAGTGAGAATAGCAACTTCAACAAATAAACATCAATGTACTTTCATAGATTAGAATTCACTGAGGTGTCTGGTCATATTTAATGTATAATATAAATTGTAAAAGATATTTGTTGGTATCTTAAATGTACATAATCAAGTTTTCTTGCAAATAAGATTTCAAAAAAATTCACCTCCAATTATGACTATATATACTTGTCATACTAAGAAAATAACACTTAGAAGTTAGTTGTTTTATTTATGAAATTTGGAAACTGTTTACATATATATGATAAATATAATATATATCCTCTCTAATTTGTGTTGTTGCTATAAAATTCATAAAAAAATGTTCATCAGATATTGCTTTGGCTAACTGTATGATTTTTCCTATTATGTATATTCATTAGTTTTTGAAAGGAAAGTTGGTTTATACTAATGAGTAATATAGATTTTTAATAGTTGCACAATCAGTTCAGTTCAGTTCAGTTGCATCCCACTCTTTGCGACCCATGGACTGCAGTATGCCAGGCCTTTCTGTCCATCATCAACTCCTGGAGTTTACTCAAATTCATGTCCATTGCATCAGTGATATCATCCAACATCTCATTCTCTGTTGTCCTCTGTCATTCAATAAGTATTTGAGTATAAAACCAAAAATTCCAAAATTAGGGAAAAATTTTAAGTACATAATTACTTAAATTATAGAATTTTCTATTGTAATTATAAAAAAATAATGAGTATCTAGCTTAATTTTAATTTAGTTGAGCATTTAGTAACACCATTTGGTATCATAAAGTCTTTCTCAAATTAAATGAACAATGAAAATCTCTTTTTAAAAATTACTCAGCTTCAGTTCAGTTCAGTTCAGTCACTCTGTCGTGTCCGACTCTTTGCGACCCTGTGAACTGCAGCACCCCAGGCCTCCCTGTCCATCATCAACTCCCGGAGTTCACCCAAACTCATGTTGGTGATGTCATCCAGCCATCTCATCCTCTGTCATCCACTTCTTCTCCTGCCCCCAATCCCTCCCAACATCAGAGTCTTTTCCAATGAGTCAACTCTTTGCATGAGGTGGCCAAAGTATTGGAGTTTCAGCTTGAGCATCAGTCTTTCCAAAGAACATCCAGGACTGATCTCCTTTAGGATGGACTGGTTGGATCTCCTTGCAGTCCAAGGGACTCGCAAGAGTCTTCTCCAACACCACAATTCAAAAGCGTCAATTCTTTGGTGCTCAACTTTCTTCACAGTCCAACTCTCACATCCATACTTGATCACTGGAAAAACCATAGCCTTGACTAGACGGACCTTAGTCGGCAAAGTAATGTCTCTGCTTTTGAATATGCTATCTAGGTTGGTCATAACTTTCCTTCCAACGAGTAAGTGTCTTTTAATTTCATGGCTGCAATCACCATCTGCAGTGATTTTGGAGCCCAAAAAAGTAAACTCAGCCACTGTTTCCACTGTTTCCATCTATTTGCCATGAAGTGATGGGACCGGATGCCATGATCTTCGTTTTCTGAATGTTGAGCTTTAAGCCAACTTTTTCACTCTCCTTTTTCACTGTCATTAAGAGGCTTTTTATTTCCTCTTCATTTTTGCCATAAGGGTGGTTTCATCTGCATATCTGAGGTTATTGATACTTCTCCTGGCAATCATACATTTCTTAACATCTTTGAAGGAAGATGAATTTTTATGTCATTTACAAATATTTGCTTTGCAGTTTATAATTATTTCTGAATTATAGAGTTGGAACTTTAGAATTACATAAAGTTTGGAATGACCAGATTTCAGTAGTACTCCCCAATGTTCACTAAATCATATTTTTTGCTGTTAGGTAATTTGGTCAGGCATATGGGCCATCTGTTGTATTGACTACAAGCTATCTAATCTGCTTGAACCATCTTGTTGTTGCACATAGTTTACCTCACTTATTTAATTACTACACGCTTCCAGACTTTGTGGTTTACAATGTGTTCACTCTATGAAATTCTGCCCATAACACATTTCTTATTCACTGAGCGGCAACTAACATTCCTTTTTGTTTAACAGTTTTATTTGCTTGTCCTCAGTGTGGAATGATAGCACTGAATTATTTATTTGGGGGGGCCAAATTTCAATATCTGTTTACTGTCAATAACAAATATGTCTATTTTTAAAAAATTATTCAATATTTTCTGTCTTGTTCAGGAAATTTGAATATCTTATGGACTCTGGGATAGCTATCATTTATTTTTTATTAATTTTCCTAGATATTTTAAAATTGAATATGTTAGAGAATATGGAGTTCTCTAAGAAAAAGTTATGTCTATCCTGATATTCAAAGATTATTATGAATTATACCTGTTCTTGGATCTTTCTTCTATTGTAGATTATTTGCAAGTACATCATAGTCAACATCAGAGAGTTCTTTTGGATAATCCCTCTATTATATATTAAATTCCTATTTTCTTGTTTTCCACAGATTGAGATTATATCTGCTTGTATTTTTCAATTGAATAGATTTATGAAGTGTGGAAAATGAAACATGATATTTTCTGTTATCAATGTAGTTCACATTTCATGCACTTAAATGAATTTTAAAGACCAATAACCTATTTATTTTTTTTGGTTGTCCATTTATACGTTGTACAATAAAGTGATTTTTATCATTTCTAAATTCTTCTGAACCCATTAAAATTTCTATACTGCTTAGCATGTACAGAAGCACTTCTCAGTCATAGAATCCTCTTAATTAATTAAATTGCTTACATTTTAATATTTTTTTAGCTATATGAAAGGAACTGGACAACTGGGCATTTAACATTTCCCCCTATGGCACACAGGAATAGGGATAGGATGGAGCTTGGAAACAATTCCCAAGTCTTGATGACAACATTTAGGAGTCATCTTGAATTCCTTTCTTTCTTTTTTATTTTTTGTCCCAGTGTCCAAATGTGAAAAATCTGCCTCTTGCTGGGTGAGGGGTGTTTACCATGCTATGCAAAATGAAAACGGGGAAAGGAGATCAGGCGAACCTAACTGTTCCTTAGAATTTCAACTAATCCTCCTATGTTCATCTCCACCTCTCACTACCATCTTTTGATATCTTTGGTATCATTCATTGAAGAGTATTTTGGAGGTTTAGTGATGCCAATGGCTCACTTCTTGTTAGATTTCCCTCTTTCGGTACATTTTACTTGATCATACATTTTCTCATCTTCCATATTCAAAAATTCAGCGAACAATCATCTAGTACCAGTTCCTTACCAATGTATATATTCCTTTATGGTCACTTTACAGGAAGGAGTAGAAAGGCATGCAAGCTTTTAGTCATTCATTTTGAGACAGAGATTTCATGATATTCTACCAAAGAAAGTAAATTTCCTATTATATTTGGAAACTTTTTAGTTCCAAAAGCAAGTCAAGATTTAGGCACTATTGATCACAAAGCTCTACCCCAATTCCTTTTCTAAAGGTGAGATAAATTAAAAGAGACAGTCAGCTATGAAGCAAAAGTGCTGAACAGAAACTAGATGATGTGAGGTTTAATTTTAAACTTGTTAGAAATGGTCTTTGTGACTCTGAAAAATACATTTAAGGTCTATATATCTTAGTTTATTATATGTAAAATGACAGAGTTAGATTGGAAGTTCTCTAAATTTCTTTTTAGGTGCAAATTGCTTATTAATCTAAAATACAGGTTTCTCATATGAAAAATTACTTGATATGTTTAAAATAGATCCCTTACTTTAATAAATATCTATATGCTGCTTAAAAGACTATGGTATTTCAATCTTTTCATTGCTTTTTTTCACACTTTAAATATAGTGCAAAGTAACTAAGAAGAAAAAATGTATAATGTTATAAAGTGTTAATATCTAATAAATATATTTATCAGACATAGGATAATATAAAGATGTTATATTAACCTTGTTCTATAATGATAGAAATTAAGTTGAATAATTTGAGCAAGTCTCCGGAACCCATAAAACAGGAATAAAAAACACATTTAATTATTTGTTACTGGTGAATATGCATATTATAAAATCTTTTTTTTTTAATTTAAGTTTCAGGGAGTTATGTTCTATCATGTCTACTTTCTATCTAAATTTATTGTCAGACAAAAATGTCTTCCTTTTAGTGTCTGAGCCACCAGTGAATCCTATTTAAAAAATGCTCCTTTTAGATTTTAAGCGTATTTTTAATTTCTTAAAACTATAAAGTGACTTTTGAAAAATGTCTACTTTGTATCTTCTGAATTAATTTTGAAAATTATGCAAATGAGCATTATAACTATTCCTTATATTTAAGGAGCAATATGTATTTGCTAATCTGCTGAAGCTGAAAATCCAGTACTTTGGCCACCTCATGTGAAGAGTTGACTCATTGGAAAAGACCCTGATGCTGGGAGGGATTGGGGACAGGAGGAGAAGGGGACGACAGAGGATGAGATGGCTTGATGGCATCACTGACTCGATGGACACAAGTCTGAGTGAACTCTGGGAGTTGGTGATGGGCAGGGAGGCCTGGCGTGCTGCAATTCATGGGGTCACACCTCTATAATTCAGAAATAATTATAAACTGCAAAGCAAATATTTGTAAATGACATAAAAATTCATCTTCCTTCAAAGATGTTAAGAAATGTATGATTGCCAGGAGAAGTATCAATAACCTCAGATATGCAGATGAAACCACCAAACTGCTTGCTCATGTGAGCAATTAGATCTAAATCACACAATTTGGTTATGAAGAACTACATCAAGACCTATGTCTTGCTATGCCCAACAATTCCAAACTTCACCCAATTAGGCCCGTTGTGAGCTCAGACTCCAAAACCATATAAACATCCATCTGTAATTTCCTCCTCCAAGCTCATTGGAAAAGATCCTGATGCAGGGAAAGATTAAAGTCAGGAGAAGGGGATGACAGAGGATGAGATGGTTGGATGGCATCACCAACTCGATGGACATGAGTTTGAGCAAGCTGCAAGAGATGGTGATGGACAGGGAAGCCTGGTGTGCTGCAGTCCATGGGATCCCAAAGAGTCGGACACAACTGAGTGACTGAACTGAACTGAACTGAAGTCTCTTTCAGAGTAATGTTCTGCTTTATTGTGGCATGTTTAATGATAGATGTTATTCTGGTTCTGTGTTTCATTCATGTCTGTGGAAAGCTTGAACACTGCCTGGTATGTTGTTCCACCCCATAATGTTTGTTGAAAATGAAACAATTAAGTGGTTAATAATAATTTAACTTTCCCTTTACTTCTGGTATCCATGGATTTAATTCAGTTTCTTCCAGAGGTAAACTCCTGTTGATATAAGCTATAATTTATGAATCATATATTATCCACTATCTCTAAGTGCTTGTAGAGTGAAGGTTTCTGTTTTGATCTTACTGGTCTTCTCATCAAACACTAGCTCATTCAATGCTTCCAGTCAAAATCTGAAAAAGAATCAGGTGAGAGGAGAGAACAGTTTAAAGGAATGATTTAAACTTGAAAGAATTTTAAATTTCTGAGTGGTACTGAATTTTAGTCTTGGATTTACTAAATTTAGGTCTTCTTCTTGTTTCCAAGCAGATGGTGAAGCTTACGAAGAAGATAGAAATAAGCTACTGAGAAAAGGAGTTACATTTCCTTTGCAATCCCAGATAGACCCGCCACTATAGGTCTTATTCAAAGACTTTTTCCAGATTCAGCTTTGTGCGTTTGAAATCTTGTTATCAGATAAATGTTAAGTATTTTTTATATGTTCTTTAATTATGGATATTTTTTCCTTTCAGAACCAGAATAACATCTATCTTATTACTGAAACTGAAAAGTCACTCAGTCATGTCCAGCTCTGTACCACCCCATGGACTGTATGTAGCCTGCCAGGCTCCTCTGTCCATGGAATTCTCCAGGCCAGAGTCCTGGAGTAGGTAACCGTTCCTTTCTGGGATCTTACCAACCCAGGAATTGAACCCAAGTCTCCTGCATTCCAGGCGGATGCTTGACCATCTGAGCCACGAGGGAAGTCCCTCTTATTAGTGAGCCTGAAGCATAAGGAAAATTGTTTGGTGTTCCTCAGTCTGGACAGATTTTTCTGTTTTTACTACCCTCTCTTTTCTTTCTCCCTATTAGAGAATAGTTTTTTTTTCTTTTAAAAAATATCAGTTTAATGATGTAATAGAAGGACAATGATATTAGAAGAATGACTTACTTAATCTTATAAATGTTCCACTTTGAAAAATCTAAACATCTTTAATGTACTAGCATAGGAGGACTTTGCTCATAAGGATCTATTGCCTTTCGATTTATCAGCTCAGTTCAGTTCAGTGCAGTCACTCAGTCGTGTCCAACTCTTTGCCACCCCATGAATGCCACTACGCCAGGCCTCCCTGTCCATCACCATCTCCCGGAGTTCACTCAGACTCACGTCTATCGAGTCAGTGATGCCCTCCAGCCATCTCATCCTCTGTTGTCCCCTTTTCCTCCTGCCACCAATCCCTCCCAGCATCAGAGTCTCTTCCAATGAATCAACTCTTCACATGAGGTGGCCAAAGTACTGGAGTTTCAGCTTCAGCATCATTCCTTCCAAAGAAATCCCAGGGCTGATCTCCTTCAGAATGGACTGGTTGGATCTCCTTGCAGTCCAAGGGACTCTCAAGAGTCTTCTTCAACACCACAGTTCAAAAGCATCAATTCTTCATCGCTCAGCCTTCTTCACAGTCCAACTCTCACATCCATACATGACCACTGGATAAACCATAGCCTTGACTAGACGGACGTTTGTTGGCAAAGTTCCACTCACTTTAGCCTTAATCATTGGAAGTAGAAGCAAAATGAATCCAGGACTTAGAGGGAGAAGTGTAGGAAAAGGAAAGGGAGGGATTTCAAGAAGAACAGTTTATCAACTCATATCCAAGTTGACCTGAAAAGTACACACTTTTAAAAAAAATTTTCTTCTGTGATCCGAATATTTTTGCAATAACCTATGATTTACCCCACCTACAGATCTTTTGAAAGATAGAGTTTGTACTTCACTTCAAAAATTTGGAAAATTTTGTAGGTTTAATATGACACTGATATTTGTTCCCATCCTATTTTTATACATATCTCTTCAAAAAATGTGATGTCATGATTAACCTGCTATCTGATTTCACTTGTAGAAGTTCTACTTTTGCTAGACTACATGTGGCAGATTGTTTTGCATGACCTTATAAAGTTTAAATGATAGCTGTTTGGAGGAATAACTAAGATATTGAACACATGGGATGGGTATTGGAATGATCAATATAAATGATGAGAGAAAAGGGAAAAGAAGAAAATGAGAAATGGCACTTGAGTAAGATAATATGAAAGATCAAATACAAATCCATTGTGTTGGTTTAATACGGAGTTAGTTACAAATTGATATAACTCTTATGGCTCAAACCAAATAAGCGTTATTATTTGTCTTTTTATTTCTGGGGTACTTGGTATTATATGAATGTTATTTTTTTATTTTTTTAATTTTTATTTTTACTTTATTTTACTTTATAATATTGTATTGGTTTTGTCATACATTGACATGAATCCACCATGGGTGTACATGCGTTCCCAAACATGAACCCCCCTCCAACCTCCCTCCCCATAACATCTCTCTGGGTCATCCCCATGCACCAGCCCCAAGCATGCTCTATCCTGCATTGGACATAGACTGGCGATTTGTTTCTTACGTGATAGTATACATGTTTCAATGCCATTCTCCCAAATCATCCTACCCTCTCCCTCTCCCTCTGAGTCCAAAAGTCCACTATACACATCTGTGTCTCTTTTGCTGTCTTGCATACAAGGTCATCATTGCCATCTTTCTAAATTCCATATATATGTGTTAGTATACTGTATTGGTGTTTTTCTTTCTGGCTTACTTCACTCTGTATAATCGGCTCCAGTTTCATCCATCTCATTAGAACTGAATGTATTCTTTTTAATGGCTGAGTAATACTGCATTGTGTATATGTACCACAGCTTTGTTATCCATTCATCTGCTGATAGACATCTAGGTTGTTTCCATGTCCTGGCTATTATAAACAGTGCTGTGATGAACATTGGGGTACATGTGTCTCTTTCAATTCTGGTTTCCTCGGTGTGTATATGAATTTTAAATGAAATTTGTCAGCAATGATTATCTTTTGAAAAATTATTATAAATAATTTCATTTATAATAGACCAGTTATGCCAGTATCCTTGAATCTTTCCAACCCAAGGATCGAACCCAGGTCTCCCACATTGCAGGCAGACACTTTAACCTCTGAGCCGCCAGGGAAGCCCTAATAGAAAATATAAGTGCTTAGTTAACTATATTGTATAGGTACTTAAGGGCTTCCCAGGTGGTGCTGGTTGTAAAGAACCTGCCTGCCAGTGCAGGAGACTTAAGAGATGAGGGTTCGATTCCTAGGTCAGGAAGATCCCCTGGAGGAAGGCATGGAAACCCATTCCAGAATTCTTGCTTGGAGAGTCCCATGGATGGAGGAGCCTGGTGGGCTACAGTCCATAGAATCGCATAGGGTTGGACATGACTGAAAGGACAGCACATCATAGCACATGGGCAGTTAATGTAATTTACAAATCTAACTCCTGATTTTTAGCAGTAAAACCAATGTACACTATATCAAATCAGGTTTATTTTATAGCACTAAATCACCAAAAATGCTATTATTTATTCAACAAACAATTTGAAAATTAACAAAAGTTCAGTGGCTTCCTCTAATAATTCAAATTGTCTATAATACATACATAGCAATCAAAAGAAGAATCCTGAGGTCTATTATGATGCACCATTAATTCTATATTAGTATAATAAGATGTTAAACAATTACAGCTTTAAGTTATGGTCTGGCTGAAAAGAAACAGAAACCAATCAACATAAGTATCTTTCTGCCTTATGCTGAGTATAGCCTTTTAAAATTTCTTCAGTGTATCTTTAAATGGCAAGAAAGATTAAGTTTTACTTATTCAACATCTCTCTGTGTCTGTATTTTCTTGAAAAAGAAGCTAGTGGTTTAAGGAACTGCACAATCTTCCCACAATCTCCATAAACTAGGTATGTCAAAGTTGCTTGAAATGAATTATTCAGATAGACTTCACCTGAGCATCTTTAAAAAAGAAATTCTTACCATCCTATTTCTCTTGATTATTGGATATTCTCTGCTAATTTATATATTAAGGTCCAAAATTAGGTTGTATTTATTGAGTAATATTTGTAAAAATTATTTGCCTTTTAAAATATATTAATAAGGCATGAATGTGAAGTATCATATCTTTTGGCAACACTGATGGATATATAATGTTCATTGAATTCCAGTCTTCATCTAAGTTATTATTTTATTCTTTTACTATGCAAAGTACTTGAGATCAAATGTTTCCCATACTTATGGACACATTCCTGTAACAACATGTTTTAAATTGAAAAAATCAAAAATAAATCCCCCTACTTGGAAATAAAATAGGCAGATGATTATCAACTCATATATCTTAACTACTTTGCAAAATGATTTCTACAGTGTTTTGAGAACTTTTAGGCTAAGAATACTGTTGAAAACAAATATGCATTTTAAAAGGCCTTATGTTAAAAGTTATTAATATAGATTATGATATGTTATTAGTATCCTACAAGGAGAGTGATTAATCATTAATTTCCAACTGTCATATCAATATAATAATGTACAGATTAATTTTTTATTTATAAAGGCAATTATCTAAAACTCATTGCTTAGATAATATGAGAATGAAAATATTTTATACTAATAAATATTACTACTCAAACAATTATTACTAACAAAATTAATAATCATTTAAATATCTAATTGAATCTCACTTTTAAAATTTAAATTCAATGAATGGATAAGAAAGCAGTGGTACATATACACAATGGAATATTACTCAGCCATTAAAAAGAATACATTTGAATCAGTTCTAATGAAGTGGATGAAACTGGAGCCTATTATACATAGTGGAGTAAGCCAGAAAGAAAAACACCAATACAGTATACTAATGCATATATAGGGAATTTAGAAAGATGGTAATGGTAACTCTGTATGAGAGACAGCAAAAGAGACACAGATGTCTAGAACAGTCTTTTGGACTCTGTGTGAGAAGGCGAGGGTGGGATGATCTGAGAGAATAGCATTGAAACATGTATATTATCATATGTGAAACAGATCACTAGTCCAGGTTCCACGCATGAGACAGGGTGCTCAGGGTTGTTGCAACTGGGATGACCCAGAGGAATGGGATGGCAAGGGAGGTGGGAGGGGTGTTCAGAATAGGGAACACATTTACAGCCATGGCTGATTCATGTCAATATATGGCAAAACCACTACAACATTGTAAAGTAATTAGCCTCCAATTAAAATAAATAAATTAGAAACAATAAGTGAGAATTACAAAAAAAATAAAATAGAATTTAAATTCAATAATGAAAAATTTATCTTTATATTTACTTTCCATAAAATTAAGACAAAATAGAAGTGATCCATAATATGGAAAATGATAATGTTTAACTCTTTAAGATGTAATGTTCAGTAATAACAGTGAACAAAAACATAGTAAAATATACCTTCCTCTGGAAAATAAGTTAAAAATTACTTGTTGAAATTAACAACAACAACAAAAAGAACAATAAATAGGGGATCTTGAGAGCAGAAAGAAATCTTGAGAAAGAGAGAGGTATTTCACTGAAAGATGATAACATGTAATACATGAAATGACTATGGAATGATCCATTGATCCATGTGTCTGTTTTTATGCCAATATCATACTGTTTTAATTAAAATACTTTTGTAATACAGTTTGAAAACAGAATGTGTGATGCTTCCAGCTTTGTACTTTCTCCAGATTGTTTCGGCTCTTTGGAGTCTTTTGTTACTCTATACAGAGTTTAGATTTTTTTTTTAATTTCTATGCAGAATGTTATTGAAATTTTGCTAGGGAATGCATTAAATCTGTAGATGGATTTGGGTAGTTTGTACATTTTGACAGTATTCATTATCCTGTCACTCAAACAACTTGGTCCTCAGGTAGCGGCATTTAAATTCTACAGGTAAAACTCTTCCAGAGAATAACAGGTGTTTTTCCCTGCCCCATCTGCTTTGAGGCCTTATTGGATAGCTATGTAAATACTGCTTTTTTTGTTTTTTGTTGTCCTATGGGACAACAAATTGAAAACTCACTGTTTATAAAACTTAGAAATAACACCTGAAACTGTAACATTCATAGAAAAAGACATAGGAAGGAAGTACCTGGTTATTAACCTTTGAAATAATTTTTTAGATTTCACACCAAAAGCAAAGGCAACAAAAGCAAAAATAAACAAATGGGAATATATCAAACTAAAAATTTTCTGCACTGCCAGAGAAACTTCAAATAGTGAAAAGGCAGTATATGGAATGGGAGAAAATATTTTCAAGGTCATATTCAAAAGGGCTTTAATAACCAAAATATACAATAAACTTATACAGCTCAATATGAAAAAGACAAACAGTGCAATCGAAAAATAGGCAAAGGACCTGAATAAACAGTTTTCAAAAGAATACATGAAAATCAACATGACTAATTATCATGGAAATACAAATGAAAAACACAATGAGGTACCACCTCACAGGGCTAGAATGATTGTAATACATAAATTATATATATATTTATTTATTTATATTTATATAAAAGACAAGAGATTATGAATGCTGATGGTGATATGGAAAAAAGGGAACCCTTGTACATGATTTGTGGAAATGTAAATTGGGGCAGCCAGTACGGAAAGCAGTATGAAATTTTCTTAAGCAATTAAAGCTTAATCTATAAATATAATCCAGAAGTCCCAGTTCTGGCTGTATACCCAAAGGATATAAAATTGTTTTCTCAAACAAATAACTTTGCTTTCATGTGCATTACAGCATTATTCACAGTAGATAAAGTATGAAAAAAAAGGTCATCAATGGATGAATAGATTTTAAAAAACTGTGATATACAAATACTATAGAATGCTGTTCAACCTGAAAAAGGGATGAAATCCTTTGAGTGTGTGTGTGTGTGTGTGTGTGTGTGTGTGTGTGTGACTGCATGATTGGAACTGTAAATTGTTTTGCTAAGCAAAATATGCCAGATAAAGACAAATACTGTACATGGTACTACTTTATGTGGAATCTAAAAAACAAAAATCGTATGAACAGAAAAAGAGATTGTTGAATGGTGGCTCTCAGTGGTTTGGAAATAGATAAAATAGAGAAATGGTGATAGGATACAAACTTCATTGAGATGAATAAGGTCAGAGGATCTAATGTACAAGATGGTGACTATATTTGGTAACACTGTATTGAAATCTGCTAAGAGCATAGAACATAATTACACCAAAAAGAAAAAACAAAAAACACATAAATATGTGAGGTGAAAGATGTGCTAATTAACTTAGTGGGGGAATCCTTCACAACAAATACATCAAATCATCACACTGTATACTTAAATATCTTACAATCTGATTTTAAATTATATGTCAATAAATGTGAAAAATGTGACAATATTGAGTAGTCAATCATAATGAATGTACCACAAAAATGCAGTCTTAATAATGTGTACTGTGTGCAGGGAGTTAAGAAGTATAAATGGGGATTCTCTGTACTTTCTACCCAACTTTCCTATAAACCTAAACCTGCTCTAAAAAAATAAAATATATCAGTTAAGAAAGAATCAATATGATAAATAATAGAGAAATAACTATGCTATAAAATGTTTTTAAAAACTGTTATATTAGTGGATGAGAAGTGCTTCGAAGTTTGAAAAAGAGGAAGCAGATGGCAGTAACTGAGTAAAAGAAACACAGATCTAAGATAGCAGCCACAGTACATGGCTTCCCAAAGGAGTCACCAGAGAAACTCCAAATCTGGCAAAACTCTATAAAGATAAAAGCTGGACATCGGTAATAAGAACCATATATGTAAGTGGTTGCAAATGAAATCCTCCCCCTTTCCCCCCACAGAACTCATAGCTGGCTGTTGCAGCCTCTGTGTTTAGGTAAAGTCTGAGAAACTTCTTAGAACAGTCTGCCTGAGAAGTCTAAGGAAGGCTTTTAATTCCTATGAAAATAATCAGAAAAGCCTGAGAGACTAGGGGACTTAAAGAAGTGTGGAAAGGGAAAACAGAGACTAAATCTTTCCCTTAAAGTGCAATAAGCTAATACTTTACTCTGAGACTTTATTAGAGCAGTTTGGGGGATTTTACCTGCCTACTTTTGTCAAATCCAGACTGAATATGCTGAAACACAGGATGTATTAAGTCCCAAGAGGATGGAGAGGGTGGCCATGATATTTCACTATGCTGCTCAGAAAGGGCATCTGGTTTAAAATATATGAATTATTTATTTCCAGAACTTGCCATTTAATATTTTCTGGTTGGACTGACCACAGTAGTCTGCACTGTGGATAGGGCAGACTACTACACTGTCTTTGACTGAAACTATGAAACCATGTAATAAATTAAATAGACCAACCTAGTGACTAAGCTCTCTAAAATTTCAGAATCAAATATAATATATATCTATATAATAACTAAAAATTTTTGGCACCTGTTTTCTAATGTTTATATTTCAAGTTACAAATGTATAAATACAATGTAGGTTTATAAACACAACAAATAAAAGTTAAAACAGTTGTTACTACATGACAAGCATAAGCAAATAGTCATATCTGATCATAAAATTCTTTTTGTTTTAATATTAAAATCAACTGCACATGATATTCCATTTTCATTGCTGTGATTCTTTTTTCTTTTTATGAATTTGAATTACTTTTAAAAATTGTATATAGATCAGAATCACATTTTTCACTGAAATCATATCGGGGAACATTTATAGCAGATCCCAGCCCCTGTTGTAAACATTCTGATGTGCTCCTTCGAGGATATGTAGTGTCTACTTCTTTGGACCAGAGGGGCCTATTTCCTAAACCCGTGGTGCACTTGTATGCGTTACACTGTTTTCAGGTGAATGACACTCCCTGGTAGCAGCTCTGAGGAAATGATTCCTGACAATTGGTATGATGATTCCATGACGTGTGTTAAATAACATTTTCCAAAGTTTTCAAGGAATAAACTCCATTTGTCTGTGGTGATAGTGGGCTTGATATTGCACCCTTACTGACTGCCTTCCCTTTCACTTCCCTGACCCTGTACAGGAGCCTCCTCAATAAACTAGAACTATTCAAATCTCAGATATAGACATGCCACCACCCTTATGGCAGAAAGCAAAGAGAAACTAAAGAGCCTCTTGATGAAAGTGAAAGAGGAGAGTGAAAAAGCTGGCTTAAAACTCAACATTCAGAAAATTAAGATCATGGCATCCATTACCATCACTTTATGGCGAATAGATGGGGAAACAAAGGAAACAGTGACAGACTTTATTTTCTTGGGCTCCAAAATCACTGCAGATGGTGACTGCAGCCATGAAATTAAAAGACGCTTACTCTTTGGGAGGAAAGTTATGACCAACCTAGATAGCATATTAAAAAGCAAAGACATTACGTTGTCAACAAAGGCCCATCTAGTCAAAACCATAAGTTTTCCAGTAGTCATGTGTGGATGTGAGAGTTGGACCATATAGAAACCTGAGCACCGAAAATTGATGCTTTTGAATTATGGTGTTGGAGAAGACTCATGAGAGCCCCTTGGACTACAAGGAGTTCAAACCAGTCAGTCCTAAAGGAAATCAGTCCTGAATTTTCATTGGAAGGACTGATGCTGAAGCTGAAGCTCCAATACTTTGGGCACCTGATGCAAAGAACTGAGTCATTGGAAAAGACCCTGATGGTGGGAAAGATTGAAGGCAGGAGGAGAAGCAGATGACAGCAGATGAGATGGTTGGATGGCATTGCTGACTCGACAGACTGAGTTCAAACAAGCTCTGGGAGTTGGTGACGGACAGAGAAGCCTGACATACTGCAGTTCATGAGGTCGCAAAGAGTCAGACATGACAGAGCAACTGAACTGAACTGAGCAGAACTATTTATAGTAGGCAAGACGTGGAAGAAACCTATCGACAGATGAACGGATAAAGAAAATAAAGGAATATTTCCCAGCCATGAACAAGAATGAAATATTGCCATCAGATTGCCATTAAACTGCATTAGATTATCAGATTATTCTGAGAATGCAGACAGCCCGGACAGCTCAGTAAGGTTTAAAAGTCTCACTCTGAGAATACACAAAACCCAGTATTTATTTCCCATATTTCTCACATTCCAGCAACACCAATTGTCCTAGTGATTATTGTACTAAGTGAAGTAATTCAGACAGAGAAAGGAAAATATTGTATGATATAAATTATATGTGGAATCCAAAAACTGATGCCAATTAACTTATTTCCAAAACATAAACAGACTCAAACATAGAAAACAAACGTGTTTACTGAAGTGGAAAGGGAATGGGGAGGATAAAGTAGGAGCTGAGGATTAACAGATACACACTATTATATGTAAAATAGATTTTAAAAAAGATCCTACTGTAGAGCACAGGGGACTGTATTCAATATATTGTGACAATGGATAATGGAAAAGAACCTGATAAAGAGTATATATATACAGGTATAACTGAATTACTTTGCTGTTCACCTGAAACTAACACAACATTGTAGATTAAGTATACTTCCAAATTAAAAAAAAAAAAAACTCTACTTACTCCTCCTACTCCATACTAAAACTGAAATTTTGAGTTTATTTTTTACTTTTATTGATCTAAACATAAATACATTTGAAAATACATATATATATATTTATATATTTATCTGTGAGGGGGTGTGTTTAACTTTAGGTAGTATTTAAATGTATACATCTCTATCTCATTATGTAGGTAATTTGGCTGGAATTAAATTTCTAAATTTAAAATAATTTTCTCTCAGGACTTCAAAGGCTGTGCTTTGTCATCTTTTACCTTTAAAACCCACTACTGAGATGTTTGATGTAAACTTTGCTATTCATTGATGTCTTGGATATCCAAGCAAGTGAAAAATGTCTACCTCCTGGTATTATAGATACAACATTTTACTGAATGAAAGCATCGCATTAGCTTCATTACTTGTTTTCCTTCATAAAAGAATCATAGGCGGGCTATACAGAGACCTTCAAATGTATCTGCAATTACTTATTTCACAAAGAGAAATGTTTGAAGCAAAAGTAAGAACAAGTTGAGATATGTTAAATATAGCTTTGGTTATCCTTTGGACTCTTCTGTATGTAAAACAAATACACATATATGTTTGTGTATGTATGTATCACATCCTTGATAATAGAAAAACACATATATTTCTTTGTGGATTTATTTTTTGAAACACAGCTTTATCACTTTGCAATTTTTCTTTTTATGTTTAGCCTAAATACAGTTAGGAATATATATAAAATAAATATTTTCAGTGGATAATGCCAATCAATGCATGAATGTGTTGAGATAAATTGAATAGAAGAGAAGATGGCACAAACCTAACAGGTAGAAATGTTTATATACCATCAACCTTCAGTTCAGTTCAGTTCAGTTGCTCAGTCGTGTCTGACTCTTTGTGACCCCATTAACTGCAGCACACTAGGCCTCCCTGTCCATCACCAACCCCCAGAGTTGATTGAGACTCACGTCCATCGAGTCAGTGATGCCATCCAGCCATCTCATCCTCTGTCGTCCCCTTCTCTTCCTGCCCCCAATCCCTCCCAGCATCAGAGTCTTTTCCAACGAGACAACTCTTCGCATGAGGTGGCCAAAGTACTGGAGTTTCAGCTTCAGCATCATTCCTTCCAAAGAAATCCCAGGGCTGATCTCCTTTAGAATGGACTGGTTGGATCTCCTTGCAGTCCAAGGGACTCTCAAGAGTCTTCTCCAACATCACAGTTCAAAGGCATCAATTCTTTGGCGCTCAGCCTTCTTCACAGTCCAACTCTCACATCCATACATGACTACTGGAAAAACCATAGCCTTGACTAGACGGACCTTAGTCGACAAAGTAATGTCTCTGCCTTTGAATATGCTATCTAGGTTGGTCAAAACTTTTCTTCCAAGGAGTAAGCTTCTTTTAATTTCATGGCTGCAGTCACCATCTGCAGTGATTTTGGAGCCAAAAAATAAAGTCTGACACTGTTTCCACTGTTTCCCCATCTATTTCCCATGAAGTGATGGGACCAGATGCCATGATCTTCATTTTCTGAATGTTGAGCTTTAAGACAACTTTTTCACTCTCCACTTTCACTTTCATCAAGAGGCTTTTTAGTTCCTCTTCACTTTCTGCCATAATGGTGGTGTCATCAGCATATCTGAGGTTATTGATACTTCCCCCGGCAATCTTGATTCCAGCTTGTGTTTCTTCCAGTCCAGCATTTCTCATGATGTACTCTACATATAAGTTAAATATGCAGGGTGACAATATATACCATCAACCTTACCAGAATTAATTTAGTTATGAATTTTATACTCAAAATTTAGTCTTACCACTAGCACTCATTATATGTAAAATATTTTTCTGTATTGTGAATACATTTGGTAGATTAAAGTTTCACAAGTGTTGTGTCTCCTGTAGTATTTTTTAGCATCATAGGTCAGTGGCAGAGAAATTTTAAAAATAAATAAATAATCATGAATAGCCTGAAAAGATTTTTATTATATAGTTTTTGGTTTATCAACTATCATATCTTGATGCAACTACAAACTTTTCTAATTTATTCTTCTTGAAAACATTATGCAAATTTAATCTATTCTACACACAAAAACCACAAGGAGATGTGCCACTATACTTATTAGCTGTAATGGGGAAATGTTCAATTTAGCAAATGGTCAAGTCTTTGCAATTATTTTTCCATTGAAAAAATCATTTTTGTCTGCCGTTTTGAAATTATAATCATCTATGGGGGTTTGCCATATATTCTACCACTTGATGAACCCACATAATCTTCTTATTCATGTTTTGTCATTTAGAATTTATCTTTTGAGATTTCCAAGGTTTCCTATTTTGATACTGTAAGAGCTCTGAAGCTGAAAGGTATCTCTTTCATCTGTTTTAATTTACTAACAACACATTTTTGCATTATGATATTGGGAAAATGCAGAAAATAAAACATAAGTAGGCAAGCTTTAAATATTACTAGAACTTGAAGTTATCATCACAATACTTTGGAACATATGTTTCCAGTTTTATGTGTAAATAAATGTGTAAGCTATTTTTAAGTTAAATGAGATCTATATGATCCCATATGTCTTTTAAAATAAAATATAAAAGTAGAAATGAAATAAAGTTCCCAATGCACCTACAATCATATGGATTTCTCAGAATTTATGGAGGAGTATCAAAGGATAAGCAAAACACAAAACTAAGGTCCTCCAGTGGATAATATCCAGACACAGAGGAGCTTCATTTTCAGTTTGGTTTATTTGTGATTCTATATACCAATGAATCATTACTTAAATCACAGCTTTATTATATACCTTAATAATTTTAAAGCTATCTACCTTAATTCTTTATTCAAAGTTATCTTATCTATTATTGCATATAAATATTAGAATTAGTTCTTAATTATAACAATTTCTTCTAGGATTTCAATTGCAGTGAAGGTATAATAGAGCTTATGAAGAATTTTTTTCCAATATAAAGTCTTATATCCATTAACAGCATGTTATATATCCCCTGGTGGCTCAGACGGTAAAGCATCTGTCTGCAATGTGGGAGACCTGGGTTCGATCCCTGGGTTGGGAAGATCCGCTGGAGAAGGAAATGGCAATCCACTCCAGTACTATTGCCTGGAAAATCCCATGGACAGAGGAGCTTGATAGGTTACAGTCCATGAGGTCACAAAGAGTTGAACACAACTGAGCGACTTCACTTTCACTTTCACTATATATCATAATTTATTGAAGAGTCCTTTCATCAGTTGACAAATGTGTGGCTATATTTCTATTTCTTAAAAAAAAAAAAAACACTTCTCTTCTAATATTTATTTTATATCAACACTTGCCAATATCAATGTAGTAGCAGTTATCAGTCACTTCAAGAAAGCCTTTTTTTTTCCTGTGTGAGATTAATATACATTAAGCCTATATACAAAACATTGGTCCTTAATGAACGTGATGGCATTTTAGAAGTAATTTAAGTATGTGTGTGCATGCATGCTAAGTCGCTTAAGTAGTTTCTGACGTTTTGTGACACTATGGACCGTAGTCCACCAGGCCTAGGAATGCTGGAGTGGGAATCGTATCTCTTCTTATCCATCAAAACTAGTACTTGAAAGAAATAAGTGATAGCTATTAGGTATATAGCTATAGGTGGTGCTAATGGGCTATATAGCTATAATAGCTATAGGTGGTGCTAATGGGCTTCCCTGGTGGCTCAGATGGTAAAGAAACCGCCTGCATTGTGGGAGACCTGGGTTTGATCCCTGGGTTGGGAAGATCCCCTGGAGGAGGGCATGGCAACCCACTGCAGTACTCTTGCTTGAAGAATCCCCATGGACAGAGGACAATGGACGGTTACAGTCCACGGTGTCACAGAGAGCCAGACTTGACTGAGCAACTAAGCGCAGCACACAGCAGAGCACACAGCAGAGCAACATTAATTGGGTATTTCAGTTCTCCAGAATTAATAAAGAGATAAACATATTATAGATTTGTACCATCCTAAAAAAATACTTTAATATTGATAATAATCAAATAATAATACTGGTAGAAAATACTGTGCTTGCAATTATGATGTTTTTTTATTGTGTGAGTTTTTGCCATTAATACTAACAAACACCCTGTAAGTTATAGAGTTTAGAACATGAATGTCGAGAGACAAATAATTTGCACAAGATTATTACTCAGTCCCAAAGCATACAATATAAGTTCTTTAGAATTAAAGAATCACAGTTCAGTTCAGTTCAATTCAGTTGCTTAGTCTTGTCCGACTCATTGTGACACCATGAATTGCAGCACGCCAGGCCTCCCTGTCCATCACCAAGTCCCGGAATTCACCCAAACTCATGTCCATTGAGTCGGTGATGCCATCCAGCCATCTCATCCTCTGTTGTCCCCTTCTCCTCCTGCCCTCAATCTTTCCCAGCATCAGAGTCTTTTCCAATGAGTCAACTCTTCGCATGAAGTGGCCAAAGTATTGGAGTTTCAGCTTCAGCATCAGTCCTTCCAAAGACCTCCCAGGACTGATCTTTAGGACAGACTGGTTGGATCTCCTTGCAGTCCAAGGGACTCTCAAGAGTCTTCTCCAACACCACAGTTCAAAAGCATCAATTCTTCTGCACTCAGCTTTCTTCACAGTCCAACTCTCACATCTATACATGACCACTGGAAAAACCATAGCCTTGACTAGATGGATCTTTGTTGGCAAAGTAATGTCTCTGCTTTCTAATATACTGTCTAGGTTGGTCATAACTTTCCTCCCAAGGAGTAAGCGTCTTTTAATTTCATGGCTGCAATCACCATCTGCAGTGATTTTGGAGGCCAAAGAAACAAAGTCTGACACTGTTTCCACTGTTTCCCCATCTATTTCCCATGAAGTGATGGGGCCAGATATGATGATCTTAGTTTTCTGAATGTTGAAACTTAAGCCAACTTTTTCACTCTCCACTTTCACTTTCATCAAGAGGCTTTTTAGTTCCTCTTCACTTTCTGCCATAAGGGTGGTGTCATCTGCATATCTGAGGTTATTGATACTTCCCCCGGCAATCTTGATTCCAGCTTGAGTTTCTTCCAACCCAGTGTTTCTCATGATGTGCTGTGCATGTTAGTTAAATAAGCAGGGTGACAATATACAGCCTTGACGTACTCCTTTTCCTATTTGGAACCAGTCTGTTGTTCCATGTCCAGTTCTAACTGTCGCTTCCTGCCCTGCATATAGGTTTCTCAAGAGGCAGCTCAGGTGGTCTGGTATTCCCATCTATTTCAGAATTTTCCACAGTTTATTGTGATCCACACACAGTGAGGCCCCATCCCATACATGAATTTGCATTTTATTTAGATTTGGCTGTGTAATACATTTACATATTGAATTTTGTGAGTTGTTTAGCATGTCACAGAGTTAGCATATTATGTAGTCAGGGGCTTGCAACTAGACAGAAACTTCTCAGTCTAGCCTTTGCCCTCTTTACCACTTTACTATTCAACTTTCCCAATTTCTTTTGTAGAGAATCCAACAAATCATCATGCACCTTTTGTTTGCCCTTCCAAAATTAGAGTACTCAAGAGGAATCGTTTCATTTTTTGACCAGCTATAATTGTTGTTATTCTATGGAAAAGAAATCAGCTTTCTCTAATTACTAACAATATTTTATATTGCTTATTCTACTGAGAAAATAAATCTAACTTCTTCTGTGTTGGAGAGAGGAAATTTTCTTCCTTCCCTTCTCAATTTGGCTAATTTAATAATGAAAATGACACATTAATTAACAGAAGAAAAAATAATTGTACATATGGGAAATCCACATAAACCAGAGATTCCAAATATTCAGATAAATTGAAGTATGTATGTCATTCTGGACTAAGGGAAAAGGATGTGGGATCTGGGACTTCAAGAGGAAAGAAGGAAATTTAAAAAGAATAAATGTTTGCTAAACAAATATTTATGTGGTCATGAAGAAAAAGATGGGCTTCCCCAGTGGCTCAGTTGTTGGTACAAAATTCAGGTGCCAACACAGGAACCTCAGGAGACACGAGTTTGATTCCTGGATCAGGAAGAGCCCCTGGAGAAGGAAATGGCAACAGCTTCAGTATTCTTGCCTGGGAAATTCTAAAGATAGGGGAGCCTTGTGGGATACAGTCCATGGGGCTGCAAAGAGTAGGACAACTAAAGTGACTGAGTATGCACACAGGCAGAAAAAATAGGAAACAGAGATGAATTTTAGCAGATACTTTCTTAGATTTCTCTATGTCTACCACACCTCATTCCTATTATACTATAGATATTTCCAGTGATAATTATCATTCCTGGATTAAGCAATCCCTCTAATTTCTTTTAGGCAACTAAGGGAGAGGAAAAAGAGATAGCTCCTTACTTTTCTGTTTCTTCCTCATGGCAAGGAGACACATTTTAAAGAAGCAAATATTGCTTACTACACCTTGAGATGCCTTCCCTATAAGCATTTCAATGCTAGCTTTTTGTCACCATTTTTTCAAGGATACATAGCCAGTTTATTAAATCTATTTCTAGTGGTTTTTATTGTCACCCTGCTTATTTAACTTATATGCAGAATACATCATGGGAAATGCTGGATTCGATGAAGTACAAGCTGGAATCAAGATTGCTGGGAGAAATATCAATAATCTCAGATATGTAGAGGACACCACCCTTATGGCAGAAAGTGAAGATTAACTAAAGAGCCCCTTGATGAAAGTGAAAGAGAAGAGTGAAAAAGTTGGTTTCAAACTCAACATTCAGGAAACTAAGATCATGATATCTGGACCCATCACTTCATAGTGAACAGATGGGGAAACAATGGAAACAGTGACAGACTTTATTTGGGCTCCAAAACCACTGCAGATGGTAACTTCAGCCATAAAATTAAGAGATGCTTGCTCCTTGGAAGAAAAGATATGATCAAACTAGACAGCATATTAAAAAGCAGAGACCTTACTTTGACATTACTTTGTCAACAAAGGTCCATTTAGTTAAAGCTTTGGTTTTTCCAGTAGTCATGTATGGATGTGAGAGTTGGACCGTGAAGAAAGCTGAGGGCTGAAGAATTGATGCTTTTGAACTGTGGTGTTGGAGAAGACTCTTGAGAGTCCCTAGGACTGCAAGAAGATCCAACCAATCCATCCTAAAGGAAATCAGTCCTGAATATTCATTGGAAGGACTGATGCTGAAGCTGAAACTCCAATATTTTGGCCACCTGATATGAAGAACTGACCCATTTGAAAAAACCCTGATTCTGGGAATGATTGAAGACAGGAGGAGAAGGGGATTACAGAGAATGAGATGGTTGGATGGCATCACCCATTCGATGGATATGAGTTTTAGCAATCTCTGGGAGTTGGTGATGGACAGAGAAGCCTGGTATGCTGTAATCCATGGGGTTGCAAAATGCTGGACAGGACTGAGTGACTGAACTGAACTGAACCAAGTGATTTTTATATTTTTGTTCACAGCCTTCTTTCAGATGTTCTACTTCTCATTGGGTAATTTTGAAATACTTTCATTCATTAATAAATTGATAAAACTGTATTGAAAATCGATCATCTTTTGTGCTGTGTGCTAGGGAAAGAATTAGGAGCAGCAAGATCGGCATGTCCTTGCCTTTGGTGAATTGGGAAATTGAACTAATAGATGATATTTAAACCATAACTCTATACAGACTATCATTTCCCTTCTTCTGCCTATTATGATTCTATTATTATAGACAGGCTGTTTATTTATGTATCTGTTTTTGTTCACTATATGGCAATAGACCAGTATTCATCACTGAATTCTGGAAGTAGATGGACCTTTGTTGGCAAAGTAATGTCTCTGCTTTTTAATATGCTATCTAGGTTGGTCATAACTTCCCTTCCAAAGAGTAAGCGTCTTTAAATTTCATGGCTGCAGTCACCATCTGCAGTGATTTTGGAACCTCCCCAAAATAGAGTCTGATACTCTTTCCACTGTTTCCCCATCTATTTCCCATGAAGTGATGGGACAAGATGCCATGATCTTAGTTTTCTGAATGTTGAGCTTTAAGCCAACTTTTTCACTCTCCTCTTTCACTTTCATCAAGAGGCTTTTTAGTTCCTCTTCACTTGTTACATGAGTGCAGTTGTGCAATAGCTCGAACGTTCTTTGGCATTGCCTTTCTTTTGGATTGGAATGAAAACTGACCTTTTCCAGTCATGTAGCCACTGCTGAGTTTTCCAAATTTGCTGGCATATTAAGTGCAGCACTTTCACAGCATCGTCTTTTAGCATTTGAAATAGCTCAAATGGAATTCCATCACTTCTACTAGCTTTGTTTTTAGTGATGCTTCCTAAGGCCCTCTTAACTTCACATTCCAGGATATCTGGCTTTAGGTGAGTGATAACACCATAGTGATTATCTGGGTCATGAGATCTTTTTGTATAGTTCTGTGTATTCTTGAAACCTCTTTTTAATATCATCTGCTTCTGTTAGGTCCATACCATTTCTGTCCTTTATTGTGCCCACCTTTGCATGAAATATTCCATTGATATCTCTAATTTTATTGAAGAGATCGCTAGTCTTTGCATTTTATTGTTTTCCTCTATTTCTTTGCATTGATCACAGAGGAAGTCTTTCTTATCTCTCCTTGCTGTTCTTAGAATTTTCCATTCAAATAATACCATCTTAAAATTTCATTTAACCTCATAGTCCACCCTGAAGAGTGATATAAAGGCAATATGGAAGATAAAGGCAATATGGAAGATAAAGGCAATATGGAAGATAAACTCCATTTTAAAGGTAATGATATTCAACTTCAGAAAAAAATAAGTAATCTGAACAAGCTCAGAGTTGGTTACTACTGGTGCTATCTTCAGAATTCTGCTCTAAGTCTACTTTTCACTCTTGTATGCTGGAATATTGTTCAGAGAATATGACCAGTGGTCATAATTTCTTTATTTATTGCTCCATTTTTTTAAGTACTTTCTACTTTTAATTATTTGTATAACACCATTTATATTAGTAAGCATTACTATATTATTACACAAGTAAACACATATACATTAACAATATATTCTCTGTGAATACAGCTTAATGATTTTATTTTAGGGTAAAAATAAATAGGGCTTCCCTGGTGACACAAACTGTAAAGAATTTGCCTGCAATGTAAGAGACTTGGGTTCAATCCTGGGTCAGGAAGTTACCCTGGAGAAGGTAATGGCAACCCACTCCAATATTCTCCCCTGGAGAATTCCATGGACAGAGGAGCCTGGTGGGCTATACTCCACAGTGTCACAAAGATTTGGACAAAACAGCAACAAGCACACACAGAAATAAAATAAGCACTAATTCATCCTGCTGAGAACATTATGACAATGGTGTGCTTTGTAAATCTTATTAACAGGAAACTTTGATTCCTTAATATAGCATTAGAAATTCTGAAAATTTCTCCATGGTCCAATTTTGGCTATTGCCATTAAACTGATATTGTGACTTTTAGAAGACTTTATTAGGTACATTTTCATAGGTAAGATTTGATGTAATTTTTTCACAATTCTTAAACTTAGTTATAATTTTGGCAAAGAATTTAATGATTTATGCAATGAAAGATGAAAAGTGGTTTAATGACATTGTATTCAACATAGAACTCATGAATAGATGATCGTACTTAAGAAACTGATGTGAAGATTCATTTGCTATTTTCCTTGTGTGTGTTTTTTTTTTTTTTTTTTACTTTATTTTACTTTACAATACTGTATTGGTTTTGCCATACATCAACATGAATCCATCATGGGTGTACACATGTTCCCAATCCTGAACTGCCCTCCCACCTCCCTCCTTGTTTTTAAATCCTTGAGATAGATTAATTTGCAACATAGACATCTGGCCATAACATTATTGGTGACATCATTAAGGATACAATAAATGCATGTTTTTGAGGAAACCAAAAAAGTAAATTTTGTGAAATGTTTGAGAAACATATCATTTCTTTACACAAGAACCAAAATAATGTTAAAACATGTCTCTGCTTTGGTTTCTTCTTTTGATAACTTTAAGTTTATTTTAGAACTACTACATGCTAGATGGTTTAAAAAATTATTGATTTTAGCATAGGTAATATTTGTGAAATGTTGACTGCTTTCATCAGTGATTGAATTAGAATTATTCTATATTATCTTCCTATTTCTTCATTGTGGTTTTACTGGGATTACATAAAACTTAAAGTACAGCGTTTTGAGCAGAATACTGGAGTGTGTAGTCTTTCCCTTCTCCAAGGGATCTTCCCAAAGCAGGGATCGAACCCAGGTCTCCCACATTGCAGGCAGATTCTTTAACAGCTGAGCTACCAGGGAACAGTGCAGGAGCTGTGCAGGAGCACGGAACAGCTGAGAGGAGCTACCTCATGTCCAAGGTAAGAGAAACACAAGTAAGATGGTAAGCACTGAGAGAGGGCATGAGACAGCAGACAGACTGAAACCACAATCACAGACAAGTAATCACAGACAAGTAGCCATCTGATCACATGGACCACAGCCTTGTCTAACTCAATGAAACTAAGCCATGCCATGTGGGGCCACCCAAGATGGAAAGGTCACGGCGGAGAGGTCTGACAGAATGTGGTCCACTGGAGAAGGGAATGGCAAACCACTTCAGTATTCCTGCCTTGAGAACCCTATGAACAGTATGAAAGCAAAAAAATAGGACACTGAAAGATGAACCCCTAGGTCGGTAGGTGCCCAATATGCTACTGGAGATCAGTGGAGAAATAACTCCAGAAAGAAGGGATGGAGCCAAAGCAAAAACAACACCCAGATGTGGATGTGACTGGTGATAGAAGTAAGGTCTGATGCTGTAAAGAAAAATATTGCACAGGAACCTGGTGTTAAGTCCATGAACCAAGGCAAATTGGAAGTGGTCAAACAGGAGATGGCAAGAGTGAACGTCAACATTCTAGGAATCAGCAAACTAAAATGGACTGGAATGGGTGAATTTAACTCAGATCACCATTATGTCTACTACTGTGGGCAGGAATCCCTTAGAAGAAACGGAGTAGCCATCATAGTCAATAAAAGATTCTGAAATGCAGTACTTGGATGCAATCTGAAAAATGACAGAATGATCTCTATTTGTTTCCAAGGCAAACCATTCAGTTTCACAGTTATCCAAGTCTATTCCCCAACCAGTGATGCTGAAGAAGCTGAAGTTGAACGGTTCTGAGGACCTACAAGACCTTTTAGAACTAACACCCAGAAAAGATGTCCTTTTCATTATAGGGGACTGGAATGCAAAAGTAGGAAGTCAAGAAACACCTGGAGTAACAGGCAAATTTGACCTTGGAATACAGAATGAAGCAGGGCAAAGACTAATAGAGTTTTGCCAAGAGAATGCACTGGTCATAGCAAACACTCTCATTCAACAACACAAGAGAAGACTCTACACATGGACATCACCAGATGGTCAAAACTGAAATCAGATTGATTATATCTTTGCAGCCAAAGATGGAGAAGCTCTATGCAGTCAACAAAAACAAGACCAGGAGCTGACTGTGGCTCAGATCATGAACTCCTTATTGCCAAATTCAGACTTAAATTGAAGAAAGTGGGGAAAACCACTAGATCATTCAGGTATGGCCTAAATCAACTCCCTTATGATTATACAGTGTAAGCGAAAAAAATATTTAAGGGACTAGATCTGATAGACAGAGTGCCTGATGAACTACAGATGGAAGTTCATGACATTGTACAGGAGACAAGGATCAAGACCATCCCTAAGAAAAAGAATTGCAAAAAAGCAAAATGGCTATCTATGGAGGCCTTGCAAATAGCTGTGAAAAGAAAAGAAATGAAAAGCTAATGATATTTAGAAAGATGGTAATGATAACCCTGTATGCGAGACAGCAAAAGAGACACAGATGTAAAGAACAGAATTTTGGACTCTGTGGGAGAGGGAGAAGGTGGGATGATTTGGGTTAATGGCACTGAAACATGTATACTATCATGTAAGTAATGAATCGCCAGTGTAGGTTCGATACAGGATTCAGGATGCTTGGGGCTGGTGCACTGGGATAAGCCAGAGAGATGATATGGGGACAGTGGTGGGAGGGGGATTCAGGGTTGGGAACTCATGTACACCTGTGGCGGATTCATATCAATGTATGGCAAAATCAATACAGTATTGTGAAGTAAAAATAATAATAATAAAAAATAATAATAATAAAAGAAAGTTAAAAAAAAGAAAAGAGTTGTATAAGTTGCTTGTATATTTTTGAGATTAGCTCTTTGTCAGTTGTTTCATTTGCTATTATTTTCTCCCATTCAGAAGGCTGTCTTTTGACCTTGCTTATATTTTCCTTTGTTGTGCAGAAGCTTTTAATTTTAATTAGATTCCATTTGTTTATTTTTGCTTTTATTTCCAGAATTCTGGGAGGTGTATCATAGAGGATCCTGCTGTGATTTATGTCAGAGAGTGTTTTGCCTATGTTCTCCTCTAGGAGTTTTATAGTTTCTGATCTTACATTTAGATCTTTAATCCATTTTGAGTTTATTTTCATGTGCGGTGTTAGAAAGTGATCTAGTTTCATTCTTTTACAAGTGGTTGACCAGTTTTCCCAGCACCACTTGTTAAAGAGATTGTCTTTACTCCATTGTATATTCTTGCCTCCTTTGTCAAAGATAAGGTGTCCATAGGTGTGTGGATTCATCTCTGGGCTTTCTATTTTGTTTCATTGATCTATATTTCTGTCTTTGTGCCAGTACCATACTGTCTTGATGACTGTGGCTTTGTAGTAGAGCCTGAAGTCAGGCAAGTTGATTCCTCCAGTTCCATTCTTCTTTCTCAAGATTGTTTTGGCTATTCGAGGTTTTCTGTATTTCCATACAAATCTTGAAATTATTTGTTCTATTTCTGTGAAAAATATCGCTGGTAGCTTGATAGGGAAACAACTGACAAACAACTAATCTCAAAAATATACAAGCAACTTATGCAACTCAATTCCAGAAAAATAAATGACCCAATCAAAAAATGGGCCAAAGAACTAAATAGACATTTCTCCAAAGAAGACATACAGATGGCTAACAAACACATGAAAAGATGTTCAACATCACTCATCATTAGAGAAATGCAAATCAAAATCACAATGAGGTACCACTTCACACCAGTCAGAATGTCTGTGATCCAAATATCTGCAAGCAATAAATGCTGGAGAGGGTGTGGAGAAAAGGGAACCCTCCTACATTGTTGGTGGGAATGCAAACTAGTACAACCACTACGGAGAACAGTGTGGAGATTCCTTTAAAAATTGCAAATAGAACTGCCATATGACCCAGCAATCCCACTGCTGGGCATACACACCGAGGAAACCAGAATTGAAAGAGACACATGTACCCCAATGTTCATGACAGCACTGTTTATAATAGCCAGGACATGGAAACGTACATATACACAATGGAGTATTACTCAGCCATTAAAAAGAATACATTTGAATCAGTTCTGATGAGATGGATCAAACTGGAGTCGATTATACAGAGCGAAGTAAGCCAGAAAGAAAAACACCAATACAGTATACTAACACATATATGGAATTTAGAAAGATGGCAATGATGACCCTGTATGCAAGACAGCAAAAGAGACACAGATGTGTATAGTGGACTTTTGGACTCAGAGGGAGAGGGAGAGGGTAGGATGATTTGGGAGAATGGCATTGAAACATGTATACTATCATGTAAGAATCGAATCACCAGTCTATGTCCGATGCAGGATACAGGATGCTTGGGGCTGGTGCACGGGGATGACCCAGAGGGATGTTGTGGGGAGGGAGGTGGGAGGGGGGTTCATGTTTGGGATCGCATGTACACCCGGGGTGGATTCATGTCAATGTATGGCAAAACCAATACAGTATTGTAAAGTAAAATAAAGTAAAAATAAAATTTTTTTAAAAAAAGAAAAGAAAATGATAAACGAAAAGGTATACCCATTTGAATATGGATTTCCAGGGGACAGCAAGTAGAGATAAGAAAGCCTTCCTCAGCAATCAATGCAAAGAAATAGAAGAAAACAGTAGAATGGGAAAGACTAGAGATCTCTTCAAGAAAATTAGAGATACTAAGGGAACATTCTATGCAAAGATGGGCTCAATAAAGGACAGAAATGATGTGAACCTAACAAAAGCAGAAGATATTAGGGTGGCAAGTATTCACAGAAGAACTTTACAAAAAAGATCTTCATGACCCAGATAATCATGATGCTGTGATCACTCACCTATAACCAGACATCCTGGAAAATGAAGTCAAGAGGACCTTAGGAAGCATCACTACTAGCAAAGCTAGTGGAGGTGATGGAATTCCAGTTTAGTTATTTCAAATCCTGAAAGATGATGCTGTGAAAGTGCTTCACTCAATATGCCAGCAAATATGGAAAATTTAGCAGTATCCACAGGACTAGAAAAGGTCAGTTTTCATTCCTGTCCCCAAAAAAGGCAATGCCAAAGAATGCTCAAGCCACCGCACGATTGCCCTCATCTCACACACTAGTAAAGTAATGCTCAAAATTCTCCAAGCCAGGCTTCAGCAATACATGAACCACGAACTTCCAGAGGTTCAAGCTGGTTTTAGAAAAGAGAGAGGAACCAGAGATCGAATTGCCAACATCTGCTGAATCATTGAATAAAGGAAGAGAGTTCCTTCTGCTTTATTGACTATGACAAAACTTTTGACTATGTGGATCACAATAAACTGTGGAAAATTCTGAAAGAGATGGGACTACCAGACCACCTAACCTACCTCTTGAGAAACCTATATGAAGATCAGGAAGTAACATTTAAAACTGAACATGGTACAACAAATTGATTCCAAATAAGAAAAGGAGTATGTCAAGGCTGTATACTGTCACCCTGCTGATTTAATTTATATGCAGAGTACATCATGAGAAACGCTGGGCTGGAAGATGCACAAGCTGGAATCAAGATTGCTGGGAGAAACATCAATAACCTCAGATATGCAAATAACACCACCCTTCTGGCAGAAAGTGAAGAAGACCTAAAAAGCCTCTTGATGAAAGTGAAAGAGGAGAGTGAAAAGGTTGGTTTAAAGCTCAACATTCAGAAAACTACAATCATGGCATACAGTCCCATCACTTCATGTCAAATAGATGGAGAAACAGTGTAAAAGGTGGCTGAATTTATTTATTTTGGCTCCAAAATCACTGCAGATGGTGATTGCAGCCATGAAATTAAAAGAAGCTTACTCCTTGGAATGAAAGTTATGACCAACCTAGATAGCATATTAAAAAGCAGAAACATTACTTTGCCAACAAAGGTCTGTCTAGTCAAGGCTATGGTATTTCCAGTGGTCATGTTTGGTTGTGAGAGTGGACTGTAAAGAAATCTGAGTACTGAAGAATTGATGCTTTTGAACTGCAGTGTTGGAGAAGACTCTTGTGAATGTCTTGGACTGCAAGGAGATCCAACCAGTCCATCCTAAGGGAGATCAGTCCTGGGTGTTCATTGAAAGGACTTATGTTGAAGCTGAAACTCCAAAACTTTGGCCAACTAATGGGAAGAGCTGCCTCATTTGAAAAGGCCCTGATGCTGGGAAAGATTGAGGGCAGGAGAAGAAGGGGACAACAGAGGATGAGACTGTTGGATGGCATCACCGACTCCATATACATGAGTTGGGTAATCTCCTGAAGTTGGTGATGGACAGGGAGGCCTGGCATGCTGCCATTCTTGGGCTTACAAAGAGTCGGTCACGACTGAGTAACTGAACTGAACTGAACCTCCTATTCATTATATATAATTTACTACACAGGTATGGCTTATTGAACTGATTGACTTCAATGGAATTATAATATGAAAATGGTTTTATTTTATCAACAATCATCACCTTTTGACCAGAATAATACTGAGTAATATAGAAAGTAATCTCTAGTGAATAATCTAGTAGAAAAGAAGTTGGGGGTGGGGGTATGATTACATCAATAAAGAAAAAAAATTGCTGCAACACTGCCACTACACAGCAAGCATGAAGCAAATTTGAGTTTCTCTTATTATTAAAGTAATTATCAGACTGATAAACTGGTTTTTAGCTTCAATACAATTTATGCAATACAGTAATTATCATACTTATAGGCTTTGGAATTCCAAATAAACTATTTCTAGCTATGTGATATCATTTTCTATAAGGCTGACTACTTTGCACCTCAGTTTTCTTATTTTAAATAGTAGTAATGAGAATATCTATCAAAACATGTTGTGAGGACTAAATATAATCACTAATATTTTCAATTATCACACTATGATTCCTCCTTTCGTTTCTTATCTTAACTGAAGAAAAAAAAAAGATTTATCCTGAAAATGCTGCTATATTCATACCACTCTGAATAGGAAGTTTTTTGTTTATTTCTTTATTAACGATTCTTTGGAACTAGAAGCTTGAGTCACTTTGTTTTATTCTCCTTTATAATTTGATATTGCACACAAACCCAGAATGTTGAGTCCATGAATTAAGATAAATTATAAGTTTCAAATAGGAGATGGCAAGAGTGAACATCAACATTTTAGGAATCAGTGAACTAAAAGGGATTGGAATGGACAATTTTAATTCAGATGACCATTATATCTACTTCTGTGGGAGAGAATCCCTTAGAAGAAACGGAATAGCCCTCATAGTCAACAAGAGTCTGAAATACAGTACTTGGGTACAATCTCAAAAATGGCAGAAAGATCTCTGTTCATTTTGAGGCAATATCAGAGTAATCCAAGTCTATGTCCCAACCAGTAATGCTGAAGAAGCTGAAGTTGAATGGTTCTATGAAGACCTACAAGACCTTCTAGAACTAACACACAAAAAGAGATATCCTTTTCATCATAGGGGACTGGAATGCAAAAGTAGGAAGTCGAGAGATACCTGGATTAACAGGCAAGTTTGGCCTTGGACCACAAAATGAAGCAGCTCAAAGGCTAACAGATTTTTGCCAAGAAAATGCACTGGTCATAGCAAATGCCCCCTTCCAACAGCACAAGAGAAGACTCTACACATGGACATCACCAGATGGTCAAGAGCAAAATCAGATTGATTAGATTCTTTGCAGCCAAAGATAGAGAAGCTCTAGCAAGACAGGAAAAACAAGACCAGGTGCTGACTGTGGCTCAGATCATGAAATCCTTATTGCCAAATTCAGACTTAAATTGAAGAAAGTAGGGAAAACCACTAGACCTTTAAGGTATGACCTAAGTCAAATCCCTTATGATTATATAGTGAAAGTGACAAGTAGATTCAAGGGATTAGATCTGATAGACAGAGTGCCTGATGAACATTGAATGACAGTTCATGACACTGTAGAGGAGGCAGTGATTAAGACCATCCCCAAGTAAAAGAAATGATAAAAGCCAAAATAGTTGTCTGAGGAGGCCTTACAAATAGCTAAGAAAAGAAGAGAAGCTAAAGGCAAAAGAGAAAAGGAAGGATATATCCATATGAACGCAGAGTTCCAAAGAATAGCAAGGAGAGACAAAGCCTTCCTCAGTAATCAGTGCAAAGAAATAGAGGAAAACAATAGAATAGGAAAGACTAGAGATCTTTTCAAGAAAATCAGAGATACCAAGAGAAATTTTCATGTAAGTGAAAGTGAAGTCGCTCAGTCAGGTCCGATTCTTTGCGACCCCATGGACTGTAGCCCACCATGCTCCCCAATCCATGGAATTTTCTAGGCAAGAGTACTGAAGTGGGTTTCCATTTTCTTCTCCAAGGGATTTTCACGTAAAGATGGGTACAATAAAGAACAGAAAATGCATGGACCTAATAGAAGCTGAAGATTTTAAGAAGCGGTGGCAAGAATACAGAGAAGAACTATACAAAAAAGATCTTCATGACCCAGAGAACCATGATGGTGTGATCACTCACCTAGAGCCAGACATCCTGGAATGAGAAATCAAATGGGACTTAGGAAGCATCACTATGAACAAAGCTAGTGGAGGTGATGGAATTCCTGTTGAGCTATTTCAAGTCCTAAAAGATGATGCTGTGTAATTGCTGCACTCAATATTCTGGCAAATTTGAAAAACTCAGTAGTGGCTACAGAACTGAGAAAGGTCAGTTTTCATTCCAATCCCAAAAAAGGGCAATGCCAAATAATGTTCAAACTACTGCACAATTGTACTCATCTCACACGGTATCAGAGTAATGCTCAGAATTCTCCAAGATAGATTTCAACATATGAAATTCCAGATGTTCAAACTGGATTTAAAAAATCAGAGCAACCAGAGATCAAATTGCCAACATCCACTGGATCATAGAAAAAGCGAGAGAGTTCCAGAAAAATAACTTCTTCTGCTTTATTGATTACACCAAAGCATTTGATTGTGTAGATCATGTCAAACTGAAAAATTCTTAAAGATTTGGGAATACCAGACCACATGATCTGCCTCCTGAGAAATCCATATGCAGGTCAAGAAAAGATATACCCATTTGAATACATAAAACCAAAGAATAGCAAGGAGATGTACGAAAGCCTTCCTAAGTGAACAATGCAAAGAAATAGAGGAAAACAATAGAATGGGAAACAGTAGAGATTGCTTCAAGAAAATTAGAGATACCAAGGGAACATTCCATGCAAAAATGGCAACAATAAGGAACAGAAAAGGTATGGCCTTAACAGAAGCAGAAGATATTAAGAAGAGGTGGCAAGAATATACAGAAGAACTCTACAAAAAGGTCTCAATGGCTCAGATAGCCATGACGGTGTGATCACTCAGCTAGGGCCAGACATCCTGGAGTGTGAAGTCCGGTGGGCCTTAGGAAGCATTACTATGAACATATCTAGTAGATGTGATGGGATTCCAGCTGAGCTATTTCAAATTCCAAAAGATGATGCTGTTAAAAGGCTGCACTCAATATGCCAGAAAATTTGGAAAACTCAGCAGTGGCCACAGGACTGCAAAAGGTCAGTTTTTAATCCAATCCCAAAGAAGGGCAATGCCAAAGAATGTTCAAACTACTGCACAATTGCATTCATTTCATATGCTATCAAGGTAATGCTCAAAATCCTTCAAGCTAGGTTGCAACAGTACATGAACTGAGAACTTCCAGATGTACAAGGTGGATTTAGAAAAGACGAAAGAACCAGAGATCAAATTGCCAATATCCACTGGATCATGGAAAAAGCAAGAGAATTCCAGAAAAACTTCTGCTTTACTGACTGCGCCAAAGCCTTTTAACTGTGTGGATCACAACAAACTGTGGAAAATTCTTAAAGAGATACAATTACCAGACTAAATTACCTGTGTCATGAGAAATCTGTATGCAGGCCAAGAAGCAACAGTTAGAACCAGAAAAAAGGACTGGTTCAGGATTGGGAAGGGAGTATGTCAAGGCTGTATATTGTCACCTTGCTTATTTAACTTATATGCAAAGTGCATGTGTGCATGCTAAGTCTCTTCAGTCCTGTCTGACTATTTGTGACTCTATAGACTATTGCCCACTAGGGTCCTCTGTCCACTGGCTTTCCCAGACAAGAATACTGGAATGTGTTATCATTTCCCTCTCCAGGGGATCTTTGTGACCCAGCGATGTAACTGACATCTCTTATGTCTCCTACATTATGAAATGCCAGGCTGGATAAAGCTCAGCATGAATCAAGATTGCTGGGAGAAATATCATTAACCTCAGATAATGGGGCTCTGTACCAACCTAACAGGGTGGGATGGGTATGGAGATAAGAGGAAGGTTCAAGAAGGAAGGGACATATGTATACCTATGGCTGATTCTTGTTGATATTTGGCAAAAACCAACAAAATGTAAAGCAATTATCCTTCAATTCAAAAACAAATTGAAAAAAAATTTACTTCAGACATGTAAGTGACACCACCCTAATGCAGATAGGAAAGAAACTAAAGAGCCTCTTGATGAAAGTGAAAGAGGAGAGTGAAAAAGCTGGCTTAAAACTCAACATTCAAAAAATGAAGATCATGGCATCTGGTCCCATCAGATAAAATGGTAAAAAGATATGGAAAAAAATGGAAACAGTGCAAACTTTATTTTCTTAGTCTCCAGAATCACTGCAGATGGCGACTGCAGCCATGAAATTAAAAGATTCTTGCTCCCTGGAAGAAAAGCTATGACCAACCTAGAAGTATTAAAAACCAGAGACATCACTTTGCTGATGAAGGTTTGTCTAGTCAAGCTATGGTACGTAAGGATGTGAGAGTTGGCCATAAAGAAGGCTGAGTGATGAAGAATTGATGCTTTCAAGAACTGATGCTTTGTGGTGCTAGGGAAGACTCTTGAGAATCTTTTGGACAGTAAAGAGATCAAACCAGTTAATCATAAAGGAAATTAACCCTGAATATTCACTGAAGGACTGATGCTGAAGCTGAAACTCTAATACTTTGGCTACATGAAGCAAAGAGTTGACTCATTGGAAAAGACCCCAATGCTGGGCAAAACTGAGGGCAAGAGGATAAGGGAGTGACAGAGGATGAGATGGTTTGATGGCATCATCGACTCAATGGACATGAGTTTGAGCAAAGCCTGGGAGATAGTGAAGGACAGGGACATCTGGCTTGCTGCAGTCCATGGTGGTCACAAAGAGTCAGGCAGGACTGAGTGGCTGAACAACTATTTATTTTCAGTATAATATGTATCTTTTAAACTGTTTTTACTCCTATAAAATATATACCACTTTTGATATTATCTTATTCTCCTTCTTGTAGCCATGTGCTATGCTTAGTAGCTTGGTTGTGTCTGAATCTTTGTGCCCTCATGAACTGCAGCCTGCCAGGATCCTCTGCCCATGGGGATTCTCCAGGCAAGAATACTGGTGTGGGTTGCCATGCCCTCTTCCAGGAATTCCTTCGAATCTAGAGATTGAACCCAGGTCTTCCACAATGCAGATGGATTCTTTCCATCTGAGCCACCAGGGAAGCCCAAGAATACTGGAGTGAATAGCTTATCCCTTCTCCAGGGATAGTCTTATAGACACACTATACTAAAAATTTGTATTTTTGTAGACTTGGAACTTGAACTGTGATTTTACTATCTCTGATGTCTGCTGCCCACTATATATAGAACTCTCACATCTATGGTTTTTATTGGTGGACCCAATTTTCTTTAGCAACCCATATCGGGCTTCCCATGTGGTGCTAGATATAAAGTACCCACCTACTAATGCAGGAGACATAAGAGACATGGGGTTGATCCTTCCCAGGTGGGAAAGATCCCTGGAAGGAGGGCATGGCAACACTGTACTATTCCTGCTGGAGAAACCCCATGGGATGAGTAACCTGGCAGACTGCAGTCCATAGGGTCACAAAGAGCTGGACACGACTGAAGCAACTTAGCACACATTGGTTGCCACATTTTTACTTTTGACATTATGAATTATTTTATCTCTAAAATCTTGAACATAAAATCCTACAGTACATAACAAGTTTTCTTAATCCTACTTCTCCTTAAGAGTTTCTCCAATATACCTTTTCTCAAATATATTAGTATTTCTAATCCAGGAGTAAAATATGTATTCTTATCAATATTCTCCCAATTTATAGTGGCTAGTTGTAACACTGTACTGAGAATTCTGAATCTGAGGTCCAGGCTCAGCAAAAAAGACTTGTGATTAATTATCAGTGTGAAATAAAGCAGAAATTTATGGTTGCCTTCATGTCAAATACATGTAAGTCCTTCCACCTTTCCTATTCTGTTAGACTATCATTCTTTGTCTGAATGCACCTTTCTCACCCTCTGTGTTAGTGACTTCCATCCTCAATCCCACCATCCAAGGGTTGAAATTATTTTTAAAAAATCTTTTGAATAGTGTCAAAAAGCAAAACTTGATTTTGCCATTCCCTGGAACTAATTGCATAGTATTTGCATTGTTTACAACTATTTGCATAGAATTTACATCACATTAGGTAATAAATAATCTATATATGATGTAAAGTATAAGATGGGATATGTGGAGGTTATATGCAAAAACTATACCATTTTATAGTATAGGGACTTCCCCGGTGGCTCAGTGGCAAAGAATCTGACAAGTGATTAATTCCAAAGTAACCATGGAGCTTAGACAGCTGCTCAATATCAAAGAAACAAACACACTAAAACAAATTTAAAAAAAAATGTACAGAAGACCTAAATAGACATTTCTTCAGAAAGGACATACAGATGGCCAACAGACACTTGAAAAGATGCTCAACATTGCTAATTATTAGAGAAATGAGAAACAAAACTACAATGAAGTACCACCTTACATCAGTCAGAATGACCATCATCAAAAAAAGTTTACAAATAACTTAAAGAGATGCATGAACCCAATGTTCATAGCAGTGCTATTTACAAAGGCCAAGACAGAAGCAACCTAGATGTTCACTGATAGATGAATATATAATGAAGTATTACTCAGTCATGGAAAAGAATGAAATAATGCCATTTACAGCAACATGGATGGACCCAGAGATTATCATACTAAATCAAGTAGGTCAGACAGAGAAAGGCAAATAGCATATAATATTACTTATATATGAAATCTAAAAATACTGACAAAAATGAATTTATTTACAAAACAGAAACAGACCCACAGACATTGAAAACAAAATTAAGTTTGCTGGAGGGACAAACTGGGAATTTGTATTAACAGATACATACTACTATGTGTAAAATGGATGAATGGTAGGAACCTACTATTCAGTGCAGGGAACTATATTCAATGTCTTGTGGTAAACTATGAAAGTGAAAGTTAGTCACTCAGTCGTGCCTGACTCTTTGCAACCCCATGGACTGTAGTCTACCAAGTTCTGTGATCATGGATTTCTTCAGGCAAGTATACTGGAGTGGATAGCTATTCTCTTCTCCAGGGTATCTTCTCGACCCAGGGATCGAACCTGCGTCTCTTGCATCTTCTGGTATTGGCAGGCAGATTCTTTACCATCAGAGCCACTATGGAAGCCCCCTGGAAACTTATACTGAAAGGAAATCTGAGTGGAAATAAATCTGAAAAAAAGTATATTTATTTATTTATATGTGTATGGCTGAATCACTTTACTGTGCACATGAAATATGTAGGTCAATTGTTCCTCAATTAAAAAAGACAGAAATTTTTACAAAAATACAAGCGACATTGGCGGGCCTAAATATTCATTTTATATCCACCAGCCTGTTTAAATCTTTTTATTAATACAAAAATTTAGTTCTTTATTCTTTGTTTGTCTTAATAAAAACTTACCTATTGAGAGAGTTAACAGGTAGGAAGGACAGAGGTCCCCAAACAGCAGGAGGAAATGGACTGCAAGTGGCAGACCTTTTTTCCTTACACAAAATTGCTAGAGGCTTCTTTTAATTGTGTTGATGACAGCTGGCTCTGCCTGAACTTTTCTCAAACTTTTAACTAACTAATGCATTTTTCTTATGGAAATGTTTTTCTTAAGATATGTTAATAGAACTGTGTATCTCCTTTGGAATCTGCCTTTCTTCAAAATGGTTTCCACCTAAGACTAACTTTTTTCTCTTTTTCCTTTTCTCAAACCTTGGGCTGATAATGGTTCAACAAACCAGTATTTATGTCAATTGTTTTATGACCAGGGATGACACACCTCATGCCATTCTATCTCAAAAATGCATATTGTGGGAGACAGTCCTGGTGAAACTACCTCAGCCTTGAGGTGCTTTCCTTATCTGATTAATAGCTTGTTAACAGACATAAATGGAGAAGGCACTGGCAACCCACTACAGTATTCTTGCCTGGAAAATCCCATGGACGGAGGAACCTGGTAGGCTGCAGTCCATGGGGTCGCAAAGAGTTGGACATGACTGAGCACTTCACTCTCACTTTTCACTTTCATGCATTGGAGAAGGAAATGGCAACCCACACCAGTGTTCTTGCCTGGAGAATTCCAGGGATAGGGGAGCCTGGTGGGCTGCTGTCTCTGGGGTCGCACAGAGTCGGACACAACTGAAGCGACTTAACAGCAGCAGCAGCAACAGACATAAAACACCTTGCTAAAAGCTAGCAAGGGACATTCTTTCTGCTCTCTTCTGATGTCTGTATCAGAAGCATTCCCTATCTTTTTTATATTTTAAAAGTTCTGTTACATAAAAAGCTCGAGGGGTCAACCCTGTCTCTGACCCGGGATCAATGCCTGTGGTCAAGCCTGTCACCTCCGGAGGTCGTAAATACCAGCATAACACACAGCTCGCAGCAGCAACCTTTCAATATTATCTGGAAATAGCTACAGTTTAATTTTCACTCTCAATCTACCCATACTCACTTTATTCTTCTTGTTATAGGATACTAACTTTGTTGGTATGCAAGATATGACAAGGAATATCTTCATACAATTTTACTGTTTTTTAATATTGCAACTAATACTGTGTGATTTCTTATAGAATAAATTCACTGGACTTCTAGTCCCCTTTAAAAATGTAGTACGTAATTACTGGCCTTAGAATTTTTTACTAACTAGAATTTTTCTACATTTTGTTTAAATAATGTCATTCTAGAGATAATATATGTCAGCTCGTTTCAGTTCAGTCACTCGGTCGTGTCTAACTCTGTGACACCATGGACTACAGAACACCAGGTTTGCCTGTCCATCATCAACTCCCAGAGCTTGCTCAAACTCATATTCATCAAATCAGTGATGTCATCCAACCATCTCATCCTCTGTTGTCCACTTTTCCTCCTGCCTTCAGTTGTTCCCAGCAGCAGGGTCTTTCCAGTTAGTCAGTTCTTCACATTGGGTGGCAAAAGTATTGGAGCTTCAGTTTCAGCATTAGTCATTCTAATGAATATTCAGGTCTGATTTCTTTTAAGATTGATCATTTTGATCTCCTTGCAGTCCAAGGAACTCTCAAGAGTCTTCTCTAACACCACAGTTCAAAAGTATCAATTCTTTTTTTGAGATTTCTCTGAAGTACTGCATTTTCGACTCTTTTGTTGACAATGAGGGCTATTCCATTTATTCTAAGGGATTCTTGCCCACAGTAGTAGATGTAATGGTTATCTGAATTAAATTCGCCAATTCTGGCCCCTTTTAGTTCATTGAATCCTAGAATGTAGATGTTCACTCTTACCATCTCCTGTTTGACCACTTCCAATTTTCCATAATTCATGGATCTAACAATATTTTAAGTTCCTATACAATATTATTCTTACAGCATCAGACTTTACTTCCATCACCAGTCACATCAAAAACTGGGAGTTATTTTTGCCTTGGCTCAGCCTCTTCATTCTTTCTGGACTCTTCTCCAGTAATGTATGCTATTTCAAATTCTAAGTAGCATAGCTATTGCAAATCCTAAAAGATAATATGCTTATGGTATTTCTATATGTTTTTAGGATTCAAGATTCCCAATATTTAAGGAAAATAATGAAGATTGGTTATAAAAATTAATAGTAAATAAATTTTATGCATTAATCTATAAAGGGTTAGATTTCTGCATGCTCTTAATGTTCAGTATTATGAGATTTTATTTTCAGTACTCTCAAAGTGAATCTGGTCTCTCTAGTTCTCTTTACTATAAATTAGTTTTACTTACATTATCAAAACTTAAATAAGATTCTATTTTCCTGAGACCTTTGAGGGATTACTAGCTTTTTGGAATAAGTGGAAAAGTTTAATTTTAATGTTTTCATAACTTAATGCAAAAAATATCTTCAGTGATGTTTTGTATGTTTAAAAAAGTAGGTGATTTAAGAATACAATTATATATAAGGTGCTTTAGTTAAATTTAGAATGTTTTTCAATACCAAATGGGTTTAATCCAGTCAAACAATTAATTTTATAGAATCTTAATTGTATTCTTACTGCATCTGGCATACAATATATTTCTACTTTTGCTGAAGTTTCAGACCTTCCATTTATGATATTGGCAATTTTTCACATTCAGTGAAAACTGTAGTTTTTATTATTATGTCTGTAATGTTTAAGATTCATGGATAATATGTAAAACAGGGTTCTGAACTTTTCTTTTACAATTGAAAAAAAATTGAAAACTGTAGTTTTTATTATTATGTCTGTAATGTTTAAGATTCATAGATAATATGTAAAATAGGGTTCTGAACTTTTCTTTTACAATTAAAGTGTAATCATTTTTATTGAAAAATGCTTACCAAAATAACTACAAACAAAATAATTGAGCTGTCTGTGTAAAGTTTTGCCATAATACATACTATCTCCACACTAAAGTTCAAAACAGCTTAGGCTGCTAAATTAGATGTGGTAAATCATTTTTTATATATACCTGTTGTAGAAGTACATTTTCTAGGTGTTTGTGGCTTTACTTGTTTAAGATAGTGACATAAAGCCTGAAATATCCCAGTGGAGACCCAGCTAGGTTTATTTGCCACTAGAATAGTGAATTTTGAAAATAAAAATATTCTACATTCAAATCAGCAGTTGTTTGACATAGCTTGAGGATAATTTTTAAAATATGCATAGTATTTTAATTTTCATTTTGCATATGTGGTGTGCATGTATATTCTTTTAGACAGTTAGAAGAGAATTGGTATTTGTAGGATTTGAGACTAGATGAAAACTGAGGCTAACCTAAATCAGTTAAGACTTGAATTCATATCTTTGTTCAGGGAATGGAGTGGGATAATGCAGAGGTAACTAAATTGGTCCAGTTAATTTTTATTAAAAAATCAACCTAATAAATTGAATTGAAGTAAAATAAACTGTCCCATGTTTTAATCTTGGTGTATGAAGTTAAAAAGCCATTACTTTTTGTAAGAAGTTATAATTATATACTTTTAGAGGGAAAAATGTTCTTCTCATAACTTGGGCAAAACCAAGTCTAAAGTCAGTGCTTTCTAAACTACTAGTTTTACATGTCAGAAAGCAAGTTTAAGATGTTGAGAAAGACTTCACCAAGAGCCAGAGACAAGCTTTGAAATCACAATTTGAAAATAAGTCAAGCTTGTAAATTTTTAGATTTAAATAATTGAAAATAATTCTTACATACCGTTAAACATTTACAAGATGAACCAAATGATGCTAATGAAATTCTTCCAAGAGACTCAGTCATGTCCGAATCTTTGTAACCCCATGAACTTTAGTCCACCAGGCTCCTCTGTCCATGGGGATTCTCCAGGCAAGAATACTGGAGTGGATTCCCATGTCCTCTTCCAGGGGATCTTCCCAACCCAGGGATCAAATCCAGGTTTCCCTCATTGTAGGCAGACTCTTTACCATTTGAGCCACCAGGGAAAACCATGAATACTCGAGTGGGTAGCCTATCCCTTCTCCAGGGGATCATCTTGACCTAGGAATGTATCCTGCATTATAAGAGGATTATTTACCTGCTGAGACCCTGGGGAAGCCCCCTCACTTAAGACTGTGTGAGAGAATCAGAATTTAACTATTTATTAATCAGATAAAATATGATTATTAATCATTTTCTAGGGAAATAATCTTTACATTTTAAGTATAAATTAGTATATCTGAGTATAAGGAGAGTAACAATTTCTCTAAACAAGTATTAACATAAAACACTAAGAATTTAGATTATGTTCCATTTTAATCTGTTTTAATGTCAGAAAGAATAAGGTACAGTAGGTATATGTACAGTATTCTCCACTGAAGCCTGTATTTGCTAGCTTACTAGTAGTAAATTATGAGCTATTTCAAATCCTAAAAGATGATGCTGTGAAAGTGCAGCACTCAGTATGCCAGAAAATTTTGAAAACACAGCAGTGGCCACAGGACTGAAAAAGTTCAGTTTTCATTCTAGTCCCAAAGAAGGGCCAATGCCAAAGCATATTCAAACCACTGCACAATTGCACTCATTTCACACACTAGCAAAGTAGTGCTCAAAATCCTTCAAGCTAGGCTTTAACAATATGTGAACCAAGAATTTACAGATATACAAGCTGGATTTAGAAAAGGCAGAGGAAGCAGAGATCATATTGCCAACATCTGTTTGATCATAGAAAAAGCAAGAGAATTCCAGAAAAACATATACCTCTGCTTCACTGACTATACTAAAGACTTTGACTGTGTAGACCACAGCAAACTATGGAAAATTCTTAAAGAGATGGGAATACCAGACCACCTTACCTGCCTTCTGAGAAACCTGCATGCAGGTCAAGAAGCAACAGTTAAAACCGGACATGGAACAATGGACTGGTTCAATATTGGGAAAGGTGTACATCAAGGATATATATTGTCACCTTACTTATTTTATTTATGTTCAGAGTACATCATGTGAAATGCCATGCTGGATGAAGCAGATGCTGGAATCCAGATTGTGAGTGAAATACCAATTACCTCATATATGCAGATGATACCTCTTTAATTAGAGAAAGCAAAGAGGAATTATAGAACCTCTTGATGAAGGTGAAAGAGGACAGTGAAAAAAGCTGGCTTAAAACTCAACATTCAAAAAACTAAGATCATGGAATCTGGTCCTATCACTTCATGGGAAATAGATGGGGAAACAACGGAAGCACTGACAGACTTTATTTTCTTGAACTCCAAAATCACTGTAGACAGTGACTGGGCAGCCTTGAAATTAAAAGACACTTGCTCCTTGGATTTAAAGCAATGGCAAAACTAGACAGCATATAAAATCAGAGACATTACTTTACCAACAAATGTCCATATAGTCAAAGCTATGGTTTTCCTGTAGTCATGTACAGATGTGAGAACTGGACAATAAAAAAAGGCTGAATGCTGAAGAACTGATACCTTTGAACTGTGATGTTGGAGATAACTCTTGAAAGTCCTTTGGACTGCAAGGAGATCAAACCAGTCCATCCTAAAGGAAATCAACCCTGAATATTCATTGATCCTGATGCTGAAGCTCCAATACTTTGGCCACAAGAAGTAAAGAGCCATCTCATTAGATAAGATTCTGATGCTGGAAAGATTGAAGGAAGGAGGAGAAGGGGATGACAGGATGAGATGGTTGGATGGCATCACTGACTCAATGGACATGAGTTTGAGCAAACCCCAGGAAATGGTGAAGGACAGGGAAGCCTGGTATGTTGCAGTTCATAGGGTTGCAAAGAGTTGGACATGACTGAGCACCAAAACAACACAAGTAGCAAATTATAGGTACCTTTAATTATCTGTAATTGATTAGAATAATATGATGAATGAGTTGAAATAATCATTAATATTAATTCTTTAAATACTATCATGTGATGCAGATGGTATTTTTATTAGAACAAAAGGAGAAAAAGGCATCTCTGGAGTGTTATAACATACAAGAATAATAAGCTTTTTGGTGCAATCTTTTGTAGAGTAACTAATTACAAAATGTACATCAAAAGACTTTGTTTCATACATATTCCATCAGTTAATTGTATTCATCTTAGCTACAAGTTTCTGAATTTTATCTTACATCTCTATAATTGACAAATTTTAATGTTAACTTTATTTCACAAAGTTTTCTCAGAGTTTTTTTTTTAATATAAATCTATTTATTTTAATCGGAGGCTAATTACTTTACAGGATTGTATTGGTTTTGCCATACAGCAACATGAATCCACGACGGGTGTACACGTGTTCCCCATCCTGAAACCCCTCCCACCTCCCTCCCCATACCATCCCTCTGGGTCATCCCAGTGCACCAGTCCGAAGCATCCGGTATCATGCATCAAACCTGGACCAGTGATTCATTTCATATATGATATTATACATGTTTCAATGCCATTCTCCTAAATCATCCCACCCTCTCCCTCTCCCACAGAGTCCAAAAGACTGTTCTATACATCTGTGTCTCTTTTGCTGTCTTGCATACAGGGTTACTTTTATATAAGTAATCATATGTCTAAAATCTGTTTTATTTTTTTGCTCACACCTTTAAACCATTTTCATATAGCTCCATGCCAACTTTCCTCTACAAGCACTTTAAATAGTTGGGGATAAACATTTTCAATTTTTAAATCTTATTTCCATGAAAGTTATGTATATTTAAAAATATCCATGTATATTTATAGGTATTTGACCCTCAATGAGTGGGCCAGGATCCTTATTAACCCTCTGGTGCATAACTCTCAGTTCCTTATTCACCCTGAGGAATACTAAAGGAAGCTTCCCTGTTGCAAACCAAAGCCAGAAATTTGAACTGTTTGCATCTGTTTTTGCTCTTTATTCTTCTATTGTTTATGATGAAATACTTCATATACCTAATAGACAGTTCAGTGTTTGGGTGTTTTTTTATGTATAAAGATAATAGATTTGTAGCTCCAAGCAAGTGAAGAAAAACTACATTGCGAACCCTCCAGACATTTCCCATTTATTGTTCCCTATGCAAATACTTCGGCCTCTCTAAAAATTAAGGATTATTTTGCCTTAAGTAATAGCCATTCCTTTGTTTTTATTTACTATCTTTGTATGTATAACTGGATCCTTAACATTATAGTTTTGCATATTATAGGAATAGAATTTTATATGGACCTGTCCAAATTCTTTATTTCTTGTTTCATTTGTTTAGTATTATGTTTATGAATTTCAATTCTTGTTTTATGTATCTGTGATTTTTTGTTGTCTATTGCTATATGTTATTTCATTATGTGATTATTTGGTTCCCAAATGTTATTAATAAACATTTTCAGCATTTCCAGGTTTGCAATTGGAGAAAACATTGCTGTGACTATTTTTGTTCATATTTCCCAGTGCACATAAACAAGAGATGTACTTGAAAATTTCCTGATGGTGATCTTGCTGAGTCGGTTTATGAATGTTTAGCTTCACTAGAAAATGTCAAAAAATTTTTTTCCAAAATAGTCTAATCAATTTAAACCAGGCAAACGTGGGCTTTTCTGAGACTCTCTAGTATTTGCAAATTGATATTTGAAGACATTTAAGCTTTTGCTGACACAGTAAGTTTGCACATAGACACACACAGACACAAAGAAATGTCTGGTCTAGATGATTTTACTGATGAATTTTTTCTGAATCATTCAGTTCAGTTTAGTTCAGTTCAGTCACTCAGTCGTGTCCGACTCTTTGTGACCCCATGAATTGCAGCACACTAGGCCTCCCTGTCCATCACCAACTCCAGAAGTTCACTCAAACTCATGTCCATCGAGTCAGTGATGCCATCCAGCCATCTCATCCTCTGTCATCCCCTTCTCCTCCCACCCCCAATCCATTCCAGCATCAGGGTCTTTTCCAATGTTAGGCACCAATATTACAGCAAATTTCAGAGAACTGAAAAATAACAAAAATCCTCTGGCTATAGCTCATCGCCCCCAAGTTTTATCAAATATGAGGATTTTCAATACATAAAAATTATAGAAGAGTTTCTACCATAAACTCAAGAGGCAAAAAATTTCAATAAAAATATAAGTAAGTAAAACCAATCTTGCATTAATATGTTACAACCAAGTAATGTTTGCTCAAGAAGGCTAAACTTGCAAGAAATCCATAGAATTGTAACAAATTACTATACAGAAACTTCAGTTACATAGAGTTGAAAGATGAGAAGGGATAGCTCGCATGACCTGTGACAATAGTAGAACCTAAAAGAAAGAAGAAAGACTACTTTCTGGGTAGAGACTAAGCCAATTAAAAGCCATGGACTTTATGTTTACTAAAGCCCTCCCAACTTACTTTCTCCTTTATGAAAACATCTTCTTCCCTTGACATGGCATACTCGCACATGGCTAGTCATGGTGACAGACCTTGAATTGCAATTATCTGCTGATCCCAGATGAACTCAGTGTTGCTGGAGAAATATCTGGCAGTCTACTCATGTTAGATCATCAGAATTCACCATATTTCTAGAACAAAATGAGAAATATATACATAAATATTAATATATTTGGCTTATTCTAAGTTATGAACATTTATACATAAATCTATATAGGTAAATATATCCTAAAGATAATTTCATAATGTTGATGTATATATTTAAATAATAAATTAAATACATATTAATTTTTTCTGAATATATAGTCCCAGGAATTGCATTGCTGTGTCATATGGCAAGTCTTTTTAGTTTTTAAGGAACCTCCATACTGTTCTCCAGGATATGTTGGTTATTGAACTCTGCTTCCTCTACCTTTTCTAAATCCAGCTTGTACATCTGAAAGTTCTCAGTTCATTTACTGTTGAAGCCTAGCTTGAAGGATTTTGAGCATAATCTTGTTAGCATGTTTGGCACTGCCTTTCTTTGAGACTGTAATGAAAACTGATCTTTTACAGTCCTGAGGCTGCCGGGGTCCAGCCCTGGTGGATCCAGGGAATTTGAAGGTGGGGACAGCATCGGCGTCCTTGGAAAAATACATATTTAATTACAGATATATAGACAGATTAGAAACGGATAGTGTAGTAGGAAGATTAGTGGAGAAAAAGAGGCTGAATAACTTGGATTATGTGGAATAGCATCCATGCTCCAGATGGGAATTCAGCCAGAAAAACAGGGAGCAAGAAAGAAACGACATGGGGGAATCAGTCTTTCCAGAAACTGATCCGATTTCTTTATTTTGGGGTTTGCTTATATACCTTTTGTTACATATAGGGATGAATACAGAGTCACGTGCGGGTCAGCAGTCCTGACCTTTATCAAAATCAGGTGCCTCACATAAAAAGGTCTTAGGGATTTTATGATCCTTTCTTTCTGATAACCAAAAACTTATTTTTTTTCCAAGGGTGTTTTTCCTTAAACCAGGCACCACCCTCCAAATAAAGTTACATTCCTATAGGGTGAGGGTGTAGTGAGTTACAATCAATAAAGGAATTTATTTAACCCAAGGTTAACATGATTAATCTTAAAGGTTAATACTTATTTCTCCTATATGCTTAAAGGTTAATGCTTATTTCTCCTATATGCTAGTTATATTCATTATAAGGGCAGGGAATATGGAGATTTAGCAGCAAACATCAGCCCAACAAATAAAAATCCTTTCACCAATGTTCCCCTTAAGATCTATTTAGTCTTAAGATAGTGATAAAGTTGCATTTTTACATAGCAAGGACACAGTGATTTATAACAAAGTACAGTGATCTATTACAAAAGAGAAAATTCATTAACTCAAAAAGTCTAGTATTGCTAACCTTAAAAACTATTATATTTCCTTTTCTATATTCCAAATACATTGATTAATATATTCCCTGGTGCCTAAGAATATGGAGGCCTGGCAGCAATCATTGACTCAACAAGAAGAAAAAGCTGTATGCTAATTAAGACTCTCAAAATACTCCATAACTCTCTGTGCTGTTTATAGTTGAGAGGTAGTAAACAATCATGTGGGTAGTGGCAGGAGTATGGATAATCCTGTCACACAAGCTAGTCTGTCAGCAGAGAGGTTTGACCTGAGACATCCTTGTCCCACCCAGGGCAGGGAATTAGCAGCAATTATTGACACAACAAATGAAAAACCCTTCACCAATATAATTCCTAACCAACCCACTATACTAATAATTTCCAACTCCTCAAAAGAATTTGCCTTTAGTAAGTCTAAAACATCTCATTCCTCTCAGGTTGGGAGGCTGTAAACAATCACATGTGGCCAGACGAACCTATACAGGCGGCTAGATAACCTTCAGAGCAGCCCCTAAGCTGAAACACTCTTGTCACGCCCAGGAATTTTTATTGCCTTGGAGCTGCACGTTTACTCCTTCTCCGAGAGAAACGGTTGTGGGGGAGAGCATAAAACAGACTCTGGTTTTGGGGTAGATGCTCGGGAACAGGGGGTTTCCTGAGGCTTGATCACGCCTTTGTGTATGCCAAGCCTCCTTCCTCATGACCTTTGCCATGAGCGGAGTTCCTCACGCTGGCCCCCGGCATGAGGCCACTACTGAGATTTCCAAATTTGCTGGCATATTAAGAGCAGCACTTTCACAGCATCATCTTTGAGGATTTGAAATAGCTCAGCTGGAAGACCATCACCTCGTCTAGCTTTGTTCATAGTAATGCTTCATAAAGCCCACTTGACTTCACACTCCAGGATGTCTGGCTCTAGGTGAGTGATCACACCATCATGGTTATCTGGGTCACTAAGAGTTCTTTTGTACACTTCTGTATATTCTTGCCACATCTTAATATCTTCTGTTTCTGTTAGGTCCTTACCATTTTTGCCCTTTATTGTAGCCATCTTTGCATGAAATATTCCCTTGGTATCTCCAATTTTCTCAAAGAGATCTCTAGTCATTCCCATTCTATTGTTTTCCTCTATTTCTTTGCATTGTTCACTTAGGAAGTCTTTTTTTTTTTTTTAATCTCTCCTTACTCTTCTCTGGAATTCTGCATTCAGTTGGGTTTATCTTTCTCTTTCTCCTTTGCCTTTTACTTCTCTTCTTCTCTCAGCTATATGTAAGGCCTCCTCAGACAACAACTTTGCCTTTTGCATTTCTTTTCTTGGGAATGGTTTTAGCCATCACCTCCTGTACAGTGCTACAAACCTCCAGCCATAGTTCTTCAGGCACTCTGTCTACCAGATCTAGTACCTTTAATCTATTTGTCACCTCCACTGCATAATCCTAATGAATTTGATTTAAGTCATACCTGAATGGTCTAGTGGCTTTATCTACTTTCTTCAATTTGAGCCTGAATTTTGCGATAAGGAGCAGATGATCTGAACCACAGTCAGCTCCAGAGCTTGTTTTGCTGACTGTATAGAGCTTCTTCATCTTCAGCTGCAAATAATATTATCAATCTGATTTTGGTATTGATCATCTTGTGATGTCTATGTGTAGAGTCATCTCTGTGTTGTTGAAAGAAGATGTTTGCTATGTCCAGTGCATCCTCTTGGCAAAACTCTGTTATCCTTTGTCCTGCTTCATTTTATACTTCAAAGCCAAACTTACATGTTACTTCAGGTATCCCTTGATTTCCTGCCTTTGCATTCCAGTCCCCTATAATGAAGAGGACATCTTGTTTTTGGTGTTAGTTCTAGGAGGTCTTGTAGATCTTCACAGAACTGCTCAACTTGATCTTCTTTGGCATTAGTGGTTGGGACATAGACTTAGATTACTGTGATGTTAGGCAGTTTGCCTAGTAAATGAACTGAGATCATTCTGTCACTTTTTTGTTGATGATTCAAAAAAAAAATCTGCTTCATTGAGTATGCTAAAGTCTTTGTGTGGATCACAACAAATTGTGGACTATTCTTAAAGAGATGGGAATAACAGACCACTTTGTCTGCCTGCTGAGAAACCCGTATGCAGATCGAGAAGCAACAGTTAAATCTGGACATGGAAAAAGGACTGGTTCAAAATTGTGAAAGGAGTACATAAAGGTTGCATATTGTCACCCTGCTTATTTAACTTATATGCAGAGTACATCATGTGAAATGCTGGGCTGGATGACTCACAAGGTAAAACCAAGATTGCTGGAAGATATATCAACAAATTCATATATATATATATATATATGATATATCTTTAATGGAAGAAAGTGAATAGGAACTAAAGAGCCTCTTGATGAAGAGGAAAGTGAAAAAGTAGGCTTAAAACTCAGCATTCAAGAAATTAAGATCACGGCATCCGGTCTTATCACTTCATGGCAAATAGATGGGGAAAAAGCGACATATTTTATTTTCCTTGGCTCCAAAATCACTGCAGACAGTGACTGCAGCCATGAAATTAAAAGATGTTTTCTCTTTGGAAGAAAAGCTATGGCAAACCTAGACAGAATATTAAGAAGCAGAGACATTGCTTTTTGGACAAAGGTTTGTATAGTCAAAGCTATGGTTTTTCTGGTAGCCATGTATGGATGTGAGGATTGGACCATAAAAAAAGACTAAGTACTGAAGAATTGATTCTTTCAAACTGCAGTGCTGAAGAAGACCCTTGAGAATCCACTGGACAGCAAGGAGATCGAACCAGCCATTCCTAAGGAAAATCAACCCTGAATATTCATGGGAAAGACTGATGCTGCAGCTGAAGCTCTAGCACTTTGGCAACCTGATGCAAAGAGCCAAGTAATTGGAAAAGACCTTGATGCTAGAAAGGTTGAGGGCAAGAGGAGAAGGGGTTGACAGAGGATGAGCTGATTGGATGGCATCACTGACTCAATAAACATGAGTTTAAGCAATCTCAAGGAGATAACAAAGGGCAACCTGGTGTGCTGCAGTTCATGGGGTGACAGAGGCAAACACAACCTAGTGACTGAACAATAACAACATACTCGTCTCCATAGTGACCTCATCAGTTTACATTCCCACCAACAGTTTCCCCTTTTTCCATACCCTCTCCAGCATTTGTTCATGGTAGACATTTTTATTTTGGGTATTCTGACTAGTCTGAGATAATACCTTATTGTAATTTTGATTTCTGTTTCTCTAATTATAACAGAATTATGACAGAATGTGGTTCACTAGAGAAGGGAATGGCAAACCACTTCAGTATTCTTGCCTTAAGAACCCCATGAACAGTATGAAAAGGCAAAATGATAGGATATGAAAGAGGAACTCCCCGTGTCGGTAGATGCCCAATATGGTACTAGATATCAATGGAGAAATAACTCCAGAAAGAATGAAGGAATGGAGCCAAAGCAAAAATAATACCCAGTTGTGGATGTGACTGGTGATAGAAGCAAGATCTGATGCCGTAAAGAGCAATATTGCATAAGAACCAGGAATGTCAGGTCCATGAATCAAGGAAAATTTGAAGTGGTCAAACTTCAAATGGCAAGATTTGAATGGCAAATCAAATTTGAGATGGCAAGAGTGAATGTTGAAATTCTAGGGATCAGTGAACTAAAATGGACTGGAATGGGTGAATTTAACTCAGATCACCATTATATCCACTACTGTGGGCAAGAATCCTGTAGAAGAAGTGGAGTAGCCATCATGGTCAACAAAAGAGTCTGAAATGCAGTATTTGGATGCAATCTCAGAAACGACAGAATGATCTCTGTTCGTTTCCAAGGCAAACCATTCAATATCATGGTAATCCAAGCCTCTGCCCCAACCAATAACACTGAAGAAGCTGAACTTGAACCGTTTTATGGAGACCTACAAGACCTTGTAGAACTAACACCCAAAAAAGATGTCCTTGTCATTATAGGGGACTGGAATGCAAAAGTAAGAAGTCAAGAAACACCTGGAGTAACAGGCAAATTTGGCCTTGAAATATGGAATGAAGCAGGGCAAAGACTAATAGAGTTTTGCCAAGAGAATGCACTGGTCATAGCAAACACCCTTTTCCAACAACACAAGAAAAGACTCTACACATGGACATCACCAAATGGTCAACACTGAAATCAGATTGATTATATTCTTTGCAGCCAAAGATGGAGAAGCTCTCTACAGTCAGCAAAAACAAGACTGGGAACTGACTGGCTCAGATCATGAACTCCTTATTACCAAATTCAGACATAAATTGAAGAAAGTGGAGAAAACCACAGGACCATTCAGGTATGATCTAAATCAAATCCCTTATGATTATACAGTGGAAGTGAGAAACAAATTTAAGAGACTAGATCTGATAGACAGAGTGCCTGATGAACTATGGATGGAGATTCATGCATTGTATAGGAGACAGGGATTAAGATCATCCCCATGGAAAAGAAATGCAAAAAAGCAAGATGGCTGTCTCAGAGGCCTTACAAATAGCTGTGAAAAGAAGAGAAGTGAAAAGAAAAGAAGAAAAGGAAAGATAAGCATCTGAATGGAGAGTTCCAAAGAATAGCAAAGAGAGATAAGAAAACCTTCCTCAGTGATCAATGCAAAGAAATAGAGTCAAACAACAGAAAGGGAAAGACTAGAGATCTCTTCAAGAACATTAGAGATACCAAGGGAACACTTCATGCAAAGATGGGCTCAATAAAGGACAGAAATGGTATGGACCCAACAGAAGCAGAGGATATTCAGAGGTGGCAAGAATACACAGAACTATACAAAAAAGATCTTCATGACCCAGATAATCACAATGGTGTGATCACTCACCTAGAGCCAGACATCCTGGAATGTGAAGTCAAGTGGGCCTTTAAAAGCATCGCTATGAACAAAGCTAGTGGAGGTGATGGAATTCCAGTTGAGCTATTTCAAATCCTGAAAGATGATGCTGTGAAAGTGCTGCACTCAATACGCCAGCAAATTTGGAAAACTCAGCAATGGCCACAGGACTAGAAAAGGTCAGTTTTCACTCCAATCCCAAAGAAAGGGAATGCCAAAGAATGCTCAAACTACCGCACAGTTGCACTCATCTCACACGCTAGTAAATAATGCTCAAAATTCTCCAAGCCAGGCTTCAGCAATACGTGAACCATGAAATTCCAGATGTTCAAGCTGGTTTTAGAAAAGGCAGAGGAACCAAACATCAAATTGCCAACATTCTCTGGATCATCGAAAAAGCAATAGAGTTCCAGAAAAATGTCTATTTCTGCTTTATTGACTATGCCAAAGCCTTTGACTGTGTGGATCACCACAAATTGTGGAAAATTCTGAAAGAGATGAGCATACCAGACCACCTGACCTGCCTCTTGAGAAACCTATATGCAGGTCAGGAAGCAGCAGTTAGAACTGGACATGGAACAAGAGATTGGTTCCAAATAGGAAAAGGAGTACGTCAAGGCTGTATATTGTCATCCTCCTTATTTAACTTCTATGCCGAGTACATCATGAGAAAGGCTGGGCTGGAAGAAGCACAAGCTGGAATCAAGATTGCAGGGAGAAATCTCAATAACCTCAGATATGCAGATGACACCACTCTTATGGCAGAAAGTGAAGAAGAACTGAAAAGCCTCTTGATGAAAGTGAAAGAGGAGAGTGAAAAAGTTGGCTTAAGGTACAACATTCAGAAACTGAGGATCATGGCATCTGGTCCCATCACTTCATAGGAAATAGATGGGGAAATGGTGGAAACAGTGTCAGACTTTGATTTTGGGGGCTCCAAAATCACTGCAGATGGTGAGTGAAGCAGTGAAATTAAAAGACGCTTACTCCTTGGAAGAAAAGTTATGACCAAACTAGATAGCATATTCAAAAGCAGACATTACTTTGCCAACAAAGGTCCATCTAGTCAAGGCTATGGTTTTTCCAGTGGTCATGTATGGATGTGAGAGTTGGACTGTGAAGAAAGCTCAGTGCTGAAGAATTGATGCTTTTGAACTGTGGTGTTGGAGAAGACTCTTGCGAGTCCCTTGGACTGCAAGGAGACCCAACCAGTCCATTCTAAAGGAGAACAGCCCTGGGTGTTCATTGGAAGGACTGATGCTAAAGCTGAAACTCCAATAGTTTGGCCATCTCATGTGAAGTGTTGACTCATTGGAAAGACTCTGATGCTGTGAGGGATTGGGGGCAGGAGAAGGGGAAGACAGAGGATGAGATGGCTGGATGGCATCACCGACTCAATGGACATTAGTTTGAGTGAAGTCCAGGAGTTGGTGATGGACAGGGAGACCTGGCGTTCTGTGATTCATGGGGCCGCAAAGAGTCGGATGTGACTGAGTAACTGAACTGAACTGGATTATAACAAATGTTGAGCACATTTTTTTTGTGTCTGTTTGTCATGTGTATGTCTTCTTTGGAGGAATGACTATTTTGGTCTTCTGCTTAGTTTTTGATTTTTTTAAATTGAATTGGATAATCTGTTTTTAATTTTGTAAAGTAAGCCCTCAATAGTCACATTGCTTGCAAACATTTCTCCCAGTCCTAAGGTGTCTTTTCATTTTGCTTATGGTTTTCCTTGTTGTTCAAAAGCTTATACATTTGATTAGGTCCCATTTGCTTATGTTTCCTTCAAAGACACAAATGCAAGAAATTTTGGTGAGTATCTAGTTTGCAAGAGACTATATTGGAACTTATAATTAAAGTCCACAGTGACTAAATAAATACACCCTTTGAATCTTGGGATCAAATTTTTTAGTGCCCACTGTATGCTAAGTGGCTTCAGTTGTATCTGACTTTGTGACCCTATGGACTGTGCCTGCCAGGTTCCTCTGTCCATGGGATTCTTTAGGCAAGAATATTGGAGTGGGTTGCCATGCCCTCAGTCTTAGGGGATCTTTCTGACCCAGGGATTAAACTGTCAGCTCCTGCATGCCCTGCATTGCAGGTAGATTCCTTACCACTGAGCCACCAGTTAAACCCATTACTAAGTTTAGACTTGGATTTAAAGGAGATATACCAAACTTTTTGTCAATAGCTAAACAATATATCTGCTTATAAATCAAAAGTAAATTTTGACTGTTGATCCTATTAACATTTGGAATTTCAATTAAAAAGATCCTTTAACTTAAGGGTCATTTGGGGAATGCATCAAACCCTTTCACAATTTTATGGGCAAAACGTCAAGACAGTCAGCTCTCTTAAATATGGAAATGCATAGTAATACTAAACATACTCTGAATAGACAGATTAATCTCATTAGGAGACCAGTATCAAGCTGAATATTCTTAATTTAATAAAGTTGATCTTTTTTTTTTTTTTTTGCAAAATAGATATCAGAATTCTTTGCGTTAGTAATTTTCAAAGTCAACAAAACACTTATTTTGTAGCTTTCAGAATAAACTGAGGTTGTATGTTTCTCAAATAAGATACTCTGTCATGTTTTCATTTAAAAAATGGAGGCAATAACTCAAAATAAAAATAAATCTATAAATATTATAATTTATAGAATTTTTTGGCAACAACTCACACTTTAGTGATCAAATAATTTTAAATGTTTGAATCAGTTTAGTTCAGTCGTTCAGTCGTGTCTGACTCTTTGCGACCCCATGAATCGCAGCACGCCAGGCCTCCCTGTCCATCACCAGCTCCTGGAGTTCACACAGACTCACGTCCGTTGAGTCAGTGGTGCCATCCAGCCATCTCATCCTCTGTCATCCCCTTCTCCTCCTGACCCCAATCCCTCTCAGCATCAGAGTCTTTACCAATGAGTCAACTCTTCACATGAGATGGCCAAAGTACTGGAGTTTCAGCTTCAGCATCATTCCTTCCAAAGAAATCCCAGGGCTGATCTCCTTCAGAATGGACTGGTTGGATCTTCTTGCAGTCCAAGGGACTCACAAGAGTCTTCTCCAGCACCACAGTTCAAAAGCATCAATTCTTCAGCGCTCAGCTTTCTTCACAGTCCAACTCTCTCATCCATACATGATCACTGGAAAAACCATAGCCTTGACTAGATGGACCTTTGTTGGCAAAGTAATGTCTCTGTTTTTTGAATATGCTATCTAGGTTGGTCATAACTTTCCTTCCAAAGAGTAAGCGTCTTTTAATTTCATGGCTGCAGTCACCATCTGCAGTGATTTTGGAGCCCCAAAAAATAAAGTCTGACACTGTTTCCATCATTTTCCCATGTATTTCCCATGAAGTGATGGGACCAGATGCCATGATCTTCATTTTCTGAATGTTGAGCTTTAAGCCAACTTTTTGACTCTCCACTTTCACTTTCATCAAGAGGCTTTTTAGTTCTTCTTCACTTTCTGCCATAAGGGTGGTGTCATCTGCATATCTGACCTGTCTCTTGAGAAACTTATATGCTGGTCAGGAAGCAACAGTTGGAACTGGACATGGAACAACTGGTTCCAAATATGAAAAGGAGTACGTCAAGGCTATATATTGTCACCCTGCTTATTTAACTTATATGCAGAGACATGAAAAATGCTGGGCTGGAAGAAGCATAAGCTGGAATCAAGATTGCTGGGAGAAATATCAATAACATTTGAATCCGTACAGTTAAAAAATAAAACTATAGCAGACTATCCAAGAAAAACAAGACTGTATTTTCTTTCCAACTATTTTTCCAACACAATCTGATTGTATTTCAAGTCTTAGGAGACACACTGCTGCAAATTTTGCTGTCTGTTAAAACTCCATCACAGTGACTCATGAGAGCTTTGAAAAGTTTCAGATCTTGTACTCAAGATCTTCTTCTATATAAGCTTCTTGAGATCTTATATGCCACTGCTTAAAATAAGCAGTTGTATATCATTGTATATATTTTAATAAATTTGTATAAAATATAATACTTTGAAATACAAATGTTATTCAATCTAAATATAAAATGTTTGCATTCCATATATTTACTATATAATATATATTCATCATAATGCATTGTAATTATATGCATTCAATCTATATAAATATAAATGCATTATATATTTTATATACACTTTTAAAAGTAGTAAGTTGGAGATTGGTACAACTGTTTGTTAAGAAACTTTAAATATCAACATAGAATTGTTATTTTTCAAGTAAAACATGAACATATAAGAAGAAAGTGAAAAGAAATGTAAAAGAAAGTCAAAGATCTACACTTAAAAATGACCTCTATGTTCAGGAAATTTTATAGGAAAATATAGTAAATGATTAAATAATATTTTAGGGGCATCATCTATCAGCTCAAGGCTATACTAGGTGTTATGGTTACAAAGAAGAAGGCACTGTGGATATTATTTGTTCTGATGGAGTTTACACTCTATTGAAGGAGTGACATATTTGAAAAATAATCACAATAATCAGTGTATAATCTCTAACAGTTCTAGAAATTGTGAAAAAAGTAATGAGGTAATTTGCATACCTCTAAGAAATAAATCTGGCCTATAATAATAACGGAAGGATCTTAAAATCTCCTAATAAGATATGGGAACTGAGATGGTGATGAACAAGGATTGACAGAGTGTGGGAAGGTAAGGTGCATATTCAAGACAAACATACAGAGTATCTTAACACAATCAGTGTATGATAAGTGCACATACATATTACTGTTATTATTAGGTATTTTATGCCAGTAATACTTAAACAGGCTTCCCAGGTGGCTCAGTGGTAAAGAATCTGCCTGCCAATGAGGAGACTCAGATTTGATCCCTGGTTCAGGAAGATCCCCTGGAGAACAAAGTGCCAACCCACTCCAGTTTTCTTGCCTGGGGAATCCCGTGGACAGAGAAGCCTGGCAGGCCACAGGCCATGGGAATGCAAAAGAGCTGGACATGATTTGGAGACTAAACAGCAACAAACAAAATGCAGCTGTTTTACATAAAGTTTTCTTGTAAATATATATTTTTTAAAAAATTCATGAGACAGTGTGATGAATTCTTGTAATTAATAATCAAATAGTAACCTGATCTAATAGACTAAATAATAGTTTAACTTAAAAAAATCTAAGTGTTCCCATGAAAAACTGTCCTTAAGCCTGGGTCAAATGTAAAGTAGTAATAGCCTGTTGCTATGCCATGTTGACTTCTATTTTGTGTGTGTGTGTGTGTGTGTGTTTCTTTACTGTTTTCAGTAATCCATACTTTTGTTTTTAGTAAACATATTTTGTCTTTCTTTCTATGATATATTGATTATAAAAACTTCAAAACCATGATTTTAACATGAAAATTAGACTTTACCTTTTATTTACAGATTTTTTCCCCTCTGTTGTGTTTTTAATGTCTGCAACCTTGTGAAGGACTGATCAAGTCAATCTATTTGAGAGGAATTCCTTTTTCAGTTAGATTCTGAAAGCTCCCACCAAAGCATAGACAAATATTCCAAGAAAGAAAGGAGGTGTGAAATAACAAATTGAGACTGTCTGTGTGACTTTGCATTTGAGTGAGCTTAAGAAAAATGGAGGAATATTGACAGAAGACAAATTACTTTGTAATTGCATCTAGAATAGCTTCCTTTAATGTAGTAAACAAATGTCATTCATATCAGGAACAGTTTCAAATAGCCTGAATAAAATAAAAATGAAAGAGTTGACATGCTTGAGAGAGCTAGGAGATGACTGACCATTTCTCTAAAACAATTTTTAAAAATAAGTGGAAATTCAGGGAGCTCTACTCAATACTCTGTAATGGCCTATATAAGAAAGGATTTTTTTTTTTTTTAATGATGGTATTTAACCCTGATCTCCCAGGTGGCTCAGTAGTAAAGACCCTTCCTGACAATGCAGGAGACTGGGGTTAACTCTTGGGTCAAGAAGATCCCTGGAGAAGAAAATGGCAAACCAGTCATATTCTTGTCTGGAAAATCCCATGGACAGAGGAGCTTGGTGGGATACTGCCGGGAGCCAGCGTGAGGAATCCCGCCCATGGCAAAGGTCATGAGGAAGGAAGCCCGACAAAACACAAAGGCGTGATCTGGCTTCAGGGGTTCCCCCTGGGTTTTCCTGAACATCTACCCCCCCCCAAACCAGAGTCTGCCTGCTTTATTGAACTGTGTTTTCCTCTCTCCTGACATTCTCTGGAAAAGGTTAACTCAGGGCTTCAGTTAACAGTCTCCTGCATATAAAAAGAAGGTCTCAGTTTAAACCCCTTTGATGGCTTTCTAACTTACCTAACTGGTCTGCCCGGACTTTTTACAACTTATGAATTGTTTACAGCCCCCCAACCACGAGAGGCACAAAGCTTAAAGCATCTTAAAGATTACAGAGCCTTTTCTAAAAAGCTAAAAATTATACTGGTGATGGGTTTCACTGTTGAGTCAATGACTGCTGCCAGGCCTCCATAGTCTTTATCTTTTAGGCACCTGAAGGATATTAATCAATTTAATTGGGATATAGTAAAAGGAATATAGCAGTTTTTGATGTTAGCAACACTAGAATTTTGAGTTAATTAACTTTCTCTTTGTTATAAATCACTGTACTTCTTTCATTGTTATAAATTGCTGTGTCCTTGCTATGTAAGAAAGTAACTTTATTTAGTGCTTTCTGAGAGTGGCACCAGACTTTGGGAAGAACAACGCTATTAGGGCAAATAAGTCTTCTGGTTGACAAACCCTTATCAGAAAAGGGCCGTAAAATGTTAATTGGCCTTCTGGCCAGAAGATGATGTAAATCACCTAAGACTTGTGTATACGACTAAGTATGCAGAGAGAAAGCCTGGTCTTGATAAGAGTCAGGGCTGCTGATGCTGCATAATTTTGTATTATCCATTGATCTCTATGTACAACCAAAAAGTATAAAAAGCCTGCCGGACAATAGAGGATGGGCCAGTCACTGGACTGGTTTCCCCCATGTCTTTTCTTACTCTATTTTCTGGCTGAATTCCCATCTGGGGCATGGAGGCTCTCCATGTATACTTACTTGCCCTGGCTTGTAAGATCTACGTGAGAGGGAGCCCAAGGCGGGGCATCCCCCGCTCTTCAAGAGGATGCCAGTGGCCTAACATAGATGGTGCAAGTTCCTTGTCTTGGAACTTTATTGGTCTTCCACATAAACCAAGTTCTTCAGCCTCTTTTCTCCACTAAGTTTTCCTACTATACTACTTCCTCCTAATCTCTTTATATTTCTAAATAAATAAGTTTTTCCTCACCATGCCGTCCCCACTTCAAATTACCCTGGATCCACCAGGGCAGGACCCGAGCAGGGCACAGTCCATGGGATCACAAATAGACATGACTGAGCATGCATGTGCATGCTCGTGCACACACACACACACACACACACACACACACAAACATGTGTAACCCTAAATTCTAAGCCACCTCAGAGAGGGTGATTCAGCAAATGTTGGTAATTTGATCTCTGGTTCCTCTTCCTTTTCTAAACCCAGCTTGGACATCTGGAAATTCTTGCTTCACATAATGCTGAAGCCTAGCATGCAAGATTTAAAGTGTAACCTTACTAGCATGGGAGATGAGTGCAATTGTCTGAGCACATTCTTTAGTAATAGCCTTTTTGGGAATTGGGATGAGGATTGACCTTTTCCAGTCCTATGGCCTTTTCTGGGTCTTCCAGATTTACTGACATAGTGAATGCAACACCTTGATGGTCTCATCCTTTGGAATTTTGAATAGTTTTACTGGAATTCTGTCGCACCCACTCACTTTATTAACAGCAGTTCTTCCTAAGGCCCACTTGACTTGTCCTTCAGAATGTCTGGCTCTGGGTAGCTGACCACACCATCATAGCAATCCAGTTCATTTAGATCTTTTTTATACAGTTCTTCCATGTATTCTTTCCATCTCTTCTCGATCTCTTCGCCATCTACTAGGTCGTTACCATTTATGTCTTTTATTGTGCCCATTTTGGGGCAAAATGTTTCCTTGATATCTCTAATTTTCTTGAAGAGATCTCTACTCTTTCCCCTTCTGTTGTTTTCCTCTAGTTTATACACTGTTCCTTGAAGAAAGCCTTCTTGTCTCTCCATGCTGTTCTTTGGAAATCTGCATTTAGTTGGATATACCTTTCCCTTCTCCCTTGCTTTCGCTTCTCCTCTTTCTTTAGCTATTTGTAAGGCCTCCTCAGATAACCACTTGGCCTTCTTGCTTTTCTTATCCCTTGGGCTGCTTTTGTTCACTGCCTCCTATATAATATTATGCACTTCCATCCATAATTCTTCATGCACTCTATCAGATCTAATTCCTTGAATCTATTCATTAACTCTACTGCATATTCATAGGGGATCTGATTTAAGTTGTACCTGGCTGGCCTAGTGGTTTTCCCCACTTTATTTAGTTTAAGCCTAAATTTTGCTGTAAGAAGCTGATGATTTGAACTACAGTCAGATCCAGATCTTGTTTTTGCTAACTGTATACAGTTTCTCCATCTTCAGCTATAAAGAATGTAATCAATTTGATTTTGGTGTTTTTGGTCATTTGGAGGTGTCCATGTGTAAAGTCAATTCTTGTGCTGTTGAAAAAGATTATTTGCTATGATGAATGTGGTCTCTTGGTAAGAATTCAGTTAGCCTTCGCCCTGCTTCATTTTATTCTCTAAGGTCAAAATTGCCTGTTACTAAGATATCTTTTAACTTCCTACTTTTGCATTCCAAACTCTAATGATAAATAGAACATCTTTTTCGGTGTTACTTTCAGGATGTCTTCTAGGTCTTCATAGAACTGATCAACTTCCACTTCTTGGCATCACTGGTAGGGGCATAGAGTTGGATTACTGTGATGTTGAATGACTTGCCTTGAAAATGAACCAAGATCATTCTGTCATTTTTGAGGTTGTATTCAAGTACTGTATTTCAGACTCTTATCATATTAAGCTTGATTTTATTCAGTTCTAAAACAAGAGGGGCATGCTTGGACTTAAGACAGCAAAACCACATGAAATTTTCATCTGTATAACAAGAAGTAATAGTTAACACATAAACTGGTTTTAACTGAAGGACAAAAACCAAGGAAGAGTCCAAGTTCAGCTACACATCTAAATACCTATTTTTCTCCAAAGCTTTATTTTTTGCATCATTTTTAACATTGCTTTAATGTATTAGAAATATGAGCCAGGCAAATAAAAAATTTCAGTCGGTTGAATAGTTTTGATTTTCAACTTGACTACTTCTAAGAATCCACTAAGAGATTTACACAAAATAGATGTACTTTGTTTCTACACTAAACTTATTATAGCTAACTATCAGGAGTTAGAGCTTAGACATCTAATTTTGAAAAGTTTCATATATGTTTTTTTATATATGTCCTTTGTTGCAAGGGCCTTCCTGGTGGTTCAGATGGTAAAGAATCTATCTGCAGTGCCGGAATCCAGGTTTGATCACTGGGCCAGGAAGATCCCCTGTAGAAGGGAATGGCTGCCCACTGCAGTATTCTTGCCTGGAGAATTCCATGGACAGAAGAGCCTGACAGTATACAGTCCATGGGATCACAAAGAGTTGGACAAAGCTGAGTGACTAACACTTTGTTGCAAATCCGTGGTCAAGAAAAAGTTAAGGCTGAATTAAAGACATCTTGACAACTGATCCCCATCAGAAGGTTCCTTATTTTAGAATTTATGGAATCAATGACTAATCAGTATTTAATTTATTGCTGTTGAATAGTGTTTTCTTACATAAATCTTAACCTCCTTGCGGCAGCCTCTGCAAAGAGGAAAACAGTTCACACAGTTAGTGTGTCACTAAGAAATAACTTCCCCTTCATTCTAAAGTAAAAGAGTTGTGAAATATCTCAGGACAATCATAACACTACTAATTTGACTTGTGTTACTAAAAATTTTTAGCAAATTTTCTGAATCTTAAGAGGCATCAGGAAAACTTGTGGTTTTCTATTGCCTGACCTTTTGAAATGCGATTATGTATGTGGAATGAAATCTAAAAACAAACACCAACAGTCACATAAGTGAAATGTATGGGTCTTGCACATTACACTTTCTGTGGCTGCATATGCATTGTATGTAGATGATGTAGAGTGAATCTGAATTTGTCAGCTGAATATTTTCTTCCAGGGGTAGTGTTTCCATATGTCAAAATGTGTATATGGTATACTTCAAAAGACCAGCACATTCAATTCCTCCAATAAATGATCAAAGGAGTACATATTGTATCTTATGTGCCTTCTGAACTTTTCCCTGACTCATGTACATGCTACCCCACTCCAGTACTCTTGCCTGGAAAATCCCATGGACAGAAGAGCCTGGTAGGCTGCAGTCCACAGGGTTGCTAAGAGTCGGACACAACTGAGCGACTTGACTTTCACATTTCACTTTCATGCATTGGAGAAAGAAATGGCAACACACTCCAGTGTTCTTGCCTGGAGAATCCCAGGGACGGCGGAGCCAGGTGGGCTGCCATCTATGGGGTCGCACAGAGTTGGACACGACTGAAGTGACTTAGCAGTAGCAGTAGAAAATTACTCACAAATCATCTATGCATCATTAAAAGAGTATTCAATTAGTATATGAGAATACTTAGGATAGCTTTAGTTTGAAATGGAGGAATCATTCTGAATTCCTAGGGGTCAGAATTTCATCTAGATTAAGCAGCATCCAACCTTGCCTCTATAATATCTCCAGATATTTTTATTTAAACAAAGTCATCTGGTCATATTTTATAATTGTACCTTTCTCAAATAGTGCTTCTCAACCTCGAAAGCACATTTTAATTATTGACTAGAGTTCTTCTTCAGAGATTCTGATTTAATTGATGTTGAGTTAGACCTAGAAATAATTTTTGAGATCCTAGATGCTTCAAATATTTTAGAATAATATTATTTATCCTGGTGTTTGTCTAAAGTTATATAGAATTTGAAAACCTGTATATAAAGGAGTGATCCAATTATATTTTATGTGAATGTCATGAAAGTAAAAGTGAAAGTTGCTCAGTCATGTCTGACTCTTTGCGACCCCATGGACTATACAGTCCATGGAATTCTCCAGACCAGAATACTGGAGTGGGTATCCTATACCTTCTCCAGTGGATCTTCCTGACCCAGGAATTGAATGAGGGTCTCCTGCATTGGAGGTGGATTTTTTTTACCAACTGAGCTACTAGGGAAACCCATATGAATGTTATAAATAGTGTCAAATTTGTTTAAAAAACATGAGAACTAACATGCAAAACTGATACTTCTAACTTGAGAGTTTATATCATCATGGCAGAGGAAGTTTTCTAATTTTTCCTCAAAAGTTCAACTTGTCTTCTATCATACAATCTGTTATTGGATTCTACATTGCTATGGTAGCAGTGAAGTTACAAGAAATTTTAATATTTTTCTATACGTGAAAGGACTTTGATCTTTTATATATGAAATTTGTACTGTATGTCTATTTTAAATTTTTCTCTTAATATTAATTGCCCCCATTTCCAGAGTGAACATAGTAGCATTTAAAACATTTCTGAGGCTTCCAAGATGCTATACTATTTTCTCCTGATCTCAGAAACAGAAGAAACTTTGTTTTGCAATGTAAAAGTCATCTTATGAATTGATAGTGTAGACCAAATAATTATCCCCAAATATTGCTCTTTCCCTGTAATATAATTAAATCTCTTCAGCCATTGCTATGGGACTTGCCTTTGTATCTAATGGGAGTTGTATACATTTTTGCATCATTGATTTTAGGGCTTGGTAATGTTATGCCAGTGAACATGTATGAATGTGAGAGCTGGACTGTGAAGAAAGCTGAGCGCCGAAGAATTGATGCTTTTGAACTGTGGTGTTGGAGAAGACTCTTGAGAGTCCCTTGGACTGCAAGGATATCCAACTAGTCCATTCTGAAGGAGATCAGCCCTGGGATTTCTTTGGAGAGAATGATGCTGAAGCTGAAACTCCAGTACTTTGGCCACCTCATGCGAAGAGTTGACTCATTGGAAAAGACTCTGATGCTGGGAGGGATTGGGGGCAGGAGGAAAAGGGGACGACAGAGGATGAGATGGCTGGATGGCATCACTGACTCGATGGATGCAAGTCTGAGTGAACTCCAGGAGTTGGTGATGGACAGAGAGGCCTGGCGTGGTGCGATTCATGGGGTCGCAAAGAGTCAGACATGACTGAGCGACTGAACTGAATGTTATGCGAAGAGTTGACTCATTGGGAAAGACCCTGATGCTGGGAGAGATTGGGGGCAGGAGGAGAAGGGGGTGACAGAGGATGAGATTGCTGGATGGCATCACTGACTCGATGGATGCAAGTCTGAGTGAACTCCAGGAGTTGGTGATGGACAGGGAGGCCTGGTGTGTTGTGATTCATGGGGTTGCAAATAGTCATACACGACTGAGCCACTGGACTGAAGTGAACTGAATGTTATTATATACGTTGCTCAGTGGGATGTAAGCACAGTAAATTTTGTTGTAGCTTGGCAGAAGCTAATTTAGTGATCATATAGTTTGTTTTGAGTGCTTTTGCTTTTCCCCTTTATCAGGAGGGAGCATACATGCAAGTTAAAATAGGAAGACATTGTGGACCTATAGGAAACAAACCCATAGTCACTCTGCAGCTTTGAAAACTGCAATGCAGCAACAAGCCCTCAGAATCATTGTGCCAACAACTGAAATGTAGCATTAGTGAAATGATAAAACTTTGTTGCTTTACGTTAGTAAGACTTGAATTTGTTTGTTACACAGAATTACTGCAGTAGAAGTTGACTGATACACATAGCTATTGATGAAATGTATCAATATTAATACATGTCAAAATATGCCACATACTTCATCTACTGATAAACATCAGCTCAGGATACATATCCCTTCATTTTACAATGAATAAAGACTAAAGAAAAATGAGCCTGCCATAAAAACAATACCAAACCAAGGGATATTGAAAATGATCCTAAAGCCTAAGATGAAAATGGTCACTGAATATAAAAAATATATAGGGAATATTTGGATCATCAGTGTAACAAAATTGTCATTGTAGTTCAGTTTCTAAGTTATGTCTAACTTTGCGACCTCACGGACTGCAGAATGCTAGGTTTCCCTGTCCTTCGCTATCTCCTGGAGTTTGCTGATATTCATGTCCCTTGAGTCAGTGATGCCATCCATCTCGTCCTCTATCTCCTTCTCCTCCTGCCCTCAATATTTCCTAGCATCAGGGGTTTTCCAATGAGTCAGTTTTTTCATATCAGGTGGCCAAATATTGAAACTTCAGCTTCAGCATCACTCATTTCAATAAATATTCAGGGTTGATTTCCTTTAGGATTGACTGATTTAATCTCCTTGCTGTCCGATGTACTCTCAAGAGTCTTCTCCAGCACCACAGATCAAAAGCATCAATTCTTCAGCACTCAGCCTTCTTTATGGTTCAGCTCTCACATTCGTACATGACTAATGGAAAAACCATAGCTTTAACTATATGGACCTTTGTCAGCAAAGTGATGTCTCTGCTTTTTAATAGCACAATAATATATTTTTATTATGAAATAGAAACAGGAAAATCTTAGGAAGGAATTGGCATAGAAAAAAGACAACAAGACAAAATAGAAAGATATTGATGAAGTAAAGAAGGGTTACAAAGCAACTAAAATGCAAAAGCAGAAATAAACTGTTTTATATGACAGTAAAATTCAACAAGGGAGCACTATAGAAGTAGAAATATAATCTTGTAAGATCAGAGTTCTGCCCTGCAATATGAATTAAATTAAGACAACACAAAATGTCTTATAATTATCTAAATGAAATTTATTTGTTAATATTGCATTAAACTTTTATGCCAGTTTGTAATAGGTTTTTTTTTCCCTGGCTTTTACTTATTTTCTGCATGCAATATTGATGAAATTTAAGAGCTGAAATGAATATAGATTATATTTGATCAAACTTATATAGAGTAGACAAAATTAAATGTGAAAAACTGGAAATAGAAAAGTCTGAATAGTCAGCTAACTAGCGCAGCCTTACTGTACTTCCAATAAGAAATGAAGAAAAAGAAAAGAAGGAAGGAAAAAAGAAAGCATAAAGGTAGATACACACACACACAAAGAGGAATATAATAATTCACCAATTTCTTCTGAGATCTGAATCAGTTATCAAGGTTCAAGTATAACCTTTGCTAAAAATAACAGCTTCCTTCACATTTTCTCATCCTTAACATATTTCATTATTTTAGTTTTATCACTTTTAATTTGAATACCTTTATTGAGTAATAAGCTCTGACAAACCTATACAGTTTTGAAGCAAATACATCACTTTGCTGACAAAAGTCCATATAGTCAAGGCTATGGTCTTTCCAGTAGACATGTACAGATGTGAGAGTTGGACCATAAAGAAGGTGGAAAGTCAAAGAATTGATGCTTTCAAACTGTGGTACTGGAGAAGACTCTTTAGTGTCCCTTGGACAGCAAGGAGATCAAACCAATCCAATCTTAAAAGAAATCAACCTTGAATACCCAATGGAAGAACTGATGCTGAAGCTGAAGCTTCAGTCCTTTGGCCTCCTAATGTGAAAGGCTGATTCACTGGAAATACCCTGATTCTGGGAAAGACTGAAGGAAGAAGGAGAACAGGATGAGATGGTTGGATGGCATCACAGATTCAGTGAACATAAACTTGGGCAAATTCCAGGAGATGTTGAGGGACAGGGAAGCCTTGTATGCTTGCAGTCCAAGGGGTCACAAAGAGTCAGACACAACCTGATGACTGAGCAACAGCACTGAGTAATAACTGATGTGTAATAAACTGCATACATTTAAAGTGCACAATTTGTTACGTTTCTGCAGACCTGTACTGCCATAGTCAAAATAGGGAGAATAACTACCACCCCGACAAATGGTTTGTGCACCTTTATAAATCTTCCATTCCTGTCTCCTCCGTGCAGTTATTTCTCCAGGCAAACACTGGTCTTCATTTGTCACTATATACTAGTTTGCTTTTTCTAGAGTTTTACAAAAATGGAATAACATAGTACTCTTATTGTCTAGCTTGTTTCATCCAGCTTAATTATTTTGAGATTTACCTGTGTTGTTGTTTGACATATTGATTCATAAAACAAATTTATACATATTAATGTACAAGTTTATGTATAGACTTTTTTCTCTTGGCTATTTGGGTGTGTGAAATATAATTATATCAAATGGTAAATGTATGATTGTCTTTAAAAAAAAACTGCAAAAGTATTTCCCAAGGTAGTTATACCATTCTACAGTTCCCATTAGAACCACATGAAAGTTCTAGTTCTTCCACATCCTTACAAACACATGGTATAGTCAGTCTTTTCATTTTAGCCATTCATGTGATTAACAGTATCTCATTACATTTTTCAGTTTGTATTTTTCCCACTGACTAAAAAATGTTGAACATTCTTTTCCATGTGTTTATTTGCATCCTCCCATGTCTTTCAGTATATGTCTATTTAAACGTGTGGTCCATTTTTATTGGGTTGGTTGTATCATTTTCTTGTTACTGAAGTTTGAGAGTTCTTTACATATTCTGCATACAAGCCCTTTATCAAATACAGTCTGTGCAGTTACTTTAAACCATCTATGGCTTTTCATTTTATAATAGTACCCAATGAAGAGATTTTTTTAAAATTTTAATGAAGTTTAATATATCAATTTGTCCTTTTATTGATTGTGGCTTTTATGTAATATCTTAGGAATTTTCCCATAGCCCAATGTTACAAAATTTTTTTTTTCTGAGTTCTCTCTTAGAAGGCTTATAGTTATAGGTTTTACATTTACATACACCATCCATTTTGAGTTAATTTTTCCAGTGTATGCAAGGTAAGGATAAAAATATTCTCTTTTTTTGCATATGCATATTGGGTTATTTCAGCATCATTTGTTGAAACACTATCATTTCTCCAATGAATTCCCTTTGCATATTTATTAAAAAAATCTGTTTATTACACATATGTGATATATTTGTATCCCATGTCTTCCATACCATGCTAGAACTGTTCATCCAAGTATTTCACAATTGTCTCAAACTTAAGATTTCAATTGATCATCCTCCTTTAAGGTGAATTTTCCATTTTATAACTTGGACTGTGCTCAAAATTTTCTAATATAGCTAATAGCATTCAGGTTAAAATATGGATAGTTTTGCTTGATTAACTTTTATGCCATATACCAAAGTACAATAAGTCAGACTGACAATGATGAAACAAAAAACAACACAAAAACAAGAAATAAAAAAAAAACTCCTGAAATTATAAATGTAAACAAGGAGATAGAAATATTATAAGAGGATGGCCAGGATTTAGTAGTTGGTGGTGAACCATAAATGGAAGTGGGGACAGAAAGAACGCCAGATACCTACTACAGCAATCCCGCTGCTGGGCATACACACTGAGGAAACCAGAATTGAAAGAGACACGTGTACCCCAATGTTCATCGCAGCACTGTTTATAATAGCCAGGACATGGAAACAACCTAGATGTCCATGGATAAGAAAGCTGTGGTACATATACACAATGGAGTATTACTCAGCCATTAAAAAGAATGCATTTGAATCAGTTCTAATGAGGTGGATGAAACTGGAGCTGATTATACAGAGTGAAGTAAGCCAGAAAGAAAAACACCAATACAGTGTACTAACACATATATATGGAATTTAGAATGATGGTAATGATAACCCCATATGCGAGACAGCAAAAGAGACACAGATGTATAGAATGGACTTTTGGACTCTGTGGGAGAGGGAGAGGGTGGGGTGATTTGGGAGAACGGCATTGAAACATGTATACTATCATGTAAGAAACGAATCGCCAGTCTATGTTCGATGCAGGATACAGGATGCTTGGGGCTGGTGCACAGGGATGATCCAGAGAGATGACATGGGGTGGGAGGTGGGAGGGGGGTTCAGGATTGGGAACTCATGTACACCCATGGCTGATTCATGTCAATGTATGGCAAAACCAATACAGTATTGTAAAGCAAAATAAAGTGAAAAAAAAAAGAAAGAAAGAAAGAAATACCAAAATTTAGATTAAAAAAAAAAAAAAAAGAAAGGTAAAATTCTCCAGATGGGCATAGAGCCAAAGGTCAAGGACAGAAAAAAAATAAACAACAACAGGAAACATAAAGGGAACATACCAGGCCTGTGTTAATAACAGCATTGGTGGCAGTTCATATAGGTGAAACTTTGATCTGCGCTTTGAGGAGCTTCTGTCTGAATGTTGTATCGCCAGAGCAACCATTTAATAACTTTCATAATCTATCCTTAAATTTTTGAGATATAATTGATATGTTGTTTAGTCACTAAATCATGTCTGACTCATTGCAACCAATGGATTGTAGCCTGCCAGGCTCCTCTGGTAATCCTCTGTGGGATTTCCCAGGCAAGAATACTGAAGGGGATTGCTTTTTCCTTCTCCAGGGGATCTTTCTGATGCAGGGATGAAGACCACGTCTCCTGCATTGGCACGTTGATTGTTTACTGCTGAGCTACCATATATATATTAGTTTCAGGTATACAACATGATGATTCAATATTTGTATACGTTGTGAAGTGATCATCATAATAAGTCTGGTTAACATCCATCATCATACATATTTAAAGTTTCTTTTCTTGTCATGAGAACTTTTAATATCTACGTTCTTAGCAACTTTCAAATGCACTACAGTATTATTAACACTAATCACCATACTGTACATTATATCCCCATGACTTATTTTATAATTGAGAGTTTGTATATATTAATCACCTTCACATGGTCTAGTTTAATTATCCAAACTGACAGTCTACTATTTGCTATATGAACTTCTGCACTGCCAAAATGTCTGTGCCATCCTCATGGAATACACCTTGTAATTCCTTGTTTTCTTCTTTTATTTGTTTACACTAAATCTCACTCAAATTTTTCTTTCTTTCTGGCTTCCCTCCTTCTCCTATGGATCCTTTGACTCTCAGCTCAAATTCTGTCTCATCTGTGATTTCATCCTAAAACTGCAGATCATACAACTTGCTCCTTCTCAAAAACCAAAAAAACTCAACTATACAATTCATTGAGCAGACAATTTTTGTATGTTTGCTATTGTCTGTGTTTTTCATTGTTATTTTGCTTATTTAATATAATTTTGTCTATCTGACTGTTAGCATTTGGAAGTCAGAAGCCTTGATTTTGCTATATAGCATCCATGGCATTACCCATAGTGGTCCCTAGTTCAAAAATCATACCTGAAGCTACCACAACATTGTTAATCATCTCTATCCCAATAAAAATAAAAAGTTTAAAAAATCATACTTTGGATGCTTAATATGTGCCAAACTATATGCTAGGTACTATTGTTAAAACAAGAGTTGCAATCTTTGAGTGCTTTAAAGAAGCTTGCAGATATTTCTGCAGAAATAAAAGAGCTTGTATTGATAGTAGGATGCAATACTTTAAAGAGGAGCTCACAAAGTTGGTGTTATGGGGAAGGGGGGTTCTTAGATAAATGTGGACCTAAATTGAGATTTTAGTAAGTGTGAACAAAGAAAAAAGTAAAGCATACAAGTGTTCTAACAGAGAAAGCTTTGAGAAAACACCACTGATTAGTCATGGTAAAATTAGTTAGTCCATAGGACTTACATCATGTAAGGAAAACAGGTATAGCCAGTGGTTTGTGAGGAGCAGAGTGGTGATTTGATTTGCTTTCAAAATTTTATTCCATTAACCAAGACCCAGGACTGCATCCTAATTATTTGTCATAAAGCTTGACGTCTGACATCTGGTGTTCAGGTCCTTCAATAGACTAACTTCAAATTATCTGCCTATCCACCATAATGCACAGTAGCTGCTTTTTATCAGCTAGAAAAATAGGTTCACTGTCTCCAGCTTTGTTGCCTTTGTAGATTTTTTTTTAATCCTCTATGCTTTCTACAGTGTTCTCAGAAAGTTTCTGATTTATATAGTTTTCAAACCTAAAATTTCTTCAAAGAAATTTTAAATTAATCAATGTACAGTGATTTTAACCTTTTAAACCAATTAATCAATAACCATTAATTGACTTTTAAGGAGTAACTATTTAATCATTCACTGCTGTTTATTGTTCACCCATTATGTGTGGATAACTACGTTGGGCATTATAGAGCATGTGTAAAGAAATTGGATGCACACTGTTACTCAAATGACTGTTTTCCAAAATAAAAACATTATATTGTCATAAATAACTACAAAGGAATGTAGATCACAATAAATGAATAGAAGCAGTATAAATTTGTTGCTCTGAGAGTTCTGAGGAGTAAACATTTTGGCAGGCTTAAAGGAATAGGCAGGATTTGATAGGAGTTACTGTATTTTATATGATCCTTAAAAATCAGTGTCTGTCCATGAATTTTCTGAATGAGTATTCAAAATATGTATAGTTCAGTTCAGTTCAGTTCAGTCACTCAGTCGTGTTTGACTCTTTGCGACCCCATGAATTGCAGCACGCCAGGCCTCCCTGTCCATCACTAACTCCCGGAGTTCACTCAGACTCACGTCGACTGAGTCAGTGATGCCATCCAACCATCTCATCCTCTGTCGTCCCCTTCTCCTCCTGCCCCCAATCCCTCCCAGCATCAGAGTCTTTTCCAATGTGTATAGACATGGATTTAATTAGTCTGAATCATAAATACAAATGCTTGTTTTAATGTTAGTATTTTTCTACTTCAGTTCTTCTAAAGAGGGATATTTCTCATGCTTTTTATCTTTATTTCTGAGAGTTCAGGGTCTAGTACTGATTATAAGGTAGCAGATTAATAAATATTTGCTGATTGTTTTACCAGTGAATCACATTTAGAAAGATAGAAAGATAAATATTAAAAAGAAGAAAATATAACTGTCCTGAACAATACCACATGCCTTTGAAACCTGCATTTTTCCTTAGTTGAGTGAGGCTATTGGGGTAAGTTATGCTATCTCTTCATTCATGCTAAACATCAGCAACTTGATAAAACTTGATAAAAAATGATGACATTGAGTACAGGATTTTAAAATGGTGACATTGTGAAAGAGAAAGCAGTAGCTATTTTGTATAAATTTATAATTTTGCTTCTCCCTGATGTGGAATAAAAGAAAAATAATAAGAAATATTCTTTGTTTAATGGAGCATACATTGCATAGTCTTATTTTATTTACAGTTGTGTATTTTTTCCTGGAGTTGCTGCTAGAATACCAGGGAAAGAGAACAACAATTTAATAACAAGTCAGTGAAAGTCACTGCAAAAGGTAACCATGAATTCCCAATTATTACAATGTAAGTAGACCTACTTGGAATTGAAATAATGTGAAGTTTCAATCCCTTGGGAAAAATTATGCCAGACAGACTGATTGAGTGGAAACTATCCAATAAGCTGTTCATCGGCTTTACAATCAGCGAACTGTGTAAAAGAGACTCAAATTTCCTGAATTGCATGTCAAAAACTAAATTTACATGACATACCCACTTGAAGTAAATATAACTAAGCCTGTTGGTACATGATCCCCTTGGGGACAAACAGAGTATCACTAAGCAACTATGTGATCTCCTAGCCAGAATACTCTATGTGACTGTGAATGAGTGTTGCTGCTTAATCGAAAATAAATATATAATTCCATTTACATAATTATTGACTTTCATTTACAAAAAGACAATAGTTCCACTACTGCACCACTTTGCACAATAAAAGTCTCTATAAATGGAAATAACAGTCTTCCACTCATGTAAGACTAAGTAAACCAGATCAATTCTCCCTCAGAGGATAACTAGAAAACCGAAATAAGATAGATTCAAATATTTACCTAAAAGCGATGGTATACCAATAAGTTCATAGACAATTACCAGGTGTAGATTAATTGTGTGACGTTGGTGGTATAGTGGTGAGAATAGCTGCCTTCCAAGCAGTTGACCTGGGTTTGTTTCCCAGTCAACACACAGTCTTTTGAGCTTGCCTGGTGGCTCAGATGGTAAAGAGTCAGCCTGCAATGATTAATTCTGTACCATCTTTTGTTCCACTCAACAGAAGGTGGAGCCTTTTTCCTGCTCCTTGAATCTGTATTGGCTTCAGGGCTTGCTTTGGCCAAAGTAATTGGCCAGAAGTGGTAGTTTGCTTAGGTAGTTAGCATAGGTATCAAGAGATATTTCAAGCTTCCATTCTTGTAACCCTGTTATCACAATTGGAACAAGCCCTGGCCATCCTGCAGGAAGAGAAAATAACACATAAAGCAGAGCTGAGTCAGCCAAGGCCAAGCTCCTCTCTGTCCATGGGATTCTCCAGGCAAGAATAATGGGTTTCTCCAGGCAAGAATACTGGAGTGGGTTGTCATGCCTTCCTCCAGGGGATCTTCCTGATCCAGGGGTCAAGCCCGTATTTCCTGTGTTCCCTGCATAGCAGGCAGATTCTTTACCCATTGAGCCACCTGGGAAGCCCAAGTATGCAAATAGGGTATCTTATAAATTTAGATACAGAAATACAGTTGGGATCTCAAAAGACTGAAAACTGGCAATGGAGGGAATCTAAAAATAAAGGAACAATCATTAACCATTTCCCATCTCCATTTCTCTTGTTATATGCAGCGTTATTCTTCTTTCTCTAGTTCTTTGACAGAAAACAAAACACCATGAAAGCTACCCTGACTGACTCAAGTTTGGGTCAGTGCTCAGCCTTTCAAATTTGCTGTGAGAAAGGAAACAGGGTCATATTTTATAAATGTCTGCTTGATTGCAGCTGCTATGGGGATGGTGAGGCTAATGAAGGTTATCTATATAAACACAGCATCCATGGCTTTGCAATGCTACTGTGAAAATGAAATATTTAAAACTTCTGGTAATCATTGATAATTATTATCATGATGATTATCAGAAGCATTGAAATTCAACTACTGATTCTATTTTGGCATGCTTACTTAAAATCATTTTATGATGATTCTTTTATACGTGTGTGTGTATATGTATATATATGTGTATATATATATATATATAATCTTACTTAGATGAGATTGCACAATAAGTTAAAGTGAATAGGTTTAAAATATGCATTTTTTAGTAAATGGTATATCCTAAATATCTTTACAGGATATTTAAAGCTCTTTATAACTAATATTTTTGATTGACTGTTCTACTTTTAATACACAAATGCTATAATTATTTGATATGCCTAAACCAACCTTCACCTTCAAAGTGAATGGGAAATTTAGCCTAAACAGATTGAAAAGGGTTGGCAGTAATGTTCTCAAATGGTAATGAGTGCAATTTGCTCTGTTTTCAGACAATGCTATCTGATTGAAAATATGTTTTTGATGTCAGATAAAATGCACAAAGGAGAATTAATAGATACGCATATGAGTGTATCTTTCATAAACACAATATGCCAAATTTCAAATTTTGTTAACACTAATTGTTAGTAACATCATTTGGCAACTAATCAAGCCTTTTGACATTTGTCCTTTGTGATATTTCTTGCATCGCATAGCTGTTATTTTTGAGAAGACTTAATAAAGGGAAAGTAAATTTTCAAGAGATCTTTCTTTTTCATGCTTTTTTCATTGATTTCCTGACTCAGTATAAGGATTTGAATGAAATAATTTCTGGTAGATGCATCTTGCTTTTATTATTTGAGATAAGAGATGTTAAAAAGCCCTTGTTAAAATGCATTTACTTGTCTATCAAATAGAAGCGATAAAGCTAGAGTAAATCAACATAAATATGTCAAAAAATACCTGAATTCCTATTTATCTTAGAATATTTTGCAATCACATTTTTTTAGTTAATATGCAAGATATACAATCTTGCATTTCTCTACTCTACTGATGCTGGCTATGAACCAAAATAATGCCCATTTAATGCCTGAACATTGTAGATGCTCATAGACAAATGTTGTGAGTACAAAATACTTCATTCTTAAATATAAAAAATTGAAGAGATTGCAAATTTAAACTCTTCAAAGCAGAAATAAAGTGTTACTCAGTCAAACATATTCAATTTTCATTCTCTTTCCTTTTTTATGGGAATCTGTTAATGAGAGCAATGCAAAACTAAAAGACTAATTTGCTTCAAAAAGAGGAGTTTATTCTAAATGACAGAAATACAGTTAGCTCATGTTTTGAGAAAAGGCTGAACTATTACTTTGCTTATTTACATGATGTTCATAAACATGGTGAGAAACTACAGTTTCTAAGAGTACTGTTTATGTTTACCATTCCCAAAGCCTTCATGAACTTCCATTAGGGAAGGGAGGTTGCCTACTTGAAAATATTTATAAATTTTCTGATCAGTTAAGCTCATGATTAGTTCAGTTCAGTCACTCAGGCATGTCCAACTCTTTGAGACCCCATGAACTGCAGCATGCCAGGCATCCCTGTTCATCACCAACTCCCAGAGTCCACCCAAACCCATGTCCACCGAGTCGGTGATGCCATCCAATCATCTCATCCTCTGTCGTCCCCTTCTTCTCCTGCCATCAATCTTTCCAAGCATGAGTCTTTTCAAATGAGTCAGCTCTCTGCATCAGGTGGCCAAAGTATTGGAGGTTCAGCTTCAATATCAGTCCTTCCAATTAACACCCAGGACTGATCTTCTTTAGGATAGACTGGTTGGATCTCCTTGCAGTCCAAGGTACTCTCAAGAGTCTTCTCCAACACCACAGTTCAAAACCATCAATTCTTCAGGGCTCAGCTTTCTTTATAGTCCAACTCTCACATAGATACATGACCACTGGAAAAATCATAGCCTTGACTAGACAGACCTTTGTTAACAAAATAATGTCTTTGCTTTTTAATATGCTGTCTAGATTGGTCATAACTTTTCTTCCCCGGAATAAGCGTCTTTTAATTTCGTGGCTCCAGTCACCATCTGCAGTGATTTTGAAGCCCAGAAAAATAAAGTCAGCCACTGTTTCCACTGTTTCCTCATCTTTTTGCCATGAAGTGATGAAGTGTTCATGATAATACTAATTAAATTGTAAACACCTTAATTGTAAAAAATGCATATTCTTGGCACAAATTTTATGGGAGTTTTATACACATTAGTTACACTAAAGAGTTGTAAATCAGTCAATTTCATTCTTTAAGATATTGAAAGACAAGGGCAGTTTTTAATGAAATCAAGAATCTTCATTAGAACGGCAATAAGTTACAATCATTATAATGTCAGACTTCAGATAAATTTTATTTTAGAAGCATAATATTTAGCATCAATAATAATGTTGTTCAGTCACTAAGTCATGTCTGAATCTTTGTGATCCCATGGAACTGCAGCACACCAGGTTTCCTTGTCTTTCAAATTTCCCAGAATTTGCTCATACCATGGTGATGGTGATGTCATCCAAATGTCTCACATTCTTTCACCAGCTCTCCTACCTTCAACATTTCACAGAATCAGGGACTTTTCCAATGAGTCAGCTCTTTGTAACAGGTGGCTAAAGTATTGGAGCTTCAGCATCAGCCCCAGTTCTTCCAGTGAGTATTCAGAGTTGATTTCTTTTAGGATTGACTGACTTGATCTCCTTGAAGTCTAAGGGACTCTCAAGAGTTTTCTCTAACATCACAGTTTGAAAGCATCAATTCTTCAGCACTCAGCCTTCTTTATGGTCCAACTCTCACATCCATACATGACTACTGGAAAAACCATACCTTTGACTATGTGGACCTTTGTTGGCAAAGTGATGTCTCTGCTTTTTAATATGCTGTCTAGGTTTGTCATAGCTTTCCTTCCAAGGAGCAAGTGTCTTTTAATTTCATGGCTACAGTTAGTGTCCACAGTGATTTTGGAGGCCAAGAAAATAAAATCTGCCATTTTGTTCTATTTTTTCCTATCTATTTACCAGAAAGTGATGGGAATGGATGCCATGATCTTATATTTTTTTTTTCTATGTTGAGTTTTAGCCAGTTTTTTCACTCTCTTGTTTTACCTTCATCAAGAGTTTCTTTAGTTCCTCTTTGCTTTCTGCCATTAGTGGTGCCATCTGCATCTGAGATTATTGATATTTCTCCCAGCAATCTTGATTCCAACTTGTGCTTCATCCAGCCCAGCATTTCACATGATGGACTCTGCATATAAGTTAAATAAGCAGGGTGACAATGTACAGTCTTGATGTACTCTTTTCCCAATTTTGAACCAGTCCATTTTTCCATGTCCAGTTATAACTGTTGCTTCTTGATCTGTAATACAGTTTCTCAGGAGGCAGGTAAGGTGGTCTGGTATTCCTATCTCTAAGAATTTCCCACAGTTTGTTATAATCCACATAGTCAAAAGCTTTAGCATAGTCAATGAAGCAGAAGTAGATATTTTGTCTATAATTATCTTGCTTTTTCTAAGATCCAATGGATGTTGGTAATTTGATTTCTGGTTCGTCTGTCTTTTCTAAAAGCAGCTTTTTGTTGTTATTCAGTTGCTCAGTCATTTCCAACTCTTTGTGACCCCATGGACTGTGACACAGCCAGGCTTCCCTGTTCTTCACTATTTCCCAGAGTTTGCTCAAACTCTTGTCCATTGAGTTGGTGATGTCATCAACCATCTCAACCTCTGCCATCCCCTTCTCCTTCTGCTTTCAATCTTTCCCAACATCAGGGTCTTTGCCAATTAGTCAGCTCTTTGCATCAGCTGGCCAAAGTATTGGAACTTCAACTTCAGTATCAGTCCTTCCAATGAATATTCAGGACTGATTTCCTTTAGGATTGACTGTTTTTATCTCCTTGCTGTCCAAGGGAATCTCAAGAGTCTTCTGTAGCATCACAGTTTGAAGGCATCAATTTTTTTTGGTGCTCAGCCTTGTTTATGGTCCAAATCTCACATGTGTACATGATTACTGGAAAAATCACCACTTTGACTGTACAAACCAAACCTTTGTCAGCATTGAGTACATTATTATTATAAATAATAATACTAACATAAAAATAATAATAGAAATAAAGTAAATAGAATATAATACACTCTATTGTATATTTAAATAAGAACAGCAAAATAATGTGAAAACTTCTTGCAGCTTGTATAGTGATTAGAAATATACACCATAAATTTTTAACAGTATTGCCAATGCATACTGGATAAGTGTGTGAGAAAAGGGTGGAGCTAAAATACTCTGAAATTGTGCATTTCATACATCCCTTTATGTTACAGCTGGTAGCAATATACTACAGTATATATAACTATTATACTGTTAATGATGGGAATGTATTTTGCATGAGAGTGTTACATGTCAGTAGAAAAACAATGAAAATCACAGAAGATGTTGGATCAGAAACAATGAGTTCATTTTGAAAGATTCAGTTCAGTTCAGTCACTCAGTCGTGTCTGACTCTGCGATCCCATGAACTGCAGCACACCAGGACTCCCTGTCCATCACCAACTCCCAGAGTTCATTCAGACTCATGTCCATTGAGTCAGTGATGCCATCCAGCCATCTCATCCTCTGTCGTCCCCTTCTCCTCCTGACCACAATCCCTCCCAGCATCAGAGTCTTTTCCAATGAGTCAACTCTTCACATGAGGTGGCCAAAGTACTGGAGTTTCAGCTTTAGCATCATTCCCTACAAAGAATTCCCAGGGCTGATCTCCTTCAGAATGGACTAGTTGGATCTCCTTGCAGTCCAAGGGACTCTCAAGAGTCTTCTCCAACACCACAGTTCAAAAGCGTCAATTCTTCAGTGCTCAGCTGTCTTCACAGCCCAACTCTCACATTCATACATGACTACTGGAAAAACCATAGCCTTGACTAGACAGACCTTTGTTGGCAAAGTAATGTCTCTGCTTTTGAATATGCTATCTAGGTTGGTCATAACCCTCCTTCCAAGGAGTTAGTGTCTTTTAATTTCATGGCTGCTGAGATTACATAGAATAAAATTGACACTTTTGCTGGATTTTATAATTCATGTAAGATTATTTGGAAAGGTGAAAAGACTTAAATGATATTTTTCTGCTCAATACTTAGTGCCTGGATAATTAAAGGTCTCATAGGGCTTTTAAAAAGAATCAGAGAGCTCATGCAAGTATAATTGAAGGAAATCTTGGGAAAGGTTTTGAGGTTTAATTATGAAAGGCTTTAAATTTCAAACCAAGCATTTTAGTAGTTTCCTTCATAATAAGGAATCAGTCAGTATATATGTCTTCTAAATTACAAAGTTATAGCTAATAATAATAGATACATATGCATAAAAGTGCCATACATTAAAAACTCTCATTGATATTATATTTTATACTGTTAAAGTAAGTTTCCCTTAAAATATTTATAATGTCAATTATCTATACATCTATATCAATATTTTCTCAGTAACTATAATCACCAATGTTTTCTGTCTGAAATTTTGAGAAATATTGAAATACATTGTTTATCAGTTGATATCTCGCCTATATTTAACATTTCCAAAGATGTGGGTTATATTTGAGATTTGCATTTTGTATCTAATGAAATATCTTGTGTGATGGTTCATTATTCAAGAACAGAAGAGACAGGAATAAAATAAAGGAAGACTGCTAACAACTTTTAAATAAGGACAGACTGAAAATCAAGTTTGTAATTTGCAAAATATTTGTTAAATATCCTTAAGTTTGTAAGCAAAAAAGAAATGTAAATTTATGAAGCAGACACGAGTCAGTGGTCATGAAACTCTGGAACCAAAAATAATTTCCCATTAAAATATGGGAAACATATTTGATTTACTAATATTCACAGTAATGAGAGACCAGAAATACTGAAAATTTGTATATAATAACTTGCAGGTAGGAATATCTTTATTGAGAATGACTTTACTAACATCAATTAGTATTACATCTATTCTGCTGTTGTCATGCTGTTCCCTAAATTTAAATTTTCTTTTTTTCTTTTCCATGAAATTCTAGCTTACATTTTAAGCACCCTGAAAATATTGCAACTCTGAAGCCGTCTCTGATACTACAGTAAAACTTAGTATCCTCTTGACTTTAATAGTATTTCTTAACATTTCATGATAGGATTTACTTCTTATTTCTTTCGTGATATGATTTGCTTCATTTCAATGGGTTTCCCTGTTGGCTCAGGTGGTAAAGAATCCACCTGCAATGCAGGAGACCTTAGATCTCTAGGTTAGGAAGATCCCCTGGGGGAGGGCATGGCAACCCACTCCAGTATTCTTGTTTGGAGAATCCCCATGGGCAAAGTAACCTGGCAGGCTACAGTCCATGTGGTCAAAAAGAGTCTGACATGACTGAGAAAATAATCAAAGCACACATGATAAGATGTACTTCCTTCTACCCAATATCTCCTTGGTAATGATTATAGGTTTTTCATGGTTTTGTTTCTGTTTTTCTTTTTGTTTCTATCAGTTCAGTTCAGTTGCTCAGTCGTGTCCGACTCTTTGCGACCCCATGAATCGCAGCACGCCAGGCCTCCCTGTCCATCACCAACTCCCAGAGCTCACTCAGACTCATGTCCATCGAGTTGGTGATGCCATCCAGCCAATAATTGTTGAGTAAATCAACTTGAATTGATCAGCACACCCAGTCAGGTAGTCTAAGACTCTGGGCTATAGACAGTCTAACCTGGAAGCTTTCCATGATTCTCCTCTCATATATTTTTAACTACAGCAAGACTTTGATGGTGTCCTCAACTGCAGAATCAAACTATGTCTCTAATGAATTTATAATAAGATGATCGGAAAGGGTTACTTAAGCTTCCTTGCATTGTTTTCTTCTTTATACTAAACTGCAAGTATAATTGTAAGAGTCCTAATACATGTTATTACAGTATAGGGATACTAGAAGAAAAAGTTGACACAAATCATTCACATATAATTATTTACATGAGGAAAGAACGTAATCGGGACAAAATTAAGTGATTTTTAGTTCAAATGAGCTCAGCTAAAGAGGTCCTAAAAAGACATTTGGATCCAAAAAGAACATTCACCATATGAATAAGAGGCCTGGCATGCTGCAGTTCATGGGGTTACAAAGAGTCAGACACGACTGAGCGATTGAACTGAACTGAATAGGTTAACTTTTTAAATGTATTTTATTTCTAGCACAAGCAGAGGAACGTACATGTGTATGTGTCTCAAATAATACATAAATCAAAATTTATTGAAATATATTTTTATTTTTTTTTTAATTTCCCTTATGTTTCAGACAACTTAGTTTTATAAAGTTTCCAGTTTCATCTTTCTGGATGTGCCTAGTCATTTTTGTGTTTTCTCCTTAAATAACTATAGAAAGTAAAAAAAATATAGATAGATAGATAGATAGATAGATAGATAGATTTGTAGTTCTTACAAGTCATATAATTATTTTTTCCTAAAAGCTTATTTTATAGAACCCTTAATTATTAAATACAGTAATGCCTTTGTCCTTTAATACGCACTTGATTTGGAAAGAGGTTACGGACTGCATTTGCTTTGCCAGTAATTTGTGTGTAACATATGTCAGGTTCTTACTGTTGGGGCTTCTTTTTATAGCTCATCCTGAGAAAGCCTGTTTTTTCCTTATCTCTGATTTTCAATGCCTGCACTTGCTGTATTGCCCCAGTGTGAGGTGTGGATCAGTGGTCAAGCCAATTCAGTATCCTCGTCACTTTCAACCAGAATTTTATAAACTTGTTAGGTGAGGATTAGTTTGTGATTTTGTGTCCAAAGGTTCTGGGGATTTGGATGAGAAGGAAGACAGAAAAAAAGAATGAAGCCTGTCTGCGCTGGTTTCTATAGTAACAGTGAAATTGTGACTTGGCTCAAGCTGATTCTTGAGATTATGTTTTTTCTTGTGAAGTCAGCTATAGTACATGGAACCACAGGCAGCTGATTATCTCATTCTGTGTAGAAACTGTGCCATATTGGTTGGCAGGCTCTGTATTGAACTGAAGAATCATTTGGGGATGATAAGGCAAAATCCATTTGGTGACACCATTCCACATTCCAGTGTCTTGTCTTGGAATAAATAATTGGGATATGTTACTAATAATCATAGAGACCTAGCATTAATTAAAAGATCTCAAAGGTAGATCTTTCTTGTCTCATACTAAGCGGCATTTTCTTAACATAAGATGGATTTAAAGTTCTAGTCATATGTGTGTTCTTTTCCAAAATTATTTTAATAACACATTAACTAAATTATGTTCAGTTCAGTTCAGCCACTCAATCATGTCCGACTCTTTGTGATCCCATTGACTGCAACATGCCAGTCTTCTCTGTCCATCACCAACTCCTGAAACTTGTTCAAACTCATGTCCATTGAGTTGGTGATGCCATCCAACCATCTCATCCTCTGTTGTCCCCTTTTCCTTCTGCCTTCAGTCTTTCCCAGCATCACGGTCTTTTCCAATGAGTCAGTTCTTCGCATTAGGTGGCTGAAGTATTGGAGTTTCAGCTTCAGCATCAGTCCTCCCAATGAATATTTAGGACTGTTTTTCTTTAGGATTGACTGGTTTGATCTCCTAGCAGTCCAAGGGATCTCAAAATTATGTTACCATTATATTAAAGGCAATAATTTATTTATTTAGGGAAAATTTCTGCTGCTGTATCCAATGTAGATAGATAAGGTGATTTTATTTTTTTGTCTGTATAGTAAGCACAATATGGGTTTTTCCAAGTGGCGTTAGTGGTAAAGAATGACCTGCTAATGCAGGAGACCTAAGAAACTGGGGTTCAATCCCTGGGTTGGAAGATACCATAGAGAAGGGCATGACAACCCACTTCAGTATTCTTGCCTGTAGAATCCGATGAACAGAGAAGGCTGGTGGGCTACAGTCCATAGGGTTATGAAGAGTCTGACAAAACTGAAGCAACTTAGCATAGCACAGCAAACATATATATATATATATATATATATATATATATATATATATATATTTTTTTTTTTTTTTTTACTGTCACTCTATTTAATTTATACACAGAGCACATCATGAAAAATGTTGGGCTAGAATCAAGATAATCATGATAAATATCAATACCTCAGATATGCAGATGATATCACTATAATGGCATAAAACAAAGAGGAATTAAAGAACCTCTTTTTATTTATTTTTTATTGAAGGATGATGGCTTTACAGAATTTTGTTTTTCTGTTAAGCCTCAACATGAATCATCTATAGGTATACATATATCCCCTCATTTTTAAATCTCCTTCCCATCTCCTTCTCCATCCCACCCCTCTAAGTTGATATAGAGCCATTGTTTGAGTTTCCTGAGCCATACAGAAAATTCCCATTAGCTATCTATTTTACAGGTGGTAATGTAAGTTTCCATGTTACTGTTTCCATACATGTCACCCTCTCCTCCCCTCTCCCCCTGTCCATAAGTCTTTTCTCTATGTCTGTTTCTCCATTGTTGTCCTATAAATAAATTCTTCAGTACCATTTTTCTAGATTCCATGTATAAGCATTAGAATACTATATTTATCTTTCTCTTTCTGACTTACTTCACTCTGTATAATAGGTTGTAAGTTCATCCACCTCGTTAGAACTGACTCACGTGAATTCCTTTTTATGGATGAGAAATATTCCCTTGTGTGTATGTACCACAGCTTCTTTAGCTGTTCATCTGTCAATGGACATCTAGGTTGCTTCCATGTTATAGCTATTGTAAAATGTGCTGCAATGAACAAGGGGATACTTGTGTCTTTTTCAATTTTGGTTTCCTCAAGGAACATGCCTAGGAGTGGGATTGCTGGGTCATATGGTGGTTTTATTCCTAACTTTTTAAAGAATTTCCATATCATCTACTATAGTGGCTGTATCAATTTACATTCCCACCAACAGTGCAAGAGTGTTCCCTTTTCTCCACACCCTCTCCAGAATTTATTGTTTGCAAACTTTTTGATGATGGCCATTGTGACTGGTCCAGCAAAGCGCAGCCGCTGCTCCTTACCTTGGATGAAGGTTATCTCCTCACCACCGCCCTTCCTGACTTTCAGCGTGGGATAGCTCCTCTAGGCCCTCCTGCACCAGCGCAGTCAAGGCTCATCGGACGTGGGTTGCTCTTCCCGGCCGCCACCCCTGGCCTCGGGCACAGGGTGGCTCCTCCTAGCCGCGGCCCCTGGCTCAGACGCGGGGTGGCTCCTCCCAGCCCCTGACCCTGGCCTCGTACATAGGGTGGCTCCTCCAGACCATCGCCCCTGACCTCAGACCTGGGGTGGCTCCTCCCAGCCACCGCCCCTGACCTCAGATGCTGAGTGGCTCCTCTCGGCCGTTCCTGCACCGTTGCAGGCTGGCATTCTTGGCCACTGCCCCTGACCTCGGACGTGGGGTAGCACCTCTTGGCCGCACTTAGTGCCATCACAGCCTCTTGCACTTAGTGCACTGGCCGTTGCAGCCATCATAGCAAACACCCTCTTCCACAACACAAGAGAAGACTCTACACATGAACATTACCAGATGGTCAACACCGAAATCAGATTGATTACATTCTTTGCAGCCAAAGATGGAGAAGCTCTATACAGTCAGCAAAAACAAGACCAGGCGCGGACTGTGGCTCAGATCATGAACTCGTTATTGCCAAATTCAGACTTAAATTGAAGAAAGTAGGGAAAACTGCTAGATCATTCAGGTATGACCTAAATCATATCCTTTATGATTATACAGTGGAAGTGAGTAATAGATTTAAGGTCCTAGATCTGATAGATGGAGTGCCTGATGAACTATGGACAGAGGTTCATGACATTGTACAGAAGACAGGGATCAAGACCATCCCCATGGAAAAGAAATGCAAAAAAGCAAAATGGCTGTCTGGAGAGGCCTTACAAATAGCTGTGAAAAGAAGAGAAGCAAAAAGCAAAGGAGAAAAGGAAAGATATAAGCATCTGAATGCAGAGTTCCAAAGAATAGCAAGAAGAGATAAGAAAGCCTTCTTCAGCGATCAATGCAAAGAAATAGAGGAAAAGAACAGAATGGGAAAGACTAGAGATCTCTTCAAGAAAATTAGAGATACCAAGGGAACATTTCATGAAAGATGGGCTCGATAAAGGACAGAAATGGTCTGGACCTAACAGAAGCAGAAGATATTAAGAAGAGGTGGCAAGAACACACAGAAGAACTGTACAAAAAAGATCTTCACAACCCAGATAATCACAATGGTGTGATCACTCATCTAGAGCCAGACATCCTGGAATGTGAGGTCAAGTGGGCCTTAGAAAGCATCACTACGAACAAAGCTAGTGGAGGTGATGAAATTCCAGTGGAGCTATTTCAAATCCTGAAAGATGATGCTGTGAAAGTGCTGCACTCAATATGACAGCATATTTGGAAAACTCAGCAGTGGCCACAGGACTGGAAAAGGTCAGTTTTCATTCCAATCCCAAAGAAAGGCAATGCCAAAGATTGCTCAAACTACCACACAATTGCACTCATCTCACACGCTAGTAAAGTAATGCTTAAAAATCTCCAAGCCAGGCTTAAACAATACATGAACCGTGAATTTCCTGATGTTCAAGCTGGTTTTAGAAAAGGCAGAGGAACCTGAGATCAAATTGCCGACATCTGCTGGATCATGTAAAAAGCAAGAGTTCCAGAAAAACATCTATTTTTGCTTTATTGACTATGCCAAAGCCTTTGACTGTGTGGATCATAATAAACTGTGGAAAATTCTGAGAGAGATGGGAATACCAGACCACCTGACCTGCCTCTTGAGAAATCTGTATGCAGATCAGGAAGCAACAGTTCGAACTGGACATGGAACAACAGACTGGTTCCAAATAGGAAAAGGAGTGCATCAAGGCTGTATATTTTCACCCTGCTTATTTAACTTATATGCAGAGTATATCATGAGAAACCCTGGACTGGAAGAAACAGAAGCTGGAATCAGGATTGCCAGGAGAAATATCAATAACCTCAGATATGCAGATGACACGACCCTTATGGCAGAAAGTGAAGAGGAACTAAAAAGCCTCTTGACAAAAGTGAAAGAGGGGAGTGAAAAAGTTGGCCTAAAGCTCAACATTCAGAAACTGAAGATCATGGCATCCGGTCCCATCACTTCATGGGAAATATATGGGGAAACAGTAGAAACAGTGTCAGACTTTATTTTTCTGGGCTCCAAAATCACTGCAGATGGTGATTGCAGCCATGAAATTAAAAGACGCTTACTCCTTGGAAGAAAAGTTATGACCAACCTAGATAGCATATTCAAAAGCAGAGACATTACTTTGCCAACTAAGTTCTGTCTAGTCAAGGCTATGGTTTTTCCTGTGGTTATGTATGGATGTGAGAGTTGGACTGTGAAGAAGGCTGAGCGCCGAAGAATTGATGCTTTTGAACTGTGGTATTGGAGAAGACTCTTGAGAGTCCCTTGGACTGCAAGGAGATCCAATTAGTCCATTCTGAAGGAGATCAGCCCTGGGATTTCTTTGGAAGGAATGATGCTCAAGCTGAAACTCCAATACTTTTGCCACCTCATGCGAAGAGTTGACTCATTGGAAAAAACTCTGATGCTGGGAGGGCTTGGGGTCAGGAGGAGAAGGGGACGACAGAGGATGAAATGGCTGGATTGCATCACTGACTTGATGGACATGAGTCTGAGTGAACTCTGGGAGTTGGTGATGGACAGGGAAACCTAGCGTGCTGCGATTCATGGGGTCGCAAAGAGTCAGACACGACTGATCGACTGAACTGAACTGATTGTAACTGGTGTGAGGTGATATCTTATTGTAGTTTTGATTTCCATCTCTCTAATAATGAGTGATGTTGATCATCTTTTCATTTGTTTGTTAGCCATCTGTATGTCTTGGAGAAATATCTGTTTAGGTCTTTTGCCCACTTTTTGATTGGATTGCTTGTTTATGTGGCATTGAGTTGTATGAGCTGCTTGCACATTTTGGAAATTAATCCTTTGTCATTTGTTTGATTTGCTTCTCTTTTCTCCCATTCTGACAGTTGTTTTCATTTTACTTATAGTTTCCTTTGCCAGGGAAATTCTTTTAAGTTTAATCATGTCCCACTTGTTTCCTTTGTTTTTATTTTCATTACTTTAGGAAGAGGGTCATAAAGGATCTTGCTGTGATTTATGTCATCGGGAGTTTTGCCTATGTTTTCCTCTAAGAGTTTTACAGTTTCTGGTCTTACATGTAGGTCTTTAATCCATTTTGAGTTTATCCTTTTGTATGGTGTTAGGAAGTATTCTAATTTCATTCTTTTACATGTAGCTGTCCAGTTTTCCCAGCACCATGTATTGAAGAGGCTGTCTTTGCCCCATTGTATATTCTTGCCTCTTTTGTCAAAAGTAAGTTACCCATAGGTGCATGGGTTTATTGCTGGGCTTTCTATCTTTTTCCATTGGTCTATATTTCTGTTTTTGTGCCAATACCTCACTGTGTTGATGACTGTAGCTTTATAGTATAATCTGAAGTCAGGAAGGTTAATTCCTCCAGATCCATTCTTTCTCAAGACTGTTTGGCTGTTCAGAGTCTTTTGTGTTTCCATATGAATTGTAAAATTTTTTATTCTATTTCTGTGAAAAATCCCATTGGTAGCTTGATAGGGATTGTACTGAATCTGTAGATTGCAGTTGGTAGTATAGTCAGTTTGACAATATTGTTTTTTTCCTACCCAGGAACATGGAATATCTCTCCAACTATTTATGTCATCTTTGATATCTTTCATCAGTGTTTTATAGTTTTCTGTGCACAGTTCTTTTGTCTCCTGAGGTAAGTTTATTCCTAGATATTTAATTCTTTGTGTTGCAATGGTGAAAATGATTGATTCCTTAATTTCTCTTTCTGATTTTTTATTGCTAGTATATAGAAATGAAAGTGACTTCTGTGTATTGACTTTGTATTCTGTAACTTTGCTAAATTCACTGATTAACTCTAGTATTTTCTATGTACAGTATCATGTCATCTGCACACAGTGAGAGTTTTACTCTTTCTTTTCCAGTCTGGATTCCTTTCATTTCTTTTTCTTCTCTGATTGCTGTAGCTAGGACTTCCAGGTCTATTTTGAATAATACTGGTCAAAGTGAATACTCTTGTCTTGTTCCTGATTTTAGGAAGAATGCTTTCAGTTTTTCACCATTGAGAATAGTGTTTGCTGTAGGCTTATCATGTATGGCCTTTACTATATTGAGGTAGGTTCCTTATATGACTATTTTTTAATCATACATGGGTGCTGAATTTTTTCAAAGGCTTTTCTGCATCTATTGAGATGATCATACGGTTTTTATCTTCCAATTTGTTAACATGGTATATTACACTGACTTGTGTATATTGAGGAATCCTTGCATCCCTGGAATAAATCCAACTTGATCTTGGTGTATGAGCTTTTTAATGTTTTTTTTTTTTAATTCTGTTTACTAAAATTGTATTGAGGATCTTTGCATCTATGTTTATCAGTGGTATTGGGCTGTAGTTTTCTTTTTTTGTTGTTGTTTTTGTCTGATTTTGGTATCGGGGTGATGGTGAGCTTGTAGAATGAGTTTGGAAGTGTTTCTTCCTCTGCAAATTTTTGACAGAGTTTTAGAAGGATAGGCATTAGCTCTTCACTAAATGTTTGATAGAATTCTCTTGTGAAGCCAAATAGTCTTGGGCTTTTGTTTTTTTGGGAGATTTTTAAATCACAGCTTCAATTTCAGTGCTTATGATTGGGTTACTCATAATTTCTATTTCTTTCTGATTCCATCTTTGAAGATTGAACTTTTCTAAGAATATGTCCATTTCTTCTAGGCTATCTATTTTATTGCCATATAGTTGTTCATAATAGTGTCTTATAATCCTTTGTATTTCTGCATTGTTTGTTGTAACCTCTCCTTTCTCATTTTTAATTTTGTTGATTTGATTCTTTTCTCTTTTTTTCTTGATGAGTCTGGCTAAAGGTTTGTCGATTTTGTTTATCTTCTCAAAGAACGAGCTTTTAGTTTTCTTAATATTTACTATTGTTTCTTTCATTTCTTTTTCATATATTTCTGCTTGGATCTTTATGATTTCTTTCTTTCTACTAATTTTGGTGGTTTTTTAGTTCTTCTTTTTCCAGTTGTTTTAGGTATAAAGTTAGGTTGTTTATTCAGTATTTTTCTTGTTTTTTCAGGTAAGATTGTATTGCTATAAACTTCCCTCTTAGACCTGCTTTTGCTGCATTCCAAAGGTTTTGAGCTGTCTTTCACTGTCATTTGTTTCTAGAATTTTTTTGATTTCCCTTTTGATTTCTTCAGTAACCTGATGGTTATTTAGAAATGTATTGTTAATCTCCATGTGTTTGTGTTTCTTACACCTTTATTTCTTGCAATTGATATCTAGTCTCATAGCATTGCAGTCAGAGAAGATGCTTGATACAATTTCAATTTTCTTAAATTACTGAAGTTTGATTTGTGACCCAAGATGTGGTCTATCCTGATGAATATTCCATGTGCACTTGAGAGGAAGGTATATTCTTCTGCATTTGGATGGAATGTCCTTAAGATATCAATGAGATCCATCACATCTAATGTATCACTTAAGACATGTTTCCTTATTAATTTTCTGTGTTGATGATCTGTCCATTGAGTGAGCGAGATGTTAAAGTATCCTACTATTATTATTGTGTTTCTGTCAATTTCTCCTTTTATGTATGTCAGTGTTTGTCATATGTATTGAGGTGCTTCTATGATGGGTACATAGATATTTGCAATTGTTATGTCTTCCACATGGATTGTTCCCTTGATCAATATGTAGTGTACTTCCTTCAGTTCAGTCACTCAGTCATGTCCGACTCTTTGCGACCCCATGAACCACAGTACGCCAGGCCTCCCTGTCCATCACCAACTCCCAGAGTCTACCCAAACTCATGTCCATTGTGTCAGTGATGCCATCCAACTGTCTCATCCTCTGTTGTCCCCTTCTCCTGCCCTCAATCTTTCCCAGCATCAGGGTCTTTTCCAATGAGTCAGCTCTTCTCATGAGGTGGCCAAAGTATTGGAGTTTCAGCTTCAACATCAGTCCCTCCAATGAACACCCAGGACTGATCTCCTTTAGGATGTACTGGTTAGATCTCCTTGCAGTCCAAGAGATTCTCAACAGTCTTCCCCAAGACCACAGTTCAAAAGCATAAATTCTTCTGTGCTCAGCTTTCTTTATAGTCTAACTCTCACATCCATACGTGACCACTGGAAAAACCGTAGCCTTGACTAGATGGACCTTTGTTTACAGCTTTTTATATGTGGTCTAGTGTCCTTTCTTATCTCTTATAATATTCTTCATTTTAGGTCTATTTTGTCTGATATGAGGATTGCTACTCCAGATTTCTTTTGCTTCATACTTGCATGGAATATATTTTTCCATCCTCTCACTTTCAGTCTATATGTTCTTGAGGTCTGAAGTGGGTTCTTTGTGGACAGCAAGGGTCTTCTTTTGTATTTATTCAGCCAGTCTGTGTCTTTTGGTTGGAGAATTTAATCCATTTACATTTAAGGTAATTTTATATATATATATTCCTATTGCCATTTTCTTAATTGTTTGGGGTTGATTTTGTATATCTTTTTTCTTCTCTTGTATTTCTTGACTATATAAGTCCCTTTAACATTTGTTGTAAAGCTTGTTTGGTGGTACTGAATTCTCTTAACTTTAGCTTGTCTGCAAAGCTTTTTATTTCTCCATCAATTTTTAATGAGATCCTTGTTGGGTACTGGAATCTCGGTTGTAGATTTTTCCCTTTCCACACTTTAAATATATCCTTCCTTTCCCTTCTGGCCTCCAGTTTGTGCTGAAAGATCAGCTGTTATGCATGTGGGGTTTCCCTTGTATGTTACTTGTTGCTTCTTCCATGCTGCTTTTGATATTCTTTCTTTGTGCTTAGTCTTTGTTAGTTTGATTAGTATGCATCTTGGTGTGTTTTTCCTTGGGTTTATGGGACTCTTTGTGCCTCTTGGACTTGATTGAATATTTCCTTTTCCATGATGCGGAAAATTTTCATGTATAATCTCTTCAAAATTTTTCTCATACCTTTACTTTTTTCCCTTCTCTTTCTGGGCCTCCTATAATTCGAATGTTGGTAGATTTGATATTGTCCCAGAGGTCTCTGACACTATCCTCAGTAGTTTTCATTCTTTTTACTTTATTCTGCTCTTCAGAAGTTATTTCCACCATTTTATCTTGCAGCTCACTGATTCGTTCTTGTGCTTCAGATATTCTGCTACTGATTCCTTCTAGAGTATTTTTAATTTCAGAAATTGTGTTGCCTGTCTCTGTATGTTTATTCCTTAATTCTTCTAAGTTTTTGTTAACTGATTCTTGCCTTTTTTCCATTTTGCTTTCAAGGTTTTTACTATCATTATTCTGAATTCTTTATCAGGTAGTTTACCTATTTCCTCTTCATTTATTTGGACTTCTGTATTTCTAGCCTGTTCCTTGATTAGTGTAGTATTTCTCTGCCTTTTCATTATTATTATTAATTATTTTTAACTTATTGTGTTTGAGCTCTCCTTTTCCCAGGCTTCAAGGAAAGTTGAATTCTTTCCCTGAAGAAGGTAGAATTCTTTCTTCCTTTTGGTTTCTGCCCTCCTAAGGTTGGTCCACCAGTTTGTTAAGCTTCATATAGGGTGAGATTTGTGCTGAGTTTTTGTTTGTTTGTTTGTTTTTTCTCTGATGGGCAAGGCTGAGTGAGGTGGTAATTCTGTCTGCTGATGATTGGATTTGTATTTTTTTTTTGTTTGTTGTTTAGATGAGGTGTCTTGCACAGGGTGCTACAGGTGGTTTGGTGATGCTGGGTCTTGTACTCAAGTGTTTTTGTTTGTGTGAGTTCTCATTATTTGATACCCCTAGGGTTAGTTCTCTGGTAGTCTATGTTCTTGGGGTCAGTGGTCCCACTCCAAAGGCTCAGGGCTTGATATCTGATCAGGAATGAAGATTCCACAAGTGGTTTGTTATGGCATTGAGCGAGATTAAAACAAAAGTCCAATAATGATAAACTGAAGATGAACCCCAGACAAATGGCAGTTACAAAATTAGACAAATAGTAATTAAAATAATGGAATATACACATATACATATATACCCATGAGCAAAGTCAAAACAGTCCAACAAAAATAAAGTAAAATATATTGACCTGGTGAACAAAGGAAATCAAAAATTATATCTACCAGAACAAAAGTAACTAAAGAACAAACTGTAAAACAAAACTAAAGGAAGATGCCAATTGGGAAATAAAGCAATGAAAATAAAGCTAGCAAACATGTTGAGAGGAAAGGAAAGAAAGAAAAAGAAGAAAGATAGATATGAAAAGTTAACTAAAGGTAGATAAAGAAGATTTATATATGTTAAAGATTAACTGCAAGGGGAAAAGAACAGTAGGAAAAGCAAACAAAGGAATAAATGTAGAAAAAATAATAATGGATTTAAAAAATTAAAATTAAAAAAAAAAGGAACCCCCCCCCCCCCCCAGAACTGCAAAAGCCCAAAGTAGATGCAGAGGTTTATGGCAAGAATAAAAAATGTGACTGAGGGGGAAAAATAAATAAATAAAGCTCAAAAGCTTAATTGGATTTCATAGTTCCAATAAAATCGACAGCTGCAATGGGCAGGGTCGGGGGGGGGGGCAGGAAAAAGAAAAAAAATTCAAAAGAATCTACAGAACAAGTCAAAACATAAGAATAATAAATGTTTTTCTTGAATCACTGCTGTCAGAGTCCTTTCACTCGCTGGAAGTCATAGTCCACCTTACATCTCTAGGATGCCCTCCAACACTGTGCTGACCTCTGGACATGCTGTGTTGGCAGCTCAGATTCTAATCTGGTCCTGTGTTAGTGCGTTCTTGCCTCCAATGTCCACAGCTATCAGAACTAGTGTGTTTTCTTTTGTGAGAGCTCTCAATGATCTTTTATATATTCCATAGACATGGAGTCTGCCTAGTTGATCATGTCCATTTAATCTGCAGCTTGTATAGCTGGTGAGAAAGTTTTGGGTCTTCTTCCTTAGCCACACTGCTCCTGGGTTTCAATTGTGCTTTTATTTCCACCTCTATATGTAAGTTGTCCCCTGGGGTTTGTTCCTGAGTCTGCCCTGGAGGACTTGGTTTGCCCCTGTGAGAGCCAGGTGTGGAGGTGGTGCAGCTGCTTGGGTTTAATGGATTCTGGCAGCACCAGGTACTCAGGGGAGTTGGCAGCTAGGGCAGCAGGACATTTCGTGCTCTAGAAGGGTATGGCAATCAGTATTGGCCAATACACTCCAGCATTCTTGCCTGGGGAACCCTCTCTCCCTGATGGAGAGGCCTGGCAGGCCATAGTCTACGGGATTGCAAAGAGTTGGACACGAATGAAGTGACCCTGAGTGCATAGACACAAGACATTTGTTGCCTATGGCAGCTCTTCCCCAGTGAGAGTTGAGTATGAAGGTGGTGCAGCTGCTTGTCTTGCGGGGACCCTGGCGATGGCAGATGTGCAGGGACAGGGACTGCCTCTGCCATAGAAGTTATGGCACTATCAGAGTCTTTTGTTTTTGAGACTCTTGTAGCTGGCAATCAGAAGGCCTCCTTGGCCAGTCTTTCTCCATAGCTCTGCCCATTCAGACATTTAGAGGGCTCCCTTGCCTGGGGTCATTCTCTGTTGTTTGGCACATTAGGCACATAGAGGCCCCACCTCCCACCCCACCCTCCAGCTGCGGTCCTACCCAGTAGTTCCACACATCACATCAGTCACTTAAAGGAGCACCCTGGGTGGGGTCCTACTCTGTAGTTCAGTGTGTCAGGCATTTTACGGGCCAGCCTCTCTATTGTTCAGCTGCTGATGCTGGCCATGTGGGGAGAGAGAGGGTATGGTGATGGCTCCACCCCCTATGCATGACTTAGCAGTATCACTTTCCTTCCATGGCTGCCTGGCTTTCCTCCACTGGCATTTCCCATCACAATTTCCTCCCTCACCTGCCCTCAATCAGTCTCTCTGCAATCAACAGCAGCCTTTGCCCTGGGATTGTGCTACAATCCCTAAACTCCATTTCCCAGGTGCTGAGCCTTCCAGGGGACCAGTGTTCCTGTCCAGGGTATGTATGGCTACAGCAAGGACTGTCTGATTCTTATTCTATTTAGGCTGTCACAGAACATCTGTCTCACTCTCAGCCTTAAATGTTTTCCCCTGACTCAGACAATTGCCCCAATGTGGGGATTGGATGCCTGCTTCAGTTCTCCCACCCACCAAGGGCAGGTCCAGTCCTATTAACACTCCTGTTTTTCCCCCTTGTTCCTTCATCCTCCAGAGTTTTGCATCGTTCTATATATTCTTTTCCACTTGTCAGGTACTCCTGTCCGCACTCAGCTGGTATTCTGCATGCACTTCTGTGTCTGAAGATGTATCCCTGATGTATCTGTGAAGAAAGATGTACTCCATATCTACCTATTCCTCCACCATCTTGTTCTCTCATAATATAAATTTTTAATATTCAATTTTGATTGGCAAAGCATCATTTTTTAATGTTTTCTAAGTTAATTATATGATTATAGAATGTTCCTATTCAGTTTATTAGCGTTTAGAGCAATAGCAAAATTAAAAGTTGTATAAGAAGATTCCTCATATACCCATATCCCCACACATGCATAAACACCCCCGTCATTATCACGATCATTCACCAAAGTGGTTTATTTGTTACAGTTGGTAAACTTATATGAATGCCTCCTAATCGCCCAAAGTTCATAGTTTACTTTCAAGAACTATTTCATATAAGAAAAAAGACAAAAAAAAAAAAAACATGGGGAAGGAGGTCACAAAAAAATCTAATTTTATTACTAGAAGGTTATGAGTCAGGGATAGGACAGGAAAAGTATAGGAATTTATAGTGTCTTTTTAGGAGAGATGGAAGAATTAAGAGTGGTAAGTGAAAACAAAGAAAATTGATGTTATAAAATCTTTGTGAGAAACTCTTATTCAGAGTTGAGATACAGCTGGTAAATTGCTTGGCACCTATGTTGTGAGGGTAGGGGAGGAAATCTGGCAAAAAATAGCATCCCCTAAGATTTTGTCTGATATTTTTTAGGGCAAAATATCAAGAGGGTCACAAGTGGAGGTGGATTCTTATAGTGCTAAAAGTCATGCTCCAGAAAAAGTAAAAGGTTCTACATCTAGTGAAATAAATGTTACTGTCTCTTTTAAGAAATACAATAGGTAGTATGTTTTGTTACTGATGCATACACACCTGTATTTATTCAGATTGGCTTTTTAAGCAAGATGGCAACATTATCCACCTAACTGGCTTTTGTAATAAATAATCTATATCTTTAACTTTCATATAATTAGGCTTCAATAGATAGAAATGCTCTCTGTTATAGAGAGAAAACCTCTACTAAGGAGAACTGAATTAGTCAGAATAGTATAGTAGTAGTGAAGTCGCCCAGTCGTGTCCGACTCTTTGCGACACCATGGGCTATAGCCCACCAGGATCCTTGGTCCGTGGGATTTTCCAGGCATGAATACTGGAGTGGGTTTCCATTTCCTTCTCCAGGGGATCTTCCTGACCCAGGGATCGAACCCAGGTCTCCCGCATTGTAGGCAGACGCTTTACCATCTGAGCTAGCAGGGAAGCCCAGAATAATATAGGTTTGTGCAAAATAACAAGACTCCTCGGAATCTCAGTGGTTTGTCTTCCCCTCAAATTTTCTTAATCCAATAGGCCAGTTAGATATGACCTAAATCAAATCTCTTATGATTATACAGTGAAAGTGAGAAATAGATTCAAGGGATTAGATCTGATAGATGAAGTGCCTAAAGACTATGGGTGGAGGTTCATAACATTATACAAGATGTGGTGATCAAAACTGTCCTCAAGAAAAAGAAATGCAAAAATACAAAATATTTGTCTCAGGAGGCTTGAGAAAAGAAGAGAAGTGAAAAGCAAAGGAGAAAAGGAAAGATATACCCATCTGCATGCAGAGTTCCAAAGAGTTGCAAGGAGAGATACAAAAACCTTTCTAAGTGAACACTGCAAAGAAATAGAGGAAAACAATAGAATGGGAAAGACTAGAGATCTCTTCAAGAAAATTAGAGAAGCCAAGGGAATATTTCATGCAAAGATGGGCACAGTAAAGGGTAGAAACAGCATGGACTTAACAGATGTAGAAAATATTAAGAAAAGGTGGCAAGAATACATATAAGAAGTATGCAAGAAAATCTTAATGACCCAGGTAACCGTGATGAAGTGATCACTCACCTAGAGCCAGACATCTTGGAGTGCAACGTCAAGTGAGCCTTAGGAAGCATCAGTACAAACAAAGCTAGTGGAGATGATGGAATTCCAGCTGAGTTATTTCAAATCCTCAAAGTTGATGCTGTTAAAGTGCTGCACTCAATAGGCCAGCAAATTTGGAAAACTCAGCAGCGGGCACAGGACTGTAAAAGGTCAGTTTTCATTCCAATCCCAAAGAAAGACTGTGCCAGAGAATGTTCAAACTATCACACTTGCACTTATTCCACATGCTAGCAAAGTAATACTCAAAGTTCTCCAAACTAGGCCTCAACAGAATGTGAACCAAGAACTTTCAGATGTTCAATCTGGATTTAGAAAAGACAAAGGAAACAGAGATCAAATTGCCAACATCCATTGCATCACAGAAAAAGCAATAGATTTCCAGAAAAACATCTACTTGTGCTTCATTGAATATGCCAAAGCCTTTGACTGTGTGGATCACAACAAACTGTGGAAAATTCTTCAAGAGATGGGGATACCAGATAACCTTATCTGCCTCCTGTGAAACCTGAATGCAGGTCAAGAATCAACAGTTAGAACCAGACCTGGAACAATGAAATGATTCAAAATTGGGAAAGGAGTACTTCAAGGCTGTATATTGTCACCCTGCTTATTTAACTTTTATGCAGAGTACATCATGCAAAATGCCAGGCTGGATGAAGCACAAGTTGGAATCAAGAATGCCAGGAGAAATATCAATAACCTCAGACATGCAGATAACACCACCCTTATGGCAGAAAGCAAAGAGTAACTAAAGAACGTCTTGATGAAAGCGAAACAAGAGAGTGAAAAAGCTGAATTAAAACTCAACCTTCAAAAAACAAAGATCATGGCATCCGGTCCCATCATTTCATGGCAAATAGATGGGGAAATAAAGGAAACAGTGACATATTTTATTTTCTTAGGCTCCAATCTCACTGCAGATTGTGACTGTAGCCATGACTTTAAAAGATACTTGCTCCTTTGAAGAATAGCTATGACAACCATAGAGAGCATATTAAAAAGCAGAGACATCACTTTTCTGACAAAGGTCTATTTAAGCAAAGCTATGGTTTTTCCAGTAGTCATGTATGGATATGAGAGTTGGTCCATAAAGAAAGCTGAGCACCGAAGAACTGATGCTTTTGAACTATGGTGTTGGAGAAGACTCTTAAGGGTCCCTTGGACTGCAAGCAAATCAACCTGTAAATCTTAAAGGAAATCAACCCTGAATGTTCATTGGACGTACTGATGCTGATGCTGAAGCTCCAGTAGTTTGCCCACCGAATGTGAAGAGCTGACTCATTAGAAAAGACCCTGATGCTAGGAAAGACTGAAGGCAGGAGGAAAATGGGATGACAGAGGATGAAATGGTTGCATGGCATCACTGACTCACTGGACATGAGTTTGAGCAAGCTTCGGGAGATGGTGAAGGAAAGAGAGGTCTGGCATGCTGCTATCCATGTAATCTCAAGGAATCAGACACAATTGAGCAACTGAACAATAACATCAAGAGGTTTTCTGGTGAATGCAAAGTCTTTTGTAGCTCTGGTGGTGATCTTCTAGGGGAATTGTCAGTGACTTGGGAATCTAGAATTTTTTGTTTTGTTCTTCCTGCAGCAATGGGTCTTCTACTTAGTGTCAGAAGTAAAGACACTGCATTGAACACTGACATTTCCTCTTTATGCTTTGGTCAAGAAGTGACATTTATACTTGTAACAAGTTTAACAGGACCAATCACATGTTCCTACCTAATTTCAAAGAGGGTGAAAAATAGAGCATATTTGGAACGTTTGGACTGTTTGGTGAGCATTACTATATTTGTCAAGAAAACAATGTAAGACAGTTTTGAGGAATTACACACAGTTAATTTCTTATCAGATACTAAGACTTAGGAAATTATACCACTAATACATATTACATCGACAATGTTATATAATAGATTATCCTAAAATAGAAGCGAAAATATAAAGAAAATTAATATATGAAAGAAATGGACTGTAGCCCACCAGGCTTCTCTGTTCATGGCATTCTCCAGGCAAGAATACTGGTGTGGGTTGCCATTTCCTTCTCCAGGGATCTTCCCGACAAGGGAGCAAACCTGGGTTTCTCCACTGCAGGCAGATTCTTTACCATCTTTCCCTGCAAGAGGGTTAAGAGCCTCGGATTTGATCCCTGAATCAGGAAGATCTCTGGGAAGATCTTAAAAAAAAAAAAAAAAAGGAAATTTCCTTAAAAATTCAGGTAGTCAAAAGTGTCTCAGAAAGGACACTTCTAAACATTTAGGAAAAAATGATGACTAAAGTATACCACATTAAAGTTTATATTTCTATTCTTCTTTTATTAGTCCACTTAACATGCATTTGTTAGCGCACAGAACAGGGCCTGTAAAATACATCATACTGCTGAAAGTGATGGGGGGCCGAGAGTAGGGGAGACAGTAGAGGAAGAAAGGGAGTGCTGTACAAAGTATTCCTGTCAATATATAACAGCTCATTTTCAAAAGTAAAATGGCTAGGCTAATAATAGTTATTACTGGCACAATCTTTTGAATTTCAAGTTTGATGAGGAAGATTGGGCAAGCAAAGTATTCTGAGTCTAGGATACTACAACACTGAGATGGACAATTAACATTACAGAGACTAGAACTCAAAATATTTTAAGAAGGAAAGTTTATTTTTTATTTCATCTGCACCAAGATGAGACATGGGAAAACAGTGAGTTCTGTATGGTCGCTTCATCTCATTGTCCTTCTGCTGGTTTCATCAATAGACATGTGAGCCCAACCCTGTCCCCTCAGCCCAGTTGTCCCCCTTCCCTCAGGAGACGCTGCATGGTGTTCATCCATATTTTTGCCTCTTACACAATCCCCCACAATAAACTAAGTGTATGCTTTAAACAGGGCTTCTCTGGTGGCTCAGACAGTAAAGAATCTTCCTGCAATGCTGGAGACCTTTGTTCAATCCCTAGGTCAGGAAGATCCTCTGGAGAAGGGCATGGCAACCCACTCCAGTATTCTTGCCTGGAGAATCCCACAGACAGAGGAGCCTCTCAGGCTACAGTCCATAGGTTACAAAGAATGGGACACCACTGAAGCGACTTAGCACACATTTATGCATGCATTAAACACACCCAGTGGCTTATACCCTCATGTTTCACTTATACCTTTCTCTTCCCCTTCCCACTCGTGGAACATCACTGGGCTCTGCTGAGAGGAGAAGTTCCAAGTAGTGCTGAACAACCTCTGCTCTAAACAGGGGCAGGTACCCAAGGAGCGACTGCCTCCATCCTGAACAACTGTCCTTGTGTGTGAGCCCACAATGACTGGGAACATATTTAAACCTCGGTAACTTCCTTGTTCTCTTCCACTGTATTATAGAGGTAACTGAGTACAAAACACTGAAGAAAATCTTTAACATACCAAAGTACACTTCTGTTCCTTTAAAATATATATTTCAGAGAGCAAAAAGGCAAACCACAGTGTAGGAAAACATTTTACAATAAACGTATCTGCAAATGATTCATGTCCATTGTATATTTTTACATATGTTACATACAGCAGGGAAAAGGAGGAGAACCCAACAGTGAAACAGATAAAAGACTTGAATAGGCACTTTTGTGAAGGAAAATAACCAAATGGCCAATGAACATATTGAAAATGCTCAACTTCTCTGGTCATTCAGTTCAGTTCAGTTGATCAGACATGTTCAACTCTTTGCAACCCCATGGACTGAAACACAACAGACTTCCCTGTCCATCACCAACTGCCGGAGTTTACTCGAACTCATGTCCATTGAGTCAGTGATGCCATCCAATCATCTCATCCTCTGCTGTCCCATTCTCCTCCTGCCTACAATCTTTCCCATCATCAGGGTCTTTTCCAATGAGTCAGCTCTTCGCATCAGGTGGCCAAAGTATTGGAATTTCAGCTTCAACATCAGTCCTTCCAATGAACATTCAGGATTGATTTCCTTTAGGATGGACTGGATCTCCTTGCAGTCCAAGGGACTCTCAAGAGTCTTCTCCAATACCACAGTTCAAAAGCATCAATTCTTCAGCCTTCAGATTTCTTTATAGTCCAACTATCACATACATGACTACTGGAAAAATCAAAGCTTTAACTAGATGGACCTTTGTTGGCAAAGTAATGTCTCTGCTTTTTAATATGCTGTCTAGTCTGGTCATAGCTTTCCTTCCAAGGAGCAAGCCTCTTTTAATTTCATGGCTGCAATCACCATCTGCAGTGATTTTGGAACCCCCCAAAATAATGTCTCTCATTGTTTCCATTGTTTCCCCATCTATCTGACATGAAATGATAGAAAATGAAAATTAAAGTCACATAATGTCACACTGTTACATGCTCAAATGGCTAAAATAATACCAAATTTTAGCCTGGCTATCGATGGTGCTTAATTAGAACACTTCTGTAAATTGGTAAACCCATTCTAGAAAACTCTTTGCCAATATCTGAAAGTAAATGTATCACTTTCACATACATGCTCACTTTGAGAAAATTCATCAAGCTATGTGGCATAGTGGTGAAGAATCCACCTGCCCATGCAGGAGACACAAGGGGCGTGGGTTTGATCCCTGTGTCAGGAAGATCCCCTGGAGTAGGAAATGGCAATCCACACCAATTTTCTTGCCTAGAAAATCCCATGAACAGAGGAGCCTGTTGGGCTACAATCCATGGGGTCACAAATGGTTGGACATGACTGAGCCCACACACGCACAAATTTTTATCAACTGTGCATACTGCTATATGCAGATTATACTTAAAAAATAAATTCTGTGGCAAAAGGGTGGTGGTTCTAGGAAAACTGAATATTCATGTCTCCTTAATCTAGTGCCAATAGGCATTCATGTTTTTTCATTTGCTAATTTAAATTTATTTAACTGTGTTAAAGAAAGGACAGGGAATTAAATTACATTTAAAAGGAGACCATAAGATGAATTCCTACTAAATAGTTTAAACATAACATCAGTCACATCGGTACATACAAAAGCAGAGATGTATGTTTTATTATAATTATTTTAACACGTAAGAATATAGTATTGAATTAATACAAAAAGTTCTAGGTTCTAATTTAGACTGATAATTAGCGATAATTTTGAGATTCTGAATTTCTCAATATTAAAGATATCTTTTCATGATATTGTTCTTATTTTTTTAAAAAGCAAATAAAAAGTTATAAGTGGGAAAATTGTAGAACATCAACAACTTTATAGAGTTAAAAGAGTTCTTGTGGCATAAAGACAACAATCTTAAAAGCACATTGCTAAAATAATATAGGGCAAAGATAAAATCATAGCATTATTTATAATTTTCTAATATATTAAGATGAAATACATTCTAAATACCCAAGAATAGAGAACTGATTAAGTAAATTACTATTCCATTTTAGGAAGAAAAATTAACTCACTAAAGGTTTAGAAATTTTCAAATAAAATTTAAATATTTAGGAATGCTATGTAAAAATAGAAAATCAAATTTAAAATTCAAAAACACTATCCTTATAAAGCAAACAGCATAAACTACCCCTACAGAAATCTTCTAAGGAAATAGTTGATTTTTTTTCTAAAGATTATTTCTGGCTAAAGATACTATTTATTTTTGCTTCCACTCTGGGACTTTTCCAATCTTCTATAATAATTACATATTATGTTTTCAATTCAAAAATGAACAGCTAAATATGTATTCCCTCATGTCTTTCACTGTATTCTTTCAACTATATTTAGAATTAAAATATTTTTTCACAGTTCCATTATGTAGTGAAGTTAAACCAGTAACAGTTTAATAAACACCTGTGTATTAGTGCAACAGGAGATACAAAGGTGCTTAATGCAAATATAAATAATTTAAAAATTAAATAAAAGATTTGAAGAAAATGTCAGAAAACATATTTTAATAACTAAGTATGACTTCAAAGGTGTATAGATTTTATTTTCCTTTCATAAAAACCTCAAATTCTAATTTAATTAATCATGGAGTTACCTTAAGAAAAATCTTTCAAAAGATCTTTTTTTTCTGAGTGATTATGTAAGCTTCTACATATATTATCAATGATAGTTAACTTTAGGTGTCATTGTTTTCCTTTTACAAAGAAAAAAATGCATGTGTTCTAAGTCACCATATAATAGAAGGTTAGATATATTTACAAAGATATAATTTAATGGGCACACTGCAGATATTTTAGAAGCAATATTGTCCACTCATGGTTTTACGTACTAGTTGTTCTAGTCACAGTAATGTGTCATTAAATGAGATATACACATTTCATATAACAGGTTAAAAATCAAACCACCAATAGCTAGACTTTAAATGCTGAATCTATGTGCTCATTTGGGTTTATTTTTTTTTTTTTCTTTTTTCTTTTTTTTTTTTTTTTACTTTCTTTTTTTTTTTTAAATTTTATTTTATTTTTTTTTTTTAGTTTTTTATTTTTTACATTTTAAAATCTTTAATTCTTACATGCATTCCCAAACATGAACCCCCCTCCCACCTCCCTCCCCATAACATCTTTCTGGGTCATCCCCATGCACCAGCCCCAAGCATGCTGCATCCTGCGTCAGACATAGACTGGCTATTCAATTCACATGATAGTATACATGTTAGAATGTCATTCTCCCAAATCATCCCACCCTCTCCCTCTCCCTCTGAGTCCAAAAGTCCGTTATACACATCTGTGTCTCTTTCCCTGTCTTGCATACAGGGTCGTCATTGCCATCTTCCTAAATTCCATATATATGTGTTAGTATACTGTATTGGTGTTTTTCTTTCTGGCTTACTTCACTCTGTATAATCGGCTCCAGTTTCATCCATCTCATCAGAACTGATTCAAATGAATTCTTTTTAACCGCTGAGTAATACTCCATTGTGTATATGTACCACAGCTTTCTTATCCATTCATCTGCTGATGGACATCTAGGTTGTTTCCATGTCCTGGCTATTATAAACAGTGCTGCGATGAACATTGGGGTACATGTGTCTCTTTCAATTCTGGTTTCCTCGGTGTGTATGCCCAGCAGTGGGATTGCTGGGTCATAAGGGAGTTCTATTTGCAATTTTTTAAGGAATCTCCACACTGTTCTCCATAGTGGCTGTACTAGTTTGCATTCCCACCAACAGTGTATGAGGGTTCCCTTTTCTCCACACCCTCTCCAGCATTTATTGCTTGCAGATTTTTGGATCGCAGCCATTCTGACTGGTGTGAAGTGGTACCTCATTGTGGTTTTGATTTGCATTTCTCTAATAATGAGTGATGTTGAGCATCTTTTCATGTGTTTGTTAGCCATCCGTGTGTCTTCTTTGGAGAAATGTCTATTTAGTTCTTTGGCCCATTTTTTGATAGGGTCGTTTATTTTTCTGGAGTTGAGCTGCAGAAGTTGCTTGTATATTTTTGAGATTAGTTGTTTGTCAGTTGCTTCATTAGCTATTATTTTCTCCCATTCAGAAGGCTGTCTTTTCACCTTGCTTATATTTTCCTTTGTTGTGCAGAAGCTTTTAATTTTAATTAGATCCCATTTGTTTATTTTTGCTTTTATTTCCAGGATTCTGGGAGGTGGATCATAGAGGATCCTGCTGTGATTTATGTCTGAGAGTGTTTTGCCTATGTTCTCCTCTAGGAGTTTTATAGTTTCTGATCTTACATTTAGATCTTTAATCCATTTTGAGTTAATTTTTGTGTGCGGTGTTAGAAAGTGATCTAGTTTCATTCTTTTACAAGTGGTTGACCAGTTTTCCCAGCACCACTTGTTAAAGAGATTGTCTTTACTCCATTGTATATTCTTGCCTCCTTTGTCAAAGATAAGGTGTCCATATGTGTGTGGATTTATCTCTGGGCTTTCTATTTTGTTCCATTGATCTATATGTCTGTCTTTGTGCCAGTACCATACTGTCTTGATGACTGTGGCTTTGTAGTAGAGCCTGAAGTCAGGCAAGTTGATTCCTCCAGTTCCATTCTTCTTTCTCAAGATTGCTTTGGCTATTCGAGGTTTTTTGTATTTCCATACAAATCTTGAAATGATTTGTTCTAGTTCTGTGAAAAATGTGGCTGGTAGCTTGATAGGGATTGCATTGAATTTGTAAATTGCTTTGGGTAGTATACTCATTTTCACTATATTGATTCTTCCAATCCATGAACATGGTATATTTCTCCATCTATTAGTGTCCTCTTTGATTTCTTTCATCAGTGTTTTATAGTTTTCTATATATAGGTCTTTAGTTTCTTTAGGTAGATATATTCCTAAGTATTTTATTCTTTTTGTTGCAATGGTGAATGGAATTGTTTCCTTAATTTCTTTTTCTACTTTCTCATTATTCGTGTATAGGAATGCAAGGGATTTCTGTGTGTTGATTTTATATCCTGCAACTTTACTATATTCATCGATGAGCTCTAGTAATTTTCTGGTGGAGTCTTTAGGGTTTTCCATGTAGAGGATCATGTCATCTGCAAACAGTGAGAGTTTTACTTCTTCTTTTCCAATTTGGATTCCTTTTATTTCTTTTTCTGCTCTGATTGCTGTGGCCAAAACTTCCAGAACTATGTTGAATAGTAGCGGTGAAAGTGGACACCCTTGTCTTGTTCCTGACTTTAGGGGAAATGCTTTCAATTTTTCACCATTGAGGATAATGTTTGCTGTGGGTTTGTCATAGATAGCTTTTATTATGTTGAGGTATGTTCCTTCTATTCCTGCTTTCTGGAGAGTTTTTATCATAAATGGATGTTGAATTTTGTCAAAGGCCTTCTCTGCATCTATTGAGATAATCATATGGTTTTTATTTTTCAATTTGTTAATGTGGTGAATTACATTGATTGATTTGCGGATATTGAAGAATCCTTGCATCCCTGGGATAAAGCCCACTTGGTCATGGTGTATGATCTTTTTAATGTGTTGTTGGATTCTGATTGCTAGAATTTTGTTGAGGATTTTTGCATCTATGTTCATCAGAGATATTGGCCTGTAGTTTTCTTTTTTTGTGACATCTTTGTCAGGTTTTGGTATTAGGGTGATGGTGGCCTCATAGAATGAGTTTGGAAGTTTACCTTCCTCTGCAATTTTCTGGAAGAGTTTGAGGAGGATAGGTGTTAGCTCTTCTCGAAATTTTTGGTAGAATTCAGCTGTGAAGCCATCTGGACCTGGGCTTTTGTTTGCTGGAAGATTTCTGATTACAGTATCAATTTCCGTGCTTGTGATGGGTCTGTTAAGATTTTCTATTTCTTCCTGGTTCAGTTTTGGAAAATTGTACTTTTCTAAGAATTTGTCCATTTCTTCCATGTTGTCCATTTTATTGGCATACAACTGCTGATAGTAGTCTCTTATGATCCTTTGTATTTCTGTGTTGTCTGTTGTGATCTCTCCATTTTCATTTCTAATTTTATTGATTTGATTTTTCTCTCTTTGCTTCTTGATGAGTCTGGCTAATGGTTTGTCAATTTTATTTATCCTTTCAAAGAACCAGCTTTTGGCTTTGTTGATTTTTGCTATGGTCTCTTTTGTTTCTTTTGCATTTATTTCTGCCCTAATTTTTAAGATTTCTTTCCTTCTACTAACTCTGGGGTTCTCCAACTCTTCCTTTTCTAGTTGCTTTAGTTGTAGAGTTAGGTTGTTTATTTGACTTTTTTCTTGCTTCTTGAGGTATGCCTGTATTGCTATGAACTTTCCTCTTAGCACTGCTTTTATAGTGTCCCACAGGTTTTGGGTTGTTGTGTTTTCATTTTCATTAGTTTCTATGCATATTTTGATTTCTTTTTTGATTTCTTCTGTGATTTGTTGGTTATTCAGAAGTGTGTTGTTCAACCTCCATATGTTGGAATTTTTAATAGTTTTTCTCCTGTAATTGAGATCTAATCTTAATGCATTATGGTCAGAAAAGATGCTTGGAATGATTTCGATTTTTTTGAATTTATCAAGTTTAGATTTATGGCCCAGGATGTGGTCTATCCTGGAGAAGGTTCCATGAGCACTTGAAAAAAAGGTGAAATTCGTTGTTTTGGGGTGAAATGTCCTATAGATATCAATTAGGTCTAACTGATCTAATGTATCATTTAAAGTTTGCGTTTCTTTGTTAATTTTCTGTTTAGTTGATCTGTCCATAGGTGTGAGTGGGGTATTAAAGTCTCCCACTATTATTGTGTTATTGTTGATTTCCCCTTTCATACTTGTTAGCATTTGTCTTACATATTGTGGTGCTCCTATATTGGGTGCATATATATTTATAATTGTTATATCTTCTTCTTGGATTGTTCCTTTGATCATTATGTAGTGGCCTTCTTTGTCTCTTTTCACAGCCTTTGTTTTAAAGTCTATTTTATCGGATATGAGTATTGCCACTCCTGCTTTCTTTTGGTCTCTATTTGCGTGGTATATCTTTTTCCAGCCCTTCACTTTCAGTCTGTATGTGTCCCTTGTTTTGAGGTGGGTCTCTTGTAAGCAGCATATAGAGGGGTCTTGTTTTTGTATCCATTCGGCCAGTCTTTGTCTTTTGGTTGGGGCGTTCAACCCATTTACGTTTAAGGTAATTATTGATAAGTATGATCCCGTTGCCATTTACTTTATTGTTTTGGGTTCGGGTTTATACACCCTTTTCGTGTTTCCTGTCTAGAGGATATCCTTTAGAATTTGTTGGAGAGCTGGTTTGGTGGTGCTGAATTCTCTCAGCTTTTGCTTGTCTGTAAAGCTTTTGATTTCTCCTTCGTATTTGAATGAGATCCTTGCTGGGTACAGTAATCTGGGCTGTAGGTTATTGTCTTTCATCACTTTAAGTATGTCTTGCCATTCCCTCCTGGCCTGAAGAGTTTCTATTGACAGATCAGCTGTTATCCTGATGGGAATCCCCTTGTGTGTTATTTGTTGTTTTTCCCTTGCTGCTTTTAATATTTGTTCTTTGTGTTTGATCTTTGTTAATTTGATTAATATGTGTCTTGGGGTGTTTCGCCTTGGGTTTATCCTATTTGGGACTCTCTGTGTTTCTTGGACTTGGGTGATTATTTCCTTCCCCATTTTAGGGAAGTTTTCAACTATTATCTCCTCAAGGATTTTCTCATGATCTTTCTTTCTGTCTTCTTCTTCTGGGACTCCTATAATTCGAATGTTGGAGCGTTTCATATTGTCCTGGAGGTCTCTGAGATTGTCCTCGTTTCTTTTAATTCGTTTTTCTTGTTTCCTCTCTGATTCATTTATTTCTACCATTCTATCTTCTATTTCACTAATCCTATCTTCTGCCTCCGTTATTCTACTATTTGTTGCCTCCAGAGTGTTTCTGATCTCATTTATTGTGTTATTCATTATATTTTGACTCTTTTTTATTTCTTCTAGGTCCTTGTTAAACCTTTCTTGCATCTTCTCAATCCTTGTCTCTAGGCTATTTATCTGTGTTTCCATTTTGATTTCAAGATTTTGGATCATTTTCACTATCAATATTCGGAATTCCTTCTCCGGTAGATTCCCTACTTCTTCCTCTTTTGTTTGGTTTGGTGGGCAACTCTCCTGTTCCTTTACCTGCTGAGTATTCCTCTGTCTCTTCATCTTGGTTATATTGCTGCGTTTGGGGTGGCCTTTTTATATTCTGATAATTTGTGGAGTTCTCTTTATTATGGAGCTTCCTCACTTTGGGTGGGGTTCTATCAGTGGCTTGTCAAGGTTTCCTGGTTAGGGAGGCTTGTGTTGGAGTTTTGGTGGGTGGAGCTGGGTTTCTTCTCTCTGGAGTGCAGTGGAGTGACCCTTAATGGGTTATGAGACATCAAAGGTTTTGGGATAATTTTGAGCTGCCTGTATATTGAAGCTCAGGGGAGTGTTCCTGTGTTGCTGGAGAATTTGCGTGGTATGTCTTGTTTTGGAACTTGTTGGCCCTTGGGTGGAGCTTGGTTTCAGTGTAGGTATGAAGGCATTTGATGAGCTCCTATTGCTTAATGTTCCCTGAATTCAAGAGTTCTCTAATGTTTTCAGGCTTTGGGTTTAAGCTTCCTGCTTCTGGTTTTCAGTTTTATTTTTACAGTAGCCTCTAGACTTCTCCATCTATACAGCACCGATGATAAAACATCTAGGTTAAAGATGAAAAGTTTCTCCACCTTGAGGGACACTCAGAGAGGTTCACTGAGTTACAAGGAGAAGAGAAGATGGAGGGGGTAGTTAGAGGTAACTGGAATGAGATGCGGTGAGATCAAGAGAGGAGAGAGCAAGCTAGCCAGTAGTCTCTTCCTTATGTGCGCTCTATAGTCTGGACTGCTCAGAGGTATTTACAGAGTTATACGGGGAAGAGGAGAGGGAGGAAGTAGACAGAGGTGACCAGGAGGATAAGAGAGAGGAATGAGTAGGAGAGAGACAAATCCTGCCAGTAACCAGTTCCTTAGGTGTTCTCTACCGTCTGGAACACACAGAGATTCACAGAGTTGGATAGAGAAGAGATGGGGGAGAAAAGAGACAGAGGCCACCTGGTGGAGAAAAAGGAGAGGCCAGAGGAGGAGAGAGTGGACAAGCCAGTAATCTCGCTCTCAGGTAAACTTGGGTAGTGAAGTTTGGGTTTTTAAATGTACAAAATTGACAACAAAGATTAAAAATCTGGAGTAGAGGTTGGATTTTCAAAGATACAATATTAAAGAAAAGCAGAAGGAAAAAGGAAGAAAGAAAAAAAAGAATTATTAAAAAACAAACAAACAAACAAACAAAAAAGGCCAAAACACCAACAACCATCCAAAGAGTATATATGGTGTTTGCCTTAAAAAAAAAAAAAAAAAGTCTTTTTTTTTTTAAAAAAAATAGTAATACTAGGTTATAGAAATAAAAATTAGAGGAGAAATAGAAGACTTAACAATTAAAAAAAAGCTCGGAAAAAAGAAAAAAAAAGCAAAAGGCAAAAAAAAAAAAAAAGAATGATTTTAAAAATATTAAAAAATTAAAAATATATCTGGCTCTTCTCTGATGTTATGGGCCGTGTGGGCTCACTTCCAAGGTGGTTTCCTCTGTTTAACTTCTTCTGTTTGCTGGTTTTTAGGCTCACTAGTTCAGTCGCGCTGTGGGGAGGGGGGATGCTGCAAACAAATAGCACTGTCGTGTGTACACAGTATCTCTGCCCCGCTTGACCTGTCCTTTCTCGCGGCACACAAACCGCTCCGGCTCTACGATGCTCAGCCGGGAACCGTCTGGGGCCGGCCCTAGGCTGCGTGCACTTCCCCGGTCCAAGCCGCTCAGGTTCGGCCCTCAGGCAGCCCTCAGAGGCACAAATGCGGCTGGGACTGCGCTTTGTGCCCTTCCCAGGTCCGAGTAGCTCAGGAGTTTGGCGAGCGCAATCGCCGCGGCTTGTCACCTTTTCTGCTGCTGCTGCTCAGCTTTCTGGGTGGACCGCTGGCGCACCCCGTGAAGCAGACTGTGACTGTCCAGCACCCCCAGAAGTCTTAGCAAAGGAGCCTGCTTGCAGTTAGGTACGTAAAGTCTCTCCGGGTCTGCAATTGCCCCTTTCCAGTCCTTACGGCTCTGGCTGCCTGTCCCCGGCGGGGAATGGTCTGCAGCCGGCTTTTTCCGCTCCGTCCTTTGTTCTGTGCTCAGTCCTGGCGGTGTCTTATGTTCGAGCTTTTCGCGTGGTAGCTATCCCACAGTCTGGTTTGCTAGCCCAGGTTAGATCGTTCTGGTTGCGCGTGGGGCGTTCCTGCCCGATTCTTACAAAGCTCTGCAGCCCGCGCCTCCCGCGCGCCCCTGCCCTGCCCCCACTTCCCAATGGCGGATGCAGGCGTCTGCGCTGCTTTTCTGCTGGGGGAGTTACTGGTGGGCTTGTAATCTCTTGGTTTTAATTATTTATCTATTTTTCCTTCCTGTTATGTTGCCCTCTGTGTTTCCAAGGCTCGCCACAGACTCGGCAGGGAGAGTGTTTCCTGGTGTTTGGAAACCTCTCTTCTTAAAATTCCCTTCCCGGGACGGGCTTCCCTTCCCGGGACGGAGCTCCCTCCCCACCTCCTTTGTCTCCTTTTTCGTCGTTTATATTTTTTCCTACCTGTTTTGAAGAGAATGGTCTGCTTTTCTGGTTGCCTGATGTCCTCTGCCAGCCTACAGAAGTTGTTTTGTGGAGTTTGCTCGGCGTTGAAATGTTCTTTTGAGGAATTTGTGAGGGAGAACGTGATCTTCCCGTCCTATTCCTCCGCCATCTTTCCCTCCCTCCATTTGGGTTTATTGTCACAAGGTTTTCTGCAGTTCACAAAACTTTGCTTTGCAACCTTAAGTGCTTCTAGTGGTGAGGGAAAATTTTACTTTTCAATAGAGATAAGAAATTTAAGTTAGTTTAACATTGTTTAGATTCTCATCTATGTTAGCCATCATTGTGTTTGCTTCAGCATCTAAATTCATAAATTATTGTCCACTTGCTTCCTATTAATTCATGAAGGTTTTTATTATGACTTCTCAACCTTCATTCATAGATTATGTATGTCATAAATGAAATGTAAATAATTAGCATTTTGATGTTCACAAATACTTTCCTAAGATCTTAGATTTATGTCATCAACAAATAATCACGGAAACACACAAACACACTCACAATCATATCATTAAACAACTACACATTTCAAGTAAAGTGTTTTTTTTTTCTGCTCTTTTAATGTTAACAATCGGTTTTTTATTAGTACTATGGTAATCATGGTTTAAGTGACCTTCTTGCTTCTTTATTTCAAATCATCCTCTACCCTGATGCTATGATGTTTCTTCTAAAATGCAAATATTCAGAGTCCTCACTAGTTATGCTATTAAGTTACTTATGATTTGACCCAATCTATTGCCAGTCAGATTTCTAAGGGTATTCCCATCATTTTCTAAGTAATGTCATAGTATCTACAGCTTCTGAACGAGTTTCTCTTCATTCCTCTTTATTATTGGGTTGTAATGGTTCTTTATGTAGTAGATATAAACTTTTACAAGACAACTGATTTGCAAAGATATCCACCCATCATATGTACTTTTTTATTCTTTTATGATTTTATTAGAAGAATATAGGTTTTTAAATTTTGTTAATGTTCATCTTCCCTCTCTTTTTCTTTTTTTTCCTGTACTTTTGGTGTAATATGTAAGAAACTGTGACCAAATCCATTATCATGGAGATTTACACTCTCTCCCATCTTTTCTTCTAAATCTATTACATTTAATCTCTTATATTTAAGTCTTTGATACATTTTTTATTAATTTTGGGGGTGTGGTATGCGATAGGAGTCTAACTTCCATACTTTCATGTGACTCTCCAACTATCCCGGAAACACTGTTAAGAAACTACCCATTTTCTATTTAACTTCATGGAAACCTTGTTAAAAATCAAGTGACCAAAAATATGAGGGTTCATTGATGAACACTCAATTTTATCCCATTGTTCTATATGTTTAATAGTATGCCAGCTCTACACTGTCTTGATTGCTGTAGCTTCGTAGTAAGTTTTGAAGTTGTAAAGTGTTTGCTGTTCTCCTTTCTCAAGATCGTCTTGGCTATTCTGAATCCCTTGAGTTTCCTTATGAATTTGAGTGTTACCTTTTCAATTTCTATAAAGAACTCAGCTGAGATTTTGATGTGAATTGCATTGAACCTTTGTATTAATTTTTGTGGAGTATTTTCATTTTAGCAATATTGTCTTCTAATCAGTGATTACAGGATACCTTTCCTTTGTATATGGAACATGTATTCTGCAACCTGGACTGTGAAGAAGGCTGAGTGCCGAAGAATTGATGCTTTTGAACTGTGGTGTTGGAGAAGACTCTTGAGAGTCCCTTGGACTGCAAGGAGATCCAACCAGTCCATTCTGAAGGAGATCAGCCCTGGGATTTCTTTGGAAGGAATGATGCTAAAGCTGAAACTCCAGTACTTTGGCCACCTCATGCGAAGAGTTGATTCATTGGAAAAAACTTTGATGCTGGGAGGTGGGGATCCTAAGGGGATACTGGACAAAATTCTTCACTAATGCAATGAAGAAGTTCTGGTGATCTAATGTACAGTGTGGTGACTCTACTTAATAATACCATCTTATATATTTGAAACTTGGTAAGAGGATAGATTTTAAGTTTCTCATCACCAAAAAAAAGGGGAGGGGGAGTTAGCTGGATATTAATTAACTTGATATGGTAACTCTTTCACAAAGTGTATGTATATGAAATCATAATGTTGCACACTTTATATATGTACAATTTTATTGGTAAATCATACTTCAGTACAACTGGAGAAAAAAAGAAATATACACTCAAGAGTTAATTAGTATAAATGGCTTTTATAAGGAACTTTGTCACTGATTAAATGAGTTTTTAGATTATGAGGCTACTGAGCCATTACTGCCCTGGGTGAATACAGTGTCAGAATAGAGTGGGTCTGGGAGCCTCACATCTTACAAGAAGCATTGCATGTATACTATACTGGGCTGCAAGATTCAGATCACCACTTCATAGGTCTCCCTGTTGCTAGACCCCACAGAGGGCGGGCTAGTCCTGCAGTCAGAATAGTGCCCAATATGCCTGGAATGAGCCATTCATACAAGAAACTATTGGTGTCTCATGAGGATGGAGAGAACTGCCTCAGGTTCACAAAAATGGGGTATGTCATGCTTTACTCTTATTTGCTAATAAGTGCAGTTTGTTAGAAAAAAATAATAATAAAGTTTAAAGAAATAGTATGTTATCATTTTTTAATCATTTCATTGGACTTTTCTTTTCACTTATGTATTATTGGTTCTTTGGGTCTAACATGGCTGTAATAATCATATCCTTTGCTCTGCAAATCCAATTGTGTATATTTTGGACAGATTCCTGTAGTGACTCTATTGATGATAGCGGAATAGCTCATTACTAAAAAACTTCTTATTAATGTAAATCTTAGTTTATTACCTTATTCTGTAGAAAATTATTTAATAATAGTCACAAAACTAGTTGTGTGGGGATAGTAAAATCTCTCTACCTTATTCCTATGTTACTTTTACTGTGGTATCATATTGTTCAAACTTGAACTTCTAGATTTTTCTAGTTTATTCAAATGCCCCACAGGTACTTTGAATAAAACTTCTCTATTATTGACCTCATTTTCTTTTCATAAGATGTAGTTAGCATAGTTTCACCTGTAATTACTATTACCATCAATATCTATCTATCTGCTGAAGCCAGATCTGGTAATAAATTGTAATATTATCAGTCCTTCACTCAAGACCACTTATATCAACAAGCGTCATAATTTTTCCTTCTAAATACCCATAAATTCATTCTTCTCTGCCATCTTTCCTGGTACAGACATTATTATTTCACATACACAAATTTATTATTTGTATATACAAATAAGTATATATAAGTGAAATATGATGATAATGTATATATAATTATAGCATTTATTCATCTAATTGCCTTCTAAATGAAAATATTGGTATCATAGTAATGATAAATGTGCATCCTGATCTTTTATTTTGAAGCAACTTTAGGTTTACAAAAAGTAATACAGAGATTTCACATACGCCCTTTACTCTCCTTCTCCCTTTGTTAACATCTTGTACTATCATAATGCAGTTACAAAGCTAAGAAATTAACATATTAACGAAACTATAGACTTTGCTTGGATTTTACAAGTCTTTCCATTAATGTCCCTTTCGCTTTCTAGCATCTGATCCAAAATTCCACCTTGAATTTAGGAGTCAGGTCTGCTTTGTCTTCTCCAGTCTGTGACAGTTCCTCAGTATCTATCTTTCGTGACTTTGACACTTTTCAAGTGTACTTGTCAGTTCTTTTACAGAATGTCACTCTACTTAGTTCTGCTTGACACTTTCTCATGTAGATAGTGGTTTTGCATTTTGGGCAAACATACCACATAAGTCATGTGCCCTCTCAGTGTCTTATATTGAGGTTTTATGATATCAAGTTGTCTTTAAAATTACAGATACTGTTAACCTCAATTACTGATTTAGGTGGGCTCTGCCACGTTTCTTCACAATAAACTTACTTTTTTCTCCACTGTAGTAAATATATATAAGGCGGAAATAGTTTTGGACCAGCAAATATTATTTTTCTCAATATTTTGAACAGTGAAATTTGCATTTATGAATAGATTTTATCTGAAATAGTCATCACTCCAGTGTTCTTAGGGCACATTTTAATCCCCTCATTTATTCTACTAACCTAGGGGGGCTCATCTTCTGGGGTCATATCTTTTTGCCTTTTCATTCTGTTCATAGGGTTCTTAAGGCAAGAATACTGGAGTGGTTTCCCATTCCTTTCTCCAGAGAAATGTGCTTTGTCAGTACTCTCCACCATGATCCATCAATCTTGGGTGGCCTTGCATGACATGTCTCATAGCTTCACTGAATTATACAAGGCTGTGACCTGTGTAATCATTTTGGTTAGTTTTCTGTGATTGTGGGTTTATTCTGGAGGTTGTAGAATTGAAGTTCTTGCTTCTGTCTGCCCTCTGATGGATGAGGATAAGAGGCTTGTACAAGATTCCTGATGGGAGAGATTGGCTGTGGGGAAAACTGAGTCTTGCTCTGGATGCTCATTAAGGCACACAAGACTGGAAAAGTTTTTTTGTTTTTGTTGTTTTGTTTGTTTGTTTTTTAAATTACAATCTCAAAAAAGGCAATGCCAAAGAATGTTCAAACTCCATACAATTGCACTCATTTCACATACTAACAAGACAACGTTCAAAATCCTTCAAGCTAGGCTTCAAAAGTCCTTGAACTGAGAACTTCTGGATGTTCAAACTGGATTTAGAAAAAGCAGAAGAACCAGAGATCTAATTGCCAACATCCACTGGATGATATAAAAAGCAAGGAAATTCTAGAAAAACATGCAATCAAGGTCAAGAAGCAACAGTTAGAACTGGACATGGAAAAACAAAATGGTTCAAAATTGGGAAAGGAGTATGCCAAGGCTATATACATTGTCACTATGCTTATTTAACTTATTTGCAAAGTATATCATGTGAAATGCCAGCTGGATGAACCCCAAACTGGAATCAAGATTTCCAGGAGAAATATCAGCAATCTCAGATATGCAGATGACACCACTCTAATAGTAGAAAGCCAAGAGGAATTAAAGAGCCTCTTGATGAGGGTGAAAGAGGAGTGAAAAACCTGGCTTAAAAGTCAACATTCAAAAAACTAAAATCATGGCATCTGATCCCATCACTTCATGGCAAGTAGGGAAAACATGAAATGGAAACAGTGACAGACTTTATTTTCTTGGGTTCCAAAATCACTGCCATTGGTGACTTCAGCCATGAAATTAAAAGACACTTGCTCCTTGGAAGGAAAGCTACGACAAACCTGTGCATGCATGCTCAGTTGCTTCATGTGCGACTCTTTGTGATCCTATGAATGTTAGCCTGACAGGCTCCTCTGTCCATGGGAGTCTCCAGGCAAGAATACTGGAGTGGATTGCCATGCCCTCCTTCAGGGAATCTTCCTGACCCAGGAATTGAACCCACATCTCCTGTGTCCCCTGCATTGCAGGTGGATTCTTTACCCACTGAGCCACCTGGGAAGCCTATTACAGACCTAGACAGTGTTTCAAAAAGCAGAGATATCACTTTGCTTACAAAGGTCCATATAGTCAAAGCTATGTTGTTTCAAGTAGGCATGTATCGATGTGAGTTTGAACCAAAAAGAAGGCTGAGTGCAGAAGAATTGATGTTTTTGAATCGTGGTGCTGGAGAAGATTCTTGAGAGTGCATTGGACAGCAAGGAGATTCAACCAGTCAATCATAAAGGAAATTAGTCCTGAATATTCATTGTAAGTACTGATGCTGAAGCTGAAGCTCCAATACTTTGGCCACCTGATGCAAAGAGCCAACTCTTTGGAAAAGACCCTGATGCTGGGTAAGATTGAAGGCAGGAGGAGAAGGGGACAACAGAGGACAAGACAGTTCAATGGCATCACCTACTCAGTGGACATGAGTTTGAGCAAATCCTGAGTAATAGTGAAGGAAATGGAAGCCTGTTGTGCTGCAATCCATATGGTTGCAAAGATTCAGATGTGACTTAGCAACTAAAAAACAACGGCAACATTCATTCTGTGTGTAATAATTTAAGTTCTTTGGTAGAGAAGAGCTGTCCCTCGCTCATTTGATCCATTATTATATCAGAAGTCTCATTTCTATATTATTGTATGGGTCATAAATCGGTGCTCTCAGTATTTTTTGTTTTTGATAAATTGCTCCAACTTTGCTCATTGAAGTTTCTTCTGAACTTTGGCATGCCTCCATCCTTGACTGTGCACTTACTTATTTTTGTGTCTTAATATTCTCTAAGGTTATAGTGAGCTATTTTCTGAAGTTAGTGTTACAGTTTGTATTTCATTTTGGTTTCCTCCAATATCATCATTTAAAATTTTTACGCTGTTATATTCTATATTGAATGACAAATACATAAATTTTTACATGTGCATAGAGTCATAAATCCACCAAACTGTCAGGATATAGAATGTTCAAGTAAAGAGCCAGTTGTGGCCAACTCAGATAACCATCATATCTACTACTGTGGGCAAGAATCCCTTAGAAGAAATGAAGTAGCAATCATAGTCAACAGAAGGACCCAAAATGCAGTACTTAGATCCAATCTCAAAAAAAATGATCTATGACTATGACTATGCCAAAGCTTTTGACTGTGTGGATCACAACTATGGAAAATTCTTAAAGAGATGGGAATACCAGCCCACCTGACCTGCCTCCTGAGAAATCTGTATGCAGGTCAATAAGCAACAGTTAAAATCAGACATGGAGCAATGGACTGGTTCTGACAAGAGAAAGGAGTGGGTCAAGACTGTATATTGTCACCTTGCTTATTTAACTTATATGCAGAGTACATATGAGAAGTGTTGGACTGCATGAAACACAAGCGTGATTCAAGATTGCTGGGAGAAATATCAATAACCTCAGATTTGCAGATAACACCACCCTTATGACAGAAAGCGACAAAGAACTAAAGAGCTTCTTGATGAAAGTGAAAAAGGAGAGTGAAAAGTTGGCTTAAAACTCAGCATTGAGAAAACTAAGATCATGGCATCCAGTCCCATCACTTCATGGCAAGTAGATGGGGAAACAGTGGAAACAGTGAGAGACTTTATTGGGGGGGGGGGTGGCTCCAAAATCACTGCAGGTGGTGACTGCAGCCATGAAATTAAAAGACGTTTACTCCTTGGAAGAAAAGTCATGACCAACCTAGACAGCATATTAAAAGCAGAGACATTACTTTGCCAACAATGTCCATCTAGTCAAAGCTATGGCTTTTCCAGTAGTCATGTATGGATATGAGAGTTGAACCATAAAGCAAGCTGGGCGCCAATGAACTGATGCTTTTGAACTGTGGTGTTGGAGAAGACTCTTGAGAGTCCCTTGGACTGCAAGGAGATCCAACCATTCCATCCTGAAGGAAATCAGTCCTGAATATTCGTTGGAAGGACTGATGTTGAAGCTAAAATTCCAATACTTTCGCCATCCGATGTGAAGAACTGACTCATTGGAAAAGACCTTGATGCTGGGAAAGATTGAAGGCCTGAGGAGAAGGAGATGACAGAGGATGAGATGGTTGGATGGCATCACTAACTCAATGGACATGAGTTTGAGTAAACTCCAGTGGTGGTGATGGACAGGGAAGCTTGGCTTGCTACAGTCCATGGGATCACAAAGAGTTGGACTTGATTGAGCAACTGAATTGAACTGAACTGTGGCTCTTTCATTGTATGTGGTCAACTTTCTTCCTATGCTCAATCTCTGTAAACAATTTATTTCCTTTTTATCCCTATAGTTTTACATTTTCCAGAATGTCTTATAAATGACCTCATACAATACATTGTCTTTTTTTTTTTTAAGCCTATATCATTTGCAAAAAGCTTTTACAACTTTTTTGGTTAGGCATTTTAATAGATGTGCTGTGATATCTGTTTGATTTTAATTTTTCCAGTGATTAATTGGGTCCCAGGTGGTGATAGTGGTAAGGAATCTGCCTGCAAATGCAGGAAACACAAGAGATGCAAGTTCAATCCCCGGCTGAGGAAGATCCCGTAGAGTAGGAAACGGCAACCTGCTCCAGTATTCTTGCCTGGAAAATTCCATGGACAAAGGAGGCTGGCAGAGGGCTACAGTCTATGGGTTAGCAAAGATTCTGAACATGACTGACCAGAAAATGATTAATCATGTTGAACATCTTTTATGTTTTGCCATTCATATAACTTATTTGGTACTGTACTTGTTTAGATCTCTTGCATAGTTTATTATTTTTTCTTACTATTATGTTGATATTCTTTTCTTATGTTTCATCATCCATATAACTTATTTTATAGTGTGCCCATTTAGATCTTTTACCCAATATATTATTTTTTTTATCACTGTTGAATTCTGAGGGTTTTTTCCTAGATATATTTTCTTTATATTTTCTATATAAGTTCACTTTCATAAATGCTATGTTATAATCTTGCATTCCTGTCTATTGCTTTTGATTGTATTCTCCTAGGAATATCTTTTATAGGGCAGAGGATTTAAATATTTATATAGCACAATGTGAGTCTTTTTCCCTTTAAGGGTGAGATGCTATTGTCATATCTCAGAAGTCCTTGCCTAAGTCAATATCACAAATATTTTTCTATTTTTGTTTAGATTTATAGTTTTTAAATTTATATTTAGATCATGTCAGGAAATAACTCTATCATATTTCTACCATCTTATTCTTTGAGCAAGTACATTAACTGCCAATAAAGATGAAATGACATAAAATTATGGATGATATGGTGAACAAGCTGAAAAAATGTGTTAATAGTGATATATTTTGTCCCCAAAACAGTGCCTCAGAGAAGAAAGGAAATATAGGCCAAGAAAAAATTAATCTTAGTCAGAAGCAAGGAAAAGAAAATATGCTTGCCTGGAAATAATGAAGAAAAGTTTTCATTAACTCACAAAATAAGATGTTTTTTACTTGGTGTAGCTATGAAACTTCCCAGTGAAACAGTCAGAAGTTGGAAAAATCTAGAGAAAAGAGGGCTATGTGTTATGGAAGGAGCCCCTCAGGACAGTATGTGCCCGGTTAAGAATTACTGCCTCAAGCATGGACGATACAGAGAACTTACAGTTCTGCCTAAGCTCTGTGGAAGGATGGATGGCTCATCATGGCTTACGTTGATGCCGTGGAAAATATAAGATTCTGAAACTATAGCTTAATTTTATTCTCTGGGTTTATGGGGTCCTAAAAAGATTGCTTAAAGATTCTCCCAAACATAGTAGCAATGAACTTAAGTATAAAATGTACAGAAAAATTAATGTCTGATGTTAATCTGAAGATTGAGCTTAATACCTGTTCTTATTGCCTAATGCACTTAATACACTGCCTTTTTCTGCGTTCCCTATTTCCCTTCCTATATCACTTCCTCAAAAGTTGTCTTTCCTTGAAGAAGGAACAATGATTTACTAACTTCTTATTTAACACCTAGAATTTTACCTTATTCATATTATGCTTAAAATAATATTAGTTGAATGAATATGAATGAACAACATTTATCAAAGTGTTTCTAAATAGCTAAATGTCATTATTTCAACATTTGAGAACTCTACTATTTCATAAGTACTTATACTCTGGTCCATAGCTTAGGTTAATCTGCTTTTGTTTCAAATGGATAGGGATCAGTTTTTGAAAATGTATTAATTTTTAAATAAATTTATCTATTTTTAATTAGAGGATGATAGCTTTATAATATTGTATTAGTTTCTGCCATAAATCAATATGACTCAGCCATAGGTATACATAGGCCCCCTCCCTGTTGAACCTTCCTTACACCTCCCACCCCATCTTACCCCTTTATGTTGTCACAGAGCACTGGGTTTGAGCTCTCTGCATGATACAGCAAATGCCCACTGTCTATCTATTTTATATATGGTAATGTGTATGTTTCAATGTTACTCTCTCAATTCTTCCCTCCCTCTCCTTCCCTCTTTGTATCCACAAGTCTGTTTTCTATATCTGTCTCCATTGCTGCCCTGCAAATAGGTTCATCTGTACCATCTTTCAAAATTCTATATATATGAGTTAATATGCAATATTTGTTTTTCTCTGACTTACTTCACTCTGTACAATAGACTCTAGGTTCATTCACTTCATTATAGCTGACTCAAATGTGTTCCTTTTTATGGCTGAGTAATACTCCCTTGTACATGTACCACAACTTCTTTATCCACTCATCTGTTGATGAATATACAGGTTGCTTCCACGGCCTAACTGTTGTAAATAGTACTGCAATGAACATTAGGGTACATGTGTCTTTCTGATTATGGTTTCCTTGGTGTATGTGCCCTGTAGTGGAATTATTGGATCGTATGATAGTTTTATTCACAGTTTTTAAGGAATCTTCATATGCTCTCCATAGTCACTATATCAATTTACATTCCCACCAACAGTACAAGAGAGTTCCCTTTTCTCCACACCCTCTCCAGCATTTATTATTTGTAGATTTATTGATAATGGCCATTCTAACCATTGTGAAGTGATGCCTCATTGTAGTTTTGATTTGCATTTCTCTAATAATGAGCCATGTTGATTTCATGTGTTTATTAGCTATCTGTATGTCTTATTGGAGAAACATCTGTTTAGATCGTCTACTTTTGATTAGGTTGTTTTTTCTGATATTGAGCTGCATGAGCTGCTTTTATATTTTGGAGATCAATCCTTTGTCAGTTGTTTCATTTGCTATTATTTTCTCCAATTCTGAGGATTGTCTTTCACCTTGTTTATGATTTCCTTTGGTGTGTAAAAACTTTTAAGTTTAACTAGATCCCACTTATTTATTTTTGTTTTTATTTCCATTATTCTAGGGGTGAGTCACAGAGGATCTTGCTGTGATTTACATCAAGTAGTGTTCTAGCTATGTTTTCCTCTAGGACCTTTACAGTTTTTGGGCTTGCATGTAAGTCTTTAATCTATTTTGTGTTTACTTCTGTGTATGGTGTTAGGATGTGTTCTAATTTCATTCTTTTATATGTAGCTATCCAGTTTTGCCAGCACCACTTATTGAAGAGGCTGTCTTTTCTCCAAAACTGTATATCTTATTATAAAACATTCCCTTAGAAGCAATCCTCAGTGTTCAAGAGGATTATGGATTTGGGGGCTACTCAAAAGAGGAAAAAAAATCTTTTGACCCTTTCCATAGATATCTAATGTAAACTGGCTAATATACTCAATATTATGGGGGGGGGGTTGGGAAATCCTTGATATTGTTCTATATCTCACAATACTGAAAGTGAATTTGTTCTACCCATTGTGTGAATTATAAATTTGATGATTCTTCTTTTCATTTGCCTGGAGAAGGAAATGGAAACCCACTCCAGTACTCTTGCCTGGAAAATCCCATGGACGGAGGAGCCTGTGGCTACAGTCCATGGGATCGCTAAGAGTCGGACAGGACCGAATGACTTCACTTTCACTTTTCACTTTCATGCCTTGGAGAAGGAAGTGGCAACCCACTCCAGTATTCTTGCGTGGAGAATCCCAGGGATGGAGGAGCCTGGTGGGCTGCCGTCTCTGGGGTCGCACAGAGTCAGATACGACTGAAGTGCCTTAGCAGCAGCAGCAGCAGCAGCAGCTTTTTGTTTGCTATTTGATACATAGCTTTGTGATTATGAGGCTTCCTTTTATCCTGGGAAAGGAAGACAACTAAAATAATATTGTTATACCTGATATTATTTAATAGAGAATATCTCATAAATTGCATTCAACTGCATGTAAATTGATCTTCATGAACTGAATTATATTTTCCTCTGAAAAAGTATTTTAAACTGAGAAAAAAGTTTCAAATCATTATAAAATTCATGATTAAACAAATAACAAGTCAAACTCTTCTTTATATTTAAAGCTTTCATAATGAAAATAAAACCCAAAGCAATAAAATACACAGAAAATATATGACTTGGCATTTTAATAATAGAGACAAAATATCATTTCAAAAATTGATGTGTGTTAAGATAATGACAGACTTGACTATACATATATAAAGTTTCCATTTAGCAACAAACAATATCTTATATTAAAATGAAATACAATTGATAAATGTCAAAAATTATACAAAAGTGGTATTATCAATGAAATTATAGATATTAAATATGTACTATTTCTTTTCTATTTTTTTCCCAGTTCTGATTACCTAGTTATTATTCTAATAAACTCACTTGAGGGCAGAATGTTTCATTTATGTATCTGTTTATTTTGTGATTGAATACTTAATATATGTAGATGAACATTTTTCTGTAAGGTTTATAATTTGAGGCCTTATTAAATTCTAGGCAATGAAACAGGTATGTTATATTTATTTACTTTACTCCCTACATATGCTTTTCAAGTAGAAAGCTATTTTAGAAGAATAATTGATAAGTGGTTTGAGGGGAACAGTTATGATTGGGGCCAAAACTGCTGTGTCAAAGTAAAAGGGACCAATTTTTTCATTAGAAATATGAGATGAAGTAGTTTAAATGATGTGTGCAAGGTCACATGGAAAGTCTTGATTCATCTTCAAGTTTCTTTTTAAAGTTAAAATTCTTGCCATCTTGACAAAGTTTTGACACACAATATTGACCATATTTGAACTGCGTAATTGATGCTCTTGAACTGCAGTGCTGGAGAAGACTCTTGAGAGTCCCTTGGATTGCAAGGAGATCAAACAAGTCAATCCTAAAGGAAATCAGTCCTGAATATTCATTGGAAGGACTAATGCTGAATCTGAAACTCCAATACTTTGGCCACCTGATGCAAAGAACTGACTCACTGGAAAAGACCCTGACGCTGGGAAAGATTGGAGGCAGGAGGAGAAGGGGACAACAGAGGATGAGATTGTTGGATGGCATCACTGACTCAATGGACATGAGTGTGAGCAATCTATGGGAGTTGGTGATGGACAGGGAAGCCTGGTGTATTGCAGTCCATGGGGTGGCAAAGAGTCTGACATGACTGAGAGACTGAACTGAACTCATTGAGTGTATGAAAGTGAAAGTTTAGTCACTCAGTCATGTCCGACTCTTTGCGACCCCATGGACTGTAGCCTACCAGGCTCCTCCATCCATGGGATTTTCCAGGCAAGAGTACTGGAGTTGGTTGCCATTTCCTTCTTCAGAGGATCCTCCTGACCTAGGGATCAAACCCAGGTCTCCCACGTTGTGAGCAGATGCTTTACCATCTGAGACACCAGGGAAGTCCTCATTGACTGTACAGTGGTCCCCAGTGCTCAGTTCACCTAACAGAGAAAAGCACCTCTAAAAAATACCATCCTCAGTCATAACTGAACATGGGTCAAAGCCTTAAATCTATACTTTTTTTTAATCAAAACTCATCGCTACAATTTCTGGATTCAACTGGCTGAAGTGCTCAGACTTGACTCAGAAAACAGGCTTCAGGTGATTAACCACGCTCCTGTATATCAGTTTCTTTTGATCCAGGTCCAAAACCTATAGCAACTTCCAAAATATAATAATGATGTCTGCTCAAAATTTGAGAGTTTGCAACTTTACCAAAGATTTGGTGATGGTAGCAAAGTTTATCTCCTGAATTGCATAGCTCTCTGCCAGCTCATTAGTTTCTTTTCTTTCTTTTTCTTTTTCTCTTGCTGCATCACAAATTTATCCCCAGTAGCAGTTCTAGCCCTACCCATGCTCCTGCAGCATATAAGCTGCTTTAATAAGCCATTCCTCCCATTACACATACACTGATAGAAAATAAATTGTTTTCATGAAAAGCAACCATGTGAATATAATAGTTCTCAGTCCAATATCAAAATCATTCTGGAGATTCCTCTGCATCTCCTAATACTGAAGCCTAATAGTCTCTGCATTCTGATGTAGTTTTCCATGAACAAGGGAATAAAAGTGGGACATGGGAGTTGTAATGGACATTTCTTGCTTGTTATTTTCTTTACCATCAGCCACACCAAATCTTGTTATTTATAGCACACTGCTTTTGCTTTACAGAAAATCTCCTTCTCTTACTCTAAGTGCTTCAGGAAAGGCATGCCCATCCTGTGACTGGTCTAAGCATGGAATGCAGACATGACCCACTTAATACTGGTCAGAACCAATACAACCAATGATAAGATATTTGAGCTTTCAGGAAAGTATGTTGTTGCTTTTTTCTCTTCAACTTGATCCTAGCAAAGTACGCATCTGCAATTTTCACAGTCCTCTGAAAACTGTTTGTAGAAGGATATCTGAGAATGAAGACAGCATAGCAGACAATAGCCCCAAGTGAGAAAAAATATGTTCTAAGATATCATTTACATCTTTTATCAAGTTTGAAGCTGCCTATCCTTGGGCTTTTCAGTTAAAGGAGATGATGAATCTATTCTGTGTAAACCAATTTTAGTGAGATTTTCTGTTACTTGATCAGAAACATAAAAAACTATTTAGAAGAGATAATGGAATAAAATACTAGTCTGAAAATATTTTACACCAGGAAAATATGATCTCTTATAAAGCAACAGTCATTTACTGGGTTTTCTAAAAATACTGCCAAGTTCAGTTCAGTTCAGTCATTCAGTCGTGTCCAACTCTTTGCGACCCCATGAATTGCAGCACACCAGGCCTCTCTGTCCATCACCATCTCCCGGAGTTCACTCAGATTCATGTCCATCGAGTCAGTGATGCCATCCAGCCATCTCATCCTCCGTCATCCCCTTCTCCTCCTGCCCCTAATTCCTCCCAGCATCAAAGTCTTTTCCAATGAGTCAACTCTTCGCATGAGGTGGCCAAAGTACTGGAGTTTCAGCTTTAGCATCATTCCTTCCAAAGAAATCCCAGGGCTGATCTCCTTCAGAATGGACTGGTTGGCTCTCTTTGCAGTCCAAGGGATTCTCAGGAGTCTTCTCCAACACCACAGTTTATTTTTTTTTGTTTTGTTTTTTTAATTTATTTTTTATTTTTTAAATTTTAATATCTTTAATTCTTCTTCGGCGCTCAGCCTTCTTCACAGTCCAACTCTCACATCCATACATGACCACTGAAAAAACCATAGCCTTGACCAGACAGACCTTAGTCAGCAAAGTAATGTCTCTGCTTTTGAATATACTATCTAGGTTGGTCATAACTTTTCTTCCAAGGAGTAAGCATGTTTTAATTTCATGGCTGCCAAAGATGTGCACAAATTTATGTATAAAAATATGTATTTATCTGTTTTTCTCTTTAATACAATTGTATATCACATGCTCAGCATTTAAGTGGCAAAATATTAAGTAATTAATAATTTTATATAATATATTATCTTATATTGAATGATACAGATAATATAAATTGGATTGCAAGTGATAGGAAGTATGATATATTACATAGATTAGTGAAGTGACGTGAAAGTCACTCAGGTGTGTCCAACTCTTTGTGACCCATGGACTATACAGTCCAAGAAATTCTCCAGGCCAGAGTACTGGAGTATTACAATCTGCTAAAGAAGTGATGAAGGATACTGGGCTAAAGTGATTAATAAGCTGATTTTAACTAAGCAAAACATTATTATAATACATATTTTCTCATTTCCTTAATTGTGTATATAAATCTTGTTGACTTCTTTATTTCTCTGTTTTTACATCATTCTGTGAAAGTAGGCAAATGAAATGGTGACTTCATTGGGCAACTTAAAGTGTTTTCAACTATGGCCTGCTCAAATACTTTGAGAAAGCAGATGGTTCACATTAATGTAACAAACAATAAATATTTTCATGTCCCTGAAATATCCTGAACCCATTATATATCCAAACATTCTAAAAGAATAAACAGTCAGTCAAGGTATGTTATATACACCAATCTGAGATTGATTTTTACAATTGTTTTCACTATACTGGAATTATCCTTTCAGTTTTCCTCTTTCCACATATGCGCTAACATTAAATTATCTCTTCATATTCTCACATTCAGGGTTGATATTTAGATTATATCTATAGGTACCTTATATTCCCAAGATAAAAGCTTGGCAAATATTTGATAGACATTGGGTTTCATTTAGAAACATTGCTGTTTACATATGAATATGTTCTTTCCTAGGAGATTTCTCAGTGATATCTAAAATATATTGCTTCATCTCTCTCTCTCTAATACATCCTCTTAATTTCTTTATAATGTCTTTAATATTTCCCCAGAAACTTTTAGTGCCAGCTTCAGGTTTAAATTTAATTATAAAAAAAGTGAAAAAATTGAAATTTAGAGAATTGAAATACTATTTCCATAAAATGTGTTTTATAAAAACTATGAAAAGTATCATATATATACATATATAATAATGAACATAATATACAATCACATATACAATTATATATAGTTAACTGTATGTGTATAATAGTACATTATATACATGCTATATATATATACACTATAATAGTAGATATGTAGTATGGTATATGCATAATGTTTATATATACCATATTTAACAAATTAAATAACGTTGTTTTAATATGTGAGAACAGTTTTAAAACATTATAAACATAGTTTCAGAAATATATCTCCCTTATTAACAATGATTTGGATATTTCCTTTGAGATTTGGTTTGATGATTTCTCACAGAATCAGAAATTTAAATAATACAGTGACAAAATTTAAATGTGGCAGAATATATTAATAATGTCATCAACTATTCATGATAGCTCTTTTATTAATGAAGAAGTAGTGGTACTTCTCAACTGTCACTCCCTTCTGTCATAAGCTTTTAACTACATTTGTGAAAAAAAAATAGCTATATACACCCAGAACAAAAATCAGATCCTTAATAGAGTTTTAATAAGTTAGGAACTGATAAAATCCTGCTGAAGACTCTAGCACCGTGGAGGAGGCTACTCAGCTGGAAGGCTTTAAATTAGTGATGGCCAATCTACTCCTATAAAATATTTCTTGGAAGATATTGCCTCCAGTTCTGAGCACAGCCAAGCTAAATGAAAGCACGTTCTGTGGACAATCCTCTGGCTCTAAAGTATGCCAAGCTCAGCTTAATAAATAAATCTGATTTACAGGCATTAAATACAAAGTTTATTCACGGCTCTGTAATGAATGTTTTGCAGAGACCATTTTTACATGCATAATATTTCATTTTCTAGAGCGAAAAGAGTGGGTTCCTCATGGAAAGTGAAAGGAGAGTGCTTCGTTTTATATGTGGTTTTCTGCTCTTTCATTTTTGAGTCTGAAATACTATTAATCTTCATTACATGTCACTGCATTTAGTAAAGAGAAAGATGCTGAAATAAAGCAGAGAGGTCATATTTGCCAGACCCACAGGAATCTCAAAATGAGCTTAAGAAATGTATTAACACACAAATGTTTGTAGATCATAATTGCATAATTATGCTATATTTATGTATAAAATCATGTACATAAGCATATAGAGATGATTATATTACACAGATATACATACCACTTAAAGAGATTTTTCTCCAACTAGCATCTGGAAGTTTAGCTTTTTTCTATGTTTTATTACTAAATATTTGTTGCATAGAAGATAATGTATCTAAAATATATACAATGCATAAAAAAATCTATAATAATCTCCAGGATACCCACTACCCAAGTTAAGAAATAAACATGATTAAATCCAATATGTGTCTCTCTATAAAAATCTTTCTTTCTTCCACCACAGTATTTAACTATCATTATGAAATTTTGTTTATTATTTATTTGTGTGTGTTTGTATGTATATGTATATGCTTTTAGTATGCACACATCTAAACATATCGATAGAATTTTTTATTATTTTCTTGCTTTAAAATTATATACAGTTACATAAAAATGTTAACATATGTAATTAGAAAGTTTTATTAATAATTCTTTTTTATAATCATTATGTTTTTAAGATTCATTAATGTTGGAAGCAGCTATTTTCCATTTATTTTGTGAATACATCACAAATTTTTTTTTTACTTGTAATAGTTTTAGGCTTAAATTTCCTCTCTTATTATATTAAACCAATATTATTTCTGGGTAAAATTTATAAAAAAGAGAGGAGTGATATTGCAATGATCACATTATCTATGGTTATTGTGAATTATAAAAGAAAACAGAAAATGTTAGACCAGGAACTAATTGATACAAATATAAAATACCTCATTTATAGTTTGATTATGATTTTGTGTTATATTTCTAAACTTCTATAAGTCTTTTTATAAAGAATGCAATAATACAAAATGATAAATGGACAGACATACATAATGAAATAATAAAGTGTATATATATATGGTTATATATATATATATGTGGTCATATATATACATATACACTTAGCATTTGTGCTAAGTCACTTCAATTGTGTCAGACTCTTCAGACACTTTGTGACCCTATGCACTGTAGCCCTTCAGGCTTCTCTGTCCATGGGATTCTCCAGGCAAGAATACTGGAGTGGGTTGCCATGCCCTCCTCCAGGGGGTCTTTCTGACCCAGGGGTCGAACCTGCATCTCTTTTGTCTCATGCATTGGCAAGCACGTTCTTTACCAGTAGCACCACCTGGGAAGCCTATGTGTGTGTGTATAATATACACATATACACTCACATATATACATACATATGTACATATGTACATTTCAAAGGCAAATTCTAGGTAACAATCTTGAGTCTTTTGTACTTCCACTGCTGAAATTAATCATCACAGCCTATGAATCTGACCTCTTAGTGTTTGTTTTTAACATCTTCATTTTACTCTACCCCATTTCAAATTTCTACCAACCTCTCTAGATTACTTATAAAAAACCTCATGTCTCTAGTAACACTTCTTTCAATTCTTTCAACTGTGTCAAAATAATCTCTCTTAAAACCAAATATTGTCTATGTTTAAAATCTCTTCTTAACTGTAAATGTGGTTTTTGAAAGCACAAGCACTTTAAAATACCTTAAATCTTTCACCAGAGTATTTTGCTGATATTCAACACTATGTTTTCTGCTCCATTTTCTAAACACAAAAATGGAGAATTCATTGATATAGGAATGCTCACTTATAATAAAAGACCACAAAGTGGTCCTATTATATCAGCACAATTTGGAGCTGGTCTTACTAGTTTGTTGAATGTCTCTTGAATCTTGGACATGCATGTCACATACAAAAAATTAGATGATGTGTTGGAATTTCATTGAATTGATATATAGGAATGATGTCAGGAAACTCACAGAGATGTCTATATTAGAATGAATTTACTATGTAATTGACTATATCCAGGATCTGACTGTTTCAATGGTAAGAGAAGGGAACTTCTTCAACCAGGGTGATAAACATGCACAGGAATGAAGGAAAATCACTGGTGAATGACTTGTATAGGTCAGGACCATTCAATTATTTGGATGTTACTAGTAGGGGCCACAGGACTGGAAAAGTTCACTTTTCCTTCAAATTCCAAAGAAGTGTAATGCCAAAGAATGTTCAAACTACTGCACAGTTGTGCTCTTTTTACATGCTAGCAAGGTGATGCTCAAAATCCTTCAAGTTAGACTACAACAGTATGTGAACTTAGAACTTCCAGATATACAAGCTTGATTTAGAAAAGGCAGAGGAACAATAGATCAAAGTGCCAACATCCGTTGGATCCTAAAAAAAGCAAGAGAATTACAGAAAAATATCTATTTCTGTTTCGTTGACTATGCTAAAGCCATTGCATGCATGGGTCACAACAAACATGAAAATTCTTAAAGAGATGGGAATACCAGACCATCTTACCTGTCTCCTGAGAAACCTGTATGTACGTCAAGAAGCAACAGTTAGAACCAGACATGGAACAATGAACTGATTCAAAACTGGGTGAAGGAGTACATCAAAACTGTATATTGTCACCCTGCTTATTTAACTTATATGCAGAGTACATCATGCCAAATGCCAGGCAGGATGAATCACAAGCTGAAATCAAGATTGTCAGGAAAAATATCAACAGCTTCAGCTATACAGATGATACCACATTAATGGAAGAAAGTGAAGAAGAACTAAAGAGCTTTTTGATGAAGGTGAAAGAAAAGAGTGAAAGAGATGACTTAAAACTCAACATTCAAAAGACCAGTATCTTGGCATTTACTTCATAGCAAATAGATGAGGAAAAAATAGAAATAGTGACAGACTTTATTTTCTTGGGCTCCAAAATCACTGTAGATGGTGACTGCAGCCATAAATTTAGCAATATATTTACTCGTTGTAAGAAAAGCTATGACAAACCTAGAGAGAATATTGAAAAGCAGAGATCACTGTCTCAACAAAGATCCAATAGTCAAAGCTATGATTTTTCCAGTAGTCATGTACAGGTGTTAAGAGTTGGAACACAGTTGTTTCATTTGCTGACAAACAACTAATCTCAAAAATATACAAGCAACTTATGCAACTCAATTCCAGAAAAATAAACTATCCAATCAAAAAATGGGCTAAAGAACTAAATAGACATTTCTCCAAAGAAGACATATGGATGGCTAAAAAAACACATGAAAAGATGCTCAACATCACTCATTATCAGAGAAATGCAAATCAAAACCACAATGAAGTACCACTTCACACCACTCAGAATGTCTGCGATCCAAAAATCTGCGAGCAATAAATGCTGGAGAGGGTGTGGAGAAAAGGGAACCCTCCTACACTGTTGGTGGGAATGCAAACTAGTACAACCACTATAGAAAACAGAGTGGAGATTCCTTTAAAAATTGCGAATAGAACTGCCATATGACCCAGCAATCCCACTGCTGGGCATACACACCGAGGAAACCAGAATTGAAAGAGACACATGTACCCCAATGTCCATCACAGCACTGTTTATAATAGCCAGGACATGGAAACAACCTAGATGTCCATCAGCAGATGAATGGATAAGAAAGCTGTGGTACATATACACAATGGAGTATTACTCAGCCATTAAAAAGAATACATTTGAATCAGTTCTAATGAGATGGATGAAACTGGAGTCGATTATACAGAGCGAAGTAAGCCAGAAAGAAAAACACCGATACAGTATACTAACACATATATATGGAATTTAGAAAGATGGCAATGATGACCCTGTATGCAAGACAGCAAAAAAGACACAGATGTGTATAGCGGACTTTTGGACTCAAAGGGATAGGGAGAGGGTGGGATGATTTGGGAGAATAGCATTGAAACATGTATACTATCATGTAAGAATTGAATCACCAGTCTATGTCCGACGCAGGATACAGCATCGGACCAGCTTGGGGCTGGTGTACGGGGATGACCCAGAGGGATGTTATGGTGAGGGAGGTGGGAGGGGGGTTCATGTTTGGGATCACATGTACACCCGTGGTGGATTCATGTCGATGTATGGCAAAACCAATACAGTATTGTAACGTAAAATAAAGTAAAATAAAAATTAAATTAATTAATTAATTAATTTTAAAAAAAGAGTTGGAACACAAAGAAGGCTGAGTGCTGAAGAATTGATGATTTTGAACTGTGGTGTTGGAGAAGACTCTTGAGACTACCTTGGACTGCAATGAGATCAAACCAGCCAATCCTAAATGAAATCAATCCTGAATATTGATTGGAAAGACTAAGTGGTGAAACTGAAATGCCAATACTTTGGCCACCTGATGGGAAGATCCGACCCTTTGGAAAAGACCTGATTCTGGAAAGATTGAAGGCAGGTGAAGTGGGTAACAGAGGATGAGAATGGCATCATTGATTCAAGGGACATGAGTTGGAGCAAACTCTGGGAGATAGTGAAGGACAGGAAAGTCTGGCGTGCTGCAGTCCATGAGGTCGCAAAGAGTTGAACACGACTGAGCTTTGCCGACTAAGGTCCGTCTAGTCAAGGCTATGGTTTTTACAGTAGTCATGTATGGATGTGAGAGTTAGACTGTGAGGAAGGCTGAGCGCCGAAGAATTGATGCTTTTGAACTGTGGTGTTGGAGAAGACTCTTGAGAGTCCCTTGGACTGCAAGGAAATCCAACCAGTCCATTCTGAAGGAGATCAACCCTGGGATTTCTTTGGAAGGAATGATGCTAAAGCTGAAACTCCAGTACTTTGGCCTCCGAGAGTTGGTGATGGGCAGGGAGGCCTGGCGTGATGCGATTCATGGGGTCGCAAAGAGTCGGACACGACTGAGTGACTGAATTGAACTGAACTGACCTGAGCTATTGAACAACAGCATCGGTATTGATTGTGTGATTCTAGAATAACAGAAGCCAGGTGTTAGCATATTCATCAGAAGAAAGATGGACGTTATTATCATAATGGGCAGAAAACATAGTCTTAGGAAATCATGATATGTAGAAACTGTGATCTCCATCCTGTCACCACTCAATTTGCTTTTCTGGTTTTGCAATAAACAGATGGATAATGGTGAGATCACAATTGACTAACATCATTTTAACAGTCATAGATTGTTGTGTCAGGTTTTTATATTTGCTTGAGCAGAGCAACACAGTCTCTGGCACTCGGTAAGTGGCTATCGATTTTACAAAGCCTCTTCTTAATCCCTATCACTAGTCAAGTCTTATGGTATTAACTTTTACCTGTCAAATTTCAGGAGAGCACTTTCACTGTCTTGCTTCCAGGTTATGTTAATTCACCTGAGCCCTATCATATGCAGATTCTGATTCAGTATTTTTGGAGAGGGACCTCCAAATAATAAATTTCTAAAAATGTTCCCTGATGATTGCAACATTACTTGGCAAAGATATAGACATCTTCATCTTGATCATCTTGACAACTGGGAGAATATCATGCTTGCCCTCTAGGTTAGTGATGCTATGCAAAGTGAACTTGCTGAGCAAAAACTTTAGAGTGTTGTACATGTGTTAATCAGATAATTATATGTGCAAGGTTAAAAAAAAAAAAAAACTTATGGAAATTTAGAATCCTGCCAACCCAAAAGATTTGTGTTTCAGTGGTTCCAATCATTTTGTTATCATCTCTAAAGCAAAAGTACAAATGGTACTATTGCACATCACATCTTAAGATCCACAAAATTTAGTGCTGCTCTTTAGTGGTACACACAGTGATTTTAGCAATATTATTCTGACTCATTTATCAGATGTCTTGGAAAGCTTCTTATCCTCAAGTGGGGCCTAGAATAAGACAGGGATTTACCACAACTCCAGCTTCCAGGGCAAACTTTTCAGATTTAGGCCAGATGACCCACCATGGTTCTGGTGATATATTGGGCACATAAAATTGATTTCTGGGCAACTCCAAGTTTATCTCATTAGAAGAGTCTTAGATTTTTGGAGCAAAGTCTATGAAGCAAGATCTACTTTCCCTTAAAAAAAAAAAAAAAAGCTCCATAAATTGTGTTGGAAAAATAGGAAGAAAATGAGAACCTAACTATAGACATTGACTGCCTGTGTGATCTGATCTCATTATGAGAAGAGTGTTAGTAAAACCCACTGGATCAAAATGCTACAGAAATAGTGCAGAAATCCATCTTAGATTAAAAGTTACACATTCCAGATTAAGCCTGAGTATGGCATGTCTAAAAGACAAGATTATATGAAAAAGTCACCCATTTCTGTACTTCTGGTCCTTTTCCAGCATAACCCTAGAGGCTTAGCAAAATTTTCTCTGAGAACAGAAGAATAGAGAACTCTAACTGTGGCCGTGAATGAACCAACACAGTAGGTTAGGTTAGCTAGGACTAGACTGCTATAGCATTAAAGTCCCATCCGTGATTAGCCCTGAAGGACAATGGTAAAAGAAAACCTTCTCATTGTTGTGAGCAGTATAATTGCTCTTCTACTTTGTATGGAGAGAGAAATATTTTAAAGGTTGGATTGACTCTGACTTCTTTTAGGTGCCTGCAGGGAACACATGTGGAATTTCAGGGGCAAGGGAGTCCTAGGAAAAGATATGTGCATTTATTTATGAGAGTGAGTGAAACATTTGAATCTTTATGTGTTATTTTAATGTCCATCAGAAAACACCTATTTAAGAAGAGACATGCAATAACCAGATAGACAGGTTACCTTCACAACCCACTTCTCTTTCTCAACTACCCCCAGAATGGGAGCACATTAACAGGTGGCAGGAATGATAAACTCTATAATGTGGCTAACTTGGGAATTCCCTGGTGGCCTAGTGGTTAAGATTCCAAACCTTCACTGCCATGATCTGGGTTCAATTTCTAGGTGGGGAATTGACATCCTGCAAGCCATGGGGCATAGCCAAAATAAATAAATAAAACATGGCTAGTTCTTATTGAGGTTAATTTAAATATGGCCATCATGGACCCAGTCCACCAGGACCACAGACTGATGCAAATCCCTAGAGGGGTAACATTTTTCCAGTTAATCAATTAACTGCTTGGCCCTCTTCCATCCTTTCTGGGCAGCAATGCATCTTTAACAGAATCCGTGTATATTCATGTACAATATTGTCTTCTTTGCCTCAGTATCTCAGCCAGCATTTCCACCTAAGATAACTTACAGAACACCTGATCTGTTGAAATGCTATAATATAACATTGTATTCAACCAAGGGAGAGATAAGTCTTTTGGCAATGGAGTTATAGCAATGAGCTCATGACCACAGGATTCACTGTTTTTCTTTGGTTGGTTTGCTTTAGTGTTTAATGATTTACTCCATCAAATATAAGACAACAATTATAGTACAAAAGTAGAATAACCTATCGATTTCTCAGTTAAGGTGCCAGCTCAATGCACACATTCTGAGAGATTGGTACACTATACTAAAAAAAAAAAAAAAAAAAACCTCAGGCAAATGGATGTAACTAATGCTGCTGCATGGGCTATGCACCTCGTAGCTGGAATATACTTGTCCAGAACAGTGTGTATTCAAGAAGAAATTGCCCCATTCACCATCACTTCTAGAAACCCACAGAAGAATTTGTGTTTTCTGTCTATTATCATAGATTCTATGGTATTACAAGCTTTGGTTCTCACAATTGTAGTGCTTTCATCCATACTATATTTTGGTGACCTCAAAAATTGTGTATAAATTTGACTGTTTTTACTAGCAATTTGAATATTTTAATCTTTTCCTTTTATTATATTTTCTTGATTGCATTAAAATAATAATATTAATGTGTCAATAATTCATATATTTATAGAATTCAGAGAATATATTTCTTATTATGCCATTTGTTAAAGAAATGCGCTCTAGAAATGTAACCTCTAATAGAAGGAAATATAAAAATGCTTAATAATAGATGGTTAATACCAGAAAGAGAATAAGAGTATAATTGAATGCAAAATGTAACTTAAATTTAGTTGAGAAATTAAGGCTGCAGCAAAAAAGTGAGAGAGAAAAACAGAACATTTGGAAAGGTGGGGAAAATGAAGGATATTTCAGATAACTAGAGAAATATAGGAAACCTTTTTCCTATAGCTTGTACTCAAGCCTTGTCAGGTGTATAGATGTTGGGTTTTAAAAATAGAATTTCAGTTTATGTGTGTTAATCAAGTTTTCTGTTCAAATCTCTTACAATATTTCACCTTGATAAAAAGTTAATATCAAATAAAATATCATTTATGGAGCAACAATTGATCCAACACAAATTTCCTCTCCTCCAAATATTGTGAGTGCTTAAGCAGCTCTATTGTGATGCAAATAAGATTATTATAGCAATTTTTGATGGATATTTTCAAAAGTAGTTATTACCTGTCAATAATGTTTACAACTACCCCAAAAGCTTTAATGACTCTTTTGTGATGTCAAGCTACAAGGTCAAACAAACAGCTTTCAGAAAACACACTGATGGAGGGAAATAAAATCCTGTTAGTGACTTGCTCTATGTAAGTTCCTTAGCTCTCCCAGAGAATCTTAAGGATCAAGAAAAGTAGTAAATGTTTACCAATGTTACTTTCAAAAACCCTTTCATCTTCTATTTCTTTTGATCCTGACATATTTGGGAAAAAGGATTATTAAATCTACTTTAAGACAACATTTTGAGTCAGAATTAAGAAACTTGTTAGTGGTTCCTACTGATAATGTTAGTTGGTAATATCATTATCATGCAAATCAGAAAATCTACATGATACACTTGAATAATTTAATGTGGATTACTAACATATTTATAAAATGATTTGAAACAAAGGTTAAATTTAGTGGCTAATGGCAGCTCAAGTAAAATATAACAAATTAGTAATTATATTAAATATAAAGAGCCACTAAAGATGATCAATTTGTCCTTATAAAAGACGGTTCTTATAAAAATATTTATGAAACTTTACTTACTGCAACATATTTTCATTTATAATCACACTGAAAGAAAAAGCCTGTACACATCGGTAAGCTATCCTAAGAATGTGTATTAAGTTCATATCTCAAATTGTAGAACACATAGAAAAATATTAATTATTTATATGCATAATGCTCTATATATTTCCAAATATTTGATTTATTGTATATGTTATCCTTATTATATGCCTGCAAGGTTTTGTTTTCAATTTTCAGTAACCCTACAAAATTTCAACAAAAGCAAAATATTTTAATATGATTGTTTAAATCATTATTTATTTTCTTAAAATCTGTTATCTTAAGTCAGCATGATATTTAAAGCCCTCTGTATTTGAACAGCTCTCAGTGTGGCTTTTCATTTGTGTATTTTCTGTATTGGATCCCCAATTTTACTTATTAATATACACTACATAAACTTTCCATTTTTTATGGGTTTTTTAATACTTATTGTAAAAAACAACATTAATCTGATATTCAGTGAGTCATGCCTAAAAGAAGCAGATTTTAAAATAACTGTTTTGTAAATTCTTATTTTAAAAAGAAAAAATATTACAGGTCAAACATTAAAATGTTTCTAACTAGAATTATAAGGTATGTATCTAACATAAAGATGTAGCAATTGAATGACCAAAACCTGAAGCAGGAATCACGGAATTAAGTTGACATTTTTTAACAACAAAAGATATACTACACTTAAGATATGATTTCAAAAATTTATCACAATAATTATCTTTGTGTTATGATGTATATAGTGAAAGATTTAAATATACAAATTTGAGAAAACATCTTGCTTATTTTTATTAATCATAAATATACATTTAATACTAATAAAAGAATGAAAATTGCAATCTAAAGAGACAAAAAATTCATAAAGAATGAATATATAGCTGTATTTTATTTCTTGGTGAAAGAAGGGATTTTACATATCTGCCTCCAGCACGAGGAAGAATTCTAAAAGATGAAGAAACCTGGTTAGAACAAGTAGATATGATAGAGCATCTTATTGAAATATTGTCCTATATCAACACAAATAAGATAGATACAGAGAGAGACAATGTGGCCTTAAAGCGCAGATAACAGTTACAATACTGCAATTGGAATATCTTGCCTTGGCTATACCTGAGACTCAAAGATAAGCACAGACCCTGGACTAAGACTAAACTGCTTCCAGTTTGGTAACTTATTTCTGCTTTCTCAGCGGAAACATTAGGAAATGTTTTATTTGCATTTCCTCAATTTAGAACTCTGTAGATTAAGACAAAATAACTAGTCCAAATCAAAAATCACCAGACAAAATTGATAATAAGCGATCTTGTACTAGGCATTAACAAAAATGTTTGAGAGTCCAAAATACTACCTATGTGTGACAATGCAGATATGGATTACCACAAACATACGTTATAATGTTTAAAGAATTTTTATCTCATGAATGAGCAAACAATGATATTCTTTTATTGTCTTCTCTGTTTTTTATTTTTTTAATTTTATTGAAATATAGTTGATTTAAAATATGTTAATTTCTCCTGTAGAGCAAAGTTACGCAGTTATACACACAGACACACACACACACATATAATTTTTCATATTCTTTTTCATTATGGTTTGTCACAGGATATTTAATATAGTTTGCTGCGTTATACAGTAGGGTCTCATTTTATAATCTGTCTTGAATTAATTTTTGCTAGTGGTGTAAGAAATTAAAAGACACTTGCTCCTTGGAAGAAAAGCTATGACCAACCTAGACAGCATATTAAAAAGCAGAGGCATTACTTTGTCGACAAAGGTCCATCTAATCAAAGCTATGGTTTTTCCAGTAGTCATGTATGGATGTGAGAGTTGAACTATAAAGAAAGCTGAGGGCTGAAGAATTGAAGCTTTTGAACTGTGGTATTGAAGAAGACTCTTGAGAGTCCCTTGGACTCCAAGGAGATTCAACCAGTCTATCCTAAAGGGGACCAATCCTGGCTGTTCATTGGAAGGACTGATGTTGAAGCTGAAACTCCAATACTTTGGCCACCTGATGAGGAAAACCTACTCACTGGGAAATTCCCTGATGCTGGAAAATATTAACGCAAGGGGAGTAGAAGGGGACAACAGAGGATGAGATGGTTGGATGGCATCACTGATGCCACGGACATGAGTTTGAGTAGGCTCCTGGAGTTGGTGATGGACAGGGAAGCTTGTCTGCAGGCGTGCTGCAGTCAGACACAACTGAGCAACTGAACTGAACTGAACTGAACTGAAGATTGGGGTCTAGTTTTATTCTTTTTTTTTTTAATTTTTATTTTATACTGAAGCAAAGTTGATTTGAGCTTCCCTGGAGGCACAGTGGTAAAGAATCTGCTTACAATGCAGGAGACACAGATTCAGTTCCTAGGTTATACATATTGAGTCCCTCAGTCATGTCCCTTCTTTGCATCCCCATAGACTGTATGCCATGATCCTCCTCTGTGCATGGAATTTTCCAGACAAGAATACTGGAATGGGTTGCCATGCCCTCCTCCAGGAGATCTTCCTGACCCAAGAATCAAATCCACATCTCTTACATCTTCCACACTGGAAGATGGAGTCTTTACCACTGAGTTGCCTGGGAAGCCTAGTTACAAGGATACATGTATTCTTCATCAAATTCTTTTCCCACTTAGATTATTTGAGAATATTGAGCATATTTCCCTCTGCCACTCATAGTAGGTCCTTGTTGGTTATCTATTTTAAATATAGCAGTGTGTATATGTCAATATTGGCGGGCAAGTTGTCAGAACTCAGCTCTTTAGCTTCCAGGTCCAGTTTCAATCCCTGGTCAGGGAACTGAGATCCTACAAGCCACACAGCATGGTCAAAAAAAGACAAAAAAAAAAACAACTTCAAACATTGATATTCTCATTAATGAAGAGAAACTTTTTTTTTATTGAAGTGTAATTGATTTACAATGCTGTTAATTACTGCTATTACATCATAGTGATTCAGTTATTCATATTATATATATATATTTCACTATTTTTTAATATCATTTTCCATTATGGTTTATCATGGAATATTGAATAGAGTTCTCTGTACTGTACAGTAAGACCTTGTTGTTTCCCCATCCTATATATAAAAAACTTACATCTGCTAACCCAAACCTCCCATTCTATCCCTCCGCCGACTCCCCCCTCTTTGGCAGCTGCAAGTCTGCTCTATATGCCCATGATTCTGTTTCATAGATAGCTTCATTTGCATCATATTTTAGATTCCACATATAAGTGATATCATATGGTATTTGTCTTTCTCATTCTGACTCACTTCACTTAGTTTGATAATCTCTAGGTCCATCCTTGTTGCTGGAAATGGCATCATTTGTCTCTTTTTATGGCTGAGTAGTATTCCCTTGTCTATATGTACTACATCTTCTTTATCCATTCATTCATAGATGGACATTTACGTTGTTTCCATGTCCTGGCTATTGTGAATAGTGTGACTAGAAACATGGGGGTAAGTGTAATTTTTTGAGTTTTCCTTGTGTCCAGATATATGCCCAGGAGTGGGATTTCTGTATCATACGGTAATTCTATTTTTAGTTTTCTGAGGAGCTTCCATGCTGTTTTTTAAGTGGCTGCACCAACTTACATTCCCATTAACAGTATAGGCTGCTGCTGCTGCTAAGTTGCGTCAGTTGTGTCTGACTCTGTGCAACGCTATAGACGGCAGTCCACCAGGCTCCTCTGTCCACAGAATTCTCTAGGTAAGAATACCAGAGTAGGCTGCCATTTCCTTCTCCACAAAAGTATGGGAGAGTTCCCTTTTCTCCACACCCTTTGCAGCATTTGTTATTTGTAGACTTTATACTGATGGCCATTCTGATTTCTGTGAGATGATACCTCACTGTAGTTCTGGTTTACATGCCTCTATTAAATTAACAATGTTAAGCATCTTTTCTTTTGACTATAGATCATTTCTTTGTCTTCTCTGGAGAAATGTGTAATTAGGTCTTGTGCTGACTTTTGGTTTGGGTTGTTTGTTCATCATTGAGTTGTATGAGCTGTTTTTATATTTTGGAAACTAAGCCCTTGTCAGTAATAAAGAGAAACATTTGATAAATACATAAGACTTCTGGTAATGAGAAACATGTTTGCTATTTTTTTTTAAGAATCAATATATTAAGTGGTATATTAGACTCAGCTAAAGAATATATTAATAAACTAAAAGATTGATCATAACAAACTACCTAGAAAACATTTAATAAAGAAAACAGGAAGGTTCACTGACTAGTTTATGTGCCATACTATGGTCTTATAAATTTAGTGAACCTGTAATTGTTATGGGCTTCCCGGGTAGCTCAGATGGTAAAGAATCTGCCTGCAATGCAGAAGACCTGGGTTTGATCCCTGGATTGGGAAGATCCCCTCGAGGAAGGCATAGCAACCCACTCCAGTATTCTTGCCTGGAGAATCTCCGTGGACAGAAGAGCATGGTGTGTTGTAGTTCATCAGATTGCAAAGAGTTGGATACAACTGAGTGACTAAGCACAACAATAATTGGTAATAATGTTTGATGGTGCAAAACACGTTTTGTTTTCTCTTTTCAGGATATTCTTGGATTATTTTCAGTTTCTCATTTCATATTATATTTAGCATATACTTTTCAAGTTTTACTTAAAATATTGATATTCTGTTGATCGAGATTTTAAAAATTATTAAATTAATTTGAAGGAAATTGGCATCTTCACAATTAAATTACCATCTTCAGTAACACAATATGTATTTTCTTTTATGTTGGCAACTTTTTATCTGCTAAACTTGTATATTTTCTTGCAGGTCTTACTAGGTTTTTTCTTTTTTTTTGCTAGTATTATATATTTTTAGTTTGAATATAGTAATTTAAAAAAATAAATTCTATAACTGCTTACTGGAAGAATACATAATTATTATTTTTCTCATATATCTTTAATCTGGCTATCCACTTAACAAGCTCATTAGCTCATTTTTTAAAAGTAGAGCTTTTCCTCACTGACCTTTAGTGATTAATGGCCTTCTTTGTCTCTTGTTAAATAAACTAGCATGTCTGCTTAAAGTACTAATCTTTAGAGGATATATGTCCAAATAAAATCTTTTCTTTTTTTTCCCATTTTAGTTGTCATTCATCTCCTTCCAGAAAGTACTAGGGTTCATACTTTTTAGATCTTTGGAAGATACATTTATGTCCCATAGAGATAGGTTTAAGATAAGGTACTCATTGTATATACACCTAAGTAGTGAAATAAAAGTTTAATCGGAGAGAAGGAGAAAACAAAAAACTATTTTCTGTAAACATATTATATATATAATATAAATTGTTTATTATATATAAATATTATATATTTTATAATAATAAACATCATATATTACAGTATAGTATTATATATATTATATTTTATATATTTATAAATATATTATATATTATAATACATAGTATATAATATAATATATAATATATGCTATAATTATATATTATAATATATCATTATATATTATAACATGTTGTATATAAAAACATATATATGTAAATATGTATATACTATACATATTTATATATATGTTTATAAATATATATATAATATGTTTATAGAATATATATATACACACACATTCCAAGGTGCAAATTTATTTCTAGCTATCTATATCAGTCTATCAATTCATATGTACTTCTGATTTATGCTTATGTTCACATATATGTGCACATTTCTTTTTCTTCTTTCTTTTTACACACCAACACACACACACACACACACATAGATAACAAATTCAGTATCTCGTGGTAGTCTCTTATGAAAGTGAAAGGATAATCAGGTAGGTTAAATAACAGTTGAAAGTAAAATTGTGAGTCACTCATCTTATTTGATTCTTTGTGACCCCATGGACTGTAACCCACCAGGCTTTTCTGTCCATGGAATTCTCCAGGCAAGAATGCTGAAGTGGGTAGCCATTCCCTTCTCAGAGGATCTTCCCAACTCAGAGACCGAACCTGGGTTTCATGCATTGCAGGCATATTCTTTATGGCCTTGAGCCACCAGGAAAGCCCAATAGGGGACACTAAAAAATCTGAAATAATTTTTCAAAATAGCTTCCCAAAATAGTGTACTTGAAAAGTCTCAAAAAATTAAAAAGTTGCGATTCTAAAAGAGACAAAAACTGGAGAAACTATCAAGCTAAGGAGTTTACTCTGTATTTCCTAATGCCCTTATTTCCCACATCATAGTCTACCTCCTTAGGGGAGAAGAATAAAGTGGTTAAGAACCAGCTACACCATTTAGCATCAGTGACTTAGGAGAGTTCTCAAAGAAAATTTATCCTGTAGAAAATTGACCGGAGGCAGACCACTGGCACAAGAGTCTTAGCCATTTCCTCATCCAATAGCTTGCTGTCCTGTGGTGTTCTATGAGCAGAACTTATATTCACTTTTAAATCTAGATTTTTCCCTTCTGCTTGTAGCCATGGGAGATGTGCTCCGAATGCTTTTATATTATCAAAATATTATTAGCACTCTCAGACAGGGATAGAATTTCAAAGCAGAGAAATTTTCTTTTTCAGCTGTCACGATTCTCAGTAACATTTGTCCTCTATCTCCCTTCCTTCTCTCAATATTTCCATGATCTCAATAGAAAAACCAATTTACTAATTAATAAATGCTAATAATGAGTCAGGCAAAGATCCTGTTTTGGGATTACATGAATTCTGTGTTTGCATGTATGTGGATGCAAAGATCATGTAAAGCATGGATATGGCTTCACATTACACTTCAGCAACATTAAACTACTGTTACCTACCACACCATGATCATTGGTTCTTGCCCACCCTCCAAATGCATTGATTCATAGTTTTCACCCCTACTTCTATAATGCATCTGTTCTATAAATTTTCTATTACTCCCCAAGTAAATATTAAGGTCTTTTCCTTTCCTCAGGGATGAATGTTGGCACCTTATTACCTACCACATCTTAATCTAAATATCACCTTGGCAAAACCAGTATCAATCACCTAATCTAAAGCTCTTCCTGCTAGCCTCAATGTCAGAATTCTGCTTTTGTTTATTTCTTTTTTTTCCTGAAGAAAATAATGTATACTTTCTAGTATTTTTGTCTATTTGCTTTTACTTCTCTTCCTTCCCTATAATGTGAGTGTCATGATACACAGATTTTGTCCATCTTGGATATAGATTTACTGTAGAACATAACTTCTTTCCTAATGCTTAGTAGTTCCTAATAAAAATTTGTTGAATTAATAAATTAAAACATAAAATATGAACTTCTCAATAATTGTGCAAAGGATGCTATTTTGCTTCATACTTACCATCACTATCTTCAAATTATACTACAAAAGTAATTCTCTAGTACAAAAAGTCAGCCCTTTTTCATTAATTTTATTTTAGTATGGAGGAAATAAAACATAGAAATACCATTAGCATCATTTCAGTATTTGCAAAGTTTCACATATAATTCCTGAACAAAACAGTCTCATGAGAGAACTAAATAGACTTATCAATCTAAAATAAATTTGAATATAGATGAATACTCTCAGAAGCATTGCAGTTATTCTAAAACGTAAAAACAAAAAGATTGATATTTTCTAATGTAGATCTGTTAATGCCCCAGTTTTTAAGTAGAAAATCATCTTTCCCAAATTTGTTCCTGCTTTCATTAGCCATTTGTCTGGAAACAAACGATTAGTAATTCCAGAATAATGAATTTTATAACAAAGTTTACCAGGATATAACATGCTTTTGTCAAGAAGGCATAAGAAATGATCATACTCATAGAATTGAGTGGAATTTTTAGGTGGTTTTTGGAGACTGTATGCTGTAATTTTAAGGTTTTGCTTCCTTTGATAAGTTTAAAGGAAGTAGAAATCAGCGTTCCCATAAAGGGAGACTGCTTCAAGAGACTTGTATATAGGATTCTGACTAACTTAAGGTTTTAGAAGACAAAATCAATTTAGAATATTACTGAACATGCAAGCCATCCCATTTGTATCTGAAAATATATTCAAGGTCATGTCACTAGTTACAGCTATCTGTGTCGGATGAGCATAGATATTTGCCATTTTGTACAGAGAACATTATCTAACTGAACCGATGAGGCTGCAATACAGATAATTGAAGTTTTAATTACAATATTTTGGCACTTAAACAGGTTTTAGCTGTAACCTAGGAAACCACTCACTTTCAGGTAAAGAAATACTAAACTCTACACTGTAAGAAATAATGGGAACAACATTTATTTTAAAAAGAAAAACAGGAGCAGGAAGACAAAGAAGTTACAAATTGCACAAAAGCATAAGCGGTCTTTGAGTTGTGTGGGGAGAAAAGATGGTTTTAAAAAATAAATTTTCAAAGAAATATAAATGTATTATGGATTTTTAAATGAGAATTTACGTTTTGTCCAAATTCTTATTTCTTAGTTAAGAAAGAAAAGAAGTATAACTTAATAAGGAAAGAAAAGAAGCAACAGTAAAGCTAACATTAACACTGACCAAAGATTTGGATTTGATACTCAGTTCAATCTCTGTTCCTGGTTCTGTTACACTGAGGATGTGGTTAAATATTTTAAGCATCAGCTTTCTCCTATATAAAATATACAATACAATACATATTTGGAAAATTTTCTGGGAAGAGTATAGGGAAATATGTTTCAAATTTTTCACATTTTTTCAAAAGATAATAGATACTAAAATATTTTAGCACAATTGCATTGTTAAAATATTTTATTAATGTTCTCAATCTTCTTCCTGAACTATTGTCAGTATAAACATATGTACTCTTGGTATCTAGTGCAAGATCAATTCTGGAACTGCATGTTTTTAGGACATATGGAGAACCTCTTGCTGATTTCCTTATCTCATTTCTGAGTATTTGTCTTTTGTATTTCATCTTCCTTTCTTCTATGATCCCCTATATCTTAAAGGAAATTCCTACTCTGTGTGTCCGGTTTGTATTTCCTATACTATATATTTGAACATTTCCATAATAAAATATTAGGTGAAAAATTCACCTTTTAATCCTTCAGTTTACAAATTTATCCCATGTATATGTTCAACCTATTTAGACATACTATTTTGGTTTGTTTCATTTTTCTTGAAGTTGAAAAAGAAAGAGCCTGATTATAAGTATAGTGAGAAACAGAACCATTATAATTTCTGTCACAGTGTACTTCCCTGTCTGTATTAAACTGCACTTTGTCCAAGCAATCACACTGCTGCTTGCTCTTGGGAATAGGTACCTTGAAACGCAGAACTGTATGCAATCTAAGAATACTACTTATCAAGATTAAATCTTACTTATAAAAACTTACTTAAAGACTTTTGACTTTTTTGCCTATCAGCTCAAAGCTGTTATTGTCATAAACGGTCCAGTCTTAACCAGTTTACTACCTTAAATTGATCTTCTTTAAAAGTATCTTCCCCATATCCTAAAATGCTATAAAACATTTTGTTTGAGCCATTAGCTAAAAGTCTATCAAAGTGGTATTCTCCTATAAATCTAATAAACTATGATTTGCATGATCAATAGACTTTTCCCCCAATTGTCTTTTGAAGTGTTAAAAATAGACAACAGAAATTATGGTAATGAGTCAGGGAGAGGATTATATTATTAAATTAATTTAATCATATTCTCAGGAATGCACCTGAAACTCTTAAAGTTCAAGACGGTGATAGAAGCTCTAAAAAAGAGCTGGTTTTTTTTTTTTTTTGTAAACTCTAGAATAAGAATTATATTCTGTATTTTGAAAATAATCATTTCTGTATGTAAGTCCAAGTTTTAAGAAACACTTGTGATAATCTTGGGCAAGATGTGTTCATTGTGTGTATCAGTTTATATACTTGATTCATAGTAGATGCTCAATGAATAGCAACTTTTATAATGAATATCCTTTTTATGTGTTGATGTCAGCAATATATATATGTATATATATATACTACCAATAAAAGCAATATGAGTTCACGAGTTCACTGGAAGCTATAACTCTATTTCTTCATAATTACCTAATTTTGTTAGAGTTAGATGAATAATCATTTTTGATGATGATTATATAAATACGTACTCTTTGTCTGCATATTGATACCCAAGAGCATATTTTATTCAAGTGATTAGTAAGGTAGTGCCATTGACTTTTTTTAATTTTAATTTTTAATTGGAGGATAACCACTATACAATGTTGCCTTGGTTTCTTCTGTACAACAATATGAATCATAAGTATACATATATCCCCTACCTCTTGGGCCACCCTCCCACCCCACCATTTCACCACTCTAGATTGTCACAGATCACCAGGCTGAGACCCCTGTGTTATATAGCAACTTTCCATTAGCTATCTATTTTACACATGGTAAGGTTGGTACAAAAGTAATTGCAGTTTTGGATCATGAACTTTAAATCATTATAAATGTGTTTGTGCTTAGTTGCTCAGTCATATCCAACTATTTGTGACTTTATGAATTGTAGTACTCCAGGCTCCTCTGTTTATGGGATTCTCCAGGCAAGAATACTGGAATGGCTAGCCATTCCCATCTCCAGGGAATCTTCCAGACCCAGAGACTGAATCTAGGTCTCCCACATTGCAGGCAGATTCTTTACCATCTGAGCCACCAAGGAAGGTAGTCACAAATAAATCTTTATTAAAGAAAATTGGAATCATTACAGTCAACACATTTTTGTCAATGAGAAATGTTTGTTTTAATTGTATAGCATAAAAATCCATGCTTCAGGTTTCAAAAAGCACTTGGAAAGTATTTTTTTGCCTCCTGATGGTTGGGGAACCATTTTCTCTGAAAAAACTTGTTGAGATGCTTGAAAAAGTGGTAGTTAGTTGGTGAGAAGTCAGATGAATATGGTGGATGAGGCAAAACTTCCTAGCCCAATTTGTTGGACTTTCAAAGAGCTTGTTGTCTTATGTATCTTCAAGCATTGTCATGCAGAAGAATCGGTCTGTTGACCAATACTGGCTGCAAGCATTGGAGTTTTGGTGCATTTCATTGATTTGCTGAGCATACTTCTCAGATGTAATGGTCTCCCTGGAATTCAGAAAGCTTAGTGGATCAGACAGGCAGCAGACCACCCAACAGTGAACATGAGCTTTTTTTGGTGCAAGTTTGGATTTGGTAAGCGCTTTGGAGCTTCTTCTTGGTCCGATCACTGAGCTGGTAATCACTGCTTGTCTTATTAAAATCCACTTTTCATTGAATGTCACAATGGATTGAGAAATGGTTCATTGTTGTTGCACAGAATAAGAGAAGATGGCAGTTCAAAATGATTTTTTCTTTTCTTTTTTGGTTCAGTTCATAAAGCACCCACTTATTGAGCTTTTTGACCTTTCCAATTTGCTTAAATGCTGAATGACCATAGAATGGTTGACCTTGAGTTCTTTGGCAATGTCTCTTGTAGTTATAAGAGTATCAGCTTTGATGATGCTCTCAGTTAGTTGTTGTCAACTTCCATTGGTCGTCGACTATGCTCCTTATCTTCAAGCCTTTCAAGTTTCCTTTGCAAAACTTCTTGAGCCACCATTGCACTGTACATTCATCAGCAATTCCTGAACCAGATTCTTTGTTGATGTTGTGAGATGTCTCTGCTGCTTTACAACTCATTTTTTTCATCTTTTTAATTTTTTTTAAAATTACAAAAATATTATAACTCAGTTACAGGAGACTTGGCAAATACAGAATAAAATTACATATAGTTTTACTACATATTACAATTGCTTGTTTTAAGTAGATGAATGAAGGTTTTTAGTTGGAGTTTCAATATTAAACTCTCAGAAATTAATAGAATTCATGTACAGAGAAGTAGAATTAAAATGATATATAATTGCTGCTGCTGCTGCTAAGTCGCTTCAATCGTGTCTGACTCTGTGTGACCCCATAGACGGCAGCGCACCAGGCTCCTCCATCCCTGGGATTCTCCAGGCAAGAACACTGGAGTGGGTTGCCATTTCCTTCTCCAATGCGTGAAAGTGAAGTTGCTCACTCCTGTCCAGCACTTAGTGACCCCACGGACTGCAGCCTACCAGGCTCCTCCATCCATGGGATTTTCCAGGCAAGAGCACTGGAGTAGGGTGCTATTGCCGTCTCCATGATATATAATATAACCACATTTATTTAAGAAAATATTCAAGTATCAAATGGCGAGTTTCAACAATACAGAACGCCAATTACTTTTGGACTAATCTAATATATATTTCAATATTAATACATATATAGGGAAAGACAAGGAAGACTGGCATGCTGCAGTTCATGGGGTGGCAAAGAGTTGGACACAAGCTAGGGACTGAACAACAAATTATTGACTCTATTTTTGATAGATATTGGCCTATTCAGCTTATCTTTATCCTTGTGCAAAGTTTGATGTTCACGTCTTTCAAGTAATCTTCCCACAAATAGGTTGATAAATATAATATTAAAATACTCTAACACACCTATTTTGTATATGGAATATATTAGTTTAGAACTAGCTAGATTGATTTGTGAATCTCATAGAGTTCAGAGTATAAATAGAGCTTCTAAGGAATTTAATTCTTGTTTGTTTAATTATTTAGAGACAGTACTAATGAGATGATAATAATAAGTTCTTGGTTGAAATGTCACAGTTATCAGCCAGATTTGCATGAAAGAAAAATATAATAAAATAAACCCTAGGCATAAAATGCCCTCCTAACTTTTCCCAAGTACTATAATAAAAAAGAGAGAGAATAGACCTGCAAGAGTACAGCTGATGTTACAAACCAATTACCTGCATAATAGCAATTATTAAAATTGTTATAAGCTGGCAGTGGTAAATATTATCACTGCATGCATATATGCAGGTGAATTTATCCTATTCAAGAATGTACAGAAGGCTGTAAGTGGCAGGAACTTATTAGCATCCCAATATCTGTTTAGAAGCATGTTTTTTTTGCTCTTCCTTTTCCTTTTCACCCAGCAGACATTTCTTTGCTTATGAATCAATCCAAATTTTGTTAGAAAAGTAAATAAAATGTAAGCTCAAGCTGTCCATTACACATTTTCTCTTTAAGTATCCAGTACTTAATACTATTTTTTTTCTTTTTATTGTGATCTATATTGTTTAGGGAGTGATTCAGTAAAGTGCTCATTATGGGAGGAGGCACATTTTAGGCATATGTAGCTGGTAACACTGGCTAGGTGAATGAATGAAGAAACGAAAAAGGATGATTCAAGATGAGTGGAACAATAGTGATGCCATGCATTTTGATAGGAAATGAGTGAGCAGAGATGGAGGGAGAAGAAAGTAAGCTCAGGGTTAGCTATAGGAAGATTGAGTCTCCAATGAGTGTTTAACTGTGTCTATTTAGCAGAATTTTAAATATACTTCACTGAAGCTCAAGGAAGTCAGGGCTGTATGAAACAGGAAATGTGCTTTAAATAGACTATACAGTCTTTCAGATCACACATTTCCTGATTTTATGATTCTGATTCTATGTAGATTCTGCATCTTTCATTGTATATTAGTCTACTCGGACTGAAATAGCAAAATACAGTAGACTACATGTTTTACACTGCCTAAGTTTATTTTCTCACAGTTCTGGAGAAGTACAAGATCAAGATTTCAACTGGTTTAGTTTCTGGTGAGAGCACTCTTTCTGGCTTGCAGATGGCCTCTTTTTTCTTTTTCTTTTTTTAATTAATTTTTTTTAGAATATGGTTGACTTACAAAGTTATGTCAGTTTCTGCTGCACAGCAAAGTGAGTCAGTGAATCTTTTTTAGATTCTTTTCCCATATGGCTCATTACAGAGTATTGACTCGAGTTCCCTATGCTATACAGTAAGTTCTTGTAAGTTCTCTATTTTATATATGCTGCTGCTGCTGCTAAATCGCTTCAGTCGTGTCTGACTCTGTGCGACTCCATAGACAGCAGCCCACTAGGATCCTCTGTCCCTGGGATTCTCCAGGCAAGAACACTGGAGTGGATTGCCATTTCTTCTCAAATGCATGAAAGTGAAAAGGGAAAGTGAAGTTGCTCAGTCCTGTCCAAGACTTAGTAACCCCATGGACTGCAGCCCACCAGGCTCCTCCGTCCATGCGATTCTCCAGGCAAGAGTACTGGAGTGGGTGCCATATATATAGTAGTGTGCATATGTTAATCCCAAGCTATCTCTTCTTCCTCCTTTCCCCCTTGGTAACCTTCAGACAGCCTCCTTCTTGCTGTGTCCTCATTTGGTCCTTTCTCTGTACATGCATGTGGAGAAAGAGAGAACTTTTGGTGTTACTTCTTAAGAGGACATTAATCCTATTGGATCACACACCATTGTGACCTCACTTGTACTTTACAAGTTATCTTTATTGGTTTTGATATCATAGTATATTTATTAACTTATACTGCTTAATTATAATTAAAATATTTTAATATGAATTTAGAAAGCTAAGCAGGAATGATTATTTGACATTTTTGGTATTTGTAAGCTAGATAGACATTGAAAAATCCTGACCTATGGTGTCTCAGAACACTCACCAATTAAGTGAAGTTTGTCTTCATGGAAAACTGCGGCTTATTAAGGCACATTAAATGGCCTCAGGGTGCGTGCATCTGTAGCTAAAGCACAAGGCATTGTTCATCCCTCATGTTTTAGCAGCTGTTTAATGAAAAGTGCCAGCTCAGTGTGTAGTTAATCTATCTAATAATTAATATAACAACAGCCTGGGACCAATGTGGATATAACTCCAAAGTCCTTGTTCATTTGCAAACTGATACAGAGACTTGCTTTTAAAGCCAGTTTGTTACTTGGGAAGGAGAAAGAGATACTTAAGATTCTAAATATCAAGGCTTCTATTTGATCACATTTCATTTGAATACACCACATAAAACAGAATTAAAAAGGATAATGCTTATGAGTGTAATATAGAAAATTAATCTCCTTATGGTTATTAAGATACACATGTTCACTTCAAGGCAAAGGGAGGCCAGGATGTTTTCTGTGCACAAAGTAGCCTAATTTGAGAGCTAAGCTCTTTCTAATGTCCTGAATTATATAAATTACCTTAATTTATCTATGTTATAATCTACTCAAATGTTGGCTAACATGTGAAAAAATGTCAAATTGACTGCTTGATATTTTTTAAATTCTAATTAAAATTTTTTTTCTAATCTATTAGTTTCTTAATTACAAGCAATGTAAGATTCTGAGGTGCTTTCCAGAAGTCAATAATTGGAAGTAAATACCAAAAGCACAAAATAATGAACATTGTGAAGAAAAAGTTGGTTTGAACCAAGAAATACTTTAAGGTATTGTTGCAGTTATGTTTAATAAACAAGCATAAATCAGAATAAGTCTCAGTCTTTGTGCACTTAAGACACCCTTTAAGATAATTGATTAACCCATTAAATAAATATTTGTTGCTGTTGTTGTAATCACACTTGTGAAACTATTTTGTAACAATAAGAGGAATTTGACTTTCCCTTAAAATGTCAGAGAGATACTATATGACTAGAAATTCCATTTCCCAAAGAAATAAAAATATATGTTCATATGCTAAGTCGCTTCAGTCGTGTCTGACTCTGTGCGACCCCAAAGACGGCAGCCCACCAGGCTCCCCCGTCCGTGGGATTCTCCAGGCAAGAACACTGGAGTGGGTTGCCATTTCCTTCTCCAATGCATGAAAGTGAAAAATGAAAGTGAAGTCGCTCAGTCATGTCCAGCTCTTAGGGACGCCATGGACTGCAGCCCACAAGGCTCCTCTGTCCATGGATTTTCCAGGCAAGAGTACTGGAATGGGGTGCCATTGCCGGCTCCAATATGTTCATATAAAATCTTATAAAAACAGGGTGCTCAGGGCTGGTGCACTGGGATGATCCAGAGGGATGGGACGGGGAGGGAATTGGGACGGGGGGATTCAGGATGGGGAACACATGTACACCCATGGTGGATTCATGCTAATGTATGTCAAAACCACTACAATATTGTAAAGTAAATAGCCTCCAACTAAAATAAATAAATTTAAAAAATAAAAAATAAGAATCTTAAAAAAATGAAATAAAGAAATGTTCAAAGACAAATTACTCATAGTAACTCCAAATGTCCATCAAATAATACATGGGTAAACACAAAGTAATGTTATTCTGTATTAAAAAGGAAAAAGGTACTGAAATGTGCTACAAAGTAGATTAATGGTCACTAGGGCACAAAGTCGGACATGACTGAAGTGACTTAGAAGCAGCAGCAGCAGCAGCAGGGCTAGGAGAGAGTTGGAGGGGAGAATGGGAATGGGGAGTTACTCTTGATAGATACAGGACTTCTTTTTAGGACGATGACAATATTCTAAAGTAGATTGTGATGATGGCTACACAGTTCTGAGGCAAACTGACAATTCTATTTATGTAATATATATATTATATATATGTAATATATATATGTAGCATTCTGTATATATATAATATACATATATGTTATATATATATGTAGCATTCTGTTCAGTTCACTTCAGTCGCTCAGTTGTGTCTGACTCTTTGAGACCCCATGAATTGCAGCACGCCAGGCCTCCATGTCCATAACCAACTCCCAGAGTTCACTCAAAACTCACGTCCATCGAGTCAGTGATGCCATCCAGCCATCTCATCCTCTGTCGTCCCCTTCTCCTCCAGCCCCCAATCCCTTCCAGCATCAGAGTCTTTTCCAATGAGTCAATTCTTCACATGAGGTGGCCAAAGTACTGGAGTTTCAGCTTTAGCATCATTCATTCCAAAGAACACCCAGGACTGATCTCCTTTAGAATGGACTGATCGTATCTCCTTGCAGTCCAAGGGGCTCTCAAGAGTCTTCTCCAACACCACAGTTCAAAAGCATCAATTCTTCAGTGCTCAGCTTTCTTTACAGTCCACTCTCACAGCCATACACGACCACTGGAAAAAACCATAGCTTTGACTAGACAGACCTTTGTTGGCAAAGTAATGTCTCTGCTTTTGAATATGCTCTCTAGGTTGATCATAACTTTTCTTCCAAGGAGTAAGTGTCTTTTAATTTCATGGCTGCAATCACCATCTGCAGTGTTTTTGGAGCCCCAACAAATAAAGTCTAGCACTGTTTCCACTGTTTCCCCATCTATTTGCCTTGAACTGATGGGACCAGATGCCATGACCTTAGTTTTCTGAATGGTGAGCTTTAGGCCAACTTTTTCACTCTCCTGTTTCACTTTCATCAAGAGACTTTTTAGTTGCTCTTCACTTTCTGCCGTAAGGGTCTTGTCATCTGCATATCTGAGGTTATTGATATTTCTCCTGGCAATCTTGATTATATTGTATACGCATATATAGATCTTAAGTGCTATCTGATATAAAAACTCATTCTAAAGCAGGAAAATGCTATCTTTGGCAAAAACAATTTCCTACAATAACAAAGATAATTTTCTAGAATAATATTTCTCCAGAGGTCAATACTGAAATCAGATTGATTATATTACTTGCAGCCAAAGATGCAAAAGCTCTATACAGTCAGCAATAATAAGACCAGAAGCTGACTGTGGCTCAGATCATGAACTCCTTGTTGCACAATTCAGACTTAAATTGAAGAAAATAGAGAAAACGACTAGGCCATTCAGATATGATCTAGATCAAATCCCTAACGATTACACAATGGACATGAAAAATAGATTCAAGGGATTAGATCTGATAGACAAGGGTGCCTGAAAAACTACAGACAGAGATTCTTAACATCTGTGATGATAAAAATCTGTGATGATCAAAACCATCCCCAAGAAAAAGAACTGAAAAAAGCCAAAATAGTTCTCTGAAGGGCCTTAGAAATAGCTTTAAAAAAAAAAAGCGAGGTGAAGGGCAAGGGAGAAAAGGAAAGATAAATCTATCTGAATGCAGAGTTCCAAGGGATAAGAATATCAAATAGAATAAGGATATCAAATAGGGATAAGAAAGCCTTCCTAAGTGATCACAGCAAAGAAACAGAGGTAAACAATAGAATGGGAAAGACTAGAGATCTCTTCAAGAAAATTAGAGATTCCAAGGGAACATTTCATGCAAAGATGGGCACAATAGAGGATAGAAATGGTATGGACCTAACAGAAGCAAAATATATTAAGAAGAGGTGACAAGAATACACAGAAGAAGTATCCAAAAACATTCTTAATGACTCAGATAACCACAAGAGTGATCATTCACATAGAGCCAAATCCTGGAGTGCAAAGTCAAGTGGGCCTTAGGAGGCATCACTATGAACAAAGCTAATGGAGGTGATGGAATCTAGCTGAGAGTCCCATGGACTGCAAGGAGATCAAAACGGTCAATTCTGAAGGAAATCAATCCTGAATATTCATTTTAAAAACTGATGGTAAAGCTGCAGCCTGGCAAGCTGCAGTCCATGGGGTTGCACAGACGTGGACATGACTGAATGACTGAACAACAGCAAATATTTATGTTCCAAAAGTCAAATCTAAATATACTCAATATCAGAATTCTAAACTATTCATATATATACAATCAAAATCTTCTCAATTTTTATTATATTTTAATACAAATAAATTCAACAATCAAAAAGAAAAACAACATAGAAACATACTCCAAAACAAAACTCACACACACACAAACATATACACATGGATTTAGGAAGAAAAGAATAAAGGCTTGGAAAAGGTGTTCTAAGAAAGTCAGCCGTCTGTGTCTGACGCAGGATACAGCGTGCTTGGGGCTGGTGCATGGAGATGACCCACAGAGATGTTATGGGGAGGGAGGTGGGAGGGGGGTTCATGTTTGGGAACACATGTAAGAATTAAAGATTTTTAAAAAAAAAGAAAGAAAGAAAGTCAGCCAAACATTTCAGAAAAGAAACTTGATGAAACAAATGTCTAAATTCAAGGATATAATTGGTGATAACTGAGGTAATAACCTACCTAAAATCTATTTCTGGTTGTTAAATTTATACAGGAAAAATGTGTGGTTGAGGTAAGGATAAACAAAATATTGTTACTTAAAGACAGAAGATTAATAATAAAGTTTTTCATAAATACACACACAAACTATTTTAATTAAGCTGGCATGGCCTTACTTCACATAACATAATGAATTATGACACACAGGAAATTTAACATTCACTATTATTATAAAATATACAGTCCTAATTTAGATTTCCACAAATGCTCCCTTAATGTGAAACTCAAGAATAAAAGTATGTGTTTTATTGAAAAAAATAATTAAGTTTAGCCTTCCAATTTATTTCCAGTTCAAAATTAATTTTCTAGTGATTTTCTATTGTAATAATCAATCATCTATTTAAAGCATATTTAAAGTACAGTTTGGATGAAATATAGTATAGCCTGGATGAAACACAAGCTGGAATCAAGATTACTGGGATAAATATCAATAACCTCAGATATGCAGATGACAAGACCCTTATGGCAGAAAGTGAAGAGGAACTAAAAAGTCTCTTGATGAAAGTGAAAGAGGAGAGTGAAAAAGTTGGCTTAAAGCTCAACATTCAGAAAACTAAGATCATGGCATCTGGTCCCATCACTTCACGGGAAATAGATGGGGAAACAGTGGAAACAGTGCTAGACTTTATTTGTTAGGGCTCCAAAATCACTGCAGATGGTGATTGCAGACATGAAATTACAAGACCCTTACTCCTTGGAAGGAAAGTTATGACCAACCTAGATAGCATATTCAAAAACAGAGACATTACTTTGCCAACAAAGGTCCATCTAGTCAAAGCTATGGTTTTTCCAGTGGTCATGTATGAATGTGAGAGTTGGACTGTGAAGAAAGTTGAGTGCCGAGGAATTGATGCTTTTGAACTGTGGTGTTGGAGAAGACTCTTGAGAGCCCCTTGGACTGCAAGGAGATCCAACCAGTCCATTCTAAAGGAGATCAGTCCTGGGTGTTCATTGGAAAGACTGATGTTGAAGCTGAAACTCCAGTACTTTGGCCACCTCATGCAAAGAGTTGACTCATTGGAAAAGACCCTAATGCTGGGAGGAATTGGGGGCAGGAGAAGAAGGGGATCACAGAGGTTGAGATTGCTGGATGGCATCACCGACTCAATGGACATGAGTTCGAGTAAATTCCAGGAGTTGGTGATGGACATGGAGTCCTGGCATGCTGCGATTTATGGGGTCACAAACAACTGGACACGACTGAGTGACTGAACTGAAATGAACTGAACTGATACCATTTTGAGGAGGAGATAATGAGGAAAAAGAAGAAATGAAATAATGAGACAAAGTTAATTGGGTGACCAACAAAATTTTATACAATTCCTCATAATATGACTTATTTTTTCTTGAAAGTCTTTGTCATACAAATTATTATTCATTTGGTGGACTTACACAAAATTTACAAACCATATTTTACAATATCTTGCCTCCATGACTTGATACATGTTTCCTTTTATTGTGTCTGTATTCTTATGGGATGACCAATGAAGAAGGAAAAAGTGATTATTTGGAAGAGGAAGAATCCTAGGATACTACACAAAAATAGATGAGAAGATACGGCCTTCACATTAGAAGGGGAGAATTTGGTTTGTGACAAAAGAAATATTTCATCTACAGCAATGGGAAGGAAGGCACAGTATAAATGTAGACAAATCAGTAATGACATTGCCGGCATCAGGTAGACATTCTCTAGCTTACGTCTATTTTCTATAAGAAATAGGAAACCAAGTCCTCTTGGGTGAGGTGAGACTAAACAGTTTGACATAGGAGTCTACTGAATGAGAAAGTTATTGTCCTATGGGAAAGTAATAAGATCTACAGAGTACCAAGAGTCCACCTACATTTAGGAATGATTCATTTAATTGAAGCCAGTTGAATGAGCTATGAGTTTTTTCTTTATATTCAACTGAAGGAGAACAAGTGTGAAGCAGAAAGCATTGGATTTAACTGAGGCTTTGTCTGTTGAGTACTAAAAAGAGAGATAAGAGCAAGACATGAATACATGAAAGGAAGTGATTATCATAATCATCACAGTGGACTCTGTATCTAAGGGGATCAAAGACTTGAGAGAAGTGAATCATGTCTGGGTGTACTGAGTGAATAAGAAATAAGATAAATAAAACTGGATTGGAAAGAATGGGAATAAGTCAAAGATTAGACACTCTAGGAATCAAGGAAGCAGTTCTGTGAACTCTAGTCAACTGTATTTCATGCCGGAGCTTAGAAACTGCTTTGTTGTTGTTTTCTCTGATATTTTTATAATAACAGAGGATAAAGAGAAAAGACCCTGAAGTATAATAAAGGGAAAGGAAGTACTAACCGACACCCAAGTCAGTGTTATTCCTTGATATGGTAACTATCACTTGAGAGACCTTCAAGAAAAAAAAAATATTGGGGAGCACTAAATTTCATTTGGGTTGAAACATTAAGGGAATACTCACAAAAGAGATTAATGATATAGGAGACTTTGATGACATGAAAACTTCAGTTTCAGAGAGTGCAACTGGAAGAGTTTTAATAGAGGAGTATCGTTTCAGTTCAGTCGCTCAGTCATGTCTAACTCTTTGTGACCCCATGAATCGCAGCATGCCAGGCCTCCATGTCCAACACCAACTCCCGGAGTTCACTCAGACTCACGTCCATCGCGTCGGTGATGCCAGCCAGCCATCTCATCCTCTGTTGTCCCCTTCTCCTCCTGCCCCCAATCCCTCCCAGCATCAGGGTCTTTTCCAATGAGTCAACCCTTTGCATGAGGTGGCCAAAGTACTGGAGTTTCAGCTTCAACATCGGTCCTTCCAATGAACACCCAGGACTGATCTCCTTTAGAATGGACTGATTGGATCTCCTTGCAGTCCAAGGGGCTCTCAAGAGTCTTCTCCAGCACCAGAGTTCAAAAGCATCAGTTCTTCGGCGCTCAGCTTTCTTCACAGTCCTACTCTCACATCCATACATGACCACTGGAAAAACCATAGCCTTGACTAGATGGACCTTTGTAGGCAAAGTACTGTCTCTGCTTTTGAATATGCTATCTAGGTTTCTCATAACGTTCCTTCCAAGGAGTAAGGGTCTTTTAATTTCATGGCTGCAATCACCATCAGACCTTTTAGAACTAACACCCAAAAAAGATGTCATTTTCATTATAGGGGGGTGCAATGCAAAAGTAGAAAGTCAAGAAACACCTGAAGTGACAGGCAAATTTGGTCTTGGAATATGGAATGAAGTGGGGCAAAGGCTAATAGAGTTTTGCCAAGAGAACACACTGGTCATAGCAAACACTCTCTTCCAACAACACAAAAGAAGACTTTACACATGGACATCACCAGATGGTCAACATCGAAATCAGATTGATTATATTCTTTGCAGCCAAAAATGGAGAAGCCGACTTCCCTGGTGGCTCAGACGGTAAAGCGTTTGTCTACAATGTGGGAGACCAGGGTTCAATCCCTGGTTTGGGAAGATACCCTGGAGAAGGAAATGGCAATCCACTTCAGTACTATTGCTGGAAAATCCCATGGACAGAGGAGCCTGGTAGGGTACAGTGCATGGGGTCACAAAGAGTCAGACACGACTGAGTGACTTCACTTTCACTTTCACTTTCATACAGTCAGCAAAAACAAGACTGGGGCCTGACTGTGGCTCAGATCATGAACTCCTTATTGCCAAATTCAGACTTAAATTAAAGAAAGTAGGGAAAACCACTAGACCATTCAGGTATGACCTAAATCAAATCCCTTATGATTATACAGTGAAAGTGAGAAATAGATTAAAGGGACTAGATCTGATAGACAGAGTGCCTGATGAACTATGGATGGAGGTTCATGACATTGTATAGAAGACAGGGATCAAGACCATCCCCATGGAAAAGAAATGCAAAAAAGCAAAATGGCTGTCTGAGGAGGCCTTCCAAATAGCTGTGAAAAGAAGAGAAGTGAAAAGCAAAGGAGAAAAGGAAAGATATAAGCATCTGAATGCAGAGTTCCAAAGAATAGCAGGGAGAGATAAGAAAGCCTTCCTCAGCAATCAATGCAAAGAAATAGAGGAAAACAACACAATGGGAAAGACTAGAGATCTCTTCAAGAAAATTAAAGATAGAGGAGTATATTTGTGTGTATATATATTTAACATCATCAGTAAATTTAATTTTGAAAAAGTAAAGTAAAAAGACAGATTAACTTCAGAGATCCTGAGTGCATTCTTAAAAATAAGTCAATAGGTTATAATTGGTCTTTGTTATATAAATATATGGAAAATTTTTAAACATTTTTGTAGAAACAAATAGACTTTTTAATTTAATTACTTTTGAAATTTTTATATGGATAATTGAATATACACATGAAGTTACTGGACTAATAGAGGTCTTCTATATTTTGCTCAGTTTTCCCTTCAGAATTGTTCTAAACAGGCAAATCCTCACAAAAGCCCAGAATTTGAGCAATTTCAGGGAAGAACCTTAAACTCCCTGGTGTAGGACCTTTTCTACATGGGAGATGATAATATTGGTCATAATTTCCTATGGAGATGAATTTGTAATGAAAAAGTCTGTTTCTTTGGTAGCAAGAATAGGATGCAGAAGTTAGTGTGGGCCTGGAGTGCCTAACCAGCTCCGCGGAAATCCGCCAATCAGTCTCACTGGAGCAAGGCAATAGGAAATGACGAGAGTGCACTTAATTCAAGCCACAAACCTAAGGCAGTTAGAGACTGCTCGCTGAAGACAACTGAAAATAAAAACTGAGCTTTGGGAAAAAAATACAAGCTAACACACCACCCATGCTACTGCCAGGCCAGGGGTCCAGGTAAGGTCAGTAAAATTAGAACCAGAACGAGGACTAAAGACATAGGAAAACACTTGAGAAGGTGAAACATTCAGAGGGAATTTAAAATATTCATTTAATTAATCTAGCTAGAATTTTACTGATTTTTTTGGTTGAAAAACGTAAAATACCTTGAAATAAACATATTTTCTATACCACATAGTGATAGAAATTCATACAGCAAATTAATTTCTATTAGAGGAATAAAGTTATAATGACACCCATCAAATTTGTATAGCCAATTCATATCTGCTATACTGGGGTGAAATGTGAGATTTGTGAGTTAGCATTGTGTAGCAGGAAGGTGGTGATGCATAACAATGATAATTGAAACAGTTTGGGCTTGATTTTTCTTCTCATATCTTCTGAAATTCATGTATTCTAATTTGGTCTCTAGTAAATGTTGTCATTTTGTTGCCAGATTATGTCCAATTCTTTTGTGATCCCAGGGACTATAGCCCACGTCGATCCTCTGTCAACAGGATTTTCCAGGCAAGAACTGGAATGGCTTGCCATTTCCTCCTCCAGGGGATCTTCCCAACCTAGGAATCAAGCCCCCATCTCCACGTCTCCTGCACTGCAGGATTCTTTACCACTGAGCCACCAGCGAAGACCTTTAGTAAATGTTACAGACCTGAAATAGAAATCACGGATCACATTTTCTTTTTCTTTTAAGAAGAATTTACATATTTCCTAGATGTTAACTAGGCATGTTGCTTTTCAAGTTCATCACCTACATTTATCAATTAAATACTGCAATGAAGGTGAAGTTAGAGCTTAGTACTATTTAGTGATAATATTGGTATTCATTTACTCATTAACATTTGTATTAAAAAATTTTAATCATAGAATACTTGGAAACCATGGGAAAATGCTTAAAATCGTATAATAGACACCCAGGCATTCATGACCAGATTTAACACATGATAATATTTTGCCTTCCTTGCTTCATGTTTGTTTATAAGAAATGAAATCATATGGATTGAGCCACCTTCATGTTTGCCATTCTTCCTCAGGCAAAAAGTAATACATGATCATCAGAAGTTACTGTGCATTCTTCACAATAGAGATTTTATGCTTTTCTTAAAATGTTGAAAAAGTAATTTTATTTCTTATTTGTATTTCAATGAACAAAAATAGTTTCAGCTGCGTAAAAAGTTGTCTTTTGCCATTCAAAATTAAATTTGTGGACTTATTCATATTGTTCAGTTCAGTCACTAAGTCGTGTCCAACTCTTCACGACCCCATGAATTGTTGCACACCTGGACTCCCTGTCCATCACCAACTCCTGAAGTTTACTTAAACTCATGTTCATCAAGTCGGTGATGCCAGCCAGCCATCTCATCCTCTGTTGTCCCCTTCTCCTCCTGCCCCCAATCCCTCCCAGCATCAGGGTCTTTTCCAATGAGTCAACTCTTCACATCAGGTGGCCAAAGTATTGGAGTTTCAGCTTTAGCATTCCTTCCAATGAACACCCAGGACTGATCTCCTTTAGAATGGACTGGTTGGATCTCCTTGAAGTCCAAGAGACTCTCAAGAGTCTTCTCCAACACCACAGTTCAAAAACATCAATTCTTCAGCACTCAGCCTTCTTCACTGTCCAACACTCACATCCATACATGACCACTGGAAAAACCATAGCCTTGACTAGACGGACCTTTGTAGGCAAAGTAATGTCTCTGCTTTTGAATATGCTATCTAGGTTGGTCATAACTTTCCTTCCAAGGAGTAAGTGTCTTTTAATTTCATGTCTGTAATCACCATCTGCAGTGATTTTGGAGCCCCCCAAAATAAAGTTTGACACTGTTTCCACTGTTTCCCCATCTATTTGCCATGAAGTGATGAGACCAGATGCCATGATCTTAGTTTTCTGAATGGTGAGCTTTAGGCCAACATTTTTACTTTCCTCTTTCACTTTCACATTGTTAACCACAGCTAAATCTATTAATATGAACTGTTGTCTCCTATTGTATTTGCAGGCTTTGTGTGCTTAGTCATTTCTGCCTCTATGAGACCCCTGTGGTATGTAGCCTACCAGGCTCCTCTATTCATGGGCCTTCTCCAGGAAAGAATACAGGAGTGGGTTGTCATGCCCTCTTCCAGGGGATCTTCCCAAACCAGAGATCGAACCCAGATTGAATGTGAATTAACAACTTTTTTAATGATTTCTTTTTTACTGAAGGTATGTATCATATAGGCAGTAATGAGAGTTGGTCAAGATGCTGCTCAGTTAAGGGAACTTTATTCTGTGAGTCATCAAGACCCCACATATTAGACAAATTTTCCTAAAGATTTAGACAGATTTTCCTAAAGAAAAACTCCAGTTCACTTACCCACTAATAAGCAATTTTTGATGATTTTCTGTTGCAAAAAAATGTCACCTAAGTTCATCATAATGTTACTCCCCTCTCTCTGTGATCTTTGTCAGATCAAGTCTATTCTTAAGTCTCATTTTTCCCAAGCAGAGCCCAGGCCTCTAAGGGTACTCAGAGGACCATGAAAGCCAATAGTTAACATTCTCCCTTTCAATCCTGTGCATCTCCATAATATGCTTCTTCTCCATCTTCTTTTATGTTCCTGTGGAAATTTATCCCACAAACTTCGAGGCCTAGTTTATGCTTTCCTTCCACAAATCTTTCTTTCCTTGAACATCAATGACATCTTCTTCTGTTCCCACAATTCATTGCTCATTTATTATTTTCACATTCTGTCTTCTTGCATGTTTATCTGTGATAATGAGTATCTTTAGCTTTGAGAGGCTGGAATCTTGGTTTCTTTCATGTCTTTGCATACAATAGGCGTTTAACTGTTGTAAGTTGGTTGAATCAAGACTAACAATGTGAGCACTCGCATATCATCTTTGAAAAAATATCAAAATATTTTCCAATAGTAAAGTTGAAAAATCAGTCAAGTCGTTAAAATATAGCCTAGATTATTGTTTTAAATAATCAGGTTAAAATGATGGAGTCATATAATCCAAATAATATTTTATTTTTTTTCCTTCTTTGATTTTATCTTCTCCATTTTGACCTTTTAAGAAAGTGTGAAGAACTTTCGAAAATTGATTTTTCCTCCAAATAAGATTTACATAAAGCCACTGGTTATTTACAGAGCCATGCATTGCTTTTTAGTCACCTATCTAATTTGATATTTTGTAAATAATTGCTTATAACCCCTGGTCTTTGAATTTCATAGAACAGTACATTGAAAACAAACTGTTTATTTTAATTAAATAGTCTGAAAACCCCCCAATCACCAGGCATCTACAAAGTTGTATATTTTTCATACTTCTCTGAGTTTATACTGAATTTTCAGGAACCACACAGTGGTTACCTGTTTACTGACATTTCTTAACTAATCCCCAATTATAGAATGATAAGTACATTAAAAGCCTAAGTGAAATACATCCTTCTTTTATAACAAAAAGAATCAAATCACATTTTTTTCTACAACCCCTGTAAGTCTATCCATAGCCGCTGTTATTATCTCATCTTCCAATACAGGCCTTGTTGTCACAGGTCTTTTTACTGTGTATTTGCACCTCTGCTTTCAGAAGTTGACTTCATGTTTTGGCCTTTCTTTGTAATGAAATTCTGAATATGTTCACTGCAGATTAATCCACTATTTTTTTTAGTCACAGGAAAAAAATTGCAAATGCCAGTCTGCTAGTTCTCTGTGTAATGTTTGACAAACTGTATGTTGGAAGAGCACTCTGCACTCTCCTGGCTCTTTTTTGCTAATATTACACTCCTTAGGCTGTGAACTCTTGGATTAGTTTTGGATTCTTAGCATTTTTTTCCCCTTCTTTTGTATAAAAATCTGCATGCATCATTATAAAATCCACTTTTTGTGAAAATTTTTTTAGCAATAGGATATATTTTCTCTTATATTAAATTTTTTCACTATTAATATCTTGTTCTTTCTTCTTGCTGCTCACAACTCTTCAATTTTATTCATTCAATTTCGACAAGATAGTCTGCATAAACTACAGAACAACTCAGACCAAAAATATATAATGAATTCAAAACTATGGTTCTGACTCTGCGTTAGATATCCCAAGAAATAGAAAAACCCTACTTATGCTAAGGTGTGCTGGTTTATTTATTAATTTCATTTTTTGGTGGCTGTGAGCATGTTTGAGATACTCATCACTCCATTTCTCACCTATGATCCAGACTTTTTGGCAAATCCCACCTCTAGACTGGATTAGCTTTTTTTTCTCCTGTGTTTGAACAATTTATTGTCTATAGATCTACAGTTGTATTGTCAAAGTGTTTCATAAAAATTAACTCTTTTAAGACTCTTGTTTGATCTTAATTACCTAAGTGTCTCCCGATTGTGGCCCAATTTGCATGATATCAGAATAAATACATTTCTACAAAACCTTGCATTCTTCAAAATCATGGACTAAAAATAATAGAGTTAATGGGAGAATAAAAGTTGAGTAAATCTATCAACATCAATTGGAGTTTGTAATCAAAGCACTAACAAAAGACAAATTGTATGAATTTGCAAGGATCTGGTTACTAAGTATTGCTTCTAAAGTCTTTAAAAAGTAATATTGTTTCTAATATATAGAATTAACCATAGTAAAAAAAAATAAAAACTTAAAAAAAATAAAAACTAAATTATCTTGACAGAGGGAGTATAAGGTGGGTTTGAAGCTGCTGTTATGATGACAAGAGGAAAATCACCAAGAGCATAGAACACAGAACAAGCCAATAAATACTTTCAAAACTGAGCGCACAACCAAATATCCCAAAGGTGAAAAATGTGGGGTGAATTGCCATTGTGAACTAGGTTATATTTCTCCAGTCAACATTCAGCTGTGTTAGCATGCTTAGCATTCATGTGGATTCTTGGCAATAACAAAGGTGAACTAATCTGACTTCTGAATTGTACTATCATCCTTCTATTCATCAATCATGTATAAACTAACTTGTGCTACTGAAATATCCTTAAAAATACATTGGACAAAAGAGAGTGAAATAAATGCAGTGTCTCCATAGGAAGAGAACCCTTAAACTCCTTATTTATGAAGTTTCCTGTAATCTAATAAAACTGATTCTTCGATGACCATGGAAAATTTACTCACTGAACTCACTGAAATTTATGCAAACATTTACCTTGGCTGCCACGCACTCTTCCTACAATTAACAAAATCTTGGAACCTGTTTTTAGGAAATGCTACACATTCCCTTTCAGAAAATCAGATGGAATGGATATTTAAAGAGAAATTCCTGAATAATTTCACAGTGTCTGATGGTGGCTGAGTCACTCTATCATTGTGATAAATAAGGATATGTTGAGAATCTTTAATTTGATTTGGTGATACCTTTTTATTTGGTGAACCCAAGATCAGAATTGTCCATCATCTTGGAAGAAAGATGATGAATAAGAGAGAGCCTCTCTCCTCATGAGTCTCACAAAATAAGTGACTAAGTTTCCAAATCTTTTATTAATTCTGTATAAGAATTTGGTTATCATTCTCTTAAAAAGCACTTTCTACCTTTTCACTATGCTAAATAAAAAGAAATGCCCAGGTGTTTTTATTATAAATACATCTTTGCATGTTTGCTTTTCTTGGGTTCCTGGCAATGCAGCCAAGCAGAGTGAAAGTTGTTTGATCAAAGAGATACACATCATAGTCTCTGATATGGTGGAGGAACTTCAGAGAGAAGGAACACCAACATCTATGATTTCAGGCAACTTACTTCCCTTTCAAATCTGTAATTTTCTCACTTTGTGGAATGCAGTGTTGGACCAGATTACCACTCTTTCCTTTTAGTATAAAAAGCCAGGTCTCTGTTAATATTTTTAAAAACACAAGTTGTATCACTGTCTAGAATTACAGGTTTTCAATCTGATAACATTTTCAAATTGAGAAGTTAAGTCAAATGCTTTCTAGTGCAGAAAGAGGGATTATAATGTCAGTAAGAAGGTATGTTTTTATGATATACAACCACTGATTCAATGTGCTGGAGTGCATGACTACTACCCATTTGAGTTTCCTAATGGCTGCCTATTCATTATAATAAGCATATTATAGGTATACACATGCAATTATAAACTTGCACACAAAATACAATTAGGAACTTACTCTCTTCCACACATTAAAATTCAGTTTAGTCGCTCAGTCATGTCTGACTCTTTGCAACCCCATGGACTGCAGCATGCCAGGTTTCCCTGTCTATCATTAACTCTTGCAGTTTACTCAAACTCATGTCCGTTGAGTTGGTGATGCCATCTAACCATCTCATCCTCTATCATCCCCTTCTCCTCTCACCTTCAATCTTTCCCAGTATCAGGGTCTTTTCAAATGAGTCAGTTCTTCTCATCAGGTGGCCAAATCATTGGAATTTCAGCTTCAACATCGGTCCTTCCAATGAAAATTCAGGACTGATTTCCTTTAGGATGGGCTGGTCAGACCTCCTTGCAGTTCAAGGGACTCTCAAGAGTCTTCTCCAACACCACAGTTCAAAAGCATCAACTCTTTGGCACTCCACTTTCTTTATAGCTCACTCTCACATCATTACATAACTACTGGAAAAACCATAGCTTTGACTAGAAGGACACATTAAAATACTTCACATGAATGAGCTCATTTTATATTCACAACCAATATATGAAAACTGTTACATCACATTTATACCCATTTTATAGATGAGAACATTGACTATTAAAGAATTTAAAGTGACTTGCCTAAATTCACAGAGAACTTGAATTTGAACCCAGGCAGTCTAAATGAATGGCCTGAGCACCAACATATACAGGGTGTCTGACATACAGTTGATAATCTGTAACTCACTAGTATTCATCTAGTCCTCCATAGAAGTTGCCAATACTGGAACAACATGCAGTTGTGCCTATGGTGACCTGAGGAGGAACACCTGTTCTGACAGTTTATATGTCTATTGTTTAGATTAGTTCTTCAAGTCAGGTGGGGCATCTTCTGACTGTTAATGGTTTCACACTGGGTACTTAAAACAAGCAAACAGTGATGGCATTACTCATTAGTGTGTATGGAAGCCTGAAAGGAATCAATAGACTTAGGGATACTAAGTTCAGTTTGAATCAATTAATCAATGTTGGAAGTTCTAAGCAGGGATTCCTGGATGGCTCAGTGGTAAAGAATCTGCCTACCAATGCAGGAGACATGGGTTTGATCCCTAGTCCAGGAAGATACCACATGCCACAGAGCAGCTCAGCCCATGTGTCACTGAGCCTGTGCTCTAAGCCCAGGAACTGCAACCACTGAGCCCAGGAGTAGCAGCTACTGAATCACAAGTGCCCTAGAGTCTGGGCTCCACAACAAGAGGAGCCATTGCAATGCAAAGCCCGTGTATCACAACAAGAGAGTAGCCCCTGCTCATCACAACTACAGAAAAGCCTGCACAGCAAGGAAGACCCAACACAGTCTAAATTGAAAAAAAAATTAAGAAAAGAAATTCTAAGCAAAGTTAACTGATTATCCTCTATGTGTATAAAGAGCTAACGTGGTATGCACTGAATTCCCATAAAGCAAAATCCTTAGCCTCAAGCTAAGAATAAAAATAGATAACACAATGGAGAAACAACATTATTATGAAAAAATATAGTCACCTGAAAAGTAAACTTAAAAAAATAATTTAAGGTGAAAATACAGGCAGTATTAAAACACAATTCATAAACAATTACCTGGTTAACTGTGTATTTAGAGAATCTCCAAGTAGGGAGAGATTATCTCAGTAACATGCTCAGGAAAAATTTATACAAGTAACAGAAAATAAGTCTGGGGTGGATTTGTATATGAAAGGAAGTGAAAATATTATACACATAGTTAACATTTATAGAATGGAAAATGATTTTTTTACTGTTAATGTTTAAATAGCTAATATAGATTTAAGGGACTAGATATGATAGACAGAGTGCCTGATGAACTATGGCCGGAGGTTCATGACATTGTTTAGGAGACAGGAATCAAGACCATCCCCAAGAAAAAGAAATGCAAAAGAGTAAAATGGCTGCCTGAGGAGGCCTTACAAATAGCTGTGAAAAGAAGGGAAGTGAAAATCAAAGGAGAAAAGGAAATATATACCTATTTGAATGCAGAGGTCCAAAAAATAGCAAATAGAGATAAGAAAGCCTTCCTCTGTGATCAATGCAAAGAAATAGAGGAAAACAATAGAATGGGAAAGACTAGAGATCTCTTCAAGAAAATTAGAGATAACAAGGGAACATTTCATGCAAAAATGGGCTTAATAAAGGACAGAAATGGTATGGACCTAACAGAAGCAGAAGATATTAAGAAGAGGTGGCAAGAATACACAGAAGAACTGTACAAAAAAGATCTTCATGATGTGGATAATCACAATGGTGTGATCACTCACCTAGAGCAGGACATCTTGGAATGTGAAGGCAAATGGGCCTTAGGAAGCATCACTATGAACAAAGCTAGTGGAGGTGATGGAATTCCAGTTGAGCTATTTCAAATCCTGAAAGGTGATGCTGTGAAAGTGCTGCACTCATTATGCCAGCAAATTTGGAAAACTCAACAGTGTCCACAGGACTGGAAAAGGTCAGTTTTCATTCCAATCCCAAAAAAATGCAGTGCCAAAGAATGCTCAAATTTCCGCACAATTGCACTCATCTTACACACTAGTAAAGTAATGCTTAAAATTCTCCAAGCCAGGCTTCAGCAATACGTGAACCATGAACTTCCAGATGTTCAAGCTGGTTTTAGAAAAGGCAGAGGAACCAGAGATCAAATAGCCAACATCCATTGGATCATTGAAAAAGCAAGATAGTTCCAGAAAAACATCTATTTCTGCTTTATTGACTAGGCCAATAGTATGTGTGGATCACAATAAACTGTGGAAAATTCTGAGAGAGATGGGAATACCAGACCACCTGACCTGCCTCTTGAGAAACCTATATGCAGGTCAGGAAGCAACAGTTAGAACTGGACATGGAACAACAAACTGGTTCCAAATAGAAAAATGAGTACCTCAAGGCTGTATATTGTCATCCTGCTTATTTAACTTATATGCAGAGTACATCAAGAGAAACCCTGGGATGGAGGAAGCGCAGGCTGGGATCAAGATTGCTGGGAGAAATATCTATAACCTCAGATATACAGATGACACCACCCTTATGGCAGAAAGTGAAGAAGAACTAAATAGCCTCTTTGTTGAAGGTGAAACAGGAGAGTGAAAAAGTTGCCTTAAAGTTCAATATTCAGAAAACTAAGATCATGGCATCTGGTCCCATCACTTCATGGGAAATAGATGGGGAAATAGTGGCTGACTTTATTTTTCTGGGCTCCAAAATCACTGAAGATGGTGACTGCAGCCATGACATTAAAAGACACTTACTCCTTGGAAGGAAAGTTATGACCAACAGAGACAGCATATTAAAAAAAAAAAAAAAAGAGAGAGAGAGAGAGACATTACTTTGCCAACAAAGGTCCATCTAGTCAAGACTATGGTTTTTCCTATGGTCATGTATGGATGTGAGAGTTGGACTATAAAGAAAGCTTAGCACAGAAGAATCGATGCTTTTGAACTGTGGTATTGGAGAAGACTCTTGAGAGTCCCTTGGACTGCAAGGAGATATGACCAGTTCATCCTAAAAGAGATCAGTCCTGGGTATTCATTGGAAAGACTGATGTTGAAGCTGAAACTCCAATACTTTGGCCACCTGATGTGAAGAACTGACTCTTTGGAAAAGACCCTGATGCTGGGAAAGATTGAGGGCAGGAGGTTTTGGGCGACAGAGGATGAGATGGTTGGATCGCATCACCGACTCAATGGACATGGGTTTGGGTGAACTCCAGGTGTTGATGATGAACAGGGAGGCCTGGCGTGTTGCTGTTCATGGGGTTGCAAAGAGTCAGACACGACTGAGTGACTGAACTGAACTGAACTAATATAAATAGAAGATAAATTACTTGAAAGTAATGAACATATGATTTAACTTATGGCTTGGTTGAAACAAAGGCATAACTAATTTTATGGTATAAATGTATACCATACATTTTACACATCTCTCTTTTGTTTTCAATCTCAGTTTTGCTGGCCACTCATTTGCAGGATCAAATTCCATCATCTTTGATATTTTACTAACTTTAAGTTATTTTTATGTTTAATTATCTCAAAAGTATACATATTTAATATCTTTTAATATGAATTTATTTATTTTAATTCGAGGTTAATTACTTTAGTATTGGTTTTGCCATTACATCGACATGAATCTGCCACAGGTATACACATGTTCCCCATCGTGAACCCCCCTCCCTATAGTTCTTTTCAAAGTTGGGTTAGTTTCTGCTGTAGGACAAAGTAAATCAGCTATTAATATATGTATACCTTTATCCCCTCCTTTTTGGATTTCCTTCCCTTATAGGACACCACAGAGCATTGAGTAGAGTTCCCTGTGCTATTAAGTTCTCACCAGTTACCTGTTTTATACATAGCATCAATAGTGTATATACATCAATTCCAATCTCCCAATTCATCCTTTCCCCCCTTGGTATCCATACATTTGCTTTCTATTTCTGTTTTGCAAATCTGTTCAGCTCAGTTCAGTCACCTCATGTCTGACTCAGCCACCCCATGGACTGCAGCATGCCAAGCTTCCCTGTCTGACAACAATTCCCAGAGGTTGCCCAAACTCTGACAACAATTCCCAGAGGTTGCTCAAACTCATGTCCATCAAGTCGGTAATGCCATCCAACCATCTCATCCCCTTCTCCTCCTGCCTTCAGTCTTTCCCAGCATCAGGGTCTTTTCCAAAGAGTCAGCTCTTCACATCAGGTGGCCAAAGTATTAGAGTTTCATCTTCAGCTTCAGTCCTTTCAATGAATATTCAGGACTGACTTTTTTTTTTACAATTGACAGATTTATCCCCTCGCAGTCCAAGGGACTCTCAAGAGTCTTCTCCAATACCACAGTTCAAAATCATCAATTCTTTGGCACTCAGCTTTATAGTCCACTCTCACATCCATACATGACTACTGGAAAAAACAGAGCTTTGACTAGACGGACATTTGTTGGCAAAGTAGTCTCTACTTTTTAACATGCTGTCTAAGTTGGTCACAACTTTTCTTCCAAAGAGCAAGTGTCTCTTAATTTCATGGTGCAGTCATGATCTGCAGTGATTTTGAAGGCCAAGAAAATAAAGTCTCTCACTGTTTCCATTTTTTCCCCTTCTATTTGCCATGCAATGATGGGACCTAATGCCATGATCTTAGTTTTTTGAATGTTGAGTTGTAAGCCAACTTTTTCATTCTCCTCATTCACTTTCATCAAAAGGCTCTTTAGTTCTTCTTCACTTTCTGCCATAAGGGTAGTGTCATCTGTACATCTGATATTCTTGATATTTCTAACAATCTTGTTTCTAGCCTGTGTTTCATCCAGCCTGGCATTTCACATAATGCATGCTGCATATAAGTTAAATAAGCTAGGTGACAATATATATCCTTGATGCACTCCTTTCCCAACTAGGAACCAGTCTGTTGTTCCATGTTCAGTTTTAACTGTTGCTTCTTGACCTGCATACAGAATTCTCAGGAGGCAGACAAGGTGGTCTGGTATTCCCATCTCTTCAAGAATTTTCCACAGTTTGTTGTGATCCACACAGTCAAAGTCTTTGGCATAATCAATAAAGCAGAAGTAGATGTTTTTTGGAATTCTCTTGCTTTTTCAATGATCCAGTGGATGTTGGCAATTTGATCTCTGGTTTTGCAAGTAGGTTTATATTTTTAAATGAAGGAAAATGCATGTTTTATTTAAAACTTTCATAGTTTATTTATAATTTTTAAATATTTGACATATGGTATATGGCCACCATCTGTTCTCTTGCTTTGGCCCATTCGGATATTAGGAGTGGACATGCACATTGATTTAAGGCAGGAAGAGAAGGGGGCAACAAAGGATGAGATCGTTGATAGCATCACCAATTCAATGGACATGAGTTTGAGAAATCTCTGGGAGTTGGTGATGGGCAGGGAAGCCTGGTGTGCTGCAGTCCATGGGGTCGCAAAGAGTCAGACACGACTGAGAGATTAAACTGAACTGAACTGCACATCATCCATGAGAGGTGTGGCACCATGGTCCTATGTTTATTATTGTATCTGGAGATCTTGTGGCTTGTGACAAAAGAAGCCTTTTTAAGTGTGAAATTTAGGGTAGTTTGTCAAGGTAGTAAGTGATTTGTTTCGGGAATGAATATTTTCCCCAAGTTATTTTTAAATCCTACAGATATCTGTTAGCTATCTTTTCAGGGCTGGGATTTAAAACACAATATTGCAATTTACTGATTTATGTTCTTAGCCTTCAAAGTTCTTGAGACAGATGTGCGTGTTGAGTATTTTTCCTCTTTCTTTCTGGATAATATTATTCTTCTACCTTCTAAGTATGAAAACATACAAAAGGCACCAAAAAAAATGAAATCCTTAGTCAATCAAAACCTGGTCACATACATCACAAATATTTATCTCTTTACCATTGCAGCCATTTGTAATTTTCCTGTGCTCTGCCCATGTCTCAGGGCACAGTCCTCATCCAAATCACATTTTTTAAGCAGCTTTGTCTGCAGTCATTCTTATCCACACACTTTTTTGTCCACTGCATTGGACAAGATTTGTGCAATATACAATATGACATGAGTAGTTAGTGCAATAGGATGGGAAAGGCCTCTATTGTCTTCTCCTTATGCTTCTGGAAAGTCTCTGTGGTTCCAGCCCCCACTGGGCAGGCATTCCTACCATGTCCTCAGACCCTATCCAACACCTTTTGTCTTAATTCCAGTTACCAGACTCAAGCTAGAACACTGCTCCTTTCCTGTCTCCTAGTGCATGAGGTTTTGCTGCTTCCCATTCTAGCTAATTTCTCAGTTGTTGAAATCATTAAATTCATCTATTGAACTTCCTAACATAGGCTTCCTTTTCAGTCTGGATCCTGATGTAGGTACCCACATCTTTTTAACGTTTCTGGTTTGGGAGGCAGAGACAGCAATCTGAATTGCTGAAATTCTGTGTGACTAATAAAATTTTAAAAAATCATATGCCTTTTGATCAGCCCATAGACAGGAGTGCTGAGCAATTACAAGTTATTAGGAAATCATTTTAAATTAATTGAATTAAATAATTGTTGTTCAGTCACTAAGTTGTGTTAAACTCTTTGAGACCCCTTGGACTGCACCATGTCAGGCTTCCCTGTCTTTCACTATCTTCTGAAGTTTGCTAGAATTCATGCCCATTGAGTTGGTGATGCTCTCTATCCATCTCATCCTCTGCTACCCTCTTCTCCTTTTGCCTTCTGTCTTTCCCAGCATCAGAGCATTAGAGTCTCTTCTAGTGAGTCAGTTCTTTGCATCAGGTGGTGAAAAGTATTACAGCTTCAGCATCAGGATCAGTCCTTCCAATGAGTATTCAGAATTGGTTTCCCTTAGGATTGACTGGTTTGATCTCCTTGCTGTCCAAAAGAATCTCAAGAGTCTTTAGCAGTACAATTCAAAAGCATCAATTCTTCAGCACTCAACTTTCTTTATGGTCCAAATCTCACCTCCTTACATGACTTCTGGAAAACCACAGCTTTGACTGTATGGACCTTTGTCAGCAAAGTGATGTCTCTGCTTTTTAATACACTGTCTAGTTTTCTCATAGCTTTCCTTCCAAGGAACAAGCGTCTTTGAATTTCATGGCAGCAGTCACCATCTGCAGTGATTTTGGAGCCCAAGAAAATAAAATATGTCACTGTTTCCACTTTTTCCCCTTAAACAACTTTTAATATGAGACTTGTTTTGGTAAATATTATATAATACATTAGATCTTTCTCACTCCAGATCTTTATAGAATAATAAAATATAAACAGTAGTAAGAGAACAAATTGAGTGAGGATCTACTATAATTTTCTGTGAGGAATTAATCATTTCTCTTGGAATGATATCTAAAACTAATTGTATGTTTGTAATTGTTGAAGGATAACTATTATCATTATAACTGAAAATTTTCTCAAAATCACTAGATTCATAATCTTACATTCTCTTTCTTGAAAAATTACCATTATGCTGCTGCTGCTAAGTCACTTCAATCTTGTCCAACTCGGTGTGATCCCAGAGACAGCAGCCCACTAGGCTCCTCTGTCCCTGGGATTCTCCAGAAAAGAACACTGGAGTGGGTTGCCATTTCCTTTTCCAATGCATGAAAGTGAAAAGTGAAAGTGAAGTCACTCAGTCTCGTCCGACTCTTCGCGACCCCATGGACTGCAGCCTACCAGGCTCCTCCGTCCATTGGATTTTAGAGGCAAGAGTGCTGGAGTGGGGATGCCATTGCCTTCTCCTAATTACCATCATAGATTCAGAAAAATCCTTAGACCTAGTGGATAAATTATAGTAAAAATGATGGTATTGGACTTTTCTCCTTTCTTGCAAGATATTTATAACATGATTTACATACTCAGTGCGGAACTTAAGAATTTTCCAAGAAACATCATCAGAACAATACCTTCCCTTGGCACTGCTATCACTTCCATTTTTAAATTAATGGTGGAATTAGTGACACAGAAGGTACCTGAATGAGAGTAGTTTTATAATTGGATCTGTTATTTTTTCCCTTAAGAGGCCATTCACTAAGTCTTTATGATAGATTTTATTATTTTTCTAAACATTTCCTACCTCTCGTTTGAAGATGAAAATGAATCCCCACTCTGTCAATCTCAGGAGTAGCCATGTCACCTGTTTTGGCCTCTAAGGGAGGGGCAATGACATGTATCCTTTTGAAGAGAAACTTTAAAAGCCAGTTTCTTTGTTATATACCACTGAAAATATGGGATTGTTTATGCATCACGCCTTACTCTATCCTGATAGATATAGTGATTCACACAAAATTGTTGAGTATTTGTCATAAAACTATTGTTAAATCTCAACCAGACCCTAAGTTTACTCAGTGCAATAAACAATCTCCTTCCTATGTGAAATGCAATAGAGCTGGGTTAAGGCTGGTTATCTCTAAAGTTCTTTTATTTATGAAATTCTGTTTCTTTCCCAACTGAGAATATGTGAACAGGCTTATAGTGAATAAAATTAAGGAAGAATTTTCCCAACAGTTGTACTGAAGAAATTATCTGTTTTCAAAAATAATTCTGATAAAAGTTTTTCTCTTATAATTGGCATTATTTAGAATATAGGTTTGTCTTTAGGAGCAGCTTCAAATCATTGTGAGATTTTGTGATCAAAAAATTTCAACATTGTGTTTTTGGCTCAATGTATATTTCAGAGGGCTTGGTTTAACTTCTAACTGGTAGTAAAGATACCAGTAAAGATGTTTAGAAGTGACTTCCAACTGAAAACTGACTTCAGATATATATGCCTATGAATGTACCTCATTTAGCAGTATTGATTCTATAATTCTATAGTAAATAATAGTAAAGAATATTTATGTGTATATAAATAAAACAAGTACTTTACACATAATTAGTATGGAATTAGACTCAAATTTCTATGAGACTGGTCTTCTTTTTACCATCTTAATATATAGTAGGTACTCACTGAAAAATATGCTGAAGAATGATATTATGCCTGGGGGAGAGCATGGCAACCCACTCCAGTATTCTTGCCTGAAGAATATCCATGGGCAGAAGACCCTGTTGGGCTACAGTCCCCATAGGGTTGCAAAGAGTCGGACACAACTGAGCAACTAAGCGCGTGACATCATGAGGCCATATTATATAATGAAAATGATCATTGCTGATTTTGTACAAAATTTTGTTATTTGAGCCTAGAAGAAAATCAAATTAAATACTATTTTAAAGATAATAAGTTAAAATAAAATAAGCTCTAGCACTAATTTATTAATTGATATATTCATTGATTTAAGCATTCATATATTTATTCACTTACTTCACAAATAGTAATTGAGCCTTCTATTGCTAGTGAAAAAGTGAAAATGAAGTTGCTCGGTCGTATCTGACTCCTTGCGACACCATGTACTGTAGCCTACCAGGCTTCTCAGTCTATGGAATTTTCCAGGCCAAATTACTAGAGTGGGTTACCATTTCCTTCTCTAGGGGATCTTTCCAACCCAGGGATTGAATCCAGGTCTCCCGCATTGCAGGCAGAAGCTTTACCATCTGAGCCACCAGGGCAGTGCATTAAATACTACAGATAGAAAAAAAAAATTGGGGAAAAATCTAATATTTGGAAAGGATTCATTGAACAACATGAAATATTATTTATAAAATAAATGTATTTTTGAAATGATTACATAATCAAAATACCGATAGTTACATGCATTTGTTTTGACATCCTCTTCTTAATTGTTGCTTCACATGAAATAACTAAGGGATCTCAAACTCTATTTATGAGTTAATTAACTATATTGCTGCCTATGGAATAAGGAATTAATTATTTCATCACTATCATATATTTTCTACAGTCACTGTAATGTGATCCCCTATGGTGCCCTTTTCCCTGTATCTCTAGACTCAAGATGAGTGATATATGGAATTCCACCTTTTTGCTGATGGAAAAGGAACCCAGATTATGTGTAGAAAATAATCACTTGTAATATAGGAATCAAGTTACTGAAGCTGATAGAAAATAAAGTGAATGGTAAACTTTGAGAAATATTTGAGATTAGATCTTTAATTGCTGGTCTGTGAATATGGTTATTGATCCATGTATTATAAGTGCACAAGTACACTGATGATATTACTATAATTCTTTAAAATCTTAATAATTCCATTACAAATTAAAACATGACTGACATAAACTAGACTCTTTGCATCCTCATATCTTCCTCTTCTTTATGTCTGTTTTTCTTTTCTCTAGTCTGAACTATCCTCTCCAAACACTTTTTGCTCATGAATTCTAATCAAATCATTTACTTAACTGATTTGTTGCCTCCCTCATGTGCCTTCTTTGACTATCATCTATTTCCACCCAGACAGACAGACACATTTCTTCCTTTCTACTTAGAACTACAACTTTTTCAAAATTTTCACTACAGACTACGACATTTAGTTGTACATATTTGTGACTTCTCCATCATTCCTATTCTACTAATCATCTATAGGAAAACATACTTCTTGGTTATACTTATGCACCCAGAAGATGAAACAAGGGCAGATGGAAGTCATTCAAATATTAGTCCTATTGGAAAAAGTAAATAATTCAACACAAACATTTTAGGTAAAAGACCTGAATTCTTAATGCAAATTCTATTTATATACCGCTAATCAAGATTCCACAGTCCCTGATGTCTCTTGAAAATTTCCATCTCATTACCTCTAATTAAACATGGAACAGTTTCAAGCCCCTCATTCTCATCTCTCCTGAACTTGAGCTTCCATGGATATTTATTGATTTTTGTTCAGCATATTATCCACATCCTTGTTTTTCAATTAAACTGTATGGGTTTTCCCCAGTTTATTTCTTTCCACTCCAACTAAGCTGAATATATCTGTTAAGGAATATGTTTCTCAGTTCTATCATTTCTGCATTTCATGTCTTATATATAGCTACCAGCTTAAAGAATTTTCTTCTAATCTCTAATTAATATTTTTGGAGTAATCTCAAAATTGTTTTACTATTGCCACTTCAGATTTCTTCAGTTTTCCCCAAATGCAAGGGAATCAATCCACCCTACAGTGTAAAAACAATCCTACCACTCTTTTGAATTAAGCCTGTCATTTATTTTTCATAGTCTATAGAAGTGAAGTGAAGTGAAAATGGCTCAGTCGTGTCCAACACTTTGCAACCCCATGGACTATACAGTCCATGAAATTCTACAGGCCAGAATATTGGAGTGGGTAGCCTTTCCCTTCTCCAGGGGATCTTCCCAACCCAGGGACTGAACCCAGGTATCCTGCATTTGCAGGCGGATTCTTAACCAGCTAAGCCACCAGGGAAGCCCCATAGTCTATGCTGCTGCTGCTAAATCGCTTCAGTCAAGTCCGACTCTGTGCGACCCCAGAGACGGCAGCCCACCAGGTTCCTCATCCCTGGGATTCCCCAGGCAAGAACGCTGGAGTGGGTTGCCGTTTCCTTCTCCAACGCATGAAAGTTAAAAGTGTTAAGTGAAGTCACTCAGTTGTGTCCAACTCCCAGTGACCCCATGGACTGCAGACTAGCAGGCTACCAACCAGTCCATGGGATTCTCCAAGCAAGACTACCAGAGTGGGTTGCCATTGCTGTCTCTGCCATAGTCTATAGAATAGAGGATAAATGATTTTGACTGATAAATGACTTTTACTTTCAACAATATCTCCAGTCTCATCTCCCATCACCTAATGTTCCAGACATAGTTGCACAGTTCAAGTTTCCTGAAAGTTTAATGCAAAAGTCATGCTTGAAGAAATGAAGTCACTCAGTCGTGTCTGGCTCTTTGCAACCCCTTGGACTATAAACTACCAGGCCCCTCTGTCCATGGGATTTTCCAGGCAAGAATACTAGAGTGGGTTGCCATTTCCTTCTCCAGGGTATCTTCCCGACCCAGGGATTGAACCCGGGTCTCCCGCCTTGCAGGCAAACACTTTAACCTCTGAGCCACCAGCTCCCCTAAGTCATGCTTAGGCACTTTCAATTTCTTCTACATTTAATAGTGAAGTTCATCACTACTAAAGTGACAAGTACTTTTATTGAAATATGTATCATGAGTATTTGTTTCTACCTCTATCTTGCAGAAGATTCTGTGAACTTGTTGCATATAGGGACTGTATTTTATTATTATTAACATTTGTATCCCTAGTACTTAAAGGAAGATGTGGTACATGCTAGGCACAAAATAATTGAGTAACTGAATGATTTTACATTCACACTCACACACTCACAATATGCATATGTACATATATACTCATCTATATTTAGATATGCATATATTTACATATTCCTGGAGTTGTTCAGTTGCTCAGTCATGTCTGACTCTTTGCAGCCTCATGGACTGCAGCATGCCAGGCTACACTGTCCTTTACCATCTCCCAGAGTTTGCTCAAACTCATGTCCATTGAGTTGGTGATGCCATTTAACCATCGTGTCCTCTGTTGTCCCCTTCTCCTGACTTCAATTCTTCTGAGCATCAAAATGGCAACCCACTCCAATATTTTTGCATGGAAAATTTCATGGAGAGAGGTTCCTGGCAATCTATAGTACTTGGGGGTCATAAAGAGTCAGACATAACTGGGCATATGTGCAAATTTACATACATTGTGTATATGTATACAAATATGCATATCTATTACATTTAATAACTGATTTGTAGATGAATTATTTTTGTATTTCCATATTACCTTAACGTTTAAATGATAAAAATTATTTTTCTCCAAGGTAATAAAAGTGGGTTATAAAGTATAGTCTACTAGAATATTAATTAAAGTGTATTGTTTCCAAAGACAATAAGAAGTTTCAAAATATAGTTAGCCAATCATTTCTTCTGACACTTAAACTGACTGTTACAGGTGGAAACTGCTTGGAGAATGCTGGCAGTATAAATTAGCCACATCTTTTTCTTGGCTTTTGACACTTTGTAAGTTTTCTCACGTTTCATAAAACCCTCTGCCGCAGACTGCACTTAATACTATAATTTGCATATTGATTACTAATGACATTATCAAATACACAAAACCCTTTATATAATACATATTTGAATAAGTACCAATGTATAAAAGAGGTCATTAAAGTGTTTTTCTTTTGCTAAAAACTGGTTAAATTTCAATACTCTTTCACATTACATCATTTAATACACCTACAGAGACGGTAAATTTACTTTCATGAATTTTTATTTCTCTTAGTTATTACTGTTATAGCAGAGAAGTGAAAAAATACACAGCATACTAGTAAACATAAAAACATACTAGTAACTCCATTGCCTTCTCTCTCGTTAATCATAGATGAAATATTTGAAAATAAATGTTTCTTACAATGTCAACTTATCTCACAGGACAAGTTTATTTTCCTTTTATTTTTAAATATTAAGATTTTAACATGCTTTTCAACAAATAACAATGTAAACTATAGAGGTTCTTACAAGAATATCAAGGGCCAAAGAGCTTCTTGAGCTATGAAAATATAGTTTATGTGCATATAAGTAGGGGATTCATATACAGTCTTAAATATTCAAAGTAGTCCATGGTTCAAAGTTTAACAATCACAGATTTGTGCTAACAAATGTTATAAACTATTTTCTTGATTATAAAGTTCAGCTTATAATTTTCACAGTTCTGCAATTGCTTTATGAACCTTTGGATACAGTATTTAAATGTGCTTTGCTTTATTTATAGAACTTCATTTATTTTCTACAGAAAAAGTCACTACCCAAGGAGATTTGGCAGTGAGATTGTAGGAGGAAAGAAATGAAGGAAATTTTTACTGTAAAGCATCTTCTTGTGGTCAGGCATTGGTCTAACTGGTTTACATATGCTGCACCATTTCATTCTGTTGAAGATGAAGCCTGACACTAAAGCAGTAAGGATAGATTTTATACAGTAATACTATCAACGTAGGGAAGAGACTCTAGCATGAATTAAACTGAATTTTGCTGAAATAAATGGCTGGAGGCTGTTTAAGGACTGGGATACATTAAGGGAAAGGCACTAAGGAATCTTGGTGCAGGGGGGTGGGGGCTGATTCATATGACTAGTGCTCCTGGATTTGTTAATTGGAGTTTATCCAGAGGAGAAATAAACTTCTTTCTTTATAACAGGAGGCAAACTGAAACAAACCTTCCCTGGAAGTATGCCCCTTGTCCTCCCAATAGGGACTGGGAGGGGAAGGGTTTCCTTTCTGAACATTTGCATTTCAAAGAGATATGTCCCTGAGGAAATAGTTTGAGGTGGTAGTTTCATGTCTCTCAAAAAGGAGGTTAGGGATTTATAGTTTCAAGCTTTCCACAGTAACTGCTGTAAGAGCAGGTTCAGGAGCCTATCTGCCTATCACCAGGTTCTGCCTGGAACAAACAGTACATGCTCCTGGCAGCCTTGAGTGGTTCTCCTGCAGGCGTTTTAAGGAAGGGCTGGAGTCATCCTAGGGAAAGGGCTTCTGGAAGCTATGCTAGAGTTTGTCATTCCTTCGTGCAGAGGTTTGGACCATGGTGCCTTTATGTGCCAAGAGTTCTGAAGTTCTCAATCCACAAAACACTTTGGAGAACTAAAGTCAAGAGTGTATTTTTCTTGATGTTTTGCTGTTAGAAATGTTGAAAATTATCAAGTAGAATTCAAACCTAGGTACATCCAATTCCAAATCCTGTGCATCTTTCTGCTATACCTCAACACTTCCATTTAAAATTCAAATCAATCTTTTCCTTCATATTCAGAATTGAAACAGAGACCTAAAGAGTAGTTTTTTTTTGTAAAATGTGGACTTCTCTGGTGGCTCAGATGATAAAGAATCTGCCTGCAATGCAGGAGACCAGGGTTCAGTCCCTGGGTTGGGAAGATCTCCTGGGGAAGGAAATGGCAACCCACTCCAGTATTCATGCCTAGAAAACTCAGTTCAGTAAGAACTGAACACCCAGTTGTTCATTATATACCTTAAGAAACAGATTTTATTAACATCTTAGAAGCTCAGTGAGTTTCTGTCCCAGAACATAGGCCTGTCTCTGTACCCCAACGATAATCACACCAGGATTATGTATTATTCATTCTCTAAGTCTCCTTATATATTTTGTCATATATCTCTAAACCATGGATATCTCTGAATCATATATTTTAAAGATTTACATATATAATATTTTATGTACAAAGATTTCTGCGATTGCTTCTATTGTTCAATACCAGTTTTTTTTCTGACTTTGTTCATACCTTTAAATATAGTTCATCTATTTTTATTGTACACGATATTTATTCTTGCCAATGTACATTCTTCAAATGATAGAGCTTTTTTTTAGTGCTTTTACCCTTCAAATTGAAATTTAAAGTTCATGTAAAGTTGACTTTTTATAATTTGATGTAAGCTTCCTTTTCTATATACAGAGCTAGTCATTTCAGTACCAATTATCAAATGGTTCATCCTTTTTAAATATTTTGCAATGCTTAAATAAAATAAATATTGTTTACCTATTATAAGCATAAATCAAATTTCTATACTTGTGTGATTGGTCAGCTCTCTGTTCCATCTGTCTCTTCAGCTATTTCTGTATCATCTGATAAGTGGTTTAGCCAGTCAGTGACGATTCTTGAACTTTGGGGAACCAAATAAATTTTAGAGTCAGTTTGTCAAAACAGAGTATTTTTGCCTTTTATTCCCAACAAATGACTTTGTACTTTTTTGATCACAGATGAATCATTTTTTTTCTACACTATCAGCTTTTTTTTTCCATAGAAGTACACATATGCTTTACTTGCTTCACAGGACTTATGTGCAAATCTAAAGTAAAGTAATATAGAAAACCCAATTATATAACATGTAAACCACCATGAATATTGTTCCTGAAAAATAGCTTGCTTATTTATTTATGTGAGGTATAAGTATGCATACCTCTCATATTCCCAGTCTACCCTCCTCTGCCCAACATGTAATATACCACTATTTTAATATCAACAGAAGGCCCTACTAGTAGTCATTTGTGCCTATACAAATTTATCACAATTTCCACTATGTGTCTAATAACAAACTATCTTTTTTAGTTAACATATATTTAAATTAATATTCAAATTTAAAAGAGAGTCTGCAGTCTGTAAGCTACCAATTCACAGGTCAGTGGAGAACAACTTAGGTCATCTGAAAATGAGGACTTCAGCATAAAAACTTGGTAAATACACAAGACTTATGTTCAGCCTTAATGATGAGTTTAGTGCCTAACTTTGGCTAATTTATTTAATCTTTCTAAGTGTCTGTTTCCTAATACATAAAATAAAGATTGTAATAATATTGACCTAATGCTGTCATTGTGAGAGAGACACAAGATGTGAAAAAGAATTTGCATACTTTAGTGTGTTATGTAAAGCATACTTGTGATTATTAAACTGTAGGTGTAAACTTGTCATGTTGTATGAGCCAAAATAAATTTTAAGTGTCTTAGAGCAATTTGTTTTTGAAAGAAATTTGGCAAATCTCTTTAGAGAGCAAATAATTATTTTGTAATCCAGATAAATTCATACAACTTGAATAAACAAACTGAAATTTTGATTTTTTTAGAATGATTCATTTATTTACTCTTTCTAAAACTCTTTTAATCTATATAAGTGATAAAAATTACCATTTCTGTGTGTAATAAGAAGAATCAGTAGAAGCATTAAAAGAGTCTCTGGAGACCATGAAGCCAACAAATAATTAAGTACTCATCTATAAAACCAGTTATGTGTTATGAGTATTAGGATTTGTTATATTTTGATTACATTTCGCCCTTTCATTGAAGGTTAACAAAAAATTCTTCAGTTTAAGAAGCAAGAAAGATCATTGTTCAAAAAAGCAAATGTACAAATCAATAAATGTTTTCTACCATTTATGAATACATAACGAAGAGGGAAGTTAAAGGAAAGCATAAAAAGCATAAATTTCCTCATCGTGCATAACATAGATTCAATCAGTATTGTCTAAAACTGAAATTAAAAGAATGGAAGGAAGAGAGAAAGGAACAAAGAAGCAGGTTGTCAAAGTGACATTAATGTGAGCTGTGGGTATTCCATGTCCTCACACTCTTGTTTCTGTCAGTCTGTAGTATACCCATTCCAATGATTTACCATATCTCATTGTGAGTTTAATTTCAATTTCCCTAACTATGGTTTTGTTTTCATGTATTTTTTGGCAATTCATTTAACTCCTTTTTATAAATATTTGTTTAAGAATTCTGTTTTCTTATTGATTTGTAAAAAATCTTATTATATGTACTCTGACATAATATATTTTCTCCCAGTTTTCAATTACTTTTTTATATTTTTAAGGATGACTTTTTTCACCAAATTTTAAATTTTGATGTATTTCAATTTATCCATTTTTATTTTCTGATTTGTGATTTTGATGTCCTAAGACATCTTTGCTTATTCTAGTATCATAAAGATTGATCCTATAACATCCTTTAAATAGTTTAATTTTTACTTAAATATCTAGACTTTTAATCTTATGGACTTAATTTTATGTATGGTAGAAGATAAGAGTCAATGTTACTTATTTGTCTTGTGAATATTGTTCTAGAGAATTTTTTTCCACTTAATTTCCTTGTCAGTTTTCAAGTTCTGTGATCTCAGTCTCCAATGCACATTTAATCTAATTCAGGGAAATATCCATCTCAAATATTATATTTTTATCTTTAAAATTGTAGTTTGTTACTCTTTTTATCACTCAAAATGTGTTTATTAACAACTTATGGTTCATGGTGCTCTTCAGACATTTGTACAAAGAGATTTATTGTGTACAGGTTAATGAGTACAAGACTGCCCCAAAGGCAATTCAGTACATCTGCAAGTTACTTATTACACAACTGAGGTGAATTAGATAACTTCCACACACCCTGTATTACACCAATCAACACAAAATCAGGAGGGAAAGGCTCAGTTAACTCAAGACTGTAAACAATGTCTCCTGTTAGAAAATCTGATCTGATTTACCAACAAAGCATCTTTATAAAATATATTCTTCTAACTATGTGAGTTTTCCACATTCTCAAGTCCCCTACATTCATGGAAATATTCAGAAAAATAAAATTATCTTCTTAGTAGTCATCTATAAAGACTGCTTCCATCTGAGTAAATTAGAAATTTATCCTGAGGAACTCCATTCTCCCCCTCCACCCAACCTAAGAAAAGATATTTGGCAGTTGGATTTAAATTGAAGCACTGGGGAGTCTGTCTTCACCTTGGAGCAGGGCTTTCTCATATTATAAAATGACATCCCCAAACCAGAAATAGTTTGTTACGTTTTATGTCTTCCATTGTTATATTGATTATACTCATGTATTCAGTTCAGTCCAGTTCAGTCACTCAGTCGTGTCTGACTCATTGCAACCCCATAAATCACAGCAAGCCAGGCCTCCCTGTCCATAACCAACTCCTGGAGTTTACCCAAACTCATATCCATCGAGTCGGTGATGCCATCCAGCCATCTCATCCTCTGTCACCCCCTTCTCTTCCTGCCCCCAATCCCTCCCAGCATCAGGGCCTTTTCCAATAAGTCAACTCTTCACATGAGGTAGCCAAAGTATTGGAGTTTCCACTTTAGCATCAGTCCTTCCAATGAACACCCAGGACTGATCTTTAGAATGAACTGGTTGGATCTCCTTGCAGTCCAAGAGACTCTCAAGAGTCTTCTCCAACACCACAGTTCAAAAGCATCAATTTTTTGGCGCTCAGCTTTCTTCACAGTCCAACTTTCACATTCATACATGACCACTGGAAAAACCATAGCCTTGACTAGATGGGCCTTTGTTGGCAAGGTAATGTCTCTGCTTTTGAATATGCTTTCTAGGTTGGTCATAACTTTCCTTCCAAGGAGTAAGTGTCTTTTAATTTCATGGCTGCAGTCACCTTCTGCAGTGATTTTGGAGCCCATAAAAATAGAGTCTGACACTGTTTCCCCATCTATTTCCCACGAAGTGATGGGACCAGATGTCATCATCTTAGTTTTTTAAATGTTGAGCTTTAAGCCAACTTTTTCACTCTCCTCTTTCACTTTCATCAAGAGGCTTTTTAGTTCCTCTTCACTATCTGCCATAAGGGTAGTGTCATCTGCATACCTGAGGTTATTGATATTTCTCCTGGCAATTTTGATTCCAGCTTGTGCTTCTTCCAATCCAGCGTTTCTCATGATGTACTCTGCTTATACGTTAAGTAAGCAGGGGTGACAATATACCGCCTTGACGTACTCCTTTTCCTATTTGGAACCAGTCTGTTGTTCCATGTCCAGTTCTAACTGTTGCTTCCTGACCTGCATATAGGTTTCTCAAGGTAGTTAGAATAAGAAAAAGGAGTCCAAAATGGTGGTGGCTAAAAGACAAGGAAAGGAAAAGCTTAAGAAAACAGAACAAAGAAAGAGGGAATAGGTCTAAAGGCGGTTTTAGCCCAGGGCTGGTTTAAGTCCATTAGAAAGGAATGTTGCTTCTGAGAATGCTTTTAAAAGAGACCTTTGTATTCATCATGGTCTCACCATTCTGGTGGGAATTTGAAAGATTTTGGCCATTTGTGAGCGTTTGGAATGCCTTAGATTGAAGCTACGCAGTGATTTTCTTTCTTTCCTTGAAGATGATCTTTGCTACGAAGCGTAGATTTTCACTATACCCTTGAATACATTCGCATTCATGCAAAGATTTATGATATTTCCTATGTTTCTATTCCAGTTTCTGTTTTTGTTTTGTTTTGTTTTCTCCTCTGTATAACTTCAGTCTCTCTTGTTCTGCCCTCTATATTCAAGCCATCTTTACTTTCCCACATTACTTTGATTCCTCATTCCTGTGATATAAATGGAAATTGTTGCTGTTCTGTTGCTAAGTTGTGTACTACTCTTTGTGACCCTTAAAAACTGGGGTAAGCATTGGATTCACTTTGTTTTTATTCTTATTATCGTAGTCCTACCCTAGCTGTTGCCAAGAACATGTAAACAATATATATATATGGTTTGATTTTTTCCAGATTGGCCTCTGTTACTCCTTCATGGTCAGTGAAAATGTGCCCACTGCCTTGTAGACAATTACACAAAGACCAATCAGAGTGAGATAGATACACTGGGGAGAAGATATCAACCATTTGGCAACTGAGCTTTTACACTGCATAATTAGGGAATTACCAAGCCTCCTTTTGCATTTATCAGATTCCAGAATGCATACTATGGCAGAACCTGAACTGGGAAAGATTGAAGGCAGGAGGAGAAGGGGATGACAGAGGATGAGATGGTTGGATGGCATCACCGAATCAATGGACATGAGTCTGGGTAAACTCAGGGAGTTGGTGATGGACAAGGAGGCCTGGCGTTCTGTGGTCCATGGGGTCACAAAGAGTCAGACACAACTGAGTGACTGAACTGAGCTTAACTGAGTTCTTCTTCCACCCTGCCAGCTGAGTTACAAGAAAATACAGCTTTCCACAGTCAGAAGGAGGCCAAAGATGTACAATTCCATTTTAAAATGTGACGAGTTGTATCAGCAATGACCACATCAGCATTTATCTGGTTAAGTTACAGTTCTTCCCTGGTTTGATCAGGGCTTGGAATTTAAGAATTGTGACTCACTGAGAATCAATTGCCTTAAGCACTGGGTTTAGCCATTTTCTCTGGGGATTGCAAGAGATAAACTTGTCATCTAAAAGTCAAGCTTATAGGATATTAGCTTTGAACAAATGACCTTGTGCTGCATGAGTTTTACAACTTATTTAGAACTAAACTGAGAGAATTTTCTGAAACCTAACATATGCTGTATCTATACAATTTTACAATATCCCAATATTTAAGAATTATAGTTATACCAATGATTTATTATCCCTTCCATGTCTAAATAAATTTTGCTTCATTTGCTTCCCAATACTCATTTTATTAGCTATTTGTTGCTATATAAACATTTAAACCCTAAATTAAAAGTTTAAAACAAGAAAGATTTATTATCTGTTTCTGGGTGTCAGAAATCCCAGTTGGTTTAGCTCGGTGATTGAAAGAGTTGATGTCCATCTTCTCACTGTGATTCAACATGGGAGAAGGGAGGTCTCTGGAGTCTGTTTTATAAGTATTGATCCCAGTCTTGAGGACTCCACCACCATGACTTAATAACCTCTCAAAGTCCATCTTCAAAAACCATCACACGGGAGGCATGGCAGTTTGGGTTTCAGTATGTGAATTTCAGGAGAAAATATTGTCTATCATATTCTACTCCAGGGTCCCCGCAATTCAGTCATTTTTGCATGAAAAATACATTTACTGCATTCCAATGTTGTAGCCACCAGTTCCAGGAAGCAAACTCATTCAGAAGAACAATGCAGATAGTGGAGTGTAGTTTGTTACACTGGCGGGCCCAAGGCAGTCTCCTCTTAGCCAAGGACCCCGACCATTTTTTGTGAAAACCTTATATACCCTAAGTGTACACGTCTAAACCCACCTCCCCAAATTCCCTGAAACTAGTCTGAACAAAGGAAGAGAAAGATACAATCAAAGTTAACCGGCGATTCATATGCCTTAAGCCTAGGTAGTTGATGCTGCTGCTGCTGCTGCTACTGCTAAGGCGCTTCAGTCATGTCCGACTCTGTGCAACCCCATAGATGGCAGCCCACCAGGCTCCCCTGTCCCTGCGATTCTCCAGGCAAGAACACTGGAGTGGGTTGCCATTTCCTTCTCCAATGCATGAAAGTGAAAAGTGAAAGTGAAGTCACTCAGTCATGTCCGACCCTCAGCAACCCCATGGACTGCAGCCCACCAGGGTCCTCCACCCATGGGATTTTCTAGGCAAGAGTACTAGAGTGGGGTGCCATTACCTTCTCCAAGCCTAGGTAGTTAACAGTGGACAATTATCAATAAGCCTGTGGTCATACCCCAATAATCATAATAGAATGCAAGATTGTATTCAGTTATATAATTAATGTATTCTTTTAGGTGATAGAGTCTAGGTACAAGCACTGGGGCTCTTCCTTCCAGGGGCCTGGTTTTCCCGTTGGTATGTTGTTTCCATAGATACTGGGCATATAGCTCAAAGTCCATAGTCTAGCCCAAGATGGAGACCTGCTTTCAAGACAGAGCTAGCTCTTTTTTCCTCCTTCACCAATAGCCCCCAAAGTCTTAACTCATTCCAACATTAAATTTAAGTCTAAAGTTTCTTGTAAATATCATTTAAATCAGATATGTGTGAGACTCCAAGGATGAGTCATACTGAGGAAAACTCTTCTCTAGCTGTGAACCTGTGAAACCAAACACATTATGTGCTTCTGAAATACAACAGTGAGACAGGCACAGGATAAACATTTCCATTCCAAAAAAAGGAGAAATAAGAAATAAGAAAGAAGTGACAGGTCCCAAGTAAGTCCGAAGCCTAAAGGGGAAAATTTCTTTAGACCTTGAGACTTGAGAATAATATTGTTTGGCTTACTAGTCCCTGCCCACTTTGGTGGTAAGTCACCACATGGCTCTGTGGCACAGTTCTGGCTCAGTTTCCTACTGGGGCCCTGCCCCTGATGCAGTTCCCTGCCAGGGCCTGGGTCCCTCTCAGACTGTGGTAACATGTCTGACTTGTCAGGCATCCTTGTCCTTCAAAACCTAGATGGAAGAAACTATGTCTTCCATGCTCACACACTCCTAACCTAAGCTGGGAGTGGGAGCTTTTGTGGTCCCTGAATCATCTTTGGGATAAGTCTTCCATTGCCTTGAACAATATAGCTACTGGCTTCTGTTTAGATGGGTGACCCATATTAATCTCTTTATCAGAAGGTCACTTGGCCACAATCTTTGTGTCCTCATTTTTTTTTTTTCAATATGAACAGGCTGAGTGTTCCAAAGCTTTATGTTTTCTTCCTTTTCTGCTGAACAGTCCATCTTCCATCTTCTCTCTTCTCACATCTTAATAGAAGCAGACAAGAAAAGTCAAGCTGTATCTTCAATACTTTGCTTAGAAATCTCACACAAATACTGTATGATGACACTTACATGAGGCATCTAAAGGAATAAAGAACACAGAAAAAAACGTTGAATGGTAATTGGTAGGGATCAGAGAAGATGGGCAGTTATTTTTCAATGGATATAATTTGAAGGTGAAATTTTTCAGTATGTAATGAGACATGTGCTTATTGTTAACAAAGTACTATGTGTTTTTTACTTCAACTTAGAAAAAGGAAAAGATTTAGTAGATTGAACAAAGTAATGTGATAGGACTGAGATTCAAGTAGGAAATTTCTGCTTCTAAGAGTACTGTTAGGAATTCCCTGGCAGTCCAATGGTTAGGACTCAGTGCTTTCATTGCAGGGAACTTCAAGCTGCACAACATAGTCAAAAAAAAAAAAAATTGCTCTTTCCATGTATCATCATTGTTTCCCATGATATCATGTCTATATTATATTTAATACTAATTATTTATTGCTACAACATAGTAAGTTTTCAAAATAAACATTATTATTTTCTCACAAGAATAGCAACATATTAAGCTAAGAATAAAGAAAATAGTCAGAAAAATATTCTATTTTATGATAGCAGAGATATTAAACTAAAAACTAGCAATTACACTCAATTTTAGTAGTTGTAATATTTTGTCTTAAGATACATTACTTTGCCAACAAAGGTCCATCTAGTCAAGGCTATGGTTTTTCCAGTGGTCACATTTGGAGGTGAGAGTTGGACTGTGAAGAAAGCTGAGCACTGAAGAATTGATGCTTTTGAACTGTGGTGTTGGAGAAGACTCTTGAGAGCCCCCTGGACTGCAAGGAGATACAACCATTCCATCCTAAAGCAGATCAGTCCTGGGTGTTCACTGGAAGGACTGATGCTAAAGCTGAAACTCCAATACTTTGGCCACCTCATGTGAACAGCTGACTCATTGGAAAAGACCCTGATGCTGGGAAGGACTGGGGGCAGGAGGAGAAGGGGACAACAGAGGATGAGATGGTTGGATGGCATCACCGACTCAATGGACATGAGTTTAGGTAAACTTCTGGAGTTGGTGATGGACAGGGAGGCCTGGCGTGCTGCAATTCATGGGGTCACAAAGAGTCGGACATGACTGAGCGACTGAACTGAACTGACTGAATCACTAAATGTACATATTTGCTTCGGTGCAGTTTGGATATTATGTCAACCATGAAGAAAGCTGTGTTAAGAAGCCAAATATTGTTTGAATATTCCTCACACATACTCAAAGTTAAATAATTAAATGGAGATGGGAACATTGAAAATATTGAACTGAGTACTGGTGAAAATGTAAGATATATTTTGCTAATAGAATAATGTAAATTTAATTAAATTATTATAGCAGCACAGAACACAACCAATAAGAAAATGATTTAAGATTTCTTTTTATGCCAAAAAAAAAAAAAACAAAGAAAAGAGATATGAAAGAGTTATGGAATGTAAACACCCCAAATCAATGACTTAATTTCTGGACTCATTTAGAACAAAAAGATTTATTATTTATTTTAGACATAGTTGACCTCGTGTGTGGGTGCAATATATATAATCCTAATAATACTTCCCTTTTTGTCTAACTGACTGTCTTACACACATAAATTTAAGATTGGATATGAAGTGTGTAATCCACAGCCACAGGGTGAAAGATGAGATTTTGGATATCAGCTAAGTATGGAAGTTTACATACTTAAGTCTGTTTTTCTCTCAGGGTTTTGCTAATTGAAGACAAAGCATTGAAATGATACTGCCTATAATAAGCTTTGGCATAAGACTGAATAAATTAATGTATTTTATCTTAGCCAGCTTGGGCTGCCATAACAAAATACCGTAGACTGGGTGGCTTAAACAAAAGACATTTATTCTTACCATTTTGGAGGATGGAAATCTAAGATCAAGTGGTTAAGCTCCGGAGGAGATCTTCTTTCTATCTGACTTACAACTGCTTTTTCGGTGTGTCATCTCACGGCAGAGAGAAAAGGAACTTCAGTTTCTCTATTTTTTCTTTTCTATATAAAAACAGTAATTTCATCAATGGCACCCCATCCTTATGTTGTTCAGTCGCTCAGTCATGTCCCACTCTTTGTGACCCCATGGGCTGCAGTACAGAAGGCTTCCCTGTTTTTCACTATCTCTTGGAACTTGCTCAAACTCATGTCCATTGAGTTGGTGATGTCATCCAACCATCTCATCCTCTGTCATCCCCTTCTCCTCTTGACTTCTATCTTTCTGAACATCAGGGTCTTTTCTAATGAGTCAGCTCTTCATATCAGGTGGCCAAAGTTTTGGAGCTTCAGCTTCAGCATCAGTCCTTCCAATGAATATTCAGGACTGATTTCCTTTAGAATTGACTGGTTTGATGCAAGAAGATCAAACCAGTCGTCCAAAACTAATTATCTCCCAAGGCCCCATCTCTAAATACCATCACAGTGAGGAGTCTGGACTTAGCACATGAATATGAGGGAACACAAACATTCAAGTCATAACATTCTGTCTGTGCCCCACTAACTCCACTCAAAATTCTCATCCCTGTAGCATGCAAATTAGATGCATTCCACTCCAACAGCCTCAAAAATTTTAACTCATTCGGTATCAGTTCTAAAGTCCAAAGTCTCATCTATATATCATGTAAACCAGATATGGTTGAAACTCAAAGTATGATTAACACTGAGGCAAAACTACCCTCCAGTTTTGAACCTATAAAGCTATATAAATCGTGAGCTTCCAAAATCAAATGGGGGCCAATCCTAGGATATGCTTTTCAATTCCTAGGTTACGATCACTATGAAAAGTGTTTCTATTGTTGAATGTGTCAGCAGTTTGTTCTTTCGTATTCCACTGGGTGGACATATCAGTTATTAAGCCTTAACTATTTTTCATTTTTTTAAGATATTTTCCTATATGGGGCTATTGTAAACGACATTGCTGCAGATACTTTTGTTTGTATCAGTCTTTCAGGAACATGTGATGCCATTTTTTGTAGAGTATATGCTCAGGAATTAAACTGCTAGGTATAGCGTAGATAAAAGTATATACAAATAATCAAATAAAATTCCAGAGCACTTGTTTCAGTTTACAGTCCCACTAAATAGATGGAGAAACAGTGGAAACAGTGGCTGACTTTATTTGGGGGGGCTCCAAAATCACTGCAGATGGTGATTGCAGCCATGAAAATAAAAGACGCTTATTCCTAGAAGGAAACTTATGACCAACCTAGACAGCATATTAAAAAGCAGAAACATTACTTTGCCAACAAAGGTCCATCTAGTCAAGGCTATGGTTTTTCCAGTGGTCATGTATGGATGTGAGAGTTGGACTGTGAAGAAAGCAGAGCGTGAAGAATTGATGCTTTTGAACTGTGGTGCTGGAGAAGACTCTTGAGAGTCTCTCGGAGTACAAAGAGATCCAATCAGTCCATCCTAAAGGAAATCAGTCCTGGGTGTTCAATTGGAAGGACTGATGCTAAAGCTGAAACTCCAAAACTTTGGCCACCTGATATGAAGAGCTGACTCATTGGAAAAGACCCTGATGCTGGGTAAGATTAAGGGCAGGAGGAGAAGGGGACGACAGAGGATGAGCCGGTTGGATGGCATCACCGACACAATGGACATGAGTTTGGGTAAACTCTGGGAGTTGGTGATGGATAGGGAGGCCTGGCACGCTGCGGTTCATGGGGTTGCAAAGAGTCAAACACGACTGAGTGAATGAACTGAACTGAACTGAACTGAAATGATGCAGGAACATCTCAGTTATTCATCTTGTTCAGAACATTGCTATGCTATAAGGTTACTCTGAAATATTCTGATCAGTGTGTAGTAGAAGTGTGTTGTGATAGTAATTTGCATTTCTCTCATACTAATGATGTTCATTTTTATTTTGTATATTCTATTGCAAAGTGCTTGTTTAAGGTTTTGTCCATCATTGTGTTCTCCATCTTCTTATTAATTTTATAATTGTTTTAGTATTATATATGTGTACTTTTACTTATATATGTATGATCAGTACATCTTCCCAAGCATTGGCTTGCCTCATTTGTCATTAATATTGTCTTATGATTAACATGTTTTTAATTTTAATGAAAATTTGTTGTTTAAAAAATAGTTTACTGTACATTATGTCTTGTTGAAGAAATCGTTGCTTACTCCAAGGGCAGATTTTTCTTCCTTATTTTGTCTTAAAGGGTTTTTTTTCTTAATTTTATAGTCTATAATTGAGTATGTACATCATCTCAAATTATTTTTAATGTAAATTTCAAGAAAGGGTCTAGGCATTCTGTTTTGTTATGCATATCTAATTGCTTGGGCATTATTTTTGAAAAATGCATTCCTTTCCCCCAAAAATAACAGTGTTTGCTTGCTTGTGTGTCTGTTTGATAAATATTATTGCTGATTATATGGGGGGGCGGTTAGTGGGCTTACTGTGAATATATTTTATTGATCTATAATGTCTATCCTTTTACCCATACTTACTATTTTATATACACTACCTTTTTAGAAAGTCCAGATATTAAATAATATAAGTTCTCCAGCATTAATTTCCTTCAAGATTGTCTTTCACTTTCATACAAATTCTAGGAAATGTTAATCTCAACAAAAAGTTCCTGTTGGGATTTTGTTTGAAATTACATTATATCATAGAACAATTTTGAGAGAACTGATGTCTTAATAATGTAGAGTCTTGTGTAGTATAAGCATGATATGGTGTTTAGTCACTAAAGTCGTGTCTGACTCTTTGGGACACCATGGACTCTAGCCTACCAGGGTCCTCTGTCCTTGGGATTTCCCAGGCACGAATATTAGAGTAATTTGCCATTTCCTTCTCCAGGAGATCTTCCTGACCCAGCGATTAAACCCCAGTCTCCTGTGTTGGCAGGAGGATTCTTTACCACTGCACCACCTGGAAAGCCCCAAGCATGGTATGCTGCTGCTGCTGCTGCTAAGTCGCTTCAATCGTGTCCAACTTTGTGCGACCCCACAGACAGCAGCCCACTAGGCTCCTCTGTCTCTGGGATTCTCCAGGCAAGAATACTGGAGTGGGTTGCCATTTCCTTCTCCAATGCATGAAAGTGAAAAGTAAAAGTGAAGTCACTCAGTCGTGCACAACTCTTAGCGACCCCATGGACTGCAGCCTACCAGGCTCCTCCATCCATGGGATTTTCCAGGCAAGAGTACTGGAGTGGGGTGCCATTGCCTTCTCCGCAAGCATGGTATACATTTTCATTTATTTAAGTCTTCTTTAATTTCTTTCAGTGATGCCTTGTCATTTTTATTGCAGAGATATTACCTACCTTTCATTGGTTTGAATTCTAGATAATAGTGGCAGTTTAGTGCTATATATAGCATATGTATCAGAGAAGGCAATGGCACCCCACTCCAGCACTCTTGCCTGGAAAATCCCATGGATGGAGGAGCCTGGTAGGCTGCAGTCCATGGGGTCATGAAGAGTCGGACACAACTGAGCGATTTCACTTTAACTTTTCACTTTCATGCATTGGAGAAGGAAATGGCAACCCACTCCAGTGTTCTTGCCTGGAGAATCCCAGGGACGGGGGAGCCTGGTGGGCTGCCATCTATGGGGTCACAAAGAGTTGGACACGACTGAAGTGATGCAGCAGCAGCAGCAGCAGCAGCAGCAGCAGCATAGTATATGTATATTGGAGAAGAAAATGGCAACCCACTCCAGTATTTTTGCCTGGGAAATCCCATGGAAAGAGGAGCCTGGTGGGTCACAAGAGTCAGACATGACTTAGTGACTAGAAACAACTATAGTGTATATACATATATATAGTACAGGGTATTATAAAATTGCATTTCCCAATTATTTTCTAATAATATAAAGAAATGTCTTGTAAACAACAACCTTGCCATATTCATATGGTAATTTTAGAAGCTTGTAGATAGTCTAGTTGTACTATCATGTTATCAGTGAATATTGTCAGTTTGAATTCCTTTTCCTAACTCTTTATGTCTTTATTTTATCTGCCTTATTGCACTGGCTAGAACTTCCAGTGTGAAGAAGTCTGGAATATACCACCCCAAAAGCCTTTGGCATATTAATTATGCTGAATTAAAGGTACTAAAGAAAAATCCTGTGAAACAGAGAGTCTGATCCTTCTTTCTCCTCTTGAGGGCAGAAGACAAGTCTCTCATGTGAAGGATACCCTTCTTGTACCAGGAGGTTAGAAGACATTCTTATCACAAATGACAGAATTTAAGGCTAAGAAGGTTATACAGTTAGCCCTCCATATCTGTGGGTTTTCTATCTATAGATTCATGCACTTGAGATGGAAAATATTCCAAAAAATTTCCAAAACGCAAAACTTGAATTTTTCAAGAATCAGTAACTATTTACATTGCCAGGTATATTTTATTTACAACTATTTATGTATCATTTACCTTGTAAAGGGTATAATAATTAATCTGGGAGTGATTTAAAGTACACTAGAGGACATAGGTAGGTTATAGGCAAACATTACACCATTTTTACAAGAAACTTGAGTTGTCACAGATTTTGGTGTCTACAGGGGTCCTGGAACCAATTTCCCATGAATACTGAGTGATGCTTGTATGAACAAACATTATCCATCTCACCCTTATTTTCCCAGTTACTTCTTCACCATTTACTACACTTAGAACAAATCCCTTTGTCTTGTCAATTCTTCAAGGATTTGTTGTTTCTTTGTCTAAAAGTTATAAAAGCTTCCTGTTCTACTCACTTCTTTGGGTTTTCATTCTCTTGTGACGGCTCCCTTGAAATGTAAATAATTCAATAAAATTTGTATGCTTTTCCCCTATAATCCCATTTTATGTAAGCTCAATTCTTAGGCCCAACTAGAGAGCTGAAAATAATGATATTTTTCTCTCTTCTACAGGTACAATGTTAACTTGAATGAGTGATAGTGAAATTCCTGTTTTATTTATAATCTTAGAGGAAAAGTATTTAAAACTTCACCATTAAGTTTCATGTTAACTGGAGGATATTTGATGCTCTTAAGAACTTTAAGCAATTGACATATATGCACTGTCACATGTGAAATAGCTGGTGAGAAGTTGCTGTACAACACAGGGAGCCCAGCCTGTTGCTCTATGATGACCTAGAGAGATGGGATTGGGGGAGGGGAGGGAGGCCCAGAGGGAAAGAATATATGTAAAATTATGGCTGATTCCTGTTGTTGTAGAGCAGAAATGACACAACACTGTAAAGCAATTTTCCTCCAATTAAAAAGAAAATTTTTTAAAAAAGCATGAAATAATTTAATATAAGTAAAATTATAGTGTCCACCTTAAAAAATGATTTGTTAATTTCCTCAGTTTAGAAAATGAACAAATTCTTGAAATTTAGTTTTATGTATATTGAGAAAGTTGTATCAATTTTGTACTTTATTCTGTTTTGTTGTGTGATTAATTCTTCCTTTTATATTCTTTTATGTTTTTTTCATTCTTTTTTCTTCTTTGTACTTTATTCTGAATATTCTTTAGTGCCCTATCTTTGGGTTCACTGAAGTTATGTTTTTGTATATGTTCAGTCTACTGTGAAACTCATCCAATGAGTTTTAAATATCAAAAATTTTATAGGCTTAAAAAACTTGAAAAGGAATTTTTTTTTTTTAATCTACTCTTGGTTTTTTCCTCTATCCTCTTCTGGTAAATAATCTGCCTGCCAATGCAGGAGACTTGGGTAGGAAGATCCCCTGGACAAGGAAATAGCACCCTACTCCAATATTCTTGCCAAGAAAATTCCATGGACAGAGCAGCCTAGTGGGCTCACAAAGAGTAGGGGTCACAAAGAGTAGGACACAACTGAGCGTGCACACTCAAGCACTATCCTATTTAAATATATTAATGAGTATTAATTTAACAGCACTTCTTCACGCCTATTATTACATTTTAACTATGTATCAGATTTTGGGTATATAAGAACTATCACGACTCTGGGTAATTTTATTTTCTAGTGCGACTCTTTTATTCCCCTGGATAAGCAGATTGATTCAACCTCTAATTCTGCTTATCCAGGGAAATAAAAGAGTCGCACTAGAAAATAAAATTACCCAGAGTTGTGATAGTTCCTATACACTCAAACTATTCAGGCTTCCCTGGTGGCTCAGATGGTGAAGCGTCTGCCTACAATGTGGGAGACCCGCGTTTGATCCCTGGGTTGGGAAGATCCTCTGGAGAAGGAAATGGCAACCCACTCCAGTACTCTTGCCTGGAAAATCCCACGCACGGAGGAGCCTGGTAGGCGACAGTCTATGGGGTCTCAAAGAGTCGGACACGACTGAGCGACTTCACTTTCACTTTCACTACCTAAATTCAGTGAGCATTTGGAACAGAGAGTGCTGTATTACAGGTCTGACGAGTTTCCACCTCCCTCTCTTGTTTCCTGAATGTGGGTTTCACACTGAGAATCTGGCAACTCTGGCTCTCCCTAGCCCTGTCAATCCTTCAGAGAGCTGGGCCTTTATTCATTGATCTCCCACTCACTATGCTTCCAAATTTGGTGACTGTGTTGAGGGAGAGGCCATCATACATTTGCTATAGAAGATATCAAAAGAATAAATGTACTATGGGGAAACAGGCTGCACATTTACAGCTTTTTAAATCTCCAAGTTGCTGTTCCTATTCATATCTCTCTGTCTCTGTCTGTAGGCCAAAGCTCAATACATAGCCCACATCTAGAACCAGCAAATAACCCCAGGAGAAGAAACTGCTTCTGATAGAGTGTTTGCATAAGAAAGGCTATTTACTCTGTGAAATTTTGGTTCATATAATTCTGTTTGCCTACATAGATCTATTCATTGTCTTTGAAAATATGATTTGCAATATCTCTGGCATTTTAAAATGGTGCAGTAGGAGAATGACCAGACATTCCTTATTACACGCAAATTAGAATCAGATTCTCTTCTGATAATTTAACCTAATACACTGATTTTGTTTAAATATGTGCAACAATAGGTTTGGCATTAATGTGAACCCTGTATTAAGGAGTTTTGAATGATTCTATTTATTTCATTTTATCATTATCTCAAAATAAAACTTTTTCTCAACATAATAATGTGTGAACATACTAATAGATAAAGTTGGCTGATTCTGAAATAATTAACTCCTACACCACAGCAGATACTTTGTGCATGTTTTGTATCCATAATTAGTAAATTTTCCATTCAAAACTCACCAAGAGTATTGAAAATATTATAACCCAATGTTTTTTTTGTTGTTTGTTTTTTAACTAAGAAGACTCTGCTTACCAACAGCATAAACACATGCATTCACCCAAATTCCAAAATTCAAAGTAGCCTAATGTATTTTAAGGTTATAGGAAATTAATTTCAACATGTGCAATACTTTTTATTTGGACATGTAGTAGATAAAGATCAAGAAAGATTTAAGTTAAGAAATGATATAAAAATGTTGAAACAAATGAAACTGGAACTGGATAAGATAACCAACAATTAAAAGAACATTTAGACATGTATTTTATATGGAATGTGTAAACTTCAGTGAAATATGAAAAAAGTTTTAACTATTTGACAAACAGTCCCTTTTAAGTTTTATTTTTCTAAGTTAAGTAAAATAATCATTTAAAAAACCTTACATTAATTTAGATAAATTTTTGTATGGGATTAACTGAAGTGAATAAAGGCAACTTGTTTGTATGCTTAAAGTCAAGGAAAATAATAATGCTCTTCCATATCAAACCTCTTGACATCTATCTTAGATTATTTGTTTAATATTAATTGGGGTAGAATTATTTTTTCTATTAGAGATGAATTCACTTCTTATACCAAGAGTTTCACTGATCTTGGTAAAATTTTATCAAAAATTGGAAATTAAATAGCAAATAATTTTTACAATTTTCCTTACTATGTTTCAATTTCCTAATCAATTTACTTAATGTCCTTCACTTTGTTTCTGGGTGCTACAGATCCTGCTACTATTTCAGGGAGTAGTTTGGCAGACATAAAATGTTCTCTGATCGTCTTATATTAGCAGTGACTTTCAGAATTCAATCATTCAGAAAAAAAATTTTTAAGTATCTTTAAACTACACATCCCTAAGTTTATCAAGGGAGAAAGACTCTCCTCTTTTACTAAAGTGCTTTCTGAAAGAAAACAGCTTAACAATTAGTGAAATGAATTTTAGGTAATTTTTCCTTATAAAGTTCATCCATTGCTGAAAAACAGTGTGCCATAATGGGAAAACATTTTCAGCATCTCTGACTTCAAACGTTCATATAGTAACTATCATGTGCCAGTTCCTACTTTAGGCTCCTAATATATAATTAGTGAAATAAGGAGACAATCATTTTTGCCCCCATAGAGTTTATTTAGCTTATGCTAAAACAATTACTTTTAGGAAATAGTGTGTGCTTATTCACTTCAGTCATGTCCAACCAGATTCCTCTGTCCATGGGATTCTCTGGGCAAGAATAGTGGAGTGGGTTACTGTGCCCTCCTCCAGGGGTTCCTACTAATAGGGACTGAACCCATGTCTCTTGTGTCTCCTGCACTGGAAAGTGGGTTCTTTACCACTAGCACCATCTAGGAAGCCCTTAGGAAAATGGTATTTGCTATCAAAAAATCAAAGATTTATTCATTAATTATTATATAACATGACTGATTCTGCTGTCATGTAATATCATGAATGATATTACACCAAGTCATAAACTATCTTCATTTCTTAACAAATAAATATTAGGTGCCTAGAAGTTATTTTAAAGGACAATTTAATGCAATGCAAGACAATATACCTGTAAAGGAGCATAAGTTAACTGTTTTTATGCAGTGCTTAATTTCAGGAAAGGTGCATGAAATTCAGAGATACCCTTCTATATATAAGGAAATCCCTCATGAACTTGAAGTTTAAGCAATAAATGGAACACTTCACAAAGACAAACTCTCATCTTGAAGAAAAACATCTATGAATATGACTGTACTTATATTGTTACTTCAGTCATTTTGTTAGTGCATTTAGAACTCCATTCTCTTGATTGCTTTTTAATAAATTTCCCTATTCATATAATAGAATCATAAATTTGGATAGTCTTTTCAGTTCAGTTACAGATCTAAACTGAATGATTAGGAAGAAATGTAAGTACCAACAATCACGTGTATCATTTTGGTTAATGTGAGCTTAGCTATTATTTTTTTGATTGATTTCTTGTAAAAATACATTTTCTTGTAAAAATAAATTGAGAGGACTTCTTTAAAAGCCCAACTTTAAAGTAACTGCTAGACCTAAAATTATTACTTACATAACTAATTAAATATAAAAAGGTCAGAAAACCATTTTACTACCAACAGCTAGGGATGCATGCCATCTATAGGTTGAAAATATCAAGACATTTCTCTAAGACATAATGCAGATGAGGAGAGTCTGACAACGGTCTTAGGGTTGATCCACTCAATTCCGCTGTTAGAACAACATTATGAATAAATAGATATAGACTACTTTGGCAGATTCCCACCAATACTTCTTACATTGTAGAGCTAAGAGGAAAGTGATAATTTATGTAATTGAGGATCATATTTTGTAGTGCTTGCTTTCTTTTAATATGGATTTCATTTGTAGAAGTTGAAAACAGCAGCCAAAGCCTGCTCTGCCTTCCTATACTTTCACATTTCAATTCTCTCCGGTTTTCAGGCCTCTGAATGGGAGTATCTATTCATGACACCAAAATATGTACACACTTTCGTGTTTCTCTTGTCCACTTTTATCTAGATAAGAACAATTTGGGGAGTGGCATACAACAAAATCAAACACAAACTTTTATAAGCTACAAGCAAATAGTCAAAGAGAGCAATGCCTACAAGATCTTCATAAGAACATGAAAATGTGAGAAATGTTGCTAGAATTTTTATTTATTTATTTTTTAAATTTTTATTTTTACTTTACTTTACTTTACAATACTGTATTGGTTTTGCCATACATTGACATGAATCCACCACGGGTTAAATGCTATAATTCAAAATAAAGAACTCATATAAATCAAAGATAGAATTCAGTTTTTAAAAATCACTTATATTCTTAAATTTTAAGCTATTTTAACATTGTGCCTATGAGGTAAGAAATGATCATAAAAATAGAATTATCTGTCTATATGGGCTTTAATATGGTGATGACATTTTTAGATAAAACACTAAAGGTTTGGTTGCCTCATGAAAAAATTGATAAGCTGGAATTCAGTAAAATTATAAGTTTTCATTCTGTGAGAAACAATGCCAAGGGCATGAGAAGACACAAACTGGGAGAAAATATTTTCAAAAAACAGATCTGATCAAGGATAGTAACCAAAATATACAAAGAACACTTAAAACTCAATAGTAAGAATGCAAACAACTTGATTAAAAAATGAACCAAACCCTTTCATCAGACTCTCACCAAAGTAGATATACACAGGGTAAATGCCAACAGCCAGCATGAGGAACTCTGCCCATGGCAAAGGTCACGAGGAAGGAGGCTTCAGCATACACAAAGGTGGGATCAAGCCTCAGGAAACCCCCTGTCCCCGAGCATCTACCCCCAAAACCAGAGTCTGCCTACTTTACTGCTTTATGTTCTTACCTACACCTCTGACTTTATGGGGGGCTGTCCCCCACCTCTCTCAGAGAAGGAGTTAACCTACAGCTCCAGTTAATAAAAATTCCTGGACGTGACAAGGGTGTCTCAGGTCAAACCTCTCTGCTGGTAGACTAGCTTGTGTGACAGGATTATCCACACTCTTGCTACTATGTTCATGATTGTTTACAACCTCTCAACCATAAATAGCACAGAGAGTTTAGAGTATTTTGAAAGTCTTAGTTAGCATTGGGTTTTTCTAAAGATAAAAATCATGTTGGTGAAGGGTTTTTCATTTGTTGAGCCAATATTTGCTGCTAAGTCTCCATATTCCCTGCCCTTATAATGAATATAACTAACATATAGGAAAAATAAGTATTAACCTTTAAGATTAATCATGTTAACCTTAGGCTAAGTCAATTCCTTTCTTAATTGTAACCCACTACACCCTCACCCTATAGGAATGCAACTTTATCTGGTACCTTCGGAGGGTGGTGCCTGGTTTAAGAAAAATCACCCCTGGAAAATAAGTTTTTTGGTTGACCGTTATCAGAAAGAAAGGATCATAAAATGTTAGTAGGCCCCTGGCCATAAGATGATGTAAAACCCCTAAGACCATTTTGTATACATTTATATGAAGCACCTGATTTTGATAAAGGTCAGGACTGCTGACCCCCACATGACTTTAAAATTTCCATTTGTCTCTATGTGTAAAAAAAGGTATATAAGCAAACCTGAAAATAAAGAAAATAGATCAGTTTCTGGAAAGACTGATTTCCCCGTGTCTTTCTTTCTTGTTCTCCGTTTTTCTGGCTGAATTCCCATCTGGAGTGTGGGTACTCACCAAGCCTGCTAATTTTGCCCTGGCTTCTAAGATCCATGCGAAAGGGAGCCCAAGGTGGGGCACCCTCCACTATTCAAGTGGGCACCGGTGGCCTACTTAGGTGGTGTAAATCTCTTGTCTTGAGATTTTATTGGTATTGCGCATAAACCAAGTTATTCAGCCTCTTTTTCTCCACTAATTTTCCTACTACACTATTTCTTTCTAATCTCCCCCAATATCTTTAATTAAGCAGTTAATTTTTAGGATGCTGATTCCATCCCTGCTTCGAATTACCCTGGATCCACCGGGGCTGGACCCCGGCAGGTAAATTGGTATATGAAAAGGTACTCCACGTTATACGTCATCAGGGAAATGAAAATGAAAATGATTACTACCATTACAAGACTATCACAGTGGCCAAAATCCAGAAAGATGACAACACACAACTGTTGACAGGAATGTGGAACAATAGGAACTTTCATACACTGTTGGTGGGAATGCAAATGGGCACAGCCACTTTGGAAGTCTGGGGCTTTTTTTTTTTTTTTTTTTTACAAAATTAAACATATTCTTATCAGAGTGATTCAGCTATCATGCTCCTTAATATTTATCCAAAGACATGTTTACAAGAGTGTTGTGCAAAACTGCCAAATCTTGGAAGCAAGCAATATGTCCTTTAGGAGGAAAAGAGATAAATTGTGGTATATATAGACAATGGAGTATCATTCAGAGCTAAAAGAAATGTGCTAAAAATAATTAAAATACATGGAGGAAACTTAAATGTGTGTGTACTGTGTGTGTGAGAGAGAGAGAGTCTTTTCCAACTCTTTCCAACCCCACCAGGCACATCCGCCCATGGGATTTTTTAGGCAAGAATACTGGAGCAGTTTGCCATTTCCCACTCTAGGGGATCTTCCTGACCCCGGGGTCAAAACCCAGTCTCCTTCGTTGGCAAGTGGATTCTTTACCACTGAGCCACCTGAAATGCTCTTAAATGCATTTTACTAAATGAAAGGAGCATCCTGTAAAGGCTGCCTACTATAAAGGTGCCTAAATGACACTACAGAAAGCACAAAACTATAGAGACAACTTAAAAATTCAGTGATTACCAGGGATTGAGGGTGGGGAGGGTTACATAGAGTAGAGAAATATATATATGATTTTCAAAGCAGCAGAAGAATGTTTTACCAAATAAAAAATAAAACACAAAATTTCGTAAACAATTTTTAAAAACTTAGAAGTTAAAACAGAAATGAATATCAAATTGAAGAATAATTATCCCCCAAATATTATCAGTAATGAAGAAATATTATTCTAATATTATCACAAACACGATTGTTGACAGATTCTTTTTTAGTAATGTATTTCATAATATCTTTTTAGGAAGAATTGGGATTCATGATAAAGTGCTTAAAAATTGTCATACGAATTATAAAGAAATTAAGACCACTTTTGTATAACATGCTATGCACACACTTCACTATATAACATTAAAAATCTAACATTCTTCATTTAACACTTTTTTTTTGCTTACATTTGTTACATAAAAATGGTTATGTAACAATTTGATCTTCATATAAAATATCTCTACTCAAAAAATTCTTTGAAGTAGCATGCCAAGTGTTTCTTATAGTATTAAAACTAAAATTTAAATGTTGATATATGATCAAGACTAATTCTGGAAAAATTTTTTAACTTAATAGAGTGATACTTACATTGTATTTAAATGTGTTACCTTGTCCATGGCAAAGACTGAAAACCTCAGATTTATTAGTATAAATAAACCATCCCACAGGATTATTTTGATGAATAAGTGGAAAATCATGCAAATTTATTTACATTTTATCAATAGTTCACCCTTATTCAATATATTATTTGTTATTAACATTTATTTCTATAGTTCTACCTTATAATTGTTGTTCAGTCGCAAGATCATGTCCAACTATTTGTGACCCCATGGTCTGAAACACACAGTGTATTCCTGTCATTCACTATCTCCCAGAGTTTGCTCAAACTCATGTTCACTGAGTTGGTAATGCCATCCAACCATTTCATCCTCTGTTGTCCCTTTCTCATCCTGCCTCAATCTTTTCCAGCAGCAGAGTCTTTCATTGGATCAGTTCTTTGCATCAGGTGGCTAAAGTATTGGAATTTCAGCATCAGTCCTTCCAATTAATATTCAGGGTTGATTTCCTTTAGGATTGACTAGTTTGATCTCCTTGCTATCGATGGGATTCTCAAGAGTCTTCTCTAGAACCACAGTTCGAAAGCATCAATTCTCTGATGCTCAACCTTCTTTATAGTCCAACCTTCACATCTATAAATAACTACTGGAAAAACCATACCTTTGACTATATGGACTCTTGTCAGGAAAGTGATGTCTCTGCTTTTAATACTCTGTCTAGGTTGGACATGGCTTTTCTTCCAAAGAGCAAGCATCTTTTCATTTCACGGTTGCTGTCATGATCTGCAGTGATTTTGGAGCCCAAGAAAATTAAGTCTCTCACTGTTTCCATTGTTTCTCCTTCTATATGCCATGAAGTGATGGAACCAGATGCCATGATCTTCATTTTATAAATGTTAAGCTTTAAGCCAGCTTTTTCACTGAACATTGTTTGGCATTGCATTTCTTTGGGATTGGAATGTAAACTGACCTTTTCCAGTTCTGTGGCTGCTGCTGAGTTTTCCAGATTTCCTGTCATCAATTCAGTTCAGTTCAGTTACTCAGTCTTGTCCGACTCTTTGCGACCCCATGAATCGCAGCACACCAGGCCTCCCTGTCCATCACCAACTCCCGGAGTTCACTCAGACTCATTTCCATCGAGTCGGTGATGCCATCCAGCCATCTCATCCTCTGTCGTCCCCTTCTCCTCCTGCCCCCAATCCCTCCCAGCATCAGAATCTTTTCCAATGAGTCAACCCTTTGCATGAGGTGGCCAAAGTACTGGAGTTTCAGCTTTAGCATCATTCTTTCCAAAGAATTCCCAGGGCTGATCTCCTTCAGAATGGACTGGTTGGATCTCCTTGCAGTCCAAGGGACTCTCAAGAGTCTTCTCCAACACCACAGTTCAAAAGCATCAATTCTTCAGGGCTTAGCTTTCTTCACAGTCCAACTCTCACATCCATACATGACCACAGGAAAAACTATAGCCTCGACTAGACGGACCTTAGTCGGCAAAGTAATGTCTCTGCTTTTGAATAACGCCATCTAGGTTGGTCATAACTTTCCTTCCAAGGAGTAAACGTCTTTTAATTCCATGGCTGCAATCATCATCTGCAGTGATTTTGGAGCCCCCCCAAAAAAAGTCTGGCACTGTTTCCCCATCTATTTCCCATGAAGTGATGGGATCGGACTCCATGATCTTCGTTTTCTGAATGTTTAACTTCAAGCCAACTTTTTCACTCTCCTCTTTCACTTTCATCAACAGGCTTTTTAGCTCCTCTTCACTTTCTGCCAAAAGGATGGGTATCATCTGCATATCTGAGGTTATTGATATTTCTCCCAGCAATCTTGATTCCAGCTTGTGTTTCATTGATGTACTCCTTTTCCTATTTGGAACCAGTCTGTTGTTCCATGTCCAGTTCTAACTGTGGCTTCCTGACCTGCATACAGATTTCTCAAGAGTCAGATCAGGTGGTCTGGTATTTCCATCTCTTTCATAATTTTCCACAGTTTATTGTGATCCACACAGTCAAAGGCTTTGGCATAGTCAATAAAGCAGAAATAGATGTTTTTCTGGAACTCTCTTGCTTTTTTGATGATCCAGCGGATGTTGGCAATTTGATCTCTGGTTCCTCTGCCTTTTCTAAAACCAGCTTGAACATCTGGAAGTTCACAGTTCATGTATTGCTGAAGCCTGGCTTGGAGAATTTTGAGCATTACTTTACTAGCATGTGAGATGAGTGCAATTGTGCGGTAGTTTGAGCATTCTTTGGCATTGCCTTTCATAGAACCCTGTAAACATATATATATGGAATACATATATATGTATACACATACGTATTTGTATATGCATAGTTTCTTTGACATTTAGTCTTATTGAATTCTAACTCAACTCATCATTCCAGCTAAAAGACAGGTTAGTTCCTGCTTCAGTCATTTAACTGATTACTTCTTACAATTTCATATAATATGCAGATTTGATTAGCATTGCAGCAATGCCATTTTTGTTGATGTTAAACTAGGTAAGAATAGGACAACAAACCACTAGAGATTTACCTCTAGTTAATAACTCTAATATATTAACTTAAAGTCGTTTACCTAAATGTTGATCAATTAATTTAATCGAGTGCCTAAGACAATGGCACCCCACTCCAGTACTCTTGCCTGGAAAATCCCATGGATGGAGGAGCCTGGTGGGCTGCAGTCCATGGGGTCGCTAAGAGTTGGATATGACTGAGCGACTTCCTTTCACTTTTCACTTTCATGCATTGGAGAAGGAAATGGCAACCCACTCCAGTGTTCTTGCCTGGAGAACCCCAGGGACAGGGGAGCCTGGTGGGCTGCTGTCTATGGGGTCACACAGAGTTGGACACGACTGAAGCAACTTAGCAGCAGCAGCAGCAGCAACTTTCTAAGCATTTCTGCCAAGAAAGTTGGAGGACTTGAAGGAATAAAAGTCTTTTTAAAAGATATTTCCCTTTTCTAGACTGTATTTCTGGACCAACTCTTCCTCAATCAGTTTTCACACAACAGAGGCATGCTGAAAGCAACTTAGTGGTAAGCAGAGGAGATGAACAGAGATGCATATATGGGCCATATGTCCACTTTTTTGCTTTTTATAAGTACAGAGCATCTAACACTGCCAGCGTCATTCCCCATAATTTAAGGGAACAGTCTAACATTTGACTTGCTCCTTTTACCTGAGCAGTCTTGAAGTAAGAAGCTGGTTCTTATATCATATAAATAAATGATGATATCACAAATGTCAGTACTGGGGAAGATTTTACCCGTCGAGTGCTGAGACAGTTTGACTACAGCCTAGGGCAACAAAAGAGAAGTTCAGGAGTAACACTGCTGGGAATTTCCTTCCAGCAATTTGTTGTCAAATACACTGATCTGGCGCCCCAAATGACTCCAAAACTGCTTGCTCCAATGACAAGAGCAACAAAGGGCTCATTTCCAATTACCAAGGGGTTTTAAAGTGCAAACTGTATCCCTCTTCTGTCAGCTGCTCAGAAACCTGGAAAGGGGAATCAGCAACATTTCAACACAAAATTGTTCAACATTGTTGCATGGTTTAGGTAGCATTCTAGACATTGTACAGTTGGTGAATAAAATGTTAACAGCATGTTGAAGTATTGTTTCTTGTGTGATGGATTTTGCATATAATATTCCAACCATTTCTGAAATCAAAGGTCACATTTAGAGAAATTGTTCAAGTGATATAAGCAAGAGTCACCCAACATATTTTTAAACTGAGATAAAGGTACTTTTAAAATATCCTGTTGGTAGAGAGGAAGCAACTTCTTGTAATTATAAATCATATGTAGAAAAATGATAGACCTAAAACACACTGTAATGTGGTGACCTGAGAGTTAATTTTGGTTTCAGATTTTATTATTTTTTAATTAGGTTTCTTTTTGTTGGTTTTGTTTTTTGTTTGTTTGTTTCTTACTTTAGGGTGATTATATAACACAAGTGTAATTAGGAAGAGTTGACAACATTGAAAAAAATTGTTTAGATTTTATGTGCAGATACTTAAATAACTCACATTCTCTGGATAATTTCCTGTTTTATATATATATATATATATATATATATATATATATATATATACCTTACATTGACAGATTTGGTGTAGAAGTGGTTAATAGCCATCTTGGACATAAGGTGATATATTCACTGAACTGAAAATTTTTGCCTCTCTAACAAACTCAAATTTAGCATGCAGCTTTATTAAGCATGTGGTCTTTAATCTATAGTTAGCATTTTCATTTGTTTTCAGATTCTTTTAAAATTTCCCTTTTAATTTCTTCTTTGACCCATTGGTCATAGAATGAGCTGTAGCTGGGAAAAAATTGAAAAAGGGTTGGTCAAATGGTATAAACTTCCAGTTAGAATATGACTAAGTTCTGAGGATCTAATACACTGCATTTGGGTTTGCGTGCTTTAAAATTGCTAAGAAAATAGATCTTAAATATTCTCACCACAAAAAAGAAATGATATGGTAATTTAAAGTGATGCTAGAGGTGTTAGCTAAAGCTGTGGTGGTAATCTTATTGCAATATAAAAGTGTATCAAATAAACATGTTATATGTCTTTAACTTATACACTATTTTATGCCAATTATATCTCAAACAGGCTGGGAAGAAACAGAGTTAACAGTGAATCTCACTAAAAAATATGCACATAAAATCAAACATATGCTCTTGAATTGCCTATATCTCTCATATGATATAGAAAGAACCGAGAAAGGAAATATATATACCCACATTTTTGCCTTATTTTTGCACTTTTTTTGGACACAGATAAGGAAATTTATTTTCAGAGAAGGCACTATCAAAGAAGAGGAAAAGCATTGTAATTAGAATCTGTATTTTCTGGTTTGACTTTCTATGATCTTGTCAATACTTGATAATAAATGTTTGAGTAATTTTTCCAAGTAATGGAGAAATGTTCACAAATTAATTTCTAAAAAATATTTAGTCCTTCTGTATATCTTAAAACTATCTTTGTTTTACAAAATGATTTTATTTTTGATCCAGTTCTAGGATCCCACCCAGGGTACACAATACATTTGTAGTCATGTGTCCTTATACTCCATTTTGTTGTGACAGTTTCTTAAATCAGGGTTCCCTGATTTTGATGACCTTGACAGCTTTCAGCCGTATTGGTCAAATACTTTGTAGGCTGTTCTTCTATTGAGATTTATTTGGCATTTTTCTCATGATTAGCCTGGGGTTATGAGTTTTGGGGAGGAAAAACACAGAGGTAACCTGCCATTCTCATCAGCTCATATCAAAGGTGTATTCTAGCAATGTGATTTATCATTGTTGCTGTTGAACTTGATAGACTGGCTGAGGTAGTGTTTATCCGGTTTCACTTTAAATTTACTCATCCCTCCCCACCATTTTCTATATTGTAATCTTTAGAAGGAAGCTATTACTCTCAGCCAACATTGAAGGAGTGGGGAGTTATGCTTCTCTTCCTTGGGCAGAGTTTCTATATAATTTATTTGGCATTATTTTGCACTTGAGATTTGTCTGTTGTCCCACATTCATTTATCTATTTAATAATTTATTTATATAATTATGGGTTTCTATGGATAGTAATCTATTTAATAATTTATTTATAAAGTATGTATTTTACTTAAGTATGTAATATATTTGCATAAGTATTATATTTATTCTGTGCTCTGAGTTATAGTCCAATACTCATTTATTACTGCTATAAGATGCTCCACGCTCATCTTATACACTTCTTGCTCCACACCTAAATTCAATGATTCTTCAAGGAACCCTGACCCTTATATTATAAACTAACATCTTATTAGAAACTAATATCTTGGTGTTACATGTTTTTTTGCTACTGGGAAACTACTTCCTTCAGGCCCTGTTAGGTAACACAGCAAGGGGATATAGAGTACAGAGATTTGTTATTTTTATTGACTACACTTTGTACAAAATTATTATAAAATACTTACTATATTCTCAGACAGTAAAGAATCTGCCTGCAATGCAAAAGACCTGGGTTTGATCCCTGGGTTGGGAAAATCCCCTGGAGAAGGGAATGGATACCCACTCCAGTATTCTTGCTGGAGAATTCCATGGACAGAGGACCCATGTCAGGAAGCATTTAACAGGAGGCTTCCTGTGTGCTGTTTTGGATCTATCAGGAATCTCTGTTCCTTATTAATTCTGGAATATTCAGGAATTAAGAGGAGAGGCAAGCCTCTCCCTGGGGCTGAGGAATCCAGGCATTTCCTATGTTAGTTTTTCTATACGGTGATAAGTACCCTCTTCCTTTTTATGAACCATATGGTAAAAGTGATTATTTACAACTCTCTCTCTCTCTTTTTGATATGGATCACCTATGTTTTGTAAGTCTGGGATTGTAATCTTTATCTTTACTGAGAATAACTACAGTATATATGCCCACACCATGTTGATTAAAACACCTCTGCTCCATCAGAGCTTTGGTCCGTGGGTCTTGCTTTCTCTCTCTCTCTCTCTTTCAGGCTGACCCGCTGGAGCACAGAGGTCCTCTGGGTTCACTTTCCTGCCCGGGCTTCTAAGACCCTCTCGAGAATGCGCTCTGAGTCAAGAGGGCGCCTGAGGCCTTCGTGAACAGAGCAAGCCCCATGCCAGAGGCATTATTGGCTTTCTGCGTAAACCAAGAAATATCAGCCTCTTTCTCTCTCCTTTGCTTTCTTATTGGTTGACTCCGGACCACCAGGTTCTGGTCCATTAAAGGACCTCAACAGACCCTGTGTGGAGCTACGGTCCATGGGGTTGCAAAGAATTGGACACTACTGAACAACTAACACTTTTTGTGCTTCACATTACATCCTTGTAATTTATTTATTTTACACCTAGCAGTTTGTACCTCTTAATACCCTTTGCCTATTTTGCTCCTTACCCAGCCCACTCTACCCTCTGATAATCATTGGTTTGTTTTCTATATTTACTTTTTCCTGTTTTGCTCTATTTGTTTTCTGTTTCGCTGTATTTGTTCACTTGTTTTACTTTTCAGATTCCACAAGTAAGTGAAACCACAGTATATGCCTTGAGTTTCTTTTATTATAAGGGCATTTATCTCATCCATGAGGGCTCTGCCTCAATATTTAATCATTCTCAAAGACCTTACTTCCTAAAACTATCATACTAGGCATTAATATCCCACCATATGAATTTGAGGGGGCGGGGAACACAATCAGATCATACAAATCTTCCCTGTATACCTAGAATAAATCCAACTAGATTGTGATTTACAGTCTTTACTATGCTTTGCTAAGGAGAAGGCAATGGCACCCCCACTCCACTACTCTTGCCTGGAAAATCCCACGGACAGAGGAACCTGGTAGGCTGCAGTCCATGGGGTCGCGAAGAGTCGGGCACGACTGAGCTACTTCCCTTTCACTTTTCACTTTCATGCATTGGAGAAGGAAATGGCAACCCACTCCAGTGTTCTTGCCTGGAGAATCCCAGGGACGAGGGAGCCTGGTGGGCTGCCAACTATGGGGTTGCACAGAGTCGGACATGACTGAAGTAACTTAGTAGCAGTAGCAGCAGCAGCATGCTTTGCTGAATTTGATTTGCTAATACTTTGTCAAAGATTTTTCATCTTTATGAAAGATGTTGGTTTGTTTGTTTATGTCTTAATGTGGCTTTGTTACTGGGATAAGATTGGCTTCATAGAATGAGGTAGGAAATGTTACCTCTGCTTCTATTTTCTGGAAGAGATGGTGGAGAATTTGTATTATTAAATGTCTGGTAGAATTCATCACTGAAATAATCTGGGCCATATGTTGTCTTTTTAAATATTTATTATCTATTCAATTTGTCTTATAGGGCTATTATTACCTGCATTTCTCCTTATGTAAGTTTCAGTAGTTTGTGACTTTCAAAAAATTAGTCTATTTCATCTAAGTTATCAAAATTGTAGACATAGTTGTTTACAAAATTTTTTTTATTCTAAATGTTCATGGGGACACTCCTAATGATCCCTCTCTTAATTTTCATTCTTGTAATTTGTGTCTTGTTTTTCTCTCCTTTCTTTTTGGTTAGCTTGGCTAGAGGTTTATTAATTCTATTGATTTTTTTTAAAAACAGATTTTTATTTAATTTATTTTTAAATTTTTTCCTACTCACTAATTTGTGCTCTACTTTTTATGATTTTAATTTTGCTTGTTTTATGCTTAACACCCTCTTCTTCCTCTAGTTTTCTAAGATGGATTTCAAGTTATCTTTGTATTATAGATCTTAAGTTTAATTCCATTGCAGTTTGAGAACATAATTTGTATGATCTCTGTTGTTTTAAATTTGTTCATGTATGTTTTATGGCTCAGAATGTGATCTATTTGGTGATTGTTCCATACATTCTTGAGAATAATATGTATTCTGCTGCTGTTGGACTAAGTATCCTATAAATATAAATTTGATTATTATTTTTATTATTGAATTTGATTAATAGAACTGCTTCATCTACTATATTCTTTCTGATTTTCTTTATCCTCTGGGTAACAGTCACTTAAAGATGGTGTAAATGTCTCTAAGTATGATGGTGAATTTGTCCATATCATCTTTCAGTTCTATCAGTTTTTGATGCTTTGTTAACTGTGTACATATTTAGCACTATCATGTCATCTTAAAGAATTGACTCCTTTATTATTAAGATATGTTTATGTATTATCCTTGATAATAATTTTATTCTAAAGTCTGTTTTATCTGAAATTATTATAGCTATCCTAAATTTCTTTTATTGTTATCATTGTATAGCTATCTTCATCCTCTTTTAATATCCAAGTCTTAATATTTAAAGCAGTTTATTGCAGATAGCAGATAGCTGGGTTTTGCATTTTAACTCACCCAGATACCTGACTTTCAACTGGTGTAACTTGGTCATTCACATTTAAAGCATTTGTTGATATAATTATATTAATGCTGACCATGTTTATAACTTTTCAGTTTTTTGATCATTATAATTTTCTTTCTTTTATCTCTTTCTCCTCTTTTTATGATTATAATTGAGCATTTACAGTATTCAATTTTATCTCTTTTTCCTGTTATGTTCATCTTACTTCTTTAAAAAACAATTAGTGCTTTCGCTAGAGACTACAATATATATTTTTGTATAATCTAAATTCAAAAAGTACTATATACCCTACTATGGCTCATAACATTGCTGTCTTTAATTTCACTTCTCTGTTCACTACAATTACCAAAACATTACTACTACATTGCTACTAAAATAGCTTTAAACATTTATTTCTAAGTAAACTAAGAATAAGAAAATATTTTATTTTAGTTTCATTTATTCTTTTCCTGTGCTCTTATTTCCTCTGTTCTATGATGTATTCTAAAAACTGTAATTGATTTTTAGTTTTCTTAGCTTTTTACTGTTATCAAGTTAATAATTATGACTTTTAAGCTCTACATGTTGATGTTAAAACAGTGTCCTACATGTTTCCTTTTAAAAAGCATATTACTTGAGAGCTAACATATTCTTTTTCTCATTTTTCTTTTCACCAATTGTTTTTAGAAGAAAAAAAAAACAATTCCACTTTAGAAGAAAGTGTTGTATCTATCATAAGTCCTGGTTTATTATAATATATTGCATAGATATATAAAAAATCAATCACTGAGAATAAAGAGATAATTATAAATATTAATGGTAACAAAATCTCCTTTTATCCAGGACTCATATCCAGGGCTTTGTTCTGTCTATTCCATCTCTTGAAGCAGCACATTTACACTGTTCTACTTTCTATATTTAAATTTATTTTGGGGAAATTTTTAAAACATCTCTTTGCTTAATTATAATAACTTTATTCAAAGTGAATTTAACATTTACAGTTTTATTCTCATCATAATTTCTAAAAATGCAATTTTAAATAATACATGTTTTAAGAATGCAGTTTTAAATAATACATTAACTTTTTAACTGTCTACATGAAAATATTAAGAGGGATGTAGTTTCTCAAAAGTATTCTATGGGTCATGAAAGAAAGGGCAAAATACTACGGATGACTTTAGGCTTTGTAGGGTTAGAATCAGAGTCAATATCTAAGATTGCTAATATCATGCATTTCAGTTCAGTTTGTAGGCTGCAGTCCATGGGGTCACGAAGAGTCAGACACGACTGAGCTACTTCCCTTTCACTTTTCACTTTCATGCATTAAAGAAGGAAATGGCAACCCAATCCAGTGTTCTTGCCTGCAGAATCTCAGGGATCGGGGAGCCTGGTGGCCTGCCATCTATGGGGTCGCACAGAGTCGGACACGACTGAAGCAACTTAGCAGGAGCAGCAGCAGCAGCAGCAGCAGCAGCAGCAGCAGCAGCAGCAGCAGTTCAGTTCAGTTCAGTACAGTCACTCAGTCGTGTCCGACTCTTTGCGACCCCATGAAATGCAGCATGCCAGGCCTCCCTGTCCATCATCAACTCCCAGAGTTCACCCAAACTCATGTGCACTGAGTCGGTAATACCATCTATCCATCTCATCTTCTGTCATCCCCTTCTTCTCCTGCCCCCAATCCCTCCCAGCAAAAGGGTCTTTTCCAATGAGTCAACTCTTTGCATGAGGTGGCCAAAGTATTGGAGTTTCAGCCTCAGCATCAGTCCTTCCCATGAACACCCAGGACTGGTCTCCTTTAGGATGGACTGGTTGGATCTCTTTGCATTCCAAGGGACTCGCAAGGGTCTTCTCCAGCACCACAGTTCAAAAGTATCATTTCTTCGGCACTCAGCTTTCTTCACAGTCCAACTCTCACATCCATACGTGACCACTGGAAATATCATAGCCTGGACTAGACAGACCTTTGTTGTCAAACTAATCTCTCTGCTCTTTAATATGCTATCTAGGTTGGTCATAACTTTCCTTCCAAGGAGTAAGCATCTTTTAATTTCATGGCTGCAATCACCATCTGCAGTGCATTTAGAGACAAGCAACTCCAAAACATTCATATAAAATTCAGTAAGTAATCTATTGATGACCATACTCATAGGGCAGAAATATTAAGAAACATATATTAATAGTAAGTTTTATGTTCTGCTGGATCAGCAACAGATATTTACCATATAAGGAAGTGGTACATGTCCTCTCGGATCCCAGAGGGTCCTTACTACTCACATGTTTTCTCTAGTGCTTACAACTCCAATTGTAGTCTGCAAACCTTATGAATTAGCAGCTTAAGAGCATGTGAAAAATCTCAGTCCCTAATTCAGATGATTTCCAAGCACGAAAAAGTTTGAGATGAAGGCATTAACTTCTTCCCTCCCTCTCTAGCTCCTTCCTTTTTCCATCCCTCCCTCTTTCTCTTACTTTCTTTCCTTCCTTCCTTTATTTTTAAATCTCAATTCCACTCAAAAATAACAATTTGAGTGAGCAAATGTCCTTTCTGCTTCATTCTCTGTTCATCTCTCTTCAGGGACTAGGTCAGTGTCTGCTACATAACAGGTGCTTTCTGTTGAATTGTTATGTTGTGCTGTGTTAAGTTGCTTCAACGTGTGTCCAACTCTTTGTTGGATCATAGCCCTATGGAGCATAGCCCATCAGGCTCTTCTGTCCATGAGATTCTCTAGGAACAATATTGGATTGGGTTGTCACACCCTCTTCTAGGAATTACTTGTTATACAATCTTTCATAAAATGTAATACAAAGGTAGGCAGTTTTATTCTGGCAAAGTCAGCAACCTCACAATAAATTTAGATTTTTGTTCCTTTTTGCTTTGCCATTCTCAACAACTTAATTTTCTTGAGGCTATCAGTTGACCTCAAAGTCACCTATCATCCTCATGCATTATTGTTCAAAAATTTCAGAAGAAAAAAATACTTTTCTTTTAGCTTAATTTAAAGATGAAGAAAACTTTCCTCAAAGCACCCCTTTCTAAGAATTCTTCCTCTCTTAATTAATTGACCAGATTGTTTCTTATTCTCCTCTTTAAATTAAACACTCATAAGGAAATCACTGTCTTTGATCCAGAGCACTGTTTGGCAATCTCTGGTCTAAGGATCAAATGTAACCTGTTGCTCATTTTGTATAACCTGCAACAATAGTTTTAATAATTTAAATGGTTGAAAAAAAAAGTTTGAAAATTATGGAAATTCTAATGTGATGATTTGTTGTAGGTGTATCCTACACCTACAGAATTATTTCCCCCAACAGGTAGGCTTAAGTCCCAACCCTTGTACTGGGAGAATAATCTTATTTGGAAATAGTATCTTGAAATATGTATTTGGTTAAGATAAAGATCATACTGAATTAAGCTGGGTCTGAAATTCAGTGACTTGTTTCCTTGTAAGAAGAGTAAATTTTAGAAATACAGACACACATGGAAGGAAGAGAATAATGTGAAAATGCGGGCAGAGATTTGTGTGCTGCACCTACTGCAGAATATCTTTCAAACAACAAGCATGATATGTCTTTCTGCTGCTATAAAAATTGCTTCCAGATTCATAAATTTTCCTTTTTAGTTATAAATTATTTTTATAGGATGATATATATATATAAAATATAATGCTTCCCTTTAACTCATGCTGGAAATTGTAAAAGTAAGAAATCTGAATAATGTTGATTAAAAGTAATTGTAGAAGCAAAGCATAAGCCTGTTTCTAGTGATACAGAAAGTCCAATATCCTACTTCTTGACTCATATCATTTCCAATCATTCCACAGAGACCACAGCACAAATTGTGAAATGTAATATCAATTACCTGAAGAATGAAATAACAAAAATGAGTTATTTGCCTCAGGCATTTACTCTAGAACTGACCAGCAATTGGGAAATATAATAGAGATGGACAGGGTGTCAGGCGTGAGGATCCCCTCAAGGCTTCTCCAAAGAGTTGGATGTTTCTTTTCCAATTATAGGCATCATAACACAGAACAGAGGTTCCAGGTGCTATTTTTGCCACTAGTTTTCTTCAATTAAAACAACTAAAAAATGCAGTAAAATTGCATTTAAACTTTACCCACTAATTAAAAAAAATCATCATTCTCAAAAAATGATAATAATGGGAAGAAAAAATAAGCCTCCAAAATACCCTCATTATTGGGAGTCAATTCTCCTTGAATCTGTGGCATTTATACACGTGAAGAGACAATGCACTGCGGATCTCTTTGCAGGAAGAGTTATGGACATATAAAAGCTCTGGAGAGACAGAAATAGGAAATTCTTCTAAAGAAAATCTATGTACATTCCTGAATCTACTGAGATAAAAACAGTGACTTCCTCTAGAGAAATTTAGAGGCATCCTCCCTGGAGACCTTTGCTTATCATTGTTGTTCAGTCACTAAGTCGTGCACAATTCTGCAACCCCATGGACTGCAGCACACCAGGCTTCCCTTTCCTTCATCATCTCCCAGAGTTTGTTCAAACTCATGTCCATTGAATCAATGATGCCATCTAACCACCTCAACCTCTTTCTTCCACTTCTTCTCCTGCCTTTAATTTTTCCTAGCATCAGGATCTTTTCCAATGAATCGGCTCTTCACATAAGGTAGCCAAAGTATTAGAGCTTCAGCTTCAGCATCAGTTCTTCCAATGAGTATTCAGGGTTGTTTTCCTTTAGGATTGATTGGTTTTATCTCCCTGGAGTCCAGGGGACTCTCAACAGTCTTCTCCAGCAACACAATTTGAAAACATATATTATTTGGCGCTCAGCTTTCTTTATGGTCCAACTCTCACATCCATTCATGACTACTGGAAAACACATAGCTCTCTTGTATTTCAGAGCAATGAAAATAATCTTTTCCCAGAAAAGAGGATGGACAGGTGTGGATGAATTCGTCAATAGCTCTTACCATGGACTATAGCCCACCAGGCTCCTCTGTCCTTGGAATTCTCCAGGCAATAATACCTTCTCCAGAGGATCTTCCCAACACAGGGACTGAACACAGTCTCCTGCATTGCAGGCATATTCTTTATCATCTAGGCCACCAGGGAAAACTTTAAAAAGGTCATAATCTACAAAACTTAGGGTTTTGGCTCCTTTTGCCTTCAATCTTTCCAGTATTTGTTCTTTTTATATATTATTTTTGCTTGCTTCTTCATTTCTTCCTTGTCTGGAAACCACTTTTAGAAGAATGTCAATTGGAAAGTATTATCTTTACATTCTAGTGTCATATTTGTAGTATAAGTATTTCCTGGATCATACATTTTTTTTTTCCCCCTGAAGATGTTACAGGCATGATTTTAATGTGGCTTAGAGAAAAATGTTGGCCTGTCACCAGCCTGATTGTTTAGATGAAAAAAGATTCTTTTTCTTTGTCCTCTGGGATTCTAATTAGGGTAGAGCTTATTGTTGATACTAATTCTGTCAACTTATCCACAGACATCATACAACTCTTCAGTATTTCGATTCACTTTATTGGGGAAGGTTTTTAACAATTATATGTTTATACAGTTTTCTTTTTCTATTTTCTCATTCTCTTAGCCTAAATACGAAGAAATATTGATGTTCAAACTTCATTTTTAATAGCTATTATTTTCTCTATAAGCCTTGGTAACAGTGTAATCATTCCCAAAGCATTTTGCTCGTCTTATAAAGTCCAGTTTTCCCCTTGTCATTGCTTTTAGTGTTCTCTTTAAGATGCTTCCCGTATGAACACTTCTGTTATAATTTATCATCCTCTAATTCCTTTCCCTGAACACTGCCAGCACTTTTTTCACCTTTTTATGTTGCCTTGTGCTCTTCTCAGTACTGAAATATGTGCAGAGTGATATGTATAATCACACTTTTCATTTTCTTAGCTTAGTTGCCTTTTCGGGGGGAGTTGGGGTTTGAGCATTCTTCCTCTGATTTATTTTTTCCTGACTTTCACCTTCGTTCCTTGAGTATATTATTCCATGATGCCAAGTGAGGTGCAGGGGAATCTCATTACCAGCTGGAACTGCTGCCCCTATTATGCTAACAAGAAATGGTTGGATTTAGGCTGCACTACCTTTTTTCTGCCAGTGCTTTTTGAGTTCAGTGGTATACAATGTTTACTCTTCTCACATTGAGATAATGTAAATTACATTTGATAATACTTATAATTTAGGATTATAGATGATATTTACATTCCTATTTCTTATTCTCTTCGTTGTCTGAAGTAATTTTCAGGGAATAAGAACATTGTCTCTTTCATCACCTTAGAACATTTTGTTATAACTGGGCACCCAGAAAAGTTATTTTCCATATTCTGATAATTTTTCATGGATTATCTTTAATTTTTGCAGTAGATAATCATTGGAAAATAATGACACATTTGTCATCCCTTTTACAAAGTTTTACTATATAGTGTCTCTAAAATGCATTCACAAAAAATGATATTTTATCTTATGGTATGGTTTGCAGAAATTCTTAGCAATTAAAATCATGGCTAGCCTAAAAGTTATGTTTATACATTAAAGCGTTTATATTATTGGAACTTCCAGTTTATGTTTATTCTTGCCTAAAAAATATAGCTTCCCTACAAAGACCCCACTTGATATTCACATGTGTTCAATCATTGTAATTAGTGGTGCACCATTAATAATTCATGCTTTGTACAGAAGTATAATAGGATTCTGACATTTACTGTCTAAACCTATCGTGCTTGGAAATGTCTTGCATTACATTGTGCACCATGACCCAGTGATTTCACCATAAGACAAAAAAAGATAAAGGTTTTTAGTTTTTAAGCTCAGCTACATAAATGGATAGAGAACTTGGAAAATATGACACAACAATATTTTATTCTAGATCTTCTTAGATCATTGACAAATTAAACATTCTATATCTGATTTATGGTACTTTCATTTATATTGCAGAAGGATATGCTATCCACTTAATATGACATAGTATAGTTATATTTTCTATAAAAGTCACTCCATTATCAAGGCTGTTAAAACATCCATTGGCAGTGGTAATTTACTTCTTTGAATAAAGTGAATTAGGTTCCATCAATCATTTTTTTTCTTAATGAGTTCTGAGTTTTCATTTATTTGCTTTTATGTATATGTCTCTCAGTGTCTTTAAATTATTTACTGAATACAGTATCACAAGCTAGCGTGAGTTGTTAAGTATCCTTTAGTTTTTCCAATGATTATTTTATCATAAAGAATCTAAAACTACTTTGAATCTAAAAGTTTCAAGCAAGAAAATCTAGTATTGATCCTCATAAAATTTACCTCTCCAGAAGTGTTTGTATTAAATACCTTCATTTAAAAAATACATAATTTTATATTTGTGATTTGAAATAATTATAGGTGTTCAAACATCCACCAGAATTTCATCTACTTTAATAATTCATAATGTTAATTAAAAGATGCTTACTCCTTGGAAGGAAAGTTATGACCAACCTAGATAGCATATTCAAAAGTAGAGACATTACTTTGCCAACAAAGTCCCGTCTAGTCAAGACTATGGTTTTTCCAGTGGTCATGTATGAATGTGAAAGTTGGACTGTGATGAAAGCTGAGCGCTGAAGAATTGATGCTTTTGAACTGTGGTGTTGGAAAAGATTCTTGAGAGTCCCTTGGACTGCAAGGACATCCAACCAGTCCATCCTAAAGGAGATCAGTCCTGGCTGTTCTTTGGAAGGACTGATGCTAAAGCTGAAACTCCAATACTTTGGCCACCTCATGTGAAGAGCTGACTCACTGGAAAAGACTCTGATGATGGGAGGGATAGGAAGCAGGAGGAGAAGGGGATGACCAAGGATGAGATGGCTGGATGGTATCACCGACTTGGTGGACGTGAGTCTGAGTGAACTCCTGGAGTTGGTGATGGACAGGGAGGCCTGGCGTGCTGCGATTCATGGGGTCACAAAGAGTCGGACACGACTGGGTGCCTGAACTGAACTGAACTGAATGTTAATCTAAGTATCTGATAAACCTTATGCAATCTCCGTTTAATTACTGCATCAGCCCATCATAAAAAATATACTCTTCATGTTGCATTTTCTACTACAGATCAAACTAACGAGTCATAAACGGTATCCTGAGGTCTTGGTAACTTCAAGTAATTATTTTGGCATATATTCCTTAGTAGTAGTTCAGTCGCTCAGTTATGTCCAACTCTTTGTGACCTTGTGACCTTGTGGACTGCAGTACCCCAGGCTTCCCTATCCATCACCAACTCCTGGAGCTTGCTCAAACTCATGTCCATCAAGTTGGTGATGCCATCCAACCATCTCATCCTCTGTCCTCCCCTTCTCCTCCTGCCTTAAATGTTCCCCAGCATCAGGATCTTTTCCAATGACTTGATTCTTCACATCAGGTGGCCAAAGTACTGGAGCTTCAGCTTCTGTATTAATCCTTCCAATGAATAGTCAGGACTTATTTCCTTTAGGATTGACTGGTTGGATCTCTTTGCAGTCCAAGGGACTCTCAAGAGTCTTCTCCAATACCACAGTTCAAAAACATCAGTTGTTCAGTGCTCAGCTTTCTTTATGGTCCAACTCCTTAGAAAAAAATTAATTCAAAAATTGTTTCACAGATTAGGAGATCTTATTGTTCTTGAGTGATAAGAAATGTAGAATTTTCAAAATGTAATTATTAAAAAATTACCTTATGTGTATATATATATATTTGGAAGTAATATTTTTGCATTTCATTATGAAAATTTTCAAATATTCATAATAACTGAAAAATGTTATACTGGGCACTCATATACCTACATCTAGATTTTATCATTAACAGTAATTATACTTAATTTGTCATATCTATCTCTATTAATTCATCTATCTTTATATGTTCTTAAAATAAACTACAAGTAACAAGCTTCCACGAAAATACTTCTACACACATATCATTAACTAGCATTTTATCTTTGTTTAAAATTCTGTTTTTGCTTTGCTTGAGGTAAAGTTTATATATAATGAAATATCCAACTTTAAGTGTACAATTTAATGAGTCCTTAAAAAAAATGTATATCCAGCTCCAAAAATCTATTGAGATTCAGAAACTTACCCTCTCCTCATAACATTCCCTTACACCATTTTTCAATAAATCTTTGTCTCTAACTCCCAAAGACAATCTGTTTTAGTTTTTCAATGTATTAAATTTGTGTATTCTAGAAATTCAGAAGCATGTTGTTCAGCCTCCATATGTTGAAATTTTTAATAGTTTTTCTCCTGTAATTGAGATCTAAACTTAATGCATTATGGTCAAAATGAATCTTATAAAATATACATTCTATACATTGCCCTGTAAGTTTTCTTTTACTTAGTGTAATATTTTTGAGATTTGTCTATGTTTTTCTTTATCCTTCATGCTTGTTGAGTAGTATGCCATTGTATGAACATATCAGAGTCTTTTATCTACTTGCTACTTCATTTGTTTGGTTTTTTTTTCCCCCAGTTTAGGTTATCATGTAATAAGTTGACATAGGTATTCTGTTCAAGCATTTTTGGTCATCTTGTAAAATTAATGTTTATATTGATGTTAAGTAAATGTCTAGTAGGCTTTTATTAGATCCTATCAGATGCTTATCAAAGTGACTGCACAGTTGCCCCTTCTCATATACAATGTATTAGAACCATATTTTCTTCAGTATATACACATAGCTATCAAATTTAAAATGATTATATTTAAGTGTCACACTAGACACATTTCAAGTGCTGGATGGCCACATGTAGCAATTGGCTACTCTATCAAGCAACACATGCAAAGACATTTTCATGGTTATAGAACCACAATGTTGAGCAGCCCTATTCTACATTTGGCACTGTGATTTTTAGTTTAAGTTGTTCTAGTACATGTGAAGTAGCATTTCATTGTAGTTTACTCTGCATTTCTCTGATGAGACATATTAAACACTTTTCCATGTGCTCATTGATGATCTATATAACTTCCTCTGTGAAGTGTTTGTTCAATTTCTTTACCTCTCTTTTTATTGGACAGTTTTTTTTAATATATATATTATTGAATTGTGAGTTCTCCATGTCTCAGTATAATAACTTTGGAACATCCCTGGTGGCTTGGCAGTGAAGAAGACATGGGTTCAATCCTTAGGCCAGAAAGATCCCCTGGAGAAGGAAATGGCAACCCACTCCAGTATTCTTGCCTGGGAAATCTGATGGACAGAAGAGCCTGGTGGGCCACAGTCCAAGGGGTTGCAAGAGTTGGATGTGACTTAGTGACTAAACCATCACCACCCCATAATACTTTTTGTAAATACATGTATTGTTAATATTTTCTTTTATATTTAGCTTCTTTACTAATTCTATTCATGTTACTTCTTAATGAACACAATTTAGAATATTTGATTAAACATAATCAAGCATTTTAAGCCGCTATTTTTATTGCTTTCTATGGCTTATTTAAGAAGATGTTGCCTACACTCATATCATGAAGACACTTACCAATTTCTTCAAGACTTTATAGTTTTAACTTTTATGTGTGCTGTGTGCTCAGTCACTTAATTCGTGTTTGACTCTGCAATCCCATGGACTGAACCCTGCCAGGCTCCTCTGTGCATGGGATTCTCCAGGCAGGAATAATGGAGTAGGTTGCCATACACTTCTCCAGAGGATCTTCCCATCCCAGGAATGGAAACTACATCTCTTATGTCTCCTGCACTGGCAAACAGGCTCTTCACCACCAGCACCACCTGAGAAGTACTTACTTTTTATACTATATCTCAATCATTTTTTATGTATGGTATGAGATACACAGCATGTTTCATTTTTTGTCCATGTAATTATTCATTTTTACTATCACCAATTTGTGAAAAACCTTTCCTTTGCTCATAAGGTTGCTTTGGATCATTAAAATATTAAAAATTGTAGAATTGTGAGCCTACATTTGCACTTTCTATTTTCTCTTATTCTAATGTTCTATAATTATGTCACTACATACACAATTTTAAAGCTGTATTTCTTTTATAACCTTTAAAGTAATGAAATATAAGTTTTCATAGTTGTTGAATTTTCTGAAATGTGTTTTAGGAATGTGAGTATTATATTTTTCTTTAGTCACTAATACAGTTAATTTTATTAATTGTCTTTCAAGTGATAAACCAATTTCATGTTACTTGTTGAAACCCCACAATAATGTATTGTCAAGTATGTATTGATGGATTTGATTTGTTTATATTTGATAAGGAAGTCTATTTTCAATAAGAATATTAGTCTTTAATTTTTTTTTAATTTTGTCAGTTTTTGGTGTTGCATTTATGCTGGCCTCATAATATTTTCCACCTCTTTATTTTCTTGAAAGATTTGAATCAGATTAGTGCTATTTTTTTGTTGTTGTAATTGCATGACAGAATTTATAAGAATCATCTGCACCTGAAATTTTCATTGAAAGGAGGCTTTTACAAATAATAATAAATTAAATTTCCTCAGTACATATAAAGTCATGGCATCGTAGGTTCTTTGGAAAGCAGACCCTTGGATAGATTTACTGTACAGAATATTTGTTTGCAAGACCAATCCTTAGTAACAACCCCTGTGGAAGGGAGTAGGAAAACACTAAACCAAATAAACAAAAAGATTTAGGTAGAGAAGTAAAATCTGACCTCAACCTTAGGTTAGACACTGAAATATCTGGAATTAAAATGGTTTATTAGAGTTGTCTGACATTAGGCCAAATGGCAGAACTATTCCCCCCAACCACCCAGTAACTGATCATTGGATAAAGGCTTTCCAGGCAAGGACACACCCTTAACTGGAATGACTCTCTGAAGCTGAAGCAACTATTGGAGGAGCTGAAAGTTGGAAGTTGTGGGGTGACAGTAGTTTCAGTAGCTACTGAAATTGCAAAAAAAAAAAAAAGTATCTTTGAAAAAAATCAGTCTGGACAATGGATCTCTATATCATGGAGGCTCTTTAGAGTTTCTATTTTATGTTGTTTCACTTTAGTAAGTTACATTTTCAAGGACTCTCCCAATGTTGTTTAACCAGTAGAATTTATAGTCCCTAAATGCATTAGTAGCTATAGAACATTGATCTTACTTGAGATCTAACAAAATCCATATCTGATATTGATAATTTGTTTTCACTCACCTTTTGTAATTTAACACAGTGCTACATCTAAGAAAATATGCCTAAAATATTTTTTTTATTTAGATGTATATTGTCACCCTGCTTATTTAACTTCTATGCAGAGTACATCATGAGAAACACTGGGCTGGAAGAAGCACAAGTTGGAATCAAGATTGCCGGAAGAAATATCAATAACCTCAGATATGCAGATGACACCACCCTTATGGCAGAAAGCGAGGAGGAACTAAAAAGCCTCTTGATGAAAATGAAAGAGGAGAGTGAAAAGGTCACCTTAAAGCTCAACATTCAGAAAACGAAGATCATGGCATCTGGTCCCATCACTTCATGGCATATAGATGGGGAAACAGTGGAACCAGTGTTAGACTTCATTTTGGGGGGCTCCCAAATCACTGCAAATGTTGATTGCAGCCATCAAATTAAAAGGCGCTTATTCCTTGGAAGGAAAGTTATGACCAACATAGATAGCATATTAAAAAGCAGAGACAACTTGTTACTTTGCCACAAAGGTCCATCTAGTCAAGGCTATGGTTTTTCCAGTGGTCATGTATGGGTGGGAGAGTTGGACTGTGAAGAAAGCTGAGCCTTGAAGAATTTCTGCTCTTGAACTGTGATGTTGAGGAAGACTCTTGAGAGTGCCTTGGACTGCAAGGACATCCAACCAGTCCATTCTCAAGGAGATCAGTCCTGGGTGATCTTTGGAAGGACTGATGCTAAAGCTGAAACTCCAATACTTTGGCCACCTCATGCGAAGAGTTGATCTATTGGAAAAGACTGATGCTGGGAGGGATTGGGAGCAGGAGGAAAAGGGGACTACAGAGGATGAGATGGCTGGATGGCATCACCGACTCGATGGACATGAGTCTGAATGTACTCTGGAAGTTGGTGATGGACAGGGATGCCTGGCGTGCTGTGATTTGTGGGATCGCAAAGAGTCGGACACGACTGAGTGACTGAACTGAACTGATGACCAATACGAAATTTACTAATGATAGTAACATTGAGTTCCCAGAAGAAATACAATCGGCCAATAAATGTTTAATATGCTCCTGTACTTCAGAATAATAAATGTAGCATTCATTAAAACAGCTTAAGAATCTCATATTTTATTTACTATATAGTGAAAGTGAAAGTGAAGTCGCTCAGTCTTGTCCGACTCTTTGCGACCCCATGGACTGTAGCCTACCACGCTCCTCTGTCCATGGGATTTTCCAGACAATATTACTGGAGTGGATTGCCATTTCCTTCTCCAGGGGGTCTTCCCAACCCAGGGATTGAACTCAGGTCTCCCACATTGTAAACAGATGCTTTACTGTCTAAGCCACCAGGGGGCAAATTATTTTGGTTACATCAAATGTTAATGAGCGTTTGGAAGAAAATGAACACTTGCACAAACTTTGGTACTATAAATTTGTTAAGTTTTCTTGGTGGGGAATTTTACTTTATCTATAAAATTTTAAATGTGTTTGATCAATGGTGTCTTTTTGTAAGAAGAGAAAGATGAGAGGATCATACATTTTAATTGTCTACAATGATTTTTTTTCCCTTTTATTTGTTGCAGTCAATCTAGACTCCATGACTTTTTTTTTCTTTTTTTAAATATAAATTTATTTATTTTAATTGGAGGTTAATTACTTTACAATATTGTAGTGGTTTTGCCATACATCAACATGAATCTGCCACAGGTAAACACGTGTTCCCCATCCTGAACCCTCCTCCCTCCTCCCTCCCTCTACCATCCCTCTGGGTCGTCCCAGTGCACCAGCCCCAAGCATCCAGTATCCCATGAGACTTTTGACATAGTTAGCATGTTCTGAACTAAATAAGTAAACTATTCAATTAGTGCTTTAACTTGTTCTTTAACTTTGTGATTCTTTTTATAGAGTAAATAAAATATGGAATGTCCCCATTAAATGTTGAATAGAAAGCTAATTTTTTGATGCCTTATGAGTCTTTTAAAAATGATTAATGCCATTCTTCACCTCAGCAATAAATTTTTCTCTCTCATTGTTTATTCTGGCAAGTAAAAACTACAAAGTATTGGTATCCATTAGTAATTGTGGGCACATAAATTCATTCTCTCATTAATTTCTCCTATCTTCCTGAGTTGTTAAGTTTCTATTATTTAAGATCATTAATCATATAAAAAACATGTGTTTTTATTTCAAAACTAAATTTTAGCTGCCAGCTGGATTATTTAATAACTAATATAATTTTGGAGTAGGAGAAATATCATCAGTTACATTTTAAAAATATTAAACCTGAATTTGTTATTAAGCTTAAAATGTTTGCTCAACTGCCCACTTTGGGTTCTAGTATCAAAGGCTGGGGGAGCAATCCATATATCTTGCAAGTAAAAATTTCTGATTTAATATAAGATATATAATTAATATACTGAAGGTTGGGCTTTAATTGGTAATATCTGAAGTTGTTACTAAAATAATCGCCAATATTTTATCCAACTTATTTTTCACTTTTCCTTATGGGCTAGAAGAGGAACTATATGAACCACTAAATGTCTTATAATTCTGTATCTTGTATTTTGACATTTACTTATTTTTCCTTCCACTAGGATTGCTCATTATATAAGATGTGGGACTTGAGTAAATTTTTGTTCTTGTTGTTCTTATATTGAAGGTAGATTTTAGGATCTAATTACCAAAATGTCAGCTCTCTATGTTTTTTCTGGATGATTTCCCTTAAGCAGTATTCTTATCTATATTAAATTGTGATATAAAATAAACTATTTTTATAAATCTTTCACTTTTAGGGCAACAAGCACCTTTAGAGGAATTTGGAAAACATTGTAAATGGGTAATTTAATTTTAAAAAAATAGAAATATTCAGAAATGCTAGTGAATGAATATTTAAAAGATCAAGATCTTTCTTGGCTAGTTGGGTTGGAAAGAAAAATCATTGAAAAGTAACTCCAATAGCTGAGATTTAAGAATTGAAACCTGACAATATTGGAACGCTCATAAAATCTACAGGAATAGAGGCAAAAATGAGAAACCTCCAAGTGGATTTCTAAAGTGAAATTCAAGAATATTTCTTTATTTTATACATTAAAATGCATCTGGATTTGACAACCATTCATAAGGGATAGTGTTATATAAGAGTTCACATTTTGATGTAAGCCCAACTTGGCTTGTTATTTGTTAAATTTGTTAACAAGTAATAGATTACTTGTTAAATTTTGGTAAATTGTTAAATTTTGTTAAATAACAATAAATTACTTGTTAAATTTAATTCATGCATTTGTTGTCTAAATCTCAGTTTTCTTATCTATAAAGCTGCAGTTATAACATATACTCATGGGTTGATGAGAGAAAAAATAACATTTTAGAATTCAACTTAAAAGTCCAGAGCCAGTGCCCTAATTCTTGATCCATACATTTGTTCAGTAAAACAACAGACTGTACTGCACAGGTTGGTTCTAATCACTCAAGAAGGTACACAGTGATAGTCATCATCAAGAAAGTAGACAAAGATGGTAGCCTCCAGAATTACAACATTAAGTTTTAATGCAGCATTTTAGAATGAAACTATTTAATTAAGATATTTTATTAGCCATCCTTCACATTACCTCTTAGCTGAAATGATTTGAAGTTCCTATGCTGTGTGTCTGTTATTATAGTGACAGAAGCAGTAAAGATAGATATATTAAAAGATTAGAAAAAAAAGTCTCTCAAAATGAGATTGAACTCTGCTTAGCATATTTTATTTATGCCTACTGATTGCATCCTGATTTACAGCAATGATTTACAGCATAGAAGGAAAAAATTAGGACATGCTTTGATAAGGTAAAGATAGACTAAACTTTTATAACATAATCCTGGATTAATAATACCATGTATATCATATACATGAGTGAAATATAGTCTTTGTCCATACTTCAATAATAGTAAACAGAACAAACAAACCAAAAAACATTCATTTGCCAGAGTTTTACAGTCCAATTAAATTCATTGTTTCAGACTGTTAGTTACTCAGTCATATCCTGCTCTTCGTAACCCCACGGACTGTAGCCCGGGGCTTCTCTGTCCATGGAATTCTCCAGAGAAGAATATTTGAGTAAGTAGCCATTCCCTTCTCCAAGGGATCTTCCCTACCCAGGGACCGAACCTTGTTCTCCTGCACTGCAGGCAGATTTTTTTTACTATCTGAGCCACCAGGGAAGCCCACTAGGATGATATAAACAACTACCCTATCTAGAAATCTCCTTCTGTCAACTTAACTTTCTGAATATTAGAACCTAGTAATAGCTAATACCATATGTGAGAGAACTGAAACTGCACCTTCATTATTGTATTCTGTGCTTAGTTTAATTTTTCAGAAATTTTAGTATCTGCATTCATTACTCAGCTAGATTTACTAGTCATCCTCTAACAATTTTCAAAACACTGATAGCTCTATTCAAATGTATTCAAAGATCACTTGGAAAGCCTGAAGTAACCTATTATCATGAAGTTTTATCTGCATTTTCTTCTGTAAATTTTAAGTTTTAGTTTATATAGTTAGGTTTCTGTTTTCAGAAATGTTTTGTGTATGTTTTAACATAAGGGAATAAGTTTATTCTGTCTATACATGTGCTATCTAATTAACCAGGACCATCTTTCACCATTAAATTTTCTTTTTTTTTTTTTTTTAATTTTAGTTTTTTATTTTTTAAATTTTAAAATATTTAATTCTTACATGCATTCCCAAACATGAACCCCCCTCCCACCTCCCTCCCCATAACATCTTTCTGGGTCATCCCCATGCACCAGCCCCAAGCATGCTGCATCCTGCGTCAGACATAGACTGGCGATTCAATTCACATGATAGTATACATGTTAGAATGTGATTCTCCCAAATCATCCCACCCTCTCCCTCTCCCTCTGAATCCAAAAGTCCGTTATACACATCTGTGTCTCTTTCCCTGTCTTGCATACAGGGTCGTCATTGCCATCTTCCTAAATTCCATATATATGTGTTAGTATACTGTATTGGTGTTTTTCTTTCTGGCTTACTTCACTCTGTATAATCGGCTCCAGTTTCATCCATCTCATCAGAACTGATTCAAATGAATTCTTTTTAACTGCTGAGTAATACTCCATTGTGTATATGTACCACAGCTTTCTTATCCATTCATCTGCTGATGGACATCTAGGTTGTTTCCATGTCCTGGCTATTATAAACAGTGCTGCGATGAACATTGGGGTACATGTGTCTCTTTCAATTCTGGTTTCCTCGGTGTGTATGCCCAGAATTTTTTCAAACACTAACTGACCAAAAAATGTAAGGATTTATGTCAGGATTTTTTATTCTGACCCACTGATTTATATGTGCCTGCCCTTAACACTAAGACAGCACACTTTGAATTACAGCTTTTCTTATTAAGTTTTGAAGTATACCTATAATCAGGTGGGAAAGTCATTTAACTTTGTGCTTTTTTTTTTTCTAAATTTCATTAATCTTGGTCATTTTCACATCTGTGTTAATTTTACCATTAGGTTTTTATTTCTAATTTTATAAAACCCTGTCTGAATTTATTTAAGAATTTGATTAACTCTATAGATCATTTTGGGGATATTTATCATCTTAAATTATAGAGTTTTTTCCATGATTAACAATAAATTTATCCTTTTAAGCTAGAGATTCTTTATTTTTCTCAACAATATGTTAGAGAATTTTAGTGTACAAATCTTATATTTCTCATGCTCAGTTTATTTACTGGTATTTTATTCCTTTGGTGCTATTTTAATTGTTTTCTTCATTTTTGGATTTATCAAATTTATCATATTGGTTACTACTGATTTTTATATAGATCAAGAATCCTTAAATACTGATGAATTCATTTATTAGTTCTAGCAGTTATTATCTAGGTGCCACAGGACTTTTTACATAAAAAGAAAATAAGGTATGGTTAAATAGGGACTTACTTTCTTTTCTAGATTCTTTCAACTTCTTTCCTGGAGTTATTGCATTGGTACAGTAAAATGTCAAGAAGAACTTGTGAGTACAGACATATTTGTTATGCTTAAGGAAAACGATTCAGTCCATTACCAATACTAGGTGCAAGATTTCCATATCTGTTCTTTATCATATTAAGGAAGTTTTTCTAAATTCCTAATTCATTTTGAGTGTGTGTTGAATTTTTTCCAAATTCTTCTTCTGAATATTTATATTTCAAGTTCCTTTGTCTCTTACTCTGTGAATATGGAATTGGTTTTTGATTGATCAAACTTTGTGGCATTTCTGAAATATGTCCAACTTGGTCATGTACTTCTTTTTTAAAAATTGGATCTGCTAATATTTTGTTATGGATCATGCATCTGTTTTTATGAATTTATTGGTCCTTCACTCATGGGATTTATTATTAGGGTAACACTGACTCCATGGTATAAGTTGGGAAATATCCCCAGTCCTACCTTTTCTGAAGAGTTTGTGTAGGATCAGTGTCATTTGTCCTTTAGATATTTGATTGAGCTGACCAGTGACATCATGTGGGGGTGTTTTTTCCTGTTGAAATGTATTTTAGCTTTAAATTCAATCCACTTAGTTTTTAATATATCCATTATGATTCTTACACTAATCTGGAGTCATTCTTGCTAAAAATTTGGGTCTTGCCTGGATTTTATTAATCTCATCTTAGTTGTAAAATTTGTCACTAAAGGGTCATTCATAACATTATTTCATAATTGCTGTAATTGATGTAGAGATTTTTGTGATGCTTCCTCTATTTTATTCTTGATTTTGGTAAATTTTACTCTTGATTTTGGTAAATTTGCATACTTTCTTTCTCTCTCTCTCTCTCTGTCTCTCTCATCAGCCTCACTAAAGATTTATCAAAGTCCTTGTTTTTAAAAAAAAAACAACCTTTTATTTTATTGACTTTTCTCTATTTTTTTGTTTCTTTTCTTTTGTTAAGGGTTATTTTACTTTATTTTTAAATTAATTTACTCATTTTAATTGGAGGCTAAAGATGATGTTACGAAAGGGCTGCACTCAATATGTCAGCAAATTTAAAGAACTCAGCAGTGGCCACAGGACTGGAAAAGATCAGTTTCCATTCCAATCCCAAAGAAAGGAAATGCCAAAGAATGCTCAAACTACCTCACAATTGCACTCATCTCACACACTAGTAAAGTAATGCTCAAAATTCTCCAAGCCAGGCTTCAGTAAAACATGAACCGTGAACTTCCAGATGTTCAAGCTGAATTTATAAAAGGCAGAGGAACCAGATATCAAATTGCCAACATCCTCTGGATCATCAAGAAAGCAAGAGAGTTCCAGAAAAACATCTATTTTTGTTTTATTGACTATGCCAAAGCCTTTGACTGTGTGAATCACAACAAACTATGAAAATTCTGAGAAAGATGGGAATACCAGACCACCTGACCTGCCTCTTGAGAAACCTGTATGCAAGTCCAGAAGCAACAGTTAGAACTGGACATGGAACAACAGACTAGTTCCAAATACGAAAAGGAGTACATCAAGGCTGTATACTGTCACCCTGCTTATTTAACTTATATGCCAAGTACATCATGAGAAATGCTGCACTGGAAGAAGCAGGAGCTGGGATCAACATTACCAGAAGAAATATCAATACCCTCAGATATGCAGATGACACCACCCTGATGGCAGAAAGTGAAGAACTAAAGAGCCTCTTGATAAAAGTGAAAGAAGATAGTGAAAATGTTCGTTTGAAATGCAACATTCAGAAAATTAAGATCATGGCATCTGGTTCCATCACTTCATGGGAAATAGATGGGGAAACAGTGGAAACAGTGGCTGACTATTTTTCTCACCTCCAAAATCACTGCAGATGGTGATTGCAACCATGAAATTAAAAGACGCTTACTCCTTGGAAGGAAAGTTATGACTAACCTAGACAATATATTAAAATCAGAGACATTACTTTGCCAACAAAGGTCCATCTAGTCAAGGCTATGGTTTTTCCAGTAGTCATGTACGAATGTCAGAGTTGGACTATTAAGAAAGCTGAGCTCCGAAGAATTGATGCTTTTGAACTGTGGTGTTGGATAAAACTCTTGAGAGTCCCTTGGACTGCAAGGACATCCAACCAGTCCATTCTAAAGAGATCAGTCCTGGGTGTTCATTGGAAGGACTGATGTTGAAGCTGAAACTCCAATACTTTGGCCACCTGATATGAAGAGCTGACTCATTTCAAAAGATCCTGATGCTGGGAAAGATTGCGGGCAAGAGTAAAAGGGGACGACAGAGGATGGGATGGTTGGATGGCATCACTGACTCAATGGACATGAGTTTGGGTAAAATCTGGGAGTTGTTGATGTGTAGGGAGGCCTGGTGTGCTACAGTTCATGGAGTCACAAAGAGCTGGACACGACTGAGGGACTGAACTGAACCAAACTGAATTACTTTACAATATTGTAGTGGTTTTTGCCATACATTGACATGAATCAGCCATGGGTGTACATGTGTTCCCCATCTTGAATCCCCCCTCCCATCTCCCTCCTCATCCCATCCCTCAGTGCACCACCCCTGAGCACCCTGTCTCATGCGTCAAACCTGGACTGGTGATCTGTTTCACATACGATAATATACATGTTTCAATGCTATTCTCTCAAGTCATTCCACCATCGCCTTCTCCGACAGAGTCCAAAAGACTGTTCTTTATATCTGTGTCTCTTCTGCTATCTCACATATATGGTTATTGTTACCATCTTTCTAAATTCCATATCTATGCATTAATATACTGTATTGGTGTTTTTCTCTCTGACTTACTTCACTCTGTATAATAGGCTCCAATATCACCCAACATATAAGAACTGATTCAAATGCATGTTTAATGGCTGAGTAATATTCCATCGTGTATATGTACCACGGTTTTAATATCCATTTGAATGCCAATGGACATCTAGGTTTCTTCCATGTCCTGGCTATTGTAAACAGCACTGCTATGAACATTGGGCTACATGTGTCTCTTTCAATTCTGGTATGCCCAGCAGTGGGATTGCTGGGTCGTATGGCAGTCCTATTCCCAGTTTTTTAAGGAATCTCCACACTGTTCTCCATAGTGGCTGTACTAGTTTACATTCCTACCAACAGTGTAAGAGTGTTTCCTTTTCTCCACACCCTCTCCAGCATTTATTGTTTGTACTCTTTTTTATAGCAGCCATTCTGACTGGCATGAGATGGTACCTCATTTGGGTTTTGATTTGCATTTTTCTGATCATGAGTGATGCTAAGCACCATCCCATGTGTTTGTTAACCATCTGTATGTCTTTGGAGAAATGTCTGTTTAGTTCTTTGGTCCATTTTTTGATTGGGTCATTTAGTTTTCTGGAATTGAGCTGCATGAGCTGCTTGTATATTTTGGAGATTAATTCTTTGTCAGTTGCTTCATTTGCTATTATTTTCTCCCACTCTGAAGGCTGTCTTTTCACCTTACTTATAGTTTCCTTCATTGTGCAAAAGCTTTTAAGTTTAATCAGGTCCCATGTGTTTATTTTTGCTTTTATTTCCATTACTCTGGGACATGGATCATAGAGGATCCTGCTGTGATTTATGTCGGAGAGTGTTTTGCCTATGCTTTCCTCTAGCAGTTTATAGTTTCTGGTCTTACATTTAGATCTTTAATCCATTTTGAGTTTATTTTTGTGTATGGTGTTAGAAAGCATCCTAATTTCATTCTTTTACAAGTGGTTGACCGGTCTTCCCAGCACCACTTGTTAAAGAGATTGTTTTTTCTCTATAGTATATTCTTGCCTCCTTTGTCAAAGATAAGGTGTCCATAGGTGAGTTGATTTATCTCTGGGCTTTCTATTTTGTTCCATTGATCTATATTTCTGTCTTTGTGCCAGTACCATACTGTCTTGATGACTGTAGCTTTGTTGTATAGTCTGAAGTCAGGCAGTTTGATTCCTCCAGTTCCATTCTTTGTTCTCAAGATTGCCTTGGCTCTTTTAGGTTTCTGTATTTCCAAAAAATTGTGCAATTATTTGTTCTAGTTCTCTGAAAAATACCATTGGTAGCTTGATAAGGATTGCACTGAATCTATAGATTGCTTTGGGTAGTATACTCATTTTCCCTTTATTGATTCTTCTGATCCATGAACATGGTATATTTCTCCATCTATTTGTGTCCTCTTTGATTTCTTTCATCAGTATTTTATAGTTTTCTATATATAGGTCTTTTGTTTCTTTAGGTAGATTTATTCCTAAGTATTTTATTCTTTTCATTGCAGAGGTTAATGGAATTGTTCCCTTATTTCTCTTTCTGTTTTCTCATTGTTAGTGTGTATGAATGAAAGGGATTTCTGTGTGTTAATTTTATATCCTGCAACTTTACTATACTCATTGATTAGCTCTAGTGATTTTCTGGTGGAGTCTTTAGGGTTTTCTATGCAGACAATCATGTCATCTGCAAACAGTGAGAGTTTACTTCTTCTTTTCCAATCTGTATAACTTCTATTTCTTTTTCTTCTCTGATTGCTGTGGCTAAAACTTCCAAAACTATGTTCAATAGTAGTGGTGAGAGTGGCACCCTTGTCTTGTTCCTGACTTTAGGGGAAATGCTTTCAACTTTTCACAATTAAAGATAACGTTTGCTGTGGGTTTATCATATATGACTTTTATTATGTTGAGGTATGTTCCTCTATGCCTGCTTTCTGGAGGGTTTTTATCATAAATGGATGTTGAATTTTGTCAAAGGCTTACTTTGCATCTATTGAGATAATCATATGGTTGTTTTCTTTCAATTTGATAATGTGGTGTATAACATTGATTGATCTGTGAATACTGAAGAATCCTTGCATCCCTGGGATAAAGTCCACTTGTCCTGATGTATAATCTTTTTAACATGTTGTTGGATTTTGTTTGCTAGGATTTTGTTAAGGATTTTCGAATCTATGTTCATCAATGATATTGGCCTGTAGTTTTCTTTTCTGTGTGGCATCTTTGTGTGGTTTTGGTATTAGGGTGATGGTGGCCTCAGAGAATGAGTTTGGAAGTTTACCTTCCTCTGAAATTTTCTGGAAGAGTTTGAGTAGGATAGGTTTTAGCTCTTTAAATTTTTGGTAGAATTCAGTTGGGGAGCCGTCTGGTCATGGACTTTTGTTTCCTGAAAGATTTTTGATTACACTTTCGATTTCTGTTCCTGTGATGAGTCTGTTAAGATTTTCTATTTCTTCCTGGTTCAGTTTTGGAAAGTTATACTTTTCTAAGAATTTGTCCATTTCTTCCAAGTTATCCATTTTACTGGCATATAGTTGCTGATCATAGTCTCATATGACCCTTTGTATTTCTGTGTTGTCTGTTGTGATTTCTCCATTTTCATTTCTAATTTTGTTAATTTGATTCTTCTCCCTCTTTTTCTTCATGAGTCTGGCTAATGTTTTTTTCTATTTTATTTCTCTTCTCAAAGAACCAGCTTTTAGCATTGTTGATTTTTGCTATGGTCTGCTTTGTTTCTTTTTAATTTATTTCTGCCCTAATTTTTCTGATTTCTTTCCTTCTACTAACCCTGGGGTTCTTTGTTTCTTCTTTTTCTAGTTGCTTTATGTGTAGAGTTAGGTTATTTTATTTTTCTCTTGTTTCTTGAGGTAAGCTTGTATTGCTATGAACCTTCCCCTTAGCACTGCTTTTACAGTGTCCCACAGGTTTTGGGTTGTTTTGTTTTCATTTTCATTCATTTCTATGCATATTTTTATTTCTTCTTTGATTTCTTATGTGATTTGGTGGTTATTCAGAAACGTGTTGTTTAGTCTCCATATGTTTGTATTTTTGATAGATTTTTTTCCTGTAGTTAACATCTAATCTTACCACACTGTTATCAGAAAAGATTCTTGGAGTGATTTCAACTTTTTTTGAATTTACCAAGGCTAGATTTATGGCCCAAGATGTGATTTATCCTGGAGAAGTTTTCGTGTGCACTTGAGAAAAAGGTGAAATTCATTGTTTTGGGGTGAAATGTCCTATAGATATCAATTAGGCCTTACTGGTCTATTGTATCATTTAAAGTTTGTGTTTCCTTGCTAATTTTCTGTTTAGTTGATGTATCCATAGGTGTGAGTGGGCTATTAAAGTCTCCCACTATTATTGTGTTACTGTTGATTTCCCCTTTCATACTTGTTAGCATTTGCCTTACATATTGTGGTACTCCTCGGTTGGGTGCATATATATTTATAATTGTTATATCTTCTTCTTGGATTGATCCTTTGATCTTTTGGTAGTGTCCTTCTTTGTCTCTTTTCACAGCTTTTATTTCAAGTCTATTTTATCTGATATGAGTATTGCTACTCATGCTTTTTCTTTTTTTTGGTCTCCATTTGAGTGAAATATCTTTTTCCAGCCCTCCACTTTCAGTCTGTATGTGTCCCTTGTTTTAAGGTGGATCTTTTGTAAACAATATATATAAGGGTCTTGTTTTCATATCCACCCAGCCAGTCTTTGTCTTTTGGTTGGGACATTCAACCCATTTACATTTAAGGTAATTATTGATAAGTATGATCCAGTTGCCATTTACTTTGTTGTTTTGGGTTAAAGTTTATAAACCTTTTCTTTGTTTCCTGTCTAGAGAAGATCCTTTAGCATTTGTTGATGAGCTGGTTTGGTGGTGCTGAATTCTCTCAGCTTTTGCTTGTCTGTAAAGCTTTTGATTTCTCCCTCATATTTTAATGAGATCCTTGCTGAGTACAGTAATCTGGGTTGTAGGTTTTTCTCTTCCATCACTTTAAGTGATGCCATTCCCATCTGGCCTGAAGAGTTTCTATTGAAAGATCAGCTGGTATCTTTGTAGGAATCCCCTTGTGTGTTATATGTTGTTTTTCCCTTGCTGCTTTTAATATTTGTTCTTTGTGTTTGATCTTCATTAATTTGATTAATATGTGTCTTGGGGTGTTTTTCCTTGAGTTTATCATGTTTGGGAATCTCTGGGTTTCTTGGACTTGGGTAGCTATTTCCTTAACCATTTTAGGGAAGTCTTCAATTATTGTCTCCTCAAGTATTTTCTCATGACCTTTATTTTTGTCTTCTTCTGGGACTCCTATGATTCCAATAGTGGGGCCTTTGACATTGTCCTAGAAGTCTCTGAGGTTGTCCTCATTTCTTTTATTTTTTTTCCTCTCTGCTTCATTTATTTCCACCATCCTATCATTCACCTCACTTACCCTATCTCCTGCCTCAGTTATTCTACTATTGGTTCCCTCCAGAGTGTTTTTGATATCAGTTATTGCATTATTCATTATTGATTGACTCTTTTTATTTCTTCTAGGCCCTTGTTAAACATTTCTTGCATCTTCTCAATCCTTGTCTCCAGACTATTTATCCGTAACTCCATTTTGTTTTCAAGGTTTTGGATCGTTTTTGCTATTATTATTCTGAATTCTTTTTTAGGTAGACTCCCTATCTCCTCCTATTTTGTTTGGTTTAGTGGGCAATTATCATGTTCCTTTCCCTGCTGAATATTTCTGTCTTTTTATCTTGTTTAGATTGCTGTGTTTGGGGTGGCCTTTCTGTATGCTGGAAGTTTGTGGTTCCTCTTTATTATGGAAGTTCCTCCCTGTGGATGGGGTTGGATGAGTGGCTTGTCAAGGTTTCCTGGATAGGGAAGCTTGCATCTGTGTTCTGGTGGGTGGAGCTGGCTCTCTTCTCTCTGGAGTGCAAAGAAGTGCCCAGTAGTGAGTTTTGAAGTGTCTATGGGTTTGGTGTGACTTTTGGCCACCTGTATTTTAATGCTTAGCGTTATGTTCCTGCACTGTTGGAGAATTAGCATGATATGTCTTGCTCTGAAACTTTCTGGCTGTTGGGTGAAACTTGTTTTCAGTGTAGGTATGGAGGCTTTTGGATGAGCTATTGTCAAATAATGTCCCTTGGAGTCAGGAGTTTTCTGGTATTCTCAATTTTGGATTTAAGCCTCCTGCCTCTGGTTTTCAGTCTTATTCTTACAGTAGCCTCAAGACTTCTTTATCCATACCACACTGATGATAAAACATCTAGGTTAATGGAGAAAAGATTCTCCACAATGAGGGACACCCAGAGTGGTTTGCAGAGATACATGGAGGAGAGAAGAGGGAGGAGGGGGATAGAGGTGACCAGGAGGAGAAGAGGGGGAATCAAAAGGGGAGAGAGCAATCTAGCCAGTAATCAATTCCCTATGTGCTCTCCACTGTCTGGAACACTCAGAGAGGTTCATAGAGTTACACAAAAAAGAAAATAGGGAGGAAGGAGATAGTGATCAGCAGGAGAAGAGGGGTAATCAAAAGGATAGAGACAGAACCAACCCCCTAAGTGTTCTCTACAGCCCAGAACACCCAAAGAGATTCCCAGAGTTTGGTAGAGAACAGAAGTGGGAAAGAGAAGATAGAGGTTATCTGGGGGAGGAAAAGGAGAGTCAAAGGGGAAGAGGGCAATCAAGCCAGTAATCACAGTTCTAAGTAAAAATGGGTCCTAAAGATTTGATTCTTAAAGGCACAAAATTGATAACGAATACCAAAAAGCAAAGATTAAAACTCTAGGATATAGGTTAGACTCTCAAAAATACAATATTAAAAAATATCCAAAAAATTATAAAAGATATATATGAAATTTACTTTAAGAGTAGGTTCGTTTTCTCAAGTTAACAGGTTATAAAAATGAAAAAGGTATAATAAAGAACTTAATATATTTTTAATTGAAAAATTGATAATAGTAAAAGATGTTTGGAAATTTCTCTGGAGCTGTTGAGGGCACTGTGGGGTCAGTTCAGTTTCACATAGTTCCTGGTTCCATCTTATACTTCTTCTCAAGGTCTATAGGCCACTACCAATGTTCAGTTCAGTTCAGTTCAGTCACTCAGTCGTGTCCGACTCTTTGTGACCCCATGAATCACAGCACGCCAGGCCTCCCTGTCCATCATCAACTCCCGGAGTTCACTCAGACTCACCTCCCTCAAGTCAGTGATGCCATCCAGCCGTCTCATCCTCTGTCGTCCCCTCCTCCTCCTTCCCCCACTCCCTCCCAGCATCAAACTCTTTTCCAATGAGTCAGCTCTTCGTATGAGGTGGCCAAAGTACTGGAGTTTCAGCTTTAGCATCATTCCTTCCAAAGAAATCCCAGGATTGATCTCCAGAATGGACTGGTTGGATCTCCTTGCAGTCCAAGGGACTCTCAAGAGTCTTCTCCAACACCACAGTTCAAAAGCATCAACTCTTTGGTGCTCAGCTTTCCTCACAGTCCAACTCTCACATCCATACATGACCACTGGAAAAACCATAGCTCTGACTAGACGGACTTTAGTAGGTAAAGTAATGTCTCTGCTTTTGAATATGCTATCTAGGTTGGTCATAACTTTCTTCCAATGACTAAGCGTCTTTTAATTTCATAGCTGCAGTCACCATCTGCAGTGATTTTGGAGCCCCCAAAATAAAGTCTGACACTGTTTCCACTGTGTCCCCATCTATTTCCCATGAAGTGATGGGACCAGATGCCACGATCTTTGTTTTCTGAATGTTGAGCTTTAAGCCAACTTTTTCACTCTCCACTTTCACTTTCATCAAGAGGCTTTTTAGCTCCTCTTCACTTTCTGCCATAGAGTGGTGTTATTTGCATATCTGAGGTCATTTACATTTCTCGCCCAGTCTTGATTCTAGCCTGTGCTTCATCCAGCCCAGCATTTCTCATGATGTACTCTGCATATAAGTTAAATAAGCAGGGTGACAATATACAGCCTTGAAGTATTCCTTTTCCTATTTGGAATCAGTCTGTTGTTACATGTCCAGCTCTAACTGTGGCTTCCTGACCTGCATACAGATTTCTCAAGAGACAGGTCAGGTGGTCTGGTATTCCCATCTCTTGAAGAATTTTCCACAGTTTATTGTGATCCACATAGTCAAAGGCTTTGGCATAGTCAATAAAGCAGAAATAGATGTTTTTCTGGAACTCTCTTGCTTTTTTGATGATCCAGGGGATGTTGGCAATTTGATCTTTGGTTCATCTGCCTTTTCTAAAACCAGCTTGAACATCAGGAAGTTCACGGTTCACGTATTGCTAAAGCCTGGCTTTGAGAATTTTTAGCATTACTTTACTAGCATGTGAGATGAGTGCAATGTAGTTGGTGCTAACACAGGGTTTTAATCTGTTGCACCTGTCACTTCCAAAGCAGTTCTCTCTTTGTTTATTTTGGCTTCCTCTGTTTGCAAGTCTCTTCAGTGTCTGATTTCCACCCTGACACAAAGTGGCGAAGGTGGTCACTTATTTAGGCTCACTTGTTCAGTTGTGCTGTGAGGAGGGAGGAACACTGCAAACAAATATCACTGGTATATGTAGGGAGTGCTCACAGTGTCTCAGCCACACTGGGTTTGCCCCCAATCACAGCATGTGTGATTTCCTGGTCTACACTGCTCAGGCTCCAGGTTGCTCTGCAGGGGAACTAAGGTGGGTCCTGAGTTGCATGCACTTCCCAGGTCTAAGCCACTCAGGTTAAGGTTCTCAGGTATTCCACAAAGGCACAGATTGGGTTGGGCTTGAGTTTTGTGCCCTTCCCAGGTCCGAGCAGCTCAGGTGACCAGGTGCTTGGTGAGCACACTCTCCAAGTGGTGGTGCCTTATCACCTCCTCTGTCCCAGCTGCTTGGTTTCCTGGGTGTGCAGTGGGAGTGCAGTCTCAAGTGTGCTGTGTGTCTCCTCTAGGGAGCTGATCCTTTCTGGCTGTAGCCCTCCTGGTGTATGTCAACCATCCAGGATCCCAGGAAGACTTGGTTAGCAAATGGGAACCTGCTCACAGTTTGGTAGAGGATGCCATCTCTGGGGCCAAGGTTGCCCCTTGGCTTCTGGCTCTGGCTGTCGCCCACGTGCCTCTCTGCCTCCACTGGGGGACTGGCTGGTCCGCAGACAGCTAGCTCTCCTCTGGTATTCACTCAGTCCTTTTATTCTGTGAGCAGGCTCAGCTGTGCCTTAGGTTAGAGCTTTTCATGGGAAAGTTCTCTCTCACTCTTTCTCTCTTTTTATTTTCTCTCCCTGTGGCTATCCTACAGTTTGGATTGCTATCTCACGTTAGCTCCCTCAGATTGTCCTCAGGATATTTAAGCCTGGTCCTTAGCAACGCAGCCAGAACCTCCCTGTTCAGCCCCCGCTTGCTGGTGGCAGAAGCGAGCATCTGGGTGACATCTTTGCTGGGAGTTGCGGTTAGGCATGTAATCTGTGGGTTTTTTTTTTTTTTCTTCCTCTCGGTTATGTTGCCCTCTGAGATTCCAAAACTCCCCACAGACCCACCAGTGAGATGGTTTCCTGGTGTTTGAACTTCTCCTCCTTCACGATCCCTCCGCAGGATGCGTCTCCATCTCTAACTCTTTTGTCTCTCTTTTTATCTTTTATATTTTGTCCTACCTCTTTTCAAAGACAATGGGCTGCCTTTCTGGGTGCCCAGTGTCCTACCCCAGTGTTCATAAATTGTTTTGTGAAATTTACTCAGCTTTCAACTGATCTTTTGATGAATTTGTGGGAGAGAAAGTGGTCTCCCTGTCCTATTCCTCTGCCATCTTAGGACCGCCCCCTGTTTCTTTTCTAGTCTACTGATTTCTACTTTAATATCTATTATTTTCTTTCCTTTGACTTGCTTGGGTTTCATTTGTTCTTTTTCTAGTTTTATTTGCTGAAGCTTACATTATATATTTTAAAATGTTATTTTCCAATACTTTCTTTTCTAAAGTATGTATTTTAGGCCAAAATTTCCTTCAATGGATAACTATAGCCATTTCCCACACATTTTGATATGTTACATTTTCATTCCTTTCAATTAAAATAGTTTCTAATTTCCACTGGGATTTTGGAGGATGATATACTTAGAAGAGAATTGGTTTTTATTTATTTATTTATTTTTAATTGGAGGATAGTTGCTTTACAATATTGCATTAGTTTCTGCCATACATCAACATGAATCAGCTGTAGGAATACATATGTCACCTGCCTCTTGAACCTCCTTCCCACTCCACCCCACCCGTCTAGGTTTTCACAGAGCACCAAACTGAACTCCATGACTATATGAATGCTTCTGTTTTTAAAAATTGTCCAGAAAATATTATAGTAATTTTGTTCATAAAAGCCAGAACTTGAACATAATTTGAGTGTTCAACACCAAAGAATGGACAAAAATTTTGGTGTATTCATACAGAGGAATGCCACTCAACACTAAAAAATAATGAATGCTGTCTGAATCATTCTGCTACATGGATTAATGTCCAAAACATTATACTGAACAAAGGAAATCATACACAAGAGTGCACACTATATTATAACATTTATATGATAATTCTAGACCTGACAACCTCATCTATAGAGGCAGAAATCAGAGCAAGGCTTGACTATGAAGGTGATTTTGAATGTAAGGGACACAGAGAATTTTCTTTGGTCATGAAAAAGTAATATATAGAGCTTGGAGTATTGGTTAATGAGAAATATCCATTTGTAAAAACTAAACAAATTGTATAAAGATATGTACATCTCACTATAGTAAGTACTCTCATTACACATACAAACATATTTATACTTGCAAGAATATTGCTTGCTTTTCGTTACGTAAAATTTTGTCAAACTTTGCCCAAAGTGCTATTGAACACTCATAATGATCTGAATATAGATGTTAATGTGCTAACATAATTAATTAATTAAGTCTGCTCTGGGTCTTCATTACTGTGCATGGGTTTTTCTCTTGTTGTGAAGCATGGTCTATAGGGCATGTGGGCTCAGCAGTATCAGTTTGAAGTGAAGAGAAGTGAAAGTCGCTCAGTCGTGTCTGACTCTTTACGAGTCCATGGAATTCTCTAGGCTAGACTACTGGAGTTGGTAGCCGTTCCCTTCTCCAGGGGATCTTGCCGACCCAGGAATTGAACCTGGGTCTCCCACATTACAGGCAGCTTCTTTGTCAACTGAGTGTGCAGTCTCTCAAATGTGTGATCTTCAGTTGCTGTGGTGCAGGTGTTTAACTTCACCATGGCATGTGGGATCTTCCCAGACCAGGGATCAAACCCTTGGTTTTTGCATAGGCAGTAAGATCCTTAGCCACTGGGCCACCAGGGAAGTCCCTGAATGTGCTAATATATTAACTGTAAAAATTAAATTAGATTAAGAGAAGTATAAATGGAAGGGTAGAGAGAACAAACATAAAAAGAGAAATCAGGAACCAAAATAGATGCATTTGCTTACTTCACTGGGATTTTAGATTTTTAGAAAAGAAGTTTTCTTGAGAATATGTACATAAGCAACAGGGCAGCTTCTATTTCTGACAAATAGCAGTTTTTCATATTGCATTTTATTCTATAGGTAATATCAATAAAAGAACTGCTTTATTTTATCCTAACATATTTACTCATTGATTATCCTACTTTAAGTGATTAAAATAGAGGAAGCCTTTTGTGGGAAAAATGGAGATGAGTTTGAGTATAACACTTTGTTTTGTGTGATTGGAAGACCTTTATTTTCCTGAACATTTATCAGTGCTTTGAATTTTGACTCACACAGCATGTCAAGGTGATGTAACTAACAGTTTGCTTGATTTATATGATAGAAAAAATAGCAGTCATATAAACATTTTTAAAATGCTAGACACTAGGATGTAATTCCATAAGCAACCTTAGTATAGAATTTGAGTTGAAAAAATAAGGAATGCACTTTTGATCATTAAGAAACCCAACACATACAATTAAGAGCAAAAATCAAGTTTTTATAAAATATTGTCTATGTATAAATAAATAGCAATGAGATGTTTTCATTAAATAAACAAATATTTATTGATTAACTAGTCTGTTCCACATTCCAGTCTGAGGATATAAAAAGTTAAAATAAAATGCTTGAAGCATCTTCCTTGAATTCGAGGGATTTATTCTTCCCAATGTTATTATATCCACTACGTGAAACTTTATGTCCTGTTACAAAAACACATCTGCAATATGAGGCAATATGTAACATGATGTATATGTGAGGTAGCAAGTACTATGTTCCATGAGAAAGAAGAGACAGACCACTTCCTGCTTTCTGATGAGAGTAGAATTTACAGTGCTGATAAATGTGTTTCTTTGCCAAGTAGGAATGTTCTCCAGATGAAACATGTCCACAAGGCTGTATCCAGTGTCAGAATATTGAGATTACATTCGCCAAATAGCTGTTACCCTAACCTCTCTTGTTATGCCCCACCTGACACTGATGTGCTAGCTTTCGCTAAAATTTCCCAAGATCTATAAATGAAAAGGTTTATACATGGAAAGCTGGAACCTCTATAATGCAGCTCCAGAACTTTGGCCTTTGTCCATTTTTATTAGAGTATATTTCAAGTAGCATTGTTAAATATTTTGAGTATAATTTTAACCTTTCAGGGTTTTAAGGACATACATTAATCCAAGAAGCTGGAAAAATGGAATCCAAAGAAGAGTTTATAATATGACTAAAAGCTTAGATGTCATTTCATATTGAGGAGTTACTGCAAGGGGAATTACTCACAGATATACCTGTTGAAAAAGTAAATTTGTATCAGCCTGTAGAGGGAGAAATTTATAATTTCAGGAATTTAGATAAACTAGTTTTCATATTAGTTTCATATTAGCAAGCTTCAGGAGTTGGTGATGGACAGGGAAGCCTGGCATGCTGCAGTCCATAGTGTCACAAAGAGTCAGACACGACAGTGACTGAACTGAACTGAATTTTCATGTTGAAGGTAAATTTATTTTCTATCACTGAAGAGAAATAATAATAGTAATACTACAGAAAGGTCAATTTCATGAAGTCACAGTAATTTATTGAAAAGTTTTCATTGCAACATGATGTAATTCTCTTATCTATCTGGGTTAAGAATCATTTTGTCTTAAAGCTTCATCAAAACATATCCAAGGATATACTCATGTCAGTGAATATATCTTTGGATATGCTTAAAGGTGAAGAAGTAGTGGAAGAGTACATATTTGTGTATGTAAGTGTATTTCAGTGAAATCACTTCCATTTTTCTCATAGAGAAGCCTAATAATAAGTATGTGTACTCTGTAGTAGAAAGTATACATATTATAATGTGCAAAAAGCTGTTGAATATGCTTACTAGATTTGTAGGTAGTAGTATTGATGCTACAAGTTTTAAATTTTATAAATTTCATTGTTTCTCTTTTCTTTCATGGTTTAGATTTTTGGCATTGTAATAAGACTTGTAACTTAACAAAAGTTCACAAAGATTGTCTCCCAAGATCTTTTCCCTAATTGTTTAATTGTATACTGTATTTCAAAGTCTATATCCATTTTAAGTTTTATATTTATGTGAGATATAGATTGAAATTCATGTTTTATATATGGTGGTCAATTCTTTCCGTACCATATATTAAAGAACTATTATTAATCAATTCATTTTTCTTTGCATATTTTTCAAAATTATTGGTCATACTCATGGAGGTCTATTTCTGGATATTTGTTCTATTTCATTGTTTTATATGGCTATCAGTATCAAACTACACCTTTTAATATAGTAGTTTAGTAATATATTGATCATTATCCAAAGCCTTCAAAATGATGCATTTTATATATTTTATCTGCATTTTATCATTGCTATCAGGTAGGAGGCTGAACCAAACCAAGCTAATCAGTAGACTACATGCAAATTCATCAGTAGACTTAATTTTACTCAAAGTTCAGTGAAAAAGTATTGAAGAACATTCAATGATGACAAGACATGTTATCATAGTGCCATTTTAAATATATTGAGATATGAGAAACATGCCCTTAAGCTTCCAAATGTATGCTTTAATAAAATTTTAAACTGTATTCAATAGTTAATGATAGCACTTCTTTAAACTTTAAAAGCATGAATAAACCACATTGCAAAAAAGTCCTTGATTTTATAAATTATTCACATTACAAGTACATTTAAATTAAAATGTATTATCTTAGTAATTGAAAATGTTAGCCTTTGCTATTTTGGATTCTTTTTATTTTGGAGTTTTAAGCTATGCACTGTATTCTACTTTAAAAAGACTTTGCATTTATTAGATGTTCTATACTAATAGTGCTCTCACTTATGGGGATTTTCATACCCTTAAATCAACAGAAAGTGCTCAATTAACTCTATAAAGAAGGAACAAAATATATAATGTGGCTCTAAAATTTCACATGCAAAAAAATCATTTGTTTTAAATCAGTTTTTATTGTTTCAAGAGCATATTCTAATATGCATTTAGATGTGATTTTATTATGAGATTATTTGGGGATTTGGAAGTTAAGGTAACCTACAGTTTGAATGTATAATAATTTGAAACACATAAAATAAGCTTAAGAATAGAATATAACATAAAAATAACTCAAATGTGTTTTGTTCTAGATATAGAAAAATTATCCCCAAATGTAAGTCTATCCTTATTATCTGCAATCACAAAATCTTTCTTATTCAAAATATACTATATACTAGAAACTATTTCAAATGATAGCACTAGCACTATAGTACTACCATTTCTGGTAATATCCACTTTAAACTCATTATAAATACATACAGATGAAGGGAGAGTCATTTCAACAAACGATGCTGGGAAAACTGAATATCCATATACACAAGAAAAGAGATGGAATGGACCCATACACCAAATATTGAGTTGGCCAAAAAGTTCCTTTGGTTTTTTAAGTAAAAATAAAAGACAGATTTTTTTCATTTTCACAATGAACTTTAATGAACAATGGTATTCACTGTTTTGTTTGACCATCTTCTGCTATTTTTCAGACAAATTCATAATTCCATCTTACCCAAACTTTTTATCTTTTTGAGCAAAGAACTGTTCCAGGAGACTTTTACAGTCTTCCAGGGAATTGAAGTTTTTTCCATTAAGAGAATTGTGTAGAAATTGAAATAAATGGCTATTCAAAGGTGCAATATCTGGTGCATAGAACATATAAATCACAACTTCCCAGCCAAGCTGTAGCAGGTTTTGCCTGGTCATCAAACAAACATGTGGTCTTGCATTATTCTGATGGAAAATTATGCTTTTTTTTGTTGACTAATTCTGCACGCTTTTCATTGAGTCCTTTTAGTTTGTCTAATTGGAAGAAATGTTTATTGGAATTAATCATTTGATTTTCTGGAAGGAGCTCATAATAAAAGACTCCTTTCCAATCTCACCATATACACATCACCTTCTTTGGATACAGACCTGGCCTTTGGTGTGGTTGGTGGTGGTTTATTTCACTTGTCCCATGATCTCTTCCATTCCACTTTATTGTACAGTATCCACTTTTTATCACCCACACATTTTGTTCTAAGAACAGAAATACAGTCAATAAGGATTTTTTCACCTAATTTATATAAAACCCAAATATCAAACTGATTTTCATAACCAAACTGATTCAAATGATTTTGAACACTTGATTTAGATATTTTAAGCATGTTGACTATCTCCCATGTGGTATAATGATGATTGTTCTCAATTAACAGCTTGATTTGATTGTCAGAGCCTCTTGGTGAAGGTGAAAAAGGAGAGTGAAAAAGCTGGCTTAAATCTCAACTTTCAATCTAAGTTTCAATCTAGATTCAATCTAACTTTCAATCTCAACTGCAATCTAAGATCATGACATTCATCATCACCTCATGGCAAATAGATGGAGAAACAATGGAAACAGTGAAAAACTTTATTTTCTTGGGCTCCAAAATCACTGGTTCCCTGATAACTCAGTTGGTAAAGAATCTGCCTGCAATGAAGGAGACCCCAGTTCAATTCCTGGGTCGGGAAGATCTGCTGAAGAAGGGGTATGCTTCCCAGTCCAGTATTCTTGGGCTTCCTTGTGGCTCAGATGGTAAAGAATTAAGCTGCAATGCAGAAACCTGGGTTCAATCTCTGGGTTGGGAAGATCCCCTGGAGAAGGGAACGACTACCTACTCCAGTACTCTGACCTGGAAAATTCCATGGACTGTACAGTCCATGGGGTAACAAAGAGTCAGACACAACTGAGTCACTTTCACTTTCACTTTCAAAATCACTGCAGATGGTGAGTGCAGTCATGAAATTAAAAGATGCTTGCTCCTTGGAAGAACTGCTATGACAAATATAGCCAGCATATTGAAAAGCAGAGGCATTAATTTGCTGACAATATCCATATTGTCAAAGCTATTATTTTTCCAGTAATCATGTGTGGATGTGAGAGTTGGCCCATAAAGAAAGCAGAGAACCAAAGAATTGATAATTTCGAGCAGTGGTGTTGGAGAAGATTCTTGAGAGTCCCTTGGACTGCAAGGATATCAAACCAATCAATCCTAAAGGAACCCAACCCTGAATGTTCATTGGAAGGACTGATGCTGAAGCTGAAACTCCAATACTTTGCCCACCTGATGCAAAGAGCCAGGTAATCGGAAAAGACCCTGATGCTGGGAAAGATAGAAGGCAGGAGAAGGAGATGAGGGAGGATGAAATGGTTGGATAGTACCACTGATGCAATGGACATGAGTTTGAGGGAAGCCTGACAAGCTACAGTTCTTGGGGTCACAAAGTGTTGGACACAGCTGAGTGACTGAACAGCAACAGCTGCAACTGCTCTACTCAACTGTGAAGCATCATCCAGTGAGAAATCTCCAGCATGAGGCTTGGCAAGCCACTTTTGACATGTTTGATCAGTCAGAGCAACTTCTCCACACACTGCACAAATTTGTGTATGTGTGCGTGTTACAGTTCTATTTTTACCTTTCTTGAAATAATAAAGCATAATACACCAAAATGTTGTTTTTTTTCTTTCATCTTCAGCATTGAAATGGCAAAACATACATCCACCAAATTTGATAATATTTCAATGCTTATTAATATGACAGTAGTTATCACAGTACAATCAAAAAATTTGTTTTGAATGAAGTTAAGACAACTAAGCACAACTAGAGTCATCTTATGGAAAAATACTACATGATCTTTCAGTTCAGTTCAGTCGCTCAGTCGTGTCTGACTCTTTGCAACCCCACGAAAGGCAGCACTCCAGGGCTCCCTGTCCATCACCAACTACCAGAGTTCACTCAAACTCACGTCCATCGAGTCGGTGATGCCATCCAGCCATCTCATCCTCTGTCGTCCCCTTCTCCTCCTGCCCCCAATCTCTCCCAGCATCAGAGTCTTTTCCAATGAGTCAACTCTTCGCATGAGGTGGCCAAAGTACTGAAGTTTCAGCTTTAGCATCATTCCTTCCAAAGAAATGCCAGGGCTGATCTCCTTCAGAATGGACTGGTTGGATCTCTTTGCAGTCCAAGGGACTCTCAAGAGTCTTCTCCAACACCACAGTTCAAAAGCATCAATTTTTCGGTGCTCAGCCTTCTTCACAGTCCAACTCTCACATCCATACATGACCACAGGAAAAACCATAGCCTTGACTAGATGGACCTTTGTTGACAAAAAATATCTCTGCGTTCGAATATGCTATCTAAGTTGGTCATAACTTTTCTTCCAAGGAGTAAACGTCTTTTAATTTCATGGATGCAGTCACCATCTGCAGTGATTTTGGAGGCCCCAAAAATAAAGTCTGACATTGTTTCCACTGTTTCCCCATTTATTTGCCATGAAGTGATGGGATCGGTTGCCATGATCTTCATTTTCTGAAGGTTGAGCTTTAAGCCAACTTTTTCACTTGCCACTTTCACTCTCATCAAGAGGCTTTTTAGTTCCTCTTCACTTTCTGCCATAGGGTGGTGTCATCTGCATATCTGAGGTTATTGATATTTCTCCTGGCAATCTTGATTCCAGCTTGTGCTTCTTCCAGCCCAGCATTTATTGTACTCTGCATATGTTAAATAAGCAGGGTGATAATATACAGCCTTGACGTGCTTCTTTTACTATTTGGAACCAGTCTGTTGTTCCATGTCCAGTTCTAACTGCTGCTTCCTGACCTGCATATAGGTTTCTCAAGAGGCAGGTCAGGTGGTCTGGTATTCCCATCTCTTTTAGAATTTTCCACAGCTTTTTGTGATCCACACAGTCAAAGGCTTTGGTGTAGTCAATAAAGCAGAAATAGATGTTTTTCTGGAACTCTCTTGCCTTTTCCATGATCCAGCGGATGTTGGCAGTTTGATCTCTGGTTCCTCTGCCTTTTCTAAAACCTTCCTTAAACAAGGAAGTTCACGGTGCAGGTATTGCTGAAGCCTGGCTTGGAGAATGTTGAGCATTACTTTACTAGCGTGTGAGATGAGTGCAATTGATCTTTAGGCCCACCCAACAGAAGAATATACAAAACTATATTTCACTCAAAAATAAATGAAGTCAAAAATAGATAAAACCTAAGTATAAGACATGAAACTCTAAAGTTCAAAACTTTATAGAGGAAAGTATTTCATGACATTGGAATTAGCAATGGTTTCTTAAATATGCCTTAAAAAACAGATGTCATAAGAAAAAAATAGATAAACTGAACTATTTAAATTAAAAAATAACCTTTTGAACACCAAAGAGTGCTATGAAGTTAATGAAAAAGGAACCCACAAAATGAAACAAAATATTTGTGAATTACTTATCTGATAAGGCATTAATATCACACATATATAAGGAACTCTTACAACTCAGGAAAGCGAAAGACTTGGTTAAAAGATGGGCAAAAGGCTTACATAGTTATTTCTCCAAAAATGTGCAAATAAAAAGATATTTAAAGCAAAAACAACGACAAAATTAGCAAGCATTGGTAAGATATGGGAAAACTGGATCCTTTGTAGATTGCTGGTGGGAATGTAAAGTGGTGCAAACACTACAAAAAAGCTGGACAGTTTCTGAAAAAGTTAAAAATAGAACTGCCATATGCCTCAATGATCCCAATTCTTGGTGTATATCCAAAAGCAATGAAATGAAAAACATAAGTTACTTGTATATCCCTCTTTACAGAAACATAATTAACAATAGCCAAAAGGTAGAAATAATCCAAGTGTCTATTGATGTGAAAATAGATGTACAAAGTATGATATACACAAATAATGGAGTAATAGTGAACTTGAAAAAGGAAATTCTGACATATGCTACAACATGGGTGGGCATTAAGAAAATTATTCTAAGTGAAATAAGCCAATCATAAAGGACAAACACTGTACAAATTCATTTATATAAAATATCCACAGTAGACATATTCATAGAGATAGAGGAAGAATGGTTGCCAGGGGCTTGGAGGGGAAAGATTAGAGAGTTATTATTTAATAGATATGGAGCTTCAATTTGGGAAGATAAAAATTCTAGAGATGGATGTGGTGATGGTAGCATGATAATATAAAAATATTCAATACTGACAAACTACACACTTCAAAAATAGTTAAAATAATATTTTACATTATATATGTTTTACCACAATAAAATTGACACATAGAAATACTAAATGAACAAAATCCCAGGTATCATTCAGCCTCCATCACTTTCTTGAATTCCTTAAAGACTTAAGATCAATTAAAATCTATATTTCAATATAAAATCAATTGTGACAATTGATGAAAGAATAAATATCCAGAAATTCTGAGTGGGTTAAATTTATATGAGACTCCATCAGCCATTAAATTTGTATTTTTTCTGTACTTATTACAAAAATTAAAAAATTGAGTTCAAATTCTATTAAATTTTTACCTTAGGGAAATCTGTCTTTAAGGTTCAACACCCCTACCCCTTTCTCTATGTGTTTCTAGTAATCCCTAGTGTATTAATACATTTCTACAAATCTATGCTCAGCCAGTCTTCTAGTTTTATTCTTCATTAAGTTGACTTAGACCTTTTATTTTTTTTTATTTTTTATTTATTTTTTTTTTTTAATTTTAAAATCTTTAATTCTTACATGCGTTCCCAAACATGACCCCCCCTCCCACCTCCCTCCCCACAACATCTCTCTGGGTCATCCCCGTGCACCAGCCCCAAGCATGCTGCACCCTACGTCAGACATGGACTGGCGATTCAATTCTTACATGATAGTATACATGTTAGAATTCCCATTCTCCCAAATCATCCCACCCTCTCCCTCTCCCTCTGAGTCCAAAAGTCCATTATACACATCTGTGTCTTTTTTCCTGTCTTGCATACAGGGTCGTCATTGCCATCTTCCTAAATTCCATATATATGTGTTAGTATACTGTATTGGTGTTTTTCTTTCTGGCTTACTTCACTCTGTATAATCGGCTCTAGTTTCATCCATCTCATCAGAACTGATTCAAATGAATTCTTTTTAATGGCTGAGTAATACTCCATTGTGTATATGTACCACAGCTTTCTTATCCATTCATCTGCTGATGGACATCTAGGTTGTTTCCATGTCCTGGCTATTATAAACAGTGCTGTGATGAACATTGGGGTACATGCGTCTCTTTCAATTCTGGTTTCCTCGGTGTGTATGCCCAGCAGTGGGATTGCTGGGTCATAAGGTAGTTCTATTTGCAATTTTTTAAGGAATCTCCACACTGTTCTCCATAGTGCCTGTACTAGTTTGCATTCCCACCAACAGTGTAGGAGGGTTCCCTTTTCTCCACACCCTCTCCAGCATTTATTGCTTGCAGATTTTTGGATCGCAGCCATTCTGACTGGTGTGAAGTGGTACCTCATTGTGGTTTTGATTTGCATTTCTCTAATAATGAGTGATGTTGAGCATCTTTTCATGTGTTTGTTAGCCATCCGTATGTCTTCTTTGGAGAAATGTCTATTTAGTTCTTTGGCCCATTTTTTGATTGGGTCGTTTATTTTTCTGGAATTGAGCTGCATAAGTTGCTTGTATATTTTTGAGATTAGTTGTTTGTCAGTTGCTTCATTTGCTATTATTTTCTCCCATTCCGAAGGCTGTCTTTTCACCTTGCTTATAGTTTCCTTTGTTGTGCAGAAGCTTTTAATTTTAATTAGATCCCATTTGTTTATTTTTGCTTTTATTTCCAGTATTCTGGGAGGTGGATCATAGAGGATCCTGCTGTGATTTATGTCTGAGAGTGTTTTGCCTATATTCTCCTCTAGGAGTTTTATAGTTTCTGGTCTTACATTTAGATCTTTAATCCATTTTGAGTTTATTTTTGTGTACGGTGTTAGAAAGTGATCTAGTTTCACCCTTTTGCAAGTGGTTGACCAGTTTTCCCAGCACCACTTGTTAAAGAGATTGTCTTTACTCCATTGTATATTCTTGCCTCCTTTGTCAAAGATAAGACTTAGACCTTTTAATAGACGTCTACCTTCCTTCATTCATGTTGTTGCCATTATACTCAAATAAATTACCACATGGGGCAAAACTTACATAATACACTACACTGGTAGAGAAACCAAACTGTGTATTTTTATAAATACATAAGATTATATATCTGTGACTTTGCTCAAAATTTTGCCAAATATTCACTGATGATGGAAGGGAAGGAAAGACTAGCAATGATATTTTACTGTTATAGCTAGATATTTTACTGCTGGTGATGTGGTCCCTTACCAAACCTTATTTTTGTAGTTATAAATAAGGGCCAGATTATCTCATTTGTTTCCTCACAGTTACATTTACATTTGGGTATTCTAATAATCTCCATGCATGGAATCCACCACAAACTGCTACAAGACTCTGGGGGAAGAATAAACAGGTTGACCAATCATTTTCATGTGGCACCACACTTAGAAAATGAATAGCCAGTTTCCCAGTAGCTATATCGTTTCTCTATGGATGTGAGAGTTGGACTATGAAGAAAGCTGAGTGCCAAAGAATTGATGCTTTTGAACTGTGGTGTTGGAGATGACTCTTGATAGTCCCTTGGACTGCAAGTCCCCAACCAGTCCATCCTAAAGGAGATCAGTCTTGGGTTTTTATTGGAAAGACTGATGCTAAAGCTGAAACTCCAGTACTTTGGTCACCTCATGCAAAGAGTTGACTCATAGGAAAAGACCCTGATGCTGGCAGGGATTGGGGGCAGGAGGAAGAGGGGACAACAGAGGATGAGTGGCTGGGTGGCATCACCGACTTGATGGACATGAGTCTGAGTGAACTCCAGGAGTTGGTGATGAACAGGGAGGCCTGGCACACTATGATTCATGAGGTCACGAAGAGCTGGACCCGACCGAGTGACTGAACTGAACTGAACTGATACCATTTCTCAAGGGTAAGGAAGAAAACTCTTCCTAAGGACTTAGTCCTTATTTATATGAAACTGAGTTTACCTCAGACTGAAAGTTTGAAACCAGACTGCGTTTAATGGACAACTTTAAGTTTCTTTCAAAAATATAGAATCTCAAGAAAACAATGAGGTCAGTTATAAGAATAAAGTAAGACTCCTTGGTGATCTGCATGTGTAAATTTAGTGGTTGTATTTCCATACCATCAGAAGACAAATGTAAAAATAAATAAGGGTTCACTTTTAGGAAAAAGCACCCCGCCCCAAAAGAAAAAGATTTTGAGATATGAAGTATTGTAGCAGAGGCTTCATTAAGGTAGAGTGGTAAAGCTCTGAGAATGAGCTTTCCACCCTTAATGAGGATGTCATAACTGATTCCTCTCCACAGGGTCTCATAGTAGAAAGAAGCTCATATTTTTATCTTGCTTTTCTCACCATTTCTAATTAATGTATTATTTTTTTCTTTTGGCTATGCCAGGGCTTGGTTGTGGCATGCAGGATTATCATTGTGGCATGTGGGATCTATTATAGTTCATTGACCAGGGATGGAAACTGGGTCCCCTGCATTGGGAGCACAAGGTCTTCACCACTTGTCCACAGGGAACTCCCCTAATTAATGATTTCTGAATAATAAACACAGTACATAGATAAAAGGAACACATATAGACACAACATACATACTCAAAAAGAGGAAAATAAGGAACAAAATTGCAAACCGTCTTCAATGATAATTATTCATCAGCTATAATAACATATTTGATCATCTAAATCCAGTTGGAAATCTAGCATTTCTCCTCAAGAAAGCTACAGCATTTATGGAAACCCAGTTCAAATAAATATAACCTAATTTTGCAAAATGATCTAATATTATATCAACAGTTATTTATTTTGCTGCATGTGAATCTACTCCAATATGTTTAGGCACTTGTTGTACATTCAGTTCAGTTCAGTTCAGTTCATTTCAGTCGCTCAGTCGTGTCCGACTCTTTGCAACCCCCAAAAATACAAATCACCAGCATTTTTCCCAAAATTAAGTAGTATGTCCTCAAAGGTAAATTTACGCCTTCATTCTCTATAAAGAAAAACATAATTTGAAATGTTAAAATGAAAATATTGATATTTCTAGTTTCTACTCAACAAACTTCTAAAATATTGTGGTTCCTTATTATTCATCATGATATTTTGTTACGCATTTTATTCACCTACTGATGAATCAGTTCAGTTCAGTCATTCAGTCATGTCTGACTCTTTGCGACCCCATGGACTAAAGCATGCCAGGCTTTCCTGTCCATCACCAACTCCCAGAACTTACTCAAACTCATGTACATGTCCAACTAGATGGTGATGAATAGTGGAGCTTAATAATCTAGGACTTTGTGAGATTTTCTTTAATTAAAATTTTAATAAAAAGAAAACAATTAATATAAATTCCTCAGTGGACAAACTGACGTTTTCTATATTGAACCTGCAAGCATGTTATACAAGCCAAATGAACAATGCTGCTATTTCAATTGATTTTATTATTGGAATTGGCAGAGGGATGCTTTTCAGAACTTGTGATATTTATGTCCAAAAGGTAGCTAAGCTGAAGATGTATCCAGGACTGTTGCTGCAATATGGAATAGTTTACTGGCAATGACAATGAAGGGACCCTGGCCAAGTTGCTTAATAGAGGCTTCTGGATTTTATTTTTATTTTTCATCATCAAATGACAAGTGCTAAATGACAATAAACATATTATCATTTTAAAGTTGTTGCTCTTTTCTTGATGATTTAGGGCCTTTGGGTTGGTTCTACAAAGCTAATTAAATAGATCTTATTCTAGAAAATATATGATTTGATTTCTTATCATCACCCTGCTCCTTTCACTAGCCTCAACAGAAAGATGCTCTATGGCACACAGAGATTTTAGTTAAATAAAAATTACTGGTAAAATAATCAGTTAAAATTATAGAGGCCTTCTTTGATGTTGAAAAGCAAGACTACAAAATATTCTGATTCACTTTAAAAATTCTCTTTGGATTTCTGAAGCTAGGATTTTGTACATGCTTTTCAATTCCCATCAATTTTCATGTATTATTTTATTTTATTATCCATGCTAAGAAAATTGTTATTATATATATTTCATTAGATTCATATATAAACTTTCCATTTTTTACTGCTAATGTAAGCAATATTTTGTATTTGATTTCAAATTTCTGTTGCTCATTATTAGCATAAATGGGAATCGACTGTGTATATTAAATCTTTATCCTGCAACCTTGCTATAAGCATTTAGTTCCTGGAGGGTTTTTTGTTTGTTTGTTTTAATATCCTTAAACTTACATGGCACTTTATAGTTTACCCAGGTTTCTCACATATTTTATCCTGATAGCTACACTCTGATCAAGGCAGAATTGCCATTATTATATACATTCTATAAACAATATATTAAAGGTCTAATTATAATGTCATAAAGCTAGTTTGTGTCTGAATTTGGAAGAAGAATCATATAACCTCTGAGATTACATTCTATCTGTTATCCTCAAGAGCACTATTTTAAATAATTTGGCAATTCACTGAAATCTCAAGACTTCTATCACCTACAATAGTTTTGCTCAAGAAAGTTAAAGACCACTAGGATTCAACTTTGAGATATAGGTCATAGAGTGGATCACAGCTGAAGTGAATTATAGGAATGATATGAAGGAATATAAAATTGTTCAGAATCAAGGATGGACTGAGATTCAAGGATGAGTTGGAGGTGTGAACTACTCAAAGCTCAATAATGGGATAGCCAAGGAATCAAAAATAAAGAGATAATTGCATGTACTTATATTTTTGGGGTCAGACTATTCCTGCGGCCAAGTCAAAAATGTTACTGGTTATCCGTTTAGCAAATACTATTGAATCAATATTATGTGCTAAAGCACATTGTAAAAGAAGTGTGAACAAGGTAAAGTTATGCTTTCATAGAAATTTTATGCTTTTAAAACCAGGCTAATTTATACAGCAGTATCTGACAACTAGACAGGTCTCTTTCTAAAATATATGGTAAAAAAAAAAGCAAATACTTTATCAGAAATTTAGAAATAACTTCATATTTTTATCAAATGTGAATATGAGTGTATTACTATCAACTTATTTAAGACATAAATTATATTTTAAAATGTAAAGCTTCAAATGATATATCAATTCCAGTTCAGTTCAGTTCAGTCACTCAGTCGTGTTTGACTCTTTGCGACCCCATGAATTGCAGCACACCAGGCCTCCCTGTCCATCACCAACTCCCAGAGTTCTCTCAAACTCATGTCCATCGAGTCAGTGATGCCATCCAGCCATCTCATCCTCTGTCATCCCCTTTTCCTCCTGCCCCCCAATCCCTCCCAGCATCAGAGTCTTTTCCAATGAGTCAACTGTTTGCATGAGGAGGCCAAAGTACTGGAGTTTCAGCTTTAGCATCATTCCTTCCAAAGAAACCCGAGGGCTGATCTCCTTCAGAATGGACTGGTTGGATGTCCTTGCAGTCCAAGGGACTCTCAGGAGTCATCTCCAACACCACAGTTCAAAAGCATCAATTCTTTGGCGCCAGCTTTCTTCACAGTCCAACTCTCGCATCCATATACATAATCTAATTTTCTTACATAAGATTAGCAAAGAATGATAGTGATAGAGAAAAGCCTACTTCCGGAAATGACTGCATAATCTAGATAAATATAGAGTGATGGTGAGCTCAATGTAAAGCTCACCATTTATACATTTAATGTATAAATTTAAAGAATACTGAAAAGAAAATAAACCTGTGAGCCATCTGGCTGATGCCACTGATAAGGCCTGAAAAATAAATCAGACAAAAGAAAATTATAAAAAAAAAAAAAAATCAAGTATCTATTTTTTTTTCCAACCCAGATACATGTAGAGATATCATTGGGTTTATCAGGACAGTATTTGTCTAATTTCCTCGATTTGCTTGTCAAGACCTTCTTTATTCTCTAGTCATAAAATAACCAATCAGAAAAATTATTTACATGAGGCTTTATTTGAAGCAATAATATAATTGCTAATAGTAGTCTCTTATGATCCTTTGTATTTCTGTGTTGTCTGTTGTGATCTCTCCATTTTCATTTCTAATTTTATTGATTTGATTTTTCTCCCTTTGTTTCTTGATGAGTCTGGCTAATGGTCTGTCAATTTTATTTATCCTAATAAAATTTCTCAATCATGACTGTCACTTTTCACTTATTAAAGGGTTCATTTTGAAAATAATCTTAAAAAGGACATTTTGCCCCCTCTCAACCAGCAAAACAAAACTGATAAGCTGACATTAACTCACAGATTTAGATAATAAGTAAAAGTGCCTTATCCAAATGCTTTTTAATTTTCCTCTAAGCCAACCTCATAATTATCCCAGGAGTGATTAAATATATTTTAAATCAAAAAGCTAAATAAGAGAATATGCAACCCCGAAAAAGTTCTTACTAGTGAAACTTAATTAGACCTGGATTAGTCAATACAATCAATCATTCAGTTCAGTTCAGTAACACAATCGTGTCCAACTCTTTGTGACCCCATGAACCGTAGCACGCCAGGCCTCGCTGTCTATCACCAACTCACAGAATTGACCCAAACTCATGTCCATTGAGTTGGTGAGGCCATCCAACCATCTCATCCTCTGTCATCCCCATCTCATCCTACCCTCAATCTTTCCTAGCATCAGGGTCTTTTCAAATGAGTTAGCGCTTCTCATCAGCCTTTGGCCAAAGTATTGAAGTTTCACCTTTAACATCAGTCTTTCCAATGAACACCTAAGATTGATCTCCTTTAGGATGGACGGATTGGATCTCCTTGGAGTCCAAGGGACCCTCAAAAGTCTTCTCCAACACCATGATTCAAAAGCATCAACTCTTCGGTGCTCAGCTTTCTTTGTAGTCCAACTCTCACATCCATACATGACCATTGGAAAAACCATAGCCTTGACTAGACAGACCTTTGTTGACAAAGTAAAGTCTCTGCTTTTTAATATGCTATCTAAGTTGCTCATAGCTTTCCTTCTAAGGAGGAAGGAAATTTCATGGCTGCAATCACCATCTGCAGGGATTTTGGAGCCCAACAAATAAAGTCAGCCGCTGTTTCCACTGGTTCCCCATCTATTTGTCATGAAGTGATGGGACTGAATGCCATGATCTTCGTTTTCTGAATGTTGAGCTTTAAGCCAACTTTCTCACTCTCTTCTGTTGCTTTCATCAAGAGGCTCTTTAGTCCTTCTTCACTTTCTGCCATAAGGGTGGTATCATCTGCATATCTGAGGTTATTGGTATTTCTCCTGACAACCTTGATTCTAGCTTGTTCTTCTTCCAGCCCAGCATTTCTCATGAGGCACTCTGCATATAAGTTAAATAAGCAGGGTGACAATATACAGCCATGACATACTCCTTTTCTTATTTGGAACCAGTCTGTTGTTCCATGTCCAGTTCTAACTGTGGCTTCCTGACCTGCATACAGATTTCTCAAGAGGCAGGTCAGGTGGTCTGGTATTCCCATCTCTCTCAGAATTTTCCACAGTTTATTGTTATCCACACAGTCAAAGGCTTTGGCATAGTCAATAAAACAAAAATAAATATTTTTCTGAAACTCTCTTGTTTATTTGATGATCCAGCAGATGTTGGCAATTTGATCTCTGGTTCCTCTGCCTTTTCTAAAACCAGCTTGAACATCTGGAAGTTCATGGTTCATGTATTGCTGAAGCCTGGCTTGGAGAATTTTGAGCATTACTTTACTAGCATGTGAGATGAGTGCAATTGTGTGGTAGTTTGAGCATTCTTTGGCATTGCCTCTCTTTGGGATTGGAATGAAAACTGACCTTTTCCAGTCCTGTGGCCACTACTGAGTTTTCCATATTTGCTGATATATTGAGTTCAGCACGTTTACAGCATCATCTTTTAGGATTTGAAATAGCTCAACTGGAATTCCATCACCTCCACTAGCTTTGTTTGTAGTGATGTTTTCTAAGGCCCACTTGACTTCACATTCCAGGATGTCTGGCTCTAGGTGAGTGATCACACCATCATGATTATCTGGATCATGAAAATCTTTTTTGTACAGTTCTTTTTTTTTTTTTTTAGTTTTTTATTTTTTAAATTTTAAAATCTTTAATTCTTACATGCGTTCCCAAACATGAACCCCTCTCCCACCTCCCTCCCCATAACATCTCTCTGGGTCTCTGTGTATTCTTGCCACCTCTTCTTAATATTTTCTGCTTCTGTTAGGTCCATACCATTTCTGTCCTTTATCGAACCCATCTTTGCATGAAATGTTCCCTTGGTATCTCTAATTTTCTTGAAGAGATCTCTAGTCTTCCCCATTCTGTTGTTTTCCTCTATTTCTTTGCAATGATCACTGAAGAGGGTTTTCTTATCTTTCCTTGCTATTCTTTGGAACTCTGCATTTGGATGGGTATATCTTTGCTTTTCTCCTTTGTTTTTCACTTCTCTTCTTTTCACAGTTATTTGTAAGGCCTCCTCGGACAGCCATTTTCCTTTTTTGCATTTCTTTTTCTTGGGGATGGTCTTGATCCCTGTCTCCTGTACAACGTCACAAACCTCATTAATTTATCATTTGTTGTTGTGTTTTTTTTTTCTTTTTTTAAGCATGGTACTTTTCTTGACATTGTGTTAGATCCTGAGAAAGATAAAAAGAATTACACTGATTTCTTTTCTTGTATATTTGGTTTTTGTTTTTTTCTCAAATGGCTTATCATTTAGTGGCACAGATAAGCACACAAAAGCAAAAAGTACCTGTGATACAGGATATTTAACACTAGGTACATAATATATCCCCTGGTGGCTCAGATGATAAAGAATCAGCCTGAAATTTTGATCCTATCTCAATTCTGATCCTAATCCAGGTTCTATCCCTGGGTCAGGAAGATCCCCTGAAGAAGGGACTGGCTACCCACTCCAGTATTCTTGCTTGTAGAATTCTGTGTACAGAGGAGTCTAGCAGGTGACAATCCATGAGGTCCCAAAGAGTTGGACACAACTGAGTGACTAACACTCTCACATAACACAGAGTATTTAATACTATATAAGTACAGAGTAGGACATCCTGCACATAATAGAAGAAAATGACAGTATTCACCATAGAATGATATACCATTGCTTGATTTTGGAACAAAAATAAGGATAAGCTATAAAAGAGTACAGAGCATGCAGGGGATATTCTAAGCACAGGGGAAAACATGAAGATAAAGAAGCTACAGTTATTTTGTTTCTTAAAATTGCTTTGTGGCTGGTTCACAGAATTGGTTAAACAAAACACTGGCTGGAGAAGTAAGCCAAGATAATGATATGAAAGCACATACACAGGGTGAAAAACTAGGAGCTTTGTCCTGGTTGGTCACTAACTTGAGGAGTTGCAGGGAAATTCACTGCTCCATGAGAAATATGTCTTCACTAAGACATTTTTAACGTTAAAAAGCATTGCATGCTTCTAGTGATCCCTAGTGATCCAGCATAGATTCCAGCATGGCATTTGGGTTGTCTTCACCTTTAGCTTTTCAATATTCTGATTAAATTTTTCTTAAAAAAAATAGTGAAATGGAAAAAACCATCTTGATATTAGATAATAGGCTAGAGGAGCTTGCAACTCTGGTGTTTATCCAAAGGATGCAACAATGATTCTTGATATAACAATCACTCAGTGTAGTTCACCATATTAACTAAGAAGAAAAATCATATCAAGTGAGAAATTGCACTCTTGCCGCCTAACGTCAGCAAAGTGAATTGAAAATCATTCAGTCATGTCCAGCTCTTTGTGATCCCATAGACTATTCAGTCCATGGAATTCTCCAGGTCAGAATACTTAAGTGGGTGGCCTTTCCCTTCTCCAAGGGATCTCCTCAACCCAGGGATCAAATCTAGGTCTCCTGCACTGTGGGGAGATTCTTTATCAGCTGAACCACCAGAGAAGCCCAGCAGGAGCAAGGCAAATAAGTCACTTCATAGAGCCTATGAAATTTCTCAGGGAAGGAGTTAGGGAGTGCACTAATTAAAAGCACAATTAAAAGGTATTTCTAGAATCCATGATTATCTACATTAAAAAATTGAAAAATTCACAATGTTACAGGAACTAAGTACATAGAGGATGTTTCAGTGTACAAGGTCAACAGACAAAAATATTTTTTCAATTAATAGTTGGATATTGAAACTAAACACAAAGCAAAAGAGCTACAAAAGAATAACAGCAAAACAAATACCATTTTCATAAACATCAAAAATCCTGAGAAAAATAAGGTATAAGCCTAACAATATATGTAGATGTTTTTAATGTTTAAAATTATAAAATAGAAAGACATTGAAGAAGATCTAAATAAATGAAAGGACAGTCCATGTTTGAATATTGAAAGACATATCATTAAGATGCCAATTCTCCCAAAATTTATAGATTAAATAGAATCTCAGCAGAGTTTTTAATATCTTTTTTAGAAATCAACAAAATGACCTTATAATTTAAATGGTAAAAGGACAGGAAGAAGGGAAAGGATTATGTACAAAATAGAAAGAGACATTTTTGGTGAAAATGGAACTCTGGTATATCTTGATTTTGGCGATAGCTACTTGACAGTATATGTTTGTTAAAACTCACACTGTACAATAAAAAGAGTAAAAATTACTATATAAAGTTTATGATTTTAATTGAAAGTAATCACTAGTCAGGTGAAGAACAAAAGGTCTCATAATGAATGAAAAAAGATAATTAAAAGATGCAACACCAAAGTAACAGAGAAAATTATCTGGCAAAGATTTTAGAGTAGCCATCATGTTTCCAGAAGTAGCCATGAACATGTTTGAATCAAATATATAAATAGAAATCCCCAGCAAAAGAAAAATAAAGAACACAAAGGAAGTTTTAAAACTAAAAAATGCAATAACTAAAATACAATCTCAGTGCATTGGCTCAACAGAAGAACAGAAATGACAGAGAAAAATACCTGTAGACAGAATATGGGCTTTTCAGGTGATGCTAGTGGTAAAGAACCTGCCAGTCAGTGCAGGAGATACCTGAGACAAGGGTTCAACTCCTGGGTCAGGAAGATCCCCTTGTGGAGAGCATGGCAATCCTAGAACAATAAAAATTCTTCAGTCTGAAAGACACAGAGAAAATAGACATTCAAACAATAAAATAGATATCTGTGGATATCTATTTAAAATATGTAAATTTTGACACTAACATAGTTTTGAAAAATAGAGTAGAAAGCAAGCAAGAATAAAAGAAATAATAGCTTAAAACTTACCAAATTTGGTGAAAGACAATAAACTTGCAGTTTCAAGAAGACGAGCAGATCTTAAACATGATAATCCCAAAGAACTTCATAACAATATATATCAAACATAATTAAATTTCTGAAAATTAGAGAAATGCAAAAAATCTTGAAAACATCCAGAGAAAACTGACACCTTATCTATATAAAAATTAATTCAGCTAGCAGTGAATTTCTTATTAGAAATTATGTAGATCAGAAATAAATTGCAAAACATATTTTAAGTGCTGAGTGAAAAAAAAAAAGTGAATCCTTAAACTAAAAAAGCACACTAGATTTGAGGCAAAGAAGGAAGGGAGGAAGAGAGGGAGGGAGGAGGGAGAAAAAGGAAGGAATAGGAAAGCCTAATATACATTATTGATCATTAAAATCTAGTAACAAGACTGGGAGCTAACTGTGGCACAGATCATGAACTCCTTATTGCCAAACTCAGACTTAAATTGAAGAAAGTAGGGAAAACCAATAGACCATTCGGGTATTACCTAAATCAAATCCCTTATGATTATACAGTGGAAGTGACAAATAGATTTAAGGTACTAGATCTGATAGACAGAGTGCCTGAAAATCTATGGACAGAAGTTCATGACATTGTACAGGAGACAGGGAACAAGACCATCCCCAAGAAAAAGAAATGAAAAAAAAAGAAAAAAAAAAAAGGCTGTTTGAGGAGGCTTTACAAATAGCTGTAAATAAGAGAAGTGAAAAACAAAGGAGAAAAGGAAAGATATAAGCATCTGAATGCAGAGTTCCAAAGAATAGCAAGGAGAGATAAGAAAGCCTTCCTCAGTGATCAATGCAAAGAAATAGAGGAAAACAACAGAATGGGGAAGACTAGAGATCTCTTCAAGGAAATTAGAGATACCAAGGGAACATTTCATGCACAGATGGGCTCGATAAAGGACAGAAATGGTATGGACCTAACAGAAGCAGAAAATATTAAGAAGAGGTGGCAAGAATACACAGAATAATTGTACAAAAAAGAGCTTCACCACCCAGATAATCACGATGGTGTGATCACTCACCTAGAGCCAGAAATCCTGGAATGTGAAGTCAAGTGGGCCTTAGAAAATATCACTACAAACAAAGCTAGTAGAGGTGATGGAATTCCAGTTGAGCTATTTCAAATCCTGAAAGATGATGCTGTGAAAGTGCTACACTAAATATGCCCACATATTTGGAAAACTCAGTAGTGGCCACAGGACTGGAACAGGTCAGTTTTCATTCTAATCCCAAAGAGAGGCAATGCCAAAGAATGCTCAAACTACCACACAATTGTACTCATCTCACATGCTAGTAAAGTAATGCTCAAAATTCTCCAAGCCAGGCTTCAGCAATACATGAACTGTGAACTTCCTGATGTTCAAGTTGGTTTTAGAAAAGGCAGAGGAACCAGAGATCAAATTGCCAACATCTGCTGGATAATTGAAAAAGCAAGAGAGTTTAGAAAAACATCTATTTTTGTTTTATTGACTATGCCAAAGCCTTTGACTGTGGATCACAATAAACTGTGGAAAATTCTGAGAGAGATGGGAATACCAGACCACCTGACCTGCCTCTTGAGAAATCTGTATGCAGGTCAGGAAGCCACAGTTAGAACTGGACATGGAACAACAGACTGGTTCCAAATAAGAAAAGGAGTATGTCATGGCTGTATATTGTCACCCTGCTTATTTAACTTATATGCAGAGTGCCTCATGAGAAATGCTGGGCTGGAAGAAGAACAAGCTGGAATCAAGATTGTCAGAAGAAATACCAATAACCTCAGATATGCAGATGATACCACCCTTATGGCAGAAAGTGAAGAAGGACTAAAGAGCCTCTTGATGAAAGCAACAGAAGAGAGTGAGAAAGTTGGCTTAAAGCTCAACATTCAGAAAACGAAGATCATGGCATTCAGTCCCATCACTTCATGACAAATAGATGGGGAACCAGTGGAAACAGCGGCTGACTTTATTTGTTGGGCTCCAAAATCCCTGCAGATGGTGATTGCAGCCATGAAATTTCCTTCCTCCTTAGAAGGAAAGCTATGAGCAACTTAGATAGCATATTAAAAAGCAGAGACATTACTTTGCCAACAAAGGTCTGTTTAGTCAAGGCTATGGTTTTTCCAATGGTCATGTATGGATGAGAGAGTTGGACTGTGAAGAAAGCTGAGTGCTGAAGAATTGATGCTTTTGAACTGTGGTGTTGGAGAAGACTCTTGAGAGTCCCTTGGACTGCAAAGAGATCCAACCAGTCCATTCTGAAGATCAGTCCTGGATGTTCCTTGGAAGGAATGATGCTAAAGCTGAAACTCCAATACTTTGGCTACCTCATGCGAAGAGATGACTCATTGGAAAAGACTCTGATGCTGGGAAGGATTGGGGGCAGGAGGAAAAGGGGACAACAGAGGATGAGATGGATGGATGGCATCACAGACTCGATGGACATGAGTTTGAGTGAACTCTGGGAGTTAGTGATGGACAGGGAGGCCTGGCGTGCTGCGATTCATGGGGTCACAAAGAGTCAGACATGACTAGGCGACTGAACTGAACTGAACTGAACTGAAGCATATTGATTGTATTAGCCCTTTTGTAATTTGGATAAGATCTCAATAGTCTCAGAGCTAGTTTGCCTGACTTGAGGCTTTTACATTGCCACATTTTTAAATGTTGACATTTTAGACAAGTATTTAATGATTATTATTTAATTTGCCTTTATTTTATCATATTGTTGTATTCACATACAAAATAAATATTTACACTCATATAATTCTAAAAGGTATTATTAGAAAAGCAACTTTACATACTATCCCCTTCTATTGGCAGATGTTTAATTCTTAAGAGGTTCTTTGAACTGTCCTGATTCTCTCGACATTTCTTTCACTGTTTCAATACTAAACTGCTCACATTATTACCTTATGATTTTTTTAAAAAAATTTTAGATTACTGAGAATTTAGCTTTTTTTTCCCCATATTTTTTTCTTTTGTATACACAGGCATACTTTTAGTCCCCCTTGGTTAAATCAATATTAATTTTTTTTTAATTCTTAAGACTATGTAATACCATAGCTATCTTTTCTCAGGAAGTGATCTACACAAAGATTTAACTAAAATTATTATTCCCAGTTAAGGGAGACTTTCTTCTTAGGGGCTCCCCTCATGGCTCAAACGGTAGAGAATCTGTCTGCAAAGCAGGAGACCCAGGCTTGTTCCTTGAGTTGGGAAGATCCCTTGGAGAAGGGAATAGCAACCTACTTCAGCATTCTTGCCTGGAGAATTCAAAGGACAGAGGAACCTGGCAGGCTACAGCCCATGGAGTCACAAACAGTTGGACACGAATGAGTGACAAACACTTTCACTTTCACTTCATTATTGTGAAATTGTTTATAGTGGAGAAAAATGAAGAAATAATCTAGCTGTTCAGAGGAAGCTAAACTGTTATATTGTTGTTGTTCAGTTATTGTCTTCTCCAACTCTGAGATTCCATGGACTGTAGCATGCCAGGCTTCCCTGTCCTCTGGTCCTCTGGAGTTTTCTCCAATTCATGTCCATTGAGTTGGTCATGCTCTCTAACCATCTCATCCTCTGTTGTCTCCTTCACCTCCTGCCCTCAATCTTTCCCAGCGTCATGGTCTTTTCCAATGAGTCAGTTCTTTGCATCAGGTGGCCAAAGTACTGGAGCTTCTGCTTCAGCATCTGTCCTTCCAAACAATATTCAGAGTTGATTTCCTTTAGGATTAACTGCTTTGAGCTCCTTGCTGTCCAAGGGACTCTGAAGAGTCTTCTCCAGCACCATCAATTCTTCGGCACTCAGACTTCTTCATGGTCCAACTCTCACATCATTACATGACTGCTGGAAAAACCATAGCTTTGACTACATGGACCTTTGTCACCAAAATGATGTCTCTGTCTTTGATACACTGCCTACGTCTGTAATAGCTTTTCTTCCAAGAAAGAAATTGTTATATACATGCAATGAATTTATAAATATTTGATATAGATATATATTTAGGATGTATTTGATAAATAAATTAGTTTAAAAATAAAACAGTAGGGGCGGTCCTAAGATGGCAGAGGAATTGGACAGGGAGACCACTTTCTCCCTCACAAATTCATCAAAAGAACATTTCAACGCTGAGTAAATTCCACAAAACAACTTCTGAATGCTGGCAGAGGACATCAGGCACCCAGAAAAGCAGATCATTGTCTTCAAAAACAGGTAGGAAAAAATATAAAAGATGAAAAAGGAGACAAAGGAAGTAGGGAGGGAGCTCCGTCCCAGGAAGGGAATCTTAAGAAGAGAGGTTTCCAAACACCAGGAAACACTCTCACCGCCAAGTCTGTGGCGAGCCTTGGAAGCACAGAGGGCAACATAACAGGAAGGAAAAATAAATAAATAATGAAAACCAACAGATTAGGAGCCCAACAGTAACTCCCCCAGCGGAGAAGCAGTGCAGACACCTGCATCTGCCACTAGCAAGTGGGGGCTGGGCAGGAAGGCACGGGAGGCGTGGGCTGCAATGCTTTGTAAGATTCCAGCAAGAACGCCCCGCACATAACCAGAGCGAACTAACTTGGGCTAGCAAACCAGACTGTGGGATAGCTGCCACGTGAAAACCTCGAACATAAGACACTGCCAGGACCGCGCACAGAGCAAAGAACAGAACAGAAATAGCCGGCTGCAGACCATCCCCCTCTGGTGACAGGCAGCCAGAGCCGTAAGGGCTGGAAGGGGGCAATCGCAGCCCAAGAGAGACATTACCTACCAAAATGCAAGCAGGCTTCTTTTCTAACTAAGACTTCTGGGGGTTCTGGACAGTCATCAGCTGCCAGAGAAGGGACACTGGCGATACACCCAGAAAACTGAGCAGCCGAGATGGGAAAGGTGATAAGTCACAGTGACTGCGCTCGCCAAACACCTGAGCTATTCGGACCTGGGAAGGGCACAAAACGCAGGCCCAACCGAATCTGTGCCTCTGAGGGCTACCTGAGCGCCAAGCCTGAGTGGGTATGACCAGGGAGGTGCATGCAGCCTAGGGCTGGCCTCAGACGGTTCCGGCAGAGCAACGTAGAGCCTGAATGGTGTGCGCGGTGAGCAGGGGCAGGCCCAGCGGGGCTGAGACATTGCAAGCACACACCAGTGTTACTTGTTTGCAGCATCCCTCCCTCCCCACAGTGCGACTGAACAAGTGAGCCTAAAAAAACAAGCATCCACCACCACCACCACCCCCCGTGACAGGGCGGAAATCAGACACTGAAGAGACCAGCAAACAGAAGAAGTTAAACAGAGGGAACCACCTTGGAAGTGACCCTACACTGCCCACAACACCAGAGAAAGGGCCAGATAGATCTATACTATTTTTATGATCATTCATTTTGTTGTTGTTGTTGTTGATATTGTTGTGTGTTTTTTCTTTTCTTTTTCCTCTTCTTTTTTTTTAACCTTTTTAAATTTTTAAGTCCTCTATATCTCCTTAAATTTTTATTTTTATAACCTACTATTGCCTTTCAAAAAAAAAAGACCCTATTTTTAAAGCAAACACTGTAGATACTCTTTTTGTGGTTGTTGTTGTTGTTGTTTTAATAATTCTTATGGTTTTGTCTTTTTTTTTCCTTTCTTCTCCTTCTTCTTCTTCTTTTCATTAATATTGTATTTTTGAAAATCCAACCTCTACTCTAGACTTTTAATCTTTTCTTTTTGGTATTTGTTGTCAATTTTGTACATTTAAAAACCCAATCTTCAGTACCCAATTTTACCTGAGAGCGAGATTACTGGCTTGACCACTCTCTTCTCCTTTGGACTCTCCTTTTTCTCCACCAGGTGGCCTCTGTTTTTTCCCTCCTCCTTCTCTTCTCTACCCAACTCTATGAATCTCTGTGTGTTCCAGACGGTGGAGAACACTTGGGAACTGGTTACTGGCTGGATCTGTCTCTCTCTCTCCTTTTCATTTCCCTCTTTTATTCTCCTGGCCACCTCAGTCTACTTCCTCCCTCTCCTCTTCCCTGATAACTCTGTGAACACCTCTGAGCGGTCCAGACTGAGGAATGCACATAGGATGTGACTACTGGCTAGCTTGCTCTCTCCTCTTTTGATCCCACCTCATCTCATTCCAGTCACCTCTAACTACCCCCTCCCTCTTCTCTTCTCCATGTAACTCAGTGAACCTCTCTGGCTGTCCCTCAATGTGGAGAAACTTTTCATCTTTAAACTAGATGTTTTATCATCAGTGCTGTATTGATGGAGAAGTCTTGCTGCTGCTGCTAAGTGGCTTCAGTCATGTCTGACTCTGTGCGACCCCACAGATGGCAGCCCACCAGACTCTGCCGTCCATGGGATTCTCAGGCTACTGTAAAAATAAAACTGAAAACCAGAAGCAGGAGGCTTAAGTCCAAATCCTGAGAACATCAGAGAAATCCTGTATCCAGGGAACATTAATCAATAGGAGCTCATCAAACGCCTCCATACCTACACTGAAACCAAGTACCATCCAAGGGCCAGCAAGTTCCAGAGCAAGACATACCACGCAAATTCTCCAGCAACACAGGAACACACCCCTAAGCTTCAATATACAGGCAGCTCAAAGTTACTCCAAAACCATTGACATCTCATAACCCATTACTTGTCACTTCATTGCACTCCAGAGAGAAGAAATCCAGCTCCACCCACCAGAACTTCAACACAAGCCTCCCTAACAAAGAAACCCTGACAAGCCACTGCTACAACCCCGCCCACAGTGAGGAAACTCCATAATAAAGAGAACTCCACAGATTCCCAGAATATAGAAAGGCCACCCCAAATGCAGCAATACAACCAAGATGAAGAGACAGAGGAATACCCAGCAGGTAAAGGAACAGGAGAAATGCCCACCAAACCAAACAAAAGAGGAAGAGATAAGGAATCTACCTGAGAAAGAATTCCGAATATTGATAGTGAAAATGATCCAAAATCTTGAAATCAAAATGGAATCACAGATAAATAGCCTGGAGACAAGGATTGAGAAGATGCAAGAAAGGTTTTACAAGGACCTAGAAGAAATAAAAAAGAGTCAATATATAATGAATAATGTAATAAATGAGATCAGAAACACGCTGGAGGCAACAAATAGTAGAATAATGGAGGCAGAAGATAGGATTAGTGAAATAGAAGATAGAATGGTAGAAATAAATGAATCAGAGGGGAAAAAAGAAAAACGAATTAAAAGAAATGAGGACAATCTCAGAGACCTCCAGGACAATATGAAACGCTCCAACATTCGAATTATAGGAGTCCCAGAAGAAGACAAAAAGAAAGACCATGAGAAAATCCTTGAGGAGATAATAGTTGAAAACTTCCCGAAAGTGGGGAAGGAAATAATCACCCAAGTCCAAGAAACCCAGAGAGTTCCAAATAGGATAAACCCAAGGTGAAACACCCCAAGACACATATTAATCAAATTAACAAAGAACAAATATTAAAAGCAGCAAGGGAGAAACAACAAATAACACACAAGGGGATTCCCATAAGGATAACTGCAGATCTTTCAATAGAAACTCTTCAGGCCAGGAGGGAATGGAAAGACATACTTAAAGTGATGAAAGAAAATAACCTACCACCCAGATTACTGTACCCAGCGAGGATCTCATTCAAATATGAAGGAGAAATCAAAAGCTTTCCAGACAAGCAAAAGCTGAGAGAATTCAGCACCACCAAACCAGCTCATCAACAAATGCTAAATGATATTCTCTAGACAGGAAACACAAAAAGGGCATATAAACCCGAACCCAAAACAATAAAGTAAATGGCAATGGGATCATACTTATCAATAATTACCTTAAATGTAAATGGGTTGAATGCCCCAACCAAAAGGCAAAGACTGGCTGAATGGATACAAAAACAAGATCCCTATATATGCTGCCTACAAGACACCCACCTCAAAACAAGAGACACATACAGACTGAAAGTGAAGGGCTAGAAAAAGATATTCCACACAAATAGAACCAAAAGAAAGCAGGAGTAGCAATATTCATATCCGATAAAATAGACTTTAAAACAAAGGCTGTGAAAAGAGACAAAGAAGGCCACTACATAATGATCAAAGGATCAATCCAAGAAGAAGATATAACAATTATAAATATATATATGCACCCAACATAGGAGCACTGCAATATGTAAGACAAATGCTAACAAGTATGAAAGGGGAAATTAACAGTAACACAATAATAGTGGGAGACTTTAATACCCGACTCACACCTATGGACAGATCAACTAAACAGAAAATTAACAAAGAAACGCAAACTTTAAGTGATACAATAGACCAGTAAGACCTAATTGATATCTATAGGATATTTCACCCAAAACAATGAATTTCACCTTTTTCTCAAGTGCTCACGGAACCTTCTTCAGGATAGATCACATCCTGGGCCATAAATCTAACCTTGATAAATTCAAAATCACTCCAAGCATCTTTTCTGACCATAATGCGTTAAGATTAGATGTCAATTACAGGAGAAAAACTATTAAAAATTCCAATATATGGAGGCTGAACAACACGCTTCTGAATAACCAACAAATCACAGAAGAAATCAAAAGAGAAATCAAAATATGCATAGAAACGAATGAAAATGAAAACACAACAACCCAAAACCTGTGGGACACTATAAAAGCAGTGCTAAGGGGAAAGTTCATAGCAATACAGGCATACCTCAAGAAACAAGAGAAAAATCAAATAAATAACCTAACTCTACACCTAAAGCAACTAGAAAAGGAAGAAATGGAGAATCCCAGAGTCAGTAGAAGGAAAGAAATCATAAAAATTAGGGCAGAAATGAATGCAAAAGAGACAAAAGAGACCACAGCAAAAATCAACAAAGCCAAAAGCTGGTTCTTTCAAAGGATAAATAAAATTGACAAACCATTAGCCAGACTCATCAAGAAACAAAGGGAGAAAAATCAAATCAATAAAATTAGAAATGAAATTGGAGAGATCACAACAGACAACACAGAAATACAAAGGATCATAAGAGACTACTATCAGAAATTATACGCCAATAAAATGGACAACGTGGAAGAAACAGACAAATTCTTAGAAAAGTACAACTTTCCAAAACTGAACCAGGAAGAAATAGAAAATCTTAACAGACCCATCACAAGCACGGAAATTGAAACTCAAATCAGAAATCTTCCAGCAAACAAAAGGCCAAGTCCAGACGGCTTCACAGCTGAATTCCACCAAAAATTTGGAGAAGAGCTAACACCTATCCTACTCAAACTCTTCCAGAAAACTGCAGAGGGAAGGTAAACTTCCAAACTCATTCTATGAGGCCACCATCACCCTAATACCAAAACCTGACAAAGATGCCCCAAAAAAGAAAACTACAGGCCAATATCACTGATGAACATAGATGCAAAAATCCTCAACAAAATTCTAGCAATCAGAATCTAACAACACTTTAAAAAGATCATACATCATGACCAAGTGGGCTTTATCACAGGGATGCAAGGATTCTTCAATATCTGCAAATCAATCAATGTAATTCACCACATTAACAAATTGAAAAATAAAAGCCATATGATTATCTCAATAGATGCAGAGAAGGCCTTTGACAAAATTCAACATCCATTTATGATAAAAACTCTCCAGAAAGCAGGAATAGAAGGAACATACCTCAACATAATTAAAGCTATATATGACAAACCCACAGAAAACATTATCCTCCATGGTGAACAATTGAAAGCATTTCCCTTAAAGTCAGGAACAAGACAAGGGTGCCCACTTCCATCACTACTATTCAACATAGTTCTGGAAGTTTTGGCCACAGCAATCAGAGCAGAAAAAGAAATAAAAGGAATCCAAATTGGAAAAGAAGAAGTAAAACTCTCACTGTTTGCAGATGACATGATCCTCTACATAGAATACCCTAAGGACTCCACCAGAAAATTACTAGAGCTAATCAATGAATACAGTAAAGTTGCAGCATATAAAATCAACACACAGAAATCCCTTGCATTCCTATACACGAATAATGAGAAAGTAGAAAAAGAAATTAAGGAAACAATTCCATTCACCATTGAAAGGAAAAGAACAAAATACTTAGGAATATATCTACCTAAAGAAACTAAAGACCTATATATAGAAAACTATAAAACACTGATGAAAGAAATCAAAGAGGACACTAACAGATGGAGAAATATACCATGTTCATGGATCAGAAGAATTAATATAGTGAATGTGAGAATACTATCCAAAGCAATCTACAGATTCAATGCAATCCCTATCAAGCTACCAGCGGTATTTTCCACAGAACTAGAACAAATAATTTCAAGATTTGTATGGAAATACAAAAAACCTCAAATAGCCAAAGCAATCTTGAGAAAGAATGGAAATGGAGGAATCAACTTGCCTGACTTCAGGCTCTACTACAAAGCCACAGTCATCAAGACAGTATGGTACTGGCACAAAGACAGACATATAGATCAATGGAACAAAATAGAAAGCCCAGAGATAAATCCACACACCTATGGACACCTTATCTTCCACAAAGGAGGCAAGAATATACAATGGAGTAAAGACAATCTCTTTAACAAGTGGTGCTGGGAAAACTGGTCAACCACTTATAAAAGAATGAAACTAGATCAGTAACACCACACACAAAAATAAACTCAAAATGGATTAAAGATCTAAATGTAAGACCAGAAACTATAAAACTCCTAGAGGAGAACATAGGCAAAACACTCTCAGACATAAATCACAGCAGGATCCTCTATGATCCACCTCCCAGAATTCTGGAAATAAAAGCAAAAATAAACAAATGGGATCTAATTAAAATTAAAAGCTTCTGCACAACAAAGGAAACTATAAGCAAGGTGAAAAGACAGCCTTCTGAATGGGAGGAAATAATAGCAAATGAAGCAACTGACAAACAACTAATCTCAAAAATATACAAGCAACTTATGCAGCTCAATTCCAGACAAATAAATGACCCAATCAAAAAATGGGCCAAAGAACTAAATAGACATTACTCCAAAGAAGACATACAGATGGCTAACAAACACATGAAAAGATGCTCAACATCACTCATTATCAGAGAAATGAAAATCAAGACCGCAATGAGGTACCATTTCAGACCAGTCAGAATGGCTGTGATCCAAAAGTCTCCAAGCAATAAATGCTGGAGAGGGTGTGGAGAAAAGGGAACCCTCTTACACTGTTGGTGGGAATGCAAATTAGTACAGCCACTATGGAGAACAGTGTGGAGATTCCTTTAAAAATTGCAAATAGAACTGCCTTATGACCCAGCAATCCCCCTGCTGGGATACACACTGAGGAAACCAGAATTGAAAGAGACACATGTACCCCAATGTTCATTGCAGCACTGTTTATAATAGCCTGGACATGGAAACAACCTAGATGTCCATCAGCAGATGAATGGATAAGAAAGCTGTGGTACATATACACAATGGAGTATTACTCAGCCATTAAAAAGAATACATTTGAATCAGTTCTAATGAGATGGATGAAACTGGAGCCAATTATACAGAGTGAAGTAAGCCAGAAAGAAAAACACCAATACAGTATACTAACACATATATATGGAATTTAGAAAGATGGTAATGCTAACCCTGTATGTGAGACAGCAAAAGAGACACAGGTGTATAGAACGGACTTTTGGACTCTGAGGGAGAGGGAGAGGGTGGGATGATTTGGGAGAATGGGATTGAAACATGTATGCTATCATGTAAGGAATGAATCGCCAGTCTATGTTCGATACAGGATACAGGATGCTTGGGGCTGGTGTATGGGGATGATCCAGAGAGATGATATGGGGTGGGAGGTGGGAGAGGGGTTCAGGACTGGGAACTCATGTACACCCGTGGCAGATTCATGTCAATGTATGGCAAAACCAATACAGTATTGTAAAGTAAAATAAAATAAAAATTTTAAAAATAAATTAAAAAATAAAACAACAAAACCATTATCAGTTATAGAATAGCATGCCAAAAATAATATTGAAGATTATTTGTTAATCATAGCTCACTCATTCAACTGTTATTTAAATATTCACTAATTACCTACTATGTAAGAGACCCACTTCTAGCACTGCAGGGCACAGAAGTGGATTAAACAGAGTTTCTACTTTTATGCAGTTTAAATTATATTGGGTAAAAAAATTATTTTAGTGACATAAAAGCTAATAGTTGATAAAAATAAAAAGAATTTTTTTGTTTACCTCTTTCAAGTATCACATAATCCAAAGTGTATAAGATACACTTTAATATTAGATGGTGAATAGGTTAAATATAATAAACATCTCATGTTTGTTTTTTTTTAATTCAGCAGAATTAGAATTTTTTTAAATAAATTTATGGAAGTAAAGATAGTTACTTTAAAAACAATCTTAATATGTCGAGGAAAGGATTGTTCATACTTTTAATGACAATTTACAATAAAATAGTTCTAAAATTAACAAAGCATAGGGCAATATGACCAGTAAAATAAATGACATGCTACATATATTGCACTAACTAGGCATTAAGAAAGAGAATATTTTTCCCTTTATCTTAAATTCTCTACTTCATTAGGTAAGTGAACAAAATTATTGATAAAGTTTCTCAGATGAGCATTTTTCTACAAGCAAAGGTAAGTCTATGGAATAAATATATTCATTTCTACTTTGCTTTGTGAAATTATTTTAAGTCCTATGTTTGTTTGAAACCATGTGTTAAAATCCTACATATATTTAGTTCAGTTTCTTCACTCAGTCATGTCCGACTCTTTGTGATCCCATGGACTTCAGCATGCCAGGCTTCCTTGTCCATCACCAACTCCCGGAGCCTACTCAAATGCATGTCCATTGCGTCGGTGATGCCATCCAACCATCTCACCCTCTGTCATCCCCTTCTCCTCTTGCCTTCAGTCTTTCCCAGTATCAGGGTCTTATCCAATGACTCAGTTCTTCACATCAGGAGGCCAAAGTATTGGGGTTTCAGCTTCAACATCAGTCCTCTCAACGAATATTCAGGACTGATTTCCTTTAGGATTGACAGGTTGGATCTACTTGCTGTCCAAGGGACTCTTGGGAGTCTTCTCCAACACCACAGTTCAGGACCATCAGTTCTTCGGCTTATGTAGTAACCATGATAAGAAATTCAAGATCAGTGACCACAAAGGAATACGAAATAAGCAGAGCAGGAAGTGCCAATATACAATAAAGATGGAGAGGTTAAAATAAGATATGAGAGGATCTCTATTGAATCTTTGTGTGACAGTAACACTATATCTGCTTATATTGCTCAATTAATGAGTTGTAGGGATAGTGCAGATAGATATGAGGGAGGATGTTAAACTTGCTTTCAGCTGTCATCTCCCACATGCGGCAACAATTTGCCATATTTAAAAGCTCATTGTGTAAGGCAAACTGTACAGAATTTCCAACCCTTCCAAGTTATTGTCATTATGTTCTCCAAGTATAACTGGAAATACAAAGATAAAGCCTTTCTTTCCTCCTGTTTCATGTTTATTATATGTCTTGTAATTGTAGACAAATTTATTTCAATATATTTATATTAATTTATTTTAAAAATTTATTTATCTAGTTTGCCTTGCCATGAGGCATGAAGAATCTTAATTCCTTGACCAAGGATCAAACCTGTGCCCCCTGAAGTGGGAGGGTGGAGGCTTAACCACTAGACTGCCAGGAAAGTCCTTATTTTTCAATTTTTAATGGGAAGAAGCAACCATATATGGAATAGTCAAAATATGCTTACTTTCTAGAAGAGATATTTGCAATTTTATGTTCATTGCAGCATTATTCAAAACAGCCAAGAGACGGAAGCAACTCAAACATCAATTGACATATAAATGGATTTTTTATATGTGGTATGTACATACACTGAATTATTATGCAGACTTTGTTTTTTTCTGTATTCTTTTTTATCATTTTAATGATAATTATTGTGTTTTAATTTTATAAGTAATATTTTTCACTTCAGACAACTAAAAATACATGAAATCATAAAGTAAAGATTAACAATCACTCATAATTCCACCCCCCCAGAGGTAATCATCATTAGCATTTTGATCAGTTTCCTCCTCATGTCTACATATTGTTTTTTAATTGAAGTATAATTGGCCTACAATACTGTGTTAGCACCAGGCACACAACTTAGTGATTCAACATTTCTATACATTACAAAATGATCACTATGATATGTCTAGTTACCATCCGTCATCATACAAAAGTATAATATAGTTGACTATATTCTTCATCCTGTACATTTCACCCCTATGACTCATTAATTTTGTAACAGGAAGTTTGTGCCTCTTACTCTCCCTTATCTACTGTACTCCCTTTTCTCTTCCCTCTGACAAAATCTGGAATGTTCTCTCCCCTTCCTTGCAAAAGTTTGTTATTTGCCATCTTTTGTTTTATAGCCATTCTGACAGTTACCAGGTGATGTCTCATTGTGGTCTGATTTACATTTCTTTGGTTATTAGTGATACTGAACATTTTTTCATGTGTCTGTTGATTGTCTTCTTCGGGAAAATGTATACTGAGACTTTGTCCATTTTTTAAGCAGATTTTTTGTAGCTGTTGAGTTGTATGAGTTCTTTGCATAAGTTGAATATTAATCTCCTTACCAGATATATTGTTTGTGAGTATCTTCTCCCATTTAGTAGGCTGCTTTTGTGTTATGTTGATAATTTCCTTCACTGTGCAGTTTTTTGGTTTGTTTCTTTTTTTGTTTGTTTGTCTTAGTTTCATGTCATCCCATTTGTTTTTGCTGATCATAGCTTCAGTGCGGCCTTATGCAGTAAATATCTTTCAGAATCCAGCAGCACACTCAACTCTTCACCAGAGCTGTGTGGTCTAGGTTTGCCCTGTATATGGACTGCACTGTCTTTTCTGTTGTGACAAAGCATACTACCCAGCTCATGCTTGTAGGCAGGACTGGCCCCAGCCAGGTCAGCTCTGTAAGCCACTGCCTATTACAGAGGCTGCTGGCCTTTCATAGGTGAGGCCTGATTCCACTGTGGCTGATTGAGGCACTAGGCAGTGGAACTGTGTGTGGGGGGTGGGCTATTGGTGGGTGAACCTTGGTTCCAGAATATCTGGCTGTTTGGCTTTGGTGGTCCTAAGACCAGGGATAATAGGCTAGAGGTAGTACTCCAAAGGGCTTCCCAGGTGGTGCTAGTGGTAAAGAACCTGCCTGCCGATGCAGAAAACGTAAGAGATGTGGGTTCAGTCCCTTGGTCGGGAAGATCCCCTGGAGGAGGGCTTGGCAATTCACTCCAGTATTCTTGCCTAGAAATCTCATGAGCAGAGGAATCTAGCTGGCTACAGTTCATGGAATCACAAAAAATTGGACACAACTGAAGCGACTTAGCACACACAGCTGCAGAACTCCAAAATGGTATTTACCAGAGCCACCAGTGTCTTCCTGGTAAAATGGGTTCCTAGAGGTCTTGCACTTGCTTCCTGCCTCCCTAAGAGGCTCTCCAAGATCAGCAAGTGAGTCTGACCTAGTTTACTTTAAACCACTGCTTCTGAACTGGGTCTTGGAGTTATGTGAGATTTTGCATTCCTCTTGTAAGAGTAGTCTGTTTCCTACAGCCTTGGGGCTCTCTTAAATGCAAGCCCCACTGGTCTTTACAACTAGACATTTTGAGAGCTCTTCTTCCTGATGCAGAATTTCCAGGCTTTCTCAATCTTTGGGGGAAATTGAAACAAATGTGATTATGTTTCTTTTTGCAGGTTGCCTGTCTGGGGGAGTATGTCTGAACTATCCCACGTATCTGCCCCTACTACCTGTCTTTGTGGTTTTTCCCTTGTGTCTTTAGTTGTACAAGATGTTTTTTGCTGGTATTCAGGTCATTCTCAGTGCTAGTTGTTATGTAAATCATTGTAATTTTGCTCTGCCCAAGGGAGGAGAGCTCAAATCTTCCTATTCTCTCATCTGAGCCACTCTTCTTCATCCTTAAAAATGAAGGAATTCCTACAACGTGAAATAACCTCAATGGCATTATGCTAGGCAAATTAAGTCAGTCTCAGAAGGACAAATACTGTATGACTTCACTCCTGAGAGATGTCTAAAGAAGTCAAGACCACATAAACAGAAAATAGAAAGGTGGTTGTCAAAGACTGGGTGTGAGGGAAATGGGGATTTGCTGTTAAACAGGTATAGAGTTTCAGTTTTGCCAGTTGAAGAGACCTGTTGCCCAACAAAGTGAATGTACTTAACATTACTCAACTGTATGCTTAAAAAAGGGTTAAGATGCTAAATTTAGTGATATTTTTATCACAATTTAAAAAGTGCATACTTTAAGTTATGGTAATTGTTCTATGATTAATTTAATTACTGTGAAATATATCAAGTTATGTTTTATGCTATTGTTATACTGTTCAATGATAATCAAGTTGAGAGCCTGAATTCCTGAATTCAGGAATTTAAATTTCTGAATCCTCACATCTAGCTCCTAATCCAACTTATAAAACTAATATTATTGCTTTGTGTGTGCATTGTGACAATTCCAGAAATATAGAGATAATGCATTTCACAAAAAGTACGTTAAATGCTCTCTGAATGGCAGGTATTATTCCAGTAAACAAGTAAAAAAACTGTATCTGAACTGAAAATTTTAAAAATTGCTTAATGAAATCATGAGAAATAATGTTAACTTAGTAATGAAGAATTTAGCCTCTAGCCCCATGCCAAATCACTTTCTAAAATCTGTGAACATATTAAGTTACTCCCTCAAAATAAAAACATTGTCATTTAGAAAGCAGCATAAAAAGAAGTATAGAAAAATGAGCCAAATGCTGTTTATTCCCTGACAACCGTGTCAATATGCTAGAGGCAGTGTCTGACTTTGAAGGAAACAATTTCTGAAACACATTGGTAGCTCTATTCTAAAGAGTAAGACTCAGTGGTAAAGAATCTGCCTATCAGTACAGGAGATGCTGGAGACCCAATTTTGATCCCTGGGTCAGGAAGATCCCTTGGAGGAAGAAATGGAATCCCATTTCAGTATTGTTGCCTGCCAAATCCCATTGACAGAGGAGCCTGGAGGGCTACAGTCCATAGTGTCACAGAGTCAAACATGACTGAACATGCATACTATGTTTACATTTACTCTTCATAAGGGATTGATCAAAAGAGCCTTTTGATGAAGGTGAAAGGGGAGAGTGAAAAAGCTGTTTTAAAACTCAACATTCAAAAAACCAAGATCATGGCATCCAGTCCCATCACTTCATGGCAAATAGGTGGGGAAACAGTGGAAACCGTGTCAGACTTTATTTTCCTGGGCTCCAAAATCACTGCAGATGGAGACTGCAGCCATGAAATTGAAATATGCTTGCTCCTTGAAAGCAAAGTTATGACAAATATGGACAGCATATTAAAAAGCAGAGATCAATTTGCTGACAAAATCTATAAGGTCAAAGCTCTGGTCTTTTTAGTAGTTACATAGGGAGGTGAGAGCTGAACCATAAAGAAGGCTGAGTGCTGAAGAATTGATACTTTTGAACTGTGGTGCTGGAGAAGATTCTTGAGAGTCACTTGGACAAGATCAGATTAGACAATCCTAAAGGAAATAAACCCTGAACATTCATTGGAAGGACTGATATTGAAGCTGAAGCTCCAACATTTTGGCCTCCTGATGAGAAGAAACAACTTTTTGGAAAAGACACTGATGCTGGGAAAGAGAGACTGCAGGAAGAGAAGAGGGCAACAGAGGATAAGATTGTTGGATGACATCATTGACTTAATGGACATGAATGTGAGCAAACTCTGGGAGATGGTGAAGAACAGGAAGCCTGGAGTGTGGAAATCCATTGGGTCACAAAGAATCGGACATAACTTAGTGACTGGATTGATAAGAGAAATCTTAAATGTGCATTGATGGACTAATTGATTTTCAGGATATTGATAAAAGAAAATGTTAAAGAATGTTTAGAACACAATTTCCTCTTCCACATTAAATGGATATATTTTTTCTCATTAAGAAATCTTATTAAACATATTTTATACTATATAATATGCAATCCCTATAAAACATAATACTTTTTCTCTTAAAGAAAAAGACTTGAAATATGTATCTCTGAACTCTTCCTTTATAAGTGATGAAAACCCAAAGCAAATTTATTAGGCCAGAATAAAAACAGGGAGAGGATCTTCTACTTTAGATAGATAAAGTGCATCTGGCTTTATACATAAATGAATAAGGAGCTCAAACAATGTTTTTTATTTGTATTTTTCCAACTTTACTGAAGCATTATTGACAAGTAAAAATTTTATATGTTTATCTTGTACAGTGTGTTTCCTTTAAAGGCATACAACATGATGATTCAATATATGTGTATGTTGTGAAATAATTACTAAAATCAAGTTAACATGCCATCACCTCACATAATTATCATTTGTGTGTGTGTGTATGCCAAGACACTAAAGATCTGATTTTTTGGCAAATTTAAATTACATAATTCAATATCATTAACTATAATCACTATACTGTACCTTAGAACTTACTATATAATTGATAGTTTGTACCCCTGGACCAATATCTCGCCATTTCCCCAGCCCCAAGGTGAAAATGTATCTGATCTCCCTTACTCTTTGCAGCATTATTTATAATAGCTAAGATACAGAAACAACCTAAGTGTCTGTCAATAGATGATGAATGGATAAAGAAAATAATATCATATGTATATATTTTATATGCATATTATATTTTATATGCATATTATTCAGTCATAAAATGTAGATCTTGTTACTTGTAACAACAGATGATATTGTTTAAATGGTCTTGCTTTCTGTTCCAAAGTTCTGCTTCCTGCACTCTTTGCTTCATTAAGGTTCTTTTTACTATAACATTAGTAGCTCCAGGTTTAATATCCATTATCATAACAGAGAGAAACTAACTAAAGCTTAGCACTAAATGGGTCATAAATCATCCTTCACTAGATTAATTTCTATGTCCATGCATAGTGAATACTCTGATTGACTTGAATCTATTCATTCTTGACTTTCAAAGGATTAGGGAAGACTGTCATATAAGGAAAAAATGTTCAGTTCTATTTCCAGAAGAAAGGTAGAATATTGAATGCTGAATGAAGGGGAGAAATAGAAGACCAAAGAATGTCAAAATGCGGTATAAATATATATCTGTATATATAAGTACAAAGCAATATAATATGCTATGTGATTTTCAGGATGGCATAGGCAGAAGCCTATATTTCTCAAATATGGAGAAAGTGCTTTATAGTGAGAAGATAAGGAAAGAAATTAAATGGTTTATGTCAGTTGTGGTGTAGCTTAGACAAATAAGATTGTGATGGCTGAGCATAAAAAATATTTTAGGCAGAGGGAAGAACAAAACATTAGGAAACATAAATTTGAGGGAAAATGTGGGTTATCCTCTTTGCTTACTTTTTAGTAAGAAATAAAATTGGAACAATATATTAACTCTATATAATTTTCAAACAAATACTTTTGCTGACTTACTTTTACCCATGAGAGAGTAAGACACTTTGAAATTACTCTTTACCATTATTAAAAAATATATACATATAGGACTTAACCCAGAAACTTAAGGTTGATTTAACATTAAAAATTCAACATATAAAATACCATATTAATGGATAAATGTAAAACACAAACATAATTTCAAACAAGTACAGAAATAGGACTGAACACAATTCCACACTTATTCATGGCCAAAACTCAATAATCTAGTAAGAGAATGGAATTTATCATCATAAAAACCATCTACAAATATTGCTGGGGCTAAAATCATGCATACTGGTGGAAGACTAAATATGTTTTCCCTAAATCAGGAAGAAAGCGAAAATGTTTATCTTTGCTACTTCTATTCAGCATCATACAGGAGGTCTAGAATGTAATAAGACATGAAAAATAATTTAAAAAATAGAAAGAAGTAAAACTCTAGTCACTCACAACATAATTGTGCCTCTGTGATATGCTAAGGAAATTATTTAAAAATTACATGAACTAAAACGTTTAGATATGTTTCTGACTAGAATGTTATTATAGTGATATAAGTCACATATATCTATATTAGAAACCAATATTTGGGAGTTTAAATTTTAAAAAACTAGGATGAAATATTTATGAATAAACTACAGATATGCACATAATTTGATCATTGATAATTATAAAATATTCCTAGAAATTAAGGAAGACCTGAATGTCAACAAGTTACCCACATAATATGTCCTTTGAATAACAATAATTTTGCACCTGTCCATAGACAAAAATGCCTTTGTAGTACCTTTTGGAATCCAAGTAGGATATTGTGAACCCCAGTGCAGCACAAGATTGAGAGCTACTTTTGAGAACACTTGCCAACACCCAGTTGTTAACTAGTCAAGGTCAGTAGACCATGGTCCTAGCTATAAAACTATCTTGGTATCCCAAAGAATCAGTTGCAGGCTCATTTGATTTTATCTTGTCAACAGCATTATATGCCAAAGGGTCTGAGGCAAATCATGCCCACCCATGCATTAGGTAATAGGTACACAGATCTTAGTCTAGGCTATGGATGCTGAAGTAGCCTAATAACCAGCTTCAGTTTCTTTTGGCCTCTGTCCAAGAGCCACTAGGTAAGCTCTATGTATTCTGTATTCTGAAAGGGCCTTATCAATGGGTTCCAGGCCTTACCAGTCACAATAAGTGAAGACTCGTGCTTGAATAGGGACTCAGCATGAAACACTCTCAGCTGCACACTTGGAGATCCTGAAAGTCACTTATATTTGGTCATTAAAAGCCACAGTCTGCCAGCAGTCCTGTGCATTTAGGAACCCAGAGGGAGAGAGTAGCATCTGTCTGAGAGACTCTGAAAGGGTCCTAAACATAGATCCAACCCCTTTAGCCATGATCAGAGAATAGTTCAGACCCAGGGACTTTGTTGGATTCCTGACTCAGGGATCAAACCTGAGTTTCTTATACCTCCTGCACTGGCATGCAGGTTCTTTAACCCTTGGATGACCTGAGAAGCCTTTATTTCATGATAAAAGTTCTAAAAAAGTGGGGTATTAAAGGAACATACTTGACATAATAAAGGCCATGCATGACAAGCTCACAACTAAGATGATACTCAATGATGAAAAATCTAGGAACATTTTCTCCAAAATCTGGAAAATATAAGGGTACCCACTCTCATCACTCCCTTTTAATATAATACTAGAAGTCCCAGCTAAAGCAATCAGGCAAGAAAAATATAAAAGAAATTCAAATAAGTGAGGAAGAGGTAAAAGTATCTCTGTTTGCAAATTATACATTATATATGAAAAACACTGAGGACTCCTTTCATATATTTTATGTGAAAAACACCATTAGAACTAATAAATGAACACAATAAAGTTTCAGAGACAAAACCAACCTACAAAAATAAGCTTCATTTTTTGTTGTTCACTGTTGTTCTGTCATCAAGTTGTGTCTGGCTCTTTAAGACCCCATGGACTTCAGCACACCAGGCTTCCTTGTCCCTCACCATCTCCTGGAGTTTGCCCAAGTTCATGTCCACTGAATAGGCAATGCCATCCAACCGTCTCATCCTCTGCCTACCTTTTCTCAATCTTTCCCAGCATCAGGGTCTTTTCCAATGAGTAAGCTGTTCGCATCAAGTGGCCAAAGTATTGAAACTTCAGCTTTAGCATCAGTCCTTCCAAAGAGTATTCAGGGTTGATTTCCTTTAAGATTGACTAGTTTGATCTCCTTGCTGCCCAAGGGACGCTCAAAGTCACAGTTTGAAGCATCAATTCTTCAGTGCTCTACCTTCTTTATTGTCTAGCTCTCACTTCCGTACATGACTACTGGAAAGACCACAGTCTTGATGATATGGACCTTTGTCAGCAAAATGAAGTCTGCTTTTTAACACACTGTCTAGGTTTGCAATAGTTTTTCTGCCAAGAAACAATTTTCTTCTGATTTCATGGCTGCAAGTCACCATCCACAGTGATTTCAGAGCCCAAGAAGAAGAAATTTGTCATTGCTTCCACCTTCCACATTTTACCTTTCTATTTACCATAAAGTGATGGTGAATAGATGGCAAAGTAATGGCAAAAAATGAAGTGATGGCTTCATTTTCATACACTAACAATGATAAAGGACACAATTACACTTTTCAGATATTAGAGTAATAAAAATGTATGCCTTTAGAGTGATTAAAAAGAATAACAAATGTCTTATAACATTAAGATTATAATAAAGCTATATGTGTGTGCACTCAGTTGCTAAGTCATGTCTGACTCTTTTCATGAACCTATGCACTATACCCTGCCAGGCTCCTCTGTCCATGAGATTTCCCAGGTAAGAATACTGGAGTGCTTGCCATTTTCTTCTCCAGGGGATTTTCCCAACCAAGGGATCAAACGCATGTCTCCTGTTTCTCCTACACTGTTTCTCCTCTTTTACTATTCAGACACTTGGGAAGCATAATAAAGCTATGAAGAAATGCAAAAGATAAATCATTCTAATATCATTATTTAATTACAAGTTTTATAACTTTAAAGAAAAAAGATTATTTTTAATAAGATGTCTAAATTTTCTTAGAATAACAAAGATATGGTCAACAATAACATCTGAATACTGAGGTGTCAATTTGTATCTGTTCACATGGGTTAGACAGTCAGAAGATATTTCTGAAAGAAATGATTGACAATGAGGAATTTAACTGTAAACAAATTAAAATTGGCCTAATTGAGTATTTTAAGTAAGTTTTATTAAGGCATAACTTACCTACAATGAAGTTTACCCATGTTTAGTGTACAATTTTATGATTTTTAACAAATTATATAGTTATATTACCACCACTCTCAACCAAAATAATTCATTTTCTATGAATAAAAAGAATGTACATTTATTTCCACAGCATATGGGTATTCAATAAAATATGTTATATACTGGGCCATAAAATAGGTAGTTTAAATATTCAAAAATAAAACATTACTATATAAAAATGGAATTAAGTATATAATTTGAAGAAAGTTACTAGACATCTGTGTTAAAAGTTATGCCATGGCTGACAAAGAATAATAATAATAATAACCTGAAAAATAGAGAAAATAACATGATTTAGCATTAGGATAGATTTAACAGAAACCAAACCTCTGTGTTCTTACTTTGGGTATAAATTGACATGTTGTTTATACAATTTATATAGAAATGTAAAATACTTTAAAAAGTCAAAATAACTTCATAAATAAAACAAAGCTGCAGTATTTATTCTATTTGATTTCAAAAGTTAAACGGGGTGTTGGCATAAGAATAGACAAATTGATCTCTGGAACAGAATAGGATCCAGAAATAGATCTGAGACATTAAAGGAATTCACTGAATAAAATAAAGTTTTTTCAACAAATAATATTGAAAAACTTTGATTCTTACCTTAGACTGTGCATAAAATAATTTGAAATGAATCACGACCATATATGCAAAAGTTAAACATATGAGATCTAGAATTAAACTAAGAACATTATTTTTATGACCTTAGGATAGGCAAATAGACTTCAGGACACAAAAGCAATGAAAGTCACAGTAGGAAAATCACAGAATAAGAAATTATATGTATTCAGTAAAGGATTTAACCATACTGTATAAACATCTCCTACAACAGAGTAATCGGAAGATAGCCCGTTAAAAGTGGGCAAAACATTAAGGCATAACTTACCTACAATGAAGTTTACCCATGTTTAGTGTACAATTTTATGATTTTTAACAAATTATATAGTTATATTACCACCACTCTCAACCAAAATAATTCATTTTCTATGAATAAAAAGAATGTACATTTATTTCCACAGCATATGGGTATTCAATAAAATATGTTATATACTGTAAAATAAAATATGTTATATACAATAAAATATATGTTATATATTTCATTACATAAAATACTAAAGAACCAGTGAGCACATGAAAACATGTTCAACATAATTAATCATCAGGATATACAAAATGAAAACACAATTAGATACCATTTCTGCTTTATTGACTATGTCAAAGCCTTTGACTGTGTGGATCACCACAAACTGTGGAAAATTCTGAGAGATGGGAATACCAGACTACCTGAACTGCCTCTTAAGAAACCTATATGCGGGTCAGGAAGCAACAGTTAGAACTGAACATGGAACAACAGACTGGTTCCAGATAGGAAAAGGAGGACCTCAAGGCTGTATATTGTCACCCTGCTTATTTAATTTATATGCAGAATACATCGTGAGAAATGCTGGGTTGGAAGAAGCACAAGCTGGAATCAAGATTACTGGAAGAAATATCAATACCCTCAGATATGCAGATGACACCACCCTTATGGCAGAAAGTGAAGAGGAACTAAAAAACATCTTGATGAGAGTGAAAGTAGAGAGTGAAAAAGTTGGTGTAAAGCTCAACATTCAGAAAATGAAGATCATGGCATCCGGTCCCATCACTTCATGGCAAAGAGATGGGGAAACAGCGGAAAACATGTCAGACTTTATTTTGGGGGGCTCCAAAATCACTGCAGATGGTGACTGCAGCCATGAAATTAAAAGACACTTACTCCTTGAAAGAAAAGTTATGACCAACCTAGATAGTATGTTGAAAAGCAGAGATATTACTTTGCCAACAAAGGTCTGTCTAGTCAAGGCTATGGTTTTTCCAGTGATCATGTATGGATGTGAGAGTTGGACTGTGAAGAAAGCTGAGCCCCGATGAATTGATGGTTTTGAACTGTGGTGTTGGAGAAGACTCTTGAGAGTCCCTTGGACTGCAAGGAGATCCAACCAGTCCATTCTGAAGGAGATCAGCCCTGGGATTTCTTTGGAAGGAATGATGCTGAAGCTGAAACTCCAGTACTTTGGCCACCTCATGTGAAGAGTTGACTCTTGGAAAAGATTCTGATGCTGGGAGGGATTAGGGGCAGGAGGAGAAGGGGATGACAGAGGATGAGATGGCTGGCTGGCATCAGTGACTCGATGGACGTGAGTCTGAGTGAACTCCAGCAGTTGGTGATGGACAGGGAGGCCTGGTGTGCTGCGATTCATGAGGTTGCAAAGAGTCAGACACGACTGAGCGACTGAACTGAATTGAACAGAACACATCCTACAGAGTGGCTAAAATTTACAAGTTGGACAACATCAAATGACAGTTATGTTGTGAATGACCATAAACAGCTCTCAGACATTTGCTGGTGGTATTGTAAAACAATAGAACCACTTTGGAATACTGTCATTCAGTTTCTGAAAAACTGTGTATATGCACAATGTGTATGCTTGTGTATATGCACCATATGACCCAGAAATTCCCTGCTAGATACTTAAACAAAGAAATAGCATTATTGTTTACAGAAAACAATCCAATTGTTCTTTGACAGAAGAACATATGATGCAATACTAGCATCTTTATAGAACAGAAAATGATTTCACATTAAACAAGAAGAAGAAACTACTAAGACTTGAAGCAGGGATGAATCTCCAAAATATTATGCTGGGTGAAAAGCCAGACTGAAAAATAATAACACCAAGTGATTTAATTTATGCTAAGGTCCAGAAGACAACAATAAACTAATTTGATAGAAGCTAAAACAGTGGTCCCTGGGGCCAGGGTTTTCAGTAGTGATAGTGGGGAAGTTGGGTAGAGGAGAGAAGCTTGAACACAAAAGAGCACAAGGAAACTTCATGGGGTAATGGAAATATCTCATGTGTTGATTGTGATGACATGAATATATGTGTGTGTGTATATATATATATATATATAAATGCATTGAACATCTCACCTCTAATCTGTGCATTTCACTGTGTGTAAATAATATCTTAATTTTCAAAAGTCCAGTAGAGATTTAACATCTCTGAAAAACAGCAGGTATGCTGTGTATATGTAACGTCTGCTCTTAAATTTTTCTGTGGATAAAAACTGTTGTGTAAATTGTAGCAAATTAACAACTCTATATTACCATAATATCTTTTTAAAAATCTTACTTTATCTTCCCTGTTGAAGAATTTAAATAGTCTTTATATAAAAGAGTGGTTATTTATAATCAGTGGCATTCTTTTCATCTCTAAACCTATGAGATTTGCACTGATTAATGTTCAAAGACATGCGGATGACTTTGGACCAACCCTAGCCTATTCAGTGGTGATATCCAGTGACAGTATGATTTTTCAGCCTGTAATCCATCACCTTGAAATACAAAGAACATTACATGGAGCTGATTCACTGTCAGAGTCACTTCAGCATTTCTTATTATCACCTAAGTGAAACTGAATGAAAATAGATGAAATTAAAAAGGCTTACTATACAAGGCTTAATTTCACAAAAATAATTATTTAAAAGAAGAAGCTGTGTTTCAATTTTAAGAAGAATAGGCCTAAATTTTCATAGCAATCATCTCAATTTGCACATTACTCACTGATATTACTCATTGTTTTCTCTCTTCTGCCTCTATGTATTCATGAAAAAAAAATTGTAAATGGATAGCTATACTGTCCTGAGTCAGTCAGTTCAGTTGCTCAGTCATGTTCCACACTTTGTGACTCCATGGACTGCAGCACGCAAGGCTTCCCTGTCCATCACCAACTCCTGGAGCCTACTCAAATGCATGTCCACTGAATTGGTGATGCCAATTCTCTTGAGAGTCCCTTGGACGGCAAGGAGATCTAACCAGTCCATCCTAAAGGAGATCAGTCCTGGGTGTTCATTGCAAGGACTGATGCTGAAGCTGAAACTCCAATCCTTTGGCCACCTGATGCAAAGAGCTGACTCATTGGAAAAGACCCTGATGCTGGGAAAGATTGAAGGCAGGAGGAGAAGGGGACGACAGAGGATGAGATGGTTGGATGGCATCTCCGACTCAATGGGCATGGGTTTGGGTGGACTCCAAGAGTTGGTGATGGACAGGGAAGCCTGGCGTGCTGCAGTTCATGGGGTCACAAAGAGTTAGACACGACTGAATGACTGAACTGAACTGAACTGAATACAGCCAAAGGCTTTGGTATAGTCAATAAAGTATAAACCAATAAGTAAAATAAACCTATCTCTTATGCTTTATGCAAAATTAATAAGAAATAGGTCATAAGTCTAAAAATCCTAAAGGAAATCAACCCTGAATATTCATTGGAAGGACTGATGCTGAAGCTGAAGCTCCCATACTTTGACCACCTGATGGGAAGAACTGACTCATTGAAAAAGACCCTGATGCTGGGAAAGATTGAAGGCAGGAGGTAAAGGGGGCAAGAGAGCATAAAGTGATTTGATGACATCACTGACTCAATGGAGATGAGTATGAGCAAACCCTGGGAGATAGTCAAGGTTGGGGAAGCCTAGCATGCTGCAGTTTAGGGGGTTGCAAAGAGTCTGACAAGACTTAGAGACTGAATAGCAAAATTAAACAACTTCTACAAAAAGGAAGGAAGATAATGTAAGACTTCATGTTTAGCTGAGCTTCTAGATGCAATAATGAAACTAAAAATCTGAAAAGAAAATATCGATAAATTGAATTTGATTAAAATATTTTTTAAAGTTTTGGTCTATGAAAGACATAGTTACAATAGTTTAGAGTCAAATACATACAGGAGAATATATTAGCAAATGTTGTGCAGAACTGCATTAATTCCTTCAGAACAGTTTTATTGAGGTACAATTTAATGCCATAAGATTCATCCAATGTAAATGTAAAACCAAATTATTTTTTTCGTACATTTATAGTCCTGTACAACCATCACCTCAGTCTAGTTTCAGAATATATATGTAACCCTCCAAATTCCTTTGAGCACATTGCACTAAATACCTGCTCCCACTCTCTGTCCCAGGTAAATGTAATCTCTCTGATCTGTACTCTCTGTAGATATTCACTACTTCTGTGCATTGTATTTATGCAAATAGAATAATACTGTATGTATTCTTTTGTGTACAGCTTCTATCAATTACCTTAATATTTTGGAAGACCATCTATCTTGTAAGTTTGTATCTATATATCTGTATAAATATTTCAACTATTTCTGTTGCTGAGTATTATTCTATTATATGAATATGCTACATTATGTGTAACCATTCAACACTACTACTAGCTTTCAGTATACAAACCTTGCCTTTCAGTTCAATTCAGTTGCTCAGTTGTGCCGACTTTGTGTACTGCAGTACACCAGGCCTCCCTGTTCATCACCAACTCCCAGAGTCCACCCAAACCCTTGTCCATTGAGTCGGTGATGCCATCCAACCATCTCATCCTCTGTCGTCCCCTTCTCCTCCTGCCTTCAATCTTTCCCAGCATCAGGATCTTTTCCAATGAGTCAGCTCTTAGCATCAGGTGGCCAAAGGATTGTAGTTTCAGCTTCAGCATCAGTCCTTGCAATGAACACCCAGGACTGATTTCCTTTAGGGTGGACTGATTGGATCTCCTTGCAGTCTAAGGGACTCTCAAGAGTCTTCTCCAACACCACAGTTCAAAAGCATCAATTCTTCTGTGCTCAGCTTTCTTTATAGTGCAACTCTCACATCCATACATGGCCATTGGAAAAACCATAGCCTTGACTAGATGGAGCTTTGTTGACAAAGTAATATCTCTGCTTTTGAAAATGCCTTCTAGGTTGGTCATAACTTTCTTTCCAAGGAGTAAATATCTTTAATTTCATGGCTGCAATCAACATCTGCAGTGATTTCGGAGCCCAGAATAATAGAGTCAGCCACTCTTTCTACTGTTTCCCCATCTGTTTGCCATGAAGTGATGGGACCAGATGACATGATCTTAGTTTTCTGAATGTTGAGCTTTAAACCAACTTTTTCACTCTCCTTTTTCACTTTCATCAAGAAACTCTTTAGTTCTTCTTTACTTTCTCCCATAAGGGTGGTGTCAACTGCATATCTGAGGTTATTGATATTTCTCCCACCAATCTTGATTCCAGCTTGTGCTTATTTGTTAAATTTATTCCTAGTATTTGATACTTCTATAAACAAAAATGTTTTTACTTGATTGAAGTATAGTTGCTTTACAATGTTGCATTAATTCCTATTGTACAGAAAAGTGACTCAGTTATAATTACACATACACATATAGATAGATAGATAGATATAATATTTTTCATTTTGGCTTTTCACAGGATATTGAAATAGTCCACTGTGCTATATACAGTAGAATCTTGTTATTTATCTATCCTATATAAACTAGTTTGCATGTGCTAATCCCAAACACCCAATCCTCCTCTACTCCATGCTCCCCACCCCTTTGGCCATCACAAGTCTGTTCTCTATGACTGTGAATCTGTCTCTATTTCATAGATATGCTCATTTGCATCATATTTTAGATTACACATATAAATTGAATCTATTCCACTGATTATATAGTCCATCATATTATAGATTCCACCATATCACATGATATTTGTCTTTTTCTGCATGGCTTACTTAGTATGATAACCTCTAGGTCCATCCATGTTGCTACAAATGGCATTATTTCATTCTTTTTTATAGCTTAGTACTCGTGAGAGTCCCTTGGACTGCAAGGAGATCCAACCAGTCCATTCTGAAGGAGGTTGGCCCTGGGATTTCTTTGGAAGGAATGATGCTAAAGCTGAAACTCCAGTACTTTGGCCACCTCATGTGAAAAGTTGACTCATTGGAAAAGACTGATGCTGGGAGGGATTGGGGACAGGAGGAGAAGGGGACGACCGAGGATGAGATGGCTGGATGCCATCACCAACTCGATGGACGTGAGTCTGAGTGAACTCCGGGAGTTGGTGATGAACACGGAGGCCTGGCATGCTGTGATTCATGGGGTCGCAAAGAGTCGGACACGACTGAGCGACTGAACTGAACTGAACTGAACTGAGTATTCCATTGTCATATATACATACATATATATATGTATATATATATATACACACACACACACACACATCACATCTTCTTTATCCATTCATCTGTCAATGGATATTTATGTTGTTTCCATGTCTTGGCTATAGTGAATAGTGTTGCTATGAACATAGGGGTGCATGTATCTTTTCAAATTATATTTGTATATATGCAGAAATGAAATCGCTGAATCATTTTAGGATTTATAAATATGCACATATAATTTTATGTTTGTTCTTCTTTTTTATTTTAAAATCATCACAAATTTACAAAATACATGGGATTACAGTACAAAGAGATTTGATTTTTTTGTGAACCGTAGATCTCTCATCATACCCAAATACTTTAGGATGGATCTCCTTTAAACAGGAACATTGTCTTGATATAATCTTCAAAATCAGAAAATTAATATATTTCATTATCATCTGGTCCTCAGGTACCATTCAAGTTATGCAAATTTCCCCCATAATGTGTTTTATAGCAAAGACTCCCCAACAGAGTCATGCATTGCATGATTTGCTCTCTTGCCTCATTTCCATGTTCTGTCTTGATATGTTCTATCCTTCTGTGACTTTCATAATAGTGACATTTTTGAAAACTCATCCCTCATTTCATGAGTGCTTGATGTTTCTTTGGGATATGTTTCTTTAGCAGTAACATCACAGAATGAAAGATTTTCTTTATAATATATTTTTATGAGCTATAGCATATTTTGTGAAATCATTTGTATATGAACAAAAAAATTTCCCAGTGTGCTATGAGCTATTATGCAGCCTTAATTGTAATCATCATTTATTTCTCTTTCATAGTCATTAATTAGGCTTCCATTTTCTTATCAGTGGAAACAGAGATTTCTGTGTCAACTGTTAATTAGATATTTTCTTAAATATTTTGGTTTCACTTCATGGATGTACTTATATTTTAATCAATATCATACTGTTGCAGAATCAGTAATAATTTTTTTACATTTTAAATACTATTTAGGTGAAATGCCTTGTGTCTCAGACAGTAAAGCATCTGCCTGCAATGCAGGAGACCTAGGTCAATCCCTGGATCAGGAAGATCTCCTGGAGAAGGAAATGGCAACCCACTCCAGTACTCTTGCCTGGACAATTCCATGGATCGAGGAAACTTGTAGGCTACAGTCCATGGGATCGCAGAGTCAAACACGACTGAGCAGCTTCACTTCACAAGTGAAATCATATATATATATTTGTCATAGGAATTAGTTCATTTATCTTTTTGTTGTTACATACCACGATAAAGTACCCTTATTTCTGGAAGTGAATCATAGTCCTGGTGTTATCTATACTGGAGTTGTTTTAATGAAGTGTCAAATATACATCTGAACGTTTTGGTAGGTTCATCTTAGAAAGTTTGAGAATGTTGAGCAACAATTCAGCAACAAACTTCTGAGTAGCTAATGTTCTCTAATCCACAGTAGGAATATTCCTAGACATGAAACATGAACAAAAGAAACTCACCGGTATTCGTTACACTTTAAAAAGTCACTTTATTTGGCATATTTTCTGCATGATCTTATGTAGTAGATATTTATCTTATAAAAAGTGACACCATGTAAAAAATGCTTTAGCAGGTTCATTTTATCTATCTAAAAGTGAAATTTAGGTAATTTTTTCTAACTGTACATTTTTACATTTCAAAATTTATAAAATAATTAGAAATGACCTCTGGTCTTAGAAGTTAGATAATCTTAATTAATTTAGAAGACAAAATCTCCTACAAGTTAAAAATGTGTTGTTTCTACAAAAATATATATCCTCATTTATAATATGGCACATATATACTTAATCACTCAGTGAAGATGGAAATTCAAGACAATAAATTGTACATTCCCAGAGGCTGAGCATGTGTGTCTTTGTGTGTTATCCACATGCATGTGTGCTTATCCACATGCATTTGCAATTAAATCATGAGTTTGGAAAATATAATTATTTAGATCAATGTTTTACATTTACTGAGTTAATGTAATAAGTTTTAAGGCTAACTTATAATTTTTTCTCTAAAGCCACAGGCAGAGCTGTATCTGTGACACATTAAATATCCACAAGGAAACAAAATTCAGGCAATAATTTTGATAAAGTATTCTTTCTACACGACATTCAGATAAATGTTTCAGCACAAAATAGCCAGATTGTGTACTATTAGAGATATTTCAAAATAATGTTAATCTTTGCTTACTGCAAAGTAAAAACTTACCCTTATTTTTTCATTTGTTAAATGGGCAGATTATAGTTCTATTATTTATAGAAAAATAATCTATTCACATTTAGCATATTCATTTTCATAAGAAAAATTCTGATGCCTTTGTTGGATGTGTGGTTTAAACTTTTTCAGATTACTGGATAAGTATTTTACTTATAGGTCTCCTAAAGTCATAATAGTTGCTTCACATTGCTGAAAAATAGCTTGCTTACTGAACAGGATTTAGCTAACACATTTGAATTCATCTTCTATCACAACTGTAATCCTTTGGCACTTATCCTTCATGTTCCCATTTTAGTAGTCAGCAATCTTTGACCGCTTATTACTTTTAAAACATTTTTGCTTTATCCAATAATAGTTTAATATCCTTGAGGGTAGAATCTGTCAACCTTTTATATCCAGAAGGCTCAGCAAGGTTAAAGATATGTGACATTGTGGTGTTCCTCACTCAGGGGCCGTTACTATTGCCTACGTTGTTTAAAAAAAAAAAAAAAGACACATTCATAGCATAAGTACACTGAGTGATTTAACTCAAAAAAATTTGCTTTTTATATTCATTATCTACCATGAGAATACCTCAAAATTATCTGTCTCCAAGACATGTGACTGCCTAGCCCACTTCAGTCACTGATCTGGACCGCTTGTCTCCAGCACTATTTCTCCTGGGGCCAACATCAGGGAATCAGGGTCTCTCCTGCTATTTACCACTTTCATGGAATGCTATCTGCTCAGACACCACCAAAGCGGCCAGGTGACACAACCTAAAAATTAAGGAAATAGCCAGCTGGAAATGTTTGACTAATAGGAAGTAGGAAACAGAGAAAGGGTTGCTGGCAAATAAATTCTCTCTCCATTCTTCCGCAGTCACCTTGCAGCTTGTCTTGAAGTAGTGGCTATAGCTACAATGAGTCACCTTCTTTGACTTCAATATTTTCCTTATGCTCACTGTCCTAAGAATGCGTGTCCACCCCTGATAAAACAGTAAAATATTTTTAAGACTCTGTCTGCAGATACAAATGATCTACCATTTTGACTAGCTATTTAATTATTAAGGTACATAAATATTTTAAAACATTAATTTTCATTCAGTATATTCAATCAAACAAGCAAGTAATAATTGACCCACTATTCAAAAATCATTTTTTCCTGCCCCAGTTATAAAGAAGCAAATGTTAACTCTTTATTTATTAGGGACATGTAGATGTGTTTTGTGTAAGCAAAAGGAAACCTTGGTTCTTGATTCAGAAATAAATGATGGTTGCCATAAGGAGGGGAAAAAAAAGATTATATATATATATATATATATATATATATATATATATATATATATATATATATATATATATACACCCAGTGTGTTTTGAGAGAGAGTTTCTGCTTTGTGACTACAAGTGTCTCACTTCTGTATTTGAGCTGTGAGCCATGGTAATATCATTTAACAGTTATGTAATCTTAAGAGGGAACCTCAGTAAAATAATGAGTAAAATAATGAAAAGGGGCAGATTAACAAATAAATTCATGTCAATGTGTGGCAAAACCAATATAGTATTGTAAAGTGAAATAAAGTAAAAATAAAAATTTAATAAAAAAAAAGTCTCCAATTTAGTTGTCACTTTAAGACTTTTGTTGGTCCTACACATTTTTTACATTTTCATCTTACATCATAGAAAATAGAAATATAACCTCCTATATATATTTTTGCTGAAGAAGATAAAATTATTTTTACAACTCAGTCTTTTAAAATATATTAATTTGTATTGGACTATTTTTTCCAATTCTTCATAAGCAAAGAACACCTTGATATGCAAATAAAATCTCACAAACTTTTTGGCAACTGTGGTAATACATTTATGAATACTAATAATTAATGAAGTTTATATAATGTTACAATTATTGAAATTAATTCTTTTTTATTGTTCAGTGTTCTTTTAGTATAATATATCTTTTTATATCAATTAGTTAGTTAAGACCCTGAAAAGCTCACTGGCTCTAGGTAGTATTCTTATAGTGCCAAATAGATATAAATCACTGCCTGATCTTTATCATGGATAAAAGTTACTGAACAGAGAGTTAGTAGAATTTAATGTTTGGGTTATAATTTTTAAAGCATTTGCCTATTGTTTGTTTATTTTTTCTTTGAGGATTCACATGAGTGATGAGCAATCGTCTTGGGGGTTACAAGGGACTTAATTCTAAATACTGTCATCTTTGTACAGATGAAATATTGTGCATATTAAATAAAACAAACAGAAAATGTATACAGTTTCATCACTGAATTGTTTCTTGTTAAATCGATGACTTTATTAGTAGTTAATTCTGTATTAAGTACTTGCCAAATAAAGATAAATATATCACATTTACATTTACTTTCATAGAATATTACATGTTGGCCTATTCTAAGAATGGGTTCACGAAAATAAAACTTTAGGTGATAAAGTTAATCATTACAGATGATCCCTATGACATCTGAAAGAATCAAAGTCTGATAGCACTTGAAAACTATACCATAGAAAATCTTTATAAATCTTCTCAGATTTTGGAAAGCAGTTAGATCCAGTAAATTCACTGCTAATTTTTCTCACTTCATCATTTAGCACTGTTATGTCCTGCCCTCAGTCTCTCCAAGGCAGAGCCTCATATGTTGCATTGGCTATGTAGGCTCAGCCTGGCTCCACATGCTGAGATGGTTCCTATCCTGACTCAGCCCCACCCTCAGCAAGCAGGGTTCAAAGTATGACTCACTTCTGGGAAAAGTGTGAAGTAAACAGTGTCAGCCCAGGGGTCCTTAGCCTCAAGGCAATAGTGACTTCTGGGCTAAATAATTATCTGTGGGGGTAGTCCTGTGCCTCATGGAATATTTTAGCAGCTTCTAAACATTCCATACACTCCAAATGTGCTACAGTAGAGGCCAGGAGCACAGACCCTTCAAGCTGTGACAATTAAAAATACATCCAAACACTGTCAGATATTCCTAGGAATAGGGACAAAATCAGAACTGAATGGGATCACTGAATTAGCCCAATCATGTGAAAGTGAAAGTCACTCAGTCAAGTCTGACTCTTTGTGACCCCATGGACCATGCAGTCCATGGAATTCTCTAGGCCAGAATACTGGAGTGGGTATCCTTTCCCTTCTCCAAGGAATCTTCCCAACCCAGGAATCAAACTGGGGTCTCCTGCATTGCAGGTGGATTCTTTACCGATTGAGCTATTACGGAAGCCTCAACCCTGTCAGGTAGTGCAGCACTATTTGCTACCCTGTCATTCCTGAGATCTTATACTCCCCCTTGACTTCTTTTGTTCCATTCTCTGTTTTAAGTTGAAGTATAGATGATTTACAGTGTTGTGCTAATTTCTGCTATATAGCAAAGTGACTCAGTTATATATATATATTTATATATATATATATTTATATACATTCTTTTTTTAACGTATTCATTTCCATTATGGTTTACCATATCGTCTTCCCTGGTGGTGCAGACAGTAAATAATCTCCCTACAATGCAGGAGACCCAGGTTCAACTCCTAGGTCAGGAAGACCTCCTGAAGAAGGAAATGGCAATCCACATCAGTGGTGGCCCAGATGGTAAAGAATATGCCTGCAATGCAGATTGGAGTTCAATCCCAGGGTTGGAAAGATCCCCTGGAGAAGAGTATGGCAACCCACTCCAGTATTCTTGCCTGGAGAATTCCATGAACATAGGAGCCTGGCAGGCTACAATCCATGGGGTTGCAGAGAGTCAGACACAACTGAGCGACTAATATACCTACATACATATATTCTTGCCTGGAGAATTCCATGTACAAGGGAGTCTGGTGGGGTACAGTTCATGGGGTTACAAAGAATCAAACACAACTGAGAAACTAATACAACACTTTACTTAATGGTTTACCACAGTATGCTGAATACAAGTCTCTATACTATACACTTTTTGTTATTCAGTCACTAAGTCGTATCCAACTCTTTGTGACCCAGGGACTACAGCATGCCAGGCTCCTCTGTCCCTCACTATCTCCCAGAGTTTGCTCAAATTCATGTCCATTGAATTGGTGATGCTATCTAACCATCTCATCCTCTGCTGCCCTCTTCTCCTTTTGCCTTCAATCTTTCCTAGCACCAAGGCTTTTTCTAATGAGTTGACTCTTTGCATCAGGTGGCCAAAGTATTGGAGCTTTAGCATCAGCATTAGTCCTTCCAATGAGCATCCAGAGTTGACTTCTTTTAGGATTGACTGTTTTCAGCTCCTTACTGCCCAAGGAACCCTCAAGAGTCTTCTCTAGCACCACAGTTCAAAAGCATCAATTCTTTGGTGCTCAGCCTTCTTTATGGTCTAACTCTCATATACCATTAGAGTGGTACTATACAGTGTGACCTTGTCATTTATCCAGTCTCTATATATAATAGCTTGTATCCACTAACCCCAACCTCCCATTCCACTCCTTCCCCAACCATTCCCCCTTTGCAACCACAAGTCTCTTCTTTATGTCTGTAAATCTGTTTCTGTCCTGGAGATATGTTCACCACCTTGATTCCTTATCCTTGGCACTTTAACTTTCCAGAGACTCAAAGTACCTAAGATCCTTGTGACTGTGATCTTGAAAAATGATCTATTGGAGTAGTTAAGGCTTTGAGTTCTTCACTCCAAGAGACCTAAACTGTAGTTCTGGCAACTATTTTATGACTGCTAGGGACTGAATTATACTCCCACAAATTTATATATTGATGCCTTAGCCCCTAATATGACTGTGTTTGGGAAAAAGGGGTCTCTAGGAGGCATAAGAATAAAAGAAATTATAAGGGTATAGTCTTAGTCCAATAGGATTAGTATCCTTAAAAGAAGAGGAACAGAAACAAGAGCTCACTCAACACTGTCTCACTGATGTTTGAGGACAGAGGAGAAGGCATCCATTCAAAAGTCAGGAAGAGAACTCTCACCAGAAATCAATCACATTGGCACCTTGATTTCAGACCTTTAACCTCCAAACCAACAAAAGAAGGCTTTGTTGTTTAACCTGCCCAGTCTATGTTATTTTATTATAGTAACTCAACAGCCTAAGACAATAACTTTGAGCAAAGTACTTATCTCTCTGGTTTCAGAGTCCTCACCAGTTAAAAGGAGGAAAAGAATAAAATATTTCTCATGAGATTATTATAGTGATTAAATGAAAAAATACAGACAAGGGGCAAAGCACAGCATCAGTACAGTTTGCACAGGAGAAATAATTGTCTTGGTCCCCTTTCAGACTCAGGATTGTACTTTAAATTTATTTGTGACAAGATCATTTCAGGATAGAGTTCATGCATCTATTTTTAATATTTTTTTTTTCCCTTTCAGTGTCAGGGTGACTGGATCTTCATCCACATAGCCCAAGACATTGGCTGAAATTATTTATTTGAAGGGAGTGACTATCCACAACTAAAAGGGTTAAGAGGAAGTCAAAAACACTTTAACTCAAGGATTTCCTACTGTGCTTATTCCTGTCACTGTTAACTTACTCACTGAATCAGATATTCTCACATAACAGCTTCTCCTTGAACCATAGTCTGGTTTGTTAAATAAATGTGTGCACTGTGCTGTGCAGACATAGCTGCTCTCATGGGTAAACCAATAGCTTCTGCTTCTGAAAAGGAGATTCCTTTCCTTCCAATAGACTCACCCACATGACTGAGGGCCCAGAATGTTGTGTGCAACTATTTAGTTGGTATGTCAAGTTTTGAAATGTAATGTACAAGGCTATAAATGTTTAATTGTTTTTGACCATGAATAACAGTGTCCTGTTATAACTTTTCTCAGTTTCATAGCAATGTTTTAAAATGCATGAAATGGCAGTCCCAAGATGGCAGAGGAATAGGACAGGGAAACCACTTTCTCCCCCACAAATTCATCAAAAGACCATTTGAATGCTGAGCAACTTCCACAAAACAACTCCTGTTGGTGGAGGACACCAGGCACACGGAAAGGCAGCCCATTCTCTTTGAAAGGAGTAAAGATAAAATATAAAAGGCCAAAAGAGAGACAAAAGAGTTAGAGACAGAGATCTGTCCTAGGGAGGGAGTCGTGAAGGAGGAGAAGTTTCCACACAGTAGGAAACCCTCTCACAGGCAGGTCTGTGGGGAGTTTTGGCATCTCAGAGGGCAACATAACTGAGAGGGGGAAAAAGGAAAACAAACAAACAAACAAACACAGAATACATGTCTAACCACAACTGCCAGTGGAAATGTAGCCCAGCCGCTTGCATTCACCACCAGCGAGCAGGGGCTGGACAGGGATAATCAGTGCTTAGGGTAGGAAGGACCAGGCCTGAATGCCCTGAGGACAATCTGAGGGGGCTAACTTGAGATAGTAACCCAAACTGTGGGATCTCCAGAGAGGAAAAAAGAAAAGAGAGAGAGAATTTTCCCATGAAAGGCTATAACACAATGGCTGGCCTACTACCAGAACAAAGGATTGAGCAAATACCAAAGGACAGCTGGCCAGCTGCTTACAGGCCCCTCCACCGTCCCCCTCCACGGAGGCAGAGAGGCAGGCGTGCAACAGCCAGAGCCAGTAGGCAAGGAGTTGCTGTAATCTCAGCCCCAGAGACGGCATACTCCACCAAACTGTGAGCAGGATCCTGGTTGCTAACCATGTCTTCCTGGGATCCTGGACTGTTGACATCTTCCAGGAGGGTTCCAGCCTGAGATCAGCTCCCCAAAGGAGACACATGGCACACCTGAATTGTGCTCTTGTGGCTCACCTGGGAAACCGAGCAGCTGGGACCAGGAAGGTGATTAAGACACATGGCCCACCTGGGACATTGTGCTCTCCAAGAACCTGGTCATCTGAGCTGCTTGGATCTGGGAAGGGCACAAAACACATGCCCATCGAAGTCTGCACCCTTGCAGAGTACCTGAGAAATTGAGAGGCTTAGACCTGGAAAGTGCACTAAATGCAGGGCCTGCTTCAACAGTGCCCTTGCAGAGCACCCTGGAGCCTAAACAGTGTAGCCCTGGGAAGCACACACCTCCTTGGGCTGTGGCAAACCCAGTGTGGTCCATACACTGCGAGCACTCCCTACACGTGCCAGTGATATTCGTTTGCAGTGTTCCTCCCTCCCCACAACACAGCTGAACAAGTGAGCCTACATAAGTGAGTACCTTCACTCCCTTTTGTCAGAGCGGAAATTAGACAGTGAAGAGACTTGCAAACAGAGGAAATCAAAATAAACAAAGAAGAGGGAACCGCTTTATAAATGACAGGTGCAACAGATGAAAACCCTGTAGTTAATATTGACTAAGCATTGGAGGGGGCCTGTAGAACTTGAGAATAAGTACAGTCTGCAACAAGAAACTGTCTGAAATTGAACTGAGTTCACACTGCCCACTACAGCTTCGGAGAAATTCCTAGATATATTTTTACCATTATCACTTTTTAACTTTTTTAAAATTTAAGTTCTTTATTACTCCTTTAATTTTCATTTTTATAACCTACTGTTACCTTGGAAAAAAAAAGACCCTATTTCTAAAGCAAATTTCATAGATATATATTTTTTAATTTTGTGATTGATTTTGCTTTGTATTTTTTGCATTGCAATTTTAAGTGTCTAGCCTCTCTTCTAGATATTTAATCCCTGCTTTTTGGTATTGTTACCAATTTTGTAACTTTAAGAATCTAATCTTCAGTATCTATTTTCACTTAGGAATGTGATTACTGGCTTAATTGCTCTCTCCCCTTTTGACTCTCCCTTTTCTCCCTCAGGTCACCTCTATCTCCTTCCTCCCCACTTCTATTCTCTACTTAACTCTGTGAATCATCCTGGTGTTCTGGGCTGTGGAAAACACTTAGGGAACTAATTACTGGCTAGATGGCTCTCACCCCTTTTGATTTCCCCTCTTCTCCTCCTGGTCACCTCTAACTCCCTCCTCCCTCTTCTCTTCTCTATGTAACTCTGTGACCCTCTCTGGCTATCTCTGTATGTGGAGAATCATTTCAAAATTAACCTAGATATTTTATCATCTGTGCTGTATGGATGGAGAAGTCTTGATTCTACTGTAAGAAAAAGACTGAAAACCAGAGGCAGGAGGCTTAACTCCAAAACTTGAGAACATCAGAAAACTCCTGATTCCAGGGAATATTAATAGACAAGGGTTCATCCAAAAGCCTCCATACCTACACTAAAACCAAACACCAGCCAAGAGCATACAAGTTCCAGCGCAAGATATACCATGCTAATTCTTCAGCAAAGCAGGAACCCAACCTAAGATTAAAACACAGGCTTACCAAATCCATGTCAAACCCATAGACACCCCAAAACTCACTACTGGGAACTTCATTGCACTCCAGAGAGAAGAAATCTAGCTCCACCCACTGGAACACAGATGAAAGCTCCCCTAACCAGGAAACCTTGACAAGCCACTCATCCAACCCCATCCACAGGGAAGAACCTCCACAATAAAGAGGAACCACAAACTTCCAGTCTACAGAAAGGGCACCCCCAAAACAGAAATCTAAACAAAATGAAAAGGCAGATAAATATTCAGCAGGGAAAAGAACATGATAAATGCCACCAAATCAAACAAAAGAGAAGGAGATAAGGAGTCTACTTGAAAAAGAATTCAGAATAATGATAGTAAAGATGATCCAAAATCTTGAAAACTAAACGGAGTTGCAGATATTAGACTAAAAACAAGAATTAGGATGCAAGAAATGTTTAACAAGGATCTAGAAGAAATAAAGAAGAGTTAATTAATAATGAATAATGCAATAACTGAGATCAAAAGCACTCTGGAGGAAACCAACAGTAGAATAACTGAGGCAGAAGAGAGGATAAGTGAGGTGGAAAATAGAATGGTGGAAATAAAAGAAGCAGAGAGGGGAAAAGAAAAGAAAGAATTAAAAGAAATGAGGACAACTTCAGAGACCTCTGGGAAAATGTTAAATGCCCCAACATTTGAATCATAGGTGTCCCAGAAGAAGAAGACAAAAAGAAAGGGCTTGAGAAAATATTGAAGAAGTAATAGTTGAAAACTTCCCTAAAGTGGGGAAAGAAATAGCCATCCAAGTCCAAGAAACCCAGAGTGCCAAACAGGATAAACCCAAGGTTAAACACCCCAAGACACATTAATCAAACTAACAAAGAGCAAATACAGAAAGAAAATATTAAAAGCAGCAAGGGAAAAGCAACAAATAACACACAAGGGGATCCCCATAAGGATAACAGCTGATCTTTCAATAAAAGCTCTTCATGCCAGAAGGGAGTAGCAGGACATACTTAAAGTAATGAAAGAAAAACCTACAACCCAGATTACTGTACCCAGCAAGGATCTCATTCAGATATAAAGGAGAAATCAAAAGCTTTACAGACAAGCCAAAGCTAAGAGAATTCACCACCACCAAACCAGCTCTTCAACAAATGCTAAAGGATCTTCTCTAGACAGGAAACACAGAAAACGTTTATAAAATCGAACCCAAAACAATAAAGTAAATGTCAATGGGATCATACTTATCAATAATTACCTTAAATGTAAATGGGTTGAATGCCCCAACCAAAAGACAAAGACTGGCTGAGTGGATATGAAAACAAAACCCCTATATATGCTGCCTACAAGAGACCCACCTCAAACAAAGGGACACATACAGACAGAAAGTGAAGGTCAGGAAAAAGATATTTCATTCAAAATAGGACCAAAAGAAAGCAGGAGTAGCAATAACCATATCAGATAAAATAGACTTTGAAATAAAGACCATGAAAAGAGGCAAAGAAGGACATTCAATAATGATCAAGGGATTAATCCAATAAGAAAATATAAAAATGATAAATATATATGCACCCACCATAGGAGCGCTGTAATATATAAGACAAATGCTAACAAGTATGAAAGATGAAATTAACAGGAACACAATAATAGTGGAAGATTTTAATACCCCACTCACATCCAAGGATAGATCAACCAAACAGAAAATAACAAGGAAACACAAACTTTAAATTCTACAATGGATCAGTTAGTCCTAATTGATATCTATAGGACATTTCACCTCAAAAAAATGAATTTCACTTTTTCTCAAGTGTGCATGGAAGCTTCTCCAGGATAGATCACATCCTAAGCCATAAATTTAATCTTGGTAAATTCAAAAATATTTAAATAATTTCAAACATATTTTCTGATCACAATATGGTAAGATTAGATGTCAACTATGGGCAAAAGTGTATCTGGTCCCATCACTTCATGGGAAATAGATAGGGAAACAGTGGAAACAGTGTCAGACTTCATTTTTGGGGGCTCCAAAATCATTGCAGGTGGTGATTGCAGCCATGAAATTAAAAGACGCTTACTCCTTGGAAGAAAAGTTATGACCAACCTAGATAGCATATTCAAAAGCAGAGACATTACTTTGCCAACACAGGTCCATCTAGTCACGGCTATGGTTTTTCCAGTGGTCATGTATGGATGTGAGAGTTAGACTGAAGAAAGCTGAGTGCCAAAGAATTGATGCTTTTGAACTGTGGTGTTGGAGAAGACTCTTGAGAGTCCCTTGGACTGCAAGGAGATCCAACCAGTCCATTCTGAAGGAGGTCAGCCCTGGGATTTCTTTGGAAGGAATGATGCTGAAGCTGATACTCCAGTACTTTGGCCACCTCATGCAAAGAATTGACTCATTGGAAAAGAGTCTGATGCTGGAAGGGATTGGGAGCAGGAGGAGAAGGGGATGACAGAGGATGAGATGGCTGGATGGCATTACTGACTCGATGGATGTGAGTCTGAGTGAACTCTGGGAGTTGGTGGTAGACAGGGAGGCCTGGCGTGCTGCAATTCATGGGGTCGCAAAGAGTCTGACATAACTGAGTGAGTGAACTGAACTGACAGACAAAAAAAAAAAAAAACTATTAAAAATTTATACAAATGAAGGCTAAACAACATGGTTCTGAATAACCAGCAAATCATGGAAGAAATCTAAAAGGAAATCAAAAAATGCATAGAAACAAATGAAAATGAATACATGACAACCCAAAACCTATGGGATTCAGTAAAAGCAGTGCTAAGAAGACGTTTCAGAGCAATACAAGTTTGCCTCAAGAAGCAAGAGAAAAATCAAATAAATAACCTAACTTTACACCTAAAGCAACTACAAAAAGAAGAAATGAAGAACTCCAAAGTTAGTAGAAGGAAAGGAATCATGGAAATAAGAGCATAAATAAATGGAAAAGAAACAAAGGAGACTATAACAAAAATCAGCAAAACTAAAAGCTGGTTCTTTGAGAAGATAAAATAGAAAAACTATTAGCCAGACTCATCAAGAACAAAAGGGGAGGGGCGGGGAGAAGAATCAAATCAACAAATTAGAAATGAAAATGGAGAAATTACAACAGACAACACAGAAACACAATGGATCATAAAAGACTACCATAAGCAACTATATGCCAATCAAATGGACAACTAGGAAGAAATGGACGAATTCTTAGAAAAGTATAACCTTCCAAAACTGAACCAGAAAATCTTAACAGACCCAGCACAGGTATGGAAATTGAAACTGTAATCAGAAATCTTCCAACAAACAAAAGCCCAGGACCTGATGGCTTCACAGGGAAATTCTACCAAAAATTTAGAGAAGAGCCAACAGCTATCCTACCCAAACTCTTCCAAAAAATTGCAGAGGAAGGTAAACTCCCAAACTCATTCTATGAAGCCACCATCACCTTAATACCAAAACCTGACAAAGATGCCACCAAAAAACACAACTACAGGCCAATATCACTGATGAGCATAGATGCAAAAATCCTCAACAAATTCTAGCAAACAGAATCCAACAACATAATATAAAGATCATACATCATGACCAAGTGGACTTTATCTCAGGGATGCAAGGATTCACAAATCAATAAATGTGACAGACCACATTATCAAATTGAAAGAAGAAATCCATATGATTATCTCAGTAAATGAAAAGAAAACCTTTGACAAAATTCAACACCCATTTATGATAAATACTCTCCAGAAAGCAGACATAGAAGGAACATACTTCAACATAATAAAAGCCATATATGATAAACCTACAGCAAACATCATCCTCAAGTGCAAAATATTTGAAAGCATATCCCCTAAAGTCAGGAACAAGACGAGGGTGCCCACTCTCACCACTACTATTCAACATAGTTTTAGAAGTTTTAGCCATAGCAATCAGAGAAGAAAGAGAAATAAAAGGAATCCAGATTGGAAAAGAAGAAACAAAATTCTCACTATTTGCAGATGACATGATTGTCTACATAGAAAACCCTAAAGACACCACCAGAAAATTACTACAGCTACTCAATGTATATAGTAACATTTCAGGATATAAAATTAGCACACAGAAATCCCTTCCATTCCTATACATTAACAATAAGAAAACAAAAAGAGAAATTAAGGAACAATCCCATTCACCATTGCAACAAAAACAACAAAATACTTAGGAATAAATATACCTAAAGAAACAAAAGACCTATATACAGAAAACTATAAAACACTGATGAAAGAAATCAAATATGACACAAGTAGATGGAGAAATATACCATGATTATGGATTGGAAGAATGAATATAGTGAAAATGAGTACACTACCCAAAGCAATCTATAGATTCAATGCAATCCCTATCAAGCTACCAATGGCATTTTTCAGAGAACTGCAACAAGTGATTTCACAATTTGTATGGAAACACAAAAACCTTGAATAGCCAAAGCAATATTGAGAATGAATAATGGAACTGTAGGAATCAAACTGCCTGACTTCAGACTATACTACAAAGCTACAGTCATCAAGGCAGTATAGTACTGGCACAAAGACAGAAATATAGATCAATGAAACAAAATAGAAAGCCCAGAGATAAATCCATGCACCTATGGACACCTTATCTTTGACAAAGGAGGCAAAAATATACAATGGAGAAAAGACAATCTCTTTAACAAGTGGTGCTGGGAAAACTGGTCAACCATTTGTAAAAGAATGAAACTAGAACACTTTCTAATGCCATACACAAAATAAACTCAAAATGGATTAAAATCCAAATGTAAGACCAGAAACTGTAAAACTCCTAGAGGAAAACATAGGCAGAACACTCTCTGACATAAATCACAGCAAGATCCTCCATGACCCACCTCCCAGAGTAATGAAAATAAAAGCAAAAATAAACACATGGGACCTAATTTAACTTAAAGATTTTGCACAACAAAGGAAACTATAAACAAGGTGAAAAGACAGCCTTCAGAGTGGGAGAAAATAATAGCAAATGAAGCAACTGACAAAGAATTAATCTCAAAAATATACAAGCAGCTCATGCAGCTCAATACCAGAAAAATAAACGACCTGAAAATAAATGGACCAAAGAACTAAACAGACATTTCTGCAAAGAAGACATACAGATGGCTAACAAACACATGAAAAGATGCTCAACATCACTCATTATCAAAGAAATGCTAATCAAAACCACAATGAAGTACCATCTCATGGTTGTCAAAATGGCTGTTAACAAAAAGTCTACAAACAATAAATGTTGGAAACTGTGTGGAGAAAAGGGAACCCTGTTAAACTATTGGTGAGAATGCAAACTAGCACAGCCACTATGGAGAACAGTGTGTAGATTCCTTAAAAAAAAAAAAATGGAAATAGAACTGCCATATGACCCAGCAGTCCCACTGCTGGACATACGCACCAAGCAAACCAGAATTGAAAGAGACACATGTACCCCAATGTTCATTGCAGCACTGTTTACAATAGCTACGACATGGAAATAACCTAGATGTCCATCAGCAGATGAATGGATAGGAAAGTTTTGGTACATATACACAATGGAATATTACTCAAATATTAAAATAATGCATTTGAGTAATTTCTACTGAGGTAAGTGAAACTGGAACCTATTAAACAGAGTGAAGTAAGTCAGAAAGAAAAACATGAATACAATATATTAAAGCATGTATGTGGAATTTAGAAAGATGGTAATGAGGACGCTATATGCAAGACAGCAAAAGAGACACAGATATAAAGAATAGACTTTTGGACTCTGTGAGAGAAGGCAAGGGTGGGATGATTTGAGAGAATAGCACTGAAACATGTATATTACCATATGTGAAAGAGATGACCAGTCCAAGTTCAATGCATGAAATGGGGCACTCAAAGCCGGTCCACTGGGAAAACCCAGAGGGATTCAATGGAGAGATGTCAATGTATGGCAAAAGCCACTACAATATTGTAAAGTAATTAGCCTCCAATTAAAATAAATAAATTAATTTTAAAAATTACCATTTTGCACATGAATAAATGAATTTCCAAGTCCAGCAGGACCATCCCAGTTTGTTTCTAATAAAACTGTGTTAAAAGATAAAACTGTGCAAAAAAATAAAATGCATAAAACATAACATATAGATTAGAATAAAACTGAAATTTAGTCATTATCAAATTTTAATAAATATAATATACTTGCTTCTTTATTAGCTTATTAAATGCATACTAAGTCACTTTAGTTGTGTCTGACTCTGATGCCCTATGGACCGTGGTCTACCAGGCTCCTCTGTCCATGGGGTTCTCCAGGCAAAAATACTGGAGTGGGTTGCCATGCCCTCCACCAGGGGATCTTCCAGAGCCAGAGACAGAATGCGCATCTCCTAAATTGCAGGTAGAGTCTTTACCACTGAGCCACTGGGGAAGCCCAACTCATTAAATAACATCTTACTGACCATCTAAATATTATTGTATATACCTAGCAATGTTTCAGGATACTTGCAATATGATTTGGAAATATTTGCAAACTAGACTGGTGAAAATGAACAGATACTGATAACACTGTAGTGGTTTGCTGTCAGAATTCATAATTGAGGGAAATGCTACATTTACCTAGATGTAACCAGAAAAATAAACTATTTTTTAAATGCAAATTCACCCAGAACATCAAATTTGTTGTGAATATCCTTTGGGCCCAAGAGTATGATCCATCACACTAAAACAACCTGGAACAGTGTCACACAGCACTTAGGTCTCAGACATATGCTCCAAAGGGGGAGTCAGCTCTCTAGTCCCAGATCCCCTAGAAACAGAACCATGCTCTATTATTTCAGTAAAGCTTAGTCAATCTTCCCAGTTTAGACACAACTTTTATTTATTCCCATTTCAACTCTCAGATAGGTAAATAAAACTAATGTAGATCAGGGTGTTTGGCTTCGGACCCACTAGTTCTCAATTTTGCTGAACACTTCTGATAAAAACAATTTCCTTTCTCTAAGGAAAGAGTCTATTTTCTCCGGCTGATTGATAATCTTTACAGACAGACTCCCTTTGAAGTGCTGCCTGCCCTATGGCCAGCACTTAAAAGCTGGAAATGAAGTTCAGCAGGACCATCCCAGTTTGTTTCTTATAAAACTGTGCTAAAAGATAGAGCATCAAAAGTGAAAATGGGAACAAAGGAAAAGGAGGAAATTGGTAGTCCGCTCTCTTTTATCTATTGACGGAGACGGCCATTGTGTACTGAAGTCTGTCTCTAAACGTTTGAAATCGTAACACTAAATACTTAAGAAACTCTGTACTTAAAGTCCTACCTTTTTACCTTTAGAAGTATGTCCTTATTAGTCTTCTCTCCCATTGGTAGTAAATTGAGTTCCCAGAAGTCTAAAAGTTAAACACTTAGTCTTTGTTTTTCCATTAAAAATGTGTGACTTTAAAGTTACTTAATATTTTCAGGCACCTGGTGTTCATGAACAGCATGAGGGGCAGAGAAGGTGAGCCTCAGATTACTTGCTAGCTCAAAGACTCCAAGTATGTTACCAATTGACTTGACTGCCTCCTAAGAACTTGAACAGAAGGAATAGTGATAGAAAACTGACCTTTCTCAAAAAATGAAAGGAAAAGCATTGAGGATGTTAGAGACTCCAAAGGAGAAATGTCTGAAATGATAGATGACAAACATGGCAATGAAGTAGATGAAGTATTTTTTTTTAATTGGGATACATTTGTTTTATAACTAGAGATGTGGATGGACCTAGACTCTGTCATACAGAGTGAACTAAATATGTTTTAAAGGTGTAATTGTCAGACTTGTGTGAGAACCTGTACTCAAACACAGAGGAAACATGTATCATTCAGGTCAGGATGCATTAGTTCCTTCTTATAAGGAATTCCCATGTTCTGCATATCATCATACCCATCCTTAGGTTTCCCTGTACTAGTTCTTTGAGGAAAGTAATTATGTCTTAATGATTCTTGCCTCCCTCATTTTTTACATTATCTGGCATATTATAGGAATTCAGATAAATATTTGTTGAACTAAACTGATAAACTGTAGCTTGATCTCCTATTATGTAAATGCCATGTACTAGGTGCTGCAAATTATTAATTCCAGTTCTCAGAAAAGCTTAATATTCCTTCTGTATCATTTTGGCATTCCTGTCAAAATGTACAAGATGTAATAATAAGTATAAAAAAACTATGTTCCTTGTATACTATAGATATCATATTCATTGCCCAGCATATGGTTTATAGGTTACAATTAACATAGAAGTGTCTTCAAAACAAAAGTTAACTTATTTTATTAGTTGTTCCAAGAGTCATAATTCAAAATCCCTCTCTGTTTTCAAGGACATCAGTTTTTACTTAGAGCTGGTGGTGAGGGAAGCAGAAAGAGCACACAGATACTGGGTCTGAGATAGAAAGCTGATTTATCATTGTAGCTTTATTCTCTGTAGACTTTCTTCTGTGTGACAGTGTGAGCATTTAATTCAAAATGAATTCCTTAATCGATAGGGATCATCTTTAAGAGCATCGATTTAGGTAGATGGAGCAAGGTTGTCCAGTGTAGTCTCAAAAGCACAGCACTGGAAGAAAACCTGCTCACTTTCACTCTGAACTTTGGTTCGGAGTAAATTACTTTGATTTGAAAAGCACTCATGTACTGTCTTTCTCATACCTTCAATTTTAATCTGTGTGCATATAATCTGCTATTTTGGCAAATCAATGAACTTTATTAGGATATACTTCTAGGAAGGCAAAAACTACTTAATGAGCCTTTTAAGTTCCTATATACCAACCTTACCATATAGTACACTCTGTATTAAAATAATAATTATATTTTCATCTAATTTATATTAACACTACAATTTATCATTTATTAAAGTTTACAATACATTTCAACAATCTCAGTCTTTTCCCTGCCAGGCATTCTTATTTTTCATTCCTGCACAGATGGCCACACTGACACTACTTGACAACAGTTTTGTAAATTAAGGTATCACATATTGTATCTTCCAGTCCATTTTAGTTCACTGAATCCTAAAATGAAGACGTTCACACTTCTTGCCATCTCCTGTTTGACCACTTCCAATTTGCCTTGATTCATGGACCTAACATTCCAGGTTCCTATGCAATATTGCTCTCTATAGCATTAGACCTTGCTTCCATCACCAGTCACATCCACAGCTGGGTGTTCTTTTTGCTTTGGCTCCATCTCTTCATTTTTTCTGGAGTTATTTCTCCACTGATCTCCAATAGCATATTGGGCACCTACTGACCTGGGGAGTTCCTCTTTCAGTGTCCTATCTTTTTGCCTTTTCATAGTGTTTATGGGATTCTCAAGGGAAGAATACTGAAGTGGTTTGCCATGCCCTTCTCCAGCGGACCACATTTTGTCAGAACTCTCCACCATGACCCATCTGTCTGGGGTGGCCTTACAAGGCATGACTCATAGTTCACTGAGTTAGACAAGGCTGTGGTCCATGTGATCAGATTGGTTAGTTTCGTGTGATTGTGGTTTTCCATCTGTCTGCCCTCCACTGGAGAAGGATAAGAGGCTTATGGAAGATTCCTGATGGGATAGACTGAGTGAGGATGAAACTAGGTCTTATTCTGATGGGTGGGGCCATGCTCAGTTCAGTTCAGTTCAGTCGCTGAGTCGTGTTTGACTCTTTGCGACCCCATGAATTGCAGCATGCCCGGCCTCCCTGTCCATCACCAACTCCCAGAGTTCACTCAGATTCATGTCCATCGAGTCAGTGATGCCATCCAGCCATCTCATCCTCTGTCGTCCCCTTCTCCTCCTGCCCCCAATCCCTCCCAGCATCAGAGGCTTTTCCAATGAGTCAACTCTTTGCATGAGGTGGCCAAGGTACTAGAGTTTCAGCTTTAACATCATTCCTTCCAAAGAAATCCCAGGGCTGATCTCCTTCAGAATGGACTGGTTGGATCTCCTTGCAGTCCAAGGAACTCCCAAGAGTCTTCTCCAACACCACAGTTCAAAAGCATCAATTCTTTGGCGCTCAGCCTTCTTCACAGTCCAACTCTCACATCCATACATGACTACTGGAAAAACCATAGCCTTGACTAGATGGACCTTAGTTGGCAAAGTAATGTCTCTGCTTTTGAATATGCTATCTAGGTTGATCATAACTTTTCTTCCAAGGAATAAGCGTCTTTTAATTTCATGGCAGCAGTCACCATCTGCAGTGATTTTGGAGCCCCAAAAAATAAAGTCTGACACTGTTTCCAATGTTTCCCCATCTATTTCCCATGAAGTGATGGTACTGGATGCCATGATCTTTGTTTTCTGAATGTTGAGCTTTAAGCCAACTTTTCACTCTCCTCTTTCACTTTCATCAAGAGGCTTGTTACTTCCTCTTCACTTTCTGCCATAAGGGTGGTGGCATCTGCATATCTGAGGTTATTGATATTTCTCCCGGCAATCTTGATTCCAGCTTGTGTTTCTTCCAGTCCAGCATTTCGCATGATATACTCTGCATATAAGTTAAATAAGCAGATGACAATATACAGCCTTGACATACTCCTTTTCCTATTTGGAACCAGTCTCTTGTTCCATGTCCAGTTCTAACTGTTGCTTCCTGACCTGCACACAGACTTCTCAAGAGGCAGGTCAGGTGGTCTGGTATTCCCATTTCTTGAAGAATTTTCCACAGTTTATTGTGATCCACACAGTCAAAGGCTTTGGCATAGTCAATAAAGCAGAAATAGATGTTTTTCTGGAGCTCTCTTGCTTTTTCCAAGATCCAGCAAATGTTGGCAATTTGATCTCTGGTTCCTCTGCCTTTTCTAAAAACAGCTTGAACATCAGGAAGTTCACAGTTCATGTATTGCTGAACCCTGGCTTGGAGAATTTTGAGCATTACTTTACTAGCATGTGAGATGAGTGCAATTGTGCAGTATTTTGAGCATTCTTTGACATTGCCTTTCTTTGGGATTGGAATGAAAACTGACCTGTTCCAGTCCTGTGGCCACTACTGAGTCTTCCAAATTTGCTGGCATATTGAGTTCAGCACTTTCACAGCATCATCTTTCAGGATTTGAAACAGCTCAACTGGAATTCCATCACCTCCACTAGCTTTGTTTGTAGTGATACTTTCTAAGGCCCACTTGACTTCACATTCCAGGATCTCTGACTCTAGATGAGTGATCACACCATCGTGATTATCCGGGTAGTGAAGATCTTTTTTGTCCAGTTCTTCTGTGTTCAGTAAGTCTTTTTAATCCAGTTTTCTGTTGATGGGTGGAGCTGTGTTCCCTCTCTGATATTTATCTGGGGCCAAACTGTGGTGGTGGAGGTAACAAAGATAGTGGTGACCTTCTTCAAAAGATCCCATGCATGTACTGCTACACTCAGTGCCCTCAACACTGCAGCAGGCCACCGCTGACCCATGTCTTTGCTGGAGACTCCTGGACACTCACAGGCAAGTCTGGGCCAGTCTCTTGTAGGGTCCGTGCTCCTTTCTGCTGAGTTCTGGTGCACAAGGTTCTGTTAAAAAGCAGAGACTTTGTTTTGCCAACAATGGTCTGTCTAGGCAAAGCTATGGTTTTTTCAGGGGTCATATATGGATGTGAGAGTTGGACTATAAAGAAAGTTGAGCACCAAAGAGTTGATGCTTTTGAACTTTGGTGTTGCAGAAGACTCTTGAGAATCTCTTGGTCTGAAAGGAAATCCAACTAGTCCTTACTAAAGGAAATCAGTCCTGAATATACGTTGGAAGGACTGATGCTGAGGCTGAAACTCCAATAATTTGGCCACCTGATGTGAAGAACTGACTCATTTGAAAAGACCCTGATGCTGGGAAAAATTGAAGGCAGGAGGAGAAGGGGACAAGAGAGGATGAATTGGCCACAGGTATACATGTGACCCCCATCCTGACTCTCCCTCCCACCTCCTTCCTCACCCTATCACGCTGTGCTGTCCCAGAGCACTGGCTTTGTGTGCATTGCTTCATGCATTGAACTTGAGCTGGTCATCTACTTTACATATGGTAATGTACACATTTCAATGCTATTCTCTCAAGTCATCCTATCCTTGCCTTCTCCCACTGAGTCCAAAAGTCTGTTCTTTAAATCTGTGTCTCCTCTGCTGCCCTGCATGTAGGATCATCGGTACCGTCTTTCTAAATTCCATGTATATATGCTAATATGCAGTATTTGTCTTTCTCTTTCTGACTTACTTCACTCTGTATAATAGGCTCCGAGTTCATAGACTTCATTAGAACTGACTCAAATGTGTTCATTTTTGTAGCTCAGTAATATCCCCTTGTGTATATGTACCACAACTTCCTTATCTATTCATCTGCTTATGGGCATAGTAAATCTATTGATATGAAAGGAAAAGCTAATTAAGATAAGGTTTATGTCAAAATAATATTAATTAAGATTATTATATGATTAAATTTACCTACATACACATACATACACACATATATATGTAATGTGTATAACTGTAGTAAACTCTTTGAAAGTATTTGTACCCACTTGTCATCCATGGAAATTGTAATTAGAGAGGAAATTGTAATTCACTGTCCACTATACAATTCTTCATTTTTAAATGTTTGGTAAACAGTCACTATTGTAAAAAAATAAATTAGCAGCAAAAGCTATAAATCTACCAGTTTCACTAAGTAATCTTGGAACATTTATATCAAAAGATCTAGAATGTGTTTAAAAACTTTAGAAAGTTATTTCATAGAAAATCAACTTAATTTGACTTGTGATAACTAAAATATTCCTTAAAACTATACATTCAAGCACACTAGTCTTTCCTAGTCTTCTTTCAATGGGTTGTATGAACTAGACTGAATGAACTAAGGTCTAGGAACATTTGCTGTGAAGATAGGGATCAAATGTCAGTTTTATATTCTAATAAATTTAAATTGAAGGATAGACCTTACACCTGAAGCCCTAAAATAGCTTCTCCATCTTTGCCCTTGAATTGGAGAAAGTTGCTGTTACTTATCTAACTTACCCACTGAATCCCATACTGAGAATATGCAGACATATTCAAGACACAAAAAGAAAAAAAGAAATCACACAACTTACTTTACATTTCAAACATTCAGTTGTTATTTGGTCCAACTGAATTAGCCACTTTTACTTTAGTGGGAAATAATGGCTTTTAGAAAAAGAATATTCCTAGTCTTTAGGTCCAAAAGCGTCTTAAAAATGCCTGATATATATTTGCATATTCCAGGCTATGAAAAATTTTGCAGAGATAAGCCAACCAAAATCAAATAGAATTCTATTTAAGTGTCCCCCTTACTTGTTTGCTTAGAGAACACCTATTTTTTGTATCCTTCAATGTATTTTTGTATCCTTCATTAACATTTGTATTATAGAGATATTTAGTAAAATATTTAAAACATCTTTAATAAATCCTTTACTCTGCAATAAAGAGGATTCTTTATGAAGTATAGGATATCTCTGGGATTGAATATAATTTTTAGGGAGTCAATATTATTGAAAGCAGTAAAAATATTTTAACTTATTTTTGAAATAAACTCCAACAGTTCCCTACATTTTGGGGAAAGGGCTATTCTTTTTGTGCTCACCCAAGAATGTCTCTTTAATTCCTATCACATTAACTTTCCATCCTTAACAAATAAAAGAGAGGAAGAACATCCTTGTTAAGAAGCTCTAGAGAGAAGATGTAGCCACATACATGCAGGCAGAAAAATAGCAATCCCTCTGCCAACTGTGAATCTAAATAGCAACCAAATCTACTTAAGATTGGTCAAGAGAATCCTGAGTCAGACCTTATTATACCTGTGAATTATTTATTTAGAAAAATTTTTAAAAATGTAAATGCCAATCTATTTTCTCCATGGCTAAGGTAATTGTAAAATAACTAAATTAATAATTTAAGCATTAAACATTATTTCCATAAGCAAACAATAACTACATTGTTTAACAGTGAGCTCTTGAACTTTTTGTTTAGATTTCATTTTGGTTAAAGTACCATATATAAACTACCCTATATCTAGATGAAACAGGTGATTTGAAAATATATTCCCAGTTCTCCAAAGTTCCCTCCCTAGTTTGCTATTATTTCCCTACTCTCTGTTTGAAGCATTATCTCTAGAAAGCTATTATTAAAATATGTAGCCTCTAATTGAGATTAGGCATTTGATATAATTAGAGTTTTTGTAAGCATGGAAATATCTATGCCAGTGGTTCCTGATCCTTATCGTACATTTGCATCATCCATGGAACTTAAAAAAGTGATACATCCCATATGGGACCAACTGAATCTGAACCTTTAGGTTTGGATATAGATATCCCTTAAAAAATATCTTCTGGTAATTTTGATTCATACTGAAGGTTGCGAACCACTGAAATAAATGAATTCCATGTGTTTTTCTAGAAATCACTGTTATTCTTGGTACTTCACTGGTAATCCAGTGGTTAAGATGTAGCATTCCCAATGCAAGGGGTAAGGGTTCAATCCCTTGTCAGAAAACTAGATTCTGAATATTGCAACTAAAAACAATCAAAATCAATATTACTCCTTGCTGAGGGTCAGCTACATAATTTGTGGGACCGACTGTAGAATAAGAACATAGGGCCCCTCTTCAAAAAGTAGAAAAAAAATGTCCTTAAATATATGAAAATATATAGCTTCTATTCTGTCTTTTGACTTGTCATAGTGTTCTATATTTGCTATTTAATGTTATTCTAACTAAAAATGAAATTTAATTATTCATATGGATTTTGCCATTTGTCTTCATATTCTGCAATGTTTCTTTTAAATGCAAAAAGAGGAGCAAACAGAATCACCAAAATTGCACAATTTATATTTTTATCTCACACATGCATATGCTCAGAGAAGGAAATGGCAACCCACTCCAGTACTCCTGCCTGGAAAATCCCATGGACAGAGGAGCCTGGAGGGCTGCAGTCCATGGCGTCGCGAAGAGTCAGACATGACTGAGTGACTTTACTTTTACTTTTCATTTTCATGCATTGGAGAAGGAAATGGCAACCCACTCCAGTGTTCTTGCCTGGAGAATCCCAGGGATAGGGGAGCCTGGTGGGCTGCCATCTATGGGGTCACACAGAGTCAGACACGACTGAAGCGACTTAGCAGCAGCATATGCTAGTCTGTCTTACTAGAATAGTAGGATCAATATACAGAATTAGCTCAAAAAATTTCATTCCACTTCTTGATATGCTTCATCTTCCCAGTGAGTAAGGGAGAAGTTTTCTTTTACTCTATGTCCTCACTTTCAGTGCAATTGGGTAGCTAATATAGAAAGGGGGTATGAGTAAGAAAAAAAAAGTGTCATAGGTTTCTTGTTCATTCCTTGTTCACAGGAAATCAATTGTTGCCTTTTGTGTGTGTTTGAAGCAAAATTCGGTCTCAGTGGCAAGCATGGCACTTTGGGGCTATCTGTGCCTCTGCTTGTTCAGTCACAGATGTAACACTATTCACTGCAAGTCTTGCTGTACTACTGTTTATCATGTGCCCACTGTGTTCACAAGGCAGCATGAAGGCTATATGCAAATATATCAGCAAGAAATGGTAGCAGATTCACAAACTGTGCATGTAATTTCTGCTCATGCTCCACATCTGTCTTATCAGACTTCACTTCCAAAACAAGGATTCAAAGATAAAACTATAAAGTATTACAAAATGGCAAGAGCAGAGCCTTATATCAGGGATGTGACCCTTTGATCATGAGTCTTTGTAGAACTACACATGGCTAACATCCATGAAGCCAATGTTTTCCTCTCTCTCTGGAGCAGGTTTCCTGGAGACCAATGGTATGGTGCAGTAGAAGGTTTGAAATAGACCTGAGTTGCTGATCCAACATTAACAGGTTTGTTTAAGTAAGAAATTCTCTAAGCCTCAGTTTTCAACAGAAAAGAATATATATGTAATTTCATGAATTGCTGGAGAGAAATAAATCATTCTTAAAGTAACTCAATTTTGACTTCTTTTTCCCCTACTTGCTCTTCCTATCTACCTTGGCTCTTGAGACTGGGCAGTCCCTTTGCTTAGACTGAATTTAAAGGATGATGGAGACTGAGGAGTTTCAAATTTTGCAGTCTGAAGGCCTGAGAAACAGGAGATTTGGTGGTTTAAGTTCCCATCTGAAACTGAAGGCAGGAGTGAACTGATGTCTCAACTTGTAGACCATCTGGCACAAAGTAAAGTCTCTCTTGCTCAGCCTTTTCTTCTATTCAGGCCTTCAAGAGATTGACTGAGACCCTCTCACATCAGGGAAGGCTGTCTTCTTTACTCAATCTACCCATTCAACTGTTATTCTCATCCAGAAACACCATCACACACATCCAGAATAACATTTAAACAAATAAACCTGTGCACCTGTGGCCCAGTCAAGTCGACTCATGAAATTAACCATTGTAGCAAGCACTGACTCCAAGCACCCTCAGTTCTCACCTGGTAGAAATCCAAAGGGAACAATGCTAAGGGGGGACCTTATCTAGCTACCAAAACCAACTGTTGTTTGTAATTCATTATCAAAATATGAAATTTAGAATTCAGTAGCAATCTTTTTGTCACGTCAGTGACAGCAACAAAACGCAGCACCTTAAATAAAACACGTGTCTGTGGTTTTAGGCAAATTTTGAATTATTTCAGTCTCTAATTTTCCCCTCCCCCTGTCCCTCAAATCTAAATTTGGCTTTAGTTTTCCTTGGTTTGCTTAGCAAGTTTAAGAGTGAGAACAGTATTCAGATAGTTTTTATGCTCAAAACCATACCAGATATTTTAGCATCTTACTGAGATAATTGACCACCGAGATTTGTTTTTCTTGTTCTCATAAATTACTAATGACACACCTATTTCTTGCTGTCACTGCTGGTTCTTTGATTTTGGACACAAGGAATGAATCTAATTTTAATTCTTTATTCTATCTTTTATACTACATAGATTTAGGTGTCTCCAAAAAAAATTAGTCTCATGCTAGAATATATTTAATAATTAGATTGAATTAATCACATTTTAGCAAATCAATCTTATTAAGAATATAAAATTCAGGATTTTTGCATCTATGTTCATCAGTCATATTGACCTGTAGTTTTCTTTTTTTGTGGCATCTTTGTCAGGTTTTGGTATTAGGGTGATGGTGGCTTCATAGAATGAGTTTGGAAGTTTACCTTCCTCTGCAATTTTCTGGAGGAGCTTGAGTAGGATAGGTGTTAGCTCTTCTCTAAATTTTTGGTAGAATTCAGCTGTGAAGCCGTCTGGACCTGGGCTTTTGTTTGCTGGAAGATTTCTGATTACAGTTTCAATTTCTGTGCTTGTGATAGGTCTGTTAAGATTTTCTATTTCTTCCTGGTTCAGTTGTGGAAAGTTGTACTTTTCTAAGAATTTGTCTGTTTCTTCCACGTTGTCCATTTTATTGGCATATGATTTCTGATAGTAGTCTCTTATGATCCTTCATATTTCTGTGTTGTCTGTTGTGATCTCTCCATTTTCATTTCTAATTTTATTGATTTGATTTTTCTCCCTTTGTTTCATGATGAGTCTGGCTAATGGTTTGTCAATTTTATTTATCCTTTGAAAGAACCAGCTTTTGGCTTTTTTGATTTTTGCTATGGTCTCTTTTGTTTCTTTTGCATTTATTTCTGCTCTAATTTTTAAGATTTCTTTCCTTCTACTAACCCTGGGGTTCTTCATTTCTTCCTTTTCTAGTTGCTTTAGGTGTAGAGTGAGGTTATTTATTTGACTTTTTTCTTGTTTCTTGAGGTATGCCTGTATTGCTATGAACTTTCCCCTTAGCACTGCTTTTATAGTGTCCCACAGGTTTTGGGTTGTTGTGTTTTCATTTTCATTCATTTCTATGCATATTTTGATTTCTTTTTTGATTTCTTCTGTGATTTGTTGGTTATTCAGAAGTGTGTTGTTCAGCTTCCATATGTTGGAATTTTTAATCTCTTTAACAAGTGGTGCTGGGAAAACTGGTCAACCACTTGTAAAAGAATGAAACTAGAACACTTTCTAATGCCATACATAAAAATAAACTCAAAATGGATTAAAGATCTAAATGTAAGACCAGAAACTATAAAACTCATAGAGGAGAACATAGGCAAAACACTCTCCGACATACATCACAGCAGGATCCTCTATGACCCACCTCCCAGAATACTGGAAATAAAAGCAAAAATAAACACATGGGACCTAATTAAACTTAAAAGCTTCTGCACAACAAAGGAAACTCTAAGCAAGGTGAAAAGACAGCCTTCAGAATGGGAGAAAATAATAGCAAATGAAGCAACTGACAAACAGCTAATCTCAAAAATATACAAGCAACTCTTGCACCTCAATTCTAGAAAAATAAATGACCCAATCAAAAAGTGGGCCAAAGAGCTAAATAGACATTTCTCCAAAGAAGACAGACAGATGGCTAACAAATGCATGAAAAGATGCTCAACGTCACTCATTATCAGAGAAATGCATATCAAAACCACAATGAGGTACCACTTCACACCAGTCAGAATGGCTGCGATCCGAAAGTCTACAAGCAATAAATGCTGAAGAAGGTATGGAGAAAAGGGAACCCTCTTACACTGTTGGTGGGAATGCAAACCAGTACAGCCACTATGGAGAACAGTGTGAGATTCCTTAAAAAACTGAAAATAGAACTGCCTTATGACCTAGCAATTCCACTGCTGGGTATACACACTGAGGAAACCAGAATTGAAAGAGACACATGTACCCCAATGTTCATTGCAGCACTGTTTATAATAGCCAGGACATGGAAGCAACCTAGACATCCATCAGCAGATGAATGGATAAGAAAGCTGTGGTATATATACACAGTGGAGTATTACTCAGCCATTAAAAAGAATACTTTTGAATCAGTTCTAATGAGGTGGATGAAACTGGAGCCGATTATACAGAGCGAAGTAAGCCAGGAAGAAAAACACCAATACAGTATACTAATGCATATATATGGAATTTAGAAAGATGGTAATGATAACCCTGTATGCGAGACTGCAAAAGAGACACAGATGTATAGAACAGTCTTTTGGACTCTGTGGGAGAGGGCGAGGGGGGATGATTTGGGAGAATGGCATTGAAACATGTATAATATCATATATGAAATGAATTGCCAGTCCAGGTTCGATGCATGATACTGGATGCTTGGGGCTGGTGCACTGAAATGACCCAGAGGGATGGTGTGCGGAGGGAGGAGGGAGAGGGGTTCAGGATGGGGAACACTTGTATACCTGTGGCAGATTCATGTTGATGTATGGCAAAACCAATACAATATTGTAAAGTAATTAACCTCCAATTAAAATAAATAAATTTATATTTAAAAAAAGAATCTAAAATTCAAGGACAATGCAAAAAATATGACTAATAGTAACTTGAAACTCCCAAATATTCTTTAAAAATAAAACTTGCTAATAATCAGATTTAGAACATAGTATCAGTGTATATGGGCTTCTCTGGTGGCTTAGATAGTAAAGAATCTGCCTGTTATGCCAGCGACCTAGGTTTGATCCTTGGGTCAGGAAGGTTCGCTGGAGATGGGAATGGCAACCCATTCTAGCATTGCTGCCTGGAGAATTCCATGGACTAAGGAGCCTAGTGGGCTACAGTTCGTGGGGTCACAAAGAGTTGGAAACGATATACAAACCTAATGAACTGATACATAGAACTAAAAATATAGTAATTTCAATTTATTAAGCCAACAAATCCTTACCACATTCAGACACACAAACTAACAGAGAAGTCATGGCTTTAGAGAGTATCACATTCTACCCAACCTCATAGTTTTTTGTGATGTTATCTCTACTCATTTTAGAAACCAACTGTATCATAAATCAATCAGCAAAGTTATTTGCATGGACCCCAACATATCATTTGGTATCTAAGTTCTTTTCTTATTAATCATAACAAGCTCAACTACTGGATCCCAAATGAATCTATGCACATATGTAAACAAAGAGAATGAAGCAAGTGGAAGTCTCTGATTTTACGGTATTCAACAGAAAATCCAGATTAACTCATATTATTTGGTAGATCATCACCTTAATAAAAATCCAAAGTTCTTTCTTTATGGTGTATTTCTAGTGTGGGTTTACTTTGACCCACAGGGTAGCCATTAATTTTCTTCGACAAACTAACTGGCATACTATTTGGAAAAACTTATGTTCTACCATTACTATTACCAGGAGTTTTATGTCCTCTCCCGGCACAATAATGACCAGTTACTAATAGGACTCTCCTGGCTCTGGCTTGTCTTCCCTGAGCAGGCACATACTCAATTTTCTGAGAAAGAGATTATGCATTGTTATTGAAACCTGAAAAAAAGAAAAAAAAAAAACAAACACTTCTTTGTTTGTTTGTTTTTGCTTATCTAAAACAGAATATTTATCTCCTAAAAATAAATAGCTCAATAACATGAAAGACCACGCACTCATTTTTGACACCTTCTGCCTCCTGGTAATAAGGGTCAGTTGGTTTCCCTGCTGAAGCTTCCCTGGCCACCGTTTCAAGCAGACAAGACATTTTACATCAAAGGCATTAAGTGCCCCTAGCAGTGAACTGAAGCAATAGAGACCTAAAGAAATGTTGCCTTAAAGCATATAATCCTATTAGTTGATCAACTCTTTAAGTATGTCCTTGTATATAGGTCATGGTCCTTATCCTAAATGTGAGGCTTTACAAGGGACACCTTACGTCATAGGATTAATTCTTACTTCTCTCCCACTACAGAAATTCTCAGCCTCAGAGCTACTCCTTCAAACACACCTGTCTGTCAACATGCTATTGTTTTCGTAAGAAAACTATAGTAAGTATTCAAATTCAGTTTAAGTTGGAGCACTAAATTTTAGGCCATGCAACTGTGAATTTAGACTGAGCTACTCTACTTTTGTTCATATAAATTTAAGTTTAATTTAAAACTTAAATGCTTTGAGGTATAATTTTTTTTAGATTTCTAAAGAATGGTAGCAGAATTATTGAATAATTATCCACTATATGGTTTTCCTGATGGCCTTATTAGCTTACTGTTTAGAAGAGAAATCCAGAGGATCATAAATGTAGTGACATACAAGGAAAGTGAGCAGAGTACAGAATTCATTATTAGGATTTTTACATTCAAAATGTCAATATTCAAAATCAATTCAGCGAATAAAGACCATGCAAATTGAAAAAGTTTACAATCTCTGTGATAAAGTGATAAAGTGGTATGAAAATACTAATATATACTTCACTGATTTGGAGTTAAATGAGTAAATACATGTAAAGGACTTAAAAGAGTATCAGGCATTATTTAACATTCCATGAATGTTAGTCATTACTAAATCTAAGATGGCCTTCCCAGATGGCATTAGTGGTAAGGAACCCACCTGCCAATGCAGGAACTCAGGAGATGTGGGTTTGAACCTTAGATCAGGAAGCACCCCTAGAGAAGGAAATGGCTTCACTCTAGTATTCTTGCCTGGAAAATTCCATGGACAGAAGAACCGAGTGGGCTCCCCCATGGAGTTGCAAAGAGTGGGACACGCCTGAGTGAGCACACACACAGTATCTAAGATTGCATAGCTAGATGGTGACAGAGTAGGGAAATAAACCTCTTTCTGACAAAGAACAAGGAGAGGGCAGGTATCATGCTACCCAGGGATATATAAACAACACTTGTCGCCTCTAACACCCCAATAAACAGAAAGAAATGTCAAAATATTGTAAAGTCTTATGAACGTACAAAATGACGATCTTAAATGCTTGTTCAAAATGTAATAGATGTTTATAACTAAACACTGCAATTTTTTTTTAACTTTCTCTATTACCTTTAGTGGGCATGTGATGGGATATAAGCTTACACCTGTTTTGAAATGAATAATTCAACTTGTTTGAGTTTTTTGTTTCGTGTTTTTTTTTTTTTTTGCTCATATTGTGAGAGACTTTCCCCAGTGTGGAGTTCAAGTATTACCATCACTTCCAGGTCACCAAGCTTCATAAGCTGCTCTTTGGGGGATATCTGTGTTTCAGCCATGGTTTGGACACTGTCATATTTAAGTTCCCTAATATATGGTACTTCATAAGGATTCCCATCTGGCTCAGTAGTAAAGAATCTGCCTGCCAATGCAGGAGGTGTGTGTTTGATCCCTGGGCAGGGAAGATCCCCTGGATAAGAAAATAGCAACCTACTTCAGTATTCTTGCCTGGGAAATCCCATGGGAATAGGAGCCTAGCAGCCACAGTCCATGAGATCCCAAAGAGCTGGACACGACTGAGAAACTGAACAAGCATGCACACACAGTACTTCATAAAAGGGCCAAAAAGGTTTTTGGAAAGCCAGAAGCAGTGCAGAAGACTGAGAAGCATAGAAAGCAGAGATTATCCAGATGCTAGAAGCCCTCATCCCTCATAAAACCAAATGCATTTCCACAAAATCTACTCTGTGTGGGAGCCTGTCTTTTCTCCCTTTCTGTCTCCTCCCCAGGAGAACCCTTCCCAGATAAATTCTTAAGGGAATGGGAGCAGTGATGGCCACGGCTGAGTGAATCCTCCCCACCCTTTTCCAATTTCCATTAATGTACTCATCACCAGGCGACAGGGGGACCCTGGAGAGGAAATTCCCACTCTTGCTCTTGGAGGTCAAACTGATTTAGAGAATAAGTCAATAAAATTATTCAATTTCAGGAAATTGACAAAAATGTACATGTAATTGACTTTTTATAATTTATGATAAATTCATCTTAATTCTTCATCTGGAGAATCAGAAATTATATTAAGAACTAATAAAAGAAAATTCTGTATGACATTTTTATTGCTTTTAATTTGTATACTCTTGTTCATTCTCTTCACCAGAATTAAAATCTACCAAACTCCTCTTTTAAATTCTTATTTCCTTCATTATTCATAATGATTTATAATTAAGTCCTCTATTGAGCAATTGTAAAGTTAGGTCATATACTGTGTAAATTGTGTATTTTATCTTTTTTTGTTAGCTTTCTTTGCAAAGCTTATATTCATTTGCCTCAGTTTTAAAATAATTTCTTCCAATTGAGTATTTACCTCATTCTAAGTCATCTTTGGAATGAATAAATTTTCTTTTATTTATTTTAATTGGAGGCCAATTACTTTATAATATTGTATTGGTTTTGCCATACATCAACATGAATCCACCACAGGTGTACACGTGTTCCCCATCCTGAGCCCCCCTCCCACTTCCCTCCCCGTACCATCCCTCTAATGAATGTTTTAGTCTCTATTCAACTTCTATGTAATTGTGTGTGCCTTCCCAAAGGAAGATTCTTTCTTTTCTACTTTGTTCATCATTAATTATATTTTTTCCTTCATGAAAAGATCTTGACATCATTTTTTCTTTGAGCTATTTTATTTGTGCCTTTATGCTATTTAACATAGCTATTTTGTGTGTCGGAGAAGGCAGTAGCAACCCACTCCAGTACTCTTGCCTGGAAAACCCCATGGATGCAGGAGCCTGGTATATAACATTTTGTGTAACATATTTATTGCTGCACCCATAGCTAAACTTTTCTGCTGGGTGGCTGTTATTTTGTAATGAGTTTGAACACAGAACAAGTAATGTGATGTATCTTTGACTTCATTTTGTTTTCCAAAATATTTGAAATTATTGACCTCTAAATTTCTTCCATCATCATGTTTAATATGTTGCTCATATTCCCTATTGCTTCATATTAGTCTTCATGTTAGAAATCTCTCACACGCTCATCCCTTTCAGCAGTCTTTCTATAATATAATCTCTGTTAATTGTCCCAGTTTATTTATCATGATTTCCCCTTTTTTCAAGGAAATCTAGTTTTTTGTAGACTTTATTTTGGATTATTCTTCAGTCTCATTATATTTATTTAAGATGCTGTTTATTTTCTCTTTCTCTTTCTCTTATTAACATTTGCTTGTATATATACAAATCTATGTATACAGATCTCCCTGATCGTGCCATGGAGTTATGTCCTAATAAACCCATTGTGAGGGCTTCCCAGATGGTGCTAGTGGTAAAAAAAAAAAAAAACAACAACAACAACAACAAAAAACTTGTCAGCTTATGCAGGAGACATAAGAGAAGTGGGTTCAATCCCAAGGTCAGGAAGATCCCTTGGAGGAGGACATGGCAACCCACTACAATATTCTTGCCTGGAGAATCCCTTGGAGGAGGACATGGCAACCCACTACAATATTCTTGCCTGGAGAATCCCATGGACAGAGGACCCTGGCAAGCTAAAAGAGTCCATACCATCACAAAGAGTTGGACACAACTTAAGCAATTTGGCATTCAACATCCTATTGTGAGTGGCAAATACCATAAAAGTGTGTTTAAAACATGTAACCTACCAATTATAGGTTAGCTTCAAATACCTAAAACGTGGTCAGAACACTTATATTAGCTTTCAGTTGGGCAAAATCATCTAACAAAGCCTATTTTTTAATAAAGTGTTGAACATCTCATGTAATTTATTGAATACAGGACTGAAAATAAAAGAACAGAATGGTGGTGTGGATACAGGATGGTTTTAAGTGTGTCACTTCTTTGCCCTCGTCATTGTATGGCCAACTAGTTATTGTGGCTGCTGCCGCTGCTCGGCATCAGAGAGAGTGTCCTGCCGTATATCACTGGTCTGAGGAAAAAATCAAAAGTAAAATTTTGACGTACTGTTTCTACTGAATGTCATTACTTTCACAGCATTGTAAAGTCGAATATCATGAGTGGAAGTAGACTGTAGTTGTGCTTTCATTGATATATATATTGGAGATGCCTGAAAGTAAAATTATGCTAGATTTAAAGTATAATTAGGATCAATTCAGTTCAGTTCAGTCACTCAGTCGTGTCCAACTCTTTGTAGCCTCATGAACTGCAGCACATCAGCCTTCCCTGTCCTTCACTGACTCCAAGAGCTTGCTCAAATGTATGTCCATCAAGTTGGTGATGCCATTCAACCATCTCATCCTCTGTTGTCCCCTTCTTCTCCTGCCTTCAATCTTTACCAGCATCAGTGTCTTTTCCAAGGAGTCAGGTTTTCACATCAGGTGGCCAAAGCATTGGAGCTTCAGCTTCAGCATCAGTCCTTCCAATGAATATTCAGGACTGATTTCCTTTAGGATACACATGCAAATTATTTATTTATTATTTCTATCTGGGAAACAGCTCTTTGAAAAGACCCTTCCTGTTTAGTTATCTTTATCTTTGGGGATGTGCCGATGCACTGCCATAAGCAGGCACTATTGTATCCAAATTTCACATATCAGAAATAAATTCACACAGATATTTATTATAGAAGATATCTGGCTAGCCATTTATCACGATAAAAAGTGCATAAAACATATACTTGTAGGATCTTTAAATACAGTTGCAATCTTCCGATATGTATGATGGATTAATTTGCATCATCAGTCACTTAACAGGAACCCCCAGATGTGGGTTTTACTGTGATATTCATTCTTTCATAGTCACAGAAAGGAGAGAACTCTATGCTCAGAAGGTAGTCAAGACAAATTTTTCCAAGACTTTGAAAAATTAAAAGATGTGGAAAGACTGGAGCATAATTCATAGGCTCAAAGACTTTTAGAAGCCACACAGGTAATAGAAACGTATGGGATGCTCAAGGTGTAATAAACTAATTTTGAGCTGTTTGCATTTTCATGGAGCCAAAAGTATGACATACCACCTTACTGTTCTATTTTTTTTATTGTAAAATAAAACCCAGATCCCAAAAACCATGCAAAAGAAACTATAGTTTAATTAAATATTAATCACCACTGTATCAGTCCATTCCAGAATCATCTTGAATATCTCTTTATGCAGACATGGAATTGGTCATTTCTCAGAGAAGCTCTAGGCTTACCTTTCTTTCTCCCTCTCTCCTGTCCTCCTTCCCTCTCTTCTTTCCTGCCTTCCTTCCTTTCTTCTTTCTTTTCTTCCTTCTAGTAGAAAATAGCACCTGAAGGTGCTAATCTGAGGCTAGAATGCTAGGAAAGCTCACTGTCATGGGATTAGTCATTCTTTCTTGTCCTTTTTAATGATAGAGTTGAAGAATATATAGTTTATTCTGATATTTTCAATTCAAATTCAACACTACAAATTTTTTAATTAACCTCTTTTATATCTGTGTCTTCTCTGACTTATACTAACAGTCTCATATTAAGCAGTCTCAACTAATAATGATTACTAAAAACAGTTAAGATTTTATTGTTTGAATACTTTGTCTTCATTTTCCCACTTTATATGGACCCATACAAATATTATAGATACATACTCTTTTTCCTTAAATTCTCCTTGAATGTTAAGTTCACATGTAACTACATATTCTTACTACCAGGGCTCATGTTCTTTTTATTTCATTGTCTGCATTTCTTTTTTTAGTATATTTTTTTGAAAAGGAACCATAGGAAAGTAATTATCTGAGATCTTATGTGCTTGTACTCTTTATACTTGAAGGTCAGTTTTGCTGGATATAAAATCAGCATCATATTTTCTTTGAGTATTTTAAATATTTTACTCCACTTTGTTTTCTGGTATAAACCATTTCTGCTGAAAAATCTGATGAGTTCTACTGTCCTTCTGCATGTCTTTTAAATTATGTGTTCGTTTTGTGAGGCAACCAAGTAATATTTTTCCTTCCTTTTTTAAAATTCAATAATTTTACTAAAATTTGTCTTGGTCCTGGTGTTTTTGCAAGTGATATTTTCATATTCATGTAGAGTTCTCTAATTTGTACCTCAAATATTAATTAGGGCTTCCCAGGTGGTGCTAAGTTGTAAAGAATCATCCTGTCAATGCAGGAGACTCAGGAGATGTGGGTTCAGTCCCTGGGTTGGAAGATCCCCTGGAGTTGAAAATGGGTCATTGTTTCTTGTCCTTTTTACCAACCCATTACCAACCAGAATACCAACCCATTCTGGTATTCTTGCCTGAAAAATTCTATGGACAGAAGAGACTGGCAAACTACAGTCCATGGCACCACAAAGAATCATACATGACTGAGCAATTGAACAATGCACACACAATGCACAAATATTAATTAAAATTAATATTACTTAATGAAAGCTTTCTTGGATTATATATTCTATTATTTGTTCTAACCCCTTGTTTTGGCTTTCTCAGGAATTCCTGTTATCTATATGCTGCATGTTCAATGCTTTATTATGTATCCCTCTCTTTTACATCTTTTTCCTTTAAAAAAGGAAAATATCCTCATCTTATATTTTATTTTGATTTACAAAATTTTCCCTTGTCTCATCTTTATTTTGAGACATTACCTTTTATGATTAGTCAATGCTGTGTTCTTTCTAATTTCATCTTTATTTCAGAAATGATTTTTGCTTTCACTTTCAGTTCTTTCTTGAGTTCTGCCATTGGATTTCTGTACTTCATTTCCAGAAAAATTTTTCAGGCTTTGATCATATCTCTTTCATGATCTCGTTGTATGTGGACATACTGCTCTGTATTTTTCCATAATAACTTTTTAAGGAGATTTGATTGCAATAATTCTTTGTAACTTTTTACATGAATTTGATATGAATCCAATTTTCCAGGTTTTTTAGAAGGAAATCTCAAATAGCTTTTTTTTATTATATAATCTTTTTTAATTGAAGTACAGTTGGTTTAAAATATTATTACTACTTACTTTTGAAGGATTGATCAAATCACTTTTCTAATTTTACAAAGCTCCTTCTTACATTTTTTATATTAACATAATGCTTAAAATATATTATAATCCATATTTTATTCTCTTACCTCTTTTATTTTCCTCACTGCCTGATAATTTAGTTCAAAAGTCTTTAGATGAGGCCAAAAAAGTATATATTGGTGGAAAAGTTAGCCCTGGTTTCATGTTTTACACTCAACAGCTTAAAATATTTATACAGTTGCTCATAATGACACAACTCACAGTTGCTTCTGGTTGGGTAATTACTTTAGTTACATATTTATTTTAAATTCTGATAAGTTTAGACCAAGAAGAACATTTGTTCCCACAGATAGCATTCATTACAGATACATTTGTCCAGGGAGGAAAAAATTTGCATTAAAAATTTTCAATGTGTTGTATCCTATGCATTATATTTTATAATAATGTTCCTATGGAAATATGCAGAGATATTGGAAATTGCATAGAACTGATTTATTTTAAAATGAGTAATTATTAATACAATGATAACTCATTGAACAATTTATGTATATCAGTGAACTGAAACTTTAAGATGTGATTCCATTTTCACTTCCTACCTGTCTTCTTTTTCTTTGCATGCATTTATTAATAAGATTATAATAGAGTAAAATTTCATGAAGTCTCACATAATGTTTGTAAAATAAAGTAGATAATCAATTCAGTCATAATGTTTGAAAAATGCAATGGAGTTCTTCAACTAAACACTATCTTTATTACGTCAGGTTGTAATGCATAATATCAAATTGTAACTGGTGAACATGTTTCTATGGGGAGATGATGTAGTATAGTTTAAACATTTTTCATTGTATTTCTCGAACTTAATATGGGAAAATAAAATGAAGATCATTGGAAAAAGAAATGTTAATGTGTAACTCAGTCTCTTAGATGGAAAAGGAAATGGCAACCCACTCCAGTATTCTTGCCTAGAGAATCCTGCGGCCAGAGGAGCCTGGTGGACTACTGACCCTAGGGTCGCATAGAGTCAGACACGACTGAAGCGACTTAGCATGCATGCATGCATTGGAGAAGGAAATGGCAACCCACTTCAGTATTCTTGCCTGGAGAATCCCAGGGATGGAGGAGCCTGGTGGCTGCCATCTATGGAGTCACACAGAGTTGGACACGACTAAAGTGACTTAGCAGCAGCAACAGTCTTTTAGATACCAGATATTTGAAGAAAACCTTGGCAAAAGCAGCATCCAATTTATAAGATAATATTTATGTACTTCTGTTGCTGGTCTTTTACTTTAGTGTTTGGCCAAAGTGAAACCTCTGCAACAATTATGCTATGTGATTCCAAATACAATCATCCTTCCAAAGGAGTTATTTCAGTCCTCAGGATTAGAAAAGTCAAGATTGCATAATGTTTTTTAAGGTTAATTCAATTGCCTGATGAATTATCTCTTTTATGTTCATTAAAAACTTTGTAAAACTGTATTTTTATGGTATTAGAAAAGATCCTCCCACTTCTAGTTTGCACTGATGCTGTTTGGCTAGTTCCTCCCGTCTGCCTCTTTGCAACCCAATGGAGTACAGCCCATCAGACTCTGTCCATGGGATTTCCCAGGCAAGAATACTGAAGTGGGTTGCCATTCCATTCTCCAGTGGATCTTTCTTATTAAGGGATCCAAACCAGACCTCCTGCATTGCAGGCAGATTCTTTACCACTGAGCAATCAGGGAATCAATCACTGTACTTAATATGTCTAAAATAATGATGAAAAAAGAAAGTATTATAATCACTATCATCACTGCAATTTTGCAAATCCCCTATCCTTGTTATTTTGAAGTATGTGCTCTAACTTGAGACAGCTAATATTTAAATTAAATATGAAAGGCTGATAGATATGAGTCCATTTAGTGGTTTAGGAGTTTATTGCATAAAAAGAAGTCAGGGCACTGAGCATAAGGAATACTAGCTGTACTTAGATCTCTTTTGATTACAACCCTTAGAACGTAAGTGTGCACCATGGCTGTGATATCCCTGACATCAGTTAAAAGCTAAAGTTCAGAAGAGAATTACGAAGGAAGGTAATGAAATTTCCATCAGTTCACTTCAGTTCAGTCCAACTCTTTAAGGCTCCATAAACTGCAGCATGAAAGGTGTCCCTGTCCATCACCAACTCCCAGAGTTTGCTCAAACTCATGTCCATTGAATTGGTGATGCCACCCAAACATCTCATCCTCTGTCGTCCCCTTCTCCTCCCACCTTCAATTTTTCCCAGCATGAGGGTCTTTCCCAATGAGTCAGTTCATCACATCAGGTGGCCAAATATTGGAGTTTCAGCTTCAACATTAGTCCTTTCAGTGAATATTGAGGCCTGATTTCCTTCAGGATGGACTGGTTAGTTCTTCTTGTGTCCAAGGGACCCTCAAGAGTCTTCTCCAACAACACACTTGAAAAGTATCAATTCTTCAGCATGAAGCATTCTTTATAGTCCAACTCTCACATCCATACATGACTACTGGAAAAATCGTAGCTTTGACTAGATGGACATTTGTTGGCAAAGTAATGTCTCTGCTTTTTAATATGCTGTCTCAATTCAGTTCACTCACTCAGTCGTGTCCGACTCCTTGCGACCCCATGAATTGCAGCATGCCAGGCCTCCCTGTCCATCACCAACTCCTGGAGTTCTCTCAAACTCATGTACGTCAAGTCGGTGATGCTATCCAGCCATCTCATCCTCTGTCATCCCCTTCTCCTCCTGTTCCCAATCCCTCACAGCATCAGAGTCTTTTTCAATGAGTCAACTCTTCGCATGAGGTGGCCAAAGTACTGGAGCTTCAGCTTTAGCATCATTCCTTCCAAAGAACACCCAGGAGTAATCTCCTTTAGAATGGACTGGTTGGATCTCCTTGTCGTCCAAGGGACTCTCAAGAGTCTTCTCCAACACCACAGTTCAAAAGCATCAATTCTTTGGCGCTCAGCTTTCTTCACAGTCCAATTCTCACATCCATACATGACTACTGGAAAAACCATAGCCTTGACTAGACGGACCTTAGTCAGCAAAGTAATGTCTCTGCTTTTGAATATGCTATCTAGGTTGGTCATAACTTTCCTTCCAAGGAGCAAGCATCTTTTAAATTCATGGCTGCAGCCACCATCTGCAGTGATTTTGGAGCCCCCAAAAATAAAGTCTGCCACTGTTTCCACTGTTTCCCCATCTATTGGCCATGAAGTGATGGGGTCAGATGTTATGATTTTAGTTTTCTGAGTGTTGTGTTTAATGCCAAATTTTTCACTCTCTTCTTTCACTTCCATTAAGAGGCTCTTTAGTTCTTCACTTTCTGCCATAAGAGTGGTGTTATTTGCATATCTAAAGTTATTGATATTTCTCCCGGAAATCTTGATCCCAGCTTGTGCTTCATCCAGCCCAGCGTTTCTCATGACATACTCTGATTAGAAGTTAAATAAGCAGGGTGACAATATACAGCCTTGACTTACTCCTTTCCTGATTTGGAACCAGTCTATTGTTCCATATTCAGTTCTAACTGTTGTTTCTTGACTTACATACAGATTTCTCAGGAGGCAGGTCAGGTGTTCTGGTATTCCCTTCTCTTTAAGAACTTTCCAGTTTGCTGTGATCCACACAGTCAGAGGCTTTGGCATAGTCAATAAAGCAGAATTAGATGCTTTTCTGGAACTCTCTTGCTTTTTTGATGATCCAACAGATGTTGGTTATTGATCTCTGGTTCCTCTGTTTTTTCTAAAACAAGCTTGAACATCTGGAATTTCAGGGTTCACGTACTGTTGAAACCTGACTTGGAGAATTTTGAGCATTACTTGCCAGCGTGTGAGATGAGCACAATTGTCTGAGCATTCTTTGGCATTGTCTTTCTTTGGGATTGGAATGAAAACTGACCTTTTTCAGTCCTGTAGTCACTGATGAGTTTTCCAAATTTGCTGGCATATTGAGTGCAACACTTTCACAGCATCATCTTTTACGATTTGAAATAGCTCAGCTGGAGTTCCATAACCTCCATTGACTTTGTTCATAGTGATGCTTCCTAATGCCCACTCGACTTTGCATTCCAGGATGTCTGGCTCTAGGTGATTGATCACACAATTGTGACTATCTGGGTCATGAAGATCTTTTTTGGATAGTTCTTCCATGTATACTTACCACCTCTTCTTAATATCTTCTGCTTCTCTTAGATCCATACCATTTCTGTCCTTTATTGAACCCATCTTTGCATGAAATTGTTCCCTTAATATCTCTAATATTCTTGAAGAAATCTCTAGTCTTTCCCATTCTATGTTTTTCCTCTATTTCTTTGCACTGATCACTGAGGAAGGCTTTCTTATCTCTCCTTGATATTCTTTGGAACTCTGCATTCAAATGGGTATATCTTTCCTTTTTTCCTTTGCCTTTCATTTCTCTTCTTTTCACAATTATTTGCAAGGCCTCCTCAGACCTTATGGTAGTGTAACTACCTTATGGTAATGTAAGACCTTATGGTAGCATAAGTTTTCATGTTACTCTTTCCAAACATCTCACCCTCTCCTCTCCTCTCTGCAAGTCCATAAGTCTATTCTCTATGTATGTTTCTCCATTGTTGCCCTGCAAATAAATTCTTCAGTATCATTTTTCTAGATTCTGTATCTGTACATTAGTATATAATATTTATCTTTCTCTTTCTAACCTCCTTCACTCTGTATAATAGGCTCTAGGTTCATCCACATCATTAGAATTGACTTAAATGTGTTCCTTTTTATGGCAAAGTAATATTCCATTGTGTATATATACCACAACTTCTTTATACAGTCATCTGTCGATAGACATCTAGGTTACTTTCATGTTCTATCTATTGTAAATAGTGCTGAAATGAACAATGGGATACATGTGTATTTTTCTATTTTGGTTTCCTCACGGTATATGCCTAGGAGTGGGATTGCTGTGTCATACAGTGGTTTTATTCCTAGTTTTTTAAGGAATCTCCATACCATCTTCCACAGTGGCTATATCAATTTATGTTCCCACCAACAGTGCAAGAGCATTCCATTTTCTCCACACCCTCTCCAAAATTTATTGTTTGTAGACTTTCTGATGATGGCCATTCTGACCAGTGTGAGGTGATATCTCATAGTAGTTTTGATTTGCATTTCTTTAATAATGAGCGATGTTGAGCATCTTTTCATGTATTTGTTAGCCATCTGTATGTCTTTGGAGAAATGCCTGTTTAGGTCTTTTTCCCACTTTTGGATTGGGTTGTTTGTTTTTCTGGTATTGAGCTGTATGAGCTGCTTGTATATTTTGGAAATTAATCCTTTATCAGTTGTTTTCATTTGCTATTATTTTCTCCCATTCTGGGTTGCCTTTTCACCTTGCTTATAGTTCCCTTTACTGTGCAAAAGCTTTTAAGTTTAATCAGGTCCCATTTGTTTACTTTTGTTTTTATTTCCACTCCTCTAGGAGGTATGTCATAGAGGATCTTGCTGCGATTTATGTCATCCAGTGTTCTGCCTATGTTTTCCCCTAGGAGTTTTATAGTTTCTGGTCGTACATGTAGGTCTTTAATCCATTTTGAGTTCATCTTTGTGTATAGTGTTAGGAAGTGTTCTAATTTCATTCTTTTACATGTAGCTGTATAGTTTTCCCAGCACCATTTATTGAAGAGGCTGTCTTTGCCCCATTTATATTATTGCCTCCTTTGCAAAAAAGTAAGGTACCCATAAATGCATGGGCTTATTTCTGGGCTTTCTATCTTGTTCCATTTCTGTTTTCGTGCCAGTACCATACTGTCTTGATGACTGTAGCTTTGTAGTATAATCTGAAGTCAGGAAGGTTGATTCCTCCAGCCCCATTCTTCTTTCTCAAGTCTGCTTTGGCTATTCAGGGTCTTTTTTGTTTCCATGTGAACTGTGAAACTTTTTGTTCTAGTTCTGTAAAAAAAAAAATGCCATTGTTAATTTGATAGGGATTTCAGTGAATCTGTAGATTGTGTTTGGTAGTATAGTCAGTTTCACAATATTGATACTTTCTACCATGAACATAGAATATCTCTCCACCTATTTATGTCACCTTTGATTTCTTTCATTAGTCTCTTATAATTTTCTGTGTCCAGTTTTTTGACTTCTTAGGTAAGTTTATTACTAGATATTTTATTCTTTTTGTTGCAATGGTGAATGGGATTGATTCCTTAATTTTTCTGATTTATCACTGTTAGTATATAGAAATGCAGGTGATTTCTGTGTATTGACTTTGTATCCTGCAACTTTGCTAAATTCACTAATTAGCTCTAGTAATTTTCTGGTAGTATCCTTAGGGTTTTCTATGTACAGTATCATTTCACCTGCAAACAGTGAGAGCTTTACCTTTCTGATCTTGATTCCTTTTATTTATTTTTCTTCTCTGATTGATGTAGCAAGGATTTCCAAAACTATGTTGAATAATAGTGGTGAAAGTGGACACCCTTGGCTTATTCCTGATTTTAGGGGGAATGCTTTCAGTTTTTCATCATTAAGAATAATGTTTGCTGTAGGCTTATCGTGTATGGCCTTTATGATGTTGAAGTAGGTTCCTTCTATGCCTATTTTTTGAAGCATTTTAATCATAAATGGGTGCTGAATTTTGTCAAAGACTTTTTCTGCTTCTGTTGAGATTATCATATGGTTCTTATCATGTGGTTTTATCATATGATTGTATCACATTGATTGACTTGCAAATATTGAAGAATCCTTGCATCCCTGGAATAAACCCAACTTGATCATGGTGTATGAGCTTTTTAATGTCTTGTTGAATTCTGTTTGCTAAAATTTTGTTGAGGACTTTTGCATCTCTGTTCATCAGTGATATTGACCTATAGTTTTCTTTTTTGTGTGTTGTCTTTGTCTGGTTTTGGTATCAGGGTGATGGTGGCCTCATAGAATGAGTTTGGAATGAGTTTGTTCTTTCCTTGCAATTTTTTGACAGAGTTTTAGAAGGATAGGCATTAGGTCTTCTCTAAATGTTTGATAGAATTCTCCTGTGAAGGCATCTGGTCCTGGGCTTTTGTTTTTTGGGAAATTTTTGATCACAGCTTCAATTTCAGTCTTTATAATTGAGTTGTTCATAGTTTCTGTTTCTTCCTGGTTCAGTCTTGAAAGATTGAACTTTTCTTAGAATTTGTCCATTTCTTTCAGGTTATCCATTTTATTGCCAAATAGTTGTTCATAATAGTCTCTTGTAATCCTTTGTATTTCTGCATTGTCTGTTGTAACCTCTCCTTTTTCATTTCTAATTTTGTTGATTTGATTCTTCTTTCTTTTTTTCTTAATGAGTCTGGCTAAAGGTTTGTCAATTTTGTTTATCTTCTCAAAGAACCAGCTTTTAGTTTTTTTTTGTCTTTACTATTGTTTCTTTCATTTCTTTTCCATGTATTTCTACTCTGGTCTTTCTGATTTCTTTCCTTCAGTTAACTTTGGAAGATTTTTTGTTCTTCATTTTCCAGTTGTTTTAGGTGTAAAGTTAGATTGTCCATTCGATGCTTTTATTGTTTCTTGAGGTAGGATTGTATTGCTATAAACTGCCTTCTTAGAACAGTTTTGCTGCATCCCACAGGTTTTGAGTTGTGTTTTCATTGTCATTTGCTTCTAGAATTTTTTTTATTTCCCTTTTGATTTCTTCAGTAACCTGTTGGTTATTTAGAAATGTATTGTTCAATCTCCATGTGTTTGTGTTTCTTACATTTTTTCTTTTTTTTTTTACTTGTAATTGATATCGAGTCTCATAGCATTGTGATCAGAAAAGATTCTTGATACAATTTCAATTTTCTTAAATTTACTGAGGTTGGTTTTGTGACCCAAGATGTGGTCTAACCTGGAGAATATTCCACATGCCCTTGAGAAGAAGGTGTATTCTGCATTTGGATGGAATGTCCCTAAGATATCAATGAGATCCATCTTCTCTGATGTATCATTTAAGACTTGTGTTTCCTTATTCATTTTCTGTGTTGATGATCTGTTCATTGGTGTGAGTGGGGTGTTAAAGTCTCCTACTATTATTGTGTTACTGTCAATTTCTCCTTTCACGTCTGTTAGTGTTTGTCTTATGTATTAAGGTGCTTCTATGTTGGGTGCATAGATATTTACAATTGTATATCTTCCTCTTGGATTGTTACCTTAATCATTATGTAGTGTCCTTATCTCTTGTAATATTCTTTATTTTAAAGTTTATTTTGTCTGATATGAGGAAAGCTACTCCAGCTTTCTTTTGCTTTCCATTTACATGGAATATATTTTTTCTATCCTCTCACTTTCAGTCTATATGTGTCTTTAGGTCTGAAGTGGGTTTCTTGTAGACAGCTTATATATGGGTCTTGTTTTGGTATCCATTCAGCCAGCCTGTGTCTTTTGGTTGGAGCATTTAATCTGTTAACATTTAAAGTAATTTTTGATATATATGTTCCTATTTCCATTTTCTTAATTGTTTGGGGTTTGATTTTGTAGATCTTTTACTTCTCTTGTATTTCTTGACTATATAGGTTCATTTAACATTTGTTGTAAAGCTGGTTTGGTGGTACTGAATTCTCTTAACTTTGCTCGTCTGAAAACTTTTTATTTCTCCATTAACTTTGAATGAGATCCTTGCCAGTTACAGCAATCTCGGTTGTAGATTTTTCCCTTTCAGTACCTCATATATAGCCTGTCATACCCTTCTGGCTTGCAGAGTTTCTGCTGAAAGATCAGCTCATAAAGGTATGGGGCTTCCCTTGTATGTTACATGTTGCTTTTTTCTTGCTGCTGCTGCTGCTGCTAAGTCGCTTCAGTCGTGTCCAACTCTTTGCTACCCCAGAGATGGCAGCCCACCAGGCTCCCCTGTTCCTGGGATTCTCCAGCCAAGAACACTGGAGTGGTTGCCATTTCCCTCTCCAATGCATGAAAGTGAAAATTGAAAGTGAAGTCGCTCAGTCATGTCTGACTCCTAGCGACCACATGGACTGCAGCCTACCAGGCTCCCCTGCCCATGGGATTTGCCAGGCAAGAATACTGGAGTGGAGTGCCATTGCTTTTTCCTTACTGGTTTTAATATTCTTTCTTTGTATTTAATCTGTGTTAGTTTGATCAGTGTGTGTCTTGTTGTGTTTCTCCTTGGCTTATCCTATAAGGGACTCTTTGAACCTCTTGCTCATGATTGCCTATTTCCTTTCCATGTTGGGGAAATTTTCAACTAAAAATTTTCTCATATGCTTTCTTTTTCTCTTCTTCTGTGACCCCTATAATTCGAATGCTGGTGCATTTGATATTGTCCCAGAGGTCTCTGAGACTATCTTCAGTTCTTTTCATTCTTTTTAATTTATTCTGCTCTTCAGAAGTTATTTCCACCATTTTATCTTCCAGCTCACTGATTCGTTCTTCTGCTTCAGATATTCTGCTATTGATTCCTTCTAGAGTGGTTTTTAATTTCAGTAATTGTGTTGTTTGTCTCTGTATGCTTATTCTTTAATTCTTCTAGACCTCTGTTAATTGATTTTTGCATTTTCTCCTATTTTCATGGTTCTTGACCATCTTTACTATCATTATTCTGAATTATTTTTCAGCTAGTTTGGCTATTTCCTTTTCATATATTTGGGCTTCTGTGTTTCTAGTTTGTTCCTTCATTTGTGTAGTGTTTCTCTACCTTTTCACTCTTTTTCAGACTTATTGTGGTTGAGGTCTCCTTTTCCCAGTCTTCAAGGAAAGTTGAATTCTTTCTTTGAAGAAGTTTGAATTCTTTCTGCCTTTTGTTTTCTGCCCTCCTAAGGTCGGTGCAGTGGTTTGTGTGAGCTTCATATAGGGTGATATTTATGCTAAGTTTTTTGTTTGTTTGTTTGTTTTTCCTTTGATGGCAAGGCTGAGTGAGGTGGTAATTCTGTCTGTTAATGATCGGGTTTGTATTTTTATTTTGTTATTTGGATGAGATGGCCTACACAGAGTGCTACTGGTGGTTGAGTGATGACAGGTTTTATATTCAAGTGGCTTTCTTTGTGGGAGTTCTCACTCTGATATTCCCTAGAGTTAGTTCTTTAATAGTCTAGGGTCTTGGAGTCAGTGATCCCACTCCAAAGGCTCTGGGCTTGATCTAGATTTGTGTATTCTCTATGCTCCCTCTAGAATAAAGTCGGTACTCTGGGCATCCTGGTAGTTGACAATTGCAGTTGGGAATATCATCATTCTTATTGCAGCACAGTTCCGTAGCCTGTCTCAGGTACTACCAGAGATTCTGTATTCAATTTGCTATCAAAAGCTGTTGATAGAGTTCTAATTTTTTAAATCATTTTGTTGACTGAAAATTGCATTTACTTCTCACCTAGGCTGAGCTTATATACCAGAGATCCACCTGTTGCCAGAGCACAAGATCTGGCCTTGATTTTCTGAGAATCTCTTCTACAAGGCCATGTCAATGCTGCCATGGATCTCTCATTCCCATGTAGCATTGCTCCACCAAAGTACTTGGCTCCTACCACATCCCTCAGAAGCGTAACTTCCTGGGTGATGTGAAAGTCTCAGCCAAAATTTTGTTCTTTAAATTAATGTGAACTTTAAAATAAACTGGAAAAGCTATGAACAAATTACAAATATTATATTAATGATTGAAGACATTCTGTCTGAAATAATACAGTATTTTATACAATTGTAACAATTAAAACTGAGTGAACAAGGAGGCACTGGCAAAATAATCCATAGAGAGATCAATGAAATTGAATACTTAGCCTTGAAATAAAAGCTCATACACGATAAAGTATATTCTTTACGACTCTATCAAGCAGTCCTTTTCTTTTATTAGATTTTGGAGGAGGGTTGGAGTGGGGGAAAAGTGTGAATTCAAGTGATTTTGGAAAACTCTAGATAAGCAAAATGTAAAGGCTTCTTATAAATAGAATGATAGAAATATATAATAAAAGTCTTTAAGAGACAAATACAATGTTTACCAAATAGAGAACTTGTTTATGGGGAATCTTTCATGACTGATAGAATACTCTGTCTTGGAATATATGTATATGTAATAAAATACTACAACACAACTAGTTTAAAGCCAGATTATGCTTTTAGAAATACTGGCAAGCTATTTGAATCAAAAGGCTTAAAATAGGTATTTAACAAACTCAAAGCTGGATAAGAAATTTCTAAAGATAATAATAATAATGGAAGACATAACAGAGGGAAAAATGTTCAGTTAGCACTTAAAACTTAATACCCATAGAAGCCATTTATAGCATAAAAAATTACTAAAGCATAAAATCATAATAAATATGAAAAACAAATGGTTAACACCTATAATCTAAACATCTAACTTTAATGATAATGGCAATAAACATCATTCTTATTATGCTACTTCTTTTATCTAAGACAATAATCCCAAAGGGGAAATTTTTTAAAGCTTTATTTAACCTTTTATAAACATTCATCTCACATGCTAGTAAGGTAATGCTCAAAATTCTCCAAGCCAGGCTTCAGCAATATGTGAACCGTGAACTTCCTGATGTTCAAGCTAGTTTTAGAAAAGGCAGAGGAACCAGAGATCAAATTGCCAACATCTGCTGGATCATCGAAAAAGCAACAGAGTTTCAGAAAAACATCTATTTCTGCTTTATTGACTATGCTAAAGCCTTTGACTGTGTGGATCACAATAAACTGTGGAAAATTCTGAAAGAGATGGGAATTCGAGAGCACATGACCTGCCTCTTGAGAAATCTGTATGTAAGTCAGGAAGCAAGAGTTAGAACTGGACATGGAACAAGAGAATGGTTCCAAATAGGAAAAGGAGTACGTCAAGGCTGTATATTGCCACCCTGCTTATTTAACTTATATGCAGAGTACATCATGAGAAACACTGGACTGGAAGAAGCACAAGCTGGGATCAAGATTGCCGGGAGAAATATCAATAACCTCAGATATGCAGATGACACCACCCTTATGGCAGAAAGTGAAGAGGAACTCAAAAGCCTCTTGATGAAAGTAAAAGTGGAGAGTGAAAAAGTTAGCTTAAAGCTCAACATTCAGAAAATGAAGATCATGGCATCCAGTCTCATCACTTCATGGGAAATAGACGGGGAAATAGTGGAAACAGTGTCAGACTTTATGTTTTTGGGCTCCAAAATCACTGCAGATGGTGACTGCAGCCATGAAATTAAAAGATGCTTACTCCTTGGAAGAAAAGTTATGACCAACCTAGATAGCATATTCAAAAGCAGAGACATTACTTTGCCGACTAAGTTCCATCTAGTCAAGGCTATGGTTTTTCCTGTGGTCATGTATGTGAGAGTTGGACTGTGAAGAAGGCTGAGCACCGAAGGATTGATGCTTTTGAACTGTGGTGTTGGAGAAGACTCTTGAGAGTCCCTTGGACTGCAAGGAGATCCAACCAGTCCATTCTGAAGGAGATCAGCCCTGGGATTTCTCTGGAAGGAAAGATGCTAAAGCTGAAGCTCCAGTACTTTGGCCACCTCATGCAAAGAGTTGACTCATTGGAAAAGACTCTGATGCTGGGAGGGATTGAGGGCAGAAGGAGAAGGGGACAACAGAGGATGAGATGGCTGTATGGCATCACTGACTCGATGGACGTGAGTCTGAGTGAACTCCGGGAGATGGTGACGGATAGGGAGGTCTGACGTGCTGAGATTCATGGGGTCGCAAAAAGACGGACACAACTGAGTGACTGAACTGAACTGAACTGAAACCAAGTTAAAAACAATTAAGCAGTAATTCCAAGATTGCTGTAATAATAATCATTGCTGCTTTCGTTTTTAAACATTATCATTTCAGTCAAAATAGGTTACAGAAAGAGATAATTTGGGGCTTTTTCTTAAGCTTCTACACATAATCAGGATTTCTGTGTTGTCAACATTGTTATCTTTATCATCAATATTATTGTCTTCATCATTATCCTTTGTTCTGCATGTTGGGTTTCAAAATGAGACAGATGATCCCTAGGCAATTGCATATTTTTATTAAACTTCTTATTAAATTTTACAATGTTTAGAGATGACCTTAACAATAGATACATTCAGGGATTTTTTTTTTTTAATAATGGCATAGATGTTATTTGTAAGATGCCATGTTTCTCTTCTTTCAATATGGACTGTTTGTATAATGGAGTTTAGTCTTTCTGTACTAGCAATCTTACAATGATTACCTCGAAGAGGAGCAACAAGGAAAATCTATCTATCAAAGAGATTGCATGCTTTATTCTACGTTTGCATCTTAATTTTACTTGGGCTGAATATCATGATGTTTAGGAAATGCTGATGACTTGTCATTATGACCATAAGAATAAAACACTCTGTATAATCAGCTCCAGTAAAAACACCAATATAGTACACTAACACATATATATGGAATTTAGAAAGATGGTAACGATAACCCTGTATGCGAGACACCAAAAGAGACATAGATGTATAGAACAGTATTTTGGACTCTGTGGGAGATGGAGAGGGTGGAATGATTTGGGAGAATGGCATTGAAACATGTATAATATCATATAAGAAATGAATCGTCAGTCTAGGTTCAATGCAGGGTGCAGAATGATTTGGGCTGGTGAACTGGGATGACCCGGAGGGATGGTGTAGGGGGGGAGGTGGGAGGGGGTTTCAGGATTGGGAACACATGTACACCCGTGGTGGATTCATGTTGATGTGTGGCAAAACCAGTACAATATTGTAAAGTAAAATAATAATAATAATAAATAAATAAGAATAAAACAAAAACTGAGTAGCAGTGCAATGATTTATCTAGAATACTTGAGTTTGAGTCAGCACTGAAAAAAAAAACATAATTTCGTATGAGCAAATAAGCAACTAGATTGCAAATTAAGAGGACAGAAGATCATTTTATGAACCAAAATATTTTGACAATTGATTTTTTGGTAGAGTATAAGACTAGGAGATAATGATTTGTACCTCAGAACTGTTGTAATGTTTGCAATGAATTGAATATACTGACCTGGATTGTTTCTGGTTTCTATTCATTATTCAATTCTATAATCTTATGGTTTATAACCTTGTTATTCATTGACATAAAGCCTAATTCTATCCTTTACATTCTTATAAACTTGTTCTTAGTTTAACTGTACAAAGAGTTAAAGCAGTACTTTAGAAATGTAACTGATTTTTTGTGGTAAATGAACATTTTTAGGATTAATATAGGCCAGATTGGTTCCATGTCGTGACAACAGGTAAGAACTATATTCTGTAATCACAACTTATTCAGGTGGCATTTCAGTTTCCCATATCAGGAAAAAATGGGCTATAGATTACAAGCTGTATTCATAGTTCTACATCATGAATAAATTGACCTTCAAAACCCATAGGTGTACATTGCTCTGTTTTATGTGTTTTCAATTCATATGTGGGTGGGTGGGGGGCGTGGGCGGTGTCTGTTGAATTACTAAATGAAATTGCATTTTTTATCTTTTTAAATCAGATTCCTGTTGCAGTGTTTGTGTGTGTGTTTGTGTAAAACCCTTTGATACTAAAATTTATTTCTATTACCATCTTCACTGGAGAGATGAGAGTTTAGGCCAAAATAGCTTTAAAACTTTGCAAAGTAATTAACCTCCAATTAAAATAAATAAATTTATATTTAAAAAATTATGCTTCATAACTTACAAAAAGACAAACTTTGTCGAATGTATCAGAGACAGCTAAGCCAGTCTCAATTCACATTCTTCTTGATTTTCAATCCTTGCATCTTCTCTATTTTTGGACTCTGACATCGTACCATGCAAAGGAAGGCATTTATGGGTTTTTTTAATATTTCTGCTTTCTTTGTGTCACTGCCTCCACTGGCTTTAATATGTGAGGACTGAACTCAAATCAATATGTTTTTTTGAGCATCATTCAGTGCCAAGAACTGTGGTAGGCATTTGTAGTACAATAACAAGTAAATATCACTTCTCTTCTAACAACTACACTTTTCGCTGGAGAACAGAACGATTCCACAATGTAATATGATGATAATACTATGATTCAGTTCAGTTCAGTTCAGTCACTCAGTCGTGTCCAGCTCTTTGCGACCCCATGAATCGCAGCACGCCAGGCCTCCCTGTCCATCACCAACTCCCAGAGTTCACTCAGACTCACGTCCACTGAGTCAGTGATGCCATCCAGCCATCTCATCCTCTGTTGTCCCCTCTCCTCCTGCCTCCAATCCCTCCTAGCATCACAGTCTTTTCGAATGAGTCAACTCTAAGGTAAAAATAAACAGAATCCTTACTTACATTCTTTAGTACCTTGTGACAGCATTTTTCTATGTGCTTTGTTTATACGCTGTATAACCCAGTTACCTTCACAATATCTTATGAAACAGGCATTCTTGTTTTCTTCACTTCGTGTATGAGAAACCTGAGCAAACAAATTGGTTACATACAATATCACCAAAGTAAATGGCAGAAGTAATATTCAAATCTTAGCACTATAGTTCCTGGGCCTTTCCTTGAAATCACTATACTACCTCTCAATTGAAATCATAGTTTTATACAACTTACATTTAAGGGCTAAGGTGAACCAATGTCAAAGATATTTCACAGGAGAAATACAAGTTAAAACAGGCCTTACTTCATGTGTTTGACAGGTAGATACATGGTAGATAAGAGTATAAAACATTATGGGAAAAGCATCAACCTAGGATAAAGGACTACCACGCAGCTCCATGGAGACAGAGACCACATCCGATGCAATGCATGAATGCTGCTGCTGCTGCTGCTAAGTCGCTTCAGTCGTGTCCGACTCTGTGCGACTCCAGAGACGGCAGCCCACCAGGCTCTCCCGTCCCTGGGATTCTCCATGCAAGAACATGGCTGGGTAATTGCTAAATAGCATTAGGGACAAAAAGCATGTGCCACTAAATTTTATATTCTACACCATAAGCAAAATTGTTGGTAGTCATACAAGCACCTTAAAGTGCTCACTGCAAGGATAATAAGGTAAAAGATTTTATTTTATATTTTGTCTTCATTAAGTACAATTTGAAAACAATATTTTCTCAAAGCTCTCCCTCCCCACTCATAAACATCATTAAATTTTTTAATTAATGGAAATTTAATCACATACAAATATCTTTTTGATACTAAAGTTGTCATTATGCTATAAATGATCTTTTATAATCTTCATATTGGATGTGTTTTCATAATTTATTGAAGTTTTTTTTTTGAGGTTCCATCTCACATATTTCCCTTTTTTTAATATCTGGGGAAAATCTCCTTTGAAAAGTTAATGAAGTTATGGAGGTAATAGCTCAAAGAAAGAAAAATTTAAATGTAAATAATCAAAGTCATTAAACTTTCAATGACAATTAAGGAAAGTTAACAATCTTGTTAACATACCTGATTATAGCAACTGAACTTTTATAAATATATGAATGGATCCTAGATAAATATTCCCAAACCATAATCAAGATTAAGTGGCAAAGCAACAGTATTTTTTAAAAAAGTACACATTTGTATTAAATCATAATCAGCATGTTTAAAAATAAAATAATATCAGACCAAAAAAAGACAAAGTAATTGAACAAGAAACTGATCATCATGAATTGATAGAGTCTGTGTGCCAGTGTCATAGTGTTATGGGACAAATGTTACTACTGAAAATGCCACCCCAGCATCTGGCTACATGTCCTTGATAATGAAGAGTTACATTTTCTTGCAGTCTGAATTTTCAGAGCATTGAGGATACCTAACAAGGCAATGGCACCCCACTCCAGTACTCTTGCCTGGAAAATCCCATGGATGGAGGAGCCTGGTGGGCTGCAGTCCATGGGGTCGCGAAGAGTTGGACACGACTGAGCAACTACTTTCACTTTTCACTTTCATGCATTGAAGAAGGAAATGGCAACCCACTCCAGTGTTCTTGCCTGGAGAATCCCAGGGACGGGGGAGCCTGGTGGGCTGCCGTCTCTGGGGTCGCACAGAGTTGGACACGACTGAAGGGACTGAGCAGCAGCAGCAACAACATGCAAGTGACTTTTGGAAAGTCAGTCTTCAAACTCTCCTTGGCAAACAGTTGCCATCATGGGGATTTGCTTTTTCATTCCTCTCTGAGAAAAGCTTCACAGCTTTTTACAAATTGTTCTTTATGGATGCTCTCAGCTGTGGATTTGTGTAGAAAAGTGTCAGTGCTTCAATTGTTTCATAATGATTAATGAAAATAAAACTACAGATAGATGAAACATGAGATGACTTTTATATTCTAAGTCATTAGTAGCCATATAGGGAGTACTGAAAAGCCCATTAAAATAGATTATTATAACAAGGCAAATTAATGGTTTCTTCAGAGTTTAGAAAATAAGCTTAATTAGTTATATGAGAAATTCATTACCCCAAATCATTTTTCATATTTGAATAATGAATTACAGGCTATATACAACTAATTTAGATCCATTTTTGTGATGACATATTTGACCTGCTTTTGTTTATGGGATAAATGCAACTGCTAAATGTGTTTATATAATAACTAATTAATGTTTGATGGTCCATCAACTTGATCTATGAATCCTATTTAAAGAAAGCAAATAAAAGCTACCAAATTGCATGCCATGCCCTGACATAGTCAAGATTCTCTTGGGGAAAATACTTTCAAAGAATTTTTTAGCAAGGTAATTTTATTATCTTACACAGTAATATGCAAATTAGATACATCACTTCAGAAATGCTGGTTTCCCCCAAGTAAATTGATAACAAAGTCCTTACTCATCTCTTTCTATTTAAAAGGAACACACATTAATTTCAAAACATCACTTTTAAGATAATGTATTTTGATGTGGGCAAGTTTAGCGTGAACAATTTATTTCTTACAATAGAAAATTTTATACCTATATTAGATTTACACATGTGTGTGTGATTAGTCATGTCCGACTCTTTGGGACCCCATGGTCTGTAGCCTCCTGTGTCCATGGGATTTCCCAGGCGAGAATACTGGAGTGGGTTGCCGTTTCCTTGTACATATTGACATTTTTCTATTCAAAATATAATAGTGATGTTAAATTTTCTATGTAAATCATGGCTGGAGAGCAGGCATATGTCTTCACTCCCTTTTGAAACCCCATTGTCATTTGGTGAAAGCTATAAAAAGGAATAATCTGGTAAACCAAACAAAAACATGATGCATTTATCAGAAGATGAGAAATATCAATAAATTTTTAGGAAACAGAATATGCAAAATAAATTGATGGATAAAGTGAGAAAAATAAGCCACTGTCCGGGATATATACAGCTAAGGTGAAAATGCTCTGAGACCCCATGTCCAAGAAATGGACAGAGTACAGAGGATCAACTGAAAAAGGAGGGTTAACCCTGTGTTTAACTATGGAACTCTTAGACAATTCAACCATTCTCCACAGTCTCTTAACATCACAGCAAGCCATCATTTTTTTTACTCCTTACTCGAAATATAAAGGAATATTTTCCAAGTTTCCAAAGAAATTCAGTGAAATGTTTGGCTTTTAATATTGAAGTTAAACACCTCTGAACTGAGTGCTCTTCACTCTGGCTTTTATTACCTCTTATTAGCTGCATCAAAGAAGAAAACTTCAATAACTTAGTAGGAAACACATCAACTGAGTTCTTCATTTTTGCTATAAATATCCAATCAATTAAAACCAGCAGCATGAGGAGTGGAGAAACTATAGGAAAATGTTAATTACACAATGGAGAGAGAAATGAAATTTGAGGTTCAGAGCAATATCAACAAAAGAAAAGTAGATCTTAAAAGGAAAAATTAGTAAGATCTAATTAGGATTTAAATGTAATAGGAAACGATAAGACAATGATTTTAGGAAGATTCTTCTTCAAAGCAAAGGAGAAAATTCTAAAAAGAAAATAACCTGAGATTCATGAAACAGTGAATTGGAGGCAGGAGTATGATGAAATGAAGTCTTAAGGTGAGAGCCCTATTGTCTCAAGTCTCAGAAAAGCAGGAGTTTGAAAAGTCTTGGAGGGACTGTCTCCAGGACATGGACGAAGGAGTATGTGAAATTCTAGATAGGATAGATATATGTAATGGATATGGGAAGATTCATTTGTTAATTGAAAATAAAGGCAAGTAAAAGTCTCAAGAAACAAAATATATAAAAAGAACATTATCATCTAAATATAAAATGCATTAAAAGATTTAAATGTAATCAAATGGTGGAGAGTAAGAAAAAAGTAGTTTGCTCTGATGTTTCAAACATTTTATTTAAGTGGAGCAAGAGTTGTGACGGGTCTAAAGAGAAGGAAAGTAATTCTAATATACTAATTAGCTCTGCTGCTGCTGCTGCTAAGTCGCTTCAGTCGTGTCCGACTCTGTGAGAGCCCATAGATAGCAGCCCACCAGGCTCCCCCGTCCCTGGGATTCTCCAGGCAAGAACACTGGAGTGGGTTACCGTTTCCTTCTCCAATGCATGAAAGTGAAAAGTGAAGATGATATGGGGTGGGAGGTGGGAGGGGGTTCAGGATTGGGAACTCATGTACACCCGTGGCTGATTCATGTCAATGTATGGCAAAACCAACACAGTATTGTAAAGCAAAATAAAGTAAAATTAAAAATAATAATAATAAAATAAATAAATATACTGAGACATGAACAAAAAAAATAAAATAAAGCAGAAATAGATGTTTTTCTGGGGGAAAAAAAGTGAAAGTGAAGTCGCTCAGTCGTGTCCGACCATCAGCGACCCCATGGACTGCAGCCTTCCAGGATCCTCCGTCCATAGGATTTTCCAGGCAAGAGTACTGCTGTTAAACAATTCACACAGTAATTTTTATAGGCATATAATTTTATAATATGTATAATTTATATGCATTATATTCTTAATAAAATCTAATTTATAAAATCTAATATAATTTATAGTAAATATAATATATATGATATCTATATTGTTTCAAATTTGGAAATAAACTTTAGAGGAAGTCAGAAGACTTAGATGTCACCATGGAACAGAATGCAAAACAGTATCAAGTAAAGGTACAAGAAAAAATGTTTCAAGGAAAAATGATGAAAGGATTTATAGGACAAGGTGGGTGTTTAAAATTTTCATCTTAAGTAGTAGAATATTTAAAGAAAATGTCTAATGTAGGTGGGGTAAGGAACAGAAGTTTAAGCATGTTATTTCATATTAGTGGTATCTAAGAGAAGCAAACAAATAAATAACGCCTTACACAGTCATGACCGCTAGTACTGAATGATATTCCATTGTCTGGATGTGCCATTGTTTATTCCTTTACCCACATACTGAAAGACATCTCGGTTTCTTCTAAGTTTTGGCAGTGATAAATAAAACTGTTATAAACATCCATGTACACGTTTCTGTGTGGACATACATTTTTAAACCACCTAGGTAAATACTAATAAGTGAAATTTTGGAATCCTGTGTAAGTTTATGTTTTTTTTTTATAAGAAAATACCAGTCTTCCAAAGTGATGCTACCATTTTACATTCCCATCAACAATGAATGAAAGTTCCTGTTGTTCCACATTCATATCAGTATTTGATGTTGTCAGTGTTTTGGTTTAGCCATTTTAATAGTTCGGCAGTGGTATTTCACTGTTGTTTTATTTTGCATTTCCCTAAATGACATATGACCTTGAGCATTTTTTCATATGTTTATTTACCGTCTGTACATGTATACTTGTCCATTTTTGAATCAGGTTGTGTTGAGTTCTTTGTTTATTTTGAATAATCCTTTGAATAATCCCTTATCAGATATGTGTGCTCCAAATGTTGTTCCTTGTTTATGGCTTGTCTTTTCATTGTCTTGACATTGTCTTTCATGGAGCGTAAGTTTTTAATTTTAATGAAGTTCAGTTTATTAACTATTTCTTTCGTGGATCGTGTCTTTCATGCTGTATTTTAAAAGTCACCACCAAAGTCAAGGTCATACAGGTTTTCTATTATGTTAAATTCTGGGAGCTTTATAATTTTGCATATTATATTTAGTTCTATAATTAATTTTGAGGGGTTTTTTGTGATGGGAATAAATTCTGATCTAGATTTTTTTTTTATTTTTGCGCATAAATGTCCAGTTGTTTCAGCATCATTTTATGATAAGACTATCTTTGCTCCCTTGCACTGTCTTTGCTCCTTTGTTAAAGATCAGTAGTCTATACTTGTATGGGTCTATTGTGTGATATTTTAAAGGCTGGTGTAACATTCTTAACAATTTTCACAACATCCCTTTGGAGATGTTTCTGATTTAGTAGCTGGGACAGACTCAGAAAAGAAAAAGAAAAAAAAAGAAGGGAAACTTAGGAAGGAAAGAAAGTTTAAAAAATTAAGTCTAATCTATTAAAACAAATTTACATGTAGGAATTGCATACATACTAAATTAACATCAAAAAGGTACATCATTTTCTGTTATAAAATTATTCCCTGGAGAAAATGTTAGTTAGAACTATGCTTCCAGATTTCTTCTCAATGTGTAAATTATACATGTAAAAATGTATATATAAAGTTCCTTTCTACTCCATATTCTAACAGTTGTCACTGATGTAAAACAGTATTTTCCCTTTCATAAACCTCAAATTTTCTTTTTCTATTTTGGAGCATGAAGAAAAGACATACATGACAGAATGGAGCTATTGATTCTTAATCTGGTTTCTGGGTATTAAAAGAGTGAGATCCATGTACAGATACATTGGTAAGGAAGGTTTCGAGCTATTTTTATTTTTTTAAATTTTGTTGAGATTAATTACCATGATCTATCATAGACTCCAGCATAACTTATGCCTCCATTAATGATAAAATACTTGCGTGCTCTATGTGAACAAGAGTATCAGTATGTAAACAGACTCATTATGAGTGTGATTATTAGGTGCTTCAACCACATTAAGGTCTATTAACTGTTTAATATTTGTTAAAGATTCAGAAAATGTTCTATCATAGTACCACAATTTATATTCTTAACCTAGGTTGATATGCATGGGCTTCCCTGGTGGCTCAGTGGTAAAGAACCCATCTGCCAGTGCAGAAGATGCAGGAATCACCTCTGAAGAAGGAAACGACGACGCACTCCAGTATTCTTGCCTGGCAGGCTACAGTCTATGAAGTCACAGAAAGAGTTGGATACAACTTAGAGACTAAACAACAACAGGTTAATATGCACAAATATGTATCATAAACCTGATTGCAATGTGACAGAAATGAGGTTACATTGGGTGCCTTTCCAATATTTGGCAAAGTGGACATTGAAACTTTTCCCATATTACATGTAATTACTTTTCTTCAGAATTTAGGTCATCTACATATCCACTGTACTCAGCACAATGCCTGCTCAAGGTTACCGCAGAAAGGGATCAGAATGGGCATGTAGGGGACATCCTTGATTCCCAAACCAACCTCTTACTATAACTTTATAATAACACTAAACAGTCTAGGAACTATGATTGTACACTGAATGGGAGCTATATTGTGATACTCTGCTTTTTTGTTTGAATGTGTAAAAATTGCCAAGTTTCATTAAATCAAAAAATAAAAGTGATACATTGTGAAGATAAACCCATAGAAGCATATATCATGCTTTATCAGGTTATTCATCTCCTGATATATTCCCCCGCCCCAAGCCATCATATCTCATTGGTGATATCAAGCATCCCCTAGACTTCCCCAAGGGCTTTCCCAGTGGCTCAGTGGTAAAGAATCAGCCTGCAATGCAGGAGATGCTGAAGACATGGGTTCGATTCCTGGGTCAGGAAGATCCACTGGAGGAGGAAGTGGCAATCCTCCCTAGTATTCCTGCTGGAATAGGAAAGGAAGAAAGAAAAAAAGAGTAAGGAAAGGAGGGAGGAAGGAAGGGAAAATTGTCTTCCTGATTAAAAAACAATTAATAAAATATTTCATTATTTCCTCCACTCATTTGAGTAATATAACTTTTCAGGTAAATTTATATTTTATATGCTCTAAGACCTAGCAAGTGGAAGTCTTCAGTTAATGAGGAAACAAAATCCAAATGTATGCTTTATTTATTAATTCAGCTTCTGTCTGTGTTTTGCCTGAGTGTTATGTAACAGTGACTAAGTAAGTTTTTACCAATTTTTCAACATTTGTGTGGGACAGCCTCACTCAAAATACAGTCAAAATAATGTATGTGCTATTCCCTTGAGGCCTTTAAGAAGACTGCTATGCTTCATGGTGACAGATGCTGGAGTATAAGAAACCCATGTATTGCTGATCAGAAGAAATTCCTTGTGATTTCTGACACTGTAAAGAGTGGTTTCAGACTAAACAAACTCAAAGACAGAAAAGTAGACACAGAATTGCAAGTATTAATTGTCTATGGAGACACTTCTGTTTTGAGCAATGCTGCTCCAGGAGAAGCAGCCTCAGAATTTTGTTTGCTCATTGAAGGAGAATGATTCTGAGTACTTTCAGATAGGCCAGAATTTACTTTGAATATATGAAAGCATACGGCTTCAGCATATTACCAGTGTCTTGAATAGATCAGTGCATCATGAATATACATTCTTCTCACAATTTTAGGCTCCTGTCCTAAGCAATTTGGTTTGAGGATCAGAAGGATTCTGAAACCTAAACTTACTGATTTATAAGCAGATTGCTGCCACTGAAGTTTCAGTCAACTATCTGAAGTTCTAGCCCCTACCCTCACGGCCCCTATAAATTCACAGCTCTTTGTGCTTTGGTCAAATAATCAACTGGGTGCATTTATATTTACATTTATTATGAGACTTGTGGTTAATATCTTCAGAATTCTGGTTCCTAAAATAGTGTTGATAATACTTTTAAAAGACTTTAATTGTGGAGATAAAAGTCAGTTCTTAAATTTGAATTGTTTGCTTCCTCTGTGCAAATATATTCTTGACATATTGTTATTTATATCCTGAAAAAAATTGAAAGAGCACTTTGACTTTTTAAATGGCAAGTAACCTATAACTTTAAGGGTCAAATTTAAAAAATATTCTAAACAATTTCTAGAAATTTAATACTTTTTATTCATAGGTGGATTAAAAAAATTAAAGATCTCTGTGTTTAGTCTATCCAATATTAGAAGCAATTATATAATGGTAAATTGAAAGAATGAACCATTTATTCTGATGTCAACAATTAGTGAAGAAAACATCTTTGGAGAATATAGTTTATGGTAATTAAGTTTAAATATATTATTGAAAACTGTGATACATATCATCCTAGATAAAATTGAAAATAGCTCATAAGCAATACATGAACAATTTAACAATGCCAGCTAATGTCTAGAAAGATATCATTTTTCAAATATATGTCTCTCAGCAATGGAAAACTTCCAACTTTCATAACAACCTACGGAAAAGAAAATTTAGATATATTTGGTGTGACTTGAGAGTATAGAATTAGACCCACTTAATTAGATAAGTTATATGCCAGAATTTTATAATATGCTTAAGCAATAATTATTGCATGTTGACAAAATTAAACGGATTATTTCTATGAAAAGCTAGAAAATCATCTCTCTTGGATATGGATAAATTTCTAGCTTTTCACAGAAAAATCCACCTCGGAAACATACAACTCTATGGTGCTTTCTGACATGTAATATGCTATGATTTTTCACCCCTCCCCATTCACACAAACATACTGAAAAGTACAACTTTTCTAGCTCTGGGTTTGTAAAGCAAAAATGTCCTTTTGGGTTTAGGCTATGGACTTTTTCTACGGACCGAGAGGAATTTTCCTTGATATTGAGCTGCAATGTTCTCCATGTGTATAGTCTGAAATAGCTCAGTTATATCTTGCTTTTCTGCTTAAGATTTATTTGGCAAGGTGTTCAAGACTCCATTCAAGACGATCTCTCTGAAACCTTTCCTGACACTCTTTCATTTCAACCAAGTAAAATCAGTCCTTTCTTCTTTTTTCTTTTTATGGTTTGTATTCTCACAGCATTTTGAACAATTTTCTAAGTCATAAATCACTATATGCTATAATGCCTATGATTCTTTTCAAATCTCTTTTCCCTTGGTAAGCATAAGCTCTTCAAGGACAAAATAGTATTCATCCTTTTTTCTCTATGTCTAGCATAGGCAGCTTTATAGATGTCCAATAATTATTTTGAAAAATAAATAAATTCATGCATAAATATGTTTCACAGATGACTCCTATAAGTTTGCTTTGTTTTCCAGAGTCTTTAAATTCTGTTAAAGTTATGAAATATGTTTTTTCCCTAAAACTTGATCTCCACTATAAAATAATTTGACAGTATACTATTTAGAGAGTGTACAATTTATATGAAAAGTCAACTAGGAAAAATTGTTTATAACTAAGATTTTTAATTATTTCATTATGTCATTACATATCAATCATCTCTAAAAACTGATATCTGGTAATATAAACAAAATCCACTTCAAATTTAAAATAACCTAGTAAAAGAGGAGTAAATGAAATTACTGATCGGGACTTAGATAATAATATTATCAGAAATGTGCGTTTAATGTCCGCTTTCCATTTCCTATCACATGTAAGTTATTTGTTCTCATTTGATAGTTCACTTCTGAAAATCTGGAAATAAAGTTTATACTAACCTGCTCTTTTCCAATCTGTCTGCGCTAAAGTATACATCATGAGAAACACAGGATATTCTTTAAAGCCCAATGTAAGCTGTTTCAATGTCTACTATCAATAATATGGAATATAAATCATAGAGCAGCCTACATATTTTTTGGTTCAGTTCAGTTCAGTTGCTCAGTCATTTCCAACTCTCTGCGACCCCATGAATTGCAGCACGCCAGGCCTCCCTGTCCATCACCAACTCCCAGAGTTCACTCAAACTCATGTCCATCGAGTCAGTGATGCCATCCAGCCATCTCATCCTCTGTCGTCCTCTTCTCCTGGTAATGATTATATATACTATTCATTTTGATGTCTAAAAATGGTCACCTTTAAAAATCTGTGTATGGAACCCACCTATTTCATCTGTTAAATGGTATCAGAAAGACTCCAATCTTACTGTTAGTTGGACAGAGTCTCAGTGTTTTTTAATTGCAGTTTCAGATTCCCTTGAAGTCAGTTGTTATTCTGCAAAATGCAATATCCAGAGACTTCACTGGCAGTTCAATGGTTAAGACTCCATGTTTCCAATATACCGGGCACAGGTTCCATCCCTGGTTGGGGAAGTAAGATCCCACTTGCCACATGGCCAAACAACAATAACAAAAAAGTCCAGAAATCAGAGTTTCTTTTTTTCATTTGGTTCACAGCATAATTTCAATGATCTTGGGGAAAAATTATCTTGCAGTAATGATTTCTAACTTAGTAAATCCAGTAAAAAGAAAAAAAAAATCTTATGATGAGAAAAACCATTACAGATACCTAAAGTAGATTTTAAAATAATTCACCATGAGTCTTAAGGATTTCAATATGAATTTGCATTCTCAAAAGTCTGTTTATGATGACCAATAGGGACATGAAAAGATGCTCAACATTGGTAACTATTAGAGAAACAAAAATCAAAAATATAATGGGGTACCACCTCAAACCAGTCAAAATGGCAACTTTAAAATATCTACAAATAACAAATTCTGGAAGGGGTGTAGAGAAAAGGGAGCGCATCTATATTGTTGTTAGGAATATAAATTGTTGCAACCACTGTGGAAAACAGTATGTGCTTCATGCTCAGTTGCTTCAGTCGTGCCCGGCTCTCTGCTATCCTATTGACGGTAGCCCACCAGAATCCTCTGTCCATGGGATTCTACAGGCAAGAATACTGGAGAGGGCTGCCATGCCCTCCTGCAGGTGCTCTTCCTGACCCAGAGATCAAACCCACATCTTTTATGTCTCCTGAATTAACAGGTGGGTTCTTTACCACTATTGCCACATGGGGAGCCTGGAAAACAGTATGGAGTTTCCTTCACAAACTAAAAATAGAACTTCCATATGATCTAGCAATCCCACTTCTGGGCATATATCCAAACAAAATTATAATTCAGAAATGTATGTGATCCTCCATAGCAGCACTATTCACAATAGCCAAGACATAGAAGCAACCTAAATAAGTGCCCATCAAGAGATAAATAGATGAAAGAAATGCGGTACATATATACAAAGGAATACTATTCAGCCATGAAAATAGAAGGGAATAATGCTGTTCGTACATTATGAATGAAACTAGAAATTATCATATTAAGTGAAGTTAAGTGAAAGAATGAAAAATACTAAAAATACTGTGACATCACTTATATGTGAAATCTAAAATATGACACAACTTATCTATGAAATAGAAATGGGCTCAAAGACACAAAAGACAGACGTGGTTGCCAAGAAGAAGGGGTGATCAGGGAGAAATGGGTTCTAGGTTTGGGATTAGCAAATACAAACTATCTTATATAGAATGGATAAACTGCATCCATTCTATATAAGATCCTACTGTATAGCACAAAAAATATTTAATATCCTGTGATAAATCATAATGGAAAATAACATTAAAAAAGAAAGTCTATATTTGTATAACTGAATGATTTTTCTGTATAGAAGAAATTAACATAAGATTGCAAATCAACTGTACTTCAATAAGATAAATTTTTATAAGTCTATATGCAGCTAGATTAGCATTAATCAAATATTATTGAACACCAGTGATTGAAAGAGAATGTTTCACAAACCATTTGATTAAAAATGCTTTCATAAGGTGGTTTCAGTTTATCATTAAAAATATGTTAACATATTTAGGGCATACAAAGTATTTTATTCTTCTTTTATATCCAACTGTTTTTTCTAATGGTATGTTTCAGTTTTATCTGATGATAAAACGCCATGTGTTGAATAAATGAAGAACATTTTGTGGTGTTAAAAATAGAATATGAAAATAAAATATTGAAGCAGTTATTTCTATCTGGGGCAACCTAAACAATATAATTTATAAGAAACTTCTTAAATTGCTTTTATATTTTTCTAGAACCTAGTCTAGAAAGATTATTAAAAGGTGGCAAATATTTCCACTAACTTTCCACTTACTAGTGCTTCTTGAGAAAATTTTGTCTCTTTTAATTTTGCAAATAAAAGGGCACAGAATTTTTGTATACAATACCTGTGAGGTGCCAACATGTAGAATGCTTAAATCCTCAATACTCTGAATGCAGAATGTTATGTTATTTTACCTCTCACCTCTCCTTATGTCTCTAACCATTTCAGAGTAACTACATTGTCCTTCCATTTGATAAGCAGAAATAAAAATAGATGACATAAAAATCTGTTACCAATTCAGAGATTCTGTCAGAGGTGAGAAGACAGGAAGTGACAGCAGGTCAATTACTTGTTTAAATGTGAACTGGAGCAAAAGGGTATAAATCATTTGAATTCCAATTACTTCCAAACTTTTCAGATATGTTGCTAGCAGGCAAAATATAAGATGTATAAACATTTAATTCCTTTAAGTTCTTATCTTTTAGCTCCTCTCTATGAGAATTCTTTAGCTACAAAAGTGCATGTAGAATAGTGAGCTATTTAATATAAAGATTTTAGTTTCTTATATTTTAGGGGAATAGAAAAACAATTAGCAAAAATAATGGTAAGTGAAGAGTTTTGCTTCAAACAAATACTTAACTTTAAAATGTAGAGTGAGATGCCCTGGCAGTCCAGTGCTTAAGACTGGGCTTCCACCGCAAGGTGCACAGTTTTAATAGCTGATCAGGGAACTGACGGAGAAGGCAATGGCACCCCACTCCAGTACTCTTGCCTGGAAAATCCCATGGCCAGAGGAGCCTGGTGGGCTGCAGTCCACGGGATCACGAAGAGTCGGACACGACTGAGCGACTTCACTTTCACTTTTCACTTTCATACATTGGAGAAGGAAATGGCAACCCACTCCAGTGTTCTTGCCTGGAGTATCCCAGGGACAGGGGAGCCTAGTGGGCTGCCATCTATGGGGTCACGCAGAGTCAGACACGACTGAGGTGACTTAGCAGCAGCAGGGAACTGAGATCCTTCATGTCTCACAAAGTGGCCAAAAAATAAAAATTAAAAATTAAATTAACTTTAATTAAATAAAAAGCTTCTAAACTCTTTCAGATAGAAATTGTTAAGATATTCTAGGAAAATTAATATCAGCTTTATGTATCCATAGCTGACCCTTGAACAACATGAGTTTAAACTGTTCAGGTCCATTTACATGCAGATTTTTTTTTTTCACTAAATATGTACTATGATACCTCATGATCTGGAGGTTGCTTGAATCCAGGGATGCAGAACTGCAGATACAGAGGACCAATTATGAAGTTATATAAGGGTTTTCGACTGCGCAAAAGATTGGCACCTCCCAGCTGGTGTATTGTTCAAAAGTCCACTGGATATGTCTTCTGTCTTCTGATTACAAAATAATATATATTTATAATAAAAATAAATGATAATATATAGAAGAAAATAGTAGAAAAATTTTTTTTAATTTCAGTAACCTATGTTTATTCACCAAAATTCTGAGATATGTTTTTTTTATTAAATATCTGTTACATGTATTACTCCATGCAAGCTAAGTCGGTTCAGTCGTGTCCGACTCTTTGCGACCCCATGAACTGTAGACTGCTAGGCTTCTCTGTCCACAGAGTTTTCCAGGCAAGAATACTGAAGTGGATTTCCATGCCCTTCTCCTGGGGATCTTTCTGACCCAGGGACCAAACCTTCATCTCTTACATCTAGTCTTCTGCATTGGCAGGCAAGTTCTTTACCACTAGCACCACTCTGTATTGCATTGCCTTAAATAATTAGGTTTTTCTCATTGCTCTCTTGTGATTTTTCAAAACATTTTCTCTTTTTTGTTTAAACATATATCCAAGATATGTTTAAACTCATATAAATCATTTATAACATATGCAGATTTATTTTTTGAAAGACAGAAACACTAATATGCTCATTTTGGTTTAAGAAATAGCATTTTGCTGAAGAACATTTCAGATTCAACTGTCCCATAGGCACTTAAGAATATGGATGTATCATCAGAGATTATGTGAACTATCAATTTATACAGATAATCAAAAATATAGAACAAATATTGGATTACTTAGGAATTCAAGAAGTCTGAAGAGGAATATCAATTTATTAATTGTATAAGTTACCTGATATGTATTTTTACCTTTGTTGTGCCATAATTATAATATCTTATTCCTAAATCATTTATATTTTAATAGTCTGCTTCCTTAAGCTATTTTAAAATATGAAATATTCCTATAAAATGCTCTGGTACTTTTCAAAGAATATTCAAATATAATGGTGTATTCATTTCTTAGAGTATAAAAGCATAGTTTAAAAAGAATTAATGACTGTTTGGCCTGGCAGTTTACATCTATTTTTTTACTATGTTTTTTTAAGGTTCTATAATTGTTATTCTAGCAGCTTTAAGTTTCCATATGCATTTTAGAATCATGTTGCCAAATCACTTCTCCATGGCTTTAAATTTTTTTTAATTAAAGTATAGCTGTTTTACAAGTGTTTATTTTCAGTATATAGCAAAGTGATTTCTATTATGGTTTATTGAAGGATATTTAATATAATTCCCTGTGCTGTAGAGTAGGACCTTACTATTTATTTCTTTTACATATAATAGTTGGTATCTAGTAACCCCAAGCTCCTAATTTATTCCTCTTCCACCCACTTTCCCCTTTGATAAACATGTTTCTTTTCTTTTTCTGCGAGTCTGCTTCTGTTTTGTAAATAAAGGCTTAAATATAAGACACAGCACCATGATACAAATGAGTATCGTATTTTAGATTCCACATGTATATATCATATAATATTTGTCTTTATCTTACTTCACTCAGTGTGATAATGTCTAGGTCCATAAATGTTGCTGGAAATAGTATTGCTTCATCCTTTTTCACGTCTGAGTAGTATTCTTATACAGCTGTGCTAAGTTGCTTCAGTCATGGCCTACTCTTTGCAGTGCTATGGACTGTAGCCTACCAGGCTCCTCTGTCCATGGAATTATCCAGGCAAGAATATTGGAGTAGGTTTCCATGTCCTAACTCCAGGGGATCTTCCCCACCCAGGGATTGAACCCACGTCTCCTGAGGCTCTTGCATCACAGGTAGATACTTTTACCGACTGAGCCAGCTATATATACATATATATATATGAATATTGTATATATATATATATATGAATATTGTATATATACACATACATATGAATATATATATGTATATATATATACATATGAATATTGGGCTTCCAGAGACTGGCAGGAATGTTGGAGACCCAGGTTTGATCCCTGGATCAGAAAAATCCCTTGGGGAAGTAAATGGCAACTCACTCCAGTACTCTTGTCTGGAAATCCAATGGACTGAGGTTCCTGGAGAGTTATAGCTCATGGGCTCACAAAGAGTTGGACGTAATTTAGCAATTAAACCACTGCCGCCACCACCACTATATACATATACACGACATCTTCTTGATCCTTTCCTCCTTTGATGGATACTTAGGTTGTTTCCATATCTTGGCTATTGTAAATAGTGCTCCAATGAATATTATATAGCATATATGTTTTTGAATTATAGTTTTGTTCTGCTATATGCCCAAGAGTAGGATATGTTGGATTATGGTAGTCCTATTTTTAGTTTTTTAAGGACCCTCCCTCTGTTCTCCATCATAGCTGCACCAGTTTACATTCCTAACAACAATAGGCTCCTTTGTCCATAGCATTTTTCAAGCAAGAATACTGGAGTGGGTTGCCATTTCATCCTCCAGGATAACATTATACCCATATATATTCAAATTTTAGTAATACCATATATTGTATAGCACATTTACACTAACAACATTCCTCTTTGTAGAGGAATAGAATTTGCTACCCCAAAATGTATCTCTTTGGTATATTAGTTAAACTGGTTACTTTCTAAGAAAAAGAAAAATCTGAGAAAAAAATCTGAAAACCATACAGGAGTTAGCCTTTTGAAAGAAGCCTTTATACTTGTAAGAAAAGTCTCCATTTGTAGGCTTGTCTCCCTCGCTGTACCAGAGGGAACAGGATGATCAAACTCTGGTCAACATAGAAGACAGTGATTGAAATCTGCGCAACAACCTTATCCTTGACTGTGCTTTTCCTGATAATGTTCCCAAATGGACTCTCTCCATCCTCAACATCCTCTTTTGGTGTTAGCTGAGGATGACACTTAAGGTGAAGGTTTTGGCCATTTTGAAAAGTTACTCAATTTTCCTGGGTCTCTCCCATGTATACATTCTATTCAACCCTAGTTTGAGTTTTCTCCTGTTAATCTCCCTCATGTCAATATAATTCTTAGCCAAGTCAGAAGAACCTAGAAGGGTAGAGGAAAATTTCTTCCTTCCTGACAATCCACACAATATAACCCAAGAAGATTTATCATCACTTATTTGACAGTGCTTCCTATGTAAGTTAACAAGCCTAAAAGGATAATTAGTTTAATATTTCTCATTCAGATACTTCAGAGACTCTCTGAAAATCCTAGAATTAGCTTGAGGTCAAAAGGACTTCACTTAGAATTTGATTTGAGAAAGTTTGTCAAAGGTTTCAAATGGTTTTAAAACTTTGGTCAAATAGGACCATAGGTCACTCTGAAACCATTGTTAGCTATCCGTTTAATCAAAGTGACAAAGACTTCTAAGGCAATACAGAAAGTTAAATACTTGTTAAAAAATAACTTAGTTCTTGTACTAGTGAAAAGACTCAGTTTAAGTAATCAAAGACCTGATAAAAACAGCACAGGAAATTATTTTGATTAAACATAAAACCCCTGCTTTTTAGGCAGACTACTAGAAAGTAAAGAAAATCCTTTCACAATTTCTTTATCAAGAGCAGACTTTTGTCTTCTTAACAGAGAGAGAAAATCGAATTCTAATTTTGCAACAGCTTACTTTGATATTCCATTCCCTTAATTAAATTCATTCCAGTCTTAGCCAGGTTGACCAAGCATAAAATTCTTTTCTCAGTTGTTGTTTTTTTTTCTATAGCTTCCTTTTTTTACATTCACATTTTGCCTTATATTTTCTCTGTCTCTGTCTCTTTTCCTTCCTTCCTCCCTTCCTTTCTCTCTATCACAATTAAGTCTAGAAAAGCCTCTCAATCAATACTTCCTCCAACTGGACTAAAATGTCTCCCAGGTAGGCAAAGTGTGGAAAGTGGATAGACCTAGCTATTCATCCATTTGATTTGAAGTAATTTGCTCAGCTTCTCTGATCTCCCGCTTCTTTAACTATTATCCGCAAGCTTCCCAGGGGGAGCTAGTGGTAAAGATTTTGCCTGCAAAGCAGGAGATGCAGGTCAATCCCTGGGTTGGAAAGATCTCCTGGAGAAGGAAATACCAATCCACTCCAGTATTCTTGCCTCAGAATTCCCATGGACAGAAGAGCCAGGAGGCCTACAGTCCATGAGGTCCCAAGGAGTGGGTCATAACTGAGCATGCAACATAAAACTATTATCTATCATGTATAATTTATTTTGAATATTTAATAAGATAGCATGTAGAATATCACATCACCTACTCAATAATTTGTCATTATTTTAAAAACTGTGATTAGTCTTCACCATTTGACAATAGTTTAAAGCATCTGATTAATTCTAAATAATTTAATGAGTCCCTTTTGAAAGATAAATTATATTTTGCTGTGAAGACAGAGTTGGGTGACTAGTTTTCATGCTTTTTAGAAAGTTTTCATGCTTTTTTTGTGTGTGTGTGGCTTTTTATTCTTGAGTTGCTTTTCCCCAAAACTTGTCTTCTGCAGCCTAATAACATCTCTACTCTTCTTCCTAAGTATGAAGGGTTTTACTTATTGAGACTCTCTATCTTTGAATTTCCAGACTCAAAGAATCAACTGACTAAATCTTCAGTCAATATGCCCATGGGTGAGGGATCGTATAGATGAGTCCCTTGTCAAGATCAATAGTTTTCCATTCCAACTGATTAGCAAATCCCCTGGAGGGGTTTTAAAAACATCTAGGGCCACTTAACACCTATAGAGATTTTAATTTAATTGATCTGGGATGAGGACCGGGCATAGATTTTTTTTTTAATTATTTATATAATTAGAAACCATAATAGTGACTCCAATGGTTGGCCTTTGGGAGTCAGTCACAGGACTGGTTGATGGGTATGACAAGAAAGGAGGTAAGATGGGACTTCCCTGGTGGTCCAATGATTAAGACTTCACCTTCCATTGCAGGGTGTTCAGGCTTGATTCTTAGGGAGCTAAATCCCACATGACTCATGGCCAAAAAACCAAAACATAAAACAAAACAAAAGCAATATTTTAACAAATTTGACCCCAGGCTAAGTCGCTTCAGTCTTATCCGACTCTTTGCGACCCTATGGGCTGTAGCCAGCCAGGCTCCTCTGTCCGTGGGATTCTCCAAGCAAGAATACTGGAGTGGGTTGCCATGCCCTCCTCCAGGGATCTTCCCTACCCAGGGATAGGACCTGCATCTCTTATGTCTCCTGCATTGGCAGGCAGGTTCTTTACCTCTAGCGCCACCTAGGAAGCCCTAAAATGGCCCACACTGGGGGAAAAAAAAAAAAGAAAAAAAAACCTTAAGAAAATACAAACAAAAACTGAAAAGAGGTAAACCAAGGTTAATAGCTCAGCTCTATTCCAAACCAGTATCAACTTTGAAAATAATGAATTGCGCTTGCAATAGGCTAGTTTTTATTTCCGAAGTATTTTGGCTTTGTAGGTTGTTGTTGTTCAGTCACTGAGTTGTGTCTGACTTAAGTTACTTATATACTCTAGCTAAGTCTTCTAAACTCACATATAACTTTAAAAGCTTTAAGAAACTAGACCATGGATTAAATATAATTTTCCCTTTTTGTCCCAAAGAAGATGCAATATTGAAAATTGGAAATGTAGAGAGATAAGTCACTCTGTCTCTGAACATTCCACAAAAACTGAATATCTATTATTAATATCTCCCTCTGGGGATCCAAGTGTGCATATACCTCCCCTCCTTACCATTATATGGACTCATATACTGGAGGACTCATGAGAGGCTGCCTGAAAACACAACAACTTTTATGTGCAGATTAATACTTGAGCTTTTGATTTTTTTGAAAATGAAAAATAAAAGTGAAATTTGATTGCGTTTAACGTTTTCATGCAATATATTCCTAAGGACATATCCCTACTGAATTTTTGTAAATAATACATACATTGACAAAAGTAACCAATGTCAAATAGAGAAAAACAAAGAAATATGAGATAGAGTAGGATGCTTTCGCTGAAAATGAAGATAAAAAATGAAGTATGAAAAGATGAATCAAGTTAAGGACATATTTGGAAGTGTTCTGATAGGGATGGTTCTGTGATAAACAGAGGAACGATTATTCAGAGACAAGAACGACAGGATATATATATTGAAGAAGCAAAATAAGCTGAGAAAGAAACAAGCACATTTGAGGCAGAAGTTTTAGAGAGCAGAGCGAATTTACAGTGTATTAAAATTAGGTAGTGCCATTTGAAGCTTCCACCTGAAATAAGTGGATTAACTAATGTGATCAGTTATCCCACCTGGAGACAGCCTATAAAAAGCTTTAGCCAGGGAAAATGTAGTCTTAATCAGTCACACAAAACAGTTTTCCTCGTGTACCCAGTAATAAAAAGCTTTATCAAAGTGATGGATGGGAAGAATACAGTGTGTGTAACACTTGAGAATATTGGAAAACTTTTATGTGCTATTTACTACTTTGACTTATTGCTTTTAGATTTCCCATAGAAATGGAAATGTTTATGCTAAATTTCTAGATGAGAAGGATACTACCTTCTCCCAAAAGAGAGTTTTAGGATGTGATGGATGTAGCCTTGCCATAGCATTTTATCTTAACTTTGCTGGAAGATATATCTAGGATGATTTTCATGTTAAGCAAATTTTGAAGGTCTTGAGATCTCCATCACTTATGTTTGATGTTGAAGATGGGCTCCCCTGAAGTGGGGAGAGACCACAGTGGGAAAAAAAATGGAAAAAAGATTCTGCAAAGGAATTTCAAGTAAAATCAGTACTGTCTTTTAAAATTTTCTCGTCTTACCTATCCCTCTCCTTTTATGGTACAAATGTTAAACGTAAAGCCAAATTCACAGAATGCTTGCTTTATCTCAAATAAATTTCTATTTTGTTAGCCAGTCTTTGAGAGACTTTTCTTCTACTGGATAATTTTGTGTTCATAGCTTCTTTGTGTTATGTGGAGGAAGTAATTTTTAACAGACTGAAATTTAGGTTACTTTCCTGGACCAATGCCAACCTCATTTAATTCTATAACCAAATGAAGTTGGCTTTTAATAAAATACATATGCTTAGGTGCCAAATCAAACTTACAGCTATTGACATTCATTGATGTGAATGGCAAGTCTATGTTCCAATCTTCTTTTGATATACACAGATACTCTTGTGGTCTAGTATTCATTTATGAGTTGAATGAGTTTATTTTTCTAGTATTTAAATTAAAAAATAATTTCTAATCACTGGTTCAAAATTAATCTTTAGAAAGAAGCTTCTTTATTGGGCTTCCCTGGTGCCTTAATAGACTTCCCTGGTGCCTTAATGAGTTTCCCTGGTGGCTCAGTGGTAAAGAATCTGCCTGCAATGCAGGAGACCTAGGTTCAATCCCTGGGTCAGGAAGATCCCCTAGAGAAGGAAATGGCTACCTACTGCAGTATTCTTGCCTGGAGAATTCCACAGACAGAGGAGCCTGGCATGCTGCAGTCCATGGGGTCACAAAGAGTCAGATATGACTGAGTGACTAACACTTAGTTTTCCTTAATGGAGCAAAAAATAATGAGCTTGAGACTAGAAGTCAAGCACACCGAGACATGTGAAGTGACAGTTGCTTAGTCATGTCTGACTCTTTGCAATCCCATGGACTTTACAGTCTATGGAATTCTCCAGGCCAGAATACTGGAGTGGGTAGCCATTCCCTTCTCCAGGGGATCTTTGCAACCCAAGAATCAAAGTGGGATCTTCTGCCTTGCAGGCAGATTCTTTACCAGTTAAGCTACCAGGGTATGAGTATACCAAGAGTCATACACCAAGGTATGAATCTATGTAATTGCTTTACTACAGTTAGCTAATTGGCCTTGTTCAGACTGTTTAACCTCTCTGTGCCTAGATTTCCTTACCTATAGAATGGGATGATGATAATAGTGTCTACTTGTTAAGATTCTTATAAGAATTAAATCAGATAGCACAGAGTCAGACACGACTCAGTGCACCAACCAACCAATGGTGCACAATGTGGCTAATTAGAGTGCCTGGCTTCTAGTGGCTTTCATACATGTTGTTGGTTATATATCACTATTACTACTATTACATTGTTGTTTTTTCTAGACTAATAAAGTACATATTCAGAATATTTGTTATTACTGCATCTTTGTTTGCTGAGTGGGCCTTTCTGTTATTAGAAGTAAAATAAACCATTTGACTGCTCATGAACTTATCTCCTTCTAAATCAAGGTAACACAAACCAGCAGGACAGTTTGAAGAATTAGCTTCATTTAGATTTCATCATTTCTGGCAAGAATGATCAGTGTACTTTATTGCCAATCAGGCTATCCAAGGAGCTGGCACCATCAGTTATCAAAATGATGGGTGCCTATCACAGTTGAGATGCTGGGGGAAGCATGCAGCGTAGCCCCTAAAGGTGTGGGCTTTGGCATCAAAGACCACAAGTCTGTGTCCTAATATTGCCCTTCACAGAGGATTAATGACTCTTGGGCAAGTCATTAAGCCACTTTCATTTTAGTTTTAACATCTCAATAGTTGAAATAGTAGTAATGTGTATGGTTAGTCACTCAGTCCTATCTCTTTTGCAACCCTATGGATTATAGGCCTTCAGTTTCCTCTGTCCGTGGACTTTTGTAGGCAAGAATACAGGAGTGGGTTGCCATTTCCACCTCCTGGGGATCTTCCTGAACCAGGGATCCAACCCATGTCTCTTGCATCTGCTGCACTGGCAGGCAGATTCTTTACCACTGAACCATATGGGAAGCCCAAAAAAATAATAGAGCTTATCCCATAATGTTTTTTGTTTGTTTGTTTATTTGTTTGTCTTTTTTGGTGAGAGTTTAAAGAAAGAGATATTGTGTATAAGGTACTGACTAGAATGTCTGGCATATGGTAAGTGCTTGCTGCATGTTGCCTCAACCAAAGCAATCATGACAATAGCAACAATGGTGGTCATGGCTCAGAGGAGCGAGATGTGCCATCAGCGGAGCCAAGGTGTGGGTTAAGCCTGAAAGAATGAGTAGGGTTGGGATGGTGTGGAAGAATACAGAGTGTCACTGGCATCATGGAGACCGTAGCCAGAACTTATACGATGAAAGAAAAGCAAGAGTAGAAGTTTCTAATAGAAGGTGATATGAGGTCTTCATATTTAAGAAGACTTTGCATGCCAGGCTTAATCTTTCTGTTCAGTTTAAACTTTAACCAGAAGGATCATCATTTCTGAACCATACATCCAGGTTTTCTGAATCAGGAAATCTCAGATGGCATACAGGGATCAGCATTTATTACAAGGCATATGGAAGGCTCTATTGCAGATGGCTTACAGATCACAATTTGAGGATTCTGCATTAATAAAGTGGTGAATCACTGAAGGTAATCGAGACGGGAGAGATTACTTTTATAGTGATAACTCCTCCTCATAGTTGGTCTTAGCACTGTACTCTTGGCTTAGGGGACATGTTAAAGAATGGATATGGTACCTAATGACAAGAAATCCAAATGAAGGCTATCCTGGAAAAAAAAATGTATATTTGAAGCCATAAGCACAAGCAAATAAAGTTTACCTAAGGGAGGAATTTGAATGTCAGGATTAAAGGTTCTACTTCAATGTTTTTACAAAAATACAGTGGTGATATGCATCAAATTTTTGCTCAAGTAACTTGAAGCCTAGTGGGTTGCTTAAGGACACAAATATAAGGAACAATATCTAAATCTCAAATTAGAGGTTTGGGGCTTGAGATCTAAACTCAGAGCTGACCTAATCCTCCACCTGCCTCAGCTTCCTCAGTGTCTAATGAAGATAAGAATCCCCGCTTTGTACAGGGGCCCTCACAGAGATGTTGTGAAGAATGGGTGATGATATACTAAAACATGGTTGTCCAACTTTGCTCACATTTAAGATAATGAAATTTCTCTAAGTGTTGTGATAAAGGAACTAAATGGGGTGAAGTCTTAAATGAAGAGAAACCTAAACCTGAGACTGGAGGCAGGGAATCAGGAATGACTTCATAGAGGGGGCAGCATTACAGAGAGTCTTGGAGGATGGACTCCATGTGATGGAGGTTGATGGGAAATGTGTGGGCCTTTCAGGTGGCCAAGGAAATAGCATGAACAAATGATTGAAGCTCAGGAAGGTAGGGGCTTTGAGAGCTATAGAAGTGAGGGTACTTTACTAGGAAGCAGTAGTTAGAGAATATGGGGGAAATATGGCCTCAAGAGTCTGACTTTGATGAATAATAAGTTTGTTGTTAGGCTTTCCAGGTGGCACAGTGGTAAAGAATCTGCCTGCCAATGCAGGAGATGCAAGAGACTCAGGTTGATTCCTGGGTCATGGAGATCCACTGGAGTAGGAACTGGCAACCCACTCCAGTATTCTTGCCTGGGAAATTCCACAGGCAGAGGAGTCTGAAGGCCCACAGTCCAGGGGGTCTCAAAGAGTGAGACAGGACTGAACATGCACTGAGGAACAAGCTGTTGCTGCTATTTGCTAAGTCATGTCCAACTATTTTGTGACCCCATGGACTGTAGCCCACCAGGCTCCTCTGTCCATGGAATTTTCCAGCAAGAATACTAGAGAGGGTTGCCATTTCCTTCTCCAGGGTATCGTCCTGACCCAGGGATTGAACCTGCGTGTCCTGCATTGGCAGCTGAATTCTTTACCACTGAGCCACTGGGAAACCCAAATAATAAGGTACCATACTTCCCACTACGTGTTTTGGCAAGTAAAACTTCTTCTTTTAACTGCATATCATTCAAGGTAGGGCAATTCATTTATTTTAGCATAGATATTTCCTTAATCCTTTGAAAAATAAATATACCGTAACAGTGCACACTCATATCTAGGATGACTAGATGTCCGATTTGCTTGGGTCTAAGAAGTTTTTCCATGATATGCAAACTTCAGTGCTAACACCGGTACAGTCAGTTTCAGGAAAACTGGAATGGTTGATCATTCTAACACCCACTTACAGGACGTCAAACTCACAAAAGCTGTATGTCGGGTCCAGTAGGGAGTTACATGTTGGAAAGTTGCTTCTGATTAGAGGTAAGAGGTAAGGTAGAGTTTAATTTTTGAAGGCTTTGACTTTCAAGACAAGGATATTTTATTTAATTCCCTAGGAATCATGGCATCATCAAATATTTCTGAACTTGGGAGTGACATCATTACAGCTACATACCAGAACACTGATTTGGCAGCAGTAAAAGTGATGCAATTGTAGTATGAAAGACATTTCTTAGCAGTTGATAGGGGTTGTGGAAAAGCCCAGATGAAGTAATTACCATACTATGGATAAGTTCTGAGCCAGGCAGGGTCAACTTTTTGGAGACACCAAGAAAATGACTTCAGTACACTATTGTCAAATTGCCAAGTTTGGGTATTCAGTGCAACAACAATTGCAGAGTGAAGAAGCAAGATGACTAATCTAGTAAATCATTCTGGAGAAAAATACTGCAAGAGATACATTTGAATTTATGCTAGTAGTGGAGATCAATCTTACTCATTTTTAATTGTCTTCACTACAAAATGGTTGTTACTTTAAAAAATCCTGGTCACAATTTAAAATAAATGTTGGTATCTTAGGTTGATTTTTTGGAGAAGGCAATGGCACCCCGCTCCAGTACTCTTGCCTGGAAAATCCCATGGATGGAGGAGCCTGGTGGGCTGCAGTCCATGAGTACGCTAGGAATCGGACACACCTGAGCAACTTCTCTTTCACTTTTCGCTTTCATGCATTGGAGAAGGAAATGGCAACCCCCTCCAGTGTTCTTGCCTGGAGAATCTCAGGGACGGGAGAGCCTGGTGCACTGCCGTCTATGGGATCGGACACGACTGAAGTGACTTAGCAGCAGCAGTAGCAGCAGGTTGATATTTTCCCAAAGCAGATCTTGAGGTGAGGATGAGAAGAATGAAAGGATTTTATTTGGGATGTGCTTCCAGGAGAAAGTTAGTGAAACAAGGAAGTGAAAGAAGCTTAGAAGAGTAACATAAGAGAGGTTATTGCTGTGGGCATGTGGAGATCTGACTCCTAAACATCATTACAGCATATGCCTTAGGGTTAATCCCACGTGAATGGCAAAAAACTCCGGTAAGTATTTTTCAGTTCCCCTTGGCTATTGGCTGATAGTTGTTTTCAGAAGCATTAATTCCACCTGGGGCCTATGATGCCTCACTATTTCATTGCTCATTGATGGGAAATCCAATTGCTATAATTTATGCCAATTTCACCGAGGTCTTCTTCTGCCCATGGGGTTTGCTAGAAGTTCCTGGGAATTAAGGATTTTGCTTCTACCGCAAACAGCCCAACTCTTGGCCCCTCTTTGGGAATCTCTAAGGAGTTGGCTTAAAGCTCAACATTCAGAAAATGAAGATCATGGCATTCGATCCCATCACTTCATGGGAAATAGATGGGGAAACATTGGAAACAGTGTCAGACTTTTTATTTTTTTGGGCTCCAAAATCACTGCAGATGGTGACTGCAGCCATGAAATTAAAAGATGTTTATTCTTTGGAAGAAAAGTTATGACCAATCGAGATAGCATATTCAAAAGCAGAGACATTACTTTGCCAACTAAGATCCATCTAGTCAAGGCTATGGTTTTCCCATTGTCATGTATGGATGTGAGATTTGGACTGTGAAGAAGGCTGAGCGCAGAAGAATTGATGCTTTTGAACTGTGGTGTTGGAGAAGACTCTTGAGAGTCCCTTGGACTGCAAGGAGATCCAACCAGTCCATTCTGAAGGAGATCAGCCCTGGGATTTCTTTGGCAGGAATGACGCTAAAGCTGAAACTCCAGTACTTTGGCCAAGTCATGTGAAGAGTTGACTCACTGGAAAAGACTTTGATGCTGGAAGGGATTGGGGGCAGGAGGAGAAGGGGATGACAGAGGATGAGATGGCTGGATGGCATCACTGACTCAATGGACGTGAGTCTGAGTGAACTCCCGGAGTTGGTGCGGGACAGGAGGCCTGGCGTGCTGCGATTCATGGGGTCGCAAAGAGTCGGACACGACTGAGCAACTGAACTGAACTGAACTGAACTGAAGGCATGTATTCTATCCTCAGTTCCCAGAGCTTTCCAACAGAATTAGGTTCAAGTTACCCAAAGTGGAGATTTGTTTGATATCGTATCTTCATAGGCTTACTTCCATTCTGTGTCTCACTCCCCTACTTTTCTAGCTGTGCTTGGTAAGATTACATCCAAAATTAAATACCTATACTGGAATCTTTGTTCTAAGATCCATTCCTGGAAGAATCCCAGGCAAAGAAACATTCACCATTCCTTTTCATTTTTAATACAAATGAAATATTTATTTCCAAAACTAGTTATAGGAAGATGACATTTTATCCCTTTCTAAGGGCAATTGTTAAGGAAAGAGGCATCAGTCATTTGCTAAGTATTGTTTCAGATATAGTCTGACTGGTGTAATTTGGAAAACACTGGACAATTTTGCATGGCTCTACTAATCCTTTTCTCTTACTATTTCATTTTGATAACGACCAGATCCCAGCTGGGGGGAAGAGGAAGAAGGGAATATATACATTCAAATGCTAAAATGCCTTCACAGTTTATAACAGGTAATTAATAGCAAAGCATCCTAATTTCAGTCTTATTTCATGCAAAAAAATGTGGATCCTAAAACCAAAAGATGAAGAAATTTTACTTTAAAGAGAAATATAAAGCTCTGGGGTTGTATAACTACCTCATCACTCACCTGCTTAATGACTATAGTTATCATTTCAAAAAGGAAATAGATATTAAATGATTTTACTGAATGTTAAAGAATATAGCATACTACACAAGAGCTCATTTTTAATTGAAAAATGTCAATGTGCAATAGAAAATAATAGATTATTGTCACCAGGCCCTTACTCTATGTTTTAATATCATTATGTTGCCATATTTTCAGGACACATTGTTTCAGAAAATTAGTCTCAGGTTTCCATACTTTATGAGAAGATTATTTCATTAGCCATGTAATATCTATTTTTGTTACTGCTAAGGGAAGCTTGAGAACTTCAAATCATAATTGAAATAGTTAATTGACATTGTAGCTTAGCAACAAACTTTTATATAAGCAGACTAATCATTTTGTTTAAAATTTTGTGACTTTAAACTTTTTAACTTGTTATCACCCGATAACCTAGCTTTAAATGTGTATTTTCCTCCAAAGTTTTAAATGCATATCTGTATATGAGATGTATGTTTCATAGAGCATGGCCCAAACTTGGTTTCCTCTGAACTGTCTCCATGGACCAAGTGGACTTGGCATCACTGAAATTATTGGAAGTTTGTGACTTGCAAGTCTTTTTTATTTTACTTGAAAAACAACCCAATTTATACTCAAGTTGTTAGCAGCAACTAACTTTGTTGTCATTTCAAAACAACAGGCACTGAAAGGAAAAAAAAAAAAAAAGGAATTCCATGATGGTCCAGTTGTTAGGACTCCATACTTCCATTACAGGAGGCCCGGGTTCAATGCCTAGTCGGAGAACTAATCCTGCAAACTTAGGAAAAAAAAAAAACAGACCCCGAGTCTCACATGTGCTCATTCTCCCAACCTCCACATCACTGTTTGAGCCTTTCCCCTTTCATTCACAGTCTTTGAAGGAGAATATAACCCTCGGATAAGGAACATAGTAGTAATCGTTTCTCTGGTAAATTCAGTTCAGTTCAGTTCAGTTCAGTTGCTCAGTCGTGTCCGACTCTTTGCGACCCCATAACTCCCAGCACTCCAGGCCTCCCTGTCAATCACCAACTCCCGGAGTTCACTCAGACTCACATCCATCGAGTCAGTGATGCCATCCAGTCATCTCATCCTCTGTTGTCCCCTTCTCCTCCTGCCCCCAATCCCTCCCAGCATCAGAGTCTTTTCCAATGAGTCAACTCTTCGCATGAGGTGGCCAAAGTACTGGAGTTTCAGCTTTAGCATCATTCCTTCCAAAGAAATCCCAGGGCTGATCTCCTTCAGAATGGACTGGTTGGATCTCCTTGCAGTCCAAGGGACTCTCAAGAGTCTTCTCCAACACCACAGTTCAAAACCATCAATTCTTCGGCACTCAGCCTTCTTCGCAGTCCAACTCTCACATCTATACATGACTACTGGAAAAACTATAGCCTCGACTAGACAGATCTTAGTCAGCAAAGTAATGTCTCTGCTTTTGAATATGCTATCTAGGTTGGTCAATTGCTAAGATTATAATAGCAAAATTTCTCATTTGTTTTCTTATCAGTGTGTAACTGTTTTCCATGCAGGTTCATAAAACACTGTGGGTATAGTGGACAATGTATAAGCTCTGGAGTCACAGAGACTTTGGTTGAAGTCCTTTCATCACTGTTTACACTTCGGATAACCTTACCTAAGTTAGTTTATACCTCTGAACCTCATTTACACAAGGGCCATAGAAATATACTTTATAAAGGCTGTTATTAGAAAGGATATGCACAGAGTACATCTCTAGATGCAGATGCTCAAGAAAAGTCAAAACTGAAAATGTGGCAAAAAGTGTTTCAGAGATCATCTAGTTTAAGATCAGGATAGACTACTGCACTCTGGACCAAACAACATCTCGATAAATACACAGTTGTTACACCTGAAATTGCTGGTCAGTATATCTTTTCCATCAGAATATATGCTGAATTATTACTCTCTGTTGGTCACCATGGTGTGTTTGGGAGGTTGAAATTTAATGTAAAGCAATGCCTTCTGCTCTAAAGTCAGTGTCTCCTTGGAGTGGAAATTGAGATTGCTGCTGCTACTGCTAAGTCGGTCAGTCGTGTCCAACTCTGTGCGACCCCATAGACGGCAGCCCACCAGGCTCCCCCGTCCCCGGGATTCTCCAGTCAAGCACACTGGGGTGGGTTGCCATTTCCTTCTCCAATGCATGAAAGTGAAAAGTGAAAGTGAAGTCGCTCAGTCGTGTCCGACTCTTCGCAACCCCATGGACTATAGCCCACCAGGCTCCTCCGTCCATGGGATTCTCCAGGTAAAAGTTCTGGATTGGGTTGCTGTGGAAATTGAGATTAAGGAATATTAACTCTCCTTGGTCTAGACAGCATAGTTTTAAATTTATTTAATATATAGCATTCAGATACATGTTGTTATTCCCCTCTTCTGTTCCATGGAAGTGAAATAGCATCAGTTCAGTTCAGTTCAGTCGTTCAGTCATGTCCGACTCTTTGCGACCCCATGAATTGCAGCATGCCCGGCCTCCCTGTCCATCACCAACTCCCAGAGTTCACTCAGATTCACATCCATCGAGTCAGTGATGCCATCCAGCCATCTCATCCTCTGTCGTCCCCTTCTCCTCCTGCCCCCAATCTCTCCCAGCATCAGAGTCTTTTCCAATGAGTCAACTCTTTGCATGAGGTGGCCAAGGTACTAGAGTTTCAGCTTTAACATCATTCCTTCCAAAGAAATCCCAGGGCTGACGTCCTTCAGAATGGACTGGTTGGATCTCCTTGCAGTCCAAGGGACTCCCAAGAGTCTTCTCCAACACCACAGTTCAAAAGCATCAATTCTTTGGCGCTCTGCCTTCTTCACAGTCCCACTCTCACATCCATACATGACTACTGGAAAAACCATAGCCTTGACTAGATGGACCTTAGTTGGCAAAGTAATGTCTCTGCTTTTCAATATGCTATCTAGGTTGGTCATAACTTTTCTTCCAAGGAGTAAGCGTCTTTTAATTTCATGGCTGCAGTCACCATCTGCAGTGATTTTGGAGCCCCAAAAAATAAAGTCTGACACGGTTTCCAATGTTTCCCCATCTATTTCCCATGAAGTGATGGTACTGGATGCCATGATCTTTGTTTTCTGAATGTTGAGCTTTAAGCCAACTCTTCACTCTCCTCTTTCACTTTCGTCAAGAGGCTTTTTAGTTCCTCTTCACTTTTTGCCATAAGGGTGGTGTCATCTGCATATCTGAGGTTATTGATATTTCTCCCAGCAATCTTGATTCCAGCTTGTGCTTCTTCCAGTCCAGTGTTTCTCATGATGTTCTCTGCATAGAAGTTAAATAAGCAGGGTGACAATATACAGCCTTGACATACTCCTTTTCCTATTTAGAACCAGTCTGTTGTTCCATGTCCAGTTCTAACTGTTGCTTCCTGACCCGCATACAGATTTCTCAAGAGGCAGGTCAGGTGGTCTGGTATTCCCATCTCTCTCAGAATTTTCCACAGTTTCTTGTGATCCACAGAGTCAAAGGCTTTGGCATAGTCAATAAAGCAGAAATAGATGTTTTTCTGGAACTCTTTTGCTTTTTCCATGATCCAGCGGATGTTGGCAATTTGATCTCTGGTTCCTCTGCCTTTTCTAAAACCAGCTTGAACATCAGGAAGTTCACGGTTCACGTGTTGCAGAACCTGGCTTGGAGAATTTTAAGCATTACTTTACTAGCGTGTGAGATGAGTGCAATTGTGTCGTAGTTTGAGAATTCTTTGGCATTGCCTTTCTCTGGGATTGGAATGAAAACTGACTTTTTCCAGTCCTGTGGCCACTGCTGAGTTTTCCAAATTTGCTGGCATGGTCACATGTAATTCCATTGAAGACTTTTAGTTTATGTAACTACCAGTCTAAAGCAAGTAGATATAGTAAGGGGTTAGCATACTTGAAAACCCAGGTAATCATGAAACAAAGACATACAATAGATTCACAAAAATCAAGAAAACTCAAGCCTAATAGAAATAAATACCATCAAATCCACAGAAGGAAAAATAAAGAGGAAGAAATAAAGAAGAAATACAAAATCAACTGGAAAACGAAGTTTAAAACTGGTAATAGATACATACTTATCAATAGTTACCTTAAATGTCAATGGACTAAATACTCTGATAAAAGGTGGGGACATCCCTGATGGCCCAGTGGTTAAGATTCTGTGCTTCCAGTGCAGGGGGGCGAGAGTTCCATCCCTGGTTGGGGAACTAAGGTCCCACTTGCTGTATGGTGAAGCCAAAAAGCAAAAACCATTTTAAAGAGTCATAGAGTGGCCAACTGGATAATAAAACAAAAGCCTACAAAATGGTGCTCACAAGAGACCCACTTCATGGTGAAGGACAAATAGATTGAAAATGAAGGGATAGAGAAAGTTATTTCATGCAAATCTGAAAATCTAAATCATTTTGCTATATATCTGAAACTAACATGACATTGTAAATCATCTGTATTGCAATTAAAAAAAAAAGTTTGTGTTTTCTCAATCTGATTGTGAAGGATGAAAGTAATGAAAGATATGTACCTACATTTTAATATAATTTTATACATGTATAAACTTAAATTTTTAGTTTCCACTAATGACTTCATTCAGCATAGTTGAAACAAAGAAACCTGTGCCATGCAGATCCAAGTATGACGGTTTGTAATCGTTCCTACAAAACAGAGCTCTTAAGGCTGATTTATCTTTAGTTATACACAAGAGGACACTGCTGGAAAATTCAGAATTTCAACTCTGATCAAATTCAAAGTGAGCAAAGTCAGTCTACTGGAAAAAAATACAGTTTTTGTTGAATATACAATATGTTTAATGGAGGTGCTTATTTGCCTAGGGGAGTCCCAATTTTGTAGCTCTAAGATATTCATTGTATGTCTTCAATTAGCTTATTCTATTTATTCTCTTGTGCATCTCACTGCTGACAATTCTCATATCAGAACTTGGCAAGGTGGTGAGGAAGGGTTCAAAATGAATACTTGTCTTTTTTTTTTTTTGGCTGCACTGGGTCTTAGTTGCAGCGTGTGGGATCTAGTTCCCTGACCAGGGCTGGAACCTGGGCCCCCTTCATTGGAAGTCTCAGCCACTCACCCACCAGGGAAGTCCTAAAATGAGAACTTCTGTCTCAATTTTTAGTCAGGCTAGTTCTGACACAAAGCTTGGCAATTTTATTTAAGTCAACAGGAGGTTAACACCTACAGTTATCTGTGGTTTTACCACAGAGCTTCCCAGGTAGTGCTAGTGGTAAAGAACTCCTCTGCCAATACAGGAGATTGAAGAGACAGAGGTTTGACGCCTGGGGCCAGAAGATCCCCTGGGGTAGGAAATGGCCATCTTTTCTCCAGTATTCTTTCCTAGAGAATCCCATGGAAGGGATTCCATGGGAGGAGCCTGGCAGACTGCAGTCCACAGGGTCACACAGAGCTGGGCACCACTGAGGTGACAGCATGCACCGTGGACTTATGAATGTGTGCGGCAGATATTTTCTGACAGTCGCTACTGACTGCTTGCCTTAGTGTTTCTATTCTATATGGAAGGAGTTGATCATGACAAACTGTGAAAGTTTGGTTATTTCTGTTATGTTTAAGATGTTAATTTACCTTTTTAGTTGATGGTATCCCAATCCCTGTGTCCGAACTAAATTAGTTCTCACTTTTAGCACCAATGTATTTACATCAAAATACTACTCACATCATGGTTTTCATTCTGGAAGCTATTGTTTAAAGTAGACATTTGTCTTGTCCTAATATAGTTGCTGGAGAAGGCAATGGCACCCCACTCCAGCACTCTTGCCTGGAAAATCCCATGGATGGAGGATCCTGGTAGGCTGCAGTCCATGGGGTCGTGAAGAGTCGGACACAAGTGAAGGACTTCACTTTCCCTTTTCACTTTCATGCATTGGAGAAGGAAATGGTGACCCTCTCCAGTATTCTTGCCTGGAGAATCCCAGGGACGGCAGAACCTGGTGGGCTGCAGTCCATGGGGTCACACAGAGTCGGACACGACTGAAGCGACTTAGCAGCAGCAGCGGCAGCAGAAATATCATTGCTATGTAATGCAAATGTTTAAGATAGTTTTAACTCGTGTGCACGGGTAGCATTTGTGTCATGGATGTTGCTATTATGAGTCAGTATGTTGCCTAGATGGAATTGGAAGGGGGTGACATGCTTCACTTTGTCTAGGGATGTCCCCAGCTTTTGTGTGGACTTCACTAGTGGCTGAAATAGTAAAGAATCTGCTTGCAGTGCAGGACATTCAGGTTCAATCTCTGGGTTGGGAAGATCCCCTGGAGGAGGGCATGGCAACCCACTCCGGTATTCTTCCCTGGAAAATCCCATGGACAAAGGAGCCTTGCAGGCTACAGTCCATGGGTTCACAAAAAGTCAGACACAACTGAGGGACTGACACACACTTTCAGCTATTGCGGCAATGAACTATGCAGGACAACCCATTGGTTCTTTACTTATCAGCAGTCCTAAGCCAGTATTTTGGAAAGCAGCTTCTTGGATGGAAATCATCTGCACATATTATACTGTACTTTATGGTGCATAACTTTCTGTGCTGTGCTTAGTCACTCAGTCACTCAGTCTTTGCGACCCCATGGACTGTAGCCCGCCAGGCTTCTCTGTCCATGGGGATTCTCCAGGCAAGAATGCTGGAGTGGGTTGCCACGCCCTCCTCCGGGGGATCTTCCCAACCCAGGGATCAAACCCAGATCTCCCACATTGCAGGCAAATTCTTTACCTACAATGACCCAATTTGCTGGAGCCCCACTGTTACATTATATCACTTTGGCACTGTGCTCTGATGACTAAAACTTCCAAAAATCCTCTGATTTGAAACTCTTTCCCAGTTCTTTGCTAGTTGGCCAATTAGTGGGGTTTTTTGTTTGTTTGTTTGTTTTTAAAGGTGGTTCTATTACCGAACCCAGGTCTGGTTGCTTGCCATTCAAAAGCCAATAAAGAGGCCAAGTTGGTGGAAAGGAAAGTTTGCTTCATGTTGGATGCAGGCAATTAGGGGAAGGTGGGATGGACACCTGTCCAAAGGCTGACTCCCGCACTCCACCCCTAACAATCAAGGGGCAAGAACTTTTATAGGCAGAGAGAAATTAATCTTCAGTTCCAAGGCCAATTTGTTTCCATTTTCTGAGACCAGTTCTCAGAATTGTGGTAGCACATGTCATGGCTACAATCTGGTCATCATGTAGTTAACTTCTTCCTCTGGTGTGAGTTTCAGGATCTATATGACAGCTAACAGGATATGCCTTCGAATATTATCTATCGCCCTTGATAAGGAGCTAAAATCCTTGAGTGTGCTTAGTGATCAAAATCTTATTATTTGGTCTCTTTTGACAACTTTCCTTTGTTTCTCTATTTTCTAACTTCTCTAATTAAATTTACTCTTTGGCTAAAGCTTTTCCACAGACAAAAAGGAGGCTAAGGACTTTTGCAGCAAAGACTGTAGGGTCCTGCTCTGTTTCAGTTCTGTTCCTGTGTTATCTGAAGAACCTAAATTTCTTCCTGAAAACAGGCTTACAAAGGTGTTTACAAAGGAAGTCTCTTTTTAGGGTTCTATTACTGTCTATTCTTCTTATATCTTTACCATTCCAAAAAAAAAAAAAACTTCAGGAAATAATTCCCATTCCTTTCTAGTCATTGTTTTCTCTTAGTCTCAAGCTGTGGTCCCTTGACCTACCCCTGCCTACACCTCTTTGTTGTTCAGTCATTCAGTCATGTCAGACTCTTTGCAATCCCATTGACTGCAGCATGACAGGATTCCCTGTCCTTCACCATCTCCTGGAGTTTGCTCAAACTCATGTCCATTGAGTTAATAATGCCATCCAACCATCTCATCCTCTGTCACCTCCTTCTCCTCCTGCCCTCAATCTTACTCAGCATTAGGGTCTTCCAATGAGTCAGCTCTTCCCATCAGATGGCCAAAGTATTGGATCTTTAGCATCAGTCCTTACAATTAATATTCAGAGTTGATTTCTTTTAGGATTGACTGATTTGATCTCCTTGCAGTCCAAGGGACTCTGAAGAGTCTTCTCTAGCACCACAGTTCAAAAGCATCAATTCTTCAGCACTCAGCCTTCTTTATGGTCAAACTCTCACATCCATACATGATTACTGGAAAAACCACAACTTTGACTAGACCAAATTTTTGGCAAGGTGATGTTTCTGCTTTTTAATATGTTTCCTAGGTTGGTAATAGCTTTTCTTCCAAAAAGCAAGTGTCTTTTAATTTCATGGCTGCAGTCACCATCTGTAGTGATTTTGGGGCCCCCCAAAATAAAGCCTGTTACTATTTCCATTGGTTTCTCATCTATTTACAATGAAATGATAGGACCAGATGCTATGATCTTAGTTTTCTGAATGTTTAGTTTTACGCCAGCTTTTCAACTCTCCTCTCTCAGCTTCACCAAGAGGTTCTTTAGTGCCTCCTCCCGTTCTGCCATAAGGGTGGTGTCAGCTGCATGTCTGAAGTTATTGATATTTCCCCTGGAAATCTTGATTCCAGCTTGTGATTTATCCAGCCCATTATTTCACATGATGTACTCTGCATACAAGTTAAATAAGCAGGGTGACAATATACAGCCTTGATGTAGTCCTTTCCCAATTTTTAACCAGTCTGTTGTTCCATGTCTGGTTCTAACTGTTGCTTATTGACCTGCATACGAGTTTCTCAGGAGACAGGCAGGTGGTCTGGTATTCTCATCTTTTTAAGAATTTTCCACAGTTTCTTGTGATCCACACAGTCAAAGGCTTTAGTGTAGTCAATGAAGCAGAAATAGATACTTTTCTGGATTTTCCTTGCTTTTTATATGATCCACTGGATGCTGGCAATTTGCCTACACCTCTACTGTGAAATTGCTACTTTCTGCAGCTATTCTGGAGGGTTTATCCTGATATAAGACCTATAAAAAAATTTTAAAAGGTGATAAGTCATGTCAAGATAGTAAATTATAAGCAATTTTCCCCAAAATCTTTAACATTGTTCTTACTTATGTTAAAAGAAACAAACAAACAAAAAAAACTTGTATCCCTTGCAATATGGTAGAGAGGTTAAGGCAGCAGATTTGAAGTCTGGCTCAAGATAGAACCCAAATCAACCCACTTAGTCCTGTGACCTTGGAAATGTTACTCACTTGCTATGTTCCTCAATTTTTTCACTTTTTCACAGGGGAGATGGAAGGATCAAAGAAGATTAACATAATGACTGGCACAAATTAAAACTACAAATAGTATATGTTTTATCATTATAGTCCATCATCCTCTACCTGCAATTTTAAAATCCCCAAAGATCTGAATACTGAAATATTTTCAAAACTTTTGTGCTAAAACTTATTTGGAAAAAAAAAAAAAGTTGACCTGAACAGATTCGAAGGTACTTACACTTTATTTCATTTTAATATTCAGTCATTTTTACATGGAAATATTACCATTGTTGATTTGGGGGTTCTGCTATTACACAGATTATGTTTCTAAAATCGAGGAAGTTCTGAATTCTGAAATATGTGTGATCTCAAGGATTTCATAAGAAAGCCCAAGATTTGGCATCACCGTTTCTTTCACTCACTCAGATTTTGCTTGTTATTCTTAATAAGCCCCAGAATGTCATAGAAATCATTGCTGGGATTTGCTAAAGGTCAGTGCTTATACACTGGCACATTCCCCTGTTCCAAAGGTCCTGAGAACATTTGAAATAAGGATGAGATCTCTTCTGCACTTTTGCTGGCATTCATGTCATAAGATTTTCATAAAAGTCATTTAAAAAAACAAGAAAGCATTATCAGAAGTATGAAAATTGACTTGCTTTATGCTTCAAAAATTCTAATTTTTAAATGTCCTTTGCCTCATTTCAAAGTAAGTACTTCAGACCCCATGGGACACCCAGCTAAAAGCATTGAAGGGACACCATGAGGCAAGGGGGGGGGATAAGTGGTGGCTGGCCTTGTGGCATATGGCCCACCCATTCCCAAGATCCAGCTGGGAACTTTTTAACTGCAGCAACTTTAATATATGTTATTGGAGCTGGACTTATCACTGACTCATTTACAATACTTAAAAAGGCAGAGTATTTTCTAATCTCTCTTACACACTGGTCTCTTTTGGGAAGTCTTATGAAGCAAGATGGAGAAGGCAATGGCAACCCACTCCAGTACTCTTGCCTGAAAACTCCCATGGACAGAGGAGCCTGGTAGGCTGCAGTCCATGGGGTCACTAAGGGTTGGACATGACTGAGTAACTTCACTTTCACTTTCCACTTTCATGCATTGGAGAAGGAAATGGCAACCCACTCCAGTGTTCTTGCCTGGAGAATCCCAGGGATGGGGGAGCCTGGTGGGCCACTATCTGTGGGGTCGCATAGAGTCAGATACAACTGAAGCAACTTAGCAGCAGCAGCAGCAGCCTGAAGCACGATCCCTGAACATGTAATTCAGGAGCTTTCAGCAGCCACACACAACAAACTATAGTGTTAATCGCCCTCAGCTCCATGAGTTATTTAAAGCATACCATGAAAACCACAATTCCTTTCTTTCTCTGATTACTGTTTTTGTTTGTTTCTTCTTCACCACTTTCTTTGGGTCTTTCCCTTTTATATGCTTTGCTTCTGGTCTTATGTATGGTCAAAAGGTCCCTGCCCTTCATTCATATAACCCTGACAGGAAGTTCAGTATCTGCTGCATAACAAATTACTCCAAAATCTAGTGATTTGAAACAACAAACTTTTTTTTTTTGGTGGGAGTGGCGTGGGAGGTGGAGTTCTGACTCAGGCTCTCTCATGAGACTACAGTCAAGATGTCAAGTGGATTTGCAGTCAACTGCGGCTTGAGTATCAGCTTCCAAACACTCATGTGGCTACTAGTCAGAGGTCTTAGTTCATCTCCATACGGGCTTCTCTGTAAGCACTAATTTGGGCTTCCTTACAGCATGGTGGCTGGGTTAAAGGGACAAGCATGGTGAATGATAGGATCATAAAAGCATTTCATCTTTGACGAGCTGTCATCAAAAGCCACACCATATCACATCCACCGCATTCTTTTGGTCCAGGCAGTTGAGAGAATGGGGAATAAACTTTCCTTCTTAATGGGGAGTGACAGATTTTTGCAAGAGAGTGTAGAAAGTTGGAACTGTTGCTATGGCAAAATTTTTATAAAGTCGTATTTGCCACATTATAGATTTTCTCACTCTTAGAGTGCTCAGACAACACAAGATTTTTGAAGGTACATTCAGGACTGAACTGGATGAAGAAAGAAGTATATAGAGAGAAGGACCACCGGCAGGCTTTGTACTGACTGTAAAGGTAAATGGCTGAGGCTTTCTCCCAGCTCCATTCTAGCCACCATGTTTTGAAAATTTATTCCCATTTGATTAGGCTGACTGAAGACACAATCATGTAAATTCAAGACATATATCTTTGCACTTGGTTTTCTTACTTATAATTTCTTTACTCCTATTTTCTAAAGAGATAATTAGAAGTTAGGGGTTGAGATCATCATCCTTTATCGCTCTGATGGAATGGCCTGAAATTTATCTTAAAAAGTAATTTTTCCCTATGCTGATAGCTGATTAGAAATGAATGATATGAGATCATAGCATATCCTTTTTTCAAAACTCTGATTTTCAAATATAAGCAAAATAGAGGTCAATTACAGAAATAATGTTAATGCTTGAGAAATTACAGGCAAATAATATAAAATGAATTCCATATCTCATTTTAGGATGAGATACACTATGTATATCTATGTACATAAAGGATATGTTTTGACAGAGTGTGACTTAAATCCATCAGAAGCATGATTCTTTAAAAAAAAAAAAATCCATTGAGAGAAATGATCCCCCTTTAATCTTACTCTTTTCTTCTCAGTTTAGGGCTAGGTGTGAAATTCCATTTAACTAGTTCTGTCCTAAAATGATGGAGAAGGCAATGGCACCCCACTCAAGTACTCTTGCCTGGAAACTCCCATGGATGGAGGAGCCTGGAAGGCTGCAGTCCATGGGGTCGCTGAGAGTTGGACATGACTCAGTGACTTAAACTTTCACTTTTCACTTTCATGCATTGGAGAAGGAAATGGCAACCCACTCCAGTGTTCTTGCCTGGAGAATCCCAGGGACAGGGGAGCCTGGTGGGCTGCCGTCTGTGGGGTCGCATAGAGTCGGACACAACTGAAGCGACTTAGCAGCAGCAGCAGCAGTCCTAAAATGAAAGGCTCTTTCTGGAAGCTGTGGGGGTTATGTGCTTTAAGTTTGGCTGATTAAATTAAAAATTCACTTTGAAGAGATCTTGTTTACCTGGAGGACAAGGCAAGAGAAGGGCTAGGAAGAATCCGTATCTCTACTATATTAATCAAACTGTCCAGTTAGGATGTCCATATTGCTGGTGATTAATTCTGTCCTTGATTGACAAAAGCTTCACTAACACTTCTTTATATGTCCTTTGCTACCTATCATCCAAAGCTCTCACTGATTTATTCTGTGCATATGTAATTTGTGTCTATATAAAGCAAATGAACAAGGTACACAGCCAACATAGAAACTGCTAGAGTTTTAAGTTGTGCAGGGAACTGTGTAAAAATATATATTAACCTAAGAAAGAAAACCAAATAAAAGGGTGAAAGGGAAATGCTCTCATACAGGAATAGTGGAATCTTTAGCACTTAGAAACTTCTCAATTGTTTACTAAGAAATGTCTAAAAACATGGTTAAAAATTACTCTCCTAACAGGTTCATTAGTTTAGGACCAAGAACAGTTGGACATTGGCTTCTGTGGCTTCGGTTTAATTGCTATGACTGGATGTTGGGACATCTTCTTGCTGCTGCCTGCTCCATGAAGTCTATTTTCCTATTCCCATCTTTTAAGCCCTCCTCATGGCATGGACACGCCCTCAACCCTGGGACATCTGATCTCTACACACTTCCCAGTACATAAAGTCCTTTAGTCCTTTTCAGGATAAATTTTTTGCTTTGTCTCATAGGCTTTTCTTCAGGCTTCAGTTCATGCTGTTTCTTCTTTGTTCTTAAAGGCAATACAACATTTATTGAGTGTATCCTATGTACCATGACTACCAGATGAAAGAAAGATCTTAATGGTTGGGTTAATAAGCTTTCACTTTTGAAGATGCAAATGTCTTAGTTTGGGTTATATTAAGAGTCAGTTTTTTTTTTTTAATATTAGCATACTTGTTTTCATCCATGCTTGTTTTCGTCCATGGAATTCTCTGGGTAAGAATACTGGAGTGGGTAACCTTTCCCTTCTCCATCTAATTTAATAGTTAACTAAAATCATTGCATTCAAATAGAGGAAGTTGGTCCTAAAGGGGGAGAAAATAATTTTAGATTTTGGTACAGCGTTAGAGATGACAGCACATCTGAGTAGAGGGCTCTGTGTAATTGATGACAGAGTAAGAACAGAGGTATTTGGTGGTCCAGGGGCAAGGTACCAGACCAACCTTATCTATTATAAATGTTGCTTAGGATCAGCCCTGCATTTCAATGACCAAAATGGAAGCTTTCCCTTTTCTACTTCCTTTAATTTTTAAATTTAGCTATGATATTTCCTGCTCCTAGATCCCCAAACTGAAGGCCAACACTATTTGTAGTTCTAATTTTCTATAACTGATAGATTAAATTAACCCTTGTGGATCAATATAGGGACACAACCACTATGTATTATCTTGGTTCTATGTAACAATTTCTAGGTTCTGAGGATCCATTCTAATGTGAACTGTTCTTTCTGTTTCCTGTATAATCCCATTCTATTCTTAATTCAGAGATGAACTTACAAATTCTTAAAACAGGACTTGAAATTTAAGTGGACTTAAAATTCTTTAGTTTTCTGATTGAATTCTTAACCTCTGATATTCTCTTATTGTCTTTCTTCCTGGGAAAAGAAATGACTGTGGTGAGGTTAAGAGTGCTTTATACTAAATAATTCTGGTTCTTCCCTTGTACACATTTCAGGATTGCACTTTTTTTTTTAGTAGACTTTCATTTTTGTCTCATAACAATAGTATGTTAGCATTATGAGGCTCATATATATTATGGGTTGTAAAATTTGAAGAGAAGATTATAACCAACTAGAATTCCAATTTAAAAGGATCAGTTTTCTTTATGCCATAAACCTCTTTCTCTTAATATCCCATCAGAAAGTTCACTCTGAAATTTAATATTATTAATATTTAATAATATTTTAGAAACTAATAGTATAAAAAATACCATTGCCCTTGAACAATGAAGGTCTTAGGAATGCTGACCAACCACCCAATCACAAATCTGAAAATCTGGGAATAATTTACAGTTAGTCCTCTATACCTGTGTTTCTGCATCCATAGATTCAGCTGACTATTGATTGTGTAATACTAGACCTATTTACTGAAAAACATAAGTGGACCTGCACTAAAGTTCAAATCCACATCATTCAAGGGTCCACTCCTACAGTATATTTAACAATGAGTATCATCTCAAAAGAAAATGTTTGTTAAAGATCTCAGTTATCATAATAGGATTGCACTTCTTTTTTTTCTTTGAAGTTAGTTATGGTCATGTGATTTGCTTTGGGTGGTGAAATCAGTAGTCGTGAGATCTGGGCAGAAGTCTGGAGAGCCGTTCTGTGATTTGCCATGTCGTTTGCTTGCCAAGGCCCTCAGGTGGGGGCTGCTCCATCAAGCCCCATCGCCAATCTCCAAAGAACATGCAACATGAGGGAGAAATTTAACTTTTGTTGTGTTATGCCCCTGAGATGGGGGAGTGGGGGGTGATTTGTTATTGACATGAACTCAGTCTGTCTGTCTTGTCTAAATTCTACATTGTCAAAATTATAAACCTAATTAAAGAAACAGTCATCAAACTTGATAGCTTAATAGAAAACAACAACAACAACAAAAACACAACACTCCTCTCCACAAAATAAATAGCAACAGACACAAAATTCACCTCGGTAATCAGAACCATGAATCCCTTCAATGTTATCCTCTTGGGGTTAGAAGTAGTTCAATGTTACATGGTCAGTTAAAGAAAGATAGGTGAAGGGACTGCATCGATATTGTGTTGCATATCAGTTACTGTGGCAGAGATGTAAATATTCCTTTGAAATCAGAGTGAGATATTGCTTTATTTTGGTTTTTATTTAATATACTGAGTCAATGTGCCAAACAAACTGCCCTGTGGAGTCTTTCAAAATAAGTTCCTAGAAGGCTTTAGAATCTCTGCACTGTTATACCATGGGTATGCTAATCTGGAGTGTAGACGAAACTGTAGTCTTCTGAGGGTGAATGATAACAATGGGATTCACAGAACCCTCAAAGCCCCACCCCAACTTTCTGTGTGTGTGTGCCTGTTTTCTATCCATGCAAATATGAAGATGGAGATTAGGTTAAAGGAAGGAAATGTTGATTAATCACCACAGTTAAAGATTCATGACTTTGACCTGAATATTAACCACATCAAATTCTACTGATTTGAAAGGAGAAAACTCTGTCATTGTCAATCATCAAATGTCAAATGTCTAAAACTGCTTGATGTTATGAGTTTTTTAGCTTAATGGGAATCCTTTACCTTCTTTTTAACCTCTATTTTGGGAAATAGCAACAGAAGACATTTCAAAATGAAACCTATATTTATATTGCTGCATTGCCATCTTCTAGTTTTGTTTTGTTTTTTTAACTTTGGACAAACTTTTAAAACTCTTCAGCTTCAGTTTTCTCATCTGTGCAGACAAAACCCACTTCAAAAGGGGTAAGGTATTCAACACACCAAATCTGCTTTTTACCACATAGCAGACATAAAAATGTCTTTTCTTTTTCTTCTCAGCTCCAAACATATTCTGATATTATTTAAATTACATTTAGAGTTAAAAAAAAACAGAAATCTCATTTTAAAAATATTATGGCTATGGATCTTGAATTGTTAACATATCTTATTCTAATATATTTAAATTTTTTCTTAACATTTACAAATGTTAGACTATGCCCATCTTTTGAGCAGAAGGGAAATAGCTAACTTGACACCAAAGCAAGTTAAACTCAAGTGGATAAATTGTTTTCAGTGTAAAACTATAATCTAAGATAAATACAAAAGGTTTCTTCCTATAAGCCCCTTTGTCTTATAGCAGTTATTCATAAAGCCCTCTGAGATAATGACAGAGTAATGAGTCCATTCCTGTGGAAATATACTCATTTCTATTCAGCTTGTTGATTCCCAGGGGAATTATGAATTGCTTTCCTAGTTTAAACACGTAGTTCATGAATCTCAAATTAAAAAAAAAAAATAATGTAGGAGTCAATAACTACCAGTTTACCTTTACATAGCTAGACAGCTGTTCAAACCGTCTGAAAACAAACTGAAGAGATGAAACAGAAATGCAAACTAAACTACTTGTTATTTGTGGAAATTCCTACACTAAGTAATGCATCCTTCCTAGGATGCAGATAAAATGCAGTTAGGGAGGTTGCAGTGAAAGTCTGGGCCACCACTGTGAAACTGTTATTGACTTTTCAGGTGCACAATTTTGTGCCTTGACCAGGCTCATGTTTTTATGAGACACGAATGGCAAGAGTAATTCACAGGGAGTACCAGCAATTCTGAGGTCCATGGGCAGCCCCAGGATTTATAAGTGGCGGGCCCCAAAGCAGGTTGCATGTTGTAAAATCTTCTATTTAAATCCTGTAGAAGCACATTTTCTCTCCAGCTTCCCACAATCCCAGTCACTCCCTCTCATCTTCTATTTGGCTTCTTTCACTCTGACTCAGGTCTGGGTATTTGATCTGAGCCCCATCTTCCCCTCTCCTCTTCTGTTACAGGGGAACAAGCATTGACGGCCAGCCTCTGCCCTTTTTCGGATCCCCATCTCCTCTCTGCCACTCAAGTCCTTTGCTCCTGCCATTACTCCCCCTTTCTCCTGTGAGAATATGGGGATATTCATGAATATTTCACCCCTTTCTCCTGTTTCATGAATATTTCATCTTCTGTGGACTTTGTTTCATTTAGCATAAAAGCATGTTCTATGTTGTCCCACCTCCATGAAAACAGAATTTCCAGCTTTCCCTTGACCACACACCCTGCTTCTGTCTCTGTTTTGTTTGGGTGCTTAGTGTCCTCTGCTGAATGCTGGGCAGCCTCTGCCAGGAAATGATGCCATTCATGCCAGGCATGAATGGCTCATGGGCACCAGTAAGATATAAGATAAACGTTATTGTTCACACATTAAACAACAAAAGGACTCACCAAGGAGAAGTGTTCTGGTTTGGTCCAGAGTGAAGCAAGAGCAAAGCGGAGTGGGTGACATTGGATTTTTTTATTTGATAGGAGCCTGGGGTAGGTTGGGGTGGACTGGGGGACCTTGAGGGCTGGATGGGGTTTGTGTGGGGCCAACTTTCCCATCTGCACCAAAGGAGGAAGTCTGTGGACTTTCTTATTCAGTCACCCAGACATGGGGCAATAGGGTCAAGGGAGAGGGATGGAGCATAAGAGCGCTCAGAGATCAAACTTGATAAATGGAATCTCTCTTTATTATGATCTTTCCTTCACCCTTCCCCTTCACTATAAACCTTCTGCATTTCTACACTACCATCTAATTTTTAACTCCTTTCCAGTTGCCTTTTTTAATAATATTTTATAGCTTTATTTTTTTAATATTTAGTCATTTGGCTGCTCCAGGTCTTCGCTATGGCAGGCAGGGTCTCTAGTTGTGGCATGTGGGATCTAGTTTCTTGACCAGGGGTGGAACATGGGCTCACTTCACTAGGAACAGGAAGTCTTAACCACTGGATCACCCAGAAAGGCCCCAAATTGCCTTTTAATTTCTAGTAACTCTACCATAAGGATTCTTGTCAGAGTCATGAATAGCCCCCATGTCACCAAATCAAATAATTTCTCTGCTTATCTTACTAGACCCATCAGGCCACTTTATTCTCCTTGTTTCATTCTTGTCTCTCTGGTTCCATAGCATCACACTCCCTAGGTTTTCTCCTATCTCCCTGGTTACTCTTCCCAGTCATCTTCATGTGCTACTTCTCTCTGACATGAAATATTGGGGTCATTTAGGACTATGTCCTCCTTCTTCTTTTATATCAATCACAGAGTCATAGCAGATACCATTTATTTTTGTGACTTTACATATCTGTATACCATAGATATATAGTATTTTTATATATGGCAAATTTATATCTCCATATAGTTATTTCATATAATTTTCAAGCTTAAATACAGCCTATTTGAAAGTGCTATATGGACTTCTCATAGAAATCCAAAATTTAGAATTCCCCAAGGAAAATTAGATTTCCCTTCCAAAATATGTTTCTCTTTCAGTCTTCTCTGTTTCAGTAAATGACATCACCAAGTTTCCATGACTGAAGCCAGAAACCCAGACTCTTGACTGATTATTTCTTCCATTCTCTCATTTTCTATATACACTCCTTTGACATGTTTCATTGTTCTGCCCCTCAAAGACAGCTAATCCTACCCATCTGTCTGTCTTTTGTATAGAATAAGCCATCACCAGATAATCATCTTTCTTCCCAGGGCACTATGGGAGCCTCCCAACTCAGCTCCACCTTTCCACTCTTTTTCCACCAAGCCAGCCTTTCAGAGTAGTCAGAGGGATATTTAAGCAGTAAATCAGATCACATAACTCTCTTGCTTAAATCTCCCCAGTGGCTTACTGATGTACACAGAGTAAATTCCAGAGTCTGTATCATACCACATACAGTGCCCTCTGTGTGGCTGAAATGATTGGGTGGTTATTCTGCATTATATACTATTCTGAGGGCTTTCCAGGTACTCATTTATTCAATCTTCACACCAGCCCTGTGACGTAAATATTACTATATCCATTTTAGCGGAGGAAATGAACCATGGGGGATGTTAAGGATCCTGCCTAAGGAGGCACAACTAAGTGGTGGATCTGGATTCAAATGCAAGCCCCTTGACTCCAGAGTTCATTCTGAACCACCACATATGACTACTTCTTGTGAGCAAAGGCATGGACGAAGAAATGAGGCATGAAATGAATGGTCATTCAACCATTCCTAAACTGATCCAGAGAAGCAAAACCCCTGCTTCACAGGACAGGACCAAGAAGCTTTGGCAACTCTCTACAACACAATTTTTATGCCAGCAATAGGCCTGGGTTTTAACCTGATTAATCTTTTCCTTCTTTTCTTTCAACCATACCATCAGCATAGAGACTTGTGGATTCCAGCCTGAGAGTGTTGTGCCTGCTTGCAATCGGCATGGGGAGCATAGCAATGACAAAATGAGATCCGGCGCATTGCAGTGTGTCATGCCTCTGCCATGGGCAATTAGCAGAATTGAATCCACCTTCCTTGCCTAGATATAAAGTTCTACCTTTGTGGCCAGCACCAATTTTTTTTTTTTTTTTTTTTTGCACTTCCAGAGTTCATGTTTCTGGTCATGTCAGTAAATCATTAACGTTGGGTCCTGTTCTGTACAAGACAAACTGTGGGATACAGATTGAACTAGAACTAGTTTCTGCCCTAAAGATAAGAGGAAGAGATAGAAACTTTGTTACTAAATATAACAAAAATCAATTCATGGAAATGTTATTTAAAATGCACAAAAATTTGTCAGAGCACAGAGGAGAGGGGAATTAATTCTTCTCGAGGTAATGCAGTGGTTTCATGGAGTGGGTAATGGGCATTTATGAATTCAACAAATACTTGAATTTTTGGCTCTGGGCTGGGTGCATCATCCATTTCATGGGATTTATCAGTTTAAGTCAGACAAGCAAAGAAAAGGTCATCTCTTGACTGTAGTCAATATTTATTTCCCAAGACTGAGAAAATTTTTCTGATTTGGTAATCCTACTAGCTTAAAACACCCTCCTATCTTCATGGTGTGTGTGTCCTTAGTTAGTCAGTCCTGTCTGACTCTTTGTGACCCCATGGACTATAGCCTGCCAGGCTCCTCTGTTCATGGTATTCTCCCAGGCAAGAATACTGGAGCGGGTTCAGTTCAGTTCAGTCACTCAGTCATGTCCGACTCTTTGAGACCCCATGGACTGCAGCACACCAGGCCTCCATATCCATCACCAACTCCCAGAGCATGCTCAAACTCATATCCATTGAATCAGTGATGCCATCCAACCATCTCATCCTCATCCTCTGCCTTCTCCTCCCACCTTCAATCTTTCCTAGCATCAGTCTTTTCCAATGAGCCAGTTCTTCACATTAGGCGGCCAAAGTATTGGCACTTCAGCTTCAGCATCAGCCCTTCCAAAGAATATTCAGGATTGATTTCCTTTAGGATTGACTGGTTTGATCTGCTTGCTATTCAAGAGACTCTCAAGAGTCTTCTCCAGCACCTCAATTCAAAAGCATCCCCTTTTCCAGAGGATCTTCCTGACCTGGAGGTGGAAGCCTGGTCTTCAGCATTGCAGATTGATTCTTTACCATCTGAGCCACCAGGAAAGCCTCTGTCTTGCTGGGAAAAGGTAGAAATGAGAAAGGATGGAGTCAGCTGCTTCTGCTCTGTTTTGGAGAGAGGTGTCTAGGAAGAAACTGCTCTTGATCATCAGGTAGTGAGACTATTAATACACATGTGATATTCTGGAAATTCTTGCTGGGACATAAAATTATAATTGTTACAGTAAAATAATCCGGTATGCAGGCTTTGAAACATTTTGAAAATAGTCTTTTTTGAAAATTTCTGTTTAGCATTTTCTTATTAAATGAATAATTTGCATTTCCTCCAAACTTCTTCCAGTATATTCCATAATTGCATAGTACCTTTGAGTAGTTGAAATGAGAAACATCTGCTATGCTGTGCTTTTGAACTAGACATAATAGTTATTCTGGGAAGAAGTCAGGAGATAAAAAATAAATAAATAAAATAACTGCTAAGACAAAAGAATAAATTTTTAAAAAGCAACCTGGTGTGTGATACACTTAGAATATCATTCGCATCAAGCTCCTGACCTTCAAAAAATATTTTGTTGTAGACTGCTGGGTTTGGAGTGGGGAAGAGAAGTACAGGGAAGATGTTTGGAGAGTCTTATAAGTGCTGTTTTTGGAGATAATTTAACAGAGAGTGCTGTTGCTTCAGTTCCTAATTTCTAGGTTCATTTGTTCAGATATGATAGTCCTAGATTCATGATGTTGATTTAGCTGAACTCGCCTGATTAGCATGATAGCCTCCTTCAGCCTCATCAGCCTGAAAAGAGTGTTCTTAGGCATGCGTGGTTTGGTATAGTTCAATAACTTTTCAGAAACCTAAATTTTCTGGATGATATACTTGCCCTTCATGAAATTCATTTCACCTGTCCCCACAAGTATCTGTGGGGTGGTCAGGGATGAAGACTCAACCCATAGAGTGTAATATTGAATGCTATGAATTGGTTCTGAACACTTTGGATTCAGAAAAATCTAACTGAATTCTGTGAATGTTCTCACTTGTAGTGTGAACTTGGGAAAGTTATTTAATGTCTCTAAACTTTAGTTTCTTTATGTACACACTGAGACAAAGATCTTACAGTGATGAGAAGATAAAATGAGATAATCTATGTAAAGTGGCATTTGTCATACGGTTAGTTCTTTGTCCAGCAGAGGGAAAAGTACAGTGACAAGTAATCCTGGGGTCAGAATCGATCCTGATCATTTCTCCTGATGGTCCTAGTTAGCCTGGCTGAGTGGGGAGAGTGACACCGTGTCATGCCACTTAGATCCCTCTTAAAGAACCTGGCACTTACACTTAAGTGGTTGGCAGCGCTGACTGCTGACAGCTCAGAATTGCATCCCTTTCTCAGAATGAAAAAGGCTGCTTACTTGAGGCTATTCCCCTCTCTAGGAGCAGCCCTTATCCAGCAATTGGTCACTGTTGGGCAGTACTAAAGCCCATACTCCTTGCCTCAATAAAAACACCCTTGGAAGACTTCCAAGTTTTAGAACGTTTTGATTGATTGACGGAGGCAGCTGTTGCAGCTGCATCTCCATTTGTCTTCCCCTTCTGTTCAACCCTGTCATATGGCTGCTTCCTAAGAGCTGTGCCTGAGAACATATCCCATTAAGCCTTCTGCATGCATATCTCAGCATCTTAGAGTTTCTTTGTTCAGGACACCTAGAGAGACAGGAGGCACCTCCCACCTCCATCTTCCCACACCATTTTGTGTTGTATTGCTTCTGAGAGAAAGGATATAAATTTCCAGAGGTGGAGCTTCCCAGAGATAGCTGAGGGCATTTGGTGATAACAACAGTCCACAGAAGACTATTTTGTTGTTATTATCAAAATGGTCTTTTTCTTTCCTCTGTATATTTCAGGCTTCCCCAAGCTTTTCTGTATTTTTTGTCCGCACAGTTTGGTTCACTCCAGATTAATTCCCTGCTTTTCTTCCTCTACCTGGGTGCTCAGAGCTAGGAGCTAGACAGAAGACAGCAGCTCCTGACATGAATTCCACATGTTCCTTCATCCCACTGTCCTTTAAGAGAAAGTGACAGACACTTTACTAAGACAGCGTAAAAAGAACCTAATGAAGAAATGGAATGCGAGTCCCTGAAAGACTGCCTGTCTGTTGGGCTTTGATTTTGAAGTGGCTTGAGTACTACCTGGCAGGACCACAATAGACTTTTGAAATGACAAAAAAGGGAGCTCACATTTGTTAAAGCTGTAACTAGCTTGAATCAATGCCAGACTGCCAAAGTTTAGCTGACTTTAGGCTACTCCCAGGTCTTCTAGCCTCAGAGGTTTTCCCTGATAAATAAATTAAATATTTTATTTATTTTAAAATAAATCATATAAACAGATTCTGGTCAATTGCTCCTTCGCCACATGCAGATCACTGCTTCTGTCATTCTGATGTTTGGAAAGAACATTTCTGCCTTTTAAAAGTTATGGATTTAGCTGGAGTCACAAGAGATATTGCATAAAACTTCAGCCACATGATTTCAAATATTCTGAAATTAATTATAAAATCAAGATAGCTTTCAAATCATATGACAGGCAAGCCACCATCACCATGTACTGCAACTGCCTTGGAACACAACCTTTACAAGGTGAGCAGATTCTTAGTATTGCATTTGACTCAAGTGAACATTCTTACATTTTACATTTTCTCTCTCTCTCTTTTTTTTTCTTTTTTGTTTTGAACATTCTTGAATAACCTAGTTTGTTTTCTAGACAATTAAGGACAAAGTAAGTGAAATGCTATAGTCAGTGTCTAGTTTGATGAATGTCCTCCTGTGAATGATACCAAATGTCAGGGGGGAAGTGTCTGTTTTCATATAGCAGTATTTTCCTTTGGTAATCCGCCTCATAAAATCTATCAGCAACTATTGGACTCTTAAATCTTTCTAAGTGTTATGTATTATGGAAAGTAGAAAAGTTATTAAACTTGTGCCCATAGGGAGATATGAATCATAAAAATTCAATCAACTAGAATTAAAAGCTTCAGATTTATAATTTATGTTGAGATGAGCAACACTAAAAACATAAATGTACTAAAACCAAAAAATAGTAAATGAAGTCATCTTTAGCTTTCAGAATAGTTTGTATTTGAGAAAATTCCTAACTGTACAGGAATGAATTATAAGTCTTGTTATGTAATTTACTCCAAATTAATTAACCAGAAGGCATAATTTGCAAAAGAAAAATATACTTTTAATGTTTTTAAAATCCATTGTTACTGTTTGTTTTAAGCAGAATTTCTTGTCAAATGAAATTTTACCTGAATTCCAATTTAAAACAGGTGAATAAAATCATGATTTAATCAAATATAGTTCCTAAAGTACATTTAGTAAAATACTTCTGATAGGACATTGTGGTTCTCTATTTAGGTGTCTATATGCTTCCGTGAACTCCTGGAAGAAAAAGCACTGTGCCTTATTGACTCAGCGTCTAGAATTCTTCCTGGCCCTTAGGAGTCAGAGGAAAAAAAAAATGTGTGTTTTTCACACATGGGCTGAGTAAATGTGTGGGTCACCAATAGTCTCGCTCTCAGTGAAATCATGAGTTAGTCAGTAATGGATTAGATCTATTGGCACTTCAGTGTTATTGATAGCTTGCTTTTATGCACAAATTGTTCAGCATTTCTTTTGCTCAAAGGGTTGTCTTTCTAGAATCCTCCACAAAGAATATAATTTGAATAATCACACCCATGTCTATGGTAGTGAGGGTAGACCCTGAGAGGGTGGTTAGTGGCTCTCTTGATACAACCTGCCTTCTTAAAACTCTGTGATCCTAATTAAATCAATCATCCTTCTTAATGGGTCAGATGATTAAGGCAATCAACCCATTCTTCCTAAAGCAGATTGATTTAATGGAAGTCAGGAAACCTAAGGGGATTGACTTAATTGGGGTCAAGAAACCTAAGGAATTTTGGTGGTCTAATGAATGACAGGAGATTTAGGAAAGACAATAGATTTAATGGGGCCATGATATTTAAGGGAGCTGTTTTAATCAATGTGATTCACTCAATTAATGGGGACTGACTTAATCAATAGGGGTCACATGATTTAGGGTGCTGATTAAATGCATTGCAGTCATGTGATTACAAGCAGCCAGATTGAAATGCTGGTAGTTCCGTATTTTAAGGGGACTGATGGAATAAAGGCAATCCAATGATTTAAGTGGGATTAACAGCGGGATTAACAGATTAGGAAAGCTGATTAATTTGGCTCAGATGGTAAAGCGTCTGCCTACAATGTGGGAGACCGGGGTTCAATCCCTGGTTTGGGAAGATCTCCTGTAGAAGGAAACGGCAAACCACTCCAGTACTCTTGCCTGGAGAATCCCACCGACGGAGGAGCCTGGTAGGCTACAGTCCATGGGGTCGCAGAGAGTCGGACACGACTGAGCGACTGAACTGAACTGAATCCCATTAAAGCAATTTGCCTTCTTAATTCTCCTGAACCCCATTAAATTAATCAGCTTTCCTAATCAGTTAATCCCACTGTTGAAGAAAGTGAAAGTGAAGTCGCTCAATTGTGTGTGACTGTTTGCGACCCCATGAATCGCAGCACGCCAGGCCTCAGTGTCCATCACCAACTCCCAGAGTTCACTCAAACTCACATCCATCAAGTCAGTAATGCCATCCAGCCATCTCATCCTCTGTCGTCCCCTTCCCCTCCTGCCCCCAATCCCTCCCAGCATTAGAGTCTTTTCCAGTGAGTCAACTCTTTGCATGAGGTGGCCAAAGTATTGAAGTTTCAGCTTTAGTATCATTCCTTCCAAAGAACAACCAGGACTGATCTCCTTTAGAATGGACTGGTTGGATCTCCTTGCAGTCCAAGAGACTCTCAAGAGTCTTCTCCAACACCACAGTTCAAAAGCATCAATTCTTCGGTGCTCAGCCTTCTTCACAGTCCAACTCTCACATTCATACATGACCACTGGAAAAACCATAGCCTTAACTAGACGGACCTTTGTTGGCAAAGTAATATCTCTGCTTTTGAATATGCTATCTAGGTTAGTCATAACTTTGCTTCCAAGGAGTAAGCATCTTTTAATTTCATGGCTGCAATCACCATCTGCAGTGATTTTGGAGCCCTAAAAAAATAAAGTCTGACACTGTTTCCACTGTTTCCCCATCTATTTCCCATAATGGGATTAGGAAACCTAAAGGGCTTGATTGCTATAATGAGTGTCAAGATTTAAGAAGGGTGATTGATTTAATGGGGGATCTGGATATGTAACAAGACTTATTTCATCAATTGGAGTCACATGATATAAGGGGCTAATTTGACATAAGGGAGTCTGACAAGGCAGTACAGACTAAATCTTGGAGTCACCTAATTTATAGGGGCTGGTTTGAAATAGGAGTTTCCTGATTCAAGGGGCTTATTGAATCAGCCAGAGTATCTCCATCCACCAAGGGGGACAGCAGCCTCCCATAATTGTGGCATGTGCCCAGTGGGTGGCCCTGTTCATGGGTGTAGTATATTGCTTGATTGATGGAGTTAAGCCATTATTTAACTTGACTTCTTCCAACTGAAGTTTATTGGCAAACTCAGAGGGACATTCAAGGCAGACTGTATCATTTTTTTCTGAGCCTTTCAAGAGGGCATGGGAGTGTACCAGTGCAACTGCATAAGGCAAGGGGATGACAATAATGAATTTATATGAAAGACATTTTGAAGCACCTTCTTACTCTTCTATGAAGTTTTGGAGAATCTGAATCATGTAAGCCCCTGATTAAGCCATAACAGGAACATGCAATCCATGGGGTTTGTGCAGTCCTTGGGGTCACAAAGACTCAGACAGGACTGGACCACTGAACAACAGGAATATAAATGGACAGAAAATGTTAAGAAATAACAAATCAGATTAGCTCAGAATGGAAAGATTTAGAATACAATCATTATTTTATCAAATTAACAAACAAAACCCATGATTAAGAAGTGCTGCATTCTCCATGAAAACTGACCTTTTCCAGTCCTATGGCCATTGCTGTTTTCCAAACTTGCTGACATATTGAGTGCAGCACTTTAACAGCATCGTCTTTTAGGATTTGAAATGACTCACTGGATTTCCATCACCTCCACTAGCTTTGTTCTTTGTAGTGCTTCCTAAGGTCCACTTGACTTCCCTCTCCAGAATGTCTGGCTCTAAGCGAGTGACCCCACTATCATGGTTATCTGGGTCATTATGATCTTTCTTATATAGTTCTTCTGTATATTCTTATCACTTCATCTTAATCTTTTCTGCTCCTGTTAGGTTCTTACCACTTCTGTCCTTTATCTGGCCCATCCTTGCTTGAATTGTTCCCAAATCTTGTGTTCATTCTAGAAGGTGTTGTAGGTCTTCATAGAACTTCAGTCAACTTTAGATTCTTCAACATCAGTGATGGGATCAAAGAGGTAGTTTGAAATAAACATGTTTCTTTTTAGTAACTATTACTATCTAATGGACTGTATAATATACTTTTTATTTTGTTTATGTCTGTCTCCTTCAACTGGAAATGTAAGCTCCATGAGGGTAAGGGTTTTGTTCTGTTTTATCTGTTTGTTTGCTTCTATATCCCCAAAGCTTAGAATAGTGTGTATAAAATGATAAGCACTCAGTAAATATGTTCTGAATGAATTAACTGTTTAGTAGGAAACATTATAGCCATATCAAATACAATAGAAAGTGGCATCAAGAAGACTATTTAATCCCATGTTCCTTGAAATGCCTTCAGTGATATTTCTCTCAAGCTAATTTATTTTCCTTCTGGAATTGAAGGTAACTATGAAAAGTAGAAACTAAGTATTTATTGAGACAAAATACTAAATCATGTACTGTTTGTCATTGGACTTTTAGATTCTTTTTTTCAAGAGTACCATCATCCTAGAATTGTCATATATTATCATATTTCCATAAGAATAAGCATCCCCATTTCTAATATTGAAAGCAAGATTTGCCACTAAATTATGAAGTGAAAATATAACAATTGCTTCAGTTCAGTTCAGTTCAGTCCCTCAGTTGTGTCCGACTCTTTGTGACCCCATGAATCACAGCATGTCAGGCCTCCCTGTCCATCACCAATTCCCAGAGTTCACTCAGACTCATATCCATCGAGTCAGTGATGACATCCAGCCATCTCATCTTCTGTCATCCCCTTCTCCTCCTGTCCCCAATCCCTCCCAGCATCAGAGTCTTTTCCAATGAGTCAACTCTTCACATGAGGTGTCCAAAGTACTGAAGTTTCAGCTTTAGCATCATTCCTTCCAAAGAAATCCCAGGGCTGACGTCCTTCAGAATGGACTGGTTGGATCTCCTTGCAGTCCAAGGGACTCTCAAGAGTCTCCTCAAACACCACAGTTCAAAAGCATCAATTCTTCGGCACTCAGCCTTCTTCACAGTCCAACTCTCACATCCATACATGACCACAGGAAAAACCATAGCCTTGACGAGATGGACCTTAGTTGGCAAAGTAATGTCTCAGCTTTTCAATATGCTATCTAGGTTGGTCATACCTTTCCTTCCAAGGAGTAAGCGTCTTTTGATTTCATGGCTGCAGTCACCATCTGCAGTGATTTTGGAGCCCCAAAATAAAATCTAACACTGTTTCCACTGTTTCCCCATCTATTTGCCATGAAGTGATGGGATCAGATGCCATGATCTTCGGTTTCTGAATGTTGAGCTTTAAGCCAACTTTTTCTCTCTCCTCTTTCACTTTCATCAAGAGGCTTTTTAGTTCCTCTTCACTTTCTGCCATAAGGGTGGCATCATCTGCATATCTGAGGTTATTGATATTTCTCCCAGCAATCTTGATTCCAGCTTGTGCTTCTTCCAGCCCAGCATTTCTCATGATGTACTCTGCATAGAAGTTAAATAAGCAGGGTGACAATATACAGCCTTAACGTACTCCTTTTCCTATTTGGAACCAGTCTGTTGTTCCATGTCCAGTTAGAACTGTTGCTTCCTGCCCTGCATATAGGTTTCTCAAGAGGCAGGTCAGGTGGTCTAGTATTCCCATCTCTTTCAGAATTTTCCACAGTTTATTGTGATACTGAACATTAAATCAACCTACCTTTATAAACTTTTTTCAAACCCCAAATACTCACATACATAAAAACAGTTAGAAATCAGTTTAACCAGCAACATCGCAATATTCTCAATGGAATTGATATTTAATTTATTGTATGATTTTATTTGGTAAGAAACTTTCTAAAGTCAGGTATCAGTATAGACCAATATCTTTTGAAGTATTGATTTCCTTAAAAATATTTCCAATAGAACTTACAATATTTAATTATTAAATAGATCTTATATATTGATTGCTCTTGCTTAAGTTTTAACAATGTTAAAGATATGATTTTAACAAAGTGCTTTGATTTTGCTACAAATAATGGACTGTAGCCCACCAACCTCCTCTGTCCACATAAGAATTCTCCACATAAGAATAGGAGTGGGTTGCCAAACCTTCCTCCAGGGGATCTTCCTAACCCAGGGATTGAACCAGCATCTCTTATGTCTCTTCATTGAAGGCAGGTTCTTTATCACTAGCACCACCTGAGAAAGTCTAAACAGTCCTACATAAAAAACTGGCCACCTATTCATTTCTTTCTCTTTCCACATCATTTCCATTCCCCTCCTCGAAGAGACACATTAATGCAAGCTTTTGAAAATGTATCTTCAGACCATTTTCTATTCATTTATATGTATGTTTTTATATGTATTCCCCGTGGTGATCACATCCTGGCCATGGCAAAGGAGCTTGTGTAAGTCAATGAAGCTATGAGCCATGCTGTGAAGGACCACCCAAGACACATTGGTCATAGTGAAGAGTTATGAGAAGGTGCAGTCCACTGGAGGAGGAAATGACAACCCACTGCAGTATTATTGCCTGGAGAACTCCAAGTACAGTGTGAAAAGACAAAAAAGATATGACAGCCCAAGGTGATACCCTCAGGTTGGAAGGTGTCCAACATGCTACAGGGGAAGAGCAGAGAAGTAGCTCCAGTAGGAATGAAGAGGCTGGGCCCAAGCAGAAATGATGTTCAGCTGTGGATGTGTCTGGTGGTGAAAGTAAAGGCTGATGCTGTAAAGAACAATATAACATAGGAACCTAGAAAGTTAGGTCCATGAATCAAGGTGAATTGGATGTGGTCAAGCAGGAGATGGTAAGATTGAACATCAACATTCTAGGAATCAGTGAAGTAAAATGAATGGGAATGGGCAAATTTAATTCAGATGACCTTATATCTACTATTGAGGGCAAGAATCCATTAGAAGAAATGAAGTAGCCCTCACAGGCAACAGAAGAGTCCAAAATGCAGTACTTGGGTGCAGTCTCAAAAACAGCAGAATGATTTCTGACAGCAGAATGTTATCAGTTCATTTCCAAGGAAAACCACTCAACATCAGAGTAATCCAATACTATGCCCCATCACTGATGCTGAAGAACCTAAAGCTGACTGGTTCTACGAAGACCTACGACACCTTCTAGAATGAACACAAGATTTGGGAACAATTCAAGCAAGGATGGGCCAGATAAAGGACAGAAGTGGTAAGAACCTAACAGGAGCAGAAAAGATTAAGATGAAGTGGTAAGAATATACAGAAGAACTATATAAGAAAGGTCATAATGACCCAGATAACCATGATGAAGTGATCACTCACTTAGAGCCAGACATTCTGGAGAGGGAAGTCAAGTGGGCCTTAGGAAGGCACTACAAGGAACAAAGCTAGTGGAGGTGATGGAAATCCAGTGAGTCATTTCAAATCCTAAAAGACAATGTTGTTAAAGTGATGCACTCAATATGTCAGCAAGTTTGAAAAACAGCTGTGGCCATAGGACTGGAAAATGTCAGTTTTCATTCTAGTCCCCCAAAATGGCAGTGCCAAAGAATGTTCAACCTACTGTACAATTGTGCATTTCACATGCTAGCAAGGTTATGCTCAAGATTCTTCAATCAAAGCTTCAGTAGTACATGAACTGAGAACTTCCAGATGTGCCAACTGGATTTAGAAAAGGCAGAGGAATCAGGGATCAAGTTGCTGACATTTGTTCTCTCATGGAGAAAGTAAGGGAATTCCAGGGAAACATCTACCTCTGCTTCACTGACTATGCTGAAGTCTTTGACTGTGGATCACAAAAACCAAGGAAATTTCCTAAAGATATGAGAATACCAGACCCTTACTTGTTTCCTGAGAAACCTGTATGCAGGCCAGGAAGCAACAGTTAGATCCGGACATGGAACAATGGACTGGGTCCAAATTGGGAAAGGAATATGTCAAGGCTGTATATTGTCACCCTGCTTATTTAACTTCTATGCAGAGTACATCATTCAAAATGCTACAATCACAAGATTGCTGAGAGAAATATCAAGTCCCAGATATGCAGGTGAAACCACTCTAATAGCAGAAAGTGAAGAGGAATTAAGCCTCTTGATGGAGTCTGTATAGTTAAAGCTATAGTTTTTCTAGTAGTCATCTACAGATGTGAAAGTTGGACCACAAAGTAGGCTGAGCATTTGAAATGATGCTTTCAAATTGTGATGCTGGAGATGACTCTTGAGAGTCGCTTGTACTGCGAGATCAAGCCAGTCAATTCTAAAGGAAATCAACCCTGAATATTAATTGGAAGGACTGATACTAAAGCTAAAGCTCCAATACTTTGGCCACCTGATGTGAAGAGCTTACTCAGTGGAAAAGACCCTGATGCTGGGAAAGATTGGAGGCAAAATGATAGAAGGTAGCAGAGGATGATATAGCAACACTGTCTCAATGGAAATTAATTTGAGCAAACTCTGGGAAAGAGTGGAGGTCAGAGGAGCCTGGCATGCTTCAGTGCATGGAGTCACAAAAAATTGGACATGATATAGCAAAAATAACAATAATTTATACATTTAGATGTATGATGGACAGGGAGGCCTGGCGTGCTGCAATCCATGGGGTCACAGAGAGTCAGACATGACTGACTGGCTGAACTGAACTGATACATTTAGAAGTTTTAAAAATGGATGGGAATTTTCTCCTTTTGTTGTTTTTATTCTTGGACGTTTAACTTGATAATGTATCGAGACTATCTTTATAAACCACTATTTATATATTTCCATGGTTCTTTTACTGGTTATATAGTAGTGTGTTGAGTGGAATGTGTTTAGTTCTTAAAAAATTCATTTTTAGTCTTTTCCTTCCTCCTTCTCGATTTTGTGAAACAAATGATGAATTGTTATGAATATGTTTCCTTTCAATAAATCAACTTTATGATGCCTGTGTAATCAAATTATGGATCTTAAAGAGAACTGGAAAGGGGATACTGTGCATGGTTTGTGACTTTGGAAAGGTCATACTCTTAGTGAAAACATTTTGTAGTGTTCATATTATCAGTAGTTGTTGAGGAGAGCACTGGTTTATTTGACAGCCTAGCAATCTAGGCTGAAAGCTTATTGAGTGATTACTAGATTTGAAAGACTGTCAAATAATTATTGTATTTTTTATTATAGTTAATAAATATTTATTTAAAAATATGTGGAAATAAAGAATGTATTTCATACCATGAAGATATAACTTTTGTTTTCCTTTGGGTGCATTTCTTTCAATATTTTTTCTAGTTATATATTACTGTAGATATGTAAGTCTGACTTCTGAAACCAGACTTTCTCATTTCAAATACTAGTTGTATTTGTAAGCTGTGTATTTTAAGTTTCATGAGCATCGTAAACCTCAGTTTCTTCACTTATAAGGTGGGATGGTGGTTGAAAATCCCTCCTAGAGTTGTGAGAATCTAGTAAGATAAATAGATGCAAGTCATTAAATCTTGCATACAGTATGTACTCAATAAATTATGTAAACAATTTAGAACATAATGCACATAATTAGGTACCTTCTTTACTCATTTAGTATGTTATGATGAGCCCCAGGTCATTAAGATAGTCTCCTTAATTAATTTTTATAACAAAATAGTATTTCATTGTATGATCAGGTGATATATTACATATGTCATGTAACAATCCATTATTCTTAGGCAGTTAAACTAGTTAAAATTTCATGCTCTTGAAAATAACAGATTTATAGTTTCTGTATTATTCTCTGTTTTTAAAAATTTGAATGGCTAAAGTCAATAATATGTGGTCTACATTAAGGAGTTTGATGTGCTAATGCTTTGCTTAGTCACTCAGTTCTGTCAGACTCCCTATGACGCCATGGACTGTAGCCCACCAGGCTCCTCTGTTCATGGGAATTCTCTAGGCAAGAATACTGGAGTGGGTGATCATGCCCTCCTCCAGGGGATCTTCCCAACCCAGGGATCGAACCCAGGTCTCCCTCATTGCAGGCAGATTCTTTACCTTCTGAGCCATCAGGGAAGCCCAGGGATTTTGATACATGTTTCCAAATTGAACAATGGGATTTAATGGATTTCAAAATTCCTGTTTTTAAAATTCTTTCAGTTATTTTAAATAAAATGATTTGTATCTATTCCTGATTTATTTCTTATTGGATGAAAATATTTAACATTGCAAAACAATAGTTTTCACAGATTAAATACATGGTATAAATGATGGACCTAACAGAAATAGAGGATACTAAGAAGAGGTGGCAAGAATACACAGAAGAACTATACAAAAGAGATTTTAATGACTCAGATAATCACGATGGTATGATCACTTACCAGGCGAGCCTGGAGTGTGAAGTCAGGTGGGCCTTAGGAATCATCACTACAAACAAAGCTAGTGGAAGTGATGGAATTCAGGCTGGGCTATTTCGAATCCTAAAAGGTGATGCTGTGAAAGTGCTGCACTCAATATGCCAGCAAGTTTGGAAGACTCAGCAGTGGCCACAGGACTGGGAAAGGTCAGTTTTCATTCCAATCCCAAAGAAAGGCAATGCCAAAGAATGTTCAAACTACTGTACAATTGCTCTCATCTCACATGCTAGCAAAGCAATGCTGAAAATTCTCTAAGCTAGGCTTCAACAGTATGTAAACTGAGAACTTCCAGATGTTCAAGCTGGATTTAGAAAGCACAAAGGAACCACAAACCAAGTTGCCAACATCCACTGGATCATATAAAAAGCAAGAGAATTCCAGAAAAACATCTACTTCTGCTTCATTGACTACACTAAAGTCTTTGACTGTGTGGATCACGACAAACTGTGGAAAATTCTTATAGAGAAGAGATGGGAATACCAGACCACCTGACCTGCCTCCTGAGTAATCTGTATGCAGGTCAAGAAGCAGTAGTTAGAACTGGACAAGGAACAATGGACTGGTTCTAAATTGGGAAAGGAATACGCCAAGGCTGCATATTGTCACCCTGCTTATTTAACTTCCATGCAGAGTACATCATACAAAATGCCAGGCTGGAGGAAGCATAAGCTGGAATCAAGACTGCTGGGAGAAATATCAATAACCTCAGATATGCAGATGACACCACCCTAATGGTAGAAAGGGAAGAGGAAATAAAGAGCCTCTTGATGAAAGTGAAAGAGGAGAGTGGAAAAACTGGCTTAAAACTCAGCATTCAAAAAACTAAGATTATGGCATCTGGTCCCATCACTTCATGGCAAATAGATGGGGAAACATTGAAAACAGTGGCAGACATTTTCTTGGGCTCCAAAATCACTGCAAATGGTGACTTCAGCCATGAAATTAAAAGATGCTTGCTCCTTGGAAGGAAAGCTGTGACCAACCTAAACAGCATCTTAAAAAGCAGAGACATTACTTTGCCTATAATTTCCATACAGTCCAAGCTATGGTTTTTCTAGTAGTCATGCACGGATGTGAGAGATGGACTATAAAGAAAGCTGAACACCAAAGAATGTATGCTTTTTAACTGTGGTGTTGGAGAAGACTCTTGAGAGTCTCTTGGACAGCTAGGAGACCAAACCAGTCAACTCTAAAGGAAATCAATCCTGAATATTCTTTGGAAGGACTGATGATGATGAAGCTGAAGTGCCAATGCTTTGGCCACCTAATGTGAAGTGGAAAAGACCAGTTTTCATTGGAAAAGACCCTGATGCTGGGAAAGATTGAAGGCAGGAGGAGTAGGCGATGGCAGAAAATGAGATGGTTGGATGACATCACCGACTCGATGAACATAAGTTTGAACAAGCTCCAGGAGTTGGTGATGGACAGGGAAGGCTGGCATGCTGCAGTCCATGGGGTCGCAAAGAGTCAGACATGACTGAACAACTAAGCTGAACTGACTGATAAATGATACAAGAACTTATTCATCTAATAATTTTTTTCTCAAAAAAAAACCTTGAAAGGTAGGATCTCACTTATACTTACACTTGAAAATATCTTTGAGATTATTCTTTAGCTATTGAATAAACCCATAAACATTTTTCATGTTATGGTTATGATTATTATCTATATCAAAATATAACTGAAAAGTATCTCAAATTTGTCATAAGAGTTGACCTAAACTGTTTGCAATATTTTTCCTACTCATTGTCCAATTTCTATCTTAATCAGACTCTTTTCCTTTCTTTCTGATTTTCATCTAGTATGGCTGCAATGTGTGTGGCCCTAGCACATTTAAGCTGGTTCAAACCATTTCTCAGAATGTCTTACAACACGACCTAGTCTTAAGAACCTGTTCTAATAAGATTTGATAAGAAGTCTATTAAGAGGGTACTTGCTAAGGCTTTTGCTTTATTGATCAGAGATGGTTATAGCTGTCCACCCTTTCTTGCTCTCCTCTCTTCTGCCTGCTTTGAATAAAGACAAGATTGTTGAAAGTACAAAAGTCTCTTATGACTAGAAAATCTCATCAACTTCAATGAACTTCTGAGTTAATACAACAACTGCCCACTGCCAGATGTATAATTATATGAGGAAAAAACCTCTCCTATTTATTTAAAATACTGATCACTTTGGTCTTAATAGATTTGAAGGCTAAAATCTAAAATAGATTTGAAGGCTAACACAAACTCTGCTAATTTTTTAGCTGCTTTTGAAACAGACTTCTTTAGAGACTTCATCAAAATTGATTGCTCCAGGATTGTATAGGATTTCATGAAAAATATATATATATATATATATATATAGGTTTTTTAATACATATTTCAATGAAATTGTGGAATTTAGAATTGGAAAGGACCTTAGAGATCATTTAATTCAAAAATTCTTTTTATTTTTTACATTTTTTAAACTTTTAATTGTATATTGCAATATAGCTGATTATTAATGTTGTGATCATTTCAGACGGACAGCAAAGGAACTCAACAGTACATATATGTGTATCCATTCTCCCCCAAACTCCCTCCAATAGTTCATAAGTTCTTAATGGCAGTTGTTTGTCAAAATTACCATTGGTTCTTAAATAAATATGCATATCTGAGCCTTATGCTCAAGCATGTTGATTCAGAAGATCTCAGGTAGGACCCATCTGTATTTTTTAAAATTACAGGGTGATTCTCACAGTCAGAGGTGAAAGTTACTGATTACTATCTACCCTTCTCAAACATCGATCTGTGGAGCAGCCTATGATATCCGCATATCATACCTAGCAACAAATTAGAATTTTTCAGTTTACAAAGGAAAAGTAAGTTTATATAACTGTATTACTAAACATACCCAAGATCCTGATAAATAGACGAGTTTTTTAAAAGGTCCATGTAAGTCTCAGTTAATTGTAGCCACTTTTTTTTCTAGAAAGTAAAAATATTGAGAAATATTGAGAGACTCTTTCATGACTCTCGTGCTTTCATGAGAACTTCACCACTAGTTTCACAGCTCACATTTGTTCATATTTTCAGTCTGTGGAGATTTAGTTCAATGGTGTGGATTTACCTTTATCTGGGGGAAGATTAGACCCAATTTAACTAATAGAAGCTTCCCTGGTGACCCAGATGGCAAAGACTCTGCCTGCAATGTGGGAGACCTGGTTTCAATATCTGAGTCTGAAAGATCCCCTGGAGAAGGGAACGGATACTCCAGTATTCTTGCCTGAAGGATGCCATGGACAGAGGAGCCCGGTGGGCTACAGTCTATGGGATCACAGTGAGTCGGACATGACTGAGTGATTAACACATACACACACATGCAACTAACAGAGTCAGCTTGTGTGGAAACAGAGTGTTAGCTGTCACTGTGCCTCCCCTCCACCAAACTCCTAACTTCTCTGCTAAGAGAAAATGAGTTTGCCAGTGAAGCTGACTTGGACCTCTTTGGTTGGTTCTTATTTCAGTCATATGTACAATTTTACTTTTTAGAAATTCTTCTAGACCTCATCTGATAAATTATTTAGGTTTCTGTTTAATTTGCAGTCTCAAGCAATTTAAATAATTTATTGTTAATAAATAGCTATTCTTCAAAATAAGTGCCAGTAAATTTTTAGATATAAAGAAAACATTCAAAAATAGTTATTAGTTCTTGGCCTGAAATAATAAGGAAAAAAATCTTTGCAACCCTATGGATCATAGCTCACCATGCTCCTTTATCCATGGAATTCTCCATTCAAGAATACTGGAGTGAGTTACCATGGGGTTGCAAAGAGTCAGACACGACTGAGCGACTATCACATACACATGCATATATACATATGTGCATGCATGGTAAGTCACTTCAGTCATGTCTGACTCGTTACGACCCTATGGACTGTAGCCCACCAGGCTCCTCTGTCTATGAAATTCTCCAGGTAAGAATACTGGAGTGGGTTGCTATTTCCTTCTCAAGGGTATCTTCCCCATCTAAGGATAAAACACATGTCTCTTAAGTCTGCTACATTGGGAGGCATTTTCTTTACCACTAGCACCACCTTGGCAGCCCCATACACATATGAAAGTAAAAGTCTGCTCAGTCGTGTCTGACTCTTTGAAACCCCATAGACTGTAGCCCACCAGGTTCCTCTGTCCATGGGGATTTTCCAGGCAAGAATGCTGGAGTGGGTTGCCATACCCTCCTCCAAGGTATTTTCCCAACCCAGGGATTGAACCAAGGTCCCCCGCATTTAGGCGGATTCTCTATCATCTGAGCCACCAGGGAAGCCATGTACATGTACAGCCATATTTAATCTGAAGTACATTACATGGTCTTCTAAATATAGAAAATATTTTTGAAAACAACTTTTTCTTCCCCTACCTACTTCATTTCTCACAATAAGATCCCAGGCTGCTTGTAGAAGTTAAGGTATGCTGTAGGCAGTACTAACTATGGAGAGTATAACTATGTAACTGGATCCTAATAGCTGTGGTTCCTCAGAGCCTTGATTATGTTGTTCTCATTTTATTTCAGGCAGCAACTGGTAGAGAAGATTTAGGCTCCAAGAGGACCAGATTCCCCTCAGCTATGTTAGTGTTGGAGCCACTGCAGGGTGATGCAAAGATTTTGCTTGCTGGCCTCCATTGCAAAGACCCCTAGTGCCAGACCAGAAGGCTGCCCCGCCAGGCCAAAGATCCAGAACCAGCAAATAGGCCTTTTTCATGGGAAGACTGGCAGTTTGTCTCAGTGGGTTATCTATGCAGAGCCCTGGGGTTGATAGTCTCTCTCTTTGATTGTACCTGGAATTGCAACCATCCCCACTCTGGCCTCCAGAGCCAGGTAATCATTACATCAAACTTGGTTCTGCTTGCCCATAGTCAGTAAAGTCAGCTACTGACACCAGAGTGTTGTGAAGGAAAATGCAGCTTTTTTATTGTAGGAAGCCAATAAAGGAGTCCAAGGCAGCTAGTGCTTCAAAAACCTGAACTCCTCAAAGGCTTTCAGAGGAATGTTTTAAAGACGGAGGGGCGGGGGTGGGGGGTGGGGGGTGGGGGGCCGTGGGGGAGGGTTTGTAAGACGTAGGATTGAAATGAAGCAGGATCCGATGGCCCTGTGTCCTGTGTCCTCCACCTGTGTTTTGTTTGTGGAAAAAAAAAAAAAAGTTCGCAATGTATAAATTTAATCAGAGAAATGAGAAAATGGAGAAGCAGAGACAAAAGCTGTCAAACAGGACAAAACAATAAATAGTAAGCAAAGTCAGGGACTTTTAGTCCCTCCATAAGGGCTCTAGAGGCTTCCCTGGTGGCTCAGACGGTAAAGAATCTGCCTATAATGCAGGAGACCTGCGTTTGATCCCAGGGTCAGGAAGACCCCCTGGAGATGGGAATAGCTACCAAGTCCAGTATTCTTGCCTGGAGAACTCCATGGCCAGAGGAGCCTGGCAGGCCATAGTCCTTGGCAGGGGTTGCAAAGAGTCAGACACAACTGAGTGACTAACACTTTTACTTTCTTCACTTCAAGGGCTATAGATAATATTCTGACCCATATCCTGTGAGCTGTCTTGTAGATACTGAAACCCTCACCAGACAGAAGAAGTTAACTACTCGATGACCAGACTGTAACCATGACATAAACTGCCACGATTCTGAAAACTGGCCTCAAGGAAATGGGAACAAACCAACCCTGGAACTAAAGATTAATGGCAATCATTTTCACTTAAAACAATCAAGATGAGGCTAGTCAGGCCACTGATAACTAGTTTCAAGATGACTGTCGGAGCTGACTGTACTTGGAGCTCCCTCCCTCTTCCTATAAAAGCTCTTGCCCACTGGTTGTAGTGGGTGTCAGCCTTGGGACAGGAATCTGCCCTTCCCCCAGTTGCCTGCATCCAAAATAAAGCAAACTTTCCTTTCCACCAGGCCATGCCTTTTTATTGGGTTTTGAGTTGCAAGAAGCTCGATCTCACTTTCAGTTACAGGATCAGCTCATGGAGATTCTTCTGATAGGGTGGTGGGGAGATAATTAATTCTATCTGGTTTTTTCTTCCACCTGGTGGTGGTTTTAGTATCTGCCAAACAGCTCAAAAGCCATGGCTCAGGGCTTGCTTGTTTTCCTTTTTGCATTTTCTCTCTTCTCTGGTTAAATTATTCTTAGACTAGTGTTTTTCTACAGGCAAAGGCAAGTGGAGGAGTCCTGTACTGAGAAGGCCCCATAGGGCCCTGCTCAGTTATAAGTGGGGCTGCAAAACAGAGGGAAGCAAGCTGGAGAAAAAGCCCCCTCCCCAGACCCTGAGATCCTGCTGCTCACAGCAGAGGGCAAGCATGAAGATGGCACCTGCTGAGGAAAAAGAAACAAAAAACCCCAATGTTAAAAGAGAAAGATAGAGATGCCACCAGAACATGGAGATGGTCCTGCCTGCCTGTTGGAAGAAAGCAGAGAAAGGGCTTATAGATGGGGTCTCAGGAAAAAGATAAAAGAAAGAAGATGGAGCCTGGGTAAGAGCCAGGCTGGGAGAGAGAGCCAGAGACAGTGCCCAACTGGTGGCTGGCTTCCTCAGAGGCCTGCTCCTCAGGCTGAAGCTCCAGGACAAGCAGACTAGCCTCGCCCAACATGAAGTCTGGACATCCAGCAACCAACTGCTTCACACGGGACCCTGGAGCAGGTAAGGCCCAGCACCAGGCCTAGAAGAGCCATTTCTGTGGTCACTACAGCCTTTTGGGTCTTGGGTATGCGAGCTCCATTGGTTTTCAAAGCTAAACATTTGGGAGGCTTCTCTCTCAAGGGAAGGTCTTAAAAGCTGGGGTGACTGCTGTGGGTATTCTTTGCTCCTCAGGGAGAAGCTCGGCATATTTCATTCCCTCCCGAATGTGGATCACCGGCCAGGGTAGGGGTTGGACTTTATGGTGAGACTGTTCCAGCCTTTCCTATCCACTCTAATGTGGGCCTTTTCCTCCCTCCCTGGTTGTAGAGATTGCTTAGTGGTTGCCTTTAGAGATTTTTCAGGGGAAGTTGTTCCATATGTAGCTGCAGATTTGATGTGTCCACTAGAGGAGAGCCCAGGGTCCTCCTATGTCACCATCTTGAACTGGCTAAAAACTAAAAAAAAAATTAAAGCATTACTCTGGTTGCTGTGTGGCGCCTAGATTGGAGGGGGCCGTTGTGGAACAGTGAGCACAAGCAAGCTGAAACATTGGAGTTTGGATGAGAAACATTTATTAGTCGAAGAGGCACCAACCTGGAAGACAGGAAAGTTAGACTTGTCTCAAATCCATCTTGCTGGCTGGCCAGGAGATAAGAAGTTTAACAGCAAAGGGGGAAAGGGGAGGACATTCTATGGGATTCTTGTTTTGTGATAAAATCTTAGCTGTGGATTTTTTGGCATCACTGTATGATTTTGCTTGTCTCAGGTGGCTGTGATTATTCTATATGTTCCTGTAAAACAAGCTCAATGGTCAATGTCTAGTGATCCTTTACCTTTCCTCTAGGAGGCATTTATGATTTGTTTAGGGCTTAGGTGATGGTCCAGGCGGAGAAGGCAATGGCAACCCACTCCAGTACACTTGCCTGGAAAATCCCATGGACAGAGGAGCCTGGTAGGCTGCACTCCATGGGGTTGCGAAGAGTCGGACAGAGACTGAGAGGCTTCAGTTTCACTTGGCAGCAGCAGCAGATGGTCCAGGAATTTCAATTCTCAGTTGACCCTTCCAGTGTCATCAATTTCTAAGTCTGCTTGGGGCCAGCTGTTTAAAGTCACAGGACATTATCTCAACAATTTGGGGTTATAAATCAAGGTATTGGTTTAAGCTCCTGCTGCTGCTGCTGATGCTGCTAAGTCACTTCGGTCATGTACGACTCTGTGCAACCCCATAGATGGCAGCCCTCCAGGCTCCCCCATCCCTGGGATTCTCCAGGCAAGAACACTGGGGTGGGTTGCCATTTCTTTCTCCAGTGCACAAAAGTGAAAAGTGAAAGTGAAGTCATTCAATTGTGTCCGACTCTTCACGACCCCATGGACTTCAGCCCACCAGGCTCCTCCATCCATGGGATTTTCCAGGCAAGAGTACTGGAGTGGGGTGTCATCGCCTTCTCCAATTGTTTTAAGCTGGTGATCATGAAAAAGATTATGCTGGGCTTTCATTTCCATTGTTTCTGAATTCTTTCACTTCCCTAATTAATAAGTGCTTGAATTGGCTCTTTGGAATCAGGGAATGTGTAGGAGACTAACATTTTTTCTACAAATAACAAACAGAGACACTGATAGGTTTTAGTGCCTGCTGGATCCTGCTTGGTTTCAGAGCCAAGTCGATGCAGGAAAACCAGTCAGGAAAGATAACTTTGGCTTGAACTGGAAAATGGAAAGGAATGGACCAATATGCAAGCATTTGAGATTTGTGCTTGCGAGTATTTATCACAAATTGGATGTAAGGACAGTGAGAGTAGGAGGAATGAATATTCTCCTCTAGATTTTTGGCTTGAGCATCTGAAGTTATGGTAATGCAATTTGCTGAGATTTGGAGCATTAGAGGAAGACGTGTAGCTTTTCCTGGCTTGGCCTTATTCCCCCGTTAAAATGTTTTATGATAATCTTTGCTTTCCCTTTAAATCCTCTATTAGAAACTGAAATTTCATTTTGATATGTTATTATTTGATTGATAACTTCCTCCTTCAATAGACCACAAGCTTTATTTTATTTTCCTGGCTTAGAACATGGAACATGGTAGGCTGTTTATAATGGTTGAGTGAATAAATGTGTGTTGCCATTGAGACGCAAACTATCTGAGAATTTTGAGTGCCAACTTTTTGTTGGACATAGATGTGTCTGGAGGTAAGAAGAGAATTGATTGTAGATACTCACCTTCAAGATGATGAAATCACCAGTGGAGTGTAGAGTGAAATTAGAAGAAAGTCAAGGAAAAGAGGAAGCACAGGTAAACTAAGAAAAACTGAATAAAGAATCTTACCTAACAGTGGAAAATGGTTAGCTTAACACTTGGAAACCAAAATAGTACCTTTTCATGCACAAACACCAGGTAATCACAGGTGATCACAATCTTCTACTTTAGTTGTCCCAACCAAAGCCTCCTTTAAAGTTTTTAATTTGCCTTTCTCTGAAATACAAAAAGGGAAAGAAATGGGCTGTTCAGTAAATGCGTGGAGAGCTTTAGGGCTTAACCGTATGCAATCTAAAAACTTGTGAACAAAATTAAAGTACATTCCCTGCTGAAACTGAAGGTAACACAAATCCACATATGTATTAGCCATTTGTGGAAATCTTTCCAGAAAACTTCGTCTGAAGGACTACACTATTCATATAGCCAAGTGAGTCCTGCTTGCCTCCTAAAGTTCCTGTAAAACTATAGAGAACCAAAAGTAAGATAAGCCTGGGCTAGTTAATTGTAACATGTTCTACATGAAGTAGTAAAGTAATGACAAACACTTTCTGTGACTGAAAAGCCTATTGATAAACAGTCAAATAATTATCTACCTCTTCTTTATCTATGGGAGAGAAAAACCAAGATAGATTTTCTAGTTAGAGCACAGACTATACTTAGGGTGGAGATGGTTGCACTAGGTATGCACAACAGTTTGATTCCACAGACCCTTTATTTTGTTTCTACTATTACTGCTACTGCTAAGAATGACAAGAAGTTCTGACTAGGGTAGCTCTTTGTCTGGAGTGCTAAAGGACTCTGCTCATCATTATTTCACTTAGCACTCACAACAAAAAATATAAGTTGACACAATTTTTTTCCTGTCATTCTTTTGACAAAGTAGAGGATTTGAGAAATTAGGTGAATCATCCAAAACTGTGTAACTAATGAGTGACAGAGATGAAACTGAGATCTCTTGTATGATTAGTCTATGAATCAGCAGAGGGTCATTTTGTTTTCTTTGTATGTGGAATGGTCAACATAAGTCTATAAAAAGTCATACAGAGGACTAGATCCAGAATTCAAAACTTCACCAAAGCACATTTTTTAAAATGTAATTGAACTATAGTTGACTTACAATGTTAATTTCTGCTGTACAACACTGTGACTCAGTTATATATATATATTCTTTTTCATTCTGATTTATCACTGGTATTGAATATAGCTCTGTGCTATATATTAGGTCCTTGTTGTTGATCCATCATATATATACTAGTTTGTATCTGCTAATCTCAAATTCCCAAGCCTTCCCTCCCCCACCTCTCTTCCCACTTGGCAACCACAAGTCTGTTCTCTATAAAGCATAGCTTTTGTGTGCATGTGATATGTATGTTTAATAGGTGGAATGGGATGATTATTTCACAATATAATGTATATCAAAACATCACATTAGATACTTGCACACATTATATGATATGCATACAATTTTTATTTATCATTTTACCTCAAGAACAGTGAGGGGGGAAAAGTATAGAATATCTTTTATTTTATTTTTTTGTCCTTCTGTCTGATTTATTTCACTTAGCACAACGCCCCCGAGGAACATCCATGCTGTCACAAACAGGCGTTCTCTCTTACTTTCTTTAGTATTCATTCTTTAAGATTTGTTTTCTAAATTGTCATTTTTTAAACTATTACTCTCAGCCTTTATTAATTTTTAATTGACATAGAATTGCTTTACAATGTTGTAGTCATTTCTGCTGTACAATAATGTGAATCAGCTATAGGTATACATGTATGCTCTCCCTCTTGGATCTCCCGCCCACCTTCCTATCCCACCCCTGCGGGTTATCACAGAGCACCAAGCTGAGCTACCTGTGCTATATAGTGGCTTGCCACTAGTAGTCTGTCTTACACAAGCATAGACACTTCTTGAGACCCAGGCTAAATAACCAGCTGAGCTTCCCCACTCAGCTGTAACCAGAGTACTCATCCACCCACCAGCTGTAGTTTGTCTAAGGTAAGCACCAGAGATCTCCTTAATGCTGCTTTTGTGAATCTTTAAAATCCTATTATTGGTTTCTGAAGGCATTCATCCATCACCCTCTCGTGATAAATCTCCAACAAGACTTTTGGTTCTCTTTTCACTTTCAGATTCCCTCATCCTCCATAAATTTCTTGGTGAAGTCACAATTAATCTTGAGCAGCACATTAACCTTGCTCATATCAAAGTAACCCTGCAAGTTTTGCAGTTTTACATGTGATTAGAAACCGGTACTCACATACTGAGAGTCTCCGTTTACCACGGGCAGGAGGGTAACAATGAGGTTTCTGCTCTCTGCTCTCATTTATCTCTGTTTCCTGGCCAGGCTTGGATATCTGCAAAGCTCTGCTTGCCTCTTGGTTTTTAGATAACTCTGCTGATCTGTCAGCATTTTCCTCTCATCTCCACTTATCAACTGATAAAAGTCCCTCTGCGTCATTCCATTTTCGTAAGTGCCATTGCTTGACATATTAGTTTGAATTAAAAATTTAAGCCCTCAAACTATATGAAAAATTTAAACCTTTTATTTAATTGATTAAGAAAAAAAAAAAAAAACACCACTCTGCTTAACATCCAAATGGTCAGATTCCCCTTCAGAAAGCATCATCTTTTTGCATTCAGAAATTGAGCTAATAATTCATAATCACCATGCCTCCAAAGATAAGAAGATTGATTAACTCATCAAGATTCCACCAGATATAATCCCTTCAAACTGTATAATTATCCAGTTGCAGTCTTCAGTAAGCAGGGGCAGTCATGCTCAGGTTCAGAGGAAAAGCTTTATTAGTAGTATTAATATGATTAGAAGGTGATATGAGCCCGTTATCATCCACATGTGGTATTTCCCTTGCTCATCTGCCATGGAATTTGAAGTTCCCACCATTCTGCAACATTTCAGGTTATGGTATTAGAAGCACTCTAAAAATATAGTTAAGTCTCCTGAGAAGGGTCACCTTTTAAGTCATTAATGGCCATTAACATCAAATTGAGATTTAGTTTGCATCATCTTAAAGACTCAAGTAGGGTAAGCACAGAATAATAGGACAATGATGAACTTTGATGGGACAGGAGGTCAGGGAAACTGTCCATCAGGCAGTTTTATATCTGCAGGGCAAGTTTGACTTGGGGGCACTGTGGTGGAATGTGCAGAAGAGGCAGAGTCAAAGATGAGGTTTTTCAACATATAGGAGCCAGAGGTGAAGGAATACTTATAAGGTTGAAGTGGGCTGAGATAGAGAATCTGCAAAGACACTGAGGTGTGTATGTCTATCTTACAATTCTGTCAGAGATTCAAACTTACTTTAAAGTGGAGAATTTTAATTCAATACTTCCCTTCTTACAGTTATGATCAGATCACAGCAAGAATCACAGTAGAGATATTGCCGTATGTAATGAAACTGGCCTAGGAATATAAGTTTCTCAGAGAAGTTGCTAACTGATGCTCTAGATTGGATGAAACCAGAATGATGCACATTCATCATACGGGAAGTTTTTCATATTCCTTTGTGGAGTGTGGCTTTGAGAACATCCTTTAGATTCAGTTAATTAGCCTCATAAAATATAGGTTAGATGAAAGGAAAGGAGTATAGTATGCAGAATTTACAATGTGGAGAAGAACTTTTTAAATAGAACATTGAACATTTGAAGATTAAATAATTAAACAGAATAATCAGGGAGGAAAAGGAAGGATAGCTGATCCTTGTATAATATCAACTGCAGCAGATTAACCATCTCAAACTGATTATTAGCTCATAAAAGGACAAGCAGTTAAAAAAAAGGTCAAAATGGACAAATATAGAAACATAAAACAGAAAGATGAATTTTGAAGATTAGCAAAAAGGTGAAAGCTATTATTATGAAAAAGATAAATCAGTGGAGCAGAGAAAAGATCACTAAGGATGACAGCATCTGGAAAACCAACAGCAACAACAACAGTTTTCTGAATAACAGGCTGTATGTGCTTCTCTGGAAGCTCAGATGGTAAAGAATTTGCCTGTAATGCAGGAAACCTGAGTTCAATCCCTGGAGAAGATCGAGGGGATCAAGAAGATCCCCTGGAAAAGGGAATGGCTACTCACTCCAGTATTCTGGCCTGGAGAATTCCATGGACAGAGGAGCCTGGCATGCTATAGTCCATGGGGTTGCAAAGAGTCAGACACAGCTGAAGCGACTAACACTTTCTCTTTCAAGGGATCCAGAAAACACTGAAGAGAAGAAAGGGACAGAGAACCTGGTGGCCAATAGAAGGCTAAGCAACTTAGCAATAATGCAAGGGAAATCTACATCCACAAAGAACTTCACAAGGAAAAGATAGGGAGATCTGGGATTCTCCACTGTTGCTGAGGAAATCTACTACAACCTCACTATGAAACAATTTTTTGAAAAAGAACAAATATCTGTAAAGAACAAATGTAAGAACAAGATCTCATGTTTATAAAATGGTCACTGTGAATCTCTTAGATTGTCCTGGGAATTTTCTCTACTTTTGGAGTCACAGGGGATATATCTAAAAATGGCAGCTATGGGGAGTTCAGTTCAGTTGCTCGGTCGTGTCCAACTCTTTTCAACCCCATGGACTGTAGCATGCCAGACTTCCCCATCCATGACCAACTCCTGGAGCTTACTCAAAGTTATGGTCATTGAGTCAGTGATGCCATCCGATCATTTCATCCTCTGTTTTCCCCTTCTCTTCCCACCTTCAATCTTTTCTAGCATCAGGGTCTTTTCCAATGAGTCAATTCTTCACATCAGGTGGCCAAAGTATTGGAGTTTCAGCTTCAGCATCAGTCCTTCCAATGAATATTCAGGACTGATTTCCTTTTGAATGGACTGGTTGGATCTCCTTGCAGTCCAAGGGACTCTCAAGAGTCTTCTCCAACATCACAGTTCAAAAGCATCCATTCTTCGGCACTCAGCTTTCTTTGTAGTCCAACCCTTACGTCTATATATGACTACTGGAAAAAAAAAAAAAACATAGCTTTGACTAGATGGACCTTTGTTGGCAAAGTAGTCTCCGCCTTTTAATAGGCTGTCTAGGTTGGTCATAGCATTTCTTCTCCTACTGCCATGGGGAGTAGGAGGATCCTTTTTAATTTTTTAAATTATCTTTAAAGTTGAGCTGCCTAGTGGAGGACCCTGAGAGAGGAAAAGGGACTTGGAAAGAATAAAGTCAGAAAAAAAGAGGGTAGAGGGGAAAAGAGGGAACAGTATACAAAAAAAGAGGAGAAAAAAAAAGAAAACAAATCTGAGATTTTATAAGCCTTTTTTGATGTGCCTAGTACCATGGTAGCACTCTTAAAATCTTTAACTCTTTTTACTCTTTCAACAAATATCATCATACCCATTTTACAGATGATAAAACTGGGGCATAGAAATTATTACTTAGCTCACATAACTGCTGGTATCTGTAGTTGAGGGCAATCTCTGTGACTTGGTACTTTTCTGAGAACTGGTACTTTTATGAATACATCAAGTTTCACAAGATTTGGGATTCTCTCTCATATATTTGCTGTAATATTCATTAAAGCAACTATTTATTTATACGTATAATTAGTATTTAAGTGAATACTATGTGCCAGTTGTTCTTTTAGATGCCTAGGGTATAGCAAAGGATTAAAAAGATACAGGTTCCTACTTTTATAGGACAGGTATTCCTGTGGGTGGAGAAGGCAATGGCAACCCACTCCAGCACTCTTGCCTGGAAAATCCCATGTGCGGAGGAGCCTGGTAGGCTGTAGTCCATGGGGTCACTAGGAGTCAGACACAACTGAGTGACTTCACTTTCACTTTTCACTTTCATGCATTGGAGAAGGAAATGGCAACCCACTCCAGTGTTCTTGCCTGGAGAATCCCAGGGACAGGGGAACCTGGTGGGCAGCCATCTCTGGGGTCACACAGAGTCGGACACGACTGAAGCGACATAGCAGCAGCAGCATTCCTGTGGGTAGAACTGAGACAAGTCAATATATGTATCTCAGGTGGTTTCATTACTTCTAAAATGAGAAGTACAATATTCACAGGATCTGTTACTATACCTGAACTTCACAGCTATAAACTGGGATACACTTTCCAAATACTGTTTCCCCTCTGATTTCCAAGAACCACCCCTGGCATGAAGCATTACTCAATGATATGAAAGAAATGCACTGAGGAGAACAAGGGAAGCAGCAGAGGAGACCACAGCTTTCATCAGGTAGAGAGTGATATCTGTGGCCACCGTTTAGTGGCTTCTGTTCAGAGACCACCTGGTCCTATTTTCAAAAAGCTGAGAAGAATATTGCCAGAGATAGAGATCTTTCAGCTCAATCTCAGGGAATACTTTACTTGGAAAATATGAAATTTCATCTGAGCAGCTTTCAAAGTGATTAATTTTATATTTGGATGGGAATGATAAGACTGGTATGGGGTCAGTAAAGTAAATAATGGATGACATGGATAGGACTGAAGCATTCAGACTCAGATCTGAGTATGTTAATATTAGAATGGATGTTAGAGTTCATTTCCTAGCCTTGGCCTTCCCCAGCTTTTAAGATAATATAGCTCTGGAATCATTGGCCCATAAATTAGCAAGTGGGGTTAACATGGAATCAAACCTTAGACCTAGACTCACCATCCAGCACTCTGGCAATCATGGTTCATTATGTCTAGTGTTGTGTAGGCATTTTTGGTTCATTCAGTTCCCCCAAGGTAGTTAAGACAGTATTTTATTGGTATTTCTCATCTGCAAACATTAGTGAGTCCATGCTTATCTTCCCTCTCATCTAGTGAGCCACTGGTCCTTTGAACAGATTGAAGTAGTCAAATTTGTCAGTTTCTGAAGTCAAAGACTAGATTTCAGATACATACACACACACACTAACATATTCAGAATATGAAGGTAAAGTGTGACTTCACAACAGAAATGAGGGATGCTTCCAATGTTATAACCTTGATTTGCCTTACAAGATGCCAAGCAGATATGGGCTTAAACTTTGGACAGGATCTAAAACTTGGCTTTGTTTTCACACTCACAGCACTTCTATAAGCTTCACATTGCATAGCCTGAGCCACCCTAATACTTAAAATATGCCATGAGTGGTGCTTTGCCTCCCAGTCTCCTGAGTGAGGAGGTTGTGTCTCCTTTGCAGATTTACTTAGTGGTAAATGCCACACTGATGTCCCCTAGGGAAATGACCATTTAGAGAGAAGGTGATACAAAGGGACTGAGTAGATTTGGGCTAATAGATATTTTCATGGTTCCAGGTGCCTCTTTCTTACTATATTCCATCTTTTCATCGTCTGTTCATTATGGATCAGGCAGCAATATCCATGCCACACAATCCAGTTTTAGGGGTAAGATCATTCTGACATCCTTTTAGGGGGCTTTGCTTATAAAGGCAGTACTTGGAGCTGATTTTGGTTGAAGAGCCCTTGAACAATTTCGTAATCATAAACTATTTTAAATGTAAAGAAAAAAAAAAACCAACCTGATTCAAGATAAAATAACAATTTGGTGACAGCAACACACTCCATAATGATTCTGCTCCCAGGTCTGCTAGAAGTAAATGGAAGGTTATATCTTCTGACTTGAGAAAGCCTGCTATTTATAGAGCATTTATTTATGTCTGAAGCCCATTTAAATATAAATTGCGATACTTAATGCCTAGTTTTATAACATGTCATTCACAATCCATTAAGTATTTTATTGCATGAATTGTATAAGAAACAGATTTATAGCCCTCAATTATGGCATTAATAAGGGATGATGGAATCTCACTGAAGATGTATTTCCCTTCAGTTTTTACTCAACTTTATTGTTTCAGCATGATGTGAACTAAACTCTTAATGTTTTGTTGTAGGAAGCCTGGAAACAAATGCTCTCATAGGCAGAAGGTACAAGAAAAACATTAATATTCCCATTAAACATTATTGTTTTAAAACAAAAGCAGTAAAGTTACTAAAAGCTTGCTTTGGGTTTTGATAATAGGTTATTTTAAATCAAGTTAGAAAATAAAGTTAGCTTTGATCTTATGACCATATTGTGACCTTTTCTAGAATGTTTCTCTTTTTAGATAAGAGCCCCAAGTACTTGCTGAATGAAGTAGTTCACTTTTTGTCATTGTTGTTGCAGGCTAAAGATCCACTTCACATTTTGATTATATAAATTTTAAAAGAATTTCAAGATAATTTAGCACTTTGGGGTTGTTTGGTTTTTGTTTTTTGTTTTTTTTTTTTTGCAGGGGCTATGAGGGACAGCTTAGTTGAGTATAAAAAAGGAGGCTGTACATCTGGAATAATGAGAACACTGCGTTCTAAAATCAAACAAGTTACTCAGAGATTTAATGTCACAAATAAAATAATGCAAAAAGCAGAGGGACCAGAGATCAGCAGGCTGAGGTTTCAGAAATATTTCTGGACTGAATAAAGTGGCACTTGACATGAAAGAACATACGAAGCATGGACTTGGGAGGCGGCGTAAGACCTGGGATGTGGAGCATAGCCTTGGGATAGCAAAGAATGTCAGCTTGCTCTTGCTCAGTATGGGTGGTAGAAGGAATCCTGCTGATAAGCCTGCCAACAAATGAAACAGAAACCTGGAAACACCTTGAGCTTTATGAGTCAAAAAATAATTCTCCTCCAGTAACAAATGTTAAATGCAGCTCTGCATTTAGCACTGAGAATTTTTACGATTCATTTCCTGTTAACATTTTTGAAACTTTAACTGGCAGTACAAACGATGCTGGCTGATCCGGGATGTGTTCTAGTTAGCACCCATACTATTACCTAGGCCAAAATTATAAGCAGGGTCTAAAGATTTTGAGGAGTCCATGAAGACTCTGAACAATCTGGTGCAAGCTCTTTCCCAGGAATCACGCAAGGTAATGAAACAGCCCTACCATTGCCATTGCTACACGGAAGCAGCATACAGGGATTGTAAAACCATCTGGCTGTGTTCCCTGTGTAGGAGCTGTGAGCGGGAGAGCTCCGAGGGCCAATTTCATGGCCCACATGTGAGGATTTCAATCCATTTAAAATGATTGAGTATAATTCTTAAACAGTGATTTGCAACCACTGGTTAAAGAATTGTCTCCATTCCCCTATATTTGTAAATGATGTGCATTAATTACAGTCTTATTTCTTTAAGTCAATCAGTCAGACTGACTTATAGTGATAGGCCCACTTATATTTGCTTTGTTCCCTTTATTAATGGAACAGTGAATGCCTCTATTACTTTTTTAAATGTCTCATTTCCTTTTGCTATGGGCATTATCAGTTTTACTAGTCATTACTTTCCTGTTTCTAACACAGCTCCAAGATATTGATGGTATTTCATTATCAGCTTAAAAGTTTGCAATATTTATTTCTTTATATGCAATGTACATTATAAATGATGCACATAATGAGGGAATCATGGAATTTAATCACAGAAGATTCAGAAATTATCTGTTTGAGATTGAAATCTGTTTTCAATATGAGTACATGGAAGCCCAAAGAAGTGAAATAACTTGGCCAATTCAATATAGTGAATTAACAGTGATTCTGGGACTAAAATCCAATAACATAACCATTGTATGAAGTGGAGCTACTATTATCTTCATTCTACAGATTAGAAAACCAAGACATAGAATAATTCAAGTGGTAGAATAAAGATTAGGACTCAAATGGTCTGTTCCTAAGACTTGACCTATTCTAATCTCAAATTCCAACCTCAAAATCCAGTTTCCTTCTAAAACACTTCATATATTTGTAAGCTCATTATATAAAATATATCTAGAATCCTTTTCATTTACAAAAAAAACATAGAAAATATTTTTATAACAACCTAAGAGTTGGACTGTGAAGAAAGCTGAGTGCCGAAGAATGGATGCTTTTGAACTGTGGTGTTGGAGAAGACTCTTGAGAGTCCCTTGGACTGCAAGAAGATCCAACCAGTCCATTCTGAAGGAGATCAGGCCTGGGTGTTCTTTGGAAGCAATGATGCTAAAGTTGAAACTCCAGTACTTTGGCCACCTCATGCGAAGAGTTGAGTCATTGGAAAAGACTCTGATGCTGGGAGGGATTGGGGGCAGGAGGAGAAGGGTACGACCGAGGATGAGATGGCTGGATGGCATCACTGACTCGATGGACGCGAGTCTGAGTGAACTCCAGGAGTTGGTGATGGACAGGGAGGCCTGGCATGCTGCGATTCATGGGGTCGCAGAGTCGGACACGACTGAGCGACTGAACTGAACTCAACTTTTAATCCAAATTATTTCGGGTGGGGGGAGAATAGTAACTTAAGCAGTTTGCATCTGAGTGCAGAAAGAAATCGAAGGCAAGATGTTTCTAGATTCCTTACTGCCGATTAACGAGAAGTAACCACTTACTGATCAATAATTCTCCCTCCCCTTGAGGAGAAGTAGCCTTTGCATTGTTTGCCTTTTTTCCTCCCTTCCTGTTATCTTTGTTGAAAGCAAGTGACTGATGGCGTGACCTAAGAAAGAATTATTTCTATGCTCGTATACTCTCTGCCCTAAATGTATTACCTGGAAGAAGTTTGACCTACACATCAAGGGCTGAGTGAGCCAATGTTAAGCTCCACTGGTTTGTTCAATCTCATGACTGAGAGAAAAGCAAACGAGATGCCAACGTTTTCACAAAAGTGACGGCACCACAGAGAAGTATCAAGTGCAAGACATGCACCAATACAAAATACCAGGGATAGAGTAGGGAGGTGTGGAAAACATACTGGAGCAATAGTAGGCATGAAAGATGTTGGGTGTCATTTTAAAGTTTCCATATGACTCTATGATGATAGCTATTCCTTCATTTGGGAGGATTTCCAAACGCTATATATCCATTATCTCCTTGGGTCCTGTCCACAGTCTTCATAGGAATGCAAGGATGATGTCATTAGCTGTTCTGACAACCAGAGCTCCAGCACTCAGTGGCTTGAATAATTTTCCTATGCTACCAAAACCTCCAGTTTCCACATGAGTAAAATGTGGATAATAATAGGAGTACTTGCCTCAAAGTGTAATTATAAAGAATGAAGGAACACATGTAAGACACTTAGTGCATGTTCTGGCCCATAATAAATGTTTCATAAATATTATCTTGCTACCATTATAAACTTGCTTATTAATGGAGATTCCAGAAGGTGAAATAGTTTCCCTCCAGATACTTCTAATTAATAGTGGAATTAGAACTGCGATCTAATCTTTTTTGCCTCTCTAAGTTCTCTTTTTCCTCCTCCTGGGAGTTATCCTAGAATGAAGAATTTCCTTTCCTACTGCAGCAATAGCTCACTCTCCTGTTTTAACTCAGGATTCCTTCTCCCTTATTGCTTTTGTCAAGTCAGGGATTGCTACTTCTCCTACTAATCAGCCGAGCAATTGCCTATGGAGGTCAGTGGTACTGATAACATCTGCTTCCACAGGAAATCCATAGGCTGTGCAGCAGCATCAGTGCCTCTGATGCCCCCGGGGCCCCCATGATGTTACAAGGTGGTGTCACAGGTAAAATAGATTCAGTGTTGCTGAACAAGCAAGGAGTGATGCAGAGTGTGTGAAGGTCAAAAGGGAGTGGAACTGAGATGTGGGGTTTTATCTGTGGCTGACAGACAGGCCTCTGCTATTGGGGAAAGGCCAATTAGAATTTGGCCTATTTTTTCCAACAAAAATAGGATTACTCCTTCATCCCTTTGTCCTTATAGCTGCCTTCCTTCTTCTTTCTAGTTACTTAAAGTTTTAAAAATAGTTTTAAGCTGAAATGAAAGGAAGGTATAGAGATTTTCTACACAGCCCATGTTTCCACACATGCATAACCTTCCCCAGCATCACTTACTAGAATGGTAATTTTTTTTTTTCCTTTCTTAACCAAGGATGATGTCAATGATACATCATAATCATCAAAGTCATCAATCATAATTGTGAAAAGTCTGCAGTTTATCTTAAGGTTCACTCTTGGTATTGCACATTCTATGGATTTGGAATATAAAGATATAGTGACACTTCTCAATCATGATTATATCATACAGAGTGTTTTCATGCCTGAAAAATTCTCTGTGCTCTGCTTATTCATCTCCTTCCCCACTAACTGTCACCCCTGCCAATCACTGATTTCCTTTTTTTTTTCTTCTATTGTCTATATGTTTGCTTTTTCCAAAATATTACGTAGTGGAATTACAGTATATAGCTTTCTCAGATTGGGCTTCTTTCACTTAGTAATATGCATTTAAAGTTTCTCCATGTCTTTACATGGCTTGATAGCTCATTTCTTTTTAGCACTGATTGATATTCCATTGTCTGGATTTACCACAGTTTATTTATCTGAGGACATCTTGGTTGCTTCCAAGTTCTGGCAATTATGAATAAAGCTGCTGTAAATACTGTATGTGGGCTTCCCTGGTGGCTCAGTGGTAAAGAGTCCACCTGCCAATGCAGGAGATGTGGGTTCACTCCCTGGGTCTGGAAGAGTCCCTGGAGGAGGAAATGGCAACCTACTCTAGTATACTTGCCTGGAGAATCCCATGGACAGAGGAGCCAGGCTGGCTGTAGTCCATAGAGGGGTCACAAGAGCTGGACATGACTTAATGACTAAACAACAGCAGCAAACACTGTGTGCAAATTTTTGTGAGGACATAATTTTCAGTTCCTTTGGGTAAATACCAAACGCATTATTGGGAGATCATATGTTTAGTTTCATAAGAAATTACCAAAATATTCTTGCCAGGATTTGGTATTATTAGCATCATGGATTTTGCCCATTCTAACAGGTGTGTAGTAGTATCTGATTATTGTTTTAATTTGTATTTCTCTGACAAATAAGGTGAGCATCTTTTCATGTGCTTGCTGCTATCCATTTATCTTTGGTGTAGTGTTGGTCTGGACCATTTTTTAATCAAGTTGTTAGTTCACTTATTGTTGAGTGTTAAAAGCTCTTTTTATATTTTGGATAGCTGTTCTTTCTTAGATGTGCCACTTGGAAATGTTTGTTTTCAGTCTGTGGCTTGTCCTCTAATCCTCTTGATGTAGTCTTCTACAGAGAGAACAGTTTTTAATTTTTGTTAAGTCCGTGTTATCAATAATTTCATTCATGGCTATGACTTCAGTGTTGCTTATAAAAAGACATCACCATACCCAAGGTCATTTAGATGTTCTCCTATGTTATCTTCTCGTAATTTTATAGTTTTGCGTTTTACCTTTAGATCTGTGATTTTGGTCTAATTTTCCAAAAGGAGTAAGGTCTGCGTCTAGATATATTTGTAGGTGTTTTTTTTTTTCTTTTTTGCTTGTGGATGTTCAGTTGTTTTAGCTCTATTTGTTTAAAAGACTCTTTGTTCCATCCTATTGACTTCTCCCCTTTGTAAAAGATAACTATTTATAGAAGTCTATTTCTGAACCCTCTATTCTGTTCCATTGATACATTTGTTTCTTCTTTGCTAATACCGCACTGTCTTGATCACAGTGGCCTTATATAAATCTTGAAGACAGGTTGTGTCAGTTCTCCAACATTGTTCTTCACCTTAAATATCCTGTTGACTAGAGTGGGTCTTTTGCCCCTTCATATAAATTTAGAAACCTTTTGTCAATGTCAATAAAATAACTTGTCAGAATTTTGATGAAACCTTGAACTCAAAAAGTTTGCAGTTTTCTAAGATCAAGTCTTCTGAAATGATAAAGGAAATGTTAGACCATAAAATATGTAGTACTGACCATGAGTACGTTGAGTACTTAAGGAATAAAAGAAATAATGTGCTTTCATGGTTGAAAGCTATTTAAAAAGATCAAATATGCATTGGCAATATCTAAGTAAGCTCTTGCTATTGTAATCATGAAGCATTGTGATACAGCTTAAAATATGTCCACTAAGGTAACTTTTGGAGAGTGGTTTATCTTCCAGAGGTGAATATATAATGTTAGTTTTCTTAATAATTTGGAAGAAGTTGAATTAACCTTTAGGGAAAAAAGTACATATCTGAAGTCTAATGGCAGAGGGAAATGTGTATAGTAAATCTTATGGATTTAGTCCTCATTAGCTGAGGGAGATGGCTTGAATGGCAACATCAGTATACATCCATTAAATTAAATTACGTGACTCACTGATATGTTCTGTCTTCAAATTTGGTCCTTCTTTCTTAAATTTTACAGGCCCTCACTCCTTCCCCCTATTACATTTCTTTGGTCATTATGTTTAGCAAACTTGATTTTAAAAATTGTCTATTCCTTCATATTGACTTTTCTCATAGGTTAAAAGTAAAAGAGACGAAAATCTGTCAGTAATACATATGTCCCCAAATATCCAAAAATTTCATATTGGGAATGCAGTATAGCTAAGAGCTTATAGCATTTTGTGGTTTTAGTTTGCTTTATAGACATAACTCTAGCATGTTCTCCAACTCTTAAAAATCATATAAATGATTTAAATATTTATTTTACTTTATTTTATTTAAATTACTTTCTTACTATATATCTCATCATAAAAAAAAATTGTGAAACCAATCAGGTGAGCAATCTAACACTAATTAATAAATTGCACCAGAATTGTTGTTGACTAAAATCACAAGCATTAATATTATGAGATGTAACAGGTATAGAAATTTGCAAGTGTCTGGGTTCTTTTAACAACTAGAAACTGGGAAGATCGAAGACTGGGGTCAAAAAAGGTGAGTGGAAATGATTTGTTAGTATAGATGTAAACAGATGGCCCCCTAGAGAGCCATGAGGTTCAGCCTCCTGCATCCAAGTTGAAGACTCCTTTAATCATTTCAGGCAGGTGATTATCCCCTTAAAAGTTCCCATGGCACACAATATCCCACTTTCCCTTTATAGACTGAACATGGCTCTGAAGGAAAGTCTATCATGGGAATTAGGATTTTTACTAACTTGAAAGCATAGATTTCTCTTCCTGATCTCCCGTTTTGATTTAATTCTGATAAGCTCCAGGTACTTGTTTTTGGTGTTTGTGGTAAAGTGGAACATAAAAGGATAAGATACTTGCATCATAAACTTTCACTCCAAGGGATGAAATAGATAACAAAGACATAAACACATGAAATAATTTCAAATTGTGATAATTTTTATTAAATAAAAGCATAGATTGATAGGGACAAAGGTGTTTTAGATAAATTGGTTAGGTGTGGCTCTGTGAGGAAGGGACATGGGGCTGATACATATCTTAATGAAGAGAAAGGTTGAGTGGACTAAACTACATAGTATAATGGAAAGAATTCCAGAGGTATGACCTTGGGTAAGCTTGTTAGCCTCTGTGGATACCATTTATTGGTTCTATTAGCCAGCATATGTCTTTGTTAGTATTGAGCTGGCCAAAGAGTTTGTTTGTGTTTTTCTGTAAGATGGCACTAAAAAGCTGTAACACAGACTTTTTGGCAATCCAGTAGATTGTTTGTTTGTTTGTTTGTTTTTTTAATGATTTAATAATATTCTTTTTGTTATTTCTAAAAAATTTGTATTAGATTATAACTAAGACACCATTACAATGGTGTGTTAGTTTCTGTTATATAGCAAAGGGAGTCAATTATACATATACGTATATACCCTCTTTTTTGGATTTCCTTCCCATTTAGATCACCACAGAGCACTAAGTTCCTTGTGCTATACAGTAGGTTCTCATTAGTATCTGTTTTATACATATAGTGTATATATGTCAATCCCAATCTCCCTAGATTAACTTCTAATCAAATTTTATCTTCACTGGACAAGTTTTCACAAGCCATATGTTTCTAAAGTGGATTGTTAATGGACATCTTTAGATCAATGTTGGAGTCCTGGTGAGTTTCCATTGGTAGAGATCTCAGAATAGCTTGAAAGAGAACAAGCAGGGCTGTCTTCTCAGCCAGGCTCATTGTCTCATTCTCTTTGAAAAGTAACATAAGAAAGCCAAATGCTTGAGGGGAGTTACTCAATCCAAGGAGGTGAGGCTGTATTACCTGGCAGGTTACCTCCCTCTGCACCTATATAGATTTAGGCTCTCCCTTGGACTGCAAGGAGATCCAACCAGTCCATTCTGAAGGAGATCAGCCCTGAGATTTCTTTCGAAGGAATGATGCTAAAGTTGAAACTTCAGTACTTTGGGCAGCTCATGTGAAGAGTTGACTCACTGGGAAAGACTCTGATGCTGGGAGGGATTAGGGGCAGGAGGAAAAGGGGATGACAGAGGATGAGATGGCTGGATGGCATCACTGACTCAGTGGACGTGAGTCTGAGTGAACTCCGGGAGATGGTGATGGACAGGGAGGCCTGGCATGCTGCGATTCATGGGGTTGCAAAGAGTCGGACACGACTGATCGACTGAACTGAACTGAACTAAACTGAACTGAACCCACAGCCAGATGAAGTCAGTTGGCAATCCCATCTCTTCACTGAGATTGGTGACATATAAAGAGACAGATACTCAGTAGAGGCATAAAACATGCTTGATTCCTGGGTCACAGGGCTTCAGAGACCCCAAATCAGGCTTTTCCATCCAGGATGGATGGGAGAAGCTGGTCATTAAGTAGAACTGGCTTGTGGAATAAAGCCTCAAGTGGCACATTTGTGTAACACAGGTACATTCCCCTCTGTGAGGCTCACTAATCCCACCTACAGTTTTCCTTATTACTGTCCTTCAAAGATATTCTTCCTAAATTCCATGGGAATTAAGTCTGAAAGATAAAAATAGTGTTCTGGGGAAAAATAAAGGAAGGAGGAGCTTAACTGATGCCAAATGTTGACTTTTTCAAGAGGAGGCTAAATGCTCAAGAGAATTCCTGTAATTCAGAAATCTATGTAAGTGTGTTTTACCAGCCAGCCTCAAGCTTAGTCAACTATGTAAACTTGGTTTTTTTCCCCCTCACAGAACATTTATTAGCATCTTATTGAAAGCATACGGATTTAGAAACATTGCTTCAGAGAAAATATTTAAGAGGATGCATGATGGAAAGCTGATTGGCTTGCTGGGATTGATTGCCTGCAACAAGGCTTTTGTTTAGAAAAAGGGATAGAAGCACACTGATACTGAAATGGTCTCATCAAATTCTCAATAAGAGGTTTTCTAAAATAGGATTAGGACTAAGATTACAAAAAAACCTTTTTATATGCAGAACTCTGGTAAGGCCATTTCAAAATGTTTACCCAGTCTCAAAATTGACCACATAATCTTATTAGAACAATGTGTGCAATTAGAAGCTTATATAATTATTAGGTCTTTCTTAAGTTTCTTAATCTTTAATGCCAGAATTGGATAACAGAGCATGATCTCAAAGGAAAAGAAATTGCTTCTAGCTTGCTGCTGTTGTATTGGAAAACCATTCTTAATTGTTTGCAAGTGATTTTGACTTCCAGTGCTTCAAATTTAGACTTCTCATTTAGAAACTTTGAAACCTTTATACTAGGTCATGCAGGAAATAGCTTTTTTTTTTTTTAAGCTCAGACAGTAAAGCGTCTGCCTACAATGTGGCAGACCGGGGTTCAATTCCTGGGTCGGGAAGATCCCCTGGAGAAGGAAATGGCAATCCACTCCAGTACTCTTGCCTGGAAAATCCCATGGACGGAGGAGCCTGATAGGCTACAGTCCATGGGATCTCAAAGAGTCAGACACGACTGAGCAACTTCACTTTCACTTTCAGGCTAACTTATTTCTTTTTTTGTGTTTTTGAATTTCCTAAGTGAAAATGTGTTTCCGGAAATAGATGCTCAAATTACATAATTCAGATTTCTGCAGACCCTAGTCTCTGTTTTGTTTTTATTTTTTTATTATTTTAAATCTTATCTTTGTCATTGCTCTCCTGATGCTCTTTAAAACTTGGCTGTGAGATTGGTCTTTGTCATCGCTATTGTCTGTGTGTTCTGAACAACTACTCTGATAGTCACCTAGACACCATTGATCAAAAGATGTCTGGCCTTCAACATGATTATATTAAGATTGATATTAGCCTTCATGGAGAGTGGATCTTAGGGCCATGGGTGAGACTGTTTCTTTTTTAGCCTATTGATTTTAAGATATAATTCATGAATATTTTTTGCCATTGGGTAGAATTATTTAATGACTGAAAAAATTGGTAAAGCTAGGGTAACAGCAGAGACACTAAGAAGTCAAAATGAATTGCTCTCCATTCATTCAGCTTTCAAATCTTCAAGTAGCAATGTACAAATGTTTAGGTCCCCATATGGCCCATTTTTCCTTTGGCTCTGGTTTCTGCTTTTAGCACATAAAATTAGAAAAAAAGGAAGAAGTATGCAATTGTCACGAACAAGTCTTTATATAGTCTCAAGCAATAGTCTTTTTTTTAAAAAAAAAAAAAAGCAAATGACCTTTGATTGTAACTTGGATAACATTTATGCACTATCAATGTAAATGAAACTTGTTAATATCTTTTACTTATTTTGGCAGTTTCTATTGGCCAAAATAAGGTCTTAGTTCCTTGATCAGTGATTGAGCCCAACCCCCCCCCCACCCCGCCCCCCGACATTGAAAGCCCAGAGTTTCAACCACTGGACCACCAGAGAAGTCCTCAATTAACACTCTTGAGAGTGAAACAAACAAACAACAAAACAAATTATAGTAATCTGTTCACATACTACCTCAACTCTATTTTGATATTTACTAATATGAATTTTCTCACTTAATGTTAATGATCTATTATTACTGAGTTGTTAAGATTTCTATATATAATAAACAGATTAGCTCCTCTTTCTGTCATCTACCCCCTCTTGCTTATCCTCCACCATTCAAAATTGCCTTCAGATCCAGGAAACATTTGTTTTCTTGATCTTTGTTTCCTGTTCACTTGAAATCTCTGTTCCTATACTATCTAGTTTAAGGATAACAGATAATCATATATTCATGATATGATCCTGAACCCCAAATTGGGACTTTTCCTTCAAAAAGGGTGAAACTTCTTTCTGAGTTAGAGATAGTAGGTTATAAACATTTCATGAGGCTCTGTTAGTGTCTGCCTCACCCTTAGTCCTGGTGCTAGCCCCAAGCTTTTTCACAATTTAGGAGAGTCAGAAACATATCCCACTGGGTCCAAAGAAACTGGAAGTTTAGTCAACTCATTAGTTCATTATCAGATTTTCAGATTTTCTTTCTTGAGTCCCCTTAACATCTATTCTTACTGTTTCCAAACCACTGGTGCCCAATGGGGTCTATGGGCTATTTCTGAGAGAACTCTCTAGAGACCTGGAAGCTTTGGGGCAATACAGTATTATATTGTTTTTACTAAGAATTTTTGAACATTTAAGAACTATTACTTTCTTTTACCGCTCAATAGGTGGCTCATCTGAATCTGAGAAAGAATCTGCTTGCAATGCAGGAGATCTGGGTTCGATCCCTAAGTTGGGAAGATCCCCTGAAGAAGGGAACAGCTACCCACTCCAGTATTCTTGCCTGAAGAATTCCATGTATAGAGGAGTCAGGCGAGCTATAGTCCATGGAGTCTCAAAGAGTCAGGCATGACTAAGCACTAACATGCACACACACACACTGTAAACTATTTTTTTTTAATAAAATGTGCTTTTTTTTTTTTCTTTTTGCCTTACACTGGCTGAGGGACAAGATAAGAAACAGTTTTATGAATCTTCCTATTTCTTCTGCTGTAAGAATGCTGTTGAAGACATAGGTCATGACACTGCATTTCCACGGATTTCCAGGAAATACTCCTATCTGACTTCACCCACCAGAATGGTGGCAGGGCTCCTGAACAATTGAACAGTTTCTATCTACAGGTACAGGGATTTGTGCAACTGATCACAATGTTTCCCTTTTAAAATTGACTACTGAAAAGCTTAGAGTCAAATTTATGACTAACTTTCTATAGCAAGTGTGTTGGTTTTATAACAGGCATTTTTAGATTAAACTTATTTCTAACTCAATTTTGCACACATAACCGTGTTCAGTGTTCTTTTTTAATCTCTTTTTTCCTTTCATTTTGCCCAGTTTATGTAAGAAGTCTTAAATTCTTTCAGGAATAACATGGAGAATAAGCAAATAACTGAGAGCTATTCTACATTCCGCTCTCCTCTAACTCAGCATTCATTGCAGTAAACAATGAATTTTGTCTGTTTGGCTACTTTTTTCTGCTTTCATCTTTCCCTCCTTTAGCTGAGTCTCTTAGTGCTCAGCCTTTAATCTTTCCCTATGTTGTTTAGCATTTTTGATGTTACAACATTATTATTATTTGTTGTTGTTGTTGTCATTATTATGTTTTGAGAGTTGACTACCGGAAAGAGCATAGTACGTATTTCCACTTCAAAAATAGTTCCTGTTCAAAGAACATAGATGAATATAACTTTTAAGTATGCTTATAGAGTAGTCTGGTAATTTTCAGAGTGAAAAGTGCTATGAATTCCATGCTTTCTCAGGCAAATAGTAACAAATAACAAGATAAAACAGGCTATTATGAAACCATGAACAGTGAGGCTCCTCTTTGTGATAAAGTATCAGTAATCCTGTTGACTTTATTAACTCTATTTGAAAGTATACTTTGAAGTGCTGGAACTAGGTTTATAAAATTTCACCCTGAGTACCACTATGCCAAGCAATTTATCATGGTGTGTCATGGTATATATCTTTACCTGAAATTAAAAAATAAAAAAATAAAACAACCACTGAACTTCAAAGTGGGATCAGTTTTTATACTAAGAATTGGATTCTCTAGCTCTTAACTGGCATCAGTCTAATGGCAGCAAGATTATAAGGATGATGATATGGGATATAGTTAGAAAACGGAGTCAGGACAATCATGACCATAAGTTGACCTGTGGGTATAAGCATTTTTAAATATCCTTCGTTTCTTCTTGACAGTTGTTTTTTTTTTTTTTTTCCTTCAAAGAATATATGAGTCACAGATAATTCAATGGCAATGAACTGGGAGATGGAATGAAATTTTGCTATACTGAAACAGCTGATCTCTTGATTACTTTATCCGACTAATTTTCTAAACCAGAAACAAGCCTTTGATTATCCTTGATTCTCCCCTCCTCACTCCCAACCCATACTCATCGGTAAACACTGTTCATTTGGCCACCTGCCTTACATCTTTGGAAACTTTCTAGCTTCTCAGACTCAACTGCTGTTCCCTTCATTCAGGAAATAGGTTCAAATCATACCTTGGTACTTTGTTTATACTCCCTAATTCTAATCCAGTTTCTTCTCTTGGACAAAACAGCTACTGGGGCTAGTCGTTATTGAGCCTTATTCCCTGGGAGAACTTAGACAGGATAGCTGAAATGTTTTCTGTTTCATGGGCCAAAGCCAGCGAGCTTTCGGAAGAAATTCTGAACATAACAGATCTTAGACCATGGATAGAAGGTTAATTGGAGAAGGAAATGGCAATCCCCTCCAGTATTCTTGCCTGGAGAATCCCAGGGATAGGGGAGCCCAGTGGGCTGCCGTCTATTGGGTCGCACAGAGTCGGACACAACTGAAGTGACTTAGCAGCAGCAGCAGCAGAAGGTTAATATCAGCCCCATATGTGCTTGCCTAGTTTCTTAAGTCCTCAAGGAATCCAGGAGGAGAGGAATGAATGAGTCAAGTTCTCCCACACTTGTGGTGAGGCTATGCAGGGAATCTGGGCACCAAGGTGGATTACTCATGTGATCTACTGAGGTACTGGGAGTCATATTGCTGGCCCATAGGGATATGAAAGACTTAACCTTTTGCCACTTATAGATGTACTACTATATAGCTCCAGCTACCATATCTGACACATAGCTGACAAAGATGTCAACAGCTTTAGGGGGGACTCACAGCCAGAGATGAAAGCATCAAATAGATCTGCTAAAAGAGACTAGTAACAATTTAACAGTAAGAAATGTCCTAAGCACACAAAAGAAGATTGACATATAGCAGAGGAACCCAATTTTTATATTTAAAACATTGTTTTGTTTTAGTCAGTGTTTAGATATTTGTCTAATACTTTGGAAGATGAGGTGGAAGAAATAGTTCAAAGCCATGATGGAAGAAAGATTGAGAAGATGCATCTAGGAGAGCAAATGTGTGAATAACCTCTATTCCAGAAAGAGCAAAAGGATCAGATGAAAGAGAGGCAACTATTCATAACAAATAACTGAGGAGAAAGTTCTCATATTGCATAAATACTTGAACTGCAGATTAAGAGATTGCAGCAACTTCTGGTAAGATTTTATTTTATATATGTATATATATATATATATATATATATATATATATATATATATATATATGTATGTATTCTTGAGTGTGGGTTGACAAAATTCTAAATTCTAAGAAATAGAGAAACCTCTTAAGGCATGTGAACAAAGAATAAGTACACATAGGGATAAGGAAAAAACTTTTTTTGTTGTTTCTGCAGAGTTCAGTTCAGTTCAGTTCAGTCGCTCAGTCGTGTGCAACTCTTTGCGACCCCATGAATCGCACGCAGCATGCCAGGCCTCCCTGTCCATCACCAACTCCCAGAGTTCACTCAGACTCGCATTCATCGAGTCAGTGATGCCATCCAGCCATCTCATCCTCAGTCGTCCCCTTCTTCTCCTGCCCCCAATCCCTCCCAGCATCAAAGTCTTTTCCAATGAGTCAACTCTTTGCATGAGGTGGTGAAAGTACTGAAGTTTCAGCTTTAGCATCATTCCTTCCAAAGAAATCCCAGGGTCTGCAGAGTTAGGGCTATCTAAATTTTATTGAAACTTGAGACCTGCACTATAAAAGCAAGTGTGTGTGCTCAGTCATTCAGTCATGTCCCACTCATGGTGACCCTACAGACTGTAGCCCACCAGGCTCCTATGTCCATGGCATTCTCCCAGCAAGAACACTGGAGGGAGTTGCAATTTCCTCTCCCAGGGGATTTTCCCAACTCAGGAATCCAAACTGTGGCATCTCCTGCATCTTCTGCATTGCAGGCTAATTCTTTACCACTGAGCCAACAGGGAAGCACCCTAAAAATAAGTCTGGAAGTTAACTGATGACTAGTTAAATCATAAAGATTCCAGAGATAGTTGCTTCTGCAGAGGTACGAGCTATATAGTTACATTTCAAAGCAGATAACCCCAGGATCAGGGAGCAATCCATAGATCGCAAAGCTGAATACTCAGGTCTTAGCTCTCCATGGAGAGATTTATTTACACTCCAAAGGGTTAGAGTAAGAACATCCAAGAGATATTGTGAATGCTGGGGAAGATGGACTAACCTGGGCTTTGGTGTTGGGGCAAGGGTGTGTATTGTGTATCCAGGAGGTGGTGGATTATATCATATAATTGAGCTCAGGCTGTGTACAGGACTAGTCACCTGAGAGAGAAAAATTGTGCACTGCTGGGTTGAAAAATTAGATTTTATCGAATCCTTCTGCTGTCACCAAGTCTTGAGCAAAGTTCCTATAGTCATGAATATGTTTGAGTTCTTTTGGCAAATGTCCCTAAAACTGAGGTCTATGTGAACTAGTTAGCATGAACACTGGATAGAGATCCTCAGAGGTTAACCCATAAGCTGAAGCAACACTGAAAAAAGAACAGAAGTTTACTGAAAATGAGGACAGTATTGGACTCATGTAGGCTGCAAAATGAGATATTTGATTTAAATTTGATTCTAGCCAGAAGGCTCTAGTTAAATCTGAGTTATGGTGCTGAATCCAAGGATACCATAGTTAAATATGAAGACAGCAAGCAATTCAGAGCATGTTATAAGGGCTATAGTAGAGGAAAGGGCAGATTGCTTGGGAAGTAGAAAAGAAGAAATTGGGGATAGGGCAGGGAAGATCTCTCTAAAGTGAGAACATATTGACTTTGTTCTGAAGGGTTTAGGGAGATGAAGGAATTAGTTGAATATTGCAAGAGAAATTGAATCACATGCTTCCACTTGGGTAAATTTAATCATTCCTTGTATTTTAGGCAGTGAGTGGTCATAAAGTACTTAATAGGTCTTTACACACAATTGGAAATTACTTTGAGCAGGTGAGAAGCTGTCAGTTTCTTTATGGGATTAATAATCTAATGGAGAAAATGAGGAATGACATTAAATATGTAAAACTATGTACAAATAGACAAATTTAAAGCACATTGGAACGTAAAATGTAGGGATTGGAAATAGAACTACTATTTTTATATTTTCAGGGGTACAATTTCTAATTTCTGAATTTCTCCTCCAGCATATTTAAGCACCAGGCTGTGTGACTTTTTGACTTTTCCTCCGGGGACAGAACATTTTCCTTCTGTCTTTCTTATCTGTAAGCAGATCTGAAGCTGGAAACCTGGAAGGGGATGATTAATGTTTTTGTTGTTCATTCTGCTTTAAACCAGTTTGAATCTGCCTTTTGGAACTGTAGGATGTAGTCTCTGACCTTTTCTGAATTTTAGTATCTTTATATGAAAAGAAATTCTTTCATCTATGTGTGTCTCAAGAATCATCTTTTCTGTCAATTTTAAATTTTAGCTTTAAACGTATTCTAACGTACAGTTTAACATATTAACCCCAGGTCTTCATCATATACCATAGGTTCCAGGTCAGTACTTTCTAAGCACTAATGGACACATGATTTGCCTGGTAAAACATAGATTTAATTTCAGTAGATCTGGTGTCAGGATTCAGATTCTGTATTTCCGAAGCTCCCTGGCAATGTGGATGCTTCTAATCTGTGAACTTCATCTATTGCCAGGCAATAGGTGACTATATGGATAGAAAATGCCAGACCTAGATGCTGGAACAAGCCTTGAAACTTTAGGGCAGATTTCTTGTTCCACTATTTTTCCTCTACTCAGCTTGGTAAACTGAAATCAAGCAATTTTTTTCTTTGTTTAAAGACAGAGAAGTTTTTCCTTTCAGGACCTTTGTCTACACACTCATTTTCGCTTGCCTTGATATTTGGAAGAGTTTGTTAAAGTGCAGCCATTTTCAGAGGGTTTTTTGTTTGTTTGTTGTTTTGAGTCCCTTAACTGATATTAGATTACTGCAGCATCAAGGGAGTGTGTATGTCTCACACACCTTGAAAACAGTCATTCCACATAAGAATTTTCTTATGAAAGAAAGAAAACTATCCCTTTCTCACTGCACAAATTCCATACTCAAAACATATTAAGAAAAGATGGTATGTTGATGATGGTTGCAGGTAGACATTTTTATGAGATAGAAGGCTTATAACTATGACTGCCATTAAGTAGAAAATTTTTTCTAGATTATCTTCTATTTACTTGCTGGCACTCATCACATTTTTTGTGCTTATTTTGGACTGAGGATAGGCCTCTGTGACTAGCATAAATTGGTTGATAAAATATCCACAATTATATATTTGTTCCCAATTATGTTCTAGGCAGCATGATAAGCAACTAATACAATGATGATTAAAACACACTCTAAGCATTGGGTATTTACAGTCTACTTGGTGAGACAGAGCTTAAAAAATCTCAGCATTAACATTTAATAAAAATTGTAATCAATGCTTCATTTGCTCTCCTGTCTAACATGACAGTTCCTTTGGGTGGGTTCTTTGTTGATAGCAAGAGGAAGTAAATTTATCTTAGTAAGCTAACAGTATTCTAGTACCCCAAGCTGATTCAGTACTGATTCATTTTTTTTTTAAATGTTCTCTACCATCGCTGCTACCGGTGGTGCCCCAAGCGCAGGTGGCTGTGACCAGCGGCTCCCTAAGCGCAGGCGGCTGTGACCGGTGGCGCACTAAGCACGGCCGAGAGGAGCTACCCCACGTTGGAGGTCAGGGGCAGAAGCCGGGAGGACCCCATGCCTGAAGGGAGGCGGCCAAGAGGAGCTACCCCGCGTCCGAGGCCAGGGGTGGCAGCTGGGAGGAGCCACCCCACGTCTGAGGTCAGAGACAGTGCCCGAGGCCAGGGATGGCGTCCGAGGTCGGGGCGGCGGCCAGGAGGAGCCACCCCAAGTCCAAGGAGCGGTGGCTGCACCAGCACAGGGGGCCTAGAGGAGGCATCCCATGTTGAAGGTCAGGAAGGGCAGTGGTGAGGAGATACCCCTCATCCAATGTAAGGACCAGCAGCTGCACTTTGCTGGAGCAGCCATGAAGAGATACCCCATGCCCAAGGTAAGAGAACCCCAAGTAAGATGGTAGGTGTTGCAAGAGGGCATCAGCGGGCAGATACACTGAAACCATAATCACAGAAAACTAGTCAATCTAATCACACTAGGACCACAGCCTTGTCTAACTCAATGAAACTAAGCCATGCCCGAGGGGCAACCCAAGATGGGAGGGTCATGGTAGAAAGGTCTGACAGAATGTGGTCCATTGGAGAAGGGAAAGGCAAACCACTTCAGTATTCTCGCCTTGAGAACCTCATGAACAGTATGAAAAGGCAAAATGATAGGACACTGAAAGAGGAACTCCCCAGATCAGTAGGTGCACAATATGCTACTGGAGATCAGTGGAGAAATAACTTCAGAAAGAATGAAGGGATGGAGCCAAAGCAAAAACAATACCCAGCTGTGGATGTGACTGGTGATAAAAGCAAGGCCCAATGCTGTAAAGAGCAATATTGCATAGGAACCTGGAATGTCAGGTCCATGAATCAAGGCAAATTGGAAGTGATCAAACAAAGGATGGCAAGGGTGAATGTCGACATTCTAGGAATCAGCAAACTAAAATGGATTGGAATGGGTGAATTTAACTCAGATGACCATTATATCTACTACTGTGGGCAGGAATTCCTCAGAAGAAATGGAGTAGCCATCATGGTCAACAAAAGAGTCTGAAATGCAGTACTTGGATGCAATCTCAAAAACGACAGAATGATCTCTGTTCATCTCCAAGGCAAGCCATTCAATATCACAGTAATCCAAGTCTATGCCCCAACCAGTAACGCTGAAGAAGCTGAAGTTGAACAGTTCTATGAAGACCTGCAAGACCTTTTAGAACTAACACCCCAGAAAGATGTCCTTTTCATTATAGGGAACTGGAATGCAAAAGTAGGAAGTCAAGAAACACCTGGAGGAATGCTTACTCCTTGGAAGAAAAGTTATGACCAACCTAGGTAGCATATTGAAAAGCAGAGACATTACTTTGCCAGCTAAGTTCCGTCTAGTCAAGGCTATGGTTTTTCCAGTAGTCATGTATGGATGTGAGAGTTGGACTGTGAAGAAAGTTGAGTGCCGAGGAATTGATGCGTTTGAACTGTGGTGTTGGAGAAGACTTTTGAGAGTCCCTTGGACTGCAAGGAGATCCAACCAGTCCGTTCTGAAGGAGATTAGCCCTGGGATTTCTTTGGAAGGAATGATGCTAAAGCTGAAGCTCCAGTACTTTGGCCACCTCATGCTAAGAGTTGACTCATTGGAAAAGACCCTGATGCTGGAAGGGTTTGGGGGCAGGAGGAGAGGGGGATGACAGAGGATGAGATGGCTGGATGGCATCACTGACTCGATGGACGTGAATCTGAGTGAGCTCCGGAAGTTGGTGCTCTACAGGGAGACCTGGTGTGCTGTGATTCATGGGGTCGCAAAGAGTCACACAGAACTGAGAGACTGAACTGAACTGAACTGAACAATCACTTAGCCATAGGTTTTCCTTCTAGGAAACAATGCCTTGGGCAGAATAGTTGGGGCATTATAGATAAGCCTGACCATGACAACATCGAAAGCTCTCATTCAGTCTCATTTATAGCCCAAGTCCACTGTTTTGTCAACTTACACTTTATGCATTTGATAAATCCTACCCAAATGCCCCTTCAGAGCTTTCCTCAAAGTGGAGGTGGCTAGTCCACATGTTATTCTGCCCTTAATTCCTATTGGCTTTATCTGTATGTTGCATTTTCATTATTTATATTGCAGAGAGGGCCCTGGACAGGGTAGGTGCTCTTAGACACAGTTCAGTCTTGGCTCCGCTCTGCACTCCCCTGACTATTTGTCCTTGACCAAACTCTCTTAAGGTTTCAAAAATTTTAATATCTTCTCCTTAGCTTGTATGTTTTTCTCAGTATTTCCTTTAAGTTCGTTGTTCTGATTCTTTTTGTGTGTGTGTGTATTAACTGAACCTAATACACTGTGATTTCCCAAACCAGAATTTTCTTAACATCTTCCTATTAATCTTGTTCCTCTACTTATAATGAGTTCAATGTGCTCTGAGAGTGATATTTAAAAGCAGACTTGATAGCATAAGTAGGCCAAGGCAGTAGTAGGATGGGAAAGGCTCTCCTTGTTTTGCTTGAGGTGAGAGACAAATCTTCCACTGAAGAATTTTAGGAAAGCTTAGTGTGGCTGGAGACCAGATAACCAGGGCATTCGGGCTGAGATGAGCTGGTAAGATAAGTGAGATCTTGCAGCCTCATTAAGGATTTTAAATTTTGCGCCATAAGCAAGTTGTTGTCCATGGACTGAGGAGTCTGGCAGGCTACAGTCCATGGGGTTGCAAAGAGTCGGATACAACTGAGCACACAATTAAGCAAGTTGTTTAGCCTCTCAATCATGTCTGATTCTTTGTGATCCCATGGACTGTAGCACGCCAGGCTTCCCTTTCCAAAGGGAGGACATTAAAGGGCTTTCAGCATGGGTTTAAAGGGAATTCTGTGGGATATGTGTGTGTGTGTGCGTGTGGTGACAAATTGGATTTGCATTTCAAACTAGGTAAAAGCTGATGTTTCCTGACACAAGGAAGTACAGGTTATGACCTGGTGACTGTTTCATCACCACTGAAATCATTTTCACATTGTTTAATCAGAGAGAATTTAACTAGTTGAATTTTAGATCCCAAAATACTCACTTGATGCTGATTGAAATCATTCTGAGGAGAAATTGCAGGGATTCACGTCCCTCTATCACATATCATTTTCTAAGGAACAGTTTCGATGGTGGAAAATGAAAATCACTTAAAGTAATAGTGGGAACTAAGGCAGAGGAAAGGAGAAGGGGGTCCACTCACTTCGCAGTATTGATGACAGTGCTTCCTAGTATCCCCTCATCTGAAAATTTGCATGAAAAGATCGTAATTGCTTAGGAGCACTCCTGAAACACTCACCAAATGCAAAGCACACACATTTAATGGCTTGGCATCAAGGAGCATTTAGTGCATTGTCATCTGGTCAATGAGACATAAAAAAGAAACCTGTTACCTACTGAGCATATTTGCTAAGAATTTGCTGATGGTAGCTCAGTTGGTAAAAAATCCACCTGAAATGCTGGAGACCCCTGTTTGATTCCTGGGTCAGGAATATCCCCTGGAGAAGTGACAGGCCACACACTCCAGTATTCTTGGGCTTCCCCTGTGGCTCAGCTGGTAAGGAGTCCACCTGCTATGTGGGAGATCTGGGTTAGATCCCTGGGTTGGGAAGATCCCCTGGAGAAAGGAAAGTCTACCCACTCCAGTATTTTGGCCTGGATAATTCCGTGGAATGTATATAGTCCATGGGGTCACAATGAGTAGGACACAACTGAGCGACTTTCACTTTCAGAGGAAGTCTCCATTTTGTTCTCTGTTGCAGAATTTATGATCTGGGTCTGTTGTTCAGTTGCTCAGCCATGTCCAACTCTTTGCAACCCGATGGACTACAACAAGACAGGCTTCCCTGTCCTTTACCATCTCCTAGAATTTGCTCAAATTCATGTCCTTTGAGCTGATGATGCCATCCAACCATCTCATTCTCTATTGCCCCCTCTCCTCCTGTCCTCAATCTTTCCCAGCAACAGGGTATTTTCTAACGAGTCAGTTTCTTTCGCTTCATGTGGCCAAAGTATTGGAGCTTCAGCATCAGTCCTTCCGATGAGTATTCAGGCTTGATTTCCTTTAGAATTGATCTCCTTGCAGTCCAAGAGACTTTCAACAGTCTTCTCCAACACCACAGTTTGAAAGCAGTTGGGTCTTGGCTACTGCAAAAAACTGAGACTAATGGTTTGCCTTTGATGTCTTTCCTTTCTTGTGCAAATCCCCTTGTCCATGGAATTACAAGCCATAAATGTGTCCCCAAAATATAGAGGTCTCTCTTATCCATGTATGACAGATAGACAGACAGATAGATAGAGATATAGATATGGGCTTCCCAGGTGGCACTAGTGGTAAAGAACCTGCCTACCAATTCAGGAAACTTAAGAGTCATGGGTTAGATCCCTGGGTCAGGAAGATCCCCTGGAGGAGGAAATGGCAATCTACTCCATTATTCTTGCCTGGAGAACCCCATGGACAGAGGAACCTGCCAGGCTATGGTCCATAGGGTTGCACACAGTCAGACAAAACTGAAGTGACTAAACACAGTATAGGTGTGTGTGTGTGTGTGTGTGTGTGTGTGTGTGTGCTTGGTTGCTCATTCATGTCCAACTGTGACCCTATGGGTTGTCTGTGTATAAAATATTCATGGACTTGTTTTATTTCTGAAATCAACCTTGTGCCTTCTGTATTTTCTAAGGTAAAAGAAAAAAAGGATATTTGTTTTAGCCTGACATGCTTTTTGTGCTTGTATCCTGAGAAATGAATTGCTTTGTTCCTAACACTGACTTATTAGATAAGCTGGTATGGGTCATAAGGTCCTCAGAGGACCTCTCCCTCCTTACCAGTGTTCTGACTGGGTCAGCAAGAAAGAACCCTATAAATGTGGCTTATGCCCTTTAGATGTCCGAGGGATATATGGTTAGGAAAAAGGTTCTAAATATCAAGGATAATCTTGAATGCTTTTTAACTGCTTTCTGTTATAGAATGCTAGTGCTAAGCAGCCAGTAAAAGTGCCATGTTAAAAGAAAAAAAGAATTGCTGAGTTTCTGGGACCACTATTCAAGTAGTCTTAATGATCTGTGATTTTAAGAAGACAGGCCTGGTTTACTTCCAAGGATGCCAAGTGTACACTCTCATTTAAGGCTGTTGGAGGCACCTTCCCCAAGACTAAAGCTGAGAAATGAGGAGTTTCCCACCACAGCACTGTCATTCCACAAGTTCAGCATAACCATGATGATATGGAAAGTCAGACAAGTGAAGCCTGGGAACAAACGCATTAGAGACACACTCGTGGGCGTGTGTGGGCACACACAGTGTTTGTCATATAAACTTCTCAGGTGGAGCAGGAAGGCTGCTTTTTGTCCTAGTACCAATGTGTCTTTGAAACCAGAAAAAGCACATCAATATCTAGGCTAAAGAAAAAATGGACAGAGGTTTTGGAGAGTGTGTGTGTGTTGTTCCCCTGAGATTTTTTGGTTTTGATGATACTGTTGCAGGAAAGAGGACCCCTTCCAGGGCCCAAGAGTGGGCTCTTATCTAACACCCAGAAATGAGTTGTCTGAGGAAAAACACATGCTGAGAAAGCAAGAGACTTTGTTGGGAAGGGGCATCCAGGCAGAGAGCAGTAGGTAAGGGAAACTAGGAGAACTGCTTTGCCGTGTGGCTTGCGGTCTTGGGTTTTATGATGATGGAATTAGTTTCTGGGTTGCCTCTGGCCAATCATTCTGACTCAGGGCCCTTCCTGGTGGCGCATGCATCACTCAATAAAGATGGATTCCAGCAAGAAGGATTCTGGGAGGTTGGTAGGACTTATAGACTGGCTTCTCTCTGCTTTTGATCTTTCTGCTATTCTTCCAATTGGTAGTAGCTTGTTAGTTCTGCATTCCTTACCAGGACCTCCTGCTCTAAGAGAACCCATGCGTGTGAGTATGATCTCGTCTGGCCAGGGCATGTGGTTTCTGTCCCTGTTGCCCCAATCAATGTTAAATCTTTGTCTTATGATTTGTGTTTTACTACACCTGTGATAGCTATGATATAGCAATGGTTACAGAATATGAGAATTTCCCACTCTCCTAACAGCACTGCCCCTTCTTGCTTCAGTCCAGTTCAGTCGCTCAGTCATGTCCAACTCTCTGCGACCCCATGAATCGCAGCACACCAGGCTTCCCTGTCCACCACCAGCTCCCAGAGTTCACCCAAACTCATGTCCATCGAGTCAGCGATGCCTTCCAGCCATCTCATCCTCTCTCTTCCCCTTCTCCTCCTGCCCCCAATCCCTCCCAGCATTAGGGTCTTTTCCAGTGAGTCAACTCTTCACCTGAGGTGGCCAAAGTATTGCAGTTTCAGCTTTAGCATCAGTCCTTCCAATGAACACCCAGGACTGATCTCCTTCAGAATGGACTGGCTGAATCTCCTTGCAGTCCAACGGACTCTCAAGAGTCTTCTCCAACACCACAGTTCAAAACCATCAATTATTCAGCACTCAGCTTTCTTCACAGTCCAATTCTCACATCCATACATGACCACTGGAAAAACCATAGCCTTGACTAGATGGACCTTGGTTGGCAAAGTAATATCTCTGCTTTTCAATATGCTATCTAGGTTGGTCATAACTTTTCTTCCAAGGAGTAAGCGTCTTTTAATTTTATGGCTGCAATCACTATCTGCAGTGATTTGGGAGCCCCCCAAAATAAAGTCTGACGCTGTTTCCACTGTTTCCCCATCTATTTGCCATGAAAATAGATAGCAATGGTTACAGAATATTAGAACATCCCACTCTCCTAACAGCTAACTGCATTGCCCCTTCTTGCTTCAGTTCAGTCTCTTAGTCGTGTCTGACTCTCTGTGACCCCACGAGACCAGATGCCATGATCTTCGTTTTCTGAATGTTGAGCTTTAAGCCAACTTTTTCACTCTCCTCTTTCACTTTCACCAAGAGGCTTTTTAGTTCCTCTTCACTTTCTGCCATAAGGGTGGTTTCATCTGCATATCTGAGGTTATTGATACCAGAGGTTAAATGAACAGTTATATCAGTTGAGCTATAAGTAAGTGTGCATAAATGTTTTAAATGAGCATTTTACATTTCTGTAAAGACAAACCTGCCAAACCTGTTTGAAATTATTGTTGTTAGGAGTGGAGATACCTGGCCTCTTAATTCTCATTTTTAACTGTACCCTTAAATAGATAGATTCTGAATCATTGACAAATGTGCTGCAATGGCGAGAAGGTGAGAACTCATTAAGACCATGATAACCTGCTAAGTCTACACAAACAGTCCCTACTTTGCTAATAAGTATTTCAGTTCTCACGTAATTGGCTACTTTTGAGTTGTATAACCCTCTAATTAAGTGACATACTTGGAATGAATTATTTTACTTCTGAAACATTGATAAGAAGGAAAAGTTAACCAAAGTTTGGAAGAGTAGGAAATGAAACGAAATATAAACAAAACGAAACTTGGACACCAAAAGAAAATACACCAGTGTTGCATTTAACATTTGTAAAGCAGATTCCCTATAGAGACTACTGATTACAACTAACTCATTTTGATGTCTAGAGTTTATAACATCATTTGATTATGCCATGATTAACATATTGGTGTTCTGGTGGATGTTCATTTGAATAGCAGTGAACCTTGACTATTAAAAAAAAAAAGAAGAAGACTGTAGAAAATTCATAATGAGGTCTAAGAAAACTGCATGAAAGGAAGATTATTACTATTGACTTCATTAGCTTTTATTTTTTAAACCTAAAGATAAAAATGAAAGCAATATGGAAATCATACAACATCTCTCAGGAATACTTTTTTGTTCCTTAGAAAATTAATTTGCAACTGATTGAATTAAAATGGAAAGGCCTCAAGAAGATAGGCTCTTGTGGCAAAATGAAAAGCTTACAGGGAGAAAATAAACATCTACTAATGCCTTTTTATTCCTGGTTTCCAAAGCACACTGAAAGTGTCAGTTAATAATAATCCAAAAATTGCTCATATATTTTAAAAGAAAATCATTCAGTTCTTCAGTTTATATCTTAGCTGCTGATAAGTACTGTATTGGTAGGTGGTATATTTTATTTATGTAGTAAATGAGTGTGGCTTTTCTTTTTTTCTTTTTTCTTTTTCAATGAATGGTGTTTCTGTGAACTTCATTGAGCATCTCTCTAAGGCTTTTTCTGGAATACATGCTGTTGTGCTGTGGATGAAGCCGTTTTGCATCATTATCTTCATCTCCTTCTGTTTGTCAGATAGAAAAATATAGTCTCAAATAATATAGGTGAGTGAATGAAGTGGTCTGGGTAGGAGATAAGAATTGATTATATTGAAGTAATCAACTTCAAATTTTGAAACTGGAATATTTTAATGGGGAACTCTTTTAAATCCTATCTAATGATAGTGATACTAATATAAAAGTAGGAACATAAGCAAAGTAAGTGAACTGGCAATTTGTGACAGAAGTTATATTACTGATTGGAGAAATATAAGTTGATGTTAAAATTCATTAATAATCTATACAAAGAAAGTTGTAAAGAACTAATACATTCACCTATGAGATAGTCATTTTAACTTTTTTATTTTTTTAAGTTAAAATGTTTTATATATTATCACTGTTCAATCATTCCCTGCTCTGACTTTTCTTAACATTTTTATTTTGTATTGGGGTATGCTGCTACTGCTACTGCTGCTAAGGCGCTTCAGTCGTGTCCGACTCTGTGTGACCCCAGAGACCGCAGCCCACCAAGCTCCCCCATCCCTGGGATTCTCCAGGCAAGAACACTGGAGTGGGTTGCCATTTCCTCTCTAATGCATGAAACTGAAAAGTGAAAGTGAAGTTGCTCTGTTGTGTCCGACTGCAGCCTTCCAGGCCCCTCCGTCCATGGGATTTTCCAGGCAAGAGTACTGGAGTGGGGTGCCATTGTATTGGGGTATAGCCATGGCAATAGGCTATTGAAATCTCATGCAAGAAAGAACTTGTTGACTCAGCTGTGGGATTGCTATCAATAGTTGCAGGTAACAGTGACATTGACAGATAAACAGAGTTCAGATGGTTGCAGAAAGCCACCATTCTCAAGGCAGCCCATATGCTATGACTTATAGAATAGAATTGGAGTTATAATTGGACAAATGTTAGACAGAACTCAGTGTGGTGTGGACCATGCTTGTTGTGGAGCCAGCACTGCAGCCTGACTTTTTTTCTCTGCTCAGCCACCTGCTTTCTTCCTCCCCTAGGTGTGGACCCTAAAACCCTCCTTCCAAAATATTCTATACCCTAAACTGAGTTTGTGTTAGCTTCCTGGAGAATTGGAGAACGCAATCTGCCATGGATATGTACAACCTACAAAAAATCTATAATTAATGGATTCTAATGTAGAATTTAAAACTATTTTAAGGAAAAGTTTATGGTAAAATAGAAAAGTATCTAGGTCTAGTAGGGGAAAAAAAAAAAAAACCCTCTCAGATGCATAATTACCTAACAATTCATCCCTCTATCCATATAAATCATGCACATGAATATAAAAAATTAAAAAAAAGTAACATGAGATAACCATAATTTGACCAGTGAAGATGTTTTGTCTCTCTCCCTCCTTCCTTCCCTCCCCTCTTTCTTCCTCTTTGCTTCCTTTTGCTCCCCCTACTGATTATTGGTGGGCCTGTATTACTTTAGTCATGGTCGATACAAAAGCTTTAAAAAAATTATACTCAAGTTAGAAAAATAAAATATTTTTAAAAACGTGTACCTAACAGGGCAAAGAGGTTTTGTGTTTCTTACTCTTAATATATGTATAGTCCTCATATCATTTGGCATACTGTCTGAGATGTTCTGTGATGTCCAATAATTTTACAACTAGCTATTGGGAGGTAAATGCGCATGCTCAGTTGCTCAGTACTATCCGGTTCTTCATGACCCCATGGGTTGTAGCCCACCAGGGTCCTCTGTCCATGGGAGTTTTCCAGCAAGAACACTGGAGTGGGTTGCCATGCCCTCCTACAGAGGATCTTCCCAACCCAGAGACTGAACCTATATATCCTGCATCTCCTGCACTGCAGTCAGATTCTTTACCACTGAGCCATGGCAGAAGCCCAGTGGGAGGTATAAAACATATTTTAAAAATTTAAAACTGAACTTAGAATAGAGATAAAACCATGTAGCATAGCATATAGCACATGTAAGTAATGCCAGTGAAGTGAAAGTTGAGCAAATTGTTCCCAGTGGTCCTCAGATCTTGGATAGTGTTCTTCTCTTTGAAACCTGACATCTCTGGGAACCATACTGTCCTTTTTGCCCCAGTGTACAGTCAAAGCTATGTTTTTTCCAGTAGTCATGTTTGGATATGAGAGTTGGACCATAAAGAAGACTGAGCACTGAAGAATTGATATTTTTGAACTGTGGTGTTAGAGAAGACTCTTGAGAGTCCCTCGGACTGCAAGGAGATCAAAGCAGTCCATCCTAAAGGAGATCAGTCCTGGGTGTTCATTGGAAGGACTGATGCTGAAGCTGAAACTCCAGCACTTTGGCCACCTGATGCAAAGAACTGACTCATTGGAAAAGACCCTGATGCTGGGAAAGATTAAAGGCAGAAGGAGAAGGGGATGACAGAGGATGAGATGATTGGATGGCATCGCCAACTCGACGGATATGAGTTTGAGCAAGCTCCAGAAGTCAGTGATGGACAGAGTAGCCTGACTTGCTGCAGTCCATGGGTTTGCAAAGAATTGGACATAACTGAGGAACTGAACTGAACTCACCATGTAAATATATGCATGTGAAGTCATTCAGTCATGTCTGACTCTTTGCCACCCCGTGGACTGTAGCCTACCAGGCTCCTCTGTCCATGGGATTTTCCAAGCAATAGTACTGGAGTGGATTGCCATTTCCTTCTCCAGGGGATCTTCCCGACCCAGGGATCAAACCCAGGTCTCCCGCATTATAGACAGATGCTTTACCGTCTAAGCCAACAGGGAAGTCAAATATATGCATATCAGTGCTTAAAGATAGCTGTGGACATCTAGTATCTAGCTGTGTTCATGAGAATCACTTTACCCATTTGCTCATTCTCTGTCTGCTCTTGACCTTGTGTCTGTAGATACTTGAATTTGTAGCTTGCCACTGCCTCCTGGTCTTTGTATCAGCCTTGGTCTGTTTTTCAGCTCTGCTCTGTTCTGTACCAAACCCATCTGGCTCTTTTAGTTCTCTGGCTCTAGGCAACAGTCTTGCTAAAGTGTTAACTTCACCTTCTTTTACTGGCCCCAGTAGTTAAAACCTAGCTCTGGCCACATGAGAGACAGGGAGACACAAATACCTCTCTATATATAGATTTTATTTTTCCCCCAGTCTGAGCTGACCAGAGGCCTGTCATTTCACACTCTTTACCAAATTGAAGAAAACTGGCCAGAAAAATACTCTACAAAATTAAAAAGGGAAGTGACAATTTGTAAATGCCCCAAGTATTACAAACAAAATATTTTTGCAAATGTGCTTGAAAATATAAAATTAAAATCATTCTTATTCAGGTGAAAGAATGCCCAGAATGACATACTTTCCTAAGAAACTCTGAATATGGATGAGGTCTCTCTTTTTTTTAAGTGCCTGATTTTAAAATGAACTTTTAAATAGATAACATATTCACATGTAAAACTTAAATTCCCCATATACCCTCCTAAGGGGCTTCCCAGGTGGCTCAGAATCTGCTTGCCAACGCAGGAGGTGTGGATTCAACCCCTGTGTCAGGAAGACCCCTGGGGGAGGGCATGGCAACCCTCACCAGTATTCTTGCTTGGGAAATCCCATGGACAGAGAAGCCTGGCAGGCTATAGTCTGTGGGAACACAGAAAAGTCAGACTCGACTTCGTGACTTAATAGCATAACCCTTTTATTCATAGTGCATAGTGTATGGACTGTTTCATATTAATAACACGATCTTGCTTCAAGAGATCAGAGCATAGTCTATTTTGTTCACTGTTTCTTCCCCAACATATAACACAATTCCAGGCTCAGGGTAAATTATGTTCAGTAAATATTTACGGGATAAAATACAGATATTTCGTCTCTATAATCTTTCTTTTTCAGGCCTTTAAATCTACCTAGCAAGTTTGGTTGATTCATCCACAGGAATATTTATCAGCTTTATCTCTTATTTCTACAGTCACAGTCTAATCTGAGGTCCTCATCAATCAATCTATGTCTTAACCTGTTAAAGCTTCCTACATGATGTTCTTGCTTTCTTACACATAGATAACCAGCTCTGCAGAGAGGCAGGCAGTGTAGCAGCATGACTAAGAGCATTGGAATGGGCAGTCTCCTGGAGTTCATATTCTAGCTCTGCCGCTTATAAGCTTTGTGGTGGTTTTAGTTTATTTGAAGCAGAGGACTATTTCTTTTGATGCAGCAGCTATAAAGGAAAAATCACAGTTACCCTAATGTGAATTGATTCTAAATTTTAAAAATTAATCTCTATAATTGATGCTATAATTGAAATTGAAATTCCAGCCAAGGATGAGATAAGCAGATGACATTACTGTTGAACAGTTGGTTGATGTTAAATCTTTCAAAGAGCCAATAGTGCTGGTTTATTAGCAGGGCTTGAGAAGATGTGTCTTTTTAAGTGCTAATAATACCTGGTTCTTCAAAGTACTAATTAGAGAGAATGGTAAAGCAGATTTGTTAGTTCCTCTAAGATATAAGAATTTTCATTGATGTGCGAAGTGATAAAAATATTTTGCCTTTAGTTGGAGTTTGGAGCTTAGCCATGATGTAGGCATGGCTTCATTTTCCTACTGGCTTCCCTAAATGTGTGAATTTAGATAACACTTAAAGATGTTTGCATGACTTATGAAATTAAAACTTGGACAGATTTCTGTCAAATTATAAGCTGTTCCCTCTGTGAGTTCTGGTTATGTGAACCAAGACAGAATTTTGATTTGAATTCCCATAGTATAATTTTCTTATTGGTGTAACCAAGGTATTAGATGAGTGATAAATAAGTGTGTTTACTTTGCAGGTAAGGTTTTGTTGTTGTTGTTTGTTTTGTTTTTAATCCATGAATTGATGACCAGGAAATGCTCAAATAAATATTTTTAGGGAGCCTTTTCCCAGTAAGCTTGGAATGATGTATAATCTCTCGACAGGGCTGGCAAGCTCATGAACAAGATTTGGCTGCTTTTCCGCTAACAACAAAATGTGAACAAAGGCTGAAGCACTGTGTATTACTTTTAACATAATCAGCGTTTTTTCTGGTTGTACTGGGCTCTTCCCTAATTGGACTACTCTTCTGAAGATGTTATTTCTTGACCAACTCATGCCCAGACAGGAAATGATTTCAAACTTTCCATGAAGTCAAATTTATATTCCGAGTTATTATCCTTTCTCTGAAAACTCTTTTGATAAAAATTAATCTCTAAGGTAGAGTTTGTTAATAAAGTTAAAATTCTAATTTAGGGTTGGGCAAACTATATTCCACAAGTCAAATCTGGCCTGCTTTATGCAACCTGTAAACTAAGAATGGGTTAATATTTTTCAATGGTTAAAAGCAATCCAGAAAAGGATTAATATTTTGTGACACATGGAACTTATCTGAAATTCAAATTTTAGTGTTCATAATTGTTTTATTCGACTATAGACACTTATTTACATATTTTCTCTGGCTGCTTTCATGGAGCAGTGGCTGACTTGAGTAGAGACTATAGAGACCATGATTTGCAAAGCTTGGAACATTCACTATCTGAATTTCTATAGGAAAAGTATACTTGCCCTATTTTTGTTTTCATGTTTAAATTTATATTACTGAAATATAGTTGATTTATAATGTGTTAATTTCTACTGTACAGCAAACAGACTCCATTATACACACACATGCACATACACAAACACATTCTTTTTTCATATTCTTTCCCATTAAGGCTTATCACTGGATATTGAGTATAGTTCCCTGTGCTATACAGTAGAACCTTGCTATTTATCCATCCTACATAAAATAGTTATATTTGCTAATCCCAAAGTATCCACTCCATTCCTCCCCCACCCCTCTTTCCTTTGGCATCACAAGTCTGTTCTCTGTCTTATTCACCACATATTCTACTGTGAAGAGAGAAAAATAGTATGTCATTTTAAGGTGAAGAAGAATCAAATTAACACATGGTCTATTGTGATTATGGCATTCTGTGGAGGAAGCAGTTAAGAAAATTAGTTTAGCAAAATTGAAAATAAAAACCATGGATAATATTTAAGAAACATGGAAAGGTGAAAATGAATATAAGTTATTTTGGCTATGCCTCATGAAGCAATCAATTCACTATTTTTTATTCTCATTATTTTTCTCAAAAAAAAAAATGCAGGAGCAAATAGAAATAGTCTAACAATTAGGGTGGGAAAGTGAACCTTAGCTTTGTCTCTGAAGCGTGAGCTCTGCAAGGGGAGGGTCTGCTTCTTTCTCCCTGTGACTTTAGGGCCTAGTTAGGACCTTAGCTGAATACTCTGCAATGGACTTTTTGGTGAATGCCATTTGGCTTGCCTGTGAAAGGTTGAGAAGAACCTCTGAAGGTTGAATCTCTGAAGAAAGGCTGAAAGAGAAACACAAAGTAAGAGGTATTTTCCTTAGAAAACAGAAGGAGCAGAAAACCTTTTCCCCCCATTTATTCGCCAGCCTGGACTTCAGCTTAACAACAAGTTTCTCATCAATCTCTTTCTACCAACTCATGGATTTTAATTCATTCACTGTGACTCTTCTTTATATCAGAGTCATTACTTTGTTTATTTTATAGACTTTAGTTTTTGCTTCCTAGATAAATGGAAGGATTTTTCTTGACCATTATATGTCACATAAGTGCTTTTTGAACATTCAATAATGTTATTTACAACAGGACCCCTAGGTTGAGAAGATTCCTTGGAGGAGGGCATGGCAACCCACTCCAGTATTCTTGCCTGGAAAATCCCATGAACAGTGGACCCTGGTGGGGTTGCAAAGAGTCAGACACAACTAAAGCAACTTAGCACTTAGACATGAAAGGTAACTGCAGAGCAGCGGGAATAAGGAGTTCTCTGAGTGAAAGTTCCATCTCTTCCCAGCAGTGTGTTACCATGGAAAGAGTACTCTTTTTTGAGGCAATTGGTTTCTAGTTCTCTTTCTTCCAATGATATGCTCAGTCTCCCTGGAGTATTAATTTGCCTTTCTAGGCCTAAACTTCATTTGTAAAAATAGGAGGTAAGGCTAAATTGGTATCTTTTAAAGCAACATAACAGTTTTTATATAAATTCTCAAATAAACCCTAAGATAGTGAAAAAGAAAGAAAGAAATTATTGTGTTAATATAGATTTGCATTTTACTAAAAAATTGTAACATTTACTCTCTGTCAAAAATGCAAAGCAATATATTAATATTAGTGATCTCTCAAGGGCTCAGATATGAGTCTAGTACACAGTTTAGTGTGTATTTTGAAAATAAATATTTTATTTATTGTATAAATAAAATACTGTATGTATTTTAAATAAAACTTTAAAAATGGTTAAAATACATTTGACAAATGCTATTGGAATCAAGTCTTTGCAGAAGTTGTGGGCATCTCTGTACTTTTGAAAGGTCTCTATAGTTTGTTCCCTGATCATTTTTTCTAAAGTGCCGTATATTACAGATATGTTTGCAAGAAGTGATTTCAGGGGACTAGAGTACTATAGTGTGCAGGACTCACTTATTTAATGCACTAATTCCGGGGGGAAAACCTTGAATTTCACTTCCTCCATTATCCTCACTTTTCTAATGATCTCTCTGCCTATGATACTTCAGCATACTTAGCACTATGGCAGAGGCTGGGGATAAAATGGTGTGCAAGACATATTCTCTGGTCTCAAGAGCCTAATGGACTTCCTCTTTAAAAACTGTTGCTCCTCTTGTTTGAGATTTCACTTAATTCCACTATCTAGTCACACTAGCTGGAAAACTTGGGGTTTTTTTACATTCTCCTCTCCCTCTTTACTCCTACACAGAACCAAGTCCTATTTTTTATTTTATTTTTTCCATTTCTACAGCTGCTATTCTATTTCAGAGCTTTGTCAACTTTTACCCAAACTATTAAAATAGCTTTGCTTCATCTTGATTCCTCCTGTTTTGTTCATCTACATTGTTGGCAAAATGATCAGTGTCAACTCTAAATTCAAAAGACTCGCTAAAATCCTTCTAAGGATTCCTAAGGAAAACAGTGTGCATAACTTTCCCTGGTGGCTGAGATGGTAAAGAACCCGCCTGAAATGCAGGACACCTCGGTTTGATCCCTGGGTCAGGAAGATCCCCTGAAGAAGGTAATGGTTACCCACTCCAGTATTCTTGCCTGGAGAATCCCATGAGCAGAGGAGCCTGATGGGCTACAGTCCATGGGGTCACAAAGAGTCAGACACAACTAAGTAACCTACACACACTAACACCCTCTACCGCGGATTAACACAGTTTATAAATATCGCTATGATAGGGGCCTATGTTAGTCAGCTTGACTTGCTATAACAAATAGACTGAGTGGCTTAAACAGCAGACATTTATTTTTCACAAGTCTAGAGGCTAGGAAGTCCAAGATTAAGGCATTGGTCAATTTGGTTAAGGTGAGGGTCCTTTTTTCTGGTTTGTAGATGGACATCTTCTTGCTATATCCTCATATGACACAGAATTTCATGTCTCTTCCTGTTTTATAAGGGATTAATCCCATCATGATGACATCACCCTTATAATATAATCTAACCCTAATTAGTATCTCAGACATTCCACCTCCAAATAACATCACATTGAAGATTAGAATTTCAACATATGAATATTGAAGGGACTAAAACACTCAGTCCACAGCATTCAGCCCCAAAATTCATGTCTTTCTCACCTGTGAAATATATTTAGTATATCCCAATGGCCTCAAGAGTCTTAGCTCATTTGGCATCAACTCTAAAGTCCAAAGTATTATCTAAATAGCATCTAAATCAGATATGTATGAGACATGAAGTACAATTCTTCCTGAGGTAAAATTCCTCTCCTGGAAACCTATGAAAGTAGATGTGTGCTTCTAAAATACCATGGTGAGATGTGTGCCTGCTCACCATGTCTCACTTTTTGTGACCCCATGGACTGTAGCCTGCCAGGCTCTTCTGTCCATGGAATTTTCCAGGCAAGAATACTGGAGTGGGTTGCCATTTCCTTCTCCAAATGGTGAGATAGGCTTTCTAAAAGAGAGAAATCGGAAAGTAGGAAAGAGTGAGTCTCAAGCAAGACAAGCTCCTTTAGACCTTAAGCCTTCAAAATGATCCTCTCTGGCTGGACGATCTTCCCTCTGGGCCCACTGAGTGGCAGTCTCACCTTCAGGGCCCACCGGGTTGGGGTCATATCTCCACAGCTCTGCTGGGCAGTGATCCTGCCCTTTGAAACAAAAGCAGAGACAACCTTGGTCACTGGGCCTGTGGTGGGACTGGCAGCCTCGGTGATCTCTGGATTATCTTTAGGATCCTTCCTTTTGAACAGTGTACAGCTAAGCAGCAATATATTCCAGTCCTGAAAGACTAGAGATCTCTTCAAGAAAATTAGAGATACCAAGGGAACATTTCATGCAAAGATGGGCTCAATAAAGGACAGAAATGTTATGGACTTAACAGAAGCAGAAGATATTAAGAAGAGGTGACAAGAATACACAGAAGAACTGTACAAAAAAGATCTTCATGACCAAGATAATCACGATGGTGTGGTCACTCACCTAGAGCCAGACATTCTGGAATGTGAAGTCAAGTGGGCCTTAGAAAGCATCACTATGAACAAAGCTAGTGGAGGTGATGGAATTCCAGTGGAGTTATTTCAAATCCTGAAAGATGATGCTGTGAAAATGCTGCACTCAATATGCCAACAAATTTGGAAAACTCAGCAGTGGCCACAGGACTGGAAAAAGTCAGTTTTCATTCCAATCCCAAAGAAATGCAATGCCAAAGAATGCTCAAACTACCACACAATTGCTCTATTCTCACACGCTAGTAAAGTAATGCTCAAAATTCTCCAAGCCAGGCTTCAGCAATACATGAACCATGAACTTCCAGATGTTCAAGCTGGTTTTCGAAAAGGCAGAGGAACCAGAGATCAAATTGCCAACATCCACTGGATCGTGGAAAACACAAGAGAGTTCCAGAAAAATATCTATTTCTGCTTTGTTGACTATGCCAAAGCCTTTGACTGTGTGGATCACAATCAACTGTGGAAAATTCTGAAAGAGATGGGAATACCAGACCACCTGACCTGCCTCTTGAGAAACCTATATGCAGGTCAGGAAGCAACAGTTAGAACTGGACATGGAACAGACTGTTTCCAAATAGGAAAAGGGGTACATCAAGGCTGTATATTGTCACCCTGCTTATTTAATTATATGCAGAGTATATCATGAGAAATGCTCGACTAGAAGAAGCACAAGCTGGAATCAAGATTGCCGGGAGAAACATCAATAACCTTAGATATTCAGATGACATCACCATTATGGCAGAAAGTGAAGAGGAGCTAAAAAGCCTCTTGATGAAAGTGAAAGAGGAGAGTGAAAAAGTTGGCTTAAAGCTCAACATTCAGAAAATGAAGATCATGGCATCTGGTCCCATCACCTCATGGGAAATAGATGGGGAAACAGTAGAAATAGTCTCAGACTTTGTTTTTTTTTTGGGGGGGGGGGCTCCAAAATCACTGCAGATGGTGACTACAGCCATGAAATCAAAAGACGCTTACTCCTTGGAAGGAAAGTTATGACCAACCTAGATAGTATATTGAAAAGCAGAGATATTACTTTGCCAAAAAAGGTCTGTCTAGTCAAGGCTATGGTTTTTCCAGTGGTCATGTATGGATGTGAGAGTTGGACTGTGAAGAAGGCAGAGTGCCGAAGAATGGATGGTTTTGAACTGTGGTTTTGGAGAAGACTCTTGAGAGTTCCTTGGACTGCAAGAAGATCCAACCAGTCCATTCTGAAGGAGATCAGCCCTGGGATTTCTTTGGAAGGAATGATGCTAAAGCTGAAGCTCCAGTACTTTGGCCACCTCATGCGAAGAGTTGACTCATTGGAAAAGACTCTGATGCTGGGAGGGATTGGGGGCAGGAGGAGAAGGGGACGACAGAGGATGAGATGGCTGGATGGCATCACCAACTCAATGGACATGAGTCTGAGTGAACTCTGGGAGTTGGTGATGGACAAGGAGGCCTGGTGTGCTATGATTCATGGGGTTGCAAAGAGTTGGACACAACTTAGCTACTGAACTAAACTGAGGATCTAAGAAGTCCTTCAGTCCTTATTCCTTTCATCTAGTTTCCAATCGCTTCCAATCAAGCAATCAGTGTTTCTACTTGGGTGGCTGATTATGTCCCTGGTTCATACCAATACTCACTCCCTTACCAGTCTGTTTTGGAACCACACCTTTAGTGTTCCCAGCATTCCAGATAGGCTAGCTATTTTCCAAAACTTTAAATTCTGGCTCCTTTTTGTTTGGCAGGTCTATCTTCAATTCATTTTCTCTTCTCGCACTTTAAGGAATCAGAAGCAACTAAAGTGCTCTTTCAACATGTTACTTAGAAATCTCTCAGCTGTATATCCAAAATCATTAATTGAAACTTGTACCTTACAAAAACAGTGTAAGACAAACACAATTTGGCCAAGTTCTTTTCCAGTTTGTGACATGGATTACCTTTTCTCAACTGTCTAATCACATCTGAGGTCTCATCAGAATGGCCTTTACTGTCCGTATTTCTACCACCATTCTGTTCATGATATATTTTCTAAGAAGAGAGATGCTTCCTTTACAATTCTTTTTTTTTTTTTCCTGTGCTCTCACCAGAACGGTCTTAGCTGTCCTTGCATAGCAATATCAGCTTTTTCGAGTATGTATCTCAAAATTCTTTCATCATCATTTTGTTACCCTGCTCCAAAACCACTTCCATATTTTTAGGTATTTGCTATAATTGCACCCCACTTCTCAATATCAATGTCTATATTAGTTAGTGTTCTTCAGTTGGGTTCTACAGACCCAATAGAATATATATGTGAGATTTATTATAAGAAATTGGCTCCCACAATTATGGAGGCAGGGAAGTCTCCCAATCTGTGGTCAGGATGAAAACCAGAGATCCAGGAAAGCTGTGCTGTAAATTCTAGTCTGATTCCCAAGGATTGAGAACCAGGAGTCCTGATGATATAAGATTTAAGTCCCAGGTCAAGCACAGGAGAAGATCTGTGTTTCAGCTCCTACAGTTAGAGAGAGAAAGAATTCAATTTTTCTCTACTTTTTTTGTTCTATTCAGGCCCTCCACAGGCTGGATGATACCCAGCACCAACGTTGGGAGACAAACTGCCTCTCTCAACCCACCAAGTTTCTTTTTGTTCCTTGTTTTTAAAATTTATTTTTAATTGGATGATAATTGCTTAACAATGTTGTGTTGTTTCTGCCTTACAAAACATGGATCAGCTATAAGCGTACATATATCCCCCCTCCTGAGTCTCCCTGCCTCCCATCCACCTTCTCACCCATCTAGTTCACCACAGAGTACGAGGTTGAGCTCCGTGTGCCATGCAGAAACTCCCCACCAGCTGTCTATTTTATACATGGTCGTGTGTATAGGTCAATGCTCCTCTCTCAATTCATCTACTGCCTCTTTCCTGCACTGTGTCCACAAATCCATTATCTACCTCTGGGTCTCTGCAAATAGGTTCATCAGTACCATTTTTCTAGATCCCATATATATGCATTAATATACAATATTTGTTTTTCTTTTTTACTTACTTTACTCTGTATAACAGGCTCTAGGTTTATCCACTTAATTTCAACTGACTCAAATCCATTCCTTTTCATGTCTGAATAATGTTCCATTGTATACATGTTCAGTTCAGTTGCTCAGTCATGTCCACCTCTTTGCAACCCCATGGACTGCAGCATGCAAGGCTTCCCTGTCCAACACCAACTCCTGGAGCTTGTTCAAACTCATGTCCATTGAGTCAGAGATGCCATCCAAGCATCTTATCCTCTGTTGTCCCTTTCCCCTCCTGTCTTCAATCTTTCCCAGCATCAGGGTCTTTTCCAATGAGTCAGTTCTTTGAATCAGGTGGCCAAAGTGCTAGAGCTTCAGCTTCAGCATCTGTCCATCTAATGAATATTCAGGACTGATAACACAAGTAAAATATGAATGCAATCTCATTTAAAATATATATGGAGAGAAGGCTAGAGATGCCTTTTATTTACACTGCTAGTCTCTTATTTCAAACTTAAAAAAAAAAGGATACACAATTGTTCATGTGTGGTTTTTCATGTACAATGTCAGTCACTAGTGGAAAAATGGGCTCGATAAATGGTAGTGATCAGCTTGATGAGCAGTGCCAAGAAAAGGGTTGCATAATACATCTTCAAGATTGCTCCCAAAGAACTCAAATGCGTAAGAAGCCAGGCGCCTAAGTCTGAGTCCTTTCATACATAATTATTTGTTGTGATAGTGAGTTTTATAAAACAATGTTTTTGACAATCTTCAAGAGTTTAATATGTGTGTGTACTGCTTGCCTTTGCTCACTATTACATCAGTATAAATAATTGACTTTGCTGATTAATACTGATGGCATTTTTTTCTTGTAAAGATTTTATCATATCTTCACTTGTCATTTTAAGGCTTTAAGTGTCCTTGAAGAGAATCTACTTTAAGCTGTGTCAAATTGTCACCTTAAATATTAATGATTATGTTGTTTTGTACTGTATTATTCTATAAAGGGTACATCTTTCATAAAAGCCACACCAAAAGAAATTTGTCTGTTAAAACTAACTTTGATGTCATAAATTCTCCAGTCTTTTTGGAATGTGAGGTAATCAAATCGTTCTTTAATAAGATCTACTCGGGAAACAGTAATGAGTACTGGACCTGGTTTTGATGTCCTATTTCCAAGAAGTAGTTTTCCCTGTAAGAGAATGAGAGAGAGGAAGATGTGAGAGAAGGAAAAGAGAATGGTAAAGAACCTTGAGAAATGGGATAGCACCTTAAAATAAATCTCTTGTGTTCCTAATACTTTATTCAGTAGCTGAAATATATTTGGTGCCCCCCCTTTTTCTTTTAAATTGGAGTATAGTTTCTTTACAATGTTGTGTTAGTTTCTGCTTTACATTTATTTTTTTTTTTAATTTTTATTTTTTTTTTTATTTTTTTTTTAGTTTTTTATTTTTTAGATTTTAAAATCTTTAATTCTTACATGCGTTCCCAAACATGAACCCCCCTCCCACCTCCCTCCCCATAACATCTTTCTGGGTCATCCCCATGCACCAGCCCCAAGCATGCTGCATCCTGCGTCAGACATAGACTGGGGATTCAATTCACATGATAGTATACATGTTAGAATGTCATTCTCCCAAATCATCCCACCCTCTCCCTCTCCCTCTGAGTCCAAAAGTCCGTTATACACATCTGTGTCTCTTTCCCTGTCTTGCATACAGGGTCGTCATTGCCATCTTCCTAAATTCCATATATATGTGTTAGTATACTGTATTGGTGTTTTTCTTTCTGGCTTACTTCACTCTGTATAATCGGCTCCAGTTTCATCCATCTCATCAGAACTGATTCAAATGAATTCTTTTTAACGGCTGAGTAATACTCCATTGTGTATATGTACCACAGCTTTCTTATCCATTCATCTGCTGATGGACATCTAGGTTGTTTCCATGTCCTGGCTATTATAAACAGTGCTGCGATGAACATTGGGGTACATGTGTCTCTTTCAATTCTGGTTTCCTCGGTGTGTATGCCCAGCAGTGGGATTGCTGGGTCATAAGGTAGTTCTATTTGCAATTTTTTAAGGAATCTCCATACTGTTCTCCATAGTGGCTGTACTAGTTTGCATTCCCACCAACAGTGTAGGAGGGTTCCCTTTTCTCCACACCCTCTCCAGCATTTATTGCTTGCAGATTTTTGGATCGCAGCCATTCTGACTGGTGTGAAGTGGTATCTCATTGTGGTTTTGATTTGCATTTCTCTAATAAAGACCTATATATAGAAAACTATAAAACACTGATGAAAGAAATCAAAGAGGACACTAATAGATGGAGAAATATAGCATGTTCATGGATCGGAAGAATCAATATAGTGAAAATGAGTATACTACCCAAAGCAATTTACAAATTCAATGCAATCCCTATCAAGCTACCAGCCACATTTTTCACAGAACTAGAACAAATAATTTCAAGATTTGTATGGAAATACAAAAAACCTCGAGTAGCCAAAGCAATCTTGAGAAAGAAGAATGGAACTGGAGGTATCAACTTGCCTGACTTCAGGCTCTACTACAAAGCCACAGTCATCAAGACTGTATGGTACTGGCACAAAGACAGACATATAGATCAATGGAACAAAATAGAAAGCCCAGAGATAAATCCACACACATATGGACACCTTATCTTTGACAAAGGAGGCAAGAATATACAATGGAGTAAAGACAATCTCTTTAACAAGTGGTGCTGGGAAAACTGGTCAACCACTTGTAAAAGAATGAAACTAGATCACTTTCTAACACCGCACACAAAAATAAACTCAAAATGGATTAAAGATCTAAATGTAAGATCAGAAACTTTAAAACTCCTAGAGGAGAACATAGGCAAAACACTCTCCGACATAAATCACAGCAGGATCCTCTATGATCCACCTCCCAGAATTCTGGAAATAAAAGCAAAAATAAACAAATGGGATCTAGTTAAAATTAAAAGCTTCTGCACAACAAAGGAAAATATAAGCAAGGTGAAAAGACAGCCTTCTGAATGGGAGAAAATAATAGCAAATGAAGCAACTGACAAACAACTAATCTCAAAAATATACAAGCAACTTATGCAGCTCAACTCCAGAAAAATAAATGACCCAATCAAAAAATGGACCAAAGAACTAAATAGACATTTCTCCAAAGAAGACATACGGATGGCTAACAAACACATGAAAAGATGCTCTGCTTTACATTTAAGTGAATCAACTCTTTCTACCCCCCATCAAACCTCATTTAGGTCATCACAGAGCACCAAGCTGAATTCCCTGTGCTATACAGCCAGGTCCCCACTACTATTTAACACACAATAGTGTATATGTGTAAACTCCAATTTCCAAATATTTTTTGAATTAATGAATGAGCCTCTGGATCAGATACTTTGTTCTGCCTTATTTAGTTCTCTTGAAACCTGTTTATTTTGTTTATAGTTTTTGCAGAGAAGTTAACAGCAAATGGTAAATGGTTTGAATATTAAAACTACATAATCAAGTTTTTCTCTTCTAAAGTGTGTGTGTAGTTATGGAGTAGAACTGAGGATATTTTATTTTTCTTTATTATTTTTTTTCTTTTGAAGACATTTTAATATTTACTTTGGAACTAAAGAATGTGAAATGAGCAGAGCCATGGAACTTTTTTCAAAAGACTAAAGAAACTTTAGAATTTTAAGGAGTATGATTTCTCAGCATTTGCTTGACAGATGAGTTGCTTAATAATTGTGAAGAGAAAATGGTCTTAGATTTATAGGAGAGAAAAAGAGATATGCACTTTTGAAGTCTTTTACTCCCCAGAGGATTCCTCTACCCCAGACACCATGCAATAATATCTTGTGAACTGGAAAGGGATTAAGGTGTATTCAGGAAGATTGATCACACTGAAGGCAAAGATGAATTTCTGTGACTTAAGACTGACTTAAGGCATTGAAAAAGGGCGTCTAAATTTTAATAAATATGATTCAAAAATTACTCACTGTCTCATCAGCTTCAGAGACTATGGGTTGTTGGTTGAACTCAGGCTCAAGAGCAATGCTTCTTTTTTGCTCTGACAGTAAGGTCACAGCAAATGTCCAAAAAGCTCCCCCATGGAAATTGTATGGTAATAAAATTGTCTCTTTGTTCTTTATCTCTCAGTATAAGGAAATTGTGAAACTTTCATGCAAAGGTTATTTCTTGCTTGAAAAAAAAATGTGAAAAGTTTAGGTAGGTTTGCACAGGATCCTCATCTCTCAGTCAGAGCCATCTCCTTATTAGAAAACAAATTCTAAGGATTAACTTGCTAGTGATAATCAAGCTGGTTGAAGACATTAAAAGCAGAAGAAAGAGCATTAGGCAAGGTCCAGTTTTTTAAAACATTGTGGGCCTATGGAGATTAATAATTTTAATATGATTAGAGTGTAAAGCATATGATTGAGGGGTAAGAGGAAGAATCCAATGCAATAATGACAATATAGTGATTCTTCTTTACCAAGGAAAAGATTCAGATCCAGATGAAATCATCTGTCAAATATGTGAGAGATAACTTACATATGTGAAAGATTTTCTCAAAAGGAAGTACTATCTTTGTAAATCACCATTCTTTACAAATCTAACTAGATTGTTAGTAACATAGTATTTTAAGATGTAATGAGGCAGATGTCTTTATCAGCTCAAACTTTTAATATGGGGGTCCTGACATTAGAATTTTTAACCCAATTCATTTTTAATCAACTCACTTATATCATGCTGTCATGCTTTCGCTTTTGACCATGGTATTATCCAAATTAGACTGACATTATTTTTTTCATGACCACCTTAGCAACATAGCAACATAAGCCTGAGCCACACTGAGATATAAGGAAGGGAGGATAATTGAAATGACTTCAGGAAAAAGCATGAGCAATACAATAGAATGGAGGGCAGGCTACAGAAAATAATATCTATTCTTGTCTGCAGGATTCCATGAACAGAAGAGCCTGGGGTCTCAAAGAGTCAGACATGACTAACGTAATTTCCCTTTTTCTTTTTTTTTAATGAAAGAGAACAAAAACCTAAGAGAGTTGGGGTGAGTGAGCAGTGAATGTTTGGGGGCATGATAAGCAGACCAGAGGTATTGGACTATCTTGTACTTCCAGTGGTACCAGGAAGTACCACTGGACACGTTCTTGTTCTGAGACTGTTGCTATTGGAGGGAAGTGTCAAGCTTGGAAGATGTTAATACTCGGGGACAGATTCTTATACTTCTGTTCATTGTGTTTTGAAGCTACCTCATATTCACACCACTGGACATTCCATACTTCAGCCTAGTTTGTCTATTCAAAAATTTCCTTACTTTCTAATTCATGGAGATAACTGAAGCTATACAGAGTGTTTCTTCATAAACATTCACCTTGTCATTGAATTATTAATGGCCTGAAGCTATCCTTTCATCATTCCTCCTCCCTACAACCATGGCTTTGGGAATTTTCTTTAAGGCTTTCATTCAGTTCCACAAATGCTGACATGTGCTTCTTATACGTCCCAGTCCTATTGAGGGGCAGACAGAATATGACAGACACCACTAATTGTTAACCTAATAACCATTCTTCCCTCCTGTCTTCATTAGAGAGCTCACATTTTGTTTGGAGCAGCAATGTGTCTGGTTGAAAGACTTGCCTTACAGAGTTTTCTTATAGATAGACCGCTGTGCAGTATTCTGACCTTTGCAGCGTCAGTAAGAATCTTCTGGAAATTTCTGAGAAAGGTTTTTCTTTCTTTTAAGTGCTATCCTTTTCTTCTCCACCTTTCTTCTTGCCTGAAATGGAATAGCCATTGTGACAATGAGGTGGCAGCATAAAAACAGTCTATAATGATGGCAGAGTAGAAAGCAGGGAAATGGCCTGGAACACTGATGATATTATGAAGCCAGAGCGCCAAACCTGGACTGTCTACCTGGGATAGTTCTTGTTATATAAGCAAAATGTGTTCTGGAGGAAAAACAAACTTGGAAGAAAAATATACAGGATACATTCACCTTCTCTAGATTAAATACACACACACACACACACACACACACACACACACACTTAGCTGGGATTTTGTGTCATGTAATCCCTGAAAAGCTCCAATGTGCATAGGAGTGGGTTCCTGTATTTAAGGTTTTGAAAGTTTATTAAAAAAAAAAAAAGTGGATTGAATAGGGTAGAAAAGGGGAGAGGACAGGGCTACAAGCTATTTGTCCACATTGCAGGTTGGACAGAGCTGGTAATCCTTGTTCTTTGGTTGATCAAACTGCTGCCTGTTGTCCCTTAGGAAATTTACCATGGGCACCAAGACTATAGTTTTAGAAGAAATGGTAGAAAAATGTGTGTTTCTGGACGCTACTTGTTCTTAACACTCAGGAAACAAAAAGGATGAACTTGAACTAGAGCTAGTCACTTCTGCCACCGAGATGGAAAGATCATAGTCCTCAAACTGTGGCTTAGAAAGCTCTTTGCAGTTGTCAGTGGCATCTAACTATTCAACCCAGGCAGGCAGTCCTTAGATACCTGAACAGGCACTAGGAGGAATTACTCTGCTAAACCTCTGGAGCCTCCAGGAAGTGGCTTCTTTCTCCAAAATGCTCACATCAGATGTAGTCATGACGAATGATAAAAGGAAGATTCTCAGGATGACCAGTCACTAGGGCAAGGGACAAAGGGGGTCCAACCAGAGAGAGACTAGAGGCAGAGATAGTGAAGAAGTGTAACCCCAGGACCAGGGCAGTGATTGTTGCCCACTTGATGTGCTTCCTAGCTACATCCCTGTTTACGAATGAAAGTTTTCATTTGTCTATACTTTTCTTACTGGGTGTGTTGAAGGCAGATAACATTTTTATGCATTTGAGGTTATCAGACATGCAGACCTGCTACAGTACCAAAAGAACCTGGAATTTGAACTCGGTATATACCAGCTCCAGCTTGTATAAGATTTTGGGATTATGTTAGTTGGGGAAAAGGAGTAAATGTATATATCAGTGCTGAGCAGACAAAGGTTTACAATATGTCAGATATTATTTGTCTGATCAGTATACATACTCATTTTCTCTTTAAAAGAACCTCAGTTTTGGAGGGAAGGTCAATACTGCGCAAGGCCATACAGTTGTCTTCCCAGATTCCCTGGGAGGTGGTGATGTTACATAGTTCAAGTAGTGAAATTTAAGCAAAAATCGGCCAGTTATGTTGCTTCTTTGATGAAGTTGTTTCTCCTTCCTCTTATTTCTTGATTTTATGGTGGCAAGTGTGAGGGGAGAAGCCGCAAGTAAAAAACAGAGTGGAATGAGAGAAGGTGGAAAGGCTTGGCTGATGTCAAGACACCAGCCCTATGCGATTAATTGCATACTTTGTCTTATGTGAGGGAGAAAAAAAAAGTCACTAGATTTAGCCACTGGAGTAGGTTTTTTGTTACATACAGCAAAACAACAATCTTAACTGATATGCACAGATTACAGGCTCTTCCATACCTTTCAGATCTAATGACCCAGCATGAGGAGCCCCTTCCTTAGGGTCTTATTCCCATAAAAAGCTCCCTTTTCTTCAGCATTTCAATATCTACCTTCTTTTCTGGTATTCTTTCTGTTTTGTCCCCAAACATTTATCATTCTGTAAGAAAATTACTCCATCAGCTATATATCTAACTTTTTCACACGTGTTAACAGTGTATATCGACATTCTCAATATAAAATATTCACATAACTTAGAAGAACCACTGAGTTTATCTTTTCATTCTTTTCTTTTCATTGATGAAATCTGTAAAGTGAATCTCCTCAACTCAGGATTTTCTCCCAATGGCCATCTTAATTCTATGAAATCTGGTGTCTGCCCTCATCACGCCACTGAGAGAAGCAGTTCACCAGGGACTCAGTTACTCCTAAATGATACCTTTCAGAGATTATGCTGAATTGGCCGTGAATATGCAGCTGCTACAGGCCTGCACCAGTGTGCTGTGAGATTTAAAATGGGCCAGAAGTATTCAAAACAAGCTTTAAAAAAAATAGAACCTGTCTTCCTTCCCACAAATCATGATTGGTCAAGTAAGTCACAAACTTGTCTTTCTAGGAGTGAGTGGGTGAGTGAGTGTTCAGTCATGCCTGACTCTTTGTGGTCCCATGAACTATATCCTGCTAGGCATCTCTGCCTGTGGAACTTTCCAGGCAAGAATACTGGAATGAAATGCTAATTCCTACTCCAGGGGATCTTCCCAACCCATGGATCAAACCTGCATCTCTGATATTGTGAGATGGATTCTTTACAACTATGCCACCTGGGAAGCCAGATGGGAAGCCCTCTTTCTATATCTAAGTCTTTTGGCTTGGTAGAAATTCCCTCGTTTAGGAGGATGACTCGCAAAAGTTAATACTACTAATTCCCAATTTAAAAAAAAAAAAATCCCCAAATAGAACATAACAAGTATAATATGCAAATACTCTTCTTACATAGAAACAGGTGAGTAAGTAAAAGTAAAAGTGTTCTTATACATGGCAAACAATTAATTTTATTATCAAATTTGTTGATGAAAATTTTTCATATAGATCCTTTTATTTTTCTTAGACCTCTGGACTTTGCATTTTTCTAGTATTAGTATCCTGCTTTTTTCTAACCTACTATACCATGTGTCAAACTAGCTAGTGATACGTATAAAAGTTTCTGAGACCTAGTTAGGAATTGCTTTCAGTTCAGTTCAGTTCAGTTCATTCACTCAGTAGTATCCGACACTTTGCAAACCCATGGACTACAGCACATCAGGCTTCCCTGTCCATCACCAACTCCCAGAGCTTGCTCAAACTCATGTCCATCGAGTCAGTGATGCCATCCAACCATCTCATCCTCTGTCGTCCCCTTCTCCTCCTGCCTTCAATCTTGCCCAGAATCAGGGTCTTTACCAATGAGTCAGTTCTTCACATCAGGTGGCCAAAGTATTGAAGTTTCAGCTTCAGCATCAGTCCTTCTAATGAATATTCAGGACTGCTATCCTTTACTATTGATTGGTTGAATCTCCCTGCAGTCCAAGGGACTCTCAAGAGTTTTCCTCAACACCACAGTTCAAAAGCATCAATTCTTCGGCACTCAGCTTTATTTACAATCCAACTCTGACATCCATACATGACTACTAGAAAAACCATAGCTTTGACTAGACAGACCTTTGTCGGCAAAGTAATGTCTTTACTTTTTAATATGCTGTCTAGGTTGGTCATAGATTTTCTTCCAAAGAGCAATCATCTTTTAATTTTATGGCTGCAGTAATCATCTGCAGTGATTTTGGAGCCCCCCAAAATAAAGTCTGACACTGTTTCCATTGTTTCCCCATCTATTTCCCCTGAAGTAATGGGACCAGATGCCATGAACTTAGCTTTCTGTACGCTGAGTTTTAAGCCAACTTTTTCACTCTCCTCTCTCACTTTCATCAAGAGGCTCTTTAGTTCCTCTTCACTTTCTGCCATAAGGGTGGTGTCATCTGCATATCTGAGGTTATTAATATTTCTCCTGGCAATCTTGATTCCAGCTTGTGCTTCATCCAGCCTGGCATTTCACATTATGTATCTGCATATAAGTTAAATAAGCAGGATGACAATATACAGCCTTGATGTATTCCTTTCCTAACTTGGAACCAGTCTGCTATTCCATGTCCAGTTCTAACTTGCTTCTTGACCTGCACAAAGATTTCTCAGGAGGCAGGTAAGGTGGTCTGGTATTCCCATCACTTTAAGAGTTTTCCATAGTTTCTTGTGACCCACACAGTCAAAGGCTTTGGTGTAGTCAATAAAGTAGAAGTAGATGTTTTTCTGGAACTCTGTTGTTTTTTTCTATGATCCAACACATATAGCCAATTTGATCTGCGGTTCCTCTGCCTCTGCCTTTTCTAAATCCAGCTTGAATATCTGGAAGTTTATGGTTAATGTACATTGAATATTTTTTGGTATTGACTTTCTTTGGGATTAGAATGAAAGCTGATCTTTCCCAGTCCTATGGCCACTGCTTATTTTTTTCCAAATTTCCTGGCATATTGAGTGCAGCACTTTCACAGCATCATCTTTTAGGATTTAAAATAGCTCAGCTGGAATTCCATCACCTCCTAAGGCCCACTTAACTTTGTATTCCAGGATGTCTGGATGTAGGTGAGTGATCACACCATCATGGTTATCTGGGTCATAAAGATCTTTTTTGTATAGTTCTTCTGTGTATGCTTGCCACCTCTTCTTAATATCTTCTGTTTCTATTAGGTCCATACCATTTTTGTTCTTTATTGTGCCCATCTTTGCATGAAATGTTCCCATGGTATCTCCAATTTTCTTGAAGAGCTCTTTAGTCTTTCCCATTCTATTGTTTTCCTCTATTTCTTTGCCTTGCTCACTGAGGAAGTGATCCCTTATCTCTTATCTCTTATAAGAGATCTCTTATCTCTCCTTGATATTCTTTGGAACTCTGCATTCAAATGGGTAAACTTTCCTTTTCTCCTTTGCCTTTAGCTTCTCTTCTTTTCTCATGTTTAAAAATTTTTAAGATCTAGTTGAGAACTGTTTTAAGCCTTTTTAAAAATGACAATAATGAATAACAATTATATATAGGTACTAAACAGAACTGGCTATAGAAACTCAGATTTTCATTTTGTATATCAATTTTACTATTAATTTTTGCACACATCCTCCCATTGCCCTCAACTGGTGATCAATAAGTGTTTAGAAAACAACAGTATTTGACAGCACAAGTCTTCGTTTGTCATATGTTTCTGGTCAGAATGGATATCAATTTTGATTCACTGCTTTCGGAACAGCTAGAGCAGAATGGATTAGATTAGCAGGCATGAATAAATCTTAATTTTGTTGAGATTTATACCTGTCACATGATAAACACAGATAAATGCTCCTTCATCCAACCAGTTGCATCGATTTGGGTCTTACAAAAGTTAAATGTTAGTCTACAATTAAATTTGTGGTGACATGGTAAATGTAACTTGAGATAATGATGGTATACGTCACTATATGGCAGTGGAGACAGCACAAGGATTCTACTAGCCCATAAACAGTTTCCTCAAGTACATAATCAGGCAAAATGTACATGCAATTCATGGAGATAGGAAAATAGAACTTTTTTTAGGCTCAAAAATTGTAGAATTAAGAATTACCTAAACTCTTCAGTTGATTATGCAATACCAGCCCTTGGAATCAGGAGGATGATTTATCATTCATTATAAAACTAAACTTTAAAGCTGTGTTTCTAAGAAATTGTGGTTGCTTCTGTGAAAGGGAACTAGAGGATGAGGGAGAGACTTTTTTCATAACATATCTTTGTACAATTTGAATTTCATATCATGTGCATATAATACCTATTCAAATAACTGAATATTAGAAAGGAGAAAAAGAAACAAAGTAAAATAAAGATAAAACCAAGGCTTCCTATCTAAAAAGAAACTCCAACAACTTAAACACTTAGGAAGAATTTACTTGGGTGACGCAGTGACAAAGAATGCACCTGCCAATGCAGGAGACACAAGAGATGCAGGTTAGATTCCTGGGTCAGGAAGATCCCCTGGAGAAGGAAATAGCAACCCAGTCCAGTATGCTTGCCTGGGAAAGCCCATGGACAAAAAGCATGGTGGGCTACTGTCCATAGGGTCACAAAGAGTCAGAAACGACTGAGCACCAGCACCTCCTGTCCTGTTAAATCACCTATACTCAGCATATACCCTTTGTTCCCTTTGCATATTGTATTATTCGTGGTCCTCTGCATTTTAACACTCAACGTTATTTTGAGTGCATTGAGTTTTGCCTGTTCTAGGATATATTTCTCTAGGACATCTTACAGTACTCTACCTATAGAAGGAATTCATTAAATAGATGAAAAATAACTGAGAAAATAAACTGCTCAGTTGTTCATCACTAGCCTCTTAATATGGAGCCAAAGTTAATAGTAGTATAGTCAGACTGGTAAACATATGTCCAGCAAAAGACAGCAGACATTTCACAGACATTGAACATTTAAGAGTCAAGAACTCCATAAGAGGGTCAAGGAAGGCATGGTTTATATTGTTAAAGAAGAGTTAGGAAACCTACAAATCAGAGGTCATCAAGAGGGAAGAAGTAAATAGGTGCTGAAAATTTGGATTAGTCAGGAGATTAAGAGGATTGGATGTGGAAGGGTCAGCATTAGAGAAGAGAGCATGAATTTGGATCTCAGAGTAGAGCCTCTCCTGATATTTACTGTACTTTTTTTCTAGCTATGTGTTAGTAGGGGACTACACTAGGGCTTGTTGAAGAAATGTGATATGAAACAGTCATAGGATTGTTACAGCCCCAAAAATATAAGGGCTGTAAGGTACTTAAAGATTACCTAAGTCTAATTTTTTCTCATTTTATAGATGAGGAAACTGAGGACAATGAAGGTTTTTAGAAGACTGAATTTTCAAGTTCCAAGAGGTTCATATTTTTAAGTATCCCATTATACATTCATTTTCTGAGAATCAAATTCATATTTCATGGAGAATTTGTCAACAGAATGATTGAGAAGTACAAGTAGCAACATAATGAGTTTGATAAAAAGAATTTTGGAATACCTCTTCTGGAGATGAGTAACTTAACCAGGGACACTTAAGGCTGTCACTGGTTTTCACGTAGGTAAAAGTGAATTGACATAAAATAAAACTAGAGAGTTGTAATGCCAAAAATATTGGGGGCAAACACTTTTGAATAACTGACTCAGGCTTTTAGGTGCATGCACACTCAGTTGCTCAGTCATGTCCAACTGTTTGTGACCCCATGGACTCTAGCCTGCCAGGCTCCTCTGTCATGGAATTTTCCAGGCAAGAATAGTGCAGTGAGTTACCATTTCTTTCTCCAGGGGACCTTCCTGACCCAGAGATCAAACCCAAATTTCCTGTGCCTCCTGCATTGGCAGGTGGATTCTTTTACCACTGTGCCACCCAGGAAGCCCCAAGCTTTTAGGAGCAGTCTCTAAAATGAGACAGTGTCACAAACTCCTTTAATAGCCATTTGGTAGATTGTGTTACAGGGCATTAATGCCAAAGATAAAATAGTGAAGAAAGCCCTGTCAAAGAATTGGGTATTAGACATGCATGATTCAGAATAAAAGGTTAGTTAAGACGATGGCATCTGGTACCATCACTTCATGGCAAATAAATGGGGAAACAGTGGAAACAGTGTCAGACTTTATTTTGAGGGGCTCCAAAATCACTGCAGATGGTGATTGCAGCCATGAAATTAAAAGACGCTTACTCCTTGGAAGGAAAGTTATGACCAACCTAGATGGCAAAGTAATGTCTCTGCTTTTGAATATGCTAACAAAGGTCCATCTAGTCAAGGCTATGGTTTTTCCAGTGGTCATATATGGATGTGAAATTTGGACTGTGAAGAAGGCTGAGTGCCAAAGAATTGATGCTTTTGAACTGTGGTGTTGGAGAAGACTCTTGAGAGTCCCTTGGACTGCAAGGAGATCCAACCAGTCCATTCTAAAGGAGATCAGTACTGGGTGTTCTTTTGAAGGACTGATGCTAAAGCTAAAACTCCAATACTTTGGCCACCTCATGCGAAGAGTTGACTCATTGGAAAAGACTCTGATGCTGGGAGGGATTGGGGGCAGGAGGAGAAGGGAATCACAGAGGATGAGATGGCAGGATGGCATCACTGACTCGATGGATGTGAGTCTGAGTGAACTCTGGGAGTTGGGGATGGACAGGGAGGCCTGGCGTGCTGCGATTCATGGGGTCGCAAAGAGTCGGACATGACTGAGCGACTGAACTGAACTGTTGGTTTTACTTTTTTGCTTTCATTCTTTCTTGGCCTCCCAGGTGGTTCAGTGGTAAAGAATCCACCTGCCAATGCAGGAGATGTGGGCTGTCAAAATCCCCTGGAGGACACAGTAACCCACACCAAAATTCTTGCCTGGAAAATTCCATAGACAGAGGAGCGTGGCAGGCTACAGTAATGGGGTCACAAAGAATCAGACCTGACTGCGCAACTAAGCATACACACACATTCTCGTTCTCTCAACTTACTGCTTATTTGAAGAGCTTGTGATTGTGTTGCTTATTATTGTTATACTAATATAATTAATTGTGGTAATAATTTTCCACAAAACTGTCATACAGATAGAGTGTATATGAGTACATGACTCCACCATCTTAATCCATTTCAGCATAAATTTACATTTAACCACTCAGAGAAATCTTTACTTACTTAGCAGGAAATGTGACTTGAATTACTACATTCTTGCAAATAGATCCCACTGTGGGAGTCCCATGGGTCCACTCTAGCCTTAAACTTCTCCTTGGTGAATCTCAGACTGACAGTCAATCAGTCAGTCTGCCAAAGGCTAATTTGTGTACAGATTAGCTATCTCCAACTACCTCTAGGAAATGATGCTCAAGAATGAAGCAAGACAGCAGCAGCTAGGTCTTTCTGAAAGGCTGGATAATAAAAGTGAAGCATTGGACACTGTCAAGACAAGTGTGTAGAGTGTGAAAGCAAGAGTGATCAAGAACATCTCCTTGTTGCGTTTTCCTCCTCCTGTTTCCTGGAGGGAGGTGAGGGCTGAGTAGAAACTAAAAATCTTTCAAGAACAGCATGCCATCAGTAGAAGTGCTGATCTTCAACTTTAGGCCTTTTGTTGTAATAGAGGAACCAGGTGAAATTATACAAGACCACATGGCAATCTCAGAGCTAGCCTCTCAAGATTTTCAGCCAGGGGTTGACATTGTTGAAATATTTAAAAGGGACTAGAAGGAAAAATTAATCTATTGATAGTTGCCTGTGCCTACGTTGTTACTACCGTAAGGTGTTAAGACTTTTGACTTGCCTTCTTTCTTAGTTGATTTGCACACTTAGTACTGATTATAAATAACAATTGCAGAAGGTTATTTCACTGACTTCACTGCAGTGAAACAGCCTAAGGTAGCACCACACACTGGCCTTTCAGCCAAAGATAAATAATTTCTGCACTGAGTATAGGAGAGAAAGCAAACATTTCAATTACCATTACTTATAAGAGGTTGGAAAGACACGCCATTGTAAGAAAACTTTCTGTGTTTAATTTCCTTTGTCCTTAAAGAAGACTCAAAAGATTTTTTTAACTACTTCAGAAACTGCTGCCTTGTTTCATAAGAGGCAAGTGTTTTCCATCTATATGGTATCATTGCTGTCTCAGCATTTTCTGTCTCCTACAGTATCATTCTCAAAGCTTGGCAACTGTTTTGAGTTTAATAAAATAATAGGTATTATTTAGGGATCTTCTCAACTGAAGAATTACTCCTATGAATCAGACTTCAGTCATCACAGATTCCATTTAATGGTTCCTCTTCTTTTTGCTTGCAGTCATCCTTATCAAATATAGTTTCAATTAATATGCTGGAAGAATGGCATTAGTATATGGGGGAGAATTTGTCCACCAGTAGAGACAGTGGCATCCTAGGAAATAGTCATTCTAACTCTGAAATGATGAAAATAAGAATTCCCTCTATTGGGAATTCCCTGATGGTCCAGTGGTTCAAGGCTTTCCGTATTGTTACACTGTGCTTAGAACTCCTCACTATCAATGTTGAAGACCATGTTCAGTCCCTGGTCAGGGAACTAAGATCCCACAATTTGTGTGGGAGATGCCCTTCTCCCTCCTGAAAAAAAGTCTGTTATGTCCCAACAGAGGATGAAGATTTAATTATATTAGTTTTATTTCATAAAATTACTTTTTTGAGTTAGGCTTCTACAATGTCTTTTTAAAAATTAATTAATTTCTTTTAATTGGAGGCTAATTACTTTACAATATTGTAGTGGTTTTTGCCGTACGTTGACGTGAATCAGCCATGGGTGTACATGTATTTCCCATCCTGAAACTCCCTCCCACCTCCCTCCCCATCCCAACAATGTCTTTTAAAGATGAATAAATTAAGGTTTTGTAGCCCAGCTAGTAAGTGACTCACTTGGAACTGAAATTCAAGAATGTCTGACTTCAAGGCTCTTCCTATTATGTTACACTGTGCTTCTTAATGTCAACATTAAAATTACATAGATGTTAAAAGTTTAGAAATCTTCTAAAATTTTCATATATTTCTTTTCTTTCCTCCTCTCTCCTCTGCATTTCTGTGACTTAAATGAAAAAAAAAAAAGTTAATTGATATTCTGGTAGAATTCCATAGCTGTTCAGAAGACATTTGCTATTGTTTTTTTGGCACTGTGAATGTCTTATAAAAGACTGTATAAATAAATATGGCCTCAAACACTAGATCACTAATGATATCATCTGATTAGTATGCAGAGATATAATTTTAGAGATACTTCTGGGTGGAAACAATAAAAGGTTCAGAATGGGTGTCTAAATTTTTCAGTGTTGTTTCATAGCCACAGTTAACTAGCTGTGAAATACTGCCATTTCCACTTAATTTTGTTCACTAGTTAATTCAATCCTCTACTTTATTTGATCAGATCTGAAGCCAAATCATTTATATTCATTTTGCATTGTGTTTTTGCAGTGTCTCTTGATCACTTTCACATACTAATACTGGCTAATTCAATTGGGATTTATTGAAGCAGCCCTTGAAAATTAACCATCCAATTTCTCATACATAACATAAAAATAGACTTATTTCTCTTCACTTGTCTCTTTGCAGAATATATATTAGCATAAAATAAAAGGTTGTCTTTTTGGTGCAAATCACAATGCTCATGATATTAAAGGACTGGTCTTGGAGAATGAATTTTGTCAAGAAGTGGTGGACCCTCATGGGAACATAGACTTGATTGTCGTTTTTTTTCCTATAGGGGAAACTCTGGATGAAATAAATTGATCAGGAAAACCAAGAGAAAGGGTCAATTTCCTGATATTTAAGATATTAATAATTTATATGTTGCATTGCTTAGGTCATATTGGTAATGATGGTGAGAACAGAAATTATTAATGACTCTACAAAGATGAAAGTATGTGGCTTTTGCCTTTATGGGTGAGGAATTTTCCTGGTTAAAAATCAGTCTATCAATAAAGTAATGAACTTACTCAATTTCAATCCTTTGGACACCATTTCTAATTTAACTATTTTGGGGTGGAGTGGTCATAAAAGCTAAGCTATGAGTTCCTCCCTCTTCTCATTAATCTGACTGTACAAGGAATTTTAGTTAATTGGAAACCTGTTATGTCTAAAATTCCAAATCACACGATAAATAAATGAATTGTTAAAAGCAAGGAAAATAGAGACTGAAGAGAAAATAGAAAAGGGACTCAGACTTCAGAGAAATCTTCAAGGTTAATTACAGTCACGCTCTGAAGTACTAAAGTAAACCCAATGTGTGTTCCAATAGCAGAGGCCCAAGGTTTGAATGAACATACCCAAAAGATAAGTTAACAAAAGTTCCGTTAATAAAGGAGGTACGGGATGAGTGACTGAACCATGAGAAGACTTGAAGCTATTTTCTCTATTATAAATGGGAAAAGGTGAAAAGAGCTCATATGTACAACCCTGGGTCAGAAAAGTTCCCACTGTCTTGGAAGAGCCAGTGATTCTGGCTCTTCCACCACATACAGCTACAGTAAATATGTCTAAGAAAACTTTTATTTGCTCTGGACTATATTTTTTCATCCAAATCTGAACTTTTCTCATGGACAAAGTACAGTTTTCTTGCCTCGTCATTTTCTATTGTTTACTTTTCATAAAAGATTTGTGTGTGAAAGGACAGAAACAAAGTGAGTCTTAGATCTCTGTAGCTGGAAGGAAACTGAAGACGAGAGCAGTCTGAACTGGAGTGTGGGGAGTGGAGAAGACACTTTGCTTACCTTTGTATGGTCTACAACAGCACCTGAAACGTACATCTGAGCAGAAAAAGGTTCCTAGCAATGTGGGAATGTGGTCCCACTGTTCCAAGTGGGGTGAGACCACTGCAAAACAGTGAGCCACCTCTGGAGCCTCTGCAAGTCATAGAGGCCGTTGCCCCAACTAGCTCTAATCATAGATGATGGTTCTTGGCTTTCTCTGTGGATCTGACTTTGCTTAATCTGTGGTCTTTTTTATTCTGTGCGTGTGTGTGTGTGTATGTGTGTGTGTGTGTGTGTGTGTGTTTCCCCTTCCCTGGTGGCTCATATGGTTAAAAAAAAAATCCACCTGCAGTGTATAAGACCTGGTCTGGATCTCTGGGTCAGGAAGATCCCCTGGAGAAGGGAATGGCAATCCACTCCAATATTCTTGCCTGGAAAATTCCATGGACAGAGGAGTCTGATGGGTTGCAGTCCCTGGAGTTGGAAAGAGTTGGACATGACTGAGTGACTAACACTTTCACTTTTTTTTTTTCCCCCACTTCTTTTTATTCTGGCTTTTTTCTTGTTTTCACTGAACTCTTTCTCTCTCCACTCACTCTGCCTCCCCTCTCCTCTCCTGTTCGCTTCTCTATTCTACTGTCTTGAACTCTCCACAATTCTCAGAGTTCAAACATAGAGGCTCAACCACTCACTAAAAGACAGGACCAGGTTTGCTGTTGAGGGTGGGGAGTAAATGTTCTACTCTCTTGGTTTTCTGTTGCTTTTTATCAACCTGTATTATATTACCCTCTCCTATTCTGTTTACATGCCACTTATTTGTGAAACTTTCAGAATAAATCTTTAATATTTAAATCCACCAGCTATATATTTAAGGATGATCAAAGGCAAAAGAGTAAAAGAAAGTTCCCTTTTGTTTCATAACTCACTCTTCAGACAGCTTTTCCTTGTCCCTGTTCCTTACCATCAATTACTCCCAAGTAGGTGTTTCATCTTCTTATGCTAAAATTAAGTACATAGAACACAAAGAAGGAACATAGCAAATACTTGAGGGGATACATCCACTTCTCTTTTTCAATCTTAGACTGACTTTCCTCAAATCAACCAAACTCTGCTGCTCTTTTCATACTTCTTAAGCCCCTGCTCCTCTCTTTTTATTTTACCTTATAGTTTTGAATCTTTCCTAACTTAAATGGAATGGAGTTTCTGACATTGTATTTGTGCTATTGAGAGGGAACTGAAGCAGTGGATGGTCTAATATTTGTCATATCTGTAACACCTCTCCTCTCCACTCTTGGGTCTTGCTCATTGGAATATGTTCTTTGTAAGGCTGTGTTCTCTGCTTTGTTTTATTCTGCTTCCAAGTCAAAGCTCTCCCTTTCTGTAACTTTCAAATAGAAAATTCATTTTTTTCTGAGTCTCTCTCTTTAGTTGTTGATAATACACAAAATTGTAAACACTGAAATTTTTCTTTAATTTGATGATTCACTGTTTTACAGACAATGGTTGTTCAGATGGCTGGAAACAGATTGATTGGAGATGAATGGTTTTGTTCCCTATGATCTATGTCTTAATGAAAGATCCTTGACAAACCAATTAATTTCAAATAATATCAGTCATGAAGGAAGAAACCCTGACTAGTGCCTCTTTATTTTGATGAACAGCATTCCCCTATTAAGTAGGTGATACTGTGGGAAAGCAGGTGAAAATCTACTGCTCTTAAGCCCTTCTGCCTTCTGTCAACCCATGTGTTTTCAGATGGCAGTATTCCCAAAATCAGCTGTGAAGAGATGCCTCAGCTAGTCTTTTCTGAACTTAAAATTGATTTCCTTGTTTAATGGCTGTTGTTTTACTTATTAAGAAGATATAATATTGTCAGTTTGCTCTGTCATGACAGTTGCTGACATAGGCAATAGATAGAAATATAAATCCCTTTCTGAGTTAATGAATTAATTAGTAGAAAAGTTACTTGAAACAACATATGGAAAAAAAGTACTAGACATTTAAATGTTGAAGCAGTATTTTCTATACTGAGTTTGAGGAATGCCAATGTCAGTATGTGTTTAGTTGAAAAATGGTGGCTTCAGTGGCCAAATGCTTTAGGGAAAAAAACAGATTTCTTTCCTTTAGGGTTCTCTGAGCTCATAATATGATAATGTGCACTATGAACTCCCAAGAATAGTTATTATACAGCAGTTCCTCTACTGTTTTAACTGCAGAGAGCTCCTTCTAACTCACCTGGTAACTAGTGTTCTTCAGTTTAGTTCAGTTCAGTTGCTCAGTTGTGTCTGACTCTTTGCAACCCCATGGACTGCAGCATATCAGGCCTCCCTGTCCATAACAAACTCCTGCAGTTGACTCAAACTCATGCCTATTGAATCAGTGATGCCATCCAACCATCTCATCCTCTGTTGTGCCCTTCTCCTCCCGACTTCAATCTTTCCCAGCATCAGGGTCTTTTCAGATGAGTCAGTTCTTGGCATCAGGTGGCCAAAGTATTGGAGCTTCAGCTTCAACATCAGTCCTTCCAATGAATATTCAGGATTCATTTCCCTTAGGATGGACTGGTTGGATTCCTTGCAGTCCAAGGGACTCTCAAGAGTTCTCCAACACCACAGTTCAAAAGCATCAATTCTTCGGTGCTTAGCTTTTTTATAGTACAACTCTTACATCCATATATGACCACAGGAAAAACCATAGCCTTGACTAGACGGACCTTAGTCGGCAAAGTAATGTCTCTGCTTTTGAATATGCTGTGTAGGTTGGTCATAAATTTTCTTCCAAGGAGTAAGCGTCTTTTAACTTCATGGCTACAGTCACCATCTGCAGTGATTTTGGAGCCGCCCAAAATAAAGTCTGACACTGTTTCCACTGTTTCTCCATCTATTTGCCATGAAGTGATGGGACTGGATACTATGATATTAGTTTTCTGCATGTTGAGCTTTAAGACAACTTTTTCACTTTCCTCTTTCACTTTCATCAAGAGACTCTTTAGTTCTTCACTTTCTGCCATAAGGGTGGTGTCATCTGCATATCTGAATTTATTGATATTTCTCCTGGCAATCTTGATTCCAGCTTGTGCTTCCTCCAGCCCAGTGTTTCTCATGATGTACTCTGCATATAATTTAAATAGGCACAGTGACAATATATAGCCTTGACATACTCCTTTTCCTATTTGGAACCAGTCTGTTTTTCCATGTCCAGTTCTAACTGTTGCTTCCTGCATACAGATTTCTCAAGAGGCAGGTTGGGTGGTCTGTTATTCCCATCTCTTTCAGAATTTTCCACAGTTTATTGTGATCCACACAGTCAAAGGCTTTGACATCGTCAATAAAGCAGAAGTAGATGTTTTTCTGGAACTTTCTTGCTTTTTTGATGATCTAGCGGATGTTGGCAATTTGATCTCTCTGTTCTTAGAGACCATAAAGTAAATGGGATATTAAAGAAAATGGAATATTAAAGCCATTTTTTTCCTCTTTAAAAAAATATATATCCTTTAACCCCTATCACAGCAAACCTGAGAGCTCTGAAGCATGATGGTAGGGTCATGTTAATAAACCAGGTTCACTTGCTCAAAATGTAGCAAGCCAAAAGCTGAGATGTCAAATCTGTAGCAGAGAAAGCATTTTTGTTTTTTGTTTGTTTGTTTGTTTTTTCGCAAGATAGCCAAGCAAGGAGCTGGAAGAACCAATCTCAGCTCTGCCTGCCAGATGGTGAGAGGTTTGGGATACTTCTGGGGTAAAGAATCAGGTTGGCTTGAAGTATGGGAAAAGCTGACTGGACCCTATAGACTCCTTTGACCATGGGATTCTCCTGGCAAGAATACTGGAATGGGTTGCCATTTCCTCCTCCAGGGAATTCTCCCAACCCATTGAACCCATGTCTCATTATGTTTACTGCATTGCCAAGGTAGGTCTAGACTTGAGATTCAAGAAGTGTGGTATTGATTCTTTACATTAGTAACCAGATGGAATTTCAATGCCAGGTATGAGAATATTATTCTTATAATAATACATAACACAGTTTAATTAAATTTTCAAAAACTGAAATGCAAAATTTTGGGCTTTATTTAAATAACTTTGTAAAATTTTAATTATAATTTTATTTTGCCTTTTAATGCCAGTAGATAATTTTGAATCCTTTAACAAAAACACTTTTAGAGACAAAATAATCTTTTCTATTTTTCCATTTAAATATTTTATAAAAACATCTAAACATTTTATACATTTTGTACACTTGACATTTTAAAATCCTTTATACATTTCTGTATACAATTATGGTTGTATACAGTTGTATGAAAGTTTCAATTATAATAGTATGATATGTAGCTTTTTTGATACGAAATAAAATACAAATTTTACGGAATAAATATAAACTAATGCTGTTGGCCCATCAATAGAACACTCAGACATGAGCAATAATAAATTCATGTGTCTTTGGTGTGTCATTTTTCACTCATATAACAAGCATAGATTTAAACATATGTATATAAATTAATTATATAGTCCATATGTGTATTAACTTATATAATTTATTTATATTGATATATTTTTTGTTCTGTCACTAAAAATGTATATTCGTCCATGTAGGAGGATAAAGGGCATTTTATTCAACAGTGTAAAAGCTTGATTTGTATGTGTGCTAAGTCACTTCAGTCATGTCTGATTCTTTGCAACCCTATGGAGTGCAGCTTGCCAGGCTCCTCTGTCCATGGGATTTCCCAGGCAAGAATACTGGAGTGGGGTGCCATTTCCTCCTCCAGGGGATCTTCCCAACACAGAGATTGAACCCATGTCTCATGTTTTCTGCATTGGCAGGCAAATTCTTTACCACTAGCACTACCTGGAAAGCCCATATTTAAACATGTAGCCATGATACATGAGCTTCCATCTGTAGTCCTGCCCTGGATGGCACAAGTCAATGGTGGTCTTTGCTACTATGACTCCTGGAAGTTTGCTGGCGTTATAAGGAACATCTTGTAAGGAAATACCAGTTTTATCTGCCAAGCAGGAAGCACATCTTCCCACCAAAGGCTCTTGACTTCCTCTGTCCAGCTATTCCCCACCATATACAGATGAACAGATAATCACTGGCTTATGCAACCACTATTATAACCACTGGGATAAAACTTTGATTATGCTGAGCTCATTTCTTAGAGTGATAGGCTCATGGATTGTTTTCCAGAAATCATAAGAAAAAAATAACTGTCAGTATTTAGCAGTCAGGACCTTGGAGCATAAAATAGAAATTCTGGCCAGATGAGAAGAGAACAAGCAATATGGACATATAGTACGAGGATTCAGAAGGGGTTAGAACCTGTCTTTCAGCCTCCTTTGTGAGACAAAATTGAGTACTTGTGCCCAAAATTAGTGTTGGACATTCACAGCTCTGCAAAAGTAAGGTGTGTTGTGTATCTTATTACATAGTGTAGATTTCTTCCTATCTACTATAATTATATCAAATTATTATAATTAAGGTTCTGGTATCTAAGATGAGGAATCTAAGAGAAGGAGCCCCTGTGATGGAATATTGCCTTTAAATGGCTTTTATTTTTACCTTTTTCCAATATAAATTGTTAGACTTTGATTCAATGATTTTTTCTCAGTTTATTCTCCTATAAGTAAAGGAATTCAGTCTTTAAAAAAAGTAGCTAATTATTATTTTAGATAAAATTTATTTGTATACTAATCATATTCAGTTTAGTAAAGTCAGATTTGACCTCCAACTGAGAAGTGAGGGCTACATTATAAATCTTACAATATTCCTATACTTTATGATTTTAGCTGTGTTTAATATTTATTTCTCTTCCAGTTTTATTGAAATATAATTGGCATACTTCATTGTATAAGTTTAAAGTGTATAGCATAATGATTTAACTTACATACATCCTAAAATGATTACTACAATACATTTAGTGAATGTCTATTATCTCATATAGGTACCAAATAAAAAGAAAAAAGCTATTTTTTTGTGATGAAAATTCTCAAGATTTACTCTCAACATTCATAAATAATGTTTCAGTATTAATTACATTAATGTGTTCTATATTATGTCCCTAGAATGTATTTAGGGCTTCTCTGATGGTTCAACTGGTAAAGAATCCACCTGCAATGTGGGAGACCTGGGTTCAGTCCCTGGGTTGGAGAGATTCCCTGGAGAAGGAAATAGCTACCCACAGCAGTATTTTGGCCTGGAGAATTCCATGGACTGTATAGTCCATGGGGTGGCAAAGAGTCAGACACGATTGAGCGACTTTCACTTTCAGAGTGTATTTATAACGAGAAGTTTGTACCTCTGACCACTTTTGATACCATACAAATATATTACATAATTTTATTGACTATATATCCTACACTGGACATTTCATGCCCATGGTATTTATTTTGCTACTGGTATTTTGCCTCTTAACTTTGTTTACTTATTTTACTCATCCTCCCATGACCCCATCCCTCTGGCAATCACCTATCCATTCTCTTTGTATAAAAGTGTGTTTCTGTTTTGTTATTTTTGTTCATTTGCTTTATTTATTAGATTCCACATGTAAATGAAATCATAGAATATTTCATTGTCACAAAGAGCAAGATTTTATTTTTTATGACTGAGTAATACCTCATTGTATTTACATATATGTATTACATCTTCTACATCCATTCATTTATCAGTGGGCATTCAAGTTGTTTCTGTATCTTGGCTATTGTGAATAATGCTGCCACAAGTATATGGGTGCATGTATCTTTTTAAATTAGTGTTTTTGTTTTATTCAGAAAAATACCCAGGAGTGGAATTGCTATTCTCCATACTGTTTAACCCTGGTGGCTCGGAGGTTAAAGTGTCTGCCTGCAATGCGGGAGACCTGGATTCGATCCCTGGGTCTGGAAGATCCCCTGGAGAAGGAAATGGCAACCCACTCCAGTACTCTTGCCTGGAGAATCCCATGGACGGAGGAGCCTGGTGGGCTATAGTCCATGGGGTCACAAAGAGTCGGACATGACTGAGTGACTTCACTTTCACTTTCATACTGTTTAACATATTGCCTGCACTAAATTATAGTCCTACCAAAAGTGCATGAGGGTTCCCTTTCTTCTACATCCTTGTCAATGCTTGTTTTTCATTGTTTTTGTTTTGTTTTGTTTTCTGAAAAGTATGAGGTGATATCTCATTGTGTTTTGATTTTCATTTCCCTGATGATTAGCAATATTTTGCATCTTTTAACGTGTCTTTTGGTCATCTATATGTCTTCTTTGAATAAATGTCTATCCAGGTCCTCTGCCCAGTTTTTAATCATTTTTTGACATTGTATGAGGTCTTTGTATAATTTGGATATTAACCCTGTATAAGATAGGCAAAACATATTTACAAATATGTTCTCCCATTCAGTAGGGAACCTTTTAGTTTTATTGATAGTTTCCTTTGCTGTGGAAAAGCTTTTTAATTTAATGTAGTCCCATTTGTTTATTTTTGCTTTTTTTATCCTCACCTGAGGAGACATATCCAAAAACGTATTGCAGAATCTATCCTTTTTTAAAGTAAAATTGACATGCATGAAATAGATGGATTTTAAAAGATGAGTTTGAATGAATATATACACTCACCAAACTTTTACCAAGACATATATATATATATATATATATATATATGTATATATATATATCCGACTCTGTGCGACCCCATAGACGGCAGCCCACCATGCTCCCTCGTCCCTGGGATTCTCCAGGCAGAATACTGGAGTGGGTTGCCATTGCCTTCTCCAATGCATGAAGGGGAAAAGTGAAAGTGAAGTCGCTCAGTCATGTCTGGCCCTCAGCGACCCCATGGACTGCAGCCTACCAGGCCCCTCCATCCATGGGATTTTCCAGGCAAGAGTACTGGAGTGGGGTGCCATTGCCTTCTCCATATTAGTGTTTAGCCCTCACATTGTTTGTGGAATGGCTAACTGACTTAGCAGGATGAGATAGATGATCCAAGTTCACTTAGAAAGAAAGTGTAGGGACTCAGATGTGTCAGAATTCAGATGTGTAATTCAGTGTTTCTGATTCTAAAGCATGACCAGTTAACTTTTGACAGATGGATGCTCATTTAAAATCTATTTCATAGACCTTTGAACTTCAGTCATCACCAAGGTTCTTAGAAGTTCTCAGACACTACAAAGTAGTATCTAGACTCCAGATCAATACCTATTTTTCTCTAGCAGAGAAGGGAGGTATTTCTGCAGTCTGTTTATAGCTCCATTATTCAGTGTGGTGGTTAGATCTACTTTATTTCACGATCTTCTAAAAAATGCCCAAAGAAATATTTTATTCACATCTAAAACTTGGATAATGGGACTGTAATTTTGTAATGTTTATAGGTTGTTAAGGCAAAAAGTAAGCTACAGTGAGCTACTTCCTCCTCTTTTTAAAAGATTGCAGCCCTGTCTAAGCTTCCTTATGTGTCCCTATAGGGCATTTTTTAAACTACATGATGTACATTATATTTATAAGATTATTTAGGCTTTAGAGGAAATAAAGAAATAAAGCTGCTTTCAGACGGGATTCAACAAACACACCAAATTCTATTGAGACCAATTATTCCTGCTACGTAGAGTAATGATATAATTTAATAAGACATAGTTATCTATATTTATTTGAAATAGCTCCAGGATTTCTATTGAATAGCTGTCTGTTCTTTTATTACCTTTTTTCTATCCATTTAAACTACCTTTGATCATATGCAAAATTAGAGAGTAATCAATTGTTTGGGCAAGAAATGGGGAGTGAGGAGACTGACTGGAAATATATTTTTATTTTCCATATTTGCAATAGTTTTCCCTTCTAAGGTCTAGTGGGCTGGAGAAACCTTGAGTCTTTATTTTGAATCTCTGTGATTTTGAGTGTCATATAGTTAAGCCTTAGATTTCTATTTCCAATGGAAACAATAGCCACCAAAGTCCTCAATATTAACAGAAGCATCAAGGTCATCTAGTTTATAAGTTTCTGTCCAGGTTGTTCATCAGGAACACTAGGAACATAAGAACATCAGTTAGAATTAGAATTACTAGGTGCTGTGTATATATGATATGAAAGAAAAGCTCTCCAGGTAATTTTGATTTTGATCCTTGGTTACGAACCATTGATGGAGTCCAATTTCTCATTTGATGTTTGAATCATCCAAATGGTTTTTCAACAGCAGGGAGATTTTCATGTCCAGAACATGTCCTTTCCTTCTTTGGACAGCTGTGATTGTTAGAAAGTCCTTCCTTAGGTATAGTTGAACTCTGCCTCTCTTCAGCTTAGTCCATTTATCTGGTTATCTGGTCTGCCAAGGATACCACGGAAAGAAAAATCTCACATTTTTAGAGTTGATATCCAGATCTGCATTCATGGTCTTATATGTCAGCTGAGCATTTAACAGAACTATTGTTCCCTTACTCTCATTTTAAACACAAACAAAAGCAAATAAGAATGTTATTTAGGAGTAGATGCTATCATGAAAGGGGCCATAAACCCAGAATAACATCTGGTATTGAAAGAGTCTGTGGTGAGAAAAGACATGGGAAATTTATGATCAGCCTCTATCAATAAGAGAGTCAGAATGTAAACTGCTTGCTCAGGTTCAAGAGCACAGTCTTGTGATATGTTCTAGAAAATCGAACACATTTTCAGTAACAGTTCCTGGCATGGTACTAGGCTCTACTTGGAATTAATTTCTAAAATACACAAGCAACTCATACAATTCAATGTCAGAAAACCAAACGACTCAACCAAAAAGTGGGAAAAAGACATAAATAGACATTTCTCCAAAGAAGACATACAGATGGCTAACAAACACATGAAAGGGGGAAAACCACTAGACCATTCAGATATGACCTAAATCAAATCCCTTATGATTTTACAGTGGAAGTGAGAAATAGATTTAAGGAACTACATGTGATAGGCAGAGTGCTCACTATTAGAGAAATGCAAATCAAAACTATAATGAGATACCACCTCACACTGGTCAGAATGCCCCTCATCAAAAAGTCTACAAAAAATAAGTGCTGGAGAGGGTTTGGAGAAAAAGGAACCCTCTTGCATTGCTGGTAGAAATATAAATTGATACAGTCACTAAAGGAAGACAGTATGGAGATTCCTTTAAAAACTAGGAATAAAACTACCATATGACCCAGCAATCCCACTAGTAGCCATATACCCTGAGGAAACCAAAATTGAAAAAGACACATGTACCAAATGTTCATTGGAGAACTATTTAATATAGCTAGAACATGGAAGCAACCTAGATGTCCATCAACAGATGAATGGATAAAAAAGCTGTGGTACACATATACAATGGAGTACTGCTGCTAAGTCACTTCAGTCGTGTCCGACTCTGTGTGACCCCATAGATGGCAGCCCACCAGGCTCCCCCATCCCTGGGATTTTCCAGGCAAAAACACTGGAGTGGGTTGCCATTTCCTTCTCCAATGCATGAAAGTGAAAAGTGAAGTCGCTCAGGCGTGTCCAACTCTTAGCGACCCCATGGACTGCAGCCTACCAGGCTGCTCTGTCCATGGGATTTTCCAGGCAAGAGTACTGGAGTGGGGTGCCATCACCTTCTACTCAGCCATAAAAGAAATGCATTTGAGTCAGTTCTAATAAGGTGGACAAACCTAGAGTCTTTTATACAGAGTGAAGAAAATCAGAAAGAAATATAAATATCATACACTGATGCATATATATGGACTCTAAAGAGATGGTACTGATGAATTTATTTTCAGGGCAGCAATGGAGAAACAGACATAGAAAACAGACCTAAGGACATGGTAGGAAAGGAAGAGGGAGAGGGTGAGATGTATGGAGAGAGTAACATGGAAATTTACAATTCCGTATGTAAAATAGATAGCCAGTGGGAATTTGCTGTGTGACTCAGGGAATTCAAACAGGGACCCTGACAATCTAGAAAGGTGAGGTGGGGAGGGAGATGGGAGGGAGGTTCAGGAGTGAGGAGACATGGGTGTACCTATGGCTGATTCTTGTTGATGTATGACAGAAAACCACAAAGTTCTGTAAAGCAAATATCCTTCTATTAAAAAATAAAGTGGCAAAAAATTAGGTGAGTGTCACCCTCATCTTTGAATTATGAAGTAGCTGCTACATTTAAAGTGACAGTGCACACTTATTGTCCTGACTTTGTGTTTCTACTCAAGTTTTTTCTATCTACTGTTTCCCCCACCATCTTGTTAATGTAATTAACAAGTAGCTAGTTTCCATTTCCTTCATCATGCTTTCTGTATTGCTCCAATTGAACAATGATCACTTTCTCCACTCATTTGAAACCTTACACCATCACTGAAACTTCCTGTCTTGGTCATTTTATACATCTCTGGTAGGATTTGGGTCCCTTGAATGTAAGATCTAATTATTTTGCAAATCATTGTACCATAGCTGCAGTGAAAGTGAAGTCGCTCAGTCGTGTCCGACCCTCAGCGACCCCATGGACTGTAGCCCTCCAGGCCCCTCTGTCCATGGGATCTTTCAGGCAAGGGTACTGGAGTAGAGTGCCATTGCCTTCTCCAGATAATTATAGCTGCAATAGCTCCATGCAAACTGTGCTATCCGCCTGACTATAGTTTTGGCTGGGCCTTTGTAACCTGGGAGTAAACCTATTCCATGGGAAATGTACTTTTAGTTTTACTTACTTATATTTAAAATTTTACTTATCTTTTGAAAACCACTATTATACTGGAATTGTTCTCCTGTCTTTAGTATTTTACTACACCTTAAGCATTTTGTATGACCAGAAAATTTCTTAGTGGCAGTAAATTTATTTCATTCTTTCTTTGTGGTAATATATAAACTGAATAGGATTCTGATTGGAATTTAATTTTTTATGAGTTGTAAACTCTCAGGGATAAAAACTAATAAACCAGTGAGTTTTGTGTGAGGGGTAATAGTTTATTTGTATTCTTCTATTTTATATCTTTTCATTCTTTTTCTATCAAGAGTTTCTTTTCTAGAACACTGGAATTATTATTATGATATATTTCAGTTCTATATTCTTACCTACTCTTTCCATTAAATAATTTTAAATCCAGATCTATGAAGGGAGGAAAAGCATTAGCTCCTATACTGGAACATTCTCCTAAGGTAATAACTTTGTTTGAAGTTTAGTGGGTTTGGGAGTTATTAACCTTAAAACTCTATTTTATGAGGCTCCTGTATTTTTTCAGTTTAGTTGAATAACAATAGTTTTCATGGAACTCTTCAGGATAACGAATAATAACATCATTTGAAGTTGATACTGTCTGCTGATTTATTCTTGTCACTAGTATCTACTAACGGAAAGACACAGCAAATGTTAGGAAATTAACAGCGACATGTCTACGTGGTATAAAACAATGTCATGAATTCAGAGTAAAAATCAAGAGAAAACATTCTTTATCCTTTCTTTCTTCCTCACGTACATATTTCCAACTTTCTTTTGCTCCTTACATATCCAACATTTTATGGGAAGTTGGCCTTCTAAGAAATATTGCATCCTGAAACTGTTTAATTCATACTGCTGCTGAAATACCTGAATTGTAGAGATCTGATTTCAAATATTGTCTCTGGAAGTGTTAGGTAGTTAGAATAGGAAAAGGGAGTCCAAAATAGTGGTTGCTAAAAGAAAAAGAAAAGGAAAAGCTTGTGAAAATAGAATAAGGAAGGTCTGAGGACCAGAGCGAGAACCTCAGGTGAAACAAACAACCCTCCTAGCTAGCCCAGTTTACATAGGACAGGCTCAGGGGGAGAAGAAAAAGCATAAACAGAAGAGCCAAAATTGAGCCACTCACCTCTTTTGGGTTTGCCCGCTCTCATGTCTTGAGGATATATTTTCCTTTGCTTGTCAAATGAAATTGAGCTGTAACCCAGCTGTAACACTGGCCCACCATTTAAACTGAGCTGTAACAGCTGTAACACTGGTTCACCATTTCAAGTTTTTGCTGCAGCAAGACAGAACTGAGGAAATTACACTCCCCCAACAAAAGCATCACCACATCCTTTTCTCTGATTTTTAGTAGAAAATAACTAAACATCCAACTTGTTTTAAAGTTGACTTTATTGGTTAGTTCATTTTTTCAGCTTCATTGTGATATAATTGACATATACCATTGTTTAAGCTGGACAATGTGACAATTTGATATACATGTATACTGCAAATTATCACAGTAATATTAGATAGAACCTCAATTACCTCACATAGTTGCTTTTTTGTAAAAACAACAACAACAACAATGTGGTGAAAACTTTTATGATCTGTTAGCAACTTTCAAATATACAGTATGGACAGGCTTTCAAGTTTCCTCTGGTGATCCCTGTGTGATGAGACCTTGGAGAATCTTACAGGAAAGTTTCCACAATGTTAAGGAAGCTGAATGTCACTTTCAGTTCTCCTGTTTACCTCAGGAGAAACCATAAGCCCGGTGAGGCCCTCTTGGTTGGGGTGCTGTGCTGTTCTGTGGAGGGGCAATGAGGGCCAAGGAGAAGCACCCCCTCTTGCCCTTCTGTTGTGGTCCTCCAGCTATGTTGTCCATGGGATGCTTCAGCCTCACCCCTGGGCTCCGGGATTTTCACAGTGATGACTGTCTATGGATAGTCGGTATTTGCTGCTCTTGTGAGGAATGCTGAGGTTAGATTGACCTATGTCATCATATTGATGATGCTACTGCCTTTTTAATTGGTAATTTAAATAGCCCTTTCAAGTAATGCTCAGGTCTTCAAAAAAGATAGCAAACCTGAAAGTCCCAGATTGCCCGTCTTCTATATCTCTTCTTGGATATTCTCTAAGGAAGATGCGTTCATGTGGGAGGGGATATGGGTAGCAATAAGGATTTATGCAACTCTGTGTGTTTGTCACTCAGTCATGTCTGACTGTGACCCCATGGTCTGTAGCCTGCCAGGCTCCTCTGTCTGTGGGATTCTCCAGGCAAGAATACCAGGGTATATAACCATTCCCTTCTCCAGGGGATTTTTGCAACAATAGGGATCGAATCTGTGTCTCTTTCATTTCAGGCAGATTCTTTACCATCTGAGTTACCACCAGGGAAGCCCCTTGGATTTATGCAAGCTGTGATAAAAAGGAGATTTAAGACCTATTTGTTTTACTGACCTCTCTGATCTCAAAGACAGTTTCTTCCGTCCATGTGGTGACTTCACCCTGTTGTTTCACCAGTTTCAGTGATCTGGATTCTGCCCACTTGCCATGGCCTGGTAGTATCCCCTGGATCATCTGGCCTCTTTGTATTCCCCACAGCACTTTAGGCCCTGCAAAAATTCCAGTATGACTTGAATTCCAGATGATTTGCTGTGCTTCTTTCCCTAGGGAGGCATCTGTGTGGAAACTCCTGTCAGTCTCGACATTCCTTCTGAGGCTGCCTATCCTGCTGAGGTACGACCACTGATCCAGGGCTGACTTAAGGTTACCTTGGGGTGGCAGTAGCCCAAACATGTATAGGGCAGCTAGCAAACCAGCTTCCTCCTTTACTCACAAACAGAACCATCTCCCTCTACCTCTCTCTGATGTATTTCCCATTCCTCCTCTTTCTCTGGGTGGAAGTTTCAAGATGGAAAACAGGAGAAATAATTACTTGCTTTCTCCCTTCTGTCTCCTCTTCCTTTGCTCTTTTCTGTACTGGAAATGCAGTGGTATTGCTGGGAGAAATATCAATAACCTCAGATATGCAGATGACACCACCCTTATGGCAGAAAGTGAAAAGGAACTAAAAAGCCTCTTGATGAAAGTGAAAGTGGAGAGTGAAAAAGTTGGCTTAAAGCTCAACATTCAGAAAACGATGATCATGGCATCCAGTCCCATCACTTCATGGGAAATGGATGGGGAAACAGTGGAAACAGTGTCAGACTTTATTTTTTGGGGCTCCAAAATCACTGCAGATGGTGATTGCAGTCATGAAATTAAAAGACGCTTACTCCTTGGAAGGAAAGTTATGACCAACCTAGATAGCATATTCAAAAGCAGAGACATTACTTTGCCAACTAAGGTCCATCTAGTCAAGGCTATGGTTTTTCCAGTAGTCATGTATGGATGTGAGAGTCGGACTGTGAAGAAGGCAGAGTGCCGAAAAATTGATGGTTTTGAACTGTGGTGTTGGAGAAGACTCTTGAGAGTCCCTTGGACTGCAAGGAGATCCAACCAATCCATTCTGAAGGAGATCAGCCCTGGGATTTCTTTGGAAGGACTGATGCTAAAGCTGAAAATCCAGTACTTTGGCCACCTCATGTGAAGAGTTGACTCGTTGGAAAAGACTCTGATGCTGGGAGGGGTTGGGGGCAGGAGGAGAAGGGGATGACAGAGGATGAGATGCCTGGATGGCATCACTGACTCGATGGACGTGAGTCTGAGTGAACTCCGGGAATTGGTGATGGACAGGGAGGCCTGGTGTGCTGCGATTCATGGGGTCGCAAAGAGTCAGACACCACCGAGTGACTGAACTTAACTGAACTGAACTACCCACCCCGCTTACTCCACATAATATTCCCCTCTAAATATGGATCACTAGAAGAGGAATATTCTCTATGTTATAAGAGTACTTTATGATATGAATCATTCATGCCTACCTGCTGTTATGATGAATTTAGATGCTTGTTGAAAGGATAAAGAAATTTAGAATATTCTTTCTGTAACAGTAATTTTATATACCAAATAGAATATAATATTCTTTCACTTTGTATTTCTTCCAAGATAAGATCCAGTCTTCCCCCAAGCAAATGGATATCTCCAATGGTATAAAAAAGTCAAGAGAGAAAATCACATTAAAACTTTATATAATATTCCTTCTCTAACAGAGCAAATAGTTGTGTGCAGGGAGTCAAGGAGCTTACCATCTACTTCTGGTTTAGACAGATAACTGGCTTGAATTTTTTCACTTTTAAACTAGCTGGGACAATTTGGGAAAATGATACAGAAATTTGGATTTTTTTTCAAGAAAATGTTTTAATACTTAAATTACTTTATACCAAAAAAATTCTACAGTTTTACTCAAGATTTTATTTTTATTTATTATAAAATAAATACTAAAATAGAAGACTGTCTGCGTAAAATATGGTTATTACTAAGTTTTCCTTGACTTGCTTAAATCCAGATAAGTGGTTTAACTATGATTTTTACTTTATGAGCTCTAAAAAATCTCCATGTGACTCTTCTATTTTGTATTGTCTCTATGCTAAGTTCTTCCACAGCACACCACTGACTAGTGGTATGAAGAATAGTATAGCAGTAGAATAGCCTCTCAAAGTCATTTCAGAACTGATCTAGAGGAAATAGATAATCTTTTTATACTACAGGAAGTTCCAGGGCCTCTGTATTAAGAGATACTAAATATAAATACAAAATACTAAATATATCATTTGATCCTTGTAATTCATATAGAAAAATAATTCCTTTTTATATCTCATATATAATAGGTTTTCAGTAAATGCCCACTGTTCCCATGTTCACTGATTTTCCATTTGATAACTGTTGATCATTTTGCATTAGGAGATAATTAAATAAAGACTGGTTACTGGAGGTCTGAAATACCTACTGAATTTTCCATCTTGTACACCATAGTATTTTCTAAAATTTATCATGAAAGTCTTCAGTAACAATCTTTTTTTTTTTTTAGGTGTTTTGATAGAATCAATGATAGGGATATACTGAGTGATTACCTAAAAATTATTCAGAGCTTTAAATTTTGATTTATCTGTTTATTATAATAAAGAGAGGATATACTTGCTTTTTAATCACCTACTCACAAATTTTTATCTAGGTTCACAATTATTAATCATCACTTTACACAAAAATGTCTCTTAAAAGTTACCAATGACTTCTTCATTAACAAACCCAATTATCTCCTCAAAGCGTCCATCCTTCATCCTTCCTCTTCAGCCTGTGACAATGTGGACCATCTTTCTTGACTCTACTTCTTCTTTTGGCTAAACTATTTAACTTTCTTATGACTGTCTTCTACAGTTTTTTTGCTAAATAGGCTTGTTACCCTTCCACATGTCATTCTCACCTTGCTCATTAACAATATAGGCATTTTCAAACCTTTCTTGCTCAATATAGTTTTTTATTACTTTTTTTCCCCATTTTTAGTGGCTAATTTCCAAAGATAGACTCCTGACCCAATGAGCCATACCTCCAGGTGCCCATACACTCTCTGAATCTGTGTTGGACCTCTGACTTACTGGTTACTGATATAATGTGGTAGAAGAGACACAAATTCTGAGGTGTGATAATGGATGTTAACTAGACTTACTGTGGAGATAGTTTTGCAATAAAAATAAATGTAAAATCATTTTAGTATAATCTGAAACTAATATAATGTTATATGTCAATTATATCTCAATTTTAAAAAATGAGAGACTTCCTTGGTGGTCCAGCGGTTAAGAATGCCCTATTTCATTGCAGAGGCACACGTTCTATCCCTGGTCAAGGAGCTAAGATCCCACATGCCACATGGCATGGCTAAAAAAAAAAGAAAAAATGAAACTGCCCAAGTACTAGATAAAAGCATGGATTAATTTCTAGGTATAAGGAAAGCTTTCTTATCAATGACTCAAAATCAAGATTCAAGTAAAGAAAGATTAATAAGTTGAATAAATGACACCAAAAACCATAAAAAATGAACATGACAAATAATATAAAAATGCAAATGACAGACTTGGAGAAAATATTTATAACATCACACATTGAAGGCAATCTCTCTAATTATAAACAGGGCTTTTAAAATCATTGTAAAAAAGAGAAAACGCAAATGAAAACTTGATGGAAAAATAGACAAAATATCTGAACAGACATTTCATAGAAAAAGATATAAAATGTTTCTTAAATATATAAACGATGCTCAAATTTACTCATAAGGTATATGACAATTGAAGAATATATTATAGTAGCATTTCTCACCAATAATATTAACAAAAATCCAGAAGCTTTGTCTCTGGTTTGTAGAACTTTGAGGAAAAAGGCATTTTTATGCATTATGCAAGAGGCTGGTGGAGTGTAATATTTCAACCCCTTTGCCAGTTAGCAATATTTTCCTCCCATCTCCAAATCTCTCTTCATTTCCCTACTTCTGATACTGGTGATGGAAAACATTTCTCCTTTGCCCACTGGCATCATATTAAGCTTGGCAAGCAAAGGGCACTGGAAGAACACTGCGGGAGGAAGAGGCTCTCTGTGTGTTTCCATTATGCTTTCCTTTCTTCTTGCTTCTGCTTGGCTGGAATGTGGGATACTCAGTAGAGCCCACCTCCTGTGAGTTGCAAGATTCAGTTGCATCCCCACAGGCAGGTTTCAGGTGAGTTCCACAGGTAACCGAGCTGGTTTCCCAGAAACTTTAACATCTCTCCAGTGAGATAATTCCTATTATCCTCCTAGCAAATATCCCTTTCAGCCCCCTAGCTAGTGCCTGTCCCTCGCCCACCTCCATAGGCAGCTTCCAATCAAGTTTCATCTGTACCCCAGTGGGTGATTTCCTGTTTGCCAACTTTGGCATGAAACCCCTCAGCAAACTTCTTTGCTATTCAGGGAGGTAACCGTTTCCGCTCCAGTGAGATCTAAATCTTAGCTTTTTCATGGAGGTGGGAATTATCTCAAAATTTTTCTTCTTCTGGTATTTTTCTTCAGCTTCAGGATAGTAATTATCCCTGTATTTTACATGTCTGTGTTCTTTCGAGCTTTCTTTACACCTTAGTAGCCAGTCATCTATTGTTAGTTAATAATTCTATATATTAAACTTTCTATGTTCAAATTACTGTGGAGTTTCTGTATCCTCATTTAACTTTGATTGACTCGACCCCTAACGAGAACAACTGGGAAATATCTAGCAAAACTACATTTTTATTTATCATTATGCTTTGCAACGCTGCTTCTATGAGTGTGCTATACTTGAAGCTGTTGCAGTGTTGTTTTTAATAGGTGAATTTAGACACATTGTCCATGTTCACCTACAGGAAATTGGTAAGAAGATACTGAATTTTGACAAAATTTCAGCAGGTCAAATTTGGACCATTATGAGCAGCTCCTCCCCCAAATAAAGATATAAATGGGTAATAGCCAGTTGACATAGATTAATCCATGAGTCCATTTTTAAAATAATAGAATATAAATGGTGGGAGCATTCTTTACAGAAGAATTTCAGTTAAGAATTATAGAAATAATTATAGATTTTTAAAATCACCATTTTAAAATTACCAATAAATGCAAACATCAGTTTAGGCAAGGCCCATTAATGATTGTTTAAGACACTGTGTAAAAAGTTCTTGGGAAAAATATAACCTTTTTGTTTCAATTTATCACCCCACCGATTATGTATTAAATACAAAAGGAAAGAAATGCCCCTCAAATGGAAAAATTGTAGACATTTCCTAACTCAAGTGTCAAAACTCAGCATTACTACAAGTTGAACAAACTGATATAAGCTGGCTTACTATGTGATAACATGCAGTGCCATGGAAATTCACCTCACTAATGCAGTTGCTGTTGTTTAATCATTAAGTCATATCTGACTGTTGTACTACCCCATGGACTATAGCCCACCATGTTCCTGTGTCCATGGGATTTCCGAGGCAAGATTACTGCAGTGGGTTGCCATTTCCTTCTTGAGGGGATCTTCCCAACCCAGGGATTAGACCGATGTCTCCTGCTTGGCAGGTGGAATTTTTACCACTATGCCACCTGGGAAGCCCTCACTAATGCAATATTCTTGCCCAAACACTGAACTTGAATCTACTTATGTAGATTCTACTTATGTAGATTCTACTTATGTAGAAACTATCACACATTTCCAGATTGTGGACTATTCTACACGATAACTCTCAAAAAAAATATGTGACTATAATTTTTTGAAAGTGGGGGGGAGTGTGTGTGTGGAGGTAGGGAGACAAGGAGAACTATTCCAGATTAAAGGACAACAAAAAGACATGGTACATAAACACACATCACATACACACACGTGCATATGGATCTTTTATTGATGTATCCCTTTTCTGGCTTAACAACCTGTGACAGACCATTTTCTTGGGCTCCAAAATCACTGCAGACAATGACTGTAGCCATGAAATTAAAAGATGATTGCTCCTTGGAAGAAAAGCTATGACAAACCTAGATAGCATATTAAAAAGCAAAGACATTACTTTGCTGACAAAGGTCCATCTAGTCATAGCTATGGTTTTTCCAGTAGTCATGTATGGATATGAGCTGGACTATAAAGAAAACTGAGTGCCTAAGATTTGATGCTTTGAACTGTGTTGTTGGAGAAGACTCTTGAGAGTCCCTTGGACCGCAAGGAGATCAGACCAGTCAATCCTAAAGGGAATCAACCTTGAATATTCATTGGAAGGACTGATGCTGAAGCTGAAACTCAAAAACTTTGGCCACCTGTGTGAAGATCCAACTCCTTGGAAAAGACCCTGATGCTAGAAAAGATTGAAAGCGGAGGAGACAAGACAGAGGACAATATAGTTGGATGACATCACCTGGACTCAATGGACATGAGTTTGAGCAAACTCTGAGAGATAGTGAAGGATAGGGAAGCCTGGCGTGCTGCAGTCCATGGAGTTGCAAGGGTTGGACAGGACTGAGCAAATGAACAACAGCAGCCAAGTATAAAATCTCAGTGACATCCAATGAAGCGCATGGATTTTACTCATGGGTTTCTGGATATTTTTCACTCGTGCATTTCCAGCTCAGCTAACTGGGCAGCTCTGCTCCATTTGTGCTTATTTCAGATGCTAATTGAAGATACTGACTCTTTGCAACCCAATGGACTATAGTGCACCAGGCTCCTCTGTCCACAGGATTCTCTAGGCAAAAAAAAACTGGAGTGGGTTTCCATTTCTTCCTCCAGGGGTATCTTCTTGACTCAGGGATTGAACCTGGGTCTCTTGCATTGCAGGCAAATTCTTTACTGTCTGAGCCACCAGGGAAGCCAGTTCCTTGCCAGAGTAGCTCTTTTCATGACAATGATAGAAGCATACAAGGCCATACAAGCATTAACGTGCTGACAAGGCCAGCACTTGTCAAGGCTCTGATTACTTCCAGTTTTCTAACAGTTCACTGGTTGTAGAGAGTCGTGTGGCCAGAGCCAAATACAAGAGAGGGGAAGGTGAATAAATTTGAATATAAGCTATCAAAACTGGATCCTGAATCAAAATTAAAATAGTTGTAATAGCCTGTATGGCATAATTGGTAAATTCAAACAACAGCTATAAGATATTATCTTGTAAAAAATGCATTTTCTAGATTGATATAGATATTATAGTTATTTAGGATGATGCCCTAATTCGTAGGAGCTACACATTCAAGTTTTGAGGAATTAAATATCATTATGGCTAAACCTTACTTTTGGAAAGTTCAGTAGCATCAACAAAAGTATATGTCTGTTCATTTCTCTTTTCCAGATATCTATGAAATATAAACATGATCAGTGTTAATGGTTAAAAAAAGCAATATACAGTATACACGGTATACAGTTTACACAGTATACACTGTGCTACTCTTTACACATATGCCCTGTATAGACTTTTTTTTTTAAGTTAAAAAATAAAGTTAACACCAAATCAATGAAATATTGGTTTGGCCAGTAAGTTTGTTCATTTCCCTAATATCTTATGGAAAACTCCCCATAACAAACTTTTTCGCCAATTCCATAAATACCTAGATAGAAACTGTACCAGAACTTATGGAAAATCCTTATGATGCTAGAGCTGGAAAATAAGTGAAAAGTGAAGGATTGGCAAGATTATTGACTTATGTTTAACTCTTTGCTGACATGACGCAACATTTATAATCAACTCTAGGTTTGGAATTTTTGAAGGTGGACACCTATGAGCTCTCAAAAAGAGAGGACATAAGAATAATTTTATTCTCTCTGTCTCATTCTGTTTGTGGGTATGGGGAAAGTCTGGGTCTTAAGATCAGAAGGTTTGAGGAAAGCTTTCTCCTCTGGCAGAATATGAGGCAAAACTAAAGATTTCCCAGGTGGATAAAAGTGTCCCAGATGCAGAGAGCATTGGGTTCCCATCTTAGAGAAACCAACTGGCCACCCATGGGTCCTTTGGGAAGTTGCACGATGTTATTGGGGCTAGGAAACCTCGCACGGCATTGCACTGATGAGATCAGTTACTCTAACTCTGTGGCAGTGAATTGCCTCTATCTTATGCCCAAAGCGGTTCTGAAAGCCCAAAGCTCTTTTGATATCTTCAGTTTATAGATCTTGTTTTGACAAACTACTTGCTGCTAATTCACTAGATAATTTTAGCCTTTCTATTTTGCTGTTTTTCTAGTCACTTCAGCTTGATCTATAGAGTGGAAAAAAAAAGGAAAAAAAAAAGACTTACAACCAACTTAAGGGAGACTCAGGAATTGGAGGGGGGAGTACAAAGTGGAAAATCTGATATTGGCTTGTACTGTTGGAAAAGTAATCAAATAAGAGAATGTGAGAAAAGAAAAAAAATCATAGTTTTTAAAGGAAGTCAATGCTGAGTTGATTCTAAAATTTCTGTGAAAGGATGAAAGACTGAGAATAGTCAAGACAATTTTGAAAAGGAATAAGAGGACTTGACTTATCAAGTACCAAATTTGTAGTAATTAAGATACTGGAATGTCTCATAGTCTCAACTGGCAAATGATTAATGGTTCCAAATAGACATCACTTAAAGAGACCCAGACATATATAAAAATTATATACATAAAAGAGGTTGAATTTTAGGTCAGAGGGAAGAATAAACTATATAACGAATTATACTGAGACAGTCAGTTATCTACATGAGAAAAAAAAAGTCCCCTACTTCACACCACACAGATAAATTTCAAGTAGATTAAAGACATAAGTATAAAAAAACAAAATTTAAAACCCTTGGAAGAAAGTATAAGAGCTAGTCTTTACGGTCTTGAATTAGGCAGAGGTTTCCAAAATCACTCAAAACCAACCAATCAAAAACAGTAACATTAATAAATTCAATTACAGTTAAAAAATTTTTTCCTCAACTGAGACCACTAAAAAGTGAAGAGACTAGCCACACTCTAAAAGAAGATATTTGCAAGGTTTTACCTACAAATAATTAGTACCTAGAGCATTAAAACCCCCATAGTGAAGTGAAGTCACTCAGTCGTGTCCAACTCTTTGCAACCCTATGAACTGTAGCCTACCAGGCTCCTGTTGTCCATGGGATTTTCCAGGTTAGGGTAATGGAGTGGGTTGCCATTTCCTTCTCCAGGGGATCTTCCCAACCCAGGGATCGAACCTGGGTCTCCCATATTGCAGGCAGATGCTTTACCATCTGAGCCACCAGGGAAGCCCTATTTCAATATGAAAAGCAACCAAATATAATATAGATAAATGGCTATGAAGATGCAATTCACTGCTAATATGGTAAAGGCAAAGGCAAATTAACATTACAATAATATATAATTTTACCTTCTTCATTTTTGTAAAATTTAAAAGCTCTGATTTCATCACTAAATATTATCTAAAATGTAATTAAAACTCCTTATATAGAAAATATAGGCAACTTCTGCAGAATCTGAAGGTTTAAAGGGGCTGGTGTATGCATGCGAGTAAGTTACTTCAGGTGTGTCCGACTCTGTGACCCTATGAACTGTAGCTAGCCAGGCTCTCCTGTCCATGGGATTCTCCATGCCCTCCTTCAGGGAATCTTCTGAACTCAGTCTCATGTCTGCTGAATTGGCAGGCAAGTTCTTTACCATTAGTGCCACCTTGGAAGCCCTGAGGAACTGGAGGAGTCAAAATACTCAGAGGCAGCCACCCAGATGAGTATCAAGATGTGTACCCATCCCACGTGCCAAGATCCCAAATTTCTCAGACCAGGCCTCGGACAGCAAACCTGCCTCAGTTTAGGATTCTGTTGTTTTTTAAGAGTCTGTTATTCTGAATACTAAATCCTCATTTTGTCTTTAGCTTTCTGTGCTCTTCCACGGTAGGGGATGGGGGCCTCTTTTTGTTTTAATTTTTATTGGAATATAGTTGCTTTACAATGTTGTGTTTGTTTCTACTATATAGGAAAGTGAGTCAGCTATACCATAGTTCAGGGAGCTCTAATCAGGGCCCTGTGGTGACCTAAATGGGAAGGAAATCCAGAAAAAGATGAGAGACTTCTTATAAGCTACACAATAGGCCCTCTAGCCTTCATGATTTCAGTTTTCAGCTTTAATTATCTTTCTTTAGGGTATCAATGCATTTTACTGATAACCTGCCAATTTCCATGGTCCACTTTTGCATTGCCCCCCTTATTTCCCAAATGCCAGTTGGTGGGGGGAGGGTGTTCAAGCATGAACAAACTGGAATCCACAAAAATCAAATAAGAATCCCCATCAGTCTTTCACTTGGAGTTGCGGTTGACCTATTGAAGGAGCTGGCACCCTTCACTGTGGAGCAATTCACTCACCTGGCCCAGGACTTGGGGCACTAGGAGGAGGAGGTCTAGTGAGAAGCCAAGGCATTAGGGGCCAGCCTGCTCTAAGAAGGTGAAACTAGTCCCTGGTGTGGATGTGAGAGGTGGCACCAGCCCTACACTCACCTTCAGAATTGCTGCTTCACTTCCTCTGTCCCAAGCTCACAGGTATTTGCTTGTGTTCTGCCCTCACCCAGAATCAGACAAGGAAAAGAATGTTAGGCAACACGTTTCCTGTTTAGCTGAGAGACTCCAGGTATATGCATTCTTTCCTTTTCAGTTATTTATTTTCTGATGAAAAAGCACATGTATGCATTGCTTTTGTAGGTTAGAAATGCCTTAGAAATAGTACCATAACTTATTTAAAAAGTTACTCCATCTTTGGTATCTTGCAACAGATTCTCCATATGTATTTATTAAATAAAAAATTTTAAAAGGAAAAAAATCATATCTGTTACTTGATAAGTCCTTGCTCCCGGGAAACGAGTCTGCCTATTTTCAGAGAAACTGCTAGTAGAATACAAAGTGAACATTTGTGTTAATTATTTTAAAAGAATCTAACTAATACTGCATATTCCATAATACATCTCTCTGTCTTGGGCTAAGCCAAATATAACTAGAGATACCTTACTGTCTGGGCTTCCCAGGTAGCTCAATGGTGAAGAATTCACCTGCCAGTGTAAGGAGATGTGACTTGGATCCCTGGATCAGGAAGACCTCTGGAAAAGAAAGTGGTAACCACTCTAGTGTTCTTGCCCGGAAATTTCCATAGTCAGAGGAGCCTGGCAGGCTACATACAGTCCATGGGGTCACAAAAAGTCAGACATGACTGAGCACTCAGGCACTTTGTTCTCTAACTTTTCTCTATCTGATTCATCTTTGCAAAATTCTCATGTGGCTGTACCCCATTATATAAAATTGTCTGATTTCTTTGTCTTAGTTTTCATAAGCAGTATCTTTCCATTTAGTTTTTTAAATGATTTTAATGAATTCCCAGAGTCTAGGAAGGTTATTACAGACCAACCAAAGGCAGGTATAAGTTTAGGACGTGGAACATTTCATGCAAAGATGGGCTCGGTAAGGACAGAAATGGTCTGGACCTAACAGAAGCAGAAGATATTAAGAAGAGGTGGCAAGAATACACAGAAGAACTGTACAAAAAAGATCTTCACGACCCAGATAATCATGGTGGTGTGATCACTCATCTAGAGCCAGACATCCTGGAATGTGAAGTCAAGTGGGCCTTGGAAAGCATCGCTATGAACAAAGCTAGTGGAGGTGATGGAATTCCAGGTGAGCTATTTCAAATCCTGAAAGATGATGCTGTGAAAGTGCTGTACTCAATATGCCAGCAAATTTGGAAAACTCAGCAGTGGCCACAGGACTGGAAAAGGTCAGTTTTCATTCCAATCCCAAAGAAAGGCAATGCCAAAGAATGCTCAAAATACTGCAGAATTGCACTTATCTCACATGCTAGTAAAGTAATGCTCAAAATTCTCCAAGCCTGGCTTCAGCAATACATGAACTGTGAACTTCCAGATGTTCAATCTGGTTTAGAAAAGGCAGAGATCAAATTGCCAACATCCACTGGATCATGGAAAAAGTAAGAGAGTTCCAGAAAAACATCTATTTCTGCTTTATTGACTATGCCAAAGCCTTTGACTGTGTGGATCACAATAAACTGTGGAAAATTCTGAAAGAGATGCGAATACCAGAAAACCTGACCTGCCTCTTGAGAAATCTGTATGCAGGTCAGGAAGCAGCAGTTAGAACTGGACATGGAACAACAGACTGTTTCCAAATAGGAAAAGGAATATGTCAAGGCTGTATATTGTCACCCTGCTTATTTAACTTCCATGCAGAGTACATCATGAGAAACACTGGACTGGAAGAAACACAAGCTGGAATCAAGATTGCTGATAGAAATATCAATAACCTCAGATATGCAGATGACACCACCCTTATGGCAAAAAGTGAAGAGGACTAAAAAGCCTCTTGATGAAAGTGAAAGTGGAGAGTGAAAAAGTTGGCCTAACATTCAGAAACAACATTCACGACATTCAGAAAACGAAGATCATGGCATCTGGTCCCATCGCTTCATGGGAAATGGATGGGGAAACAGTGGAAACAGTGTCAGACTTTATTTTGGGGGGCTCCAAAATCACTGCAGATGGTGGTTGCAGCCATGAAATTAAAAGATGCTTACTCCTTGGAAGAAAAGTTATGACCAACTTAGATAGCATATTCAAAAGCAAAGACATTACTTTACCAACTAAGGTCTGTCTAGTCAAGGCTATGGTTTTTCCTGTGGTCGTGTATGGATGTCAGAGTCGGACTGTGAAGAAGGCTGAGCGCTCTTGAGAGTCCCTTGGACTGCAAGGAGATCCAACGAATCCATTCTGAAGGAGATCAACCCTGGGTGTTCTTTGGAAGGACTGATGCTAAAGCTGAAACTCCAATACTTTGGCCACCTCATGTGAAGAGTTGACTCTTTGGAAAAGACTCTGATGCTGGGAGGGATTGGGGCAGGAGGAGAAGGGGATGAGAGAGGATGAGATGGCTGGATGGCATCACCAACTCAATGCACATGAGTCTGAATGAACTCTGGAAGTTGGTGAAGGACAGGGAGGCCTGGCATGCTGCAATTCATGGGGTCGCAAAGAGTTGGACACAACTGAGCAACTGAACTGAACTAAATATGATTTGGTACATGCCCCCACTCAAACAGTGAGGTCACTTTTCACATATGAGAACGTACTCCCACATGCCATGACCAGCTGAAGTCAAGTTCTGTGATTAAGCATTTGGGAACTTCCTGAGTTCCTTACAGTCATGTTTCTTAGCACATCTCACCTCTATTCCTATACATGTTGCAATACATTTTGTTAGCTGGTAAGTTAAAAGAACTCTGAATATATTGGATTTTTCTACACAGAGATGAACATGTATTGATTTTCATTAGCTTGCAGGTTTTTCATCATATTATTTACTCCACAGGCTAGGAGATCTCTTTATCTTATTGATTTTGGTTCTTTACACCTCACAATGGGTCTTCAGTTGATGTATTTAGGTCTTCAAATGGCCATGTAGTATCCTTGCATCTACTAAGCCATGCCTTGATATATTTAAAAACTCCAGCCATGTGAAACCCACCCAGTTTGTTTTCTTTTTTTGTAGAAAGTAAAAAGAAGATATCTACAACTATAGCCATAAATATTCACTGTGCAAGTGTTATATGAAGAAACTCAGATTGTTTACACATACAACCTAATATTCATTATATATATACATATATATATATAGATTTAAACTTGTTTTAGTGTTTATTATTTATTTGGCTGTGCTGAGTCTTAGTTGCAGCAGATGGGATCTTTCAGTTTTGGCACATGGGATCTAGTTCCGAGACCAAGATTTAAACTCAGGCCTCTTGTATTTTGAATGAAGAGTCTTAGCCACTGGACTGCCAGGGAAGTCTCCCATTTAAGAGAATTTTATAGATTTAGGTTACCTCAATCATGTAAATAGTAGATGATACCTTGTTATATTTAATCCCACCTACAGGCTTCATTTATAACTACTTTAACGACAGTAAAACTATATGCCATGGAAATAGAGAACAAATATGTCAAAGTTCTTTAAAGTTTAAAAAACACAATTGTGTAAGTTAGAAAAATATTTCAAAGAAGGTACTATTAGGCAGAACAGTCTTTCAGCTATCCCTTCCTCCACAAAAGATAAAAATTCCCTAGTGCTGGGGAGGAGAAAAGAAGTTTTAAAGTGTTAGATGATATGGAAACTCTGTGCCAGCCTCCTCATTCCAGCCTGAGTCAGACCTTGACAGTCAGTCATGTGAGAATTTAGAGATCTTTGAAGCAGATAAGGTTTAGGAAAAAGTAAGCCTTGCAGAAGAGTTCTCCCAGTTGTCAGGGTAAAATAGAGAAAATAAATATCAATGGGGTGTTTCTAGGTATGAGGAGGTTGGAGACTGCCTACAAGTTTCCCAGAGTGTGGTAGGAGACATCCCAAGGTCTGTGGCTCCTTGAGCTCATATGGACAGTGGTGGGATAGACAGAGCTCTCGCAACAGAACAAAGACAGCTGAATCAGTCCCACCGAAGACAGGATACATCCCAGCAGATGGCCAGCCTGGAGTGAGACATGCTTCAGTGTCAGATGGGAGAAAACTATCATCTAAATGGAGAGATTAGCTGGAACCAAGACAAAGATGAAAGACTTTTCTTGTTACAGAAAATGAAATCTCCCTGTTATAGAAATAGAATCAAAAGTTAAACCTCCCTATCAAGTAAACCTCTACACAAAAGTGGTAGAGAAGGAAAACACTTCTATTTTTGAATAAGCATTGAACACAGAATTTGATGCACATCATAGGCAGTCTGCTTAGACACTGCAAAGACAGAAATTTCATTCTTTTCTATAGACAAGCAGATATAGTGAAGTGAAGTTGCTCAGTCATGTCCGATTCTCTGCAACCTCATGGATGTAGCCCACCAGGCTCTTCCATCCATGGAATTTTCCAGACAAGAATACTGGAATGGATTGCCATGCCCTCCTCCAGGGAATATTCCCAAGCCAGGGATTGAACCCACGTCTCTTATGTCTCCCGCACTGTGAGGCAGTTTCTTTACCACTAGTACTACCTGGGAAGTCCCATTAGTCATACATCAGTTCAGCTCAGTCACACAGTCGTGTCTGGCCCTTTGCCACCCCATGAATCACAGCGCGCCAGGCCTCCCTGTCCATCACCAACTCCCGGAGTTCACTCAGACTCATGTCCATCGAGTCAGTGATGCCATCCAGCCATCTCATCCTGGGTCGTTCCCTTCTCCTCCTGCCCCCAATCCCTGACAGCATCAGAGTCTTTTCCAATGAATCTACTCTTCACATGAGGTGGCCAAAGTACTGGAGTTTCAGCTTTAGCATTATTCCTTTCAAAGAAATTCCAGGGCTGATCTCCAGAATGGACTGGTTGGATCCCCTTGCAGTCCAAGGGACTCTCAAGAATCTTCTCCAATACCACAGTTCAAGAGCGTCAATTCTTCGGTGCTTTTTTTTTTAAGTCATACATTGTTCATCTTAAATTTACCTGGTATTTGGGAGTCATCCACAGTTTATTGTGATCCACACAGTCAAAGGCTTTAGCATAGTCAATAAAGCAGAAATAAATGTTTTTCTGGAACTCTCTTGCTTTTTCGACGATCCAGTGGATGTTGGCAATTTGATCTCTGGTTCCTCTACCTTTTCTAAAACTCAGCTTGAACATCTGGAAGTTCACGGTTCACGTATTGCTGAAGCCTGGCTTGGAGAATTTTAAGCATTACTTTACTAGCGTGTGAGATGAGTGCAACTGTGCGGTAGTTTGAGCATTCATGGAGAAGGCAATGGCACCCCATTCCAGTACTCTTGCCTGGAAAGTCCCATGGACAGAGGAGCCTGGAAGGCTGCAGTCCATGGGGTTGCTGAGGGTCGGACACGACTGAGCCTCTCCACTTTCACTTTTCACTTTCATGCATTGGAGAAGAAAATGGCAACCCACTCGAGTGCTCTTGCCTGGAGAATCCCAGATATGGCAGAGCCTGGTGGGCTTCCGTCTATGAGGTCTCACAGAGTCGGACACGACTGAAGTGACTTAGCAGCTGAGCATTCTTTGGCATTGCCTTTCTTTGGGATTGGAATGAAAACTGACATTTTCCAGGCTTGTGGCCACTGCTGAGTTTTCCAAATTGGCTGGCATATTGACTACAGCACTTTCACAGCATCATCTTTCAGGATTTTATATAGCTTAACTGGAATTCCATCACCTCCACTAACTTTGTTCATAGTGATGCTTCCTAAGGCCTGCTTGAGTTCTTATTCCAGGATGTCTGGCTCTAAGTGAGTGATCACCCCATTGAATTATTTTGGTCGTGAAGATCATTTTTGTACAGTTCTGTGTATTCTTGCTACCTCTTCTTAATATCTTCTGCTTCTGTTAGGTCCATACCATTTCTGTCCTTTATTGAGCCCATCTTTGCATGAAATGTTCCTTGATATCTCTAATTTTCTTGAAGAGATCTCTAGTTTTGCCCATTCTATTGTTTTCCTCTATTTCTTTGCATTGATCACTGAGGAAGGCTTCCTTATCTCTCCTTGCTATTCTTTGAAACTCTGCATTCAAATGGGCATGTCTTTCTGTTTCTCCTTTGCTTTTTGCTTCCCTTCTTTTCACATCTCTTGAGAAACTTGTATGCAGGTCAGCAAGCAACAGTTAGAACTGGACATGGAACAACAGACTGGTTCCAAATAGAAAAAGGAGTATGTCAAGGCTGTATATTGTCACCCTGCTTATTTAACTTATATACAGAGTACATCATGAGAAATGTTGGGCTGAAGGAAGCATAAGGTGTAATCAAGATTGCTGGGAGAAATATCAATAACCTCAGATATGCAGATGACACCACCCTTATGGCAGAAAGTGAAGAAGAACTAGAGAGCCTTTTGAAGAAAGTGAAAGAAGAGTGAAAATGTTGGCTTAAATCTCAACATTCAGAAAACTAAGATCTTGGCATCTGGTCCCATCACTTCATAGCAAATAGATGAGAAACAGTGGAAACAGTGACTGACTTTATTTTTTGGACTCCAAAATCACTGCAGATGGTGATTGCAGCCCCAAAATTAAAAGACACTTACTCCTTGGAGGGAAAGTTATGAGCAACCTAGACAGCATATTGAAAAGCAGAGACATTACTTTGCCAACAAAGATCCGTCTAGTCAAGGCTATGGTTTTTCCAGTGGTCGTGTACGGATGTGAGAGTTGGACTATAAAGAAAGCTAAAGCCAAAGAATTGATATTTTTGAACTGTGGTGTTGGAGAAGACTCTTGAGAGTCCCTTGGACTGCAAGGAGATCCAACCAGTCTATTCTAAAGGAGATCAGTCCTGGGTGTTCATTGGAAGGACTGATGCTAAAGCTGAAACTCCAATACTTTGGCCACCTGATGCAAAGAGCTGACTCATTGGGAAAGACCCTGATACTGAGAAAGATTAAGGGCAAGAAGAGAAGGGATGGGCAACAGAGGATGAGATGGTTGGATGGCATCACCAACTCAGTGGATATGGGTTTGGGTGGACTCCAGGAGTTGGTGATGGACAAGGAGGCCTGGCATGCTGTGATTCATGGGGATGCAAAGAGTCGGACATGACTGAGCAACTGAGCTTAACTGGGGGTCATCATCTGTGTTAGTTATTTAGCTTTGCAAAATGAAAATTTGCATTTTTAATATCTCTATGACAGAAGGTTTTGCATTTTGGAGCCAGGTATCTGTGAAAGTTTGACCTCTTCCCTCCCACAGAGATGAGGAGATATGGGACAATCTGATTTGATGGTTATATTTCAAAAGAAAGGCTCCCAGCCACTTGAAAAAGACATTCTCGGTTTGTAAATTTGTAAGATTTTTTTAAAAATATAACTACAAGTTTGAAAGTTAAAATGTTCTAAGGGAGAGGAATATCTCCTACCTTATTTTTAGTAGGGAGAATTAAGCCTCTTGCTTTAAATTTTATTTATTCTTATATCCTCACTGATATCTAGCAGCAATTAAGCCCCCTGAGTATCAGCCTTAAGCCTGAGGGTGAAGTAGAGGAAAGGGAGAAAAATTAAAAAGAAAAAAAAAAATGTGACTGTGTTTTATTCCAAACTCAGGCATCACTGAATTTGACTAAGTTTGCCTGATAGCTAGACCAGTGGGACCTTGGGATCAACGTTAGTTTCAGTCTAAAGTTTGTGCTATGAAGTTGCTTCTGCCCACTACAGAGTTACACAGGTGTGCCCAGTTCCTGGGGCCTAAGAACAGCTCGCCAGGGTTAGGAGAGCCAATTGGAGCAGCCTGACATGCCTCTGGATGATAGCTGCTTTTTCTACATGTGCTATAAGGTGCAAAAGCTTGTGGACCCTTGGCAAATTACCCTTGTCTCTTGGTTCTGCAGCATCACTTTGCACACTTAGAAATGACATTAACCTGTGGTTACCACAGGGCTGGAATTTCAAGTGTTCAGTGACTATCTGAACACAAGGATGAGCAGCCATGATAGAGCAATGGGAGGTCTGATGAACTAGGTACATCTTTGGGGGTATAGCTAGGTATGTACACTGTGGAGCAGACTGGAATTGTCAACAAGTTTGAGGGAATTTGCTTGTACCTTTCTCAAGGTGACTGTTTAGAGAATCCAGTTTGCTAAGAAGAAAACTAGTCGATATTTTCCAGATGTCCCATCACCTTAGCACACACAGACAAGGCCTCTTGCCTATTCCTCATAATAGTAACAAGTGGTGGTGGCTGGAGATTGAGCGTCTTATGGTGACTCTGTGTACCTGCATCTGATATTTTATTCAATGCTAGCTTCTTGATCCCCAAAGATCTCCTCTTTCATGGAGCATGGTCAGTTAACTCTGACAGCTTAAAGAAACTATGTGGGGTATCATCAGTGCAAGGGATATATACTGAAATGATCAAGGGTAGGTTTTAATTTGAGAACAGATGAGTAAAGGAATGAACTGGTTTTCTTTTAATTGGGATATAGCTGATTTACAATATTATGTTTCAAGTATACAGCAAAGTGAATCAGTTATAAGTATACATATGTCTACTCGATTTTAGATTCTTTTTCCATATAGGCCATTACACAGTATGAGGCTTCCTTCTGCAATACAATAGGTCCCTATTCAGTTCAGTTCAGTTCAGTTCAGTTGCTCAGTTGAGTCCAACTCTTTGCAACCTCATGAATCGCAGCACGCCAGGCCTCCCTGTCCATCATCAACTCCCGGAGTTAACTCAAACTCATGTCCATCGAGTCAGTGATGCCATCCAGCCATCTCATCCTCGGTCGTCCCCTTCTCCTCCTGCCCCCAATCCCTCCCAGCATCAGAGTCTTTTCCAATGAGTCAACTCTTTACATGAGGTGGCCAAAGTACTGGAGTTTCAGCTTTAGCATCATTCCTTCCAAAGAAATCCGAAGGCTGATCTCCTTCAGAATGGACTGGTTGGATCTCCTTGCAGTCCAAGGGACTCTCAAGAGTCTTCTCCAACACCACAGTTCAAAAGTATCAATTCTTTGGTGCTCAGCCTTCTTCACAGTCCAACTCTCACATCCACACATGACCGCCAGAAAAACCATAGCCTTGACTAGACGGACCTTTGTTGGCAAAGTAATGTCTCTGCTTTTCAATATGCTGTCTAGTTACCTGTTTTATACATAGTACTGTGTATGTATCAATCCCATTTTCAAAATTATTCCTCTTCCTCTAAACCCCCATAACCATAAGCTTATATTTTACATCTGTTTCTCTATTTCTGTTTTGTAGGTAAGTTCATTTGTAGCCTTTTTAGATTCCACACGTAAGTGATATCATATGATATTTGTCTTTCTCTGTCTTATGTCACTCAATATGAGATCTCTAGGTCCATCTGTGTTGCTGCAAATGATATTATTTCATTCTTTTTTGTTTTTTTGGCTGAGTAATATCCCATTGGATACCTGAACGCCAATATTCATTGCAACACTATTTACAGTAGCCAGGACATGAAAGCAACCTAAATGTCTGTCAGCAGAGGAATGGATAAAGATGATGTGGTGCAAATATACAGCTGGTGAACTGTTATTTAAAGTTAGAAATGATGACCAAAATGAAAGCTCTTATCACTGGCATTTTGTTTTCTTGCTGCTGCTGCTAAGTCGCTTCAGTCGTGTCCGACTCTGTGCGACCCCAGAGACGGCAGCCCACCAGACTCCCCCGTCCTTGGGATTCTCCAGGCAAGAACACTGGAGTGGGTTGCCATTTCCTTCTCCAATGCATGAAAGTGAAAGTGAAGTCGCTCAGTCGTGTCCGACTCTTCACAACCCCATGGACTGCAGCCTACCAGGCTCCTCTGTCCATAGGATTTTCCAGGCAAGAGTACTGGAGTGGGGTGCCATTGCCTTCTCCATTTGTTTTCCTAGTGTCCATTTATTCCTATATTCAACACATTTCCTAAATGCCTCTCATGTGGCAGGTATTGTTACAGACACAAGGAATAAGATGATGAACCAGACACAGCCCCGGCCTTTAATGAACTCACAGCTTTGCAGGGGAGAAAAACCTGTAAATAGATACATTATAATGCAATAGGCAAATAAATACAGTAAAATCAACTAGAAAGATAGTAGTTAACATGTTCCAGAAATATGAGTGTCTTCAGTATTTACTCAATGCTACATTATTGTACTGTACTTTGCCTGATGAGTCAAGTGTTCCAGAAGAAAAAAAGTGGTTAAGATCTTTGAAATTGGGAGAATTCAGAACTGGGTGTTTTTTTTGTTGTTGTTGTTATTTTTAAATTTTTCACTCCCCCTATTAGCCACATAGTCTTTATTTATTTATTTATTTATTTTAACTTTATTTTGCTTTACAATACTGTATTGGTTTTGCCATACATTGACATGAATCAGCCACAGGTGTACATGAGTTCTCAATCCTGAACCCCCCTCGCACCTCCCACCCCAGTCTTTTTTAAATAATAAACTTTATTTTTAGAGCACTTTAGGCTTCATAGAAAAATTGACTGGAAAGCATGGAGATTTTCCTTATATCACTTGCCTCCACGCATGTATGCACGCTAAGTTGCTTCAGTCATGTCCAACTCATTGCAACTCTATGGCCTGTAGTCTGCCAGACTCCTCTGTCCATAGGATTCTCCAGGCAAGAATACTAGAGTGGGTTGCCTTGGTCTTCTCCAGGGTATCTTCCTGATCCATGTATCTAACCCACATCTCTTATGTCTCCTGCATTGGCAGATGGGTTCTTTAGCATTAGTGCCACCTTGGAAGCCCTCACATATATATGTCAGTTGCTCAGTCATGTCTGACTCTTTGCAACCCCATGGACTGTAGCCCACTAGGCTCCTCTGTCCATGGGGTTTTCCAGGCAAGAATACTGGAGCATGTTGCCATTTCCTTCACCAGGGTATCTTCCCAACCCAGGGATTGAAGCCAGGTCTCCCGCATTGCAGAAAGATTCTTCACCATCTTAGCCCTCATTTGCATAGCCTCCCTTATTATCAATATCCTCTACCAGAGGGTATATTACTTACAATTGATGAACCTACATTGACACATTATAATCATCCTTTACATAGAAAAGTGAGAGTGAAATAGTTCAGTTGTGTCCAACTCTTTGCGACCCCATGGACTGTAGTCCACCAGGCTCCTCCATCCATGGGATTCTGCAGGCAAGAATACCGGAGTGGGTTGACATTTCCTTCTCCAGGGGATCTTCCCAACCCAGGCAGACCCCACATTGCAGGCAGACGCTTTAACCTCTGAGCCACCAGGGAAGCCCTCCTTTACATTATGTCTTGATATTGATATACCTTCTGTGTGTTTGGACAAGCTTATATAATAATGACATGTATCCATCATCATACAGAGTAGTTATAAAAATCTTCTGTATTCTGCCTGTTTCTCCCTCTGTCCTCCCTAACCCCTGGTAACAATTGATCTTTTATTTTCTTCATAGTTTTGTTCTGTCCAGAATGTCATACGGTTTGGATCATGAAATATGTAGGCTTTTTTGATTGGCTTCTTCCACTTAGTGATAGGCATTTAAGTGTCCTCTGTGTGTTTAGCCACATAGTTTTAATTCATCCTGTTAGTCCTTTTGAGTGAAGATATGTCCATTATTTGCATAAACAGACACTCCTTCTAGCAATATGTAAAATGTAACTCTCAGATTTTATAATCTTTGTGTTTTCTTGAGCAGTACCGTAATTAAATCTAATTAAGTAGATTTATGGTTTGGAACACTAATGGTCATGAATAAATACATTTCCCTTGAAGCTATTTGCTCAATTTGTACTTTATGTCTTTTAACTTTCAATTATACATATTTAGCTTTATGCCCCGTTTATTTGCTTATTTTGGGAAGAGAAGGGTTAAACATGAAATTATACACTCCTCCTACAGGTCAGATTTTCTTACAATTACCATCTGGTGCCCTTGCTCAGCCACTTGTCCTGAATGGAAGACAGTTGTAAGTGGTTTATTACAAATAATAATAGCACTATAGTTTCTAGGCCAACAGAAAATTTCACAAAGTCAGAAGTGGAAAAAAATATGTATAGGAAAAACAAATGGTTAAATGAGAGTTAGATTTAGACTTAGAAAAGCAGTGAAACAAAAACAAATACAAATGACCAATAAATATTAAAATACCTGCCTAATTTAACTTCAGTGGTCATCAAAGAAATGCACTGTCTAACAATATTCAGATGCTATGGTTTGCTATTACATTAAAAGGGAAGAACTTAGTTATCCAATGCTTGACCCTGATGAGGTGAAACCATACATTATTGGTAGCAGTTAGATTGGTATGAATTTTCTGGAAGACAAATTGGTGTTATTTGTAAGAGGATTCACAGCATTTATACTCTTTGGCTTAATAATTCCCTCTTAAGCATTTAGCTTACATTGCTCTTGCTCAGTCATTCCCAACTCTTTGAGGCCCCATGAACTGCAGCATGCCAGGCTTCCCTGTCCCTCCATATGTCCCTAAGTTTGTCAAACTCATGTCCATTGAGTCAGTGATGCCATCCATCCATCTTATCCTCTTATAGGTCAGAAAGGGGAAAAAAGATTTGTATGTAAAGATGCTCATCATAGTATTTTTTAAGACCTTTGATCTGCTAGTTTAAATATTAATGATGAGACATGAATAATTTTAGAATATTACAGCACTGTACATCATCTATTTACTCCATGAGTAGCTTTTTAATGGTCTTGTGCCAGATAGTGTGTGAAGCCTTTGGAAGCATGCTTTCAGAGACTGATTAAGGAGACACGATGTTTAGAAGCATGAACTATAGAGCTCACTTGAGTATTGATCTGGTTCTGCCACTTCCTGATGTGTGTCTTACTCTCTGTGCCTGGATCTTTTCATCTGGTAAAACTGAATAACAAGGGAACCTACTTCATTAGGTAGTTGTGAAACTTAAGTGAATTCATATATTTAATGCCCTTAGAGCAATTCCTGACATAGAGCAACTACTAAGTGTTATTATTGTTCATTATTAGTATTGTTATTATAATAGGTAAGTGAAAACTACTTGACAATATGAGCTGATTTTTGTGAATCACTTCCACCCAAAGCATTAAATATAATATTTGCATTGGAAAAGGAAAAGTCCTTGATAGCTCAGTTGGTAAAGAATCTGCCTGCAATATAGGAGACCCCGGTTTGATTCCTAGGTTGGAAAGATGTCCTGGAGAAGGGATAGACTACCCACTCCAGTATTTTGGGGCTTTCCTTGTGGTTCAGCTCGATAACGAATCTGTCTGCAACGTGGGAGACCTAGGTTTGAGCGCTGTATTGGGAAGATCCTGAAAGAATAGACTAGAACATTTTGCTGAATGAGTCTTGATAATAATAATTGTATCAATATGAATTTTTAATCTACATAATTCACAATATTAAAAAAAATACCAATTTTCTCTCTTGTAACAAATCATTGAACTTATTTATACCTGGATTCCAGTACCTCTATTGCCAGTACAACTGTGATCGATTAATTGCTCACTTTGTTTGGATTTATCATAGCTAATTCAGATGTTCTTAAGTCATCCAGCATTTTTCCACTTACTTTTGATCCTTCTAAATGTTACAAAGAGATTGTGAATCATCAGTTCATCAAGAGAGGAGGCTGTATTTTCCTGGCTCTTCTTTTTGTTAGCATTAGCTGCTGAATCCTGCTTCCTAGCACCTCTTATTGATCACATCTTTTTTTTCCCTCCCAGAATATGTGCTAGAATAACACATTCTTATCTGTCTCCCTCATTATTTCACTATTTGACTTTCTCCATTCCTTTCCTAGTCTCTGAAGCCTTTCAGGTGCTCTCTTTCACTCTTTCTCTTGCTCTCTCTCTCACACAATACACAGACACACATTTCTGGTGACCTTTTGGAAGCAAAAGAAGTTTTAAATATTCTGTCCTGTTACCTGGAAAAGAAGAGGCCCCTTGGGAGCTGTCTCAAGTCTCCTTACCATGATAAGCCATGCATGTCCTCCTCTAATGCGGCCACAGCATGAGAGTGACTGGTGGGGCCTTCAGCCTGTGGAGTTTCAGCCAGGAATTTCTGTACAGATCTCCTCTACTGCCGCAACTCCAGCCCTGACATCCTACGGTCCTGGTCCTTGGGACTCAGCATATTTGCATGAAAAGAAAAAAAATTGCTTCTTTTTAAATACTAGAACTTTCTCTCTTAGACCTTAATGATTTCTGTGATTGAAAATAATCAGTGCCTTGCTTTTTGAAGGACTATCTAATGAAATGTATTAATTTTTCTATTTCTTTGTTTGAGATATATATGTGTGTATATATATTTATTTATGTATTTACCCCTCAGGAATTTATTTACTCTATCTACTGAGTTAAGTAGTTAGTTTGATGACTCCTTTGGACATGTTTCATATAATATTTGTCATGGCACCTTGAGGCAGGAAGGTGTTTCTCATAATTCAGTTCTGAAAGCAACCAGGGGATATGGATTTACTTCCTAGAAGACATTTTAAAGATTCTGAAAAAGCATTTACTTGTAACTAGTTTTCTGCGGGGCTTGTTTTCGTATTAACAAGAAGTGGAATAGGCAAAAGTGTGGGGATCCCTGCATATTCAATACTGGTGAAACTGCCATAAACCTGATTTTGTTGAGGGAGACAAGGTTTACTAGGAAAAAAGTTTCCTTATATGGGTCCACTGGCTTTTTAAGTATTTCATTTTCTGTTGAAGGTTAGCTTAATTTTGGTTTTGTTGTGTTTCAGTGGTTTCTTGAAAGTATTTGCAGTCACTGTTGTGTAATTGATTATTTGTTTAGGTTCTAGTTCCATAGGACCACGTGAAGGAAATGATCTCAGTGCAATAAGGGGTCCCAAAGCATACCTTTTGGAAGAAAATAATTTATTGACTCAAGGAAACACATTTCCTTAATTTAGAGTAAGATTCAAAGTTAACAGTTCTTTTCAGGAAAGTATTGTATTGTTTTGTTTCAATCTTGCTTGATAAGAATAACTCTAGTTTGAGTTGCTGCACTTTAATGAGGATATTCAAATAAAAGTTTGGTCCTTTTGATAAATTAATCACAATTTGGAAAACACAAAAACAATTTATATAGAGCAGATGCCACGTTGGCTTTCTAGAATTTATAAATAAACTTGTTGAAGTTTAAGTTCGGGTTATTTATTCAAAGTATTTCATGATCACATCAATTTTAAATATTTTAGAATTTTAGGATTATAGTAATCAAATATGCATAATGCCATCAATGCCATTTTCAAGTTATAATAATAAAACTAAATAATATTATCTCTCTTTTTTAGATTTTAGGGACATTTGTATAATTGCTGAGAAGCTAAGCAGGTTCTTCTTTCTGTTTTTACTATTTTAAATAGCCTTACGATGACAGATAAAACCTTTTGCTACTCTTGACATATGTTTTTATGTAGTTATACATTTCCTTCTTTTTATCAAAAAAATACAGCAATATTGACACATAGACATATCTCCATTAATTTTTTTATAATTTATTTATTTTAATTAGAGGCTAATTGCTTTATAATATTGTAGTGGTTTTTGCCATACATTGACATGAATCAGCCATGGGTTTACTGGGATGACCCAGAGGGATGAGATGAGGAGGGAGGTTCAGGATAGGGAACACATCTCCATTAAAAGCAGAGTTTGCAAATTGAACACACAATATGTTAAAATTGGGAAATTTCTTATAAAACGTCAAATGACTTACTTATCTGAAAAACTTCTACACTCTAGTAACCTAGGCCCACATTCCTCTATTGAAGCACTGGTCTGAGCTGAGAAATAACTGCTACTTTTAGGGAAATTTCTACTGCCTTCACTTGTTACTTCCCTCTGACCTGCTTGACTCTCCCAGAGAAACTCTGAAGGCATTTTTAAATTGGAATTTCTGACTTTTATGGAAGAATTAATACAGTAGGCATTATAGGCTCCTTTACTCAGCAAATATCTTTCACAACAGTACCAAAGGATAGAAACTGAAAGAACTTGGATTTCCAAAACCCTTTTTCCAAGATGGCACCAAGCATCTAATGAGAAGCTAAAGCATTTTATAAAATGTTCAGATGGTCCCAAATAGTCATATAGTAAAAATTAACTCATCTGAGAAACCAGTATGAGTTCATGTAGAAATACTGTCTTCTACATAAACTCAAATTCTCACAGAAGCCCTGCTGCTGCTGCTAAGTCGCTTCAGTCGTGTCTGACTCTGTGCGACCCCATAGATGGCAGCCCACCAGGCTCCCCCGTCCCTGGGATTCTCCAGGCAAGAACACTGGAGTGGGTTGCCATTTCCTTCTCCAATGCATGAAGGTGAAAAGTGAAAGAGAAGTCGCTCAGTCATGTCTGACTCTTAGCGACCCCATGGACTACAGCCTACCAGGCTCCTCCGCCCATGGGATTTTCCAGGCAAGAGTACTGGAGTGGGGTGCCATTGCCTTCTCTGAAGCCCAAAGATAGTTATTATAATGCTAGTCACTCAGTCGTGTCCAACACTTTGCAACCCTATGGACTATTTCCCGCCAGGCTCCTCTGTCCATGGAATTCTCCAGGCAAGAGTACTGGAGTGGGTAGCCACTCCCTTCTCTAGGGCATCTTCTAGACTCCGGGATCAAACCTTGGTCTCCTTCATTGCAGGCAGAGTCTTTATCCTCTGAGCCACTAGGGCTGCAACCTAACACAGTTATTATATCCATTTTATAAATAAGACTCAGGGATGTTAATACCAAAGTGTAAATCAAGTTTATGATAGTTTGTTTTTAAGCTTAAGTTGGTCTGGCTGCAAAGACTGAATGCTGATGTTATGTTTATATTATATTATGGTAGTCAGGTATTATATATTCTGTCATTGACCTAGAAGTCAAATACTTTATAGAGAAGAATGTTAACACTGTGAACTTGAATACAAGTTGTGTCTTCTTATGCATGCCGGTATATCTGCATCAGTATATATGCTTTACTTGAGAAGAGCTGTAATTTTCATTAGATTCTCAAAAGGGAACAGTGACCCAGAAAAAGGCTAAGAAATATGAATAATTGCATAATGCAGACACTTCTTAAAAATATTTACAAAATTGGCTCCAGGCACAAAATATCTGTTTCCAATATAATCTATTTGTCCTGCATAGACAAATCCTTCAGAGCTCTCCCTTCCCTCAGTGACTATAAAGTTTGATCACTTTTAACGTTCAACTATCTCATCTTTTTTAAAAAGGAAGAATAAACATAATTTTCTTTTGATTAATGATATTAAGAATATTTCCACTGTGTAAGGAAGTCCATTTATAAATGATAAAACACCAGGATAAGAATTCTAGAAATTCATTTTCATGAAAACATAATCATTACTCTTCCTTTTTCCTCCTATCTATCTCTTTATTTCCTCACTGGGCAATTTAGTCCAGAAGCAATTAGAAGGGGTCAAGTAAGATGACGGTCCACATCTGGGAGAGATGAGGGAGACCCAAGACATGTAAGGAGGAGTCCATGCCTGGAAGCGGTAACCTAACATAGAGTAGAAAAATGTGTAAAGAGAAGTCTAAGAGGCTTCTGTGTAAGAAGTCTGTGTAAGAATCCCAGTGATGCCTGACTCATGTTGAGTGTCTGGGTGCTAGAGTTTGAATGAAGTGAGCAAAATGTCCCAAGAGGCAGCCTGGCTCACAATGTTGGATCTCAAGCTGGATGAGAAAGTTCTCCTTGTGAAAGATGCACCTGACTGAGGGTGCTGGCACCTTAGTTGAATGAGAAAAATTTCTCTGTCAAAGGGAGTCAAAGCCCCAAAAGCTCAATAAGAACATCCATAGGAAGGGTGTCTTATTGAAGCCTGAAAGGAGTGAGAAGGATGTCCATGATTGGGTAAGCCTGGAGAAGGCTGTCAGAGTCTGAGCAGGCTGAGAATGTCTTGTGGAAGGACAACCATATGTGAAGTATTGAAGCCTGAGCTGGGTAATTGCCTGAGTTGGGTCATGCGGGCATCTACATGAGGAAAGGGTGGCAGTAATTATGGGAGATAGATTACATAAAGGAGATTGGTAAAACCATTAAATGGATAAGAATTTTGGAAGCAGGCTTTTTACTTTTGAAAAAGATAATTACCATTATTGAAAGGGAGAAAATGAGAAAAAATTATGTGGTGTTGGTTTGGAATTGAAGCTATCAGTGTGAACTTCTGGTTTTCAGTGTATATCTATAGATACAGAAATGCATGTAAGTGTAGGGGTGTGTGTGTGTGTTCTACACATATTCACCAATTCTTTTCACTGAAAGGGTCTGGTAGCAATACCCCAATAGCAATGAGCACACTTAGCCCCCATATCTTGTCTTCTAATGACCACTCTCCACTAGAAAAATTCAAAGCTCTTTGAGGAATGGCTAATTCCAGGTTCAGGCAAGGAAGCTACAAGATGAACCTGGAACATCACCTCAAAGAAAATGCTCTAAACATTCTAGGACACGAAAGTCAAGTTAAAAGGATTCTTACTAGTTAAATCCAAGAAATTTGATGATTAAATAAATAATCACAATGATGCATCATATCCCTTGAGTAAGATAGGGATCGATGGGACCACATAGTCACAAAAAATTTAAGTAAAATAATTTGAGAGGCATAATATTTACATATTCTTAAAGTACCTCATTACAATAATTTTTAGCTTCCAAGGAGTAAGTTTTCATTGGAGAAGCCAGGCTGACACTGCCTTAGTCAAGTTAGCATTATTAGTCATGGAAAAAATCAACACTATATATCACCTGATATGATGCAAGAATGTAACATCACTTTTGTGATATTCCTGCCAAAAGTGCATAACCTGAGTGTATCTGTGCAGAAAAAGTCAGACAAATCCAGACTGAAGATATCTGGCAGCTAAATCTCAAAAGTTTCTAGATCACTAATATCAAAGAATGTCAAGGAAATATAGAAAAACAGTCCTCTCTCTTCCCCTCCAGTGACACTCAGGAAGCAATGAAAAAAAAAACAACAGAAAAACAAACAAAAAAACCATCATTCAAGAAGGCACACTTATTATTTTATCTAAGAAAAAGTACACATGAACACAATTGCTTAACCTCTTTGGCACAATATTTTAGTGAAATTTATAAACAAGTATATAACTTAACATAGGATGTTTCTAAAGAACAAATAAAGAACTCACAAAATAAAAAATGTATCAAACTAAAAAAATCTGACAAACAAAAGTGTTCAACTTTACTAGTGATCAAAGAAATGCAGGTTAGAAGAATAAGCATTGCTGTCTGTCACCTTGGCAGATTAGAAACAAAAGCAGCTAGTACTGAGTAATGGCGAAAGTGGAAAATGGGCAAGATTATATCCTGTTGATGAGTGTTTAAACTCATAGAAACTTTCTGAAGAAAAGTAAGCACCAAACCTCAAAAAATTCTTATAAATGTGTATATCATTTTGTTAGGGGAAGCACACTGATTGAAACCGCCCACCCTGGCCAGGCACCATAGTAACCATTTGTATGAGTTGTTTTATGACAGGAGATCCTGATAAGGAATACAGAACTAATAAGCCACCACCAACTAGAAGAGTTAGGGAAGGGTCGAAAGGAGACACCACGTGTCCATCCACTTCCCTGAATCCCTCTCACTAGCATCCATCTTGGCTGAGTGATGTGTGCGCCACCAGGAAAGACTGAATTAGAATGATTGGTCAAAGACCACCCAGAAACTAACCCCATCACCATAAAACCCGAGACTGTGAGCCACGTGGCAGAGCAGTTCTCTTGGGTTCCCTTACCCTACTGCTCTCCACCCAGGTGCCCTTTCCCAATAAAATCTCTTGCTTTATCAGCACATGTGTCTCCTCGGACAATTCATTTCCAAGTGTTAGACAAGAGCCCAGTTTTGGGTGCTGGCAGGGGTCCCCCTTCCTGCAACAATTTGACTGAACATCTTTAATTAGTAATGTACATCAATTAGGTAGTTGAGACTATATGCAAACATGCTTTCATAATAACATTTGTTAAGTGTGGTTTCTATTTCCAAACTTCTGTATTACTGTTTTGTTAAAATAACTAATACATTTGATAGTGAAAAATGTTCATGATCTACTCTTTGGTTACAAAACAGTTTACCTAATATACATAATATAAACCATTATTTTTAAAATATGCTTATATAAGTAAGTAAATGTATTGAAAAAGTCTGGAAATAAACTCTCAAAATGTTAATGGTGGTTATCTCTGAGCATTGAAATTTTGGTGATTTTAAATTCTTATTCTTTTGTTTACCTGTATTTGTTTTAAACTATGCTAAAAGAATTTAGTACTTATATGATTAAAATTTATTAAAGCTCTATCTGTACCAGATACTTAATGTAATTATTCTGCAGATTTTAAAGAATCATCGTAATTTTATCAGTTTACATTTTCCCTTAGAGAATACAGAATCCAATCTTGCATTAGGTTTCTCTTTCACAACATTTTCTTTCTCAACTTATAAAGCCTGAAACTTTCTTAAGAAAAAGCCTATAACTTGTGTTAAGGCATTTCCATAAGTTGATTTAATCACGCCAAACCTGTCAGAAACACTTAAGGAGTTTTATTTGTTTACTGGAGCCACATGGTGTTTAAGAAAAGTGAAGTCAAAATAGAATGAAATTTACTAAATGCCCAAGATAGACATGGGAACGTAAGAAAATTAAATACATTCATAATGGAGTAAAAAGTAAAGCAGAGATTCCTGCTAAAGTAGCTCCTTGGGAAAGATTTACCATACTCATAGTCAAGATGACGTCTCTATAAAATTAAAAATGTTTAAACTATTCCTTAACCTTCAAAATTTAGCCTCAATGTTTCTCCTTTTTTGAGATTTTTCTGACTCACCAAGATTTGTGGTTATTTCTAGGCATGTAAAAGTCCAACTTCTATTTATGATGATGAGTGTCTGCCACCTGACTGTGAGGTGTGGACAGGGACTGGGCTTAAGACTGCATCATTCTCTTCTAACCCCAGAAGGTGCTACTGGCTCCGCATAAGAATGTAGGGAATGCATTTGAGTGAAAGCACAAAATGCATAAGGAAATGAGTTTAAACCATCTTAACTTAGGAATCAGCAGAGCACCTGTCATCAACACTTGCACTAAATCAAAAGATATGCTAAGTAATTTAGGTTTAAAAAAATCTTTTTTAATCTGAGAAAGCAACATGGCTTTAATTTCAATATATGTATACATACACAGGTTTCCCAGATGGCACTAGTGGCAAAAGAACCCTCCTGCCAATGCAGGAGACAAAAGAGAAGGGTTCTATCCCTGGGGTGGGAAGATCTCCTAGAGTAGGATATGGCAACCCACTCCAGTATTCTTGCCTGGAGACTCACATGGACAGAGGGGCCTGTTGGGCTACAGTCCGTGGGGTTGCACAGAGTCAGACATGACTAATGCACCTTAGCACATAACAGACATACACACACACTCACACACTTTTTCAGACAAATTGAGGAAAATGATACTGAGCTTTATATAGTTTTATAGCACCAAACCCCTAGGTGACCAAATCTTTTATACCATATCAAAATCTTTTATGAACCAAATCTACAGATGTATACTCCATTACCAATTAGATTAAGAGTCTGAGAGGGAACAGAAAATAGCTACCTTTTTGAATAACAGGACTGCTTGAAATCCATGTTTCTTCCTTTGGATCCTTACAATGTTTCCAAGTGCTATTCAGGTTCTGGGTCTCTAAGTTAGAGCTCTGGGTCTTCAGTGCATAATGGAAAGAGGCCATCTTGCAGGGCAGAAAGAGCAAAAGAAACACAATATCATGCAGCTTTAGGGGTTATATGTGTGAATTGCTAATTGCAATTTCCTTCCTCTCTTCCACTCCTCCTCTGCCTCCCCCTGACTCTCCCTCCCTTCACCTCCCCTCTTTTTTACTTCCTGACACCAACTGGTCAACTTCTGGGAACATTCCTGACAACCAATCACCAATCACTTCTGTCAATCAATCACTTGGTTTCTGTGGCAATGCATGCCCAGAACTTTTAAGCTGACTTTCACCCTACTCTGTTTTGCTCAAGAAATCACTCAAGTTCTAATAAGAATAAGATTATTTGATGTTAAGAAATGAATGTGCCTATTTCCACTTACTAGATTATAAACTCAGAATGCAAGACCCCTTCCTGGTATGGAGTAGGCATATAGAAAATGCAGACTGGCTGAATGAGTGAATGAGTGGGAAAGCTGTTTTCCTCAGTTAAATGTTATCTTTTGCAGTTTGCTTCTGCAAAACAACACACTCCCCCAAAAGGTGTAAAAAAAAAAAAACAGTGTTTCCCTCAATACTGTTCATGAAATATTGATCTCATTGAGTATTAGTATGTAAGCTAAAATAAATTATGAATATTGCAAACAATTTTAAACAAAGCCACTCTCTCAAAGAACACACCAAATCAAATCATGAATTTCTGAAATGGCTTATAGTATACAATACCTCTAAAATTTGTTTGACCATGCATCCTTTCTTGTTAGACTAGTTGACAGGGTAGTGTTTGAGGAACTGATTTTGGGATTCATATCTTAAGTCGTGACTGCAACAATAATAAATAATAAATCCATCTCTATTCAGCATTTGGAATGTGCCAAGCACTGAGGTGTTAATGTTAGAGAGATAAGTAAGCATGCATCTGCCCTTGAGGAGCACAAATGTACATAGAGCAGATAAATTGTGGTGTCACATTGCAAATGAATTAATAGAGGTATGAACTGAGTGCCCAGGGAACAAATATGCAGGAAGTAGCTGACCCAGCAAGAAGCTAGGACTTACTGTAAAGAGAAAGGCAGTTAATTTATCAGCTGCTTCTCTTATAACAAGTGGTACCCAGGTACCCTGAGGGCCCCTGAATGAAAGACAGTCCTTCTTTAGAGCCATGAGTGAAGAACGCAGAGCTGACACATTTGCTTCTTGCATTGGCCTGTGACCATTTCTGACTTTCATGAGTGTACCCCTACCACTCTCATTTAAGGATGAGGAGTGACTTAAAGGACAAGCTCTGGACAGTTAGATGACCAGTGGCAGTGCAGGTTCTGCTTGAGTTGTTGCTTTTCCAACATCACTGCCGCTTCTCTTGATGATGGAAACTGTTTTCATTAGGAGCACTACCCTTCCTCCACAGCCCATCTAGGTGGTTCAGGTAGGCTCATGCTACTTTCTTTCCAAAGACTGACTACTCAGCACATTCTGTCTTCCTGTACACTGTGACTGACTCAGTCATGAGTCAAACTAAGGAGGCTTAATGTGGGTTCAAATGTAATGAATCTCAGGTGAAGGGGAAGCCCTCCATTTACTAGAGTTGAGGATGATCTGAAGTTTCCAGGGCTGCTTTGAGGAACATGTAAGAGTAGTGCTCAGTGACGGACAGAGAGGGACAGTGGGCATCAGTTTTGAGCATCTGCTCCCAGCTTTATTAGAAACTGTTCTTGAGTTTCTCATTTATATAGCCAACTACTCCTCCTTTCCTTTTAGGCCCACTTTACTTGAGTTTTTCCCTTTTGCTGCAGGAAGCATTTAACAAATTAAATTAACTAGCTGCTAAGTAACTTTGGGCCTCTTGTCAAGTCCCAGTTTCTGAATAGGGAAGGGCCTCAGTCTCCCCACCTATATACTATAAAATAGTTGGACCCAATATGTAGATTCCATACATTGGTTTAGAGCATACCTCTTTTCTAATGAAAATATTATATCAATATATAAGACACATAAAGTAAAATGCTATGGTTGAATTAAAATTATGGATTTCCCAGGCCTTTTTACCTACAGTAGATAACAATTTAAAATCAACAGACAGTATGCCCTCTTTTTTTTCCAGCTTTGGTATTCTATGATTCTGAACCAATGAGGTTTTGTTAATATCCATGTGAATACTTTACAGTGAAATTCATTTGGAAGGGGTGAAATACAGTTTGAAGGGATGATTTTAGTTAACAGCGGGATGGTGAGATGTCCCCTAATGCTTTTGATTGTGGTTATTAACTGTGTTTTATTTATACACACAGTAAGACTGGCTGAGCAGGGAAATATCTGACATGTCCATTATTTTGTGTGTGTGGTTGATAGGTTCTACCAAGAGTTCTAACTGAAATGGTTGGGCAGCAGTTCCTTTTACCTTGTATGTGAGCAAGACCTTCATTTCTAAAATGGATTAAACCAATATGCTGAGTGATCCATTTATTCTTTTCACATTGCATTTGGATTTCATTACCGGAGAAGTCAAAAGGTCATTTTCATTTTGGACTCTGGAAAGGTCATTTGTTACTCATGTTTTTATTTCCCAGTTCTTAGTTATGATGATGAGGAAGAAAAAAGACAATGTTAGTAGTTTTGATTAGTCTCACCATGAATTCATTATTTTCTGACTATGCCTGCTGGGCTTTCGACTCTAATTGTATCTGTCAACATGGTAAAAAAACATTTTGGGTTTAGGAGGACCACTGTAGAGTGTTTGATATTGCCATTTCAGAAGAGGAAGCTTCTAATCTTTGGAAGATTTTCTAAGCTTAAGATATCAGAAGTTCCATTACAGATCACTGACAAAATATAATAAATAACTTTACACCATAAAAAGTAAAAAAGATTAGAAAAATTTTCATGACTCATTATTTTAATGGATTAACCTTGGCCTCAACACTAGACAGTGAAAATTACTTAAACAGTGATAGCTATAATAATTAACTTAATAACTCAGATATTTCATCTATCTAAGGTATCATATTAATTTTTATTTCAAGTAAAGGGGCCTATATTTTGTTCTAATAAACTAAATTAATATTTCTGACACCTGGTAAACAGCTTTAATTGTTTAAATCCTATCTTCATAATACCGTGTCTAATGCCATTATAGAAAAGTACTTGATAAAAGCTTCTGGTTATTAACATCCAGAGAAGTTTATTGTTAGAAAAATAATACTATTAAAGTACTTAATAATTCAAACATCTTTTAAGGGAAAAATAGAAGCAAAGTGGCTGCCAGTTGAGTGAAACCAATATTCTATAAAATGCTTATTACAAACAGAAGGCACAGTACAATATATCTAAGCTTCAAGTTTATTCTTAGAACCAGAAGAATAACATTTCCTGAAAGAGGACAAAGAAGTAAACTTCCTAATTTTACATATTGCATTTTTTAAACCAGGAAGACCTGAAAGGGTATTTGAGACTATAATAATGGTCTACTAATTTCTATATTTTTATTTTTTAACTAAGTTGAAAAAATATAGTCATTGCTTCTGAAAAAGTACTTCTCTTCCCTGTACAAAAGTGCAGAAAGACATATTGTTATCTCGACTTTGACTGATATTTTATTTTTGCAACTTCTGGTAATACTCTAAGTTCAGTTCAGTCCAGTCACTCAGTGGTGTTCAACTCTTTGCAGTCCCATGGACTGCAATGCACCAGGCCTCCCTATACATCACCAAATCCCAAAGTTTACTCAAACTCACATCCATTGAGTTGGTGATGCCGTCCAACCATCTCATCCTCTGCTGTCCCCTTCTCCTCCTGCCTTCAATCTTTCCCAGCATCAGGGTCTTTTCCAATGAGTCAGTTCTTCACATCAGGTGGCCAGAGTATTGGAGTTTCATCTTCAGCATCAATCTTTCCAATGAATATTCAGGACTGATTTCCTTTAGGATGGACTGGTTGGATCTCCTTGCAGTCCAAGGGACTCTCAAGAGTCTTCTCCAACACCACAGTTCAAAAGCATCAATTCTTCAGCACAAAGCTTTCTTTAGAGTCCAACTCACATCCATACATGACCACTGGAAAAGCCACAGCTTTGACTAGACAGACCTTTGTTGGCAAAGTAATGTCTCTGTTTTTAATATGCTGTCTAGGTTGGTCATAACTTTTCTTCCAAGGAGCGAGCATCTTTCAGTTTCATGGCTGCAGTCACCATCTGCTGTGACTTTGAAGCCCCCCAAAATAAAGTCTGTCACGGTTTCCACTGCTTCCCCATCTATTTGCCATGAAGTGATGGGACCGGGTGCCATGATCTTCGTTTTTTGAATGTTGAGTTTTAAGCCAACTTTTTCACTCTCCTCTTTTATTTTCATCAAGAAGCTCTTTAGTTCTTTGCTTTCTGCCATAAGGGTGGTGTCATCTGCATATCTGAGGTTATTGAGAATACTCTAAATTCATTACTTAAAAGATACATATTAATTTTAGAATCTATCTATAAATGAGTGGCATTTTGCATGTTCACTGTTTTAAAACATTTTTTAAGTGTTATGAACAATATTTTTGTTAATAGCCAGTTTGCTCATGTTTATATATATTATACTTTGAGATTTACCAAGGGATGTTGCATTTTGGACTATCATGATATATGTGTTGCTACTAGAAAGTGCATAAAAATATTTTTTTCATCATAGTTATGGTGAAATAAAAATGAACTTACTGGGGAAATACAGTCAACATTTTTGCATATGATGTATTCATAAATCAACAAAGATTTAATATGTATATACTTATATATTCATTTGACAGTACCTACAACATAACAGGTGCTTACTAATGTTAATTATGATCATGATGATTATCTATCTAATGCATTTAATTCTTCATTTTTTAAGAAGCTTTTTTTTAAAAAATATAAGTTTCCAATGTAGTTCCAGTGTTTTCTAAATGTGTCTGTCTCATTGGTCTCAAACTGGTTGGGAAACTTTCTAAAACACCTCACTGAGATCAATGCAGCAGAAGATAATGAATCTATCAAAGCATTCAAGCAGTGTTTGCTGCCAGTCCAGTCTTTCTCCTAGTATGCTTTCTTCTCTCTACTTAGAATTGCCTTTTCCCCCACCACTTTTTGCCCCCTGGGTTCCCGCAAGTCCAACTCAAATACCAGCCTTTTATAGAGTAAAACTGGTGGCTCAGATGGTAAAGAACCTGCATGCAGGAGGCCCAGGCTCGACCCCTGAGTCAGGAAGGTCCGCTGGAGAAGGGAATGGCTGCCCACTCCAGTATTCTTGCCTGGGAAATCCCATGGACAGAGGAGCATAGTGGGCTACGAGGTCACAAAAAGTCAGACACGACTGACGACTAACACTTGCCCTTTTCACAGAGGTTCACTGCTATTTGTTGCCTCTGTTGTATCTCTAGTGTCTCTAACATGAATAGACTGTAGTTCTAACACTTCTATAATCATCTGTTTATTTTACCTGTGTTGCTTCCTTTACTAGTATGTATGTGCATGTAGACAGGCATGCACACCCTCACAAACACTCATACATTTGTATCTCGAAAATATGATTTTGTGTATATAATATGATCAAGTGGTGTATCTAATTGAATTTGATGTATGCACATGGACTTTGAATGAAATATAAGATAATTAGAATGGTGACAATCTGTCAGGAGTGGAATACTTTATTCTATGTAGTTTTATGGAGAATATTTACAAAAAATTCACTGCAATCTATTATATAGACTTGCTTTCTTTTTGTTCACTTTTATTTATTTATTTGTGTGGCTGTGCTGGGTCTTAGTTGTGACACTAAGGGTATTTTAGTTGCAGCTTTAGTCGCAGCATGCAAACTCTTAGTTGTGGCACATGGGATCTAGTTCCCTGACTAGGGATCAACCCTGAGCCCCATGAAGTGAAAATGCAGTTTTAGCCCCTGGACCACCAGGGAAGGACCAGTTCCTGCTTTCTTGACTGTTATTTTAAAGTGCGCTGATTAGATGGGGTCAAAGAAAATGAAAGCATGCCATAAAAACAGATAATAAAGAATACATTTAAAATTAAATGCAAATTAATTAATTATATTAATTAAATGCAAACACATTTTAAATGCATGCTCTTTTATGTTTTTATGATGGGCTTTCATTTTCTATGACCCCCCTCGAGTCAGTGAACTTTATGTATGTAATTTATATATTATGTATATATAAATTATATGTGTATATATTAATGTATGTATGTAATTGTATAGTTACATAGGGCTTCCCTGATAGCTCAGTTGGTAAAGTATCCATCTGCAATGTTGGAGACCCCAGTTCTATTCCTGGCTTGGGATGATCCCTTGGAGAAAGGAAAGGCTACCCACTCCAGTATTCTGGCCTGGAGAATTCATAGTCCATGGGGTTGCAAAGAGTTAGACACGACTGAGCGACTTTCACTTTCATATAGTTACAAAGGGATAAATGATGTGATTGCAAAGGTCAAAGTTTTACAAGGTAGTCACTCTTGCTACCAAAGAAATTCATTTCTCTTTGTCTTGACACTCTATTCTCACTATCCATTTTTCCCTCCTTCTACAAACTATCAGTCTTTTCTGTATTGTTATCCCCACCACTAGCTCCTGTGTGCTCCAATTCATCCTTCACATTACTACAAATGACAGTATAAAATAGAAATGAAGTTCAGCAATGATGGAGTAGCTGGGACTTGCATCTTATTGTAAACAACTAGAAAAGTGGGAAAAATAAATGACAAGATATGTTTCAGACACTAGGTATTAGGCAGCACAGGACTACAGTCCCTGATAGAGGGAACACAAACCACACGAGCCCTGAAAAGCCCTGTGTTTCAACCTTGAGGCACTTCCCAGACGATGGTGAAGCAACAAGAATCAAAGACACCACATGAAGTTTTTTTTTATTCTTACTGGAAAGAGAGAAAAACCAAAGTCTGAGAAGTTTAAAGAAGCTGCAAATTGTAGGCAAGAATAACAGAGAAGAGGAAGCTACACATTGAAATGTCCCAGAAATCTGCATAGGTTTTCTATAGTCTATCACTGTATGTCAAGCCGCATATAAAATGGTGAATGAAACTGGGCCAAGAACAAACAGGGAAATGAAAGTAGAAAAAATGCCAGAACTCACATCTGACTGGAAGATTTTTTAGTTCAAAGCAGCCATAATGGAGAATCTTTTTTAAATATTTATTTATTTGGCTGCATCAAGTCTTAGTGAGGCATGCAGGATCTTCATGGCATCACGTGGGATCTTTCCTTGTGGCATATGGACTCTAGTTGCACCATGCCAGCTTAGTTGCTCCTCAGCATGCAGGATCTTAGTTTCCAAACCAAGGTTGAAACCCATGTTGCATGACAAAGCAGATTCTTAATCACTGGACCACCAGGGAAATCGCGGGAGAATCATTTTTAAAAATTAATGCTTTTTGCAGAGCCCAAATGAGGATCATATCTAAGGAGTAGTGCTGGTACAGTAGAGTGAAGGCTGCTTTAAATATGTCCTAATGAAGATAAAGAAATAAGACTTTAAAAGGACAAAACTAACCCTCAGGTAAGTTAACTGCCTACCAAAAAGAGTGATCTAATTCTTTGAAAGAAGACAACAGAACTCAACACTCAATAATGTAAATAAAATTCAGGATATCTGGCATCCTATTAAAATATTAAACACAAAAAAAGGAACATGGTATCCCAAATAAGGAAAACAAGTCAATAAAGAGAGTCCCATAAAAGGTAGAGATAATGGAATTAACATATGAAGAATGTAATATGCCTGTAATATGAATCCTAAATATGCTCAAGGTTTTAAAAGAGAAAATCAACAGAACGAGAAGACAAAGAGGTAAAAGGAAGCAAATGGAATTTCAGCAGATGAAAAATTTATTATCTAAAATGAAACATTTATGTGATCAAGCTAAAAGAAATTTAGGCACCAAAAAAACACAAAATTAGTGAACTTGACTTTATAAAACCATTGAAACTGAAACAGAAATGAAAAAGAACAGCTCCTTGGTGACATTCAGGACAACATTAGTCAGTGTAACATGGAAACATAGGGATACAAAAGTTTAAGAAAATTATTAACTGAAAATTCCCAACTTTGACCAGAACAAAACCACAGATTCATGAAGCTCTGTGAACCTGATGTAATATAAATCAACAAATACTCTAAAACACATCATAATTAAAATTGCTAAAAATGAATGCCTTTTCTTACTTTACAAATGCTGATTAATTCCATTTAGGAACAAGCAAGAATTATCACAAATTTCTCATCAAAATCTATGCTAGTGAGAATCCAGAAGGAATTAAGAGGCTGAGCCAAAGCAAAAACAGCACCCAGATGTGGATGTGTCTGCTGGTAAAAGTAAAGTTCAGTTCAGTTCAGTCACTCAGTCATGTCTGACTCTTTGCAATGCCATGAACTGCCGCACGCCAGGCCTCCCTGTCCATCACCAACTCCCAGAGTTTACCCAAACTCATGTCCATTGAGTCGGTGATGCCATCTAACCATCTCATCCTGTCATCCCCTTTCTCCTCCTGCCTTCAATCTTTCCCAACATCAGGGTCTTTTCAAATGAGCCAGCTCTTTGCATCAGGTGGCCAAAATATTGGAGTTTCAGCTTCAACATCAGTCCTTCCAATGAACACCAAGGACTGACTTCCTTTAGGTTGGACTGCTTGGATCTCCTTGCAGTCCAAGGGACTCCCAAGCGTCTTCTCTAAACCACAGTTCAAAAGCATCAATTCTTCGGCACTCAGCTTTCTTCACAGTCCAACTCTCACATCCATACATGACCACTGGAAAACCCATAGCCTTGACTAGATGGACATTTGTTGACAAAGTAATGTCTCTGCTTTTTAATATGCTATCTAGGTTGGTCATAACTTTCCTTCCAAGGAGTAAGCGTCTTTTAATTTCATGGCTGCAATCACTATCTGCAGTGATTTTGGAGTATGCTGCTGTAAAGAACCATATTGCATATTATACAGAATGAAGTAAGCCAGAAAGAAAAACACCAATACAGTATACTAATGCACGCATATGGAATTTAAAAAATGGTAATGATAACCCTATATAAGGGACAGCAAAAGAGACACAGATGTATAGAACAGTCTTTTGGACTCTGTGGGAGAAGGCGAGGGTGTGATGATTTGGGAGAATGGCATTGAGACATGTATAATATCATATGTGAAACGAATCACCAGTCCAGGTTCGATGCATGATACAGGATGCTTGGGGCTGGTGCACTGGGATGACCCAGAGGGATGGTATGAGTAGGGAGGTGGGAGGGGGATTCAGGATGGGGAACATGTGTACACCCGTGGCAGATTCATGTTGATGTATGGCAAAACCAATACAATATTTTAAAGTAATTAGCCTCCAATTAAAATCGATAAATTTATATTTAAAAAAAAAAGAACCCTATTGCTTACAAACCTGGAATGTTAGGTCCATGAATCAAGGCAGATTGGAAGTGGTCAAACAGGAGGAGATGGCAAAAGTGAACATCGACATTTTAGAAATCATGAACTAAAATGGATTGGAATGGGCGAATTTAATTCAGATGACCCTTCTATCTACTACTGTGGGCAGGAAACCCTTAGAAGAAATGGAGTAGCCCACATAACCAACAAAAGAATCCAAAATGCAGTACTTAGGTGCAGTCTCAAAAAGGACAGAATGATCTCTGTTTGCTTCCAAGGCAAACCATTCAGTACCACAGTACTCCAAGTCTATGCCCCGACCACTAATGCCGAAGAAGCTGAAGTTGAATGATTCTATGAAGACCTACAAGACCTTATAGAACTAACACAAAAAAAGATGTCCTTTTCATCAAAGGGGACTGAAATGCAAACGTAGGAAGTCAAGAGATACCTGGATGAAAAGGCAAGTTTGGTCTTGGAGTACAAATGAAGCAGGGCAAAGGCTAATAGAGTTTCGAAAGAGAATGCACTGGTTATAACACCTTCTTCCAACAACACAAGAGAAGACTCTACATATGAACATCACCAGATGGTCAACACTGAAAGCTCTATACAGTCAGTAAAAACAAGACCGGGAGTTGACTGTGGCTCAGACCATGAACTCCTTATTGCCAAATTTAGACTTACACTGAAGAAAGTAGAGAAAACCACTAGACCATTCAGGTATGACCTAAATCAACCTGCTTACAATTATAGAGTGGAAGTGACAAATAGATTCAAGGGATTGGATCTGATAGACAGAGTGCTTAAAGAACTATGGGCGGAAGTTTGTGACATTGTACAAGAGGCAGTGATCAAGACCATACCCAAGAAAAAGGAATGCTAAAAGGCAAAATGGTTGTCTGAGGAGGCCTTGCAAATGGCTGTGAAAAGAAGAGAAGTGAAAGGCAAAGGAGAAAAGGAAAGATATACCCATTTGAATGCAGAGTTCCAAAGAATAGCAAGGAGAGATAAGAAAGCCTTCCTAAGTGAACAATGCAAAGATATAGAGGAAAACAATAGAATGGGAAAGACTAGATATCTCTATAAGAAAATAAGAGATACCAAGGGAACATTTCATGCAAAGATGGGCACAACAAAGGACAGAAATGGTATGGACCTAACAAAAGCAGAAGATATTAAGAAGAGGTGCCAAGAATACACACAAAAAAGTAAGAATAAAAGGTCTTAATGTCTCAGATAAACACGATGGTGTGATCACTCACCTAAAGCCAGACATCTTGGAGTGTAAAGTCAAGTGTGCCATAGGAAGCACCACAGCAAACAAAGCTAGTGGCAAAGTGAGTTAGTCACTCAGTTGTGTCCTCATGACCCCATGGACTGTAGCCAGCCTGGCTCCTCCATCCATGGGATTTTCCAGGCAAGAATGCTAGAGTGGGTTGCCATTTCCTTCTCCAGAGGATCTTCCTGACTCAGGGATGGAATCCAGATTCCCTGTATTGCAGGAAGACTCTTTACAGTCTGAGCCACCAGGGAAAGGTAAAGCTAGGGGAGGTGATGGAATTCCAGCTGAGCTATTTCAAATTCTAAAAGATGATGCTGTTAAAGTGCTGCAGTCAATATGCCAGCAAATTTGGAAAACTCAGCAGTGGCCACGGGACTGGAAAAGGTAAGTTTTCATTCCAGTCCCAAAAAAGGGCAATGCCAACGAGTGTTCAAATACTACATAATTGCACTCATTTCATATCTAAGCAAAGCAATTCTCAAAATTCTCCAATCCAGCCTTCAATAGTACATGAACTCAGAAATTCTAGATGTTCAACCTGGATTTAGAAAAGGCAGAAGAACCAGAGATCAAATTGGCAACATTCATTGGATGAGAAAAAGCAAGAGAATGCCCCCCAAAATATCTACTTCTGTTTCATTGACCATACTAAAGCTTTTGTCTGTGATACACAACAAGCTGTGGAAAATTGTTCAAGAGATGTGAACACCAGACCACCTTACCTGCCTCTTGAGAAACCTGTATGCAGGTTATGAAGCAACAGTTAAAACTAGACATGGAACAACAGACTGGCTTCAAACTGGGAAAAGAGTACATCAAGGCTGTGTGTTGTCACCCTGCTTATTTAACTTATGTGCACAGTACATCATTTGAAATGCCAGGCTGGATGTAGCACAAGCTGGAATCAAGATTTCTGGGATAAATATCAAAGTCCTCAGATATGCAGATGATACCACCCTAATGGCAGAAAGTTAAGAGGAACTAAAGAGCCTCTTGATGAAGGCGAAAGAGGAGATTGAAAAAGCTGGCATAAAACTCAACATTCAAAAAATGAAGATCATGGCATCCGGTCCCATCACTTCATGGCAAATAGATGGGGGAACAGTGAAAACAGTGACAGATTTTATTTTCTTGGGCTCCAAAATCACTGTACGTGGTTACCGCATCCACAAATTAAAAGATGTTTGCTCTTTGGAAGAAAATCTATGACTAACCTAGACAATCTATTAAAAACAGAGATATTACTTTGCCAACAAAGGTCCTCATAGTCAATCAAAGCTATAGTTTTTCCAGTAGTCATGTATGGATGTGAGAGTTGGACCATAAAGAGGGGTGAGTGCTGAGGAATTGATACTTTTGAACTGTGGTGTTGGAGAAGATTCTTGAGAGTCCCTTGGACTGCAAGGAGATCAAACCTGTCAATCCTAAAGGAAATCAGTCCTAAATATTCATTTGAAGGACTGATGCTGAAGCTGCAATATTTTGGCCACCTAATGTGAAGAGCCAACTCATTAGAAAAGAAGCTGATTCTGGGCAAGATAGAAGGCAGAAGGGGATGACAGAGAATAAGATGGTTGGATGGCATTACTGACTTAATGTGAATTTGAGCAAGCTCCTTGAGATGGTGAAGGACAGGGAAACCTGGTGTGTTGCAGTCCATGGGATCACAAAGAGTAGGGCATGACTGAGTGACTGAGCAACAACTTCAGGTAATACTAGAAAAATAAAATGAAATAGCTAAAATCTACATAATTAACATAAAAGAAATCAAGCAGTGAGAAAATGAGTAAAAATGAACAATGGGAAAAATAGAAAATAATATAAAAATGATAATTTTGACCTCAAACATATAAATAACTAATGAATATGTAAATAGTTTCAGCACTTTAATCAAAATATAGGGATAATTAGTTTGAATTAAAAAGTAAGATCCAACTATGTATTATCCATAAGAAACCCACTTTAATACAAGGCATCTGTAGGTAAATGTATGAAAATGATAGCAAGTACTTATTTTTTAAAAGAACTGCAAAAGCTATATTAATGTCAGACTAATTTCTCTTCTGTTCATACTTCACTGAGAGTTTTGTCAAGAATCACAGTGGTGTTTGGCTAAAGGCTATTCCTGTACCTAAGTATGGCCGAAGGATTTTCAACAAAATTCCAAGGGAATTTGAAGAGATAGGTTGGAGTTTTCAACCAATGATGCTGGAACAAGTAGATACTCACATTAAAAAAAAAGCATTTCCCTATCTCAAACTATATACAAATTCCAAATAGATAGTAAATATAACAGTTAAATTCATAATGTGTCTATGTGTTAATATTGTGGCCCTGGAACAAGCAAATATGTTTATATAGGATGAAAACAATTATGCATTATTTTAAAAATTGATACATTCACAGAATTACAAATCAAAAACTGCCTTTTGAAAGATACAATTACGAAGATAAAAGGGCCAGCAAATTTGATAACCTAAAAGAAATAGATAAATTTCCATAAACATGCAACTTACCAATGTTAAATCAAGAATAGAAAATGTGAACAGACTAATAAGGAGATTAAATCAGTCATCAAAAACCTACTAACAAGCAAAAGCCCAAACATGCTCCTGATTGTATTTTTTTCAATAATTATTATTTCTAGTGTGACTTTCATACTTTCAATTATTTAAGTCAAATTTTTTATCTCCTAATTTTGTCAATCTCCTCTTTTCTCTAAATCTCTTTTGGACTTCTGTTTACAAACAACAATGCTAAAGTTTTTAGAGTATAGAAAATTTTCTCAAATCTCCTGCTCTTTCCCCCATTTCCTTTTGTGATGCATATTCTTCATCTGTACTTTTCTTAACCTACCAAATTATTGAATGAGAGAAGCCTTTGTTCCTGTATCATTCTATGTGAGAGGGTATAGTACGTAGACAATGTTTAGTACTTAGACAGCATTTAGATAGTACTTACTACCTAAATACAAGAAACAAGTGTGCGGTCTCGGATGCTCTGTCACTAAGTCGATTGTGATACCTTCTCTTTAAGCCTTCCTGGGATTTAAAGTTGGTCTTTGACTCAGCAGTTCACTGAGGCTCACAGTGAAGTAACTGACATCACAGGTTCTGTATTGTGGTCTGAGAATCTCAGCTTTTTTTCCATTCTCCTCGCTTCACTTCTAGCAGTCCTCTACAGATGTCTGATATTTGGTGATAAATTAGAAATATCAGAAAATAATGAAATGAGATGGTCTCTCAGGTCATGTCCTACTCTTTGTGACCCCATGGACTATAGTCTGCCAGACTTCTCTGTCCATGGAATTCTCCAGGCAAGAATACGACATAGAGTTTTCATTCATATTTGAAATATTATGTGAAAACAGAGAATTACAGTTAATATTCAGGTGTTTCAGAATATTTCAGAATTTGGAAACATGAGGACAGATACTCAGATGGCTGATTTAAAAAACAGTTAATCTGGCCTTGTATCAGCCAGAGTAAGTGTTTCAATATTCTGTTATTTTTCTTAAGCATATATTAAAACTACATCCTTGTGAATATATCCTTTATGTTAGGAATGAAAAGTCAGTGTCCTTAAATGTTGGCACTTTGATTAGTATTCTTGTTAGCATACTTGAGGAAAAATATATTTGTTAAAATTATTATAAAAATTTAAATGATTTGTATTTAGTTTTAATCAGTTAGACCCTAGCTTATACATTAAGGGGGAAGAGTTATTGTTTTCTCTACTAATAAGTGATGGTTATCCCTCAGTTGTGGAACAGGAAGCTCCCACAATATCTGTTAGATCTGATTAGCTACTGCTAAGTCACTTCAGCTGTGTCTGACTCTGTGTGACCCCATAGACTGCAGCCCACCAAGCTCCCCCATCCCTGGGATTCTCCAGGCAAGAACACTGGAGTGGGTTGCCTTTGCCTTTTCCAATGCATGAAAGTGAAAAGTGAAAGTGAAGTCACTCAGTCGTGTCCAACTTAGCAACCCTGTGGACTGCAGCCTTCCACGCTCCTCCATCCATGGGATTTTCCAGGCAAGAGTACTGGAGTGGGGTGCCATTGCCTTCTCCGAAATACGACATCAAGAAATAGATCAAATTATAAATTGTGGTGGAAACCACTGGGTTTTGTGTTCAATTTGTCTTTCCTGCCTACTGCCCACACTTTTACAAGTGTAGGCTCAAAGGCAACCTTGTTTCATCTCACTTCAGCTTGCTTATGAAGAATGCAAACCTCATCAAACTTAAGCTGATCAAATATTCATTCCCATGATTCTGGAATTAATTGAATAGAGCAGATGTTACCTGGCAGGCTATAGTCCATGGGATCACAAAGAGTTGGACATGACTGAGCAACTGAGCACACACACAGAAAAGCTCAGGAGCAGTGATGAAGCTGTTTACTTTCATGTACAATGAAGATCTACCGAGAGAACAAAAATGAGAGATGGAGAAAAATATTCCCTGGATTTCTAGAGTGTTCTATTTCTTGTTTTGTTTTGGGTTTTTTTTTTTTCCCCTTCCTATAGTCCAGATAGAAACTGAACTTTGGGTTACCTGAGAGTCCAATATTTCTTTATAAATGATGACTGTCTTATATTGATAATAATATACTCCCAATGCTTTTATTTCTATTCATTTTCCTTTTGCATCATTCTGTTGCTACTTCTTTAAACCAGTAGAAGTTGGTTCTGTTATTGTTCACCGGAATCCTAGTTAATATGATATCCACACAATTTAAGGAAACATAAAATGAAGTAACTTGTTACTTTTGCTAAGCAAAGGAATATACAACAATAAAAGGCACTACAAAGCAATTTAGAGATTTACATTTGAGTATTTCTCTGGTAAGAACAGATTTGGGCAGAGGAGAGGAGAGAAATACAACCTAATTATTTTTACAAGCACAAATTTGTTCTGCTTATATAAGTTGGAACCAATGATTCACGAACATACATGATTCAAATGAATTTATTATTATAAAGTAATATTGACTCGTGTTCTAAGTCCAAATGTAGAAGAGCAGATTTTGTGTGAGTTGTAATACTGTATTTACTCCCACTCCCTGCCCTCTAGGACCAAGGCTACTGTTGTCCTTGAAAAACCATGTATAGGACCCACATCTACCCCTTTATGTTGAAGTAGAGGAAAGACTTCTCTGTTTCTGTGGTGGTAAAGGGCTGTCTAGATTTTATGCTATTTTTCTGGGATGTCCAGGAATCCATCAGATTTCCTTAGGGGTATTCACATACACTGGTAGGAATGTGATAACCTCAGGAATTCAGTTCAGTCTCTCAGTCATATCTGACTCTTTGTGACCCCAAGGACTGCAGCATACCAGGCTTGCCTGTCCATCACCAACTCCCAGAGCTTGCTCAAACTCATATCCATCAAGTCAGTGATGCCATCCAACCATTTCATCCTCTGTTGCCCCTTTTCTTCCCACCTTCAATCTTTCCTGGCATCAGGGTCTTTTCCAAGGAGTCAGTTCTTTGTATCGGGTGGCCAATGTATTGGAGTTTCAGCATCAGTCCTTCCAATGAATATTCAGGACTGATTTCCTTTAAAATGGACTGGTTTGATCTCCTTGCAGTCCAAGGACTCTCAAGAGTCTTCTTCAACAACACAGTTTAAAAGCACCAGTTCTTCAGCACTCACCCCTGTTTATGGTTCAACCCTCACATCCATACATGACTACAGGAAAAACCATAGCTTGGACTCAATGGACCTTTGTCAACAAAGTGATATCTCTGCTTTTTAATATGCTGTCTAGGATTGTCATAGCTTTTCTTCCAAGGAGCAAGCCTCTTTTAATTTCATGGCTGCAGTCACTGTCCTCAGTGATTTTGGAGCCCAAGAAAATAAAGTCTGTCACTGTTTCCATTGTTTCCCTATCTATTTGCCATGAAGTGCCATGAAGTGATGGGAACCTCAAGAGACCCTCTCTTAAGACACCTTTTGTGTCAGAGCTGAAGCCTGCCCTTTAAGAATTTCTTCTGAGAGAGATAGCACAAGATTTTTTGTAGTTTTCCATGGATTAAGCCATCATAGTTCTTTGATGAGTCCCGGTACTGATTGTAGAGTTATCATCTTTTTGAGTAGCTGATGAAAATGTCTCCCATGTGCTCTTATTCTTCAGTCTTGCCCATTTCAATGACTTTCTGGAAAGAGGCTGCAGTTCTGTGATGAGCTTTTATGACATGCTTCAGTCACCTTATACTTATTCATTTGTGCATGGAGGGAAATGGTCTCTTGAATTTTATTTACACAAATCTCCAGAGGCATCTCGTATAGTTCCAACAGTAATCAGACTTTCCTTTCAACTTTTAATCAGCCATATCAGACCCATATATTATGATATGTCCTATCAATTACCCAAAACTTCATTTGTTCCTTTGATCCTGCAGGTCTCTAATCAGACAGCCAATTACCTTCAACAGTCTTGTAATTTCATATATTGTTTCCCTTCAGTAAACCAGAGTGTCTATTTAAATTCTATGTGAATTCTTATACTTCAGATTTATAGTGTATCTTAAGACGGTGTTAAATTTTTATCTCTACCAATTTTTTCACAAAGGAATTTCCACTTTAGGCCTTCTGGTTAAGAATTTTTCCTTACAGGCTACCTCTATCCTCATTACCTGTCTTAAACAATTTGACTGCTTATCTTTTTGCTCATTTAGTCCCTCTTATTCTGTAACAGTTCTCAATATCCTATTTTGCAGAGATACATTTTTATTACCTGTATTAGTATTGGGTAAGTTCTATTTATACGACAACAGCAACTGTAACAATAGCAACAACAAAAACCCACATAAAATTCCTTCCATGTTTTAGGTCAAGTTAATTTCCCATTATATCCTATGGGTATTTAATTACTTAGATACTTATAGAATCAAGTGTGACTATTTTAGTGGTGGAATAAGAACATTTAGTATTCTCAGTCTGCAGTATAGGGAGGCAGAATGCCATGTGAAATAAGATTTATTTCTGATCATGCCTATTACAGATATAAGTACATATGTAAAGACTTGGCAAATATGTAGTAAGTAAATCCACAAATGAACCAGTTGTGGAAACCAGTTGCAATTAATATTTAAAGTAATTAATTAGTTGCTTAATAAATATCCAAAATATAAAGCAGGTTATAAGGGCAACTTTGTTACCTGTCTAGCTATTTTCAAAGTGCATATTTTTAGTACTGAATATTTGGTTTTTTAGTATTGAATATTTGGTATCTGAAACTAACTGGATTTGTTTTTCAGTTTTTCTTAGTTTTTGGATGAACTGACCTTCCCTGTGATGTTGTGGCAGTTGTCTCTGCACACTTTAAGTATGCTGGACAGTGTTACATTGTAGGCCCAGTGTACTTAGGGTTGGGTAGGTTGTGTGCTGCACAATTCCACAGGTACCATGTACCTATAATCTATGTTTGTATCCCTCTCAGAAGCATGTAGTATAGAACCAGTGTGGCTTTATGTAGTAATTCTGGCCTGAAGCTTAAACAATAAATAATTTTAAGACATGAAAGTGGAGTGCTACTCTCTGATACCACCTAATGACCATTGGATGCTTTAAGTTACTGAAATACTGGTTAGTGTGGATTTTCTCTTTCAGATTTTAACTAACTTTCTTTATGCTCATGAGATCAAATAGTTTGATAGAAAGAGACTGACACATAGACCAATTTGTGCACCTTGGTTCCCTGGGAAACCAGGCTAAGAATAGTTTTCTTGGCACATCCTGGTTTCCTATAATGAGGGCCAGTGTAAGAATTTGAATGCCGCAATGTAACCTATAAATGCCAAGAAATCATTATTTTATGACAATTTAAATGCACTTTTGCAGATACCCAGATTAGAAAGCATTTCAGATAATTGCATGAATCTAATGATTTTTGAGGTCTTTCTTGTGTGTGTGTGTGTGTGTGTGTGTGTGTGTGTGATTTTTTATTTACTGGGTTAAAAAAAGAACATGTGTGAAGATTGATGTATAGGTTTTGGGCAGCTATCAGTAATAAAAAATTTTCCCAAGATATGGATGTTCAAGAAACTAGCTTTTAAAAGTGCATATTATAAAGTAATTGTTTCTATAAAGCTTATAATCAAATTCTTGGTTATTTATTAGTTGTAGTAGTAACACATTGCAGTATTGAACTTCCTTCTTTCAAAGTTTTTTGCTGTAATTTATTTACTTCATTTAACAGATAACTTGAGAAGAATTTCTTGAATATTGAACATTTGTTCATTATTTGGTAAAACAGAAGTTTTGGAACCAAAGTTTCCAAATGCAGCACATAACAAGATATATACTTCCTTTATAAACTTTCCTTTATTTACATTGTGTTTCCTAAGCGTTAATGTATGTTATCAATCTAATGTTAATATTTCTTTTTGCACATTTCCGTACTTTAAGCAGACATGGATTTGCAAAGTGTGTATCAACCACAGATATTTGCGGAGGGTTCTGGATGTAGAGGCAATGGAAACCTGTATTTGTTGTGTAGTGTATCTTTTAGGATTTTGGCTATTCTGCAGACTAATCTGATTTAAGTCATTTTTGTGTTTAGACACGAAGGATTCTCTTTCAATAGCAAAAACATTATGGGAAACCTAAGGCATACTGTAATTAGCTATGGACAATGAAAAGAACTTTCAACATGGCAATGAAAGCATTCATATCTAGTTAAAACTAGACACTGAGCAATTTGGCATTAGCTATGTAAGTGTTTATGACATGTCTGAATGAACATATTAGTCTCATTCTTGCCCCGGGGCTGTTAACCAACTCTGCCTTGCAGTATATAAAAATAACATGAAAAGGCATACTAGGAACCCTCCCATGATGTTCAGCTCTGGGAAAGTAAGAACAAACTATATACTATTCCTAGGCTGTTTGTCTTTATCTGCCATAATGTAGAGGAATTTGACAAAGTTCTAAGGCTACTGAAGCAAGGTAGAAAAGACTAATGGATGACAGAGAATATTGCAAGACAAGCCTTCCAATATCTCAGGATGATGATGGCTGCATAGGTTTATATATCCTAACATTTACTCCCAAAATAATACAGAATTACAAAAATGAATAATTACACAAAACATGTACTCAGCATAAGTTAAATACAGATGATGCCCAAGTTTTAATATTATTGTTGGTAAAAAAGAAAAAAGTGGAAAAGATGAACCCTGGATTTTGTGTCCTATCAAAATGTACTTAAAATGTCACAGATATAGAAAAACAATTTTAACATATAAGAATGTAGGAAATTTTTCCCCATTAGCCTTTCTTGAGGGATCTAATAAAGGAAACGATATATTCGTTCAGAGTTGGCTGCAAAAACAGCAAAAGTTCTTTTGGTGAGCATGTTTATATAAACAAACAAAAAAAAAAGATCTAAGACTATAGGAAGAGATGAGAATGAGGGAGAAAGACTAACTCATAAACATTTTATCTTGTAAAACACTTGTGACAAAAATTAAGGATATATTAGATCATAAAGAAATTATCAGTGCATTCCATAAAGCAGAAATATTATAGGGGCTTCCCTAGTGGTACAGTGGATAGAAAAGTGAAAGTCACTCATTCATGTCCAACTCTTTGGGACCCCATGGACTAAACAGTCCGTGGAATTCTCCAGGCCAGAATACTGGAATGGGTAGTCGTTCCCTTCTCCAGGGGATCTTCCCAACCCAGGGACTGAACCCAGGTCTCCCGCATTGCAGGCAGATTCTTTACCAGCTGAGCCACAAGGGAAACTCAAGAATACTGGAATGGGTAGCCTATCGTTCATCCAGCGGATCTTTCTGACCCAAGAATCCAACCGGGTCTCCTGCATTGCAGGCAGGTTCTTTACCAACTGAGCTATCAAGGAAGCCCCAACCAGTGTATATGTTTAAGCCCCTGGTGCAGGAAGCTTCCACATGCTGCAAAGCAACTAAGCCTGCGCACCACAACTACAGAGCCCACACTCTGAAATTGGCATGCTGCAACTACTGAAGCCCTCATACTCAGAGCCTGTGTTTTGCTACAAAAGAAGCTACCCACAATGAGAAGCCCACAAACCACAAAGAGTAGCCCTTGCTCGCCATAGGAAGAGAAAGTCCATACAAAGCAATGAAGATCTAGCACAGCCAAACATAAAATAAATGCAAAATTTTTTTAAAGTAGAAATATCATAAAGACTACACACTGGGATGACCCAGAGGGATGGTATGGGGAGGGAATTGGGAGGGGGGGTTCGGGACAGGGAACACGTGTACACCCGAGGTGGATTCATGTTGATGTATGGCAAAACCAATACAATATTGTAAAGTAATCCAATTAAAATAAATAAATTTATATTTTAAAAAGACTACACTTATATCATAATGTAATAAAATCAGAAATTTTTAAGAAGCAAAATAGGTAAAGGCTCTCCCATTTAAAATTTTTAAATAAGGAATCAGTAGTTGAAAGGGAGTCATGAGCTGAAGTGACAGAATTTTTTTAAAAAATGAACCACTACATACCTGAGAAATTACTAGTAATTTGAGAAAATACATCTTACTAAACAATTTTATTAGTAAAAATCAAGTATTAAAAATTAATTAAATATCCAGATCAAAAAGAAAAAGAATAACAAGGCAAACTGAAAATATAAGAAAGGAAGCAATAAATGTAAAAGCAGAATTTAAGGAGGTAGAGAACAGAAAAAATAGTTGATCTATTTAATCAAAAATATTATTTTAATTAAAAAAATATACATGTTACTAGATAACTTGCTAAAGAAAAGGAGAAGGAGCAAATATGCAAAGGAGAAATATTAAGGGAAAGGTAACCTTCATATAAAAGAATGTTAAAATCATAAGGAAAAATCAACACAAAAGAGTAGATAAGACAAGATTATAAAGGCAAAATAAGGAGTAAGCTTAGCCTCACCAGACATGGAAGTATACTATTGTTTGTGTGCATTTCTGTTTTATTTCCATAAAACAATTTTGATGTTTTAAATTATTTTTTTGTTTTGGAGGATAATTGTTTTACAATGTTGTGTTAGTTTCCTCTGTAAAGTACAGTATTAAGATACAAAATGAAATCAAGGTGGTGCTGGCAGACTAATAGACAAAGGGGCCAGTGAAATAGGATTAAAAGTTTTGAAACTTTTATGTATATGAAAATGTAGTAAGTGATGGAAGTGGCATCTCTATTCACTGGGATAATGATGGACTCAAGGAAATGGTGGTGGAAAATGGGTAGCCCCTAGAAGGTAATAAAATTAGGTACATACCATTCACAGGAAGAAGCTTCAATCGGATCAGAAATTTAAATGTAAAATATGTAATCACACAAATTTTAGAGGAAAAGATGAGTCAATTCCTTTTTAACTTTTGTCTGGGAAAGATTTTCCATATTTCAAAATTCAAAGACAGTAAAATAAAGATTGAAAATTTTAACTACAAAAATACAAAATATTTTCACCGCAAAATTAAGGGAAATGCTATCTAATGATGAGGGGGAAACTTTGAGAGAATAGCATTGAAACATGTATATTATCATATGTGAAACAGATCACCAGTCCAGGTTCGAAGCATGAGACAGGGCACTCAGGGCTGATGCACTGGGATGACCCTGAGGGGTGGGATAGGGAGGGAGGTGGAAGGGGGGTTCAGGATGAGGAACACATGTCCGCCATGGCTAATTCATGTCAATGTATGGCGAAAACCACCACAATATTGTAAAGTAATCAGCCTCCAATTAAAATAAATAAATTAATTTTAAAAATAGTCAAAGAATACTGACCAACTGGCTGAGAAGATATTTTCTACTTAATTGAGGAAAACGGCTAATCTACTAATATGTAAAGAATGCTATAAAACTGAGGGACAAAAATCCAAACCCACTGGAAAAAGAAAAAAATGTTACCAGACAATTCCCAAAATATTACATTTGTATAGAAAAATGTCCATTAAATATATAACAATGTTTGAAAGTAAAAGTGAATGCCGCTAGGTCATGTCTGACTCTTTGCAACCCCATGGACTACAGAGTCCATGGAATTCTTCAGGCTAGAATGCTGGAGTGGGTAGCCTTTCCCTTCTCCAGGGGATCTTCCCAACCCAGGGATCTAACACAGGTCTCCTACATTGTAGCCAGTCTGTGGTTCCATGTCTGGTTCTATTGTTTCTTGACCTGCATGCAAGTTTCTCAGGAGGCATGTAGCACCATTATAAAAGAGACCTCAAGAAAGTGACCTTGTCCCATTTGCCAAGCAAGGAGACAGCAAGAAGACAGCTACCTATGAATCAGAACCTGGACCTTCTGTAGATGCTAAACTGCAGATACCTTAAACTCGGACTTCCAAGATTCCAAAGCTGAGAAATAAATTTCTGTTGCTTATAAGCCTACCATCCTGTGGCATTAAGAGTCAGAATAGACTGAAACAGAATTTGGTGCTGAGAACTAGGGTGCCGCTTTAACAAATACCTGAAAATTGTGGAAGTGGCTTTGGAACTGGGTTATAAGGAGAGGGTGAAAAAATGGACTGTTAGGACATCTCTGATGAGAGCTCAGGAAGAGGAGTTGTAGAGAAAGCCTCATGGTAGAGAATGCTTTGGCATTCTACCTCAACAAAATATTGGTAGCAATAAGGACAGTAAAGCCCACTCTGATGTGGTCTCAGACAGAAATGATGAACATGTTACTGGAGAGTGGAGGAAAGGCCATCCTTATTATAAAGTGACAAAGAAATTGACTGAATCTTGTTAATGTCCTAGTGTTTAATGGAGAGTAGAACTTGTGAATGATGAATATTTCGCTGAAGAAATTTCAAGTATTAAAATTGCATCTAAGCAAAGTATTGAGGTAAAGTCTCCTGATTGCTTAGAGTAAATTGCAAGAAGAGAGAAATGACTTGAAGATGAAATTGAAAAAGAATGTAAATATTTAGAAAACTTTCAGCCTATGTTGTAAAAGATGAGAAATCTTTGGGAAAGAACACTGTGGGTGTGGCCTTAGTGCAAAAGAGTGTCCATAGTGTGATACTATTTATATTAAAAAACAAAAAAGATATAGAAGAAATGTGTGTGTGTATGTGTATTGGGTCATTTATACAAAATACAAAGAGTAACCAGACATTAATGCATTATCTACAGAGGTTGAGTGGAAACTGTGTGGAAAGAATGGTGAGTGGGAATGAGGCATAAAAGATAAGGGAGGCATAAATACACCTTAAAAAAAAAAAAAAAGTTCTGTTGCTTTAAGTAATGGTAATTCTTCACATATCCCTAAACATAAATAATTAAAATTCAGTAGACTTTTAATTGGGGGTGAAACCAAAGACAAAATATGAAGAGTAACACACTAAATCTGATCAAGTACTACAAGTGAAATTAATGACCACACTAAACACTGTGGGAAAAAAAATAACTAACCTAAGTTACTTTAGGACAGCATTTTAATTATATGATTTGAGGCTAAAGATTTTAAAAAAAACTGAACAAACATAATGCTTTTATACTCACAAAATAACTGTGCATCAGTATATCATAAGTATATTAAACAAATAAATACTATACAAATATTAAATTCATTTTTCATAGAGCTATGGATGCCAATTCTGAAACTATATTTTTAACTTTTTATTTTATATTGGAGTATAGCTGATTATGAATCTACTTTGTATTATTAAAACTGAACAAATAGGTACATATATTGTTAATACTTAGATGTGGATGTCTCATTCAAAGGAGGGAAGTAAGGAAAGTAAGTAAGGAAACAGGGAAGGTTAGAAATAACCCTCTGCTCTATGTATGTCTTTCTTTGTATATATATTGTATATGCATGGATATATAGAGTGAAATATAGATGCATTATATATGTGCATACATGATACAGGCATGTACATATATATAAAGACTAAATTTCTCTATATATAGATAAGTATTATTTCATCCTTAATAATAAAAAAGTTATTGATAAGGTCTGAAATAACATTATGAAATAAATGAAAGATAATTAATAGTTATATTTATTATTGAAAGATAGCTAGCAATAGATGGGAAAGACTAGAGATCTCTTCAAGAAAATTAGAGCTAGCAAGGGAACATTTCATGCAAAGATGGGCAAAATAAAGAACAAAAGCAGTATGAACCTGACAAAAGCAGAAAACAAAGACGAGGCAAGAAAACACAGAAGAACTATACAAAAATGTTTGTAATGACCTGGATAACCACAATTGTGTGATCACTCATCTAGAGACAGATATCCTGATGTGAAAAGTCACGTGGGCCTTAGGAAGCATTACTATAAATAAAGCTGATGGAGCTGATGAAATTCCAGCTGAGCTATTTCAAATCCTAAAAGATGATGCTGTGAAAGTGCTGCACTCAATATGCTGACAAATCTGGAAAACTCAGCAGTAGCCACAGGGCTGGAAAAGGTCGGTTTTTTATTCTAATCCCAAAGAAAGGCAGTGCCAAAGATAGTTCAAGCTACTGCACAATTGCAATCATTTCACAAGCTAGCACAGTAACATTCAAAATTCTCCAAGGTAGGCTTCAACAGTACATAAACCGATAACTTCCAGATGTTCAAACTGGAGTTAGCAAACGAAGAGGAACCAGAAATCAAATTGCCAGCATCCACTGGATCATAAAAAGCAAGAGAATTTCAGAAAAACATCTGCTTCATTGATTACACTAAAGCCTTTGTGTGGATCACAATAAACTGTGGAAAATTCTTCAAGAGATGTGAATACCGCACCGCCTCACCTGCCTCCTGAGAAATCTGTGGGCAGGTCAAGAATGGAACAATGGACTGGTTCCAAATTGGGAAAGGAGTATGTCAAGGCTATATATTGTCACTCTGCTTATTTAATCTATGTGCAGAGTATATCATGTGAAATATGGGCTGGATGAAGCACAAGCTAGAATCAAGATATCAATAACCTCAGGCATGCAAATAACACCACGCTAATGGCAGAAAGTGAAGGGGAACTAAAGAGCCTCTTGATGAAGGTGAAAGAGAAGAGTGAGAAACCTGGCATAAAACTCAACATTCAAAAATGAAGATCATGGCATCCGGTGCCATCACTTCATGGCAGAGAGGGGGAAAAATGGAAACAGTGACAGACTTTATTTTCTTGGACTCCAAAATCACTGTGGACAATGACTGCAGCCATGAAATTAAAAGAGGCTTGCTCCTTGGAAGAAAAGCTATGACAAACCTAGACAGTGTAGTAAAAGCAGAAACATTACTTTACCAACAAAGGTCCGTATAGTCCAAGCTATGGTTTTTCCAGTAGTCATGTATGGATGTGAGAGTTGGACCGTAAAGAGGGGTGAGTGCCGAAGAATTGATGCTGTTGAACTGTGGTGTTGGAGAGGACTCTTGAGAATCCTCTGGACTCCAAGGAGATCCAACCAGTCAATCCTAAAGGAAATCAGTCCTTAATATTCATTGAAAGAACTGATGCTGAAGCTCCAATCCTTTGACCACCTGAAGTGAAGAACTGACTCATTAGAAAAGACCCTGATACTGAGAAAGATTGAAGGTAAGAAAGAGGTGATGGGGATGTAGAGGATGAGGTGGTTGGATGGCATCACTGATTCAATGAGCATGAGTTTGCGCAAGCTCTGGGAGATACTGAAGGACAGGGAGGGCTTGCATGCTACAGTCCATGGGGTTGTAGATTCAGACACAATTGAGTGAGTGAACAACACTGCTTCATAATTACACCACGCTCTTTCATGGTCAGCATGGTGGCAGCATATAGAACTGGAGAATACATTTATGGAAAATGTATTTACATGTCATCCTTTCATTAATTATAAGGCAATAGCTTATACTCAGTTGAACAACCCTCATGGGAAGGTGTCTCCTGTGGCATGCCAAAGACCCTCACAGTTCTATTCGGAATAGAGAACTACTCACAAGAAATGATGAGGAAACTCTTTCCTGCTTGGACCAAGGAGTCACTGAAGTCTTCTGATAAGAAAGGGCGTCCATAGACCCCTCTGAGAAATCACTGTGAGTTTAGTTGGCATGAGTCCACAGCAATGGCTGAGACAGGAGGTCCTTGCAGATCAAACCTACATAGGTAAGCATGCCTTAACATGAAGTTACTACTAAAAAGAGCTACCTGCTTAGAGAACCAGGTCAGCAAAGACATTACATCTGTCATGAGCTTGTGGCCCTCAGACTAGGACTCAGTCTTCAGTACTTGTAGAGGCATCACACCTTCCTGAAATAAGGGACAATTTGGTAAATCAACTGATGCCATTCAATCTGAATCAGCACACTGAATTCTTGGAATAATTTAGATGAAGGTATCTCAAGAGGGAGATATCAGTATTTCTGCAAATACTGATAAATTTTTATTTGAGCAACTAATTGGACAAATTTATATCTTCATTGTCAGGCTAAGATCTGGAGCACGTCACAGTAGAATCACACAGGTTGAACTATACAGTGTATCTAGTGGTAAGTGAAACAGCTTATTCTGTGGGTGAATCACTTAGCCAAAGAGTTGCTAGCCCAATATCTTCTCACTAACTCCAGTCCTTTTCTTGACTTTTTCCTGTCTTCAGATTTTAGACTCACGTGACACACATGTGTAATTTGTTGTACTGATTCACAATGGAAGTGTTTGGTTTCTGAAATCAATCAAGAAATCAGCAACAAACTTTCTTAAAAGAATCCTTTAAAGTTCAGTCTGTCTGGCTAAACTGAAGCTTAAAAAAATCAGTTTCTATCAATACGTGGTTGTTTCTAAATGTCTCTGCATGTTCTTGCAGTGTCAGAGCAATCAAAGAGAAATCACGTCTAGGTAAACATGATATTCTCTGCTCTCAGGGAAACTGAGAAGTATTGTGAGGGCATGAATGTCTTCTGAGTGGTACTCTTACTCATTATGTGATAAAACATAGTCTTCGGAATTAGGAGGAACTGAATTTCGATCTCATCTTTCCTACTTAGCATACCTTCAGAAAGTTATTAGCTTCTCTCAGCCTTAGTTTTCTGATCTGTAAAATAAAATGATTATATTTTTTTCTCATAAGATTAGTGTGAGCATTGAATAATAGAATGTGTCTGAGGTAGGCGGAAAAATTGCCCTCCCAAGATGTGCATGTTCTATTTCTTGGGAACTATGAATATGTTAGATTACATAGCAAAGGTGAATTAAGGTGGCAGATGGGATTACTATCCCTAATCTGCTGGCCTTGGAATGGAGAGATTACCTTGAATTATCTGGGTAAACCCAGGGTCATCACATGCATGTGTATTCAGTTGCACAGTCATGTCTGACTCTTTGTGATCCATGAGCTGTAGCTCTCAGGGCTCCTCTGTCTATGTGATTGTCCTGGCAAGAAATACTGGAGGAGGTTGCCATTTCCTCCTGTAGGGGATCTTTCCAACCCAGGGAAAGAACCCACATCTCCTGCATTGCAGGCAGATTTTTCGCCACTGAACCACTGGGGAATCCCCAGGGTAATCACAGGGCCCTTGAATATGGAAGGAGAAAGTCTCATGGAAAAGACTTGACAGGCCCTTGTTGGCTTTGAAGGTGAAAGCCAACCAAGGAATGCAGGCAGCCTCTACAATCTGGCCAAGGGGCCGGGGTTGGGGGGTGACACACAGAATCCTCATAGAACCTCCAGAAAGAGCTCAGGAGACCCAATACCTTGATTTTTTTTTTAAATTTATTTATTTTAAGTGGAGGCTAATTACAGTATTGTAGTGGTTTTGCCATACATTGACATGAATCATCCATGGGTGTACATGTGTTCCCCATCCTGAACCCCACTCCCAGCTTGCTCCCCATCCCATTCCTCAGGGTCACCCCAGTGCACCAGCCCTCAGCACCCTGTCTCATGCATTGAACCTGGACTGGCGATGTGTTTCACATATGATAATATAAATGTTTAAATGCTGTTCTCTCAAATCATTCCTTGATTTTAATACAGTGAGGCACATTTTAGATTTCTGACCTCCAGAGCTATAAGATAATAAATTTGTGTTTTAAGTTGCCGTGTGTAATAATTCATTACAGCAACCATTGGAAGCTATTAATAATATGTAAAGAGCCTAACATAGTGCTTGGCAAATAATTGATATAAAAATATATTTTATTTCTACTTTCCACATCATTCCCTTCTGTGTTTCTGGGTTCTCTTCTAATCTCCAGCAGTTACTGCTCTTGCAAAATCTGCCCTAAGATTGAATTTAGTCTCACTACTTGATTAGGATTTTGTTATTTTAATTTGCAGAAATGGAGAGAGAGAGAAACTCAGTATCACTTTGACCACAGGCAACAAACTTTCTCTGTAAAGAGGTTGATAGTATATTTTAGGCTTTGTAGCTCATACAATTTATCTGAACTACTTGACTTTGCAGTTATAGCAGGAAAGTAGCCCTAAGAAATATGTCAACTAATGAGTATGCCTATGTTCCAATAAAACTTTATTTCCAAAACAGGCTGTGAGCCACATTTAATCTGTGGTCTGTAGTTGGCTGACACATAATTTACATTGTTTCTTTTCACCTCCACACAGGTTAATTTCTTTCAGGGTAAAGGTGAAGAATGGAAGTGAATCAAATCCTCTCATCTCAAAAAAAAAAAAAAAAATTCAAGAAGACTTTGCTCTTTGTACCTAAGGCTTTCCTCTTGTTGTACCTAATCTCATCTGTGAATTAAAAATCAAAATAAGTAAAATCTGTAACTATGATAGCAACAGTTATTATGTAATCATAATTTATAGGACAATAGAGAATGTTTCCCTTATCTTCTGAAATCCTTCCCTGGGCTACAAGGCCATTCAACTTATTTATTTACCTCTTCACAAGCAGATTCTACTACTTCAAATAAATGCCCTTCATCAGAAATTTGCTAGTTTGAAATTCTGAAGGCACTGCCTTCTGATTTTTAAAAACATAAGAGGCTCTAAACACCAGGTAGCGCAGGTCTTTGAAAGACACCAGCTGGCGCAGTGATAAAGAATCAGCCGGCCACTGTAGGAGATGCAGGTGACAGGGCCCAACCCCAGGGTCAGGAAGATGCCCTGGAGTAGGAAATGGCAACCCACTTCAGTCTTCTTGCCTGGAAAATTCCATGGACAGAGAAGTCTGTTGGGATACAGTTTGTGGGGTCACAGTGTTGTATGTGACTGAAAAAGCAGAACACACAAGACAGAATATATTTCGAAACTCCTTTACAAGGTCTTAATTTCTCCCCCTTGAATTGAGCACTTTTAGTACTTCTGATCAGTACTTTTGTTTTTTTCTCTGTTACCCATTTCCACATGCTGTGTCATTTGCTTTGAAATGTGACAAAGTGCTTGGAGCTCAGGACCCTGCTGCACAGGAAGGCAATATTGATTTCTTAGAGAGTAGCAAGAAGACTCGCGGTGTCACTGTTAAACTTGGCTGACAGCAAGCTTGTGACATCTAATTTACTGTAATGAAATCATGGGGGTTCTCTGTCTTTCAGGCCTGGAGGGGAGGTGAAAGAACAAGAAAGTGAGGATCCTGAGCTACCAGGCATGAAGGACAGTTCATTCACTCTGTCATTCCATTCTGAAAGGATATGAGCTGAATTTACCTGCCTGAGATAACCAGATTGTCTTAGCTAATGGAACATTATAAATGTCTGATCATCAGTATTCTGGTTGCAATTTAATTGCTCCATCAGAAAGCCTTATTTTTAACTTCATTTTGAGGCCCTACACATTGTTATAACTTCACAGCTAAGAGTGTATTAAACAGAGAACATTTTCTTTGTTTGAGAATGCTTTTAGCCATCATTTCAATTTGAATAATCTTTGTTAAGCCATACTACACACTCAGAGGTTTTGAAGTTAATTAAGCCCCATTCTTACTTAATGGATATGCTTTCATACCTATTTATTTTCATATTGTGCATGATTTTTATGAGGAAAAAGCAAAAGAAAAGCAAACAAGCTGATTTTTTTTTTTTAAGATTCAGTGACTTTCCACATATCTTACATCCTCTAAAACACACAGCTCAATACCTAAGCTCACCCACATATCTCCCTGAATGGACTACAGCCTCTACTTTCTCAGGATAAAATGAGCAAAATAAGTTTTGATAAACCATTTAGACACCTTCAGCATAAAATCTTAATTTTATGTTTGTATTTTTATACAGGAGTAGTTGGTATTCTAATTGGGTCTTTGAGGCACATAATGATTGCTGAATCTTACAGGACAAGTTGAATAAAGTTCACATATATTTGATACTAAAGTCTGTTGTTCACAAATGCAAAAAATGTGTAGTTCTTTGGATGAGTGCTGGAATATATGCTCATATAAACTGCATTTTATTTTCAGTGCTATCCTTTATTGACTATATGCTGTACATTGCAACTCTGCAAATTAATATTATAACTGGAAGTTTGTACCTCTCAAGTACTCCTTCTTCTGTTTCTCACACTACCCACCTCCGCCCTGGCAACCATTGGCTCTTCTCTGTATCTTCAGTTCTGTTTCTACTTTGTTATTTTTGTTGACTTTTTTTTTTCAGATTTAACATTTAAGTGCGATCATGCAGCACTTGTCTTTTTCAGCCTGACTTATTTCCTTTAACAAAATACCCTCAAGGTCCTTCTATATATCATAGAAGGCATGATTTCATTCTTCTCATGCTAATATTTCATTATTCCATATATATATGCATCTATGCATGTGCGTATATATTTAATCACGTCTTGCTTATCTATTCATCTTTTGATGGATACTTAGGTTTCTTCCATATTTTGGCTACTGTAAATAATGCCTCAGTGGGCATTAAGGTGAATATATCTTTTATAATTCAATTTTTCTTTGGATACTGAATTGTATAGTAGTTCTATTTCTAATTGTCTGAGGAACTTCCCTACTGTTTTCCATATTGGCTGCACCAATTCACATTGCCACTAACAATGCACAGTTCAGTTCAGTTCAGTCATTCAGTCGTGTCCAACTCTTTGCAACCCCATGAATCGCAGCATGCCAGGCCTCCCTGTCCATCACCATCTCCTGGAGCTCACTCAAACTCACATCCATCAAGTTGGTGATGCGTCCGGCCATCTCATCCTCTGTTAATGCACAAGGGTCCCCTTTTCTCCAAGTCCTCACCAACACTGGTTATTTCTTTTTCTTTCTTTCTTTTTTTTTTTTTAATAGCCATTCAGACAAATGTGAGATGATATCTCATTGTGGTTTTGACTTGCATTTCCCTAATGATTAGTTATAATGGGCATCTTTACATATGCCTGTTGGCCATTTGTATGGCTTCTTTGGAAAACTGTCTATTTAGATCCCCTGTCCACTTTTTCCATGAATTGTTTGTGTGATACTGAGTTTTATGAATCTTTATATATTTTGGATATTAACTGCTCATCTAACAAACCATTTGCAAGTATTTTCTCCTATTTTGTAGGTTTTCACTTTCTTGATGGTTTCCTTTGCTGTGCAAAAGTTTTATAGTTTGATGTAATTCCATGTTTGAATTTTTGTTTTTGTTGCCCTTGCCTGAGTCATCATATTGAAAAAACTATTGCTAAAGATTGATGTTAAAGTACTTATTGGCTATGTTTCTGCTAGGAATTTTATGATTTCAGGTTTTATGTTGAAGTCTTTAACTTAAGTTGAGTTTATTTTTGTATATAGTAAATATAAGAATGTGGTCTAGTTTTGGTCTTTTGCATACAGCTGTCAAAGTTTCCCAACATCATTTATTTAAGAGACTGTCTTTCCGGACTGTATACTCTTGACTCCTTTATCATAGATTAATTGACCAATAAGTATGGACTTACTTCTAGGTCCTCTATTCTGTTACAATTATCTATGTGTCTGTTTCTGTGTCCATACCATGTTGATTACTTGTTTTGATTACTATCACTTTGTTGTATAGTTTGAAGTCAGGGAGAATGATAAGTAGTGTTGTTCTTCTTTCTCAAAGTTACTTTGACTATTTGTATTTTCTTTTCTTTCTTCTTTGCTTTTTTGTTTGGTTCCATATAAATTTCAAAATAACTGATTCTAGCTTTGTAGAAAAGGCTATGGATATTTTTATAAGGATTGTAATGAAACTATAGATTGCTTTTGGATAGTTGAACATTTTAACAATATTCTTCCAAACCATTAGAATAATTTCCACTTATTAGAGTTATCTTCAATTTATTTCATTAGTGTCTTATAGTTTTCAAAATATACATCTTTCACCTTCTAAGTTAAATTCATTCATAGGTATTTTAATTCTTTTTGATGCAATTGTAAATGAGGTTGTTTTATTAAATTTTTAAATAGTTCATTATTAGTGTATAGGAATGCAACATATTTTTGCACATTAATCTTGTATCTTGCAAATTTACATAATTCATGTATTTTAATATATTTGGTGGCATCTTCCAAATATTCTATATATATGGTACCATGCCATCTGAAAATAGTGGCAGTTTGACTTAATGCTTTTCAATCTGAATTCCTTTTATTTTTCTTATATTACTATGTCTAGGACTTCCAATACTATAACTGAATAAAATTGGCAAGTGCGGGCATCCTTTTCTTTTATCCTTCAAGGGAACAATATCTTAGAGGAAAAGCTCTCAACTTTTAACTATTGAGTATGATGTTAGCTGTGGTTTTGTCATACATGGTCTCTATTATGTTGAGGTATATTCACTCTACCCAATTTTTCAGTTTTTAAAATTAGTTGATTTGAATTTTGTCAAATGAATTTTCTACATCTGTTGAGATGACAACATGATTTTAATCCTTTTTTTTTGCTAACATATATCATGTTAATTTGTGAATATTGTGTCATATTTGTATCCCTGGAATGAACCCACTTGATCATGAGGTATGATCCTTTTAATATATTGCTGAATTCTGCTGTTTAGTCAATGATTTTTACAGTTATATTTATTAGGGATATTGGCTTGTGATTTTCTTTCTCTCTCTCTCTCTCTTTTTTTTTTTTTTTTTTTGGTAGTGTCTTTGTCTGATTTTTGGTAACAGGATAATGCTAGACTCTCAGAAGGAGTCTGGTAGTGTTCCTTTTTCTTCAATTTTTTGGGATAGTTTGAAAAGATAAATTTTGAATATTTGGTAGAATTCACCTGTGAAGCTGTCTGTTCTTGGACTTTTGTGATTGCTGATTTAATTTCATTACTGGTAATATGTTTTAGATTATCTACTTTTTTCCTAATTCAGCCTTAGAAGATTATACCCTCTTAGGACTTTATATCTTCTAGGTTGTTTAATTTGTTGGTGTGTATAATAATTGTTTATAATAGTCTCATGATTTTTTCATATTTCTGTGGTATCAGTTATAGTTTCCTCTTCTTCCATTAATTATTTATTTTGGTCTTCTTTGTTGTTTTCTTACTGAGTCTGGTTGAAATTTTAGCAATCACTGCCTTTAAGCAGAGGTTTTCATAGGCTTTTTAATTTCCAAGCTTTTTAATTTGTGCTCAGTAGAGTATTGATATAAATTACTTAGTTTGCTATACTGGGAAATAGAAATTCACTAACTGTTTATTTTTTGTAGTATTTAGGTAAGTTGTTTACCCACTCCAAGTCTCTATGTGAAAAACAGGGTGGCACATAAGAAAAAATTAATCTCTACTTTACACCATATACCAAAGTCAATTCTAGAGGATTGAAGACTTAAATATAAAAAGTAAAACAAACAAATGAATAAAAAATGCTCAGGAAGGTAATACAGTCATGATTTCAGATAGAAAAGTAAAAGCTTACCATATTGAAAAAGGCTGACATAGTTGACTCAACTTTATATAGGGAAGAAAAGTAATTATAGCTCATGTAACCAATAAAGAGTTTGCATTCAAAAATAAGTTCTTCTACAAGCCAGTGTTATAAAGCCAGAATCCAACAGAATGATGAGCAAAAGATTTGATAATTCATAGATAAGGGTATCCAAGAAGCCAATAAATATTTGAAAAATTGCTCAGCTATAGTAACTATCATAGACATGCAAATCAAAACAACAATTTGATAACTTTATAATGCAATTAATATACTTTAAGTTTAAAAGACTGACATTCCAAGTTGACAAGGATATGGAACAACTGAAATGTATACAAGGTTGGTCACTAACCACTTGATTTGAAAAGCCAGGCTCACCCCACAGCAGAAATGGATGGGAATGAGAAGTTGGAGAAGTCTCTGAAATCTCTTGCCTCTGTGGGTCAGCTGGACCATCTCTTGGTCAGTGAAGTGTGCAGTTGAAGAAGAAGAGCAGGGTGCAGTGTGGAGGAAAGAAAAGAAAGCTAGATCTGTTGGGCATATACTTGCAGCTACTAATTAAGACATTAGAGAGTAGTTTTGTGCTATTTTGCTTCTATTACCTCCCTGCTCTCCAAATCTCATGCAGATTCTTCTTTTGGCTAATTCTAACCAGCATCACACAGAAAAAGTTTTCTGGAAAACATAGTTCCCAACTTAGCGAAATTGACAATACAATTATTCAACACATTTTGCAACAAAAAAATAGCCATCTATAAGTAGAAAAAAGAATGAGAGACATTTTCATAGAATTACAAACTTGCATAAATTCCAAAACCTACTTGGAATCAAGCACTCCTAGATTTGAATTTTAGTACAGACTTCTACTATTTCCGTGATCTTGGGCAAGTTACTTAATCCCTCAGAGTCTTGTTTTCCTTGTTCATAAAATAAAGAAAATGATATTCAACTAATACTTGTTTAAGAATAAATATTATAATATATATACATTTCTCAAGATAATGCCTAGTTCATTGAGAACCTCAATAAATTATTCCCTTTGATGATATCACTACTGATAATTTGTAAAGATATTTAGATATTATAACCTCCTAGGAACTTTTAAAATATACTGAATCAGAGGCTTACCTGATGATCCAGAGGTTAAGACTTCATGCTTCCACTGCAAGGGGCATAGGTTCAATCCCTGGTTGGGGAATTAAGATCCCCGCATGCTGTGTGGCACAGCCAAACTAGTAATAATAACAATAAAATATACTAATCCAGACTCTGCCCAGAGAGATTCTGATTTGTTTAGTGTATTTCCCTGTCAATAAGGCAGTAAGGGACCAGTTGAATCAGTATACCTCTACCTTACAAAATTCTTGTCATAGACTGTCACCTTCTATTAACTTACTCTAGACCAGAACACTTTGCTTACAAGTTTTGTTTACTTTTTATGTATTCCAGACATGTCTGGATGGTATATGCTAGCATTTGTTAAATTTACTATCACTCTGATGACCTTGAGAAGTCCCTAAAAGGGATACAAGGAACATCTCCATTTTCACTGACAGTATTTTGGGAAGCTGGTCCTGTAGAAATATTCATTTTTTTTTTCCTTTAGATTCTTGCTAGTCATAGTTCTTGTAGGTGACTTTATAATGACCTTTGTACCATTGGGTTGAATAAGAGACATCCTTACTGTACCCACCTCATTACTGATTACAGAAGGGCAAAATCTCATACCAACCAGAAATTTATTTTTTTTTTTTGAAGCCTTTGCTAATCCTTTACTAGGCTCAGTAGAAATATAAAGCAACTGTCTCAAATACTGAAAACAGGCAGTAATATAGATAAAGCACATTACTTTCTGAGATTATTATCTCATGACAGAAACAAAGTTGGCTCAATTCCTTCCATATTAGAATAAAACACCTTAATCAACCATATTGGGAAAATAGGACATTAGAGACATTTCATGACAAATCATGTTAAAATTAAGGTCAAAAGTATTATTACAAAAATGCAGTACATTTCTAATATTTTGCTTATACATACCATAAAACAAATAAGTTAAATACAAAATAACACTCATTTTTCTAGTGATTATCCTTTATAGGTTTTTACATGGCTTTTAGAAGAGAAAAAATTTCTAAACCACTCTCAAATGCAACAGACTAAAAAGCATAAAGTGCTCAACAGAAAAAAAATAAACAAGATATAAAAAACTTTGCATATAATCAGCAGAGTGGTTATAAAGGACATTTGGAAACTATTGCCTACACTAAGCTTTCCACCCAAGGATGTAATCTTAGAAATCAAGGCAAGATGTGGTGGACTGCTCTTAGAAGGCAAGAGTACCGCTGAACACAGAAGAAACCTCTTCCCTTTAAGCTACATAATTTTTCTTACAGAAATGGTCTTTTAGGAACTGGTAGTTAAAGTACAACAAACACATTTGCACACAAAGGTAAAAAACTCAGCAATCTTTACAAAGTCTAGCATTTGGCAAACAATCTGAACCTCCAGAAGGACTGTCAAGACACCACATATATCATTGGCGATGGCACTAACTTCATCTAAACTAACAGTCCACCTATTTAAACTACAGCAGCTGAGTAGAGGACACCCATGTGCAGAAACAAGGAGATCTACAAGTACGCTGTCTTGGGAGAAGTTAGGGTGTAGAAGCGAAGGCCATTAATTCTCCAAGTCTAGTTAAAAAGTAATCTTCTGTGGGAAGGGATGGTGGTAGTAGTGGTGGAAGGTTCAAGACCTTGTGCTCTCTACCCAGCCCCAAAACAAACTGACAGTGCTCCCTGCATTTGAAAATATTACTGCCGGGGCTTAAAAATGAAAATCAAATACAAAACTTATGAACATGATTCTCTTTGTGTGTATGGAATTAAGAGAGTCTGTTTTTAGTTCTTTAGAATTGGCTTCTCAAAGTTCAGTTAGACAAGATGTGGGGGGGTGGCAGGGGAAGGGGGGAGTTTAAGACATTGGAATCATCACATTTACTTCAGTGAAGGAAATACACATTTTGACAGACTGATGAGGATGGTCAGCATGTGTCTTGGGTAATTTTATTAGTATCATTAGAAGAATGATACATACTATATAAGATGGCAGGATACAATGTAAGATAATTTTTGGAATGGTCAGAAATACAGCCTGAGTAAAATAAAGTAGGCCAAAACTTGAAAACCTGTTCGTTGAGGTCCCAGGATGCTTCAAATGGGGTGTGGTTTATGTGTATTGATAGGGTTCTGTGCTCTTTCTACACCACATCTATCTTAGGCCCAGAGTTAGCCATTTCTGTTTAATTATGTCTGAAGCATCAAAGCTACAGACTGTCTTTTATGAGCAGCAACAAAATCATTTATTCTAAATGGATGTTATGGAAATCTAAAGGACAGTGGTTTTGAAACTGTGGGAATCTGAGGCAGTATTGCAGAATTATGAAAGGATCATTGTATATTCTGGTAATAAAAACATTATAGTTCCAAAATTTGTATATCCGTTTGCCTTGGAATTGTGTATTTTGAAGCCATTTTAAAATAATGTTATAAATTTTTTCAGATGTTTACTTTTGCAGTAACATTTTGGAGATCCAATAATAGTTCAACGAAGTTTTTTGAGACTGTTAGTGATGATTTTAGGTAGTTGAAAGACTTGGGGAAATTGGGAAAAAATAATTCACTTCCTTAAATTACATCTGGATATAATCTGAAAATCTGGATGTACTTTGAAGAGCTTAAAACTTGTTTACAGAAAGGAAGAAGTGTTATAGTGTGTTTTTACAGTACAGTTTTGCTCCATAAAGAACAATTTTCAGTTGACTCTCAAGAGCTGCTTGATAAAGATATTTCTCAAGTTTTGTGCTCAAATACTTAAAATTCAGTTTTTCTTTCTCTGTAGACATGAACATATGAATAATACTAACGTTCAGAGGGGAAAGCATGTGAAGGTCATTTTTTAGAATTTAGGATATTTAGAACTTTGAATTCATTTCAGTCAGTGGTCATTTTGAAAATCTACAATGATTAAACATTTTCTACTTAAATGTTTCCATTTTGTGACCAGATACTTCAGCCAAAAGCTATCTGTTTATTTTAGAATTTTGTGATTTGGGCATTTGTACAAAAGATTTTGCTTCTAAATGATAGCTTTAAGTTTTACACATTTGACAAACTGTATGTTAGCAGTTACAGGTTTGGGGCTGTCTTTAAAAAGGAAATGGAATGGTAAAAGTATATAAAAGTTAATTTGATCAATACTTTGGTTAATTTGGGACTATGATTCATGCTTTTTGTCTTGACCCTGAAGCTCTGCCTGCTAAAATGCATACAAAGTGAACGACTTGGCTTTTCTCTTGTACAGTCTAGAATGACTGGAATAACGAATAAGTAATTCTACTGAGAACATGAGTTGTGATGCAGGCTGCCAAGGTTCCAGTTTTTTATTACAATCCCAAGAAAATGCTTGTAAGCATACAGTGGTAGATAGGTTTGGTTCTAATCCCAGTCAACTTAATGCCTCAGAGCTCCTAAGTACTTGAACAGTGCTAATAGAAATCAATATGAGAAATCAATGTCTAGTAGACACATTTAAAAAATAAAAAGAAACAGATGAAATTCTTTTAAATTACATGTTTTTATTTAATGCAGTGTATGTTACCATTTCAACATGTAATACATTTAAAAAGTTATCTTGAGTTTTTTAAAGGCTTGTTGCTACTTAGTCTTCAAAGTCAGCATATACTTCACACTTACAGCTCAACGCAGTTTAACCTATTTCAGGTTTTCAGTAACCACATTTGAGTAGTGCTTACTGTACTAGTGTAGTTTCTGGAACTAGCTCTTAAAACTATGAATATGGGAACCTAATTTTTAAAAAACAACCAGAAATTTAAAAGTGAGATCACTGTGTTTTGTTAATTCACAGGTATGCTGAATGCAGTATGAGTGAAGAGATGTGAAAATTTGCTTCTTAGGATTCAGTGGGAAGACAACTACTAATCTTCAAGTTGTAGATGAGTTCCTTTCCATTGGCAGGCACTTTTTAATGCTTTAAAAGTTTAATACTCTCCAAGGAGGAGTTAAATGTACTTTTTAAGTGCCGTTTGTTATGAATTCCAGGAAAGTGAAGTGGAAATGGGAACATTAGGGTCACAGTGTGTTGTTATTGAAAATGAATCCAATTTTACCTGTACTTCACAGTATTCATATATTTTTCATAAAATGAATTCATCCATATTTTAAGGTATAAGATTTACAATAACTTTCAGATCTCCCCTTCTCTGATGTGCAGGCTTTTATTTTTTTCTTTTGTGTATGTGTTAACTGTTCAATTGTTAAAGTTGTGTTTTCTAAGATTGCCCTACTACAATGAAGCCTATGGCATTTTTTGAACGAAACTGGTGATCTGAATAGTGAAAATCAGAAAAAAAGAAAGGCACAGGAATTAAAATATTATGTTTGGGGACATGTGCCACAGTCAAAACTTTGGAATAAAGCTGAGAAATAAGCACTCTCAGCAGGTAGTTTGAATTATGGGAAAAAATCAAACTCCTTTATATATTTCTCCAGGTTTAAATGAAATAGTTTTGTGAGATTCTTTACACATAGATATCAGCTTTTAACTGGCTCTTCCTTCCTTCACCTTATCTTCAAATTTTGGCAATAGTTAATGAATGCAGTAAGTACTCAGTATCTACAATGTGCCAAGAACTGCTTTAGCCAATAGTGAAGACACAAACTCCACGATCTCCTGTAAATTATAGTTAGTTCATCCTTACAATGAGGGTTGTGATTTGTTGGCAAAATCTTTATCCATTATAGGCTTTTTAAAGGTTTCCATCTTTCTTTAAGACACATACTTCTCCCCCGAGACTCCTCAGCTGGTGCCCATTCCTTATTCATGAGAATCTGAAATCCTTCTCAGGTATTACTGTAGATATAATAATAAACATTTTAAAAGATATCAGTTGTCAAAACCAACTTGTACAGTGACTCTTCCAGTTACTTACATGTGTCATTTTATTTGATTCTGACAATAGCACTAAGAAGTAAACTATTTGGCCCATTTTCCTATACTGAAGAGAGTTTAAGAAGCCAAAGCCCTTGTCCAAGGCTACTTGGCAAGTAGCAAGACCAGCTGTGAATCGAATTCAAAAGAGTCTACTAACTAGAATTCTAGGCCCTTAATCCAAAACTGAATATTACTTCTCACATATGTAAGTTCTCTTTAAAAAATATATAGATACAATGAATAAGTAAATCTCAGCTTGTTTAAAGAGACAAAAATTAAGTAAATGTCAACATGTTTAAAGTGATTTCATAGCATAATAGCTTTATTTTCACTGTATTTTTCCATTTTAAAAGTATAACTGTTCTGATATCTGGGGTGGTACTCACTCAAAATTATTTAATATTCAAAGGCAGTTCCTATACTGAAAAATAAATATATGTTGAGAAATATTGTACTGTACTCCAGGCTTCTGAGGGTAGTAAATTATGACTTGGTTCAATTTTGTATTTCAAGTGCTTAGCATATATCTGTCATGAAGAAGGAGGGTGATAAATGTATACATGTATAGATACATGAATGCCATCACTAAGTAGAACAGTGGCCCAGACATTTAGCATATAACATATATGCAGCATGTGTTGAAGTGAAATGAATAATTGGAAAACAGTGTTTGTTGATAAATAAAGGAGAATGTGGGAGACAAATGTCAGTACCAAACAAAAAGAGTTGGACAAGTTAAAAAGGGCAAATACTTTTTTTGCATTTTTCCTGTTTTCTTAAAACATAAAAAAGAGGACTCATCTCAACAAATTAAAATGAATAAAATCATTACTGAAATTTAATTGCTTGTTTGATATTGGTATGCATTTTGTTTCTCTGCATAGTTTAGATATCGTTATCTAAATTTCATACATGCAACACAAAAAAAGAAAAAAAAGATTATATTTTATATCTGGAGAGAACATTTTGAGATTTGAGACCCCAAGAGGATTGCTTTTCTACTTGGTAATTACATGCAGACCAATGAGTGGTAATGAATATTTCCAAGATATCACATTTTTGTGTTTCTCTGTTTTTGTTTTTCTCTTAAAATTTTTTCTAATGATTTTCATTAAACACTGCTACATTCTTGAGAGACTAGAGGAAATTTAATATCCTCAAATTAAGGAAAACAAACAAAACATAGAAAAACACTTAGCAAAATTAGTTTCTTGAATTGTAAATATTTGCATTATGATTTGAAGGTTTTGTTTCTTTTTCCCCCTCCTTAAGACAGATTTAATAGAGGAAAAAGTGCACCCCAGGAGAATGCTCTAAGCTTTCACAGTTATTGTCTAAAGTGAATGGTGTTTCATTAATTTCATATAAAATCTTCTCATGTAACAGTATAATTATAATACTATACAGCTTAGCTAGATGGCTTTAAATGATCTACCAGTACAACCCTAGAAATGAAAGGTCATACAGGGTGAAAGTGTAAAATTAGACAGTCAGTGGAAATTTGCTGTAGGATTCAGGGAGCTCAAATCCAGTGCTCTGTGACAAACTAGGGGGTGGTGAGGGGTGGGGTGGGGGGAGGTTCAAGATGGAGAGGACATATATATTCCTATGGAATATGTTGATTCATGTTGATAAATGATGGAAGCCAACACAGTATTGTAAAGCAATTATCCTCTGGTTAAAAATAAATAAGTTTTTAAAAATTGTGATAAATACTAAAAAGGGAGTCTTTAAGATTCCAATCTGAAACCTAAGTACTCTTGGCAAGGGACAAAATTGCTGATATGTTTCTACATTTAAGATGGCTCCCATTGCTCATAGTGGAATTACAGCTCAGTGTGATGTCTCTAATTTTTCGAAATGCCAGTTACTTCAGTTGATGCTTCTGTTTGCTTTAGGTAAGAACCTAGGAAAAAATATACTGATCAAGGAGGTAACACAGGTAGAGAAGATAACACACTCCATGCTTTGATATGAGGTGGGAGGCATGTAGTTCTGGATATTAGAAAGTTACTCAATAAACTGGAGACCCACAGAGAATGTGGTGGGCAAAATTTCTGCCCATTAAGAGCAGCTTTCTTTAGTGTATCCCTAAGAGCACGTTGACATTCAGAACTCTCCTCTAGGCATTAATTGGCTATTTCAGTACTACTTATTTGAATGTAACCACATCCATCCATTTTTCACCAGATTGGACTACCTATTGTTTTTAAAGAAAGTTATAGGTAAAAGAGAAATTTAGCTATGAATATAATCTCAGTATAGTGAGCAATCAAATTTCTTCTCTTTGGTGTATGTAGGTCTCTGCTCTGTGAAATCACTCAGTGTTTGCCGCCTCAGCACAGGTAGTTGGGGAAAGAAGGATTCAATCAAGGAACCTCAGGAATGGGAAACCAAAACTTGCAATCGTTATCTTCCAGTTGCCCAGCATTCTATTCTAACTGGGATGGCCCCTACTGAACCGATTATTAAATAGTTACTATCTCAAAGACTTTTAATAACTTTGAAAAATACTTAGGTTATAAGGTTATTGGAAAAGAGTTGAATGCAAAATTTAACCTAAATATTGATTTACCTATATTTTAGGAAGCCACTTGAATATTTAACAAAGAGGGAAGGTCAGGACAGGGAACATGTGTACACCCATGGCTGATTTATGTGACTGTATGGCAAAAACCACCACAATATTGTAAAGTAATTAGCCTCCAATTAAAATAAATTTTTAAAAATACTTGAAAAACAGAGTAAAAACTGTGACTATTTTGATGGTCACTGTGATGATTAATTGTTATGTGTCAACTTAAGTGGCCTAAGGAATGCCCAGATAGCTGATAAACATCATTCCTGGGGGTGTCTGTAAAGCTGTTTCTGGAAAAGATTAGCATTTAAATTAGTAAAGAAGACAGTCTCACCAATATGGAGAGGTGTCGTCCAATCATTTTGAGGGCCTGAATGAAACAAAAGGGTGGAGGAAGGGCAAATTTACTTTCTTTCTTAACCTGGGTCATGAGTCTTCTTCCACCTCCAGATATAGATAACTCTCCTGATTCTTGGGCCTTTGAATATGGACTGGGACTTAAATCTAGTTCTGGTTCCCAGTCCTTTTGAATGGTGTGTGTTAGTCTCTTAGTTGTGTCTGACTCTTTGTGACCCCATGGACTGTAGCCCATTAGGCTCTTATGTCCATGGGATTCTCTAGGCAGAAATAGTGGAGTGAGTTGCCATTTCCTGTTCCGGGGATGGTAATTGAGATTGAATTACAAAACCAGCTTTCCTGATTCTCTAGTTGGCAGAGAGCAAGTCATGGGACTTAGCTCCACAATCATGTGAGCCAATTCCTACAATAAATGTCACTATACCCTTCCATATAATTTATAATGTGTTATACATCCATAATCTATAATAACGCCATATGCCTATCTCTTTTACACCTAAATAGCTCCTATTAGTTCTGTTTCACTGGAGAACCCTGACTCTCATAGCCAGTTAATCAAAAAACTGATTAAAGTAGGAAATCATAAAAATGGGTATATAAGGAGACTTTTTTTTTTTAACATTTAAAACATTCAAATGTATATCCATTCACCAGTCTTTTAATTGGCTTCCTAAGTGGCTCAGTAAGTAATGTGCCTGCCAATGAAGGAGACATGAATTTGATCCCTAGGTTAGGAAGATCCCCTGGACAAGCACTTGGCAACCCACTCCAATACCTCCAGGATTCTTGCTTGGAGGATCCCACAAACAGAGGATCCGGGTGGGTACAGTCCATGGGGTCTCAAAATATTCAGACATGATTTAGCAACTAAATAAAACCAGTCTTTGAATGAGGCAAACACTTTCTATAGATCTGGGATGTATAAAGAAATTGTCATCTTGTAGGTCATGTGTACATAATGCATTACTTACAATTTTCCTTTAGTGTGAGAACTTTAAACACTAACAAAGTTGACTGTAGTCTACATTTTTTGTAATTGTTTTCTCCAAACCATTTGAAGATATCTTGCCATGCTTAGTTTAATAGCAAACTTTCAATGATTTTATTTATTTACAAAAGGATTCAGCTTATTTTTTCATGAAGAAAAAACAATAACCTTTCACATTTATATTTCATAAGTTTGTATAATAGTTCATTACATATTATGTAGTTAAAGTACCTATTTGTATTACAGACATAATCATAGCTGGCATCATCAGGTTTGGAAGCAGTGGAGTAATTTTTGTGTCTGTCCTAAAGTACCTATACTTTAGTAAAATATGCAGTCTATTTATTCAAATTTTATTATCTGCTCTATTAATAGTTTACAGTTCTGAAAGTCAACAAACTGGGAGCTAGCTGGACCCCTTTGAAAAACTGCCTTAATCTATTTCCTTCATTTATGAGTCAAGGGAATTGCATGGCAATAATTGGAACATAGTTTGAAGGATTTATATATATATAAAGGATTTATATGTACATACATACACACAAAGCAAGAAGCAAAAGGGTCATATTTGGCTTCAAGTAAGTCAGGACTTCTGAACCATCAGAAACAGGAAGTCCCCTAAAATGCAATGACAAGGAGACAGATTAAAGTGGCAATTATTCCTCTACACTGGAATAAGCATTTTTTCATCCTAAGTATTCTAAGACAATAACAAAAAGATTCCAGAAACACTTGTCTACCCAATATAAATAAATAAGAGATATTAACATTTCTATGATATGTAAGAAGGCTCCCATTGCCAAGCAATCTTAGAATATTCTATATATTAATGTCATTCCCTTCACTAGATGTGAAGTAAAGGTTCCAAACAAGACTGATTTGGAAAGAAAGATTTTTCACAAAGACTTTATTTGTGAAAAACTTTTCAAGTCTATTTCCGTTAGTTCCATCCTCCAACTCATGCTCACCCCCAGGACACAGGGGGAGAATAGGAAAGGAAGAGATTTTACTTTCCAAACAAAAAGCAATAATCACCACAACAGAAAAGCAAACAAACCTCTTGACTTCACACTTTACTGGAGTCCTGTCCTCATTTCATAGCCAAAGGCCTAGAAAGAGTTATCAATACTTGCTGTCTTTCTCCTATTCTTTTTTTCTTTTTCTTCTTTTGGCCACATCTCATAGGTCTGGAAGCACAGAGTCTCAACCACTGGACCACCAAGGAAGTCCCCCAATTGTCTTTTAAATTCATTCTAAACAAGTTTTCTACACTAATAATCTGCAGATGCTGCTCCGGTCAGAGTAATGACTTCCACATTGCTAAGTCCAGTGGTAAATTGTCAGCCCACACTCTGCTTGACCTATTGACAACATTTGACTCAGTTATTCTACCTTCTCCTTTGATATTCATTTTCACCTGTCTTCTGGAAAAACATGAAGTTCCTGGTTTAACTTTTATCTCAGGGACAACTCTTCATAAGTCTAATTTCTTAATTCCCCAAGCCCTAAATTTTAGCGTGTCCCAGGGAATGATCCTCCTGATACTTAAAACTCGCTAGAGGATCTTAGCTATTCTCAAGGTTTTAAATATCCTTTCTATGCTGTTGATATTTAAAATTGTATAACTCCTACACATACTGGGTCCATCTCCTTCTACCTTACAGTCTATCTCTACAAAGAAGCTATAGTGATTCTTTTAAACAGCTTCTGGGATCATGTTACTCTTCTTTCTGTTTGAAAATCTATTGGCTTCCTGCCTTGTAATAAAATGAAAGTCCACAGTAGAGATCAGGGCCCTGTTCCTCTGAGCTTGACCACTGGCTCCAACCACTTTGACCTTCTTTCTCTTCTTTCACCTGAGAAAGCACATTTCTGCCTTGGGGTGTTAGCATTGGCTGTTCCATCAGCCTGGAGAACTCTCCCATTAACCTGTCAGTTCAGTTCAGTTCGGTTCAGTCTCTCAGTCGTGTCCGACTCTTTACGACCCCATGAATCGCAGCACGTCAGGCCTCCCTGTCCATCACCATCTCCCGGAGTTCACTCAGACTCACATCCATTGAGTCCGTGATGCCATCCAGCCATCTCATCCTCGGTCGTCCCCTTCTCCTCCTGCCCCCAGTCCCTCCCAGCATCAGGGTCTTTTCCAATGAGTCAACTCTTCGCATGAGGTGTCCATAGTACTGGAGCTTCAGCTTTAGCATCATTCCTTCCAAAGAAATCCCAGGGCTGATCTCCTTCAGAATGGACTGGTTGGATCTCCTTGCAGTCCAAGGGATTCTCAAGAGTCTTCTCCAACACCACAGTTCAAACGCATCAACTCTTCGGCGCTCAGCCTTCTTCACAGTCCAACTCTCATATCCATACATGACCACAGGAAAAACCATAGCCTTGACTAGAGAGACTTCAGTCAGCAAAGTAATGTCTCTGCTTTTGAATATGCTATCTAGGTTGGTCATAACTTTTCTTCCAAGGAGTAAGCGTCTTTTAATTTCATGGCTGCAATCACCATCTGCAGTGATTTTGGAGCCCAGAAAAATAAAGTCTGACACTGTTTCTACTGTTTCCCCATCTATTTCCCATGAAGTGATGGGACCAGATGCCATGATCTTCGTTTTCTGAATGTTGACCTTTAAGCCAACTTTTTCACTCTCCTCTTTCACTTTCATCAAGAGGCTTTTTAGTTCCTCTTCACTTTCTGCCATAAGGGTGGTGTCATCTGCATATCTGAGGTTATTGATATTTCTCCCGGCAATCTTGATTCCAACTTGTGTTTCTTCCAGTCCAGCGTTTCTCATGATGTACTCTGCATAGACGTTAAATAAGCAGGGTGACAATATACAGCCTTGACATACTCCTTTTCCTATTTGGAACCAGTCTGTTGTTCCATGTCCAGTTCTAAACTGTTGCTTCCTGACCTGCATACAGATTTCTCAAGAGGCAGGTCAGGTGGTCTGGTATTCCCATCTCTTTCAGAATTTTCCACAGTTTATTGTGATCCACACAGTCAAAGGCTTTGGCATAGTCAATAAAGCAGAAATAGATATTTTTCTGGAACTCTCTTGCTTTTTCCATGATCCAGCGGATGTTGTCAATTTGATCTCTGGTTCCTCTGGCTTTTCTAAAACCAGCTTGAACATCAGGGAGTAGTCTTCTGCTAACCTGTAATACTCTAATACTCTTCCTTAATTTTATGGGTATGAATAGCCTTTTCATTATTTTCAGTATTTTTTCAAATGATACTTCTTTATTGAATACCCTATTAAATAACACTACCTCCCTCCTCAACATCATCCATCTTCTTTACTCCTTTATTTTCCTTTGTAGCTCTATTTACCATATGACACCTGAGTGAGTTGACTTAGTGTGTATATATAAGCACACACAAGTGAGTGCACCTGTGCATATTAAAGGACACTCTCCCTTCTGACAGTGGAAGAAGTATGACTCTCTAATTTAAAATTATGGATTGATTTCTGGACAGTAGTATGAAAAGGTGCTTTCTCAACAATGCTACTGAACTTGAACAAAAAAGATTCTCATCATTGGAATTTTACTTAGTCAATCTGCGATACACTCGACAAACAGCTGTTAGGGTTCAGAAAATGTAGTTCTGGGAAGCAATCATATCGAAAATTTCAAAACTGTTCTAGGTTATTATTTGACCATTTATATTTCTGAATATAACCTTAAAGGCAATAGTGATATTGTTAGTGGAAGCACACTGATTGAAACCACCCACCCTGGCCAGGCACCATAGTAACCATTTGCATGAATTGTTTTATGACAGGAGATCCTGATAAGGGATACGGAACTAATAAACCACCACCAACCGGAAGAATTCGGGAAAGGTCTAAAGGAGACACAGCATGTCAGTCCACTTCCCTGAATCCCTCTCGTTAGCATCCATCTTGGCTGAGCAATGTGTGTGCCACTAGGAAAGACTCTGAATTAGAATGATTGGCCAAAGACCACCCGGAAACTAATCCCATCACCATAAAACCTGAGACTGCAAGCCACACGGCAGAGCAGTTCTCCTGGGTTCCCTTACCCTGCTACTCTCCACCTGGGTGCCCTTTCCCAATAAAATATCTTGCTTTGTCAGCATATGTGTCTCCTCGGACAATTCATTTCTGAGTGTTAGACAAGAACCCAGTTTCGGGCCCTGGAAGGGGTCCGCCTTTCTGCAACAATATTAATAATTACCATTCTTAAGAATTCCATATAAAATGGAGGATTTTTGTGTATGTGGTTTATTATCTCATTTAATCTTCTCATGAACTCTTCAGTGTACATATCATTATCTTGATTTTCAAGGTGAAAAAACTGAGGTTCAGCAGGTTAAGTAACTTGCTGTCTGACACTTGGGAAATGGCAAGGCTGTCCGACAACTAACAATATGTTCTTTCCCCTCATTGTAACTTGTCATTATAAAGAACAGCAGAGATTGGTGGGTGTGTGAAACACAGCAGCTCCTGGTTCAAATCACAAAGCATTTTCCCACAGATTTTGGAAATATACATATTTCCATGTGTATCTTTACTGTCTGAAGGACATAATGTTAACCTCTAGTGAAGGAAAATTGTTAGGAAAAAAAGAAAACATAAACATATGTATTTTGCAGGCATGATGATAATGAGCAAATTTATGAAAGAAGTCTCTAACCCTCAAGAAATGAACCTGATTTGTTAGCAGGCATGCTAATGAACAAAGACAATTTACACATTGTCTTTATCTCCCAGTTCCTTATTTATGTACTGGTACATATGATCTTGTACAGTCATAGTCTTGTGAAATAGTATGTGGATTTTTTATTACCTAGTATTATTTTTTAGCTTTACTACCTATGATGGAAAAGTACAAGAGGTTTTCTAATCAAAAACACTTGGAGTTTTATTCCAGGATGAGTGCCTCTCAATATGTGGTCACTGTTCTCAGTACTTGTATAGGCAAGAAGGTATTCACTTCATCGGTCACTGTTCTGACACCAGAGAGGTTCCCAAGGCAAGAATGAAAGCTTGATAGATCTGCTAGCAATGCAGGAGACAAAAATACATTTTTTTCTCCCCTTTAAATGGCTGAGTCCAAGAACATACTTCCCAAATCCAAATACAGTTTCACCAGGTAGTCATATACAGGAAATGAGAGAGAGAGGGTGGGAGGAGGTTGAGGGGAAGCTGGATGAAAGGAATGCTGGCTGCATAAGAGATCTGTAGAATGCACCATGATTATAATGGCTATATGACAATTGTAGCCACTATAAAATGTTACAGCAGAAAATTGTTATTTTTTTAATGCAGTGATGTAGTAGTATATAATATAGGAATTGCTTTTAGCAAAAAGATAATATTGCTGCCTCATCAGACCCTGGTGGTACAGTACAGGAAGAAAAAGGAAGAAAACATGTATGTGATAGATGTCCATATACAAATGCTAAGACAGCAAGGAGCCAGTTTAATTAACCCTAGGAGAATGCCCTGGATAGACTTCATATATATTTGTTTCATATATCTTTATCAATATATGAAAAATATATAACAAATTGGATGAAGTTGGTTTAACGTTTTTAAAGAAGTGTGAAACTGCTTCAGTGCAGTTCAGTTGCTCAGTCATGTCCGACTCTTTGCAACCTGATGGGCTGCACCATGCCAGTTTCCTTGTCAATCACCAATTCCCAGAGTTTACTCAAACTCATGTCCATTGATTCGGTGATGCCATCCAACCATCTCATCCTCTGTGGTCTCCTTCTGCTCCCACCTTCGATCTTTCCCAGCTTTCGGGTCTTTTCAAATGAGTCAGTTCTTCATATCAGGTGGCCAAACTATTGGAGTTCTACTAACAGTCTAATAAATAGGCACCTATAATGGGACAGGTGGGTTTGGTGACTAATAACGTAGGTAGTGGAATCAGACAGATCTCAGCTCTACTATTTAGCACAGCATTCACCCTGTGGATGAACTGGAGGACCTTTCTTTTTGGTATTTATTTATTTGTTTGGCTGTGCTTGGTCTTAGTTGCCTCATGTGTGATCTTCAATCTTCATTGTGGCACACAGATTCTTTTAATTGCTGCGCTAGAATTCTTAGGTTTGGCATGTGGGATCTAGTTCCCTAACCAGGGGTGGAACCCCGACCCCCATCATGGGAAGGACAGAGTCTCAGTCACTGGACCACCAGGGAAGTCCCCGCGGGACATATCTACATTGCTTGATTCTCCAGTTCCTCAGTCAGTGAGGACAACAGGGTAGTTGAGAGGACTAAGAGAAAATCTACATTAAACATACCTAATACCATGCCTTTCACATAATAGAACTTAAGGAAGTTTAGAAATTATGATCAATTGTTATATTTGATTGACTTCTCTGTTATCTCCTTTTTCCCCTTCTTTCAGTTAGCTTTAAATTAGAGAATCTTCTGCTTACAATTTATTATTTGCCTTTATCTCTGGCATCAGAGACATTAAATATCTTTTGGAGGAATATAACTTGAAAGATGTTAGTCACGTCAGTGTGTTGTCAGGAAAGAGCAGGCCTGGACATGTCTTTGGCCTAACAGAGGTTCTCTCCCCATAACTTTTGAATTGTCAAGATCTGAGATCACTGAGAAAGGGGTGATGAAATTGTTAGTAAGACCATGAAGACTCTTGGGAAGAGGGCATTAAGATTCTGATCTTTCTTTCTTTTTTTTTTTTTTTAACAAAGCTCACTTCATTGAAGTATAATATGAAGGCAAGAAAATCTTGAATTGTAAATGTACTTCTTTGACCCTTTCACTTTCAACATTCAAACTATTAGATGGCAACTCTGACACACTAGTAGGGTTTCCCAAGTGACTCAGTGGCAAAGGAGCCACTTGCTGATGCAGGAGACAAGGGTTTGATTCTGGGTTGGGACAATCTCCTGGAGAAGAAAATGGAAACTCACTCCAGTATTCTTGCCTGGGAAATCCCATGGGCAGAGGAGCCTGGGGGGCTACAGTCCATGGGGTCACAAAGAGTCAGACACAACTGAGTGACTGAAAAGCAAGAAGTATGGTTCTGACACACTAGTTTGGGTCTTACTGAGGCCATCAAGCAGGAAAAGAGACCACGGGCCCTTGATGGGAAACTTAGCTTGAGAAGAAGAGAGGAGGATTATTATTTGGAGTCAATATCTGAGTCTCTGAGCTGTGTTAGGGGAATAACTACCTATAGTTCTCTGCAATTGCTTTAGGCTAAAGCTTGGAAATGCAAGTGCTCTAAATGTTCCTTGGAGAAAAATGTGAAAAATATACAAATGTATGTGAATTTAAGATTCTTCCAACAAGCACAAAAAATGTAGCTTTGCAAAGTCTCCTTTACCAGAGGACAAGGAAATAGTGACTGAAATGAACTGCAAGAAGAGTGACCTCCTTTTCTTTCCATTTACAGCAATAAGGCAAGCATGCTAGAGAGCAGAGATTTCTAAGGCAGTGGAAAGCTTCTCAGTTCTTTTTCCGTGAAGCATTTGTGTTCATGACTAGGCCCTTGCGCTGAGTTGTTACTGTGGGGTTATGAACCTATCAGAGTAAGTAGGAGAAAGCAGGAAAGGAACAAGGAACAATTTTTCAGTAGTGTGTTAGAGGATTATATTGATCTAAATATTGAAAATATGTGACCTTATTTTAAATCTGAAGGTTGCAAAATGAAATACACATATACATACATATATGTGTTTACATTCATATTCACATAATCATTACATTATTATTACTATGATTATTGTAATCTTTAGGCACAAATCCAGATTTTAGTAGGTATACAAAAATGAACTAAACTTCCTGTAACCACAAGGAATTTATTGTGTATTAAATAATGTAGACATTTGCAAATAACTTTTCATTATGTGAGTTGAGGCTATTGAGCTGGGTTGTGGAAAATCTTTAGAATTTCTGCAAGCAGAAATAGTTGAGAGGCATTCTCAGTAGCCAGTGGGATTACCATATGCAGAAAGAAAATTTCAAAAATCATTTGAGAGAACAATGAGGAGTTTGGTATGTCTGGTTAATGGGTGAATTCATCAGCAGTTAATACGAGTGAGGGAACCAATAGCCAAATCTTAGAAAGCTTTAGGAACTTAGACTTTCATTGTATGTGATGGTTTGTGAACCGGGAATGGCATGATATGAGCCATGTCTTAGGCCAGTTAGACTGTTGGTCAATATGTGAACCACTGAAAAAAAGGACAGAGTGATTGGCTGGAGTTTTAGTGGCCTTCCATCCCTGGTTTACTCAGTTCTTGTGTCTCCGATAGTACTTTCCAAAACCAGGACTCTGAATGCTCCTCTTCATGAAAGCGTTAGTCGCTCAGTCATGTCCAACTCTTTGCAACTCCATAGACTGTAGCCTGCCAGCCTCCTCTGTCCATGCAATTCTCTAGGCAAGAATAGAGGAGTGGGTAGTCATTCCCTTCTCCAGGGAGTGACCCATGGATTGAACCCAGTCTCCTATACTGCAGGCAGATTCTCCATCATCTGAGCCACCGAAGAAGCATCTCTTTCATATGTAGAATAATACCATGGGCTAAATCCAATAAAGTCTTAAAGTGATCCTAGTGTGTACATTGAGAAGAGTGAAGTAAGGTCAGGCACTTACTGAGTTCCTGTTGTATTTTTGAGTTGCTTCCATATGCAAAATATCCAGAAATTAAAGTATGCTTTATTTTTTCCTTCATAATGATTCCACGGGTATTTTGGAACAGTTTGCTTCTTCTTCTTCCTGTGATTGGTACGCTGGGTGCTTTTGTTACTGTTACTGTCTCTCTGCCAGCTATCACTCATGTACTGATGTGACAGCTGTGTAATTCGCTAAACTGTTGGCAGGCCTTCACCATCCAATTAAACAATACTGTCTAATTAGTCCTGGTCATAAAACCCGTAGGGAGAGAATGGAAAAAGTGGCTGTGATTGACTGAAGTGAGAGAGAATGCTCAAACTGTTGAACAGTGTCTCAGGCTATTTCTTATATGTGTGCATATATACAAATTTGGGTGTATGATGTGTGTGTATACATAGACATGTTTATATTATATGTGTGATCCTCTTTAAACATTTCTAATTTCATTACACAAAGAGAATGAAAGTTCTATCTGGTTGAGGGATAGAAAAGAAAAGATTCTGATAGTCCTTTACACTGGGATTATTTTTTGTAAGTTTTTTTGAGATGTAATTCACATACCATACAATTTACCCATGTAAAGTATAAAACTCAACAGCTCTTAGTATATTCACAAAGTTGTGCTATCCTTACCGTAATAAATTTTAGAGTATTTTTATTAGCTCAAAGAGAAATCCTATACACATTAGCTTTTGCCCTTGTACCCCATTTTTCCATCCTCCAGCCCCAGGCAATCACTAAGCTACTATGTATGGATCTGCCTATTCTGGACATCTCATATAAACAGAATCATACTGTGGTTCTTCTTTTGTGACTAGTTTCTTAGCATTGTGTGTTTAAAGTTCATCCTGCTGTAGCATGCATCGGTATCCATTTCTTCTGATTGCTGAATAATATTCCATTGTATACATATATTTTATTTATCCTTTCTTGAATCAATGGATATTTGGACTATTTTCACCTTTTGGTTAATAGAAATAATTCTGTCTTAAACATTTGTGTGCAAATTTTTGTATGCCCATATGTTTCCATTTTTCTTGGGTATGTACCAGAAGTGAAATTACTGGAGCATATGATAACTCTATGCTTAACATGAACAGCAGCTGCTAGATTGTCTTCCAATTTGGCTGCACTATTTTTGCATTCCCACTATCACTGTGTGAGGGTTCCAAATTTTCTACATTCTCACCAACACTTATTATCTTTTTTATTCTAGCCATCTTAATGACTTTGAAGTGGTACAATGTGGTTTTGCTTTGTATTTCTCTGAGGAATGATGATGTTGAACAACTTTTCATGTGTCATTTGGGGAAATATATGTTCATATCCTTTACCCACTTCTATTTTTTTTTACTTGATACAAATATTTTATTGATTAAGAAACAAATAACTTAAGAACAAGGAGACTTCAAAACTAAGAGTGGTAAAAGATTGACTTTCAAAGCTATAGCTCAGGTTTACAAAGCATGAATGAGGAAGTACAGTGATTCTTATTGTGATTGGTAACTAGAACTTTACAATTTTTTAGGGTAATAGTAATTTATTATTTGAATTGTTTGCATATATGTTCACTTGATTGGCTAGGCAGCTGTAAGTTGATGCTGATAACAGGAAAGCTAAAGTTTCCTTTAAGGTTAGAGTCAGCATTATAGGGAAATTGAGGCAGGTTTAAATTTTGGTTACAAGACTATAAACATTTAGCCTAGAGGTATATTCAAACTGTGCCCTCCCTTTTAGTGTCTTTTTAAAAGGTTAATAGAAAGTAGCTAGTTTCTTTTTTTTTTTTCTTTTTTTTTTTAATTTTAAAATCTTTAATTCTTACATGCGTTCCCAAACATGACCCCTCCTCCCACCTCCCTCCCCACAACATCTCTCTGGGTCATCCCCATGCACCAGCCCCAAACATGCTGCACTTCTAAATTGAGTGGTTTGGCTTTTTGTTGTTCAGTTCAGTTCAGTCACTCAGTAGTGTCCGACTCTTTGCAACCCCATGAATCGCAGCACACCAGGCCTCCCTGTCCACCCCAACTCCTGGAGTTCACTCAGACGCACATCCATCGAGTCAGTGATGCCATCCAGCCATCTCATCCTCTGTTGTCCCCTTATTCTCCTGCCCCCAATCCCTCCCATCATCAGAGTCTTTTCCAATGAGTCAACTCTTTGCATGAGGTGGCCAAAGTACTGGAGTTTCAGCTTTAGTATCAATCCTTCCAAAGATATCCCAGGGCTGATCTCCTCCAGAATGGACTGGTTGGATCTCCTTGCAGTACAAGGAACTCTCGAGAGTCTTCTCCAACACCACAGTTCAAAAGCATCAATTCTTCGGCGCTCAGCTTTCTTCACAGTCCAACTCTCACATCCATACGTGACCACTGGAAGAACCATAGCCTTGACTAGAGGGACCTTTGTTGGCAAAGCAATGTCTCTGCTTTTCAACATACTATCTAGGTTGGTCATAACTTTCCTTCCAAGGAGTAAGCGTCTTTTCATTTCATAGCTGCAGTCACCATCTGCAGTGATTTTGGAGCCCCAAAAAATAAAGTCTGACACTGTTTCCCCATCTATTTCCCATGAAGTGATGGGACCAGATGCCATGGTTTTCATTTTCTGAATGTTGAGCTTTAAGCCAACTTTTTCACTCTCCGCTTTCACTTTCATCAAGAGGCTTTTTAGTTCCTCTTCACTTTCTGCCATCAGGGTGGTGCCATCTGCATATCTAAGGTTATTGATATTTCTCCTGACAATCTTGATTCCAGCTTGTGCTTCTTCCAGACCGGCGTTTCTCATGATGTACTCTGCACAGAAGTTAAATAAGCAGGGTGACAATATACAGCCTTGACGTACTCCTTTTCCTATTTGGAACCAGTCTGTTGTTCCATGTCCAGTTCTAACTGTTGCTTCCTGCCCTGCATATAGGTTTCTCAAGAGGCAGGTTAGGTGGTCTGGTATTCCCATCTCTTTCAGAATTTTCCACAGTTTATTGTGATCCACACAGTCAAAGGCTTTGGCATAGTCAATAAAGCAGAAATAGATGTTTTTCTGGAACTCTCTTGCTTTTTCCATGATCCAGCAGATGTTGGCAATTTGATCTCTGGTTCCTCTGGCTTTTCTAAAACCAGCTTGAACATCTGGAAGTTCACGGTTCACATATTGCTGAAGCCTGGCTTGGAGAATTTTCAGCATTACTTTGCTAGTGTGTGAGATGAGTGTAATTGTGCAGTAGTTTGAGCATTCTTTGGCATTGCCTTCCTTTGGGATTGGAATAAAAACTGACCTTTTCCAGTCCTGTGGCCACTGCTGAGTTTTTTGTTGTTACATTTTAACATATATATTGTTTGTATTCTAGATACAATTCCCCTTTCATATATGTGACTTGCAAATATTTTCACTCAGTCCATTGGTTGTATTTTTATTTTCTTGATAATGTCTTTTGAAACACAAAGTTTTTTTTATCTTTGATGAGCTCCAACTTATCTACTTTGTTGTTTGTGTCTTTGTTGTGAAACTATAATTTTTCAAAAGACCAATATACTTATTTTCTCCATGTTGCAAATGGCTAGGTTTTCTCTCACTTAGCAGTGGTAATACAAGTAGTGGATCCCTAGCACACTGGAACACTGTGTTAAGAAAGATTCTGAAGTTAATTTCACATTTACCAGGGGATAATGTTTGTCAGGGAAACAGAAATTGATAGTATTCTGTATCTTTATCATACATTCACACAATTGATGTTTCATTTAAAAAAAAACACCTATTATTTTCCTTGACTGTCTAAGAAGAAAAGTTATGGTATGTAGTTTGAAAGGGGTTTAATGAGGAGAAAATTTAATCAGGATGACCTTTCTTCCTCCTATTGTTTCGCTTCAGGACTGCCTTCTGCTTAATATTATTCATTTGTTTAATGTTCTAGGCACTTGTGATGTAGAGAATAAGACAGATGTGATACCTGCCCACAAGGAGCATACATTACTTAATAACCGTCACTTCTTTCGCACTTTTGGCCCACTGCCTTTCACCACCCTTGACCCTTGGATGCCAAATAGTTCTGGTATGATTATCTTAATACTGTTTGATCAGAGCACGTCCTCTGACCTACGTTTAAACTAGATGGCAAGACATACTCTTGGTGGTTAGGATCTGACAAAGGCAAGGAAGAAGATAAATATGATGGACAGTAATACCCTAGGTAGTTTCTCAGAATAAATGGGGTAGAATTAGGACATTCCAGTTCAAACTGTTGTTTACCAGACATGGTTTCAACCCACCATAGTGTCTAGTTTGTGGGAACTATAATTATAGTGCCTCTTAGAGTCTTTCCAACTTCAAAACAGAGCCAGAGAGACCTATTATAGACACATTTTGATTGTTTCCCAAAGCCCTTTCCAGATTTATGCAGCTAAATATCTGATAATTTTTTAACAAAAATTTTAAAATGACCAAATGCACATTAAGTCACATAATGATAAGCCCTATTTTCTAAAATCCTTATTTTTACATAACTAATAATCAAGTACTAGTAGTTTCAAGAACTAAAATGACTGACTCTTACAATGGTTAAAACCATTTGCTTTAATTGAACACATCTATCTAGACAAAGTCTATTTCTAAGAATGTCTCATTTCATAAGACTGAGTGTGAGGCATGACCTTACACAAGAACTGAAATTAAGCAACTTTAGAAATTTCTAACACAGCCTGAAGCTTGATAATAAATTTTGCATTTATGCCTTATTATACTTAAAATATTCCAGACTTTAATTCATGACCATTAATAAACCATTTCTTTTTAACAATGATTTTCAGCATAGTCTATATTTTACTAAATCATCCAACAAAACTGAAAAATTCATTCAATTACCTGGACATTTTTTAACAATCATTTTGCTTTGATGACACACTCAGATAATTGACCATACATTTTCTTATGAATGAAAGCATTTCAATATTGTGATGATACTACTTCAGTAGCTTTTAAAAATCTATACCCAACAATTTTTTTATTTTTTATTTTTTTCCTTTCTGCTGGAAGTAACAAGACGAAACACAGTTGAACATTTCATTTTAAATTGGCTGGGTGACCATAAACTAATAGACAGATACATAAATACTCAGTTGCTTCTATTTGTAATTTACACATTTACCTGCAGGCAGGAAGCTATACTAGAAAATTGGAGAAGGAAAACAGGTTGTTGTTCACTTAGTTTTTATCATCAGACTAATAGAGCGCTTTCTCCCCTTGTAATGTACTTTCCAGTATTATATCTGATCCCTCCAGGATTCCATTTGACATATGGAATTGAAAATAAGGTTATAACAAGCCCAATTCTTGAGAAGATTGTTTCTTTTCTTTTTTTCTTTTCTTTTTTTTTTTTTTTGCTCTTTCATAAGCACATTGAGAATATGTTTTTGATCAAGAGCCAGAGTTTTATTTCCTATGTTTGTATGGGAATCTGAGCCTAATAGCCCCTGAATGGCCCAACTGGCAAATCTATAAGCATGCAGAGGTGTGTGAGGCTTCAGAGGAAATGAAATTGCTCTATTTTTTAAAAGATGATAAGACACTTAATATTTGCCATCTTGACTTTAATTTTCCTAGTTATGCTAAAAAAGTAAAACTCAGTGTTTACCACGATTAAATGTAAAAAATGAGGTTACCCCCCCCAATCTCTACCTGAATTTTTGATGGTTAGAAAAAAAATAGTATAATAAGGCTACATGTTCAGTGTCAAGTGGAATTTTCAAATGTTTAGCCTCCTGATTCTAGGTAAACCATAGAAAGAATATTTTTACTTCCTTGGTAAATTTAGATTGACTTAGTTGGATTTGATTACTGGTATACAAACTAGCAATAACATTTTCTTTAAATAATGCTACTTGGCATAAAGGAAAAAAGCATAAAGATTCAGACACTTGGGTTCTAGATCTAGCTCAGCCATTAATCAACAAGCTAGAAATGGTTTCTGGGCCTGAAACTTTGATTTTATAAATTAAAGGGTGAGAGGCAAAGTGGTAATATGAAGTGATCATCAAATCCCTGTGGCTGAAAAAATGTCTACATTATCATAGAATTTTTCTTCTAAAATTGCCTTGATCATATTACTGCATCCCTTTCTTCCAGGTTTTATTTAAAATGTGAAATTAGGTTGTTTCTTAGCTTTGCTGAGATTGCTTTAAACTTTAATTTTAATATATTTTTATAATAATAATAATATATAATCAGATTTAAAATAACTATTATGATTCTAAATTATGGCTACACTCCTTGTCCCTTTGAATTCTCTACTCTTAATGCATCTTTGGGGAGGAGGTTCCTCTCTCTGATGGGGATATTTGACTAGGGATAAACATTTTAAATCGACAACCTTGAAAAGAGAGTGTAAAGGTGACCAGAGACATTTAGACATTTGGCTTTTTTTTTTTTTTCTTTCCTGAAAAAAAAAAAGAAAATACCCATTTGTCCTATGCAGTGAGGCCCTTTGAGCTTTTATAGAGTGGGCTGCATAGTCAGGTGTGATGCCCTTGACACACTGCCAGTGCCCTCTCTTACACACATAATAGTGTGGAGGCAAGGGCACTGAGCAAAGGCACATTTTTGGAACTGGAGAGAGAGGCTTGAATTATTCACTAAAATGACATTTCCAGCATCTAAAACCCTGACAGGTGGGTGATTTATCTTCCCCTTTGGCATCATTGCCTTTCCTCTCAGTGGTTTCTCATTATTCTCTGCCGGCTCTCTCTCCCTAGTACAGATGGTAGTTCCGAACTTGTGAACCTAGGGAGAGAGCCTGGCGCTGTAAAAATAAGAACATTGCTTCCCCTCTGGGTTTCTCTCACCAGTGCAACCAGTGCTCATGTCACGTCCTGTTTGTAAAGGGTGAGGAACAGTGGAGGAAATGGCAATGATAGAAAAAACAAATTAATAAATGATATTTTGAATGTCAAAGTGTTTATGTGCAGAGATGAGGGCTTTCCTTCTTGAATTTAAAGGCAAGATTTGTTTTGGGTTTTTGTTGTTTGTTTGTTTTGGCTTGTTCTTAATTTTAAGCAATGACTCTCTTCTTTGATTTGAAACACACACACACACAACACACACACACACACATCAACACACACTAGGACTAAGCAAAGAAACATTGATCACACACCAAAACCCAAGTACAAGTGACCACTCAGCTGGAGGCAGTTCTGGAGATGAAGGGAGATGCCAGGGAGGAAGATGCCAGCTAGAGTCCTGGATAGGAAGGTAGGAATTAAGGTCAAGTTTAACAGACAACCTGCTTATGGCTTGGGATAAGGTAAGATCATTATGTGCAGAAAGATGTAGAAATTAAGTTAAATGAACAGAGAGTGTTTGCCTTTCAATATGAATTTACAATAATAATAATAATAGTCCCAGTAATTATATGGAGCTAGCAGATTACAATAAGAGCAGAGATCCTGGAGAGAGATGATCTGGGTTCACATCTCAGCTTTATCACTACTCACTCTGTGACTTGGGTTAATTAACCACTCTCTCTCTGTTTCCTGAGGAGTAAAATGGGGTTAATGATAATGTTTACATTTAAAGGTTGTTCTCAGGATTTAGTAAGATAACACACTTATGTAAAGCATTTATTACAGCAGCTGACACATCCCATAAAGCTTGGTATCATCATTCTTACAGTGACTTTAATATGAGAAAACTGAGATACAGAAGCACTCACACATTATGTAAAAGACATATTTAGGACTGAAAGTACTTTTTTAAAAAGTATTTTGACACTCTACTATTATTACTCTAAGGAAGTTGATGCTCAGTACAAATTGGTTTTCTCCCCCTTATTTTATTTTTATTAATTTTTATTGGAGTATAGTTGCTTTACAATGTTGTGTTAATTTCTACTATACAACAAAGTGAATCCGCAGCATGTGTACATACATCCCCTCTTTTTTGGATTTCCTTCCCATTTAGGTCACCATACAGCACTGAGTAGAGTTCCTTGAGCTCTTCAGTAGGTTCTCATCAGTTATCTATCTTATACATAGTACCCAACCCTATGGACCATAGTCCATCAGGTTCCTTCATGGGACTTTAAAGGCAAGAATCTGGAGTGAGTTTCCATTTCTTTCTCAGGGGATCTTCCCAATGCAGGGATCGAACGCACATCTCCTGCCTTAGCAGGTGGATTCTTCACCACTAGTGCCACCTGAGAAGCCTATAAATATATCAGCAGTGTATATATGTCATCTCAGTCTCCCAATTCATCCCACCACACCCTTTCCCACCTTGGTGTCCATAAGTTTGTTCTCTTTGTCTGTGTGTCTATTTCTACTTTGCAAATAGTAGAATTTTTCCATAGGTATAGTATAGGTATACTACCTATACCATTTTTCTAGATTCCATATACCTGCATTAATGTATAATATTTTTTTTTTCTTTCTGACTTACTCCATTCTGTATGACAGTCTCTAGGTCCCCTCTTATTCGTTTTTAACTCTAATCATTCCCATCTCTCATCATCAACTGCTAGTGATCATAGGAGACATGAAGCAGTACTCAACTACCCTGTAGGGGGTAAAGATCATTGGTAGATTTTTATATCATTTCATAAAGATTTCAGATTTCAAACTACTCTACAGTTTCTTTAAAATAACAGTGGGGGGACTATTGAGGGATTAATGGGGGCCTGTTCTGTTTCTCCCATGCAATTATTTCAGAGAGAAAGAGCAAATTTGGTGTTATGACTCAAAGAGATGGTTCCAAAGGGAAAGTTAGGTTCAAAGGTTCAAATGCTGACCTATTCAAAATTTCAGTGTGTCTGACTATTAGGGAGAATTTGGCAGTGGGGTTAGAGCAGAAGATGCCCCCTTGGCCAAAGGGAATTAATTTGACAATAAGCCAAACCAAGAATTCATCAAAAACAATGATAAATGACTATATGTTGAATATGTCACCACCCAATTTTTTTTATATTTTTAACATACATTTTTGGGAAGTAGGATGTAAGGCAGAAATAACAGTTTTTTAGACTAAGATAAAACCTGTATTGTAGTTGTGTCTCTGTTTATAAGCTGTGAAATTTGGGGCATAACATTTCACCTGTGTTTTATTTGCCTAATTTATAAAGTTGAGATTGTAATACTTGTGCTACCTCCTTCACAGAGATGTGTGTGATAATACATGTAATATTCCTTTGAGAGCTATAAGACTGAATATATATGTAAGGTGTTACTAGTGCTGATTGGTTAGAACATCTTTAAATGTCTTCAGGTTGTAATATTTTAAGTATCTCAAAGGACATAAAGTAAGATTGCTTTTAATCACAGCATCAATACAGCTAATGACAATTTTCCCATAATGCTTGTGTTGAGGCTTGTACATGAAGCTATCTGTGAGTTCACAGGGCCCTAGAGGTTTAGAGCTAGTGAGATAATTTGACTCAAGATTTCTCTGCCTCATTAGATTTACATTAAATCAGTAGACTGGAAGAAAATATACTCTTTGATCATGAAAACCAGATTCTTTCCACCTCTAAAATAGTTTCAAGATATTGGGAATATTTACCTAGTTCTCTCACGTCTTTATTTACCACTTGCAAGCATTCTGGTAAGGCAAGGAGCAAAATTTATTAGTATACCAGTTGAATATATATATATATATATTCCAATTAATATATTTATTTACAATAAGAAAGAATTATTTTCATACATTTCAAAATCATAGTATCTGAGTTAATTAATATCCAAAGCACTATTGAAAACATTATTATGCCTTGTGAGTTTGTTTTTAAAAGATTCAAGCCAAATTGTTGAAGATATATCTTTATGTGATATTTAAGAATCAGAGGTCAAGGCTATTATGAAAGGAAGGGAGAAGGGAAGGAGTGAACAAAAGAAGGAAGGGAGGAAGTAAGGAAAATACTAATATTTTTGAAAACTTCTATGTACCTTGCTTTGCATATAATGAGTAATTTAATCTCCTTGAAAATCCTGTGACATGGCTTTTTTTTGTTTGCATTTTACAAAAGAAAAAAAGACTATTGCTCAGAAAAATTAAACATATTGCTAGGTAATAACGTGTATGCAGTGATTGTAATTAAATAAGGCTTATCAAAGCCTCATGCTTTTTGTACATGCTGTTGGGACAAATACATATAAAAGGTACCATTTGCTGATTAACTGCTATAACTAACTTGTACACAGTGCTTTCCATGGGTGAGACTTTGATGTAAGTGCCTTATGTATTTCAACTCATTTGATTCTTGCAGTGATACTGTGTGGTAGAGACTATTGCCAATCAAGTTTACAGATGAGGGAACTAAGCAGAGATAGGTTAAACAACTTACACAAGATTACTCAGCTAGAAAATATTAGGGCTGGAATTCAAATTCTGATATTCTGGCTCTAGAGTTCCTTTCTATATATGATTTTTTTAATCCCCAGAACAACTCTCTAAAGTAAGCCTTGTCTCCATTTTACAGATTGTTGTTCAGTCACTAAGTTGTGTCTGACCCTTTGCACCCCCATGGACTGTAGCATGCCAGGCTCCCCTGTCCTTCACTATCTCCCAGAGTTTGCTCAAACTCATGTCCATTGAGTCTGTGATATCATCCAACCATCTCATCCTCTGTAACCTCCTTCTCCTCCTGCCCTCAATCTTTCCCAGTATCAGGGGTTTTCCAATGGCTCAACTTGTTCCCATCAGTACTAGAGCTTCAGCTTCCGCATCAGTCCTTCCAATGAATATTCAGGGTTGATTTCCTTTATGATTGACTGGTTTGATCTCTTTGCTGTCCAAGGGACTCTCAAGAGTCTTCTCCAGCACCACAATTTGAGCAGACATTCTTGGGCACTCAGCCTTCTTTGTGGTCCAGTTCTCACATCCATACATGACTACTGGAAAAATCATAGCTTTGACTAGATGGACATTTGTTTGCAAAGTGATGTCTCTCCTTTTTAATATGCTGTCTAGTTTTGTCATAGCTTTTTTCCCAAAGAGCAAACATCTTTTAATTTCATGGCTTCAAGCATGAAGTTATTTTGAAGATCAAGGAAATAGAATCTGTCACTGCTTGTACTTTTCCCCCATTTCTTTGCCATGAAGTGACGGGAACAGATGCTATGATCTTAGTTTTTTAAATGTTGAGTTTTAAGCCAGCTTTTCATTCTCCTTTTTACCTTCATCAAGAGGCTCTTTAGTTCCTCTTCATTTTGTGCTATTAGATTGATATCATCTGCATATTTGAGGTTACCGATATTTCTTCCGGAAATCTTGATTCCAGCTAATGAGTCATCCAGCCTGGCATTTCACATGATCTACTCTGTATATAAGTTAATAAGCAGGCTGACAACATACAGATTTGATGTACTCCTTTCCCAATTTTGGAACAGTTCACTGTTTCATGTGCAGTTCTAACTGTTGCTTCTTGACTTGCATATAGGTCTCAGGAGGCGGGTAAGGTGGTCTGGTATTCCCATCTCTTTAAGAATTGCCCACAGTTTGTTGTGTGACACAATTCCTAATTTACAGATTAGGAAACTGAAATTCCAGTAGCTTTCAGCCCTGAGATAGAGTCCAGTTTTCATTCACTCCTCTTCGAAAGTGTTCCCTTATGCCTTTCAACATCATTGAGCAGGGACTAAGGGAAATATATCATTTAATCTTTGGTCCTGTTTTTAAATTTTTGACCTCAATTCCAGAAGGAAAGAAAAACTGGCTTGTTGATTTTTTTGTACCCATCAGGGTTTTTCTCAAGTGCCAGAACATTTGAGACAAACTCAGCGATACTGTCATGTGGTTATAAATGCAGGATCCAGAGGCAGAAAGATTGAGTTGTTAGTCTTGCTTTCCACCTATTGGTTTTATATCCTTTGACACTTACTTAAACTTCTAGGCTTCCAGTGTTCAACAAAGTGAAAAAATAAATCACAGAACTATCTATGTCATAGGGTTTTGATGGAGGTTCAAATGAGTTAATACTGATAAAGCCTATAAATACTTGTAAGTACCCATACAGTCTAATCATTCAACTACTTTCATTAAAAAGATGTAAAAGTTAAAAAAAAAAATAGTCACATCTTATCATCATCATGATGACATCAGTTTAACTATATTCACTCAGATATTCAGTCACTTTTCAATATTGTCTACCCATCATTATGTTCTAGGACTTGTCAAAGGTAAGGAGAATACAGACTCTGACTTCAGTAATTTCTTACCTCCCTAGTAGGGCATTCCACAAAATGTATGCTACAGAACTTTATGTGCATGCATGCATGTTCAGTTGTGTCCAACTCTTTGTGACCCTATGAACTATAGCCCTCCAGACTCCTCTGTCCATAGGATTTTCCAGAAAGGAATACTAGAGTGGGTTGCCATTTCCTCCTCTAGGGGATCTTCCTAACCCAGGGACTGAAACTATGTCTCCTTCAGAACCTTAATCCTTCCCGACATTTCACAAGGAAAGTGTTTCACAGAATGTGTCTGTAGAGTGTCTGCTTATTAGAGATTCTTACCATGCATTGTATATGAAGAACTCCAAGAAGACCAGCATTAGCGTTATCTACAAATTTGTTTTAATTCAACATTTCTCTAGCTTAATTATTGAGGGGTACTTTTTCCCCCTGCTACATGAATTAGTATCCCATAAAATTATTAGTACAGTAAGGATAATTTTTAGTAAATATAATTCCTTTCCAGGTCTAGGATTGTCTGTACCATTTTTCTGGATTCCATGTGTATGTGTTAATCTTACCTAAATATTATATCCCCTTGGAAAGAATATGACACAATATACTTACAAACAAGTATGAAAGGAGTTAGTAGAAGGATATGGATCCATTGAGAAATGGATACATGAGATAATGTAAAAGTGGAACAAATATGAAAGGTCAATTAGATGGGGTTTTTTTGCTTCAGCATTTTTCATTAAATAAACTTTTAGATACTTTTTAAACAATAGGAAAAATGTAATTAGGCTTGCTTGGAAGAGAATGGATAGAGGAAATTTTTCAATAGAGTATGATTCCCTGGCACACTGTTAGAATCTTTGCCATTTGTTTAATATTGTTTGCATACCTACTTACTTTATCTCATTATTTAATGAGCACCTAATTTAAAAAGATACTTTGCTAGGGACTGGGAATAATATGGTAAAAATGTTAGACCTGGTTTCTGTTCTCATGAAACTTAAAGATGGGTGAGACAGAGAAATCAACAGACAGTTGCAATATAATTTGGTAAGTGATTTGTGGGAGAAATGAGGCAGCATCTCGGCCTAACTGAATCTGTATACATTTTAGAAGCTGTGAAACAAATGATTGTTATCTTTATATTTTCTGAGTGGTGGTTGTTCCCAATTGGCCTTAGCCAAAAGACTATCTTGCTTACTTAGTCAGACTTGAGCTTGACTCTAATAAATCCAAATGAGTTAGGATATAAATTCATACCATAGTAATGTAGTTCCAGTGCCTTATGATCTGTCATGTTCAAAGCCATCCGATATTTCAAGGAGAAAGATTTAGCATATATATACATCTTTCTGAAGAGAAAGACTTGACATACTATTTTGTATACCTCATGAGAAAGAAGTAAAAAATTGGAAATCATGAAGAAAAAAAGGTCAGAGAGGAGAAGAAACTAATACATATATTTTTTATTGTAAATATATGCTAATAAGTATTCAGTTAAGAGCAAAGTGACTGTAGTCACATAGAAAAGAACTAAACAAGAATTTGAGTTACTGTTTGAATCAAAAATGAAGTAGGTCAAATGGCATGTAATTCGTTCTGTTTAAATTCGAATAAAAAGATTTTTTTCTGCAGTGAGCTATCAGATCATGAAGTACCTTTCTCGAGGAAAGCCTGGTCTTGACAAGGATTTAAAGATTTCATAGCTTGATGCATTTTAAATAGGTCAATTCACTCATGATGAATGTGTCCTTTTCCAAAACTGAAGAGAAAATTTCAGAGAAGAAAAGCAGTGAGATGTCAGTTACAAGCTTTGTGCTCAGAAAGAAGTAGCAAGAACACCCCTCTGCCTCCCAACTCTTCTTAACCTTACCCATAACTCAAAACATACAAAAGTACTGTCTGTGACCGTGTCAAGAATGATTAAGTATACTGCCAAACATTCCATGATTAAACTTTGGTCAGTGGACAATAAGCTAAGGACAAAAATCTTTGGTGCATAAAATAAAGACACCCAGGGCAGGAAATTTCATGGAGTTATGGTGCTTAGTCAAGAAGGCTTAAGGAAAAAGCCATATTGCCAACATAATAACTATTTCAAGAAAAATTCTGCTGTGAAAACAGTTGTAAAAACACTGGAGATGGGGCACTTCTTTATTATTACATTTAAATTACTAGACTTTATTTTTTGAAACAGTATTAGATTTGCAGAAAATCTGAGCATATAATATAGAGTTCCATACTTCCTTGCCCTACAGTTTTCTCTTTTAACATCTTGCATTAATGTGGCATATGTGTTATATTAGTGAACAAACCTTGGTCCATAATTATTAACTAAAGTTCAGAGTTTACATTAAGATTCATTCTGTGTTTTACAGTTTTATGGGTTTTAAGAACTGCATATTGTTATGTATCTATCATTATCGTATCATACAGAATAGTTTAACCACCAGAAAAAATTTCCCTGTGCTTCACTTATTTATCTTTTCCTTCTCTACTTGCCTCCTCATTTCCTAACTGCTGGTAGACATTGGTGCTCGTACTGTCTCCATCAATTCAGTTCAGTTCAGTTGCTCAGTCATGTCTGACTCTTTGCGACCCACGAATTGCAGCATGCCAGGCCTCCCTGTCCATCACCAACTCCCAAAGTTCATTCAAACTCACGTCCTTCGAGTTGGTGATGCCATCCAGCCATCTCATCCTCTGTCATCCTCTTATCCTCCTGCCCCCAATCCCTCCCAGCATCAGAGACTTTTGAAATGAGTCAACTCTTCGCATGAGGTGGCCAAAGTACTGGAGTTTCAGCTTTAGCATCATTCCTTCCAAAGAACATCCAGGACTGATCTCCTTTAGAACGGACTTCTTGGATCTCCTTGCAGTCCAAGGGACTCTCAAGAGTCTTCTCCAACACCACAGCTCAAAAGCATCAATTCTTCGGCGCTCAGCTTTCTTCACAGTCCAACTCTCACATCCATGCATGACCACTGGAAAAACCATAGCCTTGACTAGATGGACATTTGTTGGCAAAGTAATGTCTCTGCTTTTGAATATGCTATCTAGGTTGGTCATAACTTTCCTTCCAAGGAATAAGTGTCTTTTAATTTCATGGCTGCAGTAACCATCTGCAGTGATTTTGGAGCCCCCCGAAAATAGTCTGACACTGTTTCCACTGTTTCCCCATCTATTTGCCATGAATTGATGGGACCAGGTGCCATTATCTTAGTTTTTTGAATGTTGAGCTTTAAGCCAACTTTTCACTCTCCACTTTCAATTTCATCAAGAGGCTTTTTAGTTTCTCTTCACTTTCTGCCATAAGAGTGGTGTTATCTGCATATCTGAGGTTATTAATATTTCTCCCAGCAATCTTGATTCCATCTTGTGCTTCATAGTTTTATGCTTTTCCAGAATGTCATATAGTTGAAATCATATACTATGTAGCTTGTAAAACTTAGCAATATATGTTTAGGGTTCTTCCTTTCTTTTTGTGGCTCAATGCTTATTTCTTTTTATTGCTAAATAATATTCTATTGCATGGATGCATCTTGGTTGTTTATCCATTTACTTATAGATGGATATTTTGGATGCTTCCAGTTTTTGGCAATTATAAATAAAAGTACTAAAATATCTACACGCAGGTTTTCATGTGGACATGTTTTCAACTCAAGTACATACTTAAAAGACTGATTGCTGGATTGTATGATAAATGTACACTTACTTTTGTAAAAAACAGCCAAGCTGACTTCCAAAACTGTTTCATTTTTCATTCCCACCTGCAGTGAATGAGGGTTCCTGTTGTTCCACATCCTCACAAGCAGATACTGTCATTTTTTTTTAATTTAAGTTACATTGATAGCTGTGTAGTTGTATCTCATTGTTCAGTTTTCAATTCCCTAGTAACATGTAATGTTACTTTTTACTTAGCTTGTTTACTTTCTTGAGTGTTAAGACTTCTTTGTATATTTTGAATATGTTCTTTATCAGATATGTGCTGGGTAATTATTTCCTCTCAGTGTGCGCCTTGTCTTTCCATTCTTTCAACAGTATCTTTCACAGAGCAGAAGTTTTCATTTATTTAATATGCATCTTATGAATATTTTCTTTTATGGATCACATTTTTATTGCTATAACTAAAGTCTCACTATCAAATAGAGGTTATTTAGAATTTTTCATATGTTTTCTTCTAGAAATTTTATAATTTTGAATTTTACATTTGTCTATGATTCATTGTAAGTTAATTTTTGTAAAAGGTACAAGGCCTATGACTAGATTGAATTTTTTTTATATCTACTTGTTCCAGTACCATTTGTCAAACAAATCATCCTTTCTGCATTTCACTGTTTCTGTTCCTGTGTTAGAGACCAGTTCATGTTAATTGAGACAGATTATCTCTGAGTGTTCTAGTCTGTTTTATTGATCTCCCTGTCTTTTCTTTCATTGATACCACACTGTCTTGATAGCTGTAGCTTTGTAGTGAGTCTTGAAGTTGGATATCATCAGTCCTCCAACTTTATAGTTGCTGCTCTTTTTCTCCTTTAATTTCTTCTATTTCTTCTTCTTCTCCTACCCCTTTCTCTTCTTTCTTCTTCTACATTTTATTGTTTATTATGGAATTTTTGCCTTTGCTATATGAAATTTAGGACCAGTTTGTTGATGGATAGAAAATAACTTACTGTTGTTTTTATTTGTATTGCATTGAATTTATAGATCAAGTTGGAAATAATTGATATTTTAATAATATTCATATTCATAAAAATGGAACATTTTTTCAGTTATGTATATCTGCTTTGATTTTTCCCCACTGGTGTTTTATATTTTCCACAAAAAAAAACCTTTATATATTTGTTATATTTTTTGCCTTATTATTTTCATTTGTTTGTTAAGTGGTATTGTGCTCTTAACTTCAGATTCTACTTGTAAATTACTATTATATGAAATATAATTTAATTTTATATATGATTTAATTTTATATATTTTGAGTCCTATAACAACCTTGGTATAATTGCTTATTAAGTCCTATAACAAGCTTGCTGTAATTGCTTATTTGTTAGCATTGTTGTTGATGTTGTTTAAATTCTTTTGGTTTTTCTACTTAGAGAATAATATCTGTGAACAAAACAAAAATGATATTATTTTATCTTTTTTCTCAATATGTATAAATGTTGTTTCCTTTTCTTGTCTTATTCACTATGAGGTGTTTCAGTTTGATATTGAGTAAGACAGCATCATTCCCTTCTTCTCAATCACAAAAGGAAAGCACTAGTTTGTCACACTAAATATGATAGTAGTTCTATATCTTTTATAGATGTCCTGAATTGAGTTGGAGAATCTCTCCTCTGCTCTCAATGTGCTGGAAGACTACTTTTTGACTTTTAATTTTTTTGTTTTTCATCACGAATTGTTGTTCTATTTATTCATGCTTTTTCTGCCTGGATTTAATTTATTCATGCTTAATTTATTCAATTTATTCAAAAGCTTGTTCAGTTGATTCAGTGCTTTTTCTGAATGGATTCAATTTATTCCATGCTTTTTCTGCATGGATTAATATGATTATATGATTTTTCTTCTTTACTTTGTTGATGTGATGGATTACTTTAATTAAGTTTTTTGAATATTAAGTGAGACTTGCCTACCTAGAATAAATCCCATATGATCATATAGTGTAATTGATATTTATACATTATTAGATTTGATTTGCTAGTATTTTGGTGAGAACTTTTGTATCTATATTCATGGGAGATACTGGAGTGTAGTTTCCCTTTCTTGCATGGTCCTTGGTTTTAGTAGTAATGCTGGCCTCATAGGTTGAGATATATGGTGAATCCTCTGGTTTTCCTGGAATAGATTGTAGGGAATTGATATAACTTCTTCCTTAAATATTTAATAGAATTCACTCTTGGAACCATATGACCCTTGCACTTTCCTTTTTGCAAGATTATTAGTTATATAATCAGCTTTAAAAATATAGGTCTATTAAGATTATCTATTTCTCCTAGATGAGTAGCGTTTGTGTCTTTTGAGCAATCAGTCCATTTCATTTATCACATTGGTAGACACAGATTTATTCATTATATTTCATTGCTATCATTTTAACGTATATGAGATTGATAGTGATGATCCTTCTTTCATTTCTGCTGTTAGTAGCTTGTAGTTTCTGCCTTTTTTCCTGGATAATCTTTCTAGGTATTTAACAATTCTATTGATCTTAAAAAAACTTTGCTTTCTTGATTTGGTTATTTTGTGTTTTAAGTTTCATTGATTTCTGTTGTGATTTTTATTATTTTTTAGATTATTCTTAAATTGCTTAAATTATTCTTCTTTCCATATTTTCCTAATGCAGAAACTTAGATTATTAATTTTAGAATTTTTTCAAATATATGCATTCAGTGCCATGAATTTCCCTCTAAGCCTTGTTTTGACAACATCCCACAGATTTTGATAAATTACAGTCTCATTGTTTCAGGTATATAGCAAAGTGCCCAAGTTATATATACATATATATATATGTATGTATGTATGTATATATACATACACACATATTCTTTTTCAGGTTATTTTCCATAATAGGGTATTATAAGATTTTAGATATAATTCCCTGTGCTATAGAAGGTCCTTGTTGCTTATTTTACATATAGCAGTGTATACCTGTTAATCCTGAATTTCCAATTCATTCCTCCATCCTTTCACCTTTGGTAATCCTGTTTTGTTTTTTTTTTCTATATCTGTGAGGCTATTTCTGTTTTCTAAATAGGTTCCTTTGTATCATTTCTTTTTAGAGTTCACATATAAGTGATTTCATATGGTATATGTCTTTGTCTGACTTACTTCACTTAGTATGATAATCTCTGATCCATCCTTATTGCTGCAAGTAACATTGTTCTACTCTTCTTGTGGCTGTGTTGCGCAGCACAGTACTCCATTGTGTATATATACCTTATCTTCTTTATCCTTTCATCTGTCAATGGACATTTTAGTCGCCTTCATGTCTTGGCTATTGTTAGTAGTGCTGCTATGAACATTGGGGTGCAAGTATCTTCTTGAATTAGTTTTCTTCTTTTCTAGACATATGAAGAGGTGAGATTGCTGGATCATATAGTAATTCTATTTTTAGATTTTTTTAAGGCATCTCCATATTTATCCATAGTTTCTGTGCCATTTTCACTACTAAGAGTATAGGCAGGTTCCCTTTTTCCTACACCCTTTCTAGCATGTGTTATTTATAATTTTTTTAAAAATGATAACCATTCTGATAGGTGTGAGCTGGTACCTCATTGTATTTTGATTAGCATTTTGGGCTCAAAATCACTGCAGATGGTGACTGCAGCCATGAAATTAAAAGACACTTACTCCTTGGAAGGAAAGTTATGACCAACCTAGATAGGATATTCAAAAGCAGAGACATTACTTTGCCAACAAATGTCCATCTAGTCAAGGCTATGGTTTTTCCAATGGTCATGTATGGATGTGAGAGTTGGACTGTAAAGAAAGCTGAACACTGAAGAATTTACACTTTTGCACTGTGGTGTTGGAGAAGACTCTTGAGAGTCCCTTGGACTGCAACGAGATCCAACCAGTCCATCCTAAAGGAGATCAGTCCTGGGTGTTCATTGGAAGGACTGATGCTAAAGCTGAAACTCCAGTACTTTGGCCACCTCATGCAAAGAGTTGACTCATTGGAAAAGACTCTGATGCTGGGAGGGCTTGAGGTCAGAAGGAGAAGTGGACGACAGAGGATGAGATGGCTGGATGGCATCACCGACTTGATGGACATGAGTTTGAGTGAACTCTGGGAGTTGGGGATGGACAGGGAGGTCTGGCGTGCTGTGATTCATGGGGTCACAAAGAGTCAGACATGACTGAGCCACTGAACTGAACTGAACTGAATAATTAGCATTGCTGGGCATCTTTTTATGTGCCTGTTGCCCATGTGCATGTATTCTTTGGAGAAATGTCTATTTAGGTCTTCTGCCCATTTTTCATTGAAATTTTTGTGTGTTTTTATCTTTTTTTCAGATTTTATTTTATTTTATTTTACTTTACAGTACTGTATTGGTTTTGCCATACTTCAACATGAATCTGCCACAGGTGTACACGTGTTCCGCATCCTGAACCCCCCTCCCACCTTCCTCCCCATACCATCTCTCTGGGTCATCCCAGTGCACCAGCCCCAAGCATCCTGTATCCTACATCAAACCTGAACTGGCGATTCATTTCTTATATGATATTATACATGTTTCAATGCCATTCTCCCAAATTATCCCACCCTCTCCCTCTCCCACAGAGTCCAAAAGACTGTTCTATACATCTGCGTCTCTTTTGCTTTCTCACATACAGGGTTATCGTTACCATCTTTCTAAATTCCATATATATGCGTTAGTATACTGTATTGGTGTTTTTCTTTCTGGCTTAGTTCACTCTATAATCAGTTCTAGCTTCGTCCACTTCATTAGAATTGATTCAAATGTATTTTTTTTAATGGCTGAGTAATGCTCCATTATGTATATGTACCACAGCTTTCTTATCCATTCATCTGCTGATGGACATCCAGGTTGCTTCCATGTCCTGGCTATTATAAACAGTGCAGTGATGAACATTGGGTTACCCATGTTTCTTTCAGTTCTGGTTTCCTCGGTGTGTATGCCCAGCAGTGGGATTGCTGGGTCATAAGGTAGTTCTATTTCCGGTTTTTAAGGAATCTCCACACTGTTCTCCATAGAGGCTGTACTAGTTTGCATTCCCACCAACAGTGTAAGAGGGTTCCCTTTTCTCCACACCCTCTCCAGCATTTATTGCTTGTAGACTTTTGGATTGCTGCCATTCTGACTGGTGTGAAATGGTACCTCATTGTGGTTTTGATTTGCATTTCTCTGATAATGAGTGATGTTGAGCATCTTTTCATGTGTTTTTTAGCCATCTGAATGTCTTCTTTGGAGAAATATCTATTTAGTTCATTGGCCCATTTTTGTTTTTTTAATTTATATCTCTATAAAATGTATATTTTGGAAATTAAGCCCTTGTTGATTGCATTATTTGCATATAGTTTCTTCCATTTTGTAGGTTGTCTTTCCATCTTGTTTATGATTTACTTTTCTGTGCAAAAGCTTCTAAATTTAATTAGGTTTCATTTCTTTATTTTTGCTGTTATTTCTATTACTCTAGAAGATAGAGCCAAAAAAATGTTTCTATGCTTTATGTCAAGGAATGTTCTGTGTATGTTTTTCTTTAGGAGTTTTAGAGTATCCTTTCTTATATTTAGGTCTTTAATACATTTTAAGTTTATTTTTGAATATGGTATTAGAGAATATTCTAATTTCATTCTTCTGCTTGTAAATGTCCAGTTTTTCCAGCACTACTTATTGAAGAGACTATCTTTTCTCCATTGTATATTCTTGCCTTCTTTGACATAGATTAATTGACCATGAGTATGTAGGCTTATTTCTGGACTTTCTGTCTTGTTCCATTGACCTATGTGCCTGTTTTTGTGCCAGTACCATACTGTTTTGATTACTGAATACTTGTAGAATAGTCTGAAGTCAAGGGGCATAATTCCTCCAGCTTCATTTTTCTTTCTCAAGATTGTTTTGACTATTCTGGGTCTTTTGTGTTTCTATACAAATTGAAAAATTTTTTGTTTAGTTCTGTGAAAATTACTGTTGGTAATTTAATAGGTATTATATTGAATCTGTTGATTACCTTGAGTTGTATGGTCATTTTGACCATATTGATTCTTCCAATCCCCAAACACAATATATCTGTCCATCTGTTTATGTACTCTTAAGTGTCTTTCATCATACTCATAGTTTTGAGAGTAATGGTCTTTTGCCTTCTTAGGTAGTTTATTCCTAGATATTATACCCTCTTTGATGCAATGGTAAATGGGATTGTTTCCTTAACATCCCTTTTAATAGTCTGTTGTTAGTGTATAGAAAGGCAACAGATTTCTGTGTGTTAATTTTGTATATTGCAACTTTACTGAATTCATTAATGAACTCTTGTAGTTTTTTGGTAGTGCCTTTAGGATTTTCTATGAATAGTATTGTGTCATTCCAGTTTCAATTCCATTTATTTGTTTTTCTTCTCTAATTGCTGTATCTAGAACTTCCCAAACTGTGTTGGATAAAAGTGGCAAAAGTAGGCATCCTTGTCTTATTCCTGATCTTGGAAGGAATGCTTTCAGCACTGATATGATGTTATCTATGTGATTGTCATATCATCCTTATATTATGTTAAGGGATGTTCCCTCTATGCCCACCTTCTGGAGAGTCTTTTTTTTTTTAATCATAAATAGATGTTGAATGTATGTTTATTTAGTGTATTATTTAGTCTACAAGTTGTTGGTAATTTTCTAGGAATTTTTATTTATTGATATCTGATTAATTCCATTTCAATCTAAGGTTATACTTTGTATAGTTTGTGTATTTTTAAATTTGTTAAGGTGGGTACTTCTCAGACATTTCCAAGAAATTGAAGAGAAGACACCCAAACTCAATTTTTGAGACTATCGTTATGCTGATACTCAAACCACAGTAGGACAGTACAAGGAAAAAAAAATATAGGCCAAATTATCTAATGAACATAAGAAAAAAATCCTCAACAAATTAGCAAACCAAATTCAACAGCATACTGAAAGGATCATGCACCATAATCAAGAGAGATCTATACCTGAGTTGCAAAAATAACTCAATATATGCAAATTAATACAATCAATCATGGAGCAACACTAATTTGAACTGTATCAGTCCACTTATATTTGGGGGTTTTTCCATAAATATATACTACTATACAACACAATCCATGGTTATTTGAATACACAGATGCAAAACTGCAGATACAGAGGGTTGACTAAAGTTATTCACTAATTCCCTAATTCCCACACTGTTCAAGAGTGAACTGTATACGTGACATATCACATTAATAGAATGTAGAACAAAACTCATACAATCATCTTAAGAGATGCAGGGAAAACACCTGACCAAAAAAAAAAAACATTCTTTCATAATAAAAGCTGTCAACGAATTAAGTATATAAAAAATCTTCTTAAGAGCATAATAAAGCTATTTTACTCAATGGTGAAAATCTGAAAGGTTTTTTCTGAGATCAGAAATAATAGAAGGGTGGCCACTCTCACCTGTTTTATTCAACATGGTACTGGAAGGCTTAGCCAGAGCAATTAGGCAATAAAAAATCAAAATAAAAGGCCTCCAAAATGGAAAGGAAGAAATAATTTTTTTTTTCTGTTTGCAAACTGAAGAAGAGACAGATAAATGAAAAAAAAATCCTGTGCTCATGAATTGGAAAAATTAACTTGTTAAAATTTTGATACTACCCAAAGTCATCCACAGAATCAGTGTAATTCCTATCAATATTCCAAAAACATTTTCACAGAAATAGAAAAAATAATCCTAAAATTCATATGGAACTATAAACAACTCCCAACAGTTAAAGCACTATGGAACAAAATGAAAAGTCAGAGGCTTCACACATCCTGACTTCAAACTATATTACAATACTACATTAATTAAAACAGTTTTGTGCTGACATAAAAACTTACATTCATACCAGTGGAACAAAATAGAGAATCCAAAAATAAAATATCACATTTGCCATCATCCTATCTTAACAAAGGTGGTTCAGACTGTAAAACATCTGCCTACAATGTGGGAGACCCAGATTCGATCCTGGGTTGGGAAGATCCCCTGGAGAAGGAAATGGCAACCCACTCCAGCACTCTTGCCTGGAAAATCCCATCGATGGAGGACCCTGGTAGGCTATTTCATAGGATCATAAAGAGTCGGACACGACTGAGCAACTTCATTTTATCTTAACAAAGGGCTTCCCTCATGTCTCAGATGGTAAAGCATCTTGCCTACAATGCAGGAGATGTGGGTTCAGTCCCTGGGTTGGGAAGACACCTGGAGAAAAGGAATGGCTACCCACTCCAATATTCTTGACTGGAGAATTCCATGTACAGAGGAGCCTGGCAGGCTATAGTCCATGGAGTCACAAAGTCAGACACAACTAAGCAACTAACATTTTCACTTACCTTCAACAAATGTGTCAAGAACAAAATAAAAAATAGGGAAAGGACAGTCTTTTCAATAAATGCGGCTAGGAAAAATGGATATTCATATGCATAAGAAGAAAACTGAGCCCTTAAACCACAAACCAAAACTTAAACATAATGAATTAAAGAATGTAAGACCTGAAACAGTACCTAACAATCAGTAGAAAACAAGGAAAAAATTTTGGCACTCTTCTAGGCAGTAATCTTTTGGATATGACACCGAGATCACTGGCATCAAAAGCAAAAATAAGAAATGGGACTACATCAAACTTAATAGCTAAGGCAGCAAATCAGCAAATTGAAAAGGCAACCTAGGGGACAGAAGAAAATATTTACAAATTATGTACCTGCTAAGGGATTTTTATCCAAAATATATGAAACTCATACAACTCAATGGCACATCACTCATTATTAGAGAAATGCAAGTCAAAACCACAATGAGGTACCACTTCACACCAGTCAGAATGGCTGCGATCCAAAAACCTGCAAGCAATAAATGCTGGAGAGGGTGTGGAGAAAAGGGAACCCTCCTACACTGTTGGTGGGAATGCAAACTAGTACAGTCACTATGGAGAACAGTGTGGAGATTCCTTAAAAAATTGCAAATAGAACTGCCTTATGAACCAGCAATCCCACTGCTGGGCATACACACTGAGGAAACCAGAATTGAAAGAGACACATGTACCCCAATGTTCATCGCAGCACTGTTTAGAATAGCCAGGACATGGAAACAACCTAGATGTCCATCAGCAGATGAATGGATAAGAAAGCTGTGGTACATATACACAATGGAGTATTACTCAGCCATTAAAAAGAATTCATTTGACTCAGTTCTGATGAGATGGATGAAACTGGAGCCAACTATACAGAGTGAAGTAAGCCAGAAACAAAAACACCAATACAGTATACTAACACATATATATGGAATTTAGAAAGATGGCAATGATGACCCTGTATGCAAGACAGCAAAAAAGACACAGATGTGTATAACGGACTTTTGGACTCAGAGGGAGAGGGAGAGGGTGGGATGATTTCGGAGAAAGGCATTCTAACATGTATACTATCATGTAAGAATCGAATCGCCAGTCTATGTCTGACGCAGGATACAGCATGCTTGGGGCTGGTGCATGGGGATGACCCAGAGAGATGTTATGGGGAGGGAGGTGGGAGGGGGGTTCATGTTTGGGAATGCATGTAAGAATTAAAGATTTTAAAATTTAAAAAAATAAAAAATAAAAAGCCAAAAAAAAAAGTGTACAAAGTACCTGAATAGACATTTCTCTAGGAAAAAAAAAAAAAAGACACATAAATGGCCAACAGGTGTATACAAATGTACTCAACATCACTAGTCATCAGAGAAATTCAAATCAAAATCATAATGAACTATCACCTCTGTGTAATAACAGGCATAACAAAAATAGTAAAATATAACAGACATGTCTTTGCAAGAATGTGGAGAAATGGGAATCCTGTAACACTGCTGGTAGGAATTTAAATTGGTACAGCTGCTATGGAAAACAGTATAAAATTTCTTCCAAAAAAAGTTGAAGATGAAAACTACCATTTGATCCATTAATTCTAGTTCTGGATTCGTATCCAAATAAAATAGAATCAATTTCTCTAAGAGCTATCTTCACTTCTAGGTTCATTGCAGCATTATTCACAGTAGCCAAGCTATAGAAATCATCTAAATGTGCATTGATCAATGAATGTATGTAGATGTGCTTTATGTATATAAAGATTATGAAGTGTTGTTTAACCATAAAATTTAAGAAAATCTTGCCATTTGTGACAACTATCTTGTCCCTTATAACCTTGGTGCCATTCCTTTTATTGATCAATATGCTATAATCACCGAATGCATTGTTGATATTACTAGTATTAATTCAATTAAGAATGTGAAAAATAAAACATCTTATTTTACATTCACTTATTCCTTCTCTGATGCTCCTTTGTATATCTAAGTTTCTGATCTACATATTTCCCTTCTTATTGAAGAACTTCTTTTAGCATATTTTGCAAGGCAGAGTTATAAATTCACTCTGTTTTTGTTTGAGAAAGTCTTTATTTCTCATTCACTTTTAATGGATAATTTTGCAGGATACAGAATTCTAGGTTGGTGTTCTTCCTTTTAATAGATAATGTATTTCACTTCACTGTGTTGCTTGCCTGGTATTTTATGAGTCCAGTGTAATTCTTATCCTTATTTCTCTCTAGGGAAGGTGTTTTCTTCACTGGCTTCCTTTAAGCTTTCATCTTTGACTTTGTTTTTTGTAGTTTGGATACTATGTGCTGTGGTGTAGATATTTTGGTACATATCCAATTTTATATCCTCTAAGCTTCCTGGATCTGTGGTTTGTATCTGTTATTAATTTTGGAAAATGCTAAGCTATATCACCCAAAATATCTCTCTTCTTTTTCTTTTCCTTCTGATTTGCCATATGTATACCTTTTGTAACTTCCCCGTAGTCTTGGGGCTTGTTCTACTCATAAAAAATAACTTTCTGGTTGCCAGAGGGAAAAGTCAGGAGAAGATATAGTTAGGAAGCTTGGGATGGGCATGTACACACTGCTATATTAAAAATGGGTAATCAACAAGGACACACTGTGTAACATATCGAATTCTGCTCAATGTTATATGGCAGCCTGGATGAGGGGTGGCAGTGGGTGGAGAATGGATACATATAGCATGGCTGAGTCTATTTGCTGATCACTTGAAACTATCCCAACATTGTTTGTTAATCAGCTACACTGCAATACAAAATAAAAAGTTTTGTAAACATTAATTTTTTTTTTCCATTTTTTTTTGGTTTAAAAAATTTCCATTGACATATCTTAAAAGTCATTATTTACTAGGCTGTGTGCAGTGTATTGATAATTCCGTTTAAGATATTCTTCATTTCTTTTGTTTTTTGAGTTTTAGAATTTCCTTTTGATCCCTTTTCAGAGTTTTTTTTATTATTGTTTTTTTTACATCAAAAACATTTTGTATTAGGGTATAGCTGATTAATAATGTCATTGTCATTTCAGGTGAACAGCAAAGGGACTCAGCCATACATACACATGTATCCATTCTCATTCTCCCCAAAATCTTCCTCCTATCCAGGCTGGCACTTAGCATTGAGAAGAGTTCCATGCGCTATACACTAGGTCTCTGTTGGTTATCCATTTTAAAAAACATCAGTGTGTTAATGACCTTCCCAGACTCCACAACTATCCCTTCCACTGGGCAACCATAAGTTTCTTTTCTAAGTCTGCAAGTCTCTTTCTGTTTTGTAAGTTCACTTTTATCATTTCTTTTTAGATTTCACATATAAGGGATGTCATATCATATTTCTCCTTCTATGTCTGACTTACTTCACTCAGGTTGAGTTTCTCTAGGTCCATGCATGTTGCTGCAAATGCCATTACTTCATTCTTTTTAATGGCTGAGTAATGTTCCATTGAATATATGTACTACCTCTTCTTTATCCATTCCTCTATTGATGTACATTTATATTGTTTCCATCTCTAGGCTATTGTAAACAGTGCTGCAAAGAACATTATGTGCATTTATCCTTTGGGGCCATTCTTCTCTGGATATATGCCCAGGAGTAGGATTTCAGAGTCATATGGTAGCTCTATTTTTTTTTTTTTTTTTTAAGGAACCACCATACTGTTCTCCATAGAAGCTGTACCAATTCACATTCCCACCAACAGGGCAAGAGGAGTCCCTTCTTTCCAGACACGCTCCATCATTTGTTGTTTTAGAATTTTTAATGACAGACATTCTGACCAGTGTAAGGTGGTATCTCATTATAGGTTTTTTTTTTTTACTTTATTTATTTTTATTGATTTAATTTTTGGCTGCACTGGGTCTTTGTTTCTTTGCAAGGATTCTCTCTAGTTGTGGAGAGTGAGGGCTACTTTTTGTTCTGGGTGTGCTGTGCAGTGATTGCTCTTGTTGCAGAGCACAGGATCTAGGTGAGTGAGCTTCAGTAGCTGTAGCATGTAGGCTTTAGTAGTTGTAACTCATGGACCTAATTGCTCCATAGCATGTGAGATCTTTCCCAATCAAAGGCTAAATTCATGTTCTGTGCATTATCCACTGCACCACCTGGGAAGTCCTCTCATTGTAGTTTTGATTTGTGTTTCTCAAATAGCTAGTGATGTTGAACATATTTGCATGTGCCTATTGGCCATCTGAATGCTCTCTTTGAAGAAATGTCTATTAAGGTCTTCTGTCCATTTTCTGAGTGGGTTTATTTGGATGCTCTTAAGCTTCATAAGCTGTTTATAAATTTTGGAGACTAATCCCTTATCAATCACACCATTTGCAAATATTTTCTCCCAATCTGTTGGTTGTCTTTCATTGAAGAGACTGTCTTTACAGCATTGTGTAGTCTTGACTTCTTTGTCATAGATTAATTGGCCATAGATGCATGGGCTTATTTCTGTGTTTTCTATCCTGTTGATTGCCTATATTTCTATTTTTGTGACAATACCACACTGGTTTGATGACTGTAGCTTTGAGTATAGTCTGAGGTCAAGGAACCTGAATCCTCCAGCTCTGTTTTTCTTTTTCAAGATTGCCTTGGCTGTTTGGGGTATTTTGTGTCTCCTTACAAATTCGCAGTACATGAACCGTGAACTTCCAGATAAGAAAAGGCAGAGGAACCAGAGATCAAATTGCCAACATCCGTTGGATCATCCAAAAAAAAGATCTTCATGACCCACATAACCATGATGGTGTGATCACCCACCTAGAGCCAGACATCCTGGAATGTGAAGTCAGGTGGGCCTTAGGAATCATCACTACGAACAAAGCTATGGAGGTAATGGAATTCCAGTTGAGCTATTTCAAATCCTGAAAGATGATGCTTGAAAGTGCTGCACTCAATATGCCAACAAATTTGGAAAACTGAGCAGTGGCCACAGGACTGGAAAAGGTAAGTTTCCATTCCAATCCCAAAGAAAGGCAATGACAAAGAATGCTCAAACTACAGCACAATTGCAATCATTTCACATGCTAGCAAAGTAATGCTCAAAATTCTCCAAGCCAGGCTTCAACAGTACATGAACCTTGAACGTCCAGATGTTCAAGCTGGATTTAGAAAAGGCAGAGGAACCAAGGTCAAACTGCCAACATCCGCTGGATCATAGAAAAAGCAAAAGAGTTCCAGAAAAACATCTACTTCTGCTTTATTGACTATGCCAAATCCTTTGACTAGGTGGATCACAACAGACTGTGGAAAATTCTTCAAGAGATGGGAATGCTAGACCACCTGACCTGCCTCCTGAGAAATCTGTATGCAAGTCAAGAAGCAACAGTTAGAACTGGACATGGAACAACAGACTGGTTCCAAATAGGAAAAGGAGCATGGCAAGGCTGTATATTGTCACCCTGTTTATTTAATTTATATTCAGAGTACATCCGGTGAAATATTGGGCTGGATGAACACAAGCAGCAATCAAGATTTCTGGGAGAAATATCAATAACTTCAGATATGCAGATAACACCACCCTTATGGCAGAAAGCAAACAAGAACTAACAAACGTCTTGATGAAAGTGAAAGATGAGAGTGAAAAAGTTTACTTAAAACTCAACAGTCAGAAAACTAAGACCATTGCATCTGGTCCCATCACTTCATGGCAAATAGACGGGGAAACAATGGAAACTGTGACAGGCCTTATTGAGCTCAGACAGTCTTGAGCTCCAAAATCACTGCAGATGGTGACTTCATCCATGAAATTAAAAGACACTTGCTCCTGGGAAGAAAAGCGATGACCAATCTAGACTGCATATTAAAAAGCAGAGACATTAATTTGCCAACAAAGGTCCGTCTAGTCAAAGGTATGGTTTTTCCAGTAGTCATGTACAGATGTGAAAGGTGGACTATAAAGCAAGCTGAACAGTGAAGATTGGATGCTTTTGAACTGTGGTGTTGGAGGAAACTCTCAAGAGTCCTTTGGACTGCAAGGAGATCCAACCAGTCAATACTAAAGGAAATCAGTCCTGAATATTCATTGAAAAGACTGATCCTAAAGCTGAAACTCCAATATTCTGGCCACCTGATGTGAAGAACTAACTCATTGGAAAAGACCCCGATGCTGGGAAAGATTGAAGGTAGAAAGAAGGGGACATCAGAGGGTGAGATGGTTGGATGATATCACCAACTTGAGGGACATGAGTTCAAGCAAGCTCCAGGAGTTGGTGATGGTCAGGGAGGCCTGGTGTGCTGCAGTCCATGGGGTGCAAAGAGTCGGACATGATAGAGCAACTGAACTGATATCACTTATGCCTTCTGCCCTGTCTTTTTTTTTTCCCCCTCCTTTGGCTATTCTGGGTCTTCATTGCTGTGCATGGGCTTTCACTAGTTGTAGCAAGTTGGGGTTACTCTTCCGTTTGAGGCATGGGGTTCTCACTGTGGTGGCTTCTCTCATTGCAGAATACAGTTTCTGGATGCACAGGCTTCAGCAGTTACGGCTCCCACACTCTAGAGCTTGGGCTCAGTAGTTGTGGTACATGGGGTTAGTTCCTCTGTCACATGTGGGATCTTTGCAGTACAGGGATCAAACTGTGTCCCCTGCATTGTCAGGCAGGTTCTTAATCACTGGTCCATGAGAGAAGTTTGTTTGTAATTTTTTTTTTTTGAAAGCCAAGCATTGTGTTGGGTATGGAACTGAGGTGAAAGTGAAAGTCATTCAGTTGTGTCCAACTCTTTGAGACCCCAAGGACTTTGCATTACAGTCCACGGAATTATCCAGGCTAGAATACTGGAGTAGGTAGCCGTTCCCTTCTCCAAGGGGTCTTCCCAACCCAGGGATAGAACCCAAGTCTCCCTCATTGCAGGTGGATTTTTTACCAGCTGAGCCACAAGGGAAGCAAGGAACTGAGGTAAGTAAACTTTAATAAAAGTTTTCTGTTAACCTCATGATATGAACTGAATGTTTGTGTCCCCACACCTACATTCAAATATTGATGTCCTAATCCCCATGTGAAGACACTCACAGGTAGAGTCTTTAGGAGATAATTAGAGTTAGATTAGGTCATGAAGATGAAGCCGTCATGATGGAATTAGCAACCTTACAAAAGAAGAAACTCAAAATGTCTCACTCTCTCCATGAGCATGTACCAAGGAAAGGCCGTGTGAGGACATAAGAGAAGATAACCATCTACAAACCAGGAAGAAGTCCCTCTTCAAACTCTGAATCTACTAGAACCTTGATTTTAGACTTCACAGTATCCATAACTAGGAACAGTAAATATCTGTCATTTAAGGCCTTCAATTTATGGTATTTTGCCATAGCTTCCCAAACCAGCTAAGACATCTGGGTAAGGGCTGTGTTTTATTTAATGTTTGTTGTAAATATGGTTATCACCAAGGGTATAGTTTTCTCTCATTTTCTTTTTTTTCTTCCCATATTTGTCTCTGTGTTTTCCTGTGAACCTTTTCTTAAGTAAAGTCCATGTCTTATAACTAATAGCTCTTTTATGTGTAATCCACTGTTATTATTCAGGAGCCCTATTGATGTAGGGGCGAGATGTTAGGGAGGAGGAATATTCTATAATCTTACAATTAAATCTCCGCTTTTTTAGTTTGTTTGAATCCCTAGGCTGTAACGTCAAAAATATTCTTTAGCCTTTTTCTTCTTCCCTTACATGAAACAGAAATGAGCCTGGAGTTTTTTCATTGTTTTTTACCCATATCACATAAGCCTTTGGTAATGTGATTTTCTTTAGAAGGCAGGCCATTTTTATGGAAAAAATATCTGCTCCTCTTTCAAAACTATTACTGTTTTCCCTCTGTGCCTGAAACTGGAGGGAATTTTTCCTCGAATATTCCCTATCAAAATTTCTTCCCCACAGAGGGGGAAGAAAGGAATGTGTATAAAGTGTAGGTTTCCTTCTATGACTGATCCTTCAAGAATTGTTAACTCTCAAGGAAGAAGCACAAGCTGGAATCAAGATTGCCGGGAGAAATCTCAATAACCTCAGATATGCAGATGACACCATCCTTATGGCAGAAAGTGAAGAGGAACTAAAAAGCCTCTTGATGAAAGTGAAAGAGGAGAATGAAAAAGTTGGCTTAAAGCTCAACATTCAGAAAATGAAGATCATGGAATCCGATCCCATCACTTCATGGGAAATAGATGGGGAAACAGTGGAAACAGTGTCAGACTATTTGGGGGGCTCCAAAATCACTGCAGATGGTGACTGCAGCCATGAAATTAAAAGACGCTTACTCCTTGGAAGAAAAGTTATGACCAACCTAGATAGCATATTCAAAGGGAGAGACATTACTTTACCAACAAAGGTCCGTCTAGTCAAGGCTATGGTTTTTCCAGTGGTCATGTATGGATGTGAGAGTTGGGCTGTGAAGAAGGCTGAGCACCGAAGAATTGATACTTTTGAACTGTGGTGTTGGAGAAGACTCTTGAGAGTCCCTTGGACTGCAGGGAGATCTAACCAGTCCATTCAAGGACATCAGCCCTGGGATTTCTTTGGAAGGACTGATGCTAAAACTGAAACTCCAGTACTTAGGCCACCTCATGCGAAGAGTTGACTCATTGGAAAAGACTCTGATACTGGGAGGGATTGGGGGCAGGAGGAGAAGGGGATGACAGAGGATGAGATGGCTGGATAGCATCACTGACTCGATGGATGTGAGTCTGAGTGAACTCTGGGAGTTGGTGATGGACAGGGAGACCTGGCGTGCTGCGATTCATCGGGTCACAAAGAGTCAGACACGACTGAGTGACTGAACTGAACTGAAGCTCATTTACCTACAGCATCTAACAGTTCATTAAATTAGTGTTTAAATGTTCCTACTAGTTACTTGTTCTATCAGATTTTGCCTCAGTTAAGCTAATTCTCCATATCCTCCCTCTCTCCAGACCTAATGGGACTGTTTATTCTGTGACCTCAATTATCTGACAGATTTAAGAAAAGTCATTGCTTTTCAGATTGTTCAACTTTTTCTTTGCTGTGGGGATAGGAATGATGATTTTTCAACCCTATACTGTTGGAGATGAAATTAGATGCTCCCCCCCTTGTCTTTTAAAACAACATATGTATTATTATTCTTTTTTTTTTTTTTTTACTGCACTGGGTCTTTGTTGCACATGAACTTCTCTAGGGCTCTAGATTCTCCATGCTCAGTAGTTATGGTGTCTGGGCTTAGTTGCAGTATGTGGGATCTTAGTTCCCTGTCCAGGGATCAAACCTGAGGCCCCTGCACTGGGGGCACAGAGCCTTATCCACTGGACCACCAGGGAAGTCCTTCCTTGGCTTTTTATTTGGAAGTCATCCTTGTCCTAAAGGCTTGGACCTTCACCTCTCTTCATTTCATTGATTTCAATTGTAATAATTTGTCATTATTATTATAAATGGGCATAAATTTACTGGAGTTTATGGTTGTTTCTTAGCATATTGCCGTACCTCTGGATGTAGATTGTCAGTGAATCTAAACTACATGGTGATGTGTTAATCTTTTCCATTACCATAGAAAATAACATCATTGTGTATTTCTCAAACAATATAAGGGAGTAAATGTTAGAAGTAAGTTTTATACATCATGCTCTTTTACCTTTAGAAATACATTCATAAATTATATATGTGGAATTTTATATATACAACAGTGATTTAATATATTGATTATGCTTTACTAATTTTGATTTTAAGTACATTAAAAGTTATGCCATTCAAATATTATGACTTTATTATAGCTGTTGGCACATTCTGGGAATGTTGTTTTGATAAACAGTCATACATCCAAAAATTCTGCTGTGACCAAAAGCCCATGTAGAACCACAGTAAAAAGAAAGGATGCGTTGTAAAGAATGCTCAGTTGGTGGAATGTTAGTCGCCATTCATTAAAAAAAAAAGAAAAAAAGATTTATAGAAAAATATATTTGACAAATTCTTAATCTATTTTCTACAGACTTGTTTACCACAAAACTTTGATCCTTATTAAGCATATATGCAGTTTGAATTTCTGCAAAGAATTCCTTTTTCAATGGAATTATTATTATTAAAGAGTGTTTTAGGAAATGTAAATTGGCAAATTCTGCACCAGATCATTCTTTTTAGATAGACTATGTTAAGATTAATTAATTGTATTTATTTGGCAGAAAGTCTTCTCAGTGTGTGACTGGATTCCTGCAAATGATGGACAACCACATTGCTATGGTAACAAAGGAAGTAAGGTACTTCCAACCAGGGATGCTTCTTTTCATGTAGACAATCTGTCACCAGGTTTCTCAAACTAAATTTTCTAAAGTAGATACATGCTTAGAAAATATCTTTTTAAAAAAAAAATAATTTTATTGAACAAAAGTACACTAGTTTGAAAATAACATTTTTGGCAGAATATATTATTAAAATATTGCAGGCTATTTATTACCATAGTTTCATACAATAATGCAAAGTCTTAGGTATACTGTTTGGCTTCCCAGGTAGCACTATTGGTAAGGATTCTGCCTGCCAATGCAGGAGATGTAAGAGATGCCAGTTTGATCCCTGGGTTGAAAAGATCCCATGGAGTAGAAAATGGCAGCCACTGCAGTATCTTACCTGGAAAATTCTGTGGACAGAGGAGCCTGGCAGGTTACAGTCCATGGGGTTGCAAAGGGTCAGACACTCAAAGAACACACACAGCAGCAGCAGATATAGTGTTTGCAAATAATTTAGAAAAGTTCTTTTAATGGAATTTCTCCAAGTTTTAACTATAAATCTGAAACGTTTTTAAGGTGCAAGAAAGTATTTATATTAATTTCTTGATAAGAATGAAAGAAGGAAAGTCAGTTGACTGAAGTGGAAATTTTCAAGGCATCCAGATATTTACAGTCTCTAAACACCACTAGTTAGGAAGGCATAAAGCAGCAAAACAAAGTATCATAATAATAAGCTGTTTCTGTTGTTCAGTCGCTAAGTCGTGTCCTACTCTGTGACCCCATGGACTGCAGCACACCAGGTTTCCCTGTCCTTCCGCTATTACCTGGAGATTACTCAAACTCATGCCCATTGAGTTGATGATGCATCTAACCATCTCGTTCTCTGTTGCTTGGTTCTCCTCCTGCCCTCAGTCTCTCTCAGCATCATTTCTTTCCCAATGAGTTGGCTCTTCGCCTCACATGGCCAAAGTATTGGAACTTCAGTTTCAGCATCAGTCCTTCTAATGAATATTCAGGGTTGATGCCCTTTAGTATTGATTGGTTTGGTCTCCTTGCTAATCAAGGGACTCTCAAGTCTTCTCCAGCACCACAGTTGAAAAGCATCAATCCTTTGGCACTCAGCCTTCCTTATGGTCGAACTCTCACATCCACATATGACTACAGGAAAAACAATGGCTTGACTATATATAAGAAATTGAGTTAAATGTCAGTGATTTCTTTCTTTTAATCCATCTTCAAAGATATATATGTGTGCACAAAGAAGTTGAAAAATTTTCCCCATTTGTGTTTTTAAATTCTCATTAGGAATAGCTTTGCATATAGATAAATAGCTTATCTTTGGCAATGCTCCTACCCTCCCCCTCCAAAAACAATATCTATATAGTAGGATTGGACTATATTTGTGTGACATACAAAATATTCCTCATTAATTTAAGAGAGGATCATGTATTGCATAGTTACTCTTTTCCAAGACCATAGCCTATGTATAGGAGAAGGAAGAAATGCAAAAAAGTAAACATAATTTGAATAGCTAAAAGTGTAGTTACTTCTTGAGATTAAGAAGACAACTGGTGCTCAAATTGGACTGTGTCAAATTTCCCTATGAAGTAGGAAGTATGATAAGTGAATATAAAGAAAGCAAGATAGGATCAATCAAGGCTTTGTGGTTAATGAGAAATTTTCCAGTTTCTTATGGACTGTTGAGTGCCTCAAAATAATATATGGACTTGTGAGTGTCATTGAGTTTATAATGACAGCTGAAGAACATTTGTCACAGAGCAAGTCAATGAAACAAAGTGATTTCTCTGTCTTACTTGGAAATTTGAAGAGGGAATGAAGAGTGATTCATGTAGACTGGAAATTGGCAAGAAGGTTGAAGAGGGAGAAATATCCAAAGTGCTCTTTAACTTGACAATCACTGATTTGATATCTATTATATTTCACAAACTATGGGTGGAAGGTAAAAAGATACCACCTTGGTTTCCCATCAAGGACTAGTAAGTGTAAAAGTCCATGTAAGCAGATGATTACAATACAGAAAGTGTGTATGGAGTTTCAGGGCTTCATACGCACTGGGAGAATGTCTCAGGAAGATAGCAGCAGTATTTCTTAAATTTAAAAATTCTGAGGCTTCAGCAAATGTGTGGCCTTCATTTGAGAGTGCTATGGAAAGCACTATACTGTTGAAGATCTGTTTGTCGTGACCTTACTTTCAGTGTTGAATGAAAACCATGTCATACTCTGCATGGGGCTTTCATTACACAGACTATTGTCACATTTCCCCAGTTTAAAAGAGAGGCAAAACTCATTCTGACTAATTTAAGGCTCACTCCTAAATATATATATTGTATGCATGATAGGTAAGAGTTATATTGGTATTAGTATGACAAAGGCAGAAAAATATTTCATATTCTTGTATTACAGAAACAATCTTTCTAAGACTTAAAGTTCTTGTTCAGTCACTAAGCCGTGTCCAACTCTTAGTGACCCCATGAACTGCAGCATGCAGTTCATGCATCCTGCCCTTCACTATCCTTGAGTTTGCTCAAACTCCTGTCCACTGAATCAGTGATGCCATCCAACCTCTCATCCTCTGTCACTCCCTTCTCCTCTTGCCCCCAATCTTTCCCCAAATCAGGGTCTTTTCCAATGAGTCAGTTCTTTGCATCAGGTGGCCAAATTTTTGGAGCATCATCAACACCGCTCCTTACAATGAGTATTCAGGGTTGATTTCCTTTAGGATAGACTGGTTTGATCTCCCTGTTGTCCAAGGGACTCTCAAGAGTCTTCTCCAGCACGACAGTTCAAAAGCATCAGTTTTTCAGTGCTCAGCTTTTTTTATGGTCCGACTCTCACATCAAGACATGACTACTGGAAAAAAAACATAGCTTTGGACTATATGGACATTTGTCAGCAGAGTGATGTTTCTGCTTTTTTAATACACTGTTGAGGTTTGTCATAGCTTTTCTTCCATGGAGCAAGCATCTTTTAATTTCATGGCTGCAGTCACAATCTGCAGTGATTTTGGAGCCCAAGAAAATGAAATCTGACACTATTTCCACTTTTTTCCCATCTATTTGCCATGAAGTGATAGGACCAGATGCCATTACTTCAGTTTTTGAATGTTGAATTTTAAGCCAGTTTTTTCACTCTCCTCTTTCACCTTCATTAAGAGGCTTTTTAAGATATAAAGTAATTGGACCAATAACAATTAGGTCAGTTTATATGGCACTGAGACTTCAAGGAAACTAAGCTAATAAGTGACTAACTCCATAGAACCCACCTTTTTTTTTTTTAAATTTATCTTTACTTTACAACTTGTACTGGTTTTGCCACACATCAACATGAATCCACCATGGGTGTACACGTGTTCCCAATCCCAAACCCCCCTCCCAACCTCCCCCCCCAACACCATCCCTCCGGGTCATCCCAGTACACCAGCCCCAAGCATCCTGCACCCTGCATCGAACCTAGACTGGCGATTCGTTTCTTATATGATATTATACATGTTTCAATGCCATTCTCCCAAATCATCCCACCCTCTCCCTCTCCCACAGAGTCCAAAAGACTGTTCTATACATCTGTGTCTCTTTCACTGTCTCACATACAGGGTTATTGTTACCATCTTTCTAGATTCCATATTACTGTATTGGTGTTTTTCTCTCTGGCTTACTTCCCTATGTATAATAGGCTTCAGTTTCATCCACCTCATCAGAACTGATTCAAATGCATTCTTTTTAATGGCTGAGTAATACTCCATTGTGTATATGTACCACAGCTTTCTTATCCATTCATCTGCTGATGAACATCTAGGTTGCTTCCATGTCCTGGCTATTATAAACAGTGCTGTGATGAACACTGGGGATACACATCGAGGAAACCACAATTGAAAGAGACACATGTACCCTCAATGTTCATAGAACCCATCTTACTTTTTGTTTTTTTAAAAAAAACACTTTTAAAATATGTTATTTATTGACACTATGTTCTTCCATAAGGAACAGTCATAATTTAATATGAATAAAGGACACTTAGGTCCTGTATACTTTTCTGGTTCAATACGCAGAGTAATGATCTAAACCAGTGTTTTGCTATGCAGTAACTTGGTGGTAGTCCAGGGTCCTTTAGTCATGTTTAGTCATTTGGAAGCTAATTCACAGGAAGGTTATATCACAGAAAGATTATCATCTCCCCGGGGAAAGGGCTCTGTCTTGATATAGAGGTGGGAGTGAGCAGTGAGCTCGCATCTCTCATGCTTTCTTCAATGCAGCTTCATTTAACATTCTCATTGCCATCAGGGGAAGCCTGACAAGTAGGTGAGAACCTTCCAGTTACAAGCTGAACCCACCTCATCCTGGGTCAGTCAGTGTAGGCCAGCCCACCAGTGACTGGGACCAAGGTTGCCCAGAAACTCATGCTTCCTGCTACAATTTTTTGACATGGATGATCATATCACTGCCTAAGGCATTTTTGAAATTAATAAACTAGTTTTAGAGGAGTTTTAGATTCATACAAAAACTGAGCAGAAAATACATAGAGCTCCTATTACCCCCATCTTCCCCTGACCAACCCCCAGAAACTTTTCTGTTATTCATATCCTTCATCACAGTGGTACATTTATTACAATAACTGAACCTACATTGACACATCATTATCAACAACATCCATAGTTTAATGTTCATTTTTGATGCTGTACATCCTATGGATTTGGACAAATGTATAATGACCTGTATCCATTATGTAGTATCATATAGGATAGTTTCACTGCCTTAAAGATTCTCTGCACTTCAATAATTAATCTATCCCTCTTCCCTAACCTTTGGCAACCACCAATCCTCTTACTGGGAGAAGGCAATGGCACCCCACTCCAGTACTCTTGCCTGGAAAATCCCATGGACAGAGGAGCCTGGTAGGCTGCAGTCCATGGGGTCGCTAAGAGTTGGACATGACTGAGCGACTTCAGTTTCACTTTTCACTTTGATGCACTGGAGAAGGAAATGGCAACACACTCCAGAGTTCTTGCCTGGAGAATCCCAGGGACGGGGGAGCCTGATGGGCTGCTGTCTATGGGATCGCACAGAGTTGGTCACTACTGAAGTGACTTAGCAGTAGCAGCAGTAATCCTCTTACTATCTTCATAGCTTTACCTTTTCCAGGATGTCACATAGTTAGAATCATATCATATAGCCTTTCCAGGCTGGCTTTTTTTGCTTAATGATATGCATTAAGTTTCCTCCATATCATCTTACTTTGATGTTAACTTGACTTCTCTAGAGTTCCACCATGAAAACATACTAGTCAACCAAAAATGGATCCCATCCCTTTAATGTCATATCTCAACCACATCTGTTGTAACTCTGAGTAACTAACAGATCACATTAATCTGAAAGACAGTCTTTCTTTTGGAATTCTGAGCATATTTTCTGAGAGTCATTCTAATTATGCTGACTTAGCTGAAATGACTAACCTTGACTTGATCACCAAGCTTCTGTGATGGATTGTGCTCATGGCTTATTCTAAATCATATGGTCACCTTTCCACTGAGATCTAGACTCATTTCAGGAATTCAGGAATTCAGCAGTTGGAGTTGATTGGAAAAGGAGAAATGGACGTAGGGGAGGTGATTAGTATTCTGTGTCATGAACTTTAAATAGACCTTATCGTTTAGTAATTTTCTGGCAACAATTTTTTCTCCTGGTTTTGTTGCTGCTGCTGCTAAGTCACTTCAGTCATGTCTGGCTCTCTTCAACTCCATAGATGGCAGCCCACCAGGCTCCTCTGTCCCTGGGATTCTCCAGGCAAGAATACTAGTTTTGTAAGAGGTGAGAAAAAACAAGCATGCTTTTCTAAAGCAAATTTGTTCCTTGCTTGAACTAGATATTAGAAATGATTTTATTTGAAAATTGAGAGTTTTTTCCTTCTGATCTAAACCTTGGTTTAATAAATACCTCTTTTACAGTATCACCTGTAATTATTTAGAGGCCGAACTTCACATTTTGCCAAATAAATTAGATTTGGCTTCAGACAGAGCCTTTCATTAAATGCTTTCTTTTCCCATGGAAGGAGATAAATGTAAGAGTGAGGGGAGACGCAGGGAGACATAGGCATGAGATAAATTGTTCTCAGAACAAATTCCTGAAAAACAAAGGGACTATTTTGAACTCACACTTATCTAGACTTCATGAGTTTCACAATTGTGTGTTGATTTTCTTCCAGATGAATTTGGCAGAATCAAAAAAAGATCTTTCCAAAATTCTGCCGGCTTAGGTAAAAATATCATTTTTATGTAACAACAGTATTCATTTATTCTATTTAGTGTTTAGTCAAATATTGGTAAGGATTTTATTGAACAAGGAGTTATAGAAATTTAAAAACATGGGTTAATTTTATTACTTATTTCAAAACCATATGACTTGCAAAACATAGTTGGAAAATATATTTGTGGGTGTCAAAGAACCATTAAATATTTGCATGTTGTTTAGGAAGAAATGATTACTTTTTATGTGGAACAATGGCACCATAAAATTCTGATGTAAAGTTTAGAGTTTTCAAATTAAAGAGGCAATATTAGCATACTTATTAAAGATGAGGTAGTTAAACTCAGAAAAACATTTACTTCATACTTCCCAAACAGAATATAATGAGGCAAAATATCTACAATATGTTGATAATGCTAGTTAGTTGGGTTTCAATAGACTTGCCAACCCATTATAATTTATTTTGGCGAGAATTTATCAAGGAACATGTGGACTAGATGTGTTCAGCCCTACAGTATAAGATTTTACTTAAAGAAACTGGTTACAGAAAGCTAAAACATGAGATATTCTGTCTCTATTTCAATATTCTTTCTCTACTTCAAATATTTTGTCTAAGTCTTTCCTGGCTTCATTCCTTGGCATTCTAGTAATATCTGGTTGATATTGAGAAAAGCCACCTAGTTTTGTTCATTATAGTCTAGAACCACAAAGTAGATTTAACAGTCATGAATTATCTTTGGCATAAGCAATCCAACTTACTAATAGGAAGAGACATTCCTTACCTTTCACAAATTCAGACAAAACTGACAATTCAGATTATTTCACTTACAATAAACCTAAAGAAGTAAAACATATATCTGAAAGACTCTACACCAAAATACAAGTCATGTTATATCTATCTAGGTGATGAAAATATTAGCAGTTTTCATCTTCTCTTTTATTTTATATCTATATATATATTTATATTCAAATTGGTAGTTTAGTTGCTAAGTTGTGTTATATCTGGCTCTTACAATCCCATGGACTGTAGCTCACCAGGCTTATCTGGTCATAGGATTTCGTAGGCAAGAATACTGAAGTGGGTTGCCATTTCCTTCTCCAGGGTATCTTCCCTACCCAGGGATCAAACCAGAGTCTCCTGCACTGAAGATGTTCTTCTGCATTGCAGGCAGATTCTTTACCTTAGCCACCAGGGAAGCCCTTTATATTCCTACACTTGGACAATAAAAATTAAATTTAAAAAAAAGAACAAAACCAGAAAGTCCACTTACCATTAAAACATAATTCATAGAATTTCCTTACATGATTTATTTTGTAATTCAAGTGAATATATATATATTTATTTATTTATTTATTTATTTATAATTTGGGCAGGGAGATGACTAGAGAAAGGGATTACCTGGTTTGCAAGGAGTATTATTTTAAATACACTCAAGACTAGCAGGATAGAGACCTAATAGGAAAGGCAGCAGCTAGCATACTTCCTTTGGCAAATCTCTCAGCTGCTCTAGGTTAGATATTTTAGATGGTACCAGCATTTGTAAGAGCTAATACTTTCTCTCTTACAAACATCAAATTATTTATTATTGGCCTTTAAAATGTTATTGTGAGAAAGCAGATTCAGTAGTTGAGTTCACTCAAATGTTCACTGTAATGCATCTATAGTGAATTAAAATTTTCTATGCATCTTGAACTCAATGACTTTTACAGTTCTCCTTTATGCATGTCTCCAACTTGAGACTCAAATTTCAGGTTGAATAATAAGCAGTTTTTTGCAGTTAACAATGCTTATGAATTGCGTGTGTCTTTGCAGTTTTGCAATACAACACACAAATGGGAAAGGATTTATTAAATTCTGAATTAAGCACATTCCCAGGACACTCTCCACAAGGTGACATGAACTGAGTAAATTAATCACTCTGCAAATATGTAGGTTTGGTCATTTCTTCTAATGAGTGGCTCAAAATGGATTGTACTTAGAGTTCAACTAACATTTAAAACATTGTCCAAACTACACTGATTTGCTGACTATTAAATAGTATGACTTCGCATAGAGGTTACCCAAGACATGGTCAATTATTTCCATCCTTGTAATTACTTTTGTTTTCCCACATTTGACAGAAATATAATTTAAAAATATTTTTAAAAATTTAATGTGAAAATATTGGAAGGGCAAGGATAGTCACTGCTGTCAAAACAGCTTTAGTGTGAGGAATAAAAGGAAAGTGGTGGAAACTTCATGAACCAAAGAAGAAATGTTCCATCTGTGGAGAGTAGCCAATACTCTTTCTCGTTTCCAGTCATTTCTTTCCAAGAAAGGACATAGACCCACTGCTAACCAATAATCTAATTTTATAAGAGAAGTAATAAATATAAAATTGTATAAAACCTCTACTTTTTATATCTTAGAAATGCACACTTAAAATATTTTTGTGTTTTTTTGTTTTGCTTTGATTTGTTGACATTGTGCGAACCAGAAACACAAAGAATTTGAATAAAACAGGAAACATATCTCACCTTTGGGTCACCAGTGACCTCTAATGCTGTATTATCTCCACTAGTTTCAATCTAGATTTCTTGCCCAGGTACTTCCTTACATGTGCCTGCCTAGGATGAAAACCAATATTTACTTCCATCTCTTTCACTTCCTATATTTTTATGGAAGACATCTGCCACACTTCTGATAAACAGTCTTTTTCAGATGACTTAATATATTAAAAAGTTTTAGCCAAGTCTTGAGAAGGAGGAAGCTGTTCTGTCTAAGCTCTCATAAGTAGACTCAAGTTCATTCCTTCAATGTATGATAATTTTATAGTTTCATTCTTGTTTTAAAGCATTTAACATAATAATTTAAGGTACTTTGATATGAAATTATTACCATGATCAAGTTTGTCAACATATCCATCACTTTACATAGTTACTATACTTTAGTTCTTAGATTTATTTTTAAGTTTTTGGAGAATACATAATTATTCCTTCTTGAACTTACACATAGGTGGGAAATAAGAGACACAAGTGCTAGCACTTATTTTTACATATAGATCTATAGGTTTACGTCCTAGTGATTGAAGTAGCTTATCTATGCCACTCATATTTTTCATTTCCAACATTTCTCCTATGATAAGATTTAGGGGATGGATATATGAGTAACTTTGAGAAACACATTTATTGGGTTATCTGATGATATTTGAAGTCATTCCATCTATATCTATCTAGAATATTTTGGTGCTCAAGCCAAATTCCCTGCACATCTCCCACATGAATGGTCAATCTGTTAAGCTTGTACAAGGAGTGTATTTAATTCATCTTTTTTGACTTGAAAATTTTTCCTTCATAAACATTCCAGTTTAGCCTGTGAGTTTCTCACTATGAAGCTGGTGTAGGAATAAGTTTCCCAATAAAATAATTAAAAGTTAGAACAACATTTTGTGTTTTCCCTTGGATTTCAAAGCTCAGCAGCAATTCTTCTAGTGTCTGCCAGTCACAGCTATAGCTTCAACTGTGTCAGAAGCTGCCATGTAATAGCCCAATTCGTGATTGTAAAAGGAAATGGTCAAGGCTAGCCCCCCAAACCTAAAGAACCACAGTTTGAAATTCAGAGAATCTGTAAAGAATAGAATTGCATACTATCATCAGTAGAATCCTTTTGAAGCACTTTGCTAGTTTAAATAATGGTCAACAAATGTATTCTGTGGTTCCACACTTAAAATTTGCATCATTAGCAGGTATATATCCATATTGTTCTGGGTTGAAATCCACAAAACGTATTGATTTCAGATCCAATATTCAAGAGCTGTTAATTTGGGTAGTTTCTTCTTCTTCTTCTTTAATCTATCTTTGTACTGTTAGTCATTCAGTTGTGTCAGACTCTTTGAGACCCCTTGGACTGTAGCCTGCCAGCCTCCTCTGTCCATGGGATTTCCTAGACAAGAATACTGGAGTGGGTTTTTATTTTCTCACAAATTAGACCTTTGATACATATATATGTATGTATGTATGTATATATATATATGTACATTTTTTTTTTACTGGCGAGATGCCAACATCTGAAATTTGAGCTAGTTGGATTTAGTGATGATTTATGTGGGGTTGATTAAACCATCCCTGTGAATTGCTTTTTTTTCAAGAGAGTGTTTACAGTTTTCAAACATGAGCTCTGGTTTAAAGTAATCCTGTTTCACAAGATGCATTATTTTAAGGAGGGCTATTGTCTGTGTGCTTTTTTATAGTTACCTTTTAGATCTGTTCCTACTCCATCTATTCACTTGTATGGAATTTTTTGACTCACTGCTGGTGCTTAGCATTAGATAAGGCCTGGGGAGATTGGTCTGAAATGGTGTCAGTGTTAAGATGTAGAAAAACTGATGAAAAGTGAAAAGGAAAGGTTGCTCAGTCATGTCTGGCTCTTTGCGACTCCATGGACTGTTGCATGTCAGGCTCTTCTGTCCATGGAATTCTCCAGGCCAGAACACTGGAGTGGGTAGTCATTCCCTTCTCTAGGGCATCTTCCCAATGCAGGGATTGAACCCAGGTCTCCCACATTGCAGGTGGATTATTTACCAGCTGAGCTACCAAAAAACTGATGAGAATTTTATAAAACCCTGGCTTGCTGACAAATGGTATTCTCCACCACTACCTGCCCCCACCCCAGCCCCAGGAAATAGCAATTTTTATTTCTTTGTTCTATTGTGGTTTCTTATCTTATCCTGGCAGAAAAAGGAGACAAATTTCTTTTGAATGAAGGCCTCAGACTGAAGTTTTCAGTATTTGGAATCTTAGGCTTGCTTGCAGTCATAGTAAACTCGAGGTGGTCAAGAAAGTTATTGCTGGTTTTAAAGCACAGGCCTAGGTCAGGAATTACATCACAAGAAATGTATGATTCAGAATGATATGATAGGCACGAATATGTTCAGCCATTTTATTTATGTGTCATTTATTAAGTAAAAATTTTAGCAACCTCTGCTGCTTCACAAAAAGTATGCCTACTCACAAAAAATAAATGAAAACCTCCACAGGTTCAACTGAGAAGTAAATTGTAGACCTTTGAAAGAAAGCAGCCACTGCTATATATTTGCTAAATCAGAGTCCAAAATAATCAATTGCAACAAGAGGGATTTAACTTAATCAGAGTTTTATGTGTGAAAAATAAATCACTGAGAAAAATTGTGGAAACTGCATTTTAGGAAATATTTAAATTTAGATTGTATTCAAAGTTTTAAAGATGATCTGACCTTTACCAATGTGTGACCTTGCAAATACTCTGATAAGTTATATTTTGAAATGTTCTTCATAAAATGTACTCATAGTCAGTGTCTAGATGAATCATCTGTTTCTTAAATTTTTAAATAATTTTTGTTCCTGCTTTGGTTTCATACATTTTAAAAGGGCATCTTTTTTTTTTTCAGTACCATTTTTCTCCTCCTGAGTTGTTATAAATTTATAGAATTTATAGAAATGTCTCTGTAAAGGAAGAAAGGCTAAAAAGTTAATGAAATGTTAATTAACCACAAACAAACAAAGATGATCATAAATCATAAAGTTTCAATCATCCTTCATCTAGAGTTCATTAATTTCCATGAATAGAAATATTTCTAGTGGGTCAAGGAAAATTCAAACGTCCTGGGAAATTCAAGGGTTAGCTAATATATTAATTATGTGGTTGTTTAGAAGTTGATAAATTGATGGAAAAAGTAATGTTACATGTGATCAAAGTCAAATTATTTAGTAAAGAAGTTTCTAGTTTTATTTTAACTGGCTATTTCACTATAATACTTCCACTTAATTATATTTTGTCTGATAATCATACAAGTCTCCAGGATGTATAAATATGCAAAAACATTAACCTAAGAAAGAACAAAGAGATTAACAAACATCTTAATTCAAATCATTTATTTGGATCAAACATTCAAATCCTTTTACTACTTGTTTATGACTTTAGAATGTCAGATAACTACCATCTTTCTAGAATTTCATATTAGGCTGAAAGAAATATGCTATGAATTATCGTAAAGCACATAAGTTTATTTTGACAGGTCATTAAATGAAACAGGCATTTTAATACTCCTTGTATGATTGGCTTAAATTTGACCTCATGCAGAAATATTATTTAATATGTATTTATGAGGTGAACTAAGGATAAAATTAAAACTTCAAGTTTTTTTTTTTTTGGCCAATTTTGATCATTTGAATATTTTTACTTATTGAAATTCTTCCCACATCCTGGTCAACTCTCATAAAAATGTTTTCTGCCTGTTTCTGTCTAGATTTAGAGATAACTTTACATTTCAAAATGTGTTGTTTTCCCTCAGGAAAGACCCTATCTAATATTGTCTTGGAAAAATGATTATATAAAGATAAATTTGAGAGATGGGTTAAAAGACTGATTTCTAAATGCTGCACAAAAGATTGAACCAGACTGTAACTTCTGTGATATCACTCTTATTTGTCCTTGTATCTCTAGAACCTAGGAAATCAACTTTTACCAACTCATTAAATAGTTATTGAATTAACAAAAGAATAAGGTCATTAACATCATTGTTACAAATTCATTCATTTATACATTCATTCAAGAAAGAACTATTGGGCAAAACTATTGTTCTAGGCATTGTCCTGGAGACTAAGGGCATTCTTAACTTTGCTATGTTAGAAGTTTCCTGAGCAATATTAAAAAGCCTTTTAAAAGCCTCCTCAGGTTAGGAAGCCAAGCCAGAAATTCATTATCAGATTTTACCTGTGGTACCTGTAAATTGGGATAAATTCATCTCTTCTAAAGATCCCCAAAATATCATGAAGTTTTGGGGCCTTCCTAGAAGTGACTTTCCTTACTGCTGTCTAAGGCTAGACCTCTGTAAGTCAGTTGCCTGACCACCTTTCAAAAGAGCTTTGTAATCATTGCCTTCATAAAGTCATCTTTAATTTCTTAAAACTGTCTAATTTATCTGATTCAATAAGCATCACTCTCAAACGTGACATTCTAGGCAAAAATTGTTTATATAACCACAGTTTCCAGTATGTGCTATTAATAAGGAAAACAAACTCTTATGAATCTATTCAAATGATGGTCTTGCCATGAAAATACTATACATAAGAATTTCTAAATTCTAGAAGGATCAAGTGAAGAGATGAAGGATATTTCTGTTTATAAAAGTGCAGTCTATTAAATTATTATGAGTTATAGATAGAACTATATAGAGCTAGAGATAGAAGATATGGAGAAAAATAATGGATCTCCTTAAATGCAGAAAATAGAATATTCAAACATCAATAATATTCCAAACAAAACTGAAAATTACCTTTCATTCGGTCATTCAATTCTATATAACGAATTCTTATTCAACTTGCTCATGGGTTAGTAGCTTCATGAAACTATCTGCTTTTGGACTAGAGTACTGAAAATTCTAACTCAATTGAACATTATGATTTCAAAGTTGTTTAAGCAATGCCACCAGGTGCCTGTGTCCAAGATTACTTACCATAGTTCTTTGTTTTTTGTTAAAGTCAATACTTTCTGGTCTGTGGCTGAACACAAAATATTTCAGAGAAGCATCAAAATGAAACAAAACAGACAAAAAAATCTGTAGATGACAAAAGAAGAGAGTGGGGCAGTGGTTAAGAAATCCACCTGCAATGCAGGAGACTCAGGAGACATGGATTCAATCTCAGTTGGGAAGATCTCCTGGAGGAGGAAACCACAACCGGCTCCAGTATTCTTGCCTGGAAAATTCCATGGACAGAGGAGCCTGGCAGGCTATGGTCCATGGGATCGCAGAGAGTCAGGCATGACTGAAAGACTGACCACACAGAGCAGAGCTAGCTCTCATACTTGAATGCGCTGAAGCTACTGCTTATCAGATATTAGAGATTTGGGGAGAGGTGAATCAGCAGGTTTTAGCCAGTACCTGGATGATTAGAAAGCAGCTACACTTCGGTAAACACTGCCACAGAAATATCACAATGTTCTTTACCAGAGCCAAATGGGAAGAATCTCATGAAGATTAGAGAGAGAGCTTTTGAGAAGGAAACCAAGGAAAAAGAGCACAGGTCATGTGTGATTCCATTAGCGTAAAATTGTAGGAAATGTAGTATAATGTATAGTGACAAAAAATAGATGACTGGTTGCCTGGGAGAGAGGGTGGAGGGGAAAATAGATTGATTACCAAGGGACTCAGGGACAGTTTATGGGTGACAGAAATGTTGGGCTTCTCAGGGGGCACTCATGGTAAAGAGCCTTCCTGCTAACGCAGGAGACACAAGAGACACGGGTTCAGTTCCAGGGTTGAGAAGATCACCTGGAGTAGGAAATGACAGCCTGTTCCAGTATTCTTGCCAGGAAAACTCCATAGACAGAGGAGCCTGGTGGGACTGCAAGTCCATGGGGTGGCAAAGGGTCAGATACAATTGAATCACTGAGCACTTATGTAACTTAACATGGCTGTGGTTAATTATTAAATAATCTTCAAAGGAGAAAGATCTGATGTGAATCCTTACTTGAAGGCCCCTCTAGTCTAGAAGATACCAGATACTAATTAAATAGGTAAAATTGCATCAAAGTTAATGTTTTAAAATATCTGATATTATGGCCAATAACACTACACTGCCTTTGTGTAATATCAGGAAAGCAACACCAGGGCTCTAATAAGTAGAAACATAACCTTCACGGCTAGGGCTTTGACAAATCTCTAGAGACTTTCCATACAACACCTAAGTTCTGAAATATGTATAGCATTTTATTTATATAAATTTAACTTACAGAAGACTAACCAACTTTTCTGTTTTGGCAAGACTTCCTATGCAACTCACCAGTAGTAATACATCAAGTTGACCTATTTATCTAGCATCTTTCTTTTTGGAAGGTAAAATAACAAATCTTTGTGACTTTTTCCAGGGGACCTCTGAGAAATCTCAATTTTAGGTACAAAAGATATAATTCAGAATTCAATTTTGAGAAGATAGGTGAACAAATTCAGACTCAAATGTACATGGTTATAATATTGTAATTAAGTCACTAAGTCATGTTCAACTCTTGGTGACCCCATGAACTATAGTACACCAGGGTCCTCTGTCCTCCAGTATCTCCCGGAGTTTGCTCAAATTTATGTCCATAGAATCAGTGATGCTATCCAATCATCTCATCCTCTGGCTCCCTCATTTCCTCTTGCCCTCAGTCATTCCTAGCATCAGGGTCTTTGCCATTGAGTCGGTTCTTTGCATCAGGTGGCCAAAATATTGGAGCTTTAGCATCAGTCCTTCCAATGAATATTCAAGGTTGATTTCCTTAGGGTTGGTTGGTTTGATCTCCTTGCAGTCCAAGGAACTGTCACAAGTCCTCCCCAGCATTACAATTTATTTCTCCTTTCTACCTCTCTTTCACATTTAAAGATGCTATATATTGCACCCACCCTGTTAATCCAGGTTACTCTCACTATTTTAAGGTGATTTTATTAGCAACTATAATTGTGTCTTCAACCATAATTTACCCCTGCATGTAACCTACAGAGTCATGGGTTCTGGGAATTAAGATCTGGATATATTTAGAGTTCATTATTTTGCCTACCACAGCTAGTTTTCAGTTCATTTCAGTCGCTCACTCATGCCTGACGCTTTGCGACCCCATGAACCACAGCATGCCAGGCCTCCCTGTCCATCACCAACTCCCGGAGTCTACCCAAACCCATGTCCACTGAGTCGGTGATGCCATCCAACCATCTCATCCTCTATCATCCCTTTCTCCTCCTGCCTTCAATCTTTCCCAGCATCAGGCTCTTTTCAAATGAGTCAGCTCTTCACATCAGGTGGCCAAAGTATTGGAGTTTCAGCTTCAACATCAGTCCTTCCAATGAACAGCCAGACCTAATCTCCTTTAGGATGGACTTGGTGGATGTCCTTTCAGTCCAAGGGAGTGTCAAGAGTCTTCTCCAGCACCACAGTTCAAAAGCATCAATTCGTCAGCGCTCAGCTTTCTTCACAGTCCAACTGTTATAGCCATACATGACGACTCAAGAAACTATAGCCTTGACTAGATTGACCTTTGTTGACAAAGTAATAACTCTGCTTTTTAATGTGCTGTCTAGTTTGGCCATAACTTTCCTTCCAAGGATTAAGTGTCTTTTAATTTCATGGCTGCAGTCACCATCTGCAGTGATTTTGGAGCCCAGAAAGATATAGTCAGCCACAGTTTCCACTATTTGCCATGAAGTGATGGGACCAGGTGCCATGATCTTAGTTTTCTGAATGTTGAGCTTTAAGCCAACTTTTTCACTCCTGTCTTTCACTTCCATCAAGAGGCTCTTTAGTTCTTCTTCACTTTCTGCCATAAGGGTGGTGTCATCTGCATATCTGAGGTTATTGATATTTCTCCCAGAAATCTTGATTCCAGCCTGTGCTTCCTCCAGTCCAGCATTTCTCATTATATACTCTGCATATAAGTTAAATAAGCAGGGTGACAATATACAGCCTTAACATACTCCTTTTCCTATTTGGAACCAGTCTGTTGTTCCATGTCGAGTTCTAACTGTTGCTTCCAGACCTGTGTACAGGTTTCTCAAGAAATTCCTTCAGAATTTTCCACAGTTTGTTGTGATCCACACAGTCAAAGGCTTTGGCATAGTCAATAAAGCAGAAATAGATATTTTTCTGGAACTCTCCTGCTATTTCTATGATCCAGCAGATGTTGGCAATTTGATCTCTTGTTCCTCTGCCTTTTCTAAAACCAGCTTGAACATCTGAAAGTTCATGGTTCATGTATTAGAGGTGGCAAATAATTCTTATATCAGTCATAGGAGGGCAAATTGGAAGGTCAGTAACTGGCTTTCAGTTCAGTTCAGTCGCTCAGTCTGTCTGACTCTTTGCGACCCCGTGAATCGCAGCATGCCAGGCCTCCCTGTCCATCATCAACTCCTGGAGTTCACTCAGACTCACTTCCATCGAGTTGGTGATGCCATCCAGCCATCTCATCCTCTGTCATCCCCTTCTCCTCCTGCCCTCAATCCCTCCCAGCATCAGAGTCTTTTCCAATGAGTCAGCTCTTCACATGAGGTGGCCAAAGTACTGGAGTTTCAGCTTTAGCATCCTTCTTTCCAAAGAACACCCAGGACTGATCTCCTTTAGAATGGACTTAATGGATCTTCTTGCAGTCCAAGGGACTCTCAAGAGTCTTCTCCAACACCACAGTTCAAAAGTATCGATTCTTCAGCGCTCAGCTTTCTTCACAGTCCAACTCTCACATCCATACATGACCACTGGAAAAACCATAGCCTTGACTAGACGGACCTTTGTTGGCAAGGTAATGTCTCTGCTTATCAGCAGCTTAAAGCAAAAGGGAAAAGTTGTGTGTTTGATCTTGTCAGAGATGAATAAATCTACAAGTCTTATAAGAATATGAGAAAGAGGACAGTGAGTGAGTTTATGATGAAATATAGTTCTTTGCAGTAAACCATTTCTTTTTTTTTTTTTTTTAGTAAACCATTTCTTGAAACACAAAGCAGTAGGGGATATCTAAAATTGTTGTTTTCTGGGAGCAATGGCACCCCACTCTGGTACTCTTGTCTGGAAAATCCCATAGATGGAGGAGCCTGGTAGGCTGTGGTCCATGGGGTCTCTAAGAGTCAGATATGACTGAGCGACTTCACTTTCACTTTTCACTTTCATGCATTGGAGAAGGAAATGGCAACCCACTCCAGTGTTCTTGCCTGGAGAATCCCAGGATCAGGGGAGTCTGGTGGGCTGATGTCTTTGAGGGGGTCACACAGAGTCGGACACAACTGAAGTGACTTAGCAGCAGCAGCAGGGTCCAGGTAAAGTTCAACATTGCCACTCTCATAAAATAGAGAAGAGTAAAGCAGAAAAAGTAAAGAAGAGAGGCAGGAACAAAAAACAGAATTTCTAGGGCTAAAGCTTTAGATCCAAATAGCTGAAGTTTGATTTCCAGCTCTCCAACTTAAAAGGATTTTGTGGTGGTGGGGCAGGGAACTTAACTGTAGTAAACCTTAATGTCCTTATCTTTAAAATGATTATGATACAGTATCTACTTCAAACTGTTGTTGAGAGATTATATATGAAAGTGCTTATGAAAGTGCTTATAAAATTGCCAGAAGATAGTTAAATGCTCAATTAATGTTATCTGTTGATAACTGATTAATGAATCACTCCAGTGAGATCTCAGTTGGATAAGAAGAGATATGATATATGTTATGCCAAGTGATCTTTCAGTTCTTAATAATTATGAAGTTTTCATGAGCCCTGGATATGTAATAGAAGAAATAATTTTTGGCTTTCTTATTCTCTTCCCTTCACTTACAGTAAAGCTCCTCACAATAAAAAGCTCAGTTCCTGAGATTAAACTCAATCTGCTTTTGGTACTTGAAACCTAGAAGATTCCATAGATACACTTGAAATACTAGCCAAATTGTCAAAACCAAATGCACAGGAGACTTGCTGCATTTCCCGTTCGTGTTCCATGTGTGGTGATTGGACTGATAGCATGTAATTTTTCAAAAAAGTTAAAAACATGACTCCCATGCAAATATAAAATAATCATGTCAAAGGCTTACCAACCATTACTTTATGAGGGAACGATCATATTAAAACTGTTGAGAATTTGGCTTACAGAGATTTGTATTCTAGAAAAAAAAAATGTATTGCTGTGAACAGGAATCCTCTACATTGCCATCAGCTTTCTGTCACTTAGCTTCTAACTATGAGGAGCTGTAAAAATAGCCTAATCAACAGCAAGTCATCAAAGATTCCCAACCTCTTTGCCTCATAAGATCAGATATAGAGGGTCTGCTAGGCAATCTTGAATCTTCTCTTTTGCTGATTTTCAAGTCTTAGACAATTTGACTGATGATTCAGGACATTAAGTCAGAAGAATTGTGCCATGAGGTGAAGGTCTTGTGAGTGATTCTGAAGAGTTTATTGTGAATGGTTCCAAAAGTGCATCAAGGAGGGACTTTGCACCAGAGATAATCCCACATATGACGACTTGAAACTTTTGATGATGTAGATTCTAAAGGCAGTTGATTACTTTAGCTCATGGCCTTGGTGAGTTTTGGATGTGTGTGTGTGTGTGTGTGTACACATGCTTGTGTGTGTTTAACAATTTCTTTGACTTGTATTTAAGAATCAAAATGCACTGTTTACATGCATCCTGAAAGATCCTTGGGGAACAAAGTTTTTGCTAGTTGCCCAAGTCCATTTTAACAACTCTTAAAACAGATTGATTTAGTGTCTCTTATTCTTTCATGTATTATTTGTCTAACCAAAATGTTCCAGCTTCCTACATAACTTCATTGTTTCAGACAACTCAACAGAAGGAAAAGACCTAATACTTTGAAAAAGAGCTGTAATTTTTATTAGGGAGAAGACTTAGTACAAGTAGGGTCATCTATAATTTCATCAGATTGAAATGTTTAAGCAGATTCTTCTTTATATATATATATATATATATATATATATATATATATATATAAAATAGGTAAAATACTAAGTTGTCTGTGAATATACAAGCTCATCTAAATATAAAGACAGTAAGGCAAGTCTGATTTTCAGAAGTCAGAAAAATTATGTGGTAGTTTGTCTGTTTTAAAGAAACGCAGCTTTGGGTCTAGAAACTGCAAAGCAGAGATAAGGAACTCCATAAATTTTGAAAAAAGCATCTCAAGCATCTCTCTTGGGAGGACAGTGGTAAAGTCTGTATTTACTGTATGCTCAAGTACACATCATAAAATTCATTGCTTACTCTCTTTTTATTTATTTTTTCAGTAACACTTTTCATAGAGAAGCAATAAGGGAAAACAATTGGAACATGGAAAACAGAAGAGAATGAAGAAAGCCAGCACATTAATCATTATCAGACCAGTTTATATTTTTTCCTCTTTTTTAGGGAATTATTTTGGTTTTGTCCAGCTTTGTTAGGATATAATTAGCATATTACATTGCGTAAGTTGAAGGTGTACAACGTGATGATTTATACACTTAGATATTGCAAAATGATTACCACAATGTGATACTTAGAACACTCCCATTACCTTGCATAATTACCATTTCTTTTATGGCGAGAAAATTTAAGATATATGCTGTTAGCAAGGTTTAAGTGTATAATACAGTGTCATTAACCACAGCCATCATGCTAAACATTAGATCCTGTTTTCATCTGATGAGAAGTCTGTACTCTTTGACTGATCACTCCGCATTTTCCTCACTCCCAGGTATTGGCAGCTACCATTCTGCTCTCTGTTTCTGTGAGTCCAGCTCTTTTAGATTACAAATATAGGTGATATAAAGTATTTGTCTACCTCTAGCTGCCTTGAATGGAGAAGGCAGTACTCTTGCCTGGCAAATCCCATGGACAGAGGAGCCTGGTAGGCTGCAGTCCATAGGGTCGCTTGGAGTCAGACATGACTGAGCGACTTCACTTTCACTTTTCACTTTCATGCATAGGTGAAGGAAATGGCAACCCACTCCAATGTTCTTGCCTGGAGAATCCCAGGGATGGGGGAGCCTGGTGGGCTGCCATCTCTGGGGTCACACAGAGTCAGACATGACTGAAGCGACTTAGAAGCAGCAGCAGCAGCAGCTGCCTTGTATAGGTTGGTATAACGGTTTAAGTACCCATCTTCTATTCTGGTTTGCATCTTCATCCTTGTTATTTTTGCCCTTAGTATTTCACTTACTTTCTTCTGAACTCATTGTATATTGTATTTATGCAGCATTTCTAGGTGATCTTTGGAGTTAGGACTTTCAAGATTTTCTATGCTGTTAAAACTCTTAATGATTATCTTTTAATCCTTATCTCACTCTACTCAGCAACACTGGATACAGTCGACTTCCTTCTATAAAGAAAAGAAAGAAAGAAAGAAATGTCCTCTTCTCTCTTCATTTCTGAGATAGAATGCTATCCTAATTTTTTCCACTTACTTGACTTTTCAATTTCTGTTTTCTTTACTGGCTGTTTTCCTCTACCAAATCTTAATGGTAGCCTCCTCACTCCTTAATCTAGACACGTTTCCTAGTTTATTGCTTTTGCTAGCAGGGTTTTAATACCATCTAGATGTGACTGCTCTCACATTTATTTCTATTTCTGATCTCTCTTCTCATCCCCAGACACACAGATTAAACTATGTTCCTGACATTTTCACTGGGAGGTCTCAAAGACATCTTAACCCCTTAACTTCTCTCTTATTGTTACTTCCCCAGTATTTCCCTTCTCAATAAATAGCAATTCTACCCACCCTGTTTTTTGTGTTATAAACTGAGGAGAAAACTTTGACTTTTCTCTTTACACTACTGTGTCATACCTCTCAATTCATCACCATGTCCCATCAGCTTTACCTCTAAGATATAGATCTCAGATCTATCTACTTCTTTATCTTCAATGCCACAGTTTGAAATCAATCCTCAGTGAACTACTGGGCTACTCGAACAGTCTTCAATTCTGTCGCACACTTTTCACTCTTTTGGGGGGAGTGTTAATGTTGAAGGTAGTTATATGTATATATTTATATACATATATATAATATGTAAGTACATGATATAATATTAATATGTATATAAATTATATGTATATATAACTATATACACATATATATAAATTTTCCTGGAGAAGGGAATGGCTACCCACTCCAGTATTCTTGCCTGGAGAATTCCATGAACAGAGGAGCCTGGCAAGCTACAATCCATGGGGCCGCAGAGAGTCAGACTTGACTGATTGACTCACACACACACACACACACACACACACACTTACACACAAAATTTGTTCTGTGTCAAGTGTTTCTTACATCTGAACTCCCTTATGTCTAACCCTGTTGTTTTCTAAATATTATATCATTGGTAATTTTAATTTCATGTTAAGGAACTATTTAATAGGAATTTTTACCTCTAAATCAGTTTTTATTTTTTATATGAGATTAATGTTTTTAAACATAATTGAATTCAAACATTGTACATATATATATTTATGTGTGAAGATATATATATACATGTATGTGTAGAAATATATATATATATATATACACAAACATACACATACATATTAGACAATAAAAGTGTTGGCTTATCCCTTCCACTGAAAGGCAAACACTTCAAATTAGACCTTTAAAAATATTTTTTTCATCATATACATACACATGAAAATATCTTATAACAGGATTTTCAGTTAAAAATATATGATGGCCTTTTATATTATTCTCCTAAGTTCTATTAGGACCCTTAGTAAGAGAATATGGTCACGGTATTTCTACTTTTTATATGCCTGAAATGGGAAGAACAAGAGGCAAAATAATCCATGTTTTTCGTGAGCTATTTGGAACTGTGCTTTTAAAAAGTTGATCCAAGAGTGGTTTAAATTGGCATGGGAAGAAGACGGGGCAGAAAACCCTGTTAGAACACTATTGCAAGAAGGGACAGAGTCCAGATGATACAGAAAGTAGCAATAAGATTAGAATGAAGTGGTTGAGGTGATTATTGTAATGATTAGTGAGAGTGGGAATGAATAATGGTGTGAGAGGGAGAGGGTGCAGATGAGTTCTGAAGTAGGAAGACATTTCCTCTAATAACTCTGAAGGGCTCTCAAGAGAAGGAGCTGGGCTGGCAGGAGACGATACACTGGAAAGACATACTGTGGTCTTCCTGACTTCTTTTCCCCTGTTGAAAAAAGTAAGAATTTGAGTGAATTTATAATTTTCCAGTAGAGCCCACCATGTGTTTAGGGGGTGGAAACTTTCAGTCCCATACCCATCCCCAAGGAAGGGAGAGGAGCTGGAGATTGAGTTCAGTCACCAGTGGCCTGTGATTTAACCAATCATGCCCATTTAATGTGGAGAAGGAAATGGCAGCCCACTCCAGTATTCTTGCCTGGAGAATCCAGTGGACAGAGGAGCCTGGTGGGCTGCTGTCCATGGGGTCGCACAGAGTCGGACACAACTGTAGTGACTTAGCAGCAGCACCATAATTTGTAGTACAATGTTTAAGTGCATGAATTGTATGAAAATTAGGGTTGTGCTAAGTAAAATGCAGTCTGTAAAAGAGATATTGGAAATACAGGAGTATATCAAAGTCATGTCACTTTTCCAATTCAAAATTATGTTGAGCAGCCCACCTTGAAATGTATTTTATAAGAAATATTGACTTCATTCACTGTTTCTGAGTATAAATGCTCTCTAAATCCTCAATATTGAAACTTATTGTGGTTAACTTAGGCACTATCTATTTTGAGTAATAATGTGGATTATTACTCAATAGTAATATGAGGTCACTTAGAATTACACTCAGGGTAAATAATTTTACTAAGTAGTATGTATACTGAAAACATTTAATAATAAACCTATTTAGACATATTTATGGACATGAACTTGAGAAAATTCCTGGAGATAGTGGAGGACAGAGGAGCCTTGCACACTGTCCATGGGGTCACAAAGAGTCAGACATGACTTAGCAACTAAACAACAACAACAAACTATAGTTCATAATTATTTATGATAAATGTTGAGAAAAATATAAAAATTCTTGTTTATGAAATCAGCTACCTTATGAGATTTAATAATACTTATATATGTACATGTAGCAGAATATGATGCTTTATTAATAAGTGGATATATGTTATTCTATCTTTCTATTATTTTGCAAGAAGCAAAATTTCCACTGTTGTTGAAATGGAATATATGGTATGTAATTATATTTTAAATAGACGTACATATACATATGTATCATGTAGAAAGATGAGAATACAATTACAGCAATTTTATAAAAATGATTTATGCCAACAATTACTCCACATGGGAGAGAATGGCACATTGCACTAATCACTGACCTTGAGCTCATAAATATTGAAGTAATGTCCTGAGGCTTTATGAACAAGAAAGACATTCAGTGTTTCACAAACCCTGTGACATATAATTTTAGTCTCCCTTTTAGACATTTGAAGTGATTACAGTGGTTACATTATTTCATCCTTTCTACAGTCTGTATTCTCCACAGATTTATTTAATGTACTACATAGTTTACAAACTTTATAAGCTAATTATGACATGTAGATGCTCATTACAAGTTAATTTTGAAATGACAACCATATTATTGAAGTCACAAAATGTAAGTATCAAGGTAAGAGAAACAAAACAAAAATGAGAGGAGGACATCCTTCAGTCAAGCAGAAATGTTTTAAATTTTCCACCTATTCCTAATTTTTTGCTAGACCTTTGTTAGTTACCTAAAGAGGAGTTTAAATGCTCAAGACTCTGCACATAGACCTTCCTTTATTAGGCTCTCAAAAGTTTGTTCATATAGTAATTACTTACAACATTGGGTTCATAATATCACTTGCACTATATCTGTGCACAATTTAAGTGACGTCTTTTAAGAGTAGCCTTACCCTGTGTGCTGAGTTTAGAGTCCAGCCTCCATATAAAATGAATTCCACTGTACTTCATAGAATCACTTTCACCATTTTTTCTCAAAAAGTGAAGATCAAAGGATTGTCCATCTTCACCCACACTCTCTACCCTATAGGGTCAGTTCATTTTCAAATGTGTCCCTCTGCCTACAAGGCAGGTTCTGTTGTCAGTAGGTGCTTATTCAGCTCTTAACTTTAAAAAAGTGGGATGAAGGTGTCCTATTCAATCATCTTCCCTTTCTTGCTTTGGGACTTCTCTTTACTTTTATTTGCTACTGACCCAACTGACCTGTTGCCAGAGGCATGAGTGGTAATTGGCTCTTTATTGCTTAGGGTTGATAATAGTATGTTTTAAAGTTATATTTAGGTAATTAAATATAAAATACTTTTAAAACAAAGCCCTTAAATGTGTTTTGTTCCGTCAGTTTTATCCTAAGAATTTCCTCTCTATCTCTGATCCCAAATAGGTGAAAAATCTACTTGAAGGAAAAACAAATCTTTGCTTAAATCTGTTGAGTTTCTCCAGCTCCCTTCCTGTGCAGCCCTACTTTTCTTTCTTAGCAGGACTTAAAGAGTAAGTGAGGGGTTTCTGTTATGTCAAAATAAAGCAGCCCTGCGAAGTTCTAAAGTTCTAAAGTCAGAGCAGTTGGCTTCCATGCTCATCTGTAGCTGACTGACAGCTTGAACTCAAGTACCTTCCTTAATCTCTCTGTGCCTTAATACCCTTAAATCCGCTAAATGGGAATAGTGGCAAGTTTCTCAGGTGTTTTTGTTTGAGCAGCTTTATTGAGACTATAATTAACTGCACCTATTTAAAAGCAGGATTTGATAATTTTGGTATATAGTTATATGTACCTAAAGCCATCACCTCCTTACGAGGGCTCTCCACTCTACAGAGTTTATGTAATAATGTGTGTAAAGCAGAGAAGAGTCTTACAAAATGCTAAAAATGTTACTTATTTCTGTGTTCATTTTATTCCTCAAACCTCTAATTTTCTCATCAATTTTACTGGAACTGGTTGGTGAAGTGTTATCCATGACCACCATGATTGCCAGAGCACCATTTCTTTGTTCTTATTATCCTAGAAATTTCTACTATATGTGATATTGCTATGAAAAATTCATCATATAATTAATATTATGAAGAAGTAACACTTTGTAAAGACTGAGCAATCACTGTGACTATTAAAATGACAAAATATTAAGCAAACAAATTCATCAATTACATGTAAGTAATTGATGAAACAAACAAATTCATCAATTAAATGTAAACATCTACCTTGTGCTGGATTCTTGGAATAAAAAGGCAAGTAGACCTCATACCTGCCTGCTAGGAATCCTTAAAAATAAATGAGAAAAAATAAAGGAAACAATTCAATGTGGTAAGAGTGATAGAATGTATATGTAAAGAAGAGTGAAGAATTCAGATTTTTATGCTCTGGAGAATCAGAGAAACTTTACAGAAGAGTCGATATTTAAGCCAGTTCATTAAGGATGAGATTGCCGGGAGAAATATCAATAACCTCAGATATGCAGATGACACCACCCTTATGGCAGAAAGTGAAGAGGAGCTAAAAAGCCTTTTGATGAAAGTGAAAGAAGAGAGCGAAAATTTGGCTTAAAGCTCAACATTCAGAAAACGAAGATCATGGCATCCGGTCCCATCACTTCATGGGAAATAGATGGAGAATCAGTAGAAACAGTGTCAGAATTTATTTTTGGGAGCTCCAAAATCACTGCAGATGGTGACTGCAGCCATGAAATTTAAAGACGCTTACTCCTTGGAAGAAAAGTTATGACCAACCTAGATAGTATATTCAAAAGCAGAGACATTACTTTGCCGAGTAAGGTCTGCCTAGTCAAGGCTATGGTTGTTCCTGCGGTCATTTATGGATGTGAGAGTTGGACTGTGAAGAAGGCTGAGCACCAAAGAATTGATGCATTTGAATTGTGGTGTTGGAGAAGACTCTTGAGGGTCCCTTGGACTGCAAGGAGATCCAACCAGTCCATTCTGAAGGAGATCAGCCCTGGGATTTCTTTGGAAGGAATGATGCTAAAGCTGAAATTCCAGTACTTTGGCCACCTCATGTAAAGAGTTGACTCATTGGAAAAGACTCTGATGCTGGGAGAGATTGGGGGCAGGAGGAGAAGGGGATGACAGAGGATGAGATGGCTGGATGGCACCACGGACTCGATGGACGTGAATCTGGGTGAACTCTGGGAGTTGGTGATGGACAGGGAGGCCTGGCGTGCTGTGATTCATGGGGTTGCAAAGAGTCAGACACGACTGAGTGACTGAACTGAACTGTACTGAACTGAAACATTCATCAGGTGAATAATAAAACTACCAAATTCAATTAGCAGAAAAATAATTAGCAAAAATATGAATGATTTAGAGTAGGGCAAAGAATTCAGTGCACGTTAGGGATAGGCCGTATAAAGAAAAGAGCCTGGATATGAAGTTAGAAGGCTTACTCATGGCCATAATTTGATGGTCATTCAAAGGATTTTGAATTTTGCATGTGAGTAAAATGATGTTATTAAAGGTTCTGATGCAGAGACATAACATAGACAACTTTGTATTTGAAAAATACATTACTGATGTGGAGGATGAACGGAAAGCTAGGGAAAATAGGGTGGAGGGAGTAAAACCCATTTGGCCACTTTTTTAGTTAATTGTTCAACCTTTGGATGAAATGAAGTTGAAGTGAAGCCTAGGCAATGAGCAGACAAGTGGGACAAACATGTAACAAAGGTAGAATCAGTAAGATTTAAAAAGATATTGAGAATTGAAGGCATGAGAGAAGATGAAGATGATTTAATATTCTCACTTGGGAATTTCAGTTGATGGTGGTGTTCACCAAGATATGAAATCCAGCACTTTATTTACTGCATAGAAATAACATAATTTTATTATGAAATGTGTTCATATTACTTATAACTTATGGACTATACATTTTAAGAAATATCTGTAAAGATAAAATTTCACTATTTTTACTGCAAAATTTAAGAACAATGCTGAAATGGATTTGCTATATAACATAGCCTTCCCTACTTTTCATAATGTAAGCAATTTTAATAAATTATACTTTGGAAATATCTTGACTTCCTTTCAATATGGAACATCATTAATCCCGAAACACTCTCCTAATGGTTCATACTCTGCTGTCATCTATTGGTGAGGCCCATCTTATAAGAATTCTGCAGTGTGCCAACTTCCTTTGGACTTGTCATATATTAAAATCAAGACAAACTTTACTCCTGGCTTTCATGCTTCAATTCTCTATCACTTTCTCAAGGCCATGTAACTTCACTCTTGTGTTTTGTGAAAACAAATGTCCCTGATATCTTTCACCTTATATTGTGTCAAGAAGAAAGGAAAGGTATTGCATGGACTCACCTTCCCTTTTTCCTGTGTTGACTCTGAAAATGCATCTTAAGTGATAATAGTAAAAACTCAGGGAGCAGCAATGCTAAAGAGGAGAATGTTTTCCTGTACTAAAGGAGAATCTGGGTCCTTGTCTTGATTCTGCCACTAGCTTAATATCTGACCTTGAGAAAACAATTTTACTTGCTTAATGCTCCATCTCATTCATATATATATATGAATATATATATATTATATATATATATATATAAAGACATCTATTCTCTCTAAAACTGACTTTTTGGCAGTCTGGGTGAATGTAATTCCTATTTGCTTTGTTTCCAACTGCTTCTGAGTAGTGGATTTTAACATTTTTCAGTGAAAAGACAGTAAGATGGGGCGGGAGATGGGAGGGAGGTTCAAGAGGAAGGGGACAAGCCTATACCTATAGTTGATTCATGTTGATATATGGCAGAAATCAACACAATATTGTAAAGCAACTATCTCCAATTAAAAATAATTTTTAAAAACATCAGATTAAAAAAAAGAGAATAAGAAACTTATTAAGAACTAATTATTTGATAGTGAAGATATTTGAACAAGTTGCAGATATATACGGCTTTTATTTAGAATTACTGATAAAGGCAAGGCTCTTGCATGTGAGGATTCATCAGCCGCCCAGGCTGTTGCATAAAGGGCAACTAGAAGCTCAGCAATAACAGCCATATCATTCTGATAGTGTCCAATTAGGCAGGAGCTGTAGAGCTCATCGGAGGGTAATTTGGAGCAGATGCCAGCATTAAGACACAGATGTAGGACATTTTTCAATGGCAGTGAAATGTGTGTGGTATAGGATGGCTGATGGCTTCATCATCGCTTTTCTTGCCATGGTTACAGTGGTAAAATGCACTAACATTCCACTGCTTTTAAGCTCTTAGATTACTCCCAGGAGCAGGCTGTCCTCCAGGTAGACATACTTTCAGAACTGAGGGTCATTACATTTTAATTTATTCAGTCTTCATGCCCTTTTCACAATCTGATATCTCACATTCCAGATGTTGGAGTCAGAATAAATTTCAGAGTATAACACCCAGAGCTTTACCCCACAGAACCAGAAACAGATGGGCAACTTTGATAACCCAGGACTCGAGTCTGGCAGAACAGTGCTCTCTCACCACTATCACTGAGAGTTTAAGTGGATAATTTCTAAGCATCAAATGTCAGTGCATTTTCTTAAAGATGGCCTATATCTAATTCTTCTCTCTTCCTGAAAAGTTAGTCTTCACTCAGTTTGAACAACCAAGATAAACGTCACAGTTTCTTTCCTTTGAATAATACCATTCTCTTTGGATGACAAAACTTTGGAGGTTATTCATAAACCTTCCCTATCTCTCTTACTGTCTCCCTTTTGAACAACCAAACAGAACTTATGAATGCCACCTCTTTATCTAATTCATAGCCCAGCACCTTTTTAGGCAAAGACAGTGAAGGTTAATATTGGTGATAGTGAAACAAGTGTGAATGTGTATGTGAAACAATTGAAGATAACTTCAAAACCAAGATGTAATCTATGAAAAGTTTTCTGAGTGGGTTGGACCCTGATAAAGACAAGAGGAAGCACTGGCTGAGTGGAGAGAGATTTTCCAGACTGAGTCGTAGTAGTGGTAGTGGGTTAGTTGGTAAGTCGTGTCCAACTCTTTACACCATAGGAAATGTGTACAGAGAGGATTGAACATAATTTGTCAGAAGTTCTGAATTCAAGGGAGAGTAATGTTTAAGGAGCTGAAAGAGATGAGCATAAAAAAGAAAGAAAATGATCTCCTTTCCAATGGAGGACCTTGGGAATCAGGCAGAGGACCAGGGACTTAGAGTTTTATAATTAGCATATCACCATGCTGAAAATACAACAGAGTAGAAAAAAACATAGTCTTGGATTCTGTGAGGCCAGCAAAGAGATGACTAACTCTAGTCAGTCACTAACTCTAGTCTAGTCTGGTTAGTCAGCATAGAGATGACTAACATAGAGATGACATACAGCATGATGCTCTCACCCCATTGCTGTATGACCATATTCAACTTCCCTGATGTCTCAAAGCCTCAGTTTGCTTATCTGTAGAATGGATACAGTCAAGCAGCAATGACATGGCTCTGCTGTGCGAATTAAGTGCAATAATGCTTTCGAAATACTTGGCAGAACCTGGCCCAGGGTAAGCACCCAATATATGCTGGCAATAATTCATCTTATTGTTGTCTGGCAGCTGGAGGCTGATTGCATTGAACTGGGCAGAATGACCTTCACTTGGAGCCCTTTCGAGGTTTTCCAAATTAAATGGGCTCTGATTCATTTCATGATGTTTATTGCTTTTTCCTTAAACGTTAAGGTGCTCTTTCTCTATTGAAATGGTTCCAATTACAGACACTAGAATCAAGGTGATTCCTAAGTCTTCTAAAGGCACTTTCTCTCCTTTGTGTGTGTGGTGTAGTTGAAATGATCCATTATGTTCATCCTCCTGAGAAGGCAGTTGGCTGTTTAGCAAAAGCATTACAAAGTAAGCTCATATACAAGCTATTATCCACTATAACCAAAATCTTTTTAAACATTATTTATTTACAAAGAGAGAGTGGGTTTTCATTTTATGTCTCAGCTGCTGCTGACTTTTCCCTAGGTAAATTATCTTGCAGTATTCATGTTAAATCTCATTTCATTATATCTGCCAATCTTCCCACGCTTGTCATTCAACAAGTTAGTCATCTCTCCTGTTTACTTTTTTTCTTGTTTAGAATTATCTGCACATTTCATTAATGTTAAATTTAAATCATCTGCTGCTTCACAAGGATGGTTTCTGTGGAACCCACTCCTCCACAGATTCTAAGGCTATGCTGTTGACAATTCATCAAACTTCGTTTTGATGGTTACAGGTATTTTTTCCTCTGCATGTCAGGCTTTCCAAATAAAACTTCCATATAAATGATATATTTCTGAAAACAATATGTACTCATTCATTAATTCATCATTTATTCATTGCTTATTATGAGGCAGGCATTTTGCTAGGCCCTGGAGATCAAATTCTTCCTCTTAAATAGTAACATTTTAGAGACAGAGTAAGACCTGTAACAAACAATTATAATGCAGCATAGTAATTACTTTGCCTACAAAGTATAGTCAAAGCTATGGTTTTTCCATAGTCATGTATAGATGTGAGAATTGGAACATAAATAAGGCTGGGTGCCAAATAATTGATGCTTTTGAACTGTGGTGGAGAAGACTCTTGAAAGTCCCTTGGACTCCAAAGAGATCAAACCAGTCAATCCTAAAGGAAATCAATCTTGAATAACCATTGGAAGGACTGATGCTGAAGCTCCAATACTTTGGCCACCTGATGTGAAGAGCTGACTTATTAGAAAAAACCCTGATGCTGGAAAAGATTGAAGGCAGGAGGAGAAGGGGATGACAGAGGATGAGATGACTGGATGGCATCACTGACTCAGTGGACATGAGTTTGAGCAAACTCAGGGAGATAGTGAAGGACAAGAAACCCTGGCATGCTGCAGTAAATGGGGTCACAAAGAGTTGGACACGATTGAGTGACTGAACAAGAGCATAGTAATTACTGTAAGAGATGTGTGAAGAATTGATATGCATACTCAGAGAGGGTAGAGATTACCTTTAAGTTAAATTTTGAGTTGGGCTCTTTTTTTGGCCACATTTCTTTGGCTATGGGATCTTAGTTCCTTAAGCAGGGATCAAACCAATGCCTTCTGCAGTGGAAGTGTTGTAAGAAGGGGGACCCCTTCCAAGGCACCGAACTGGGCTCTTGTCTAACATTCAGAAATGAATTGCCCGAGGAGACACATGTGCTGACAAAGCAAGAGATTTTATTGGGATAGGGCACCCGGGTGGAGAGCAGCAGGGTAGGGAAATCCAGGAGAACTGTTCTGCCACGTGGCTCACAGTCTCAGGTTTTATGGTGATGGGATTAGTTTCTGGCTGGTCTTTGGCCAATCATTCTAATTCAGAGTCTTTCCTGGTGGTGCACACATCACTCAGCCAAGATGGATGCTAGCGAGAGGGATTCTGGGAAGTGGACGGACATGCAGTGTCTTTTTTCGACCTTTCCCGAACTCTTCTAGTTGGTGGTGGCTTATTAGTTCCATATTCCTTATCAGGATCTCCTGTCATAAAACAACTCATGCAAATGGTTACTATGGTACCTGGCCAGAGTGGGCAGTTTCAATCAGTGTGCTTCCCCTAACAGAAGCACAGAGTTCTATCCACTGGACCAACAGGGAATTTCCCGAGGTGGGATGGGAAAAGGAAGACTTATTGTTATAATCTTTAATGACACATATCTAACCCTGCATACTCACAGTGTATAAGCAATCCTAATACATACAAATACATACCCAAACCAATATGTTTCCACTGCATGCACACACACAGACACACACACACCTTTAAACTGAGTGAATTTTCTTCTCTCAGTGTATCAGGATTTGTATACAAGGTTGTTTCAAGGTATTTGAAAGGTAAATAACAAATTATACCATCTAGAACACCTGTTTCCATTGAAAACTCACTCTTTTAGACATCACTGATTCTTCATTAAAGACTCTCACCATACTGTATAAACAATGTTGTATTTATATAGATGCACTGGTCAAAGTCACTTCTTTCTCATTGGAGCTTTCCTTCTTGGCATAAGAGGATATATATCCTGAAGCTTCATCCTCTTCCTTTTGTCCCTTCATTGCCTTTTTAGGATCTTCTCTGTGTTCCTTCCAGATACTCTATTTGGATAATCTTCTTAGGCTCTCTCCTGAAGCAGCCTCTCATACCTATGCACCTATGCAAGAAGTAGAAACAAAAGTACTCCTTTTGTCATTTTAACAAGATGCAAAGGAATTTTTAACCCTCCAGCCCACCTAGGCTCTGTAGGCACCAAAGCTGTCTCTGGTCTTTAACTTAGACTTAGCTCATAAATCCTGGAGTAATACGTGGAGGGCATGCACACCCACACGCGTGTGCATGCACACACACATTATATGTATATTTATATTTTTATTTATATTATATATATCAGTTCAGTTCAGTCACTCAGTCGTGTCCAACTCTTTGTGACCCCATGAATCGCAGCACGCCAGGCATCCCTGTCCATCACCAACTCCCAGAGTTCACTCAGACTCACGTCCATCGAGTCAGTGATACCATCCAGCCATCTCATCCTCTGTCGTCCCCTTCTCCTCCTGCCCCCAATCCCTCCCAGCATCAGAGTCTTTTCCAATGAGTCAACTCTTTACATGAGGTGGCCAAAGTACTGGAGTTTCAGCTTTAGCATCATTCCTTCCAAAGAAATCCCAGGGCTGATCTCCTTCAGAATGGACTGGTTGGATCTCCTTGCAGTCCCTTGGACTCAAGAGTCTTCTCCAACACCACAGTTCAAGAGCATCAGTTCTTCGGTGCTCAGCCTTCTTCATAGCCCAACTCTCACATCCATACATGACCACAGGAAAAGCCATAGCCTTGACTAGACGGACCTTAGTCTGCAAAGTAATGTCTCTGCTTTTGAATATACTATCTAGGTTAGTCATAACTTTTCTTCCAAGGAGTAAGCGTCTTTTAATTTCATGGCTGCAGTAACCATCTGCAGTGATTTTGGAGCCCCCCAAAATAAAGTCTGACACTGTTTCCACTGTTTTCCCATCCATTTGCCGTGAAGTGATGGGACCAGATGCCATGATCTTCATTTTCTGAATGTTGAGTTTTAAGCCAACTTTTTCACTCTCCTCTTTCACTTTCATCAAGAGGCTTTTTCGTTCCTCTTCACTTTCTGCCATAAGGGTGGTGCCATCTGCATATCTGAGGTTATTGATATTTCTCCCGGAAATCTTGATTCCAGCTTGTGCTTCATCCAGCCCAGTGTTTCTCATGATGTAACCTGCATATAAGTTAAATAAGCAGGGTGACAATATACAGTCTTGACGACTCCTTTCCTGATTTGAAACCAGTCTGTTGTTCCATGTCCAGTTCTAACTGTTGCTTCCTGACCTGCATACAGATTTCTCAAGAGACAGGTCAGGTGGTCTAGTATTCCCATCTCTTCATTATTACAATATGTTTGCAAGAGCATTGGCTTTTTAGATTAAATACTGGATACGCTGTCCTCTAGCTGTGTCATCTATCATGTTTTTAGTTAGCCTCTCACATTCTTAGTTTCTTTAGATACAAACTGGAAATAATAATGCATTATGTATGAAATTGTTTATGAAAATTAATTGACAATAAGGTTGCTGCTGCTGCTGCTAAGTCGCTTCAGTTGTGTCCGACTCTGTGCGACCCCAGAGACGGCAGCCCACCAGGCTCCCCCGTCCCTGGGATTCTCCAGGCAAGAGCACTGGAGTGGGGTGCCATTGCCTTCCCCAGACAATAATGTTAATTCATGGTAAATAGGTGGGGAAACAATGGAAACAGTGACAGAATATTTTCTTGGTCTCCAAAGTCACTGTGGATGGTGACTGCAGACATGAAGTTAAAAGATGCTTGCTCTTTGGAAGAAAAATACTGACAAACCTAGACAACATATTAAAAAGCATAGACATTACTTTGCCTACAAAGGTCCATACCATCTAAGCTATGGTTTTTCCAGTAGTCATGTACTAGATGATAAAAAGGCTGAGTGCCAAAGAACTGGTGCCTTCAAACTGCAGTGCTGGAGAAGACTCTTGAGAGGCCCTTGGACAGCAAGGAGATCAAACCAGTCAGTCCTAAAGGAAATCAACTCAATACTTTGGCCACCTGATGGACGATCTGACACATTGGAAAAGACCCTGATGCTAGGAAAGATTGAGGGCAGGAGGAGAAGGGAACGACAGAGAATGAGATGGTTAGATGGCAACACTGACTTAAAGGACATGAGTTTGAGCCAACTGCAGGAGATGGTGAAGGACAAGGAAGCCTGGCATGCTGCAGTTCATGGGGTTGTGAAGAGTTGGACACAACTGAATAACAATAAAAAATAAACTAGATAAAGCACTTGGTATATGACATAAGTTAAATATTAATGCTCTTTTGGTCACAGTTCTCCCCCTCCTTTGTTACTTTATATAAACACAAATGAAATTTGTCATAATCTCAGATGTTCTTCTATTGCAAAGTGGGAACATTCCCCTTCTATGTCTTTTGAGTTCTTGTGGCTGTACTAATTACAAAATTGACACAAGATAGATAAATAGAGGAAAAAGGAAATGCAATTCATGGGCATGGAGAGCTTCTAGAAATGGGCCATGAGATGTGGCCAAAGCAGGCAGCTTTTATACTTTTTGGATGAAGAAATAATTTTATGAGGAATTGAGAGGACCAAGCAAATAATGTTTGAGGTGCAAAACTAGTGACGAGTCTAAACAGAGTTTTGGCTTGGGGTAATATAGAAGTCGCCAAGAGTCAGACGTGACTGAGCTGAATAAAGAAGTCGCCAAGAGTAAGACACAACTGAGCGACTGAACTGAACTGAATAAAGAAGTCGCAGAGTCAAACACGACTGAGCAACTGAACTGAATAAAGAAGTCGCAAGGTTTGTTGATTCAGGCTTCTTGTCCTCAGTTCCCTATCTCTGGTGATAAGGATGTCTTTTTAGTTCCAGATGTGGGCAGTGCCCCTTTCTTTCACATGAGAGATTTATTTCCTGCTTTCTGGGCCTGGGAGACAGAAAGGAAGATCAGAGTGTCCCTCTTTAATCAAAATATCCAACATGTCATCCAGGTACATTTGGGGGTGGCCTATCCTGGGCCCCAACACTTCCAAAAGAAGAAGAATGTTTCTTGAAACCCTCAGGTTCAGAAGAATAAAGCAGTAGCATTGATAGTGTACAACAGAACCTGTTGGAGACACGAAAACAATTTTAGTCTGCTGAACTCCCTAGGATTGAACAAATAATAAACTGAAAAACAGACCAATTTATGATCATGAAATATATGTTCAGGAAAGGACTCTAGAATTATGAGCAAATAAACACATATTTCACTGGGTCCTTTTTTCAAGGTCTATTTCATGACTATAAACTAAAGGCATTGTTATTATCTAATACTAGATCAGAATTTACTGATAATAATAAATATCAAAAGGGATCACTAACAGAGAGATGAATGGCACAGTATGTGACAGGAACCCAAGGAATATAATTTTTTAATTTATGTATTTCACTCAAATAATCATTTATATAATAAGAATTCATCTTATAAACTTGTTAAACATTTTATTAATTATTTCTACAGATTTATGGTTGAAACATAATTTATAAAGTATGCTTGGTTTTGTGGGGGCAGGGGGAAGAAGTGAATTATTTTTATTGAAAACAAAGTACTCTCTAAAAGGATTAGGGTTAAATTTTTACTTTTCAAATTACTGGGTAGCCATTCCCTTCTGCAGGGTATCTCCCTGACCAAGGGATCGAACCCAGGTCTTCTGCCTGGCAGGAAGATTCTTTACCATCTGACCACCAGGGAAGCTCAAATTGAAGTATAGCTGACTAAAAATATTAGTTTCAGATGTGCAAAACAGTGCTTCCATATTTTTCTGAATTACAGCCCACTTAAAGTTATTAACAAATAATAGCTATATTCCCCAGTGCTTCGTTATTTTCCACATAGCAGGTTATACCTCTTAATCTCCTACCCCTTTCTTGCCCTCTTGCTCGCTGGTGACCACTTGTCTCTTCTCTATATCTGTGAGTCTGTTTCTGTTTTACTATATTCATTTGTTTGTTTTAGATTCCACATATAATTGATAACATAGAGTACTGGTCTTTCTCTGACTTATTTCCCTAAAGATAATACTCTCCTACTCTCCCACATTCTTGCAAATGTCAGAATTTCATTTTTATGGCTAATATTCCATTGTGCATGATATATATATATATATATATTTTATCTTTTTTTTCCATCTGTTGATAGATACTTACCTAACTTCCATATTCCCATAGCTTAGCTATTATAAATAATGCTGCTATGAACACTGGGGAACATGTATCTTTTCAAATTAGAATTTTCATTTTCTTCAGCTGTATACCCAGGAGTGGAATTGCTGGGTCATACAGTAGTTCTATTTTAGTTTTTTAAGGAACCCCGACTGTTTTCCATAGTGGCTGCACCAATTTATTCCGATCAACAGTGGACAAAATTTCCTTTTCTTCACATCCTCGCTGACATTTGTTATTTGTGATCTTTTTGATGATAGCCATTTTGACAGATTTGAGGTAGTAACTCATTGTGAGGGTTTTTTTTCCTTAATTTTATTTATTTGATTAATTATTTCTGTCTGTGCTGGGTCTTTGTTGCTGCACAGGCTTTTCTCTAGTTGCAGAGAGTGGGGGCTACTCTCTAGCTGCACTATTCAGCTTCTCATTGCGGTGACTTCTCTTGTTGCAGAGCTCATGCTCTAAGGCGCACAGGCTTCCATAGTTGTGGTGCATGGGCTCATTAGTTGCAGCTCTCCGGCCTAGAGCACGGCCTCAATAGCTGTGATGCTTGGGCTTAGTTGTCCATGTGGGATATTCCCAACCCAGGTGTCAAACCCATGTCTCCTGAATTGGCAGGTGGATTCTTTACCACTGAGGCATCAAGAAGTCCTCATGGTTTTGATCTGTGTTTCTCTGATGATTAGCAATGTTGAATTTTTTTTTTTGCTTGCACTTGTTGGTTATCTGTATATCTTCTCTGGGAAAATGTCTGTTCCTATAGTCTATTCATTTTTCAATTTGATTTTTGGGTTTTTTTTTGTTATTGAGTTGTATGAATTGCTTATATATTTTGAATATTAACCCCTTATCAATCATATCATTTGCAAATATTTTCTTTCAATTAGTAGGTTGTCTTTTCATTTTGTCAGTGGTTTCCTTTGCTGTGCAAAAGCTTTTAAGTTAGGTCCCATTTGTCTTTTTTTTTTTTTAACTTTTAAGACTAATATTAGTGTAGAGGATTAGGTAGCTTGCTGCTGCTTCTGCTGCTAAGTCATTTCAGTCATGTCCAACTCTGTTCGACCCCAGAGATGGCAGCCCACCAGGCTCGACCATCCCTGGGATTCTCCAGAAAAGAACACTGGAGTGGGTTGCCATTTCCTTCTGCAATGCATGAAAGTGAAAAGTGAAAGTGAAATCGCTCAGTTGTGTCCAACTCTTAGTGACCCCATGGACTACAGCGCATCCTTGGGATTTTCAGGGCAAGAGTACTGGAGTGGGTTGCCATTGCCTTCTCCATGTAGCTTAAGTACCAGGTAATTAAAAGGGAATCAGGGCTTGTAACTGGAGTTATGTGACATAGACCCAATGTATGTCCAAAATATGCCAGGGAATATGGTGAGAGAGGTTCTTAATATACTGGCACTTCAAAGGGAGGAAATATGTAATCTAGTTGGGCCGTAGCCAAAGATTTTATGGAGGAAGAAATATTTGGACTGGAAGTAATGGGTAAACCAACTTTGAAAAATAATTTTTAAGTTATAAAAGTGCTGAATGCTGTGTGGTTAGAATAAAACATTTTTCTAACAATCCATCTCCTGGATAGAATAAAAAGTGAACTGTAATTCCATCATCCAGGAAAACTCACTATCAAGATTTAAACATTTAATTCAGATAAGCTTTTCTTTTACTCATATATATTAATACATTGAAAATGTATTTCATATAATGACATTTTATATATATAACTGCATACGTTATTTTAAAATAATATGTCATTAGTATTGCACATATTGTTAAGTATTCCTAGAATATATTCTTTTTAAAAATTGAATATTATTCTATCATATTGATGCCCCTTGATTTGTTCAATTATCTCTATCAACAGGCTTCTCTCATGGCTTAGCTGGCAAAGAATCCCCCTGAAATGTGGGAGACTTGTGTTCAATTCCTGATTTTGGAGGATTCCCTGGAGAAGGGAAGAGCTACCCACTCCAGTGGTCTGCCCTGGAGATTTCCATGGACTGTATAGTTCATGGGGTCGCAAAGAGTCAGACACAACTGAGCAAATTTCACTTCTTTTTACTATCAACAATTTAAGGTCCTGGATATAAATACTAATGGGTTTTGTATGATTTTAGATTTTAGAAATGGGCCTAGGAGTAAAAACAAGGAAGGGAAGTACATGAAAAAAGTTGTGAAAATGAGAATCTTCAGGGAATATTTAAGAAACAATTAATAGATATGTTTGGGCAGCAATTAAGAATATGTAAGCTGTTGTAGGAATTATCATAGTTGGATTGGGGCAGAGCCATGTGAATGGTAGAGGTTAGGTTCAGGTGTTCAGAGTTTTTTTGGGTTTGGGGGTTGCAGCGGCATTGCAGGTCTGAGCATAGCAATGAGACATAATCAGAGCAGGCTTCAGGAAAGTTCTCCTGCAAGGAAAGTGTGGGAGTGAATTGGAAAGGCAGAATGGTGAGGGGGAAGAGACAAGACAGCAGGTTATTTCAAGAGTGAAATGCAAGATAATGAGGGCTGGGACATGGGTGATGATTGTAGGAAGCGAAAGGAAAAGAAGAGAGGTGTTTCTAAGCATTTGCTATAGTGTTCTTTTCTTAATGCAAATTAAATATATTTTGGGGATACTTTGCATGGATATCACCAGCCATTTTCTTTCTGAGTGCTGCTAAAAACTAGTAAGTGCAATATAATGACACTGCTAAAATGAAACTGTTTTTCCTTTAATAATGCTGCAGTCTCATTATACAAAATAAGCCAATACAGAGTCACAATTCCAGTAGTTTAGAATGACCTGCTAAAGGTTTTGGGTTTGTTTTAACATTTCAAAGCTGCCTTGATAGACATAGTTATCCTCCCCCCCCCATGTTAAATTCTCTGTAGTGTTGTTTATGTATAAATAATAGATCAATTTTTTGCAGTTTTCCTAGGTCTGTTTTCCTGTCTAATGACTGCTTGACATGTCTTGATTGAAATTATTTATTGAGAGTTAACATCACTGAATGCTTTTCTGTTTGTTTCGGTGATAACACTTATCAACCATTTGTTTATAGAAATGCAGTCCTTTTAGAGAAGGAAGGTAATATAATACTGTGGGGAAAGGACTGGAATCAGATTCAAAAGTGTCATGTTTTAGGTAAACTGGCCACTATTCAACCTTGGTCAAGGCACCGAACCACCAGACTTGGTTTCTTTGCTTCTAAATCTACTTCTACTAGTAGTTCAGAACCAGAAGTGTCAGTTTTGTTGCTACAGAACTACCACAGAACTATCACTACTGTATACCTGCTGCTACGCTTACTGCTAATAACATGGCTCTCTCCTCTTTTTTTTTTTTAATGTGTCCAGGCACACACTTCTGAGGGACTTTACCTGCATTAGCTCTAACTTCCATGTCAACCCCATGAGACAGGCACAGTTACCTTTGTTTTACTGAAAGTGAAGTTGCTCATTCATGTCCGACTCTTTGCGACCCCATGGACTGTAGCCTATCAGGCTCCTCTGTCCATGGGATTTTCCAGGCAATAGTTCTGTAGTGGATTGCCATTTCCTTCTCCAGGGGATCTTCCCTACCCAGGGATGGAACCCAGGTCTCCTGCATTGTAGACAGACACTTTACCGTCTGAGTCACTGAGGGGGAGATCAAATAACATGCTCAGAGAAGGTGGTGATTTTGGGTGTTAAATCCAGATCTGTCCACTGTGTCTCTGAAAGGCTATAAGGGAAGTAAACTGAATCTGAGCCGCAGCTGAAGTACTACGAGGACATATAACCTTGTGACTTTGAAGGAAGAGGACCAGAAACCTATTTCCTTTTTACATTGATGCTGGAAACTCAGTCTCTGTGTACTGGTGCCAGAACAAATCTCAAGGACAGGGTTTTGGGTGAAGTAGAAAAGATTAACTTTAATGTTCGCCAGACTAAGGGGGACAGGGCAGGGCCCCACGCTTGAAAACTATGTCTCTTCAATCCAGGGGAATTAGGTGAGGAGTTTTATGACTAGATTTCAAGGGTGGGGTTGCTAATAATAATAGGGTGTGTGTAGGGCCTGCATTCTTTTAATCTAGTCACAGGTAATCTCCAGGAGCTTCTCTGGTTCCTTTAGTCTGGCCTCAAGTGATCTTTATGGGATGAAGAATACTGACATCTATCACTTTCTGGGAGGTGGAACCAGAACCCTGCCTCAAGGCTGCACTATTATTTCTGGGCTGCTGTACCCCTTCCCTTCCTAGATTAGCAGCTTTTGGAATCAGCCCCTTTAGAACTCAAGGAAGGTCATGGAGGCTAGACAGGAACAGAAAGGCTTCCAGGCCCAGTAGCCCCACAGGATCCAAGCAGATTTCAATATTGGCAGCAGAGAAAGACAGCCTCACCTTCCTCATAGTATCTGGGCTGCAGTGTTACTAGTTTTTATACCAAGTCTTTGGACCTTTTTTTTTCTTTAAATAAAATTATGCACATTTACATTAATTTCTAGCCAAACTTAAAGATGGACATGAAAATTTCAGACTTCATGCTGCTGCTGCTGCTGCTGCTGCTGCTAAGTCACTTCAGTCATGTCCGATTCTGTGCGACCCCATAGATGGCAGCCCACCAGGCTCCCCCATCCCTGGGATTCTCCAGGCAAGAGCACTGGAGTGGGTGCTTCACGAACACTAATAAATCACACAAATTCTGAACTTAACTCCTTCCTCTGGTACCATTTTAATATAAGTGGTCTCAATCTGTCTGAATATCAGGGTAGACTGTGTATTTCCTGAAATTAGGTATCATATGTCTTGATTCCTACTTTATCCCTTAGTAAATATTTACAGAACAAATAACTTAATGAGTTACAGAGTGTAAACTCTTGAACAGGTTATTTTATTAAACCTAAATAATCTTACTCCGAAGCTTTTGTTTCCCATACTGGAATTGAAATGCACTCTAATTTGTTATGATTCTTATAGAAATGGGTCTAAAATAATATTAGGAAAACTTATACTACACATAATTGACAAGAAATCTAGCTACTGGTTCTTAAAGTTTTAAATACTTAAACATATCTGTAGATGTATCTGTAGGGACATTGTTATGAAATAAGGAAATTTATGAAGTAAAATTAAACTTTCTTTTAAAGAGTTATTTTCTGTGTATAAGAATAAGCATGGCTGATTCAAGTTGATGTTTGGCAGAAACTTAACACAATTCTGTAAAGTGATTATCCTTTGATTAAAAAAATAAATAAAATTGAAAAAAGAATAGGTATTTTCTGTGTATAAGAATAAGGGTAATTTCATAACTTGGGTGACATATGAATATCTACCTTTGAAATAGAAAATAAAAACTTTTTAAGGGTTAAACCTGATTTGTTAGAGTTAACTCTTTAGTTACAGTTCATTGATAATTTTTTTTTTCCTGTTTATAATTGAAAGTCATTCTTGGTATAATCCAAGTTACCACTTTAATAAATATATTTTACTCTCAGTGAATCTTGAAAACAGAGTATCAATAAGAATGTCATTTAAAAAGACATTATAAAGCAGAGGTAATTTTTCAGATACTTAGGGCTACAGGAGACCCTAAGTAATACGTGTATACTCAGTTGCTCAGTCCTGTCTGACTTTTTGAGACCCCATGGATTCTAGCCCACCAGGCTCCTCTTGTTCATGGATTTTCCCAGACAAGAATACTAGAGTTAGTTGCCATTTTCCTCCTTCAGGGGATCTTCTTGACCCAGCGATCGAACCCCCATCTCTTGCTTCTCCTGAAATGGCAAGCAGATTTCTTTACCACTAGTGCCACCTAGGAAGTAATACATAAAGACAACTAACTTAATTTTTAAAAAAAAATCTCTTAGCTAGAATCACAAGTAGCTTATTACTTACTGAGGCAATTTCAGGTAAAATGATGCTATTTCAGATATGGCAGGTAAAATATTTTCTCGATACATGTTTATCCAGTAAATGAGGAATTTGAATCTTATTTGAAACTTTGATCTTAAAGGCATCTTCCATTGTCTTATCATACAGTTTCTTTAGCTAACCAAGTCTAAGTTGACTAATATTCCTTCTGATCCTGGTTTAGCCAAAATCATGGGTGTGACACTATTCACACAAACCTGCCTCTGTTCCTCTGTGAGAAGTAGTGAGCACCTCTCTGGGAGGACAGAGGGCAGCCCTGTTCTCCAAGGCAGAAGGTTGACGGACCTGACTCCTCTTCTCAAGTCCTGTCTGCTTTGGTCTACCTTTGATGACATTATGTTAGCTGCTTATTTTAAATGCATCCTTCTTCGATGGCTAACAACATCTCTGTGAAAAGTGGCATTTTCCTCACAGAAGCAGGTGTACTAGGCTCTGCTGTGCATGCCAGCTGAATTCACTGAGGCCCTATAGTATATCAGATTAGTGGCAAAGTCATTTGAACTTTTTTAAAAAGTTCTTTTTTTCAAGGAGATGAGGCTGATCTTCCTGATGTGTACATAAGCACGATCAATCATGCCAGCCTAGGTGGTTGCTCATTTTTGTTTTCCAAACCACTCACTCATCCTTTGCGTTTAATTTCAGACAATGCAGAATCTTGCAGCTTCCTAGAGGCAGATTGGTTGGAAGGGCCTAGGCAGAGAGAGAAAGCAATACTTGGAAATCAAATTTGTGAGGATGTCAGAAGAGGAAGGATGTAGGTGGGGTACAACTCACTTCTTTTTAGGCTAGTCAGTTAAAATATACTTTGATGGTTTCAGTGTATTTTGGCAGACTTGCCTGAAAGGACTGAATCTGTAATTCATCATCTGATTTCCTTAATTTAAAATCATGGACACATTGATGAATAAAACATTCCATTTACCTTTCCTATTTATATCTCACACCAGATCTATCATCCATTTCTTACATTATGCTTACAAGGCTCCTGCGCTGGGTGTTCTCTGCTTGCCCCTTCAGACCCACAATCCAGCCTTCTCTGCTCTGCTATGAGCCTGACTTCTGTGAACTTCCTCACTGGGTTCTCCTCCCTCTATGAGGACTTGACAATGTGAAGGACAGCCCTGAGAGTGAAAGTGGGAGGGGACTGAAGTTGGTTTATTTATTACCTCTGTGTTTCTCTCATAGAATAATTAGATGCGACTGCTTTCCCCTCCTGAAGGTTACAGCTTCTGTCAGCCAGCCATCTCCATGCAGATGTTTCCACGTACTGCTCACTACTGATTGCTGAGTTGATAGAGGTGGAATCTGAGAAGAAGAGGTCAGTATTAGCTGTCCTAGTGTTAGGCTCCTCATGGTGCGCGAGGTTTAGGTCCATATTAGGGAGTGCTTGCATTCTGGAGAATCCTCATTACTAGGTCCAGACTGGCCTGAGGAAGAAAGGGACACTTGACTATCAGAACAGCTTATGCAGGGGACTGTAAATGGCCCTGCAGACAGGGAGGGCAGGGAACCAGTCCTGGCCAGAATGACCCCAACTCTTGAACACTGTGACTCATTAAAGTTGGGTTCCCACTGCTGTGTGCAAATATGAGCCACCTGGAACTATTTTCCTACCACTATCAAAAATTAATCTTATCATTAGGGTACATATTCATTTCCTGCGGCTGCCATAACATGAGTGCTAAGTCGCTTCAGCTGTGTTTGACTCACTGCCACCCTATGAACCATAGCTCTCCAGGCTTCTCTGCTCATGGGATTCTCCAGGCAGGGGTACCAGAGTGAGTTGCCATGTCGTTCTCCCGGGGATCTTCCTGATTCAGGGCTGGAACGTGCATCTCTTATGTCTCCTGCATTGGCAGGCAAGTTCTTTACTCCTAACACCACCTGGGAAGCCCAGAGCTGCCATAACAAATTACCACAAACTTAGTGGTTTAAAACTACAGGAACGTATTCTCTCACAGTTCTGGAGGCTGAGAACTTGATGTCAGGGCTGTGCACCCTCTAAAGACTCTAGGAACAAATCCTTCCTTAGTCCCTCCTAGCTTCTTGTGGCTTCCAGAAATCCTTGGCATTCTTTGTCTTGTAGCTACATCCTTCTAATCTCAGTGCCTGTCATTGTATGGCCTCCTCGTGATGGCTCTGTGTTTCCTTTCCTCATCTTATAAGGATACTGGTCATTGTACTTAAGCCTACTATAATCTAGTATGACTTCATCTTAGCTAATTATGTATGCAAAGACCCCATTTCCAGATAAGTCACATTTTGAAATTCCAAGTGGATATAAATTATTTGATTACACCATTCAACCTAGTTCATGTTACTACCTATGTATGAACCTGACCAGGAAGAGAGAGCTTTTATAACAAAATTATTTGTGGATCTGAATCCATTCAGTCAGTTGTATCAGCCAACACAGTGCCTTTATTCCTCAAATGAATTTGAGTTTGGCTTTCATCACATATACCTTTATGCCTGTAGTATAATTTCTAATCAGTTATAAAATTTTGCCAGGGCAGAGTATGTTTGTGTGGGGACAGGGAATGTTTTACTCCTGTCCTTCTTGGTTCTTTAGGCTGGTCAAATAATGAAAATTATCTAAGGCAGATTAACAGGAGGAAATCAAATTTGTTATCTATAACAAGGAATACACAAGCATAAAGGATTTTGAAAATAGGGGAAAATTAGGTATTTATGTCATTCTGGACTTGAAAAAAAGTGGTAGGGGTCTGGGGTTTCAGAAAGAAGCAAGGTAATTCACAAGGAGATGAAAAAGTTGATATTTGGTAAACAAATGTTTGTTGGACCATCTTGAGATAATTCTACACAGAGAAGACTTTGATCAAAGAGACCTTGCTAATTTCCTCCACCTCCAACACCTAGTTCATATTTTACCATATTTATCTATGATGATAGCTTCTCCCTGGAACACACTTTCTATATGAAATACTTTTAGGCAGTTCAGAGGAAGTTCAAAGTGCCTTGCTGAGCCTTTGGGGCCTTGCTTATTGTCAGCTTGAAGTAATCTGCTTGCCAGAATGGTTTATCCTGGGGAGGCCTGTCCTGAAGCCCATCATTTGGAATGTAATATTTTTTGTTATTGCTGGGACCACAGATTGTGCCTTGGTGAGGCATGTAAAAGGCCAGAGGTAGTGGAAAGAAGGCAAAACTCAATGGATTGGAACAGTTATGGCAGGGCCTCCTGATGGTCATTATGTAAAGTGGTGCTCCATGACCAGAATAATAATGCTCTTATTCACTGGGGCCTAGGATTTAAGACATTTAATAATGTATTAAATAATCACCTCCACAAGTGATTCTAATGCATAGGCATAGCTTAGAACATGAAAAAATGGAAAAAAAATATAAATTTTCATGCTGACAATTCTTAACTTTGTCCCATTAACATGACATTATCAAAGGAGATGCCATGAAAGAGTAATGACTGTGTTCCAATGATGGTGTGAAGTATATTATATACATTATCTTATTTAATTCTCATGGCGGTAAGATGATTTATTATCCCCACTTTATCGATGGGGCTACTGAAGCTCAGAATCAGAAAAGTTAAATAGCTGGAAGTCACAAAGCTAAAAAGAGACAGAGCTGAGATGTGAACATACACCTTTTTGACAAGGCCTTTGGTTATAATTATTCTGCTACAGTTATATTAAGAGGATAAAACTGGTATTTTGAAAGGTGAATGTGCTGGTGATATGCAAAATGAATTAAAGGTAGATGACACTTGGCAATAAGACTAGTGAATTGGTATGTTTGTCATTATGCTTTGATTCACCAAGCAATGAATCAAATCACTGAACTGTTGATTTGATCTGTGGCTCAGCAATCAGTCAAGGAAAGGAAACAAAGATGTACTATTGTTGAATAAGATATGCTTATGGCTTCTATGTGTGCATATCCTGCAGGACGTTTTGGGTCCCCTGCTAAGTAACCTAACTCATGTGTAAAATTGTGGCATGTAGGTCTTTTATGTATAATGTGTGTATGTATGTATGTGTGTGTATATAGATATACACACACACACATATATATAGTGTGTGTGTGTGTGTGTGTGTGTGTGTGTGTATGCCTGCAATGAGGAAACACAGGAGACCTGGGTTCAATCCCTGAGTCAGGAAGATCCCCTGGAAGAGAGCATGGCAACCCACTCTAGTATTTTTGCCTGGAGAATCCCATGGACAGAGGGGCCTGACAGACCACAATCCATAGGTTGCAAAAAGTCAAACACAACTTAAGTGACTTAGCGCATGTACAAACACACACAAACACACACACACATGTCATGATAGAAAACAATCATTGTAGCAAAGAATCTCAAAAAGTGTATTATATTTGATACTACTTCTCAAGTTTATTTACACAAGTATTCTTTCATGTTATGGTTTTAATAGAGTTTATTTGTAACTTGCAAGTGTATTTGAGTTTCTTGCGTATTTATTTTTCTTTCCATCACTAATCTATACTTGGTTGAGCTAAGACCTTTAATGCCCCAGTGATGATTATTTATTATTGTATGTTGTGGCTATATACTTGGATTAGCTTTTAGGTGAAGTAAAACCCTGATTCAGTGAAGGTATAAAGACAAGCAACTTTTTATAACATTCTTTTTCTGAGTATATATGTTATATTCTTGGCTAATGCTGTTAGTTTTGGTAATAGAATTAATTAAAAGGTTTTTTGCATATTTTACATATATTTTAATGAATATTTAAACTGTTTTATTGAAAATGTGTATTTATGTGAAAAACTGAATTATATTTACAGTCTCTTGCCTAATGTTTGGTCGTATTAACACGCAAGGTTTTAGAAAGTAAAAACAAACAGCAGAAAATGAACATTTAAAAAATCACATAACGTTTAAACACAGAGGGCAAATGGCCCAAGAGAAAACCCCATTTCTTCAACTACATTTCTTTCTCTCTTTTTCTATAGCCAGCCAGTCCTCTCCCTTCCCTGAGATTATTCGTAAAGCATTTTTATTAGAGACAGTGATATTCGGTCAACATAATGATGCCATCAGTTTGGCCAGATACCAAAATCAATGCTCTCACTATTTGTCCAGCATCTGTGACGCTGAAGACAGGGCTTTCTGTTTACTCCATAAATTAAAGATCAAATAGCACAGGAAGAAAGCTGGAGAAACTGATTCCCAAGAAGCAACAGTAGGTTTGTTTCCCCCCCCCCGCACCCCCCCCCCCACCACCGCTGCCCCTTCTGTTATAGTAGTGAAAGCTTTCTGAAGAAGCATCACTCATTTCCTTTACACTGCTAGATGCTCAGGTCCACTCAAGAAGCTGCTCCAATGACTGAGTGTGGTTTCTACTAATGAATAAATGCTCAGTTCAGTTCAGTCACTCAGTCGTGTCCCACTCTTTGCGACCCCATGAATAGCAGCACGCCAGGCCTCCCTGTCCATCACCAACTCCCGGAGTTCACTCAGACTCACATCCATTGAGTCAGTGATGCCATCCAGCCATGTCATCCTCTGTCGTCCCCTTCTCCTCCTGCCCCCAATCCCTCCCAGCATCAGAGTATTTTCCAATGAGTCAACTCTTTGCATGAGGTGGCTAAAGTACTGGAGTTTCAGCTTTAGCATCATTCCTTCCAAAGAAATCCCAGGGCTGATCTCCTTCAAAATGGACCGGTTGGATCTCCTTGCAGTCCAAGGGACTCTCAAGAGTCTTCTCCAACACCACAGTTCAACTCAGTCCATGCTAAATACCTCTTCCACTGCACCTTGTTACTTTTTAGAGAGTATTATCCAGAGAGTCAATATTACTTCTTTTTCAACTTACCTTCTTCTGTAACAATGTTCTTAGTAAATGTGATCCATGCTGAACATCACAAGACATCACAATTTTATGAACATGTGTTGATTGCCTGTTGAATAACAGGGACTTATTTTGTGTCATTCAATTTAACCTTTGTCATAATCATAGGTATTAATTTATATATTATTTTTGATTTGAGATACTTAAAGCTCAGAGAGTTAAGTCACTTGGTCAAGATAACTTAGCTAATAAGCAAAGAAAAGTGAAAGTGGTAGTTGCTAAGTTATGTCCAACTCTTTGCAACCCCAGGGACTGCAGTCCACCAGGCTCCTCCTCCATGGGATTCTCCAGGCAAGAATACTGGAGTGGATTGCCATTTCCTCCTCCAGGGGATCTTCACTACTCAGGGACCAAACATGGATTTCCTGCATTGTAGGGGGATACTTTTTACCATCTACTGCTGCTGCTAAGTTGCTTCAGTCCTCTCCGATTCTGCGTGACCCCATAGACGACAGCCCACCAGGCCACCAAGAAAGCACAATAAGTAGAGAGTTCAGTTCAGTTCAGTTCAGTTGCTCAGCCGTGTCCAGCTCTTTGCGACCCCATGAATCATCACACACCAGGCCTCCCTGTCCATCACCAACTCCCAGAGTTCACTCAAACTCACGTCCATCGAGTCGGTGATGCCATCCAGCCGTGTCGTCCCCTTCTCCTCTTCGTCCCCTTCTCCTCCTGCCCCCAATCCCTCCCAGCTTCAGAGTCTTTTCCAATGAGTCAATTCTTTGCATGAGGTGGCCAAAGTACTGGAGTTTCAGCTTTAGCATCAGTCCTTCCAAAGAATCCCAGGACTGATCTCCTTCAGAATGGACTGGTTGGATCTCCTTGCAGTCCAAGGGACTCTCAAGAGTCTTCTCCAACACCACAGTTCAAACGCATCAATTCTTTGGTGCTCAGCTTTCTTCACAGTCCAACTCTCAGATCCATACATGACCACTGGAAAAACCATAGCCTTGACTAGATGGACCTTTGTTGGCAAAGTAATGTCTCTGCTTTTCAATATGCTATTTAAGTTGGTCGTAACTTTTCTTCCAAGGAGTAAGCATCTTTTAATTTCATGGCTGCAGTCACCATCTGCAGTGATTTTGGAGCTGAAAAAATAAAGTCTGACACTGTTTCCACTGTTTCCCCATCTATTTGCCATGAAGTGATGGGACCAGATGCCATGATCTTCGTTTTCTGAATGTTGAGCTTTAAGCCAACTTTTTCACTCTCTTCTTCCACTTTCATCAAGAGGCTTTTTAGTTCCTCTTCACTTTCTGCCATAAGAGTGGTGTCATCTGCATATCTGACGTTATCGATATTTCTCCCAGAAATCTTGATTCCAGCTTGTGCTTCATCCAGCCCAGCATTTCTCATGATGTACTTTGCATATAAGTTAAATAAGCAGGGTGAAGTGGGAGTCAAATCAAAATCTTTTTGACTCTAAGCCTGTGGTTTTCTTATTGTGCTGTAATGCACCTGATATACTGATGGTGTCTGTTTGTTTACTGTATCAATGCAAATTATGTTTATACTTTCCAGTGTGGAACTAGTGAACAATGGAACACATATGCTGCATCATGGACAAAATTGCTTGAGTGTAATAATCCTTTGCTTTGTTTCTATAGCTTTAGAGCCACCATGAAGTTGAAGGACAGTTTTACTCTTTGAGACATTGGTAGCCATCCCCCCACTTTTTTTCTTCAGTTTGGAAATCTGGGAATAAACTCATTAAACTTGGGATTCCTTGTTGGAAGAAACTGAGTTTTATTGTTGTTTTCAGGGTCTAATGTAGTGACAGAAATGTGGAAGGAGTTTAATAAATATTTGCGAGTGAATGGGACTTTCCTGGTAACTCAGTGGTAAAGAACCTGCCTGCCAATGAGAAGACATGGGTTTGATCCCTAAGTTGGGAAGATCCCCAGGAGAAGGAAGTGACAACCCCTCGAGTATTGTTGTCTGGGAAATCCCATGGTTGGAGGAGCCTGACAGGCTATAGTCCATAGGGTGGCAAAAGAGTCAGGCATGACTTAGTGACTAAACAGCAACAACAAGTGAATAAATGAATAACTTGGGGTTATGGAGCCTCTTGTCTTAAGTGTACCCACACTGGTTCACTTTGACTGTGAAGACCTGGCCTCATGTGCAGGTGGAAAGGAAAGCTGTTATTGCATGAGAATTACCATAAGTCATGTTGTATCTCATGAACTAATTCAGGTGACTCAGCAGTGGCTCACAGAGTGTTGCCTGAAAGAATTCTGGTTCTACACGACATTTTAGAGAAATATTGCAGTGATGGATAACTAAGCTCTGTTACGATTAATTCCTAGTTTATTGGAGAAGGCAATGGCAACCCACTCCAGTACTCTCGCCTGGCAAATCCCATAGATGGAGGAGCCTGGTAGGCTGCAGTCCATGTGGTCACTAGGAGTCAGACACGACTGAGTGACTTCACTTTCACATTTCACTTTCATGCATTAGAGAAGGCAACCCACTCCAGTGTTCTTGCCTGGAGAATCCCAGGGATGGGGAAGCCTGGTGGGCAGCTGTCTCTGGGGTCGCACAGAGTCGGATATGACTGAAGTGACTTAGCAGCAGCAGCATATCTGTTTATCACGCTAGTTTATCATATCCACTTTATATTTGTAGACAGTATAAAACAATGGATACAATGGATATTTTAAAATTCTGTAGATGCATCTCTGGTAATTTTGAAGCATGTGAAATACTATGATGCATTTTATTATCCTGAACAAAGAAATTAATAATGCCAGAAGAATACATTCATTATCAATCTTTCTACCTGATGGCAAAACAGAGTCCAAAACAGTCTGCTTATTGTTCTGGCTCCTTTTAGTCTTTTAATTACATTGAATATGCTTCTAGACCTTTCCCAGTCCCTGAGTGATTATGGCTGTTGAGTAATAATGCATCATTAGTATGCTATGTTTAGCTCACTTGATGTGCTTCCTTAAGAGATCCAGAGATGAGCAGCTCCATAAGCAGATTGGCTTTAATTATCGAAAAGAGAGGTACACTAGTGCCAGCGTGTTCCTGTTGGCACCAACGTGGATTTATTATAAAATTTTAACTTGCCTTCTTAATGTTGGACCTTTTATTTAGTTCAATATTTGGCAATGGCCCTGTATTTACATGTATTCTCCTTGGGGAAAATCTTAAATTCATCGTCATAGTACATCTGTTTCTCAGCCTTCCCCTTTCCCTTGGTATTTTCCTTCTATTGCACAATAAATCTAATCTGAGTTCTGTCCATCCTTGGATACCACCTGCCTTCAAAATGCTGGTCCTCTCTGTGCTACAATGTAGAAGTGTAAAATCTAGCAAAGGAAAACACTGCTCTCTGGAATTGTTTTTACGAAGTATTGATGCCAATGCCATTTGTTCATATTTTAGTTTCACACTATTTACAAAAGACAGAAAAAGGATCCCTCTCATCTGCTGATTTATCTAAACAGAGGACAAAAAGAAATGAATTACGTAAACTAAAGAAAAATGAAAATTGCTAAGACTTGAAAGAACCATCAGAATCAAATAAAACTCTCTTACAGGGAATGACCATAGGACTAAAATTAAAACATTAAAATTACCCAAACACAGAATATTTTCATTAATTACCATTATGTTTAAGTCCTTCATTCTTGCATTTATTTTCAAGCAGGTTTATTGTGGCATGATGTTGATATCTATTTGCAAACATGCTTATAGAGAGGAAAGCTAGAGAAAGCAGGGAAGGGGAGGGAATTTGTTTTTGCAACATGCTTTTGAAATGGCTACCTACGTGCTTTTTCCATCAATATTCACATTTATTGTATAGTGTGATTCTGAGAATAGCTTGCAATATGGAAGAAAGACTCCATTTGTTACAGTCATACAGGGCAGGTAGATGTGGCTAAATTACCTGAAGGTAATTTCAGCACCTTCTCCTCAAACGCTTTAGCCAGGAAAATATCAATCAAAGTACTTAGAAGGAAAGGCACCATATAAATTGAGGATATTTTTTTTAAGAAAAGAAATAGTTTCTTTTTAAAATGTGGAGGTGTTGTTTTGTTCTTCAGGCAAATGTTAATAAGCTGTTTTATATTTTATGTGATAAAACTCGGCATCTCTTTGTGGTATTTAAAATTCATGGAAATTTTAGAAATGCTTAATTATAGGATGCTGAGTATAGTGCCTGCTCTGTCAGTAGAACATTGTTTATTGCAGACATACAAAATATGTCAACTGAAAGAATTTTCAAGCTAAAAAATAAACCTCAACTCTCATTCTGGCAGGTGAGAGAGTTTGTGTTTTAACATTTTTTCCCAGAGTTATTTTTAGCCATTTCTAAAGAATTCAGTTTTGGGAGTTGAGCAAGAAGTAAAATATTCCTCCTTTTTAAAAAAAAATAACAGTTTTAATCAAAGACAAAATAAGAGCACTCCCCCCCCACCCCCCACCGCCTTCCAAAAAAAAAAAAAAAAAAAAACAAGCTGGAAGAAGTATATATGAGTGGTTACGGCAGAGAATTTTGATTCTAAAAGGAAAAAGTAAAATATTTTTAGATACTTCTTTTCCCTAGAATTACCACAGCTTTTCAGTGATCTCACAAGGATCCTACTGCAAAAAGAGCTGGGCAGAGGGAAGAGGAAGGGCCCTGCTGATTTAACAAGGCTGTCTCTTACACTGAGCAGTAGGGCTAATTGACCAAGAGGTAGTTCTCATCTCCACATACACCTCTTTGGAAAGGTCACTTGAGTATCAGAAGCAAGCAAGGAGGTGGCTGCTGCCTAGTCAGGGGAAAAGAGGTTTCAGCATTTCTTGGAGAGAATTTTAGAAGAGCTGCTCTTCCTGACCTATTCCTTTGTAAGCCAAAGAGGAAGTCATTTACTGATCATTGATTCACAGACCGAGCTCACTTACAGCAGCCTCCTTTGGCCTATGCAGGGAGTTCTAGCTCTTCTAGTAAAACTCCACAGCCACCTCCCCATTGATTTCATTACTGCAATGCGGGTGGGAAACCTCCCAGGCCTCTTAGGGGTTCCCTCATTCATTTATTATCCATGCTCCTCAGTTTCTGTTGGCTTTTGTAATTCTGTAAGTCTTTGTTAAGGCTCTGCTATGTTTCTGGTCCAAAGTGGTGAACACTGTCCCCTTCTGGAGTTGACATTCTTCAATATCATTTTTGTTTGTTTGTTTGTTTCTGAGATCCCTTTTTTATTTCTTTCCTCTGTGCTGCCAGTTCATCCAAGTCAATCACACTCTTCATATAACTCTCTTCCTCCTTTTTTCAGCCTTTCCCTGATCCCAAGTTTCTTGCTCTTCCCTCACCTGTTATTTTTTGGGGGCTTATAACCTCCTACTGCTAACCTTTATGGCAGAAAGTGAAGAGGAACTAAAAAGCCTCTTGATGAAAGTGAAAGAGGAGAGTGAAAAAGGTGGCTTAAAGCTCAACATTCAGAAAATGAAGATCATGGCATCTGGTCCCATCACTTCATGGCAAATAGATGGGTAAACAGTAGAAACAGTGTCAGACTTTATTTTTTGAGCTCTAAAATCACTGCAGATGGTGACTGTAGCCACGAAATTAAAAGACACTTACTCCTTGGAAGAAAAGTTATGACCAACTTAGAATCCATATTGAAAAGCAGAGACATTACTTTGCCAGCAAAGGTTCATCTAGTCAAGGCTATGGTTTTTCCAGTGGTCATGTATGGATGGGAGAGTTGGACTGTGAAGGAAGCTAAGTGCCAAAGAATTAATGATTCTGAACTGTGGTGTTGGAGAAGACTCTTGCGAATCCCTTGGACTGCAAGGAGATCCAACCAGTCCATCCTAAAGGAGATCAGTCCTGGGTGTTCATTGGAAGGACTGATGCTGAAGCTGAAACTCCAGTACTTTGGCCACCTCATGCAAAGAATTGACTCATTGGAAAAGACTCTGATGCTGGGAGGGATTGGGGGCAGGAGGAGAAGGGGACAACCGAGGATGAGATGGCTGGATGGCATCACTGACTCATGGACATGAGTTTGGGTGAACTCCGTGAGTTGGTGATGTACAGGGAGGCCGGGCATGCTGTGATTCATAGAGTCGCAAAGAGTCAGACACGACTGAGCGACTGAACTGAACTGAACTGCTATGATAGTGTCCCTGAAGATCCCTCAGGTCTAGTGCCCCGCTAACTGCAGTTCAGGTTTCTGGAGGCTCAGACTCTTGTTTGCATTTCAGTGAGGTAACAGAGTGTCTCAGAGAAGGCAATGGCACCCCACTCCAGTACTCTTGCCTGGAAAATCCCATGGTTTGAGGAACCTGGGCTTTAATCCATGGGATGGCGAAGAGTCAGACATGACTAAGTGACTTCACTTTCACTTTTCACTTTCATGCACTGGAGAAGGAAATGGCAACCCACTCCAGTGTTCTTGCCTGGAGCAACCCAGGGACGGGGGAGCCTGGTGGGCTGCTGTCTATGGGGTAGCACAGAGTCGGACACTACTGAAGTGACTTAGCAGCAGCAGCAGCAGCAACAGAGTGTCTGATGGACTCTAATGCCATCAGAGTATTTGACGCCTTCCTGAAAATTCCTTCATATGATCTTGGTCATCTTTTACTCTCTGCTTCTCCCTACCCCATCTATTTTAAGCTTAAATTTTTCTTCATTTTCCTTAGTATTTTTCCCTCACTGCAGCCAGTCTCTTCTGCCTCACTGAAAAACAGAGGCTACAAAGCAAGAGGAAAAGTTCCTTTTTTTCAACTCCAACAAACTTACTTTCATCCTTGTTTTAAATCTTCTTTGTTTTTACCTCAGAAGAAAGTATGTCAGTACCTGTGTTAATATTGGTTTTTGTTCTTCAGATGCTAAGTTGTGTCTGACTCTGCGACCCCTTGGACCGCAGCACACCAGGCTTCCCTGTTCTCCACTATCTCCCAGAGTTGGCTCAAACTCATGTCCATGAGTCAGTGATACTCTCTAACCATTTTATCCTCCCCGTCCTCTTCTCCTTTTGTCTTCAGTCTTTCCCAGCACCAGGGTCTCTACATCTGCTGAAGACTGTCTGAGATCTTGGTCCCATCTGTTTGGAGTTCCTTGAAGAAATTTCTCTATCAGTTTTTTCATTGTTTTCCTGGGTCATCAGCCTCATTACACATAAAGATATTAAGACTATATCTTCAGTCTTAAAAAGTAATCAAATCTTACCAATCCCCTATTCTTAATACCATCTTCTAGAAAGATGCTATCTTCTGAGGATATTTGCTTCTCTTCCTCACCTCCTGTCATACCTACTTTCTATCACAAACTAATGTCTACCTGCACACTCCATGGACTTCATTGTAATCTACACAACAGGCTCTCCACACATTCCATGGACACTGTTCTCACCAAGGTCGGCTTCTGGTTGCTAAATTCGTAAAAGTTTTCCCAGCCTTTCCTTATAGCGATTAACCCTGTTAACAATTCCTCCCTTCCTTTCTTTCTTAACAATTCTTTTCTTGAGTCTACCATTTTGCTCACCTGTTGATAACCCTTGTTTTCTGTTTTCCCCTCTTACTTTTGTGGCCTTTTTAAAAATTTCATTCTTCTTTGAATGTTTGTCTTCTTTACTTCAATCCCTTGTGTTTTTCTATCCCTGTTGATACTGTTTTAACTTCTCCTATGCTACATTCTCTCTTTTCATTTCAGATAACAGTGTTTGATACTACTTAGAATGTTCTAATCTCAAATATGCTCATTTTGGAGTCATAGTCAATTTCTCCCATGGCACTACACTTGTATATCTTACAAGCATTTAACTGAGCATTTTGTCCAAAACAAAACTCATTTTTCTTTTCAACTCACAAAGCTGTTCTTTCCGGTTTCATTTAGTGGCATTACCTTCTTGCCTGAATCTTTGTTGCCTCATATTTTCTTTTACACCCTGCATCCGATTGATCAATGAATTCTAAAGATTCATCTTCTTAATAGTACGAGAATTTGTCTTTTCTTTTCCATCCTCTGTGGCATTATTTAACTATGTACTCATTAGAGATTACCTAATTACCCAAACACCTTTTTTTGTCAGTGGTTCAAAATCTTGTCTACACGCTGTAAACATTTAGGGAAGTTTAAAAATCTCTGATGCCCTGACAGCACCTAAGACCATTACATCATTATCTGTGGGTTGAATTCCAGGCATTTTAGTGTGAAGCAAAGTTGGAGAATCACTATTCTAAGCAGCCCCTGTGCACCTAGACTCTTGTGGCTCAAATGCTAGTAATGTTTTCAGGATATTCCCTCTGTATACCTGATCATCTTATCCCCTTTCTTAAGACTGCTACTGCTACTGCTAAGTCACTTCAGTCATGTCTGACTCTGTGCAACCCTATAGATGGCAGCCCACCAGGCTCCCCTGTCCCTGGGATTCTCCAGGCAAGAACACTGGAGTGGGTTGCCATTTCCTTCTCCAGTGCATGAAAGTGAAAAGTGAAAGTGAAGTCACTCAGTCATGTCTGACCCTCAGCAACCCCATGGACTGCAGCCTTCCAGGCTCCTCCATCCATGGAATTTTCCAGGCAAGAGTACTGGAGTTGGGTGCCATTGCCTTCTCCGTTTCTTAAGACTAGTAGCTCCCTATTACATTCAAGTAAAAACAAAATTCCTCGGTATACTATTAGTGCTCTTTGTATCTCATTAAATCACTTAATAATTTTAAAAGATATTACATATACATAATAAATCATCCAAAAAGTACAAAATAATATACCTTAAGGGGAAAAAAAAAAAACCTTCCCTCCACTAATTTCTTAATGCCCAGATTCTTAACCCACCTCCACAGGACTCTTCAGTATCACTGTCAGTATCTTTCACATATATTCATTGTATGTTTTCTCTTCCTTTTTTTAAAACAAAATTGAGAACACTACAACACTGTCTGGATTCATGATAGCTTCAATTTATTTGAAAAATATATTCATCTCATGATATAGAGAGAGTTGAATCATGTTTTAGAAGATAATGATATAGAGTTCCCATTATATGCATTTAGTGAAAACCTGATTAAAGTTCTTTCCAGCTTTTACTTATTGCAAATATGGTAGCAACACATGTCATTTTGTACACTTGCCAAAATATGTGTGCATTAAAATTGGGGAAAGGTTCTTTTTTACTGAGATGCAGTTGACACATAAGATCATATTCGTTTCAGGTATACAACATAATTCACTATTTGTATGCACTGTGAAATGATCACCATACTAAGTGTAGTTACCATTAATAACTCTACAAAGTTAAAATTTTCTGTGTGTGTGATAACTTTATTTAAGAATTACTCTCGGCCACTTTCAAATATACACTGCAATATGGTTGACTGTGAGCTTCCCCAGTGACTCAGTGGTAAAGAATTGCCTGCCATGAAGGAGACACAGGATAGACAGGTTTGACCCCTGGGTCAGGAAGATCCCCTGGAAGAGGGCATGGCTACACACTCCAGTATTCCTGCCTGGAGAATCCATGGACAGAGGAACTTGATGGGCTGCAACCCATAGAGTTGCAAAGAGTCAGACACGACTGGAGCGACTGAGCCCGTGCACGCACACACACTATGGTTTTGTAACGTAGTTTGAAGATAGGAAACATGATGCCTTTAGCTTTGTGCATATTTCTCTAACTAACTTTTGGCCATTTGTTCCGGATACTTCATTATTACTATATTGAAACACAACAGATTTCTGTATATGGAATCTGTATCCTAAAACTTTAGTGAATTTATCTATTTGTTCTAACAGCTTTTTGGTATATTCTTTAGGGTTTTTGTGTGTTATATAGAGTTATCTGAAAATATTGCTGGCTTTTCTTTTTCCCTTCTGATTCAGATGGATTTTATATCTTTTTCTTACCTAATTGCTGTTGCTAGGACCTCTAGTACTATGTCGAATAGAAATGGTAGGAGTAGACATCCTTGTCTTATTCTTAGTCTTAGAGAAAAGGCTTTGAGCATTTTACAATCTAGTATAATGTTAGTTGTGGGCTTTCTTATATTAAGGTACATTCCCCATACCTACTTACTGAGTTGTTTTTTTTTTTCCTATCATGCATGGACATTGAATTTTCTCAAATGCTTTTTAGCATCTATTGTAATGATCATATGATTTTTGTCCATTTTTTAAATGCAGTGTATCACTTTAATTGATTTGTAGATGTTGAACTCTCCTTGTATCCCTGCAATAAATTTCACTATATTATGGTGCATGATCCTTTAGAAGTATCACTGAATTTGGTTTGCTAATATATTTTGAGGATTTTTGCATCTATGTTCATTAAGGATATTGGCTTGTATCTCTCTCTCTCTCTCTCTCTCTCTCTCTCTCTCTCTCTCTCTCTCTCTCTCTCTCTGTGTGTGTGTGTGTGTGTGTGTGTGTGTGTGTGTGATGTCCTTGTTTGATTTTGGTATTAGAGTATGCTCACCTGTGAGTTTTGTACTTTCATATATTTTCTTGTTACTAATTTGTGCCCTTTCTTTCTAGATTAAGGATTTTCCTTTAACGTTTCTTGTAAGCCAGGTTTAGTGGTAATTAACTCCTTTAGCCTTTGCTTCGTCTGCAAAACTATTTATCTCTCCTTCAAATATGAATGATAACCTTGCTGGGCAGAGTATTCTTGGTTGGACATTTTTCTACCTTTTATCCCTTTAAATGTATTGTGCCTCTCCATTCTGGCTTGTAACGTTTTACTGAAAAATCTGCCCATAGCCTTGTGGGGCTTCCCTTGTATATAACATGTTGTTTTTCTCTTGCTGCTTTTAAATTTCTCTTTTTAACTTTTGATATTGTAATTAAAATGTGTCTTGGCATGGATCTCTTCAGGTCCATAAGAACTGGAATTCTCTGGACTTCCTGTATCTAGATTTCTGTTTTCTTCTCCATGGTAAGATTTTTCAGCCATTATTTTTTTAAATAAGTTCTTCCTCTCTCTCTCTCTCTTTTCTTCTAGGACCCATATTACATGAATGTCAGCCCTATGGATGTTTCCCATATGTCCCTTAACTCATTATCACCCAGAGAATTTTCACAGAAACCCATGTCTGTGGCTGGTAGTTTTATTTTGGCCAGTCAAAAATTAATTCTGTTATTTCCCTAACTTTTTTGCAGGCTATTATGTTCAATAGTTACACCTGACACACCTGTGGAGTCTCCTAATTTTCATGAAATGTTTCTTCAGTCCACTCATGTAGAAGCAAAGGAGCATTTTTCAGCACCGTGAGTTTCATTTTCACTTTCCGTATCAGAATCAATTACTAAGGGGTTTTTTGTCTTTTGTTGGTCTAATATGTATATCATCTAAATCAATACTATATCCTAAAGTACTATCATCTTCTGAGACCCTAGTATACTTGTCACTCAGACAATCAGAGAAAGTATTTTTGTAAAATTTAGTGAAAATTCTTCTCATTCAAAATTTTACAGTGTGTCACTTCTGAAATTTTTAGTTTTATTATATGCATAAGGTTGGATAAAAACCTAACAGAGCAAAAGGTGAATGATAATGACAATCATAAGTTGTATAATGAACCTTAGATCAATTTTAAGCTCTAACAACTTTGATAATGTTAATTGTATCATTCTCTGGTCAATAATGTTAGGGTAACAAAAGATATATTAATGTGTCTATGATCAAGAATGTGTTAGCTATCTTCACTTCTTTTTAATCCTTTTTTCTTTCTGCCTCTCTTACTTGGTGCTCCTCTCCTTTGCCTTTGAGTTCACTGATTTGTTCTCTGTGTTGTCTTTGAGTTCTCAATTTGTTCTCATGTTTCACCTAGCCTGATAATGAAGCCCTCTTGCATATTTCAGTGCATTTATTATAGCTTCAGTTCTATGACTGCTGTTTGGTACTTTCTTATATTTTCTATTCTTTGTTGAAGTTCTCACCATATTCATTCAGTCTCCCAAATTTGGTGAGCATCTTTATGACCATTAGTTTGAACTCTTTATCAGGTTAACTGCTTATCTCCATTTCCATAAGGTTTTTTCCTGAAGTTTTATCTAGTCCTTTCATTGGGATATATGCTTCTGTTGCTTTATTTTGCTTGACTTTTTGTTCTTTGCATTAGGTGAAACAGCCCCCTCTCCCAGTTTTGAAGGAAATTAACTTTATTTTTCAACCTTGTCCCAGATCTTATTTCTCTCTCAATCCTTTGTGATTGTCTAAGCAACTAAATTTATTCTTGATAGGTCCCAGTTGTTGAGGATGTTCCAAGACATGTCAGTGTTCCAAAGTGAGGGATGTCAGTCAGGACCTAGTTTCAGGCTGATTGGAAACCAGACCCTCAGGCAGCAGTATTCAAAGGAGATAGATCTATATAGTCCTGCGGGACTACAACTGCAAACTCTGCTGGCTTCTACACTAGAAAATCTGGAGGTGTCTCCACTTGGAAAAATCAGGCCCTCCATATGAGGAAGTAAGCTTCTTTCAGGGATATCCTGGCGAGCTGTAGAGAGGCCAAGGGAGAAAGCAAAGATACCATCTGTGGGTCATTGTCCTGTAGCCTCTAGACGTATTGCAAACCTGAGGATTTCCCCTCAGGCTGAAGGTATGGGACAAATAAATAGACATTTTTCACAGCCTGGGTGTGTGTCTCAGTCTGCTGTCAGTCCACTGCGCTTGGTTGGTAACCTGACATGAACTATTGGTCCAAGTTGTTACAGTCCCTTGGGACCCAGGATTGCAAACCTTCCTGGCCACTGGAGCCAAAGGAGCAAGCAGAGTCCTCTGTGTGGACTGCACATGCCTGCCACTTTAGCAAGACGCTGGAGAGCACAGCTCTGTAGCATGCGTGTCAGAGTTAGCCAGGTGGAGCAAGAGCACAAAATGGTGCCTTCCTGTGCTTCTACCACAGGAGAGGGTCCCAACCAGCCCTCTCCCCCGCCATGGGCACTTTAAGGTTAGCAAACGAATCTCCTTCATGTATAGTTTAGGTGTTTTACAAACTGCTGCTTTTACTGTAGGTCCCAGGGTGAGTAGGTCTGCATGCAGCATTCTTTAAGAGCTGTATCTTAGTTGCCTATGGCCTTCTGGATCTTTCTGTCATTTTTCAAAGACAGACATTTTGGGGCCCTTCCCTCTGATGCGCATTCCAAGGTTTGGGTTGCCCAGTGTGGGGCAAAAATCTCTCACTCCTCAGGGAGAAGCTCTGGATTTCTGAGATTTCCTTCTAACTGTGTGTTGCCACACTGAGGGCAGGGTTTTGGCATGATTGTCTGCCTCTCCTCTTGTCTGTATGTGGCCCTTTTATTATTTGCTGTGAAGGAGCTGTTTATCTTAGTTTCACTGTCTTTTTCAAAGGGAATACCCCATACCTAGCTGTGGATTCAGTGTGTTTCTGGGAAGAGGTGGGGTTCAGGTCTTCCTACCCACCATCTCAGACTGTCTCCCTGACATGTCTGTTTTGTGTTTGGTAGGAATTGCCAAATTATCTTCCACTAAGTTTGTGCCAATTTACACTTCTTGTTAGCAAAAGCAGTTCCCTCTTAAACTTCATGTGTTAGTCACCTTTTTGATATTTGCCATGTGTGTTTATCTCAGTATACATGAGAAGAAATATTATTTTGAAGTGATAAAGCCACATTCATTTCTTTGTCTGTGAATGTCTTGTCTATTAGTTTTCCCTGAGCTCTTTTTTTTAATTTTACAAAATTATTAACTAAAATATTAACTAAAATCCTAAAAGAAAAGATCATGATTTTGATCAGAAAGAGTGTAGAGTAAAGGTGGGAGGGAAAATCGGGGCATATATTTGCAAAACTAACAATGGCAGATGAATAGAAGGGAGAAAAAAAGGCCAGCCAAGCTTCTGATCACAGTGGCTTTCTTCTGATAAGAGCCTTGGATGTCACAGGAGAGGACACTGAGCAAATGCTTTCTTGGTTGAAGAGCTACTCTGACTTATCAATAGCTACTCTGGAACGAATTCTGCCAGGGAGAATACACATCACATTTTTATCTGAATGCCAAAGGGGCCATAGTTCTTTTCTGAGTCAGGCTTTCTCTGCCTGACTATATACTAGCAGAAACCAAACTGAGTTTTTTAAAATAAGAGATTTTTTTAAAGGAATGTTATTATTTTCATGTTTCTATATCAAGTCTAGGTCTTGGGGAATTATAACAAAGTGGTTGAATTTATTTTCCTATGAATCTATAGTAAAATGTAGTTATGTCTATATTGCATAGAACTAACAAGGTCAATATTTATGAACACAAACTACATGATTTATGAGAAAAAGACTTTCTAAGCTTTCAATAACTTTATATTCTCATTTACAGAAATAGTTGTTTAGGGAGTTTTTTAAAACACAATTAGACCTAATTAATGTTTTATCAAATTCAATTGTTGTTATATTATAATGCAACCCCTCTGTGTACTAAATCTGTATAAGTAAAGTAAGCTCCAAGGATGGATTACTCAAATTTGATCACACACACACACACACACACACACACACACACACACACACACACATTGAAAAAGTGGCTAAAAAATGAGAATGAATGAGAATTAGGGTGAAGTGGGGACTAAAATTTGATACATCAGCTGGCTCTTGTACAATTATGAGATTGTGCAGTTATTCACTGAGATCTTTGTTGAGGCTGTTATTTTTTTTTCCCCCCTTAGGCTTAATTTGTTTTCCACTCAATTTGATACTCTACTCTAAATGACAATTTTCATGGAAGGAAGCACAGACCAATGAGGTCAATCCCCTATGGAGACGATTGAAATTTTCCTTTGTGAAGTTTTAGTCTCTGTATTATATAGGGTAAATAGGTAACTTTTTTTTTCTAAAGTTAATTTTTATCTTTTGGAGGGTAAAATATTTATTCACTCTAAGCTGTCTCTTCATTATTTTCTTTTTCCTCCATCTATGTCTTAAACACATGTCTTTGTTTATTTGGTTCACAGTTTTCCTCTACACTTATGCTGCAGGGTCATAAAATTCACTCATGCTCCACCTCACATGTCAGAGAAATTGTAGTTCCCCAGACTCCCATCTGGTTAGAAGGAAATTATACGTTGGTTATACTTGCTTTGAAATTTGGTGTGACTGAGAAGTGTTAATAGTCTCTAAGGTGTGACCACTTAGTCTTCCAGATTTCTCCATCCTTCACAGCTCATCTTATGAATTGGGCACAGGGATGTGGTTCGTGGATGTGGTACCCCCGGTAGAGGAGATGGGTCATTGTCATGAAGCAAACCCTTCTTGTTTCCTGTTTATACTGTTATCATTGACACAACAAGGCTTACTGGTTTTCGCATCACGACTCAGTGACTCTGCAGATTCCTCTAAAGATCATCTGTAACCCCATTTTGCTCTGACTATATGATACATGTTTTTTGCCTAAATTTTTTATCAGAACACTGGTTCACATTTTTATTGGTTCAGGTTTTTTAATCAGAACATTGGTCCAGTGATTCTTTCTTTGATCTACACAAATCACTCTGAGATGCCCCTTTTCTAGATCGACATGGTTGCTTGAGGTCTGGAAGTTCTGTTGCTTTCTTGCTGCTTATTGGGAATGGGGGATATTAATAATTCGTTGTGTTAAGCATTCAGTTAAAGCCCATAACACAACTGTATGCATCATAAGAATGTCGATCATATCTATTTTTGTTGTTGTTGCAAGTTACCATATCCTTATCTTCTAGCATGATTTCTGTCATATACTTAATACACTGTAAATATTTGTTAAATGAACACATGACTGGATGAATAATGAATGAGTGAAAGTCAAGGATAACTTCCAGGAGCTCACACTTCATTAGGGAAGTCTCATGTTAAGTTTTATATGCAGAAATGCTAATAGTTTTTGTTTCCCACCAAGCCCCAGGGGAGTGGATAAGGCAGTGATTATTCTCTGCACTTGACAGAGAAGGAAACTGAGACCTATAGAAGTTACAATGGTAAAGTCGGGTCACATGAAAACAAGAGCAGAGCTGCTGATATAGTCTCGATCTTTTTTCTTTTTTAATATTTATTTGTTTGGGTTGCAGTTGTGACATGCAGGCTTTTCGCTGGGCTGCGTAGGCTTTTTCAGTTTTGGCATGTGCTCTCTTAGTGGCAGCATGCAGGCTCTAGTTCCCTGACCAGGGATCAAGCCTGGGCCCTCTGCCTGGGGGCATGGAGTTTTAACTGCTGGACCACCAGGGAAGTCCCAGAATTACGATCCTCTGACTTCAAATCTCTCTCTTTTTCCTTTGCTCTATATTGTTATTTTTAGGCACGAGAAAAAAAGACAAACTACACGCTAACAGATGAACAAAGACCCTGGGCAAATCTTTAGTTCTAAATACGCTTGAGGGAGTGACTATGCTATAAATGCTCTTGCTTCCTGAACTGTCCAAGGACTGCTGCTGTAGAAACAGCACTTGTTGAGTTGTGAGTGACCCGTGTTCCTGGAAAGCTTCAGGAGAGGTCATGTGCGTGTGACTGAGAATGGAATCTCAGTATCCTTGATGCTGACAGGAGGCCTCCTTCTCTACAGTCTGTACAGTGAACTCAGCACAACTGGCCAATTATCAACCTTACTTGGAAAGCTCTCAAAGAGAAATGACTCATGTCCAACCATTCCAGATAGAGAGGGACAAAATATCCAGAACTGGACTGATTAATCTATATATTTTCTTCACCTTCTCCAGAAGATTTTGATGATCAGTTAGGGTGAGGGAATTATTTCATTTACTCTTTTGATCATTAAAATCATGAAGCCAGTTTAGATACTAAATGAGAAAAGAGGAAAGCTTTGTCAAGTTAATACAACTAGTAGGTAGTGCAGTGTGCGTTCATGCATACGTGCATGCTAAATCGCTTCACTCATGTCTGACTCTTTGTGACCCCATGGAGCCTGCCAGGCTCCTCTGTCCTTGGGATTCTCCAGGCAAAAATACTGGAGTGGGTTGCCATGCCCTCCCCCGGATCTTCCTGATCCAGGGATAGAACTCACATCTCTTATGTCTCCTGCACTGGCAAACGGCTTCTTTACCACTCAAGCCACTTGGAAAGCCTAAATAATGCAGCAAGGACCTCAATTTAGGTGTTCTGACTCCTAGCAGCTGACATGTTTCCATATAACATTCTCTAGTTTTTAAAAGAAATACTGTATCTTGTATAGAAAGGCCATGGAGAAGTTTTAAAGGCGGTAATGGAAAAGGAGGTTACTTGAGTTAAAATGCTCAGTCAGGGCCTCTCATGTCTTAGAATTTTCATTTAGGAAACCTCAAAAGTAGTAGTCCTCAAACTCCAACATGGGTAGGACTCATCTGGTCCCCTACCACTGCAAATTCTGACTCAGTGGGGCCTTAGGAATCTGTACCTTTAAAAAGCTCCAGAGGCAATTCTCTTGTGCATAGTTAGGCTTTGGTGAACATCGCCCAACCTTGCCTTTCAGCATCAGACTTTGATTATTTATCTCTAGAGTGGTAGTTCTCAGCTTTGATTGCACATTATAACCACTTGGGGAATTAAAAAAAAAACAAAACTGATGTTGAGGCCACATGCTAAGAGAGTCTGATTTAATTTGTCTGGGATGAGACCTACTTAACACTATTTTGGTGAAGCTTTTTAGGTGATTCAACTGTGAAGCAAAGGCTTTAGAAGATAGATCAATTGTTGGAACTACATGTAGTAGCTTTGCCGCCAGATTAAGGCAAGAGGTAAATGAAAGGAATTCTAATTGCCTTTCTGCTTCCTAGGCATAAACAAATTATAAGGTATTTTGCAAAGATAATATAGCACTCTGAGGTGACAATATGCTGACAATTGTGTGCTTGAAGACAAACATAATCCACTACTTAAGAGACTTTTTTTAAGGTAACATAATTACAGAGACCAATTTTAAGAGAGATAAAAAAGTAGAGAGATTAAACAACTAAGGATAAATAAAAAGAAACAATTTCTAAATAAGAAATAGGTATATCCATGTGATTGCTTTCATAAGAGTTATTAACTAGGTACTTATGTTTTAATTTAAGAGCCATAGAGAAGTGTAGCTGTGTAGCTTCTGGGAAGTAAGATAATTTTTCACAACTAAAAACAATAGCAATGGCATTAACAACAACAAAAGAACTTTAATTTCAAATCACAAGCCATCCTGTTTGTTCAATTCTGAATATTAAAGCACACTGCAGAGACTCTTTCTTGTTGCTTTTTTTAGTTTTAGTTGGAAAGGAGTAAGGTTTTTCACAGTCCTAATTTCTTCAAAAACAGTAATTCCTTCTAGAATTGGTACCTTGCAAATTTGATGCCTAAAATTATAAGCATTTCTGAAAGTCAGCTATGAATTAGAAACTATGCAAGATGCAAAGCAGAGTAATATGTGGCCAGTATTTTCAAGGATTTACAGAAGAGTTGGAGCAACACACTTCACACACTGAAAAAACGATCAAGAACATAGACTCTTAGAAATCAAGAGAACTATGAAGGTGTTAGTCTTGGAGTCATTGTTGGTTAGTACTGTAATCTTGGCCAAGATCTCTTACCAAGATGTGAGGAACATGGCAGCACTCCTCCCTGATGCATATACATGACATATATAAATAATGAAGTGATACATATATGTACATATATGTAAATAATGAAGCAAGATACATGTCTATAGACACCTTGTAAGCTATAATGCATTCAACTTAAATGTGTTCTCTGAAATACTAGTTGAAGCTCAAATAGTTTAGGGAAATGAGAGAGTTGACCCTTGAACAACACTGATTTGAACTGCTCAAGTCTCTTACATGGATTTTTCTTTACACTAAATACTTCCTATAGCACTATGTGATACTCAGTTATTTAAAGCCATGAATGCAGAATCTCAGACCTGGAGGAGCCCCTGATACTATGGACTGACTTTAAGTTTTATGCAGATTTTCTGCTATGAGAGGTGGGGTTTCCCTAACCCCTATATTGCTCAAGGGTCAACCGTACACACTTTATCCCCATCTTAGAGGTTTATCATTTACATCAGTATTTTCAAATACATGAGATAGTGCAGCAGTCAAAACCTTACACAACTTTGTTTCCAAAATTGTTTCATCTTTAAGGTTTTACATTTGTCATTATAGAAGCTTATAATTATACAGTGGAAATGTAAAATAGATCTAAGAGACTAGATCTGATAGACACAGTGCCTGATGAACTACAGACGGAGGTTCATGACGTTGTACAGGAGACAGGGATCAAGACCATCCCTGTGAAAAAGAAAGGCAAAAAAGCAAAATGGCTGTCTGGGGAGGGCTTACAAATAGCTGTGAAAAGAAACTAAGCGAAAAGCAAAGGAGAAAAGGAAAGATATAAGCATCTGAATGCAGAGTTCCAAAGAATAGCAAGGAGAGATAAGAAAGATTTCCTCAGAGATCAATGCAATGAAATAGAGGGAAACAACAGAATGGAAAAGACTAGAGATCTCTTCAAGAAAATCAGAGATATCAAAGGAACATTTCATGCAAAGATGGGCTTGATAAAGAACAGAAATGGTATGGACCTAACAAAAGCAGAAGATATTAAGAAGAGGTGGCAAGAATACACAGCAGTACAAAAAAGAGCTTCATGACCAAGATAATCATGATGGTGTGATCACTCACCTAGAGCCAGACATCCTGGAATGTGAAGTCAAGTGGGCCTTAGAAAGCATCACTACCAACAAAGCTAGTGGAGGTGATGGAATTCCACTGGCACTATTTCAAATCCTGAAAGATGATGCTGTGAAAGTGCTGCACACAATATGCCAGCAAATTTGGAAAACTCATCAGCGCCCACAGGCCTGGAAAAGGTCAGTTTTCATTCCAATCCCAAAGAAAGGCAAATACCAAAGAATGTTCAAACTACTGCACAATTGCACTCATTTCACATGCTAGCAAAGTAATGTTCAAATTCCCCAAGCCAGGCTTCAACAGTACATGAACCATGAATGTCCAGATGTTCAAGCTGGATTTAGAAAAGGCAGAGGAACCAGAGATCAAATTGCCAACAACTGCTGGATTATGGAAAAAGCAAGAGTGTTCCAGAAAAACATCTATTTCTGCTTTATTGACTATACCAAACCTTTGACTGTGTGGATCACAGTAAACTGTGAAAAATTCTGAAAGAGATGGGAATACCAGACCACCTGACTTGCCTCTTGAGAAACCTATATGCAGGTCAGAAAGCAACAGTTAGAACTGGACAAGGAGCAACAGACTGGTTCCAAATAGGGAAAGGAGTATGTCAAGGCTGTATATTGTCACCTTGCTTATTTAACTTATATGCAGAGTACATCATGAGAAACACTGGGCTGGAAGAAGCACAAGCTGGAATAAAGACTACCAGGAGAAATATCAATAACCTCAGATATGCAGATGGCACCACCCTTATGGCAGAAAGTGAAGAGGAACTAAAAAGCCTTTTGATGAAAGTGAAAGAAGAGAGTGAAAAAGTTGGCTTAAAGCTCAACACTCAGAAAACGAAGATCATGGCATCTGGTCCCATCACTTCACGCAAATAGATGTGGAAACAGTGGAAACAGTGTCAGACTTTATTTTTTTGGGCTCCAAAATCACTGCAGATGGTGACTGCAGCCATGAAATTAAAAGATACTTACTCCTTGGAAGGAAAGTTACGACCAACCTAGATAGCATATTGAAAAGCAGAGGTATTACTTTGCCAACAAAGGTCCGTCTAGTCAAGGCTATGGTTTTTCCAGGGGTCATGTATGGATGTGAGAGTTGAACTGTGAAGAAAGCTGAGCACTGAAGAATTGATGCTTTTGAACTGTGGTGTTGGCGAAGACTCTTGAGAGTCCCTTGGACTGCAAGGAGATCCAACCAGTCCATTCTGAAGGACATCAGCCCTGGGATTTCTTTGGAAGGAATGATGCTGAAGCTGAAACTCCAGTACTGTGGCCACCTCATGCGAAGAGTTGACTCATTGGAAAAGACCCTGATGTTGGAAGGTATTGGGGGCAGGAGGAGAAGGGGATGATAGAGGATGAGATGGCTCGACGGCATCACCGACTCGATGGACATGAGTTTGAGTGAACTCCAGGAGTTGGTAATGGACAAGGAGGCCTTGAGTTTGTGATTCATGGGGTCGCAAAGAGTCAGACACAACTGAATGACCGGACTGAACTGAAGTGAGAGTTCTTTAGAAAAGTTGAATCAGTTTATACTTAAAAATCCACAGGGCTGTGGTGATCATGTAAGAAAATAAAGGATGGTGTACACTATGGGTTAGACTGAGTAGACAAAGCTCAAAGAGAAGGTAGACATGCTATGTTAGCTAATTGTTTAATACCAAAATTATTTCCTGAGTAGCTACAAATATTTGCTAAATATGCACAAGGTGGAGGAAGATAGTTGACATTTTAGGGTTACAGTGTTAATCTGAACCAATTTAGCATTTAGAAAATGTGATAAGACATAACCAGATTATACAGCAACATTTAAAAAAATTAAGACACAATATGAAATAACTTGGTGAAATTTCAGGAGCAAATTTGCATGTGCAAATAGGAAGTGCTTATTTAGCCACTGGGCTTCCACAGTGGCACAGTGGTGAAGAATCTGACTGCCAGTGCAGAGATGTGGGTTTGATCCCTGGGTTAGGAAGATCCCTCAGAGAAGGAAATGACAACCCATTCCAGTATTCCTGCCTGGAGAATATTGTGGACAGAGGAGCCTGGCGTACTAAAGTCCATGGGATCGCAGAAGAGTCAGACATGACAGCAACTAAACAACAACAATAATTTAGCCATTAAATTGTCCTGATAGTCTCTTTACATCAAGCTTACCATTTACTTCTTTAGGCTAGATTTATAAGATAAGCTATGTCTCGGATAGTGTGTTTGATATTGACTATATTGCATAAGCAGGCCCTATATTTGAGATACATTCTAATCCTCCATCAGTATCAGGTTTTAGAAAGACCGTAGGAAATACTCATAAAGGATCTAATCCATATATTTTCTATTAAACATTATTACTTAGATAATGAATAATTAGACCATTTTTCCATATTCATAGAACTCTCCTCAGATACAAGTATCCTTAATCAATTAAAAGTATATAAAAATGTAGTATAATATTTATAGTTACATAGAGCTTAAGAGCTTGAAACAACTTACTTGGAACATATTTTTAGAAGTCAAAATAGTCATGTATGTCTACATTTCACACTCACTTCACTCCTGCAAAATCTCTGTATCGATTTTTATCCTCAGAACCTAATTTTAGGTCTACTTCCCAGTAGATGATATAACTAGAAGCATTTGCTAAATTTTTTTAAATGGTACATATTATCATATACATTGTAACATCTTATTATACTCTTTTATGGAAAGCTTTTAGTGGGAGATAGTATGATTTCTCCCACCCTTAACCCAGAAAATATCTTCCATCCCTTTAAAAGTCAAGTCACTGAGGATAATTATCTTTATATTTAAGTGTCAATGAGGCCAGTCCTTACAGTTCCAAATCTGTCCTTCTGAACTTAGGGATCCCTTGTTATAAAGGTACCTTAGTCATCTTGGGCTGCTGTGACAGAATACCACAGACTAGGTGGCTTACAAACAATAAAATTTGTTTCTCAAAGTCCTAAAGGCTAAAAGCTGAAAAGCAGAATGCCAGCATTGTCCAGGTTCTGGTAAGAGCCCTCTTCCAGTTGCATATGGATGTGTTTTCACTGTATCCTCACATGGCAGAAAGAGGAGAGAGCTCTCCAGGATCCCTTTATAAGAGCACTACCCCCATTCTTGAGGGCTCTACCCTTAGGACCTAATTACCTCCCAAAGGCCCTACCCTCTCATATCATCACATTGAGGTTTAGGATTTCAATTTATGAATGTGAGGGCAGGGGTCTCAAACATTCAGTCATAATATTGACCTATTGAGTTGATGTTCATAGGAGCTATGGAGTCAGAACACATAGATTTCAGTAACAGCTAGTAACTGTCACTCCTGATTCAATTTCTGATCACCTACCCTCAGTCTCAAGATATGCCTCCCTTTTATGCTGATCAAAGGGAAAAGTTAAAGAAGGATAAAATATCATAGTCCTTAAATCTCACAGTGGAATGATGATACTAATCATTTGCTTCATGATTGTGCTACTGCTTTTGATTCATTTTTGATAGGGAAAGAGAAAGATCAAAGACTTCCACTTAGATATTCCTACTGCAGTAGTCAAATGAGGTAATACTAGCCATGGTAAGTTGTGAACACCGAATCTTACAATTTTACACAAAAAGTATTTATTCTCACTCATGCTACAGTCTGGTATGGTTATCAGTAGTCGAATGACTTCCTCTGAGAGACCGTAAGACATTGGCTTTTTCCAACTTTACTCCATATTCTCTTTTAATTTAACAGGAACTTGGAGGGGGGTGGGGTGCAGAATGTAGAGGATTGTGCTAGAACATTTTGTGACTCAGGACTTGAAATAGAGTACTCATATTTTGTTGGCCAGAATTCATTCACATGGCCAAAACTGCCTACTCGAGAAGTATGGTCCAATTATGTACTTAGGAATTAAAGGGAAGCTCAAACTGGAAAAATTACCTTTAAAAAATGGGGAATAATGGAGAAATTAACGAGTCATCTTTCCATTTTTTACCTGATCACCATATGTTTTACCTGGAGTCAGTGGGTTAATCTTTGTCTTTCCCATTCTCAAGTGCAACAGAATCCTTGTTAAATAGTTGCAGATCTCTTTGGGGAAATACAGAACAAAACCTCAGCATATGTACACATTTTGAGCCGTATCATTGATATCTCAAGATTCTTCCTCAACTCACCTATCATTTAAGAAGCCCTCAGTCTATTTAGTGACTCAGATCAAAGACTTTGATAAAGGTGTATTGTGGTGGCTCTTGCTGCCCAGATGTGGGTTTATGAGAATTTAACCATTCCTTTCAGTCTTATAGGCGTCCTTGGTGCCTCAGATGGTAAAGAATCTGTAATGCAGGAGACCTGGATTCTGTCCCTGGGTCAGGAATATCCCCTGGAGAAGGGAATGGCAACCCACTCCAGTATTCTTGTCTGGGAATTCCCATGGACAGAGGAGCATGGTGGGCTACAGTTCACAAGGTTGCAAAGTCAGACATGACTGAGTGACTAACATTTAGTCTTACAGACCCCTTGATGAATCACTATAGTTTAAGGTCCTTGTATGTCAGACCACCTCATTTTTGATGCTGGCCCCACTGCTTGTTATGGTAATTATGCTCATTTTATCTCTAGCAGTTAAACATCTTCTTGATCTCTGACACATTTAAATATCTTCATTCCCATTGAAGTCAGAAAATTGTTTCAAAATCAGGATTTCCCTCTAATATTTCTGGTCCATGAAAGGTCACTACTTATGTGCTTTTCAAAGGGACAGGAAGTGGTTTTTTTGACAGAGTTGGTGACTGGATGGGTACACTATGGTGATTGCTGAGATGCTAGAATGTTCTGTTTCTTGTATTGGGTGGTAATGATATAGATATGTTCTTTCATGTTCACCTAATAATCATTGCTACCACAGATCTCTGGTGGTTTTAAAAGTATGCATAAAAATCTTTAGTCATTTTTTTAGCTATTTAGTGGAGCAATTTTGGTGTAAGTCCTCCACCACTACAATTGTCCACTAAAAATAGACACTTTGCTCTTTTCTCCACTGAAAGTGATGACCTTTCATAATTTATCTTTGTAGCTGAAAAAGAAATGCTTTCTTTTACTGAGTTGTAATACTTTAAATTCATAAGAAGCTTTTTTGTAAACTCTCTTTTACCTTATCACACTGTGTCCTTGCCTTGTTTTATATTTTTCCAATAACACTTTTACTATCTTACAAAATATTTACTTGTGGTTGTTCCCTCTATTTCTTCTCTCTACATTATAAACTACAGGAGAACTAGCATATATTTTATTTTTTTCATGTTTTTTATTCCCAACCTGTAGACCAGTCTCTGTCTCATGATAGGCAATCAATATTGAATGAAAGAAGCAATATTGTTACTTGTGTATATAGTATCTAAAATTCCCTCTCACAGTAGAAAAGAATAATAATCTATTTACTAGATTTCTACATTTTAATTTTGTTAATGATTTAATAATCATTATTATTAAATTAAATGTTATGAAAGCCTTGTACTGATATTTGTAACTCAGAGTACTTAACACTAACTACAATGATCTGTATCCTACTAGTAGATTGTTAGCCAGCATATTGCCCAGATGTCATGATATTGGGGTCTTGACATGTACTACAGTATAATTTCTCCCTCCTCAGAAAGGTTGTATTCTTTTTCTCGTATACTACTCATTTGCCATATATCAAGTACTGCCTGAACAGTGCTTTTACTGTCATGTACTGCTGCTGCTGCTGCTAAGTCGCTTCAGTCGTGTCTGACTCTGTGTGACCCCAGAGATGGCAGCCCACCAGGCTCCCCCATCCCTGGGATTCTCCAGGCAAGAACACTGGAATGGTTGCCATTTCCTTCTCCCATGCATGAAAGTGAAAAGTGAAAGTGAAGTCTCTCAGTCGTGTCTGACTCTTTGCGACCCCATGGACTGCAGCCTACCAGGCTCTTCTGTCCATGGGATTTTCCAGGCAAGAGTACTGGAGTGGACTGCCATTGCCTTCTCCTGTAGTCATTTAAAAAAAAAAAAAAAAAAACCACTTATTTTGAAAATACAAATTTGTTCTAACATGATAGGTGTATAAGGGGACAGTTTGAGCATAACACACACGCTGTGTTTTCTTTTGATTTCTTAGATGAATGCAGAAAACTGCAATCAGCTGAACCAAGCTGTGTAGGAATACACATCACATACACACAAACACACATACACACACACACATCCCTGAAATATCTACCAGCTACCTCAGTTGAGTCATCTGGCGTTATAACCACCCATGTAATTGCAGATAACCTTCTTTTAACTCACAAGCTATAACCCATCCAATGCCACAAACTCAAGGTCTTTCCAGGTCAAGTGCAGTATATATGTGTAAATGGCAATATCATTTCTCTCAAGTTCAGATTTTTTTTTTAAATGTGTCAGTGACACATTCTGTTTTCAAGTATTAAGTCCTGACCCCATTTCTTCCCTAAGCCTGTGCATTTTATTATACAAATTCTGCATAGCATGATGCTGTTTAGGAGCATATATGTCTCAGTACAGCATCACTGACTGTGTATAACAGCTTTGTCCTTTGTGTTCTCAGAGACCTCTAACATAACTTTTGTTGGCTTCTCCAGAAGCAAACACTGAGTGGTAGTTGAGCTACAACACGTTTTCAGGGATCAACCTGGGAAAGGAAATAGGAGGAAGCAGGAATGGCCAAGGAGAAAGAAAAATTGTGATGCAGATTTAATAAAGCTTCATGAGGAATTCTGGAGGGAGTATTTTTAAAAGATTTTGTTTACTCCTAATTCCTAATATCCTCCCGACAACGAATCTTCAGTTTGCTTATTTGTTTAGGAAAGAATCAAATTGAAATTTTTAAATCGAGTACCCCTCATGGCATAAAGGATGCAAATCAAGGAGAAAAAGACGACAGTTCCCTTTACCACTTAAAAAAATTGTTGCATTTGCATTGGAGAGAAAATATAAATACAAGAGACGATAAAGCAAAGCATCAGGAATCCTGGAGGAAGAAAGTTTTGAACCTTATTTTGAAATATGTGATTGGCATGGACTAATTGACTGTATATCACAACAAGCTGTGGAAAATTCTTAAAGAGATGGGAATAACAGACCATCTGACCTCCCTCCTGAGAAATCTGTATGCAAGTCAGAAGCAACAGTTAGAATGGGACATGGAACAACAGACTGGTTCCAAATCGAGAAAGGAGTACGTCAAGGCTGTATATTGTCACCCTGTTTATTTAACTTATATGCAGAGTACATCATGAGAAATACTGGGCTGGATGAATCATAAGCTGGAACGAAGATTGCCAGGAGAAATATCAATAACTTCAGATACGCAGATGACACCACCCTTATGGCAGAAAGTGAAGAAGAACGAAAGAGCCTCTTAATGAAGGTGAAAGAGGCAAGTGAAAAAGTTGGCTTAAAAATCAACATTCAGAAAACTAAGATCATGGCATCTGGCCCCATTACTTCGTGGCAAATAGATGGGGAGACAATGGAAACAGTGAGAGACTTTATTTTCTTGGGCTCCAGAATCACTGCAGATAGTGACTGCAGCCATGAAATTAAAAGACGTTTGCTCTTGGAAGAAAAGCTGTCACTGAACTAGACAGCATATTAAAAAGCAGAAACATTACTTTGTCAACAAAGGTCCGTCTAGTCAAAGCTATGGTTTTTCCAGTAGTCATATGTGGATATGAGAGTTGGACTATAAAGAAAGCTGAGCGCCAAAGAACTTTGGAGAAGACTCTTGAGAGTCCCTTGGACTGCAAGAAGATCCATCCTGTCAATCCTAAAGGAAATCAGTCTTGAATATTCATTGGAAGGACTGATGCTGAAGCTGAAACTCCAATACTTTGGCCACCTGATGTGAAGAACCAACTCATTTGAAAAGACCCTGATGCTGGGAAAGATTGAAGGCAAGAGAAGGGGATGACAGAGGATGAGATGGTTGGATGGCATCACCGACATGATGGACATGAGTTTGAGTAGGCTCTGGGACTTGGTGATGGACAGGGAAGTCTGGCGTGCTGCAGTCCATGGGGTCACAAAGAGTCGGACACAACTGAGTGACTAAACTGAACTGAATACGGAATAAAGGGAGTGATTTTGACAGAGGATGGCGATGTGTTAAGTCACAAATGTATGAGACTGGCATATGGGCAAAAAGATGTAAGACAAAGAGCATGGTATTCCTTTCTTTCCCAAAAATCAACAGTGAGAAAATCTATTAAAGATCTCATATATTTTCTGAGTATTAAATAAATAGAGCTTTTGCATGATGAATTTTCTGATCTGTGTATTTTGCATGACAGAAGCTTGCTGCTCACTTGCATCCATTCATCATTCATTCATTCATTCATAATTCAAATGGCTTAGTCTATAATCATATAAATTAAATGCTTACTGGGGCAGAGGGAAGTGGATTTGTAAATAGTAATTCAGAGTGAAATATAGATTTTCTTCTTAATCATGTGGCTACTATAGGAAAATACACAAATAATTTAAAACATCTTTAGTCTAAAGTGCAAATTGCTTAAAGTATAAGTTAACTAGTTTGAGAAACGTATTAATTGCCAGCTTCATTTGTTGATTTATAGCACTCTTTAGTTACTGATTTATAGGATATATTCATAATGCTAGTTATTTTGGGGTTGGGGAGTACAGGTGTTGATTACTTTTATTTTACCAAGTGCATAGTAATAGTTTTATTTCTACATTGTAATGCACAATTTCTTACCTGGCTAAGAATAATTTTTTTTGATAACTCTCAAAATTTTGGATTTTGTTTCTACGTATCTGGAAATCTCTGTGTTTTTCTGGAGGGTGATGGTTCTAAAATGGAGTAAGCTTTTAATTTAAGCTCAGTGAAAGGGATTGTGATACAGTACAGAAAGGAGCAGAGTACATGATGTAGCTTCTTTCCTTCTCCCAAGACTTTACTCTTTAAATGATAGTTTAAAAGGTAGCCACCAAAGACTCACCAGCATTAACAGTCAGTGTGATTTTTCCATCTTATTTTGAAAGTCAAAAACATAGCTAATAAAAACAGCCAGATAATGTTAGGATCCTTGTTGTGTTTAAAATGTTAAATCAATATTTCTTCATCTTTTAATAATGAAAGAATTTCTGATACTAGAAGACTCCTTTGAAAATCATGTGTTTTTAAATTATATTCAGGATGGGGAACACATGTACACCCATGGCTGATTCATGTCACTGTATAGCAAAAACCACTACAATATTGTAAAGTAATTAGCTTCCATTTAAAATTAATTAAAAAATAAATTGTATTACTTATGAAGATAATTTAGATGCATGAAGGACTTGATACAGTTGTCATGGCTTGCATTAAAATATTTTCAAATGTGCTTGATTTGGAGAAAACATTCTTAGTAACATGTATCTGTCATGTGGTATTTTAAGTCAGCTTTCTATATTTGGTCTGGTGACACCTTAACATGGTTCCTGGGTAGCACAGTGGTAAAGAACTGCCTGCCAAAGCAGGAAACTTAGGTTCAATCCCTGCATCAGGAAGATCCCCTGGAGTAAGAAATGGCAACCCACTCAAGTATTCTTGCCTAGAAGATTCCATAGAGAGAGGAGCATGGCGGGCTATGTCTATAGGGTCACAAAGAGTTGAATACGACTGAGCACACCATACCTTACCACATGTAAAACAAGCTCCTTATTATCTGTTACAAAACTGATTCCTCTCATCATCATTCTCTGTTAATGACATCATAATCTGTGCAGTCACTTAGACCAAACCTATAGTGTTGTTACATCCTTGTTAAGCCACACTAGACAACATGTCTATCACACTTGTACCTAATATAGTAATGAGCATTCTGCAATGTAATGCTCTGTTTAAGAGTGCATTTCTTGCAGAAGACTGCATGTCAGTCTCTTGGTGCCAGACCTTAGATCATTATCTGGCACAAAATAGACAATAAATATCTGAGGAATGAGTACAGGATTAAATTGATGAATGAGGTTCTTTCTGTCTCTCATATCTGATTATCCTCCGAGGTCCATAGATTTTACTTTGGAAGTACTTCTCTTTTACATCACAACCCTTCCACTCTCAGGCCACAAAGCTAGCTCAGTTCTTCATAAGAAATGATTTTTGGACAGTTACATGAGATGACTTATCTCTTTGTCATCTCTTGCCCCTTTTCCTCTCTATTACATCTTCCATATTGCCATCACTCTCTGTTACTTCTCCCATATTGCTATCAAAGTAGTCTTCTAAGAGACATCTCTGAATTTACCATTCTCTTGCCCAGATATGCTCCTGTCCCCAATTCTATGGCAGGACAAGCTATATTACTCAGATATCTTTAGTATGTCATCCAGGGTTTTGTTTGGTCTCAGAATAGCCATCTTTCTTTTTCACCATCTCCCTTCATGCACATGATATTTTACACAAATCAGAAATTATTATTTATATCTTCCTTCTTTGCTGTGTTTGAACTCTTTTGTTTACCTAGACTTGTGGGGCCCTAAATGGGAAACCTTAAAAAAGATGGGTTAGCTTTGTGGTAGGAAACTAAGATGGCGCCTGGTGGAAGAGATAGGGGCGTGGTCTATGTTACAGTTTTTGATTGGCTCTCTTGATTTCCATGCACGTGGACAGTGCGTGATCACCATAGACTCCTGTTACAATGAAGGCGCATGACGATTTGACCTTTAACGTGATTGGTGCAACTATGGCATATTACGATTTGACCTTTAATGTGATTGGCGCAACTATGGCATATTATGATTCGACCTTTAACGTGATTGGTGCAACTATGGAAAGTCCCTTGCAAAACCCCCGTGTTTGCCTATATAAACCAAGAGTTTGTGGCAATAAAGCGGAACTGCTTAGATGGAACCCCTGTCGCGTCTGATTGTCTCTGCTTGCTGAGGGGCTGGGTTGGCAGACAGCAGGCTCATCTCTCCTCGGGACCCCCCGGCTTTGCTGAGGGAAGTTCCACTGCCTCTGTCTTTCTGTGGAGCGCACCCTGCAGAAACTATCTTCTCCACTTTCATCTCTGCTGGTCCTAGGACAATTGAGCCCAGATTATATTCACTTTTTATATGACAGCATTTTCAATTGCTGACCCAATTATAGAAACTTTATCAGTCTTTCCCCTAGTGGAGACATTGTTAGTGCTTTACTCATCATATATTATAGCTTTTGATCCATGTTAATAATAACAACATGGATAATATTGGCTTTTCTGAGCATTTACTATGTACAGACTTTGCTCTTAATATCTACCACACTGCTTTTAACCTTCATAACAACTCTATAATTTGGTGCTATATCTATTTTGATTTTATAGACAAGGAAATTAAGGCAGGGAGAAATTATGTGGCTGTCCAAAATTCTCATAGCTAGAAAGTATTGTAGCCATGCATTGATTCCAGAGTGCCAGTTTAGGGCTGATTAGCCTGATCGGTGTATAACTCTGTGTCGATATAACATACACTTCACAGGTTTTAAAGAGTGCAGACCAAGTATTCTTCAAAAGCTCAAGATAAAGATTATAACTAAAAAATGTTTAGGGGTATTTAAAGTCAATAGGGATGAACTAGACAAGATAGTAAAATGAATGAACTGAAGAACTTTCTGAAATAAGAAATGTGGAAAACTACATGCTTTTATTCTCAGACTTAGCCTGAACATCTTTCATATTTCAAGCACTGTTTGGGTTGGGGATCATATTCCTATTACTGTATGATGTGTGCAAATGTAAATATTAACTAAAATACATTCCATTTTACGAAAACACTCTGCAGAAGAAACACTTCTGACAGCTAAAATTGCTTACACATGTTGCAGTTCCAGTGTGAAGATGTAGACTCTCTATTAGGTGACCTTGTCATTGTGCCATTCAGATAGTTTTCATGACAGCTTGCTGTGAGCAAAGAGCACAGTTGACTCATGGGCTTCAGTTGAAGTACTTTTGGATTTTCGAGTATTCACACCATAGACATGCTTTCCATGGGCTATTCAAAGAACTGAATATGATGGAAGGCTAGAGCCAAGCCACCCCTGCCTAATGTGGTGCTCTTCCAATGGACCACTTACGCTTGGGAACTCCCATTCAGCTTGGCTGAGATTTTCTCAGAAGCTTTCTCATCTAATATTTCTGTCTGCTTTCACAACTTTCAGACCTGCCTCTTGGTCTGGAGGTTCTTCCTACTTCTGCTCCCTCTACTGTCTCCTTTCTCACAGGCACGTCTCTCAATAACTATCTATCTGGTACTTCTGATGCTACTGTGGTGTCTATTTCTCAAAGGCATTAAACTGGCACAGTGGGTGAATTCAGAAAACTTTTTGCACCAGGAATTCCAAGATCATATATATATATATACATATATATATATATATATACACACATACACACACACACACACACACACACACCACTTAATTCAACCACAATTCCAACAAGCATATTTAAATATTTAAGATTGTTAAACAAGCATGCAAGTGGGCATAACTTACTCTATATGGGTCTCACCCACTATCAAATGAACATCTAATAAATATATACACTTGCTGAAATTTACTGTTACTCTGTGATTTTTTACCCTCTACTTATCTAAAACATGAAGCACTGGCAGCATGCAAATGAAAATGACAGTAATAATCCACTGTGGTACATATACACAATGGAGTATTATTCAGCCGTTAAAAAGAATTCATTTGAATCAGTTCTGATGAGATGGATGAAACTGGAGCCGATTATACAGAGTGAAGTAAGCCAGAAAGAAAAACACCAATACAGTATACTAACACATATATATGGAATTTAGGAAGATGGCAATGACGACCCTGTATGCAAGACAGGGAAAGAGACACAGATGTGTATAACGGACTTTTGGACTCAGAGGGAGAGGGAGAGGGTGGGATGATTTGGGAGAATCACATTCTAACATGTATACTATCATGTGAATTGAATCGCCAGTCTATGTCTGACGCAGGATGCAGCATGCTTGGGGCTGGTGCATGGGGATGACCCAGAAAGATGTTCTGGGGAGGGAGGTGGGAGGGGGGTTCATGTTTGGGAATGCATGTAAGAATTAAAGATTTTAAAATTTAAAAAATAAAAAACTAAAAATTAAAAACAAACAAACAAACAAAAAAACAAACAAACAAACAAAAATAATAAATAAATTTAATGTCATTTCTCTTTAAACGAAGAATGTTTCTCAGGGACTGCTTAGTGCTCATCTATGTTTAAGAGGAAGACATAAGTTATAATGAGCTACATTCTTTTCATTTTCTTCTGTCTCCATAAGAACTTGTAAAATGCTTATTTAAGCTGGTCTAGCTATTTTGAACCCTCATCTCTGGTGTTTTTCCTACCAGGATTCATCTTTCCTATAACTATATCCTTTATAAATCTAGAGATAAGAAAGTTATATGATTACTTGTTTGTTTTACAGAATTTTATGGGATTTTATTGATAAACAGCATGTAGACTGCCATGAAAAGTTGGAAGAGATTACGAATTCAAACCTATTTCATGAAACAATTTTAATTGGGAAGACTTCATAAGCTCCAAATTTATATTACCCTCTTATGCTTCCTTCCTAATATAAAACTAGAGCATCTCCATCTGTAAGAATGTGAGAGACTAAGGAGGATGTTGAAAGGGGTTATTAAAACAAGGACAAACTATGGATACAAAGTCCAATAATGGTCAGTCATCTTATTCTTTTCACATTCCAAACCAACATCTCATTTTTCTAGATCTCAAGTTACCCAACTGTTACAGACAAGACAAAAAGAACAAAAAACAAAAAAATAAGAATAGGCAGAAGTACACACAGAATCATGGACAAAATTATTAAACATTTAGCAAGAATATTGGAAAAATCAAAAACAGTCTAGAGCAACTATTAACATATTATGACTGGCCAGGACAAACACATTGTGGCCCATTTCTATAAACAAAGATATATTGAAACATGGACATGCCTATTTATTTATATATATAAAGAGAAGCAAGAGAACTCCAGAAAAACATCTACTTCTGCTTCATTGACTACACTACAGTCTTTGACTGTATGGATCACTGTACTGTGGAAAATTCTTAAAGAGATGGGAATACCAGAGCACCATACTTGCTTCCTGAGAAATCTGTATGAAGGTCAAGAAGCAACAGTTAGAATGAGACGTGGGACACCAGACTGTTTCCAAACTGGGAAAGGATTACAACAAGGCTGCATATTGTCATTGCTTATTTACCTTGCATGCAGAGTACATCTTGTGAAATATTGGGCTGGATGAATCACAAGCCAGAATCAAGATTTCCAGGAGAAATATCAATAACCTCAGATATGCAGATGACACCATTCTTATGGCAGAAAGGGAAGAAGAACTGAAGAGATTCTTGATGAAGGTGAAAGAGGGGAGTAGAAAAGCTGGCTTAAAACTCAACATTCAAGAAACTAAATCTGTTTCATATATGATACATGTTTCAATGCTATATTCTCAGATCCTCCCACCCTCACCTTCTCCCACAGAGTCCAAAAGACTGTTCTATACATCTGTATCTCTTTTGCTGTCTCGCATTACCATCTTTCTAAATTATATATATATATATATGTGTGTGTGTGTGTGTGTGTGTGTGTGTGTGTGTGTGTGTGTGTTAGTATACTGCATTGGTGTTTTTCTTTCTGGCTTATTTCACTCTGTATAATCAGCTCCAGTTTCATCCACCTCATTAGAACTGATTCAAATGCATTCTTTTTAATGGCTGAGTAATACTCCATTGTGTATATGTACCACAGCTTTCTCATCCATTTGTCTGCTGATGGACATCTAGGTTGCTTCCATGTCCTGGCTATTATAAACAGTGCTGCGATGAACATTGGGGTACACATGTCTCTTTCAATTCTGGTTTCCTCAGTGTGTATGCCCAGCAGTGGGCTTGCTGGGTCATAAGGCAGTTCTATTTCCAGTTTTTAAAGGAATCTCCACACTGTTCTCCATAGTAGCTGTACTAGTTTGCATTCCCACCAACAGTGTAAGAGGGTTCTCTTTTCTCCACACCCTCTCCAGCATTTATCGTTTGTAGAGTTTTGGATAGCAATCATTCTGACTGGCGTGAAATGGTACCTCATTGTGGTTTTGGTTTGCATTTCTCTGATAATGAGTGATGTTGAGCATCTTTTCATGTGTTTGTTAGCCATCTGTATGTGTTCTTTGGAAAACTGTCTGTTTAGTCCTTTGGCCATTTTTGATTGGGTCATTTATTTTTCTGGAATTGAGCTACAGGAGTTGCTTGTATATTTTTGAGATTAATTATTTGTCAGTTGTTTCATTTGCTATTATTTTCTACCATTCTGAAGGCTGAGAGAATAGCATTGAAACATGTATATTATTATATATGAAACAGATCACCAGTCCAGGTTCAATGCATGAGACAGGGTGCTCAGGGCTGGTGCACTGGGATGACCCAGAGGGATTGGAGGAGGGTTTAGGATGGGGAACACATGTACACCCATGGCTGATTCATGTCAATGTAGAGCAAAAACCACTACAATACTATAAGTAATTAGCCTCCAACTAAAATAAATAAATTTAAAAAATAAAAAAAAGAAACTAAATCATGGCATATGGTCCCATTGCTGTGGCAAATAGATGGGGAAACAGTGGAAACAGTGACAGACTTTATTTTGGGGGGCTCCAAAATCACTGCAGATGGTGACTGCAGCCATGAAATTAAAAGATGCTTACTCCTTGGAAGAAAAGCTATGACCAACCTATACAGCATATTAAAAAGCAGAGATATTACTTTGTCAACAAAGTTCTGTCTATCCAAGATTACAGTTTTTCCAGTGGTCATGTATGGATGTAAGAGTTGTACTATAAAGAAAGCTCAGCACTGAAGAATTGTTGCTTTTGAAATGTGTTGCTGGAGAAGACACTTGAGAGTCCATCAGAATGCACAAAAATCAACCCAGTCAATCCTAAAGGAAATCAGTCCTGAATATTCATTAGAAGGACTGATGCTGAAGCTGAAGCTCTAATAGTTAGGTCACTTGGGGCAAAGAACTGACTCATTGGAAAAACCCTCTTGCTGGCAAAGATTGAAGGCAGAAGGAGAAGGGAACAACAGAGGATGAGATGGTTGGATGTCATCACCAACTCAATGGACATGTGTTTGAGCAAGTTCCTGGAGTTGGTAATGAACAGGGAAGCCTGGCGTGATGCAGTCCATGCAGTCACAAAAAATTGGACATGACTGAGCGACTGAACTGAACTAGCTGATGGAATATTCATGCAGTTCTCATACTCCTAAGGTAAAATAATTTGAACAGTCTTCATTGTAAACATGAAACACTGCACATCACTTTTAGTTAGGATAATGCAACAAAAATCTCTCACTCTCCAGAAAAAAAATTATGTGCCAAGATTACTATGTGATTCAGGTTTACTGTTTTAGAAGCTTGGTGAATAAAGATTGAATTCTCCTTTCTATTGTACCATTCACTGATGGCTATATCCTTTTCTCACAGTGGCATGAGCAGAGATAACCAGTTTTATTTCTCTGTTTCTATTTCTTACACAGATAGACTATACTGACATATTGAACTGAAAATAATGGTATGACAGTGCCTAGAATAGTATTTCTGCACTGTTAATACAACTGAGAATCTCTGTATGTCTGATGCTGTATCAGGGTGTACACTTGTGTTTGTTTCACAATTTTTCTGTAAAAGGAAAACAAAAATAAAATTATGCACATAGCAAAATCCCATTTCCTTTTCCCCTACAGAAACAAAGGGTAGTGTTAATCAGCTGTGTCCTACTCTTTGCAACCCCGTGGACTGTAGCCCACTAGGCTCCTCTGTCCATTCTCAAGGAAAGAATACTGCAGTGCATAGCCATTCCCTTCTCCAGGGGTTCTTCCCAACCATGGCATGGATACCCATAGATATGAATGGATAAGAAAATTGTGATATATATACACAATGGAATATTACTTAGCTATTAAAAAGGACATTTGAGTCTGTTCTAATGAGGGGGATGAAACTGGAGCCTATTACACAGAGTGAAATAAGTAAGAAAGAAAAACACCAATACAGTATATTAATGAATATCTATGGAATTTAGAAAGATGGTAATGATGATCCCAAATGCAAGACAGCAAAAGAGACACAGATGTAAAGAACAGACTTTTGGACTCTGGGAAAAGGCAAGGATAGGATGATTTGAGAATAGCATTGAAATATGTATATTACCATATGTGAAACATGACCAGCCCAAGTCTGAGGCATGAAAGAGGGCACTCAAACCCAATGTACTGGGACAACCGAGAGGAATGATATGGCTTTGGAGGGAGATTTGGGTCAGGGGGACACATGTACACCCATGGCTGATTCATGTTGATGTATGGCAAAAACCACCCCAATAAAAGTAATTAGCCTCCAATTAAAAATAGATAAGCTATTATAGAAAAAAAGATTTTTGTTGTTGTCTAGATCTGCAAAAAACAAAAACAAAAAACAAGACACTGGGAATTTTAAAGGGATGGCAGTGAATCTGTCGATAACCTTAGGTAGTATAGTCATTTGACATTTCAAAACCGTGTAAGCATTACTATTGTTCAATCTAAATACCACACATGTCTTTTTCCCTGCACTATATAATAATTTTGCCTCTGAGACAACTATTTTTGAAGCATAGGATAATGGGCACTCAAAACTGCAATCTCTGAATGAAAGGAACTCATGAGTAAGCCCTATATTTATCTCAGCACCCTGTCCAGGAACAATTTCCTAATTGTGGAACAGAGAAGAAAAATTCAAACAAAGTTTCTGAGCTGAGAAAGCAGAGATCAGGATCTGCCTACTAAAACGGCTACAGTCTGCAATCACTAAGAAGGAATTATCTGAGTAAGGGGGATAAAGTGCAGGGGTGAGGGGGAAGCAGAACTCTGTGTGACATCTTCCTACAAGTCACTGGCTGAGAATGGAATTATGATTTTTCCAGGTAAGATTATATGAAATTCTGAACTGTTCCTAGGTTGAGAGTAGAACAAAATAAACAGAAATCAGACAATGGTAGCAGACATTTAATTCAAGCACAAGCAGAGTGGAGACCTTTTCAGCACCTGAACGTTTAATTAAGACATCAGCAGGATTGTGCCTTAGGAATAAAACCCATGTCCTATCACAAAGCCATCTTTAGACCTTAGGAGTTTGAGTCTGAACATGTTAGAGGTGCTTGGTAAGTCCTTTGAACTTTCTACCAACCCACCTCAACAAAACATAAAACAAAACCCAGATCTGTTCAAAGAGACCAGTCACTAATCTTCCAGGAAAAAAATCTCTACACTTTGTAGAGAAAAAAAAAAAAATCAGCATCTGTATTATATATCAATATTACTGTCCTATATATATAATAAAAACACTATATTTCTAGAAGGTAGAAAATTGTGATTCATAGCCAGAAAAATGTAATAAGTAGAAAGAGACCCCCAAATTGTTCAGATAATAGATTTTGCAAATTTTAAAAACAGTATTGTGAATACATACAATAAGTAATGAAAAATAATATGATCTTAATAAGTAAGATTTTATAACAACTGAAATACAAAGTTCATGTTAAGCTTAACAGCAGAATGCTTTAGAGCCTTAGAAAATGGAAACTCAACTTGATATATCCACAGGAATTATAGAATCAAATAATTGGATTTATGTAATATCTAATCAGATAAATCAATTAGAAAATTGAGAATAAGCATTAAAGAAAGTAAATAGGCCTTAGTGACCTATGGACTATAGCCTACCAGGCTCCTCTGTCCATGGAATGCTCCAGGCAAGAATACTGGACTGTATAGCCATTCCCTTCTCCAGGGAATCTTCTTGATCCAGGGATCAAACACAGGTCTCCTGAATTGAAGACCGGTTCTTTACCATCTGAGCCACCAGGGAAGGTCTAGTGACCTATGTATGTATGTATGCTAAGTCATAAACTGGAAAATTCCTAAAAAGATGGGAATATCAGGCCACCTTGCTTGCCTACTGAGAAATCTGTATACAGGTCAAGAAGCAATAGTTAGAACTGGACATGGAACAACAGACTGATTTCAAATTGGGAAAGGAGTACGTCAAGGCTGTATATTATCACCCTGCTTATTTACCTTACATGCAGGGTACATCATGTGAAATGCCTGGCTGGATAAGGCACAAGCTGGAATCAAGATTGTTTAGAGAAATATCAATAACCTCAGATATGCAGATGACACCACCCTTATGGCAGAAAGTGAAGAGGGATTAAACAGCCTTTTAATGACGGTGAAAAAGGAGAGCCTGAAAAACTGGCTTAAAACTCAATATTCAAAATACTAAGGTCATGATATCCAGTCCCCTTACTTCATGGCAAATAGATGGGGAAACAACGGAAACAGAATTTATTTTCTTGGGCTCCAAAATCACTTCAAATGGTGACTGTGGCCATGAAATTAAAAGACACTTGCTCCTTAGAAGAAAAGCTATGATAAACCTAGATAGCATATTAAAAAACAGAGACATTACATTGCCGACAAAGGTCCATCTAGTCAAAGCTGATTTTTCCAGTAGTCGTGTATGGATGTGAGAGCAGGACCATAATGAAGGTTGGGTACTAAATAATTGATGCTTTTGAACTGTGATGTTGGAGAAGACTCTTGAGAGTCCTTTGGACTGCAAGGGAGATCAAACCAGTCTTTAAAGGAATTCAATCTTTAATATTCATTGGAAGGACTAATGCTGAAGCTCCAATACTTTGGTCACCTGATGCAAAAAACTAACTCATTGGAAAAGACCCTGATGCTGGGAAAGTTTGAAGGCAGGAGGAGAAGGGGAAGACAGAGGATGAGATGGTTGGATGGCATCACTGACTCAATGGACATGAGTTTAAACGGGCTCCAGAAGTTTGGGATGGCCAGGGAAGCCTGCTGTGCTGCAGTCTATGGGGAGGCAAAGAGTCAGACACGACTGTGCAACTGAACTATAACAAGTGGAAATAAAGATAGAGAAAAATAAACTTCTCTCCCTACCTCAAAGGAAATTAATTGAAGAGAAACATGAACCCAAATATGTAAGATAATGCTAAAGCATAAAACAACTAGAAAAAAAATGTGAGTTGACAGAATATTAAAAAGCAGTTAACCATAAAGGTAAAATTTGATAAATTTTATTCAATGAGCTGAAAATCTTTGTTACTAGGGGACTAAATAAAAGAGGAAATACAAAATGGGAAAATATTTTTTTAAATATGTGTCTATAAAAGGATTTCTATCCAGAATATGGTATTTTTAATCCTGTATTTTTTAATAGGTAAATACATGCATACTTATAAAAGAGAATACTTCAAAAAAGAGAATATTTCACAGAAGAAAATATGTAGATGACTAAAGAATGTATGGAAAGAGAATGGAACCTCACTGATCATCAGCAAGAGCCACACTATAATAAGTACCACTTCATATCCACCTAAAATTAAAATATTGATAATATCAGATAATGCATTGCAGATGTGAATATTAAATGATAACATTTCTTTGGAAAAGCCCTTCAATCCCTCATAAAGTGAAAGTATGACTCAGCAATTCAACTCCTAAGTATTTGCATATTATGTGTACACAAATGATTGTACTAAGCATCCCTGGTAGTTCAGTAGTAAAGAATCTGCCTGCAGTGCAGGAGATAGGGATTCAATACTTGGGTCAGGAAGATCCCTTGGAGTAGGAAATGGCAACCCACTCCAGTAATCTTGCCAGGGAAATCCTATGGACAGAGGAACCTGGCAAGCTGCATACAGTCCATAGGGTCACAAAGAATCAGACATGACCGACTGACTGAACACACACTTTACTCATAATAGTGCCAAGCTGTAAACTTGAATTTTATCCAGAGGCAAAAGCATAAAATATCATTTTATATTCAGACAAAGAAAAGATAAACTATGTTCTTGAATTTATGTGATAATGACTGCAAGAGGTAAGAGATGATAGCAAAACTCTGCATCATAATTGAGATGGTGATTATATGAGTAGGTATTTATTCAGTTCAGTTCAGTTGCTCAGTCATGTCCAACTCCCTGAGACTCCATGAACCAAGCACACCAGGTCTCCCTGTCCATCACCAACTCCCAGAGTTCACCCAAACCCATGTCGACTGAGTCGGTGATGCTATCCAACCATTGCATCCTCTGCGGTCCCCTTCTCCTCCTGCCCTTAAGCTTTCCCAGCATCAGGGTCTTTTCAAATAAGTCAGCTCTTCACATCAGGTGGCCAAAGTACTGGAGTTTCAGCTTCAACATCAGTCCTTTCAATGAACACCCAGGACTGATCTCCTTTAGGATGGACTGGCTGAATCTCCTTGCAGTCCAAGGCACTCTCAAGAGTCTTCTCCAACACCACAGTTCAAAGGCATCAATTCTTTGGCGTTCAGCTTTCTTTATAGCCCAACTCTCACATCCATACATGACCACTGGAAAAACCATAGCCTTGACTAGACGGACATTTGTTGGCAAACTAATGTCTCTACTTTTGAATATGCTATCTAGGTTGGTCATAACTTTTCTTCCAAAGAGTAAGTGTCTTTTAATTTCATGACCGAAATCACCATCTGCAGTGATTTTGGAGCTTAGAAAAATAAAATCAGCCACTGTTTCCATTGTTTCCCCATCTATTTGCCATGAAGTGATGGGGCCACATTCCATGATCTTAGTTTTCTGAATGTTGAGCTTTAAGCCAACTGTTTCACTCTCCACTTTCACTTTCATCAAGAGTCTCTTTAGTTCCTCTTCACTTTCTGCCATAAGCATGGTGTCATCTGCATATCTGAGGTCATTGATATTTCTCCTGGCAGTCTTGATTCCAGCTTGTGCTTCATCCAGCCCAGCATTTCTAATGACGTACTCTGCATATAAGTTAAGTAAGCAGAGTGACAATGTACAGCCTTGATGTACTCCTTTTCCTTTTTGGAACCAGGCTGTTGTTCCATGTCCAGTTCTAACTATTGCTTCATGACCTGCATACAGGTTTCTCAAAAGGCAGGTCAGCTCATTAAACTTAAAATGCAAGCTGTATATATTAATATTATGTGGCTTTTAAAGTATACCTCATCAGGATGATTAAAATAACAAAGGAAATAAAAATTGTTGTCCTCATAAAATAGAGAAGATATTGCGTCTATGAAATAAGAAATATATGTAAAGAAAAAAATTGAAAATTAAACTTTAAAAATTAAAAAAGTTGTAAGTGGAGAGAGAGGAACAGAAAGGAAGGGAGAGAAAAAGAGGGAGGGAATGAGAGAGGAAGTGAGGGGAAAGAGCTAGAAAGAAATGTTTTAAAAAAATAAAATTGTGTAATTCCCTTGTTAGGAAAAGGATTGCAATAAATAATAATAAAATTGGAAAATTGGCCCCAAATATAAATCAGCCAACTGGTAAGAGTTTAAGTGAAACAAGAGAGAAATGAAACAGGGAAATATTTAAAGAAATCACCCAAAGAATTCCTGTTTTTATCATGGCAGTTTATACCAACCCACACATTGAGGATAACTATGAAATCTGGATAAAATTTTTTAAACGAAGTAAAATAAGAATAGCTCCTTTTGTGTATCAGAGAGATGACAGAATAGTGAAAACTCTGTCAGAGAAACTAGAGGAGCTCCTGTGTACAATTTGGTTCATTTGGTGAAACTGAAAGATATTTTATACCAGTCAAATTTATACTTAGCCACCTGTTTCATGAATAAAATTATAGGTTGTTATCATCTTTGATTTGAGATGGAGAGATGTTGAGATGAATTTCGATACATCATTTACACAAATCTCTACCTAGGATTTATCTATAGAGGGAACAGAATAAATTCTGTATATGTATTTTCAGAAAAAAAAGCCCCTTGCTCAACCGAAAAGTTATTTGGTGATAAAATGCGGGACAAAATATTTCTGAATACTGTATGTGTGTGTATTTGTACTAAAGTTTTTTAACATACTATTAAGATAAAATAGCGATGCTAACTTTGGATTGTGGACACATTTTCTAAAGTATCAGGAATGAATTCTGATTAGGATTACAAAAAGAATATTTCCTTTTAAAATAAATAGTGCTTTTACTGAAGCTGACTTTCTCTGTCTCCAAGCCAAAGCAATTTGAAACAGTCTGATAAGTGTCTTCAGTGGAAGAACCCAATTTCCTGGCTATGCTGGCTTTCATTGAATCAAAAAAGAAGAAAAAAAAACCTCAAAGAAAGGATGATCTACCTCTAAAACATAATAAAAGTAACAAAGAAAAGTTGAATCAATAACTATAGAGAGTCTTAGCAAATTTTCTAAAGGAAAATTCTTTATAATTAAGTTTTCAACCCTGATGCAATATATATGCTTTCCAATTTACCCTCTTCCTTTCAAGAGCGTATACTCTATTCTCAAATTTATTACAGAATTTATATAACCAGCAGGATCCATTTTATCAACCTGTGGTAAACATAGTCATATTTTCAGTTTTCTTCCTCAAGATCTAACCTGCCCATACTAACAAGAAGTCCCATCTTTCCTTTTTATATTCTATACCAACCCAGAAATTCAGAAATGTACAAGAATTGTGAAACTTGACTCAACCTGTTTGTCTATCTATCTATAAAGTTGCTATTTTGATATGAATAATATTGACATAGATTTTCAAAGAGAGAAGGTGATATTTCCAACAGTGAATATGATTTTAACTAGGTTTTTTATATTGGAAAAAAATAACCAATGTGATTTTGAATATACATTTGTAATGAACAGAATTTACTTGCTGAATTTCTTTCCACATATTTCCCAGAGCAGAAAATACTTAGTTTTGTTCGTTTTCCCAGACCACTTTTCCTCAGTTCATTCATGTAACCATTTTGAATAACAGTTATTAAACTTATACTATTTACTAGGAACTTATTATTATAAAGTGAAAATTTAGAAATTAATATTATTCTAGAATATGCACTACCATAAAAATTTATCAACTTGATAAGAATTGATAAGAATTCTAGTAATTGGTATGGGTGGCCTCTTCTTTGAAGTATAAAATTGCTTATTCAATTTATACTGAGCCACTTGAATAATATAAATAAAAGATAGTATAAATAAAAGAGAAGCAAAAATATATTCTTTCTCTTCTTTTTCCTTTCCTTTACCTATCTCTTTTTTTGTAGACTTTGATCTTGATTTTAATAAACATGTAACAAAATATATCCTCTCACTTATGGCAGATCAAGTTTCCTTTTTTTTAGAGTCAGACACGACTGAGTGACTGAACTGAACTGAACTGAACTGAAGTATATACTCTTAAAAGAAATACTTTCTGGAGTAATAAATATTCTGAACAGCTAAGTGGAAACTCCTTAGTTAATGCAACTGTCAGCTCAGTTGAAATTTAGCAAAATGAATAAATATTAAAAGTGTTCTCCTCCATCATTGTCAATAATGTGCTGTCCAAAAGAATAATATTTAGCCATAGGAATTTAAAACTGACAGTTGTTTCTCAAATGATGATAGAAATTTGGACATATACTGGTTCTGCTAAAGTGAATTTATTTAGATGAATAATTTTTACAATTTAAATATTGGTATTTAATGAAGCATAGTTTATAAAATTGAAAACACTTTAAAATCTTAACTTACAATTCACTTAACCTGTTGAAAATAAAAGAATCCTAGTGGGATAGTTATTAAGCTATTGCCTTTCAGCTCCAAACATACCTTTTATAGGCTTTGTGATGGTGAGGCTGGGACTGTGAAAACTATTGCCCCTTTGCCAAACTGTTAAATTATGCCAGTAGGATGCACTGGAGAGACGCCAGAAGGAAGGAGGTAAAAGAAGAAATTGCAGCTTCTAGTTTGTTTTTTTTTTTCTGGTTGGAGTCATTCCTATAAAGTCCTTCCTATGAACAACACCAATTGGTTCCAATCTTTGTCTTTTCTTCCTGCCAACTCCAGATCAGCCTATCATACCCATTAGAGGTGCCAGCAGCAGCCTGGCAGTGAGTTCACCAGATGGCTGAGTCCCAGAGCCAGGCCCTCATCTGCATACTTCTCTGCTCTGATAACCCCAGGCCCCTCCTCATTCCCCTGTCCCTGGGCAGGGGTAGAGTTAGTTTCAGGAGCTCCTACTTATGGGTCGCCTGAGGGTTTCCTTTTATTTTTTTTCTTTTAAGCATTTTAATAGTTGTTGCAAAATTCCCTAAGATTTTCTTTGTGTGTGTGCTCTGTGCTCAGTCATTTCCAGCTCTTTGCGACCCCGTGGACTATAGCCTGCCAGGCTCCTCTGTCCATGGGATTTCCCAGGCAAGAGTACTGGAGCGGGCTGTCATTTCCTCTTCCAGGGGATTTTCTGACCCAGAAATGGAATCTGAGTCTCCTGCACTGGCAGGCAGATTCTTTACTACTGAGGCACCGGGGATATTAAACGCTGCATGTTTATACTACTTGTGATACATATAATATTATCTATTCAAATAGTTAGTAGAGTTTCTGTTTTTCTGACTAGACCCTAATGAATATAGCTGCTGTTTTATACTGCGTAAGGAGACTTTTATAGATTTGGGGTTTTTTTTAATTGTGTAAATATTTTGACTACGTAACACTTAGGATGTAGACATCTGGGCGAATGATCACTCCCACCATTGCAAAAATAACAACAACAAGAGCTCTTCACAGTATGAAAAATTCACAAATTTTGGAACCCATCAGAGAGCAAAAGTCATAGGAAAACAACTAGCTGATAATCTAGGGATAGACAGGTATGATCAAGAAGAGATAGAGTGAAACTCTAGCCAATGGTGGCCTATCAATTGGAAAATGAAGAGGCAGATTCAGCAAAAATGTTTAAAAAGTACTGCAGGCCAAGTGTGGAGAGCAAGGTCGTATTAACTCTGGAGACCATAGAAACAAGGAAATTTCATGTTCATATGAAATCTATCGATATCACTGGTTGCTCACAATAAAATGATGAGGACAGGGTGAGAGGCCTGAGGAAATGATTCACATAGAGCAAGCCTGAAGGAAAGGACAGCAGCCACTCTAAAGGCTCAAAGTCTCATCCAGATCATTCTTTCCTGTCTTTGTTCTAAACAGCTGAGAGAAGGGGAATAAATGCTGTTATTTTAGTTACTGGTGAAAACCTTTGCAACTAGAAGAAATAAACATGAGAAAGTCCTTTACCTATTGTTGATGGATAAGGAACACATGCTTGGCTCCAACCTACATGCAGGATTACTGAGGCTTTCCACCACTGAGACAGTTATGCTGTGTCTAAGACAGATTTAGTCAGAGCAAAAAGAGCATGTCTGCTCCAGCCCTTCACCTCTAGCTTGACAAAGTAAAAACTGTTGAATAACAACAGAAACAGAAGCTTCATTGGTAGAAAAAAGTCACATGCTGTGATGCTCAGAACAAAAGGAAGACCTGAAGCAATGTCTGAGTGTGCAACAGACATATTATAGGTGGCCTCTCTGGCAAAGCAAGCCCTACCTTATACATAAGGTGACATTAGAGGGGTTTGAAGCCTGTGGTTCACTGTAGGTAACCACAGATATAACAAATCCCTGATCTTGTTTGGCTTCTGATAGACTAAATCATCTATCCACGCTGAAGATTTCTGCTCATTTCTAAACATAATATGCTTCATTTCAATTTCCATGATTGTATATAAGATGTCTAGCTACCAACAAAAAATTGCAAAGGATACAAGGAGTCAAAAAAAAAAATCAAGAGATAAAGTGATCAGCAGACCATAATTAATTATGAAAGAGATGTTAAAGCTATCTAATACCGAGGAACTAAAAAGCCTTTTGATGAAAGTGAAAGAGGAGAGTGAAAAAGTTGGCTTAAAGCTCAACAGTCAGAAAACGAAGATCATGGCATCTGGTCCCATCACTTCATGGCAAATAGATGGGGAAATAGTGGAAACAGTGTCAGACTTTATTTTGGGGGGCTCCAAAATCACTGCAGATGGTGATTCCGGCCATGAAATTAAAAGATGCTTACTCCTTGGAAGAAAAGTTATGATCAACCTAGATAGCATATTCAAAAGCAGAGACATTACTTTGTCAACAAAAGTCCGTCTAGTCAAGGCTATGGTTTTTCCTGTGGTCATGTACGGATGTGAGAGTTGAACTGTGAAGAAAGCTGAGTGCTGAAGAATTGATGCTTTTGAACTGTGGTGTTGGAGAAGACTCTTGAGAGTGCCTTGGACTGCAAGGAGATCCAACCAGTCCATTCTGAAGGAGATCAGCCCTGGGATTTCTTTGGAAGGAATGATGCTAATGCTGAAACTCCAGTACTTTGGCCACCTCATACAAAGAGATGACTCATTGGAAAAGACTCTGATGTTGGGAGGAATTGGGGGCAGGAGGAGAAGGGGACGACAGAGGATGAGATGGCTGGATGGCATCACCAACTCGATGGATGTGAGTTTGAGTGAACTCTGGGAGTTGGGGATGGACAGGGAGGCCTGGTGTGCTGCAGTTCATGGGGTTGCATAGAGTCGGACACGACTGAGCAACTGAACTGAACAACATATTTAAATAAATGTGTATATTTTAAGTGCTTTAGTAGACAAAAACAGGCAATAAGTATAATGAGATCAGATGGGTAACTGAAACATAGATACAGAAATTATAATAAAAATTAAGTGAAAATTATAAAAATGAAAAACCTAGTTAAAGAGATGGAAAAAAAAAAAAACTTCAATGGGCTCATCGGTAAACTCAACACAGGGGAGGGAAAAAAAAATCACTGAACTCAAAGCTATGCCAAAGGAAATAACCCAAACTGAAACACAAAGTGTTAAAAAAGAAAAACATTAAACCAGAAGAGAGCATCCAAGAACTATAGAACACTATCAAATAAATGGGTATTTAGAACCTCAGTGGAGAAGGCAATGGCACCCCACTCCAGTACTCTTGCCTGGAAAATTTCATGGATGGAGGAGCCTGGTGGGCTGACGTCTATGGGGTTGCACAGAGTTGGACACGACTGAGCGACTTCACTTTCACTTTTCACTTTCATGCATTGAAGAAGGAAATGGCAACCCACTCCAGTGTTCTTGCCTGGAGAATCCCAGGGACGGGGGAACCTGGTGGGCTGCCGTCTATGGGGTCACACAGAGTCAGACATGATTGGGGTGACTTTGCAGCAGCAGCAGCAGAACCTAAGCAGGAAAACTGGGAAGGAGGAATATTTAAGTAATTAATGGTCAATTATTTTTCAAAATTAGTAAAAGATATCATAGATTCAAGAAGCTCAGGCAATGCCAAACAGAGTAAATAAAAACAACAACCATCTAGACAACATATTTAAAGTCCTAAAGTCAGTGATAAACAGATATTCTTGAAGGAACCAAAGGAAAAAAAAGGTAACAAAAGAGAAACAAAGAAAAGGATTTCAACAGCTGTAGGGCAATGGAAAAATCTCTTTTTAAAAAAGTTTTATTTTATATTGGAATATAGTTGATTTGCAAATTTGGAAAACTCAGCACTGGCCACAGGACTGGAAAGGTTAGTTTTCATTTAAATCCCAAAGAAGGGCAATGCCAAAGAATGTTCAAACTGTAATACAATTGCACTCATTTCACATGCTAGCATGGTTATGTTCAAAATCCTTCAAGCTAGGCTTCAGCAATACATGAACCAGGAACTTTCAGAATACAGCCTGGGTTTCAAAACGGGCAGAGGAACCAGAGATGAAACTGCAAACATTCGTTGGACCATAGCGAAAGCAAAGGATTTCCAGAAAAACATTTGTTTCTGTTTCACTGACTAAGCTAAAGTTTTTGACTGTGTGGATCACAACAAACTGTGGAAAATTCTTAGAGATGGGAATACCAGACCATCTTACCTGTCTCCTGTGAAACCTGTATGCCAGTCAAGAAACAAAGTTAGAACTGGATATGGAAAAATAGACTGGTTCAAAATTGGGAAAGGAGTGTGACAAGGCTGTATATTGTCACCCTGCTTATTTACCTTATTTTCTGTGTACATCATATGAAATATAGAGCTGAATGAATCACAAGCTTGAACCAACATTGCCAAGAGAAATGTCAACAACCTCAGATATGCAGATGATACTACTCTATTGGGAAAGCAAAGAGGAACTAAAGAGCCTCTTGATGAGGGTGAAAGAGGAGAGTGAAAAAGCTGGCATAAAACTCAACATTCAAAAAATGAAGATCATGGCATCTGGTCTCATCACTTCATGGCAAACAGAAAGAGAGAAAGTGGAATCATTGACAGATTTTATTTTCATGGGCTCCAAAATCATTGCAGATGGAAACTGCAGCCATGAAATTAAAAGATGCTTGTTCCTTAGAAGAAAATATGACAAATCTAAACAATGCGTTAAAAAGCAGAGACATCACTTTGCTGACAAAGGCCTATAGTCAAAGCTATGGTTTTTGCTATAGTCATGTATGGATATGTGTTAGTTTATCAGTTGTGTCTGATTCTTTGCAACCCCATGGACTGTAGCCCACCAGGCTTCTCTGCCCATGGGATTCTCCAGGCAAGAATACTGGAATGGGTTACACCTCCCTTCTCCAGGGGATCTTCCTGACCCACGGACTGAACCTAAGTCTCCTGCACTGCAGGAAGATTCTTTATCATCTGAACCACCTGGACCATAGAGAAGGCTGAGTGCTGAAGAATTGATGCTTTTGAATTGTCATGCTGGAGAAGACTCTTGAGAGTCCCTTGGGCATCAAGGAGATCAAACCAGTCAATCCTAAAAGAAATTAACCCTGAATTTCCATTGGAAGGACTATTGTTGAAACTGAAGCTCCAGTACTTTGGCCACCTGATGTGAAGAAGTGCTGACTCACTGGAAAAGACCCTCATGCTGGGAAAAATTGAAGGCAAAAGGAGAAGCGGGCAGCAGAGGATGAGATGGTTGGATGGCCTCACTGACTCAATGGACATGAATTTGAGCAAACTCTGGGAGATAGTGGAGGAGAGAGGAGCCTGAGGTGCTAGAGTCCATGAGGTTGCAAAGAATCAGACATGACTTAGCAACAGAACAATGACAACATAGTAGATTAAAAATGTCATGTTAGTTTCAGGTGTACAGCAGAGTGATTCAGTTATTATGACTTGTTAAACTCTTTGCGACCCCATGGACTGTAGCATGCCAGGCTCCTCTGTCCTCCACTATTTCCTGGAGTTTGCTGAAATTCAAGTTCATTGAGTCAGTGATGCTAACATATACATACATCTATTCTTTTTCAGATTCTTTTCCCATGTATATTATTACAGCATATTGAGTAGAATTTCCTATGGTATATAGTAAATCCCTATTGATTATCTATTATATATATATATAATAGTGTGTATATTTTAATCTCAGCCTCTATTTTATCCCTCCTCCCCACCTTTCCTTTTAGAAACCATAAGTTTGTTTTACAAGTCTGTGAGTGTGTTTCTGTTTTTGTAAATAAGTTTATTTGCATCATTTCTAGATACCATATATAAACTATATCATATAATATTTGTCTTTCCTGTCTGACTAACTTTGCCTAGAATGATGATCTCTCAGTTTATCCAGGTTGCTGCAAATAGCATTATTTCATTATTTAATGGCTGAGTAATATTCCACTGTATATCTATACCACATCTTCTTTAATCATTCATCTGTCGATGGACATTTAAGTTGCTTCCATATCTTGGCTCTTGTTAACACTGCTGCAAAGAATATTAGAGTGCATGTATCCACTTAAATTACGGTTTTCTCTGGATATATGGCTAGGAGTGGGATTGCTGGATAATACAGTAGCTCTATTATTAGGTTTTTAAGGAACCTCCATACTGTTCTCCATAGTAGTTATAGAAATTTATGTTCCCACTAACAGTATAGGAGAGTTCTCTTTTCTGTACACCCTCTCCAACATTTATTGTTTGTAGATTTTTTGATGGTGGGCATTTTGACTGGTGTGAGGTGATACTTCATTGTAGTTTTGATTTGCATTTCTCTGATAATTAAAGATTTTGAGCATCTTTTCATGTGCTCTTTCACCATCTATATGTCTTCTTTGTAGAAAAGTCTATTTAGATATTCTGAAAAAAAAAAGTCAAAAAAGAATTCTATGCCTAGGAAAACAGCTTTTGAAACTGATGAAGAGATAAGGTAGAGAGGGGAAATATGTTATGCTTGTTAAGGAGGTTTGCTTTACATATAGGGATGTGAGAAAAATAAAAGTATGCCATAAGAGTCAGTTCTTTGATGGATTCTTGTGAATTTAAGCAAAGAGAAGGAATCTTGTCTGCTTTTGAAGTTTATCCTATTGTCTGTAAATTAATTTAATGGTAATATCTAGAGAACAAGATGTTTCAGAGAAAGAAGTAATATTTCAGTGTATATAAACTTTTCTACACTTCTGAGAGCAATAGAATCCCAAGAGAAATCTCTTATTTGGAGAGAATTTTTGAAGATTTGGAGGATTTTTTTTTAATTTAGTATGTTAAGGAAAATGCAGTTTACTTTTTAAATTAAAAAAAAAAATTTTAATGTTTTATTGGGATATCATTGACTTACAATGTTGTGTTAGTTTCAGATATACAGCAAAGTGAATCTGTGTGTACCAACACACACACACACACTCCTTTTTTAGATTCTTTTTCCATGTAGTCCATTATAGAGTATTGAGTAGAGTTCTCTGTGCTATACAGCAGATCCTTATTATTTATCTATTTTATATATAGTAGTATGTATATGTCAGTCCCAGGCTCCCAGTTTATCACTCCTTCCCTGTTCCCTGGTAAGCATAAGTTAGTTTTCCACATCTGTGGCTTGACTTCTGTTTTGTAAATAGTTTCATTTGTACCCCCTTTTTTATTCCACATGTAAGCAATATGATATCCTTTCTGTGTTTGACTTACTTCATTCAGTGTGACAATCTCTAGGTCCATCCATGTTGCTGCAAATGGCAGTATTTTGTGCTTTCCTATGGCTGAGTGATATTCCATTGTATATATGTACCCCATCTTCTTTATCCACTCCTCTATTGATATTTAGGTTGCTTTCATTGCCTGGCTATCATAGATAGTGTTGCAACGAACATTGGGGTGCATGTGTCATTTTGAATTTTGGTTTTGATTTTCTCTGGGTATATGCTCAGGAGTAGGATTGCTGGGTCATATGATAGTTCTATTTTTAGTTTTTAAAGGACCCTCCATACTGTTCTCCGTAGTAGCTGGAGAACATTCCCATCAACAGTGTGGGAGGACTCCCTTTTCCAAGAAGGAGACTCTGAATAACTTGAAAATGTTAGGTAAATCTTCAGGGGCATGGACAGAAAGGAAGGTGGATAAATTAATCCAGATCTCTGAGAAAGCTATTTGATTATATTAGAGTGAGAGTGGCTATTTCCATAACCTGACTTTCCCATTGTTTGTGTCTATATCTGGGCCTTGGCATGTGTATTAATATTTTCAACTTCCTTGTCCTTACTCATCTTATGAACTAAAAGCATGTTTAGCTTAATTCAAGTCATAAGATAAAACCTTGGAATACTATTAAGTATTGGCTTCTCTGTCATAGATACATGTTTCAGTTATTAATTGCTGTATAAAAACATCACCCTAGAACTTACTAACTTAATATTTATTGTTTTTAAAGATTTTATTATTTCAAATTCAAGGAGGTTCTTTTACTCCATGTGACATTGGTTGAAATCACTCAGTCACTGACATTTTACCTTGCAGCTATACCAAAAAGTCTAAGAAAGCTTTATTGATATGTTTGATAGCTTCTTCATCTCCACCTAGACTCTGTTTATCTGTTCTCCCCTCATTCAGTAGAACATCACCGTTTTTTGTTCAACATAGTGGCTGACTTTTCTAGAAAGAGAGCAGAACCTGCAGGCCCCTTAAAAACTAGACCTAGAAGAGGTACTGGGAGAAGGCAATGGCACCCCACTCCAGTCCTCTTGCCTGGAAAATCCCATGGGTGGAGGAGCCTGGTGGGCTGCAGTCCATGGGGTCGCTAAGAGTAGGACACGACTGAGTGACTTCACTTTCACTTTTCACTTTCATGCATTGGAGAAGGAAATGGCACCCTCTCCAGTGTTCTTGCCTGGAGAATCCCAGGGACGGGGGAGCCTGTTGGGCTGCCATCTATCGGGTTGCACAGAGTCGGACATGACTGAAGCGACTTAGCAGAAGAGGTACTGCATCATTTCTGCTGTAGTCTGCTAATAAAGGGAAGGTGAATAGACTGCTTTTTAATGGTTAGAACAGCATGTGTGTATGTGTGTGTGTGTGTGTGTAGGAGGAAAGGAATTAATGGCAGCCATCTTTTATGACTATGCACTAGAAAGTACAAGTGATTCTGGTGACAAAAATAAAACTGGCTCACCCCACTCAAGTGAGAGGGTCCTCAGAAGAATCTCAGTCATTACTCCACATTGCTTCAGGGAACAGTCTAGTGTTAGCCCTATTGGAAGGTAGAATGGAAAAGGAATTGATGAGCTTCAGCTGTGACAGAAAACTAGGCACAGTCATATTCTGTAATTTTGTTTTGAATATAATCATACAGGAGCATTCAGCAGTCTGAGGATTCTCCAAGAGCCTGTTTGTAAGTAATTGATAACCTGCTATGGTGTTTAAATATTTGTGTCAACTTGTCTGAGCTTAAGAATGCCCAGATATTTGACAAAACATTATTTTTGGATGTGTCTATGAAGTTGTTGCCTGAAGAGATTAGCATTCAAATTGGCAAAACAAGTAAAGTAGATTACCTTTCCCAGTGTGGATGGGCATCACTCAGTCCACTGAGGGCCTAAACAGAACACCAAGAAGGGTGAATTCACTTTTAGTTTAAGCGGGGACGTCCATCTTCTCCTGCTCTTGGACATCATAGTTTCTGGTTCCTGTGATCTCTGGACCCAGACTGAACTACACCACTGGCTTTCTTGGTTTTCCAGCTTGCAACAGGAGATCTTGGGACTTCTGGGCCTCCATAATTGCATGAGTTAATCCCCCCATTTCTCTCTCTCCCTCTCCTCCTTCCTCCATCCCTCCATTAATACACACACACACACACACACACACAGACACACCCATTGGTTGGTTCTCTTCCTCTGGAGAAATCTGGCAAATACATTTGCCTATTAACCAGTTCTTCTTCTAGTAAGGATCTGGTTAAAATGCTTGTATGATATTGTATAGGCTTTTAAGTATACACTGGACTTAAGAATTAACACTTAAATTTGAAAATTATCTCTTCAGTTTTTATGCATCTTCTATATGTTGCTACTCCCAACATAGTAAAAAAATGTTAAGGGAGACAATAACTAAGTGATGATTTATACAGTATGACTTGGCTAATCTACATATGGGTCAAATTTATCATTACCTAGATCTATGTTGTTTTATTTTCCTAGCATGTCCAAACAGATGCTAACTATTTGCTCTCAGATGGATATAGACCACTATGATAATATTGCTAAGTAGTGTAGAGATGTTTCAGGAATTCTTCTCGAAACCAGAGATTCACTTAAATTGGAGTGCACTGTTAATAGGACATACAGTTTACATGCAATGAAAGTAGAAAACTAAAATATAGGGGAACCATAAGCAAAACTTTTTGACTTTAAGAAATTAAGTCTAATTTCTCTTTTAAAATACTCATTCCCTAAATCTAATTATTGACTTTTAGACTTAGCAGCAGCAGCAGCAGCAGCAGAAATAATCTAAATATTCTTTTGCTTCATTTAATTATATTGGGTTTTATTTTTTCAGGCTTGCATCATCTAAATTTGATCAATTTAGTGCAAATCTCTTACCTTCAGTAGAGAAGATAATTTGGTAAAATGGTGTTTTAGCTAGTGGGTTTTGACATCTTAAAAGGACTTAAAATTATGCCTGTCTGAGAATTGTGTACTTGGCTTTGCAGACATCTTCTCTGATTATATGTTTTCTTTCCTTTTGTTAGAAGCCTGTTTTGATATTTTAAAGTGTCTAGAACATGATATTTGCTCATTAAAATTTCATCAAGTGGTTATTTAAGAATACCTTCTTTTCTTCAATGTATTATATTTAAAAGTGAAGTGGTAATACCTCTGGGGGCAGAATAATATAAGCCCATCAGAAAATAACCATCTCATGTAAGGGAAACTTTTCTGATCTATCTTCAAAGCAACCTCACTATCACTGTTAAAATAATTTGTGAAATATATTTTTCACAACTGTGTAACCAAAAACCTATTTTATTGACTGTCTCACTATTTGACCAAGGTTGTAAAAGTGAAGTAGCAGAAGGGTGGTTAAGGGAACATTTACAGAAATTACTGAGAAATTATCTTATAGCCCTAAGAGTCTACTAAAATACTTAAAACAAAAGAACTATTGACTGGCGTATCAGGTGAGTATTACCAGTATTAGCTGATTATATTTTATTCGTTCAATAAGTTTATGCTTTTAAGGTTAGCCTAAAAAAAATGAAGTTACCCTGCTATATTATTCTTTAAAGGTTTGGTGTCTAATTGAAATTCAAGAGAAATGTATATGCCACCATATATTGCTTTTTAAATTGAAACATAATTGAATTTGATATGGAAAGAAGATGATGACTTCATTTTCTAGTTAACAACTAGTTGATTACATATAGATATTTTCTGCAACAACCTTTCTTCTCCTAAAATTGCAGGAAGTGGGAAAGTCAGGTTTGTCATATTTTATCTAGAAATACTGGAAGAAGAAAATTGGTTGATCTATGAAAAAACGTTTGTCACTAGATTGTTTTATTGAAATGCCAATTCAGAGTTCAGGTTTTTGATCTTTACTCCCATTTTTTGCCCACATATATATGCAAATAAAAAGAACATGAAACTATTTCTCTTACTGTTTCCAGCATCTAAATGCAAACTGTTACTCTGAGTCGATCCATATTTCTTTTCAACTCCCTTAATCGTTCTTGAAATTTAAATGGAAAAGCTTCATCTTGAATACTACAATGTGAGTTTGCATTATTTAAAATTAATTTACATTTCAAAATTTTCTATATACAGACTGGTGCTTGAATTTTTCATAGGAAGTTCACCAGAAAAAAGTGAAGAGTGGACTTAATTCTAACATCCAGATAAGGTTTGAAAACGTTTATGTGCAGAAGATATACAGTTAAAAGGACTCCTATTATTCTATCTCATTATTGAAAATAGCAGTTGCTATATAAGTCAGGTTGCATTGAATTTATAAACAGCATTATGGAGGATACAGAGGGTAGGTCAGGACATGAAATTAGGTCACCTTAACCTAAAGGTGACATAAAGCGTGTTATCACAAGAGTCACACATCAGCACTTCTCTGCTTCTGATTTGACTGTCCCCAAACTGCCCTTTCAAAGCATACACCACCCTTATGGCAGAAAGTGAAGAGAAACTAAAAAGGCTCTTGATGAAAATGAAAGAGGAGAGTGAAAAAGTTGGCTTATACCTCAACACTCAGAAAACTAAGATCATGGGAAATAGATGGGGAAACAGTGGAAACAGTGTCAGACTTTATTTTGGGGGGCTCCAAAATCACTGCAAATGGTGACTGCAGCCATGAAATTAAAAGACACTTACTCCTTGGAGGAAAAGTTATGACCAACCTAGATGGCATATTCAAAAGCAGAGATATTACTTTGCCGACTAAGGTCTGTCTAGTCAAGGCTATGGTTTTTCCAGGGGTCATGTATGGATGTGAGAGTTGGACTGTGAAGAAGGCTGAGTGCCGAAGAATTGGTGCTTTTGAACTGCGGTGTCGGAGAAGACTCTTGAGAGTCCCTTGGACTGCAAGGAGATCCAACCAGTCCATTCTGAAGGAGATCAGCCCTGGGATTTCTTTGGAAGGAATGATGCTAAAGCTGAAGCTCCAGTACTTTGGCCACCTCATGCAAAGAGTTGACTCATTGGAAAAGACTCTGATGCTGGGAGGGATTGGGGGCAGGAGGAGAAGGGGACGACCAAGGATGAGATGGCTGGATGGCATCACCGACTCGATGGACGTGAGTCTGAGTGAACTCCAGGAGTTGGTGATGGACTGGGAAGCCTGGTGTACTGTGATTCATGGGGTTGCAAAGAGTCGGACATGACCGAGCTACTGAACTGAACTGACCCACTATGATTTGCGAGCTAGTCTTCTGGAAATCAATATGGTATCGAAAATTTTCCTGCTCTGTTGACCTGGGTAGTTACTGATGCAGGCTGCAAAAGTTGTCAGTGCTCAGTGCTAGAGACCACATTTCAGGTTGAAAGTCACCAATACCTAATCCAATGTCTGCTAACATACAGGTCAAGGCTTCTATGTCTGCCCTTAACAGCTGAAAGCACAACACAGATCAGTGTTGAGAGATGTTTGTCTTACTGCTAAAGCCATTAGCACTTAATACTACTGTCATTTGACTTTCTAAATTCCCAATTGATTGAATTTGGACATGCTCTTTTCTCATAGGCTCTTTGCCTGAGGACTGAGGCATGAGTACATGCAGCTTGAACCAAGGGGTTAGACTAACTGAGAGCTACAATGAGTACATTTCCCTTCTTGTTTGACACAGGGCATTTTTATTTTGCACCAACTCTTAAGTTTTGATTCGCTCTTAAGTTTTGATTCTCATTTCTCATGTAGTGAACTATTTTTTTTAGTGGATTCTTTAATAACTTATGAAAATGGAACTCTCAGAATTTCAATCTTTAGTCTTCTGAAACATTAAGCTATATCTAATTTCAATGAGAAATTAGAAATTTGGCACAAGTTTTTTTTTTTTAATTTTATTGAAATATAATTGATTTACATTGTTGTGCTAGTTTCAGGCATCCAGTAAAGTGATTCAGTTATACATACATATTTATGAATATATGTATTCTTTTTTTTTACACTCTCTTCCAATATAGGTTGTTACAAAATAGTAAAGATGGTTCCCTGTGTTATTCAATAGGTCATTGTTGATTATCTTTTTTATACACAGTAGTGTGTATACTTTAACCTGGGCCTCCCAGGTAGCGCTAATGGTAAAGATCCTGCCTGCCAATGCAGGAGACTTAAGAAACATGGGTTCTCTCCCTGGGTCCAGAAGATCCCCTAGAGGAAGGCATGGCAACCCACTCCAGTATTCTTGCCTGGAGAATCCCATGGACTAAGGAGCCTGGTGGCTACAGTCCATAGCATCACAAAGAGTTGGATACTACTAAAGCGATTTAGCACACAGCACATACTTTAATCCCAAATTTCTAATTTATCCCTCTCCATCTGTCCCTTTTGGGGACCATAGCTGTTTTTTTCTCCCCTGTCTGCGGGTCCATTTCTGCTTTATAAATAGGTTCATTTATATCCTTTTATTTATGATTCTACATGTAAGCGATATTATATTTGTCTTTCTTGGCACAAGTTTTAATTAATGTCTACTACTGCTAAATATTAAAGACACTTTTAAAGTAATTTTTCTTGTTTTTTTCTCTCTTTTACTATTTATGTTGGAGGGAACTATTGCATAAAAGAGAGGAAGATAGCATCGCACTGTACCAATTGTATTAATCTTTTGGCCCAAATTCATTTTACAATCTGAAGATGGTAAAAAGCTTTAGTAGAAGGCTTTCTCTAGAGATTTGAATAAACAGTATCTGTTGCTAAAGCAGGTATAGTCTGATCTATTATGTAATATGTTTGCTAAGAAATTTTTTTTAAAAAGGCAAGTGCATTATACTCAGGGTTTTCCAGAGAAATAGACCATTAAAATAGACAGATACATAGATATATCCTAGATGGATTCTTATATGTGTATATAAGGAATTTGTTTTCAAAATTCACAGCTGGGGATCCAGGAGAGCCAGAAATCTGTTTCTAGTCTGAGTCTGAAGGCCTGAAAATCAGGAGAGCTTATATTGTAAGTTCTGTTCCAAGGGCAGGAAAAGATCGATGCCCCAGTGCAGGTAGGCAGGCAGACAAAGTTCATTCCTACTCAGTATTTTTGTTCTATTCAGAGCTTCAGTTGATTGGATGAGGCCAAGCCACGTTAAAGGGAGCAACCTGCTTTACTCAGTCTACAGATGTTAATCTCATACAGAAACACCTTCACAGACATACCCAGAATAACATTTGGCCAATATCTTGACACCCTGTGTGTGTCCCAGACAGATTGACACATAAAATTCATCACTGCAGTAATTCCTGACTTTCTGTGTAAATATTGGAGACCATCTACTGAACCTAAAGCTGCCTGAGGGTTTTGCATAGGAGTGGCTACAGAACTCACTTTTTATATTCTGGCAATTTGTAGAGTTCTCTATTGTGGAGTTTCCTCACTGTGGGTGTGGTTGTACGGGTGGCTTGTCAAGGTTTCCTGGTTAGGGAAGCTTGTGTCCGTGTTCTGGTGGATGGAGCTGGATTTCTTCTCTCTGGAGTGCAATGAAGTGTCTAGTAATGAGTTATGAGATGTCAATGGTTTGGGGGTAACTTTGGGCAACCTGTATATTGAAGCTCAGGGCTGTTTTCCTGTGTTGCTGGAGAATTTGCATGGTATGTCTTGCTCTGGAACTTGTTGGCCCTTGGGTGGTGCTTGGTTTCAGTGTAGGTATGGAGGCGTTTGATGACCTCCTATGGATTAATGTTCCCTGGAGTCAGGAGTTCTCTGATGTTCTCAGGATTTAGACTTAAGCCTCCTGCTTCTGGTTTTCAGTCTTATTTTTACAGTAGTCTCAAGACTTCTCCTTCTATACAGCACCATTGATAAAACATCTAGGTTAAAGATGAAAAGCTTCTCCACAGTGAGGGACACCCTGAGAGGTTCACAGTTACATGGAGAAGAGAAGAGGGAGGAGGGAGTTAGAGGTGACCCGAATGAGATGAGGTGGAATCAAAAGAGGAGAGAGCAAGCTAGCCAGTAATCATTTCCTTATGTGTGCTCCACAGTCTGGATCACTCGGAGATGTTCACGGAGTTATACAGAGAAGAGAAGAGGGAGGAAGGAGAGAGAGGTGGCCAGGAGGATAAAAGGGGGAAGTGAAAAGGAGAGAGACAGATTCAGCCAGTAATCAGTTCCCTAAGTGTTCTCCACCGTCTGGAACACACAGAGATTCACAGAGTTGGGTAGAGAAGAGAAGGGGGAGGAAGGAGACAGAGGCAACCTGGTGGGAAAAAAGGAGAGTCCAAAGGAGGAGAGAGCAGTCAAGCCAGTAATCTTGCTCCCAAGTAAAAATGGGTACTGAAGATTGAGTTTTTAAAGGTACAAAATTGATAACAACTACCAAAAAGCAAAGATTAATAAATCTAGGGTAGAAGTTGGATTTTCAAAAATGCAATATTAAAGAAAAGAAGAAGAAAAAAAAAAACAAAGTCACAAAAATTATTTAAAAATATATACATATACGAAGTTTGCTTTATTTTTTTTTTAATTTTAGTTTTTTATTTTTTAAATTTTAAAATCTTTAATTCTTACATGCATTCCCGAACATGAACCCCCCTCCCACCTCCCTCCCCATAACATCTTTCTGGGTCATCCCCATGCACCAGCCCCAAGCATGCTGCATCCTGCGTCAGACATAGACTGGCGATTCAATTCACATGATAGTATACATGTTAGAATGCCATTCTCCCAAATCAGCCCACCCTCTCCCTCTCCCTCTGAATCCAAAAGTCCGTTATACACATCTGTGTCTCTTTCCCTGTCTTGCATACAGGGTCGTCATTGCCATCTTCCTAAATTCCATATATATGTGTTAGTATACTGTATTGGTGTTTTTCTTTCTGGCTTACTTCACTCTGTATAATCGGCTCCAGTTTCATCCATCTCATCAGAACTGATTCAAATGAATTCTTTTTAACGGCTGAGTAATACTCCATTGTGTATATGTACCACAGCTTTCTTATCTATTCATCTGCTGATGGACATCTAGGTTGTTTCCATGTCCTGGCTATTATAAACAGTGCTGCGATGAACATTGGGGTACATGTGTCTCTTTCAATTCTGGTTTCCTCGGTGTGTATGCCCAGAAGTGGGATTGCTGGGTCATAAGGTAGTTCTATTTGCAATTTTTTAAGGAATCTCCACACTGTTCTCCATAGTGGCTGTACTAGTTTGCATTCCCACCAACAGTGTAGGAGGGTTCCCTTTTCTCCACACCCTCTCCAGCATTTATTGCTTGCAGATTTTTGGATCACAGCCATTCTTTTGCTTTAAAAATAGGGTCTTTTTTTTTGAAAAGTAATAGTAGGTTATAAAAATGAAAATTAAAGGGGTAATAGAGGACTTACAAATTTTAAAAAGTTAAAAAAAGAAGAAAGAAAATAAAAGAATGATCATAAAAAATAGTAAAGATATATCTAGGACTTTCTCTGGTGGTGGTGTGGGCAGTGTGGGGTCAGTTCATTTTCAGATAGTTTCTTGGTCTGGCTTAGAACTCACTTTTTAAAGAGGGCAGCTCTTTTATTTGGGAAGGCAAAGACAACTCCAAAGGGCATTTTAGATAGGCAAAAGTAATGCCTTGATCTTAATTCTGAAAGGTGATATTGAAACACTTTTGAAGTTTTTATCCTCATGGAAAGTGTAGGGCTTCTACAGAGATACTGACCAAGGGAAGATTTCTTTCTTTGTTTCTTTACACAAAACAAAGAGTTGGATGGATGAACTTTGAAAATATTATGATAAATAAGAGAAAACAGACACAAAAGACTGCATATTGTATGATTACATTTATATGAAGTTTATAGAGTAGACAAATCCATAGAGAAAGAGAATTAATAGTTGTTGGGGGCTGAAGAAAATGAGGTTGCCTTTTGGTGTGATGAAAAGTTCTGGAATCAGATAGCAGTGATCATTGCACACAATTGTAAGTGTCCACATAAACAGAATTGTACACTTTAAAGTGGTTAAGATGAGAAGGTTTGTGTTAAATGAATTTTGCCACAGTATAAAACAAAGCCAATGAATTAAAAATAACAAACCAAAAAATCCCATAATAAGTTAAGAATCTGGGCTCCTAGGAGTGAGTTCAGAGTCCAAAGAATCTATTTCTCCTCATGGGAAGAAAACTGGCTTCTACATCATGGTGAAAGTGAAGCTTAAGTGAGAGAAACCAAGCAGGCAACTCCCCATGAAGAGATTTGGCAAACTGATTTCTTTTACTTTTTCTTTTATATTAGAGTATAGCCAATTAACAATGTGTGACAGTTTCAGATAGAGACTAAAAATACTCAGCCATACATATACCTGTATGCATTCTTCCCCAAACTTCCCTCCCATCCAGGCTGCCACATAAAATGGAGCAGAGTTCCCTCTGCTAAACAGTATGTCCCTGTTTGTTATCCATTTTAAATATAGTAGTATGTACATGTCGATCCCAAACCCTTCCCCCATTCTTCCCCCTGGCAACCATAAGTTTGTTCTCTAAGTCTGTGAGAATTCTAAGTTTTGTGAATAAGTTCATTTGTATCATTTCTTTTTAGAGTCTGTATATAAAGGATGTCATGCAATATCTCTCCTTCTGGGAAACTGATTTTGCCAGAAGTAATATCAAAGACAATTTTTATAATAGCCAGGACATGGAAGCAACCTAGATGTCCATCAGCAGATGAATGGATAAGAAAGCAGTGGTACATATACACAATGAAGTATTACTCAACCATTAAAAAGAATACATTTGATTTCTTTCATCAGTGTTTTATAGTTTTCTATATACAGGTCTTTAGTTTCTTTAGGTAGATATATTCCTAAGTATTTTATTCTTTTCGTTGCAATGGTGAATGGAATTGTTTCCTTAATTTCTTTTTCTACTTTCTCATTATTCGTGTATAGGAATGCAAGGGATTTCTGTGTGTTGATTTTATATCCTGCAACTTTACTATATTCATTGATTAGCTCTAGTAAATTTCTGGTGGAGTCTTTAGGGTTTTCCATGTAGAGGATCATGTCATCTGCAAACAGTGAGAGTTTTACTTCTTCTTTTCCGATTTGGATTCCTTTTATTTCTTTTTCTGCTCTGATTGCTGTGGCCAAAACTTCCAGAACTATGTTGAATAGTAGCGGTGAAAGTGGACACCCTTGTCTTGTTCCTGACTTTAGGGGAAATGCTTTCAATTTTTCACCATTGAGGATAATGTTTGCTGTGGGTTTGTCATAGATAGCTTTTATTATGTTGAGGTATGTTCCTTCTATTCCTGCTTTCTGGAGAGTTTTTATCATAAATGGATGTTGAATTTTGTCAAAGGCCTTCTCTGCATCTATTGAGATAATCATAATAGATGGAGAAATATACCATGTTCATGGATTGGAAGAATCAATATAGTGAAAATGAGTATACTACCCAAAGCAATTTACAAATTCAATACAATCCCTATCAAGCTACCAGCCACATTTTTCACAGAACTAGAACAAATAATTTCAAGATTTGTATGGAAATACAAAAAACCTCGAATAGCCAAAGCAATCTTGAGAAAGAAGAATGGAACTGGAGGAATCAACTTGCCTGACTTCAGGCTCTACTACAAAGCCACAGTCATCAAGACAGTATGGTACTGGCACAAAGACAGACATATAGATCAATGGAACAAAATAGAAAGCCCAGAGATAAATCCACACACATATGGACACCTTATCTTTGACAAAGGAGGCAAGAATATACAATGGAGTAAAGACAATCTGTTTAACAAGTGGTGCTGGGAAAACTGGTCAACCACTTGTAAAAGAATGAAACTAGATCACTTTCTAACACCGCACACAAAAATAAACTCAAAATGGATTAAAGATCTAAATGTAAGACCAGAAACTATAAAACTCCTAGAGGAGAACATAGGCAAAACACTCTCAGACATAAATCACAGCAGGATCCTCTATGATCCACCTCCCAGAATGCTGGAAATAAAAGCAAAAATAAACAAATGGGATCTAATTAAAATTAAAAGCTTCTGCACAACAAAGGAAACTATAAGCAAGGTGAAAAGACAGCCTTCTGAATGGGAGAAAATAATAGCAAATGAAGCAACTGACAAACAACTAATCTCAAAAATATACAAGCAACTTCTGCAGCTCAATTCCAGAAAAATAAACGACCCAATCAAAAAATGGGCCAAAGAACTAAATAGACATTTCTCCAAAGAAGACATACGGATGGCTAACAAACACATGAAAAGATGCTCAACATCACTCATTATTAGAGAAATGCAAATCAAAACCACAATGAGGTACCACTTCACACCAGTCAGAATGGCTGCGATCCAAAAATCTGCAAGCAATAAATGCTGGAGAGGGTGTGGAGAAAAGGGAACCCTCCTACACTGTTGGTGGGAATGCAAACTAGTACAGCCACTATGGAGAACGGTGTGGAGATTCCTTAAAAAATTGCAAATAGAACTACCTTATGACCCAGCAATCCCACTGCTGGGCATACACACCGAGGAAACCAGAATTGAAAGAGACACATGTACCCCAATGTTCATTGCAGCACTGTTTATAATAGCCAGGACATGGAAACAACCTAGATGTCCATCAGCAGATGAATGGATAAGAAAGCTGTGGTACATATACACAATGGAGTATTACTCAGCCGTTAAAAAGAATTCATTTGAATCAGTTCTGATGAGATGGATGAAACTGGAGCCGATCATACAGAGTGAAGTAAGCCAGAAAGAAAAACACCAATACAGTATACTAACACATATATATGGAATTTAGGAAGATGGCAATGACGACCCTGTATGCAAGACAGGGAAAGAGACACAGATGTGTATAACGGACTTTTGGACTCAGAGGGAGAGGGAGAGGGTGGGATGATTTGGGAGAATGACATTCTAACATGTATACTATCATGTGAATTGAATCGCCAGTCTATGTCTGACGCAGGATGCAGCATGCTTGGGGCTGGTGCATGGGGATGACCCAGAAAGTTGTTATGGGGAGGGAGGTGGGAGGGGGGTTCATGTTTGGGAATGCATGTAAGAATTAAAGATTTTAAAATTTAAAAAATAAAAAACTAAAATTAAAAAAAAAAAAAAAAAAAGAATACATTTGAATCAGTTCTAATGAGGTGGATGAAACTGGAGCCGATTATACAGAGTGAAGTAAGCCAGAAAGAAAAACACCAATACAGTATACTAACACATATATATGGACTTTAGAAAGATGGTAATGATAACCCTGTATGCGAGACAGCAAAAGAGACACAGATGTATAGAACAGTGTTTTGCACTCTGTGGGAGAGGGCGAGGGTGGGATGATTTGGGAGAATGGGATTGAAACATGTATACTATCAGGTTAGAAATGAATCGCCAGTCTAGGTTCAATGCAGGATACAGGATGCTTGGGGCTGGTGCACTGGGATGACCCAGAGGGATGGTACGGGGAGGGAGGTGGGAAGGGGGTTCAGGATTGGGAACACGTGTACACCCATGGCAGATTCATGTTGATGTATGGCAAAACCAGTACAATATTGTAAAGTAATTAGCTTCCAATTAAAATAAATAATTTTTTAATTAAAAATTTTGAAAAGAAAGAAAAAAAGAGACAATTTTGATTCTCAAATTTTACATAACATATGTCTCCAAAACTTAGTAGCTTAAAACAATAGCTGTCATTTCTCATGATTTTGTCAGTTGGTTGTGTGGTTCTTCTGTTGAACCAGGTGTCCCTGGGATCACACATGCTGTTTCACTCATTTGGGAGATGCATGTCTCTAGACAGTCAAAAATCTCTCTCATACACTTAGGGGCCAGGGTGGTGTCTGGTGGCCTTGGCTCTTCAGCTTTCCTTCACATAATGACTCCTTCCCTGTGGTGATTCATCCTCCAGGATAAATGATCTCACTTTGTAGCTGGATAGTTTGGGTTTCCTGACAACATGGTATTAATAGCTGAGTTTCAAGAAAGTGGAAGCTAAAGGTCTCCTTAAAGCAAGGCCCAGAACTAACACCACATCACTTCCAAGACATTTTACTGATCAAAGCACACCACAGGCTGTATTCATATTTAAGGGGAGAGGAAGTAGAATGCATCTATTCATGAAAGAGCAAGGAGGAAGTGTTTAGTGCTCATTTTCGGAGAATATCTGCTACAAATATCCTGTTTTTTATGTTTTCCTTCTTAGCCTTGTAATTTCATCTCTAAACCTTCAACGTAGTGAGTTAACATGAAGATTTTTGTTGGCTGTGCTTTGAAGAATCAAGGATGTGTCAGTGTTCATTCTGGATGTAAGGAGAAAGAGGGAAAGAGCTGTCAGCAAAAAGGGACCTTCAAGGAAATGGAAAGTATATCTAGGGGACAATAACTGGCAAATATAATAAATAAAAAGTATAATACATTGATGGAACATGCCAAGTAACTTGAAAAGATTCTTAGAGAAACTGGAGTGCATCATTAAAGACTTTCCTCATTAATTCAGATTTGAAGCCAATACTAAGTTGGGGGTTTTAAATAGGAAGAATGACTCTTAAAAATGTAGAATCACACATTGCATGGAACATCAAAGATCTAAACCTACTTCAGCTGGACGTCAGAGAAGAGGCAACTACCTCTTAGCGTAGAAGTCCCACTGGAATAATGATGATTATCTCATCTTGATTCAGAGAGTGCTGTACATTGAATGAATAGCAACTGTTTCTGTGATTCCAACCAGCTATAACTAAGTTATTATTTTGGATATTATTATGATAAGAGAGGAGTATCATGAGCAGAATACATATATTTCAGAGAAGTTATATAAGTAGATGTTAGGAATTGAGACTTGGATTGGGAAAAATATATGTATGTATATATATGTATATTTGTTGTTCAGTCACTCAGTTGTGTCCAGCTCTTTGTAACACCATGGACTGTAGCACACCAGGCTTATGTTCTTCACCATCTCCCAGAGCAATCAGTGATGCCATCCAACCATTTCATCCTCTGTCATCCCCTTCTTCTCCTGCCTTCAATTTTTTCCAAAATCAGGGCCTTTTCGAATAAGTTGGGTCTTCCCATGAGGGGGCCAAAGTATTGGAGTTTCAGCATCATATCTTCCAATGAACATTCAGGGTTGATTTCCTTAGGATTGACTGGTTTGATCTCTTTGCAGTCCAAGGAACTCTCAAGAGTCTTTTCCAGCACCACAGTTCAAAAGCATCAATTCTTTGGCACTCAGGCTTTATAGTTCAGTTCTCATATCCATAAATAACTCCTGGAAAAATATTAGCTTTGACTAGACAGACTTTTGTTGGCAAAGTAATGTCTCTGCTTTTCAATGGGCTATCTAGGATTGTCATAGCTTTTCCTCCAAGGAGCAAATGTCTTTTAATTTCATGGCTGCAGTCACCATCTGCAGTGATTTTGGAACCCAAGGAAATAAAGTCTCTGTTTACACTATTTCCCCACCCATTTGCCATGAAGTGATGGGACCGGATGCCATGATCTTAGTTTTCTGAATACTGAGTTTTAAGTCAACTTTTTCATTCTCCTCTCCCAACTCCATAAAGAGGCTCTTTAGTTCCTCTTCACTTTCTGCCATAAGGGTGGTGTCAGCTGCATATCTGAAGTTATTTACATTTCTCCTGGTAATCTTGATTCCAGCTTCACATATGTATACATATATTTTATTTTCTGGACACTCATCCTAATTAGGACAAAGGACAAACAGCACTTATTCTTGATTTATACCTTAATTCATATTGATCCATCACATAGAGTACATTCTTCTTTGCATTTCAGTGGTTCAAACACGGACTCTGCTGAAGAGCCTAGCTAAGATTTTACTTTCTAATAAGCTTTCCTTAGAACATAGAGCCATCATCCGCATACTACAAGGAAATTAGTCTTGGAAAACATTGAAAAAAATTCTCAAATATAGAGTTTAGAAGGGAATTATGATCAACAACAGATTTTAGGTTAAATATTTGGGTAATAATAGCATTATTATCCTTCATTCTTAGTTTTTGTAATAATAGATTCACTATCTTTTCAATTATTGAAGCTAAGATAATACAGTGACATTTTAGAGATATGTGAATGCAAACAAAATAGTAGTTTAATGGTATATTAGTAATTTATATGACATAATTTTGCTTTGTATGTATTCATTTATTATTAATTTCTGGAGTGCAGAAAAAGAAATTTATGCTATTTGGTTTTAAAGTAACAGTGTCACTCATCTATATCTAATAGAATTATTATGTTTATTTTTAAAGGAGACTATACCTTAAAAGCTAGAAATGGTATGAGCCCTTTATTAGAAATAGAAATTTGTCTTATTAGGAAAGGATTCTGTGGTAATCTTTTATTTTCACAATGAGATTTCTGAAACGGTCTCTAAGGGTGGGAGAACTATCTCCGAATTCAAGTTACATAAAACATCTATCAGTAATAAAGTTCACCACTACAGAATAAGCACAAGCCATCAGAAGCAACAGTGGCCATCAAGCTGGATTAGGGAGACAGCAGCCCCCTTCTGTCTAATATTAAACCTAAGATTGAGGGGAGACTGCTAGAGAGGTGAAAGATAAATTGGGCATTAGGAATGGGAGGTGGGGCAGAGGTAATGTGTCAACTTGAATGGAGATCTTTACATATTTTAATAATCTGTGTGATTATATGACAAATATTTGAATTTCAGTTCTGACTTCTATTTCCTCCTATTTAACCAATTTTATACTTTGAGGACCTAGCTTGCAGTTTAATAGCAAAGAATAAAATAAAGTTTCTGTTTATTGAAATAGTTAATATCTAGCTGGAGGAGGATGCTAAAATACCTAGAAAGTCAAATACATTTTATATTTAAGTGTAAATTGTTAAAAGTAGATTTAAAGTCTTTTTTAAAAATTTTATTGGCGTATAGCTGATTTATACTGTGTTAATTTCAGGTGTACAACAAAGTGAATGTTATATGTATGTCTACTCTTTTATGAGATTCTTTTCCTATATAGGCCATTATTGAGTAGAGTTACCTGTGCTATACATGTTCTTATCAGTTACCTATTTTACAGGTAGTAGTTATCAGCTCTGATCAGTTCAGTCACTCAGCCGTGTCTGACTATTTGTGACCCCATGGATTGCAGCACGCCAGACTTCCCTGTCCGTCACCATCTCCCACCAACAGTCTAGGATCTGGTCCTATCACTTCTCTGCTTCCTCACTAGCATTTATTGTCTGTAGATGTTTTTGATGGTGGCTATTCTGACTTGTGTGAGGTGATACCTTATTGTAATTTTGAGTTGCATTTCTCTAACAATTAGTGGTGTTGGATATCTTTCCATGTTCCTTTGGCCATGTTAAAGTATTATGTAAATAAGAGAAGACTGGGATCTCTGTGGCTGGAAGTAAGTGGGAAATAGGGAAATTACCCTGAAGGAGTTTAAACTTGAGCTCAGATTGAGCAGACAGCAGAGTATAAAATCCCAAGCATAGAGAGGATAAGTAGAACTTTTCTCAGCTAACAAGAATGGATCACTAACAGAATAGAAATGTTCATGCCTTCAGAGAGTACAGAAGCCATCTGTTGAATGGTCTGTGGAGGGTACTATTGGCTTATGTGTCTGACATCTTAATTCATTATTTTGATATCAGGAACATTTTGATGACCCTGGATATCAAATCAATACATTTAAAATTTTATTATCAACTAATCTGTATAACATATTTGGTCTAAAATTGAGCTCATTCTTTCCAGGTCCCAATTGTTGTTCAGTGGCTCAGTCGTGTCCAACTCTATGACCCCATGGACTGTAGCATGCCCAACTTCCCTGTTCTTCACCATCTCCGAGTTTGTTCAAACTCATGTCCATTGAGTAAGTGATGACACCCAACCATTTTATTCTCTGTCGTCCCCTTCTCCTTCTGCCCTCAAACTTACCAGCATCAGGGTCTTTTCGAATGAGTCAGCTCTTCACATCAGGTGGCCAAAGTTTTGGAGTTTCAGCTTCAGCATCAGTTCTTCCAGTGAACATTCAGGCCTGATTTCCTTTACATTTGACTGGCTTGATATCCTTGCAGTCCAAGGGACTCTCAAGAGTCTTCTCCAACACCACAGTTCAAAAGCATCAGTTCTTCGGCAGTCAGCTTTCTTTAGAGTCCAATTCTCACATCTGTACATGACTACTGGAAAAACCATAGATTTGACTAGATGAACCTTTATTGGCAAAGTAATGTCTCTGCTTTTTAATATGCTGTCTAGGTTTGTCATAGCTTTTCTTCCAAGGAGGAAGCATCTTTTAATTTCATGGCTGCAGTTACCATCTTCAGTGATTTTGGAGCCCCAAAATATAGTCTCTCACTGTTTCCACTGTTTCCCCATCTATTTGCCTTGAAGTGATGAGACTGGATGCAATGATCTTAATTTTCTGAAAGTTATGTTTTAAGCCACCTTTTTCACGCTCTTCTTTCACTTTCATCAAGGGGCTCTTTAGTTCTTCTATTTCTGCCATAAGGGTGGTGTCATCTGCATATCTGAGGTTATTGACATTTCTCCCAGCAATCTTGATTCCAGCTTGTGCTTCATCCAGCCCAGCATCACGTGATATACTCTGCATATAATTTAAATAAGCAGGGTGACAATATGCAGCCTTGAAGTACTCATTTCCCAACTTGGAATCAGTCTGTTGTTCCATGTCTGGCTCTAACTGTTGCTTCTTGACCTTCATACAGATTTCTCAGGAGGCAGGTAAGGTGGTCTGGTAGTCCCGCCTCTCTTTATTTTTAATGTTATTTTATTATTGTTATTATTATTTTTACTTTACAATATTGTATTGGTTTTGCCATACATCAACATGAATCTGCCATGGGTGTACATGTGTTCCCAATCCTGAACCCCCCTCCCACCTCCCTCCCTGTACCATCCCTCTGGGTCATCCCAGTGCACCAGCCCCAAGCATCCTGTATCCTGCATAGAACCTAGACTGGTGATTCGTTTCTTACCTGATAGTATACATGTTTCAATCCCATTCCCCCAAATCATCCCACCCTCTCCCTCTCCCATAGAGTCCAAAAGACTGTTCTTATACATCTGTGTCTCTTTTGCTGTCTCGCATACAGGGTTATCATTACCATCTTTCTAAATTCCATATATATGTGTTAGTATACTGTATTGGTGTTTTCCTTTCTGGCTTACTTCACTCTGTATAATCGGCTCCAGTTTCATCCACCTCATTAGAACTGATTCAAATGTATTCTTTTTAATGGCTGAGTAATACTCCATTGTGTATATGTACCACAGTTTTCTTATCCATTCAATCTGCTGATGGACATCTAGGTTGCTTCCATGTCCTGGCTATTATAAACAGTGCTGCGATGAACACTGGGGTACATGTGTCTCTTTCAATTCTGGTTTCCTCGGTATGTATGCCCAGCAGTGGGCTTGCTGGGTCATAAGGCAGTTCTATTTCCAGTTTTTAAAGGAATCTCCACACTGTTCTCCATAGTGGCTGTACTAGTTTGCATTCCCACCAACAGTGTAAGAGGGTTCCCTTTTCTCCACACCATCTCCAGTATTTATTGCTTGTTGACTTTTGGATCACAGCCATTCTGACTGGTGTGAAATGGTACCTCATTGTGGTTTTGATTTGCATTTCTCTGATAACGAGTGATGTTTCATATGTTTGTTAGCCATCTGTATGTCTTCTTTGGAGAAATGTCTATTTAGTTCTTTGGCCCATTTTTTGATTAGGTCGTTTATTTTTCTGGAATTGAGCTACAGGAGTTGCTTGTATATTTTTGAGATTAGTTGTTTGTCAGTTGCTTCATTTGCTATTATTTTCTCCCATTCAGAAGGCTGTCTTTTCACCTTGCTTATAGTTTCCTTCATTGTGCAGAAGCTTTTAATTTTTTATTTATTTATTTATTTTTCTTTTCAGGTTTTAATTTTTTAATTTTAAAATCCTTAATTCTTACATGTGTTCCCAAACACGAACCCCCCTCCCACCTCCCTCTGCATAACATCTCTCTGGGTCATCCCCATGCACCAGCCCCAAGCATGCTGTATCCTGCATCAGACATAGACTGGCGATTCAATTCTTACATGATAGTATACATGTTAGAATGCCATTCTCCCAAATCAGCCCACCCTCTCCCTCTCCCTCTGAGTCCAAAAGTCCATTATACACAGCTGTGTCTTTTTTCCTGTCTTGCATACAGGGTCGTCATTGCCATCTTTCTAAATTCCATATATATGTGTTAGTATACTGTATTGGTGTTTTTCTTTCTGGCTTACTTCACTCTGTATAATTAGCTCCAGTTTCATCCATCTCATCAGAACTGATTCAAATGAATTCTTTTTAATGGCTGAGTAATACTCCATTGTGTATATGTACCACAGCTTTCTTATCTATTCATCTGCTGATGGACATCTAGGTTGTTTCCATGTCCTGGCTATTATAAACAGTGCTGCGATAAACATTGGGGTACATGTGTCTCTTTCAATTCTGGTTTCCTCGGTGTGTATGCCCAGCAGTGGGATTGCTGGGTCATAAGGTAGTTCTATTTGCAATTTTTTAAGGAGTCTCCACACTGTTCTCCATAGTGGCTGTACTAGTTTGCATTCCCACCAACAGTGTAGGAGGGTTCCCTTTTCTCCACACCCTCTCCAGCATTTATTGCTTGCAGATTTTTGGATTGCAGCCATTCTGACTGGTGTGAAGTGGTACCTCATTGTGGTTTTGATTTGCATATCTAATATAGTAAAGTTGCAGGATATAAAATCAACACACAGAAATCCCTTGCATTCCTATACACTAATAATGAGAAAGTAGAAAAAGAAATTAAGGAAACAATTCCATTCACCATTGCAACGAAAAGAATAAAATACTTAGGAATATATCTACCTAAAGAAACTAAAGACCTATATATAGAAAACTATAAAATACTGATGAAAGAAATCAAAGAGGACACTAATAGATGGAGAAATATACCATGTTCATGGATTGGAAGAATCAATATAGTGAAAATGAGTATACTACCCAAAGCAATTTACAAATTCAATGCAATCCCTATCAAGCTACCAGCAATATTTTTCACAGAACTAGAACAAATAATTTCAAGATTTGTATGGAAATACAAAAAACCTCGAATTGCCAAAGCAATCTTGAGAAATAAGAATGGAACTGGAGGAATCAACCTGCCTGACTTCAGGCTCTACTACAAAGCCACAGTCATCAAAACAGTATGGTACTGGCACAAAGACAGACATATAGATCAATGGAACAAAATAGAAAGCCCAGAGATAAATCCACACACATATGGTCACCTTATCTTTGACAAAGGAGGCAAGAATATACAGTGGAGTAAAGACAATCTCTTTAACAAGTGGTGCTGGGAAAACTGGTCAAGCTTTTAATTTTAATTAGATCCCATTTGTTTACTTTTGCTTTTATTTCCAGTATTCTGGGAGGTGTGTCATAGAGGATCCTGCTGTGATTTATGTTGGAGAGTGTTTTGCCTATGTTCTCCTCTAGGAGCTTAATAGCTTCTGGTCTTACATTTAGATCTTTAATCCATTTTGAGTTTATTTTTGCGTATGGTGTTATTCCCTTCTCTTGAAGAATTTTCCATGGTTTGTTGTGATCCAACACAGTCAAAGGCTTTGGCCTAGTCAGTAAAGCAGATCCCAATACCCAATATGAAGATCCCAATATGAAAATATCTTCTTGGTTAAAATAGCCCTCTGAAAAGAGCCACCAGATTCAACTCTTAAAAAGTGGATTTTATAACTGGAGTGATTATGCTTGAAGGGCTGGAATGAATGATTCAGATCTCGAGTTAATTTTTTATTTCTCTGTCAAGTGCAATACCTACTGAGAAAGACAGCACCAAAAGCTTTGTATTTGTGGTCTTGTTTGTATTCCTTAAGCAGAAAGAGAAATACATAAAAAGCAAAGCCAAGGCAGCCAACAGAAGTAACTAGCCGTAATTTCTTTTTCCATGCCTCAAATTTGCTGTTACAGGATATTTCTGTTTATCCTTCTGAATAACCAATGGTTCATTGGGTTGTAAAATATTTTTGAGATTAAAAGAATACTTCATTATAACAGGTAAATAAAAATAGATGAAAATATATAGGTTTTCCTTTAGTCTCTTACAACATCATAACTATGATAATCAAAATTCAAACAGAAGTAATATGCTTTTAAGGCAATTATGTTTATCCTATCCATATTTTTAATCTTTATGCAATGGAGGGATCAGTCTCATGACTAAAGACTACAGATTAATAGTTAGCTATATAGATTTACAAGTATAGACATATATTATTAGAAATAGTAATAAGTAGGCTAAGACATACTAAGATACTTTCTCACTCACAATAAGATGTCTATACTGCTGACCCTCTTTGCCAGCTATTTCAGCATTTCAAGGATCATAAGCAGATTAACAAATCATGGTTGCCTAACCAATCACACAAAATCCAACATAAAGACTGTGACTGTTTCAGTGCAAAACAGCTTATTTCATATTTTCATATTTTCTTTTGAAATAGCATATAATGAGTTGTCTGAATAAGCTATTCACTGGAAACCTCTCTTTATCTAGATTAATCAAAGCATATAGAATCATTAAAAATATATGTATTATCACTTAAGATTAATTGATGGCCTCCCCTGGTAGCACAACTGGTAAAGAATCTACCTGCAATGCAGGAGATCCCAGTTCAGTTCCTAGGTTGGGAAGATTCCCTGGAGAAGGGAAAGGCTACCCACTCCAGCAGTTGTGGGCTTCCCTGGTGGCTCAGATGGTAAAGAATCCGCCTGCAATGTGGGAGACCTGGATTCAGTCCCTGGATTGGGAAGATCCCCTGGAGAAGGACATGGCAAACCACTTCAGTATTCTTGCCTGGAGAATCCCTATGGACAGAGGAACCTGGTGGGCTACAGTCACAAAGATTCAGACTCAACTGAATGACTAAGCACAGCAAAAGATTAATTGATAAAATCAAGGAAACATGACAGTTTTCCCCTTCCCTCCTTTCCTTCTTGTCTTTCTTTCTTCCATCCATTTCTTTGTTTTTCCTAAAGTCTAGGAAATCATCTTTGTAATCATTTAATGCTATGCGTTTCATATCTCTTTCTTCTTTTTTATCAGCCTCAGAAATTTGTTTAAGTGAAATTTTTCTGAGAAGCCCAGTATATCAGAGAAAGGAGTGAATAGTTGTTCTGGCTAAGGAAAGCACGCCTTGCATTTCCTATGACTTCATTCAGTATACCTCTCACCCCTCTACTGTGAGTAGAGGGAGGAGATCCTCAAAATTCCTTTGGAGCTTAGCATAAACTCTTCATTGCATTTTTTAAAAAATCAAAGTATAGTTGATTTACAATGTTGTGTTTGATTCTGGTATACAGCACAGTGAATCAGTTATATATATAAACACACACACATACACATCTACATACACATACATATTCTTTTTTGTATTCTTTTCCAGTATGTTTAATACAGGATGTTGAATCTAGTTCCATGTGCTATAGAGTAGGATCTTGTTATCTGTTTTATATATAGTTGTTTGTATCTGTGTGAAAGCATTAGTTGTTAAGTCCTGGACTATAGCCCACCAGGCTCCTCTCTCCATGGACTTCTCCAGGCAAGAATACTGGAGTAGGTAGCCATTCCTTTCTCCAAGGAGTTTCCCAACCTAGGGATCGAACACAAGTCTGCATTGCAGGCAGATTCTTTATCATCTGAGCCACCAGGGAAGCCAGTTCCTTGCCAGAGAAGCTCATATTATTATAACAAATCTAATATCTCCATATCTTTACTATTTTAAATAATGCTGCTGTGAACATTGAACACTGAATCTTTCCAAGTTAGAATTTTTGTCTCTTCCAGATGTATACCCAGGAATGGGATTCCTAGATTATACGGTAACTCTAGTTTTTTAAGGAACCTTCACTTTGTTCTCTACAGTGGCTGCACCAACTTACATTCTCATCAGCAATGTAGAAGGGTTTCTTTTTCTCCACACCCTCTCAAACAATTTATTTGTAGGCTTTGTAATGATGGCCTTTCTGACTAGTGTGAGATAGCACCTCCTAGTTTTGATTTGCATTTTTCTCATAATTACCCATATGAGCATCTTTTTATGTGCCTGCTGGATATCTTTTGTCTTCTTTGGTAAACTGCTCATTTTAAATTTGAAGAAACTAAGACCCAGAGAAATGGAATGAATTTCTTAACTATAACATTACATATTACTTTTTGTGTAATATATTAAATTGTATTATTGAAAAATAAGGAATTGTGTTTGTAAGTAAATGTATGATGTATTTTTGTTAGAAATTTAATTAGCTTAATTTTAGGGATAAGAATCTTTGAGAATCATATTATATTACCATAGTAAACATAGAATCAGTAAATCAGTATGAGAATAATACTTTCTAAGATATATGAAAATATGGATGAGATAAAAGAAGAGGGTGTAAATTGTCCAGGTTCTGACAACCACAGTAATGAGATGAGCCACAGACAGAGATAGAGCTTATCCAGTGAAGCAGAAAGCCCAGATTTCATACCTATAACAGACATCACAGTAATGACACTGTAGTAAACTATCCTAAAATACAATACAATGAAAATGAGATACTAATAGGTGAGTAAATAAATGGGGCCTTGTGAGATTCCACTTGATCTTGCAACAGTGGGGCCAAGTTTAGGAAGTGCCAGAGTGGCAAAAAAAAAGACCACGAGAAAATGGTGTAGAGAAATGAAATAGATGCATTAAACCTGTGTGCCTGGGAGTTTCTTGGGCAAGGAGCCAGTCTGCCTCTCTTGCACTGATGTGGTCTTGAATAGTTAACCACCTATTTCTCCTTATTACTGTCCCAGGAATAAATTGGGTAGGTCTTGTGGGAATGATCAAGTTGAAAGATCAAGTTACTTTCAGCAGAGAAAAAAATATTGAGGTCAGACTTTCTGACAGTGATGTTTTATGCTAACAAAAACCTAATGCCCTTAGGATGCTCAAAGAAAGATAATATGAGTTAAGTATTTTATATTCAGACCAAATGACCTGTGATGGTAAAGACACAGGGTAACTATTACAAACATGCAAGAACTCAGGGAAAAGTATTCTTAGGAAATGTACCAAAGAATGTATTTTAGATAACCAGAGTCACTGGGGAGTTGCTGGCACAAGCACTGAATTATATACTTTACTAGAATCAGCACAGAAGGGTAAATGTGAGATAGACAGTACAGTATAGACGGTTATACATTCTGAAGATTTAGGAAAATTTTAAAGGTAGAGCAGGAAAAGAGACAAAAATCTTCCTGATTATAGGAAGATAAACCCAAAAGGAAAAAGACATTCTAAAGCCAGTGATACTTTGAAAGGATGGAACATAAAACTATTTGATATAACTGAGGCCAAACTTATCAATCAAGCCCAAAATACAAATGTCTTAGTTCATCTAAATAAAATAATTCTCAAATTGGCTAACAAAACATTGTCTAGTAGTATGACAAATGATAGACACACTAAACAGTGATTCAGAAAGCAAAATAAACAAACACAAAAATAGACCTGATTCTGTTAGAAGAAAGTAAGGAGAAAATGAAATATGCAATTTGGAATCTAGATGACTGACAATGTTTGAGTTCCATAAAAAACAGTAAGGCAAACAATGAATAATAGTGGACTGGCCAAAAAGTTCATTCAAGTTTTTCAATAAGATGCTACAAACAATCTTTTTGGCTGATTCAATAATTTACATTGCTAAAGGCTTAAGTTCAAATTGTAGATCTAATGGAGACAACTTGAATAAAGTAGAAACTGTAGGCAGTGCATGGAGAATTAGAGACTGTCTCAGACTGAATTAAAAAAGAAACACTCAGAATAATTTGAGGATAAGGAGTTGGAAGATAAACCATAGAAGAATAGGGAAGAGAGAGAAAAAAAATAGGGGAAGTCAATAAAGGGAGTGTAATCAGTTATTGCTGCAGTGGCAACTGAAGCATCCCAATGGGGAACAGAGTAAGACGCTGTAGAAGTACAGAGAGTTAGGCCAAACCAAGGGGAGAGACCTGGGGCGCTTTTTTCTTGCTCACAACTGACATTGTTCTGCAGGTGCTCTTATTATTTATTTCATAGATGTTGAAAGCTTCCAAGCAGAAAATCACAAGAATGCTGTAGGTATGTATTTGGAATGATGGGTGTTGAAAGGACATGGTCAGAAAAACAATATTAAGATAGGATACTGGTCTGGCCAAGATATATTAGATGGACAAAACAGTATGAAGAATATGATTTAAACAGGAATCTTGAACATATACATATAAGTATATGCCCGTGCATGCTAAGTCACTTCCGTTATGTCCAACTCTTTGCGACCGTATGGACTGTAGCCCACCAGGCCCCTCTGTTCATGGAATACTTCAGGCAAGAATATTGGAGTGGGTTGCCGTGTCCTCCTCCAGGGGATCTTCCCAAACCAGGGATTGAACTCATGTCTCTTTTGTTTCCTGCATTGGCAGGAGGGTTCTTAAGCACTAGTGTCACCTGGGAAGACCCACGTGTACCTGTATATATCTATGTGCTTATACTGGTACGTATAGCTGTATCTCTATATATGTATATGTCTACTTAAATAAAAACTGGAGAATAGAAGATATGGTTATTGACAATAAAGACATTGAGGCCACAAAGAAACTTTCAACCAATGTAAATTTAAAATTTAAAACTCATATTTGTTGTTGTTTAGTCACTAAGTCATGTCTGAATCTTTTCTGACCCCAAGGACAATAGCCTGCTAGGCTCCAATATCCATGGACTGTAACCCACCAGACTCCTCTGTCCATGGGATTTCCCAGGCAAAAATACTGGTGTGGGTTGGCATTTCCTCCTTCACGGGATCTTCCTGAGCCAAAGATCAAACACACATGTTCTGCATTTCAGGCAGATTCTTTACCACTGAATCATATGAGAAGCCCAAAAGTCATATAAAGATTGATACTACAAATAGTATCTTTCTAAGTGGAAGAAAATTAGAAATACACAATTAATTTAAAAAACATGAAAACCTCTCAGTTTCACTGTATTGAAGGGCATAAAACTATTTGAACAAATGATGACAACTCACTTATAAATTTAAAGATATCATCTTAATAAATTTACTAAATTGAAGAAAGTAGGGAAAATCACTCGGTCATTCAGGTATGACCTAAATCAAATCCCTTACAATTATACAGTGAAATTGCAAATAGATTCAAGGGATTAGATTTGATAGAGTGCCTGAAGAGCTATGGACAGAAGTTCGTGATATTGTACAGGAGGCCATGATTAAAACCATGATTAAAACCTGAGGAGGCCTTACAAACAGCTGGGAAAAGAAGAGAAGTGAAAAGCAAGGAAAAAGGAAAGATATACCATTTGAATGCAGAGTGCCAAAGAATAGCCAGGATAGATAAGAAAGCCTTCCAAAGTGATCAATGAAAAGAAATGGAGGAAAACAACAGAATGGAAAAGATGAGATCTCTTCAATACAAGCTACCAAGGGAACATTTCATGCAAGTGGTTGGTGGTTTAGTTGCTAAGTCACGTCCGACCCTTGTGACCCCGTCAACTATAGCCTGCCAAGCTCCTCTGTCCATTAGATTCTCCAGGCAAAAATACTGGAGTGAGTTGCCACTTCCTTCTCTAGGGGATTTTCCGAACCTAGAAATCAAACTTGAGTGTCCTGCATTGCAGGCAGATTCTTTCCCAACTGAGCTATAAGGGAAGCCCAAAGTGAAAGTGAAAGTTACATCTGACTCTTTGCAACCCCATGGACTATAGAGTCCAAGGAATTCTCCAGACAAGAATACTGGAGTGGTTAGTCTTTCCCTTCTCAGGGGATTTCCCATCCCAGGGATCAAACCCAGGTTTCCCACATTGCAAGCAAATTCTTTACCAGCTGAGCCACAAGGGAAGCCCAAGAATACTAGAGTGGGTAGCTTATCCTTGGGCACAATAAAGGACAGAAATGTTATGAATCTAACAGAAGCAGAAGATACTAAGAAGAGATGGCAATAATACACAGAGGAACTATACAAAAAAAAAAAAATCTTAATGACCCAGATAACAATGATAGTGTGATCACTCACCTAGGGCAAGACATCCTGGAGTGTGAATTCAAGTGAGCCTTAGGAAGCATCACTACAAACAAAGCTAGTGGATGTGATGGAATTCCAGTTGAGCTATTTCAAATCCTAAAAATCGATGCTGTGAAAGTGCTGCACTCAATATGCCAGCAAATTTGAAAACTCAGCAGTGGCCACAGGACTGGAAAAGGTCAATTTCCATTCCAATCCCAAAGAAAGGCTGTGCCAAAGAATGTTCAAGCTACCACACAATTGCACACATTTCACACACTAGCAAGGTAATACTCAAAATTCTCCAAGCTAGGCTTCATAGTTCATGAACTGAGAACTTCCAGATATTCAAGCTGGATTTAGAAAAGGCAGAGGAACCAGAAATCAAATTGCCAGGATCTGTTGGATTATAGAAAAAGCCAGAGAATTCACAGAAAAACATCTGCTTCATTGACTACACTAAAGCCTTTGACTGTGTGGATCACAACAAATCATGGAAAATTCTTCAAGAGATTGGAATACCAGATCAACTTACTTGCCTCCTGAGAAACCTATATACAAGTCAAGAAGCAAGAGTTAGATCTGGACATGGAACAATGAACTGGTTCCAATTTGAGAAAGGAGTACATCAAGGCTATATCTTGTCACCCAGCTTGTTTAACTTATATGGAGAGTACATCATGCAAAATGCTGGGCTCGAAGAAGCACAAGCTGAAATCAAGATTTCTGGAAGAATTATCAGTAACCTCAGATATACAGATGACACCACCTTTATGGCAGAAAGTGAAGAGGAACTAAAGAGCCTCTTGATAAAGGTCAAAGCGGAGAGTAAAAAAGCTGGCTTAAAACTCAACATTCAAAAAACTAAAATCATGGCATCCAGTCCCATCACTTCATGGAAAATAGATGGGAAACAATGGAAACAGTAACAGACTTTATTTTGGGGGGCTCCAAAATCACTGCAGATGGTCACTTCAACCATGAAATTAAAAGACACATGCTCCTTGAAAAAAAAGCTATGACCAACCTAGACAGCATATTAAAAAACAGAGACTACCTTGCCAGAAAAGGTCTGTATAGTCAAAGCTATGGTTTTTCCAGTGGTCATATATTGATGTGAGAGCTGAACCATAAAGAAAGCTGAATGCCAAAGAATTGATGCTTTTGAACTGTGGTGTTGGGTAGGACTCTTAAGAGTCCCTTGGACTGCAAGGAGCTCCAACCAGTCAAATCTAAAGGAAATCAATCCTGAATAGTCATTGGAAGGACTGATGCTGAAGTTGAAGATCCAGTGTTTTGGCCACCCGATGTGAAGTCCTGACTTAGAAAAGACCTTGGCGCTGGGAAAGACTGAATGGAGAAGGGGATGACAGAGGACAAGATGGTTGGAGAGCATAACCGACTCAATGGACATAAGTTTGAGCTAGAACTGGGAGATGGTAAAGGACAGGGAAGCCTGGCATCTACAGTGTATGGGATCAAAAGTGTAAGACACGACTGAGTGACCGGACAATAACAATAATCCTCCCAATTCATATTAGAAAATAGATGAATATATCATTTTTGTAGAAACAGAAAACAAAAAGTTCCAATAAATTTGAGAAAGTAGAATTTAATCATATTTTTATATTTGAGGATATATATATTATGAATCCAAAAGTTAACATATAAGAAAAAATATAAATGTGCTTAGTTGCTCTGTCATGTCTGATTCTTTGTGACCCCATGGACTGCAGTCTGCCAGACTCCTCTCTCCATGCAGATTCTCCAGGCAAGAATACTGAAGTGGGTTGCCATGCCCTTGAAGCTAGAAACAGATACCCAAGTAAAACTGGATCTAACGTCTACAAGAATTTTTGTCTTAGTCACATTCTCTATTTTTTTTTTCCTTTGTGACCCCCATGGACTATACAGTCCATGGAATTCTCCAGGCAAGAGTACTGGAGTGGGTAGCCCTTCCCTTCTCTAGGGGATCTTTTCAACCCAAGGACCGAATGCAGGTCTCCTACATGCAGGCAGATTCTTTACCAGCCGAGCTACCAGGGAAGCCCACCTTATATATTAGGCAATAAAACCTGAAAAGAATTGTGATAAGTCTTATTTATAATTTATTTTGAATAAATGTGCTAAGCCTTGCTGTCAGCTTGCATGACCCACCATGCTGATCTAAGGCAGCAAACTATGTTTGCCAGAGTCTCTTGTCTTATGAAGAGGCTCATTTTCTCAGCAAGAGAAACTTGTATGAGAGTTGAAGCAGTGCATCCACTACTCTCAGCAGGCTATGTGGATCCATCACAGAGGCTTCATCAGACAGTCCCCGAGGCCTCCCTCATGGCTCACTCCATCAGATCTCACTTTACAGTCGTACGCATCTTTGCAGACTTCCCACATTTTCTGGCTGTGAACTTCACAGCTGACTCTCTGACATTCATGCCAATTCTCCTGATCTCTGGGGGTAAGTTCCCTGACTCTCTCAATTTTTGCTATAGTCACATAAGCCCCTAATTCTTATTAAACTGTATATGCCCTACATGCATAAAGGAATTTTTCCTAACAGAGTCTTGGCTGGTAGAGTTACTATGAATATGAGTTACTATGAGTTATTATTATAGAGTTACATGAATATTATGATAAAATATGGAGAGTTTACATGAAGAAACAAGAGTGACATTAAAATAAGAATCATGATAGAATAATCATTCTGTGGCATAGTAAGGTCAGGGTGATGAGAGCAAACATCCCAGAGTGAGACAGTAAGAGTGTAGTGCATTGTCTGTGAAGAATTGGAAAACAATGATAAGACTAGCTGAATTTTACTGCACATTTTATTATCATGAGCCCTGCAGATTCTAAACTGTGTCGATGTGAAAACAAAAAGAAAAACCTTCCTCCCCACAGAGTGGGCCTTTCCCTAACCCACTCCCCTCTTGATTCATTACTAGAATAAAATAAATAATGATTTAATTTAATATAATTCCTAAAGGACCTTATCAAAAACATTACCAACAACCATTCCCCTGATCATTTTCTATCCTTTTATTTTGCTTAACTCTCAGTCACCATTAAAATATAATCTCTATGAGAGCAGAGCAATGCTTAAATGAATTAATAAATGCATAATAATATAATAAATAACATAATATAATTAGTATAATATTGTATTATAACATAATATAATAAAACTAATAATAAATGCTAAATGAATAAATGCATAAATAAATTTTAGTTACTTGTTGTGTGATTAAATGATATTCCCAACTTTGCTTTGAGGTGGCCATTGCTGACTTACAAAGGAAAAATCCAGAAAACCTGGGTTACTTATGTGGCATTACAGATAAAAAGTGGCCAAGCAATTTTTCAATGGAAAAATATCACAAAATAATAATTATAATATTATATCACTTATGTGGGGGAAAATTAGCAATATTTCTATGTAGATAGAAAAATTTATCTATATATAGGAGGAATATATATTAATTGGGAAAGGATTTGATTGCAGTATGTATATATAAAATGGAAATTATATATCATGTATATCATTACATTGTCTTTTGTGCTAGTATAAAGGAAATTCCCCTGGAGTGGGAAATGGCAACCCGCTCCAATATTCTTGCCTGGAAAATTCCATGGGCAGAGGAGCCTGACAGGCTATAGTCCATGAGATCGCAAAGAATTGGACACAACTGAGCATGAGCACGTGCACACACACAAACACACACACAAAGTTTTCACAAAAAAGTAAAAAAAAAAAAAAAAGTGCTTCAAAGCACATATATGCAAATTATCCCAGAAGATATATAAGCTCTTTAGCAATTAGAACTTGACTGTAAGTTCTTTCAATGAACTATGATATCTACTTAAAATATGCATCAATTAGAAATGTTTCTTAAGGGATTGTTAGCCAAGGAACTTGGAAAAAGACAAGACATGAAGATAAAAATATTTATATTCAAGGGAACTGTAGTCTTTGAACGGCTCTTATATTGATTATAAGATCAAATTTAGTAGGGGAGTAGATTCTAAGGATCTCAGTAAGTAAGGTTAAATGTTTCATCTTGAGTGACAAGAATATCAGATTGTGAAAGGAATGATGGGATCATCTTAGTATACCATCAATATATTCCATGCATCTGACTCTTCTTATTTCATGCTCAATAAGAAATCTACTGACTGTAATTTATCTCCTCAAGCAAATTTGCCTAAATGAAAAGTCACTGATTATGCTGACTTAAAATATTCTCAACTTGAGCAAGTAATATCTCATTGTAAATATACAAGATTTAATTCTTTGTTTTATTTTAGTTAACAATAATCACTTACCTAAACATGATTATATCTGAAAATTTTAAGAACCGAGTTAATGAAATCCAGAAATATAGTCTTATGGGAATGTTTCCATTAGATTTTGCAGAAAATACTATACAAGCTAGAATCAGGGTTTGCTAACAGCTAATTCTGTACACTTACCCAATTACATTGGGTTGCTATATATTATCCTGACATGTTCTGTGGAAAAAGGGTGATGTTAATTTACATCTTAAAAGGCAAAGTATTTGCCAAAGAATGTGAAAAATTACTTAGTATATATTTTTAGGGAAGAAAAATAAAAACAGTACTTGATTAAATTCACTCATTAGTTTAGATTCTTTTAAATGAAAAGTCATATCTAATTAATTTAACAAATTTAGCAAGTCTTTTAAGCTAAGCAGTACACTAGATTCTGGTTCCTAAGAAGAAGGGAATATGAGTATAAAGAAGAATAGAATGTTTGCATCTCCTTCATCACTTTTGAATGCCAAGAACTTCCTTTCAGGCACCAAGTTTTAGGATCTAAATAGTGTCTGCTATGCTTAAGGCTGGCTTTTTATCAGCCTTCCTTGGTCTAGATTTTTAATTATTTTATATCCTTTAACTGTAAGATGATCACTTTCCTTTTTTTTTTTCTTCTCATTTCTATTCTCTGGCATGTAATATATCCTACCCTCAATGGGTAGGTGTTCTGGAAAGCAGCACTAATATCTGTTTCACTCCTGCTTATGAAAATTCCTAATATTTTAACTTATGATTCTATTTTGTTTAAAAGAGAGAGAGAGAGAGAGGGACTGTCTAAACCAGCTGGTAAAGTGGACTTTGTCATAAGACTCTAAGAGGAATTCACAGGGATCCTTATGTGGTAGCCACAGTGAAAAGGGAACACTCTGGAAATGAAATATACTCACTCAGGTGGTTTCTCTCTCATGTTTCCTCTATTTCTACAAAAAAGAGAGATGCATTGGCGATATCATAGAGTTCAACCAAATGTAACGCCTAAGATCAAAATCCCTGTCTGTGTGATCTTGAGCAACCCATGCTCAGTTTCCCCAGATAAAACAAGCCTGTAATATAACCTAACTAATTTGCATGACATGAATTAACACATTGAAAAGTAGCTCTGACACTTTCTGAAAGCATTCAGGCACTAAACAAGGTTTGCTTTTATTCATCAATTATGGCATTTCTCTTTTACTCTCATGGTTGAGCTTCCACATGAATTTTGATTGATCAAGACAATGCCCCCATTTTATGGTATTTTTTTTCTCCTTTCTATTGTTACTGCATTTCCCCTCACTCACCCCTTCCATTTTCTTTACTTTTCTCCTTATTTTTCCATTTCTAGCTTTGCATTTGTTTCTTGAAGGCCTATGGATTTTCTGACCTTAGTTCAAGACCATCACTTGTACTATTTACCATTAAGGGTGGAGATGAAATAAAAGAAGTAATATGAGTCATACAGTACCAAGCATGATCACCTAGATAGTAAGTTATGTGGGTGGGCAGTTTCTCTCACTATGCAGTAAAGATAAAATTTGACAACATTTGTGAAGGATGCACCTTAGTGAAATGCATGCCTTTCATTTATAGAGATTGCACGGGTTTTTAAATAAGTAGGGACACTTCTACTTCTGGGGAGATGGAATAGATATACTTTTTCCTATTTCTACCACTAAGTACAATTAAAACCCATAGACATTATATATAAAGTAAACATAAGGAGCCTCTGAAAAGTGGAGAGAAAAATCTAGGCTGGCTAGGGAACTTAAGGCTCAAAAATGGCATTCATTGAGTTCCCTAATTTTCCTTTTGCCCCTTAATACATACCTGGCTGGACGGTGGAAAAGAAGAAAACCTGGAAATGCCAACAGATATAGACAAAAAATACTTTTTAAACAAATTTTAAATGTGTGCAATATGTTCATTTTCTCTATGAGAATCATAAACTAAATAAATTGCCTATAATGGTTTGGTCAGATATTATACAAACTTTGGTATACCACAGAATGCTTTGTCATACTTGTGAAATTCCCTTGTCCAACCTGAATTTACATTCCATGGTGATAACGTAGTAAATGGAGTGTTATTAAAGTAAGTAAACACATCAAAAATAAAAATTGCTCTTTCTAGCCAAAAAACAAGACCTGGGCAGGCTGATAAGACAAAAAACTTTCAGACAGCAACCACTTTATTCCAGTGACACACCACAGAAAACACTAAGATAAAGGACCTACAACAGCAAAAGACAAAGATTCTAGAAATGCACCACTGCCAGACTTCAAAAATTCAGCCAAGTTATTCTGGCGTCAGAGAAAGCCAGGAGGGAAATTTATGTCCCACTGGATGATAAGGAGCTTCCCCTCCCCAACTTCAGTGTCTACAGAGACACTCAAGAAGCCTGGAATTCCTTGATTACCCTGGTGTCCCCTTCCCTCTCCACTTGCATAGCATCAGAGAGGCTTGTCAAGTGCCAGGAAACAAGAATACATGTCAACCTAGAATTCTATATCCAGTGAAAGTATACTTCAAGAAAACAGGTAAATAAAGACATTCTCAGATGAAAGAAAACTAATAGAATTTGTCATCAGCAGACTAACCCTAACAGAAGTCCTCTAAGCAGAAAGAAAATGACAAGAGGAGGAGCTGTGAGATATCAGGAAAAAAAAAATGGAAAGAGAAAATATGGTTAATTTTGTGAACGTCCTTTTCCTCTTGAGTTTTCTAAATTGTTTTTGATGGTTTAGGCAAAATTATAACACTGTCTAGTACAATTTTAGTATATACAAAAAAAATTTAGCACAATTTTATTATAAAGGGAGAAGGTAAAGTGATGTAGATGGGGGTAAGATTTCTATATTTTACCCAAACTGGTAAAACTGGACAACAGTAGACTTTGACAAGTCATATACTGTGATAATTAGAATAATAGTCCCCAAACAGATCCAGGTTCTAATCCCCATAACCTGTAACCATGTGAGGTTATATGGCAAAGAAATAAAGAAAGCAAGTGGTTAACTCACCTTGACATAGGATGGATTATCTTGAATTATTCTTATGGGTCTTGTGTAATCACAAGGGTCTCTAGAAGTAGAAGAGGGAGGCAGAAGGATAGTTCAGGTTGATGGGGCTGTGACAAGATCTCTATATTTAGTTACTGGCTTTGAAGATGGAGGAATGTTGGAGGGCTTTAAAATCAAGTAACAGGTGGTCTTTAGAAACTGGAAAAAGCAAGGTAACAGCTTCTTCTCCAATAGGCCCAGAGAGAAGCACAGTCCTGCCAGTCCCATAATTTTAATCCTGTGTACAGCTTGTATCAGAAATATTACTTACAAAACTGTAAAATAATTGATTTGTGGGGATTTAGGTAGGGTTGCCTTTGCTATTGTTATGTATTTTTTATTGAATACAGTTGATTTACGATGTTGTGTTACTTGTTTTTGCTATGTAGTAAAGTGATTCAGTTTCATATATATTCTTTTCCATTATGGTTTATATTCTTTTTTTATATTCTTTTCCATTACGGTTTATCACAGTGTATTGAATATAGTTCCCTGTGTTACACATTAAGGCCTTGTTGTTTATCCATCCTATAGATAATAGTTTGCATATGCTAACTCCAAATGCCTAAGCCATTCTTCCCTCCCCGCTTCCCTCTTGGCAACCACAATCTGTTCTCTGTGTTGGTCTGGTTCTGTTTTGTAGATAAGTTCATTTGTGTCATATTTCAGATTCAACATATAAGTGATATCACATGGTATTTGTCTTTCTCTTTCTGACTTCCTTCATTTGCTATGGTAATTTCTTTAATTTACTTGTTTTTTAATTGAAGGATAACTGTATTATCCTTCAGTTTTTGTTGTTTTCTGTCAAACCTCAACATGAATCAGCCATAGGTATACACATATCCCCTTCCTTTAGAGCCTCCTTCCCATCTCCCTCCCCATCCCACCCCTCTAGGTTGATACAGAGCCCCTGTTTGAGTTTCCTGATCCTTACAGCAAAGTCCCATTGGCTATCTTTCTTACATATGGTAATGTAAGTTTCCATGTTACTCTTTACATACATCTCACCCTCTCCTACCCTCTCTCCATGTCCATAAATCTGTTCTCTATGCCTGTTTCTCCATTGTCTTATAATTTTCTGTGTACAGTTCATCTCCTTCAGTAAGTTTATTCCTAGATATTTGATTCTTTTTGTTGCAATGGTGAAAGGGATTAATTCCTTAATTTCTCTTTCTGATTTTTCATTGTTAGTATATAGAAATGCAAGTGATTTCTGTGTATTAATTTTGTATCCTGCAACTTTGCTAAGTTCACTGAATAGCTCTAGTAATTTTCTGACACTATCTCTAGGGTTCTCTATGTACATTATCATGTCATCTGCAAACAGTGAGAGGTTACTTCTTTTCCGATCTGGATTCCTTTCACTGCTTTTTCTTCTCTAATTGCTGTAGCTAGCACTTCCAGACTGTGTTGGATAATAGTGGCAAAAGTGGACACGCTTGTCTTCTTCCTGATCTTAGTGGGAATACTTTCTGTTTTTTACCAATAACGTTTGCCATAACCTTATCGTATGTGGCCACTGTTTCCCCATCTATTTGCAATGAAGTGATGGACCAGATGCCATACTCGTTACTAAAAAGCATCTGCTGAATGAATAACTAAGTGAATGAATGAGGGAATAGTACAAGATTCTCCCTGACATCTAGTTCAAACTTCTAATTCTATTTGTTCTTTTTTTTTTTTTAGTATTTGTTTTTTTTTCTTTATGAGTATTAACATTTTATTTTATTTTTTTTTTTAAATTTTAAAATCTTTAATTCTTACATGCATTCCCAAACATGAACCCCCCTCCCACCTCCCTCCCCATAACATCTTTCTGGGTCATCCCCATGCACCAGCCCCAAGCATGCTTTGTTTGTTTCCATTTACCAATCAGTCCAGTTACTCTTGCCTGGAAAATCCCATGGATGGAGGAGCCTGGTAGGCTGCAGTCCATGGGTTTGCCAGGAGTCGGACACAACTGAGTGACTTCACTTTCATTTTTCACTTTCATGCATTGATTGGAGAAGGTAATGGCAATGCACTCCAGTATTCTTGCCTGGAGAATCCCAGGGATGGCAGAGCCTGGTGGGCTGCCGTCTATGGGGTCGCACAGAGTCAGACACAACTGAAGCGACTTAGCAGCAGTAGCAGTCATGAAAGAAGAGAGATGAAAGATGATTGTTAATAATCCCTTTCTTTATCATCACTCATACCAGGAATACTTGTTTTCTTAATTGTCTGTCTTTTACATAAATGGGACAAGTACATTTAACATACCAGGTTTATTAGTATTCACCCACATCTTTTCCCACTTAACTATTGGATATTTAGTTTTTTAAAATTTTGAATTACAAGACCTGAATTGAGATTCTGCCCTTCAGGAGCTAAAACACCATGAATAAATTACTTGTTTTCCCTCAAATCTTCAATTCCATTATCTTAATACATGATATTAAACTCTTCATGTCTGTTTTGAGGATTAAATAAAACACAGGTGAAGGAACCCAACACAGTGCTTAACAAAAAGTATAAAACTTACTATTTTAGTATTGTTTTTGTAAGTCTATTCTCTTCCTAAAACAGATTATTTTTAAGCTCTTCAGGCTTGCCCTCTGACATTTATTTTTCATTCCTATGTAAAATGTTCTCTGATTTTCTCAAACCTTTGTATATTTTGCTTTATATAGCTCTCCTAGTGAGACCAGATTATGTAAAATAATTTATAAAATATAACTTTAGGGCTGGTGCATGGGGATGACCCAGAAGGATGGTATGGGGAGGGAGGTGGGAGAGGGTTTCAGGATGGGGAAGGCGTGTATACCTGTGGCGGATTCATGTTGGTGTACGGCAAAACCAATACAATATTGTAAAGTAATTAGCCTCCAATTAAAATAAATTTATAATTTAAAAAGGAAAAAAAATTTAATAAAGCCATTTACATTTTATATATTTTTCTAGATGACCATCTTAGTAATATTAAAATAGAAAACACTGGTTCCCTCTATTATGCTTAATATATGCTGTTTTTCTACATAAGCTTGGGGACAGAAAACAAGCACAATGAAAACAGATGTAAAACAGAACAAGTGCTGGCCACAAAGCTATTATGAGAGTCCTACCTAGTGAATCAGGAAGAATGATGCACTTTAAAATAAATCTCCCCACATTCTCATTCCTTAGGGAAAAACTTATTGACAAGCTAACCCACTCCATGACAATCTTCATATTAACAGAATTATTCTTCATTTGACACATTTGCCCTGCACACACCAGTGAATCATAAACAAAACTTATCCTGTATCAGAATATATTTTGGATCACAATAAACTGTGGAAAATTCTGAAAGAGATGGGAATACCAGACCACCTGACCTGCTTCTTGAGAAATCTGTATGCAGGCCAGGAAGCAACAGTTAGAACTAGACATGGAACAATAGACTTGTTCCAAATACGAACAGGAGTACGTCGAGGCTGTGTATCATAATCCTGCTTATTTAACTTATATGCAGAGTACATCATGAGAAATGCTGGACTGGAAGAAACACAAGCTGGAATCAAGATTGCCGGGAGAAACATCAATCAATAACCTCAGATATGCAGATGACACCACCCTTATGGCAGAAAGTGAAGAGGAACTAACAAGTCTCTTGATGAAAGTAAAAGAGGAGAGTGAAAAAGTTGGCTTAAAGCTCAACATTCAGAAAACAAAGATCATGGCGTCCGGTCCCATCACTTCATGGGAAATAGATAGGGAAACAGTGGAAACAGTGTCAGACTTTATTTTTGGGGGCTCCAAAATCACTGCAGATGTTGACTGCAGCCATGAAATTAAAAGACGCTTACTCCTTGGAAGAAAAGTTATTAGCAACCTAGATAGTATATTCAAAAGCAGAGACATTACTTTGCCGACTAAGGTCCAGACTCTAGTCAAAGCTATGGTTTTTCCTGTGGCCATGTATGGATGTGAGAGTTGAACTGTGAAGAAGGCTGAGTGCCAAAGAATTGATGCTTTTGAACTGTGGTGTTGGAGAAGACTCTTGAGAGTCCCTTGGACTGCAAGGAGATCCAACCAGTCCATTCTGAAGGAGATCAGCCCTGGGATTTCTTTGGAAGGAATGATGCTAAGGCTGAAACTCCAGTACTTTGGCCACCTCATGCAAAGAGTTGACTCATTGGAAAAGACTTTGATGCTGGGAGGGATTGGGAGCAGGAGAATAAGGGGACAACAGAGGATGGGATGGCTGGATGGCATCACTGACTCGATGGACGCGAGTTTGAGTGAACTCCGGGACTTGGTGATGGACAGGGAGGCCTGGTATGCTGCGATTCACGGGGTCACAGAGTCAGACACGACTGAGTGACTGAACTGAACTGAACTGAACATTAATCCATTTGGTTATACAATTAATTTATCTACAACCCATGAACAGTACCACTCTGTATTTTCTAATGTGTAAAATAACAATTTTATGCTTTTAGACAAAACGTGTGGTTTTTTTTCCCCCTTCAAATGAATGAAATGAATCAGGGATGATGTTCCTCTGCTGCATTTCTTCATGTTTAGGTAGATAGCTTTGTTTAGAATTTAGAAAATGATGCCAGTTTGCAGATCAGCTTTTCTCAAGCTGTAACACTTCCCAGTGTGTACAAAGTAAAACAAAATGAGGACTGAAAATGAAGACATTGTTTTTTTTATTCTGACGAACTTCAGGGTTGTTTTTTTTCCCTTATTCTTCTTTTTAAAGTATATAATCATCAGTATTAGATTCTGTTACAACTTTCTTCCACCAAAGTAGGTTGGAAAACAAAACCTAATTTTCACAATTACAAGGATATTTTTTTTAGCAAATCCATGCTATTCCTATGAATGTTAATAGAAGTTGTAACGAGGGCAGAAGAATTACATATTTTCACATGATGATTGTGACAAATGATTTTCTGGGTATTAATTTCTGGGAAAACAGATGAAATTCATTTGTGATCCACAATGTAATCTTTATGTAAAATGATTTCCCTGTTTCGATTCAGTATAATTTCAGAGTTTGCTACTCTTGATTTATAAATTAAAAGTCTTTCTGAAAGACATTCGTTTTGCAGCTACATACAAGAAACAGTAAATCATTTTACTCCCTTCAGGCCATAACTATTTGAATGTGTTTTCTTTTAAAACTGTGTTGGCATTTTCACCATACTCACTTGAAAACTGTAACTTATTTTCATTTTTTCCTTCAATAGTTGTGCATGTTTAAGAAATAAGGAATTTGTAAAGTTAGCTAGACCAAAATACAGTGATTTTATTATAAATTATAAGGATATTTTTAGTTAAAGGGAATTATGTTGAAATAAATGTTTGTGCTCAGTCCTGTCTGACTCTTTGCAGTCCCATGGCCTGTGATTCACGAGGCTCCACTGTCCATGTGATTCTCCAGGCAAGAATACTAGAGTGGGGTGCCATTTCCCACTCCAGGAGATCTTCCCGACCCAGGGGTTGAACCCACATCTCTTGCATTTCCTGCATTGGCAGGCGGATTAATTACTACGGGCGCTACCTGAAAGTGCAAGTCGCTCAGTCGTGTCTGACTCTTTGTGAGCCCATGGACTATACAGTCCGTGGAATTCTCCAGGCCAGAATACTGGAGTGGGTAGCCTTTCCCTTCTCCAGGGGATCTTCCCAACAAAGCGATCAAACCCAGGTCTCCCACATTGCAAGCTTATTCTTTATCAGATGCGCCACAAGGGAAGCCCTGAATTAAAAATTTAGCTAATATTTTAACTTTATGCAGCTTAACCATATTCAGTCAACAGAAAGAAAGCCATTTGGTTGCAAAATAATATACTTCATTACTGTAGGGTAAGATCATGTTCCACTAACATTTAATTTGTAAAATAACTTCGAGTAAATAACTTCATCAAACAATTTGCATTTATTTTTTAAAACTGTTTAATTATAAATTAATTATGATGAAGTAAATAAGGAATTGCTCTTAAGACAGTTGGAAAGGTTACAACTGTAGTTAAAAGAGTATTATTTACTATTATAGGAAGCAATTCTTGGAGTGACATGGAGGTTTGGGAGTCAATCAGGGTGTAGAACATGAGTCAGTGATTTGGTTGTCAAGGTAACTCTCCAAATCAGATTTTAAAAAAAAAAAAAAACAGCAATGGTATATACATAAACATAATGATTGCTCTCTATCTGCTATAAATAAGGTTTAGGAATCGGATTTGCAGATGACCAAATTCTTACTTCTAATAATTAGGATTGATGATTTAGCATGAAAAGGAATGTCTTCAAGTTTATATCCATCATTTCTTTAATCCTGAGGCCACAGTTTTTACTTTTTAAATCAAATACAAAAGATTATTAATATATAATTCATCTACATAAGATTTTTTTACATTCAGGCATAAAGAAAAAAATATGATTTTCCTTAAAGGCAATAATTCATGAACTCCATCAATCCATGAAGTGTCAAATGGCAAATGTTGACATTTAGTGTGTGTACATATATACATATATGTATTTATGCATATATAAATGTGTGTGTGTATTGTACTATGTGTATATGCATATATGTATATGTAATATTAGGACCTTTAGTTTTAAAATCAAAGTAATTTATCAAAGGAACAAAGGATAATACAATGCACACTGAGTTTCTTTCATTGCCCTCAAGGAGTAGAAACTTACTGGGGTCATTAAGACACTTTTTCCCATATGGAGGCTATTATTATTGAAACTTTTCTGTTTTTTATTCCCTTCATTTTTCCAATATTTTCCATAATGTTTTTTTTTACTGTATGATTATTTTTTACTGTATGATTTAGCTATATGATTTACTTTTACATTCTAAATTTGATCTGAATGGTATCATGTGAAAATAGCTTTTTTCTTCAATACTTTTTTCCTGAAATACATCTAAGTTGATTTCATATGTAAACTCAGTGTATTTATTTCTGAATAATAGGAGATCTTCTCAAATTTTTTGAAAACCTGCTGTGTATAAAATAATGTATTTTGGTTTTATTTTATTGTTTTCTAAATTTTGCTCTTTGAATCTCTGTTCACTTGCATATTGTACATTCCTCATCTGTAAACCTATTATTTAATGGATTGTTTCTCTTTTTCACTTGATTTCAGCAGTTTTTATGTATTCTAGATTTCAGTCACTATTTGCTTATATTACTTTTTTACATGGTAGTTTTTATACAGTGTTTATGTGTTAAAGTTTTCAAATGTTAAATCTACCTTACATTCTCAGTTTATATCATATTTGGCCATGAAATATTGTCCTTCTCATGCATTTTTCCATTTGATTTGCTAAAATTTTGTTGAGAATTTTTGTACCCTGTTTTATAAGAAATATTGTTAGGTAGTTTTAATTTCTTAAAATATATTTATCTGTTTTGGGACATCAAGCTAATAATGCTAATCTCATGAAATGATTTAGGAAATTTTCTTTTGCTTTTCAATTTTTTTGAGGTATTTTTATTATTTCTTCTAGACCTGTTGGGCATAATTACCCACTATAGCCATGCAAACTTGGAATTTTCTTTGTGGGGAGGTCTTTAAACTACAAATACAATGCATTTCTGTTTAGTTCAGTTCAGTTGCTTAGTTTTGTCTGACTCTTTGCAACCCCATGGACTGCCCCATGCCAGGCGTCCCTGTCCATCTCACCAACTCCCAGAGCTTGCTGAATCTCTTGAACATAGAGTCGGTGATGCCATTCAACAATCTCATCCTCTGTCATCCCCTTCTCCTGCATTCAATCTTTCCCAGCATCCAGGTCTTTTCCAATGAGTTATTCTTTATATCAGGTGTTTCAACTTCAGCTTCAGTCCTTCCAATGAATATTCAGGACTGATTTCCTTTAGGATTGACTGATATGATCTCCTTGCAGTCCAGGGGACTCTCAAGAGTCTTCTCCAACCCCACAATTCAAAAGCATCAATTTTTCAGTGCTCAGCTTTCTTTAGAGTCCAACTCTCACATCCATATATGACTACTGGAAAAACCATAGCTTTGACTAGACGGACCTTTGTTGGCAAAGTAATATCTCTGCTTTTTAACATGCTGTGTAGGTTGGTCATAGCTTTTCCTCCAAAGAGTACGTGTCTTTTAATTTCATGGCTGTAGTCACCATCTGCAGTGATTTTGGAGCCCAAAAAAATAAAGCCTCTCCCTGTTTCCATTGTTTTCCCATGAAGTGATGGGACCAGATGCCATGATCTTCATTTTTTTGAATGTTGAGTTGTTGTTGTTGTTGTTGTTGTTATTTTAAGCCAGCTTTTTCACTCTCTTCTTTCACTTTTATCAAGAGGCTCTTTAGTTCCTCTTCACTTTCTGCCATAAGCGTGGTGCCATCTGAATATCTGAGGTTACTGATATTTCTCTCAGCAATCTTCATTCCAGGTTGTGCTTTATCCAGCCCAGCATTTCACACGATGTACTCTGCATATAAGTTAATTAAGCAGGGTGACAATATACAGCCTTGATGCATTCCTTTCCCTATTTGGAACCAGTTCGCTGTTCCATGTCTGGTTCTAAATGTTGCTTCCTTACCTGCATACAGATTTCTCAGGAGGCAGGTCAGGTGGTCTGGTATGCCCATCTCTTGAAGAATTTTCCAGTGTTGTGATCCACAGAGTCAAAGGCTTTAGCTTAGTCAATGAAGCAGAAGATGTTCTTCTGGAACTCTCTTGCTTTTTCTATGATCTAACGGATGTTGGCAATTTGATCCTTGGTTCCTCTGCCTTTTTTAAATCCAGCTTGAACATCTGGAAGCTCTCAGTTCACATGCTATTGAAGCCTAACTTGGAGAATTTTGAGCATTGCTTTGCTAGCATATAAGATGAGTGCAATTGTGTGGTAGTTTGAATATTCTTTGGCATTCCCTTTCTTTGGGATTGGAATGAAAACTGACCTTTTCCAGTCCTGTGGCCACTGAAGAGTTTTCCAAATTTGCTGGCATATTGAGTGCAGCAGTTTCACAGCATCATCTTTTAGGATTTGAAATAGCTCAACTGGAATTCCATCATCTTCCCTAGCTTTGTTCGTAGTGATGCTTCCTAAGGCCCACTTGGCCTTGCATTCCAGGATGTCTGGCTCTAGATGAGTAATCACATCATTTGTGGTTATCTGGGTCATTAAGATCTTCTGTGTATTCTTGCCACCTCTTCTTAGTATCTTCTGCTTCTTACGTCCATACCGTTTCTGTCTTTTATTGTGCCCATATTTGCATGAAATATTTCCTTGGTATCTCTAAACTTCTTGAAGAGATCTCTAGTCCTTCCCATTCTATTGTTTTCCTCTATTTCTTCATTGATCATTTAGGAAGTCTTTCTTATCTTTCCTTGCTATTCTTTGGAACTCTGCATTTAAATGGATGTATCTTTCCTTTTCTCCTATACCTTTTGCTTCTTTTTTCTTAGGTATATAAGACCTCTTCAGACAACCATTCTGCCTTTTTGTATTTCTTTTTCTTGGGGATGGTTTTGATCACAGCCTTCTGTACAGTGTTATGAACCTCCTGTACAATGTTACAAATATAACATATTTAATAGATAGTTAATAGATGGGGGTTACCTTTTTCCTCTTGAATGAGCTTTGATAGTTTGTAGATTTCAAGGTACTTGTCCATTTACTCTAAGCTGCCAAATTTATTGACATATATTTATTTATAAAATGTCCATATTATCATTCAGTATCTGTAAAATCTACAGTGAAGTCACTTCTCTCATTCTTGTATCTATGTTCTATTCCAACTGAATGAGAAGAAATTAATTCATCAGTACTTCTTAATTTGCAATGCCATCAATATGAAATTGGATAGTAAACTTGGCTCAAAAATTTGCCACCAGAACCATGAATGAAAAAAGTGAAGAAAGAACAAGAAATATTGCAGCCCAGAAAAAATATCCAGCTCCTTTTTTTTCCCCAAAAAATTGTGTTTACAGGTGAAATCTGTTCCCAGGAAAACCAGAAAGATTCATGTGTAGGAGGGAAAGAAATGAGAATAGAAATAATCTTGCCATTATATTTTTTTACATTACTCTTTTCTCAAAAAAAAAAAAAAAAGACACGTTAATGGACCATGATCACAAATGTATGTATGTGTGTTTGTGTGTGTTTAATAAATTTTACTGCAGAAAACTAAATAAAATTAATTCTTAAGGTTTTATTATTTGGTATCTCTGTTCATTTTGGAAAATAACTTCTCTGCCAACATTAATGTGTTCTACCCACTTTTAAGAGTAGGAATAACAATTCTAAAGAAAATCACAATTGCAGATCAGTTTGTATCTAAGTTTAGATGGATGTGTACACTCGAGTGCAGCCTCGCCGAACACATCTGGGACTCACCATGGCTGGAGTCAGTGATCAGCCTGCAGTCCCACAGCATCTGACTGAGTGAGGAGGTAGTTTGAGTTTCAAGCCTACAGTGAACTGCAGCATTCCATCCCTTGTCATCAGTGGATAGCTGACAGACCAAAGAAGACAAAATTTTATCATGCAGGAATTATCAACATGGAGTATAATTATCCCATAAGTGTGCAATTTAAGTAGAATGTTGGCATTGAATAACTCTCTATCTCTTTGGCTCCAGTTGGGCGATACTGTTCAGAAGTTTATATATCATTGAAATATTCTTAGAAAAGGACTTCGTAAACAAAGTCCTTTGGGATGTGCAAAAATAATCAATGTAAATTTCTATTTAACTGTGCAGCTTATTGTCTATTATTAATTGTTGTTGTTCAGTCACTAAGTCATGTCTGACTCTGTGTGACTCCATGGACTGTAGCCTGTGAGGCTCCACTGTCCATGGGATTTCCCAGGCAAGAATACTGAAGTGGGTTACCGTTTCCTTCTCCAGAGTATCTTCCCAACCCGGGGATCAAACCCACGTCTCCTGCATTGGCAGGTGGATTCTTTAGTGCTAAGCTACTGGGGAAGCCCCTGTCATTAGTTACATAGCTTTTCTTTCCTATCAGATTTACTTTCAAATTTCTTCCACTTTCCTTCTTTCTTTGTTTTTTTTTTTTTCATTTTTTAAAAAAATTTTACTTTATTTTACTTTACAATACTGTATTGGTTTTGCCATACATCAACATGAATCTGCCATGGGTGTACATGAGTTCCCCATCCTGAACCCCCCTCCCATCTCCCTCCCCATACCATCTCTCTGGGTCATCCAAGTACACCAGCCCCAAGCATCCTGTATCCTGCATCAAACCTAGACTGGCGATTCATTTCTTACATGATATTATACATGTTTCAATGCTATTCTCCCAAATCATCTCACTGTCTCCCTCTCCCTCTCCCACAGGGTCCAAAAGTCTGTTCTATACATCTGTGTCTCTTTTGCTGTCACGCATACAGGGTTATTGTTACCATCTTTCTAAATTCCATATATATGTGTTAGTATACTGTATTGGTGATGGACAGGGAGGCCTGGCGTGCTGCAATTCATGGGTCACAAAGAGTCGGACACGACTGAGCGACTGAACTGAACTGAACTGAACTGATACTGTATTGGTGTTTTTCTTTCTGGCTTACTTCACTCTGTATAATCGGCTCCAGTTTCATCCACCTCTTTAGAACTGATTCAAATGAATTCTTTTTAATGGCTGAGTAATATTCCATTGTGTATATGTACCACAGCTTTCTTATCCATTCATCTGCTGAAGGACATCTAGGTTGCTTAATGCTAATAGATACTTCTGTTTGATACATAGATAAAATGGTAGGTATGATAAATGGGCAGTCAGTTTTAGAACTTATGTCCCATTTGACATTTCAACACAACAGTACAGTATTAGGATACATATTTAGGTGAAAGTAATACCTGGACTGTATACCTGTAGTATCTGGCATTATAATCCGTAATTTAGATATTCCACACTGTATACATTTGCTTCTCAGTCACCTCCAGTATTTCTCTCATGTCTTTCTGTATATTTTCTCCAGTGTTTCCATCTCATGGGGTTTTTTTGCAATAATCTCCATACTGATTTAACATCTTCCAATTTATATTTCCTTCTGAAACATTCTTCAATTTATTAAAATGTATAAATCAGTCATATCACTCTCCCTCTTTAATTGTCTTCAACTAATCTCTTCTTACAGAACAAATTCCACTTGGCCTTTAAAAATCCCTATAATCTGGTATAAGCCTCCCTTTCCAATTTTATCTCCAAACTCTTTCAGTTTTCTTTTCTTTTATGCATATTATACCTTTACCTTTCCTGTTGTTTTTTTATCTTCTGAAAATGTTATGTTTTAGGGCAGTATTTACATACGATTTAAGACTTTAAATTGTATTTGTATACTTTATTTTGCCATTTCAATCATTTAAAAGTATAAAATTCCGTGGCATTAATTGTACTCACAATATGTTGCAACTGCCACCACTATCTATTTCTAAAACATTTTCATAATTCCAAACAGAAACTCCATCACTGTTAAGCAATAACTTCCCATTCCCATTTCCCCCAAGACCCTGGTCAATGCTAATCTATTTTCTGTCGCCACAGGTATGTCTATTCCAGATTATTCATTTTAAGTAGAATCATAGAGTATTTGTCCCTTTTTTCCACTTTATTTCACTTAGCATAATATTTCAAGGTCCGTCCATGTTGTTGCATGTACTGAGCTTCATTATTTTCATAGCTTCATATTTCATTGTATGTACTTGTCAAGCATTATTTATATCTTCATCTGTTGATAAGCACTTGGATGTTTCTACCTTTTGACTAATATGAATAATGCTACAAAAAAACATTGTTATGCAAATATTTGTTTGAGCCCCTACATTCAATTTTTTGAAAACATACCTAGGATTTGAACTGCTGAACTATAGGGTAATTTAATAATTAGTTTTCTAACTATTTGCCAAAACATTTTTCATGGTAGTTGTGCTAATTTACATTCTCATCAGCTTTAAGACTGCTGCCATGCTAGAAAAGGGGTTGAGGAAAGAGACTACAAGCCAAAGCTTTTCTACCATTTTCTTCATTCAGTGTACATTTGGTTGTTGTAAACCTTTGACTCTTTCACAGAGTTCTAACAAAGCTGGTTTTAACGGTTTCTGCCTGCCATTCAATTTTTCTGTGGGGAAACAAGCATTTGGAGCTGCCTGCTCTGCTATTTTGCTGATGTATCTTTCAACTTGCTTCATTAACTTGAAACATTTAAGACTTTGTTCATCCAAAATGAATTAATTGCTTTGCTTTCCTCTGTTCCTTTGCTCTGTTTTTTATACATTTACATGCTATACATTGAGACTAATATACACTAAATTACCTTATAAGATTGTGAACTCTTTGGGACCAAAGATTGTATTTTATTTTTCTCTTACATTTATTGGATGTTTATTTAATTGAATTAATATAGTTTTCATCTAACTTCTGAAAAAGAGAATTAAAGTGAAATATTTGGGAATAAATAGGAAGTAATTTGGGTGTAAACAAATCTAGTTTACATCTCTTTGACTAGTTTCTAAAGTAGAAGAAATTTATTTCAAATTATTGAAGTCCTGTTTTAGATATGGCTTTAGAGCATTTAAAACTTGCTAAAGAGAGGCAGTTCAGTTCTTATATAGAAAGGAAACTAGGTTTGCTTAGTTCTATTTTATTTCTAAGAGTCCATGACCTGGCTTCTGGTGTATTTATTGGTTTATCTGTTTTTATGTTGACATTGAGATCATAGTAGAATTTTTTTGCTTCCATACCATAAAAATATGTTTAAAAAGATAAGAACTTTTTTAAAAGTCCTATTATAAGATGAAAATTATATCCTCTGCACATAGTATTTTTTAAAACAATGAATAACACATATATTTTAAAGAAGACTTTCTAGGGACCACAGGTCAACTTGTACTTAAGGGGCACTTACATAGCTGTATCACAGGTACAAAGAAAATTGTGTCTCCTCCATTTTCAAGCATTCTTTCCTTTTTCTAAGTTAATAGCTTCTGTTTTCACTTGTTACTCATTTCCCTCAAATTTCCCTTTATCTCAGAAATAGCCAATAGTTACATATATTATTTGCTGTGAAATTAGCCCTAGACACGGGTAGAGGTTCCAGGAAATTATAAATTAATGATTTCATTCTTCCAGGTCATATAGCTTCCCCAAGGCAATATCAAAGACAAAATCTTCAAAATTGATCTGACAGACAAACAGGCAAACACACTTGAAACCATGCCCTTTGAATGGACTCACTAGCAATCCTGAGGAAAAATGATAATAGTTTTTCTCATGAAAAAATTCTGTCCATTGCAATAGTTTCTCCACATCCCTTACTCAGGGTATAGGCCTTATTATTCCCTTATTAAAACATGACAATTAATATGTCACTATTTTGGGCTAACCTTTCCTCATTTGCTAATTGGGGTGTTGTTTATGCCATTTAGATGATCTTATTAATACTTATCCATAATACAATTAACTATTATTTTAGTTTTATGTTGTTGTTGTTGTTTAGTCATTAAGTTGTATCCAGCTCTTTGGTGACCCCAGACTATAGCCTTCCAGGCTCCTCTGTCCATTGGATTTCCCAGCAAGAATACTGGAGTGGGTTGCCATTTCCTCCTCCAGGGGATCTTCCTGACACAGGGATCAAACCCACATCTCCAGTGTCTCCTGCATTGGCAGGCAAATTCTTTACCACTTTACCAGAGAGACCTTTTCAATTTGTTACTGTTATCATTTTATTATTTTTTTTGTAACGTAACTGTAAAATGATAGAAGATTTTTAATCTAGATTATGTGAAAACTTTTTGGTTAGCCAATCTAATAAGGCTAATTGGAAAAGACCCTGATGCTGGGAAAGATTGAAGGCAGGAGGAGAATGGGATGACAGAGGTTGAGATGGTTGGATGGCATCACCAACTGGATGGACATGAATTTGAGCAAGCTCCAGGAGTTGGTGATGGACAGGGAAGCCTGGCATGCTGCAGTCCATGGGTCACAAAGAGTTGGACATGACTGAGTGGCTGAACTGGACTGAATTGATACTAGTAAGGCAGGGTTTGTCAACCTTTTAAGAGCTTCAGCAAAACACAAGACCATGAGGGGCAATTTGAAGCAGGCAAAACCAATTCTCGATTCCCTTTAAAGCAGAGTTAGTGAATTTGGGTCAGGGAGGCCACAGGTATATTTTAATTGATCTTCATGGTTCAAATATTTGGAGATTCTGTATAAAGACAGAGGTTTGTTGTTGTTGTTGTTGTTTTAACTACGACTTTGAGTCCACATTTCTTGTGTGGCAAATAATAAGCCAGAGCTAGAAAACAACAACTTTTTGGTGAAACTCACTAATTCCCTACACTTTACATCATTTTCTACTGACACTTACTCACAGCTACTCTACCTGGCATCCTGTCCTCTGTAGAATTCTAAGTTTGCAAACCTTGTTTTAAAGTCATGGAACTGGATTGAAAAAATTAAATAAGCCACCTGCAGCATCTCACTTTTTTCATCTATGTAAGGTAAAAAAAAAGATTAAAATATTTCAGATTTACCTCTTTAATATTTATGCTCATTCCTGCTTAGAAAAATTGTATTTCTGTATTACTATTGAAGAATGAATAATGCAGAAATATTTTCTACTGTCACCTCCCCATATCTATGTAAGTGTGTGTGGTGGGGGTGGTTTGCATGTCTACTTAGTCTTGGTAAAATTACAATGATGAAAAAGATTTAAACCTAATATGATAAGACATTGCAGTCCAAATCTCATGGTGAACTTTTCAAAACAGTATTTTTGTATTTGCTCACAAATTTCTGTTTTATAACAGGAATTTATTGTGTTTATACACAATGCAAAAAAAGAACTATATTACAGAAAATATTTCATTTTGAAAAGATCATGAGTCATTGTATGCCTAAAATTTTCTCTTTATTCAATTCATCTGCTTAAAGCAGTTATAAGTATAAAATTACTTATAGAAATCAAGATTCTGGTAGTTTGCCAGCTTTCAACAGATAAGCTGTTTTTTGAAATAATTATTTTCCAATAGTGTCATTGAAGTTGAGAACATTTTAGTTTCTCCTACTCTTTTAAATTTCTTCTTAATAAAAGATATGTCTTTTTTCCTTTTTAAAAAAATTATATTGAATAGACTGTGAATATAGAATGTGAATATTAATTCTTTGATTCTTTTAAAGGGTTTTCTATGAAGAATCAAATATCATGTAATATTTTTCAATGGTCCCACTTTGGGAAGAATAATTTTAAGTAGGTTCAAGTCATATAATCAGCTACTAAAGAATTTATATTTTTTATATGACATGCCTATTCATATTTATTTTAGGACACCATTGATAATAAGTACAAAATTTACATATTAGTTCATTTCTTATTTTTATATATTTAAATACTTTCTAAATCTTAAAGATTTATTGGTAGCTTAAGTAGATTTAAGGTTATTCTTTCATGCATAAGTGCAAAACACAAACATTTTCTCAGAATTTCACTTTAAACCTATGAATATTTTATTTTAGGAGGCAGGCTCCATAAACACAGGAACTATCTCTCTCTTCTTTGTCATTTTTTCCCTTCCACTGTCTTAACACATAGTGTTTGCTTAATAAATATTTGCAAACAGGTATTAAGACAAATCAGTCCATATTTAAAAGGGTACACTTCTTTCCTTTTTAGATGTCATTTGTTTTTACAGCTAGAGATTTTTTAAGAACCAGTTTAATATATTACAACATCAAATAGTAAACTGATAAAATAATGAATTTACAAGTCACAGAGTAAATATGTAAAATGTGCTGAGAGAACTCTTCAGAATCAATTAAATAACAAGATAGAAGTGAGTAACAGACATGATATGATGGCCAAAAAGGAACCATAAATATGTCATGCCTCCTGGGGTGACCTTCTAGTTAGGCATGTGTAAAGCTCTCTATCACTTACAAGATTTTATCAGTCCTGACCTTAGGAACATAGATTGCTTAAGCTTAAAGTCTGAACTTACACAGCAGAATAAAATAACTGCTCTTCTGGAAATTTTTTAGGGAGTATGACCTCCATCTTTTGACCAGTTAATATGTATCAAAGTCTGGCTTGACAGAAGTATTTATGGACAATTTTCTGACTGATAAGCACTTTTGTCTTGATATCTTTTTCTTTTATTAAACAATAAATTTCAAGTAAGGTAATCTAATGTTCTGAATGTGGTTATTCTCTCAGCATTATTTGCTAGTTTATGGCAAAAGTCAAAAGGCTGGGAACATGGACAGGGGTAAGAGACTAATATGCAGAAGAACTTTAGATAGGTATAGAGAGTAAAATACTTAAATTTGGGATTGCTGAAGTATCCATTATTTAAGGAGCCAAGAGTTTGGTACAGAGATAACTCAACCTTTCCTTGTACATATTTGTGGATTTAGCAAGTTAGGCCCAGAGACTATGAAATCAAACAGAATGAGAATGAAAAGCAGGATACAGTTTTAGGCATCCACAGACAGGTTAGAAGACAAATAATTAAGAACAGGAATGCTAAGATCTCCAGGATACACTCAGTTGGAAACTTTGGAGACTTACATATAAGATGTGGGACAAATCAGAATTTGGGAGTTGCACTCTAAACCCAGTCTCAAATCAGCTCAGCCCCAGACTGGACTGAAAGGCTCTGTCCCTCTCCCGCATCTCAGATGGTAAAGTCAACCTTGTATGAAGAAACATTTTATTGCCAAAGTTCTACAATTTTTTGAGTTTAATATTTAGAATCACAAATGCAAAAAAGCGGACCAGTAGAAAATAGAACAGAAGAGAGAAGCAGATTCATAAAAGATCTAGATATGAAAGGTTTTAGATACAAATCTTAATTATTAATAAAGTCAAGAGAATTGATCAGAGAACTGTATCTCACAAAGGCATAAAATGAAAATTTTAGGACAAAAAATAAAAATAATTGAATTATTTAATATAGTAATTTATCGAGCTAGAACATAGAGCAATAGAATGCATACTGAAAAAGAGATGTCATTCTTGCCGTTCAGTCACTCAGTTCTGTACGACTCTTTGCAACCCCATGGACTGCAACAGGTCAGGTTTTCCTGTCCTTCACCATCTCCCAAAGTTTGCTCAAACTCATGTCCATTGAGTTGGTGATGCCAAACAACAATTCCTTCCTCTGCCACCCCCTTCTCTTCCTGCCTACAGTCTTTCCCAGCATCAGAGTCTTTTCCAATGAGTTGGTTCTTCTCATCAGGTGGCCAAAGCACTGGATCTTCAACTTCAGCATCAGTCCTTCCAATGAATATTCATATTAATGGTTGATTTCTTTCAGGATTGACTGGTTTGATCTCCTTGCCGTCCAAGGGACTCTCATGAGTCTTCTCCAACACCACAGTTCAACAGCATTAATTCTTTGGCACTCAGGCTTCTTTACAGTCAAACTCTCAACAGCCATACATGACCACTGGAAAAACCATAGCTTTGGCTCAGTTTCTGTCCTTTACTGTGTCCATCTTTGCATGAAATGTTCCCTTGGTATCTCTAATTTTCTTGAAGAGATCTCTAGTCTTTTCCATTCTATTGTTTTCCTTTATTTCTTTGGATTGATCACTTATGAAGGCTTTTCTTATCTCTGCTTGATATTCTTTGAAACTCTGCATTCAGATGGGTATATCTTTCCTTTTCTCCTTTGCCTTTCATGTCTCTTATTCTCTCAGCTATTTGTAAGGCCTCCTCAGACAACCATTTTGCCTTTGTAAATTTCTTTATCTTGTGGATGGCTTTGATCACAGCCTCCAGTCCCATGTTATGAACCTCTGTCCATAGTTCGCCAAACACTCTATCAGATCTAATCCCTTGAATCAATTTTCACTTCCACTGTATAATTATAAGGGATTTGATATAGATATATTGAATCAGAGATGTATTCAAATATTGGGATTAGAGCTAGTAATTAACGTGGAAGTTGTTGCTGTTCAGTCATTTATTTGTGTCTAACTTTGTGACACCATGTACCATGACAGGCTTCCTGTCCTTCACTCTCTCTTGAAGTTTGCTGGAGCTCGTGTCCATTGAATTGATGATGACATCCAACCGTCTCATCCTTTGCTGTCCCCTTCTTCTCCTGCACTCAGTCTTTCCCAGGATTAGGCTCTTGTCCAGTGAATCACTCTTTGCATCAGATGGCCAAAATATTGGAGCTTCAGCATCAGTCCTACCAATGAATATTCAGGGTTGATTTCCTTCAGGATTGACTGGTTTGATCTCCCTGTTGTCCAGGGGACTCTCAAGAGTCTTCTCCGGTGCTACAGTTCAAAACCATCAATAAGAACACACTAAAAAACATAAGACATATCACTGACTTAATTTTTAAATTGTCCAAATAAGTGGAGAAGCATACCATGGTTTTGTAATGTATAATTTGATATTATAAAAGTGATCCTCCTCAAATTGTACTATAAATTCAATGTAATCCTAGTTAAAACTTCAACAGTAACTTCTTTGAGTATATAGAAGTTAATGGGCTGATCCTAAAATTCAAATGGAAATGCAGATACCAATAATAAACCAATCCTGAAAAGAGTAATAAAGAGGATTTATGCTACCATATATTAAAAATTATAATAAAGGTCAGTAATTAAAAGAATGCAGTCTTTTGGACAGAATAGAAAATTCAGAAAGTCTGTATTTGCATGTATTTACATCCATAGCTAACTACTTTTCTATTTATTTATCTCATCTATTCTATCACCTATCTATCTTTCTATCATCCTTGATTTTTACAAAGATGCCACAAAAATTCAGTGGGAGAGAAATAGCTTTTTGATAAGTGCTTCTGTGTCAGTTGGATATCCATATAGCAAAGTAAATGTATTTTGACCCTCAACTCACACCAATTTCAGATGGGTTGAGACATCAGTGTAAAAGGAATTACAAAAATCTTTTGGAAGAATACTTAGGCAAGTTTCAATGTAAGCAAAAATTTCTTAAACAGGACATAAAAAGCAGGATACATGCAATCGTACTCCTAGGTATCTTCAACAGAAATGCATACATATTTTGCCAATTGATACATACAGTTCATGGCAGCACTGTTCATGATAGCTTGAAATTAGAAACAAAAGTGCCTATCAACAGTAGAGTAGGTGAATATATTTTGTCGTATTCAGATAATTGAATACTATACAGCAGGGGAGTTCATGAAGCAAATTTTGAATGAAGGCACAGGACTATGTTTTGTGTGATTCCGCGTGTAGGATTTTAAAACAGGCAAAACTGATCAACAGGTATAGAAGTAATGATAGTGTTTAACATTTGTGAGGGGGAATTAGTGATTGGGGAAGGGTGTGGAATAGGAATTCTGGTTCCTGGAAATACTTTGTTTTTAACCTTTTCTCTTTTTAAGCGAACTACACATATGAAAGACAAATACAATGCAAGCATCCCTTCACAATAGCTGCATAGGTTTGAATAAATGAAAGGCCTCTCAAGATCCCATAACACCGACTCATGGAAGGCAAAAGTACAGTAGCATGGGAGAAAGAAAGGGCAGGTACATATCAGGAACCCAAGAGACTTCTAGGCACAATTTCCCTGGATCATTTCTTACCTACTAAGCATGCATCTTGCCTCCAGATTATCAACCTCTAAGACACGGTTGTGGGAATGCTAAGGTCAAGCAAGCTGTTTAAGCAGTTGCACCAGATGTAAATCATCCCTAGATAAGCTGACCCTGAGTGTAAGCTGGAGAGTTTCATACTTTAAATAGTCATCATAAATCAGTAGCCCAGATGTTCCAGGCTGAGTCAGTACCACACTGCAAGCGTTCCAGGAAATAAGCACAAAGCTATCTCAGTCTAGCTGTAAGATAATTTTGTCTTACACTTCTTATAACTAAGTGAAGTGAAAGTCGCTCAGTCGTGTCTGACTCTTTGCAACCCCATGAACTTTACAGTCCATGGAATTCTTCAGGCCAGAATACTGGAGTGGGTAGCCTTTCCCTTCTCCAAGGGATCTTCCCAACCCAGGGATCGAACCCAGGTCTCCCACATTGCAGGCGGATTCAAACCCAGGTTAAAAAAATAACACTTTTCTAAAACATCATGGCAGGTTCTCAAATTTTTAAACACTAAATTACCATATGATCCAGAAATTGCACTTCTGAACCTGTATCCAAAACAATTGAAAATGGAAACTTGAATTGATATTTATACCTCAATGTTTGTAGCAGAATTATTCACAATAGACAAAAGGTGGAAGCAACCCAAGTGTCCATCACAGATGAATGGATAAACAAAAGTATGTATATATGTATACATTGTATATACACACAAAGTGGAATAATATTCTATTTTTTAAAGAATAAAATTATGATAGATGCTATAACATGGATGAAACTAGAAGACATTGTGCATAGTCAATTATAATCCAGACGCTTAAGGATGGTTCCCCTTATATGAGGTATCTAAAAGAGTTAAATTCATAGAGACAGAACATAGAATGGTGGTCCCCAGGGCCTAGGGAAAGGAAGCATGGTGGAGTTACTGTTTAATGAGAACAGAGTTTCAGTTTAAAGTGATGAATTTTGGAGATGGATATTGGTGATGGTTTCACAACAAAGTGAATATAGTTAATATTCCTGAACTGTCCATCGGGTCGCAAAGAGTGGGACATGACTTAGCACACACTGAACTGTGTTTAATATGGTTAGCATTTTTTCCTCTCCTTTCTGAAAGTGACCAAATGAAAACTGAAAGTCACTCAGTCCTGTCTGACTTTTTGTGACTCCATGAACTATATAGTCCATGGAATTCTCCAGGCCAGAACACTGGAGTAGGTAGCCTTTCCCTTCTTCAGGGCATCTTCCAAACCCAGACACTGAACCCATGTCTCCCACATTGCAGGCAAATTCTTAACCAGCTAAGCCACAAGGGAAGCTTGAAAGTGACCAAAATGCATACGAAAGAAAGGACTGACTAGCTTTTAGTGCTGCCTGCCTTTAAGGTGGCCATGATTCACTTACATTGTATGTTTTCGTTGTTTTTTAGTCACTAAGTTGTGTCCTACTCTGTGACCCCATGGACTGTAGCCCGCCAGGCTCCTCTATCCATGGGATTTTCCAGGCAAGAATACTGGAGTGGGTTCTCAGTCCTCTCTCCAAGGATCTTCCTGACCCAGGGATCAAACCCATGTCTCCTGCTTGGCAGGTGGAATCTCTATTGCTGAGCCACTGGTGAAGCCCTTACGTTGTTTGCTTTTTGTCTAAATTAAGCAGAGTAACAAGAGGAAGTTATATACATTATAGTTTGTCCACTAAAAGGATACCATGTAGTTGTTAAAAATGGGTCTTGGGATTCCTGTCATAGATACGAAATTAAACCACAATTTAGTAAGTGTAAAGGCAATATACAAAACTATTTACACTGTAGCAGTTCATGTTGATAAGGAAAAAAATGTGCACACACCCACACTGAAATAGGGAAGAGTACACACAAAGAGATTTATACTAAACATCCATCACGGTTCTTTCAACTGTGGCTACATAACAATAATGAATACATCTGTTTCCAGTGGGGGAATGATGAATGTTTTTAGCTTCCTTCTTTATGATTATTTGTACTCTTCAAGTTTTTCTTATTAAATGTGTTATTTAATTTTAAAAGTGCAATTAAAAAAAAAAGAAAGAAAAAGTGGTAACCAGAGCAGGCTTCTCTGCAACTTTAGCAGTCTTTATAATGGTTTAAAAAATTGCAATATCTAAAAATCTGACAATACAGAGAAAAGTTAAATAAAATCTGGTATATTCATCAATAGATGGTTAAAACGATAAATTTTATGTATATTTTACTTTAAAAAAAAAGAAATAAGTATTTTTTCACTTACCTTAGAATCTTTCCATGTGCTCTGATCCAAATTTAAACCTTTTGCCCTCCCCCAAATTAACCACTGTAGTGACATTTACAGTCATTAGTAACAACATTTCCTTAAATGTTCATCGCCTACATTCTACTTTGGTCTTGACCATTTTATTAAAAAAATCAATGTCTATTAGTTTTTTTCAATCTATAACTCTGAATTTTCCTTATGTTTTTTGTTGAACCTGGGGCATTTGACCTATAGAGTTTCCTTCAGTCTGATTTTTTTCTGTTTGAATAATTATGTTTTGATTCATCAACATTTCTCCTCCTACGAACTTGATAAAGATAGAATAACTCTATTATTATTTGTCATGGATTGACAATCTTTGTAGAGAGAGAAACTGTTAATGAACTATACAATCATTATATTAAAATTCTGACAAGTATACATTTCAGCTTCAATAATGTGGTGATTCTTATAACTGGTCATGGGCTTCCAGGGTATCTACAAATTACGGCTGTTGGTTATTATAAGACTTGATTTTTTCCCATACAGCATAAGGCTCTTAGGCCAGGCTGCCTTCTGTACTTGACTTAAGTGGATCTTTCCCTCCCTCATCTTGCTGTCGCTTGCGAGGCGCTGTGTGGACGGCTGTGTGAATTGCTGTGAGGAATACTGTCTTTGATGTGGAAGGTTTGACACTGTCCTGCAGATGCACTGTGCTTCCTGTCCCATATCTTTTGAAGTGAACCTGTTACCCGGTGTGGCCCCTGCTTGTCTTGTAAATGAATGTGACATTGGACCTAACATCATTCCCTGGTCAGCATGGCCTCCATTCTCCTATACTGCTTTTAAGTTAATTGAAAAGGCTTGTGTATGATCATATACAGTATTTGAAATTATAAATAGGAGAGCCCTAATATTTTTACATGTTTTCAGTTTCTATGACATATTTATTTTTACTTTTTGTTTTGTTTTCACTATACATCTCGTTGCTATAATGATCCAAATGTGGTATTAATAGAGGGCTGTTTATATTAATCTCTTCAGATAATATTATGCTATTCAAAACATAGTGACATACTGAGCATACTACTATAAAGTAAGAATATTTATGTAGAGAGTATTTATATGGTCATAAACATAAGGTGATTTCTATTACTTCTAAAGGATAATTTTAGGGGAAAATCTTTCTTAAGCTTTTACATATACATAGCAATATACTTTAAAATATATTTTTAATTAGAAAACATTTATTTTTCCCCAGAAAATGAGGTTTATTAAAAGGTAATCTCATTATTTACTAAACAGAATATATATGCTTCTTTTAAGAAGTAAATATAGAAATACCTTTTACATATCAGTAAACATTTGTGGAATCTTCATCTCCAGCTTTTGTTCCATGCTTTTTATTTCTCCATGAGAAATAGCTTCATTCAAAAGTGTACTTTTATTTACAGTCTAACATATTAGATATAAAGCACAAGACATGATGGGAGATCAATTACAATGACTTTGTTTCAGATTTGTGACAATGCAAAAATGTGCAGATTTTACTTAATTTAAAAATCATTGAGTTCATTTTGTTTTCACAACTGATTAAGTAGGCAGGAGTTTTACTTAACTCTTCTCTTGAATGCTTTTCTTAATATGAAAAGATTTGGCTCTCACTGTATCTGTAGACAATTGTGATCTTCTGAGAAAGACTGAAAAATAAACTTGTTTGCCTACAATGTGAGGAAAGATAGACATAAGGGATGTGATGGCAGTTTTTATTGGTTCACCAATGCTATCCATATATTATTTTTATTAAGTAGATTGATTTGGGGTAGTGGAAGCAGAAAGAACTCAGCTTTCAGGTTTGGACTGCATTGATGTTGGACAGAGGCCTTTATTAAACCTGGAAGGAGAATGTTTTCATCAGAAGAGAGTTTGCATAGTAAGATGCTTTGTGTTACTCATTCAGTGTGATTTTTAAGGCACTGATACTGTACGCAGCCATAGGCACTGAGGCAATTCTAAAGATGACTCATTTTCTGTAATGGCTGTACCAATTTACATTCCCACCAGCAGCACACTTACTGAACACTGGGAATTTGCCGAGATAGATTTCAGGGCCTCTGATCACACACAGAAACTGAAACTTCTTGGTGTCCTTCCTTTTATAAGTGGTTTCTGTTTCCACTACCCCAAACCAATCTACTTAATAAAAATAATATATGGAGAGCATTGGTGAACCAATAAAAACCGCCATCACATCCCTTATGTCTATCTTTTTCCTCACATTGTAGGCAAACAAGCTTATTTTCCAGTCTTTCTCAGAAGATTACAATTGTCTAAAGACACAGTGAGACCAAAATCTTTTCATATTAAGAAAAGCATTCAAGGGAAAAGTAAAAATAAAGCTTCCTAAAGCTGAAATTCCAATACTTTGGCCACCTGATGCGAAGAACTGACTCACTTGAAAAGACCCTGATGCTGGGATTGACTGAAGGTAGGAGGAGAAGGGGATGACAAAGGATGAGATGGTTGGATGGCATCACCAAATCAATGAACATGAGTTTGAGTAAGCTCTGGGAGTTGGTGATGGACAGGGAGGCCTGACTTACTGTGGTCCGTGGGGTCACAAAGAGTCGGACATGACTGAAGTGATTTACCAAGCATGCAGGCACATCACACACAAGGAGAAGGATATGAGGAGAAGATCTATTTATTAGCTCGACTATAGTCATTTCACTGTGTACATCAAATCATCATGCCCTGCACCTTAAATATATGTGATTTTTATGAAAGAAAATTTATAAAAGATTTCATTAACAAAAAGAGGAATTGGACATAATCTTCACCACTGAGTGGTTTACTACGGAAGGAGACACAAAAGAACACAGGACTTTCAATCACATCAGAGGAATTGATTAAGTCAGTTTATTTTAGTAGTCTTTTGGGAGGAGGTGCCATTTGGGCTCATTAATGAAGTTTCTGCAAGGAGATCCAAGCAGTCCATCCTAAAGGAGATCAGTCCTGGGTGTTCATTGGAAGGACTGATGTTGAAGCTGAAACTCCAATACTTTGGCCACCGGATGCAAAGAAGCTGACTCATTCGAAAAGACCCTGATGCTGGGAAAGATTGAGGGCAGGAGGAGAAGGGGATGACAGAGGATGAGATGGTTGGATGGCATCACCAACTCAATGGACATGTGTTTGTGTGGACTCCGGGAGTTGGTGATGGACAGGGAGGTCTGGCATGCTGCAGTCCATGGTGTCGCAGAGCTGGACATGACTAAGTGACTGAACTGAACTGAACTGAATAAAGTCTCAGGTAAATAATGCACAGGTTTTTCTGGTGGCTCGGCAGTAAAGAACCCACCTATCAGTGCAGGAGATTTGTATTTGATCCCTAGGTAGGAAAGATTCCCTGAAGTAGGAAATGGCAAGCAACTGCAGTATTCTTGCCTGGGAAATCCCATAGGCAGATGATCCTGGGGGGCTATAGTCCATAGCAAAAAGTCAGACACAGCTTAGTGACTAAACAACAACAACAAAATGATACACATGGATTCTATGAATTATTTCCAGACATCCCTTAAAAACTCACTCAGCTACTACCAAAAATTAAATTTTTTGCAACACCTGATTATTTTAACCTCCATACAGTAGTTTGTAAACAAAGAATCTCCTTCTGGTTAACAAAAAAGTTAACAAAAATTTCATTGACTACCTGGCATGTTTCCAGGCACCATGATAAGTAGTGTGGCTACAACTGAGACCACAATAAACTTTTTTTTATCATGAAACTTTTATTCTAGTGGGAGAGATAGATTATCAACCATGAAGAAAATGTATCAGGATACAGTTCCAGATATTGTGATACTCTGAGCAAGAGAAGGTGGAGTAAAGAGTTAGGATTAGCTTTAGCTGGGGTGATCAGAGAACTCCCTCTAAAGAGAAGGCATTTGAGAGCAAAACTGAAAGATAGAGAGAACAAGGCAACTGTTGGAAGAATATTCTTCACTGTGAGCCAAGTGTTGAAGAGTGTACTTGCACTGACTTGCTTTATACTTTCCTGCTGATAGTTTTGAACTTTTAACTTGGAATCAATTAGCCTTAAAACTTTAGATACTCTGTCAGAAAAGTTTTCTCTAGTCTTCCTTTTCTGGACTGGCAGCTCTTATACAAACAAAGGCAATTCTCTTTTGTACTAATTATTCTCTGTCTCTTAATCACTGACTAATTATCTCTATTTGAAACAGAATTTTTCAGTGTTCCTGAAGAAGTCAGTAGGAGTACTCTGTGAATTATAGATGCTGTTTTTCAGTGCATAATCTGCAACAGAAAAATTCAAGAAATGTCTGCCTTTCTTTTGTTCAAACTCAAGTATTTTGACAATTTTGCTTTTTATTTTTCATTTTGACTGATTTCATAATGAAACCACTAGAATAATTACATTGAAACCGTTTACCTTAATTTGAAGCAGGGGAGTCTAACATGGTATTTAAAATTCATGGTGACTACTTGTGATCTTCACAAGTTAGAAAACCAAGATATCTGGGGAATGGGAAATTGGATCTACAGCAGAAGAAAATGAGAAATAAATAGGATTCTTTTCACTTTTTTAAATTTTTGAGGGCATTTTCTCAAAGGGAGAAACTGGAAGTTAAAATATATATATTTTTAAAGTGTTTCTATTTAATCAGAGTTTTTCTCTTTCAAGGTAAAAATGTGAATGCTCTGGATAAACCGATAATTCACCTGTAAATTATATGTAATAATTAAAATATAGATAAATAAGGATTGATGATCTAAAAGAATATTAAGTGAAATCAAATATAAGCAAAACTCATAGCCATAGCCAGTCATAAAATCATGAAATAATACAAATCTAAAATATCTGTTTTATGACAACCACTTATAAAAATCTATTTTCAATCTATTTTCAGATAAGAGCATTCAATGGTGGAACAATTGGGATTTAGAGGCAAATATCCTCAGGAGAGTGAAAAGGTTGGCTTAAAGCTCAACATTCAGAAAACGAAGATCACGGCATCCGGTCCCATCACTTCATGGGAAATAGATGGGGAAACAGTGGAAACAGTGTCAGACTTTATCTTTTGGGGCTCCAAAATCACTGCAGATGGTGATTGCAGCCATGAAATTAAAAGACGTTTACTCCTTGGAAGGAAAGTTATGACCAACCGAGATACCATATTCAAAAGCAGAGACATTACTTTGCCAACAAAGGTCCCTCTAGTCAAGGTATGGTTTTTCCAGGGGTCATGTATGGATGTGAGAGTTGGACTGTGGAAAAGGCTGAGTGCCGAAGAATTGATGCATTTGAATAGTGGTGTTGGAGAAGACTCCTGAGAGTCCCTTGGACTGCAAGGAGATCCAATCAGTCCATCCTAAAGGAAATCAATCCTGGGTGTTCATTGGAAGGACTGATGCTAAAGCTGAAACTCCAATACTTTGGCTACCTCATGCAAAGAGTTGACTCATTGGAAAAGACCCTGATGTTGGGAGGGATTGGGGGCAAGAGGAGAAGGGGATGACAGAGGATGAAATGGCTGGATGGCATCACTGACTCAGTGCACATGAGTTTAGGTGAACTCCAGGAGTTGGTGATGGACAGGGAGGCCTGGCATGCTGTGATTCATGGGGTCGCAGGGAGTCGGACACAACTGAGTGACTGAACTGAACTGAACTGATCCTCAAATAAGGAAAACAGTATGGCAGACTGAGTCAGCTTCAGTGTCACAGAGTAGAATGTTCCCCGGAAATAAACTGGTCAACTATGTTTAACTATACCTTAGCCATTCCTATTATGTATGATTTAATAAGTTCCTGATCACGTTATAGCTCACTTCTATTTGGGGAAAGGAGAAGTTTCTGGTATATAAAAACATTAGTCTCTGCCTGTTAGAAATGTTCAGGTCACCAAATAAGAGAAAAATCTGACAAAGATATTTTCCCCATACAATGACTAATCTAGGTTATAGAGTCTAAGACTGAACCAGTGTCTTATCAATGTGTTTGGAGATCCAGGATATTTTAATCTTTCTGCTCCCCATCCTAGGTTAAAAACAAACACACATGCTAACTTGGAATTCAGAAGTTTGTGGAGTCTTGGAATGAATATTCTTGGGAGTTTTGAGAATATCAAAAGAAGATAGAGGGTAGAGATTCTAGTGAAAGACTTGTCTTCCCCTAGTTGAATTCAAGAGGTCATGCTTCTTAGATATTTGAGGTATTATTTAAATGTGGCATATTTGTGCTTGTAGATGGGTAAATCCTGGAACATTCGATTTAACCTCTGCCTTTTTAAAATTAGTGGTTTTTTTCACTTCACAAAGGAAAAAACAAATTAAAGAGGGTAAGAAACAATCCAAGTGGCATGATTTTTACATGCACAGTGTTCCTTATTCTTTGCTTGTGTTCCTCTTTACCTGTCTGCCACCACCCCCCCACACACACACATACACACCAACATACACCTTCTGTAATACTTGAAAACAGAAAGCAAAAACTGCAATTATTGTAAACTATGTGATTGAAACTGACTACTTATAAACAGGAACTTGGGACTGTGGTATAGACTGCTACATTTGATTACAAATCACTTACTATTAAATAAATTTTTGACAAAGAAAAAATATTATTGCTACTTAGCCTTCCATCTTTCATTAATTTCCCTTCATATCAATGAGGTTGGCATTTTTCATATGTAATGATTATATTCCTAGACAAGTAAAGATAACTGCTTTAATATCATTTCAAAAGAGGTAGAGGTAAGCATGCTGCTATTAAATTGGCTAGCATCCATTCAGTCAGTTCAGTCTCTCAGTCGTGTCCATCTCTTTGTGACGCCATGGACTGCCTCATGCCAGGCATCCCTGTCCATCGCCAACTCCCAGAGTTTACTCAAACTCATGTCCATTGAGTCAGTGATGCCATCCAACCATCTCATCCTCTGTCGTCCCCTTCTCCTGACTTCAATCTTTCCCAGCATCAGGGTCTTTTCAAATGAGTCAGTTCCTCGCATCAGGTGTCCAAAGTATTGGAATTTCAGCTCCAACATCAGTCCTTACAATGAATATTCAGGACTGATTTCCTTTAAGATGGACTGGTTTGATCTCCTTGGAGCTCAAGGGACTCTCAAGAGTTTTCTCCAACACCACAGTTCAAAAGCATCAATTCTTCGGTGCTCAGCTTTCTTTAGAGTCCAACTCTCACATCCATACATGACTTCTGGGAAAACCATAGCTTTGGTTAGATGGACCTTTGTTGGCAAAGTAATGTCTCTGCTTTTGAATATGCTGTCTAGGTTGGTCATAGCTTTTCTTCCGAAGAGCAAGCATTTTTTTAATTTCATGGCTGCAGTCACCATCTGCAGTGATTAGGGACCCCAGAAACATAAAGTCTGTCATTGTTTCCATTGTTTCCCCATCTATTTGCCATGAAGTAGTGCGACTAGATGCCATGATCTTAGATCTCAATGTTGAGTTTTAAGCCAACATTTTCACTTTCATCAAGAGGCTCTTTAGTTCTTCATTTTCTGCCATAAGGGTGGTGTCATCTGCATATCTGAGATTATTGATATTTCTCCCAGCAATCTTAATTCCAGCTTGTGCTTCATCCAGCCTAGCAATTCGCACAATGTACTCTGCATATAAGTTAAATAAGCAGGGTGACAATATACAGCCTTGACATACTTTTTTCCCTATTTAGAACCAGACTGTTGGTCCATGTCCAGTTTTAACTGTTGCTTCCTGACCTGCATACAGATTTCTCAAGAGGCAAGTTAGGTGGTCTGGTATTCCCTTCTCTTACAGAATTTGCCAGTTATTTGTGATCCATACAGTTAAAGGCTTTGGCATAGTCAATAAAGCAGAAATAGATGTTTTTCTGGAACTCTCTTGCTTTTTCGATGATCCAGCGGATATTGGCAATTTAATCTCTGGTTCCTCTGCCTTTTCTAAATCCAGTTTGAACATCTGGAAGTTCACAGTTCATGTATTGTTGAAGCCTGGCTTGGAGAATTTTGAGCATTACTTTACTAGTGTATGAGATGAGTGCAGATGTGCGGTAGTTTGAAAGTTTTTTGGCATTGCCTTTCTTAGGGATTACCTTGCCAAACTATGTTGGCGGTAATGAAGACAAAGGAGACCTCCTTCAAAAGGTCCCATGCATGCACTGCTACACTCAGTGACTCCAGCCCTGCAGCAGGCCACCACCAACCCATGCCTTCACTGGAGACTCCTGAACACTTATGGGCAAGTCTGGGTCAGTCTCTTGTGGGGTCACTGCTCCTTTCTCCTGGGTCCTGGTGCACACAAGCTTCTGTTTGTGCCCACCAACAGTTTGTTTCCCAGTCCTGTGTAAGTTCAGGCTACTATTAACTTTGGCTAGCACCCATTAATAATAATCATATTCCATATATTATAGTAAGTATGTACTTTCACGTGATCCTTGTAACAAATCTGAGGAGTGTATATTATCATTGATATTGATTTGCAGATGAGAAAAACCTAGGTTTAGAGAGACAATGGCATATACCTTAATTATGAGTCAGCCAAGATGTGAACCTTGAGCCCAGGCATCTGGTCACTGAGCTCTACTTCTTGATAAGGATGGTTAGATTGTTTTCACTCTGCTGCTAATACCAATGCTTCGTTTCCAGCAATTTGTAGCACAAGTTTCATTCTATCTCTTTCTATAATCCAGAGTAATCATTAGGCTCTCCATTTGCATAGTGTTTAATTTTCTGCTCAGCAGCTCATTATTATTATTTAAAATTGGTATTAACTTAGTAATACAATATTGAATCATTCCAGTTCTTTGTTTTGTAGACAGAATGAAGGATCACAAGAATTATGCCTAAATTAAAAACATTTTCCTTAGTTTTCAGTGTCTCATAGATGAAACCAAGAACAAAGAACCAGAACAAAGATATGGGGGGGCTTTAGGTACTGCCTCATATATCTTTGTTACTGAGCTATTAGTTGTTTCAGTTCAAGTCGTTTTAGAAAATAACCATGGGGTAGTTTATGCAACAAATTTAATTTTTTTAAAGTTTGAGAGTCTTAAGAAGTCCCGGATCAATGTGCCAGCAGATTTGATATCTCATGAGACCTGCTTCCTGAATCCTGAGTAGATTGTATCCTCACACAGCAGAAGGAAGGTGAGCAAGCTCTCTGGGGTCTCTTTCATAGGGGCACTAATTTCATTCATTTCATTTCATTAAGTAATTATGACTTAATTACTTCCCACCTCCTTATACTATCACTTTGGGAGTTCAGATTTCAAAATACGAATTTAGGGTAAGTTATAAATATTCAGTCAATAAAATTAGTTTTAGGGTTTCTTTAGAAAGATGGGCATTTTATTTGTAACAATGTGATATGAAAAGATCAGAGTTGCATTTTTGGTTCTTGATGTATTTCTTTCATCTGAAATCTTAATTTTTCCCTTGGCTTGAGTTACACAGAAAGGTGAACATTACTCAGTCATGTCTGACTCTTTGCAACCCCATGGACTGTACAGTACATGGAATTCTCCAGTCTAGAATACTGGAGTGGGAAGCCTTTCCCTTCTCCAGGGGATCTTCTCAACCCAGGGATCAAACCCAGGTCTCCCACATTGCAGGCGGATTCCTTACCAGCTGAGCCACAGAGAAGCCCAGGAATACTGGAGTGGGTAGCCACTATCCCTTCTTCAGCATATCTTCCCAACCCAGGAATAGACCTGGGCTCTCCTGCATTGCAGGCAGATTCTTTACCAACTGAACTATCCAGGAAGCCTGAGGTACACAGAGAGGCATAGTATTGAGGGCAAGAGGAGAAGAGGGTGGCAGAGGATGAGAGGGTTGGATGACATCATCAACACAATGGACATGAGTTTGAGAAAACTCGGAGAGTGAAGGAGAGGGACGCCTGGCGTGCTGCAGCCCATGGGGTTGCAAAAAGTCTGATACAACTTAGTGACTGTATAACAACAAATGCACATCATATATGAGAAGCAGCTAGCTGACTGAATGAGTGAACAAATGCTGAGGCAGGGGATTGCTTAGGTTTGGTGATCACTCAGCTTTTAATGTTTGTGTCACCTTAGGGCTTCCCTGATAGCTCAGTTGGTAAATAATCCACCTGCAATGCAGGACACCCCAATTCAATTCCTGGGTCAGGAAGATCTGCTGGAGAAGGGACAGGCTACCCACTCCAGTATTCTCGGACTTCCCTTGTGGCTCAGCTGGTAAAGAATTTGCCTGCAATGCAGGAGACCCCAGTTTGATTCCTGGTTTGGGAAGATCCTCTGGAGAAGTGAAAGGCTGCCCACTCCAGTATTCTGGCCTGGAGAATTCCTTAGACTGCTGGACATGACTGAGCAACTTGCACTTTCTCTCCACTTTCACCTTGGGCAAGTTTTTTAATGGCTTTGTGTCTTTGAGTCATTCATAAGACAGAAAAAAAATGATATTAAAAAAAATGGATTGATGGAAAAACTATTTAATCGAGGCAGAACATTTGGACACTAAGTAATTGTGCAATAAATGCTACCTAGTACATGGAGAAGGCAATGGCAACCCACTCCAGTACTCTTGCCTGGAAAATCCCATGGATGGAGGAGCCTGGTGGGCTGCAGTCCATGGGGTCGCTAAGAGTCGGACAGGACTGAGCGACTTCACTTCATTTTTCACTTTCATGCATTGGAGAAGGAAATGGCAACCCACTCCAGTATTCTTACCTGGAGAATCCCAGGGATGGGGGAGCTTGGTGGGCTGCCATCTATGGGGTCGCACAGAGTCAGACACCGCTGAAGCGCCTTAGCAGCAGCAGCAGCAGTACATGGAGAAAACCCTGTTGCCTGCCTCTCAATAAAAGTTAGCCTTCCTGCCCTCTAGAGGCTTCCTGAGGTCTTGCTTTAAAACAAGAGGGACTGATAGCCTTCCTGATGGCTTATATTTCACCATGTATCCTTACGTTTTTCTCTTATCCACTGATTTGCTTGGTAGGAATAGTACTTATAATCCAGAGTTCTCAAAGTCTTGCCTGTAATGGTCTTGGACTGCATTACTGTCAGTAATGCAGAGTACAGTGCCTTGGATTAAAACAGAAATCTTTCTAAGGCAAACTGAATGAAGACAGTGCTAGGATTCGAGGCACTCTCTCTCACGCGCTCACCTTGGCTGGTCCCTGCACGTCCACATCTGCTTCATTCTTCCTCCTCGGCAGACTGTCGTTCTCTGGATCTGAGGTCCCAGGGCAGAGGGTAGATGATCGCCAATGGTTCCTCAGTTTACTTGCCATATTCTGGACACATGGTCTAACTGTAATTCTGTCTCTTACATCAATTCCAAATCCCCAATCCCCAGAAGAGGCACTGACTGGCACTGCTCATTAAGGAGCCCAATCAACTGACTCAGGATACAGACTCACACTGCAAAAATAAACAAATAAATGAATGGTCTTCCTTGGTGGAAAGATTCAGTTTTGTTTTTTGTTTTTTGGTTTTTTTTTTTTTTTTGGAGTTCAAAGTGAAAGCAGATCTACATTATGCAGCACCATGACACTTTCTAAGTGATACGGAAGGGCAGGGACATTGCTTTTTAATCCATTTGAACCCATGGCATTTCTATGTAACACTATCAAACATCCATGCCCTGCTCTTTCCACTTTACCTTATTAAGCAGCTCAGGGGCAGCCCTATTTAATATTGTTATGCTGAACACTGTTAGAGCAATGCAGACATTCTCAACAGAGCTTTCTCCTTGTTCAATTCAGATTGACCAGGAGATACATTTCCAGCAGTGTCTTGGTGTTTATTGCTTTAGTTTGTAATTGGATTATGATCTCTGGTTATGGACAAATGACCACTTGATCATTTCAGGAATCCCAGTTGAAGGTGGTTGGCTAAAATTCTCCAGGAATTATGAATGGCGTATTCTATTCTGTGCTTATGCACTCAGGCATGTCCTACTCTTTTTGACCCCATGGACTGTAGCCCGCCTGGCTCCTCTGTCCATGGAATTTTCCAGGCTAGGATACTGGAGCAGGTTGCCAGTTCCTCCTTCAGGGCACCTTCCTGACCCAGGGATCAAACCCATGTCTCTTACATCTCATGCACTGGCAGGCAGATTCTTTTCCCACTGTACCACCTGAGTAGGCCACGCTTTACCCAGTCTTCTGTCATTTTGTTATTAATTGGCAGTCACTGACTTTTTATTGATAGGAGAAATTCATGCTACATTCTGGCCTTGTTCTCCTTGGAAGAAAATGAACACTCTTCATCAAGACCAAAGCTCAGATTTTCATGGTTTCAGTTTTCATTTTCTGTTGGTTATGTGAGTTGTCTGTTTGTTTCCTATGGCAGATATGTTTAGTAAATTAAGCACATATAAAGGAAAGAATTAACCTGCAATACTTCTCATGGATTTATAAAATAATTAGGCTATTAAAAATGAATTAAATCAACATTAAAATCCTATGTTGGCAAATTTTCAACAATATGAAAGAACATCATTTTTAAAACATGCCATACCAATTTCTAAAAAATTTAAAACACTATATTTGCATTGTTATTTTTCCCTTAAAAAGTCCATTGTAGTTATCTGTGACTTCTTCTCAATCCCATTCCTTTCCTTGTTTACCTAGCACTGTTCATGGCCCATGTGAACACACTTTCATGAATGTCATGTTTTATAACTTTACAATTTAGGTAAATGATTTTATATTCACTGCTTTCTTCACAGGTTGTTTTTCTTTTATTGATTGTTTTTCAGCTCAACATTAAGCTTTTGAAATTAATATATGGTCATGCATCTAGCTGCAGTTCAAGCATTTCAATTGCTGTATAGTTTTGAGTTATATCCTTGTATTACAATTTATCCATTCTCTAATTAATAGACATTTAGTTTGTTTTCAGTCATTTCAAATCTTCCTTTAAAAAACTGAGTACAATCAATATAAAAGAAGAATGGACATTTGTAGACACCTATGTAAGCATATTAAAAAGCAGAAATATTACTTTGCCAACAAAGGTCCGTCTAGACTATGGTTTTTCCAGTGGTCATGTATGGATGCGAGAGTTGGACTGTGAAGAAAGCTGAGCACCAAAGAATTGATGCTTTTGAACTGTGGTGTTGGAGAAGACTCTTGAGAGTCCCTTGGACTGTGAGGAGATCCAACAAGTCCATCCTAAAGGAGATCGGTCCTGAATATTCATTGTAAGGACTGATGTTGAAACTGAAACTTCAATACTTTGGCCACCTCATGCGAAGAGTTGACTCATTGGAAAAGACTCTGATGCTGAGAGGGATTGGGGGCAGGAGGAGAAGGGAATGACAGAGGATGAGATGGCTGGATGGCATCACCAACTCAACGCACGTGAGTCTGAATGAACTCTGGAAGTTGGTGATGGACAGGGAGGCCTGGCATGCTGCGATTCATGGGGTCGCAAAGAGTTGGACATGACTGAGCAACTGAACTGAACTGAACTGAACTGATGTAACCATCACTCAGATCAAGATGAAGAATAGTTTTAACTCCCCAAAAGATCCTGTCATGTTTTTTCCTGGTCAGTACTCCCCCACCCCCACTCACTCACCCAGAGCAACTACTTATTTCTATCAGTGTATTTTTATTTTCTATTTTAGGAATTCATATAAATGAACTATATTATAACAAATTATATTGTATATATTTTATGGCTTCTTTTCCTATAAACGTTTTAAAGGTTTATCTGTTATGTGGTGTGAGTCCACCATACTTTCTACATGTCCATTCTCCTATTGATAGGCATTGGATTTTTTCCAGTTTGGAGATACTGTTGCCATTTTTATTTGATTATTCATGTGTCTGTTTTGATTTATAGAAATATTGATATATTCTGGTTCTAACTGCTTTGTCATACATATGTGCAGGGAATATTTTTCCCATCATGAGGTTTCTATATATTTTCTAAAATATATAATTTCTAAGAAATATATAGAAAGCATACTTCTATCTATTTTCTAATATATATAATTTATAATTCTTGATAAGCAAATTGTTTTCATGAATTCAAATATATACACACACACTTCTGATTAGCGCTTTTTTAGTTTGTTTCAAGAAGTTTTTATTTACATCAGAGTACTTTATCACTAGAAAGCTTCATGTATTAGTAAAGCACTCATAAAGTAGAGTCTGTAGGAGTTGCAGTATTTTATTCCTTATATCAGTAACTTTCTTTTATTCTTTTTTACTTGTTTTTTATTTTACTTTACTATACTGTATTCATTTTGCCATATATCAAGCCCAGCTATTGGTTTCTAAATTTTATTAATTTTAACAAAACCCTGCCACTGCTTTCATTGACTCTTCTTTACTATTTGTCTATGTTGTAACTAAATTCATTTCTAAAAGAGAATATATACTGTATAAATTTTAATATCTTAATAACTATTGATACATTGTTATAGCTGAATATCTAGTTTACTTTTGTGAATATTTGTGAGCACTTGAAATATGCATTGTGCAGTTGGTTATGTGTAGTGATAAAGGGGCTTCCCCTGTGGTTCAGAGGGTAAAAGAATTTGCCTGCAATGCAGGACATACGGGTTCAATCCCTGGGTCAGGATGATCCCTTGGAAAAGGAAATGGCAACCCCATCCAGCATTCTTGCTTGGGAAATCCCATGAACAGAGAAGACTGGTGGGCTACAGTCCATGGGATCACAAGATTTGGATATGACTTAGTGATTAAACCACCTCCACCTTCAGTGATAAAGACAATTAGCTCTAGTGTTCTAGTAATGATAGCATTGTCCAAATTATTATTCTTATTTAATGTGTATATATTTTATTAATTACTGAAATATATGTGCTGAAATCTCTATAAATGCCCTGGTGGCTCAGACGGTAAAGCATCTGCCTACAATGCAGGAGACCCGGGTTTGATCTCTGGCTTGGGAAGATCCCCTGGAGAAGGAAATGGCACCCCACTCCAGTACTCTTGCCTGGAGAATCCCATGGATGGAGGAGCCTGGTGGGCTATAGTCCATGGGGTCGCAAAGAGTTGGACACGACTGAGCGGCTGCACTTTCACTTTCATTTTCATCTACTTCTAATTCTCTTAATTTTTGCTTTGTGTATTTCAAGCTCTGTTAGGTGCATATGGGTTTCTCTGGTGGCTCAGATGGTAAAGAATCTGCCTGCAAAGAAGGAGACCCAGGTTCGATCCTTCAGTCAGGAAGATCCCCTGGAAAATGGAATAGCTACCTACTCCAGTGTTATTGCCTGGGGCATCACACGGACAGAAAAGCCTGGCAGGCTACCATCCATTGGGTAGCAAAGAGTAGAACATGACTCTATTTTTTATTTAGTTACTATACATTTAGTTTCAACATATGTTCTAAATGAATTGATCCTTCTACTATTAATAAAATGCACCTTTCTATGTCTATATATTTACCTAAAGCCTGTTTTTTTCTTATATAAATATATCTAAGCCAGTTTTCTTCCACTTACTCTATGCATTGTATGTTTTTCTGCCTTCATCTTTTCAACCTGTTAAGTTTATGGGCAAAGTATTGTTTTAAAACACACTTTCTAATCTAGTTTGATAGTCTTAGACTTTTAATTAAAATGTTTATTCCATTTACATTTGGTATAACTGATGTATCACTTCAAGTTCACCAGCTTAGTATTGGTTGTATATTTATCCTGTTTGTTCTTTATTTTTTGATATGCTTATTTTTGCTGTTCTATTCTGTATATTCTTCATTTCCTTGAATTTTTTGAGTACTATTATACATTATTTTGTCTTCTATATTGCTTTCTAAAAATTTCTCCTTGCATATGTTTTAAGATGTTCCTTATATCTTTAAGTTAAAGCTTGTGCTTTAAGAGAGAAATTGAAAAAAAAAATTTTGGAAGTGTGGGATATCTCTCCATGTGTTGTAGCACAGATGCCAGGTTTTCCATTTGCTGGGACATTCTCTTTGCTTTCGCACAGTGTTCCTTACTTTCTCCATGCCAGGGGTCTTTTTTTAGTACCGCTGTCATTCCCTCCACCTTGAGCAGGTAGTGGCCCTGTGGTTGGTACTGGATGCTTGGGGCTGGTGCACTGAGACGACCCAGAGGGATGGTACAGGGAGGGAGGAGGGAGGGGGGTTCAGGATGGGGAACACGTGTATACCTGTGGCGGATGCATGTTGACATATGACAAAACCAATACAATACTGTAAAGTAATTAATCTGCAATTAAAATAAATAAATTTATATTTAAAAATGAATAAAATAAATAAATTTATATTTTAAAAAAAGAAATACCCCAGATGCCTAACAGTGGTTTTCCTTGGTTCACTCGTCATGTCCTCACTCTTGTGTGGTTAAAGAGGCTAGGCTTTCTCGAGGAATTTCTCTCAAGTAGTTTCTCATCAGTTCTTGAGGTCCTCTTGAGGAATTTCCTCTTGAGAAATTCTTGAGAAATTTCTATCAGTTCTTGAGGTCAAGCCTCTTCCACTCAGAAAAATTATTTTTAAGATATCCATAAATTACATATGTAAGTGTTTTTATATTTGACTTGTTAACTAGTATTCAGTTGTGCAGAAACACCAAAATTTGTTTATATATTCTTCTGTTGCTGGAAATTTGGCTTGTCTCCAGTTTTTGACTACCATAAATGAATCTCTGGACATTTGTATACATATCTTTTATATCTTTATGGAGACATGCTGTCATGTTCTCTAATGAATATATATACACACACATTAGTGATGTTTAATGATGTTGAACATCTTTTCATGTGCTTGTTTGCTTGCCATTTCCTTGGTAATATATCTTTTAATCTTTTTATCATTATTCTCTGAATTTTATGATTATATTGGGTTTTAGAAATCATTATATACTCTGGAAAAAAGTAATTTAACAGATATATGATTGGAAAATCTTTTCTTCAAATTTGTGTCTTGTCTTTTAATTCTCTTAAAAGTTTGTTTTTACAAAGAGGAATTCTTATCTTTTATTAAGATAAATTTTTCAGTTTTTTCCTTTGATTATACTTTAGTTGTCATGTATAACAAATTTTAGCCTATCAAAAAACCACAATGATTTTCTCCAATATTTTCTTTCAGGAATGTTATAGTTTAGGCTATTACATTTAGTCTATGATTATTTTGAATTAACTTGTATATCTGATGTGAGATATAAAGTTTATATTTTTGCATTAAAGTGAAAATGAATGTCACCAGTAGTGTCCTACTCTTTGTGACCCCATGGACTGTATAGCCCTCCAGGCTCCTCTGACCATGGGATTCTCCAGGCGAGAATACTGGAGTGGGTTGCCATTTCCTTCTCCAGGGGATCTTCCCAACCAAGGGATCGAACCCAGGTTTCCTGCATTGCAGGCAGATTCTTTACCATCTGAGCCATCAGAGAAGCCATATTTTTGCATACTGATATCCAGCATTCTTAGGGCTTCCCTTGTAGCTCAGCATGTAAAGAATCTGCCTGCAATGCAGGAAACCCCAGTATGATCCCTGGGTCCGGAAAATCTGCTGGAGAAGGGATAGGCTACCCAATCCAGTGTTCTTGATTACTTTACCTTTATAATAAGTCTTTCAACTCAGTTTTGTCTTTTGTGTTTTTATTCCCAAAATTATTTTGGCTATTTTGGGTCCTTTCAATATAAATTTTAAATTTGTATATAAATGTTAGAATTAGCTTCTCAATTTCTAGGGGAAAAAACCCTCTAATCAAATGCTGACTGGGATTTCATTGTTCATAGATGTGGAGAACTGACATCAGAACAATACTGCATATTCTTAGCCATGAATGCATTATAGCACCCGGTTTCATTATTTCTTCTATAACTTCTCTTAGAAATGTTCTACAATTTTCATGGTACACATCTTTTATAGTTTATAAGGTTTTTATTTGTTCAATGATTTTATTCTTTTGTAAGTGGTAATATTTTCCACATTTTGATCTTTCATTGTTCATTGTCAGCATGTAGAAATGAAATTGATTTTCATGTGTTGATTTATATTCTCTCACATCACTAGTGGAGAAGGAAATGGCAACCCTCTCCAGTATTCTTGCCTGGAGAATCCTATGGACAGAGGAGCCTGGTGGGCTACAGTCCATGGGGTCACATAGAGTCAGATATGACTGAAGCGACTTAGCAGTAGCAGCAGCAGCATATCACTAGATCTACTGATTATTTCTTATAACTTTTTGTAGATTCTATAGAGCCTTCTAAACACAATAATGTTGTATGCCATAAATTTTATTTTTACTTCTTCAAGTTCAGTGGTTTTTATTGCTTTTTCTTTATTGGTTTAGTTAGGACCTTCTGTGCTGTGATACATAGAAGTAGTGAGAGTATACACTTTTGCCTGGTGCTGGACTTTTAAGGAGAAGAATTCAGATATTCATCTCTAAGGGTGATATTAGCAATAAGTTTTTCATAATTGCTTCATGTATGTTGAGGAAATTCCCTTTCACCTACAGTTTGCTAAAAGTTTTTGTCATGAAATGACATTATCACAGGATTTTTTAGCCACATATTAAGGAAATCACCTGTCTTTTCCTTCTTCAGTCTATTGATGTTATAAATTACTACCTTGATTAATTTTCAGATGTTGAATCAACCTTTTATTCCTGGAATAAACCCTACTTTGACATTAGATATCAAATTTTTAAATGCTTTTGGATTCCATTTGTTATTATTGTTGAGAAATTTTGCATCTGTTCATGGTGTTTATCATCTGTTGTTTACCTTTCTCTCAATGTCTTTTTCTGGTTTTAATATTAGGTTAATTGTGGTACATGAAAAGTGTAGGGGAGTGTTCCGTGTTCCTTTCACTTCAACATTGTCTACTCAATTGTGTACAATTAGAATGGATTCATCTTAAGGAATGGTTGGTAGTATTGGTCAATTAAGTTGTTTGTTCTGAAGATTTTATAGTTAAAGGTTTTACTTAGAGAGTCTATTTCTTTCCAGTTTATACATTATTCTGGATGCTTTTAAGATTTTAATTCATTTTAAGAATTTTTTCACTCATTACAAGAAATGTTTTTATGGTGTTCTTATGTGATTTCTTTCATATGTCTTATACTTGGAGTTTATCAAATTGCTTTAATACATGTGTTTATTGCTTTCATCAAATTTGAAAAGCTTTATTAATACAAAGATTACTTCTCTCTCTACTCCTGCTGTTTCCTCATATGAGGACTTCAGTAACTCAAACTTTATGTCACTTGCAAAATTTATCCCACAGTACACTAATGAGCTGTTCATTTTGAAGTCTCTGTTTCATATTTGGAAAGTTTACTTGGCTATCTTTTCTGACATCAAGGAACTCTGAGAGATGGTGCTATTCTTCTTCGCTAAGATGATGAAGATAAAGAACTTAGTGATTTGAGTTCCTAACTGCTTCAATCTCTTCAAGAGTGAATGACTATACATTTATTTTTGCTAGGCCCAGTACTATTAATTTATTTAAATTTAATGCGTTATGAAAAAGGTTATCATAAGAAGAGCCCATTCATTCAACAATTATTTACTGAATATTTATTGTGTGTGAAACCTTTAGGACAGGTAATTTGTGATAGACAATAAATATATAATGCATCATCCTTGCTTTTTAGGAACTTGTATTTTAACGGGGAAGATTAATATATGTTTCAGAAGAATAAATAGTACAGAATGCTAACATGTCACTTTGGTATATGGGACAAAGGAAGATTTCTCAGCTCTTTGGTATATGTATCTTGTACAATGCATAGAATTGTTAATTGATGTAATCATATGTACCCTTCAAAAGCAGATCGTTTCAGAGAAGTCAGAGGTCAGAGATATTAGAAGAGTGAGATGGATGTAACATGGAGGAAATTCCTTTTGCTGAGATGAAAGGGGCTGTGGGATGAGAATGTGAGTGTGCCTCTAGGAGCTGAGAGTGTTCCTCACTAACAGCCAGCAAGAAGATGAAGATTTGGGTACTAAAAATGCTGGGAACTAAACTCTAGCAATAATGTGAATGAACTTGGAAGTGGACCCTGAGCTCCAGGAAACACCTAGACTGCAGCCTAAGCAGAGAACTCAGCCACACTGTACTGGACTTCTGACTTATAAAACTGTGACTCACGTGTGGGTCTTGTTTTGAGCTGCCAAAGCCGTGGTCATTTGTTATTCAGTAATAGGAAACTGTACAAGCAGTATATAGTGAATGCCATATGAAACTAAAACGACAGCTGTACAATAGAGAGAGATTACATTTGGCTGGAGATAATCGGGGGAGGCTTTATAGTATATATGAAAATGAGTGAGTTTTGAGATCGGCAGGGGATTAGGAAATGAAAATAAAATCTAAGCAAAAGGACTACCATAGTAACAGAGTCAGAAAAATGAAAAAACATTTTTATTAGTTAGAGCAGAATTTTTTCCAAAAAATTTAAAAATGAGAAGACTTGGAATTAAGTTTCTCAACATCATCCAGGGCCTGTTTTGTTAGAATCACTAAAAATGTTTGCTAAAGCATAAATTTCCATGATCTTTACCAGACCAATTTAATGAGAATGTCTGATTCTGAGTTGTTTTTTTTTTGTTGTTGTTGTTGTTGTTGTTTTTTAATCTCTCAAGGTAATTCTTGCACTTACTAACATTTGTTTTAGATCAAGGAAAAAACTATCAGAGTCAGAATTTGGGAGAGGACCTTTTTGTTTGTCCAGACTTTCCTTGATTTCTTTTCCTCTTTTTATTTAAATGTAAAATTGATGTGGTCAAAAAGGTATTGTAAAAATTTTGAAGTTTGTAGTATAGACAATTGGAAGAGGAAGACAATGAACAGGTGAAAATTATAGCCTTCCGTAATAGTAAAATTAAATTGATACAGTCTAAACGTAGTGGCAGTAGAAATGGAAAGAGTGAGATGCCTGTCAGCAAAATGTAAGAGAAATATAAATAAGACTTGATGGCTAATTTGATGTTTGCCTACTTTCTGAGAAGACAAAATGAAGGAGGAAAAGCAAAATTGCTCAAGGTACCACATGGTGCAGTTCAAGTTAGACTGTGGAGGAATAAGTGGGTGAGGATTTGGTATTTGGTTAAAAAGTTTTGTGACAAGACTGGAATGCAAATTGATTTTTGCTGATTTAGAAATGATAACTGAATTGACTGTCTTTTACTTAGTTCTTATTTTTGAGAGAATGCTCAGTCGGTAAGGAATCTGCCTGCAGTGCAGGATACAGGGGTTCTATCCCTGGGTTGAGAAGATCCCTTGGAGAAGGAAATGGCAACCCACTCCAGTACCCTTGCCTGGAAAATCTCATGGACAGAGCAGCCTGGTGGGCTGCAGTCCATGGGGTCGCAAAGAGTTGGGCACGACTGAGTGACTAACACTAACTAATCTTAGAAATGCTAATTCTGTGTTTCCATTGTATGTATGTGTGTGTGTGTGTGTGTGTGTTTATTGCCCCCAAAAGTATCCAAATTATTTTTCATTCAATATTTTCTTAATGTTTACTTCAGAGTTGTAATTCGCACTATAAATGTTGATTACATGACAAAAACATGTATATGACTAGAATTATATGTGGCATCAGTAATCATTTTCATAGTTAAGTTGTTTGAAAGAAATCTTTCTTAGCTTAAGGTCAATAATTAATCAATACTGTTTTACATTGACAGAGTCCTAATGGTAAGGTCTATATTTTACTTGCTCTAGTTACGTAAATGGGAGGATAGATGAGAATTGTGAAAAACATTGAAGATACTCATTTGACATATTGATGTGTCATGCGCTATCACATGAATAACCAAGATTTCATTATAATACGTTTGTGCTTGTTAGTGCAATTTTCTAAATGATGAAAGTGAAAGTGTTAATTGCCCAGTCATGTCCGACTCTTTGTGACTCCATTAACTGTAACCTGCCAGGCTCCTCTGTCCATGGGATTTCCCAGGCAAAGAATATTGGAGTGGGTTGCCATGCCCTTCTCCAGGGGATCTCCCTGATCCAGAGATCAAACCCAGGTCTTCTGCATTGCAGGCAGAATTTAATACTATATCTTTAAGATTCTCCTTCCTCATTCTGGTTAATAAATATATTTTATAATTCAAGCCCTTGCTGCTCAGCCACCACTGTGCTTTAATCTACATTATAAATCCCAGGAAACTGATCTAAACAAAGAGTTGTACTTGCTTTTAAATGAGATGTGTGCATCAGCTGTCTATGGCAGATATACAGTTTCTATTTGAGAATTTAAGAAAGGAAGGTAGGGAGGAAGGAAGGAGTAAAGGTAGAATAGGATTGGGAAAAACAAAGGAAAGAAAGTGATTTCCATGGGCAGGCTAATGCAGGAAGTATTTGCGAACCAGGTAAGGGGTCATGATGGCAACTACTAGCCTAGTGCTAGAGATTCAGCCTCTGGGTTTATAAGGCTAAGGTCATGGTCAGTAGCTAGGTAGTACAGAAAAAGCCTGTTTCTGTAAAATGCACAAGCAAATTGTTTCAGGGGAGCATTTGTAGTGACATCAGATTGCCCCCTAACTAAATTTCTGTATCATTCAGTATATACCTCTGTATCTTTTTGAATCCATTTTAATATTAGTAGTCTCTCATGGACTGCAAGGAGATCTAACCAGTCCATTCTAAAGGAGATCAGTCCTGGGTGTTCTTTGGAAGGAATGATGCTAAAGCTGAAACTCCAGTACTTTGGCCACCTCATGCAAAGAGTTGACTCATTGGAATAGACTCTGATGCTGGGAGGGATTGGGGGCAGGAAAAAAAGGGGACAACAGAGGATGAGATGGCTGGATGACATCACCGACTCAAAGGATGTGAGTTTGAGTGAACTCCAGGAGTTGGTGATGGACAGGGGGGCCTGGCGTGCTGCAATTCATGGGGTCACAAAGAGTTGGACATGACTGAGCAACTGAACTGAACTGAGTCTCTATGCAGAGCTCCATGGAGATAGTAATTGACAACACAATAAACTGATAAATTCCAAAGTTCACACACATGCAGAATCAGGACTTATTGTACTTAACACTGAGGATATTTTATAAACCATTATTTTACAAATCTCTAAGGTTAGTTGATCTCTGGTTTCTCTGGCTTTTCTAAAACCAGCTTGAACATCCGGAAGTTCATGGTTCACGTACTGCTTAAGCCTGGCTTGGAGAATTTTGATCATTACTTTACTAGCGTGTGAGATGAGTGCAATTGTGCAGTAGTTTGAGCATTCTTTGGCATTGCCTTTCTTTGGAATTGGAATGAAAACTGACCTTTTCCAGTTCTGTGGCCACTGCTGAGTTTTGCAAATTTGCTGGCATATTGTGTGCAGCACTTTCACAGCATCATCTTTCAGGATTTGATACAGCTCAACTGGAATTCCATCACCTCCACTAGCTTTGTTCGTAGTGATACTTTCTAAGGCCCACTTGACTTCACATTCCAGGATGTCTGGCTCTAGGTGAGTGATCATACCATCATGATTATCTGGGTCATTAAGATCTTTTTTGTACAGTCCTTCTGTGTATTCTTGCCACCTCTTCTTAATATCTTCTGTTTCTGTTCAGTCCATACCATTTCTGTCCTTTATCAAGCCCATCTTTGCATGAAACATTCCCTTGGTATCTCTAATTTTCTTGAAGAGATCTCTAGTCTTTCCCATTCTGTTGTTTTCCTCTATGTCTTTGCATTGATCGCTGAGGAAGGCTTTCTTATCTCTTCTTGCTATTCTTTGGAACTCTGCATTCAGATGCTTATATCTTTCCTTTTCTCCTTTGCTTTTCGCTTCTCTTCTTTTCACAGCTATTTGTTAGGCCTCCTCAGACAAATACTTTGCTTTTTGCATTTCTTTTCCATGAGGATGGTCTTGATGCCTGTCTCCTTACAATGTCACGAACCTCAGTCCATAGCTCATCATGCACTCTGTCTATCAGATCTAGTCCCTTAAATCTATTTCTCACTTCCACTGTATAATCATAAGAGTTTTAGAAAAGGCAGAGGAACCAGAGATCAAATTGCCAATATCTGCTGGATAATCAAAAAAGCAAGAGAGTTCCAGAAAAACAACTAATTCTGCCTTATTGACTATGCCAAAGCTTTTGACTATGTGGATCACAATAAACTGTGGAAAATTATGAAAGAGATGGGAATACCAGACCACCTGACTTGCCTCTTGAGAAACCTGTATGCAGGTCAGGAAGCAACAGTTAGAACTAGACATGGAACAACAGACTTGTTCGAAATACGAACAGGAGTACGTCAAGGCTGTGTATCATAATCCTGCTTATTTAACTTATATGCAGAGTACATCATGAGAACGCTGGGCTAGAAGAAGCACAAGCTAGAATCAAGATTTCTGGGAGAAATATCAATAACCTCAGATATGCAGATGACACCACCCTTATGGCAGAAAGTGAAGAGGAACTAAAAAGCCTCTTGATGAAAGTGAAAGAGAAAAGTGAAAAAGTTGGCTTATACCTCAACACTCAGAAAACTAAGATCATGGCATCTTGTCCCATCAGTTCATGGCAAATAGATGGGGAAACAGTGTAAACAGTGTCGGACTTTATGTTTTTGGGCTCCAAAATCACTGCAGGTGTTGATTGCAGCCATGAAATTAAAAGACACTTACTCCTTGGAAAGAAAGTTATGACCAACCTAGATAGCATATTCAAAAGCAGAGACATTACTTTGCCAACAAAGGTCCATCTAGTCAAGGCTATGGTTTTTCCAGTGGTCATGTATGGATGTGAGAATTGGACTGTGAAGAAAGCTGAGTGCCGAAGAATTGATGCTTTTAAACTGTGGTGTTGGAGAAGACTCTTGAGAGTCCCTTGGACTGCAAGGAGGCCCAACCAGTCCATCGTAAAGGAGATCAGTCCTGGGTGTTCATTGGAAGGACTGATGCTGAAGCTGAAACTCCAATACTTTGGCCACCTCATGCGAAGAGTTGACTCATTGGAAAAGACTCATGCTGGGAGGGATTGGGGGCAGGAAGAGAAGGGGACGACAGAGGATGAGATGGCTGGATGGCATCACCGACTTGATAGACATGAGTTTGGGTAAACTCTGGGAGTTGGTGATGGGCAGAGAGGCCTGGAGTGCTGCAATTCATGGGGTCTCAAAGAGTCAGACAAGACTGAGCCACTGAACTGAACTGATGGTTACTTGGTTATTTCTGTGATAACGTATTGTTTATTTTATTCTTGCATACTGTATCAAAACCTATCCTTTTTATAAAAATCCTTTTCACAGCCCCGTATCAAAATCATTCTCATGTTTTCTTATTTTTTTATGTTAATCTTTCTCCTTGATCTTTGTTACCATTATTATTTACCGGAACTTCTCTCATAACTCACGACACATACACTGTGATTGCCTGCTACCATTTTTCTGTACCACAGAGTATATTCTTTGAAACAAAACTCAAAGCATATCACCCCTCTATTTCTGACTTTTTAATAATTTTCATTGCTCTTGAGATGAAAACAAAAAACATTTTATTTTCTTATGTTCCTCTATGCTAGTCATATCCCTGTTCATGTGTTTATAATGCTCCCTGTCTTTGAGTCTTATCACAATTTTTAATTTCACATTTACTTGTCTGATTATTTGATTTTGACTGTTCATCAGTTCTACAGTATATTCCATGAAGATGAGAAGAATATTTGCTTTTCCCAATGTTTAATTAGCAGCACATATTAAAGGGTCTGGCATAATTAAATGTTGACAGATGAATACATGAGTAATTAATTCTGGCCATGGGTTTCTTTTCAGTAATGTAAACAAGATTTGAGTTAATAAAATAAAAATTATATGATTTTAAATGAAGGATAAATATGTATGTATAAATTTTTGTCCTACATTTTAGTTCTTTTTGCATCTTTACCTATCAGTCAAGTAATTCTTTGTGTACTTCCTCATTCCAAAATGAAATAGCTACATTTTTGTTCTAAAAGTTTCTTATATGTATCATAGTGCACCAGATTTATTCAACTTTCTATAAGAAATGTGAGGGCATGAATTTTTCATTTTTTTGATGTAGCCCTAATACACTTGGGAGTAAATGTTCTGCAAAAAGATGAATAAAATGTAAATATGGAAATAGGAAAAATGAAAGAAAGAAACTACATCAGGAATTGTGGTCCCTGTTTCATTTCCTAGGAATATAGATGGATGAAGCATTTAGGAAACTCAGAGCTAGACTGGAACAATTGTCTCTATTTTGCAGATGAAATTTTAGAGTGGAAATAGTAAGGGGCATGTTTATAGAGGGACCTAGTGCAGAAACTAACTTCCAGGCTTATTGCTTTTTTCACTCTACCAATTTAACAACCTGAATAAAGTTTGTGACAATGCAAAAATAACAAAGACCTAATCTATTTATGAATTCCTCTATGGTAAAAAACAATAGTGAATTCCTTAGGATTTGCCAACTTTATACCTCATCATTGGAAAGGGCTTGGTTTGGTGGGTTATAACCATATCCAGGCTCCTCTGTCCATGGAATTCCCAGGCAAGAATACTGGAGTGGGTTGCCATTTCCTCTCCAGAGTATCTTCCAACCCAGGATCAAACCTGGGGTCCCCCACATTGCAGGCAGATTCTTTTACCATCTGAGCCACCAGAGAAGCCATATTATTTAATAGGAATCAATAATAGAGTAGTAGTGGTATTAACAATAATAATTAGTTCATAATGAAGAGTTAATCATAGTTTGTAGTTTCTTATGTGCTTTTAAATAAGCCATTATATATTTATTGAACTTCATCTTTCTTTTCAAAAACTTGGGGCTAATTAAACATACATAAGCTAATATTCTGTTCACTACTGATCTGATTTTTAAAAAACCTGAGGCATTCTCACCATACTATAAAGAGAATACTATGAGAATGGTTTGGTTAGAAATTAGCAGTGCACTTCATGATTTGCTTTTAAATAAAGATTAAAGAAGAAGATGAACATACAATCTTTTCACTAAGACTGTTACAATTAGCAAGAAGTTATGCTCATGAGATGAGGGGAGGAATGTCAAGTCACTTCTCATCTAGGCACAAAACTTGACCTCAGCAATCAGATAAATTACTGCTCCTGGAAGAATGCTCTTCTACAAGGTTCAGGGCCATAGCTCTAGACATACACTGGAAATTAAATATTTTCATTTTTTCATATACATTCCTATTAAGGTGAAGTGAATCGCTCAGTCGTGTCCAACTCTTTGCGACCACATGGACTGTAGCCTACCAGGTTCCTCTGTCCGTGGGATTTTCCAGGCAAGAGTACTGGAGTGGGTTGCCGTTTCCTTCTCCAGGAGATCTTCCCAACCCAGGGATCAAACCCAGGTCTCCCGGATTGCAGGCAGATGCTTTACCATGTGAGCCACCAGGGAAGACTCTCCTATTAGGGTGGAGACACAGCAAATAAGCCAAAAATACTAACAGGTCTTTGTAAAAACAAAAAATGATCTGTGATACATTTATGTGTTTTCAGCCATTAACATCTTTAGCTGGTTAAAAGAAATTGATGCCCAAGTATTCAAGGATACTTGGATAATGTAATACTTAAAACACAAGTAAGATTACATGAGAGAAAGTCAGTAAAAGCAGCGAATAATCAATCACTATAGAATTCAGCTACGTGTTAGCTGCCCAAATCAGCTTTAATTATTTTATTCTTTTAGTCAAAATGTAAGTAATTAACTTTATTGAGACATGTTCTGAACTAAGTCTATGTACCTATGTACTGAGATAATTATTTCTGGGGATTAAAATCTGTATTTTCTTTATTTGAATTAAATATGTCCAGAAAGACTGCTTTTCTATAGGTTATTTCTCTAGTAAAGTATTGTTTTCTAACGGGATATCCATAGATATTTGTATTCTTACTACACTAGGAATTGCCCAAACTATAGGCTCTATTGAATATCAAGAAAAATATGAATAAGAACAAGGTAGTTTTGACCACACATATGTGCATTTCATATGTAAAATAATAAGCATGATTCAGCAAGTTCCACCACTCAGTCATGTCTGACTCTTTGAGACCCCCTGGACTGCAGCACGCCAGGCTTCCCTGTCCATCACCAACTCCTGGAGCTTTCTCAAACTCATCTCCATTGAGTTTGTGATGCCATCCAACCATCTCATCCTCTGTCATCCCCTTCTCCTCCTGCCCCCAATCCCTCCCAGCATCAGGCTCTTTTCCAATGAGCCAGTTCCTCACATCAGGTGGCGAAAGCATTGGAGCTTCAGCTTCAGCATCAGTCCTTCCAATGAATATTCAACTGATTTCCTTTAGGACTGACTGGTTGCATCTCCTTGCAGGCCAAGGGACACTCAAGAGTTCTCTAATACCACAGTTCAAAAACATCAATTCTTCAGTGCTCAGCCTTCTTTAGAGTCCAACTCTCACATCCATATATGACTACTGAAAAAACCATTGCTTAGACTAGACAGAACTTTGTTGGCAAAGTAATGTCTCTGCTTTTTAATATGCTGTCTAGGTTGGTAATGGGAGAAGGCAATGGCACCCCACTCCAGTACTCTTGCCTCAAAAATGCCATGGATGGAGGAGCCTGGTAGGCTGCAGTCCATGGAGTCGCTAAGAGTCGGACACAACTGAGCGACTTCACTTTGACTTTTTCACTTTCATTCATTGGAGAAGGAAATGGCAACCCACTCCAGTATTCTTGCCTAGAGAATCCCAGGGATAGGGGAGCCTGGTGGGCTGCCGTCTATGTGGTTGCACAGGGTCGAACACAACTGAAGCAACTTAGCAGCAGGTTGGTCGTAGCTTTTCTTTTAAGGGGCAAGCATCTTCTAATTTCATGGCTGCAATCACCATCTGCAGCGATTTTAGAGCCCAAGAATATAAAGTCTGTCACTGTTTCCATTGTTTCCCCATCTATTTGCCATGAAGCGATGGGATCAGATGCCATGATCTTAATTTTTGAATGTTGAGTTTTAAGCCAACTTTTTCACTCTCCTCGTTCACTTTCATCAAGAGGCTCTTCAGTTCCTCTAAGCTTTCTGCCATAAGTGTGGTGTCATCTGCATATCTGAGGTTATTGATATTTCTCCTGGCAAGCTTGATTCCAGCTTGTGTTTCATCCAGCCTGGCATTTTGCATGATGTACTCTGCATATAAGTTAAATAAACAGGGTGACAGTTATACAGCCTTGTTTTACTCCTTTCCCAATTTGGAACCAGTCCATTGTTCCATATCCAGTTCTAACTGTTGCTTCTTAACCTGCATACAGATTTCTCAGGAGCCAGGTAAGGTAGTCTGGTATGAACATCATTTAGAATGTCTATTGAAATTTAAGATGAAAACTCCTTTTGTACTGTTAAAAACATCCTTTAATAATGTGAGTTATCATTTCTACATCATTTTAGCTGTTGGCATAAAATATATTTGGATTCGGAAGATTAGGATATTAAGTTAGCCGGGATGCAATGAAGTTTTCTATCCTATGAACAAACTTCTCTTAAGACCTTCTGAAATTCCATCTTGATTGCCTCAGAAGAGAAAGGCTTTTTCCATTATATTTCACCAATACCTTATTGTCTGTCCTAAATATTTCATGTGTGAGCAAATGTGAAACATACTTTTTAAGATTTCTAGCTTAAGAAAGGACACCAGGAAGCAAAAAAAAAAAAAACAAAAAAACAAAAAACACAAATGAAAATAAATGCCTAAGATCTATAAACAAAGCCTTGACTAGGTTAACAAGGTATAATGGAAAGTGGAATACAGAAAAGGCAGCTAACGAATCTGTTAATGTAGATTTAGCATCTAGCCTTAGCTGTTTGGGCTTCCCTGGTAGCTCAGCTGGTAATGAATACACCTGCAATGCAGGAGACCTGAGTTCGATTCTTGTGGTTTAAGAAGATCCTCTTGAGAAGGGAATGGCTACCCACTCTAGTACTCTGCCCTGGAGAATTTCATGGACAGAGGAGCCAACCAGGCTAGAGTCCATGGGGTCCCAAAGAGTCAGACATGACTGAGTGACTTTCATTTCTATTTTCTATTTCTCAACTATTTAGTCTCCTGTCCTTCACAGAGCAAATAAACCACTTTTGGATATGTACTCTTCTATGAGCTTATGCTTGGGACTTCTCTGAATTATTTAAAACAGACGCTAAAGTGCATATGACTTAATTCATGCTTTGGGGGTTAATGAGATTTATATAAAATCAAGTCTGAGAAAATAAGAGCAATTTTCCTAAATATTAATGGATTAACAACATTTTTGATATGCTTACAAATACTAACTTTTATTGAATACTTATTAGCATAGACTACAGAAATCACCCCATTAATACTCACCATAAGATTACATGGTCATACATACTTATTTTTTCCACTTTATGATGAGGAAACTGTATAGATGACAGAATTCTCTGGTGGGCCTGGCTGTACTTGTCCCATAGTATAAACACTCTGCATATTGGCTGGGACTGTGAACATGATAAATTTTAGCCCTGTGATTTGTTATATGCAAATTGATTTTAAGAAAGGAAGACTATCTAACTTCCTTCAACTATTGCTTTTATGGAAAATGTTCTGTTCTCCTTATTACTTTGTAAGAATTTACATGATTTTACCTCTCTTCATGAAGAACCTAACAGGTGTTGGGCATTGCTATATATAGAATAGAGTGAATACAAAAGGCTGTTAACTACAGAGCTATGGATTTCAGTGGATTGTGACACTTAAGGCAAATAAATAATCTAAAGTGTTGAGTCTCTCCAGGAAGCCCAAATCACTTTCTTAATAGCTCAGTTTTTCCTTTCTGAACTTTGTTGTTCTTCCTTTCCAGAAATTTCACAATTAGAGTAGAAATATTTTAATGATTAAGTCTTTTGGTCTGATTGCTACTTTTTACATCTTTTGATGGATTATTATTCAATGATGGTTCAGTTCAGTTCAGTCTCTCAGTCGTGTCCAACTCTTTGTGATCCCATGGACTGCAGCACACCAGGCTTCCCTCTCCATCACCAACTCCCAGAGTCTACTCAAACTCATGTCCATCATGTCAGTGATGCCATCCAGCCATCTCATCCTCTGTCATCCCCTTCTCCTCCTGCCCCCAATCCCTCCCCTTATCAGGCTCTTTTCCAATGAGTCAGTGCTTCGCATCAGGTGGCCAAAGTACTGGAGTTTCAGCTTCAGCATCAGTCCTTACAATGAATATTCAGGACTGATTTCCTTTAGGATGGACTGGTTGGATCTCCTTGAGTCCAAGGGACTCTCAAGAGTCTTCTCCAACACCACAGTTCAAAAGCATCAATTCTTCAGTGCTCAGCTTTCCTTATGGCCCAACTCTCACATCTATACATGACTACTGGAAAAACTATAGCTTTGACTAGACAGACCTTTGTTGGCAAAGTAATGTCTCTGCTTTTTAATATGCTGCCTAGGTTGGTCATAGCTTTTCTTCCAAGGAGCAAGGGTCTTTTGATTTCATGGCTGCAGTCACCATCTGCAGTGATTTTAGAGCCCAAGAAAATAAAGTCTGTCAGTGTTTCCATTGTTTCCCCATCTATTTGCCATGAAGTGATGGGACCAGATGCCATGATCTTAGTTTTCTGAATGTTGATGGTAAATGAGAATTGTTTTCTAGAAAGCTGTACCAGTATCAGGTTTAGGTATGACATAACATGAAGTTATTTCACCAAATGCACTCTTGCTCTATGTTCTCCAGATGCCACTCACAACAGAAAGTTTCCAAAGTACTCACAGTTTCTTGGTTGACGAGTCATTCATCCTTTAATTCCCTGATTGTCTTCCTTAGCAAGTTTGGGGAACATTTTCCTCGGTCTAAAACATTCTGCAGACTTTTTGTGATATCCTCTAGGTCACTGATCACATGATTTAATTTATGCTTAAGTGGACAGTCCAGAGAAACATGTGCTTTATACATTTTTGATAGAAGATTGATTTTCAAGGGGCAATTGATGCTTAAATTATTGGTGAAATTATTTGAGAAGAATTGGTGGTTCACATGACCACATGGATGTGAGAAATGTAAACAGGACAAAATATTTGTATATCTATAAATGTTTCCTGTCAGAAGATGTGTGCGCTAGTCACTCAGTCATGTCTGACTGTTTGCCACCCCATGACTGTAGCCCACCAAGCTTCTCTGCCCATGGGATTACCCAGGCAAGCATACTGAAGTGGGTTGCCATTCCCACTTCCCAAACTAGGGATCTTCCCAAACCAGGGATCAAACCCAGCTCTCCTGCACTACAGGCAGATTCTTTATCACTACTGCCACCTGAGAAGCCCTATCGAAAGATGAAGAGAACAAAATAAAATAAATGATAATAATTAAGAACATTTAAAATTTTACTCTATAAAAGGGAGAAATAGCCTGGCTTCCAAGTAGGGAGGTTCATGAACATAATGACAATATTAAAAAGAAGGATTCTTTTTATATCTTCTGTGCACAAGAACATGAGGAAAAATCTGTGTAATTAAAATATAATAAAAGCCTTGCCAACTGTCTATTGTAAGAAATAGGTTAAATAATTGTTGGAATATTTAAGCATACCCAAATTTAAAAGACAAGATAATCATAGGAGGAACACCACAATGAATTGACTTAATCATTTGTAGTTGCTTTTGAAAGACTATGCAGGACGAAAGAGCTACTAAAAACTTAAAGGGTGTGTCATTGAGTCCATAAAAGGTGTAAATGGAGGAAAATTATTTTTCTGCTCAGTTCAGTTCAGTCGCTCAGTCATGTCCGACTCTTTGCGACGCCATGAATCGCAGCACTCCAGGCCTCCCTGTCCATCACCAACACCCAGAGGTCACTCAGACTCACGTCCATCGAGTCAGTGATACCATCCAGCCATCTCATCTTCTGTCGTCCCCTTCTCCTCCTGCCCCCAATCCCTCCCAGCATCAGAGTCTTTTCCAATGAGTCAACTCTTCGCATGAGGTGGCCAAAGTACTGGAGTTTCAGCTTTAGCATCGTTCCTTCCAAAGAAATGCCAGGGCTGATCTCCTTCAGAATGGACTGGTTGGATCTCCTTGCAGTCCAAGGGACTCTCAAGAGTCTTCTCCAACACCACAGTTCAAAAGCATCAATTCTTCGGTGCTCTGCCTTCTTCACAGTCCAACTCTCGCTAGTAAAGTGATAATAAAACATAATTTATGAAAAGGGCCATTTAGAAATAAAATGTAAAACAAAACATTGTATAGGATTATTTAAAGAATATACTAATTTTACAGGTAAATCATATCTCAATCAATTTTTAATTTTATTTATACTCAGGACATAATTTGTCTCATGATGTGCTTGATAAACTAATTGACTCAAATTACAATGGGATTATCATAGTGTCATAACTTAACGACTATGTGAATCACCTCTTTAATTTTCTAATTATTTAGATTTTACCTAAATTATTTAAAATATTTTAATTTCCTGTGTTTATATTAAAAATTTTTTCAGCATTAAAAGATTACTATTGGAAAATTAATATCTTTGACACTTAGACCTTAGACAGTGACCCAGATGTGGTTCAGCACATAAGTATTATTAAAATCCATTCTAGTCTACAGCAACTATACTCTTAAATTTTGAACCACAGCATGGATGCAACTATTCTGCAGTTCTTATTGCCTTTTGTTGTCTTTCTGAAGAGTCTTTTAGTATCATATCTATAATAATATTCAACTGAATTTGACAAATATGTATAAAGATTTCAGCATTATAATAGAGAAGAAAGATGACTGTATATCCAACAAGAAAGAATTGAGATATAAACTATATTGTAGTCAACTAAAGTCTGCAATAATTAAAAATAACTTTATAGGAAACTTGGAAATATATTAATAACCTATTGCTATAAGAAAAGAAGCATATTGTCAGGGAATGTTTAATTCTAAGGAATCCTATGTGTTGTTTTCTCTTTCTCAAGGGCCTTCTGTTCCTTATCAGATTCTGGAAAACAGGAATGAGCAGAGCTGCACGCAGTTCTCAGGACTGAGGTCATGAGACAGAATGCATACATGGATTCCTTTCAGTACCCTTTTACTTTTCTGTAAAACTACTTAGTCATGTTCCTATTTCCAATACATGGGTTGTCTTCTGGCCCTGTGACAATTGCTATTCCCCTAGTTACTGTTGTTATGGCCCCATGACGATTGTTATTCCCTTAGTTACTGTTGTTATGCATTTGATTTCAGTGTTTTTACTCAACTTTATTTTTCTGCCTAAAGCTTCCTTGTTAACAATATATAAGCACAAGCCACCATGATTAAAGCACCCTTATTCCACTAGAGACTTGGGTCCCCCGCATCCTTCTTTTCTTTGCCTTCTTTTCATCGACTCCTGTCTCCAGGTTCCAATCTGTCAAGAAGACCAAAACAGCATATCAAAATACAGACTACTGTATGTACATATATAATTATAATTATGTATATGTTCTATTAAAGGCAATTCAAAAAAATCCAAGAAAGGCACATAAAAATGTTATAAAATCAATTTACAAGGTTAAAGAAATACATAGTAAAAGGAAATATGAAAGATTTTAGATAAAAAATTAACTTTCATTTTGCATCTATTGTGATTAAGTCTATTTTAAATTTCTTACCTTTTGATTCCAAATTTCCTAAGGTCTCTAAATAATTCATTCATTTTGAAAGTAAAATATGAGATACATTTCTCAGGAATTATTAGTTTTATATATTAAAAAAGTATCTCATTTATTAAGGGAAGATGGGACCTTTATACAGATCAAGAAGCAACAGTTAGAACCAGACATGAACAGCAGACTAGTTTAAAATTGGAAAAGGTGTACATCAAGGCTGTATATTGTCACTCTGCTTATTTAACTTACCTGCAGAGTACATCATACAAAATGCGGGGCTGGATGAAGCACAAATTGGAATCAAGATTGCCAGGGGAGAGATCAATAACCTCAGATATGCAAATGACACCACCTTTATGGCAGAAAGTGAAGATGAACTGAAGAGCCTCTTGATGAAAGTGAAAAAGGAGAGTGAACTATTTGGCTTAAAACTCAACATTCAAAAAATTAAGATCATGGCACCTGGTCCCATCACTTCATGGCAAATAGATGGGGAAACAATGGAAACACTGACAGACTTTATTTTCTTGGGCTCCAAAATCACTGCAGATGTTGACTGCAGCCATGAAATTAAAAGACGCTTACTCCTTAGAAGAAAAGCTATGACTAACCTAGACAGTGTATTAAAAAATAGAGACACCACTTTGCAGACAAAGGTCCATATAGTCAAAGTTAAAATTTTTCCAGTAGTCATGTTAGACGTGAGAATTGGACCATAAAAAAGGCTGAGCACTGAAAAACTGATACTTTTGAACTGTGGTGTTGGAGAAGACTCTTGAGAGTCCCTTGGGTTGCAAGGAGATCCAACCAGTCCATCCTAAAGGAAATCAATCCTGAGTATTCATTGGAAGGACTGATGCTGAAGCTGAAACTCCAATACTTTGGCCACCTGATGTGAAGAACTGACTCATTAGAAAAGACCCGGAGCTGGGAAAGATTGAAGGCAGCAGGAGAAGGGAACGACCGAGGACGAGGTGACTGGATGGCATCACTGACTCAATGAAGATGAGTTTGAGCAAGCTCCAAGAGATAGTGAAGGACAGGGAAGCCTAGTATACTGCAATACATGGGGTTGCATAGAGTCATACACAGTTGAGTGACTGAACAACAACAAATAAATGATCATTTATTAGCATATCTTAAGGCCAGTGCCATCTTTCTTGACTGTAAATATTTAGTGATGTTTTGTAAGTTTGCCCTAACTTTTGAGCATAATGGGTTCAAGTTATCATTTACATAGAACTTTTCTGAAACCAACTGTAAGCCCCTCTAATATTTTCTCATGATACATTTTCAAAATTATAAATTTCCCCATTCTAGTGACTGAATTTACATGTAATGAAATTTGACCTTTTTATACACAGTGCAACCACAGCACTATCAAGAACAATTTCCTCACTCTCCCAGTTCCTCCTTATCCATTTGTAGTTAGCACCTCCCCCCATTCCCAGTATCTTTCAGTCACTGATCTTTTTTTGTGTTCTTATAGTTTTGTCTTGTCTAGAGAGTCATGTGAATAGAATTATAATGTATGTAGCACTTTGAGTCCTTTTTTAAAAAATAGGAGTATAATGCTTCACAATGTTGTGTTAGTTTCTGCTTTACAACAACATGACTCAGCTATGTGTATACACATACCCCTTCCCTCCTCCCACCGTCCCACCTCTCTGATCATCATAGAGCACCAAACTGCTTCCTGTGCTATCCAGCAGCTTCCCACTAGCCAGCTATCTTACACGCGGTAATGTATGTATGTCAGTGCTACTCTCAGTTCATCCCACCCTCCTCATCCCCTCCACAGGCACAAGCCCATTCTCTACATCTGTATCTCTATTTCTGCCCTGCAAATACGTTTATCAGTACCAGCTTTCTAGATTCCATATATATGCATTAATATATAATATTTGTTTTTCTTTTTCCACCTTCCTTCACTATGTATGACAAACTCTAGGTTTATGCACATCACTATAAATGACCCAATTTTGTTTCTCTTTATAGTTGATTAATATTCCATTGTATATATGTACCACATCTTCTTTATCCATTCACCTGTCATTGGACATTTAGTCTATCTTCTTTCATTAAATGTAATTTTTTTAGTCCAGTCTATGGTGTTGCATATATCAGTATTTCATTCCTTTTTATTTCAGTAGTAGTTTTCCATTATATGGATTTCTAGTTTGTTTATTGAGTTGCAGATTGAAGGGCATCTGAGTAGTCTTCATAATTATGAATAAATCCATCATACATATTTGTCTACAGGTGTGTGTAAACATAGGTTTTCATTTCACTTGTGTAAATATTCAGGATTGAGGGTGCTGAGTCATTGGTAAGGATATGCTTAACTTTATAAGAAAATTCCAAACCATTTTTCAAAGTTGCTGTACTATTTTTATTTCTAGCGCCACCAGTAGTACATGAGAATTCCAGTTGCTCTGAATCCTTGTCAGCTCTTGGTATTATCAGTTTATTCTTTTCCTTAGCATAAGTCATTCTAACGGGTATGCAGTGCTATGTCACTGTTGTTTTAATTTGAGGTTCCCTAACGACTATAATGATGGCTTCCAAGGATGGCTCAGTGGTAAAGAATCTGCCTGCCAGTGCAGAAGATGCAGATTCGATTTCTGGTTTGAGAAGATTCCTTGGAGAAGGAGATGGCAACCCACTGAAGTATTCTTGCCTGGGAAATCCCATGGACAAAAAAGGCTGGTGGGCTACAGTCCATGGGGTCTCAAAAGAGTTGGATACAACTTAGCAACTAAATAACGCCACCAACAAAAATAACTGTCGGGGAGCCGCATTAGGCATTACTGACAAAATGGAGGCACAGCCCCAGACCCCTCTCCTCATTCCGCAGGCACAGCCCTGGGATGAAGGAGTTAGGCCTTGTAATTCTGACTTGTCTTTTCCTCTCCTCAGCTGAGTTGACTGAAAAGGAATATTAAGGTGCTTATTGTTCTTGAGAGGAGCATGAGAAGGCACAAAGCCTTCTGCAGCTGTGCTCAGAAAATAATTCATAAAGTTAATCATTGACATTTGTTCAAGGACTTTTACAAAAGAGTGTTCCAGGATGAGCACATAGGCCGCAGCTTGAGGCCATGGGAGGGATTGCTATCTGAAGCCTATTTGTGAGGAGAATGTTTATGGCAAAGGAGTTTACTGAATTTAGGGCTTAGACATAATTAAAATAGTTAGAAGTTAAAGATTTAAGGAATGTTGTAAAATTAGCATATTTTACTATAGCTTATAGAAGTTAGGAATTTTTAGAGACACTATAGCTAGAAGCCTCTTTAAGAGATAGTGAGCTCAAGATGTTAGGGGCAAACAGGACTTAGGAAGATAAGTAGTAAACTGAGCAATGTAGGATGAGTTACAATGTAATCACAAGTTAACTACAGGGCACATTAGAAGAGGTAGATAATAGATGATAAGGCTGATTCAGAGAGAATCACTGAAGCAGGAACTCTGTTTGAAGAGCAACAATGATTTATGGAGATAATAAATCTGGGAGAGGGGGAACTGAAAATGTCAAACTTCTGACCTAAGGTTTTTGTAAAAGTATAAAAGAGAATCTTAAACTTGAAATGAACAGGCAGTCCATAGCAAACTGAGAGGCTGTCTCATTCGCCAACACTGTTCATCTCTTCAGGTTGTATCCCTGGCTGCTGGAGCTGGACTCCGGCAAATGACTAATAATATTGGTCATGCAGTTGATGTTTAAAGTCTGCATGAAAATATTTTGAACACATCATTGATTTTCATTTTAGATGTTAATTTTGTTCTGCATTTTCCTCTCTATTTTTCCCAACCCAAGAGAATAGGTTTTATGGTGTATTACTTTAAGGAAAGTATTTGATAGGGCTGAAAGCAGTTTTGAAAATCTACTGACTTTATTGCCCCAAACTTAAACTTATTGAGAAGAATAGGATTTGAGAAAGAAAAGCACTTCTTCCACTTTAAAGGATTTCTCCAGGATAGGGAAAAGGGATTTGTGATATCCTGAACAGTGGTAACTGTACTGCTTCCCCAGGAAACATACTCAGCTCAGCTTGAAAGAGGACTGTTTTATGGTATATTTAGAGAGTTGGTTCCATGAACATTAGGCTTCTCAATCTTGTAGAAGACCCCAGGCTTTATAGCTTGTTTCTGAGCTGCTGGATTCTAAAAGACACCAATAAAATTTGGACCAGTATTTCTCTGTTGTACCCTGGAGATATGTGTGCATGGATGACTAAGAAAAAAAAGGTTCCTTCTCAATGACTTGGTATTCTTTGAGATTCTAGAATCTTGACAAGACTTAGTGGGTATGAGTGTGGGTGTGCTTCATAAAAGAAACTGGTTGAATTTTCCAAGGACCTGGAGATTACCAAAACAGAGAATTTATAGAAAATAGAGAAATGTTACATTTTTCTAACTTGATTTTCTATACTATAGTTTATAACCCCATATATATATATATATATATATATATATATATATCAGTAACTCACTTATTCTTATGTGACAACTGTCTCAATTTTTTTGTTACTCAAAGAGAAATTTACTGATAAACTGGTGAAGTGACAAGTACATTCACAACAATGTGAGTCTGGCATCCATAAATTTTTTGAAGATTATGCTTAGCATCGGTTCATTTAGCATCATCTTAAAAATATCTTCTTTTCCTAGTGTCAGATTTGAAATTACCAGAGAAATTCACAAGAGGAAGTAACAGCCAAAGACTTAACATAGTAATTTCTAATACTTAGTATGCATCTAAGAAAAGGTGTCAATTATCAAAGCATGAATATTTTAGATAATGAAGATAATCTATTGAGGTATACACATGTTGAAAATAGTATAAAGAACCTTCCTGTTTTGATTGTGTGTGCGTGTGCACCCAGTCATGTCCAAGTCTTTGCAACCCCATGGACTGTAGCCCACCAGTCTCCTCTGCCCATAGAATTCTCCTGCAGGTTGTCATCTACTCCACAAGATTTTCCCAACCCAGGGATTGAATCTGCATCTCCTGAGTCTCCTGAGTCTCCTGCTTTGGCAGGTGGATTCTTTATCACTAGAGCCACCCTAGTAAACATGTTTATGTTTATTTATGAAACAGAAATCATGCTTCTTTTCTTAAATTAAAATATCTGGCTACAATATTATATTGATGTCAAGTATCTTTAGTTAAGTATTCAACCTATATTTGAATAATAAGGTCTTTTATTGAAATTTTCAGATTGCAAAGAATATTTTGCATCCTAGCCTTTGGCTTTACTATTTTATAAACTCTAATTTTAAATGAAAAAAGTTTTAATGAAAACTTTAATTTTATTGCAAACCTAAAATTGCTTTTAAAAATATATATTTTAAAAATGCTTTTAAAAATGTCTTTGATAAATATAGAAAACGTTTCTAAATAGGAATTGGATTTTACTGAATTCATCTTGTCAATGCATGCTAATTGTTACATCGGTGCCTTTATATTATGATGCATGTGTAATATTTCCACATATAATATTCTTTTCTAGTATAAAAGCATGCAAAATTAAAGTTTTTACATTTATGGCAAGGTGAGTGTTCAAAGTGGATTTTTGCATAGCATAAATATTACTTTGGCACAATAAACAAACACATAAATAATAGAGTCTATGAATTTTGATATTTTTCTACTATAAGAGAAATATTTTTTTGGAGTTTTCAACTGCCAGTTTATAAGCCCGTGTCAGAACAGTCACTCAAAACTTGCTAAAATGAAAGATTTCTGCTCCCAGTACTTAGTGGCTGGGAGTTAGCAGTATTGGTGTTAAGGTAAAAGATAGATGGGCCCCAGGCTGAGTGGCTGCAGTGGTCTCCTGCTGATGTGTAGAGAAGGGATACCAGGAGGAAGACTGGGCCCTGATTAGGTGCATTTTTATAGTGATATTATGGTAAATAATAAAGAAAAGACTCTTTTAAAAATAAAATGAGAAGATAATAGATGAACACTATTTTGTGACTTGAGGGCTTCCCATGTGGCTTAATGGTAAAGACCGCCTGCCAATAGAGGAGATACAGGAGACTCAGATTGGATCCCTGGGTCAGGAAGATACCCTGGATTAGGAAATTGCAACCTGCTCCAGTATTCTTGGCTGGAAAATTCCATGAAGAGTGGCGCCTAGCAGGCTATAGTTCATGGGGTTGCAAAGAGTAGGAGATCACTGAGCGTGCATGCACACAGTTTCTGGTTTGAAGCATATGTGTTTCAAAAGACAAGCAGGACTGTCTAAAATACTTTATTAATGTAATTTATTAACTTAGTATTTCTGCTGATTCCTTTTACTGAAAAAAGTCAATGTGAGAGTTGCCAAAGGTGGTAGACTTCAGGTTTTCCTGTCACTACCCCCCCACCCCACCCCCCGCCCCCCATCCCACCCCATGCATTTGCATTGGTATCTCTGGTTTCCATGGCACAGGAACTACTGGAGTTTGTAACACATAATCTCTGTCATCAACACAGTATCTGCTTTGAAATTTCAGGGAGTCCTTGTTAGGGACTGAATGTTGTATCCCCTCAAATTTGTATGTTGAAACCCTGTTCCTCAATGTGATGTTTGCATATGGGGTTTAGGGGAGGTATTAACAATTTGTGTTAGATGAGATCATAAGAGTGGAGCCATCATGGTGCAAAAAAAAAAAAAGAAAAAGCCATGTGAATCAAAAAAACAAAACAAAACAAAACAAAACAAAAAAACACACAGCAGCAGCAACAGCAAAAATCCATTTGCCATCCAGGAAGAGAGAACTTACATTACCAAAAACTTAATGTTGCCAGACTTGATTCTGGACTTTCCAGCCTCCAGGCCTGTGTAAAAATAGTTATTTTGTTTAAGCCACCCAGTATGGTATTTTGTTATGGCACCCTGAGGGGACTGGATGCACCATGGGATGTGTATTGGGAGCAACACCTATTGATCAAGTTGTACTCCTTTTATCAAGCTTTATGTAGGTAACTTGTAGCAGTAATCCCTGCCAGTAAAATGGTTCTGCCCAGTCAACCAATAACTACAGTTTCAGCGAAGCATACCAGCCATGTTTTGTTGACTCCCTCAGTATGTTTTCCCATTTGACTTTCACTTCATTTTTTATATTTGTTATGTGAAAAGATCTAAGAGTGATTAAGTGCTCCAAGAGTTGCCCTTTCTGTCCTTTTTTATTTTTTTTTCTTTTTATTTTTTTAAGTGATTTTGGAATGCATTCATCTTTTTTTAATTTAATTTTTATTTTATATTGGAGTATTGTTGATTTACAATGTGTGGTAGTTCCAGGTGTACACCAAAGTGATTCAGTTATACATATACACGTATCTATTCTTTTTTAGATCTTTTCCCATGTAGCTTATTATAGATTATTGAGTTGAGCTTCCTATGCTTTACAGTAGGTTCTTTTATATATAGGACTGTATATATGTTAATCCCCAAATCCTAACTGATCTCTCCCCCTCCTTTCCCCTTTGGTAACCATAAGTTTATTTTCAAAGTCTGCCAGTCTCTGTTTCATAAATAAGTTAATCTGTATCAGTTCTTTTTAGATTCCACATATGAGTGATATATGGTATTCATCTTTCTCTGTCTGACTTACTTTGCTTAGTATAATAGTCTTTCAGATTCATCCATGTTGCTGTGAATGGCATTATTTCATTCTTTTTTATGACTGAGTAATGTTCCATTGTATGTCTGTACCACATCATTTTTGTCCATTCCTCTGCCAATGGACATGGTTGCTTCCATGCTTTGACTATTGTAAATAGTGCTGCAGAGAACATTGAGGTGCATGTATCTTTTTGAATTATGGTTTTATCTGGGTATATGCCCAGGGGTGGGATTGCTGGATCATATGATAGTTCTATTTTTAGTTTTTTTAAGGACCTCCTATATTTTTCATCCTCTTTAGACAAAGTCCTACAGAAGTATATTAAGACATTGAGAAAAAAATTTTATTGGGAAGGTAATTGAAAGATATTGCCAGATTCTGCACTGATGATAAATGATAGAAAATGCCATCTTATACTGAAATATTTCACTTTTTGATCCAGAAATCCAATTTCAGGAAATACTCAGAAGATGATCATATAAATATGGAGTCAAATTTAACTGTGTGAAGAACTGGAAAGAAAATAATTGTTTAAGTTAAGTAGAAATGAAATGAATGTAAAATACTTCTTTAAGACTAGAAATACATCTTTAAAATGCTGCTCTCATTTTTATGTTGCTAAATTACCCCCAAATTTACTATGTATTTTGGTATTTTAATGATATTTTAATAATACAATAATTGTTCTTCTTAACCATTTAAAACACAATTGAGCAATTATTTAATTCACTTCATATTTGCAGTTATTTTTAAAAAGAAAATAGCAAGTTACAGAATGATTAAAAAGTTCATGACAATATGCCTCAGGAAAGCCTAAAACATGGTATCTTGGAAAAATGCAAGGGGAAGAAATCTTGTTGCTTTTATCCTATTTCAGATATGCATATTGCTGGAGTCATAGATTATTTTCATAATGATTTTAGATTATTCATTTGCCTCCGGGCATTTTCAATCATTAGTCAACTGGCCTTCAATAGTGCTGCATTGAAAAATGTTTTATTTTTAAATACAGCTTGAGAGTGTTGGCTGAAAATAGTATCTGCTTGAGGAGGATCTATGAAAATAAAGCAATACCACTTTGATTGTAAAAAATAATAATAAGACTACTGAATATTTTATTTTTTCCACATCAAACATCAAAAGTTACAAAATATTCCTTATTCAAATAACGTATTATTTGACAAACCTTATTCAAAAGGCATGCTTGATGTTTATTTCATTTAGCTATTTTTATATGTTAAAACCAGAAAATTACTAGAGCTAATCAATGAATATAGTAAAGTTGCAGGATATAAAATCAACACACAGAAATCCCTTGCATTCCTATACACGAATAATGAGAAAGTAGAAAAAGAAATTAAGGAAACAATTCCATTCACCATTGCAACGAAAAGAATAAAATACTTAGGAATATATCTACCTAAAGAAACTAAAGACCTATATATAGAAAACTATAAAACACTGATGAAAGAAATCAAAGAGGACACTAATAGATGGAGAAATATACCATGTTCATGGATTGGAAGAATCAATATAGTGAAAATGAGTATACTACCCAAAGCAATTTACAAATTCAATGCAATCCCTATCAAGCTACCAGCCACATTTTTCACAGAACTAGAACAAATAATTTCAAGATTTGTATGGAAATACAAAAAACCTCGAATAGCCAAAGCAATCTTGAGAAAGAAGAATGGAACTGGAGGAATCAACTTGCCTGACTTCAGGCTCTACTACAAAGCCACAGTCATCAAGACAGTATGGTACTGGCACAAAGACAGACATATAGATCAATGGAACAAAATAGAAAGCCCAGAGATAAATCCACACACATATGGACACCTTATCTTTGACAAAGGAGGCAAGAATATACAATGGAGTAAAGACAATCTCTTTAACAAGTGGTGCTGGAAAAACTGGTCAACCACTTGTAAAAGAATGAAACTAGATCACTTTCTAACACCGCACACAAAAATAAACTCAAAATGGATTAAAGATCTAAATGTAAGATCAGAAACTATAAAACTCCTAGAGGAGAACATAGGCAAAACACTCTCAGACATAAATCACAGCAGGAGCCTCTATGATCCACCTCCCAGAATTCTGGAAATAAAAGCAAAAATAAACAAATGGGATCTAATTAAAATTAAAAGCTTCTGCACAACAAAGGAAAATATAAGCAAGGTGAAAAGACAGCCTTCTGAATGGGAGGAAATAATAGCAAATGAAGCAACTGACAAACAACTAATCTCAAAAATATACAAGCAACTTATGCAGCTCAACTCCAGAAAAATAAACGACCCAATCAAAAAATGGGCCAAAGAACTAAATAGACATTTCTCCAAAGAAGACATACGGATGGCTAACAAACACATGAAAAGATGCTCAACATCACTCATTATTAGAGAAATGCAAATCAAAACCACAATGAGGTACCACTTCACACCAGTCAGAATGGCTTCGATCCAAAAATCTACAAGCAATAAATGCTGGAGAGGGTGTGGAGAAAAGGGAACCCTCCTACACTGTTGGTGGGAATGCAAACTAGTACAGCCACTATGGAGAACAGTGTGGAGATTCCTTAAAAAATTGCAAATAGAACTCCCTTATGACCCAGCAATCCCACTTCTGGGCATACACACCGAGGAAACCAGAATTGAAAGAGACACATGTACCCCAATGTTCATCACAGCACTGTTTATAATAGCCAGGACATGGAAACAACCTAGATGTCCATCAGCAGATGAATGGATAAGAAAGCTGTGGTACATATACACAATGGAGTATTACTCAGCTGTTAAAAAGAATTCATTTGAATCAGTTCTGATGAGATGGATGAAACTGGAGCCGATTATACAGAGTGAAGTAAGCCAGAAAGAAAAACACCAATACAGTATACTAACACATATATATGGAATTTAGGAAGATGGCAATGACGACCCTGTATGCAAGACAGGGAAAGAGACACAGATGTGTATAACGGACTTTTGGACTCAGAGGGAGAGGGAAAGGGTGGGATGATTTGGGAGAATGGTATTCTAACATGTATACTATCATGTGAATTGAATCGCCAGTCTATGTCTGACGCAGGATGCAGCATGCTTGGGGCTGGTGCATGGGGATGACCCAGAAAGATGTTCTGGGGAGGGAGGTGGGAGGGGGGTTCATGTTTGGGAATGCATGTAAGAATTAAAGATTTTAAAATTTAAAAAATAAAAAACTAAAAAAAAAAAAAAGAAAAAGAAATGTATGCTCATAGATCTTAATGTTACAAATTCACTTCTGTAAGAAAAAGACTTATGGTTGAAAGGAGTAACTATCAGAAACATGGGGTTTGGATTTAAACTGAAGATCTAATTTTGTCATACCACTAACTAGCTTGAGTCCCAGGGTAACTAATATAACCTCTCCAAGGCTCCTTATCCTTAAATGACACAGTATTGTAAGCACTTTATTGGGTAATGTATGAAAGCACTTAGCACTTTATTTTACAAATAGCAAGCATTCCATTAGTTAACTGTCAGAATAGTTAGGTTTAGAGATAATTATTTTCTCATGACAAGAAAATTATCTATCTGGACCGAAAAAGAAAAAAAAAAAAAAGACTTTGGGCAGAAAATACACTTGAAATAGTGCTTTAAAAGCTTCCCTCGAAAGAAGTGTAGGGTCATATGAAAAGTGAAGTTGTAAATTCTGGGAGGTGGGAAGAGTTGTGGTTCAGATCCTTCCTCTTTGTCTACCTGCCCACTCAGCTCACCTTCTTTCTGTGTTCCATTACCACTGAAGTCTTTGGAAGTCAGTACATCAAGAGCAGAAATATGAGAGTTTGAACACATCCCTGGTGTATTTTTAAAGTATTTATTTATTTGTGTTGTGTCTTAGTGGTGGCACACAGGATCTTTAGTTGTGGCCTTTGAACTCTTAATTGTGGCATGTGGAAAATAATTCCCCAACCAGGGTTTGAACCCTGGTCCCATGTATTGCAAACATGGAGTCTTAGCCACTGGAATACCAGGGACGTCCCCCTGGTGTATTTTTAAACTTATGAGCTTAATACTATAGACATGACCACTTCTGCCCACTAGAAAAGATAAATTCAAAAACAGTATACTAACACATATATATGGAATTTAGGAAGATGGCAATGACGACCCTGTAGGCAGGACAGGGAAAGAGACACAGATGTGTATAACGGACTTTTGGACTCAGAGGGAGAGGGAGAGGGTGGGATGATTTGGGAGAATGACATTCTAACATGTATACTATCATGTGAATTGAATCGCCAGTCTATGTCTGAAGCAGGATGCAGCATGCTTGGGGCTGGTGCATGGGGATGACCCAGAGAGATGTTTTGGGGAGGGAGGTGGGAGGGGGGTTCATGTTTGGGAATGCATGTAAGAATTAAAGATTTTAAAATTAAAAAAAAAAGAATAAAAATAAAATAAAATAAGTCCCATATTTCCCTCGCAAAAAAAAAAAAAAAGAGACTAATACAAAAACTTGTCCTAAGTCAGTGGCTGCCAAGTTAGCTTATTTCCCAAAGTTTATACGAAATAACTTGGAGTAGGAAATGGCAACCCACTCCAGTATTCTTGCCTGGAGAATTACAAGGACAGAGGAGCCTGGTGGGCTATAGTCCATGGTGTCGCAGAGTCGGACACAATTAAGCGACTACCACACATGGGAGATAACTCATTCTACGAACTTCACAAAGGAAAACTGAATGAGGAAATATTCATATATTCATCATATGTGTTAATAACCTTCTCCTTACTAAAGATACTTTGGACAGCTGGGTATTTGTAGGTCTGATCTAGTCTTTATCTTTTGATCCACAGGAATTTATTTATTTTGTTCTCTGGCATTTTTTCACCCAACAATTGATGTTTTTGACTAGTGAGGTTTAAAGCATTTTAATAATAATAAATTACATTTATTTCCAGTATTAATTATAGCTATCATGCATTTCATTGCCCTCACAACCATATTTTCTTTTACTTTCAGTAAACATAATGATCTTGTTTAATCTCTGCTTATGACAGTTGTATGGCTCACGATGCAAGCAACTTGCTTCAGTATTTGAGTGATTCTTCTACTTCAGAAATTTATTTTCATACAGAGACAGACTTGGTGTCATTTAATGAATTAATGAATTTATTCAACCATCAACGATTCTAATGATGGATTTTGCATAGCATCATAAACCTGTCTGGAATGTTCTTTGTCAGATATATAATTTTACCTCAAAAGTGTGAATACTTATATGTTAGGTGCGTAATAACTTATAAAACAGAATTAGATGCTTCTCCTAACCTCTGTAAACTTCAGATTTTTCTCCTTGTAATAAAGGGCAAATTTTGCCTAGCATATAAGGGATTTTACAAGGATTCACAGAGATAATGCATAGCATTTATAAATCTTTGCATAATACTTGACATATTGCAAACTCAGTAAGTACATTTAATTAATTACCATTATCTTAGTGTTAAGCACCCATATCCAGATGGCACTGAAAATTACAATGTCCAAAGAGGCTAAAACTTTAGGATCCTTAATACTCAGTTCTAATATTTGGGTCATCCTGAAGTCCAGTTCCACTGACCACATTTTTCTTGAATGTGAGTCCCATTTTCCCATTTCTTTCCATGTCTAGCAATCTGATTATACACTGGACATTGTGTAGTCCATTGTAGGGAGTCTGGATTAGGTTATTCTGCAAGTAGTATTGAATTATATTCTGGCAGGTAGTTAATTTATTGACAGATCATCTTGTTCTTGCTATGTTTAGTTTTCTCTTTTGTTGTTTTTCTCAGTTCCTGTCCAACTCTTTGCAACCAGACTTAACTGTCCTTTACTGTCTCCCAGAGTTTGCTCAAATTCATGTCCATTGAGTCAATGTTGCCATCCAACCATCTCATCATCTGTTGCCCCCTTCTCCTCCTGCCCTCAATCTTTTCCAGCATCAGGGTCTTTTCCAATGAGTTGGTTCTTCGTATCAGGTGGCCAAAGTATTGGAGTTTTAGCTTCAGCTTCAGTCCTTCCAATGAATATTCAGGACTAATTTCCTTTAGGATTGACTAGATTGATCTCCTTGCAGTCCAAGGGACTCTCACAAGTCTTCTACAGCACCACAGTTCAAAAGCATTAATTCTTTAGCACTCAGCCTTCTTTATGATCCAACTCTCACATCCATACAGCAGAAACCGTAGCTTAAACTAGACGAATCTTTGTTAGCCTACTCTTTGTTAAAGTAGGTGTATTTTTATTTTGAATTTCTTAGAGTGTATCCCTCACCTTAGGGTTTCCCTGGTGGCTCAGTGGTGAAGAATCTGCCTGCCACAACAGGAAACACACATTTGATCCTTGGGTTAGGAGGATCACCTGAAGAAGGAAATGGCAACCCCCTCCACTATTCTTTCTTGGAAATCACATGGACAGAGGAGCCTTTTGGCAGGCTACAGTCCATAAGGTTCCCCAAACTGTAGGACATGTCTTAGCAACTAAACAACAACAATCCATCACCATACAGCATGATCCCTACTCTTAACACTTGGCCTTTCTAGGGTCTCAACTGAATGCTCTTGGCACTTAGGTCTCTTAGCCCTAGCTGGGCTGGAAATCAAATTGTCTCTCACTAGTGAATTCTACTGGTAGCTTTCAGACCTGTAATAGACACCTTCTAAGGCTATGGTTTTTCCAGTAGTTGTGTATGGATGTGAGAATTGGATGGACTGTGAAGAAAGCTGAGCATCAAAGAATTGATGCTTTTGAACCTTGGTGTTGGAAAAGACTCTTGAGAGTCCCTTGGACTGCAAGGAGATCCAACCAGTCCATTCTGAAGGAGATCCGCCCTGGGATTTCTTTGGAAGGAATGATGCTAAAGCTGAAACTCCAGTACTTTGGCCACCTCATGCAAAAAGTTGACTCATTGGAAAAGACCTTGATGCTGGGAGGGATTGGGGGCAGGAGGAGAAGGGGACGACAGAGAATGAGATGGCTGGATGGCATCACTGACTCGATGGATATGAGTCTGGGTGAACTCCGGAAGTTGGTGATGGACCGGGAGGCCTGGCGTGCTGCAATTCATGGGGTCACAAAGAGTCGGACATGACTGAGCAACTGAACTGAACTGAACTGAAGCCTCAAGAAGGCTCTGGGATGTGCAAATCAGCCCTTGGCCAAGAACTCCTTGTTAATCCTCATCCACAAAATGCTGTTAACTCCCACCCTGCCCCAGTGAGAAGTTTCCAGTTCTCAGTTACAACCCCCCACACATTGCAGTTTCTAAAGTCACTTGGCACTCTGATATCTACCTTCTTATCTCAGTGAAACCACTGCTTCACGTTGGCTCCTATTCACTGCTCTCTAGAAAAAAGTGCTATTAGCAAAGATACCAGAGTGATCTTGGGTGATCATGAAGTTTATCTTTTTTTTTGTCTTATTCTTAAGAATGGCAGTCATAGCCTGCCTGCTTTTTGAAAGAGTTGACTCAACTATTTTTTTCCATTTATAGTTGCTTTAGAGGCAGAGAAAATGCAGTGCCAGTTATCTAGTCTTGGTCAGAAGCAGAAATCACAATATATGCATAGCTCTAAATAAATCACACTATTGAAACAGACATTATGGTTTATTTGAAAATTTATTCCATTTGCAAATATTAATTAGCTCTCAAAGTGTCTTAGAACAGCTTGTTAAAACCTCTATAACCATTCAAGGTCTTATTCTTTTTTCTAAAACTCTAGTGAGGTATACCTTAGAGTTAGACTAAAATTTATCATTCAGTTTAGGACTCTTTTGAATGTGAAAAGGTGAAGTATTACAATTTATACCAGAGTTACCCAGAACAAACCATATGGTCATGTTGGTTAGCATCCAAAGCTTTAATATAATTTTTTTTATTATATAGTTAAATCCAAAGTATGTATCTTTATCTTGAATATCTCTCCAGTAACAGATATGTTTATCCCAGAGTTTATAGAAAGTTATTCCTATTCTACCAGGAATCTAAAAATTTATACCACCAACCAAACTTTTCACTTACCTCACCCCTGTATAAATAAACTGTTACTATCTTTTCTCTTATTATTTTCTATTTCAGTTAATGATCCCACTATTCATCCAGCCATCCAAGTTAACTTTTTAAATTTAATACTACATTATTTATTCCCTTATTCTCATACCTATATTTGGTATTCATGTTCTGTTCATTGAACACTCTTAATCGTTCTCTTCCCAAAGATCCTATCATGGTCCTTAAATAAAGTCTATAACATCCAAGGTAAGAGAAACCCAAGTAAGACAGTAGGTGTTGTGAGAGAGCATCAGAAGACAGACACACTGAAACCATAATCACAGAAAAACAGCCAATCTGATCACATGGACCACAGCCTTGTCTAACTCAATGAAACTAAGCCACGCTGTGTGGGGCCACCCAAGACGGACAGGTCATGGTGGAGAGGTCTGCCAGAATGTGGTCCACTGGAGAAGGGAATGGCAAACTACTTGAGTATTCTTGCCTTGAGAACCCCATGAACAGTATGAAAAGGAAAAATGATAGGATACTGAAAGAGGAACTCCCCAGGTTGGTAAGGGCCCAATATGCTACTGGAGATCAGTGGAGAAATAATACCAGAGAGAATGAAGGGATGGAGCCAAAACAAAAACAATACCCAGTTGTGGATGTGACTGGTGATAGAAGAAAAGTCCAATGCTATAAAGAGCAATATTGCGTAGGAACCTGCAATGTTAGGTCCATGAATCAAGGCAAATTGGAAGTGGTTAAACAGGAGATGGCAAGAGTGAACGTCGACACTCTAGGAATCAGTGAACTAAAATGGACTGGAATGGGTGAATTTAACTCAGATGACCATTATATCTACTACTGTGGGCAGGAATCCCTCAGAAGAAATGGAGTAGCCATCATGGTCAACAAAAGAGTCTGAAATGCAGTACTTGGATGCAATCTCAAAAACGACAGAATGATCTCTGTTCATTTCTAAGGCAAACCATTCAATATCACAGTAATCCAAGTCTATGCCCCAACCAGTAATGTTGAAGAAGCTGAAGTTGAACGGTTCTATGAAGACCTACAAGAACTTTTAGAACTAACACCCAAAAAAGATGTCCTTTTCATTATAGGGGACTGGAATGCAAAAGTAGGAAGTCAAGAAACACCTAGAGTAACAGGCAAATTTGGCCTTGGAGTAAAGAATGAAGCAGGGTAAAGGCTAATAGAGTTTTGCCAAGAGAACACACTGGTCATAGCAAACACCCTCTTCCAACAACACAAGACTCTACACATGGACATCACCAGATGGTCAACACCAAAATCAGATTGATTATATTCTATGCAGCCAAAGATGGAGAAGCTCTATACAGTCAGCAAAAACAAGACCAGGAGCTGACTGTGGCTCAGATCCTTATTGCCAAATTCAGACTTGAATTGAAGAAAGTAGGGAAAACCACTAGACCATTCAGGTATGACCTAAATCAAATCCCTTATGATTATATAGTGGAAGTGAGAAACAGGTTTAAGGGACTAGGTCTGATAGACAGACTGCCTGATGAACTATGGATGGAGGTTCATGACATTGGACAGGCGACAGATATCTAGACCATCCCCATGGAAAAGAAATGCAAAAAAGCAAAATGGCTGTCTGAGGAGGCCTTACAAATAGCTGTGAAAAGAAGAGAAGCAAAAAGCAAAGGAAAAAAGGAAAGATATGAGCATCTGAATGCAGAGTTCCAAAGAATAGCGAGGAGAGATAAAAAAGCCTTCCTCAGTGCTCAATGCAAAGAAAGAGAAGAAAACAACAGACTGGGAAAGACTAGAGACCTCCTGAAGAAAATTAGAGATACCAGGGGGAACATTTCAAGAAAATTAGAGATACTAGGGAAATATGGGCTCAATAAAGGACAGAAATGGTATGGATCTAACAGAAACAGAAGATATTAAGAAGAGGTGGCAAGAATACACAGAAGAACTGTACAAAAGAGAACTTCATGACCCGGAAAATCACGATGATGTGATCACTCACCTAGAGCCAGACATCCTGGAATGTGAAGTCAAGTGGGCCTTAGAAAGCTTCACTACAAACAAAACTAGTGGAGGTGATAGAATTCCAGTCAAGCTATTTCAAATCCTGAAAGATGATGCTGTGAAAGTGCTGCACTTAATATGCCAGCAAATTTGGAAAACTCAGCGGTAACCACAGGATTGGAAAAGGTCCATTTTCATTCCAATCCCAAAGAAAGGCAATGCCAAAGAATGCTCAAACTACCGCACAATTGCACTCATCTCACATGCTAGTAAAGTAATGCTCAAAATTCTCCAATCCAGGCTTCAGCAATACATGAACCGTGAACTTCCAGATGTTCAAGCTGGTTTTAGAAAAGGCAGAGGAACCAGAGATCAAATTGCCAACATCTGCTGGATCATGGAAAAAGCAAGAGAGTTCCAGAAAAACATCTATTTCTGCTTTATTGACTATGCCAATGCTTTTGACTGTGTGGATCACAATAAACTGTGGAAAAATCTGAAAGAGATGGGAATACCAGACCACCTGACCTGCCTCTTGAGAAACCTATATGCAGGTCAGGAAGCAACAGTTAGAACTGGACATGGAACAACAGACTAGTTTCAAATAGAAAAAGGAGCATGTCAACACTGTATATTGTAATCCTGCTTATTTAACTTATATACAGAGTGCATCATGAGAAATGCTGGGCTGGAAGAAGCACAGGCTGGAATCAAGATTGCCAGGAGAAATATCAGTAACCTCAGATATTCAGATGACACCACCTTTATGGCAGAAAGTGAAGAGGAACTAAAAAGCCTCTTGATGAAAGTGTAAGAGGAAAGTACAAAAGTTGGCTTAAACCTCAACCTTAGAAAACTAAGATCATGGAATCTGGTCCCATCACTTCATGGCCAATAGATGTGAAAACAGTGTCAGACTTTATTTTGGGGAGCTCCAAAATCACTGCAGATGTTGATTGCAGCCATGAAATTAAAAGATGCTTACTCCTTGGAAGGAAAGTTATGACCAACCTAGATAGCATATTCAAAAGCAGAGACATTACTTTGCCAACAAAGGTCCATCTAGTCAAGGCTATGGTTTTTCCAGGGGTCATGTATGGATGTGAGAGTTGGACTGTGAAGAAAGCTGAGTGACAAAGAATTGATGCTTTTGAACTGTGGTATTGGAGAAGACTCTTGAGAGTCCCTTGGACTGCAAGGAGATCCAACCAGTCCATTCTAAAGGAGATCAGTCCTGGGTGTTCATTGGAAGGACTAATGCTAAAGCTGAAACTCTAATACTTTGGCCACCTCATGCGAAGAGTTGACTTATTGGAAAAGACTCTGACGCTGGGAGGGATTGAGGGCATGAGGAGAAGGGGATGAGAGAGGGTGAGATGGCTGGATGGCATCACCAACTCGATGGACATGAGTTTGGGTAAACTCTGGGAGTTGGTGATGGATAGGGAGGCCTCGCGTGCTGCGATTCATGGGGTCACAAAGATTCAGACACAACTGAGCGACTGAACTGAACTGATCTAAACTATTGATGTAATCTTTTAATTAATATCTGTTCATTTTATAATCTTTTCTCTTTTTTTTTAAGGAGTCTCTCTCAATCATTAGTTCTATGACTAAATATCTTTAATGGCTTGAATTATTTCCTAAAGTATATTCACATTTCTACCTTCACAAACAAGATTCTATTTGACTCTGCTCTCCTCTTCATCTTCAATTTCTCCCTGTGACCCCTCGAATCCACCATGTCAGCTATAATAAAATTTATTGTTTTCATTGTTTGCTACCTTGGAATAGATGGTCTTATCCACATTCCTCAAGTACCCTCCTACCTCGTATTTGTACATCTAGTTCAAACAATATCTTCTCCATGAAGTTTTCTTGGATTCATTCTAGTGTAGTCACCTCCCAAAGTGTATTGATAGCACTCCTTCCTTTTACAAAACTCCACAACATGCAGATTCTAGCATATTTCCTACATGTTATTTTAATGTTGTTTTTTTCTCCTACTAATCTTTAAGACCTCTAAGGATAGGGTCTATATGGTACTCATACTTGTAATGCCAAAAATTATCAATTTTATCTAGCATGTATTGACTTAACAGATTTGTTGAATGATGCTATATGTATGTTTAAAATGAATAATAAGTTTCTAGATTTGCTTCAAATATTCAGTTGAGATTTTGAGGGCTTACATTTATAATTGAGTAGGAGTAAGGCTACATATTTCACTTCATTAGTGGAACCAGCCATCATTCTGGGAAACCATTTATTTGTTCATCAAATATTTATTAAGAAATTACTGTTTTATTTTGCAAGCACCATACTGTGTTTTGAGAATTTAAATTAAAAATTACATACTCTTCATTCTTAAGAAGTATCTAATATTAGAGACAAGTAACTTAATAATTCTATTTTATGTAATGCCATATGTGATAGAGTGACACATAGGGGGATACATGTGTACATGAGTGGAAAATCCAAATCATATTGGGTTGAATACTGAATTGAATTTTGAAAGGGTCAGATGAAAAACAGAGGATATTAATAGCACAAAAATATCTTATGAATGTGTATGGAGGAAAATATACACCTACCAAGCCTATCAGCTGAGTGTACCTATGGATCTATATATTAAGATAAAGCAATTGGCAGTTTCATATTACATTTTTAGCCCATATCATCTTATTGGAATTACTAGATTCCCACCTAACCAATGAAGTGTAAAGGAATATCAGCTTAAAAATCATTGTCTATTTTGCTTGTTGGACAATTTGCCTGAAGTAAATAACTTTTCAGTATAACCAGTTCTTCTCAGAATTGATTAGTATTTGCAGGAGGAAGGACCAGGAAAAGTAGTACATGGAACTAAATATGCCTATCACATAAAACAAAAGCAAAAAACTGCACAGGTACCAAAGTATTATCCTTAGATTTTTTCCTAACCTAGCATGCATGTGTGCTAAGTCACTTCAGCTGTGTCTGACTCTGTGGGACCCTGTGGACCACAGCTTACCAGGCTTCTCTCTCCATGGGATTCTCCAGATAAGAATACTGGAGTGGGTTGCCATGCCCTCCTCACTGAAACTTAATATTAACATTTAATAGTGTGATAACTTTAGAAATCAGATTCTACCTCATCATCAGGGTTTTCTGTTATTTGTTATTTTTAATTGTAGGCAATCTCTGTGCCAAGGATCCGCCTAAGGGATAAATTTCTCAAGCCTTTTCTGGGTTCTGTGTTTTTTTCTGGGAATATGGAATCACTTTCTAATATCTTTATAAATGTGGTTGCTGTTCAGTGCAACAACAGTCTTTAAAGTCTACCTTCAGAGAGAAGAAAAAAAGATAAAAATTAAGGAGGAAAAATAGGCACTAGCCCTTTAAAACTCCCGGAGGTCATTTCAACCAGAGTGAAATGGCCAGGGAGTTACAAGAGTAATGACTTCCAGCTTTTTTTCTGAACTTCTAAGATCAGAAGCAAAAATCACTGATTACAACACAGATCTTTTCTATTTTTCATATCTTTTTTCTCTTTTCCCATTTATTACAGAATATTGAGTGGAGTTCCCTATGCTATACAATAGGTCTTTGCTAATTATCAATTTTAAATACATTATAGTAGTATGTATATGTCAACCCCAAACTCCCATTTTATCCATCCCTGCCCTGAATGCTTCCTGTTTGGTAACCATAAGTTTGTTTTCTAAGTCTGTGAGTCTTACTCCGTTTTGTAAATAAACTCATTAGTATCATGTTTTCTCATGGTTTTCTCTGGATATATGCCCAGGAGTGGGAAAGCTGGATCATACGGTAGATCTATTTCAGGTTTTAAAAAAATCTCCATACTGTCCTCCATAGTGGTTGTACCGATTCACATTCCCACCCATAATGTTGGAGGGTCCCTTTTTCTCCATACCCTCTCCAGCATTTATTATTTGTCCACTTTTTGGTGATGTCATTCTGGCTGGTGTGAGGTGATATTTCATTGTTGCTTTGATTTGCATTTCTCTAATAATTAGTGGTGTTGAGCATCTTTTCATGTGCTTTTTGACAATCTGTATATCTTCAGGGAAATGTCTTTTTTTTTAGGTCTTCTGCCAATTTTTTGATTGGTTTGTTTCTGGGGTTTGTTGTTGTTGCTGTTGTTACTATATTGAGCTGCATGAACTTTTTTATAAATTTCAGAGATTAATCCCTTGTCAATTCGCATAATTTGCAAATATTTTCTCACATTCTGTGGGTTCGAAGCGATAAACAAAATGAAACAACATGATCTTTGATATTTGGAGCTCAAGTTCCTTTTTGCCCACCTTGGCTGACACAAGCTGTGTCAAGCTGCTCCTAGAATGTATGCATTGCAGCATGCTGTGGGTCTGGAGATGGAGGATGAGGAGCTGCTACTATGTTATAAGCTGAATTTGATTGACTAAAAGTAATTTCAATTTACCATCCAGGTCTTCCCCCTGGTAGCTACAAGCCTTCAATAGACTCCAGAGTTCCATCAAAAAGTTACATCAAAAAGTTTTTGTCAGTGTAATTGTTGTCTAGGTGTGAAAACAGATTCCTAGTGTTTCCTACTCTACCTTCTTCACAGAATCCTCTCCATTTTATTGCTTTAAACAAGAGGTTTATCTACAATACATTATACTTGGGATCATAAGATACCACTGAAATAATGAGTAGATCTGTGTTTAGTTCCTTTGTTTTCCTTTTCAAAAAAAATTTCTGATGATCTCTTTTAATTATCCCAAATTCACACTGATTGAAGTACATTTTTCACACTGAAATATGCTGTAATGTCCAAAATAGAATATTTAGGAAGGAACTTTGTAATCCTGCTGAGTTTGCATAATTCATATACATGTAAATCTCTCAAGGTTGATTCTTCTTCAAGACACCTTCTTCTTCTTATCTATTTATTTGTTTATTTGTGGCTGTACTGGGTCTTTGTTGCTGCATGCCAGATTTCTTTAGTGGTGGTGAGCAGGGTCTACTTTCTAGCTATGGGGTGCAGGTTTCTCATTGTAGTTGCTTGACACCATCTTCTTTTTATCTAGATATCATCGATGCTGCACGTGGGTTTTCCTAGCTGCGGTGCATGGGGCTTACTCTTCATTTTGGCACTTGGGCTTCTTCTCGTGGTGGCTTCTCTTGTTGCAGAGCTTGGGTTCTAGGTATGTGGACTCAGCAGCTGCGGCTCACAAGCTCAGTTGCTCTGTTGAATGTGGAATCTTCCTGAACTAGAGAATGAACCAGTGTCCCCTGCACTGGGGTGGATTCTTAACCACTGGACTACCAGGGAAGTCCAACTCCATCTTTTTAAAAATAGAAATATATTATTTTATTACACTGACAATTCAGTTTAGTGATTTTTGTGTTATAAATTTATTCAAAATACATTTTAATATATGAAGAAGGTTCAGTGTAATATGTAAGAGTGACATCTCTAAATAAAATATCCTAGTGCCTGATACTTTTCTTTTGACTTTTCCAAAACTTTAAGCTTTATGAAGGTATAACTGACATATAATTTATAAGATATTTAGTACATCATGGTGATTCACATATACATTATGAAATCATCCCCTCATCTAGTTAACTAATACATTCATCATCTTACATGGTTTCCCAGATGGCTCAGTGGTAAAAGAATCCACCTGCCAATGCAGGAGATGCAAGTTCAATCTCTGGGTCAGGAAGATCCTCTGGAGAAAGAAATGGCAACCTGCTCCAGTATTCTTGCCTGGTGAATCCTGTGGAGAGAGGAGTTTCGTGGGCTACAGCCCATGGTGTTGTAAAGAGTCAAACATGACTGAACACTCACACACGCATCCTACATACTTGCTTTTTAAAACTGTACTTGCTTAGCAAATGTTAATTATAAATAAAGTGTTATCAACTATAAATACTATGTTTTACACTAGATTTCCAGACCTTATTCATCACAGAGCTGAAGTTTATACTCTTTTACCAAGCTCTCCCTATCTCTTCTATTTTCTTATTTTTGATGTCTTCTAACAAACATTGGCCACATTTAATGGAGTTTTAAATATTCAGAAACATGCAGCCTGGAGTTTTTTTGTTCATTTATGTATTTTGCATGAAGGTGGTTATTCTATGTGCATAAATAAGTTTTTTCTAGCATTCTTTACCAATGAGATGCTCTAAATATAAAATTTTGAGCATAAATTTATATCATATTTGATTGACATCACCCACTGCTATCTTGAAGTTGAGCAGTAACCCTGAAAAATTTATTGGCTTTTCTTTCACATTACCAAGTTTTGTATCTTCTGTAATCTTGGGTATGGTAATTTTCTCTCAAGCAATAAAAGCAAGTCTACTGTGGATACTTGAAATCAGCCCAGAAGAATTGATAGGTTCTAATATTCATTTCAGGAAATGTTTCCCAATAATAAAATACTTACAGAGTGAATTAAAAAGATATTGCTACCCCTTCTGCTGAATTACTACTATTGAGAAAATCAATATTAACTTATAATTTTGTAACATAATCAAGACTGAATTTTCTGGTGCTTAAATGTAGAGATATTTCTTACCTAGACTTACAAATAGAAAGAAATGCCAGTGGAAGAAATTTATAGCAGATATAAATTGAAATATCTAATATGGCACAAATGAGCATATGGTACATGTGAGCATGTGTGTACTTGTGAGCATAGAGTACATGTGAGCATATGGTACTTATGATCACATGGTACTGAACCCATGCATGTGCAATCTAACATTGGATGTTAGTACAAGAACCTTTTATTTTGATTGACTTTTTTGATCTGGCATTTAAATTTTTTTTATTTTTAGAAATCCTTCCAAAATTACTTTGAAAGGATTGTGTCTGCTATTGCTACAAAATTGTGTGTGCATTGACTACAATTATTAAGGGATATTTCAAGCATTTATTAAACAATAAGGAAGTGATGTTTTGATTTAGCAAAAGATGCTATAAATATTTTTCTTTTTCATATTATTTTCCAATTAGGCAAGTTTGTATGGAGCTTAATCTCAACATTTCTAAATTTTCTAAAGAAAGTAAAATACAGTTTTATATACTGGGCATGAATAAAAGAGATAAATTTATGAGACTGAGGTTAGGACTTACGTAAGCTTATGGAATTTTAGAACTAAGAGGTGTCAAATTCAATCCCTTTATTTTAAAGAGAAAAAGTTCTGAGGCTTAGAGAGCCAAAGAGAATTGTTTGCTCATATTCAAGGTTAGACAGTTATTAAGGCTTAAGCTGGGTCTAAGAGAAAGACAGGATTTAATAACATTGGATAAAAAAAGAATATTTCAGGACATGAAAGCCTATGAGGAAAGGATAATGAGTCTAATGTTTTTACCAGTGTCAATAGGGATACTGCAGTTAAAGGTTACAGGCAGAAAGACATAAATATATGGGCATGAATTTATATAATTACAGAACACACAATAGTTAAATGGGTATAGTATAGATAACTACCATGTGGTTTTTCTTTTCTCCAGAGACATAGATAAAATTCGCTTCAAATACTCTCCCACTTCTTTATTGCCATGTGGAAGGCCAGAGGCCTCAGAAAGATTTTTGCACATTCCTTGAAGGCTAAATTTCCTATTAGTCTCCTTGACTCTGTATTCTGGATACCTTTTGAATTAATTTGGGTTGTGAGTTGTCTTCCCATATCAGTGTACTGTCTCTGTATATTGCGTTTTTCTCAGTTTCCACAAACCCATAAACACATGTGTACATATACCTGTACTTTGGGAGCTTCAATTCTCTACACTGCAAATCTCTTTTCCAAAGGAATCCATTGTTGCATTTTTCAGTGTTTCTTTAAGGACATTTTCCTATGTATAGCAATTTTAAAAGAAAATATTCATTCATAAGGGGTCAGGTTCTCTACATAGTTCTGCATCTTATAATTTTCCTTTAATATCATACAATGAAGTATTTTGTTATCAGTATACACAAAGCCATTTACACATCACATCAGAATTGTGTGAAAAGACGAAATGTTTCACTGAAATAACTATTCTAACTTCTAACTGTGGAAAGAGAAAGTTATGTATCATAAGTGCAATTGTGCTAAGGGTGTGCAGTGGATTCTAGGAGAAATGTTCCTTTTTGCTAAAAAAAAGGAAAAGAAAAGAAATTCTGAGAATACTGAAATACCTTAGGGAATAGCAATTATTTTCAGCTTCTCTGGATTTGTTTTCTTTCTTTATGCTGTTCTAGAAAGGAGAAATCTTAAATATATCATGTTTTCTTTTTTCCATGCTGACCTTTTAGGATTATCTGCTTCCTTCTTTGTATTTTTTTAATCATTATTGTCAGAGTAATATTGAAATGAAGCAAAATAACCAAGCACAATGTGTAAAGTATCTAAAGATTGTTTAATAATAGCCATTGTAACTAAATTCTGAGTGCTTAGTATTTGTCAGTGTTGTCATATGTTCAGTGACTTGCCTATTTTTCATTCTTTAGTCTTCACAAAAATTCAGTCATTGATGTACAGTTATTGATGTACAGTTATGTACAGTTATTGATGTTTCTATGCCTTCCACACAGACTTGGATTAGCACGTTGGGACCTTCTCTGAGATAAGCAAAAAATAGTTAATGGGACAGTCATGATTTGACTTTAAGGCCATATAACTTACCTCAAACAAACAAAAATCAAAAGACCAGGAGAGTACTCCGGGGTAAAACATGACAAAGTAGCGACTGTCAAAGAATTAACACTCTTTTGTCCCACTACCCTTTCATAGGTTTGAATCATGTATTGGCCTCACCTGAAGAGTAGGTCATGAAATCCAAAAACGTCCATCTGGTAAACCCAGGATGGCCTAGAGGCTTTAGGAGGAGAAACTGTATATGATTGCACGAGGCTGAGCGGATTTTTCTGCCAATTACCCAAGAACAAGTGTGAGTTTTTCTTGGGCCAAGCCTAGGGAAAGGAACAAGCTCTGACACTAATGAAATTTTGTGTGGGTGTAGGAGCAGATGGCAATCAGCTTGTGCACTGGAATTCTGAGAAAGCTCGGAGAATGTATGAAAAAATGAGTGCTGCCAAAAGATTGATAAGCAGCTCCCAAAGGAATGAAGCATATGTGTCTAAGGATGCTGATGGGTTATGTAGCTCAGGCTTCTGCCTCACTGTGCATTCTATACTCATCACATTTAATATTTGTGTTAATAATTATTTTAGGGTCATTAAAATCTCTCAATATGATTTTATATATTTTTTCTGTAAATCAGATATTTAAATGAATGTTCTCATTTGTAAGTGATGTGGTGGAAATGTACCACATATAATTAATGCACAAAATCAATTACCTGAACAAATTCATGTCAATAAGTGCATTCAGCCAAGTATTATGTAATTCTTCATAAAAGTACTTCATTTTTGCCTCTGCAAATGCTCTAAATCCCCACTTGAAATACAGAAATAACTAATTCATTTTAAATGAGACTGCCTCCCTCTTAATGTGTTTGGCACTTGCTGCTGACTGCCTGTATTACGTATGCTTTGGGGAAAGCTTATGCCTTTTACCTTTGACACTGCATTAACCATGTTTCAAACTTCTGTAAATCTGTTTTAACATCTGCCATGCAGGCAATTGCTGGACATTCCTTGTTCTGGCCAACCCAGTAACAATCATTTTGCCTTGGCCTCTTACCTTCCTTATCACCACCCTAGTTCAGTTCAGTTCAGTTCAGTTGCTCAGTCGTGTCCGACTCTTTGCAACCCCATGAATCGCAGCACGCCAGGCCTCCCTGTCCATCACCACCACCCCAGACCACTCCCTTACTCCCACTTCCTTAGGAGGCATTCTTCTCTTGGAGGTGTGCTTTTCAAACACAAACCAAGAAATCCAGAGCACCCCACACACACACACACACACACACACCAACCACTTCCTTACTGTACTCTCACTGGACCACTATCCAACTCTCTTGCTAATCACTCCAAGGCCAGTACCAGACAACCAGAGACAGTGTTATATCCCAGAGCCTACACTACAGGTTCTTGTTCAAGTCCCCCCTTCTCTTCTCCTGATGGACCTCAGTTCTTGCTCACCTCCAACCTGCCACAGACCCTGGTGCAAGCAAGGTGGTCCACTTCTGGGGTGCAACAATAATCTGTGTTTTCAATGGAAGTGATTCTCATTCTGTTGTCTTTACTCTACATTAAATTTTCTATTAACATGCTATATTTTAAAACAGCCATGTAGTAGTTTTTTTCTCTAGACACTCAGACATTTTTTTTTAACCTGGCTCTGTACTTTCTACCTTCTCAGCATTTCCTCCAATACACTGTAGTGAAAGGTAGAGTATGTGAATTTCATGTGGGAGGAAACTCACATTTTTAATTGACATTGACATTAGTTGTAGAATACAGAGAGATCCCTGAACTCATCATCCAGTTTTCTCCAGTGGTGCCATTTTGCAAAACTATAATACAGAAGCACAAACAGTATTGACATTGATTCAATTTTCTGATATTTTCATTTTGTAAAAACATATTTTTTGATCATTGCCCTAGATAAAAAATACTCAATATGGATACTAAGATATGGCACTTCCTATAAAGAAAACAGCCACTCCCTGCCAACATTTTTGCAGCAGATGAGAAATATTTCTTTTTAGTATTTGTATGTTTAATGTCTCAGCCAAAACGCAATTCTGTAATTGTGGCTGACTCAGAGTTGTTACTATAATATCATTGACTATTAGGATTAAATGGTCAGTATATGAATTGACCTACAATGTAGAAGGGCTAAAATTTTGAAAACTATATTCAATATGGTTTCAATTTGTAACTGATATGATTGGAGACCAATTCCAATTTTAGACATTTGTTTCCACTATCTCAGTTTTTTTTCATTTTCAGCAGTGTGTTTTGAGACCTTGATGGCATATCTGATTGAATCTAAACTTACTGTTGCCATAGCATTACTTTTCCACATTGCCTATAAATCCAGGAGGAGGGGAAGAAAACATTTAGTTTGTGTGGAAAAAATAAAAGAAAACTCCATTTAGTACTTTTTCCCAAACTATACTCAGACTTCAATGCTAAAAACAACTTCCTCCCCACTTAGAGACGTTTTCAGTATTGACCCTAACACTTTGTTGCTGCTTCCCCTTTTGGGTGACTCATTTTACAATTGGCATATTTGGTCTTGCAGATTTAGGAAAATGAAAATTATCTCCATTTAAATTTTTTTTTCCTTTTGGCTTGATATAAGATATAGCAGTATAAATAAAACTGCAAATCTACAAGCTGAAATTTCCACATATCAGTTTTCAAAGATTATCTGTTGAAATGAGTTTCTTTTTGGTTTATATGAAACTAGCACAGGACTATCAACACTAGTAGTACTTTCCTTCCAAAAGCTGTGATAATTGCCTTTTTCTCTGCACTGAATGACAAATGAAAATCTATATAATTTTTTCCATATGGATTTCTGAGCATCTATCTTCAAATGTACTGAAAGTATAAACTGAATATATATCATTTTGGTGAGCTGAAAATGAAAGTATGCATATTGGTAGTCTGATGTACTTATTCTACTCAAGGCTAGATCAAGGGTTTCTTTTTTTTAGTTCTACCCTTTGAACAGAATTGGTTATTAGTACTGTTTGATGTAAAAGAAACTATCTTTGGGAGAAACGAATAGCTAACATTATTTATCCTTCAAAGTAAATAAATATATTGAGAAATATTTTCTTTCTGGAAAGGTTTAAAATGAGAAAGTCTGTGTTTTAGGTGGTTATGTGTGATCAGATGATAAGTTGTGTCCAACTCTGTGATCCCATGGATCTTAGCCCACCAGGCTCCTCTGTCCTTGGAATTTTCCAGGAAGGAATACTGGAGTAGGACCATATTTCCTATTCAAGGGGATCTTCCCAACCCAGGGATCAAATGTGCATCTCTTACACTTCCGCCCTGGCAGGCAGACTCTTTACCCTTAGCACCACTTGGGAAGCCTCATTTCAGGTGCGTGCATGTGTGTGTGTTCGTCACTCAGTCACGTCAGACTCTTTGCAACGCCCTGGACTGTAGCCCATCAGGCTCCTCTGTCCATGCAATTCTAGAGTGGGTTGCCATTCCCCATTCCAGGGGATCTTCCCCAAACTTACTTTCTCTTATTTCAGTTCCCAAGTTTTAACCTCTTTGGAGGATTGATAGGAAATAACATCTGTAGAACCTACACCTCCAAAGCTACACCTAGCTGTAATATGCCTCACAGAAATTACCCCTTACTCAACAACACACTCCTACAAATCTGACTACTGTATGTTTAATATGATGCCTCTATCAATTTAACTGAATTGTTTCCTTAGAAATGTTTGTACAAGGGTTTTATATTACATCTATGTTACAACTTTACACAGTTCAGATCTGATTTATATACTGTCTTTATGGTGATAAAGTTACTTTTCAATTATGCACTTAGAATACTAAATATGTCCTATTTATTTTCATGTAAAGTTTATATGTATATTAATATATATATATATATATAATCTACTAACTACTCCGAAATTCCTTAGCTGCTACACTAGACTTCTATATGCTGGGCATATCTTTTGAAGTTAATGAGTCCCTACATATTAGCAGTTAGCTGAATTTTTTTTTTCATGGTTAGAATATTTTATGTAGCACTGAAAATGCCATTAAGCCATTTAGTGTTTTAAATGGAGTCATCTCAATGGATGCCTTTCAGAATATTAAAACAATTTCCCTGCTTTTATAAAAGCTTGGTTTGGGGAGCACAATTGAATTGAGCTGTTCAAGTCATCTTAAAAGTCATTGAACATGGATCATTTTGGCAGACAGGACAGCTTGAACTGATGCAAAATAAGTCCCTGTTACATGAAGACAAGATGTTTGATAAGTATGAGAGAAATCTTTTGTCCTAAATAAAAAGAAAGCTATATCTACCATTGAAAGTATGCTCTTCATTTAGTCCCTTTCTAAAAGGGCTAAATGAATTTAAATAGCCCAAAGTATTGAATACTTTTCTAGAAGACTGCAGAGATCATGCTGATCTAATTAGCAAAATTGCAAGCTTTCTATATGCCATTTTCCTTTTTATTAGCCAATTGGAAATAATATACTACCATAGGGAAACTCACTTTTCTTTTTTATGTAGTACTCTTGTTCTACGTTCACCAGCTCCGCTGCCACAGTTCTATAATAAGCTTTTTGAATATGGACAAGTCTCTTAAGTCTTTGTTCCAGTTCACTTTCTGGGATAAAGGAGATAGCATCCCACCCTACTATTTAGTAAATTACTACTCTTAGAAACTGAATGTCACCCTAGAGCATTAAACCTCAAAGACTTAATGTACATTCAAAGAACTAACCAAGAGTTATTTGCACACTGGAACCTTCAGGCAAGCTGAGAAAAAGATAACTAATGAAAAAGTCCATAAAACACTTATGTTGTAAAGTATCAGGATACTTGTATGCAACATTAAGTGATAACACACTTAGAATGCTTTGGGTAATTTTACTTAAATAGAAAACTTTGAAGCACTTATTTAAGACTGTTCATTTTGACCCCTTGTTTTGGGAAACTGCTTAGCACCCTTGGTGAGCCATCTATGTACTAACTGCTCTAGACCTACTATGAGACACGCTGATCAGATTCAACTGCCCCCTGGAACCTTTGCCTTTTTTTTTTTTTTTTTTTTGTCTAAACAAATCCATTTTGAAATTTTCATGTGTGTGTGCTCAGTTGTGTCCGACCCCAAAGACTATAGCCCACCAGGTCCCTCTGTCCATTCAATTTCCTAGGTAAAAATACTGGAGTGGGTTGCCATTTCCTTCTCCCAGGGATTTTCCCAACCCAAGGATCGAATCAACATCTCCTGCATCTCCTGCATTGGCAGGCAGATTCTTTACTTCTAAGCCACCAAGGAAGGTGCTAAAATTCCTACTCTTCCCAAATCACACTTATCAGAAAAGGAGCTCACTACTTACACTGCTGAGCTTAGAGGCATCTTTCAGGTACCCTATCTTTTTTCATAAAACCATCCGCAGATCCATCCTTTCTTACTTTCTTCATCTCTTCTTTCAAAAAGCATCCTGCCTTCTTTTAAAGAATAACTCTTTCTCTTCTTGTCAGTGTCCCCTCTGGCCTTTGCTGGACCCTTGGTGTATCCAATATCCACTTTAAACAGACTTTGACATTCATTACAATACCTCTCTTATGGATTGTTATCTTCTGCATATAAAATTCTGTCCAAACCATTCCTGAAAAACACTTCTTCATTCTGACTCTCCTCGCTGCGCTGTCAGAGTGACTGCCTTCACCATATCTCCAGTAAACAGACAAACAACTGTAGTTAATATGAAAGTTGAGTACCAGGTGATGGGGTATATGTGCCATCTCAGTAGTAACTTAGCCTGGTCCATAAATGTCATTCTTGTCATTTAGATGACATAAAGCTAGGGTAATTTCCCAGTGCTGAATCTTACTAACCAGGTGTTGGTGAATAGATGAATGAATGAATGAAAAATAAATAGGACATAGTTTCATGAGATTTGGTCTTGGGTTATGAACACACCAAGGGAGAAAGTTTTAGCAGATATTCAAAGCCAGAGAAAGCTAGTTCCAGGGAGTTATTTTTGTTTACTACATTTTGGTAAGTAACTTACTTATAAAAAGCAGAAAAAATTAGGCAGATTTATTTCTTTATCATTGCAAAAATTTCCAGTTATCAGTATAGAGTTCCCTTAAGAGAGCTTATCTTTTTATAGGGTGCCACTCACAGATGTACTTGGGATCCTATATCTAGGAGGCTATATTTCAAGCCAGCTTCAAAGCAACTGTTATTTTTAGACCAATTTTGCCTCACATGTAAAGTCAGCCTCAGAAATTCTAACCTCTATTTCTGCTTAGTGTGGACTTGTAGAGTTTTAAGGTGGAAAGGGGAATTTTAAGTCTCCCTCATTTTGGTAGGTTGATTGCAAAAATGTCCCCAAATCTGCAACTCTCCCTCTATTTAAACCCTTTCCAATGTGACTGTAGATTTTAACATCAAGAGGTAGACTCTACCATGTGGGTGCATGGCAGAAAGCAGCACAATATTGTAAAGCAATTAGCCTCCAATTAAAAATAAATTTTAAAAAGAGGTATACTATCACTTCAGCCTATGAATTGGGTTGATTTGTTGATTTCTTTGACCAATACAGTCTGGTAGAAGTGGCATCATGCTAAGTCCCCTTTGCACTTCTTTGCTCATTCTCTTAAAATCTTGTTATCTTGTGAAGCTCCCAGGTGGCCAGGACCACCCAAAATAAACCTACAGGCTGTGTATTTGTTGGATGATTCTTCCCCTCAGTGAATATTTCTGAAGCTTCATTGTTTTAATCTCTGAAATTGTTGTAATAATAAAGTATTTTCTGATGATTAAAAAATTTTTAAAACGTAAGCACTAGCCACCTAGCAGGCATTCAATGCTAATTTATATTATGTTGCATTTTCCATTCATCTCTGAATATTTTATGTTCCAGTCCATTATTCAGTTCTGCTAGACTCAGCAAAACAGGTACTGAAGGTCATTGCCTGATTCTGGGTTGAGTTCTGAGATTCCAAAGATAAATTATACATGAAACTCATGCAAGAGAATCTTATAAGCATTAAGCTTTAGTGAAACTATTAATTAGGTCTAATTAAACTAGCTACTTCACCAAGAGTATCTCAAGTTTCTTTATATTGCCAGCCTTCAGCCTCATTTCCTATACTGTCACGAAACTACATTATAAAAAGACAGAACTGATCCAAGCACTCCTCTATTAATAACAGTAAAATAACAAAATTGACAATACTTGTGTCTGATTTGCTTCATGTTTCTAAAGATTAGTTTTCAAATTTCTCACGACAAATAAGGTCTTTCATTCTTTAAAACTATCCTCTATTTTCTCTAAACCTCAGTTACTTCATCAATAAAATAGACATAAGATCTTCATACGTTTGATAATTAAATGTGGTCAAGCATTGGAATCACTTAGAATGTCTTCTATAAGTACTCAATAAGAGGTTGGTACTTCTATTGTGTCTATTCTAGTATTATTCTGTTAATATTTATGTTGTTACTTATCTCACTATCACTGCTATGGCTACTACTTCAGCTGACTTTATTATTTGTTAATAAGGTCTTCCTTATTCCGTAAAAGTAAACTCTCCATAATTTTGATAAATGATGCCCTTTAATTCTATGTTAAAATTTTTCACATGCTATTTCCTCTAAAAAGGCTTTCTAACCCTTTCCCAACTTGTGTACCCTTACTCTTATTCAAGAATCACTTCACCTGTTCCTTCCTTGGTGAAATGTTATCTCACTCCTTGAGGCAGAGCTAGATACCCTACCTTTTATATCCCCATAACTGTTTCATTCTTATCTCTCAAAGTCACTTACCAGACTGCACAGCAATTTCCTTATTTTCGTATATATGTTTGTATATGTATTTAAGGGCATATACTTTTTCTCAATACTTATATTTCCCTCTAGTCTGGGACATAATATTTATTCAACAAATATTGTGATAATTAACATGCACACTTAAGGATTGTTATTAAAAAATCATCAATATTCTTCTAGCAATCTTTTGCTTAGGTTTTCTTTTTTTATTTCCTAACTGTACATAGCAATTTCACATATTTCTCATTCCTGATTCTCCTCTATTTTAAGAAGGCACATATGCATGAAATAAGTCCAAAATTATAAAATATTTCTGCTTTCTAATAGTCTAAACAAAAAATACACTCCATTAGAAATAATCCCTGTTTATGTTTTAAGACTATAAGGTGACACATTCGATTTATTTCTTTAAAATATTTTTTGTGTTAATGGGCAAGTATTAATTTATTACTATGACTTTAAAGGGCTTCCCTTGTGGCTCAGCTGGTAAAGAATCCACCTGCAATGCAGGAGACTTGGGTTTGATCCCTGGGTTGGGAAGATCCCCTGGAGAAGGGAAAGGCTACCCATTCCAGTATTCTGGCCTAGAGAATTCCATGGACTGTTATAGTCCATGGGGTCGCAAAGAGTTGGACACAACTGAGAGACTTTCACTTTCATTACTTTAAAACTTCCATATTTTTAATGTAAGGAATAACAAATATGATTTATATATATGACACATTCTATGACGATAACTATCTGCTTGGTGTTTTAGTAGACATAGACCAAGATGGCTTTAATGTTCCCCTCAATTTGACTACACTTTAGACAAAAAGCGATTGTCTTGATTGGAGGTTACTAAGGTCACCAACCTCCCTCTTCTGAGAATCCTTACCTTACAAAAAAAAAAAAAAAATCTTTCTTTGCCCCTTTCATATTTAAATCTTCCTCCAGTCTCTTACCAGGATTATAACCCAGGAATGAATGTCTAATGGATCTGAGGACCATGTTTTTGCAATGCCATCAAGAGAGAGTTGCTATTTCTCACTACCTATGGGAGGGTAGAAAATTAACTTGAATAAAAGCCAGTTAGCAAACACAGATGTCCCAATCACATTGGCCAACTTCCTCTAGTACTTTTCCACTAGCTCAGCCCAGTGCTTACCAACTCTCCCAACTTTTTTTTCAGTGGGATTGACTTTTATTTGTCCCTTATTACAATATTGACTATTGTAATAGTCTTGAATTGTCTGTTTTGTCATTGAATTGTCCTTACCTGTTTAACGTCTCAGGTGTAACTTTACTTTGATAGCACTTTTAATGCATTATAAAAAAGGAAACTTTAGACTTCTATTTTACAATGTGAATATATTAGTTTCCTCTTGTTGCTAAAACAAATTACCACAAATTTATTGGCTCTAAATGAGACAAATTTATTCTCTTATAGTTCTGAAGATCAGACATCTGAAATCCATTTCCTCGGGCTAAAGTCAAGGTGTCAGCAAAGATGGTTCCTTCTAGAGGATCTGTGAAGAGGACCTTTTTCACTCCCTTTTCCAGCTTCTAGTACAGCTTTCCCCGTATTTCTTGGCTCTGGCCCATTCTTCCATCTTTCAGCACAGCAGCATAGACTGCAAGTCTCGTTCAGCTTCTGCCATTGCATGGCCTTTCTCCTCTAATCTCCTTCCTGCATCCCCTTGAAACTCCAGCATAATCTCCCCATCTCAAGATCAGTAACTCAGTGACACCTATAAAGTGCCTTTGCCATATAAGCTAATATTCACAGGTTCAGAGATTAGGATGTGGATATCTAACAGTGGCCATTATTATTTAGCTTAGCACAGCAGATTTTAAAAATCTTTAATTAAAAAATTAAAACATAAAAAAAACCTTTAAACAAAAAAATCCTCAAATCTAGGACTATTTTCAAGCTTAATTTTACCAAAAGAATAAAATTTATTTACATGTTTTTTGAATATTTCTGGAAAAAAACCATTATATAAGGAAGACCTATTATACCCACTATATATGTAATATTACAAAGTCAAACTTTCCTTTGCTTTGTATTTTGTTTGAACACTCACATCTGTGCATGGAAGACAAATGCACAGAGGCAAGTCTCTTTTGTGTTACTTAGGATTTTGTATTTAGAAAATAAGTTTCTATGCTGTGTATCATTTGGATAGTAAGGGTTTTAGGATAAGATTATTCTCTTTTTTACATGATATTTTGGGGAAATATTGATAAGAAGGGTGATGAAACTGCAGAATTTTGGTTATATATATATATTTTTTACAAAAAATTCTATATTGGAGTATAGTCAATTAATAATGTCATCTTAGTTTCAAGTGGGCAGCAGATAGATTCAGCCATACATACACAGACATGGATCCATTCTCCCCCACAAACTTGCCTCCCATTCAAGCTGTTATATAACATAGAGTGCTATATAATATGTCCTTGTTGGTTATGTTTAAAATATAGCAGTGTGTACATGTTGATCTGAAACTCCCTAACTTCCTAACTTCCCCCTATTCATCCCCCCTGGCGAGTATAAGTTCATTCTCTGAGTCCAGAATTACAGTTAGATTTTTAACTGTTCCATCTTAATACTTACTGAATACCTGAATGCTATTTTAATGGAGTTTGGACTTGACAGAGCTCAGCATTTCAATTATAACCAATTTTACACTGTTTCATTTAATTTTATACATGCCAAAGTAAAATAATTTTTTTATTTTTTTTTATATTAAGTATATATTTCTTTATTTTTTTATTTTTTTTCCAGCTGATTTATTTATTTATTTATTTATTTATTTTTTTAATTTTTATTTTTTTTTTATTTTTAGTTTTTTATTTTTTACATTTTAAAATCTTTAATTCTTACATGCATTCCCAAACATGAACCCCCCTCCCACCTCCCTCCCCAGAACATCTTTCTGGGTCATCCCCATGCACCAGCCCCAAGCATGCTGCATCCTGCGTCAGACATAGACTGGCGATTCAATTCACATGATAGTATACATGTTAGAATGTCATTCTCCCAAATCATCCCACCCTCTCCCTCTCCCTCTGAGTCCAAAAGTCCGTTATACACATCTGTGTCTCTTTCCCTGTCTTGCATACAGGGTCGTCATTGCCATCTTCCTAAATTCCATATATATGTGTTAGTATACTGTATTGGTGTTTTTCTTTCTGGCTTACTTCACTCTGTATAATTGGCTCCAGTTTCATCCATCTCATCAGAACTGATTCAAATGAATTCTTTTTTACAGCTGAGTAATACTCCATTGTGTATATGTACCACAGCTTTCTTATCCATTCATCTGCTGATGGACATCTAGGTTGTTTCCATGTCCTGGCTATTATAAACAGTGCTGCGATGAACATTGGGGTACATGTGTCTCTTTCAATTCTGGTTTCCTCGGTGTGTATGCCCAGAAGTGGGATTGCTGGGTCATAAGGTAGTTCTATTTGCAATTTTTTAAGGAATCTCCACACTGTTCTCCATAGTGGCTGTACTAGTTTGCATTCCCACCAACAGTGTAGGAGGGTTCCCTTTTCTCCACACCCTCTCCAGCATTTATTGCTTGCAGATTTTTGGATCGCAGCCATTCTGACTGGTGTGAAGTGGTACCTCATTGTGGTTTTGATTTGCATTTCTCTAATAATGAGTGATGTTGAGCTATTAAAGATCTAAATGTAAGATCAGAAACTATAAAACTCCTAGAGGAGAACATAGGCAAAACACTCTCAGACATAAATCACAGCAGGATCCTCTATGATCCACCTCCCAGAATGCTGGAAATAAAAGCAAAAATAAACAAATGGGATCTAATTAAAATTAAAAGCTTCTGCACAACAAAGGAAAATATAAGCAAGGTGAAAAGACAGCCTTCTGAATGGGAGAAAATAATAGCTAATGAAGCAACTGACAAACAACTAATCTCAAAAATATACAAGCAACTTCTGCAGCTCAACTCCAGAAAAATAAACGACCCTATCAAAAAATGGGCCAAAGAACTAAATAGACATTTCTCCAAAGAAGACACACGGATGGCTAACAAACACATGAAAAAATAATTTTTTTAAATGAAAAGGGATTTTTTAAGCAATGTTTTATAATATTAAGTACAATAATGTGAGTTCTCTATTAATATGCTGCAGGAGAGCCCCATGACACTCAGAACACAAGTGAAGCGAAAGTAAAGTTGCACGGTCGTGTCCGACTCTGCAACCCCATGGACTGTAGCCTACCAGGCTCCTCCATCCATGGGCTTTTCCAGGCAAGAGAAGTGGGTTGCCATTTCCTTCTCCAGGGGAGCTTCCCGACCCAAGGATCAAACCCGGGTCTTCTGCATTGCAGGCAGACGCTTTACCCTCTGAGACCCCAGGGAAGCTTGGAAACAGAATACAAGGCAAAGTTCTAAAAAAATACACTGTCTGACCTGTGCGCTAGCTATTCCACACCCACAGCACTCTTGTTCTTCCCACATGCCAGGCATGTTCCTGCCTTGGGATATTTGTTCTTGCTCTCTCTACCAGAACATTTTTCCCAAAAAGCCTCCTGGCTCACCAGTTCTTCCCTGTTAAGTCCTTGTCAAGAGTCACATTTTTTTTTTCAATTGAAGTATAATTGCCTTACAATGTTGTGTTAGTTTCAGCCATGCCACAAAGCAAGTCAGCTATATGTATACATATATCCCCTCCCTCTGAGATCGCCCTCCCACCTACCTCCTTCCCACCCATCTAGATCATCAGGAATAGAGGCGGTAGAGGTGGAGAACAGACATGTGGGCACAGTGTGAGAAGGGGAGGGTGGGATTAATCTGGAGATTAGGATTGACATACATATACTACCATGTGTGTGTAAAATAGATAGCTAATGGGAAAAGTCTCTTTCTTAATGAGGTCTTCCCTGATGGGATTGCATTACTTAAAATTACACCTCACTCCCATGTTATTTAGGACTTCCCTGTAGCTCAAATGGTAAAGAACCTGTCTGCGATGCAGGGTTCAATCCCTGGGTGGGGCAGTTTCTCTGGAGACAAGAATGGCAATCCACTCCAGTATTCTTGCCTGGAGAAGTCCATGGACAGAGAGGCCTGGCAAGCTATAGTCTGTGGGGTCTCAAGGAGTCAGACAAGACTGAGTGACTAACACACACCCATGTTATTTACTTACATCTGTTTACTTAAATGAAGTGAAAATTCATCTTGTGAAATGCACAAATCTTAAATATTTCCCAGTGAAGACACAGAATATTTCCATCACCAAATATTTGCATTTCTAAATATCCTTGTTCCTCCCACCAATCAGTTATACCCCGTCCCTGCCCCATAGACAACCACTGTTTTCATTTCAATGACTGTTGTTTTTGAGCATCATGAAATAGGACCTGCAGAATTTTCTTTTGTATCTGGAAGAATTCGCCAATGTAGTATCAGATATCTGTAGTTAGTTCCTGTTTATTGCTGAGCAGTATTGCATTGCATAACTACACCACAGTTTATCCATTCTTATAGTTGACTGAGTTATGGATTATTTCCAGTTTAATGCAGTTATAGATTGTTTCTAGTTAGGGAATACTTTTAATAAAGCTGCAATAAGTGCTTTTGTGCAGTATCTTTATAGACATTGGTTTTCATTTCCATTGTGTAAATTACCTATAGTAGTCAAAATTCTCCAGAAGGCAAAAAACCCAACAAGTCATGTGTTTGTGTATAGAGAGAGGTTTGTTTTAAGGAATTGTCTCATATGATTATGGAGGCTTGACAAGTTCAAAATCAGACAAGGTAGGCTAGTAAGCCAGAGACTCAGGAAGAGTTGCAGTTCAAGTTCAAAATCAGTCTGCTGGCAGAATTCTTTCCTGCTCCTGAAAGGTCAGTCTTTGTTCTCTTATGGCCTTCCCCTGATTGAAGAAGGCCCACCCACATTACAAAGAACAATATACTTTATCAAAGTCCCCCAATTTAAATGGTATTCTCCTATACAATGGAATATTACTCTGTCATAAAAATAAACAAAATTCACTCAATTGTAGTGATGTGGATGGACCCAGAGTCTGTCACACAAGGTGAAGCATGTCAGAAAGAGAAAAATAAATATCATATATTAATATGATATCTATTGGAATGGAATATGATATCTATGGAATCTGGAAAAGTGGTACTGATGAATCTGTCTGCAAGGAAGGAATAAAGATGCAATCACAGAGAATGGACTTTTGGACCCAGGAGAGGAAGGAGAGAGAGGGACAAACTGAGAGTAGCATAGACATACATATGCTACCATATATAAATATTAGCAGATAGGTAGTGGGAAGCTTCTGTAGCACAGGGAGCTCATCTCGGTGCTCTGTGAGGACCTGGAGGGGTGGGATGGGGGGAGGGAGGAGGGCTCAAGAGGGAGAAGATACGTGTGCATAGCTGATTCACTACGTTGTACTGCAGAAACTAACACAACATTGTAAAGCAATTATACTCCAATTTAAAAATTAATTTTAAAAATGTTAAAATGTCATTCTCAACCCCTTGCCTAAAGAAACACCTTCCCAGAAATATCCCAGATAATATTTGACTAAATATGTGGCCCAGCCAAATGGATACATAAAATTATCCATCACAAGATCACAGTAGTTTTATTTACTTCTTTCCAATATTTATTATTTTTATTTTATTTTAATTTTTTACTTACTTGCATAGATGGGGCTATAAACCTAACATTGTATGAAAGAAGTGAGATCAGATATCCATGCTCCATTCTCTACTGTAGAGGGAAAATGATCAATATTTTGCCATTATGTATTACATTAGCAATGTGCTTTTCACAGATACTCTTTATCATATTGCAGATGTAATACTAATTTTCTGAGACTTTTAAAGAAAATGATTAGTGGATATTAAATTTTGCCAAATGCTTTTTTCCCCAGTCTTATTTAGGTGATTATATAGTTTTCTTCTTTATTCTGTTAATGTAGTAAATTGCACTGATTGATTTTAAATGTTAAAATAACTTTGCATTCCTGTAATAGACTGCACTTGGACGTAATATATCATTTTTTATACATTGCTGGACTTAATTCGTCAGCACTTTGTTTTGGCATTTATATTAAAGACATTGCTCTGCAATTTTGCTTTTGTTGTTTTATAATGAATTTGAGTTAGATAATGTTTTCCCTCCTGTATATTTTCAGGAAATGAGCCCTTTGTGATCCAACATACCTCTCAGAATCTTCGTTAAGGAATTGAACCAATGCAGGAAAATTGGATCTTCTCCCTAGGAATATGAAATTGGGCCCCACAGAATAAAGAATATTGTCGGGCTCCTCAGTAGGAACTGGGAACATGAAGAATCTGTATTTGTACCATTGGGGAACCCACCAATTAAAAATGCAGACAGAATTAAAAATGAATCATTCTTAAGTGGAGAGGGAGAGGGCGAAATTGGATGCTTTCTAGTTTCAAGGATAGGTTCCTGCTGAAGAATTATACTTTTCCTCCTTGGAGTTCATAAAATTTCCCTAAAGCTTATTTAAACTTTCTTTTCGAGGAGGTTAGGGGTGGAGGAACACTCCCAAAATGACCTTTGGATGCCACTTATGTATTTCTTTGTATGTGTTTTTAAAAATTCGGTTTACATTTGGGGAAAAAAAAATTGGCTGAAATTAGAAATCATGAGGCTGACAACCATTCTAGCTGCTTTCAGTAATTTATTAACATTCCATTTCTTTAATCAAATAGCTGACTGACTTAAATTAATAGAAAAGCATGGTGAGATTTTATTCACATCACTATTATGTGCAGAGTATGCTTTATATATTATATATATAAATTCAAATGTAACCTTTGTGTTTCATAAATATATTTTTGTCCCTAATGGAATCTTGTAACAAAATTCTTAAGGAGCTCTGAGACTTCTGGGCACTCAAACAGCTTTAGGTTTAAATTAACTTAGGAATTGATTTCCACTTCAAATAGTGTTTTACTAAATGCAAAAGTATAGATTGGATCACTTCTTCAAGAAGGAATCTTCAAATTGATAGGTCTAAATTTTACCCCTGAACACTGTTTCAACTTGCACTGTTTATACATGAAAAACCCCCGTGACACCTAATTTAGTGGCAAATGCAATTACATAGATCTTGAAGGGAAGTTCTTCATCAGCTAGCAGGCAAATAGTGAAAACTGCCTCTTATTCTGGTGTCTGCTTTCTGCTCTCATCATCTAGCATGGGTGAGGATTTAATAAAAGAAAAAAAGATTTTCTTGTTTATATTCCAGAAGAGAACACTGAGAAAAGAATTTGAAAAAGCTGAATTAGGGGTATTTATATCTTTGAATCATGGTGAGTCTGTTCACTGTTTACTTTGATTTCATGGGTAAATGACATCTCAGTTTAGCATTGTTTCAGCAGAACACTTATTCTAAGTCAACTCCCTTTATTGTTCTATACACAATTTGTAGACAGTTTTATATTCTCCCATGGCATTAATACCCTCTGTAATTTTAAGAACTATTGAACTGGTTGGTCTTGAATTAAATATATATATATATATATATATATATATATGTATGTATGTGTGTGTGTGTGTGTGTGTGTAAGTATGTATATACACACAGAGAGATAGATTTTCTTTTGAGCTCCCTTTGGGAACTAATATTTTTTTGTATCTAATATTTTCAAAAACTCCACATATTGGTATAAAATATATGGAAATAATTATCAATCTAAGATTTACTTTTTAGAAAAAAATGAATGGACAAAATGGTTGCTAACAGATTTCCCTAAGGGAATATTATTCAACTATTGAATTTAGATGCACACTGAATATTATTTTATGAAATCTTTTGCCTTTTCCTTAAAATTCTTTCTACTCCACATTTGAGTCCTTTCTTTGGAAGAGAGGCTGGTTACTGGATGTTTGGACTGAAGAACAGTGGCATTTGGGAATTCCAATTCCTCTCATCATTTCAAGCACAAACAAAAAATCCACTCTCTTATTTTTTATTTTCTTTAGAATAAAATCAGGAGCTAGAGGATTGTGTGCACTCTTTATTGAAGGGTCAGACACCAGAGTGGGCTTCATACCTACTAGAGAAAAGGCTCCACTCTGTTGCCAATCAGAAGACCAGCTAGGCTGAGCTTAGGAATGTTTCTGGCTGTGGTGTCTCTGGGAAGCCTAGGCTCAAATGAGATACAGCTCCTGCGGGGGTTAATGGTATTGGGGAAGCACAGTAGAACATTCCCAGAGGGTTGAAATTACAGGAAGACCTAAGGTTCCTGTTTGAACTCTGGTCCATTCTCCACCTAGAAGGAATTAAGGCTCTGGCCAGGTTTCTGTTTTATCCTCCACCATGAGATGAAAAATATAATCTCTCTAAGAGGTCAGAAAATAAAGATATCATATATAGAAATTTTTAACTCCTTCATCAGATAATTTTATCCTTAAAGTAAGACCCAGGAAAATTTAATATTTAAAAAAATAGATTTCAGTTCTTCACAGACGATACAAATTTTCCATACCAGTTTGTTCTCCTTGGGGCTGAGGAGTGGCGGGGTGGGGCTTTCATTTTGAACTAATTTGAGAGATGGGAGGGGGGTTCAGGATTGGGAACACGTGTACACCCGTTGCGGATTCGTGTTGATGTATGGCCAAACCAATACAGTATTGTAAAGTAAAATAAAGTAAAAAAAAAAAAAAATTTTAACTTACAGGAAAGCTTCAAACATTGCACAGAAAATTTTTATTTACTGAGCATCCAGCATCCACTAATGTTCATATCTTACACAATGTAATGTTGTCAAACTTGGAAATTAACATTAAGACTTCTTGGTGGCTCAGACAGTAAAAGCGTCTGCCTACAATGCAGGAGACCTAGGTTCGATCCCTGAGTCAGGAAGATCCCCTGGAGAAGGAAATGGCAACACACTCCAGTACTCTTGCCTGGAAAATCCCATGTAACCTGGTAGGCTACAGTCCATGGGGTTGCAGAGTTGGACACGACTGAGCGACTTTACTTTCACTTTCACATTTTACCAGTTTCTCCATTAATGTCTTTTTTCTGTTCCAGGAACCTAAGATACTGTGTTTTTTAAAAAAAGTTATTAATAAATTTTAGTTTTAAAATCAGTGGTAGGTTCACAGCAAAATTAGGTTGAGAGTACAGAGAGTTACCCTATATCCCCTATCCCCACGCATGCACAGCCTTCCCCATTATACAGATCCACATCAGAGTGCACATTGGTTATAATCTGTGAGCCTACAGGGACACATCAATATCACCTAAAGTCCATAGCTTACATTAGGGCTTACTCTTGGTGTTCTACATTCTATGAAAATTGGGCAAATGTGTAGTGACATGTATTGTACAGAATAGCTTCCTTGCTATAAAATCCTCTAGGCTCTACCTGTTCATCTCTCCTCCCCACTACACTGCTGGCAACCACTAATCTTTTTGCTATCTCCATAATTTTGTCTTTTCAATAATATCTTACTATTGGAATCATAAACGATGTAACATTTTCAAATTGGCTTCTTTCAGTCAGTAATACGTATTTATGTTTCTTCCATATCTCTTCATAGTTCGGCAGTTCTTTTGAGTGACGAACAACATTCCATCATCTAGATATACAACAATTTATTAATCCATTCACCTATCGAAGGATATCTTGGTTACATCCGTGTTTTGGCAGCTATGAATCAGTGGTTATAAACCTTCACATGCAGGTTTTTATGTAGACATAAGTTTTCAGTTCATTTGAGTGAATACCAAGGAGTAAGACTGCTGGATCATATGATAAAAGTTTGTTGTTTTGCAAGAAATCACTATACTGTCTTCCAAAGTGTCTGTACTATTTTGTATTCCCACCATCATTGAATGAGAATTCTTGTTGCACCACATCCTTGACTGCATTTGGTGTTATTAACGTTACACATTTTGACTGTTCTAGCAGGTGTGTGATGTTGCACAGAGTTTTTATTTCTCCTTAATGCCCTCCAATCTTAGTAGTTCTTCAATCTTCCCTTTTTTAATGATCTTAAAAATCTTTGGAGAATTATTTTGTAGATAAGGTGTAAGGTAAGGCAAGGGGAAGTCGCTCAGTCGTGTCCGACTCTTTGCGATCCCGTGGACTGTAACCTACTAGGCTTCTCCGTCCATGGGATTCTCCAGGCAAGAATACAGGAGTGGATTGCCATTTCCTTCTCCAGGGATCTTCCCGACCCAGGGATCGAACCCGGGTCTCCCGCATTGGAGGCAGACGCTTTAACCTCTGAGCCACCAGGGAAGCCCATAGATGTCTCTCAAATTGAACTTAGATCTGATGTTTTCTCATGACTGGAATGAGATGAATTTATGCTGTTTTAACCAGAACACCACAGAAAACTATTTCATCCGTTTCAGTGTGTTTATCAAGGAGTACATTAAGTCAATATAATGCTCTTATCACTTGAGATACGAAACAATCAATTGATTATGATGGTGTCTGCTGAGTTTCTCTGAAATATTCAGAGTGAAGAAATATATTTTAGGGGAAATACTTTGAAGCTGTTCAAACCATGTGTCTCTGCAAACTTCTACCTATATTTAGCATATCCAGGTGCAGTAGATCTATGAGTTAAGCGCCCAAATTCTCAGTATTTATTTTGTTGATCAAATTGTTCAAATTTTGGCCCATATGAACTTCAGGTTCACTCCTATGTGCTTTAAACAAACTCTCATCATTTTTTTAAAGCATACATTAATTTTTTGGCAGAATGACTGTACTGGTTATTCTTCAGTTTTTCACCTTTCCTTATTGATAAAATTATGGAAGACAGACTGTCTGAGGAATGATAAATATGTTTCTGTCCTGAGCAGTAGTCTGAATCTGAGGGGCCTTTATTTTTACTTATTCCTTTCATTTTCTTTTTCCTGGAGGAGGTGTAAGTGTAAAAAAGATTCAGAATTAGGAATTCATTTTTGGACATTAGACAAGCTTAATTTTAATTGAGTATTGGACAAATACAGCTGTTAAACAGGAAGTACATTATTAATCAAACTCTCTTGAGATGTTGGAGCTATAGATAAACCTTAGAATTATCAGCATATAAATGGTAGTAACTGTAGGGCTAGATGACATCACTTAGGGAGGGAGTGAAAGTGAAGTCGCTCAGTCATGTCTGACTCTTTGTGACCCCATGGACTGTATCCTACTAGGCTCCTCCGTCCATGGGATTTTCCAGGCAAGAGTACTAGAGTGGGTTACCATTGCCTTCTCCAGGGGATCTTCCCGACCCAGGGATCCAATCCGGGTGATAGACAAAAGAAAAGCATTGTGGATTAGAAACACGGCAATCCAATGTTTAAGAACTAGGAAGAGTAAGAGAAGGAGGCAGTAAAGGATGCTGAGAAGGAGTTCCACGTAAAGTGGGATTAAAATGAAGGATGTTTGGTATACCAGAGCCAAAGGAAGAAAGAATTTCAACACAGAAAGGTTGGTTTACTTTGTAAAATGCGGTTGAATGTCCAGTAAATGAAGATCAAGAACAGAGTACTGGATTTAGCAAGATGATATTCATATAACCAGAAAAATATACTGCAGAGCCGATTTCAACTTAACTTTTCTCTCTTTATGCTCCCACTCTGATGGCCTGCTTCTTGCTAAGATATGGCATTATATTTCTTTACTTTTAGCCCATTTCTAGTGGGGTCAAGAACTTGCTGATAAGAAAACCACACCCTTACCTCCTGGGATGATAGGTTTTGTCCTTGTGGAAAGGAAGGCCTACTTTTGACAAATGTGTTTCCTGAAAGCTTGCGAAGTCTGCTCTTGAACATCTCCATCAACCAGATCAATTTTCCTGCATTGGATAGCCTTTTAAAATAGATTTTGCTTTGTGCTTGCTTCTCTTTCCTAATCTCATCAAAGATTCAGTTTCCTTTTTTCTCTTTTTTTTTTTAAAGTAGGTTTCAAAGAAAAAAAATAGTGGCAGAGACATCTTTTGTGTATTGTGTCTCTACCCATATGAATTAATGTTAGATTACAATGAAGCTCTATATTGTTTTGTTCCTGATTACAATGAATTCCCTGAAATAGGATCTGGAACTTTGAGGTAGAACAATAAATATTTTTTAAATAAATTAAAGAATACTTTACTGAAAGTTCAGTTAATTTTATATCATATGTAAAAATTTGATCATCTCTATTTACTTTTAAAAAAATTGATGTTCTTTCAAAGATATGGTGTTAATTTTATTTTCTTAATTTAAAAATTCTATTTTATCTATATAATATTTTCCTCGAGTGTTGGTTTCTGTTTGATTTGGTACATTTCTTTCAAAGAAATTTTTGCCCAAATGTTTGGTGATTCAAGACTATCTGTGAATCTTTTCTTTTGAGTTGTCCCAATCATCTACCTTTGTTATTGTATCCTACCTGAGGATTATGGGATAGATGAAGATATGCTATTTGGATGAATTTGCTTTCTTCCTAGGATGTGTGTTCAGTTCAGTTAGTCACTCAGTCGTGTCTGACTCTTTGCAACCCCATGAATCGCAGCACACCAGGCCTCCCTGTCCATCACCAAGTCCCAGAGTTCACTCAGACTCACGTCCATCGAGTCAGTGATGCCATCCAGCCATCTCATCCTCTGTCGTCCCCTTCTCCTCCTGCCCCCAATCCCTCCCAGCCTCAGAGTCTTTTCCAATGAGTCAACTCTTCGCATGAGGTGGCCAAAGTACTGGAGTTTCAGCTTTAGCATCATTCCTTCCAAAGAAACCCCAGGGCTGATCTCCTTCAGAATCGATTGGTTGGATCTCCTTGCAGTCCAAGGGATGTGTGTAGCCTTCTGTAATTCTTCCTTATCTCTTCAGTTACAAAGCCAGTATTTAATTATTTAATCTAAAGACAAACACCTCCTCTTGCAGTTACTTAGCCAAAATGAGGAATATGGTAGTAGTCATCACTCTATACTGCTCTGATTTGTCCATAAATTAATCAGATTAATGAAGAACACCCTTTAATCTTAGCTTAGCATTTCAGTGAACTCCTCTTAATCTTCTATTCCATTTAAGTAGAATTCTATACTCATTTTGCTTTCTCTATCTTCCAGAGTGTTAGGATGCATTTTCTCATAGGTGCTAAAGTCAAGTAGAAATGTTTCACAGCTAGTGACAGATGGTAGAAACGATAATGGTGATGTTGGAAATCTCTCACCGAATCCAGTGTCTAAGAGTCCAGAATACATGTGGGAATTTCAGTGTTGGTGATCTTAGGCCCCTCCTGTCTTTCTGGTCCGCTCTGCTGCACTGCTCTTCTCAAGGTCCAGTGGGACAATGGAGCGCCAACCATCATGCCTACATTGCAGGCAGGAAGTGGGTAAGGGGGAGGGTAGAAAGAGACTGGCAAATTGCCTTTTCCTCTCTTAAGGAACTTAAGTGTCATAACTTCCCTTATGCTTCACTGACTACATTTAGCTGTTCTTAAAAACTGAATAACCTACAGGCATGTTTTTTTCTATTCTATTGTGGTATCTCAACTTCTCATTTCAATTTAGTCATCACCTGTAATTCATTGTAAAACAACCCCTATTCTGAAACATAGCCCTGCAGTGAGTAAATGTGCCTGGACCTTATCAGTTTCATAGGCTTGAGCTCATACTCTATTTCTTGAAGTGGATTTCAGGACTCAAAGAGCTATTATATACATAACTTCTAAAGATAAGAACCCTGTAAACATAGTCCACCCTGTTCCATGTACAATTAGTCCCTAATGTACTGAGGCCTAATTAAAGCATTAAAACAAAGTGAAATTCAAACGTTCAGGCCCTAGGAATGGGGACCTGCTATCACAATAAATAAATTGGTAATTTCACAATAGTATTGGAGAATACGGTGAACAAAGAGGATAATATCTGACAATATGAAACAGTCTTTTGATATCCCACATTTACTTTGTGACTATTAAATGTGGGCTTCAGAATGGATATTTTTATAACGTAGCCTAAGGAATGATAAAGGAAGCAAAAGGAAATTACACATAGGGCCATATGATGTTATTCCCCATCTTACATTTTTTAATATACTACATGATGTGTCAGGTCAGAGGACTTGCTAGTAACACATTTCATTTCTAAAGGCTTTATAATATATTTTATTATTTTTTACTCTAATTTTAATTTTATATTGGAGTATAGTTGATTTACAATGCTGTATTACTTTCAGGTATAGTATACAGTGATTCAGTTATACATATACACATGTCCATTCTTTTCCAGATTCTTCTCCCATAAAGGACATTAGAGAATATTGAGTAGAGTTCCCTTGCTTCTGTATAGCTTCTGTATACTTATTGGCTATCTATTCTATATATAGTAGCATGTGTATGTTAATCATGAACTCTTAATTTATCCCTCCCCCTACCACTCCCCTTTAGTAACCATAAATTTTGTTTTCAAAATCTGTGTCTCTGTTTTATTAAACAATTAATTTGTATCAGTTTTTTAGATTCCACATAAACTGATATCATATTTGTCCTTCTATGACTGACTTCACTTAGTATGATCATCTCAATGTCCATCCATGTTTCTGCAAAAGGCATTATTTTGTTCTTTTTATAGTGGAGTAATATTCCATTGTATATATGTATAACACCTTCTTTATCCGTTCTTCTGTCAATGGACATTTAGGTTGCTTCTATGTCTTGGCTACTGTAAACAGTGCTCCAATGAACATTAGGGTTCATGTGTCTTTTCGAATTATGGTTTTCTCTGGATATGCTCGGGAGTGGGGTTGCAAGGTCATATGGCAGCTCTATTTTTAGTTTTTTAAAGGAACCTCCATACTGTTCTCCAGAGTGATTGTACCAATTTATATTCCTACCAAAAATGTAGGAGGGTTTCCTTTTCTCCACACCCTCTCCAGCATTTATTATTTATAGATTTTTTTGATGATGGCCATTCTGATGACCTCCCAGTGTGAGGTGATAACCTTACTGCAGTTTTGATTTGCATTTCTCTAGTAATTGGTAACGGTGAGCATCTTTTCAGGTGCCCTTTGGCCTATATGTGATCTTTGGCCTATATGAGTTCTTTGGAGAAATGTCTGTTTAGATCTTCTGCCCATGTTTTAATTGGGTTCTTTCTTTTTTTGATATTGAGCTGCATGAACTGTTTGTACATTTTGCAGATTAGTCCTTTATCAGTCACTTCATTTGCGAATATTTTCATTTTGTTTATGGTTTCCTTTGCTGTTCAAAAGTTTTTGAGTTTAATTAGATCCCATTTGTTTATTTTTGTTTTTATTTTCATGATTCTAGGAGGTTGATCCAAAAAGATCTTGCTGCTATTTATGTCAAAGGGTATTCTGCCTAAGGTCTCCTCTAAGAGTTTTATAGTATCTGGTCTTAAATTTGAAACTTTAATCCATTCTGAGTTTATTTTTTATAATGTTTTTTAATATCTTATAGGGAAATACACCTTTATTCTCTTATCTATTTTATTTTTCTCATATTTAGTTATATTTAGTTGATATATTTATTCTTCCATAACAGTATTAAAACTTTTCAGCTTCAAAGTAAAAGTTATTAGGATGAGTTGGGTTTTGATGAATAAATATCATTGCTTTGGGGGAAAATGCATGAAGCAGATAAAGTTAAAAATATCATTTTATTACAAAGTGAATGCTAGAAGGAAAAATATGGCTTAGGTGTAAAAAAATAATGGGTTTCCTAAATTTAGGTCCCAGATTTAGACTTACCTAGGCAGGAGAAATATCAATCACCTCAGATATGCAGATGATACCCTTATGGCAGAAAATGAAGAGGAACTAAAAAGCCTCTTGATGAAAGTGAAAGTGGAGAGCGAAAAAGTTGGCTTAAAGCTCAACATTCAGAAAACGAAGATCATGGCATCTGGTCCCATCACTTCATGGGAAATAGATGGGGATACAGTGGAAACAGTGGCTGACTTTATTTTGGGGGGCTCCAAAATCACTACAGATGGTGATTGCAGCCATGAAATTAAAAGACACTTACTCCTTGGAAGTAATGATTAACCTAGAGAGTATATTAAAAAGCAGAGATATTACTTTGCCAACAAAGGTCCCTCTAGTCAAGGCTATGGTTTTTCCAGTGGTCATGTGTGGATGTGAGAGTTGGACTGTGAAGAAAGCTGAGCGCCAAGAATTGATGCTTTTGAACTGTGGTGTTGGAGAAGACTCTTGAGAGTCCCTTGGACTGCAAGGAGATCCAACCAGTCCATCGTAAAGGAGATCAGTCCTGGGTGTGCATTGGAAGGAATGATGCTAAAGCTGAAACTCCCATAGTTTGGCCACCTCATGCAAAGAGTTGACTCATTGGAAAAGACCCTGATGCTGGGAGAGATTGGGGGCAGGAGGAGAAGGGGACAACAGAGGATGAGATGGCTGGATGGCATCACCAACTCGATGATGTGGGTTTGGGTGAACTCCGGGAGTTGGTGGTGGACAAGGAGGCCTGGCAGGCTGTGATTCATGGGGTGGCAGAGTCGGACATGACGGAATGACTGAACTGAACTGAGGCAGTCCCAGACGGTGCTGGAATACTACCGGTCCCCAAGCCATAGCAGAAATGTGCCATTTTGTCTATTCCAGGTAACACACCAGACAGGTTACTCTTTGGGCAGACAGATTACAAGAAAGATAAAGGGAATATGTGGAGGCTATCTATACCCATTTCTTTAGCCTAAACCCACTCAGCAGAAAATGGACTCTTCTTTCCATGAATAAGTGAGGTAGTGAAACGATAGTAAGCGTGTTAAACTAATGAATATTCCCTCCATACTGGAGGACAGAGGAGTAGAAACTATGGTTTCTCTTTAATGGCTGGAGTAAAAAATAGACAGATTGTGTGTATATGTTAATTTGATATGACTTTAACTATTTCTATCCTGTTTTTCTATCAAATGAAATTAAATCTGTTTAGTTAAGTTCTGTGACCTTAAAAATGAGCTGGAACATGTTAAACCATTTGGCCTGCCATCCATTCTGAGTGTCACTTCTTGAGAAATCTTGATTATTTTATGATTAATAACAGTTTAGACTTTCTTAATTTCTCTTGAATCATTTATAAGTAATGTTTTCCTAAATATTTTCATTCCATCCTGATGGTAAAATCTATTGGCATCGCATTGTACATAATGTTTTCCATAATTCCTTACTCTCTTCCACATCTAGATACTGTATACTTTATTCTATTTTGAATTCCCAGTGTTTAGACCCTGGCACATGGTAGGAACTTAATAAATATGCATTGATTATATTTGCTTTCAGAACTGTATTCCAGCATCAGTTATAGGGAATGACACAGATTTGATCTATATGCTTTGGCACTGGCAAAATTCTCATAAAGGAAACATAAGATTGCATAGTGATTATTTATTCTACATTGTACACCTGCCAAGTACTATTGTTAAAGGCAAAAATAATTTTAGGAACAGGGATATTATATGAGAAAATGGAATTTAATAATAAAATATTTATGAAACCAACACAATTGTGACAATACGCACAATTTATTTTGCTGTCTACTCCATATATTGGAGACAAGTATTGAAAACAGACCCTAGATGTGTTTAAAACATTTTTCTATCTTCCATTAAGAATATAAAAATTATAGTCACCTAATATGTTATCTCAAATACACAAGTTGTTTTGTGAATCTGTAAACTATTTACTAGGTAGGAGAGTAATTTTTTTTCATCTTGCCCCTTCCATTTTTTTTCTTTTTGAATGTTTATTTTACTATCTACTCCTTATATGTAATTTGGTATTCCAGGTGGTAGAAGATCAGGTTGGAAGGGATATATTTAAGATATTAGAGGAATAAAAAGTAGAAGGAAATGAAAAAGCAGAATTTCGTTTTTGGCAACCCACTCCAGTACTCTTGCCTGGAAAATTCCATGGATGGCAGAGTCTGGTAGGCTGCAGTCCATGGGGTTGCCAAGAGTTGGACACAAATGAGCGACTTCACTTTCATGCATTGGAGAAGGAAATGGAAACCCACTCCAGTATTCTTGCCTAGAGAATCCCAGGGATGGGTGAGCCTGGTGGGCTGCCATGTATGGGGTCGCACAGAGTTGGACATGACTAAAGCAGCAGTAGCAGTTTTTAAAAAAATTCCCAGATAACTCAAATTTAAGCATAAAGTTTCTCCCATAAACTGATCAGTATGAAGGGCTAATTACAAAGTGCAGAAGACCTAGGAGTGCAGATGATAATCCATTATTAATTTTAACATGGCCTCATTATTAAGTTATTGTAATTCAGCTCCAAACTCACCATTTATTTTTGCTAAGGTTGTAGCTAGGGCTCTTCAATCCATATTTCTGCATTACTTGGCTCTAAGTAAAGGCTCGACTATTAGGTTAGTCGGGCCACTACAATGTTGGCGGAAGGGAATGGGCCTTGCTTCTTCCTGTCTGTTTCCGGTGAGTAACTATTTGCCTTTGATTCCCATGAACGTCACACATCAGCAGTGCTGCTTCAGTGTAGCAACATCCCCCTTGGCAGTAAGGGATGAAATTCAGGTTGAAATTTCTCCAACATTCTCAAAAGCAGCCTCCATGTTCCTCACTCCAAGAAACCTATACCAGCCAAGCAATGCTTTCTCTTCAGAGTGCTGAGTTTCAGCTGCATTGCCTACCCTCTCTACTCCACATTTTAATAATGCTAATCTTTTCTCTTTGTTTCTTTCCCATAAGAGTGGTTGCTGCTTCCTGCAGTGGCTACATTACTGACTCTTTGCATTCCTCTTTTTTTTTTTAATTCAAAAATAATTGCAACATTGTGTTGGTTTCTGCCATATATCAACATGGATCAACCACAGGTATACATATGTCCCCTCCCTTATAAGCCTCCCTCCAGCATTACTCTTTTACTTTTACAAAGTAATAACTTTATATGTAGTTAATAATTATTTGTCTTGAGTTCACCCTGTTTATATGTTTTGCCGTGATTTCTACCTCTTAACGCATCCTGACTGATAGAAACACTGATCCAGCTGTCAAGAGAATTTATCTATTTGTCTTTACCATATAATGAGATGTCACGTCCTGAAGCATATGTGATTTCAAAGTCAGGTTAAGCAGAGCTCTAACTAGGCTCCATCACCTCCTTTTGACTGATTGGGGATTTGTGCCTTACAAGATTGGGGGAAAAGGTATTTTAATCTTTCTAAGTTTCAGTCTCTTCAACTGAAAATAAATCTACTCATAGGTTTGTAAGGATTAAATGATATAATGTTTGAAAATGATGTAGGATGTGCTTAATAAATGAACCAGATGATGATTGTGATAAAAATGGTAATAAAACACGGTGCCAAGTTTCAGTTACTTAGCAGTGAAAGTTTTGTACTTAGCTTACCTGCCTTTTCTTAGGCCTAACATTCTGAAGTCTAGACATATCAAATGATATCTCAAGGTTATAAAATCACTGTCAAATAATAAACTATTGACTATAGCTAGAGTCTTTGAACATGCTCACCTACTAGAATTTCCAAAATAATGTATCATTTCAAGATTATCATTCCAAAGTGAAGAAGAACTAAAGAGCTTCTTGATAAAAGTGAAAGAGGAGAGTGAATAAGTTGGCTTAAAACTCAACATTCAGAAAACTAAGATCATGGCATCTGGTCCCAACACTTTATGGCAAATAGAAGGGGAGACAGTGGAAAGTGGCAGACTTTATTTTGGGGGGCTCCAGAATCACTGCAGATGGTGACTGCAGCCATGAAAATAAAAGACGCTTGCTCTTTGGAAGAATGGCTATGGCCAACCTAGACAGCATGTTAAAAAGCAGAGACGTTACTTTGCCAACAAAGGTTCATCTCATCAAAGTTATGGTTTTTCTAGTAGTCATGTATGGATGTGAGAGAGCCGAGTGCTGAAAAATTGATGCTTCTGAACTGTGTTGGAGAAGACTCTTGAGAGTCCCTTGGACTGCCAGGAGATCCAACCAGTCCATCCTAAAGGAGATCAGTACTGGGTGTTCATTGGAAGGACTGATGCTGAAGCTGAAACTCCAATATTTTGGCCACCTGATGCAAAGAACTGACGCATTGGAAAAGACCCTGATGCTGGGAAAGATTACAGGTGGGAGGAGAAGGGGACGACAGAGGATGAGATGGTTGGATGGCATCACCAACTCAACGGACATGAGTTTGAGTAAGCTCTGGGAGTTGGTGATGGACAGGGAAGCCCGGTGTGCTGCCATGGGTTGCAAAGAGTCAGACACGACTGAGCAACTGAACTGAACTGTGAAGTTAAAACACCAACTGATATAATATCAAGGATCGTGGTTTGTGTAGGAAAGTAACAGTCAATGATGAAATGTATATATTAAAACAGAACATTCTGCATTAACAATAAGAGAAATTAGCCCAGAGGAAACTTACATCCATATGTAGTATGCAGATGAGTCTTTCTTCAGAGAAACAGTAGAGAATGTTCTGTAAATCATGGACTTGGCATCAGCCTGCCTGGGCTCAGACCCGTATGATTTGGTAGTTATGTGAACTTTGACTATATATGTGATTTCATTGTGTCTAAGGTCCCTCATTTATAAATGAGTATATCTTTTGTGCTATAAAAATGTGTAGCTTTAGTTTATAGGAGTTTCAAGTAATTGCTTTGACTACACACAATTTATAAAACACAAGGTTGCCACATGAAAGGCCATTGCTACTTTCCTACCATGCCCTGGCATCACACTGTAATGATACTGAATTATATGGGATTGTAATTGCATGTGATGTTTTCATCAATAAATTCCATGGTGTAATTAAAACACATATTTAGGCTGAATTAGGGTGCGAGGCATTGGCTGGTCCATTAACTTGGCTGGGTGTAGATTATTTCTTATCCTTCCTATTTCTTACCCTTTTTCCTTAAGATTTTCTGTGTAATGCCCTTTAGCTAAAAAAGTAATCATCTCTCATAAAGAGGATATTGATCACAGATATGCTTCCACTGTGAAGAAAACAATACAAATGAAATATTTAGTGAATGGTGAGTTATAGCATAAGGAAAATACAACCAATTGATTTGGCCACCAAAAATGAATTGGAAATGAATACTCACTTCTCTCTGGGAAGGTAGTTGATCTTAGCTTAGTCACAAAAAGGAAGACAGTGATAAAAGATGGGGAAAAAAAGAGCTGAGATGAGTTTTTCCAAAGCACAGAAGTAGGTAAAGTTGATTGATAGCTTGTGTTACTTTCAGTGTAAGGCTCCATCAATATAATTAAATTAAAAGTGAAGAGCTGCTTTGGAATTTTCTCATCAGTCCTCAAAATCATAAGGGAGTCTGTTAACAAAGCTGCTTTCTCACATACCAGAAAGTTCAAAGGAATTGAAACAAATAAGGCCAGAGTCATGAGACTGTCTTACTCTTTTGTCTTCATTATATTTCATCAAGTCTCTGGTGCAAAGCATGTGAGTAACAATAGAAAGGCCACGTTGCATATGAGTAAGACTCTCACAGTCTTTATTTGAGTTTGGATTTAACTAAATAAATTTATATATCAGTTAGATATTAAACTCCCTGTATTTATGCAAAAAAAACCACCAATTGAACCCTTACTATGTTCTAAGCTAGGTACTATGCATAGAAAATAAGACAAGAACTTCAGAATATTTATATATTTTAAAATGAAGCCAGTTGTAATTTCTTAGAATTATATGTATCTTTGCCCTTAGATATAATAAAACTATGTATAGAAGAATAGAACATGGAAAGAAATCAAAATGACAATATATGGGGAAAATGCATGGGTGTTCAGTGACTGCCCACTAGTGCCATTCAATGGTGGGGTGAAAACTTCAGAAAAGTACTGTGATTTTAGAGTGAGTTAAAATATATAGAAATATGGATAACAGTCATCCCATTGCACACTATGGGCTAAGAACACATCCACGTTATCCATCCAATTCTTTTTTTTTTTTTTTTTGACTTTCATAAAAGTTTTTAATAAGCTATAATTTTCTTACATGTACACTAGTAACCTTAAAAAGACAAATATTTACTGCCAAATGTTAACTACTATACAACTTATAAAAAATATAATCTTAAGAATTTGGAATAATAAAGGGAAGGTACCTATTTCAAATGGATTAAATAAGAAAGTTCCACTTTTCAAGAAATTTAACCAGGAAATGGGAAATTTCCAATCTGTCTGAAGAAACACCAAAACTTTTCACCGAAGTCAGAGACCTTACTATTTTTGTTCACGACTTCATCTACGGAGTTTTAAATAAACCCTAAAAAATATTTTCCAGTACATATAAGGCCGGTGCACAGAGTGCACGACTGGGGAAAAGGATTCTGTTTGAATGAGAATTTGTGAAGAACCGTCACACCCCCAGTTCCTAGCACAGTGCCTGGCTGAAGGTGAAAATGCTGATGCAATGGCTATTGCTTTGCACTAAACCAGGCAGACACACTTATCTTCCTTTGGTCCGATTTTCATTCCCTATTAACCACTACCTGAGCTATAGTCCTGGTTCTTGGTCCTTGACCTTAAGTTGAAAAAAGTAAGCAAGATATGCATATACTTTCTACATGAGCCTTTCTGACAGGATCCTCAAAACTGAATCATCATGGACTACGAATCTTCTCTTTTGTGGTATAATTCTTATTTCTTGGATAATATCAGTGTGCAAAGGTAATTCATTTTAAGTGCAGTACAAGTATGTTCATAAGAGGAAGAATGGGATAAACGTTTTATTTATTTTTTTTTTAATTTTAAAATCTTTAATTCTTACATGCGTTCCCAAACATGACCCCCCCTCCCACCTCCCTCCCCACAACATCTCTCTGGGTCATCCCCATGTACCAGCCCCAAGCATGCTGCACCCTACGTCAGACATGGACTGGCGATTCACTTCTTACATGATAGTATACATGTTAGAATTCCCATTCTCCCAAATCATCCCACCCTCTCCCTCTCCCTCTGAGACCAAAAGTCCGTTATACCCATCTGTGTCTTTTTTCCTGACTTGCATACAGGGTCGTCATTGCCATCTTCCTAAATTCCATATATATGTGTTAGTATACTGTATTGGTGTTTTTCTTTCTGGCTTACTTCACTCTGTATAATTGGCTCCAGTTTCATCCATCTCATCAGAACTGATTCAAATGAATTCTTTTTAACGGCTGAGTAATACTCCATTGTGTATATGTACCACAGCTTTCTTATCCATTCATCTGCTGATGGACATCTAGGTTGTTTCCATGTCCTGGCTATTATAAACAGTGCTGCGATGAACATTGGGGTACATGTGTCTCTTTCAATTCTGGTTTCCTCGGTGTGTATGCCCAGAAGTGGGATTGCTGGGTCATAAGGGAGTTCTATTTGCAATTTTTTAAGGAATCTCCACACTGTTCTCCATAGTGGCTGTACTAGTTTGCATTCCCACCAACAGTGTAGGAGGGTTCCCTTTTCTCCACACCCTCTCCAGCATTTATTGCTTGCAGATTTTTGGATCGCAGCCATTCTGACTGGTGTGAAGTGGTACCTCATTGTGGTTTTGATTTGCATTTCTCTAATAATGAGTGATGTTGAGCATCTTTTCATGTGTTTGTTAGCCATCCGTATGTCTTCTTTGGAGAAATGTCTATTTAGTTCTTTGGCCCATTTTTTGATTGGGTCGTTTATTTTTCTGGAGTTGAGCTGCATAAGTTGGTTGTATATTTTTGAGATTAGTTGTTTGTCAGTTGCTTCATTTGCTATTATTTTCTCCCATTCAGAAGGCTGTCTTTTCACCTTGCTTATATTTTCCTTTGTTGTGCAGAAGCTTTTAATTTTAATTAGATCCCATTTGTTTATTTTTGCTTTTATTTCCAGAATTCTGGGAGGTGGATCATAGAGGATCCTGCTGTGATTTATTTCTGAGAGTGTTTTGCCTATATTCTCCTCTAGGAGTTTTATAGTTTCTGATCTTACATTTAGATCTTTAATCCATTTTGAGTTTATTTTTGTGTACGGTGTTAGAAAGTGATCTAGTTTCATTCTTTTACAAGTGGTTGACCAGTTTTCCCAGCACCACTTGTTAAAGAGATTGTCTTTACTCCATTGTATATTCTTGCCTCCTTTGTCAAAGATAAGGTGTCCATATGTGTGTGGATTTATCTCTGGGCTTTCTATTTTGTTCCATTGATCTATATGTCTGTCTTTGTGCCAGTACCATACTGTCTTGATGACTGTGGCTTTGTAGTAGAGCCTGAAGTCAGGCAAGTTGATTCCTCCCGTTCCATTCTTCTTTCTCAAGATTGCTTTGGCTATTCGAGGCTTTTTGTATTTCCATACAAATCTTGAAATTATTTGTTCTAGTTCTGTGAAAAATGTGGCTGGTAGCTTGACAGGGATTGCATTGAATTTGTAAATTGCTTTGGGTAGTATACTCATTTTCACTATATTGATTCTTCCGATCCATGAACATGGTATATTTCTCCATCTATTAGTGTCCTCTTTGATTTCTTTCATCAGTGTTTTATAGTTTTCTATATATAGGTCTTTAGTTTCTTTAGGTAGATATATTCCTAAGTATTTTATTCTTTTCGTTGCAGTGGTAAATGGAATTGTTTTCTTAATTTCTTTTTCTACTTTCTCATTATTCGTGTATAGGAATGCCAGGGATTTCTGTGTGTTGATTTTATATCCTGCAACTTTACTATATTCATTGATTAGCTCTAGTAATTTTCTGGTGGAGTCTTTAGGGTTTTCCATGTAGAGGATCATGTCATCTGCAAACAGTGATAGTTTTACTTCTTCTTTTCCAATTTGGATTCCTTTTATTTCTTTTTCTGCTCTGATTGCTGTGGCCAAAACTTCCAGAACTATGTTGAATAGTAGTGGTGAAAGTGGACACCCTTGTCTTGTTCCTGACTTTAAGGGAAATGCTTTCAATTTTTCACCATTGAGGATAATGTTTGCTGTGGGTTTGTCATATATAGCTTTTATTATGTTGAGGTATGTTCCTTCTATTCCTGCTTTCTGGAGAGTTTTTATCATAAATGGATGTTGAATTTTGTCAAAGGCCTTCTCTGCATCTATTGAGATAATCATATGGTTTTTATTTTTCAATTTGTTAATGTGGTGAATTACATTGATTGATTTGCGGATATTGAAGAATCCTTGCATCCCTGGGATAAAGCCCACTTGGTCATGGTGTATGATCTTTTTAATGTGTTGTTGGATTCTGATTGCTAGAATTTTGTTGAGGATTTTTGCATCTATGTTCATCAGTGATATTGGCCTGTAGTTTTCTTTTTTTGTGACATCTTTGTCAGGTTTTGGTATTAGGGTGATGGTGGCCTCATAGAATGAGTTTGGAAGTTTACCTTCCTCTGCAATTTTCTGGAATAGTTTGAGGAGGATAGGTGTTAGCTCTTCTCGAAATTTTTGGTAGAATTCAGCTGTGAAGCCGTCTGGACCTGGGCTTTTGTTTGCTGGAAGATTTCTGATTACAGTTTCAATTTCCGTGCTTGTGATGGGTCTGTTAAGGTTTTCTATTTCTTCCTGGTTCAGTTTTGGAAAATTGTACTTTTCTAAGAATTGGTCCATTTCTTCCACGTTGTCCATTTTATTGGCATACAACTGCTGATAGTAGTCTCTTATGATCCTTTGTATTTCTGTGTTGTCTGTTGTGATCTCTCCATTTTCATTTCTAATTTTATTGATTTGATTTTTCACTCTTTGCTTCTTGATGAGTCTGGCTAATGGTTTGTCAATTTTATTTATCCTTTCAAAGAACCAGCTTTTGGCTTTGTTGATTTTTGCTATGGTCTCTTTTGTTTCTTTTGCATTTATTTCTGCCCTAATTTTTAAGATTTCTTTCCTTCTACTCACTCTGGGGTTCTCCAACTCTTCCTTTTCTAGTTGCTTTAGGTGTAGAGTTAGGTTATTTATTTGACTTTTTTCTTGTTTCTTGAGGTATGCCTGTATTGCTATGAACTTTCCTCTTAGCACTGCTTTTATAGTGTCCCACAGGTTTTGGGTTGTTGTGTTTTCATTTTCATTAGTTTCTATGCATATTTTGATTTCTTTTTTGATTTCTTCTGTGATTTGTTGGTTATTCAGAAGTGTGTTGTTCAACCTCCATATGTTGGAATTTTTAATAGTTTTTCTCCTGTAATTGAGATCTAACCTTAATGCATTATGGTCAGAAAAGATGCTTGGAATGATTTCGATTTTTTTGAATTTATCAAGTTTAGATTTATGGCCCAGGATGTGATCTATCCTGGAGAAGGTTCCATGAGCACTTGAAAAAAAGGTGAAATTCATTGTTTTGGGGTGAAATGTCCTGTAGATATCAATTAGATCTAACTGATCTAATGTATCATTTAAAGTTTGCGTTTCTTTGTTAATTTTCTGTTTAGTTGATCTGTCCATAGGTGTGAGTGGGGTATTAAAGTCTCCCACTATTATTGTGTTATTGTTGATTTCCCCTTTCATACTTGTTAGCATTTGTCTTACATATTGCGGTGCTCCTATATTAGGTGCATATATATTTATAATTGTTATATCTTCTTCTTGGATTGTTCCTTTGATTATTATGTAGTGGCCTTCTTTGTCTCTTTTCACAGCCTTTGTTTTAAAGTCTATTTTATCGGATATGAGTATTGCCACTCCTGCTTTCTTTTGGTCTCTATTTGCGTGGTATATCTTTTTCCAGCCCTTCACTTTCAGTCTGTATGTGTCCCTTGTTTTGAGGTGGGTCTCTTGTAAGCAGCAAATAGAGGGGTCTTGTTTTTGTATCCATTCGGTCAGTCTTTGTCTTTTGGTTGGGACGTTCAACCCATTTACGTTTAAGGTGATTATTGATAAGTATGATCCCGTTACCATTTACTTTGTTGTTTTGGGTTCGGGTTTATACACCCTTTTTGTGTTTCCTTTCTAGAGAATATCCTTTAGAATTTGTTGGAGAGCTGGTTTGGTGGTGCTGAATTCTCTCAGCTTTTGCTTGTCTGTAAAGCTTTTGATTTCTCCTTCGTATTTGAATGAGATCCTTGCTGGGTACAGTAATCTGGGTGTAGGTTATTGTCTTTCATCACTTTAAGTATGTCTTGCCATTCTCTCCTGGCCTGAAGAGTTTCTATTGAAAGATCAGCTGTTATCCTTATGGGAATCCCCTTGTGTGTTATTTGTTGTTTTTCCCTTGCTGCTTTTAATATTTGTTCTTTGTGTTTGATCTTTGTTAATTTGATTAATATGTGTCTTGGGTGTTTCGCCTTGGGTTAATCCTATTTGGAACTCTCTGTGTTTCTTGGACTTGAGTGATTATTTCCTTCCCCATTTTAGGGAAGTTTTCAACTATTATCTCCTCAAGGATTTTCTCATGATCTTTCTTTCTGTCTTCTTCTTCTGGGACTCCTATAATTCGAATGTTGGAGCGTTTCATATTGTCCTGGAGGTCTCTGAGATTGTCCTCATTTCTTTTAATTCGTTTTTCTTGTTTCCTCTCTGATTCATTTATTTCTACCATTCTATCTTCTATTTCACTAATCCTATCTTCTGCCTCCGTTATTCTACTATTTGTTGCCTCCAGAGTGTTTCTAATCTCATTTATTGCGTTATTCATTATATTTTGACTCTTTTTTATTTCTTCTAGGTCCTTGTTAAACCTTTCTTGCATCTTCTCAATCTTTGTCTCTAGCCTATTTATCTGTGATTCCATTTTGATTTCAAGATTTTGGATCATTTTCACTATCAATATTCGGAATTCCTTCTCCGGTAGATTCCCTACTTCTTCCTCTTTTGTTTGGTTTGGTGGGCAGCTCTCCTGTTCCTTTACCTGCTGAGTATTCCTCTGTCTCTTCATCTTGGTTATATTGCTGCGTTTGGGGTGGCCTTTTTATATTCTGGTAATTTGTGGAGTTCTCTTTATTATGGAGCTTCCTCACTTTGGGTGGGGTTCTATCAGTGGCTTGTCAAGGTTTCCTGGTTAGGGAGGCTTGTGTTGGAGTTTTGGCGGGTGGAGCTGGGTTTCTTCTCTCTCGAGTGCAGTGGAGTAACCCGTAATGGGTTACAAGACATCAAAGGTTTTGGGATAATATTGAGCTGCCTGTATATTGAGGCTCAGGGGATTGTTTCTGTGTTGCTGGAGAATTTGCGTGGTATGTCTTGTTTTGGAACTTGTTGGCCCTCGGGTGGAGCTTGGTTTTGGTGTAGGTATGAAGGCATTAGATGGGCTCCTATTGCTTAATGTTCCCTGAATTCATGAGTTCTCTAATGTTTTCAGGCTTTGGATTTAAGCCTCCTGCTTCTGGCTTTCAGTTTTATTTTTACAGTAGCCTCTAGACTTCTCCATCTATACAGCACCAATGATAAAACATCTAGGTTAAAGATGAAAAGTTTCTCCACATTTAGGGACACTCAGAGAGGTTCACTGGGTTATAAGGAGAAGAGAAGATGGAGGAGGTAGTTAGAGGTAACTGGAATGAGATGCGGTGAGATCAAAAGAGAAGAGAGCAAACTAGCCAGTAGTCACTTCCTTATGTGCGCTCTATAGTTTGGCCTGCTCAGGGGTATTTAGAGTTATACGGGGAAGAGGAGAGGGAGGAAGTGGACAGAGGTGACCAGGCGGATCAGAGAGAGGAATGAGTGGGAGAGAGACAAATCCTGCCAGTAACCTGTTCCTTAGGTGTTCCCCACCGTCTGGAACACACAGAGATTCACAGAGTTGGATAGAGGAGAGATGGGGGGGGGGGGGGGGAAAGAGACAGAGGCCACCTGGTGGAGAAAAAGGAGAGTCCAGAGGAGGAGAGAGTGGTCAAGCCAGTAATCTCGCTCTCAGGTAAACTGGGGTAGTGAAGTTTGGGTTTTTAAATGTACAAAATTGGCAATAAACACCTAAGAGCAAAGATTAAAAATCTAGAGTAGAGTTTGGATTTTCAAAGATACAATATTAAAGAGAAGCAGAAGGAAAAAGGAAGAAAGAAAAAAAAGAATTATTAAAAAACAAACAGACAATCAAAAAACAAACAAAAAAAAAAAAAAAAACCATCAACAACCATCCAAAGACTATATATGGTGTTTGCCTTAAAAAAAAAAAAAAAAAAAAAAAGGTCTTTAAAAAAAATTAGTAATAATAGGTTATAGAAATAAAAATTTAAGGAGAAATAGAAGACAACAATTAAAAAAAAAGTTAGAAAAAAAAGCAAAAAAAAAAAAAAAAGGAGTGCTTTTAAAAATATTAAAATATATATATATATATATCTTGCCCTTTCTGGTATTATGGGCCGTGTGGGATCACTTCCAAGGTGGTTCCCTCTGATTAACTTCTTCTGTTTGCTGGTTTTTTAGGATCACTAGTTCAGTCGCGCTGTGGGGAGGGGGGATGCTGCAAACAAATAGCACTGTCATGTGCACACAGTATCTCTGCTCCGCTTGACCTGTCCTTTCTCGCGGCGCACAAACCGCTCCGGTTCTACGATGCTCAGCTGGGAACCGTCTGGGGCCGGCCCTAGGCTGCGTGCACTTCCCCGGTCCAAGCCGCTCAGGTTCGGCGCTCAGGCAGCCCTCAGAGGCACAGATTCGGCTGGAACTGCGCTTTGTGCCCTTCCCAGGTCCGAGTAGCTCAGGAGTTTGGCGAGCGCGGTCGCCGCGGCTTGTCACCTTTTCTGCCGCTGCTGCTCAGCTTTCTGGGCGGACTGCTGGCGCACCCCGTGAGGCAAATTGTGACTGTCCAGCTCCCCCAGAAGTCTTAGCAAAGGAGCCTGCTTGCAGTTAGGTAAGCAAAGTCTCTCCGGGTCTGCAGTTGCCCCTTTCCAGACCTTACGGCTCTGGCTGCCTGTCCCCGGCGGGGGATGGTCTGCAGCCGGCTTTTTCCGTTCCGTCCTTTGTTCTGTGCTCGGTCCTGGCGGGGTCTTATGATCGAGCTTTTCGCGTGGTAGCTATCCCACAGTCTGATTTGCTAGCCCAGGTTAGGTCGTTCTGGTTGCGCGTGGGGCGTTCCTGCCCGATTCTTGCAAAGCTCTGCAGCCCGCGCCTCCCGCGCGTCCCTGCCCTGCCCCCACTTCCCAATGGCGGATGCAGGCGTCTGTGCTGCTTTTCCGCTGGGGGAGTTACTGTTGGGCTTGTAATCTGTTGGTTTTAATTATTTATCTATTTTTCCTTCCTGTTATGTTGCCCTCTGTGTTTCCAAGGTTCGCCACAGACTCGGCAGGGAGAGTGTTTCCTGGTGTTTGGAAACCTCTCTTCTTAAAATTCCCTTCCCGGGACGGGCTTCCCTTCCCGGGACGGAGCTCCCTCCCCACCTCCTTTGTCTCCTTTTTCGTCTTTTATATTTTATCCTACCTGTTTTTGAAGACAAAGGTCTGCTTTTCTGGTTGCCTGATGTCCTCTGCCAGCCTACATAATTTGTTTTGTGAAGTTTGCTCAGCGTTGAAATGTTCTTTTGAGGAATTTGTGAAGGAGAAAGTGATCTTCCCGTCCTATTCCTCCGCCATCTTTCCCTCCCTCGATAAACGTTTTAAATAACAGATACATAGCATCTTATATTATGACATAATTACCAGTTTTTGGACACTGAAGATAATACACTGTATTACAAAGCAATGTGGTAGGCTTCCATTTTAGGAACAAAATTTCAATTTCACATGAAAAAGATTTATTTTAAATTCACATAAAATACATTCAGAGTAAGCCTAAATTTTTATCACTTAAATAATGTAAAACAAACACAAAGGAGCTTTTAAAGATGTACAGTCTCCATTATGTCCAAAAAGCACACATTAAGCGCTTTCTTATAATTACTGATCATCACCTCGTTGCCTTAAATTTCTAGACTTTCCATTTTCAATTCTTCTCTTTTTGAAGACTGGGGCCACTCCATCTGCCACGACTCCAAGAGAAGTGACTGTTTTTTCTTTAAAAACCAGTTGGGGTTCCCCAGCAGCATCAGCCTCCGAAGTTGATACATATTCATTTTCAGTGCTTGGAAGCTCCAAATCTACCTCCTCATGGGACTCAACTTCTGGTTTAATTTCCTGCCATTCTCCATATGGGTTTGGCTTTTTATGAGCTTTGGGTTTTTCTTCATTTGAACCTGATGAATTCTTCCCTTGGGTATTTTTTTCTTTGGGTTTTTCTTCACTTGGACCTGATGAATTCTTCCCTTGGGTATTTTTTTCTTTCTGTGTTTCTGGTTCAGTTCTTTTATTACTATTTTTATTTTTTTCCTTAAACTTTATTGTTAGCGTCTGTGTTTCTGTTGGGATCTCTTCTTTTTTTTTCTCCTTTTCTGCTTCTTGTTTGCCATCAGACTCACCATGTGAATCTGATGATTTGGACTCTTCTAGGGTGCCAAGTGACTTTTCATTGACTTTACTAGAAGGCAGATCACCGGAGTGTGGAATGAAATCATCAGGTTTTTCCCATCTGGATTCCCCCGTTTCTGTATTATAATAATAGGTATAGCCATCTTCACTTAGCCCTTCTATCCACACAGTCTTCCCTGTTGCCTTTTTTAAGTTTCCTTGAAATCCTTCAGGTTTCTCCCACTGAGATGCTCCTGTGATAAGATCATAATAGTAATGGTGACCCTCCGAGGTTATGCCTTCTACCCATCTGCCCTTTGAAGGGTCTTTTTTCTTTTTCTTCTTTTCTTTCTGCTGATTTGATGCAGAGGTGGGTGAGACCGTGCTGGTTACTGGTGACACGCTTGGCTCTGAGATCTCTGACTCTAAGCCAAGCCTTTTCAAATCCTCCTGGTATGCTTTCAGGGCAGCTGCCTCCATTGCAGCAAACTCCTTTGAGGCCTTTTCTTCTTCCTTTGCCTTATCCAGGCTTTTCTGTTTAATCTCACTGATCCTCTTCGCCACATTTTCTTTATGATTCTTTCCTCTTTCATGAAATTCAATGCTAGGCCTATTGTCCGCGATCCAACACTTGCAGTAATCACAGAATTTCTTTGGTTGTGACTTCCAGTAGTCTGCCATGACTGGACCAGGCGCTCCGCGGGCCGCCCCCGGCCCCGGGCGAGGCTCGCGTTCTCCGCGCGGGGAGAACCAGGCCCCAGCTCACCACGAGGCCCACCGCAGCCTCGGAGCCTATCCATCCAATTCTATGTTTCTTACTTTAAGAAGAATCAGGTCAGCATATAATGTATATAGTTACAACAATAAACTCAGAAAAACTTAAGAAACTTGTGAATGGTAGAAATGTGCATTCTAATATTCTTGGCCTATATGGAAGAAGACTCAAGCTTTATTGGCTCTTGAGAGCAGATAAGGAACAATGGGGGGAAGTTATAGATGGTAATGAATGTTAAGCTTGGACAGAATTTCAGGATTGAAGCAAAACTTCAGCTTCTGGGACGGATGGTAGCTTGTAGATAACTTCCCTCTGCTAAAGAGAATCTCATCCAAGCACTTGTATCCTCCCTGAGTACAGTCCAGATCTAATGGATGATTGATGAGGGAGAGTAGAATTCTACCATCTTCCTCTGCCCAAGGCAGGGCAATTTAAAAGTGCCAGTTCCAGGCCTCCACTAGGGATCAACTCCAGCAACCACAACTAAACTACTCCCCAATTCCTTCATTTCCCCAGAAGCATGGATTTAGCATCTTCCCATAGTGGGAAATTCTCTAGTAAATTGGCCTGACACATCAAAGTTCATCCACGCAAGTATTCTCCGTGTATTTACACATTTTAAATTATCAAAATCTTATAACTGTGAGTGGAGAGATCTTGGAGATCTATTCTTTTGCTTATGTAAGTGATTTCTTGAGATATACTTGGACCATGAATTTGTTTCTAGTTGTAGGTCAGGAGACAGCAAAAGGGGTTTGTGTAGAACTTGGAACAATTAGTTTTTCCATGGGGCTATTTTCCGCAAACATGTTGGCTGGTTCTTCCTGATATTTTAGATCAAAGTCTTGGGTTGATGAATCTGATTGGTGGTAGCTGGACCAAATGATCATACTCTCCCTACAAAGGAGGTTAAGAAGGCAAGTATCTGTCCTTTTTATCTTCAAAAGTAGGAATCAAGCCATGAGAAGGGGTTTAAAATCTGGTCAGCAAAAGTAAAGTAAGCTGTTCAGATTACAACTGACTCAATGGTAGTCAGTGTTTGTGGTGGATCTGGTTGTTCTATGGTGTCTTATGCAAAATCACAGCAGCCATCTCTAGAAATGTGGAATGATGTCCCAGTCATATTCTTTTCCCTCAACTGTGGGGTGTTGTTTGTTTATTTAATCTTATTTTTCTATTGTTGTTGCAATTGCCCCATCAGAAAATGAAAACTTGACTATGGAACACAGTTCATTAGGCAACATGGACAAATTGTATTTTCCCCTCTAATGCCTAAATGTTAGAATTCCCAGACAGTTCCATTATCAGACACCATGGTCTTTAGGAGATGAAGCCACTATATGTCCTAACGGCACAAGCAAGTTGCAAGAACGAGTGGCTCATGTGACTCAAGAGCATATGACCCCTAACATATTTATATCTGATCCATATTTGAAAACTCGAGAGTTCTCTCTGAATATTTATCTGAGGGAAACTGTTGAAACCTCATTTACACATAGGTCTACACAACATTTTGTCACCATCCCTGGAAGGCAGAAGGGAGGCAGTCACGCCCCACACAGTGGCAGCCCTGAAAAATGGTGGGAAAGGGAAATCTTTCTTGAGATCAGACCCTGAAATGATGCTACTTTAAAAAAAAAAAAAAAGATGTTTTGTCCAAATTATGGATCTATAATATTTTGTGACCAGTTATGAAAATGAAGAATAAAACACTTGTTTTACCTTTCTTCTGCTTCAAGTTATACACATGTATTTAATTTCCTCTCATTCTTTATATTTCATGTGAGGTGTGTTTTCAGTTATAAAACTTATATTATGACTCAAATAACAGCCTATTTCTGAGAGATTATTAGATTCTTGGGTGAATTCATGATATTACTGAGAGTTGCTGAATGTGGAGCTAGAGGCAACCACAGAATGGTTGTTGAATTGACCCTTTGGGGAAGGATAAGAGCATTTTTTTCTTTGCACTATGTGAGAAAGTTGAATCATGCTATCTGGAAACTTTTTAAGTCCAAAGGTAGAAAGAAAGGAGTACTGGGGAGTCAAAAGAGTATATTCTAGTGGAAATTCATTATTCCTTTTGGTTTTACAGCTCTAATCTCATTATTTGGAGCTATTCTCACTTTTTAGCATGTAGTCTTCTTTCTATCATATAAGCTAATATGCCTGACATCTATTTCCCTAGCTTACCTTGCAATTAAGACATAGGCAGTATAATCAAGTTTCTGACAATCAGATCCACTCACCCAGATTCTACTTTTACAGGTAGTGAGGGGATAAAATTAGTTGTTTGTAGAACTCCTTTGGACAGAAGTTGATGGCAGAGGTTGCAGCTACATTCAATTTGTTGGATCTGCAGTAGTGGCATAGACTGTCACTGGGTCCTGTGTTCATGTGATAGATTAGGAATATAGCCTGAAGTTTCTGATCACTAGTGAAGGTGGCAATCATGTCTTCACTGGACTAGTTCTGTGGTGAGGACTGAGGCAATGTTTTTGCCCAAGCAGACTCCAAGCCTGTTTATTGGTCCCTTCTAAAAAATTTACATATATACAGTGGAAGTTTCCCAGAGTATGTTTCAATTGTTTGCTCTTTAGATTTCTCTAATAATCCACCAAATATTTGGAACAAACATATAGGCATAATTGGAAGGTCATTGGTTAGCCTATGTTATGATGAGTAAAGCAGCCTACTTGAAATATGAAAACTCTAACCCAGAAATTCTTCGATAATTCCATGAACATACACTAAAAGATAGTCTCTCCTATTCTTTCCTGGTTTATCTCTGAAACTAGCAGTTCTATGAGAAGACATGGGTCTTGCATACAAGTCAGTCCTGTTGTATGTGCTGGTGAAGGAGAACAATACTGCGGTCACCTTCTTAGGGAAGAATCTCTTCAGTCCTTTCTCTGACTAGGTGAGGTCCTTTTTCCATGTACTTTCTTGGAACTACATTTCTCCTTATCTGATTGTGACCATATTTCAGTTTATTTTTAAAACTTTCTGTCTTCACCCACCAGAATGTATAATGCATGAGGGCAGAAATCTTATCTCTGGTATCTTCAGTGTCTAAAGCAAAGTTTTGCACAGAATAGGTATGAAATAAATACCTGCTGAGTAACTGAATAAACAAATCTATATTTGAATTAATGTATCTCTGCTAAAGGAAAATAAAAATATCAAGAGAAAAAGATGAGGAAATTAGTTAAAAAATAATTGAAATTATTTTTCAGTGGTGAAATTAGTTCAAAAATAAAGATGGTGAAATTAGTTAAAAAATTAAGATGAGAAAAAATATAGTAGGGCATAAAAATTACATTTAAAAGTACCAGATATGGGAGCTGATGCTATGGACCCTATATTCTCTATTTCAGCATCTATCTGCTCTTGAAATAACTTCTAGTCTACCACTGAGTATGTGTATATATATATATAAAATAGTTGCACTGGTTGCTGCAAGAAATGAATTGTTTTCAGTTCTAATTCTTAGAATGAAAAAAGATACAACAGATTTATGCAAAAATAGATATAATTGGTTATGAAATGACATGTTACCTTGTAATTACTGCATCTTGTGGCTGGCCTGAATATAAGAAATGTAATTGCAATGTGATAAAGAGAGTGATATCATTTCTTTCTCGTTCATCTTTGCCTTTGAAGATATGTATGAGCTGCTAATGAATGAGTGACTCTGGACCTGAACAATGAGAGCCACAGAATGAACAACATCCCTGAGCAAGTCATGCTATCAGGTACAGTTTTTCCATTTTCTCTTGATCACTCTACTGTGTAGTTAATGGATAAAGCTCCTAAAGCATGGAGCATAAAAATGGAAAATATTTTATGTGTATCCTAGCATTACATGATCTCTCCCTTTCCAGAAAAAATCAAGATAAAACAAAACATCCCATGTAGACGTCTTAGCTTATTTAAAGCAATACAATTGATGTTTTTTCAGAAAAATCACATTTTATATCATAATAGACTATGATTTGGCAAATGGCTAATGCCTTCACATTTCTCAGGCAATCATTAAAAATAGGACTGTGGCCGTGCTAATTACTGTACAATGGAAGAGACAAACTCAAGAATGGTGATGAGAATAATAATTTCTAGGAATTTTCTTCCATCTCTTCATCCCGAATGCTTCTTGAGGATACACAGTCAAATCTAATACAAATATTCATAGAATACTTTCTATGTATTGGGTTGGCCAAAAGTTTAGTTTGGTTTCTCTGTAAGCTATATGTGATATTTTCAAGCTCTGAAAATTTTATCTGCCACCCAACCCACTGCATGATCCTAGTATTGTTGGTAAGTGCACAAGGCTGACCTTGTGTGAGACTTTTGAAGTTGGGAGAAGTCTTTCTCATGTTTCCTCATTCAGTGCCATATTTGAAATATCAAACTTCCAAAGAACTATAGAGACAATTGGGGGGAAATTCACTAATATTTAAGATCATCAGTAGACAAATATATTTAAATTTTTTTTTAATTTAGAGAAAATAATATTTGTATTTCTCAGAACAAAGTCTTTAAATTACTACTATAGTTTTTCCTGGACTTAGACAAGCAAAAGACCCTGTCTTTTTTACTTGAATAGGCCAACTCTACAAGGGAGACTTGACAGTACTTTCTTTTCTTAGAGGCAGTGTTTATAGTATTATTTCTGGAGATAAAATCATATGTGTTAATTTCTATTTGAAGATACTCTTGAATTGCAAGTACAGAGAAGTAGAAGCTTCATTTTTTATTTCTCAAGGATATGATGTTGAAATTTTCTCATTTAATTTCCAAAACTGAGTACATTTTGGATCAGTATGTATATTTAATGTGGCCTAAGTTGTTTCTCTCCAAAACTATTATTAGATCAATAATGTATTTTATAATTGAGCATGTTTTAGAATCAAGGAAATGTGGTATATAGATAGCAGCCAAAAATGTACTTCATATAATTGGATGCTTAACCTGAAATGTCCTTTCACTCATATAACCACTTTTAGTTCTGGGTTACAAATCAGTACTCAACATGGAAGGCTTATAGGGGAGTCAGAAAATCTCTGGGAATTTCACTTTCTATTCTGCTGTGGCTGAACCTGATAGGGGCCAGGCTAGCACGTTAATGTTTGCACCTTTTGTCCAAAACTGGACTGCACCCTCTTCCATGCTCTACCTACGTTAAATCATGGCTTTATTCTAATCTTCTTATGAACTGGTTCTTTTTCATGTTGCCTAAACTTATGACTTTGGAATATTAATCTTGAACTGATATCTCTGATTTCAGAATTACTGATATTTGTGATCTCCCTAATATCTAGACATCAATTATTCAAAGCACTCTCATTCGCATATCTGTAAACTTTTACAATCTGCAGTTGTACTGAATAGGCATGACTCCTGTCCAGCTTCAATTTCTTACAATGTACTCTTCGTCTTGTTCTCTTAAGGTAAGCCCCAGTCCTTTTTGGGTTTACTGTGATGTAAGCATATACTTCGGAGAGGGCAATGGCACCCCACTCCAGTACTCTTGCCTGGAAAACCCCATAGACAGAGAAGCCTGGTAGGCTGCAGTCCATGGGGTTGCGAAGAGTCGGACATGACTGAGCGACTTCACTTTCACTTTTCACTTTCATGCATTGGAGAAGGAAATGGCAACCCACTCCAGTGTTCTTGCCTGGAGAATCCCAGGGATGGGGGATCGTGGTGGGCTGCTGTCTATGGGGTCGCACAGAGTCAAACAGGACTGAAGCAACTTAGCAGCAATAGCAGCAACAAGCATATACTTAAATTAGAGTTTAATAATGAATATCGAAAGACCACTATTTTATTCCTCTACTAGGATCCTTTGGGATCTAAAGGCTGGCAGCCAAATATATACCTCCCTTTACTTTCCCCTCAAGCAGAAAGTTGGGGGAATCTCCCTTTGGAAACATTACCAATCCTTTAAAAAAGAATTAATGAGAGTAATGTTGGGGGTTTCTTAATGAGGTGGACCAGTCAGGTCCTGTTAAAGCAAAGATAATAGGCATGAAAGGAGCCTATTTAAGCTGAAAAATGAGTGAATATCCAGTGATTGCTGAATAGAGGAAACCATTTACAATAAAAATCAGAAACACAAAGAGAAAAAGATCAACTAAAATTTGAGAGACTTTGGAGGAAGAAAAAAAATTTAAATATACCATCAGTAACAGAGTCAGAAAGATAAAGGATGATATCGACACCATAACATTATAACAAGATGGTAGGAAAAAAGGACCACCCGAGAAATAGAGGCTCTTGGAAATTAAATACATGAGAGCAGAAAATAAAAGCTCAATATAGGGTTTAGAGAGAAAAGGAAAGATATATCTTAAGACAAAAAATAATTAGCAACAGAAAAGATAAGAAAATTAGAGGACTCATCAGTTCAGTTCAGTCACTCAGTCGTGTCCGATTCTTTGTGACCCCATGAATTGCAACATGCCAGGCCTCCCTGTCCATCACCAACTCCCGGAGTTCACTCAGACTCATGTCCATCGAGTCGGTGATGCCATCCAGCCATCTCATCCTCTGTCGTCCCTCCTCCTCCTGCCTCCAATCACTCCCAGCATCAGAGTCTTTTCCAATGAGTCAACTCTTCTCATGGGGTGGCCAAAGTACTGGAGTTTCAGCTTTAACATCATTCCTTCCAAAGAAATCCCAGGGCTGATCTCCTTCAGAATAGACTGGTTGGATCTCCTTGCAGTCCAAGGGACTCTCAAGAGTCTTCTCCAACACCACAGTTCAAAAGCATCAATTCTTCGGTGCTCAGCCTTCTTCACAGTTCAACTCTCACATCCATACATGACCACTGGAAAAACCATAGCCTTGAATAGACGGACCTTAGTTGGCAAAGTAATGTCTCTGCTTTTCAATATGCTATCTAGGTTGGTCATAACTTTTCTTCCAAGGAGTAAGCATCTTTTAATTTCATGGCTGCAGTCACCATCTGCAGTGATTTTAGAGCCCCCAAAAATAAAGTCTGACACTGTTTACACTGTTTTCCCATCTATTTCCCATGAAGTGATGGGACCGGATGCCATGATCTTCGTTTTCTAAATGTTTAGGCTTAACTTCTAAATAAGAATTCTAGAAAGAGTTGCATACAAAAAGAATACAAATATAATAAATAAATTTATTTTAAAAAAATAAATAAAAATTACACAAATATTATCAAATTATTTATTGAAATTTCTCAAGAAAGAATAATTTCTAAATTTATAGGGCCAATTTCAATATCCTATAAAAATAATTAATATACAACTACAACAAATTTATTCATGAAGGTTTAAAACACTGGGGAAAGAAATGCCTAAATTTCTGAAAAGGGAAAATAAAAAGAACAAGAAAATGCATAGCATCAATTTCTCAGCATCAGAACTGGAACCCAGAGGTCAATAAATATGTTTTCAATTTTTTTTTTCAGTTCCTCAGTCCCTGATTACATCTTTTTTTCCCCCTTAAAGAGAATCTAATTGCTACTTAAAATGCATAGCCTGGTCACTTTTTAAAAAGTCAAACATGAGATAGAATGAGATTGTTTCCAGCCATGGAAGATCTCAACAAACTTTATAATTTCATCTCAACTTCTAATACATCTTTCCCAGGAAGCAAACGAGAAACATTCCACATCAAAAGTTGGAATAATCCAGAGGGGCAGACTCAAGACTAAGGAACAAGAATCCAATACTATTATTAGAAAGAGATGAGATGACATTTACATAACCCAAGGTGAAATGTGAGGAACCTACCCCAGAAAAGCCTATTCAGACTGGAGTAAGTCAGAAAGCATCATTTCACTGAAAAAAAAAAAAATAGAGTTGATTGAAGAGAATGAGTTTCATGATATTGAGAGTTTTATGATACTGTGTGGACATGGTTCACAATTGTTACTAAGTACATGGAGAAGAAAATAGAAAGCCCAACATGTGGAGGAAAAGAAAGCAATCCTAATATAGTGCATTACTGCGAGGTGTGGATGTGACCAGCATTGATGTCAACATATTACTATAAATATTATGACAGATTTGGGCATGAAACCCAACTCTGGAAATTAACTTAGAGTTTGATCAGTGCTACACAAATGTGATAAAAGGACTGATGCTTATCTGTGTTTGGTTATCATAAGAACAAAAATTGAAGAGTAAGCACTTCAAAACGTTGTCATTTCTAAAAATAAAAGTTGTCATTTCTGTGAGATCACATCTGTAATCAGTGGATTTGTCTCACTGAATGGGGTACAGACGAATCCAAGTGTTACTAACTAAGCCCGTGCACCACAACTGCTGAGGCTGTGCTCCACAACAAGAGAAGCCGCTGCAGTGAGAAGCTCACATCCCACAACAAACGGCAGCCTCCACTCACTGCAGCTAACATCCACACACAGCAGTGGAGACCCAGCATAGCCAAAACCTCAAATAAATGAATGAATCGCAGTAAAAAGGAAATGATACATCTTTTATTTCAGTAGAAATATATCCAACGGTAATGACAGAAATTATTTCAAGAAATAAAGAAGAAATTCTAATTCATACATGGCAAAAGAAGATTCACTGGACATTTTTTTTCTTTTGGCCAAGAAGTGACGCCTCTCTTCTTTCAATAGTATATTAAACAATGATGAGGGAAGTGGCTTCAAAGAAATGAAGACCAAAAGAGGTCAAACTAGTATACTCAGAACTATTATCCCTCATACATCAAATTTACATTGCAGCTATAATCAGTGATGCTGCTGCTGCTAAGTCACTTCAGTCGTGTCCTACTCTGTGTGACCCCAGAGATGGCATCCCACCAGGCTCCCCCGTCCCTGGGATTCTCCAGGCAAGAACACTGGAGTGGGTTGCCATTTCCTTCTCCAATAATCAGTGATGAAGTGATTAAAAAAAAAGTGTGTTACTGCCCAGATGAATTAGCTACTGAAGCAATTAAACCATCAAAACTTAAGTGGCATTTACATACAGCATAAAGAAATACATCTAAACCCACAAGAATCCTTTGAGAGAAAGAATATGAAATAAAAAGCTGACAGTAGCAGATGTTCAGAATTTCACACATAAACATTACTGTTTGGCAGGCTTTTTATAATTCAGTTTCCTGAGAATAAAAACACCACATACAATTACTGAGAAGTTGGTGAACAATTGTATCACAGCACTTATCAGGAAATTTTCTATGGCAAAGGAGATGACTCAAGTATCTCTTTGCAATGAAACTATAACTTTACATATTAAAAAAATTGGCTGATGATATAAAATATCAACCTACAGAAAGAAATCTATCAGAGTAGTTTATTATAACTTGATGAATTCATAGCATAACACGGTAATACTTTAGAATTTATGCAATTTAAACATTACAGTAATATAATTGAATAACCTTTTTCAGATCATTTGCTGACAAAGATAATGAGCCCTGAATTGTGTAAAACAATGACAGATAACATTTTGAACAAATGTGGTTTGCAATTTGAGCTGTTTGTAGTATATGCCGTGAGGTAGTCTTCAGAATAAGAAGCTTGTACCAGGAAATAAACTGATGAACTACTTTTTTCACAGAGAAAGTATTGCCAAAAAAAAGGTCAGTTGTCAACTATCCTGTTGGTTTAGATGTGAATTACACAAAAGCTATAGTATATTTTAAAATATGCTTTTGATTATATGGTTCAGTACAGTTCAGTCATACACTTGTGTCCAACTCTTTATGACCCCCTGAATCACAGCACGCCAGGCCTCCCTGTCCATCACCAACTCCCAGAGTTCACTCAAACTCATGTCCATCAAGTCAATGATGCCATCCAGCCATCTCATCCTCTGTCGTCCCCTTCTCCTCCTGCCCCCAATCCCTCCCAGCAACAGGGTCTTTTCCAATGAGTCACCTCTTCGAATGAGGTAGCCAAAGTACTGGAGTTTCAGCTTCAGCATCAGTTCTTCCAATGAACACCCAGGACTGATCTTTAGGATGGACTGGTTGGATCTCCTTGCAGTCCAAGGGACTCCCAAGAGTCACCACAGTTCAAAAGCATCAATTCTTCGGCGCTTAGCTTTCTTCATGGTCCAACTCTCGCATCCATATATGACCACTGGAAAAACCATAGCCTTGATTAGATGGACCTTTGTTGGCAAAGTAATATCTCTGTTTTACAATATGCTATCTAGGTTGGTCATAACTTTCCTTCCAAGGAGTAAGCGTCTTTTAATTTCATGGCTGCAATCACCATCTGCAGTGATTTTGGAGCCCCCCAAAATAAAGTCTAACACTGTCTCCACTGTTTCCCCATCTATTTGCCATGAAGTGATGGGACCAGATGCCATGATCTTCGTTTTCTGAATGTTGAGCTTTAAGCCAACTTTTTCACTCTTCTCTTTCACTTTCATCAACAGGCTTTTTAGTTCCTCTTCACTTTCTGCCATAAGGGTGGTGTCATCTGCATATCTGAGGTTATTGATATTTCTCCCGGCAATCTTGATTCCAGCTTGTGCTTCTTCCAGCCCAGCATTTCTCATGATGTACTCTGCATATAAGTTAAATAAGCAGGGTAACAATATACAGCTTTGAAGTACTCCTTTACCTGTTTGGAACCAGTCTGTTGTTCCATGTCCAGTTCTAACTGTTGCTTCCTGACCTGCATATAGGTTTCTCAAGAGGCAGGTCAGGTGGTCTGGTATTCCCATCTCTTTCAGAATTTTCCACAGTTTATTGTGATCCACACAGTCAAAGGCTTTGGCATAGTCAATAAAGCAGAAATAGATGTTTTTCTGGAACTCGCTTGCGTTTTCCATGATCCAGCGGATGTTGGCAATTTGATCTCTGGTTCCCCTGGCTTTTCTAAAACCAGCTTGAACATCTGGAAGTTCACGGTTCACATATTGCTGAAGCCTGGCTTGGAGAATTTTCAGCATTACTTTGCTATTGTGTGAGATGAGTGCAATTATGCGGTAGTTTGAGCATTCTTTGGCATTGCCTTTCTTTGGAATTGGAATGAAAACTGACCTTTTCCAGTCCTGTGGCCACTGCTGAGTTTTCCAAATGTGCTGGCATATTGAGTGCAGCACTTTCACAGCATCATCTTTCAGGATTTGAAGTAGCTCAACTTGAACTAGCTTTGTTCAGGGGCAGTGGCCGAGAGGAGCTACCCCACCTCCGAGGTCAGGGGCGGCGGTGGAGAGGAGATACCACACACCTGAGGTCAGGGTGATTATATGGTAGTATGTTGTTAAATCATGTTCAACTCTTTGTTACCCCATAGACTGTGGCCCACAAGGTTCCTCAGTGCCTGGGATTCTCCAGGCAAGAATTCTGGAGTGGGTTGCCATTTCCTTCTCCATGGAAGTATGTTGCTGCTGCTGCTGCTACTGCTAAGTTGCTTCAGTCATGTTTGACTCTGAATCCCATAGAAGGCAGCCCACCAGGCTCCCCCATCCCTGGGATTCTCCAGGCAAGAACACTGGCGTGGGCTGCCATTTCCTTCTCCAATGCATGAAAGTGAAAAGTGAAAGTGAAGTCGCTCAGTCGACTCTTTGAGACCCCATGGACTGCAGCCTACCAGGCTCCTCCACTCATGGGATTTTGAGTACTGGAGTGGGTTGCCATTGCCTTCTCCGTGGTAGTATGTTAGAGGATCATAAACAACTGATATTACATGTAGAAATAAGTTGGTTAATTGAGGAAAGTGTTATATTGTGACTGTTTAAAATTTGGAACAAGCTCTAAGTGATTCTTCATGACTATGCAGTTTTATCACAACTTTATAAGGAAGTAAATCAGATGGCCAGACTTGCTTATCAGCCTATATATCTTGTATTTTAAATTATTTCTTACTTTCCTGGAATGTAGAAACATGTTTACAAAAACAGAAAAATCAAGAACACAAACAACAGTTAATATAAACAAGTATCTATAGATTGGTATGCACATTTCACAATTTAACAATTAAAAAAAATTACGTGAAAGAACATTTGCTAATAGGTTGTCAATGAATATTTTAACCATTTGATATTTCATTTTGATTTCATTTTCCATCAAAAGGAAATCCATACATAGGAAATTCATGGATCCAGATATCATTTATTTAAAGATTATTGTTTTATTATTTGAAGTAAAATTAACTTACAATATTATGTTTCAGATGTAAAATATAATGATTTAATATTTTTATACATCACAAAGTGATTACCATGATAAGTCAGGTTAACAAAAGTCAATGTACAAACAATGTACAAATACAGTGTATCAAAACAATGTATTTCGATATATTCCTTATGTTGTACATGGAATACCGTGACATTTATCTTATAGCCTGAAGTCCGTACCTCTTAAGCCCCTTCACCTATTTCAGCCATATCTCTACCTCCAGCGCCTTTGCTCAGCACCAGTTGTTAGGTCTCCCAGAGGTGAGCACTGGTGTTCAAAGCCAGATCTAATGAAGGCTCGTCCTCCTAGTGCGTGTCCCTGGGGCTGGAGCACCCAGCGTGGGGTCTGAACTCCTCACATTGTAGGCTGGATCTCTGCATTTATGACGTATCTCTGGTTTATGGGGACATGTGCCAATGGTATTGGTTCTAATTAGACCTTGAGTCTGCTCCTCCTCCCCATCCTTATGAGTTTTTTCCTTCACATCCCTGGTTAGAAGACCTGTTTTGTGAGTCTTCAGGTCCTTGTCAGAGAGTGGTGTTCTATATGCATTTGTAGTAGTGGTGTGTCTGTGAGAGGAGGTAAGTTCAGAACCTTCCTACTCTACACTCCTGATGCTACCCTTCCATTGAAAGATAATTTAAATTGAACTATGAGATAAATTTTATAAGATAAATTGATAAACTGGCTACTAATGAGAACAAAAGGTACGTTCTAAAAATATCACTTGTATCATTTTGGATAAAAGTTAAACATGAATATTCAGAGCTGAAATGTCTTCACCATTTCTATTAACCTAATTCTGTGAGACTGATTACTGAAGCATCATTGAAACTAAACATAGATACACTGAAATACATTAGCCTACACAAATAATGTTGTCATCAATCCAACCTAATACATTAGCATGTAGAAATCCAGAAATCCGTGTGATCCTTTGTCACACCAAAAATTTAAAATATTGATATATACATTCTTCATGCAAAATATGTATAGATATTTAATATGCAGAATTGCTTTTAACTCAAAATTTTTTGTTTACTTAAAACAGAAATAAAAATTGTAAATGTAATTGCAACTATATTAATCACCTATACATATACTTCTGATAAACAATATGTGCACTATTTTCTTTTCCCCTATGTTTTACTTATTCTGACTACATCTTTTAAACCGTAATTTAAGAGTACTCAATCTGACAAAATGGAACATATATTATTTATATTTTTATTTCATGTTTTTGGCAATTTTCATTATATTTTTATAAAATTTTGGTGCCTGATGAATTGAAAGTAAAAATAGCTGGATACTTCACCATCAATAATTTGAAAAGCACTGTGCTACATTAACAAACCTTTGTGAGCTTCCATTTTCCCATTTATATAGAGAATATAGCAATGCCTGTTTTTCAAGATGATAATTATGACAGCAGGCGGGAGATTCAGAGTAAACTAAAGAATTTTTAGGCTTTTCACAGTCTAATTCCTCTAATGCAGACACCCTTTTCCATAACCCATCTTTATAGCTAATCAAATAGATTCTACTACTGATAGCTTATTGCCAGATTCATGATCTCCAAAGAAGATTTAGCTTCAGGACCAGGGACCAGGCTTGATCACTCGAGAGCTTCTGTGTAGCAGAGTTTTATTAAAATGAAAAAGGGACAGAGAAAGCTTCTGACATAGACATCAGAAGGGGGACAGAATGTGCCCCCCTCCCTAGTGTTAGCAAGGGAGTTATATACTTTTTTAATTAGTTATTACAATATATCAAAAGAATGTCTCAAGGTTGTAAAGATCTTACAGATCTTTTATATACCACTCCCATAATTTACATTTTAAGATAACAGAATTAGCCAGAAGGTTTTCAGGAAGGAGAAACTGTCCTCAAGCAGGATACATTGGTGTTATATAATCCTCTGTTCAGTTCAGTTCAGTCGCTCAGTTGTGTCCAACTCTTTGCAATCCCATGAATTGCAGCACGCCAGGCCTCCCTGTCCACCTCCAACTCCGAGAGTTTACCCAAGCTCGTGTCTATTGAGTCAGTGATGCCATCCAGCCATCTCATCCTCTGCCATCCCCTTCTCCTCCTGCCCCCAATCTCTCCCAGCATCAGGGTCTTTTCCAATGAGTCAACTCTTCACATGAGGTGGCCAAAGTATTGGAGTTTCAGCTTTAGCATCAGTCCTTCCAATGAACACCCAGGACCAATCTCCTTTAGAATGGACTGGTTGGATCTCCTTGCAGTCCAAGGGACTCTCAAGAGTCTTCTCCAACACCACAGTTCAAAAGCATCAATTCTTTGGTGCTCAGCTTTCTTCACAGTCCAACTCTCACATCCATACATGACCACTGGAAAAACCATAGCCTTGACTAGACAGACCTTTGTTGGCAAAGCAATGTCTCTGCTTTTTAATATGCTATCTAGGTTGGTCATAACTTTCCTTCCAAGGAGTAAGCGTCTTTTAATTTCATGGCTGCAGTCACCATCTGCTGTGATTTTGGAGCCCCCAAAAATAAAGTCTGACACTGTGTCCACTGTTTCCCCATCTATTTCCCATGAAGTGATGGGACCAGATGCCATGATCTTAGTTTTCTGAACGTTGAGCTTTAAGCCAGCGTTTCCAGTCTCGTCTTTCACTTTCATCAAGAGGCTCTTTAGTTCTTTTTACTTTCTGCCATAAGGGTGGTGTCATCTGCATATCTGAGGCTATTGATATTTCTCCTGGCAATCTTGATTCCAGCTTGTGCTTCATCCAGCCCAGCATTTCACATGATGTATTCTGCATATAAGTTAAATAACCAGAGTGGCAATATACAGCCTTATTGTACTCCTTTCACTATTTGGAACCCAGACTGTTGTTCCATGTCCAGTTCTAACTGTTGCTTCTTGACCTGCATACAGATTTCACAGGAGGCAGGTCAGGGGGTCTAGTATTCCCATCTCTTTAAGAATTTTCCACAGTTTGTTGTGGTCCACACAGTCAAAGGCTTTGGCTTAGTCAGTAAAGCAGAAGTAGACGTTTTTTCTGGGACTCTCTCACTTTTTTGATGATCCAACGGATGTTGGCCATTTGATCTCTGGTTCTTCTGCCTTTTCTAAATCCAGCTTGAGCATCTGGAAGTTCACAGTTCACATCCTGTTGAAGTGTGTGATAAATAATTACTGTTGAAGACAGTTCATATGTGATAAATACATACTGTAAAAGTATAGGGATAAATACAAATTAAAAATAGAAAGCTTAATTTTCCCTGTTGAAAATACGAGGATACTCCTCACTCCCTATTCTTTTTTTTTTAATATTTAGAAAACATTTATTGGAGTATAGTTGCTTTACAATGTTGTGTTAGTTTCTGCTGGACAGCAAAATGAATCATCCATACATATACATGTATCCCCTCCTTCTTGGACTTCCTTCCCATTCAGGCCACCACAGTGCGTTAAGTAGAACTTCTTATGCTATACAGTATGTTCTCATTGGTTATCTAATTTATACATAGTATCAATAGTGCTTAAAGCATTTCTTAAGGCATAGTAGCTCTATGTCCCTAAGAGGTGTCCCAAAGGACACACAATCAAAACAAATACAGATACAAATGCAAATGAAAGACTCACTTTTCTTCCTACAATCTATTTCTGAAAGTATTGCTGCAATGCTGTTTTGTCATTTAACTTTTCTAACCATTCCTGAGCCTCTATGCTTCTGATCCTTTACCTTATTTTCAAGTACATGATCTTGGCCTGACACCTGATTCTTCTCCTACCCTGTTGGCTTTTGTTTCTCTCGATGAATAGCAGTGTTACTTGTTCTTTCGATCACATCTGTTTTCTACTGTCACGCTACCTACTGGCTGAGCAGAGATCTATTTTTAGCCCTAGAATGGGAGAACTCTTGCAAAATTTCCAAACAAGAATCAGAAGAGTATTTTTAATAATTATTATAATTGTTTATTAAAAAATAAGGAAATCTAGACATAAATCTAAAATCTCCCAGTTCTTCAGCTGCAAAACCATAGCTAGAAAGCAGGCTTTCACAAGTACAATTAATTCTTTAATTTATTTGCTTTTCAGTTTTAGCTGGAAGGCATAATATGGTTTGCAGAAGCAAATATTTAGATTATATATATATGTATATGTATATATATATATATATATATATACCCTTCTAAATAGATCTTGGATCAACTATTCCCTAATGTGTAGGCTTATTTATTCTATTTTTAAAAACCATGAATTCTTAATAACAAAGCTGAGGAAAATAAAATCATGTCTAGACACAACAGAAAATCAAAACAACAAAATAAATATTAAATGAAAATGCCTTGAGGTCACAAAGAGTCAGACACAACTTAACAACTGAATAACAACATTGTTTTCAGGAATAACTGGTATATTTGATACTTTAAATATTTGAATGATAAAATGTATCATACTCATACCAAAGTGTCTAGAAAAATACATCCGATTTAAACTTAATTGAGTGATTTAAACTCTTCTAAATTTATAAACAGCGTTGAAACATTTAAGAAAACATAATCAGCTTATTTATAACTTCAGTGAATATTATTTATTTTAGTGCTTTGGAAATTTAGTTTGGTAGTCAAATAATTAAAAAGAAATCAACTATATTAAATTTATAAATAATTTTATAATGTTAATTGGGTTTTGTTAAGTTTCACAATGAGACCAAACATTAATCCAACTTTGTGTACATCAGGCTGCACACACTGAGCTCATTCACAGCAGCTGTGGTACCACCTCATCTGGAACCAAGACACATTTGTTTGCTTACTCAATATTTTCCATAGGAAATCTAGTCAAATTTTAAAACCATTGATTTTTATTTTTAAGCATAAATGGAAAGGTCATATTGTCTACTGTGCTATCATATTTTTCTAGTTCTTCTGGCTTTGGTTTTCCTGGTCTTTTGGTTTTTATGGTTTTACACTCTGACCTTTTCTACACATCACACTGCTATAACACCTTCTTTCCATATACATGAATGCTAAAACTAGCTTTGTGATTTAAAATGATTAATTACTGACACCTGATGGTGAATATTTTTGTGCTAGCATTACTTGTATTGGCTCAATACATGGATCACTAATATGTTAGTAATTTGATAACTTAGAATATTTCATTCTATTTTGGGAGCACAGGGGTAGACATCTGAATTAATTGTACTTTTACTTCAAGGCAAATTATCATCCCTGTCCCATGCATGGTTCATTTTTATTTCATTTGTTAGTTTGGTTTTCTCTTTTATTAATTCTGTGTCATTCCCATATTCTACTCTTTCCCCAATTCTAGCTATAAACAACTATTATATATTCTAATGTGTCTTGCACTATTTGTACACTCTGCTGCAAAATGTATATTGCTGTTATGAATACATATATATGTATGTATATGTATATACATATATATATATATGTAGACACATATTACAATTTCTTACTATTATATCTCACTGTATATAGGAAGGTACTGTAATACATATGTGTATGTTTCTGTGTGTGTGTATACATTTTTCATTCATTGTCTTACATTATGTTGTTGTTGGGTCAGTCGCTCAGTCATGTCTGACTTTTTGTGACCCCATGGACTGCAGCACAACAGGCTTCCCTGTCCTTCACTAGCTGCTGGAGTTTGCTCAAATAATGTCCACTGAGTCGATGATGCTATCTAACCATTTGATTGTCGACTGCTCCCTTCTCTTTTGCCTTCAATCTTTCCCAGCATCAGAGTGTTTTCCAATGAGTCGGCTCTTAAAATCAGGTGGCCAAAGTATTGGAGCTTCTGCAACAGTCCTCCAAATGAATATTCAGGGTTGATTTCCCTTAGGATTGACTGATTTGATCCCCTTGTTGTTCAAGGGACTCTCGAGAGTCTTCTCCAACACCACAGTTCAAAAGCATCAGTTATTCGGCATTCAGCCTTCTTTATGTTCCAACTGTAACATGTGTACATGACTACTGGAAAAACTATACCTTGACTATCTGGACCTTTGTTGGCAAAGTGATATCTTTGCTTTTTAATATGCTGTCTAGGTTTATCATAGTTTTCCTTCGAAGGAGCAAAAATCTTTTAATTTCATGGCTGCAGTCACCATCCATAGTGAATTTGGAGCCCAAGAAAATAAAATCTGTCACTATTTCCACTTTTTCCCCTTCTATTCATCATAAAGTGATGGGACAAGATAATATCTTAGTTTTATGAATGTTGAGTTTTAAGCCAGCTTTTTTACTCCCCTCTTTCACTTTCTTTAGAGGCTCTTTAGTTTCTCTTCACTGTCTGCCATTAGAGTAGTATCATCTGCATATCTGATGTTGTTGATATTTTTCTCAGGAATTATGATTCCAGTTTGTAATTCATCTAGTCTGGCATTTTGCATGATGTACTCTGCATATAACTTAAATAAACAGGTTGACAATATACAGCTTTTACGTACTCCTTTCCCAATTTCCCAGTCAGTTGTTCTATATAAGATTCTAACTGTTGCTTCCTGACCCACATGCAGGTTTCTCTTACCCACAGACAGGTAAAGTAATCTGGTACTCCCATTTTTTAAGAATTTTCTGCAGCTTGTTGTGATCCATACGAAGGCTTTAGTGTGGTCAATGAAGCAGAAGTAGATGTTTTTCTGGAACTCCCTTTCTCTATGATCCAAGGAATGTTGGCAACTTGATCTGTTTCCTCTGCCTTTTCTAAATCCAGTTTATATGTCAACATTGTATATTGTCACCCTGTTTATTTAACTTATATGAAAAGTATATCATGTGAAATGCTGGGCTGGATGAAGCATAAGCTGGAATCAAGATTGCCAAGAGAAATATCAATAACCTCAGGTATGCAGATGATACCACCCATATGGCAGAAAGTAAAGAAGAACTAAAGAGTCTCTTGATGAAAGTGAGAGAGTGAAAAGTTGGTTTAAAATTCAACATTCAGAAAACTAAGATCATGGCATCTGGTCCTATCACTTCATGACAAATAGATTAGGAAACAATGGAAACACTGACAGACTGTATTTTCTTGGGCTCCAAAATCACTCCAGATGGTGACTGCAGCCAGGAAATTAAAAGACACTTGCTTCTTGAAAGAAAAGCTATGACCAACCTAGACAGCATATTAAAAAGCAGAAACATTACTTTGCTAACAAAGGTCCATCTAGTCAAAGCTATGGTTTTTTTCCAGTAGTCATGTATGGGTGTGAGAGTTGGACTATAAAGAAAGCTGAGCGCCGAAGAACTGATGCTTTTGAACTGTGTTTTGGAGAAAACTCTTGAGAGTTCCTTGGACTGCAAGGAGATCAAACCAGTCAATCCTAAAGGAAATCAGTCCTGGATATTCATTGGAAGGACTGATGTTGAAGCTGAAACTTCAATATCTGGCTACCTGATGCAAAGAACTGACTCATTGGAAAAGACCCTGATGCTGGGAAAGATTGAAGGCGGGAGGAGAAGGGGACGACAGAGGATGAAATGGTTGGACGGCATCACCAACTCAATGAACGTGAGTTAGAGCAAACTCTGGGAGTTGGTGATGGACAAGGAAGCCTGGTGTGCTGCAGTCCATGGGGTCGCAAAGAGTCAGATATGACTGAGCAACTCAACTGAACTGATTGTAGATGGATGGTTGCTGACATAAAAAAATAAAATATAGGTTTTGCATCTATCTTGCATCTTGCAAAATTATTTTAATATCTTATTTCATGAAAGTTTGTATTGTTTTATTGACTTTGCCAGGTAGATGATTCAATCACCTGCAGATAATGGCAGTTTTATATTCTTTTTCTTACTTTTTCCTTTTCTTATTGTATTGGCCACTCTCAACTATATTTATAGATATACAGATAGCACAGAACTATAGTATACTTTGGCAAACTTTTATCTGGTCCCAATATTAAAAAGAATAAATTCATGTTTCCAATGTGAGATTATAAATTTCATGCCAAAGTTTCTAGTGAAGGAGTACAGAAAACTCAAATGTATAAGTGATGCTCATGAAGTGAAAGTAGGGGCTGAAAGTGAGAAGTATCCTAAATTTCACATGAAGGAGAGTAGTTTTTGTGTTAATTTGAAAAGAAACAATTCTCTGGGACATTGATGGAACAAGAAAATGCTTATGGTATTCCTATGGCTCCTTGATATGTGGAGTTAAAATGTCAGTATCATTTGAGTTCTCAAGCAGATAATTTGTGGGTTTGTATTACTCATTTTGTTGTTGTTGTTCAGTTGCTGAGTTGTGTCTGACTCACTGTGACCCCAAGAACTGCAGCACTCCAGGCTCCCCCATTCTTCATAATCTCCCTGAGTTTGTTCAAACTGGAGTGCTACAGTCCATGAGGTTTCAAAGAGTCAGACACGACTGAGCATCTGAAATGAACTGTAAAGGTATTTTTGTGCACCAAATTAACTGAGGGGCATTTTGAGGTGCACTTATTACTCTATTTTCACCATATTTTATTGAAGTATAAATCTGCAATATTGTGTTAGTTTTAGGTATACAGCAAAGTGATTCATTTTTAAATATGTGTGTGTGTGTATATGTGTGTGTGTGTGTGTGTATGCTTAGTCGCTCAGTCATGTCTGACTCTTTGTGACCCCATGGGACTGTGGCCCACCAGGCTCCTCTGTCCATGCGGATTCTCCAGGCAAGAATACTGGAGTAGGTTGCCATGCCCTCCTCCAGGGGATCTTCCCAACCCTAGGATGGAACCCAGGTCTTTCGCACTGCAGGCAGATTCTTTACTGTCTGAGCAACCAGGGAAGCCCAAGAATACTGGAGTGGGTAGAGCATCCCTTCTCCAGCGGATCTTTCCAACCCAGGAATTGAACTGGTGTCTTCTGCATTGTAGGTGGATTGTTTATCAGCTGAGCTGTACATATATATTTATTCCTTTTTCAGAGTACTTTACATTATAGGTTACTGCAAGATATTGAATAAAGTTCCCCTGCATCTATTTTCATCAGCAATTTTGGCCATAATTTTCTTGGCAATTATTATTGCCAATTATTATTGGCAAAAATTATTAGCAATAATTTTCTTTTTTGTGTGTGATAGCTTTGTCTGGTTTTGGTATCAGGGTGATGGCAGCACCATAGAATGAGTTTGGGAGTGTACCTTCATCTGCAACTTTGGGGAAGAATTTCCCAAAAGTATAATTGTTAACTCTTCTCTAAATGTTTGGTAGAATTCACCTGTGAAGTCACTTGACCCTGGACTTTCATCTGTTGGGAGTTTTTAAACTATTATACTAATTCAACTTCAGTAACAGTAATTGGTCTATTCATATCTTCTATTTCTTCCTGGGTCAGTCTTGGGAAATTGTACCTAAGAATTTACCCACCTTCTCTAGGGTGCCCATTTTATTGGCATAGAACCATTCATAGTAAAATCATGATCCTTTGTAATTCTTTGGAGTCAGTTGTAACTTCTCCCTTTTCATTTCTGATTCTATTGATTTGGGCCCTCCCCCCTTTTTTTTCCTTTTCTGGAAAAGGTTTATCATTCTTTTTTCAGCTTTTCAAAGAACCAGCTTCTGTATCATTGATCTTTGCTATTGTTTTCTTAGTGTATGGTTCATTTATTTCTGCTCTGATTTTTATGATTTCTTAGCTCCACTAACTTTGAGTTTTGTTTTTCTTCTTTCTTGAGTTGCTTCAATTACACAATTAAGTTCTTTGAGATTTTTCTTGTTTCCTGGGGTAAGCTCGTATTGCTATACACTTCCCCCTTAGAAATGCTTTTGCTGTGTCCCATAGGCTTTGGATCGGCATGCTTTCATTATCATTTGTCTCTAGGTTTTTTTCTTTTTTTTTCTCTCTATGATTTATTCAGTGATCCATTGGTTGTTTAGTGGCATATCATTTAGCCTCCATGTGGCAACATGGCAAAGAATCCACCTGCCAATGTAAAATTCACGGAAGATGCAGATTCATTCCGAGTCAGAAAGATCTTCTGGAGTAGGAAATGATAACCTACTTCAATATTCTTGCCTGAAAATTCCATGGCCAGAGGAGCCTGGTGGACTACAGTCCACGGAGATGGCAGTGTTGGACAGGACTGAACATGCACATTTGTGTTTTAGTTTCTTTGCATCTGGTGTCTGCCCCTTGGGGGTGTTGCTGGTCTAGAGGCATGTGAAGGCTTCCTGGTGAGAAGGAACGGTACCTGCCCACTTGTGGGTGGAAGTGGGTCCTGTCCCCTGGTGGGCAAGGCCATGTTTAGGGGCATGGTCTAGAGGTGACTGCGGGCTCAGGAAGTCTGGGCAGTCTGCCTGCTGTTGGTGGGTCTGTGTCCCCACCCAGTTTGTTGTTTGACCTGAAGTGTCCACCAGCACTGGAGCCTGCAGGTTGTTTGGTGGGGCCAGGTCTTGGTGCCAAGATGTCAGCTTCCAGGAGAGCTCATGCAGATGAATGCCCCTCCCCCCAATATCTCTGCCACCAGTGTTCATGTCGCCAGGGTGAGTCATAGCCGCTCGCTCCCACCTGCCTGGAGACTCAAAGACCAGCAGGTAGGTCTGGCCCAGGCTCCTGACAAATTACTGTTTTTCCTCTTGGTCCCTGTACACACGAGATTTTGTGTGCAAACTCTAAGAGTGAAGTCTCTATTTTCCCAGTCCTATAGATCTCCTGTCATCAAGCCCTGCAGGCCTTTCAACCCAAATGCTCTGAGCACTCCGATTCCCAGTGCCAGATCCCCAGGCTGAAGGGTCTGATGTGAGGTTTAGACACTCACCCCTTTAAGTCTTTAGTTGTAGAAGTTTCTTATCTTCATCATCAAAGGTTTCTCTTAGTTATTCGTGATTTGGGTGTGCTCATCAGAGGAAATGAACGTAGGGTCCTTTTACTCTACCATCTTGGCCACTCTTTCTCATTTTACATATTTTCTTTACTAAATTGATGGCTTCAGTTTAGTTAAGTTCAGTTGCTCAGTTGTGTCCGAATCTGCAACCTCATGAATCGCAGCACGCCATGCCTCCGTGTCCATCACCAACTCTCGGAGTTCACCCAGACTCACATCCATCGAGTCAGTGATGCCATCCAGCCATCTCATCCTCTGTCATCCCCTTCTCCTCCTGCCCCCAATCCCTCCCAGCATCAGAGTCTTTTCCAATGAGTCGACTCTTCCCATGAGGTGGCCAAAGTACTGGAGTTTCAGCTTCAGCATCATTCCCTCCAAAGAAATCCCAGGGCTGATCTCCTTCAGAATGGACTGGTTGGATCTCCTTGCAGTCCAAGGGACTCTCAAGAGTCTTCTCCAACACCACGGTTCAAAAGCATCAATTCTTTGGCGCTCAGCTTTCTTCACAGTCTAACTCTCACATCCATACATGACCACTGGAAAAACCATAGCCTTGACTAGATGGACCTTTGTTGGCAAAGTAATGTCTCTGCTTGTAAATATACTATCTAGGTTGATCATAACTTTCCTTCCAAGGAGTAAGCATCTTTTAATTTCATGACTGCAGTCACCATCTGCAGTGATTTTGGAGCCCCCCAAAATAAAGTCTGACACTGTTTCCACTGTTTCCCCATCTATTTCCCATGAAGTGATGGGACCAGATGCCATGATCTTCGTTTTCTGAATGTTGAGCTTTAAGCCAACTTTTTCACTCTCCACTTTCACTTTCATCTGCCTCTGTTAGTAGTAGATAATTTGCATTTAGATTATTTGATAGGTTTTAGCTTACTATTTCTCACATAAATTTTGTAATTCTTACTGTTAATACCTAGACAACTTTCAATGACATAGTAAGAGCTATCTCATTTCCATTTTACAATTGAATTCCTAATTAGAAAGTTTTAGAAAGCTGTACTTAATATGAATAAACAGTTCTCTGTATGTTTTCTCTTAAAAATACATAAGTCCCAACCCAAGTTATTTATGTCTGTGTAAATGCTTGATGTTTGTATTGTCTCCATTGAGTTGTGTTCATATATCCCATTATTCTCTATTTTTCTACTCTTCTGTACAGAAGTTGGATGCATTTATTACCTTTCACTATCAGGTTTTCTAAAGAAGCATTTATAATCATTTGTGATTTTTAAAAGGCAGCTATATATTATGATAAACAGTATTGGTAACATTCCCTTATGAAACATTGAAGATGAGTATGTGTAGCATTGTAAATTACTTTATAGTTTTCAAAACCTTTACATATATTAATAAATACTGTAAGCAACCATATATATTACAAATGTGAAATAAAATTATTTCAAATGCAAGTAATAAAATCTCAACTCATAAAAGCATAAATAAGAAAGGGCAATTATTGGAAAGATACTGAATTAGTTTCCAGAGGTGGAAAAAAGAAAAAGCTTAGAAACAAAGACCTTTCTGGGGAATCACAGGACCCAAAACCAGATACTTATGATTATTAGAACTGTTCTCTCTATGAAAAGCCCTGTCTGCAATTGTTATACATGTTTATGTGGTTATTATTATTCAGATTTCTTTATTTGCTATATCTTGCTTCTCTTCTGATTGGTTTACAGTGTCTCTCTGATCATAGATAGAAAACTCAATGATTTGTAACTACAGCTGACCATCTAGTCTAGAACTTACCTTGTATAATCTTTAGGTTTGATTCTCCTATTATAAATTTCTTGTTATGTTAATGCTTCAAAATGTAGATTAAGAATTGTATAATCTTAGTTTTAATTACTCTAAACCTATAAACTGATTAATTGGTTGCCAGATTTAAAAAAAATTGATCAAGGTATTATAACTTGAAAGCATTTATATTGGTACCCAGGTACAGAATTAGAACATGAGGCCAAGCATTTCTCTCCCTGAAGTCATCATAGCAACCCTTATAAAACCTCAGACCTGCTCTCTTTGTTGCCTTAGTACCTCTTTTTAAACATTTTCACAAAAGGATATTTATCAGCAAAACTCTATTTGGTTTATGATTATGTTCATTCAGTTCTACTGAATATTACATATTCATTATTACCTTTGCTAAATTAAAACATTTTTTCAGTTCATATTTAATTTATCACATTTTCTTTTCACAAATGAACTGTAGGCTTCTTATGATGACAAATATGAGGAGTACTGGTAATACAGGGGACTGTGTGTTTTGTTTACCCTGACAAAGTTTCCAGAAAGTGAGAAAATATCATACATGAATTATGATAAACTAGGTAACATGTTTATTTTGTATTTTTTTTCCTTTCCTTCATTTAGGGGAAAATTCTGAAATCTCATATCATTATAGTAACAGGTTAAAAATAAAAGAATTTTAAGAATTTCCCTTTAGGTTAAAGGGAAAAATGGGGAACCAAGTTTGGGGAGGGGTTATACAGTGTGGGGTGGTGAACATGGAAATCAATGTAAGAGAAATTCAAAGATAAGGGAGCAACTACAGGGATGTGAAACCATATGTAAAGCTGCTTATCACTCTCCAGTCTCTTTGATGAACACCTTGTTTGGTCTAGACCATTTTTTATTTTTTACCTTTCCTAGCTGATTGATGTGGCTACATTGATAGGTATTTGTGATTCTTAGATATTTCATAATGCTGATTTGTTATATTGACTCAAGGGCTTCTCTGATGGCTCAGTGGTAAAGTATCCACCCGCAGTGCAGGCAGCACAGGAGACATGGGTTCCGTCCCTGGGTTGCGTCAATCACCTGCAGAAGGGAATGGCAACCCAACCCAGTACTCTTGCCTGGAGAATTCCTTGGACAAAGGAGCCTGTCAGGCTACAGTCCATATGGTCACAAAGAGTCAGACATGACAGAAGCAACTTAGCATACACACATATTGATTTATGATCATTTGCTATCTTTCTCCATCATATTTAACTTTGGTTAGCCATAGGTCTGTCAGGTCTTATAATTGGACAATTCTTTGACTTTTGAAGACATTTAATACACTATTAAAATTCTCTGTGAATTATTAGGTTGTTTATCTGGGAAGTGAGGACTGTGTAAGAAGATGGACTTGTTAGTATATATTTAGTTCTGTCCAAAACATCCTTAAGATATTTGGTCCAAACCAAAATGTCCTTGAAATCTGATTCTGTCAAAAATTTCCATAAGACATTTAGTCCATACCAAATGGTTTTGGACAGAACCAAATGTCTCCAATACTTTGGCCCCCTGATGTGAAGAGCTGACTCATTTGAAAAGACCCTGATGCTGGGAGAGATTAAGGGCAGGAGGAGAAGGGGACCACAGAGGATGAGATGGTTGGATGGCATCACTGACTCAATGGACATGGGTTTGGGTGGACTCCACGAGTTGGTGATGGACAGGGAGGCCTGGCGTGCTGCAACCCATGGGGTCACAGAGTCGGACATGACTGAGCAACTGAACTGAACTGAACTTCTTTGATGAAAAGAAGAGTTTGGGCTTTTGAATTATACATAGATATATGTTATATGTATATATAATATTTGAGGGAGACTTTAGAGATCTGCTAACCTTTAGAGGTTCAGCTAAATAGATCCCTATTTTAGGGATGTTCATGCATCCTGCATGTATATTCCTATGTACAAATGACAAGTTTGAGGCCCAGAGTGGCTCAATACGTTTGTCAAAGATGATACAGTGAAGTAAAAAGAAAGCCAGGATTATCCAAGATTAACTTCCAGAAATCTCAGTTTTTCCATCCAGGACTCTTCATTTCTCTCTCTGTGTGTCTCATTGTTAGTATTACAAGCACAATCAGACCTGACATACGGGAATTCGGTGTCTAGAGGCGGCAAGGAACTTGAGCACAGCTGAGTAGAACATGATAGGAATTTTGAGATAGATTTTCTTTTCTGCAATTACCCAAGAATTTTATTAAGTATTAATAGACTCTCAGTAGGATTCTTCCCAAAGACACACTATTAAAAGAGGAAGGAGCAGTGCTGTTCAAATAACCTTTGCTCATTGCACGGTGAGTCAGTGACTTATCCCAAATTTAACTTTTACATTCTTGTCGGGTATTTAAAAATGAGAGGAGACATTTGAAGATTATTGGAACAAACTGAATAGAGTTTATTACATTGTTATTTTTCTGATAATCAACAAGCAGTCTACAAGGATTGTCCTACAATCCTTTTGAGTGCACTGGGAGAAAAAAAGGAAGCAAAAGATCATGCAAAAATCAATAGTTTCTTTTTGTGTGTCGTCTTATTTATGAGCAAGGTACATATTAGAGGTCAACCAAAGCAGAATTAAGATCAGTAGTTTTGCAAATTTTAATTGGGCCTTCTTTGACTACTACCGAGAAATTCTGGTGTCCAGTCTTTTTGAAGTCAAATAAATAAACTGCACATTTTTAGGAGGGTAGTAACTTGTCTTCCTCAGAATTGATTTTTCCAAGCATTTTTTTTAACCTATTGAGTTTAACGGTATGATTTGTAACTGGAGTAACTTTTTATGCATTTTTTTTTGGTCTTCATTTCTCTTTAGAAGGAAAAGAAATGGGCAGATTCTTTCAAAAAGAATAGTTAATTCAATCTCACCAATATTTTCTTTTTTTCTATATTTTGTGCTATTCCATATCAGTACTACTCTGTGCCTATAAATAGATTATTTTATTTGTTGAGATCCTGCCCTTTTGATCTTTAACCAAGTCCAGAATATTGATTTAGGAAGAGTTTCAGAGGTTTTAGTTGGGAAATTCTAAAGATGAATAGAAACTAGCATTTAAAAAAAAAAAAAGCAACTCTACTGACCAAAATTCCCCTGGATTCTTTATATACATTATTTCAATTGATTTTGGTGGGCAAGGGGGACCTGTCTTAGAGCTACCTAACTTTATTTGCAGGTGTTTTACAAATGATGGGTCACTGGTGGTAAGTTGTGCTGACATTTGAATACACGTGAGTGATAACAAGGCTTACAACCTTTCCATTTTGGTTGACGTATCCAAACTGTGTTACCTAATATATTAATGTTTAACATAAAAAATATATTTCTGTGATCCAATAAGGCTGGGTTGGAGTAATCAGTTATAACAATCTCTTTACCGCTTGCCTTCTCAGAGCATTTATTTACTTGTAGTCAAAGCAAGTGTATCATCAGGGTCTAGGTGTGCACTATTTCATCTGACCCCCGGAACTTTAGCAGGAACTCTTTTTAGAAGTTGTCCTCCCTACTATACTTTGGAAAATACATTAAGGAAACTACCCAAGGAAGCCTGCTGGCCCCATGATTATTGCTCCCCAGGCATGACAGATGTTCTCAATAGACATTGAAGCAATGCAAGTTTTTTGAATAGTTCCTTAGTACCCACCTGCAAATCTCATGTACTGTGTGACTAGGAGTAGAATCTGTCATGGAATAAGTCTAAAAGTCTTGCTTAGAAGCTATAAGAAAAAAAATGCTAAACCTATTTGTTTGCTTCTTAGATCTTATGAGCTGTATTTGATAAACTGGTCAAAGAAGGAATAGTCCTGTGTTTCAGTAATAATATTTCAATAGTAGTCCTGAAATTATTGACCAAGGTCTTGATGTTATAAACGAGGTCATGTGCTTGTGCTAAGTCACTTCAGCCATTTCTGACTCTTCGTGACGCTATGGACTATAGCCCGCCAGGTTCCTCTGTCCGTGGGCTTCTCCAGGCCAAAACACTGGAGTGGGGTACCATGCCCTCCTCCATGGGATTTTGCCAACCCAGGGATGGAAAGCCTCTTATGTTTCCTGCATTGGCAGGCAGATTCTTTACCACTAGGGCCACCTAGGATTTCTCAGACTAGGGTAATAAAGTCTAACCAAAAGTCACTGAACTTAGTAATGTGTTGCTTAGGGGAAAAGAAAAAAAAAAACCCTATATATTTTTTAAATTATAAAGGTGCCAAACCCAACAAGAAATAATCAGAAAAAAATCTCCACTTTTGGAGCCCCATGGTGTTGCCTCACACATACTCAGAAATGTACCCGTCATGCTTTTCCACTAAAGCTGGCTAATCCTGTAACCACACGATACTGGGCACATGTATTCTTCTCCTCTGGCAGTTACTGATTCTCCACACTTCCTCAGATTCCCTTACTGACCATCTCTCTGATAACCCTCAGATTAATACTGTGATACAAGACAGCTGAATTCTAAACAACAGGTGGTCTGAATCATTTCCATATTTAAAAATCAGGACAAATCAAGCTCCAGAAAGGAAAGTATCCCCTTTTGCTAGATTAATGTTGCCCCCAGTCCTCACTGTCTACCTTTATTGTCTTCTTCCCAGCATGATGGATTGTGAAAAACTTTTCATTTAAGATGTTCAATGTGGCTTGACTCTAGGAACTTGCGAAGGCCATAGACGTAGACTAGTTTCTGGACTTCTCCAACATTCGCGTTAGTCATGTGTAGGACCTTAAGTGTGGTTCTAATAAGAAAACACCAATACCACTGCAAGGTAGTTTTGCTTTTTTAATGGTTTGTCTTCCATTATGAACATTATCAGTCTTTTCTGTAGTTTTAAAGGTGTCTGTTCTTAAACTCCTATGTGTAAAAGTTTTTTAAATGCTGCTTAAATAATAGCGCACACATGTGGAAACAACTTTTCTACAATTCCTTAAGAAGCAGCAGTGACATAGCCCAGGGAAGTTTTAAATTACATGCATGTGTGTGCTCGGTCATGTCCGACTCTTTGTGACCCCAAGGACTGCAAATCCTCCAGGGTCCTCTGTGTATGGAAATTCTCTAGCAAGAATACTGGAGCAGTTTGCCATTTCCTACTCCAGGGGATCTTCCTGATCCAGGAATAGAACCTGTGTCTCCTGCATTGATAAGCAGATGCTTTACTGCTGTACCACCAGGGAGGCCCATCCTTCTTATTAAACAAAAACAAATTTTTAGGTTCCACTGACAGGGATTCTGATTTAGGAAGCAGGAGTGCTCTTTGGGAATCTGCATTTTCATGTATCACCAAGTAACTTTGGAACTGGAGATCAAGAAATTAAGTTGTAGAAAATGGGGAATTAAGTCAATTTCTGGAGTCCTGAATAGGAAGAGATGGGAATACCAGACCACCTGACCTGCCTCTTGAGAAACCTATGTGCAGGTCAGGAAGCAACAGTTAGAATTGGACATGGAACAACAGACTGGTTCCAAATAGGTAAAGGAGTCCGTCAAGGCTGTATATTGTCACCCTGCTTATTTAACTTATATGCAGAGTACATCATGAGAAATCCTGGGCTGGAAGAAGCACAGGCTGGAATCAAGATTGCCAGGAGAAATATCAATAACCTCAGATATGCAGATGACACCACCCTGATGGCAAAAAGTGAAGAGGAACTAAAAGCCTCTTGATGAAAGTGAAAGTGGAGAGTGAAAAAGTTGGCTTAAGCTCAACATTCAGAACACGAAGATCATGGCATCTGGTCCCATCACTTCATGGGAAATAGATGGGGAAACAGTGGAAACAGTGTCAGACTTTATTTTGGGGGGCTCCAAAATCACTGCAGATGGTGACTGCAGTCATGAAATTAAAAGACGCTTACTCCTTGGAAGAAAAGTTATGACCAACCTAGAGCATATTTAAAAGCAGAGACATTACTTTGCCAACAAAGGTCCATCAAGGCTATGGTTTTTCCAGTGGTCTTGTATGGATGTGAGAGTTAGACTGTGAAGAAAGCTGAGCACCGAAGAATTGATGCTTTTGAACTGTGGTGTTGGAGAAGACTCTTGAGAGTCCCTTGGACTTCAAGGAGATCCAACCAGTCCATTCTGAAGGAGATCAACCCTGGGATTTCTTTGGAAGAAATGATGCTAAAGCTGAAACTCCAGTACTTTGGCCACCTCATGCGAAGAGTTGACTCACTGGAAAAGACTCTGATGCTGGGAGGGATTGGGGGCAGGAGGAGAAGGGGACAACGGAGGATGACATGGCTGGATGGCATCACTGACTCAATGGATGTGAGTCTGAGTGAATTCCAGGAGATGGTGATGGACAGGGAGGCCTGGCGTGCTGTGATTCGTGGGGTTGCAAAGAGTCAGACATGACTGAGTGACTGAAACACTGCTATTTAGATGATTTTCCTACATTTAGACACTCTCCACAAACAATGGATGGATACTTGTTTTACAGTGCATCTGAAGTGCCTATGTTTTGTTGCTTCTACAGTTTTTCCATTTTCAAAAATTAATTAACTAAGGGAAAAAAGATTCTTCTCAAACAACAGAAAAAGCATTCTTAGAAAAACCAATACAATGTTATAATTAGACTATATCTATGGTATCTTGGTTGCTATGCCAACTGCACTTCTCTTTGTCACCCAGTCAATACTAAACACATTGGTGCCAGGTTCCTCTCTCAGCCTCTGTTTTGGCATCCTCCTTCTCGAGTATTAGTGAAGCAATGACCCAACACTAAAAACACTCTTCATTGTAGTTTCTCCTGGTATGTCCATCATTGCTTCTCATGTTTCTCTTATATGAACAATTCACTTTAACCAAACTGTTCAGTTTTCCCTTTAACATTTCACACACATTCCTATGTGTCTTTCCCTTTGCAATTTTCTGGTTGAAATACGCTTCTTTTATTTAACTCTTAATTCAAAAGTCATTAAAATCTCAGTATTTTTGTCAAAATATCATTCACTGTTTATTTTCATAAGATATTTTAGTGAAATTATTTTTATCAGCCATTTAGCATGTAGCTGATGTCCTTCTGGCATCATTTTATGTTGGCATTTATCATATATAAATATAAGTATATATTATACATTGAATATGAAGATAATACATATATCTGCAGTCTGTTTATTTGAGGGTAAAGTCATGCCAAACCTTTATTTCCTTTCCTTACTCATTTTTGAATCCCAAGCACCATTGCATAGAGTAGAAAAACACTATGCATTGAGCAAAACAGTTAGTGTATGATTATAATGCTTATAAAGGAATATGTTTTCTCTTAAAGTTAATGCTTAGATAATATAACTATCTTTATGGAAAAATAACATATTTTTACTTGGGTGAAGCATGAATGATGATCATTCCTAAAATCAACATAATTGTCAGTGTCTTCACAGCCCAGTTGGGAAGATTTATAAAAGAACTATTTGTTTCAACAGCAAATGTTTTCCACTTGAGAAGTGTTAGCAGATCCTGAGGCATAAACATACACATTGGAGCATGAAAAGTTTTCTCTGCAGTTTGTGTGTTACAATTGTGGGAGTTGTTGTGGCAGATGACACTTTTACTTAACAAAAGCTGTTAAAGTTGCTTGGACCCACTGCAAAATTTGGCTATGGATGAAGTTTGTATTTTTTCATATAGGACTATTTGGTACATTTTGAGACAGACCTTTTCTCTGTAAACCACTGTAACCCACACTGAGCCAGATCCACAAACTTTTAAAATTCTTTGGAATATTCCAAACTTATTTCATCTGATTGACTTTCATTGAGTTATAGCCATCCAAAGGGTTCTTTAGATTGATATTAGGAAGAATACCAACAAGGTTATTCAGAGAGCAGGTACAGTGCGGCCAGAGGAGCACTGATGGTGAAATATAAAGCTTGCTTTCAGCAGAAAAAAGTAGGATACGTGTAGATCTATCATATACAAGAATGTGTTATATGCTTGCAGGGGCAACAGAACAGAGTTATTCTTTAAACGGCCTTGGGAGTTTATTAGCAATGTTGAGAAAAACATATTTTATATACAAGATATATTTTAAATGATTAGTGTATGTTTGTATGAAACTATTAAAATTATATGAAAATAAATGAAAATTCTTTAACTGTTTATTTTATATTGGACTATAGTTTATTACCAATGTTGTGTTAGTTTCAGGTGTTCAGCAGTAATTCAACTATATATATATATACACATACATACATACACATATCAATTTTTTTTCGCATCCTTTTCCCATTTCAGTTCAGTTCAGTTGCTCAGTTGTGTCCAACTCTTTGCGACCCCATGAATGGCAACATGCCAGGCCTACCTGTCTATCACCATCTCCCGGAGTTCACTCAGACTCATGTCCATCAAGTCAGTGATGCCATCCAGCCATCTCATCCTCTGTCATCCCTTTCCTCCTTCCCCCAATCCCTCCCAGCATCAGAGTCTTGAGTCAACTCTTCACGTGAGGTGGCCAAAGTACTGGAGTTTCAGCTTTAGCATCATTCCTTCCAAAGAACACCCATTTAGGTTGAATTTAAAAAGAGAACAGCTTTCTAAATTCTGAAGAAATAATAAGAGATCAAAATGTAAGCAATTTGACTAATTTTTGAAGGCCAAGAAGTAGTAAGTGCAAGTAACAAATATATGCAAATATATATTAATACTTGCTATTTGAGTTTTACTCAGTTTCTTAAGTCCTTAAGACCTATTTAAATGAATATTAAAAACTATAATACAATACAGCTTCCCTTTAAGAAAAATTCAAAAAAAAAATCACACATTTGATTCTTTCCTTTGAAAAAGAAATTGCATTAAAGAAAAGTGAAAGCAAATCTCTTGAACCTGAAAATACATCAAGGTTTGTTCTTAGATGATGTTTATTTTTGCTCCTAAGGAGCAGATGCGTGGAGTCCAGGACATTGCAGGGAGAAAAATTTGCCACCCTGATAGAGACATTACTTTGCCGACTAAGGTCCGTCTAGTCAAGGCTATGGTTTTTCCTGTGGTCATGTATGGATGTGAGAGTTGGACTGTGAAGAAAGCTGAGTGCCGAAGAATTGATGCTTTTGAACTGTGGTGTTGGAGAAGACTCTTGAGAGTCCCTTGGACTGCAAGGAGATCCAACCAGTCCATTCTGAAGGAGATCAACCCTGGGATTTCTTTGGAAGGAATGATGCTAAAGCTGAAGCTCCAGTACCTTGGCCACCTCATGCGAAGAGTTGACTCACTGGAAAAGACTCTGATGCTGAGAGGGATTGGGGGCAGGAGGAGAAGGGGGCGACCCAGGATGAGATGGCTGGATGGTATCATGGACTCAATGGACGTGAGTCTGAGTGAACTCCGGGAGATGGTGATGGACAGGGAGGCCTGGCGTGCTGCAATTCATGGGGTCGCAAAGAGTCAGACACGACTGAGCAACTGAAATGAACTGAACTGAAGATGTATCTCTTTGGCATGTGGATTATATTGAGCTGGAAATAATGAAGACTCAGGAAGAATCTTTGACCTTCCTGCTGACTGCTGAAATACTTTTAGATGAGAGAGCCTCTTCCAAGAATGGAGCTTCCCAGGTGGTGCTAGTGGTAAAGAACCCGCCTGCCAACATGGGACATGCAAGGGTCGTGGGTTTGATCCCTGGGTTGGGAAGATCCCCTGGAGAAGGAAATGGCAACCCACTCCAATATTTTTGCCTAGAGTGTCCCATGGACAGAGGAGCCTGGTGGGCTACAGTCCATGGGGTCACAAAGAGTCTGATACGACTGAAGTGACTGAGCACGCGCATGCACACACACACACACACACACACACACACATCTCAGAATAGAGCTTGTACCAGAGATATGTGACAAGGGGCTAGATGTGGCACCATTTTTATGCTGGCATGTATCATATATAAACATAAGTATACATTATATATGATATGTGATAGGCTAGATGTGGTGGGGGAACTCAGGAGAGCCTGGAGCTTAGACTAGATGCTGTCCCACTATCTCCACCTAGCCCAGCAAAAACATATCAAACATTTGTTTTTCCATCTTCATGTGTATTGTCTCCCCCGCTTTGAAGTTCCAAACCACTACCCCAGCAACCTCTTTTGTTTTTAGCTGAAGGTGGTATTTAAGGTGATGGCTTTGGCCATTTTGACGAGTTATACTCAGTTTTCCTAGGTCTCTCCCTTTTATGTAAATGCTATTAAACTTTTGTTTAATTTTCTTCTATTAATTTGTGTCATGGCAACTTAATTCTTAAGCCAGACAGAAGAACCTAGAAGAGTGGAGAGGGGGGGAAATTTTTATTCCTGACAGCATGGGTGCCAGGGTTCAAGACTGCCATCTGAACCCCACCCTTCCCCAGAATACTGCAGTTAAGAGATCCGGGAAACTGACTAAAGCTGGCAGAAAGTCAAAATTCTTACCCATTAGTCAGTCTCCCATATCTCTGCCTGCGGGATCAGTTGGAAATGAGAATGGAAAGAGTCCCTTTTTCTATTTCTAAAATTATATTAGCAGGAGAAAATATTTGTGGAGCTGGTTCATTAGACTCAGCAACTCTTGGGAAATTTAGTAGAGTACTTTAAGTTTGTTGATTCTTTTTCCTCCCAGAGGTGGTAATTGTTTTTCTTTGTGTTCTTGATGTCATTTGTCATAAGGAGGAAAAACCCTTGGTCTAATTAGGTTTTTCTTTGATTGTGTTCTATGTCTTGTGAACACCCAGGGCTGATTCATGTCAATGTATGGCAAAAACCACCACAATATTGTAAAGTAATTAGCCTCCAATTTAAATAAATTAATTACTTTAAAAAATCATCAAAGTCAAAATCTGATTCTTTGAAAAGTTCAGTAATTGAAAGCAACCTAAATGTCCATTAACAAAGGAATAGGTAAAGAAGATATGGTACATATTTTAAAAAATGTTTTTAATTGGATTGTAATTGTTTTATAATGCGGTGTTAGCTTCTTCAGTGTAACAGTGTGAATCAGCTATAAGTATACATATATCCCCTCCCTCCTGAGCCTCCCTCCCCTCCCACCCCTCTAGGTCATTACAGAGCACCAAACTGAGTACAGCAGCTCCCTACTAGCCGTCTATTTAACACACGGTAGCGTATGTCAATGCGACAGTCTCAAATCGTCCCACCCTCCCCTTCCCCCTCTGTGTCCACAAGTCCCATCTCTGCATCTGCATCTCTATTCCTGTCCAGCAAATAGGTTCATCAGTACCATTTTTCTAGACTCCATACATATGAGTAAATATACAGTATTTGTGTTTCTCCTTCTGACTTACTTTACTCTGTCTGACAGACTCTAGCTTTGTCCACATCACTAAAAATGACCCATTTTTGTTCCTTTTGGTGGCTGAGTAATATTGCATTGTGTACATGTACCACACCCTCTTTATTCATCCTTCTGTTGATGGACATTTCAGTTGCTTTCACGCACTGGGGTACATGTGTCTTTTTGAATTACGATTTTCTCTGAGTACATGCCCAGGCTTCCCAGGTGGCGCTAGCAGTAAAGTACCTGCCTGCCAAGGCAGGAGACATAAGAGAGGTGGATTTGATCCCTAAATTTGGAAGATCCCCTGGAGGAGGACATGGCAACCCACTCCAGTATTCTTGCCTAGAGAACCCCATGACAGAGGAGCCTAGTGGGCTACAGTCCATAGCGTCACACAGAGTTGGACACGACTGAAGTGAGGCATGCACGCACACTGGTTATATGCCCAGTAGTGGGACTGCTGGGTCATATGGTGGTTTTATTTTTAGTTTGTTTTTTTTTAAGGAACCTCCATACTGTTCTCCATAGTGGTTATATCAATTTACATTCCCACCAACTGTACAAGAGGGTTCCCTTTTCTCCACACCCTCTCCAGCATTTATTGATTGTAGATAATTTGATGATGGTCATTCTGACCACTGTGAGGTGATACCTCACTGTAGTTCTGATTGGCATTTCTCTAATAATGACCGATGTGGAGAATCACTTCATGCATTTGTTGGTGAGAATTTACCTTGTTGACCAGTAAGAAAACTATTTCCGGTCTCAGCTGTCCGGAAGTGACACATAACAGTGTGCTCTGGGCAGCCATACAAATAGACTGGGATTATGAACAGTTGCAACTGTGTATGTTCCTGACTGTTGTCTCTTTGTCAGACTGTGCCACAGCGCTCAAGGGAGCTTATCATAAGGGGTCCCAATCCATAGGAGTCTTTTTCATCTCTGCCTTTATTGCCTCACTAGTTCCCTTGTGCAAGTAAGGCCTTTACTTGTTCAGACTATTATTGGATATGAACTTTCTGGATCTTGTGAGGGACACATCCTTCTAATTCTCATGAGATGCCCAAATTCACCCATGATTAAGTCATAAAAAAGTTTACTGGATTAAGTCACTATTATGATCCTAACTAATTAATGGCCAGATGATGGAGCCTTTGAATTGGAAAAACTTCTAAACTGGAAAATTTTTAGAAAGCTGTTATCATAAGCAACTGATATACTGGTACCTATCAAAAGACCAAACTAAAAGGTAGAACTACCATATAACCCAGCAATTCCACTCCTGGGAAAACACAATTCAAAACAATATACACACCCCAATGTTCACTGCAGCACTATTTATAATACCCAGGACATGGAAGCAACCTCACTGTCCATCAACCATGGAATGGATAAAGAAGACATGGTAAACATACACAGCAGAATATTAGCCGTTGAAAATGAATGAAGCAATGCCATTCGCAGCAACATGGATGGAACTAGAGAGTGTCATACTGAGTGAAGTAAGTCAGACAGAGAAAGATAAATATTATGTATTGCATATATGTGGAATCTTAAAAAAAAGGCTACAGATGAACTTATCTGCAAAACATAAATAGAATCACAGATGTAGAAAACAAATTTATGGTTACCAGGGGGAATAAACTAAGAGATTGGGATTGATATACATACCTTACTATATATAAGGTAGATAGTCAATAGTGACCTACTATATATCACAGGGAGCTCTATTCAGTATTGGGTAATAACCTATATGGGTAAAGAATCTGAAAAAGAGTAAATAACTGTATAACTGAATCACTTTGCTATATACTTGAAACTAAGACAACATTATAAAAATCAACTATAATAACAGATTTTTTTAAAAAGAAAACAGTGTGAATCTGTACTAATAGCACCATAGTGTCCAGAAGATTCGCTAAAACCAATCATTAATTATTATACATTTTAAGGTGGCAAGCATTGATCAGGGCACTGGAAATAATATTTGACACAACTGATATCCCCTGTTCTCAGGGAGCTTATAACCTCCTGCTGCTGCTGCTAAGTCACTTCAGTCATGTCCGACTCTGTGCGACCCCATAGACGGCAGCCCACCAGGCTCCCATGTCCCTGGGATTCTCCAGGCAGGAGTACTGGAGTAGGTGGCCATTGCCTTCTCCGTATAACCTCCTGAGACTGACCAATATAAACAGACCTACACATAAACATATATATAATCATAAACTGTGATGAACACTGTAAAGAGAAAAACACAGGGAGCCTACTACCACAAGGAGACCATTACCTGGCATGGGGTCTCAGGGGAGAATTTTCCTGAAGCAGAGTTAACATGTGTGGTGTGAGTGTGTCTGAGTGTATGTATTTGGTAAAGGATCCACCAGACTGAGGGCAACATATGGAAAGGTTCTGAAAAGGAAAAGTCTACAGCCCATTTGAGGACAGAAGCGCCAGCTAAAGCAGGAAGATGGAGAGCCAGGAGGAGATAGATGGGGACTAGAGCATGGAAAGCTTACTGAGCCAGGTGATGGATTTGAGTCTTTCTCTGCAGATGTGATTTAAGCAGGAAAGTCCTATGACCAGATGTGCATTTTTAAAACTCACTCAGGCTACAATATGGAGAACACAGACAGAAACAAGGCAGAAGGAAGGAAATCAGCTGTGACATGGTTGTGATAGTCCAGGCAGTGACGATGGCAGCTTGGACCATGATGAGGCTGTGTTGTTGGAGCAGTAGGGGGAGATTGAGAGACATTTAAGAAACTGCCACCATGTCCTCGTGGTTTAGGGATGGATTCAATGAAGGGGCTGAGGGAAAGATGGATCAGTGATGCTATCTAAACCAACTTGTTTCTTTTCATTTTGAGGGGGAGCTGGGGAAGGGAATTCTTTTAACTGTTAAGTCTCTTTTATTCTGTAACAGTCCCCCTTCCTTTTCTTTGCTGGGAAAATTTACCAACATTCCTTTTATGTTGATAAATCTGGGTCTTTGGACCTTTAGAGTATTGAGTATCTCATATTTGCATTTGATTTATTCCTTCTTCTATTGATTACCTTTTTCCTGTATCCACTGAGTTTCCCATAAAATGGTAGCTCTGAGGGCTCCATTGATTCTGGTTCTTTTTTTTTGTTTTTTTTTTTTTTCCTTTTGACTAGACTACTTCATAGGTTGCACTGGATATGTCCTATTATATCACATCCTGATATAACAACGTACTAGCACCTTTAGTGATACTGGAATTCGGAGTGGAATGGGGTTAACATGACCCTCTCAATATGAAGTTCCTCTTTCACCTTTTTAATGGTTCTAGCACCCACTCCAGTGTTCTTGCCTGGAGAATCCCAGGGACGGAGGAGCCTGGTGGGCTGCCATCTATGGGGTCACACAGAGTCAGACACGACTGAAGCTACTTAGCAGCAGCAGCAGCATCCATTGGGAGAAGGTATTGGCACCCCACTCCAGTACTCTTGCCTGGAAAATCCCATGGACGGAGGAGCCTGGTGGGCTGCAGCCCATGGGGTCACTAAGAGTCGGACATGACTAAGTGACTTCACTTTCACTTTCGTGCATTGGAAAAGGAAATGGCAACCCACTCCAGTGTTCTTGCCTGGAGAATCCCAGGGATGGTGGAGCCTGGTGGGCTACTGTCTATGGGGTCACACGGAGTCGGACAAGACTGCAGCAACTTAGCAGCAGCAGCAGCATCCATTGATGGTGGTCACCTCAAACTCCTCAAAACTAACTTAGAATAGAAGCACACAGAAATTTTAGCAAAACATGAGTTGGACTCCATTGCCCAAGCTTTTAAAATTTTCCTCTAGCTCTTTTGGGTACAAATTCTCAATGGCTGCTTTAATTCTTCTGATTCAAAATGTAAATATCAACATCCTACCTTCTGTCTACTTTCTTTTCTCTCTGGTAAATTATATCACTGCTTGTGAACACTTATCTATGCAAAAATATCATACAGTCAGAACAGTAGCTTCATTCTGAGTGGCAATTTTCAGTTGCCAACTGAACCCTTATTCTGCCATAAATCACACATGTCACCTTAATTTCCAAACCACCTTTCAGACCCCTCGCTTTCTGCCACGGATATCATGATTCTCTCAATCAACACTGACAACAACTCCTCCTTCCCCTCCCTATCTACATCAATAAGTTGACAACTCTGTGCAATCTCCCTCCAACATATCATTCTCATTTTTCTCTTTCCAAATTGCTGCCACCCCTCTGGCACAGTTCATTATCTCTTGCCTAAACTATTGGAAATAGCTTTTTAATGGCTCTACCAGTTTCCAGGCTTTGTTGTGTGCAGTCCACCTTGAAAGTAGGGCTGGAAAACACTCCTGCAAAAACATCTAGAGTCAATCATATACTTGCCCTGCTCAAATAGCTTCACTTGCTACCCACTAACCACCAAAAGAAACAAAAGCTGTTTATGCCACACTCAACCTGTCTCGTCTGCCTCTACAAACATTGTTCCACCCATACGTTACCCAGGCCTGCACCTCTGGAAAGCTGGTCCCTGAGCCTCCTCCCAGGAGTCTTGCCTGTAGTCAGTCTTCCTTCCTATGCCCAAGTCATGCTTGATTATCAGCAACCTATGCATTCTTTTCCTCCTCACAAGTGACATATATATGTTTATTGCCAGTTATTTGAATCACAAAGGTATTCTTCTTTAAACAAGTTCCCTTCCCTTTTCTGACTTTACCACTCTGTGGGAGTAACTTATTGTGCTTTCTTTCATAGCTGTTCTTTAGCCTACATAAAAATAGATGCACTTTTTTTTCTCTCTCTCTCTTGCCACTCACCTGCTTGAGCTGGGACTTGGTCTTCTCCTGCCCTTGGAGTAGGATTTACACCATCAGTTACACTGGTTCTTGAGCCTTTGGAAGGGACTAGAATTACACCACTGGTTTTCTTGGGCCTCTAGTTTGCAAATGGAAGATGACATGATTCTCAGTCTCCATAATTACTCATTTTATCTGGAGACTTACAGCATTTTTTGATATGAAGAATAAGTCAACTGATTTAAACAGAAAGCATTTGCTTACATGTAAATTTGATGGTTCTAATACTACCCGGTTTTCATTATTTTAGATTGTCTGAATCTATAGAACCTAAGCATGATCATAGCTTTCTATTTTGGTTTCCATTGGTTAAATCTATTCTATTTTACCAATGGAAATCAAAATGGAGCAAATTCTATTTCCATGCCTTTTAATTATTAGCATTTTAAAAGATATCCAGCCAGATTATTTATTCATCATAAATTGAAAGTCAAAGTTTCTATCCTGTTTTTATTAATTAATGCATTATTGAACAACTAAAACTTAAAATACAAATGTGTGAAAATAAAAAACTAACTCCTTTTTATAGTCCATCCTTAAGTAAGCCAGTGTTACTGATTTCACAAATAGTTATTTGCATTTTCCTTAAATTTATAAAAATGTGCAAAACTACACAGGGCCCTACAGTTTTATTCTTCTATGCATTTTTTTGGACAAAATGGAGCTGGAATCACTTCAATAATGCCTTCTATCTACTGAACTTAAAAGGTATTTTTTGTTGAGCTATAATTGACATAACATCTTATTAGATTCTGGTATACGACATAATGAGTTATAATTTAATCATTTATATACACTGCATAATGATTACCATACAAGCCTAGTAAACATCTGTCATCAGACACAACTGCAGGACTTTTTCTTGTGATGAGAATTTTAAGATTTACTCTCTTGGCAACTTATAATATGCAATACAACTTAATATGTAATACAGTATTATTTTAAGATTTACTCTTAGGAATTTTAAGATTTACTCTCTTAGCAACTTAATATGCACTACAGTATTATTAATTATAGTTGCAATGCTGTATATTACATCCCCATGACTTATTTATTTCATTAGAAGATATTATTTTTAATTATAGTACCATAATAGTCCATAGTTCTGTAACACACTCAGCCATTATTAATAAATACTGGCTGTTTTGATTAATTTTATAATTATTTTCATGATTAAATACTCTTTGATATGTAAAAAATATATATGTACAAAGATATACATTTGAAGAACAATTTGGTTTATAAACAGATCATATTACACATATAAACTATATATATATTATTCTGTAACTAGCTTTTCTCATATAATTCACCTAGACTTCTTTCATCCCAATATATAGAGATTTGCTTCATTCATATTAATAACAGCCTTAGATTCAGTATTATAAGCAATCCTTAATTTATTCTGTCATTCTCATAGATGAGCATTCAGTTTATTCCCTTTTTAACTATCACACACACAGCTGAAATAAATATCTTTGTATGTAAACCTTTATAACTTATAACTTTATTTTTCAAATCCATTCTCAGAAATGGATTCCTGGGCCAAATGGCACTTGCAATTTAAATTCTAATAGAAGACAGCTAAATGACTTTCCAAAAGTAATAATGTACTCTTATGCCAACAGTACATGGAGGGAAAGTATTTATTTCTCCACACCTTTTCTAATAACAGTGTGTTAATTTTTTTCATTTCTGTCAAATTATGACTTGAAAATTGATATCTCTGAAGTTCAGGATCACATGCCCATTCTCTAAGACCCCATCTGAAATGCCACACCCTTTATGAATCCTTTCTTCCCTCATCCTAGGCAGCCTCCCTTTGCTCTGAAACCTTTGTAGCACATGTTTTGTCTTTTTGTGGAACTTTTCATATTATACTTTATGCTGAATTGAGTTTTCTCATTTTAAATCTCAACCACATTGTAGCTCATAAAGGAGAGGTCACATATCCTACCTCTTATTACTTCCTTAACATTAGCACAGAAGCAGTGCATAGCAGTTGCTCCACTTTCTGCCTAATAGGATCCAGTTGATCAGTCAGAGAAATGGGAGCTTAAGGCTAGGAATAAAAGTGGATGACTCTGCATCCTCTTGGAGGAAATTGCAAGCATCTTGCTGCAGAATTCTATCACTGACAAAACAATTGAACCAAGCAGATATACCATGTTTACTTATCAAATCTACTGCTTGAACATCTAGGGTAAGTGAAGCCAACTGACAAGAGTGACAGCATTACACAGTTTATTAAGCCAGAACTGTGGGCAAATCCAAAAGGAAGCACAACGTAGTAAGAAAAGCACTTCAAAACAAGGTACCTTCCTTTTTTTTTAAAAAAAAAAAAGTGAACTCAGAAGGCTTACCAGCAGTGGGTAAAAGATTTTTAAAAAAGAAAGATTATAGCTCAGCATACAAATGAACAGAGCTAACATGAATTGACTAAGACTATGGACTAGCTGCCTTGCACACATTTTCCCATTACACACGCACACATACATCACTGTGCAGTAGATATTGTTATTATTATCCACATTTCATATATGGGATTTCACTTTCCCAAGGTCACAGATTGTACACATAAGAGAACTGAGTTGAAGACTCAGATCCATTTGAGTCTAGGCTGCCTATAATGTCACATCCATAGAGGTACTAACACAGACCAGATGATTCATTGTCAGTGCTGTAGAAACCATGCTTTTATTAATGGCAGCTGTCCATAGAACTTATTATGCTAGTGCAGAAATCAGAATTTCCTGAGTCAAAAACCCACAAGAAAAAAGCAAGACAAACAAACAGTGTTCTACTTACTATTACTATTACTTCAGAGGGACATAAAAAATGTCCAGCACTGACAATGGTTTACTTTAAAAGTCCATAAACCATGCAGTTATAGAAAGTTCAGTTTCTAAATGCTTTCTTGGCTGACTGTACCCAGCCTTCTGAACTTGGGCCACCGATCATGTAACACAAGTGCCAAATACCTCATCGGCATGTCCTGCTTCTTGCTCAGAGCCTCAACAACTTCCTTTCAGTTCATCCAGCCTGGTTCTCCTGTCTTCCAAAGTTACCAACTTCCGCCACTCTCTTAAATATTGGCCTCTTTGTTGTTCAGTTTCTAAGCCATGTCCAAGTCTTTGAGACCCCGTGGACTGCAGCATGCTAAGCTTTCCTGCTGCTGCTGCTAAAGTCGCTTCAGTCGTGTCTGACTCTGTGCGACCCCATAGACGGCAGCCCGCCAGGCTCCCCCGTGCCTGGGATTCTCCAGGCAAGAGCACGCCTATCCTTCACTATTTCCCAGAGTCTGCTCAACTCATATTCACTGAGTGGTTGATGCCTCATATATATGTTTGCCTTCTAGTTGTGTTTTTTTGTTTGTTTGTTTGTTTTCCTCACTTCCTTTTTGAGACAAGACACTGATAAAGGCATCAGCGTTCAAACTCTTTTAGCTGGATTGAATCAGTGAAGGCTCTTCTGTGGGCAGATAGCTCCCATGAACTGTACAGTCTGATCATGGTAGAAATTAAAATCTGTTGGATAAGGGACTATGATTCACAAAGATTCAAATACAAATTCTCAAACTTACTGCTATGGTATCCTGAGTAACATATTTAATCAACTTGATCCTCAGTTTCCCCATATCAAGATCATCGTATCTGCTACATAGGATTTTTGTGAGGTTTAAATTAGATGTTGCATGTACAATCTATAGTTTCCAAATTAATTAAATGTAATTATTATTATAACTATTAGCAGAGTCAACTACTTTTAGACAAAACTAAAAAGTAAATTAAACCCAAAATAAATCTCTAAATACCATGAATATAAGTTTAAGAAACTATAAAAAAAAGATTCCTTCATTATCTCTATGTCTAATTAAAGTTAGAATTCAGCCCAATTAGAACAAGGAATGAGGAAATTGCTGATGGGCTCATGTAAGTTCTGAATGAACTGCCTAAAAGGAAACATCTGACACCCCTGGAGAGATACTGGGATACTTAAAAAACAAGATGCTTTGTGTTCAAGCATCCTGTTCAATGCTATGTTCAAAAGACTAAAGTCTCTTTTCCAGGAAATGAGAGCAAGAGAGGATATTTCAAGAAGAAAAATAATATTGTGATGTGTACTGGGCAGAATTTTGTTGAAGGCATGTGCTGTGCTGTGCTTAGTCACTCAGCCATGTCCAACTGTTTGCAACCCCACGGACTGTTGCCCTCCAGGCTCCTCCATCCACAGGATTTTCCAGGCAAGAATACTGGAGTGGGTTGCTATTTCCTTCTCCAGGGGATCTTCCCAACTCAGAGATTGATTTCAGGTTTCCTGCATTGCAGGCAGATTCTTTACCATCTGAAGGCATATCAACAGCAAAATATGGCAGAAATCTCTAAACAGGAAACATAATAGATAAACTTGTCCTCTTTTCCTTTCCACTCCATAGACTTTATGTACAATAGTAGGATGTCCCCACTTCATCTATGTAGTGGTACCACCATAACAAAGCGCTTATATTATTAACTGGCACTTGTTGAAAGAGGTGATCAGTCATAAACTTCATCAAATCAGAACAGGTGAATCAGCCTCCAGCCTAAGTTCAGACAGGTGAGTGAACTAACAGACAGTAGTGGACATTGGTCCCTAAAGAACAGGTAGCCCCAAAGCAGTCTCTTAATGAATTTGAGATAAATAGTATCAAAGTAAAGTGGCAAAAAGAAATTAGGAATCCCTTTAGTAGTCTCAGGATGGGGAAGGGATAGTTTAAATTAGGAGATTAGGCAGCTGTGCGGATGGTTTGAGTAGAATTAACACAACTGGATGGACACAGGGGGTGCAAAATGAAAGTGACGGAAAAATGAATTATTAGTTTTTAGAGAACAAATCTGCTTCAGTTGGAAGTGGTTTTGGCAGAGAAGACCAAAAACGATACTGTTGATTTGATATGTTTTAACTCATTTAAAAAAGATCTTATACTACTGAATGGATGGATCACAATGCATCAGAACAAGTCAAATCTTTCTATGTCTAGTCTGTTATTGCAATACCATACTTTTATTATCATTTTAATATAACTCCAGTTTCTTATAGTCTGATCTCTTCCAAGCTTTAGTCTTCAATCCAGGCTAATCCACTATGTTGTTTCAAGGAAATAATTTAGAAGAGTCTCCAGGTAAACAACAGGCAGCACTTATCTGGTATTTGTACTTATGAAATCATACTGTTGGCATATTAATGTCTTTGATCTTATTTTGTAATGTCTTTGATCTTAAAGTAATTAAATCAGCACACATCCTTTATGCCATATATATATAGGAACATTTTTGTTTTCTCTGTTCTAACAAAACTTGACTCCATCAATGGAAAGCATAAGTCAGTGATTGGAAGCAAGCATGTTGTTATATTTCAGTTCAGTTAGTGGATCTTATAGTGTAGAAGGGGGTGTGGAGGAGGGAAAGAACACCATGATAAGCACTACATTATCAATAACTCCTCACAGGGATTCTAATAGGTAGTTATTAGGAAAAAGTGTCCATTCAGAGAGGTTAATTATTCAGTTACCCAGCAAATACCTGTCTGTTGTAGATCTTAAATTAATGTAAAAGTCAGGAAAAGGAATTAAGGAGATGTCTACTCAAGAAACACACCTATCAGCAGAGATCCCTTAGCTTTGGCTTTAGCTTAGAAAAAGCTCAGTGCAAGGAAACACCAAGGAAGTCAGAGCTAAGCAGAAAACAGAAATATCTGAAAACCACACAGGGGTGAATCTCAAGTGAGCAGAAAAGAACAAACATGTACAGAGAGAGTATGTGCATGTAAACTGGAAGCAGAAATCCAAGGGCTAAAAAAAGAAAAAGACACAGTCAGTGTAGGTTCATATATTACAAGTGGGAGAAGACAATCAGAATTCTAAAAGTCAAAGCTCTAAAATCATAACAGACAAGAGGAATCTAAAGAGAATGACAAGTAGATGTAAAGTGGTTAGGATCTAAAAGAAGAAAAAGACATTAGGAAAAACTAAGGCATTCTGAGATCAGCCCTGGGATTTCTTTGTAAGGAATGATGCTAAAGCTGAAACTCCAGCACTTTGGCCACCTCATGCGGAGAGTTGACTCATTGGAGAAGACTTTGATCCTGGGAGGGATTGAGGGCCAGAGGAGAAGGGGACGGCAGAGGATCAGATGGCTGGATGGCATCACTGACTCAATGGACATGAATCTGAGTGAACTCCTGGAGTTGGTGATGGCAGGGAGGCCTGGTGTGCTGCGATTCATGGGGTCGCAAAGAGCCGTACACGACTGAGTGACTGAACTGAACTGAAGGCATTCTGAACAAAGTATTGACTTAAGTAAATAATAATGTATCAATATTGTTCATCAATTTGTGACAAATGTACCAAACTAATATAAGATGTTAATATTAGGGGAAACTGGATACAGGATATATGGAAACCCTCTGTACTTTCCTCACAATTTTTCTTTAAACCCTAAAATATTCTGAAATAAAATGTTTATTTTTATAATAAAATGTTTATTCTTTTCTTTTAAAAGTCAATGGTTCAAAAATATTTTTTTAATGATAATCTTGTCCCAAGGAAAATCCTAGATGCATAGACTAAGACTCCCAACTCTACCCTTAGTAGGAATAAGGACCCTTAGGGACAAAACACTGGTACAAGTCTTGACCCACTAAGGTTTGTTTTTTTTATTCCACATGTAAATAATTACCAATTAAGGTATTACTGTACCTTTAAAACAGGCATATACATTTTCTTAAAGGTAGCAAAAATTAAAAATTTAGCCTTGCTTAATGTTATGAAGGCAGGAAATCAAACAACCTTCTGTTTATTTAAACAAATTACCTGGAAAATGCAGTCTTAATCAACTAAGACCAATTAAGTGTCTCCTTAAGCATACTAAAATTCTGGATCTGGAGAATGCCAAAAAATCAGACTGAAAGAAGCTAACTAGCATTTTATACTCTGTAGACAGAAACATTCCATCTAAAGAAAAAGATCAAAGGAGCTCAGTGCTACTATTATTAATTTTATTTTTTTAATTGTAATACCACTAGGCAGAAAAGGGTCCAGTGGTAACAGAATCAGTGTGCACATAGTTCAGTAACCAGTTACTAAAGAATTGCCCAGGTTGCTTACCAAAGGACCCTAAAATACAAGTATAAGGAGAGAACATCCCCACATTACATGGAATATCATCTTTCCTGCTCTTTCTTTCCACACCTGAACTGTACTCTGTACCTCTGTCTCTTTGCATCTCCCATCAGGCAGCTGAGCCTGAAATATTTTAAAGGGACCCAAGGCCTACTGTGCCACTTGAGTTCACGTAAAATCAGGACACTTTCAAAGGGATTCTATTGAATGTCAGGTTTGAGTCAAGGTTTTAATTTCACAGTAGATTTAACTGAAGAGATTTAATTTTACCAAATTAAAAACGCATGCTTTACAACAACCCCCAAGCCCTCCAGGAGTGAATTCAGACAGAAAGTTTGATCAGAGCCTCAACTAGAAAGAAAAAGGCAATGATGCCAGATGCCCTAGTTTAAAACCTTCCAGGCTCAGAATGGAGGAAAATGGGAGAATTAACGCTCTGTAAAAAGGATGCCCTTCTTGCTGACTGGAGTCAATGTTTTCAATCAAAGGGCATCCATCTGCCCTCAGCTCACTTCTCCACAGTCCACTTTTCTACACGAGTAACACATATTGCTCATGGAACAACAGACTGGTTCAAAATTGGGAAAGGAGTATGTCAAGTCTGTATATTGTCACCTTGCTTATTTAACTTCTTATATAAAGAGTCAGTTCAGTTCAGTTGCTCAGTCGCATCTGACTCTGTGACCCCATGGACTGCAGCACACCAGGTCAATTCAGTTCAGTCACTCAGTCGTGTCCGACTCTGCAACCCCATGAATTGCAGCACGCCAGACCTCCCTGTCCATTACCAACTCCCAGAGTTCACTCAGATTCACGTCCATCAAGTCAGTGATGCCATCCAGCCATCTCATCCTCTGTCGTCCCCTTCTCCTCCTGCCCTCAATCCCTCCCAGCATCAGAGTCTTTTCCAATGAGTCAACTCTTCTCATGAGGTGGCCAAAGTACTGGAGTTTCAGCTTTAACATCATTCCTTCCAAAGAAATCCCAGGACTGATCACCTTCAGAATGGACTGGCTGGATCTCCTTGCAGTCCAAGGGACTCTCAAGAGTCTTCTCCAATACCACAGTTCAAAAGCATCAATTCTTCGGTGCTCAGCCTTCTTCACAGTCCAACTCTCACATCCATACCTGACTACTGGAAAAACCACAGCCTTGACTAAACGGAACTTAGTCAGCAAAGTAATGTCTCTGCTTTTGAATATGCTGAATCAAGGCAAATTGGAAGTGGTCAAACAAGAGATGGCAAGAGTGAACGTCGACATTCTAGGAATCAGTGAACTAAAATGGACTGGAATGGGTGAATTTAACTCAGATGACCATTATATCTACTACTGCGGGCAGAAATCCCTCAGAAGAAATGGAATAGCCATCATGGTCAATAAAAGAGTCCGAAGTGCAGTACTTGGGTGCAATCTCAAAAACAACAGAATGATCTCTGTTCGTCTCCAAGGCAAACCATTCAATATCACAGTAATCCAAGTCTATGCCCCAACCAGTAATGCTGAAGAAGCTGAAGTTGAACGGTTCTATGAAGACCTACAAGACTTTATAGAACTAACACCTAAAAAAGATGTCCTTTTCATTATAGGGGACTGGAATGCAAAAGCACACCAGGTACATCATGTGAAATGCCAGGCTGGATAAATCATAAGATGGAAGATCACAATTATAAGATTGCTGGGAGAAATATCAACAGCCATCAAGATATGTAGGCACACGCATGCATGCTCAGTTGCTTTAGTCATATACAACTCTTTGCAACCCTATGGGCTGTAGCCTGCCAGGCTCCTCTGTCTGTGGAATTCTCCAGGCAAGAATACTGGAGTGGTTTGCAGATGACAACACCATAATGGCAGAATGTGAAGAGGAATTAAGAGCCTCTAGATAAAGGTGAGAGAAGAGAGTGAAAAAGTTGGCTCAACACTCAACATTCAAAAAACTAAGATCATGGCATCTGGTCCCATCACTTCCTGGCAAATAGAAGGGAAAAAGTGGAAACAGTGACAGACTTCATTTTCTTGGGCTCCAAAATCCCTGTGGTGGTGACTGCAGCGATGAAATTAAAAGATGCTTGCTCCTTGGAAGAAAAGCAATGACCAACCTAGACAGCATATTGAAAAGCAGAGAATTCACTTTGCCTATGAAGGTCTGTATAGTCAAAGCTATGGTTTTTCCAGTAGTCATGTATGGATGTGACAGTTGGACTGAGTGCCAAAAAATTGATGCTTTCAAATGTGGTGCTGGAGAAGACTCTTAGAATCCCCTGGACATCAAGGAGATAAAACCAGTCAGTCTTAAAGGAAATCAACCCTGACTATTCATTGGAAGGACTGATGCTGAAGCTGAAGCTTCAATACTTTGACCACCTGATACAAAGAGCTGACTCACTGGAAAAGACCCCGATGGGAAAGATTGAAGGCAGGAGGAGAAGGGGATGACAAAGGATGACACAGATGGATGGCATCACTGATTCAATGGACATGAGTTTGAGCTAATTCTGGGAGATGGTGAAGGACAGGAAAGCCTGGTGTGCTGCAGTCTATTGGGTTGCGAAGATTCAGACATGACTGAGTGACTGAACAACAACAACAAGAATGCATGTTGTATCCAAGTAACTCAGTGATGGAGAGGAAGAGGTTGGTGGGTGATACTGGTAATCAATAATATGCTAGTGTCTTCTATGACTGTGAACATGGGTGAGCTAGAAAGAGAATGCAAACCACCTGAGAAAATATAATCATGGAAAGAAGAAGTGAGAGGAATAGATAAGCTGATGAGAAAAATGCTGAACAGAGAATAAAATGAGTTGTGACTAATATTAATACATCACTAGCACATGGCAGATGCTGTGATGGATTGTTATAATATATACATTAATTCATCCTCACAATATCCTACATTATAGATACCATTCGATTGTAAAATGGAAAAACTGAGACTCACTGGAGTTTAAGTAGCTTGCCCTAGATGCATTCTAAAATTCTAGGTGTAAGACAAAATGCAAGGTTCTCTGAGTGAGTGAAAGTCACTCAGTCGTGTATGACTCTTTGCAACCCCATGGACTATACAGTCCATGGAATTCTCCAGGCCAGAACACTGCAGTGAGTAGCCTTTTCCTTCTCCGTGGAATTTTCCCAATCCAGGGATCAAAGCCAGGTGTCCTGTATTGCAGGCGAATTCTTCACCAGCTTTTTTCCACTTTATTATTTTGCCAGTCTGCAGGAGAGAGTTAGCACCTGGGTAACATAATCCATAAGATAAAGTGAGTTTCCAAAGTTTCACATTCATGTATACAGCTTAATTATCCACCTAGGTTGTAAACCCCTTAAGACAAGGACCAATAAGTTCATGTGCTTTTAAGGCAAATAATATTTTACACTTATATAAAGTTGATGAATCAAGAAATATATTTCCACAAAAATATGCGTTTTCAGGAGCTGAACTAAAGCATTCCATCAATAAAATAAAGCAAAATAATGGTGATCTGTTCCACAGTAAAAAGTTGATCTGTTAATCTGCAGATCTGTATACTTTTGATAGTACATTTTATTGCATATAAATTATAAATCAATTAAAGTAATAAATAGTAAATAAAAAACTGGGCAATGAGTTCCACTTCTGATTATACTGGATATAGCTGACCTAAACCCTTCTTTAAAACAACTAAGAATTAACTAATACTGGAAAATTGTTTAAAGAAAATTGGATTGCTACTGAGAAAATGAAACTTCAGAGGTCAAAATCCAGGAAAGAATGAAACTCAGAGAGATGCATCACATATTTTGTGTCCAGCTTCTCTCCTTGTGGCATGTATATTTTGTTGGCTATGGGGCAAAGCTGAGAAACCAAGAAGAGGGTGACTGCTATGAAATCATCAGAGAATTCAGGAGCTTTCAGAACTGAGAAGATAAAAACTGCAGATGGGCCTGCTGAAGGGCCAGGCAGGACGGGAGGGACCGTTTTCCTAAAGAAGGAAGGTGCAAATAAATAAGACCAAAGAACAGTGTATTTTCCTTCACTAGATCTGCTAAATACTGAAGCTATCACAAGGCAAGAGGCTGGAAAGTCAATAAGAAATAGCTAAAAAATAAGGAGAGCTCAACGTGCTGGAGAAAGAGAACACTGGGCTCATCTTTCAGGCACGCATCAAAACTGCAACTACATACAGAGCATCTCTTGCTGAAATTGAACAGCTGGGAACTAGAACTGCTTTTCTACACCCAAGGGACAGAAAACTGCCTGGGGCTCTGGCTGGCTTGCCAGAACAACCCCAGTGCACACCCCATCCCACACCAAACTCCTGCACCAGTGCCTTTGGCTCCTCTGCACTGCTCACCAGTAAGGTGGAGGCTGACAGTGTGCTGGGACCCCAGTTCAACACGGCCACTGCCAGCACACTCTCTGGTGCACACACTTGAAGGAGCAAAGCTAGCTCCAAAGCTGAGACCATCAGTCCCTGGGCACACTCAGAAGGGGCAAAGCTAGATAGGGTGGGGCCAGAGAGCGGGTCTCTATGTGCACGTGGAAGGGGGTGGGGTCCCGCCCCACCCCGCCCCTTCAGAACCGATCCTCATACCAGGGTGTGTGCACTGGAGTAAAACGTAAAACCAGGCACCCCAAGCGCCCAGGCCCCGCCATGTCCCAAATCACTGTGGAGACTGCCATCACACCCTGGAGACATCCAACTCCTGCAGGGCTCCGGCTCCAGCCCCTTAGCCTACAACTCCACCCCTGATAGGTCAATAACAGCCAATGAGCATAGGTGCAGCTTCAGCTCACACCTGGCTCTGGCTTGAACCCCTCCACCTCCATCCCACCTGCCAGGAAGGCAATGACTGCCAGCAAACCCCAAGGGAAGACACAGCCCATGCTCACTGCAGACCAGCTCTCCCTCCAAAGCCACTGGCAGACTGCATCCGGGGACACACACACACACTCTTTCAAGACTAGGATCAGTGACTATTTCTCATAATTTCATTGAGACAGAGAAAGTTAAACAAAATTAGAAAACAAAGGACTATGTTTCAAACAACAAGAAGAAAAACCCTAATGAAACAGAGGTAAATAATATACTTGAAAACAAGTTCAAAGCAACAGTGATAAGAATACTAACTGATCCTGGGAAAAAAAGAGATGAACACAGAATTTTAACAAAAAACTAGAAAATCAAAACCACAAGGAGATATCCCCTCACACCTGTCTGAATGGCTATCAGCAAAAAAGACAATAATAAATGTTGTTAAAGATATGGAAAAAAAGGAAACCCTGGTTCACTGTTGGTAGGAATGTAAGTTGGTATGCCACAATTGAAACAGTATGGAACTCCCTTAAAAAATGTGACTACTATATGATCTAGCAACTCCCACTTCTGGGTATATATCCAAATAAAACAAAAACACTAATTTGAAAACAAACGCACATCAATGTTCACAGCGTTAGCTACAATAGCCAAGATACATAAACAATTTAAATACCTCTTAGATGACTGGATAAAGAAGATGTGATATATACAATGAAATACTATTCAGCCATAGAAAAAGAAAAAATTGCCATTTGCAACAACGTGGATGTACCTGAAAGGTATTATAGTAAGTGGGGTAAATCAGATACTCTACTTAACCTTAGCCAAAAGGCCAAGAAGCAATATAAGTAATTATATGAAGCAAATTTGTACTTTATTTGAAGCAAATCAAATAAAGACAAATACTGTATGTTTCAACTTATATTTGGAAACTAAAGGAATGGATGTACAAAACTTCAGAAGCAGACTCAGATACAGAGAGGAAGGGAGAGGAGTGGTGGGGAGGTGCAAGATAGGGATTAAAAAGTACAAAGTATTAGGTATAAAATAAATAAGGTACAAGGATATAATATACTGAACAGGGAATATTATCAATAATGTATAATAACTTTAAATGGAGTATAATCTATAAAAATGTCTAATTATGTTGTACACCTGAAATTAATATTACATTGTAAATTAACTAAAATTCAACCAAAAAGTTAATTGAAAATAAAGATACAAATTGTGAAAAACAGAGTAGGGTTTTGGCAGGCTTATGGTGCATACAGTTAGGAACTGGACTCTAGTAGCCAAATATGCAAATATGGTTTCATTAAGCAATACAATATAGCAATGAGAATTTGATCCATGCAATATTATGGATGAATCTTACAAACATAATGTTGATTCACATAAGATAGTTATCAAAAAAAGTACATACAACATATTTTCATTTATATAAAATAATAGGCAGATTTCATCATGATACAAATCAAGATTGTTTTTCTTTGGCAGAGTAGTGACTAAGAAAGGATAGAGACCGGTGACTTTCAGGTGTTAGTAAATTTAATTCTTAATATGGGCATGTTCATTTGAGAAAATTCAATGAACTATATACCTATGATTTATGTTCTTATTCTATTAATATTTTAAACAAATAAAATTTACTTTAACACAAGAAATTTATTTATATACTATCCTTTGCCTATTATCAGAAACTAAAAGATGACAAAATGAATGTGCATTGACTCTATAGATTACTCAGTATTCTTTAAGATAAATTAGCCAGAGTGAGTTTCCATTGCTTACAACCAAAAATGCTAATGAATTCTATAGTCTACCAATAAATTATAAGGCGAGGTCTATCTCATCCCTGCACTCCAAGGTCAATGCCTTCTCCAGCTCACCAAGGAACAACAGTCCATGTGTGCCACAAAGAAATACTGCTACCATTTAATTAGATAGATTAACAAAAGCTGGATATGCATGCAACTGAAGATAGGAGTTAATAAAGTCAAAAAGAGAAATGATCGGCTTGAAGGAATGTCAGAAAAAATCTAATTGAGATTTTTATTTAATAACATCAGAGTTTTCTGTTAACTCTACTGTAGAAAACTTAGGTTTCCACAGATGATGATTTCGTTATTAAGTACCCTGAAATTTGCCAAAAACTGTGCAATGAAAAAAAACCTCAAATCTAAACCAAAAAACTCAAACATTTTTAAGTTTAGTTTTCTAAATTAGCTGAGTTTCTTTCCAAAAGTAATGTTTTTTATTAGATTCAAAATGATGGCCTTACCTCACCTAAATCATTATTTTTCTCAAAACTGAAGGGAAATGCAAATTTTAGAGATAATAGAATTCAGTTATTCAGGATGCAAAAGCAAAGAGCAGAAACACAATGTTAAGCACAAGAGGTAACAAGGAGTAAGTGAGGAAGGAATGGGTATTTTTTAAATAGGATAAAATATGCTAGTAAAACTAGTTTATGTCAAAAATGTCAAATATTTTTAAAAAGAGGCAAGGTCTGAAAAAAGGAAATCCGCAGTGGGAAGTAAGAAAGCTGACAACACTGTCAGTTGTGGCTTGTTTGTGAAGAAGCTCAAATAGGGAAAGTTGAATTTATTTTTTTTGCTAAGAAAAAATATGATCAAACAAAATATCCCAAGGTACCAGCCCAAGAGACCAGCAAGCACTGAAGAAATCTTTCATGACCTTCTTGGAAGAGCCCTAGCATTCAAAACTCTCAGAGAAGGTACCGTTAGTCTGAAACTACTTTTCTCCAGAGCAATGATTCAACAATGATTCATCTTATCTTAAACTACTTGTTGGGCTAGCTCAAATCATGAGCCAAGAAACCAAGCTGAAGATGACTGAAATAATTCATCAAATGGCAGTCCTCACCTCAGCAACACCTCCACAAAAGACCCTGCAACTGCCAGGAGACCAAGGCTAATTCACCCAATATTGGCCAGATCCACACAAAACGCTGTTCAGGCTTGGCTTGAAACATAAAGACAACACAGAGAAGATGCAAAGAGAATTCTGAAGTCATGGTCCTTGTTTATTCCTACATCTTGAAATCCTCTAGCCTGCCCAACCATAATGATAGTTCAGTCTTTCAAAGTATGAGAATGATCAAGAAACACAGAAATTCCCACTCAGCCTCAAATATTCATTTCTCTTTTCCTTTCCTACACAGGAGCATTCTCAAGTTATCACCTATACTTCAGTCCCAGGCATGCGTGCTCAGTCATTAAGTCATGTACAACTCTTTGTGACCCCATGGACTGTAGCCTGCCAGGCTCCTCTGTCCATGGGATTTCTCAGCCAAAAATACTGGGATGGGTTGCCACTTCCTCCTCCAGGGGATCCTCCTGACCCAGGGATCAAACCAGCGTCTCTTGCTTGTCAGGTGGATTCTTTACCACCAAGCCACCAGGGAAGCCCCATACTTCCCTCCACATCAACCTATAACATTCAGTGTATCTAAGTGTCTCTGTGCCAAATAAAACATTACCCTGAGAAGAGAGTAGTCTGATATTATCTCAAAGAGATCATGAGAAAGAAAAAAAAAAAAAGAAAAGAAAACGAGGAGCATGTCTTATACTTGGATAGTTATATTCTTGCCCAACAAATTTTGCTGAGTAGATTAACTTCACCCAATTCAATAATGCTTGAATAGATCCAAACTGGGGAGACCCAAGTGGAAGGACTACAAACTTGGAAGAGTTAGAGGGGCCACATGTCACCAAACCATAGGCAGGGTAGAGGAGAAGAGAGGAGAGGGAGACAATTTTTTGATATCTGTGACTGGACCACATATATCTATGATCCCATGAAAGAGGGATTCTCTCTACTCAGTCTCTGGACAAAATATATATCATCCAAGTTCCTGGAGGAATAAGACTTCTGAGAGCATAGAACAAGATAGAGATTGCTCCTAATTCTAAATTACAAACAGATCAACAACAATCATGTCAGAAGGAAGTCTATCTGATATGGACATTAAAATAGCCACATCCCCTCTTTCCATGCATAAAACCTTTAGAGTGAGATTAAAGTTTTTAATCACATTCCCTCATATTCTTGCCTTCCCAGGTAGCTCAATGGTAAAGAATCCACCTGCCAAGGCAGGAGATGCGAGAGACATAGGTTCGATCCCTGGGAGGGGAAGATCTCCTGGAGAAGGAAATGGCAGTCCACTTCAGTATTCTTGCCTGGAGAATCCCATGGACAGAGGAGCCTGGTGGGCTAGTGTCCCTGAGGTCACAGAGTCAGACATGAGTCTTCTTACTGAGTATCAATTCTCCTGTAAGTCAATGTGCAAAATTATCTGTCAATACAGACCATCTGCTTGTCCTGGTATATGGTGATATTAATTTTCATTCAGGTTCTGAGGTTACTAGCTTCCAAAAGGAGAATTACTATGAGTAAATTTGGGAAGGAAGTCACTCATGGAATTTAAAGTCAGAAGTTAGCATTAAGATCCTCCCTAAACTGGATCCCACATTACCCAGGTAGGATGGCAGGCTCGGAAAAAAAGGATAAGAATTTGTTACAGGTGTGTATATTCCAGGTGAAGAATGAAGGCATACATATTTAAAAGGACAGAGTCTTTGCAGGTCTGCAATGCCTCAGAATTTCGGGGAAAGAAAGGACTTTCCTTAAGAGAGTTCCTTTCTCTTTCCTCCCTGGCCCCAATGGACGGTAAAAAGATACCTATTAACCCAAAACATTTTCTCTGCTGCATTCACCTAGCTGGCATTGTGGTCATAGAAAAGCAAAAGCAAAACAAAATAAACTTTCATGTGTCAGTGACTGTCTCCCCTCAATAGAAAACCCATTCCTGCCAAGCAAAAGCTCAAGGATCATTCATCTTTGTCATTTTCTCCAACCTCTCTGCAACCCTTTTTGATCATCTGTTATGGTTCATTGTCCTTACACTTATGGAGCATCCTGCCAGTGCAAGCTAAGAAGTCAGAGTAAACTGATGCTGATTTTTACAAGCCCAGTGCTATTTTCTGTGTCAAACTCAACCTTCTTTGAGAACCTGTAATGCATTTAGCCCATTTCCAGGAATTTGAAAAGATTCAGTATTAGTATTATGCATCTATCCCACGTAGACTATAAACAATGTGAAGAAAGCTGCAAGATCCACACAAAAAAAAATTAATAGAAGACTTTATACAAACTCTTAGAGTAAACAGTATAAGTTAGATAGGAATTTAGGAAAAATGTGCCAGTAATGACTACAGTTCTCAAGGAAGGATTTGTGAAGGAAGCACAATGTTTCAATTCTTTTTTTTTTTAACAAGCATCATTATGATCAAAAGTGTAACACATACACTTTAAAGAATTCACACAATGCATACATATAAGAAAAGGTAAATTTTCTCCCCAAGATCACACTCCTCAAGAGATAATTACTGTCACGGTTTATACTCTTGTCTTTTTTCCCTTACTATATGTACACATATCAGAATTTACTTTTACTACAGTCCTTTTTTGTATCTGTGGTACACCCTGATCATGTTTCCTCATGGAACACATAACTGTAGCTCATTTTTAAAATTTTCAACATGATATGTCACAGTACAGGTATAGGAGGAAAAATGATCAGTTGAAATAGATGGGGAAAAGAGATGATATTTCAAGTGGAAGAGACAGACAGAACAGGACTGAACATAGATTATTCTTGGAACAGTCAGAAAATGGACATCAGACTAGAGGAATAGTAGATGTGAGGATGGAGAAGCTGTCAGATTGTAAAGGGTATTGAAAATCAGGCAAAAAACATTAGATTTGGCTGAAAATATGAGCATTTTTAACTCTGAGAAAACTATGCTATTTTATTACATTCTGTTTTTGTGATAAAGTCAGAGGCTGAACTATTACCAGGGCTGGACAACTGGACTTTGCTCCACATACCAAAATATACAGAATCCATTTAGAGAGTAGACAATTTTTAAAAAGTCTTGCACTTACATCACAAATAGTGCCTAGGTGGTGCTAGTAGTAAAGAACCCTCCTGCCAATGCAGGAGACATGAGAGATGTGAGCTCAATCCCTGGGTCAGGAAGATCCCCTGGAGGAGGGCATAGAAACCCACTGCAGTATTCCTGCCTGGAGAATCCCATGGACAGAGGAGCCTGGCGGGCTAGCGTCTGTAGGGTCACAAAGAGTTGGACACAACTGAAACAACTTACCATGCATGCATGCAAGTGCAATAAAAGCAACTGAACCTAGCAAGTGTAATTGGTTAAACCCATACCCAAAGTACGGCACTGGCATTGATCCTAAACTGGCTTGTCACAGCCTTGTCTTGGGCGAGCTCCTTCCTTACAGCTCGTCTTCTGTGCTTTTTCCTTCGCTGATGAATCGAAGTGACTCCCCGACATTTTTCATTTTAAGATCAATGAATTGGCCAACTTGGTGACTACGTTTTGGAAGACGAAATGGAAGCAGAACTCTCCCAGTTCCTGCTGTGGCTCAGTGCAGACACTGGAAACAGACCCACTTCAGCATCCTGCTCACCCCCCAGCCAAAAGTAAGAGTAGCCTAGAAGTGTAAAAACCTTTATGATCTATTCTATATGGGTCTGTAAAATTTTAATTTTAAGTGTTAATAATTCTCATACTATATGTGTTATATAAGGCATTTTAAAACATTCAGAGAAATTTTGAAAAGCAGAGAATTTCTTCTCGTATCTCCTAGTTGAATTTTTCTGTGATTGTGAGTCCTGTCCCTTTTTCCTCAGCAGTATGTCTATTTTATGAACTCTAGTTGAATGATTTGGGCTGATTTGGGGGAGGGGGATGATGAATCATTTTTTAAGTTCTCATAATAGGTATTAAAGACAGAGGCTATGTGTTCACTGCAACTAAGTTATTAATTTAACTTGACCAGAAAGTGAAAACAATAAAATTAATTTAATCCCTTTCCCATTTATAGTTAAGATAATATTAGTCTTCTTATACTCGTTTCTGACCCATTCTTCTGCCTGACTCAATTAAGAAGTCCTCTTTGGTGACATCTACTTAATGTTATTTTAACTGCTTTGAAATGTAGTCTGGGGAACTACATGACTCCAGTATATGAGCTAATGTCTAATATCTGGCTCTAACATTTGCCCAACTACAAACGATGTGGCAAGTTTATCCAAATATATACAGCAAATATTTTCTCTAGATACTGAAAATACAACAATAAACAGAAAATACTCTGCCCTTCAAATAGTTAACATTCTAGTTGAAGATGAAAACCTTAATGTCAAAGGATTTTCTCCTCCAAACTAAAATCTTTTTCCCTGGACTTGGAGTATATATTGCCTTTAAAAATGAGATGATAATTTCTCCAAAGCATAGATATCAAAGGCTTTTGAATGAAAACAAAAAAACCCTTCCTCCTGATGTCTTCCTAAGTAAGGACTTAGGTAAGGTAAGATTTCTACTCCAGTGTAGAAAATATAACCGTGAGTTGTCTGTGATAAAAATCTTCAGTTGGCGGTCATTGCCAAAGTGATAGGACACTTAGGATTGCTCTTGGTACTCTGACCAACCAGCTTGGCTTTCCCTGCTTGACTTAAATCTTCAGTTCATGATGAAGATATTGATGATTTTCTGGTCTGAGGTATAGAGTAAGCCTTCTTGACTTACTCTTTCCTCTAGGGGCACAACATCTTTTGTCATTAATAATCCAAAGTTGCCTAATACTGAATGTGGTCATTTTAGCTAATTAAGAGGATAGAAAGATGTTTGAGGAAATAATATCAGCCCCTGCAGCTCAATTCCAGAAAAATAAAACACCCAATAAAAAAATGGGCCAAAGAACTAAACAGACATTTCTCCAAAGAAGACATACAGATGGCTAACAAACACATGAAAAGATGCTCAACATCACTCATTAATGCAAGTCAAAACCACAATGAGGTACCATCTCATGCCAGTCAGAATGGCTGTGATCCAAAAGTCTACAAACAATAAATGCCGGAGAAGGTGTGGAGAAAAGGGAACCCTCTTACACTGTTGGTGGGAATGCAAACTAGTACAGCTACTATGGAGAACAGTGTGGAGATTCCTTAAAAAACTGGAACTAGAACTGCCTTATGATCCAGCAATCCCACTGCTGGGCACACACACTGAAACCAGAATTGAAAGAGACACGTGTACCCCGGTGTTCATCACAGCACTGTTTACAACAACCAGGACATGGAAGCAACCTAGATGCCCAATGGCAGACGAATGGATAATAAAGCTGTGGTACATATATACAATGGAATATTACTCAGCCATTAAAAAGAACACATTTGAATCAGTTCTAATGAGGTGGATGAAACTGGAGCCTATTATACAGAGTGAAGCAAGCCAGAAAGAAAAACACCCATACAGTATACCAACACATATATAAAGGAATTTAGAAAGATGGTAATGAGGACCCTATATGCGAGACAGCAAAAGAGACACAGATGTAAAGAATAGTCTTTTGGACTCTGGGAGAAGGCGAGAATGGGATGATTTGAGAGGGTAGCAATGAAACGTCTATATTATCATATGTGAAGGGGATTGCCAGTCCAGGTTTGATGCATGAGACAGGGTGCTCAGGGCTGGTGCACTGGGATGACCCTGGGGGATGGGATGGGGAGGGAGGTAGGAGGGAGGTTCTAGATGGGGAACACATGTACGCCTGTGGCTGATTCATGTCAATGTATGGCAAAAAACACTACAATATTGTAAAGTAATTAGCTTCCAATTAAAATAAATTAATTTAAAAAAAAATAAAAATTAGGAAATGGAAAAAAATAATATCAGCCCTAATGCTTTTTTGTACCACAGGCCTCTGCACAACAGATGTTTACAGATTATCAGTCTCACAATAGATGTTTACAGATTATCAGTCTATGTTTAAAAATATGTGTTAATAAATGTTCCTCCTAATCTAGGACTTCCTTTATTATAGATCTAAGGAAAGTAAAGAAATAGTGTCATGTCTCAGATAATCATTCAAATGGAATGGAAATAATACCAAAACATCAGCCTCCTTAGGGATCAAGAATTACTACTGGCCATTTAAACACACAAACACACACTTGCTCACCCCTGTGTCATTAATCCTTTTTTCCCAAGGTTGCTAAATTAAAAGTAAAAAGGAAAATCTCACATTGACTTATTTTTTCTATGATTCATGTGGAATCTTATGAACATCTTGAATTTTATTGGCTAAACTATGCTGTCTTAGTCAAGAAAACACTGTAAAAAGGTCTGAATGTTCCTTTGGCAAAATCATATAAGCCAATACAGCATTATTTTTTATATGCAGTAAGTTAACACTTTCTTACCATATGAACACTATCAATAATCTTCTAGTTTCTATTTTTTCCAAAATAAAAATCTCCCTAAATTTAGCATATTGAAAAACAGAGACATTACTTTGCCAACAAAGGTCCATCTAGTCAAGGCTATGGCTTTTCCAGTGGTCATGTATGGATGTGAGAGTTGGACTGTGAAGAAAGCTGAGTGCTGAAGAATTGATGCTTTTGCACTGTGGTGCTGGAGAAGACTCTTGAGAGTCCCTTGGACTGCAAGGAGATCCAGCCAGTCCATTCTGAAGGAGATCAGCCCTGGGATTTCTTTGGAGGGAATGATGCTGAAGCTGAAACTCCAGTACTTTGGCCACCTCATGCGAAGAGTTGACTCATTGGAAAAGACTCTGATGCTGGGAGGGATTGGGGGCAGGAGGAGAAGGGGACGACAGAGGATGAGATGGCTGGATGGCATCACTGACTTGATGGACGTGAGTCTGCGTGAACTCTGGGAGTTGGTGATGGACAGGGAGGCCTGGTGTGCTGTGATTCATGGGATCGCAAAGAGTCGGGCACGACTGAGCGACTCTACTGAACTGACCTGAACTGAAATTTAGAGTTAAGTTATTTGGGATTACTAAGATAATTTAGAAAGTCAGTTAGATTCAAAATCAGTATTCCAAGCCAATGCAAGTTCAATTACCAATAGAGAAGAGATTTCCTAACAAACTGATCCTCCTGCAAATAATAGCTACAAATAAAAGGGAAAAAATACAAAAACCAATCTGAAACCTCTAAAGACTGAAAAAAGGGTCAGGCATTTTTGGAGGAGCAAAAAGCAGAGCAAGTGATTAGCATGGAGTGAGTTTTCATTTTCTGGTTTTTCCTTTAGAGTAGCTAAAACTCTAATGGAAAGCTTGCAATCTTTCTAACCAAAGGAACTGGGAAGAGAAGACTAGAAAACCCAGGGCCACTAGAAGAGAGAGGGAGGACACAGAAGAAAGAAATCCATAGAAAAGTAACCTCCAATTTTGTGTTTATACTCTGCCCAAACCTCTGACTGACCCCTGAACCACTCATTCATGGAGAAAACAGAAAGAATCTTACAGCTAAAGGCTTAAAGAACTGAATTAGATCTGAGCTACGACCAACCGTAGACATGACAATTTTTAGTTTCAATCTAGCTAAGTTAATTGCTTGTTGTATTAGTTTGCTAGGCTGCCATAACAAAGTGCTATAGGCTGGGTGTCTTAAATAACAGAAATTTATTTTCTCACAATTCTGGAGGCTAGAAGTCTAAGACTAAGGAAGTGGCATGGCTGGCTTCTCCTGAGGCTGGTCTCCCTGGCTCATAGACGATCATCTTCTCCCTGTGTCTTCACGTGGTCTTCCCTGCTATATGCGTGCGTCCAGATTTCCTATTCTTATAGGGATACATAATGAATTAGAGCTCACACTGAAGACCTTATTCTAACTTAATTAAAACTTCGTTGGTTCTCTGTATCCACAGGTTTCACACAGATCCAGCCAACTATGGATCAAAAATATTTGGGAAAGAAATTTCAGCAAGTTCCAAAGAGCAAAGCTTGAATTTGCCATGCACTGGCAACTATTTACATTGTATTTACAACTGTTATATAGCATTTTCATTGTATTAGCTAGTATAAGTAATCTAGAGATGATTGAAACTATACAGGAGGATGTAAGTTATATGTAAATACAATATCACTGTATACAACAGACATGAGCACCCACGAATTTTGGTATCCATAGGGCCTGGAACCAATCCCCCACAGACACCAAGGGACAACTCTACTTTTTAAAAGACTGTATCACCAATGTATACATCACATTCTCAGTTAATGAGAATTATGACTGCAACATATGAATTTGGGGAGAACATAACTCAGACCACTTGCTAAAACACTGGTAGTCTTAGAACAATGTAACAAAGTCCACAATCTCCACAAAATAAAATTCAAATGTCCACTTCACATACCAAAATTATTTGACATATGAAGATCCAGGAAAATAAAACCCAACCTCAGGAGAAAAGTCAGATGCTAGTCCCAAGGTCAACCAGATGCTGAAGTTATCAGGTAGAGACTTTAAAGCAGAAATTATAACTGGGCACAGAGAGACAAAGAAAAATATACCTATAATGAATTGGATATAAGATATCAACTGCATTTATATCTATAGCAAATTGAAAATGAAAAGTATAAAGAGTATATTAGTATAAAATATAACAGACCTAGGAGTAGGCCAACAAGATATGTATAAGAACTTAAAAAGTATCATGAAACTTTTTGAGAAAGATTTTTAAAAGGCCAGTAAATAAAATACCATGTTCCTGAATTAGAAGTTTCAATATTATAAGGTGGTCAAATATTTCAAATTTGTTTATAGATTCACTACACTAGCAATCAGAATCTCAGCATGTTAGATTGTAGAACTTGATAAGCAGATTCTAAAATTTAGATGGAAGTGAAATAAAAATAACTAAGATACATCTAAAAAGGAATAAAAGAGGTTAATTTCCCATAAGTACTAGATATGATATATATTATAGCATTTTAATAAAGATAATGATATAGAGAAACAATAAATATCTCAGATATTTTTCTTCATTAGTACTAGGTTGATAACAGTTGTCATTACAGTAAACTGGGATATGATTTTTTTGTTAAAAACTTGTAGATCTTTTTCTAACACTACCCAACAAAAAAATCAATTTCATGCTCATTAACCACATAAATGAAAAAGTAGCAATTATAATTCTTTTAAGAAATATTATATAAGAGTATTTTATGGCCCCAGCTTAAGAAAGCTTTTCTAGGCAAAACACACACACACATACATACACACCCACACACACACACAAGTCCACTGTTCTTAAAGAAACAAGCAAACTGGAGCATGACATCAGCAAGATGGAGAAATAGGTGGTTCACAACTTCAGTCTTCCTCATAAAGAGCAGTTAATATCCATAGAAAGACACCTTTGTCAAAACCTCAGAAATCAAGGTTGAGGTTGAAGTACACCTTAGATCATACAAAAAAAGAAAATAAGGAGTGATTTCCTTTTGACCTTGTGGCCCCTCTCCAAGGCCATACAGTCCCATCCCGGGGCCTACAGTCCTGCAGTGGGAACGAGGACACGGGTGGACACCTAGCTTCCTAGCATTCTGGGTTGCTTTCTGGGAGGTCCTCTTAGTGCGCCGCAGGGATGGCTGTAGAGAGTGGCTGGAGACAGAGAAGTGTTGAGGCTCATAGCAATTAGCATGCCGATCTTGGCAGACTGTTCCTACTGATCTCAGCATTCATGCAGAGATCCCACACAGTGGCCCCATTCATTCAGAGAGCTGAGGAAGTGGCCCTGTGTGGCACAGCTACACAGTCAGAATTCCTACTGAGTTTGGGTCACAGGTCAGCAGGCCATCCTCGCTGTGGAGCACATTCTAGATCAACACCTAGTCACTAGTCATGCCCAGTGGCTGAGCACACCCTTCACCTCCTCTTGACCAGGACGTCTGGCCTAAGATGCTAGGCAGCTGTATAACAAATCCTATGACCTAGCCAAGAAAGGCAGTAAGGCAGTAACACTGCACAGCTGCTGAGCAGGAAGCCTGTCCCAAGACACTGGACAGCCACATAGCATATCCTAAGTTCTGCTGGGAAAGGACAATCAGCATCCTGATCCAACAGCTAAAAATGATAAGAAAAGGAAAGGAAACTATTTCTTCCAGTGTTAAGATAAGAATGTGAAAATACAGGATAACAAAAAATCAGATAAATATGACACCAAAATGTCCAGCATTATCCTGATACTAGAGAATAAATTCACTACAAGGAAAGAAAAATACAGACTAATATCCATAATGAATATAGATGTGAAAATTCTCAACAAAATAATAGTAAACCAAATTCCATAGCACATTAAAAGTATTATATGCCATGATTGAATAGGATTTACCCCTAGAATGCAGTGATGCATCAAATAGGCAAATCAACAAATGCTATACACCATATTAACAGGATGAAAAATTTAAATCATATGATCAAAACTCATAGGAAAAAACATAGGCAGTATGCTTTTTGACATCAGTCTTAGAAATATTGTGGAGGGATATCTTTCCTCGGGTAAGAGAAACAAAAGCAAAAATAAACAAGAGGGACTACATTAAATGGAAAAGTTTTTCATAGCAAAGGAAACTATGAGGAAATCAAAAAGACCACCTACTGAATGGGAGAAAATATTTGCAAATGATATTTTTGATAAGGGGTTAATATCCAAACTACACAAAGAACTCCTATAACTCAACACCAAAAAATAAACACTCTAATTAAAAAATGCACAGAAGACCTGAGTAAACATTTTTCCAAAGAAGACATACAGATACCAAGCAGGCACATGAATATACGCTTAATATCACTAAGCATCAGGAAATGCAAACCAAAGCCATAATGAGATCTCGCCTCACACCTGTTAAAATGGCTCTCATCAAAAAGACAACAAATAACAAGTATTGGCAAGAATGTGGAGAAAAGGGAACCATCATGCACATTGGTGAGAATATAAATTGCTACATACACTATAGAAAATAGCAATTCCTCAAAAATTAAACACAGAACTCCTATAATCCAGCAATTCTATTTCTAGGTGTTTTTCTGAAGAAAACAAAACCACTCATTCTAAAAGATAATATACCCTTATGCTCATCGTGGCATCTTTCTTAATAGTCAAGATATGTAAAAAACATAGTTTCCATCAGTAGGTGAATGAATAAAGAAGATATAGTGTGTGTGTGTACACACACACATGATGGAATACTGCTGAGTCATAGAAAAGAATTAAAGCTTGCCATTTGTGACAACATGGATGGACTAAGGGGATATTATGCTAAATGAAATAAATCAGAGGAAGACAAATACCATATGATTTCATTTATACATGAATTTAAAACGAAAAAAAGGAAACAAACATAACAAAACAGAAACAGTACAAACAGGTGGTTGCTGAGGAACAGGGGTGGTGGGATGAGGGAAAAGGTGAGGAAAATTAAGAGGTACAAACTTTCCAGTACAAAATAAATAGAGGGATAAAATGTATAGCATAAGGAATATAGTCAATAATAATGTAATATCTTTGAACGGTTATAGATGGTAACTAGATTTATCATGGTGTCACTCTGTAATGTAAGAAATATTGAACACTATATTGTGCACCAGAAACTAACATAATGTTGTAGGTCAATTATACTTCAAGAAAAAATCAAACTCCTAGAAAAAGAGATGAGATTTATGGTTACCAGAGGCAAAGGTAGGGGAATGGAAAATAAGATGAAGGTGTTTAAAAGGTATAAATTTCCAGTTACAAGATAGACAAGCACTAGAGATGTAATGTACAGCATAATATAATTAACACTACTATGTGTTATGTATGAAAGTTTTTAAGAGTAAACCCTAGAGTTTTCATCACAAAATATTTTCTTCTGTTTTGAATTAGAGATGGTCATTAAACTTTAGTGGTATCATTTTATGAGCTATATAAGTCAAGTCATTATGTTCTGTACCTTAAACTTGTACAGTGCTAAATATCAATTATATCTCAATAAAACTGGAAGAAAACAAATAAAAAAATTTTAAATCATATGATCATCTTAATAGATACAGAAAGAACATCTGACAAAATTCAACATCTTTCAAGAGGAAAACTCTCAACAAATTGGATATAGGAGGAAAATAACTGAACATAATAAAGCCCATGTATGATGACTACATAGCTAACATCATAGTCAACAGTGAAAGGTTGGTAGCTTTTCCTCTAATATCAAAAACCAGACAAGAGTGCCTACTCTCACCAGTCCTATTCAACATAGCACATACAGAATTCTTAGCCATAGCAAGTAGGCCAGAAATAAAAGCCATCCAAATCAGAAAGGAAGAAGCAAACTGTCTCTTTACAGACAACTGCAGATGAAAGGGACAATTTGCATATGACAGGACCTTATAGATAGAAAATCCTGAAGACTACATCAAAAAACTGTTGGGACTAATGAGTAAATTATGTAATGTTTCACTCTTCAGTTCAGTTCAGTCGCTCAGTCGTGTCTGACTCTTTGTGACCCCATGAATCGCAGCACGCCAGGACTCCCTGTCCATCACCAACTCCCGCAGTTCACTCAGACACGTCCATTGAGTCAATGATGCCATCCAGCCATCTCATCCTCTGTCGTCCCCTTCTCCTCCTGCCCCTAATCCCTCCCAGCATCAGAGTCTTTTCCAATGAGTCGACTCTTCACATGAGGTGGCCAAAGTATTGGAGTTTCAGCTTTAGCATCATTCCTTCCAAAGAATACCCAGGGCTGATCTCCTTTAGAATGGACTGATAGGATCTCCTTGCAGTCCAAGGTACTCTCAAGAGTCTTCTCCAGCACCACAGTTCAAAAGCATCAATTCTGCGCTCAGCATTCTTCACAGTCCAACTCTCACATCAATACATGACCACAGGAAAAACCATAGCCTTGACTAGACGGACCTTTGTTGGCAAAGTAATGTCTCTGCTTTTCAATATGCTATATAGATTGGTCACAACTTTTCTTCCAAGGAGTAAGTGTCTTTTAATTTCATGGCTGTGGTCACCATCTGCAGTGATTTTGGAGCCCCCAAAAATAAAGTCTGACACTTTCCACTGTTTCCCCATCTATTTCCCATGAAGTGACGGGACCAGATGCCACTTCATGCCACTTCTGATGCCATGAACTTCGTTTTCTCAATGTTTAGCTTTAAGCCAACTTTTTCACTCTCCTCTTTCACCTTCATCAAGAGGCTTTTTAGTTCCTCTTCACTTTCTGCCATAAGGGTGGTGTCATCTGCATATCTGAGGTCATTGATATTTCTCCTGGCAATCTTGATTCCAGCTTGTGCTTCTTCCAGCCCAGCATTTCTCATGATGTACTCTGCATAGAAGTTAAATAAGCAGGGTGACAATATACAGCCTTGACGTACTCCTTTTCCTATTTGGAACCAGTCTGTTGTTCCATGTCCAGTTCTAACTGTTGCTTCCTGACCTGCATATAGGTTTCTCAAGAGGCAGGTCAGTTGGTCTGGTATTCCCATCTCTTTCAGAATTTTCCACAGTTTCACCCTTAGCAGTCATTAAATTAACAACTACTTCACTAACAACATATTCAGCATTAGGCCCTAAATTCTGAGTGACAGAACATTATAACAAACATACCATGCTGTTGCTACATCTCTATTATTTTGCACATACTCTTTCTTCTACCTCAAAGGCCCTTTCTCCCTCTAGACTACCCAGTAAATACCTATTCGTGTATTACTAATAAGTCCCAGTTTAGATATTCCCTTTTCTGGTAAACATTCTAAGACTCAGTGTAGAATTAATTTGCTCATGTTTCCTTTATACTTTGCACATACGTTTCCTATTATATTTAACCACTCTATTTTAGTCATTTACTTATTGTAAGTCACCTCTCTCTTACGAGTTCCCTGAAATCAGATAACTGTCTTTTGTGCATTATCAACTGTCTCATAATTGTAAAACCCTTAGCACAGAAGTGATGCCTAACAAATGTATTAGGTGAAGTGATCTACCTGGTTTTGAACTCACCCTTCCTTGATGAGCAGAGACAAGTATAATAAGTAATGATGGCCACATAGGAACATGGGAAGATTACAAGTTGTGGGTTACTCACTACTGCAGTTGCAGACCAAGGAAAGCATTTGAAGTTTAATATTGGAGGCAGTGTTATGACCAAAGCCAGGAATAGGATCCCCATAGGGTCCACAGTCAAACTGACCTTGATAATCATGGGAACACACAGAATAATAAAGAGTATAATTCCAGAGAATTAATTCTAGATGAGGTACTGGGTTAAACCTGGCTCTGACCCTTACAGGTTGCATAACAGTGGGTAAGCTTCTTCATCTCTCTACACCTCAGTCTCCTCATCTATAAAAGTGGGGATAATAAATAGTAATACGATAGTTTTAAATATTATCTGCAAATTATTTGACATTATTTCCATTAAAAGTTAAATCTCATCCCCCTCCCTTTGTTTCTATTGAGCAGAATTGTGGTAAAAATTACCCAATATGACTTCAATATGTTTATTGAAGCTAGGTTATAAGTGATGGCACAGTGATACAATTTCTCCTTGACTCTGTCTCTCTTGAGAATTGTGCCTATGAAGTCCTAAGCTGCTATGTAAAAAGTATATAAGCATTAAAGCTGCCATAGTGAAAAAAACAGATAAAGAGTCCACATGAGGAGAGAGAGATGTCTGGCGACTCCCAGCTGCTCCAGCCCCTGATGGCTGAATCCTGTCAAATCTAGTGCCATACATGTGAGTGAGTGAGCTTTCAGCTGACTTCAGCCCCAGCTTTCCAGCCACCCAAGCTGACACTGAGTATAGAGAAGTGTGTTACTCTATTAGGTTTTGCCCAAAGTGCAGATATGTGGGCAAATATAAATTTTTTTATTTTAAATGACTGAGTTTTGGTTTCAAAAATGGAGTGCTGCTAAAATAAAATCTAAAATGAGAGGCTTTGGAACTAGAGGAAGAATCTGGAATAACATAGACTGTTAGCCAAAGCATGGTGAACCAAGAGGCTGTTTATGAAAGTTTAAAAGAAGTTTTAAAAAATGTTATGAAAGTTGGAGGAAAAGGTACAGTTGTTTTGTAGTCATAGGAAATTTAGCAACATTGTTGCCTACAGTAAATTGGAAAATAAAAAATGTGTATCTAACGAAGTAGATGATCAGCTAAGGGATTTGCAGGCACTACCTGACTCTCTCTCTCTCTCTGTATGGTTTGTATGTGTGTGTGTGTGTGTGTGTGTGTGTGTGTGTGTATTTGTAGCCTTTAGTAAAGCATGGGAGGATACAGGTAAAGCAGTGAAGTAACTATTAAATATATGTAGGGGAGTTAGGACTTTCTGTATTTGAAAATAAAATTGTTTTTTAGTCTCTCAGATGGCAAATGACACTAAAATTAAGAAATGACTTTCCAGAAATGATCAATTCCTGATGTTATAAAAAGTGATCTAAAGATGCAGCCAAGTATGACTCTAGAATCTTGGGAAATTTAAGATGGGTGCCTCACATACAGAAACATAGAGCACCCCCAGTTATCTTAAGAACATGCTTTGTGCATCCTCTTCATAAAAAATAGGGTTTCTTCATAAAAAATAGGGTTTCTAATAGTCTTAAGCATATTTTCCTATAGCTGCCTTATGGGAAGACCAAGGTGGATAAGGCTTATGTCCATAAGATTTGTGAATGTAACTTTTGTCCAATGGAGTGGCTCCAACAAGATTCCCATAAGTTCTTAGAATAATGGCATAAATAGGCTAAGTGAACTATTCAGCTGCAAACACCAGCCATTTCCTATGGAGAAGGAAAAATGTGTCTGAGTACAGAACCAAACTGTCAAGAGTCACTCCTAGGAACAAGGACTGAGTCCTGATCAAGGAACTGACAACATGACATGAGCAGGATATTAGGCCAGGAATTCTTGTGTGCTTCCCATTCTCCTTTTTTTGAACAGAAGGGTCTACAGAAGTTCTACCATGACTGTTTCACCAAAATACACTGAGCGCATAGAGAAAAGATAACTTGTCTCAAGGGCTCAGCTTTTCAGATGGAGAGGAACTCAACCCAAAAAGCTGATTTCAATGACATACAGAATTTAGTCTCATCTGTGCCTGGATCTGATTTGGATGACCTTAATTTTGAGCCTGAAACCACATTAAGTAAGATTTCTCAGAGGTCTTGAGTGGAGATGAGTATATTTTGGTGTCACAAGAATACAAATAATTTGTGACCAATGAGCAGACTGTGGTGGTTTTAACAGCTATCTGTAAATTCTCTGACATTCCCTTCATAAAATGATGGTTCCTAATCTCCTTTCTCTTGAATATAGACTGCTTTTAGTGACTTGCTTCTGAAAAACATTTAATGAAGCTAAAGTGACATTTTGTGATTTCCAAGGCCAAGTTAGACAAGTTAAAACAGCTTTCATCTGGCTTGCTGTCTCTCTTACTTCTGGCTCTGATATTGTCCACGAACACTTTTTTTTTTTTAAGTACTTGGGAGTTGATGAATCTCATGTGAAAATTGATGGAATCAGAAGAAAAACACTATGTTGATTTTTAAGAGAGTAAAATACAAGACTAAAATCTTAATAAAGTCAATAGATAAATACTACTTTTCTCTGACAGTCATCTAGTAAGAAAGGAAGTGAGAAAGGGGGAAAAAATCTATTACCAATCTAGGAAGTCAAAAAATAGCAAAATCACGTTCACACAAAATGCTCAAAGGAGACAACTAACCTTTGTTCTAAATAAAACACAGGATCCTCACAGGCAGGCACATTAGAAAAGACCACTGATCAATTAAGTAGGACAAAACACTGGAGCAAGTACACGAGTTCCCTAGGTGTATCTGAATTTCAAAAAATAAAAAGATGTTCTCAAGTTGAACTCTCATTCAAAGTTAGTTTTGAAGTGTTCATACTTTAGATAATAGCCCGCTATGATTGGTCAGATGAAACAATGCTTTGAAACACATACCCTTCTCTTCTCTGAAACATACTTTGATAGTACATTGCTAGAAAAGATGCAATTGAAAATCAGGGTGAAGGGATGAGTCACCATTTGATGTCATTTTGTTAGCCTGTGAGGCAGGTCACATTAAGCTCTATAAGAATCAACTTTTTTCCTCCCATATCTGCCTTGCCCTTGAGCCTAATCTTCTAAAGTACAGTAGGTAGTGCATTTTATTTTTATGCACATCATTCATAGTAATGGTTACATTCTACCTTGAGACCCAGAGTGTACACACATTCACATATACATAAAACTGAAATTAAAGTTTTATACTGGTTATGACTCAGTAAATGGATTTTGTAAACTACTCTCAACAGAGAATTGATCAACACCTTAGATACCACTGAACTAAGGAAATTGCCTAGTCCTTCTAAAGTTAACTTTGTTGATTCCCCTATGAATTGCTCAAATTTTCAGTCAATAAATCCATCTGATTTGAGATGTTATCTGTCTGGAGATTTGGATTTCTATTCATCTGTGCAATGGTCGTATTTGCGTCAAATATAACTTTCATATGTCATATATCCTAGGCATATAGGAATGAAGGATATAGTGGAAAACAAACATAGTACTACTTTCAAGGAGCTTAAGGTTTAAACAATATGAATTTTTAAATAGCATCATGAATGTAAGGTAAAATATTATAGTTTCTATAAAGAAAGTCTATAAGAGTCACTGATAAAGAAAACTAACAACATAAGAGACTTTCTTAGATACAGTGATCCAAGAAGGATTTGCTCTACAAGATGGTATCTCAACCAGATCCTATGCTAGACTATTATTTGCTCCTTAATAATTGGTCTTCTTCTTTTCCATGTGAACGTTGTCTTAATTAGGGCCATTTTCCCCCAATTAAATATTCTATTTCTCAGCTTCCTTGGCAGCTAAGTATAACCAAGTTACTAAATTGTAGCCACTGTGATGTGAGCTGAAGCAATCTGTGCTATTTCTGAGTATTGTTCTCTTTAAGAACCCAACAAAATTTTAGGTGCACAATACAGTTGAACATATATTCCCTTCATCTTTTTTCCTGTCAGCTGGTTGAAAGATGGTACACTCTGGGACTTAGAAAAATAAGTCGTGTGAAAATTGCTGAGTCACTTACCAAACCTGCATCACCAATATGTCTCTGGACTCTCACATGAAAAATAAGTAAACTTTCATATTATTGTGTGTTAGTCACTCAGTTGTATCCAACTCTGCAACCCCATGAACTGTAGCCCTCCATCCACGGGATTTTCCAGGCAAGAATACTGGAGTGGGTTGCCATTTCCTTCTCCAAGGGATTTTCCTGACCAAGGGATTGAATCTGGGTGTCCCACATTTCAGGCAGACTCTTCACTGAGTGAGCCACCAGGGAAGCCCCTAGAAGAAAAAGTGAAATTCGCTCAGTCCTGTCTGGCTCCTTGCAACCCCATGGACTATACAGCCCCTGGAATTCTCCAGGCCAGAATACTGGAGTGGATAGCCTTTCCCTTCCTGGGGGGATCTTCCCAACCCAGGGATCAAACCCAGGTCTCCTGCATTGCAAGTGGATTCTTTACCAGCTGAGCCAGAAGGGAAGTCCTGAGCCACAGTATTATAGACACCCTTTGTTCTGTTTCCCAACTAAAAACAGTACAAGAACTTAATGATGACAGGGACTAGCCATTTGAAAAATTAGGTTTATAGGTAATGGCTGAAGGGACAAGGGTACTAAAGGCAGAGGAAACAGTATATACAAAACCACCAGGAAGGGAAGATTTTCTGGTTTCCAGGGAAGAGAGGAAGCTGATATGCTTGGAGTATAGTAGATGAATAGAGAATGGAACAAGGTAATATTGAATGAGATGAATGAAAACAAAGCTGACCACCGCAATGTTTTGAATAGGTATGAGAACAATTCTGTCAAGGTGAGTAGAGAGAACTCCATGATGCCATGGATTAAACATCTTGAACAGTGCTTGGTATATATTCGGTGCTTGATTCCTTTTCTTTCTCTCCCCTTTCTTTGATTTACTCTGAGGCTCCAGACAATCTGCTGTTTCCTCCCTGTTTAACAACCTAGCAGGGAATTTCCACAGCAGTTCAAACTTTGTCTAAGGACCTGTTTATCTCTCAAATTGATTAAATTATTGACTTGCAAAACCACATGGGACAGTACATGTCTTTGTCTTAGATGAAGATTAGTATTTTGGCTGATTCTATGTAAAAGATAGATCCATAGAGATGTTGTGAATTTTATTTGAACTAATTTTTTTTAAGAAGTCATATCATTGCTTCATTGACTATTTAGGACAATTAATGTCAATGTTCATTTTTGTCTTATCATTATGAAGTAAAATTAGTTCTATCCCAGTCAGCTCAAACCACAAACAATATAATCCAATTTTCTTTCACTTTCATAGCTTATTTTAGCTGTCTTTCATTCTAAACTTGTCAGTAAATCAACTTTAATACTTCATTTTAATATCTGCAAGCAAATTGTTCTGCTTTTATCTTAATGTCAGTATGTCCAGCTTGAGTTCAGTTCAGTGCAGTCACTCAGTCGTGTCCAACTGTTTGTGACCCCGTGAATTGCAGCATGCCAGGCCTCCCTGTCCATCACCAACTCCCAGAGATCACTCAAACTCACGTCCATCAAGTCGGTGATGCCATCCAGCCATCTCATCCTCTGTCATCCCCTTCTCCTCCTGCCCTCAATCCCTCCCAGCATCAGAGTCTTTTCCAATGAGTCAACTCTTCACATGAGGTGGCCAAAGTATTGGAGTTTCAGCTTTAGCATCATTCCTTCCAAAGAACACCCAGGACTGATCTCCTTTAGAATGGACTGGTTGGATCTCCTTGCAGTCCAAGGGACTCTCAAGAGTCTTCTCCAACACCACAGTTCAAAAGCATCAATTCTTCTGCGCTCAGCTTTCTTCACAGCCCAACTCTCACATCCATACATGACTACTAGAGCTTACCTAGGTCTTTAAAATTATTTGCATTTGAATCAGTTCTAATGAGGTGGATGAAACTGAGAGTGCCAGCAAGAAAAACACCAATACAATATGCTGCTGCTGCTACGTCGCTTCAGTTGTGTCCGACTCTGTGCGACCCCATAGACAGAAACCAGCCAGGCTCCCCTGTCCTTGGGATTCTCCAAGCAAGAGGAATTTAGAAAGATGGTAACGATAACCCTGTATGCGAGACAGCAATAGACACAGATGTATAGAACAGTCTTTTGGACTCTGTGGGAGAGGGAGAGGGTGGGGTGATTTGGGAGAATGGCATTGAAACATGTATAATATCATGTAAGAAATGAATCACCAGTCTAGGTTTGATGCAGGCTTGGGGCTGGTGCACTGGGGTGACCCAGAGAGATAGTATGGGGAGGGAGGTGGGAGGGGGGTTCAGGACTGGGAACACATGTACACCCATGGTGGATTCATAGTGATGTATGGCAAAAACAATACAGCATTGTAAAGTAAAATAAAATTAAAATTAAACAATATTATTTGTAGCACATCCTACTGACATGCAGATTTAAAAATTTAATAATAATAAAATGAAATCTGTTTTCATTGATAGAAATTTCCAGCTGTTTCCTCAAAAAACTATCAAATGTAATGAAAGGGGTATGAAGGAATTAAACACAAAGATTGCCTAATTGGCTAGAAATATTTGAAATTATACCACCAGCTTTGTAGACATGAGAAAAAACAGGCTGCTATTTTCAACTAGGATGAAATTCTAGGAGCATTGTAATTTACCTTACAATTCATTTTAACCAGAGTTATATGAGAACTAACTGCAGGGTTCTAATTTATCAGCATTATAAAAAGAGGTTTTCACATTTTCTTTTAATACACTAATGAAAATATAGAGCAAATCTATTTGGCTACACTAATATAAATTCCTGACACAAAAATTATTTAGGCAATTTGGATGGAACTTGATCCTTAAGTTTAGATAATGAGTGTTATTCCGTTAAAGAAAAAAACAACACAACACTATTTCTCTCTGACAAACCACTCAACTAAGCCATTCACTCTAAAGGTCTAACACAGCTCATAAACTTTATGAATAGGTACAGTAGGAAAAAGCAGGGTATAGCATTTTGGATGACTGGACCATTGGTTAAGCCTCAAATTTAACCTTGTCAACCTGAAAACAAAACAGTCCACAAAATTCCTCTCTAATATAGCATCAGAGATATTTTTTATGGAAATAACTTCCAGTAGAAGGATTCTACCACCTGTAATTTTCCAGAAATGAATCATCCTAAATAATTGTGCTTTCCTAATGAGCTTATATATAACACATTTGATTTCAAATTTTATGATCCCTCTTGAATAGAACATATAGACCAGAATTTACTCTTCACTGATGATTCAAGGCCATCGTTTTAAAAAACAATAATCTTGCCCTGTTATGATACAGAGATATTCTCAAAGGCTATTCACCTTGACCCCACTGTAAATAATACTGGTTGACCCTGAGTATTTTTATTTTTGAGTCCTTGAATATTGTGATTTCTTTATATGTCTTTACTTGCCTGTTTTACTTGGTCCTGTTTTGTTTCTCTCAAAAAGAATGTTGCATGTGGTTTTAGAGTCCTATAAAACACATTCTGAATGTATTTCCTGTATCTTTAGTAGCAGTGGGACTTCAAACAACTTCCCCACTTTCCTGTGCTCGTTTTCTTGTATTGAAAATAGCATATAATACCCTTCATATGAAAAAATGAGATGAATACTGAGTATATTTCTTGCTCTATAACTTATTTTCACATTTTTATACATAGCTTCCATTCAGAACCTTTTAGTAACTTGAGATAACCCATGTTATCTCCCTGAATATTGTTATAACTGCAGCCAAAGGCAAAGAAATATGTTTTAACTGGTCAAATTAGTGTAACTGCATATAAAATTAAATTTTAATTTAATCTGTGAAATACAAGACTATGAGGGCCAGAGAAATTAAAAACTTCCTTAAAGTCATACTGCTAATGGCAGAATCTACAGGTACTATGTCCTTCAAACTAAAGCACATTCTTTAAAACTGAGTTGACAGATCTGAGTTCTAGTCCTGGTTCTGCTGTTTACTCTCTGGGTGATCTAGGGCTGAGTGATGAAATTTTCTAGACTTTAATTTGCTCATCAGTCATAAATGGCAGCTGAATTAGATAAAAGGGTCCTTTTCATATTATTAAGTAATTAAAGAAATGAAGTGCTGACACATGTGAAAATCTTATGTGAAATTAAAGAGATCAGTCACATCAAAGGACATACAGTGTATGATTCCATTTATACTGAAACGTCTAGAAAAGGCAAATCTACTGAGATAGGAAGATTAGTGTTGGGCAGGGGCTGCAGGGAGGGAGGCAATGGGGAGTGACTGCTAAGAGTCTGGGATCTCTTTGAGGGAGAACAGAATGTTCTAAAATTAGATTGTGGTGATGGTGGTACACTGTCTGTGCAAACATACTAAATATCACTAAATTGTACACTTAAATGAGTGAATTGTATAGTATGTGAATTTTATATCAATAAAGTTATTTTTTAAAAAGGAAAAAAGTATAGGGTGGTGCTTTCCAGTTCTGGTATCCTTTAATTTTCCTGTTAGGATGTACATGCTAGGGTTCCTAAATTCCATCCCAATTTCCTTAATGCCTAGCTTATTCTCTAACAATGTCACTTGGTGAATTCCAATAATTAAATATGAATATTGCATGGAATCCTTCTTTGTTTATTGCTTTCAGATGACATTTGGAAAGAGAATACAGAGGAGAGCATATTATTGACCTAGATATTTATGCTAAGAAAGTTATGGGTAGGATCATATTGTCTACTTTTGGACCTATCAAGAAGCTTAATATCTAAAACAAGCAAGATCTAATACAACTGCATTGTAAAGCAATAATTAAATCCTCATTTATCTACTGATATAACTGGAATATTCATACAATGTAATTAAAGAGAAAAGTGAATAGTATGCTTCATTTGATGATCACCAAGTATGTTTGCCAGTATCAATGTTCATGCATTTCATTTTTTTAAATAGGAGTATTTGAGCAGAAATATGTATTATGTATTTGAAAATGAAGACACATACACATAGCTATAACTTACTGGATCTGTGTATATCAGGGACATTATCAACAACTGTTTTATATAAGTTTTCCTCAAAAGATATGTAAGTCACAAAATAAATGACAATATAGTTAGTTTTACTCAACTAGGAAAGTAACAAAGACTATATAGAAACAGTTAATGTGGTTGTTTTTTTTTTAACAAAAGAAATTGTTTTAGGGAATATGGACAAGATGGAAGACTAGGAAGACCACGAGCTTCCCTCCTCCCATTTGCATACCAAAGTTACAGCTATTTACAAAACAATTCCCTATGAGAATGACCTGGAAATCAGAAGAAAAGATATTATACAACTGAAGACATAAAGGAAACATAATGAGGTGAGTAGGAAGAGTGGACATGTGTATAGTCAAGACACATACTCCCAGGTAGGAGACCCACAAACAGGGGTTAATCACAACTGCAGAGGTTCTTTCCAAAAAGGGAGGGACCCAAGCTCTACATCAAGCTTCCTAGCCCATGGGTACTGCACTGGGAAGATAAGCCCTCCATAATATCTGGTTTGGAAGGTCAGCTGGGCTTGTGTACAAGGGAGCTCTTAAAAGGCACTCACAAAACCTCACTTGCTTGGAGTTCAAAACAGAGGCACAGTGGCCAGATCTGCCTGCTGATCTTGGAGAGCCTCACAGACAGGCAGGAGACAACCGGAACTCCACCTTGGGATACAGATTCTGTCAAGAACCATTTTAGAGTCCTCCCTCTAGCCTGTAGTCCCAGGGGCTTATCTGCCCACCAGATCCAAGAACTCTGCCCAATACAGGACCTAGCCTCCCCCACCAGCAGGTTGGAATCAGCCCCAACCCCTGAAGACTCCACAGCAAGCCATGCCAGAATGCAGCCCTGCCTATAAACAGACTGGAGCCACTGCATAAGGCAGGATCTGGAAGTCAACCAGGCCATGGGTGAGCCTGCCTAGCAATGTATCCTTGGTGGCCCACCCACCACAACAGAAAGGCCCTCGCAGCCTACACAGAGGGTAACCCTAGAGCATATAGTGCTGTTCACCAGAGGGGGCTGTACTACTGGGCCTCACAAGACGCCTCCAACAAAAGGCCACTTCTCCAAGATCAAGAAACATAACAAACTCATCTAATACATGGAAATAAAAATTAGGCAAACTGAGGAGATAGAGGAATATGTTCCAAATGAAACAATAAGACAAAACCCCAAAGAAGAACTGAGTGTAGTAGAGACAATCTACCCAGTAGAGTTCAATGTAATGATTATGAAGATGCTCAACAAACTTTGGAAAAGAATAGATGAACACAGGGAGAATTTCAATAGAGTTAGTAAATATTAAAAAGAACCAAACAGAGCTGAAAAATATAACTGAAATAAAAAGTACACTATAATGAGTCAAGCGTAGATAGATGATACAGAGGAATAGATCAGTGGACTGAAAGATAGAATGCTGGAAATTACCCAAGCTAAACAGAAAAAAAGAAATTGTAAAAAATGAGAGCAGTGTAAGAGATCTCTGGGACAACATCAGGCATACTAACATTCACATTATAGAGGTCTCAGAAGGAGAAGAGAGAGAAAAAAAGGCAGAGACCTTTTTTTGAAAAAATGATAGCTGAAAAATGCTCCAACCTGGGAAAGGAAACAGACATACAGATCCAGAAAGCAAAGAAAATCCCAAACAAGATGAATCCAAACAGGTCTACACCAAGACATTAAATGGCAAAAATTAAAGATAAAGAAAAATCTTAAAACCAGCAAGGGAAAAAGCAAACTAGTTATGTACAAGGGAACTCCTGTAAGTCTATAAGCTGACTCCTCAGCAGAAACTTTGCAGGCCAGAAGGGAGTAGCATAATATATTCAGAATGATAATAGGAAAAAACCTATAACCAAAATACTCTACCAAACAAGACTATCATTCAGATTTGAAGGAGAAATAAAGAGTTTTGTGAATTAGCAAAACCTAAAAGAGTTCAATACTCCTAAAGCAAGTTTACAAGAAATGTTAAAAGCACTTCTCTAAGCAGAAAAGAAAACATAACTGATTACCAGTCAGGAAGTTGAATCAATAATTTTCTTTAAAAAACTCAACAAACAAAAGTCCAGGACCAAATGACTTAACAGTTGAGTTTTATAAAACACTTAAAGAATACTTCCCTGAGATGCAAAAATGGTTCAACATATGTAAATTAATAAATGTTAAACCCTACATTAATAGAATGAAAGATAAAAATCATGATCAAAAATCATAGAAGACAACATAGGCAGTATGAACTTTGGTATCAGTCTTAACAATAATGTTTTGGATATGTCGCCGCCGCCGCCGCCGCTATGTCACTTCAGTCGTGTCCGACTCTGTGCGACCCCATAGACAGCAGCCCACCAGGCTCCCCCGTCCCTGGGATTCAGGTAAGGTAAACAAGAGCAAAAACAAACCAAAGCAACTACATCAAACTTAAAAAATTTGCAGAGCAAAAGAAACTATGAATAAATGAAAAGACAACCTACTGAATGGAAGAAGGCAGTTGCAAATGATATACCCAATAAGGAGTTAATATCTAAAATACACAAAGAATTCATACAACTCAACATCAAAAATAAAACTAATGACTTAAAACTGGGCACAGGCCCAGAATAGACATTTTCCCCAAAGAAGACATTACAGATGGCCAAAAGACACATGAAAAGATGCTCAACAACACTAATCATCTGGGAAATGCAAACCAAAACTACAACAAGATTCACTTCACACCTGTCAGAATGGCCATCATCAAATAGTCAACAAATAATAAGTGTTGGTGAGGATGTGGAGAAAAGGGAACCCTATTAAACTGTTGGTGAATGTACATTGGTATAGCCACTATGAAATAGTAAAGATGTTCCTTAAAAAATTAAAAACTGAATTACCATACAATCCAGTAATTCTACTTCTGTATATGTAACCAAAAATGAAAACACTAATTCAAAAAGACATATGGATCCCAGTGTTCACTATTTATTATAGCCAAGATAGGGAAGCAACCTAGGTATCCATCAACAGATCAATGGATAAGAAAGTATGCTATATATTGATATATACAATGGAATATTAATAATACATAGAAAAGAATAAAAGTTGCCATTTATAACAACATGGATGAACTTTGAGGATATTCTGCTTACTGAAGTAAGTCAAAGATAAACAGTGTATGTTTTCCTTTATATATGTAATCTAAAAAATAAACAAACATGATGAAAGAGAAATAGACTCACAGATAACAGAAAACAAATGGAATGTAAATTGGGAGATGAGTGAAATAGATTAGGGAGATTAAGAGATTAAAAACTTCTAGTTATAAAATAAATAAGCCATGGGGATGTAATGTACAGCATAAGAAATATGGTCAATAATATTTTAATTTTTTTATGGTAACAGGTGGTAACTAGGCTTATTGTGATGATTGTTTTACAATATATAAAAATATCAAGTCACTATGTCCTAAATCTGAAATTAATAATATTTTAAATCAATAAAAATTTAAAAATAAAGAAATTCTATTAAGCATAACATTATAAGTTTAACTACATTGTCACCTGTTTAAAAACATTCCCATAGGTTGTAGAACATCAGTCGCTATATTTCTTCCCTCTTTTTGAAGTTATGCTTTTACAACTTTGCCAGGGAAAGACAAGAAAGACAGTGGTCCACTTGCCTTTCTTAGACATTAATTTGATTCTACTTATGTAGTTTTGTGTTTAGCCATTTAGATGATGTTAGAAGATACCTGATTTATAGAAGAAAGTTTTTGGAGTTGTTTTGGATTATAAATGATGAATGCAAGGAAAATTCTGTTTTATTGAATTAAAGAATCTAATAATTGGGGTCCATTTTTCAAAATATTACTTCAACATCAGAAACATAAGAGAGGTGAGTCAGAATGCCTTTAACTGCGTTTTCATCCCAGTCATACCACTTATGTACTAATCGGCATGAGTAAGGTTACTTATAGTTCATGTGCCCTGTTTTTCCATCTATAAAATGAGGAGAATAATGCCTACCTGATAGAACTATTGAGGGATTAAATTTAAAAATGTGCATAGCAAGATTTTAAAAGTGCCTTGCATGGTATAGTTAGTATATAAGTGTAAATTGTAGTTATTGTTATTGAGGTCTTTTGTTTGCATAACCTGGCTCTCTAGTTAATACAAGCAATACAGCATAATGGTCAAGAGTATATTCCCTCTGTCTGTTTCTTAGGTTCAAATCTTTACGTGGCCACCTACTCACTGTGGAGAGTTGGTAAAATTCTTACCCACTCTCTACTTCAATTCCCTCATCATCCAAATGTGGATAATAATAATAGCATTTAGTGTCTAGTGCTATTGTAAGGATCAAGTGGGTTTGCATTTCACATACAGTAAACTTTCAGTAGGATTAGCTATTATAATTAATAATATTCTTTGCGATAGTATAAGCAAAGTATATAAACATCTTTCTGAAATTTGTGGATTTTACTAGCATCTTGATATAAAAAAAATTATGTCCCATTACCCTCTTAAATGGCATGCCAGCTGCCACGATTTCCTGCTCAAAACATATGGGTACTGCATTTCTAGTTATAGTCCCCAGGGGAATAGAGACTATCTTACTACAGTCACAATGTAATTGCCTAGACAATGACACTGGAACTCTCCAAGGAGGGGCGGGGCGGGGCAGGGGTGTGGGGAACCGTTGACAAGCCTGCTGGTCGGACCTTCCTTGCCAGAGGAAAAGCAAGTTTGTCACTGAAATGCCAAGAGAATGTAATTTTTTCACCATAGGTTTGTAATGTCCCCAACTTCACTTCTCAAGGCTATGGAACACCAACTTTTTAAAATACACTTCCGATTATACAGAGTGAAGTAAGCCAGAAAGAAAAACACCAATACAGTATACTAACACATATATATGGAATTTAGGAAGATGGCAATGACGACCCTGTATGCAAGACAGGGAAAGAGACACAGATGTGTATAACGGACTTTTGGACTCAGAGGGAGAGGGAGAGGGTGGGATGATTTGGGAGAATGACATTCTAACATGTATACTATCATGTGAATTGAATCGCCAGTCTATGTCTGACGCAGGATGCAGCATGCTTGGGGCTGGTGCATGGGGATGACCCAGAAAGATGTTCTGGGGAGGGAGGTGGGAGGGGGGTTCATGTTTGGGAACGCATGTAAGAATTAAAGATTTTAAAATTTAAAAAATAAAAAACTAAAAATTAAAAAAAAAATAAAAATAAAAATAAAATACACTTTGAACAGAAAACTTACCAGAGCTCTGGTGAAAAACTGATTGAAAGGTTAGCTCTGTATCTCTGAGCTGTGCTTAGTCGCTCATAGTGTCTGACTCTTTGCGACCCGGTGGACTCTAGCCCTCCAGGGGAGGAAGCCATCTTTTCATTAGGCTAATGAGAAACTGTAACACAACTTCAGCAATTAATCCTCTGACACAGGGAACGTTTGACCCCTTAGAGGCCACAGAGTAACAAGACCCCAGATCCAGAGAGAGAGAAATTAACAAACAGAATTTGAGGCTCTTATTTCTTGGCAAACTCATTTCTTGAGAGTTGCTGATGAATCTCAAGGTCTCATGTAGGTTTGGGGAGTGAATTTGTTGTGAAGATAAAAATGTATCTGCTGCTGCCTCTGAAGAAGATGGCAATAAATAATTAATTTTTTTTAACCTCTAATTCTGATTGAAGGCAAATTTAGCTATAGCATAATTAGATTTGGGGGATTCCAGGAATTTTCTCAGAGGATTGTTTGAGATCTCTTCCAGCTAAGAACAAATGTTGACTGTGTCCTCTTGATCTCACCTGCTGCTGTGGCAGGTTAGTTGAGGTTAGTTGTAACTGAAGGCATTTGACATTTCTCTTAACCACACAGAGCTCTTAACCTGCTCTGCTAATCCACATTGAGAGAGCAGGGCCTGATATGCTCACTTTTTTTTTTTTACTTATATTTTAATTGGTAGAAAATTGTTTTTACAATTTTGTGTAGGTTTCTGCCATACAACAATGCAAATTAGTCATAATTTTACATATATCCCTTCCCTTCTGAGCCTCCTCCCCTCCCTGCACCCTACCATCTAGGCCATCACAGAGCGCTAGGCTGGGCTCCCTGTGTTATTCAGCAACTTCCCACTATCTACCTATCTTACTCATGCTGCTGCTGCTGCTAAGTCGCTTCAGTAGTGTCCGACTCTGTACGACCCCATAGACGGAAGCCCACCAGGCTCCCCCGTCCCTGGGATTCTCCAGGCAAGAACACTGGAGTGGGTTGCCATTTCCTTCTCCAATGCGTGAAAGTGAAAAGTGAAAGGGACGTCGCTCAGTCTTGTCCGACTCTTCGCGACCCCATGGACTGCAGCCTACCAGGCTCCTCCATCCATGGGATTTTCCAGGCAAGAGTACTGGAGTGGGGTGCCATCACCTTCTTAATGGTGTATATATGTCAATTTCCTGAGACCAATACTTGGCAGCAGGTTTCCGACACCATCATCCCAGGGTCCAGAGCAAAATTAGTGAGCCTGACTTTATCTAATCCACTCATACCTTTTGCATCTGTCTGCATCTTTCTGAGCACATAATCAGAATGTAGTCTTAAAACAAAATTTAAAAGTTAAATTAATTCTGCTAACATTTATTGAGCTCCTTCTGTGGACAAAGCACTTGTTATAATAGAAACCAAAGTATAGTGCTTGCCATAGAGTAGATCAAGAGTAAGAGGGAAATGTTTTAGAGAGAAGTTTTGCAGTCCTCACATTGGTTGTTAAGAAACGATCTCTTGATGACTTCCCTGGCAGTTTAGTGGTTAAAACTTGTGCTTCCACTGCAGGGAGCACAGGTTCAGTCCCTGGTCTGGAAACTAAGATTCCACATGTCAAGCTGCAACAGCCAGAAAGAGAAAATAAATATTTGTCTAAGGACCAGAGAGGCTCAGAGAACATGTTCAAGCTGCTTTAACATCAAATCCTTGTTCCACCAATTATTATACATCATGTGACCATGAAGAAGTTACTTAACCTTTCTGATCCCCAACTTCATTGCCTTAAGTATGAGGAAAACATTATATTCTAACTCACAGGGTTACTATGAGAATTTATTGCATTAATTTAAAAAAAGCACTGAGCACACATTATTATTATTATTATTATTATTATTATTATTATTATCATCAGTGTTAGCATTACCTGGCCCAAAGCAAGGCAGACATGATTGCTCTAACTTAGTGATCAGCATGGATCAATCACAGACTTCTCCTATGCTTTAGTTTTCTCATCTGTCTGATGGGCTAAGGTTATTTACCAATTCTTTATCTCTCAAGTCCTGTTTCTCACACTTGTAATAACATTGGGGTTTTGAAAAACCTGACCCGTATTTAATATGAGAAGTGCTCTTTGCATAGTTTCCTCAAGATGGAAACTGAGCAAATTAACTAAATCCATATCACTGAGTACCCTCAGCCACCTGCTTGTCAAACCATCCATGGTGACTTGAGAGAGAGAGAGATCATTACTTCGGGGAACTTGGAATGTGCTTTTCATTAACCGGCTCATTACATTTGATTAGCAAATAGGCATTGCATTTCCCCCTTATTAATGGTTGGCTAAGGAAATGTGGTTCCCCTGAAAGCTGCCTTTTACTATATACTCTTAACATCACTCAGAGTGTGATGAGAGGAGAGCAAGCAATAGCAGGCAGTAACAGTCTACCCAGGCTGTGAACCTAAACACACATGAGGAGTCATTTAGCTCCCATCAAATTTGAATGAAATTGAGCCCCTTCTATGTACAGAAACCACACATCCTGGACTGTCCCCAACATTCTTGATTTCAACTATTCTGTCCCATTTTTCCCATGAAGTCATTCGTATTTGTCAGAGAACAGAATTGATTTTCAATTCTGAAAATATGGGAACTCTATTTCTAGACAACCTAATACACACAGAGCAACAGTCAGTCCTATTTCATCTGCAGCCTTGAATGCCAGTAATTTTCATTCACTGCTGTACAGTTGATGTAAAAAAAAAAAAATCCACAAAGATTGAAATTTTAAAACCTAGCCAAGCATGGACATAGCTATGGAGCAGAAACCTTTGTTGCCATGACCTTTGGAATAGATTAAATGCATTTTCCAAAAGCTTTCTAAAGCATCTAGTGAGAGAGAAAATCAAAAAGATGCAAGCACTATGCAAGGGCTTCTGTGAACTGGCCATTTGGGCTTCTTTTCTTGTGAACTGACTGGAGGAGAGAAAGTGACCCTTTGACTTCCTGTCAGTAGTCAGAATTTCAAGCCCATGTCTTCTCGTGGATAGTGATGACACCAAGAACCTGATCAAATGTAGCACTCTGAGTTGTTAACCTCTGGATAACTCATCAGAGAGCTGTTTCTTGAAGCTACCTAGAGGGATAGCTGGTCACTTTCTGAGGCAGTGGGGAATCCTGCCAAAACCTTAGCCATGACTGCATTCTTTGCATACTGACTCCAAAGACCTTGGTTCATCAAACATGAAATCAATGACAACCATGATTTAGAGCTGAGAAAATATATTTGTTCTTAAAGACAGAGAGCTGCCTGCCATTTAAACAGATGTGGTATGCCAAGTTACTATTTGGATTTGGAAGAAATGTCACCATATCCTAAAGTAAGTGATTTTTGCAACTTTTTGCAGAAGCCTGCAAGTCAGGCTTCTCTGACCCACAAGTTCTTGATTTCAGATGATCACTAATGCTCATATTTATCCCAAACAGCACTACTTATTCATTTACAGAAAAATGAAGCTGTTCAATTTCATCAACTTCTTTTTTCCATTTTTGGGAGACAGTAGAAAAAAATACCCAGTTTAGAATGACAAGACATATGTTTCTGACTGCCTTAGAGTATATTTTAATATCTTTAAAATTGGGACATCACTGCTTAAGAAATCTCCTAAAAATGGAATGAGAAGTTTAGTGTTCAGGCAACTTCGGGCTGCTGAGAAAATGAGGACTTGATGGTATTTGTGATATACATTCTTTAAATTATGTACTAAAAAGTTTGATTTTAAGTGACTTAAATGCTAAGGAACATTGAAAGGAAATGAGAGAAGATTTTTAAACTTTAATCAAGCTATTTCTAGCTTTGTTTTCTATAAACCATGATGGGACTAATTGAAGAGCTCTCTATCTGTTTTCCTGTTTGGGTTGAAAGAAAGAGGAAACTTAACTCGGAGGAAATTATTTGTGGACTACATAAAGAATGTCAATGATTTACAATTATAGTTTTTGTGCAGACAACTAGCGGTACTATAACCAAGGTAAGTTATTCTGTCCTTTAAAAATTCTAAGTCTGCTTTATTTTGCTGAATCTATAGCTTCCAGATCATTCTGTTTAGGGATTAATAATATTTCTCATCTATAGCAACGGAGGGATTTTCGATAGACAAGTAACTAAGCTTCCATTCCATTTACTACTGGTCCAATTTTGACCTTGAAGTTGAGTTGCTGCATTTGGACTCCTGTTTCCTTTCTTCTGTGCCTAAGTAGAAGGGTCAGCGGTAGCGTGCTGCAGGGTTGGGGACAAAGACTGTAGAAGTGTATGCATGGGACCATTTGAAGGAGCTCACCATTATCTTCATTCAGTTCAGTTCAGTTCAGTCACTCAGTGGTGTGCAAGCATATGCAACCCATGGACCGCAGCACGCTAGATCTCCATGTCCATCACCAACTCCCAGAGTTTACTCAAACGCATGTTCATTGAGTCAGTGATGCCATACAGCCATCTCATCATCTGCCGTCCCCTTCTCCTCCCGCCTTCAATCTTTCCCAGCATCAGGGTCTTCTCCAATGAGCCAGTTCTTCACATCAGGTGGCCAGACTATTGGACCTTTAGCTTCAGCATCAGTACTTCCAATGAATATTCAGGACTGATTTCCTTTAGAATTGACAGGTTGTATCTCCTTGCAGTCCACTGTGAAGAGTCTTCTCCAACACGGCAATTCAAAAGCATCAATTCTTTGGCATTCAGCTTTCTTTATAGTCCAACTCTCACATCCATACATGACTATTCAAAAACCACCGCCTTGATTAGATAGACCTTTATTGGCAAAGTAATGTCTCTGCTTTTTAATATGCTGTCTAGGATGGTCATAACTTTTCTTCCAAGGAGCAAGAGTCTTTTAATTTCATGGCTGCAGTCACCATCTGCAGTGATTTTGGAGAAATAGAGCCTGTCACTGTTTCCACTGTTTCCCCATCTATTTCCCATGAAGTGATGGGACCAGATGCTATGGTCTTAGTTTTCTGAATGTTGAGCTTTAAGCCACCTTTTTCACTCTCCTCTTTCACTTTCATCAAGATGCTCATTAGTTTTTCTTCACTTTCTGCCATAAGAGTGGTGTCATTAAAATATCTGAGGTTATTGATTTTTCTCCTGGCAATCATGATTCTAGCCTGTGCTTGATCCAGCCCAGCATTTCTCATGATGTTCTCTGTATATAAGTTAAATAAGTAGGGTAACAATATACAGCCTTGACATATTTCTTTCCCTATTTAGAACCAGTCTGTTGTTCCATGTCCAGTTCTAACTGTTACTTCCTGATCTGCACACAGATTTCACAAGAGGCAAGTAAGAGGCAGGTAAGGTGGTCTGATATTCCCATCTCTTGAAGAATTTTCCAGAGTTTGTTGTGGTCCACACAGTCAAAGGCTTTGGCATAGTCAATAAAGCAGAAATACATGTTTTTCTGGAACTCTCTTGCTTTTTCCATGATCCAGCGGATGTTGGCAATTTGATTTCTGGTTCCTCTGCCTTTTCTAAATCTAGCTTGAACATCTGGAAGTTCACAGTTCACGTACTGTTGAAGCCTGGCTTGGAGAATTTTGAGCATTACTTTGCTAGTGTGTGAAATGAGTGCAATTGTGTGCTAGGTTGAGCATTCTTTGGCATTGCCTTCCTTTCGGATTGGAATGAAAACTGACCTATACCAGTCCTGTGGCCACTGCTGAGTTTTTCAAATTTGCTGGCATACTGAGTGCAGCACTTTCACAGCATCATTTTTTACGATTTGCAATAGTTCAACTGGAATTCCATCACCTCCACTAGCTTTGTTCCTAGTGATTCTTCCTAAGACCCACTTGACTTCACATTCCAGGATGTCTGGCTCTAGGTGAGTGGTCACACCATCATGATTATCTTGGTTGTGAAGATCTTTTTTGTACAGTTCTTCTGTGTATTCTTGCCACCTCTTCTTAATATCTTCTGCTTCTGTTAGGTCCAGACCATTTCTGTCCTTTATTGAGCCCATCTTTGCATGAAATGTTCTCTTGGTATCTCCAATTTTCTTAAAGACATCTCTATCTGTCCCATTCTGTTGTTTTCCTCTATTTCTTTGCGTTGATCACTGAAGAAGGCTTTCTTATCTCTCCTTGATATTCTTTGGAACTCTGCATTCAAATGGGTGTATTTTTTCCTTTCTCCTTTGCTCTTCCCTTCTCTTCCTTTCACAGCTATTTGTAAGGCCTCCTCAGACAGCCATTTTGCATTTTTGCATTTCTTTTTCTTGGAGATGGTCTTGATCCCTGTCTCCTGTACAATGTCTCGAGCCTCCATCCATAGTTCTTCACACACTCTATCAGATCTAATCCCTTGAATCTATTTCTCACTTCCACTGTATAATGATAATGGATTTGATTTAGGTCACACCTGAATGGTCTAGAGATTTTCCCTACTTTCTTCAATTTAAGTCTGGATTTGGCAATAAGGAGTTCATGATCTGAGCCTTGTCTTATTTTTGCTGCCTTTTTAGAGCTTCTCCATCTTGGGCTGCAAAGAATATAATCAACCTGATTTCAGTATTGACCATTTGCTGATGTCCAATATAGAGTCTTCTCTTGTGTTGTTGGAAGAGGGTGTTTGCTATGACCAGTGCTATGACCTTTTGAAGAAGGTCGCCATTATCTTCATTACCATAATTTGGCTCCAGGTAAATAACAGGGAGGAAACACAGCCCCACTGTTCAACAGAAATTGGATTAAAGATTTACTGAGCATGGCCCTTCCCATCAGAACAAGACCCAGCTTCCCCCTCAGTCAGTCTCTGCCATCAGGAAGCTTCTATAAGCCTCTTATCCTTCTCCATCAGAGGGCAGACAGACTGAAAAGCACAATCACAGGAAATTAACCAAACTGATCACATGGACCACAGACTTGTCTAACTCAATAAAACTATGAGCCATGTCATGTAAGGCCACCCAAGATGGATGGGTCATAGTGGAGAGTTCTGACAAAACGTGGTTCACTGGAGAAAGGAATGGCAAACCACTTCAGTATTCTTGCCTTGAGAACCCCATGAACAGTATGAAAAGGCAAAAAGATAGGATGCTGAAAGATGAACTCCCCAGGTCAGTAGGTGCCCAATATGCTACTGGAGATCAGTGGAGAAATAACTCCAGAAAGAATGAAGAGACAGAGCCAAAGCAAAAATAACACCCAGTTGTGGATGTGACTGGTGATGGAAGTAAAGTTGAATGCTGTAAAGAACAGTATTGCATAAGAACCTGGAATGCTAGGTCCATGAATCAACGCAAATTGGAAGTGGTCAAACAGGAGATGGCAAGAGTGAACACTGACATTATAGGAATCATAAAACTAAAATGGACTGGAATGGGTTAGTTTAGGATGACCATTAATCTACTACTGTGGGCAAGAATCCCTTAGAAGAAATGGAGTAGCATCATAGTCAATGAAAGAGTCTGAAATGCAGTACTTGGATGCATTCTCAAACACGACAGAATGATCTCTGTTTGTTTCCAAGGCAAACCACTCAATATCACAGTAGTCCAAGTCTGTGCCCCAAGGAGTAATGCTAAAAAGCTGAAGTTGAATGGTTCTATGAAGATCTACAAGACCTTCTAGAACTAACACCCAAAAAAGGTGCCCTTTTCATTTAGGGGACTGGAATGCAAAAGTAGGAAGTCAAGAAATACCTGGAGTAACAGGCACATTTGCCCTTGGAGTACAGAATGAAGCAGAGCAAAGGCTAATAGAGTTTTGCCAAGAGAATGCACTGGTCATAGCAAACACCCTCTGACAACAACACAAGAGAAGGCTCTACACATGGACATCACTAGATGGTCAATATTTAAATCAGACTGATTATATTCTTTGCAGCCAAAGATGGAGAAGCTCTATACAGTCAGCAACAATAAGATCAGGAGCTGTCTGTGGCTCAGACCATGAATTCCTTATTGCCAAATCCAGACTTAAATAGAAGAAAGGAGGGGAAAAACCACTAGACCATTCAGGTATGATCTAAATCAAATCCCTTATGATTATACAGTGGAATTGAGAAATAGATTTAAGGGACTAGATCTGACAGACAGAGTGTGTGAAGAACTATAGATGTAGGTTCGTGACATTGTACAGGAGGCAGGGATCAAGACCATCCCCAAGCAAAAGAAATGCAAAAAGTCCAAATGGTTGTTTAAGGAGGCCTTAAAAACAGCTGTGAATAGAAGAGAATGAAAAGCAAAGGAGAAAAGGAAAGATATATCCATCTGAATGCAGAGTTCCAAAGAATAGTAAGGAGAGATAAGAAGGCCTTCCTCAAAGAAATATAGGAAAACAATAGAATGGGACAGATTAGAGATCTCTTCAAGAAAATGAGAGATATCAAAGGAACATTTCATGCAAAGATAAAGGACAGGGCTCAATAAAGGACAGAAATGTATGGACCCAGAAAGAAAAACACCAATACAGTATACTAACACATATATATGGAATTTAGGAAGATGGCAATGACGACCCTGTATGCAAAACAGGGAAAGAGACACAGTTGTGTATAACGGACTTTTGGACTCAGAGGGAGAGGCAGAGGGTGGGATGATTTGGGAGAATGACATTCTAACATGTATACTATCATGTAAGAATTGAATCGCCAGTCTATGTCTGACGCAGGATGCAGCATGCTTGGGGCTGGTGCATGGGGATGACCCAGAGAGATGTTATGGGGCGGGAGGTGGGAGGGGGGTTCAGGTTTGGGAACGCATGTAAGAATTAAAGATTTTAAAATTTAAAAAATAAAAAACTAAAATAAAAAAAAAGAAATGTATGGACCTAACAGAAGCAGAATATATTAAGAAGAGGTGGCAAGAATACACAGAATAGTGTGTTCATCACTCAGTCATGTCCAACTCTTTGCACTACATGGACTGTAGCCAACCAGGCTCCTCTGTCCAAGGGATCCTCCAGGCAACAATACTGGAGTGGGTTGCCATGCCCTCCTCCAGAATACACAGAAGTACCATACAAAAAAGATCTTCATTACCCAGATAATCATGACGGTGTATTCACTCACCAAGAGCCAGACATCCTGGAGTGCAAAGTCAAGTGGTCTTTAGGAAGCATCACTACAAAAAAAGCTAGTGGAGGAGATGGCATTCCAGTTGAGCTATTGCAAATCCTAAGAGATGATGCTGTGAAAGTGCTGCACTCAATATGCCAGCAAATGAGGAAAATGCAACAGGGGCCATGGGACTGGAAAAGGTCAGTTTTCATTCCAATCCCAAAGAAAGGCAATGCCAAAGAATGCTCAAACTACTGCACAATTGCAGTCATCTCACACGCTAGGAAAGTAATGGTCAAAATTCTCCAAGCCAGGCTTCAGTAACATGTGAACCGTGAACTTCTAGATGTTCAAGCTGGATTTAGAAAGCAGAGGAACCAGAGATCAAATTGCCAGCATCTGTTGGATCGTGGAAAAAACAAGAGAGTTCCAGAAAAACATGAATTTCTACTTTATTCACTATTCCCAAGCCTTTGACTCTGTGGACCACAACAAACTCTGGAAAATTCCAAAAGATATGGGAATACCAGACCACCTTACCTGCCTCCTGAGAAATCTGTATGCAGGTCAGGAAGCAACAGTTAGAACTGGGCATGGAACAACAGACTGGTTCCAAATAGGGAAACGAGTGTGTTAAGGCTGTATATTGTCACCCTGCTTATTTAACATATGTAGAGTACATCATAACAAATGCTAGGCTGGATGAAACACAGGCTGGAATCAAGACTCCCCAGAGAAATATCAATAACCTCAGATACACAGATGATACCACACTTATGGCAGAAAGCGAAGAAGAACTAAAGAATCTCTTGATGAAAGTGAAAGAGAAGAGTGAAAAAGTTGGCTTAAAACTCAACATTCTGAAAACTAAGATTATTACATCTGGTCCCATCACTTCATGGCAAATAGATGAGGAAATAGAGGAAACAGTGACAGACTTTATTTCTCCAAAATCACTACAAATGGTGACTGCAGCCATGAAATTAAAAGACACTTGCTCTTTGGAAGATAAGTTATGACCAACCTAGACAGCATATTCAAAAGTAGAGATAGTACTTTGCCAACAAAGGTCCATCTAGTCAAGGCTATGGTTTTTCCAGTAGTCATGTATGTTTATGAGAGTTGAACTATAAAGAAAGCTCAGCATTGAAGAATTGATGCTTTTGAACTTTGGTATTGGAGAAGACTCTTGAGAGTCCCTTGGACTTCAAGGAGATCCAACAAGTCAATCCTAAGGAAATCCTGAAGGAAATCAGTCCTGAATATTCATTGGAAGGACTGATCTGAAGCTGAAAGTCCAATACTTTGGCCACCTGATATGAAGAACTAACCCATTGGAAAAGACCCTGGTGCTGGGAAAGATTGAAGGCGGGAGGGGAAGGGAACGGCAGAGAATGAGATGGTTGTATGGCATCACTGACTCAATGAACATGAATTTTAATAAACTCTGGGTCTTGGTAATGGACAGGGAGGCCTGGCATGCTGCAGTCCATGGGGTTACAATGTGTTGGGTACGACAGACGTCTGAACTGAACTGAAGTTATGACTTCATCCCTTATCTGGACCCTTGTTTTTCTAAGCTAGGATTCAGTCCTGCTTTTAACAATATCATTGGTTTACTAATGGATCAGAAATATTCGCCTAAGTCCCAACCACTTCAGTACCTATGGATATGAATCCATTCGGGATTAGTGTCTTTGTAAAGATAATTAAAGATCTCAAAATGAGACAATTCTGGATTTAGGGTAGGTCCTAAATCCAATGAGTGGTGTCCTTGTAAGAAAAAGGAGTGGGAGATTTGAAACACCCAGAGACACAGGAGAAGCACAAAGAGAAGGGCTATGTGAAGACAGAGGCAGAGATTGGAATGATGTGCCTATAATTCAAGGCATGCATGTCAAGGACCACCAGTGCCAACCAGAAGCTAGGAGAGTGTCATGGAGCAGACTCCTCCTCAGAGCCTCCAAAAGGAAGCAATCCTACTGACACCTTCATTTCAGACTTCTGGCCTCCAGAACAATGAAGTTTCTACTGTTGTAAGCCACCATGCAGTAGTCATCTGTTATGGCAGCCCTAGGAAATTAATATAACCAATCACAAGGGGAACACAAGTCTTCCAATGAACTCTTCACTTTGTAATTGGGACATGGCACCTTATGCCCAGAGCTGCTTAATATTAACCACATTGACATGTGTCTCTCCATATTTCCTGCTCACAACTTGGCCTGCTTATCTCCACTACACCTAACTGCTAGCCCATTCCGGGCCTCATTGACAACAATATATCCTCTGGGCATCATGTTCTGACAGACAGCCAAGATACCAACTGAGTCTACTGCCCAGTGGCTCAGTCCCACTGGGGGGATAGCTTGGCCTCAAGAAGGAAAAACAGAACTATTATATCTGAAATACAGAATATGGTTGGCTTACTTTATGACACTTTTCCTTCCCCAGTTTGGCCACTGGAGACCAGGAAAATGAGATCAAAATGACTGCTCGTTAATGGGATCTATGGGAGCAAAAACTTCAGAAGGAAGTGTGGAGAATGAAAAGAAATTATTAACATAGAAAATAATTGACATCTCTACTACCTTCTCCCTGGTTAATGTGTTGGTATTTGACTGATTCTTTTCACTAACAATGTTCTCATTAGGAAAATAATTTCTGCACTAGTCCTGAAATATGTCATTTGTTTCATGGGAAAAGATGACTGTCCTTTGCTAATTTCCCTTTTGTCATGGAGTTTACAATGTAGTGGAAATGGCATTCATCTCTCTCTCTCACACACATACACACATATATGTAATCACAATTTAATTTCAAAATGGAAAGTTCAGAGTCTGAGGGAGGCATATACAGGACAAAGCTAGCTTAGAGAGATTCAGAATGTGCCAAACTCAGATAAAAGAAAGAGTAGAACATGCTTGAAGAAAAGAAAGAAGACCAATATTTCTGGTCTACCTTAGTAGTGGGGCTAAATCACCCCTAGAATAAAGGTGATGCTAGATCTTTCCTTATGGAACTCAAAATAAGCCTGAAAAGGACCACAAGTAACCTAACTGCCTAACAGAACAAACCAAAATCTAGATATTCAACAACATAAAAGTCACAATGGACAGCACCCAATCAACAAATGCAAAGATGTTGGAAAATAATAGAAACAGACTAAAAAATAATAAAGATAATAAAATTGGCAGACAAGGATGTGAAACACCTATTAGAAAAATGTTCAAGTATGTAAAGAAAAAACATGAACATAGTGAGGAAGAAATGGAAGATACTTCTAGAACCAAATGGAATATCTAGAGAAGTGAAAACCCTGGTGATGAAAGGAGACTCGCATAGCAGGACCACTGATCACATGAGGAAGAGTTGTGCTGCATGAGGCTGGAGAGTTAGTTATACACGTAATTTCTGGAAGAACCTGAAAGCCACAGTATAGTTTGGAAATTAGCACAGGTTTTGCAGAAGCCATGGATATTAAGGGGAAAATAGAGGTAAAGGACTGCTATCGTGGTGAGTTGAAAACGCAGTTCTTTCTCAGCTGGCTTTTCAGGAGTCCTAGACAGAAAAGAAAATGGAGCTATTTCTGCTTTTTATTTATAAACCAACAAACTGGCCCCATGTAGAAGGCTGAACTCAGAAAGACTTCATTGACAACTGGCATTTTGACAGTACTCTGGAGTGGAAGCTAACAGGCGCCCTCGTAGTGGATATTCATTCACCATCTATTCAGTGTCTCACACAAGCCAGACATTGTTCTTGAACTGGAATAGAACTTTGAACAAAAGCATCTAAGGACTCTATCCTCATGGAGGTTATACACATAACAGAAAAGAAGATGTTCACAGCTATTTTCTTGGTAAGAACTATCTCAACAGAAGATAGCATTTCCAGCCCAGGGTACAACAGCTTGTAGAGGCTATGAAGAGATGGAGCATCATTTACTTTCTTTTTTTTTTTTTTTTAGTTTTTTATTTTTTAAATTTTAAAATCTTTAATTCTTACATGCGTTCCCAAACATGAACCCCCCTCCCACCTCCCTCCCCATAACATCTCTCTGGGTCATCCCCATGCACCAGCCCCAAGCATGCTGCATCCTGCGTCAGACATAGACTGGCGATTCAATTCTTACATGATAGTATACATGTTAGAATGCCATTCTCCCAAATCAGCCCACCCTCTCCCTCTCCCTCTGAGTCCAAAAGTCCGTTATACACATCTGTGTCTTTTTTCCTGTCTTGCATACAGGGTCGTCATTGCCATCTTCCTAAATTCCACATATATGTGTTAGTATACTGTGTTGGTGTTTTTCTTTCTGGCTTACTTCACTCTGTATAATCGGCTCCAGTTTCATCCATCTCATCAGAACTGATTCAAATGAATTCTTTTTAACAGCTGAGTAATACTCCATTGTGTATATGTACCACTGCTTTATTATCCATTCATCTGCTGATGGACATCTAGATTGTTTCCATGTCCTGGCTATTATAAACAGTGCTGCGATGAACATTGGGGTACATGTGTCTCTTTCAATTCTGGTTTCCTTGGTGTGTATGCCCAGCAGTGGGATTGCTGGGTCATAAGGTAGTTCTATTTGCAATTTTTTAAGGAATCTCCACACTGTTCTCCATAGTGGCTGTACTAGTTTGCATTCCCACCAACAGTGTAGGAGGGTTCCCTTTTCTCCACACCCTCTCCAGCATTTATTGCTTGTAGATTTTTGGATCGCAGCCATTCTGACTGGTGTGAAGTGGTACCTCATTGTGGTTTTGATTTGCATTTCTCTAATAATGAGTGATGTTGAGCATCTTTTCATGTGTTTGTTAGCCATCCGTATGTCTTCTTTGGAGAAATGTCTATTTAGTTCTTTGGCCCATTTTTTGATTGGGTCGTTTATTTGTCTGGAATTGAGCTGCATAAGTTGCTTGTATATTTTTGAGATTAGTTGTTTGTCAGTTGCTTCATTTGCTATTATTTTCTCCCATTCAGAAGGCTGTCTTTTCACCTTGCTTATATTTTCCTTTGTTGTGCAGAAGCTTTTAATTTTAATTGCTTGCAGATTTTTGGATCGCAGCCATTCTGACTGGTGTGAAGTGGTACCTCATTGTGGTTTTGATTTGCATTTCTCTAATAATGAGTGATGTTGAGCATCTTTTCATGTGTTTGTTAGCCATTCGTATGTCTTCTTTGGAGAAAATATTTAGAAAACTGGTTGGTTGCATTTAAATGGAATTTTAAAGCTTTGAAATTGGTGTTATCTTCTGAACTTGATAAACCATAACGCCATGTCTAAGTCACCATTTAAGAGGTTCAGTTTTTTTAATGAACAAAAGATTAGATGATTTCAATTTTATTCAAGCCAAGTAAGTTTCACCTCTCCCCTACAAATGAAGTATGATTTTCAATGGATCTTTGCTTTGCTTAGGCTTTTAGCTTATAGTCCCCTTTGTTCTTTGTTTCAAGATATTGATTTTAATACTATTAAGTGACTGCAAGTGTATTGTCAATATGGTTTATGGTGAAGGAGGGGTATAGATGTTTAAAATCTGTATGTCTCATTTGTAGATTTCTTGAATCAGACAAGTCAAGATTAGAAACAAATTTAGCTGTAAGATTTTTCTAAAAGAAGCCATTTTGAAAACTTGCTTGTCTGTGAATCTTTTGTTTTAAAAGTATCCTTGTTTAGAGTCTTTCTGATCAATCTCAATAAGGAGTTTGCAAAGTTATCCAAATTACTTAAATTCTTTCTAAACCCTTCAAATTCATGACAGTATCTTGGAAAGGGAAGATTTATCCAACTCTTAATTATATAAGCTAATGGTGGCCTGCAGTGTTTGGAAAGTGATGAGGCACTCAGGCCAACTTCAGTAACATCAGGCTGTATGTCAAGAGCCAAAAGTCATGACCAAGAATACCACTGATCAAAGACAGGAGCTGAAAAAAAAAGGAGCTGAGACACAAGTGACCATCATAAGTGACCCAATTTCTCATTCCCTGGGCCAGCACTGATTATTCTCTATTGGTTAACAAAATAAAAGCATGATCTTTGAAATAAAAGCTTCTGTTTTATTTTAAGCTCCTTTCTTCAGTTCAGTTCAGTCACTCAGTTGTGTCTGACCCTTTGCAATCCCATGACTGCAGCATGCCAGGCTTCCCTGGTCATCACCAACTCCTGGAGCCTACTCAAACTCATGTCCACCGAGTCAGTGATGCTATCCAATGATCTCATCCTGTCATCCCCTTCTCTTCCTGCCTTCAATCTTTCCCAACATCATTGTCTTTTCCAATGAGTCAGTCCTTCACATCAGTTGGCCAAAATATTGGAGTTTCAGCCTCAGCATCAGTCCTTCCAATGACTATTTAGGACTGATTTCCTTTAGAATTGACTGGTTAGACCTCCTTGAAGTCCAAGTGACTCTCAAGGGTCTTCTCCAACAACAGAGTTCAAAAGCATCATTCTCTGGTGCTCAGCTTTCTTTAGAGTTCAACTCTCACATCCACATGGAAAAACCATAGCTTTGACTAGATGGACATTTGTTGGCAAAGTAATGCCTCTGACTTTTAATATGCTGTCTAGGTTGATCATAGCTTTTCTTCCAAGGAGGAAGCATCTTTTAATTTCTTGGCTGCAGTCACCATCTGCAGTGATTTTGAAACTGAAAGAAATAAAGTCTGTTACTGTTTCCATTGTTTCCCCCATCTATTTGCCAAGAAGTAATAGGACCAGATTGGATCACAAGAAACTGTGGAAAATTCTGAAAGAGATGGGAATACCAGACCACCTGACCTGCCTCTTAAGAAACCTATATGCAGGTCAGGAAGCAACAGTTAGAATTGGACGTGGAACAGACTGGTTCCAAATAGGAAAAGGAGTACAACAAGGCTGTATATTGTCACCCTACTTATTTAACTTTTATGCAGAGTACATCATGAGAAACAGTGGGCTGGAAGAAGCACAAGCTGGAATCAAGATTGCCAGGAGAAATATCAATAACCTCAGATATGCAGATGACACCACCCTTATGGCAGAAAGTGAAGAGGAACTAAAAAGTCTCTTGATGAAAATTAAAGAGGAGAGTGAAAAAGCTGGCTTAAAGCTGAACATTCAGAAAATGAAGATCATGGCATCTGGTCCCATCACTTCATGGGAAATAGATGGGGAAAGAGTGGAAACAGTGTCAGACTTTATTTTGGGGGGGGCTCCAAAATCACTGCAGATGGTGACTGCAGCCATGAAATTAAAAGACGCTTACTCCCTGGAAGGAAATTTATGACTAACCTATATAGTACATTCAAAAGCAGAGACATTACTTTGCCAACAAAGGTCCATCTATTCAAGGCTATGGTTTTCCCAGTGGTCATGTATGGATGTGAGAGTTGGACTGTGAAGAAGGCTGAGTGCTGAAGAATTGGTGCTTTTGAACTGTGGTGTTGGAGAAGACTCTTGAGAATCCCATGGACTGCAAGGAGATCCAACCAGTCCATTCTAAAGGAGATCAGTTCTGGGTGTTCTTTGGAAGGAATGACGCTGAAGCTGAAACTCCACTACTTGGCCACCTCATGAGAAGAGTTGACTCATTGGAAAAGACTCTGATGGGAGGGATTGGGGGCAGGAGGAGAAGGGGATGACAGAGGATGAGATGGCTGGATGGCATCACTGACTCGATGGACGTGGGTTTGGGGGAACTTTGGGAGTTGGTGATGGACAGGGAGGCCTGGTGTGCTGTGATACATGGGGTCACAAAGAGTCGGACATGACTGAGTGACTGAACTGAACTGAGCTGAACTGAATAGGACAAGATGCCATGATCTTAGTTTTCTGAATGTTGAGTTTTAAGCCAATTTTTTCACTCTCCTCTTTCACTTTCATCAAGAGACTCTTTAGTTCCTCTTCACTTTCTACCATAAGGGTAGCATCATATGCATATATGAAGTTATTGATATTTCTCCCAGCAATCTTGATTTCAGCTTGTACTTCATCCAGCGCAGCATTTCACATGATGTACTCTGCATATAAGTTAAATAAGCAGGGTGACAATATACAGCCTTCATATATTCCTTTCCCAAATGGTACCAGTTCATTGTTCCATGTCTGGTTCTAACTGTGTTTCCTGACCCGTATAAAGATTTCTCAGGAGGAGCTAAGGTGGTCTGATATTTCCATCTCTTGAAGAATTTTCCATAGTTTGTTGTGATCCACACAGTCAAAGGCTTTGACAGAGTCAATAAACAGTAGATGGTTTTCTGGTGAACATCCTGGAATGCGAAGTCAAGTGGGCCTTAGGAAGTATCACTATGAACAAAGCCCGTGGAGGTGATGGAATCCCAGTTGAGCTATTTCAAATCCTAAATGATGACGCTATGAAAGTGCTGCATTCAATATGCTAGCTAATTTGGAAAACTCAGCAGTGGCCACAGGACTGGAAAAGGTCAGTTTTCATTCCAATTCCAAAGAAAAGCAATGCCAAAGAACATTCCAACTCCCGTACAATTGCACTCATTTCACACACTAGCAAAGCAATGATCAAAATTCTCCAAGCCATACTTCAACAGTACATGAACCGTGAACTCCCAAATGTTCAAGCTGGATTTAGTAAAGGCAGAGGAACCAGAGATCAAAAGCCCCTTTCTTAGAAAACACCAAAGTTTCTATGATATTTTTGCTCTGTGCTTTGTCTACCAGGGAACCTCAAATTAAATGAGAATTTAAATTTAAGGGAGTTTGTGTTGTGACCTGTGTGCCAGCAAGGGATAAACTAATACATTAATAATTGGAATACACTCCATTGTATTGTTCTATTCATTTTAGTACTAATATACCCTAATGCTGTTTAATCTAACCAATTCATATTGGGAAAAATATCTTAAAAGGCATCAAGCTTCAGAGCTTGGTAAATAAATTGAGGCACAAAAGTTACTGCTAGAAACATGGTAAAGAACCCACATTTTATCTTTGGAATGTTCCACATATTCCACCAAGGAAATCCTAAGTGAGAGCAGGAAGTGTGGCGATATTATCACAAAATCATCTAGTCTTAATATTCAACATTTGCCCGCAGACAAATAGCATCTGTCATCACCTGGGAGCTTATTAGAAATGCAGAGAAACTCAGGCCATGACCCAGACCTACTCAATCAGAATCTGCACTTTAACAAGATCCCTAGGTGATTATTTGCACACTAGAACTGATACAGCACTGATCTACAGCAGATCTCTCAACCCTGGATGCACATTAGAAACACCTGAGGAGAGTTAAAAAAAAAAAAAGCCAAGACAAGGTTCCTACTCTAGGGATTCCAGCCTAATGGATCAAATACTCACTAGACTTTTTTAACTTGTATAACTGAGTGGATGAAATTTCCAGTCACCAAGTAGAAAAGAAACAAGAAAAATGCTATGTGAAGGGTTTGGTTTTCACATGTTAGTTTATGATGCTTACGGTACATACAAAAAGCTATGGTAAATGATTAAATGAATAGATATGTAAATATAGATGATGAATGGAATATTGATAAGAAAATTTTTGGTAATGAACTCTTAAGTTTCAATAAACATCTATAGAGGTCTATAATGTAAGAGAGAGGTCAAGGAAAGACATACATATATGTAGAAATTTTGGAACTACTGAATGTAGAGGCGATACTGAAGGCATGGGAATAGATAAGATAACTATCGTCTAGAGCACTACTAGAAGGAGAAAAGTAAAGATCAAGAATAGAATCTCAGGAACTTCCCTGATGATCCAGTGGTTAAGACTCTGAGCTTCCACTACAGGGGACTCAGGTTTGATTCCTGGTCAGGCAACTAAGATCCCACATGCTGTAGCACAGCAAAAAAAAAAAAAAGAAAGAAAAAAGAAAAGAAAAAAGAAAGAAAGAAAAAAGAATAGGATCTCCTGAATCATCAACCTTTTTTTTTTTTTTTTTTGCATCAACTTTTACAGCATAGGCCAAGTAAGTGTAGCTCAATGAGATTAAAATACGGCATCTAGAAAAGAAGAGTAATCAAGAGGAAAGAGAATACACACCAAGGTTAAGAAACAGTTTCAAAAGAACATATGATATCAAATACTGCAGGACATCAGAAATTCAATAGGGTCCATTGCCTTTACCATCTAAGAATTAACATATAAACTCAGAAAGACAGTGGCTGTGTTGGAAGCCAGATTGTAGTTCACTGAGGAAGGAATGGAAAATGAGGCAGTGGAAAGACATAGTTTCCATTTTTCTTTCAAGAAGGTTGGCAGTAAAGGGGAAATATTATATACAGTAGTAGCTAGAAGAAAGTGTAGGATTTATACCACTAAGCTGTTTTTAGGGAACTCAAAACTTTTCAGAGACTTGACTGTTGGATCTACTAATTTCAGTGTTTCGAGAGTAAACACATATGCCTCATAAGCATATATATTTTTCATTATAAATGTTTATGTTTCTGGTATATTACTGGAGAACAGAATTGCCTATTCAAACACGTTAGACACTGCTTTTATGTAGATACAGCTATTATAACATCACACACCAGAGATTAGTACAATTCTGTGGTCCCTCATTTCTCAGTTCCTCTTAAATTAGTTTGGCCAATTAAATATTTAGATGAAAAGAAACATGATGCTCAGATGATACCTCTATATAAACACTGTGGTTTAGTCATAACTTTTTACTACTTACAGCTGTGGGACTTAGAAAACTCAATTATTTTGGTACAGCCTCCTCAATTGTAGTAGAAAAAATTTAGAAAATGAAAGGCAATAGGAAATTGTTTTAAAATCAATATTTATAAATAATTATCTCTAATTAGTGAGCTGGATTTGTATATTAATTAGTTTTACTGGTTAATAATTAGTTTATGAATCAGTCCCCTGATTTCAAATGGTTTAAGAATCCAAGTAACATAAACACAAGAAGTATTATCGCCCAATTTTGTGAGTTTGGAAACTGAAGAAAAGGATGACAAGGCTTAGAACACAGGTAACAACTTGAAGAATACTGAAGGGTCACTTCTTTCCTACTTTTAAAGTAGGATCAAACATACAGGTCCTTTCAAACTCTCAGAAGCAATTCAATGTTAAATAAAATAATGTACACTGGGGAGTGTGGACTTAGTGTTTAATAGGGACAGAGTTTCAGTTTAGGAAATGGTAAGATTTGGGACATGGAATAGCTCCTCTAGGCCCTCCTGCGCCCATGCAGCCACCGCTCCATGGCCGTGGGGTTGCTCCTCCCGGCCTCCGCCCCTGGCCTCAGGCATGGGGTACCTCCTCTCCACTGCACCCGCAATGGCACAGCCTGGCACTCTCGGCCACTGCCCCTGACCTTGGGCGCTGGGTAGCTCTGCCTGGCTGTCGCCCCTGACCTCGGTCATGTAGGGTAGCTCCTCTTGGTCACCGCCCCTCGAGAAAGGGGTCCTCCCAGCTTCTGCCCCTGACCTCGGACATAGGGTAGCTGCGCTTGGCCGCACTTGTGCACCCTCGCAGCAGAGGAACCAGAGATAGAATTGCCAACATCCGCTGGATCATGGAAAAAGCAAGAGAGTTCCAGAAAAACATCTATTTCTGCTTTATTGACTGCCAAAGCTTTTGACTGTGTGAGTCATAATAAACTGTGGAAAATTCTGAAAGAGATGAGAATACCAGACCACCAGACCTGCCTCTTGGGAAACCTACATGCAGGCCAGGAAGCAACAGTTAGAACTGGACATGGAACAATAGACTGGTTCCAAATAGGAAAAGGAGTAATCAAGGTTGTATATTGTCACCCTACTTCAGTTCAGTTCAGTCGCTCAGTCATGTCCGACTCTTTGCGACCCCATGAATCGCAGCATGCCAGGTCTCCCTGTCCATCACCAACTCCCGGAGTTCACTCAGACTCACGTCCAATGACTCAGTGATGCCATCCAGCCATCTCATCCTCTGTCATCCCTTTCTCCTCCTGCCCCCAATCCCTCCCAGCATCAGAGTCTTTTCCAATGAGTCAACTCTTGGCATGAGGTGGCCAAAGTACTGGAGTTTCAGCTTTAGCATCATTCCTTCTAAAGAAATGCCAGGGCTGATCTCCTTCAGAATGGACTGGTTGGATCTCCTTGAGTCCATGGGACCCTCAAGAGACTTCTCCAACACCACAGCTCAAAAGCATCAATTCTTCGGCGCTCAGCTTTCTTCACAGTCCAACTCTCATATCCATACATGACCACAGGAAAAACAACAGCCTTGACTAGATGGACCTTTGTTGGCAAAATAATGTCTCTGCTTTTCAATATGCTATCTAGGTTGGTCATAGGGTACTAGGTTACTCCAAGGAGTAAGCGTCTTTTAATTTCATGGCTGCAATCATCATCTGCAGTGATTTTGGAGCCCCCCCAAAATAAAGTCTGACACTGTTTCCACTCTTTCCCCATCTATTTCCCATGAAGTGACGGGACCAGATGCCATGATCTTCGTTTTCTGAATGTTGAGATTTAAGTCAACTTTTTCACTCTCCACTTTCACTTTCATCAAGAGGCTTTTTGGTTCCTCTTCACTTTCTGCCGTCAGGGTGGTGTCATCTGCATATCTGAGGTTATTGGTATTTCTCCAGGCAATCTTGATTCCAGCTTGTGTTTCTTCCAGCCCATCGTTTCTCATGATGTACTCTGCATATAAGTTAAATAAGCAAGGGGACAATATACAGCCTTGACGTACTCCTTTTCCTATTTGCAACCAGTCTGTTGTTCCATGTCCAGTTCTAACTGTTGCTTCCTGACCTGCATACAGGTTTTGCAAGAGGCAGGTCAGGTGGTCTGGTATTCTCATCTCTTTCAGAATTTTCCACAGTTTATTGTGATCCACACAGTCAAAGGCTTTGGCATAGTCAATAAAGCAGAAATAGATGTTTTTCTGGAACTCTCTTGCTTTTTCCATGACCCAGCGGCTTTTGGCAATTTGATCTCTGGTTCCTCTGCCTTTTCCAAAACCAGCTTGAACATTTGGGAGTTCACGGTTCACGTATTGCTGAAGCCTGGCTTGGAGAATTTTGAACATTACTTTACTAGCATGTGAGATGAGTGCAATTGTGCAGTAGTTTGGGCATTCTTTGGCATTGCCTGTCTTTGGGATTGGAATGAAAACTGACCTTTTCCAGTCCTGTGGCCACTGCTGAGTTTTCCAAATGTGCTGGCTTATTGAGTGCAGCACTTTCACAGCATCATCTTTCAGGATTTGAAATACCTCTACTGGAATTCCATCACCTCCACTAGCTTTGTTCGTAGTGATGCTTTCTAAGGCCCATTTGACTTCACATTCCAGGATGTCTGGCTCTAGGTGAGTGATCACACTATTGTGATTACCTTGGTTGTTAAGATCTTTTTTGTATAGTTCTTCTGTGTATTCTTGCCACCTCTTCTTAATATCTTCTGCTTCTGTTAGGTCCATACCATTACTGTCCTTTGTTGAGCCCATCTTTGTTTGAAATGTTCCCTTGGTGTCTCTAATTTTCTTGAAGAGATCTCTAGTCTTTCCCATTCTGTTGTTTTCCTCTATTTCTTTGCATTGATCGCTGAGGAAGGCTTTCTTATCTCTTCTTGCTATTCTTTGGAACTCTGCATTCAGATGCTTATTTAACTTCTCTGCAGAGTACATCATGAGAAACGATGGGCTGGAAGAAGCATAAGCTGGAATCAAGATTGCTGGGAGAAGTATCAATAACCTCAGATATGCAGATGACACAACCGTTATGGCAGAAAATGAAGAGGAACTAAAAGGCCTCTTGATGAAAGTGAAAGAGGAGAGTGAAAAAGTTGGCTTAAAGCTCAACATTCAGAAAACGAAGATCATGGCATCTGGTCCCATCACTTCATGGGAAATAGATGGGGAAACAGTGGAAACAGTGTCAGACTTTATTTTGGGGGGCTCCAAAATCACTGCAGATGATGGTTGCAGCCATAAAATAGAAAGACGCTTACTTCTTGGAAGAAACGTTATGACCAACCTAGATAGCATATTGAAAAGCAGAGACATTACTTTGCCAACAAAGGTCCATCTAATCAAGGCTACGATTTTTCCAGTGGTCATGTATGGATGTGAGAGTTGGACTGTGAAGAAAGCTGAGTGCCAAAGATTTGATGCTTTTGAAACGTGGTGTTGGAAAAGACTCTTGAGAGTCCCTTGGACTGCAAGGAGATCCAACCAGTCCATCCTAAAGGAGATTAGCCCTGGGTGTTCTTTGGAAGGACTGATGCTAAAGCTGAAACTCCAGTACTTTGGCCACCTCATGCCAAGAGTTGACTCACTGGAAAAGACTCTGATGCTGGGAGGGATTGAGGACAGGAGGAGAATCAGACGACAGAGGACGAGATGGCTGGATGGCATCACCAACTCTGTGGACGTGAGGTTGAATGAACTCTGGGAGTTGGTGATGGACAGGGAAGCCTGGCGTGCTGTGATTCATGGGGTCGCAAAGAGTCGGACACGACTGAGCAACTGAACTGAACTGACTGAACTGAAGATTTGGGACATAAATTATGGTGTGACTTGCACAACAATGTGAATGTATTTAGTGCCACTGAAATGTACAGTTAAACATGGTTAAAATAGTGTTTTATATTATATGACTTTTACCACACTAATAGTTTTTAAAAATAAGGTAAAATAATGTGCATTAATGCATTATAAACTGTAAAATATTATTTAAATTTAAATCCAAGCAACATGAGTCATATTTTTAGCACCTAAATCAGTGCCTGATACACACCTAAAACAAGTTCTCTGGAAATTAAATAGAGCCTTATAATATTTTGTAATGGTGGTCTTTACAAAGGGTCAGAGATATGTCCTAATCATCCCCTAGATTCCCCCCAACAGTCTATTATCCCTTCTTTTTGTTTTTGATATGAATAAATTTAGGGCAACTCCCAGTTTTCAGTTGCCTAGGCAAAGCCTCTTCCTAGATTAGGTTGTTTAGACAACCTTGCCTAGAAAAGATCTTTCAATTTCTAGGTAGACTGAGACAATTTTCTGTATAGTTGTTTTGGGGACAAGGAACCTCAGGGAATCATGTTCAGTTCTGAGTTTAGATCTTACTCTCCAATATCCTAGATTCTCTTCCAATGAAGGAGAAACTGTCCATTGGAAAGAACATACGGAGATGCTCCTATGCCACTCCTTTTTTCTGAGACTGAGACCACTTATCCTCTATCAGCCTCGTGAGTCCCAAACCACCAAACTGACTTGGCTCCATAGGCATAAGAACTATGAACCACCACTGAAGGTTATTATCCCAGAGTCTCCCTTGTCTCAGGCCACAGTCTCTTTGACTACTCTAAAAATGATACCTTATTTTCATTTAGAATCTTAAAATTAAGTAATGCTCCTAGGTCTCACCTGTCATCAGAAATCACTACCATCTGTTAATATATTTTGCTTCCTTTCCTCTTCTACTAAGCTACTTCTTCCCAGACTTATCAATATGTATTATATGGAACTACAATAAGAGCTTTAACTTTAAAATCAGATAGGACTGGATTTGAATCCAGCCTCTAATCCTAACTGTGACCTTGGGAAGGTTATTTAAACTCTCCGAGTCTCAGTTTACCCATCTGAAAACAAAAGTAATGATATTGATTTCTTGCTATTTGGTGATGATTAAATGATACAGTGCATATAGATTACTAAGCACTGTGCCCAGAACATACAGCCTCAGAGTCCTTTAACCATGCCATGTGGCCATGTATCAGCCTCACCACAAACACTCCCTCCTTATACCTCAGCTATTCTGGAGGCTATCAATTTTTGAAATGCCACCCAGGACTCCTAAAATGAATTTCATGTCTGATCTATAGGTTGTCTTTAAAATTGGACCATATTTAACATCTTTGTATTTTCACAAGAAGAAGTAATAGCCTTAAACTTATTTGTATTCATTTGGATTCTCATAAACTATCTTTGGCTACTGCAGGGACCCCCTACAGACCAATTCAGCATCACTGTAGTACTAAATTCTTTATCTCTGTATCATGGCAAAAAATGGTTAAAAGCACAAACACTAAAGCCAGACTGTCTGGGCTGAAATACCATTTCTGCCTTTACCTGTCTGTGCAAATTGGAGCAAGTTGCTTGACCTTTCCACGCTTCAGTTTCTTCAATGGGATGATAGTAATAGTGCCTACTTTGCAGCATTTTTGTGAATCTAATACAGGCTAATACATGTAAAGTACTCAGAATAGTATCTGGCACATAGTTAACATTTTATGGCTGAGTGCTCACTTTTACTAACTACTTACAAAGTAGGATGAAATTAATTCTACAAACATTTGCTAATTGGTTACATGCCAAAACTATACCCAAGGCTAAAAGATGATGGAGCTCCTGACCACAAGGACCTTCGATAAAAAAGGATATTATATATATGTATATATAAAACACATGCATGCATGCATGCTAAGTCACTTCAGTTCTGTCTGACTCTCTGCAACCCTATGGACTGTAGCCCACCAGGTTTCTCTGTCCATGAGATTCTCCAGGCAAGAATACTACAGTGGGTTGCTGTGCCCTCCTTCAGGGGATCTTCCTGACCTAGGGACTGAACCTGTGTCTCTTATAACTCTTGCATTGGCAGGTGGGATCTTTGCCACCAGCACCACCTGGGAAGCCCCATATATAGCACATACATATATACAATGTATAATCTGGTACACATACATACACATAGTGCACAGTGCACACACATGTCACAAACTTTAGGCGATACCAGTACCTGACATTGTATAATCTGAGATTACCAATCTGTTCCCTTTGGCATTTTTTTTTTAATCTCAAACCAAGAGTTTTTGTTGTCTTTTTAGAATATCACAACTGAGTCCATAGAACCATCTGCTATCTTGTTTCTACAGCAGGATCACTGAGATCTTATTCATCAGCCTGCTGAGCTGTTCCTTTTTCAGAAGCATAGATACCACCCCCAAATTTTCTGATATCCTTGTTTTTAACTGTGGTGGCTTGCTGAATCAAAGCAGCTGAATTTGACACAAGTTCAATGTCATTTCCTTCAAGAATCAACTCACCTTTCTGGGCTTGAGATACTGAACAGGCAACCCCTGGCCTCATTCAAATCCTGTGTATGTATTTTTCACCCAAAAAAGTTCAGATTTCCACAAGAGAACCATTCTCCTGAATAACAACATTGATGGGGAAGTGGGCATACACCGACCTCATCCTGTAATGGAAGCCCAGTGTAACACCCTTGATCATGTTCTGTAAGTGGCTACAGACTGTGCAAACAGTGGCCAGTTCCTTTCTGTTTCCACTCCATTTGTCAACACGGAGCCTCTATTTCTTTTCAAGGAGACTGAGTTCTACTTTGATGTAATTGAAGTCCCTCCAAAGGGTGCCTCTGAGGCCCTTCACAATAACTGTCCATCCCTTCAAGGTAATGTCGACATTTTCTGGGATGTCAACAGTCTGACTGGCTTCTAACATTTTTTGCCTTTAATCAGTGACGAAAGCGGATTTATATCTGGGCTAACTACTTGGACCAGCCTTCTATATGATGGCTGCAAAGAACGGTATTGACTTTACACACCCCCGATTAATTGTTACCAAGGACCCTGAATCAAATCACGTTTTTACTTTTTTTTTTAATTTTTGTTGTTGTTGTTTGTTTGTTTGTTTGTTTTAATTTTAAAATTTTTAATTCTTACATGCGTTCCCAAACTTGACCCCCCCTCCCACCTCCCTCCCCACAACATCTCTCTGGGTCATCCCCATGCACCAGCCCCAAGCATGCTGCACCCTGCGTCAGACATGGACTGGCGATTCAATTCTTACATGATAGTATACATGTTAGAATTCCCATTCTCCCAAATCATCCCACCCTCTCCCTCTCCCTCTGAGTCCAGAAGTCCGTTATACATATCTGTGTCTTTTTTCTTGTCTTGCATACAGGGTCGTCATTGCCATCTTCCTAAATTCCATATATATGTGTTAGTATACTGTATTGGTGTTTTTCTTTCTGGCTTACTTCACTCTGTATAATTGGCTCCAGTTTCATCCATCTCATTAGAACTGATTCAAATGAATTCTTTTTAACGGCTGAGTAATACTCCATTGTGTATATGTACCACAGCTTTCTTATCCATTCATCTGCTGATGGACATCTAGGTTGTTTCCATGTCCTGGCTATTATAAACAGTGCTGTGATGAACATTGGGGTACATGTGTCTCTTTCCATTCTGGTTTCCTCGGTGTGTATGCCCAGCAGTGGGATTGCTGGGTCATAAGGTAGTTCTATTTGCAATTTTTTTTTGTTTGTTTGTTTGTTTTATTTATTTTTTCTTACATGATAGTATACATGTTAGAATGCCATTCTCCCAAATCAGCCCACCCTCTCCCTCTCCCTCTGAGTCCAAAAGTCCGTTATACACATCTGTGTCCTTTTTCCTGTCTTGCATACAGGGTCGTCATTGCCATCTTCCTAAATTCCATATATATGTGTTAGTATACTATATTGGTGTTTTTCTTTTTGGCTTACTTCAGTCTGTATAATTGGCTCCAGTTTCATCCATCTCATCAGAACTGATTCAAATGAATTCTTTTTAATGGCTGAGTAATACTCCATTGTGTATATGTACCACAGCTTTCTTATCCATTCATCTGCTGATGGACATCTAGGTTGTTTCCATGTCCTGGCTATTATAAACAGTGCTGCGATGAACATTGGGGTACATGTGTCTCTTTCATTTCTGGTTTCCTCAGTGTGTATGCCCAGCAGTGGGATTGCTGGGTCATAAGGTAGTTCTATTTGCAATTTTTTAAGGAATCTCCACACTGTTCTCCATAGTGGCTGTACTAGTTTGCATTCCCACCAACAGTGTAGGAGGGTTCCCTTTTCTCCACACCCTCTCCAGCATTTATTGCTTGTAGATTTTTGGATCACAGCCATTCTGACTGGTGTGAAGTGGTATCTCATTGTGGTTTTGATTTGCATTTCTCTAATAATGAGTGATGTTGAGCATCTTTTCATGTGTTTGTTAGCCATCCGTATGTCTTCTTTGGAGAAATGTCTATTTAGTTCTTTGGCCCATTTTTTGATTGGGTCATTTATTTGTCTGGAATTGAGCTGCATAAGTTGCTTGTATATTTTTGAGATTAGTTGTTTGTCAGTTGCTTCATTTGCTATTATTTTCTCCCATTCAGAAGGCTGTCTTTTCACCTTGCTTATATTTTCCTTTGTTGTGCAGAAGCTTTTAATTTTAAATAGATCCCATTTGTTTATTTTTGCCTTTATTTCCAGAATTCTGGGAGGTGGATCATAGAGGATCCTGCTGTGATTTATTTCTGAGAGTGTTTTGCCTATATTCTCCTCTAGGAGTTTTATAGTTTCTGATCTTACATTTAGATCTTTAATCCATTTTGAGTTTATTTTTTTGTACAGTGTTAGAAAGTGATCTAGTTTCATTCTTTTACAAGTGGTTGACCAGTTTTCCCAGCACCACTTGTTAAAGAGATTGTCTTTACTCCATTGTATATTCTTGCCTCCTTGGTCAAAGATAAGGTGTCCATATGTGTGTGGATTTATCTCTGGGCTTTCTATTTTGTTCCATTGATCTATGTGTCTGTCTTTGTGCCAGGAACTGGAGGAATCAACTTGCCTGACTTCAGGCTCTACTACAAAGCCACAGTCATCAAATCACATTTTTACTAATCAGATCATTGTCTGAAAGCCAATGATTATGAAAGCTGAAAAACTTAAATCAATTCCTAAATCTGTAAATGAAGACCTGGACAAGTATCCTCAATTTGAGTAAATAAAGAATAAAACTATGACTGATTTGGAACTATTTCTAATTTATAGAACACAATGAAAACAATATTATAAATATAAATATACTTCCTGAGAACCAGATAACAACAAGTTTATTGATAAAGCTGGTGTCCATGTGTGAGATGGAAGAAAATTCTCCTTACACGGCATCTGCCTTCTCTCTAAGCAATGTTAGTCTTTAGTCACTCAGTCGTGTCTGACTCTTTGTGACCCTACGAACTGTAGCCTGCCAGGCTCCTCTGTCCATGGGATTCTCCAGGCAAGAACGCTAGAGTGGATTGCCATTCCCTTCTCCAGAGCATCTTCCTGACCCGGGGATCGAACCCAGGTCTCCTGCATTGTAGGCAGATTCTTTACCATCTGAGCTACAGGGAAGATCTGCAAGCCTTCTCTCTAAGTAGGTGGCTAAATCCCCACTCCTCACAATGAACAGTGTCTTCCACTTTCTCTCCACTATTAATCCTTCTCAGTGGTCTGGCCTTGAGGTTTAAGTTGTTCTTCAGCACTGCAAGGGTGAGGTCTTTTGCAGACCACGAGCAACAGCTGTCTGGTAAAGCTTTGCCAGTGAAGTAGCTGGCACCCACTGACAGTAGTTGGCTCCTGTTGCTCAGTGACAGCCCTGCTGCTTCCAGAATTGAAGACAGCATCTGTAAACCCCATTATCCTGTCTCTCCCACAATTTTCTATTCTTTCTTGTCAGCAAGTGTTAACCACAACAAACACTGAACTTTCCCTGAGGCCACTAACTCCATCCTTGGGTTCTCCACTCCATAGCTGAGTTGAAGGAATCACATAAATAAATGACACATAGAAGTAAGTGACTGCTCAGACAGACTCAATGTGAAACACTTTCCAGAGGCATTTCAATCAGAGCTAGTCCTTTCTAGGACTGGCCATAGGTTGTGAGATGGTAACTATTTGGATACTATTACTAGTCTTTATTCAGCACCTACTATATTTCATGAGAAACGCTGGGCTGAAAGAAGCACAAGCTGGAATCAAGATTGCCAGGAGAAATACCAATAACCTCAGATATGCAGATGACACCACCCTGATGGCAGAAAGTGAAGAGGAACTAAAAAGCCTCTTGATGAAAATGAAAGAGGAGAGTGAAAAAGTTGGCTTAAAGCTCAACATTCAGAAAACGAAGATCATGGCATCCGGTCCCATCACTTCATGGGAAATAGATGGGGAAACAGTGGAAATAGTGTCAGACTTTATTTTGGGGGGCTCCAAAATCACTGCAGATGGTGACTGCAGTCATGAAATTAAAAGACGCTTACTCCTTGGAAGAAAACTTATGACCAACCTAGATAGCATATTGAAAAGCACAGACATTACTTTGCCAACAAAGGTCCATCTAGTCAAGGCTATGATTTTTCCAGTGGTCATGTATGGATGTGAGAGTTGGACTGTGAAGAAAGCTGAGTGCCAAAGAATTGATGCTTTTGAACTGTGGTGTTGGAGAAGACTCTTGAGAGTCCCTTGGACTGCAAGGAGATCCAACCAGTCCATTCTAAAGGAGATCAGTCCTGGGTGTTCTTTGGAAGGACTGATGCTAAAGCTGAAACTCCAATACTTTGGCCACTTCATGCAAAGAGTTGACTCATTGGAAAAGACTCTGATTCTGGGAGGGATTGGGGGCAGGAGGAGAAGGAGATGACATAGGATGAGATGGCTACATGGCATCACCGACTCAATGGACATGAGTTTGAGTGAACTCTGGGAGTTGGTGATGGACAGGGAGGCCTGGCGTGCTGCAATTCATGGGGTCGCAAAGAGTCAGACATGACTGAGCAACTGAACTGAAACTATATTTCAAACACATGTCTTATTTATTATATTTTATCCATGAACAATCCTAAAATTTAGGGATCTTTACCCCCATTTTAAAGATGCGGAAACTGAGATTCACAGTATCTTTTTAACTGAAAAATATCACACAGTGTACCTTCCTCCTCCATGGATGATAGAGCTTTCTTTTTGCTCCTCAATCGTACCAATATCAATGGCTTCCAACTTACCCATTAGGTAAGACTGATCCTACAAACAACTGTAATGAACCAAGCAAAGATATCTTCACTCCTAAGTCAGAATTTTTGATCTAGAAAGCCAGCATGCAAAGGAGTCAATAGCCTGAGTTGTCCCATGTTTCATAGCATTTATAAAGGGAAAGAAGGAATGCCAATTACAGTGCTAAATATAAAATGACCCACAAGGCTACACCATCAAAGTTGCTCTTACTCTGCTCTCTATGGTGACGTTTAAATCAGCAAACTGGTATCCCTTAACAATGGAATCTTTTCAAATTAATTGATTTGACAAAACAACTACAAATTAACCACCACTCAGTTGTGCTGCTTTCTTCAAAAAAAAAAAAAAAAATTCTAACAAATGACCAAACTTTATGTGCTCTTTTGCCATCTTAGTTTAACTTATTAAGCAGACAGCAGGAATCCTAATCAGTCAAGACAATGACTAACACAAGTGGCATCAAGTTTACACGACTAATTTGAGTACTAATGGAATCTGGTTTCCTTTACTTGTGTCTTGATATATTCTGGCAAAGTGTCTCCTTTTGTTTTGGAATCATGAATATAGAGTTCTCTGCTAAGAAAGGATTCTCCTTCTCTGTGGACACATTCCAAGTCGCTTCTCTGAAGAAAGCTATTCCCAGATAACTGTTTAAGGACCTACATCATTAGTTGAGGGCTTCCCTGATGGCTCAAGCAGTAAACAATCTGCGTGCGATGCAGGTGATGTGGGTTCAGTCTCTGTATTGAGAAGATCCCTTGGAGGAGGGAATGGCAACCCACTCCAGTACTCTTGCCTGGGAAGTCCCATGGACAGAGGAGCTTGGTGGGCCACAGTCCATTGAAGGGGTCAGAAAAAAGCTGGATATGACTGAGCATGTGCACATGTGATCATTAGTTGAACACTGATGAAAACATAAATGCACTGGGTTCTGTGGGTTTATGTGAAACTTGTTATAAAGGTCTGTCTTGTGTGATCACAGAGGCTAAGAATTCCCACCATCAACTGTCTGAAAACTGTAGGCCCAGGAAAGTTGATGATATAAATTTCAATCCAAATCTGAAGGTCTGAGAACCAGGAGCACTTTATGGCATTAAGTCTCAGTCCTGGAGAAGATCAGTGTCCTGCTCAAACAAGCAGAGACAGTGAATTCAATCCTCCTCTACCTATTTGTCCAATTCACGCCCTCAGCAGATTGGATAATGCCTGTTTACACTGAGGAGGGCAAGCTGTTTCACTCAGCCCACCAATTCAAATGCGATTCCATTCTGGAATGTCTTCCAGAAACATTCTTACAGATATTTCCAGAAATAATGTTTAACCAGATATCTGGGCAGTCAAGTTGACACATGAAATTAATCAGAGATATAATTATACATGCTATAAAATGTTTAGTGCAAAACAGTAGTGGACACATTCTATTCAGTAACACTTGAGAGTCTAGAGACCCACATGTCTGTGCTCATATCCGTGCTACAGAGTTCAGAGAGTGTCTGAAGAGAATATTGGTTCTTCTTGAGGTGGTCCTTTGGTTTCTGTGATGCAAAGTCTGGGCATGACTGGGGCAGAGGCCTTCTTTTCACCTGTTCTGTCCTAAGCTTTGATGTCTTTTAAGGTATATAGGTCTGATGATAGCCACATTCCTGTTTCTTGCCAGGAAGTGTGATCTCAAGTCCATGGCCACTTAGTATTTATCGAAATTTTATGTAGAGAAAAAACACTTAGCACAATTTTTTCCCTTTCACTAGATAGTCTAAGATAGGTTACTAAATCAGGGTAGGGTAATATTCTGCACCCTTATGGCAGAAAGCGAAGAAGAACAAAAGAGCCTCTTGATGAAAGTGAAAGAGGAGAGTGAAAAAATTGGGTTAAAACTCAACATTCAGAAAACTAAAATCATGGCATCCAGTCCCATGACTTCATGGCAAATAGATAGGGAAACAATGGAAATTCTGAGAGACTTTATTTTGGGGGCAGGGCGGGGGCAGGTTCCAAACTCACTGCAGACAGTGACTGCAGCCATGAAATTAAAAGATGCTTGCTCCTTGGAAGAAAAGTTATGACCAACCTAAACAGCATACTAAAAAGTAGAGACATTATTTTACCCACAAAGGTCTGTCTAGTCAAAGCTATGGTTTTTCCCTAGTCATGTATGGATGTGAGTGAGAGCTGGACTTTAAAGAAAGCTGAGTACTGAAGAATTGATGCTTTTGAACTATGGTGTTGAAGAAGACTCTTGAGAGTCCCTTGAACTGCAAGGAAATCCAACCAGTCAATCCTAAAGAAAATCCTAAAGGAAATCAGTCCTGAATATTCACTGGAAGAACTGAAGCTGAAGCTGCAATACTCTGGCCACCTGATGCAAAGAACTGACTCATTGGAAAAGACCCTGATTCTGGGAAAGATTGAAGGCGGGAGGAGAAGGGGACGAGAGAGGATGAGATGGTTGGATGGCATCACTGACTCGATGGACATGAGTTTGAGTAGGCTCTGGGAGTTGGTGATGGACAATTGGTGTACTACAGTCCATAGGGTCATAAAAGTCATACACAACTGAGCAACTGAACTGAACTGAACTGAATACTTCAAAGACCATAAGTATTGAGAAGATTATGGTACCTTCTCTTGCCATATGCAATTTGAAATATATCATTTTCAAAGTTATATAAAACATGAATAAATGTGTAAAATAACTTATCTCTTGATTTTCTGATTAAATAAATTCTTCAGAAATTGCCTTTTCTTTTTTAACATACATATAATTTGTTGGTATCTTAAATACTAGCTTAGTCTGCTACATGGGGTAACCTAGTACTCTTTAAGAATTAAGCCAAAAAGATCAAAGGTCAGTTATTTTAAAAAAAGAAAGAAAGAAATACATCTTTAGAACCAAAAAAAAAGAATTAAGCCAAAGTAGCAGAGAGAAAGGTACCTAGACTGAATTATATTGGCCCCCACCATCCGCCATTACTGCCAGTAAAACTAATTCTCATGAATTATTTCTTGTCAGAGACCACTGAATTCTACCAAGGAATCATTTTGAAGAAAAGCTTATCATACATATATCACTAAAATGTTGTCCAGACACTTTCATGGAGGTTTCTGTATTTTGTATATTATTGATTTTATGGATCAAGCAACCACCCAAATTTCTCTTTTCACCTCAATAGCTAGAACGCTGAGATCCAAATACATGGCTACCCAAGGCTAGCACTTAGGTCATCATGGCAGATGTTCTCTGCCTCCTCCACCTGATAATTCCACCTTATTTTTCTCCTGAACACTCATTCTACTTACTATCTTGTGTTTTTACGTAACCTTCTAACAACCTAAGTCCTCTATAAGGTAACAGAGTCCCTTGGACTGCAAGGAGATCCAACCAGTCCATTCGGAAGGAGATCAGCCCTGGCATTTCTTTGGAGGGAATGATGCTGAAGCTGAAACTCCAGTACTTTGGCCACCTCATGCGAAGAGTTGACTCATTGGAAAAAGACTCTGATGCTGGGAGGGATTGGGGGCAGGAGGAGAAGGGGATGACAGAGGATGAGATGGCTGGATGGCATCACCAACTCGATGGACATGAGTCTGAGTGAACTCCGGGAGTTGGTGATGGACAGGGAGGCCTGGTGTGCTGCAATTCATGGGGTTGCAAAGAGTAGAACATGACTGAGCGACTGAACTGACTGACTGAAATATATAAATAGGTTTACGTAGTTTCTTCACATAGTATATTTGTATTCATATACATGGTTTCTTCTCCTATACAAGTGGGAAGCGTGTGATCTTAAAATGTGAATTAATTTTTAAATATATTTTATAACTTTCATTTACTATAAGTGGTGATACTATGGGTAATTTATTACTTCTTTATAAGTTTCCAAATTTTCAAAAATTTCTCTAGTAAGTATGTTTCAACTTTATAATCTGTAAAAAAAAATTTTAGAAAAATCATTCACAATAGGTCTGTACTATATAATTATATAATAAAATTATCAAAATCACTCATTTGGATTTTGGAGAGATTAAAATAAATCAAGTGTGACATTTAAATTTCAATACGTGTTTATCCAGTATATTCAATATATCATACTCTCCAATGATTCAATATAAATAACAAACAATTTTAAAAATGTTCCTGAGGTTTTACATCTTGATATTAATAGATTAAAACTTATCTAACATTATCCTACAAACTTTCAGTTTTTATAAGCATGTTTTATGTCCTAGATATTGTTTTATGAATACTATTGATACAGCTAGCTGAGTGGTAAAGAATCCGCCTGCCAGTGTAGGAGACTTGGGAGACATGCGTTCGATCCCTGGGTCAGCAAGATCCCCTGGAGGAGGAAATGGCAACCCATTCTAGTATTCTTGCCTGGAGAATCCTATGGACAGAGGAGCCTGGTGGGCTGCAGTCCAGGGGGTCACAAAGTCAGGCATGGCTGAGTGTGCCCACATTTACATTCACTTACACTACTTATTGATACACTTTTCTATGGGAAAAAATCCAATAGTCCAAGTGGGCTGAGAGTATGACCCAGAGGAGCACCTTTGATTATTAGAGATTAGATGGAAAGATCTCTGACCCCAATTGAGTTCCAGAATCAGTCTGGAAGATGTCAAGACACTCAGTAAACAGAAAAATGTAAAATAAATATCTTCAGAATTTCCAAAGTTTGTGATCTAAATGTTTTCAAGACATAAAAATAACACCTCAAGACAGAAAAATAAACTTTAGTTTTCTGTCTTCTATAGTAAAATTTTTAAACTGATACCATGTATAACATAGATACAATGGTGTCATCAGTGACCCAGAGCCAGATAATCTGGAATGCAAAGTCAAGTGAGCCTTAGGAATTAGTGCTGTTAATAAAGCTAGTGGATGCTATGGAATTCCAGTAGAGCCATTTAAAATCCTAAAGGCTGATGCCATCAAACTGTTGCATTCAATATGTCAGCGAATTTGGAAGACCCAGCAGTGGTCTCAGGACTGAAAAAGGTCAATCCTCATCCCAATTCCCAAGAATGGTAGTACCAAAGAATGTACTAACCATCAGAAAATTGCATTAATCTCCTATTCTAGTAAGGTCATGCTTAAAATCTTGCATGCTGGGCTTCAACATTATATGAATGAAGAACTTTCAGATGTCCAAGCTGGGTTTAGTAAAAGAAGAGGAACCAGAGATCAAATTGCCAACACTCTTTGGATCATAGAGAAAGCAAGGAAATTCCAGAAAAACATCTACCTCTGTTTCATCAACTACACTACAAACTTTGACTATGTGGATCATAACAAACTGTGGAAAGCTCTTAAAGAGATGTGAATACCAGACCATCTTACCTGTCTCCTGAGAAACCTGTATACTGGTCAAGAAGCAACAGTTAGAATCCTGTATGGAACAACTGATTGGCTCAAGATTGAGAAAGGATAAAGACAGGGCTGAATGCTGTCACCCTGTTTGTTTAACCTATATACTGAGCATATCATGAGAAATGCTGGGCTGGATGAGTTACAAGCTGGAATCAAGATAGGGAGGAGAAACCTCAACAACCTCAGATATGCAGATGATACCACTCTAATGGCAGAAAGTAAAGAGGAACTCAAGAGCTTCTTGATGAAGGTGAAGGAAGAGAGTGAAAAAGCTGGCCTAAGACTAAGTATTAAAAAACTAAGATCTTGGCATCTGGTCCCATTACTTCATGGCAAATAGAAGGGGAAAAGGTGGAAGTCGTGACAGATTTCCTCTTCTTGGGCTCAAAAATCACTGCAGATGGTGACTGTAGCCACGAAATCAGAAGACAACTGCTTCTTGACAGGAAAGCTATGACAAACCTAGACAGGGTGTTGAAAAGCAGAGACATTACTTTGCCAACAAAGGTCCGTATAGTCAAGGCTATGGTCTTCCCAGTGGTTATGTACAATTGTGAGAGCAGAACCATAAAAAGGCAGGACGCCAAAGAATTGATTCCTTCAAACTGCAGCGCAAGAGAAGATTCCTGAAAGTCCCTTGGACAGCAAGGAGATCAAACCAGTCAGTCTTAAAGGAAATCAACCCTGAATACTCTTTTCAAGGACTGATGCTGAAGCTCCAGTATTTTGGTTATCTGATACAAACAGAAAACTATGAAGCAAAAAGAAGAAGAAGAAGAGATTCCAACCCACTCAATGAATGCTTCAGTTGGAGTGCACTCATATGAATTAGCAGTCAGATAACTGACCTGGAAAGGATCCAGGTTGAATGTCAGTCTTAATGTTATAAATGCCAAATCAACATCAGTAACCAATTAGGTTCTGAATTTCAACTATGAATCTGTCCTAAAAGAAGAGGCAACTGACCATCTTGAGAAACAACCTGAAGAAGAGAATACTGGAAAGGAGTCAGAAGACCATGCTTTATGCCTTGCCCAAGTGTTTTTACCATAGGAGACTTGGCTTCCTTTTCTATACTAAGAAGAGATTGGATTATATGATCTCTAAGGATTTTTCCATGGCTGCAGTTCAATGAATTTTTTATTGAAACACCTTCCTACCTCTCCCAGGCTTTTTCCAGTAGCCAGGTCATTAACTCTGCTTACCAGTCATTGTGCCCGTACATGGAAAACTGACTTCACTGTTGTCCCTTGGACTTAAAGTTGCTCATGATAAACTCTCTAGAAGTAATTATTCCTGCTACCCTGGTGTGTAGCTCCAATTTATGGCAATTACATACGATTAGCCACAGCTTCCTTATCCTTTTACTTTTTAGATCTTAACATTCAAGAAAGGGCAGTCATTTCAGACTGTCAGTATGTATCAGAATAAATATATCCAGGCTTTCAACAGAGAATATCTTTCCATTTTCCCTTATAATAGAGGGGAAAGGATGGGCCTTTGTTTTCTACATCATTTATAAAATTGCCCACCACTCAGGCCGGCAGATTTTTGCCAAAAAGAGAAATAAATTGAAAGAAAATTCTAAGGGGCCTTGAGGTTAACTTTATGTATTTTATTTTTAAATTATCACTGATAAATATTTCTGGGTTTTGTGGTTTCAGCTGTTATCCTAGGCTTGTCTTTCTGTTTTCATTTCAGAAGATAATTGCCTGCCTCAGGATATTGTTCTTTTTATGGAGGAAAAAATATTTTTTTCTCATATCAGATTTTAAGTACTTCTTTAAATTAACTCTTGGGTTCCCACTCTGGCACGGTTAGGAATCATTCTCCAGTGAAAGCCTGTGTGGGGGATATTACAGGTCTCTCCTCTTTTGCCCTTTCACCAAATATGAAGATTCATAGTTAGTTCTTGATGATCCTGCTGAGTTTATTGGAAAAATAAAGCTCCATGCCAAAATTGACACAAGCCATTTAGGTGGACATTTTAAATATCATTTTTCTTCCGTGTGTACTAGCAGGTCACAACACAGTTGTGAAAGAATGGGCGCTACCTGAAAACTTATTGATGAATACATGAATGAATAAATACAGGAAAGCATTTTCATTAACATCTTTTAAGTGATGGTACAAAACACTCACCACACGTGGGGCTATTTGGTGGGTCAATAAAACAAACACATTTGGCTTTAACTCTGAATATCCCTGCTCAGAGTATTAGAGTGTTGGATTAGAAATAAATTTATTAAGCTATCTAGAGCTTATCAGGTTAGGTATCTAAACCTTTAGAAGGTTTTGACAGAGGAAAGTATTAAAGAGCATTTCAACTAGCAGAAATAAAAAAGTGATTCTGTTGCTGAAAGAGATGGTAGAGATAATTTTAATCCAGGAGTCTCTAATTCACTGTCCACTGGCCAAGATAGTCCAGACATACCTTTGTGTTTTCAGAATGTGGTTTTTCATTAAACTTTTTATTTTATCAGTACAAAATGGTTGATTAACAATGCTGTGATAATTTCCGGTGGATAGCAAAGGGACTCAGCCACACATCAACATGTATACATTCTGCCTCAAAATGTGATCTGAAAGCCTCTAGTCCGAGCTGATAATTTCAATTCCCCATGAGCCTCAGTACCCATTGTCTTTCTCAAGCTGATTCCATATTCCACGTTGCTGCCTTGCCTGTCATCATTTGCACTCATGGCTTCTGATATAGGATAGCACCTTTAAGGCTGTAACCACTGAGGCCTGAAGGGCACCAAGGTAGAGGTGGGATTAGAGCAGAGCCCCAGGGTTGGACTCTAGTCCAAACATTGCTTATTTCAAATAAGCAATAATAGTTTGCTTTTCAAGTAATCACTAAAGAAGAGCTAAAAACCTTTGAATTGCCCTCTCACTTAGTCCACATTAGGCATATATAGAGTCAGAAAGTGAAAGAAAGTGAAGGAGCTCAGTCGTATCCGACTCTTTGCAACCCCATGGACTGTAGCCTACCAGACTCCTCAGTCCATGGAATTTTCCAGGCAGGATTACTGGAGTGGATTGCCATTTCTCTCTCCAGGGGATCTTCCCAATCCAGGGATTGAACCTGGGTCTCCAGCATTGCAGGCAAATGCTTTACCATCTGAGCCACCAGGGAAGAGTCAGAAAATGGAATTAATTTGTGACTTCCCTGGTGGTCCAGAATCCACCTACCAATGCAGGGGACATGTGTTCAGTCCCTGGTCTAGGAAGATCCCACATGCTGCAGAACAACTAAGAGCAAGTGCCACAACGACCGAGGCCTGCATGCCCTAGAGCCCGTGCCCCCACCAAGAGAAGCTGCTGCAGGGGGCGACCTGAGCACCACAATGAAGAGCAAACCCCAACCTAGAGAAAGCCTGCGCACGGAGCAACAAAGACCCAGTACAGCCATAAATAAATGAATACATTTTTAAAAGGAATAGTGGTTATTTGGCTGCAAAGGAAATTAAGCCCAGAGTGGCTATGATTTGTTTAGAATCACACAGCCACCAAGGGCTGAACTGTCATCACATGGGCTAACCCATCAAGCGTAACTGGCATTGCCCTAGGGCTGTGGTTCTCAACTGAAAATGATTTTGCCCTTCCAGGGGACATTTTACAATTTCTGGAAATATTTTTGGTCATCACAACTGCAGGGGTTACTAATGTCTAGTGGGTGATGGCCAGGGATGTTCCTGATCGTACAATGATACACAAGACAGCGCCCCACCCCTATCAAGAAAGCATCAGGCTCAAAATGTCAACAGTGCAAGGCTGAGAAACCCCATTCTAGAAAATCAGGCTAGAAGGAACGTCAAAAATTATTTTTGGAAGGATGGAAAGGGCTGTGGGGTGTAATAAATGAGCCTATAAACGTCTTAATCCATTCCAGTCACTTGATCTCTAACACATGACTTTCTATTATTCTATACTCAGCAAGTGTGTAAAGCAAAATTAATGCAAGAGAATTCACATTTGGAGGACAATCAGGCAAGAGCATAGTAGAAAAGACAGGGATTCTGGAGCCAGATTCCTTAGGTGTAAATTCTCTCTGTCTCTGTGCTAACTTGAGCAAATCACTTACCCTTACTCATCTCAGAGCTTCCCCTCACTTTTTTCATTTATCTGTAAAATAAGGGTAATAATATTGCCTTCCTCACAGGAGGATTAAATGACCTAGCCCATCCCAAGCACATGGCATGTACAGAGCACTTAGCTACAGTGACTCTCCAACTTCATCTCCCCTATCTTTCTAGAAGAGAAGAACTAGTATCCTAGTCTGATAGATGAGGTAAAGGAAGTTCAGAGAAGGTTTTGCAGTGCTGGCAGCAGCAACAACTTCATAGTAGACTGCGGGTGCTGTAGGGAGTGGGCATACCACAGCCACCCCTCCCCAGCACACCAGATGGTACTCTCCCTCCCACTCTGCCTCTCCTTCCCCCTCCCTCCCTCTTCCTCCTTCCCTTTCATATACCCACACACCTTACAAGCAGAAGCCTCTGATTACAACAAGAAAACTCTCTCCAAGACAAGCTGCTCATTGTTTGCATTTTAAGTTTTTGTTTGTTTTAATAACAACAAAGATCTTTAACACTTCCACTGTTTCTGAACAAGTAAAACTTTTCTTTCATAATTTATGTCACTTATGGCATGTATTACAATCTTTCACATCTTATCAAATTTTAGATAATTATACTTTCCTACAACTACATGATTAATCACAAATGGACACATATTTAACTTTACCATGAAGAAACCTGCTGTACATCCCCTTAACCAAGTGAGACAAGTTAACTTATCAACTTTAGGACAAACACCATTTGCCTCCTAACATACACTGAGGACATATTTTCCCTTAAATTATACTCCTATCAAGCAAAGCATACTTAACAGGCAAACTGAAACTGGCTTATGCTCTTCAAAAATATCAAGGTCATAAAGATGAAGAATGCAAGAGGAACTATTCCACTAAAAAAAAAAAAATAAAAACTAATGAGACATGGCAACAAAATATAATGTGTAAGCCTGAATTGGATCCTGGATTGGGATAGACAATAGCTATAAAGGACTTTATTGGAAACATTGATGAAAGTTAATATAGACTTGGATTATATAATGACATTATATCAGAAAATAATAAATTTTCTTACGTTGGTCTTTTTACTGTGGTTGGGTAAGATAATGTCCTTATTCCTAGAGGCAAGAAATATTAGAGGTAAAGGCTGCTATAATGCAGGTAAATGAGATTTCTGGGGAAAAAATAAAATAAAATCCGTGATTTGTAGTGTTTGCTTATTTCTGTGGTATAAATGCCCCCACCATGGCCAATTTCAGGCTACCAAAGGGAATTCACTGAATGCAGAATTTGGAAGACATATACTATATATGTGTATGTATACACACACACACACACACACACACACACACACGTATATAGGCTTTCCTGGTGGTTCAGATGGTAAAGAATCTGCTTGCAACGCAAGAGACCCTGGTTCAGACCCAAGCTTCAGTCCTGGAGTTGGGAAGATCCCCTGGAGAAGGGAATGGCTACCCCCTCCAGCATTCTTGCCTGGAAAATCCCATGGACAGAGGAGCCTAGAGCGCTACAGTCCACGGGGGTCACAAAGAGTCAGACACAACTGATTGACTTATCATACACATATATATACATGTAATCTATATATGTATGAAATAAGAGAAAGAGAAAGCAAATATGGAAAAATATTAATGAGAACCTACATAAAGGGATAAATGAGAAATCTTTGTATTGTATTTGAAGAATTAAAGATTTTAAAATTTAAAAAATAAAAAACTAAAATAAAATTTTAAAAATAAATAAATAAATAAATAAAAATACAGAAGTAAAACCTATTCCAGATCAAAAAAAAAAAGAAAGAAAATTTTCTGTAAATTTAAAGTTACACCACAATATTAAAGTTTAAAACCATCTAGATGGTTACAAAAAGTATATATATACTTCTCCATCCAGTCCAAGGAATGTTTTGCAGTGTTAGAGGAGGATTATTGAACTGAACTGAACTGATAACCTGATTATGACCTGTAGGAAGAGCATTTTCATGCTAAGCTTCAGAGACATTGAGTTAACCACTTAAAATCACTGACATTTCGTCTTATTCAGGGGATTAAATGTTAGTCTCAAAACTAACATGTTGAGTCTTAAATAGATTCAAAAACACCCTTAGGGGTTCTAAATTCATCCATTAAGACAATATAGTACTGGCCTTCAGTGAGTCCAACCAGCCAGTTTTCCCTCCAGCCCTAAAGCTCTTGAGAAGGAAATGGCAACCCACCCCAGTATTCTTGCCTGGAGAATCCCATGGACAGAGGAGCCTGGTGGGCTACAGTCCACGGGTCGCAAAGAGTTGGACACAACTGAGTGACTTCTCTAAAGCTCTTTGGACTTGTCTGCATGCTCAGTCCTATCTGACTCCTTGTGACACCACAGACTATAACCTGACAGGCTCCTCTGTCCATGGAATTTTCCAGGCAAGAATATTGAAGTGGGTTGCCATTTCCTCCTCCAGGAGATCTTCCTAACCCATGGATCGAACCCATGTCTCTTGTATCTCCTGCATTGGCAGGCAAGTTCTTTACCAGGTGAGCCACCAGGGAAGCCCAAGAGCTTTTTACTGCTCCTTTAATAGAACTTCAGAGGGAGAAGTTTAGGGACTACATTTTAAAGGAAAAAAAAAAAAAAGGAAATTCTTCCTGACCATTTAAACACTGAGACCATAAGAGCACTGAGCAATGGATGCTCACAGTGTGAGAGATGACTGGGCACAGATTCAGCTAAAAGGATAACAGACTGATTGCTACAAGGACAAATGGTGACCAGAAGAGGGACACTATTTAAATCCCTCTCCCTTCTCTCTTGCTCTCTCACTTTCCCCCTTCTCTGCAATTACAAATTTCAGAGTCAGTATTATTATTTTTTATATTCATTCACTTCAGTTTTTTCAACCTGAGCATTTTTATTTATTTTGAATTAATTTTTATTGGAGTACAGTTGCTTAACAATGCTGTGTTAGTTTCTGCTGTACAGCAAACTGAATCAGCCATACATATACATACATCCCCTCCTTTTTGGACTTACTTCCCATTCAAGTCACACAGTTTATACAGAGCCAAGTAAATCAGAAAGAGAAAACCAAACATCATTATTAATGCATCTATGTGGAATCTAGGAAAATGGAACTGATGATCTTATTTGCAAAGTAGAAACAGAGACACAGACGTAGAGAACAAATGTATGGGTACTAAGGATGAAAGAAGGGGGTGGGAGGAATTGGGAGACTGGGATTGAAACATATACACTATTGATACTATGTATAAAATAGAGTCAGAATTATCTGAACTCTAATTGGAGGCCTTTTCTCTTCTATTACCTCACATCTGTCTCCAGTAGATGCCAGAGTTGAGGACCACCTTAGGGAGACTCTACATCCAAGGGCTGGACAAGGAGACAGAACAATGATGGGAAAAGAATGCAGGAGACAGAGATTTGTCCAACTGGTGGGAGCTAGAAAGACAGAAAACTTGAGGAAATGGTAATGAATAGTACCAAATAGGAAAATATAGACTGGAAAAGAGCATAGGGTTGAATAAGCAGGTACTCATTTGGTCTATCAAGAAAGACATTAAAATAAAACAATAGGAACAAAAGCAAGACTTAAGTGATGAATTGATGCTGAGGAAAAAGACAGAGTATCAACCTTTATTTAAGGACAATGGCACCCCACTCCAGTACTCTTGCTTGGAAAATCCCATGGATGGAGGAGCCTGGTAGGCTGCAGTCCATGGGGTCGCTAAGTCAGACACGACTGAGCGACTTCACTTTCACATTTCGCTTTCACGCATTGGAGAAGGAAATGGCAACCCACTCCAGTGTTCTTGCCTGGAGAATCCCAGGGACAGGGGAGCCTGGTGGGCTGCCGTCTATGGGGTTGCACAGAGTCGGACACGACTGCAGTGACTTAGCTTAGCACAGAATAAAAAAATAGAGAATGGCTGAAGACTGGAGGAATAGCAGAGTGATCGCTTTCGGCTGGTTTTTGTGGGGGTTTTTTTTTGTTTTGTTTTGTTTTTGTTCTCTAAGTTCAACATTCACATCACCAAAAAGAAAAATTGTAGTATTTATATTCACCTGGGCAGTAATGCTGCTAAAATATTCTTTAAGTCATTTGGGTTCAACTGTGTGAAGCTGTGCTTCCATGACTTGTGACTTTGGGGAGGAATATAACTTAGAAGAAATCCAGTAGTCTGTGCAAATACTTATATATTTACAGAATTAAAGACTTACATGTATTCCTTGTACATTGCCTATTGTAGTCTCTAATTGGATAAGGATACAGCTGTCAGGACCAAGTTGGCCCATGAGATCATATCAAAGTAAAACACGTGCCCCTCCACTCAGTAGAGTTTCCTCTCATTCCATATGGCACTTCAGTTTATGTCCATGGGGCTGGCTTTTCTACATTCAGCACTTAGAGTTGTTCAGAAAGTCTGAGGTTATTGTCTGCACATGGTAGATAACCTTCAACCTTCTGTAGGCACTTCAAAAAATTCCCTGATTAACAACTTGAGAAAAACCACCCCTACCCTCAACACCATATTTATATAATCACAATAATTTCATTACTAAACTACTTGTTAGTACACTTAAGATTCAGAAGTACAGTCAACAGAAGGCATTTATTGCTCTGTCTTTTAAAGCTTTCAAACAAGCAAACAATAAAAAAAATAGCAATACCTTTAGCAGGTAAAAATTACAATAATATTACAGAATATATACATTTCCATTTTGGTAACTAAAACACAAAGCTAATGGTTTTAAGCATTAAATGGTTGCTTTTAGAAAAATCCTGTGAAGTGAAATGATATTGCTCAGTCGTGTCCGACTCTTTGCGACCCCACGGACTGTAGCCTACCAGGCTTCTCCATCCATGGGACTTTTCAGGCAAGAGTACTGGAGTGGGTTGCCATTTCCTTCTCCAGGGAATCTTCCCCACCCAGGGATCGAACCCAATTCTCCTGCATTGTAGGCAGACTCTTTACCCTCTGAGCCACCAGGGAAGTCCCTCTAAAACTACACGGATGACCCATATTCCCTCCCTCTGACAATCACCATGCTTGTGATTTTTCTCCTCCACTCTGTGTCTCACCACTTTGCTTCCTCCTCCAACAGAAAATTTCCTTCCTATTGTGGAAAGTATGGCCAGATTTTTGGTTCAGAAAAATAACATCAAAATATTTGCATGCAAGCAAGCTGGTTGTCAAACATCAGAACATTGTAAACTGTCAATCAATTTCGCTCATGTTTTTGCAAGCCTACATCTTACTGAAGTTTTCAATATTCTTCTTAAAACATTACCCAATATAACACTTATTTAAATGCTGAGGCTATTTTTGCAAAGTAGCTTTCCCTTTCTCTTTCTCTCTCTTCTAAGCATCATTCTAGAAATGCTATTAAGTATAACATTTGAAAAACTGATTATGTAGATTTGGCAATACATGGATTCTTGGTAGTCATGCTAATTTTTCTTCCCCTTTTCTTTCTGGTAATGTATTTGGGTTTTGTTTCAGTTTCCTAAAACTGCCATAATAAACTACCACCAATGGGACAGCTTTAAACAAGAGAAACATTTTCTCACAGTTCTGAAGCTAGAAGTCTACAATCAAGATGTACACTGGGCCACTCCCTCACACAGGCTCTGCTGCTGCTGCTAAGTCGCTTCAGTCGTGTCCGACTCTGCGCGACCCCAGAGACGGCAGCCCACCAGGCTCCCCCGTCCCTGGCTCTAGTGGGGAATCTATTCTGTGCCTTTCTGATGTCACTTGTAATTTTTGGTGTTCTTGGCTTACAGCTCCAGAACTCCAATCTCTGCCTCTGTCATTACATAGACTTCTTCCTCTGTGTCTTTCTCTGGGTCGATCTCTCTCTTCTTATAAGGACACCAGTCACATCACTCTAATGACCTCATTTTAACTTGACTACATCTGCCAAGTCCTGATATCCAAATCAGGTAACATTCACATGTAAATTAGAACTTCTATATATCTTTTTCAGAGACACAATTCAATCTGTAACAGATTCATTCTTCATAATACAGTTTATTATCCTCACTAGTATGCTCACATCAATATTTCCCAGTGGAAAGTTCAAACTACTAGAGAAATCAGGCTTATCTTTTTTTTTAATTATTGGAGAATAATTGCTCTACAATGTTATGTTAGTTTCTGCTGTACAAGAGTGAATCAGCTACATGCATACGTATATCCCATCCTTCTAGAATCTCCCTCCTACTCCCCATGTCCTCTTTTTACACTACATGATGTCTTTGGATGGTGGATATCATGTTGTATTTAGCCATTATCTGGCTATCTCAGCTATATGGAGTTAAGCCTCCAGACATCTGGAAATACCTAGAGTCATATGCATTTTCCATTTTTGGTCATTATGCAGATCTAACCTGTTTTACTTCATAATACTTGTAAGACTCAAAGTCACGTGAGTTCATAGAAGACTAATAATGTGTGAAACAAAGCTATGACTGGGTCCTTTTATGTAGCTTCTGCTGCTCACCTGTTCATTTTACTTATTACTTCAAAAGTAATACATATTCATTGCAATAGATCAATCAATATAGAAGCATATAAAAAGTTATTACTACTCTCATTCTCCCATCTTTAATCCCAAATCCATGAGGTAGGCAACATAATCCTTCCACATCTTTTCAGTGCTCATAAATAAACATAGATAAGAATGTACAGCTATACCAGGATTTTTCTCATTTTTACCAATAAAAAGACTGCTATACATATTAAATTTGCTTTTTTCACTTAACATTAATAAATAAATATTAAATTATTAATAATTTATTGGATTCTTTTTAACATCAAGATAATAATTCTAATTCCTAGTAAGCTAGACATTCTTCTCAGATATTTCCTATAGCAAACATTCTTGTCCTTACCTACTATTACTGTTGTAAAATAAATTTTTAAAAATTGAATTCCTGGGTCAAAAGCTATATGCATTTTAAATACTTAAAAGATTATAACAATTCTCATTCTTACCAATATGGCTTTCTCCCCACATCCTCACCAGTACTGGAGTGACCAATATCCTTTCCTGAACAAATGTTCTTGTATTTCATTTTTTACTAAGAGCCTTTGATGCTTGGTTCCAAAAGAGACAATGTATGCCACACAGTGAAAATACAAACTTTCCCCATCAGAGGTCTCTGTGGTCTCTAGGGAGAGACAAGTATTCTCTCTTATCTTACCCCTACACATCTCCTAAACATTCTATTGCCCTAAACAGTCAATACTGGCTCCAAGCTAATGTTGCTCACTTGGCTAAAGAAATACTCAGTTCAAACAACCATCCCTCAGAATGCAGTCCCAGAAAATGACCAGGAACCCTGGTTTCAGGCCTTTTGGGGGATCTCATTTTACACCCTTAGTAAATACTCAAAATACTTATGCCCATAACCAAAGCAATTTATTTTCTCCATTTTATTATACATATACTGATTATTACCCTGCCTTGATTCAAAAGGTTTAATAAAATTTTTAAAAACACTGTTGATAAGAATCCTGATAAAATGTTTGAAAATGTTTCTGTTGGTCTTCATAAAAAATAAAATTACCCTTAAAAATTGATACTTTTTATGGCTATTTTTCTTATTCAGCAATATAAATATGCTCTGGATATTCCTTAAAAATGATCTTAATGATACAGTTTAAATTTTTTAACTAAAATTTCTAAATTTCCTAAATGATTTTTGATCTGAAAAATGTTACTTAAACATTTGCTTTTGGTGTTTAAGTCAAATACAAAATAGATGTATAAGTAGACATATTTGATATAAATAATGCCAGTTGAAAATGTTTTAAATTTTAAAAAGTGTGGATTTATGAGGTTGCTTAGAAATTAAATGGGGCTTCCCTTTTGGCTCAGCTGGTAAAGAATCCGCCTGCAGTGCGGGAGATCTAGGTTCGATCCCTGGGTTGGGAAGATCCCCTGGAGAAAATAAAGGCTACCCACTCCAGTATTCTGGCCTGGAGAATTCTATGTACTCTGTAGTCCGTGGGGTCACAAAGAGGGACACGACTGAGTGACTTTCACTTTTGAAATGAGATATTTAAAAATATAAGTGAGCTTATTAGAATCTTTTATGTATATGACTATAATTTCAAAGTAACTTTGCAAAGCAACAAAGAAATATATAATCGTTTTCCAAATAACAAATTCTAAAAAATCTAATGGAAACATAATTGAAATGTAAAGTTTGCACCTAAATCTTTTCATATTTCAAAACTTATAAATATGTTGTAGAAAAGAAAAGTGCTGTTTATTTCAATTTGTAACTGCCTATAAATTTATAAAATCTATGAAAGAACTGAATAGAGATGTTTCAAAATTGGTTTGACTGTTAACAAGCTACTAATTTCCAGGTCATTTCTAGCATAAAGGATATACTAGAATTAATAAAGGAACTGGGCTTTCCTGGTGGCTCAGACAGTAGAGAATCTGCCTGCAATGCAAGAGACTCAATCCCTGAATTCAACCCAGATTCAATCCCTGGGATGGGAAGATCCCCTAGAGAAGGAAATAGCAGTATTCTTGCCTAGAGAATTCCAGTATTCTTGCTTAGAGAATTCCAGGGACAGGAGTTGGATGGGCTACAGTCCATGGGGTCACAAAGAGTTGGACACAACTGAGCAACTTTGACTTTCAGACTTTATAAAGATATAAGGTGTAATTAGACAGGAGTGAAAGATTTTATTATTTAGTGCTTCTATAAGAATATAGAGCCCAAGAATTATAAATAACCAAAGACACCATTCCTTTTATTGTGAAGTCCATCTGGTCCATATGTAGCTTGATTTTACAATGATGATCTTTCCAAATAGTTTGATTTTTCATGCAATATATAGAGACGATACTTAAGGGGAAATCTATTTTCTCCTTTCAACCATTGATTTGTGTTTTAAGGCAAAGACTTGAGTATTCAGCTTCCTCACAAGTCATATGAAAAGGGTAAATTTGATGCTCTAGTGAATAATTTGTGAGGATTAATTAGAGAATATAGCCATGCCTTTTATTTTTTTTAGTTTTTTATTTTTTAAATTTTAAAATCTTTAATTCTTACATGCGTTCCCAAACATGAACCCCCCTTCCACCTCCCTCCCCACAACATCTCTCTGGGTCATCCCCATGCACCAGCCCCAAGCATGCTGCACCCTGCGTCAGACATGGACTGGCGATTCAATTCTTACATGATAGTATACATGTTAGAATTCCCATTCTCCCAAATCATCCCACCCTCTCCCTCTCCCTCTGAGTCCAAAAGTCAGTTATACACATCTGTGTCTTTTTTCCTGTCTTGCATACAGGGTCGTCATTGCCATCTTCCTAAATTCCATATATATGTGTTAGTATACTGTATTGGTGTTTTTCTTTCTGGCTTACTTCACTCTGTATAATTTAGCCATGCCTTTTAGAATCAAGTCTTACATAAAGTAGAGTCAAATTTATTAAGCTTTTAAAACTGCACTGCTTCCTTAAAAATGAATAGTGAGTTTATTCAAAAGCTAGTTTCGTATAGTCAAAGTAACAGCACCCAAAATAACAATGAGCAAGTTTAGTTCCATTGCAGACCACGTTACTAGGGTAGGCTGTTAAGCTTTAAAAAGAAAAATGTTATGCCCTGCTCTCAGCTCTCAGGCCTTCTGTGAATCAGCTTTATCCACATGGTTGGCTCCCATCCAGGGAGCAGTTTGAAGCCTGACGTGATCAGACCACAACTGATACAGAAAGAGCAAGCATCTCTCACAGATGGATGAGATAAGGAAGCTCCTTTCTGGAATTCCCAGCAAATATTTTCTTGCAACTGTTTGACCTGATTTGGGTCTCTTCACCTCATTGTGGCTAGGAGATAGGACATACCCAGTAGCTTGCACTGGCCAGGCCCCACCCCTGGAATTGGTCTTAAAGGCAATTCTATCCAAACTGAAAGGTTAAGATCAGGGTAGCACTGACCAACTTGTGACCAAACTATGGTTTCTGAGCTCAATACTAAATTAAATAGATATTGTCTCTGGCCAATTTTAAAATATATGTATAGTGAAAGTCACTCAGTCATGTCCAGCTCCCCGCAACCCCAAGGACTATGCAGTCCATGGAATTCTCTAGGCCAGAATGCTGGAGTGGGTAGCCTTTCCCTTCTCCAGGGGATCTTCCCAACCCAGGGATCAAACTCAGGTCTCCCATATTGCAGGCAGATTCCTTACCAGCTGAGCCACAAGGGAAGCCCAGTTCTGGAGTGGGTAGCCTATCCCTTCTCCAGTGGGTCTTCCCAACCCAAGTATCAAACCAGGGTCTCCTGCATTGCAGGTGGATTCTTTACCAACTGATCTATCAGGGAAGCAAAAATAAGCTTTCTTATATATATATTTATTTCTATTCTTCACTTTGGTCTTTGAATGTCTTTTTTCTCTAAAATCTATACCCTATTTGGTTAATTCTCATATTTCCTATTTCTGAACTTTATTTTACCTTGGATGAGTTTTTATGGAGGGCAGAAGTCTAAGATTAAAATATGGTGCTATACTCCATACACAGTAGCTAAGTCTTGTCCGAATCCTTGTGACCCTATGGACTATAGCCTGCCAGGCTCTTAAATCGATGGGATTTCCCAGGCAAGAATACTAGAGCGGGTAGCCATTTAGTTCTCCAGGGACTCTTCACCACCCAGGGATTGAAATCGTGTCTCCTGCTTGACAAGCAGATCCTTTACCACTGAGCCAGCAAGGAAGCATGCTATATAGTCTCCCTCAAATCCGTATGTTGGTTTTAAGGTGATGATATTAAGATCCGAAATCCAGGAGAGGTGATTAGGTCATGAGGGTGACGCTCTCTTGAATGGAAATATTGCTCTTATAAAATATGCTCCAGAGATTCCCCAGCCCCTTCTAACCATGTGAGCACACGGGGTGAAGGCATGGCTCTGAACCAGGAAGACATTCCTGCCCAGAAAATGACCATGCCAGTGCCTTCATATTGAACATCCCAGACTCCAGAAAAGCATGATACAATGGACTGGTTCAAAATTGGGAAAGGAGTACGTCAAGGCTGTATATTGTCACCCTGCTTATTTAACCTATATGCAGAGTACATCATGTGAAATGCTGGGCTGGATGAAGCACAAGCTGGAATCAAGATTGCCAGGAGAAATATCAATAACCTCAGATATGCAGATGATACCACCATTATGGCAGAAGGGGAAGAGGAGCTACAGAGCTTCTTGATGAAGGTGAAAGAGGAGAGTGGAAAAGCTGGCTTAAAACTCAACATTCAAAAAACAAAGATCATGGCATCTGGTCCCATCACTTTATAGCAAATAGATGGGGAAACAATGGAAACAGTGAGAGACTTTATTTTCTTGGGTCCCAAAATCACTGCAGATGGTGACTGCAGATGAAACTAAAAGATGCTTTTTCCTTGGAAGAAAAGTTATGATGAACCTAGACAGCATATTAAAAAGCAGAGATATCACTTTGCCTACAAAGGGCCATATAGTCAAAGTTATAGTTTTTGCAGTAGTCATGTATGGATGTGAGAATTGGACCATAAAGAAGGCTGAGCACAGAAGAACTAATGCTTCTGAACTGTGGTGCTGGAGAAGACTCTTGAGAGTCCCATGGATTACAAGGAGATCAAACCAGTCAATCCTAAGCGAAATCAGTTCTGAATATTCATTGGAAGGACTGTCTGAAGCTGCAGTACTTTGACCACCTGATGCGAAGAGCCAACTCATTGGAAAAGACCCTGATGCTGGGAAAGATTGAAGGCAGGAGGAGAAGGGGATGGCAGAGGATGAGATGGCTGGAGGGCATCACTGACCCAATGGACATGAGTTTGTGTAAATTCTGGGAGATAATGAAGGACAGGGAAGCCTGGTATGCTGCAGTCCATGGGGTTGCAAAGAGTCAGACAGAACTGAATGAATGAACAACAACAAACTCCAGAACTGTAAGAAATCAATTTCTGTTGTTTATAAGCTCCTCAGTCTGTGGTATTTTGTTATAGCGGCCCAAGAGGACTAAGGTAATATTTAAAAAAAAGAACTTTCCAAGTCAAGAAACTCACCAAGGAGTCTCAGGGTTTGGGCACAAAAGAAAATAGTCTTATTGAAAACAAAAATTAAATTTTGTTTTGCAAGATTTAACATCGTATCACTGATTATATGCCTGTGTGCCCCCACCAAGGGACATAAATTTGGCCCCTATAACTGAAAAGAAATGCGTTCATCTACTTTTTCTAGTTTCTTTTAATTTTGTTTCTGTGAGAGTTTGTGCTGGGAGGAGTAGTCAATTTAAAGCATCTCAAAAGTTGTTGAAAACTAATTTTTTATTTTTCCAAACCTAGTCCTGCTTTCTTTCTGAAAAGCTTTTAACTACTATCTGCACTAGGGCCCCAACAGCTGCCTCTTGGAATGTTACACAGCAGTGAAGACAGAGGTTTATGCAGCACACAGTTGGCTACAATAGTGAAAAACGGCAGTCCAGTTATACAGTCCATTAAAAAATCTCAAACATTCACACCCATGTAAGACTTAATGTCTATCATGTTCATGCCACCTCTTCCCTGCCATAGCCCTGCAGTGATTTAGTGCCACATAGGAAGCCTGGTCCTTTATTTACAACTTTGCATCTGAGGCTTTCTTCCTGCAGCCACCTTGCTCATTGGGATGTCACTGCTGTGCTGGAGGTGCGTGCTGAAGATAAGGATGGGGATACCTTTGTGACCCTTCACTTGCTTAGAGCTAGTCAGGGAAGGTTGGGTTATGGGCTGCTCCCAAGACCCAAAGACTCTTCCACAAGGATCATAAATCCCACTCTTATTTCTCAGGTGTTCATTCTTTACAACAACAAAAATAATGCTGGTCATAAATAGCACTAAACAAGCAGCAGTGCAAGACCCAGGGTGGATCCATCTAGTAACTTATTTGTTCTCATTTAATCATCTACCCACTTAACATATGCAGGAAAATTTAATCATTTCCAGCCTGTGGCTGTTAGCAGCAGTGCAGACAGCAGGAGAGTATTGAAAGCTGTGGAGCCAGTATAAATTTAATGGGTCAAGACAAATTTCTCAGCACCTGTTGGTCTTTAAAGGCTCTTAGCAATCCATCCCTTTTCTTCCCAGGGGACTTTAAGACAGCCGTTCCTGGATTATTTGGATTTTTCATGGTCTTTTAGCCGCCATTCAACAAGTATAATAAAACAGCACATCCATTTATTCTAATAGTAATAAAAATCACGGATCAGTGCCTTGTGAGTCTAGAATTCCAAACAGAAATGTTTTGTAGAAATTCAATACTCATAAAGCTGATTTCTACATATTGATTTTATATGAACTTCAAAGGGCATAAAAAATTACAAAGTAGAATTTTAAAGAAGATACCCACAAGGTGGTATGAACCAATTCCAAAAGATTTAAAAGTAGCTTGCTGTTCTTGTTTTGCTTATTTTGTTTTGTTTTCCTGCTATGGGAAGAAGGGAAGTTCCTACAATACAGGAACTTCTTTTGCCCCATTCCAGGACCACCCATAAGATATATGAGTGGAACTGGACTTGAAGGACCAAGGAAAGGGAAAATGTCTTACTAGTCGCAGGAATAGGTTTCTTTCCTTTTGCCCCAGAGTTTTTTTCTTATCCTGTTAATAACAGTAGTAATACTAATGATGTTAATAGTAGCTAGAGCATATTGGGCACCGAGGTTCATGCTGGGCATCTTGCCAGCATATATATCACCTTTATGTCTACCTTCTGTCTTCCATCTCATCACAACCCTACGATGCAGTTATTTCCACGATCTTCACTTTACAGAGGAGGTGATTTAGGCAAGGAGAGGTTAAATAACTTCAGGTTCATGGGGCTGGTAAATGTCAGGGCTAGGATTTGGATCCAAGTCCTTCCCACCACCTTTACTCCAGAGCTCATTTTCGTCCACTGGCAATTACCACCTTATACTAATAATTCTGCGTCTTTCCCTGATGATGAAGGTAGCATCAGGGTTATCTCCTGATAAGGAAAGACTTCATTTGGGAAGCAACTGTTATTACTGAAAGGTCTCATTATTTTTGGTTTTCCCAATGGGTCTTTTTTAAAAAAACTCCCCCAGAATATTTTTTTAAAGCCTATATTTAAGGACTTTCTGTCATATTGTATATATTATAATGGCAAGAGTGTTTGAAAATATGCATTCTTCTTGTTTTCATCTTAAGACCATCTAAAATCATTTCCAAATAAGAATAATGAGGAAATGATTGATACTGAGCTTGCCTTTCTACTCATAATTAGATGGCAGGTTTAGTGGCTTAATTCTGTATCTGATTCTTGATAGTAAAATGTTGTTCTAAAGAAATGAAGAAGGGACACACTGCTCACTTAATATCCCCAGTACCTTTTCCTGTTCCTGGAGATGGATTCCAAAGCTTTGAATATGGTAGAGAGAGAACAGTGGTCACAAACAGTGCCTGCTGAAAAGTAGGCTAGACTATGTTCTTAGGTTAAGGCCTTTCCTTTATTTTAGGATGGACAATTTTGAATGAGAAATTTTAGGCATGTGGACATGTTTTGCCCAGAGATAGACTGTACAGGTACCCTTGGTAGACCTGTGATTTTTTTTTTCTGAGTCTTTTTTTTTTTTTTTCAACATAAATTTAGACTAATGTCCCAAACACTACAGTCTTTAAGACTGAATGATTCAGGTTCTTGAGAATGTGCTGCAAAACACAGGACACCCTACCCTAAAGGCAGTGATGAGTATGCTTCCAGGTAATGTGCAAGTTTCTGTTCTAGCACATTCCAAGAAACAGGAGCCCAGACTCCAAGCAGCAATGGAAAGGGTCTCCTATATGAGAAAGAGAAGTCAGACTGTCCCACTTCAAAATGCAAAAGTTATGGCCACAGTCCATGATGTCTTTAATTAAGATGGAAATGCATCATATTTATATAATAAAATATTTTGGAAAAGACCACACTCATAACTTTTATTACAGTAAAATATAATATAATAATTATTTTATTATTATATTTTGGAAGTGAAAAGTGAAAGTCACTCAGTTGTGTCCGACTCTTTGAAACCCCATGGATTATAGAGTCCATGGAATTCTCCAGGCTAGAATACTGGAGTGGGTAGCCTTTCCATTCTCCAGGGGATTTTCCCAACCCATGGATCAAACCTAGGTCTCCCAAATTACAGGTGAATTCTTTACCAGCTGAGCCATAGGGAAGCCCAAGAATACTGGAGTGGGTAGCCTATCCCTTCTCTAGGGACTGGGGTCTCCAGCATTGCAGGCAGATTCTTAGCATTCACTATTGTTATTAATCTTTCACTATGCCGAAGAAATGATGCTTTTGAACTGTGGTGTTGGAGAAGACTCTAGAGAGTCCCTTGGACTGCAAGGAGATCCAACTAGTCCATTCTGAAGGAGATCAGCCCTGGCATTTCTTTAGAAGGAATGACGCTAAAGCTGAAACTCCAGTACTTTGGCCACCTCATGCGAAGAGTTGACTCATTGGAAAAGACTCTGATGCTGGGAGGGATTGGGGGGTAGGAGGAGAAGGGGACGACAGAGGATGAGATGGCTGGATGGCATCACTGATTCGATGGACGTGAGTCTGCGTGAACTCTGGGAGTTGGTGATGGACAGGGAGGCCTGGTGTGCTGCAATTCATGGGGTCGCAAAGAGTTGGACATGACTGAGCGACCGAACTGAACTGATGCCTAATTAATAAATTAATTTTTATCATAAGTGGGTATGCGTAGGGAAAAACATTGCGTGTGTGTATATATATATTACTGACAGTTTTAGGCAACCGCCAGGGAAATGTTATCCATGGAGAAGGGAGACTGCTGTACACATAATGATTGGTGTGGAGGGGGAAAAGAAGGTCAGTGAAGAAATCTTAATTGGCAGAGTGAAGTAGAGGAATGAGACTTGATTATTTCTGAAATGCGAACCTGGGAGAAGAGACCCTATTTCCTGATTTAGGGTTTTTCGTGGTCAGCCTCCCACTGAGATCTCATGGACAATAAATGATTTTTGTTCTCTTCAGGAAAAAGCAAGTAGGTGATTGATTTGGAGACTGCTAGACTGGCTCAATTTTCAGAACAAGTGATTTATTGTCAATCTTTCAGAATTGCTCTTTTAATAAGTAGTGTTTTGTTTTTAAGGAAAAGCAACGATAACTGGGATTTCTGACCCTTTGACCAAGTGGATAAAGGTTATCAAAGGACAAGCAATGCCAGCTTTCTTTGTCTCATTTTTTCCCAGAAGAAAACGTTTCAGATCATGCTGAAATCTAACAAGGACACAGAGCTGCACTGTTATTTGTTCCTGTTGAAGGTCAGTCTGCAACAATCTTGGCACCCAGGAAGCAATTCAGTTCTGTTTAGGGATTGTATCTAGTAATTATACTCTCCTTAAATCTATGCCTGAGTTGTAAATCGAGAAGAAAACCTTCCAGCAGCCGCCCCATGAACCTTTTTAAAAGGCAATTTCAAAAAGTTCAAGAACCTTCAAGGTGCCAGCAATTCTTTGATATTTAGGAGGATCGTGATTAAAAGTCATTAGATTTAATTATGTGGAAATAAAGATGCATCCTTTGGAAAAAAAAAAACTGAAACTAAGTAAAATCATTCATCATGCATACCTTATCATGAATATATTTGTGAATATGTATAAAACAGGGTGGCTGTGCCAAATGATTTCCCCCCTACAGACCGCTTTTTACTATCTTTATGAAATAAAATGAAACCAAGTGGCTTTTAGGGATAAGTGGAGAATCCCAGGGACGGCGGAGCCCGGTGGGCTGCTGTCTATGGGGTCACACAGAGTTGGACACAACTGAAGCGACTTAGGAACAGCAGCAGCAAATGTACTTTAAAAATGTTTACCCAGGGGTTTGGAAATTAAATAAGTAAATTTTATTTCAACCTCCCCAAATTCTTAGCAATTGTTGAAAATATTAAGGGGAGATATATTTAAATAGTACAGAAAATAACAAAATCCAACTGTATAGTCTCAATGAATGTTGCTCTTTCAGAATGTTTTCTCCTTGGTACTAAAACTGCTAACATGGTACCATGTGCCAAGTATAATAAATACTGTCATGCATAACACCTCTCCCCACTACCTCAATCATGCAAATATAGTCAATCAGGCACAGTATTCATTTATGGTCAGTCTGACATTACTTCTATTGTAGTGAAAAGGAAAAAATAAAGAGGAATGAGTTTGGGGGTTTTTTTTCCCTTTCCTGAGAACACAGAAGATAAAGAGAACAATGAGCAGGCCTGAACATTCCATTTTTTTTTTTTATTACTTTAACTGCTCCTGATTCTGAATGTCTGTAACTAAGTTTGTTTTTCTGCCCCCTAACTCTGCTGGAGCTATACTTCACACCTATTTTACTTTGTGTGTGTGCTAAGTCGCTTCAGTTGTGTCCAACTCTTTGCAACTCTATGGATCTGTAGCCTGCCAGGCTCATCTGTCCATGGGATTCTCCAGCCAAGAATACTGGAATGGGTTGCCATTCCCTTCTCCAGGAGATCTTCCTGATCCAGGGATCAAACCTGCTCTCTTAGGTTTCCTGCATTGGCAGGCAGGTTCTTTACCACTAGTGCCACCTGAGAAGCCTATGCTAAAGACATCTTGTATTTGGTGTTTACCCTTACAACACTCTTCCCCTTATAGATGTTGTTACAAATCAGAAAGAAGGCCGCAGAGTCACCAGACTGCCAGATTCAATTACTGAGTCACCAATGCCAGTCTATGACAGTCTTTGAAACAATGCAAGAGAAAGTAATCAAAATCCCAAAGCCTTTGCTCCTCATCACAGACTCCTGACTGCAAGGCTTCACCGTACGAAAGCACCCAGACTCCTCATCAAGGAAGGGCACAGTTCTTGAGGCATGAGCCTACTGTGTTCCCTTCTCCACCAGCTGAGAATTAAAGCCACCTTTCTATTTCCTCCAAACTCTGTCTCTGTAATTTATATTTGGCTTCAGTGGGCAGAGAAAGCCAAAATTTTGGCCAGCAACAATTTCACACTCTCAACATAGTATGTCATACTAACACTACCAAGTCATTGAGGCTAGAACTTGTGATAAAGTAAATTTGCTTCTCTGTACCAGGCCCTGCATGAACTTGAGTCATTTCCTCTTCTGCAAGTGAATGTATATAAGTTGTAGAAACTAAAGGAAGAGCTGAGAGTATTCATTTTGATGGTAAAAGAGACCTTGAGGTTGAGCAGCAGAATGTCTATTTTTCTGTAGGTAGTAAGCATGTCTCTCTTCTTCAGTTTTGTTTCATCTAGTACAAGCCCCTTACTTCTTTAGCCGCTTCCATATTCTCCCTCTGGCCTCTCTTTATTCCACATACTTCCTCATTAGTTGTTTTCAGAAGGATCGAAATGCCAAGTTCTGCCATTCTTTGGAAATACAAGTGGCCCCAGAACAAAACTGAGCAAAGTAGGAAAATCAGAAAAATACCACAATTCTGCGGCCCATATTTTGTCATCATTAACAAGATGAAATTTAAAATGAAAAAATATGTCACATTTGCATAGCATAAAAGCTTAACTAGAACCATTTTGTATATTTGTTGAAGTTGATAATGTCATAACATGATTTAGGGACTTAGACTTGTATACAAAGGCAGGAGCATGTATCCTATAACATTATTTTCAATATATTTTCCAATAGACATCCTTTAACACTTTGAAGATGGCAACACCTCTTCCAGCCAAATAGCAGGTATCTGAAAAATTGAGTTTCATACATAACGGCTTCTTTAGCTATGTAAGGGCTTCCTTGGTGGCTCAGTGGTAAAGAATCCACCTGTCAATGCACAACATGTGGGTTTGATCCTTGGGTTGGGAAGATCCCCTGGAGAAGGAAATGGCAACCCACTCTAGTATTCTTGCCTGGAGAGTCCCACAGAGGCGCCTGGAGGGCTACAGTTCATGGGGTTGCAATAGAGTCAGACATGACTTAGGAACTAAACAACAACAGAGTATAAAAATGAAAGTAGCCTTCACAGGTGCATTTATGTATTATACTGATTATTTGGTAAATTCAGCACAAAGCCTCTATCTTGAAAATCTTAAGAAGATTTGCTTCTTCAAGTTTATATAAGAAGAAATGATTAGTCTCTCCGCAAGATGTTAAAGAATCCTATGTGTGCTCCCTTGATTGCATTGCATGAGACAATGAGAAAAGAGAAACAGAATTTTGGTCAAATAAACATTTAGTCTCTAAAGAATTTCTAGGATATAACCAATATGCAAGAAGTTGAGCTTGTTTCATTGTTTTCCCATTATTAATGTATGTTGAAGCACAAGGGCTTTTGTTAGAGAGCTTCATTTTTCTTCATCTAAAGACTCTTGTTTGCCTGGTCTTTAAAAGTACTGTTATCATTCGTATCCATAATAATTCAAAAGTTTATGCATATCCCTAGAAATATTACATGAAATACTCTTTAAGCCATTTTCTTTCTTAAAATTGTGCTTAAATTATTTAAAAGTAAACCAACTATTTTGGCACTTAAAACACTCACACAAAAAGCACTCCCTCAAGGCCAAAGGGCAACATGGAGCAATTATTCTTGACCAGAGCGGAGAAGAAACACTACTGATGCAAACAGTACTTGGCCTTCAGGCTGCAGGCCAGGAATGGTGAATGATAATAAGCTATTAGAGATCCCTAAAATAAGAAGAAATGCTGAAGTGGTCACTTAGAATTTTTCCCTAAAACAGAATCTGAGACAAAGTTAAGTCCTTATGTTATAACTGGGTATAGATTTGAAAGATCCAGTAAGATAACAATGTTTGCTAATAGGTAGACTGCTGATATGATTAAGTAGTTGGCTTTTAATTTTGTGTCTCCTTGGTTCCAGTAACCAAGAAATGTTTAGTGAGTTAGGGGGAAAGTGCTAAGATAAAAGGGACATTTTTCTTGTTCTCAAAGACTTTGCAGACTTCTAAATACCATTTGTAACTATATAAAGGTAAATCTGAGAATGTTCATCTACAGATAATTTTGGAATCATAGAAAATGACAAAGAAACAGATAAAATTTATTTGTCAGGCATAGATGTTTATGCATTTCAGAAATTGTTCTATAATGGGAAATATATTTTAAATAATTTTAATATGTACTATTTTTGTTTTAGCCATTGAATAAAGTTAAGGGAATTATTTAATTTTACTACAACAAATATTGTTTTTCACTAAGGCTGAAAAATCAAAACCATTTAATTTCTTTCCCATATACAGTAGTCCCAATTATTTTTGCCTGGGACTATGTTAATAATTTGGCACAAATAAATGGAAAGATATCATGTGTTCATGGACTGGAAGACTTAACATATTTATAATGTTAATAGGACACAAAGCAATCTACAGATTTAATGCAATCCCTATCAAAATCCCAGCAGCAGTTTTGGCAGAAATAGAATATTTCATCTAAAATTTAAAATTTAAATGGGTGCTCAAGGCATCCCAAATAACCAAAAGAAGCTCAAAAAGAGGGAAAAGATTTAGAAACATCACACTTTCTGATTCCAAAACTTATATTAAAACTATAATAATCAAAACAATGTGATACCACCACAAAGAGATATAGAAACCAATGGAATAAAATAGAGATCCTCAAAATAAACCCTATCAGATATGCTCAAGTGATCTTCAAAAAGGGTGCCAAGATCATTCAGTGGGGGAAAGAAGAGTCTCTTCAACAAACAATGCTGGTAAAATTAAATACACACATGTGAAAGAGTGAAGTTGACCTCATACCGTATACCATATACAAAAATTAACTGTAAACTGAACAAAGACCTAGATGTACGAGATTAAACTATAAAACACTTAGAAGAAAACATAGGGGAAAGGCTTTATGGCACGGAATTTGGCAATGATTTATTGGATATGACACCAAAAGCAGTGGCAACAAAAATAAAAACAGATAAATTATACCAAAATTAAAAACTTCTGCCCATCAAAGAATCAAGAGAGAGAAAAAAATGAGAGAAAAAATATTTGTGAATCATATACTTGATAAGGGGTTAATATCCAGACTATATAAAGAATCTCTGCCATTCAACAACAACACAAAACAATAGGCAAAGAACTTGAACAGACATTTCTCCAAAGAAGAAATAAAAATGACTAACAAAACACACATAATAATGCTCAACATCACTGTTAGGAAAATGCAAATTAAAACCATAATGTGATAGCACTTCACACCCACCATGGTGGCTGCTATCAAGGAGTGGGGAAGAAAAAAGGGAAGGAAAAGAGAGAGAGATGAAGTAAGGATGGAGGGAGGAAGGAAGGAAGAAACTGAAGATATGGAAAAATTGAAACCCTTGGCAGGAATGTAAAATGGTTCAGCAGCTATGAAAAATGATATGGCAATCCTTTAAAAAACTAAAAATATAGCTACCATACAGTCCAACAATCCTACTTCTGGGCATATATCCAAAAGAACTGAAAGCAGGATATCAAAGAGATAGTTATACATCCATTTACAATAGTCAAAAGGTGAAAGCATGTTCATTGACAGATGAATCAGTTCAGTTCGGTTCAGTTGCTCAGTCATGTCCAACACTTTGCAAACCCCTGGACTGCAGCATGCCAGGCTTCCCTGTCTATCACCAATCCCCGAGCATACTCAAACTCATGTCCATCAAGTTGGTGATGCCATCCAACCATCTCATCCTCTGTCATCCCCTTTTTCTCCCATCTTCAATCTTTCCCAGCATCAGGGTCTTTTCCAATGAGTTATTTCCTTACATCAGATGGCCCAAGTATTGCAGTTTCAGCCTAGCATCAGTCCTTCCAATGAATATTCAGGACTGATTTCTTTTAGAATGGACTGGTTGGCTCTCCTTGCTGTCCAACAGAATCTCAAGAGTCTTCAACATCAATTCTTCGGCACTCAGCTTTCTTTATAGTCCAACTCTCACATCCATACATAACTACTGGAAAAAAAATAGCTTTGACTAGACAGACCTTTCTTGGCAAAGTAATGTCTCTGCTTTTCAATATGCTGTCTAGGTTGGTCATAACTTTTCTTCCAAAGAGCAAGCATCTTTTAATTTCAGATGAATCAATAAACAAAACGTGGTATATACATATTTGTATGGAATATTATTCAGCCTTAAAAAGGAAAGAAATTCTGATTGTGCTACATCATGGACAAACCTTGAAGACATTATGCACAAACTTTGAAGACATTATGCAAAGGGAAATGAGCCAGTTATGGGACAAATACTGTATGATTCTACATATATAAATTATATAGTCAAATTTATAAAGATAAAAAGTAGAAGGCTTTGGGAGAGTGGAGAATAGGGAATGGTTCTTTAATGAATACAGAGTTTCAGTTTTGCAACATATAAAGAGTTCTGAAAATTGGCTGCCCAAAATGCAGATATATATAAATGTATACTTAAAATGATGGAAAAATAGTAAATTTTATGTTAGATGTATTTTATACCTTAAAAAAAAAGTATTAATTTGAGGGCTTCCCTGGTGGCTAATTGGTAAAGAGTCCACCTCCCAATGCAGGAAACTCAGGTTCGATCCCTGGTCCAGGAGGACCCCACATGCCTTGGAGAAACTAAACCCATGCGCCACAACTATTGAGCCTGTGCTCCAGAGTACTGGACCTGCAACTATTGCGCCCATGCACTGCAACTACTGAAGCCCAGAGCCCATGCTCAGCAAGAGAAGCCACCGCAACTACAAGCCTATGCGCCACAACTAGAGAGCAGCCCCTGCTGGCTGCAACTAGAGAAAAGCCCTCACAGCAGCCAAGATCCTGCAGAGCCAAGAAGCAAATAAATAAAAATTTAAAATAACAATTTGATAATTTGCTTCACAGTTAAGAATTGGATTAGGAGGGTTCCAGGCAAAGGATTTTTTTCCCTATCTTTTAATATGTGTTCCATCTAAGACTATATTTCCTAAGTGAGTGAAATGAAAGTTGCTCAGTCGTGTCCGACTCTTTGCAACCCCATGGACTGCATAGTCCGTGGAATTCTCCAGACCAGAATACTGGAGTTGGGTGGGGGGGGTGGGTAGCCTTTCCCTTCTCCAGGGCATCTTCCCAAGCCAGGGATCAAACCCAGGTCTCCTGCATTGCAGGCGGATACCGAGGTCCAGCCTCAGCAGAGTCCAGGGATATCCTCAGGATGATAACGTCGGCGAATGAAGAAAGATGGAGAAAGAGATAAGGAAAGAATGACACAGGGTGACCAAGCTTCAGTGAGCGAGGCCCCTCACTTTATTTTCAGAGAGGGCTTTTATACCCTGAGTTGTACATACAGCAAGGTGAAAAATGCAGAGTCAACTCAACATTCCATCAGTATTAACTTTTATCGATATCAGGTTCCTTCCCGCAAAAGTCTTATGTTTTGTACATTATCTTCTGGCCCGGAGGCCTGTTGATATTTTATGACCCCTTTTCGATAAAGGTGGGTCAGCCAAAACAATAATTTTCTCTTAAAGTGTTTCTTCTTAAATTCCTAGCCTGTGTCACCCTTAAAGCACAGAGTTACATTTTTATGGAGCAAAGATTCAGTGGGTTACAGCAAAGAAAGAACTTATTAACTCAAAGTCTAATGTTGCTAATGCTAAAGCTGCTGCTTGTTGTCTCTACATCCTGACTGTATGCACTCCCAGGAACACAGTGGATAAGGGATGTGAGAACTTGGCAGCAAGCATTGGCTCAACAATGTTGCAAGAGTCTGGATAAACCTGCCAAGTAAGCTAGAATGCTAAGGGGGGTGGAGGGGGGTGGGGTTTGAACTGAAACACTCTTATCTTGTCCAGGAGACTTATTAGCTAGAGCCCTAAGTTGACTCTTTCCAGAAAAAGGTGGTCAGGGACAGCCCCCTGTTAATGTCAGAAGAGCTGGTGAAAGTCATGAAAAACAGATTCTGGTTTTGGGGTAAATGCTCGAGAAGGGGGGCCCTCAAGGCCTGATCTCTCTTTTGCCTTCAGGCCTCTTCCTCATGACCTTTGCCTTGGGCAGGATTCTCCACGCTGGCTCCCGGCAGGCAGATTCTTTACCAGCTGAGCCACAAGGGAAGCCCCATGGACTGCATAGTCCATGGAATTCTCCAGACCAGAATACTGGAGTGGGTAGCCTATCCCTTCTCCAGCAGATCTTCCTGACCCAGGAATCGAACTGGGGTCTCCTGAATCACAGGTGGATTCTTTACCAACTGAGCTATGAGGGAAGCCCTAAGGTAAACTGCAGAAAGCAGGGTATTCATCTTGTTTTCTAGCCTCTGTTAGAGCCAAGAATGTATTCCATAATATAAACCAAAATTAATTCTTCCTTTAATTGAGAATTTAGGCTATAAATCTTCCTCCATCCTTCCTATAGAGGTGATTGGAATGAGACAATGAAGGAGAAAAGAGAAATGTAATTAATGTTAAAATGAAAATAAATTTAGAAAAGTGAAGATCTCACTTCACAAAATTATATACTTACATTACAGAAGTGATGATCGCATGAAGATGGGCCAGATAGTAAGCACTGATCGTACAGAATAATTTATTTCCTACAGGGAGGAAAAATAAATCAGCAACAACATCATGAGAACATCTTTGCCATTGCTAGCTTTTTCCTGTAATTGCATATTCTGTGCTAATATTTTACATACAGTGTCAGTATGTAATACCTGACATTTTCATACACACTTCAACCATCTACCCACCAGTCATTGAACCTACTCGTGAAGCTGAACTAAGAAATGCTAGGTGCACTGTAGGTGGAAATGTAAATTGGTACAGCCACTATGGAAAACCATATTAAAAATATAAATATTTATCCCTTAAAAAAATAAAAATAGAGCTATCATATGATCCAACAATCCTACCTACCCCTAGGTATATATCTGGAAAAGATGAAAAGTCTAATTTGAAGGATACATACCAACATAGAAACAACCCAAGTGCCCATCAACAGGCAACTGGCTTAGAAAAGGTAGTATACACATACAATGGCATATTACTCAGCCATTAAAAAAAAGAATGAAATATTGCCATTTGCAGAACATGAAGGGACCTCAGGAATATTATGCTTGGTAAAATAAATCAGAGCAACACAAATATTATATGATATCACATGTGAATCTAAAAAGTAATACAAATGAATCTATATACAAAACAGAAAGAGTCTAATAGACATAGAAGAGAAACTTATAATTACCAAAGGGGAAAGGAAAGAGAAGATAAATTAGAAATACAGGATTAACCATTATAACTCTAATATAAACTACTATATATAAAACAAATAAGCAATAAACATCAAGGATTTACTGCAAAGCATAGGAAACTATATTCAAATCTTATAATAACCTATAATGGAAAACAATCTGAAAAAATATTAATATGTGTATGCTCAGTACTACTCAGTCTGCTCAGTCATGTTCAACTCTTCACAACCCCATGGACTGTAGACTGCCAGGCCTGTCCATGGAATTTTCCAGGCAAGAATACTATAGCAGGCTGCCACTTCCTACTCCAGATGATCTTCCCAGTCCAGGGATTGAACTTGCATCTCTCCTACCTCCTGCATTGGCAGGTGGATTTTTTACTACTGCACCACCTGGGAAGCCCATATGTGTGTGTGTGTACACACATACACACACAGTAACTTTGTTGTATACCTAAACTAACACAATATCGTAAATAAACCATACTTCAATTTAAAAACTAAAATGCTAGGTGGATGTTTGAATGGAACAGAGAGGAGGATGGCACATTAGAGTTAACTGAAGCAGAACTGAGAGATTCTGCTCCCTGCTCAGACAGATAATAAAATCTCACAGACACTGGACATTAGCAGATTGCTATTTTTCATCCTGTGCCCAAAGAGTTGCTCCTCGTGTAGCTCATGAAGGTGATGGAAACGTAGCCAATTTCTAACTCTATGCTGATAAATAGAAAACAAAGTCAAAATGGAAAATGTACTTCTGATTCTAATCTTTTTTCAGAGCTGGATAAATAGAAGAAAATGTTCTATACAAATCAAAGACCATCTTTGATGTCAATTCATGTCTTACCTTGGGGGGCTGCATATCATTTACCTCTAACTATGACTTATAAGTGTTTGTTTTGGGCATTTTCAGAGGTCAGTTCCTGACAGACCTATTATACCACAAGCAATTTCATTCAGCTTGAAAATTGTACTTTGTAATTACACTACCCTTCAGTAGTCACCCTGACGAGAATGTAAATAATCCAGGGAATTATATGGCTTAACATACTTATACATTTAAAATAAAGTTGGCTGAGAAATTTAAAGCAAGGGATATAGGCTGATTCCCATACTCTTCTTCTCTATAATTCTCAAAGCCCATATCCAAGCATTTCAATTACTTTGGTGTATATATAATCTTCTAAATTCAGTGTTTACTAGCTTTTTCTTTTCAAAGTAACGGTTCGGAAAGAATTCTATTTTGGTGTGGCTCTTCAGACCCTCACTGGATAATAAAAAGACATTCTTTTTTACTCAGTAAATAAATGTTACTTGGGTTTGATTTTAGGTTGCTTTCCAGCATCTAATACTGAGCACTTAACTACTTAAAGCCTTAGATATTTATGTTCATTTGTAAAATGAAGGCACACATTCAATACCTATCTTGTAGGACTGCTGTAAAAGTTGGCAATGATACATAAAGATATGGAGTCAGAACTCTTCACTTTTACCTGAGTAGCCTTGGATAAGTAGACTGGACCCTTCTATGACTTGGTTTTCTCACTTGTTAAAAAAAAAAAAAGGATATTATATGCTTACAGCACACAGTTTCATGAGAACTAGGAGAAATTATATATGTAACATCCCAGCAAATGCTTAGTAAATGTGATATGGTGATGATGATCCTATACATAGTAGTTGCTCAATAAATTATAGCTATTGGTTTTTAACACTATTGAATTTAAAGAAGACTGGGTAGGTTCTATGCCATATGCGTTCAGAACAGGAAAACTGGACCATGTGGTTTTTGCATCAACATGAAAACAATCCAGGTTTATAATTTGATGAGGACCTGAATCCATTTGCAAAAAGGAGCAGAATAAAAGGACCAGTTTTCAGTGACTTTATTCAGCAATTCTCAGTCCTGGTTGTGCATTAGAATTACCTCTAAATTTCTTCTAAAATGGTAGTCACACTGCCAACACACCTTCCCAACCCCCCCAATAGGTGTCAGGTGTATCAGCTATGCAGGCGGCCTTGACATGCAGAAGAACTTCAGAGCCACATAGTTAGCCATTTGAATTGTATGCCAAATCTACAGATCTAATTGGCATAGAGGCTTCAGCAAGGAAAAACAATTAGCAAAGTCAAAATTCATATATCTTTCTATGCTTCGCTTGTAAAATTTCTATTAACTCAAGACCCTACAATTTAATTTTAGGAAGTGGAATTGGCTGAATTTGGGTCTCTGAATAAAATGCTAGCTAAGGAAATTAAAATATTCACAGGCATATTCAAACTGCTAACTATTTATGGATGCTAGTCATTTTTTAATTCATATATTTTAATTAAAATAAAGGATTAGGCTTAAGATAAAAGTATGTATTATGCTTTGGCCTAAGGCAGTAGTCATCAGTCAGAGCTGTAAGAATTTTTTAGGAGTCAGGATTTGAACCTTGGTCTGTCTAACTTGACAGTCCATGGTTTTTTTGTATGTGTCCCATATTCCAATGGACCGTCCTGACTCAGGAGAATAAGCCCAGAGTATAAGAGATGCTAAGATGACCCACCAAAGTTTGCACTCCCTATTCAACCCAAGTAGCCCTAATCTTGTTGATTTTACATTTTGGCCTCCTTTAAGGAAAAGCCAAATAGTGAAAAAGAGTTTCAGAAGTCCGCAATAACTAGTTTGTTCATTCTTCTCCCTATTATAGACAGCCAGAATTTTTACCAGTTTGTATTACAAGACAAAAAGGTGATTCTGCAATTATCCAATTAATTTGAATCATGCTGATAATGTTTCTGAGTAAAGACGGCCAAACAAAACTGTTAATAATAAAAAGTGCTGAAATAATCTGGTTTCACCTGCATAGATCAAGTGAACTAGGTAATTGCCAAAACCTCACTTAGTTCAAAAGTGTATAAACACAGAAAGAGCATGAAGTTCACGATATTTGATTTCACCTTCACTATAGAACACCAAATCCTCTACTAAGAGTTCCAGTAAAACAGTAATGACAGCGGGGAATTGGAGGTTCAACCTCTCCTTCTGGGGAGAGGGAGAGGGTCTGGCTAGGGCTGCATACCAAACATTTACTACCTTTGAAAAAAGGGTTGCTAGAAAATTGCTCCTGAGAGAAGATCAAAGGTTGGGGCTTTGTGGAGAAAAGAACAGGATGGTTTTATAAATCAGTTTTTAAATCATAATGCTTTGTCAGTCAGCCCAGCACAAAGCATCAAGGCCTCTGCAGGATAGAGAACAATTCTGACATACAGAATGAAACAGGAAAACAAGATGAAAGAGGGAAATTTAATGAACAATTTTGTGTAGATTTTTAAAAATTGGATTCGGTTCTCTTTTTTTAAAGAAAACTTTCAAAATAAAGGCTAGCCAATGATGTCAAAGGAATAAGTAATGGCAGTCAGGCCATCCAGATGTGTGTGACTGGCACATTGCACATTGGAAGAAACAAGCTGACAAGTCAGACAGACGGGTTCAAAGCCTGAGTCTACCACTGACTAGCCTTGCCAAGCTACTTTCTTAAAAAGTTTGCTTCCTCATCTGTAAAAGTAGTATGAGGAGGACTTCCAATGACCAATAGGTATCCATTTCCTTGTTGGAAACATAGGAATTTTAAATTTTGAATTGTTCAAATTGTATGCAAGGAAATTTTTCAAAACTTCATTTTCTTTTCTATATCCATGAGTTCACTCAAAAAAACTCAAAAAATTTCATTAACCTATTTTTAGAAAGCTGAAGCACAGCTACCATCCAAAAAAAAAAGCATCATGTCTAATAAAAAGGGGCTTTCCAGGTGGCACTAGAGCTAAAGAACCTGCCTGCCAATACAGGAGACATAAGAGACTCAGGTTCAATTCCTAGGTCAGGAAGATCCAATCGTCCCAGGGAAAATGGAGGACATCTTCCTGGAGAGCATGGCAACTGACTGCAGTATTCTGGCCTGGAGAGCCTTGGCGGGGTACAGTCCATAGGGTCGCAAAAAGTGGGATACAACCGAAATGACTTAGCATGCACTAATTTAAAAAAAAAAATCTTCCTTGCAGGGATTAGTATTCTGAATTTTATGTTTAGAGGAGACCTTGATATTCTCATTTTTCAGATCAGTGAAGCTGAGGTAACATTTGAAGAGCTGAACCTGGGAAAGGAGATGACCCCTCTGTCTGGACTAAGTAGATACAGCACAGAGGAGTAGTGGAGAGAGCAGGGTTTTGAATAAGAAAATTCTGAGTCCTCATGTAGGCCCTGCAATGGGCTAGTTGTGTGATTCTGGATGTGATACATTTTCCCAAATCTTAGTATCCACTTGATAAAATGAGGAATCACAAACCTCACTGGATAATTGTGTGAATTATATGAGTAAATATATGTAAAGTGTCCAGTATAATACCTAGCAGGTAGAAAGGGCTCAATAAATCATGACTGTTAGTATCATTATTCGAGTGCACTAACTAAAGGCCTTTGGTTATAGATACAAACCATACCTCCCTCCATTGAATCCAAGTGTTTCACTCTCAAGTATTCTACTGGGGCAGGGGGCTTTCCGGGTGGCTCAGTGGTAAAGAATCCACCTGCCAAAGCAGGAGCTGCAGGTTTGACCACTGAGTCAGGAAGATCCCCTGGAGAAGGACATGACTACCCACTTCAGTACTCTTGCCTGGGAAACCCCATGGACAGAGAAGCCTGGAGAGCTACAGACCATAGAATCACAAAAGAGCTGGACATGAATTAGTGACTAAGCAACAACAAGTCTACTGAGAAGCTGGCTATATGAGCCGTGACAAATATTCCACTGCAGTGTTTGAAAAGTTATAGCACCTTACTTTTTGAGCGCTTATTCTGTTCCAAGTACTCCTGCAAAAGATTTGCATCTATTTTATCTTTTCCTGTCCACAACAGTCATATGTGTGGTGGTATTACTATTATCCCTATTTTACAAAATTGTAGTCTGAAGCAGAGAGAAGAGCCTTGCTCAAGATCACATAGCAAAGTGGCTCTGGTGGGCAGACATCACTCTTTTTATTATCTCTATGCCCAGTAACTTAAACTTAGGAGAAGTTTGAAGAGGGATCTTGTTATGGACATTGAACGGCGGGATGATTAAATTTATACATCAACTTGGCTAGGCTATGGTGCCCAACTGCTCAGTCATACACTTTTCTAGATGTCACTGTGAAGGTATTTTTTTAGATATAATTGACATTTAATCAGTGGACTTCGAGTAAAGCAGATTACTCTCCACATTTTAGGTGAACTTCATCAATCAGTTGGAGGCCTGAAGAGCAAAGGCAAATTTCCCTGAGAAGGATTTCAGCTTCACAACGACTACATAGAAACTCTGACTGAGTTTTCAGGCTACCTGCCCTGGCCTGTGGAATTCAGATTCAAGACTGCCACATCAACTCTTACCTGAATTTCCAGGCTGCCAGCCTGCCCTAAAAATTTTAGGCTTTTCAGCATCCACAATCAGTAAAATAAAATAGTGTCATATTGGTTTGTTTCTCTGCAGAGCCCTAATACAAATGGGGACATAAATTTTCTCTGCCATCCTTTGAGACTCAAGGGCACCAATCGCAAAAATGGACCAAGATTTGAGAAACTACTCATAGCAGCATTGCCATCAAGGGTGTGCTGGTGGCGAATATTCAGTGGCAGCTTCCTCTTTGTGTTGTTCCTGGGGTTTGACTTTGGCTGACTTCCCACTGCCTAGCCTCCCTTGGTTTCCTGCCCATTCTCTGAAACTCATTTTCCACTTTTAACATAGGTTCTGTTATTCATTTTCCTTCATGCAATGTCCTTTGATGCTTAAGGAAGCCCAGTCTGTTGCTTACAACCAAAGAACTCTGACTATCTGGTAGTGGAGTTGTGATATGAATCCTGGTATCTAATTGCATCGCCTGCCCTTTCAGCCTTCTTCCTACCACACCAGAACTTCTGATTTGGAAAGGACCTTAGCAATCAAGTCCAATATTATAGATAAGAAAACTAAGACACTAACAATTGATTAAAAACAAGGACTCTAAAATTCAATGTGAATGATGACCGGAAAATGATTCCAGGTTAAAAAGGAGTATATACAAGGAAAGAATTCTACAAAGAAGTATACATATGACTTACAAATCCCAGTGTATCTAAACTATTTAGGAATTGAAGATGCAAAGAGACAAACTAAGAATGAACTAAAGATCCAAAAGAGACATTGCTTCCTTATGTTTCAGGAATAGGAGCGTTTTACACATTCCACACACGTCAGCAGAAGACAGAAGGTTTCGTGTGAAAATAAATCAAATCAGAGAAGCTCTGTAGCATCAGCTAAGGGACACTGGCTACAAAGAAAGAGGAGAGTGAAGAGCTGCACTAGAAACAAAGGGGATTACCTGAGCAACTCTAAACCAACCCCAAGCCCACCCAACACCCAAACACAGCTACTTTCTCCCAGCTCAGGTTTCTTGACAACCATGGCAGACAAATGTAAAATTTTCAGGCAAGAAATTGGAGAATTCCTCTTCATGGATGCCTATGATGCAAGGGAAATAACTACAGATGATGGCACCTGAGAGTATCCTGATAAAACAACAAAGCTCCTGCCCAATCCTAATGATATTATTATGTTCGTCAACTAACAAGCCATCCTTATGTGCACAGTACTCCCAAGCAGTATCTCAGTTCCTGGTTCTTAAATATAAACCAAAAGCCAAGGATCTCCAGATATTTAGGAAAGGTCTATACCATAAAACAATAATAATCCAAATCAAATTTAATTCAAATAATCAATAATCCAAAAGGAAACTCCTTCATAAAATACATAGAATATTTTAACCCCAGTGATTTCTGATGAAAAAACCCAGGAAATATTGAAATAAGTCGTATCACTAACATGATGATGCCAATTGAAAGAATTGAGGGAGAGATTACATAGAATGATTTTATTTACTTGAAGATAATTAACCCCAAACTGGTCATTTAGTAACATAACCTGAATGAATTTCTGCCTGAGCTTCCCCTTAAAAGAGCAAAGGAAGGCCACTTTAGAAAGCTGAATGCTTGCCCAGAGATTGACATTCATAAGAGCAGGTATTGGAAATGGAATTTGTTTCTGAGGTCCAACAGTTCAGTCCAAAAATTAAATAGGCTAGGCATCCTACTCAAATTTAAAAAAAAAAAATAGCCATTTGAAAACTGAAGCTTGAAGGACACACTCAAAAAACAGGAATATAAGACCTCCTGCCAAAAGGATGGCCTGCAAGTTAATTCCTGGAAGTTTAGCCCCTTTCAAGTTTTAGGGTATGAATTCCTCAGACTGGTAACAACAGCTATCAGAAAAGTACCTTTACAGTAGATCTATCAATCCAGGCAATTTAGGTTAGGGAAATTGGTTCTGACTTAGAATAGAGGGAATGGACAAATATCTGTTCAGTCCCCCTGGGACTCAACCTATTGATACAATTTTAACAGAGAATGGTCATAGACTATGTGTTGTAAAGTACATTATAATAACCTCTCTAATGAAATATTTTACAACTTATCTTTTTATTTGGCCCACTAACTTAAAAAAATCTCAAATGTCTCTCTTGCTTTCTTTTTTTAAAATATGACAGTGGTATGATAGTTATTTTATTCTAAAAGACTATTTTTTGAGCAGTTTTAGGTTTACAATAAAATTGAGAGGCAGATACAAAAATGTTCCATAGAGTCTGTATGCCCACACATGCATAACCTCCTCCATTATCAACACCACCCAGCAGCATGGTACATTATTTTACCAATGATGAACCTACATTGATATATCATAATCCCTACAAATCATAATTTACTTTAGGGTTCATTCTTGGTGTTGTACATTCTATGGGTTTGGACAAATGTATAATGACATGTATCCATCATTATAGTGGATGGATTAATTTTTACTGCCCCCTTGATCTGCTATGATCTGAGTATTCAACTCCCCCGACCCCACTCTCACTCCTGAACACTACTGATCTTTTATACTGTCTTCATAGTTTTGCTTTTTTCTTGGAATCATACAATATGTAGGCTTCTCATATTGGCTTTTTTCAGTTATTAACATGCGTGTAAGTTTCCTCCATGTTTTTCATGGCTTTATAGCTCATTTATTTTTACTACTGAATAATATTCCATTGTATGGATGTACCATAGTTTATTCATCCATTCACCTACTAAAGAGCATCTTGGTTGCTTCCAAGTTCTTGACAATTATAAATAAAGCTACTATAAGCATCCAAGTGCAGATTTTACTGTGGACATAAATTTTCATCTCCTTTGGGCAAATACCAAGGATGCTTACTGAATCATATGGAAAGAGTATATTTAGTTTTGTCTTCTTTTCTTTAGCTTCTCCATTTTTTTTATTGTTAGTGGGGCATGGTATCTTTGATGATGGCTTTAGATAGTTCCAAAAAACAAATCTATAACATTACTAAAGTAAAAGTAAATTTAATATAATTTTTCCTAGTACTTACTTTTCAGTTTTAAGGGCAGCAACAAAATATCAGCAATTGAAATATATAATAAGCATTGTTTTAGATTAGAAAGTAAAAAGAATCAACCAGTATTTCCACTTTTCTCTATATCACCTCTTTTTATTCATATCACTGCTCAACCCTGGCCAAAAGTCTAAACTTTTCCAAGAACCCAATGTGTTTACTGTAACCAGTGTTATTAAGGAAATGGAAAAGGGAAGAAGATGGCTGTTTACAACTCCTTGAAATTGTGCGATTGGGAAGATCCAAAGTTCTGTCTCCCTACTTTAAGAACCATGGGATTAAGTAACGGATTGCTCATTGCTATTGCCTTGAAACAGGGCAAATAAGGTATAGTGTAAGCACTCTAACTTTGGATTTATAGTCATTCTTCACTTTCTAAATCAGTTCATTGAAATGAGTTTAGGTGAAATGGCCCATTAGCAGAGGTCAGGAATAGGAATTGAACAGAACTGAAAAGATCTTGGAGTTCCTGAGCGTAATCCTTGAATGGGAATTCAGAGGGCTGAGGCAGATGAGAAGAATGTGGAAAACAAGACCTCAACTAAAGCAGAGGGAGAAACAAGGAGAAATTTACTTGTTGGGGGTAGTAAAAGAGCATTTTAAAATCTGAGTGCCTGAGGTTTTCCTTTGCAGTTCCTCTTTCCTGCCTCACAAACACCACTTTCATGAGCACTACCACACCTTGCTAAAGCTGCCTCCATGAGTAGGTGGGGGTGTGTGTGTGTGAGCGAGTGCGTGTGATGAAGTAGGGGCCAAGTTTGACATCTGGGAATATACCAGATGGACAGATGCAGACAATGGAAAAGTAAAAGCCTGGAATTAGAGGAGACATATAAGGGGATATAAGTAGCTAGGCAGCTCACAAATGCTTGGAGAGCACTGTGAACTTTAAAAAGAAGATCAGAGAGATTCATAGACAGCTCTGACCCCCAAAAAATGTCATTTAATGAAACAGATTAAATGCAATTTCTAGCTTGACATACTGAGCTTTTATCATTCTAAAGCCCCAGACTCTTTTTCATTTTTGGAGGAAATTGGATGGAGCAGGGAACTGTTATAGAACTAGGTGGCTTTTATTGTTCACCTTTTGGCCCACCTGAAGCACAATTACTTCCTTTCCTTAAAAATTCAGCACCTTTAGGAAACTTATTTTTGTTTCAACTGGGTATTTTGGAGGAGGTACTTAATATAACTTAAGAAAAATTTAGTTAAACCTGTCTTATACATTTTGTTCATATTCTCCTCCTATTCTGATTTGTTCATATTCTCCTGTATTTGAAAAAAATTAAACAATTTAAGTATTCACTGCTGCTTTGGTACATTCATGCAGATAATTCTTTTTTCCTCGGAAATGCTTTACTTATTTCCTGTTTCTCAATGGAGCTGAAGTTCCATCTTCCTTCTCTTTTGATTTTAGGAAGTTTGTCTTTAAAAAATAGATTACTGTTTCTCCAGAACTGAAGGGAGAAAAAATAGTTCTTTTCATTAGGTTATTATTCACCCTTTATGTTTGCTTTTTCTTCTCTCCTGTCAGTACATTCCATTAAAAAAAATCTTGTTCAATAACTAGCTGGCTGAGTTCATTTTCTCATAAATTTATTCATATCACAGTAGCTACTTGGCAAAGAATTCTACAAAATTCACTGACCTTGAAAACCAGATAGGTGTGAGGGATGCCCTTAACTCTATATACCAAATAAGAGGAATATTTACAACATGATGGTTTTTAGATACTGAAGGTTTCAGTCTGAAAAACAGTACCATAACTGTTTATAAAAACCACCAACTTTATTCCCTGTGGACCATGAGCTTATTATTTTGATGACAACTCGCCAGTACTCATTTGCTGCAAGACTGGTGTGTGTTGCCCAGTGATATGGGCAGAGATTCCTGAACAGATTGCCTTGATCATTATGATCCATATGGCCAAGCACAAGTGAATGGGTGAGGAGGGAGGGCATCTTACTCCATGTCACAGAGTCACTCACCCTGTCCAAATGAAAGAGACAGGAGAGAGTTGCATCCTGTGACTTTCTAAGAACATTCCCATTTTTGCCATCTGATGATTCACTGAATATCACCTCCTCAAATCTCTTCTAAGCACTTACCCTGGGGAGTACACTTCTAATCTTTTTAAAGAAAAAGAAACGTATACTTTACAGGAAGAAAGTGAAGGAGATTCAGAAATCTTGTGGTCAGGACAATTGATGAATCCAATACAAAAGAAACAATACTGTCTTTATAACTTCTGTGCTTTTCACAGAAGCTGCCATTACGATGAGAAAAACAGTATAGCATCACGACTCAATAGACATGAATTTGAACAAACTCCAGGAGATAGTGGAGGACAGAGGAGCCTGGCATGCTGCAGTCCATGGGGTCACAAAGAGTCAGACATGACTTAGAGACTGATCAACAACCACTCTTTATCCCACAGAAATGCAGAAGGAAAAAGTTAACCTGAAACTCTATGACCCTGCAATAATCACCTTTAACGTTTTAGTGACTATCTCTATATATACGTCCATGGGTACACATCCATAATTTTGATATAACATGCCAACAAAGTGTCCTTATAATGTATAACTAGCCTTTCTTGTCTCTCTCTCACATGCATCTTTCATCCAACAATCTGTTTGTCTTTTTCTCCATGTACACATGTGCACATACAACATACACGTACATGACCCAGTTCAATGAACATGGTGAAGAGAAATGACAAATTTAACGTGAGCCAGCATTCACATTTATCCTTGTCCTATACCCTGTCCCCATTGACTCACATTGAGATTCTTGGGAGCGAGAGCTAGAATTAAAATCTTGAAGAGTTGCTTCCATAAAAACAGTACTAAACCCAGGGCTCAGACAGTGCTACTTTAGCAAACCACCAGCAGTATTGGGGCTTTCTCCTGCTGCACCTCAGACCACAGGGCAGCTCTGGGCAAGTCAAAGCCACAGTGCCCCGTGGAAGACTCCAGAGAAAAAAGAGTATATGAGTGCTGCCTGGAGAAGTCAATCAAAAGGCTGTGGGGTGGGAAAGGGTGGGAGGTGGGAGGGAGGTTCAAGAGCAAGAGGGACATATGAACACATGTGGCTAATTCACATTGATGTATGGCAGAAATCAAACCAATATAGTAAAGCAATTATTCTTCAATTAAAAATAAATAAATTTTTAAAAATAAACAAAGCCTACCAGGAAAAAAAGATACAAAAAGCTCCAAGAAAGAAAAGGTCCTTAACTAGAAAAAGAGACAAGAGAGACAAGAGGCAATTGATAAAATGGGTAAAAACACCGATATTAGAGTCACAGTGTGTGAGTTTGAATCACTTGCCCAGGTGGCTAACCCTTAATTCCTCTGTGCCTTGCTTTCTTCATCTGCAAAATGAGAGCAATTAATAGTACCTCCCTCCCAGAATGTATTAATTTCCGAGGGCTGCCATCACAAAGTACCAAAAACTGGATGGCTTAAAAAATAGAAACGTATTGTCTCGCAATTCTGGATGCTAGACGTTCAAAACCAAGGTATTGAGTGTGTCGGTTCCTTTGGGGAGCTGCGAGGGAGGATCTGTTCTGTGCCTCGCTCCCAGTTCCTGGTGGTGCGCTGACCATCTTTGGCTTGTAAACGTGTCACTCCAATATCTGCCTTTGTCTTTACACAGTGTGCTCCCTGTGTGTGTCCACATCATCTTCCCTCTGTGCACGTCTGTTCCATGGCCAAATTCCCCCTTGATAGAAGGACATCAGTCATTCTGGATGAGAGCCCCTTCTAATGACCTCATTTTAAATTGTTTGCCTCTGTAAAAACTATTTCCAAATGAGGTCACATTCTGAGGTACATCAACATACTTTTGGGGGAGGACACAATTCAATCCCCAACGTAGTTTTTGTGATAAGTGAGTAAAAGTAAGTAACTTGATGTGCATAAGTGATTAACATATGGCTTGGAATATAATTACTACACAACCAGTAGCATTAATAATGGCAATACGTTCTGTATAAATTAAGAGCCAGTAAGTATATTTAGTGAATGGGGGCTTCCCAGGGGGCTCAGTGGTAAAGAATTTGCCTGTCAATGCAAGAGACGCAGGAGACATGGGTTCAGTCCATGAGCAGGAAAGATCCTCTAGAGGAGGAAATGGCAATCAACTCCAGTACTCTTGCATGGGAAATCCCATGAACAGACTGGTGGGCTACAGTTCATGGGGTCACAAAGAGTCAGACATGACTAAGCAACTGAGCATGATATTTACTGAATGTACCTGGCAGGAGAAGCAGCTCTGGTTTATGCCATGTTGTAAGTGGATAATAAATTTACTGGCGATAGCTACAAATTTCCTCAAGTCTTGGAGGAAAGAGAACAGGAGGACTAAAATCCTGAGTGAACAAGAGGAAGCAAAGGTCAGTGGAGGTCGGTCTAAGGAAATTCATGTGACACACACACACAAAACATGGACTATTTCAAAATCCCTGAGCTGACCTTTACTTGCACAAGAAATTGATTCAGTATCTAGTCTAGTGTTTTTTCCACCGGGTGCACCCTAGGAATCTAGGTAGAGGCTCCTGGCTTTCTCCCAAATCACGTCTTACCCTAGAAGGTCAACGACTGGCAGGAAATCAAGAATGTGAAATCAGGAATGTCCAGGGAGCTAGTAATATATATAAAGTAGAAAGTCAATGTATTCATTTGAAATTAGGATCCTACGCATTGGTGAGGCAAACATTTACACTGTCTCCTTGAAATCAAGACATGTGGGAAGTGAAATCGTCTAAAGGTTTCATTAATACTTGTAATAATAAGGGCATAACAGGGAGAGTCAGTTCTGTGGTTTAAGTGGTCAATAGCAGCAGGTTCAGAGAGGATGTTGCCTCTGTCTCTATAATAAAGATATAACTGCTCAGAGATCAGGAGATGTGTCCCGTGGGAGTCCTTCAGATCACTGTCTTTGTCCCCTGTAGTCCCTCCACAGTCAATGCAGACACCTCTCTGCCCTTTCCAGAACATCCACCTACCAACCCACTGACACATCCTTTATAACAAATGGCAAAATCGCATTTTGAAGTATTAGTATGTGAATTTTTCCCCAACATTCTTTGGTATCCCTTAACATTTCTCTCATTCAGGAACTTAAGGTATTCCATACTCATTGCCTCTGGAAATGGGATGATGGAGCAGAAAGACAAAGGAAAGGAGTTTTCCTGGTTTTGGAGTTTCAGTAGTTTAGTCTCTGTGGGGAGAAGGAAGAATCCTGCCAAGATGATAGATTGGGAAGAATATAATGCTCTAAGAGCAGGACTTGCTGTCCCAGACACTAGATAAGTTGCCTTGTCTAGGGGTAATAGAGAAGCCAGAGTTATTAATCCACAAGATATTAGATGCTGGTCTGGCCCCCAACAAGCCATCAGGGGCCTGTTCTCCCTGGCTAAAGAGAGGGGCATAGATACCTGAACACATTGTAATTAAATTTCTACCAGTTGTGAGAAATGGGAGATCAAGCCAGAAGGCAAATAGACTTACAGGAAAACAATGCCTTGTATTAGAGGCAAACACAAGCTCATAAACAATTTCTCAGTACACATTAATACTGTCAATCAAAAAGTAATCTAGTGTCCCTCTATCCAGAAGCCACTGCTTCTCTGGAAGAGAATTGCCACTCTCCACTCTGATCCATCAGTTTTTATTTGCAGTTCAAAGCTCTGAAAACAAATTTATTTCCCCTATTTTCTTCTTTTTTTCTTAATTTCCAATTGACCACAATGTTGCCTATGTCATAATCTAATAAATTTACCTATTGGAACAACTAAACAGAGTAGCTGAAATTGGAACAATGTCAGAAAAAATATTATTTCTCATATTCTACAGGGGCTTCCCTTTTGGCTCAGACAGTAAAGAATCCGCCTGCAATGAGGGAAATCTGGGTTCAATTCCTGGGTCAGGAGGATCCCCTGGAGAAGAGAATGGCTACACACTCCAATATTCTTGTCTGGAGAATTCCACAGACAGAGAAGCCTGGCAGACTACAGCCCATGGGGCTGCAAAAAGTCAGACACAACTGAGTGACCAACACTTTCACCTTCATATTTCATATAAATACAAAACATGATAGAACATGAATGTAACCATTTTTAAGTTCAAAAATTCAATCATACTATTTTGTGTATCAATTAACAAACATACATCTGTAGACAGTTATCCAAATTTTTCTTGTGATTCTAAATTAACAACTATAATATTAATTCTCAGAAGTTTGACATTTAGATATTTCTAATGTGGCTTCAATTAGACATTCCATTCTAGGGAAAAAAAAAAGACTCCTAGCCTTCTATGCAATGCATTTTCTGGCAGAATGCTCTCAACATGTAAGGAGAATATTTAACATTTATATTCAGTCTCAATTTTGAAATCATTTGATAAATTTTTAATTATCGGTCACTTTATTTTTTAATAGATCTCCACCTCTTGAAATTTTTAAATTCATTCAATTTTTAAATTCACTCAATCATCCTCAATAACCTGAAAATAATTGAGAGAGAAATGCATATAACTTCCCAGCTGTTACTCCCCACCGTTAACCACACACACACACACACGCACGCACGCGCACACACACACATACACACACATATGCATACAGACACCAATTAAGTATGCATAACACAGGAATAAGTCAAGACTGAAAGGTTAAGAAATGTGCTATTGATCACCAAGCCAGAATTTTTTAGCTGAGAAGAGATTCTCAAAATGTGACAGAAGACTCTAAAAATAGGAAATGTATTTCACAAGCTAAGCTGTAGCACAGGCCCACGGTACATGGAGTTCTCAAGTACACTCATAAAGTTACCCGAAAAGTTTCAAATTGCCACCTAAGAAGTAAGAACTTATGCCTCATGGCTGAGCAGTGGGATCCAAGGATTTGAAATCATGGCAAAAATTCTCCTGGTATACAGGGGTTTTGTATTTGGAAAAAACTACGATACTGGCTTCCCTACTGCTGCAACATGAGAAATATATTTCTTTAAACAAAGAAGGTAGAAGCCTGGACCTAAGGATACAGGAGTATTTGTTGTTAAAGGAAAAATCCCTGTTGAGTTCAAAGAGAAGCTGAGACCACAAACAGAAAAAAAGGAGGAGGTCAACAAAGCAGAGGAAAAATAACATCTTTCTATTCTTTCTAATGCATTATTCTCCCTTGAGGGAGATTTTTTTTTCCTTTAAAAATCAGATTTTTCTTCACTTTGCCAGGAGATAGAATTGGTTTGTGAACACTTCGTGCAGTAAAACTTTGCCTAGAGCTGAGTTTCTGTACTACAGAAGGGTCATGACAAATCTAGATACAAAGAGAATAAAAAACAAAAAAGAAGAAATCATGTGTCTGGTGATGATGAAATCACAAACATAGCTTCCCATTTGAATGGAGTGTTACTTAAATGGTTGAAATCTAAAACTAGCACAACCCTTCCAAAACGGAGGTCTTGGAGAATTTTGATAAATATTACATAGGCACCCCCCCAATCTAAACAATATATTCATTTTCTGTAGAACACATGAGTAAATATTCTGTCCTTCAGTTACGCTGCTCTGACAGGCTTCTCCAAATGTGCCTTAAAAAATATCAACAGTTTTAACTATCTAGTGCTCACTTGCACTGATTATTTTCCATTCTTTCTCCATTTAGAGTAACCAAAATGATCTCTAAACCAAGATTAAAAAGTTATAACATATGCTTGAGAAATTTTCCAAAAAGAAAAATCTTAGTCTTTGTTCTAGTAAGATTGAAATAATAGCAGCTCACATTTCAAATCATCTCATTTGCTCCTCACAGTGAGCCTGTAAGCTAAGGAGAATAGATCGTGTGTGTGGCGGCGGGGTGGGGGTGGGGGGGCGTGGCGGCAGGGTGGAGTGGGGGCAGTGCTGTGCAACACAGTGTGAAGATCTTAGTTCGCTGATCAGGGATTAAATCCATGCCCTCTGCAGTGGAAGCAGGTAGCGCTAACCACTGGACCACCAGGGAAGCCTAGGAAAACAGATATTTGCAGCAGGAAGGAACCTTGATATTAACCTAGGACTGATTCCCCACTAGGACCTCACTCTCATCATTATTTTGTATAGGACCAGATCATTCTTTCTGTGTATTAAGTATAAAAGGGTCGCTTGAGTCTTCAAACAGATTTGGGCACTTTAGCAACTGGGTTTAAAATCGTACCTAGAAGGTTCTTGTAAAATTAAATTAAACTGGCCCATCAATCTCCCTCCTGGTTATTTACCCAAGAAAGTGAGAAAATATGTCCACAAAAACACCTGTACAAAAATGTTCATATCAATTACAGTCATATAATCAAAATATGGAAACAGCCTAGGTGTCTACTTACTGAAGAATGGACAAATAAATGTGATAATTCATGTGATGGAATACTACTAAGCAGTTAAAAAAAAGTAACACATTACTGCAGATGCAAGAATATGACAAACTCAAAAACATGCTAAAAGAAGGAAATCTTACACAAAGGAGTTCATAATACAGCTTCGTTTATGTGAAGTTTTAGAAGAAACAAAGAGTCAAAACAATGGTTACTTGGGTGAGGAGGGAGGGTTTACTGGGAAGGAATGAATGAAACTTCCTGGAATGATGGTTATACATTCTCTATTCCCATTGGGGTTGAGATTGCACAAATTAAGTATTTCTTGGAATTCATGGAAAAAAAAAAATTCGTTCATTTCATTGTGTGTTAATTTTACCTGAAAAGAAAAAAGAACCATCAAGAAATATGAACTCTTATTGATGATAAGCATGCTCAAGTATTAGGAGCAGAAATATATATTTCAAATATATAAAAGGTTTAAAAAGATGGATTGATGGATGGATAGATGGTACACTGGTTTCTTATTGCTGCTATAAGAAATGTAGTAGTTTAAAACAACACAAATTTATTATCTTACTGGTGATCAAAAGTCTGAAATGAATTTCACTGGGGTAAAAGTCACATTGTAGGCAGGGCTGTGCTCCTTCTGGGCACAGAGGGTCTGGGAGAGAATCCATTCTCTTGCTTTTTCCAGCTTCTAAATGCTGCCCACATCCCTTGACTCATTTCCCCTTCATCTTCAAACTTCTGACTCTGCTTTCACAGCTTCTCTACTCTTAAAAGAATCCTTGAGATGACAATGAATCCAACTGGGTAATAAAAGATAATTTCCCATCTCAAGTTCCTTAACAAAATCATATCTGTAAAATTTCTTTTGCTATGTAAGGTAACATACTCACAGGTTTCAATGATTAGACCATGACATCTTTGAGCTGACCAATATTCTGCCTACCATGGAGGGATAGAGAAATGGATAAATATTTGACAAAACAAGTATAGTAGAATGTCAGTTATACAATCTTAGGATAAGGACATGAGCACTCAGTGTAAAATCCTTTATATTATTTTTGCTTGTTAGAAATTTTCCATAATAAAACATTGGAGGAAAAAGCTAAAGCTTAAGTTCTAACCATGAACAGTACCCTGGCAAAAGCTTTGTGACCACAGAAGGTGTCAAGAGAGTGAATGAATCCAAGCAGACCTCATGGTCAAGATGAGAAGAAAGAGGGCTCAGAAGGCCAGTGTGAACTAAGAATCAGAGCTGAGGCAGATCAATCTATGGATCAATCTATGGAAATCTAACTGAGACTTGTCTGAATACCAGCAGCCAAGGGTACATAGAATGAGCTACCTCCTCACCAAAGCTGGCAGCTGCACTCTCCTCTCTTCTCGACAGAATGCCAAAGTGCACATAAACACATCTACCCCACCATCAATCCTGGGAAGAGGAGACCTAAAACTCTAAATTCATTATTTATATGTATAAGCAATGACAGATACAATACTAAAGCACTCAAGTGGCAGGATTACATTTTCTCAACCAAGTGGTATTGGACCTTGAAAGGGCAAGTAATTTTTTAATAGAAAAATAAAATGATCATCTATGCAAATCTGAATCTATGGTCTAGAAATTCCAATCTGAAACATTCATACCCATTCTATAATGGAAGAAAGAGGCCCAGAGAAACAAGCTTTCTCTTTTTTAAGTTCAGGGTCCTTCTCACTGGAAAGAAATGAAGAAAGCTGGCAAAAAAGGAGTAGAAGGGAGGTTGAGAATAAAGAGAGGGGTTTTTAATGATAAAGCAAAATAAACCAACCTGGTCTGCCTAAGAAAAAAGTACTCTGAGAAATTTTCCAATTTATTGTTTTCAGTGTGAGATTTTATATTTTCTCTGAAAATCAACAAATCATGGCTGCCCTAAATCTTCTATTAATACATTGCCATTAGGAGTAAATTTCCTGAAATAAAAACATGACTGCCTTATACTAACAGTGTCCCAAGAGCCTTTGACACTATACCTTTCCTGATACAAGGAAAAATGATACACTCAGGGATGATACTCAAAATACACAGTGTTCACTATGGCAGGAGAACACACCAATCAAAACAGATCCAACTATGAATAATCCACATAACCATACAAGTGCAAGCCAGCCAAATCTTAGTTCTATAACCAGATTATTTCATATTCCACCATTAGGAGCCAGGTATATAAACCGATTCTTAATCAGTGGGAAAATATTCAAAACAATAAGATAATACATAAAATAATTAGAAATTAATCATAAGATTCAAATCATTTGATCTAATCTTCCACTTAAGCACTCTCCTAAGCCAATCTTAAGACAATCTGCAAAGAAAGGATATTTTTTGGTAAACTATATGTTGGTATAAAATATCCTTGTTTTAATGCTATATTGTACTTAGCTGCAATCAGGAGTTCTATAAATAGGTATTCAATAAATACTGTAGAATGAATGGAAAAAAATGAACAAACCAAAATATCAGTTTGTCTCTACTGCCTCAAGAGTATTCATTAATTCACTAAATACTGTCACCTTGAGAAAAACTTTTCATTGCAGCAAGGTTGCATCTTTCATATAGGTAGATAGGAAACATAATGTTTCCTTGAACGGAATAAGCTTAAAATGTAAGAAGATTAAGTTAATTCATGCAAAAAAAGTTGATTAGCCTTCTGAGACTGCTTAAAATCTCTCCAGCATGAAAAAGGAAAACTTAAAAAAATAAAAATAAGAAGTTACCATACTGGAATATTTTCTGAAATGGGATAGTTAGGAGATAATCACAGGTTTGCAGCCTGGGAGAAAGAACAGCTATGCCATTACTTATAAAGCTAAGTAGGATTTTGATGTTTTTGCATTTAGTACTTAACAAAACACAACAGCTGCCAAACATATTAATCCACTTCATTACGTGGTAAGTTAATGAAGTTATAAAGTCAAATGACCTTTGTTATCACAATGTCAAGATAATAAAGATAATAAATACCCAGGCTTATCTTAGGTTTCAAAAGAAAAGCTTCTGCCTTTTATCATCCTCTAAATTGCTTATTTTTTGAAAGGAGTTTTTTTAAAAAAAAAAGAGTGAAATAAAACCTATGGTCTTGCATCACTTCTCCACACTTTTAATACAGTATGGGACAGGATTTGTACCAATGTTATACAATGAAGAGTTTTCATTCAGATTTTTCCAGTGCAAAAGAATCAGGTTATGATTTTTTTAAAAAAAAAGAATCCAGTTTATATCTTGCACACTCAGAAAACTCCTAGTATTTTGAATTCTTTAATACTTAGGTGAAAATATGGCAGAGGTGGGGAAGAATTTTAGTTTTCTTAGAAATTTTTGTTTTCATTTCCTTCACTTTATTTTTAAAATGTAGACATAAGACATACACATATTTCAAGATTCAATCAATACCTTGACATTTCCTACCTAAGTTTCCTTTGGTTTTCAATATGTCAGGTTTTAGCTGCTACTGAGCTTTTGACTCTTTCTGGTAAACACACCTCAGGAGCACTTGACCAGCCTGTGAAGAGCAAGTTATAAAACTAGATCCAAGTAAGGTTTCAGTGTCACCAGATTTTGTCCAGGCATTCCAAACACATTTCCAACACTCTGGTGGGAGGTGGGAGCAAATACACAAGTAATATATTCGAACTATAAGAAAGGAAGCTCTCCCTAGGCAACAGATACTTGAATCATTTGTATTTACAGTACAGTTTTTCAGCTGTGCTTCCCAAGACATTAGAGATTACACAAAGCCCTTTAGGAGTCACTGCAAGAACAGAAAAGTAAGGGGTTTGTGTAAGTGGGGCTGCCAGACCATTACTGGAACAGAGGGTGCATCGTTAAAAAAAAAAATAGAGGTAGCCTGGGAGTTAAATAAAAATAAGTTTGAAAACCGCAGTGGCAAAGATGCTCAACATCACTCATTATTAGAGAAATGCAAATCAAAACCACAATGAGGTACCACTTCACACCAGTCAGAATGTCTGCGATCCAAAAATCTACAAGCAATAAATGCTGGAGAGGGTGTGGAGAAAAGGGAACCCTCCTACACTGTTGGTGGGAATGCAAACTAGCACAGCCACTTTGGAGAACAGTGTGGAGATTCCTTAAAAAAATTGCAAATAGAACTGCCTTATGACCCAGCAATCCCACTGCTGGGCATACACACCGAGGAAACCAGAATTGAAAGAGACACATGTACCCCAATGTTCATCGCAGCACTGTTTATAATAGCCAGGACATGGAAACAACCTAGATGTCCATCAGCAGATGAATGGATAAGAAAGCTGTGGTACATATACACAATGGAGTATTACTCAGGTGTTAAAAAGAATACATTTGAATCAGTTCTGATGAGATGGATGAAACTGGAGCCGATTATACAGAGTGAAGTAAGCCAGAAAGAAAAACACCAATACAGTATACTAACACATATATATGGAATTTAGAAAGATGGCAATGATGACCCTGTATGCAAGACAGCAAAAAAGACACAGATGTGTATAGCGGACTTTGGGACTCAGAGGGAGAGGGAGAGGGTGGGATGATTTGGGAGAATGGCATTGAAACATGTATACTATCATGTAAGAACTGAATCGCCAGTCTATGTCCGACGCAGGACACAGCATGCTTGGGGCTGGTGCACAGTGATGACCCAGAGAGATGTTATGGGGAGGGAGGTGGGAGGGGGGTTCATGTTTGGGAACACATGTACACCCGTGGTGGATTCAAGTCAATGTATGGCAAAACCAATACAGTATTGTAAAGTAAAATAAAGTATAAATAAATTTTAAAAAATTAAATAATAAAAAACAAACAAACCGCAGTGGCAGAATAAGAAGAAGATAAAGAAAAAAAAGTGGGAATCTTGATTACATAAAGACTTCTTTAGGTAGTTATACCAAATAAAGAATGCAGAATGTCCTTGTGTGGGCTTCCCTGCTGGTTCAGAGGGTAAAGAATCTGCCTGCAATGCAAGAGACCTGCGTTTGACCCCAGGGTTGGGAAGATCCCCTGGAGAAGGAAATGGCAACCCACTCCAGTATTCTTGCCTGGGAAATCCCACGGACAAAGGAGCCTGGCAGACTACAGTGTATGGGGTTGCAAAGAGTCAGACACAACTGAGTGACTAACACTTTCAGTTGGTGTGTCATAATAAGATATATATTTGGCCTCTGCCCCTGGTTCCTGACACAGAGCTCCTAGATAACTTGGAATTTCCTGGGTAAAAGGAGCGTCTTTTATTCTGATGAGAAAACTCTTGGTCGATTCCTGGATATCTTCAAGATGGGGGCTGGTCACCAGAAAAACTAAGCCATGATGAGAAACTCGGAGCTTAAGCCCCACCCAATCCCATCCTCTAGGGAGGAAAGACTGCCTGGAGACTGAGTTAGTAATCAGCCATGCCTCCACGAGGAAATCTCCATGAAAAATGCTAAACTATGGGGTTCAGAGAACTTCCAGGTTGGTGAACACGCCCACATGCTGGGAGGGTAGTGCATTCCAACTACACAGACCAGGTGGACTTACCCTAGGTACCCTTCACCTGGCTATCCATCTGTACCCTTTGTCACATCTGTTATAACAAACTGGTTAGCATAAGTGTTTCCCTGAATTCTGTGAGTCATTATAGCAAATTACTGAAGCTGAGGAGGGAGTTGTGGAAACCCCCAATCTGTAGCCAAGTCAGACAAAAGTGTAGGTAACCTGGGGACCCACTACTTGTAGTTGGTGTCTAAAGTGAAGGGCAGTCTTCCAGTACTGAGCTCTTAACCTATGGGTTCTGCCACTAACTACACGTGGTTAGTGTCAGCATTGAATAAAACTGCAGGACACTCAGTTGGTGTCTGAAGAACCTTGGAAATTTCCTTGGTGTGGAAAACCCACACATTTGGTGTCATAAGTGTTGCAAGTAGAAGAACAATTCTCCTTTATTTGTTCTGATAATGTTACTGTTATCAAATGGTTGAGCCACTGCCTGGCTTTAAATAGGTCTTACATCTGAAGATCATGCACAAAAAGACACAGATATTGACTGGGACCTCTTTACATGCCATTATCCAATTAATACTCTTATTCTGAGAATATAACATCTGGACTCTGGCTTCTTATTTTTTCTTAACTGGTATCAGATTCTCTCCACCCCCTGGTGAGACTATCTATGATCAACTGGGTTCCCCAGATTTTCTTCAGAGAAGTTCATTATGTGTTGATCAACTGGCTGAGTATCAATTCATGAAATGTTACGTAGAAGATACAAGTAATATCTTATTGACCATTTTCTTGCTTAGAAAAATAGAGGAGTCTGAGCAGTTGCTTCTTATAGTTTCTCACTCACCTCACAGTTTCAGTTTTCAATTTAAGTTCTCTACTTTATGCATTAGGTGAAGTTCTGAAATTACTGCACTCAGCCTAACCAAAGGCATCTGAGTTTATATTTCCTGGTGTAAATAGCAATTTAGCAGGGTGATGGTATTTGTTACACACAAGTAATTTGAATTCAGTCAATTTTCTTTGCAAAATTCAGATTACAGTTGGTATTAAATTCTCCACAAGAAATCAAACAAACAGAAGCGATATGTGCTATGAAATGAAAGAAACCCAAACAAGCTCAGAGGCGGTTTGGCTCTGCCAGATGAGGTTATTGAATTTGGCACTCTGAGAAAAGGGTTCAAAGAATACAGCCATCCAGGACTATTGGATTTCAACCAAGTGAAGTTGGAAGGATTAAGGGATTTAGCCAAGGAGACACAGAAGGGCAGCCCACAGGCATTCGCCAGCATAGAGAGTAAGTGCTATTCCCAGCAGGCTATAGAGGGCCCCCTGAGTAAAACTTCTTTGGGATGGAATTTCTCTAAAAGGAACATGAATTTTTAGATGGATTCACCAAAGGGGGTTTATTCAAAGACCTGGGCAGAATACTATGCTAGCTAAACACGGAAGTAAAGTGGGGGAAGAGAGAGGGAGATGGAGGAGTTACAGTGACGCAACAGGCAGGCAGCCTAGGGCTTAATACATTCTGGGAAGCCAGGCAAGGAAATGTGTGCACTCATAGGTTCTTACGGATGTACCAGGGAGATGGGGGAAACAAACACCAGATTGGAGTAGGAAGACCACTAAATGAGGAAATGTGAGGAAATTATCCAAATGAATCAAATGCTAAAACTGGCCTCTTTCCTGAGTTTTCTGTATCCTATTCCTACTGATCTCCCATCGGTTCCTGAATATGACAAAGTTTCTCAGCGTGTGGCTGAGCTTTTACTATTTTCTCAGCCTACAGAATTCTCTCATTCCTACGTATGAGACCAGCTACTATGACATTCTCATTCGCTGGATTTAGGTTTCAATATCATATCCTCCAGAAAGCATTTCTGGATCCTCAAGCCCCCATTATCCAACAATACTTTCATTTTGACACACATAACACATTAGTAAATAGCTGGGGTTTCTGGGAGAAAAATCTATGAGCATAAGGACCATGTCTACCTTACTGACCGTGATGACCTCAGTACCTAGAGGGTGCCTGGATGGTGTTTCGTATTTTCTGAATGACTGTACAGAAGAATTCACTTGACACTTGTAGTATACTCAGGTATATGGTAGCTAGGCTCACAGCAATGTTGCTGTAGTTCTATCTCTGCTACGCATTCCTTCACCCCACTGCTTCACTCTAATACGTGGATTAATTAAGGGTCTACCTTTGCAGTCATTGTAAAGTAACTCACATATTACCTTTTCCAAACCTCTTTTCCTTTCCTTTGGTTTCTGTATTAGGGCAGTTAGGTTATGCTTTGATAACAAATAACCTCAAATCCCCATGATTCAAATAGAAGGCTTTTTTCCAACCTATGCAAGTGTGCTGCTCAGTCAAGCAGCTCTCAAGGGCTCAAACAATGGCTCAGTGACGCAGGGCTGCTTCAGTCTTGTGGCAGCCTCATAGCAACAAGCATCTTTGTGCTTGCTGTGGTACAGAAGGAAGCTTAAAGACTCACATGATAGCTCCTGAAGGCTTTGGCCTGAAAATGACACCTGTTGTATATGCCATGGGGAAAACTACCTACATGACCACATTCAACTTCACAAGTAGGGAAGCGATCCTGGAGATAGAGGAGAACTGGATAACAGGAGACATCGGTGACATCTACAACATCTTCTACCCTAGAGGCTGGAAAGCTAAATGTTCATTTCTCAATCTCTCTTGCAGTTATGTGTAGCCATGTGACATAGAGGAATTTTTTTTTTTCTTTATAGCTCACTTTCAAAAGTTCTGGAGGACTTTTTCTAACCTGATTTGGACCAATTACTGTGGTCCTTCAGTTGATCTGCTTGAATCAGGTACATTATTTCAGCTTCAAGTAACAGAAAAACTATCCCCAGCTTAAATTTAGGAATGAATCATAAAATGTTTTGCTTGGCCTTATAGAGTTACAGGGTCAGCTTTAGCATTATCTATAGCTATAGTTCTCGTCACGTGAGACAAATAAGCCTCTAGGTTCATTTAAGCCACTACTTCCACATGGAAAGTTGAGAAGATATGAGCTCAGGATTTACTGGCAGATACAGTGCCAGTCTTTCCCATTCTGTTTTTTTTCCTCTATTTCTTTGCATTGATCACTAAGGAAGGCTTTCTTATCTCTCTTTTGCTATTCTTTGGAACTCTGCATTCAGATGCTTATATCTTTCCTTTTCTCCTTTGCTTATTGCTTCTCTTCTTCTCACAGCTATTTGTAAGGCCTCCTCAAACAGCCATTTTGCTTTTTTGCATTTCTTTTCCATGGGGATGGTCTTGATCCCTGTCTCCTGTACGTCACGAATCTCCATCCATACTTCATCAGGCACTTTGTCTATCAGGTCTAGTCCCTTAAATCTATTTCTCACTTCCACTGTATAATCATACGGGATTTGATTTAGGTCATACCTCAATGGTCTAGTGGTTTTCCCTAACTTTCTTCAATTTAAGTCTGAATTTGGCAATAAGGAGTTCACGATCTGAGCCACAGGCAGTTCCCAGTCTTGTTTTTGCTGATTGTATAGAGCTTTTCCATCTTTGCCTGCAAAGAATATAATCAATCTGATTTCGGTGTTGACCATCTAGTGATGTCCATGTGTAGAGTCTTCTCTTGCATTTTTGCAAGAGGGTGTTTGCTATGATCAGTGTGTTCTCTTGGCAAAACTCTATTAGCCTTTGCCTGCTTCATTCCGTATTCCAAGGCCAAATTTGCCTGTTACCCCAGGTGTTTCTTGACTTCCTACCTTTGCATTCCAGACCCTATAATGAAAAGGACATCTTTTTTGGGTGTTAGTTCTAAAAGGTCTTATAGGTCTTCATAGAACCGTTCAACTTCAGCTTCTTCAGCGTTACTGGTTGGGGCATAGACTTGGATTACTGTGATACTGAATGGTTTGCCTTGGAAACGAACAAAGATCATTCTGTTCAAGCTGGTTTTAGAAAAGTCAGAGGGACCAGAGATTAAATTCCCAACATCCGCTGGATCATGGAAAAAGCAAGAGAGTTCCAGAAAAACATCTATTTCTGCTTTATTGACTATGCCAAAGCCTTTGACTGTGTGGATCACGACAAACTGTGGAAAATTCTGAAAGAGATGGGAATACCAGACCACCTGACCTGCCTCTTGAGGAACCTATATGCACATCAGGAAGCAGCAGTTAGAACTAGACATGGAACAACAGACTGGTTCCAAATAGGAAAAGGAGTATGTCAAGTACGTATATTGTCACCCTGCTTATTTCACTTCTATGCAGAGTACATCATAAGAAATGCTGGGCTGGATGAAGCACAAGCTGGAATCAAGATTGCTGGGAGAAATATCAATACCCTTAGATATGCAAATGACACCACTCTTATGGCAGAAAGTGAAGAGGAACTAAAAAGCCTCTTGAGGAAAGTGAAAGATGAGAGTGAAAAAGTTGGCTTAAAGCTCAACATTCAGAAAACAAAGATCATGGCATCCGGTCCCATCACTCCATGGGAAATAGATGGGGAAACAGTGGAAACAGTGTCAGACTTTATTTTGAGGGGGCTCCAAAATCAATGCAGATGGTGATTGCAAGCCATGAAATTAAGAGACGCTTACTCCTTGGAAGGAAAGTTATGACCAACCTAGATAGCATATTCAAAAGCAGAGACATTACTTTGCCAACAAAGGTCCGTCTAGTCAAGGCTATGATTTTTCCAGTGGTCGTGTATGGATGTGAGAGTTGTATTGTGAAGAAAGCTGAACGCTGAAGAATTGATGCTTTTGAACTGTGGTGTTGGAGAAGACTCTTGAGGGTCCCTTGGACTACAAGGAGATCCAACCAGTCCATTCTAAAGGAAATCAGTCCTGGATGTTCATTGGAAGGACTGATGCTGAAGCTGAAACTCCAATACTTTGGCCACCTCATGCGAAGAGTTGACTCATTGGAAAAGACTTGGATGCTGGGAGGGATTGGGGACAGGAGGAGAAGGGGACGACAGAGGATGAGATGGCTGTATGGCATCATAGACTCGATGGACATGAGTCTGAATGAACTCTGGGAGTTGGTGATGGACAGGGAGGCCTGGTGTGCTGCGATTCATGGAGTCGCAAAGAGTCGGACACGACTGAGCGACTGAACTGAACTGAAAGTGCCAGTCTCAGTGACATAACCAGTTCCAAAGGAATGAAAAGCCCACAGAGAGAAGTAAAGACTAATGATAGAGAGGGAAAAGACAGAAAGAGACCTGAGAGCTTTCAATCTCAGTATTCTAAATGATATTTCTTAGCACATTCAGTTCAAAAGCATCAATCCTTTGGCACTCAGCCTTCTTCACAGTCCAACTCTCTTAGCACATTACACCCTTCAAATCACTTTCCTAGCCATTGTCTGATTTCAAACAATAATTTCAATGAGACAGGCAGGGCAATTTCCATTAGTAGAGTAAGTAGAGCATATGCAACCTGGAAACCCAAGGGCCAGTGCCAGATTTGTCAGCCATTCATTGTTCAGGCTAATGCATGTCCATAACATAAGGAGTTTGAACTACATTGGCATGGTAAATGTGAATCCAGTCTTTTGACCACAGAAATGACTTGTAAATCCTAGCTCATCCATTCATAGGCTGTATAACTTCTGGTAAACTTAATTAAACCACTAGGTTTCCATTACTTCATTCAAAAAACTGGGATGATAACATGTTCTGCACTTTAACAATTAAACAAAATAATTAAGAAGTATCTATCACAATGCTTGACCCACAGTAGATCCTCAATAAATATTTTTTCCCTACCAGTACATTTTCTTCTCCTAAAATTTCCTTTCTACCAAGAAATTACATTCCCATTTTACAAATAATTTTATTGAGTCACCAATGGGTTGAGGACCACTCAAATCAATCCAGCTAGCCAAGGTTTAAAATGGGGCACAGTTCTGAAATGAAATCAGAATCTATGCTTCTAGACTAACAGTCTGGCATCATTTCCATAATGCCCAAATCCCACAGTCATTTAATTCATCTAGCATTTATCAAGCACATACTTTACAAAAGCAGATTGCTCACCATCCCTTAAGGCACAATGATCCTCCCATTGCCATAATCTCCCCATAGACACGGGGTGTTTATAGTATCATATAATTTGAGGATTGGAATGGTAATGGTAATTTGCTTTAACTTTCTACTCAGAGCTGGAATTCCCTTTATAGCCCCCCGACCTATGGCCAAGCTCCTGTTAGAACATTCCAACACAGATGCCACTGAGGATGAAAATGCAGTGGCTCTGGTGGCACGGTTTTATAAGTCAATCCTCTTTCGATTGCTGGTATCAGAAATTCCACTCAAACTGCCCGTGCCAAACAAACATATTTTTTCATCTACTAATTTGTGGGTTTGGACCAGGCTTCAGGCATTTCTCCATTAAGGGGTTTGACTATTGCCATCTGAATCTGATCTCATTGTTTCTTGTCTGACCTCTGTACCAGCCACAATGTCACTGGGATGCAAACCTCTGACTTGCCAAGCCCAAGACTCATATCCAATCCTGTTATCAGAGGCAGGGGCAGTGCCACTAAAGCCCCAGGTCTGAGGTGAGGGAGAAGCAGCTTCTCAGGAGAAATCAGGAAGAAAGAGAAATGGAAATTGAGCACACAAAAACAACAAATCTCACCACAATGCCATCATAGTCCATACCCTGAGCTAGAAAAGGAAGTCAAGGATGTTTTTCTCTAAAACGTTAGAAGTTAAAATAAAGTCAACAGTTGAAACATAACTTGCATTATACTGTCTGTTCAGAATTCATTTGACCACAAATATCAAATAAGCAAATACTGGCTTAATTTAAGATTCATTTTTCTTACAGAGAAGCTAAGAAATTTTTAGCCTTTGTGGCCTTGATTCAGAAGTTTAGCAGTGTCAGGTTTCTGGATTGGTGACTTCCAGTTTCTCTTGGTATCTGCTGATGGCACCAAGAGACACTAAGTCTTACCAACGCTAAGTAACATACCTGAGAGGCAGCAAGCAGCAGGCAGTGTAGAGCGATCCATGTACTTCTTTTTGATCTAGAAGAAAACCCTCCTTCCCAGAAACCAAAAAAAAAAAAAAAAAAAAAAAAAAACCACTTTTCTTTACCTCTCATTGTCCAGGACTAGGTCACACGTCCATGTCCATCAGCAGGCTGTTGTTATTGTTCAGTTGCTCAGTCATGTCTGATGCTTTGTTACCCCATGGACTGCAGCACGTCAAGCATCCCTGTCCTTCACAATCTTCCAGAATCTGCTCAAATTCATGTCCACTGAATGGGGATGCCAGCCAGCCATCTTCTCTGTCATCCCCTTCTCTTTCTCCCTTCAAACTTTCCCAGCATCAGGGTCTTTTCTAATCAATCAGCTCTACGCATCAGGTGGCCAAAGTACTGGAGCTTCAACTTCAGCATCAGTCCTTCCAATGAATATTTAGGACTGATTTTCTTTAGGATTGACTGGTTTGATCTCCTTGCAGTCCAAAGGACTCTCAAGAGTCTTCTCCAACACCACAGTTCAAAATCACTCTTTATATGTTTTAAGATCAATTCTTAGGCAGTCAATCTTCTTTATGGTCCAACTCTCACATCCATACATGCCTATCAGAAAAACCATAGCTTTGACTATATGGAACTTTGTTGGCAAATTATCTGTCTGCTTTTTTACATGCTATCTAGATTTGTCATAGCTTTTCTTCCAAGGAGCAAGCGTCTTTTAATTTCATGGCTGCAGTCACCATCTGCAGTGATTCTGGAGCCCAAGAAAATAAAGTCTGACACTCATTCCATCAGCAGGAGACAATGACATCTGCTTCTCCAGGCTCTAGAGTGGGAGGAAGACAAAAAGGGGGTCATCGCTTTGAGTATCAACACTGTCTACTAAAACTTTCTTGGCAAGTGTGTTTTTAATCCCTCTTCCTTCCACCCAAACCAAATAAGGGCAATCTGACTATTCTGAAGACAACAGTTCTTGATCCCATAATCTCAGGACCTCCAAGAGAGTCATTAGACCGTTTCAAAACAGCAATTGAATTATAAAATCTATAAGAGGAGAAATCAAAGTTTATGTCTATATTCTATAGAAACTATCAAACTGCCTGGCCAGTTACAGGCAACAAATATTTTTAAATAAATCAAAATGTCCTGCTCAGAAATAGTCATTTTTCCTTAGTAGTCTTGTGTGTGTGTGTGTGTGTGTGTATTGTATATGTATATATAGGTATTGGCTGTGCCCAGTCTTAGTTGAGGCATATGGCATCGAGTTCCCCAATGAGGGACTGAACCCAGGTCCCCTGTACCGGGAGCACAGAGTCTTAACCACTGGACCCCCAGGGAAGTTCCTACTGTTGTTCAGTCGCTGTTGTGTCTGACTCTTTGAGACCCCATGGACTACAGCATGTCAGGCTCCCTTGTCCTCCAGGCTCCTCTGTCCATGGAACTCTCCAGGCAAGAATCCTGAAGTGGGTAAGCCATTCCCTTCTCCAAGAGATCTTCCTGACCTAGGGATCGAACCCAGGTCTCCTGCATGGCAGAGAGATTCTCGACCATCTGAGCCAACAGAGAAGCCCAGAGAAGTTCTGAGTAGTCTATATTAATCACAGATCAAGATGTATCTATTTTCTCTGTTTGTACCTTCCCTTTCAGTAGTACCTAGTTAGTTCACATACAGGGGACCATTTTACTGGGTTTTGATATATTGGTTTGTTTTTTGTTTCTCTACTCATTAGTAAAGCAGTCTTTCAGCAGAACAAATTTCATTAGCCACATGCTTTACTCCAGTGGTTCCCAAACTTTCCATGGAGACATTATATCAAAATCACCCAGGAAGCTTTCACGTCCGGATTCTAAATCACCAGCTTCAGAATCTCAGATGCCAGGGATCCCAGATAGGGCCAAGATAACCTTATTTTTAAAAAGCTTCTGGTTGCAGCTGAATTTGGAGCCACTGGTCAAAGCAACCAAACTAATCAGACCAAACAGAAAAAAAGTTTTCTTTTCAGTTGCACTTTGTAGCCCAGTAGGCATTCTGTTGTCCAGCATGTGCCCTACAATCCAGGGAAGACTTTAGCTATTATGATACTTCACACAGCTGAAATTCATCTAAAAAGATAAGGAATGCCTTAACACTGGGGCCTTCTTGAGAAGGTAATTTTTATGCTTTCCCTGTATACATTAAAACTTGCCTAGTTGTCTTCCCAGAAACCAGTCCAAAGACAATTTGCAAACCAAAGTCAATTGATTCCACCTCCTCAGCAGGAATCTCTCATCCCCATTCCCTAAGACACATGATCCATATCAATGATGGGCACTAAAACATCATCTTGTCTCTATTTATGCTCAGTCCCATACATGAAAATTCCTTTTTGTTCTGATGCACTTAGATTTAATATTTTATCCAGTTTTTCTAGCTCAATGGTCTGCAAAATCTTGGGATTATCATCCTTCATGATGCTTGGTGGGTTCCCAGGTAGCACTAGTGGAAAGAACCCACCTGCCAATGCAGAAGACATAAGAAACATGGGTTCGATCCCTGGGTCAGGAAAATCCCCTGGAGGAGGGCTTAGCAACCCACTGCAGTATTCTTGCCTGGAGAATCCCATGGACAGAGAAGCCTGGTAGGTTACAGTCCACAGAGTTACAAAGAGTTGAACACAACTGAAGTGACTTAGCATACACATATCCACACATGATGCTTTACCCCACCTTAAATTGGAGGCCTAGTGACTCAGAATGTTAAAGTGAGTCCAGGATCACAATTTCATTCATTAAGCCAGCTAAGAGATGATCTCCCTCAAGACGCATTATTTTTTCCATCTAATCCAGTGGACACAACAATGTACTGCAGAAAAAAAAAGTATTTACTACAACCTACCTCTAAACCCTGTGCATTAAAACACAACATTTTTTGTCTTGTCCATTTGAGTAAGGTTGTTTTAATCACAGCAAAATTGTCTGTATCTAACATCTATCTCACTGAAAAAAGTCAGTATGTGGCTCTATCTTTCTATGAAACACACAAGGAATCTCCAAAGAGGAGCATCACCCAAGCAAGACAGGCAAATCTCCATGCTGTCAGGGCAATAGTGTTTTCAGCCTTTGTTACTTCCTCTTGAATGGGGAACAAAAAGCAGATTGATTTCCCCATTGAACAAATGATAGGTCTCCTTCGAGGGGCCCCTAAGCCCAGAGAGAGAGCAGTTGTCAGTAAGGAGGTGAATTCTGGCTATAGAATGCTCAGTTCCCTTGTTCTCCCCTGTTCCTCCCACTTTCAGTAACAGGAACATCACAAAAATAATAATGAGGCAGCAAGACAGTATGGTTAGAAAATCTAATGGAAATGCTTACAGTCTCAGAGCAAGAAAACAATGTCCCCTGTATTTAATATTCCTCCCATCTTCCTGGGTATTCCTTTGGGTTACTCATTGAAATAATAAAGGAATCTAGAGGTAAATGAATGGAACAATTAAGGATCAGGATCTATTATGGAAAGCAGTCTCGTAGTTCCATGATTTGAACAACCTGGGAAGCTGGGGAGGTGAGGGAGGGTAACAAAATACCACTTTCTAAATATGTGAAAACCTGGTGATGGTGATGGACAAGGAAGCCTGGCATGCTGCAGTCCATGGGGTCACAAAGAGTCGGACACGACTGAGCAACTGAACTGACTGAACTGATCAAAGTGATATATGTGGAGTTCTGAGCACAAGAAATAAGCTGGGTTATAATAAAAGATATGGGAATTATACATTAGGAAAAATAATATTAATTAATGCTAGATATTGAGCACAATTACAATTATCTGAGAAAACAAGCTCAGAGACTTGCCCACATTCTCATGTAATAAAGTCAGGATTTGAGCCCTGGGCTGGCAGAACCCAATGCACAGATCTGATACATAATTTCTTCTTGGAAGGCTGGGTTTATTTGCAGAGAGACATAGAAAGACACAGTAAAAAAAAAAAAAAAAAATGACCTCAGTTCATTCTCTTTGGTGAAATTGACACTGTGATTTTATTTTAGATCCCACCCTCCCGCAGTCAGGATGGCCATGACTTTGCCACTATTTATACCAATTAGGCTTCCCTAGTGACTCAGTCAGTAAAGAATCCACCTGCAGAAGGCCTAGGTTCGATCCCTGAGTTGGGAGGATCCCCTGGAGAAGGGAATGGCAAGCCACTCCAGTACTCTTGCCTGGAGAATCCCCAAGGATACAGGGTCCTGGCCGGCTGCAGTCCATGGTGTCACAAAGACTGAGTGACTAAGACAGCACAGGATGGAATATCTATGTTATGGCCAGGCACGAGGAACATGGAACAGATAATATCATTGTGGGAAAAAATATTGCTTCTGCCGCCGAGGTCTGCCTCTTTGCATGAAGACTATGTATCTTACTCCATTGACATTAGGTTTGTTCTGTAACTTGTATTACACTTCCTTAAAAGTTTGTATACACCCTTCCTGCTGAACTCAGGAGTTTCAATGTGAATTTCTCTGACCAGTGAAATGTGGGAAAAAATAATGCACATCAATTCCAAGAGAGAATTTTTAGGGTTAGCTCATGCTTACTATGTCCCGTTTCCTTTTGCCTCCAGCCTGTCAATGATCAAATACAAGCTGCTCTGTCAGCCTGAGCACTTGATGACAACATCAAGTGGAATTAGAGACAACCATGATGGACATTCAGTGCAAGCACAGAGTAAACCTTCGCTGTTTGTTGTTGTAGCTACTAAGATATCGCGGTCACTTGTTACTGCACCATAATTCCATGACCTTACTAATAAGAAAATCTGCTCCTGGTTTCTGTACCCCAAGGCCTCTGAGAGACAGTCCAGAGACCAATGTGCCATACGGGATTGATGGCTACTTCAATGACTTCACCCAAACCCCTTGCTCTAAACTACTTTATCCAAATCCCTTCCTCCCAGTCTCACAAAATGGAGTCAGGAATGAAAAACACAAATTTTTAATCTACATATATAATGTCTCCATCAGTTCAGTTCAGTTCAGTCACTCAGTCGTGTCCAACTCTTTGCAACCCCATGAATCGCAGCACGCCAGGCCTCCCTGTCCATCACCAACTCCCGGAGTTCACTCAGACTCACGTCCATCAAGTCAGTGATGCCATCCAGCCATCTCATCCTCTGTCGTCCCCTTCTCCTCCTGCCCCCCAATCCCTCCCAGCATCAGAGTCTTTTCCAATGAGTCAACTCTTTGCATGAGGTGGCCAAAGTACTGGAGCTTCAGCTTTAGCATCATTCCTTCCAAAGAAATGCCAGGGCTGATCTCCTTCAGAATGGACTGGTTGGATCTCCTTGCAGTCCAAGGGACTCTCAAGAGTCTTCTCCAACACCACAGTTCAAAAGCATCAGTTCTTCGGCATTCAGCTTTCTTCACCGTCCAACTCTCACATCCATACATGACTACCAGAAAAACCATAGCCTTGACTAGATGGACCTTTGTTGGCAAAGTAATGTCTCTGCTTTTGAATATGCTATCTAGGTTGGTCATAACTTTCCTTCCAAGGAGTAAGTATCTGTTAATTTCATGGCTGCAATCACCATCTGCAGTGATTTTGGAGCCCAAAAAAATGAAGTCTGACACTGTTTCCCCATTTATTTGCCATGAAGTGATGGGACCAGATGCCATGATCTTCGTTTTCTGAATGTTGAGCTTTAAGCCAACTTTTTCACTCTCTACTTTCACTTTCATCAAATGTCTCCACAGACTCTGTTAAAAAAAAAAAAACTAATGAAAATGCTGCCTAGAATCAGATACAGTCCTTAAAAGCAAGCCCCTTGTAGCCAATCAGGCATGAATTCTAATCTACTTGTTACCAGATTTGAAATTTGAGGCATAATATTTTCTGTCTCATATTATTTTCTGTCTCTTAAACCATGGTTTGTTTATTAGTAAGACAAGGACAACAACAGTGTTGTGAGGAGAGGTATTGGAGCAACATCACTCAGAATTAGAGAAATGCAAATAAAAATAATGAGATACACCTCAGACTGCTAGGATGTCTACTACCAAAAGACAAAGTATTGGTGAGGTTGTAGAGAAAGGAGGATCCTTATATACTGTTGATAGGAAAGTAAATGGGTACAGCCTCTAGGGAAAGCAGTGTGGAGTTTCCTCAAAAAATTTAAAAGAGAATTACCATATGATCCAGCAATTTCACTTCTGGATAGTTAGACAAGGAGAACTATTTCTAAGAGACATCTGCATAACAGCCAAGACATGAGAACAACTGAAGTGCCCACTGATGGATGAACAGATAAAGACAATGTGATATATATGGCATATATGCACATTGGATATCATTTAGCCATAAAAAAGAAGGAAATCCTGCCATTCACAACACAGATGGGACTTGAGAGCATTATGCTAAGTGAAATGTCAGACATAGACAGACAAATACTGTATGATCCCTCTTATATGTGGTATCCAAAAAAACTGAAATGGAAACAGAGAACAGATTTATGGTTGCCATTGGCAAGGGGTGGGTGGGGGGAAAATGAGTTAAGAGGGTCAAAGATACAAACTCTTTTTTTAAGATAAAGAAGTTCTGGGGATTTAATGTATAGCATGGTGACTATAGTTAACAATACTATATACTGAAATATATAGTATTTGAAAGTTGCTAAGGGAGTAGATCTTAAAAGTCTTCATTATAAGAAATAAAGCTTTATAACTATCTGAGGTGATGGATATTAACTAAATTTATTGTGATAAATAGACTCCCCAGGTGGCACTAGTGATAGAGAATCTGCCTGCAAATGCAGGCGATGCAAGAGACACAGGTTTGATCCCTGGGCCAGGAAGACTACCTAGAGTAGGAAATTGCAAACAGCTCCAGTATTCTTGCCTGGAAAATTCCATGGACAGAGGAGCCTGGAGGGCTATGGTTCATGGGACTGAAGAGAGTAGGACATGACTGAACAACTAAACACACACACACACACACACACACACATACACACATTGTGATAAACATATCACAATATATCAAATCATTATGTTGTATACCTTAAACTTACATACTGTGACATGGTGATGATACCTCAATAAAAATGGAGAAAAAATGTAAAAGCTTTAAAATGAAATGAATAAAACATGGATATTGTGGGAATAAAATGAGACAAATTTCCTAAAAGCTGTGGCCATATCTGCCACACAGCAAAAGCACTAAAGAATTGTTTGTTACTTTCATGAACAAGGCACTGTGAGAGATAAAAGGATCACCATCTAACAGGGATGATGAAATATAATCATAAATAACAATCTTGAAGGAAAAATGTCATAAATGCTTTAAAAGCATGACAGATAAAGTGCTATAAAAGAACAAAGGATCAAAGAGAAAATAATTATAACTGGAAAGGGAGGGGAAAAAGTCAGAGACGACTTCATGGAAAAGATAGTATTTGAATTGGGCCACTTATTACAGATCCTTTAAATAAAGATCAACACTCTAAAAGTATTGTCTTCCCACAGGGGAAGCCCAAGAATACTGGAGTGGGTAGCCTATACCTTCTCCAGCAGATCTTCCTGACCCAGGAATCAAACCAGGGTCTCTTGCGTTGCAGGTGGATTCTTTACCAACTGAGCTATCAGGGAAGCCTTAAGTATGGAACAACTTCATAGATTTTGCTGCAAGAAAATGTTTAATCCTTCAACAGGAAGTGAGGAATTCCCTGGCTGTCCAGTGGTTAAAAATCCACCTGCCAATGCAAGAGACATGGGTTCAAACCCTGGTCCGGGAAGATCCTACATGCTGCTGTGCAACTAAACCAGTGAATCAAAACTATTAAGCCTGTGCTCTAGAGCCCAGGAACCATAACTACCGAGCCCACGTGCCACAGCTACTGAAGCCCATGTGCCCTAGAGCCCATGCTCCACAACAAGAAAAGTCACCACCATGAGAAGCCCATGCACCACAGCTAGAGAGACCCCACTTGCCACAACTAAAGAAAGCCCATGCACGGCAACAAAGACCCAGACCAGCAGGAAAAAAAAAGCAGTGAAGTGCAACCTGTCATGCTTCCTTCTTTGCATTTAAATATTAGGAAGATTTGAATAAATGTAATATTTGATTTGAGAGATCATCTCACACTTTGTTGTCTCTTCTCTCCTTTAAGGCTTCTGATTTTTTTCTTGATCATTTTTTACTACATTTTATGCAAATCATATTATATGTTTCTGGTATATGTTTTAAATAAATAAAATATATCTTTTACTTTCCTCCTAATCTTCCCTTTGGAGAAGGAAATGGCAACCCACTCCATTCTTGCCTGGAGAATCCCATGGACAGAGGATCCTGGCAGGCTAAAGTCCATGGGGTCACAAAGAATTGGACACAGCTAAGCAACTAACACACACACACAATCTTCCTTTAATCTTTTATTTTGGTAACTTGTAGCAGGATTGAGATGGAGAAGGCAATGGCATCCCACTCCAGTACTCTTGCCTGGAAAAGCCTATGGATGGAGGAGCCGGGTAGGCTGCAGTCCATGGGGTAGCTAAGAGTCAGACACGACTGAGCAACTTCACTTTCACTTTTTACTTTCATGCATTGGAGAAGGAAATGGCAACCCCCTTCGGTATTCTTGCCTGGAGAATTCCAGCGACGGGGGAGCCTGGTGGGCTGCCGTCTGTGGGATCGCACAGAGTCAGACATGACTGAAGTGACTTAGCAGCAGCAGGATTGAGAAAGAGATTATTCATTATTGTGTGGCTGACACAGAACTTGATAGAATGGGCAGTAAGAATGATCAAATCAGGTTGGTACCCTACACGATGTTGTCAGAAATTAGAGTACTAAGTGCTGATTTTCAGCTTAGATTCAATTAGCATGATTTCTCACCTCTGCAAAAAAGAAAATCAGCATAACTGAAAGGCATGTCACTCGTACTCAGCTAAACAACAGTTTTAAGTTAAATGGCATGTTTTTAGGTTGGGTGAAGTACCCGTAGGAACACCATCTTATTTCTCTAAAAGAACAGCAATTTTTTTCCCAAGTCAAACTAATGAAATAATCTCACATAGTTCAACAACAAGAGAACTTGATCCCTTTAAATAAGACAAAACTCCAGTTTTCTTTTCTATAGAAAAGTAGGAGAGAAATCAAGAGCTTAGAGAAGACAGTGTATAATAAGAGCAAGTGAAAACTCAAATGTTTTGCATTAACACATCCAGAACAAACACCCATTTCATAATTCTTCTAACGGGCATAATTAAATTGATTTTATTTAAAATAAAAGTAAAATAAGCAATGCTGTAACATATAGAGTTAAGCCACCGTGAGCATTTTTGTCAGTTGATTGAAAAGCAGTTCACATAAAAACATATTATCAGCAAAACAAGAACCCAACAAACTTATTTGTATGAATTGGCCATTGGAAGCTCTGAATTATTAATGTCATTGTGGTCATTGATGCAATGCACTTTCATAAAACCTAGAGAAGGCTAAAGAACATCTAAGAGGCTTTTTAAATCTAAAACAGCCAACCTGCTAGTCATATCTATAAGTAATTGTTAACAGAGTGGCAAAATAATACATTCTTATCAAAATTTATCAAAATTAAACTGTCATTCAAAATAAGAAAGAATTGCAGAGAAAGCTTCCTGTTCATTAAAACATAGTGTGTTTTCTGTTTAACAAGAAACTGTTCTCTTGTAAAAAGAAATTGGACAGCAGTGCACTGATGACTTGTGGCTCATTTTTTTCAGAAATTTTTATAGAAAATGGCACATTTTTCTTATATAACTTAAGATTTGCAGTAATATAATGCCATGTCCATTTCATAATTCACCTATGCTAATACTTGTTTATATAGACAAATAGAAAATAAAAAGGGAAGTGAAATACATAAAGAAGGAAATCATGAATATGCCTATCTCACAAAGAAAACTGTTTTGATCTTTGGTTTATTTTCCCTGATTTATTATCATCATCATACATACTGTTTTATAAGCTACTTAAACCATGTTCACTAAAATGTATTTTATGAGCTGCTTCTATATCATTACATCATCATTTTCCACTACTATATGGAAATCTATTATTTAAATTTAACATAATATATTCAATGAATCTTTTAAAAATATATCTTGGACACTTCACTGGTTTCTCTGACTATCATAGCACAATTATTCTTCCATATGTAACTGCTTCCTTCTGATAATTTCCTCTAAGTGGAAATTTCTCCATCAAAGAGAAAGCACATATTTAAGGCTTTTGATATAATTTACCAATTGGCCTAAAAAAGGCTATACCCGTTTACACCTTACTAGCAATAAAAGAAATAACTGTCCTTCCTTTGTGCTCTCTAGCACTGGATATTATTATTATTCCTTTTTAAATCTTGGATCTTATAACACTTGGGTTTTAATTTCTGAGTAAGTCTTTCTCACCTAAAGATTAGGGTGGATCTGTACATGAGGTTTATCCAAGAACTCTCTCAGACCTAGTAGCTTACAGTGCAAAAAGTATTTTTCATGAGTGAGAATGCAAGTACCAGTCAATGCCTTTCATCATAAGCTTATTAACTTGACATTACTGTTAAGTTGCCTAACTCTTTCCTGAGATATCTGAATACACAGCATATTCCCTATAGTTTAGATAGATTACTAGCCAAACTTCTGTTCTTCCAGGCCCCTAGGGTAAATTGCTGCTTCACAGAACTAAACGATACCCAAATATCTATGACTTACTTAGCAGCATCCTGATGTCAGAAGGTTGAAGCACTCCACCATAAAGTGCTGTAAATGAAGAATCTTATTCACTCCTGTGATTTGGAAAAGAAGAACTTAACCTTTATGTTTAAGTACTTCTGATGTATAAATTTAAAGGAAACTGGTTACAATTATAGATGAGCACTGTTAAATATAAATTGTGAATGTCAGGGCTGAAAACCATTTAAATCAACTATGAATATTTCCAACCTTCTAAAGGTATTAACTAAACCCTTTCTTTACCATGATTAGAGGTCATCAAGCAAACAGATTTACCTTAATTCTATAATTCTACAACAACATAAAGCCCCACTAGGTTTTTGTGACAAAGAAAATAGAAAATGGGAAGTATGCCCTTTAAATACCAACTCCTAATTGCAAAGATGTGAATATGCAAATCTAATTACATACATTTAAAGATTAGGTATTAATTGAATCTGCCTGATATAAATTGCACAATCAATTCTTTTATTAGAAGCAATCATCACTTTCCATTTTGGCACTTGGTAATAACTGACAAAATATCACAGGTTCTCACTTGCTCTGAGATTTCCCAAGATGACATTATAGCTTGCACAGATTAAATATCTTTGTCCTGCACTCTACAGCCATCAGAATATGTGCTAATACTTTACTTGAAAGGGATGAAAAAGTGATCAAATTAATATGACCTCTTAATTACTGAGCTTTTAAATGGACTCACGGCTACACATCCTAACTGACTAACAGGCAGTAAGAAATGATCAGATGGCAGAAGAGGCTCTTTCATATACAAATTACAGAATTTTTTTTGGAGACTTGGATATCTTTGTTTCTGCTTCACTGATACCATACACAAGCATCCGAGAATTCTTGGCATCCTTCTACATTCTCCAATACCTGTTCTTACAGTGAATTTTGGATACCAACTGTGATGGTTAATTCTATATGTCAACTTGACAGGGCTAACCAATGTTGGTAAATGCTGGTAAAACATTATTTCTGGGTGAGTCTGTAAAAGTGTTTCTGAAAGAGATAAGCACTTTAATTGGTGAATTGAGGAGAGCAGATAGCCCACTCCAAAGTGGATGAGCAGCATCCACTCTATCAAGGGCCCAAAGAGAACAAACAGGAGGAAGGAGAACAAATTCATCTTCTCTCTCACTCTCTCCTGCCCTCCAACATTGGCAATCCTGATTCTTGGTCCTTGGGACTGAGATTTAATTATGCCAATAGTTTTCCTGTTCATCCAGCTTGCAAACAGCAGACTATAGGACTTCTTGCTTCCGTAGTCACATGAGCCAATTCCTATAGTAATTATCTCTCTAGGATAGATGGATACATGCATACATAGATACATAGAAAAAGATAGAGAGAGATCCTATTGAGATGTTGATATATCACATAGGGTGAGAGAGGATAGATACAGACATAGACATAGATCCTATTGACTCTGTTTCTCTGGAAAATCCTATCCTAACATACAGAGTTACTCTCAGTTCAGCATAATATACTCTACCTTACAAGGAGTAAAGTACATTCACTATAGATAGTCATTCTGTGGGGCAAGGTGCAGTAGAAGATGCAAAAATGCACAAGAACATCTGGGACTTGACAGATCTGAATTTTAATTTTGGCTCTGAAATCTATTAGCTGTATGATCCAGAAAGCTACCTCACCCCCTCAAACTTCATGTTCTGGTCTGTGAAGTCAGAAAGCAAGCCCACCACATGATGGAATGATTAAATGAGACAGTTTATTTAAAACATTTCAGGCACAGAAAGGGTGTGCTAGTGACCCCTCCACCTTTGTGGTCCTCGAGGAGCTTCGATCTGAGGTGGTGGGGGGGGGGGGAGATGCTGGAGAGAAAAGCTGGGAAATGAGACATGTTCTTAAGTAAATATGGCTATAATTGAGCTCAAATTACACTCAGATGAGCAAAGAAAAAAGAATCTTTGTTTTCTCTGATGATCCCCACAAGTCTCCTACCCATCAGGGTAACAAGGAAAAAAGGGAAATGAACGCTAAACTTGATCATTTACAGTGTGCCAATCCCTTCAGCCTTAATTTGTGTCTTTGAATGACTTGGTCTCCTTAAAACAGATACTTCCCTTTTACCTGCCATTCTTCTCCTCACTATGACATGAGAGTCGGGTCCACATGACTTCATGTGGAGGGGAGGTGGTTGCCTCAGAGCCTTCCCAGGTCCTTCAGATCTTTGCTAGTCTCTGCTTCAGAGAACTGGTCTACACTGCCTCCTGGATCTTTAAGACATGATCAGACCCTTATGGTCATTTGAGCACTGTAGTGGCATCCACTCACCTTTAGAGTTCTTATTGCCATCATTTGACTCAGCCACAAAATGTCCTTACCAGTAGCCTCTTTGTTCTGACTCCAGACCTCAACTGGTTCAGCATTTCTTGGTCCACAAGTTTCCTCAATGGAATGTATGGACTTTCTGTCCATTTGCACCCTCTTCACATGTCATCACCTATAATGAAAAGGACATCTTTTTTGGGTGCTAGTTCTAGAAGGTCTTGTAGGTCTTCATAGAACTACTCAACTTAAGCTTCTTCAGCATTACTGGTCAGAGCATAGACTTGGATTACCATGATATTGAATGTTTTGCCTTGGAAACGAACAGAGAACATTCTGTTGTTTTTGAGATTGCATCCAAGTACTGCATTTCAGACTCTTTTGTTGACTATGATAGCTACTCCATTTCTTCCAAGGGATTCTTGCCCACAGTAGTAGATATAATGGTCATCTGAGTAAAATTCACCCAATCCAGTCCATTTTAGTTCACTGATTCCTAAAATGTCAGTGTTTACTCTTGCCATCTCCTGTTTGACCACTTCCAATTTGCCTTGATTCATGGACCTAGCATTATAGGTTCCTATGCAATATTTCTCTTTACAGCATTAGACTTTACTTCCCGTCACATCCACAACCATGTGTTGTTTTTGCTTTGGCTCCATCTCTTCATTCGTTCTGGAGTTATTTCTCCACTGGTCAGTAGTATATTAGGCAGATACCAACCTGGGGAGTTCATCTTTCACCGTGCTATCTTTTTGTCTTTCCATACTGTCCTTCTTAATATAGGGGACTAGAATGCAAAAGTAGGAACTCAAGAAATACCTGGAGTCACAGGAAAATTTGGCATGGAGTACAGAATGAAGCAGGGTAAAGGCTAATAGAGTTTTGCCAAGAGAATGCACTTGTCATAGCAAACACCCTCTGACAACAACACAAGAGAAGACTCTACACATGGACATCACCAGATGGTCAATATCAAAATCAGACTGATTATATTCTTTGCAGCCAAAGATGGAGAAGCTCTATACAGTCAGCAAAAATAAGATCAGGAGCTGTCTGTGGCTCATATCATGAACTGTTTATTGCCAAATTCAGACTTAAATCGAAGAAAGTAGGGAAACCACTAGACCACTCAGTTCAGTTCAGTTCAGTTATTCAGTTGTGTCTGACTCTTTGCGACCCCATGAATCGCAGCACGCCAGGCCTCCCTGTCCATCACCAACTCCCAGAGTTCACTCAGACTCACGTTCATCAAGTTGGTGATGCCATCCAGCCATCTCATCCTCTGTCATCCCTTTCTCCTCCTGCCCCCAATCCCTCCCAGCATCAGAGTCTTTTCCAACGAGTCAACTCTTCGCATGAGGTGGACAAAGTATTAGAGTTTCAGCTTTAGCATCAGTCCTTCCAAAGAACACCCAGGACTGATCTCATTTAAAATGTACTGGTTGGATCTCCTTGCAGTCCAAGGGACTCAAGAGTCTTCTCCAACACCACAGTTCAAAAGCATCAATTCTTTGGCACTCAGCTTTCTTCACAGTCTAACTCTCACATCCATACATGACCACTGGAAAAACCATAGCCTTGACTAGACGGACCTTTGTTGGCAAAGTAATGTCTCTGTTATTGAATATGTTATCTAGGTTGGTCATAACTTTCCTTCCAAGGAGTAAGCATCTTTTAATTTCATGGCTGCAATCACCATCTGCAGTGATTTTGGAGTCCCCCCAAATAAAGTCTGACACTGTTTCCACTCTTTCCCCATCTATTTCCCTTAAAGTGATGGGACCAGATGCCATGAACACTCAGGTATGACCTAAATCAAATCCCTTACGATTATACAATTGAAGTGACAAATAGAGTCAAGGGATTAGATGTGATAGATGGAGTTCTTGAAGAACTATGGATGGTGGTTCGTGACATTGTACAGGAGGCAGCTACCAAGATCATGCCCAAGAAAAAGAAATGCAAAAAGGCAAAATGGTTGTCTGAGGAGGCCTTAGAAATAGTTGTGCAAAGAAAAGAAGCAAAAGGCAAAGGAGAAAAAAAAAGATACCCGTTTGAATGCAGAGTTCTATAGAATAGCAAGGAGAGATAAGAAAGCCTTCCTCAGTGATCAATGCAAAGAAATAAAGGAAACAAAAAAAAAAAAAAAGGAAAGACTATAGATCTCTTCTAGAAAATTAGAGATGCCAAGGGAACATTTCATGTAAAGATGGGCACAATAAAGAACAGAAATGGTATGGACCTAACAGAAGCAGAAGATATTAAGAAGAGGTGGCAAGAATACACAGAAGAACTATACCAAAAAAAAGACCTTTATGACCCAGATAATCATGATGGTGTGATCACTAACCTAGAGCCAGACATCCTGGAATGCAAAGTCAAGTGGGCCTTAGGAAGCATCACTACAAACAAAGCTAATGGAGGTGATGAAATTCCAGTTGAGCTCCTGCAAATCCTAAAGATGATGCTGTGAAAGTACTGCACTCAATATGCTAGCAAATTTGAAAAACTCAGCAATGGCCACAGGACTGAAAAAGGTCAATTTTTATTCCAATCCGAAAGAAAGGCAATGCCAACGAATGCTCAAACTCCCGCACAGTTGCACTCATCTCACATGCTAGCAAGTAATGTTCAAAATTCTCCAAGTGAGGCTTCAACAGTATGTGAACCATGAGATTCCAGATGTTCAAGCTGGTTTTAGAAAAGGCAGAGGAACCAGAGATCAAATTGCCAACATCTGCTGGATCATCAAAAAACAAAGAGAGTTCCTGAAAAACATCTACTTCTGCTTTATTGACTATGCAAAAACCTTTGACTGTGTGGATCACAACAAACTGTGGAAAGTTCTGAAAGAAATGGGAATACCAGACCACCTGACCTGCCTCTTGAGAAATCTGTATACGGGTCAGGAAGCAACAGTTAGAACTGGACATGGAACAACAGACTGGTTCCAAATCGGGAAAGGAGCATGTCAAGGCTGCATATTGTCACCCTGGTTATTTAACTTCTATGCAGAGTACATCATGAGAAATGCTGGACTGGTTGAAGCAGAAGCTGGAATCAAGATTACTGGGAGAAATATCAATAACCTCAGATATGCAGATGACACCACCTTTACAGCAGAAAGCGAAGAAGAACTAAAGAGCTTCTTGATGAAAGTGGAAGAGAAAAGTGAAAAAGTTGGCTTAAAACTCAACATTCCGAAAACTAAGATCATGGCATCTGGACCCATCATTTCATGGCAAATAGACGGGGAAACAATGGAAACAGCAACAGACTTTTTGGGCTCTAAAATCACTGCTAATGGTGAGTGCAGCCATGAAATTAAAAGATGCTTGATCCTTGGAAGAAAAGTTATGACCAATCTGATAGCATATTAAAAAGTGAAGACATTACTTTGCCAACAAAGGTCCACCTAGTCAAAGCTATAGTTTTTCCAGTGGTCATGTATGGATGTGAGAGTTGGACTATAAAGAAAGCTGAGCACCAAAGAACTGATGCTTTTGAATTGTGATGTTGGAGAAGACTCTTGAGAGTCCCTTGGACTGAAAGGAGATCCAAACAGTCCATCCTAAAGGAAATCAGTCCCGAATGTTCATTGGAAGGACTGATGCTGAAGCTGAAGCTCCAATATTTTGGCCACTTGATCCAAAGAACTGACTCATTGGAAAAGACCCTGATGCGGTGAAAGATTGAAGGCAGGAGGAGAAGGGGACGACAGAGGATGAGATGGTTGGATGGCATCACTGTCTCATGGACATGAGTTTGAGTAAGCTCTGGAAGTTGGTGATGGACAGGGAAGCCTGGAGTGCTACAGTCCATGGGGTCGCAAAGAGTTGGACACGAGTGAGCGACTGAACTGAACTGAACACATGTCATGGGGATCTATTAGCCTCAGCTCAGGCTTATCTGCATAGCTCACTCCTTCTGCCAGTGTGTTCTGCCCTCTGAAAGGCATGAGGTACACGGCCAATAGGAGGCTTCCCCTTGGTTGGGAAGCAATGCCAATAGTCCATTCCTGCCCACTGACTCAGCATCCATAAAGTTCTCAGGAATCTTCATAAACCCCTTTGGATGTTATTACCCTCTCTCTGTATCCCTTACCCTCCCAGGATTCTAGCCTGAGAAGAAGACTAGGTGACCCAAGTCTGACCTCAGAGCCCTACCTCTACTCTCTCTCTTCTCTTTCCAAATCAGGATAGAGGAATCCAGCTTTTCTTGCATCATCCTGTTTTGTAGGATCTCTTTTACATCAGGAGAAGGGGGCGACAGAGGATAAGATGGTTGGATGATATCACTAACTTGATGGACATGAGATTGATCAAGCTCCAGCAGTTGGTGACAGACAGGGATGCTTGGTGTACTGCAGTCCATGGGGTTGCAAAGAATTGGACTCTACAGAGCAACTGAACTGAACTAAACTTCCTTCTTCCCTTTCTTTGGGAACTTAATAGTAGATAGGATAAAGGGAGAGAAGCTGATCTGCCAATAAGGGAATGTAAGTCAGAAGCTATTTAGGAAATTGTTTGGTGTTGGAGTAGTAATATAATAAAAAAAAGTATAATATGATAAGTGTGGTATGATAAACAGAAATCTAGAGTTCAGAAATCAGTGGTAATTTTTGGCACATTGCAAACACTGCAAATATTATATCACAGGTAACCAGACACATAGAGTCTATCTCTGTCCATCTTCAAAAATAATATGTCCCATTCAGAAAGCCCCAAGCTCTACATACTCATTTTACACACCTTTAAGCCCAAATATGCCCTGGCCCAGATCCACTTCTTCTGGTTGTGTGGTTTAACTGTGCTTACCAAATAGTGCATTTCTTACTAATTGAAGGTTTGTAGCAACTGTGTCCAGCAAGTCTATAGGCACCATTTTTCCAACAATACAATTTTTTCATTAAGACATATACCTTGTTTTTTTTTAGACATAATGCTATTACATACTTAACAGACTACAGTATAGTGTAGAAATAACTTTTATATGCATTGGGAAATGAAAAAATTGTGTGACTCACTCTATTGCAATACTCACTTTATTGCAGTGGTCTGGAACCAAACCTGCGATATCTCTGAGGTATGACTGCATTGTGAAGAATCACATTTGTCCTAATCTGCTTCTACCTCTGGTCAGGGTCTCTATTCCCTAGAGTCACCATTCAATTCCAGTTCAGGAAAGAGTAGCTCTTCTCTGCAAACTCAGATTCTACAGTAAACAACCAAGTAACTAACCACAGCGATGAATAGCTTTTTTCCTGTCCATAAGATTCTTGACTCTGTTCACTTTTCTCTTTACCCAGCTATCTTCAGTCTCCGATATTTGCCTGTGTTCCTCTTTACATCTAATAAGCTTGAATTTGTAATCATTCTCTCTCTAATTAGATGAAGGCTGATACTGTTTTGACAAGGGAAATTCAACAACAGCCACAATATTTCACCATTCATCCCTTCATTCAACAAATATTCATTAAGAGCCTGCTCTAGGCCAGGCACTGTTTTGGATGGTTAATAATATCCTAGCCTTTCTGGGCTTATTCTCTTGTAGGCAGAAGAGTAACATTTCTGTACTTATCCAAATAAAACCTTTTAAGTAGGAATGTTATGGTAGAACTAGGTGTTGTTTTTCGGTTTTTATCTATACAATTTAATTGTGACCAGTAACCACATTTCAGAATTCTGATTTTTCTCTTTACTGTATTTTAAGTAAGAATAATCATACAGTAAGAATACTGACTTGTGTATCACTTTCTGCTTAAATTAAGGTCTCTGGGGTAACAGTAGAAAACATTTATAGAAAACATAGGATGAAGGTATAATTATGCCTATATTCTATAGGCAATCAAAGACTATGAGGGAGACCAGTATTTACTTTTATTTTCAACTCTTTAAAATTCTTGACAAAAAAAAAAATGGAAACTCTCCTCCAAACATCAATATTAAAGTAAGTATGCTCATTTTCACCACTAGTATTCAATATTTTCCTGGAAATTCTAGCCAGAGAAATTAGATAAGAAAAAAAGAATAAAAGAAGAATTGAAAAAGAAGAAATAAAGCCATCTCTATTCACAGATGACTTGATACTCTTGATCCTACAGACAGACTCCTGAAGAATGCACAAGAAGCTATTTGTCCTAATAAACAAAGTCAGCAAAATTACAAGGTATAAGATCAATACACAAAAATCCATTGTGTTTCTATACATCTGCTTTGAAAAATTTGAAAGAACTGAAGGAGGTACTTCTATTTATAGTAGGAATAAATCCTTCCTGGTTTCCCTGGTGGCTCAGAGGGTAAAGCGTCTGCCTGCAATCCCGGAGACCTGGGCTCAATCCCTGGGTTGGGAAGATCCCCTGGAGAAGGAAATGGCAACCCACTCCAGTATTCTTGCCTGGAAAATCCCATGGATGGAGAAGCCTGGTGGGCTTCAGTCCATGGGGTTGCAAAGAGTTGGACACAACTGAGCAACTTCACTTCTTCACTTCAACCTTTCTGGAGCTTATTTTCTAGTGAAGGGAAACAATAAATAAGCAGATAAATGATTGACTGGTTGATAGATGATTAGGCAGCTCTCAGTGCCATAATGGAAAATAAGGCCTAAGGACAAAGAATGACAGGGTCAGGATGGAGGTGTTACTTGGTTTTGGACAAGATAGTCTTGGAAGACCTTTATGATAAGGGACATTGAGCAGAGGCTTTAAAAGATAAGAGAACAAGTCAAGTGATTATCTTGGGGAACAACACACTGGCAAAGCAGGAACAGTCACCAAGAGTTTGAGGAGGAAAAGGTTTGGTATGTTCTAGAAATGGAAAGAGTATCAATATATCTAGAGCAGGAGGAAGAAGCAGGAAGAGTGGAAGGACATACAGTCAGAGAGGCAATGAGGGGGAGACCACATTAGTTCTCAAACACTGTGGTAAGGATATTATTCCAAGTTACCTGTCCATTTGGAAAGTTTTGAGAGGATTTGACTTATATGTTTTTGGTTTTGTTTTAATTTTTACTTTTACTTTATTTTGCTTTACAATATTGTATTGGTTTTGCCATCCATTGACATGAATCTGCCACGGGTGTACATGAGTTCCATATCCTGAACCCCCCTCCCACATCCCACCCCATGTCATTTCTCTGGATCATCCCTGTGCACCACCCCCAAGCATCCTGTATTCTGCATCGAACATAGACTGGTGATTCGTTTCTTACCTGATAGTATACATGTTTCAATGCCATTCTCCCAAATCATCCCACCCTCTCCCTCTCCCACAGAGTCTAAAAGTCCATTCTGTACATCTGTGTCTCTTTTGCTGTCTCGCATAAAGGGTTATCATTACCATCTTTCTAAATTCCATATATATGCGTTAGTATACTATATTGGTGTTTTTCTTTCCGGCTTACTTCACTCTGTATAATAGGCTCCAGTTTCATCCACCTCATTAGAACTGATTCAAATGTATTCTTTTTAACACCTGAGTAATACTCCATTGTGTATATGTACCACAGCTTTCTTATCCATTCATCTGCTGATGGACATCTAGGTTGTTTCCATGTCCTGGCTATTATAAACAGTGCTGCGATGAACATTGGGGTACATGTGTCTCTTTCAATTCTGGTTTCCTCGGTATGTATGCCCAGAAATGGGATTGCTGGGTCATAAGGCAGTTCTATTTGCAATTTTTTAAGGAATCTCCACTCTGTTCTCCATAGTGGCTGTACTAGTTTGCATTCCCACCAACAGTGTAAGAGGGTTCCCTTTTCTCCACACCCTCTCCAGCATTTATTGCTTGTAGACTTCTGGATCGCAGACATTCTGACTGGTGTGAAATGGTACCTCATTGTGGTTTTGATTTGCATTTCTCTGATAATGAGTGATGTTGAGCATCTTTTCATGTGTTTGTTAGCCATCTGTATGTCTTCTTTGGAGAAATGTCTATTTAGTTCTTTGGCCCATTTTTTGATTGGGTCGTTTATTTTTCTGGAATTGAGCTGCAGGAGTTGGTTGTATATTTTTGAGATTAGTTGTTTGTCAGTTGCTTCATTTGCTATTATTTTCTCCCATTTTGAAGGCTGTCTTTTCACCTTGCTTATATTTTCCTTTGCTGTGCAGAAGCTTTTAATTTTAATTAGGTCCCATTTGTTTATTTTGCTTTTATTTCCAGTATTCTGGGAGGTGGATCATAGAGGATCCTGCTGTGATTTATGTCGGAGAGGGTTTTGCCTAGGTTCTCCTCTAGGAGTTTTATAGTTTCTGGTCTTAGGTTTAGATCTTTAATCCATTTTGAGTTTATTTTTGTGTATGGTGTTAGAAAGTGATCTAGTTTCATTCTTTTACAAGTGGTTGACCAGTTTTCCCAGAAAATTACTAGAGCTAATCAATGAATATAGTAAAGTTGCAGGATATAAAATCAACACACAAAAATCCCTTGTATTCCTATACATTAATAATGAGAAAGCATAAAAAGAAATTAAGGAAATAGTCCCATTCACCATTGCAACGAAAACAATAAAATACTTAGGAATATATCTACCTAAATAAACTAAAGACCTATATATAGAAAACTATAAAACACTAGTCAAAGAAATCAAAGAGGACACTAATGGATGGAGAAATATACCATGTTCATAGATCAGAAGAATCAATATAGTGAAAATGAGTATACTACCCAAAGCAATCTACAGATTCAATGCAATCCCTATCAAGCTACCAGCAGTATTTTTCACAGAGCTAGAACAAATAATTTCAAGATTTGTATGGAAATACAAAAAACCTCGAATAGCCAAAGCAATCTTGAGAAAGAAGAATGGAACTGGAGGAATCAACCTGCCTGACTTCAGGCTCTACTACAAAGCCACAGTCATCAAGACAGTATGGTACTGGCACAAGACAGAAATATAGATCAATGGAATAAAATAGAAAGCCCAGAGATAAATAAACACACCTATGGACACCTTATCTTTGACAAAGGAGGCAAGAATATACAATGGATTAAAGACTTATATGTTTTTTAAAAAATTTGTTTCTGAGCTGAAAATTTAAGCCTGAATTTGGTAATAAGGAGTTCATGATCTGAGCCACAGTCAGCTCCCGGTCTTGTTTTTGCTGACTGTATAGAGCTTCTCCATCTTTGGTTGCATAGAATATAATCAATCTGATTTCAGTGTTGACCATCTGGTGATGTCCATGTGTGGAGTCTTCTCTTGTGTTGTTGGAAGAGGGTGTTTGCTATGACCAGTGCATTTTCTTGACAAAACTCTATTAGTCTTTGCCCTACTTCATTCCGCATTCCAAGGCCAAATTTGCCTGTTACTCCAGGTGTTTCCTGACTTCCTACTTTTGCATTCCAGTCCCCTATAATGAAAAGGACATCTTTTTTGGGTGTTAGTTCTAAAAGGTCTTGTAGGTCTTCATAAAACCATTCTACTTCAGCTTCTTCAGCGTTACTGGTTGGGGCATAGACTTGGATAACTGTGATACTGAATGGTTTGCCTTGGAGATGAACAGAGATCATTCTGTCATTTTTGAGATTGCACCCAAGTACCACATTTCAGATTCTTTTGTTGACCATGATGGCGACTCCATTTCTTCTGAGGGATTCCTGCCCGTAGTAGTAGATATAATGGTCATCTGAGTTAAATTCACCCATTCCAGTCCATTTTAGTTCGCTGATTCCTAGAATGTTGATGTTCACCCTTGCCATCTCTTGTTTGACCACTTTCAATTTGCCTTGATTCATGGACCTGACATTCCAGGTTCCTATGCAATACTGCTCTTTACAGCATTGGATCTTAGGTTCTATCACTAGTCACATCCACAAGCTGGGTATTGTTTTTGCTTTGGCTCCATCCCTTCATTCTTTCTGAAGTTATTTCTCCACTGATCTCCAGTAGCATATTGGGCACCTAATGACCTGGGAGTTCCTCTTTTGGTATCCTATCATTTTGCCTTTTCATACTGTTCATGGGGTTCTCAAGGCAAGAATACTGAAGTGGCTTGCCATTCCCTTCTCCAGTGGACCATGTTCTGTCAGACCTCTCCACCATGACCTGCCCGTCTTGGGTTGCCCCGCAGGCATGGCTTGGTTTCATTGAGTTAGACAAGGCTGTGGTCCTAGTGTGATTAGATTGACTAGTTTTCTGTGAGTATGGTTTCAGTGTGTCTGCCCTCTGATGCCCTCTTGCAACACTTACCATCTTACTTGGGTTTCTCTTACCTTGGGCGTGGGGTATCTCTTCACAGCTGCTCCAGCAAAGCACAGCCCCTGCTCCTTACCTTGGACGAGGGGTATCTCCTTACTGCCACCATTCCTGACCTTCAACATGGGATAGATTGCCGGGAGAAATATCAATAACCTCAGATATGCAGATGACACCACCCTTACGGCAGAAAGTAAAGAGGAGCTAAAGAGCCTCTTGATGAAAGTGAAAGGGGAGAGTGAAAAACTTGGCTTAAAGCTCAACATTCAGAAAACGAAGATCATGGCATCTGGTCCCATCACTTCATGGGAAATAGATGGGGAAACAGTGGAAAGAGTGTCAGACTTTATTTTGGGGGGCTCCAAAATCACTGTCGATGGTGACTGCAGCCATGAAATTAGAAGACGCTTACTCCTTGGAAGAAAAGTTATGACCAACCTAGATAGCATATTCAAAAGCAGAGACATTACTTTGCCGACTAACGTCCGTCTAGTCAAGGCTATGGTTTTTCCTGTGGTCATGTATGGATGTGAGAGTTGGACTGTGAAGAAAGCTGAGTGCCGAAGAATTGATGCTTTTGAACTGTGGTGTTGGAGAAGACTCTTGAGAGTCCCTTGGACTGCAAGGAGATCCAACCAGTCCATTCTGAAGGAGATCAACCCTGGGATTTCTTTGGAAGGAATGATGCTAAAGCTGAAGCTCCAGTACCTTGGCCACCTCATGCGAAGAGTTGACTCATTGGAAAAGACTCTGATGCTGGGAGGGATTGGGGGCAGAAGGAGAAGGGGACGACCAAGGATGAGATGGCTAGATGGCATCACGGACTTGATGGACGTGAGTCTGAGTGAACTCTGGGAGTTGGTGATGAACAGGGAGGCCTGGCGTGCTGCAATTCATGGGGTCACAAAGAGTCGGACACGACTGAGCAACTGAACTGAATTGAACTGAGCTGAAAATAGACAATCCAGAGGCTAAGAGTGTAAACAAAAAGGCAATTAAGAGGCAGAACTGGAACTGTCCAGGCAAGATATGTTGGTTGGGACTTGGGCAGAAGTAGAGGACAGAGTCAAAGCATTTGTTGACCTGGAATGTGATCAAAAGAGATAAATAAAAAGTGACTTCTGGGTTTTTAGCCTGAGCAACTAGAGGAGTAAATTGTCATTTACCAAGAGGGAAAGCTAGACAGAAGTTGGTTGGGAAATTCATTTTTTAAGATATTTTAAGTTATGATATTAAAAATGTGGAGACATTACTTTGACAACAAAAGTCTGTATAGTTAAAATTATGGTTTTTCCAGTAGTCATGTATGAATGTGAGAGCTGGACCATAAAGAAGGCTGAGCATTAAAGAATTGATGCTTTCAAACTGTGGTGCTGGAGAAGACTCTTGAGAGTCCCTTGGACTGAAAGGAGATCCAACCAGTCAGTCTTAAAGGAAATCAATCCTGAATATTCATTGGAAGGACTGATGCTGAAGATGAAGCTCCAATACTTTGGCCACCTGATGTAAAGAGCCAGCTCATTGGAAAAGACCCTGATACTGAGAAAGATTGAAGGCAGTAGGAGAAAGGGATGACAGACGATGAGATGGTTGGATGGCATCACCAACTCAATGGATATGAGTTTGAGCAAGCTCCAGGAGATGGTGAAGGACAGGGAATCCTGGTATGCTGCAGTCCATGGGGTCACAAAGAGTCAGACACAACTGAGCAACTGAACAACAGCTGCTCTCCCTAGTGGCTCAGAAGGTTAAGAATCCACCTTCAGTGCAGGAGACCTGGGTTCGATCCCTAGGTCAGGAAGATCCCCTAGGGAAGGAAATGGCTACCCAATCCAGTATTCTTGACCAAAAAATCCCATGGACAGAGGAGCCTGGTGGGCTACAGTCCATGGGTTCCAAAGAGCCAGTCATGACTGAGCAACTAAGCATGCACGTACCACTCTCCAAGGCACTACTATTGAATAGATATACTATGAGTCCTTCCTTCTAACATTTACATCTTGTGTAATCCCGCTCTCCTTGATTATGGACTGGACCTAATGATATGCTTATAATAAATAAAATATTACAAAAGAAATTCTGAGATTAAGTTATAAAAGACAGATTTTTATCTTGCTAACCTCTCCCTCTAGTGCTCCTTACATGCTTCCCTTGATGAAGAGGATCACTTGGCAAAGAACCGAAAGTGACCTCTAGCCAACCAGTCAATGAAGAACTAAGACTATCAGTCCAGCTGTCCTTGAGTAAACAATTCATTCAATAACTGTGTGAGTTAACTTGAAAGCAGATCCTTCCCCAGTCAAATTTTCAGGTAAGACCATAAATCTGAGATCAACACTGTGATTGCAGTTTCTGAGAGATTATGAACCAGAGGACCCAATGAAGCCATAACTAGATTCCTGATCCCTAGAAACTATGAAATGCTGTGTGGTGTTGTTTTTTTAAGCCACTAAATTTTGGATCATTTGTTATTCAGAAATAGATGGCAAACACATTCGGAAAATAATACAGAAATCATCATAGTACAAATCACCATTTACTGAAGTTCCCTTCTTCTCCCCCTGTTTTGGGAATCTATGAAAAGCACTTAGTAGGAATTATATTGTCCTTGAGTTAACTTTCCTCTGGTATAACTACAGTTTGAGTCTTATCTAAAATTGAAGAAAGAAAACAATTAGTGAACAAGTCAGAAAATTTTTTTTGGATAAAAAGACTCTCCTGGCACCTCTGAATTAACACTGCAGAAGATAGCCAAAGATTCTGGTCCTGGTTTAAGTACTTTAAATCATCTCATTTGTTTTGAAACTCCTCTTTTCTCTCCTGCTGACTTTTCAGCAATTCCATCCCCACCTTAGTGACTTAACTCTAATTTAAGCTTCTTTCAAAACACATTATGATTTCTGCTTCACTGCCCTTGAATGCTGTTGAATTAAGACACCAGCATAATTAATGGACCACCTTACTAACACTATTTCTTCCTCACATCACTGAGGATGTGATGTCCAGTCATATTTCCTTTGGAAATTAAGACTGCTATCAGAAGTCACTGTCATTTATAAGTTAGTTAAGAAATAACAAACAGACAGACATACAGAAATAGTTAAAAATATTTGTTCACATAATAGGCTTTAAATAGTTTCCTTTTAAAAATTTTTAAATGAGTTGTGGTGATTAACTCTATGTGTCAACTTGACTGGGCTAAGGGGTGACCAAATAGCTGATATTTCTGGCTGTGTCTGAGAGGGTATTTCCAGAAGAGATTAACTATGACAAATAACCAAAAACTTGGTAGCTTAAAACATCAGAAATTTATTTTCTCACAATTCTGAAGGCCAGAAGTCTGAAATCAAGATGTCAGCAGGGTAACACTGCACTCCTGTAGGAAGTTTTAGGGGAGAATCTGTTCTCTGCTTCCTTCCACTTCTGATGACTGCAGATCTCCCTTAGCTTACAGACACATCACTCGAGTCTCTGCCTCCATCTTCACACTACCTTCTCCTCTGTGTGCCTAAGCCTTCTTTAATGTCGTTCTCCAATCTCCCTCTTCTTCTCTCTTATAAGAACATCATTCAGTAGAGCCTACCTAGTACCTAAGATGACCACCTCATCTCAAGATCCTTAACCACATCTGCAGAGACATTTTTTTTCCAAAATAAGATAATATTTACAGGTTCCAGGGGCCATTATTCAGCCCACATACTGTGGTCTTAATCTACCTGAGCTGGACCTGGAAAGACAACTCTACTTAAAGTAAGGATCCCTATAGCATGATCCAATCTGACAAAAGAAAAAAAAAAAAAGCAGGAGGGTAGATTAGAAAAAGAGCACCCAGGGGCCAAAAAGTGACAAGAAAGTTTACTGTCTACTCCAGGCTATTGGCAGGGAAAAAATAAAAGCTTCCTAAGAGAACTATGAAAAATAGAAATGCCAGGGGTATATACCACATGTGGGTGTGATATACAAATGTATGCTTAGCAGATGGTATGAATTTCAAGCCTGGAAGTTGACACAGTTCTTTCAGAACCCATGAAAACCCTGGGTCACTACAGAAGCAAGTGTAAAATCACTTTCTAAGGGCACATCCACAAGACAGGGAACATGGAAATTGTTTTACTTTAAGGAAACTGGAAGACCTAGGTTCTAGTAGCAAATATATACCTAATCTGAGAAGTTCCTAAGCAGTGTGGGTCCTGGTTCCCATCTTTTATAGCAGATGGTCTACCATTCCCCCAGGAAAGGCACTTCAGGAATACCATGAAAAATCAGAAGGCTATGATCATTTACAGATATACAAATAAAAATATATAATGCATAAAATGAACAAATATCCCTACACATATTTTTTTTAGTCCAACACATACAACTGAAAAAAAGTTGAAACCTTCTTCTGAATAACTTATCTAGTTTGGATACATCCAGACAAGATTTTTCTGTGCCATAGGAAGCAAGGACAGAAATATAAATGTGAGCATTTGTCACCTTTAAACATGGAATGAAAAATTTTTTAATATTTAGAAACTCACTGACATTCTGCCTAGAAAGTCATCTCAAAATACCCTTTAAAAAGTGAATGTGTAATGGAAATTTTGAGTTTCCTATTCACTGCTTCATGCCACCGTGTTTCCTTACTTTTGAAAAATCAATAGAGGCTATTAATCATTTCTCTCAAATACCCAGGAACTTCAGATGCTTTAAAGGTGAACTGCAAAACTTTAGGAGGGGTATTCAAGGAAGAATGTGACTGCCATTGTAAAAGTAAAAAAAAAAAAAAAAAAAAAAAACCTACCCCATGAGTTACAGATAATCACAGGCATTGTTAGTTATTAAATGATTATGGTCATGTTTCCTGGGGCTCCAGGTAGAAACCTCAGCCTCAGAAGTGTCACAGTAAACCAGTATAACCCTCAAATAAGAGGCAATGAAATAATTGCAAGCTAAGCTCTTTAAATAAGGATGTTGCCTCTGAATCATGGCTCAGGGTTTATTGCTCCTGAATATTTTAGGGTTTATTGCTCCTACCCTTAATGTTTTTCTCCTTTCTGTTTTGTCTAAATCTTTATAGGTAAGGTGGCACTGTCATCATCAGGAAGCAAAGAAAGTGCCACCAACAGAAGAGGCTGAATCATGAGAAGCATTCTGACTGGGATGTCTTCTTTTCCCAGAGTGGGAGGATCAGGAAGAGCATTCAAGAGAACCTCTGCAAGACAGTATCCACTTTATTTTAGAGAGGTCCCTGTCTCATACACATTTATATTTCAATGTATTTAGAAGCATCAAACACAGAAAGGTCTACTGCAGCTGATGAATTTAGTTTTAGAAAAGTGATTCGCAAACTTTAGCTTCCATCAGAATGCTCTGGAAGTCTAGATAAAACACAGATTGCTGGACCCACGCCCAGAATCTCTGATTCAGTCTGCCTGGGGCAGGGCTTAACTCAGTAAGTCTGGAGCGGGGTAACAATTTACATTTCTTTCAAGTTCCCAGGTGGTGTTGAGGCTGTAATCCAAGGACCACACTTTGAGAGCCACTGGTTTAAAACAACGAACTTTTGACTAATTATCAATAATTATTTAGAACAAATATTTCATTTATTCTGCTGTTCTCAATAAAACCACTGTTTGAATAAAGACTTCAGTAGGGCTCAAGTACCCAGATAGTGAAAAATAAATGTAGGAAAGGATTATAAAGACAATGATAGTGACAAGGAGATCAGTCCCGGGTGTTCGTTGGAGGGCCTGATGTTGAAGCTGAAACTCCAATACTTTGGCTACCTGATGCAGAGAGCTGACTCATTTGAAAAGACCCTGATGCTGGGAAAGATTGAGGGCAGGAGGAGAAGGGGACGACAGAGGATGAAATGGCTGGATGGCATCACCGACTCAATCGACATGGGTTTGGATGGACTCCAGGAGTTGGTGATGGACAGGGAGGCCTGGCGTGCTGCGGTTCATGGGGTCGCAAAGAGTCGGAAGTGACTGAGCAACTGAACTGAACACTTATCATAAATTATGCATTTTCTCTAATCCTCACAGCAAGACTTTGAAGTTTATATTATCTATCCCATTTTTCAGATAAAGAAACTAAAGCTCAGATTTTTCCAAGCACAACACTTGTATTTTTTTCTATTCCACTTGACTGGCAAGAAGTAACAAGATCATGGCCAGTTGCCCTAGCTCAACATTTTATAAGTCAAGTTTCCTACTGACAAGATATTGTTGGTTTCCCCTAAAATAGCACAAAAAGGAATACCAGTATATGATACTTAACATTGGCTGTTGGCAGGCTAAAACAGTTTGGTACCCCTGTCTAAAGTTACCCCCAATATGCTGTCTTTTTTTTCCCCCTTTTCTAATCTTTTTAGTTTTTAAGTTTCTAAAATTTCAAGCTAAAGAAGTCTCTGGAAAGTGCTAAAGACCTGAACAATATCCCAGGCTCAGTCTGGGAGGCCCTGTGAAGGATTACCTTTGTTGAGGTAGACCCAATAATTAGGTCTTTATAAAAATCTGTGTCCTACAGTACTTAGTTCTGTCTGAGTCAGTTATAAAAAACCATGCTTGTCTCTACTGGAAGCAGCATCTGCAGATTCAGGAAATGAAGTGAAGTCAGCACTAACTAAAGCGTAAAGGTTTTTCTTTCTTCTCATTTATGCTCATGGGCAGAAGCAACCAGAATTACTGAACTCCAGCCAGACTATGGTTGACTAAGGACAGCTGTCTTTCTCCAGTGCTAATCAGTAGAGACAAACACACGGTCAGCCCAGGACTGGATGGGGCAGTTGGACATATTCTGGAGAAAGTGCCTTGGCCCAAGTCCCACACAGCACAGTGTGGGGAAGGGAGGAAGGACTGCAGCGCAAGTGCAGGAGGCTCAGGTAACAGACGTCTGTTGGATTGGAAACGCTCTTATTAGCCTGGGTTTTTGAGGGAAACTCTTAAGTATCAAGTGCTGTAATGAAGAGCCGTTTTTTGGTAGATGAAGGAAAACAAGATGAGAGCAGAAATAGACTCTCCAGTGTGAATTAATTTATTCAACTGAGAGGGAAATATCACCTCCAACTAGGGCAACTTCAAGTTGTAATTAAGAGTAACTCTCCATGCTGTAGGCTGAGTGACATCTGGTGCCTGTCCTGGAATCCAAACAAGTCATCAGTAAGACACTTTAATCAGTGCACAGACTCCACACTCTGATGGCATCGCCGGATACCAGAATAGGGCAAGAGGCCAGGGTTTGATGCTTGCCCCCTTTCTCAAACTTCAAGAGCACGTTACTCCTCCTCCAAAAAAAAAAAAAAGTTGTAATATTCCCTTTTTTCTTTGGGTACCATGCCGGATAATAGCTTTCACATTTCTAATAGTTATTGATCCAACTGATTTCTGAATAAAAGGAGACGGAGGCAAGTTATTAGATGGGTTTTGCTCCTGCTGGTTATTACTTGATTTGAAAATGCTTTTGCAGCTTAACCAGAGCAGTTCAAGCCTGCCCTCTGGAATAGGGACCAGTTTTGCAGAAGACAATTTTTCCACAGACTCGGGAGGGGAGGGGTGGTTTCGGGATGATTCAAATGCATTATATTTATTGTGCACTGTATTTCTATTATTATTCCATCAGCTCCATCTCAGATCATCAGGCTGGGGACCCCTACTCTAGAGCCAGTCTCTTCCTCCATTAAAAAAGAAAACCCACCAGTTCTCTCTGAGCCCCATCACACTAGCACTCTAGTCAGAAAGTGGAGACACTGCTCCCTGGGCCATTCCCAAGTGAAAAAATCAAGGACAAAGTGACACATTTTACATGCAGCTGAGTCTCATTTCTAGGAAAGTTTTCAGATTTAAGACAGAAGAGATACCATTAACCTGTTGAGGAAAATTGCATAGGATAGGAGTCGGGGCACTTGTAATATAAGGGGCAGCTCCACCACTGACTATTTACTGTAAACTAATATATACCAAGCCTGATTTAAAAAGGATTTGAGGCAGCAGACAGTAACTCATTAAATGTGTGTCTTGGACAGTGCTTTTCCAGGCCTCAGGTTCTTTATCAGTCCATGTGACCAGTTGGAACATGCTACAAGGCAGCAGGTGATAAGAGATTAAGAAATGATACAGATAAAGTGGTTTGGGTGGACAGAAGAGGGAGGTACAACATTAAATCTCTAAGATCACTGATCAGCATCACCAATGATGATATGTAGGCTTAGCAATTTAGAATTTAACTTTCACACACATCATCCCTCTGATATGACCCTTAGAACTATCTTAGGTGGCAACCAGAACAGATGAGAAAAGAGATTGTCAAAAATGTCAATAACAAGCTATCATTATTTGTTCTGGACCAAAGTATTTTAGTGTCTCTTCCAGGTTTACCACTATATGAATTTGCAAAACATCTCATCTATCACTTAATGCCCTGATGCTTCCCAAACTTTAGGCCTTGGTCATTATAGTTCTCTGGGTTGCTCTTTCCTTGGTTCTACTTGTAAAAACTTCCCATTGTGAAGTCTCAGCTCAAATGTCTTCTCCACTAGGAAACTTTTCATTAACTGTCATCTACCACTCTGTTTATAAAGAATTGATACCTCCCTCTTCTGTCCACCTAAACCACTTTCTCTGTATCCTTTCTTAATCTCTTATCACCTGCTGCCTACACTATAATCATTTGAGGACCTTCCATGTCACTTTTCACTAGATTTGATGATGTAAGTGTTGATGTTTGCATTTTCCTTAGGGTCTTGGATTGGGCCTTACATGTCCCTGTTAATAAACATGTGCTGAGTTAGGCTATCCTTTATTAGGTATCCTTATTTCTACATGATGAGCTTTATTTCTTTCTTATATTTATAACAAGTACTTGAAGAAATGGGCAACATTTTTCAAAATTAGAGAGGAGTTGGGTGCTCTTTTCATTTTACTAGGTCTTGCCTGGAAACCAATTTTATGAATGGCTCTGAAGGGAGCACTGATGGAAATGCCTAGCACCCAAATATGATACATTTTCTAGGCCAACCTCTAACATAGTAGACAGATTTCATCATCCCTTGATATTGTCAATGACGGGACACACTGCTTTAGGCTGCTACTTTAGAAAGTGAAACTCTAAGTGACCTGAACAGTTTTCCTTCACTGGAGGCAAAGGCTAAAAGTGGCTCCTCGCTGAACAGTTAGCCTGAGAATAATTTATGGCAGTTAATTAAACCCAAGCCTGATATTTCCTATTTTCAAAGGGGCAACCAATTATTTACTCATTCATTTCTCTTGATGTGCTTCGGAGCAGTTTTAAGTACATCGTCAAATGTCAAACAGAGGTGAGTGGCAACCTAGAATTAAAGCAGCCACCAATCTGTGCCTTGGGCTCTGCTTCTCTTGGTCCACTGAGCACTATGACTTAGAAATGAAACTGTTACGCTCTAATGCTCTGCACTTTTTTTTCAGATTTCATTTTAATAACTTTATTGACATGTCAAGGTAGACAAAGTTGTCAAAGGTGGTATCAAATGGCCACATAAATCAAAGCTTGATCTATCCTCATATCCCATTACTTTACTGTCTCTATCTAACACAATCAGAGTGTGTTCACAAATCTCTGATGCTTTGCAAATGTCAGACAGACTTTCACTTTCTCCTTGAAGAGTCTATCAAGTTATGGAACAGACATCTCTGTTATTTTCTATCTGGGAATCTGACTGGACTTTAAACACTATTTTGTAATGAAATTCATTCAATAGTTTGACATAGTTTCTTATGCAGTTGTGCATGGAAATGATTAAAGTTTGAAAATGGGGGTGACCACTTTCTACTCCTACCATCATGGAAGACATTGCTAACTAATTACAAACTTTGTATCAGTCAACGTTTCCCAGAGAAATGGGGTCTTCCCAGGTAGCTCAACTTGTAAAGAACCCACCTGCTATGTGGGAGACCTTGGTTTGATCCCCTGGATTGGGTTGGGAAGATCCTCTGGAAGGTCACAGAGAGTCAAACATGACTGAGCAACTAAGCACAGCACAGCACTCCAGAGAAACAGAACTAATAGGAGATAGGTATGTACAAAGAGACATATTATAAGGAATTGGCTCACACAATTATGGAGGCAAGAAGTCCCAATGTAACAGAGTGAGACCCAGAGGAGCCAATGGTTTAGTCTCAATATGACTTAAAATGCCTGAGAATCAGGAGAGGTGATGGCACACTTCCAGTACTAATCTCTGAACTCAAGAAGAGCCAATATTTTATTCATGTCCAAAAGCAGGAAAAAAGCTAATGTCCCAGTTCCAAGGCACTCAGGCAGGAAGAATCGTCTCTACTCAGGGGATGGTCAGCCTTTCTGTTCTACTCCGGCCTTCAACTAATTGAATGGGGCCCACTCACAATAGGGAGGACAATCTATGTTACTCAGTCTGCAAGTTTAAGTGTTAATCTCATCCAAAAACACCCTCACAGAACACGTGGAATAATGTTTGCCCAAATATCCAGACAGCCCACTGCCTAGTCAAGTTGACACATAAAATTACCATCACAGTCCTCTCACCCAATGAGCCCAAACAAGCTTCAGCATTCATTAGGCGTGTGCCCCGGGTCAGTCACCCCCAATCAACCAGCATAGGAACAAGAGCTGAAACCTATTTAATATGTCAAAGTCTAGTAAAAAGTCATACTGGGTCACTGTAAAGAATCATAAGAGTGCTAGAGCTGGTTGGATCTATGGTTCATTAAGCTCAATATCCTATTATAGCAGCAACTACCAAGGAAGAACTGAGGGAGGGATCCGTGTCCTCTTTGACATCTCTTCCTTTAGTACAGCTAATGGATCTACAGGTCATAAAATTTACCCAAGGCCATTTTGAATTCTAGTTTTGCAAATGAGCAATAACGAAGCCAGAAAATGTCTTTAGGCATGGGGAAGGGCAGAGCTGGCTCTTGGCAACTGATTGACAGACATTTCATTGAGACTTCCTAACACTCTCAATGGCACAAGTTTGAGACAATTGGTGATTTCATTTGGTTGGCTTAAGACTTTTACTTACAAAGCTATTCTTTCTGTATTCATAATTCCCCTTGCAGAGCCTACAAATACATCATGGTTTTGTTCCTTCATAATTAACAAACAGTTATTCAGTACCTGCCAGGAATAATATGTTATTTCATTTGTGACTCCCCTATACACACCACACTAACACAAAACACATGAAGAATCTCATTCTATTTCAGGACAGCCCTGTGACTCCTGTCTCAGTTACTCTGGTCCTTAGTCTTCACTAAATTATCACTTTCTAGGGAGGACTTTTGAGTCACCATGACTAAAAGTACAAATTATGCTTCCCATCCCTAATGACTTTTTTTCTTTCCTGCTTTATTTTTCTCTTCAGCACCATCTAACATGGTCTCTATTCTACCTATTTTTCTTATTTACTATTTTTATCCACCCCTACTTTTCACTTTCATGCACTGGAGAAGGAAATGGGAACCCACTCCAGTGTTCTTGCCTGGAGAATCCCAGGGACGGGGGAGCCTGGTGGGCTGCCATCTATAGGGTTGCACAGAGTTGGACACGACTGAAGTGACTTAACAGTAACAGTAACAATGTAAGGGGGTAGGGATTATTTTTAAATTTTTATTTTTACTTTATTTTATTTTACAATACTGTATTGGTTTTGCCATACATTGACCTGAATCCACCACGGGTGTACATGCGTTCCCAAACATGAACCCCCCTCCCACTTCCCTCCCCATAACATCCCTCTGGGTCATCCCCGTGCACCAGCCCCAAGCATGCTGTATCCTGCATCAGACATAAACTGGCAATTCAATTCTTACATGATAGTATATATGTTTCAGTGCCATTCTCCCAAATCATCCCACCCTCTCCCTCTCCCTCTGAGTCCAAAAGTCTGCTATACACATCTGTGTCTTTTCAGCTGTCTTGCATACAGGGTCATCATTGCCATCTTTCCAAATTCCATATATATGTGTTAGTATACTGTATTGGTGTTTTTCTTTCTGGCTTACTTCACTCTGTATAATCGGCTTCAGTTTCATCCATCTCATCAGAACTGATTCAAATGAATTCTTTTTAACAGCTGAGTAATACTCCATTGTGTATATGTACCACAGCTTTATTATCCATTCATCTGCTGATGGACATCTAGGTTGTTTCCATGTCCTGGCTATTATAAACAGTGCTGCGATGAACATTGGGGTACATGTCTCTCTTTCATTTCTGGTTTCCTTGGTGTGTATGCCCAGAAGTGGGATTGCTGGGTCATAAGGTAGTTCTATTTGCAATTTTTTAAGGAATCTCCACACTGTTCTCCATAGTGGCTGTACTAGTTTGCATTCCCACCAACAGTGTAGGAGGGTTCCCTTTTCTCCACACCCTCTCCAGCATTTATTGCTTGCAGATTTCTGGATCGCAGCCATTCTGACTGGTGTGAAGTGGAACCTCATTGTGGTTTTGATTTGCATTTCTCTGATAATGAGTGATGTTGAGCATCTTTTCATGTGTTTGCTAGCCATCCGTATGTCTTCTTTGGAGAAATGTCTGTTTAGTTCTTTGGCCCATTTTTTGATTGGGTCGTTTATTTTTCTGGAATTGAGCTGCATAAGTTGCTTATATATTTTTGAGATTAGTTGTTTGTCAGTTGTTTCATTTGCTATTATTTTCTCCCATTCAGAAGGCTGTCTTTTCACCTTGCTTATATTTTCCTTTGTTGTGCAGAAGCTTTTAATTTTAATTAGATCCCATTTGTTTATTTTTGCTTTTATTTCCAGAATTCTGGGAGGTGGATCATAGAGGATCCTGCTGTGATTTATGACGGAGAGGGTTTTGCCTATGTTCTCCTCTAGGAGCTTTATAGTTTCTGGTCTTACATTTAGATCTTTAATCCATTTTGAGTTTATTTTTGTGTGCGGTGTTAGAAAGTGATCTAGTTTCATTCTTCTACAAGTGGTTGACCAGTTTTCCCAGCACCACTTGTTAAAGAGATTGTCTTTACTCCATTGTATATTCTTGCCTCCTTGGTCAAAGATAAGGTGTCCATATGTGTGTGGATTTATCTCTGGGCTTTCTATTTTGTTCCATTGATCTATATGTCTGTCTTTGTGCCAGTACCATACTGTCTTGATGACTGTGGCTTTGTAGTAGAGCCTGAAGTCAGGCAAGTTGATTCCTCCAGTTCCATTCTTCTTTCTCAAGATTGCTTTGGCTATTCGAGGTTTTTTGTATTTCCATACAAATCTTGAAATTATTTGTTCTAGTTCTGTGAAAAATGTGCCTGGTAGCTTGATAGGGATTGCATTGAATTTGTAAATTGCTTTGGGTGGGGGTAGGGATTTTTGTCTGCTTTGCTCATTGCTGCATTTCTAGCACTTAAAGCAACATCTAATACATAGTAGGTATTCAGCATATTTGTGGAATAAGTGGATGGATAATCACTCTTAGGGAAGCATAATTATTACCATTTTACTGATAAAGACAGGCAGTTCAGTTCAGTTGCTCAGTCATGTCCGACTCTTTGTGACCCTATGGACTGCAGCATGCCAGACCTCTCTGTCCATCACCAACTCCTGGACTTTACTCAAACTTATGTCCATTGAGTCAGTGATGCCATCCAACCATCTCATCCTCTGTCATCCCATCTCCTCCTGCCTTTAATCTTTCCCAGCATCAGGGTCTTTTTCAAATGAGTCAGTTCTTCGCATCAGGTGGCCAAAGTACTGGAGGTTCAGCTTCAGCATTAGTCCTTCAAATGAATATTCAGGACTGATTTCCTTTAGGATGGACTGGTTGGATCTTCTTGCTGTCCAAGGGACTCTAAAGAGTCTTTTCCAACACCACACTTCAAAAGCATCAATTCTTCGGCACTCAGCTTTCTTTATAGTCCAACTCTCACATCCATAAATGACTCCTGGAAAAACCATAGCCTTGACTAGACAGACCTTTGTTGGCAAAGTAATGTCTCTGCTTTTTAATATGCTATCTAGGTTGGTCGTAACTTTTCTTCCAAGGAGCAAGCACCTTTTAATTTCATGGCCGCAGTCACCATCTGCAGTGATTTTGGAGCCCGCAAAAATAAAGTCTGATACTGTTTCCGTTGTTTCCCCATCTATTTGCCATGAAGTGAGGGGTCCAGATGCCATGATCTTCGTTTTCTGAATGTTGAGCTTTAAGCCAACTTTTTCATTCTCTTCTTTTACTTTCATCAAGAGGCTCTATAGTTCTTCTTCACTTTCTGCCATAAGGGTGGTGTCATCTGCATATCTGAGGTTATTGATATTTCTCCCAGTAATCTTGATTCCAGCTTGTGCTTCATCCAGTCCAACATTTCTCATGATGTACTCTGCATAAAAGTTAAATAAGCAGGGTGACAATATATAGCCTTGATGTACTCCTTTCCCGATTTGGAACCAGTCTGTTGTTCCATGTCCAGTTCTAACTGTTGCTTCCTGACCCGCATACAGATTTCTCAAGAGGCAGGTCAGGTGGTCTGGTATTCCCATCTCTTTCAGAACTTTCCACAGTTTGTTGTGATCCACACAGTTAAAAGTTTTGGTATAGTCAATAAAGCAGAAATACATGTTTTTCTGGAACCTTCTTGCTTTTTCTATGATCCAATGGATATTGGCAATGTGATCTCTGGTTCCTCTGCCTTTTCTAAAACCAGCTTGAACATCTGGAAGTTCACGGTTCATGTACTCTGTTGAAGCCTCACTTGGAGAATTTTGAGCATTACTTTGCTAGTGTGTGAGATGAGTGCAATTGTGCAGTTGTTTGAACATGCTTTGTCATTGCCTTTCTTTGGGATTGGAATGAAAACTAACCTTTTCCAATCCTGTGGCCACTGCTGAGTTTTCCAAATTTGCTGGCATATAGAGCGCAGCACTTTCACAGCATCATCTTTCAAGATTTGAAATAGCTCAGTTGGAATTCCATCACCTCTACTAGCTTTGTTTGTAGTGATGCCTCCTAAGGCCAACTTGACAGGCAAGTGCATGGGACTTCCCTAGTGGTCTACTGGTTAAGAATCTGCCTTTCATTGCAGGGGACATGGGTTCAATCCCTGGTCAGGGAACTAAGATCCCTCATGCCAAGGAGCAACTAAGCCCATGAGCCACAACTAATGAGTGCACACACTCTGGGGCCTGCATGCCACAACTAGAGAGAAGCCCACACACCAGAATGAAAAGCCCACATGATGCAGCCAAGACCTGATGCAGCCAATAAACAGATAAACAATGACAAGCAAATACAGAGAAATCAAGTAACTTGCTCAAGGTCATAAACACTTCCCCTCAAAAACGAAACCACAGAAAAAAAGAAAAAATTACCCTAAAAGTAGTTGTATTGATTTGGATACTGCTTCAGTTAGTGAACCATGCATGCCTATACTCTGGCATGTAACAAGCATGCAGAATCTCTGTCCCTGTGTTTAGCGTGTGTTCCTGGGTCTGCGTTAATCTTTGGTCACTAGCAGTGCATCTCCAAGAGTCTATCTCTAACACTGTACCTGAACAAAAAGGCAGGAGCAAATATATTCCAGGCAAGTAAAATCCTCTAATTTCATTCAATTCTATAACAATGACTTACATTTGTAAAACTCTTAACTCTTCTTTCCTTGAGCTTTCATACAGATTTCATTTAACATCACTCTTGTGAAGTGGACTGGACTGGTAGTATTATCTCCATTTTACAATAGAGAAAATGAAAAATCAGAACAGCCATGTGATTGGCTCAAGATCATACATCAAATGACAGATAGCGCTGAAGTTGGAATTGGGCAAAGTAGGGACTCGAATCAGACAGGCCTGGCATCAAACCCTTATCTTGTCTTTTCTAGCTGGGTGACTGAGGGAGGTTACTTAAAGTCTCTGAATCTCTGTCTCTTTATCTACAAAATGGGGACCCTTACCCATCACAACGTGGTTGTGGGAAGTAAATGATGTGATGTGTACAATGCAGTGAGCCCAATGACAGGGACATAAAAGGAACACTCACGCCCATCCCTGCCCTGATCCCTGCTCTCCTCCCTGCTTCCTAGCCCAGTGCTCGTCCAACCAGAACAATTAGATAACTCTGGATGGAGACGCATTTTTTTTATGGACTTATTTTAAAGGCTGGTGCACATTTCAGTGAATTTATTAGTAACTCAGTCAGAGAATTCAAGACCCAGTAGGGTATTTCACAGTCTAAATGCCAGATGTACTTATAGGAGACCAAAGCATGTGTAAATAGGATTGGGAGCAGCTCCTGACTTTCTCAATAAAACCTAAGATACTGTGGTTTTGCTGAAGGCCTCCTGTGAGAAGTATTTTTCACTATAAAAATGTATAATATCATATAAGAAATGAATTGCCAGTCTAGGTTCAATGCAGGATACAGAATGCTTGGGGCTGGTGCACTGGGATGACCCAGAGGGATGGTATGGGGAGGGTGGTAGGAGGGGGGTTCAGGATTGGAAACACATGTAAACCCATGGCAGATTCATGTTGATGTATGGCAAAACCAATACAATATTGTAAAGTAAAATAAATAAATAAATAATTTTTAAAATGCAGTGTTTTGGTAACAGGTTATCATAGTGTGCACCAAAAGAACTGTCACTGAACAGATTCATTTTGATATTAATTGATGTTTTCTCATCTTTCACATATACTATTTATATGCACAACATACCCTTCAATAAAGCATGCCTAAAAACAGAGATCTGATACCACAGCATTAATGACAATATTTAGTTAAAAGCATGGAGTCTGGGAATTCCCTGATAGTCTGGTGGCCAAGATTCTGAGCTGCCAACACAGGGGGCCCGGGTTTAATCCCTGATCAAGGAACTAGATCCCATGTGCCACAACTAAGAGTTTGCAATGCCACAACTAAGACCCATTACAGTCAAATAAATAGATAAAAATAAATATTTTTTTAAAGGCCTGGAGTTTTCCATAAGCACACAACATTATTGGGTGGTGAAAACTGAGACCATTTCGAGAAGCTGAAAAACTTCCCTGATGGTTTCCAAACTCCAAGTCTACTGCTGAATTCCAGAGAATGCCTTCTCTTCTCACTATGTAAATCACTAGATATACACAGTGTACACTTGACATCTACTGACAGCATTGGAAGGGACTTTGCTATCATTGGTAAAGTTGTGGTTAACAGACATAACCAACAAACTAGTATTTTTACTGTTCTAGTTGATTACTCTTAATACGACAACATATAAAACATTGCTTTACAGTTAAACCTTAACTTTTGCTTATGAACAGTGACAGGCTAATGAAGCTTTGCACTTGACCTGACTTTAAGCTGGTTTGCCCAACACAGAGAGCCAGGCCCAGAACTCCCTCTCTGTTACTCCCATGCTCCATCTCAGACACACCACAGCCCATGTGCCTGAGCACATTTCCTGCCATGACTTGCCCTCTGATGAGCAGTGTGTTGAGCTTTAAAAGCCCCTGGCAGTGTTTAGCAGTGGCCCCTTCCTCTTCTCCAGGAAGGATGGGCTCATACCTTCTCCCCTCCCTTTTGTCTCTGCATACTCAGCTACCCTTTCCTGGAATTTATCTGGCTGGGCCATTGAGTATCTTCTTATTGCAATAGACCCCTTAGTAAAGGTTTTTCTTATTAATGTCCAGACTGCTTTTTTTCTCACTTTGAAAACAGTAGTCCCTGACTAGATTCTCCAATCCTGATTGAAGATCTCAGCTTCCTAGAATACATAGTACAAAGTAAGCAGGAGGCACTCGTTGCTCTGCTGTTAGGGTTTACATCTTGGATTCACCACCAGCCTCTAAGCTACCTGAGAGCAGAAGCCAGAGCTGACTTTCTTCTTCATCTTACCTCAGCACCTAGCATAGTGCCAACACAGAGCAGATAGTCAATTTGTGCCTGTTGGATGAATTAGCAAATTCTTTTCAATCAATAATATTCATGTACTATGTGTCATGTACTAGGCATTGTTTTTTGTGCCTGAGATACATCATAGAGCAAAAAAGCAAAAATGCCTGTCCTAGTAGGGTTCATACTGTAACAAAGATGAAAAAAGAAAATCTTGTGGTATGTCAAATGATACATACTATGGGAGGGGGTAGAAAACAGAATGAGAAGAATCAGGAATGGGGGCATGGGAAGGGCATGAGTTGCCATTTTTTTATTGGAGTATAGTTGCTTTACAAGGTTGCATTATTTTCTGCCGTACAGGAAAGGGAATCAGCCATAGGTATACCTATATCCCTCTCTTTTGGATTTCCTTCTCATTTAGGTCACCATCTAGCATTAAGTAAAGTTCCTTGTGCTATACAGTAGGTTCTCACTAGTTATCTATTTTATACATAGTATCAATAGTATATATATGTCAAGCTCAATCTCCCAATTCATCTCACACCCACCTCAACTAGGAATAGAAATGTATACCATTTTTAATAGGGTAATCTGGAGGAAAAAGTTTCAATTAAACAAAGACTGGAAGAAGATGAGGAAATCAGCTGCCCAAATATCTAGTGGAAAACTGCTCCACAGTGGAGGGACTGCTGATACAAAGGTCCTGAGGCGAGAGTGTCCCCAAGGTATTTGAAGAACTGGAAGAAGACTGACTGGCATGGGTGAAGCAGAGTTTGGAGAGAGCGGTAGGAGGCAAGACATAACAAAAGAGTGGATCCCGGAAGGCCTCTGAAATCATCATAAGATGACGGTTCTTCCTCAGAATGAAATAGGGAGCTAGTGTAGTTCTTGTGCAGAGGAATGATGTGATCTAACTTCTGTTTTCAAAGGACCACCGTGGCCGCTGTTGAGAATGAACTGGAGGTAAAAAGGAAAAGGTGGGGGAGGGTTGAGGGGGAGAGTAGCAGCAAGAAGTCTACTGCAGAGGCTTCTGTAATAACCCAAGTGAGCAATGGTGTGGCTCTGGCCAAGGTGACAGCCGCAGAGGTGGAGATACACGGTGAGATTCTAGAAAGGGTTTGAAGACAGAACCAGTGTATTTTTGGATGCTTGCACTCAGTACTTATTAACTTGTTAATACTTACTGATACTTATATCAACTTATTAATATTTATATTAATATTGATACTAATATGTATCGATTCATGATTACCACTGTAGTAACATGCTTTTTCATCATATTCCAACTTGAGAAGAGAAAGGGATAGCAGTAACTGGAAACTGCCATAAGATTATGGCTATGCCTATAAGAATGTGCTGAGCATGTAAATATCATCCAAGATGCATCATGTCAAGGTGGAAAGAAAACCTTCATAAAGGTTGAGAATGTCACTACTGAACAGTGCACTAAAGGTTCTAGGTATTTGGGCTGAGCTCAGCTTGTGTTCTAGCAGGCAAATTATTTGAGTTCCCTCAGGTAATTTCTCCCTTTGGATTGCAGTCTTGGCAGTATCCACAATTCTACCTCATCAGAAGCTTAACTGATCCTCCTTTGTCTCTTACTTGGGGCTCATCAATATACTCTGAGCATTTATAATGCCTTATTTGGGATTCACATTTGGCTTCATTTTCAGTATCCTATATTAAGGGAGCTCCTCTATGAAAAATCCAGCCACACATATTTTAATTTACTAAATATCACAGGCAACTGGAAATACATTTGAGGTGGGAGGGGAGAGTAGGAGTTTAGTACAGTAAGAAAAATGCCTTCTCTTTGATATCTCTTCAAAAGGCCCCTGCAACTGGGCTACTCTGTGTTAGGCTCTACTTCCATCCATGCTCGGACATTTCTGGGCTGGGAGGGATACCGGAGAATGACTTCATGTAATCAGTGAATTCAGAGTCTCTTCTTTAAGACATGAGCCAACAGAAGATTTCCAGTTCTGAGATTTATGCTGGTGGGAAATAGTAATGCATTTCAATGAGGAATGATATATCCCAAAACATCACTTTTTTCATTACACTGAGGTACAAAGTTACTATATTTATTAGATCTTTTAAAAGTCATAAACCATTTAGAGCCATTATCTTACAGACAGATTTAGAAATGTCATACAAGGCTTTCATAGGTATAAATTAATACTCAATCTTCACTTCAAATGAAACTTTTAGGCTCCCCAGTGAGAACAAAAGTCGTATTTTAACAGAACACTACATAGATTTCAAAGTGTCTTCATTTTTGCTCACTGGACTTGCAATTTTTCACCCAGAATAAAACATAATTCTTTGACAACAGAGGGACAACAAGCTTAGTCTCTCTCTATACTCTTTTATAATGTATGTATGCAGTATGGCCATTCGGAATAAAAATAAAATTGTATGTGTGCTCAGCTGTGTCCGACTCTTCATGACCCCATTAACTGTAGCCTGCCAGGCTCCTCTTTTTCCAGGTGAGAATATTGGAGTGGGTTGCCATTTCCTTCTTCGATAAAACTGTATAAACTACAATATATTTATACAATTTTATGGTTGACAAAATATATTCACTTGCAATGTTTCACATAATCTTTGCAACAACTCTGTCATGTAGATATGATTACTCCCATTTTACAGGTGAAGAAACTGAGGCTGAGAAAATTTGTGACTTGCTGAAGAGTCCATAAGAGATAATAAGGCACTCTGGAGAGCCAGAGTAGAACCCACGTCTGTCAGACTCTAAACCAGAGTCATCCAGTTCTTTAAGGTGGTTCAGGACTCAATGCATTTATTTTGGTAATAAACATCTTATAATACATCACATATAATACCTCCACACACATACTGTGGCTACACTTGGAGCTGAGAGCCTCCAAGAGAGGGAGAAGGGTGTCTTCTATCTGCCTCTCCAGATTACTCTCCACCCTTTTCACTCTGCTCTGAGCCCTGAGACACTGACCTGTGTAGATTGAATTCTCAGGCTCCTTGCTCTCTAGCCTTCTGCTGAGTCTGGCCAGTGTGGAATACAAGAAACCAGAGGGAGGAAAGAAGATGTAGCTGGGTGATCTGCTCCTTTAGCTCCTTCTCTGCAGAGTTGCCACAGGTGGTCTTTGCCCTTCAAATGGAGGTGACAGCTCCTGACAGGAAGCTCTCACAGTCTCTAGATGCTAATAAGCTCTTCCACGGATAACCTCTTCAAGGTTAGAGTGGGAAGAGTATTGATAGTTGCTGGTCCTAGGGTTCTGTATTATCCCTAGTAGATTCTCTACATTCTGGCCCCACTTTTTCTAAATCATTCCTTTATTAAACTCTCCATAAATTATCCAATTTGAGTGTGCCATCTGTTGCCTGCTGAGACCCTAACTGACACAGGGGGCCTTCTTAGTGATTTTGCTATCATAAAAGGAATCAGTGGCTAAATTCCTCTGGAAAATAATTCCTAAGCAAATGCTCCATTAATGAGAAAATCAAGCTGGTGTTGATGCAGAGGAAATGAAGACAAATGGAGAGCAGTAATATGAGCTTCACATGTGGTGCATCCTTCCAGGGTGAGACTGATGAGGCATGGTAGTCATCTATGAGACAACCAACTTTTAAGAAAAGCAGAGTGATCCATAAATCCATATCTGCCTCTCAGGCTGGCCTCACCCACATGCCTGGGAGAGCTGGTCAATATCTCTGATTAGGAGGCAGAAAACCTCAAGTAATAATATATATATGAATAATAATTACAGTAGTCCTCTCACGTACCTCATAACTAGTATAATTTGTAGATAGCAAATTTGAGTATCAGAGAGGTTAAGTAATTCAATCATAGTCACACAGCTAGCAAGTAGAAGAGCCAGAGTGGGAGGCCCTACCATGAAGTTTATTACTAATAGATTGCTGACTGAGCCCCAGCATACCCCAGAACTCTGGTTTCACAGCTCAGCTCCTATTTAGTGCTTGTTTCTGACACTGCTTCCCACTCTTGGCTGGGTTCCTGGCCCATATTTGCTAATTCCATTCCCCTAAACTCACAGTGTGGCTTCAGTCTCTCCCTATTTCCACCATTAGATCAATGATTAATCCATTAATTCATCATTGGATACACTCCTCTCACTCTGTTCAGTTCTACAATGACTTTGAGATACACTATCTGCTTCCTACAGGTTTTGTTGGGGGGTTGTTTGTTTTTTTTCCCTAAGTCCACATTGTTGAAACCAAATTCCTTTCAGGCTCACATCATATTCTTTGAAAATCCATTTTCTTTTCAGAAATTGTCCAGGAAAGAATTATACCGAGAAGGAGTCATACATAACAAATAGCTCTAAATAGCAAAGGCTGAAACATTAAGAAGCCCAATTTTGTGGCCAGAATTTAGTTGAGCTCCTTAAAAACCACCAGGCCAGAAAGTGATCTGCAATTGCTAAGCCCCAGAATAAACAGAGCCCTGAAGATTTAGGGAAGGGTTCCTATAAAAAACAAGGAAATTCCATATTACTCAGCCTGAAAAAAAAGAACAAAATAATGCCATTTGCAGCAACATGATGTAATTAGAGATTATCTGAGTGAAGTCAGAAAAAGACAGACAAATACCACATGATATTGCTTATATGTGGAATCTAAAATAAGACACAAAGGAACCTATACAAAGAGAATAGATCTGTGGTTGCCAAGGGGGAGGAAGCTGGGGGAGGGATAGAGCGGGAGGTTGGGGTTAGCTGATATAAGCTAACATAGAATGGATAAACAAGGTCTACTGTATCGTAAGAGGGCAATATTCAATAGCTTATGATAAACTATAATAGAAAAAATATTTTCAAACAAGGATATGTGTATGTATGAATCACTTTGCTGTACAAATTTCAACAAAATTTGTTAGCAAAAATTAACATTATAAATCAACTATACTTCAATGAAAATTTTTCTTAAAGAATACTTCAAAATCATCTAAATGCAAATTATCACTTTCTCACTAGTCTGCTTATATACAAAGTACACCATGCAAAATGTCAGGCTGGATGAATCACAAGCTGGAATCAAGATCACCAGGAGAAATATCAATAACCTCAGATACACATATGATACCACCCTAAAGGCAGGAAGCTAAGAGGGACTAAGAGCCACCTGATGAAGATGAAAGAGGAGAGTGAAAAACCTGACTTAATAACTCAACATTCAAAAAACAAAGATCATGGCATCCAGTCCCATCACTTCATAGCAGATAGATGGGGAAACAGTGGAAATAGTGACAGACTTTATTTTTCTTAGGCTCCAAAATCACTGTGGATGGTGACTGCAGCCATGAAATTAAGAGACGCTTGCTTCTTAGAAGAAAAGCTATGACAAACCTAGATAGCCTATTAAAAAACAGAGACATCACTTTGCTGACAAAGGTACTCATAGTCAGAGCTATGGTTTTTCCAGCAGTCATGTATGGATGTGAGAGTTGGACAATAAAGAGGGCTGAGTGCCAAAGAATTGTGCTGGAGAAGACTCCTGAGAGTCCCTTGGAGTGCAAGGAGATCAAACCAGTCAATCCTAAAGAAAGTCAATTCTGAATATTCATCAGAAGGACTGATGCTGAAGCTGAGACTCCAATATTTTGGCCACCTGATGCAAAGAACTGATTCACTGGAAAAGACCCTGATGCTAGGAAAGATTGAGGGCAGGAGGAAAAAAGGACGACAGAGGATGAGATGGTTGGGTGACATTCTACTTAAGGACACAAGTCTGAACAAACCGGTAGATAGTGAAGGACTGGGAAGCCAAGTGTGCTGCAGTTTATGGGGTCACAAAGAGTTGCACACGACTGAGAAACTGAACAACACCAGCCTGCTCATCTCTGAAAAAGTACCACTGCTGTTTTCTTTTCTTTACTATTTATTAATTTATTTATAGTTTACTTGTAACACATAGAATCTTAAGTGGACAGATCTGCAAATGACATCAAATTTTTTACTATATAACAGACCACCATTACTCATCTTATTTTTTAGTCGAATGTCTCAGTTCAGCTCCCACAATTTTTTATGGAAGTATATTTTTCGACTCATCTAATTTATATAAGTATAAAATATTATTTTCCCTAGAATCACATGAACTTGTTGGTTCTTTTCTTAAAGAGTTTACAACCTAAGTGGATAATTACGGTTTATACACAAACATGTAGAGAAGGAAATGGCAACCCACCGCAGGATTCTTGCCTGGAGAATCCCATGGATAGAGGAGCCTGGCAGGCTACAGTGCATGGGGTCACAAGAGTCGGACATGACTTACTAACTAAACCACCTCCATTCACACAAACATGAGGTTTTTAGAACTCACTCTTTCTTATGAATTACATTACCCAGGTGCTAACTTTCTTCCTTGGGCAAAGGATAATATAGTTGAAAAACCAAAGGCTCAAAAAGAGTTAAATAAGTCTTAGATTTTGTCTTATGCCTGACATTTTATTAACAAAATATTTCTAGGGCAAGCCACTTAAACCCCCGTGGCCCTCTGCTTTTCCATTTTGTATATAATGGTCTACCACAGTGTCTGCTGTGTGTCACAACCCATTTTGTTCTCTACTCAGCATTTTTCTCACCAGCTGATATCTATTTTCTCGCTTCCTCCCTCTTCATTTTTTTTTATTTTTGTGGTTTTGTATTCACTTTTAAAGAACTTTCAAATAACCACTAAAACTTCCAAAGTTGGCAAACAATTGTCTGACATCTGTCAAATTGTAAGCTCCTTATAGAACCTAGAATCCCCAAGACTTTGTGATCACTAGAACTAGAAATTAATATGTGAATAATAAATCTCAAGCTCTGGGATAAATCACTGCAAAGCACACTGTCATTCTCTATCTGACTTATTTCACTTAGCAAATGCCCTCAAGATCCAAACGGCACAGATGCAGTTCCCAGGGGAGGGGGAGCCTGGGAAATGGAGAGAAGTTGGTAAAAGAGCACAGACGTTCAGCTACCAGACGAATAAGATCTAAGGCTCTAATGTATAAAATGGTGACTGCAGTTGATAACACTATATTGCATACGTGAAATTTGCTAAGAAAGTAAAACTTAAACATTCTCACCAAAATAAAAGCATAAATATGTGAGGTGATGGTTGTACTAATTTAGCTAGATATGAAGAATCATTTCATAATGTATATATATATATCAAAGCATGATGTACACTTTAAATATCTTACAATTTTATTTCTCAATTACACCTCAATAAAACTGAATAAAGAAAGATCACTGCCTGCCTCAAAGACTGCATTCCTGCACTAGAATTAGAGTGGGACATTAACAATGAAAAGGGAATATAGTTCTTGGGAGCTTCATACAAGGATTGTATTTTCTTCTTTTGATGCTCATGCAAACATACACAGATACACATACATATTTCCAGACTCCACTCCAGGCCCTTAATTAGAATCCTTCACAGATTACTGCACTCTCACGTCTATAATAGAGACATGACCACCTGAGGGCAAGGTGGTCATTCTCCCCAGTGATCTCCTATACTTCTTTTTACTGAGAATTCTCAGAGCTTTGTTTGGCAAATCAAGTCCTAGAAGACAGACACAAAGCATTACACCTTGCTCCACCCAGTGTCTGAAAGAAATTGTATAGTCAAGAAGTCATTATCAGACTTTCCCTGGTGGTCCAGTTAAGAATCTTCCTGCCAATGCAGGGGACACAGGTTCAATCCGTGGTCCAGGAATATTTCACATGCCACAGGGCAACTAAGCCCATTTGCCACAACTACTGAGCCCACACACCCTAGAGCCCGTGCTCCACAACAAGAGAAGCTACCACAATCAAAGGCCTGTGTGCTGCAGCCAGAGAGTGGCCCTCACTCGCTGCAACCAGAGAAACCCCATGTGCAGCAGTGAAGACCCAGTACAACCAAAAATAAATACATTGTGGATTCATGTTGATGTAAGGCAAAACCAATACAATATTGTAAAGTAATTAGCCTCCAATTAAAATAAATAAATTTAAATTTTTAAAAAAATTGTTTCTTTAAAACTGCATTTAAAAAAAAGAAGTCATTAATAACAGCAGTATTTTGTGTCTACCTCCAGCTTTAACCTTTTTTTTAATTTATTTATTTTAATTGGATGCTAATTACTTTACAATATTGTATTGGTTTTGCCATACATCAACATGAATCCGCCACAGGTGAACACGTGTTCCCAGTCCTGAACCCCTCTCCCACCTCCCTCCCCATACCATCCCTCTGGGTCATCCCAGTACACCAGCCCCAAGCATTCTGTATCCTGCATCGAACCTAGACTGGTGATTCGTTTCTTATACGATATTATACATGTTTCAGTGCCATTCTCCCAAACCATCCCACACTCGCCCTCTCCCACAGAGTCCAAAAGACTGTTCTATACATCTGTGTCTCTTTTGCCATCTTGCATACAGGGTTATCGTTACCATCTTTCTAAATTCCATATATATGCGTTAGTATACCGTATTGGTGTTTTTCTTTCTGGCTTACTTCACTCTGTATCATCAGCTCCAGTTTCATCCACCTCATTAGAACTGATTCAAATGTATTCTTTTTAATGACTGAGTAATACTCCCTTGTGTATATGTACCACAGCTTTCCTATCCATTCATTTCCTGATGGACATCTAGGTTGTTTCCATGTCCTGGCTATTATAAACAGTGCTGTGATGAACATTGGGGTACACATGTCTCTTTCAATTCTGGTTTCCTTGATGTGTATGCCCAGCAGTGGGATTGCTGGGTCATGCTGCTGCTACTGCTAAGTCACTTCAGTCGTGTCCGACTCTGTGGGACCCCATAGACGGCAGCCCACCAGGTTCTCCCGTCCCTGGGATTCTCCAGGCAAGAATACTGGAGTGGGTTGCCATTTCCTTCTCCAATGCATGAAAGTGAAAACTGAAAGTGAAGTCGCTCAGTCGTGTCCAACCCTCAGTGACCCCATGGACTGCAGCCTACCAGGCTCCTCCATCCATGGGATTTTCCAGGCAAGGGTACTGGAGCGGGGTGCCATTGCCTTCTCCTTGCTGGGTCATAAGGCAGTTCTATTTCCAGTTTTTAAGGAATCTCCACTCTGTTCTCCATAGTGGCTGTCCTAGTTTGCATTCCCACCAACAGTGTAAGAGGATTCCCTTTCTCCACACCCTCTCCAGCATTTATTGCTTGTAGACTTTTGGATCGCAGCCATTCTGACTGGTGTGAAATGGTACCTCATTGTGGTTTTGATTTGCATTTCTCTGATAATGAGTGATGTTGAGCATCTTTTCATGTGTTTGTTAGCCATCTGTATGTCTTCTTTGGAGAAATGTCTATTTAGTTCTTTGGCCCATTTTTTGATTGGGTCGTTTATTTTTCTGGAATTGAGCTGCAGGAGTTGCTTTTATATTTTTGAGATTAGTTGTTTGTCCATTGATTCATTTGCTATTATTTCCTCTCATTCCGAAGACTCTTTTCACATTACTTATAGTTTCCTTTGTTGTGCAGAAGCTTTTAATTTTAATTAGGTCCCATTTGTTTATTTTGCTTTTATTTCCAGTATTCTGGGAGGTGGGTCATAGAGGATCCTGCTGTGATTTATGTTGGAGAGTGTTTTGCCTATGTTCTCCTCTAGGAGCTTAACAGTTTCTAGTCATATGTTTAGATCTTTAATCCATTTTGAGTTTATTTTTGTGTATGGTGTTAGAAAGTGTTCTCAGCTTTAACCTTTTCATAGCTCTTGCATTCCTGTTTTCTCACCTGATCCTCACAGTAACCCTGGCTACCTGGGAGACATTAACACAGCAGTTTTCTCTGTGGGGATTAGATGCTAAAGCCTAAGGAAAAGACAAAAGCCACCCAGGGTCAAAATTACCCGGGAAGACATACTGAAAGAAGACACTTTGTTAAAGAGCAGCATACCATCTTTCAAAAAGTGAGACACAACCTTATGCTAAGTGAGAATGTGAGTGGAAGCAACCACACCATATCATTCTGTCTTCCTCGTTCTTCCTCCCTCATCTCTGCAAAGTTATAACGAATACGTGACACGACTCCACTATGCTTGCACTGTGTTATTCGTGCCAAGCATTTAGCAGCTGACCTCTTACTACCGTTGGTACCAGGACCACTGCTTCACTGATCTGGAAAAGGAGAAAACTCAGCATGGCAGAGCATTCCTATGTGCCAGGCACCTTGACATGGATTATTATGCTATTTCCGGCTCATAGTAGCCATGTGAGAACAGTGTTATCACCACCATTTCAGAGAGAAGAAAAACGAGGGGATAGAAGCATGACTATTAGAGCCAGGAGTGGAGTCCACGTCTCTCTGAGCTCCTCTGCCGTGGCTGTGAATTGCTGAGCCGGAAGGGCCTCCTAGAAATGTACAACAGTGTATCTAACATCTAGGCCACTGCCTGTCAAGGGTGAGGGTCATTCTAGAACTGTCATCGGGCAGCTGGGAAGAGTCTCACCACTCTTGACTGAAGGATACAAGTCCCTCACTAAATGCTGGGAGATCCCTAGCCCAACACTAGGCACCCACTCTACAGTCAGCCCTATTGTTTGGGGAATTTAAAAATCATGCTCCATCCTTCTACCTATAAGAAAAGAAATGTTAAATTGCCTAACCCTGCACCTCATTTTGAGGCATTTCCATAGACATGTACTCACTGAAGTTCATAAACAAACTCATAAGTAAACCAGACAGTCTTGCATCAAGTGCAGTGTCCCTACTACACAACTCATAAATGGCATTTTGACAAAGTGCCAACTTCCCAGTGCTTCTCATTTTATTCTGGTGACAAAACCAAACCACACTCAGTTCCCTCTGATGTATTATTCCCATGAATAAAAGATGTTCCCTGACACTAATTCACCCTGCTTCTCTGACTGCCCACTGTGCCCTCTGCATTTGTCTGGAGAATGGCTGAGTTTCAGAGGAGCCATGGTGCCTCACCCCTGAACTCTGTTGATCACACTGTACAGGGGCACCTCATTAAGTGGTTGGTGTTGCCTGCTAATGCAGCATCCCAGGTTTCAGTTAATGGCTGTAGACTTTTTATTTTCTTTTTTTTCTTTTGAGAGTTTGGCAGCAGGGAATCCTGGCTCTCCCTCAAGTGCAAAGCACCAAAATAGAGTCTCCAAAATTAAAAAAAAAAATTATGCTCCTAAATAAAAACTACCCATGTGAGTGAGAGAAATCCATTCCTTGTAAGAAGGTGATTTCCCAAAACTTGCTAATGAACCAATGAACTAAGGCAAGCTGTCACCGACTTGATTGTTCTTGCTTGCTCTACCAAGGGTGAAAGTTCAAAGAAGAAGTAAAAAAAGAACTGGACTGAGAGTCAAGACACCCGGATTTCTGCTAAGAGCTCCCCTCTGAGTTCTATGTATGGGACAAGAAACTTCAAGTCTCTGCTCCTCTGTTTCCCATTTACAAAAATAGGGTAATTGTAAGTAGTCACACAACTCTATGACCCATGTACTCCCCTGGGCTTCATCATTATGCTGTCCTTAAAGTATGCTTGTTAAGATGATGGAGACAAATGATACTATATCAAATATCTTTGTTTCAATACACATTATCTGTTCAGTGATATATATTTCAGGTTGTTTAATTTCCAGCTACATTTAAATTCACAAAAAAGGTTTTCTCATCACTACTGTGTTGAGCTGTGGTCACCATTTGGGTATTGACAGTTAGCAACAGCAACAGAACTGATTAGATGAGAAATGCCTAAATACACAGAATTTTGCTAACCATCTTAACTTGTTTTATAACGGGAACACTGCTGTTTTTTATTCATTGCCCTGAAAATAGCCTTAGGAATAGAGTAAGAAATCTGTGGCATCATCACATTGGGAGGATATTTTCCTTCAAAAGGTGGCTATTTCCTCCCATGCATCTTCTTCATCTCATATTTCCCTTCTGCACATTTCTCCCAATTTATAGCCAATTCACAAGAAAAATCACTGACGAGATATTTTTTTCAAAATGGCAGAGCCTTCAAATCACATAAGCAAGACATAAAATGGGCTGGCATAGCAATTTGTCCCATGCTGAGCCAAGAATGTACAGTCAATAAATGCTGATTGGTTGACTGACTGATCTAGTGCTGGGGTCCTGCCTTTCATTCCCTGTCCCACTGTGCTGAGTGGCCACGGACTTGATGTTCCCCATTCAAATGGTCCGTGTCTCTATCCCCCAAATACAGGTGACAGCATCTGCCTCTAACACAGTCACCAGAAATTAGCAGGAATTGATGGGCTCATGTCTATGAACCATTTTGAGCTTCTCAGAAAAAGCCAGGCCACCCACAGAAGGCCCTGAGGTCGGGAGCTGTTTACGCATGCAATGGTGGGCAGCAGTTCCCAGCGACAATCTTAGGAAACTGGAGTGCCAAACAAGCACATAAGCAAGAGTACACCAGAGGAGGTTCATACATTATGGATTTCTGACCAGCCGTGAATAATACATTGCTCAAATTTTAAAATGCAATAAGTAAACTATGAGATGCCATTAGTATTATGTACATATATATTCTAGAAGCTCCATGTAAATATCCCATAGTTACTTCAGTTAATTGTGATCAAAGGAATATCTGTTGTTAAATCTACACTAACCCAGTGGAGGTTTGGGGAAACACAGGGCTGAATGAATTGAAGAGTAATTATAAGCCATACTTGGAGTATCTCAGAGCGATTGAACCACTCTAATTTAGCACCGATTTGAATGACTGCAAAAGACTGTGTGTTTGTGTGTGTGCCTGTGTGTTGTCATTAAGTCATACCTGACTCTTTGCAACCCCATGGACTGCAGCTCACTAGGCTCCTCTGTCCATGGGATTTCCCAGGCAAGAATACTGGAGTGGGTTGCCATTGCCTTCTGCAGGGGATCTTCCCATCCCAGTGATCGAACTTGCATTTCCTGCATTATGGTGGACTATTTACTGGGCCACCAGGGAAGACTCCAGAAAAGACCTTGGCTATATTAAATATTTTCAAAAGGAAGGAGAGAGATTATTTAAAAAAAAAATTTTAAGGGCTAAACATATCAATTCAGACTCTCAGGTTGGTCTAAAAAAATAAAGCAAGTAGGTAAAAATGTAGCTGTAGACCATTAAACAGAAACAGCTAGCAATTCCCAGAAGCAGCCATCCAGAGAATGCCAGGGGACACTTCCTCCATTGGTCACCAAGGAGAGGCACTGGACTGATGAATTAATCTGAAGCCTTTGTCTTACTCTCAACGTCATGTTCAATAATTTAGTTGCTAGTGTTCAAGGTTACCAACTCAGGCTAACAAATCTCCCAAGAAACTATTAAACACAATCAGGATGGCAACTTTCAGTTTTATGATAAGAAATATACCTATCAAGCAGATTGAACATTTGTATTGGCCTAACCAGTACACTCTACCCTTGTATAAAAAGTCGAAATATTAGAAAGTTGCTTGATGATAAAGACAGGAGTTGGAGAACTTTCTGTAAAGAGCCAGGGAGTAAATATTTTAGTGTTTGTGGGCTGTGACAGTCTGTGTCACAGTTACTTAACTGCAAGCCAGATTTAGCCTGCAGGCAAGAGTGGGCAGACACTTATCTAAAATAAGGGAAGTTGATGATATGATTTAATGTTAAAGAACAGTAGACTTGAATAGTTCTCTATGGGGATATTACTACTTGGTACTCTCACTCTTGGGCCCTGAGATAGTTTTGTGTTGCTTTCTGCTTAGAGATATACATGGCTAGCAACTTCCTTTTTGGGATGTTCTACTATTTCTTTGGAGAAGGCAATGGCAACCCACGCCAGTACTCTTGCCTGGAGAATCCCAGGGACAGAGGAGCCTGGTGGGCTGCCGTCTATGGGATCACACAGAGTCGGACATGACTGAAGTGACTTAGCAGCAGCAGCATTCTTTCTTTAGAAGCCTTAATATCTCTCATGTTGAAGTTAAATAAGGAACATACATTTTTAATCTTATAAACAAAATTTTAAAACAAAGAAACAAATAAGAAATAGTTGTGATTTACAGTTGTGATGGTATGGTACCTGGAGCTTTTGTAACACCATGCATAGGAACATATCAAAGGCCCCAAAAATCTACAAACAGGAAGTGCTGGAGAGGGTGTGGAGAAAAGGGAACACTCCTACACTGTTGATGGGAATGTAAACTGAAATAGCCAGTATGGAGAACAGTATGGAGGTTCCTTAAAAACCTAAAATAAGAGCTACCATAAAATCCTGCAATCCCACTCCTGGGCATATATCCAGATAAAACCATAATTCAAAATGCTACATGCATCCTAATGTTCACTGGAGTACTATTTACATAGCCAAGACATGAAAGCAACCTAAATCCCCACTGACAAGAGAGTGGATAAAGAAGATGTGCATACATATATATACATATGGGAATATTACTCAACCATAAAAAAGAATGAAATAATGCCATTTGCAGTGACAAAGATGGACCTAGAGATTGTCATACTGAGAGAACTAAGTCAGATAAAGACAAATATCACGTGCTATCACTTATATGTGGAATCTAAAAAAATGGTACAAATGAACTTATTTACAAAACAGAAATACCGTCACAAATGCAGAAAACACACATAGTTATCAGAAAGAAGCAGGGCAGGGATAAATTGGGAGACTTGGTGACATATATATTCTACTATATATAAAACAGATAACTTATAAAGATCTGCTGTACCTATACTATTCTATACAGCACAGGGAATTCTACTCAATACTCTGTAATGACCTATATGGGAAAAGAATCTGAAAAAGAGTGGATATATGTATATGTATAACTGATTCACTTTGATGTACAGCAGAAATTAACACAACATTGTAAATCAACTACACTCCAATAAAAATTAATTCAAAACAACCAAAGGGCCAGTTATAGTCCAGGAGGTATTCATCTGAGGCTGTACCCAGCTTTACTAGGGCTCAGAAAACTCATTACCTCGCCTTTCACTCTGGCCTTAGTGCCAGGGAAACTCCACCATGGTTTCTCTTCCCTTAGGTGTCACAGCAGTACACCCATGGTTGCGAAAAAGGAACTTGGTGAATGACAAGTTACAGCGATCCTTTATTTTGGTTTGGTTTTGGTTGTAGAAATGGAGCCACTGTTCGATCATGTCTGTCCAGATTTCCTGGGTTTCAGGTTCCCCAGAACTCATGGTCCCTGGCACTGCACTGCCTCTTGGGTCTTCAGAGCTGCCAATGTGCTTTAACCCCTGTTTCTCCACTGCTTCAGCATCTGTCTTTGCTGAGGCACTCCATCTGCTCTCTGTGCTCTCTCCAGGCCAAAGGGAAGGAAGCTTTCCCTCTTTTGACATGACGCTGCTCTCAGTCTGGGACTCTATAAATGCACTGCGGCTGCCCAGAAATTATATACCAGATTTCATTTATGTAGATGCAAAGATTTTGTTTATCTAGATGCAATACAGGAGACCTAGGTTCAACCCCTGGGTAGGGAAGGTACCCAGGAGAAGGGAATGGCTACCACTCCAATATTCTTGCCTGGAGAAAATCCCATTGGCAGAGGAGCTTAGTAGGCTACAGTCCATCGGGTCTCAGAGTCTGACTGAGCAACTAAACAAGAGATGCAAAAGTGCATTTTTCTAGGGAATAGGTAAACAGTTTTCCACAAATTATCAGAGGGGTAAATGACCTCCCCAAACTTGAAACAACGACCACATTGTAATTGATTAAAGTGGAAATGCATCAAATACAGATTTACTTGCGCCAGTCCCACCACCTTCACTTAGCAGGAAGAGAGAGAAACCACAATCTACATAATCCAGGTAATCCTCCACCTTGGTACTGAGTGAGCACACCTAAGAGGTGAGCCTGAGATGCTGACCTAAATCTGCAGTCCTCAGTCTGGAATAAGTGCTTAACAAAACTGCTTTCTAAGAACTATGAGAAGTACATTAAAGAACATTATTCAAGAAATATTTTCTCTGAGTCAGTGGTGATGACACACCTGGAAAGAGGAAAATAATATACACTTTCTCCCAGAAGAGTTAGTATTCTTCCTTTCCCCTCCATAGCCTATTCTCCCTTCTCACTGCCAGTCCAACATCCCCCTCTTTCACCACTCCATTAGAAATACTAACTCTGCAACTCCTTAGAAAACATCGATCATATCACCCCTGGCTGGAAAATATGCAGGGTTTCTACTTTTTCTGGACTCAGTATTAATTTACAAACTACAAGCTGGACAGGGGACAAGAAAGCATAAGAAGATGAGTAGCCCACACTTGAATGCCGGCTCAAGTTCTCCATCTATCTACCGCATACCCTTACAGAATCGCCAGCCCTGCTCCACACAGTGGGCCCTTTCACAGAGCGCAAAGCACCCACGCAGGCAAAACCTGAGCTCCGGCAACCCACTCAGAAACAGCAGAGTCCCGGGGACTAGCAGTAGCGAATCACCAGAGGGCATAACTACTTTGGAATGTCTCTTCCCAAGAGTCATGTCAAGGTTTTTAAATAACAGTCAACTATATTGTGACAGTTTTCATTTAACATAGCCTAGAATCTTATTTGGCTTCCCTGGTGGGTTGACAGGTTCTTTAACACTGAGCTTCTGTTGGCCCAGTGGTAAAGAACCTGCCTGTCAATGTAGGAGACACGGGTTCGATCCCTGGATCAGGAATATCCCCTGGAGAAGGAAATGACAACCCATGCCAGTATTCTTGCCTAGGAAATCCCATGAACAGGGGAGCTTGGCAGGTTACAGTCCATGGAGTTGTAAAAAGAGTCAGACACAACTTAGCGACCAAACAAGAATCTTGTTTACAAAGCTGAAATAGAGACTCAGCTGTAGAGGACAAAAGTATGGACACCAAGGAGGGTGGGGTGGGATGAATTGAGAGATTGAGATTGACATATATACACTATTGATACTATATATAAAATAGATAACTAACGAGAACCCGCACAGGGAACTCTACTCAATACTCTGTGATGACCTAGATGGGAAGGAAATCCAAAAAAAGGGAGGATATATGTATAGGTATAGCTGACTCACAGTGCTATACAGCAGAAATGAGTACAACACTGTAAAACAACTATACTCCAATACAAATTAATATATATATGAAAAAATAAAAAATATTTTAAATGCAAAAAAGTTAAATAGCCTAAAATCCAAACTGTCTCATCCTCAAAGCCAAATCTAAGTCTCTTCTCTTCCATGTAGCCTTTAGCACAGACTATTTTTTTTTCTATTCTCTGAGCTCTACCAGCAGAGAAAATTGGAAGTGCACAGAAGTACAGCTCTCTGAAGGAAAGAAAAATTAAATGGCACTAGCTAAGGATAAGCCAGTGGATTCCAAAGACAAAGTGATGTCCTCTACAGCCAAATTCTTCTGTGATCCTCAAGCCTCACCTCCTGACCTGGGAAATAGAGAATTGAATAAAAGGTCAGCTGGCAAAGAAACAGAGCCCCTGTCAGCTGGTCTGCTCAATAAAACACACTGATAATATTCCAGAGCAAAAAAAAAAGAAAAAAAAGCATAGACATAAATTTTTAATTTATAAAATTTTAATATATAATTTATATATACATGTAGTATAATAAAAGCCTAAGAGTGAGGAGATAATGGATGTGGAGGAAGGATAACAGAGGTGATAAGTGACAAGGGGATATCCTGTTTCCCTCAAGGGTGAGGGAAAAACTGGGTGGGACCAAGCAAAGGGAAGGAGATGCTAAAAAGGACCCAGCTCTATAGCACGAGGCAGTTCTATTCACCCACTCTAGTGATGGAACTCTGAAACAATTGATAGCAGCAATGAGAGTCCCTGCCAGAGCAGCAGCCTCACCAGAGGACCTCAGCTGCCGGGTGGAAGAAGCAGCGGCATGGCCAGGCTGCCAAGGTGTATGGACCCCAGAGCCTTGGCTGCAGGGGGCAACATGAGCGAGGCTATGAAGGTGAGAAGTGAGTGCTAGTCTCACCCCCGAGATGTGGCCAGTGGAGCTCCAGGCAGAGACTTGTATCTCCAAAACTAAGCATGGTGTCTGGTTTACAGCAAGTGCTTAGTAAATATTCAAGAAAGGGAGGGAAGGAGAGAAGGTGTTTGGCCAGTAGGGCTCAAAATCAAACAATTTGAGTGGTCACGATAGTTACCACTCCCTTCCCACGTGTAAAAGTCACTCAGTCATGTCCAACTCTTTGTGACCGCATGGACTATACAGTCCATGAAATTCTCCAAGGCAGAATACTGGAGTGAGTAGTTCCCTTCTCCAGGAGATCTTCCCAACCCAGGGATCAAACCCAGGTCTCCTGCATTGCAGGCAGATTCTTTACCAGCTGAGCCACCAAGGAGGCCCTTCCCATGATTGTTTCAGACCAAAAATCACCTATTATACTTCCATTGGATCATAGGACTAAAAGAATTACATCTGGACAAATAAATAGCAAAATGATAATTAAATACCTTCTTACTATGTGCAGTCATTAGAGACAGTTAACTATGTACAGTTCAACCTGACACGGGAGACATAGACATAATGAATAGCAAAAGGAAACAGGATCTTTGAATCAGCCCATGATGACTCACTGGGTCATCACGGGCTGAGGAAATTTTTAGGAAAAATTTATCTCCTTCCAGGAGATGGTGTCAGCTTGTTTCTAAGTTCATAGACTAGGAAGACTAGGACGGGAAGCAGGGAAGCATGGCTCAAAATGTTACACGAGTCATCTGAGGTTTTCCCTTTTTTTAGTGTGAGGTTTTCAAATGATAAAACCAATCTATAGCGTTTATAAGGTAATACCACACAAAGATCTATAAAGAGCTAATTGCATCCCCAGCAAACTCATGCAGCTCTCACCCCTTTCCCAAAGAGCATAGTATTAATGCTGGTATACATCTTTTCATACCTTTATCTTCATCTATATGCATCTAAGTTATATATGTAGTTTTAGTCATTTAATTTTCCCTAGGGATTCATATTCTTAACATGCAATCTGATTTTTTCATCAGATAGTAGATCTTAATGTTTTTATCTTTTCTTTTAATTCTTTTATATATGTCACACACAGAGACACAATCTTACATTAATGGCAGTGGTACACAACCTTTTCTCATTTTGTTCTTTTTTTAACCCTTGCCTCTTCCCTCTGCCCTCTTCTCCTCACTCTGCCATCATTCAGAAAGACGTTTCCTGCTCTCCCATGGCTCAGGGAGGAATCCTTAGAGGGTAGAAATGTACTTTCATGTCCAGGTTGCTTCTTTCATGTCAAACCTGGAACTGGAGGCCAAGACAAAAGGCCAGTGCACCTGGCCTTCTCAGGCAGGGACAAAGTCAGATGAGCTCTCTGATCCTGTGAGCAGTGAAGATTCTGGTCACTGCCTGCATCAGGGGGAACACAGCTGTGCACAGAGTACTCAAGGGCTAGGTCAAGTGCAGCACACTAGTCCACCATTAGCTTTAGGACACACTTTGAAGTTCTGAAGGAAGCTGGAAGTCACCCGCATGTATAAGCAATAAGGTATTATCAAAAGAAAAGGAGCTCTATGGGAGGGGTGTGGTCTCCAATAATAGAGAAGATTATTAGCCTAAAATCATGAAAATCTGTTTAAAAACCAATATATCAGTGAGGTTCCCAGGCCACGGCCCTCTTTTACCACTTTTGGCCACCAAAATGAGATGAGAAGTGATAAATTAATGCCAGTGTGTGAAAGTGTTATTCGCTCAGTCATGTCCAATTCCTTTTGAGACCCCATGGCCTGTGCCTGCCAGGCTCCTCTGTCCATGGAGTTCTGTAGGCAAGAAAACTGGAGTGGGTATTCAGTCTAGCCGCTTCCTCCTCCAGGGGGATCTTCCTGACTGAGGATCTTCCTGACCCTAGGATTGAACATGGTCTCCTGCATTACAGGGAGATTCTTTACTGTCTAAGCCATGCTAGGATAAAAGTTAATGCCAACTATAGTTCAAAACTAAGATCCAATTTATTTATTACTCACTGTTCTCAGTCAGTGTCCTCAGCCATTGTACTCAGTCAGTGCCATTTCCTTGGAGAAGGCAATGGCAACCCACTCCAGTGTTCTTGCCTGGAGAATCCCAGGGACGGAGGAGCCTGGTGGGCTGCCATCTATGGGGTCACACAGAGTCAGACACGACTGACGCAACTTAGCAGCTTAGCAGCAGTACTCAATCATTTGTCATTAATTACCTCAAAACATCATTTGAACTGCACAGAAGGTATTTCCCAAGTCTCTGCTGCCACCCACAGTTCGAGGTAGAAACAGTGGGACAAAATCCTTGGCAGCATGCATGAAAATTATGCTCTCAGCTGACCTATATAAGACTGTTGTACGTATTTGTATCGTTTTTAATGTGTGCATATTTATCCTTACATACACACATGCACACACACACACAGCCATTTGGTTGATGATGAATAAACAGGGTAACACCTGGATTCAATTAAACTCACTCCAGGTTTGGCACTTTTCCCACAGCAAGCAAATCAGTATTGTCAAAATTGGACTTGTCGTTTAATTAAGCCTGGGCATTAATAGTCCCATGGCCTTCAGAGACATCTTTGCGTCTCAGTGAACCAGTTTGGATTGTCAGGGTAAAGAGAGTACTTAAGAGGATGGAGATGTTGCAAATGAGATCCAATTACAAAGGCTTCTATCTAGAATGAAAATGTTGCAATATTCTTCTAATTGTGGGTGAAGATTCTTTTCAGTTGAAGATCAGACTAAAATTGAATACTCCCAATAATCCATGAGGGAGATATTATTACCACCACTTCATAAGTAGGAAATAAAGTTACAAGAAATTAATTACTCATTTTTCTAAACACTTCCCTCAACTAGCATCAACAAGCAATCATTCAGAGCTTTACAACTAAGGTCTATTTTTAAATAACAATAATAATGCTGTAAATTTTGTCAAATGATAATGCCAGGGAATGATTCCTCTTAGTGGATGTATTTTTCTATAGAAAAACTTTTTTTTTTTTCTCCAGGTTGTTTATTCACATTTAGGCCTCGGCAGGGTAGTGACAAGATAGCAGTACTGAATTTTTCTCCCTGATTATTTACTTTTAGGGGTTAGATGCCAATTTGAATGCAGTAACCCAGTTATCAATAATATGCAGAGTATTAGAGATTAAAGATTATATCCACTTTGATATCCAGAAGTCACTAAGGAGAACTCCTTACAGTGTTGCAGCATTCATGGCAGGAATCTTCTTAAATCTAAGTTCTTTAACTCTCTGATAGCAGATTTCATGCACACTAAGCCATAGCAATTCCTGTAATGATAAGTTCCAACTCAGAGACTGAGCAAGCTAAGGTCAGCCCAGCGACCCTATCAGTCCATTTCTGCCACTCTCAAATCACTCCAGTTTAAGAAAGACTTGTGGACCCTGTATACTCCTCGGTCCACAGGACTTTCTAGGCAAGAATACTGGAGTGGGTTGCAATTTCTTTCTCCAGGAGGGAAATAAACAGTGTCAACCTTATATCAATAGAAAACATTCTGGGATCCCAGTCTCTAAATCAGCAGTAAGTTCAATTCTTCCCTCTGGTCCTTCCACCCCTGGTAAATTCAGCAGCCCCTAGGGATGTTTACTGATATTCCAAACCCAGTCCTGACTATCCTTCCTACTTCCAGTGGAGCAGGAACTCAACAAAGACTCGACCGTGACTGTGACCACTTCAGCCCCAGACATGGGCAGCCACAGGCTGCCATACTTCCCTCCTGCTGTGCCTGTAGAGAAGGGGCTTTCTGCCAGGGGCCACAGCTATTGCCATCACTTTGTTCTCAAGGGAGAGGCCAATCCTGTCTCCTGCTTATTTCACCCCAGATATGGCTCAGGTCTGACCTACTAGTGACCAGCAATGCAAAGATAAAAACACACACAGGAAGTATTTTACAATTACATTGCAAGTGAAGACTCATTCTGGAATCCCTCACTACACTTTCCTAAAGGCAGCTCAATCACTAACCTCAGAAATGCTCTTGGAGATTTTTTTCCCCCTTCTCACCTCTGTTGAAAGAACCTCTCCTTGGGCAGCTTAACACTGAGGATTTCCACTCTTTCAGGTCAAGTCCCACCTCCACCATGGTGTATGAGGAGAAGGACAACAACAATAAGATACCCATGAGACAACCACACAGCAGTCTGACATCAGTTCTTCCCCAAAGACTGAGTTACCTGGTCTTAAACAGCATCCTGTATGGGATACTTGCATCCCAGGCAGGAAGAGAATACACAAAACTCAGGCCAGGCATTTGTCAGCCTGCTATCATCAAGGTGTCAAAAACCTGTGGAGTCCAGACTGACCCAAACCACCAGGTTACATTACATGCCCTGAGCAAGAGAAAATAACTGGACGATACTATGACAGGTTCAACACAGAGACTCCAGAGCCAGTCACCTGGCTCCAAATACTGGCTCTACTACCTTTCTAGTCTTTGACTTTAGGCAAATTACTTAAACCTCTCTGTGACTCAGCTAACCCAGTTGCTGAGTGGAGAAAATAATACCTATCTTTTAGGATAATTCTAATATGTTTTAGAGCCATGCCCCATACATGGTAGGCAATCTATAGATGTTAGTTATTTTTATTCAAAGACAGTAAAATAATTTTAAAACCAACTCTACCCAAAGCAAACTATAGATTCAATGCATCCATATCAAATTACCAATGGCATTTTTCACAGAACTAGAATAAAAATTTTTTTTTAATTTGTATGGAAACACAAAAGACCCCAAATAGCCCAAGCAATCTTGAGAAAGAAAAACAGAGCTGAAGGAATCAGGCACCCTGACTTCAGACTCTGCTACAAAGCTAGAGTCATCAAGACAGTATGGTACTGGCACAAAAACAGAAATACAGGTCAATGGAACAGGATAGAAAGTCAGAGATAAACCATGCACCTATGGTCAACAAATCTATGACAAAGGAGGCAAGAATACACAATGGAGAAAACACGGCCTCTTCAATAAGTGGTGCATGGTTTATCTCTGACTTTCTCTCTCTCTCTCTCTCTCTCTCTCTCTCTATATATATATATATATATACACACACACACACACACACACACACATATATGGAATCTAGAAAAATGGTACAGATGAACTTATTTGTAGGACAGGACTAGAGATGCAGAAGTAGAGAATGGACTGTGGACACAGAAGAGGGAAAGAGAGGGTGGGATGAATTGTTGAATTGTGAGGGTAGCATTGACATATATGCACCACCATGTGTAAAATAGACTACTAGTGGGAAGCTGCTGTATAGCGTAGAAAGCTCAGCTTGGTGCTCTGTGATGACCTAGATGGTGGGATATGGGGTGGGATGGGAGGGAGGGGATATATGTATACATATAGCTGATGAAGTGAAGTTGCTCAGTCATGCCTGACTCTTTGCGACCCCATGGACTGTAGCCTACAAGTCTCCTCTGTCCATGGGATTTTCCAGGCAAGAGTACTGGAGTGGGTTGCCATTTCCTTCTCCAGGGGATCTTCCCAACCCAGGGATCGAACCCAGGTCTCCTGCATTACAGGTAGATGCTTTACTCTCTGAGCCAGCTGATTCACTTTGTTATACAGCAGAAACTAACACTACATTGTAAAGCAAAAAAAAAAAAAAAAAAAAAAAAAAAACAGCCCTAAAACTAAGCTTAGGAAATTCAGTGAGAGGAAAGCCAACAGTATGAAACTGGCTGAAATAATTTTTTGCCTTACAGTAATGGAACCCTTTTGCATTATCAAGGTTACAAGCAGGGCATGCTGAAAACAGTTCTGCAGGAAATCAGTGCCTGCAGAAGTTGTGAAAATTAGTTCTGGCCCTGAGAAACTAAGCTCACTGCATTCCAAGCACTGAGATTCATTGCCATTTTTTTTTTCCCTTTAAGCTAAAATTTTAAACTGGCCCATGTCATATTAACCTAAGTCAGAACCTCTATTTTAAAGTTCAGGATTCAATTAGCAAGGACAAGTAATTACTTTTACTTCACCAGCAGGCGATATACTTCAGAGAGAGGAAGTTCATACTTCACCTCTGGCAATGGTTCTATGATCTGCTGCTGGTCAGATGGCCAAACTGAGCCTTGACTGGACCCCAGGTGATGCCACCTAACTGCCATCTCTTTGGGAAATAGAAACCCAGATCTGTTATCCTCAGCTCTGGAAAGATCCCCCCTTCGAAAGCTGGCTAGCAAGATGTACAGAATGTCTTGCTAAGAACCTCTCTGTAATGATCACCCACTAAACATTCACATCAGTAAACCTGAAGGGATGTGTATGTGTGTGTGCATGTGTGTGTGGACGATTGTGTTTGACAGCTGAACCCTGGGGCTGTGGCAAGCGCATCAGACCTGGAGTCAGGGGTAATAAGTGGGACTCTGTCACTCACTAACAACACAACCTAGAGTTATTCACTTCATTTGTGGGAACCTTGATTTCCCCAATGTGTAAATGCTGCTCCCTCCTGGATGTGTTCAGTGATTAGATGAGATCATATATGAGAACACTTGGGAAAGTATAAAGCTTGCTATGACTCTATAGGGTCCATTCCAAACAAATATTTAAAAGAATAATTTTTTAGACTCTGCCTATTCCCCCCAAACACATATCATATTTCAAACTATTTGATAGCAAGTAGTGCCTTTCATTCCCACACGTCCAAATCTAGCACAGTGATTGAGACATAGTAAGAGTTTGATACAAGTTTACTGAATGAATGAAAAAGCAAGCAATTGATTGGAGACAAGTCTAGTGTAAGAGGGATATCAGCAATTACATACAGCTTGTCCCAAGATCTTGATTTGGCATCAACCAAGACCTCAACCTGAAAGCACAGATAGGATGTGTCTGAGTGGAGAAATTAAGGAAAAACAAGAAGCCACAGAAATCCACAATATTGAGTAAGGGGTTCATATTTAAATCACATTTTAACATAGAGTACCTAAAGGCAGTGGACAATGAAAAACAGAATGTCTTGTTTTTGTTTAATATGAATCTTAAGTATTTTAGAGACTTGTTTGCTTCCCAACCTAAGACCAACTCCATTAAAGGATAGAAACTATGAGGCTAGGAGAGGTAAACTGTTTATCCAGTGCACCCAACCATATGTTCATGTAGGTATCAGGCAGATCTACCAGACACAGGACTTTGGACTCTGTGCCAATGCTCTGGGGAGCCCCATGACCATGAAAGGATTCTCAGATTTCAGGTGGCGCACAGCAGTAGCTATTCATTCTGGCTTTTCCCCAGCTCAGCCAGTTGGAGACACTAATTCCCTGGAGTCAAAGGCCCTCCATCTCAGGCTACTGAGAAGAGAGCCTGTAGTAATGGAGGGTTCCCAGCTCCACCTGCAGAGGCAGAAAAGTCCAGATGACCCAAGGAATGCAGCAGCTGCTGGTCATGGAGCTGTATTCCTCCTCGCCCCACCACTGACACTCACCATCTTGGCTTTTGCTCCAGCTCCCAGAAATGTGGTCCTGACCCGCCCCATCTCCCCAAGAGACTGCACCAGCTGTCCTCAGACTGCAGAGAGCACCAGAGATGCCATGCTCTTCCCAGCCTCCAAATCCTGGCAGCCATAGGAGCCCAGCTCTATCCTGCATGCTCCTGTGTGGCCCGGACTCCAGGTGTCCTGTTTCTTGTTAGTGACTTTCCCACAATTCAGTGCAAGCAAGGCTGCACAGTGGAATCACCCGGAGAGTATTAAAACCATCTGACACCTGATTCCTATTCCCACAGATTCTGATTTAATCTGGGTGTAACCAGGGCATCAGAAGTTTCTCCCTGGGTTATTCTATACCCAGGAATGTAAATGATTGTTTAGTGCCTAACACAATCACCTCTAGCCCTCGTTTAAAATGTAGCTTTCTGCGCTTGCTTCAGCAGCACATACACTCAAATGTAGGTTCCTCAAGCCCCAGATAGTATGTTTCTGTAAGCTTTGGCTGGGGCTGGGGAAAATATGTATTTTTGACAAGCAGAGGCTTCTGATGTAGGCATCAGGTACATACCAACTACTCAAACTACTTAAAGGCCCTATTAAACCAAGGGGCAGAGAATGAATTATTTTTAATACTATCTTCATAGAGAAAAGGAAAATCGAGGTCAGTCCATGAGCTGAAGAAAACTGCCTGTAGAAAAATTCATTTGTGTAAGGCCCCACAGGCTCTTTACCTGCTTCCTAAATTAAATACTAAGTTACCTTTGTTTAAAGGCTAAATGTTTTGAGTAGCTTTTTAAATATGACTGCAGCGAGTCAGTACTTAAACCTTGCTAATGCTCTCACTCGGCCTCCTGCTGAAACGCCCCCTCTTGGCTGCTCCGCGTTCAGATTCCCAAGGAAAAGGCAGTGGCTCTGCAGCAGCATCATTCTCAGTTCACTTGCTGTACCTGCTGCAGAAAGCAGATAGCCCTCTGCTCCTCCTCTTGGAAGGCAGTGCTGAAGTTAAGGGGAAAATCTCAATTTCAAAGTAAGGCGGGGATGGAGGGTAGAATCCTCTTGGTGCAGAATCTGTTCAAGAGAGATCTTCGAAAAGCTGCTGAACGTCCCCAGTTAAGAAGGGACATCATTTGGTGTAAAGCAATTGGTGAAATCCGTCTCTGTATTTCCCAGTAATGTGATAAATGTAAGGAGAAGCGAATTTGTCTTGGTATTCCACAATGTGATAAATGACAGGAAATGTAATTGTGTAATGCCAATAGCACCAGAAAATTGCAAATCTCCAAATGAAATGTTCCTTTCAATCACATAATCAAGTGACTGACAGGGCATTTGAGATATTACCTAAATTACAGCTAATTTTCTGTAGCGGCTTTTCTGCACCTTGCTCTGCTGCACTGGTGAAAAGGTAGGCGGAAATGAAAGTCATTAATTGCATAAAAAGGAACCTCAGTGGCCTGGTTTCTTTCCTTCTTCTTCCCCACAGCATTAATTCAGCATACTGCACACGTCTGCGGCCATGGATGCTGTCTGGCCCCCACCAGGCAGATGTTACTGGGGACTCCTGGTCACCATGGAGACTGAGGCTGAGTTGAGGATGCTTGTTACCTTGAGAAAGAATAAGAAGAGACAGTGGCATAGCTAGAAATCCTGGGCTTCTGATCAAAACTGTCAGAAAAAGACCACCATTCCTTATTATTTTACAATACAGAGATCTTCTCCTGTGAGGTGGAAGAGCATTTGGGCTATACTTAAACCTATGGGAAAAAATCATTACATTCAAAAACGCATCACAAAACCCCTTAATGCTTTGACTGAGGGAAGCAAAAATCTAACTTGAGTTGTCTGAGACATAAAATGAGAGTTTATTAAGAGGATATAAGAATGTTTAAGATCCCCTAGAGGCAAAGATGCAGCAGGGTCTTAAAAACCCAGCGAGCAACTGTGCATCAGTTTTACTCTCTGATTCTTTTTACACATCTGTTTCTTCCTCCTTTCTGAGAAAACCAACATTTTCTGCTACTCAGTGTTCATGTGGCTGGGAGAAGATGGTTGCCCTTACATCTTGGGTTCCCAAATTACTCTCTCAGACAACAAAGACTGACTCTTTCCTGTCCTCCTTCACATTCCCAGGGCAGTGGTTCTGAGTGGTCCACCTTGGGTTAAATGGTTATTGTTGACCCAGTTCCTTATTTTCAAGTAGGTGGTGTTGTTTATTAGCTAAGTCATGCCCGACTCTTTTGCAACCCTAGGGACCATAGCCTGCCAGGCTCCTCTGTCCATGGGATTCTCCAGGCAAGAATAGTGGAGTGGGTTACCATGCTCTCCTCCAGGGGATCTTCCCAGCCCAGGGATTAAAACTGCCTCTCTTACATCTCCTGCATTGGCAGGTGAGTTCTTTACCACTAGCGCCATCTAGGAAGCCAAGACCCTTCGGACTGCCACATAACACAACTCTAGGGACATCGTTCACATTTGAATCTTGGGAATGGCACCTCCTAGAGTAGAAGTGCATGACTGCACCCTAACCCACCATTTTCCACAGCCAAACTCACTTGTTCCTTCCACATGCCCCTTAGTTGATGGTTAATTTCTACAGTTTAAAAATATAACTGAAACAGAAATTGTAATTTTAGCATTTTCCAGAACCTGAGAGGTCTCTAACACTAAGAATCCGTGTCTCAGTCTGTTCAGGCTACTATGAAAAAATGCCACAGACCAGGTGGTTTATAAACAACAGAAATGTATTCCCCACAGGTCAGGAGGCTGGGAAGTCCAAAATCAAGCTGCCAGCATGATCACATTCTGATGAAGGCCCTCTTCCTGGTTCATAGCAGCGCCTTCTTGCTGTGTCCTCACAAGGTAGGAGGTGCTTGGGATCTCTCTGGAGCCTCTTTTATAAGCCACAAATCCCATTCCACCCTCATGACCTCATCACCTCCCAAAGTCCCCACCTCCTTATACCACCATGTTTGAGGGCTGAGATTTCAACATATGAATTTGCAGGGGACACAAACATTCAGGGGACACAAACATTCAGACCATAGCAATCCCTCACCGAAATAGCTGCATTTCTAAAAAGAAAAATAACCTACAATAAAGGGGTGCAAAGTGAAGAAGAACTAAGGAGCCTCTTGATGAAAGTGAAAGAAGAGAGTGAAAAAGTTGGCTTAAAACTCAACATTCAGAAAACTAAGATCATGGCATCTGGTCCCATCACTTCATGGCAAATAGATGGGGAAACAGTGGAAAACAGTGGCTGACTTTATTTTGGGGGGCTCCAAAATCACTGTCGATGGTGACTGCAGCCATGAAATTAAAAGATGCTTACTCCTTGGAAGGAATGTTATGACCAACCTAGGCAGCATATTAAAAAGCAGAGACATTACTTTGCCAACAAACGCCCATCTAGTCAAGGCTATGGTTTTTCCAGTAGTCATGTATGCATGCGATAGCTGGACTATAAAGAAAGCTGAGCACCAAAGAATTGATGCTTTTGAACTGTGGTGTTGGAGAAGACTCTTGAGAGTCCCTTGGACTGCAAGGAGATCCAACCAGTCCATCCTAAAGGAGATCAGTCCTGCGTGTTCATTGCAAGGACTGATGTTGAAGCTGAAACTCCAATACTTTGGCCACCTGATGCAAAAAGCTGACTCATTTGAATAGACCCTGATGCTGGGAAAGATTGAAGGCGGGAGGAGAAGGGGATGACACAGGATGAGATGGTTGGATGGCATCACCGACTCAATGGACATGATTTTCAGTAAACTTCAGCAGGGAGGCCTGGTGTGCTACAGTCCATGAGATTGCAAAGAGTCAGACAAGACTGAGTGACTGAACTGAATTGAACTGAACTGAAAGGGGTGCGAGTCTCAGTTGTAACCCCTAGACTGAGTCTGGGAAACTCCAATATCTTGGTGACACTTCCAGTCTTCCAGAGCTGCCTGGATAGCAACTACTCCTATGGGGAGGAAATCATTAGGGTTGACTGGGAAAGCTAGCTAGGGTTGTGGAAAGGGTGGAAAATTAGAATTATCAGAGGATTATGTCCAGATCCAGGAGCTAAAGGAACCAGATTCAGAGCAAGGACAAGGGCATGAGAGCAATAAAAGGCAAGAATGCAGCTGAAAACTGCTTCACAGGGCAGGCCTGGGTAGAGTGTATGGACTGCACTGAGAGTCAAGTGGGGAAAGAGGGCAGAAAAAGACTCTACTTTGACTCCTTCTAGCTGTGTCTCATGATCTGACGGCTGATGTTTCAGTCTGATACAAAACAGATGGGCCCCTGTGTTAACACTACCTTCTTCAATTCCTCTTCCTCATTTTCTTAATAACCATCCTATAAGTAAGTTATCTTAGTGAAAATTTCCCGAAGAGTGCTGCTTTTACATAAGAAACTTCATAAAGCATTTGTCCAAGTACATCCCCAAGCATATGACTATCCGAACAGACACTAACTGATCAAAACTAACAAATTATTTCCAAGGTTGCAAGGGATTACCTGGCCTTTTCTACTCTGTTGAAAATTAAGACTACAATTTGCACCTGCTCCACATACAGCCCACACTAACCGACACCCACACTGAAGTATCAAGGCAGGGAAAGGTCTCCTTGAGATTATATTTGAATCTGATATCAGGCATGCCTGCAGAGACTCAAGGAGGAACTGCTTTCATCAAGCATAGTAAAACAGTAAACTTCTCCTTCTATATTTTTCCCATGAAAAAGTAAAACTGCAGGCACTTAACTCAAGCCCCAAAGTGCACAGTTAAGGAACACCTGGCACCATGAATAAATTGCAAAATGTATCTGTCTTCCCTCAAAAAATTTTTCATTAGATGATGCACTTCCGAATGTACTGCTGGTAGTGACTGCCTTGCTAAAGACCAACAGCGCTCATTACCAGGCAGTGTGAGAGCCCAAGGGAAGAGACTGAATTGGTTTTTCAAACCATTGACAGTCTCTAGAAAGTCTGCAATGTTTGCTACTTTAAAATTAAACATCTGGTTGAAAGATCTGTTATTTTATGATTTTTATAACAATTCAAAAGTCATGTTTAAATTCATTCTTTCTCCATCAGAGTTTCAAGTAACTTTACTTTTGATCACCCCATAAACCTTGGGTTCAGAAAGAAAAAGAAAAAAAACTCCCCCCTAGAATATTCATGGTCAGTTCAGCCCTTCCCTTACAAGACTCCTCCTAGGAAGCAAAACAAACCAGTTGTATGGTTTTTCTTCCTACAGACTGCAGTAGTTGAGTATGACTGTGGGTTTATAGTGCCTTCAAAGATTAAAAACAATCCCACTTAAAATGTTCAAATCAAATTCACAAGCAACCTAATGAGCTGTGAATGTAAATGTGAATGCTTTACTAAGTGAGGACCCATAAAAGAATTATGTGCCCTAAGTAATAACATGCAGATGCCACCTCTCAGGAGTTCAGTTTGGGACATTCTGTAGCAATGGGGTGTCTTATGTTTATCTCTTAATGTCAGATCCAATACTAAGAGGAGGCAACTATTTTATAGAGAGGAGCATAAGCTGAAAGCTATTTAATGGGTGAACCCTTTCACATCTCTGGTTCCCAAAAGGGCCCTGCTTTCATTAGCCCATTCAGGACTCTTCCAGAGAGAAAGTAGTTCATTTGGGCATGCAAGGTTTAATCTCAGAGCACAGACCCCACGAGTTGGACAAAATTGAAAATAGAGACCATCTACTGTTTGAATATCACACAATATGATGGGGAGTTGTGTTCACAACAGGAAACCTGTGATGTCATCAGAGTTAACTGCTTCAGACTTCAAACTCAATTCCCAGGATGCCCCATTGGCATCCCCTCTGCTCAACTGCCAGATAGCCAGCCCTTTGCTCTCGTACCAAGCAAGCAAGAATCTTCCATTTCTCTATAAGGAAACTAGAACTGAAAAACCTGTACCCCAATGTTCACTGCAGCACTACTTACAATAGCTAAGATATGGAAGCAACCAAGATGTCCATCAGCAGATGAATGGATAAGAAGCGGTGGTACATATACACAATGGAATATTATTCAACTGTAAAAAGAAATACATTTGAGTCAGTTCTAATGAGGTGGAAGAACCTAGAGCCTATTACAGAGTGAAGTAAGCCAGAAAGAGAAAGACAAATATCATATATTAACTCATATATATGGAACTGAGAAAGATGGTACCAACAACCCTACATGCAGGGCAGCAAAGGAGACACAGACTTAAAAGAACCACTTTTGGACTCAGTGGGAGGAGAGGGTAGGATGATTTGAGGAAACAGCACTGAAATATATATATACATTACCATGTGTAAAATAGACAGCCATTGGGAGTTTGATGTATGACACAGGGCATCCAAAGCTGGTGCTCTGGGACAACTTGAAGGCATGGGGTGGGGAGGGAGGCAGGAAACAAATGTATGCTTATGGCCAATTCATAATGATGTATGGCAAAAACCATCACAATATTGTAAAGTAATTATCCTCTAATTAAAATAAATTAATTATGTCAATGTATGGCAAAACCAATACAGTATTGTAAAGTAAAATAAAGTAAAAGTTAAAATTTTTAAAAAATAAATTACTTAATTAAATAAATTAATTAAAAAAGAAAACTTTGACGAAGACTCCTTCTCCTTAGCGATGTCTCCTAGACACTAGGCTCCTCCTTTACCTTAGGTCAGTCTGCTCCTCACAGTCCTAAAGGTTAATAAGCCTTGGACCATCTGGGACTGGGTCAGAAACTACGTTGGTCTGCCATTTTATAGGGCATTCTCCTACTTTTCCAAGCCTAATGAAATCCTACTCACAAGTACAGAAAACCTATTTCCTAGCTACCAAGTCAATCAGACTTACCCAAGTGTCACTGGCTTTTTCCCTGGAGGATGGCATGGCAATCCACTCCAATATTCTTGCCTGGAGTGTCCCATGGATAGAGGAGCCTGGCAGACTACAGTCCATAGAGTCACACAGAGTTGGACACAACTGAAGCAACTTGGCATGCACATTCGCACTGGCTTTTTTATATTGTTCCTGCCAACAGACTTCCCAAACCTGTCCATTAACTCTAATTTCTCCCCACCAATATCTTTACTACAAGAATTTCAGACAGGACCATACCTGTTCATCAGAGCAATCACTGAGATATTCATTTGGTACAGAATTCAGAAAATTTCTTCATGACAAGGATTTTTATCTATCCCTTGGATTATGATGCTTTGGAAGCTTCATGTGGTTACTTCAGTTGGTACATAAACACACACACACAAAACCTAGCCAGAAGTTCTCAATTTCAGCCTCCTCTACCAAATTGTGATCAAAATCATAGTGGAAAAATCCCTATCACACCCCACTGTTCATTTTTCTGAAGGGAATTAGGATGTTGCTATCCTTCCTTCCCCGGGGAAGTGAAAAGTGTCTGTGTGATCATTTTAGCTACTGGAATGGTAAAATTAACACTAAGGACTTCTAAAAATTGGTATTCAAATTCTTAAAACAGCTCTCTTTCAAAAAAAATTATTTTTGCCATTGACAAACAGCTGATTTGTCTACTCAAAAACCTTTAGTAGTCCCTCCTTATGGCATTCAAATAATATCCAAACCCTTAAACTTGTAGCCAAGGTGTGATAAAATCTAACTCCTATTTAATCTACCTTTTCAATACTCTGTTTTCATTCCCCTCCCCCCCCAAAAAAACTCCATCGGTCTAATGACTGATTTATGTCCCATAGTGACATCTTTTCCATTTCTTCATAAAACAAAAATATATTCCTACCTTTGTTTACATCTTCCCTTCCATCAGAAGGCCTTCCCTGAAACCATTCTACCTTGATTCAAAACACAATACCCACCCACCCCCCAAAAAAATAGCCAAAATCTCACTTCCTTTCTGGAGCTTTCTTGAACATACCAGTCCATGATGCTCATTCTACTAAGACAGTGTGCAACATCAAATTAAGAATTAGAAAACAGAGAGCCAAACTCTGTCACTTGCCAGCTATGTGAACCACGGTAACTCACTTATCTTCTCTAAGCCTAAGTTCTCTTCATCTAAACTAAAGGGCTTGGGACTGTCTCAAAGATCCATTCCAGTCTTAATAAAAAATCTTTGAGCTTCATCAAAAACTTCCAGTTACCCACCCCTGAATAAATTGCCAGATTTTACCAAGTAATAATCCAAGATCCCCGACATGCCCTATGCAATATTTGAGACATGATTATAATTTTAAAAATATTTGCTGTTTATCTTGGTATCTTGTATTTTATCTGGCAATTCTGTGCATAAGTCCATGTTGAATAATCACCAATTAATTTAAGCTATCTGGAGACAGGGGTTTGTTTTACATGTACCCCAAAGTTTCTGATACAGTATCACATACAGAGAATGCTCACAAGTGCTTTATGATAAATGGGTACCAACTCTCTCAAACTAAAGCGACTCAGTGAGCGAAAGCTCATAAAAATTAACTGCTTTACCCGCTTCTCAATTAAATTTCTTTAAGAAGAGCCTAAACTAAGCTGTACCTTTGCAACTGACTCAGCCCTACCTGCTACTGCCTTGCCTTACACAGATGCCCTGTAAAACAAGCTTGTAAAGAAGCTCCGTCACCAATTCACATAAATTCCTTACTGCTTACCTTTCCCTCCAGCCATATACACAAAGAGAGCAAAAGCAATTTCTTTATTACCTGTGCTCAGTTTGTTTATGAGACTCTATATATCTGGCAACTGTTAAAGAGTGCCCATCCCCATTCCCACACTCTTCTCTCCACTTAGGCCAACAGCATATCCTATTTCTGCTTCCCATAAAAATTAGGCCATCTCTCCTTCAACGTGGAAGGAAGTATATCATTGTTGTGTTCTATCAGGAGGGAGACCCTCTTGTGTCTTAAAATTAAGTCCTGTCGGGTCATTGTCTACATTAAATCAAAAGAGGACATCAGCAACACGTCAGAAGGATAGCAGGTGCTGGGTGGCAAACAGAAGCTGGACCAAAAAGGGACCCAGAGTAAGAGTGCAGGATGGGACTTAGCCTTGGCTCTGCCACTATTTCAGTACCTCGCTTTCCTCTTCTGAGAATAAGAAAGCCCACAGTAAAAATCTGTCCAAGTCCTTTTCAGCCTCAGTATTCTATGGCTTTAAGTAAGACGTACATAGATGCCAACTGAGGATTTAAACTCGACTAGAGGAAATGAGATAAAGACACCATTTACACCAAATTGCTCTGATATGTAATGAGTGCAGCTTCCTCTCCAAGTATAATGGGAAAGTACTGCAAACTCACCCGAATCACTTATTTACCTCAGCAACAGCCCTGCACAAAGGAGCAGAGGCTCTCCGTGTGTATTTATTTCTCTCCTGTTTTGATGCCAGGCTGAGGTATGGCAAATAAAAAGAGACAGAAATAAAAGAAAGAGACTGAGGCAGAAAAGAGAGGAAACTTGGTTACGTAGTCGTAGCTTCAGCTATTTATCTTGAATTCTCTATTTCATGGTGTTAATTGGCTTCCTAGACAAGCCAACGTCAAAATTTATTAGGACTTGCCCTGATTCCCAACACGTAGCTGCCACAGGAAAGCAGTCCCAGACCAAGAGGTGAACATGCTTTGACAAGTGCCAATCCAAAAGTGCTTTTCAAAAACTCCTCTGAACCTATTTGCAGGGTAAGAACAGAGATGTGGATGTACAGAATGAACTTGCGGACACAGAGGGGGAAGGAACAGGTGGGATGAATTGCGAGAATAGCATTGACATATATACAATATCATGTGTAAAAGAGACAGCTAGTGGGAAGCTGCTGTGTAGCGCAAGGAGCTCAGCTCAGCGCTCTGTGATGACCTAGAAGGGTTGGGGGGTGGGGTTGGAGGGAGGCTCAAGAGGGAGGGGATATATGGATACTTATAACTGATCCATGGTGTTGTAGAGCAGAAACTAACACAACATCGGGAAGCAATTAATCTCCAATTAAAAGAATTTTTTAAATTTTTCTCTGGCTTTAGTAAGAAAGAGAATTTTTAAAGAATTAGATGGAAGACACTGTCTTGTTTCAAAAAGCAACAGCAAACTATCTGTGTGCACATTTAAAGAGAAGGATGCAAATCACCAAAATGCTGGATAAATGGTGAGAAATTCAACCTACTATCTAATTAAATACCTAATCAACTCAAATGTCTAAATATTTGGGGACATATAGATGTAGGACAAATTTCTCCACTTTTCACTTGGGTGCTCTGGGAGAAGAAACCACATTAATGGAAAGGCATTTGGCAAACTCTTACAGATATTATGAGTTTTCAAATAAGCATTTTATGAAGTGAGAATCAATAGGTTCTCACAGCTCTCCAGAGGAGCTGTATGTCATCATCAGCTAAATATCTATTGTTATTGTTTTCCCCACTGAGCTTTTGGTAAACTACATTCAATTCTCTTGCAGTTATAATGCCATCATTAAGTGGCAGACGGGGGCCTCTGGGAGCCATATAGTTCAACCCATTGCCCCCAGGCAAGTTCACATGAAGCTATTTGCAAGAACAGTTATGTCAAACCCTAGCCTAAAAGATCCCTCAGTCAAGAGACACAAATTCTCAGAAATATCCCCATGAAAGTACTACATGGACTCTAGAGTCGTTTGCATGGATAAATTTCTTAGTGAAAGGTACTCAGGTATATTCTGAAGTTCCTTTATAGCCAAAGACTCCCTAGAATTGCATTTCCAAAAATGTGGTCCCTATGTGTTAGTAGGTGTCCAGTCCAAGAACAGTGCTATGGATAAACAGGTTTGGGAAACACTGGTTAAAGCAAAATCAAATACATTTCTTTTGCTGTTGTAACTTCTCAGAATCTTTAAAGGATTGATGTTTCCCTTACATAACCATGGATACGCTTTTATTTGGGGCTTTCCAGGTGGCACAGTGGTACCACTTTCCAGGTGGCAAGCAGTGATCTGCCTGCCAATTGATGCAGAAAATGCAGGAGGCACAAGAGGCATGGGTTCGATCCCTGGGTTGGGAAGATCCCCTGGAGTAGGAAATGGCAACCCACTATAGTATTCTTGCCTGGAGAATCCCATGGAGAGTGGAGCTTTGTGGACTATGGTCCATGGGATCACAAAGAGTAGAACATGGCTGATTGCAATGCACAACGCACATTGTTTTATCTGCAACACCACTGACATACTGAAGTGGTTCTAGCCCACTAGCCTCCACCATCATTAACACCACCACCTCTTTCCCCACCTTCCCCAGATATCCTACTTGGATTTCAGATCTCAGAGCAAACATTTCTCCTCCAGGAAAGGCTTCCCTAACCCCTAGAGGAAGAGTTGACAAATCCTTTTTGCCCATGAGCCAAATGCAGTCCACTGCCTATTTTGGGTAACCCACGAGCTAAGAATAGTTTTCACATTTTTAAGAGGTTCAAAACTATCAAATGAAAAATAATATTTTGTGACATTCAAAAATCACATGAGATTCAAATTTCAGTATTCCTAAAATTGTACTGGGACACGGCCATGCTCATTTATGTGTCGTCTGTGACTGCTTTTATACTGCAACAGCAGAATTTCCTAGCTGAATTAAAGACCATTTGGCCCACAGAAGCAAAAAGATTTCCTATCTGGCTCCTTAAAGAAAAAACAGTGCCAACCTGTACCATCGGCTATGTGCTCTCACAGCACTTTTCATGTATGAAACTCATGAAAATTTCACACATAGTTGTCTGATCACTTTATTAACAGCTGTCTCCTCATTAAATGGTAAGCTCCACAAGAAGGGGGCCCATGACTTTTTTCACCCCTTTATTGGCAGTGGTTAGCACAGAACCCAGCACATGGTAAATGTTAATTATGTATTGAAGACTGAATAAGCAAATGCATCCTAAAACTGATATTCCACAAAATACAACTTGGGAAATACTATTCTAAGCATATAGCCTCCAGGCGGTAGACAGAGTAAAGGGACACGGACTTTGCTTGCAGATTATTTCAGCAAAATCATGTTATGAAAGCGGACAAAACTAGCAAAACAAAGGCTTTTTGTCTTGAGGCTGCTCCACCCTAAACAATCTGAAAACTGTGTGAAAGTGTTAGTCACTCAGTCTTGTCCAGCTCTTTGCAATCTCTTGGATTGTAGCCAGCCAGGCTCCTCTGTCCATGGAATTCTCCAGGCAAAAATACTAGTTTGGGCAGCTATTCCCTTCTCCAGGGGATCTTCCAGACCTAGGGATCAAACCCAGGTCTCCCACACTACAGGCAGATTCTCTACCCTTTGAGCCACCAGGGAAGCCCAAAGGAACTATAGCAGCACTCTAGCGACCTGAACAGGTCCTCCAGAATCAAATGAAGAGACATACGCAGAATTTCAAAGGCCTTGGAACTAGTCAGGAAAGAGCTGGGCCCCTCAGGGAACAGCTGGTGAATAGAAAATATATAAGAATAGAAAGCATGTAAGAAGAAAAGACAAAGGGGAAATGAGTCAGATGAGACCCCCAGAAATCCATCTGAGATACAATTTTTAAGGACTAAATGAAAGTCAGTGAGAAAAACAGAGGCAGTCTCTGGACACCACAGGTATTTGTTGATGGTCCAACAGGGACGTTGTTCTGTGTGGCTACAGTCTGCATTGCAGCCTGTCTAGACACAGCCATCCTAAAGAAAGAGCCATGTAATTTCCTTCACATTCTAGAAGCTGCCCCCTGACTCCCTTCCTGTTTGATCCAAATCCTTCCTTGTCTCATCAGATATTATTTATGAGGTTTAATGCACAGACTTGAGCGTTTCCAAGAACTTAGAGACATGTGTCAGCAAGTTGTTTCCCTCAGTTTCAGACCAGCTGCATTTGAGAGTTATCTGCTGGCCTGTCTCCCTGGTTACCAATGAGAAGACAGGCCTTCCAAGGAAGTATGGAGGAAAACCAACAGGCCCTTCCCCGTTTCAGAAGAATCAGGTCCTTCTCTGTTTCCTCACCAACAAAGAATATTTCTCTTCACTGATTCTCTACTGAACAAAGCTTTACTAAGTACCTACTGTGTACCAGACACCACTGAGCAGAATCATCCTGAGCCAGTCAAGCTCACAGGATAATGGAGAAAGCAGAGTGTAACCAGGCAATCAGAAAAATCAATGACTATTTCCAAACTGTGAAAAGAACCATGAAGGCACCCTGATCATGTGTAACTGGGAGGTAAGCGAAGGCTCCCAAAAGACGTGAAATGAAATCTGAGAGCAAAAGAAATCATTTTCTTGAGGATCTGGAAAAAAAAAATTATTGGGGCTGAAACTCCATGGGATTTCCACCTAGAAAACTTCAATCACTGACAAATTTCAAAGCGACTAAACCAGAAGTGAAGGTAAACCCTAAGGAAGACTGCCAGCAATGCTCTGTGTTACTAATGCTGAGAACTAGGCCCTCCCATATGATGCCACAGCCAGAAGTGATTGGTAGAAATTGGCCCAGTTTTCTCACAGACTTACCCAGGATCATTATGGTTTTCATTTTATAGATGAAAAAGTCAAGAAAGAGCTTACTGAAACAGCCTTCAGTAAAGGCTGTAATGAAATTCCTCTTTCTTTAAAGATCACAGAGATGGGCTATTTATTCCAGAGCCATTTTAGTTGGACCCTGAATCTGGAGGAAATAGATTCATGGATTAGGTACTTCATCATGCAAGGTATTAGCAAGCCAAGACGCATTCACTTGGCTTGTCTGGAGCTCCCTCTGTGCACAGAGGCCTTCTCCAAGCATGAAGGGAGGAGAAAGTGTACATTTTAAGAAATTCCCTTTTCTTTAAAGTCAACAGAATAGGACAGAAAGGAAACTTTCAAGTGATCAGGGACACTCCCTACTCCAGTAAGTTACCAAGGACTATGTGCTTGATGATGGATTGTGCCTTCTTTGAAGATCAAAAGTAAAAGCAGACTTACAGGGAATTTAACCTGTCTGAGAAAATACAGCATACATGCGCAGGCGCACACACACACACACTGATCAATACAGCCACAGTGTGAATGAGAGAGAAATCATAAATGCTGTAAGAGAACACAGGAAGGTACTAAAGTGGTCAGAAAAGGCTTCAGAATAGCAGTTAACTTATTGGGTATTTCGTGCGCACAAACCAATAACCGTAAACCTCTACTAAGCACGAACTCCTGCTTCAGACACTGCGCTAAGTGCATAAACACACTATCTCACAGAGATAATGAGGGAGGTGTTGCTGAAAGATGAAGGAGCTAAGTCTTGAAAAGCCAGCTAATTTGGTCTACATTTCTCAGTAATTGTGTGGCAGAGCTCAGGGTAGAACTTGAGATCCATTCTTAACCCATCAAAGATCCACCGTATCTGCAGAACTGAGTCAAAGAGACTCGGGTGCATGGTTTTCATGCCTCTCAGGATAACAAGCCTCCATCTCACTTATCACCATTGTAACCATTATCAACAAAGATATTTCTCAGGGCAAAGCTTGGATTCAATCTGAACTGATTTCATGACCTGTGGTTTTAAGTTTCATATTATTCTGTCTTCACAAGAAGCAGTTCAGTCACTCAGTCATGTCTGACTCTTTGTAACCCCATGGACTTCAGCACATCAGGCTTCCCTGCCCATCACCAACTCCCGAAGCTTACTCAAACTCAAATCCATTGAGCCAGTGATGCCCTCTAACCATCTAATCCTCTGTCATCCTCTGTCCTCCTGCCTTCAGTCTTTCCCAGCATCAGGGTATTTTCCAATGAGTCAGTTCTTCGCATCAGGTGGCCAAAGTATTGGAGAAGAAGCAAAGAGAACAATCAATACTTAGGTGGACGATCAAAGGGAAGACATTCTCTTATGTATCCATTCATTCAACAGATCCTCTGTGCCAAGAACTGTTCTCGGTGCTGGAGACACCACTGTGAACAAGTCTACTATACATTCCATTGAGAAAGATAGAAAACAAATATAAATATATAATTACATTACACAGATAAAAGACACTTCAGCGCATGATACATGCTAGAAGATGAATAAAGTTGGATAAGGGAAAAATAAGTGTCAGGTGAGAGCATGATCATGCCATTTTAAATACTGTAGAAATTAAAACAAAATATAGACAGAAGCCTCACTAATAAGTGAAGTCAACTGCATCGTATACTAAAGGAAGTCATGAGGTCATGTGACTATCAAGAGGTCGCTCCAGGCAGAAGGACTGTTATCTCTGGCATTTTGATACAATTATTCACTTTATTGGAAATCTAAGGATGATCTTTCTCCATCCCTTGAAACTGGACAGGTCTTCAGCTGAATGCCCTAGGATGTTCCTTATGAAGAGATGCATGTCTTTGTGACTCTGGGATAATTGGATTGTCACTATTCTTTAGATTTGCCAGGAGGAATTCCCTAATTGTTCCAGATCTCCAAAGCAGCCTTCAGAATTCTTTTAGCATTCTTCCCCACAGTCACTTCAATGCATCTTGGGAGTTCTTTCACATGACCTCCTTGCAGAGCATCCTTTGAGAATCTTTTAAAAGCTATAGATTCTCTTCCCATACCTTGAAAAACATGTAGCCTGGAAATTATGCATAATGCTACAGAAGATAATTCTTTTAACCTACCTGTGGATGCCTCCTGGGGTCTATAGACTTTTAAGTTAAGGACCTCTATCACAGAACTTCTTTGAGGGGTCACCCAGCTACTCTTTTTTAATTATTTATTTATGTATTATTTTTGGCTGCACTGGGTCTTCATGCTATGTGCGAGTTTTCTCTAGATGCAATGAGTGGGGGGCCATGCTAGTTGCAGGGCTTGGGCTTCTCATTGTGGTGGTTTCTCTTGTTACAGAGGATAGGCTCTAGGGCGCGTGGACGTCAGTAGTTGCAGCACATGGGCTTAGTTGCCCCACAGCATGTGGAATCTTCACGGACCAGGGATCAAACCCATGGAGCCTGCAATGTTAGGCAGATTTCTTAGCCACTGGACCACCAAGGAAGTGGTCACTCACCTACTCTTACTCCCAGAAAGAAAGTCCTGTGCTACATGCAAAATCTTCATCATTTATTAAAAGGTCTCATGCCATAGGAAATTCCAGGGGGCATGGAGACAAAGCAAAGTAAATGCTAGCTGATATTCCTTATAGTCATACTCAGACACCAGACAACTCTGTAATCATCACAAAGTAGGAGTCCAGAGGTGGTGATCAGATTAGAAGAGTGGTTTTCATGGTACAACTCATTGTCCAGGACATACTTCTGTCACTGAAATTGTGACTGCTTATGATATCTATGCTTCTAGCTTCTCCATAAAAGGGGATTCCTTGAGGACAGGGGCTGTGCTTCATTTATCCTTATATTCCAAGTGCCAGCAGGAGAGAAAAAGCCAACTCGAATTAGTGAAACACAAAAGGAAAGAACAATAGGTTCACACATGCAATCTAAAGACATTTATGAGTAGGGTTGGACTCAGGAACTATCAGAATCAGGGGACTTTAATATTTCCTTCTTTCATCATCTCTCTGTCTTTACTCTCTCTCTCTCTCTCTCTCTCTCTGTCTCTCACACACACACACACATACACACACACACACACACACACACACCCCACATCCATCTTTGGGTTTTTCCCCCTACTTTTTGACTTTTCTTAGATCACTTGTCCCCAAGAGGAAAAACGGCCACAGACAGCTCTGGGTTTATATCCCAAAAACTTTATATCCAGAGGGGGGGAAAGGGAGCTTTGCTTTTATTTTTTAATTTGAAAAATGTTAGGAAATGCTAGGAAAGGATTTTAATAAACCAGTTTAACTCACATGTCCATCTGCAGCCCCAGCTCTACAGCCAGGGAAATGGGTCTATATGATTAGCCAGTACCCAGTAACACTTTATGAGAAAGGGTAAAAATTCTCGCTTAAGGTAGGGATACTATTACTAGAAGGAGGAGGATAATGGATGGATGCTGAGCAGACAAAAGCAATAGCTTTCACAAATAAAAATAGTATTAATAAAACCTAATTATCTCCTACCATATGCTAGACATTGTGCTTAAGTGTGGTCTGTGGATTACCTCATTCATCACTCTGCAAATAGCTGTTGACCAGATAGCATGATGCCAGATTACAAGCAATCTTGAAATCCAGGCAAAGGAATTCATAACATATGGTAAGAAGTAGAGAGCAAATAAGGATTTTGAGGGAGAGAGTTACGTAACAAAAACAGCATTTAAGCGTGTTGATGCTGTAGTTTTCCATCTCTGTCACCAGCTCCCAGTGGACTGAATTGAGTGTTTGGGAGTCAGTGAGCAAAAGCCCTGAGAATTTAAACTCTGAATAGGATCTGAGAGTCTTCTTACCAAACACCTTACTTTAAGCCCAAATTCCCCAAGTCTTCATTTTCCTGGCCATTAATCCCTAGCAAGGAATGGGACTAATGATACTGTAGAACTGAGCAGTATTTGCAGAAACATCACCTGTTAATTCCAGGGCTCACCTACCAGCTCAGGGGAAAGACAAATATTTCCTTCTGGCAGATAAATGTAAGCTTCAAAGTAGATGTGAAAACGGTGAGAACATTCTGTTATTTTCCTTCTTAACAAGGCTTGATGAAAGCAATCTCCACAGAGGCTGCCTAATTGGGCAGAGAGCTCATCTCTGAGCAGCACTGGCAGAAGGAACCAAGGATGGGTAGCTCCTTCTGTCTGAAGGCTAGCCTTTTTTCCCAAAGAGGGGGAGCTGCTTCGCCTGCAGTGCACCCCCAACCCCACACACCTCCAGGGCCTTTCAGGGGACACCTATCAAGTGGCTATTCTGAATGTGTTATGAACAACTGGCTCCCTACTTCCCTATTTCACAGCACAAACTCTTTGGTTTTCTAATTATCGTACAGGGGAATAGTACTGTTTACTTACTGCTCCTGAAAACAGGCAAGGCTTGCTTCCTGCTGATAAAATGCCCTGAGAAGCCAGTGTTAGTAACTGTAGCCCTTCTGGGCCAACTGAGGGAGGTTCAGAGGCCAGCTGCATCCTCTGCCCCCCACCAGGAACACTTTTGCAGACAGGGACTGAGGAGCCAAATGAACTGTCCGCAGTTCATGGATCCAACCTCAGTCAGGCAACTCACCACACTCCATTCCCCAGAGCCATAGACCCCTCTGCTGCCCTCCTCAGTGCCTTGAAATAACCCAGGTCCTCCTGAGGCAGAAGGTAGATGGTCCCCAGTCTGAGCAGCTGGAATCTATCTGCTGTGGACAAAGATAATGGCAGGAGCAAGGAGGAACTGAGTACTGCATGGATAAAAGATAAAGAGACCACAGATTTCTCATTCTTCAGGTCAAGGAGACATCCCAGAACACACAAACATAATAAAGTTCCTTGATGGTCAAAAGTGGTGCAGGGAAGGGGGTGGTGCACCCCATAATGGGTGTTGTCAACCTCCCCATAGGCCTCTGCACTGAAATCCATCTTGGCTAAAGATGTGCATGCATGTTGGGAGGGATCTAGGAAAGGTCAGTTCAGTTCAGTTGCTCAGTCATGTCTGACTTCTTGTGACCCCATGGACTGCAGCACGCCAGGCCTCCCTGTCCATCACCAACTCCCAGAGTTTACTCAAACTCATGTCCATTGAGTTGGTGATGCCATCCAACCATCTCATCCTCTGTCGTCCCCTTCTCCTCCTGCCTTCAGTCTTTCCCAGCATCGGGGTCTTTTCACATGAGTCATCTCTTTGCATCAGGTGGCCAACGTATTGGAGTTTCAGCTTCAGCATCAGTCCTTCCAACGAATATTCAGGACTGATTTCCTTTAGGATGGACTGGTTGGATCCCCTTGCAGTCCGAGGGACTCTCATATTGATGTATGGCAAAACAAATACAATATTGTAAAATAAAATAAAATAAAATCTGAAAAAAAAAAAGAATCTTCAACACCACAGTTCAAAAGCATCAATTCTTCGATGCACAGCTTTCTTTATAGTCCAACTCTCTCATTCATACATGACTACTGGAAAAACCATAGCTTTGACTAGATGGACCTTTGTTGGCAAAGTAGTGTCTCTGCTTTTTAATATGCTGTCTAGGTTGGTTATAACTTTTCTTCCAAGGAGAATGTGTCTTTTAATTTCATGGCTGCAGTCACCATCTGCAGGGATTTTGAAGCCCAAAAAACTAAAGTCTCTCACTTTTTGCTCTCACACTTGCCAAGAAGTGATGGGGCCAGATGCCATGATGTTAGTTTTCTGAATGTTGAGCTTTAGGCCAACTTTTTCACTCTCCTCTTTCACTTTCATCAAAAGGCTCTTTAACATTTTCTTTGCTTTCTGCCATAAGTGCGGTATCATCTGCATATCTGAGGTTATTGATATTTCTCCCAGCAATCTTGATTCTAGCTTGTGTTTCATCCAGCCCAGCGTTTCTCATGATATACTCTGTATATAAGTTAAATAAGCAGGGTGACAATATACAGCCTTGACGTACTCCTTTCCCTATTTGGAACCAGTCCGTGTCCAGTTCTAATTGTTGCTGCATACAGATTTCTCAAGAGGCAGGTCAGATGGTCTGGTAATCCCATCTCTTTCAGAATTTTCCACAATTTGTTGTGATCCACACAGTCAAAGGCTTTGGCATAGTCAATAAAGCAGAAGTAGATGTTTTTCTGGAACTCCCTTGCTTTTTTGATGATCCAGCGGATATTGGCAATTTGATCTCTGGTTCCTCTGCCTTTTCTAAATCCAGCTTGAACATCTGGAAGTTCAAGGTTCACGTACTGTTGAAGCCTGGCTTGAGATGAGTGAGATGAGTGCAATTGTGCGGTAGTTTGAGCATTCTTTGCTCAAAGACAGGTCAGGAATGGAAAAAAGTAAGATAACTGGCCAAAGGTAAACAAAGACCTGGAAGAACTGGCCTATATAAGTGATTTCATCACCTCTCTGGGGCACTCCTCCTCATTAGTGAGGACGCTCACACCCTTTCTCTCTTGGTGTGTATCTCTGCCTTGCTTCTATCATAACTAAACCAATGGTTTCTCTGTATTTTCTCCAACATGTTTTTCTGTGTCTCTGGTAATAAAATTTCTGGCTGTTTTTACAGTTTTTGCCTCCTTGAAACATTCTTGCTTTCAAATGGGACAAGAGCCAAAGGAACTTTGCTTCTAGCCTCTAGCCTTTGCTAAAGCTAGGAGTCCTAGGAGCTCTCCTAGTAGCTAGGAGTCCTGGTTTTCATCCAGGCTCCCCAGGTCCCATTCCTAGGCAGGGAACTAAGATCTTGCTTCAAGCCACCACTGGCTGTCTCTCCATGAGATCACTTCCAAACCTGACTGACTACTACATCAACCGGAGACTTCACCAGAAGAACAAAAGGAATAATAATGCTGATATGTGCAGGACATTTTTTGTGCCAGATACTTTACACACAGTCTCTAATTTTATTCCCACAATAACTCTATGATGTTTCCCGTTTTAGAGATGAGGACCTGAGGCTTAGAGGGTGTAGGAAATTTTACCCAAAGTTAACACAGCTAATGAGGAGCATAGCTACTATCTCTCTGATGGGAAGGAAGGTAGTATATGCCCTCAAACCCTCCGCTACACTGCAGCCCATGGAGGGAAGTTTGCCATTGAGAAGAGGCGGGGCAGCTCCACTGTTCTTTCAATCAGTTGATCACTGTTTGCTGAGCACTATCATGATGCAAACACCATGTTGAACCAATATTTTTCATGCTCCCTTGGGCTTCCCTCATGGCTCATCTGGTAAAGAATCCGCCTGCAATGTGGGAGACTTGGCTTTGACCCCTGGGTTGGGAAGATACCCTGGAGAAGAGAAAGGCTACCCACTCCAGTATTCAGGCCTAGAGAATTTCAGGGACTGTATAGTCCATGGGGTCACAAAGAGTCGGACACGGTTGAGTGACTTTCACTTCACTCTGTTCAAAAACTCCTAATTTGGGTAGGAGACAAGATGTACACACATGACAATTTAATAAAAATACACCAAACAGCAATATAGGATAGGTCATCAAGCATTTGGATAGCAAGGGCATCAAACCAATCAATCTTAAGGGAAATCAACCCTGAACACTTGTTGGAAGGACAGATGCTGAAGCTGATATTTCAGTATTTTGGTCATTGGCAAAGTCCCTAATGCTGGGAAAGACTGAGGGCAGAAGGAGAAGAAGGCATCAGAGGATGAGATGGCTGGATGGCATTACCAATGCAATGGACACGAACTTGGGCAAACTTCAGGAGATGGTGAGAGACAAGGAGGCCTGGTGTGCTGCAGCCCATGGGGTAGCAAAGATTCGGACACAACTGGGTGACTGAACATCAAGCAAGAATTCTTACCTTGGGGATTCATATGAACAAGAGGACAAACTTCCTCATTTGATCAATGAACAGATGAACCAAGCCATAGTGGACATAAGCAGACACACAGGGTAAGGAAGCAGTTGTCCTTCATTTATTATTCCTATGCCCTGTGTCCATAAAACTGGATTCATGACAACTGAAACGTGGTGATATGGAGAGTTCATAAGCCTGGGAGTCAATATAACTGGCTCTCCCATTAATGAACTGTGGGGATTAAACCCCAGCTTCTGCTTCTGAGAAAGCTGGGCTGGGCTTCCATGGTGGCTCAGTGGTAAAGAATTCACCTGCCAGTGAAGGCGACATGGATTTGACCCCTGATCTGCGAAGATCCCACATGCCATGGAGCAACTAAGCCCATGGGCCATAACTATTGAGCCTGTGCTGTAGAGCCTGAAAGTCGCAACTACTGAGCCTACATGCCCTAGACCTGTGCTCCGCAACAAGAGAAGCCACGGTAATGAGAAGTCCGCACACTGTAACTGAGAGTAGCCCCCGCTTGCCACAACTAGAGAAAAGCCCAGCACAGCCAAAAATAAATAAATGAATAAAATTATTTTAAAAAATCCAAGACTTAGAGTGTGATTTAAGCTAGATGGTAAAGAATCTGCCTGTAATGCAAGAGACCTGGGTTCGATCCCTGAGTCAGGAAGATCCCCTGAAGAAGGAATGGCAACCCACTCCAGTATTCTTGCCTGGAGAATCCCATGGGCAGACCAAGTGGTCACAAAGAGTCAGACACAGCTGAGCAACTAACACTTTCACTTTCACCAGAGAAACAGAACCAGTAGAAGATAGATATTGAGATCCATTGCAAGTTATTAACATATAAGATTGTGGGGCCTAGCTACAAGTCTGAACTCTGTAGAGAAAGTGAGTTGAAACTCTCAGGCACAATCTGAAGCTGCAGCCCATGGGAGGAATTTCCTCTTCTGGGAACTCTCTTAAAGCCTTTCAACTGATTAAATCAAACACATCCAGATTATCCAGGATAATCTCCTTTACTTCAAGCCAACTGATTACACACATTAATCATATCTACAAAATACCTTCACAGCAACCCCTTGGGTGGTGTTCAAGTAACTGGGGACTGTAGCCTAGCCAAGCTGACACATAAAACTGACCATCACAAACCCCATGGTGTCTCTGTTTCTTTGTATTTTTTAGAACCTGTGGTTCTAGTAGTAGCCAAACTGCGCAACAACATGTCATTTTAAGGGCTAGATCCAGGCACAGATACGACAAAAGAAGCTCCTCCTGAGTAGTTGGTTCAGAGGTCACCAGCTTACAAGGATGCTAACCTAAGAGGCAAGATGCAAAGATGTGCATGTGGCTGCAGCCAGGGCCTCCCTCCCTGACAATCAAGGTTGGGAGGAAATGCTGCTAAACAGGAGTTTTTCTTCCAGAATGCCATTGGCAAACTGTCTGTCCACCATGATTCAACCCTAAGCAAAGACTTTTAATAAGCCAATTATTTGCTCAAGCAAATCGGGGGGTGGGGGTGCAGAGGGGGACTCACACTTAGTGCAGAGACCATTGTCATTCATGGTATTTATCCAGGACTTAGAACCACAGAAATTTCAGGCTGGAAGGATCTTAGAGTTAACCTTGTCCTACCCACGCATGTCACAGATAATGGGAATGAGAAGCAGAGAGATTCTTCTACTGCAACCTCAAGAAGCTACTGAGAGTCATAGTCAGGACAAAGGGTCCTTCCTGATTCCCAGCCAAAGCTCTTTCTACCACATCTCCCTCCAGAAAGTCAAAGAAATGTATACAGACTTAAAACGCAAGCCTTCCGTCTCCTCAGCAAAGCCTGCAGTTGAGCTCTTTACTGCTGACATTTACTCTGACAGATATCAGTAACTACAAAGGGGTACACCATTAACACCAGATGACAAACTCTAAAATTGTCTTGTTTTCACAACTGTCACTTTTTAAGAGGTGAATGACCTTTCTCTGGTTTTTTAAAAACCTCTGGATTTCAGCTAGCTCAACACCTCCGCACTGCCTCCCACAATCACTTGCTATGAAAATGTCATTATTCTATTTTGAAGAGGCTATGGTAGTTGTGCTTCTTTGGTAATAACTATGTTTTCTGAAAAAAGGGAAGCAAAAGTCACGAAAACCAGAGATGGAGAAGCTTTCATGGGTCAATCATGCCCCTATTGTGCACCAGGGAAAAGAAAGCAGAAAATACAATGTCAAATCCTTGGGCAAAGATGGCATCCCCCAAGCTCTGTGGCTTTATTTTGATCCAGAACTGAGAGAAATGTCTTGCTACCTATTTCCAAAGACTGCATCCAACAGCCCTTTACCTGATGAACCACCTAGTTTAAGAGACAGGAATGGTTTCCCCTTCCCAATACCCAGCTCCAAATTCTCTTTCCCAAACCCTATTAGTTAGGAATCTTTCAGTTCAGTTCAGTCACTCAGCTGTGTCCAACTCTTTGCAACCCCATGGACTGCAGCAAACCAGGCCTCTCTGTCCATCACCAACTCCCCGAGTTTACTCAGACTCATGTCCATTGAGTCAGTGATGCCATCCAACCATCTCATCCTCTGTCATCCCCTTCCTCTCCTGCCTTCAATCTTTCCCAGTGTCAGGGTCTTTTCAAATGAGTCAGCTCTTCGCATCAGGTGGCCAAAGTATTCGAGTTTCAGCATCAGTCCTTCCAACGAATATTCAGGACTGATTTTCTTTAGGAGGGACTGGTTGGATCTCTTTGCAGTCCAAGGGACCCTCAAGAGTCTTCTTCAACACCGCAGTTCAAAAGCATCAATTCTTCGGTGCTCAGCTTTCTTTATAGTTCAACTCTCACATCCATACATGACTACTGGAAAAGCCATAGCCTTGACTAGATGGACCTTTGTTGGCAAAGTAATGTCTCTGTTTTTTAATATGCGGTCTAGGTTGGTCATAACTTTCCTTCCAAGGAGTAAGCTTCTTTTAATTTCATGGCTGTAGTCACCATCTGCAGTGATTCTGGAACCCCCCAAAAAATAAAGTCTGACACTGTTTCCACTGTCTCCTCATCTGTTTGCCATGAAGTGATGGGGATGGATGCCATGATCTTAGTTTTCTGAATGTTGAGCTTTAAGCCAACTTTTTCACTCTTCTTTTTCACTTTCATCAAGAGGCTCTTTAGTTGTTCTTCACTTTCTGCCATAAGGAATCTTTAGTAGCAAGAAATAGAAGTGTGGGGTGAGATTAGGCAAACAAGGAGATAATATGCTGGGTTTAAATTTCAAAAATCCTAAATAAGGTGACCATGTATTAAATCTCTGTGACGGCTTTTCCCTAAGGACAAACCAGTTATGAAAGGTATTTTATTTTTCCCTAGGAACTGACCCTAAGAAGAAAGAGAGAAGGAAAGAGTTTCTTTCCCCCTGTTCTTGGCTTGTGTGTGTGTGCTCAGTCACTCAGTAGCGTCCGATTTGTGACCCCATGGACTGGAAGTCACCAGGCTCCTCTGTCCATAGAATTGTCCAGGCAAGAATACTGGAGTGAGTTGCCATTTCCTTCTCCAGAGAACCTTCCCCAATCCAGGTTCTTGGCTTATTTAAAGGTAAAGAAACCCACATAGGATGTGGCCAGTCCAAGTAACTTCGAAGCAATAAAAGGCCTCTTTAGCCAGGCATATTTCCTCTATAAGGAGTATGGCAAATTTATTAATGAGGCTCACAGATGGCAAAGATAATCAGCACGTGCATCTGCCAATGGTGATAAGAAGTACTGCTCTGGTTGCAGTGCCTGGCACCAAGTAGCTGAGACTATCCATGGCCTGCTTAACAGGGGTAGAAGCAGGGTAATCATTCCGTCACAGATAAAGAAAGATCAGTTGGTTTTCTTTTTCATAACGTAATGCTTTGTACAGTCTCTTTCATTTAAATGTTTCACAGCCTATCCTCTAGTTGGTAAGTCAATTGTCTTGAGATGGTGCAGAGTGAAGCAACTGTATAGGAGCTCCACATAGGCTGTGGGATTGCTGTGTTTCTCCCCGGAAGCTGCGACGCCTCCCAGCAGCTCTCAGTAGGAATGCGTATAGAGCTCAGAGCACAATATCCAGTGTCTATAGCAATGCTATGTGAGTCTATGTCCAGCTCCAAACTCAATCAGGTGTGTGGCTTGTACAAATTACTTGACTTCTGGACTCCTTGTTCTTCTTATCAGTGAAATAGGAGTAGTAAAAGAACCCATCTCACAGAGCTCTTGTGAAATTTAAATAAGATAAAGAATGCAAAGTGTACAGCAAACATGCAATAAATATTAATGACTATTCTGGGTCAGAGCCTCCCTAACCTTCTTCATATCACGACAGGCATTTCAGGGGAAAAAAATGTTGTTTGTATGGTGAACTGGGAAATGACGAGATTCCCCACCACCACCACCACCACTACCCCACCAACTCCGGGGACTGAAGGACTCTATGTCTACCACGTCTGCAACCCACTCACCACCGGCCAGCTGAGAATCTCCTCCCATGCTGGATGTTTACTTGTTTTACAGATAGCATGTGTCTCAGCACACTATTTCCACCCCTAACCTAAACACTCTACAATTGCACCCAACACTCTTTTCTTCCTAGGCAGTTACAAGAAATCATGTTTTTGACTAGCATAAATAGAATTCTCCTTTAAACTGTCCAACTCATACAATGTGTCCACACAATATATTATCATCATCAAGTGTTAGTCAGGAAGATGAGGGAAAATTCTGGTTTAGAACTTCTATTCCAAACCCCTCCCTACCATTTTTAAGTATACACACTGGCCAAGGAGGAGGCAGAACCCAATAAGGCCTGAGGTTCAAGCACAGCCATCAGACCTCCAAGCTGCCTTCATTCTGCCCAGGCACCACATCATCTGTCTTCAGGCTGGCTGTCTTATCTGTTGGTCACAAGGCAAACATGGCTGAATTTCCATCTTCAAGTTCACATTATAAAGTTGCAAACTTTTTCTTGATTCCAGCTCCAAATTTCTGGAGAGAAAATCTGGTTGGACCAGCTGAACTCAGTTGCTCACCTAGTATAAGCTGTGTAACCAAGGAAGCAGACAAATCCAGTAGAGCTCAGCAGCCAGGCCCATTCCTAGGACACAGGGAAGACGTTTGGGAGAAAGGTCAGTTCACAGGGAAAGAGAAGGTCACAGACCCAAGGGACAAGTCCATTACTTTGTCCATTGCACTGGCTATTCTGTCATCAGAAATTCCCATCACAAGTCATTCCTGTAATACTTGTGATGGGAATTTCTGATGACAGAATAGCCAGTGCAATGGACAAAGTAATGGACTTGTCCCTGGTGCATGGGGATGACCCAGAAAGATGTTATGGGGAGGGAGGTGGGAGGGGGGTTCATGTTTGGGAATGCATGTAAGAATTAAAGATTTTAAAATTTAAAAAAAAATAAATAAAATAAAATGTTAATACTCAAAAAAAAAACAAAAAAAAATTAAAAAAAAAAAAAAACTAAGTTCCCTGTGACAAACCATAATGGAAAAGAATATGAAAAAGAAATGCATATATCTGTATAACAGTCACCTTGCTGTAAAGCAGCTATTAATACAACACTGTAAATTAACTATACTTCAATAAAATTTTTAAAATATAAAATAAATAAATAAATAAATAAAGTTCCTTGTTAAAAGTGTATTGGTTTTCTAGCATTATAATATTCAATACATTTAAAGTCATTCTTGACATGGAATAGAAATGTTTTGTCCAAGGTTGGGGCCAGAATGTTTGTAGAGTAAAAGGCAGTGTATAGGGAGAAGTTCTGCAGTGCAGAGTATCCTGGGAAGTTGGAAAGCTCTCTAGATACATGTAAGGAAGCTGGGAGTTAGAAAATAAAAAGAAGAAGAGAGGGGTGGCAAGGAAAATGATCGTGTAAACCTCTCTGATAAGTCTGTCTGCACCAGAGCTATTCAAGGGCCATGTAACCAAAAGGTGTTTTAAAACCAGCATTAACTAGTGACTCCAGTTCTCTCAAAAACTGGCTGAAGTGACAAGTCAGAGCTTGGTAGAGGTTAGAATTGTTCTACCCTATACAATGGCAAATTTAGCTACATGATCATAATTCCCAAGTAAAAAACTAGAACACATAGTCAGACAAATAATTTTCGTGCAATTTCAGAGTGAATGAGGCAGTCTGAAGAATGTACTTTGAACTCAAATATTCCAAATGCTCACACATTCAAAGTTTTCTAGGTATTTCAATGGTCTATGGGAAAACAGGGCTTCCCTGGTAGCTCAGCTGGTAAAGAATCCACCCGCAATGCAGGAGACCTGGGTTTGATCCCTGGGTTGGGAAGATTCCTGGAGGAGGGCATGGCAACCCACTCTAGTATTCTTGCCTGAAGAATCCCATGGTCAGAGGAACCTGGCTGGCTAAAGTCCATGGGGTCGCAAAGAGTTAGGCATGACTGAGTGACTAAGCACATGGGAAAATAAATAAATTAGATGTATGCAAAAGGTAGAGTCAATTTAAGAACTGGAAAGGGAATATTTAATCTGTTCTCAATTTTAAGGAACAATATAAAAAAAACAGCAATATATCAAAGGAGAAAAAATTTTCAAGGGACTGATTGAGGTTATGGTCTTTAGAACTGAAATTCACCTCAGACTATTAGTCAATGAGCTGATATTAATTAAGAGGTTATAGAGTGCTTTCCAGTGAGGTTTTTCTTTCCACTGCAATCAGACAATATTAATTTGACTTATGATGAATTAAATGAGTTGTTTTCAACCTTGAAAACAACTTAGTTTCTAGTATCTTCCAACACAATATGAAACAAGAGATGCCTTCCATCTCCCAACAACCCTCTTCAAAAACAACCAACACAGGGCTTCTCTGGTGGCTCAGAAGGGAGGAATCCACCTACCAATGCAGGAGACACAGCTTCTATCCCTGATCCAGGAAGATCCCACATGCCGCACAGCAACTAAGCCTGTGTGCCACAACTACTGAGCCTGTGCTCTAGAGCCTGGGAGCCTGAAGCCCGCACACCCTAGAGCCCACGTTCATAACAAGAGAAGCCACTGAAATGAGACGTCCACGCACTGCAACTAGAGAGACACCCCTACTCTCTGAAACCAGAGAAAAGCCTGTGCAGCAACAAAGACCCAGCACAGACAAAAGTAAATAAAAAATTTTTTAAACCCACAAAAGCTGTCATTTCACATGCAGCACCTAAAAAAAATATTCATATAACTTTTGCAGAGAATTCACAGTACTCACTTTATCAGTTAAGATTTGGAAAACTCGGAAGTAGCCACAGGACTGGAAAAGGTCAGTTTTCATTCCAATCCCAAAGAAAGGCAATGCCAAAGAATGCTCAAACTACCACACAATTGCACTCATCTCACATGCTAGTAAAGTAATGCTCAAAATTCTCCAAGCCAGGCTTCAGCAATACATGAACCGTGAACTTCCTGATGTTCAAGCTGGTTTTAGAAAAAGCAGAGGAACCAGAGATCACATTGCCAACATCTGCTGGATCATCGAAAAAGCAAGAGAGTTCCAGAAAAACATCTATTTCTGCTTTATTGACTATGCCAAAGCCTTAAACTGTGTGGATAACAATAAACTGTGGAAAATTCTGAAAGAGATGGGAATACCAGACCACCTGACCTGCCTCTTGAGAAATCTGTATGCCGGCCAGGAAGCAACAGTTAGAACTGGACATGGAACAACAGACTGGTTCCAAATTGGGAAAGGAATACATCAAGGCTGTATACTGTCACCCTGCTTATTTAACTTCTATGCAGAGTATATCATGAGAAACTCTGGACTGGAAGAAACACAAGCTAGAATCAAGATTGCCGGGAGAAATATCAATAACCTCAGATATGCAGATGACACCACCCTTATAGCAGCAGAAAATGAAGAGGAACTCAAAAGCTTCTTGATGAAAGTAAAAGAGGAGAGTGAAAAACTTGGCTTAAAGCTCAACATTCAGAAAACGAAGATCATGGCATCTGATCCCATCACTCCATTGGGAAATAGATGGAGAAACAGTGGAAACAGTGTCAGATTTTGGTTTTGGGGGCTCCAAAATCACTGCAGATGGGGATTGTAGCCATGAAATTAAAAGACGCTTACTCTTTGGAAGAAAAGTTATGACCAACCTAGATAGCATATTCAAAAGCAGAGACATTACTTTGCTGACTAAGGTCCATCTAGTTAAGGCTATGGTTTTTCCAGTGGTCATGTATGGATGTGAGAGTTGGACTGTGAAGAAGGCTGAGCGCCGAAGAATTGATGCGTTTGAACTGTGGTGTTGGAGAAGACTCTTGAGAGTCCTTTGGACTGCAAGGAGATCCAACCAGTCCATTCTGAAGGAGATCACCCCTGGGATTTCTTTGGAAGGAATGATGCTGAAGCTGAGGCTCCAGTACTTTGGCCACCTCATGCGAAGAGTTGACTCATTGGAAAAGACTCTGATGCTGGGAGGGATTGGGGGCAGGAGAAGAAGTGGACGACCGAGGATGAGATGGCTGGATGGCATCACTGACTCGATGGACGCGAGTCTGAATGAACTCCGGGAGTTGGTGATGAACAGAGAGGCTTGGCGTGCTGCGATTCATGGGGTTGCAAAGAGTCGGACACGACTGAGCGACTGAACTGAACTGAACTGAACAGAAGACAATTTCCACTTATTTAAGGTGGAAACAGGAAAGTAATAAGAGGTCACTGTGTTTCCTCAGAGAAGCCAATGACAGGTGCTTCCATCCACTACCATAAACCAGAAAACCAGAAAGCGGAAAGGAATAATTATCTCTCACCACATCTTGCATCATTTGTCTCTTCAAGCAACTAGGTTTTCCTGACCACAGGTGGAAGATGGTCACTCTACAGCTTTTATGCTTACACTCAAAAGATATGCTAGTATTGAACTGAAATATCTGTCTTATTTCCAAATTTCCAGGAGAGGAAACCTAATTAACTTGTATTGACCCAACTCTGGTCCAGTCACCCATAGCCATCTCTCAGTTTTTCCTACCTCCAAAGCAATCTTATCTTCTGTTTATATTTTGAGTTGTAAGTTCCTCAGGTTTCCTTTCTCCATCTAGCTGACATCTCTCAATCTTTCAGAAATATCTCACAAGTTTCTGTTCCACTGATAGTATTCTTCCTTGTTATCCATTGTGTTCTTGGAAGTATCTCCTTTATATCATTTCAAAGGAATTCTGTTCCAGTGAAGTGAATTTGGACAACCTGTCTTCCCCCTTAACATAATCATCCTGTTTTTCCCATCTATTCTCCTTCATTGTAACACTTCCTTTCAGTCAGTCAGTTCAGTCACTCAGCCGTGTCCAACTCTTTGCGATCCCATGGACTGCAGCATGCCAGGCCTCCCTGTCCATCACCAACTCCCAGAGTTTACTCAAACTCATGACCATTGAGTCAGTGATGCCATCCAACCATCTCATCCTCTGTCATCTCCTTCTCCTCCTGCCTTCAATCTTTCCCAGCATCAGGGTCTTTTCAAATGAGACACTTCCTTTAATCTAATACTATATCAAAGCATATCTTCACAGATGTCACTTCACAGATCAAGTCTTCAAAGACTTCCAATGGCTGAGAGTACAAACTCCCTATCCCAAAATTTAAGATAATTCATGATTTGGTGCAAATGACTCTTTCTGGAAAACTATGACTATTTGTCTTATTGAACCCAATTCTCCATTTTAGACAAATTTGCTAGTCTTCCCCCAGATAGCCACCATATTCAAGATTTTCTGCTTCTGTAAGTTTGCTTGTCTCCTCTGTGCCTTATTGCTCATGTCAGTTCTAAGCCCAATGATCCTAATCCTACCGACTTTATAACACTCTGGAAAAAAACAAAAACAAAAAACTGACATCCCCTTGAACCCCTCTTACTCTCTCAGGTCAATGTCGTATCGCCTTTCTGATAAACCCATAGAGCACTGAACAAATCTTTCTTTTGAAATTTATCACCTCATACTGTTTTAAAATATAAATTTATTTATTTTAATTGGAGGTTAATTACTTTATAATATTGTATTGGTTTTGCCATACATCAACATGAATCCACCACAGGTATACACGTGTTCCCCATCCTGAATCCTCCTCCCTCCTCCCTCCCTGTACCATCCCTCTGGGTCTTCTCAGTGCACCAGCCCCAAGCATCCAGTATCATGCATCGAACCTGGACTGGTGATTTGTTTCATATATGATATTATACATGTTTTTGTGACTGCTTAACATATTATCTCTCTCATTAAACTGTAAGCAAATTTTAGGGAATTTCTTATCCATCTTTTGCATCATTTGGTAAAGAATCCGCCTGCAATGCAGGAAACTCAGGTTCAATCCCTGAGTGGGTAAGATCCCCTAGAGAAGGAAATGGCAACCCACTCTAGTATTCTTACCTGGAAAAATCCCATGGGCAGAGGAGCCTGGTGGGTTATAGTCCATGGGGTCGCACAGAGTCAGACATAACTGAATGCACACACACATAGGGCACTTACACATGATACTGTACAGAGCATTTACCCAAATAGAATTAAAGAAAGATGGAAGAAGGAAGTTAAGCCTTTGTTTAGACTTAACCCCTCTCTTAACGTTCTTTCAATACTTCTACTACATTGCATTGCCATACAACTTTATAATAAGCTATACTTCACCAAGGGCTTCCTCAGTAGCTCAGCGGTAATGAACCGCCTGCATTGCAGGAGACATGGGTTCAATCACTGGGTTGGAAAGATCCCCTGGGGGAGGGCATGGCAATCCACTCCAGTATTCTTGCCTCGAGAATCTCATGGACAGAGGAGCCTAGTGGGCTACAGTCCATAGGGTTGCAAAGAGTCAGACGCAACTGAAGTGACTTAGCACATGTGCACCCATACTTCAGTAAACTTGTTTTACATATTGGAATCCTTATTTTAACCTTAATAAAACCAACATCCAGGTGTTTCACTTCTAGAATAGCTGCTTATCCAAAGAAAAATAATTCAGTAACTAAAAATAATTTCAATCCCAAATCCTTGATTGCTTTCTCATAAAGCACAAATATATAGTCCACAGCACCATGAGTGAGTGAGTGAGTGAAGTCGCTTAGTCATGTCCGACTCTTTGCGACCCCATGGACTATAGCCTACCAGGCTCCTCCCTCCATGGGATTCTTCAGGCAAGAGTACTACAGCACCATAAAAAATATAAAAATTACTTTTCTCTTTCATCCATTTCCATCAAACCTCGCAGCTACTCCAGAACATCTCTATAGTCCCCACATCCTCTTCAAGCTCTTTCACTGTTCAGTTCAACACTGCTTTGCTTCCCTTAGCATCCTCTATCCTGAGCCAGAGTTGGGTCAAGAGGTGTTAATCAGATTCCTTCTCCTAGAAATTTAGAAGTAACACAGAGATATTTTAGTTCAATACAAGCAGATCTTTTGAATGCAAATACATCTTACTTGTCATGGGAGAAGCCTATTTGACAAAAGAGAACTCTCCTCCAGTAAGAAAGAACACTTCTTCAGAATGTAAGAAAGAAGTGGGCAGGGGAATGGATTGATAATTACAAAATTCTCTTAGCCAAGGAAGCATGAAATCTTTTAACAGCATAAATCTAACATTGACACTAAGACAGCTATCTAAAAGTCTCTCTTACACTTTCTCTTCATCTTTTACCTTTTAGGAAGAGCTTTAAAATGCCTAAATAAAATAGAGAACATCAAAACATGTAAACAAGCACCAAATTTCAGAGCTCAAGGGTGTTTCAATGCAAACTGATGGAGGCAGGAAAGGCATCTTAAAAGAGAATGAAATTCTGATAGGTTTTAAATATTTTTTTTTTTAAGTCCAGGAAGCCTTTCAAGTGAATTCAACTGGCTCACCTGAAAAGTTCTCCCCAGAAAAGACTGGACTTTTTTTTTTTTTTTAATATCCCAGGGTGTCTCATTGCCTTAGTCCAAAAGCTCTGGCATTACAGACAAAAGCCTGAGATGCTATGATAAATGGCAGGGCACTGAAGAAGCCCCATTGCTCCTACCCCATGTCAGGGCACCTCTTCACTGTGGGCTCGCCCCTGCAGGAAGCCAGCCTCTCAGCCCGTGTGTGCTCTTACACAACTGACCCTTTTTATCTCATCCAGTTGTCTAATGCACATGCTTTTTTTTTTTAATTTGAATATATTCCCCTCAAAAGCTTTCTATTCTTATACTTTTTTTACTTTTAGCATGTTAGTTATTTCCTGTGCTTAATTTTTAATCTCATCTACTTTCATACTTTTAACTTTTCAGCCAATCCCCTCTATCTTACTCTTTTATCTCTTTTACTTTCATGATTTTAACCTTTTTTCTCATTGGCCTATAGCCTTTTCTCATTTATTTTAAATCTCACCCACTTTATCTTTTATTATTTTTTTAATGTTTAACCTTTCATCTTTATTTGGCATTTCATTCTTTCATACTTTTAACTTCTATTTCCTCTGTCTTCATTTTCTTATTTCTCTGATCTTACTCCCAATTTATGTCTTCTAAATATCTATGCTTCTTCCTAAAATAATGACAGTTCCCTTTTCTTCCTGTTCTACCTTTCTATTTTAATTTTTTTTTCTTTTCACAATGACTAGTAAGAGGTAAAGCCAAAAGACTGTTGTCACCATAACAGAGAAGATCAGAGACTTTCTACTTATTCAACTCCAGATCTCCCTCCAACCTGCTCCCCAACCCCACCTGCACCCCATGAACTTCCTAGTTCTATTTACAATGAGCCCCAGAAAGTCTCACCTGAAAAAATGGAAAAGCCAATGAGGTAACACTTCCTAGGGCTCTAATTCCCACCCAGTCGGTCCACTTAACTTTCTAGAACTATGTAGGTCCTTGCCCCTTGATCTATCTGGGTTATAGATGAGGCTCTGTAATCATTACTGCTGTTGTTTGGTGGGTGTAAAAGAGGTGCAGTGAGAAGCTCATCTGATGTCCTTGCTAAGATAAGAGGAGGGCTTAACATGGGGATAACTCATTTGAGGCCAGTACCCTGCCTCCACCCTCCAGCCAGTAAAACATTTTGTTTGTTTGTCTTTAAATTCATGAAGATGTGCAAAAAGCCAAAATAGAGATATACAGAGAAAAAATGATGGGCAGAAAGAGTGAGTGGAGCAAGAAACTGGGAGAAGGAAAAATGGCTTTATTAAATCTAAGGCAAAACATGTCATGAGTATGCCATGAGGGTGTAGATAATGGTAACCAAGAATCTCTGTAGGAAGAACTCACCATATGATGCCCTGAACTACTTCAGTGCCCGGGGCCTCCAAGCTATGGAGCCTCCTAACCAACCAACACATTCAGGAGGAGACCCACTGGGAGGACTGGCCAGAGGGTGGAGGGGGGCGGGTACTGGCCTCATGAGTTATCCCCATGTTAAGCCCACCTCTTATCTTAGCAAGGACATCCGATGAGCCTCTTAGTGTACCTCCCAGGCTTCCACTTATTCACTTATTAGGGAAAAGTTAGTCTTGTTTGACATTTTCACAAACAGGGATATTTAGAAACATTAAATTGTTGTCAATTTGCTAGGACCTGTATTGAGAAATGGAGAAGGCAATGGCAACTCATTCCAGTACTCTTGCCTGGAAAACCCCATGGACAGAGGAGCCTGGTAGGCTGCAGTCCATGGGGTCACAAAGAGTTGAACACAATTGTGCAACGTCACTTTCACTTTTCACTTGCATGCATTGGAGAAGGAAATTGGCAACCCACTCCAGTGTTCTTCCCTGGAGAATCCCAGGGATGGTGGAGCCTGGTGGGCTGCCGTCTATGAGGTCACACAGAGTTGGACACAACTGAAGTGACTTAGCAGTAGCAGCAGCAATATTGAGAAAACAGACTATCCCAGAATATCAAAATCTATGAGAAAAGTGAGGCCCAATTACTCCCAGATTGTGGGCCTAGTATCTTCCTAGAGAGCAACTGTCAGAGAACAAGGATATATCTGCCATTGGACTTCAGGACTCCTCTCTCTGCTTCTTCAAGGGAGAACAGGATGCAGTTCTAGAAATGATTTAACTCAATAGTTGTCTTAGCAATAATGGCAATATTCTTGATTTCATGTATTTCTTTTCTATCAGAATTCTTGCCTTGTACCCACCACTGAGGGGCAATTTTCCCATCAGTGGGCCCTACTTCATTGATACAGTGAAGTGGCCCTACATTCATTGATGCAAAACCTGATTGATTATACTGTAATTTCTAGCCAGCCTTATGCATTCACATTCCTAGACTTTTCCTGAAAAACTGGATCCTCTAGTGACACTCACCAGCTGCTTGATATCATTCTCCATAGTCTTTGAAAGTGCTTGATTGGCTGCCTCCTTAGTAAAAAGTCTCAATTCAGATAACATATTTCCAGGACCCATTTAGGTATATTCTGCCTTGGCCAAGACGATCTTGGCTGTCAGAGAAGAAACTTTCAGCGGTAGCATTCAGCACACACTAAGATGTATTTCCTTACATCTGCAGTATAATAACTAAAATTCTCTTCCTGATATTGGAATCCCAAGAGTAGAAACAGTAATATGTTGACACTTTTGATATTTTAATGTTATTTCCCTATAAAATATATGAATTTCAAAGCATTTATATCCCCACATACACTGCTTTCCAAGTTTTATCTTTTCATGCAAAGCACACAAAGTGTAATTTCAGGTCACTCATTGAGTCCACTAATTCAGAGGATCATAAATTCTTCTTTTCAACCTGAATTCGCTTTCCTGTCTTGAGGTTCACTGTGAAATTGGGTGTTTCTTTGATTAACTTTCTGATATTTACTTGACCCACCTGGGGGGATGAAAAATATCAATACTTAAAAGAAGTCCAATGCAACCCTATCAGAAGCATCAGAAAATAGATTCCTTTCTTTTGAACTTCCTTTTTGGGACAATTATAATCAACTTAAATAGAAAATTCCTGACCAAATATATCAATGAACAGAACCTGGGGGTGCTGAATGGTGGCACATGGGTGAAAATTCACCCATCTTTACCTTAGAAATAAGTATCACATATTGCATCAGAGTTGGTCATCTTTTTCTATTACCATTCTTACGAATGATGCTACAACCTGAGTGTCAATTCTTATCGTAAACATCTGCATTTAGGCAGCAAATATGCAGGGACTTGTTCCCATCTGCCTTCATGTACTTTTTTCATATGATCACTTTCCTCTCTATTCCTTTTTTTAATCTATGCATTTAGTACTTAGTTTTCTATTATTAATTTTTATTGGGGTATAGTTACTTAATAATGTTGAGTTATTTTGTACTATACAGGAAAATAAATCAGTTATGCATATACATATCTCTCCTCTTTTTTAAATTTCCTTCCCATTTAGGTCACCACAGAGCAATGAGTAGACTTCCCTGTGCTATACAGTAAGTTCTCATTAGTTATCTATTTTATACATAGTAGTAGTATACATGCGTGTGTATGTGTATATATATATATATATATATATATAGTATATATGTATATATACTATACAGATATCAGACCCAATCTCCCAGTTCATCCCACCCTCTTCCCCACCTTGGAATCTATTAAGTTTGCTCTCCACACCTGTGTCTCTATTTCTACTTTGCAATTAGCTTTATTTTGTATCATTGATGAAAAAGGTAAATCTCATCTGTTTGTTAGTTGCTCAGTCATATCCTACTCTTTACAACCCCATGGACTTTAGCCTTGCCAGCCTCCTCTGTTCATGGGATTCTCCAAGCAAGAATACTGGAGTGGGTTGCCATGCCCTCCTCTAGGGGATCTTCCTGACCCAGGGGTCAAACCCAGGTCTCCCACATTGCAGGCAGATTCGTTACCATCTGAGCCACCAGGAAAGCCCATAAATCTTATTTAGAACAAGTTAAATAATAATAAGAGGGAGACAGTCTTTAAAAGTTATGGAAACATAATTATCTGTAGTATCAAACGCCAAGAAACCAGTAAATATTTTTGAGAATGGTAGTTACAGTAGTTACATAGTTGAAGTAGAGCTTGTATACACTTAATGCATATGGTTGAGACAGACTGATTACAGGATTACCAGTTATGAAATGACTGCAGTCCCTTAAACTGTGGGTAATAAGGAAACAGAGAATAAGAAAGGACTTAAAGAAGCCACAGCAAGGAAGAATCTGTCACGCTTGGTTACCATATATTAGTTATAAGGAGAACTCAATTATATTGTTATCAGAACTTGGTCAGCATACATAATCCCTCAAAATCTGTTGTTTTTTTCCTTTGAAGGATAATTGCTTTACAAAATTTTGTTGTTTTCTGTCAAACCTCAACCTGAATCAGCCATAGGTATAGATATATCCACTCCCTTCTGAACCTCCCTCTCATCTCCCTCCCCATCCCACCCCTCTAGGTTGATACAGAACCCCTGTTTGAGTTTCTTAGCCATACAGCAAATTCCCGTTGGCTATCTATTTTACATATTATGATGTAAGTTTCCAAGTTACTTTTTCCACACATCTCACCCTCTCCTCCCCTTCGCCCCAAGTCCACAAGTCTATTCTCTATGTCTGTTTCTCCATTGCTGCCCTGTAAGCAAATTCTTCAGTATTATTCCTCTAGATTACATATATATGTGCTAGAATATGATATTTATCTTTCTTTTTCTGACTTACTTCACTCTCTATAATAGGTTCTAGGTTCATCAATCTCATTAGAACTGACTCAAAGGCATTTCTTTTTATGGCTGAGTAATATCCCACTGTGTATATGTACCACAAATTTTTTAGCCATTCATCTGTTGATGGACATCTAGGTTGTTTCCATGTTATAGCTGCTATAAATGGTGCTGCAATGAACAGTGGGATACATGTGTCTCTTTTGATTTTGGTTTCCTCAGGGTATATGCCTAGGAGTGGGATTGCTGGGGCATATGGTAGTTTTATTCCTAGTTTTTAAAGGAATCTCCACATCATCTTCCACAGTGGCTGTATCAATTTACATTCCCACCAACAGTGCAAGAGCATTCCCTTTTCTCCACACCCTCTCCAGCATTTTTTGTTTGTAGACTTCTTGATGATGGCCATTCTGACAGGTGTGAGGTGATATCTCATCGTAGTTTTAATTTGCATTCCTCTAATAATGAGCAATGTTGAGCACCTTTTCATGTGTTTGTTAGCCACCTGTACATCTTCTTTGGAGAAATATCTGTGTAGGTCTTTTTCCCACTTTTTGATTGGGTTGTTTGTTTTTCTGGTATTGAGCTGTATGAACTGCTTTTATATTTGGGAAATTAATCCTTTGTCAGTTGTTTCATTTGCTATTATTTTCTCCCATTCTGAGGGTTGTCTTTTCACCTTGCTTATAGTTTCCTTTGCTGTGCACAAGCTTTTAAGTTTAATCAGGTCCCACTTGTTTACTTTTGTTTTTATTTCCATTACTCTAGGAGGTGGGTCATAGAGGATCTTGCTTTGATGTATGTCATCGAGTGTTCTGCCTATGTTTTCCTCTAAGAGTTTTATAGTTTCTGGTCTTACATGTAGGTCTTTAATCCATTTTGAGTTTATCTTTGTGTATAGTGTTAGGAAGTGTTCTAATTTCATTCTTTTACATGTAGCTCTCCAGTTTTCCCAGCACCATTTATTGAAGAGGCTGTCTTTGCCCCATTGTATATTCTTGCCTCCTTTGTCAAATATAAGGTACCCATAGGTGCATGGGTTTTATTTATGGGCTTTCTATCTTGGTCCATTGGTCTGTTTCTGTTTTTGTGCCAGTACCATACTGTCTTGATGACTGTAGCTTTGTAGTATAATCTGAAGTCAGGAAAGTTAATTCCTACAGCTCCATTGTTCTTTCTCAAGACTGCCTTGGCTATTCGGGATCTTTTGTGTTTCCATATGAATTTTGAAATTTTTTGTTCCAGTTCTATGAAAAATGTCATTGGTAAAACTTGATAGGGATCACATTGAATATGTAGATTGTGTTTGGTATTATAGCCATTTTCACAATATTAATTCTTCCTACCCAAGAACACAGAATAGCTCTCCATCAGTTTAGTCATCTTTGATTTCTTTCATTAGTGTATTATAATTTTCTGTGTACACTTCTTTTGTCTCCTTAGGTAAGTTTATTCCCAGATATTTAACTCTTTTTGTTGCTATGGTGAATGGGATTGATTCCTTAATTTCTCTTTCTTATTTTTCATTGTTAGTATATAGAAATGCAAGTGGTTTCTTTGTATTGATTTTGTATCCTGAAACTTTGCTAAATTCTTCTGAAAGTGAAAGTGAAAAATAATTTTATGATACTATCTTTAGGGTTTTCTATGTACAGTATCAGGCTTCCCTGGTGGCTCAGAGGTTAAAGCTTCTGCCTGGAATGCAGGAGACCTGGGTTCAATCCCTGGGCCGGGAAGATCCCCTGGAGAAGGAAATGGCAACCCACTCCAGTACTCTTGCCTGGAGAATTCCGTGGAGGGAGGAGCCTGGTAGGCTACAGTCCATGGGGTCACAGAGTCGGACACGATTGAGCGATTTCACTTTCAGTTTCATGTACAGTATCATGTCATTTACAAACGGTGAGAGCTTTACTTCTACTTTTCCAATCCAAATTCCTTTTATTCCTTTTTCTTCTCTGATTGCTGTAGCTAGGACTTCCAGAACCATGTTGAATAATAGTGGGGAAAGTGGGCACCCTTGTCTTGTTCCTGATTTTAAAGGTAATGCTTTCAGTTTTTCACCATTGAGAATAATGTTAGCTGTAATCTTATTATATATGGTCTTTAGTATGCCGATGTAGGTTCCTTCTACGCCCATTTTTTGAAGAGTTTTAATCATAAATCGGTGCTGAATTTTGTCAAAGGCTTTTTCTGCATCTATTGAGATGATCATATGGTTTTTACCTTCCAATTTTTAAATATGGTGATCACACTGATTGACTTAGGTATATTGAAGAATCCTTGCATTCCTGAAATAAATCCAACTTGATCATGGTATATGAGCTTTTTGATGTGTTGCTGAATTCTGTTTGCTAAAATGTTGTTGAGGGTTTTTGCATCTAGTTCATCAGTGATATTGTGTGTTTTCTTTTTTGTATGTTGTCTTGTCTGGTTTTGGTATCAGGGTGCTGGTGACCTCATAGAATGAATTTGGAAGTGTTCCTTCCTCTGAAATTTTTTGAAAGAGTTTTAGAAGGACAGTTATTAGCTCTTCTCTAAATGTTTGATAGAATTCTCCTGTGAAGCCATGTGGTCCTGGGATTTTGTTTTTTGGGAGATTTTTGATCACAGCTTCAATTTCAGTGCTTGTGATTGGGTTGTTCATAATTTCTATTTCTTCCTGGTTCAGCCTTGGAAGATTGAACTTTTCTAAGAATCTGTACATTTTGTCCAGATTATCCGTTTTACTGCCATACGGTTGTTCATAATAGTTTCTTATAATCCTTTGTATTTCTGCATTATCTGTTGTAACCTCTCCTTTTTCATTTCTAATTTCGTTGATTTGATTCTTCTATCTTTTTCTCTTGATGAGTCTAGCTAAAAGTTTGTCAATTTTGTTTATCTTCTCAAAGAACCAGGTTTTAGTTTTGTTAATCTTTACTAGTGTTTCTTTCATTTCTTTTTCATTTATTTCTACTTGGATCTTTAGGATTTCTTTCCTTCTACTAATTTTGGGGGCTTTTTGTTCTTCTTTCTCCAATTGTCTTAGGTGTAAAGTTAGGTTGTGTATTCAATGTTTTTCTTGTTTCTTGAGGTAGGACTGTATTGCTATCAACTTCCCTTTTAGAACTGCTTTTGCCACAGCCCACAGGTTTGAGTTGTCGTGTTTTCATTGTTATTTGTTTCTAGAATTTGTTTTATTTCCCTTTTGATTTCTTCAGTAACCTGTTGGTCATTTAGAAACGTGTTGTTTTATCTCCATGTGTTTGTGTTACTTATAATTTTTTTCTTGTAATTGATATCTAGTCTCATAGCAGTGTAGTTGGAGAAGATGCATGATACGATTTCAATTTTCTTAAATCTACTGAGGTTTGATTTGTGACCCAAGTGTGGTCTATCCGGCAGAATGTGCCATTTGCACTTGAGAAGAAGGTGTATTCTTCTGCATTTGGACGGAATGTCCTGAAGATATCAGTGAGATCCATCTCATCTAATGTATCATTTAAGACTTGTATTTCCAGGAGGAGGGAAAGATGGCGGAGGAATAGGACGGGAAGATCACTTTCTCCTTCACAAATTCCTCAAAAGAACATTTCAACGCTGAGCAAACTTCACAAAACAAATTATGTAGGCTGGCAGAGGACATCAGGCAACCAGAAAAGCAGACCTTTGTCTTCAAAAACAGGTAGGATAAAATATAAAAGACGAAAAAGGAGACAAAGGAGGTGGGGAGGGAGCTCCGTCCCGGGAAGGGAAGCCCGTCCTGGGAAGGGAATTTTAAGAAGAGAGGTTTCCAAACACCAGGAAACACTCTCCCTGCCGAGTCTGTGGCGAACCTTGGAAACACAGAGGGCAACATAACAGGAAGGAAAAATAGATAAATAATTAAAACCAACAGATTACAAGCCCAACAGTAACTCCCCCAGCGGAAAAGCAGCACAGACGCCTGCATCCGCCAGTGGGAAGTGGGGGCAGGGCAGGGACGCGCGGGAGGCGCGGGCTGCAGAGCTTTGTAAGAATCGGGCAGGAACGCCCCACGCGCAACCAGAACGACCTAACCTGGGCTAGCAAATCAGACTGTGGGATAGCTACCACGCGAAAAGCTCGAACATAAGACCCCGCCAGGACCGAGCACAGAACAAAGGACGGAACGGAAAAAGCCGGCTGCAGACCATCCCCCGCCGGGGACAGGCTGCCAGAGCCGTAAGGTCTGGAAAGGGGCAACTGCAGACCCGGAGAGACTTTGCTTACCTAACTGCAAGCAGGCTCCTTTGCTAAGACTTCTGGGGGAGCTGGACAGTCACAATTTGCCTCACGGGGTGCGCCAGCAGTCCGCCCAGAAAGCTGAGCAGCAGCGGCAGAAAAGGTGACAAGCCGCGGCGACCGCGCTCGCCAAACTCCTGAGCTACTCGGACCTGGGAAGGGCACAAAGCGCAGTTCCAGCCGAATCTGTGCCTCTGAGGGCTGCCTGAGCGCCGAACCTGAGCGGCTTGGACCGGGGAAGTGCACGCAGCCTAGGGCCGGCCCCAGACGGTTCCCAGCTGAGCATCGTAGAACTGGAGCGGTTTGTGCGCCGCGAGAAAGGACAGGTCAAGCGGAGCAGAGATACTGTGTGCACACGACAGTGCTATTTGTTTGCAGCATCCCCCCTCCCCACAGCGCGACTGAACTAGTGATCCTAAAAAACCAGCAAACAGAAGAAGTTAATCAGAGGGAACCACCTTGGAAGTGATCCCACACGGCCCATAATACCAGAAAGGGCAAGATATATATATATATTTTAATATTTTTAAAAGCACTCCTTTTTTTTTTTTTGCTTTTTTTTCCTAACTTTTTTTTTTAATTGTTGTCTTCTTTTTCTCCTTAAATTTTTATTTCTATAACCTATTATTACTAATTTTTTTTAAAGACCTTTTTTTTTTTTTTTTTTAAGGCAAACACCATATATAGTCTTTGGATGGTTGTTGATGGTTTTTTTTTTTTTTTTTTGATTGTCTGTTTGTTTTTTAATAATTCTTTTTTTTCTTTCTTCCTTTTTCCTTCTGCTTCTCTTTAATATTGTATCTTTGAAAATCCAAACTCTACTCTAGATTTTTAATCTTTGCTCTTAGGTGTTTATTGCCAATTTTGTACATTTAAAAACCCAAACTTCACTACCCCAGTTTACCTGAGAGCGAGATTACTGGCTTGACCACTCTCTCCTCCTCTGGACTCTCCTTTTTCTCCACCAGGTGGCCTCTGTCTCTTTCCCCCCCCATCTCTCCTCTATCCAACTCTGTGAATCTCTGTGTGTTCCAGACGGTGGGGAACACCTAAGGAACAGGTTACTGGCAGGATTTGTCTCTCTCCCACTCATTCCTCTCTCTGATCCTCCTGGTCACCTCTGTCCACTTCCTCCCTCTCCTCTTCCCCGTATAACTCTGTAAATACCCCTGAGCGGGCCAAACTATAGAGCGCACATAAGGAAGTGACTACTGGCTAGTTTGCTCTCTTCTCTTTTGATCTCACCGCATCTCATTCCAGTTACCTCTAACTACCTCCTCCATCTTCTCTTCTCCTTATAACCCAGTGAACCTCTCTGAGTGTCCCTCAATGTGGAGAAACTTTTCATCTTTAACCTAGATGTTTTATCATCGGTGCTGTATAGATGGAGAAGTCTAGAGGCTACTGTAAAAATAAAACTGAAAGCCAGAAGCAGGAGGCTTAAATCCAAAGCCTGAAAACATTAGAGAACTCATGAATTCAGGGAACATTAAGCAATAGGAGCCCATCTAATGCCTTCATACCTACACCAAAACCAAGCTCCACCCAAGGGCCAACAAGTTCCAAAACAAGACATACCACGCAAATTCTCCAGCAACACAGAAACAATCCCCTGAGCCTCAATATACAGGCAGCTCAATATTATCCCAAAACCTTTGATGTCTTGTAACCCAGTACGGGTTACTCCACTGCACTCGAGAGAGAAGAAACCCAGCTCCACCCGCCAAAACTCCAACACAAGCCTCCCTAACCAGGAAACCTTGACAAGCCACTGATAGAACCCCACCCAAAGTGAGGAAGCTCCAAAATAAAGAGAACTCCACAAATTACCAGAATATAAAAAGGCCACCCCAAACGCAGCAATATAACCAAGATGAAGAGACAGAGGAATACTCAGCAGGTAAAGGAACAGGAGAGCTGCCCACCAAACCAAACAAAAGAGGAAGAAGTAGGGAATCTACCGGAGAAGGAATTCCGAATATTGATAGTGAAAATGATCCAAAATCTTGAAATCAAAATGGAATCACAGATAAATAGGCTAGAGACAAAGATTGAGAAGATGCAAGAAAGGTTTAACAAGGACCTAGAAGAAATAAAAAAGAGTCAAAATATAATGAATAACGCAATAAATGAGATCAGAAACACTCTGGAGGCAACAAATAGTAGAATAACGGAGGCAGAAGATAGGATTAGTGAAATAGAAGATAGAATGGTAGAAATAAATGAATCAGAGAGGAAACAAGAAAAACGAATTAAAAGAAATGAGGACAATCTCAGAGACCTCCAGGACAATATGAAACGCTCCAACATTCGAATTATAGGAGTCCCAGAAGAAGAAGACAGAAAGAAAGATCATGAGAAAATCCTTGAGGAGATAATAGTTGAAAACTTCCCTAAAATGGGGAAGGAAATAATCACTCAAGTCCAAGAAACACAGAGAGTTCCAAATAGGATTAACCCAAGGCGAAACACCCCAAGACACATATTAATCAAATTAACAAAGATCAAACACAAAGAACAAATATTAAAAGCAGCAAGGGAAAAACAACAAATAACACACAAGGGGATTCCCATAAGGATAACAGCTGATCTTTCAATAGAAACTCTTCAGGCCAGGAGAGAATGGCAAGACATACTTAAAGTGATGAAAGACAATAACCTACAGCCCAGATTACTGTACCCAGCAAGGATCTCATTCAAATACGAAGGAGAAATCAAAAGCTTTACAGACAAGCAAAAGCTGAGAGAATTCAGCACCACCAAACCAGCTCTCCAACAAATTCTAAAGGATATTCTCTAGAAAGGAAACACAAAAAGGGTGTATAAACCCGAACCCAAAACAACAAAGTAAATGGTAACGGGATCATACTTATCAATAATCACCTTAAACGTAAATGGGTTGAACGTCCCAACCAAAAGACAAAGACTGACCGAATGGATACAAAAACAAGACCCCTCTATTTGCTGCTTACAAGAGACCCACCTCAAAACAAGGGACACATACAGACTGAAAGTGAAGGGCTGGAAAAAGATATACCACGCAAATAGAGACCAAAAGAAAGCAGGAGTGGCAATACTCATATCCGATAAAATAGACTTTAAAACAAAGGCTGTGAAAAGAGACAAAGAAGGCCACTACATAATAATCAAAGGAACAATCCAAGAAGAAGATATAACAATTATAAATATATATGCACCTAATATAGGAGCACCGCAATATGTAAGACAAATGCTAACAAGTATGAAAGGGGAAATCAACAATAACACAATAATAGTGGGAGACTTTAATACCCCACTCACACCTATGGACAGATCAACTAAACAGAAAATTAACAAAGAAACGCAAACTTTAAATGATACATTAGATCAGTTAGACCTAATTGATATCTACAGGACATTTCACCCCAAAACAATGAATTTCACCTTTTTTTCAAGTGCTCATGGAACCTTCTCCAGGATAGATCACATCCTGGGCCATAAATCTAAACTTGATAAATTCAAAAAAATCGAAATCATTCCAAGCATCTTTTCTGACCATAATGCATTAAGGTTAGATCTCAATTACAGGAGAAAAACTATTAAAAATTCCAACATATGGAGGTTGAACAACACACTTCTGAATAACCAACAAATCACAGAAGAAATCAAAAAAGAAATCAAAATATGCATAGAAACTAATGAAAATGAAAACACAACAACCCAAAACCTGTGGGACACTATAAAAGCAGTGCTAAGAGGAAAGTTCATAGCAATACAGGCATACCTCAAGAAACAAGAAAAAAGTCAAATAAACAACCTAACTCTACAACTAAAGCAACTAGAAAAGGAAGAGTTGGAGAACCCCAGAGTGAGTAGAAGGAAAGAAATCTTAAAAATTAGGGCAGAAATAAATGCAAAAGAAACAAAAGAGACCATAGCAAAAATCAACAAAGCCAAAAGCTGGTTCTTTGAAAGGATAAATAAAATTGACAAACCATTAGCCAGACTCATCAAGAAGCAAAGAGAGAAAAATCAAATCAATAAAATTAGAAATGAAAATGGAGAGATCACAACTGACAACACAGAAATACAAAGGATCATAAGAGACTACTATCAGCAGTTGTATGCCAATAAAATGGACAACGTGGAAGAAATGGACCAATTCTTAGAAAAGTACAATTTTCCAAAACTGAACCAGGAAGAAATAGAAAACCTTAACAGACCCATCACAAGCACGGAAATTGAAACTGTAATCAGAAATCTTCCAGCAAACAAAAGCCCAGGTCCAGACGGCTTCACAGCTGAATTCTACCAAAAATTTCGAGAAGAGCTAACACCTATCCTCCTCAAACTCTTCCAGAAAATTGCGGAGGAAGGTAAACTTCCAAACTCATTCTATGAGGCCACCATCACCCTAATACCAAAACCTGACAAAGATGTCACAAAAAAAGAAAACTACAGGCCAATATCACTGATGAACATAGATGCAAAAATCCTCAACAAAATTCTAGCAATCAGAATCCAACAACACATTAAAAAGATCATACACCATGACCAAGTGGGCTTTATCCCAGGGATGCAAGGATTCTTCAATATCCGCAAATCAATCAATGTAATTCACCACATTAACAAATTGAAAAATAAAAACCATATGATTATCTCAATAGATGCAGAGAAGGCCTTTGACAAAATTCAACATCCATTTATGATAAAAACTCTCCAGAAAGCAGGAATAGAAGGAACATACCTCAACATAATAAAAGCTATATATGACAAACCCACAGCAAACATTATCCTCAATGGTGAAAAATTGAAAGCATTTCCCTTAAAGTCAGGAACAAGACAAGGGTGTCCACTTTCACCGCTACTATTCAACATAGTTCTGGAAGTTTTGACCACAGCAATCAGAGCAGAAAAAGAAATAAAAGGAATCCAAATTGGAAAAGAAGAAGTAAAACTATCACTGTTTGCAGATGACATGATCCTCTACATGGAAAACCCTAAAGACTCCACCAGAAAATTACTAGAGATCATCAATGAATATAGTAAAGTTGCAGGATATAAAATCAACACACAGAAATCCCTTGCATTCCTATACACGAATAATGAGAAAGTAGAAAAAGAAATTAAGAAAACAATTCCATTTACCATTGCAACGAAAAGAATAAAATACTTAGGAATATATCTACCTAAAGAAACTAAAGACCTATATATAGAAAACTATAAAACACTGATGAAAGAAATCAAAGAGGACACTAATAGATGGAGAAATATACCATGTTCATGGATTGGAAGAATCAATATAGTGAAAATGAGTATACTACCCAAAGCAATTTACAAATTCAATGCAATCCCTGTCAAGCTACCAGCCACATTTTTCACAGAACTAGAACAAATAATTTCAAGATTTGTATGGAAATACAAAAAGCCTCGAATAGCCAAAGCAATCTTGAGAAAGAAGAATGGAACGGGAGGAATCAACTTGCCTGACTTCAGGCTCTACTACAAAGCCACAGTCATCAAGACAGTATGGTACTGGCACAAAGACAGACATATAGATCAATGGAACAAAATAGAAAGCCCAGAGATAAATCCACACACATATGGACACCTTATCTTTGACAAAGGAGGCAAGAATATACAATGGAGTAAAGACAATCTCTTTAACAAGTGGTGCTGGGAAAACTGGTCAACCACTTGTAAAAGAATGAAACTAGATCACTTTCTAACACCGTACACAAAAATAAACTCAAAATGGATTAAAGATCTAAATGTAAGATCAGAAACTATAAAACTCCTAGAGGAGAATATAGGCAAAACACTCTCAGAAATAAATCACAGCAGGATCCTCTATGATCCACCTCCCAGAATGCTGGAAATAAAAGCAAAAATAAACAAATGGGATCTAATTAAAATTAACAGCTTCTGCACAACAAAGGAAAATATAAGCAAGGTGAAAAGACAGCCTTCGGAATGGGAGAAAATAATAGCAAATGAAGCAACTGACAAACAACTAATCTCAAAAATATACAACCAACTTATGCAGCTCAACTCCAGAAAAATAAACGACCCAATCAAAAAATGGGCCAAAGAACTAAATAGACATTTCTCCAAAGAAGACATACGGATGGCTAACAAACACATGAAAAGATGCTCAACATCACTCATTATTAGAGAAATGCAAATCAAAATCACAATGAGGTACCACTTCACACCAGTCAGAATGGCTGCGATCCAAAAATCTGCAAGCAATAAATGCTGGAGAGGGTGTGGAGAAAAGGGAACCCTCCTACACTGTTGGTGGGAATGCAAACTAGTACAGCCACTATGGAGAACAGTGTGGAGATTCCTTAAAAAATTGCAAATAGAACTCCCTTATGACCCAGCAATCCCACTTCTGGGCATACACACCGAGGAAACCAGAATTGAAAGAGACACATGTACCCCAATGTTCATCGCAGCACTGTTTATAATAGCCAGGACATGGAAACAACCTAGATGTCCATCAGCAGATGAATGGATAAGAAAGCTGTGGTACATATACACAATGGAGTATTACTCAGCCGTTAAAAAGAATTCATTTGAATCAGTTCTGATGAGATGGATGAAACTGGAGCCAATTATACAGAGTGAAGTAAGCCAGAAAGAAAAACACCAATACAGTATACTAACACATATATATGGAATTTAGGAAGATGGCAATGACGACCCTGTATGCAAGTCAGGAAAAAAGACACAGATGGGTATAACGGACTTTTGGTCTCAGAGGGAGAGGGAGAGGGTGGGATGATTTGGGAGAATGGGAATTCTAACATGTATACTATCATGTAAGAATTGAATCGCCAGTCCATGTCTGACGTAGGGTGCAGCATGCTTGGGGCTGGTACATGGGGATGACCCAGAGAGATGTTGTGGGGAGGGAGGTGGGAGGGGGGGTCATGTTTGGGAACGCATGTAAGAATTAAAGATTTTAAAATTAAAAAAAAAAATAAAATAAAAAAAATTAAAAAAAAAAGACTTGTATTTCCTTACTAATTCTCTGTTTTGATGTTCTGGCCATTGGTGTTAGTAGGGTGTGAAATCTCCTACTATTGTGTTACTGTCAATTTCTCCTTTTATGTCTGTTACTGTTTGTCTTATATATTGAGGTGTTCCTATGTTGGGTCCATAGATATTTACAGTTGTTATGTCTTCCTCTTGGATTGATCCCTTGATCATTATGTAGTGTCCTTCTTTATCTCTTGTAATCTTCTGTATTTTAAGGTCTATTTTGTCTGATATGAGGATTGCTACTCCAACTTTCTTTTGCTTCCCATTTGCATGGAATATATTTTTCCATCCTCTTTTTCAGTCTATATGTGTCTTTAGGTCTGAAGTTGGTTTCTTGTAGACAGCATATATATTGGTCTTATTTTTGTATCCATTCAGCTGGTCTGTGCCTTTTGGTTGGAGCAGTTAATCTATTTACATTTAAGGTAATTATTGATGTATTTGTTCTTATTGCAATTTTCTTAACTGCTTGAGGTTGGTTTTGTAGATATTTTTCCTTCTCTTGTATTTCTAGACTATATAAGTCCGTTTAACATTTGCTGTAAAGCTGGTTTGGTGGTAATGAATTCTCCTAATTTTTGCTTGTCTGAAAAGCTTTTTATTTCTCCATCAATTTTGAATGAGATCTTTGCCAGGTAGAGTAATCTTGGTTGTAGATTTTTTCGCTTTCAGTACTTTAAATATATCCTGCCATTCCCTTCTGGCTTGCAGAGTTTCTGCTGAAAGATCAGCTGTTAAATGTATGGGGTTTCCCTTGAATGTTCCTTGTTGTTTTTCCCTTGCTACTTTTAATATTCTTTCTTTGAATTTAGTCTTTGTTAGTTTGATTAGTACGTGTCTTGGGGTGTTTCTCCTTGGGTTTATCCTGTATGGGACTCTTTGCACCTCTTGGACTAGATTGACTATTTCCTTTTCCATGTTGGGGAAATTTTCAACTATACTCTCTTCAAAAATTTTCTCATACCCTTTCTTTTTGTCTTCTTCTTCTGGAACCTGATAATATGAATGTTGGTGTGTTTGATACTGTCCCAGAGGTCTCTGAGACTACCCTCAGTTCTTTTTATTCTTTTTACTTTATTCTGCTCTTCAGAAGCTATTTCCACCATTTTATCTTCCAGGTCACTGATTCATTCTGCTTCAGATATTCTGCTATTGATTCCTTCCAGAGTATTTTTAATTTGAGTAATTGTGTTGTTTGTATGTTTATTCTTTAACTCTCCTAGCTAAAGCTAAGTCACGTCAGTCGTGTCTGACTCTGTGAGACCCCATAGACGGCAGCCCACCAGGCTCTGCCATCACTGGGATTCTCCAGGCAAGAACACTGGAGTGGGTTGCCATTTCCTTCTCCATTGTATGAAAGTGGAAAGTGAAAGTGAAGTTGTTCAGTTGCCTCCGACTCATAGCGACCCCATGGACTGCAGCCTACCAGGCTCCCCCATCCATGGGATTCTCCAGGCAAGAGTACTGGAGTGGCTCGCCATTGCAGTTCTCCTAGGTCCTTGTTAATTAATTCTTGCATTTTCTCCATTTTGTTTTCAAGGTTTTTGATCATCGTTACTACAATTATTGTGAATTATTTTTCAGGTAGTTTGCCTATTTCCTCTTCATTTATTTGGACTTCTGTGTTTCTAATTTTTCCTTCATTTGTGTAGTATTTCTCTGTCTTTTCATCATATACATATTTTTTATTTAACTTACTGTGTTTGAGGTCTCTTTTCCCCAGGCTTCAAGGTTGAATTCTTTCTTCCTTTTGGTTTCTGTCCTCCTAAGTTTGGTCCAGTGGTTTGTGTAAGCTTCATATAGGGTGAGATTTGTGCTGGGTTTTTGTTTGTTTTTCCTCTGATGGGTAAGGCTGAGTAAGGTGGTAATCCTGCCTGCTGATGATTGGGTTTATATTTTTGTTTTGTTTGTTGTTTAGATGAGGTGTCTTGCACAGGGTACTACTGATGGTTGGCTGATGCTGGGTCTTGTATTCAAGTGGTTTCCTTTGTGTGAGTTCTCACTATTTGATACTCCCTAGGGTTAGTAGTCTAGGGTCTTGGAGTCAATGCTCCCACTCCAAAGGCTCAGGGCTTGATCTTGCTGCTACATTCAACCACACTGTCCTTTTAGGTCCTTTTTAGGAAAAGCAGTGGGTCCAACTGTTCATCCATTTTGTATGGCAACACTGCACAACCACCAAGCAATGCCTGGATCATAAGTTGTACCCCACAGGCTGACTCTCCAGATGAATTTACCCAGGAAGACCTGTTGTTTCTTAATCTGCAAAATGGGAGCAGGAATACTTACATCATACGGTCTTCCTGAGGATTAAATCAGATGATATATGTAAGCTGCTTAGCACAGTGGCTTTCATGTAGTAAATGTTAAATAAATGTTAATTATTATTTGACTACAGATAAAGGAAAGTAATGAGTGAAAGATAGCTTCTAGGATTTGAGCCAGGGTGACTGAGGAAATGATGGTGTCAAATTAGATAGATATTTTGAGAATGAAGAAATTAGTATCCTATTGAGATAGAGCTAGCATATCCCTGGATACTATGGGCATAAATTTTAAAATAAAATAAAAGGGAGACATTGCATAATACCTCCTGTGTCATAACCATTTCCAAGCATTTTCCCCAGGGTTGCCACCAGTTTCATCTGAACATTACTCTTAGATATGCTTTCCATTTGCCTTGATTTAAAAGTTACATAAAGTCCATTTCCATTGGCATCAGCTCACTTAGGTGCATCTGCTCTTTTTATTTTCATGCTGTTTAATTCCTTTCCCAGTTTATTAATGAAAATGTTAACTAAACTCATCCATTGCAGCTTACCACCAAACACCTTTTCCCAAAAGGGGGATATGCTATAATTTATCATCAACCTGTTATTTTTTCTCTTATCAAGTCAGTTTCCAGAATCACAATTGACTTTTTAAACAAAACAATTGGAACTAATTCATGGAGTACATTATAATCACATCTGCTATGTCTATAAGTGGAAATTGATGTGCAGTAGCTATAAATCCCCAAATCAGAAAGACCAAGAGAGAACAAGATGGTCAAAAAAGAATTTACAGGGAAAAGCCTGTAATATTCTATACCTTTCAAATAGTGGAATAATGTCTGAATCATTCATCTAATCCTCAAACAAAATAGTCTTTAAACTCATGACATACTGTAGATCTTTACTTTCATATATCAAATATCTTATTTACTTTGTTTTTAGTTTTATGAAGTTTTTGTTAAAGGTTTTTATTTTTCTTACTTCCAATAGCTTGTACAAGTTGAAGATATTTGCTTAAACTAGAACTCCGGGAGTTGGTGATGGACAGGGAGGGCTGGCGTGCTGCAATTCATGGGGTTGCAAAGAGTCGGACATGACTGAGCAACTGAACTGAGAGAACTGAACTGAGATATCATCAAGTAACATCCAGAATTTGTGGATCAACATATGCTCCCCTCTAAAGACAGTATATACAACCACAGAGGCCTTCCCCAGATTGGGGAGAAAGAGTGTGTGTTAGTCAGTCATATCAACTCTTTGCAACCCTATGGCCTGTAACCTACCAGGCTCCTCTGTCCATAGGATTTGCCAGGCAAGAATACTAGAGTGGGTTGCCAAGAGAGGTAACATTAATATCATAAATAGAAAAGATAATTTTAGAAAGAAAAAACATGGAGTCAAATTACAAGCTCACAATTTATCAGCTTTTATCTGCCCCTAAGGATAGTTGCGGCCCCATAATTTCAGATCAACTTGAATAGCTAAGGTGAAAATAAATGGTCATTTTATTCCTCCTCCAGATATGAGTATCCTCTAATGGGCACCCTTATGGCCATCATCAGCTTGGACTGTCCAAATCTTGTCCTATTCTTAGATTCACAGGGTTCCACAGCTTTAACTTACTCATAGTCATCACTGGAAGGTAGTCAAGTGTCAAGAACAGGCTTCTCTATCTCATCTCTATGGCTTACTGGCTCTCTGAGCCTCAACCTCCACATCTGTAAAATGGAAGTAATGTCTGCCTGGCAATAATGTTGAAAGGATCTACAAACAATAAACGCTGGAGAGGATGTGGAGAAAAGGTAGTCCTGTTGCACTGTTGGTCGGAATGTCAATTGGTACAGCCACTATGAAGAACAGTATGGATGTTCCTTTTAAAACTAAAAATATAGCTACCATGTTACCCAACATCTCCACCACCCAAAGAAAATCATAATTCAAAAAGACAAATGCACCCCAGTGTTCACTGCAGCACTATTTACAATAGCCAGGACATGGAAACAACCTAAACATACACCGACAGAGGAATGAATAAAGAAGATGTGGATAAAGAAGATACATACATACAATGGAAAATTACTAAGTATATTCAGTTCAGTTACTCAGTCATGTTTGATTCTTTGTGACCCCATGGACTGCAGCATGCCAGGCTTCCCTGTCCATCACCAACTCCCAGAGCTTACTCAAACTCATGTCCATTGAGTTGTTGATGCCATCCAACCATCTCATCCTCTGTTGTCCCCTTCTCCTCCCACCTTCAATTTTTCCCAGCATCAGGGTCTTTTCAAATGTATCAGTTCTTTACATCAGGTAGCCAAAGTGTTCGAGTTTCAGCTTCATCAAAGTCCTTTGGGATTGACTGGTTGGATCTCCCTGCAGTCCAAAGGACTTTCAAGAGTCTTCTCTAACACCACAGTTCAAAAGCATCAATTCTTTGGTGCTCAGCTTTCTTTAGAGTCCAACTCTCACATCCATACATGACTACTGCAAAAACCATAGCTTTGACTAGATGGACCTTTGTCAGCAAAGTAATGTCTCTGCTTTTTAATATGCTGTCTAGGTTGGCCATAGCTTTTCTTTCAAGGAGCAAGCATCTTTTAATTTCATGGCTGCAGTCACCATCTGCAGTGATTTTGGAGCCCCCCAAAATAAAATGTGTCACTGTTTCCATTGTTTCCCCCATCTATTTGCCATGAAGTGATGGGACCAGATGCCATGATCTTAGTTTTCTGAATGTTGAGTTTTAAGCCAACTTTTTCACTATCCTCTTTCACTTTCATCAAGAGGCTTTTTAGTTCCTCTTCACATTCTCCCATAAGTGTGGTGTCATCTGCATATTTGAGGTTATTGATATTTCTCCTGGCAATCTTGATTTTAGCTTGTGCTTCATCCAGCCCAGCGTTTCTCATGATGTGTTCTTGAAATTGAGTCATTTGTAGTGATATAGATGGACCTGTCTGTCATACAGAGTGAAGTAATTCAGAAAGACAAAAAGAAATATATATTGACACATATGGAATCTGAAAAAATTTGTATAGACAATCTTATTTACAAAGCAGAAATACAGACACAGACATAGAGAACAAACCAAGGGGAAAACAGGAGAGGGGATCAATTGGGGATTTGGGGGATTGACATATATACACTATTGATACTTTGTATAAAATAGATAACTAAGAACCTACTGTATAGCACAGGGAATTCTATTCAATGCTATACAGTGATCTAAATGGAAAAGAAATCCAAAAAAGAGGGGATGTATGTATTCATATAGCTGATTCACGTTACTTTACAGTAGAAACTAACACAACATTGTAAAGCAACTATATTCCAATAATTTTTTTAAACAGCTCGCATTTTATTGGTTCATTCATCCCATTTTTCTTTTTTTGAATTCTCAAACATTTTTATTCTTTTCTTGGATTAAATGATTTTTTTTCAATATTGTATTTGTTTTGCCATACATCAACATGAATTTGCCACGGGTGTACACATGCTCCCCATCCTGAATCCCCCACCTACCTCCCTCCCCAGAAAGGATTCAGTAAGTCAACTGGCATATGGCATGCCCCAAGACAAAATTCTTGAGAAGGAAATGGCAACCCACTCCAGTATTCTTGCCTGGAGAATTCCACGGACAGAGGAGCCTTGTGGCCAAAGTCCATGGGGTCACAAAAAGGTGGACACAACTGAGCGATTAACACACACACACACACACACACACACACACACAAGACAAAATTCCCAGGTGGCACGGTGATAAGAAGCCACCTGCCAATGTAGGAGATGCAAGAGACTTGAGTTTGATCCATGGGTTCAAAAGATCCCCTCAAGAAGGAAATGGCAACCCGCTCCAGTATCCTTGCCTGGAAAATTCCATGGACAGAGGAACCTGGCAAGCTACAGTTCATGGGGTCACAAAGAGTCAGACACAACTAAGAGGCTGAGCACACACACAAACACACACGAAAGTAAAGAGGTTGGTTATTGGCTCATACCAGGAATTTTCTAAAGATAAGCACCTTAACTTTTTTAAGTCATAAAAGTTGATATCTACTATTTCAGAGCTACCTGTCACCTTGGACTGCAAGGAGATCCAACCAATCCATTCTGAAGGAGATCAGCCCTGGGATTTCTTTGGAAGGAATGATGCTAAAGCTGAAACTCCAGTACTTTGGCCTTCTCATGCAAAGAGTTGACTCTTTGGAAAAGACTCTGATGCTGGGAGGGATTGGGGGCAGAAGGAGAAGGGGACAACAGAGAATGAGATGGCTGGATAGCATCACCGACTCGATGGACGTGAATTTGAGTGAACTCCGGGAGTTGGTGATGGACAGGGAGGCCTGGCATGCTGCGATTCATGGAGTCGCAAAGAGTCGGACACGACTGAGCGACTGAACTGAACTGAACTGTCACAAGTAAGCTTGCAATTTAGGCAGTAAGGGAAAGAGAACTGGTAAAATTTTAAAATGAGTCATGGGTTCCATAACTGGTGTTATCTGCCTTCACATTAGTCTAATGAGCACCTAATGATTCTCTGTAACTCAGCCAGGGAGAAAGAAAGGAAGGCAAGCATTTCTCACACCATCAAACCTAGGTTTAAAGGGTAATATGGAAACTTCAAGTGAAATAGATATTTCTTTCCAGGACCATCGAACAATCACTTAGTTCAGTGTCTTTTTCAGAGGAAGGCAATTGAGTTGAACTTTCTTGAGGACATTCTGCTGCAGAAAAAAAGACATCTTTGAAACTTTATGCAATGAGCTCTATCAGTCAACTTGAGGCATGGAGTTGGCAAAACAAATTGCAGGAAACTAAACACATTCAAAATCAGGCTCAGCTCTGCATACATTCCCCTAAATCTTGGTCCATCTCTCACTGTAGCCCCACTCTTTTCTCACAAGGCATCTGGAAGAGGCAGAAAACTAAACAGAGTTTATTAGTCTTTGTACTTCAGATGAAACTCACTTAAGTTTCTATGTCCCATCTGTTATATGTTCAACATTTCCCTTAACTTCCCTTGAAGCAATTCTGGTGCTACTATATTGCAAAAGTGACCTTCCATGAACAGGAAAATAATCTCTGATTTAGTAATCATCTGTTACAGCATCTCTAAATTAGCCATGAGGACTTTACAGATTGAGAAAAGATACACTTCTTCCCATCTAACCACTATCCCACCCCTCTAGATCACCACAGAGCACTGACTCGAGCTCCCTGTTCTATACAGCAGTTTCCCACTGGCTATCTATTTTACACCTGGTAACATATATATGTCAATCCTAACTGGAGAGGAGATACACACACACACATATAACTGATTTACTTCATTGTACAACAGAAACTAATAGCAATTATACTCCAATTTAAACATATAATACAAATAAATAATATTTTTTTAAATAAAAGATATGTTCCCCACTCCATTAAAATTGCCAATAATATGAAAAGTTATTATGCTCCAGTGAAAGAGGTATTACAAAGATTTGACCCATTCCTGACTCCTCCAGGGTAAGAAATTACCACTTATCAACAGGGGAGGTTTAAGGAGCACTATAAGTGGGCCCTTTTCTCTGCTTCTCATAGAATACACTGAAGCAAAAATAAACCTGGGAGGGGCAGGTCCTGCTGACTGGCAAAGATCTCTGACATTTGAAAAAAGAATTCTCTTCACAGGATGAAGCTACAGAGTAGATCAAATCATAGTCTCAGTTCTAACTCTAACAACATAAAAACCATTACAATAAATCATTTCTCCATGGAAGACTCCCTTGTATCAATATATATGAAGCTGTCAGGAGCCTCCCTTATACACATAAAGGGTACTATGTTATACACCAAAAAGGAGTACTATAAAACTAACACAAGAATGGGAATGACAAATAACAACGACCGCAGAGGTTGGGCATTTCCTAAACAGCAAAAGTCCGGAAAACTTCCTAGAGTAGGATGTTGATTTATTTCTATTCTCTCCCTGTGTCCCAGGAACACCTATTAATAAATGTCCACTGGTGTTTTATGAGCAGCTCACTTTTGCTGATTTCAGTTTCCATCAGTTCTTAAGACAGAATACTGACTTGTCACAGCTCCATATAATGGAAGCATGGAGCACTTTTTGTTTTGGTGCTGCTCGCTTTGTATTTACTTACTTAGTTTCAGTGTTCTATAGTTGCTACTATTAAATAGCTCCTCCTTCCTTATTGGTACATTCAATTTCTGTCCTGCTTGGGACCATCTCACTTTATAAACCTGTAATTAAAGAAACCACTGGGGAATGTGGCAACTCCAAAGTTGAGGTATTTTTTGACAGGGTCATATCTCGGCTCTTTTTGCCAAATGATATTGAAATATTCATGTCAAATTAGCATAAGGCACATTCTGTTTTATGAGGGAATGTTGCAGAACAACATTCATAACTGATGCATAAAACACAAATTTTCTATTTTTATACACAAGAACAGACTCACATATATCACGGGTTTATTACTTGAGGTTCCTCAAGTCGCTGAAACTTTCCCTGTGGTATTTAGAACACAACAAACTTAAGTCACTGTTCTGCAATTTGAATAGTTTAGGTCTTAAAATTTGTATACAATATACCTTAAATATCTTTTTGTCATTATAAAAAAAAATCTTTTTGTCATTATATAATTTGGGAAGATACGGCATTCAAAAGGAGATGCTGGGGACTTTCCTAACAGTGGTCCAGTGGCTAAGACACTCCCAGTGAAGGGAGCCCGATTTCGATCCCTTGCCAGGGAACTAGATCCCACATGCCACAACTGAGGGTTCACATGCAGCAACTAAGAAACGGTGCAGACAAATAATTTTTTTTTTTAAGAAGAAGATGCTAAAGTAATCTACAATGTTTTTTCTTCCCTTGGTATTGACCAGGGTAGAATTATGCAAATTGCTTGAGGTTTAGACAGCTAATTTTGGCTCAGTACCCATCACAAATATAAATGGTATGTATGGTATTATGATTTATAATACGAAATAAATATTTGGTCTTTGTCTCAGTAGCTGGCACAAAGCTGCTAAAACTCAAGATTTCTTAAGCATGAGCTCAGTAAAGGTTTATGTTGTTACGTTAATAAGGTGACCCACAAATTACTCTAAGGATGGGGGCTGAAGATCCAACTTTGTTGGATTACAGGGTTGAAATTTCAGCTAAGCCCCCTGACCTCCTGGGAGGGGAGCAGGCTGAATCAATCACCACTGGCCGATGATTTAATCGATCATGCATTTGAAATGAAGCCTCCAAAAAAAACAAACAGGGTTCACAGAGCTTCCAGAGAGGCAGACTAGAACATAACACTGTGCACTGGCCAACTGTATACATCCCTTCCCAACTCCAAGTTTGACAGCTGTGCAGCAGTGGTAAGAGCATGTACATCATAAAAATCATCAAATACTACAAATCTTCCTTCCTCCCTCTCTCCCCTCTACCCCGCTCCAGCCAGCTGCTGAACACCTAGTGACACACTATCAGCTGGAGGTGACTATGAATGATCTCATTCTAAGTCCCAGAATGGGGCTGCTATGTAGGGTTTGCATTTATCCTATTAGTATTATACCCTTGGCACAGCTCTACCATCAGCTCCCAGATCCAAATTGATACAAGAAGTTGCATAGCCATGCTAGGAGCCATTGCCTCATCTCTGTCATACGTAGGGCAATTAAACACCCATTTCCATGTGTATATCTGTTTCCAGCCTGATTTAGAATTTATTCCAGAGTTTTCATCTTATAACAAAAGTGTTCTCCTTAACAGCTGTATTTTTTTAACAATATATTAATTTTATTTTATTGACAGAAAGTGATTTATTTGGGGGTTTTTTTAATTTTACTTTTTTGCTTTACAATACTGTATTTTTTGAAAGTTGAAATGGAACGTACAGATTTCTACTCTGTGCTTCTAGCTTCTGCCATGGATCAGTCTAGTGTGTGAGACACACGTGCATTGAGCAGGGTTCTCACTCTCTAACAGGTGTGAAATCTGAATGATCATTTAATAGATAAGACAAAAACAAAAATTCAATCTTTGGTTAAATCTGAAAGATAAGCAGTGACAACTCAACTACTTTTCAGACCCTTTCTAGACAACCCAGTTCCAGGGTACAGGCAGAGTATCCCTTGATAAAACAAGGTGTGCTCTGCCACTAGCATCCAAGGACTAGAACCTCCTTCTAGCCAAGATGTCAGGAGAAGCATCTCGTGCTGCTGCTGGCAGTGGTCAGTTAGTGGGTGGACAACTCCCACAACCTATGCTGAAGTCTGCAAGATGCATGAAGCTGCCAGGCCTTGAAAGGGAGGGTTCAATGGCAAATACAAGAAATTAAAGCTTAGATGTATGAGAAATCAATGTGAAAAATTGAGTCTAAGCAGTCTTGCTACCTTGTGCATGCAGTCTCTTCCAAGATTAGTAATACTCTTAAGAGTTGAAAAGCGGATTCAACAAATAAAGTTGCAGAAAGTACATTTCTATATCACTAGGTAAAGCATGACTTTTCAAAATCAAAAATTATTTAAATTGTTTCTCCACTTTCTGTTTCAAATATTCTTGTGCATATAAAAAAATAAGTAATAGCTGTCAATGTGCTGGCTCCATTAGCAGAAGAAAAGCTCTGCACACAGATGACACTAGCTTTAGATCAGAATTATTAGGTGCTTCAAATAGAAAATCAATCAACTTAATTCCATAAGAGTTCTCTTTTTTTCCATCTAATTCACAGTATCAAAGTAAAGTTTTGGGAAGTTTCTTCTGTTGAAAGTAAAACATCAGACATTTTTTCAGATATTACTATAAACTCAGCTAAAAAGTTCATTTGAGGGGGAAAAAAAGTATTTTTGCAGGGATAATATAAGCACAAACTTTGGTGTAGCATAGCATGGCAAAAAACAATGTTTTTACTAAATTAAGAAACCTATGGAGCAGAGATGTTCTTGGAACTAGTTATGTTGCCCAAGTAATTGATAATTGCCTCCAAATAATGGGATAGTTCTACCCATCTAAATAGAAGCTATACTGTTTTTCTTTTATATACAAAGACTAACTGAAGTACAGATTTTTGTGATTAAACTAATGTTGAATGAAAACAAACTTCAGCAAGTCAATACAGTTTTTGCAGCTCACCATCGATTGGATTTTAGAAAGCTTTGAGCTTTTATAAAACCACTTTATAATTCAAACTATGTATACTACCATGATACTGACCCTTGTAAACAAGTCCTCTATATTGTATATGTATTTTGTCAAAATCAGTTAAAATGCTTTAATTTAAAAAAACTTAAAAAACACTATATCAATTGTATTTCAGTTAAAAAACTTACTAGAGCTTTTACATATTGCAATAATCAAAGTCAGAGCTTGAATATTGGAAGAAATTAAAATGTTTCCCTGCAAAGGTGAAGAAATCTAGGAAAGCTCAAAGGGAATTGATGATTTAATTTTTAAATTCTAAAGTTGACTTTTATAACATGCCATCTTCATAAGTGAAGAATACTTTGATGGCATATTTACTCCCCAATTGATTAATTTTTATTAATATTAGAAAGAAATTGATAAGGTATATGATTTTGTCATGGTTAACTTTGGTGAAACAACCAAAACCATTATTTTCAAAACTTATTTATGAGGCTTTGAACTTGTAAAAATATTTGTTAAATAAATGAGCTCTGAATAGATTCCCCCCAAAAAAAGTACCTGTCAAAATATTTACATTAAACTTTACACATTTAAATGCAAAAAAAAAATTGAAGACAAAATATAAGAATGCTGATCATTTAGCTGAATTCGCTCTTGGTCCAGGTATCTCAGCATCTATCGAGCAATCATTTTATTCTATTGATAAAAAATATAACAGCCTATCACTAAAAGCCCACTGAATATGACAATTTCAACTTTATGAATCATGAAATCCAACTTTGAAGAATATTGCAGGCAATTTATGAAAAAATTTTAAATAATAAGACTGTATTCAAAAAAAATAGATTCAAGGGATTAGATCTGATAGAGTCCATGAAGAACAATGGACAAAGGTTCATAAAACTCTACAGGAGGCAGTGACCAGAAGCATCCCAAAGAATAAGAAATGCAAGAGGGCAAAATGGTTTTCTGAGGAAGCATTATAAATACATGAGAAAAGAAGAGAAGTGAAAGGCAAAGGAGAAAGGGAAACATATACCCAACTGAATGCAGAGTTTCACAGAACAGCAAGGACAGACAAGAAAGCCTTCTTGAATGAACAATGCAAAGAAACAGAGGAAAACAACAGAATGGGAAAGACCAGAGATCTCTTTAAGAAAATTAGAGATACCAAGGGAACATGTCATGCAAAGATGGGCACAATAAAGGACAGAAACAGTAAAGACCTAACAGAAGCAGAAGAGATTAAGAAGAGGTGGCAAGAATACACAGAACTGTACAAAATTGGTTTTAATGACCCACATAACCATGATGGTGTGGTCACTCACCTAGACCCAGACATCCTGGAGTGTGAAGATGTGGGCCTTAGGAAGCATTACTATGAATAGATCTAGTGGAGATGATGGAATTCCAGCTGAGCCATTTTAAATTCTAAAAGATGATGCTGCACTCCATATGCTAGCAAATTTGGAAAACTCAACAGTGGCCACAGGACTAGAAAAGGTCAGTTCTCATGCCAATCCCAAAGAAGGGTAATGCCAAAGAATGTTCAAACTACCATATAATTGCACTCATTTCACATGTCAGCTCAAAATCCTTCAAGCTAGGCTTCAGCAGTACGTGCAAGAACTTCCAATGTTCAAGCTGGATTTAGAAAAGGCAAAGGAACGAGAGATCAAATTGCCAACATCCACTGGATCATAGAAAAAGCAAAGGAATTTCAGAAAAGCATCTACTTCTACTTCATTGTCTATGCAAAAACCTTTGACTGTGTGGATCACAACAAACTGTGGAAAATTCTTCAGGAGATGAGAATATCAGACCACCTTACCTGCCTCTTGAGAAATCTGTATGCAGGTCAGGAAGCAACAGTCAGAACCGGACATGGAACAACAAACTGGTTCAAAACAGGGAAAGGTGTATGTCACAGCTGTATATTGTCACCCTGCTTATTTAACTTATATGCAGAGTACATCATGCGAAATGTTGGGCTGGATGAAGCACAAGCTGGAATCAAGATTGCTGGGAGAAATATCAATAACCTCAGATATGCAGATGACACCACCCTTATGGCAGAAATCACAGAGGAACTAAACAGCCTCTTGATAAAAGTAAAAGAAGAGAGTGAAAAAGCTGGCTTAAAAGTCAGCATTCAAAAAACTAAGATCATGGTATCTGGTCCCATCACTTTATGGCAAACAGAAGGGGAAACAGTGGAAAGAGTGACAGACCTTATTTTTGTGGGCTCCAAAGTCACAGTGAAGGGTGACTGCAGCCATGAAATAAAAAGATGCTTGCTCCTTAGAAGGAAAGCTATTACAAACCTAGACAGTGTATTAAAAAGCAGAGACACCACTTTGTCAAAGCTATGGTTTTTCCAGTAGTCATGTACAGATGACAGAGTTGGACCATAAAGAAGACTGAGTATTGAAGAATAGATGCTTTCAAACTGTGGTGCTGGAGAAGACTCTTGAGAGTCCCTTAGACAGCAAGCAGATCAAATCAGTCAATCCTAAAGGAAATCCACCCTGAATATTCACTGAAAGCATTGATACTGAAGCTGAAGTTCCAGTACTTTGGCCATCTGATGTGAAGAGCTGATTCATTGGAAAATACCCTGATGCTGGGAAAGACTAAGGGCAGGAAGAAAAGGGGGTGACAGGGGATGAGATGGTTGGATAGAATCACTGATTCAGTGGACATGAGTTTGAGCAAACTCATGTGAAGGGTTTAGTGAAGGGAGATAGTGAAGGACAGGGAAGCCTGGCATGCTGCAGTCCATGGGGTCGCAAAGAGTCGGACATGACTGAGAGACTAAACAACAACAACAATTTAAAAAAATACATTCTTGAGAAAGATTATAGTGACACAACATTAGAGGTAGATACTGCTAGGAAACTGATCAAGATACATGGCTATCAGGAATAATTACACTGCTTATATTGTTTTCAAATATTTATATTCAGATATTTAATTTAATTAAGCTTTTGTTTATTTTTTTCTTCTATTTATTTATTTATTTTGGGAGGCTAATTACTTTACAATATTGTATTGGTTTTGCCATACATTGACATGAATCCACCACGGGTGTACATGTGTTCCCCATCCTGAACCCCCCTCCCACCTCCCTCCCCATCCCATCCCTCTGGGTCATCCCAGTGCACCAGCCCTGAGCACCCTGTCTCATGCAGGGAACCTGGACTGGCGATCCATTTCACATATGATAATATACATGTTTCAATGCCATTCTCCCATATCATCCCACCTTCACCCTCTCCCACAGAGTCCAAAAGACTGTTCTATACATCTGTGTCTCTTTTGCTGTCTCGCATACAGGGTTATCGTTAACCATCTTTCTAAACTCCATAGATATGCATTAGTATACTGTATTGGTGTTTTTCTTTCTGGCTTACTTCACTCTGTATAATTTATTGTAATTGGAGGTTAATTACTTTATAATAATGTGGTGGGTTTTGCCATACATCAACATGAATCAGCCATGGGTGTACATGTGTCCCACCATCCTGAAAGCCCCTCCCACCTCCCTCCCCACCCCCACCCTTCTGGGTTGTCCTAGAGCACCAGCTTTGAGTGTACTGCTTCATGCACCAAACTTGCACTGGTCATGTATTTTACATATGGTAATAAACATGTTTCAATGCTATTCCCTCATATCGTCCCATCCTCGCCTTCTGTCACATAGTCCAAAAGTCTGTTCTTTATATCTGTGTCTCTTACCTTATTATTCACATATACATTTTTTAAAATGGATTTTGACTACTGTATAGCTCAGGAAACCCTACTCAGCACTCTGTAGTGACCTAATGGGAAGGAACTCAAAAAAAAAAAAATGGGGCTATATGTATACATGTAGATGATTCACTTTGTATACAGTAGAAACTAACACAACATATTCCAATACATACAACATAAGCAACTATACTCCAATAAAAACTAATTTAGAAATTTTAAAACATAGATATTGAAAGTAGACTTTGAATGATTCTTAGTCTACATAGTCAACAATAAAAATAGAATGATTTGATGATCAGCAAATAGTTTCAAACAATTCAATATTAATGAATTCTTAGCATACCTTTCACTCTTGAAAACTTCAGTCTTTATAATAAATTATATGATCACTCTATCCATATCCCATTCTAAAGAAAATTAAATAAATGGAATTTCCTATTCTGGGTCAAAGGGTAGGGCAACAGAGAACTCAGACTGTAGCATCATTTCCATCTTTTCCTTTTAGTGCATGGTCATATTCAGAGGATTTATTTTTCTTTTAAGCATCCAATGTTTTGAGATTTCAATGTGGTTGAGACTGTGGTGGGCTGGAAGAACTGGAATACTCAAAGTAAATTACCAAGGTTATCCATACTAACCACTTAGCAATAGCATCAGGTATATTTATTGTGTCAGTTCTTCTTAAAGCCTTACTTTTAGCCCCTTTTTAAAATTGTTTATTTTGTATTGGACTACAGTTTATTAACAAACAAACAATGGGAGTTTCAGGTGAACAGCAAAGGAACTCAGCCATACATATGCCCATATTCTCTCCCTCAAACTCCCCTCCCGTCCAGGCTGCCACATAACATTGAGCAGAGTTCCTTGTGCTTTACAGTAGGTCCTTGTTGGTTATCCATTTTAAATACAGCAGTGTGTACATGTCTATCCCACACTATCACTTCCCCGACACTTCCCCTCTGCAACCATAAGTTCTTTCTCTAAGTCTGTGACTCTGCTTCTGTTTTGTAAGTTCATTTGTATCATTTCTTTTTAGATTCCACATATAAGGTCTGTCATATATTTCTCCTCTGTCTGACTGATTCACTCAGTGTGACACTCTCTAGGTCCATCTATGTTGCTGCAAATGGCATTGTTTCATTCTTTTTAACGGCTCAGTAATATTCTGGGGTGTGTGTGGGGGGGAGGTGTGTGTGCCATATCTTCTTTATCCATTCCTCTGACAATGGACATTTAGGGTGCTTCCATGTCTTGGCTATTGTAAACAGTGCCACAATGAACATTGGGGTATATGTATCTGGATATATGCCCAGGATTGGGACTGCAGGAACATATAGTAGCTCTATTTTATGTTTTTAAAGGAACCTCCATGTCATTTTATTTTCCTTGGAAAGAGACAAAACAATTGGCTGATCACAAAGTTTTCCTTTCCAAATTCCTACCCTCGCATCTGGTATGATTAAGTGTGGTGAATGACAAACCAGCCGGGGCTTTATTTACTTCATCAAATAACTGCTTAATTCAGTGACAAACAAAAGAGGGTAAATGAGTCATGGTAATTTTCTGCTTTAGTACCGCCAAAACAACCAGTGAAAGAGTGGGTTCCTTGGAAAAGGTGGGAGTTCCGAGTTTCGTTTCAAAGCTTGGGCAAGCTCTCAGTTACAGATTAATCCTTGTTATATTATGCTGAAATCCTAAATCCTGATCCTCAGAGTAATACTCCATTGTGTATATGTACCACAGCTTTCTTATCCATTCATCTGCTGATGGACATCTAGGTTGTTTCCATGTCCTGGCTATTATAAACAGTGCTGCAATGAACATTGGGGTACATGTGTCTCTTTCAATTCTGGTTTCCTCGGTGTGTATGCCCAGAAGTGGGATTGCTGGGTCATAAGGTAGTTCTATTTGCAATTTTTTAAGGAATCTCCACACTGTTCTCCATAGTGGCTGTACTAGTTTGCATTCCCACCAACAGTGTAGGAGGGTTCCCTTTTCTCCACACCCTCTCCAGCATTTATTGCTTGCAGATTTTTGGATCGCAGCCATTCTGACTGGTGTGAAGTGGTACCTCATTGTGGTTTTGATTTGCATTTCTCTAATAATGAGTGATGTTGAGCATCTTTTCATGTGTTTGTTAGCCATCCGTATGTCTTCTTTGGAGAAATGTCTATTTAGTTCTTTGGCCCATTTTTTGATTGGGTCGTTTATTTTTCTGGAGTTGAGCTGCAGAAGTTGCTTGTATATTTTTGAGATTAGTTGTTTGTCAGTTGCTTCATTTGCTATTATTTTCTCCCATTCAGATGGCTGTCTTTTCACCTTGCTTATATTTTCCTTTGTTGTGCAGAAGCTTTTAATTTTAATTAGATCCCATTTGTTTATTTTTGCTTTTATTTCCAGCATTCTGGGAGGTGGATCATAGAGGATCCTGCTGTGATTTATGTCTGAGAGTGTTTTGCCTATGTTCTCCTCTAGGAGTTTTATAGTTTCTGATCTTACATTTAGATCTTTAATCCATTTTGAGTTTATTTTTGTGTGCGGTGTTAGAAAGTGATCTAGTTTCATTCTTTTACAAGTGGTTGACCAGTTTTCCCAGCACCACTTGTTAAAGAGATTGTCTTTACTCCATTGTATATTCTTGCCTCCTTTGTCAAAGATAAGGTGTCCATATGTGTGTGGATTTATCTCTGGGCTTTCTATTTTGTTCCATTGATCTATATGTCTGTCTTTGTGCCAGTACCATACTGTCTTGATGACTGTGGCTTTGTAGTAGAGCCTGAAGTCAGGCAAGTTGATTCCTCCAGTTCCATTCTTCTTTCTCAAGATTGCTTTGGCTATTCGAGGTTTTTTGTATTTCCATACAAAGCTTGAAATTATTTGTTCTAGTTCTGTGAAAAATGTGGCTGGTAGCTTGATAGGGATTGCATTGAATTTGTAAATTGCTTTGGGTAGTATACTCATTTTCACTATATTGATTCTTCCAATCCATGAACATGGTATATTTCTCCATCTGAATGTGACCTTATTTTGAAATAGGGTCTTTGTGGATGTAATTAGCTAAGTTAGGAGATCTTACTGAAGTAGGGTCGACCCTTAATCCAATATGCGTGTGTGCATGCTAAGTCTCTTCAGTCCTGTCTGATTCTTTGCGACCCTATGGGCTGTAGCCTGCCAGGTTCCTCTGACCATAGGATTCTCCAGGCAAGAATACTGGAGTGGGTTGCCATACCCTCTTCCAGGGGATCTTCCCAATCCAGGGATCAAACTCTTGTCTCTTATATCTCCTGCATTGGCAGGTGGGTTCTTTACCGCTAGCACCACCTGGGAAACCTAATCCATTCCGACCAGGATCCTTTGAAGAAGAGGAAAATTTGGACACAGATACAAGTGGTGGGAGGCCTTGTGAAGACACAGACAGAGACTGGAATGATGCAGCTACATGTCAAGGACGCCAAGGATTTCTGGTCATTCCAAGAAGCTAGGCGAGAAGCATGGACCAGATTTCCCCTCAGAGCCCCTAAAGTAAGCCAACTCTGATGACACTTTGATTTCAGGCTTCTAGCTATGAGATAATAAATTTCTGTTAAGCCACTGAGTTTGTGGTGCTTTGCTCAGCATCCCTAGAGACACTTATACTATACATTCCCTCTACACCCCAGTTCCCTCTTGCATGTAATGGGAACAGTAGTAGATATCCACTCTTAGGTTTGTAGTGAAAATTAAAGTAGTTAATGCTTGGGGAAGGCAGTCCGTGTACTGTAGAGCATTAAACCCATGACTCTGACACTTCTGAAGTTAGAGAGCAGTCTTCCAATTGCCAGCCTCTGAGATCATTCAAGGAACATGCACAGCCAGCTGACACAAGGAGGTCGATCAGCTCTCTCCTGGGAATTCAGAAGCTCTGGTCATTCTCAGCTGGGCACCTGACCTGAGCCACCTTTTTCCCTGTACACTGACAGAAGAGAAAGGCATCTCCAGAAAGGAAGGGAAAAGCAGAACAGAAGCCCCTGGGAGACAGAGACATGAGGTCTCTCCAGAGGGAGACTGAAAAGATGCCTGCCAGCTTTCTCTTTCTGGCTTCACATCCTTTCCTCTGAGCTGTGAGCAGTTCATGCCTGCCTTACTTCCTGTGCTCCTTCTCTGTTGCTCTGAAGACAGTATCCAGGTAAAATATAAATACCTATAGTGGCACTGCAATGGTAGAATGTAAGAGATCATGACGAGAGATGAGAGAGACAGAGACACAAACAGAGAGAAAGACTCACAATTAATTTTTTTAATAGTTTGATGTAAGCAAGCTGTACAAACTCTGGGCTCTATCCCACTGGAACATTACCAAAGCTATAATTATTGTCCATTAGTAATATCACTCATTCATCTTGAAAACAAAATATCTATATGACCTTTAGTCACAGTATTTATTTTTTTTAGCTCTTAATTTCATTGTCTATTAAATGGCTGAACAAACTCATATCAGTGGTCCATAAAACTGGAAGTCTGGAGGTATAGGGGTCTTTTATATGGCTGGTATTTTGAAATAGTTAATAAAACTTTCTAATTTATTCGTCACCAAACCTTACAAGCAAACTAGAACATAAAGTTGCTTTGTGTTTAGCTACTCCTCAGCTTGATAATAAGTTAGAATGGCAACTATGCCTTCAGTTACTTATTCTAAAGAATTTTTGACAAATTTAAGGATTACAAAATAGAATTCTTAGAAATAGAGTAGGTATTTCTAATAAGGAAAAAGCTGGAAAACAAGAGATTTCTAAGCTATTAATACTTTTTGGCTTTAATATCCCAAGAGTTTAAATTTCTAAAATATGCAGGAATAAGTCACTTAAGAAAAAACAGAATAAGATGTTAAGTGCTCAAATAGCACAAAGATGGCAAGGGAAAGATCAACGAAGGCCATTTCAACTTCTAACTTCTAATAGAAAGGTGACTATTGCAAACACAAACAAAAAATAGTCTCTTCTTGAACCAGGAGTATTCGAGTAAATTTCACCATTCACAAAATAAAACAACTGAATTCACTGGTTTTATTTGATCGGGGAAAACCAGATAAATAAAATCTCTCTCAGGTAATGTCTTCTTATTTGTTTTGTTTTGTTTTTACCCTAGAGTAACTAGTCAGCAAAATCTGATGCATGTTGCCAAGGATCACCCAGATCTCAAGAAATCAGTTCCCTGCGAACCCCTCACAAATCATCTTGCTTTCAAAACAGAAATGAGGACATTAAATTGAAAAAACTGAGAAGAAAATTATGGCAGTATATGTTTGTTAAAAAACCTTTTACGCTTAGTTGAGCCACTAACCTTAGGAAATGCTGGTGGAGAAGGAGGAAGGCTAAATGGCTAGTCTCATCAAAAGGAAAATGAAAACTATAAAGTCTATACATTGATAAGAAATTCTAGAGTCAGTACATATGGAGAAATGCTCGAGATGTGCAAGGGTTGTGGGCAGTGCCACCCAAATGCCTGCAGCCCAGAACTGAAATGAAAGATTCATAATAAATACAAGGTGATTGTCAGCAAGAAATTACACTCACTGAGAGCGTCTCAGAAACAACACTTTGCCTCAATGAATTTTGTATTCTCCTGGGAGCCTAGTGCACCATTAGGCACAGAGTATAGCTTAACGATCCCTATAAAATCAAAGGGAATTTTTACATGGAATGTAGGCGACTTGACTTATGTAACAATTCAGTGGTTGATATTAGAACCTATAGAAAACCAAGTAAATTTAGTAAAGTCCAACCTAGGCCTGTATTTCTGGTCTCCAGTCCTTCCCAAGGAAGCAAAGGGAGTAGATCTGGAGTAGATAGGAACACCATCCAGTTTGGAGTCACATTCACAAAGCTCCTGAATTTTAAACCTTGATAGAATCCTCAAATGAGATTAGACATAGCCACTAGATACTCTGGGCTTCCCTGGTGGCTCAGACAGTAAAGAATCATCTACAATGCAGGAAACCTAGGTTCAATTCCTGGGTCAGGAAGATTGCCTGGAAAAAGGAATGGCAACCCACTCCAGTATTCTTACCTGGGAAATTCCGTGGACAGAGAAGCCTGGCAGGCTACAGTCCACGGGCTTGCAAAGAATCAGACAAGACTGAGTGACTAACACTTTCACTTTCACTAGCCACTCTGACAGGGTAGAATAAAGAAGACAGTCAAAGGACCTCCCTGATGGTCCAATGGCTAAGACTCTCCGCTCTCAATGCACAGGGCCCAGGTTCGATCCCTAATCAGGGAACCATATCCCACATGCTGTAACTACAAGATCTTGCATGCCACAACGAAGACCCAGTGCAGCCAAATAAATTAATTAATTCAATAAATATATTTTTTAAAGATAGTCATCATACAACTTATAAGCCTGTGTTTCTTTGCTAGACTGCCTAATGAGTAATTATCTTAGGAATAGTCTAAGCATTTCTATTGCAATATCTGTAATCTTCTACAGTTGTCTCTTAATTTTTTTTTTTTTTAACATACCATAGCCTCTGAAACTAGTGATGGCTCTATAAAGAGCTTCTCAAAGTCAGGAGAACTGTGAAAATCAAATCTGTCCAGGCCAGAGATTTCTCCATTTTATGAGCCAAGCACTTAGCACATCTACACAAAGAATGTACCGAAGAGGAACAATAGTTTTTTTCTCTGAACCTCAAAAGCTTGGCACAGTGCAGGTCATGTAGCCACTCTGAAAGCCAGGCACGTCCTCATGTCCACAGCCACCTTCTGAGAAAAGCAGCCATGGGAGATAATTCTGCATAGGCTGACATCTGTCTTTCTTGAGACCAGATCATGGCCAGCTGACTGGCCCAGGGGTCAGTCCTGCAAGGCCAACAGAAGTCCATGGAGTAGCCCACCGCAGAACCTGGCAAGCGGGATGCTCTGTACCAGACAGTGAACAATTAAGCCAGTGGGATTCTCGGGGAGTTTGAATATTGACCAAAGACTCTGGCAGATAAGATAAAATCTCTATAGAAACTAAGGAAGGATAAACTTATTCGGGAATCTGGCTGAGTCTGAGGGACCAAGAATAAGAGTAATTGTTAAACACTTTGGGTGGCTGAATTTTGTTACCTACAAATCCCTATGTTCAAACCCTAACCCTCAGTATCTTGAATGTGACCTTGTTCAGATACAGGGTCCCTAAAGAGGCAATCAAGTGCAAATCGAGTCATTAGTGTGGGTGTTCATTCAATATGACTGGTCTCCTACAAAAAGGGGAGATACAGAAACAGACACACACACCGGGAGAAGACCATATGAGGATGAAGGAAGAGACTGGGGTGAAGTGTCTACATGACAAGGAATGCCACAGATTGCCAGCGAAGCACCAAAAGCTAGGGGTGAGACACGGAACAGAGCTTCTCTCATGGTCCTCATAGGAAGCAACTCTGCCAATACACTGATTTCAGACACCTAGCCTGCAGAAATGTGAAATAATACATTTCTATTGCTTAAGCCACCCAGATTATGAAGTTTGTTGAGGCAGCCCTAGCAAACGAACATAGACATCTAGCATGCATGTGTGCTAAGTCACTTCAATCATGTCTGACTCTGTGACCCCATGGACTGTAGCCCACCAGGCTTCTCTGTCCATGGGATTCTCCAGGCAAGAACACTGGAGAGGATGGCCATTTCCTTCTCCAGGGAATCTTCCTGACTCAGGGATCAACCTGTGTCTCCTGCAGCTCTTGCATTGCAGGTAGAATCTTTACCACTGAGCCATTGGGGAAGGCCCTGTAGGCATGTATGTAGAGCTACTGTTAAAACAGAAACATCTGCTCAGCTCCTTGAGGCAAACTACTTGGCTCCTAAGCAGACTTTCCATCTTATTTCTTGCTCATGCCTCTCAACAATAATGCTAATCACTGTGGATAACCTGAGCTTCTCTGTTCTCTGAAACCTGAATGAATTTAGCTAACTTGGTGAGAGTTCAGCAGTGTTTAGGAATGAGAAAATGAAGCAGTTGGAAACAAGGAAGCTGCTGTTTTGGGATCTTCAGATCAGAGGATCAGGAAATTTGCAACAACTTTGAAGAAGAGCTTCAAGAGTGTCATTCAGCCAGCAACCTCACCACTTGGCCCAGCTGGAGGGTAGCAGGTACAGTCAGGAAACCTGCATCTTGACAAGCTTGCTGCTGGGTGGAGAGATCTGATCTCCCAGCCACTGGTTGTTCTCATCCAAGCCCCTCTCTCTAATAGAACAGCTCCTGAACAAAATAACAGAGACCGACTCCTACTATTCAGGGTCTACAAAGCAATAAATACTCAAGAAGTCAGCATTATCTCTGAGGGGAGGCCCTTCGATTACCCAAAACAGTTGCTCTTAATGGTGGCCCAGGGACCATATCATGCAAGTACTTTCAGCCTTTGCTCATCTCCTGAAGCTCTTCTCCTACAGCCTGGATTCACTTGATGCCTGGCATGAGGAAGGAACTGGCACATGTCCTGAGTCAGCCATCTGTGCCTCCTCTCCCCACCAAAGTGAGAATGCATTCAAAATACATTATTCTGAAAACACATTCTCTCCATTGAAGTTCCATTTCAAGATCTGACAATAAAGAGCACCTCCAGGATTTTCAAGCTTGGCAGCAGCTGAATGAAAACTGCTGAACAATGCTCTCAGTGCTTGCCAGAATGAAAGGAAGATTTGGGATAAAAACAGGAGAAAGCTCTTGCAAGCTTCCGAGAGAGACAGGGCCCCATGCCTACTCTGCCTTCTAGGTGGTCCAACTGCATTGATCATTGATTGCAGTGAATAGGGTGGTTCTAATCCAGCCCTTGACAAGGTGGCAAGTGAACATGTGACTTTAATTGCTGCTGATTCGATGTTTAAATGACAATTTTTATATCCAAGCCAGTTTTATGTTCTACACCTTTACATTAAACAGGCTCTCCAGAGGAGCATTAAGAGAAACAAATAATTTTGAGATACTTTCCTGCTAGACAACATAATGGGCTCACAAGCGTTATCTTATTCTGTCCTCCTAAATTCCTATGAGGTTAAGACTTATCTTAGAGAGGAGTAAACCAGCTCAGAAAGGTTGGATAACTCAGCTAGAGTCACACAGGTAGACAAAAAGAACAAGATTTAAACCTAGGCTTTAACCTTCAGACTCTCCCATTGATCGAGGGGAGTACACTTAGTCAATTTAGGACTTCCTTGCTTTCTAAGGGTTGTACCTGGGGTGGGGTGGAGGGGTAGAGGAGACTACACAGTGTCAAGGTTTTTGAGGTGTCTGTTCTGTGAGTGTCCCTGAGACGTGATACATCCCCTTAGTCCCAAGATGTCATCACCCTTCCATGCTGTATCCACTGAGGCTGCTATCTGTGTTGCTACCAGGCCTCTTCATGCTGCCTCTTTTTAGAATTCCAGTCCTATTTCCCTTTTTCCAGCCTTGAAGACTCCAAGGGCCCACTGGTTTCCCACAGCTCTCCTGTGTCTCTCTCAAGGTCAGAGCCAAAAATTGGCCTTCCGTGCCTTTTCTCTCACTATTGCTCTGCTCTGGGTTCCAAAATTATAAAACTCAAGAGAAAAAAAATTATTTGTTTTCTTTTTCCTTTTCATCGTCGTTCCTGCAACCTCCTTTCCTTAAAGTACAAAAGACATGTATCTATGAAAATATACAGGGAGACTAAGCAACTAACCCTTTCACTTCTTTCACTTTACTTGAAGAAATTGTCATGTGACATTTTTCTCTGCAGGGACTAAGGCAATCATAATTGGCTTAGTGCCACATTAAAACTTCTTCCACCTGAGGCTTTACCTCTTACATTAATCACTCCCCATGACTGACATAATTTGTAACCCCCCTAAAAAATTATGGAAGATCTCCAAGAGGAGTATATGAGCTCTGCAGTAAAAATGATTGCAAAATAGGTATACCAGTTCCCCTCACTATAGACAAGAATGAGATTCATATAGATGTAAATTGAGATCCATGTGTGTAGTTAAGGTGTGAAAAGGCACAGAATAATAAGTACTCTGGAATGTATTTAAATTGCAGCTTCAGTCACCTGGCTTAATTGGTCTCTAAAAGTTCCGCTCACCTCATATTCTTCCCCCACTGGATCAGCATGGCCTAAAATAGTCATCATCATAATAAAAGCCAGTCACTGCTTCCAGAAGACTCCCAGCTAAATGAGATCAAATCCAAATATCAGGAATTCCCTCATGGTCCAGTGATGGAGAATCCACTTGCCAATGCAGGAGACATGGGTTTGATATCTGGTCCAGGAAGGTTCCACATGGCACGGGGCAGCTAAGCCTGTGTGCCATAAGTACTGAGCCCATGCCCTTGAGCCCATGCTCCACAAGAGAAGCCACACAATGAGAAGCCTGTTCGTCACAACTAGAGAAAGCCTGAGTGCAGCAACAAAGACCCAGCACAGCCAGAAAATACATAAATAAATCTTTTTTTTTCTTTTTTTAATATCCAAATGTCAGCAGACCTTTCAGGTCACATGATATAAAAGCAGAGCCAAATAACCTCAATAACACAAAGTTTCTGCCCTAGTCTCTAATCCCTCCGTGCCAAGCCCTCACCTCTACATGAGAAATTAACATCACAAGTGCTGAAAGGCCAGTCATCCTTGCCCACCACAATCACCATGCGCTGCCCACTATAATGATGAGGCTCCTCAAGAAAGAAAGCTCCCCTGCACCAGCCTGCTACAAGTTCCAAAATTCTTGCCATTAATCTCCTTTTGTCTAGAGCACTGAATGTCACTATATTTTAAACAAATGTATAATCTCAAAGTTGTATTATTATACCAGTCATTACCAAGCTATGAAAATCCCTGGTGAAATTAAGCTGTCTAAGTAGCTGCAATAAAAATGAAACCCTTAAATAGAAGAGAGAGAGGGAGTAGATCATGAAAGGTAGCAAATTAGGAACTACCCCAGCAGGCAAGGTGGGAGCACATAATTGGGAGGGAGCAGAAAAAGAGGTGCAATATTGAGGAGTAGAGTGAAGAGATGAAAGAAAGGTAACATAATATGAGAATTAAATGGTCAAAAATAAATGCGGCCTGGCTCTCTTAAACAGAAAATTAAGCAACATAACTGGCTTTTCAGATCAAGCCCAGAGGAAGCATCTCACTTGCGAAAAGAAGAAAGTTCTCCCAAATCGAAATTTATCATCAGAGTCATCAACTACAAAATGATAAGCAGTTTGGATGATGTCACAAATCTGTCTTCCTGCCAATTCATTTTATCCATTGCAAAGAGAGAAGCTCAAACCTTCAGTGAAATGATAAAAAGGTGATTGCAAAGGTACCTGAACATAATATTTCAAGAGCGTTCATTCTGGTGCAATAAACAGCAGATCTTTTGCTTTCCTTGATCTGAACACTGCACTCTGATTAATGTAGCCGTCTTAATCCATTCAGGCTCTAATAACAAAATGCCATGGGCTGAATGGCTGACAAACACAAATTTGTTTGTCACAGTTCTGGAGGCTGGGAAGTCCAAGATCAAAGTGCCAGCATGTTTGATATCTGGTGAGGGTCCACTTCCTGTCCTCACATGATAGAAGGGCTTCCCAGGTAACACTAGTGGTTAAGAATCTGCCTGCCAATGCAGGAGCCACAGGAGACTCAGATTTGATCCCTGGGTCAGGAAGATCCCCTGGAGGAGGGCATGGCAACCCACTCCAGGGTTCTTGCCAGGAGAACCCCATGGACAGAGGAGCCTGGTGGCCTATAGTCCATAGAGTTGCAAAGAGTTAGACACAACTGAAGCATCTTAGCATGCACATGACAGAAAGGCCAAGGGAGCTCTCTAGGGTCTTTGTAATGAGGGTACTAACTCCATTCATGAGGACTCCATCTTCATGATTTAATCACCTCCAAAGGCACCACCTCCAAATACATCACCTTAGGGATTAATTTTCAATGTATGAATCTGGGGAAAGACATGAACACTCAGCCTGTGGTAGTAGGCTAAGGTTGTATTTGCTAAGAAAAGCCTCAAGCCAGCATCTCAGACTCAACTTCTGATCAACAAAACCATCAAAACCTTTACACACCTAGCCAGGTATCTCCCATCCTGTAGGTAGGCACTTTTATGTTCATCTATTTGACCTTTAATTTGAACATAATTCTATATACCTGCTTCCACTGTATGCAGCCTTACCAGTTTTAGCTCATCATTTTGAACCTGAATTCTGTCAGTTCTATATTTCTTAATCTTCCTGCATCACCCTGATGTACCACCCTAACCTAGCCAATGCTGCCTTCCTTTCACCTAAACAGGATAAAGGAGAGGACAGAGCCTGGTGGTACATCAAGAACATCTTTTCAGACTGAAAATAATCAAAATTAACAAGTTAATGATAGTTCTACCTGCATTATCATCAACTCTCCTCAACAATGACAAGAATAAAAGCAATGATGGAGAATTCCCATCCAGTGGTCCAGTGGTTAAGAATCCACCTTCCAATCCAGGGAATGAAGGTTTATTCCCTGGTCAGGGAACAGATCCCATAGGCCATGGGGCAACTAATCCAGCGCACCACAACTACTGAGCCGTTGCACTATGGAGCTTGTGCTCTGCAACAAGAGAAAGGTGAGTGCCGCAACTAGAGAAAGCCCGTGCACCACGACAAAGACCCAGCACAGCCAGAAATTAATTTTTTAAATAAATAAAAACAAAAGCAATGATGACGATGATGGTAATGATCGATGATGACAACCCCTAACATTTATTGATCAGCATACGTGAGGCCCTGTGCCAACTGCTTTAAATGTAATATCTCATTTAACTCCATAACAATAACATTAGGTAGTTTTAAATATTGGCCCCAGTTTATAGCTGAGGAAATGGAAACAGCTGTAGAGAAGTCATATTGCTTGCCAAAGGTTATCCAGTTAGTGAGTGATGAAGTTGGAATTTTAAAAACCAGGCCCTCTGCCTCTAGTGGAGAAGGAAATGGCAACCCAACTCCAGTATTCTTGCCTGGAAAATCCCATGGACAGAGGAGCCTGGCGGGCTACAGTCTATAGGGTCTCAAAGTCGGACACGACTGAAGTGACTTGGCACTACCTCTAAAGCCTGACTCTTAAACATGCCATTTTGCTGTTCCCATGAGACAGGAGGTTTTACAGGAGCCCTTCTAAAACCAAACTATAAAGGCTGAGAGGCCAATGGTCATATGTAAAAAACCAAGGATCTAGAAGAAAGATCCTTGCCCTCCAGTAACATACAATCCTGTCATGCCCTCCAGTAATGTACAATCCTGTCAGAAGGACAAGACTTAGAAAATGTATTTAGAAAGAAGTTTACTGTCTTGCTAGAAAATGTGAATCAGACCTAAGCACTCCTTTCCAGCTCAGTTCTCTCCAACTTTAAGGTTACAAACTAGAAATCTATAAACTCATACAAAGAAAGGATGAAGGAAATAATGAATAGGCCACCCCCTGTGAGGATTCAGTATCTGAGGCCTTCTGGCCTCAGACACCCTGGCTGTGGGCTGCTGTGCCCAACCATGAGGGGCATAACTGAAGTCTTTGGCCTCCCTCTTACTGACAGTTCACACACTGCTTGAGGATGGAGTTTCTCTCAGAAAAGTCCTGCAGTGCCAGAGTAGTTGGGTTTTCTTCAACTAATATCTGAGGTACCAGGGACTGCAGTGCCCAGTCAAGGAGCCTTAAAAGACCTGATCAAGCAAAAAAGATTCCCACTGAAGTGAGTGGCCTGAATTCTTCAAGTCAGATGCAGCAACCCCAGAATTAAATTTCATCAAGTTCAAAAATCTCATTACCAACCAGATTTATCAATTATTATCTCAATGCCCAAAGATAACAAGTTATTCATGGTCTGTCATCCCAATTGTTTTCAGCCATTAAATGAGAGAAAGCAGCTTCAGAATGATCCATCTCTATCTCTAATTATGTGACCTGGGGCAGTCACCAGGCCATCTCCAGACTATTGTAATGGTCACATGAGATAATGAATGGGAAATTATCTTGCAACCTGGGAGGTATATAAACAGTTATTACTCTCATTAGATGTTCAGGAACAAATTATTACCTATATTAGAAATAGCCCCACACAATGTGTAAACTGCTTCATAATCAAACCATCCACCTCATGGGCCTCAGGGCTTCCTTACACAATTTCATCCCCATCTTGCTTAAGCCCAACACTCCATATCCACATGCCATACTCCCCCTCCCCAGGGTATCTAGTAATTTTGTTTATGCCTCTGTCCCCTTGTATTAGCAAAGACATGCTACTAAAGAGGCCAAATACTCTTAAAGAAATTTAATATTAAAACACACAGGCAACTTTTGATTCCTATTCATTTCTTATTATCTGACTTTATCCCCTCTAGGCAGAATATCTTAATAACCAAACATTTGCATAATGCCTTGCTTTTTTATGTCCTTGATTCCAACCAATTGCTTTAGAATATCTCCCCATCCTTCTAACAGTATCAAACTCAATTAACTGATATGTTAATTTTAGGTAACTTGGGATGTTCGGAGCACTTTGCTGAACTATTATAAATCACAAGTTAGCAAAGAGAACAGGGCCTCTGGACAAGGAAACAGCAGATATTTTCTCCTCCTGTTCCTTTCATTAGGAGATTATAGCAATGGGAGGAGTTGTTTTGAGAAAATAATCATTTAGAGGTTTGGGAAATATTTATGAAACTTTTTTAATCAGGTTTAGCAGTTTTGTCAATATCCTTGGTCTGGCAAATGTCATGTGTTCAATAAAATCTCCCAGTTCTTTGAGCCAGAGATTCTTGACATCTTTTATCCCAGATTCCAAAAAGTTTCATGACAATTTAAAAGGGCACTATATAAGTACATCCTGTCTCTACTGTCTGCAAAGCCTACTACCCGGGAGCTCCCATTCTCCTTTGAAAACTCAGCTGAACCATGACACCCTCAAGCAACTCTCATGACACAGCATCATGCTGTGACACCACAACAATTGGAATATTTATCTATTTTTTGTTCAGTTGTGTCCTACTCTTTGTGACCCCACAGACTGCAGTACACCAGGCTTCCCTGTCCTTCACTGTCTTCCAGAGTTTGCTCAAACTCATGTCCATTGAGTCAGTGATGCCATTCAACCATCTCATCCTCTGTTGCTTCCTTTCCCTCTTGCCCTCAATCTTTCCCAGCATCGAGATCTTTTCCAATGAATTGTCTGTTTTACAGAATTTCTAAAATTATAACTATCTGTATAAGTGAAATTTTCACAAAAGTTTGGATCTTGTTTACACATCTTTCAGCTCAAAGCTTCCAGCACAGTGCCTGGCAGCTAACAGATCTATATCTATCTATCTATCTATCTATCTATCTATCTATCTATCTATCTATATATATATATATATATATATTTGTTCACAAGTCAGAAAGAATGTTTACTAGGCTCTTAAATAAGGATTATCCTGAGAGATATCTCTTTGATTCCAAAGACCATACAAGCTTGAAAATTTTTAAATGGAAGTCTAATTAGTGTTTCAATATGCCATGGTAAAATTCCCAGATGCCCTGAAGGCATGGAAAGATTCCCAAACTCTGTTTTATCACCTACCTGCGTTTTCCTCTGCATATTGTGACGGCTTGGTGGATATGAAATTGATGAAGAGAAAAAGAGGTAATTGACTGAGTAAAATTACCACTAAAAAGTCAGCCCTGAGGATACACTGCAGCACAGCTCTCTTATTCATTGTTAGAGTAAATTAATCATCTCAAGCTGTTTACAAGGTTCCAAACATTTCCCTGAAATGACCAATTCTCTATTTTTATCACTCATAATTACATAGGTCAATTGAGTTTCAGTAATATATTTTATATATATATATATATAATTTTTTTCACCCCTCCCCAGGAGAATCCTTTTTCTCCTCCACCCACTAACACATATCTTTAGCACAGGCATATTTAATAAATTATACTCATCAGATCTTAAAGCTGACAGACTCACAAAGCCGTTCACATACTTAATTATTCGTTTGCCCCTCAACTGTCTTCCTAGACTGGGGACTCTTCAAAGGCAAAAACTGGTGGCATTAATCTTTACATCCTTTCCAAACACCTTGGCCTGACCTTCTAAGCACTTAGAAAATGTCCTTGAATAAATTTGAAAGTATCTGTGGTCAATTTTAATAAAAATCACTAACTTTATTAATAGTTATTTGTTCTGAGAGGCAGTTTCATTCAATTCTCATGATCATCCTCTGAAGTGGGTACTATGATTGTCTCCAATGTAGAGGTGAAGAAACTGACACCTAAAAAGAGTTAAGTAGTTGACCCAACGCTGCATAGCTACATAACAGAGATGGGACTAGACTTTACTTCAAGAAGTCTTCTGTTTTCTAAGCTCAGGCAGGTGTTAAACCTCTCTCTCCTAATACCTCTATGAAGTCCTAAAGAGAGTCAATTCCATATTGTTGTTTGGGTGTTTAGAAACTATAAAAGCCAGGCTAAAATAACTACTGTAGCAAACAACAGCCATATTCCAATGGCTTTCACGGTGTAGGTTTCTCTCTCATCTAATGTCTGAGGCTCTCGGAGAGCGCAGAGCCACAGGATGGAAGGAGCCTTGGAGTTCTCTGCCTGACCTCCTGTATCCAGTCTGCTGACAGAAAAAGAGAATGGGGCCATGCATGAGAAGTAAGGACCCTTCACACCAAGAGTAATGGGCATCACTATAAGTCACATCCTACTGCCTGGAATTCAGTCATATAACCATGTCAACTTGTAGGGCAGGCTAGAAGACATGCTCCAGCCATGAGCCCAAGCCGGAAAGAAGAAGGCAGATATCGATAGCCTCTACCCAAGAAAACAACAGGACTCAAGATTTAAGCCCGGCATCAGAGGACTTTAGAATCAAAGCAGTAGAGACCTTTCTCTTCAATTATCCTGCAAGCTTTCCTTCCTCTAAACCAGCAGTTCCCAAACTTTTTGGCACCAGAGACCAGTTTTGTGGAAGACAATTTTTCCATGGACTGGGGCAGCAGGAGGATGGTTTTGGGATGATTCAAGTGCATTATGTTTATTGTGCACTTTATTTCTATTATTATTACATCAGCTCCACCTCAGATCATCAGAAATTAGATCCCAGAGGTTGGAGACCCTTGCTCTAAACCATTCTGACCCTTCAGCAACTATAGGTTCTCCTACTTCCCTATTCTGATATTACCTAATATATATATATATATATATATATATATATTTGCATCTCTAAAATACAAGTGTATGTGAGTCATATTTGAGAAAAAATATTTAAAACTTATTTCTTGTCCTATAGACATATTAAGACATATCATTCCCACAGCATAAAGCTGCTTCCCTTCTGGAATAATTCATTGCCAGATAATTCTTAACAGCAAATTCTCTGAGCAAACATAAAATTAAAAAAAAATTAAACATTTTATTTACTAAAATTGTATTCACAAATAAATTAGAATCATGGATTTGATATAGCAGAGTTAATCTATGGTGTATTGAATGCCAAATACAAGCTAAAGCTCATTCACTCATTCATTCAATAAACACAGACTAAACATCTAGTATACTTTGTTTCATCCTGAACCCAAGGACCAAAGGCCCAGCCTCCAAGATACAATACAATTACATGTGATGAAAAGATCAGATGAGATTCCATAAGACAACCTGCAGTCAAAAATTTGTACCTGTATTCCTTCCCAGAAAATGTCCTCAGACCTTAGCAAATCTGGAAGAATATGTTCAAGCTGCCTTAAGTTCTGTCTGTCAGACATGGACAGAGGGCCATTTGCTATCATCACAAGGCCTCAGAATAACACAGCTATAAGACATAATAACACGACACTGAAACTGACCCATTCTCTAAACCTCTGGCAGCCTATAATTGCCCCCACCAGAGCTGAGGACTGGTTCTTAGTTCTCTAAGATCCTCAAGACCAGCAATCACAATTCAAGGGCATCGAGATTGCCTACAATGTCTTTTCTCTTTCCGTAAGTCATGAACTTTTTTTTGGCTACACTAGGTCTTTGTTGCAGCGTGTGGGCTCTTTGTTGTAGCATCTGGGCTTTCTCTAGGTGTGGCACACAGGTTTTATTGCCCTGTGTCATGTGGGATCTTAGGACCCCAAACAGGGATCGAACCCATGTCCCCTATGTTGGAAGGCGAATTCTTAAACATTGGGCCAACAAGGAAGTCCTGAGTTATGGATTTTAGAGTCTGCTGGAGTCTAACTGCCTGTTCAAATCCCAGCGTCTACCACTTATTCACTCTTGTGACAGTTTTGAGACAACTGAGGGCTTTGAGTATGGATTATTAAAGAATTATTTATCATTTTGTTAGACATAATAATAGCATGACATTTACTTTTTTAAACGTTCTTATCCATTAGAGAAGAAATGTTAATGTTTGAGATTTGTTATAAAACATTCTGATTTTCTTTTTAAATAAGGGAGGAGAGGAAAGCAGGTAAAACAAGACCAATGGCATGGTAATAATTTTCAAGCAGGGTGACAGATACATCTCAGGTTACATAGTTGTTTCTACTAGTTTCTCTACCTTTGAGAAAGTTTGGAAATTCCCAAAATAACAATAATTTTTAAAACATTTAGGGGCTTTCCTCGTGGTTCAGTAGTTAAGACTCTGTGCTTCCACTTCAGGGGACATGGGTTTGATCCCTAGTCAGGGAACCAAAATTCTGAATACTGCGTAGTGTAACCAAAAAAAAAAAAAAATTAAAGATTACCTATAATGATTTCATTCTTCATGTCACTCTATAAATCCCACTCTTTTCCATGTAAACATAAGCTTTTGAGAACATCATTCTAGTGACTTCTAAGCAATGCTGACCATCAGAAACATCTGGAAATTTATATTTATATAAATTCTACAAATTCCTAGCCCATATTTCAGATCTATTGTATCAGAATCTCTTAGACCGAGGTCTTGGCATCATGATCTTAAAAATATCTCCCAGTTAATTTTCATGATTATGCCCAAGATTTAAGAAGCACTGCATCTTTCAAACTTGCCCAATGCTGTTTGAATCTGCATTAGGTCCTGATACCCAGGAACTCACATCCTTGACAATCACCCAGCTCTTCAACAGTAGATTGCTAGCTACCCTTTTACCCAATTCCAACCTTTTCAAAACTATTTTTCCCTTTACAAAAGTTTTATGGTGGAGCTGTTCCCTGGTAATTCCAAACCAGAGGCAAGCAGCATTCATTACTGTAATCACTTCATCAGTCTACATTTTAATGGAAGCATATTCTCAAACCCTTCTCAAAAACTGAAACAGAAAGTAGATTTTAAAACAAACAAGTTAGTGCTACTTTAAAACCCATTTCCAGTCATTCTCACATCCTTAGTACAAATCCGTTAAAACTTCAGAAATCATTAAGGAGCGGCCCTGAAGGTTTTTTGATTGTCAGGAAGTGTTATTGAGATGGATTTGCTGAAGAGATGCTTTATACCATTTCACACTCATGTCAAAGTTTTATGAGATTTCTAAACTGAAGATAAATACTTTATTTTTAACCATAACAATCTGAAGCTCTAAGAAGGAAAACAAGAAAGTCAAATTGTTCTAAACCTTCACTGAGAAGATGGAATTGCACACTTTCAAGTCAACTGGCTGTGATTCAAATGAAGGACCTCTGAAATAATGAGTTAACAGCCTCAAACAAAATCATGACAATTATATATGCAAAAGGAGCTAACTCCCCACTGATTGCTTGATTTAATTTCCTAATTTCATACAGCTCTATCTCATTCATTCTGTAAAAAAAAAAAAAAAAAAAAACCTTCACTTATTAACTCCTTTAACATGATCACAAACCTTGACAGGGAAGCTACTTAGAAAAGTGTGTAAACTCTCCAAACTGGAAAGGGATTATCAAGTCCAAACTTCTGACACAGAATGTTTTCTCTGATGTCATTGACAAAGAGACACTCAACCATATTCCACCTCAAAGTTTTCAAGGAAATAATGAAGACTGACATTTATATGGCACTTTGCAGATAACAAAGCACCTTCAATTGACTGACTTCACCTAAATTATACTGCAGATGATGACATGGAGATTTTGAGAGATTAAATGACTTGCTAGGATGACACAGCTAACAAATGGCTACGCCAAGACTTTAATTAAGTCCTTAGACTCCAAAACTGTATTTTTTTTCCCTGTTGTCTTCCTGGCAAGAGGTTCTGTTCTTTGCAAAGCTTTCCACTACTTCATTGGACAGCTGTGATCATTTAAACACTCTTGAAGAGGCAAAGTCTATTTCCCTATAACTTTAAAAATTTTGACAGAACCTTAAATAATGCTTATTACGTGAAAGACACTATTTGAAGAACCTTCCAAATAGTAACTCATTTAACTCTCATAACAATCACATGAAACAGATACTATTATTATCACCAGTTTACAGATAAGAAAACTAGAGCTACAAGTAAATGGCAGAGATGGAATCTAAGCCAAATTAAATTAATCGGTTTCCAGAGTTCCATTTCTATCCTGCCTCTCACTTCTCTCATGATGACATGATTCTAGTCTCTGAATCAACACAGAAGAAAACAACTTTTTTTAGTTATATAATAGCCATGCAAACACTTGGTAGCTCTCAAATGCTCTCCCCTAGACCTGTATCAGTCAGAATTCTATCAGAGAAACTAAATGATATATAGAACAAGAAATTATTACAAGTGGATAGCTTTCCACAACTGTGGGAAATAGTCTCTGTAATTAGTCTAAACAGTGTCTGTAATTCTCTTGTACTTATGCCTGATGCTTGCAGATATACACTCAAGAGTTGAGATTTGATTAAATTAATAGTCTTTGCTATCTTATCAAGAGAATTCTTAAGTAAAACAGGCTTTTTTAAAAATCAAAAATTGCATGGCAGTGAAAAATACAGTCACCACAAGCAGAATTGGATGCCATTCCTTTGATTTGTGCTAAAGAGCCAGAAGTTTACCCACTACCACTTTTGAGCTATCAATATAATGCAAATATCAACACAGTGAAAAAGGAAAATAGCAGCTTAGTATTACTATTATTATGAAAATAGCCTTGAACTTGCAGATTCCCTGAAATGGATTCAGGCACCCAAGGGATTCATGGACAATACTTTAAGGACTCATGGTCTCTAGTATATTAAGTAAGTTCTGACATTCTCAAATTAATTTAGAGTAGGCTACCCTGAGAACCAACTGGAAGCAAACCAACCAAAACATACACACACACACACACACACACACACACACACACACACACACAAGCACATGCAATCTGTCTCAGGACTAAAAATTCCCCATTGCCCCCATTTAATTCAACTGGGCTAGCACAAAGAATCCCAGTTTCAAAGCAAAAGGAACTACAAGCATAGCTCTGTTATAAGTTACCTATTATATATTTCCCCAGTGTAGACACAAAGGTATTTTTTAGGTAAAAGTGTATCACACCATGTGAAGGGAAAGTTATTACAAGATTAGCAACCTCTATTCCCATTAGAGAACAAAATCATTCCATAGGTCCTTTGGGAAGTCTTTTCCAATATCCTCACTATATTCTTGTTGGTTTCAGTCTACCATTTCAACAATCAAGACCATTTTTATCTCCCAAGGCAACAGAAATAAAAATAAATAAGTGGGACCTAATCAAGCTTACAAGATTTTGTTAAGCAAAGAAACCATAAACAAAAAGACAGCCTACAAAACGGAGAAAATATTTGCAAATGATGCAACCAACAAGGGATTAATTTACAAAATATACAATACAACTTAAAAACAAATGCTATCCAAAAATGGGCAGAAAACCTAAATAGAAATTTCTCTAAAGAAAACATCAGATGGCCAATATGTACATGAAAGATGCTCAAAATCACTATTCAGTTCAGTTCAGTTCAGTCACTCAGTCGTGTCCAACTCTGCAACTCCATGAACTGCAGCACAACAGGCCTCCCTGTCTATCACCAACTCCCGGAGTTCACCCAAACTCTTGTCCATTGAGTCGGTAATGCCATCCAGCCATCTCATCCTCTGTTGTCCCCTTCTCCTCCTGCCCCCAATCCCTTCCAGCATCCAAGTCTTTTCCAATGAGTCAACTCTTCACATGAGGTGGCCAAAGTATTGGAGTTTCAGCTTTAGCATCAGTTCTTCCAAAGAACACCCAGGACTGATCTCCTTTAGGATGGATTGGTTGGACCCCCTTGCAGTCCAAGGGACTCTCAAGAGTCTTCTCCAACACCACAGTTCAAAAGCATCAATTCTTCGGCACTCAGCCTTTTTCACAGTCCAAATTTCACATCCATACATGACCACTGGAAAAACCATAGCCTTAACTAGATGGACCTTTGTTGGCAAAGTAATGTCTCTGCTTTTCAATATGCTATCCAGGTTGGTCATAACTTTCCTTCCAAGGAGTAAGGGTCTTTTAATTTCATGGCTGCAATCACCATCTGCAGTGATTTTGGAGCCCCCCCAAAATAAAGTCTGACACTGTTTCCACTGTTTCCCCATCTAATTCCCATGAAGTGATGGGACCGGATGCCATGATCTTCAGTTTCTGAATGCTGAGCTTTAAGCCAACTTTTTCACTCTCCTCTTTCACTTTCATCAAGAGGCTCTTGAGTTCCTCTTCACTTTCTGCCATAAGGGTGGTGTCATCTGCATATCTGAGGTTACTGATATTTCTCCTGGCAATCTTGATTCCAGCTTGTGCTTCTTCCAGCCCAGCGTTTCTCATGATGTACTCTGCATAGAAGTTAGATAAGTAGGGTGACAATATACAGCCTTGACGTACTCCTTTTCCTATTTGGAACCAGTCTGTTGTTCCATGTCCAGTTCTAACTGTTGCTTCCTGACCTGCATATAGGTTTCTCAAGAGGCAGGTCAGGTGGTCTGGTATTCCCATCTCTTTCAGAATTTTCCACAGTTTATTGTGATCCACACAGTCAAAGGCTTTGGCATAGTCAAGAAAGCAGAAATAGATGTTTTTCTGTAACTCCCTTGCTTTTTCCATGACCCAGCGGATGTTGGCAATTTGACAAATGCAAATCAAAATTCCAGTGAGGTACAACTTCACACCAATCAGAATGGCCATCATCAAAAAATCTACAGATAATTAATGCTGGAGAGGACATGCAGAAAAGAGAAACCTCCTATACCATTGGTGGAAATGTAAATTGGTGTAATCACTGTGGAAAGCAGTATGGAGGTTTCTCAGAAAACTAAAACTAGAATTTCCATATGATCCAGCAGTTCAACTCCTGGGCATATATTCAGACAAAACTTTATAATTCAAAAAGATGCATGCACCCCTATGTTCATGGCAGCATTATTCACAATAGCCAAGGCATGGAAACAACCTTAATGTCCATTGACAGATGAATGGATAAAGAAGATGTGGTACACATATACAAGGGAATGCTGCTGCTGCTTCTGCTGCTAAGTCGCTTCAGTCGTGTCCGACTCTGTGCGACCTCAGAGATGGCAGCCCACCAGGCTCCCCCGTCCCTGGGATTCTCCAGGCAAGAAACTGGAGTGGGTTGCCATTTCCTTCTCCATTGCATGAAAGTAAAAAGTGAAAGTGAAGTCGCTCAGTCATGTCCAACTCTTCGTGACCCCATGGACTGCAGCCTACCAGGCTCTCTGTCCATGGGGTTTTTCAGGCAAGAGTACTGGAGTGGGGTACCATTGCCTTCTCTGACAAGGGAATACTACTCAAACATAAAAAAGAACAAAATAATGCCATTTTCAGCAACATGAACACAATTAGAGATTATCATATTAAGTGAAGTAAGTCAGAAAGAGAAAGGCAAACATCATATATAGATATCACATATGTGGAAATAGAAACAGACATAGGAAACAGACTGGTGGCTGCTGTGGGGCAGGGGGTTGGGGAGATAGATAGATAGATAGATATAGACTGTTAGACTTTAACGTCTTTGAGTATAGGGGTAATCTATATTTTTCAGTCTTGGTAAGCTCTCTATACCATATAGATAGATAAACAGACAGATAGATAGGTGTATGTATATATATGATATATGCTAAGTGTTTGGTAGAGAGAGCTTACCAAGACTGAAAAATATAAGTTATCCCCACATTCAAAAGAGGTTAAAAATCTAACAGCCAAGTACATATACTAAGAAAAAGAGAGAGATGACAATTGCTATAATGACAGTCCAAAAATCTGCTGACGGACAATAATTCTCAACCAGGGGTGACGTTACCTTCCAAGGAATACTGGAGATATTTGGAAACACTGTCAGTTGTCACAACTAGGGAGGTGCTGCTGACATCTAGTAGCTATAAGCCACGAATGCCGCTGAACACTCTGCAATGCACAGAACAGCCCCCTCTCTCCCCACCCCCTCCACAGCAACAAAGATATATGGCACAAAACGTCAATAATGCCAAGGTTAAGAAGCCCTCTTCTAGGAATAGAGAGGAGAAAGTTAACTTTAGTGGAGGGATCTGGGCAGCTTCTTAGAGATAGGGATATTTGAGTGAGACCATGATGAGAGAAATAGAATTTTGACAGACAGGGATTCAGAGAGCAAGGAACTACTCCTGACGTCCTGGCTCAGGCTCTATAGTAAAGCACACATAGGCAGAGAAGGCCATTCTGTCAAATTGACAGGTAGTAGGTAGCCCATTTCCAGTTCTGAATGCTGACATGGTTTCATTTCAGTTGATTCTGAGTGCTTTAATGTCCTAATGTGTCACTCAACAAAAACAAAATTAATTGGGGGAACTGAGGTGGGCATGACATGATGTTAGAGTTTATGAAGGATACTGTTCTTCATAATGAGACACGGTTCATGTCCTCAAAGTGTTAACAATAAAAGAGACATATCTATTCACAAATACATACAGCAAACTTAACTTTATTGAAATAAATAAATTTGTATGACTCTGTACTTTTCATTAACACCAACCAATCACCTTAAGGAAATACTTAAGGGTACTTCAACATGCATGAGATGTGCAGGCAAACTCCTACATGCATTCCAATGTGCGTGTGTGTGTGTGTGTGTGTGCTCAGTTGCTAAGTCTTATCTGCCTCTGTGACCCTATGGACTGCAGGACACCAGGCCTCCCTGTCCCTCACCATCTCCCAGAGTTTGCCCAAGTTCATTTTCATTGAATCGGTGATGCGATCCAACCATCTCAACCTCTGCCATACTCTTCTCCTTTTGCCTTCACTCTTTCCCAGCATCAGGGAAAGAACAGGAGGAGGAGGGAATGGCAAACTACTCCAGTATAAGATCTTGCCTTGAGAACCCCATGAACAGTATTTTTTAAAAGGCATGCATTCCAATATAATTCATTAATTTGGTGTACTTCTCTCTCTTCAGATGCTCTGTAGTCTGTCTCACAAGGTGGTTACAGGAACTCAGCCCTCCCCAAATTAAGATCATTCATGTGCTTCCTGTGCACTGTGGAGCTTTCATTGCCCACGAGGTTTATTATTACTTTTGCACACCCCTGGTGATCAAGAACATAGTACTATTGTTAAACCCAGATAGGAGGAAAAATACAAAAAAGAAAAAGAAAAACACAGTCTCATCTTTGGCACTGAATGTCTGTCAGAGCCATTACTGGGGGAGAAATGAATTCTGTTGCTAACAGCATTTTCATTCTGGATAGCCCTAAACATGAGCAGCTGGGCTGAGATTGCCTTTTCAGAGTTCATGAGGGACTTTTACAGCTGTCACATCTAAGCAAGTCTTAAAAACCGTTTCTCGAAGCCAGACTTATTTGAGGCAAGCATCTGGTGACAAATGTTGAAAGAATAACAAAACCCTCTGTACTCTGGGTTTCTTGACCTTCATGTTTATTCATGTTCGTCTTCTTCCCACACTCCAATCTCAAAACCATACCAGTGGGCTCCACTTCATGTACGCTGCTGGAGACAAACAACACAGGAGGGGCTAGGCTTATCTGCCTGACAAAAATCAACCTATTAGAAAGTTAACACATCAATTGACCAAAGAATGCAAGGAGCAGATTTGTTCAGCTCTCAGTTGGACCGTGGGTACTTTTTAATTGAACCAAACCTCAAGCACTATTCACTAAATCCCTTTATAATTAACTCTCTGTCAGCCAAGTAAATTATTTTTCATAAACTTAGAAGAGTTCAGAACGTACTTTACAGACAATGAAGATTTCTTTTACATTCCCAATTTGTTGTCCAGAGCTGCCTAGAAAGATAAGCAGAAGGTTCCCAGAACTTGTGAAAACTCTCTGCTCATGGCCTGGATAGAACTGGTCAGTCAGTGATTCTGTATTATTTCAATGATTCAGTTCAGTTCAGTTCAGTCGCTCAGTCATGTCCAACTCTTTGTGACCCCATGGACTGCAGCACGCCAGATATCCTGTCCATCACCAACTCCCAGAGCTTGCTCAAACTTACGTCCATCACATCAGTGATGCCATCCAACCATCTCATCCTCTGCCGGTCCCCTTCTCCCGCCTTCAATTTTTCCCAGTGTCAGGATCTTTTCAAATGAGTCAGTTCTTCACATCAAGTGGCCAAGGTATTGGAGTTTCAGCTTCAGCATCCATCCTTCCAATGAATATTCAGGACTGATTTCCTTTAGGATGGGCTGGTTGGATCTCCTTGTAATCCAAGGGACTCTCAAGAGTCTTCTCCAACACCACAGTTCAAAAGCATCAATTCTTTGGCACTCAACTTTCTTTACAGCCCAACTCTCACATCCACACATGACTACTGGAAAAACCACAGCCTTCATTAGACAGACTTTTTTTGGCAAAGTAATGACTCTGCTTTTTAATATGCCATCTAGGTTGGTCATAACTTTTCTTCCAAGGAGCAAGCATCTTTTAATTTCATGACTGCAGCCACCATTTGCAGTGATTTTGGAGGCAAAAAAAAAAAATTAAGTCTGCCACTGTTTCCATTGTTTCCCCATCTATTTGCCATGAAGTGATAGGACCAGACCTATCTCTTCCCCAGTGGGGAAGCTCAGGCTCATGCAGCCTGGATGCAGAGCCTGGATTCAGGTCACGCAAGTAGCAGGTGACAGGCTGAGACTGGAGGCTTGGGGACTTCATGTGTCCGAGTCTCATTCAGAGCAGTTTTCATTCATGATCTTAGTTTTCTGAATGATTAACTTCACCATAAACAGTAGCCAAAAGGAACTGACCAAATGCAGAGAGGAGGAGGCAAACAGACCAGAAATGGGAAGCTCCTTTGAAATCCGCCTTATTTATACAGAATTCTAAGACTTCTATTCATTATGTAGGTTCAATCCATTTAGGAAATGATCCTTAGTGTTCTCCAGATTAACTCAACAAATAAGGGAGGGATTACTACTCTTTGTAATACACCTAAAGGGCAGGAAACCCTCAGGTGCTAAGCCAAGCTTATTTATTAAGGATGCAGAGTAAAGAAACGAAGTAGCACTGACTGTCCATCCATCCAATAGATGACCCTTTGTCCCAAGACAGTATCATCTTGTGGACTGTGCTGAGGCAGATGTAACCAGCAATATTAAAGAGCCCTTTTGACCCCTGAGTTGACCCCAACTGGGCTCCCCATTAGCATCTACACAAAGGAAGTTGAAAAAGCAAAATGCCTATCCCCTTGATTCTGGCTTGTACCTCAGACTGCAGCCTTTTCTCTGACACCTGTTAAAGGCAGAGTTCTGCCCCTCACTCATCCATCCACTATGTGCAACCACTGCCCACTCCTTCCTCCACAACACACACACACACAAAGACACACACTCTCAGGTTACTACATAAGAAACAAGGAATTATTCCTGATGGCTTCAACTACTTTGTTTTACTTAATATTTTTTAAAAGTAACTTTTTTAAGTAAGAGGAAAAAGAAAAGGGGAGAGGGAGGAGGAGAAAGAAAAGGCAAATGGAGGAGAAGAGGAAGAAATGGAAGAGAAGGAGAGAAAGAAGAAAGCATTGCTGATAAGAAGATTTTCTCTAATTCCAGCCTATGCTATTTTCTTCATTCAACAAATATTTATAGAGCATCTCTTGTTTCAAGGATTGCTCAAAGACACTCGAGATAAAGCCAAAAAAAAAAAGTCCCCACCCTCAGGGAACTTCTGTCCTTTTAGGGGAAGATAATTAATAATTTTTTAAGTCAAGCTATAATCTAATATCAAGAAGTGATAAGTTTTATAAAAATACAAAGCAGAGTAAAAAGATGTGATATGAGTCTTGGGTTCAGAAAGGGTATTGCTTTACCCAGGATGATGAGAAGGGGCCTCTCTGAAGAAGCAACATTGCAGCAGAGTCATGAATGAGGTTCAGGAAACTATAGGGGAAGAGCATTCCAGGCCCAGAGCCTGGGGAAGGGGCTGTCTTGGGGTGATACTGAGGAGCAGCAGGTTAAAGGGCAGTAATGAAGAGAGTGGTAAGAAATTAGGTCAGAGGGATTAAGACTTCATTCCCAATGCAAGGAGCTCAGGTTCATAGATCCCACACACTACAACTAAAGATCACACATGTCACAACTAAAGATCCCACATCCCACAACTAAGACCCAGCAGAGTCAAATAATTTTTTTTTAAAGAAAGAAATGAGGTTAGAAAAGTAAACAGGAACTAAATAAGGAAGAGCTTCACAGCACATGATCAAAACAGAAATGTATTCCAGGTATTGTGTGAAGCCACCTGAAAAGTTTGGGCAGGGGAGAGCCAAGATCAAACTTAATGCTTTAGAGGAATTATTTTGACTGCTGTGTAGACAAGTTCTGTGGGCTGGTAAGTTAAAAGGAGGGAGAATAATGAGGCTATTGTAGTAGTGCAGGAGTGAGCAAGGGTAGGCAAGAACCAGGGTTAACAAGAGTAGCCACAGTGAAAATGATAAAACGTCAAATCTAAAAATGACTCTAGGGAGGCGGTCCTAAGACTGCGGAGGAATAGGATGGGGAGACCACTTTCTCCCCCACAAAGTCATCGAAAGATCATTGAGTGCAGAGCAAATTCCACAGAACAACTTCTGAATGCTGGCAGAGGACATCAGGCACCCAGAAAAAGCAGCCCATTGTCTTCGAAAGGAGGTAGGACAAAATATAAAAGATAAAAAGAGAGACAAAAGAGGTGGGGTTGGAAATCCATCCTGGGAAGGGAGTCTTAAAAAAGAGAGAAGTTTCCAAACACCAGGAAACACTCTCTCTCCAGCGGGTCTGTGGCAAGCCTTGGAATCTCAGAGGGCAAAATAACTGGGAGGCTGCTGCTGCTGCTGCTGCTGCTGCTAAGTCGCTTCAGTCGCGTGTGACTCTGTGTGACCCCATAGATGGCAGCCCACCAGGCTCCTCCGTCCCTGGGATTCTCCAGGCAAGAACACTGGAGTGGGTTGCCATTTCCTTCTCTAATGCATGAAAGCGAAAATTGAAAGTGAAGTCGCTCAATCGTGTCCGACTCTTCGCGACCCCATGGACTGCAGCCTTCCAGGCTCCTCTGTCCATGGGATTTTCCAGGCAAGAGTACTGGAGTGGAAAAATAAATAAATAATTTAAACTCACAGATTACGTGCCTAATAGCAACTCCCAGCGGTGCAACAGCCCAGAGGCTCCCATCCCCCACTAGCAAATGGGGGGGGGGGGACAGGGAGGAGCCGGCGGCATTGTTTAGAACAAGGACCTGGTCAGAATGCCCTGAGGGCAATCTGAGGGCTCTAGCTTGAGATAGCAACCCAGACTGTGGGATAGCTATCCCGAGATCCCGGGAAAAGCCCTAACCACTGCCAGGCACGCTCACAGAACAAAGGACTGAACAGAGCTAGCCAGCTGTGAACCGGCACATCCCCTGTCAGAGACAGGCAGGCGAGCGCAGCCAGAGCCAGAAGGGGGCAATTGCAGCCCCAGAGAGGCATCCTATACCAAACTGCAAACAGATTTCGTTGCTAACCAAGACTTCTTGGGATTCTGTATGCTCAACATCCGCCAGGAGGGCCACAGCCAGAGATCAGCTTCCCAGAAGAGACACAAGGTGCACCCATTGTACACCCAGAAAACCAAGCGGCTGGGATGGGGGAGGGGATAAGTCACAGCCTTCAACTGGGGGCAACTACACGTGCCAAGGAACTGGTCACCTGAACTGCTCAGACCTGGGACGGGGGCAAAACGCAGGCCCAACCAAGTCTGCGCCTTTGTGGAGTACCCGAGAACCTGAACCTGGGCAGCTTAGACCTGGGAAGTGCATGCAAACCAGACAGTTCCCAGCAGCACAACCTAGAGTCTGAGCAGTGTAGACTGGTAAAGCACACACACCGTGAGCGGGGGCAAACCCAGTGTGGCTGAATCACTGTGAACACATACCAGTAATATTTGTTTGCAGTGTTCCTCCCTCCCCAAAGCACGACTGAACAAGCGAGCCTAAAAAAAAGGGCCACCACTGCGACCCTTGTGTCAGAGCGGAAATTAGACACTGAAGAGACCAGCAAACAGAAGAATCTAAAATAAGCAGAGGGAACCGCTTTGGAAGTGACAGGTGCAATAGACTAAAACCCTGAAGTTAGCACTGACTACATAGGAAGGGGCCTATAGACCGTGAGAAGTGCAAGCTGGACCAAGGAACTATCTGAAAATGAACTGACCCCACCCTGTCCACAACAGCTCCAGAGAAAGTCTTAGATATATTTTTACTATTACCATTTTTTAAATTTAAAATAAAAATTTTTTTGTCATTTTTAAGTCCCCATTACTCCTTTAATTTTCATTTTTATAACCTACTATTATCTTGCAAAATAAAGAGAAAGACCCTATTTTTAAAGCAAATGTCATATATATATATATATTTTATAATTTCTGTGATTTGTGTTTTGTTTGTTTGCTTGTTTTTTGGTTTTTGTTTTTTGGTGGGTTTTTTTGTTTGGTTGGTTTTGGTTTTGGTTTTTGGTTGTTGTTTTTTTCAATACTGTATTTTTGAGAATCTAATCTCTACTCAAGATTTTTTAATCAGGCCAGCGAGATCACTGGCCTGATTGCTCTCTCCCCCTTTTGACACTCATTTTAAGATCATGGCATCTGGTCCCATCACTTCATGGGAAATAGATGGGGAAACAGTGGAAACAGTGTCAGACTTTATTTTGGGGGGCTCCAAAACCACTGCAGATGGTAATTGCAACCATGAAATTAAAAGATGCTTACTCCTTGGAAGGAAAGTTATGACCAACCTAGATAGCATATTCAAAAGCAGAGATGTTACTTTGCCAACAAAGGTCTGTCTAGTCAAGGCTATGGTTTTTCCAGTGGTCATGTATGGATGTGAAATTTGGACTGTGAAGAAACCTGAGTGCCGAAGAATTGATGCTTTTGAATTGTGGTGTTGGAGAAGACTCTTGAGAGTCCCTTGGACTGCAAGGGGATCCAACCAATCCATTCTAAAGGAGATCAGTCCTGGGTGTTCTTTGGAAGGACTGCTGCTAAAGCTGAAACTCCAATACTTTGGCCACCTCATGTGAAGAGTTGACTCATTGGAAAAGACTCTGATGCTGGGAGGGATTGGGGGCAGGAGGAGAAGGGGACGGCAGAGGATGAGATGGCTGGATGGCATCACCGACTCAATGGACAAGAGTTTGGGTGAACTCCGGGAGTTGATGACAGACAGGGAGGCCTGTTGTGCTGCAATTCATGGGGTTGCAAAGAATTGGACACAACTGAGTGACTGAACTGAACTTTCTCCACCAGATCGCCTCTATCGCCCCCCTCCCCCTTTTCTTCTCTATCCAACTCGGTGAATCTCTTTGTGTGTTCCAGGATGTGGAAAACACTTAGGGAACTGATTACTGGCTGGATCTGTCTCTCTCCTTTTGATTTCCCCTTTTATCCTCCTGGCCACCTCTGTCTCCTTCCTCCCTCTTACGTTCTGTGTATAACTCTGTGAACACTTCTGAGGGATCCAGTCTGTAGACACATAGGGAAGTGATTACTGGCTAACTTCCTCTCTCCCCTTTTGACTCCCCCTCTTCTCCTACCGGTCACCTCTATCTCCCTCCTCCCTCCTCTATTCTCCATGTAACTTGTGTACCTCTCTACGTGTTCCTCATGTGGAGAAACTTTTCATCATTAACTTAGATGTTTTATCATCAGTCAGTGCTATATAGATGGAGAAGTCTTGAGGCTACTGTAAGAATAAGGCTGAAAACCAGAGGCAGGAGGCTTAAGTCCAAATCCTGAGAACACCAAAGAACTCCTGAATCCAGGGAATGTTCATCAATAGGAGTTCATCAAATGCCTCCATACCTACACTGAAACCAAGCACCACCCAAGGGCCAACTACACATACCACGCAAATTCTCCAGCAACACAGGAACATAACCATGAGCCTCAATACACAGGCTGACCAAAGTCACACCAAACCCAATGACATCTCAAAACTTATTACTGGACACTTCATTGCACTCCAGAAAGAAGAGATCCAGCTCCACCCACCAGAACACCGATACAAGCTTCCCTAACCAGAAAACCTTGACAAGGCACCTGTCCAACCCCACCCACAGCAAGGAACCTCCACAATAAAAAGGAACCACCAACTGTCAGAATACAGAAAGGCCACCCAAACACAGCAATATAAACAAGATGAAAAGGCAGAGATATACCCAGCAGGTAAAGGAACAGGATAAATGCCCACCAAACCAAATTAAAGAGGAAGAGATAGGAAATCTACCTGATAAAGAATTCCGAATAATGATAGTGAAAATGATTTAAAATCTTGAAAACAAATTGGAGTTACAGATAAATAGCCTGGAGACAAGGATCAAGAAGATGCAAGAAAGGTTTAGCAAAGACCTCGAAGAAATAAAAAAGAGTCAATATATAATGAGTAATGCAATAAATGAGATCAAAAACACTCTGGAGGGAACCAACAGTAGAATAATGGAGGAAGAAGATAGGATAAGTGAGGTACAATATAGAATGGTAGAAATAAATGAATCAGAGAGGGAAAAAAATAATTAAAAGAAATGAGGACAACCTCAGAGACCTCTGAGGTTAAACACCCCAACATTCAAATCATAGAAGTCCCAGAAGAAGAAGACAAAAAGAAAGACCATGAGAAATACTTGAGGAGATAATAGTTGAAAACTTCCCTAAAATGGGGAAGGAAATAATCATCCAAGTCCAAGAAACCCAGAGAGTCCCAAACAGGATAAACCCAAGATGAAACACCCCAAGACACATATTAAATCAAATTAACAAAGGTCAAACACAAATAACAAATATTAAAAGCAGCAAGGGAAAAACAACAAATAACAAACAAGGGGATTTCCATAAGGATAACAGCTAATCTTTCAATAGAAACTCTTCAGGCCAGAAGGGAATGGCAAGACATACTTAAAGTGATGAAAGAAAATAACCTATAGCCCAGGTTACTGTATCCAGCAAGGATTTCATTCAAATATTAAGGAGAAATCAAAAGCTTTACAGACAAGCAAAAGCTGAGAGAATTCAGCACCACCAAACCAGCTCTTCAACAAATGCTAAACGATATTCTCTGACAGGAAACACAGAAAGTGTGTATAAACTTGAACCCAAAACAATAAAGTAATTGGCAACAGGATCATACTTAGCAATAATTACCTTAAATGTAAATGGGTTGAATGCCCAACCAAAAGACAAAGACTAGCTGAATGGATACAAAAACAAGACTGCCTATATATGTTGTCTACAAGAGACCCACCTCAAAACAAGGGACACATACCTGAAAGTGAAGGGCTGGAAAAAGATATTCCATGCAAAATAGAGACCAAAAGAAAGCAGGAGTAGCAATACTCATATCAGATAAAATAGACTTTAAAACAAAGGCTGTGAAAAGAGACAAAGATGGACACTACATAATGATTAAAGGATCAATCCAAGAAGAAGATATAAAAATCATAAATATATATGCACCCAACATAGGAGCACCACACTATGTAAGACAAATGCTAACAAGTAAGAAAGGGGAAATTAACAATAACACAATAAGAGTGGGGAGACTTTAATACCCCACTCACACCTATGGATAGACCAACTGAACAGAAAATTAACAAGGAAACACAAACTTTAAATGATACAATAGACCAGTTAGACCTAATTGATATCTATAGGACATTTCACCCCAAAACAATGAATTTCACCTTTTTGTCAAGGACACACGGAACCTTCTCCATGATAGATCACATCCTGGGCCATAAATCTAGCCTTGGTAAATTCAAAAAAATTGAAATCATTCCAAGCATCTTTTCTGACCACAAAGCAGTAAGATTGGATGTCGATTACAGGAGAAAAACTATTAAAAATCCCAACATATGGAGGCTGAACAACATGCTGCTGAATAACCAGAAAACCACAGAAGCAATCAAAATATGCATAGAAATGAATGAAAATGAAAACACAACAACCCAAAATCTATGGGACACTGTAAAAGAAGTACTAAGGGGAAGGTTCATAGCAATACAGGCTTACCTCAAGAAACAAGAAAAAAGTAAAAGCAGTACTAAGGGGAAGATTCATAGCAATACAGGCTTACCTCAAGAAACAAGAAAAAAGTCAAAAGTCAAATAACTCTACACCTAAAGCAACTTGAAAAGGAAGAAATTATGAACCCCAGGGTTAGTAGAAGGAAAGAAATCTTAAAAATTAGGGCAGAAATAAATGCAAAAGAAACCAAACAGACCATAGCAAAAATCAACAAAACCAAATGCTGGTTCTTTGAGAAGATAAATAAAATTGACAAACCATTAGCCAGACTCATCAAGAAACAAAGGGAGAAAAATCAAATCAACAAAATTAGAAAGGAAAATTGAGAGATCACAACAGACAACACAGAAATGCAAAGGATCATAAGAGACTACTATTAGCAACTATATGCAAATAAAATGGACAACTTAGAAGAAATGGACAAATTCTTAGAAAAGTACAACTTTCCAAAATTGAACCAGGAAGAAACAGAAAATCTTAACAGACCCATCACAAGCATGGAAATTGAAACTTTAATCAGAAATCTTCCAACAACAAATGCCCAGGACCAGATGGCTTCAGAGCTGAATTCTACCAAAAATTTAAAGAACACCTATCCAACTCAAACTCTTCCAGAAAATTGCAGAGGAAGGTAAACTTCCAAACTCATTCTATGAGGCCACCATCACCCTAATACCAAAACCTGACAAAGATGCCACGAAAAAAGAAAACTACAGGCCAATATCACTGATGAACATAGATGCAAAAATCCTTAACAAAATTCTAGCAATCAGAATCCAACAACAGATTAAAAAGATCATACATCATTACCAAGTCAGCTTTACCCCAGGGATGCAAGGATTCTTCAGTATCCACAAATCAATCAATGTAATACACCATATTAACAAATTGAAAAATAAAAACCATATGATTATCTCAATAGATGCAGAGAAAGCCTTTGACAAAATTCAACATCCATTTATGATAAAAACTCTCCAGAAAGTAGGAAAAGAAGGAACATATCTCAACATAATAAAAGCGATATATGACAAACCCTCAGCAAACATTATCCGCAAAGGTGAAAAACTGAAAGCATTTCCCCTAAAGTCAGGAACAAACAAGGTTGCCCACTCTCACCAATACTATTTAACATAGATTTGGAAGTTTTGGCCACAGCAATCAGAGCTGAAAAAGAAAATAAAAGGAATGCAGATTGGAAAAGAGGAAGTAAAACTTTCACTGTTTGCAGAAGACATGATCCTCTACATAGAAAACCTTAAAGACTCCACCAGAAAATTACTAAGCAATGAATATAGTAAAGTTGCAGGATATAAAATTAACACATAGAAATCCCTTGCATTCCTATACACTAACAATGAGAAAACAGAAAGAGAAATTAAGGAAACAATTCCATTCACCATTGCAACGAAAAGAATAAAATACTTAGTAATATATCTACCTAAAGAAACAAAAGACCTATATATAGTAAACTATAAAATAGGTGAAAAAAATCATAGAGGACACAAATAGATGGAGAAATATACTATGTTCATTGGTTGGAAGAATCAATATAGTGAAAATGAATATACTACCCAAAGCAATCTATAGATTCTGTGCAATCCTTATCAAGCTACCAATGGTATTTTTCAGAGAAATAGAACAAATAATTTCATAATTTGTATGGAAATACAAAAAAAACTCAAATAGCCAAAGCAATCTTGAGAAAGAAGAATGGAACAGGAGGAATCAACCTGCCTGACTTCAGTCTCTACTACAAGGCCACAGTCATCAAGACAGTATGGTACTGGCACAAAGAAAGAAATACAGATCAATGGAACAAAATAGAAAGCCCAGAAATAAGTCCACACACCTATAGACACCTTATCTTTGACAAAGGAGGCAGGATGGGGAACATGTGTATACCCGTGTTGGATTCATGTTGATGTATGGCAAAACCAATACAATATTGTAAAGTTAAAAAAGAGAGAGAGAGAGAGAGAGAGAGAGAGAGAGACTATACAATGGAGAAAAGACAATCTCTTTAACAAGTGGTTCTGGAAAAACTGGTCAACCACTTGTGAAAGAATGAAACTAGAACACTTTCTAACACCATACACAAAAATAAATTCAAAATGGATTAAAGATCTAAATGTAAGACCAGAAACTATTAAACTCCTAGAGGAAAACAGGCAAAACACTCTGTGACATAAACCACAGCAGGATCCTCTATGACCCACCTCCAAGAATATTGGAAATCAAAGCAAAAATAAACAAATGGGACCTAATTAAAATTAAAAGCTTCTGCACAACAAAGGAAACTATAAGCAAGGTGAAAAGACAGCCTTCAGAATGGGAGAAAATAACACAAATGAAGCAACTGACAAAGAATTAATCTCAAAAATATACAAGCAACTCCTGGTGGATTCAAGTCAATGTATAGCAAAACCAATACAATATTGTAAAGTAAAATAAATTAATTAATTAAATTAAAAAATAAATAAAAATAAAAATGACTCTAAACTATTTGACCTGGTAAATGGTTTTGGCATTGACTACTAGAGAGGGAATAAAGAGAGCAAGTTTGGAGGGAAAAAATATAAATTCTTTCTGGAAAATGTTAGGCTTGAAATGCTCACTGAATTTTAAGAGATGTACAGGTAAGCATCGGGTATACCAATCTAGAGGTGAAGAGTGACATGGGGGCTCAAAATATAAATCTGAGTCATCTAAGAAACGGAATTTAGGGGCATGAGTCCAGAATACAGGTAGAGAGAGAAGAGTGTCCACTACAAATTGGCACTTGTCATGGGCACTTGCCATCTACCTCTACAAGGATTAAATCATGTACTACTGAAGCTGCTGACTTTCAACACCTCCTGAAGGGAGTTCAGGGTGAAGAGCAGGAATGAAGCAGCTGTGCTCAGGCAAAAACTGGCAGAACAAATCTTTAGATGGTTAGATATTTTCAGGACCTGATTTTATGAGGCCAATCCTTGCATCTCCTCAGAGCTGAAAAAGCACTAAATTCTCTCACGGTGATGACTACTCTGCGTGACTAGCAGAAACCACCTGCAAAAATATGTGCTTGGTTGTATGCACCCCTCCTTCACCAAAATCACATATATACTGTTTCCCTTGCCTCCTCGGAGCAGTTTCTCAGAGATATTGGAAGTGTTTTGTCTCCCAGGTTATAGTCTTTACTTTGCCCTGAATAAACTTAACTTGAAATTCTTCTATTGTGTGTGTGTATTTTTTTAAGACAGCAAAAATCCAAGAATGAGGCCTGGATATTCTGTTATTTAGAGCAAAATGAGAAGGAGCCAAGAAAGCAGAGAGGCCACAGTCAGTAAATGTGTTCTAGAAGCAAGTGAAGAAGAGATTTCCTCAAAGAGGATGTGATTGAGTGAGTCAATGCCACTAAAAAGAAAACTACAGGACTGGGAATTGACCCTTGTGTTTAGCTATAGAGTAGTCACTGAGTTGGGTCTTGACTTGTGTTTTTTCAATGGAGTGGTAATACATACAAGCCTGTTGTGACAGTTTGAGACAGAATGAGAAGAAATTGTAAACAATTAGTAAGGACAATTCTTCTGAGATTTCCTGTTAACAGGACCAAAGATATTGAATCTTAATTAGACTGGAAGGTAGAGTCAAGGAAGCTTTTTCCTTATGGAAATTACACTGTGTTTGTGTGCTGATACAATGACCCCGTAGAGAGAGAAACAGTGCTGATATAGAAGAAAGAGGATAAATTTAAGGAACAAAGCTCTTAGTAAGCTAAAGAGATTAGGTGTCCAGTGTACAGGTAGTAGGGCTGACTTTAGCCAGCCGTCCACTGGGCATCCAGAGATGGAAGGGAGCCAGAGTATCTGGGAACAAATCCAGGTAGGTTAGAAGACTCCATATGGGAAGATGAGCTGTTTTTTTCTCAATGAAAGAAAATGTGTAGGCTGAGGTAAGAGGATTGGTGGTTTGAAGAGAGGAGTGGTTTGAAATGGCAAATGAGTTGATTAGGGGAATGTAGTGGGATTGACTGCTGACCAGCCTACTAGAACTGTGTGAGCACAAATGAACCCAAACAATGCAAATTCAAATTCCATGACCTGCATGATTCTCCTCCTAAGGTGAGATAATAATTTTCTAAAATTACATTTGGGGAAAAAAAATTCTTATTCTCAAAATTTACGACAATTTCTAAAGCACTGATGGATGATGACTGAACCCAAATTCTAAAACAAGGATGCTATATACTGAATTATTTTTTAAAAGTATATATTTATGAGATCAGACATTTTTACTATGTTGTATTCCTAGTGCTCTGCTGTTGTTCGGTCACTAAGTTGTGTCCAGCTCTTTGGGACCCCATGGACTGCAGCACACCAGGCTCCTGTCTTCCATTATCTCCCAGAGTATGCTCAAATTCATGTCCACTGAGTCCCAGTGCCTAGCACCTAGTTAATACACACAGAAAACACAGCCATTGAATAAATGAACTATTATAGTACATACACTGTATGAATACTTTACAGTGATCCATGTGTACTATACAGCTATCTAATCGTCTACAATAACAGAGTGTCCCAAAATTCTTAACGGTGTTATTAAGCCTTAATAACTTTAGAAGTATAAACACTATAAGCCAACAAAAGCATAATTTGAAAGATAAATGATTTATATTTTATATGTTCATATAGCTTTGTGAATTTTAAAAAATGTTTTATTTTACCATTTTGTTTCAATGTCTGTCACCTTGATAGAGGCTGAAAAAATTAAATTTACCATTTCTTAGTTGTGTATATATTTATACCCATTTACTATTAAAACTCATAAATCTCAACAAGACAATATAAGAAATAACTTGCAAATGGTATTTTTGTAATTTCACAGCATTTACACATTTAAAGATCTTAAAGCTTAAAAGCCACATTAAGATTTTTGGAACACCCTGTACCAGAGCCATAGACAGTATATCAGTCCCCAGTTCTTCTGGGAGGACATGAGAGAAGACTCTATTTGGTCCAGCCTAGACCCTCTCCTCCAGGTCCTATGCAGGAGATGCCTCCTTCTTACCTCCTATTATTAGTCAGATATAGTGCTTGGCCTTTACCTGCATCTCTCCAGTCTTTGAGACCTTAGCATTGAGGGCTGAATTGGAGGCTCTACTCAGGCTTCTCTGTATGATGGGCTGCCAACTCAGTGGTATTACTATTTTCTCTCTCCTTAGTAGAGGCCTGAGCCTCTCTGAAGGCTGCATTCAGCATAGGCTATGGGAAAGCATACACACCCACCCACCGCATCGCCACTTTGGTTGATGCGTCTCTCCTCCTGAAGCAGCATAGGAATGCAGGGCAATGACACTTTCTTTTAACAGCTGCAGGGCAACAACAGATCAGGAGAGAACAGTGTTTCTCCGGTGCCTATACATCCCTGTATAGGTTTTGAATGAAAATACAATTCACTAATAAAGTTCCTCTGTAGTAACAACAGAGAATTCTGCCCATGGCTTGTTAGGAACAAAAGCTTGTAACTTAGCATTTTTATTGGAGAGTTTTATTGCTCCTTCTTCTACTTTCCACCAGGAAAACCCAGAGAACAGAGAGGAGGAGAGCAAAGAGAAAACAAAACAAGAGAGCTGGACAGAGGGAACATTCTCTGTGTTAGCAGAGCTTGTGGGTCTGGCACTGGGGAGGGTCAGGCCACCTGTAACCTCCACCGTGAGGGTTCCAGATGATCCATCTGGGCCATGGGCCCCCAACCCATTTTTCCTGTATTTTAGGCTCCCTACCCCTATGGATGATTCTCACCTAGTACTTCAGAGTAAATTTGTACAAAGTGCTTAGAACAATGTTCACCACACATTAATATCAATATTGACCTCTTTTGCTGCTTTGCAAAGAGTTTCATTGATTTATATTTTGTCCCTTTTAAAATTGAGTATTTCAGATAAAAATGAGGATTTCTCAACTTTTAAAAATAACCATTTCTACATTTTCGCTGTTGTGAATAATGCTGCACAGAACATGGAAATGCAAATATCTGAGATCCTGATTTCAACTCCTTTAGATAAATACTCCAAAATAAGGTTACTGGATCATACAGTGGTTCAATTTTTAATTTTCTGAGTATCTTCCATACTTTTTCCCATACCATTTCCATAAAATGATAGCTGTACCATTTACATTCCCTCCAACAGTGGTAGTTACCTTTCCTTCACATCTTCACCAACACTTTTTTTAAGTGGGTAATAGCCATTCTAACAGATGTAAAGTGATATCTCATTATGGTTTTGATTTGCATTTCCCTGATTAGTGATTTTGAGCACCTTTTCTATATCCTTGTTGGCCCTATGTGTTTCATATCCCAATGTGTTCTTTGGAGAAATGTCTACTCAAGTCCTTTACCCATTTTTTAACCTAATGCTAAATGAAGGATAAAGAAAATGTAGTATACACTTACAATGGAATATTATTCAGCCTATGTGTCAATGCAGGTTCATCAATTGTAACAAATACACCACTGTGGTGGGGAATGCTGATAATGGAGGAGGCTAAGCATGTAGAGGGGCAGCTGGTACATGGGAAATCTCTGTACCTTCTCAGTTTTGCTGTTTCCCTAAAACTAGTCTTAAGTAAATAAAGTCTTTTTAAAAATAAATAAATAAGTAAAAATAAAAAATGGTTTTTGCCATGTGCAACAACATGGATAGACCCAAGGGATACTAAATGAAGTCAACCAGACACAAACACCACATGATCTCACAGGCAGAATCTTAAACAGTCAAACATACAGAAGTGGCCAGCATAGGGATTCTCATTTCATATGAGATATAATGTCTTTCTTTAATTCAGGTCCTTTGCAGGACGTGAACAAGGAAAAAGCATCAGAACTACTTCCCACTGAAGTTCCTGCTGCAGCAGCTGAGACTGGTGTTGGCACAGGAGATAGGAACATTTGACCAGTCTCCTCAGAGAGTCTGAACATTCCCAAGAGTCACCATTCATTTATACCAGTCAAATTTGGTGTAAACCAAGAAAGAGAGAGTGGGTATTACACAGAACTTGGAATTCCTTCAAAGTTGTGAATTCATACAAATAATTATTACACACTCACATATGTCATTTTATTAACTGTTCACATGCTATTTTTCCAACTAAATTTTAAGCGCTGGTGATAAGAAAGCAGTTATATCATTTTATTTTTACTCCCCTGGATTCTTAAAAAATTATAGGCACCCATCAGCTCACTAACCTGGGATTCCCTCATAACTCAGTTGGTAAAGAATCTCCCTGACAAACAGGCAGACCTGGGTTCATTTCCTATGTCGGGAGATCTCCTGGAGAGGGAAATGGCAACCCATTCCAGTATTATTGCCTGGGAAATCCCATGGACAGAGGAGTCTGCAGGCTACAGTCTATGGGATCGCAAGAGTTGGACACAACTTAGTGACTAACCCACAACCATAAGCTCACTAAAGCTTGTTAGAATATTTAAAGTTACTAACGTAACAGTTAACCACAAAGCCATGTTCAGTCAGTTCAGTTCAGTTCAGTCGCTCAGTTGTGTCCGACTCTTTGTGACCCCATGAACGCCAGGCCTCCCTGTCCATCATCAATTCCCGGAGTTCATTCAAACTCACGTCCATCGAGTCGATGATGCCATCCAGCCATCTCATCCTCTGTTGTCCCTTTCTCCTCCTGCCCCTAATCTCTCCCAGCATCAGAGTCTTTTCCAATGAGTCAACTCTTCACATGAGGTGGCCAAAGTACTGCAGTTTCAGCTTCAGCATCATTCCTTCCAAAGAAATCCCATGGCTGATCTCCTTCAGAATGGACTGGTTGGATCTCCTTGCAGTCCAAGGGACACATGTTAGCCAGTGCTAAATGGAAGAAGGTGGCTTTGAGTTATGTTGACAACTAATTTAGCTAGAGCACCACTGTGTGACATAGAGCTTCTATAGGGTGTCCAGGGAGGAGGGTGGTGGCTCTGGAACTTTCTTGAGAGGTAGACTAATTAAAAGAAAAAAAAAAAAATATATATATATATATATGTTTAAATGGGGAGACTAATTAGAAGGTGGTATTACTTATGTTCACATATCTGAAGGACCTTGTCTTTAAAAGCTCTATGCTAAACCACTCAAGCTATCCAAGAATGGGACAGCCTCACAAAGCCACAGTGGTACTCACTGCGCTGGTGAGAGCAGAGTCTGGAGAACCCTCTGCCAGAGGGTGTCAGGAGTGAGGATGGGGCCCCTCTAAGGACACATCCAAATAAAAGTATCTGTGATTCAAAGTGGACAGGCCCAGCATGCTCTCTACACTACACTCTCCTCAGAATGAAGACCCCAGGAAATAGCTACAGGGAAAGCACACATGACAGGGAAAATATAACTCACCCAACTAAACAGCATGAATAGAGAGCTACACTATGTGCGAGAGAACCAGCCTCTCGTCTCAGTCAAAATTCTTTACCCGAACTAAGGACACAAACACTCTGGCCACAACCAGATTAGGCAGTTTCACACCTGACTCACACACACCCGGCTCATGCCTAAAGAAAAAGACCCCTCCTCTTGTCTCACCTCAGAGAACATGCCTCCCAGGCACTCCTGGGACTCTTTCCAAGTGTCCCTGTGTTTCGATTCCCAAGGGATCTGGTTCATGCCCTGCCGTCCCTGTCAGCCTCTCGTCTTACTTCTAGTAACATCTGGTTCATGCCCTGCCGTCCCTGTCAGCCTCTCGTCTTACTTCTAGTAACATTTCCCGAATTGGAAACCTTTCCAGGGTCTACCAAAGGCATTAGGTACCTGAATACATTCATTTTCAATTGCTACATGAAAATGCAAATCAAAACTAGAATGAGATATCACCTCATACCCATCAGAACAGCCTTCATCTGAAAGTCTACAAATAATAAATACTGGAGAGGGAATGGAGAGAAGAGAACCTTCCTACACTGTTGGTAGAAATGTAAACTGGTATAACCACTATGGAGAACAGTTTGGAGGTTCCCTTAAAAACTAAAAATAGAACTACCATATGATCCAGCAATCCAAATCCAGGGTATATCCAGGGAAAACCATACTTCAAAAAGATATATGCACTTCAATGTTCATTTCAGAACTATTTACAAGTCATTGAAGTAACCCAGAAGTCCAGCAGCAGGGGAATGGATAAAGATATGGTACATATATACAATAGAATACAACTCAGGAATAAAAAAGAAATAATGCCATTTGCAGCAACATGGATAGACCTACCTAGAGACTAATATGCTAAGTAAGTTAGAAAAAGACAAACACCATATGATAGCACATGGAATCTAAAAAGATGATACTAATGAACTTATTTACAAAACAGAAAGACTCAAAAACTTCAAAAAATAAATTTATAGTTACTAAAAGTGAAAAGTGAGGTGGAGGAGAGGGATAAATTTATAGTTTGGGACTAACATATACACACTACTATAATTTCATGGACAGAGGAGCCTGGCGGGCTGTAATCTAAAGTGTCGCAAAGAGTCAGACAGAACTGAGCAACAAACACATACAAAAAATAGACAATAATATAGCACCTGAATAGAATACTCAATATTCTGAATAACTTATGTGAGAAACCTAATATTCAAGAACCTATATGAGAGGAGAGTCTGAAAAAGAATGGATATATAGCTGTACATCTGAAACTAACACAACATTGTAAATCAACTACCCCAATATAAAATTTAAAACTTTGAAAAATTTTTTAACAATTCAAATTACCACCACAAACCTGGTAGCTTAAATAATTATCATTTATTCATTTTTATTATGACTTACTTTTTCATAGTTACTATTGTATAGTTTCCACGAGTCAGAAGCCCGGGGACAGTGGAGCCGAGCTCTCTGCTCAGGCTCTCACAAAGCTGAAATCATGATGTGGGCTAGGGCTCCTGTCTTATCTGAGACTCTGAATCCTGTCTGGCTCATTCAGATTTTTGGCTGAATTCTATTCCTTGCAGTTGCAGGACTAAGGCCACATTTTCTGGCTGAAAGTCAGCCGAGGGTTGCCCTCAAGTCCGCACCTCCCAGCCCCTCTAGAGGTGGTCCACAACAAAGCTTCTCCCTTTACTCAGGCCAGAGGAGAGTCTGGTGTGGCTTCTCCTCACTTTTAAGAAAGGACTCACTTGATTAGGGCAGGCCGACCCAGGATAAGGGCTTCCCAGATGGCCCAGGAGTAAAGAATCCACTGCCAATGCAGGAGCCACAGGAGATATGAGTTTAATTCCTGGGTCAGGAAGATCCCATGGAGGAGGCAATGGCAATCCACTCCAGTATTCTTGCCTGGAATATCCCATGGACAGAGGAGCCTGGTGGGCTACAGTCTATAGGGTCACAAGAGTCAGACATGAAGGAGCATGCACACACCCATCCAGATAATGGGATCATCTCTCCTTTGCCATAAAGGGGAGCATAATCGTACTCTGAGAGTCATATGCACACCACAGTCACAGGCCTTATCAAGAGGAGGGGGTGACACACGGCATCTACATCAATGGGTGGGAGTCTTGGGGTGTCTTAGAATCCTATGTATCACAGTGAAAATATCTAAAATGCACTCCCTGCTTTATCTGCTTTAAACATTTTCTCATATATTTGCTCATTTTAACAAGTTAAGTAAAAATAAACAATGGAACTGTAAATCTCACTTAAGGGAGAAGGAAAGGGGTAGAGTTCCAGAAGCTCCCATTTGCACTCCCTCCCTCCTTACCATCAAGGACAACTGTAGCTTTTTGATGCAGATAAATGCACTGGGGAGAAGGCAATGGCACCCCACTCCAGTACTCTTGCCTGGAAAATCCCACGCACAGAGGAGCCTGGTAGGCTGTAGTCCATGGGGTCGCTAAGAGTCGGGCACGACTGAGGGACTTCACTTTAACTTTTCACTTTCATGCATTGGAGAAGGAAATGGCAACCCACTCCAGTGTTCTTGCCTGGAGAATCCCAGGGACGGGGGAGCCTGGTGGGCTGCTGTCTATGGGGTCACACAGAGTCGGACACGACTGAAGCGACTTAGCAGCAGCAGCAGCAAACGCACTGAACAAAATGTCATCCAGTATTTCTGTTTATTATTCAATTGGCATTGCAGAGTTAAACTGGTAACTTCATCCATGAAATGATACCCTAAATCTGGAGCAGGTTGATAGCCCAGGGAGAGAACAGTTCAGCTCTTGGAGGTCACCCCCAGCCAGGGCTGACCTGGGCTCTCAGCCGGCAATTCCCCACTCTGCTCACTGTGGAGAGCCAGCTACACCTCTGGGTGCAAACAGTCTTCCCAAATCCCATGCCCAGTCTTTCAGAGATTATTTCCACTTCAAGTTAACTCAGGCTGTTCTAGCATTTCCTGAACATGGGAATATACAGGATGCACTTCTCTGTCCAGAGCTTCTTCCATTCAGCATCAAGATTTTGGGATTCCTCCATGCTGCTACCTGTTAACAGATCCATTCCCCTCGATAGCTGAGTAGTGTGAATATAAAGCTTGTTTTCTGTTCTCTTATGGATGAAATATTTCTGGGGTTTGCCTACTTTGAATAAAGCTTCTGTGAATATGCTAGTACAACAAATCTTTTTATGTACTTAAGTTTTCATTTCTCTTGAGTAAATGTTTAGGAATAAAATGGTTGGCTCAGGGTAGTTTCTCATCCAGTTTTATGAGAAACTGCATAAACTTTTCTCAAAGTGGTTGTACATTTTATGCTCTTAACTCAGGTTTAGTAGAGTTCCAGCTGCTCCGTATCTGCTGACATTTAAAGCTGTCAGGCTTTTCAAACTCTAGCCATCCTGACGGGTGTGTAATGGCATCTCACAGTGGTTTTTTTTCCTTTTCCTGATGACTAATGATGTTGAGCACTTTTTTATGTGGTTATTGGACACTGGTGAATCATCCTCATAAAAGGACTGTTCAAATGTTTTATCCATATTTTATTGAGTGGCTTAGCATTCTGTTATTGAGTTGTAGGACCTCATATATTCCACACACTAGACCTCTGTTAGCTATATGCTTTGCAAGTATTTTCCCAGTCTGTGTCTTGCCATTCATTTCCTGAGTTGCGTCTTTTGATGAGAAGAAGCTGAAAGCCTGTCCTCTCTCTTTTAATCTTATTTTCAAACACAAGGCTTTTAATTTCAATGCACATTTCTCCATATTTTATCATTTTTAATCTTAAGAAATCCTTCATGCCCCAAGAATGTAAATAGCATCTCCTAATTTTTTTTAATTATCCTAATTTTGTTTTTAATATCTAGTGTCTTAAATCTATCTAAAATCTTTGAGATGGGTTGAGGTTAGGATCTCAACGTGCTCAGTCTCTTCAGTCGTGTCTGACTCTTTGCGACCCCATGGACTGTAGCCTGCCACGCTCCTCTGTCCATGGGAACCTCCAGGCAAGCATAGTGAAGCGGGTTGCCATGCCCTTCTCCAGGGGATCTTGCCCACCCACGGATCAAACACAGGTCTCCTGGATCTTCTGCTTTGCAGGCGGATTCTTTACTGCTGAACCACTGAGGAAGCCCTAAGATCTCAGCATTTCCCCCAAATATACAACCATGATCTTAACTACATGAGCTGGGGAGTCTTTTTACCCTCCTACTTTCCCTTTATTTTTTCCTTCAGCCTTCTGTTTCCATGGGGCCAATTACCAACTATACAACAATGAGGCCATAATCTTTCTCTAGGCCAGGATGCAACTCCATGCCCTCCTCTCCCTCACCTACACACACGTCTATCAACCAACTTAATGGTAAATATTTCTAAATATGCACAAGTATACTTCTTCCCCTCCATCACAATCACTGTGTCCAAGCCAACATGACACCTGATTTGGACTATGGACTTAGCTTCTCGACTGGTCTTCCTGTTTCTACAGTCATGCCAGCAACCAAAACAATTCTGTTAAAACTTGTCAGATCATGTCATCCTTTGTTCTAAATGCTCCAAACACTTATGAGAACCTACAAGGCCCTCCATAGCCTGGAAGCCCCTTTTCTCTCCATCCTCCTCTCTTCACACTCTCCCACTTCTTGATCCCATTCCTGATCTACTAGATTACTTTCTGCTCCTGAGAATACTCGGCATCCTTCCTCTGAACTTTGTAGCACCTGGTTCCACAATCTGGAATGCTTTCCGCTTGGATCTATGTAGCTCACTCAGTTGCCCAAATCTTACCTTCCCAGTAAGGCTTCCTTTGTTCACCCTTCTAAAAATGATACTTATGTTTCTCTCTATTTTAATCTCAATCCTGATATATTGCTGTGATCTCCTCAGCGCACTGTATAGGAGACAGGGGTCAAGACCATCCCCACGGAAAAGAAATGCAAAAAAGCAAAAGGGCTGTCTGGGGAGGCCTTACAAATAGCTGTGAAAAGAAGAGAGCTGAAAAACAAACAAGAAAAGGAAAGATATAAGCATCTGAATGCAGAGTTCCAAAGAATAGCAAGAAGGGATAAGAAAGCCTTCCTCAGCGATCAATGCAAAGAAATAGAGGAAAACAACAGAATGGGAAAGAGATCTCGTCAAGAAAATTAGAGATACCAAGGGAACATTTCACGCAAAGATGGGCTCGATAAAGGACAGAAATGGTATGGACATAACAGAAGCAGAAGACATTAAGAAGAGGTGGCAAGAAAACACAGAAGAGCTGTACAAAAAAGATCTTCATGACCCACATAATCACGATGGTGTGATCACTCATCTAGAGCCACACATCTTGGAATGTGAAGTCAAGTGGGCCTTAGAAAGCATCACTACGAACAAAGCTAGTGGAGGTGACGGAATTCCGGTTGAGCTATTTCAAATCCTGGAAGATGATGCTGTGAAAGTGCTGCACTCAATATGCCAGCAAATTTGGAAAACTCAGCAGTGGCCACAGGACTGGAAAAGGTCAGTTTTCATTCCAATCCCAAAGAAAGGCAATGACAAAGAATGCTCAAACTACTGCACAATTGCATTCATCTCACACGCTAGTAAAGTAATGCTCAAAATTCTCCAAGCCAGGCTTCAGCATTACGTGAACCGTGAACTTCCTGATGTTCCAGCTGGTTTTAGAAAAGGCAGAGGAACCAGAGATCAAATTGCCAACATCCACTGGATCATGGAAAAAGCAAGACAGTTCCAGAAAAACATCTATTTCTGCTTTATTGACTATGCCAAAGCCTTTGACTGTGTAGATACACAATAAACTGTGGAAAATTCTGAAAGAGATGGCAATACCAGACCAGACCACCTGACCTGCCCTTTGAGAAATCTGTATGCAGGTCAGGAAGCAACTGTTAGAACTGGACATGGAACAACAGACTGGTTCCAAATAGGAAAAGGAGTACGTCAGGCTGTATATTGTCACCCTGCTTATTTAACTTCTATGCAGAGTACATCATGAGAAACGCTGGACTGGAAGAAACACAAGCTGGAATCAAGATTGCTGAGAGAAATATCAATAACCTCAGATATGCAGGTGACACCACCCTTATGGCAGAAAGTGAAGAGGAACTCAAAAGCCTCTTGATGAAAGTGAAAGTGGAGAGTGAAAAAGTTGGCTTAAAGCTCAACATTCAGTAAAGAAAGATCATGGCATTTGGTCCCATCACTTCATGGGAAATAGATGGGGAAACAGTGTCAGACTTTATTTTGGGGGGCTCCAAAATCACTGCAGATGGTGACTGCAGCCATGAAATTAAAAGACGCTTACTCCTTGGAAGAAAAGTTATGACCAACCTAGATAGCATACTCAAAAGCAGAGGCATTACTTTGCTGACTAAGGTCCGTCTAGTCAAGGCTATGGTTTTTCCAGTAGTCATGTATGGATGTGAGAGTTGGACTGTGAAAAGGCTGAGTGCCGAAGAATTGATGCTTTTGAACTGTGGTGTTGGAGAAGACTCTTGAGAGTCCCTTGGACTGCAAGGAGATCCAACCAGTCCATTCTGAAGGAGATCAGCCCTGGGATTTCTCTGGAAGGAATGATGCTGAAGCTGAGGCTCCAGTACTTTGGCCACCTCATGCGAAGAGTTGACTCATTGGAAAAGACTCTGATGCTGGGAGGGATTGGGGGCAGGAGAAGGGGATGACAGAGGATGAGATGGCTGGATGGCATCACTGATTCGATGGACGTGAGTCTGAGTGAACTCTGGGAGTTGGTGATGGACAGGGAGGCCTGGTGTGCTGCGATTCATGGGGTTGCAAAGAGTCGGTCTCGACTGAGCGACTGAACTGAACTGAACTGAACCTATCTGATAATTTACTTACATCTATTATTATTTCTTCCTCTCCCACTAGAATATAGCCTCTACAAAACTAGGGATTTTTGCCCATTTTTAAATTGATGCTACCACCTAGAGTGGTCCTTAGCACGTCCCAGGTTCTCAATAAATGTGTTAAATTGATACAGTGAATGAATTGCCTTTTGGATATCTGGATTTTCCACAGGAAACTATTAAAAATGAACTTTCATGGTTTTTGCCAAAACTGCTTCTGTCAACTTTACCCACAAAAGATGACTAAAATACAGGCTGGCCTTGCTGCAGTTACCTCTATCACCTCCCTGTTCTGTTATTTCCTCACCTTCCCCTCTGCCAGCTGGGAGCTTTATTGTCTTGCCTTTGCCTGTGCATGCAAGCATGTTCAGTCACATCAGACTCTTTGAGACCCCATGGGCTGTAGGCCATCAGGCTCCTCTGTCCATGGGATTTTTCAGGTAAGAAAATTGGAGTGGGTTTCCATTTCCTACTCCATGTCTTTGCCTGGGTCACTGCAAAGATTCCTATAAGTTTCTCTGCCTCTGCTCTGGCTCCCATTTAACTTTTCCTTCTCACACAACCACAGGGATGTTTCTAAAGTCTACACATAATCTTTTTTTTTCCTTTTGGCCATCCCATGCGGCATGTGAAGTCTTAGTTCCCCCAACCAGGGATCAAGCCATACCCCCCACATTGAGAGAACGGAGTCCTAGCCACTGGACCACTAGGGAAGCGTCAGCCTATAATCTTGTCCCTTATTTGCTCACTATCCTTTCATGACTGTGCTTCCTTTCAAGATAACAGGCAAATGGCTCATCGTGGTATGTAAGTTATCCATTATCTGTCCCTCCTGAATCCTACAGCAGTGTGTCCCACCCCTGGATTCAGTCACCAGCCACACCAGACTCCTGCCTGGTGCCCCAGTGATTCATGAGCTCACTTTATTCATAGACTTTTCAAATACTATTTCCTTGACCTGAAAATAACCTTTCTCCACCTAGCTATTTCCTCTTTTCTCTTTAAGGAGCAACTCAGATTTTTTTCTACTCCAGATTTAGCTTTATGTTCTTTTACCTGCTCCAATTACCCTAGCACTTACCCTTCCAATTATAATTTTTGGTCTATTCATCTGTCTTCCCCACTGAATTGTAAACTCCTCTGGGGAAATATACCTCTTTTGACTCTCTATCACTAGGGTCTAGCACAGATCTGGTGTAAAGTCATAACTGAATTATTGCCTAATAAAATGATATGGATATTTCTAGGGAAAGTGCTTGTACTTTGCTTCTCCCATAATAAGTTAGGTTCTCCTGTTGTGAATGCCTTAGAAAAGACTGCATTGTCAGCAATTAAGTCTAGTGGAGACAGCAGGACTCCAAAGTCAGCCAGATTTGGGGGAAAATGTAATTCTTACAATTTGATATTTTCATGGTACAGGCAAGAACCAAACTCGTTATTTTCACAAATATGCCCTATCTAGTTACTCCTCTAAAAAGATGACATGTTCTGATTTTTTAAGCAGTATAACAACTGTAATATGCAATATGTTTATAGTTTCAATCATTACAGAGCAGGTGTAAGTTCTTATAGCCTTTACTCCCACAGGTCCACAAGCCCAGATGCCAAGTCCATCCTCTCTGGTTAGTGTTCATGTGTGATAACTGGCCTAACCCCAAATTAAAGGAAAAAATACCAAAAATATATATTGAATAAATATATATCTTTAAAATATATATTTTAAATATATATTTAAAAATAATTTTAAATGACTAAAATTAAAATGTGGTTTCTGAATACACATCAGCAATAGTCTTGCCTACAGCAAGATTAGATAGTAGGACAGAAGCCCAGAGAGAGGCGGCAGGGGGCAGACACCTGTCTGTGTCTCTGTCCCCCGGATCTCATCTTCTCCTGGTTATACTTGAAGCACAGAGACTAGCTGTTATACTAGTTAACAGTTTATCTGTTATACTAGAAGCACAGAGACTACAGATGTCAACATCTGAAGTCATCAAATATGGGAACATCCACTCCCTATTCACTGGGCTACAGAAAATTCTGCATGGTTGAGTTTGGCCAAACACATCAGCATTCATACACACCAACTCTTCCTCCAAAGTTGTGTCAAGGAGCAAAGACACATGAGCAGGGGTTGAATTAGCAAGAACAAGGCTTTATATATATACTCAGGGGCCAGAAAGATAAGGGCCCATTGAGGCAACAAGTAAGGAGACAGGGGCAGCTGTAGGCAGGAGAAGGGCATCCTGCCAGTTCCAAAATGAGACCGAAATTGACCTGGAACTTGGATTAACTAGGATAATGGTCAAAGGCAGGAAGGGGTTAGTTGATATATACAGAGCTCTTCAACTCTCAACAGTGGGACTTATCAGGTCCTGATTGTTGACTTTTGACCAGCTTTATCTGTCCCGACAAACACAGGTACCCTGAGGTATGGGACTTTTGGCTTGCAGTAGGAAGACAGAGAAAGGTTAAGTTTGTTTGACACAACTACAAGGAGCTGAGACTCTTCGCAGCACAGCAAGTCCCATTCATAGAAGCTTTTGCTTCTCAATTGCTGAGATCTGCATCTTGCACTAAGAGAAATAAAGGGTCGGTGGTCCTATACTTCTGTTTGCCACAAGTAACAAAGATGCCCCAAAGGCAAAGCCAAAGTTTGCTGTGGCCATACCGGAGTTGAAACTACTCTGACCAAAGGGAGGAACAGAAGTGCCTCCAAACACACATGTTTTCCCTGTAGTGCTATCACCAGAAGGCAAGGAGGGTACCATGGCTGGATGGCCAGGTATTCTCACTGGAGGCAAAAGTAGAAACGTCTCCCTGAAAATCTACGAGGGCATTGTGCCTCTGACTGTACTAAAAGTGCTTTGACCATGAGCACCCCAGGAGCTCAGAATGATGGTGGGAAGGTCCCCAAGCACAAGTCTGGTGATGTCTTCTTCCATTGTACCATATGGACCCCAGGTGCTCTGACTGTAGGCGGGAGAATAAGGGCCTACAAGCACAGAAATGGCACTGGCTGCCGCTACGTCTAGGGAGAACTCTGGCCAGCTGTGCCTCAGGTCCTCTGCACCTCCAGGAACAAGGATGCTGCTGATCCTCCAGGCATATGTACTGTGGCCAGAGGGACCCTAAGGAGCTCTGCCAGAGGCAGTAAGAGGAGCACTGCCCAAGAGAAGCAGAGTGCTCATTCCTCTCACTACAACAGATGTGCTTTGGCATGAAGGATGCCAGCTGATCTGATCGCTAGGAGGAACAGTGTTAGCCGGCACTCATCTCTTCTCAGTGGTGCTGACTCCTCCAATAGTCAGAGAAGCGCCTTTGCCAGGTCAGGCGCATGTGTTCCGACGATAGGCAGGAAGGAAAGTGTCTGCCAGGGCAGATTTGCTTTCTGTAGAAGTGGACTCTCCATTCGGCAAGTGGAGTCCCATAAGGCAGTAGGACACTGCTGCTCAGGTCTAAGTATCTCCAACTTAGAGGACTAGTTTCCACTTGGTCCTGAACCAAGGCTGAGTGCTCCAGAATGGAGCTGGGGCTGGGGCATCCACACTCATCCCAAAGCTGCCACTTCTGCCCATAGGGCTGCAGATCCCAGAAAAGCAAACGGGTCTTCAGTAGTGTTATCAAACAGTGAGCTGCTGTTCTTGGTGCTGGCCATGCTGGGATCAGCTCTGAAGCCAGAGGTAGTGGCTGTGCCAATGGGGAAAACGCCAGGGGTGTCTCCAAAGGCAGGTTGGGTACAGACAGGGATGCCAAAGGTGGAAAAGGCAGATATCAAACCCAGAAACCTGGCTGAGTTGGGCCACCACTGGATGGCTGGGGTGTGTCAGAGGTTAAATTCGTAGCTTGTACTGGGGCTGCCTGGTTTTCAAGAGCTGCCACTGGTGGCCCCAGGCTGTAGTCCATTTGGGATGGAACTCCAAATGAGGGCTGAGGGGCAGTTCCTGGAAAGTTGCATGTGGGCTATTGACCAACTATGCGGGCAAGCTGGTGGAAACTGGGCCTGAGGCAATGTTATCACTAGGTGGCATGCTTTCAGAACCAAGGAGCTCCATGGAAAATGGGAAGATGTCGCTGGAGACAGGAGACTAGAGATGACCGCTTGGGGAGGGGGTGCAGTAACCATATCAATTTCTTCAGAGTCAAAGGCAGGTCTCAGTGCAGTTTGCAGAGGTGCTGTTCACAGGAGTGGAGACAGCTCTAGAGACAGTGATTGCTGGTAAATAACAACTGAGAACTGGTGGAGGTGACTGGAGGAGGGGTCAGTATTAAAAAAGGAGACTCCATACACATAGGTGTAGGTGACTTCATTCTATAGGACACAGATTGAAGGAGAGAGGACTGAGGTGTTAGGAGGTGTGGGAGGTCAAACTAGAAGATGCTATGAATGAGTGATGCAAATGCAAGGGCCTTCATTCTCTACTTACTAAGTGAAGACGCCCAAAATGAGCCTGACCCTAAAAGGAGAGGCAGCATGAACAGCGTAAGAAGAATTAGGAACTGCGCATCTCATTTCATAATCAATCTCTGGTGTGAGAGAAGGCAGAGGGGCACACAGGACTGGGGACCTGGCAGGTCAGCCAGTTCAAGAACTGGTAATGTTTTAGAAACCTGGATCTGCAAGGTGAAAGTAGGTAAGGACCAGATGAGTGGTTTCAGTTCTATCCTTTGAAGCCTTATTAAACCACCGGTGCTCAGCTGTCTTCTCCAAACCCAGGGCTTCAGCAAATACTGTACAAGGAAGCTGGGGGGTGGAAGGGCAACCCTCTTCCATCCTACACCAGGAGCTGGAGCACAGCAGTGGCACTGGAATGTCCCACTTGCAGAGTTTACAACTGGCAGATATGGCAGAGAAATCCTGCTTGACAGGTCTGAAAGCGTCTGTCCCTGTGGTCTTCTTGGACATCAATGAGATGGAGAACTGAGCCTAGGCCTTCATCAAGCACTGCCTTTGACAGTTTCTGGGAAGCAGCAGTAGAAAGAGGCTGGACCACAAAGCACTGCTCCATCAGCTCACTCCTCCAAGGGGTGGGACACCTCCAGCATCTCCAGCAGAGGGCGCTGTGAGCAACTCATGGCACGGGCCTTGGCTGAAGCACCTCTTAGAGGACAAGAGGTTCTCTTAATCTGCTGGGGCTTGGACTGGAGGTTTCCCTTCAGAAATCTTGGACCGCACCTTAAGGAACTGACACTCCAGTGGCTTCCAGAGGCATAGATACTGACGGTTTACTCTCACTGTGTGGGGCCTTTTCGTTGAACATCCTGCCTTTGATCACCAGTTGTCCATTCTCCTTCCTGCGCCTTCCCTGCGCTCTTCCGGGGCCCTCAGCTCAGTATCCTTTGGGCAAGGATCTGGAGGATGACTGGATGGCACTGGCCTCATAAAGACAGTTAACAGTCCTTGCGGCCAACGGCAGTGGGTCCATTTGCTCCCTGGAGGACCCCTGCCTGGAGAATTCTCGGAGATGCGAGCAGACAATATTAGCTTCTTCTGAGTGGTCACATGTGAGTGGTCCTCTTTGAGGACGCAGAGAGGAGCCTGGGGGGAAAGTACCGAGCCTGTATGATGGGACACCATCTTTTCTGGGAGCTCTAACTGTACAACCAAATGGGTGAAAGCATAGGATCCACACGGAACTGCCCAAGAGGAGGAGGGGAGATGTGGCCCGCGGAGTGATCTTGTAGGGAGAAATAGAGCGCACAGAGGCGGGATGAACTCAAGGGCAAAGGGCAAGCAGAGGCAAGGTTCTCAGAGGCCGTTGCCAGAGAAGAGCAGTTTGTGTGCCCCTTAGAGTGGAGCCTAAGCCAGGATAGGTCGCCTGGCTACGGACTCCTCGGGGCGAGGGAGGCGACCCCACGTGCAATATGCTCGAGACGTCCCGTTGGAACCCGAGTCAGAGAAAGGGCAGCCAGCCAAGGGAGCCAACGGTCAAAGGGCGGCCCAACCACCATCTACTCCTTCGTGGAACTTTGACACAGGTGTTTGGGCCCCTGCACTCCGGGAGACTCATCAAGACTGCAGAGACTCACAGGCCACCCAGCCGGCCCTGCCCAGGCACCTGCAGGCCCCAGTGGCGGCATTGGAAATCAATGCCTGTGCATCCTCCAGCCCTTTCCTCCAGGTCCCTGGGAGCCAAGTCCCTGGCCAGAGCCAGGGTGCTGGAACAACCCATCTCCTGTGAGGGAGGGATGATCAAGTCCCAGAGATGCCCAGAACCATGCAATGACCAGAGAAAGCTGGTAGCCTGGGCTGGCTGCAGACTGGCAAGTGCTAAGGTGGGGACAGACCCCTGAGCAGCACAGACACAAGTGCCCCAGGGTCTTCCTTGTGAACAACTCCCAGACGATGCTCCACCTCCAGGCCTCACGCTTAAGTCAGGGCTCTAGACACTGCCTTCTCCAGGGAGCTCTCCAACCTGGGGAGCAAGGCATGCTTCTGTTTGCAGCCCTGCAAAGGCAAGACCCCAAGGTCCTCATCTGGGCTGCAAAAGTCACGTTAGACAATACTGCGAAAATCTTTAGGCTCATCCATATTGCTGCAAAAGGCTTTATTTTAGTATTCTTAATGGATGAGTAATATTCCATTGTATATATGTACAACTTCTTTATTCCTTCCTCTGTTGATAGACAATTAGGTTGCTTCCATGTTTTGGCTATTGTAAATAGCGCTCTATGAACATAGGGGTTCATGTACCTTTTCCAATTATGGTTTTCTCCAGATAAATGCCCAGGATTGGGATTGCTGGGTCATATAGTAGTTCTTCAGCCCCAGGATTTCTTTGGAAGGAATGATGCTAAAGCTGAAACTCCAGTACTTTGGCCACCTCATGCGAAGAGTTGACTCTTTGGAAAAGACTTTGATGCTGGGAGGGATTGGGGGCAGGAGAAGGGGACGACAGAGGATGAGATGGCTGGATGGCATCACTGGCTCGAACATGAATCTGAGTGAACTCCGGGAGTTGGTGATGGACAGGGAGGCCTGGCGTGCTGCGATTCATGGGGTCGCAAAGAGTTGGACACGACTGAGTGACTGAACTGAACTGAACTGAACTGAACTGATAGTAGTTCTTTACTAAGTGAACTCAGTCAGTCAGAGATAGATAAATATCGATATCACGCATGTGAAATCCAATTTTTTAAAAGAGAAACACGGGGAGGGAGGAGGGAGGGGGGTTCAGGGTGGGGAACACATGTATACCTGTGGCAGATTCATGTTGATGTATGGCAAAACCAATACAATATTGTAAAGTAATTAACCTCTAATTAAAATAAATATATTTATATTAAATTTTTTTTAAAAATGAACTTCTTTATGAAACAGAAGCAGACTCATAGACATTGAAAACAAACTTATGGTAACCCAAGGGGAAACATGAGTGTGGGGAGAGGGATAAATCAGGAGCTTGGAATGAACATATACACACTACTATATATGAGAGATGACCAACAGAGACCTACTGTATAGCACAAGAAATTCTACCCAATATTCTGGGATAATCTATATGAGAAAAGAATCTTAGAAAGAATGAATAGATATATGTGTATAACTGAATCACTTTGCTGTACACCTGAAACTAACGCAACATTGTAAATCAACTATGCTCCAATAAAATTAAGATTTTTTTTTAAAGAAAATACTACAGTTTCCTATATATTTAGCATGTATATTGCATCCTTGATAAATTCACCTCTTCTGGTAATTTCTTCATAAATGGCTTAGAATGTTCTACATACACAATCCATGTTTTCCATAAATAATGACAGATTGACTTCTTCCTTTGTAACCTATATGCCTTTTCTTTTTCTTATTTTCCACATTTGCTAAAAGCTCCAGCAAAGTGCTGAATACAAGTGGAGACTAACAGATATCCTTTCACTGTTCCCTATCTTAGGGGAAGAGCATTCAGCTATGCTGTTGGCTGAAGGATCTTTAGAAGCTCTTCATCATGTGAAGGAGATTCCCATCCATTCCTAATTCACAGAGAGAGCTTTTGAAAAGGATGGTGTGAGAGTGGACTGGGTGAATATGTCAAAGAGGAGGGGAGCTTCTGTATCTTTAAGCTGTACTGTGGATTCATGGGTGGTGGGTTGGTTTTGGCTCTTCAGCAAGTGGAAGCTTAGTTCCATGACCAGGGGTCAAACTTGCATCCACTGCATTGGAAACACAGAGTCTTAACCACTGGACTGCCAGGGAAGTGCCTCATCTTTCTATTATTTTTTTATAAACTGTACATATATGTGATACATTCTCTCTGGTTTTTTATGTATATTTTACAATAAAAGCACTTTTAAAGTAGTAAGATGTAGTTGATGTGCAAGGATATTCTTATTTTGAAGTAACAAATATGCAGTATTTCACTTGCTGCTGCTGTCACTTCAGTCGTGTCCGACTCTGTGCGACCCCATAGACAGCAGCCCACAAGGCTCCCCCATCCCTGGGATTCTCCAGGCAAGAACACTGGAGTGGGTTGCCATTTCCTTCTCCAATGCATGAAAGTGAAAAGTGAAAGGGAAGTCGCTCAGTCGTGTCCGACCCTTAGCATGGACTGCAGCCTTCCAGGCTCCTCCATCCGTGGGATTTTCCAGGCAAGAGTACTGGAGATATTTCACTTAGACCCTAATAATTAAATATCAGGCTTTTATAGAAACCCAAGCATACACTGTTTTCATAGGGAAAGGAGATTTTAAATTTAAATAAACCTATAGTAAGTTGATACACACACATATGCTCTAATTCCTGAGAACTCTAAAGGTAAGATCAAAGTATTACTTAGCAAATAGGAAAACATTTGTGACCAGTTAAAGTTCCCTGAAATGTAAATTAATTCTATCCTACAATCACTTGGGAGAAAATTTTAAAAAAAACTAAAAAATGGAGAAAAGAAATTATGTATAGATTCCAGGGAAAGAAAGACATGCTCCCCTCCAGAAAATCTACCAAGTTTTAAAGGTCAATTTTGTTAAAGGCTGTGTACAATATTTACAATAGCTAGGACATGGAAACAGCTTAGATGTTCATCAACAGATGAACAGATAAAGAAGCTGTGGTACATTTACACAATGGAATATTACTCGGCCATAAAAAGGAACAAATTTGAGTCAGTTGTACTGAGGTGGATGAAACTAGAGTCTCTTATATAGAGTAAAGTCAGAAAGAAAAAACAAGTATCATATTAACACATATATATGTGGAATCTAGAAAAATGGTACTGATGAATCTGGTAGAGAGCAACTTATAGACACAGTGGGGGAAAGTGAGGGTGGGACGAATTGAGAAAGTAGCATTGACATGTACACACTATCATCTGTAAAACAGTTAGTGGGAAGTTGCTAAGTAACACAGGGAGCCCAGCATGGTGCTCTGTGATGACCTAGAGGGTTGGGACGGTGGAGGTCAGGGAGACTGAGAAGTTGCTAAGTAACAGGCAGCCCAGCCTGGTGCTCTGTCATGACCTATAGGGTTGGGACAGTGGAGGGCAGGGAGATTCACAAGGGAAGGGATACCTGTCTATATACATATATACACACACACACACACACACACACACACATATATAATTATGACTGATTCACATTGTTGTATGGTAGAAACCAGTACAAAATTTTAAAGCAATTTTCCAGCAATTAAAAAATAAAAATTTTTAAAGGCTGTGTAAAATATTTTTTAATCTATTTGTTTGAAGGAGTCAAGTGCTACCAGGGTAGCCAAAACTTAAAAGAGTCTAAGACCTTTTTGAGAAAGGGCAACCGCTAAGAAATGAGTCTGATGTTAGGCACCACTTTTCCCCTTGCTGCGTTTGCTGACCCATCAACAGTATATGAGAAGCTAAGCAGGAAGCCATGGCTAACAGGCAGAGGAGTTGGGCAGGGCTTTCAGCATCATCAGTGAAGAGAAAAGTCAAAAATTTCTCAGGGCCTACTAAAGAAGAGGGTTCTTGGAAAACACTGAAGCTTTCATTTGGGATTTCTGAAGGCTAATATCCCAGGAGTAAAATGTCTTGTTTTAGGCTACTGTAACATATTGCCATTTACTATGTGAAGTAAACAACAAGCATCTATTTCTCTCAGTTCTGGAGGCTGGAAGTCCAAGATCAGGGTGCCAGCAAGGACAGCTTCTCGCTGAAGATTCTGCCCCTTGGCAGAGAGAGAGTTAGCTAGCTCTATGGCCTCTTCTTATAAGGGCATGAATTTCATTTATTAGGGCTCCACCTACATGACCAAATTACCTCCCAAAAGCCCCACCTCCAGACACTATGGCATTGGGGTCAGGATTTCAACATATTAATTTTGGAGGGATACATACAGTCTTCTGCCTAAGGGTAACAGGAGACACCTAACCATCAAAAGGAATGAAGCTCAGATCTGGTTTAGATCAATGCCAAATCAGAATAAGATAAGCTTCCCTATCCTAACTACATGCTAGTAGCAAAAGCAAAACCTTTCTGGAGGATTTATAGGATCACCAATGAATATCAAATACCCAGGAATAAATCTACTGAATATGTGCAAAACTGCAGGAGAACTGTAGTGACAGGTTAGACAACACAGCTTCTAGTAGATACCACTGAAAATCTGTATGCTACTGGAAGTATTCTAAAACACATGTATACAAATGTTCATAACACTGTTATTTCTAATACTGAAAAACTAAGAGCAACGCAAATGTCCATTAACAATGGAATGGATAAAGCATGGCATGTTCATTCAATGGGATATTGTACTGCAATATGAATGCAATAAACTACGGCTAAGTACAACAGCCTGGATGGATTTTATAGACACAGTTTGAAGGAAACAATTAAGGCACAAAAGAGTATACACTGTATGGTTCCATTTATATAAAGTTTAAAAATAGGCAAAACCTAGCTAAGGTGTTAAAAGTTTAGAGGCAGAATAACTAGCAGTATGAAGCCACTTTCTATGGTGCCAGCAATGTTTTATTTCTTAACCAAGGTAATGGTTACAAATAGCTTACAAATAGCTGTGAAAAGCAAAGAAGCAAAAGGCAAAGGAGAAAAGGAAAGATATACCCATTTGAATGCAGAGTTCCAAAGAACAGCAAGGAGAGATAAGAAAGACTTCCTCAGTGATCAATGCAAAGAAATAAGAGGAAAACAATAGAATGGGAAAGACTAGAGATCGCTTCAAGAAAATTAGAGATAGATAGAAAATTAGAAATAGAGATAGAAAATTTCATGCAAAGATGGGCACAATAAAGGATAGAAATGGTATGGACCTAACAGAAGCAGAAGATATTAAGAAGAGGTGGCAAGAATACAAGGAACCATACAAAAAAGATCTTCATGACCCAGATAACCACGATGGTGTGATCACTCACCTAGAGCCAGACATCCAGGAAAGCAAAGTCAAGTTGGCTCTAGGAAGCATCACTATGAACAAAGCTAGTGGAGGTGATGGAATTCCAGTTGAGCTATTTCAAATCCTAAAAGATGATGCTGGGGAAGTGCTGCACTCAATATGCCAGCAAATTTGGAAAACGCAGCAGTGGCCACAGGGCCAGAAAATGTCAGTTTACATTCCAATCCCTAAGAAAGGCAATGCCAAAGAATGCTCGCCACTGCACAATTGCACTCATCTCACACGCTAGTACGGTAATGCTCAAAATTCTCCAAGTCAGGCTTCACCAGTACATAAACCGCGAAATTCCAGACGTTCAAGCTGGATTTAGAAAAGGCAGGGGAACCAGAGATCAAATTGCCAACATCCATTGGATCATCAAAAAAGCCAGGGATTTCCAGAAAAACATTTACTTCTGCTTCATTGACTACATGAAAACCTTTGACTGTGTGGATCACAACAAGCTGTGGAAAATTCTTAAAGAGATGGAAATACGAGACCACCTGACCTGCCTCTTGAGAAATCTGTATGCAGGTCAGTAAGTAACATTTAGAACGGGACATGGAACAACAGACTGGTTCCAAATCTGGAAAGGAGTGTGTCAAGGCTGTATATTGTCACCCTGCTTATTTAACTTATATGCAGAGTACATCATGAGAAATGCTGGGCTGGATGAAGCACAAGCTGGAATCAAGATTGCCAGGAGAAATATAATAACCTTAGATATGCAGATGACACCACCCTTATGGCAGAAAGTGAAGAAGAACTAAAGAGCCTCTTGATCAAAATGAAAGAGGAGAGTGAAAAAGTTGGCTTAAAACTCAACATTCAGAGAACTAAGATCATGGCATCTGGTCCCATAACTTCATGGCAAACAGATGGAGAAACTGTGGAAACAGTGGCTGACTTTATATTTTTGGGCTCCAAAATTCCTGCAGATGGTGACTGTAGCCATAAAATTAAAAGACACTCCTTAGAAGGAAAGTTATGCCTAGACAGCATATTAAAAAGCAGAAACATTACTTTGTCAATAAAGGTCCATCTAGTCAAGGCTATGGTTTTTCCAGTGGTCATGTATGGATGTGAGAGTTGGACTATAAAAAAAGCTGAGCACCAAAGAATTGATGCTTTTGAACTGTGGTGTTGAAGACTCTTGAGAGTCCCTTGGACTACAAGGAGATCCAATCAGTCCATCCTAAAGGAGATCAGTCCTGGGTGTTCACTGGAAGGGCTGATGTTGAAGCTGAAACTCCAATACTTTGGCCACCTGATGGGAAGAACTGACTCATGTGAAAAGACCCTGATGCTAGGAAAGATTGAAGGCGGGAGGAGAAGAGGATGACAGAGGATGAGATGGTTGGATGGCATCACCAACTCAATGAACCTGAGTTTGAATAAACTCTAGAAGTTGGTGATGGACAGGGAGGCCTGGCATGCTGTAGTCCATGGTGTCACAAAGAGTCAGACACCACTTAGCAACTGAGCTGAACTGAACTGAATGTAATGGTTGCATAGGTTTGCTCCTATGAAAATTCAGAATTCTACTTATTGCTTTTATACTTATCTCTTTGTTATATTTAAACTGTATTGGAAGATAACTGAGAGAGAGAGGTGAAATATACCTCTTTGAATCAGATAGGACTCTATGTTACCCTAGAAAGAAAAATCTAACTCAAACCAACTATTAAACCGAAGTCCAAAAAAGTTATACAAGTAGCCAACAAGGCTCATGAGAAGTGCTTAACCTCTTTAGTCATTAGGGGAATGAAAATCAAACCACAGTGAGATACCACATCACACTCACTAGGATGATGATTCTCAAAAGTCAGACAATAATATGGCAAGGAAATGGAAAAACTAGAACACTCTCACTGATAAGGAAAATGTAAAATGATGAGCCACTTTGGAAAAGATAATGGCAGTTTCTCAAAACGGTAAATCTAGGGTTACTACCTGATCCAGCCATTTCACTCCAAGATATATACACTAGAGAAATGAAAACTTAATCCAAAACAAAAACTAATGCGCTAACATTCAAGTATCATTATTCATTAATAACCAAAAGCAGAAACTATCCAAATGTATCTCAACATGTAGATAAGTGAAGTATGGTATATCCACACAATGGAATATTACTGAACAATATAAAAGAGCAAAGTTGGACTTCCCTGGTGGATAAGAATTCGCCTGCCAATGCAGGAGACACAGGATCAATCTCTGGTCCAGGAAGATTCCACATGCCAAGAGCACCTAAGGCTGTGCACCACAACTACTGAATTCTGCACACCTAGAGCCCATGCTCTGCAACAAGAGAAGCCACTGCAACGAGTAGCCCTGTTCACCAAAATTAGAGAAAGCCCACTCACAGGAAGGAACACCTGGTGCAGCCAAAAATAAATAAATAAAAAGGAGCAAGTCATGACACATACTACAACATGGATGAACCCTGAAAATACTACATTCCGTAAACGAAGCCAGTTGCAAACGACAACATATTCATACTTATATGGAATGTCTAAAACAGGTAAATGTACCAAGACAAAGTATTTTAGTGGTTGTGGTGGCCCAGGGCTGGGAGACAGCAGGGTGGGGGATTCAGAAGGGAAACTGAGGGAAAATAGAGAGTAACTGCTAATCAAATGGAGTTTGTTTCTGAAGTGATGAAAATATCCTAAAATTGATTGTGGCAAAAGTTGTATAACTCTGTGAACATACCACAAACGATTGCATTGTATAGCATTTTAGAACAATTTAACTGCTTAAATTATTCTTTAAACATTTAAGGATAAATTTGATGATATGTAAATTAAATCAATAAAGCTGCTTTAAAACCTAATGAGAATTTAGTACCTAATGTAATTGAAATGAGCTTGAATTTCCCAAGATAAGTAGCTTTGATCCAGCAGGCAAATTATCATCACCAATACCTGATTCCATTCTCTTGCACATGCTTTCTGTGGTGTTGGTTTAACCCTCAGACTCTACCGTGTCAGTACCCTAGCAACTCCAAATGTACCCAACTTGTTAGCAAAGAAGTAAGAACCATCCAAGACCTCATAACCTCTTCTCGCACAATCCAGAGTAGGATAATGATTTCTCTTAGAAGCCCCAGAAAACGTCTGCTTATGTTTTATCAGTGTCTCATAGATTCTGCTTGAATTATATTTCTACTCTATGGTGGAGAAAGGAAGCAAATGGTAGCCCTAAGTCAGTCTGATGCCAGATCCCCAGAGGACATCCCTACCCAAACTACATGATTCAAGGTTGTATGAGGACAGCTTCTGAAGGGAAATATGGGGCTTTGCTACCAGAAATCATGGAAACTAAAGTTGAGAAGTTAACATAAACCCCAGTAACACAGACCCCAAAAAAATAAAGGAGTCAGAGTTGTTGTGGACTAAAGAATACAATAAACATTTATTTACTACCTGATTTCTCTCATTCGATTCAAGATGGAGATACTCATGTTCATAAATGTAGCCGCCGCTGCTGCTGCTGCTAAGTCGCTTCAGTTGTGTCGACTCAGTGCGACCCCATCGACGGCAGCCACCAGGCTCCTCCATCCCTGGGATTCTCCAGGCAAGAACACTGGACTCGGTTGCCACTTCCTTCTCCAACGCATGCATGCACACTAAGTCACTTCAGTCATGTTCGACTGTATGTAACCCTATGAACAGCAGCCCACCAGGCTCCTCTGGCTACAGGATTCTCTAGGCAAGAATACTGGAGTGGGATGCCATTTCCTTCTCCACATAAATGTAGCACCTAACACAGAACTGGGTCCATAACAGGTTCGCAATCAATTCTAAATGAATAAGTGAACAAAAGAGCCAACAACAACAAATGAGTAGGCAAATCCCACCTATAGCAACCAAAAAGAGAGAGAGAGAGAGAGAGAGAGAGAGAGAGATCCCACATACTGCAACGAAGATCAAAGATCCAGTGTGTTGCAACTAAGACCCAGTGCAGTCAAATGAATAAATTAGAAAAAAAAAAGAATGAATAACTGACTGTCTTGGAAAAGAGCCCAGACTCTTTGGATTCCATTTTCTTCTATCTCCCACTGCCCTCTCCTTGGTCAGTCTCCATTAGTCAGGTAAAGTATTCAAGAGATAGAACTGGGGAAAGAGGACAGAGTTGCAAATCCCCATATGTTGGTCCTGCAAAGAGCCTTGGTGATTAAAAAAAAAAAAAAATCACAATTGAAGACTTCTGTATCATTGGCTACAGAAAGGTTTGAAGAATTTTAGTTGGTTTCAAACTCCAGGTTAACATACAAGAGATGTTAACACTCTTTCAAAGCAATCTCACTTCCAAAACCAGTATAAACACCGGTTTCAGAGGTTCCTGATTTCCATATTATCGCACCTGCTTCTTAAGTGAAAGTGTTCGTTGCTCAGTCGTGTCTGACTCTTTGGGACCCAATGGATTGTAGCCCATCATGGTTCTCTTTCCATGGGACTTCCCAGGCCAGAATACAGGAGTGGGTGGCCATTCCCTTCTCCAGGGGATCCTTCCGACCCAGGGATCCAAGCCAGATCTGCTGCACTGCAGGCAATTCTCTACCACCACCAGGGAAGCACCATAAGCCAATCCTTAATTAGTTTCTGACCTAGTCAGTAATTTGTAAGTGTAGCTAAATATCCCCATAAGTCATCAAGTGTATATTCAGTTCAGTTCAGTTCAGTCACTCAGTTGTGTCCGACTCTTTGCAACCCCATGAATTGCAGCACGCCAGGCCTCCCTGTCCATCACCAACTCCCGGAGTTCACTCAGACTCACATCCATCGAGTACGTGATGCCATCCAGCCATCTCATCCTCTGTCATTCCCTTCTCCTCCTGCCCCCAATCCCTCCCAGCATCAGAGTCTTTTCCAAAGAGTCAACTCTTCGCATGAGGTGGCCAAAGTACTGGAGTTTCAGCTTTAGCATCATTCCTTCCAAAGAATACCCAGGACTGATCTCCCTTAGAATGGACTGGTTGGATCTCCTTGCAGTCCAAGGGACTCTCAAGAGTCTTCTCCAACACCACAGTTCAAAAGCATCAATCCTTCGGTGCTCAGCTTTCTTTACAGTCCAACTCACATCCACTGGAAAAACCATAGCCTTGACTAGACAGACCTTTGTTGACAAAGTAATGTCTCTGCTTTTGAATATGCTGTCTAGGTTGGTCATAACTTTTCTTCCAAGGAGTAAGCGTCTTTTAATTTCATGGCTGCAGTCACCATCTGCAGTGATTTTGGAGCCCCCCAAAATAAAGTCTGACACTGTTTCCACTCTTTCCCCATCTATTTCCCATGAAGTGATGGGACTGGATGCCATGATCTTTGTTTACTGAATGTTGAGCTTTAAGCCACCTTTTTCACTCTCCACTTTCACTTTCATCAAGAGGCTTTTGAGTTCCTCTTCACTTTCTGCCATAAGGGTGGTGTCACCTGCATATCTGAAGTTATTGATAGTGTATATTAAACAACATGAAAGACAGATAATCAAAACCATGTCTATCACCGGGATTCTAATCAAGAGTCTATATTCTTTCAATTTCCATGTTGACCTTCACCTCAAAGATAGAAGATAAATTGGACAGGTATTATTAACCCTGTTTTACAGACTCGGAAATGTAGGCTTAGGAAGTTTTCACCCTATTTTTTAAATTTGTGACAGAGCAGGGACCAGAGTGACTGCTTCCTGATCCCTTTAAATATGAGATGTTACCACTAAACAACCACCCCGCATGATGAGCATTGAGATGTTTGTCCTAAACTCACAGTTGCAGTTACAAAGACCCATCCATACTTTTGCTTCATTAACAACTAAAAATTACTTTGTAAAAATCACATCAAATATTCTGTGAGAGAATATTAGACATTCAGTAATTACTGATGGATTCATTCAAGTCAGAAGCGACTCTAAGGTCATGAAACAGACAAAGCCAATTAGTTCCTATCTAACATTCAAATCCATGTCCATGGACCCTGTAACACCTTAATTTAGCCATCTGAGCTAATCCATGGTCTTTGCAGTAAAAAGACACTAGAACATTTATAAACCTACAGGTACACTTTGAGTGAATGTCAAACATTGTATATGATAGATTGTTTTTTTATTCAAGCACTGAGCAAACTTTGTACTTTAAAAAAAAAAAAACTATGTTACTGGTAATGGAAAATGGATTTACTTAGCTGGGTAGCTTTAATTAGTTTGCTGGTACTCCAGAGACTTTGGGGCGAATGGGATTTTTTTTCTAATACCTGTAATGCATACAAGCGTTAAATCAAAGCTGACTCCAGCAAAATCTAATTCTAAAAGCCCTAGAGTAAAATCAAGAGAAAATAATTGACACCAAAACCACTACATCAAAATAGAAAGAAGTCTGTGAATAGCCCAATAGCTGTCACCACTATGACAGTCCCAAGAAAGGGAAGCAGAGTTTAAGATTTTTCTAACAAATGCCACATTCATTACATTTCTGTTGCATTTAGCATCCAAAAGGGTTCTCATTTCTAAAGCACATCAACTTACCAACTGTATCATAATAAAGACTAGTGAGAAGGACTTCCTTTGTGGTCCAGTGGTTAAGAATCTGCCAGCCAGTGCAAGGGACGACGTGTTCAGTTCCTGGTACGAGAAGATCCCACATGCCATGGAGCACTGAGGCCCGTGTGCCACAACTGGTGAACGTGCACAGCTAAAGTCTGTGCTTCACAAGAGAAGTCACTGCAATTAGAAGCTTCTGCTGCAACCAGAGAGTAACCTGCCCTCACCACAAATAGAGAAAGCCCCCTCACAGCAACGAAGCCCTAGAGCAAACAAAAATTAATAATAATTAAAATAGACTAGTGAGAAACATACAAAATTCGAGATAAATCCTTGACAAAAGAATGACATTTTTTTTTTCCTTTTCACACTTGCGTTTAATGCTGCTATAAGACTAAGACTGTTGTTTAATAAATAAAAAACAAGAACAACTACCAGGCTTAGGAGGAGCAGTGTCTCCACTCTGCAGTAGTACTGGCTAGGGACTGAGGACCATTGCCTTCTACTGTCAGCCCCTCATTTAGCTGTTCTTTGACTCAGGAGGGTTCTCTCCATTTCACTGGCCTGAATATCTCTAGCAATAAAATAGATGACAAAGAAAATTATCTACCCTACTTCATATAACAGAAGAACATAAAAAGGATTAAAACAAACATGCAGTTATCAAATTCAGTGAAAGAGAGTTTGGCAAGCTGGACTTTGCTTTCGAAAACATAAGTAGGCAAAAGTGAGAAGGGAAGAGGGGTTGAACAAATTCCATCAGCCTAGTCAGGCACACTCCTGTGATACCAACAGTGGGCAACATCCAGAGGTACAAATATTGATGCTCCTTCACCGCTCCCCTGCAGAAATGCAAATACAGAAACACGTCAAATGCTAAGTGGTATTTATAATAGACAAATGAAAGTTATATAAAAGCCAAAATTAAGATTTTAGAGACTAGAGTCGGAATACCTTGGTTCCCGCCGCCAATTCTAGCCCTCAACTGTGCAGAACTGACAAGTCTCTCAGTTACCTGATCTGAAAAGGAAGTGTTAGTGTTACTAGCACTCCCTCCCAGAGCGGTCTGCATGTCCCTTAGGATCCAGCATGGCCTGGAGAAGGCAGAGGTGGTACTGATTCATAGGGTGTCAAGGAAATCGTGCTAAATTCTGCTCCAGACATCACATAGAAAGGAAAACTGTCACAAAGATGTTGTATGTCTCAATTTTATATTATCTTCTCAAGTCTATACACTTATCTCCCTATCCTATAATCATAACCAAGCCATGTCCCAAAGTTAAGAGAACAAAAGAACAGAGGGTGAGCTTTCCTGGGCCTCATCTCCTTGACAATCCATAAACCCAAAGGAGAGGTCATTGTATCTAACCATTCCTTGTGTCCTGTAGCCTCAAAATATTTTAAATTCTTATGTATTCTCCCAGGGTCTAGCATCAAACATTCGAAACTGCAGATTCAGGAATATTGGGTACCTTTCAAAAGGGCCATCAAAATACAGAATGTAGAAGACATTTTAAATCACTTAAAGAGTCTCCATCAAAGGACATTCAAGGCTGAGGTTTGTGTTGAGTTTTGGACGGAAGCAAGGAAAGCGGGAGAGAAAAATTTTAAAGCCTTTAATCCTCCAGTGTGAATATAAAATCTCCTTATGAAACCTTCTTATTAACAATAACCTTAATTTTACATATTTCATAAGATTGTGAGGATTAAGTTAGATAATGGAGGTAAAAAGTCCCCTCAACACTATAAAAAATTTAAACTATTGATTTACATTAATTAGAGAACATAAAAAGCATAGGATATAAGTCACTGAGCATCTTTTTTAGCTGACAAGGAATAAAGTAATGATTCTGTAATTACAGAATTTCTTCTATAATTTCTATCCAGGTACAAACATGCAAATTCTACACTCTGGCTCCAGTAGAAAATAAAGTTCTTCCAGAGAAGATAAGCTGCAAATACATACAGTGAGTTTTTTATCCACAATGATACTATATTACTTATATTCAAACCAAATGATGTCTGATCAACTTGTCAGTGTAAATACGACCACAGACAAAAGATTTAATGCATTTAAGAGGGAAAAAATGGTATTCAAACCTTTGCAGAAGCTCAGATAAAGTATAAAAATTATTTTTCAAAAAATATTTCATCAATTCCACACTGCAAATCATTAAAGTATCCAAAGCAAATCCACAGACATATAGGAAGACTGCTATGTGGCCAAGGAGCAGTGGCTGCGTGGGCGCAGGAGGGCCTAGAGAAGCTATCCCATGTTGAAGGTCAGGAAGGGCAGCGGTGAGGAGATACCCCTCATCCAAGGTAAGGAGCAGTGGCTGCACTTCGCTGGAGCAGCCATGAAGAGATACACCACGCCCAAGGTAAGAGAAACCCAAGTAAGATGGTAGGTGTTGCAAGAGGGCATCAGAGGGCAGACACACTGAAACCATACACACAGAAAGCTAGTCAGTCTAATCACACTAGGACCACAGCCTTGTCTAAGTCAATGAAACTAAGCCATGCTCGCAGGGCAACCCAAGATGGGCGGGTCATGGTGGAGAGGTCTGACAGAATGTGGTCCATTGGAGAAGGGAATGGCAAATCACTTCAGTATTCTTGCCTTGAGAACCCCATGAACACTATGAAAAGGCAAAATGATAGGATACTGAAAGAGGAACTCCCTAGGTCAGTAGATGCCCAATATGCTACGGCAGGTCAATGGAGAAATAACTCTAGAAAGAATGAAGGGATGGAGCCAAAGCAAAAACAATACCCAGCTTGTGGATGTGACTGGTGATAGAAGCAAGGTCTGATGCTGTAAAGAGCAATATTAGCAATATTGCATAGGAACCTGGAGTGTCAGGTCCATGAATCAAGGCAAATTGGAAGTGGTCAAACAAGAGATGGCAAGAGTGAATGTCGACATTCTAGGAATCGCGAACTAAAATGGACTGGAATGGGTGAATTTAACTCAGATGACCATTATATCTACTACTGCAGGCAGGAATCCCTCAGAAGAAATGGAGTCGCCATCATGGTCAACAAAAGAGTCCGAAATGCAGTACTTGGACGCAATCTCAAAAACGACAAAATAATCTCTGTTTGTCTCCAAGGCAAACCATTCAATATCATGGTAATCCAAGTCTATGCCCCAACCAGTAATGTTGAAGAAGCTGAAGTCGAACAGTTCTATGAAGACCTACAAGACCTTTTAGAACTAACACCTAAAAAAGATGTCCTTTTCATTATAGGGGACTGGAATGCAAAAGTAGGAAGTCAAGAAACACCTGGAGTAACAGGCAAATTTGGCCTTGGAATGCAGAATGAAGCAGGGCAAAGACTAATAGAGTTTTGCCAAGAAAATGCACTGGTCATAGCAAACACCCTCTTCCAACACAAGAGAAGACTCTACACATGGACATCACCAGATGGTCAACACCAAAATCAGATTGATTATATTCTTGGCAGCCAAAGATGGAGAAGCTCTGTACAGTCAACAAAAACAAGACCAGGAGCTGACTGTGGCTCAGATCATGAACTCCTTATTACCAAATTCAGACTCAAATTGAAGAAAGTAGGGAAAACCAGTAGACCATTCAGGTATGACCTAAATCAAATCCCTTATGATTATACAGTGGAAGTGAGAAACAGATTTAAGGGCCTCGATCTGATAGATAGAGTGCCTGATGAACTATGGAATGAGGTTCATGACATTGTAGAGGAGACAGGGATCAAGACCATCCCCATGGAAAAGAAATGCAAAAAAGCAAAATGGCTGTTTGGGGAGGCCATACAAGTAGCTGTGAAAAGAAGAGAAATGAAAGACAAAGGAGAAAAGGAAAGACATAAGCATCTGAATGCAGGGTTCCAAAGAATAGCAAGAAGAGATAAGAAAGCCTTCTTCAGCAATCAATGCAAAGAAATAGAGGAAAACAACAGAATGGGAAAGACTAGAGATCTTTTCAAGAAAATTAGAGATACCAAGGGAACATTTCATGCAAAGATGGGCTTCATAAAGCACAGAAATGGTGTGGATCTAACAGAAGCAGAAGATATTAAGAAGAGGTGGCAAGAATACACAGAAGAAATGGACAAAAAAAGATCTTCATGACCTGGATAATCACGATGGTATGATCACTGATCTAGAGCCAGACATCCTGGAATGTGAAGTCAAGTGGGCCTTAGAAAGCATAACTACACAAAGCTAGTGGAGGTGATGGAATTCCAGTGGAGCTATTTCAAATCCTGAAAGATGATGCTGTGAAAGTGCTGCACTCAATATGCCAGCAAATTTGGAAAACTCAGCAGTGGCCACAGGACTGGAAAAGGTCAGTTTTCATTCCAATCCCAAAGAAAGGCAATGCCAAAGAATGCTCAAACTACTGCACAGTTGCACTCATCTCACATGCTAGTAAAGCAATGCTCAAAATTCTCCAAGCCAGGCTTCAGCAATACGTGAACCGTGAACTTCCTGACATTCAAGCTGGTTTTAGAAAAGGCAGAGGAACCAGAGATCAAATTGCCAATATCTGCTGGATCATGGAAAAAGCAAGAGAGTTCCAGAAAAACATCTATTTCTGCTTTATTGACTATGCCAAAGCCTTGGACTGTGTGGATCACAATAAACTGTGGGAAATTCTGAAAGAGATGGGAATACCAGACCACCTGGCCTGCCTCTTGAGAAATCTGTATGCAGGTCAGGAAGCAACAGTTAGAACTGGACATGGAACAACAGACTGGTTCCAAATAGGAAAAGGAGTGCGTCAAGGCTGTATATTGTCACCCTACTTATTTAACTTATATGCAGAGTACATCATGAGAAACGCTGGACTGGAAGAAACACAAGCTGGAATCAAGATTGCCAGGAGAAATATCAATAACCTCAGATATGCAGATGACACCACCCTTATGACAGAAAGTGAAGAGGAACTCAAAAGCCTCTTGATGAAAGTGAAAGTGGAGAGTGAAAAAGTTGGCTTAAAGCTCAACATTCAGTAACAAAGATCATGGCGTCCGGTCCCATCACTTCATGGGAAATAGATGGGGAAACAGTGGAAACAGTGTCAGACTTCATTTTGGGGGGCTCCAAAATCACTGCAGATGAAGATTGTAGCCATGAAATAGAAAGACGCTTGCTCCTTGGAAGAAAAGTTATGACCAACCTAGATAGCATATTCAAAAGCAGAGACATTACTTTGCCGACTAAGGTCCATGTACTCAAGGCTATGGTTTTTCCAGTAGTCATGTATGGATGTGAGAGTTGGACTGTGAAGAAGGCTGAGCACCAAAGAATTGATGCTTTTGAACTGTGGTGTTGGAGAAGACTCTTGAGAGTCCCTTGGACTGCAAGGAGATCCAACCAGTCCATTCTGAAGGGGATCAGCCCTGGGATTTCTTTGGAAGGAATGATGCTAAAGCTGAAACTCCAGTACTCTGGCCACCTCATGCGAAGAGTTGACTCATTGGAAAAGACTCTGATGCTGGGAGGGATTGGGGGCAGGAGGAGAAGGGGACGACAGAGGATGAGATTGCTGGATGGCATCACGGACTGATGGACATGAGTCTGAGTGAACTCGGGGAGTTGGTGATGGACAGGGAGTCCTGGCGTGCTGCGATTCATGGGGTCGCCAAGAGTCGGACATGACTGAGCGACTGAACTGAACTGTGTGGCCAAATTTGATTTTTTCCAGAAATGCAATGTCATTCACCAATTTAACAGAATAAAGAAGAAAAACCAGTGATTCTCTCATTAGAAATGTAGAAAACACATTTGATAAAAGTCAATATCCTTAATGGTAAAAAGGAAAAAAAATTTTCAGAATTTAGAAATAAACTTTCTTAATCAGATACAAGGTATCTGTGGAAGGAAAGGAGGTGGGAATGGAGAGGGGAAGGAAGGGAGGATGGGAAGAAAGGAAGGAAGGAAAATGAAGTAAACAGGTATTTTGTAAATGAGGACATCTGAATTGCCAACAACATTAGTAAAAGTGTTCAACTCATTGGTCATCAGGGAAATGCAAATTAATAACTGCTTCCCCCATGGGTCAGCGAGTAAAGAATCAGCCTGCAATGCAGGAAATGCTGGTTCAATCCCTGGGTCAGGAAGATCCCCTGGAGGAGGATGGCAACCCACTCCAGTATTCTTGCTTGAGAATTCCTTGGGGTAACAAAAAGTGAGACACACAGAGTGACTAACACTTTCACTCTCAGTCATCAAAATCAGTCCGACTGTAACACAGGTTATTAATTTTCTGGAAATCTTGCAATCTTAAGGCATCATTCAAATATGAGGACAACATCCTCTGGCTCACCAGTTCCTCTAAAAGCTTATTCTAACCTTTCATAGCCCAGGCTTCCCAGAATTGTTTTACCTTTAACAAAGCTCCAGCACCTGTGGAAGTCTGAAGGTCTTTTTACTCAGATTTTCCTCCAGACCTTTAGCAGTAGAGGAGAGAAGACACTGAAAGACCATTAGATCTCAGCATGGAAAGGGACCCCAGAAGTCATTAGTCTAACCTTCTTCTGCACATAGGAGGCATCCTGCAGCATCAGAGCAGGAAGTCACTTAGCCTCTGCTTAAAACCTCTTCAAGGTCAGGAAGCTAAAGCAGTCTATTCCAAGAATGAAGAGCCTTCTATGTCTGCAAACCTGTCTATGAGAAGCTCCCAGTCTGCCTCTCTTTAACTCATATCCTTTGTACATGAAAGAACAAACCCTCTCTAAGTAACACTTATTCAAATGTAGGAAGCAGATTATCATGTCCTGCAGATCATTTCTCTTCTCTACACTAAACATCTCCAGTTCCTCCTGTTCTTCTAACACTAAATTAGACATTGTCATATTGAGAGAATAAAGTTTCTTCTTGTTCCTTGAAGCACTCTGGAATCAATTTGATTCAGCTTGTCAGAGATCCAGGTAAAGGAAAAAATCCAGCTATGGAAGATGATCACAGCCAATTATGTGCATAGGCAGAGCAGGTTGTTGCTTATTCTGCGTGATTCGCAAGGCAGAGATATTTTCTGTGAATAAAACATTTTCCCCATTTGCCTGCCTTGAAACCTGAAATTCTCATGTAAGTCACAATTTTGCATTAGACTATGCAGAGTCTAATGAGAGTACTATGAAAAAATATATATATATGATGGCAAGACCAAATGTGAACATCAATCAAGAAACTAGTTCCTGAGATTAGATAAAAGGCTGAGGAAACAGATCATTAGGCGGGTTCATTAGAGGAGAGTGAGAAAGGCAGAAAGTACCTCCAGAACAAGACAAGCTAAGAGGACAAAAGCCATTAGGATGAGGTGGTCTAGGACAAGGGCCCGAGTGCTGGGGCACCTAGAAACTTGGACTAGTAAATGTACACACACCTAAAATGAAAATAAAACTGAAAATGGGAAAAGACATGAACAATTTGAACTCTTCTCACAGACACAGACAACTGATATTCCTCCTATCAGAAACTCTGTGAACTAGTGGGTGACTCAGAACACTCACCAGGAGCATCTCTCTCTTTCTCTCTCCCCTCCACCACTCCCCTTCATTTCTTATCTGTCTCTGTGTAGGTGGCCTACCATGAATTGTCCCTGATCATGGAAGAAGCCAATGACTGAGAAAGTCACACCAGCCCTAGTCTACATCACCTGCCCCGAATTCTGAGAGATCTCGGTGAGGTACTAGGAAACCCCCTTTGAGCCTCTGGTCTAAATTCATCAAACACAGTAAAGTTAAACACATCAAGATCACTGGGGGAAAGAGGGCAAGTATTAAGCAATTAGTAAAGTGGCAAGAATACACAGAAGAAATGTACAAAAAAGATCTTCACGACCCACATAATCACGGTGGTGTGATCACTCATCTAGAGCCACACATCTTGGAATGTGAAGTCAAGTGGGCCTTAGAAAGCATCACTACGAACAAAGCTAGTGGAGGTGACGGAATTCCAGTTGAGCTGTTTCAAATCCTGAAAGATGATGCTGTGAAAGTGCTGCACTCAACATGCCAGGAAATTTGGAAAACTCAGCAGTGGCCACAGGACTGGAAAAGGTCCGTTTTCATTCCAATCCCAAAGAAAGGCAAAGAATGCTCAAACTATCGCACAATTGCACTCATCTCACATGCTAGTAAAGTAATGCTCAAAATTCTCCAAGCCAGGCTTCAACAGTATGTAAACCGTGAACTTCCTGATGTTCAAGCTGGTTTTAGAAAAGGCAGGGGAACCAGAGATCAAATTGCCAACATCCGCTGGATCCTCAAAAAAGCAAGAGAGTCCCAGAAAAACATCTATTTCTGCTTTATTGACTATGCCAAAGCCTTTGACTGTGTGGATCACAATAAACTGTGGAAAATTCTGAAAGAGATGGGAATACCAGACCACCTGACCTGCCTCTTGAGAAATCTGTATGCAGGTCAGGAAGCAACAGTTAGAACTGGACATGGAACAACAGACTGGCTCCAAATAGGAAAAGGAGTATGTCAAGGCTGTATATTGTCACCCTGGTTATTTAACTTATATGCAGAGTACATCATGAGACACGCTGGACTGGAAGAAACACAAGCTGGAATCAAGATTGCAGGGAGAAATATCAATAACCTCAGATATGCAGATGACACCACCCTTATGGCAGAAAGTAAAGAAGAATTCAAGAGCATCTTGATCAAAATGAAAGAGGAGAGTGAAAAAGTTGTCTTAAAACTCAACATGGGAGGGAGGTGGGAGGGGGTTCCAGGATGGGGAACATGTGTATGTCCATGGTGGATTCATGTTGATGTGTGGCAGAACCAATATAATATTGTAAAGTAATTAGCCTCCAATTAAAATAAATAAATTTAAATTTTTAAAAAAAAAAACTCAACATTCAGAAAACTAAGATCATGGCATCTGGTCCCATCACTTCATGGCAAATAGATGCAGAAGCAATGGAAACAGTGACAATACTTTATTTTGGGGGATTCCAAAATCACTGCAGATGTTGACTGCAGACATGAAATTAAAAGACGCTTACTCCTTGGAAGAAAAGTTATGACCAACCTAGATAGCATATTCAAAAGCAGAGACATTACTTTGCCAACAAAGGTCCATCTAGTCAAAGCTATGTTTTTTCCAGTGGTCATGTATGGATGTGAGAGTTGGACTATAAAGAAAACTGAGTGCCAAGGAACTGATGTTTTTGAACTGTGGTGTTGGAGAAGACTCTTGAGAGTCCCTTGGACTGCAAAGAGATCCAACCAGTCCATCCTAAAGGAAATCAGTCCTGAATATTCATTGGAAGGACGGATGCTGAAGCTGACTCCAATACTTTGCCCACCTGATGGGAATAACTGACTCATTTGAAAAGACCCTGATGCTGGGAAAGATTGAAGGCGGGAGGAGAAGGGGACGACAGAGGATGAGATGGTTGGATGGCATCACCAACTCAATGGACATGAGTTTGAGTAAACTCCGGGAGTTGGTGATGGACAGGGAGGCCTGGCATGCTGCAGTCTATGGGGTCACAAAAAGTCAGACATGACTGAGCAACTGAACTGAACTGATGGATATGAGCCTTGCCATGTGCTCCTTCCTGCCTCACACACCAAGGACTAGGTTTTTCATCCCCACCTCTGGTGGAAGTAATGTGTGCTTCAGGGCACTGAACAGTATTTTATAAGAAACTATCCTTTATAATCTGTTTACATGTAAATATATGTAGATAAAAAAATCTAATTCTGTTCATCCAACAAATCCTTTGATTTGTCACACCCACACCTGGGACCACATGCAACAAATTAAATTAAGAGCAACTACTGATTTAATGGTTGGTTTGGAATCTTCTTTAATCAATGAAGGATTTCTTTAGTCATTTCTGTTCTTAAACAGATAATTACACTTCACAATGGGAGACCATTAACTATATCCCTGGGTAATGTATTTTAAATTTTGCAAGATTTATGATTACGTCTTCCTACTTAAAGACATTCAGCTCAGAAGACTGCAAAGTTAAGCGTAAATAACAATTATCCATCTTTTATTTCATTGAAAGACATTCAAACCGGAAAAGTAATTGAAAAAGTTTTTCTTTTTTTTAAAGAAAGCAGAAATTGGACCACAAAAGTCATAGAAATTCAAAAATTTCTATATAAGACATTCAAAATCATTTTGTCACAACCCAGAGGACAGTGACCAGATTACAATAAGTACTAATTATGCATTTTACATATTTTTTAAATTTCTCTTTACAACCTTATACTTTCTAAATGAAAAAGACTCAGAGAGGTTACATAATTCTCCATAAAACACACAGAGAGTAAGTGAGAAGTCAAGATTCAAACTCAGATCTGTCTTATTCCTGAGCTTGCCTAACTCCAAGGCATCTTATTCCATTCCTCCCTAACCTAAAGACCTCAGTTCAGTTCAGTTCAGTTCAGTCTCTCAGTCGTGTCCAACTCTTTGCGACCCCATGAATCACAGCACGCCAGGCCTCCCTGTCCATCACAAACTCCCGGAGTTCACTCAGACTCACGTCCATCGAGTCCGTGATGCCATCCAGCCATCTCATCCTCGGTCGTCCCCTTCTCCTCCTGCCCCCAATCCCTCCCAGCATCAGAGTCTTTTCCAATGAGTCAACTCTTCACATGAGGTGGCCAAAGTATTGGAGTTTCAGCTTTAGCATCATTCCTTCCAAAGAAATCCCAGGGCTGATCTCCTTCAGAATGGACTGGTTGGATCTCCTTGCAGTCCAAGGGACTCTCAAGAGTCTTCTCCAACATCACACTTCAAAAGCATCAATTCTTCAGCACTCAGCCTTCTTCACAGTCCAACTCTCACATCCATACATGACCACTAGGAAAACCATAGCCTTGACTAGACGGACCTTAGTCGGCAAAGTAATGTCTCTGCTTTTGAATACGCTATCTAGGTTGGTCATAACTTTTCTTCCAAGGAGTAAGCGTCTTTTAATTTCATGTCTGCAGTCACCATCTGCAGTGATTTTGGAGCCCAAAAAAATGAAGTCTGACACTGTTTCCACTCTTTCCCCATCTATTTCCCATGAAGTGATGGGACTGGACGCCATGATCTTTGTTTACTGAATGTTGAGCTTTAAGCCAACTTTTTCACTCTCCACTTTCACTTTCATCAAGAGGCTTTTGAGTTCCTCTTCACTTTCTGTCATAAGGGTGGTGTCATCTGCATATCTGAGGTTATTGATATTTCTCCCGGCAATCTTGATTCCAGCTTGTGTTTCTTCCAGTCCAGCGTTTCTCATGATGTACTCCGCATATAAGTTAAATAACCAGGGTGGCAATATACAGCCTTGACGCACTCCTTTTCCTATTTGGAACCAGTCTGTTGTTCCATGTCCAGTTCTAACAGTTGCTTCCTGACCTGCATACAGATTTCTCAAGGGCAGGTCAGGTGGTCTGGTATTCCCACCTCTTTCAGAATTTTCCACAGTTTATTGTGTATCTACACAGTCAAAGGCTTTGGCATAGTCAATAAAGCAGAAATAGATGTTTTTCTGGAACTCTCTTGCTTTTTCGATGATCCAGCAGATATTGGCAATTTGATCTCTGGTTCCTCTGCCTTTTCTAAAACCAGCTTGAACATCAGGGAGTTCACGGTCCATGTATTGCTGAAGCCTGGCTTGGAGAATTTTGAGCATTACTTTACTAGCATGTGAGATGAGTGCAATTGTTCGGTAGTTTGAGCATTCTTTGGCATTGCCTTTCTTTGGGATTGGAATGAAAACTGACCTTTTCCAGTCCTGTGGCCACTGCTGAGTTTTCCAAATTTGCTGGCATATTGAGTGCAGCACTTTCACAGCATTATCTTTCAGGATTTGAAACAGCTCAACTGGAATTCCATCACCTCCACTAGCTTTGTTCGTAGTGATGCTTTCTAAGGCCCACTTGACTTCACATTCCAGGATATCTGGCTCTAGATGAGTGATCACGCCACCGTGATTATGTGGGTCATGAAGATCTTTTTTGTACAGTTCTTCTGTGTATTCTTGCCACCTCTTCTTAATATCTTCTGCTTCTGCTAGGTCCATACCTCAGCTACTCACTATCATATCATCCTTACTTTATGGAACTTCTGATCACCTGTAACTATCTCCCTTGTTATCTCATTTGTATTCTGTATTCCCTTACTAGAATAAAACTCTATGAGGGAAGGGATGTTTTTTAAATCAGGGTCAGTCTTCCTCCCCAGTCCCAGCACTTAATAGTCACTCAATCAAATGTTTGTTGATTTAATAAATATTCTTGCTCAAAAAAGTAGTCAGGATAGAAAAGATAATCAGAAGCTATTGGTTCCAAGATCAATGCTTATTCCATGGGCATAGTTCCCCATTCACTTGAGACTGGAGAGTTGCCAAAACACTTTTTAAAGCCAGTGGTGTCAACATCCTGCCTCAGACCATGCCTTCATAACAACATTCCAACTCTGGCTAAACATGCTCTGTGTACACAAAAACTTTGTATATATGCTCCCAGAAAGAGCAAATATACAAAGTAGTACAGACTCTGGTCCCCAATCCCAAGAAGTTCACAGTCAAGCTAATGTTGTGTCCAACTCTTTGTAACCCTATGGACTATAGCCTGCCAGGCTCCTCTGTCCATGGGATTCTCCAGGCAAGAATACTGAAGCGGGTTGTCCTGCTCTCCTCCAAGGCATCTTCCTGACCCAGGGATCCAACCCACATCTTTTATTTCTTGTGCACTGGCAGGCAGGTTCTTTACCATTAGGGCCACCTGGGAAGCCCAGAGGGACAGGAAATATGACTGTTAAAAGTAATTCCCAATGCCAAGCAGTCTATTCTAAGCATCCAGTGAGCTGCTGTTTGTGACCAAGTTTCCCTTTCTGTGGCAATTTCAGCTCCAGGGAAACCTAAAGCATGGCTAACGTGAGAAGCAGGGAAGACTCTAATTTGCTAGCTCTGGTATCTCTAGCACCTGCTGTTAATCACACACCTGGAGTCAGGCATGATTGGGTGGCTCGGTGATTGACCATTTCAATTGCTGTCTTGGCAGATCACTGTCCCAGTTGAATATCCAGGGACCACATTCAACAAAAGCATAATTTGGGCAGGATGTGGCTGTTTTTCCAAAGCTGGAGGGATAGCATCAGCAAGAAAAACTGGTAGCATTTTTAAAAAGAAACTTGGTTGACTCTGAGGATAATGGATAATGATTTTTATTTTTATCATTAAAAAGAAATTATCAGTTCCTCAGGTGTGATTTCAAAGTACCGGGATAGATATACTATACTGGGATATATACTACTATATGAAAGTTAAAGTGTTAGTCACTCAGTTGTGTCCAGCTCTTTGTGACCCCATGGGCTGTAATCCACCAAGCTCCTCTGTCCATGAAATTCTCCAGGCAAGAATACTGGAGTGGGTAGCCATTCCCTTGTCCAGGGGATCTTCCTGACCCAGGGATCGAACCCAGGTCTCCCACGCTGCAGGCAGATTCTTTACTGTCTGAGCCACCAGGGAAGCGCTCTACTACTATATATAAAATAGATAAACAACAAGGCCCTACTGTATAGCACAGGGAATTATTTTCAATATCTTAACAAACTATAATGGAAAAGAATCTGGAATATATATATATATATATATATATATATATATATATATATATATATATATATATCTGAATCACTTTGCTATATACCTGAAAATAACACAACATTGCAAAGTCAATATATTTCAATTTTTTTAAAAAAGTACTGAGTAGGGATTTCCCTGGCAGTCCAGTGGTTAGGACTCTGTGCTTTCACTGCTGAGGGCCCAGTTCAATCCCTGGTCAAAGAACTAAAATCCCACAAGGCATTTGGCATGGCCCCAAAAAAAGAAAGAAATTTTTTTAAAGGTACTAGGTATTTAATTTTGACCGCCATTAAAAAAAAAAAAAAGAAAGAAAGAAACAAGGCACTGAGCAAGAATTTAGCAACTACCACTCCAGTACGATAAGAGTATTCCCAAACCACACTTTCCTGATCACTGAGTCATTTAAGTGATGTCAATTCCACCCCTCAGCCTCAATGACGGACCCAGGCTAAGCTAATCAGAGCCCTCCACCAGTACTTTTCTCCTAGAGCAAAGGGAAAGAACCCTCCTTCTTGCTTGGACTGTGAGGTGCAGTATGTGGCCCAGAGGTTCCGGTAACCATGAGGATGAGTCTAAGCAAATGAAGCCAACAAACAGAGAGTGTCTGGAATAGGAGATGGGGAGTCAACTCCCCAGTTCCAGTCACAGAAGTTTCCAATGCCACCTCTCTCTGTAGTTCTTATGTGAGGGACCCAAGATCCTTCCAACAATTCCCTCCTCCCCTCCTCACTTTTTTTCTTTAAGTTAGTTACACTTGAGTTTATGTCACTAGCAATATAAAGATTACTAATTACTACAGAAATGAATATCAAATGTAGCCTGGGCTTAGTAGGACACAGCTTCCACTTGACTGTGAATTCCTTGGGACTGGGGATCAGAGTCCATACTTCTTTGTATACTTGCTCTTTCTGGGACAGTTTTGTGTGCTTAGTTGATAAGTGGTAGAGGAAGTGAGAATCACACCACTCCCTTGCTGGAAAGACAGGAACTCTTCTTACATGAAGCAAAGTAGATATTAATTATTATCTGCTATATATTGACAAAGAGACAATAATATTTTGGTAGCTTGGTAGAAAAGCATTAAGACTCAGCCATAAAAAACAATGACATTTTGCCATTTGCAACAACATGGATAGACCTGGAGGGTATTGTGCTTTAGTAAAATAAGTTTGGTAGAGAAAGACAAATACTGTATGATATCACTTATATGTGGAATCTAAAAACTAAATGAATGAATATGACAAAACAGAAACAGACTCACAGATATACAGAACAAACTAGTGGTTACTAGTGAGGAAGAGGGCAAGATAGGGGTGGGGGATTAAGAGGTACAAACTGCCGTGTATAACATAAATGACTAACAAGCAGATATGTTACAGCACAGGGAATACAGCCAATATTTTATGGGGAGGGAGGTGGGAGGGGGGTTCAGGATGGGGAGCACATGTACACCCATGGCGGATTCATGCTGATATATGGCAAAACCAGTACAATATTGTAAAGTAAAAAAAATAATAATGATAATAATAATAAATAAATGATAAATGGTATACAATATTCTAAAGTAAAAAAAATAATAATGATAATAAATAAATGATAAATGGTTTAAAAAATAACCTCAAATGGATAAAATCTATAAACTCAAATTTCTAATTTTTTAAATGTAAAAAATTTTATATCTATAAAATACTGAATCACTATTATATATACCTTAAACTAATATAATATTATAAATCAACATAAATGAAGTATACTTCAATTTTTAAAACTTTCCAATTAGAGTGTGTCAACAGAATATTGACAGGAGGTCAAGAGATGTAACAGTGACTTCATTTACCAGAAAAAGGACTGATAAAACAATTAGTTTAATAAATGAAAGGAAAGAAAAAAGAAAGAAACAAGAGCACACTGAATACTTCTTATGGCTTTCGGTAAGGTCCTTTAAAAGGAAAATAAGCCTTAATCCAAGTTGACATTTCTTAAAATGGATAGGAAATAAAAAGATAGCTATATAGCGTTGTTAAAACAGAGGCCCTTTCTGCATGTAGCTACTGATCCAAAGTTGCTAAGGATCTGAAATCCATGCTGCCTGCAAAACTGTTAGAGATGAATTTTCTGTCTTATGGTGAAGTGATTTCACCAAGGAGAAGGGATACCCAGGAGTAACCTAGAAATGAGAAAAGCCTGACCACCCACTTCTGCTGTGCACTTGCCCCTAAGAAAGAGTAGCAATTTTTCCCATCATAAAGTGAAAATGATTGGGAAACAACCAGGGGCCAGAAGGCAGTCGAGCTCTATTTTACCATTTCAGCCTAAAGCTTCAGTTGCCCTGAGGCAGGGGCTAAGGGAGAAGTTATTAAACAGAGGCCATGGGAGCATTGTCAAAGTCCTACGGGTGTGTTTCTAGAAGACATAAATTTCAAAGGTGGAGTCTAGAGCCAAATATTATGACTCAACAAGATTTCTGGTTGGTTATAAGCTAACAGAGTCCATCAGAGTGAACTCAATGTTGATAGCCCACTAGCTTTTTTAAACAGTGCTTTTCTATAAGAATTCTTAAACTAGAAGCCTGCAGTGCTCCATCTCTAAAGAAATTCCTGGGTCTTTCTATATTAATGGTTGCAACTGGGCTTTTGTAAGAATATAGCCTTGCACGAGCTGTCCTCTTGTCTACTGTGGCCATGAAGGGAAATGATCAAGGCAAAGCATCCTGGGAACAGAATGCCAAGGACCTAACAGGAGCCAAGAGACTGAGTCAAAAATGCATATGCCTAAGTATTCTCCAATTAAAAATTAAATTAAATTTTAAAAATGGATATGCCATACAGCAGCAAAGGAAACAATAAACAAAATGAAATGACAACCCATAGATTGAGAAAAAATATTTGCGAATAATGTGATCGGTAAGAGATTAGTCTCCAAAATTTACAAACAGCCCATGACATTTAACAGCATCAAAACAAACAACCCACTCAAAAAATGGGCAGAAGACCTAAACATACATTTCTCCAAAGAAGACATCCAGATGGCCAAAAGGCACAGGAAAAGATGTTCAACTGCTAATTATTAGAGAAATGCAAATCAAGACTATAATGAGATTTCACCTCACACCAACCAGAATGGCTATTATCAAAAAATCCACAAACAATAAATGCTGTAGAGGGTGTGGAGAGCAGTGAACCCTCCTACACTGTTGATGGGATGCATATTGATACAGCCACTATGGAGAACAGTATGGAGGTTCCTTAAAAAACTAAAAATAGAGCTAACATATGATGCTGCAATCCCACTCCTGAGAAAATTCCAAAGAAAAACATGATCCAAAAGGATACATGCACCCCCAATGTTCACTGAAGCACTGTTAACAATAGCTAAGACATGGAAGCAACCTAAGTGTCCATTGACAAAAGAATGGATAAAGAAGACATGGTACATATGTATAACGGAATATTACTGAGCCATTAAAAAAGAATGAAATAATGCCATTTGCAGCAACACGCATGGACCTTAAGAGTGTCATACAGAGTGAAGTCAAACAGAGAGGGAGAAATATAACATGACATTCCTTATAAGCTGAATCGAAAAAGAAATGATACAAATGAACTTACCTACAAAACAGAAAGAGACTCACAGACTTAGAAAATGGACTTCTGGTTGCCTGGGGGGAAGGATGTGGGGATGGCATAGTTAGGGGGTGTGAGATCACCGTATACACATTGCTATATTTAAAACAGACAACCAACAAGTTCCATATAGCATAGGGAAGTCTGCTCAATGTTACGTGGCAGCCTGGATGGGACAGGAGTTTGGGGGAGAATGGATACGTGTTTATGTATAGCTGAATTCCTTTGCTGTTCACTTGAAACTATCACAACATTGTTTATTAACTGGCCAATACAAAATAAAAAGGGTTTTACAAAAATGTATATGCCTTACCAGTCCTCTAGAATGGAGTTTGGCATATCCTCTGGAGATGTGCCACTCGTGTTGCTTATCTTTCTATCTCATTTCCAAACCCACATTCTTATTGTGGCTACTTTTTCCTGCACTATCTTAGATGGATCAGAAATGGTTAAATTAGTCCCAGTACCCACAGGGTTCAGAATCTTGAGGTGCCATGTCTCCCAAATATCCTGGACTTATTAGTAAATGCAGTAGTTGGTGATACTTTTAAATACCTCTCTGAAAGAGTTGGTGTGGGGAATATATTTGTGGTTATATGTGAATTCGCTGCTTTATATGGGCAGTTATAGTGGAATTTCATATACAGAAAGACGAGTGTTTGTGGAAGTACATACAGTAGACAGCCACAGGAAAAATGGTAAGGGGTCAATCACAAACCCAACATTCCCAACCACAGAAACTGATCCAAGATGGAACCCAAGCCATTTCCACCAAAGTTATTATCTAGGTTCTTTCTTTTTTTTAATATAAATTTATTTATTTTAATTGGAGGCTAATTACTTTAAAATATTGAATTGGTTTGCCATACATAAACATGAATCCACCATGGGTGTACACGTGTTCCCCATCCTGAACCCCGCTCCCACCTCATTCCCCATACCATCCCTCTGGGTCATCCCAGTGTACCAGCCCCAAGCAACCTGTAGCATGCATAGAGCCTGGACTGGCGATTTGTTTCACATATGATAACATACATGTTTCAGTGCCACTCTCCCAAATTATACCACCCTCTCCCTCTCCCTACTGCTACTGCTAAGTCACTTCAGTTGTGTCCAACTCTGTGTGACCCCATAGACGGCAGCCCACCTGGCTCTGCCATCCCTGGGATTCTCCAGGCAAGAACACTGGAGTGGGTTGCCATTTCCTTCTCCAATGCATGAAAGTGAAACGTGAAAGTCAAGTCGCTCAGTTGTGTCCGACTCTTAGCAACCCCATGGACTGCAGCCCACCAGGCTCCTCCATCCATGGGATTTTCCAGGCAAGAGTACTGGAGTGGGGTGCCATTGCCTTCTCCCTCTCCCACAGAGTCCAAAAGACTGTTCTATACATCTGTGTCTCTCTTGCTATCTCTCATACAGGGTTATCGTTACCATCTTTCTAAATTCCATATATATGTGTTATTATACTGTATTGGTGTTTTTCTTTCTTGCTTAATTCACTCTGTATAATTGGCTCCAGTTTCATCCATCTCATTAGAACTGATTCAAATGTATTCTTTTTAATGGCTGAGTAATACTCCAGCTGAGTAAAACTCTAGCTGTGTAAATGTACCACAGCTTTCTTATCCATTCGTCTGCTGATGGACATCTAGGTTGTTTCCATGTCCTGGCTATTGTAAACAGTGCTGTGATGAACATTGGGGTACAAATGTCTCTTTCAATTCTGGTTTCCTCAGTGTGTATGCCCAGCAGTGGGCTTGCTGGGTCATATGGCAGTTCTATTACCAGTTTTTTAAGGAATCTCCACACTGTTCTCCATAGTGGCTGTACTAGTTTACATTCCCACCAACAGTGTAAGAGGGTTCCCTTTTCTCCACACTCTCTCCAGCATTTATCACTTGTAGACTTTTGGATCACAGCCATACTGACTGGTGTGAAATGGTACCTCATTGTGGTTTTGATTTGCATTTCTCTGATAATGAGTGATGTTGAGCATCTTTTCATGTGTTTGTTAGCCATCTGTATGTCTTCTTTGGAGAAATGTCTGTTTAGTTCTAGGTTCTTTCTGTTATGGGAAATGTTTTTCTTTTTTCTTTGGTTATAGTCAAGAAGAGCATGATCTCAAAGCTACCAGAAGACAAGGTCCCCAGTACCTACTAAGCACCTTTGGGCAAGAAAGAGAAATGTTCACTTCAGTTCAACCTCTCAGTCATGTCTGACTCTGCAACCCTATGGACTGCAACACACCAGGCTTCCCTGTCCATCATCAGCTTCCAGAGTTTGCTCAATCTCATGTCCATCGAGTCGGTGATGCCATCCAACCACCTCATCCTCTGTCATCCCCTTCTCCTCCTGCCTTCATTCTTTCCCAATATCAGGGTCTTTTCCAGTGAGTCAGTTCTTCACATCAGGTGGCCAAAGTATTGGAGTTTCAGCTTCAGTATCAGTCCTTCCAATGAACATTTAGGACTGATTTCTTTTAGGTGACTGGTTGGATCTCCTTGCAGTCCAAGGGACTCTCAAGAGTCTTCTCCAATACCACAGTTCAAAAGCACCAATTTTTGGTGCTCAGCTTTCTTTATAGTCCAATTCTCACATTCATACATGACCATAGAAAAGCTATGGAAAAACCATAGCTTTGACCAGACAGACCTTTGTCAGGAAAGTAATGCCTCTGTTTTTTAATATTCTGTCTAGATTGGTCATATCTTTTCTTCTAAGGAGCAAGCGTCTTTTAATTTCATGGCTTCAGTCACCATCTGCAGTGATTTTGGAGCCCCCCAAAATAAAGTTTGTCACTGTTTTCCCATCTATTTGCCATGAAGTGATAGGACTGGATGCCATGATCTGAGTTTTCTAGTTTTCTGAATGTTGAGTTTTAAGCCAACTTTTTCACTCTCCTCTTTCATTTTCATCAAGAGGTGCTTTAGTTCTTCTTTGCTTTCTACCATAAGGGTGGTGTCATCTGCATACCTAAGGTTATTGATATTTCTTCTGGCAATCTTGATTCCAGCTTGTGCTTCATCCAGCCCAGCATTTTGCATGATGTATTCTGCATATAAGTTAAATAAGCAGGGTAACAATATATAGCTTTGATGTACTCCTTTTCCAATTTGGAACCAGTCTTTTGTTCCATGTCCAGTTCTAACTGTTGCTTCCTGACCTGAATACAGATTTCTCAAGAGGCAGATCAGGTGGGCTGGTATTCCCATGTCTTTCAGAATTTTCCATAGTTTGTTGTGATGAACACAGTCAACAGCTTTGGCATAGTCAATAAAACAGACGTAGATGTTTTTCTGGAACTCTCGTGCTTTTTCAAAGACCTAAAGGATGTTGGCAATTTGATCTCTGGTTCCTCTGAGAAACAGAGAAATGTACCTCCTCCTCAAATCATTTTCTTGACTCTCATTAGAAAAGACACTTGACTGCCATCTGCTGGAAATCTGCCATAATAAAACATACAAATCTGATTTCTAAGGTATGATTAGTGACCCTTAGATGGAACACAATTCTACACTGCACACAATACATGGCAGCCCTACTGACAGCCATGTCCCCAACTCCAAACTCTTTATAATACATTCCTTTTCTCTTATGCTAGTAGAGAGTTCAAGTTCATTTTTGATTCCTTACAACCAGGAGAGTCCTAGAAAAAATACCCAGTTTCACTCATTATCTAGCTGCATGCACTCACTTAACTAAGTCATTTGGCCTCTGTGAGCCCAAGATTCTTCAGCTATAAGCTGGGCAATGACTGAAAGAGAAGCGTGTGAGATAAACACGTGTGAAAAGGCTTTGAAAGCACAATATGCCAAAAGAGTATTGAAAATAAGAAAACGAAGGACTTTCCTAGCCGTCGGTTAGGACTCTGTGCTTCCACTGCAGGGAGTGCAGGTCCAGTCCCTGGCCCAGGAACTAAGATCCCACATGCCACATGGCCAAAGAAAGAAAGAAAACAAGTCAATGATGCTGACAATTCAGACAGAGCAAAAGAAGATGCAAAATCTACCCCCATTACTTTTCTGCTTCCCTATCTTTCTTCACAGCATAGCGGAGAATCTTTTTAAACTTAGAAAGAAAAAGACACAGAGTAGAACTTCACTAATTTAAGATGGAATCAATAGGCACAGGTGAAGCATTGATTTGTGACCCTCTGAACCAGAGGCTCAGGAGTCCATCCTGCCTTCTTCCAACAGAAAGAATTGAAGGCAGATCATTGTGGCACACGTACGGTCTGTAGCCAGGAAAATTAGTTCCCACCCAAAATCAATAAATTAAAAGATAAATCCTGAGACATCTTGTTTCCATCCTCACAGTGAGTTTAATCAGCTAACTATTACAGGAGGTCCTGGGCATCTCAACAAGTTGATTTAAAACACCAATCACTCTCAGAAATACAAGATTAAATACAATTAGCAGCTGTTACTAACCCAGCCCAAAGTCTATGCTCAACAAAGACTTTTAGTGAAAACAAAAATCATCAGCTATCAGGTTTAAAATAAAGAGCTCAATATAGGGTATAATCTACTAATTTCCTGATCAACGGACATAGGCAGGAACCAGCATGTCACTGTATTTGAAACACCAGACCATACTCTCTCATCAGAATGACTCAATATATTTCATCCTGACCTTTTCCTTATTTTTTCCATATCTTACCTAATTCATTTGAGCTTGGGTGGTCAATTTATTTACTGGCATTTCTTCATTGAGTCTCCATATTTACAAAGCACTGCACTAGACAATTTAGATCCCATAAACATGAATAAAGATACGGCCTCTGCCTTCAGAAAATTTGAAGCCTAAGTTGGGGGAAAAAAACAGGCACATACGCAAGTTAAATCTGGTTAATTCATTCACTCATTTAATCATTCAACAGATACTTATTCAAACATAGGTGCAGAAGAAAAAATAAGACAAACATGATTGCTACCTAACAGAGGTTAGAGTCTTCACTCGAAGAGAGACAGTAAATACATTTAATTCCAACCTATAATAAGGGCTCTAAAGGAAAACCACATGTTGCCTAGAGTACACATTTTTTCCTGAGAAAGTCACATTTAAGATAAAGACCTGAAGAATAAGCGCCAGTTGTCCAGGTGAGGAGAAGGTAGTAGAATATTTCAGGTAAATGGGAAAGCACATATGGAAAAACTATAGAGGAAGAGAACTTACAACACGAGAACTAACTAAAAGGACACCAAAGTGATGAAAGCACAGTGACAGAGAGGAGAACAGGTCAACAGGCAACTGAAGAGCTGGACACGGGCCAGATCATTCTATTTGCCATGTTAAGGATCTTATGCTAATAGCAGTTAGAAGACATTCAAGGATTTTAAGAAGAGGACTATTCTAATCATACTTGCATTTCTAAAGATCAGTCTGGCTGCCTATGTCAAAAGTGAATTAAACATCTGTATGTCTTCTTTGGAGAAATGTCTGTTTAGGTCTTTTTCCCACTTTTTGATTGGGTTCTTTGTTTTTCTGGTATTGAGTTGTATGAGCTGCTTGTATATTTTGGAAATTAATCCTTTGTCAGTTGTTTCATTTGCTATTATTTTCTCCCATTCTGAGGGCTGTCTTTTCACCTTGCTTGTAGTTTCCTTTGCTGGGCAAATCTTTTAAGTTTAATCAGGGCCCACTTGTTTACTTTTGTTCTTATTTCCGTTACTCTACCAGGTGGGTCATAGAGGATCTTGCTTTGATCTACATCATCGAGTGTTCTGCCTATGTTTTCCTCTAAGAGTTTTATAGTTTCTGGTCTTACATCTAGGTCTTTAATCCATTTTAAGTTTATCTTTGTGTATGGTGTCCAAAGAAGACATACAGATAGCTAACAAACACATGAAAATATGGTCAATATCACTCATTATTAAAGAAATGCAAATCAAAACCACTATGGGATATCACCTCACACCGGTCAGAATGGCCATAATCAAAAAGTCTACAAACAATAAATGCTGGAGAGGGTGTGGAGAAAAGGGAACCCTCTTACACTGTTGGTGGGAATGTAAATTGATACAGCCACTATGGAAGATAGTATGGAGATTCCTTAAAAAACTAGGAATAAAACCACCATATGAACCAGCAATCCCACTCCTAGGCATATACCCTGAGGAAACCAAATTTGAAAGAGACACATGTATCCCATTGTTCATTGCAGCATTATTTACAATAGCTAGAACATGGAAGCAACCTAGATGTCTGTCGACAGATGAATAGATAAAGAAGTTGTGATATATATACACAATGGAATATTACTCAGCCATAAAAAGGAATGCATTTGAGTCAGTTCTAATGAGGTGGATGAACCTAGAACCTATTATACAAATTGAAGTGAGTCAGAAAGAGAAAGATAAATATTGTATTCTAACACATATATACAGAATCAAGAAAAATGGTACTGAAGAATTCATTTACAGGGCAACAATGGAGAATCAGACATAGAGAATAGACTTATGGACATGGGGAGAGGGGAGGAGAGGGTGAGATGTATGGAAAGAATAACATGGAAATTTATATTGCCATATGTAAAATAGATAGCCAACGGGAATTTGCTGTATGGCTCAGGAAACTCAAACAGGGCTCTGTATCAACCTAGAGGGGTAGGATGGGGAGGGAAATGGGAGGGAGTTCCAAAAGAGAAGGGATATATGTATACCTATGGCTGATTCATGTTGAGGTTTGACAGAAAACAGCAAAATTCTGTAAAGCAATTATCCTTCAATAAAAAATAAATTTTAAAAAAGTGAATTAGAGGATGACAGGAGTGGCAGAGCTATTTCAAATCCTAAAAGATAATGCTGTTAAAGTACTGCACTCAGTATGCCAGCAAATTTGGAAAATTCAGCAGTGGCCATAGGACTGGAAAAGGTCAGTTTTCATTTCAATCCCAAAGGAAGGCAATGCCAAAGAACGTTCAAATTGCCATACAACTGCACTCATTTCACATGCTAGCAAGATTATGCTCAAAATCCTTCAAGTTAGGCTTCAGCAGTATGTGAACTGAGAAATTCCAGATGTACAAGCTGGATTTAGAAAAGGCAGAGGAACCAGAGATCAAATTGCTAACATATGCTGGATCATATAAAAGGCAAGGGAATTCCAAAAAAATCTACTTCTGCTTCATGGACTATGCTAAAACGTTTGACTGTGTGGATCACAACAAACTGTAGAAAATTCTTCAAGAGATGAGAATACTAGACCACCTTATCTTCCTCCTGAGAAACTTGCATGCAGGATAAATAGCAACAGTTAGAACTGGACACGGAACAACAGACTGGTTCAAAACGGAAAGAAGTACATCAAGGCTGTATATTATCACCCTGCTTATTTAATTTATATGCAGAGTACATCACACAAAATGGTGGGCTGGATGACTCACAAGCTAGAATCAAGATTGCCAGGAGAAATATCAACAAACTCAGATATGCAGATGATATCACTTTAATGGCAGAAAGTGAAGAGGAATTAAAGAGGGTCTTGATGAAAGTGAAAGAAGAGAGTGGAAAAAGCTGGCTTAAAACTCAGCATTCAAGAATCGAAGATCATGGCATTTGGTCCCATCACTTCATGGCAAATAGATGGGAAAAAAGTGGAAACAGAATCAGATTTCATTTTCCTGGGCTCCAAAATCACCGTGGATGGTGACTGCAGCCATGAAATTAAAAGACATTTGCTCCTTGGAAAAGTAGCTATGAGAAACCTAGATAGTATATTAAAAAGCAGAGACATCATTTTGCTGACAAAGTTCCATACAGCCAAAGCTATGGTTTTCCCAGTAGTCATGTTTGGATGTGAGAGTTGGACCATAAAGAAGTCTGAGCATCGAAGAATTGATGCTTTCGAACTGTGGTGCTACTGAAGACTCGAGAGTGTCTTGGACAGCAAGGAGATCAGACCAGTCAATCCTAAAGGAAATCAACCCTGAATATTCACTGGAAGGACTGATACTGAAGCTCCAATACTTTGGCCACCTGATGTGAAGAGCCAACTCACTGGAAAAGACCCTGATGAAAGATTGAGGGCAAGGGGACAAGCGGGCAACAGAGGATGAGACAGTTGGATGGCATCACTGACCCAATGGACATGAGTTGGAGTAAACTCAGGGAGATAGTGAAGGAACTTGGTAGCCTGGCATGCTACAGTTCATGGGATTGCAAAGAGTTGGACTCAATTTAGCAACTGAACAGCAACAACAAGAGTGGCTTTAGGAAACCAGTTGAAAGCAGTGTGCCAAACTACAAATACCCAGCTATAGTTGGCCAGGTCACATAAGCAGCCACCATCTTGTAGTCAGCACTTATCACTCCACATCCTCAACCCCTTAAGTTAGAGGGAAAAGCCCTTTAAGCATCCTACAGTGAAACTCAGCACACACTTTCCCATAGAAACAGTGCTATAAAGGGCAGTTCATGGTTTAATGAATACTTTTTTTTATGGTGACTTTGCTTTTCATCTTGAGTAGCTTTATAATTAGAAGGGACCTAGAGACTTCAAAAGATTCCTTGAAACAGGCTATGAAGGTAATGAAAGGTTCTGAACATTAGTTTTGTGGTACTCTTGCCTAAGAGAAGCTAAACTACCTTCAGAAAATAAGTATATATAGGAAGTATAAGTTCATTTTGAAAATGTCAAACTCTTACCCATGCTTGGGAAGTCACTGAAGCTACAAGGTGCTGGAAGAGACAGGAAGGGGTAGGATCCAGTGTGTGGATGGAGATGTCAGCCTTAGGGTGAGCTGCTGTTACCCTGGACAGCACCTTAGTCCAAACCAGACTCCGAGTGGGTGCAGCACACCATGACTCCCAGACAGTGACTGGAGGACAGGCTAGACTTTGTTCTCCAAGTCTCCTTGCCTAGGCCCTCTTAGGGAGTGAACAATCCCTAAGTGAACAAAATGCAACATTCTTGGCCCTAGAAAGAAGGCAAAATGGCATGGTCTATGAGATGAAGACGAAGCAAAAGATGAGCAGTCTACGGCACAGTGGCTCAGAGCAGGGCTGTAGAACCACTGCATGGTTTTGAATCCTGGTTCACTGGCTGTGTGACTGTGGCTAAGCTCCTTGATCTATCTGTTCCTTGATTTTACCATCTAGAAAATGGAGGAAATAATCGTACCTACCTCCAAGATTTGTTCTAAGAATTGGCTTAATATTTGGTACACAGTAACAACAGTTTCAAAAAACTAAGATCATGGCATCTGGTCCCATTCCTTCATGAGAAATAGAAGGGGAAAAAGTAGAAGCAGTGACAGATTTTCTTTCCTTGGACTTCAAAATCATTGGAAATGGTGACTGCAGCCATGAAATTAAAAGACACTTGCTCCTCAGAAGGAAAGCTATGACAAAACTGAACAGCTTATTAAAAAGCAAAGACATCACTTTGCTGACAAAGGTCCATATAGTCAAAGCTATGGTTTTTCCAGTAGTCATGTATGGATGTGAGAGCTGGACCATAAAGAAGGCTGAGTGCTAAAGAACTGGTGCTTCAAACTGTGATGCTGGAGAACACTCTTGAGAGCCTCTTGGACAGCAAGGAAATCAAATCAGCCAATCCTAACGGAAATCAACCCTGAATATTCATTGGAAGGACTGATGCTGAAGCAGAAGCTCCAATATTTTGGCCACCTGATGTGAAGACCCAACTCATTGGAAAAGACCCTGATGCTGGGAAAGATTGAAGGCAAAAGAAGAGGGCGACAGAGGATGAGATGATTAGATAGCATCACTGACTTAATGAATGTGAACTTGAGGAAACTCCGGGAGATAGTGGACGACAGGGAGGCCTGGTGTGCTGAAATCCATGGGGTCGCAAAGAGTTGGACAGGACTGAGCAACTGACAACAATAACCATTTACGTGAGGCTTAACTGAATGAAATAAAAAATATAAAGAGAATGGAGATGTTTTCTCTGTATGAAGTAAGGCCATTTGCTACAAAGCAACAAAGCACTGAAGAAAATTTCTACAGAAAACTAAAAATGGTTACAGGACCATCTTGGAAAGGATAATGGTGTTAGTACAAAAACTGGCAACACCTCTAATTACTCCTTGTCTGAAAGACATCAAAGATATTCTTCACTTTCCATGATGCTCTGCCTATTAAGCTATTGTTTGCTCAGGAGTATCTCCAGCTGCAGTTGCTACAAGGAAAGCTGAATTCAGTAGGCAGCCAAATTTATAGCAAATTCACTGCTCCCCCTCTCCTGAACTCACCTGAATTCATGCTGAACACAGAAAAATAATTCTTGCCTCCCCAGATGGCGAACAGATTCAAGCTCTTTTTAAAATGCTCATCGTACTCAAATATGTTTCTCAGCAGGAAATGTTCTACCTGCTGCTGGAATACTCAGAGGATTAAAGAAGATTATATGCATATACTAATGGCTACATTTACTCAACAGTTATAGGAGAAATGAATATTTCAACACAAAACAACACTTCCACTTTCTCATTACCAATTCAATTATTTCCACACCAAACTACATTCCCCACTAGGAAATATGACTACATTATCCTCACTGATCTATCTCAACAATTAAGAAAGGGCTAGGCAACAGGCAAATACACATACCCATCCTTATTTAAGCCACCCTCATCTGCCTTTTAGCACCGGTGTGTTCATCACTCAGTCATGTCTGCCTCTGCAACCCCATGGACTGCAGCCCACCAGGCTTTTCAGTCCATGGAATTCTCCAGGCAAGAGTACTGGAGTGGGTTGCCATTTCCTTCTCCAGGGAATCTTCCCAATCCAGGGATCGAACCCAAGTCTCCTGCATTGCAGGCGGATTCTTTACCAGCTGAGCCACCAGGGAAGCCCATCCTCATCTGCCTTTTAGCACAAAGACAGCTAAAAAACAAAAGCCCTGGCTGCCAATACAGTCTGCAATGACCTAAGCCCTCCACAAGATATTGGTGATGTTCATACCAGGGAACACATGGTCCAGTAAGAACTAATCACTGAGCCCGACTCAAGCCAGTGACACAGTCTATGGCACTTAGTTCACATACTGGCATTGTCTTCTCTACAAACAGGGCCCTAATTTTGCATCTCCACATTCATGTCAAACTTAGGATTCAGATTCTAGGAGTAGAAATAGGTTCAGGAGTGAAGTTTAACATAAACCACTTGAAGGATCTAATAGTCAAGTTTCCACAGAGAAAGTATAATGTACTGTAGGTATTTTGAGTACAAAGGGATTTAATGCAGGGAATTCAAAGCTTACAGAACTGATGGAAAGGCTAAGGGAGGAGGTTCTGAGATGAGCCTTCAGAAATGACTCTCAGAACAATATACAATTGATCCACCACTGAGGCTGCCACTGGAGAGAGACATACAAAATCACATCCCTGTGCCTAGAGCCCTAGAATCAAGGAGCAGAATCAAGAATCCATTGAAAACATCACTGCCTCTTGATATTCAAGATTAGACACTGTAAAGCTTGTGTCTGCGCAAGTTGCTTCTGCTCATATTTCCTCTTCCTTGCTTGCCAGAAGAAACAGACAAAAGAGCCAAGAGAATGGTCTCCACCATCCTCCCACCGTCTATATTTTCATCCATCCAGTTGGAAGAGTCTGTTTCATATCCAGAGCCACAATTGTTAAAAGCTATTGAAAATGTATTTTTTAAGCATTCTAATATCTCTAAAGAAAGGTTAACTAAAAATGGAGGTTGCATAACTCCATCAACTGAATCTACCAAATGACTGCTACAAACTTCCCAAGATAAAAAAAAAAAGACTTCCCTGTTGGTCCAGTGGTTAAGAATCCACCTTGCTATGCAGGGGACTCAGGTTCGATCCTCGGTCAGAGAACTAAGATCCCATGTATTGCAAAGCAACTAGGCCCACATGCCACAACTACTGAGCCTGTATACCACAATGAAAGATCTCACATGAAGCAACAAAGATCCTTTGTGTTGCAACTAAGTCCCAATCCAGCCAAATAAATAGATAAATATATATATTTTTAAACTTCCCCACATATGTTCATTGCTCTAGTGCTAAAATACATGGAGAACTATAACTAGAGAATATTCCTTCGGAGTAAGCCTTAACCTCTCCATAAGCCAAAGGAACAATTCCTGAAACAAGTACAATTTTAAGCCTTTAACACTCAAATGTCCATTAGTGTATTAATTACTTACTAGAGTCCAGAGATACCAAGCCAGCAGTCTTTACACAGGGGAAGAAAAGAAACCTGGAAACAGAAAAGAATAAATGCAGGTATAGGGAGGGGACAGACATTTGTTGCTAAACATGTGGTTCATCTATTTTTGCAATTGAGCCATTAGACCAGTGTGGCCAAAAATGTACTCTCTCACATAGTCACTAGGGATTTATCAAGATCAGGAACAAGAAAAGAAAATCCATGCATCCTCATCATGGGACACTCCCTACCCAAATCTGAACCACAGATACCCGATCCATACCCACACCCTAAGAAAGACCCAGGCAACATTCCCACAAAAATATGGGGTGGGTCCCAAAGTGACAATCAATATCACCAGTTCCCAACTGTAGATCCACAGGAGAGACCCACCCTCTGGTATATTTTGTTTGTCCAAGCCAGTATTTGTTTCAAAATAGTGCTTTGAATGTCTTTAGATAGGACATGCACTCTCCACTTCAAAGTATGTTGTTGCTGTTCAATTGCTTAGTCGTGTCCAACTCTTTAGCAACTCCGAGGACTGTAGCCCACCAGGCTCCTCTGTCCATGGAATTCTTCAAGCAAGAATACCAAATGGGTTGCCATTCCCTTCTCCAGGGGATCTTCCTGGCTCAGGGATGAAATCCACATCTGCTGCATTGGCAAGTGAATTGTTTACCACTGAGCCACCAGGGAAGCCCACTTCAAAGCATGTCCTCACCTTCTTTTTCTATAATTCTTTTATCCAGCACTGGCACACTGACATTACCTTCCTAGCCACCCCTGGCCTGTTTTTTCCCCCTCCTTAAAGGACAATTGAAGAGTCCAGATCTGATGAAAATAAATGAAATCATCAGTCCTAGTGGGTATGGGATCATAAACGAGAGATAGACTAAGGGAGAGAAATGAAACGGAAAGGACAGGAACAGGAGGCTACACTCTGACTGGCACAAACACCATTCACTCTTTGCTGCTGGGACTAGAGGGGCATGGTGCCTGTACATCACTGTGGTTAAGAGACACAAAGTGCATAAGCTCACCTCAGCTGTGGGAGAGCATTCCCACATCAGGAAAGGGCTTCCAGAGTCCAGGCCACTGCCACATAAGACCACTCAGTTTGTCTCTTACTTCCAATGAAGGAAGGGAAGAGCCCACTTTGGCAACTGCTCAGGAGCCTGGGAATCTGTCCTGCCTCACGGTGGAGCAGCACAGCATCACTACTGGCTATTAAGTTGTCTATGAGGCTGTGGTCAACCCCCAGGCAAACCACGGTAATTATCCAGACTGGCTGTTCTCTGCTTGGGTTCCTCTCAGAGGTTCATTCTAGTCCCAGGGAACTATAAACCAGTTAACAACTCAACTCTAATTAATAAGCTCCTTAATGGAGATATAAACGTCCACATTTTTATCCTTTACGATGTACTTTGGGCTCTTTTTCCCTTAAATAACTGAATGGATGTCTCTGCTTCCTCCTTTTTCAATTCCTGCTTTCACATTGTTTTCTGGTCTCTAAATAACAGTAACTGTCTGTCTTCACTCTTTAAATCCATCACATCCCATGCCCCCTGCTCTCTGTTTATTGTCCGTCAGGGGCTTCCTTGGAAGCCCCATTGCCCAACTGTGAGGAGCAGGCAAACCTGCTTAAGTTTTCAAAGAGAAAGGGCAGAGACTTTAAAGAGAAAGGGTGTGGCTATCTACACACATGGAAGCCAGTAATGCCATGATATTTGAAAAAGGCAGATACAGTCACATCATACAGAGAAAATACAAATCACTGTTCTCCACTGAGGGCAAAATTCTAGCTGGAGCAGTTAGACTAAGGGCAGAGAGTGTTGGGAAGATCAGACATAAATATCTGGAATTTCTCTTTGTCAAACCTCAAAAGCTTATTTCAACCTGAAACATAATTTTATATTCATTCATGAATCTTTGTTATATTACACAAAACTTCAAACATATAAAAAAGTAAAGAGAATAACATCATGACCTCCATGAACCATTTCTTAGCTTCACTAAGACTCAATATGTGACCACATTTATTTCATCCACTTACCAACTCACTTTTCCCCAACACCCAATTAGCATGATAATATCAGATATATTATCATTTATTACTGCTAACGTTTTTATTACAATAAGTCACATAAGATAAAACATGCTATTTTAACCATATTTAACTGTACAGTTCAGTGGCACTAAGTACATTCACATTGTTGTGCAGCTCAAACACCATCACCCATCTACCAAATTTTTCACTTTCCTAAATTGAAACTCTGTCCCATAAAACACTAAGTCTCCAGGACCCCCTTCCCACCTCCTCCACCCATCCACTATCTAGCCCCTGGCATCTGTCAATGTGCTTTCTGAATCTATGAATTTGACTATTCTGGGTACCTCGTATAAGTGGAAACTGTTAGTACATACATCACTTCTTAATAAAAATTCTTATAAGGTCCAAGGCCTTGCACTAACAGTTTCCAAGCAATGGCCTTAGCGCACGGTCTCTGGTGTTAGACACACTGAGATCAGTGTATCAATTACACCGTTTAGTAGCTATGTGACTTTGAAGAGTTCCTTACCTTCTCTAAGTCTTGGCTCTTCATCTATAAGATGGAGTACATCTAATAGTGCTTTACTTACTTTTTAAAGTAAGGCTAATAGTGCTACCTCTTTGTGAAGAAAACTAAGAGTACAGGGGAACTGCCTGGCCCAGAGTAAGTGCTCAGATTTACTTTCGTGACTTTTACTGTTATATCAGAATTTCAAGAGAAAGAACTATTGCATCTTCCAGGAAAGACCCAAGTCCTAACAGAGGATTTTTTTAACAAGGTCATAGATCATCCTGTTCTTTAATGTTCTGATGCCAACTGGACAAAGCAGAGCATCGCCCCTTTCTTTAGAACCTTGGGTGACTCATCTCTAATACTTTCATCTCTGCCTCTGGGTGTGGCTAAAACTCACCCTATTGATTTCTCATTGTACTGAATGCCAACCAAGTCAAAAGTTAGATTTGACTGAGATCTGTGTTTAATCTGTTTCATTTTCATGTTCTCCCACTGAGAAGTGGGAGTAACTACAGTTCCAGGTCATAGTTTATTTGTTGTAGCTAAAGTGCCTTGGCTTTTACTAATTAGTTTTGTGACATTTGTTTGGACTTTGTGTTACCAGACATTTAGAAGGTGTATTTCAGATTTTCAAGGGTGCAATCCATTGTGTTTTCGAAACTGTGAGAGAGATATCCAGATGATCACCAAGCTTGGCTACTCTTTCTTGCTAGACTGGTGGGTGTACTGCATTACCCAGCCTTCCCTGCATTTAACTGGAGCCATGAGACAAGTTCTCAACATTATGTTTAAGGACAATGGGTTTTGCAAAGCAGGCAGAATGCAAAGATGTTATAACAGGCCTGCTGGAAAATATGACTTATAACCAGCTGTCCATCCTCAGATATTCAGATATTCCAGTATTCTGGAACTGCTGTGTGCTACATCCTTAGTATGTCATCAGATCTGGAAAATGAGCACAGTTTGATATTAGCATTTTATAGATTTCTGGGAAGGCCATGGTGATATGTAGGAGGTTTTATAAACTTAAGACAGAAAAGGCCAAGATGAAAAGTCCCACTATTAGAGAGTTTATATTATTTTGAAAGCAGGATTTTGCTTGCAAAAAGGTACATCTAGTCCGATGCCAGGGTCATCCCTGACTTTGGGTAAAGCTAGATTCTATGGGCTTAGCATCAAGAGATACTTGCAATGACTAAGCAGCCTCTACCATGGTGCCCTCTTAGGCAAGATACTTGGTGTTATCAAACATTTAGAAGGTTCATTTCAGCTGGTGGTTGGAGAATACACATACTCTCTAAAGGCAGTCACTGGAAGCAAAACAAACCCTGCTCCTAGAGAGCATCCAGCCACTCTAAGAAAGGACACTTTGTGAAGAAAATTCTGTAGCTGGAAACTCACATGGAGGTCTTGAAGGTCACAGGGAAGACCCTAAAAAAGTTGTTAATCATCTTGCGTATCATATCAATCCACATCATTAACATTATCTTTCTGAATACTAATTGTTTTTCAATCTCCTCAAAGACCCATTACTAAAAAGGCATCCATTGCCTTTTATTTACGGGTTTTTTGTTTTTTGTTTTTTGTTTTTTGTTTTGTTTTGTTTTGTTTTTTTACTGTGCCAAATGGCTTGTAGGATCTTAGTTCCTGGACCAGGGATCAAACATATGCCCCCTGCAGTGGAAGTGCAGAATCCTAACCACTGAACCGCCAGGTAAGTTTCCATCTATGCCTTTACATTAGAGAAAGAGCAGTGGGAGAAGGTGGGCTGTGAGCTGGGACAGGTATAACAGGTGGATATGGCTTTAGTGGTGATGGGGATCAGGTAACAGTTCAAGGTCAGTATAGGCTATGGGTTATTCTACAGAGTGAGACAACTCTGCATGGATTGTCTGGACCTTAAGGAAGAAGCCAGAATTAGGAAGGTGAAGGCATTTCGAGTCTCATAATTGGTGAGTAGAGGTCTTGAAGTGCTTCCCATTCACAATGATGCCCTTGGATCACGTATGAAAGTGACAGTCAAAACAAGGGCCAGAGGCACAGAGGAAGTTCTTACTTCTTACTGAGACAAAATCTGCTGTTAAATCACATTAGTTATCTGTGGTAGACAGAATGTATAATCTCCTCCTCTTCACTGTAGACATAAATATAATGGGACTTAACTCCCATGATTAGGCTACATTACATGGCAAATGTCTCCCACTCTATTGAAAATGTCTTACAAGATTTTCTGTTTCACTTTAATTCCTACAACTCCCAACCTCAAATCAGAAGCCACTTTGGGGATTTCATCATTGACTAAACTACCTAAGAACTGATGAGTGTGTATTCTCTCAGCACCTTCCTCCAGGAAACTGTCTTTCTTTTTCCCTGAGTTTGGGTCAAGCACTCAACTATACAAAATACACAGCTTGTATTCACTTATGTACCTTATGTGTGTGTTTGTGTGACCAGTCATATCCAACTCTTTGTGATCTAATGGATTATAGCCCACCATGTTCCTTTGTCCATGGAATTTTCCAGGCAAGAATACTGAAGTGGGTTGCCATTTTCTTCTCCAGGGGATCTTCCTGCCCCAGGGATCAAACCCACATCCCTTGTGTCTCCTGCACTGGTAGGCAGATTCTTTACCACTCTGCCACCAGGGAAGCCCTTACCTTGACTTCACCCTATTCTAAAAGTGATTTGGGAGAATGGGAATTCTAACATGTATACTATCATGTGAATTGAATCGCCAGTCTATGTCTGACGCAGGATGCAGCATGCTTGGGGCTGGTGCATGGGGATGACCCAGAAAGATGTTATGGGGAGGGAGGTGGGAGGGGGGTTCATGTTTGGGAATGCATGTAAGAATTAAAGATTTTAAAATTTAAAAAATAAAAAACTAAAAAAAAATAAAATAAAATAAAAGTGCATAGCATATCTTTCCAAAGTATTACAGGATTTTTAATGAATAAGTGAGAAATCTAAAGGAGGGAAAAATAAATTGAGGAAAAGGAAACTCAGAGTACAGGTCAACAGACAAAACACCTGCCACAAAATCTTTCTAGAAGTGAACCACAAAATCAGGCTCTCAGCTTTCCAGCTATCAGAGCAAAGAGAGAGACACTATCAATTAAATATTAATAATTCACACTGGCTATATGTCTGGTTGCTTGCTTTTAAAAACATCTATTCCTGGGAATTTCTTGGTGGTTTAGTGATTAGGACTCTATGCTTCCACTGCAGAGGTCCTGGGTTAGATCCCTGGTGGGAAAACTAAGATCCCACATGCCAGAAGGCCTAGACCAAAGGAAGAAAGAAAAAGGCGGGAATAAAGAGAACTATTTAGAAAACACACACACCTATTTCTGATAATGTCATCTGAGGAATTTTTTCCTCTGACCGTCATTGAAACAAGCCATGCAGGCTTTAATCAGTAGCTTAGAGGGAAGAATCTGGTTTATTTTTATTTTTTTAATTTTTTTTTATTTTTTATTTTTTTTACTTTACAATACTGTATTGGCTTTGCCATACATTGACATGAATCCACCACAGGTGTACATGAGTTCCCAACCCTGAATTGGCAAAATGTTTACCTGTTTACTTCATTTACTAGCACAACAGGGTCATGGTTTAGGGATGAAGAAACTGGGAGTGGAGACCAGAGAACATCAGACAGAAAAAGAATCACTCATACAGAAACGGTCAGTGAGGCCAAGTAATTGGAACCCTCAAAGGTAGAAAGAAAGAGCAACAGCTAGCAGTAAAGTCCCTAACCTTGGAGAAAGAGAAGACTGTGGAAAGGGCAGAGAAGTTCTTCAAGCCATAGGCAGACATTAAGAAGAAAAAGACACAGTGCCAGGAAACAAAACACAGAACCATACAGAAATATTCCCACTAGAGAGAGGCCTTAGGGATGTCAAATTCCTTATGACACCAGCCTCCTGTAAAGATAAGGGAACTAAGATCCAGACAGTGTGTCTGCCCCTGAAGCCACACAGCTGACACAAAGCTGATATCCTAAGACTCTGTTTAACATTTGGTAATGGGAAATGGACAGGCAGGAAGACCTTCCTGAAACTATGAAACTACTTAATGGCTGACTTGAGTCTAGAGCCAGAAATACAAGGTGGATGAGGAAGAAAAGTTACTTAGATAAAGTCATGCTACTCCACCATTTATTCGGACCTCAACAAGTACTGTGGCATATCTGACATATACCATATATAGGAGAGTTACTGGAATTATAGAACTGCTTACTATGTACCAGACAGTCCACTAAACACCCTCCTTGCAAACTGAATCCCTGCCAACAATCCTAGTAGGTAAAATCCATCATTTACATTTTGGTCTAGAAAACAGGCTCAGCAAGGTTAAACAGTTTCCTCACTGTCACACAGCTAGTGGTTGGTGGACACAAGATTTGAACACAATTTGGCTCCAAACTGTGTGCTCATTCTCCAGCCTAGAAAAATATTTCACCTTGCATTGAGCAAAGAGCATGTGTGTGTATATTCCAAGCACCAGAATTGAGTCATTCAGCTCAGGACCTCCCCGTGGAATGGAAAAGGCATAACCAGCCTGCATGAGACAAAGGACCCAACAGCAAATACATTCAGGGTCATGCCTAATGATTCCAGTTCATTGTACTCTATAATAGAGGAATATATCCATCTACATACACACAGTAAAATAAAGAAGCATACTCATGAAATCTGATCCCTTCCTGGGATCCTGTCCATGGCACGAGGTCACTTTTGTGAAGCTGCCCAGAACTCTGACAGCGCTCTGTGTCCTGAGTGAAATCAGCTCGAGTGGGAAATGCCCTTGTCTTGGGCCAGTGTCTTGCTATAGTTCTTCTACTGAATGATTTGGCTCTGCCCTGAGGGCACTTCTTATTGGACCGTGATGCAGTTCCTATCTCTCAAATCAGAATTTAAACCTTCACAAGAGAGTATTGATTGGTGCTGTCAAAGCAGCGAGATTCCAGAGCTGGGAAGGTGAGGGAGTCTGCCCCCTTTAATCAATATCTTCTTATTCATTAAAGCAGAAATCTGATTCAAATTTTTATTTTTTTTTTCTTCTTTTTTTTTTTTTTTAAATTTTAAAATCTTTAATTCTTACATGCGTTCCCAAACATGACCCCCCCTCCCACCTCCCTCCCCACAGCATCTCTCTGGGTCATCCCCATGTACCAGCCCCAAGCATGCTGCACCCTACGTCAGACATGGACTGGCGATTCAATTCTTACATGATAGTATACATGTTAGAATTCCCATTCTCCCAAATCATCCCACCCTCTCCCTCTCCCTCTGAGACCAAAAGTCCGTTATACCCATCTGTGTCTTTTTTCCTGACTTGCATACTCAGAGACTGAGAATCAGTGTTCTGATGGTTCAGTCTTAACTTGTCAACAAAAATGTGCCCCGTGTTTCAGCATCCCTGGATCTCTCTCTCCTCCCTTTCTTCTTCGGTCTGTCCCAACCTTGATGTTTAAATTCAAGCCCAGCTGACACCTATTTTTTGTCACTGTTCCTTCAGAGACATCCCAAGGCAACCTTCAACCCAGGGCCAGGGCTAGACAACTGCCAGGATTCTATTGCTCTGGGAATGAATGCATCATCCCAGCAGATACTTTCTGCCTTAATAGTCTGCTCTGTTCATCCTATTCCAACTGGAGCCTCTTAAGATCTAAACATTTGAGCCACTAAAGAACAGTAAAGAGGCTTAACAAACTTGCCAGAATAATTCATAAAAGTCACAGCCCAAAAGCTCTCCTGTAAATGATTTTAATCCAACACTCCTCTCAAACCTCCTACAGCCCTGCCCAGTGCAAAGGGCACAGGATTTACAGATTTTCAGACCTCATTTGGATCTCCAGTTCGGCTCTCTCACTAAAAGGGAGACTTTTGGTGAAAAACAGAGCTCTGGGCCAATTTTCCTCATTTGTAAAACACTGAATATGACCACTATTTCATAAAATTGATACAGAAATTAGACAGCATAAAGTGCTTCTCAGAATCACATAATCATAATCCCATACTCACAATCTCATCATCATTGGCTCATAGTAGGTTCTCAATAAATGTTCATTTCTCCATCTTTCTCTCAAACCCATTTCTCTCTCCCAGCAACCCCACTTGGTCTTTTCCTTCCCATTTCTCCATTTTCTGCCTTCTTTCTGTTAACCTACCTTATGCTCTTCTCCTTCTTGCCACCCTCTTTAATTGAACGCAAAACCATAAACTCTCAGCACCAGGAGGCTCTAAAGGAGTGTTATCAACCTGAGATGAGTCGCAGCTACTCACCAGCATGGCCATGGGCGGCAATCAACACTTCTGTCCCCCGTGGTCTCTCCTAGCCTTTCTCTCTCTTTCAGAGTTGATATTATTGAAAGTGGCAGATTCTTGGCAATTTCAGGAAATTTTCCAGAGAACAACTCCAAAGAACTGCAAAAAAAAGAAATTACAAGGATATGTCTGGGAAAAAAAAACCTTGTTTCACGGGTAAAAGAAGAAAAATAACATGTTTCTCACAGCTCTGATATAATGGTATACTCATTTCAGATAAGCTGTTTCAAATCTGATGCATATTTTCGTAAATCTGAGCCACGGGGTATCTCTCCCATTAGTTGTTATTGGTGTGTGAAAGTCCATCCATGCTGCTCCTGGAAGCCAATTTTTAGCCCCTCTTTCCAATTCTGTATTCAGTGATACCAAAAGGTAACTTGAAATTGAAATGGCGGCAGTGCCAATACCACAGAAATTGGCAACCACTACAAATAGTACCTTCATGGGAAATAGATGGGAAAACAGTGGAAACAGTGTCAGACTTTATTTTGGGGGGCTCCAAAATCACTGCAGATGGTGATTGCAGCCATGAAATTAAAAGACGCTTACGCCTTGGAAGAAAAGTTATGACCAACCTAGATAGCATATTCAAAAGCAGAGACATTACTTTGCCGACTAAGGTCCGTCTAGTCAAGGCTATGGCTTTTCCTGTGGTCATGTGTGGTTGTGAGAGTTGGACTGTGAAGAAAGCTGAACGCCGAAGAATTGATGCTTTTAAACTGTGGTGTTGGAGAAGACTCTTGAGAGTCCCTTGGACTGCAAGGAGATCCAACCAGTCCACCCTAAAGGAAATCAGTCCTGAATATTCATTGGAAGGATTGATGCTGAAGCTGAAGCTCCAATACTTTGGCCACCTGATGTGAAGAACTGACTCAGTGGAAAAGACCCTGATGTTGGGAAAGACTGAAGACAAGAGAAGGGGGCAACAGAGGATGAGATGGTTGGATGGCATCACCAACTTGATGGACATGAGTTTGAACAAGCTCAGGGAGTTGGTGATGGACAGGGAAACCTGGCTTGCTGTAGTCCATGGAGTTGCAAAGAGTGGACACAACTGAGCAAGTGAACTACACTGAAAATAGATTTTTTTTTCAGAGAACAAATTGTTAAATATTTACCAGCACATGATTGGATATGTTCTCATGACTTTGGCATTGATTCCTAGGCAGCCCCCTTTTGCTTGAAGGATCTTTTTAGTTTATTTTTGCAACAATGATTTTCTACAGGAATTCTACAAGCTTCCCTCATCATAATGAGTTTGCTCCTGCTGCTGCTAAGTCACTTCAGTCATGTCCAACTCTGTGCGACCCCATAGATGGCAGCCCACCTGGCTCCGCCATCCCTGGGATTCTCCAGGCAAGAACACTGAAGTGGGTTGCCATTTCCTTCTCCAGTGCATGAAAGTGAAAAGTGAAAGTGAAGTCGCTCAGTCGTGTCCGACTCTTGGCGACCCCATGGACTGCAGCCTACCAGGCTCCTCCATCCATGGAATTTTCCAGGCAAGAGTACTGGCATGGGGTGCCATTGCCTTCTCCTCATAATGAGTTTAGGCCTACAGAAACCTGTGTTTCTTTAAAACACAGATACTTCAGTTTATCTGTTGGTCATAACAGAGGCTTTACTAGTACTCAATCATGCAAATTCACTCTACCTTAGCTCTGTAAGAATGAAGGTGCCTGCTGGGCCAATAGTATATCTATATTCATTTTGTTCTCTATATTTAAATAGAGAATGTGAGATCATGAGGATTTCACTCCTTGAAAACCTCTGTCAGCTGCTATTGGCATCATTGAGCATTCCATTGCTCATACCCACATTCAAATAGAGTTCATTTTCTCCAAATATTATTCTGTGCTAGTAACCAAGAGGCCACGCAATGGGCTCTGGAGCCAGACTGCGTGGGGTTGAATCCCAGCTCCCTGACTTTCCAGCAGGTTCCTTCACCTCACTGGGCTGGATTGCGTGAGTAATACATAGCAAATGCTTTCAGCAATAACTGGCATACAGTAAATGCTAAAAAAAAAAAAAATGCTAACAATTAGGAAAAAGTAGAAATAGAATGTTTAATGAAAGGCAGGAAGTTCAAGCACCAGGTTTTAGCTGGAGAACTGGGGATGAGACTGGGAAACCCCTTAGAGGAAAGGTTTAGAATATTGCTGCTAGAAGCCTACATTAGTTTTGGAAGACATACCAGAAACTGTGTGCAGAGGTCCCCCTGTCCTCACTGTAAAAGTCAGAGACCTTCTAAATGGCAGCAGCTGGAGAGAACAACTGAGTCTCATATCCTTATTCAAGGCAAAAGTTCACCACCTCAGAGCTCAGAGTGACACAAAGGGTGATGTTCATATACAGACACCACAGTGGGCTGTGGGCTGTAGGGTAGGGACAATTCCTGACTGTAAGCCTCACCTCCCCACTCCTATGACCATTATAGAATGCAAAGGAGGGAGATTCATGGTAGTAGGGATCAACCTCTATGGTAATCATCGGCCCATTCCCCAAAAGTCTAATTCTTCTCCTTCTAAGCACATGGTGGGCTTATATTTCCCTTCTGTCTTCTAGTTAAGCAAGTCTATATGTCTTCCCTGGAGCAATAAAATGTAAACAGAAGTAATATGTGTCTCCTCCAAACTTCAAGGGCCACTGGGTGATTTGCCCACCTCCTTCCTGCCTGCCACACTGACTAGGAACACTCCATATGATAAGTTTTCATCAGTTTTCATCCCTGAATGTGAATATTCTAGAGCAAAATGTAAAGATTACCCACAATAGACATAAAGTAAAAACAAGATGAAACTTCATTGTTTTAAGCAAATGAGACTTTGGGAATGTTTGTTACTGCACAAAACCTATCCTGTACTGACTGATACAACCTTACTTCCACTCTAATGTATATTTTAAAATATGAATAAAGTCTTTGCAAACATCTTGTCTGTATTACTGGTAGCAAATTACTTGTGACAGCTGATCTCAGAAAATAACTAATAAAGTTTAAAATCACAAATTTACAGAAATGTAATTTATTACATACAAGATTCACGTTAAAGTTTTTCTATAAATTCCATTCATTTAGCAAGTTCATTTGTCTTTGTTTTCTTTATCCTTTATAGGACAAGGTGATCCATTTAATCTTAAAATTTCTATATTTTGACTCCATTAAAGATTCATGCCTGAAAGAAATCAAACAAAACTCCTACAAAGGCTAAACAAAGCAGACTTCTAGAAAGGAAATTCAGTAGCAGAATTGTTGTCATCTTCTGCTAAAATTTTCCCCTCCCCTTGAATTGCCCTAATCTCTTAAAGACTTTTTTATATGGTTCATTTTTTTAATCTTATTGAATTTGTTATAATATTGTTTCTGTTTTCCATTTTTGTTTTCTGACCACAAACCATGTGGGAGCTTAGCTCCCTGGTCATCACAGTCATGCTCAGTTGCTCAGTCATGTCCGACTCTTTGTGACCCCATGGACTGCAGACCACTAGGCTCCTCTGCCCATGGGATTCTCCAAGCAAGAATACTGGTGTAGGTTGCTATTTCCTTCTCCAGGGGATCTTCCCGACCCAGGGATCGAATCCGTGTCTTCTGAGACTCCTGCATTGGCAGGTGGATTCTTTACCACAGAACCACCTAGGAAGCCCTTAGCTCCCTGACCAGGGATCAAGCCCACACCCCTGCATTGGAAGGTGAAGCATTAACCACTTGACCACCAAGGAAATTCTGCAGTACCGTCATTTTTATCCCAAGAAAAACACTCCAAAAGCAACTAGAAAAAGAAGAAATGGAGAATCCCAGAGTTAGTAGAAGGAAAGAAATCTTAAAAATTAGGGCAGAAATAAATGCAAAAGAAACAAAAGAGACCATAGCAAAAATCAACAAAGCCAAAAGCTGGTTCTTTGAAAAGATAAATAAAATTGACAAACCATTAGCCAGACTCATCAAGAAACAAAGGGAAAAAAATCAAATCAATAAAATTTAAAATGAAAATGGAGAGATCACAACAGACAACACAGAAATACAAAGGATCATAAGAGACTACTATCAGCAGTTGTATGCCAATAAAATGGACAACGTGGAAGAAATGGACCAATTCTTAGAAAAGTACAATTTTCCAAAACTGAACCAGGAAGAAATAGAAAATCTTAACAGACCCATCACAAGCACGGAAATTGATACTGTAATCAGAAATCTTCCAGCAAACAAAAGCCCAGGTCCAGATGGCTTCACAGCTGAATTCTACCAAAAATTTCGAGAAGAGCTAACACCTATCCTACTCAAACTCTTCCAGAAAATTGCAGAGGAAGGTAAACTTCCAAACTCATTCTATGAGGCCACCATCACCCTAATACCAAAACCTGACAAAGATGTCACAAAAAGAGAAAACTACAGGCCAATATCTCTGATGAACATAGATGCAAAAATCCTCAACAAAATTCTAGCAATCAGAATCCAACAACACATTAAAAAGATCATACACCATGACCAAGTGGGCTTTATCCCAGGGATGCAAGGATTCTTCAATATCTGCAAATCAATCAATGTAATTCACCACATTAACAAATTGAAAAATAAAAACCATATGATTATCTCAATAGATGCAGAGAAGGCCTTTGACAAAATTCAACATCCATTTATGATAAAAACTCTCCAGAAAGCAGGAATAGAAGGAACATACCTCAACATAATAAAAGCTATCTATGACAAACCCACAGCAAACATTATCCTCAATGGTGAAAAATTGAAAGCATTTCCCCTAAAGTCAGGAACAAGACAAGGGTGTCCACTTTCACCGCTACTATTCAACATAGTTCTGGAAGTTTTGGCCACAGCAATCAGAGCAGAAAAAGAAATAAAAGGAATCCAAATTGGAAAAGAAGAAGTAAAACTCTCACTGTTTGCAGATGACATGATCCTCTACATGGAAAACCCTAAAGACTCCACCAGAAAATTACTAGAGCTCATCAATGAATATAGTAAAGTTGCAGGATATAAAATCAACACACAGAAATCCCTTGCATTCCTATACACTAATAATGAGAAAGTAAAAAAAGAAATTAAGGAAACAATTCCATTCACCATTGCAATGAAAAGAACAAAATACTTAGGAATATATCTACCTAAAGAAACTAAAGACCTATATATAGAAAACTATAAAACACTGGTCAAAGAAATTAAAGAGGACACTAGTAGATGGAGAAATATACCATGTTCATAGATCAAAAGAATCAATATAGTGAAAATGAGTATACTACCCAAAGCAATCCACAGATTCAATGCAATCCCTATCAAGCTACCAGCGGTATTTTTCACAGAGCTAAAACAAATAATTTCACAATTTGTATGGAAATACAAAAAACCTTGAATAGCCAAAGCAATCTTGAGAAAGAAGAATGGAACTGGAGGAATCAACCTGCCTGACTTCAGGCTCTACTACAAAGCCACAGTCATCAAGACAGTATGGTACTGGCACAAAGACAGAAATATAGATCAATGGAACAAAATAGAAAGCCCAGAGATAAATCCACATACCTATGGACACCTTATCTTCGACAAGGGAGGCAAGAATATACAATGGATTAAAGACAATCTCTTTAACAAGTGGTGCTGGGAAAACTGGTCAACCACTTGTGAAAGAATGAAACTAGATCACTTTCTAAGACCGCACACGAAAATAAACTCAAAATGGATTAAAGATCTAAATGTAAGATCAGAAACTATAAAACTCCTAGAGGAGAACATAGGCAAAACACTCTCAGACATAAATCACAGCAGGATCCGCTATGATCCACCTCCCAGAATACTGGAAATAAAAGCAAAAATAAACAAATGGGATCTAATTAAAATTAAAAGCTTCTGCACAACAAAGGAAACTATAAGCAAGGTGAAAAGACATTCTTCAGAATGGGAGAAAATAATAGCAAATGAAGCAACTGACAAACAACTAATCTCAAAAATATACAAGCAACTTCTGCAGCTCAATTCCAGAAAAATAAATGACCCAATCAAAAAATGGGCCAAAGAACTAAATAGACATTTCTCCAAAGAAGACATATGGATGGCTAACAAACACATGAAAAGATGCTCAACATCACTCATTATTAGAGAAATGCAAATCAAAACCACAATGAGATACCATTTCACACCAGTCAGAATGGCTGTGATCCAAAAATCTACAAGCAATAAATGCTGGAGAGAGTGTGGAGAAAAGGGAACCCTCTTATACTGTTGGTGGCAATGTAAACTAGTACAGCCACTATGGGGAACAGAGCCATGTGTACCCCAATGTTCATCGCACTGTTTATAATAGCCAGGACATGGAAACAACCTAGATGTCCATCAGCAGATGAATGGATAAGAAAGCTGTGGTACATATACACAATGGAGTATTACACAGCCATTAAAAAGAACACAATTGAATCAATTCTAATGAGGTGGATGAAACTGGAGCCTATTATACAGAGTGAAGTAAGCCAGAAAGAAAAACACCAATACAGTATACTAATGCATATATATGGAATTTAGAAAGATGGTAATGATAACCCTGTATGCGAGACAGCAAAAGAGACACAGATGTATAGAACGGACTTTTGGACTCTGCGGGAGAGGGAGAGGGTGGGATGATTTGGGAGGATGGCAATGAAACATGTATACTATCATGTAAGAAATGAATCGCCAGTCTATGTTTGATATAGGATACAGGATGCTTGGGGCTGGTGCACAGGGATGATCCAGAGAGATGATATGGGGTGGGAGGTGGGAGGGGGGTTCAGGATTGAGAACTCATGTACACCTGTGGTGGATTCATGTCAATGTATGGCAAAACCAATACAGTATTGTAAAGCAAAATAAAGTAAAAATAAAAATTTTTTTAAAATCCAAAGAAAAACACTCCAGTCCGTAAGGGATCTGCTGCTGCTGCTACTAAGTTGCTTCAGTCGTGTCCAAATCTGTGCGACCCCACCCCATAGACAGCAGCCCACCAGGCTCCCCCGTTCAGGTAAATTTCCAGGCAAGAGTACTGGAATGGGTTGCCATTTCCTTTTCCAATGCATGAAAGTGAAAAGTGAAAGTGAAGTCGCTCAGTCGTGTCTGAGTTTAGCGACCCCATGGACTGCAGCCCACCAGGCTCCTCCATCCATGGGATTTTCCAGGCAAGAGTACTGGAGTCGGGTGCCATTGCCCTCTCCGCCCTAAGGGATCAATCCTCCCCAGATATGTTCTTCTTTGGCCCAAATTTTCATTCTCACTGGAACTACTACAAATTGACATTTTCAAAAATAATTTTTATTGAAGGAAGATAGAAAAAAGGAAGTGAAAATAAACAGTATATATAAGAATATAATTAATGCTGGTTTTTTAAAAGCTGCTCAAAGGGGCATCATCATGATTAGCTTTGTCTCTAATTTGGCTGGTAGCGTTCACAGGCACTTTGCCTGAACTTCTTCACTTCTACATTCTGGTCTTCACATACTGGGACCACCTTGTCTCTTACCACATGACCACAGTCTAACTAAATATCTTCCTACCATCAACAACAAATGCCAGAACCACTTTAGCTGAATCTGATGTTTCCCCCACAACCCCAACAGTCTCCCCTTCAGACTTAATTTTTCTGATTCAGAGATATCACATTTATAATCCATTCTCACAATAGTAGGAAGAGGCATCCTTAGTCCCCACTGATGGGTCTTATCCTTCCCAGCTCAGGTTAATAGCTTTGTATATTTCTATAACTTTGTCATTAGCACATTGTGATAAGAACACACATACCCATGCACACTACATACACATATAATGTTAAGAAAAAGTATCCAGTCTAATCAATATAATCTTACAGTATTGAATGAACATCCATATTTACAGTGACTATGTTTACATGAAGTACACTAGTTAACAAAATGAGCTTTGAACAAGTATACATGGGTTTAGGTCTCACTTCCAGCACTTCATGGCTAGAGATCCTAAGGCAAATTATTTCATCGCTCTAAGCGTCTGCTCCCTTGAGTGTAGGCTAAGAATAATAGTGGCATCTACTTCAGGCAACTGATGTAAGCTAATTAACGTAAAGTAAGAGAATGCATATGAAGCTGTTAATATAGTGCCTAGAACACAGGAAGTAAGAGTAACTGAGCAGGTAGTGGTACTGGCGGCAGTGGTGGTAATGGTAGCAATATTACTATCATAAGTAAAATGAGAATCACTGTCTTATATTCCATTATCCACACATTTCTAGTGTAGCTTCCATAAATCTTCAGCCTTTTTCTAATTAATGCCCGAGAGTGATTTTTAAGTTCTTAAGAAATTCAAAGCGCTGTAGTAATTATCAATGACTCTGCCATATTACCCACATCATAGGCAAGACATTACCCATGCCCCAATGCTCTGGAATTATTCAGATTTGCTGATCTGACAATGATGCTATCCTTGTATCTTCAAAGAGTAAATGCTTTCCTTATTTCCTGCCAATCCACATCATCCACTTGCTTGAAACTCATCCAGATTCGGTCCTGCATTAGGAAACACATAAGTGTCCCCAAGAGAAATCAATCACTTAACAAAGCACTGAGCAATTAAACTTTGGTGCACTACTTTAAAAACAGCAAACAGAAAGGACTCACAGAGAGGGAAAGAAAGAAAAGGGAGGCAAATTTAAGTGGCTTAGCTTTGAGGGAGAGAAGAATGTGTCAACTCATTATGTGCTTCCATTTGGAAGGAAATCAAATGTTTTCATTGAAAAGCAAGCAGGAAACTTTCATGATTTAGTACCCAGGCAAACTCATAAATTAAGGCCAACAAGTCCCCAATGTAAACAGGTGCCATCACTCCTTACATAGCTCAACTGTCAAAAATCTAGTCTGATCTGATTGCAAGAGACAGGCAGGGTGACAACTTTGGGGACTCTCTGGACTAAAAGTACTAATTAGTAGACCATATCTCTTATCTGGCACTGTTTCAATATCCTTACCTAACACAGAAGCCCATGAACAGTGGGCTAAACTGAGCTTTGTCTTTGATGACTGGTTCATCACTTGAGGATTCCTACCTCTGGCTCAGAAGCAGCAGCCCTGAAACAGCCCTGGTCTTCTCTGCTGCACCCGGAAGCAGGTCATAATCCAAACCAAACAGTTTTCTAAGGCAACACATACCTATTGAGCGAGCAGTCATGCTGGCACTGTAGGAAATGTAAAACTACAGCCTTTGCCTTCCAGAGGCTCACAGTCTAGCCACTCAAGGGGAGGAAATTCTCTACCTCATGTTCTCAGGGTTGTCCCAGGATGCTACCCAAGACCAGTCCATTCTATCCTGCACTGATTCACATCTCCTTCTTGGAAACCAGAAAAGAACCTTCCAATTTCATTAGACACTGGGGTGAAAGTACAAATCTAGTTCTATCCTGGAGATGAGTCAACCAATCAAATCAAAGGCTTCAAAGGAGGTAAGTTCAGTACCAAGATAGAACCCCAAGCTCAACAGGTCAAAACAACAAAAACTATTTGCTGAGAATAGTACCCATAATGGTAGTCCCTTTTCTCATCAAGGTACGGTGTGCTTAGCTTACTTAGGGACCTCCCTGGTGGTCCAGTGGTTAAGACTCCATGTTTCCAATGCAGGGAGTGAAGGTTCAATCCCTTTACCCTGGGGTCAGGGAAATAAGATCCCACATGTCATGTGGCACAGCCAAAAAAAAGAAAAAAAAAATTTTTTTTTTGTAAAGCCCAGCTTGAAGCTGGTAGGGTACAGATAAGATAGGTATGCTGCTAAGCCATGCGACTCCCATCACTACTCTCCAGAAAGATTCTTGCATGCCTCTGTGGGCTAAGCAAGGGGATGGCCAATGGAATTCAATCCTTTAACTCAGATTTTTGAAAGACATCAAAGAGTCACTTTTTTTAAAACTTTTGACAAAGGTCAATTTCCATACTAATTCTTTTTTTTTTTTTAACTGAAGTATAGTTGATTTCCAAGAGTCACTTTTGAAAATCTGCCCCAAAAATTCACCCAAAGAGTCAACTACAACTCTGTATGTTTAAATCTTATAGACCTGAGACTTTGGGGCCATTTGAAGATGCCTTTTATTATATTACAGAACACTTCCCTTTTCTGCATTGGTATCCTTCTCATGTACAGAGAGCATCTTCAGAGTTCTGATGAAAACTGAGACTTCCAGGAAAATCCACAGATGAGGTTTGGAATTATCTTATGAATCAGCTGGATCTTGGCTTGTCAACCATTATCTATTATGAGCCTAACTAACTAGAAAACTAATCAGAAGTGACCCAAACAATGCATATCTAAAACAACATCTTAGTATTTGGGTTTGTGCTAAAATTCTTCAGGACTACTAACAAGAAGAACTAACATGAATTGAATATTTACCATAAGTCAGGAGTACAATGAGGCAAAGTGAGACTAAGCAACTTATAATTAGAAACACAGCTAGTATCTTTGAACAAGGATTTAACCTGGCTGGAAAATGGACCAAGCAGAAAGATCCAGCCACCAAACTTCCACACTGCACCACATGCTCCAGTCTACACCCTTATGCATTGAATGACCGGCATTAAATGACATCTCGGGCTTCCCTGGTGGCACAGTGGTAAAGAATCTGCCTGCTATGCAGGAGCCACAGGAGATACAGGTTCAGTCCCTCAATTGGTAAGATCCCCTGGAGGAGGGCATGGCAACCCACTCCAGTATTCTTGCCTGGAGAATCCCATGGACAGAGGCATGGCAGGCTACAGTCCATAGGGTCGCAAAGAGTCAGACATGATTGAAGTGACTTAGCATGCACACAAATGCCATGTTATACTTCTATCAACCATATTCTTCAATTCTGAGAGGATCCACTGCAATCCAGTTAAAGATTAAATCTTACTTGTCAAGGCACAGTGATGATATTTTTTTCCTTTTTAAATGTTTATGAAGATTTGGCAATAAACCATGAGAATCTAGTTCAGTTCTTCCATTTCCATAGAGCATTGGTACCCAACCCTTTCTACACATCAAAATCACTTAAAAGTGTTTAAAATAAAAGATTTATTTCCAGAAAATGAGCTCAGAGATTCTGACTAAATGAGTCTGGGCTGAGTCCTATGAATCAGTCCATTTTTAAGCATTTTTACAGAGAAGAAAAATGTGCAGCCAGAATTGAGGACCACCTTACATGATAGATGGGAAAACCTATGTTGCTCTGAAGAGAGATTATCAATTCCTTTCCTTCTGATAATAACCTCTTAGATTTTCTCTCTCCAGTCAGTTCAACAGCCTGCTGCCAGATGGATCTGCTCACATTACATCATTCCTCTACTCCTAAAGCATCCATACATCCCTTTTGCATGAGGAATTATATTCCGAATCCTTAGCCAGGTAAAAGGCTCTCTACATGGTGGGCCTAGTCCACCATTCAGCCTCATATCTGTCTTCCCTTGGGGATCCTCCCATTCCAGCTAAGTCTATCTGCCCTCTCGCCAAAACTCCTGCTTCTTCTGATTGTCTGATGTAGAGCATTCTGCTTTTATTTGCCCTATCCTTCAATCTCACTATCAGGTCCACCTCTGTACATCAAGGGGCTTTGACTATTCATTCCTCCTTCCTATCTTTAACCAGGATCCCCTCTCCTCTAGGGCCCTTGATTTGCCCAAAAGTCTACTGTAGTCACTTTTTCTTTTGGCTCAGAAACTCCTCCAGATCTTGCCTCCCTTACAGACCCTTGGACCCTTCACTCACTATCTAGCTTTTGTCCTGAATCCCTTGACTTTGCACCCCAGCATTCTCTTCTAGTTCAGTGCCTGTTTGGACTCAGAGGATGGACCTTGGACTACTCACTGTAGCTTTCAGCCATTCTTCCTGGGCTCCAAGCAGAGTGGTTTGGGGCAAGAGGGACTACAACCCTACCCCTCATCCATGAGGAATTGATCCATGTGGGCAGGGGTCTTTGTTCATTGTGTTTCTTAGGTGACCCAAGAGTCTAAAAGAGTGCCTAGTATGTAGAAGGCACATGGTAAATATTTGTTGAATGAATGCATGAATGAGTAAGTTCATGGACACATCATCATCACCATCACCTAACCTGGTGATGATGAATTATTTCTACTCTGTAAAGCAAATCCACTTGTGTTGAGGGGAAGATCCCTTATTCTCACTGAAAACTATCTATCATGTGATGGGTTATTTAACACAGTCATAATAACCAGAACCCTGATAAATGCTACACAGCATTTGTATTACCCTTTGTACTCTTCAATGCATTGTCCCATTTATTATCTCCGCCTATCCTGGTAAAAAATCTCATTTCTCTACTACAGATGAGAAATGAGGCAGAAACGTAGCAGGACTTGATCAAAGTCACACAGCTGGTTGAAATCAGAGTCAGGGCTGAAATCAGGGCCTGCTCTGCTCATCCCAGGCTCTCCCGTTGCTGCTGCTACATCAGTGCTGATATCCACTTCACCAAATACCATTGTACACACATCACCATAAACCTCCTCACAATCCGGCTGTGTAAGTCAGGGTTCTCCAGAGAAAAGAACCAATAGATAGATAGAGAAACACAGGAAGAGATTTATTATTATGAGGGGTTATGAGAAGTCCAATGATCTGCCTTTTGCAAGCTGGAGGCCCAGGAAAGCAAGGAATTTTGTTCCAGTCCAAATCCAAGAACCACAAGAGCAAGTAGGACAATTCTCAGTTCAAATCTGAAGGCCTCAGAAGCAAGAGTACTGATATTTGAGAGCAGGTGATGGATGTCCTAGCTCAAGCACAGAAAACAAATTCCCTCTCTCTCTGCCTTTTTGTTCTACTAAGGCCCTTGGTGGATTGGATGATGCCCACACACATTGATGAGAACATCTCTATTCAGACCACCAATTTAAATACTAATCTCACCCTCATTGACACACCCAGAAAAATGCTTTACTAGCTTTCTAGGCACCCTGTGACCCAGTCAAGTTTAGGCATAAAATTAACCATCACACCCGCTTATTGTGTTAGAAGGAATGGTGCAAGATTTGATGAGTTTCAATCGGAGAACAAATGTGGAAACTCAGGTAACAGGTGCTTTGTCTCCCCACATTTGGGGTGGTCACAAACAAATTTCTATTGAATCATGATAAGGGAGACGAGCTATTATTTAAAATCATGATAGTATGGACACCAAGAGGGAAAAGGAGGATTGAGATGAATTGGAAGATTGGGATTGACACTATACACTCAACAAACAAAAACAACATAAGATAGATAACTAATGAGAACCTACTGTATAGCTCAGGGAACTCTACAGAATGCTCTGTGGTGACTTAAATGGGAAGGAAATCCAAAACAGAGAGGATATATGTATACATATAGCTGATTCATTTCATTGTACAGTAGAAACTAACACAACACTACAAGGCAACTATAATGCAACAAAAATTAACATATATGCCTATGACCAATTAATGTTGATGTATGGCAAAAACCATCACACTACTGTAAAGTAATTATGCTCCAGTTAAAATAAATAGATTAATTTTTTTTTAATTTTAAAATCACAACAGCCCTTAAGAAAAGGGGATCCTGGCAAGAGAAAGAAAGGAGAGGTTAATAGTCAAAGCCATTTCTTTACAAAGATGGACCCAATGGTGACTTGAGAAGGGCTGTGGCGAGCTGAATTGTGAATTGCTTTGTCAGGAATGTAAAAGCAGCTTAGCTGAGTGGTTCTGGCTCAAGGAATCTCATATGACTGTGGTCAAACTATCAGAGGGGGCTTCAGTCATCTCTGGGCCCAACCGGAGCTGAGGAATCCACTTCCAAGCTCACTCTCTTCATTTTGCCAGGCCTCAGTTCCTCAGTGGCTACTGAGCTGAGGCCGATCCTTCCAGCTGCACAGTCACATGGTGATCAATTTCCCCCACAACCCAGAGATCTGAGACAGAGGAGAGGTCGGGGACAGGGACTAGAGTGAGGCAAAAGACAAGGCCAAGTGAGAATTGCAGGGGGCGCTCATGAGAACTTCCCTAGAGTGGGGCCTGAGTGAAAGTGTCTAAGACAGAAACTGCAGTCATCTTTTATAACCTCTTCTTAAAAAGGGTATATGTCCTAGTCTGCTTGACCACCATCTCAAAATACTATCTCATTATTATTGCTGTCGTTCAGTCACTCAGTTGTGTCCAACTCTTTGTGATCCTATGGACTGCAGCAGACTAGTCTTCCTTGTCCTTCACTAACTTCCGGAGTTTGCTCAAACTCATGTCCATTGAGTCGATGATGCCATACAACCATCTCATCCTCTGTTGCCCCCTTCTCCTCTTGTCCTCAATCTTTCCCAGCATCAGGGTCTTTTCCAATAAGTCGGCACTTCACATCAGATGGCCAATTATTGGAGCTTCATAATCAGTCCTTCCAATGAACATTCAGGGTTGATTTCCTTTAGGATTGACTGGTCTGATCTCCTTGTTGTCCAAGGGACTCTCAAGAGTCTTCTCCAGCACCAAAATTTGAAGCATCAATTCTTTAGCACTCAGCCTTCTTTATGGTCCAGCTCTCACACCCACACATGATTACTGGAAAAACCATAGCTTTGACTATATGGACCTTTGTCGGCAAAGGTATGGCTCCACTTTTTAATACACTGTCTAGATATGCCATAGCTTTTCTTCTAAGGACCAAGCATCTTTTAATTTCATGGCTGCTGTCATCTGATTATACTGCCATAGTATTGTCCATACAGACCTGGTACACCTCAGGTGAGGGGACTACACAGACTGGGTGTGAATTCCAGGAGGCAGAGGTCTCTGGGGACATGTTGGAGGCTGGCTACCAAAGACATTATTCAGTATTCAGACTGTGGGTAGGCAGATTTTCATGGATATTATGTTCATTTCCAAAATACCACCACTACACCAGACAGGTGTAGGTGACCAGGAATACAGGTAAGTGGGCTCTGTCTTTATAACACCTTTATTTACTTAACAAAATCCTCTTACATGTCTGTGATGCATGCACCTCCTTAACTGTTATAAGAGGCAGATATATTAAGGAGTTATATTAAGAGGGTATTAAAAACAGGTAGCAAGAATACACAGAAGAACTGTACAAAAAACATCTTAATGACCCAGATAACCAAGATGCTGTGATCACTCACCTAGAGCCAGACATCCTTGAAGGTGAAGTCAAGTGGGCCTTAGGAAGCATCACTATGAACAAAGCTACTGAAGGTGATGGAATTCCAGCTGAGCTATTTCAAATCCTAAAAGATGATGCTATGAAAGTGCTGCACTCAACATGCCAGTAAATTTGAAAACTCAGCAATAGTCATAGGACCTCAAAAGATCAGTTTTCATTCCAATCCCAGAGAAGGGCAATACCAAAGAATGGTAAAACTACTGCACAATTGTACTCATTTTGCAAAGTAATGCTCAAAATTCTCCAAGCCCAGCTTCAACAGTACATGAACCAAGAACTTCCAGATGTTTAAGCTGGATTTAGAAAAGGCAGAGGAACCAGAGATCAAATCACCAACATACACTAGATCATAGAAAAAGCAAGAGAATTCCAGAAAAATATCTACTTCTGCTTCATTGACCATGCTAAAGCCTTTGACTGTGTGGATCACAACAAACTGTAGAAAATTCTTAGAGATGGGGATACAAGACCACCTTACCTTCCTCCTAAGAAAACTGTATGCAGGTCAGGAAGCAACAGTTAGAATCAGACATAGAACAACAGAATGGCTCAAAACTGGGAAAGGATTACATCAAAGTTGTATATTGTCACCCGGCTTATTTAACTTATACGCATAGTACATCATAAGAAATGCCAGACTAGATGAAGCACAAGCTGGAATCAAGATTGCCAGGAGAAATATCAATAACCTCAGATATGCAGATGATGCCACTCTACTGGCAGAAAAAGAAGAGGAACTGAAGGGCCTCTTGATAAGTGTGAAAGAGGAGAGTGAAAAAGTTGGCTTAAACCCAACATTCAAAAAACTAATATCATGGCATCCAGTCCCATTCAGTTCAGTTCAGTTGCTCAGTCATGTCTGACTCTTTGCAACCCCATGAATCGCAGCACACCAGGCCTCCCTGTCCATCACCAACTCCTGGAGTTCACTCAGACTCACATCCATCGAGTCAGTGATGCCATCCAGCCATCTCATGCTCTGTCGTCCCCTTCTCCTCCTGCCCCCAATCCCTCCCAGCATCAGATTCTTTTCCAATGAGTCAACTCTTCACATGAGGTGGCCAAAGTACTGGAGTTTCAGCTTTAGCATCAGTCCTTCCAAAGAAATCCCAGGGCTGATCTCCTTCAGAATGGACTGGTTGGATCTCCTTGCAGTCCAGGGACTCTCAAGAGTCTTCTCCAACACCACAGTTCAAAAGCATCAATTCTTCGGCGCTCAGCCTTCTTCACAGTTCAACTCTCACATCCATACATGACCACAGGAAAAAACATAGCCTTGACTAGAAAGACTTTAGTCAGCAAAGTAATGTCTCTGCTTTTGAATATGCTATCTAGGTTGGTCATAACTTTTCTTCCAAGGAGTAAGCATCTTTTAATTTCATGGCTGCAGGCACCATCTGCAGTGATTTTGGAGCCCAAAAAAATAAAGTTTGACACTGTTTCCACTGTTTCCGCATCTATTTTCCATGAAGTGATGGGACCGGGTGCCATGATCTTCGTTTTCTGAATGTTGAGCTTTAAGCCGACTTTTTCACTCTTCACTTTCACTTTCATCAAGAGGCTTTTTAGTTCCTCTTCACTTTCTGCCATAAGGGTTACTTCATGACAAATAGATGGGGATACAATGGAAACAGTGACAGACTTTATTTTCTTGGGCTCCAAAATCACTGCAGATAGTGACTGCAGTCACAAAATTAAAAGATCCTTGTTTGTAAGAAAAGCTATGACAAATCTAGACAGCATATTAAAAAGCAGAGACATTACTTTGCCAACAAAGGTCTGTCAAGTCAAAGTTATGATTTTTCCAGTAACCTATGGATGTGAGAGTTGAACCATAAAGAAGGCTGAGCACCGAAGAACTGATATTTTTGAACTGTAGTGTTGGAGAAGACTCTTGAGAGTCACTTGGACTGCAAGGAAATCAAACCAGTCAATCCTAAAGGAAATCAGTCCTGAATATTCATTAGAAGGACTGATGCTAAAGCTGAAACTTCAATACTTTGGCCTTCTCAAGTAAAGAGCTGACTCACTACAAAAGCCCCTGATGCTGAGAAAGATTGTAGTCAGGAGGAGAAGAGGACAACAGAGGATGAGATGGTTGGATGGCATCACCGACTCAATGGACATGAGTTTTTTTAGCAAGTTCCAGGAGATAATGAATGACAGGGAAGCCTGGCATGCTGCAGTCCATGGGGTCACAAAGAGTCAGACAAAATTGAGTGACTAAAGAACAATTAAGGTGATACATTGGGTCATATTAAGGAGTCATATCAAAGAGTTATAGGCTTTGAAGTCAACATTTGCATTTGAGTCTTGGCTTTGCTGATTCCTAGCCATGCTATCTCGGGCAAGTCACTTTTCCTCTCCAAGCTTTGCTTTTCACATCAAGAAAAATAATTACTGCCTCTTTAAGGTACAATTAGACTTGCATGACAAAGTTCATTCATTCTTTGACAAGCATTTTCAAGTACATAGTTTGTCATCAGTGCTGAATTAAATCCTTGTTAAGCCCCAGTCTTCCTTAAATCTCACAGGATATTAAAAATAAGAACTGCAAAAGTTTTACATGCTCTATAAAATATTTTTTTCTAATTCTATCACTTCCTTTTAGTCAAATCACTTAACTGTCCAAGTATCAGTTTTCTCACGCATAAACTGTAAAATAATTAACTATAAGTGAAATTAAAAATGTAGCTCATTGAGGAACAAGTTAGGAGGATGTAGTGGAAGAGGGAATTTTAAAATGATAAATATTGCAAGGTATTTGCTGTTCTGTTGCTGCTCCTCTTTTGTTCTGTACAGTTGTGATACTATGATTTGTTACAGTAACCACCCAAGATTCTGAATGAGCATGAACATTTAAGGAGCAATACTTAAGGAGCAATACTCTATCTCTGCAGAATAGTGCATATGATCATAGGAAAATAAGAACAGAATAATTGCTTTTTGACTTATTATGAAAGACTTTTCATTGTTGTTCTCTTCCCACCAAAAACCAAGGGGAGATATAAGACTCCTTCATCTTGTGACCTGTATTCCTACAGCTGTGACCAAACTATCGATATATGATCAAGAAACACTTGGCAGACATACACTTCCAAGCCCCACCCCCTCCAGTTCCAGCACCTCCCTTCCTGCAGTGTACGGAATCCAGTAGGAAAAGATGTCTAGAGCAAGAAAAACACAAGGGATGGAGACAATGTATTTTAACTTCTGATGTAGGGCAGTCAAAGACTGAATAAGCCATTACTGTCTACGGTCAGGATATGAATTCTGATACAAAAAAAGAAACCAGTTCAGTGTGTCCAGTATGGACCAGCAGATGACAGGAACTGACACAGCGTGATCATCGTGTTAGGTGACTTGCGGGTTGGGGCTGCCATGTGGTTAAAAAGGAGAAGGATGGAAAAAAGGAAAGGTTGGTAATGAGGCAAGACACCCAGGACTGAAGATAGAGGCAACCAGAGAGAAATTCCCAGCCAAAAGAATGCCCAAGGGATATGTTAGAAATCAGTGATGTTAATATTCAATTTAAATCATTCTCTCATCTTCCTGGGGCTGTGCTTCTTTTCCATTATTTCCAAACCATCAAAATAAAAAAAGCTACAATTCACGATGCAAACAGGATTGCATTAATTTTGCTTTTAAAAATTACAGAGTGGGGAGTAGTGTTCTGCCTGGAGAAAAGCAAACAAGGAAGTGACCCTGAGCACTGACTGGAGACCATGACCACAGAGAAGCAGGTCCCAGTGGGAACTGACTCAAGAAATACAAGCTCTGCCTCAGGCATCCTCAGGGATATCAAGGAGAAGATCCCCACAGCACTTGAGATGAAGCATATTTAAGGTGCTTAAACCATTCTATCACAAGAAAGAGTATTTCCATAGGCCAGATGATTCCTGAATATTTTGTTTACATATATGTATGTGTACACATGGGCTTATATATATAAATATATGCATGTATGTATGATGCACAGGGTTAATATATGTATGTATATGCTTGAATTAAATTTTTATAACTGCATGTAGTACATAATATAATGTATATAAAATGCTTAGCACAGTGCCTGGCACACAATGTCAATTGATAAATATTGCTTAAGCAGGAAGACGACAAAAGGTATCTTAGTACCTGGCCCTAGAATTCCTCTCAGGGGCAAGAAGAGGTTTTGTGTAGAACAAGGCATTGAGGTGTAATATGAAACTGAGGGGTATGGGCTATGGTTCTAGACAGGGCAGATTTCCTAGAGACACATTAAGGGGAAGGGGGTGGCAGGCAGTGTTACCGGCATCTGGTGAATAAAAGTCAGGAATACTACTAAACATCCAGCAAAGAATAGAGTCGTTCTCTGGAACAAAGAATTAGAGTGGTCCCTCCTTATCTACAGTTTTACTTTCCACATTTCAATTACCTGCAATCAACTGTGGTTCAAAAATATTAAATAGAAAATTTCAGAAATAAATAATTCCTAGGTTTTCAATTTCTCGCTATTCGGAGCAGCATGATGAAGTTCTGTGCTATCCTTCTCCATTCTGCCCTCGCTGTGACTCATCCATTTGCCCAGTGTATCCTGCCCATTACTCAGTTAGTAGCCCTCTGGGTTTTCAAATCCACTGTCTCCATCCATACCACAGTGCATGTGTTTGAGTAACTCTCATGTTACTTAACAACAGCCCCAAAGCCCAAGAGCAGAAATGGTGGCAATTTGCCTGTGCCAAAGAGAAGTCATAAAGCACTTCTTTTAAGTGAAAAGGTGAAAGTTCTCTACTCAAGAAGGATAAAAATCATATGTGGAGGTTGCTACAGTCTATAGTAAGAAAGGAACTGTATCCATGAAATTGTGAGGAAGAGAAAGGAAATTGCTGCTAACTTTGCTATTACACCTCAGACTAGAAAAGTTACAGTCACAGTGCATGGTAAGTGCTTAGTTAAGATGGAAAATGCATTAAATTTGTACAATAAGACATTAGAAGAGAGAAAGATCACATTCACATAACTTTTATTACAGTATATTTTATAGTTGTTCTATTTGATTATGGTATTATTGATGCTTTTGAACGGTGGTGTTGGAGAAGACTCTTGAGAGTCCCTTGGACTGCAAGGAGAGCCAACCAGTCCATTCTGAAGGAGATCAACCCTGGGATTTCTTTGGAAGGAATGATGCTAAAGCTGAAACTCCAGTACTTTGGCCACCTCATGCGAAGAGTTGACTCATTGGAAAAGACTCTGATACTGGGAAGGATTGGGGCAGGAGGAGAAGGGGACAACAGAGCATGAGATGGCTGGATGGCATCACGGACTCGATGGACGTGAGTCTGAGTGAACTCCGGGAGTTGGTGATGGACAGGGAGGCCTGGCGTGCTGCGATTCATGGGGTTGCAAAGAGTCAGACATGACTGAGCAACTGAACTGAACTAAACTGACACTTAACTTATAGATTTTATCAGAAGTATGTATGCATAGGAAAAACAGAGTATATATAGGGTTCAGTACTGTCCATGATTTCAGGCATCCACTAGGGATCTTGGAACATATTCCCAGCAGATATGGGGGAACTACTGTGTGTGTGTGTGTGTGTGTGTGTGTGTGGTGTACACGTGCACATATGCACGCTCAGTCATGTCCAACTCTTTGTGACCCCATGGACTGTAGCCCACCAGGCTCCTCTGTCCAAATGATTTCCCAGGCAAGAGTACTAAAAACTGTTGCCATTTCCTCCTCCAGGGGAGCTGCCTGACCCAGGGATCAAACCCGCATCTCTTATGTCTCCTGCACTGGCAGGCAGATTCTTTACCAATTACTATATCCAGCCCCAAATTCCAATCCTGCAGAGGTTAGCTGGGAAGATAAAGGTGCGAACATTATCAATAAGCTGTTCTGCACTAGAAGTCAACAGGAACCAGCAAAAAGAGAAGGATAAAGAGAGCTGGATAAACAAGCTAGAAGAGAAGAATGACTGAATAACATGCCAAAGATGCTAGAGGACTTTTAAGAACTAAATATTCTTTGCTTCCTCAGTGGCCCAGTAGCTAAGACTCCAGGTTCCCATTGCAGGGGTCCTGGATTCGATTCCTGGTCAGGGAACTAGATCCCACATGCTGCAACTAAAAGATCCTGCGTGCCTCAACCAGGCCCAGAGCAGTCAAACAAATTCAAAAAAATAATAATAAGAGGAAATGGAGGAGTTGGATATATAAGAGTTTCTTTTTTAAGGTGCTAAATGTCTAATTCACAGTTTGAAGTTGTTTTCATTGTTATCATCCAAATCCACTCATCTCCCCAAACTTTCAGTATAGGCTGCCACATGCAAAGACCCTAGGTGAGTGGATTGTACAGATGATGGTGTATGTGCGTCTGGGTGTGTAAAGTAAGGAAATCACCTGAATTCCACATTGAGGTCAGAGGGAAAAGACCAGCATCAGACCCAAAGAAGAAAATAGGAATTCTGAAGGGATAGAAAGCCAGAAACAAAGGTGCCTGTGATAATAAAATAATCTAGGAATTGGAAAAAGGGTAAATAGTATTGAATCAAACTTTATCTAATTTTAAGGGACAAGAATTTCTTCACTCCCATATGGATTATAGCTTTAATTTTTTTTAATCAGTTCACTACATAAAGTCATTCTCTTATTTTTTGTAAAAGTTCCAATCTGAAAGAACTCCTCACACGTTTTTAAAGAGAGGTACTCAACCTGAGAGGTCCTAGCTGGCATACAGTTAAGCATCTGGGCCTTGAGAAAGATGACCAAATACACAGCACCCCTTTCACCACCTTATTAGAAATGTCACATTTTAGAACCATTTCATATAATGAAAATACACGAGGCACTCTTTGAAAAGATAACAGCATTATAGAAATGAGGATTCCTCAGTAACAGGCAAAGAGATGAAGCAACATTTCCTTTTGTGCAGTGCTATAAATTCAAATATGGTCTATGAAAAAATAGGTGATAAGCATTGCTTTACATAAAAATAACCAAACTTTTAAAGCCACATTGGAGGAATTCCCTGGCTGTCCAGTGGTTAGGACTCTGTATTTCCACTGCAGGGGACATGGGTTCGATCCCTGATTGGAGAAATAAGTTACCACAAGCCATGGGGCCAAAAAAAAAAAAAAAGTTGCATTGGACAGTTTCAGAACCTCTCCTAGGGAATGACAAACACTAACTTATGAGAAACAAGAAGGCTTGGGGCCAAAGATCAGTTGGCTAACAACTAGGAGAGCACAATAAAACCTTGAATTGCTGTGCCCTGAGAATTATAACCAATGTGAGATGGAATCTAGCAATAAGCAATAGATAAAACAATAAAGGCCTTCCATTTTCTGCAGTATGAAATTCCTGACAGCTCATCTAACCCCTTGGTGTCTAGATCTCTGAAGTTACTTAATGAAACAGCAGTTGTCCAAGACCAGAAACACTCTGTAATAACAGTTTCCCTGTGAACCATGAATCAAAAGAAATAGATCCAACCTGACACCCAGCCTCTTCTCCAAAGAAGTCTTTTAAAAACACCATGAAAGCCAATTCTTCCTCCACAGGGGTCATGCCCATTATCTGGACAGGAACCACAAGCCATATTCTGGTTTTTGAGTGAACTGAGATCCAATCAACAGAAGTCTCATTTGAGCTCCTGACAGTTTAATTTAGCTTAACAATTACATTTGTAATTTGATAACCTCTCTATCTTGATGGCCAATAAAAAAACACTTCCTTGAGAGATAGAAACAACATGATTAAGAGAAACGGAAAAAAAGGATTTAAGTTCTTTGAATCAGCCCAGCTCTGCCTTCAACATTTATATTAGTTATCCATCCCAGTCTTTATCATTCTTCTTTGCTGCAACAGGCTGACTGCTATTGGTTATCACTGACAATACATAGAGAAAGCAGCTGAGTTCTCTCTGAACTCATCCACAGGGCAGTGGAAAAAGGGTCTCCAACGTATTCCTGTTCTGTGGGGTCACCATAGCAATTCACACCAGTCAGGACAGCCAACAGTGGCAGCTTCCAGATTCCACTTCTATAAGGACTCCATGGACCACCCCCTCCCTTTGGAAAAATGACTCGGCAACTAGAAGGAGCCATAAAGAAAAACATATAATAAAATAAGAAATAAATAAATGATAAGCTTTAAAAAAAGAAAAAGATAACAAAAACAGCTTTCCCTGGAGCACCATCTGAGTGCTGTATTTGTTCTCTGCTCCTTATTATAACAAATTACCACAAATGAAGTGGCTGGAAAAAAACACTCACTTATTTCTTAGAAATTCCAGCATACTGCTTTCACTACACCAAAATCAAGGTATCTGCAGGGCTGAGTTCCTTCTGGAGGTCCTAGGGATGAATCCACTTCCAAGCTCATTGAAGTTGCTGGCTGATTTGCTGGCTGAAGTTGCTACCTGATTGTCCTTGCGGTTGTAGGACTGAGGTCTCTGTTTCTTGCTGGAGGTCATTCTCAGGTTCTAAAGGCTGCTCATGTTCCTAATTCACAGCCACTCACCTCTCTCCTCAAAGCCAGCAACAATGGGTCAAGTCCAGCTCACACTTAACAATCTTTCTGATGATTCCATATGCCTCATCTTCCCAATCATCTTCATCTTCTGCCACATTTATCTGGCTCTAGCCAAGGAAATTTCTCTACCTTTAAGAGCCCATTTGATCAGACTGGGCTCACCTGGATAAATGAAGCTATTCTCCCTATCATAATTTTAACACATTTGCAAAATCCCTTCCCAGAAATTTTTAGATTAGCATTTGATTGAATAATCTAGGACAGGAATCTGGGGAGATGTGTTTAGAATTCTGACTACAACAGTTGCCCAGCATCACAACCACTGGAACTTCCTTCCTCAGACCCAAGGAGGGCTTCCTTTTGGTATCTCTTTTTATTTTTGGCCACACTGCACAGCACATGGTATCTTGGCTCCCTGACCAGGGATTGAACCCACATCTCTTGCAGTGGAAGTGTGTAGTCTGAGCCACCAGACTGCCAAGGCAGTCCCAAGAATCTCTTATTTTACAGTTAAGCACTTGTACAATAAAAGCTCATCTAAAAAGTCCAAAACTGGGCCAAACTCACACTGCATAAATCACTCTATTGAAGAGTTCTGTCACTGATCAACCACATGGAAAACAGATCCATCCTTCCCTTTTGCCAGCTCACATCTTCTCTGTCACCATCACATCTCTTACTCTTCTTAGCAAATACTCATTTCTCAACTAAGTGAATCTCCCGTAATTCTTGCCCCAAAGACAGACAATAAAATTTCTATTGCAGGAGCACCATTTTTCAGCACACATATGTTGGATACCCATTAATAAATATATAACATAAATATGAAATGAATGCACTCATCTTTAGGCTATTGTCTCAGCTCCAAATTTGTCTTTATTTGTTCAGCCTTTTGGTGTTGAGGTTGGGACTCTGAAAACTACATTTCTCCTTTGGCAGCTGGTACCACATTAGTTTCTGCTCACTTGGGCCCTAAAAGGAGCCTAAAGGATGTACAAAAAGGGATGTCTGCCATTATGAGCACCATCACCCCACCAGTGACCCTTCACTTCCTTCTCCCAGCACAGCAGTTAGTACCAGCCTCCATCTACTTTTGGCACTTCCAGAACAGACTCATCACACCCCCTCAGAGGTGCTAGGGCCCCTCCTCAGAAGTCTAAGTCCCAGATCTGTGAGCCCCCTCCTCTAGGCCCACAGGTAACAGGCAAACAGAATGCCTTCCTTAGATACCTGAGCCCCGGGACTGAGGGGCTCTCTTCCCCACTTCCAGGTTCTGGCAACCCCAACACCTTTCCTTTGTTACCACATGTGTGGCAGCTGCTTCCCACGGTTATCAACGCTGGATTACCTAAGGGTTCTCTGCTTACTATCTCAGACCACCAGCAACAGTGTGCCTAATTCCCATATTAAACTCCCTCTGTTGAAATACCTAGTACAGTTTCTGTTCCCTGCCTAGATCCTAAATGATATGTCTTAAGTTAGACATATAGAAGTCAGATGAGTAAGAATGGGATCCAAAAGTATAGGATATTCAGACACAGAAGGGCCTTGGAGATCACCTAGCTCAACTCTAACATTTTGTCAGTGGGGAAACTGAAATGCAAGAGAGGCTGACTCACTCGAGGTCACAGTTGGTAGTGACGGGCCCAGCAGTGGAGTCTAAGCTTCCTGACCCCCAGTCCAGCACTCTTTGTGATACACCTACTGTACAGTGTTTACAATAGCCAGGACATGGAAGCAACCTAGATGTCCATCAGCAGACAAATGGATAAGGAAGCTGTGGTACATATACACAATGGAATATTACTCAGCCATTAAAAAGAATACATTTGAATCAGTTCTAATGAGCTGGATGAAACTGGAGCCAGAAAGTAATCCAGAAAGAAAAACACCAATACAGTACACTAACACATATATATGGAATTTAGAAAGATAGTAATGATAACCCTGTATGCGAGACAGCAAAAGAGACACAGATGTATAGAACAGTCTTTTGGACTCTGTGGGAAAGGGTGAGGGTGGGATGGTTTGGGAGAATGGCATTGAAACATGTATAATATCATATGTGAAACGAATCACCAGTCCAGGTTCAATGCATGATACAGGATGCTCGGGGCTGGTACACTGGGATGGCCCACACTGGGATGGGGAGGGAGGTGAGAGGGGGATTCAGAATGGGGAACACATGTACACCCATGGTGGATTCATGTTGATGTATGGCAAAACCAATACAATTTTGTAAAATAATTAGCCTCCAATTAAAATAAATAAATTTATATTTTAAAAAATAATAATAAATTTTTTTTAAAAAAAAGTGTATACAATTGCTCCTGAGCTCAGAGGCATCAGAAGGCTATATTCTGAACAAATTCTCAGTTCCATATCATTGATCTGTCCTGTCCAACATGTCTTTCTTACCAAGCAATTTATCTGTCTACAAAGAAAGAATGCTTAGGTAATAAGAAACCCAAAATGCTATCCTTTGTCATCCTTACTGGAGGATTCAGGACAGTTAACCAATAAAGCAAAAGTTGGCCAAAGGAGAATCTATTAGGTCTAGTAGCCTGTCCTTGAGAAAAAGAATCTATCTAGCGTTTCTTCTTAATATCTTTTATCCACTATTAGGAAAGTGATCTAGCCCTGAAAAATGGAGAGGGAGAGACACAGAGATCAGGAAAGAAAAGAGAAAGATAACATTCTCCCAGATATTTCAGAATATCTAATTTGCCTAGATTCATTTTATTTACTCATCTACTATGTGTTTAACACCATGCTAGGTACCGTGGTAAATTCTAAAGAAACAGAAGATGCTTTATACGCAATAACTGTCTCTTGACTAAAAAAAATAAATAAATAAGGCACAATCTTAAAGTTAAGAATTGTGTTTTCTTTGGTGGACAAAACTAAGGACTTAAGTCCAGGACACAGCCGTCTCAGCTAACTTTGTGATATTGCTGTGAACAAACAAGAGGAAGAGCTAGAATATATAGGAGCTTTTGCAACAAAGACCACATGGTCAGAACATCAGAAGATTACTGTTAATCAAAGAAAACAGGATATTGCAAGTTACTCAATTTAGCACATTACTATATATGGGAAGATGCAAGAGTCTAGGCTCTTTGAAATCATTCCTTTGATATGCACCTCAGCTATATCCAGGGCCGGAATCCTGCGTTTTCTCATCCTGCGCCTTCTCATCCTGCACCTTCTCACCCTGTGCCTTCTCATCCTGTGCTTTCTCATCCTGTGCTTTCTCATCCTGCGTCTCTTCAGGGTGTAGTGTAGGAGGTGGCTGCAGTTGCTGCTCATTAGATGGTGGGCATCCTATTTCCATTCTGAGTCCCCTCAAGGTTCATCACTGGGGAGACCCCAGTGCGATGGCTTGATGGCTGCAACATCCTCCACTTACTGATAGGGCAGACTTTTCATTCACAGTCTATTTCTAGAGACATCACTATATATAAATATAATCGGAAATACTACAAGATAGCAGATAAGCACATTAGGAAATTGGGTGGCATCAGTGGAAAGTACTTTAGAGCAACAATCCCCAACTTTTTTGACCCCCGGGACCAGTTTCATTGAAGACAATTTTTTCCATGGATGGGGGCCGGGGGGAGGGTTGGAGATGGTTTTGGGATGATTCAAGTGCATTACATTTATTGTGCACTTTATTTCTATTATTATTACATCAGCTTTACCTCAGATCATCAGACATTAGATCCTGGAGGTTGAAGACCCCTGCTTTCAAGGAGCACATAGGATAAGAACCAAGTGTGCAGAGTGGAGCTTGAGTTCAAGGTGAAGGATGTCTCCAATTCATCCAGGTTAAAGGCCTCCTGAACTAAGAGAACAAAGACTTGAAGGAGCCTTTGAGAGGTGAGAAGGGGAGGATGAGTCTATAAAGAACTCAAGCTTCTGAATGAAAAATTGATCTTTGATACACAAATCAACAGAGGGGCTAGTATAAAGAATGCTGTCCTAAAAGCAGTTTTAGAAGATGTAACCTTTCATTGGGTACTAACTTCTAAGCACTGCCATAAATTTGGTGGCACTGAACAACAGAAATGCATTCTCATTCAGTGTGGACACCGGAAGTCCTAAATCAAGCTGGTCAGCAGGGCCACACTTCATTCGAAGGCTCGAGGGGAGAATCCTTCCTTGTCATATCTAACTTATGGAGGCTCCAGGCTTTCCCTTTGTTTGAGGCTGCATAACTCCAATCTCTGTCCCAGCTTAGATGGCTTTCCCCTCTGTATGTCTAATCTCCTGCTACTTTTCTCTTATAAGGACACCTGACATTAGATTTCAGGCTCACCAGGATTGTCAAAGATGATCTCATCTCAAGAACCTTAACTTAATTACATATGCAAAACCCATTTTTCAAAAAAGAAACAGGTCACATTTACAAGTTAGGGGTGGGGATAGGACGTGGATATGTCTTTTGAAGAACCCTATTCAAACTACTACAACTAGTATTATCTGAAGCTGTTTGGATACATTTTCTCTTCCCCAAGTCAGAACTGGGCTTCCCTAGTGGCTTGGACAGTAAAGAATCTGCCTGCAATGTAAAAGACCCAGGTTCGATCCCTAGGTCAGGAAGATCCCCTGGAGAAGGGAAGGGCTACAGACTCCAGTATTCCTGCCTGGAGAATTCCATGGACAGAGGAGCCTGGAAGGCTATAGTCCATGGGGTCGCAAAGAGTCAGACACAACTGAGTGACTAACACTGTTACTATCAAGCCAGAATTAAATAGTAGACAAACAAACATCAGGAACTAGCCTGGTGGTCCAGTATCTAAAGCACTGTGCTTCCAATGCAGGGGGGGCCAGGTTCCATCCCTGGTTAAGGAACCAGATCCCATATGCCCACATCTAAGAGTTCACATGCTGCAACTAGAGATCCCGCCTGCCGAAGCTAAGACCCAGCACCGCCAAATAAATAAGTATAAACACCAGTGGATTCATCTCCCCCCTCCTCAACTGTTAGAGAAAATTCTTCCCCTGTAACAACTGACAGTAATTAGCATTTATTGCCTTTTTACCACGTGTAGGGCACACTGTAAGCATTTTGATATATTCTATGTGATGATTAAATTAAATCTTCATTAAAAAACCCCATGAGGCAGGTACCATCTTATCCTCATTTTACAGATGAAGAAATAAGCAGAGAAATGTTAACAAAATTTGTCTTAGGTCCCACAGCTGAAGCAAATTGAACCAGAATTTGAACCCAGTCAGCCTAGACTTTTTCTTGACAGATTTATTGAAATATAATTTATATAATGCACAATTCACCCATTTAAAATATATAAATGCCTATGGTTTTAGTATATTCAGAGTCATGCAACCATCACCACAATCAATTTTAGGATGTTTTCATCACTCCAACAGGAAACCTCACATGACCTTAGCTGTCACCTCCCAATCTCCCCATCTCCAGCCCCAAGCAGCTACTAATCTACTTTGTGCCTCAATAGATTTACCAATTCTGGACATTTCATTTACATAAATAGAACCATACACTGTGGTCTTTTGTGACTGGCTTCTTTCACTTAAGTGAAAAAAGTGAAAGTGTTAGTAACTCAGTCATGTCCAGCTCTTCGCAACCCCATGGACTAGAGCCTGCCAGGCTTCTCTATCCATGGAATTCTCCAGGCAAGAATACTCGAGTGGGTAGCCATTCCCTTCTCCAGGGGATCTCCCTGGCCCAGAGATCGAATCCGTGTCTCCTGCACTGCAGGCAGATTCTCTACCATCTGAGCCAACAGGGAAGACTTCTTTCACTTAACCCAACTAGTATTAACCAAGTATTAACCCACTTAACCCAATGTTTTCTAGGTTTTATCCATGTTTTAGCATGTATTGGTACCTCACTCCTTTTATAGCCAAATAATATTCCATCATATGGGTATTTCACATTTTATATCCCTGTTCAATATTTGGGTTATGTCCACTTTTGCCTGCCTGCACTTTTAACTTGCACGCTGTAACTACTTGCATAATCATAAATAATACTCTCTGTAGAAGAACCCGTCATCATGAGCCGAGAAGCTAAAATTACTCCAAAGAAAACTTTCTGGCAGTCTCTCAGAGGTTTTTATCTAGAATAAATGAAAATTAGTAGTGAATGGTAACTCTCTTGTCTTGCAATCCTTCTTCAATATGTTTCCACAATCTCACCTGTACTAACCTGTACTCATCTGTCCTAATTCATCCTTGCCCTCACCAGTAGTCATGAACGCCACAAAATTTGTGTACAAGCTATTTCTTAGGAGTGATGACAAGCAGAGAATCTAAGTGACTTCCTCAAGTCCCACAGCTCATGGGAAACAGAACCAGTCAAGGACTTATCCTTGTGACCACCGCCACTTTTCTTTGCACCATGGGCTCTCCATTACCTATCCGACTCTGCAATCCTGCAACCTTCTTATCTCCAAAAGAATGCTTGAACTGGCACATTTCTTTAAATTTTTAAGTATACACAATTTTAATATATATATAAGTAGAGGGATATCACAAGCCCATAATTCCTTTCTCTCCACTTCAAGGCAATCATTAACTCATGAAGGATCTTGTTTCATTCAAACATGTCCCACTTCTCCAGTGGTGTGGTGGTGGATGCTTAACAACCATCTCTCCCATAACTTGTATGTTTGGGGATTTCTCTGACTTATTTCAACTTACCAGCATAATGGTTCTGAGTGTGGGTTAGGAAGAGATGAGCAGAGACAGAAGGTTATATAGTATCCTCACCATATAGATACAATAAATGGAATCATTTCAAGAGCATAGCTAATAGTAACCATAATAAAATATAACTAGGAAGAAGTTTTGAGTGCTTATTATCTCTATAACAATACATTTTATTTAATCACAGGTTTATAGAATTCAATTTTCAATAATGACTATGGGCTTCCCTGGTGGTTCAAATGGTAAAAAGTATCTGCCTGCAATGCAGGAGACATGGGTTCAATCTCTGGGTCAGGAAGATCCACTGATGAAGAAAACGACAACCCACTCAAGTATTCTTGCCTAGGAAATCCATGGACAGAGGAGTCTGACTGACTACAGTCTATGGGGTTGAAAAGAGTCAGACACAACTGAGCAACTAACACACACAACCAACTAGTTCAAAAAATTCCTAAATTCTAACAGCCAGCTCTTGCCAGTAAGCTAGATCGAGCCCACCACTGCACTCTTCCTTTCCCAGACTACTTTTTTTAAATCCCAGACATTATATCACATTAATCATAATCATTTCAACATGCATCTCTAAAAAATAAAAATGCTTAGAAAACAAATCCACAATATCATCATCATATACAGCATTTAATAATAATTCCTCAATAGTCTCTAAAAGTTCTTATATTTCATGGATTGATATGTGTCACAAGACGCTGTCCATACAATGGAATATTACTCAGCCATAAAACGGAACAAAATGGGGTCACATGCAAAGATGTGAATGAACCTAGAGTCTGTCCTACAGAGTGAACTCAGTAAGAAAGATAAAAACAAATAACATATTAACACATAAATGTGGAATCCTGAAAAATGGTACTGATGAACCAGGACAGGAATAGAGACACAGATGTAAAGTGGATTTATGGACACAGAGGGGGAAGGAAAGAGTGGGATGGAATGAGACTAGCACTGACACATACACACTACCAGGTATGAAACAGCTAGTGGGAAGCTGCTGTATAGCACAGGCAGCTCAGCTCAACCCTCTGTGATGACGCAGAAGGATGGGAGGGGGGTGGTGGGAGGCTTAAGAGGGAGAGGATGCATATACATAGACAGCTGACTCACATTATTGTGTAGCAGAAATTAACACAACATCTTCAAGCTACCGTATTTCAATTTAATTTTTTTAAAAAATTAAAAAAGAAGACACTTTTCACCTATAATCTGCCCCCCTATACAACTTATTTGGTTATTGATCGAAGAAATGAAGAGTGTGTTGCCCTTTCGGTTTCCTTCACTAGAAAAAGATCTCACCAGGCAAGAACACAGGACATCTATGAAGTACAAAACACCAGCTCTGGGAACTCCTTTTCTATGGGCTCTTTGGACTTAACTCCTCAGGATGGGCCTCTGCTGTTCATAACCAATAAAACCTATGAGAATTCTAGTCCTATAATATCAAGATGGGGAATATTTTTTTAATACTGGAATAAAACAAACCAAAAAAAAAAAAGTGTTTGGATGGTTCAAATAAAGGTGGCAGCACCCATGTCCCCACTACCTGATGTGGAAGAAAAAACCCACCACCACCACCAAGACCTTGTCACCCTTGTCACATCCCAAGAACAGGCCGTGGACGCAGGGTTGTGAGTTAAAAGAGGGGGTGACAAGTCTGAGGGATAGTTGGCAGGTGATGGCAGAAAGCTCAGTCTCCACCTTGAAACTTCAGCTTTCTCCTTTCCCAAGGATTCTGTGTAGGCTGCTGGGGCTTCAGCTCCAGTTGTCACTGCAAATGCTGCTTGGCAGGAGCAAGAAGCTCAAGAGTCCCTGATGTGTTTCTGAAGGCTTTCAAAGATGAACTAGCTCTTCTGCATTTTTCTTTCTTTTTTTCTTCCTAAATATAGTGCCAGGAATGAAAACCTTGCTCAACCTATTTCCCCAACTTGGCAGTTCTGACAGTTTTATTGCAGTGCCTTATTAAAGCATAGCCATGCATTTACATAATTAAATCCAGGTCTGCTTTTCTCTCTGCTGCATCCACATCTGTCACTCACTGTAGTACAGCGTGGTATTTCCATCTCTCTGTGTTAAGTGAGATCCTGGAAGCTCGGGTGGCATCGTCCCCTGATACCAATGAATATTCTCTAATGGAAATGAAGATGATAAGTTTCAATGATGAGTGGAGATAAATGGCTCCCTGCCTTTCAGCAGGAAGTCACTGGCCTTTTTCATTGCATCCTACAGCTGGAAGGGACCTTTAAAAAATCATCTGATATAGGGGTGGCAAACTGCAGTTTAGGCCTGATTTGGCCCCCAGTCTTTGTTTTTGGCCACGCCAGTAGCATGCAGGATCTTCATTCTCCAATCAGGGACTGAACCCATGCCCCCTGCCCCCTGCACTGGGGGTGCAGAGTCTTCACTATTGGACCACCATATTTTTAATATGATCCTTGTAATTATTTTGTTTGCTCTTAATCTGAATTAGTTATCAACACTTAAAATTGGGAGATTCATGTAAAAAGCCAAAATGAGGGCTTTTCTCAAAAAAATAAAATTATAAGTATCGACCACTTTGGACCTCTCCCACCTACCAGTTTTATCAGCTAGACCTGAAAGGCTGCTGCCCTTTTCAGGTGGGGTGTGGATCTGCAGGTACTCCCCACTCCCCTTTCTCATTCAGTTGCTGCTCCTGTTCAGTCACTAAGTCATGTCCAAACTCTCTACAACCCCATGGACTGTAGTATGCCTGGCTCCTCTGTCCTCCACTGTCTCCCAGAGTTTGTTCAAATTCATGTCCACTGAGTTGATGTTATCTAACCATCTCATGCTCTGCCTCCCCTTTCTCCTTTTGCCTTCATCCTTTCCCAGCATCAGGGTCCTTTCCAATGAGTCAGCTTTTTGCATCAGGTGGCCAAAATATTGGAGCTTCAGCATCAGTTCTACCAATGAATATGCGGGGTTGATTTCCTTTTGGATTGACTGGTTTGATCTTGCTGTCCAACGGACTCTCAAGAGTCTTCTCCAGGACCACAATTCAAAAGCATCAGTTCTTTGGCACTCAGCCTTCTTTACGGTCTCTCAGATATGTACATGACTACCAGAAAAACCATAGCTTTGACTATATGGACCTTTGTTTGCAAAGTGATGTCTGTGCTTTTTAATGCACTGTCTAGGTTTGTCATAGCTTTCTTTCCAAGGAGCAAACGTCTTTTAATTTCAGGGCTGCAGTCACCATCTGCAGTGGTTTTGGAGCCCAAGAAAATAAAATCTGTCATTGATTTCACTTTTCCCCCTTCTATTTTCCATGAAGTGATGGAACCTGATGCCATGATCTTAGTTTTCTGAATGTTGAGCTTCAAGCCAGCTGTTTCACTCTTCTCTTTCACTCTCATCAAGAAGCTCTTTAGTTCCTCTTCACTTTCTGCCATTAGAGTGGTATCATCTGCATATCTGAGGTTGTCATTTCTCCTGGAAATATTGATTCCAACTTGTGAGTCACCCAGCCCAGCATTTCACATGATGTACTCTGCATATAAGTTAAATAAGCAGGGTGATAATGTATAGCCTTGATGTACTCCTTTCTCAATTTGGAATCAGAAAGTTGTTCCATGTCTGGTTCTAACTGTTCCTTCTTGACCCACAGACAGGTTTCTCAGACAGGTCAGGTGGTCTGGTATCCCATCTGTGAAAGAATTTTCCAGTTTGATGTGATCCACATAGTCAAAGGCTTAAGCATAGTCAATAAAGCAGAAGTAGATGCTTCTCTGGAATTCCCTTGCTTTCCCCATGATTCAACGAATGTTGGCAGTTAAATCTCTGGTTCCTCTACCTTTCCTAAATCCAGCTTATACATCTGGAATTTCTGAGTTCACATACTGCTGAAGCCTAGCTTGAAGGATTTTGAGCTTAACCTTGCTAACGTGAAATGAGCACAAATGTACAGTTAGTTTGAACATTCCTTAGCATTGCCCTTCTTTAAGATTGGAATGAAAACAGATCTTTTCCAGTCCTGTGGCCACCACTGAGTTTTCCAAATTTGCTCACATACTAGGTGCAGCACTTAAACAGCATCATCTTTTAGGCTCTGAAATAGCTCAGCTGGAATCCCATCACCTTAACTAGCTTTGTTTATAGTAATACTTCTACACCCCCACTTGACTTCACATTCCAGGATGTCCAGTTCTAGTTGAGTAACCACACCATCATGGTTATCCGGGTCATTAAGACCTTTTCTGTATAGTTCTTCTATGTATTCTTGATGCCTCTACTTAATCTCTTTGGTTTCTGTTAGGTCCTTACCATTTCTGTCCTTTATCATGCCTATTCTTGCATGAAGTGTTCCCTTGATATCTCCAATTTTCTTGAGATTTCTAGTCTTTCCCATTCTATTGTTTTCCCTCTATTTCATTGCATTGTTCATTTAAGAAGGCCTTCTTCTCAGGAAACTCTGTATCTACCTAGAGGGGTGGGATGGGGAGGGATATGGGAGGGGGGTTCAGAAGAGAGGGGATATATGTACACCTATGGCTGATTCATGTTGAGGTTTGACAGAAAACAACAAAATTCTTTAAAGCAATTATCCTTCAATTAAAAATATTTTTTTTTTAAAGAAGGCCTTCTACCTTATGACCCAGCAATCCCACTGCTGGGCATACACACCGAGGAAACCAGAATTGAAAGAGACACATGTACCCCAATGTTCATCGCAGCACTGTTTATGATAGCCAGGACATGGAAACAACCTAGATGTCCATCAGCAGATGAATGGATAAGAAAGCTGTGGTACATATACACAATGGAGTATTACTCAGCTGTTAAAAAGAATTCATTTGAATCAGTTCTGATGAGATGGATGAAACTGGAGCCGATTATACAGAGTGAAGTAAGCCAGAAAGAAAAACACCAATACAGTATACTAACACATATATATGGAATTTAGGAAGATGGCAATGACGACCCTGTATGCAAGACAGGGAAAGAGACACAGATGTGTATAACGGACTTTTGGACTCAGAGGGAGAGGGAGAGGGTGGGATGATTTGGGAGAACGACATTCTAACATGTATACTATCATGTGAATTGAATCGCCAGTCTATGTCTGACGCAGGATGCAGCATGCTTGGGGCTGGTGCATGGGGATGACCCAGAAAGTTGTTATGGGGAGGGAGGTGGGAGGGGGGTTCATGTTTGGGAATGCATGTAAGAATTAAAGATTTTAAAAATTAAAAAATAAAAAACTAAAATTTAAAAAAAATAAAAATAAAAATAAAGAAGGCCTTCTTATCTCCCCTTGCTATTTTCTGGAACTTGGCATTCAGATGGGTGTATCTTTCCCTTTCTCCCTTGCCTTTTGCTTCTCTTCTTTCCCCAGCTATTTGAAAAGCCTCCTCAGACAGTCACTATACCTTCTTGCATTTCTTTTTCTTTGGGATGGTTTTGGTCACTGTCTCCTATATAATGCTATGAACCTCTGTCCATAGTTCTTCAGGCACTCTGTCTACCAGATTTAATCCTTACTCAGCCTGCTGTGCAAATGCATGTGACCTTCTCAGACCCTGCTGAAGTTTGAGTTTATAACACCCTTCACATTACAGGTGAGAAATTCCAAGGAACTTTAAGAGTTAGTTAATCACTGATCTCTGGTTTCCTAACCCAAAAGCAGTTGAAAAACAATTTATTTGTTGGAAGTGTCCAAAGACCTGAATTCTTTTTACTTTATTGAAGTATGAAAGTGAAAGTGAAGTCGCTCAGTCATGTCCCACTCTTTGCGACCCCATGGGGTGTAGCCTACCAGGCTCCTCCGTCCGTGGGATTCTCCAGGCAAGAGTACTGGAGTGGGTTGCTGTTTTCTTCTCCAGGAGATCTTCCCAACCCAGGGATCAAACCCAGGTCTCCCGCATTGCGGGCAGACGCCTTACCATCTGAGCCACCGGGGAAGTTGATTTCTAATGTTGTGTTAATTTCTGCTGTACTGCAAAATGCTTCAGTTTCTACACAGATATACATTCTTTTTCATATTCTTCTCCATTATGCTTTATCACAGGATACTGAATATTGTTCCCTGGGCTATATAACAGGACCTTGCTGTTTATCCATCCCAGATGTAAAAGTTTGCATCTGCTAAGCCCAAACTCCCACTCCATCAGTCCTTCACCTGCGTTCCTCTTTGGCAAACCCAGAGTCTCGTTGTGTCCTATGTCCAAAGGCCTGAATGCTGATTTGAGCACCATCACTCACTATAAGATGCACAAGACTGGACCTCTAAGGCACACGTTTCCTCCTCTGTAAAACTGTACAATTGTACAACTGCTTATTCTAGCATGTTGTCCACCTCAGAGAGTTTATGGGGACTGATGTGCTGAGACAGGTCAAAAAGTCTATACAACTTTATGCTTATTAATATTATTATTGATATTTTTATAATATTTTGCTTGAAATTTTAAGTTCACTAATTTATTACCACAAAATATTAAGTACACTCATCAATTCATCTCAATGAGTATTTCTTGACCCCCTACCATGAAGATGTTCAATGTGATGCAAAGTAACATACATGAGGAGATGAGAGTGTAAGAACAAAATAAACATGTGTCAAATGAAATATATGGCACATAGTACATAGTACTGGAGAAGGAAATGGCAACCCACTCCAGTGTTCTTGCCTGGAGAATCCCAGGGACAGGGGAGCCTGGTGGGCTGCCGTCTATGGGGTCGCACAGAGTCGGACACGACTGAAGTGACTTAGCAGCAGCAGCAGTACATACTACAAAGGATGATCTATATGCTGCTCAGACAGCATAAGATGGCCTCCACAATTACATTCCCATTCAAAATGCTGCCAATCCCCTTAGAAGCCTGAGATAAGAATCTCTGCACTCTCTGTACTAGCATCTCAGAGCAGCCGCCAAAGCAATACCAATGCTTATACACCCAGAATGCACCAAGCACTGACTCCAGCATTTTACATGAACTATACCATTTAATCTCTCAACAGTCCCATGGGGTAGGTACTTTGCATTCCTGCTTTTCCAGATAAGGAGATGAGACACACCAAGGTCAGGTGACTTGTCCGAGGTCATACAGCAAGTAAGCAACGGAGCCGGCAATCCAACTCAAGCGCGCATCCTCTTCCTGTGCCAGTGACATGCCTCCTGCACTCCTTGCTCTGAACCAAATTCACATCACAACGTCTTTCAATTCTGCACGTACACTCCCACCCACATCCAACCCCATGTGTCATTTGTCTGATACTTCTTGACCCCACAAGCCCTTTCATTCCCTCTGCCAGCTTCTGCCTTTCCATATCCTGTCACAGTCAAGCAAGCCCAGTCAGGAATATTTTCCCTCCCGCCTGGATCAAATTGTTATCATTATGAAGATGACTGTTTACTCACTGACATCATCACACTAATGCTTATTAAACTCATATTACTGCTGAAAGGCAAGTGTGACTTGATCTTCACAGTGAGTCATTAAGTGCAACCAACACTCAAAGAAATGCTAAATTGATGGTTGTGATAATCCTCCTAATCATCAGATTCTTTTTGATGATCTCCTTGTTCTCAGCAAGTATGCTGATAGGACCTTAATAGTCCCTTTACTGGCAAGCCACCACTAGCCTCCTTGAGAGTCCAAAATGCACTGTTTATGTGAATGTGTATATGCAAGCGGGTTTACATGCATACATATAATTATTTACATTAGTTACATCTTGCCTTGTTTCCAATTATGATCACATAAATTACAAGATGCCACAAAATAAAAGCAGGTAAAAAAAATAAAGAAAAACAAACAGAGGATCATAAAGTGGGGACTGGAGTAAAGCTAAAAATGCATAGCACTTATCCTCCCCAATGACCACAGATTTGGCTCTGAAACCTTCAAGGAACCTAAAGGGAAAAGAAAATCTTGATCCATTTCTTTGTCAGAGTCTCTATGAAAAATCAAAGTGACTGCTATAGGAATTACAACTAATATCGAAAACCCCACAAGAGAATTTTAGCTGAGGAATACTCAAAATAGGGATATTATAGAATATAAATAAGCAATGGTGTCAACAATATCCTTATAACACTCATAAGTTTCAACTACTTTCACATACCTTCATTGTAATTGATAGTAACATAGCCAAGCACAACTCAGAAAAGGTCATTCTTGGAGGCAGGGGGGAAGGAAGTAAGATGCACAAAAGATCAAATTTAAATTAATATATGTAAGTACTTTGGCCACCTCATGAGAAGAGCTGACTTATTGGAAAAGACTCTGATGCTGGGAGGGATTGGGGGCAGGAAGAGAAGGGGACGACAGAGGATAAGATGGCTGGATGGCATCACTGACTCGATGGACATGAGTCTGAGTGAACTCCAGGAGTTGGTGATGGACAGGGAGGCCTGGCGTGCTGCGATTCATGGGCTCGCAAAGAGTCAGACACAACTGAGCGACTAAACTAACAAACTAACTAACATCATATATATATATATATAGTATGTATGTTAATATATTATTCTTAAATTTCTTACCAAAATGTGCTGATCAAAACTATATTCAGTATCTGCAAACATAGTGAAAATCCTAGTCAGCAACCAAGAGTCCTGCAACTGGTATATACATCACAATTGATAAGTCTGTTTTCTGACTCTGTTAAAATTATGGTTAATGTAAAATCACTACTAGTAATAACCTAAAATCATTATTAGCTCCAGTGTGTATGCACTGACTCTTATCTCCCTAGAGCTCACAGTTTTCACTGTAAATAGACAGTGTGGGATTAAATGCTTCGGCTCTGCAGCCTGACAGCTTAGTTTTGAGTCTTTACTACCTTTATGGCTTTGAATGAGATGTTTAACCTTTCTATGCCTATTTTCCTCACCTGTGAAATGGAGGCTCCTAATCACCCCTACCTTAAAGGGTTGTTGTGAATATTAAAATGTTAACATTTGTGAGGCCCATAGGACATGGTATGGGCACACAATATCTGGCACACAGTCAGCACTCAATGAAAGTTAGTCATTGTTGCTGTTGTTGCTATTATTATTGTTCCATGAAACCATCGTCAATGATTTCTCTGTATTTTCTTCTCACTAAACAATAGCCATTAATTAGGAAGACCATGGGGGGCTCTCATCCATATAGCACCTGAGAATACAATCATTAACCTCTGTTTGTTCATGGTTTGTCTCCCAGTTAGACTGCAAATCTTACTACATCATAGTCACCACCTCATTTTATATTTGCTGCGAAAACAATTTCAATACAGTTAAGTCATGTCTCCAAGGTTAAACAGCCACAAAACAATTCAAGAAGTGAGGTTATTTGGCTTCTAATCTAGTCTTTTTGCCATCAGAGCTTCTTGTCTCCCCACCACACCCACAGCCTTTGACTCTAGCAATTATTGCCTTGTAAAATGATGACTCTCAAATGCTCCCCTCCTGGGACTTCTCTGGTGATCCTGTGGCTAAGATTCCATGCTCCCAATCCAGGGGACCTGGAATTTGATCTCTGGTCAGGAAACTAGATCCCACATTCCACAGCTTAAGATCCCATATGCTGCATTGAAGATTGAAGATCCTGCATGCTGCGACTAAGACCCGGTGCAGCCAAATAAAGAAACTTTTTAAAAAATCCTCCTCTTCTGCCTGCACACTTCTCCAGTGTCTCTCAGCCAACGTTCCACATTACACTGTCAACTGGTTATCCCACAGGCACATATGACTGAAGTAAACCAGGACTAATAGTGGGGATCTCGGCAAGTAAGAGCATCATGCCCTCTGTATGCACGACTATGTATAAAACAGATAACTAGTTAGAACCCACTCTATAGCACAGGAGGAAAAAAGGTACAAACTGTAGGACATATATTAAGTTAACCTTAAAAATGCATTTCAATATACATTAGGTAGACAAATGTACTATTTTATTCCATCTATGAGATACCTAGAATAGTCAAATTCATAGAGTCAGAAAGTGCACTGGTAGATGCCGAGATCCAAGGGATGGCGGGGGATGGGAAGGGGGAGTGGGGAGCTAGTGTTTAATGAGGACAGTTTCAGTTTAGGAAGGTGAAAAATTCAGGAGATGGATGATGGTGAGAGTTCCACAATGAAGTGACTGTACTTAGTGTCATTGAATTATACAGTTCAGTTCAGTCGCTGTTGTGTCCAGCTCTTTGCAACTTCATGGACTGCAGCATATCAGGCTTTCCTGTCCATCACCAACTCCTGGAGCTTGCTCAAACTCATGTCCATCACATCGGTGATGCCATCCAACCATCTCATCCTCTGTCATCCCCTTCTCCCATCTTCAGTCTTTCCCAGCATCAAGGTCTTTTCCAGTGAGTCCGTTCTTCACATCAGGTAGCCAAAGTATTGGAGCTTCAGCATCAGTCCTGCCAATGAATATTCAGGACTGATTTCCTTTAGGATGGACTGTTTGGATCTCCTTGCAGTCCAAGGGACTCTCAAGAGTCTTTTCCAACACCACAGTTTAAAAGCATCAATTCTTCAGTGTTCAGCTTCCTTTATAGTCCAACTCTCACATCCATATATGACTACTGGAAAAACCACAGCTTTGACTAGACGAACCTTTGTTGGCAAAGTAATGTCTCTGCTTTTTAATATGCTGTCTAGGTTGGTCATAGATTTTCTTCCAAGAAGCAAGCATCTTATAATTTCATGGCTGCAGGCATCATCTACAGTGACTCTGGAGCCCAAGAAAATAAAGTCTGTGACTGTTTCCATTGTCTCCCCATCAATTTGCCATGAAGTGATGGGACCAGATGCCATGATCTTAGTTTTCTGAATGTTGAGTTTTAAGCCAGCTTTTTCACTCTCCTCTTTCACTTTCATCAAGAGGTTCTTTAGTTCTTCACTTTCTGCCATAAGGGTGGTATCATCTGTATATCTGAGGTTATTGATATTTCTCCCAGCAATCTTGATTCCAACTTGTGCTTCATCCAGCCCAGCATTTCCAATGATGTACTCTGCATATAAGTTAAATAAGCAAGGTGACAATATACAGCATTGACGTACTCCTTTCCCATTTTGGAACCAGTCTGTTGTTCCAAGTTCGGTTCTAACTGTTGATTCTTGACCTGCATACAGATTTCTCAGGAGGCAGGTTAGGTGGTCTGGTATTTCCATCTCTTTAAGAATTTTCCACAGTTTGCTGTGATCCATGCATTCAAAGGCTTTGGTGTAGTCAATAAAGCAAAAGTAGATGTTTTTCTGGAACTCTCTTACATATGGTTAAAATAGTATGTCATATATTATACATTTCACTACAATTTAAAACAAAAATGAGTGTGTGGAAAGAAGGGAAACCTCCTATACTGTTGGTGGAAATGTAAATTGGTACAGCCACTATGGAGCACAGCATGGAGTTCCTTAAGAAACTGAAAATAGAGCTAACATATGCCCCTTCCATCACAGTCCTGGGCATATATACAGAGGAAAACATGATATGAAAGGATACATTCACCCCAGTGTTCACTGCAGCACTGTTTACAATAGCCAAGACATGGAAGCAACCTAAATGTCCACTAACAGAGGAACAGATAAAGAAGACATGGTACATATATACAATAGAATATTATTTGGCCATTAAAAACAATGAAATGCCATTTGCAGCAACATGGATGGACCTAGAGATTTTCCCATTGAGTGAAGTCAAACAGAGAAGAAATATAATTTAAAAAGTGATACAAATGAACTTACTTACAAAACTAGAAAGATACTCACAGACTTAGAAAACGAGTTTATGGTTGCCCAGGGGAAGGATGAGGGGAGGGCACAGTTAGGGAGTTTGGGATCATCATGTACAAATTGCTATATTTAAAATGGATAACCAACAAGTTCTATATAGCACATGGAACTCTGCTCAATGTTATGTGGCAGCCTGGATGGGAAGGGAGTTTGGGGGAGAATGTATACATGTATAAGTATGCCTGAATCCCTCAGCTGTTCACCTGAAACTATTACAACATCGTTAATCAGCTGTACTCCAATACAAAATAAAAAATTTAAAGACAAAAATGAGCATAATGCCCTCTCTAAAAGGATGTTCAATGTCTAAAACCAAAAAAGCACTGCAGTTAATGTAGAAGTGTATAACTGATGACTTGAGACAGTCTTACTGTGGTCACTCAATCATGAAACAAAGACATTTGTATCTAAGAAAGAAGGTATCCCTGTCCTCCAGGGCAGATGAGCAGTCAACTGTCTTTATCTGTAAGGGTAAACAGCAGTGGAGCTTAGGGATTTAAAAGTTTCAGTCACAAAGTGCCAGATGAAATACATGTGCAATCCTTGTCCTGCCAGCACTCACAGGAAGCACAGGTATCCCCCACATTTTTTTTAATATAAACTTATTTATTTTATTTTTTATTTTTATTTTTATTTTTACTTTATTTTACTTTTACAATACTGTATTGGTTTTAAATTTTATTTATTTTAATTGGAAGCTAATTACTTTACAATATTGTATTGTTTTTGCCATACATTGACATGAATCCCCCACGGGTGTACATGTGTTCCCCATCCTGAACCCCCCTCCCACCTCCCTCCCTGTACCATCCTTCTGGGTCATCCCAGTGCAACAGCCCCAAGCATCCTGTATCATGCATTGAACCTGGTCTGGCGATTTGTTTCATATATGATATTATACATGTTTCAATGCTATTCTCCCAAATCATCCCACCCTCGCCCTCTCCCACAGAGTCCAAAAGACTGTTCTATACATCTGTGTCTCTTTTGCTGTCCCACATACAGGGTTATCGTTACCATCTTTATAAATTCCATATATATGCATTAGTATACTGTATTGGTGTTTTTCTTTCTGGCTTACCTCACTCTGTATAATAGGCTCCAGTTTCATCCACCTCATTAGAACTGACTCAAATGTATTGTGATGCTGAAGCTGAAGCTCCAGTACTTTGGCGACCTCATGCGAAGAGTTGACTCATTGGAAAAGACTCTGATGCTGGGAGGGATTGGGGGCAGGAGGAGAAGGGGACAACCGAGGATGAGATGGCTGGATGGCATCACAGACTCAAAGGACGTGAGTCTGAGTGAACTCCGGGAGATGATGATGGACAGGGAGGCCTGGCGTGCTGTGATTCATGGGGTCGCAAAGAGTCGGACACGACTGAGCTGAACTGAACTAAACTGAACTGAACTGAATACTCCATTGTGTATATGTACCACAGCTTTCTTATCCATTCATCTGCTGACGGACATCTAGGTTGCTTGCATGTCCTAGCTATGGTAAACAGTGCTGCAATGAACATTGGGGTACACATGTCTCTTTCAATTCTGGTTTCCTCAGTGTGTATGCCCAGAAGTGGGATTGCTGGGTCATATGGCAGTTCTATTTCCAGTTTTTTAAGGAATCTCCACACTGTTCTCCATAGTAGCTGTACTAGTTTGCATTCCCACCAAGAGTGTAAGAGGGTTCCCTTTTCTCCACACCCTCTCCAGCATTTATTGCTGGTAGACTTTTGGATAGCAGCCATTCTGACTGGTATGAAATGGTACCTCATTGTGGTTTTGATTCACATTTCTCTGATAATGATGTTGAGCATCTTTTCATGTGTTTGTTAGCCATCTGTATGTCTTCTTTGGAGAAATATCTGTTTAGTTCTTTGGCCCATTTTTTGATTGGGTTTATTTTTCTGGAATTGAGCTGCAGGAGTTGCTTGTATATTTTTGAGATTAATTATTTGTCAGTTGCTTCATTTGTGTTATTTTCTCCCATTCTGAAGGCTGTCTTTTCACCTTGCTTATAGTTTCCTTTGTTGTACAGAAGCTTTTAATTTTAATTAGGTCCCATTTGCTTATTTTTGCTTTTATTTCCAGTATTCTTGGAGGTGGGTCATAGCGGATCCTGCTGTGATTTGTGTCAGAGAGTATTTTGCCTATGTTCTCCTCTAGGAGTTTTATAGTTTCTGGTCTTATGTTTAGATCTTTAATCCATTTTGAGTTTATTTTTGTGTGCGGTGTTAGAAAGTGATCTAGTTTCATTCTTTCACAAGTGGTTGACCAGTTTTCCCAGCACCACTTGTTAAAGAGATTGTCTTTGGGATACAAAAACAAGACCCCCTATATATATTTTCTACAAGAGACCCACCTTGAAACAAGGGACACATACAGACTGAAAGTGAAGGGCTGGAAAAAGATATTCCATGCAAAACAGAGACCAAAAGAAAGCAGGAGTGACAATACTTGTATCAGGTAAAATAGACTTTAAAACAAAGGCTGTGAAAAGAGACAAATAAGGACACAACATAACAATCAAAGGATCAATATAAGAAGAAGATATAACAATTATAAATATATATGCACCCAACATAGGAGCACCACAATATGTAAGACAAATGCTAACAAATATAAAAGGGGAAATTAACAATAACACAATAATAGTGGGAGACTTAATACCTCACTCACACTTATGGATAGATCAACTAAACAGAAAATTAACAAGGAAACACAAACTTTAAATGATACAATAGACCAGTTAGACCTAATTGATATCTATAGGACATTTCACCCCAAAACAATGAATTTCACCTTTTTCTCAAGCACACACAGAACCTTCTCCAGGATAGATCACATCTTGGGCCATAAATCTAGCCTTGGTAAATTCAAAAAAATTGAAATCATTCCAAGCATCTTTTCTGACCACAAAGCAGTAAGATTAGATGTCAATTACAGGAGAAAAACTATTAAAAATCCCAACATATGGAGGCTGAACAACACGCTGCTGAATAACCAAAAAACCACAGAAGAAATCAAAATATGCATGGAAATGAATGAAAATGAAAACACAACGACCCAAAACGTGTGGGACACTGTAAAAGCAGTGCTAAGAGGAAGGTTCATAGCAATACAGGCATACCTCAAGAAACAAGAAAAAAGTCAAATAAATAACCTAACTCTACACCTAAAGCAACTAGAAAAGGAAGAAATGAAGAACCCTAGGGTTGGTAGAAGGAAAGAAATCTTTAAAAAAAAAAAAAGTGAGGTGGGGGCAGAAATAAATGCAAAAGAAACAAAAGAGACCATAGCAAAAATCAACAAAGCCAAAAGCTGGTTCTTTGAAAAGATAAATAAAATTGACAAACCATTAGCCAGACTCATCAAAAAACAAAGGGAAAAAATCAAATCAATAAAATTTAAAATGAAAATGGAGAGATCACAACAGACAACACAGAAATTCAAAGGATCATAAGAGACTACTATCAGCAACTATATGCCAATAAAATGGACAACTTAGAAGAAATGGACAAATTCTTAGAAAAGTACAACTTTCCAAAACTGAACCAGGAAGAAATAGAAAATCTTAACAGACCCATCACAAGCATGGAAATTGATACTGTAATCAGAAATCTTCTAGCAAACAAAAGCCCTGGACCAGATGGCTTCACAGCTGAATTCTACCAAAAATTTCGAGAAGAAGTAACACCTACCCTACTCAAACTCTTCCAGAAAATTGCAGAGGAAGGTAAACTTCCAAACTCATTCTATGAGGCCACCATCACCCTAATACCAAAACCTGACAAAGATGCCACAAAAACTACAGGCCAATATCACTGATGAACATAGAAGCAAAAATCCTTAACAAAATTCTAGCAAACAGAATCCAACAACACATTAAAAAGATCATACATCATGACCAAGTGGGCTTTATCCCAGGGATGCAAGGATTCGTCAATATCTGCAAATCATTCAATGTAATACACCACATTAACAAATTGAAAAATAAAAGCCATATAATTATCTCAATAGATGCAGAGAAAGCCTTTGACAAAATTCAACATTCATTTATGATAAAAAAAAAAAACCCTCCAGAAAGCAGGCATAGAAGGAACATACCCCAACATAATAAAACTATATATGACAAATCCAGAGCAAACATTATCCTCAATGGTGAAAAATTGAAAACATTTCTCCTAAAGTCAGGAACAAGACAAGGGTGCCCACTCTCACCACTACTATTTAACATAGTTTTGGAAGTTTTGGCCACAGCAATCAGAGCAGACAAAGAAATAAAAGGAATCCACCACAGGCGTACATGAGTTCCCAAACATGAACCCCCCTCCCATTTCCCACCCCATATCAACTCATGTACACCCGTGGTGGATTCATGCCAATGTATGGCAAAACCAATACAGTATTGTAAAGTAAAATAAAGTAAAAATAAAAAATTTTTTAAATAAATAAATAAAAAGTTATTTGCAGATATATTCAAAAAAAAAGGGGGGGAAAGAAATAAAAGGAATCCAAATGGGAAAAGAAGAAGCAAAACTCTCACTATTTGCAGATTACATGATCCTCTACATAGAAAACCCTAAAGACTCCAACAGAAAATTACTAGAGCTAATCAATGAATATAGTAAAGTTGCAGGAAATTAAAAGACGCTTACTCCTTGGAAGAAAAGTTATGACCAACCTAGATAGCATATTCAAAAGCAGAGACATTACTTTGCCGACTAAGGTCCATCTACTCAAGGCTATGGTTTTTCCAGTAGTCAGGTATGGATGTGAGAGTTGGACTGTGAAGAAGGCTGAGCACCGAAGGATTGATGCTTTTGAACTGTGGTGTTGTAGAAGACTCTTGAGAGTCCCTTGGACTGCAAGGAGATCCAACCAGTCCATTCTGAAGGAGATCAACCCTGGGATTTCTTTGGAAGGAATGATGCTAAAGCTGAAACTCCGGTACTTTGGCCACCTCATGTGAAGAGTTGACTCATTGGAAAAGACTTTGATGCTAGGAGGGATTGGGGGCAGGAGGAGAAGGGGACAACAGAGGATGAGATGGCTGGATTACATCACTGACTCGATGGACGCGACTCTGAGTGAACTCCGGGAGCTGGTGATGGACAGGGAGGCCTGGCGTGCTGCAATTCATGGGGTCGCAAGGAGTCGGACATGACTGAGCAACTGAACTGAACTGAACTGAACTGAATAATGAGAAAATAGAAAGAGAAATTAAGGGAACAATTCTATTCACCACTGCAAGGAAAAGAATAAAATACTTAGGAATATATCTACCTAAAGAAACAAAAGACCTATATATAGAAAACTATAAAACACTGGTCAAAGAAATCAAAGAGGACACTGTTAGATGGAGAAATATACCATGTTCATCTATCAGAAAAATCAATACAGTGAAAATGAGTATACTACCCAAAGCAATCTATGGATTCAATGCAATCCCTATCAAGCTGCCAACGGTATTTTTCACAGAGCAAGAACAAATAATTTCACAATTTGTATGGAAATACAAAAACCCTCGAATACCCAAAGCAATCTTGAGAAAGAATGGAACTGGAGGAATCAACCTGCCTGACTTCAGGCTCTACTACAAAGCCACAGTCATCAAGACAGTATCCCCCACTTTTGAAAAGTTCCCTTTACACCACTTGGCTTTTTATAAGAGACCTACCTATTTTCACTAACCAGAAGAAATCCAGTGGACTTCAACTTTTACAATGTAAGAAGGTAAAAGCAAAACAGTGTTCAGTGCTTGTTTTGCAAACAAAGTGGTGCGCCCAGCAGTGAGAGTGGTGCCACCAAGCTCCTTCCCTGGGAACTACATTCAGCATCTCAGCATCAAGCCACCATAGCACTGAACTGTGTCTTTGAGCATCTATGCTTCATCTGTGCATCCGTGAGCAAGTCATATTCCAAGGTATGTTCCAACTGTTTCTTCCTGTGACGCCATTTCTGATTACAAAAGATTTCATACTAATGCTCTACTTTCGGATAGTGGAGGGAAATGTCTGTACTAATTTTAAAAGGGCGAAGTGATAGAATGGATTGAGCCTAGATTCGGGTAACCCTACAGTCCTGACAAGGATATATCCACTGGGTAATCTTGGATAAATTAGGCTTTGGGCTTCAGTTTACTTATAATACCTACCTTACAAGATAATGGTGAGGATTAAATGAGATTGTGCTTGAAAATGTTAGCAAAATGCCTAACTTTTATGGCCAAGTTCTTGGCGTTCTGGCTAAGATTGAGTGTAGTGCAAGGGCTTCTCAAGTGGCACACAAAGAACAAGCCTGCCAATGTATGAGACGCAAGAGACACATGTTCAGTCCCTGGGCTGGGAAAATCCCCTGGAGGAGAGATGGCAGCCCATCTTGCCTGAAAAATCCCATGGATGGAGGAGCCTGGCAGGCTCACAGAGAATCTGACACAACTGACTCTCGTGTCACAGAGTCTGACAGAGCAACTGAGCACAAGGTTATTGTAGGTTCTGAGTACATGGTAGGTAGGAATAGCTTCTCTTAGCCTAACCCCAGGGACTGCTGAGCCAAGCTTTTTCATAAACAGTTCAGAGAAAGGACCCTGGACACACCCTGCAGGTCTTATCCCATGAATCTAATTAGGCCCAGGACTGCCAGATGTCCACTGAGAGTTGAGGATAAAATTATGAGGGAAGTGGTAAGACATGAAAGTAAGTCTTGAATATACTCGCACTGTCCTGTTTGGAATTTATTCAGGGTCTTAAATGTTAAAAAAAGCTTTGCACCCTGGGTTTGCATCTCAGAAATTATAAAAAGTTTCATTTTGAGGTTGACAAACCCCCTTGTCCATTCCAGGACCAACAACCTGGAAATCAGGGGCCTATACCCAGGAATTAATTGTTCTCAGCTTCCCAAGAAAAGTCAGACTTGAAGGGACTTTATTTTCTGACTGTCCAATCCTGTTATTGGTATCAGCCTGCCTCATCTCACACCCCATCACCTACTTGCTCCCCACATTCACTTTTACTACATAATAATCATTACAGACATCCCTTCCATACCATTTTAAACTACTTAAGAATAGGGAGGACCACAGCTTGTCCTTCTATGACATCACACACCTTGATGCAGTGGTGTAGGTAAAACAGAAAGCCATGAACGCTCAGCTAAAGAGTGCGAATATTACCACAGGAAGAAGAGAAAAGCCAATGATGGTTTTGGAGTAGAAAGTAATGGCATGATAGAAGCAGTATTTTAGGAAATTTTATCTGGCAGTGCATTCTTAAAACACGGAAAGAAGTAAAATAAGAGAATAAAGAAATTTAGAAGATCAGTAAAGAGATAATTATAATCAATAGACTCTGGGATAGAAAGGACTTAAATTACAGTTGTAGCGAAGACAGAAAGAGGAAAGGATATTCCTAGAACATATTCTGAAGACAGTGAATGCCAGTGTCCTTTGGGATATGAACCATGGCTGAGTCATATTTGCAACCACATATACCCAGGGCTGATATGCATCAGCATCCACTAGTGCAGCTGGATCAGCTATTAATACACTGAGGCACTTTCATACTTGGCAGTAAAAAATAGATCCTTACTGAAACCACCACGCATTTATCTCCGTGCCTACCCACCATCCCATTTGGAATTTTCCAAAACTACACCCCTCCCCAGTCGGCAATCAAACAGCTTATGCCTGACACAGAAGAAGTCTTTGAGAACCTTGTTCCTATGTCAAAGCTGATATTCTTTCTGACTGGCCAGTCCTCTTGCCAATTGTTATATTTGTTTAATACCATGCCTTCAAATGCACGGTCAGTTCCTGGTACATAGTAAGTGATGGAAAAAAGAAGAAAGTAGGGAGGAAGGAGAGAAGAAAAGGAGAAAGATAACTGATTGGAGAATAAACAAAGGAGTCCTACACAGCTACAGTCATACAGACCGATGTGCCTATACAATTATAGTTTTCTTTCAGAAAAAGAGAAGCAGAAGTGAGAGTTACTTTGGGAGCAAGATGAATATGCTCTCTTAAAAATAAACTGCATTTGAACAAAAGCTCAGCTGAGAGAAATACAATTTACGAAGGACTGGTTGAGAGCTGTTTAGTCTATTCAATCCACTCTGTACTTGAAAATCTACCCCTTGGAGAGTCCAGCCAGCAGAGGGTTATGAATTTCATGGACAGCCTTCAAGAAGCTCCTTTAGACTCTTAGGAGCCAGTGTTTATGCTCCTCCTGAGAAGCTGACTTGCTTTTATCATATGAACAATGAACTGTGTAACCAGTAGGGTTTCCTATTTAGTCTTGTAAAGCCAAATCTGTGGTCTGCCTATAGCATGTGTGGCTCATAGGGGCTCCTTATTATGACTCTACCCTTGTTTTTCTTATTTTGTCCTGCATGTGTGTGTGTTCAGTTGCTTCAGTCGTGTCTGACTCTTTTGCAGCCCCATGGACTGAGCCCGCCAGGCTCCTCTGTCCATGGGATTCTCCAGGTAAGAATACTGGAGGGGGTTGCCATTTCTTCCTCCAGAGGATCTTCCCAACCCAGCAATCAAATCCGCATCTCCTGCATTGTAGGTGGATTCTTTACCACTGAGCCACTAGAGAAGCCCTTATATTGTCATATCTTTCTCTAATTTGTTTTCTTGCCATGTGACATCCATATAAGGAGACTTAAATCCTTTTGAGAACAAAGAGGGGACTAAGTTAACTCACAATGATCTTAAACTAAATGTGGAATACTCCTGGAGAAATATCCAATGGATAAAATTATTTTAAATCAACTGTGCATTGGGCTCCAGTCCATGAAAGACACTGTGAAAGTTGTACAGACATAGAAGACATAAACTCATGAGGCTTACAGTCTTCAGGAGCAGAAAGACAGGCAAATATCAAAAGACATACACAACTCCTCCTCGCATGGATTTGATCAATTTCAGGGTGAATAGTATCACTACTGATTACTTAAAGTAGAGAGAAAAATCCACATTAGTCACTCCCAATGTTTCACACACTTAAAATGCCCCTTGGTGCTGCTATGGAAAGAAAGATGGGCCTTCCGAGCTTTGGAATTCAGAGTTATTCAGTATGTTAGCACCTTGTAGTGGGATTCTCTCAAAACATGTCACCCTTATTTGTTTTGGGTTTTCGTTTTGTTTATACAGATACCTCACTGATATGACTACCTGGCTATTCATTCTCAAAGGGAAGACAACAGGATGGGAAGGCAAAGGAAATCTAAACAGTGAGCCCAAAGAAAAGACAAGAATGGATTTATTATCAAAACACACCAATTATTTGAAGCAGCCACATGTCATCAGCACAAATTATCAGCAAACTAATTAGAGATGGATAACATGATGAAAAAAGATAAAGAAAGCCTCTGTGTGTGTTAGCCGCTCAGTTGTGTCTGACTCTCTGCCACTCGATGGACTGTAGTCTGCCAGGCTCCTCTGGCCACGAAATTCTCCAGATAAGAATACTGGAGTGGGTTGCCATTTCCTTCTCCAAAGAAAACCTCTATCTGTCTTTAAACAGTGATCAACTGTCTAGTCCTTATTGCTTTATTTGTGAAAAGGAAGAGCAAATCCTTGCCACGTACTCACTGGAGTTAGATGGAATTAGTATCTTCCAAGTAGGCAGCATCATGTCAGAAGTCAGGATTATAGAAGGAAAAGACATGGTCCCAGTCCCCTGGGGCTGTGTGGGTCCCCTGAAAGAATTCTCTAAAAGCACTTGGAAAAAGTACCAAAGGCAACACATGTCAAAGGATTTACTATTCGGACAGAAACAAACAGGCTCTTTACCTTCAATAATCTGAGGCAACTTCAGATCAAGAGGGGAAAATAATTTTGAAGCCCATGCCTTTTCTGAATGCTCAGAACTAGAAATCATCTTAGAAGCCTACACAAATGTCTAGCTCCCCAAGAACAGATGAAGAGACACCATTCAACTAAAAAAACCATTTAGTTCACCAGGTCATGCCTGAATTCCAGGACTGCCCCTCTCTCTAAGCATAAATGTGCCAAGGCCTCTAGTCTCATTCTAGACTCATACATACTTTGCTTCCTACACCCAGAGAGCTCTTGTACCTCATGTATCTATGTCCTGAACAAGCCCTAAAGGGATGCCAACAAGTGGTCCACTCAGAAACAGTCACCTAGAGATGGGTATAGCACTGCGCTTGGCACTGTGAACACAGAGCTGAAACAAAAGCTTGATTGTCCAGACCATGAACACCATTGAGGCCTCAGCCAGCAAACAAGAAGACTCAAAACTGGAGGTGGGCACTCTGAGAGGGTATATAAGGGTGAGAACTACAGCCTTAACTGAACATTCATTTATCTTCCAACCACCATTACTCAAGGAAAAACCCAAAGTCATCCTTAACTCCTTTCCTTCACACCTTGCATCCAATCCATGATTAAAATCTGCCACCTCTCCCTTCAGAATATACCCAGAATTCAGCCATTTCTTACAACTTCCAGGGCAACAACCCTAGTCCAAGCCACCATCATGTCTCCCCAAATTACCTCAAAAGCCTCCTAACTGGTCACCTTCGCTCTGCCCTCACCCACCTCAGAGCTTTTTCTACACAGCAGCCAGAGAGTGCCTTTCAAACAAGAGTCTGATCATGTTGCTCCTCTGCTCCAAACCCTCCAGGGTCTCCCCGCGTTGTAAGGACTCAGGAGCACTGAGGGCGACAGAGTGACCTAGAAGCGGGAGCAGCAGCCTTGGCCATGGCAGTCCAGAAACCAACCCGTCAGAGGATTCAGTCCAGCTGTGTGACCTCTGTCACTTGTCTCTGAGGGACTGTACCACCTTCAAAGGCCACAATGAGCACACAGAGCCCTGAGGTCCTCAAGGAAGATCTGATCATTTCCTGTAAAAAAAAAAAAAGGCAGATGCTGAAGAGAAGGCCCATCTGTGTCATCACCAGCAAGGCTGTCCTCAGCAAGGTCCAAGAAGTCTCCCCTTTGACTGCAGCCGACATTGTGTGATGGTTATTATTCACCTACCCCAATGTGTCAATGAATCAATATCCCTGTTTTAAGTGCTCCCCTGCCTGCAGAGCTCAAAAACAAAAAAATAAAAGGAAAGACACAAAAAGATCATTTAGCATTATAAATATAAGAAAAAAAGTCTAATTTTCCAAACCTTCTTGGTGCCTCCTTCTGATTCACCAGGAATGACCAGGACAGACCAATCAGATCCACCTCTAATGAAAAAGAACCCATGGAAACTAGAGAGAAACTAGAGAGAAAAATATGTGGAATTTTAGGTCAAATTGAAACTGAAATTCCTTTCGGGTATGGTATAAAAATTCATTGTTGGGACTTCCCTGGTGGTCCAGTGGCTAAGATTCCATGCTCCCACAGGAGAGCAAGAGGCCCAAGTTTGATCCCTGGTCAGGGAACTAGATCCCACCTGCTGAAACTAAGAGTTTGTATGCCACAACTAAAGATCTTGTATGCTGCAACTAAGACTGGGCACAGGTAGGTAGGTGGATAGGTAGGTAGATAAATAGATACTCATTGTTTTTAAATGCCATCCAGCAGTTAATTAAGAAGTAGAACTACTTGTAAACTTCATATTACTGGGTGTTGGGGATAGAAAGATAAATAAGACATGGCCCTTGCTTTCACAGAGATGACAGGTAAGATAATAAGAAAATCATCACAGTAGAGTGTGAAAAGTACTAATAATGGGAAAATATACAAGATGCTATGAGAATGGAAAGCATAATTAACTTGGGCAGAGATAAAGGACAAAGAGGGAAGTGGGCAAATCATAGCAAATGCCTAGAGCAGTTGTTGGCTATTTTACTTGATAAACTAATTATAGGCAAATGACCTATACATGAATGTTTATAGCAGTATTACTCATATTCCAAGAACTGGAAACAACCCAAATGCCCACTGACTGATGAATGGATAAATAAAACCTGATACATCCATACAATGAAATGCTATTCAGCCATAAAAAATAATACATGGTATGGCAGGAATGAACTTTGAAAATGTTATTGACATACTAACGAAAAGAAGCCAGACATAAAATATTACATATTGCATGACACCATTTACATGAAATCTTCCAAACAGGCAAATTTACAGAGAAAATAGATTAATGGTTGCCTAGGGCTCAAGTTTTGAGGGAAATGAGCATGCTTTGTTTTGAGGGTTCTGTTGTATTTTTTTCTTTAGAGTAATGAAAATGTTCTAAAATTCATTGTGATGATCAGTGTGCAACTCTGTGAATATACAAACCATTGAATTGTACCTTTTAAGAGGGTGACTTATACTGTATATAAATTATATATCAATGAAAAAATTTAAGGGCAAATGGCCTTTCATGCCTGAATTATTAGATGATATATGCCTCAGTACAGGGACTTTCAAAGCCTTATCTCAAAGGTCTCAGAAATACAGGTACTTTCAATGGGCAGGTGAAGCAAAGAAAACGTTTGGTCATCAGGGTCTCCTGCTTTGCCCATGCCAGGAGTCTACCAGCACAGCCCTGGGCCTGATCAGGCTACCTTTCTCCTCACCATCATCCTTCTGTTCCTATGACAGTTTTTATTAGCATTATTTTGAGGCCCTCAGAGACATCCTTTTGTGAGAAATGCATTAGTCATGTGGAACAGCAGGCTGGAAATATTAAAATTCTCATTACTGCATGGAAAAATGATCTCAGACTAATTCATAACCGAACATTTGATTCAATATGAGCCTGATATAATCTTTTCTCTTTTTGACAATGATTCTAATATGCTGCCATCTGCAGAATACCTCCTTCTCTCTAAAAACAAGTTCCTACCTAGATAATACAGTGAATGAAAAACCAGGAGAGCCATATGTCACAATAAATGCATACTGCATTCCATGCTCCCTCCCCACTGTTATTTTTCATGCCAGTCACTAGCTATGAGCGCTTGTTGCTCCAGATGATTTCCTCTGAAGATAATACTGGATTCAAATTCAATCAGAAGGGGACAGGAAGAACACAGCAAACAGCTTTCTCCTTTGCGTCTAGCTCAGCAGAGATCTAGATTCCAAACATGGCCCAGGAAATCCTTAACCATGACCCATAACCATAGTTCCTCTCTCCTGCTACTTGAAAGGAATTGACTAAAATTGCAGAAGCCTGGAGAATTCTGTTTGGCCCCTAGGAGTCAAAGCTTTAGGTTGAATCCTCCAAGTTCATACAACAGATAGTTCAGTTAATTTTCCTATCTAACCCTCACTCTTTCCCAGAATATCTTAACCCTCACTCTTCCCCAGAATATCTTAACCCTCATTCTTCCCCAGTATATCTTTCCTATAGTCTTTCTTAAGTGAACAAGGACCCACACAAGACCACCTTTTGACATGCATGATTGGAACAAAGGAAATGCCTGAACCAATGAAAATCTCTCTCCCAGTAATATGAAATTGGGAAAAAGAGATAGTGTATACTGAGTTGAATTTGGATATGAAAGCTTGAAGGTCACATTTGATAGGAGAGAGGCGGAAGAGTTGGGCCAATCATTTCCTAACTTGTACAAGAAGCAGCAAAGAAATCCATCTGCAGAGGAGAGAACAAAGCCAAGAGAATAAAGAGGCTGAGAAAAGAAAAAAGCAGTGATCTTCCTAACTCTAGGTTTCTCAGCCACAGCACCAATGACATTGGGGCCAGGTAATTCTTTGTTGTGGGTGGATGTCCATTGTAAGGGGTTCAGCAGCACCCCTGGGTTTTGCCTAATAGATTTCTTTAACACATACTCCTCACCCCAGGTGTGACAAAACTATGTGTATACATTGCCAAATGTCCTATGGGAAGTAAAATTGCCTGGGTTGAGAACTACTGCCCTAACTAGACAAATGTTTATTTACACTTCAACCACCACTCATCAGGCCAAAACCCAGAGCCATTCTTAATTCCTTTCTTTCATACCTTGAATCCAATCCATGATTAAGATCTGCCCATCTCTGCCTTCAAAATATCCAGAGAATCCAACCATCTCTCATGATGACCTCTCCTGCAATAACTCTAATCCAAACCACCCACATCTCTACCTGAATTATAAAAAACGCCTCCTAACTGGCCACCTTCACTCTATCCTCAACCCCTTCAGAACTTTTTCTATACAGCAGCAGAAGAGAGTCTCTTAAAGTCTGATCATGTCACTCTTCCACTCCAAACCCTCCAAGGCCCCCCATCATCATAAGGATCAGTCAGAACCTTCTTTCCAATGGCCAACAGGATGCTTCAAGCCTTCTCCCAGTCCTCACTCAGACTTCAGCTCTTACCGTCATCCCTCACTCATTCCTCTCCAATCTCATTAACTTCCATGCTGTCCCTCAAGCACACCAAGCACAGTCTTCCTCCAGGCTAGTGCACATGCTGTTCCCTCTGCCAGAAATGCCCTTCCCCCAGATATGTGTCCAGCTCACTCTCTTGCATCATTTAGATCTCAGCTCAAATGTCACCATGTCAGAAAGTCTTCCTGTGACTGTCCTATCTGAATAGGCAACCTATTCTCTCTCTCTTTTCAGTTCAGTTCAGTTCAGTCACTCAGTTGTGTATAACTTTGTGACCCCATGAATCACAGCACACCAGACCTCCCTGTCCATCATCAACTCCCAGAGTTCACTCAAACTCATGTCCACCAAGTTGGCAATGTCATCCAGCCATCTCATCCTCTGTCATCCCCTTCTCCTCCTGCCCCGAGTACCTCCCAGCATCAGGGTCTTTTCCAGTGAGTCAACTCTTCACATGAGGTGGCCAAAGTATTGGAGTTTCAGCTTTAGCATCAGTCCTTCCAATGAACACCCAGGACTGATCTCCTTTAGGATGGACTGGTTGGATCTCCTTGCAGTCCAAGTGACCCTCAAGAGTCTTCTCCAACACCACAATTCAAAAGCATCAATTCTTCAGCGCTCAGCTTTCTTCACAGTCCAACTCTCACATCCGTACATGACCACTGGAAAAATCATAGCCTTGACTAGACGGACCTTTGTTGGCAAAGTAATATCTCTGCTTTTCAATATGCTGTCTAGCATGGTCATAACTTTCCTTCCAAGGAGAAAGTATCTTTTAATTTCATGGCTGCAATCACCATCTGCAGTGATTTTGGAGCCCAAAAAAATGAAGTCTGACACTGTTTCCACTGTTTCTCCATCTCTTTCCCATGAAGGGATGGGATTGGATGCCATGATCTTAGTTTTCTGAATGTTGAGCTTTAAGCCAACTTTTTCACTCTCCTCTTTCATTTTCATCAAGAGGCTCTTTAGTTCCTCTTCACTTTCTGCCATAAGGGTGGTGTCATCTGCATATCTGAGGTTATTGATATTTCTCCCAGCAATCTTGATTCCAGCTTGTGCATCTTCCAGCCCAGCGTTTCTCATGATGTACTCTGCATATAAATTAAATAAGCAGGGCTCTTTTACCTTACTAAAACTTAGGCTTTTGACGTTTTTTAAGTTAATATGAAATCTTTCAGTGACCCTAATATATTGTCTAACTTTCAAATAAATATTTATGGAAACAAGATTGAAATGAAAACAATGAAACTCTGAAAACTGGGCTATATACCAACCTGTTAGCAGAATCTGGAAATTTTTCTCATTAACAACAAAAACAATTAAACGGGGCACTCTTGTATCTCCCAGAAACATAGTGAGTCTATACAGTTGAAAATGTTAGGTAGTTAGAATAGGAAACAGGAGTCCAGAATGGCAGTAGCTAAAAGAGGAGGAAGGGAAAAGCCCGCGAAAATAGAACAAAGGAAGGTCTGATGACCAGAGTGAGGAGCTCAGGTAGAACAAAACCACCCCTGGCTAGCCCAATTTACATAAGGCAGGCCCAGAGGGAGAAAAAGCATATAAAAAGAGGAGCCAAAGGGCTGGGGGTCTCTCTCACCCACGCTGGGGCACTCTTCTCTTTACATCTTTGGGTCGATATGCTCTCACGCCATGCCGAGGGCTTTAATGTCCGTCACTCCAAATCTCTGTTGTGATGAGACAGAACCGAGGAGAATACACTCACCTGACAAAAGTAAGTAGATGGTCCTGCTATCTTTCCCCACATTCTGCTCCCTGATTTAATTAAGAGTTTACTGTATAAATATCAAATACTGAAAACTGTCCAAAATGCCTTAGAACTAGGAATACATCTCAGAATTCAGGAACAGTCACCATAGCATCATAGATGGCACCCTGAAATTGAATGCTTCCAATTCTGAAGCACATTCCCACACAGGATCTCACATCACCCTCTCGGTTACACTAAGCCAAGTGAAGGAAGATCTGCTTCCCCATTTAGGTGGAAACTAAAATAAAAACAGATTCCCTCCAGGTATTCAACTTGAAAAGACTTTCCTAAAGGGATTATTTACTGAGATGCACGGACATCAAGCTAGATTTGATGACAGAGCTTCCACAGGACTGGAGAAACAGACTCTTGGAGAACACAAACAAAACTTTGTGCACACCAGAATCCAGGAGAAAGGAGCAGTGACCCCAAGAAGAGCTGACCCAGACCTCCCTGTGAGTGAGTCTCCAGTGGAGGCATGGGTCAGCGGTGGCCTGATGCAGGGTAAGGGGCACTGAGTGAGGCAGTGTGTGCACAGGACTCTGGGAAGGAGGTCAACATTACCTCCACCATAGTTTGGTCTCCAACAGGGAGGGAACACAGCCCCACCCATCAACAGAAAATTGGATTAAAGATTTACTGAGCTATGGCCCCACCCAACAGAACAAGATCCAATTTCCCCCACAGTCAGTTTCTCCCATCAGGAAGCTTCCATAAGCCTCTTATCCTTATTCTTCAGAGTGCAGACAGAATGAAAACCACAATCACAGAAAACTAATCAGAATGAAGGAGATAGTCCTGGGTGTTCATTGGAAGGACTGATGTTGAAGCTGAAACTCCAATACTTTGGCCACCTAATGCGGAGAGCTGACTCACTGGAAAGGACCCTGATGCTGGGAAAGATTGAGGGCAAGAGGAGAAGGGGACGACAGAGGATGAGATGGTTGGATGGCATCACTGACTTAATGGACATGGGTTTGGGTGGACTCCAGGAGTTGGTGATGGACAGGGAGGCCTGATGCGCTGTGGTTCATGGGGTCGCAAAGAGTCAGGCACGACTGAGCGACTGAAATGAACTGAACTGAACTGAACTGAACTGAATCAAACTGATCACATGGATCCCAGCCTTGTCTAACTCAATGAAACCATGAGCCATGCCGTGTAGGGCCACCCAAGACTGATGGGTCATGGTGGAGAGTTCTGACAAAACATGGTCCACTGAAGGAGGGAATGGCAAACCACTTCAGTACTGTTGCCTTGAGAACCCCACAAACAGTATGAAAAAGCAAAAAGATAGGACACTGAAAGATGAACTCCCCAGGTCGGTAGATACTCCCCAGTATGCCCCTGGAGAAGAGTGGAGAAATAACTCCAGAAAGAATGAAGAGATGGAGTTAAAACAACACCCAGTTGTGGATGTAACTAGTGATAGAAGTAAAGTCTGGTGCTAGAACGTTAGGTCTATGAATCAAGGTAAAATAGACATGGTCAAGCAAGAGTAAACACAGACATTTTAGGAATCAGTGAAGTAAAATGGACTGGAATGGGCAAATTTAATTCAGATGACCATTATATCTTCTACTGTGGGCTAAAATCCCATAGAAGAAATGCAGTAACCCTCACAGTCAACAAAAGAGTCTGAAATACAGTACTTGGGTGCAATCTCAAAAATGACAGAATGATCTCTGCTCATTTCCAAGGCAAACCATTCAATCCCAAAGTAATCCAAGTCTATACCCCAACCAGTAATGCTGAAGAAGCTGAAGTTAACAATTCTATAAAGACCTACAAGACCTTCTAGAACTAACACCCGAAAAAGATGTCCTTTTCATTATAGGGGACTGGAATACAAAAGTAGGAAGTCAAGAAACACCTGTAGTAACAGGCAAATCTGGCCTTGGAGTACAAAATGAAGCAGGGCAAAGGCTAACAGAGTTTTGCCAAGAGAACACACTGCTCATAGCAAACACCCTCTTCCAACAACACAAGAGAAGACTCTACACATGGACATCACCAGATTGTCAATACAGAAATCAGATTGATTATATCCTTCACAGCCAAAGATGGAGAAGCACTATACAGTCAGCAAAAACAAGACGAGGAGCTGACTGTGACTCAGATAATGAACTGCTTATTGCCAAATTCAGACTTAAATTGAAGAAAGTAGGGAAAATCACTAGACCATTCAGGTATGGCCTAAATTAAACCCCTTACAATTATACAGTGGAAGTGACAAATAGATTCAAGGGATTAGATCTGACAGACAGAATAACTATGGATGGAGGTTCATGACAGAGTACAGGAGGCAGTGATCAAGACCATCCCCAAGAAAAAGAAATACAAAAAGGCAAAATGGCTGTCTGAGGAGGCCTTACAAATAGCTGAGAAAAGAAGAGAAGTGAAAGGCAAAGGAGAAAAGGAAAGATATACCCATCTGAATGCAGAGTTCCAAAGAATACCAAGGAGAGATAGGAAGGCCTTCCTCAGTGATCAATGCAAAGAAATAGAGGAAAACAATAGAATGGGAAAGAATAGAGATCTCTCCAAGAAAATTAGAGATACCAAGGGAACATTTCGTGCAAAAATGGGCTCAGTAAAGGACAGCAATGGTATGGACCTAACCAAAGCAGAAGATATTAAGAAGAGGTGGCAAGAATACACAGAAGAACTATACAAAAAAGATATACATGACCCAGATAACCAAGATGCTGTGATCACTCACCTAGAGCCAGACATGCTGGAATGGGAAGTCAAGTGGGCCTTAGGAAGCATCACTATGAACAAAGCTACTGGAGGTGATGGAATTCTAGCTCAGCTATTTCAAATCCTAAAAGATGATGCTGTGAAAGTGCTGCATTCAATATGCCAGCAAATTTGGAAAACTCAGCAGTGGCCACGGACTGGAAAAGGTGTTTTCATTCCAATCCCAAAGAAGGGCAATGCCAAAAAACATTTAAACTACTGCACAATTGCACTCATCTCACATGCTAGCAAAATAATGCTCAAAATTCTCCAAGCCAGGTTTCAACAGTATGTGAACTGTGAACTTTCAGATGTTCAAGCTGGATTTAAAAGGCAGAGGAACCAGAGATCAAATTGCCAACATCTGCTGGATCATTGAAAAAGCAAGACAGTTCCAGGAAAACATCTACTTCTGCTTTATTGATTATGCCAAAGCCTTCCCCTGTGGCTTCCCTTGTGGCTCAGCTGGTCTTGTGGCTCAATCAGTAAAAAATCTGCCTGCAATGTGGGAGACCTGGGTTTGATTAATGGGTTGGGAAGATCCCCTGGAGAAGGGAACAGCTAATCACTCCAGTATTCTGGCCTGGAGAATTTCATGGACTCTATAGTCCATGGGGTCACAAAGAGTTGGACACAACTGAGCAACTTTCACTTTCAAAGCCTTTGACCATGTCGATCACAACAAACTGTGGAAAATTCTTAAAGAGATGGGAATACCAGACCATCTTACCTGCCTCCTGAGAAATCTGTATGCAGGTCAGGAAGCAACAGTTAGACTGGACATGGAACAACAGACTGGTTCCAAATTGGGAAAGGAGTACGTCAAGGCTGTATATTGTCACCCTGCTTTTTAACTTATATGCAAAGTACATCATGCAAAATGCTGGGCTGGATGAAGCACAAGTTGGAATCAAGATTGCTGGGAGAAATATCAATAACCTCAGATACGCAGATGACACCACCCTTATGGCAGAAACTGAAGAGGAATTAAAGAGCCTCTTGATGAAAGTGAAAGAGGAGAGTGAAAAAGTTGGCTTAAAACTCAACATTTAGAAAACTAAGATCATGGTATCTGGTCCCATCACTTCATGGGAAATAGATGGGGAAACAATGGAAATAGTCACAGATTTTATTTTCTTGGGCTCAAATATCACTGCATATGATGACTGCAGTCATGAATTTAAAAGACGCTTGCTCCTTGGAAGAAAATCTATGACCAACCTAGACAGCATATTAAAAAGCAGAGACTTTACTTTGCCAACAAAGGTACATCTAGTCAAGGCTATGGTTTTTCCAGTAGTCATGTATGGATGTGAGAATTGGATTACATAAAGAAAGCTGAGCGCCGAAGAATTGATGCGTTTGAACTGTGGTGTTGGAGAAGATTCTTGAGAGTCCCTTGGACTCAAGGAAATCAAACCAGTCAATCCTAAAGGAAATCAGTCCTGAATATTCTTTGGAAGGATTGACACTGAAGCTGAAACTCCAATACTTTGGCCACCTGATGTGAAGAACTGACTCACTGGAAAAGACCCTGATATTGGGAAAGAATGAAGGCAGGAGGAGAAGGGGATGACAGAGGGTGAGATGGTTGGATGGCATCACCAACTCGATGGACATGAGAATGAGCAAGCCCTGGGAGTTGGTGATGGACTGGGAAGCCTGGCATGCTGCAGTCCGTGGGGTCACAAAGAGTCAGACATGACTGAGCCACTGAAGTGAACAGAGATCAAGGAAATACCAAGGGTGAATGAAGTGTCCAGCAACTACCAACAGGGGCGGCCATCACTGGCTCTTGGCTGGAAGATGCAAAGGGAGCTATGTGAGAGCCTCAAGTATGCAGAAGTGGCTGTGCAGGGGAGTCAAGGAAGATGGAAGCCATCCATGTAGCCATGGCAACCAACCAGGCAGGGAGGGGACTGCCACAGGCTGAACCCGGCAGGCAGTCAACTGGCAAAGAAACCCAAGTGACGCAGTTCACCGAACTCAGCCTCCTAGGGCCCAGTGCGGGATGGGAAAATGGATCCAGAAGAGCAAAAAGCCAAAACAGAAAAGTTGCAGACTTACCTAAGCTTCTAAAGCTAGCCAGCCTCACGCCATTACCAAGAGAAGATCTCAAATGCACAACCCTAGCAAAGGACTGAGCAATTCTGGAGGACTTAGCACCATCACAAGGCAGGATGGTGGACTCCAGGCACTGAGGGAAGAAGAGACAACAGTCCTGTTTGATCATGTGCCCATTTAGAGCAAAAACTGTGAATTCACAATTGAAACAGTTTCCCCAGAAATACAGGCAAAAATTGAAAACTGAGAGTCTTGCTAGGAAAGATTCAGGTCTAAGGAGAGTTGATCAATATCTTTTCTCAGAACACCACTCCAGGCTTGCAGTGTAAGCCCTAACTTTTGGCTTTTTTTTTTTCTTTTTCTTTTTTGAATGCAACTGACTGACAAGCTTTAATTGCCAAGGCATCCTGTTCAACAAGGCATCCACTTCAAAGAAGGCTATCTCAAATAAACACTTTGCTAGCCACAGGATGTAAGAGCCAGGCCCAGCTCCCTACATAGAAGTTCTTTTTTTTAGAGACCTTGGTTGACTTCAATAACTGACCATTTGGGCTACTTGGTTTATTTCTCTTTCTGTACTTTAAATTCCTGCTGTTAGGTTTTAAAATCACCAATAAAAAGTGAGCATTTCAAACTCTACCCTTGACCCCAATAAAAACAGGATCCCAGGCCCATTCTCCTTGTGTGCACATGATGCTGAAGCTGAAACTCCAACACTCTGGCCACCTGATGCAAAGAATTGACTCATTAGAAAAGATCCTGTTGCTGGGAAAGATAGAAGGCAGGAGGAAAAGGGGACGACACAGGATGAGATGGTTGGATGGCATCACTGACTCAGTGGACATGAGTTTAAGCAAGCTCCAGGAATTGGTGATGGACAGGGAAGCCTGGCGTGCTGCAGTTCATAGGGTCTCAGAGTCAGACACAACTGAGTGACTGAACTGAGGCCCATTCTCTCTTTCTCTCTCTCCATGTCTCCCTATCTCTCTCTCTCTCTTCATGACTTCATAGTGTGGCCCTGGGTGTGCTCTATAATTTCTAGACCTTCAAAGTAATAAACTTTTATTTTTTCAAAGTTCCATGATGGTTATTAAGAAGGGCATCTTTCAATCATAGTAAGAACCACAAAGGCCAATCCAACCATATCACTGATTATTGAGAGCCTCAGTTAGCATATTAAAAAGCAGAGACATTACTTTGTCAACAAAGGTCCGTCTAGTCAAGGCTATGGTTTTTCCAGTGGTCATGAATGGATGTGAGAGTTGGATGTGAAAAAAGCTAAGTGCCAAAGAATTGATGCTTTTGAACGGTGGTGCTGGAGAAGACTCTTGAGAGTCCCTTGGACTACAAGGAGATCCAACCAGTCCATCCTAAAGGAGATCAGTCTTGGGTGTTCATTGGAAGGACTGTTGCTGAGGCTGAAAGTCCAATACTTTGGCCACCTCATGCGAAGAGTTGACTCATTGGAAAAGACCCTGATGCTGGGAGGAATTGGGGGCAGGAGGAGAAGGGGACAACAGAGGATGAGATGGCTGGATGGCATCACTGACTCAATGGACATGAGTTTGGGTGAACTCTGGGAGTTGGTGATGGACAGGGAGGCCTGGCGTGATGCAATTCATGGGTTTACAAAGAGTCGGACATGACTCAGTGACTGAACTGAACTAAGACTAGTACAAAACAATTGGTGTAGTTGGCAGGACTGCATGATTGCCCTTGCAATTAACAGAAGGGAATGTGCTTTGCCTGCAACTTGTGTACCTACCACCTACCTGTTGAGGATCTGTTGAACTGTTATACGCTGTCTCAGATTGTCTCTGTTGTGTGTTGCCTATGGTATCCAAACCAAAATGTCACAGCTGCTATAATAATCCAATGATCTATCCAGAGAAGCATAATCAAGACCATATGATCTAAGGAGATGATAAGACCACTAAGTATAAAGATCTTAATTGACCATTAATGTACATAAGAGTCCTCCATGCCTCAAGGCAAAAGAGAACTAAGGAGGGTGAACTGAATCACAAGGCTCTTGTCACCATCCAAGGAGAGCTGTTATTGTCATTGCGTTGCTAAGTGAAGTGAAGTGAAGTCGCTCAGTCGTGTCCGACTCTTTGCGACCCCGTGGACTGTAGCCTGCCAGGCTCCTCTGTCCATGGGATTCTCCAGGCAAGAATACTGGAGTGGGTTACCATTTCGGTCTCCAGGGGATCTTCCTGACCCAGGGATCGAAACTGCATCTCTTTCTGCAGGTGGATTCTTTACCACTGAGCCACCAGGGAAGATGCATGGAGAAGCTCTGGGCTAAAAGGAATGAGAAAAATGTTCCAGTAGGTGAGAAGGATGGGAGACCTCTACCTACAATTACAGAGACAGTGGGCCATGCACAGATAACATGTCCTAACCCAGAATAGTGAAGTAGCCTTGTAACCAGAAGCCCATGACACCAGAGGAGGGAAATACAACACAGGCCTATAGTCTCTGTGTTACCACTTCACTCACTACTGTTGCTTTTCATCTCCTGACCCAATGGGATATTATGGGTCTAATCCTGGCATGATGTTACTTTTCTTAAAAAGTGATAAGTAAATATAAATGTCTTGATTATGTGGTACCAGCACCTCCTAGAAAACTCTGGGGAAGTACCCAGATCCTTGGTAAAGGCAAAACCCCATAGATATTTCCTGGGTGTTATTCAATGTCATGTATATCAAGATTCTAAGACTCTGGTATTATGCTTCAGAGGCCAAGGGGCTTATGTCAAAGACATATTTGATAATGGAGACAGAACCCAATTCCAGGGTGGTCTCCTGGGACACCCTGGGAAGTTGCCACCTATGAAGGGGCTCACAGTGACATCATCCACATTTTTCTGATAAAAACACATAAGATTAAGGTAACAGGGGAAAAAAAACAAGCAGCAACTGAGATCAAAAAACTATACCTTAACTGAAATTCAAACATTTCTTAAACATTGTATGCAGCAGGAAGGAGTGAGGTGAACTAATTGGCTATTGTTTGTTTGTTTATAATATTTTCTGAATTGTTACAGCTGCCAAAATGCATCAACTGACTGGTGTCTCTAAAGACTTTAAAATCCTTAAAGATGCATCCGGACACTATGCTTGTTTCACTAAAGTACCACAGATCCTGAGCTCCCGCAATTTTCCCCTGAGCGAGGCAGAACTAGCAAACACACCTCGTGAGTCCTCCCTGCCACCAACGGAAAAGCTGGCAGGGTTTTTAAGGCCTCCGGCAAGAAGAGAGAAAGAAATGGGTAAGCTAAGGCCTTTAGTTATTGTTGAGTCAATCAGTCGTGTCCGACTCTTTGCAACCCCATGACACAGCACGCCAGGCTTCCTGTTCTTCACCATCTCCCGGAGTTTGCTCAAACTCATGTCCATTAAGTCAGTGATGCCATCCAACCATCTTGTCCTCTATCATCCCTTTCTCCTCCTGCCTTTAATCTTTCCCAGCATCAGGGTCTTTTCTAATGAGTTTGCATCAAGTGGCCAAAGTATTTGAGATTCAGCTTCAGCATCAGTCCTTCCAATGAATATTCAGGGTTGATTTCCTTTAGGATTGATTGGTCTGATCTCCTTGCAGTCCAAGGGACTCTCAAGGGTCTTCTCCAACACCACAGTTCAAAAGCATCAATTCTTTGGTGCTCAGCTTTATTTATAGTCCAACTCTGACTGCTGGAAAAACCATAGCTTTGACTAGACGGATCTTTGTCTGCAAAGTAATGTCTCTGCTTTTTAATACACTGTCTAGTTTGTCATAGCTTTTCTTCCAAGGAGCAAGTGTCTTGTAATTTCTTGGCTGCAGTCACCACCTGCACCATATACAGTGATTTTGGAGCCCAAGAAAATTAAGTCAGCCACTGCTTCCAATGTTTCCCCATCAATTTGCCATGAAGTGATAGGACCAGATGCCATGATCTCAGCTTTTTGAATGTTGGAGTTTTAAGCCAACTTTTTCACTCTCCTCTTTCACCTTCATCAAGAGGCTCTTTAGTTTCTCTTCACTTTCTGCCATTAGGATGGCATCATCTGCATATCTGCAGTTATTAATATTGCTCCTGGCAGTCTTGATTCCAACTTGTGCTTCATCCAACCCAGCATTTCACATGATGTACTCCGCATATATGTTAAATATATAGCCGTGACGTACTCCTTTCCCATTTTGAACCAGTCCGTTGTTCCATGTCCAATTCTAACTTGACCTGCATACAGGTTTCACAGGAGTCAGGTAAGGTGGTCTAGTATTCCTATCTCTTTAAATTTTCCACAGTTTTTTGTGATCCACAGTCAAAGGCTTTAGTGTAGTCAATGAAGCAGAAATAGGTGTTTTTCTGGAAATCTCTTGCTTTTTCTATGAGCCAATGGATGTCAGCAATTTGATGTCTGCCTTTTCTAAATCCGGCTTGAACATCTGGGAATTCTCGGTTTACATACTGTTGAAGTCTCACTTGGAGAATTTTGAGCATTAGTTTGCTAGCATGTGAAATGAGCACAATTGTGCAGTATTTTGAGTATTCTTTGGCATTGCCCTTCTTTGGGACTGAAATGAAAACTAATCTTTTCCAGTCTTGTGGCCACTGCTGAGTTTTCCAAATTTGCTGGCATATTGAGTACAGCACTTTCACAGCATCATCTTTTAGGATTTGAAATAGCTCAACTGGAATTCCATCACCTCCACCAGCTTTGTTTGTAGTGATGCTTTCTAAGGCCCACTTGACTTTGTACTCCAAGATGTCTGGCTCTAGGTAAGTGATCACAGCATCTTGGTTATCTGGGTCATGAAGATCATTTTTGTATAGTTCTTCTGTGTATTCTTGCCACCTCTTCTTAATATCTTCTGCCTCTTTCAGGTAAGAAAACACATACACACACACACACACACACACACATACATACACACACACACACACAAAAGGGCCTCTAGAGCCCCTGACGTTTGTAACACCGTCTCCTCATTTGGGTATTTACTGCCTGACACCATGCTCATTCTTCCATCATAGGGATCACTGCCAAGGCTCACACTGAAAAGAAAACATAGAGATAAAGTCCATCTCCCTGCTGTGCAAAACTAGGTAAACTAGGTTTATCACTTCCATGACCATGGTGACCCAAATGACCTCTCCTTCATTTCCAATAGTGAAGAGGCCCCATTTGACCCTAGGTCCAGGAAATTATTTTTTACAGGGTATTTCCCTACTTGGGCTTCCCAGGTGGCCCTAGGGGTAAAGAACCGATCTGTCAGTGCAGGAGACATAAGAGACATGGGCTTAATCCCTAGGTCAGCAAGACCCCTGGAGGAGGACATGGGAAGCTATTCCAGTATTCCTGACTGGAGAATCCAATGGACAGAGGAGCATGGCAGACTACCGTTCTTAGGGTCACACAGAGTCTGACACAACTAAAGAGACTTAGCACCATGCACACCCCCTACTTACAGGTTGGCTCTACTACATTTTTGTTGTTGTTGTTGTTCTACTGCATTTTAATTGGTACTGCCAAAACCATCCAAAAAGCACAGGAAGTCCCAGGAAAAAACTTACATTTTCTTTCTCTGCCACATAAAAATGTAAATCTTACTATGTCTTTGAAATGTAAACACCAGAGGAGGTAACTAAAACCCTTGAGACAAAGGGAAAAAAGTGGAAAGAACCTTTTTAAAATGCAAACTGCTAAAACAGCTCTCTTGCCCAAACTCTTAATAACCTCCTTAAGACTGCTTCTCAAGAACAAACTCAAATCTTAAGAGTCTTACTCACAAACAGTAAATTAGCCATCTGAGCAAAAAAAGCTCACTCCAACTATCATGCATAAAGCAGTGAATTTTATATTGTAATAACTGATTCACAACTAAAATTTTTTTAAAAAAAGAAATCTCACTGGCAAATAAATAATAAAGGTAGTGGATCAACCACTTTAAAAGCTACTATGAAGGTTAGGAAACAAAAGACATAAAATCAATTATAGCTACAATAAAGAGTGAAAGGATACACATAAAGACGTAAAATATGGAACAAAAACATAAAACATAAGGGAAGAAATAAAAATGTAGAGATTTTAGAATGCATTTAAATTAAATGAATATCAGTTTAAAACAAATATATATAGGTTAATATATATGAACCTCATGGTAAACAAAAGCCAAAAGCCTACAATAGATATACAAACAACAAAAGGAGAGAAACTCTTTAGTGTTTTATAACACTAGAGAAAAAACATTAAACTACAAGGGAAGAGACTAAAATAAGAAGAGAGAAGATCCTCAAAACAACCAGAAAACAAGAAACAAAATGGCAGTAAATACATGCCTATCAATAATTCTTTTAAATATAATTGGACTAAATGTTACAAACAAAAGACACAGATTGGCTGAAAGGATCTTTTTTTAAAGACTGACCTATATACCACCTCCTAAAGATTCACTTCATAGCTAAAGACACACAGAGACTGAAAGAGAGGGGATAGAAAAAGATATTCCATGCAAATGGACCTCAAAAGGAAGCTGGGGCAGCAGTAGTCATATCAGACAAAATAGACTTTAAAACAAAATCTTTGACAAAAGACAAAGAAGGGCAGCCCGTGGATGTATGGCAAAACCAATACAACACTGTAAAGTAATTAGCCTCCAATTAAAATAAATAAATTTATATTTTTAAAAACTTTTTTAATGATAAAGGGAAATTCTAAAAGAGGATATAACACAAACTACAGCAAATATTAATAGACATAAAGGAAGAAATTGACAGCAATACAATAATAGTAGTAGACATTAAGACTCCAACTCACTGATCTAGACAGCTAATATAGAGAATCAGTGATCATAAATGAACAGAGAGAAAGAAAAAAGAGGAAATCTTGCGTGGTCCGCTTGGCTAAAAATTGAATTGTTATTAGAAGAGATTTTTTTAATTGAGCTTTAATACCAATAATCTGAGGTTTCCCGGTGGCACTAGTGGTAAAGAATCCACCTGCCAATGCAGGAGACATAAGAGATGTGAGTTCTATTCCTGAGCTGGGAAGATCCCCTGGAGTAGGAAGCAGTAACCCACTCCAGTATTCTTGCCTGGAGAATCCCATGGGCAGAGGAGCCTGCTGGGCTACAGTCCACAGGGTTGCACAGAGTCGGCCAAGGCTGAACGACTTAGCACATACACACACCAATAGTCTCCTTATGTAAAACTAAACATTTTCTTCATCTGCTGAAAGAAAAAGTTTTATTGGGTTACTGTTCTGCTCTTCATAAGCAATTACGAAAGTTTTATTTCCTCCTTTCTTTCTCTTGGGTAATCGGTTTGAAAAGCAAAGATTTTTTGTATCTGATCAAAATAACTTACTGTGCTTCATGTTATCTTTATCATCAGGTCTTTACTTACTGAAATAAACCTGGCCTTCTCAAGATTAAGAGCTAAATTTTGTCCAGAACTATATAATCTTCTGTAGTTGCCTTTAAGATCTTTGTCAAAATGGTTACATGGATAACTAAATATTGTTTCAGAGTAACCTGATTCTATTTGACTGGTAATTTTAAAAACTTCTTTGATGATTTTGACAAACTTTACAATATCAAAATCTAAAATAAAGTCTTTTTTTTAACCTCAAACTAACTGAAATTTTTCAGAGGGCCCTTGGAACACTTCAAAAGATTTGTTCTCTCTCCTTATAAAAAAGAGAGATATTATACTAATTAGGCTTGTTTAAATCACTGCAGATGGTGATTGCAGCCATGAAATTAAAAGACGCTTACTTCTTGGAAGGAAAGTTATAACCAACCTAGACAGCATATTAAAAAGCAGAGACATTACTTTGCCAACAAAGCCATCTAGTCAAGGCTATGGTTTTTCCAGTGGTCATGTATGGATGTGAGAGTTGGACTGTGAAGAAACCTAAGTGCTGAATTGATGCTTTTGAACTGTGGTGTTGGAGAAGACTCTTGAGGGTCACTTGGACTGCAAGAAGATCCAACCAGTCCATCCTAAAGGAGATCAATCCTGGGTATTCATTGGAAGGACTGATGCTGAAGCTGAAACTCCAATACTTTGGCCACCTCATGCGAAGAGTTGACTCATTGGAAAAGACCCTGATGCTGGGAGGGATTGGGGGCAGGAGGAGAAGGGGATAACAGAGGATGAGATGGCTGGATGGCATCACTGACTCGATGGACGTGAGTTTGGGTGAACTCCAGGAGTTGGTGATGGACGGAGAGGCCTGGCGTGCTGTGATTCATGGGGTCGCAAAGAGTCGGACATGACTGAGCAACTGAACTGAACTGATATACTAAATCACATGGGAAGCATTGTCAAATAAGTAATACAAAGCCTTCTTTATGTTGTGTTTTGTAGGTATATGTATTAAATGTTTTAGAAATTATGTGAAATTCCTAGAAATCAGTATATCCTAATATAATGTTATCAGCCATAATTCCATTTATTACCTTAAAATGTTATTACAATAACCAAATGTTTTTGTCAATCCCAGTATAATGAATGACTAACAATAACCATTTTTCTCTGTCTTTTGTCATTTAGAGACAGTATGATTTTATAAAAGCATTTCTACAAAAACACTTTACCTTCAAGAAGATTCTCAGCAAAGACTCTAGGAAACAGGTTTCTGATAAATTTAAGGTTATAAAACTGAAAGAGGTAAAAACTTCCAAAACTAATGTGGAAAAAAGCTAGATTCAAAGGGAACAAGTATTAATTACATGAGACTGAATGAACAGAAGAGAATGATTATAATTTTATGACTTTTTATTGATGATTTTTAAATATTTATTTATTTGGCTGCCTTGGGTCTTACTTGCAGCATACCAGATCTTCATTGCATCATGTGGGATCTTTCAGAGACACATGGCCTCTCTAGTAGTGAAGAATGGGCTCAGTAGTTGTAGTTGTGGCTTGTAGGCTTAAACGCTCCATAGCATGTGGGATCTTAGTTCCTTGACCAGGGATCAAACCTCCATCCCCTACAAGGCAAGGTGAATCTTAAACACTGAACCACCAGGGAAGTCCCTTATTTCTGATTCTTTAATCTTTCATTTTCCAGGTTATAAGGAAAATTTTCTTCTTAAACTATAACTTACAGTGATGAGGTAAATTATGCCTTTATCAGCAGAACTGAACCACTTCTCTCTTTCTCCCTACCTGATCCCTCTTGAATTCAAAAACTCTCAATGAGTACCCTTATTTTCATAGCAATATAGTTATTTGCATAAGTTCAATAAAACCTGTTCTCCTTGTAAGAAGACACAATTGAAAACATTGGTTGTACTGCCAAGGTTTTGACTCAAATGTCATATTTAAGAAGAAACATACACAGACTCAGATATGACCAGACAGCTTTAAGGAACTAAGATTGACTTTAAGGAGCCAATAAAGTCCCTTGGAAGAACAGCCTGGCACCTCACTTTCAGGGTTCCCAGCAGCCTTACCAGGTGAAAAAGGAAGTTACTTCCTGGCATGTACAGGAATCTCACAATACTTGGGGGACCTTGAGAAGGAGTTCACCCAAATCTATAGGCATTGCAGGTAAGTCTGATGGCACATAGTTGGTTTGGCTTGGCTTCCTTTCCTTGAGAGGCATTTAAAAGTTCAACCTGAGACATCTTATGGAAAGTTCCAGCAAAGCCAATTTAAAAGAGTCTATATGATCAATCACTATTCTTGCTGCACTTATGTAAATAACCAGGCCATGTTTAAGGAAACAGAACTCATTTTACAAACAAATTAGTCTTATTTTGATTATCTCTGATAGAAATTTGGGTGACTGTAGAAAGAAAAATTCTGTCTCATTAGAAACTATAAGACATCTTTGTGGATATAAAAATCTAGTGCTGTTAATTGTCTCAGTTTCTACCTCCAAACCAGACTAGATACCGAACTATTCTACTTTCCTCCAATATTTGACTACAACTCTCCATACTAACATTTCCAATTTTTCTCCCATCCTCCTGAGCTGGAATCATTGAGAACTAAAATAGCCCTTTTTCTGAAGCCATGCAAGCTGAAAGTTGGAAACTTAATATAAACTTCAAAGAAGGAAGGTGGGAGGGGGGTTCATGTTTGGGAACGCATGTAAGAATTAAAGATATTAAAATTTAAAAAATAAAAAATTTAAAAAAAAATTAAAATAAAATAAAAAAGAAATCAATACAACAGTCCGTGTATGGACAATTTTGGGCCTATTGCTGTGTGGACCAATCAGAAAGATCACCAGAGACATTCAAATTACAAACCAGGAAAATCTATCAAATTGCCATGGCCCACCTTCACTTCATCTAAAAATGCTTCAGCCAGACAACTAAAAATCTTCTTAATTGGCTGCCATCAGAACGTATAAACTGTGATTATGGTTTGCTCCAATCATTAATCATTTTCTTCTGTTTCCATAGACATGCCTCTTATTAAATACTGGCATACATCCACCACATAGGTCTACCTTTGGGAGCCTACCTGCATCCTGCCTCCTAAAATGAGATACAGCCTTTAACTGAACTAACCTAATCTTAGGACTAAGAGACTGGTTCGAGATGTATGAAGCAATCCGCCAACACAAAACAGGTTCAAACCTACTTACTTTCCAGATGGCCCATGATGATAAATTTTTCCACGATATTACCTAAATCTTTGAACAGACTCCTAGGTTGCTGTTATTGCTGTTCAGTCGCTCAGTTGTGCCCGACTCTTTTGGATCCCATGGACTGTAGCATGCCAGGCTTTCTGTCCTTCACCATCTCCCAGAGTTCGCTCAAACTCATGTCCATTGAGTCAGTGATGCCATCCAACCATCTCATTCTCTGTCGACCCCTTCTCCTCCTGCCTTCAATCTTTCCCAGCATCAGGGTCTTTTCACATGAGTCGGCTTTTCACATTAGGTAGCCAAAGCATTGGAGCTTCAGCTTCAGCATCAGTCCTTCAGGTGACTATTCAGGGTTGATTTCCTTTAGGACTGACTCATTTGATCTCCTTGCTATCCAAAGGACTCTCAAGAATCTTCTCCAGCACCACAGTTCAAAAGCATCATTTCTTCGGTGCTCAGCCTTTTCTATTGTCCAGTTCTCATATCTGTATATGACTACTGGAAAAACCATAGCTTTGACTAGATGGATCTTTGTCTGCAAAGTAATGTCTCTGCTTTTTAATATGCTGTCTAGGTTTGTCATAGCTTTTCTTCCAAAGAGCAATTATCTTATAATTTCATGGCTGCAGTCAACATCTGCAGCAATTTTGAAGCCCAAGAAAATAAAGTCTGTCACTGTTTCCATTGTTTCCCCATCTATTTCCCATGAAGTGGGACCAGATGCCATGATCTTAGTTTTCTGAATGTTGAGTTTTAAGCCAGCTTTTTCACTCTCATCTTTTACCTTCCTCAAGAGGCTCTTTAGTTTCTCTTCACTTTCTGCCATTAGGGTGGTGTCATCTGCATATCTGAGGTTATTGATATTTCTCTCAGCAATTTTGATTTCAGTTTCTGAGTCATCCAGCCCATCACGTTGCATGATGTACTCTGCATATAAGTTAAATAAGCAGAGTGACAATATACAGTCTTGACGTACTCCTTTCCCAATTTCAACTAGTCCATTGTTCCATGCCCAGTTCTAACTGTTGCTTCTTGATCTGCATACAGATTTCTCAGGAGGCAGGTAAGATGGTCTGGTATTCCCATCTCTTTAAGAATTTTCCACCGTTTGTTGTGATCTACACAGTCAAAGGGTTTAGTGTAGTCAATGAAGCAGAAGATGTTTATTTGGAATTCTCTTGCTTTTTCTATGGTCCAATTGACGTTGGCAATTTGATCTCTGGTTCCTCTGCCTTTTCTAAATCCAGCTTATACATCTGGAAGTTTCAGTTCACATACTGTAGTCTAGCTTGGAGGATTCTGAGCATTACCTTGCTAGCATGTGAGATGAGTGAAACTGTGTGGTAGTTTGAACATTCTTTAGCATTGCCCTTCTTTTAGATTAGAATGAAAACTGACCTTTTCCAGTTCTAGGTACCTGAGATGACTGACTTAAGTTTCAGGGCTTGACCTTTTCAAGTTTGTGACAATGGGTACAAACTAGATTTCAAACTAAAAATGAAAGTCTCTCAGTTGTGTCCAACTCTTTGCAACCCCATAGACTATACAGTTCATGGGAATTTTCCAGGTCAGAATACTGGAGTTGGTAGCCGTTCCTTTCTCCAGGGGATCTTCCCAACCGAGAGACTGAACCCAGGTCTCCCATATTGCAGGTCAATTTTTCACCAGCTGAGCCACCAGGGAAGCCCAAAGATTCGAGAGTGGATAGCCTATCCCTTCTCCAGTGGATCTTCCCGACCCAGGAATCGAACCAGCATCTCCTGCATTGCCAGCGGATTCTTTATCAGCTGAACTACCATGGAATTCCGGATTTCAAACTATTGCTGGTATAATTATTATAGAATTTGCAAGTATACTCTTATGTAGATGTGTACTTTCAGGGTTACAACATGCCCTACTCCTGACTTTCAGCACATCAGCTACCCAGTTATTTCATGTCCTCATCATTGACTCTGATGCCTCAGCGCCACAGGGTGGATTGTAGTGTAAATCCTGATTTTTTTCTCTGTAATTTAAACACCTGATAAATTTTGATCACCAAGGCATCCATTTCAAAGAGGCATCCACTTCAAAGACAGCTATCTCAAATAAATACATTGCTAGCCACAGGACAGATGAAGATCCTCCCTGTACTTAAGAGATCCCAGAGATCTCAGTTGCTTTCGTTAACAGATCATTTAGGCTACTGTTTCTTTTTTTTTTTTTTCCCTCTCTTCCCATGCTTTAAATTTCCACTCTTTATGTTTTAAATTCACAAAAAGAGTGAGCCTGAGAAACCCTAGGCCCCCATCTCTGATGCCAATAAAAGCAGAACCAAGGGCCAGGCACTCTCTCTCTCTGCCCATAACCACACTGTGTGGCCCCAGGTGCACTGTGTAATCTCCAGGTCTTGTAAGTAATAAGCCTTCTTTTTTTTTTTTTTTCAAAGCTCCCTGATGGTTATAGCTGAAGGGCATCTTGCAATCATAGTAAGAACCACAAGCGCTGATCCAAACACAACATTGGTTATTGATAGGCTGAGACCAGTATAAAACAAGGCTCATACTTAAAAGGATTCTTATTTCTAAGAAGTTTACCTTCACTTTCTAAATCCAGAAAAACAACCTGAAGTGATGATCTTCCATTTCTGAACTCTCATCCTTAATGCAAAATAAGACATCCTTTTTGCAAGATAGAGACCCCTGCTAATCATGCTGTGTTTTGCTCTGATTAACCTTTGAAATAAGCATTTCTTTTTTTTTTTTTCCTTTTTTCTTTTTGTTTTTCTTATCTTTTGGTTGGTTGGTTGAAGTCAAGCCCTTCCTTAAAGGTCAGTGAACATCAAACCTAATCTGACTTCTAATTACTTTTGTAAACATTTCAGAATGAATAAATGCCAATGTAATTAACCGCCTAGCACATCATCTTCTACTTCCTTTACGAATAGGGCAAATAGCCAGCGAAGCAGCTCTCCAGGCTCCTCTTAACACTTGTATTTGTGGTGAGGGAATTATTTAATTGGACTCTATTCAAATCAGAGTTTCCCAAGCTTGATTGTCTAGCCACTACCAGAATCACCTGAGTATTATAATTAAAATACAGATCTTGAAACCCTGGTCCCAGCAATCTTTTCTTTTTTGCAGTGAAGCCTAGAATCTGCATTTGTTTTTCTTTTTATAACTTTTCCAAGTAATTCTGATGTAACGCTCACTGATTTTGATCATTTTTCCCTTTGCATACAGTCATCACAGTGAGTTTTCTCTACGCTCCTCCCTTAGCGATAGGGAGAGAGTAAAGGGACAAAGTAGGTAATTAAATAATTAATTTCAGTAGGGGATTTTAAGTAGAGAAAAATAGTACGGGTTAATAATTATTCACAAAAGTAGGTTTACTTAACCACAAAACCAAGCAAGCTTGCTTAGCAACAAAATCAGGCAACAGAAGACTGAGACATGCGCCCAAACAAGAAAACAATGGTGGAATGAAACAAACATCCTGCCTGGTGAACTCAGTAAGGTAATGATTCCTAAGACACACTCCTCCGCACATACTAACAAGAAAAATATAAAGAAAAGGCAACATTAAACTGAAACCTGAGATGATTACCGTTTTTAGCATACATTACTGCCTTTTTTGCCTATTTCCACTGTGCCGTGACAGTCCAGCTTGACTATGTAGGGACAAAAAAACTTCCCTGCCCAACATGGAGCAGAAACTGATGATGGAAGATATCTAATTAAGAATGAGGAAGAAGACGGTCTTTTTCCCCTCCCCACTTTTCTCTTGATTATAAAATGGTAGCCCACTAAGTTCTTGGGGCAAGGCACCCTCTCTCCCATATGCCTGTAAGCCTCACAAATGTCCTATTCTAATAAGCCACTTCTTACATATTGCTTTGCCTCTCAGTGAATTCTTTCTGCACTGAGACATAAAGAACCAGAGCTCCTCAGAGTCCCCTGAAACAACCCCTAGTGGTTTCACTAGTCCAACACCCCTTATCAGCATTAACATTTCTTCCTTTTGCAATATTGCCTCTTGCATCAAACTGATGCATACAGTCATCTCTTGGTATACACAGGGACTGGTTTCAGAATCACTACTAAACTTCACAGATGCTTAAGTTCTTATGTAAAATGGCATATTATTTACATATAACCTACATGTGAATGTGTGTGTGTCCAATTATTTGCTACCTTATGAACTGTAAGCTACCAGGCTCCTCTGTCCATGGGATTTCCCAAGCAAGAATACTGGAGTGGTTGCCATTTCCTCCTCCAAAGAATCTTCCAGATCCAGGGATTGAACTGCATCTCTTGCATCTCCTGCATTAGCAGGCAGATTCTTCACCACTTAGCCAGCTGGGAAGCCCTTAACTTACACACATCCTCCCATATACTTTTAAATCATCTTCAAATTACTTATATCTATTATAATGCAAATGCTATGGAAATCATTACCAGTGCTTCTTGGAACTTTCTGAAATCTTTTTCTCAAATATTTATAATATGGAGTTGGTTAAGTATGACGTGAAACCCAAGGTTATGGACAGAGGTCTAGATGACTGTTTTTAAGTCCCTTCCAGCTTTGACTTCCTAGAAGTTTATGATTCACTGACAGAAACAGCAGAGTGAAAATTCAAGCTTTGAGCAGACTTTCCTCAGCCTGGTTGGCAGTTCCATCCGGCTATGTCAATGCTCTTCCAGGTTCCATTGGTCAACAGTCACTGGGCTGGCACTTGCAATCCTATACCCGGAGGCTTCTGCAGACCCAGGGCCAATGTGGAAGGCTGGAGGGAGAAACTGAAGCAAGCATGCAGGAGTGCTCGCAGGACCCAGACTAGAGGCTGTGGACCACAGGGCAGGCCAGTCAGCTTTACAGACGCTTCACTGTCTCTATGGGAGTAAGCAAGTAGGTGCAAAGAAAGAAGGAAACCCACAGTGCAGCAGCTCTACCTCTGGTGTTTCTCATGCTGTTCCCAAAGCCTGTGCCAATCCTCAAAGTCCTGCTCAGAAGCCCCTTCCTCTCCTCCTTCCTTAGGCTTCCAGCTCCCTTCATTTGCTACAGTTTCCATCTAAGCAATAGCATCTCCCACAGGGCACTTAGAAAAGCGAAGGGGGTGGGCATTTTTGGTTGTTACAGTGGGAACGTACTTGAACTTGGCTGGAGGGAGCAGGAAGGGAGGAGAAATGCCAAAAATCACACAGTGGGCAAGACAGTTCCTCACGGTAAAAAGACCGTCCCACCCCAAATGCCATTAGCACACACACTGTGAAATGAGAATCACTTACAGTCTGAACCACACAATTTAGCCCTTAATTATGGCTCTTTGTCAGGAGAATTTATTGCAGCATTGTTCAGGTAGCAAAAGCCTGGAAACAACCTAAAAGACCATTGATAAGGGGCTATTAAATAAAATGTGGTACATTCATACAAAGGAATTCCATTAGAGAGAATGAGGGAGATCAATATGTACTGATACAGCACAGTATCTGAGATCTATTATGAATTTTAAAAAGCAAACTGCAGAACAGCATTATAGTAGGTCTCATTTGATAAAAGGGAAGCTGCTGCATGTACCTATATGTTTGTGTACAGAAAAAAAACGCTCCAGAAAGTATGAAGAAACTGATTACAGGGAAAGACAACCACAGTGAGAAAGGCATGAGCGGAAGGCACACTTACTTTCCACATTACATCCTTTGGCAAATTTTCACTATGTGAGGGAGTTATTTCTGTTCATCAATGCCATCTGGTTTAGTGCCATTGTGCACATACATTTTCTTTGCCTCTGTAACTACATTTTAAATTCCTTAAAGACAGAGATAATCCCCAGAGCACCTAGCATAGGTTGTTGCTCTCATTGTTTACTCACTCGGTCATGTCCACCTCTAGCAATCCCAAAGACTATATCCTGCCAGGCTCCTCTGCCCGTGAGATTCCCCAGACAAGAATACTGGAGTGGGTTACCATTTCCTTCTCTAGGGGATCTTCCTGACCCAGGGATCAAACCCATGTCTTCTGCATTAGCAGGCAGATTCTTAACCACTGAGCCATCAGGAAGCCCATGCAGATATTTAATATATTCTTCTTGGTTTATAGACTAATGGATTTCTGAAAGAACTCAAGGAAGGAAATAATTCCCTTAAAAACCAAAACAGCTATCCAAACAGAAAGAACCCACTGGGAGCCTTCTCCAACCTGGGCTTTCAGGCCTGACCTTGGTGCAAATGGTTCTCAAAGATGGTGGACAGAGTGAGGCTGGCGGGGGGGGGGGGGGGGGTTACTACAGGTCACCTCTTCTACGCAAGCTACTCCACAACTTAGAAACTCAGAGTCTCAGGAATGACAACTGAAATGTCCCACCTAAGCGGTGCCAAGAAAGATGCTGAGTGTTTCGGTACAGTAACTCATTTGCCTCTTAACAATCCCCCTAGGCAAATGCTCTCACCTTCAATTTTAGCTCAGGAAACTGAGACACAAAGGTTGTGACTTGCCCAAGACCATACAGAACTTGAAAGCGGGTCTTCTAATGTTCAGCACTCTTTCCCACACAAAGCTGTCAAACAGAAACCATCTGGCCTTTCTTTAAAATGACAGGCTGGCAGAGGTACATGTGGCTGGGTCAGGACCTCCACTCACAAACTTGGGGCCTGGAGCTAAATACGTGGCCTCCCTGAACTCCCTTCCTTACCAGCAAAAAAAAAAAAAAAAAAAAAAGCTTACCTGGAAAGACAACTGGGGATAGAATGAAATGATATACTATATATAAGGCATAATGATTCATGTCAGACTCATGGTAGCTCAAGAAATGTTATTCTCCTTTATCTCTTTCTCCTTCCACACCACTAGAGTTGCCCTTTCAAAATCTAATTTAATAGAATGACATGCTCTATTCTAATGTGTTTATTTTGAAAGTGTCCAATACTATTTCTTGCACTGCAAAATTTAAGATATCAATGGACCCTCTTCATTCTTTAAAAGGTTACTGCAATTCAAACAGATTCTGTTCAGCTCTCATAAGCATTTTGACAGGGACATTCATCTGCACCAGTGGTTGGCCTAACAAGACAGGTCTGACTTGCCCCCCTCCAGGGTGGAAAAGAAATAGACAATTAACTGCTTTTGATGATGATATTGATAGTGATGACAACAGTAATGAAACAAAAGTTTCTTCCTAGACCTTAATCATTTTAATTTGTCTAAGTGGGAAGTACAATTTTGGCATGGAATGTTCATGTTATTACTCGTGTCATTACCTCTGTTTACTAAATTTAAATGAACAGAATGTTTCTAGTTGTACTAAAGCTCCAGACATTACTAGAACAAATGTGTGTCTCTTTTTATCACATCCGCAACGGATGAATTTCATCACAAAATCCTAAAATGAGAATGATTCTAGTAAGGACATGTAGTTCAGCCATTCTTCAGCTTTCAAGAAAAACTAAACAGAAATTATTTCAGGCCCACGGATTTTTAAAAACAACAACAACAACAACAAAATTGAGTACTCTGCCCATAGAAAGTCCTTTAGAAGTAGAAAAATCAAAATCTACTCCCTCAATCATTCAGTTCAGAAATTCTCAGTTTAGGCTTCTCAAATGCCCAGGGCCATGTCCTGTCTCTCAGATATCCTGATTTATTTGGTTGTAGGTAGGACACTGAGAATCTGTATTTTTTAGCCTCAAGTGATTGTAACAGGCAGCCAGAGTCAAGAATCACTGGTCTATCCCTAATAGTTTTAATATCTTTATTGAGATAAAATCCACACACCATAAAATTCATGCATTTAACATGAATGCTTTAAAGTGAATGCCATAATGGTATTCAGTGTATTCACAGAGTTGTAAAACAATCACCACAATCTAATTTTAGAATACGTTCACCACTCACAAAAGACAACCATATCCATCAGCAGTCATTCCCAATTCCCCACGCCCAGCCATAGGCAACCATTGCCCGATTTTCTGTCTCTATAAGTTTGACTATTCTAAGCACATCATATAAGTGGAATCATCCAATATTTGTCCTTCTGTGTCTGGTTCATTTCCCTTAGCATAATGTTTTCAAGCTTCATTCAGTTACATACAGCATGTGTCAGTATTTCATTCTTTTTATGCCAGAATAATATCCCATTATGTGGCTACACCAGATTTTGTTTACCCATTCATTAGTTGATAGACACTTGGATTATTTCTACTTCTTAGCTATTATGAATATCCCTAATATTTAAAAGCACTTGTAAAATATCTGTGTTTAAAGTAATATAAAGCATGTATGCAGAAGTTTGAATGCATTTCTTGGGAAGAGGACACCAATCCCCACCATTCTCATCCAGGGCTTCTGTTAACCACACCACCCTTCTTTTTCAGACAGCAGCACCAAACATTTACTAGACTTGTTGGAACTTACATTTTTTATTTTTTTGCTCAGTCTTACATTCATGACACTTATATCAACGAACCAAACACATTCTTTTTTTAAACTAGAGTATGGCTTCACCTAGTTGGCTGATTATTTTCTTCTGACTCTAAGCAGAATTTTTCCATTCAACACCTTAGCACACATTTTAACAGTTTTAGGGCTTCATTTCAGCAGCAGCACCACCACCTCCAAGAACTCTCCAACTGCGTTGTGAATTCAAATCCATGTTGTTTCCCCCCAGCAAACTGCGTATGAAGGTTTCTCCATAAAAATGAAAAGAACTGTCACATTTGAGTGCTTAGTTTTAAGCACTGCACTTTAGGCTTCCCTGGTAACTCTGTCGGTAAAGAGTCTGCCTGCAATGCAGGAGACCTGGGTTCAATTCCTGGGTCAGGAAGATCCCCTGGAGAAGGAAATGGCAACCCACTTCAGTATTCTTGCCTGGAGAATTCCCTTGACAGAGGAGCCTGGTGGGCTACAGTCCATGGGGTCACAAAGAGCTGGATACCACTGAGTGATTAACTTTCACTTTCTTTCACACTTTACATAGATGACCACCTTGTGAAATAGGCATTATTTTCCCTGCTTTACAGATGAGAAAACTGGAATTTGGAGAGCTTATGCAATGTATTCAAGCACACACAGTAGGTAAATGACAAACACAAGGAGGGTGGTGATAGTGGTTTAGTTGCTAAGTCTTGTCCAACTCTCAGAAGCCCATGAACTGTTGCCTATCAGGGTCCTCTGTCCATGAGATTTCCCAGGCAAGAATACTGGAGTGGGTGGCCATTTCCTTCTCCAAGGGGATCTTCCCAACCCAGAGATCAAGCCCCAGTCTCCTCATTGCAGGTGGATTCTTTACCAACAGAGTTACCAGGGAAGCCATTGACAGACACAGGTTTCCACCCAAATCAATCTCCATCTTTTTATTATACTTCCGCTTCTGTTTATATAATCATGAATTAATAAATAATTGTGCCATAGCTGTGGTAGGAGCTAACCTAGGCCTGTAGAAAAAAGAATGAAGCAAAACAAGACTATGCCTGTCTTCATGGGATTTACCATCTAATAGAGGTGGGCTGCCGTCTATGTGGTCGCACAGAGTTGGACACGACTGAAGTGACTTAGCAGCAGCAGCAGCAGCAGCAGCAGCAGAGGATAATGGCACCCCACTCCAGCACTCTCGCCTGGCAAATCCCATGGATGGAGGAGCCTGGGGGGCTGCAGTCCATGGGGTCACGAAGAGTCAGACACGACTGAGCGACTTCCCTTTCACTTTTCACTCTCATGCACTGGAGAAGGAAATGGCAACCCACTCCAATGTTCTTGCCTGGAGAATCCCAGGGACGAGGGAGCCGTGGGCTGCCGTCTCTGGGGTCGCACAGAATCCGACACGACTGCAGCGACTTAGCAGCAGCAGCAGCAGCAGCAGAGGATGTTGTTGTGGTTCAGTCGCTGAGTCATGTCTGACTCTTGGAGACCCCATGGACTGCAGCACGCCAGGCCTCCCAGGCTAGAGGAGAGAGATGCTAACACAGTTACATAATTACATACTGTGAAAAGCACCAGGAAATAAGTTTGCACTGTGGGAGAAGGAGGAGAGGGAGAATGCTGGGGAAATGACCTCCACAAGGGAGCAACAGTTGCATTTTGCGAAAAGTTCGTCTTCCGTCGCAGAACTCTGGAGCAGTAGGGGAGGAGTATTCTCTGAGGAAGAGGTTTACCCGGCTGAGGTGCACCTCAGCAAGCATGCTGGGCAGGTGGGCATCCACTGTCGCCCTGCTTTCTCTGCCTCTCTTTTGCCCCACTCACCCGCCTACCCAGTGACTCCTGCTCTCGTCCTCATTTCACCTCATGCCATGTGCCTGGCTATTTCTTCAACTTACCAGACCAGGTCGAGACCATCTTCTCAATGATCCGCCGCGGCAGAAACCCGCTGAAACCAACACCCGTTCCAAAGGGAGGCTCAAATGATTGGGAAACACGTTACACTCTATTTGGCAGATTTGGTTCCGAAAGGCTTAGAGAATATTATTTCCGGTGGAGCTGCCGGGTGTTAAAAACAAGGCTGCTATAATGCAGACACCAAATTAACTGCAATATTAGAGCTGCTCTGAGTTGAAGGTGAAAAACTGGGCGGCTTCCATTCAAAGAACCTTGGTTTTGCTACCACCTGCAGGTCTTTTGCAGGAAGTGCACTTAGACAAAACAAGGCCTCTTGACAGATCCCGAGGCAAGAGGGAAGCATAGTTCAGTTTCAGTTCATACGGGTACCTATAAACAGGATAGCGTCAGTCCTGGTCTGAGCCGGCTGTTCCCTCTGGGAGGTGATTGGGCAGCTGGAACCAGGGTCCGCTTACTCTGAGAAGCCAGATTCCTTGTTTTAGAGACAGGGAAGGTGCACTGATTGAGTGACAGAAGAGAACTCCTGGATCGAATCCGTGTTTTTACTCATCTTGGAGACCTACTTAAATGCCCTCTTCTGAAGTAAACACATCCACTTTACCCTGGGATAAATCTTAACCTGACCCTGGCTTGGAACGTCTCCAACCCATCTCCAGTACTCCATTCCAGCCACCCTAAATCGTATCATTGTCCCAACCACTTCTCCCTTGCCGCCCCCCACCCCAGCCTTTGCGCAAGATGTTCCCAAGGCCTGAAATGACTTATAATGCCTGCTCATCCTCAGGACTTGCTTGGTGGTACAATAGCCAAGACTCCTCGCTCCCAATGCAGGAGGCCTGGGTTCAATGCTTAAGTCAGGGAACCAGATTCCAACTTGCCTCAACTAAGATCCTGCGTGCACAACTAAAAGATGCTGAACGCACAGTGAAGATCCTGCAGATGGTACCTAAGACCCAGTGCAGCCAAATACAGGCATTTTCAGATAAAAAATACTTGCCCATCCTCTTCTCCTGACTTACTCTTAGTCTATATGAACTTCAGTTTAAAGGTTATATGCCCTGGATAGCCTCCAACCCCTCCTGCCCATTCTATGTACAATAGAAACCCAGACCCATATAAACATGGAAAGTTGATTTTTAACAAAAAGCAAAGGCAATTTAATGAAGAGAGGACAGTTTCTTCAACAAATGACGCTGAAACAACTGGATATCCACATGGCCCAAAAAAAGGGGCTTTCCTGGTAGCTCAGATGGTAAAGAATCTGCCTGCAATGCAGGAGACCCCAGTTCAATTCCTGGGTCAGAAAGATAACCTGGAGAAGGGATAGCTACCCACTCCAGTATTCATGGGTCTCCCTGGTGGCACAGGTGGTAAAGAATCCACCTGCAATGCAGGAGACCTGGGTTTGATCCCTGGATTGGGAAGATCCCCTGGAGGAGGGCATGGTAACTCACTCCAGTACTCTTGCCTGAGAAATTCCATGGACCAAAAAAAAAAAAAAAAAAGGAGAGAGAGAGTTTCAACCCATACCATGAACTATAGACAAGAAGTAACTCAAAATGAATAACAGACCTTAATATAAAACCTAAAACTATAAAACTTATAGAGGAAAATATAGGGAAAAAAATCTTCATAATCTTAAGTTAGACAGTTAGTTGTTAGATATGACAGTTGATAAAAGTGCAATCAATAAAAGAAAAATTGATACATTAGAGTTTTTCAAAATTTTACATGTTTACTCCGAGAATGACACAGTTAGAAAAAGAAAAGATAAGCCACAAACTGGGGAGAAAATAAGTGTGAATTATGTATCAAACAAAGGACTATGTAAACAGAATATGTAAACAACCATCGAAACTCAACAAGAAGTCCAAAATTTTTTAATGGTGAAGATTTCAAAAGATATCTCACTAAGCAGAAACATATGTGGCAAATAAGCTGATGAAAAGAGGTTCACATGATTAATCATTAGAGGAATGCAAGTTAAAACCACAATATGACACCATTACACAACTATCAGAACAGCTAAATTTAAAATAAAAAAAAAAGCTAACAATGCCATGTGCTGACAAGGATGCAGAATAATGGAACTCTCATGCATTGCTCGTAGGAATGCAAACTGGTACAGTCATTATGAAGCTTTTACCTTAGTTTCATCCCTAAGTAGTTTCTTATGAAGCTAAATATATACCTAACATGAAACCCAACAATCCTATTTCTAGCTAATTACCGAAATGAAATAGAAGCCTATGTTCACACAAAAAAACAATAAGCAAATGTTTATGGCAACTTTATGCATAACAGCCAAAAACTGGAAACAACAGAATAACCCTCGGCATAGGAGTGGATAAGCAAACTGTGGTACACCCATTCACTGAAATATTACTTGGTAATAAAAAGGAACAATCAATACATGCAACAACATGGATAATTCTCAACCACAGTGTGCTGAGTAAAAGAAGCCAAGCTGAAAAGGTTACATTCTGGACACAGAGGGAGATGGGAGGGAGTTTCGGGAGGGAAGGGACATGGATGCACCTATGGCTGATTCTTGTTGATGTGACAGAAAACAACAAAATTATGTAAAGCAATTATCCTTCAATTAAAAATAAATGTTTTTAAATATTCCAAACCAAAAAAAAAAAAAAAAAAAAAGACAAACTATAGGATCAGAGAATACTTCAGTGATTGCTAGTGGTTGGGGATGAGACAACTCTGATCTGCTGGAAACCACTGATCTGCTGAGGTAATTTTTTGTTAGAGGTATTATGAAACTGTTCTGTACCATGATTGTGGCAGTGGTTATAAGACTCTATGAATTTTCCAAAACTCATAAAACTGTATACCAAAAGGATTTTATTGTATGAATCTTAAAATAAGTTTGAAAGTAGAAAAAAAAAATTTTTTTTAATTACACTCAAGACAGCAGACACTGGCCAAATGGCACGTTGGAAGGATTTGCAAAAAGGCATTGCAAATTTTCATGTTTTATGCACATTTCCAGGCACTCCTTGAGCAGAGACTAGAGGCTGGATTTTAGCTTCACTCACCTGCATTTTCTCCCCTGAAGTTCACACAGTGCATACACTGCTCAGACTCCTAGTCATCAGCACGTGCTCAGTTACTTCAGTCGTGTCCAGCTCTTTGCAACCCCATGGACTGCAGCCTGCCAGGCTCCTCTGTCTACAGTATTCTCCAGGCAAGAACACTGGAGCGGGTTGCCATGCCTTCCTTCAGGGGATTTTCCCCACCCAGGGATCGAACCCATGTCTCCTGTGTCTCCTGCATTGCAGGCAGACCTTTTTTTTTTTTTTTTTTTACTGCTGAGGCACCAGGGAAGCCCTCCCAGTCACCTAGGCTTGGATTATAATGGGCTGTTTATTTATCTGCTGTGAGTTTTTTCAAAGAGCTTTTCTAACCCATCACCTTAGCCATAGCAAGCTGCTCAAAAGCTGGCAACAAATATTTGTTGAATGGATAAATGAATGATTCCCTGCCCCTGCTCCCAGAGCCCATCTCTGAACAGCCAATTCATGGAGCTCTTTCCTTTCTATAAAGTTCTAAAGGACTCATCTGTCTCTCTCATTTGTCACAACTAACAATGGAAGCAATGACTATTGACATAGCCATGGATAGGCAGGTTTCTTCCCAGCTAAATTGTAAGCTCTGTTATAGAAGGGAAAATATCCACAAACCTGTATTCCACCACAGAGCCTTCACTAGAGCCACATACATAAAAAGACTTTAATAAATTCAAGTTGAATAAGCACAAGTTTTTCTTAAAAATATATGGAGAGGAAAAATCAGGCTAAGATATGGATAAAGACATTTAGTTTAAAACATTTAGACAACCAACTCATTTTTATGACTGAAAAGGTTTTAATTTTCTTTCTTTAGCTAACGTGGGTATGCAGTTTTCAGTAAAGAATCCAAATGAACCCAAGGATTCACGTGAAGTAGAAACATTCAGTGCTGATAAAAGTGGATATTCAAAATGTTTCCTTCTGTGTTTCCATAAATATGGCTTCTGTATTTCTATATATTTTTATATCTCTGGAGAGAAACAGGAACTATGAAAGGAGGCTGTTGCATGGAGGCATGGTTCAGCTCCCACTGTGTTCCTAAGGTCATTCATCTCATAAATGGGGATCAACTATAACACCAAGCTTGTATCTTTCAGAGGGAGGAACACATGCAAAGTATTTCAGAATCCTCAGGGAAAGGGGGAACTAGCTATTGACCGCATTTTTAGGATGGATGTTGGTAATACATGTAGAGCCTTCTGAGCGCCCGAGACAGGTGAGACAAACATGACTGCAGCCTCCATCACCACACCAATCACCGGGACTGGGCCATCCACTGCAACCCTGTGCTGCAATCAAGGTGTCACAGGCTTTATGGTTGCTATTAAATACATTTAGTTGAATAAAGTACAGTGGAGTTAGCAACAGCCATATGGCTAAACAAAGGACTAGAAGCAGGGGGCTGACTTCAGGATTTCATTTAAAAAGTGCAGGGCTTGCTTCCCACCCACATAACTCTCCCCCACAGACACAGCCAGGGAGCAGAAATGCTGTCACTCCTTTAGGTCTGGGAGTTTTAGGGCTTTCATAAGCTCCCTTCGAATTTCACTTGTAATCCGAATCTTGTCTGATCCAGAGAGAGACACACAGGAGCCTGCGATTTTGGAGTCTTAGCTAAGGCCATGCGCCCGTCCCCACACCTCTGCCTCTACCTCCAAGAATGATCACCCTGATGCTCAGCCCTCTGATGTTCCCACCTATACACTGACGAAGGAGGAGTCTGCCTAAGAGAGTGGTTGAGAGCAAAGTGCCAAATGGAGTAATACAGACCAGACCTCTGTCACTTACTTTCTGTGTGATCGTGGGAAAGTTACTTAACCTCTCTCAGTCTCAGTTTCTTCATCTGCAAAAGAGAAATAATAAAACTTACCTCACCATGTTGTGTGAGAACTAAATGAAACAGTGTACAAAAACAGCTCACTACAGGGCCATATATGCAGTAAACATGTAACCCATAAACAACAATGTTTTTAACATTCTTAATCTTTCTAAAGGCAACCTGGGGAAAAGGGAGAGAATATGACCTCAATTCTGCTATCTGTGTTCTCCAAAGGAAAACTTGAGCCTTCACCCTGGTGACTCCCTGTAAGAAATTCACAGCAGAGACATCTGCACCAAGCCCGACTCCAAGGTCTCCCAGCTCGTGTGTCATGTATGACCGTCCTCTGACATCAGCTGGAAACCAGAGCTGCCCTCACTCAAAGACACAATAGACCAGCAATTGCCAATTCTGTCCCTAGAGCCGATCTGCATGTGCTTACTGCTTTGAACAGGCGACTAGGTTGACTGCTTTCCAAGAAAGCTACTATTAAATTAAAAAGTCTGAATGCATGCAGTGGTGTCATAGGTACATGTATGCGGGCATGCCAAGTCACTTCAGTTGTGTCCAACTCTTTGTGACCCCATGGACCACAGCCCACCAGGCTCCTTTGTCCACGGGATTCTCCAGACAAGAATACTGGGCTGGGTGTCCTTGCCCTCCTACAAGGGATCTTCCCAATCCAGGAATCAAACCTATGTCTCCCTTATCTCCTGCATTGAGAGGAGGGCTCGTTACCATTAGTGCCACCTGGGAAGCCTGATGGTGTCACATGCTGCTGCTGCTGCTAAGTCGCTTCAGTCGTGTCTGACTCTGCGAGACCCCATAGATGGCAGCCCACCAGGCTCCCCCGTCCCTGAGATTCTCCTGGCAAGAACCCTGGAGTGGGTTGCCATTTCCTTCTCCAATGCAGGAAAGTGAAAAGTGAAAGTGAAGTCGCTCAGTTGTGTCTGACTCTTCGTGACCCCATGGACTGCAGCCTACCAGGCTCCTCCGTCCATGGGATTCTCCAGGCAAGAGTACTGGAGTGGGGTGCCATTGTCTTCTCCATGGTGTCATACACCCACTGTTAAACCAAATCCCAAGTCACAGGTGGAGCTGTCCCCTAATAGCAGTAGTCAGGGGCCACTGTGCCTGCTTCCCATACACACCTTGATTCTCTTCAGAACACTTTGACCCTCTCAAGGACACCTGGAGAGCCTTAGAAACCCTTCAGACAACCTAAGGCTCATGGCCTTAGCAACACCCCCCAGAGACACTGATTCTCTGACCCACCAGGGCTCCTACCAGAGTTTTGCAGGTGTTTTTCAAACTAGTCCTTGAGGCAATATACTGATTGAAAATTCAAGCTCTGCACTTCATAGTAAGACTATTTACAAGAGCCAGGACATGGAAGCAACCTAAATGTCCATTGACAGAGGAATGGATAAAGAAGATATGGTACATATATACGATGGAATATTACTCAGCCATGAAAAGAATGAAATAATGTCATTTGCAATGACATGGATGGACCTGGAGATTGTCATACTGAGTGAAGTAAGTCAGACAGAGAAATACAAATATCATATGATATCGCTTATATGTGGAATCTTAAAAAAATGGTTCAAATGAACTTATTTACAAAATAGAAATAAAGTCACAAATGTTGAAAACAAACTTACGGTTACCCAGGGAGAAAGGGATAAATTGGGAGATTGGGATTGATGCATACACACTACTATATATGAAATAGATAACTAATAAAGACCTACCGCATAACACAGGGAACTCGGCTCAATACTTTGTAATGGCCTATACAGGAAAGGGATCTAGAACAGAATGGATATGCGGATACATATAACTGAATCACTTTCTGGTACAGCCGAAAATAACACAACATTGTAAATCAACTATACTCCAATAAAAATTAATTTAAAAAATAATTCAAGCTCTAATCTGACTGATACTGGTCAAGCAGTTCACTACTTAAATAACAGAATAACAGAACCTACCTGGGAGAGTTGAATGAGAGTTCTAAAACTTTTGATGGCAGGTAAGTGCCGAAAACAGAAAGGTTGGCTCATGAGGTGGAATGAATGCCATGGACCCTGTTACGAAAGGTAAGAGCTATTCAGGCACTGGGCACAAGGGGAAAGACGGTTTCCCAAGGAGTAAGGTCGCTGCCCTGGGAGCTCCTTATTCCCTAACAACAAATCCTAGCTCCAGGGTAGTCATAAATGCAGCAGCTCCTTCCTCGCTAAGATATCAATATTCCAAACACTGGACTCTTGCCAGTGTTGCAAAGGCCTTTTAAGAACTAAGAGGCAAGGAAGAGCTTTCTCAGCAGCTTCCAGTCAGTTCTGAAGAAATGCCTCTCATTTTTCTTTACCAGGAAGCAATTTTCAAAGGACCTGAAGCCAGGAGGGGAACTCAAAGGTGGAGGTCTATTGCCATCTAGAGGACACAGCATCACAGTGCAAGACAAGTGTGACCCAGGAGATGTTCTGAAGGGAGAATTTCCCTCTAGGACACCACAGCCTCCCATGGGGCAGGACGCCAGGGACTGACAGCCTGTGAGCCATCCAAGGAGGAAAGAGGTATTATTTAGACAACTTTCACTTTAAAAAGCAAAATACCATCCCAATCTTTGCATCCACTGTTTTGAAATGCTTGGTTGTTTTTTTCTTTTTCCAAGTTTTTCCCCCTCTTAGTGTCTTGGAGATTTTTCTCTACAAGAGATTCTCAAGATCCTTCTCTAAGGGTGGCTCAGCCACAGGCTCCCTGGTGCTGAAGGGCTGTGCTAAACCCAGGGTTATATATACGCTCACCATCACAGATGCTCTCCCATGGTGGGTATGATGTGGAGGGAGGCAGGGTTTGATATGTGAGCCATTTGAAAGTGACAGAATGCACTCTGTGCTTCTTCCTCTTCAACTCACACTTTCATCCACTGTGTCCTGACACCCACCCCCATTATTTCCCTGAAACTGATCCTATCGGTGTCCCCCGCCCCATGTTCTTGTTCAACCTTCCCTTAATGGGCCTATACACCTGCGTGACACTTCCTCCCCTAACTTTCTGACTGCTGCTTCTTACCTTCCTCTCAGGGCTCATCTTTCTCTGCCTGTGTCTTAAGTGTTAATACCTCCTCTGACTTCTGTCCCTGTTTTTGTTTTTTTTTTTTTTAATGTTTGTTTTGTCCCACTTCTAAACAGAGGTCCTCAAACTTTCCTGGACATAGCATTAACAGGAGAATTTTCAAAACTACATACAGCCAGACCCCCTACAGATTGTCCTCTGGGGACAACTGTGTTTTTTAAGTTCCTCATGTGATTCTGATGTGCACCAAAAGTTGAGAAATACTGCATTGCTCCCAGAAAATGTCACTCATCATCACTGTTTGCTGACTCTAGAATCACACACATCGTGAAGTTCCAAATCTTTCCCATAACCAGTGTCCCACTGGCTCTTACCCATTCCTGAGAACGCATATTTGAAGCCTTCAGCAAAAGTGCCACCACGTACTTTTGGAGTTCTCCAGGGTGACTCACACATGTTCACAGACACACCCAGCCCATAGTTTCTATCTTAATTTCTATCTTAATTTCCACTGTCACCTCCTGATCCCCTGCCCTAATGGCTGGGTATTACTCCATCCATTAGGCACCCTGCTGTTTCTGCTGGACACCACAGTCTCTTCCCTCAGTCAAGGCTGGTGGGAGGCAACGACAGTGTTCTGCTGAACAGTACACATAGCAGGTCATCTTGGGAAGAGGGGCGTGTTCTCCCAGAAGCAGAGCCTGAGGCAAGGATTTGGGTGCAGGTGATTTATCTGGGAGGTGCTGCTGGAATCAGGAGTGAAAGAATGCAAGGATGAGACGGAAGGAAGAAAAGATAGTTCAAGGATAAGCTATTCAGGTCACCAATGTGAGAAACAGGGTCTGGTTCAATCATAGAGGATGTCTCCAAAGCCGCCCTCCTGAAGGAGGGATGGCTATTTCCAATGCCCCTTGGGTGAGAGAAAACAATGACTCCCCTGCTTTTCTAGGCAACTGCATGCAGGCCAAGAGGACTCCGACAAAATCAGAGAAGGCCCCCCAGAGCAGATGTCAGAAAATGACAAAGTACATCTGAGTTCCCCAGGAGGATTCACCACAGCTACAACTGAAAATAGAGGTAGGCAGGAGGGAGGGGATGTGGGGCCAAAGGCCTCTGCCGTACTCTTCTCCTTTTATGCTACGCTCTGTAGGAAGGGTCTCAAAGACCCAGTATGGTTCTCAAAGACCCAGTATGGTTTTCAGACAGTCAGTCTTTACAGTTTTTCTTTATAGCCTCCAATACACACTAACCCCTGGTTAGAGGTTGAATTCAGGGCATCACCCCCACCCCTTCTTGTGAGCCAAAGCCTGAGCATCTGAGCCACAGGGCCCTGCGCACACATCTGCTGCACTCGAGAGTCTATACAAGCTCCTAGAAGGCAAGAGCAGATAAAAAGCCTTATTCTCCTCTACAGAGATCCTCCAGCCCCAACAATCTTCGCCATATGTCCACATACGTCTGAACACCTGTGTGCTACTGGCTTTCTATGTATGTCCACACCAGATCTTCCCTGAGCACCTTAAATCCAAATGCCTACCAGCTGCCTCTCCCAGGCAACTCAAACTCAACACAAACAAACCTCAGTTCACCATCTGCCTTCCGTCCTCACCATGAATCCTTCCATTTCTGAATTTCCATTGTCATGAATGACACCTCTAATGCCTGGTAGCCCACAACAGAAATCTGAAAATCAGTCCAGACTTGACCTCTTCTTTTTCCATCTATATCCAATTAATAACAAATCCCTTTCCATTAACAGTGAAATTTGCCTGAAGTGAATTTGCCCAAAATGTGTTAACTTGAAACCTACTTGCCTAATGATTAACTTCCTAATGATTTTTTTTTGCCAAAATTCTGAATTAGGATTTATAAATTAAGATTTTTATAACCAATTTGTCCAAAGATATTTTGAACCTAATTTTGTATTTTTACATTAATTATACCTTAGTTTTGTAGCATGGCTTTACCACTACTATGATTATTCTGGACATTTTTAAATGCCCTTTTTGTGTTTTAGGGCTTCCCTGGTGGTTCAGATGGTAAAAAGGCTGCCTGCAATGCAGGAAACCCAGATTCAATCCCTGGGGCAGGAAGAGGCCCTGGAGAAAGGATTTTGGACATTTTTAAATGCCCTCTTTCTATTTTACATACTTTTCTACATTTCAAGTATTTTTTGAAATGTGCTATTTCTGGCAATAAATACTTGTAAAATCTGCAGTATTTCAAAAAGAATTTATCAAATTCATCCATCTATATTTTTCCTTTCATCTTTTGTCTGTTTTCAGATGTAGTTTATGTATGCATTAACCAAACAGCGTATTTGACATCCATTGGCATCTGGTAGCAAAAAATCAAAAACTATGAAAAGCTGTTTGGAAAGACATGTCCACAGAAAGACCAGAACCCAAATGTTCATTGCAGTATTATTCATAATGCTCCCTAGCGCCAAACTGTAAATAACCCAAATACCCATCAGTTAATAAGTGGAATACAACTTAGCAATCAGAAAGAATGAAATACTAATATAGGCAATAAGATAGATAAATTTTAAAAACATGAGCAAAAGAAGTCAAAACAAAAGACTACTTATTATGATTCTATATATATGGAATTCTAGGAAACTATAATGAGAGAAAACAGATCAGTGGTTGCCTGGGGCCAGGGGTCAAAAGAGGGATCAATGGTAAAGGGTCACCATGGAGAATCTGAGGTGCCAGGAGCTTAAGTTGCTTGTCATTTCCACCAGAAAGTAAGCCGGTTCAAACTCAGGCTCTGTTTTCACAACTCATGCTGCATCATTGATCACAAGTTTCCTAACATCTGTCTCATTCTGGTTCACGTCCTAAGACACATCAACTTTCTTGGATCCAGAACAGTGTTTCTCCATTTTTTGTTGTTTGTTGTTTTTTTTTTTTAATTGTTTCCATAAGGAGCCTTTTCAGATTCTTTTTTCCTAATTGCCTCCCCCATGATATTACGTACCTGTTTATATACTGCAGCCCTTTGGAAGGCCACAGAACTTTGTAATAGCTAAAGGTTTTGCCTCCTCAAATCAATCTGTACCCCCTCAAAGGCAGGCAGTATTTTCTAGATTATACCTTCTCAATCAATAAGGAAACCTTAGTGACCTCCTGTTTGTATGCCAGAGGTGGTAACAGCCAATCAGTAAAGAGTAATGCTAAAAAGGGCCAATCACATACTACCATAGCTTCATAGAGACTTAAAAGACTTTAGCTCCACAAGCCCTGATGTAGCTATTCTCCCTGTAACTATGGGTCTGTTTTGGTACCTGACACTGACTGAAGGACGCTTCCCAAATCTCCAGAGATAGGTAACCTAAGTTCATAACAGGTGTGTAGCTGATTCAGTTAAGTGCAATCAAATAGACAAATCTCCTTGGCAACAGAGCACCTGGCTTTGTATTACCACCTGAAATACATGCACATGACACAGTCACGCTTTCAATGCCTGCCCATGTTAGTTGAAGTCCAATCAGTTTCTATCTTTCAGCTTTAGAAATTTAGCTAAGATTATATACTGACACACGGATCTAATGTGAATGAAAATAGAATCCTAAAAAGGGCGATATAATCTGCTCTATTTCAAGCTACTCAATCAACAAAGCTATATAACACAAAGAAATATAAGCTACTAACTCTGCCCTTAAGAGAATGTCCATCTAGCTGGGGAAATAAGATGTATGTACAATTAATGTGGGCTTTCCAGGTGGCACAGTGGTGAAGAATCCTCCTGCCAATGCAGGAGACATGGGTTCCATCTCTGGGTTGGGAAGATCCCCTGAAGAAGGAAATGGCAATCCTCTCCAGTATTATTGCCTGGGAAATCCCATGGACAGAGGAACCTAGCGGGCTACAGTCAGTGGAGATCTCAAGAGTCAGACACGACTTAGCGACTAAGCAACAATAACAGTTAATGTGGCTGTTTTCTGTTAAACATAAAATTAGTGGGCTAATCTCAGAGAAGATGAGGGTAACAATAATGGCTACTACTTGCTGAGTACATTTGGGCAAAAAAGAGCACTAATTATTTCACACACATTACCCACTGAATCTTCATCACATCATTAACAGGTTGGTACTACTATCTCCTACTTATTAATGAACTCATCTCCATTCCCCCAAACAGTTTCTTTCTTATTATTCTGAGAATCCTCTGAAGGCAGCTCAAGTGTGTGCTCTTAACTAGGTCTATTAACTATTCCATGGGGTTTGATATTTCCTCCTTTTCTATTCCAGCTTTAGGGCACTATCTCTTGCAATGCAACTAGCCACTGTGCCTTCATCTATTGCTGTATAACAAACCACCCAAATTTTCATGGCTTAAAACATCAAGAATATATTACTTCCATTGATTCCATGGATTGATCAAGTTGTTTTTTGCTTCATTGGTGTCATTTGGGACTCTGGGATGGCCTGATCCAAAATGACTTCATCATGGCTGGGAAGTGGTGCTGGTTGTTAGCCAGGAGCCTCACCCTTCTTGTCATGTGGCTGCTTGGGCTTTCTCACAGCATGGGGAGTGAATTCCCAGATGGAGTATTCCAAGCAGCACAGTTAGATGTTGAAGATATCTGGAAGCCCAGCCTCTGAAGTTACAAAGCCATGTTAGCAAGTAAAGAGGAGTCTTTAGGGTTTTCTATGTAGAGGATCATATAATCTGCAAACAGTGAGAGGTTTACTTCTTCTTTTCCAATTTGGATTCCTTTTATTTCTTTTTCTGCTCTGATTGCTGTGGCCAAAACTTCCAGAACTATGTTGAATAGTAGTGGTGAAAGTGGGCAACCTTGTCTTGTTCCTGACTTTAGGGGAAATGCTTTCAATTTTTCACCATTGAGAATGTTTGCTGTGGGTTTGTCATATATAGCTTTTATTATGTTGAGGTATGTTCCTTCTATTCCTGCTTTCTGGAGAGTTTTTATCATAAATGGATGTTGAATTTTGTCAAAGGCTTTCTCTGCATCTATTGAGATAATCATGTGGCTTTTATTTTTCAATTTGTTAATGTGGTATATTACATTGATTGATTTGTGGATATTGAAGAATTCTTGCATCCCTGGGATAAAGCCCACTTGGTCATGATGTATGATCTTTTTAATGTGTTGTTGGATTCTGTTTGCTAGAATTTTGTTAAGGAGTTTTGCATCTATGTTCATCAGTGATATTGGCCTGTAGTTTTCTTTTTTGTGGCATCTTTGTCAGGTTTTGGTATTAGGGTGATGGTGGCTTCATAGAATGAGTTTGGAAGTTTACCTTCCTCTGCAATTTTCTGGAAGAGTTTGAGTAGGATAGGTGTTAGCTCTTCTCGAAATTTTTGGTAGAATTCAGCTGTGAAGCCGTCTGGACCTGGGCTTTTGTTTGCTGGAAGATTTTGAATTACAGTTTCAATTTCCATGCTTGGATGGGTCTGTTAAGATTTTCTATTTCTTCCTGGTTCAGTTTTGGAAAGTTGTACTTTTCTAAGAATTTGTCCATTTCTTCCAAGTTGTCCACTTTATTGGCATATAATTGCTGATAGTAGTCTCTTATGATCCTTTGTATTTCTGTGTTAAAGACTCCACCAGAAAATTACTAGAGCTAATCAATGAATATAGTAAAGTCGTAGGATATAAAATCAACACACAGAAATCCCTTGCATTCCTATACATTAATAACGAGAAAATGGAAAGAGAAATCAAGGAAACAATTTCATTCACCATTGCAATGAAAAGAATAAAATATTTAGGAATGTACCTACCTAAAGAAACTAAAGACCTATATATAGAAAACTATAAAACACTGGTGAAAGAAATCAAAGAGGACATTCATAGATGGAGAAATATACCGTGTTCATGGATCAGAAGAATCAATATAGTGAAAATGAGTATACTACCCAAAGCAATCTATAGATTCAATGCAATCCCTGTCAAGCTACCAACGGTATTGTTCACAGAGCTAGAACAAATAATTTCACAATTTGTATGGAAATACAAAAAAAACTCAAATAGCCAAAACAATCTTGAGAAAGAAGAATGGAACTGGAGGAATCAACCTGCCTGACTTCAGGCTCTACTACAAAGCCACAGTCATCAAGATAGTATGGTACTGGCACAAAGACAGAAATATAGATCAATGGAACAAAATAGAAAGCCCAGAGATAAATCCATGCACCTATGGACACCTTATCTCTGACAAAAGAGGCAAGAATATACAATGGAGAAAAGACAATCTCTTTAACAATGGTGCTGGGAAAATTGGTCAACCACTTGTAAAAGAATGAAACTAGAACACTTTCTAACACCATACACAAAAATAAACTCAAAATGGATTAAAGATCTAAATGTAAGACCAGAAACTATAAAATTCCTAGAGGAGAACATAGGCAAAACACTCTCCAATATAAATCACAGCAGGATCCTCTATGATCCACCTCCCAGAATACTGGAAATCAAAGCAAAAATTAAAAAAATGGGACCTAATTAAAATTAAAAGCTTCTGCACAACAAAGGAAACTATAAGCAAGGTGAAAAGACATTCTTCGGAATGGGATAAAATAATAGCAAATGAAGCAACTGACAAAGAATTAATCTCAAAAATATACAAGCAACTCCTGCAGCTCAATTCCAGAAAAATAAACAACTCAATCAAAAAATGGGCCAAAGAACTAAACAGACATTTCTCCAAAGAAGACATACAGATGGCTAACTAACACATGAAAAGATGCTCAACATCACTCATTATCAGAGAAATGCAAATCAAAACCACAGTGAGGTACCATTTCACACCAGTCAGAATGGCTGCAATCCAAAAGTCTACAAGCAATAAATGCTGGAGAGGGTGTGGAGAAAAGGGAACCCTCTTAGACTGTTGGTGGGAATGCAAACTAGTACAGCCACTTTGGAGAACAGTGTGGAGATTCCTTAAAAAACTGGAACTAGAACTGGCATACGACCCAGCTATCCCACTGCTGGGCATACACACTGAGGAAACCAGAATTGAAAGAGACACATGTACCCCAATGTTCATCACAGCACTGTTTATAATAGCCAGGATATGGAAGCAACCTAGATGTCCATCAGCAGATGAATGGATAAGAAAGCTGTGGTACATATATATAATGGAGTATTAGCCATTAAAAAGAATACATTTGAGTCAGTTCTAATAAGGTGGATAAAACTGGAGCCTACTATACAGAGTGAAGTAAGCCAGAAAGAAAAACACCAATACAGTATACTAATGCATATATATGGAATTTAGAAAGATGGTAATGATAACCCTGTATGTAAGATAACAAGAGAGACACAGATGTATAGAACAGTCTTTTGGACTCTGTGGGAGAGGGTGAGGGTGGGATGATTTGGGAGGTTGGCATTGAAACATGTATAATATCATATGTGAAATGAATCACCAGTTCAGGTTCGATGCATGATACAGGATGCTCGGGGCTGTTGCACTGGGATGACCCAGAGGGATGGTATGGGGAGGGAGGTGGGAGGGGGGTTCAGATGGGGAACACGTGTATACCTGTGGTGGAGTCATGTCAATGTATGGCAAAACCAATACAATATTGTAAAGTAATTAGCCTCCAATTAAAATAAATAAATTTATATATTAAAAATAAAAAGAAAAAATAAAGTGAAGAGGAACTAAAGAGCCTCTTGATAAAGGTGAAAGAAGAGAGTGAACAAGCTGGCTTAAAACTCAGCATTTAGAAAACTAATATCATGGCATCTGGTCCCATTACTTCATGGCAAATAGACGGGGAAAGGGGGGAAACAGTGAAGGCGTTTATTTTCTTGGGCTCCAAAATCACTGCAGATGGTGACTGCAGCGATGAAATTAAAAGACACTTGCTCCTTGGAAGAAAAGTTATGTCAACTCTAGACGGCATAATAAAAAGTAGGGACATTACTTTGCTGACAAAAATTGATATAGTCAGAGCTATGGTTTTTCCAGCAGTCATGTATGGATGTGAGAGTTGGACCATAAAGAAGGTTGACCACTAAACAATAGATGCTTTTGAAATGTGGTGCTGGAGAAGACTCTTGAGAGTCCCTTGGAGTGCAAGGAAATCAAATCAGTCAATCCTAAAGGAAATCAACCCTGAATATTCATTGGAAGGACTGATGCTGAAGGTTAAGCTCCAATACTTTGGCCACCTGATGCAAAAAGCCAGCTCATTGGGAAAGACCCTGATGATGGGAAAGATTCAGGGCAGGAGGAGAAGGGGGCAACAGAGGATAAGATGGTTGGATGGCATAACCAACTCAATGGACAGGAGTTTGAGCAAACTCCAGGAGACGGTGATGGACAGGAAAGCTTGTTGTGCTGCATTCCATGGGGTCACAAAGCATAAGACACAATTTAGCAGCTGAACAGTAACACGTCAGTCAAGGCAAGTCACAGGACCAATGCAGACCAATGTAGATTCAAGGGAAAGAGAAGTAAATTTCACCTCTTAATGAGATGGGTGGCATAAGTTTGAGGTTATATTTAATGCCCTGTTGCCACCAAAACTACCACTACCAAAGCTTAACAAAAGACACCACTACTGCTGCAATTGCGTAGTGTCATTTGGTCCAAAGCACACAATGCCTTGTGTTGACAGTGCTAATGTCTGCACTGCTAATACCAACAATGCTATTACGCGTTACTAGAAAATTACCATAAAGTTACAGGAGCCATTCCTCATTACTGTCAATATTACAAAAATCAGTGGTACCCAAAACCTGTTTCCTCATTATCCAAATGAGATTTTAATGAAACTGCTTTGGGAATTTTACACAGGGTTGACCAAAAGTTTTGTTCAGGTATTTCTGTAACATCTTGCATCCAAACAAGCTTTTTGGCCAATCCAATATGTAGACCCCAGCGATAGTGATCTCAGGCCTCAGGTCTGTGTGGCAGTGAACCAGGATCGGAGAGTGTTACATACACAGCATCAGGCCTGAGGCTACCACCTCATTTCCTAGAAATGACTGAGTTATAACATGTACTATATCTAAACTCAAGTTCAGACCCCTGTTTCATACAGAGGTAGAGGGAAGTCAGTGACTTGAAACTATACTAAAATGTCAATAACAATTCAAAATCCTTCCCCAGAGCAATGAACACCAGATATTTTTCACTGTCATTTACAAATGGGACCAGAAAGGAAACTCCATTAGGAAGGCTACCTGAGAAGGGTGAGCTCATGCCACATGCCAGACCTTGATTTGCCAAATATTTGGAACACACAACCTAATGTAATCCTAAACTACAAGTTATATGATGATGCTCCCATTTTACAGGTGAGCTTTTTTTGTTTGTTTGTTTTTTAGCACCAAGTCTTAGTTGCAGCATGTAGGATCTTAGTTGCTGCATGCAGGATCTTTTAGTTGCAACATGTGGGATCTAGTTCCCTGACCAGGGATCAAACCCAGGTTTTGGGAGCATGGAGTCTTAACCACTGGACCTCGAAGGAAGTCCCAGCTGAGCTCAACGAGACTTAACAACTTAAGTCAGCCACCTGAAGTTGCACGTGTATTGGATGCTGAGCCAGGATTCCCTTCCAGGCCTCCCTGACTCCCAAGCAAAGCCTCTTTCCTGTACTGCTACACTGTCTCCCTAGGATGCCTTGAACATTTTGTATCCCTATCATCTGGCTCCACAACCTTCACCTCATCCATGCAGACTCAGTGTTTGCTGGTGATAGAAGAATTTTCCCATTACACTGAAGACAGCCTTGATAACAGTTCATCACAATCTCATCCTCTACAGACACAGCCAGTACCAACAGTGAACCTCCCTAGCTTTTAAAAGGCTTTTTTTCATTGAGAGAAATTGAATCTTGCTGCTTTTTCTTTTTAGCTGGAAACCTTAGGAAAGCTAAAAAGACATCATGTTAACTGACAAAATTTTGACTCCCTATGGTGGTAAACATACGCAGTATTCTTTAGCTGGAACGTCATTGTCAATTTACCTATCCATTTGTCAGCCAAAATTATGAACCCACCAAGTAAAATTGCTTTCTCAAAAAGTCAGATTTCCCCCTTGCTCACAGAAATGATCAAAGAGAGAAAAGAACAACACTAATGTCTGATTCCCATAACCAAACTTGGTTCATGGCTTACCCTGAACTCATGCTTCAAGTTGTTTCCAGCATCTAATTGGTGTAAGACTCCCCCACTTTTCTAACAGGCATGGAGAATAAAGGATTTTCTGGGGGAAAATTATGTGTCCTCTAGATGACTATAATTTGGCAAAAAAAAAAAGGGGGGGGGGCGCTTCCCTGGTGGCTCAGACAGTAAAGGGTTTGGCTGCAATGCAGGAGACCCGAGTTCGATCCCTGGCTCAGGAAGATCCCTGGAGAAGGAAATGGCAACCCACTCTAGTATTCTTGCCTGGAGAATCCCATGGACAAAGGAGCCTGGTGGGCTACACCCCATGGGGTCGCAGAGTCAGACACAATGGAGTGACTAACACACAATCCTCGAAATATGAAGTATTTCAGTGAGAACTATGAGAAGACATGTGAGGCTTCTCTGGTGGCTCAGTGGTAAAGAATCTGTCTGCCAGTGCAGAAGACTCAGCTCCATCCCTGACCTGGGCGGATCCCACGTGCTGCAGAGCAGCTAAGCCCAAGAGCTGCAGCTACTGAGCCCGTGCTCTAGAGCCTGTACTCCGCAGCAAGAGAAGCCACCCCCACAGCAGAAGCCTGTGCACCGCAGCTAGAGAGCAGCTCTGCTTGCCACAACCGGAGAAAAGCCTGCACAACAACAAAGACCCAGCACAGCCAAAAATTAATAACTCTTTTTAAAAAATAAGATATGTATGAGAGAAACACCATGAATCACATTTTATAGGCAGTAAACAAGATCCAGAGAGAAACTGAGTGATTTATGTAATATCACAAAGAGAACCTGAAATTTAAACTCAAAGGTGTCACCCTCCAACTTTGTGATTACTTCCTTGAAAATTATGCTTCTCACAAACCAGCATCCTACCAGTATCCTAAATTCAGTCTTGCCAGGATGTCTGAATAGAATGAACCATTTATATCCATTTAGAAGTTTAAATGCAAGTGTTTTGCTGTCAGAATATTAACCCTAACATGATTCATCTACTCTCTATCAAATGTAGTACCAATTTCTGTCTTGTTTCCGGCTTTAAGCCATCACGATTGTCACCTAAAGCATTTTTTTTTAAGGCACAGTTACTTCAAGTTGAAGAGTTTCACTAACCAGTATAAGCCTTTATCTAATATTTTAGCTAAGCTTGCAGACACAGACCAGAAAAACCATTTAATTCTCAGGAAGGATAGAATCTAATCTTAATTCCATTAAGATAAGGACAAATGAGCTAGCTATTTTGCCCTGTCAATGAGCTATTTTGCTTGAAAATTCTACAGGAGTAAGCTGTCATGCCAGAAAGCCACAGTAGATGGATGAACTTCCTGAGCACTTTTTTAGGTGATCCAGACTCTGCTAAAATTTCACCTTATCAGCAAACAGCATGTAAAAGAAAACCTATGCAACCACGTGGCATGCAATTGTTTTCTCCTTTCCAGCAGCACACTAAACACAGAGGTAAGAATCTCTACATTTTTTTCAGGCACCATGGAGGTGTCACACAGACAATAACTAGGTCTCCCTCGTGTCCAGCTGCCATTCAGGCACCACATGGTCAGTCGCCAAGCAGCTATCAGGGTGAGAGACCCCACTCCCTTGTCTCCACTTAGGACATGAGATCAATGTCCTGCCCAAATTCAATGCTTGAAACAGATCTAGTAGGGAGCAATGGGAATGTAGCCACTGTAAGGAAAGAAAAATATTGACAGTCCCAAATGGTGAACTGTTACAAATCCAAATCTCAAATTTTCAATATAGGGGGAAGATGAAACAGAGAGAGGGAAAATAACTTGAAAATACAGGAAGATGTAATGAATACTCTCCTAACTTCTGACTTGGAAGCTCTATTTTCTCTCTGTCATACTCTCAACAGAGCAATCAAAATGTGATTTGAAAAAAATGTTTTCTTTTATGCATGAGCACTCACTACGTGCCTGATGTTACATAAACACTTTATAAATACAATTTCTTTGTCATCTTCATAGTCCAGCAGATTCTAGGGTTATGCCCCATTTTACTGGTGGGAAAAACAGAAGTTCGGGGAAGTTAACTGACTTATCCAAAGCCACACAGGTGGTAAGCTGCAAGCTAAATTACACAATAAAAGAAACAATTTTTTTTATCATCCAAAATAATAGTTCCTGACCCTGGTCACATTCAAAATAACTGGGTAGTCTTTAGCCTAAGATACCAGTGCCTGGGTCTCCCTCTACAAATTTTTATTTAATTAATCCAGGTGGGGTCCAGGAAATGTTGTTTTAGTTTGTTTTAGGTTTCCTTAGGTGATTTTAACATGTAGCCAGGGGAGAAGGGGATAACAGAGCATAAGGTAGTTGGATGGCATCACCAACTCGATGGACATGAGTTTGAGCAAGCTCCAGGAATTGGAGATAGACAGGGAAGCCTGGCGTGCTGCAGTCTACAGGGTCACAAAGAGTTGGACACAACTGAGCGACTGAACTGAACCGAGGGTTAAGAACCACTGGAATATGTCTAACAGAATGTGTTAGCGGTTCTCAAACTTTAGCACGCATCAATCACAAGAATCATCCAGAGTTTCTGATTCTGTAGGTCTGGGTGCGACCTGAGAATCTGTACTTCCAACAAGTCTTCAAGTGATGCTGCTGCTGCTGTGTTGACACTTCGAAAACTGCTACCATATAGAAAGATTAAATATGGCTGAAACTGGCTAGATGTTCACCGGTACACCTATTTTCTCTTCCTGGATACACAGGTAAACTACATTTCCCAGCCTCCTTAGCATCTAGATGGGATCACATGACTAATTCTCACCAATAGCATATGAGTGGAAATGATTTATCACTTTGGGTCTGAGGCATTTGACAGAAAGTGAACCTTTTTCATGCTGTCTCTCTCTTTTCTTGTTTGTTAGCCGAGATGCAGAGGAGCCAGTTTCTGAGACCCTATAAGATAGAAACACTGAGTCTCTAAATGACTGCATAGAACACACAAATCCCATTCCCAAGGACCCACATAGACTATCATATAATTAAACAATAAACCTTTATTGTTTCTTATAAACAGCTAAGATTTATAAGATTTTTTTTTCAGCAGTTAGCCCTGACCAGATGAAAACACTGCACTAATACAACTATGCCTTTGCTTGCAAGCTATGAGACTGCTCTGAGCCTCAGTTTAATCATATATGGATGAGAAGTTGACTAAAAAAGCTCAAAGATCTCTTTCATCCCCAACACTTTATGACTCTAAGAAAATAGTAATAATTACTAAGCAGAAACACTATTAAACACAAAGAGACATAAGAATTTCTGCTTTATTCAGCATTGTTTAAGGTACCGCCAGGATACAGAAGAGTATAGGAGACTTCCCTGGTGGCACACTGAATAAGAATCCACCTGCCAATACAGGAGACACTGGTTCGATTTTTGGTTTGAGAAGATTTCACATGCCATGGAGCAAGTAAGCCTGTGTGCCACAGCTACTGAAGCCCAGGTGCCTAGAGAAGCCTGCAACAACAGAAGCCACAGCAATAAGAAGCCCAGACACCACAACCAGAGAAAGCCCAAGGAAAGCAATGAAGACCCAGCACAGTCAAAAGTAAATAAATAAAAATTATCTTCAAAAAAAATTTTAACAAAGCATAGGGCTATTCCTTACACACCTAAACATCAAGCTGAAAAAATAAAATTAAAGCCTGTGATGCCACAGTAAGCAATACAGGACAATGATAAGCCTACCTTCTGCCTGAAGTCAAAATATGCTAAAAGCAAAGATTCTAATAAATTCTTGGTATGTGCTAATGACAACCCAATCTCTCTGGAGATAAAACAAGTAATGGAAACAGAGTCCTGGACTTAAATCTGACCAACAAATATAGACTAGACAATGGGACCTATTCCAGACTTACTTCTGAACAATAAGAACTGGTTCTTGGTCTGCAGTAGGGTGTAGTTTTAAAAGAAAGCAATCAAGATCAAAATAAAGGAAGAAAAGGATGAGTGTAGTATCCTTAATCGTGGGGAAAAGTTTCCATTCGCTTCAGTTCAGTTCATTAGCTACCCACAATAAGATTTTCTAGACTTTTAAATGAATATAAATGTTATTAATCACAGCTGCCAATGCAAACCAAAAAGCAGCAACAGATACAAAAAAAAAAAAAGACAAAGCAACCCAAACACAACACTAAAGATGGTCAGTAAACCACAAAAGAACAAAAGAGGAAGGGAAGAAAAAAGATCTACAAAAACAAACCCAAAACAATTAAGAAAATAGTAATAGGAACACACATACCTATAATCACATTAATCATTTGCATCTAGACAGCTCCTACATGTTTTTTTAAGGGATAAGCACATAGATAGAATATGATAGGTGACATGGCATGATATACAAAAAAAAAAGAATCTATCACTGTGCTCATGTAAGTAATAAATGCCATTTTAACAAATTTTCTTATCAAATCCTTCCCCTTGCCATGTTAGCATCTAATTTGTCATTAAAACCATAATGAACGGCTGAATATACAAATAAATTGCTTATGGGAATAACTGACAGAGCAAAACTGAAATTTACTTTTAAGACAGCAAGTTATAGCTACGTTGTTTTTTCTCTCTCTCTCTCAAAACTGATACCAAAACCGTGTAGATCCTATGGTAAAGTTAATCAGAATTGCAAAGAACAGTGATCACAGATAATTTACCAAAATGCCTCACGGCTTAGGCTGACAGCTCAGTATGAGAAAAGCAATTGATTTTAGGCTAATGTACATACATAAACAGATTAAAATGATAAAATATATTTCTACAGAGACGAAAATAATTACATATTCTTGACAAACGTGTGTTGACTAGCTACCACTGTGCTAGGGAAGCAGGGTCAGTAAAACTGAGTCCTGGCCTTCAGGTTGTTCAGAATCTTCCAGGATAGACAGAGTTGATATAATGAACTACCATTAAGGCCATCATCACTGCTTGTCGAGGTGACTGCAATATGCATGTGCCGCCTACTTTGCTTCCTTCCAATTCATTCTACCCTGCAACAAGAATAATGTTGCTAGGAGAGGAAACTGTCTAGTGCTCTGTGGTGACCTAAAGGGGAAGGAAATCCAAAAAAGAGGGGATTATATGTGTATATGTAACTGATTCACTTTGCTGTACAGCAGAAACTAACACAATATAAAGCAGCTATACTCCAATAAAAATTAATTTAAAAAAATAAAATTTTTTTAAAAAGAATTATCTTTCTAGGGATGTCTGTTCCTCCTTGGTGCAGAGACTACTTAGTCCTGGGCCTTGCAGGTTGATTTTTCTCTCCTTCAAGACTCAAGGCCTCTGTCACAACCATGCTCTGCCAACTCATGATCAGGCAAGGAGCATGCTAGCTTGATCCCCCTCTTCATCATATTTATTGGAGCAGGAGGTACTGGAGCAGCACTGTATGCTTTGTGCCTGGCAAGACATTGCTCAATCCAGATGTCAGTTGGGACAGAAAGAATAACCGAGAATCCTGGAACAAACTAGGTCCAAGTGATCAATACAAGTTCTACTCAGTGAATGCAGATGACAGTAAACTGAAGAAAGAGGGTCCAGACTTCTAAATGAAATGTTTTGCTATAAAGCTGCTTAGAACGAAGGTCTTCCAGAAGCCACTGCACAATTTTCCATGTAACCAGGAAATCTCTCCCCTAGAAATACATAAAATCATGTTGGGATTTGCACAGACTAATAAATAATCTGAGACTCTAAAAAAAAAAAAAGAATATTTTTTTCTAAAACCTGTCACTCATCAGTTAACAACTGTCTATAGCTTCCCACTGACTCCTGAGAGCAACATCCAAAAGGCTTTACCTAGCAGATAAAACCCTTCATTATCTGGCCCTCTTAACCCTCTTCATCCCAATTGCTACTCTTCAGCATAAAATCTATTAATCTCTTGTTAGGTCAGGCTCTCAGGGAGGCAGATCCAAGATGGGAATAGATGTGCAAGAGACTTATTGGGGAAAAGGCCTGTGAAGGGTAACGGTGGCGGAGCAGGAGTAGGCATGGAGAGACTTCCAATTTTAACGCAGCTCTGACACCTATTAGCTTCCCAAATGGCACAGTGGTAAACAATCTGCCTGCCAATGCAGGAGACACAGGTTTGATCCCTGGGTCAGGAAGATCCCCTAGAGAAGGGAATGGCAACGCATTCTAGTATTCTTGCCTGGGAAATCACATGAACAAAGGAGCCTATCAGGCTACAATCCATGGGGTTGCAAGAGTGGAATATGACTCGGCACGCACACACACACTGACACCTAGGAAAGGATAGGAAAGAGGGCAACTAGGTGGGAAGTTTTAGACTGCAGGCAACTCTAAGAAAGTCTCAGCAATGCTGCCAGGGGGTTCTCAAGGCCAAGTTGGCCAGTAGAGGAGCCCCACATCACACAGGGATAACTGTTTATTTTGTTTGTCCTCCTATCAGATGAGAGAGAGAGGGAGGGAGGAAAGAGGAGAGGAGGAGAGGGGAGGGAAGGGAAGGAGAAGGAAGAGAACGGCAGGGGAAAAGAAGGTAAGGGAGAGAAGGGGAGAGGAGAGAGAGGCATGGGGCAAGAGGAAAGAGAGAGAGAGAGACTGCATCTTTCTTGTTCACCATGGCACACCCAATGACTCTCTCAGTATGACATATAATTAAAACTTAGTAAATATATACTAAATGAATGCTAGACTAAGCTCTATGGAGGCACAGAGGAAGGAGCCAGTCATCATGTCTTGGGGGGAAATGGGAGTAAGTATTCACCAAGATGCTTAAAATATTAAGACTGAGTTATGACTACTGGAAGACTCTAAATCACACAATGTGACTTTCAATCTGGTCTTCTCTGACTTCTATCGACAATGGCACATACAAAAATACAACAAACATAGAAGGAGGACAAGTCCACTTCCTTTTCTGAGTTCAGTTCAGTTCAGTCGCTCAGTCATGTCGGGCTCTTTGCGACCCCAAGGACTGTAGTACACCAGGCTTCCCTGTCCATCACCAACTCCTGGAGTTTGCTCAAACTCATGTCCATTGAGTCAGGGATGCCATCCAACCATCTCATCCTCTGTCATCATCTTCTCCTCCCATCTTCAAACTTTCCCAGAATCCGAGTCTTTTCCATTGAGTCAGTTCTTCCCATCAGGTGGCCAGAGTATTAAAGTTTTAGCTTCAGCATCAGTCCTTCCAATGAATATTCAGGGTTGGTTTAGGATTGACTGGTTGGATCTCCTTGCAGTCCAAGGGACTCTCAAGAGTCTTCTCCAGCACCACAGTTCAAAAGCATCAACTCTTTGGCACTCAGCTTTCTTTATAGTCCAACTCTGATATCCATACATGACTACTGGAAAAACCATAGCTTTAGATGGACCTTTGTCAGCAAAGTAATGCCTCTGTTTTTTAATACACTGTCTAGGTTTGTCATAGCTTTTCTTCCAAGGAGCAAGCATCTTTTAATTTCATGGCTGCAGTCACCATCTGCAGTGATTTGGGGGCCCAAGAAAATAAAGTCTGTCACTGTTTCCATTGTTTCTCCATCTATTTGTCATGAAGTGATGGGACCGGATGCCATGATCTTAGTTTTCTGAATGTTGAGTTTTAAGCCAGCTTTTTCACTCTCCTCTTTCACTTTCATCAAGAGGCTCTTTAGTTCTTCTATTTCTGCCATAAGGGTGGTGTCATCTGCGTATCTGAGGTTATCAATATTTCTCCTGGTAATCTTGATCCCAGCTTCTGCTTCATCCAGTCTGGCATTTCACATGATGTACTCTGCATATAAGTTAAATAAGCAGGATGACAATATACAGCCTTGACATATACCTTTGCCAATTTGGAACCAGTCAATTGTTCCATATTCAGTTCTAATTGTTGCTTCTTGACCAGCATACAGATTTCTCAGGAGGCAGGTAAGGTGGTCTGATATTCCCATCTCTTAATTTTCCATAGTTTGTTTTGATCCACACAGTCAAAGGCTTTGGCGTATTCAATAAAGCAGAAATAGATGTTTTTCTGGAACTCTCTTGCTTTTTCTATGATCCAACAGACATTGGCAATTTGATCTCTGGTTCCTCTGCCTTTTCCAAATCCAGCTTGAACATCTGGAAGTTCTCGGGTTACATACTGTTGAAGCCTGGCTTGGAGAATTTTCAGCATTAATTTGCTAGCATGTGAGATGAGTGCAATTGTGCGATAGTTTGAACATTCTTTGGCATTGCCTTTTCTGAAGAAATAGAAATTTCTTCATATTAGAGCATAATAGCTTTACAATGTTGTGTTGGTTTCTGCTGTACAGTGAAGTGAAGCAGGTATATGTATACATATATCCCCTCTCTCTTGGTCCTTGTTCCCACCCACTCCCTGCCTCATCCCTCCTACCCCTTGCCTCATCTCACTCCCCTAGGTCATCACAGAGCACCAAGCTGAGCTCCCTGTGCTATATGGCAGGTTCCCACTAGCTATCTATTTTACACATGGTACTGTATACATGTCAGTCCTAATCTCCCAGTTCATGCCACCCTCTTTCCCCCACTGAGCCCACATGTCTGTTCTCTAGGACTGCGTCTCTATTCCTGCCCTGAAACTAGGTTCATCTGTACCATTTTTCTAGATTCTGAACAAGTGGAAAATTTTAAAGCCTTCAATTCTGAGAAGCAAATCACAATTTTAGAAGTGATGCATGTGAATTGCCAAGAACTCAGAGTTAATAAGGGGAAAAAGCAATGGAGAAAACTAACAAAGAGAATGTGAAGTGCATCTAGGAGACCTTTTTGTACTTTCTTTTCATACACATTCAGTAAATGAATGATTCTGGCCAGGGGAGTTATTATTGCTTCCCATTTACCCTACTGAGAGTTCCTTCTTCATCAAAATAATCAGCAGCAATAAAATTATAAAAGCCAGTGTCTAATCTTTTCAAAGATAGATTTATGGATTGTATCATGATCATTAGAGACACTACTTATCTGATCAAAACAGGAAACAAATACACTTCCCAGGGACTTGTGACTCCAATAATGTATGGTCTACAGCATTATAGTTAAGAAGTTATTACAAACACCAAGTTGCTTCCTGATTTATCAACGTATACATCACAGCAGCAATTCCCTCTGATTCCAGCCTTGCCTAGACTCCTAAAATTAATTGCTTTAGTCCCCAATCCCACTCCACATCTGCTTTATTGTGAGGAAAATAAATGCATTCATAGCAACCCTTGAGTCAAAGAGTTCTAGAAGTAAATCCCGAGATGAAGATCACATAACTCCACCTCTCTGCTATCATCCCTAATTACCCCTCTCCCATTCCAAGCCTCCCCAGACTACAACTGCCTGCTTGCCTACAAGTCAGACATGTCACAGGAGATGGCCCCAGAAACCCAGGTCAAAGCAGCCTCAGGCATAAGTGAAATGGACTGTCATATGCACCATAGGGGACCCAGAGAAGAGCCTTCAAAAATTCTTTCCCGCTTGCATTTGTACTAAGGCTGAAATTTCCTTACTTCAATTTTTCTTCTAAAGGAGGAAGGCATTATCAGAAATCAAGACCTTGGATAGCAGTAGAACTCACCTGTAGTCACTCCCCCTTACCTCCAGATAAACTTCCCTAACAGTATATATCCCATGGACAGAGAAGCCTTTCAAGCTACACTCCGTGGAGTCACAAAGAGTTGGACACAACTGGGTGACTAAACAACAACAAACAGTATATACTTCCCTCCTGAGATATGATGGTCACTCACCTTCAGATAAGAAACAGAGTTTACCTGGACCACAAAGTTGGGGGAAGGAGGTCACTTCTAGATCAGTCTCTCTCGGACAGCAGAGCTTCCTGCCTGGGCGGTAGGTGTTACTCTCTCCTTTATACAGATTGAAGAAACAGAGCCAACCACAAACCAGGGTAGAAATGCCCCCAACTGTTAAATACCTCACTCAGACAACCTCTGAGGGGTTACATTTCACATCCAGCTAGCAAATCAAGTTATTCCACCTGGGAAGCTCACACCCCCTCTTCTCATGTAGCCAGCGCCTTCCCCTCCTTCAGACCTTAGCTTAACTGCTACATTCTCAGAGCAGCCTTTCCTGGCTACTCAGTCTAAAGTTGGTCATCTCTATTTTCTCTCACATTATTATTTTTCTTCATCACATTTATTACTCCTTTGTTTGTGGTTACATTGTCTGGTTTCTGCAGTAAGACTGTAAGCTCCACGAGGGCAGAGATCATCCCTCTACTCAGCATATAGCAGAATAGCCTTGTACATAATACATGCTCAATAAACATGCTTCCCTGGTAGCTCAGAGGTTAAAGCGCCTGCCTCCAATGCGGGAAACCTGGGTTTGATCCCTGGGTCAGGAAGATCCCCTGGAGAAGGAAATGGCAACCCACTCCAGTATTCTTGCCTGGAGAATCCCATGTACAGAAGAGCTTGGTAGGCTACAGTCCACGGGGTCACAAAGAGTCGGACACGACTGAGTGACTTCACTTTCACCTTCAAATGAATAATGGGTGGAGTTGCATTTCTAATCCAAACTGCATAATTGTTACCACTATGTATGCTCCTTCCCAGTAAAGATGAGGAAAAATTCCATTTGAAATCTGAAGCCTCTCATTCAGTAAGACTTCTTCCATTGGAGCTGAACTGATTGTACAAAATTCTCTCATAGCCCTCAAGAGAAAACTGCTCATTGCCATTATCCTCCCCAATCCCTGAGATCAGGCTTGGCAACCTCCCTGGGGCTTTCTCCAAGTTGTTCTTATTTGTATTTCAAAACTTCCACTGCCACCCTTGAAGCTCAAACCATCTGATTCTAGCACCTGATAAGTTTTTGGTATCTATATTTGTTCACATTATTCTGAAAGTATACACAAGTTTTCTGGAGCAGAGTTATTATGTTACTTATAGCAATAACCACATCAGTTTTCCTCTGTCTCAGTTCTTCTCATTGGGGAAGAACTGAGAACCAGATGTCAGCCTACCTGTACTAGGATCAATATGATACGCAAGGAGCCCAAAACATGAATCTGCGTGGTTACCTAGGATAAGAGCAGCTGTCCCCTTCCCCTCATAAGAGAGAAAAAATGTCTCTCCCTAATACAGACTGAGTGAGAGAAGAGAATGAGTCCTGAGTTCTGGTCCTTTGAAATATAAATAAATGTCTACAGAAGAAGTCATACATGTGTGCTAAGTCACTTCAGTCATGTCCAACTCTTTGCTACTCTATGGGCTACAGCCCAACAGGCTCCTCTGTCCATGGGATTCTCCAGGCAAGAATATAGGAGTGGGTTGCCATTCCCTTCTCCAGGGAATCTTCCTGACCCAGGGATCAAACCCACGTCTCTTGCATCTCCTGCATCAGCAGGCAGGTTCTTTACCACTAATGCCACCTGGGAAGATCCAGGAAGAAGTTAAGGATCTAAGAATTAACAATCTCTGGAATATCTCCATGATACTAGGTTTCATTCCTCTTCTGAAAGGTAAAAATTTACCTTAGGAGGTAAATTTCTCAGGATGGTCTCTTACTATCTAGCGAAGTGAAATGTTAGTCAGTCATATCCAACTCTTTGCAACCCCTGGACTGTAGCCTACCAGGATTCTCTGTCCATGGTATTCTGCAGGCAAGAATACTGGAGTGGGTAGCCATTCTCTTCTCCAGGGGATCTTCCTGACCCAGGGATTGAACCCAGGTCTCTTACATTGCAGGCAGATTCTTTACCGTCTAAGCCACAAGATATAAGACTTGTCCTGTGACCCAGATTGCAGGTTTCTTTGTTCAGAACATCCTAACCCTTTTCTGCAGCCCCACACCACCTTCTGGTCCTCCTCAAGCTGCCATTTCCCAATTTCCTATTCAGTCAACTTTATGTATTAGCTCTGGAACTTCTTCTAAATTCTGCCATCATCCTGGAGAATTCCAACAACCTCTATGGCCAAATGTTAGGGAACTGAGGAAGTCTGAGATTCCAATAAAGTTGAGGTAAGCAACATGAAAAGCATGTCAGTCAAGATCAAGTCTAGAAAACAGTAGCCACTCTACATACTCCAAGCATGGAGGGTTTAACACAAGGAATCAGAGATGAAAGAGCTGAGGAAGTGCAACTTAGGAAATTCACTGCTAAAAAGCCATGCTTATAGCACAGACTCAGAGAAGGCAATGGCAACCCACTCCAGTCCATGGGGTTGCTAAAAGTCGGACACGACTGAGTGACTTCACTTTCACTTTTCACTTTCATGCATTAGAGAAGGAAATGGCAACCCACTTCAGCGTTCTTGCCTGGAGAATCCCAGGGATGGGGGAGCCTGGTGGGTTGCTGTCTATGGGGTCACACAGAGTCAGACACGACTGAAGTGACTTAGCAGCAGCAGCATAGCACAGACTTGAACGTCTTACAAGAGGCTCCCTAACAGGCTGCTTCAAATGTCATGTCTTTACTTCCCCCTCAGCACCTCCTAAGAGAGTAAATAATGGCCTCTTCTTTCTGATCTGTCCTCACTGGTGAACTCTAACCCAGCTTCAGGATTAGAAGAGAGAATAGGATTCAGGGAAATCCAGATTTCTGCCCTTAAAAAAAAAAAAAGACATTATACAACTGATTCCAAGTTGAAAATAGATAATCCAGAACAAAAAAAGGAAATCAACCCTGAATATTCTTTGGAAGGACTGATGCTGAAGCTCCAATACTCTGGCCACCTGGTGCAAAGAGCTCACTCATTAGAAAAGACCCTAATGCTAGGAAAGACTGAGGGCGGGAGGAGAAGGGGGCGACAGAGAATGTAATGTATAGATGGCATCATTGACTCAATGGACATGGATTTGAGCAAACTCCAAGAGATAGTGATGAACCAGGAAGCCTGGCATGCTGCAGTCCATGGGGTTGCAAAGAGTCGGACATGACTGAGCAACTGAACTGATACTAATACCTCCTATAGCTTTTGTTTTCTGTCTTCTCAAGAGATGGCCTCTGAGAACCATTTGCTAGAAAGAATTGCTTTCATTATATACTTCATCAACCCAACCAGGAAGTCCTCAGATTCTTTTTAGCAAAGATAAACATTGAGAGATGATGATACCCCTAAACTATTTCTTAAATATTAAATTAAAATGTTGAATATAAATCTGCAAATGGAATGTAGCACCTTCTTGAATACATACAGAAGTGGTTCCTCTGCTACATTTTCAAGCAGCCCATTCTGAACCACTTTCATTAGGGAACAATTTCCTCTAAAATTATGAAATTCAAACCATGAATATCAAATGTCCTTTGATGTCTCAGGTTTCCATGATTGAAAGATTCTGTGTTTTTTCTGCTACATTAAGTAAAAATGGAAAAGTAAAACTGTTGAATGAATGGTGGCATGAAGTTTCTTTTAACTCAGCATGAACCCACAGAAACCAAGAAATATGAAAAGTTCATCAATATGAAAAAGGGATTGAACTCATTAATGAAAAACTAAAAAAGTCTATCCAACTTGAAATTAACCTTCTATCTCTTGCAAGATGGAATTACACCTATATGGTCTGCTCTAAAAACTTAGTATTAATTATATGGGATGTTTTTAAAAATCAAAATATTCTGTAGAAACATGGGTGGTAACTTACTGTTGTGTTTTTACTGAATAATTTGCTGAGTAAAAAGCCAGGTAAGAATTATGAATGTGCCCTGAAGGCAGGGGATAGAGAGTAGAAGTATAGTTGTAACATAGAACACAAAAATAGACCAATAATCAACTACCAGATGAGCTGATGTAATTGGAAACTGAAAGTAAAGAGTCTCTGATCTGCAGAGTCCTCTGCATGTGTACAGTTTCTCACACATATATACACACATATGGTGGTGGTGGTTTAGTCGCTAAGTCGTGCCCAACTCTTGCGACCCTATGGACTGTAATCTGCCAGGTTCCTCTGTCCATGGGATTCTCCAGGCAAGAATACTAGAGTGAGTTGCCATTTCCTTATCCAGGGAATCTTCTCAAACCTGGGTCTCCTGCATTGCAGAAAGCTTCTTTATTGACTGAGCTACATACAAGGGAAGCCCATATATATTTATATGCTAAGTCACTTCAGTCGTGTCTGACTCTGTGCGACCCCATAGACGGCAGCCCACCAAGGTCCCCATCCCTGGGATTCTCCAGGCAAGAATACTGGAGTGGGTTGCCATTTCCTTCTCCAATGCATGAAAGTGAAAAGTGAAAGTGAAGTCACTCAGTCGTATCCGACTCTTAGCGACCCCATGGACTGCAGCCTACCAGGCTCTTCCAGCCATTGGATTTTCCAGGCAAGAGTACTGGAGTGGGGTGCCATTGCCTTCTCTGACATATTTATATAGTTGGCCACAAAAAAAAAAAAAAGGAACTTCAGAAGGAATTACTCCTATATGAATTTTATCTTCTCACTGTCCCAGTTTTATTTTCTCACTGCCACTCCTGTCTCAGAACAATAATTGGAACTCTTTCCTGGGTTTCTCTACCTCTGTCTGGTTCTCCACATTTTCTGAATAGAACTCTTACTGGCAGAAGCACACAGTAGACGTATCTTATACTAGGTCTTTGCTAGCTTTGGGAGTTCCAATGTGGCTCAGTGGTCAAGAATCCACCTGCCAACACAGGAGACTCTGGTTTGATCCCTGGGCTGGGAAGATCCCTGAAGAAGGAAATGGCAACCCACTCCAGTATTCTTGCCTGGAAAATCCCATGGACAGAGGAGCCTGGCAGGCTATAGACTATGGAGCCGTAAAGAGTCAGACATGACTTAGCAATTAAACAATAACAATGCTAGCTTTGGGGGGTCCAAGTCAAATAAAATGCAGTCTTATTTCACAGAGCAAAAGAAAATAGAGAATCCAAATTATTGCCTATTCAGAATCCTGCCCTTCTTCCGGGAACTGTAACCTCCCACCAAAGTACAAAGAAACTACCTTGGGCAAAAAAAAATCACACTATGTGCTGACACTGAGGAACTTGGGTTCGAAATCATCTTTCAGCAAAATGAGACTATCAATGACCTTCTACATATCTTAACATGGTATAATACTCCCCATATAGTTACTTGCATTTATTGATTGTCACAATCATTTTTCAGTATCACATTCTCCTCTTAAGAGGTTTACAAATTTATTTTCCTTGTAGAAAATATGCTAATCAAGAATACTTTTTTAATTAGTTTATGTTGTATATACAAACAGGGAGAGAAGATGTTTTGAAAAATACAGAACCCAGTTAACAGTGGTTACTCTGGAGGGTGAAATTAGAAGATACTCTCACTTTTCTTTTTGTACACTTTAGTTTTAATTTCTTGTTTTAACTAGTACTTGGATATTTTTTTAATAATATCAAAGAAAAACAAAGATTTCTAACCTGAAAGAAAGAGATTAACTGGTCCTATATTCAAGGTTAAATGCCTTTATGATTTTATGACTCAGACTGGAAGCTTTCTCCTTCCCATTTCTAAAGATGGCTTAAGAGATGGAAGATCTCTTTCCATTAGAAATTACATTCATCTTTGACACAGCTGTTCTCAGATGTTAAAAAAATAAAAGGAAAGAAAAAGGCATTCCCTAATTCCCTAGCTGATGTGGTGGCACCAGGATGCCATTAGTATTTCAGCTTCCAATTTTTCTCTCTACTATCCTTAGCACATATATTCTAAGCTCACCACATTTACCACTTTTATTTTTGCCCACACTGCCAGGATCTTAGTCCCCCAGTCAGTGACTGAACTCAGGCCCTGGCATTGCAAGAGCAGACTCCTAACCACTGGACCACCAGGGAATTCCATACAACTCTATTTTAGACAGGAAAGGGGAAGGGCAAAAGAAGCTTGCAGACTGCATTAGCCCCCTTTTGAAGGTACTTTCCATGATGCCCCCACTCAGTAACTTCCCCAATACCCATTGGCCAGAATTAGTCATATGTCCACCCCTAACTGCAGAGGATGCTGGATAATGCAGTTTTCCTTTGATGTACTGCCACTCAAAGAGATCAAAGAGAAGGTTCTGTTTATTAAGGATATAAGGGAGACCAGTATTGAGTAGGCCACTAACAGTCTGAACCTTTAGATGAAAACTTTCTGAGTAAACTGTTTATAAATTATTTATCTTACCCTACAACTAAATTGGCATTTCTCAGATTTCCCATTCCTGCTCTGGGTTTTACAGCCTTATTGCCATCATGATCCTTCCAGACTGGAAATATATCAGAAGGTCTCAGTACCCCAGGCCCTAGCTCCAACTGTTTCTCTCATCTTGCCAACTCCCTCCTCCGGCTCATAAGCAGGAGAGTTGCCCTCTGGCTCAGGTGCATCTTGGCTCAGCTTCCTGGCTCTTACACAGGGATGCACAGCAAAAACTCCTGCTGCTGTTTTGCTACCTGGTTTTCCTCCTCCTTGTTCTCCCAACTCCCAGGTATATCTTTTTAAAATTGTCTCCATTGAGAGTAATTACAAATTTATATGAATGCTGACTGAAGCTTATATAAAATGTGAACTGAAAGCCTTACAGTTTTAGGACAAGTTTTTTGGAAATAAATCCACATATGCAAATGTTTCACAAGAGGAATATTATTGTAAATGCAAGACAAAGATTCAAACAGATGGAGACAAAATACAGAAAGAAATAGGCAGAGAAAGAAAAAGAAACAGAATCTGTCCTTCTCTTTAAGTATTCCTGAAAAATCCTTATCTGCCTCATACAATCTAGATAATTTGGGGAGAAAAAGTAGACACAAGATGCTCTTGAGGATATTATTCTTCCTGTTAGAACTTTGGTTTCTTAAGGAGAACAACCATGCTACTTGTATATTTCATCAAGGACCTTGAATTCTGGTGGAAATTTGATAAGTCCTAAGTGATGATCCTTTACAATATATATGGTATATTATGTGGAAAACAGTGACATGGGAGATGGACAACATACTCAGTATCATAAACAAAGCTAACCCTTTCCTCTGGGCTAGTGAAAGAATAGAGAATAGGAATTTATAGGAGGAAAAAACTGGAACTGAATAGAGTCAGAAATAGACACACATAAATATAGTCAACTCATCTTTGACAAAGGAGCAAAGATAGTCTTCTCAACAAATGGTGCTGAATATCCACATACCAAAAAGAAAAAAATCTAGATACAGAATTTACATGCTTCATAAAAATTAACTCAAAATGGATCACAGACCTACATGTAAAAGGCAGAACTATAAAACTCCTAGAAGATAACATAGGAGAAAGCCCAGAAAGACTTTGGGCATGTCAATGACATTTTAGATAAAACACCAAAGGCATGGTCTATGAAAGAAATAATTGATAAGCTGAACTTCATTAAAATTGAAATTAAAACTTCTGCTTTGTGAAAGACACAGTCAAGAAAATAAGACGACAAGCCACAGACTGGGAGAAAATATTTGCAAAAGACAAATCTGATAAAGGTATTATCCAAAATACACAAAGATTTTTTTAAAGACAATAATAATAATTTTTAAAAATGATTTTTAAAAATGGACCAAAGACCTTAACAAACGCCTCACCAAAGAAGATACACAGATGACAAATAAGCATATGTAAAGATGCTCCACATTATATGTCATCAGGGAAATGCAAATTAGAACAACTATAAGAAACCACTATATATCTATTTAAAATGCCAAAAGTCATAACACTGACAACACCAAATGCTGATGAGGATGTGGAGCAATAGGAATTCTCCTTCATTGCTAGTGAGAATACAAAATGGTATAGGCAGTTTGTCAGGTAGTTTGGCAGTTTCTTACAAAGCTAAATACACTCTTACCATATAATCCAGCAATTTCACTGCTTGGTATTTACCCCCAAAAAGCTGGAGACTTATGTCCATACAAAAACCTGCACAGAGATGTTTATAGGATTTTTGTTCATAAGTGCTAAACTTGGAAGCAACCAAATTGTCTTCAGTAGGATAACTGATACATAAACGGTGCTACACTCAGGAAAGGGACTATTATTCAACACTAAGAGGAGCTACCCCACGCCCAAGGTCAGGGGCGGTGGCTGAGGGGAGCTACCCCACATCCAAGAAGCGGCGGCTGCGCAGGCGCAGGAGGGCCAAGAGGAGCTACTCCATGTTCAAGGTCAGGAGGGGCAGCCGTGAGGAGATATCCCTCGTCCCAGGTAAGGAGCAGCGGCTGCGCTTCGATGGAGCAGCTGTGAAGAGATAGCCCAAGTCCAAGGTAAGAGAAACCCAAGTAAGACGGTAGGTGTTGCAAGAGGGCATCAGAGGGCAGACATACTGAAACCATAATCACAGAAAACTAGTCAATCTGATCACACGAACCAAAGCCTTGTTTAACTTAATGAAACTAAGCCATGCTGTGTGGGACCACCCAAGATGGGAGGGTCATGGTGGAGAGGTCTGACAGAATGTGGTCCACTGGAGAAGGGAATGGCAAATCACTTCAGTATTCTTGTCTTGAGAACCCCATGAACAGTATGAAAAGGCAAAATGATAGGACACTGAAATGAACTCCCCAAGTTGGTAGGTGCCCAATATGCTACTGGAGATCAGTGGAGAAATAACTCCAGAAAGAATGAAGGGATGGAGCCAAAGCAAAAACAATACCCAGCTGTGGATGTGACTGGTGATAGAAGCAAGATCTGATGCTGTAAAGAGCAATATTGCGTAGAAACCTGGAATGTTAGGTCCATGAATCAAGGCAAATTGGAAGTGGTCAAACAGGAGATGGCAAGAGTGAATGTCGACATTCTAGGAATCAGTGAACTAAAATGGACTGGAATGGGTGAATTTAATTCAGATGACCATTATATCTACTACTGTGGGCAGGAATCCCTTAGAAGCAATGGAGTAGCAATCATGGTCAACAAAAAAATCCAAAATGCAGTACTTGGATGCAATCTCAAAAATGACAGAATGATCTCTGTTCATTTCCAAGGCAAACCATTCAATATCACAGTAATTCAAGCCTATGCCCCAACCAGTAATGCTGAAGAAGCTGAAGTTGAACGGTTCTATAAAGACCTACAAGACCTTTTAGAACTAACACCCAAAAGATGTCATTTTCATTATAGGGGACTAGAATGCAAAAGTAGGAAGTCAAAAAACACCTGGAGTAACAGGCAAATTTGGCCTTGGAATATGGAAGAAGCAGGGCAAAGGCTAATAGAGTTTTGCCAAGAGAACACACTGGTCATAGAAAACACCCACTTCCAACAACACAAGAGAAGACTCTACACATGGACATCACTAGATGGTCAATACCAAAATAAGATTGATTATATTCTTTGCAGCCAAAGATGGAGAAGCTCTATACAGTCAACAAAAACAAGACCAGGAGCTGACTATGGCTCAGATCATGATCTCCTTATTGCCAAATTCAGACTGAAATTGAAGAAAGTAGGGAAAACCACTAGACCATTCAGGTATGACCTAAATCAAATCCCTTATGATTATACAGTGGAAGTGAGAAATAGATTTAAGGGACTAGACCTGATAGAGTGCCTGATGAACTATGGACGGAGGTTCATGACATTGTACAGGAGACAGGGATCAAGACCATCCCCATGGAAAAAGAAATGTAAAAAAGCAAAATGGCTGTCTGGGGAGGCCTTACAAATAGCTGTGAAAAGAAAAGAAGCAAAAAGCAAAGGCGAAAAGGAAAGATATAAGCATCTGAATACAGAGTTCCAAAGAATAACAAGGAGAGATAAGAATAACAAGGAGAGATAAGACAGCCTTCCTCAGCGATCAATGCAAACAAATAGAGGAAAAAAAGAGAATGGGAAAGACCAGAGATCTCTTCAAGAAAATTAGAGATACCAAGGGAACATTTCATGCCAAGATTTTATGCTCAATAAAGGACAGAAATGGTCTGGACCTAACTGAAGCAGAAGATATTAAGAAGATGTGGCAAGAATACACAGAACAAAAAGATCTTCATGACCAAGATAATCACGATGGTGTGATCACTCACCTAGAGCCAGACATCCTGGAATGCAAAGTCAAGTGGGCCTTAGGAAGCATCACTACAAACAAAGCTAGTAGAGGTGATGGAATTCCAGTAGAGCTATTTCAAATCCTGAAAGATGATGCTGTGAAAGTGTTGCACTCAATATGCCAGCAAATTTGGAGAACTCAGCAGTGGCCACAGGACTGGAAAAGGTCAGTTTTCATTCCAACCCCAAAGAAAGGCAATGTCAAAGAATGCTCAAACTACCACACAACTGCACTCATCTCACACGCTAGCAAAATAATACTCAAAATGCTCCAAGCCAGGCTTCAGCAATATGTGAACCGTGAACGTCCAGATGTTCCAGCTGAATTTAGAAAAGGCAGAGGAACCAGAAATCAAATTGCCAACATCCACTGGATCATCGAAAAAGCAAGAGAGTTCGAGAAAAACATCTATTTCTGCTTTATGGACTATGCCAAAGCCTTTGACTGTGTGGATCACAATACACTGCGGAAAATTCTGAAAGAGAAGGGAATACCAGACCACCTGACCTGGCTCTTGAGAAACCTGTATGCAGGTCAGGAAGCAACAGTGAGAACTGGACATGGAACAACAACAGACTGGTTCCAAATAGGAAAAGGAGTACGTCAAGGCTGTATATTGTCACCCTGCTTATTTAACTTATATGCAGAGTACATCATGAGAAACGCTGGACTGGAAGAAACACAAGCTGGAATCAAGATTGCCAGGAGAAATATCAATAACCTCAGATATGCAGATGACACCACCCTTATGGCAGAAAGTGAAGAGGAACTAAAAAGCCTCTTGATGAAAGTGAAAGAGGAGGGTGAAAAAGTTGACTTAAAGCTCAACATTCAGAAAAGTAAAATCGTGGCATCTGGTCCCATTACTTCATGGGAAATAGATGGGGAAACAGTGGAAACAGTGGTTGACTTTATTTTGGGGGGCTCCAAAATCACTGCAGATGAGTATTGCAGCCATGAAATTAAAAGACATTTACTCCTTGGAAGGAAAGTTATGACCAATCTAGATAGCATATTAAAAAGCAGAGACATTACTTTGTCACCAAAGTTCCATCTAGTTAAGGCTATGGTTTTTCCAGTGGTCATGAATGGATGTGAGAGTTGGACTGTGAAGAAAGCTAAGCGCCAAAGAACTGATGCTTTTAAACTGTGGTGTTGGAGAAGACTCTTGAGAGTCCCTTGGACTGTAAAGAGATCCAACCAGTCCATTCTGAAGGAGATCAGCCATGGGATTTCTTTGGAAGGAATGATGCTAAATCTGAAACTCCAGTACTTTGGCCACCTCATGCGAAGAGTTGACTCACTGGAAAAGACCCTGATGCTGGGAGGGATTGCGGGCAGGAGGAGAAGGTGACGACAGAGGATGAGATAGCTGGATGGCTTCTCCAACTCAGTGGACATGAGTTTGAGTGAACTCTGGGAGTTGGTGATGGACAGGGAGGCCTGGCGTGCTGTGATTCATGGGTCGCAGAGTCGGACACGACTGAACGACTGAACTGAACTGAAAAAGAAATGAGTTATTGAGCCATGAAAAGACATGGAGGAAGCTAAATGCATAATGCTACGTGAAAGGGGCCAGTCTGAAAAGGCTACATGTGGATTCAACCAGAGAGACGTAAGGAAAACAGCAGTTGCCAAGGGGTGGCAGGAGGTAAGGTAGAACAGATGGGGCACAGAGTCTCTGTACCTTTCCATCAATTTTGCTGTGAACCTAAAACTGCTCCTTTAAAAATGTCATAATAAAAAAAGAAGAAAGGGGAACTGAACAGGTACTGTAGTTTGCTTACAATCACCATGGGTACCCTCTGATGTATGAAGAAACCAAGTTTCAAAGAGACTAATTTACCCAAGAGCACATACAGCTACTTGACTTCAAAACTTTTTCATATGGCCAATAACACTACCGAAGGGCTTAAAATGAGGATTAAAATGGCTTTCCTTGATACAGGCATTCACTCTATCCTGGGAGAAATTTGCATTTAGTGAAAACCTGAATTGCAGATCCTATCTTTGGCATTATCTTACATTAAAAATTAAAGATGTATTTGATACTAAAACATGATTTCTAGAAACATTGTTTTTGTTCAGTCACTCAGTCCTGTCTGACTTTTTGCAACCCCATGGACTGCAGCATGCCAGGCTTCCCTGTCCTTCAGCATCTCCCAAAGGTTGCTCAAAATCATGTCCATTGAGTCAGTGAGACCATCCAACCATTTTGCCCTCTATCATCCCCTTCTCCTCCTACTTTCTGTCTTTCCCAGCATCAGAGTCTTTTCCAATGAGTTGTCTCTTCTCATCAGATGGCCAAAGTTTTGGTGTTTCAGCTTCACCATCAGTCCTTCCAATGAATATTCAGGACTGATTTCCTTTAGGACTGACTCCTTGAAGGAGAGCTCTCCTTCAAGGTTAGATCTCCCTGAAGTCCAAGTGATTCTCAAGAGTCTTCTCTAACACCACAGTTCGAAAGCATCAATTCTTCGGTGCTCAGCCTTTTTATGGTCCAACTCTCACATCCACGCATGACTACTGGAAAGACCATAGCTTTGACTATATGAACCTTTGTTGGCAGAGTAATATCTGTTTTTTAATACATTGTCTAGGTTCGTCATAGCTTTTCTCCCAAGGAGCAAGCATCTTTTAATTTCATGGCTGCCTTCACAGTCCACAGTGATTCTGGAGCCCAAGAAAATAGTCTTTCACTGTTTCCATTGTTTCTCCATCTATATGTCATGAAATGATGGAAATGGATGCCATGATCTTAGTTTTTTGAATGATGAGTTTTAAGTCAGCTTTTTCATTCTCCTCTTTCACCTCCACCAACAGGCTCTTTAGTACCTCTTCGCCTTCTGTCATAAGTGTGGTGTCACCTGCGTATCTGAGGTTATTCATATTTCTCCTGACAATCTTGATTCCAACTTGTGCTTCATTCAGTCCAGCATTTTGCACGATGTACTCTGCACAGCTTTTTTAAAACACTGAGACGTAAATTGCCCATGAGATGAAAATTTTATTTCTCCTCTTCCAGAAGCACAGTTTTCAAATAACTTATTCTAGAAGCAGATTTTTCAAAGGAACACTAAAAAGTGTTGTGGTAAACTAAAACCACTTCAAATACAATTTCATTGAACATTAATTGAAGTAGTATTAAGATGAAGGTCTTTAAATGCTCCAGACAGAGAAAAGGACAGATAAAGATAGAATTCCTCATAGACTTCTTAATGAAACACTTCCTAGGATTCATGCAGGGAAATTAACAGCCAAGCAAACTACAATTGGCCCAAGTCATCTCAACACTGAAGTTCACGTCTATACTTCTCTTTGATCCCCTGGGTCTCTGGGGCCCTGAAGTTTCTACCTTCATCTATCAGTCAGTTCTGTGGCATTACATTAGGATTCTTCCCTTGCAGTTTTCACCAGATCTCTTTGCTTGAGGATAGAGTACCAAAGGGCAGTGAACCATAGAACTGCTTTTGACACAGCAGTGGGATTTCTACATATTTTCTATTTCACAACTTTTAACTTTACCATCTTCCTGATATCACAGTGGCCTCTGAGATGACTTACTGTATTAAACAACAATTCATCTGTAACAAAGATCCAATTAGGAGTGCATATTTTTTTTAAGTCCAAGGCTACAAAGTTAGCAGAATAAATGAAATAACAAAAATCAGAGTAGAAATAAATGCAGGCCAGAAAAAATAACAGAAAAGATGAAACAGTTATTTTTGAAAAAATTAAAAAAATTGACAAACCTTTAGAAAGAAACTAAGATAAAAAGAGAGAAGATTGAAAAAAAAATCAGAAAGGAAAGAGGAAACATTACAACTGATAACACAGAAATACAAAGGATCAGGATCATAAGACACTATTATGAACAATTATACACCAAAAATTGGATAAACTAGAAGAGATGGATAGACTTCCCTGAAATATACCACCTACCAAGAATGAATAAATCATAAATCAATAGAAAATCTGAACATACTATTAATGGGTACAAAATGGAATACAAAATGAAGCAGCACAAAGGCTAACAGAGCTTTGCCAAGAGAACACACTGGTCATAACAAACACCCTATTCCAAAAACACAAGAGACAACTCTACACAAAGACAGCACCAGATGGTCAATACTGAAGTCAGACTGATTTCATTCTCTGCAGCCAAAGAAGGAGAAGCTCAATACAGTCAGCAAAAATAAGACCTGGAGCTGACTGTGACTCAAATCATCAGCTCCTTATTGCAAAATTCAGGCTTAAACTGAAGAAAGTAGGAAAAACCACTAGATCATACAGCTATTATACAGTGGAGGTGACCAACAGATTGAAGGGATCAGATCTGGTAGAGTGAAGAACTATGGACAGAGGTTCATAACACTGTACAGGAGGTGGTGACCAAAACCATCCCCATGAAAAGGAAACGCAGGAAGGCAAAGTGGTTGTCTGAGGAGGCTTTACAAATAGCTGAGAAAAGAAGACAACCAGAGGCAAAGGAGAAAGGAAAAGAGTTACCTAACTGAATGCAGAGCTCCAGAGAATAGCAAGGAGAGAGAAGAAAGCATTCTTAGGTGAAAAACACAAAGAAATAGAGGAAAGCAATAGAATGGGATACTTTGGCCACCTGATGTGAAGAGCTGACTCATTTGAAAAGACCCTGACGCTGGGAAAGATTGAAGGTGGGAGGAGAAGGGGACGACAGAGATTGACATGATTGGACAGCATCACTGACTCAAAGGACATGAGTTTGAGTAAACTCTGGGAGTTGGTGATGGACAGGGAAGCCCTAGCATGCTGCAGTCCATGGGGTCTCAAAGAGTGAGACATGACTGAGCAACTGAACTGAACTGAACTGAACTGAATAGAATGAGAAAGACTAGAGATCTTGTCAAGTAAATTGGAGATACCAAGGAAACATTTCATGCAAAGATGGGCACAATAAAGGACAGAAATGGCAAAGACCTAACAGAAGCATAAAAGATTAAGAAAAGATGGCAAGGATACACAAAACTGTATAAGAAAGGTCTTAATGACCCAGATAACCACAGTGGTGTGATCACTCACATAGAGCCAGTCATCCTGGTGTGTGAAGTCAAGTGGGCCTTAGGAAGCATTACTAAGAACAAAACTAGTGGAGGTGATGGAATTTCAGCTGAGCTATTTCAAATCCTAAAAGATGATGCTGTTATAGTGCTGCACTCAATATGCCAGCAAATTTGGAAAACTCACCAGTGGCCACAGGACTATAAGAATGTTCAAACTACCATATAATAGCTATCATTTCCCATGCTAGCAAGATTATGCTCAAAATCCTTTATGGTAGGCTTCAACAGTACATAGACCAAGAACTTTCAGATGTTCAAGCTGGATTTAGAAAAGGCAGAGAAACCAGAGGTCAAATTACCAATGACCCCTGGATCAAGGGGATTCAAAAACACATCTGCTTCACTGACTACACTAAAGCCTTTCTGTAGATCACAACAAACTGGAAAATTCTTAAAGAGATGGGAATACCAGACCACCTTACCTATCTTCTGAGAAACCTGAATGCAAGTCAAGAAGCAACAATTAGAAATGGATATGGAGCAATTGATTGGTTCAAAATTGGGAAATTATTATTTCAAGGCTGTATATTGTCACCCTTGCTTATTTAACTTATATGCAGAGTACATCATGCAAAATGCCAGGCTGGATGACTCACAGCTGGAATCAAGATTCCTGGGAGAAATATCAACAACCTCAGGTATCAACAACCTCAGATGATAGCACTCTACTAGCACAGGTATCAACAACCTCAGACGATAACACTCTACTGGCACAAAATGAAGAGGGACTAAAGAGTCTCTTGATGATAGTGAAAGAGAAGAGTGAAAAACCTGGCTTAAAATTCAGCATTCCAAAAACTAAGATCATGGCATCCAGTCGCATCACTTCATGGCGACTAGGTAGGGAAAAAGTGGAAAGTAATAGGTTTTATTTTCTTTGCTCCAAAATCACTGCAGATGGTGACTGCAGCCACGAAATGAAAAGATGCTTGCTCCTTGGAAGAAGAACTATGACAAACCTAGACAGTGTATTAAAATGCAGAGACATCACTTTGCTAACAAAGGTCTATATTATCAAAGCTATGGTTTTCCCAGTAGTCATGTATGAATGTTAGAGCTGGGCCAAAAGAAGCCTGAGTGCCAAAGAATTGATGTTTTCCAATTGTGGTGCTAGAAAAGACTCTTGAGAGTCCCTTGGACAGCAAGGAGATCAAACGAGTCAATCCTAAGGGAAATAGACCCTGAATATTCATTGGAAGAACTGATGCTGAGCCTCCAATACTTTGGCCACCTGATGCAAAGAACCAACTCATTGGCAAAGACCCTGATGCCAGAAAAGATTGAAGGCAAGAGGAGAAAGGTCGACAGAGGATGAGATGGTTGGATGGCATCACTGACTCAGTGGACATGAGTTTGAGCAAACTCCAGAAGGTAGTGAAGGACAGGGAACCCTGGCATCCTGCAGGTCATGGGTTCACAAAGAGTTGAACACGACTTAGGACTGAACAACAAAAATTAGCAAGTAAGATTGAGGAGGCTTTCCTGGTAGCTGAGTGGTAAAGAATCCGCCTGCTAATGCAAGAGACACAGGTTCTATCCCTGATCTGGGAAGCTCCCACATGCTGTGGAACAACGAAACTCATGTGCCACAACTACTGAGCCTGTGCTCTAGAGGCCAGGAGCCACAGCTACTGAGACCTGAGCACCCTAAAGCCCAAGTTCCTCAACAAGAGAAGCCACCACAATGTGAAGCCACACACTGCACCTAGAGAGTAGCCCCTGCTTGCTGCAACTAGAGAAAAGCCACACAGCAATGAAGACCCAGCATAGACAAAAAATAAATAAAATTATTTTTTTAATGTTTAAAAAAAGTAAGATTGAGTCAGTAATCAAAAATTTCCCAACAGGGAGACTTCCCTGGTGGTCCAGTGGCTAAGACTCCATACCCCCAATACAGTGGGCTTGGGTTCAGTCTTTGGTTGGGGAACTAGATCCCACACGCTGAAATTAAGAAAACTGCATGCTGCAACTAAGACCCAGTGCAACTAAAATAAATAACTAAAAAAAAAAAGTTTTTTAAATATCTTGCAACAAAGAAAAGCCCAGAATCAGATATCTCCCCAGTGAATTCTACTCAACATTAAAGAATTAATATCAATCCTTTTCAAACTCTTTCAAAGAACTGAAGTAGAGGAAACACTTGCAAATACATTTTATGAAGCCAGCATTCCCCTGATACCAAAGCCAGATAAGGACACCAAAAGAAAAGTGAACAAAATGGTGGTCACCAGGGCCTGGAGTGTGGGGGCAATGGGGAGACATTGATCAAAGGGTACAATGTTCCAGATGAAAGATGAGTAAGTTCTGAGGATCTAATATACAGCATGGTGATTATAAATAAGAATATTGTACTATACACTTGAAAGTTACTAACAGAGTAGATCTTAAATGTCCTCAGCACAAAAAAGAAAATGGTAATTAGGTAAAGTGACAGAGGCATTAACTAACACTACTGAGGTAATCATTCTGCAATATGTGTGTAGTATCAAGTCAATATATTGCATACCTCAAACTTTCACAATGTTATATGTCAAGTATATCTCAATAAAGCTGGAAAAAATAAAACAATTTTCCATGATGACAACAACAAAAGAAGATGCTGAGAGCTGGTATGGCAGTTCCCTAGTGGGTAACGGACATTATAGACAATAATAAAAATAACATAATAAATAACAATTATTTAGCCCATGATACATGTGCCAGGGACTGTTTTCAAGCCTTTACCTACAAATTTTATCTTCGTTAATTCTCTTACCACCCCTCTGAGGTAGTTGTTGTTATTATTATTGTTATTTCCACTTTACAGATGTGAAAACTGAGGGGTAGAAAGGTTTAAAAACTTAACAGCAAAGAGGTAATGTTGCTAAAAGGTGAAGGGTCCAGCTGCTTGCTACTCAAAAGCAAATAAACAGGCCAGGTTGGTGGAAAGGAGATTTGCTTTATTTCTAATGTCCATTACTAGGACAGGGGTTGTATGTCCAAAGGCCAGCTTCCCATGACTGTCAATCAGTGCACCAAGAGCTTTCAAAGGCTGAGGGCAGGGGTTATGTGCAGAAACAGTACAGACAGCTATGAGACTCATCTTCAAATTGGGCACTGGTGATCTGACTAGCATCTTACTCTTCAGTTCCAGGGTCAGCTTGTTTCCATTTCTTTGAAGCCAATACTCCAAACTGTGGCAGCTTATGCTGTGGCTACAGTCTGGTCATCATGGAGTTAACTTTTTCCACCTGGTGTCTCAGTATATACTAAGCTAAGACAGCTCACAGGATATGGCTCAGAATATTTTCTATGGCCCCTGAGAAGGAACGAAATGCCCTTGACTATGCTTAATGACATTATTATTATTTCATCTCCTTTGACTGTATTCCTTTGTTTCCATCTGTTCATTTCTGATAAAACATTCTTTAACTAAAGATAGACTGAAGACATGGGAGCTGAGGAGCAAGGACCATAATGTCCTGCTCCATTTCAGTAACAGTCAGGATTCAAACCCAGACAAGCTCTTTTTTAAGATATTCTGAATGTGGACCATTTTTAAAGTCTTTATTCAACTTGTTACAATACTGCTTCTATTTTTTTATGTTTTGGTATTTTGGCCACAAAGCATGTGGAATCTTAGCTCCCCCACCAGGGATTGAACTCTCATCCCCTGCATTGGAAGGCAGTCTTAACCACCAGACCACCAGGGAAGGCCAAAACCCAGACCAAGCTCTTAACCCAGATATATTTCTTCTACAGCAAATTATTCACCTTGAGATACTTATGAAAGACTCCTCTTCTCTTGCTACCATCAGTCACAGTCAATACTTTTTTATGTTTAAACAGCCCCCTAATATCATCAAGAGCAGCCCATTCAAACTGACTTGAATATCTTTTCACACATACACCCACTAGTCATTGAGTTTTCCCTTACTTTTTGCCCAACAAGATATCTCAGTTGATCTTATGTTTTCCCTGCTCCCCAACTGCTCTCAAATTCTTCAGGGAGCCCTAAAGAATCAATATTTTTAAATTCCCACACAAAAAAATATATATATTTTAAAATGTCCCCAAGCAACCCATGGGTTTCCCTGGTGGTGCTAGTGGTAAAGACTCTGCTTGCCAATGCAGGAGACTTGGGTTCAAACTCTGGGTCAGGAAGATCCCCTTGATAAGGGCATGGCAACCAGCTCCAGTATTCTTGCCTGGGAAATCCCATGAACAGAGGAGCCTGGTGAGCCACAGTCCACAGAGTGGCAAAGAGTCAGACACGACTGGGGCAACTTTGCACACACACATGCACACCTGCGAACAACTCATACCAACTTATATTTTTAACAGGCTAGAGTAAAATAATTCACCAGTTCATTAATTGGAGTCCTGGTTGAATTTTTATTATCAAGAATAAGTGTTTAAAGTAATAGAATTTGTCTTCATTAAAGTAATGATTCCTTAAGGAGTCAAAGAAATGATGGATGAGTAAAGCCAGGACTTCAGGATTTGATCTTCACTGTGGAGAGGCAGGTGGAGTTCAAAACTCCATTGGCAATCAAGGCACAAAGTCTTATTAATCTGCCAAAGAGTCCTTTCCCCAGAAGGCCCATAAATGAAGTTTAATCTGTTAAATTGCTGATTGCTCTATGTTGTCATCACTGTGAAATCACATCAAATTAATCATAGCAGCATTCCTAAATCCTAAAAGAACTTGGCTCTAATCCTACTCTATGCCCAAAATATGGGTACTATAAAAACTAAGCCAGTCCTATGAAACAGAAATTTCCCCTTTGACCCCAAAGAAAATAAAGTTTCCAGAAATTCCAAGAAATTTCTCAGAAGACAAGATCTACTATGCTCCTCTAAAGACTGTTTCACCCAGCACCTTAGAAACAAGCTCTATTTTTTCATTTACTTAGAAAGTTACAAATATGTGAATAAACCAAATGACTTTAGAGCATACTCAGTAAGTAAATGAATTTTGGTATCACATCAAATGCAGGTTCAAATTGTAGCTCTAAGTCTTATAAAACCTGTGACCCTAGTGTGCTATTAACTTTCTCCATGTCTCAGTCTCATCTGTTAAGTAAGTTATTGTGGGAGTCGAAAAAGATAATTCATTCAAATATATGGGACAAGAGTTGGAGGGTAAGTGCTTACTAAGGGCTAGCTATTGCTATTATTCCCATCTCTCTCAGAATTTTCCACAGTTTATTGTGATCCACACAGTCAAAGGCTTTGGCACAGTCAATAAAGCAGAAATAGATGTTTTTCTGGAATTCTCTTGCTTTCTCCATGATCCAGTGGATCTTGGCAATGTGATCTCTGGTTCCTCTGATTTTTCTAAAACCAGCTTGAACATCTGGCAGTTCACGGTTCACGTGTTGCTAAAGCCTGGCTTGGAGAATTTTGAGCATTACTTTACTAGCATGTGAGATGGGTGCAATTGTGCGGTAGTGTGAACATTCTTTGGCATTGCCTTTCTTTGGGATTGGAATGAAAACTGACCTTTTCCAGTCCTGTGGCCTCTGCTGAGTTTTCCAAATTTGCTGGCATATTGAGTGCAACACTTTCACAGCATCATCTTTCAGGATTTGAAATAGCTCTACTGGACTTCCATCACCTCTACTAGCTTTGTTTGTAGTGATGCTTTCTAAGGCCCACTTGACTTTGCATTCCAGGATGTCTGGCTCTAGATGAGTGATCACACCATCGTGATTATCCAGGTCGTGAAGATCTTTTTTGTACAGTTCTTCTGTGTATTCTTGCCACCTCTTCTTAGTATCTTCTGCTTCTGTTAGGTCCATACCATTTCTGTCCTTTATCGAGCCCATCTTTGCATGAAATGTTCCCTTGGTATCTCTAATTTTCTTGAAGAGATCTCGAGTCTTTCCCATTCTGTTCTTTTTCTCTATTTCTTTGCCTTGATCACTGAGGAAGGCTTTCTTATCTCTTCTTGCTATTCTTTGGAACTCTGTATTCAGATGCTTATATCTTTCCTTTTCGCCTTTGCTTTTTGCTTCTCTTCTTTTCACAGATATTTGTAAGGCCTCCCCAGACAGCCATTTTGCTTTTTTGCATTTCTTTTCCATGGGGATGGTCTTGATCCCTGTCTCCTCTACAATGTCATGAACCTCATTCCACAGTTCATCAGGCACTCTATCTATCAGATCTAGGCCCTTAAATCTATTTTTCACTTCCACTGTATAATCATAAGGGATTTGATTTAGGTCATACCTGAATGGTCTAGTTGTTTTCCCTACTTTCTTCAATTTGAGTCTGAATTTGGTAATAAGGAGTTCATGATCTGAGCCATAGTCAGCTCCTGGTCTTGTTTTTGTTGACTGTATAGAGCTTCTCCATCTTTGGCTGCAAAGAATATAATCAATCTGATTTTTGTGTTGACCATCTGGTGATGTCCATGTGTAGAGTCTTCTCTTGTGTTGTTGGAAGAGGGTGTTTGCTATGACCAGTGCATTTTCTTGGCAAAACTCTATTATCCTTTGCCCTGCTTCATTCCGCATTCCAAGGCCAAATTTGCCTGTTACTCCAGGTGTTTCTTGACTTCCTACTTTTGCATTCCAGTCCCCTATAATGAAAAGGACATCTTTTTTAGGTGTTAGTTCTAAAAGGTCTTGTAGGTCTTCATAGAACCATTCAACTTCAGCTTCTTCAGTGTTACTGGTTGGGGCATAGACTTGGATTACTGTGATATTGAATGGTTTGCCTTGGAAATGAACAAAGATCATTCTGTCGTTTTTGAGATTGCATCCAAGTACTGCATTTCGGACTCTTTTGTTGACCATGATGGCTACTCCATTTCTTCTGAGGGATTCCTGCCCGTGGTAGTAGATACAATGGTCATCTAAGTTAAATTCACCCATTCCAGTCTGTTTTAGTTCGCTGATTCCTAGAATGTCGACATTCACTCTTGCCATCTCCTGTTTGACCGCTTCCAATTTGCCTTGATTCATGGACCTGACATTCCAGGTTCCTATGCAACATTGCTCTTTACAGCATCGGATTTTGCTTCTATCACCAGGCACATCCACAGCTGGGTATTGTTTTTGCTTTGGCTCCATCCCTTCATTCTTTCTGGAGTTATTTCTCCACTGATCTCCAGTAGCATATTGGACACCTACTGACCTGGGGAGCTCCTCTTTCACTATCCTATCATTTTGCCTCTTCATACTGTTCATGGGGTTCTCAAGGCAAGAATACTGAAGTGATTTGCCATTTCCTTCTCCAGTGGACCATATACCAAACCACCTAACCTGCCTCTTGAGAAAACTATATGCAGGTCAGGAAGCAACAGTTAGAACTGGACATGGAACAGACTGGTTCCAAATAGGAAAAGGAGTACGTCAAGGCTGTATATTGTCACCCTGCTTATTTAACTTCTATGCAGAGTACATCATGAGAAATGCTGGACTGGAAGAAACACAAGCTGGAATCAAGATTGCCGGGAGAAATATCAATAACCTCAGATATGCAGATGACACCACCCTTATGGCAGAAAGTGAAGAGGAACTAAAAAGCCTCTTGATGAAAATGAAAGAGGAGAGTGGAAAAGTTGGCTTAAAGCTCAACATTCAGAAAACTAAGACCATGGCATCTGGTGCCATCACTTCATGGGAAATAGATAGGGAAACAGTATTATAGTGTCAGATTTTATTTTTTTTAGGCTCCAAAATCATTGTAGATGGTGACTGCAGCCATGAAATTAAAAGATGCTTACTCCTTGGAAGAAAAGTTATGATCAATCCATACAGCATATTCAAAAGCAGAGACATTACTTTGCAGACTAAGGTCTGTCTAGTCAAGGCTATGGTTTTTCCAGTAGTCATGTATGGATGTGAGAGTTGGACTGTGAAGAAAGCTGAGCGCCAAAGAATTGATGCTTTTGAACTGTGGTGTTGGAGAAGACTCTTGAGAGTCCCTTGGACTGCAAGGAGATCCAACCATTCCATTCTTAAGAAGATCAGCCCTGGGATTTCTTTGGAAGGAATGATGCTAAAGCTGAAACTCCAATACTTTGGCCACCTCATGGGAAGAGTTGACTCATTAGAAAAGACTTTGATGCTGGGAGGGATTGGGGGCAGGAGGAAGAGGGGACGGCAGAGGATGAGATGGCTGGATGGCATCACTGACTCGATGAATGTGAATCTGAGTGAACTCTGGGAGTTGGTGATGGACAGGGAGGCCTGGCATGCTGCGATTCATGGGGTCGCAAAGAGTCGGACATGACTGAGCGACTGAACTGAACTGATTGCTATTATTCAGGCTTCCCAGGTGACTAAGTGGGTAAAGAATCCACCTGCCAGTAGAAGAAACCCAGAAGTTGTGGTTTTGATCCCTGGGCCTGGAAGATCCCCTGGAGTAGTGCATGACAAACCACTCCAATATTCTTGCCTGGTGAATACCATGGACAGAGCAGCCTGGCGGGCTATAATCCATAGGATCCCAAAAAGTTAACATGACTGAAGCAACTGAGCATGTATGCATGCAATGCTATCATTGACTTTCTTTTATCTCCAATGACTGCAATTCCCAATGTCACCTGTATTAGTCAGAATAAGTCAAGTGATTCTTGTGACAAATTCAGTGACAAATTAATCCAAAATCTCATTGGCTTAAAAAATTTTGCATTCAATCAAAAATCACAGTAATAGGTCCTGGTAACACTCTGGGACAGCTGACTCCATGAGGTGACACAACAATTCAAGTGCTAAATTTAGATTCTCTGCCATCCAGCAGCCAAGCACCCACCTGTACCTCAGTGCTCTACCTCCAGACTAGCCTCTCTGCCTCATACTGGTAGCAGATGGGAACGCCTATGCTTAAGGAAGAAATCAGGCCTCACTGGAGATACTCAGGCAAAAGTTAACTGCTTATCTACAACAGATAGGAAACCTATGCATCAGAATTAGTGACTGATAAACATACCGAAAGAATATAGGTGCACAGGGCTTCCCTGATGGCCCAGTAGTAGAGAATCTACCCATCAATGCAGGGGATGTGGGTTCAATCCCTGCTCCGGAAAGATGCCACATGCTGCGGCAACTAAGCCCATGCACCACAACTACTGAGCCCACGTGCCGCAACTGCTGAAGCCCATGTGTCCTAGAGCCTGTGCTCTGCAACAAGAGAAGTCACTGCAGTAAGTCTGAGCACCACACCTAGAGAGTAGCCCCTGCTCTCCACAACTAAAGAAAGCCCTCGTGCAGCATCGAAGACCCAGCACAGCCAATAATCGATAAATAAATCTTTAAAAGTAAAATATATATAGCTGTATGAATATCAGTATCTGATCAGATAAAACAGTTCAAGGAATTTCTCAGAACCTACTCTCAACTTAAAGAAACAAGGTTATTGGACTATGTTAAAAGACTTCACAGGAAGAGAAGTAAAACTTGATGAGATCACCTGTTCAGAACATTGCTTGTAGAAGTATTTTTAAGTGATGCAAAGAATATCCATTAAATTTCAGGACTATCTTATTCAGCAGAATGAAGCCCTGGCAGCCAAAGCAACTCTTGACCGACCACCATAGAAAAGTCTCGATGAATGGACATTCAGTGAATGACTGCCAACAGCTGTTGCACTGGAAATGCAGCTTCATCTTCCAAGAGCAGTAGCTACCAGTTTAAACTATTCTCATACATATGCATGTGCTTACTCCATCATGTCCATCTCTTTGCAACCCTTTAGACTATGGCCCACCAGGCTCCTCTGTCCATGAGATTTTTCAGGCAAAAATACAAAAAAAAAAAAAAAAAAAAATTTGTATTTGTATGGAGTGGGTTGCCATTTCCTTCTTCAGGGGATCTTCCTGATTTTCTCCAGGGGATCAAACCTGCATCACTTGCATTGCAGGTGGATTCTTTACTAGCTGAACCACTGGGGAGGCCCCTATTTGGCAACTAGAAAGTACTGAGAAACAAAGTTACAATTTACCAGTAATAATCAAAATAGAAGGTCCTGCTGTTTAGTTAAAATACTAAGGTGCAATATTTGTCATGGTCTTAAGATTCAGCAGGTTGGTCACTCGATTAGAAAAATAAACCATTATTCGTCCAATTGTGACTACTAATTTTAAAGCAAAATATTTTTTCAATCACATATAAAAAAAAATTTTTATTACTAAAGGTGAAATAAATAGAAATATCTCTGAGTAGTTTATACCACATAGTACCATAGTATTCTGACCAGTCTGTAGACACCATGAAATGTTTTTCTTTTTTTTTTTTTTTTTTTTTTTTTATTTTTTAAATTTTAAAATGTTTAATTCTTACATGCATTCCCAAACATGAACCCCCCTCCCACCTCCCTCCCCATAACATCTTTCTGGGTCATCCCCATGCACCAGCCCCAAGCATGCTGCATCCTGCGTCAGACATAGACTGGCGATTCAATTCACATGATAGTATACATGTTAGAATGTCATTCTCCCAAATCATCCCACCCTCTCCCTCTCCCTCTGAGTCCAAAAGTCCGTTATACACATCTGTGTCTCTTTCCCTGTCTTGCATACAGGGTCATCATTGCCATCTTCCTAAATTCCATATATATGTGTTAGTATACTGTATTGGTGTTTTTCTTTCTGGCTTACTTCACTCTGTATAATCGGCTCCAGTTTCATCCATCTCATCAGAACTGATTCAAATGAATTCTTTTTAACGGCTGAGTAATACTCCATTGTGTATATGTACCACAGCTTTCTTATCCATTCATCTGCTGATGGACATCTAGGTTGTTTCCATGTCCTGGCTATTATAAACAGTGCTGCGATGAACATTGGGGTACATGTGTCTCTTTCAATTCTGGTTTCCTCGGTGTGTATGCCCAGAAGTGGGATTGCTGGGTCATAAGGGAGTTCTATTTGCAATTTTTTAAGGAATCTCCACACTGTTCTCCATAGTGGCTGTACTAGTTTGCATTCCCACCAACAGTGTAGGAGGGTTCCCTTTTCTCCACACCCTCTCCAGCATTTATTGCTTGCAGATTTTTGGATCGCAGCCATTCTGACTGGTGTGAAGTGGTACCTCATTGTGGTTTTGATTTGCATTTCTCTAATAATGAGTGATGTTGAGCATCTTTTCATGTGTTTGTTAGCCATCCGTATGTCTTCTTTGGAGAAATGTCTATTTAGTTCTTTGGCCCATTTTTTGATAGGGTCGTTTATTTTTCTGGAGTTGAGCTGCAGAAGTTGCTTGTATATTTTTGAGATTAGTTGTTTGTCAGTTGCTTCATTTGCTATTATTTTCTCCCATTCAGAAGGCTGTCTTTTCACCTTGCTTATATTTTCCTTTGTTGTGCAGAAGCTTTTAATTTTAATTAGATCCCATTTGTTTATTTTTGCTTTTATTTCCAGAATTCTGGGAGGTGGATCATAGAGGATCCTGCTGTGATTTATGTCTGAGAGTGTTTTGCCTATGTTCTCCTCTAGGAGTTTTATAGTGAAAATGAGTATACTACCCAAAGCAATTTACAAATTCAATGCAATCCCTATCAAGCTACCAGCCACATTTTTCACAGAACTAGAACAAATAATTTCAAGATTTGTATGGAAATACAAAAAACCTCGAATAGCCAAAGCAATCTTGAGAAAGAAGAATGGAACTGGAGGAATCAACTTGCCTGACTTCAGGCTCTACTACAAAGCCACAGTCATCAAGACAGTATGGTACTGGCACAAAGACAGACATATAGATCAATGGAACAAAATAGAAAGCCCAGAGATAAATCCACACACATATGGACACCTTATCTTTGACAAAGGAGGCAAGAATATACAATGGAGTAAAGACAATCTCTTTAACAAGTGGTGCTGGGAAAACTGGTCAACCACTTGTAAAAGAATGAAACTAGATCACTTTCTAACACCGCACACAAAAATAAACTCAAAATGGATTAAAGATCTAAATGTAAGATCTGAAATGTTTTTCAATAGGAATTATCCTCCAAATATTTCTGTTCATTTGCATCTGCCTCAAACTGATGGTAAATGCATATTACTTGCTTTAAAAGAAAAATAATTCGGGCTGTTTTCACATTGTAGTTCTCTCACCATGTGGCCTCCTTCACACAGCTAAGACAAGAGAAAAGAATGGGAGGATTGTGTTTGCTTTTCATCACCACACATCACTCCCATTCATATTTACTTGGCCAGAGCTGTCACCCAGCTCTGCTTAGGTGCAAATTTAGCAAACTGCCAAGTTTTACCCTGTATTCCCAGGAAGGAAAGGAGAATTGGATATAGATTTGCTATAATACAAATAGTATTTTAGCATAAATACAAAACTACTAAGTTGTATTTTCCAAGTACTGAGATTATTAATACAAGCAACCTAAATACATGGGATATTTATCAGCATATTGTATAGGTTGATCTCATACAGAAAATAAAGACAAATAAAAAAATTTTATTGCAATAGTAATAAAATTGACACTTTTCAAGCTTATGGAAGAAGCCTTTAAAAAAGGAAATTTTTTAAAAAAAGAAGAAAACTTTCCACAGGCTATACTGTTTTCATGAGAAAGAGCTCATTATTCTTTTACAAATGCTGCAGTATTTCAAAAAAATACCCTAGATCTTAATTATACTGTGATTAAAATCCTTATGTACTTTCAATTTTCAGATTAACTCTAACATATTTCCACCATCAGGGAGAAATATGTATCCTGATGCAATAAGAAGTTTAAAGAAGTAGATAAGGAATGATAATTTTAGAATCACAGAACTAAAAGGAACTTCAAGAGATGTGGCTATTATCAAACCTTTACTGATCCATTTCTGCATGTTGGCAATACATACATATCACCCTGTAATGGGTGATAGTTCAGGAAATACAAAAATGAATAAGTCACAGTGTCCCTGCCCAAGAAGCTTACAATGTATAGGGGAAACAGATATTAAAATATTCTGTGAGATCATAGAAGAATAAATACTTCTTGAGGAACGTACATCAGAGAAAGATAAATGGAAGAAGCTTCAAATCTGGACTTTGAAAAGAGAAGCGATGGTGCAAATGATGGGCATTCTAGTGTAATAAAACACGAATAAACAAAGGAAAGCAGGGACTTCCCTGTTGGTCCAGTGGTTAAAACTTTGCCTTCCAATGAAGGGGGTGGGTGCAGATTAGACCCCTGCTCGGGAATCTAAGATCCCACATGCCTCGTGGGCAAAGAAACAAAACTTAAAACAGGAATAATATCATAACAAATTCAATAACGACTTTGAAAATTATCCACATAAAAAAAAATCTTAAAAAAAAAAAGGAAAGCAGATCCATTCTAAAAACCACATCCATTCTGTCCTCTAAGCAACCAGTCAAGGAGTCAATGTGTTTCTGTGATGAGTGCAAGGAAAAAGTAAGCTAGTTTTTCTCAACCAAGAGAACTAATGTTCTAGTGTTACAATTAGCAGAAGCTTTAAACCACACCCTCAAGAAATTTGGATGTAAATGTACATGATATGATTAAAGAAATGATGAAAATGACTGGTGAGTGTTGTAGCTAATACTACAGTTGGGACTCACAGAGAGTGTTGAATATCAGAGTAAGGACTTTATTTGTTAAGCAAGGAAGTTCAGTTCAGTTCAGTCACTCAGTCCTATCTGTCCGACTCTTTGCGACCCCATGAACTGCAGCACGCTAGGCCTCCCTGTCCATCACCGACTCCCGGAGTCCACCCAAATCCATGTCCATTGAGTCAGTGATGCCATCCAACCATCTCATCCTCTCTCGTCCCCTTCTCCTCCTGCCCTCAATCTTTCTCAGCATCAGGGTCTTTTCCAATGAGTCAGCTCTTCACATCAGGTAGCCAAAGTATTGGAGTTTCAGCTTCAACATCAGTCCCTGCAATGAACACCCAGGACTGATCTCCTTTAGAATGGACTGGTTGGATCTCCTTGCAGTCCAAGGGACTCTCAAGAGTCCTCTCCAACACCACAGTTCAAAAGCATCAATTCTTCGGCCATCCACTTTCTTTATAGTCCAACTCTCACATCCATACACGACCACTAGAAAAACCATAGCCTTGACTAGATGGACCTTTATTGGCAAAGCAATGTCTCTGCTTTCTAATATGCTATCTAGGTTGGTCATAACTTTCCTTCCAAGGAGTGAACATCTTTTAATTTCATGGCTGCAATTACCATCTGCAGTGATTCTGGAGCCCAAAAATACAAAATCAGCCACTGTTTCCACTGTTTCCCCATCCATTTGCCATGAAGTGATGGGACCAGATGCCATGATCTTAGTTTTCTGAATGTTGAGCTTTAAGCCAACTTTTCACTCTCCTCTTGCACTTTCATCAAGAGGCTCTTTAGTTCTTCTTCACTTTCTGCCATAAAGGTGATGTCATCTTAATATCTGCTGCTGCTGCTGCTGCTGCTGCTGCTGCTAAGTCGTTTCAGTCGTGTCCGACTCTGTGCAGCCCCATAGATGGCAGCCCACCAAGCTCCGCCGCCCCTGGGATTCTCCAGGCAAAAACACTGGAGTGGATTACCATTTCCTGCATATCTGAGGTTATTGATATTTCTCCTGGCAATCTTGATTCCAGCTTGCGCTTTCTCCAGTTCAGTATTTCTCATGATGTACTCTGCATATAAGTTAAATAAGCAAGGTGACAATATACAGCCTTGATGTACTCCTTTTCCTATTTGGAACCAGGCTGTTGTTTCCTGTCCAGCTCTAACTGTTGCTTCCTAACCTGCATACAGGTTTCTCAAGAGGCAGGTCAGGTGGTCTGGTATTCCCATCTCTTTCAGAATTTTCCACAGTGTATTGTGAGCCACACAGTCAAAGGCTTTGGCATAGTCAATAAAGCAGAAATAGATGTTTTTCTGGAACTCTCTTGCTTTTTCCATGATCCAGTGGATGTTGGCAATTTGATCTCTGGTTCCTCTGCCTTTTCTAAAACCAGCTTGAACATCTGGAAGTTCATGGTTCATATATTGCTGAAGCCTGGCTTGGAGCATTTTGAGCATTACTTTACTAGCATGTGAGAGGAGTGCAACTGTGCAGTAGTTTGAGCATTCTTTGGCATTGCCTTTCTTTGGGATTGGAATGAAAACTGACCTTTTCCAGTCCTGTGGCCACTGCTGAGTTTTCCAAATTTGCTGGCATATTGAGTGCAGCACTTTCACTGCATCATCTTTCAGGATTTGAAACAGCTCAACTGGAATTCCATCACCTCCACTAGCTTTGTTCATAGTGATGCTTCCTAAGGCCCACTTGACTTCGGATTCCAGGATGTCTGGCTCTAGGTGAGTGTGAGTGATCACACCATCGTGACTATCTGTGTTGTGAAGATCTTTTTTGTACAGTCCTTCTGTGTATTCTTGCCACCTCTTCTTAATATCTTCTGCTCCTGTTAAGTTCTTTAGATTGGCAAGAAGTGACTAGATTTCTGTTACAAGAGGGAAAGTAAGGTTGCAGAAATAACAATCAAGAGGAAAAGTTTAAAGGCAGGTCATTGGGAATTCCCAGACAGTTCAGTGGTTAAGACCCTTGGTTCCACTGCAGGAAGCATGAGTTTGGGGAACTAAGATCTTGCATGGTGCATAGCGTGGCCAAAAACATTAAAAAATAATAATAATAAAAGCAAGTCATTTTGTTAGTTGGTTATAGATGCAGAGTCATGAAGATGTGCAGTAGAGACAAGGCAATGACGGGAATAGAGTTTGGGGAAAAGAAAAGATGAATTGTGTTAAATTCTTAGAAACCGATTAGTTGCAAATACAAGGATATGAGATAACTCCATTCTACTAATAGTTAATGGATTCTATCATTATAGGGAACACAGCAAGAGGAACTGTGTAAGAGAGAAACTGATCAATCTGTTAGGACATGTGGAATTTTGAACCCTATCAGTGTTGAGTCCTAGATCTACCATATACTAATTGCTTGATGTTGAACAAGTTACTTATTAAGCTAATGAGAGAGTTTGGTCCAATACCTGGATCACAGCAAGAGATCAACCATGTTAGCTATTTTTAACTATGATTATTATCATCGCCCTCATCATCACTATCACCCATGTGGAGAAGCCTGAAAAACCACTGGGAATCAATGTTCAGGCTTCCCTGGTGTCTCAGCAGTAAAGAATCCACCTGCAATGCAGGAGACATGGGTTCAATACCTGGGTCAGGAAGATTCCCTTGAAGAGGAAATGGCAACACAGTCCAGTATTCTTGCCAGGAAAATCCCATGGACAGAGGAGCCTGGTGCTCTATAGTCCATGGGGTCGCAAAGAGTAGGACACGACTGAGCAGCAGCAGCAGCAATCAGTGCTCATGAGAAAGATGAGGATGTGAAATGGGGATTTATACTCACATAGAGATTAGGACCGAGTTTAACAAGAGAGGAGAACCTGGCCAGAAGTTGGGTGTAGATTGAGGAGAGGGCTGAGATCAAAGCTTTCACTTAAGAGATGAGGGGAGCAATAGTTGATGAGGTTCTCTGAGAGACCTGAGCCTTTTATCCGTCCACCCATGATCACTACATGACTGTATCAGATACATCCAGGCACAAGGTGGCAACATCACTGGATGCAGATCTACTCTACAAGGTTAAATGTCCCGACGGTTAAGCCCAACGTCGTTTATCTGACATTACAAGTGTTTAAGACTCAGGATTGTTCTTCATGAATCACAGCATCACAGGAAACCTCTCAATCATCTCATCTAATCATTTTTGTTTTTTTCAGGAAAAGAAACCGAGCCCTCAAGTGATTTGCACAGGTCAAATGTCAGTAAATGACAAAGTCTAGACTTAGGTTGTCAAACATAATGCCACAAAGCCTATGGGGAGTGCATCATTGAACCTAATTGTTTAAGAATATGGTAATACCTTAAAGGGCTCTCTCCATCTTCTACAGGAACACTTGCATTACTCAGGGTTTCTCAATCTCAGCCCCATTATTAACATTTTGGGCTGAACAGCTCTTTGCTGTGGGGATCTGTCATCCTATTGTACAATGTTTAGAGCATCCTTTCTACTCACTAGATGCAAGTAGCATTCCCTTTAACTCAGTTGTGACAACCAAAAAACATCTACAAACATTACCACATGTCCTTTGGAGGATAAAATTGCCCCAGGTTGAGAATCATTTTATTGCTCATTTTATTCCCATTAAGAAGTGATAAATTCACTCAAAGTCCAAAATTTTTAAATACACATTTAGAGTAATGAAATTGGAATTTGTTTCCTTTGGGCTGCTAGGTCGCTTCAGTCATGTCCAACCCTGTGCGACCCCATAGACGGGTGCCCACCAGGCGCCCCCATCCCCAGGATTCTCTAGGCAAGAATACTGGAGTGGGTTGCTATTTCCTTCTCCAATGCATGAAAGTGAAAAGTCAAAGTGAAGTCGCTCAGTCGTGTCCAACTCTTAGCGACTCCATGGACGGCAGCCTACCAGGCTCCTCCGTCCATGGGATTTTCCAGGCAAGAGTACTGGAGTGGGGTGCCATCCTTTGGGCTAGTGATCTTTGAAAGAATTTATCTGTCTCCCTCAGGAAAGGTAGAATTAGTGTTTGAGTGTTTGAAATCATAATAGCCATTGAATCAAACAGTCACTCAAATGACTCAAATAAGGTCTCAGTAAAATACTCCAAATCATTATCAAAAATAATCATATGATTAAAGATGAAATACTGTTTTAGGAAAAAAAGAGAATAAAGTATAAAAAAAGAGAATAAAGAATAAAAATTCATCTGTTAACAATCTACCAAATAAATGTTTAAATATCTAAATTTCTAATTCCTCTACACCTGCTTTTTCCCAAATACATTTTACAAAATTCTAGTTCCAAGAGATATCAATAGGCATTTTGCAGGAAAAGGATTTTAAATTTACACAAGCTTAGGAAATGCTGGGTTAAACAAAAGGTTAACACTTTCCTTTCCCATGCAACTCAGAGATTTACATAAATCTCCATAAAACACTCACAAGGTAAGTTGTTTCTCCATTTATTTAGCTACATGATGTTTCTGTTTGCAGTTTCTCAAGGGAGTAGTATAGTATTTCTTAGAACACGCTGGGAAACATGGCACTGGCCCCACTGCCTCACTAGCTTCTCTGGTCTCACTGACTGAGCTTCAGAGCTGCAAAGGTCACATGATGCAGAACTTCAAGGTGATATAATGCCAACCAGGCTTGCAGATAAGCTACTGACAATTTAGAGCCATTGTACCATAGAATTTCTTTCTCTCATGCATACACTCAATTTAATTTCTGATCCAGAAATTGCTATTAGACCTGAACCTGTTAGTTGAGTTTTTGGGTTTTTTTTTTGTTTTTTTTGTTTTTTTTGTTTTTTTTATGGTAAACCATGGGAATTGATCTTGCCATATTAAACAAGACAAAGGGGCTTATTAAAAATATTAATGCTAACTAATGCTAATATTAATGCTAACCAAGGTAGTCAGCATTATGAAAGAAGCACTGAACACCACAGCCACCAGAAAGACAGGAATCGGGGAAACTCCCAGGGACCTGAGGAACAGTAATTCAGTGACAGCTGCCTTAGCTCCAGCCATCAGATGGCCCAATCCCAAGCCACTTTCTAGCTGATATCACCTCTAATGATCCAAACTTCCAAAAGAAGACCTTGATTGGCTTAGCTTAAGTCATGTCTGTACTACCAAAGCCCCACCCCCTAGTATCATGGGTGAGGTTTCACGATCTATATCCCACCAGGACAACAGAATGCAGGAGGAGCAATCCCCCATAACATGAATGCTGGACAGAGAAATGAGATGTCCTTTACATTCAAGGGCAGAAAAAGTAGGCATACACTATTTCGTTCCACTATTCCTATACCTTCTAGTCACTTCTTCACATTTCTTGCACACAGCACTGAAGCACTCTGAAAGGCCAGTCTTTCTTCTTCAATCACCTTCAGCAGACATGAGAACTTGTCTTTCAGAAAATTCAGAAAAGTCCTTTTGGGTTGAGTCCTTCTACCATAAAACCTGGTACTGTTAATGAATGACTCCCAAGGAAGAATCATTTAGTCTAATTATCAACTAAGCTCAATCATTCTTAATGGCCACCTAAAACAAGGACAGAAAATTTCAAGCAGGTGAGAAGGAAGGATAATTTAACAAATGTAACAAACTGATTCTTCCCAACCCCAAAATGACCCCAGTAAAGGCACTTAGCATATGCCCTTTCTCATACTGAGACCTATTGCCCATTGTTGTTGCTGTTGTTCAGTCGCTCAATGTGTCTAACTCTTTGAGACCCAACCCCATGGACTGCAGCAGACCAGGCTTCCCTGTCCTTTGCTACTTCTAAAATTCTTTTGATCATCAATTTCTGTGAGAACAGAAGGGAGTCTGTTTTATGATAATGCTTTTCGATCTCAAATTAAGACTATGCTCCTGCCTCTGGGGAAATTCCTTCCATCTGAGAAAATTTTTCTTTGGGCCACAGTTTTTTAAGTATTTATCATCAGTACACTTTATCTTGCTAAATAGAAAATGCAACACAAATGTTAGATTGTTAGTCAATTTTTATTTTTATTGTTTAAAAAATATTTTCTTGGGCAAGTTCTCATTTGGATTTAGTTATTTGCATCTTGCCTTTGCTGTAGCAAAAGTCTCAATTAATTTTACGGGAAAGAAGAAAAGTATGATTTCCAACCAAAATTCAAAACTGCATTCATATTTATGAAATATGGCCTTTTAGTCACCTATTATCTAGGGTGAAAGGAAGTTTTACACGATCTTTATTTCTACATTTTTATTATGTGGAAGACAGAAATTCAAGTAAGAAATCACAATGCTTGAGAAAGAACAACAAGATGAGAAAAATGGCATTCAACATATCTCATAGTCACTCCTTCCAAAGAAGACATTTTATTCAATACTCAAACTCCACAGAAAACATCAAGTAGAACAGAACAATCACTCCGTGTTTGAAAGAAATACACCCCGAATGTTTCTCCTTTACCCCCACAATACTACCAAACACAACACTTCTGACCCCAGAGGTGTGGGTTTTCCACACATCAAGCAATTCCATAACATCAGCTGGGTATGCTACAACTCAATTCTGACCTTAATCAGGGTTAGCACAGACCCACATGTCAAGGACTCAGTCTCATAAGATTGCCCTCCACATCGAATACCAATCACAAGTACTAAGTCCCAAGGCTACCCACAACTTCTCTCTGGCTTCGCTTCAAATCAGAAGCTCCCATGCCCTCCCTGCTTGGATCTGATCATTTGCTGGAATAGCTCACAAAAATCAAGGTAACACTTATGTTTACCAATTTACTATGTAATGAAGGATGTCATAAAAAATAAGCAGCTGAGTAAGAGGTACATGGTGGTTCAGTAATAAAGAATCTGCCTGCCAACGCCAGAGATAAAAGAGACACAGATTCAATTGCTGGGTTGGCAAAATTCCCTGGAGGAAGAAATGGTAACCCACTCCAGTATTCTTGCTGAGAAAATCCCATGGACAGAGGGGCCTTGCAGACTACAATCTGTGGGTCACAAAGAGTTGGACACGACTGAGCACACACATACGCGAGAGGTATATAGGCTGAGGACTGAAAGGGCACTGAGCACAGGAGCTTCTTCCTTTGTGAAGCTGAGGTGCACCACATTCCCAGTTCATGAATGTGTTCCACAACCTGAAAGCTCGCCAAACCGCATACTACTGGGATATTTTTTTTGGTCGTTTTTTGGTCGTGCCACACAGCATTCAGGATCCTAGTTCCCCCATCAGGCATCAAACCCATGCCTCCTACAGTGGAAGCCCAGAGTCTTACCACCAGGGAAGTCCACCACTGGGATTTTTATAGAGGATTCATCACATTAGGCATGATCAATTATTAGCTCCACTTCCAGCCACACTCCCCTTTCTTGCAAATTGAGGTTGGGTCGAAGATTCAAAGCTTCTAATCATGGCTTCATCTTTCTGGTAACCAGTCCCCATACAGGAGCCAACAAGAGTGAGTTCATTAGAACAAAAGACACTACTATCACCTAGGAAATTTCAAGGGATTTTGGAGCTCTGTGTTAGTAACTAAGGTCAAAGACTAAATGTTAGAATAAAAGAGTCTCCTGGCATCTCTATTTGCAAGGGTTTTAGGAGGTCTGTCAATCCTAAAGGAAATCAATCCTGAATATTCATTGGAAGGACTGATGCTGAAGCTGAAGTTCCTATACTTTGGCCACCTGATGCGAAGAGCCAACTCACTGGAAAAGACCCTGATGCTGGGAAATATTGAGGGCAAGAGAAGAAGTGGGTGAGAGAGGATGAGATGTTTGGATGGCATCACCAACTCAATGAACATGAGTATCAGCAAGCTCCAGGAGATGGTAAAGGACAGGGAAGCCTGGCATGCTGCAGTCCAAGGGGTCACAAAGAGTCGGATACTACTGAGCAACTGAACAACTAGGAGGTCTGTGTCAGAAACTTGGAAATACATATATTTCTTATGACTGCATACATGCGCAATTATAAACCATTTTATAGGATGCTGTTATTTTGGTTTTCCCTTACTTCTCCCCCCTGAAAAGAAGGAGCTACACTTTTCAAAAGGGGGTTCTGTGGAGAGAACATTCACCTTCTCTGTGTCCAGTCCTGGGAAAGGAGAGAGATTCTAATTACTAATCCATCCACCCCCCATTTACTCAAAATGTTAGGAGAGGCAGAAGACAATATAACATAGAAATAAAAACTCTACCCACTCCCAAGCATCACCAACAATGCCTCAGGCACATATGAATCTACTGAGTAGTACATATCTGATGACAAGATTTGTAGGAGGCATTTATCTTTGAAGTAAATTTGAAGAGATTTGTTTTTTAATCTGCTTTAAAATTCCTACTGGTAAATCTTAAGTGGCAAAATTTCAGAGTAGAAAGAGAGGTCATTTACAATCCAAAGAGAAAGATTTGGTTTATTAGAACTAAAAAATTATAGCTCTACTGGGTACGAATTTTAATTTGGCCGTCTGTCTAGGGCATTGTTATTCTGTACAATTACGGAATAAACCTGAATAAAGGAAGTCATCATCCATGGAGGGTTTCCTGTAGGTTGAAAGTCCATTATGAAAAATCTTCCTTTTCACCCTGTGACTGTCTTAACAGCAAAACAAGTTAAAGAGAAATGTTTTTTTGGTACTTAGTAAGCATCATGTGATTTTGGCAATGGTGAAATCCACAGTAATTGGGTAAAATAGTTGGATCTGCCAGTAGAGGGAGTGCAAGTCAAATTAGCAATAGAAATCTTCAGAAATGGGAGGTTGTGGGAGGATTCTAGGAAGTTGCTTGCTAATTAGGGCTATAACAAAACACAGAGTTAAGGCAGATTTTTCATAAGGCTTCTGCTGGGCCCAAATGCCTGGAATAAAACATTAGCAGCCTATGGGAGTGGCTTAGAAGCCAATGGGAGTGGCAATTGACTGTGGGGCACAACAGATTTCATTTTATGTGTAACATAGTTTATTTAACCCTATATTTGCATCTCCTTCCCACTTCTTGTTTGATTTTGTGTACATATGGTTGTTTGTTTTGCTAGCACACATTATGCCAGGATGTCTGTCCAAAATAAGGATTTTAGTTGACAAGTAGACTACCCATTTTTCCCATAGGAAATACATAAATAAATATATAAATCCTAGAACTCTTTGGCTACAACCTCTCCCTCACTCCACCATACTATAGTATCTGATTAACCCTTGCAGATCTTGATAAAGATCTTCCGTTACCCAAATTGTCTAAGTCTCACTTTAAGTAATATTCTTGCAATATTTATTCTAATTCACCAGAATAGTTCCCTGGAGATACACTCCAACTTCAGGTTCATTTAAAACAAACAAAAAACTTTGCCCCTCTCTCTCCACAAGATTATAGATCCATCTATTTGCAAGAGAGCTCTTCAAATTCTATAAAAGCTTTCTGCCAGTAAACAAGTCCTGGTATCTTAAAATAGTATTGTACATGAGGGAAGATGAGAATTATGCCAAATGCTACTTTTGAAAACACTGTCTTTTTCAAGCTGAGAAACTCTTAAGAAAAAAAAATTGAGCTTTTTTGAAGTGTTGCAGTATTTCTTCATCTTTTGTCAAGCCATAGAAGCCTTTCAGAAGCTATGACTTGGAGCCTCCAAGTGTCTGAGGTTCAAACCTTAGTTTCGAATTTACTGTTTAAGTGACTTTGGGGAAATTATTCTAACTGGCTTAGTCTGTTTCTTTTTAAAATGGAATAATAGCAATTACTCCTCATAGTTGTTTGAAAGAGATAATATATATGTTATTTCTCTGGCAAACAGACAACACTCTATAAATGATTGTTATTCTTAATAAAGTGGAAAATGTTAGTCACTCAGTCATGTCCAGCTCTTTGGGACCCCATGGACTGTAGCCAGCCGGGCTCCTCTGTCCATGGGACTGTCCACATAGGAATACTGCGGTGGGTAGCCATTCCCTTCTCCAGGGAATCTTCCTAACCCAGGGACTGAACCCAGGTCTCCTGCATTACAGGCAGATTCTTTACATCTGAGCCACCAGGAAAGCCCTTCTTAATAAATGATGGCTAAATGTTAGGATCTTCATAGATAAAGATCCCCAATTCCTCTAAGACAAGGAGTCTAGGCTAACATTTTTCTATTGTAAAACAGATAATAGGTCTTCTCTGCGAAGAGTCAGGCTGCCAGGAAAGTCGGAATTAGAAGTTGGACCACTTTTCCCTGAGTATTTAGAGGGCTGGCTTGAATAATGTCACCCTGTTAGAGACCTGAACAACTGTTTTCTAAAGGCAATAAACAATTAGGCTAAGGCAAGTGCATTATATTGGTGCTGAGGCTGGATAAATGAGAAAGACTAAGATGAACGAAGAGAAGAACCAATCCCAACAGAGAGAAAGAAGCAATACAAGGAAAGGAGTTTTTTTAATGCTTATGGTTATTCACAGAGAAATGAGAAAGGACATACACAGGCTTCTGTGAAGAAAGAGCAACCAGAGAACAGCAACAAATCCAAAAGAGGAATGCAGCTTACTCAATTCCATTAGGAACGTACCTGATCTTATGTTTTCCAATTTCTCCATCTCTTCTTTTCTTTTTGATGTTCTTTCTCAAGTTTTATCAAGCAAAGTAGATACACTTTTGTATACATATACATAAATAATATGTATAATATATATATTTCAGAAAACTTATGAATTTTTGCCTAACTAAAAAATTTACATTTTGATTCTACTTCTTTGACTTAGTATGAATAGAATGCTAGATTTCTAATTTTAAAAAATAAATATGCAACAAGCAAAAAAGGTTTACTGTACAGCACAGGGAACTATAGTCAATATCTTATAATAACCTATGTATATGAATAACTGAATCACCAAAAAAATGAATTCTACTTTTTGAAATTTAGTAATGTTTATCTTTTTGCCAGTTTTTCTAAATGTCCTATGGAAATCTAATAACAACATATGAGATACAAAATTTTAAATATATTTGTGTAGAATATAAGATTAATATAAATCTATTATAATTTAAATTATTAATGACATCAGGATGCTTCTATTCTTATTTTTTCTGCACTTCATAAAATATCAGAGAAATGTTAATATGTCTCACTATAATTATATATTTTTTCCTTTTCCCTTACATTTCTTCTAATTTTTGCTTTATGTATCTTTGTTTCTTTATTGCTAGGCGTCTAAAGGTTTATGAAGTCTATCTTTTTTGTGAATAGTACCTTTTATCATTAAAAATATTCACCTTTGTTTCATTTGTCAGGGGAGTTTGTAATTTCCTCAGTTCTGTCTTGTCGCAACAAAAATTTGAAGTGACAGACAGACCAGCATTATAGCCCTCAGACAGACCAGTATTACAGCTCTCAGATAGACTGGTGTTACAGCTTCATGTTACAGCTCAGTTTTATTTAGAAAGTAAAGGAAAATAACATCCTCAAGGAGTGAGGGAATGCCAACCCAAAAGATGCGAAGAGAAGAGAGGCCCCTGGTCCAATTTTGGCTCCTCTTTTTATGTTTTTTCTCCTCCCCCTGGGCCTGCCCTAGCAAATTGGGCTAGTTAGGAGTGCTGTATCGGAGAAGGCAATGGCACCCCACTCTAGTACTCCTGCCTGGAAAATCCCATGGATGGAGGAGCCTGGTAGGCTGCAGTCCATGGGGTCGCTAAGAGTCAGATACGACTGAGCAACTTTACTTTCACTTTTCACTTTCATGCATTGGAGAAGGAAATGGCAACCCACTCCAGTGTTCCTGCCTGGAGAATCCCAGGGACAGGGGAGCCTGGTGGGCTGCCGTCTATGGGGTCGCACAGAGTCGGACACGACTGAAGCGACTTAGCAGCAGCAGCAGCAGGAGGGCTGTTTGTTTTACCTGAGGTCCTCACTCCGGTCCTCAGACCTTCCTTTGTTCTATTTTCGCGAGCTTTTCCCTTCCGTGTCTTTTAAGCACCGCCATTCTGGACTCCTTTTTCCTATTCTAACTACCTAACATTTAAAAAAATTTTTAATGAATGAATGAGTAAAAGAAGAATGTAACTGATCTGAGACTTCCCTCATGGTCCAGTTGCTAAGACTCTGTGCTCCCAAAGGAGGGGCCTAGGTTTGATCCTTGGTCAGGGAACTAGATCTCACACACCAGAACTAAGAGTTCACATGCCACGCTAAAGATCCCGCCTGACACAACGAAGATCGAAGGTCCCACGAACCGCAGCTAAGATCTGGCACAGCTAGATAAATAAAGCAAATAAATAATTTTTTTTTTTAAAGAATGTACCTGATCTGAAAGACTGTCAGGGCTATTTCCCCCAAAAACAGAGCAAAAATACAAAATAAAAACTCATTATAATGAGGAGTAATTTGAGTAACAAGAGTTACAGAATCAGAGAATGTGAGCCCATAGAGGCTGGACTCTAGGAAGGCTCTAGTATTAGGATTGAAAGGACCCACCAAGAGCCATACAGGGTTAACAGAAAAAGACCCACACCCAGATACTCCAAACATTCAACTACTAAAGACAATAATTTTAGAGGCTTCCTTGGAGGTTTACCTTCAAAAGAAGAATTTCATTGACATCAGACTTCTTATCAGCATCACTGAATGTTAGAAGACAATGACAAATGTTTTTGAAGTTCTAAGAAAAACTGTTGAAACTTGAATTCCTTACTAAGCCAAACTAATAATCAAATGTAAGAGCATGATAAAGACATTTTCAGACATAAAAGAACTCAGAAAGTTTACTTCCTCTGAACCCGTTCAAAACACATCCATGTGAGGACACACTACAACAAACCATTAAAGGAATCCAAAAGTGAGAAGAAACACTAACTCAAAGAGCTAACTCAAGGGAATACTGAAGGAATACTGTGCATCAGGAAGGATATGATTTGTTCCAGATTAGAACCGGAGGTCAGTTCTGTGAAGAATGTCACTAAGCTGAAGAAGAATTCCATTACACAAATGTATGAATAAGAATCAGAAATTCCTTAGAGATAAAATGAAAGCATTACATCTCTTTTATTAAAAAAAAGAAAGAAAGAAAAGCAATTTGAAATACCAGTAAAAAACTAAAAAAGAAAGCCATTGTGCAAACACGATGCAAACTAAAATCTGACATATTTTAAGCAGTCAATTGGCTGTTTAAAAAAAAAAAGGAAAAGAAAGAAAGAAAAATAAATAAATCCATTTGCCCTTAGCACACTGGCTTTTTGAGTGCCTTTCCTAGTTTTGCAAAAAGCATTTACTCCCAATACTTACATACTCATAAGTGTTGTTCCATGGCTTTAAAATTTTAGAGTCAATCTATAGTCAATAAATGAAAAGCGAGTATGCCTACAGAACAGAATATAAATATTATTAACCCCCATGAGATCAAAAGGAATGAAATAGCTGACAGAGGTCAAAAGTAAAGAGAAGTGTGTTACTAAGTATCTCATCTTATATCGTCTTTTATAGTGGAATCAAGAGATAATGTTTATAAATCAAGGATCTAAGTACATATTAAACATCTAAGGTAATGAGAGGGTAACAGGCAGGAAGGCCAGGGGTGTCCAAAAGGAGGAAATAGGCTGCAAGTGTCAGACATTTTTTAATCTTTCTCTTAAGCGGCAGGAGGAAACAAACTACTAGCGTTATATTTTTTCCCCTTCTCTATACAAATTTAAAAAGAGGTTTCTTAAAATTCTGTGTGGCCATGAGGACACCTGGTTCTATCTGAACTTAACTTTTCTCAAACCTTGAGCTAAGCAAAGAGTTTTTCTTATGGAAATGTTTTTCTTAAGCTATGTTAATGAACTACCTATTTACCCTAGACTGTCTTCAAGACGGTTGCACCTAAGACTCAGAACCAACTTGACAAACCAGTATGTTTTACTCATACATTGTTCTCCTAATCTATGTTAATGAAACTCTATACTTACTTGGAAACCTGCCTTTCTTCAAGATTCATGTCAATCATTTTATGGCCCAGGATGACTCACCTGGTGCCAATGTTACCTCAAAATGCATGTTGTGGGTGAGGGGCCTGGTGCCAATCTGAGTTTTGAGATATCTCCTTTCTATAATGTACAGATTGCTAGTAGCTATATAACATCCTGCTAAAGACTAGCAGAAGGGCACTCTTTCTGCCCTCTGATGTCTATGTCAGAAGCTTTCTCTATCTCTTTTATACTTTAATAAAACTTTATTACACAAAAGCTCTGAGTGATCAAGCCTCGTCACTGGCCACAGATTGAATTCTTCTCCTCCGGAGGCCAAGAATCCTGGTGTCTTGTGGTTCAGCAACAACCTTTCAGTAACCAGGAGAGGAATTAAAAATAATTATGTAACTAACACATTTGGGAAGTAAAAGAGTCATGAAAGTGGGAGCTGAACAAAAATCTCTGACAAATTTGCAAATTAAAGTATACTATTTATAGTTATTTAACACAGCTTTAAACACTAGGAAGAAAAAAATGAAACCCTTAGCACTGACTGATCTATGAGGATTGAGCCTAGGTACAAGACATGAGGAAGAATTTTACTCTTCATTTAAAATCTTCTGCAGTGGTTTTTTGTTGTTGGTTTTTTTGTTGTTGTTTTTTTAGCACTTATATAACAAGATTCCTATTTAAGAGAAGAAAATGAAAAGACTGTGTGGTTGCCATGCTCCAGGATGGTCCCCAATAATCCCACTTTACAGTATTTATACGCTTGTAGGGTCTCCCTCCCACATGGTACCAAGGCTGCGTGTCCAAGAGTATGGGACATAAATGATGGTAGGTCACTTTAAAGTTTAATAAAAGACTATGGTTTCTGTCTTGGGTGCTCTCTTTCTCTAAATCTTTTTCTCAGATCACTCACTCTGTAGGAAGCCACAATAAAAACCTGCATGACCCAGCAATCCCACTACTGGGCATATAACCTGACAAAATCATAATTCAAAAAGACAGGGTTCATCACAGCACTATTTACAAACGCCATGAGATGGAAGCAACCTAAATATCCATCAACAGAGGAATGGATAAAGAAGATGTGGTAAATAAATACAATGGACTATTACTCAGACATTAAAAAGGAACAAACCGGGGTCATTTGCAGAGACATGGGTGGACTTAGAGTCTGTCATACAGAGTGAAGTAAGCCAGAAAGAGGAAAGCAAACATCAGATATGAATGCATATATTTGAAATCTAGAAAAATGGCACTGATGAACCTATTTGCAGGGCAGGAATAGAGACTCAGACATAGAGAACGGGCATGTGGGCACAGGGTAGGGAATGGAGGATGGGGCAAACTGGGAGAACAGGACTGACACACACACACGACCATGTGTCAAACAGGTGCTTTCACAGTGGCTCAGTGGTTAAAGAATCTGCCAGGAATGTAGGAGACATAGGAGATGCAGGTTCCATCCCTGGGTCAAGAAGATCCCCTGGAGAAGGAAATGACAACCCACTCCAGTATGAGTGGGTTGGAGAATCCCATGGACTGAGGAGTGGGCGGGCTACCAGTCCATCGAGTTGGACACAGCTGAAGCAACTGAGCATGCACACGAGTGTACACATTACATGTGGACACTTCATTGTGCAACAGGAACTAACACAACACTGTAAAGCAATTATACTCCAAAAATACTCTTTATGGGGAGGCCCCCAGGGTGAGGGACTAAAGTCTCTGATAACAGCAACATGAATGAGATGGAAGCAGACCACCCCCAACCCTAATCAGCTTTCCATACACAGCAGTGCCAGCCGACAATTGACTGCAGCCTCATGAGTGACCCTGAACTAGCTAAGTCACACCCAAATTTCTGACTTTCAGGAACTGCACAAGATCATAAGTGTTTGTTGTTTTAAACTTCCAAGTTTTTGAGTAATTTTTCGTGTAGCAGTAGACAACTAATACAGACTACTAACCCTGAAGAAATAAAAGCAACTGAAGAAATCATCATCGCATGGATCCAAAGCTAAGATCAGCAGCTAAGAAACCTGGATTCTAACTTCAGAAAAACCCTGGCTAGCAATAACACTGAGATATTAACTGAGCGTTCTGTGATCAGAGTTGCATCCACTGCTTCAAACTCAGAGTAACCCAAACTGACCTCATCAGCTTGCCCTTCATCCATGGTTTCCTATTCCTCTTCACAAGCCTGCCATCCTTTCATGCATCCAAGCCTAATATGTCTTACCTGGCTTATCCCAAAGGAGAGCCAGAGACAATGGCTAACATTCAAGTAGTTTGTTTGGTAGTGGCATCCCAGAGTCAGAAGTGAAGGACAGAGGGGTGAAACAAGAAAGGGAAAAGAACCAATTCAAAGATGTGACACTGAGTTGGCCAACACTACCAGCTTCTAGGTGTTCAGTAACCTTATCAAATGGGCTCCCCATAAAGAAAAGGGAAAAGAAGCATGTGTCAAGTGTTAGTCAACGCTTGCCCAACAGGGCTTTTTAACTCCCCAATACTCCTCTGTTTTGAATACTGAGTGCCAAGCAGGTTCTCAAGGGCACAGAACCCCTAGGGCAGGAAGCAAGAAATGTGGTTCTAGCCGAGAGTGTTGTCACGTTCAAAATGCATGAAGCTGCTCAAAACCTAAGAGGAGCTCATTGCCACTGCTTTTTGGAATAAGGTGAAATAAGGTTGGAATAAGCCGTTTGCAAAAGCTACCCAACTAGAGTTTTCTAAGGATAGACACTTCTAATAGAGTAACTACCAATGTTACTTCTCTTGCATCAAACCATCCCAATCGTGGGCCAAGCAGAGCTCTTGCATCAGAAAGTAACAATTAGCTCTGCCTCCCAGCTCACCCCTGTAAAATGACCCAGAGATGGGAAGGACTGGCCACCCAGGGGCCACGAGCAGACGAATGATTTCCTGCGGGACCAGCCTGTCAGGCATCTGTATAGAATTCCAGCCGTGAATCAAGGAATATTTTCTACTTCCTCTGTGGCAATGGGGGTGAAGTTGTTACATGCTCTGGAGTCAAACAGGAGGCTACAGAGAATTCAGGTAAACTGGAAAATGACTTCCAATATTATTAACTATGACTTTCAAAAGCATTTCACTTCAAAAACATTTCCAAAAAATAATCTATTCCATAACCTCACATTGCATATTGTACCTTGCTTGGGGAAATTCATGCCCTTACATACTTTATAAATTAAAACAGGCAACTATCACGTAACTTTTTTAAAAGCTGAGGATGGATTGTGAAAAAAAATTTCCTTGCAGACTTCTTGACTTGATTCCTGTTTATATCATAAACATGTTCACTGAATCTGAGGAAACTCGATTCCATTGTCAGATAGTTGTTCTGGATGGCTAATAAATACATGAAAAGATTCTCAACATCGCTCAGTATTAGAGGAATGTAAATAAAAACTACAATGAGGTATCATCTCACACTTATCAGAACAGCCATCATCAAAAATAATATACAAACAATAAATGCTGGAGAGGGTGTAAAGAAAAGGGAACCCTCTTGCACTCTTGGTGAGAATGTAAAACGATACAGCCACTATGGAGAACAGTATGGAGACTACTTTAAAAAGTACAACTAGAACTACCATAAGATCCAACAATCCCGTTATTGGGCATACACCCTGAGAAAACCATAACTGAAAGATGTGCATGTACCCTAATGTTTGCTGTAGCACTATTTACAATAGCTAGGACATGGAAGATAGTGAAGGACAGGGAAGCCTTGCATGCTGCAGTTCATGGGGTCACAAAGAGTTGGACACAACTTAGCAACTGAACAACAAGGGCATGGAAGCAACCTAGATTTAGCAAGATGAGTGGATAAAAAGTTCTGGTACATATATACAATGGTCAGCCATAAAAAGAAAACATTTGAGTCAGTCCTAATGAGGTGGATGAACCCAGAGCCTGCTCTACAGAGTGAAGTAGTCAGAAAGATAAAAAATAATATTGTATATTAACACATATATATGGAATCTATAAATAAGGTACTGATGAACCTATTCGCAGGGGAGCAATAGAGATGAAGACATAGAGAACAGACTTGTGGACCCAGCAGGGGAAGGAGAAAGTGGGACAACTTGAGAGAGTAGCATGGAAACATATACATTACCATATGTAAAACAGATAGCAAGTGGAAATTTGCTGTATGATGCAAGGAGCTCAGATCAGGTGCTCTGTGACAACCTAGAGGGGTGGGATAGGGTGGGGGTGGGAGCGAAGTTCAAGAGGGAGGGGCCATGTGTATACCTATGGCTGATTCATGCTGATATATGGCAGAGAGCAATGCAAAACTGTAAAGCAATTATCCTCCAATTAAAAATAAATAATTTTTAAGAAGATAGTTGTTTTGCATATACTACAAGCATAGTGTACCTTAATTATTTGCAATTATTTGCATTGTAAACTCAAATCTGTTCAATTAGCTTCATCATAAACAAAACAGTTGATGGGTAGAGGTTGTCTTGTTACACTGATGGAGAATCCCTGGAATGAATAACTAATTCTTCCAACAACAAATTAACTTGGACTCCAAGCTGTCATTAATACTTATGTCACCCACTTCCTGAAGGGCTTCCCTGGTAACTCAGCTGGTAAAGAATTTGCCTGCAATGCAGGAGACCAGATCGATTCCTGGGTCAGGAGGATCCACTGGAGAGGAGATAGGCTACCCACTCGAGTATTCTTGGGCTTCCCTTGTGGCTCAGCTGGTAAAGAACCCGCCTGCAATGCGGGAGACCTGGGTTTGATCCCTGGGTTGGGAAGATCCCCTGGAGAAGAGAACAGCAACCCACTCCAGTATTTTGGCCTGGAGAATTCCATGAACTATATAGTCCATGGGGTCCCAAAGAGTCAGATACCACTGAGTGACTTTCACTTCATTTCACTTCCTGAAAGAAGCCTGAGATTAAGACAACATAGAATCATAAAAAGATGACTTCAAAATACTAAAATAATAGTAATGTGGTAGGTATGTCTGTCTTTATACAACTCCTTCCTTAAGGGGTGTGTGTCTATGTGTGTGAATGTGTATGTATGTATGTATAAACATCTAGTCACATATACACATATATACCCACACGTGTACACACGTGAGGTATACACACATTTTACATATTTTATTTACTCCAGCCATTATCTTCATGGAAACCAAACTCCAACAGAACACGAAAGTTTACTTGCACATTTAATAAAGAGTTATTCAGGGACAGCTTGAACCACCAGAGGCGTTTTTCCCATAACCTTGTGTAGAACAGAATTTTTTCCTTTCTGAGAATAAGCTTCCTTAGAGACACAGACTTCCTTTCTGGGTAAATTTTGGCCACTAAAAGTCCATAGAGGGAAAGCTTACATTATCAAGTTAAGTGGAAAATGCAGGGTACAAAACTGGATCGACAGCACTAGCCCAACTATATAAACACATTGAAAAAAAAAAAACTGGAAAGAAATGCATCACAATGATAACAGTGCTCTCTTCTGGGTGAGTTTTTCTTCTTTCTGCATTTACAGTTTCCAAATCCTTATATAACAATCTTGTACTAATTTTATAGTTGTAAAAACTCAACTAAAAAAAAAATCCATGGAAATCTTGATTATAGAGAAACTCAATAAAAAGCCACATTGACAAGGCAGCAATGCCAAGGTTATTGCAAGGAACTATTTTTTTACCCTGGGATGGAAAATTGAAAATTTTTTGTAATACTTTGGTTTGGGAAACTTTAGCAGTAGAATCTGAAGCCTTATTTGAAAGATAAACAGAAAGAACAAGTGGGCTTTGAGCTACTGCAAAAGGTACTTTTCAGCAGTGATGATGTTATTTCACATTGGTGAAAGTGTTTATAAACATAAAGAGGTTTCATAGCATAAAGCACTGTAATGAGCCTTGGTTTGAGACCCAGATAACCCCAGCATAAGCCTAGTCTCTGTCAATGAGAGGCTTTAATAGATTTAAAGGCATTTTGTAAACTGGAAAATGCTCTAAAAATGTCATTGTAAGTGATACTGCAATATAGGCAGAGAAGAGGCTCTGATTTTATTTACTGAATGAGTGAAACAGGTGTACAGAAATTACTGTCATTGCTAGCATTAATTGTAGTAGGAAAAAAAAAAAACTTGTAACAACCTAAATATCTATCATCAGGAGAATGAAGAAGTTATGAAAATGACATGAACTAGCACTACACAGACAAACAAGTATGAACCTCACAATCATAATTTTGAAGCAAAAAGTGTTATGGAATGAAATACACAAAGTATGGTATCATATTTTAAAACATCCAAACAATATTTTCCTCTCTACTGCCTATTCTGCCATCCCCGAAGGAAGGGTTTGGGACATAGGGGGGACCTCATGAAGACTTACTAGGTGAAGAACGTTAAGTCTCCGAGCAGGAATAGAGACACAGACATGGAGAACAAACTTGTAGACACAGTGGGGGAAGGAGATGGTGGGACAAATTGAGAGAATAGCACTGATATAAATAACCTACCATGTGTAAAACAGATAGCTAGTGGGAAGCTGTTGCACAGCACAGGGAGCTCAGTTTGGTGCTCTGCGATGACCTAGAGAGGTGTGTGGGGTTGAGGGCAGGTTCAAGGTGGAGGATTTATGTATATATACAGCTGATTCACTTCATTGTACAGCAGAAACACAACATTGTAAAGCAATTATATTCCAATTTAAACAGAAAGAAAATAATTTTAAAAGCTCCTATAAATAAAAATATTAAGTCTTTGCTTGCTAAATCACTTTAGTCGTGTCTGACTCTGTGCGACCCCATAGATGGTAGCCCACCAGGCTCCCCCGTCCCTGGGATTCTCCAGGCAAGAACACTGGAGTGGGTTGCCATTTCCTTCTCCAATGCATGAAAATGAAAAGTGAAAGTGAAGTCGCTCAGTCGTGTCCGACTCTTCTTGACCCCATGGACTGCAGCCTACCAGGCTCCTCCGCCCGTGGGATTTCCCAGGCAGGAGTACTGGAGTGGGGTGCCATTGCCTTCTCCGTAAGTCTTTGCTTAGAAGCATTTAATCTTTTATTAAGTCTTTGCTTTGGATGGTGTGACTGTAACAACAACAAAAATATCAACTCTGGATATTTCAAATAAAGAAAGATGAATGAAAGGACTTGTCATAGGGGTGAAGGCAGAGGTTAGGAAGCAGAGTTGTTAAGCACCAGAGGTTAGCAATGGTGAAGGACCTATTCCCTCCCATGAGACCTAGGAAAGCTAAAGCAGTTACAGAGAAGGGGCCGAGCAGGAGTTGTTACTGTGGAGGAATCCAGTTGCTGCCTGTGATACAATGTAAAAACAGGGAAGAAACGGAAAAAGAATTCCCCCACCTCTTCTTCCTGACCAGCTGGTGCTTTCTGTTGGCGAAACCCACCTGGAAGGCTGCAGGCAGGTGAACAAAGGACATGCAATCTGAGAAGGTCAGCCTCCTGGGCATGAGGGCCGAGAGTGAGTGGAGCAGCAAATGGAAAGCAACCTACCCCGTGAGAGTTCCAGTCCTTTCACATCGGCTTAGAGCCTTAATACCAGCCAGCCAGTATCCACATCATAAGTTAACACCCTTCTTCCAGTAGGAATAAAGGGAATCCTCTCATTAATAACACAGAGAATTTCCATCAAAGCACTTATTTCCTATGTCTACTGTGAATTATTCATGCTCCAACCTATCTTATCTTAACCTATCTTAAGACTATAAATAGAATAATGCTTTGGACTTGAAATAAAATATCTATTTTCTTCTATATTTTAATTTCGCCAGTTCTAGTGAAAGCAGCTCCTTCAGATTGGTTTGCCAAGGTGAATATTTGTGAAAATATGAGTCTTTGGTTGTTACACTAAAGTCCTACCAAAGGCTCACATGTTTTCAGTTCAATACCACAAATATTTATTGAGCGGTCTACTACCTGTAAGGCATCACAGGGAATTCTAAAATGAATTACACATGGTCTCCGTCCCGCCTCCTAAGGGAGAGTACATCCAGCATCTGAGGACATACATTATACATATTCTCATAAAGATTATTTCTTTATGACAAATGGTCTCATAAAGATTAATTCTGGCAGGGCTTGGAAATGCCCTGAAGGAAGCAGAACCTATTAGACTCTGGAAAGATAAGCAGAACTTTGACCAGCGGAGTTCAGGAAGAATAAGGGGTTGGAGGGCTACTTCAAGTGGAAAGAAATCATTTTAGTTGAGCTACTTTCTCAGATCAAAGACAGATATAACCACTAGTTTTAACTAGTTAAGACTCTGATAGAAAATAATAATAGTAATGGCAAGTATGAACCTCTGACAAATTTGAAATACAATATCCGGGTTAAATTAATAAATAAACACCTCCCCACCATCAGAACCACAGCTACACCTCAGATTCAGAGTCTTTCATCTAAAACTTTCTCAATGCCAGAGGCCTCTATTTAAGAAACAGTTTTGAACTGGTTTGAAACTTCTAAAAACTCTTCAGAAAAACCTTCTGTGACTTGAGCAAAAGGAGGAAACTGAACTTCATTTCAACTCTGTTCCAGAGGGCAAAACTAGGAAGATGGAGAGTGAGTATTGAATTTTCCTTGATGAGTGTCAATCCTGTCATAAGTATTTATGGGAGAGTGAAAATCATTAAAATCAAAGGGGCCTATGATGAGGATGGAGTCTCTTTTTATTTCATTTGAAAGTTACATTTTAAAGACAATCCCAAATGGGTGCTAAATGCAATAGCAGTGAGCATGTAATTTTTTTATAAAATGTCACTTGAGTCCTCAATCTTATGATTCTATGACTTAACCCCAGAAACCTGCCATTATTTAGGTACAACCCTCACCTGAATGGTAATAATTATTTTAATAATTCAAATAGCACTTACTATAAGCCACTGTTCTAAGTGTTCTAAGTGTTCTAATCTAAATGGATTAACAATCCATTTAATTACCAATTTAACAGAGGAGCAAACTGAGACCCACAGAAATAACTTGCCTTAAGTCACAAGGCTACTAGGGATGCCAGATAAAATACAGGACTCCCTGCTGAAATTGAATTTCAGCCAAACAACAAATAATGTTTATTATAATTATGTCCCATGCAATATTTGGGGCATACTTATACTAAGAAGTATTCATTGTTTATCTGAAATTCAAATTTAACTGGATGTTCTGTATTTGTACAGGGTATCCTGTGTTTTGCAATTCCTATCAATAATGGAGGAACTCAAAGAATAATTAAATAATATTGCATCAGGAAGCTTCCAAGCCCAAGAACTACCAGTATTTTTGTGGCATTGATTCCTTCTTGCCTATAATAAAGACACTAAATTTACTGAGTGTTTTCTTAATGCTCTGTTATAATCACTTAACATAGATGATCTCATTTAATCCTTACAAGGATTCCACTATTGTGTGTGTGTGTGTGTGTGTGTGTGTGTGTGTGTAGCAGAGTTTTATTACAGTGAAAAAAGAACAGAAAGTTTCTGTCATAGACATCAGAAGGGGGCAGAGGCTGTCCCACTTGCCAGTCTCAATAAGGTCATATACTTTTTCAGTTGGTTTTTCCAGTGGTCATGTACGGATATGAGAGTTAGACTGTGAAGAAAGCTGAGCACTGAAGAACTGATGCTTTTGAACTGTGGTGTTGGAGAAGACTCTTGAGAGTCCCTTGGACTGCAAGGAGATCCAACCAGTCCATTCTGAAGGAGATCAGTCCTGGGTGTTCTTTGGAAGGAATGATGCTAAAGCTGAAACTCCAGTACTTTGGCCACCTCATGCGAAGAGTTGACTCATTGGAAAAGACTCTGATGCTGGGAGGGATTGGGGGCAGGAGGAAAAGGGGACGAGAGAGAATGATATGGCTGGATGACATCACTGACTCGATGGACGTGAGTCTGAGTGAACTCTGGGAGTTGGTGATGGACAGGGAGGCCTGGCGTGCTGCGATTCATGGGGTCGCAAAGAGTTGGACACGACTGAGCAACTGAACTGACTGAACGGAACTAACAATAGAAAGGTCTTACCAGACCCACTGTCATAACATACATTTTAGGAAAGCAGGATTAGTTAGAAGGTTCTTGTTAAGAAAGAGAAACATGTCCTCGAGCAAGATACATTGTTGTTATCTAATCATTAGTACATACCCTTGAGCAAGAAGGATTCCACTATTATTAGTCTCATTTTATAGGTGAGAAGCTCAGAGAGACTGAACAACATACTAGCTTCATGAAATGAGTAAGTGATGGAGCCTAACTCAAACTGGAGTGTGCGAAGTGCACAGCCCAAGAGGTAAGGACAATTTCACGCTGCCTCACAATGCAAACTCATCTGCTCTGTGCTGTTGGAATCATGATATGCCCAGCAATTTGTCTCTCAGAGTTTCCAAAAGCAAACTAGGATGGGGGAAACACATGGGCACCCGTGGCTGATTCATGTTGATGTATGGCAAAAACCATCACAATATTTTAAAGTAATTAGCCTCCAATTAAAATAAATTAATTAATTTAGAAATGAAAAAAAGGGGGGGAGCTAAATGTTTACCCTTAGCCCTCTTCAGTTCTAAACCAGAAGCTTCTACTAAAAGGATTCCTTGAAACCAGAGAACTAATGCTCATTCTCTGTACTCCCAAACGGCCTAGCATTGATCTCAGAATACAGTTGGAGTGAGGAGCATGTAAGTGTAACTTAACATTACCTTTCGCAGCATACGTAATGCATCATAGTGTCTGAGTTTTATTTTTGGTCAATGACTTTCAAGGTCCAAATGACCTTCTCTGTGAGGCTCTCAGGGGTAGAGAATTGGAAATAGCAACACAAATGGTCTGGAATATCCTTCTAACAGTCCTCATTTAGTTACCACCTTGCTGAGTTAATTGAACTTGAGTAACAGTCTAGGTTGCATCCTATAGAGGCTATGCAAGTTCAGCCCTGAAATCACTTAGATTACAAGTGCTTCTTCACAGTTACTAAATATACCTTTGTTATGGACTTTGTTATATCTTTGTCAGTTTGTGTCCTCATCCCAAAATCCACTGAAGTTTAAGCCCCAATATGATGATATCTGGAGATGGGACCTTTGGGAGGCAACTGGATTTAGATGAAGTCATGAGACCTTATATGAAAAGGAAAAGACCAGAGCTCGCTCTCTCCACCACCTAAGGATGCAGGGAGAAGAAATGTCACCTGCAAGCCACGAACAGGACTCTCACCAAGAACCAAATCTGCCAGCACCTTGACCTCAGACTTCTCAGTCAGTCTCCAGAGTGTAAGAAATAAATCAGCCTTTCAATGGGGTATTTTATTATAGAAGCTCAAGCTAATCAAAATACCTTCCACAGAAAGGTCATTAGCATGTATTAGGTGTTTGACTCAAAGAGGAATGTATAATTTAATCTACTCTGTTTTTAAATCTGACACTTAGAAAAGCTTTGGCTATTATCCTGCTTCGATTATTTGGCTCTTCAAAGAGGAGCTGGAGAAGTAGATGTCCAGGAAAAAGACAATCAGAGGAGCTGGCGTAGAAGTTAAGAGTAGAGATTATTGAAGATGAGAGAGAAAAGAAAGTGAAGTTATCCCAGCCCTAACCCTAATGCACACTAGACTATGAGTTCATTTGCTAGAGTAATGTATGCTGGAGGCCAGGTAGTGTCCAGTGTCAGGCCTTCATCTGATTCCAACCCCAGACAGAAATGAGATTCCAAGCCTTCAGAAATGAGATTCAAAGAATAGACCCACCTCATCATGTCCACCATAGAACTTGGGCATAGACTTCAGAGTCAGTCTTACTGGGTTCAAGTCCCAGCACTGATATTACTGTGTGTCTGTCTGTCTGTCTGTCTGTCTGTCTGTGTGTTAGTAGCTCGGTAGTATCTGACTCTTTGCCAACGCCAAGGACTATAGCCCACCAGGCTTCTCTGTCTATGGAATTCTCCAAGCAAGAATACTGGAGTGGGTAGCCCTCTCTTCTACAGGAGATCTTCCTGACTCAGGGATCATATTTGGGTCTCCTGCATTGCAGGCAGATTCTTTACTGATTGAACCACTGTGTATAGCAGTAGGCAAGTCACTTAACCTTCCAATAGGTCAGTTTCCTAATGACTAAATAGTGCTCATAACAGCACCTATTTTAGGGAGTTATTGAGAATATTTCATGATAATTTATTTATGTAAAGTTTATTTATTTACTTAATTTATGTAAAGCACTTATAACAGTACCTGAGCATACAGCAAACCCTCAATAAGTTCTAATGCTTATTTTAGCACTTTATTTCTATCATTATTATCCAGATTCTATGGTCTGCCCTCTACTAGGCTTCCCCGGTGGCACAGGGTAAAGAATCCATCTGCAATGCAGGAGACTCAGGTTTGATCCCTGGGTTGGGGAGATCCTCTGCAGAAGGGCATGGCAACCCACTCCAGTATTCTTGCCTGGAGAATCCCATGGACAGAGGAGCCTGGTGGGCTACAGTCCATGGGGTCTCAAAGAGTCAGACCCAACTGAAGCCACTAAGCATGCACGTACTTGTCAGAAATGACTAAGAATTTGTGTTCATTTCCTATTGTGCTGTTACAAATTACCACAAACTTTGCAGCTTAAAATAGGTCAAATTCACTATCATATAGTTATTGAAGTCAGAATTCCTAAAGTCAAGATGTAAGCTGGGCTGTATTCTTTCTGGAGGTTCTATAGGAGAGTCTTTTCCTTGCCTTCTCCAGCTTCTAGAGATCACCCACATTCCTGGGCTGGTGGCCCCTTCCTTCATCTTCAAAGCCCAGCAGCACAGCATCTTCAGATTATTCTCTCTCTCCCTCCCTCCCGTTTTCTTTGCCTCTGCTTCCATCGTCACATCTCCTCTTCTAACACTGATCTCCCGCCTATCTCTTAAAAAGATTATACTGGACCCATGCAGATAACTCAGGAGAACATCCCCTTCTCAAGATCCTTAACTTTATGGCATTGACAAAGTCCTTGTGTCATGTAATGTAACATACTCCCAGTTTCTAGAGACTAGAATAAAGATATCTTTGGGGGAGGAGGGCAGGATATATCTACCACAGATTTCTAATAGAAATCTTACTTTCCCCTTCTTTACATTAACATATCACTTTTTGTTTTTTTATCTTCCTAGCACCAGACTAAACATTTCCTCTCTTCTCCTGGAAGTTAGCCCCTCTACTTATTCACTAGATTCCATAGTCCTTCTCCAGGACTCCCAATTACCTCATTTTCTAAGCTGTCCCTTTATAACGATCCCATCTCTCCTGCCTTGGAACACACATTTCTTTCCACCTTAAGCCTATGTATTTGATGCTGCTTCCCTTTGTTACCCCTGGTTTGCTCCTCCTTTTGCTATCTAACTCTTCAGTTAGAGTCAACACCCTTTTTCCTGAGAACTTCCTCCCCACCCTTCATCCTCATTTTTGTGTTAAGACCCTTTGGCCCTGCTGCTGCTGCTGCCAAGTCGCGTCAGTCGTGTCTGGCCACAGCTTATTAGATGATGGGTGTCCATAATCACATCTGAACTCCTGACTTGAACTGAGGATACTCAAATCCAAGAGCTTTGGTTATGCACATACTGGAGTACTTAAAGAAATACTGTGGAGAGAAGAAAGAAGGAAGCTGATCTTTGGCTGTCAAGTTCCTGCCCCAGACTCTCACACAGCCTGGCTGCAGAACCTAACCCCAGGTTCCATGCAATATTCCTCCATGCTCTCAATACATTTCCCTTTTATCGGCAATAACTAGATAAGACTGTGGTTTAAATCAGTTTCCTCTAGGGACCTCTCTGGAGGTCTAGTAGCTAAGACTCTATGCTCCCAGTGCAGGAGACCTGGCTTTGATCCCTGATCAAGGAACTAGATCCTACATGCCTCAATAAAAAGATCCCATGTGCCACAACTAAGACATAGCACAACCAAATAAATAATTTTTTTAAAAAATCAGTTTCCTTTCATTCATATCTATCCTTTCCTCATAGGCCAGCTTCTGTCCTACTAAAGTTCTTCCCCTCACCACAAATAGGTGAATCCCCACCCCAGGTCCTGTCTTTCCTCAGTCTGCTATTCCTCATTTTCCACAAGTACAAATAGAATCTGACTGCCCAAGCTTCTTCACACTGTCCTCTGCTGGTTTCCATTACACTGTGCTTTCTAGATTCAGCCTCTTCCCATGTCTTCTCCCAGCCCCTTCTCTCTCCTCAGTGTCCGGTTCTCGACTGACCTTTGGCTCGGTCCCTGGGCTTCTCCTCTTCTTTGTATGCATGCATGCTAAGTCGCCTCAGTCATGTCCAACTCTTTGTGACCCTATGGGCTGTAGCCCGCCAGGCTCCTCTGTCCATGGGGTTCTCCAGGCAAGAATACTGGAGTGGGTTGCCATGCCCTCCTCCAAGGGACCTTCCCCACACAAGGATTGAACCCGCATCTCTTATGTCTCCTGCATTGGCAGGTGGGTTCCTTACCACTAGTGCCACCTAGTTTTCTATTGATTCTTTCTCTGAATGGCCTTACCAATACCTATGGTGGGTTTTTGTTTGTTTGTTTTGCCACAAGTTGCAACATGTGAGATCTTAGTTCCCCAAACAGGGACTGAACTCCCATCTCCTGTTTTGGAAGGCAGAGTCTTGACCACCGGTCCACCAAGGAAGTCCTTACCTACGATTTTTAACTCTATTCTGCAGCTCTTACTTGTCTGTGAGCCCTCTCAAATTCAACATGTACAAAGCAAAACTATCTCTGCACCCAAATTTTCCTCAGTTATCTGTCACTTTTCTGTTCAATAAACAAAAGACCTTGGGACTTATTTCTGAGTCTACTTTTTATCCCTTGAACAGAATCTGTACTGTTATCTTGCAGGTTTTCTCTTACAAACGTCTCTAAGATTGGTTTCATCCTCCTCATTCCCAGTGCCATACCTTTGTCCTGGTATGAATTACTTTAACAGACTTTTAGCTGGTCTCTTATTTTCCACATTCTCTTAATCCTATTCATTCTGTACATTGCTGCAAAATCTCTCCTGCCTCCCTTGCATTGGACATGTAAATCCCCTACTCAGAACTAACAGTGGATTCATCATCACTACTATCCACAAATATTTATTGCATTCTCGTTATGGATGCTTGATGTACAGATGCAAACCACCTTCCAGGAGCATATAATACAATTATGGAAATTATGTAGGACCTAAGTTTTCAAAAGATGTAAAACCAAAGTAATATCAGGTATCAAATTAATGGTGCAAATAACAATGCCAAAAAATTCTATAGAGGATAAAATTATAAGGTTGGGGGAGTTAGAAGAAGGGGAGACATGACAGAGAGGCTTGGAGAAAAGTATTCTATAGAGAAAGCAGCTTGAGCAAAGATCAGAAACTCTCATGGCATTTTCAGGAAACATGAGGAGGCCAGGCAGGTGAAGACTGAGGAGGGAAGATATGCCACATAGACAAATTATAAGAGTCAAGGAGGCAGGAAGTTACCTAATTGGTTGGAGAAGAGGGACAAATAGTCTGATTAGTCAAGAATGTGGGACTGGGACTCCCCTGCTGATCCAGTGGTTAAGAATCCACCTGCCAATGCAAGAGACACGGGTTCCATCCCTGGTCCAGGAACTAAGATCCCACATGCTGCTGGGCAGCTAAGCCTGTGCACCACAGCTACAGAAGCCTGCGCACCCTAGAGCCCATGCTCCGAAACAACAGAAGCCACCACGATGAGAAGCCCATGCACCGCAACTAGAGAACAGCCCCTGCTCACTGCAAGTGGAGAAAGCCAGCTCACAGCAACAGTCTGTGTGCTGCACCAAAGGCCTAGCGCGGCCATAAATGAATAAAATACAATGGGGAACATTCTGTCTAGCGTGAAAATGTCTGGTAATATGAAAAGTGCCAGAGGATAGCACTGGGGATTCTGACAGAGAATCCAGAGTTTATTGGGAGCCACCGAAGGCTTTAAAAGAATCAAAGGAAGCCATCAAAGAGGTTTTTCAGGACTCTGAGGATAAAGACCAGAGCCCACGTGCTAACATAGTGCTGAGCACATCCGAGGTACTGAATATTCAGTGATTCCTGTCAATGAGAAGTGATCCTCAGAGGGAGCGCTAACATGGTGATAAAAAGGATCCTGATAGAAACCAAAGACTAAATAAGAAATGGCACTGGCAAAAATAAAAAATAGAAAGAGCTATGTTGGACCATATTTCTTATTTATAACTCATGACCATCCTTCAAGAAGCATAACAATGAGAGCACAAGTCTGTGGGCAGGAATATGTATAGTCATCATCATGTTCACTAGTTTTTAAATAATAACTGGGACCACCATAACTTACATGTACTTAATGCTCACTGTATACCAGACTAAGTGCTTTTTTACAGGCTGAACCGCTAGCTATTAAAATATGAAAAGGGCTTCCCTGGAGGTCTAGGGGTTAAGACTTCCCCTTCCAGAATAAGAGGGTGCAGGTTAGATCCCTGGTGGAGGAGCTAAGATCCCACATGCCTCAGGGCCAAAAAACCAAAACATAAAACAGAAGCAGTGCTATAACAAACTTAATAAAGACTTTTAAGATGTCCACATCAAAAACTCTTATTTAAATGAATATTAAAATACTATCTCATCCATTATCAAGCAGTCATTATGCTGAGCACACTTAAGAGGCCCCCACTGCCCTGATTATCTGAGCTCCCCTTGCTAGAACTTCCCATGTCCCCTTTCTTCAAGAACTAAAAACATAAAAGGATGCTTCTAGGACCCTCTTCAGCACTGTGACCTGTGCCTCATACAACTGGCCAATGCCCACATTTGATAGTTCGGAAATCAGTGCTGTATTCCATGCATTAGCCAATTTAACTCTTGTATCAGTCTTGTACTCTGGGAGAGGGGACTAAGGCTCAGAGATGCAGGAGACTCAACAAGGTCACAGCTCATAGTGACTGAGCACAGATCCTGACTCCAGTCTGAACTCTTGGTCCTCCTAGAAGGGCATGTTTTATGCTGGAGATTTGGGGACCTCAGGCTGAAAAGACCAGCCACACTAAGTACATCAACAGAGGAAATATCATTTCCAGAAACTTCCTGTTGTAATAGGAATCACCAAACTCTGTTAAGCACATCAGGCCCTTCAGTCTACAATCCACACTAAATTTTGTTAAGCCTGCTGGGTGAGCCGGCACTGCTAAGTTTATGCAGAGGGTAACATTTCCTTCGGTGGTGACATTTAGAGCGAACTGTTACATCTTCATCTTGTATAAAGACCCAAATTTTCTTCCATTCTTAAATTTAACTGATCTCATCCCAGATGCTATGGTTATTTGCCTTGAACTTCCAAAACACAAGTAAATGGCAATCCCATCTGTTACAGCCAGCTATGTGAAAAGGTCACCAGCCCTTCCCATTGTCTCTCTACTCCAAGTTAAAGAGTTATCAAAACAGAGAGATGTTTATTTAGTGTGAACTCTTGAGTTTCTTCCGGTGGTTAAAGGAGGGTCAGAAAACAGGACTCAACTTAGGTTGCCATAATGTATGACTCAAAAGTTAGAAAAAGAACAACAAAAGCCCAAGGAAAACAAGAAGGACTTACAAGAAGAAAAAAGCAGAAATTAAGGAATTAGAAAATCAAGCTGATATGCCAATCCTTCTGTAAGAAGCCCAGTAGCTTCTACAGGAAAAAAAATATACAGATCAATAAATATGTAGACAAATACTGTTTTTCATTGTTTTAAGGAGTCCATATAGAAAATGCTCAATATATCATACCAGCATTCCAAAGGGCTCCAGAAGGCACTTGAGGAAATGCAGCCTTCATTCTTGCATTTTTAGACAGGTAACAATATATATGCACAGAGAAATGCCCAGAAGGATATCCAGAAGGATATTTGTCAAAATGTTAACAGTATTTATCTCTGGGTGACAGATTTGGAGGCCATTTTTCTTTCATCTTTATACTTTCCCATACTTCTTGAATTGTTTACAGTGAGCCTTTATCATTTTTATAGTCAGAATAAAACTTCTAAAGCCATTTTGATTTTTCTAACTGTCCCAAACATGATTCAATGTGAAATATAATACACTAGAAAAGCTACATCAAGTGCAAAACCAATCACAGTCGTATTTGCTTTGTGACAAAATAAGAAATCACACATTTTGTATGACAATGGAGAGTCAAAACACAAATCTCATGAAATTACCTACTATTCTTCTGTCAGATTAAACCCCAACACATGGGCAGCAATGGGACCCCGAATGAGTGAGTCCAGTGACCTGAGAAAGCCATCCAGAAGTTGACCTAGCCTCAGCTCTTAAATTTAGAAGCTGAGCTGGTAGAGCTCATACGCAGCCTTCATTTTAATGTCACTATATGTGCATGCTAAGTTGTTTTAGTCAAGTGCAACTCTTTGAGACCCTATGGACTGTAGGCCAACAGACTCCTCTGTCCATGGAATTCTCCAGGTAAGAACACCAGAGTACATTGCCATGCCCTCCTCCAGGGGATCTTCCTGACCCAGGAATCGAACCCAAGTCTCTTGCATCTCCTGCATTGGTGGGTGGGTTATTTACCACTAGCGCTACCTGGAAAGCCTTAATGTCACTATGCTGGCACCTAAAACAATGCCTAATGACCACTATTAATTTTATATAAAACATCTCCAGTAGAATTGAAAACTAACAGGTGAAGTTAAGGTAGTCTAAACAACCTGTAAATTAATAAGCTGGTGGTAACTGGTTAAGACTCCATGCTCACAATGCAGGGGGCCTGAGTTCAATCCCTGGTCCAGGAACTAAACCCCACATGACACAACTAAGAGTCTGCACACCACAAACAAAGATTGAAGATCCCACCCTCGAGCTGCAACTAAGACCAGTTGCAGTCAAATAACTGGATTTTTTAAATTAATATGCAGACTAGGGAAAAATACTTCCTCTCAAAATTTTAAATGCATCTTTTTAGTCATGAATGGAAAGTGCAGGCATCTATACATTTGTATACATATATCCCTTCTGTGGAGGTCACAGGAAGGAGCATGCAACCCAAAAGTTGTCACACTCATTATGGAGACTGGTCTAAGAGGCAGGCACATAACCAATAGGACCAGTCAGTATCCCACCATTAAACTAGAGACGGGGAGACTCTGAGAGTCTCTAAGGATTATGCTAGCCAGCAGCTGCAGGGGCAGAGTAGGGGAATCATCTCATCATCACTTGGAGATGTACATGAGAATAAACCCAAGAGAAAGCAATCAGAGTTAATAAACATAGAAAGACAATGTGGAGAAGTGCTTCAAGCACTACTCCAATCACTTAATGTGTATGAACTCACGAATTTTGGCAAACCTATTCCCATATTACCTACGATAAAAAAGGCACAGAGAATTGGATAATCACACAGCTAGTAAATAGCCCAGCCAGGATTAAGATGCAGGTCGCAGCCACAGTGCTGCAGTTGCCTCTCCAGCACTGGCTTACACTCAGCCAGGTCCACACTGACATTTCTTGTCAGCTTTATGGCATGTGACTTCTGGTCTGCACGGTGATACAATTGGGTTATCGATCTGAGAAGGGCCTGTTTGTCCTCTGCCAGGTTTTAAGCAGCCGTCTCTACAGGGTTGGTAAGAGGTGCTCCCTGGTCGAGGTGGAACCGAGTATCTACGGCTGGTGATCACAGCTGTGGAGACCCAGGCACCACCATCCTTGTACACCTGACCTCACAGCTGAAATACAGTTACCAGCCTACCTGATGCTCAACACGCTGTAAGCCTCACACAGACAACAAAAGAAAAAGTAAACTGGACTTCAGCAAAATTAAAAACTTTTCTACAAAGGACACTATCAAGAGAGTGAAAAGACAGCCCATAGAAGGAGAAAATATTTGTAAATAATTACATCTGATAAGCGATTACTACCAAGAATGCTTGAAGAACTCCTATAACTCAACAACAAAAATATAAGCAACCTGATCCAGAACAATGGGCAAAGGACTGGAGAGAACACTTCTCCAAAAAAGATATAAAACGGCCAAGAAACACATGAAAAGATCTGAACATCACTAGTCTTAGGGAAATGCATATTAAAACCACAACGAGATACCATTCCATGCCCATTAGGATGGCTATTTATCAAAAAAAAAAAAAAAGGAAAGGAAAATAACAAGTGTAGGTGAGGATATGGAGAAATTGGAATCCCTGTTTACTGCTGTTAGGAATATTAAACAGTGCAGTGGTGGAAAACAGTTTGGTGTTTAACTCAAAAAGTTAAAATAGAATTATCATATGACCCAACAATTTCACTTCTAGGTGGAAAGAATCAAAAGCTGGGACTCAAAGAGACACCTGTAGCTAATGTTCCTGTGTGTGCTCAGTTGCTCAGTTTTGTCCAACTCTTTGTGACCCCATGGACTGTAGCCCACCAGGCTCCTCTTTCCATGGAATTTTTCAGGCAAGAATACTGGAGTGGGTTGCCATTCCCTACTTCTGAGGATGTGCCCAGCCCAGGGATCAAACCCTCTACTCCTGTGTCTCCTGCATTGGCAGGTGGATTCTTTACCATGGTGCCACCTGGGGATATATAGATAAATATATACACATACACACAAAATAAAGTACTAAGTAGCCTTTAAAAAAAGAATAAAATTCTGAAATAGGCTACAATACACATGAACCTTAAAAATATTGTGCTAAACAGAAAGAGACTTATAGACATATAAAACACTTACAGTTACGAAAAAGGAAAGTGAGGAGGGGGGAAGGATAAAGTAGGAGTATGCGATTAACAGATACAAACTACTATACAAAATGGATGAACAAGGATTCACTGTATCACACAGGGAACTATATTCGATATTTTGTAATAACCTCTAAAAGAAAAAGAATCTGACGCTATATAACTGAAACTAACACAATATTGTAAATCAACAATAGTTTGATAAAAATAAACAAATACTAATTAATAAAAGACATAAAGAAATAAAGACACGGATGTAGAGAACAAATATATGGATACCAAGAAGGAAAGGGGAGATTAGGACTGACAGATATACACTACTGATACTACCTATAAAATAGACAACTAAGGAGAACACATTGTACAGCACAGGGAACTCTACTTAATTCACTGTGGTGACCTGAATGGGAAAGAAGTCCAAAGTGGAGGGGATATATGTATGTGTATGGCTGATTCATTGAGCTGTACAGCAGCAACTAACACAACATTGTAAAGCAACTATACTCCAATCAAATTAATTTTAGAAAGAAAAAAAAATTGGGTTAAGAGAAATAAGCCAACCACAAAAGGAGAAATATTGTATGACTCCACTGAGATGAGGTGCCTAGACTAGTCAAATTCATGGATCCAGAAAGTAAAATAGGAGTTACCAAGGACTGAGGGGAGAGAAGAATAGGAAATTGTTATTTAATGGGCACAGAATTTCTGTGTGGGATGATGAAAAAGTTCTAAAGATGATTAACCATTACAAGCTACACAACATTGCATAAACTGTGAATGTACTTAATGCCACTGAACTGTACACTTAAAAATAGGTAAAATGTTAAATTTTGTCTCTGTTTTACCGCAATTAAAAATGAATTAATCCATAGAGAAAATCTCTGCCCATTCAAAATCAGATAGCAAAGTCTGAAAAGGGTCAGAGGACTATATAGAATAAAATCTATTCATTTAGCCAAAAGGATAAAAGAAAAAAGGTTAGGCAACAAATGGTCAGCAAAAATTGGTAAATCTTCAGGAGACACAAACAAAGCTTTATAAAATAAAAAAAGCAAAGAGCTTAAAAAAACTTTCAGAAAGAACTAAATACAATAATGTTTGTCAACTAGATATATGTTCACAGAGATATGTGCCAGGATAATCAAATAAATGTTCAAATTTTTAACTACCAAAATAGTGGGATAATGAAGCTAAAACGCCCTGGTTTCACATGGATCTTAATGCAGAATAGAGTCTGAAAATTTTAATTACAGCCAAAGCCTATCCAAGGAAACTGCATTGACCTTGGGAACTTCCCCTCCTTTCCAAAGGTCTAACACAAAAATTTTAAAATATAAGTCTGCCGTAAAACTATCCATTAGAGACTAGTATATTTTAAATAAAATGAGCTGCACACTCCACAATTGCAAAGCAAGGTCAGGGATTGCAAATTATTCTGCTATTCTCTGTGTCTTCAACTGGAGCATTTTGGATTCTCCCAAACCTTTACCTAGGTAAACGGGGGCTGGGGAGTCATAACACTACTGGAATATTGGTTTATTTAAGAGGAGACTAGATTGAACCCCGGGATGTGCCATTAAGTTACTGGGTGACATTGAGCAAGTTGCTCAATGTCTCTAAGCACCAATTTTCTTTGTATAAAATAGAGACTGGACAAAATAACCTCTGTGGGCTCTTTAGCACACTATGAGTCATAGTTTTTCAGAATAAAGTTTTTTATTCAATTTATTTAAACTAAAAAAAAAAGACAAAAAATAATATGAGTCATATTTTGTTCCATCTTTTCTCTTGGTGACATCTTTTCTCTTTTCCAAGTACATCAGCATCCAAATTAAAAGCTGCAGTGTTTCATAAACCTCTCATAAAAGTGTTACTCATTCAATCCCTCTAAACGTACTCTTTTTATCTCCCAAAGATGACTAGAGAAACCTCTCTTCATTTTATTTATTTGTACACATCACTTCAGTCTGTAAAGGATTTGCAAATATCTAATTTCATTTGCTTCTAAAATATTTCAAAATTATCTTGTATGAATACTGTGCATAATCTTAAGACTAAATCTTTTCCCCCTCAAAAAAATGCATGCTTAAAAGTGTTTACTTGTTTTACTTTTTCGATTAAAACAGGAAAGTGACATATGGATAAAGAAGGATGCTAAATGAATGCAGATTTCATACGGATGATTTCCAGCCAACTGCTGCCCTTTCTCTCCTGGCTTGATGGCTAATCACCAAAATACATTTGAGAGCTGTTCTCTTTTCTCATATATTTCATTTGAGCATGAGTTCATTTGTGTTTCAAGTTGTCCCATTTGGGAAAACCTAGATCCTGTCAACAACAGCTTGAGAACAGAATAAGGAGTAGAAAGGCAAGAAAGAAGTCTTAAAAATTAAAATAATCTTTCTTCAGTCTGCATACAGAAAGAAACTGACTCTCAATGTGCAGTCAGTCTATGTAAGGAAAATTCTATTCTTCTTTTGTATTAAGTAATCTAACCATTTAATAACATTAATTAGTCTTCAGTCAGGGACGCAACATCAAAACGCCACAGCTGACCTCCTTCTACCGGTTCAACCACAAACAGTGGCTAAGTTGTTAGTACTGTCCTGGTCTGACCTGAGCCTAGCAGACCTTCCATGTCTGGCCTTTTCTCGAAACAGATAGAAACTGGGTTTTGCAAAATGTTAAAAACAGAAGACCCCAGCTTTTAATTATACAGGCATCTATATTTATATCAGCATCTATATTTTTTTATGAAATTACTTAAATTACTATTACAATAACATTTTCAATAATGAAGGCTGCAAAGCTAGATCTATGGAAATGCTATACGTGAACCAATCTGGGCTCGAACCAAAGCGGAACTCAAGTGCCAAAATAAATCCCACTAATTTGATTCATTCATTTATTCATCAAACACAGATTGAGCAACATCTTTTTGCAACTATTCTAGGCATTGTGGGGGATCTATAAAGCTAACAGAAACACATCCCATGGCAGAGTATAAAAAGCACTTCTGGGGAGGCGTAAAGACAGTGTCCTGCTCCCCCTGAGAAAGTGAAAGTGTTAGTCACTTAGTCGTGTCTGACTCTTTTGCGACCCCGTGGACTATAGCCCACCAGACTCCTCTGTCCATGGGATTCTCCAGGCAAGAGTACTGGAGTAGGCGCCATTCCCTTCTCCAGGAGATTTTCCTAACCCAAGGAGATTGAACTCAGGTCTCCTGCATTGCAGGCAGATTCTTTACCATCTGAGGCTGAGAAGCCCATTACAAAAATCCTGATAATCTGAGAAACAGAGGTGAGGTCACAGCTTCCTTCAGACTCTAACAGGCCTGGGCAGAGCAGACCTTCTGATACCTTTGACCCCAAGATGGACAACTGAGGACTTTGGCGTTCTCCCAGAGTGCCGTCAGTGTGGTTATATGGCTGGAGGGGAAAGCTGAGCTGACCTGGGACAGACAGAAACTCTGGGTATAGAGCTGTTCAGCCCTGGCCTCCCCTGAAATCCCATAAACTGAGAGAAATGAGATGCCTCAGGGAAGACATTATGAGAATAGAGAAGAATAGAAAGGCAAGAAAGAAGCCCTCCAAATGAAATGTATCTTTCCTCAGCCTAAATCAAGACAGGATAATCTGGCTCTCAAGAGCTCATTCCACCCAAAAAGCATAGAGAAGATGAAACACTAACTCTGAACTAAAAGAAAGAGGAGTAAGACTCTCAGGGGTGGGAAAAGAGGAAGGAATATAAAAATGAGTCCAGAAAATCCTGGTTTGAACTGTGGGAAGATATACACATCAAAGGAAAAATGGAACAGCCCAAGCTGCTGATGAGTGACCAAGAGATTAAATAGCCTAAGGAACTGATGACAGCAAGCACAGCAGTGATATCATTGAGCACACAGGATCACTCATTCCCAAAGACGAGAAAAAACTCTACTCAGTCTGAAGCCAAGTTTTTACTTTAGAACTCACAAGTCGCTCTCATAAAAAATAATTCTTCCCTAGCCTTTCTTCCCCAGCCAGATCACATGTGTGCCTCACAGACACAGGAGAAAGGAGTGTCAACAAGTACTGAGTGGCTTGAAAATCTAGCTTTTAGAACTCCTAAGTATAGAAGTCTCACACTCAAGAGAGGAAGATTAAAAGAAGTTGAGAGAGAAAGGGCTTGCCAATTGTCTATCTAGGTTGGGAATAGAAAGAATACTGAAGTCCTGGAAGAGCACAGAGAAGCCAGAAGCAGAAGTCTCAATGTTGGGCAGAATTAACACTGGCAGTGGAAGGCAGGGGCTTTCCAGGTGGCTCAGTGGTAAAGAATTCGCCTGCTAATGCAAGAGATAAAGGAGACGCAGCTTTGATCCCTGGGTTGGGAAGATCCCCTGGAGGAGGAAATGGCAACCCATTCCAGTATTCTTGCTTGAAAAATCCCATGAACAGAGAGGAGCCTGGCAAGCCACAATCCATGGGGTCACAAAGAGTTGGACACGATTGAGCACACACACATGCACCTACACAATGGAAGGTAAGGCTTTGAAACACCCTAAGACACAGCCTTAAAGTGAAAGGAGTCAGATGCCTCCCCCAACCCCCCAAATCTGCATTGCTCAGCTAGACACAGCAAATGGATCTGCAATCATCTCGTCTGGGAAAGCCATAATGGCAGTCTTCACGGGACATAATCACTTTACTGATGCTAGCTTTTTTGCATTGTCACGTGGCATATGGGATCTTAGTTCCTGGACCAGGAATCAAACTTACATCCCCTGCACTGAAAGCATGGGATCTTAACCACTGAACCACCAGGAAGTCCCTACTGAAGCTAGCTTTGACCCAATTCCATCCTCCCCTGGGTTTCCAGTAAAATCATCTGAAACACTTGTCGAAACATAATTTTCAAAAAGCTAAAAACATGATTCTCATCCAAATATCAGGTGAATGTGTGTCAAAGAGGTTATTCAATTTGTTAATTAATTAGGGAACCATTAAGATGGTAAAGCTCACTCAAAGAACATTTTCAGGATCTAGATTTTCATAAGTATTTGGAACATTAGAACAAGATCACTAGGTTAAATATAAAACTGGCTAATGACCTAGAAGAACAAAAAGTAATAATCTTTGTGGCTATCTTTTCTATTGGACAGAAATTATTTGCCAAATCTATATGTTAACATGAGACTTCAATGAATAATAATGGTTAGGATGAACAGAGTATATTTTTCTGCCTAAATACTCCTTGAGTGGATCTGCTAAACTATGTCCCTAGATGATGTTAAAAGGACATATTACCCATCTTTTTGTCTTATTTCCAATTTTTAAGTAGTTATTAACTCAATGCTTCATTTTGTAGTAGATAGTAGATAAATCTCTTTTACCACAGAAACTAGAGAAGCCTCCTCTCATCAATTTTTTCAAAGTGGAGTGTCCATAAAAAATATTGACCTTGGCCTTGACTTTCTGGCAAGAGAAATTATATATGAGGAAAGAGAAGAAATTCCTGATATGAAAGGTCACTCAGATGGCAGTGGGAAAGAACTAATCCCTGCTAACCTTAGCCATCTGCCAGCCTGCCAGACCTCACTGATTATGCCACATGTAAATCTGGAATTCAGAAGGGGAAGGTGTTTACCCTTCTCTCTAGGCTGATGAACCACTGAGTACAGTTCCCTTAAGATGGAACTACTACAGTCAGAAATGTTAAGGCATCCTCTGCAGAAGCAGCACTTCTTAGGTTGATGAGCATAGAGAATACCCTTTGAAAGAAGTACCAGAAGTAGCTTCAAGGCTTCGCTAGTGGCTCAGCAGTACAGAACTGCCTGCCAGTGTAGAAAAAACATGTTTGATCCCTGATCTGGGAAGATCCCACATGCGGTGAAGGAACAAAGCCCATGCACCAAAACTACTGAGCCTGTGCTCTGGAGCCTGCGAGCCACAACTACTGAGCCCACACACCATAACTACTGAAGCCTGCAACCCCATGCTCCAAAACAAGAGAGGCCACCACACGAATGTAAACTGGTACAGCCACTATGGAGAACAGTATGGGGGTTCCTTAAATAACTAAACATAGAGCTACCACATGACCCTGCAATCCCACTCCTGGGCATATATCCAGAGAAACACATGGTACAAAAAGATACATGCACCCCAGTGTTCATTGCCGCACTGTTTACAAGAGCCAAGACATGGAAACAACCTAAATGTTCATTGACAGAGGAATGGATAAGGAAGATGTACATACATACAACGGCATATTACCCAGCCATTAAAAAAATGAAATAATGCCATTTGCATCAACATAGAGGAACCTAGAGAGCAACATACTGAGTGAAGTAAGTCAGACAGAGAAGGAGAAATATATAGCATCCCTTATATGTGGAATCTGAAAAGAAATGGTACAAACAAACTTACTTACAAAACAGAAAGACACTTACAGACTTAGAAAATGACCTGTGTTTGCCAGGGGGAAGGAATAGTTAGGGATTTTTGGAAGGTCGTGTACATAGTTCAGTTCAGTTACTCAGCCACGTCCGACTCTTTGCGACCCCATGGACGGCAGAACGCCAGGCTTCCCTGTCCATCACCAACTCCCAGAGCTTACTCAAACTCATCATGTCCATTGAGTCAGTGATGCCATCCAACCATCTCATCCTGTCATCCCCTTCGCCTCTCAACCTTCAATCTTTCCCAGTCTTTTCAATGAGTCAGTTGTTCGAGTCAGGTGGCCAAAGTATTGGAGTTTCAGCTTCAGCGTCAGTCACCAACGAATATTCAGGACTGATTTCCTTTAGGATTGACTGTTTGGATCTCCTTCTCCAAGGAACTCTTAAGAGTCTTTTCCAACACCACAGTTCAAAAGCATCAATTCTTCAGCACTCAGCTTTCCTTATAGTCCAATTCTCACATCTATACATGACTACTGGAAAAACCATAGCTGTGACTAGACAGATCTTTGTTTGCAAAGTAATATCTCTGCTTTTTAATATGCTCTCTAGGTTGCTCACAGCTTTTCTTCCAAGGAGCAAGCATCTTTTAATTTCATGGCTGCAATCACCACCTGCAGCAATTTTGGAGCCCGCAAAAATAAAGTCTGTCACTGTTTTCATTGTTTCCCCATCTATTTGCCATGTAGTGATGGACCAAATATAATTATCTTAGTTTTCTGAATGTTGAGTTTTAACCCAACTTTTTCTCTCTCCTCTTTCACTTTCAACAAGAGGCTCTTTAGTTCTTCTTCGCTTTCTGCCATAAAGGTTTTGTCCTCTGCATATCTGAGATTACTGATATTTCTCCCAGCAATCTTGATTCTAGCTTGTGCTTCATCCAGCCCAGTATTTTACATGATGTACTCTGCATATATGTTAAATAAACAGGATGACAATATACAGCCTTGACGTACTCCTTTCCCAATTTGGAAACAGTCTGTTGTTCTGTGTCCAGTTCTAACTGTCGCTTCTTGAACTGCATACAGATTTCTCAGGGGGCAGGTCAGGTGGTCTGGTAGTCCCATCTCTTTAAGAATTTTTCACAGTTTGTTGTGATCCACACAGTCAAAGGCTTTGTCATAGTCAATAAAGCAGATGTTTTTCTGGAACTCTCTTGCTTTTTCAATTATCCAGCAGATGTTGGTAATTTGATATCTGGTTTCTCTGGCTTTTCTAAATCCAGTGTGAACATCTGGAAGTTCACGGTTCAGGTACTGTTGAAGCCTGGCTTGGAGAATTTTGAGCATTACTTTGCTAGTGTGTAAGATGAGTGAAATTGTGCGTAGTTTGAACATTGTTTACATTGCCTTTCTTTGGGATTGGAATGAAAACTGAATTTTTCCAGTCTTGTGGCCACTGATGAGTTTTCCAAATTTGCTGGCATATGGAGCACAGCACTTTCACACCATCATCTTTTAGGATTTGAAATAGCTCAACTGGAATTCCATCACCTCTGCTAGCTTTGTTCGTAGTAATGCTTCCTAAGGCCCACTTGACTTCAAATTCCAGGATGTCTGGCTCTAGGTGGGTGATCACACCATCATGGTTATCTGGGTCGTGAAGATCATTTTTACATAGTTCTTCTGTGTATTCTTGCCACCTTTTCTTAATATCTTCCGCTTCTGTTAGGTCTATACCATTTCTGTCCTTTATTGTGCCCATCTTTGCATGAAATGTTCTCCTGGTTCTCTAATTTTCTTGAAGAGATCTCTAGTCTTTCCCATGTACACACTGCTATATTTAAAATGGATAATCAACAAAGACGTAATGTATAGCCCATGGAACTCTGCTCAATATTATGTGCCAGGCTATATGGAAGGGAGTTTCAGGGGAGAATGGATACATGCATACGTGCAGTTGAGTTCCTTCTGTGTTCACCTTAAACCACCACAACATTGTTAATCGGCCATATTGCAAAACAAAATGCTTTTAATGTTAAACAAAATTAAAATTAAGGAAAAAAAAAGAGGCCACCACAATGAGAAGTCCAAGCACCACAACTACAGGGTAGTAGCCCCCCTCTCAACACAAGTAGAAAAGAGCCCACGAAACAGTGAATATTCAGCATAGACAAGAACAAATAAATACACTAATTTTTTTAATTATTAAAAAAAAAAGCTTCAAGTAGCCCTGTAAGAGACCAAATGTTTGAAACAATTGTATCTCCAGAAGATGTCTGTCCAAGAAGATGCTCTCAACTCTCAATTCCACATAGAACCAGGAGTAATTAAACATCTCACCTAAAACGTACCCCAGAGAAAAGAATTCAGTATATTTCAGTGAATGTTCACCAAAACCAAAACATTTCCCTCCTTGACTCTTGGCTTTCATACCCTCTTCTGCATATGATTTTTAAAGTATTTTCTGTTAAGGACAAATACAGGGTCAGTAAAAGACATTTTCACAGAAAGGCACAGAGCTGTACCCTAGGAACAAGATTGAGACAGGCATGAAACTAAGTGGCCAGGGATACAGAACAGATTGAAGCTTCAAATTAATTTTACCAAAGGATTTGCCTGGTATCTATTCATTCCTGTACTGGGTTGCAGTGGTGGGATCTTGTGATCTCCTAAAAGTAAGAATCAAAACCACAATGAGATACCACTTCATATCTACCAAGATAGTTATACTCAAAAAAAATGAAAAACAACAAGCATGATGAGAATGTAGAGAAATTGGAACCCTCATACATTGTTGGCGGGCATGTAAAGCGGTGCAGTGGTGGAAAATATGCAGTTTCTCAAAAAGTTAAACACAGAATTACCATAGCAATTTCACTCCTAGATATACACCCAAAAAGATTGAAAACAGGTATTCAAATACTTGTACACATATGTTCACAGTAGCATTGTTCACAATAGCTAAAAGATAGAAACAAGTATCTATCAACTAATGAATGGATAGACAAATCATTGTACATACATACAATGAAAAGGAATAGTATTCAGCCATAAAAAGGAATGCAGTATTGATACATGCTATGATGCTGATGAACTTCAAAAACATTTTGCCAAGTGAAAGAAGTCAGTCACAAAAGGTTACATGTATGATTCCATTTATATGAAATATCCATAAAATGTAAACCCATAGAGATAGAGAGCAGACTGATGGTTTCCAGGGACTAAGGGGAGGAAGGAATAGACAGGAACTACTTCATGGATGTAGGGTTTTATTTGCGGGCAAGGAAAATGTTCTGGAACTAGATAAAGGTATTAAATGTTTGTAAAACATTATGAATGTGCTAAACGCCGCAGAACTATACAGCTGAAAATGATTAATTTTATGTTATTTGAATTTCACCTCAATTTTTTTTTTTTACTTTATTTTACTTTATAATACTGTATTGGTTTTGCCATACATTGTCATGTTTGGGATCGCATGTACACCTCAATTTTAAAAGGAGACAGGAAATATTAACAATTATAATAATAGCACAGATTTCAAACAGTAAGGAAGTCAGTTTATATAATGGTCTTCAAAATGTGAAAATGCCCAGAGTAAACTAGAGTTTGGACAGAAGAGGGAGCAAGAAACACACAGACATATAGAATTTACATTTTTTTTAAATTCTGAAAATACATAGATTTTTTTTTCCAGTATCATGTCACTACTCTTCTCCTTGAATTGCAATATCTTCTAAAATTAGTAGAGAAATTTTAAAATGAATAAACACTTCAATACCGAGAAAGAAATATTGAGGACTCACATAATTTTCAGCATGATGGACTGACCTGAGAGATCATTCAGTCCAACTGCCCTTATTTTACAAATGGGAAACATAGACTCAGAGAGACAACCTACATGCCTCGCCCAAGGTCACATCACAGAACTGGAGCTAGCAGCAGCCTGGGGTTGTTTGGGGACTGTGCTTTCCAGGATAGAAGCTCCAACTGTGTTCTCTGTGGTTTTATTTTTTTCTCTTGAATCACATATCTAAAATGTTTCCAGGCCTGTAGCAAATCACTGTCAGACACCCCTTCCTCAGCTTTTCAGCATTCACATCCAAGGAAAATCAGGTTAAAATTAACATCTCTAGCACAGCCTTACATGGTAAAGCCCCAAACATTCAGCCCGGCATGTGTCAGATGTTAGCAGAGCAAGCCAGCCCACTGTGGCCTTATTCCCAGGAAGGGGAAGTGGGGGTTAAGAGACTATGTACATGCCACCTACCTGTCAGCTATGGTCAACACATCTTTTTGAGAATCAGTCCAAAGGGCCTGAACTCCTCTCCCAGATGCTGCCATCCAGACCATTCTTCCAGCCCTCGCCTTCTATACTAGAGGGCTGATTAAGCAGTTTCCCCAAACAAAGACCATTCTCTCCCAAGCCAGCTGTCTAAATAAATTTTTGCTTTTTTTTTTTAACCCAACTGCATGCATGTCTTAGGACTTCTTTTGAACTTGCCGGTGTAATCCCTTCCTCCCCTTCCTACCCCAGTTACCAGGATGAGACACTTTCTTAATGGCCTCCACAAAAGCAGAATCTGCAGTGAACACCCTACATATATTTTGACTCAAGGTTATAACGCAGATAAAGAACAGTCACAGCCAGAACTAAACTTGAAAGCTCCCTACCCCGAGAGGGCAACCCCAAACTGGATACCAGCATCTCAAACATTACTATTTAATTTTGCTAACAGAGGCCATTTGTCTTCATTAAATTTTCAAATGTTCAGCTCCTGAAATACAATTTTCTTGTCAAATGCAAATTTATGTCAGTATCATTAGGAGCACTAATACAGCCCAATGTCATACCAGAATGGCTTCTCTCCCTCTAATTATTTAATTTTGAATAAAAGTGGGATTTTATTTTGGGATTAAGAGTGGGCTCTGGAGTTACCCACGTGGTCTTAGGTAACTGTATATAACCTCCTTTGACTTCAGTTGGTTCATCTCTAAAATGACATAACCATGAGCATCTACCTCTTAAAGCAACTTTGAGAAGACAGAATGTTTGCAGTGCATCTATGAGTGCCTGGCACATTCTAAGTGCTCAATAAATGTTATCTACTAATATCCTTCCCCAGAGAAGGCATGTTAATTACTCTTCAATCATGGAAAAGAGCCTGTCCACAGCTAGGGGTAGACTATTGCTAATATTTAGGGCAACGTATCTTCAGGAACAGCTCAAAGAATAATCCAGGAGTCCTCAACCTATGATCTAATGCCTGATGATCTGAGGTGGAGCTGATATAGTAACAACAGAAATAAAGTGTACAGTAAATGTAATGCATTTAAATCATTCCAGAAACCATCCTCCCTCCCCCGGCCATGGAAAAATTATCTTCCACAAAACTGGTCTCTGGTGCCCAAAAGGCTGGGGACTGGTGCACAAACCTGTCTATTCTGAACTTCCACAGGCTCCAAAAGGACTCCTGAGTTGGAGGGCCTGATCTACAGCCCTCTCCAGATCTTATTCCCTCTCCAACATGCCAGAACTCCTCTGCTTGTGTACCTCTAGCAATAGGAAACTCCCCTCTTCACCTTTTTTGGCTTCACGCCTTCATGCCTTTTTTGGCTGCTTACTGTTTCTACTTCTGTCCTCTGGGTCCATGCAGCAGAAGGTGCTTAGTCCTTCAAACACGTAAAATTATCATGTTTCTGAAAATCCCCATGTTCCTAAAGTGTTATCCCAGGGCCTGATTGATAGCCCCTGCATAGGAACTCTTGCTTGTCAATACACTTCAGAACCATCCAGTTTCTAGAAAGGAGGCTGCCCAGCTCTAAGGCAGCCAGAGTGGAAAGAGGATTGTAAAGAAAGCAAGGGGAACGTCTTCTTTACCCTTCTACCCATGAAATAAGCAATGAAGTAATATATGAAAAATATTCAGCATGGAGTTTGACACATAATATTCACTGAACACTCTGTTTCCTCTCTCCTCCCTTCCTAAAGTCATATGGAAAGCGTAAATAAGTTAGGTTCTGGGCTTCCCTTGTGGCTCAGCTGGTGAAAAATTTGTCTGCAATGTGGGAGACCTGGGTTTGATCCCTGGGTTGGGAAGATCCCCTGGAGAAGTGAAAGGCTACCCACTCCAGTATTCTGGCCTAGAGAATTCCACGGACTATACCCATGGGGTCGCAAAGAGTCAGACACAACTGAGTAACTTTCACTTTTACTTCATGTTGGGTTCTAATTACATTGCTGGAGACTCAGGAAGATCTAGTAGCTTGCCCTCAATTACAGAGTGGTTGAGCAAGGATATGAACTCAGGCCACCTGATGTAAAGGCCCTTGTGTTTTCCTCTGCACCAGACATGTCTTCCACAGCTCATCATAACATGCTTAAGGACTCAGCTGCAACACAAACTACTCATTCACATTGAGCCTGCAGTCACTGACTTTGATTGGGCTCCATCAAGCTACCATAGTCAATAAAAATATCCCTCTAGACCAGGGCTCTGCAAAGTGTAATCTGTGGGTCAAATTTCACCACTGCTTGTTTTTGTAAATGTAGACTTTTGGGAACATAGCCACGCCCATTTATGTTCATATTATGGCTGTTTTCACACTGCAATGGCAGAGTGGAATAGAGGCTGTATGGTCTCCAAAATCTAAAATATGTATGAGGTAGCCCACTACAAAATAAAAGTTTGTCAACCCTTCTCTAGACCCACACTGTACTGGCAATAGCCCTTTGTCCCACAGATAATCCTAAAACCACGAGTGAGAGGAACAATGAAATCACAATGCTTTGAAATAGTATTTCTCTCAGTGGATATTTCTTAAATACATGTCTGTGTGTTGGCACTTTTTCCATATTAACTATAATCCACTTTTCTAGGATTGGCTATACAATCACAGAACTATTGTAACACCTGTTTCAATCTTTGTTTCATGTGATAATTTCTCAAATTGCTGTAAGAGTAGCTTTGTGGAAAACACTTTCCATTTTTCCAACTTCCAGGCAGGTTGCCTCTTCCCCCATGTGTGGTTTTGGTAGGACTTTCAATCAAGGTGCCCTGCCCTCCTCTAACCAAAGATAGGCTTGAGACCCAAATGGCCCATTAGGACTCCTTTCCCAGAATTTCACACCTGTAATATCACAACTCATGGCCAGAAATTTAGTGAGAACTGATTTGTACCTGCAGCAGTGTCCTTCCAAGATTCCTGATTCCTGCTGCTCTGCAAATTGTCCTTTCCAAGCCTGGTTCTTCAGATGTAAGCTCCACTTATTAAACTAAGTTGACCAGATCAGTGTGTCACTTGTAACCAGTCCCAGCTGATATAATCAGTTCATAAAAACCTGCAGGGTAGGAGAATTTGTCTCTAAGGAAACATATTCCTTCTAAACAAAATAAAACTAGAGGAGAAAGGTCTTGATTAACCTATAAAACCTTAGAAGAGATTTTTAATTCAATTTTTGAATGCAGAAACATATAAGGAGATTATGATCATCATGTCAGATTTTAAGTTAGTACCAATAGTCATCGTATAGTGAATTCCTGATGCCCATGTAATCTTACTTCTCTAGGAGTAGTAGCTGATTTCTTTGGGACAACATGGTACCTTTACTATTGAGCCTCAGCAGTTACCTCCCCAAAGTGTCCACTTGGGGACATTTGCCAGTTTGTGATGATAAAATCTTGGGTGAGGATTTTTATTGTCTTTAACATGTAACTGACAAGATAACAAAACATAACTCACCACGTCTGATTCCTGACATTCACACCAGAGGGTGCTGGGGGATGCTAGGAACTAGGATGATCCAGGAGATCAATGCAAACTAATCAGTGCAGGGGTACCCACAGCCTCTGGTCTCAACACCAAGAAGTCTGCCAGGCAGTGAGAAAGCAGTGGGTACCCAAAGGACAGAAAAAATGAAAATCTGAAATTCAATTCCTGCATGAATTGAACTGTAGAAGGACTCTGAAGATCATTTTGTTGTTGTTGTTCAGTTGCTAAGTCGTGTCTGACTCTTTGCAACCCCATGGACTACAACATGCCAGGCTTCCCTGTCCTTTGCTATCTCCCAGAGTTTGCTGAAACTCATGTCCATTGAGATGGTGATGCCATCCAACCATCTATTCCTCTGTCACCCCCTTCTCCTTCTGCCCTCAGTCTTTCCCAGCATCAGGGTCTTTTCAAATAAGTCAGCTTAAGACCATTTAATCCACTGACTATCTGAGGAAGGAATTCCCTTTCGAAAAAAAAATCCTGAAAATTGGGTGTCACAAGAGCAGTCCATACGAATACCATCAGTGATGGTAAACTCATTGCCTGTAAAGCAGCGCACTTCATTTTTAGACAGCACAAATTGTTAGCAACTTCTAACAACTCTGATTTGAATAAAATCACAAAAAAATACTCCTCCCTTTTTTCTGTGGTCATCCTTCATACCTACATTGATCATAGTTTTCATAGCCCACTATACCTTCTCAACTCCTAACCCAATACCACAAATGGTCCAAATCATTTTTCATGTGCCACGGATTAAATTTTTACTTTCCTGCCTGTAGAGGTCAACCGGGCCCTAGCAGGAAAGATATGGCACACCCAAATTTAGTAACATGTGGACAGATTAATGAAAGGACCATTTACAGAAGTGGGAGCAGAGGGTAGGGAAAGTAAAAGGGATTGTACAATACCCCAGGGTATTGAAGAAACAGGGAAAACAGTTAACAGAACCTGGATACGGAGCAAGCAAAGTAAAGAGGATTGCCTGGCAGGACCTGTGACCTTCAGCTTCAGATGGTAGCCTCACAGGAATGAGTTGGTAAAATAAACACTCTTCCCTACCTCTTCTCCTTGACTCTGATCTCCTGCCAGAGCATTCCACTGGGCAAACACAATTGGAAACTTGAGGGAAAGGGAGTCCATCAGTGCACTTTATACAAGGTTAGACCCTTGGAACATAGAGCAGAGCAGTGAGAAGAGGAGGAGGAGCAAATGGAAAATATCACAGGACATCTCATGTCATGTCTATTCAGCCTGTGTGTGTGTGTGTGTGTGTGTGTGTTAGTAGCTCAGTCGTGTCTGATTCTTTGCAACCCCATGGACTGTAGCCCGCCAGGCTCCTCTGTCCATGGAGTCCTCCAGGCAAAAATACTGGAGTGAGTAGCCATCCCCTTCTTCAGGGGATCTTCCTGACCCAGGGATGAAACCTGGGTCTCCTGCATTGTAGGTGGACTCTACCGTCTAAGCTACCAGGGAAGCCCACTCAGCATGTATACACTTTTTAAAAAAATCTTTATGTGTCTATTTGGCTTCATCGAGTCTTATTTGTGGCACAAGAGATCTTCATTGCCTCATGCGGCATCTTTCATTGCGGGACACAGACTCTCCAGTTGTAGCACGAAGGCTTAGTTGCTCCGAGGCATGTGGGATCCTAGTTCCCCCACCAGGAATCAAATCCATGTCCTCTGCATTGCATCACAGACTTTTAACCACTGAACCACCAGAGAAGTCCCATGCATTCACTTTATTCTGGTAACAGCACCTCAGTTTTCTTATGGGGAACCCCTTCCCTCCCATTCTCCTGTCACATGATTTAAGCCCATTTGATAGCATCTCTACCAGCAGGGGAGGTCCTGTGACTCAGGCCTGCCCAGTCAGCACCACATCCCTCTAACCACGGTAACTGGCTCAGAAATAAACATAAAACTCATTTAAGGGCAATGCAAAGCAAACTGCTGTTTTTCTGCAGGAGAGGCATGCTCTCCTTCCCCTTATATTGGAAGATATTAGCCTGGAGCTACTGGAAGCTACATGGCCCCCCAAGGGAAGAACCTGGATAAAGAGAAAGTCAACTCAGAGGAAGGCAGAGCCAAGAGAGAGAAAGACTCATTCCTGATAATGTTGTTTTGAGCTCTTATATCCAATTGTGCCTGAAATCTACCCTGTCCATTCAGGGTATTTAAATGATATTGAAGGGAGTCTCCTGGTTAGGAACCTGTGGTTAGGAACCTGTCTTATAATGCAGGGGATGTGAGTTCAGTCCCTAGTCTGGGAATGGAGATCTCATGTGTGCAGAGCAACTGGGCCCATGAGCCACACTGGACAGCCTGCTTTCCCCAGTGTAAGACCTCAACGGTGCACCAACAATCCCGCATGCCACAAATGGGACCCAAGGCAGCCAAATAAATAAATAGACAAATATTAAAAATAATAATAATAAATGATATTGAAAAGACAAGATCCTGTAGTTTAAAGAGCACTGGTTCCATCACCTTCTAGCTAGGTAACATTGCCAAAACACTTCACTTTGTGATTTTCAAGTTCCTTGACTTTAAAACAGGAAATTTTAAAAAATAAAAAATTAAACAGGAAATTATAATGCCCTGCCACCCTCTTAGGCTTATTGTGAGTACCAAAAAAGATCACAGATTTAAAGGTCCCTTGTGAACTGCAAGGCATTGTGTAAATATCACAGATTCTCCTCCAGGTCATCCCCACCTTCAGATCCACCACCCTCAGGCCATTGGTAACACACTGTTCCATAGTCAGGGGCACACAACATTCTAAAATTACTTCCCAGGCTGAGTAATGACATTGGAAAGCAGCTGTCAAGAGCAATGGCAATCTCCACATTGCCAAATGGAAAGAAAGAACGAAAGAAATCGACAAAATTGGCTTTATTTTAAAGAGACAGACTGGAATCAGCAACTAAGAAACAGAATCATGAGAAAAATTCTACTGAATTAAAAACTATGTCCGAAACAATGTCAGAACAGAGGAAGACAGAAACAGGCAAAAGTGAAGAAAAATAGTCCCTGCTCTGGGGCACTGTGATTCAAGCTGCAATAATCACAGCTGGGAAGCAACAGAGTCAAAATCAAAAACCACAGAACAGACAAGACAGAGCGCTTCCCTGAGGACAGAGAACTGTCAAAAGGGAAAGCCCATATGTTACAACCATAAAATACTGGGAAAGAATCAAGGCAGAGGCCAGCCAGTGGGGCGGTAAACCCAAGCTCAGAAAAACAGAAAGATATGGTCTCACGGCTGAAGCCAGCATGATGGTGAGCACAGAATCTGAGAGCACTTCACCCAGTGGCTAAACCCCATGTGGAAATTTCAAAACTGGAATGGGAAAAATGTGAAGCACAGCTAGGAAAATGTCTTACCACAGAGGCAAAAGAGAAAACCACATCTGCAAAGTGCTTCAGTGTGCTCCTCAGTAGCTCACCTCACAAACAGCAGGCTTGGATAAAGTGCGTGGCTGTGTGCTGGTCCAGCAATTTGATTCTATCGCAGACTGAAATTAAAGAGCAGAGGAAAAATTGACCATCAACATGCCGAGTGCGCCATAGTTTACCAATGGACTAAAAACTGAAAGATAGGTTAAGTCCAAATGAAAGTAAAATCTCTCTCGTCCAACTGAAGAAACAAAGTGCTCAAAGGAAACGTATTTCAAAAATGACTTTTAGCATCAAGCCAAGGACTGTGTTAAATTTTATGTGGGTTTTCCAGGTGGTACTAGTGGTAAAGAATCTGCCTGCCAGTGCAGGAAACATAAAAGATGTAAGTTTGATCCCTAGGTTGGGAAGATCCCCTTGAAAAGGGAAGGGTAACCTACTCCAGTATTCTTGCCTGGAGAATCCCATGGACAGAGGAGACAGAAGCAACACAGTCCTTCCCCTATCCTCAACGCACCCCCAATCAAATAACAATCCCGTTGAGAAGGAAAATCTCACTAGACCAAGACAGAACATAGGATGGAATACAGCAGCTGGAACAAACCAGACTTATATAGCTGTAAAGCAGGTGTCTGCTCAGTGAAAGTCCCCCCCACCAAAAAAAAAAAAAAAACACAGACTCACATCACATCTCCCTTGTTTAGAAGGAAATGAATAAATCAACTGGAAAAGATTTGTTGGTACTTTCCTCCCCATCCCAATCATCCCTCCCCAAACAGAGCATCATTCTGCCCCTCCCACATCCAGACTGTATTTCGAATCCTTCTTTCCTTGATTCCTGTTACTACTACCCTTGTCTTGGCCACTGTCTTCTCTTGCCTGGACTGCCCAGACTATCTGCTTATTCCCATCCTCTGTCCCTTATAATCAGTCCTCTGCTCATGTAAGCTAGATCAAAACCCTGCCATGGCTGCCAAGACTACAATGAAATACCAACTCCTCCAAGACCCTGTACCTTCCAGCTTCTGACCACTCCTTTAGCTCATTTCATGCGACTCTCCACCTCACTCCATCCAGCCTCACTGACTGCTCCGTTCTGTGAATGCGCCACACTCTTTGCCACCAAAATATTTTAGCATATACTTTTCTCTGTCTGTGATGCTGTTCCCTCCCACTCTTTACCTAACTCTTCTTCACCATGAAGTCTCAATTTAAAAGTTTCTCCTGGGTATTCCCTGGCCGTCCAGTGGCTAGGATTCCACACTTTCACTGCATAGGGCCCAAGTTCAATCCCTGGTCAGGGAACTAAGATCCCAAAAGTTGCATGGTGTGGCTAAAAATCAAACAAGTTCCTTCCCTCAGAGAAATCCCTCTATTGCTGCTACTGCTAAGTCACTTCAGTCATGTCCGACTCTGTGCAACCCCACAGACAGCAGCCCATCAGGCTCCCCCGTCCCTGGGATTTTCCAGGCAAGAACACTGGAGTGGGTTGCCATTTCCTTCTCCAATGCATGAAAGTGAAAAGTGAAAGTGAAGTCACTCAGTCATGTCCGACTCCTAGCGACCCCATGGACTATAGCCTACCAGGCTCCTCCATCCATGGGATTTTCCAGGCAAGAGTACTGGAGTGGGTTGCCGTTGCCTTCTCTGGAAATCCTTCTAAGCTCCCACCAAAAATTAGGCCTCAGAGCACCCTGTACTTTTCTTTACCATAGTTGGTAATTACACATATTTATTTTGTCTCTCACTCCTCACAATACTAAAAAGTTGGGAACTTCTCTGCTTGCTCCCTACTGTACACCCAGCTCCTAGATTAGACCCTGGCACCCAGAAGGGGATCAGAAAATACTTGCTGAATGAAAAAATATTCTCTGCACTAACATGGTGTACAAAAGTAGAAATTATGTCCTCTTTATTCAAAGTGCATCCAATCTAAAATACACAAAACAAACAAACAGGATAAAATAGAAGATAATCACATGTAGGACAGACTATATGGAAAGTGTCATAGAGGTGTATAGGCACTCCACATAAGTTACAAAACAAAAAACACTAAGAAATTTCTATCTTCAGGGGAACCCCCCCATGGAGTCACTAGTAATCACTATTTTCTACAAAGGCAGAACCAAAAATAAAACAAATAAATTAAAAAAAAATAAAACCCACCTACCTGTCCATAAACAGAAACCAAAGAATCTCTGCTTACTAACCTAGGATTGCAACCAGTGAAAAGTGAAAATGTTAGTTGCTCAGTCGTGTTCAGCTCTTTGCAACCCAATGGACTGTAGCCCACCAGGCTCCTCTGTCCATGGGATTTTCCAGGCCAGAATACTAGAGCGGGTTGCCATGCCCTTCTCCAGAAGATCTTCCCCACCCAGGGATTGAACCTGGGTCTCCTGCATTGCAGGCAGATTCTTTACTGTCTGAGGCACCCGGAAACCAACCGATAGCTAACTGCACCAGCAGCACCAAAACTATGCTGACTGCCTGTGTAGTTCCCAAATTCACATCACCTGAGAAGTACAGAAATATGGAAGAAAAAACTAAACCCCAAAACTGGTTCCACTTGAAGACAAAGTGTTGGAAAGCATCACACCTATACTTAAACAAGGAACAAGCTAAAGAAACTGCAAAGTAACAATTTTTTATGAAATCAGAAAACTGAGGTCCCAGAGCCAATAACCAACACAGAACCTGAGGAAAGACAGGTATCCACAAGGAAGAAACAGGACCCAGGCCTTAAACTGGGACAAACACCTGACACCACAGAAGCCACTAAGGAGAATTTAGTTAGAAATGTTTAACAAATTACTGAAGGCCAAACAGAGGCTCACTAAGGGCTACAGTAATAGAAGCTGGGTGAAGGGTGTATGGGAGCTTCCTGGACTATCTTTGCAACTCTTCTTTAAGTCCAAAACTATTTACAACAAAAATAACTGGGGACTCATGAGTGCTACTGAACGTGGACAGAGGCAAACTGAAAACATGTCTCCTGGGATGTCTCCTACCCCAGGCATGCATGGAACTCTCAAAAGAAACAGTGTCCATGAAGATGACATCCCTCACCAAGAATATGGGGAAGAAAAAAAAAAAAAGGAACTCTAATGACTAAGTCAGTCCACAGACCCAACAAACAGAAGTTTTTCACCCCTGAAAAAGTATGTATACAATTATTTTGCATTTCTAGAAATTAGAATTGAGGTTCACTTCACATTAATGAAAATAAATGCAGAATGAAGGCACGGGATGCATGGACACACACACAAAAAAAACAGAAAACCCATTGGTAAATTTAAGCAAGAATTGACTATAAAAATAATGAGGATGGGGGCATGAGGTATATGAGAACTCCAAGTACTTTCCACTCAATTTTGCCATGAACCTAAAATTGCTTTTAAAAAAGTTTACTTTTTAAAAAATAAATACATGATGATAACTTTTTTGTATGGAAAACAAAATGGAATTAAAATACTAGATAAAAATAGCACAGAAGATGGAAAAGCTACTCAAAGCAGACCACAGAAGAAATATTTAAAGGAAGTCAAAGAATTCTAAAATTATTCATCTTATTCAGGAAGAAGACAGAAATATTAATTTACTTTAGACATTGTTGAAAAATATATATGTGACTAACTGCTTCCTTTTAAAAATCAGCTTCAAGATGACAACACACACTGATACAAATGGAAGAACTTCCTCTGAAAAAAACCTTAAAACTGAGCAACTTCTACACACGGGGCAAAGCAGAAGTCCACAGCAAGCAGGTGGGAAAGGTTGGGACACAGGCCCAGTCCCCTCCCCGCATCCCGCATTCGGCAGAAGACCCTCAGTCAGAAGGAAACAGCACCCAGAACACCTCTGAGGAGCAAAGGATTTAAATGAACCCCAGCCTATAAGAACTGCACCTGAAAGATGAGCCCCCAAAATGTCTAGCTTTGAAAATCAACTGGGGCTCATGTGCCAAAGACCCAGAAGACTGCAGGGACCTGAGCAAACCCGGGTTTGCCTGACCGGGGGCCCAGCACGGAGCACCCGCTGGGCACCCAGACTTTGTGTGGAGGAGGCTCCTCTGCTTGTCCAGGAACTTCAGCCTGAGGCGCAGGCCTCTGACTTGACACACATTCGGGGTCTTACTGGAGTGCTCTCTGCCAGAGAAGACTGGTGGCCAGATGTCTGTACCTGCTCTCCGCCTCGCCTCAGCCGGGCGCCATGTTAGCGCCTCAGGATGCCCGCCGTCTCCCGGAAGCGAGCTCTTCACGCCTCCAGCTGCCCGAGTCGGTCTTCACAGCTGCCGCCAAATGAAGTCCGTTGATCACCTGGCTCTGTGGGCAATTGCCCGTAGGCCAAAAGAGCCAAAGCTTAGGAAGGTTGGAAACACGCCATGTCTCAGAGCTCGTAATGGTGGACTCTGAAGAACAAACTTGAGACTCCAGAACTCAGGCTTCCAGAAGTAAATGCTGTCTTCTTGTATTCGTCAGTTTGAGCGAAAAGCCCTGAAATGGGCATTTTCTTTAAGTCTGCAGTTCCTATCTTGGAGTGACTCCTCATTTACCTCAAGAGAATAATCTCAGGCATTTACAAGTATTGAGCTACAAAACAGTTCTGACAGTTTAAAAGCGGATTAAAGATGATTTTTTTCTCAGCTTTTGCTGATCCACATGTTCTATAAAAAGATAAATTACTTTGGGTTTTTTTTAATATTTATTTTTATTTATTTGGCTGCAAAGGGTCTTAGTTGTAGCATGTGGGATCTAGTTCCCCGACCAATAATTGAACTCCAGCCCCCTGCACTGTAAGTACAGACTCTTAGCCACTGGACCACCAAAGAAGTCCCATTTTCATATTTTAAAAAGAGGTTTTTTAATATCGGAAAGGAACTTAAGATGTTTAATATCCTTTCATGGTCTACCATCATGTGACTTTATTTATGGTAGGCAAATACTGGATTTTAAGGTACATTAAGTCTCAAGCTAACACAAGCCTGTTGAAAACATTAGAGATTAACATTTTTAAAGCTATTAGATTTTATAGTCATAATTATCCTGTCTTGTCTGTGTTGATGACAAAAACACAGACAAATTGCTGATGATGTTCCGTCCTACCCCCAGCCTGATTTTTGCTTTGCAAACTTTCCTTCATCTTTCAAGTTCCACTCCCTGGTTCCTTGGTCTGGACTTCCACAAAACAGGAGGCACATCTGAATCTTAACCTTAAATCTTAAAGTAACCCGATGTGTTACTTTACCTGATTCCCAATTAAACTAAAAGATCCTTGAGGACAGAAGCTAGTTCTATTTTTTTTCCTCTGTCTTTTTTTTAGTTGATGTATAGTATACATTTCAGGTGTACAATATAATAATTCACTATTTTTAAAGTGAATATAGTTATGGGAAAATATTGGCTATATTCTCGGTGCTGTACCATATATCCTCATAGTTTGTAACTCTTAATCCTCTACCCCTAACTTGTCCTTATCTGGGAATCTGTTTCATTTTTTAAATTCCACACATAAGTGATATTATACAGTTATTTGTCTGTCACTGTCCAACTTATTTCACTAAGCAAATTACCCTCCAAGTCCATCTGTGTTGTTGCAAATGGCAAAATTTCATCCTTTTTATAGCTAACTAGTATTCCATTGTATATATGTATCACATCTTCCTTATCCATTCATCTGTTGATGGACATTTAGGTTGCTGCCTATCTTGGCTATTGTAAATAATGCTTCTATGAACATTAGTAAGCATATATCATTTCAAATTAATGTTTTTGTTTTCAGATATATAACCAGGGATGGAATTGCTAGATCATATGGTAGTTCTGGGCTCCCCAGCTGGCTCAATGGTAAAGAATCTACCTGCCACTGCAGGAGACACCAGAGACTCGAATTCAATCCCTGGGTGGGGAAGATCCCCTGGAGGAGGAAATGGCAAGCCACTCCAGTATTCTTGCTGAGAAAATCCCCTGGATAGAAGAGCCTTGAAGGGCTACAGTCCGTGGAGTTGCAAAAGAGTCAGACATGACAGCATGCACACGAGCACACACAGTAGTTCTATTTTTAGTTTTTTGAGACACTGCCATACTCTTTCTACAGTGGCTGCACCAATTTACATTCCCACCAACTGTGTACAAGAATTTCCATTTCTCCACATCCTCTCCAGCATTTGTTATTTGTGTTCTTTTTGATGATAGCCATTCTGATGTGTGAGGTGATACCTCATTTTCGTTTTGATTTGCATTTAGCAATTTTGAGCATCTTTTCATGTGCCCGTTAGCCATCTGTATGTCTTTAGAAAATGTATATTCAGGTCTTCTGCCCATTTCTTAGTTGGGTTGTTTGTTTTTTGATGTTGAGTTGTATGAGTGGTTTATGTATTTTGAAGATTAACCACTTATTGGTTGTATCACTTGCAAATCTTTTCTTGCATTCAATAGGTTGCCTTCTCATTTTGATGATGGTTTCTTTTGCTGTGCAAAGGCTTTTAAGGTTTATCAGACCCCATTTGTTAATTTTTGCTTTTGTTTCCTTTGCCTTAGGAGACAGATCCAAAAACAATAGTACTACAATTTATGCAGAGGGTAAATCTTAATAGACTTTTTATTCCCAGGTACTAGCACAGCTTGTTTGTGAATGAAAAGGAATTAGAAACTCATTATGAATCAATAGAAGGTAACTCTGTTTCTTAATAAGACTTGGCACCCAATGTCAGTGTGGATTTTTTCCCCACACCAAGCAGCTCCCCAACACCAGCAGGATATCCTACAGTTTAACTCAATCCTAACACTAACTACTGGGAGATAACATCAGATTCCTCAGATTAAGTGCTCAGTCCTATAAGACTGCTGCCACCACCACCCTACTTTAGATGCAAGTTCAGATTGTCACCTGTGCTTCTGACCAACTGGCTATAATTTGGATATTCCAGTAACCTCCTCTCTAGGTTCAGTTAATTTGCTAGAACAGTTCACAGAATTCAGAGAAATGTTTTACTTACTAGATTACCAATTTGTTATAAGGGGGGGAATAGCCAGATGGAAGAGATACATAGTTGGGGCAAGGTACATGGGAAGGACACGGAGCTTCCATGCCCTCTCCAACCAAGCACATGGTTCTCCCCAAAGCCCCCATGTTCACCAACTCAAAAGCACGCCAAATTCCACTCTTTTGGGGGTTTTTGGTGGCTTCATTACATCTTCATGATTGATTAAGTCATTGAAAATTGATGACTGAGCTCAATCTCCAGACCCTTTCTCCTCCTAGGAGAAAATCGTGTCCGACTCTTTGCGACCCCACAGAGTGCAGCATGCCAGGCTTCCCTGTCCATCACCAACTCCCGCAGCTTGCTCAAACTCATGTCCATGTCCATGAGTTAAATAAGCAGGGTGACAATATACAGCCTTGATGTACTTCTTTCCCAATTTGGAACCAGTCCATTGTTCCATGTCCAGTTCTAATTGTTGCTTCTTGACCTTGAAAATACAGATTTCGCATACAGATTTCTCAGGAGGCAGGTACGGTGGTCTCATATGCCCATCTCTTTAAGAATTGTCCACAGTTTCTCATGATCCACACAGTCAAAGGCTTTGGCATAGTCAATAAAGCAGAAATAAACGTTTTTCTGGAACTCTCTTGCTTTTTCAATGATCCAGTCAATGTTGGCAATTTGATCTCTGGTTCCTCTGCCTTTTCTAAATCCAGCTTGAACATCTGGAAGTTCATGGTTCAGGTACTGTTGAAGCTTGGCTTGAAGAATTTTGAGCCTTACTTTGCTAGTGTGTGAGATGAGTGCAGTGGTACGGTAGTTTGAGCATTCTTTGGCATTGCCTTTCTTTGGGATTGGAGTGAAAACTGACCTTTTCCAGTCCTGTGGCCACTGCTGAGTTTTCCAAATTTGCTGCCATATGGACTGCCACACTTTCACAGCATCATCTTTTAGGATTTGAAATAGCTCAGCTGGGATTCCATCATCTCCACTAGCTTTGTTCGTAGTGATACTTCCTAAGGCCCACTTGACTTCGCATTCCAGAATGTCTGGCTCTAGGTGAGCGATCACACCATTGTGATTATCTGGGCCATGAAGATTGTTTCCATACATTTCTTCTGTGTATCCTTACCACCTCTTCTTAATACCTTCTGCTTCTGTTAGGTCCATACCGTTTCTGTTCTTTATTGTGCCCATCTTGCATGAAATATTCCCTTCGTATCTCTAATTTTCTTGAAGAAACCTCTAGTCTTTCCCATTCTATTGTTTTCCTCTATTTCTTTGCATCGATCACTGAGGAAGGCCTTCCTATCTCTCCTTGCTATTCTTTGGAACTCTGCATTCAGATGGGTATATCTTTCCTTTTCTCCTTTCCTTTCTCCTTTCGCCTTTCACTTCTCTTCTTTTCACAGCTATTTGTAAGGCCTCCGCAGACAGCCATTTTGCCTTTTTGTGTTTCTTTTTCTTGGGGACAGTCTTGATTACTGCCTCCTGTACAATGTCACAAACCTCCATCCATAGTTCTTCAGGCACTCTGTCTATCAGATCTAATCCCTTGAATCTATTTGTCACTTCCATTGTATAACTGTAAGGGATTTGATTTAGGTAAAACCTGAATGGCCTAGTAGTTTTCCCTACTTTGTTCAATTTCAGTCTGAATTTGGCAATAAGGAGTTCATGATCTGAGCCACAGTCAGCTCCTACTCTTGTTTTTGCTGACTGTATAGAGCTTCTCCATCTTTGGCTGCAAAGAATATAATCAATCTGATTTCAGTATTGACCATCTGGTGATGTCCATGTGTAGAGTCTTCTCTTGTGTTGTTGGAAGAGGGTGTTTACTATGACCAGTGTGTTCTCTTTGCACAACTCTGTTAGCCTTTGCCCTGCTTCATTTTGTACTCCAAGGCCAAATTTGCCTGTTACTCCAGGTGTTTCTTGACTTCCTATTTTTGCATTCCAGTACCCTATGTTGAAAAGGATATCTTTTTTGGATGTTAGTTCTAGAAAATCTTGTAGGTCTTCATAGAACTGTTCAATTTCAGCTTCTTCAGCATTACTGGTCGGGGCATAGACTTGGATTACTGTGATATTGAATGGTTTGCCTTAGAAACAACAGAGATCATTCTGTTGTTCTTGAGATTACACCCAAGTACTTCATTTGGGACTCTTTTGTTGACTATGAAGGCTACTCCATTTCTTCTAAAGGATTCTTGCCCACAGTAGTAGATATAATGGTCACTAATACAACAAAAAAGACACCTCACTAACACAACAAAAGACACTTTTATTGTTCTCTGCACAGGAAATCCCAAGGGTTTTAAGATTCCTGTGCCAGGTTTCCCTGATGGCTCATTGGTAAAGAATCCACCTGCCAAGCAGGAGATATGGGTTTGATCCCTGGGTAAGGAAGATCCCCTGGGTAAGGAAATGGCAACCCACTCCAGTACTCTTGCCTAGGAAATCCCATGGACAGAGGAGACTGGCAGGCTAGAGTCTATGCAAAAGAGTCAGACATGACTTAGCAACTAAACAACAGTGTCAGGTTTGGGACATGACTAATAAATGTTTATTATAAATAACATTATCACACTAGTCAGTCAGTTCAGTCGCTCAGTCGTGTCCAATTCTTTGCAACCCGATGAACTGCAGCATGCCAGGCCTCCCTGTCCATCACCAACTCCTGGAGTTTATCCAAACTCATGTCCATTGAGTTGGTGATGCCATCCAACCATCTCATCCTCTGTCGTCCCCTTCTCCTCCTGCCCTCAATCTTTCCCATCATCAGGGTCTTCTCAAATGAGTTAGCTCTTCACATCAAGTGGCCAAAGTATTGGAGTTTCAGCTTCAACATTAGTCCTTCCAGTGAACACCCAGGATTGATCTCCTTTAGGATGGACTGGTTGGATCTCCTTGCAGGCCAAGGGACTCTCAAGACTCCTCCAACACACAGTTGGAAAGCATCAATTCTTCGGCTCAGCTTCCTTTATATTCCAACTCTCACATCCATACATGACCACTGGAAAACCATAGCCTTGACTAGACAGACCTTTGTTGACAAAGTAATGTCTCTGCTTTTTAATATGCTGTCTAGTTTGGTCATAACTTATCTTCCAAGGAGTAAGCATCTTTTAATTGCATAGCTGCAATCATCATCTGCAGTGATTTTGGAGCCCCCCCAAAAATAAAGGCAGCCACTGTTTCCACTGTTTCCCCAGCAATCTGCCATGAAGTGATGGAATTGGTTGCCATGATCTTAGTTTTCAGAATGGTGAGCTTTAAGCCAACTTTTTCACTCTCCTTTTTCACTTTCATCAAGAGGCTCTTTAGTTATTCTTCACTTTCTGCCATAAGAGTGATGTCATCTGCATATCTGAGGTGATTAATAATTCTCCCAGCAATCTTGACTCCAGCTTGTGCTCCTTCTAGTCCAGCATTTCTCATGATGTACTCTGCATATAAGTTAAATAAGCAGGGTGACAATATACAGCCTGACATACCCCTTTTCCTATTTGGAACCAGTCCGTTGTTCCATGTCCAGTTCTAAATGTTGCTTCCTGACCTGCATACAGGTTTCTCAAGAGGCAGGTCAGGTGGCCTGGTATTCCCATCTCTTTCAAAATTTTCCACAGTTTATTGTGATCCACACAGTCAAAGGCTTTGGCATAGTCAGTAAAGCAGAAATAGATGTTTTTCTGGAATTCTCTTGCTTTTTCCATGATCCAGCGGATCTTGGCAATTTGATCTCTGGTTCCTCTGCCTTTTCTAAAACCAGCTTGAACATCTGGAAGCTCACGGTTCACATATTGCTGAAGCCTGGCTTGGAGCATTTTGAGCATTACTTTACTAGCATGTGAGATGAATGCAATTGTGCGGTAGTTTGAGCATTCTTTGGCATTGCCTTTCTTTGAGATTGGAATGAAAACTGACCTTTCCCAGTCCTCTGGCCACTGCTGAGTTTTCCAGATTTGCTGGCATATTGAGTGCAGCACTTTCACAGCATCATCTTTCAGGATTTGAAACAGCTCAACTGGAATTCCATCACCTCCACTAGCTTTGTTCATAGTGATGCTTCCTAAGGCCCACTTGACTTCGAATTCCAGGATGTCTGGCTCTAGGTGAGTGATCACACCATTGTGATTATCTGGGTCATGAAGATCTTTTTTTTACAGTTCTTCCATGTATTCTTGCCACCTCTTCTTAATATCTTCTGCTTCTGTTAGGTCCATATCGTTTCTGTCCTTTATCGAGCCCATCTTTGCATGAAATGTTCCCTTGGTATCTCTAATTTTCTTGAAGAGATCTCTAGTCTTCCGCATTCTGTTCTTTTCCTCTATTTCTCTACATTGATCACTGAGGAAGGCTTTCTTATCTCTCCTTGCTATTCTTTGGAACTCTGCATTCAAATGGGTATATCTTTCCTTTTCTCATTTGCTTTTCACGTCTCTTCTTTTCATAGCTATTTGTAAGGCCTCCTAAGCCAGCCATTTTGCTTTTTTGCATTTTTTTTTCCTTGGGGATGGTCTTGATCCCTGTCTCCTATACAATGTCACAAACCTCTGTCCATAGTTCACCGGGCACTCTGTCTGTCAGATCTAGTCCCTTGAATCTATTTCTCACTTCCACTGTATAATTATAAGGGATTTGATTTAAGTCATACCTGAATGGTCTAGTGGTTTTCCCCACTTTCTTCAATTTCAGTCTGAATTTGGCAATAAGCAGTTCATGATCTGAGCCACAGTCAGCTCCTACTCTTGTTTTTGCTGACTGTATAGAGCTTCTCCAATCTTTGGCTGCAAAGAATATAATCAATCCGATTTCAGTATTGACCATCTGGTGATGTCCATGTGTAGAGTCTTCTCCTGTGTTGTTGGAAGAGGGTGTTTACTATGACCAGTGTGTTCTCTTTGCACAACTCTGTTAGCCTTTGCCCTGCTTCATTTTGTACTCCAAGGCCAAATTTGCCTGTTACTCCAGGTGTTTCTTGACTTCCTACTTTTGCATTCCAGTCCCCTATAATGAAAAGGACATCTTTTTTGGATGTTAGTTCTAGAAGGTCTTGTAGGTCTTCATAGAACTGTTCAATTTCAGCTTCTTCAGTGTTACTGGTCAGGCCATAGACTTGGATTACTGTGATACTGAATGGTTTGCCTTAGAAACAACAGAGATCATTCTGTTGTTCTTGAGATTACACCCTAGTACTTCATTTGAGACTCTTGTTGACTATGATGGCTATTCCATTTCTTCTAAGGGATTCCTGCCCACAGTAGTAGATATAATGGTCATCTGAATTAAATTCACCCATTCCAGCTCAGCTTAGTTCACTGATTCCTAGAATGTCAACGTTCACTCTTGCCATCTCCTGTTTGACCACTTCCAATTTGCCTTGATTCATGGACCTAGCATTCCAGGTTCCTATACAATATTGCACTTTACAGCATTGGACCTTGCTTCTATCACCAGTCACATCCACAACTGGGTGTTGTTTTTGCTTTGGTTCCGTCTCTTCATTCTTTCTGGAGTTACTTCTCCACAGCTCTCCTGTAACATATTGGGCACCTACTGACCTGGGGAGTTCATCTTTCAGTGTCCCATCTTTTTGCCTTTTCATACTGTTCATGGAGTTCTCAAGGCAAGGATACTGAAGTGGCTTGCCATTCCCTTCTCAGTGGACCACATTCTGTCAGACCTCTCCACCATGACCCGTCCATCTTGGGTGGCCCCGCATGGCATGGTTTAGTTTCATTGAGTTAGACAAGCTGTGGTCCATGTAATCAGATTGGCTAGTTGTCTGTGATGTGATTTCTGTCTGTCTGCCCTCTGATGCCCTCTCTCAGTGCCAACATCTTACTTGGGTTTCTCTTACCTTGGACGTAGAGTTAAATATATTCACAGCCTAGAAGTTGAGAATCGTATTTTATTCAGCTTGAATTTTTCAGACTTCAACCCTGGGAGGCAGCATCTCAAGTGACGCTTAAGAGAACTGCTCAGAGAAGGCAAGGAAAGCTGAAAAGGGAAAGTGAAAGTCGTTCAGTTGTGTCTGACTCTTTGCAACCCCATGTCCGTGGAATTCTCCAGGCCAGAATACTGGAGTGGGTAGCCTTTCCCTTCTCCTGGGGATCTTCCCAACCCAGAGATCAAACCCAGGCCTCCCACATTGCAGGCAGATTCTTTACTAGCTGAGCCACAAGGGAAGCACAGAAATACTGGAGTGGGTAGCCTATTCCTTCTCCAGTGGACCTTCCCAACCCAGAAATTGAACTGGGGTCTCCTCCATTGCAGGCAGATTCTTTACTATGGAGGGGTAGAGCCAGGTTATATAGAAGTTTTGCAACAAAAGGCAGGTAGTCTGAATGTCACAAGATTATTGTGAATTAAATGAAAACCAGATAGCTCAAGTTAAACAATTTAGCACTTTTCTATTATGGGAAGATGCAAGATTCTGGGCTCACTGAAATCATTCCTTTGATATGCACCTCAGCTCTCTGGGGCCAGTATCTTGTGATTCACATCCTGAGTTTCCTGAATGCTCACTGGCTCACACTGGAGGTCTTGCAATCACCGATGACTGTGGCATCCTTTGTTTACTGATACAGCAGGAAATATTCCATTTCTCACACTTAATAATTACCATTCCCACAAGCAAGATAAATGTTCTCAAATCTTCACGGTCAAATGTTTTAAGCTGTTGTGCATTTCAGATCATTTCTACATGAATTTCTTTTAAGTTCAAGGATAGGTTATTGACATTTCCTGAGCATACAGCAAATTCTAAGAATGCATGCAGCCACCATGGTTTTTTACCTAACTATAATATGGCTTAATATTGTTTTGAAAAATTTATCTGTATGTGTCCTAGTTGCATTCATTGTGCTAACAGAAATACCCTACATGAATTCTCTGTTTCCAAAGTTAATTTGGCAAACATCTGCTACAAGAAAATGGTCCAGATGGTTTTTGACATGTAGTGATAATAAATAAGTGGTCCTTTTCACATATTGCATGGATTTGCTGCAGTTTTCTATTAAAGGGATGTGGTTTATAAAAGTGGGGGAGGGAGTTAATTTCACGGCCACCCAAGGCACATGGAAACATATGTGAGTCATGTGTCTAAATGCCAGACTACTCTTTATAGATTCAAATGGGGTCACATTGCCAGAAATATCTCATATGTTACTGACCATGTCTCTTTCTGATATTTTAACATCACTTGCCACAAGCTTTACATGTATTAACCTTAATCTTCTCAACAGCCCTATAGAGTATCATCTCTATTTCTAGACATAGAAGTAGCCCATAATTATTATTAGTAAACGGTAAAGCACTTAACACCAATTCCATGTTCCTAGTACCCATACATTTTCCACATCAGTTGTTTCTCCACTGCCAGGTTTCATTCCCAGTGGACAAGGCCTTCTCTGTGAGCAAGCTTGCTTGAGGGCACCTTTTTATCCCCTCTGAAGCCCATGTCAGTCTCCTCTCATCAGACAGAGTAGCACACTTGTACCCACCCTGAAAGCTCTCAGGTATAGGAGAACCATCCTGAAATGCAGAAACTGCCTCTTTCACCCAATCCAGTGGCCTTCTTAAACATCCAAATAGCAGTTCACCTCAATATCTCACAGAACATCTTCTGAAACACCTTCATCTCTGTCCACGATCCTTCTCTCCCTGTGCTGAACCAGAGGACTCAATCCGAGACAGATACTGCAGTTTGCGTCCCTACAGAGCAAAGGCTTTTAACCAAAAACTGATAACAGTTGATCAATGAGCTGGGTTAAGAGGCAGGCAAGCACTAAGTTATCACAGAAAATGAACCAGACAGAGAATGCTGTATTTATCAAAATTTTTTCTGTGAAGAATGTGATATGTGGTTGAGAGGAACACATTCAAAAGTCACTTGGAATAGTAAGATCCCACAGGAGAGTGTAAAGGTGGCTGTTAAATACCCAGTAATGTTGCGTTGGGGTGGTCTGTGAGTTAGACTTCAGTTATACTTGTTGGGGGAAGTAAGCAAGTTGAGCTAGAGGGGAAGTATTCTTAATAAGGAGCAAGAGCTGAGGGAGCTAGCTCTGCCTTTCCCACAAGGAGCGCTTAACCTTTCCACAACTGAACACACACTTATTAAGGAAAGGGAATTTGAAGAGGCACCAAACTGAGCGCCTGAGAATGCCATACAAGCTTCCCTCATTTCCAGGAGTTAGTTATGGCCTGGACTGCTACTATGATTCCTACCTTCCATATAACCGTTTCTAGAAATTTTTAACTTTCTTAAATGTAGTATTTAATTGTGAATATCTATGGCACCTGCTTTAAACAGAGCCCTAGGCTATTATTTCAAGAACACAGGAGAAACATCAGAGACTAGAAAGCTGTAAATGAAGGAACAAAACTATTACATACAAAACACAAATAGCATAAGTGCTTAACCTAAGTAACATTAAATAACTTAAATAACACTTATGAGCATTTAGTACATCTGATACTCTGCTGAGTGCTTTATACACACTGTGTGTGCTGTGCTAAGTCACTTCAGTAATGTCCGACTCTTTGTGACCCTTTAGACTGAAGCCTGCTAGGCTCCTCTGTCCATGGCAATTCTCCAGGCAAAAATACTGGAGTAGTTTGCCATGCCCTCCTCCAGGGGATCTTCCTGACCCAGGGATCGAACCAGCATCTCTCATGTCTCCTGCATTGGCAGGTGGGATCTTTACCACCAGCACCACCTGAAAAGCCTCATATATGCTCTATCTCATTTAATGCACACACATATACACAATACCATGAGGCAGATACTAGTATTATCTCCATCTAACAGGTGAGAAATCTAAGACAACGAGAAGTTAAATAATTTACCCAAGGTCTTCCAGCTGACAAGAGCCACTATAAGTCAGCATGTGAAGGAGATCCACCAAAAGGCTTGGGCAGAACTCAGTAGAAGAGCTGTCGAAAAGGGTCAAAGGGTGAAAGAAAGGCAGGAGGACAAGACATGCAGTGGAAACAGTTTGAATGAAGGTGCAGATGTCAGAATAAAGCTCCAGAATCTGATCTATGACCTGCAGGACAAATCCAGCCCACCATTTATTTTTTTGCAGCTTAGTTGTACAAATTAAATGGCTTTTGCCTTAAATTTAAGTGGTTAGAAGAGGGGGAGGATCAAAACAAGAATAATATTTGTGGCCCAAGGAATCATATAAAATTCAAAATATTTGTGTCCAAAAAGTTTAGTGTCCAAAAGTTTTATGACACATAGGCATACCCATTCATTTATATATTGTTCATTACTGCTTAGTGCTACAATGGTAGTGTTGAGCAGGCGTGACAGAGTGTGGTCCCCAAAGCCAAAGATATTTATTTTATCATGCTTTCTGGAAAAAATTGGCTGACCCATAGGCTAGAGCAGAGGTCATTCTCAAATACCAGAAGTTATGAAGTAGATTTTCACAAAGTGAAACTTACTCAATTTTAAGAAGAACCCTTTATCCTGAGGTGACATCCTTCCTACTTTTTTGTTGGAGTGATGTCTTTTCTGTTATTCAGTGACAATGAATGATGGTTTGGTTCTGTTTAATCTCTTTATCTACCCTGGTTAATGGGGATTGAAGAAGCAAAGTCTTCTCTCCTCTTTCTTGCTCTTCCTTAGCTTCTTTTGGCATCTATCTACTCCACTCATTCACTCTCATTCTTCTCAGCTCCAACACCGTGCCTCTTCTGCAAAGGCAGTGACCTCAAAAAGAATTCACATTGGACAGAAACAGCAAAGGAAAGATATGTAGGTTTTCTGCCATCTGTGTTTCAAGGTAAATGTCTAGTTTTGTGCCTTATAAGACAGTTTCTCTTCTTGCCCAAAGAAGCAGCTCCTCTATTTTATCATTAGAACAGGGAGCTCATACCTATTCAATGTCACAAGCACTCAAGAAATGTCTGTGCTGAGTTTTCAGGAGTCGATTCTAAACGTATATGCCACAGGCTACAGAGTGATCCTGATGGAAATTTCCATCAAAGCAGACAGAAAGATTTCCTCCCAAAATCAAGCCAGAAATACATTCCTGGGCAAAATGATAACTCTTAATTGGTGATGGACAGGGAGGCCTGGTGTGCTGCGATTCATGGGGTCGCAAAGAGTCGGACACAATGGAGTGACTGAACTGACTGAACTGAGTAAGTGGTAGTTTAAAAAAAAATTTTATTAGAGTCTAATATACAGAGATCCAACCAGTCCATTCTGTAGGAGATCAGCCCTGGGATTTCTTTGGAAGGAATGATGCTAAAGTTGAAACTGCAGTACTTTGGCCACCTCATGCCAAGAGTTGACTCATTGGAAAAGACTCTGATGCTGGGAGGGATTGGGGGCAGGAGGAGAAGGGGACAACGGAGGATGAGATGGCTGGATGGCATCACTGACTCGATGGACGTGAGTCTGAGTGAACTCCGGGAGTTGGTGATGGACAGGGAGGCCTGGCATGCTGCAATTCATGGGGTCGCAAAGAGTCGGACACGACTGAGCAACTGAACTGAAACTAAAATATACAGAGAAGTACACAGATAATAAAAGAACAGCTCTACAGATTTTCAGAAATTGAACACATCCTTGTAACCAATATTCTGGGTATTTCCAGCCCTTAGAATCATTTTCTGCTCCATTTCAGGCACTGCCCCCAAAGAGATAAAAAACTATCCTGACTGCTAGCAGCATAGATCAGTTTTGCCTGTTTTTTGTATATAGTATATACTGTTTTATGATGGACTTCTTTCACTCCAGTGATGGGGCAACTGTGGGTGAAGGCGAGGAAAGAAATGGTCTACCTCAACAGGAAGGAAGGAGTATCTTATAATTTACAATGCTTTGAATGCCAGCACATGGTGATAATAAAAAAGAAAAACTGACTGTTAGTCAGTTTTATTATTGTTTTTAAATTCTCTACACACAATCCACATCTTTATTTCCGTATACCTGGGGTGAACCGCTTCCACCACTCATTTGTGCTAGTACACTTACAAACACAGGAAGTAGTGTTCCACTTACCATTATAAGATTCATCTGTGTGGCTGCCCACAGAGGCAGATCATTCATTTTCATCACTGTATAAGACATCATTGAGGGACTATACCAAGAGTTTGCTTATTCATCTATTTTTGATGGGCATTTAGGTAATTTCTAGTCTGGGTCTACTATGCACAGTACTGCTCTGAACATTTTCATCTGTGTCTTCTGATGAACATATGGATGTATTATTTCTGTTGCATAAATACTGAGGAGTAAATTTTCTGGGGTCATAGGTATGCATGTGCTTGGGTTTTTTTTTTTTCTTATTTTTTATTCTTTGTATGTACATGTGTTTAGCTTTAATATGTTGCCAAAGAGTTTGCCAAGTAGTTGTACCAATTTGCACTCCCCCCACCAATGTGTGAGCACTCCTGCTACACCATATCCTTGCCAACACTTGATTATTTCTGTCTTTTCATTTTGGCCATTCTAGAAATTGTGTTGCATATACTCTCAATTATGAAATATTGGTGAATGCCTGAAAGAGCAGAGATACCAATTTCTTCAGAAGGATCCACAAGGGGAAGGAAAATATAAAATTCAGTCAGGCATTCAAAAACCTAAAAGATCAGTTCTAAGTTATGTTAAGGGACTATAACCATCAGAAAGAGGGATACCTATAGAAATAAGTGATGTTAATTTAAAATACTTATTGAAGACATGTTGTTAGGGACTAAATTGTGTCCCCCACCTCACCCCACCAAAATGTATGTGCTGAAGCCTGAACTCCCAATGTGATTATTCAGAGATAGGGCCTTTAAAGAAGGCAACTGGGGGACTTCCCTGGTGGTCCAGTGGTTAAGCCTCCATGCTCCCTGGGCAGGCACACAGACTCAATCCCTGGTCAAGGAACTAAGATCCCACATGCCGCCTGCTCTGGCTGGGTTGGGGGGGGGCGGCAATAAGGGATAAATAAAGTCAGAATTCAGTAGGATTTGATGTCCTTATAAGAAAGAGGCACTTGAGCTATCTCTCTCCATACACACACAAAGGGAAGCACATGTGAGGACATAGCAAAAGGCAGCCATCTACAAGCTAGCAAAAGAGGCTTCACCAAAAACAAACCTTGCTGGCACCTTGACCTTGGACTTCTAGCCTCCAAAACTATAAGAAAATAAATTTCTTTTGTTTAAGCCATCCAGTCCATGGTATGCTGTTATGGCCACCTAAACAAACACATACTTTGCACCAAGCAGTAGACTAGGAACTGGGATATTTATGGTGAGAATTACGCTCCTAAATTCGAGAAGCTTAGGTTGGCCATGATGCCACTGGGATATGTAAAAGTAGCAACATTTGAAACAGTGTGTCTTGGACTTCTAATGTTGACAAAAGAACAGATGGAGGGGGACTTCCCTGGTGGTCCAGTGGCTAAGACTCCCCACTCCCAGTGCAGGGGCCCAGGTTAATCCCTGGTCAGGGAACTAGATCCCATGTGCCACAACTAAAGATCCCACATGCCACAGCTAAAGATCAAAGATCCTACACGCCACAACTACGACCCTGAGCAGCCACATAAATAAATGAGTAAACAATTTTTTAAGAGAGTAGATGGAGGACTCCCTTCCATAATTTGCTTCCAATCAGTGCTGTCTCTTTATTTTTTTCCAAGATAGTTTTGGAAGCCTACAAGCTTAATGCTAAGACACATTGATCTGTTCTTCCCCAAGTAATAATTGTGTTTCATTGTTTCTATGATGTTTATTTTTCATATTATATCACTACTAAAATTGAGATATAGTTATTATTGATGGAGTCTTATCAATTAATGTCAGTCTGGATGGAAGTCAAGTTTTTCTAGAAAGGATTTGAGTTTGTCTTTGCTAGTCATATGGGTCGATACAAAACTGAGACCACTTTAAATTCTCTCCTTGAAATTTTTGACCCATATAGGTCAAAATTTAGACCACAAATCAAAATGAGAGCCTGTTTGGGGTTCCCATTTTCAGGGGAAATTTAGTTTTCTCCTTCCACCCAGCACCAGGTTTAAATATTTAAGGTTTCTGCCTGATCTCTTCTCGCATGCCTGCGTGCTCAGTCACTCCGTCATGTCCGACTCTTTGTGACCCCATGGACTATAGCCCACCAAGTTCCTCTGTCCATGGAATTTCCCAGGCAAGAATACTGGAGTGGGTTGCCGTACCCTTCTCCAGCGGATCTTCCCAACCCAGGGATCAAACCCATGTCTCCTCTGTCTCCTGCATTGGCAGGCAGATCCTTTATCACTGAGCCACCTAGGAAGCCCTTTTCCATGAGAATGTAGCCTTTTGGATTTTCTGACTTTTGCTGCTGAAGGGGCTGAACTCCTTCCGTTACAGATTCTCCATCTTGGGTTTTTTCTCTTTCTTGAGAGTACATAAATCAGTGCCTTTCACAACAGAGGGGATTCCCTGGTAATAAAACAGGGAATCCCTGTTCTCCATTTTATCCAGTGCTGCCTTATACTCTGTGCATTACATTACCAACCTGCTAACATCCCTGTCCCAACCACTAGCCTCTAAGCCTGTGAAGGTGAAAATGAAACTGAAAACATCTGACTCGGCTCTGTACACCCAGATTCTAGCAATGCTCTTAGAACAAACTGGCAACTTAAAATGTGCACTGGAGAAATGAATCAGTATATGAATAACACATAGATCAGTCCTCTCCGTAAGTCTTCAATGCAACTGAGAAAATCTTGCTAAGGTATTTTAAAATCTACAGATATTAAAATTTGCATTTAAAAATATGTTTAATAAACATACTTTGTTGATATATTAAATATTCACAATGTACTTCTGGATCAAAACAGTAGATATTATATTACTTTAAAATGATTTCTATATAAATAATATATCAAAATATTAATAGTTAATTGTAAAACATAGATTTCTAGATACATTTCATCTTCTATTGTCCCAGACTTTCTAAAATTCCTTCAGTGACTATGTAATAACACACATCACACATAATACATGTTCGTTTTCTAAAAAAATAAGTTTGAAAATTTGAGATAGGAATTGTGTGTTGTTTCCAACCTCTAAAAGGAAAATTGTTACTTTCCTTAATAAAATAGAACTTGGATCCCCCAACACTGGCAATGGAAAGAGACCCTCAATGTGGGAAGAAATAGCTAGACTGTGTTCCCAGACAGTCACTCTCAAGTAAGAAGAAGCAAAAATGTGTCTGAATCTTCAGACTGGTGAGTGTAATTTGAAAGTTTATTTCATATCTTAGTATAATATTATATTAGGCAGGGGAGGGCAGTGTGGGAGAACACACAATCTGCTTTCATAATAGAAACAACCGAAAATAAAGATCAACCAAATCTTCTTATCTGAGGGAGCTATAATTTTAAAAGGTTAAGAAAGACAACACTAGTTTCCCAAGATTCACCTTCCCCTTGGAGTTGTTGTTGTTCAGTTGCTAAGTCATGTCTGACTTGTTGTGACCCCATGGACTGTAGCCCGCCAGGCTCCTCTGTCCATGGGATTTCCCAGGCAAGAATTCTGGAGTAGGCTGCCACTTCCTTCTCCAGGGGACCTTCGTGGATCGGGGATCAAACCCGTCTTCTGCATTGGCAGGAGGATACTCTACCACTGAGCCACCAGGGAAGGCCACTCCCCTTGGATATCTCTCAGTAAGTACTGCAGTTACTATCAACCTGTCCTGAGCTACTCCTTAAACACTTTAGCCCAAACATGGATGCATACCACTTTCGTGAGCATCAACAAGCCTGGCCCACTGAAACAAAACTTTACTAATGATGAAAGGGTGAAAAAATGAAATTCTCCATGGAGCTTAATTAAAGCTTCATAGTCAGCTTATAAAATAAGCTTTACTTTCTATAAATCACAGATCCCATCTCATCCTCATGAGAGTAGAAAGAGTAGATGTTTTATTCAGAAGTATACCCGTGCCTCAAAATGTGTCCACAAACCAAAGTTCCAAAGCCATGAAAAATATGCAAAGAAAGATAGCCGAAACTTCTGTAATCCAAATGTAAATGGAATCCAAAACAAATTAATATTTGAGTCTCACAAAATTTGAAAATAAGTATATTTAGTAGTTGAATATGGAATACATTTCATCTTATGAAGCAAGAATTTGTAAGGCAACAACCAAAACAGAAAAAGCAAAGAGAAAGTAAGACAGAGTCCATTTAAAATCTTAGAAGTGAAAATAGAATCACTGAAATTAAAAATGCAGTAATCAGGAAAATACTAGTCCAGACACACTAAACAATTAGTGAATTGGAAGATACCAATGAAAAACTTATCCGTAATGCAGCACACAGAGACAGAGACTTTAAAATTATGAACTTTACTTAGTTAGAGCAATGAGAGATGAACTGAAGGACTTGGACATATACAAGATATGATCCTCACTGGGAAAAATCGGAGATAATTTAAGAGAAGCAGAAGGAAAAACCAGGAGTGAGAAATCTGGCAGCATCCAGAAACTAGGTAAATGATGTACATCCTTCAAGCTGGCAATACCTGTATAGTACTGTCAGGTATAAATACTATAGTATTTGACTTCCCAGGTGGCTCAGTGGTAAAGGATCTGCCTGCCAAGCAGGAGACACAGAGTCGATCCCCAGGTCAGGAAGATCCCCTGCAGAAGCAAATGGCAGCTCACACCAGTAGTCTTGCCTGAGAAATTCCATGGATAGAGGAGCCTGGCGGGCTACAGTCCATGGGGTTGCAAAAGAGTAGGACATGACTCTGTGACTAAACAACAACAGTTATAGTATATAGGAGGCAAGTAGAAAGATTATAATTGCAGGAATAACAAAAGGAAAGAAAATCACTTAAGTGTCCAGTAGAGGGAATTTTAAAATAAAATATATGCATGCAAGAAATATTGTAAAGGGGTGAAAGGGAAAATTAGAATTTCAGGTATCAACATGGATAAATTTCAGAAAACATGTTGAGCAGTGTGACAGAATGATGTTTATGTTAAAATACCACTTCTACAAAGCTTAAGAAAATACCTACTGTATATCCTTTATGGATTCATACATATATAGTAATAAACGTTGAAATCTTAATGGCCAATGCAGTGATATTAGGAGGTGATTTGATCATGAAGGCTGAGCCCTCATAAATGAGCTTAGCCTTGTAAAAGGCGACAAGAGAGCTCCTTTGTCCCTTTCTGCTATATGAAGATAAGAAGTCTGAGACCCTGAAGCTGGCCTTCGCTTGCCCATGCTTGGCACTTTGATCTCAGTCTTCCAGCTTCCAGTAACAAATTTCTGTTTTAAAAAGTCACATAGTCTGTAGTATTTTGTTATATTAATAGTATCCTGAATGGACTAAGACAAGTATTAAACACTTATGGTGTTGAAAAACATAAAATTCAGAATGATGATTACCATTTAGGTAGGCAGAGCTCAACTCTGGTGCTCTGTGATGACCTAAAGGGGTGGGGTCGGGGGTCCAAGAGGAAGGGGATATATAGATACATATAAGTGACTGACTTCGTTGTACAGCAGAAACTAACGCAATAATGTAAAGCAATCATACTCTAATTAGAAAAACTGAAAAAGCTTGATGACGGGTCTAGCAAGCAGCCATCAGTCAAGATGACTCCAGTGATCACTGGTGACTGCCTCCCATTATTCACACCTTCTTGTAGTCCCCTGCCACCTGGAACTGAGGCTGGTTTGTGTGGCCAGTAACATCTGGTAGAAGTTAAAGTTACTTCTGAGATTAGGGTCAAAAAAAAGACTGTGGCTTCCTTCACTCTTCCTCACTCCCACCCTCCCATCCCCTCCCCGCCACCATCCCACTTCTGAGTCTGGGAGAAGCAAGTCCTATGAGGGTTCTGAAGAAGGAATTCATAGGACCTGGACTCTATCTTAGGCCTGTTCATGCCAATCATGCTCGGCCACCTTTCCAATGGACTCTGAACTCTGTGTTTAGTGCCTATGAAAACAACAGAAGGATAAGACCCCCTCCACACCTTCCTGGTAGCTCGGTGGTAAAGAATCTGCCTACTAATGCAGGGGACATGGGTTTGATCTCTGGTCCAGGAAGATCCCATATGTCTCAGAGCAACTAAGCCCGTGGGCAGTTAAAAAAAAAAAGTTCTCGTTGTAGAACTGAGACTCTAGCAAACAGCCAGCCAGAAGCAGAAACCTGCCAACATGAGTGAGTGATCTTGAAGCAGATTTTCCAGCCCCAAGTGAGCCTGGAAATCTCAAGAGGGTTGAGATTACTGCAACCCCAGCATACAGTTTACCTGTACTTCTAAGAGACCCTGAGCCTGAACCATCCAGTCAAGACACTCCCTGACTCCTGACCCACATAAACTCTGTAAGAAAACAGATATTTGCTGTTTAAGCTGCTGCATTTTGAGGCAACTTGTTATATAGCAATAGACCTTTAATACAGTTAAGTCAGTCAGTCATGTCCAACTCTTTGTGACCCCATGGACTATAGCCCACCAGGCTCCCCCGTCCCTGGGATTCTCCAGGCAAGATCACTGGAGTGGGTTGTCATTTCCCTCTCCAATGCATGAAAGTGAAAAGTGAAAGTGAAGTCTCTCAGTCGTGTCCGACTCTTCGCGACCCCATGGACCCCAGCCTACCAGGCTCCTCCGTCCATGGGATTTTCCAGGCAAGAGTACTGGAGTAAGGTGCCATATACAGTGGGTTCCTAAATTTTTATTCTTTATGTCCTTCTGAGTGTCTGAAACATTTCATAACAATTTAAATATAAGTCATGAAGATTTTCCCCATGTTTAGCATCTTGAAGCTAAAGTAAAGAAATCTTTTAGCACTGAGCACATTCAAACTATTTAGACACTGTTTCTAACTTGGATAAAAATTCTTATGGTCCCCTGAGAGCATCCTCATAAAATAAACCATGCTTTGGAAGTAAGAAATGAAATGAGTTACTCTGAAATCAAATTATTAAAATAGGCCACAGACTCAATGGCTGATGGTCTTTACCATCAATCAAACAGTGCCACCTGGGAGTGCAGGTTAATATTGATCTAGATTCATCAATAAAGGAAGCTGCCAACAGAAGAGGAACAAAAAGGCAACATTGCTGCAGTGTTCCTTCCTGACACTAGATGGCAATAAGGTTTTATCATGCAGTTATATTTCACTTACACTGTTTAACCAGGGTAAACTTTCAATGAGCAGAACCCAAAAAAAGGGAAATTATTTCTTAATTATTATCCAGTTAGTTCTATTTTTGAATTATTATTTCCAGGTGTGAATTAAAAGAGTTACTTGTGTTGATCTCTGGTCTAAACCTGTTTTTGAAAGGAGGAGTTTAAATAAATGTATTTATTATTCACCTTAGAAAAATAATAGCTTAATAATACTAATAATGGTAATATTAGCATTCATTCAGCTCTCCCTGAGCATACCTGAAATTTTGGATAATATATGCAGAATTTAGGCAGAATGGAATCATAGTTTACTTTTGAAAGACTGGTGCTTATAAATCAAACTAGGAAAGTACTCCAGTAATTAACACAATAACACATTTCCCATTTCTTTCCTTCAGATTATTCTATTTTAAGAGACTGTGTAGCACAGTAATTAAGAGCACTGACCTTGGAACTAGACTGTGTAGGTTTAAATTTATCTCTATTTTGGATTGTTTCTCAGTATCTATCTCATAAATAAATAACAAGTGAACTAGTACATGCAAAGCACTAGAAATAATACTTGATGATTAGAAATGCTACTTAAATATTAACTATTATTATTAAACCACATAAGTCCCTGTATCTGAGGTACAAGTGCTATGGGAATATATAGTAAAAACTGAAACATAAAGTCTATCTAGGTCAGTTTCCCAATGCTACACAATCAACAGAATCAAAGTCCACAGATAAACTAGACAGTTGGAATTGCACTTAACTATTGACATAGAAGTTATGCTTCCAAAGAAATGGAAAAAACTAGGACTTAGAACATAAACCTTCTCAATCTTGAGCCAATGAACTTTTCACAGCACAATGACAAATAACTCTTATTTATGGACTGAAGAAACTCCTAAAAGACAAGTATTTGGCACTATTGACTGCCAGCTAAATGACAGATGAAATTCTCAAATATTAACAGATACTTTCCTCCATCTACACTATTGTAGTTATCACCATTCTCCATTTCATGAGATGTTCTGCCTTAATTGTCTCAGAGAATGACACAGCAGAATCCAGAAAATTTTATAAGCTTAGGCCAAGCATTAAAGCAAAAAGGTTTAGAAAGAAACCTGACATGTTAGGACAAAGCCTCCTGTGTTGCCAGTTCTCAAAAAGATTTGTCTGATGGGGAAGAGTATGGAGATTTGAAAGAAAAACCAAGACACTAGTGTGCCCCTGAGATGAGCCCCTGCATCTGATCCTGCGTGTGCGCCAAGTAGCTTCAATGGTGTCCAACTCTTTGCGACCCTATGGACTATAGCCCACCATGTCTATCGGATTTCCCAGACAAGCATACTGGAGTGGGTTGCCATGCCCTCCTCCAGAGGATCTTCCCAAGCTAGGGATCAAACCTGTGTCTCTTATGTTTCCTGCATTGGCAGAGGGGTTCTTTACCACTAGCACCACCTGGGAAGCCCAAGTCTGATCTACTCCCATCCTAATCTGAGCCCTCTGCTTGAGGTCAGAAGGAGGAAAAATAAAATGCCTAACTTTGCTTAAGAATTCTAGAGCAGAAGACCCTGCCCCTTCTGCAGATGAAATCTGAGAGCTATAGGACTCTATACATTCCTGTGTTCAGTATGTATAGGAGTAGGTGGAAAATCTGCACGCTATGTCTTAGTTCATGGTCCCCTCAGAGTCCCGCTGAGTTCCCAAAGCCACAAAGTGGTGTTGTGGCAGTAGAATGATGCATAAATGTAAGATAAGCCAAGAAACAGAGCTTCTCATAATGTAGTGGGTGAGGAAACATTAGCATGTTAGCAGCACACAGAGACCTACATGAGCCAGGTTCCGTTCAGTACAGTTATCAGCTGTGTCCAACTCTCTGCGACCCCATGGACTGTAGCACACCAGGCCTCCCGGTCTATCACCAACTCCCGGAGCTTACGCAAACTCATGTCCATCGAGCAGTGATGACATCCAACCATCTCATCCTCTCTCGTCCCCTTCTCCTCCTGCCCTCAATCTTTCCCAGCATCAGGGTCTTTTCAAAGAGTCAGTTCTTCACATCAGGTGGCCAAAGTAATGGAGTTTCAGCTTTAGCATCAGTCTTTTCAATGAATATTCAGGACTGATTTCCTTTAGGATGGACTGGTTGGATCTCCTTGCAGTCCAAGGGACTCTCAAGAGTCTTCTCCAACACCACAGTTCAAAAACATCAATTCTGTAGATAAGATAAGTGGTGGTCTCTATCATGGTTAGTAGCTCATGGAAGCTAGGGGGGATTTATACAGAGGGCAAGCTTATGCACCTTCCAATGCCGTGATGCTACATAAACCCCTTCAATCTTAGATGCAACCTTCAGCAGGTAAGGGAGGCCTGAAATTTAACAAAATTTAGTTGCTCCCACTTGACGGAATAGAGACATGAAACAGAAATTAAATTCAGCTATTGAAAAAAACAAAGTTACTTTTCTATACACTTTAGTCTATGGATTGACATAACAGCTACTTGAATATGCTTGGAAAACATAAAGCTGTAGTTTTTTTACAGAAGCTTGAGAACTTTTGATTTTGCAATTATTGTGGTATTATTACAATAACAATGAAAACATTGTTACATATGTTTTTAAATTTTCACTATTCAAAATAATTGTACCAAATTTATTTATTCATTTTGCCTCCAAAATCCTATGCAATTTATTTCCAAACTCCTTTCCACAGATGGATAAAACAGGTGTCAGCACATAATCAGGAGTAGTCATCTGTAGACTGGCCAGTGCGTTTCATATGATTTTAAACAAAGGCTCTGGCCCCATAGACAATGATGATAAATACGCCAGTCAGATGATTCCTTTTGTGTATCTCAGCCATAAATAGACTGGAGAGAGTATGATAGAGCTAGTTAGAGAAGCAAAGAACTCACAGTCAGGTTATGAGCCAGCAGCAAAGGTCTCAAGGCACCATCAGGTAAATAGATGTGTGATATGAAATAGAAATCACCATCAGTACTTGGGCTGCAGATTCACAAAACAATTGATGTGCTTCCGTACATTTTCTACCCTTCCTTATAGTTAGGTTGGAGCCATGTGTCTAGTTCTGGCCAGTGAAAGGTGAGCGGAAGTATCAGGTAACACCTCTAGGTCAAGGTTAATCAGTGAGACCCAGGAGGATCCCTCCTGTGTTTCCATCCCTTGTGCAGTGACTTTGGAAGCCACATGTTAATATAGCAGCACCACAAGATGATGGGCCTGGGGCCTCCGGGTGGAAGGAAATCCCTGCTGACTACATCACTTCGTGTTTACAAGAAAGACATTTTTCGTTGTGTAAAGCCCCTGAGACTTCACAGTTGGTCTATTGTGGCAGCTAGTGGTTAGTTATCCAGACTAGCACAGCCGCCAAATATTACAGTGCTTCCCTATACTATAATTATCCTAGTAATAATAATTACACAGTTGCAACTTGTTGTTAAAAAGAACCAGTAAGTCTGGGACAGTTGTTTACAGCTGGTGTTTCTCCTAATCATGGCAGAGTTCATTCCAATCACACTTGTGCCATCTCATTTGGTAAATATTTCACTTTACTCTGCTTATAGAAAGAAATCCTATTTACTTGTGCCCTTTAATTTATACTAAAAGTGAAAGCTTCAGACTACAAAATATATTTGTAAATTATGTCAGAAGCTATAAATTAATGGATCAAATCCAAGAGACCTACTGTATACATTAGACATAAAGATAAAAAGCTTAAATACAAGGTAAGAAAATGGCACAAACTCTAGATGAGAAAAAAATGAAGTCCTTATGTTAATAGTTTACTAAGATCAAAGAAAAAAACTGAAAAGAGAATTATTATCTATCCACGAATAAGGAAATGCCTTTATATTTAGGTGCCTCTTCAGTTATTTTACTTAGTAAGGTTATGGCATTTCAAGAAAAATCATTTTGTCTTGTTTCCCAATAAATTACTTTGTTCATATGTTCCTTGCATAGTAGATGAATAATTGAATGTATTTCAAATACATTCTTTAAGTTCAAATTTGCATTTCTTATACAATGAAAATAGCAAAAGTTAATCTAGCCACTTAGTGAATGTTCTAATGACATAATCTAATGGGATTAAATCCCATTTGCGTTTGATTCTCTCTCTCTCAAGATAAAAACACTATGCCTAACTTTAACATGAAGAGAACAAAACTTCTCATTTACTTCTCTTTAGCAGACTTATTATTGCAATTCTTACAGTTTTATGGAATGCATAGGTATCCAAATGACAGAAAACTAAAATGCATATTACCTTTGCAATACAAATATTAACATATTCAATTATATACTAAAATGATATGCTTATTTATTAATACTATGCTAATAATAACAACACACAAGTCTACCATTATTACAGAGGCAAATTACAATTCTGAAGTTTGAATATGTCTTCCATTACACAGAATGTTTTCCCGAAAAGCATGAAGTCAATTTTTTTTTTAACATGGGAAGTAGGGCTCCAAAATCACTGCAGATGGTGACTGCAGCCATGAAATTAAAAGATGATTACTCCTTGGAAGAAAAGTTATGACCAACCTAGATAGCATATTGAAAAGCAGAGACATTACTTTACAGACTAAGGTCCGTCTAGTCAAGGCTAAGGTTTTTCCAGTAGTCATGTATGGATGTGAGAGTTGGACTGTGAAGATGGCTGAGCACTGAAGAATTGATGCTTCTGAACTGTGGTGTTGGAGAAGACTCTTGAGAGTCCCTTGGACTGCAAGGAGATCCAACCAGTCCATTCTGAAGGAGATCAGCCCTGGGTATTCTTTGGAAGGAATGATGCTAAAGCTGAAACTCCAGTACTTTGGCCATCTCATGCGAAGAGTTGACTCATTGGAAAAGACTCTGATGCTGGGAGGGATCGGGGGCAGGAGGAGAAGGGGACGACAGAGGATGAGATGGCTGGATGGCATCACTGACTCGATGGATATGAGTCTGAGTGAACTTCGGGAGCTGGTGAAGGACAGGGAGGCCTGGCGTGCTGCGATTCATGGGGTCGCAAAGAGTCGGACACGACTGAGCAACTGAACAAATTAAAAAAAAAAAACAGAACCATTAACTCCCAGGCTAAAAATTGATTGGCAGCCTGAATATGAGTAAAATTATTTTCCTGAATCTTATCCTCCAGTGTAACTTTTCTATATGAAAAATATGATTGAACAACCTAAAGGTCTATCATTCAGATCTATAGTATTTTCTGTAGCTTACAACATGCTTTAAATGCACAAATTCTCTGAATAGCTTGTGACATAGAGACTACAGAAATTCTTATCTTCTCAAAGTCCATGAACCTGGCAAACTGACCCTCTTCAAGTTGAATTTACTCCACAGTCCTATTAGTCTATTTTGTGAGACCCACAAGATTTTTTAAAATTAGTTGCCAATATTTAAATGTTTAGAAGTTTCATATCAAAATAAAGAACTGGCTGCCAGAGTGGCTCACAATCCCAAGTGGCAATCATTGGTTTGAGGTGACTTAGGATCAGGCTAACGCAAGAGACGTGGGTTCAATTTCTGGATTGGGAATATCCCCAGGAGAATGGAATGACAACCCACTCCCATATTCTTACCTAGAAAATTCCATGGACAGAGGAGCCTGGTGGTCTACAGCCCAGTTCAGTTCAGTCACTTACTCATGTCCAGCTCTTTGCAACCCCATGGACTGCAGAACTTCCCTGTCCATCACCAACTCCCAGAGTTTACTCAAACTCATGTCCATTAGTTGGTGATGCCATCCAACCATCTCATCGTCTCTCGTCCCCTTCTCCTCCTGCCTTCAATCTTTCCCAGCATCAGAGTCTTTTCAAATGAGTCAGTTCTTCGCATGAGATGGCCAAAGTATTGGAGTTTCAGCTTCAACATCAGTCCTTTCAATGAACATTCAGGACTGATTTCCTTTAGGATGGACTGGTTGCATCTCCTTGCAGTCCAAGGGATTCTCAAGTCTTCTCCAACACCAGAGTTCAAAAGCATCAGTTCTTCAGGGCTCAGCTTTCTTTATAGTCCAACTCTCACATCCATACATGTCTACTGGAAAAACCATAGTTTTGACTAGATAGACCTTTGTTGGAAAGTAATGTCTCTGCTTTTTAATATGCTTTCTAGGTTGGTCATAACTTTTCTTCCAAAGAGTAAGTGTCTTTTAATTTCATGGCTGCAGTCACCATCTGCAGTGATTTTGGAGCCAAAAAAAGAAAGTCTGTTACTGTTTCCACTGTTTCCCCATCTATTTGCCATGAAGTGATAGGACTGGATGCCATGATCTTAGTTTTCTGAATGTTGAGTTTTAAGCCAACTTTTTCACTCTCCTCTTTCACTTTCATCAAGAAGTTCTTTAGTTCTTCTTCGCTTTCTGCCATAAGGATGATGTCATCTGCATATTCGAGGTTATTGATATTTCTCCCAGCTATCTTGATTCTAGCTTGTGCTTCATCCAGCCCAGCATTTCGCATGATGTACTCTGCATGTAAGTTAAATAAGCAGGGTAACAATATACAGTCTTGACGCACTCTTTTCCCAATATGGAACCAGTGTGTTGTTCCATGTCCAATTCTAACTGTTGCTTCCTGACCTTCATACAGGTTTCTCAAGAGGCAAGTCAGGTGGTCCGGTATTCCCATCTCTTTCAGAATTTTCCAGTGTATTGTGATCCACACAGTCAAAGGCTTTGGCATAGTCAATAAAGCAGAAATAGATGTTTTTCTGGAACTCTCTTGCTTTTTCCATGATCCAATGGATCTTGGCAATTTGATCTCTGGTTCCTCTGCCTTTTCTAAAACCAGCTTGAACATCTGCAAGTTCACAGTTTTTATACTGTTGAAGCCTGGCTTGGAGAATTTTGAGCATTACTTTACTAGCATGTCAGATGACAGCAATCATGCAGTAGTTTGAGCATTCTTTGGCATTGTCTTTCTTTGGGATTGAAATGAAAACTGACCTTTTCCAGTCCTGTGGCCACTGCTGAGCTTTCCAAATTTGCTAGCATATTGAGTGCAGCACTTTCACAGCATCATCTCTTAGGATTTGAAATAGCTCAACGGGAATTCCATCACCTCCACTACTTTGTTCATAGTGATGCTTCCTAAGGCCCACTTGGCTTTGCATTCCAGGATGTTTGGCTCTAGGTGAGTGATCACACCATCATGATTATCCGGGTCATGAAGATCTTTTTTGTATAGTTCTGTGTACTGTTGCCACCTCTCCTTAATATCTTCTGCTTCTCTTAGGTCCATACCATTTCTGTCCTTTATTGAGCCCATCTTTGCATAAAATGTTCCCTTGGTATCTCTAACTTTCTTGAAGAGATCACTAGTCTTTCCCATTCTATTGTTTTCCTCTATTTCTTTGCATTGATCACTGAGGAAGGCTTTCTTATCTCGTCTTGCTATTCTTTGGAACTCTGCATTCAAATGGGTATATCTTGCCTTTTCCCCTTTACTTTTCGCTTCTCTTCTTTTCACAACTATCTGTAAGGCTTCCTCAGACAGCCATTTTGCTTTTTTGCATTTCTTTTTCCTTGGGGATGGTCTTGATCGCTGTCTCCTGTACAATGTTACAAACCTCCGTTCATAGTTCTTCAGGCACTCTATCAGATCTAATCCCTTAAATCTATTTCTCACTTCCACTGTATAATCATAAGGGATTTGATTTAGGTTGTACCTGAATGGTCTAGTGGTTGTCCCTACTTTCTTCTATTTAAGTCTGAATTTGACGATAAGCAGAACATGATCTGAGCCAAGGTCAGCTCCCAGTCTTGTTTTTGCTGACAGTGGAGCTTCTCCATCTCTGGCTGCAAAGAATATAATCAATCTGATTTCAGTATTGACCATCTGGTGATGTCCATGTGTAGAGTCTTCTCTTGTGTTGTTGGAAGAGGGTGTTCGCTATGACCGCTGTGTTCTCTTGGCAAAACTCTATTAGCCTTTGCCCTGCATTCATTCATGGGCCCATGGGTCGCAAAGAGTCGGACACAACTGAACGATTAACACTTTCTCTTTTCAGTCCTTTTAGAAGGGTCTTTCTCTTCAATTCATGACAACCCCCACCACTCTCTATTACTCCCTAAAACTGAGAGACAGAGTCAGTTGCCATTTATCAGGTCCTATTGGGCTTTTCTCTTATAACATGACATTCCTGGTTCCTGGATCCAAGGAAAAAGGAGCCTGGTCACCTCAGTCATCCAAGGACTAGTGAAGATGCATTACTCATAGTTGAAGCTTAGGGCATTTGTTGGAATCCAGGTGGCAGAATTTGGAGATAATTTGATGGACATGAGTTTGGGTGAACTCCCGGTTTGGTGATGGACAGGGAGGCGTGGTGTGCTGCAATTCATGGGGCCGCAAAGAGTCGGACACGACTGAGCGACTGAACTGAACTGAACTAGAAGGTTCAGTATGAAAAAGACCTTTCCAGATCATCTCCAAATCTTCATTATACAGAAGAGGAAACTGAGGTCTCAGGAGGCTAGGTGCCTTGTTATACAATGAACTTGCAGAAAACCCTAACTCTGAGCCAGCATCTCTTAACTCCAGGCTCCTTTCACTGGTGGGGGGGGGTGGGGGGTGGGGGGGGGATTAAACAACTACCACACAGAGAAGGGGAGAGTAGGGACAAGATCTCCCTTCCTCCTCCCCCAGGCTGTGGCAAGCAGCCAAATGCAGCTTACTGCATATTTAATTTAAACCTTTGTCTGCCCTGGCAAGGACAAAGTACAATCTGTTTTATGTAAAAAGTCTTCCCTGAGGAAAGCCTCAGCCTCCAGCTGCGAAACTGATTGATGTTCTTAAAACCCCCAGGAACCTCTGCTGGGATCCGAGGTTGTGGTTTCTAAAAAAAGAGTTTGTAAAAGGGAAGCACTGAAAAACAAAAATAATTTTCCCCTTTATTGTGTCTCTCACAATCTGGGAGAATTAGACAGAAACCGAGAGGGGAACAGGCAAATAAAGACTGTTCTAACAGCATATTTCAGAGCTCCACACGGGAGGGGAGGAGTTTAGGAGTTTAGGATGGCAGTGGGCTATGGGAGGACCAGCTGCTGATTTGCACAGCAAGACCGCCCATTCTGATCACTAAAGACACAGACACATTTGGAGATGATTTAGATTCACTTGGCAAAAGACTGAAATCATGGAGGTTTTTCTCTGGAGTGTTTGTGAAATGTTCTGATAGAGATTAAAATCCATCTTATTTTGAGAATGTTGTGATATTCCTGACTTCACTTTAGGAGACCCCGAGCTAAAGTGACACTTCTTGTGGAAACAAGGCCAGTTGTGAAGTCCAGTTTTTGAGCTGCCTTCTTGGTATGTTCCAAGGTTAGGGGAATATGCTGCCAGGTTTTTGCTTCATCCTTTGTGATCTCTACCCGCTCTTGGAGCCCAATGCACCGGCAGCACCACAGAAGTGTACCACTGAGTCCACTTCAGAGAGGGCGAAACCACTATATAAAAGTTCTTAGACTGACCAAGCTTAACCTCAAAGGCCCGGCCCTTTCCTCTGGCCCCTAGGCCCGCCCAGAGCAGGCTGTATGTCAGGCTGGGAGAAGGGCATGGTTTAGGGAGCAAAGGCTTCTGGCTCAGGGGGCGGAACCACAGTTTGGAGACAGAACAAAGCCACAGCCAGGTCAGGGCTAAGGAGCTTGGGCTGGTCTTGGAATGGAGCCAGGACCCAGAAACCACTGCCGTGAGCCACCAGCTGGCTCTGGTCCTGGGAACACGAGCAGCTGTCATGCAGGCCAGACCAGACCTGCAGTCTGTCACCATGCCAACGGCTCCATTAGCCCTCCCAGTCTCTGCTCCCTGCAGGCTCACACCCAGTGGCCTGTGTACTTTGGCATCAGCCTACCTTTAGGTGTGTCCTGAGGTGACTGAATAAACTTACAGAAAAGCCACATCACCTGCTGGGTCTTATCATTCTGGACAGTGCTTTGTTGTTCCAGAAACCCATAGAGGTCAAAGTGTATAACTACAAACCTTTAAAGTGTGTTGACCTGATGAAAATGAAAGGGCCAATGATTTTCCTTAACTCTGTGTGGTCTAATTTAAGTGCCTGTCACTAGTACTTTAACTGGAACAACCCAGGCTCCATGACTGTGGAAACAGGAAGCCTTACCCCTATATGCCCAAGTGGTGGGGGCAAATCAGTGAAAGGCCACATTCACAGCTGTTTGGAGTACATCCTGATACCTTGGGATTCAGTTGCAGTAATAAAGTTAACATCAACACAATCATATCAAGAAAAGGTCACAGAAAGAGAAATCTTTGTTTTAAAAACTATGATACTGTTCCTGGGGACATCCCTGGTGGTCTGATGGCTAAGACTCTCACTCTGGATGCAGGAGATGTGGGTTTGATGCCTGGTCAGGGAACTAGATCCCACATACTGCAGCTAAAGATCCCTTGTGTTGCAACTAAAGACCCAGCGCAGTCAAAGGGATAATTACTTTAAAAAAAAAATTATTATAGTGTTCCTTTTCTACACTAGATCATATTATCATCGTCTGTGTCAATGGCTATTCTCCCAAGTCCCACTGACCATGTGAGAAGTTTTTCCGAAAGATTAAGCTTCACCTCTTCCTAATTTTGTCCCCTTCCAAACTTGTTTAGCCCTCTTCAGGCTTGGTTACAAATTGTAACATTTTAACAGGCTGCACCTCCTCGATCTTTAGATTCTCTTATCACCAGGGAGAGGCCTGTACAACCTAGTAAACTTTAGCCATAAGGCAGCTCCCTAATGAGAATAAAGGGCAGAATAAAAGGCAGCATCCCACAGTGGGGCCAGCAGGATCCATCCCAGGGACAGAAGCCCAGTAGGGCTTAAGCTATAAGAACAAATAAGAACAAACTCTTGGTGCTCAGGAAACTCATAATCTAGGGGAGGCCACTGCTATGTTGCTTAACAAGGTGATAAGCTACAGTGTGTGCTGAGTGCTGTGGGAATGCAAAGGCAGCGATGATTAATTATGCTGGGTATGTGGATTAAAGATCTGGGAATGTTTCCCAGAGAGAGGAGTAGTTGAGCTGAAACCTTAAGGATGAGCAAGCTTTGATGAGGAGGAAATTTAATGGGCAGACTGCACAGCAATATGCATTCCAGGAAGAGGCATAGTGCGCAAGTCTTCCCGGCACAGAGAAGCAATAATACAGGAAATGTTAGGAGTGAAGAAGGTCGTCTGGTACACTTGGAGTTTATGATATAACGTAAAAGTGACAAAAGAAAGACTGAAGGACTTCTCTGGTGGTCCAGAGGTTAAGAATCTGCCTGCCAGTCCTGGGGACATGAGTTCCATACCTGGTACAGGAAGATCCCGTGTGCCACAGGGCAACTAAGACCATGAACCGCAACTGCTGAGACCATGCGCCTAGGCAATGAGAAACCCATGCACTGCAGCTAGAGAAAGCCTGAGCAGCAACAAAGACCCAGCATAGCCAAAAATAAATTTTAAAAAAAGACTGAAGAGTTAGGTTAGGCCAGATGGTGACTGTCTTGGAAGACAAACTCATTGGACTTTACCCTGAACTGACTGGTAAAGCATGCAAAGGATTTTAAATGACTGGCTAGGTCAGGAGTTAAGGTTAGTAAGTGTGACAAGCAAAATTGTCTAGAAATAACTCTGGAAGGTTACTTTAAGCAGCCTAGACAGACCAACTACAGCAGGGGCCTCCTTCTTCTCCCATGGGATGGACTGCCCCAAACTCATAGGACTGATAGCTTCTTCCCCATCCCTAGTCAGGTAAACTACAGGCCTCCGTGCAGGCCTCAAAGATCCAGAGCTGCAAAATTGGCTTTCCTGGACAGCTGAAAATATCCAAACACCTAACTCAGATTGCTTAGTGCCCCTGAATCTGTTTGTACCCCTACTGATAAGTCATTCTCTCACTCTATCTGGAAAGCAACATGGAAGTAGGGCCCTGGGTCGAGAACATAAACCTTCCACATCCCAGCTGATGGATGAGAGGCTGAGATCACAGACTTCTGCTCTCCCTGTGGACACTTCCTCAGCAAACCTCCACAAGAAAGTCTTTCTAAATCACACCACCAGATGTTATGAAACGCTTTCTGACCATGGTGACCCATAAAGGCATCCACATTACATCAAAATGGGACTTCCTAGGAATGGAATAAGACCTCTCCCCATTCACTGTCAGTTAGGACTCAAGCGGTAGCAGAAAATCTAACTGAAATTGGCTTTAACAGTTAAGGGGATTTTTGATTCAAATGACTGTTGGAGTGGATACAGAGTAGTTAACCCAGTGTTTCAATGTGTTATCAGTGGCCTATTTCTGTCTGTCTCTGCTCTGCCTTCTCTAGGGTCAGACTCATTGCAAGACTGACTCCCTAACAGTAGTAGGAAGGCTGCCAGTCACTATTAACTCATGAGCATTCACATCCAATGGTGAGAGGGGCTTGCAGATGAGCATTCCAACCCAGTGTCCTGAAATTCATCTTAACTGGATAAACTCATGTCATATATCTATGCTCACATCAATGCATGTATTCATTTAATAAATGTTGAGTACCTACTACTCACTAGCCACTTTTCTAGATTCTAGGACATGGAATAATGTTGAATAATTGATTGACTTAAGCCAATTGGTACCCACCACTAGAGCTAACAGTATGTCCTGCTTTCCCTACAACACATGCACAGTATAGGGGTGGACCTGAATACTTGGATAAAGACCTCTGAGCTACTAGGAAAATGAAAGGAGAGAATGGGTATTACTTAGGCAGCCAAAATACCCTTGCTACTGCAAGTGTGGTCCATGGACAAGAATCAGCTGGGAGCTGACTCTAAATGCAGGATCTCAGGTAGTACCCCAGTTCTGCTGCCTCAGAATCTGCACTTTAACTAAACTCCCAGGTGATCATATGAACATACAACTTTGAGAAGCACTCATCTACAGGACAGATCTTTTCAAAAAACAAACATTGTTATGACTGGGGCTGTAGGGGAAAGAAGTAGGAGAAAAAACCAAATGGTCTCTGTAGCAGACACAAGTTGGGATGACTGCCAGCTCATAACAATTCTCCCAATGAGAATTACGCAGCTTGCTCCTCTGTCAGAGATGATTCATCCAAGGGGAGATACACCTGCCAAGGTGGGCCAATTAATGGATCATTCTTCTGGGCATGTCAGACATGAACAATGAGAAACAGGGTGCAGAAGGCTGTTGGAGCAGAGGTGCAGGTTGGCAGAGCCCTAGCACATCCAGAAGTAACTTGCCTGAGGACCCCCGAAGTGCTCTGAGGCTTGGTGATATGGCAACTCCTTTGATTCAGCCATCATCTAGAATGTCCTCTTTTTTAGCTTAAGTTAGCCAAAAGGGATTTCTTTTGATTCTCATTGAAACAACTTTAACTTATACTGCTTTGACTTTATCAGTATAGTTATCTGCCAGGGGTGAGCTTTTGGTCTGCCTTGAGGAAAAGACCAAAGTTGGTTCATTTCACTCTATGGTATCTGCAATGCATCAGTTGCTTTTCTCTTTCACTTTCAAAATTGACTCCCAACGTAAGATATAAATATTAAATTTCATTCACAATTGACATAAGCATAAAAAGCCCTGTTTACAGTATTTTTTAAAAAATTCTACACATTCTGTAAACGCTCATGGATTCTACAACAAAGGTGCCATTTTTGGTTTACTTTCTGTATATAAATTAATGTATCTTTCTGGAAAGATTAATCCATTGTCCTCTGTCATCTGACCGTCTACTGTTAACTTTTTTCAGATGCAGCTGCCTTGTATAAACACATCTACCAAATGATTGAAGTGATGTTATACCAATTTTCCTCCTTTTGCATGCAAAATGTTTTTAATCAAATGTTGGCTAATAGCTAGGCTGTTTGGAAATTAACAATCCTAATAGATGGGAACAACAATTTAGACATTTAAAGCTTAATTACTCCTTCAGGCTCATTGTGAGAAAATCAAGGTTTTCTTTATTTGTCTGATTCAGTATTCCTTGGAGTATTTCTTCTTATTCTACAATATTCTCATTTTCTTCTATTAAAAAAAATGCTAACCCTAATACAACAAAACAAAGAGGAGGTCAAATCTTACAAGGAACAAACATGACATCACATAGGGAAGTGAGTCACTGTGCATCAGACTGGGAACTGAATCAGGACTAAACTGACTCACATCTTTCTGGGCCAAGAACCAATTCTAGTTATATCATGTTGGAAAATGACTCATTTATTACCTTTATTAGCTCCCCTCAACATCAAATCAACTGCGACTTGGAGTTGATCTTATGAAACTCAGGGGCCCTGTTTGAACCACTGCTCTCTGCTGGTACACAGAGAGGTTTTGTGTATGAAACTAACTGGCCGTTTGGCCATAAGGACTCATAAGCCTAGCCTCATCAACAGGGTGCTGCCCTTCTTCAAGCTGACCACGTCTGAACATAACCTTTGTGGTCTCTAACCTTTGCGGACATGTTTTGTATCCTTTGTTGGTTGGTTGAAAATCTGTTATCACTCCTGTATTTTTTTAAAGGTTTGCTGTAGAACGTAATCTAGAAAGTCAAAGTTCAGCGATAACCAGCAGCACTCTTTTCTGTTTTGTAGTTACCTCTGCAACTAAACTGAATACAACAGAAAGTTGCATTGATAAAGTATTCCAGTTAAAATTGGAAAGGAAGCCAGAGGCACTTAGAGCTCCAAAATCATGAGACAATTGCCAAAACAGTCTTTAAAAGGTACCTTATGAACACCTGGATGTCTACAATGAGCTGTTTTTTTTGATGTAGCCATTGTTTTTAGCAGAGTCCTCTGGCTAATATAACCACAAATGTGGCTATAGATATTTCACAAACATATTCAGAAGTTCTGACAATACTGCTGCCACTCTTCCATTTGACAACTGGCCAGGACAGAACATTAGCTGCCCACGTTAGAGTAGTCACTTCAAAGTCTCCAGTAATCACCACTTCTCGGTGTGTCCAGTGGATAAAACGCTGAGCTTCCAACGCAGGAAGCATGGGTTCAATCCCTGGTCAGGGAACTAGATCCCACATGCTGCAACTAAGACCTGGCATAGCCAAATAAATAACTAAATACTAAAAAATAATCACCACTTCTCCACAATCCCCACTATACTCTTTTGTCTTAAACAGGTTCAATTCTCATTACTTGTTTGATCCTTGACAGGCATTTGAGTTTTCAGTCCTTGATAACTAGATTTCTAACATTTTTTCTTAAAACTAAACTTAATACAAAGAAATAAAAAACTTTAAATAATGTCAACATTAAAAGCTTATTCACATTGCAGATTGGGCGATCTTTTGATTCTTCAATCAGATCTTTCTTTATTAAACATGTATTGAGCATCTTATTTCTGCAAGACAATGTGCTAGACGCTATACATAAAAGATATTGCAAGATATTGGCCTTGCCCTCAAATTGCTTGTGATGTAATTCAACAGGTTATAGAAGCATGCTCTTTATACTTAAACTTTTATCTTTAAAAGCCTTAACATGAGGCTTGGAGATTATGTAACTTAACCAAAACAGCAGACAGTAGAGCTTATCTTCCCCAACTAGGGATGGTCACCTTTCAATCAAAAACATTGCAAAACCTAATATTTGAGTAGCATCATGTTATGAGATGTAAAATTCTATAGGACAAAGTTTTTGTCCTCAAGAAATCTAGGGAATTCCCTGGAGGTCCAGTGGTTGGGACTGTGTGCTCTCACTGCCGGGTACCAGGTTTGATCTCTGACTGGGGAAATAAGAGCCCACAAGTCACATGGTACAGCCAAAAAGAAAGAAATAAATCTATAGTTAGCTTTGCAAAGACATGAACCAAATAATTCAAATATTTGGCAACATGTAGTGACACATGGAACAAAAACCCACCATAGCAGTCAGGGATCACTTCCTGTGCAGATGTTCAAAGGCCTGATCCCACCTCTGAGACTTGAGCAACTCTTCTGCAGACACTACCCTTGAGTTAATTATTCTAACCCCAAACCAAAACTGTTAGCCAGCTGAAGAAGAGTTGAGGTTTTCCCCAGAAAACCTATATAATTCTGACTAGTGACCACAGGGAAATTTTAAGCAAGGAAGTAGTGGTGGGTGTGGGAGGAAAGAGAAAGATAAATAGAAAGTCCCAAAGAGAAGGGGGCTTAAGCAGGTTCTCCAAAAATCACAGACAGGCTCTAGATAACTTTCAGATTCTGTGATCCCTGCCCCCTTGGATTCGTAAACCTTCATGAAGGCTTTTTTCCCCTCTATTGAGGTTCAAGAGAATTCAGTTAGGGTCAGATGGTGACCTTCAAGAGGGAGTCCTGAGATTATTCACTATATGATGCATTCTCCTCTCCCTTCCCTGAGTTACCCAGCCTCTATTCTACTCTGATCTGTACTGCAAGCAAAGAGGGGTTTATCTCCAAGGTTTGCTTTCCCCGAGCTCCAGCGTTACTGGCCGCCCTTAGCGACTGGCTAGTGGGAGGTACTGGCATGAGATCGTGGAGGAGATGGGGAGTAGGCGAAACCTGAGGCCACAGCTCCCCTAACTTGGACAGTTTCTCAAGCGACTGATGGGTCTCCTCTCTGGCTCCAGTTCCTGCTGGACACGGCTGTCATGGTTCCAGCCTCTGCTAGATGACCCTGGTTTCTCAGGCTTACCTGTAGCTCAGCCTCCTTCACGTCTGTCTCGTTAAAAAACCTGTTTTGCTCCAAGTTTCTCCCATGTAAACAATTCCTGTATTGAATTTCTTCTCTTATGAATACTTAAAAGTGGTTTCTGATTTCCTTGCTAGATCCTGATGGATGCATGTATAAGTAGAGGATTGATACATTAAAGTGGTAACATGCCAAGAAATACAGCTACAACTTTCAAGAGTAGAACACAGTTACTAAGACTTCCCTGCCCCCTCCCCAATATGTAGGAACTGCATAAATGACTGACTGTTCAAAGAGAAGGTTTATCTCATTGAGTTTCAGGAAAAACTGGGCCACCAGATGAGTAGGAACAATTTCGTATGAATCTATCACCCTTACAGTATGTTATGAGCACCAAGTACTCCACAGTTCATTGACTCATCATCCATGAGAAACTAAGGGTATGTAATGGGCAAGCTGTTCAGCCCACAAACTTGGCTGTGCCAAGAGTTCTTGCAATTCTCAAGTTCATTTAAATTAACAGAAGATTTAAAGAGGTAGTGAGAGAAGATAAAAGCGGAAATGTTTCTATTTTTTTCTAAAAAAAAGAGGAAGATATAGATGAAAGCCAGAAAGAGAAGGGGTGAAAGGAACTCGCTGGTGGGGTCTTGTGGTCTGAACAGCAATGCACTCAGTCCCCTTCATGGAACAAAGGGACAGAAAAGAAATGAAAAAGTGGCCAAATGAGGAAGCAGGAAAAGTGATTGTTCCTCCTTAATTAGGTCACTCTCCTGGCTTCACAGTATAGGCAATATGCTCACATTTTGAAAAAAGAGATATCCTCAGACAAATAAAAATTCAAAAATGCATTTGATAGTAAATAAAAATGAGTCACTGTTTGACATCCTTTTTACGTCAAAATGTCAGTAGGTTCTCTCCTTTAATATACATAGTAAAGGATGGTTTCCATACTAAATTTCTTCTATCTCTTAAGATTATAACATGAAAAATTATACAAGTTATGCAAATACTAATTATGCATGTATTGAGTTTATCTGTATGTACAAAAATTATACAAATTATTCAACTATACAATTTCTAAGTAATCAAATCTTTTATGTCCCATCTTCCAGAGCCTGTTGTTTTTCAGAATTCATACACAAACCCTCCAAAGAAAGATACTTTTAAACAAATTCAATTTATTAATAGAAATTGGGCTGAGATTCTTTATATTCCATATTCACCTGCATTGTTCCATTAAAAATGTAATAAAAATGCAGGCACGTGCTGCACATACTGAATTAGAAAAACAGCTGTGCTTTTTACATTGTTCTGCCCTAGAAAAAAGGCACCCAAGACAATCTGAGCAGCTGGTATCTCCTATATAGTGTGCTCATCACCGCAAGTAAATAAAGTCAGTAAATTACTGGCAGAGTACAGGGGGCCACGATGAGCCTAGGCAATAACCCTTTCATCAAACTCTCTGCACATTGTATATTGCCCAAGCAAAAAGGAAATAATGAGGATCAATGGAGAATTAATATTTTAGTCAAAGAGAAATGGAGATGAATGCATACTATAAATTATTAACCAGCACTTGTACTCTATCTGCTTGGCACAGCATGAACAAGGCTTCTAAAGAAACAGGACACAGCTTGTACTTCCCTAGCAATATTTTCTTCAACCAATGAAGAATATTCATAAAGATGCACGTTTCAGAGACATTCAAGAGGGAAATTTATACTTGAATTTCTCTACCTTTCTGTAACAGAATGTAAGCAAAACACAAATATTTCTTTTTATATAAACATGTATGTGTGTTATGTTAAATATCTGTAAATATTACTGTGCTATAGCAGGGAAACAAGTCTTGGGCTGAGAAGTAAGACCATCTGCTCTAGCCCTCTCTTGGCTATGACCAATAGGGACACCTTAACCTCTCTGTTGGAAGAGGGCCTGGGCCTCAGTTTTCAAAAGCAGAGACATTTCTTTGCCGACTAAGGTCCGTCTAGTCAAGGCTATGGTTTTTCCAGTTGTCATGTATGGATGTAAGAGTTGGACTGTGAAGATGGCTGAGTGCCGAAGAATTGATGCTTTTGAACTGTGGTGTTGGAGAAGACTCTTGAGAGTCCCTTGGACTGCAAGGAGATCCAACCAGTCCATTCTGGAGATCAACCCTGGGATTTCTTTGGAAGGAATGATGCTAAAGCTGAAACTTCAGTACTTTGGCCACCTCATGCGAAGAGTTGACTCATTAGAAAAGACTCTGATGCTGGGACGGATTGGGGGCAGGAGGAGAAGGGGACGACCAAGGATGAGATGGCTGGATGGCATCACTGACTCGATGGACATGACTCTGAGTGAACTCCGGGAGTTGGTGATAGACAGGGAGGCCTGGCGTGCTGCAATTCATGGGGTCTCAAAGAGTCGGACACGACTGAGCGACTGAACTGACTGACTGACTGACAGTAAGGGGTTAGATCACAGATGACCTAAAGTGACCTTTTATCTTTACAGTTCTGATAACGGCTTTGAAATAAACAAATACTAGGAAAAACTAGGAGACAATTGCAACCAGAGATCCAGCATAAAAAAATTTTTTTAAATAAAAGAATTGTTCCCCTCTTTAACCCAGTGAAATATATATACTGGCACAGGAGAAAATATATATGTATATATAAAATCATATGCACACATAAGTTGCTATTCTTTAATTAAAAAAAAAAACAGTATAGGCTAGTCAACCAATAATTGTACACTTTTGTGAAGGAATTCTGTACTTCTGCATATCAGTAGCTTATCATGAAAGTTATATAAGAAATTATTACATAATTAGCATTCAAATTTTGAGAGGAACAATACTTAGAATACTGAGCAATCATAGACTTGAAGCTTCCTGGATATGTAATTCTACTAAACAAAAGACCAGGCAGTATAGGATTTCCCTAGTGGTCCAGTGGCTAAGACTTCACCCTCTCAATTCAGGGACCCTGGGTTCAATCCCTGGTCAGGGAACTTAGATCCCACATGCCTCAGCTAAGACCCAGTACAGCCAAATAAATACTAAAACAAAGGAAAAGACAAGGTAGCATTTGCTATCCTGGAATGCAAAGTAAAGTGGGTCTTAGGAAGCATCACTATGAACAAAGTAGTGGAGGTGATGGAATTCCAGTGGAGCGATTTCAAATCCTGAACGATGATGCTGTGAAAGTGCTGCACTCAATATGCCAGCAAATTTGGAAAACTCAGCAGTGGCCACAGGACTGGAAAAGGTCAGTTTTCATTCCAATCCCAAAGAAAGGCAATGCCAAAAAATGCTTAAACTACCGCACAATTGCACTCATCTCACATGCTAGTAAAGTAATGCTCAAAATTCTCCAAGCCAGGCTTCAGCAATACATGAACCGTGAACTTCCAGATGTTCAAGCTGGTTTTAGAAAAGGCAGAGGAACCAGAGATCAAATTGCCAACATCCGCTGGATCATCGAAAAAGCAAGAGAGTTCGAGAAAAACATCTATTTCTGCTTTATGGACTATGCCAAAGCCTTTGACTGTGTGGATCACAATAAACTGTGGAAAATTCTGAAAGAGATGGGAATAACAAACCACCTGACCTGCCTCTTGGGAAATCTGTATGCAGGTCAGGAAGCAACAGTTAGAACTGGACATGGAACAACAGACTGGTTCCAAATAGGAAAAGGAGTACGTCAAGGCTGTATATTGTCACCCTGCTTATTTAACTTATATGCGGAGTACATCATGAGAAACCCTGGGCTGGAAGAAGCACAAGCTGGAATCAAGATGGCTGGGAGAAATATCAATCACCTCAGATATGCAGATGACACCACCCTTATGGCAGAAAGTGAAGAGGAATTCAAAAGCCTCTTGATGAAAGTGAAAGAGGAGAGTTAAAAAGTTGGCTTAAAACTCAACATTCAGAAAACTAAGATCATGGCATCCGGTCCCATCACTTCATGGCAAATAGATGGGGAAACAGTGGAAACAGTGTCCGACTTGATTTTGGGGGGCTCCAAAATCACTGCAGATGGTGACTGCAGCCATGAAATTAAAAGATGCTTACTCCTTGGAAGAAAAGTTATGACCAACCTAGATAGCATATTCAAAAGCAGAGATATTACTTTGCCAACTAAGGTCCATCTAGTCAAGGCTATGGTTTTTCCTGTGGTCACGTATGGATGTGAGAGTTGGACTGTGAAGAAGGCAGAGCACCGAAGAATTGATGCTTTTGAGCTGTGGTGTTGGAGAAGACTCTTGAGAGTCCCTTGGACTGCAAGGAGATCCAACCAGTCCATTCTGAAGGAGATCAGCCCTGGGATTTCTTTGGAAGGAATGATGCTAAAGCTGAAACTCCAGTACTTTGGCCACCTCATGCGAAGAGTTGACTCGTTGGAAAAGACTCTGATGCTGGGAGGGATTGGGGGCAGGAGGAGAAGGGGACGACCAAGGATGAGATGGCTAGATGGCATCACTGACTCATCGGACGTGAGTCTGAGTGAACTCCGGGAGTCAGTGATGGACAGGGAGGCCTGGCATGCTGCGATTCATGGGGTCGCAAAGAGTCGGACACGACTGAGCAACTGAACTGAACTGATAGGAGACCCTAAAATGAATGACTTGGAATCTGTTTGCAAAGAGTCACCACAGAAGAGAGGAGGGAGACCATAATACAAGAACAATAATACAAATCAAGCCTGGATTAGGTTCTTTATAGGAAGATGTTCATAAGCTAAAGGGAACCCAGAACCAGGGGAGAGGGAAACCATGGGGAGAGAAAGATCATTCTGGTCATTTAGGATTTTTCTCGGCAAGTAAGAAGCAGCCTCCCAATCACTGTTGTGACAGAGGAAAAATAAATGTCAGAACTTAGAGGAATTTGGAGACCATCTATTCCTATCCTCCCATTTCATAGACCTAGAAGTTAAGGGCAGAAAGGGTCTGTCTCTTGCCCTGTGCTAAGTATTTGGCAGAGCTAGACTAGACGTGAAGTCTCCTAACTTGCAGTCTGGTCTGCTTTTCCTCACTGCTTCCCTTTTCTCTGCGTGAGTCCAAAACAAATTCTTCCCTGGCTGACTTATGGCAAATGGTCCTCCTGGGATGAATAGAATATACTGTTACCTCTCCTCCCTGAGAAGTTCCTCCCAAGTCATAAAGTTTTTCCCAAGCTGACTAATGCTTTGCTTGGTCAGAATTGTTTTGAAGTCATCATTCCAAATATCATCTCCCAGCTGAGCGATCTGGGAACCAAGTTATTCGTATCCACTGACTTTACTGTGCTGCTCCCAGAGTGGAAGAGCCAGCATGGCCTGTGTGATGTAGGTCAGTGACTCACCGACAAAGCATCGCGCAAGGGAATAGGATCTCTCTGAAGATCCTGTTTGATGTTGGATGGACTGTAAATCTCTGTGTCTCAGTTTTCTTATCTGTTACAAATATTCATTTAAGTTTCTGAGACTGTGAAGATAAAAAATAATTGTTAACATTTTTTTAAACATTTGTTTTCATAGATCTATATTTGATTGTTCAAGCAGGAAGCAAATCTTTTAAATTATCTAGTTTATCTCCCCATTCCATAAGAGAAAAAAAAAAAGGATCAGAAATTAGATTTGATCTGTTCAGCATCACTCAGCTAGATGGTTCTAGAGTTAGGCTAAAAACAACCTTTTGACATGCATTTCAGTGCTTCAGGCTCCATGCCATATAGTTCAAAGCACTTTATAAATGTGAAGCTAGAACATGTGAAATAATCTACTCATCATGAGTCTTGTTAGGACACAAGATGGCAATCTCCTACAATGTCAAAACAGACTTACTCCCTGTTCCCCAAGTTAATTGTGTATCTTATAAATTATGTGGTAGGCCTTACCATATAATTTTGTATACAAAGATGGATTGGGAGTCATCCTCTGCAACCTAGCAATTTTGAGATGATCAAGCTGGGTCATGATGAGAGAGGAAGCAAGCGGAGGAGGGGCTGACTGTACTAAAATAGTACTTTATGAGGCTGGAGGTTCACAGACCATGGGGAGAGCATTAGTCCTTCCCCTCCCATGCCCCCTACAACAAAGGCAGTTAGGAGACCCAGTTCCACACATACTAAACTTCAGGTTACTTTTTGTTGATTTAATTCACACTCCTAACCATGGGACAGTACCTGGATAAAAATGACAGGGGTGGAGAAATAGATCCAAACCTTCAACTCTCCACTAGGACTGGTCATTATTTGGAACCTACTTGCAGGCTGCTCCTCTCTCAATCTCTCAGCTTTCCTATTCTCCTGAGGAATAAGTGCCACTCTACTAGTCTCCACTGTGCTTTGCAGAAAAATGATTTAAAAGCGTATAACCAGAAGACTTCCCTAGTGGGAAGCACAGTCTCTTCTAATGCAGGAGACACAGGTTCAATCCCTGATCGAGAACTAAGATCTCACATGCTGCATGGGGTGGCCCAAAGAAAAAAAAAATTAAAACAGTGTAACTAGAATGGATTCTGGAAGAAACCTCACTTGGAGCTCTGCTATTAGAGAAGGAAGCTGGAGAAAGAGGAAGGAGGGCAGGACAGTGGCTAGCTGTCAATGGAGTTTCTGGAAAGACTAGGCAAGTATGGGACTTAAAGCGCCTTGGAGGAATCAGACTATTTCCTTGTGTTAGACTGGGCTTAGAGGCCAGAGCCGCCTTTTAGACCACACTTCTCTGGACAAAACAACAGCAACACTTTAAAGTAAGAGAAGAAGGATTCTTCTCAAAGAGAGGAGTCATTTCACAGACTTGAAATCAGACTGCACTGAAGCTCCGTCTGCAAAAATAATGGTTTTTCCTGACATTTTAAACAGCACAATTTAATGGTTCAATGTTGCATTTGACATTTAAGAAGTCATCCATCTCCAAGAAGCTTATTGGCAAATCTTCTCAGTTCCCAGAATTAGCAAATGTAATGCGCACGTGAACACAGTCTACAAGAGCCCAAAAGACTCTTGAAAAAAGGAAGCCCAGGACACTGAGAACTAGGTGTAACCTATGCTGAACAGACCGGCTCCTACCCTCAGGGCCTGCCAGTCCACCTTCTGTAAACCACTGGTTTCTGTTAATCAGCCTCCTCGGGAACAGAAGGAAGAAAAATCATAGTCTCAGCTTAGTAAACTGTTGTAGTTAAGAAGATGGCTGTACTAGATAAAGAGATTTAAATCACTCAGTGCACACAACACAGAAGCAGGTATTTGGGAGTGACACTGCCTTGGTTAGAGTTGTGTCTGTTCTATAGGTTATAAACCTGGGACACATGACTTAACATTTCTATGACTTGGTGCTCTCATTTCTAAAATGAGGATAGTAATTATCTCATTGGGTTGTTAAGATGATTAAATGGGTTAATCTTTGTAATGTTCTTGGAACAGCTTGGCAGAGTAAATGCTGTGTAATTGTTTGTTAGAAAACAATAGGGGGCATGTTTATATCAACTTTTTTCAGATCACTTGTATACTGATTCTCACTGTATGTGAGCTAAGCCAATAAACGTATCATATTCCTCTTGGCCTCTGTGATTGCTACATGGCACATGGTCCCCAGCAGCCAATAGGTTGTGAGTTCATTTCTGGGATTCCTGGTTCTTTCCTATTGAACTTGAATCTGAGCAGATATAGAGTCTGGAGCTGCTGCCACCGTTGTTCAAATTTAAAGGCAGCCTCTGTTTGAGACTAACAGTGAAGCAGATCCATAATCGAGAAAATGGGTTCTGTTGACATTATTTGAGCTTCTAGATCATGCCATGCCTGAAATCAAACCTCCCCCATACCTCTTAAATATATGAACCAATAATGTTTCCCATTTTCTTAAATTAGTTAAGGCTTGGTTTTTCTGTTGTTGTTTTGTTTAAATCACTTACAACTGAGATTAAATCATACTGGTGCAATTACAATACATCTCATGGTGCAAAGTAGATATCATGGAAAAAAGAAAGATGTAGCCTCATAAGCATTTAAAATGTCAAGTTCCATCTTTGTGAGTTTTACCAGGTCGCTTAACTTTTCCTGGCCTGTTTTTTCATCTAAAAATCAAGAAATTAAACTAAATCATCTTTCACCTTCCAATTCTAAAATTTTATGACCATGCCTTAAATTAAGGCCTTCTTGGCTACCTTTAGGACTGCTTTTAGATTCACTTTTTCCATTCACTACAAGGCCAAGAAGAATCACTCCCCAAAAATGGTTTATTTGTTCTTTGGTTTGGGGTATTTTTAAGGCAGAGAGTGGAAGCCAGTGGAGGAGGGTCAATCTAGTGATGATTTACATGAGTTTTTAATAGCTCTGCCTTAATGCATACAACATAATTGGAATTTGAATTATGTACCTACTTTCACATAGGAAAGACAGGGTAGGTTAAAAAAACCTTTAAGGAACCATGTTGGTTCAGAAGTTAGCAGAAAGTTATGCAAGTTCTCCATAATTAATAACAGGGGCATGCAGAGGAAACTGTCCAGCCATCATTTGCCACAATATCCGTTCCTCTCGCCCTTTGCCCCACAAATGCTATGCTCTCCCTGAATGATTGCTCCTTCATATATACATTCATATAAATGGGGAGGGAAAAGTAAAGAACTGTGATACTCAGTGTAAAATATATTTACAAAATGAAAGCTGTTATGATAAATCCTATTAACTAGAGAACATTTAGCAACTATTCAGGACATAATTGATTGGAAAAGGAGGGAAAGGGACCATTTCTGAGCAAGTTAGATGGATGTTTCTTCATCCAAGAACTAATGATCACATGCACGATTCATAAAAAAGATCTTCAAATCATCCAACTTAATTTTAGATGTAATTCTAATAAGTTGATATCCTCATTTCTCAGGCCACCACAAAATAGAAACATTCACTTAATAAAGGAGGGAGGTAGCAGAAATGAACTCAACTGGCAGCCAACAGAAAGAGAGAAGGCAGAGAAACCATAAAACACCAACATAATTTAAAGTGAGAACCACAGCAGTCCAAGGCGATTTACATACACCTCAGTCACACCTTCTGGAGCATATTTTTGCTAAACAAACACAGAAGTATTGCTTACTACATGACAGGCACTGTTCTAACTGTTCTATACGTAATACCTCACCTAATCATTATAATAAACCAGTAGAGTACAAGGAAGTAAAATAACTTGCCCACGGCCACACAATTTGTTACTGGCAGAACCAAGATTCAACCCAGGCAGTTTAGCTGCTAACCACCACACCACACTGCCACACCTGCCACTACCAAACACTTCATTACTATTCAGGACACCCACCATCAATAAAAGTAGAACAGATAACTAACATACCCTGTGGAGTAAAGCCAAAAAGTGAAAAATTCAGTGTAAAATATTTTCTTCCAAAGTAATACACCAAAACTACTAATCATAAAATTTAAATAATATTATTTGCCCTTTAAAAATAAAACCTTGAGATATCTGCAAAGTCCATTAATCTGAATGTCTTCATTCCCTGTTAATGCCAGATAAGCAAAATAGCAATGTTATATTTCAAATTCTTTAAGCAACAAACACGATCTTGAACTTCTGTGTAGTAAAATTGGCTTACCCTGCTGCTGCTGCTGCTAAGTCACTTCAGTTGTGTCCAACTCTGTGCGACCCCGTAGACGGCAGCCCACCAGGCTCCCCCGTCCCTGGGATTCCCCAGGCAAGAACACTGGAGTGGGTTGCCATTTCCTTCTCCAATGCATGAAAGTGAAGTCGTTAGTTGTGTCCGACCCTCAGCGACCCCATGGACTGCAGCCTTTCAGGCTGCTCAGTTCATGGGATTTTCCAGGCAAGAGCACCTAGGAAGCTTCTAAACACAAAGACAAAAATCTAGAGCCAAAAGATAGATACTAAGTTGCAATTACAGAAAAAGTTGCTGGGAGCTTAAAATTCAGACTCTACCTGGTAATGGGGTTTATGATCATTAGGAGTTTTTTTCTAGATAAAATATTAAACATATAATAGATAGTGAAAGTTAAGTGAGTCAAAGTCGCTCAGTCGTGTCCGACTCTTTGTGACCCTACGGATTATACAATCCATGGAATTCTCCAGGCCAGAATACTGGAGTGGGTAGCCTTTCCCTTCTCCAGGGGATCTTCCCAAGCCAGGGATGGAACCTAGGTCTCCCACATTGCAGGCAGAGTCTTTACCAGCTGAGCTACAAGAATTAACTTAAATACTTAAATTTAGGCTATGAGAATAGAGATAAGATACAGAATAAGAGAAAAGTTTTGGTCTTAGTCATCCCTTTCTTTATGGAACAAATAACTTATTGGAAGTCTCTGGAACATTTTTGTTCACCTCGTCATGTTTACCACCTCTTTTACCCTTGTATTAAATTTCACCCCTAAGCCACTAACTGTAGGGTTGGCTTTAGTCACTCTGTGTGTGTGTGTGTGTGTGTGTGTGTGTGTGTGTGAAAGAGAGACAGAGAAAGTAAGCTTACATTGCGTGTGGTCAAAGCAAGAACTATTTACTTCTTTAGAAGAAATATCCATAGTGTGCATGCCAAGACAGCTGCCAAAGGACGAGGAAGCCCAGTACTGGCTATAGAAGCAAGCCAGAGAAAGTAAAGCCAGAGATAGCTCCGGCTGAAAGAAGGAAAGAGGACAGACACAGTGAAGCTGGAGGAGTGTCCAACACTGAGAACATCTAACCTCTCATAATCATTGCATGTGGATTTCCTGTAAATTCAAGACTCAAACGCAACCTACATTCACGTGTGTCAATGGAGGACCTGATTATAAAAGTCCTGATTGTTTCCTTAAATTCACCTCTCCTTTATCAATAATTTTTAATTTACATGAGAAGGTTTATACTTCCTGTATTTGTTAAATTTACATTTCACACTATTTTCAGTATTTTTAGTGTTTACTTTTATAAGCTCACAGTATTTCCTGAGAAAGTGACTATTCCACAACTTTGAAATTTTAATCTCAAGTGCACAGGATTGAGTTAATTATATCTTTTATTTCATGGTACCCTAGAATCATTGGTCCATGCAAGACCCTTCTTTCCACCACCACCGCACTCTTTCTTCCTTGATCTCCATGCCCAGTTCCAGCCCTCACTGCAGCACCTTGATGTATTTAATATGCATATTTGAATATCCACTTATCTTTGTCAAAAACTTACTGTTATTATGTGTTAAAAATACATGTTTTTTATTTCCATAAATGGTATTATTCTACAGAACTGATCATTCCTATATTTTTTTCACTCCATACTGTATTTTCAGATCTATCTGCATTGCAATATATACATATAGTTTGGCGCTTATAATAGTACCATCCCATGGTAATTATGCAACACAAATTACTTATTCATTCTCCCGATATGTTTCCCTAAGTTACTTCCAATTCCTCCCCACCCTATGAATAATGCTGAAATAAACATTCTCATATATCAGTCCTCTGTTTTAAAAAAATCAGACTGTTTCAGAGTTCTAACAGTTTCATTTCGTAGCCAAGAACAGTACATTGAAAGAAGCTAAGAATGTCATAGCCTGTATCCAAAGGAGAGAGTTCAAGTTCCAGAAAAGTAGCTGGTTACAAGGGCAGTAACAAGACTAGTTTAACTGTCAGACAGCATGCTCTGGTACACTTAACACACTGCTGCCCCCCACATCCTACTGGGATGCATTCCAAGATCCCTGGTGAACGCCTGAAACTGCAGGTAGTACCAAATCCTAGATACACCGTGTTTTTTTCCTACACAGTATATACATACCTGTGACAAAGCTTACTTTAAAAATTAGGCACAGTAAGAGATTAACAACATGAACAAATAATAAAATAGAACAATTCAACATACTACAATAAAAGTTCTGTGAATATGGTCTCTCAAAACATCTTGTGCTATATTCACCCTTCTTGTGATCATGTGAGATGATAAAACACCTCTGTGATGAGATGCAGTAAAGTTGATGACGTAGGCGTTGTGACATAGCATTAGGCTACTACTGACCTTCTGGTGCTACAGCAAGAGGGTCATCTGCTTCTGGTGATCCTGGATCCTCGGGCCACACTTATGCCGACAGCTGGATGTCAGGACCAATCAATGAAGATCCCAGGCTGTACAAAGCAAGACCATAGGAGATTTCATCACACTACTCAGTATAGCATACAACCCAAAACTTTGCATTGTTTATTTTTGAAATTTTCCATTTAATATTTTCTGACCACAGTTGATGGGAGTGACTGAAACCGTGGAAAGCAAGCCTGTAAATAAAGGAGGACTATAATATTTACGCTGTGGCTCAAATGGTAAAAGATCTGCCTGCAGTGTAGGAGATCTGGGTTCGATCCCTAAGTCAGGAAAATCTCTTGGCTGAAGTCCAAGCTGAAGTCTGGCTTCCCACTCCAGTATTCTTGCCTGGAGAATCCCACAGACAGAGGAGCCTGGTGGGGTCACAAATAGCTGGACATGGGCATGACTGAGTGACTAACACTTTCACCTCACTTTTCACTGTATTTACCAGGTGTATAAGATATACTCTTTTAAAAGTAAATATCTTTCATCCCACAGGTATTGAAAATGGGTGTTGAAGTGGCTTATTGTTAAACATGTAGTATTATATCCTAGAAACCATTAAGTTGTGAATATGTTAATATATTCTACTAACTGATAGAATAAAATCATAAGATAAGAAGAAATATATTGACATTGGTACTCACTGGTACATCACAGGCTACAGTTATATAATGTATTTCAAACTACAGTGTTGAGAAATAACCCAAACTCTACCTCTGACCAGTTGTGTGGCTTGTTATTTTTGTTACGAAAACTTCCAAAAGGATGTGAGTCTAGTATCTTTGGGGAAATGTTCTGTGGTTCTGAGCTCCATCATCCGGAAGTGGCCTCATTTATCATTTTGCATCTTATGCACCAGCCCCCCTTCAGAGCATTTGTAACAGACTTATTTTTGGAATCATTGGTGAAAGTTTGGGGTGATAGAATGCAGATAGCTACATCTCCCTATAAGCCTCTGTTTCCTCATCTAAAAACAAAGCAGAGTCTGGCATGAGACAGACAATGAATAAAAGGTATCGTTTTTCTGTATCCTATTTTGAGCTAAATTCCGTGCATTCCACTACGCATGATAACAAATGTGCTTTCAGTCTTTTGTTATGACATAAAAGCAAAATATAGATGCCTCTATTGTCTGTGCTGTACTGCTTCTTACTTTGTTGATTACTCTTAAAATTAGTATAATAATGTGCATGGTATTGTGCAGAAGAGGCTTTTCCATGAAGCTGACAAAGCTACCAATGTTAGAGGTTGTGGAGTGTCCAAGTGGGCAAGGGAAGGCAGAGTGCTTGGAAATTACCATGTGTATTTCTGGTAAATTGCCTAAAGAGATTTTAGGAGAAAGGGATTGGAATCTCTAAATCTTCATTAAGTTATTGTGATATATTTTCTATTTTGAATGTGTGATTTTATATTTATAACTAATTTTATACTTAATTTTATATTCTGTGTCCTTGTCTAAAAGTGCTCACTCCCAATTGAATTACTTTAGACTCCACAAAACCTGGATTTGTCCTTGAATATATGTAGAACATTGTAATTTAAAAATATGGGAAAAGCAGATAGATAAATCTCAATTCACATAAAAAAGTTTTCTGGAGCAGAAAGGATCCCCTGAGTTCAGTCTTTGGACACGTTGCTCTTCTTCTGTCTAGACTTGGCTTTCTTGTCTTAAAACATAGCGATTTAACTGATTCCAAAAATTGCTTCCGACCTAGAAAATCCTGACTTCACGCCTGTCTTACTATACATTCAATGATATTTTCCAATAAATAATATTTTAAAGGAAGTCCATAGTGAATCCTCATTTTTAAGCAAGTCTTCAGTACTGTGAATAATTATATCCACCCACTCAGTATTTATTTTGTAAATGTAAATGAATGAATAAAGCTCTTAAAATAAAGCACACTAGTTATAGCACATCACCATAAAATTAAGTTGCTTTATAAGGGCAGGAAAGTTTCTTCTTCTGGCTCTAGTTCAAACTGACCAAGATCAAATTACATGCCAATCTTCATTTATATCGCTACTCGAAATAACCCATTCTGAAAGAGGAAGAGGCATTTTTACAGTCTCAGTGAGGCCAACTAAAATCTCCATGTAAACCAAGTTGTTTTAAAAGTATGAACAAAATAGATGTGACATTTATGAGAAATCAATGAGGGCTGTTTCTCTTCTGAGCTCAGATAGTTGACAAGCTTTGAAAGACTTTAAAGGGAAAAAAAATTACAAACTAGTCCTTAAACACAAGGACACAAAAAGTAACAGGTTGGAGACATTCTTTTCCAGTGGTAAATTCCATAGCACACTGCTGCTTAGTGGGCACAAGGGGTAGGTTGTTACAAATATGGCAAGACAGGTATGATAAAGTCAGGAATTCCTGACTTGGAAGGAACCTTAGGGAGTGAGTCAAATTTACGTGTTTTAAGATGAAAAAGTTGAGGCCCAGACAGAGTGTGACCTACTCAAAGCCACATACCCAGATAAGGCAAAACAGAGGCCAGATGCTGTGACCACAAATCTTGCACGGTTTCTCCCTTACCAACCTGAGAATGCAGAATCCCTTGAGTGCTTTCATGCTTCAGTGCCCAATTAGAAGCTTACGGTACAAAGCATAAAGCAGTGTTTGCTCTCCCCGGTATTAATTTTTATGATAAAGTTACAGTAATTAAGAGAGTAGGTATTGGGGTAAAATTAGACAGAGGCCTGTGGGACACATTGGCGTGCCTAGAATTAAGCCCATTGATATATAGAATCTTGGTGCAAGAAAGTGGTCGATCTGTGGTTTAGAGGGTAGCAATGGCCTTCAATAGTGCTCGAACAGATGGTTATCCATATGGAAAAAAAACTGGATCACTACTTCTTTTTTATAAGTATTTTTTGTTTAAAAATGAGCAATTTTAAAAATTGAAGTATGGTTGATTTACAAACTGCTTCAAACTATGTACACAAACACAGACACATACAGAAAACATGTCCATAAAATGCAAACAAAAATAAAACTTTAAAATGTTTAGGAGAAAAATAAGAGAATGGGTTATGACATTGGGTTAGAAAAGGATTTCTTAAATCACAAACCATAACAGAAAAGATTTATTAATTTGACATTTTAAAATATATCAAAATGCATAATATATTTATATGTACGTGCATGCTAAGTCACTTCAGTTGTGTTCCACTCTTTGCAATCCCATGGACTGTAGCCCGCCAGGCTCCTCTGTCCATGGGATTCTCCAGGCAAGGATACTGGAGTGGGTTGCCGTTTTCTCCTCCAGGGGATCTTCCCCACCAGGAATCAAACCTGCATCTCTTATGTCTCATGCATCGGCCAGCAGGTTCTTTACTACTAGTGCCACCTGGGAAGCCCATATATTTATGTTTGTAAAAATTCAGTGAAGTATATCTCTAAGATTTGTGCACTTTGTTTGTGTCTATTATAATTTAATATTTTTAAATTTAACAAAAAAGAACACTACAATAGAAGAGAGAAGGAAGGCTATACTGTGGGCAAAGATATTTTCAATGCTTGTAGTCAAAGGATTATTATTCAGAATACATAAGTTACTTCCTCAAATCCAAAGGAAAAGATGAATAAGCAAATAGAAAAATGTGCAGAAAGCATGGCTAGGCAAGTCATAGAGTAGGAATTTTGAATGGACATGAGAGAATGTTCAGCTTCAGCAGTTACATGCAAATGCAAATGAAAATAACAATTAGAAATCATTTTACTATATTTAATTACTAATAACAAACTTTAATAAGTCTGCTAGAACCAAGTATTAGTGAGAATGTAGAGTACCAGAAACATATATTGCTGGTCGGAGTAAAAATTGGTGAAAATTACTTAGGAAACTTTTGAAATATTCAAGTCATGCACAAACACTATAATCTAGCAATCTTTCTCTAAGCAAATACCAAAGAGAAACTCTTTTATACATTTATAGGGAGACATGTGCAAAAAATTATCACAGAAGCATTGTTTGTAACAACAAAAAAGTAAACAGGTGAAAAGTCCAGACAAATTACCAAATAAATCAGTTAAAGTACAATAAAGCAGTAGACTACTACATAACTGTGAAAATAAATGAACTAGAGCAACGTGTATCAACATAAATAAATTTCACAAAGACAATGTTGAATGGAAAAGGGGAATTTACAGAAAGATGCTTATAGTGTGATTCTGGGTCCATAGTCTGGATTTATCGTCACTGAGATGTTATCAAAGCCCTTTGGGTAGACAGCAGGTCAGACCTTGAGTCCTGAGAAATCCTGCGCTCACCACAGTTGGGATATTTGGCAGGGCAGAGTATGGGCCAGGTACTGGACCTCAGGTGGGAATATGCTGCTTCTAATCCTACTTTGGCGAAACTTCAGCTCATAGGAACAGGTCCAAGTGGAACCTATATATGGGGTAAACAAATGTCCCCAGTTGACCCAAGCAGGAACAGAAGAGGCAGCATTTCCTCTATATGTGACCCAAGAAAGCCAAGTACAGATAAGCACAGGACCAGGCTCACCAGTCATTTTTAAAAGTTGAATAAATAATGACAGATATGCCCTTGAGTCACACAACTCTAGTATGGACTTTAAGCTTGACATACAGTTGTCATCCCGGGAACTCCCTTCACCATCACCCTGGGGAGTCCCTTCACCATTCCCCTGAGTTGCATATTCTGTATCTTCCTCTTTTTCCTCATTTGTTTTGGTGCAACATAACATCCCACAACTTCCTAAGAAATTATTTGGGGAGATAAATGCTCTGAGTCTGAAAATGTCTTGCCATGGCATTTGATTAATACTGGAGTGAGTAGTTATCTCTTCTCCGGGGGATCTTCCTGACCCAGAGATCAAACCCGTGTCTCCTGCACTGAAGACAGACTCCTTACTATCTGAGCCACCAGGAAAGTTCTGATTGGGAGTTCTGAGAATGTGGATGAAGCTTCCCTGTAAGTGGGGAGGGGGCTTATTTCCCTAAACATGCAGTTATTCCATTTAGTATTTTTCCTACGGAGAACATTCCAATCATTTCAATTTCTTACAGCTTCCTCCAGTCACATCATAATCAAGGGGATCTAAACTTACACATTGTTTAAAACAATCAACCAGATATTTTTATCTTAAAAAAAAATCTGTTCTTAAGTCACAAAATGGGAAAATCTTAGTTTTTCATGGTTGGTTCATTCAGACTAGCTCAGGCCTTCTCTTTCACGCTATCACTTAACAAATGAGATACATCTATCAGATACAGTTTGCCAAGAAAAGCCTGAGTTTTTCACTTGGTTTGGGCTACCGGTGTCACACGTTTTCACTGTTCCTACAGGTGTCTGCAATTTTATACTCAGACTTACATTCTCACGGGTGATGTTTCAATATCGTCTCTGTTTTTCCACATCATCATATGGGAACACACCATCTTAAGCATTCAGGAAGTCCACACCCCAAAAGGGATTCAATTGTGAAAGTTCATTCCATTTAAGCGATGTTACTTCCCTGTCTTTTTCTTTTGCAAACTTATGTGCACAATAGCGTATATAGTAACTACACGCTCATTGTAACATGTCAAGAATTGAGAACTCATCCAGATTTTTCAAATCAAAGAAAATAAAATCAGTTTTTATATCCCAGAGTTTTAAAATTCTACCTATTATGGACTTTGCTGGTGGTCCAATGGTTAAGACTCTGCGTTCCCGATGTAGAGGACTTGGGTTCGATCACTGGTCAGAGAACTAGATCTTCCACGCGGCAACGAAGATCCCGCATGCTGCAACTGAGACCCCATGCAGCCAAATAAATTAAAAAAAATAAAACTCTGCCAATAAATGCTATTCAAAATGCCTAGTAAATGCTGAGTTACTAGGAAAGTATTTCTGAATAAATGAATCTTCCAGATTATTTTCTTATTATCCTTTTTTTCCACAGAAAATTTTAAAAATTCACTTACGTCCACTTCAAGAATCTAAGCAGAATTTGTAAATGTACAAGTAAAAAGGAAATAGGGTAAGCATTTTAAAACTTAGCAGTAACACTGTCTGCAAACATACACCATTCTCTATTGATTGTGTTGATGGGATCTTAAATATTGGAAAGTTTGAATTTAAACATTAAAATATGAAACCAGAATACAAATAATTCTTAGATCCTTGATTTGTGATTTTAAATGTGAACATGAGATAATATTTGGTGGGGGCTCTTTTTTAACCTGTGCCTGGTGTGGTCCAGAACGTTCCTGCCGCAGTGAAGAGAGGAGGATCAATGGTTGGAAAGCAACTGCTTGCCATTAAATTTATCTGTTTTGCAAAACCATTAGAAACAGCTGAGAATTCAGCCTTGTGCCTTCTCTTAGTTCAGTCTCTCAGGTTCAACCCAATATCCCCAGCCTCCATCTTTCTCCTGGGAATGGAGAACAATATTCCTTTCATGAAAGCCTTATGTACATTTTGAGGAAGAACAAAAACCAGGGGGAAAAAAATACATGTGTATCTACACAGAGTGGCTCCTGGCCTGTGTTTTTGTTCCTCTGATCTCCATATTCTTGTAGGGGGTTAAGCCAAAAATAATAGCTAATCATTATGAAATATTTTCAATATCCTGAGCTCTTTACATACGCTGTCTTGTTTAATCTTTGCACACACCACAACATGGAGATTATTGTTATCCCTATTTTATTCATGAAAAAAATTGATGCTTTGAGAAAGTAACTCTCCCAAGGTCACTCAGTCAGCAGATATTGAGCTAGAATCAAATCCTTGCAGCTTAATTCCTGAGTCATCACACTTATACCATGTTTGACAGGGAAGGAGTTGCCTCGGTAGCAATTGCTAGAGAAGATTCCCCCAGTATCAGTTGCCTGCGTGCAAGCATGTGCGCATGCTCAGTTCTTCAGTTGTATCCAACCGTGCGGACCTATGGACTGTAGCGCGCCAGGCTCCTCAGTCCATGGGATTCTCCAGGCAAGAATACTGGAGTGGGTTGCCATGCCCTCTTCTAGGGGATCTTCCTGACCCAGGGATCAAACCTGCGTCTCCTGTGTCTCCGGCCATTGCAGGCAGATTCCTTACCGCTGAACCACTGGGGAAGCCATCAGTGGCCTACTTTTCATTAAACTATAGATGTTTCCACTGCTTTACTGCTGGGCTCACCATGCTGAGGCTAATCTGGATCCTCTATGAAAAAGTTTTCTTTTGAAAAGCAACTTTAGTGTATAAATCATAAAGATACGAGTATTTTTCTTTTTTTGAGTATTTTTCTTTTCAATCCACTTGATTGATGTATTAATTTTTATGCAATAATATGTACCATGTTCTATGCATTGGCTGATGATTTTCAGCAAAAGTATGAACCCACGTATACTCACCCCAGTCAAACTGTACAGTATTTCCATTATCTCAAGAAATTCCCTGGGCTTCCCTGGTGGCACAATGGGTAATAATCTGCCTGCCGATACAGGGGACACAGGTTCCACTCCTGATTCAGGAAGATCCCACATGCCAAGGAGCAACTAAGCCCGTGCACCGCAGCTATTGAGCTTGTCCTCTAGAACCCCCAGGAGCCACAACTAATGACCCCATGTTCCGCAACTACTGAAGCCTACATGGCCTGGAGCCCAAGCACCATAAAAAAGAGTAGCACCACTCTCGCCACAACTAGGGAAAGCCCACGTGCAGCAGCAAAAAGCCCAGGGCAGTCCAAAACAAATAAATAAATAAAGTAATTTTTTAAAAGAAAGAAACATTTTCTTTTACCCTTTTGCAGTCAATTCCCCAAGAACCCCCACAAGTTAGCCTTAAGAAACCATTTATCTGCTTTTTACCATTATAGATTACTTTTGATGGTAATTGTTATTTACAAATGGAATCACACACTATGTACTCTTTTGTGTCTTACTAGTTTGGCATGTTTTTGAGATCCATCTGTTTTCTTGGTATGTATCAGTAGTTCATTCCTTTTTATTGCTCAATAGAGTCCATTGAATGACAATATACAAAAATGTTCCATCCATTTACCTACTGATAAACATCTGGATGTTTATATTTGGGCCATCGTGAATAAAGCTGGTAGGGACATTCACGTATAAGTCCTGGACTGGAATTTCCTGAGTTGTATGATGAGTATATGAGTGTTTCAATTGCTCCAAATCCTTACCAACACTTGGTATTACATCTTTTTCATTTTAGCCATTCTGCTGGCTGAGTAGTGATATTTTGTTTACATTTTCCTGATGACTAATAATAATAATAGCACTGGGCATCTTTTCTCATGCTTATTGGCCAAACATATATCTGTTCCTTTTTTTTTAAGTAGAGTGCAGAGGTAGCAAACACCAGTAATATTTTCTTTACAAGTTAAAGAAAACAGAAGGAATGTTACTCCTACACTTTGTGTCTCTCTCTGAAACAGGCTGCATATGATTTCTTCAGTTGTAATCTGCTTTGTGAGGTGCAGGGCTGTTCTTCTAGGGGTGGGCAATAGCTGCTGCTCTCTGTCTCTGAAGCCCTGGTGCTCCATCACAGAGTGGATAGCCCCAAACTCTTTGAATTGAAATGAATTGTATTGAAGTAACTGTGCCCAAATTTTAGATGGAGTAGAAGAAATTGCATTGATTGTGGGAAGGATGGGGTTCTATTTTACCAAAATTTATTTACAATTATCCATTCTGATAAAAGCATAATTTTCTATGTGTTGCACTGTCCCTCATTTCATCATTAACTATTTAAAGTTCTTACACACCATGACAACACAGACTAATAGACTATATTTGCTTCAAAATAGAGTCAGTTACAATCTATCAGCTTCTGTTATTTTCTGTTTTGCTGTTTACAGAGGTAACACTGGTTTGGGCTTCCCAGGTGATGCTATTGGTAAAGAACCTGCCTGCCAATGCAGGAGACACAAGAGATGCAGGTTCAGTCCCTGGGTTGGGAAGATCTTAAGCGAGATCAGCTGTGAATATTCACTGGAAGGACTGATGCTGGAGCTGAAGTTCCAGTATTTTGGTCATCTGATGTGAACAGATGACTCACTGGAAAAGTCCCCAATGCTGGGAAAGATCAAGGGCAGAAAGAGACGAGGTCATCAGAGGATGAGATGGCTGGATGGCATCACTGATGCAATGAACATGAACTTTTGCAAACTCTTGGAGATGGTGAGGGATAGGGAGGCCTGGTGTGCTGCAGTCTGTGCGGTTGCAAAGGGTCAGACACAACTGGGTGACTGAACAATAACAACAACACTGGTTTGAGCTTCCCAGGGGATGCTAGTGGTAAAGAATCTGCCTGCCAATGCAGGAGACACAAGAGATGCAGAATCAATCCCTGGGTTGGGAAGATCCCCTGGAGTAGGAAATGACACCCACTCCAGTATTCTTGCCTGGAAATTCCATGGACAGAGGAGCTTGGGGCGCTACAGTCCATGGAGCCAGGAAGAGTAGGACATGACTTATCGACTAAACACAACACTGGTTTATCATATTACATAAGTTTTATGTGTACAACATTAAATTTTGACTTTTGTAGACATAGCATGCTCATCACCAAAAGTTTAGTTTCCATCTGTCACCATACAGTTGATCCCTTTTACCTGTTTCACCTTCTCACTTCCACCTTAACCTCTGGTAACCGCTAATCTCTTCTCTGTATATATGTGTTTGTTTTGCTTTGTTTCTTAAAATATTTCACACATGAGTAGAATCATACAGTGTTTATGTTTCTCCATCTTACTTATTTCACTTAGCATAATACCCTCAACTCTTGAGAGTCCCTTGGACTGCAAGGAGATCTAACCAGTCCATCCTAAAGGAGATCAGTCCTAGGTGTTCATTGCAAGGACTGATGTTGAAGCTGAAACTCCAATACTTTGGCCACCTGATACAAAGAGCTGACTCGTTTGAAAAGACCCTGATGCTGGGAAAGATTGAGAGGAGGAGGAGAAGGGGATGACAGAGGATGAGATGGTTGGATGGCATCACCGACTCAATGGACATGGGTTTGGGTGGACTCCAGGAGTTGGTGATGGACAGGGAAGCCTAGTGCACTGCAGTTCATGGGGTCGCAAAGAGTCGGACATGAGTGAGCAACTGAACTGAACTGAATACCCTCAAGGTCCATCCATATTTTCACAATTGGCAAGATTTTATTAATATCTTTTTATGGCTGAGAAGTATTACACTGAGTAAGTATTGCGATATTACTCACTGTATATATACAGTGCAATATATATGTATTATATCTTTAACCACTCATCTATTGATGGACAGCTTGTTTTCACATCTTGGCTATTGTGAATAATGCTATGATGAACATAAGGATGCATGTATCTTTTTGAATTCAGTGTCTCCGTATTCTTTGGATAAGTTTCTGTTAGGTAAAAATATTCTACTTTAATTTTTCATGCCAGCTTCTGCTGGGCTCATTTTACAAATCGTTTGACCTTCTGTGAATAGTGCAGGATGGCCTAAAGTAGGAGTGTTTGTCAGTCGCTTATTAGTTTTCCTTAGCCTTCTCAACTCCCAGATACTCAGTGAATTCATGCCGCTTCTAGCCTCTTGACTAGACCTCATTTCTAACTAACCCCTTTAACCACGAAGCCCACACAGAAGAAATTAAATGGGATAGATTAATTTAAAAATCTTAACTGTCTAATATATTTATCCATCATCCCTACTGGATAACATTTGGTTTGGTTTTCTTTTAATGGTAATAATAGATCTTTTATCTCAAAGGAGTAGATTGAAGTTCACAGGCCCAGTGGTAGAGCAAGATGATGGGTAGGAAAGTTATTGACTTGAGTCATCTTTTTCCATGTTTCAAATATAACATGGCTGCTCCAAGATACGGGCTTCCCTTGTGGCTCAGCTGGTATAGAATCTACCTGCAATCTGGGAGACCTGGGTTCAATCCCTGGGTTGGGAAGATGCCCTGGAGAAGGGAAAGGCTACCCACTCCAGTATTCTGGCCTGGAGAATTCCATGAACTGTATAGTCCATAGGGTTGCAAAGAGTCAGATATGACTGAGCGATATGCCATGTTCAAACTTTCCATGTTGCTCCTTGTTTTTAGAAAACAAAGAGCAACCTCAGGGAAGATACAAACTTTGGTTTACTCCATGTGAATATTTTAACAACCTGCAAACAGCTGTGAAGGAGAAACCTTCAGAAGTATTTTATACATCTGCCAAGGTGGGCCCGTCATGCTGCCAAAACTTAACATTGCATAGAATTCATCTCACTGAAATTTTTCAAAAAATAAAACCAAAATTCATTTGAAATTGTTAGAGAAAACCTATATAAATTTTGGCCAAGAATAAAACATAATCTATAAACAATGTTATAAATAATCCTTCTTTTAAATATCTATTTGTACGTTATAAAAGCATGTTTTTACTGCAACAGCATCTACTACAAAGGATACTAGGTTAAGAACCAAAAAATCCAGAGCCTTTGTGTTTAACTTTGTCACTAATTTTGCAACTCTGGACAAAGCATTCATTCTCCACATTGCAAGACTGGGATTATAATAAATGTTTCTCCTTCCTAAGAATAATAGGAAGATAAATATCTGCGACAGTGCCTTGAATTGTAATATAAACCTAAGGTATTAATATTTTAGGAAAGAAAGCCTAGAAATAAGTACCATATTGTCCTAACATTTTTATGATTTTAATTTGTTGAGATAATATGGTTTTTGTGGGACTTTTATTTGGTGCAATGCAAGAGATAGGCAAAAAAGAAAAAAAAACACATGAAAATGCAGAAATAAGAGGAAACAAATGAGACAACTTTGACTAATGTATTATGCTAAAAATTACAGTGAGGAATGAAAGGGCTATTTCTAAAATCAGATGACTACAAGACATGAAATCCCCTTCCTGAGCTATTTCAAGCCAAAGCCCTATGAGAGAGAATGAAGCTAAACAAAGAACATGTGTCGTTAGAAAAATGAAGTAACAGAGAGCTCAAATAGCCAAATGGTCTCCACAATTAGAAATAAAGAAGGCATATTATCCAGGAAGAGGAACCCATTGTTGAGAAAGAGCATATAGTTGTGCCCAATTGTCAGGATGTTCTCCCCTGATTCTTTTTCAAAGTTAAAGGCTAAGCATTAGAAGTTTCTGGTCCTTGATCTGAATCTGAAAATCCCTGGGGACTGGTGCTGCAGCTATTTACCCTGAGCTTCCCTGATAGCTCCGTTGGTAAAGAATCCACCTGCAATTCAGGAGACCCTGGTTCAATCCCTGGGTTGGGAAGATCCACTGAAGAAGGGATAGGCTACCCACTCCAGTATTCCTGGGCTCTCCTTGTGGCTCAGCTGGTAAAGAATCTGCCTGCAATGTGGGAGACCTGGGTTTGATCTCTGGATTGGGAAGATCCCCTGGAGAAGGGAAAGGCTACCTACTCCAGTATTCTGGCCTGGAGAATTCCATGGACTGTATAGTCCATGGGGTCGCAAAAAGTCAGACGCGACTTTCAGTTTAACTGCTGAAAGGCTTCGCTCGTGGCTCAGACTGTAAAGAATCTACCCGCAGTGCAGGAGAAGGGAATGGCTACCCCCTCCAGTAATCTTGCCTGGAGAATTCCCTGGACAGAGGAACCTGGTGGACTACAGTCCATGGGGTTACAAAAGAGACAGATGGGACTAACACTTTAAATTTTTACTTGAACCTGAATCTCGACAGCAGTTTCATCTTCTCTCACTGAGGACAACTGCCTCCAAAGGCAACAACATCAATCTTTAGATTTCATATCTAGTCAGTGAAAACCCACTTAAGCACATTTTAAGAGTATCAGCAGCAGCTATTGTTTATTTTTATATTTTTAATATTAGAAGATTCAGAACCTTGAGTCTGAAAGAAGTAAATGCCAAAATGACACAAAAGTTAATGAATGGTATGGATAAAATTAACTTTGTCCTTAACTTAATAGGATAAGAGATTATCTGCTGAAATGGGCAATGTGTACTTAGGGCAAACAAAGAGGATTTCTGCTTTGATCTGTTGGATCCGTTGGATCCACAGGCAGATCCACCTCTTACCACACAAATATAATTTTCTGATTGCTTGTCAAAATTATCAGTTTCTTGAGGGCTTGGTCTTAATCACTGTTGTGTCCCTAGCAACTTGGCACAGTGTTCAGGCACAAGGAAGGTGCTTAATAAATCTTGAAAAGTGAAAATGAAAGTGGCTCAGTCATGTCAGACTCTTTGGATCCCATGGAATAGTCCATGGAATTCTCCAGGCCAGAATACTGGAGTGGGTTGCCATGCCCTTCTCCAGAGGATCTTCCCAACCCAGGGATCATACCAGGTCTCCTGCATTGCAGGTGGATTCTTTACCAGCTGAGCTTAAAGAGTCTGTAGTCTGTGATCCAGATGCTAAGATTTCTTCTAGCATAGAGAGATTGTGCAATTACTGTCAAGTTCCAAGGATATCTGGAGGAAAGGAGAGGAACAAGTAAGTAACACATATTTCAGGCACTTCTGCTGTGTTTGTTTTCTGTTTCCATAACAACAGTATTTGATCTCTCATAGATAGAGATGAGATAGAATGATAAAGAAAAGCTAGAAAATAGCGGGATGCAACGTGCAATTGTGAGTGGCACATCAAACATTAGTTTCTTAATTTCTGAAGACAATGAAAGTTGGTCATCAGCTTATGTTATTTAATCAAAAATGATAACTATGAAAACCACTCTTACCCACAATAATTACCCCAAATAATTTTCATATTAGAGATACTGTTTGTAATGTCAACCCAATGGTACAATATCACAAAGACTTGAATAATTTGGGGAAAACCTGAGATAGTTTAAAATATCATAAAAAGTAGATCTACACCCAAAGAAAAGAGCTCAAATATATATTATGCATAGACACAAATATATATACATGCACACACACGTATATAAACAATTCATAATCTAAATTGTGGTTAAAATGCCAGAGACAGAGAAACAAAACCAACTCTAGGAGTAGCGATAGTTAATGAATCCTAAGTCAGCGATTCTCAAAGAATGGTCACTGGACCAGCAGCATCACCATTACCTGAGAACTTGCTAGAAATGCACATTCACAGACTCCACCCCAGACCTACTGATTCAAATATTTGTGGGCTGGAAACCAACAATCTGTGCTTTAATAAGCCCTCCAATTATCAAATCAACACATTGTATGCCTTAAACTTGCACAACATTATATGTCAATTACATCTCTATTAAAAAAACAAAAAGTGAGTCCTCCAAGTGATTCTGATGCACTATAGTTTGGGGAAAACTGCCCTAATCTATACATACTCCTTATGTTTATTTAATCTATGAGGGAACATGGGCTCATGCATAACTCAACTAGAGGAGCCTGGGACAAGAAGCTTGTATCTCTGAGTCATTTGTGCAGTGTTAGAAGAAAGTAAATCAACTTAAGAGGCAGAAAAATCTCTGATTCCTAAAATGAATGCTTTTTCAGGTGAGACAGAAAAAAATTGGTTAAAACTTCTTAAGCTTTCAGGTACTTCATCTGTGATACAGCAATAATAATAATAATTTGCCAACTAAGGTCCGTCTAGTCAAGGCCATGGTTTTTCCTGTGGTCATTTATGGATGTGAGAGTTGAACTGTGAAGAAGGCTGAGCGCCGAAGAATTGATGCTTCTGAGCTGTGGTGTTGAAGACTCTTGAGAGTCCCTTGGACTGCAAGGAGATCCAACCAGTCCATTCTGAAGGAGATCAGCCTTGGGATTTCTTTGGCAGGAATGATGCGAAAGCTGAAGCTCCAGTACTTTGGCCACCTCATGCGAAGAGTTGACTCATTGGAAAAGACTCTGATGATGGGAGGGATTGGGGGCAAGAGGAGAAGGGGACGACCGAGGATGAGATGGCTGGATGGCATCACGGACTCGATGGACGTGAGTCTGAAGTGAGTCTGAATGAACTCCGGGAGATGGTGATGGACAGGGAGGCCTGGCGTACTGCGATTCATGGGGTCGCAGAGTTGGACACGACTGAGCAACTGAACTGAACTGAACTGAATCAAGGCTATGATTTTTCCAGTGATCATGTATGGATGTGAGAGTTGGACTGTGAAGAAAGCTGAGCGCCGAAGAATTGATGCTTTTGAACTGTGGTGTTGGAGAAGACTCTTGAGAAGCCCTTGGACTGCAAGGAGATCCAACCAGTCCATTCTAAAGGAGATCAGTCCTGGGTGTTCATTGGAGAGACTGATGCTGAAGCTGAAACTCCAATATTTTGGCTACCTCATGCAAAGAGTTGGCTTATTGGAAAAGACCCTGATGCTGGGAGGGACTGGGGGCAGGAGAAGGGGACAACAGAGGATGAGATGGCTGGATGGCATCACCCACTCGATGGACATGAGTTTGAGTGAACTCCGGGAGTTGGTGATGGATAGGGAGGCCTGGCGTGCAGCAATTCATGGGGTCGTAAAGGGTCAGATGCGACTGAGTGACTGAACTGAACTGAATCTCAAAGAGATTTTGGTGAGAAATGAATTAGATAATATATGGAACCCTCATTTTAGGAAGTAAGAGTCATGACATTTGCTCATAATTATTTTCTACAGCCTTTTGATCTCATGCAGAAAGATATTCTCTGTTGATATTCCACATTTATAGCTACAGGATATACATGAACTTTTAAATATAGGCTACTTGTAATTTTGGTTTCTTCTATGATATGTTTTTCCTCCAAGTTATGAAATTAAATGAGCTACCACTTTACTCAAGACAAAATTACTATGACCCATATTTTTGTATAAAGAAAAGAGATAGTACTGTGGAATTTTTCTAGGAAAGAATCTGGTGATTGCAATTTTCCAAAAAAAAAAAAATTTCTCTAAAATTAGACTGATATATATCTTATGTTTTTTAGGTCACAGAAGTAGCTTTCCCTTATAAATTACTCTTCTACATCTATTTTATACAGCTGGCATTTTTGATGTATTATTTATTACAACCCAAGGGGCTTTATATAATAATTTCATAAACTACATATGTGTCCACTTTTAAAAAATAATTTTAGTTTTGTTATAAGATATTATAATACCATTATAAATAACTCTGAAGTTACGAAAACTATATTTAAAAGAGGAAAAAAATTAAAACCTATATTCCTACTAATCAGCAATAGGTGCTTTTATATGCACCAGAGTTTTTATGTGCACACAACACACTCATACATATTCTAGCAAATAGGAGAATTTGATTTAAACACTTATAAGTATATTGTGAAATTATTTCCAGGTAATCATTTCTACTTCATCAGTTCACAGAACTCCACTGTATTCCATCTGATGGATGGATTAGATGGATGAATTAGGGATCAACCAATAACTTACTATTAGACATTTAGATTTCTCTGGTTATTTCATTTTTATAACCAATGATTCAGTGAAGACTGCATACTTCTGTAATTATCCTCTCAGAATATATTCTTAGAAGCAGAGTTCCTGGGATCAAAGAGAAGCACATTTTTAAGGCTTTTGATCCATATCCCAAACAGCCTCACAGTAATATGATACTAACTTTTACCCTCACCAGTAGCCTGTGAGTGCCAGCTTTCTAATATCTTCTGCTTTGGGGAAAATAAAAAATCTTTTTATTCTAATATATCAAAAGTATGTCAAAATAGTGTTTCATTGTTATTTTAACTTGTGTGTATTTGATTATTAGTGAAACTGATCTCCTTCCCTTACAAGTAGCAGACACTGAGGCCCTCCCACATCTCTCAGGATCCACTTCTACAGCCTCTGGTGGCTTACACCACCACTGAGAGTGTTGCTCTGGTTGCATAGCAGTGGAAAGCTGTGCAGGACAAGTCGAAAGTGCCAGAGATTTAATACCCCTAGGAGCAACCTCAACCAGCTTGAGGGACAAATACCTCAGTTGCATCTCTTAGGTGGGAGAACTCAGGAGAATGTTCCCCATTCCTTCCCAGAGTTCCCCAGTGGGACGGAGCCCCAGTTATCCACAGAAGAAATTGCTCCATAACTTACATTTTGTTGGCGTCTTTCCCTTTCCAGTCTCACTTCTCCTCTTCCTCTCAGCGTTTTCTAGGATGATCTCCTGAATTAACTGCTTGAACTCAAATCTTCATCTCAGGTTCTTCTTCTGGACTGGGGAACCCAACCCAGACAATATGAGCCTTTTCTTCTCCGATTTAGTCAACGATCTGATCATCCATGCATTTCTCCCCATTTTGATATTTATTGGAGTTAGAATTGTCTATTCTAAATATTAAGAAGGAGGGGATATTTACAAAGGGCACCCCTGAGAGATCACAATGCAGGAGCTTAATGAATAATTACAGTTACCACCAGATTATCTTAATAAACATGTTAAGATTTAAAACATTACAGGTTATTAACAATAACTATTATGTTCAAAGCAATTATCCTGTCTTTATATGGAGCTAAAGATTTTCTTGGTGATATAAGTGAATTAAAACATAGGAAAAGGGAAAAAACTAGCAAATATGGTAAGGAATATTTTAGCCAAGATGAACTAAATATATTGACTGAGTTGTATAAGAAAAACTACATTCAACAATGTAAGTGAAGTGAAGTTGCACAGTCGTGTCCAACTCTTTGAGATCCTATGGACTGTAGCCTACCATGCTCCTCCGTCCATGGGATTTTCCAGGCAAGAATAGTGGAGTGGGTTGCCATTTCTTTCTCCAGAGGATCTTTCCAACCCAGGGACCAAACCTGGGTCTCCCACATTGTAGTCAGATGCTTTACCATCTGAGCCGCAATGTAAATATGCCCAAAATATATCGGCATCATTTTTGGGGGAGAGACTAGGATTTAGTAAGAAGTCTGCTGAGAAGGTTTAGAATGGAGAAACATTTTGGGTCAAATGACATTTTCTAGTATCTAAAATCAATATGTTGTTAATTAAAATACCAATCTCCCAAGAAGACTCTGACAGTAAACAATATTAAGCTCAACTGGATCAGAGCCCAGAATGTCAGCCAGACTAGGAGTGCATACAGCTAGGCCAGAAACAAAAAACAAAACAAAACAAACAAAAACCTTTAAAAGCAACTAATCATTTGGAATGGGGAAGGGCTAGAGAAAATAAAAGAAAATGGCCAGTTTTTGCATCCTGCTCTGGGGCCAAGATTGCAAGGAGATCCAATCAGTCCATCCTAAAGGAAATCAGTCCTGAATATTCATTGGAAGGACTGACACTGAAGCTGAAACTCCAGTACTTTGGCCACCTGATGTGAAGAATGGACTCATTTGAAAAGACCCTGATGCAGGGAAAGATTGAAGGTGGGAAGAAAAGGGGACGACTGAGGATGAGATGGTTGGATGGCATCACCAACATGATGGACATGAGTTTGAGTAGGCTTGAGGAGTTGGTGATGGACAGGGAAGCCTGGCGTGCTGCAGTCCATGGGGTCGCAAACAGTCGGACATGACTGAGTAACTGAACTGAACTGAACTAGGGCCAAGAATCAGAATCACTACAGCAGGATCTATGTAGAGGCCATTCTTTTAAGTACACAACTTAAGTGTTTGCGAAGGTAAAACAAGGACTCTCTAGACAACCTAACTTGCTTTATATGGACAATGAAAGTTTTTATAGAGGACACATAGAATACAAATCCACTGCACAAATTTACATGCCTCTTCAGAACTGTGACTACCTCTGTATTTCATGCTACCTTCAGTTTGGAGAAGGAAATAGCACCCCACTCCAGTACCCTTGCCTGGAAAATCCCATGGACAGAGAACCTTGATAGGCTACAGTCCATGGGGTCTCAAAGAGTTGGGCATGACTGAGCGACTTCTCTTTCTTTCTTTCTTTCTTTCTTTCTTTCTTTCAGTGGAGTTAAATTTTAAAATGTGTGACTCAGTCATTTTAATGTATTTTATTGGGACAAATTGTAATGTTTTTCTGAACTTATAAAATACATTAAGGTTATGCATCTACATAATAGCAAAGACCCAGAAGAAATGTAGAAAATTCTGTTCAGATTAAAGTCAGTGCAAATGAGCTTCGTATTTGAATGCTTGAGTATTCAAAAATTCAAAAAATAAATGCTACAGAAAAAGAAAGAATATAAAATGCTTGGGAATTCCCTCTTGGTCCAGAGCTTAGGGGTAGGAGTCAGCACTTTTACTGTCGTGGGCCCAGGTTTGATTCTTGGTAGGGGAAATGAGATTCTCCAAGCTGTTGCATAGTATGGCCCTCCCCCCCAAAAAAAGGATAAATGATAAATAATTCATCAGCTCTGTACCAGTGAGATTCAAAGAGCTGAGAAAATTCCCCTGAATATTTCTATCTCAAACTAAAGATTTATTTACTTAACCATATTTGTTAGGTGCTCATCGAACCATTATCACAAAATAAAGACAACTTATTACACTGCCAGCCTCAGTATGTGTTTAATTCTCTAATGCAGTCAGCAGCTGTCAACTAACTAAGCAAGCACAGAGGTGGCCTTGGGCAAACTCTGTTCCAGCACAACATAGCTTCAAATTAGTCAGAATTAGTCAGAACAGATTTGTTTTCTCTGTGATAACAAACCACCCCCAAATCTCAGCGGATTAACCCAACACAAGTTTATTTCTTGCTCATAGCTCATGTTCCATATGAATCAAAAGCTCTGCCCCACATAGTCCCTGAAGGACTTGAGCAGATGAAAACTCCACCAGCTTATAGCTGCACCATCTGAAACGTGGCCAGAAAGAAGCAGTGGAAGAAGTGGGAGAGACTGAAGAATCCCACATATTTTATTAACATTTCTGCTCCCATTTCATTAGCCAGAATTAATCCCATGGCTCTTTCATCCACAAGGAACTTGAGAAATGCTGTGTCAGTTGCGCCTGGGAGAGAAAGATTTTTACCCCACACCTCAATAATCTGAACTTTGGGTGATTTCCTTGCACAACGTTAAGGACTGAAATAACATTGAAAGGCAAAGCTAAGGACACATAACAAAAGGCACGAGTCATGGCTCAGAGATCTTAAACCAAGGTCAAGAGTCAGCAAGGTAGGAGATTCAGAGTTACAAGGAAAGGAGGGAGCAAACATCAAAATCCTGAGAGTATCATAAATCTATTTTAGTAGATTTTGTTTTGACACAAAGTAACATTTTTCCCAGAGTATCTTAAATATGTCACTTGATATCTAACATCACCCTATCTACATTTCTCAAAGTATGGTCCTTGGATCATTAGGAACAGTTAAACCTGAAGGGTGTCATAGAAATATAGATTCCTAAGGCCTACCCAAAACCTTATGCATTAAAATTCTGAAGCTATTAGGTTCAGGAATCTGCTTTAAACAAGTATCCTCTAGGTAATTCTAATGCATTCTAAACTTTGGGAATCTCTGTTTTAGACTTTTGCCAGGATCCAGGGCAGGTGTGAAATTTGGGTTAGGTTTGAGCCCTGGGAAAGAGGAGAGTGAAAAAGTTGGCTTAAAGCTCAACATTCAGAAAACAAAGATCATGGCATCTGGTCCCATCACTTCATGGCAAATAGATGGGGAAACAGTGGAAACAGTGTCAGACTTTATTTTGGGGGCTCCAAAATCACTGCAGATGGTGATTGCAGCCATGAAATTAAAAGACGCTTACTCCTCAGAAGGAAAGTTATGACCAACCTAGATAACATATTCAAAAGCAGAGACATTACTTTGCCAACGAAGGTCCGTCTAGTCAAGGCTATGGTTTTTCCAGTGGTCATGTATGGATGTGAGAGTTGGACTGTGAAGAAGGCTGAGAGCCTAAAAATTGATGCTTTTGCACTGTGGTGTTGGAGAAGACTCTTGGGAGTCCCTTGGACTGCAGGGAGATCCAACCAGTCCATTCTAAAGGAGATCAGTCCTGGGTATTCTTTGGAAGGAATGATGCTAAAGCTGAAACTCCAGTACTTTGGCCAACTCATGCGAAGGGTTGACTCATTGGAAAAGACTCTGATGCTGGGAGGGATTAGGGGCAGGAGGAGAAGGGGACGACCGAGGATGAGATGGCTGGATGGCATCATCGACTCAATGGACATGAGTTTGAGTAAACTCCAGGAGTTGGTGATGGACAGGGAGGCCTGGAGTGCTGCGATTCACGGGGTCACAAAGAGTTGGACATGACTGAGCGACTGAACTGAACTGAGCCCTGGGAGAATGCCTCTTCTTGTCGAAGTTACTCTAATTACTCTACTATGGTGGAGTCTGCCCTAGAACCAGAAGGTTTTGGGTAAGGTCAAGACTGTGTATTTAAGCTAAATGGCAACATTCATGGGTAAGGAAAATTGAGGAGCATGGAAAATAGATTGATTTTGAATTGCTGATGAATTTGGTTTGAGAAAGACTGGTTCAACACAGAGCAGTTTCAAGGACAAAAGAATTTGTAGGTAGGTTTGCCAACAGATTGACGATGGTGGAATGGTGAAGAACCCAGAGATTCTGTTGTTAAGGTTTTGTAATGGTAGATGAAACAGATGACAGCCTTGGGATTTCCAAGCACATGCTACAAGACCTGTTCTTTAAACAGTCTGTGCTTAACAGGCGATAGAGAGCTGATGAATCCTGAACCCTCTTTGCTGAGAATGGAGGAGTAGATACAAGATGCTGTCATAGTTATTAGAAACTGTGAGATGATAGAAAAAAAATGTACATATATATATATATATATACACATATATATATATATATATATGTCTCTGTTTCTGATTACTGACACAGGAACCTAAAACTCTTGTAATTTCCTAAGTGATAAAAACACCAGGAGTCTCTTTTGTTCAAATATTTGATTGTGACCCTGGTTCCTAACACAAAGTTCCTACATCCCTTGAAATTTCCTGGTCGACAGCAGTGTCTTTTGTTCTAAAAAGTCGATTCTTGGCAGGCTCCTGAATAGAGACCAATCACCAGAAAGACAAAGCCATGATTAGAACCCATTCACAAGAAAGGGGAGAGGGGCAGAAAATGGAGTTAATGATCCATCATGCCTACATGAAGAAACCTTCATAAAAATCCCCAAAGTACAGGGTTTGGACAGCTTATGGTGAATGCATGAAGGTGCTGGAAGAATGGTGTACCTGGAGTGAGCATAAAAGCTCCAAGACCCTTCCTGCTCACCTTGGCCTATGCATTTCTTACTTCTGGGTGTTCATCTGTATCCTTTATCAAATCCTTTTATAATAAACTGGTATGATTGTTTTCCTGAATTCTATGAGCCTCTGTAGCAAATCAGTTGAACCCAACAAAGAGGTTGTGGGAATCTCCAACTTAGAGCCAATTGGTTAGAAGCACAGGTAACAACCAAAACAAACTGGCATTTCAGGTGTAGAGAAAGTTTGAGTCGCTCAGTGGTGTCCAGCTCTTTGCGACCCCATGGACTGCAGCCCACCAGGCTCTTCAGTCCATGGGAGTTCTCAGGCAAGAATACTAGAGTGGGTTGCCATTCCCTTCTGGGGGCAATTAAGGGCTGAACCCTGAACCAGTAGGATCTGACACTATCTTCATGTAGATGGTGTTAAAATTGAGCTCAAGTGTAGGACACCTAGCTGATTTTGTGCTTTGTGTTAATAGAATTGTTTGGTGTAGGGGAGAAAACCCCACACATCTGGTGTCAGAAGTGGTGTGAGTATGGTTAGCAGTGGGAGAGTAAAGGAAAAGTACAGAAGAACTGGGTTTTTCCTAACACGGAAACTTTCCCTAAAGAGAAAAATCCACACCTGGTAATTATAAAATAGAGCTGCTTACACACTTCATGAGAGGGATAAGTGCAAGCAAAATGAACACACTGGAAAGCTTCAAAACTTCCACAACCCAAAATTAATGGTAAATCATGGGGTTAAAATTCACTGCTCTGAAATGCTGAGAGGAAATTCTAGTATCCAAGAGCACAGTGGCTCTTGGTAAATAAGAGAATTGTATACCAAATGCCAACATGCAATGTTCCTCAAGGTAATCAATATTAGAAGCTAATGATATGCGCCTCTCCCAAGTCTCAGTGGCTTAATAATAAAAATTTCTATTTTCTCAATTCTAATACTGAAGATAGTGTCAGATCTTACTGGTTCAGGGCTCAGTCCTCAATTGCCCTCAATTGACTGAAGTACAATTGACAAAATTGTAAGATATTTAAAGCGCATGTCATGGCGATTTAACATACCATCCTTCACACTGTGAAAGTATTCCCACAATCTATAATAGTTAAAAAAATTTCTTTCTTACATCCCTGCCCAGTACAATACAGATTGGACAGCTCTCCTTGGAGGCTGTCTTCCAGACAGGGTCTCAAAACCTAGGATACTTCTACATTTTGGCTCTGCTATTTCCTAGTGCCTCCATGGACTCCTCTGCTGGACCATCTATTCAACCATTAAGTAAAGACAGAAAGCAAGGAGAGTCAACCAGGATGTTTTAAAGATAAGTCTGGAAGAACTGTATATTTGCTTTCCTTCACTTTCCATTGGCCAGGATCTAGTCAAATAAAACCAACTCAACTGCAAGCAGAATTGGGACATGTGTCTTCTTATTTATCCAGGAAGAGGAAAGGAGGCTGGTGAGCATCCGGCCCATTTCTGCCACTCAATGACTACTAATCCAGAATCTGCCTCTATCTTAATTAAAATCATACAACTTCCTAAAGTTTTTAAAGCATGTCTTACAGTGTAGTTCCTAAGATATTTTATTTAAAACCACAGTAAATGTTTGAATGTTCTTATTGGAATAGCTAAGATTCTCAGTAAAACTTTTTTGAAATACAAGGCTCTCTGGTAGTGTGTGAATTAAAAAATAAATATTCAAAGTTCGGATTGGCTAAGTTAACCACTTGACCCTAGAGTTTGGAGGGTAGCTAAGCCCTCATTCTTATGATATGACTTGTGTGAGTCTATTTTTGAAAAAGCTATATGATAGAGAACAATATGAAGAATGTTTGGGCTTTAAATTTCAAATATTATTTATGAACTTCTGACATTTATAATCCCAGGTTCATTCTAATACTGTATGTCTCTGCACATTTATGGTAGACCCAGTAGAAAATCTATTAGCAGCTGGTTTTGAACATTTCTGAGGTATCCCCTCCACATACATATACATTCTCATTACGCTTTTTCTTCACATTCTAATTTTCAGTCCGAAAATCATTTGCATCTTGTTTAGCTGCCAACATTTCCTATAAATATTCCAGAGCAAGAAATTTCAACCCAAGATTCACCATTAATTTTTGCGAGCTGTGAATGTTTCAAAACTTTCTGGTAAATCCATTTTGTTTTCAAATCTCTCCCTCCCTTTCCTCCTCCCTCCTGTAGACTATGTAACAGCCCTGTTATATAATTACCCAGCAAGTAATTTTCTCTTTATTAAAAAAAATTTTCCAATAGTAATGACAGCCTTTTAAAGATTATATTACAGGAGGCAATCTAAATATGAAACAGATGAATAAGTATATCTTGGGCAAAATAACTTACAGATATGAGAAAGAAAATTAGAGGATGCATATGTTTGTGGTTGAGAAAGCATGTCTGTCCAAATGTATGGGAGAGGTTGGTATGAAGAAAGAACAGCTATACAGCAGGGTTTTGTCTGGTTGTTACATAAGCAACTGAGAATTCTGGGATGAACCTCAACCTCTTTGGCTGACAAATTATCCCTGACTAGATGATTGGAACTGAAAACAATTGATGCCAGGTGGGTGAAAGAGAAAGTTTATTTCATTTATTTTACCACCTCATTTATTTAGGAGGCAAGAGAGACCAAAAAAACAAAAAGAATCAGCTTCAAATGAACATCGTTTTTCATTTGTTTGCAAAGCTGTATGTGGATACTGGCATTGACAACATCTCAAAAGTACGAGCAGTCTTTACACACAAAATTAATGTTAACCACAGATTAGAACCACTGTAGAATGCATTCATATTGCTATATTTCAAATAACAAGCAGAAAGAACAACTACATGTAGAAAAAAGTGGTTATGGAGGACCCCGATCGTAAGGTCTTATATTACAGTGAAAAACAGTTGTTAATTATAAAGCTGTAGCAGTCTTTCATATAACATAACAGTCTTTCATATAAAGCATCTTTTCTTTCCCTCTGGTTTTTCATTTTACATTTTCATCTAACTCATTGTATTAATGAGTATTTAAAATCAAATTTTTCTTCTAAAATAGGCTCCCTTCATGCATCATCTTTATGAAGCGGCAGAGCCTTCCTAGGCTGGAAGGGCTGTCGACAAGTCATAATGTGGACCTTGACATCTGACCACTTTTGGAGGGTAACCAAATCAAGACAGAAAATCTAATCTTACCAAAGACCACATAGGAATTTCTTGGCAAAGTCAGATGCGAAAACAGGGTTCATGAACTCTAAGGGCTGACATTTTTAACCACTGTCTTTACTTCTTGTTTTGGGAACCTCTTTTGAATTAAAAAAGAAATGTAGAAAATTCTGGAATTGTTCTTGATTTTTCCATGATCAGTGTAATGGAGTGGTGGAAAGAGCTCTGTACTAGAGTCAGAGACTCAAGACTCTCAAAAAAGGAAAACTTTATCTAATGGGACATTTACATGAATGCTTTTACCCAATCACTCAGCTTCAAGAATCTTTAAATCATAACCTATCTTATTTCAACTACATCCCACTGAATTCCTTCCTTCCATATAATTTTGAAGCAAATTCCAGACATCATACCATTTCATCTATAAATATTTCAGTATGTATCTCTAAAAGATGTGTCTTTTAAAAAGACATAACTGAAATAACATTATCACACCTAACACATGCATACACGCTCACTCTGTCATGTCCCATTCTTTGCAACCCTATGGACTGTAGCCTGCCAAGCTCCTCTGTCCTTGGGATTCTCCAGGCAAGAATATTGGAGTAGCTTGCCATTTCCTTCTCTAATACCTGAAACATTTGATAATAATTATTTAATACTATCAAATATACAGTGTTCAACATTCCAACTGCCTCATAATAATTTTCAATAGTTTGTTTGAATCAAGATCCATATAGATTTCACTCATTATAATTCACTACATGTTTCTTAGGTCTTTTAAATTTTTTTCTAGGCTTTCCCTCTATCTCTTTTTTCTCCCTTTGGTTTATAATTTATTTGTTGAAGAAACCAAGTCATTTGTCCTGTAGACACAGATTGAATTTTGTTTATTGTAACCTTATGGTATCGTTTAACATGTTCTTCCATTCTCTGTTTATAAATTGATAGTTGAGTTTAAAGAGAAGTGAAGTCGCTCAGTCGTCTCCGACTCTTTGCGACTCCATGGATTGTAGCCTACCAGGCTCCTCCGTCCATGGGATTTTCCAGTTAACAGTACTGGAGTGGGTTGCCATTTCCTTCTCCAGATGATCTTCCTGACCCAGGGATCGAACCCAGGTCTCCCACACTGTAGGCAGACGCTTTACTGTCTGAGCCACCAGGGAAGTTGAGTCTAACAGGTTTAAAAATTATTCAGATTAGATTGTCTTTGGCAAGGGGTTTTGATGAACTGGATGTGTTTCCCATAGGAGACACTAATGTCTGTTTATCTCTTGTTTTATCATGCAAGTAGATATTGGCGATCAATAAGTAGATTCATTAAATCATTAAGGATTGCATAATGATGATATTATAATTCTATTGGTCCTTCATTTATTAGCCAAAATAAAAAATTTTCCCTCATTTACTGTATAGATTCCCAGAAGTACAGTTCATAAAGCAGAGGCAGGACAAACACTTAAATCTTTCTTTCTATTACTAGTTTTTAAAATAATGAATTGGTTGCTAGTTTTAGATGTTATAGGGGTTTGCCAGGTGGTGCTAGTGGTAAAGAACCTGCCTGCTAATGCAGCAGACTCAAGAGCTCAGAAAAACCTTGTCTGTTTGGATAGGTAAATTAAAGATTCCCCAGCATATAACACTGAAGTCCTGCTAGTGCCCACTGAAGAAGGGTAGAATAAGAAGAGAGGTGCCACTAAGATTAATCTACCTCAGTATTCCTGCAAAGAAAGTGTAATCTGCAAGGGACACTGAGAAGGAAAGAGAAGTATGAAATAACATGGAACCAACTGATGAGAGAGTTGCTGAATACACAGAGGTCTAGGAAACTATCAACTGAAAAACAGACAACCCCCGCCCCCCAACCCCGCCTCCAAGTTGTCCCAGAGCACCAGCTCTAGGAGCCCTGCTTCACGCATTGAGCTTGCACTGGTCATCTATGTTATATACGGGAACGTATGTGTGTCATTGCCATTCTCTCAAATCATTCCACCCTCGCCTTCTCCCACTGAGTCCGAAAGTCTGTTCTTTACATTTGCGTCTCCTTTGCTGCCCTGCACGTAGGATCTTCAGTACTGTCTTTATAAATTCCATATATGTGCATAAATATACAGTATTTGTATTTTTCTAACTTATTTTACTCTGCATAATAGGCTCCAGGTTCATCCATCTCATTAGAACTGACTCAAATGCATTCTTTTTTTTATAGCTGAGTAATATTCCATTGTGTATATGAGCAACTTCACTTTCAATAATGAGTGATGTTGCACATCTTTTCATGTGTTTATTAGCCATCTGTATGTCTTCTTTGGAGAAATGTCTGTTCAGGTCTTTTGCCCATTTTTTGAATGGGTTGTTCACTTCTCTGGTGTTGAGCTGCATGAGCTGCTTGTGTACCTTGAAGAATAATTCTTTTGTTGTTTCATAGTTGTTCATAGTTCAATAGTTCTTTCATTTGCTATTATTTTCTTCCGTTCTGAGGGCTGTCTTTTCACCTTGCTTACACACGTATGCTGCTGCTAAGTCGCTTCAGTCGTGTCCGACTCTGTGCGACCCCATAGACGGCAGCCCACCAGGCTCCCCCGTCCCTGGGATTCTCCAGGCAAGAACACTGGAGTGGGTTGCCATTTCTTTCTCCAATGCATGAAGGTGAAAAGAGAAAGTGAAGTCGCTCAGTCATGTCTGACTCTTAGCGACCCCATGGACTGCAGCCTACCAGGCTCCTCCGTCCATGGGGTTTGCCAGGCAAGAGTACTGGAGTGAGGTGTCATTGCTGGCCAATTCATGTTGATGTATGGCAAAAACCATCACAATATTGTAAAGTAATTATCATCCAATTAAAATAAATAAATTAATTTTTTTTAAAGTAGCCACTGGGATTTTCAACTAGGTAGTCACTAGGGATCTTATCAAAGTCTTTTTCAGTGGATTGGTGAGGATAGGAACTACCTTTCAATGGATGTGGAGTGAATAACAGGTGGGAAAATTGAGACAGAAAGAAAACTACTCTTTTCAAAAAGGTTGCTAGGGTCTGGAAGCATGAAAACTCATTATTATAATAAAATATGTCTTATATGTAACATAAAATTAACCAACCAATAAATATTAATTATGAACTTATTATGTGTATGCCATTGTGCCAAAATACTACTAGGGTAAAAAAGACATTCGTGACATAGTCCTTGCTTTGAAGGATACGACTGCCAAAAAGAAAGTATGCAAATTTATAAAAGCATGTTAAAAAAGCAAGCTCTTCAGAAACACTAAGAAACCAGATTAAATAAGAATTTTAAAAATATATTGGCCTTTATTGCCCCTTTAAAATCGTACAGAAAATCCTCTTGCATGATTCTAAAAAACAAGAAAAATATATGTTGTTAAAAAAATAAATATAAAATACATCTGATGCATGAAACAAAAACAGTTATCTGAGTCAATATACTTAGATTTCCTTTGAATAGAAATACAGCACAAGATTCTTGTATCTATTCATTAAAAGATCAGGTTCAGTTCCCCTGAATATAGAAAAGATAATCACATTATCTCACCTGCCACAAGCAGGCTAATACATGCATATGAATTCAGTACAGTGTCTGTGAAGTATTACAATAAGCAAATTCATTATTAGCAGTCAAACATAATCAGCAGTGGCTGTCATCCTCACAACTTTCAATGAGGAGACTGCCTTTTTCCCCCCTTCCACTGACCTTCAATGAAGACTTTTCACAATTAACAAAAGTAACCTTGTAGTTCCAGAAGTGGTTTTTCACCATTCTGCTTTTGATCAGCTTTCTAATCAGAGCTTACTTCAGATTCAAGTGGACAAAAAAACTGACCATGAAAAAGACCACTGGATTACAGGAGTGCTCCCCCTCAGCAGCACCCTGAACTGCAGAAGAAATCTTTTTGCTGCCTCTTATGGGAACACTTTGAAATCTAGGAACCATGTCTCAATACAGGCACATAAGAAGGAAATGATGGGCAGCACAGAGCCTGTATATATATATATATACATACACACACACACACATACATACATAATAGGTGGAGAAGGGCATGGCAACCCACTCCAGTCTTCTCGCCTGGAGAATTCCACCAACTGAGGAGCCTGGTGGGCTATAGTCCCATGGAGTGGCAGAGTCAGACACAACTGAGCAACTCAGCACAGCACATCAATATAGAAAGAGTCAGAACTGGATGGCATTGCCTCCTTCTTTAAGTAGGGGATTTTTTTAAGATTTTCATTAATTCATTATTAATTAATTTTATTTTTAACTGCGCTGGGTCTTCGTTGCTGGATATGGGCTTTCTCTAGCTGCTGAGAGTGGGAGCTACTCTTTGTTGCAACGTGTGGGTTCTAGGCTTGCAGGCTTCAGTAGCTGAAGCCTGCAGCCTCAGTAGTTGTGGCATACAGGCTTAGTTGCCCCTTGGCATGTGGAATCTTCCCAGAGCAGGAGTCAAACCTGCATCCCTTTCATTGGCAGGTGGATTCTTAACCACTGGACCACCAGTGAAGTCCGAGGAGGTGATGTTTTGATTTACATTTAATTCTGTAATCCACAGTAAGGTTGCAAATAAGAGGTCAAGGATGAAAAGCAGCAGCAGGACTTAAGCAACACTGGTTACACCTGTCTTTTCCTTTCCTTCCTAAGACTCCGTCCTGGCCTTGAATTTTATAGGGTGGATATAATGGATACTGCCCCATGCTTGAGTGCTGTGGCTCCCACTGAGAAGGTTCTCTATGTGTTCTGGCATGTGGTTCACGGTTGAAGGAGGGTTAGAGAAGCCTTTCCCTTGTTTCCACTCCTTAGGGGAAAAAAAGAGGCCTCAGTGGATGGCTCTGAGATTGGCCTCTACCAACGGCCCAGGGCCAGTGGCTCTGCATACAGAGAGTGGGTCAACTTGGGCAGCAAGGTAGGGCCTAAATAAGCCTTTCAAATGTATTGGTGCAAAGAATTGCAGATTCATCTGTGCATTATATAATAACCTTCTTTCCTCCAGTGCTTGAGAGCAGATGGCTATGTAAATAAATAAATTACAACCAAAACTGTTCCAATGTTATGACTGTAGAATTTGAGATAATTCCTTTAATCAGCCATCCAAAGAGTTGAGTCTCCTTTGCGTCCTGATCTAGAACTAGCTATGTTTCATCATGACTTTCAGAGTCCTTTGGTGATAAGAGATTTTCAGTATCAGTGAATATAAATTTAAGTTTTATTACTGAATTTTCTGGAGAGATATTAACAAAAACCTCTGAGTCCCATTTATTTCACTGTGGAAATAAACGCTGACATTTAACAATTGTTGAAGAATTGGGGAGAAAAATATAAAGTTATATTATTGTTTTAGTTTTAAAATAGAGATTTCAAAATAAGACAGCTTATTAGAATTCAAAAGGGAACTTCAAAACTCAAATCCCAAATCCACAACTTCTTTTTTTCATACAGCCAAATGCACATCTTCCTTTCACCTATATCAAGTACCTAGATAGGGAGCACTTCTACTTCGATAATTATTAAGGATTCAAAGATGAATATAGCCATAAAAAACTATAATGACTAATTTAAGATTGCTGATGAAAAACTTCTGTGAGTTCAAATGATACTATTAGAATAAGGAAACATTATTTTTGAATTAAGTTGATTGTACATTAAACCACTGTATTACCGAATTAGTTGGCTCTTGACAAAGCAGTTGAGCAATGATCAGATACTGTAGTGCAGCAAACAATGATTTATTCTACATCAGCAGTTGTAAATTCCAGCTATACATTAAAATCATGGAGAAGGAGGCATTTAAAAAATATTGACACCGAGGCCCTACCCCCAGAAATTCTGATATAATTGGTCTATTGAGGCTCTAAGATCACGTTTTTTTCAAAAGTATTCCTACCCTTCATTCTATATCCAGATATTTCCAGTATGCAATCAGGTTAAAAACTCCTGATCTAGGTTACTTATCTAGATGTATGATATTGCACTATTTATAACTGATATGAACAATAAAGAGTGACAGGTACATTTGTAAAATATTTCCTTTATGATAACTTATTCTAAATTACTATTCTCTGAAATTATTGGTTTAGAAAATTACAATTACTTAGCAAAGGTAAAATAACATCTACATAGTGTTTACAACAAGTAAGAAATATAGGTATTTGTATGGATGAAATATAACAGAGCCACAAGTTGACCTTTCTATTTTTCACCGAAGGTGTCTGTAAATGCCTTGGAATGAAATAGAATTCTTCTATCCAGATACCTCATTAAGAATCAAGTTAGGCGACTTTTCAAGGCTCATCCCATTTAGGATATGTGTGTGTGCTTCTCACTCAATCGTATCCAACTCTTTGCAACCCCATGGACTGTAGCCCATTTGTCCTTTTAGGATAGTGCTGGTTACAACACATGTCCCTAGATTCTCATCCTAATGTTCTTTCGGATATTTCCTTGATTTTATTTTTTAGGAAGTAAACATTACTTTTGGGGACTAATAAAAGAAACCACAACTAATTACCAGAAATGTAAATAAACATTAGAGGGAGTTTATAGAATATTTGTGAAGACTGTGGACTCCCAAATCAGATAAGCCACAGCCTAAGCCTGACTTTAACATTCACCAGCCGAGAGATCTAAACATTTCTGAACCTCAGCTTCCTCATCAGGAAATTATAGACATTATAATATAATAGCACGAGGTAGAAAAGGAGTAAAGGCAAATTTCTCTCCTGCTCACACGGCATTAGTTGTTTTCCAACACTAAGACCTAAGGAAAGGAGGGTAAACCCATGTTTTTGTTAAATGTGTTAACAAAAGTCAAACCATATACATACCTAATGATATATATGGAATTTATATAATGGCGAAAGAAAATCCAGTTTAAAAATGGGCATAGGACCTTAGTGGACAGTTTTTTAGATAAGACAGGCAAATGACCAACAGGTACATGAAAAAGTGCTCAGCATCATTAATCATGAGGGAAATGAAAATTAAAACCATAATGAAATATCACCTCACATCTGTCAGAATGGCTATTGTCAAAAAGACAAAGAGATAACGAATACTGACGAGAATGTGGAGACAAGGAAACCCTGGTGCATGCAGGAATGCAACCTGGTGCAGCCACTGTGGAAAATAGCATGAAAGTTCCTTAAAAAGTTAAAAATAGAAATACCATTTGATTCAACAATCTTTCTTTTGGGTGTATGTCCAAATAAGATGAAATTATTATCTCAAAAAGATATCTATGCTCATGTGTTAACTGCAACAGTATTTACAATAACCAAGACATGGAAACAACCTATGTGAAGGATGAATGAATAAAGAAAATGTGACCTGTATAGACAATGGGATATTATGCTTAGTCAATCAGTCATGTCTGACTCTTTGTGACCCCATGGACTGTGGTCCGCCAACTCCACTATCCGTGGGGATTCTCCAGGCAAGAAAACTGGAGTGAGTTGCCATTTCCTTCTCTAATGAGATATTATTCAGCTATAAAAAAGAAGACAATCCTGCCATTTGCGACAACACGGATGAACCTTGAGGGCACTATACAACCTGAAACAAGTCAGAGAAAGACAAGTACTTGTATGATCTCACTTATATGTGGATTCAAAGCACTGAACTCAAAAACAGAGTACAATGGTGGTTGCCCAAGGCTGGGGGTTGGGGAAAATAGGGAAATGTTTGTCAAAGGGTGAAACTTCATGTTAGAACAATTTCCAGGGATCTAATGTATAGAATGACAACTATAGTTAAAAATATGTGCCGTATATTTGAAAACTGCTTTGAGAGTAGAACTTTGATGTGTTCATCATAGTTCTATATAGTTCTAACATATAGAACTATCAAGTTCTATGTAGCTCTCAGTATAGAACTATAGTTCTCACTATTACAACAGCAAAATGTTTGTGAGGTAAAGGATGGGTTAACTAACCTTACTGTGATAAACATTTCCCAAAATATATATGCATCAGCTCATCACTTTAAGCTAACACAGTGTTATAGGTCAATTATATTTCAACAAGGCTAGGGAAAAAACAAACAACAGAGTTCTATATAATGGCCCATTCTCTACACTTGATCTTTCACGTGCATTTCAAGGCTAGCATGCTATAATAGTGTATTATATAAGATAATATATGTGAATCATATGGAGCAATGCCTAACGTATGTTATGCACTCAACATAGAGTATTAGTTGCAACAATTATACATTACTTAATGTTGCTCAGTGAAGCAGATGGAATGGAAGTTTTTTGCTTGGAGAAGAATTGTTAATTGTGTTTGGAGCCTAAATAGTTTGTATTATGTGGAACACTCTTCCATGGAGTTCAAACCACTTCATGTGTATAATGAGTAATACATATATATTGGCCATGCGGCGTGTGGACTCTTAGTTCTCCGACCGAGGATGCAGCCCATGCCCCATGCAGTGGAAGCTCGGTGTCTTAACCACTGGACCACCAGGGAAGGCCACGTAATTATTAATATTATAAATCAATCAGGCAGTCAGCATGTATGTGTGCAACATTACCATGGAAGAGGACAACATCTTAAGCCTCAAAAAATGTATTACTTAGTGAAGAGGAAGGGAAAGATGAGCCCTGCCAGCCAAGGGATGTACCAGGCTGATCAACTCATTGAATCTGTATTTGCCGTTTGTCTCCTCCATGTTACCCACTCTATTTTTCAGGCAGCATTTGAAGAACTCAGAGAAATAGTATCTACAGGTTTATTTGACATATAAGCTCCGTTTATACTGTTTCTCTGCAGAAGGGGAATTGATTTAACCAAGGAAAAGAAATATTTTGATGCTCTTACTCATCAAATAAACTGATTTTCTGCTGAATGAGTGTGCTCATGGGCCAAGGGTGAGCATTACAATCAGGAAATCAGCAAAGGACAAAACAACACCAGGCTAATTTTATAGGCTTTGTGTTTGATTAATAGTACTGTGAGAGATTTAAAGAATTTTAAAAATTGGATAAAAATGATGTCATCTACTTATAGAAAAAATTACACTATAACATAGCTGGAGTAATATCAAGGTTACAGATGACAAAAGAGATATTCCAACCTAAAAAAGAAAATTCATCATATTAATCTTTCATAATTACCTTACTTTTGTGATCAAAGTTTGAAGCTATTCTATTTTGTGTTTGTGATATTTTTCTGCAAGTGATTATAACTGCCTACAGCTTCATTTGAGGCAGATGAAACTTTAAAATAAAACAGTGACTTTTGAGGACTTCCTTGGTGGTCTGGTGATTAAGAATCTGCCTTCCAATGCAGGAGACAAAGGTTTGATCCCTGGTCAAATGTAGGATCCCACAGGCCATGGGGCACCACAAAATAGAGAAGGCTGTATGGCACATGGATGACCCAGCACAGCAGGAAAAAAAAAAAAGGAACTTTACTGTGTTCATTAATTCATTTATCAAATATTGATTGCAAGCCTACTATGAGCTGCACTATGCTATGAAAAGCAAAATAGAGTCTCTGCCCTCACAGACCTCCCAATCCAGTAGGGGGAAAGGGACAATAAACAAGTCAAAAACCTAATAAAAACAGAGATTATTAATGAAGTACAGCAAAGAAAGTACTTATGGACTGTGAGAGGGAATAATGTGGGGACCTTCTGCAGGTGGAGGAATTGGAGAAGTACCTTTTGAAAATGTAATACCTGAACTGAAACCCAAGGGATGAACAGCAAGTCTCATTGAAACCCAGGAAAAGATTTATGCAGAGAGATCTACACACGCAAAGATCCTAATGCAGAATAAAGCTCTAGTAACTGACAGAAGGGCAGATGAATAGCATGAAGATGTAAGGGAGACAATGGCATGAGAGTGAGGAATGGTTGAGGTATGTCAATTCTTCGGCGCTCAGCTTTCTTCACAGTCCAACTCTCACATCCATACAGGACTACTGGAAAAACCATAGCCTTGACTAGATGGACCTTTGTTGGCAAAGTAATGTCTCTGCTTTTTAATATGCTGTCTAGGTTGGTCATAGCTTTTCTTCCAAGGAATAAGTGTCTTTTTATTTCATGGCTGCAGTCACCATCTGTATAGATTTTGGAGCCCCAAAAATAAAGTCTGACACTGTTTCCACTGTTTCCCCATCTATTTCCCATGAAGTGATTTTTGAACTTTTGAACTGTGGTATTGGAGAAGACCCTTGAGAGTCCCTTGGACTGCAAGGAGATCCAACCAGTCCATTCTGAAGGAGATCAGCCCTAGGATTTCTTTGGAAGGAATGATGCTAAAGCTGAAACTCCAGTACTTTGGCCACCTCATGTGAAGAGCTGACTCATTGGAAAAGACTCTGATGCTAGAAGGGATTGGGGGCAGGAGGAGAAGGGGACGACAGAGGATGAGATGGCTGGATGGCATCACCGACTCGATGGACATGAGTTTGGGTGAACTCCGGGAGTTGGTGATGGACAGGGAGGCCTGGCGTGCTGCGATTCATGGGGTCGCAAAGAGTTGCACACGACTGAGCGACTGAACTGAACTGAATTGAACTGAGGTATGTCACTTTTAGAGCTGTTGGCCATGGAAGGCATGTGAATTTTTTTTTCTGATGACAGATGAGAGGTGTTTAGCAGAAGATGACACTTTCTGAGGTATGTTTATTGCGTACATTCATATACTTGATTTCGTATTTTTTAAGAAAAAAATGTTTTTATTTTTGACTGTGCCTAGTCTCAGTTGCAGCATAAGGGAACTTGTTCCCTGACCAGGCATCAAACCCAGGCCCCCTGCATCGAGAGCTCAGAGTCTTACCACCGGACCACTAGGGAAGTCCCATTGATTCCATCTTTTACTAAGAAAAATCTAGGTTTCCTACAATCAGTGTAAAATATCAGAGCATCATCAACATTAGTATGAATCACATGTAAATAAGATTTCTTTCTTCACTTGATTTAATCCGTAACAACATGTGGAATCCCAAAGTCAGGCAGATGCTGCCCTACTGAATGGGAATAGAGATGTAGCACAGACGCTTCCACTAGACCGATCTAGGAAAAAGGCATTTGGACCTAGGTCTTTTCCAGACTGCCCTGGAAATGAACATGTAGACTGAGGTGACATCATTAAAGCATGTTGCCATATCGGAAAGCCACGCCATGGCTCCAAACCTTATGAAGTCACTCTTCCAAAGATCTTTCATTACTGGCATAGAAGGCTGTAGAGTCACAGAAACATATTATCTCAGAGTTAGAAAGAAACCTAGAACAGTGTTTTTCAAACAAGGATCACCTTGAGATCTTGTTAAAATGAAGATTTTGATTAAAGTAGGGCATGAAAGTTTGCATTTCCAATAAGCCCTCAAATGGACCTTTATACTCTGAGTAGAAAATCAAGTTAGTGTGTTCAGCTTCTCTTTATCCCATCCCCTTTATCATCCAACCTGGAGTCCTCTAAGGTAAGCTGTATATCCTTGGGGATCTCACCAGGGAATACCCCACTGTATCAAACAGATATTGAGCATGTAGTGGGTGCTTAATACGTTTTTTGATGAATAAGTCAATGAACAGGTGAGAGGACTATGAACATGTATTAAGAAACATTGTATCAGCTGCTGATGAAAACCTTCCACTCTCAGGATTATCAACCAACAAGCATTTTGGGGGACAGTTTTGACCATTAGAAATTCCTTATCTATATGGAATCAGCATCTCTATGATTGAGATTATCAGTCCTAGATTTGGCCCCTGGGGAAAACACACAGCAGCCTTCTTTTTTTGACACAATTGGGACTGGTAGTTGCATCAGTTCAGTTCAGTTCAGTCGCTCAGTTGTATCCGACTTTGTGACCCCATGAATCGCAGCACGCCAGGCCTCCCTGTCCATCACCAACTCCTGGAGATTACTCAAACTCATGTCCATCAAGTTGGTGATGCCATCCAGCCATCTCATCCTCTGTCGTCCCCTTCTCCTCCTGCCCCCAATCCCTCCCAGCATCACAGTCTTTTCCAATGAGTCAACTCTTCGCATGAGGTGGCCAAAGTATTGGAGTTTCAGCTTTAGCATCAGTCCTTCCAGTGAACACTCAGGACTGATCTAATTAACAACAAAAAAATCATTTGGGGACTTCCCTGGTGGTCCAGTGGTTAAGACTGGATTCAGGTTCAATCCCTAGTTGGGGAACTAAGATTCAACATGTTGTACAGCATGACCAAAAAAAATCAATTAAAAAAGTCATTTGAAGCAAGAGGTCAAGTTTTGAAAAGATACATACATTAAGCATTTTATTTTAACTTAAAACATATGCATTGACATTCATCAACCAATCTTCTGAGCAAATGCAAGGCTGGGGACATGGATCCTTTGATGATCTTTACCAGTATATGTTGTCTGTCAGCATAAACCACACCTATAATAACACACCATACACGTGTGTGTGAAACAGTGCTGGAATGAGTGGAGAGTACATTGAGGGAGAGAAATAAAAAACTGGCTTGGACTAGTCTGCAATGACATGGCTCACTCCTAAGAGAAGTATTGTGTTGGATGAGGTAGAGCAAAAGCTGCAGCGAGCAAAAAACACCTGGCAGAGTGGCCGCCCAGTCCTGGAGTAGAGCTCTCTTTTTACATGTATCAAGTCAAGGTGATTTGTTGCCTGCTTTGCTAAGGAAAGCATTGACATTGGGTAGCATTTGTCCTACCCAAATCATAAGTAGTAAATAATCAAAATATAAACATAATGTCAAAGCTCCTAAAAATCAGATATGGTTGTCACTTTTCCTTTCATCTAATAAGACATTTCAAGATGTACCAATTCACATAATGCTCAGATACTTCTTGATTTGTATTTTGAGACTCAAGATTCTTTATGTTCTCTAATAATTTAATCTGTCCTAAGGTGCCTCTTTTCCTTGAATTTTTGATTACGCTTTCCTTTTTTCTTTTCATTTTTTAATTTGAGTATAATTGCTTTAAATGTGTTAGCTTCTACTGTACAATGAAGTGAATCAGCTGTACGGATACATATATGTCCTCCCTTTGGGACAACGCCTGCCCCCATTTTCCTTTTATAATTCTTCAAAAAGAGGTCACCTATCTAACCACTCAACCTAAAATTTAAAGACTGAAAAACCATTTTCGAGAATGTATTTGTTTTTTTAAATACAGTGATATGTTTTATTTAACAGGCAGCACCTACCCCAAAATACTCATCTTCACAAGAAGAGTTTAATGATGGCTTACATTTCACAGTACAGTGTGCTGTCACAGTCATTAGTTTGCTTAAGTCTCAGAGCAACTGTGGGAGGTTGGTGGTATCATTTCCGCTTTGAAAAGACAAAATGAAACTCAGAGGTGGTCAGTGTGTTGTAATATATATAGGGCACCCAGTGGGAAAGCAGCAGAAATTTGTCTAGGGCTGGCAGAAACCATCTTTGAGCCTTCTTTTAAATCTCCCAGTTGAATCAACCAAAGCCAAAAAGCAATAAACAGGGCTCCTGCCCTTTCACCTCATAGCTCTGTGATGCCCAAATTTTTTTACAAGTTCAAATAGTGTTATTATAATATTTACTTGAGTAAATACTCTCTTGGGACTTCCCTGGTGGTCCAGTGGTTAAGAATCTGCCTGCCCATGCAGGGAACATGGGTTCAATTCCTGGTCCACGAACTAAGATCCCACATGCATGGGGCATGTAAGGTCATGCACCACAACTATTGAAGCCCTCTCACTCTAGAGCTCACACGCTGCAACAAGAGAAGCCACCGCAAATGAGAAATCTGTGCACCACAGCTAAAGAATAGCCCCCACTCAAAGCAACAAAAGAAAGCCCACACGCAGCAATGAAGATCCAGTGCAACCAAAAAAAAACTTCTTTAAGTGTGTTAAAGAGCTCCAAGATTAAAGTAAAGTTGAATTACTTGAGAAGTCTTTTTTTTTGTTGTTTTAGAATTTTAAAATATATCTGGAAGTAGTTCTAGATAATATTCACAGTGTTTTGAACTAGGATGGAAGATCTCTGATGTTGATTTAGCTTTGGGCATTGGCATCACTGAAGCATGGCATCATTATGGGTTTATGGTAAATAATCATCCCTTCATTTTGTAATAGCAGAATACACAATGAATTTAAAGGAGAGTTTAAAAGTAAAAGTTTAAAATTTAAAGGAGAGTTTAAAAGTAAACTATACTATACATCTTACTTAGATCAATGGATAAATAAGGACCACAAACAGAAAAAAAAAAATTATTTTCAGCAACCCTGAATCATACTCTGATTTGGATAAGTCTTTGGTAACAACTTTAATGGCCTTTCTTAACACTCACACAGGAAAATTCAAAATTTGGAAGGAAAAATGTAAGAGCATTCCAATGACTCATTTAGTGTAAGTTTGGTTTACATTTATTCCACCCAAGGGAAGTTTCATTATTAATATGGTCAAAAGAGCTGGTCCTAGCTTCAGGCTTTTTCTGTTTATAAAAGACAGAAAATGATCCTCATATTTTTAGTTTTAAGAAAACTATAACCTCTAATTGTATATATAATCCATGGAGAGATAATTCAACCATCAATATCTTCTTTGAACTCCAAATAAAGAGTGAGATAAGAAAGGCCTGAAAAGTTCATATTTCACCAGAAGCTTTTAGGTTCCTCTCTCAGTTACTATGAGGTTTCCCAGGCTCATAGTGGTAAAGAAGCTAGTGGTAAAGAACCCTCCTGCCAATATAGGAGACATAAGAAACACAGGTTTGATTTCTGAGTTGGGAAAATCCACTGGAGGAGGACATGGCAACCCACTCCAGTATTCTTGCCTGGAGAATCCCAAGGACAGAAGAGCCTGGTGGGCTGCAGTTCATCGAGTCGCAGAGTTGGACATGACTGAAGCGACTTAGCAGCAGCAGCAGCAGCAGCAGCAGCAGCAGCAGCAGTTCAGTGACTACACATGTCACTTCCTCCGCAATGTGGACATACTTGAATTTTTCATGACTCATGTCACTGTCTTCTTGGTCAAGATGACCCTCTGACCCTGCAGCCCCCAAAACAATAAGCATAAAGTCACATGCCCTTAAATCTTTTTCTTTAAAGAACACGTGTTTATGTTTGGTAAGGTCTAGATTTGCCATCATTTTCATGTGGTTTTTTATTTATCATACACACAGAGCTGTCTTTCTTTTTTTCACTTAAAATGTTACAGATTGACTCCCACCCGGACTCACACGGCTCACTCTACCAGCAGTTTCTATCCCCTGGGGGTTAAGGCTTAGTTTGTTTAAAAGGTGAATGCCCTGCAAAACACATCCATACATGACTTCTCACCAAACCCCACAATAAAAAACTAAGATGAATATTGTAATGTGTAAACTATAATTAAATATAATTAAACCTACTTCAGTGCTCCAAGATCACTGGTTTGCCTTACAGTGATCCTAACTAAACAGAATGAGACTATATGCCCATTTCCAAGTCTAACTGAGAGTACAAGGGAAAAGGTGATGTAGATGTTGGTGGTACATCTTTCAGAGCTCTATGGTTAAAACTGGGAAGGAGGCAGGCTCTCTCTGATCTCAGACATCAGTTGCTCAGTGACATGGTGTTTGACTGATGGCTTCCTAGCATATCACACTCTTGGGAGAGTGGAAAATGGAAAGAAGACCCCAAGGGTGAGAATGAGGTCCCCAGTTAGAATACTCATGTTTCATTCCATTAAAGATGACTTTGTTTAGAGCTGTAGGGCTCATGGTGATGATGGTGGTGGAGATGGAAAAGAGTGGAAGAATTTGAGGTAGATTTTGGAGAAGAACTCATAAAATGTACTGAAGAATTGGATTTAGGGATTGAGGAAAAGGAGGATTCAAGGACATTCTTCAGGTTATTTGCCTGACCTGCTGAGTAGATGGTGATGGTGGGGTAGCATTTATTAAGAGGAGAATAATAGGATTTGAGTATTAGAGGGGTGGAAATTATGAGCTCGGTTTCAGACATGACATAATCAAGATAGCTATTTGCCTTCCAATTGGAGATTAGAGTTGGAATTTGGGTCTGGGGAGTCAGATATTCTGAGCATGTGGTCCTTTCAGCACCCACTCAAAGCTTTTGACATAAGAGGTACCAATGGTAAGATGGCTCTAGCAGAGCTGAGCTATCAGATAGGAGAGAACTTTTTCTCTTACATGAGTGCTTGAGTATAGACACCACAGTTGATATTCCCCTTTGCTGGCTGAGCCTACATGCCTTTAAATCATACAACCGTTTTAACACTTGGCTTGGAATTCTGAGGGTGGATCAGCTCCACTTCAGAGGGTGGAGACGGCAACCAGACGAATCATTCCGTGTGTGCCTGGGGTGCGTGATCAGCCACTCAAACTCTGTTGTGACCCCCTGGACCATAGCCCACCAGGCTCCTCTGTCCATGAAATTTTTCAGGCTAGAATACTGGAGTTGGTTGCCATTTTCTACTCAGGGATTGAACCCTTGTCTTTTGCGTCTCCTACATTGACCATCTGGGAAGCCCCTGATGGATCATTCAGCTCTCTCTGACTGAAACTCTCAGTGTAAACAGCCTAGGAGGATTTGGATTTTCTATGTCAAATCTCTTTGAACTATCATGGCATTTCTCTTCCTCTGGAGAAAGGTGAAGAGAGCTGTCAAACCTCTCTCACAGCCCATGTTTGATTTATGACAATGTAAATGACTGGAATTCACACATCAGCCATCAACTTCTCCAAGATCACCTCTAATGAGCCTCACCTCCTTGAATTTACATCTTTGGGTAGTTTCCTCCCACACTGAATCAGGGCTGAGGGCTGATCCACGTTACCAGTAGGCAAAGATGAGTGATTTCTAGAGCTAGGTCATGATGGCATTGAAGCTTCCACCTTGTTCTCTTGGGTTTCTCACTCTGGGGGAGCCAGTTGTCATACTCTGAGAACACTTAAGTGACCCTGGAGAGTTTACCGGGAAAGGAAATGAGGTCTCCCACCAACAACAAGCACCACCTTTCCAGCCATTTGGGAGTAGGTCCCGCACCCTCAGTCAAGCCTTCTCAAGACTTCGGCTGACATCCCAGCACAACCTCCTGAGAGATACGGCAGGCCAGAACCACACATCCAAACCGTTTAAGATTCCCTGACCCAGAGAAATTGTGAAAGACACCACACAACTATTGTTTTAAGTTTTGGAGTGACTTGTTATGCAGTAATAGATGACATCCGTTTTGTCCTTTTATCTTTTTAGATAGAGTTCTTATTGTTGTTTTGAGCACGCTTATGACTAGAACTTCCTATTTTGTCATGTTAAAAACATGGAAAATTAATTCACCTGTAACTTTTCCAGAAGAGAAAAAAACAATCAACTCACAAACTCTTAAATTCCAAGCTCCAAGCTAACAACCGATACAACAGAAGTTGTGATTGTTCGTGGATAAAGAATAACCTTAATTTGTTTAATTATGGTGTTTCAGGAACTCAGCCTGCGTAACACAACAAAGCACAAAAATATTTTGGATCTTTTGTTTTTATGTCACAAACAGTTCCAAAGTTAAGAGGAAGGAACTTTGGTGTTTCCTTTACACCAAAGCAAACTAAGCTGTGCTATTTTATTTATCTGAGAATAGGAAGTTTTGTAATTTTGAATTCTGAATATCAATCAGAATTATTCACAGCAAATACATCCTAGGATGTCCCTTCTAATTAAAACCTGCCAGAAAGTGGTTTTTTTTTTTTTTCTGGAGACTTGTCCAGCTTTAACAGGAATCTGAACTAGCAGAATTTATTAAATCATAAACTCATTTTCTGTGCGAACATACTCCCAACTTAAAATGTTACACTCTGTTGTACTGCTCTGGCTCTGCTGTGTCCCTTCTTACCCCCAACATAGTGTTTAAATGGCTAAACACTGACACTCCTGTACCATTTTAATCAGTTTCTAGTTTCTTTTTCATCCATTATCTTATTTGAATCTTTAAACCACTCAGTTTTAAGTGGGCAGCTTATCGCATTTAACAGATAAGAAAACTGAGGCCCAGAGAGGTTATTTACTAGCTCATTTCCTTGAACTATTTACCAAATTACTTTACTTCTGTGAGAAATGAGTGGGTCAGACTGTTTTCTAAAGTCTCTTCCAGTTCTAAAATTACTTTATCCGCAGCAACTTTGGCAGGACCAAGTCAGTATGTGAGATACAGAAAGCACAAACATGGAGTTAGATGATCTAGATTTTTGTTCTATGATTTGCTGGCCTTGAATACTTGAAGGAATCATTTAAACTTCTGAATCTCAGTGGCCTTGTACATAAGCATGATGCTGAGTGGGGCCTTGTGGGGCATCTTTTGCCTGCCATTTCTTGTAGGCAAGACTCTGGCCTCCATGATCTTCCCTGAGTTCCAAAGAGCAGATTGGGAACAGTTGCTAATCAAGGTTAGAACAGCCTGAGAGAAGATTAAAGGGACCAGAGAGGCTGGTCAAAATTAGGAGACTGGTGACTTCCTGGTGATCCGGCAGCTAAGACTCTGCTCTCAATTCATGGGGGGGCCAGGTTTGATCCCTGGTCAGGGAAGTAGATCCCACATCGCACAACTAAATATCCCATATGCCCACAACTAAGACCTGATGCAGCCAAATAAATAAATAATAAAAAAGATTAGAAGACAGACCACCTGAGACCCTGAACACACTTGTCAGCAACCCCACCCTTTTGAAATTGCCAAGAAAGAAGAATGTAACACAGTTACTGCCTTGATCCTTATCACATAGCCTGCCTGACTACACAATGCTGTTGTTCAGTCACTGCTGCTGCTGCTGCTGCTGTTAAGTCGCTTCAGTCGTGTCCAACTCTGTGCAACCCCATAGACGGCAGCCCACCAGGCTCCCCCGTCCCTGGGATTCTCCAAGCAAGAACACTGGAGTGGGTTGCCATTTCCTTCTCCAATGCATGAAAGTGAAAAGTGAAAGTGAAGTCGCTCAGTTGTGCCCGACTCTCAGTAACCCCATGGACTGCAGCCTACCAGGCTCCCCCGCCCATGGGATCTACCAGGCAAGAGAACTGGAGTGGGGTGCCATTGCCTTCTCCACTGAGTGGTGTTCAACTCTGCAACCCATGGACTGCAGCACACCTGGCTTCCTTGTCCTTCAGCATCTCCCGGAGTTTGCTCAAACTCATGTCCATTGAGTTGGTGATGCCATCCAATCATCTCATCCTCTGTCATCCCCTTCTCCTCCTGCCTTCAATCTTTCCCAGCATCAGGGTCTTTTCCAATGAGTCAGTCCTTCACATCAGGTGGCCAAATATTGGAGTTTCAGCTTTAGCATCAGTCCTTGCAAAGAATAATTAGGACCATTTCCTTTAGGATTGACTGGTTTGATCTCCTTGCAGTCCAAGGGACTCTCAAGAGTCTTCTATAACCCGCAGGTCGAAAGCATCAATTTTTCAGTGTTCAGCTTTCTTTATGGTCCAACTCTCACATCCGTACATGACTAGTGGAAAAACTATAGCTTTGACTACACGGATCTTTGTTGGCAAAGTAGTATCTCTGCTTTTTAATAGGCTGTCTAGGTAAATCATAGCTTTTCTTCCAAGGAGCAAGCATCTTTTAATTTCCTGGGTGCAGTTACTGTCTACACAAATTTTGGAGCCCAAGAAAATAAAATTTGTCACTGCTTGCACTTTATCCCCTTCTATTTGCCATGAAGTGATGGAACCGTATGTCATGATTTTAGTTTTTTGAATGTTGAGTTTTAAGCCAGCTTTTTCATTCTCCTCTATCACCCTCATCAAGAAGCTCTGTAGTTCTTCACTTCCTGCCATTAGAGTGGTATCATCTGCATACCAGTCTTGATTCCAGCTTCTGCTTCATCCAGCCCAGCGTTTCACATAATGTACTCTTCCCAGAAGTTAAATAAACATGGTAACAGTATACAGCCTTGTTGTGCTCCTTTCCCAATTTGGAACTAGTCCTTTGCTTCATGTCTAGTTCTAACCGTTGCTTCTTGACCTGCATACAGATTTCTCAGGAGGCGGGTAAGGTGGTTTGGTATTCCCAACACTTTAAGAATTTTCCAGTTTTTGTGATCCGCAGAGTCAAAGGCTTTAGCATAGTCAGTGAAGCAGAAGTAGATGTTTTTCTTGAATTCCCTTGCTTTCTCTATGAACCAATGAATATTGGCAATTTGATCTCTGGTTCCTCTGCCTTTTCTAAATCCAGCTTGTACATCTGGAAGTTCGTGATTCATCTGGAACCTTATAAACAGTATAAGAAGGTTTGACTACATAGGGAGACTATTCCCCAGGGGTGGGCTTCCCAGGTGGCCCAGTAGTAAAGGCATCACGTGCAGTGCAGGAGACACAGACTTGATCCCTGGGTCGGGAAGATCCCCTGGAGAAGGGAATGGCAACCCACTCCAGTATTCTTGCCTGGAGAATCCCATGGACAGAGGAGCCTCATGAGCTAGAGTCCGTGGGGTCGCAAAGAGTCAGATACAGCTGAGTGTGTGCATGGGTATGCACGCGCACGCACACACACACTCCCCAGGAGTGGGGCAGGGGGCATAGTTCCTGAGGCTCTAGCCTACTGTGTTCCCCCTTTGCCTGGCAAAGAAATAAAGTCAGTCTTTCCTTCTTCTCCATAACTCTGTCTCCATATTTTTGTTTGACATTGGTGCACAGAGAGCCAGCAAAAGGGAGGTTAACAAGATATACTTGATAGAATTATTTTGCAGGCCAAATAAAATATATCAGTTACTCACTGGGCTTTCTTTGTGGCTCAGATGGTAAAGAATCTGCCTATAATGCAGGAAACGGGGGTTCAATTTCTGAGTCGGGAAGATACCCTGGAGAAGGAAATGGCAGCCCACTCCAGTATTCTTGCTGGAACTCAACCAGCAAGATACAGGAATTCAACTCACTGAGTATCCATGGAGAATTCCATGGACAGCGGAGCCTGGTGGGCTATACACTCCATGGTGTCACAAAAAGTTGGAAATGACTGAGCCACTAACACAGCAAGTTACTCACTGGCTCTGAGAACTTGATCTTGTTATGCTCCCAGTGTCCCAGGTTCCCATGCATAAAATATGGAGAAGGGGCAGGAAGCAGGGTTACTTTTGGTAAAATACAGTGGATGCCCTGATGATTCCCCAAGCCCCGCTTCAGGGCTGCAGCCCTCATGCTCCAGCCGCCCGGGGCTCGTGGGCTAACAGTTCTCATCTTAGTCCCTCTAGAGAATTGCTTGTAGCTAAAAGCAGCTGCCCTACCCAAGGTCACATCCTCTTCCCAGGAAGCAGCTCATATGCAATGACTGTAATTTCAGGACTGTAAAGGACAAGCCCTCTTGCCTCAATTTGGTAAAAATATGAAGTGCTATCCCAACTCCAGAGCTCTGTGTGAGACTGGCCAAGCCCTCTGTTCCACGCATCACAGTCCAATCTCTTGATCTGCCTAGTTTTGTTTCCTTCAATCCCCTGCGATGCTGCTGCTGAGAGCCCTCGCCCCCAGAAACTTCCTGCATGTAAATTTCTATCTCAGAGTCTGTTTTCTGGGAACCCAACCATCCTGTTGTAACATGACAGTAATGAGATAACAGATAAGCAAGTGCTTTGAAAACTGTGTAGTTATCAGCAATGTTGGATAACATTTACCATAGCATAATGAGGGTTATCTAGAACATGCTGAACTGATGTGTATTTTTTTTTTTATTCCTCCCATAAATTGTGTTCCTTTGCAGCCAGTCCACCATTGTGGCCCTAGGGAAGAGAAAGGGCAAAGGTCACCTTGCACAGAAGTAAGACCTGATGTAAGAGCAGAGCCTTCCAGTCCAAAAGGGAAGTTTAGGGAAAGCTTCAGTTTAGGGAGGGGAGATGAAAGGAGGGATTAGGAGAAGGAAGTTGGATGCAGGTGCCCATACTCTACCCCTTTTGGGGTGGAGTCTGTGTGAGGAGGTGATAGAAACATCCAGATAGATTTAGGCTAGACTGAGAACAGTGGGGTTTGTGGCTGCCTCCTCTGGGAAGAGGCAGCAAGAAGTGTAAGACTTCTCCTACACTAAGAGAAAACTAAGGTGGAACTCCATTAGTTTTGTATGGCTTAGAAGCATTAGCAGAAATAGCCACGTCCCTCAAGGCCTGCCTGTGGCTGGTGGTAAACAGGCAACATAGAAGCTCAAGTTCCTCCACTCCCCCACCGCTTCATCCCTAGGAGGACAGGCCCCTGAGGATAGAAACAGGCTAGCTCGCAGAAGCCCTGAGTTGGGCAGAGGAAGAAGGAACTCAAGAGCCTGCTAAATGTTTCTTAAGGAGAAATCTTTTTTGTTTTCTTCATTTTAAACAAGAAGCTTATTTAAACAACAAGACAATTGACTTGAATGGAAAACTATCTAGGATTCATTTCTTTTAGAGTAATTTAAGTGAAAGTTGCTCAGCCGTGTCCAACTCTTTGCAACCCCAGGGACTATACAGTCGATGGAATTCTCCAGGCCAAAATACTGGAGAGGGTAGCCTTTCCCTTCTCCAGGAGATCTTCCCAATGCAGGAATCTATTCCAGGTCTCCCGCATAGCAGGTGGATTCTTTACCAGCCTGGTCATAAAGGAAGCCATTTATCCCTACGTAAAGATAGATCAACTTACATGTAACAGCTACGTACAAAAACTACAAAAAAGTAACAGCTAAATAAAAAAAAGTTATAAAATTGTGCTTGGTTTTACAATGATAAATAAAAAATTAAAATTCGCCAATTAAACAAGGTATGCAAGAATTTTTATGTTGTTCTTTTTTTGTTAAACAGTGAGAGTAAAATAACTTACTGGAATAGAAAAATAAGAGCTGATGAGCATGCCACTAATGAGAAAAGAGGGTATTTTCACAGAATCGGTAATTTTCCCCAACCCATCTCCATTTGATGTCGATCAAAACATACCACTGGCGATTTCGTTTTTTAAAAAAAGCAATATGTTTGTGCACATACACCAGTTACTTTATGTACAATAAAGGAATGGGGAAGGGGAAAATGAAAGAATAGAGAAACTATACTGTAGTAGTCAGGATGTGGTGGAACCAAAGTGTAGTTTTCTATCTGAGAATGTCTTCTTGGTCTGGAGGAACAGAGTTCTGGAGTAAAATAGCAGGTTCCCTTTTTAGTAGACACCGCCTGTCTGCCGCTGGAATACATCAGTTGGATCTTCATCTTCCTTCTCCAACTGTGCAGGTGTGTCTTTCTCATTGATTGGCTGCCGCTCAAATCGGAATCTGATCTGCCTTATTGACAAACCCTGTCTTTCACAATAGGCCTTCATTAGTTTACTGAGAGGTGTATGCCTCTTAATCTTAAACTGCACCACAGAACCATCCTGCCCCGCCACCTTCAAATTAACAGATCGTGGTTCTCAGTCTTGACTCCTTCCTTTCCGTCCGCCAAGGCTAGCGCTGGAGTCTCCTCAGCAGCCGCTTCACAAAGGCGGCACCAGGTCTGCAGGGAACCAGCGCAAAAGCTGGGCCAGGAGCAAGAAGGAGGCGGCAGCAAGGAGAAATCATGATGTGACAATGCCAGTTAGGAAAAGGGTTTGAAGAGTGCATCGTATTCAGGGAGGCAGAAGAAAAGAATCACTGCCTGAGACAGTGTAGAAATAAATGTTTTCTGTATAAAAATAATTATCAAAACATAGATTTATAAATAAATGCAAAGTGACATGTTTTGGTTTGTGATCTCTTATGTTTTATATTTTAGAGATGTTTGTTTCACATCCTATTCCCTTTTTAATAGCATTAATGCTTTGGCCTTGCTGTGTTCCAGTATATAATGCATTGCTTATTTATAGCTGTGATAGCTTTAGTTTTCTGGAAACTCTGTCTGTTGTATATTGCCATCTGTTGTATTTGATGGGAAACAGTATAATATCTGTGATATTATATCTAAAGTTATGACTTTGGTGATATGTCATGACTTGCTGACACTTCCATTTAAACTCTAATTTTGAATTGTTTCCGCATAATTATGGTTAACCTGACATTGGGCTGAAAGATGATAGAATTTTAGGTAGCCTTTGTGAATGCTGACTTAGATTCATTATGTACATCAGCACTCTGTTTCTAAGAGCAGGGAAAAATTTTAATCTGCTTTTGTAACTAAAAAAACTTGATTCCTTAGTATAAACGAGCTGGTAGTTAATGTGAATCAGATTATGTTTTGTTTTAATATACTTTTGAAAACTTAGATTTTAAAAATGATTACTTACAGTTTGAGTCATTTGAATATAATTGAAACGTTAGTTGAGAATGTTATGCTTTGCTTTCTATAATTTATACCCTTAAATTGAAGGGTTAAGAAAATAATATCATGTGTGAAATGAAACATGGCCAACATACAGATTTTTTTTTTCTAATTGAATGAAGTAAAATAATCTAATGCTTATCTAATGAACCATGAATTGTTCTCTAACAAGTCATTAGACAAGAGATGTCTTTCATTTAGAAATATATTAATATGTTCTCAAGGAATAAAGACTTCAGTTATTAAATAAAGACTAAATAGTTAAATGTCCCAATATTCAAAATTATAACTACCCTTTTCTAAGATCATTTTTGTGTGATGTTATTTGCATTCTAAAAGCTTTATTCAGTTGAAGTGATGGTTTAAAATAAGTTTTAGAAAAGTTAGGATGGTGTTGTTTCTGTTGCTCTAATAAACTTCATATAAGGGTTTTCTTACTAATATGGATTCAATTTGATTTCATAGTTTCTTAAATTTTAGACTTTTAAAATTTAAATAAATTACACAAGCATTCACTATTTAGTAGCTTTTTGTGTGTGTGGATATGCTGATGCAGTTTTAATGAAGCTTAATGATTTTTAAAGATTAACTTTCTCTGCTATTGCTTTCAAGATCTAGGCTTGACAGTGATTTTTTTAACAAACACACAGCACTTTCATCAACTGCTATGGACAGTCCATACTTGACAGGTTAGGAAAAAACAGTAATTTGTGATGCTAATATACCAATTTATTGATTAAAAAAGTTAAAGTGTTTTATTGGTATTTATAGAATCATACAGGGCTTCACAGGTGGCTCAGTAGTAAAGAATCTACCTGTCAAGGAGGAAACAGAGGTTTGATCCCTGGGTCATGAAGATCCCCTGGAGGAAGGAATGACAACCTGCTCCCATATTCTTGTCTGAAAAATCCCACGGACAGAGGAGGCTGGTGGGCTACAGTCCATGGGATCGCAAAGCATCAGACACGACTGAGAAAATGAGCACACACAACAGAATCATAAAATAATTTTTTGTTAAGTCCTTAATATAGGGCAAATTTTGTATAAAGTTTTAGGCCATGATGTGGAAACCAGCATATTATAATTGCCTTAAATTATCTTTCTCAGTGTAGCAGAACAAATGTTAAAAGTTAGTTACATTATGATTTTTAGATTAATTAATTTATTATTTATTATTAAGCTATTTTATTCAAAACAAAGCAGGAAAATATATTGGATAGAAGGTATGTTTACAGAAAGTTTTTTTCCCCCAGAGGGCTTTTTTAATGTGCTCTATTTCTGAAATGTAAACATACATTTTCAAAGCATACTTAAGTAACAGGACAATAAAACAAAGAAATGAAAAATTGCCGTAAACTTGAACAGTTTGAGTGGTCTTGACATATATTTTTGGTTGAATATAAACTTCAGCGTAGTAATTATTGAAGTATAACTTTATTTAATATATGCCTGAGAATTTAAAAAATGCACATGTGTGCCAAGATAAAACATGGCCAGACAGTACTCCAAAATGTTAAGTTTTCTCCTTAAAAGTAATTGATTTTTATTTCCTTTTTTAGACTTTTATTATTTTCCAAAATCAGTGTTTTAATTTTTAAGTCAGGAAAAAAACCCCCAATAAACGCTAACAAAAGCTTGAGAGGACTGACTGTCTGAGTCTTTTGATAAAATTGTCTTTAATAAGAAGACTGATAAACAGGCCAGGGGATACAGTGGAACCTGACATGCCATGGTATAAACTGGGAAGAGCTGATGAAAGATTTGGATCTGGAAGATGAGTCTAGGTAGTGCATGAAGAATGAATTAGAAGGGAAGAAGTGACAGGTGCAAAGTCTACTCAGTGGGCAGTTACAAGAATTTGAAGTAAAAATGCTGAAGTCTTCGCTTATATTAAGACACAAACCTTGTGTTCCTTCTCAAATCCTCTGTCTCTTCTCTCTATCTGATAAGAGCCTCATCTGTGCCAAGTTGCTGCTCTACTTTTGAAACTGGATGAAGTATCACACCTTGAGCGTGGGATCTGCCCTCCTACAATCCACCATGTGGTCAGATGACACAGCCTAGAAATTGGGGGCAGTTAGCTCTCTGAGAAGTAAACATTCACTAATGGCAAATGGAGCCAGGAGACATGGCAGCAGCTACAATCCCCTCCTCTTTCTCTTGTGGAGAAGTCCCATGCCTGCTGAGTTGTTTTTGGTGGTTACAACAGTAACCAGTGTGGTAATACAGTGCATCTCATCAAATTACAACTTCCCTAGCCTCAGCCCTTCTTCCCCCTCACTCCACCATGCAGGGCTGGTCCCTCCTCGCTAGAATACCTTATGCTCTGCTTTCTACAGTAGCTGGGCTTAGCCAGGCTTTACCAACATCATCACAGGGGGAGTGAATAGAGAGGTGAACAAAAATTCAAGAGATATTTAGAGGGTAGTACTGACACAAGTTTGGTGGCTGATCTAATATGTTGGGAGCAAGGGTCAGGAGTGTATTTAAGTTGACTCCTAGATTTCTAACTTGGATAATCAAGTGGCTAGCCCTAACGCAATTCCTAGTATATATGAAGCCTTCAGTCACTATTTATCGAAGGGATGAATATATGAATGATGGTACTATAACTAAGGTATAGACTACAGGAGGCATGTATCATATGTAATGTAATATGTATGTAATATCATATGTAATGTATCATATGTAATCATATGTAATGTATCATATGTAATCTCAAGGAGATTTTAACAAACATTGGCAGGAGGGATTTCCAATCTATCTTTTTCAAAAATAAGACTTACTTATTTGTTTGGCTATTCCTGGTCTTAGTTATGACACTCATGATCTTCAGTCTTCCTTGCAACATGCAGGATATATATATGTATGTAATTATATAAATAATATATATAATTATATGATATTATATATATATATATTTTTAGTTGTAGCATTTGAACTTTAGTTGCAGCATGTGGGATAAAGTTTCCTGATGCGGGATGAAATCTGGGCCCCCTGCATTGGGAGTGTTGAGTCTTAGCCACTGGACCACTAGGGAAGTCCCCAGTTCTTTCTTAAGACGCCTTGATGCAGATATGTGTGAATGAGGCCTTGGAAAGAGTGGTAAAATGTTGAGCCTGAAAAGGTATTGACATACTGTCTTTAATTCAAACAGATTTTGTTCTTGTTGAATCTGAATATGAATCTAGTCTGTTCCAAATAATACAGTAGAGTTTAAACCATCTCTGTTGTCCATGATTCACAAAGCAACCAGGCACAGTTAACATAGTGCTAAGTCCTAAACCTCTCATTTCTGAGCTATTTTCATGAAAACCACAGAAAAACAGAGCTAAAAAGCCTTCTAGAGATTATCTGGCCCAGTTTCCCTGGTTCAGGGATGACTTGGCACACACATTTAGGAAAAGCACTGGTATTTGTTTTTCTGTAGAGTTGACTGACACTCAGTTCCCAAATAACAATATTATGTTATAGAAAAGATGGCCGAAGAAAAGCTTAAAAAACTAAAAAGTAAGGAACATCTTTTATTCAACTATAATAGAATGAGTGAACCCCTGAAGGTACAATTTCTTTTTTGCAAAGTTTGGAATATTTAGGCCTAATTGGAATTTATAGCTAAGCATAAATGCTAGAGTAGAAATGGCTGTAAAATAATTACTGTGCTTGATGCTAAAATGAAAATTACTGGCCTAAAACCATAATGAAAATTCCAGTACTAATCAGAGTAGAGCAATACCTTATATTATAAGGTTATTGAGAAATAAGAAAGTCAAGTACGAACATTTGAGATGTTTTCTTAAAAAATATTCATATACAGCTAACTAGATTTCAAGCACTGCTCTAAGAATTTACAAATATTATTCATTTAATTCCTATAACAATCCTATTCAGGAGGCAGTATCACTGGCCCTTTTCACAGATGGGGAAACTGAGGCACCAAAGGGTGAGTGATTTGCCCAAGGCCACACACTACTGTGGTGGATTCAAACTCTCTTCCCAACTGCCTTGCATTTGAGGGCCATGCAGTTCAGACAATCAGCTTATCTTTAAATACCTAAAAAGTGAAAGTGGCTCAGTAGTGTCCAGCTCTTTGTGACATGGATTGTACAGTTCCTGGAATTCTCCACGCCAGAATACTGGGGTGAGTAGCCTTTCCCTTCTCTAGGGGATCTTCCCAACCCAGGGATTGAACCCAGGTCTCCTGTATTACAGGCGGATTCTTCACCAGCTGAGCCACAAGGGAAGCCCGAGAATACTGGACTGGGTAGCCTATCCCTTCTCCAGCGGATCTTCCGGACCCAGGAATTGAATAGGGGTCTCCTGCATTGCAGGTGGATTCTTTACCAACTGAGCTATCAGGGAAGCCCTTAAATGTCTAGCACAGCATATTGATCATATGATGAGAAGCACAGAGGAACTGAGAGTACGGATTCATGTCTTCCATCTCATGTTTATTTCAGTGCATGCACTTGCTGAGTTAAATGGTAAACAGAATTAACCACACTATTTACATTGTTTTTTTTTTTTTTCTCTTTCTCCATCCCTCCTCCACCGGGTGAGTGTGGTCTGATTCACATACTTACATGCATATAGGTTTAACGTCCACTTAGTTAGGTTTCATCCTGGAGCAGGAGCCACTGAGGAAGAAAGTCGTGAAGTTAGGGAGGCATGAAACATTTTTAGGCTTATACTAACTGAGGGACACTTGATTGCCTCCCTGCTGTTCCAGGTATGAGACTCTTTTTATCTATCCATTTAACAAGTGTTTTATTAGGTGCCTTTTATAAGACATACTCTTTTAGATTGGAGATTACCTGACTGTATTATGAACAGCATCAACCAAGTCCCTATCTGCATGCATCATACACTCTAGAGATAACACAAACAATAAGTAAACAGGCAAGCATTTATGAGATTTGGTAAGAGATATGAAGGAAAATAAACTAGGGTAATTGGCTAGAGAAAAATTATGACTATGTTGCATCTATACTAGATGGGATAATCAAGAGGTCTTAGGTGACATTTGAGCAGACACCTGAATGAGGTAAGGAGAAAAGCCATGCTAAGATTTAGGGTTGAAGACAATGGAAACAGTAAATGCAAAGATCTTGAAGCAGAAGCAGGTTTGACATTTTCTGAGGAACAGTGAGAAGACTGATGTGATTGGAGAAGGAATGAACAAAAAGAAAGTGACAGAGGATGAGGTAAGAGAATCAGACAAGAGCCAAATCACGTGGGCCATTGCTAGGAGTGTGGTTTTATTCCAAGTGTGATGGGAAACAATTAGAAGATTTTGAGCAGGAGGAGAGTGAGCATATTTCATTTTTACTTTAAAAGGATTGGTTCCTGGGTGAAAAATGAAATGCAGGGTGAAGCAGTGGAAGTGGGGAGAGGAGTTAGGAGCTTATTGCAGTAGGTTTGCTAAGAAATAATATCTGGACCGTTGCTAGTGTAGCAGGTAGTAAGAAGGTATGGGGTTTGTGATGTATCCACATCTATAAATTAGGGCTGACAGGAGTGGCTGATAGATGGATGTAGAGTGTGAGGGAGAGGAATCCAGGGCGACGAGAAGGGAGGAGAGCTGCATTATTATTCGGAAAATATTTCTCAAGGAAGTTGATGACAGAAAACTGCATGGGAGACATTTTGAGGGAAAGTGGGATTAGCGCCCTGACCACAAGGCCCACCATCCTCCTCCTCTCCTGGGGGACGTCCCTGCTAACATAACAGGAGGCCCACAAGAGGGCACACTTCTCTCATCCAGTCAGAATCATGGTCCCTTTCTGTTCCAGTTCCGTCCTCTGTTGAAAAGTGAGGTCAGTCACGGTCAGAGAAAGAAAAATCCGCCTTTTTTGCAGGTTGTGGAAAAACTAACTGAGGGAGCGATCCCACTGCCATTGCCTAACTCTTATTTTATTGATAAACAGAGTCTATTAACACATAATAACAGTCACCATGGAGTTTTTCCTATGCATTGCGCTTTGAGTTAAGCACTTGATTTGCACTATCTCGTTAACCCTAAATCTTTACACCACCTCTATACTATAGGTACAGGTGACATTTTAGGAATGGAGAAACTGAGGCACCAAGCACCAAGAGGTAGTGTGCGTGGGTAATTAAGTCACTTTGTTGTGTCCGACTCTTTGCTACCGTATGGACTGTAGCCCGGGTTGTTCAAGTAGGAATATTCGAGTGGGTTGCCCTTTCCTCCTCTCGGCTATCTTCCCCACACAGGGATTGAACCCCTGTCTCCTGTATTACAGGACTCTTCACCGGCTGAGCCATCAGGGAAGCCCATGAGGGAGAGTAACTTGCCACAAAGCAATGGAAGAGCACTGTACCCTGAACACTTAATATTTTGTATGCTTTTGTTTATTCTCAGCCAGCAATTCTTGGGAGAGGAAACGCTAGAGCTGACTCAGTTTCAGCTGGTGACTAAGGTGGGACCAGAAGACCTGTTTTCGTACTTTGCTCGAAATAGGGGGAGGGAGATTTGCCTCGGGTTGAAGGCTGCGAATGGACATATTATTTTGGTAGAGACTACTTAATGACTGAGGATGACAGGTGGAAAAGGACCAACATCTTTTAAAATCATTTTCCTGTAGGTCGTGCTTTTCTTTTCCTTTAGGATATTTCCTCCTCTGGTTTTAAAAATTGTCACAAAACATTTACGCAACGACCTGGGGTGTTATGACACTCTTAGGTCAAAATGTAAGGACAACCTGGATGAAGCACAATTTTTAAAAAAGAACACGGCCTGCCCTCGCCTTGGTTAAATAAATCAATGGAAACGATTTGTTCAAACTGGAGCATCCAACAGACGCAAGCTCTCTGAAACAGCCCGGACTCCTTGGCAAACACCGTTGCTTAGCGAGACGTCAAAACTCCTGCGTGCAAACAAACGCAAGAGGGGCTCAGCCGCCGGCACGCAGCTCTGGTTTCGGAAAAACTCTATGGAGGGACGTGTAGCTCCTCCCTCTCCTGGTTAGGGGTGGGTGAGGGGAGAGGGGAAGAGGAGCGATCTTCCTGGCTAACCTCACCGGCGAGGACGCCTCTCTCCGTGCCGGGAGGGTGCAGAGGAGATAGAGGCTAGTCGCTCCGCAGGAGAAAACGCCAGTCTTAGTGTTGGACCCGAGGCAAGAAGGAGGGGGAAGCCCGCCCTCCGTCCCCAGCACAGTCAGCGCGCCCCTCCCCCCAGGAAACGCGCCCGCCGGCCCCGCCCTTCTCCGCCACCTCCTGGGCACTTGGGTTGTAAAATCCCACGCAGTGGGGCCGACGCGGTGACGGGGCGGGGCGAGGCCCTGGCGCCGCCCCAGCAGTTCCTCCCCCGGCCTCCCCGCGCACTGGCCGTTCTCCGCGTCCCAACCCCCGCCTGCCTCCATCATACCAACGCCCCTCCCCCAACCCCTCGGCGCGGCTCCGGCACCGTGAGCCCAGCCTGCGGCCTTAGCCACCCTACCGAGCTCCAGCCTCCGCGGCCCGCCCTGCTCTCCCCCGCCGGGGGCGTCTCCCGAGTCTGGACCCCAGTTGTCTGGGCTACAGGGAGGAGCTGCAGCCGCGGCAGCCCCGCCTCTTGGGCTTTTGGACTACCCCAGCTCCTTGAACATCTGGGTGCTGGAGTTAACGTTCCAGATGTGGCTTCTGGGCGGCCAGATGTGCGCACTCGCCCACCGCGGGCCGCTCGGGCCTGGCGGCCGGCGAGTCTGGGCGGACGCGTGGGAGGGGCTGGGAATTTTCCCTCGAAGCTGACTTAAAAGCCGTCGGAACCTCAGCCCCCTAGGCTCCCCGCCTAGGCCTCCAAACTCTCCCGAAAAGTACTGCCAAAAGGAAAAGTTTCCAACCCAGCCCCTGCCCCTCGGCCGTGCAGCCTTCGGAGCTTCTCAAATCGGCAAGGAAAATAGAGCAGTTCTATGGGATTCCCCCCGTGGACAGAGGAGCCTGGTGGGCTGCCGTCTATGGGGTCGCACAGAGTCGGACACGACTGAAGCGACTTAGCAGCAGCATGGGATTCCCTCCCAAAAAACCCTGATGTATTGACGACGCGATCCTGGTCTGGCCATGGGACGCCAGGTGCACAGCCAGGGAACTCCAGGTGCGGAAGAAGTTAACAGTAGGCTTGCATTTGGGGTTTGCCCTAAAGCGCTCTTTGACCGGTATGGATTCCATTTCCGAAGTTGAATGTCGTATTCCACCTGGTACAAGCAGTTCAGAGCAGAAGAAAAGCCAAGTGAACCCTGTGACTCAACTCCCTTGGAATGTGCCTGGAATAATAAGGGGGACTTGAAAGGTTTTTATGGCCGCGGGTAAAGCTGGTGGAGACCAGGCTCCTGCGCCCTCAGTTGGCGGACGGCCGAGGGGGGCAGTGTTGCCTTCTGCAGTGCTGCAACGCCTGCAAACCGGACAAAAATAGTCGGAGTATCTGGTTTAAATAAACCAAAAAGCATTTCTATCAGCTTAACCCACCGTCCGTCGGAACCGGCAGAACAGAACGAGCCAGATATAATCCCGGGACTCTTTTTAACACTCCAGTGAGAGAGAAACCCAATCACACTTCACCTCTGGGATTTAAGTGTCCTAATGTAAAACTGTCGTTATTTTATAGATGTTGCAAATTAAACTTCCTTTTCTGAGGTTATGTGTGGGCATGTGCTCAAGCATTTACGTTTACTAGCAACGCTCTGAATGTGTGGCCTTTTTTTTGGGGGGGGGTGGTGGTAAGTGATGTTGTTGAACCGTGCAGCCCTAGAATAGTAAAAAGTATTCGAGGCCAACATACGGGTTGCTTACACTACTAAATATTGATATAGAGTCGCATTTTCCTCCCTTCACGTCCTACTCAGATTCCAAAGGCAAGTTGGAACAAAAGGAAAACATGTCTGAGTTTAAAGAGAGGACTTGTGCCAAGAATTACAGTCACAGGGTAAATAACCTTGTTTTCTCCTTCATCAGTGGCAGCTACCAAACCCCGCTCTTGGAATGTGGCCAACAGTCTGTCTGGTGGAGGGTGCTGCTAATTAGAGAGAGACCATAAACCTCTCTGTCAAAGAGGGCATATGACCTTCCCTTCAAGTCTAAACAATAAAGCTGGCGAACTGCAGACTGCACTCTCTCGCAGGCTGCCCTGCGGATTCCCTAAATAGGAACAGGATGAAGGCCAGGCTTAAGAGGTTACCATAGCTCTGCTCTCACACTTTGAGGAATCGGTCACTCCACTTCCCAGTATAACTTGTTTCAATTACTCTCGACAATCTATTTAGAGGAGAGCAGCTTGCAGAGAGAACTCATTGTCTAACCTAAATGAGGAAGCAATTATTACTTGCTTGCAGTCTAATACGCTTTGAGACTGTCAGGTCAAATATCAACCAGATCTCATATAACTTTACTTTGCACTAGGGAAGATATATTTCCTTTTAAAGACAATTATGTATGCTTGCTTTTCTGAATCACCCCTTTTATTCTAATAAGTTTACAAAATTAAGGTTCCCCCCTCTTCAATATTCTTTTCTAATTTTAGGATTTGTTATTCTAAGGAAAACAACCACAGCCTCTTCTGTACGTTGCTTAATGTTAAATTACACTTTAAAAACTTTGGCTTTTTAAATGGGTTATCTTGTCAGTTCAGCTCAGTCGTGTCCGACTCTTCGCGACCCCTTCTCAGAATATAGCAAAATAAAGAGTTCCCCGAATCTTCCTTTCTTTGTCTAATTTCCCTCCCTGGGAGCCCCCTGCAAACTTTAATTTTATACAAGGTTTTGTAAACTAACAATAATTCAGTTCCACTTTCCTAGAACATAGGGAAACTGTTGCCTGCTATATATCCCACCGTACTTGCTTTCTACTGAAAAGACAATGAAATTCATCTCCTGTGTAAAAAGTCATTTGGCCCTTTTCTGTTTTATTAGTTAAAACCTAGGTTTATTAGTTAAAACACGAAAATTCTTGTTGTGAACAGAGCACATAAAAGGCTTTACAAGGTGTGGTTTGAAGAGAGACAGTGGCAGAGCAAACGCTGGTGGGAAGGTGAGGAAGGAAAGCACTTCCTGAGTGGATGCGCCTCCCGGCTGAGCCACATCCTCTCTTCAGATCTCTTCCTGTTTGTCTCAGCCAATAACTGATAGTAAATGCGGTCTTTTTCCTATTCAATAAAAAAGCATCCTTTCTCTCCTTGCCGAAGTTACCCTAAGAGCCAAATTTGCTATTAACTACCTTACTCAAAAAACTTCAACCCATTCTAATCTTCTGATAATCTGAAATTTTTATCTAATGCAGAAATAGTAAGAACCATTTCTACCTTAGCTGTTTAAGTATTCTGTGGTAGCCAGGATAACCAAGTATAATGGAATTAACAACACAAGAATCTGAAGCTACAATTATTGTGCTTGGGTTTGATCACTGTTGAGTCTCGGTTTCCCTATCTGTAAAACAGACATACTCCCAAAGTGTGGAAACAAATGATATATAAATCTTATTTATCACAATCTAACACACAGGGCATCACAAGCCTCATGAGGCATAATTTCCCTCTTTCAAATAAGCATGTGCTGCAACAGTCCCTTTCTTTGTAAGATAAACTAACAAAGTGCAAGACTTGGGAATTTTATATGTTGACTCTGACAACTTTATATTTTAGGGTAAATAGTTTCCTTTGGAACTTAATTTTAAGGATACTATGATGGTTAATTTTATGTGTCAATGGATAACATCACTGCACTTGGACATTTGCTCAAGCATTGGTCTAGATGTTCCTGTGAAGGTTGAAGAACCTAAGCTACTCCATTTTGTTAAAAGAAAAACTCCATTTTGTAAGGTTCCGGGAAAAGAGCCTTTGGAAATCCCCTGATCTCACCCCACCACCCACGAGCCAATTGGATCCCAGATCAGAATCTCCTGACTTAGCGTTCAGGAACTTGTGGTCTACCTAGGTAATAGGGACCAATCAGAAACCAACACACAACTCTTTGAAAGAAAGTGAACAATCAGACGTCCCCCTACGTAGAAATTCTTTTTTTCATGAACGCTCCCTATATAAGCAATGTAATCCAAAACCCGGGGCTCCTCCTTATAGCCGCTGTGTCGGTAATGGTAGGAGCCCCAGCTCGAGCTTGGTAATAAAAACACTCTTGCTTTTGCATCGGATATCGGCTCTCTGGTGGTCATTGGGAGATTTCGAGATTTGGGCATAACAGGTATTTTTTAGATGAGATTAACACTTAAATCCGTAGACCTCAAGTAAAGCATATAATTCCTCATAGTGTGGGTGGCCCTCATCCAGCTAGCTGAAGACCTTCAGAGAGAATTCTACCTGCAGAATGCCTTTGAACTGGAGCTGCAACATCAACTCTTTCCTTGGTTTCTAGTCAGCCATCCTACCCTGTAGATTTTGAACTTGCCAACCTCCACAATTACATGAACCAATCCCTTAAAATCTCTCTATTTTTTTGTGGGGGTTGTCCAAGAAATTAATTTGGGTTTTTCCGTAAGATCGTTCAGGAAAACCCAAAGGAACTTTTTGGCCAGCCCAATGCATATAGATATGCACACACATATTACTGTTACTGAAAGAGTTTGTGGGGTCTTGTTGCTTGCTGCCTGAAAGCCAGGAAACAGGCCAGGCTGGTGGAAAGGAAAGTTCACTTTATTTCAGATGTGGGCAACTGGGTGGGTGGTGGACATTTGTCCAGAGGCCCACTTTTGCCCCCAACCCCTCCCTGACAAGCAGGGGATGAGAGCTTTTATAGAGGGGGGTGGGTGGGGTGGTGGTGGTGGTGGTGGTGGTGGTGGTGGTGGGTGGGTGGGTGGGGGGAGCTACATGCAGAAACAGCACAGTCTTCTCTAACAGTCTTCTTCAGATTGGTCATCGTTGGTCTGACCAGCATCATCTTGGTTGTTTTAGGTAGTTAATCTTCAGTTCCAGGGTCTGCTTGTTCCCATTTCTTTGTGGCCAGTTCTTGGAATTGTGGCAGCTCATGTCCTGGGTACAATCTAGTCATCACGTAGGTAACTTCTCCCACCTGGGCTTTCAGTGTCTCTAAGACAGCTCACAGGATATGGCTCAGAATATTATCTATAGTGCTTGAGAAAGAACTAAAGGTCCTTGGCCATGCTTAGTGACTACATTCTTACTATTTAGTCTCCTTTGACTGTTTTCCTTTGTTTCCACATTTCTCACTTCTCAGATTAAACTTATTCTTTGACTAAAGTTGTCCACAGACAAAAGGCAGGCAGAGGATGTGGTGGGGGGTGCAAGAACCATAGGCTCCTGCTCTGGTTCACTACTGGTTTCATTTCTCTGGAGAACTCTGATCAATAGATACCAACTGTTGACTCCTGGCACCACCATGATCTGTAACAGCACTCAAATTTAAAGTAACAAGTTAAGTCTAACATTTTTGAGGAAGAAAAAAATCTCCACCTGTATTTCAAACCCTTTCACAATACATTGAGATAGCACTGTCCAATACATAATAAATCAGTCAGATACTCTAACCTGACTTCACTGACTTTTCTCACTCACCTTTTCTAAATTTCAGCATTAAACAGTGCTTAGAAGAGAAAAACTTCTCTCCCAAGGTTGACGCGCAAAACTGTCTGTTCCTGCTCTTTGCCTTCCTTCTCTCTTCACCAACTTCTCTGTAGTTCTCAAAGATACAGTTGAAAAGATACGGAACTGTGACAGTTTATGGAACTCAAGGTTAAAAGTCACCTTGAAAAATTCGCAAGGCTACAAAAAATGTTAGTAAAGTTTCAAGAAATGCTGCCTTAAATAAAAGTTATGCCCTGAGTACTCCAGGTGAGAGATGATGATGACTTAAACTAGGGAAAATGAAGGGGAGGTGAGTTTAATGGTCACACTCAATATATATTTTGGAGAGACTCAAAATAACTTACTAATGTGTCAGATGTAAGAGGTAAGGGAAAGAAGAGAACCGAGAATTTAAAAAACAAAAACTAAACACCAAAACCTGCTTTGAGAGAAACCAAAGTACTCAATAGCCTAAGATAAATTAAAGCATAAATAATACTCAATCCAAACATTTGGTAACAGTGAATTTGTTATTTTTAAAGCAAGAATTATTGTCCTTAAATTAACTGTTAGGAGGCATTGTGCAGAAACATAACAGAGCTACCATTCACAACAGACACTCAAAGAATATTTATGAATGAAAAAAACTGTGCTAAAATTTGATTTGCACATAGTGCCAAAGTACCACATATATTTATTTTTATTCTTTCCCCTTGTCCTTAACTGGGATTGCCAGGTAAAGTAAGAGTAAATAGGATACTTTTCCTGCTTTTTTTGAACACAGTGTCTATCCTACACTTATGGACAATTATCAATCTTGTGCTTTAAATTTTCAATTCAAAGCATCTTCTTATAAAAAGCAATTTAAAAAACACTACCGAAAAGAGACCATAAGGAGAGCGTTTCAAGGATAAAATATTGATGGGTAGGTAAAAGGGCAGAATGTTTTTCAGAGAACAATGAATCAGTCTGACATGAATTTTGTTCCATGAATCTTTTTCAAGAACAGTGAACTACTAAAGAGGAGAATAAAACACTGACAAAAATGCTGCAATTTATATAGTCATTGTGTTCTTTGAATTTTTATTTAAATTTCTGACTTCTTTGGATCATCACAAGCATATATATTCTAATAAAAATGAAAATATAACTCCATTTGGAAATACTTGAACACATCATAATGAAGTAACACAAAGAAACTTTCTTAAACACAGGCTTTCTCTCTAAAGCTTAAATGTGAGGCACACAGACATCTGATTTTAAAACAGATGGAACCCCAGAACATTTCCAGGATATATAAAATTGGATTTTGTGTTATATTTTGTGTCTGAGACAGCTAACAATATAAATCCACAACTAGGGTTTCTGAACTAGTTGTTTTTTCCCATCTTCTTTTTCTAACATCCACATTTTAGTTATTTCTTTTGTAATTCTATGGATGAACATTCTAGAATGCATGATTTTTTTCAGTTAGACACACATATATAGTTTTAGATTATTTTCTACTGTAAGTTATTACAAGATATTGAATATAGCTCCCTGTACCATACAGTAAGCTCTTCTGCTTATCTATTTTATGCATAGTAGTTTGTATCTGTTAATCCCACATTCCTAATTTATGTCCCCCCTTTCCCCTTTGGGAACCATAAATTTGTTTTCTATGTCTGTGAGTCTGCTTCTGTTTTGAATATAGACTCATTTGTATTATTTTTTGGATTCCACCTATGAGTGATACCATATAAGACTCAGCTTTCCCTGAAAGCTTTTTCTCTTTTCCTCTAGATCCATCCATATTGTTGCAAATGGCAATATTTCGAAGCATGTATATGATTTGTATAATTTGCTCTATGATTTGTAATCTTAAGTGTGTGCATATATTGTCTATTATTTAATCAAGACACACTGAGTAATAAATAATATCATTTCATGGAACTTAACATACACACTTGACACAGAAAAAAAATACAAGTTATCACTATCACTGGTAAAATGAGTTTATTTATATTAAAGTTTTCAAAAAACACATTTGTAAAATTATCCTCATACTGGGCCTAAAGATAGCTTTTACAAAGAGATTAAAACCTGCAAAACTGCTTTCTCTTAACTATTAAAGTACATAGATTTAAAAGGTGTTATAAGAGAAAATGTTAATTCATGGTCAATGTTTAAAGGGTTAATATACATTAAATCTGTAGGAAACTACCAAAAGAATAATCTTAAAAACATTAAGAGATTAAAAGTTGTCCTTTCCTTTCAGAAAGCTTTATTCTTAAGTGATGTTTACTAAGAAACACACACTACATACCACAATAACCTTTTCAAAATTTACCAAATTGCTCTGTAAATGAATCAACTTAACACAGAAGAAAACGTAGGAAATTGCTTTTCAATACATATTAACTTATTTTCCTGATAAAAGAAAATCAAAATAAAAATTTAGCCCATTCCAATTAAAAATACAAATTACTAGTATTTAAGATAGTGTTGTATTATTTTTAATAACACAAAAGTTCAAGCATTCCAGAGTACAAACTGTGTTATTCCAAAAAAAAAAAAAAAAAAAAAAGAAAAACTCTTATCTAACCAATGTTTACAGAAATTTGGAATATTTACATACCTTATAACACTGTAGAAATCTTTGGTGGTGACATATGGATTAAGTTCCCTGAAAACACTTTAATAATTTTATTCCATCAATCTATATAGTCAAGTATTTAAAACTGGTAATGCTGGCAACATCCTTTTCTATCCAAATCCACATACATACAGTGAAGTGTGTGGAGGGAATCTTATACAGGGATTATGTGGGTTTAAATAATTACTTAGCAATAAGGCTTATTTCTGGCTCATTTTTACACCAGAAAAAAAATGTAGTAAACTAAAGAACAGAACCATTCTTCCTTCTAAACAAACCCTGGAAATAGTTAATATTCATGAACAAGCTGAATGACAATAAACTGAGACACCAGGTACAGTTTCTGGATAAACTTTAATAGCTACCAAAATAGTGCCCTAAAGGCTTGTGCAGCATCGAATGCCCGTACACCAAATGGTGGTGGTGGGAGCAAGGCACTGTGGTCTAGGGATAAACACACCTCTTTTATAAGCATTAGACTTACAAGCAGAGAAACAAAAAAATGACCTGTTCCACCTTAAAAGAAACAAAAACGTACAAGTTTATTATACAAAATTCAGATGAAAGCATGCTAAAACACACAGGAGAGAAAAGAAGCAAAAGGTAAGAAATGAAAGGACAGAAAGGAAATGATAGAACAGTGAAATGACATTGACTGTATATAAGGTTATAACAAATGTATCAGAGGAAGCCTCGAGATATGATTAAATAGAAAGATTTGCATTATCTCTTTGAAACTAGTGTTGCTCTTGGTTAAACGTCTTGACTCTAGAAGTATAGAGGGATAAATAATTCCTCCAATTTAGGACAGTATTTGTGAGTTTACCATAATTAAAGCATAGGCGTAATACTGAAAAGTGAAAGTGAAAGTGAAGTTGCTTAGTCGTGTCCGACTCTTTGCGACCTGGTGGACTATATCCCACCAGGCTCCTCAGTCCATGGGATTTTCCAGGCAAGAGTACCGGAGTGGGTTGCCATTCCCTTCTCCAGGGCATCTTCCCAACCCAGGGATCGAACCCGGGTCTCCTGCATTGCAGACAGACTGAAATTAGACTTAAATAAAATAAAGTGGTGCAAATCAGCCCCCAAAAGTAATGTTTTTGATACAAAGTCACTTACATGACTTTGTTAGGCAATTTGCGATGACACTGCCCTTGTGTAGGAAAGGCAAGCATGGCACATGAAGCATTTGTATTGGGAAGTCAAGTGTTCCTAGGCAATCTATGTTAAACTCCCTTCCAGAGTTTATAACCAGAATTCATAGGAATTTTGAATTAGTCAAGGTTAAAATAGATGAAGATACTCATAGAATTAAACTTTGGGGGAAAATAAATTTAATGATGTTTTTACATGGTATTACTTATTGAGAATGTGAGATAATCTGGAAGACATTTTAAGGCTTGTATGAAGAGAAATGTATGAATTATAGTAAGGTACTCCTGAGTAAACATTTTGTTCTTTACCAACACTCAGAGTGGGTCCTGAATATACACTTCCAGCTGGCTTCATTTCTTGAAAGGCAGAAAGGTCAAAGATCTCACAAATCTCTCTCATTTTTTTTTTCTTTTGGGTAAACAGAATAATCAAGTAAATAATATGAAAGAGTATAATCATACAGAACTGTATAATGATACAATTTTGATTACTGGTTACTAAAATCATCATCAGAAATATACTGTCTTGGGGTTCATAATGCATAGTTATCTATGCCTAAAAAGCTTCAAAGTTTGGTAACTCAAAATCTCTTGGATTAAAAACATGGTATTTTTCTAAAATCTATTCTAATAACTTCTAATATGTAAGATTAACAACATTTGTATTTTTCATTGGCATGGATCTTCAGGAAATTATCTCAGCCAGAAGTGAAATGATTCAAATGGGTAGAGTCAATGCCAGATTTATAAATCAGCAGCCTGTGGCAGTGCCAAGCTTGTGAATAGACTGGCTGTTGGTTAATTTCATGAATTAGAAGTTATCTACCTGCTATACTGGTCTCTGATTCCATTTCACAAAAGTTACCATTTTTAAAAGCTGAAAATGAAACCATTGTTAACAAAAACATGCTAAGTTCAGCTACAATGTAGAACTAAATATGGGAAGCTGGTAAATTTTAAAGAACTCATCTGTAGATGAGTGCAAGATATGTAGAAATAGTTGAAAGTGAACACTGAGCTCTATTTTTTATTATTAAAATTAAATGAATATAACTAATGAAACCCACAGGAAAAGAGATGATATAATTCAAGGCATAAATTTGACAAGTCAGAATATGACAAATGACAGTCAAAACAGTCAAGACAGTGTTAATAAAACTTAAATGTATAGTTGTAAAATAAGTAAACAATTCTCAAGTGTGCAAAACTAGTCAGGAATGAAAGTGCTATATAGATACCTGGTTTTCAAATAGTTGTCTTGAAAACTTTCAGTTGATGGTGGAAAAACTAGAAGTATTAATAAAGTAAAAATTTGAGGAGTATATAAAACATATTTTATCTTATATTATACCCTTGTTCTATCACTGCTGGATCAGAGGCCTATTAAATACTATCCTCATGTGATAGTTTCAACAGAAATGGAGGTAAACACAATACAAGATCACAAAGGCTGATGTCACTTGAACCATCTTTCAAGTATACTGTGAATCTGTGTTTCACCTTATATCCCAGGCACTTGATGTTTTGAAGAATCTGACAACAGATAACACAATTTTCTTTTATTTCTGATCTATCTATCTATCTACTTTTGCATAACTACCTTTAGTAGTCAAGATTTGGAAGTAGTTGTTAAAGAAAAACTACTTAAATTAACGAAAGTAAACCCTATCACCACCATAATTTAAAGAATGGTTTTAATGGATAAATCCTGAATATATGATGTTAGAAAAACAAGTTGATGTATTAGCATAATTTGACGTGGGATACTTGATGTGCACATGGCTAAAAATACACTTGTGGTCTCTTCTTTACTTTGTATTTTAGTGACCCATACCGCACCTGAAAAGAGAAATGTGTTATCATTATGAATCAGATTTTGAAACTAGATAGGACTTCATAATCATCATCATAGTAATAATTTTTAAACTTTTCTGACATAAAGAATCAACTGTCCTCTCTAAGTGTGCACTCAAAAGACAGCACTATTATATATTCCAAAATGTAGTTGGTATTGTGTTACATATATGCACAGATTATTAACACTAGTGATAAATAAAAACATAAGCTGTTTATACTTTATTTGGTACATGTCCATGAACACTGCCCACAATGATCTGAGGCCTTCACTGAAATCCTCCTCTGCTTTCTGGGAAAAGGACAATATATTATTATGAATAAACTTTTACTATTTAAATGCTACATAGATTCGGTTTTAAAACAAAACTATGTACTTGATACTGTTATCTGCTTTCTTTGTATATATGTGAAGGCTGGTACTGGGTACTCCCACTAATTGTCTGATTTTGCTACATGAGAATACTATTTTCCATTTATAATGGAAGACTAGGAATTTATTATCATTTTCTAAATTGCCAGAGATCTTAATCCATCTGACCAGAATAAATAATTTTAAATATAACCCGTGCTGTATCATTCCAATCTTTCATTAAGGGATCATTAATATCCTAAATGAGCATGCAGCAGGGAAATCTCTTAACACTAATCATTAGGAAAACAGCTCTGCACTTGACTCACCTCTTTTCGGCCTTTCACGGTTTTCACAGATTTCATGCTTTGTGATCTTCGTAGCCCTTTGTGTGTTAACATCTCGTCATCTGAATATGGCCCTTCTGCTTCTTCGTCTGTTTTCTCATCCCCGTCTCTCAGTGGAATTCCGTAACCTAGATGAGTTGTGAAAATCAGCATGTTTTGGTAAAAGGATACCAGTCAGCACCGTCTCTTCCCCCTGTCTGTCCACAGTTCTCTGCAGTCTGCGTTTGTCGGCTTACTCCTTTCCTTTTTTTCACCTGCAATGAATTCCCTGCCCTTTGCCGTTGATCTTCACCCCCTTGCGCTAGTCTAGATGAGGCTCATTTCTTCCAGGAAGTTTCCCCTGGCAATTCCTATTCTTACTAGGCATTTTTCAGAATAATTAAAAATATTTTTGAATAGGTTAACAGTTATCTTGCTCAAAAATCAAAGAATAGAAATAGATACATAGTGAAAAGTCTCTTCCTGCCCTTTCTCCTTTTTGTGAATTCTAAACTACCTAAGCAATAATGTATTTTGGTCTGTCATTTGTACCTTTGACTTTAATTAGGAACTTAGGGTCCTTTTGTCAAGACCAGACATGGTAGAGTGCACTTAAGGAGTCATATAAGACCCAAAGGGAATAGAACGTTGGGCAAGATAAACTCACTGGGGGCAGGTGATAGAGAAGTTAAACCAACACTGTTGCAGCTGCTAAGATAAAATCCAGCCAGTCAGGCTACAGTAATTAGAAACACCACAGGCTATGATGACTGATGTTAGTTCAAAGAAAACAGCCAGCACCAGGAAGGTCAGTAAGAGCTCATGTGGGTGTGTTAGCAGGATGCTATGTGTAGCGAAGAGGACTTAACATTGACCAGCCGGCAAATAACCAGGCAGCCAAGCTGGTTATTGTCAGGAATTCTGAGAGCACCCTGAGAATGGGATGCAGGGACAAGAATACTCCCTCCCATTCCTGAAGCAGTGGTTCTCAAAGCTTATTAGAATTTCAATAAACTTATGCTAATGCACAAACTTACCAGCACATATTAGAGTCACTTGGAGAAGCCACTGATACACACATTGCTGGGCCTGGGGTTGGGATGAGAAATTACATTTCTAACAAGTTCCTGGGTGATGCTTACGGTGCTAGTTTGGGGCCTACACTTTGAGAACCACTGCTTGGATGGAGCAAGAGAGGGGCCTAAATCTAAGGCAACCGGGAATAGTAAGTAGATTACAAAGACTGGGGTGAGGAAATTCCTTAGTGGTCCAATGGTTAGGATTCTGGGCTTTCACTGCCAAGGGCCCAGGTTCCAGCCCTGGTCAGAGAACTAAGACCCCAGAACCACTGGATAAAGTAAAAAGACAAGAAAAAAAGACAGGAGTGAGTTTACAAGGCCCCATTATGTTTCAAATTCTACTTTACTAAAAGTAAGGAGCACAGCTACCTTCTTTGGATGGTCTCAGGCTCAGGGGTGGGGCAAAGATGGACTTCTTGCATCTGCTCTCACAGGACATGAATAACTTGAGCATCACTAAGCAAACTATGAAGAGTTGTGATTAAGCTTCTGGGTCTCATAATAAGATAAACATTTTAAATTACATATTAAGAGCAGCCCACCAGGCTCCTCTGTCCCTGGGATTCTCCAGGCAAGAATACGGGGGTGGGTTGCCATTTCCTTCTCCATAATTATATATTAAGGAAGTTCAATTTTATGCTGCCAGACTTCTAGTCTAGAAATCTGGAAGGATTTGAAAGCAGAATCAGTCATTACATAGGCCAAGATCCTTTGCTTTCCCGCAGCACTTGGAGGAAGGGTGTGCTAGGCACCAGTGATAGCACATGCAAAGGCCCTGGGTCATGGGGAAGCCTAACTCTGTGGGAGAGCTGTGAGGAGGCCAGTGTGGCCAGGAGAGGAAGTAGGGTCAGCAGTCCTGGGAAAAACTCCCTGGTGCAGAATTAAGTGGAAAAAATGTAAATGCAGAAATGAAGGAAAAACAAAAATGAAACCATAATATCTGTTGAAAGTGAGCTTTTAAGCGATTTTAAATTTCTTCACTTTTTCTTTCTTAAAAAAATTGTCAAATTTTTATTTAAAAAATTTTATTACTTCTATATAAACCAGAAAAAAATTGTTTTAGATTGCCATTTCTAGATTTTTCTCTATTGCTGTTGCTTATATAATATTCCCAATCCCAATATAATAAAACGAAGGTAAAACACAGAATAAGGAATCAAGGAAAGAATCAGAAAGGAAACGACTGTGATCAAAAAGTTCTCTAAGGTAAAAGATGAGGCAAACATGGCCCTTGCGATTTTAATTACCTCTCATTTTATATGATTAGGCATTGGAATTTCACTCAAAATGATAATTTTATATATATATATATATATATATATATACACACACACATCTTATTGTTGCCTAATTTCAACTAAAAGTATCTTAGTTTTCTAATTATTGTTTCAGGAAAAGTGATAGATTGCACAAGTTTTAAAAATAATTTTTACATTTAAACTTGTTTATTTTTGGCTGTGCTGGGTCTTCACTGCTTTCTCTGGCTGCAGCAGAGCGGGGGCTAATCTCTAGCTGCGGTGCACAGGGCGCACGGGCTTCTCATTGCAGTGGCTTCTCTTGCTGCGGCACATGAGCTTGGTTGACCCATGGCTTGTGGAATCTTCCCACAGCAAGGATCAAACCCATGTCCCCTACCCTGGCAGGCAGATTCTTAGCTAACAGACCATCAGGGAAGTCCCCACAAGTATTTTTAAAATACTACTGCATGTGAGGCAGTATACTAAGTTATGGGGGATACAATGTTAAAAAGACATAACTGTCCTTTTCTATCCTGAGAAATACACAGTCTAGTAGAGGAGACAGAGTCGACTGTAATGACTGCTATAAATAGAAGACAAGGACAAGGTGCTCCAGGAGCACACAGCAGACAGAAGTAGGTTGTGAGAGAAGACTGCTTGTAGGAGGTGGTGGCCAAGCCGGATTCTGAAAGGCTCGTGATTCTAGACACCCAGCACAGGAAGCAGTGGGATGCCAAGGCTGGGGAGCTAATACACCACATGCTGCTGAGTTAGGACTTCATCAGCGAACAAAGGGGAGAGGGCATTGAAGCAGTTTAAGCAGGAGGGTGACATGATTATGTTTTGGTTGTTTGTAAGAGTCTTCTTGTACTTTAGAGAATGAATCATAAGTTGGTAAGACTGGAAGCAGGGAGGTTACTGCAGTGCAACAAGTCAGAAATGATGGAGTCCAAGGATTGAGCAGGAAGTAGCCAAGCTTGGGATTTGTTAGGAGGTGAACAAATTTGGAAAACTCAGCAGTGGCCACAGGACTGGAAAAGGTCAGTTTTCATTCCAATCCCAAAGAAAGGCAATGCCAAAGAATGCTCAAACTACTGCACAATTGCACTCATCTCACACGCTAGTAAACTAACGCTCAAAATTCTCCAAGCCAGGCTTCAGCAATACGTGAACCGTGAACTCCCTGATGTTCAAGCTGGTTTTAGAAAAGGCAGAGGAACCAGAGATCAAATAGCCAACATCCGCTAGATCATGGAAAAAGCAAGAGAGTTCCAGAAAAACATCTATTTCTGCTTTATTGACTATGCCAAAGCCTTTGACTCTGTGTATCACAATAAACTGTGGGAAATCCTGAAACAGATGCGAATACCAGACCACCTGACCTGCCTCTTGAGAAATCTGTATGCAGGCCAGGAGGCAACAGTGAGAACTGGACATGGAACAACAGACTGGTTCCAAATAGGAAAAGGAGTACGTCATGGCTATATATTGTTACCCTGCTTATTTAACTTATATTCAGAGTGCATCATGAGAAACGCTGGGCTGGAAGAAACACAAGCTGGAATCAAGATTGCCGGGAGAAATATCAATCACCTCAGATATGCAGATGACACCACCCTTATGGCAGAAAGTGAAGAGGAACTAAAAAGCCTCTTGATGAAAGTAAAAGAGGAGAGCGAAAAAGTTGGCTTAAAGCTCAACATTCAGAAAACGAAGATCATGGCATCTGGTCCCATCACTCCATGGGAAATAGATGGGGAAACAGTGTCAGACTTTATTTTTTGGGGCTCCAAAATCACTGCAGATGGTGACTGCAGCCATGAAATTAAAAGACACTTACTCTTTGGAAGAAAAGTTATGACCAACCTAGACAGTATATTCAAAAACAGAGACATTACTTTGCCGATTAAGGTCCGTCTAGTCAGGGCTATGGTTTTTCCAGTGGTCATGTATGGATGTGAGAGTTGGACTGTGAAGAAGGCTGAGCACCGAAGAACTGATGCTTTTGAACTGTGGTGTTGGAGAAGACTCTTGAGAGTCCCTTGGACTGCAAGGAGATCCAACCAGTCCATTCTGAAGGAGATCAACCCTAGGATTTCTTTGGAAGGAATGATGCTAAAGCTGAAACTCCAGTACTTTGGCCACCTCATGCAAAGAGTTGACTCATTGGAAAAGACTTTGATGCTGGGAGGTATTGGGGGCAGGAGGAGAAGGGGATGACAGAGGATGAGATGGCTGGATGGCATCACTGACTCGGACGTGACTCTGAGTGAACTCTGGGAGTTGGTGATGGACAGGGAGGCCTGGCGTGCTGCGATTCATGGTGTTGCAAAGAGTCGGACACAACTGAGCGACTGAACTGAACTGAACTGAAGGTGACCAGCTTAACTTAGCAAGTTATTAAGACTAAACTGCATCCCCCAAAAAAGGAGTCAAATCAAATATCTTCACTAAAAACACGCATTTTCTATTTCACTTAAAAGTCTGAAAATAAGCATTATGAAAATTCTGACGTGCATGGTGGAAATAGTATTAATCAGAGTTGTCGAAGAATTTTAAAGTCTTTGGGAAAGGAGAAGACCCGAGATTATGAGGAAAGTCCAAATCTAGATGCCCTATCTGAACAGGAACCCAGCGAGCTGGCTGCACAGGTCTGCCAAGCCCAGGCAAGGTGAAGCTGGTGGGGTACTGCTGGCAAACAAAGGTGATGCTAAGGTCAGCCGTCTTCCATCATCAATCTAGACTGGACAAGGTCCTCAGAATGGTGCTGTCCATGCACATTCCTGAGGGGCAGTGACTAAGAACCTAAGAATGAGAAGTCTGTGTTGCCAGGGGCCCTGAGGCCTGAGGCTGCAGCTGTTTGGCCAGCTTCAACCCAGTGCTCTGTTACCATTTTAGGAAACGAGCAAATGCTTATGCAGACTGACTAGGTTTTATTCATAGCTTGCACATCTTGGAATTGGTATATTTAAAGTCTCTCCTCCCTCCCACCCCTTTATAATAATAATAGCCAATACTGATCCAGCATTTAGCAAAGACCAGGCATGTTTGAAGCAGTTTCCACGTATTAATGTAAGTGCAGAGGCATGGAAGGTCTGACTTGGGAGAAGGAAGCCTTAGCTGCTGTGCTGGAAGCAGCCCTGGATCTACGAGAAGAGAAATGAGTGAGCACCTTGCTACCTATTACTGTAAGAACTTGAGTGAGTCTTGCCTCTATGGGCCTCAGTTTTCTTATCCGGTGAGGTGTTGAGGCAGGCAGGAGATGAATAGGTTACTATTAATACATGAATGCCAACCCTGAGCCAGTAGAGCTGTCTGGGGTGCTATGTTGAGTGCGATTCTGAGCCAGCATGGGAAGTGCTGCAATCCATTAGCAACGTCTGCCATGGGCACGAAGGGATGTCATCTACTGGCCTTCTTTGACTAAAGCATTTCTAAGGTCCCTTCCTGCTAGATTGTTTGAAGTCCTTGTTCCAGCCCAAGTGTCTCACTAAGTGTAGTCTCTTTATAAAGTAAAAAGAGAGAGGATTAGTTGAAAAAACCTTGGATACTTCATTTCTGTCATTGAGTATGTGGTCTTTGACAAGTAACCAAGGAGACTTCCTTAGGTCTCAGTTTATTCATCTACAAAATAAGGATAAAAATATTTAACCTGCATAGTCATCTTCAGGGTTAAATAAATATATAAAGCATTGAAAACAAGACAAAACAACTCCCTTTATGTGCTGGTATATTGAAAATGAATATGAAGCACTTTTAACTAACACGAGAGCGGCAGCTTCTTTGCAGAAAAAATATTTCCACTTATGAGAATGTGGTGTTCTTTCTAAGGAGGTGAGCATCATGTTCAAGGTGTCTATTTTCTTATAAAAAAGCATTTGGAGGCAGCTCTTTTCCCCATAGTGACAACATGTGAACTAGAATAACTTCATCAAAGCAAGACTTCTCTTGATCAGCCAGCCTCAAACTGCTCAGAGCAAGCCATTTAGCTTTTAAGAGGGAACTACTTTTTCAAACAGCTGAATTTGCTTGTGTTCTGAGATAAATGTATTGATTACATGAACTAGTAAATAGACTTATGTAAATATAATTGTAAATGTAATTCCCACACTGAAAAACTTACCAACTTGCTTTCTTTCTTGAGGAATTTTATAAGTAAATAAAATAGAAAAAAATTCAAGATATAAGAAAATGAATACCTTAATTAAAGGAGAAGAAGAGTTGTTTTATTTCTAATTTTAAGAATAATGGGTTAATTTTTAAAAAATCACTAGAATCCTACAACTCAGAGCTAAATGCTGTTAGCATTTTCATAATACCTTTTCAGACTATCTTCTACATACATAAATCTTAAAAATAAATTTACATATATTAATCCATTTCATCCATCTGTCTATTGTGCCTCCATGGTACAGGATCATAACAAACACACTGTTTCATTATTGTTGTTTTTCCCTCTCAGTCTGGATGTTTTCATGTCAGTAAGTATCAATATAAACTGACATTATTATTTTTCACTGCTAATAGCCTTTGCTTAACCATTCTCTTAGGAGTTTGGTTTGTTCCAATATTTTGTTACTATAAACATCAATAAAATGAACGTTCACATATCTTTGTCCCTATGTCTTTGAACACTTGCCTGACTATTTCTTTATGACTATTCCTAGACGTTTCTTGCTGGTAGAGAATACATTTTGATAACTGTTACTAGACTGTCATCCAACAAGACTGTTATACATTAAACATTCATAAAAAGTGTATGAGAGTGTTTGTTTCCCAACTTTCTTGTTATTTTAATTCACAGTTTAAAATTTAACAGAACTAATTAGCACCTTGTTATCTTAAAATATTTTAGTCACAGCATTTTAAATTTAATAGAGGGATCCCATAAAAATGGTATCATAGATTTTCAAATTTATAATCCTGTTTTCATTTAAATAATTGGAATATAGTTCTTAACCAATTTTAAGGTATAATTATGAATCAGCTACTGACAAAGGACTTAGATTACCGGTCCAAGTCAGCAAAATATATATAGCAGATCCCATATTCAAAGTCAGTATACCTAACTTTTTTAAATGCCTATTAAGAAAATGCCTTATATTAGGAGCCACTTTTACATTATTAAAGTATTAAGGATGATGATTCAAGGTTCAAAGTTTACTCATTCTTAAAGGCATTAGTACCTTACTCAAAGGCCAGCACTTACTACTTTTTAGATAATAGCCACCAATTTTTTAAAGTTATTCTAGGGAGAACTTAGGAGAAATTTCATTAGTTTTTCTTTATAAGAAGGAACTATTCTTTTCAAGTTGGTTTTAATTATAAAGAATGATTTTCGTGTACTTCAAAAGAAAACTTCTACTTGGAAAAAAATAAAAAGATCCAGTATCCCTGTAGTTTATGGACCTAATAAGACACTAATAAGAAATGTCCTGAAGATCTTAGTTCTCACTTGAGCCTTGAACTATAATTTTCTTACATGTGAAAAGAAAAAAGACTACAAGAACCATGTCTTTTTGTTTGTGTGCATGTTTCTAAGATCACAGTTTATTAAAGTTTTAGAACATATCAACCATGACATGCTTATAATTTATATTAGAACAAGTGGGTTTTTGGTCTATAATTCATAATTTCAAGACATTTTTCCATTGGAGTTATCTTATTTTCAAACTGCTCTTCTCTTACTGCTTAAAACTTTTCATCTTATGGTTCAATATCCTTATTTGTTCACAGCACTTACAGTAAAGAGGGTTTAAACTCTTCAGATGTCGCTACACAGTTTGAATAACAAGAGTGGAGAGCACAGGTCAGGACTAGTGCTGGTGGTGGTAGATGACCACATTCACTGCGTCTAGAAATTCATGGCAGCATGTGGGGCTATTGCTACTTTCTTAGTGGGATTCTCTCCAGAGTCAACAAAAGGCAAGCACTAGCCTTATTTAGAGAACAAAAACAGAAGCTTAAAGATAAAGTTTAGTCCAGTTCAGTCGCTCAGTCATGTCTTACTCTTTGTGACCCCATGGACTGCAGCACGCCAGGCTTCCACGTCCATCACCAACTCCCGGAGCTTAATCAAACTCACGTCCATCAAGTCAGTGATGCCAAACTAAAGATAAATTTAGTTTACCCAAATTCAGACAGCTGGTACCCATCTTGACTCAAGATCCCAATTATGACAGAATACGTGAAAACGAAACCAGCACACCTGCTGCTTCACCGGAGCCTGGTTTACTTTTCTTTTTTGTTTCTGGGAGAGGTTGGTACGGTCTTTGTCCCACAGGCTCATCACCTTGAATGGCTGTTAGGTCATGCATACTGAAACTTCGCAAACGTTCAGTTATTGCTCCTTGGCTCTGTTTAACAGAGAAGCGATAGATCCAAGAAAAAAGGTGCATTTTAAAATACTTAATATTTTTGCATTTTAACTTTCCCCCAACATTTTATCATGAAGCTGATTCATTTCATAATGAAACTTTCAGAGAAGTTAAAAGACTTCTACAGTGGATATCCATATATCATTTATATTTTGCTGGATCTGGTTTATCACTAATTTACCATCTATCCAACCATCAATCAATTTTTAATGCATTTCAAAGCAAGTTGCAGACATCAGTACATTTCACTCCCAAACATTTCTGCTTTAACTTGAAAATGTAAAATAAATAAATAAATAAAGTATCATGAGCTTATCCTGACTATAAACATCATCCATAATACTGCTCTCTCCTAGAACTAGCACTTTGAGGCTTATATTTATGATTCATAAGAACTTTTTTAAAGTAAAAGAGATGCTGTTTCAAAGCTAAGTCAAGTTAGGAATGGTAATGGCTTTACCTAGAACACCACAAGAAAAAAATTTAAGAGCCAAACAATCTTGAGTATGAAACGATATTCAGTTAATGAATTCACCATCTGGCAAAGCATATCTACTACTACAAAATTTGACTTAAAGCCTTAACAATATGGCACTTAACACTAGGCACAAGCGGGTATTTAAAGGTAACTAAACTTGAGAGAAAGAAGAAATTCAGCTCCTTAATGGCACGAGCTACATTTCAAATGCTCACCAGCCACATGTGGCTAGTGGCACTGCAGGTAGAGAGCATCTCCATCACTGCAGAATGCCCAATGCTTTTCATCATTGCACAGCTTTGAAAGGAACATTCCTGAACTTTTCAGACATAACTACATTTCCTCCCAAAGTATAAAGCTTTGTAAAGAGAAAAAAATAATTTCTAAATTTACCCACTTTGAAAATTTGCATAGCATACAGATGACTCATTTCTTATTTATAGATGGATTAAAAATAGTCTTCTAAAGGTTTTTTTATACTTATTATTTCTTCTTCCCACACATATGAATTTATGATTGCCTCTACTTATAATGGTACTGTAGAAACTCATCCATAATGGTTCATCTTTAAATTTCAAAGCCTAAGGCATTACAAACATCCCAATGTTACTGCTAATGTGTATTTTACATTGAAGAAAAATGTCTTGATTCATGAGTCTTAGATTAGCTCTCTCAGTGATATCCTATTATGTCAAACCTGAACACCATTTCCATACCCCACTTGAGCTTTGTAATTTCTACCATAGTCTTTGACTTATGAAAAAGCATAATTAAAGGGTCTAGTGAAAAGTGAAAGTGTTAGTCGCTCAGTCATGTCTGACTCTTTGCGACCATAGACTGTAGCCTGCCAGGCTCCTCTGTCCATGGAATTCATCAGGCAAGAATACTGGAGAGGGCTGCCATTCCTTTCTCCAGGGGATCTTCCCGACTCAGGGACTGAACCAGGGTCTCCTGACTGCGGATGGATTCTTTACTGTCTGAGCCACCGAAAGGATCTATATTCTCAATAAAAGTAGTTGGATTCCACATATCTTTAAACATTCTTGACAAGGTTTAAGTTATTATACTCTCTTTTTATCAGACATCATTTATTTATTAAATAGAGGATGACAAAGGACTTCAGACACACACTGAAAGGAAGTGACCAGTGCTCATCTGAAACACATGCCTTGTTTCCACAGAACTGTAATTTTCTCTGTTCCGATAATTGTAGTTCTGTCCTCTCAGCAATTCTTGACTTTTTTTTGCCATTGCCAAACAGATGGTAATACACATCCATAATATCCTATATTCTTAACCCCCAAACCCTCCCACTCAAGAAAGTACATCTCAGCATGCAAATAAGTCAAAGTGCTGTTGAATCAGTCTAACTTAACATCATCCACAGACTTCAGTATCTTTAATGATTATCATCAACTAATTACTTAGGGTGTATCTCACAAATGAACTCACATTAACGTTAGTTCCGTGGCTGTGCTTTATATATCTTGCCTTCGGGGTAAGATTTTAAGAAAATAGAAGAGAGGGACAAATCTTAGGCTTCTTCTGTTCTCTGAGTATACCTGGTACGGGGCTGATACTGAATATGTAATAAGTAAACTATTCTTTTTAAGCCTTTTTTTTTTTCATTACTCATGACTGCTACAGAGTTCTCTATAGATAGCAGCATGTTTGAATATAAACACTGGAGTTTATACAGGGAAGTTCAGTACCAAACCACAAGTATGGTCATGGGTATCTACTGGGGTAGATTACACCATTCACTAGGATGCTGCTTCAGGGTTACACAAAAGGTGGGCCAGGACCAACACCGAGATGTGTGTGATCTATATACAGTCAGGATTTTAATGCAGCTCTTGAGTAATCAGCCCTCTAGCCCTGGTATTATCAATCCTCAAAAAAAAAAAAAGGCCTGCTACCATATAGGGAAAAGCAAAAAGAGGCTGTTACCTTCCTTAAGGACTCACAGCACTTCAACAGCTATTATCACTTTGAAAAATCATTTCAAATAATTTCTTTTCACTGTATGTTTTCTAATGACCCCAGAATAGAAATAACATGGGAGGAAACTATTATACAACTGTGAACTTCAAAAACACTACATAAATTATAAGTATTCAATGTGACCACTTTAAAGAAGAGATGTCACTATAAAATAATTGCGTTTAAAGGCAGAGCTATTCCCTCTAATATATTCTGCACAAAAAGTCCATTAATAAGGGAATTATGTTTGCAATAAAATGTTAGGAGAAAATGCCTCCCCTCCACCTCAGAATTCTAAATCATGCAAAATATGGGTATAAGTGTGCAGTATGGTTATATTTAGACAGGGATAAATATTTAAAAAATTAAAACAGTATAATGTCTAGGCAGATGAGTGATTTCTATTTTTTTCAAAAATTTCTTTATATTACAAAATTAGTCATAGATGGTATAGTGAATTTTTTTTAATTGAAGGATAATTGCTTTACAGTGTGTTGATTTCTGCTGTACAACAATGTGAATCAGCTATAAGTATACATATATCCCTTCCAACTTGAACCTCCCTTCTACCACCCCACCATCCCAGAAGTCATCACAGAGGGTATAATGAAGTTTTAATTGTTAACATAATATAAGAATTTCTGACCTATTTCTTCATCATTTTCCAATATCTAAATCCCTTACTCCCATCATTAAAAGAAAATGTTTCTACATTTTGAGGGCATAAGCAGGAAATTATAGCCACTTATCAAAAACAATACTAAAAGGTATTTATATTTGTTTAAATTAATAATGCTTGATTTATTTTCTTGCATTTGGTTTATATACTATTAAGTTAAAAAGTACAAGAAAAATGAAGACAGGTTCTAGTCTGCGGAGGAAAATATGTGTGGAAACAGCAGTCTTAGTAAGTTGGAAGGGAGTTACTAACCACAAGGTCATTCTATATCTTGCATTTAGATCCTATTCTCTACAGAATTATATATACACAGCGTATGTTAAATTTAGTCCTAAAAATCAAAGAGAAAATAACAGAAAGGTTATGATGAGAAAACAAAAGTCAAAGTAATTAAAAAGTATTCTGTAGAACATTTTACATCATTAGACGAAGTGTTCCTGTCTTCAGGGAGCTCAGAGGTCTCAGGGTTTGAATTTAGATGAGCCCAGAACATCTGTTTAAGAAAACTAAGAACGTGGTAAGGTTGGCTGGGTGGGAGGGCTGGGTTCAAGCTCTGCAAAGAATGCTTTGGCCCAGAAGCAGCTTCCCCAGCTGGCCCCACACAGAAGTTCACTGATACCTGAAAATGTGCATGTCTACTCAAGTATCCAAGCCTATGGATGGCATCTGTAAAAACGGACCATCTCATTCTAACCTCTTTATACCCAACCATTCTGCTTTGTTTAAATATTTTGTTTCCTGGTTAAACATTATATTAAAATTACTATGTTGTTGTTTAGCCATTCAGTTGCGTCCATGGACTTTTGCAACTCTATGGACTGTAGGCTGTTAGGCCCCTCTGTCCATGGGATTTCCCAAGCAAGTATATTAGAGTAGGTTGCCATTTCCTACTCCAGGGGATCTTCCTGACCCAGGGATTGAACCTGCATCCCCAGTACTGCAGGTGGATTCTTCACCGCTGAGCCACCAGGGAAGCCTCATGGAGGAATTTACTGTGCTTATCATCACCTTTGTATAAAATCTTCAACCTATCCTCAGAATTTTTAAATTAAGAATTAAAAAATATAATCAGCAATGCTTTGTAATCTTATCAGCATACCAGCAATTCTTTATGGAATAATTTTCAGGACACTGTTCAATAATGAGTAGTCATTAAGCTCTATTTCTTATTGATCCTTGACATACTACATTATAACTGAGAATAAGGATAGTCTGCAGTTTTTAGGGAAATGCCGTGTCCTTATAGATATTTAAGACAATCTGATCAAGCCAAGAATGGACTGCATTTTCATTAAGTGAGTACTATATTTTCATGGTTTTAAGATTAAAGCAATATATATTTGTTGAAGAATGTTTGTAACAGAGAAAAATGTAAAAGAGAAAGATGATCTATAACCCATCACGCAAATTGCCTGTACATATTTACATATCCTTTAAGCCTTTTCTGACTTACCATACTTTCACAGCAGAGTTTCTCGACCTCAGCATTAGTGTGATTTTGGTCTAGATAATTTTTTTTTGTGTTGGGAAGCCATTCTGTAAGCAACATACTTGTCCTCTCCCTAAGATGCCAGTAGCAGCACCTCTGCCTCAGTTGGGACAACCCAAAATCTCTCCAGACATTACCAAAATTGCCCCCAGTTGAGAACCATCATTTTCGAGTAGGAGTTTTAGAAGTCAGTTTTTACCCCTTCATTTTACATGTAAGAACATGGATACTTGGAGAGATCAGTGCAGTGACTGCCTTAAATCTCATGGCTAATTAGTGACAGAATCAGGGCTAAAAAATGCTGACAACTCAACTGCTACAGAATTCAGCTTTCATTATAACATTGTGCTTGCCTAGACTGCAGAGAGAAAAAAAAAAAGATCTTTCTTCTCCATTGTCTGAAGAAGGGCTCTCTTTTTTATACAGATGATACTAAGCAGCTGAATCTTCTCAAATTCTTTCACAAACAGAGAGCCATTAAAACAGACAGCAAGATGTCAGGATTTCTGACCTAACCGTCATTATTTAGTCAATAAGATTTCAGAAATTTTAACTGTAAGGTTCTCATTTCTGTGACAGTTGATTTCTTTAAAAAATAATATCTGCTAAAGAATTCACCAAGAAAAGGCTGCTAGAGAAAATCCTAAGAGGTGCTTAATACGACTAACAGTTCTCTTCTTCATCTGTCCTTCATTCAGCAGGAGCGTTGCTCGTCTGTACAAAAGCCGCCGGCATTTCTCATGTGAAAGCTATGGGACATTGAACATCCTCAGCAAAATCCTTGAAGCTCCTTCATATGTTTGTGCTTTGCTCAGCCAAAATAAACTTGTACACTGACCTTGTGAACAGATGCCGGGTAATGAGGTCACAGAACTGAGTAACATTTTCAGAAAATTGCTTTCCGGTGTAATAAATGTTCTGATTAGATTCCTGGTTTCATCTTTAACATGCTCAGGCGGTTCAACTTGGGAAACCTAGCCAGGGGTATTGCCAGTCTTTAAAGGTCACACTGAGAGTTCAGTATTTTTAGTCTGAAAGATATTTTTAACAAACCATATATTGTAAAAAAAAAAAGTTTAATAATTCTCAAGTCTTACTATTAGCTTTCCTGCAGTTTCTCCTTAAACTTGACCTATTTCCTATTTCGGTTTCAATTTATTCTTCAGCAGGAAATGTCTGGTTCAGTGAATCTTCCATCACAGTCAGTGCCTTTCCTTGACATCTCTAGAGATAAAACTAATTTCCCCTACCTTAAAGCAGGCACAGTAAAACTTGAGGCAAATAGTGTTAACATTATGCTGTGTTCAGCATATTTAATAACCATTTCTAATGAATAAAATCCAGTATGGTTGATGCCAACATTCCTCTGCTCATTGGGAGAATGATGAGGGTTGCCTCATCATATCAAGTTCACTATACACAATGAACTCGATAACAAAAGGATCACAAGATCACAAGCAAAAAAGAGAGAGTTCCAAAGTGAATTCAAGTTACAGTGGGTTTGTTCTGCAGTGGTAACTTAGATAATTTTTATGCTGTTTCCTGCCTCTGAAGTGGGGAGGTGGTTTTAATTTGTTAAATGTATAAAGACAAGCAATAGATCACAAAGAAGTTTGTCTACAAAAAGGTGTTTCAGTAAGATAATGCTTATTTTATTTTTTATTTATTTATTTTTTGTCTGCACCCTGAGGCTTTGGGATATTAGGTCCCTGACCAGGGATTGAACTCTGGCCCTTGCAGTGAAAGCATGAAATCCTCACCACTGGATCATCAGGGAATTACTAGATAATGCTTTTTTTTAATAGTGGAGGGCAAAGGGTAGGCTCTAAGCAACCAAATATGAGATAAAATTTTCAGTTAGTGGATACAGATATTCAGCTTGACAGTAGTGGCCTGAAAGGGCAGGGACTGTATCTGTTTTGTTCATTGCTGCATCCCAAGCACCTACCATACAGTAGGCATTAAATACAAACCTAGATGGTCAATACATTAAATATCTGTTAAATAAACATATAGGATGTTAAATACCAATGGCAGCAAAGTATGTATAAAATAAAAATAAATGAAGGAATGAGGAAAGATAATCCTGTTCGGGTTTCTGGTTCCTCATGTAGAGGTTGGAAGTAGTAAGTCAAAATAAAATAAATATCCCACAAAACAGTTATAAGTCTCACAGAGTAGGTAGGATTATAAGCCATATTTAAGTGTTGAAGTGAAGAGGGCAAATGAGATTTGTGTGCGTCTATGTTTCCTAAAAACAGTGCTCTAAAATGTCTAAAAACTAAATTTCAACATCAAAAATTGTTTAGGAACCTAAACAATTTTTGATGTTGAAATTTAGTTTTTAGTTTTTCACCACAGAGTCAAGTTGAATGTTGCTTTTAAGTATAGAAATTCAGAAAGCATCTTCTTGGGGGTGTAAATAAATAACATGTACTTGATTTGTGATGCTAAATAGTGCCAAATTTTATAACAAAGAAAGCAAGAAACTTTTGGTCCCCTCTTTCCATCGCCCTGCAGGCAACCGCTTTAAAACCTCTACTTTCTTATGCAGCAGACCAGGACTTGAGTTCTGCTCTGCCTCATTTTCTCCTTCCTGCCATCCTCACAAAGCAGAAGTTAAGTAAAAGGCTGATGGTTATTTGGAAAGTCATACTCAGAACTTTCTGAAGCTGAAACCTATTTTCTTTTCACATACTACACACCAAAACCAATAATGCCATGGGATTTAAAATCAACCACACTAATTACTACATGCAAAGAAATCCAAAAGCCATAATGCGAATTTTCACATAAGGCATTCCTTTGATAATTTGGCTTGCAAAACACAACACATGACATTAGTAATTGGCTAAGTAAAATCTTAAGTTTTAAGAACAGAAATTTTTCATGCCTTATTTTGAATAATCAGTTACCTCAAATTGGTTGAAGTATGGGTGCAGAAGTAAGCCAGAAATCCTACCAAGATATTGCCATGGAGAGAGAGAGGGAAAAAAAACAGCAAAGACAGAGAAAGAAAGAATGGTCATCTTTACTAAAGGTTATTTACTCAAAACTATTTTAAGGTTATAAAGTAGGAAGATTACAACAAAATGACATTTTTCCAGTATGTTTTATTTACTATCTCTCATTCTGTCATCAATTAAGAGTTCAAAATATCCAACAATTATAGAAGACGATATATATATATATATATATATATATATATATATATATATATAAAGATATATATATCTTTAAAATAGTCTACTTGTTGTTTTCTAATATTACAAAAATAAACAGAAGGTAAATTTGTGCCAAAATTTATAATGACCTGAAATAAAAAGCCACCCTACTTTGTTCACTGGCAATGTGACACTGGATTAAAAAAAGAGGTAAATAAAAAATTACCTTCACTGCTGCAGTGACGGCAGCAGTAGCTGCTAAATTTAAACCTTGCCGCCCAAAGTTTACCATAGTTTCATAGCCTCGTTCTTTTGCTTGGACAATATAATCGTCAATTTCCTGGGGAAAAAAAAATCAAGTTCGTAGATATTAATTTTATTTAAAAAGAATGTCAAGAAGCTGAAAACTAGGACTTTCCCCCCCTAATATAACAGTTTCACTCATTTTATAGCATGCAACATGTGATGATGAAACACATTTCTAACGAATGATTTGTGGAAATAATTTATACATCTTACCCTTTCCTTTGAAGAAAGTAGTGGATGAAGGAATTTTCTGTATATTAAACTTGCTCCTCTGGTATAAGGAGAGAGTAGCCATATGACAAAGGCAATCTTAAGCTCATAGTAGAGGGGGAACCTGAGAAGAAAATATTTGAAAAGGATGCTGGTGAAAATAAACTGCAGACAATGAGGAAATCACACGCACAATTTTTTTTTAAAGTTCAGTCACTGTGTTACACTTTCACAGGTAAGAAATTGTGATTAGGAAAACAACTATGTTTGAACTGACAAATTAATCTCACTAATTATACAGATCAGAGCAGCCTGTCCCCTTGCAGTGATTCACAACTTCTAGTTCAAAGTTGTTCCATTCATGTACAATTCAAAAAAAAAACACAACTGTTTACTTTTTGGCTGCACTTCCACAGATGTTGGATCTTAGACCAGGGATCAAGCCTGCACCCCTTGCATTGGAAGGAAGAGTCTTAACCACTGGACTGCCAAGGAAGTTCCAAGATTGCTCTCTATAGGTAAAGATAGACAAGCTGCCAAACTAACTGGAGTAGTTCAGAGAGGTCATTCAGTTCAGTTGCCCAGTCGTGTCCAACTCTTTGCGACCCCAGGGACTGCAGCATGCCAGGCCTCCCTGTCCATCACCAACTCCTGGAGTTCACTCAAACTGATGCCCATCGAGTCGGTGATGCCATCCAACCGTCTCATCCTCTGTCATCCCCTTCTCCTCCTGCCTTCAATCTTTCCCAGCATCAGGGTCTTTTCAAATGAGTCAGTTCTTCGCATCAGCTGGCCAAAGTATTGGGGAGTTTCAGCCTCAGCATCAGTCCTTCCAATGAATACCCAGGACTGATCTCCTTTAGGATGGACTGGTTGGATCTCCTTGCAGTCCAAGGGACTCTCAAGAGTCTTCTCCAACACCACAGTTCAAAGCATCAATTCTCCTGTGCTCAGCTTTCTTTATAGTCCAACTCTCACATTCATACATGACCAATGGAAAAACCACAGCCTTGACTAGATGGACCTTTGTTGGCAGAGGTCATTAAAAGCATCTCACCAGGACAGTAAGGTGTACCCACCCTGTCTGCAGAGCCTAGCTGCCGTGGCATTAGCAGGACACACCTCCCAAGCGTTAGGTGTGTTTTTAAGCATTTATAAGCTCCAAGTGTGCAATGTTACCTCATATGCACACAGCCTTCTCTTAGAGCTCCCAGAAAACATCCCCTCCAATTTCATTTGGCCAGAATTGCAGCGCTTGACAGACCTAAATTGTTCACTTGAAAGGAGAATGGAATTGCCATTGTGGTAACCTGGAAATTAGGGTTATATACCCGTGCCCCTTCCCACTTGGGTTTTTCAGCATCTTCTCCCATAGGCTGACTACACTTCCTCAAGCAAGGAACGTGGGTTTAGTCATGTGACCTGCTCTGGGCAACAGAATGTGAGTGCAATATATGTTAAATGCAAAGAAAAGCTTTAAATGTCCTTTGACTCCCTCACTTCAACACCCCCCAACCTCTTGCTTTCAAATTCTGCTTTCTGTCATGAGAATATCTGCTTCTTCAGGCTTGGTCCATGAACAAGAAGACACTTAAAACTGAGCTGAGCTCACCAAGGCTGGCAGCTGACCATTTGTCTTCATGTAGCCTGAGCAAGAAATGAATGTTTGTTTTTTAACCCATTGTGCTTTTAGGGTGCTTTGTTGCCATAGCAAAAGTTAAGTAAAACAGCACAAGGGAACAAGCATCCTGTGGTCTATGCACTACTGAGAGACATGATAAAAAATCTGGGCTCTTCTGATGAGACAGGTGAGCAGGGAGCAGTGAGGACCGACTACTGTATGGATGGTGAAGGGTTTCTGCACAGTGCAGCTGCAGAGGAGTCTCTGGACTTTGCTCTCATGACAAGCTTTTTCTACCTTGTTTACTTTTTAATAGTGTATATCTATACATTTGCAACCAGAAAAAAAGAGATGCATTTAAATAGAGAACATGGACACTTAAAGAAACCTAGCATGGTTTAGAATCTGTTCTGCCACTAAAAAACAAACAAACAAACAAACAAAAAACCCTTCCCAAACCCCTTTACCAAAACATAACAAATAAATGAACTGTGAGACAGAAGGAGGAAGAGAAAGATGGATGCAGATACAGAGAAGTTGATACATAAAAGCTGGTTGTGAAGAACATTTAAGTCTCATGACTTCTATTTTTTCTGAGCCATCCAATGTGACCTAGTATGCTATGAGAATATGATGAGACTTACAAAGTCAGAAAGACAGTTAAAGCAGAGAACAGTAAAGATTTGAAACAGAAATAGGAGGGGATGGAAGTAGCCACTGACCAAAAAGCAAGTAAAAGGAAGGGTGACTTTCAAATTGATACCTATATGAGCAACTGATTGATTTCTTTTCAGCTCAGTTGGTAGCCTGGGTAAAGAAGAAAAGAGGAGTGTGGTTGGGCTGATTTAAGTTGGGGGTTTGTGCAGTAAGGGTGGTTGAAGATAGTGGCGAGATAGTAAGAGTTTAGAGTTTGTAAAAATGACTTCTCCAAGTGATGGCAAGGTATAGTTGGAAATATATTACTGAAATATAGCACAAAGAGATTCAGGTTGTTCCACTAAGTATGACTTCTCAGCAAAATGTTCGATCCTTGAGGATAGAAACATGTTTCAATTCTGCCTCATGCTGTTTGGAATAGGGCAGCCAAGGAGCTGGTGTTGGGAGTGGGTGGTGGCCGTGTGGACTTGATGTCATCCAGTTTGAATGTTTGTGGATGAGAATTTTAAGGGTGGGAGGGAAGTGCTAAAACCAGAAGCTGTGGGCTTCAAAAGGGGAGTTTGCTTAGGAAATATTAATAAAGAAAAAATAGTGTGAAGTCATCAGAGTGTGGAAAAAAGATAATGACAACCAAGTTTTCTCTGTTCCGAGATCCTGGGACGTGCTCGGGAGAAGGGCGGGAGGAAGCAGCATGTGGGCGGGAGGATGGACTGCCTTTACGTGGGGGATTCCACAAGGAAGGAAATGTCCTTGTGGGGAAACCAGGTAAAGGAAAGGGTACAGTGGATAATTAGGTAGGCTGAGGAAATTCATCTAGTTAGGGATGGACTTCCTTGGTGGTCCAGTGGTTAAGAATCCTCCTGGCACTGCAGGGGACACGAGTTTGATCCCTGTTTGGGGAACTAAGATCCCACATGCCACAGAGCAACTAAGCCCACGTGTCACAAGGAAAGATCCCCTGCGAGGCAGCAAAGATCTCACATGCTGCAACTAAGACACGGCATAGCTAAATAAATAGGTAGACATTTAAAAAATTTATTAAAAAAAAAAACTCTTCGTTTACAGCAAGGGCAGGATAAGAACGGAGGACACCAGGTAAGAGTCTACATTATGGATATTTCTCAGAGCTAGAACTTACCAAGCGACTGTTTGATCTGCCACTGTTTCAATTACAGTATACAGGGCAAAGACGATCCAGTACATCATCCATCGAACCTGCAAATGATAAAAATACTTATGAAATAACAGACCAAAATTATCTGCAACTCTGAAGAGTTGTATAGATCATATATAGTGGAAGTGAAAGTGAAGTCGCTCAGCCGTGTCCAACTCTTTGTGACCCTGTAGCCTACCAGGCTCCTCTGTCCATGGGATTTTCCAGGCAATAGTACTGGAGTGGATTGCCATTTCCTTCTCCAATCATACATAGTATGTTGGATTAAATGATGAAGGCGATGGTTTAATTCTCAACAGGTTTTATGTCTGACTTCCTCACATCACCACATCAGTTGTCCTGGGATACAAGAATTGAAGGATAACAAACCTCTAGGCTTAATACAGTATAATGTAGGAAACTAAATGAAAAAATAGGACGTATTTTTCTTAACTGGAGGAAAATTCTTTAAAAGATCTTATTACATGCTTCTTTATGAAGACTATTAACTGTTTAATTATGATAGAAACCATATAGTATGATATGGACGCATTTAATCTTTATTAGCCTTTTAAATTTTGCATTCTTCATTTCTCAATACATCCGTCTTTGGAAACCAAAGACTGATCCTGGATTTGCTACATCCATAATGCTCGTCACCACTTTGAAAATCTAAGGTTAGTATCTTCTTCCTCCTTCCCTAAATGTAAGCCTGTTATCTTTTACATATCCTTTTCCTTCTTCTATTCTAATACTGTAAGAGTTGATGCAATAAACCAAGTATTTATGTTCCCTCAAAATTCGTATTTTGAAATCCTAACTCCAAATGTGGGAGGTTATTAGATCATGAGTCGTCACAAATGTGACTGGTGACACGGCAAAAAGATGGCCATCTATCAACCAGGAAGAGGGCCCTCATCAAATGCAGAATCTACCTGCATTTTGATCTTAGAAGTCTTAGCCCCCTGAACGGTGAGAATAAATTTCTGTTGTTTATAGACTAGTCTGTCTATGTTATAGCACTCTGAATGGACTAAGAGAGTAATTCAGGATATTTTTACCTCTTGTCTGGACTAGAGCATCCTATAAGGTCCCTGAGACTCTGTGTCTTTGTAGCAATCCTTCTCACAGAATGGTGCCATATTCATTTTCCTTGAACTCATTCTCACAAATTTATACCTTTCCACCTCCCTACGCACACAGACTCTTTTATCACTTACATAGGGTGGGTTTTGGGTAAGAGTTAAAATCTCTGCTTTCTCAATAATATAATTACAGCTAGCACAAAAAATCATGCCGACTATAGCCCAGAGACTGTGCTAAGAGCATCACATGTATTAATTCACTTATCCCCCACAATAGCATTATGAAACAGACTACATAAGTATGTAATTATAAGGAACTGGTAGTACAGAGAGGTATTCAAGTTCATTTAGCCAGAATTTGAATCCAGACTGCCTGACTCCCAAATTGGTGCTATTATCCAATTTGATCATGTACAGAAAGGAATGAGGAACTGCTGAACGTGAGGTCTAAGAATAACCACTACTTCCCTATTCTCATCACAATAAGATGACCAAAAAAAAAAAAAAAATTAGGTCTCTATAATTAGTTTAAAAATTGACCTATTTAGTTTTAATGCAGATGCTTCTTTGGGTATTTTATAAATATGAAACTATAATTCAGGTAGCTTTAACAGTTTTCTGTTTGGAAAAATCAATTAATAACAGCCATGAATAACTTTTGAAACAATGTGTTGTAACATATGACGAGTAATTTACCTTGTGTGTGTATGTGTGTGTGTGTGTGTGTGTGTGTGTGTATGTGTACTGTTGGTCAGTCGTGTCTGACTCGTGACCCCACAGACTATAGCCTGCCACGCTCCTCTGTTCATGGGATTTCCCAGACAAGAATACTGGAGTGGGTTCCCATTTCCTTCTTTAGGAGATCTTCCCAACCCAGGGACTGAACTCGTGTCTCCTATGTCTCCTGCAGGCAGATACTTTACCACTGAGCCACCTGGGAAGCCCAGTTTACTTCACTTAAGAGCTTAAAAAACTGCCTGAAGCAAATAGCATATTGCTGCTGCTGCTGCTAAGTCGCTTCAGTCATGTCCAACTCTGCGAGACCCCAGAGACAGCAGCCCACCAGGCTCCCCTGTCCCTGGGATTCTCCAGGCAAGAACACTGGAGTGGGTTGCCATTTCCTTCTCCAATGCATGAAAGTGAAAGGTGAAAGTGAAGTCGCTCAGTCGTGTCTGACTCTTAGTGACCCCATGGACTGCAGCCTACCACACTCCTCCATCCAAGGGATTTTCCAGGCAAGAGTACTGGAGTGGGGTGCCATTTCCTTCTCCAAAATAGTACATTATCTACAATGAAATGGATTTATGATTATCATCTCAAATTAAAAAAAAGACTAAATATTCCCTTCAGTTTTTCACTTTTCATGAGTTACTTTACTCCCTTACTGCCGCCAATTCCAAGCTTTTTGTCCCAGTATGCAGATTTTTCTCCAGGGTTAAAATCCTATGTGCTTTCTCTTGCTGCCCCCTTCTTTTAAAAGCAAAGTGAGGCTCTCACACAAATTCATTCATTTAGCCTTTCCAAATCAAACATTAATTTAGTACTTTTACCTTTCAACTGTATTCACAAGGTTATCCTCTAAAAAAGAAATGAAAGGGAAAAGCCTGGAAACAAAACAGTGCATTTTTATAAGGCTAGAAGGGACCCTGCAGGTGATCAAGTTTTTTTGAAGCTTTATTGAAAACAACTGTAAAGCAATTACAAAAAAACACATACCCTGCTCTTGTTGATCCTTCCATTCTACTCACTGTAGGACTCTTGAGGAGACTCTAAGAAATCCCAGTGCTCCATGGGGCAGAGTTCAAAAATAAATAACACGGCAAACTCCTCTCCTTTTACTGAGGGCCAAAATAAGTAAGTTGTGCAAGAGGCTGAGCTGGGAAATGGGCACAGGGCCATAGTCTACAATGTAGCCTGAAAAAGGCAGATTTGCAAACAAGAGGTTGCTGTCAGATCAATCATTTCATTTCTCTCTCTCTCCCTCTTGCACTTAGCACAAGGATTTCAGTGTAAACCTTACCACCTTCTCTCCTGGGAAAGTGGCAGCTTAAGTTAACTGGTCTCTCTCATAGGAAGTTTAGGAAACTTTCAGAAAAATAAATGATTTAAGTCAATGCCTGTTATTTTTTCATTATTTTGTATTTTCATCATTTTACTATCTCACAACCCTCATTATGGCTGTGATCTTCCAAATGGATAAGAAAGAAAAACAACACTCCACAGAGTCATAATTTACCCAATAGAGTTGAACAGTATGCGTAGTTAATGTTTGGTGATACTCTCTGAAATACTAGTTCTCAAACAGACTTGAGCTGCTAGAGTCCCATACATTGCAAAAGCACTTTGGCTTTAGTAAAGTCAAGTACTTACCCAGTTTTCAAATTCATGTTACTTATTTTTATTTGCTAATTTTTGGCTGCACCGGGTATTAGTTGTGCCATGTGGTCTCTGAGTTGCAGCATGTGGGATCTAGTTCCTTGGCCAGGGATAGAACCTGTGCCCCTTGCATTGACAGCACCGAGTCTTAGCCACTGGATCATCAGAGAAGTTCCTCAAATTCATTTTAAAACCCACCAAATATATAAGTGCTTTCACATATATAATGTTTATCTCTCTAAAAAAAAGACTATATTTATTTAGGTTGTGAGAATATTAAATAATGCCAAAAATTTTAAAAGGAGAAAAGAAGAGAAAGAACGCTCTGTCCTTTTAGTTAAAAAACAGCAAACTATACAATTAATAGTGTATTCCTGGTCATTTTCCTGTGGTATTGGCTCAATTTTATATAAGCAAAACTCCATAGTTCTAATTTATCTTTAACGAATATATTCTTTGACAATCTGCTCTCATAAATTTCTGTATTTTTTTGTTTTCCTTATTAGAAATAAGGACCTTAACAATAGTTGAATTGAGTTAATAATTAAATGAATGCAGTGAGTGTGTGTTATTCATGTGAGCAAGTATGAAGAAAGTTAACCTTGAGAAGATACTGCTTTCTTTTTCCTATTAATGGATTTGGTTGGGATTTTACACCAAATGATTACTCAGCAAACCTTTTATTAAAACTATACCTCAAGGCTGCTCAGCCTACTCTTTAAGGTCTAGCCCAAAGAAAATAACAGAATGAAGTCAAGGTCAAAAAGAAGGGAAGAAAGAAAAGAGCAATACACAAAATGATAATTAAAAATATGGTAAAATATTCTTTAGATGGACAGAAAACATCAATAACAAAATGTAGTACTAAAACCAAAAAACTGGTAGGAAAACAATGCAAATTGATAATCTTATGACTGTATAAAACAAAATCTAATAGAAATAAATGCTATTAAAGTGCTATGCAAATAAAAGTCAGTAACTTAACAGGCAGCTGTAATATATCATAATCCACCTTTAAAGTTACAGGAAAAAAAGTTTATGTTAAGAAAGTGGGAACAAATTCTATTTTTCAGTTTAGAAACAACTGGTAAAATCAACAAACCAACGTTTAGATCTCTTCATGAGAACAATGAATAAGAAAGCTACTCAAAAAATCCACAGACAAATGGTGGAGAAGGCGTGGCGAGAAGGGAACCCTCCTACACTGTTGGTGGGAATCTAAATTGGTACAGCCACTATGGAGAACAGTATGGAGCTTCCTTAAAAAACTAAAAATAGAGCTACCATATGACCCTGCAATCCCACTCCCGGCATATATCCAGAGGAAAATATGATCCAAAAGGATACACGCACCCCAGTGTTCACTGCTGCACTGCTTACAATAGCGAAGACACGGAAGCAAGTGAAATGTCCATCGACAGAGGAATGGATAAAGAAGACGAGCTACAAACACACTCAGCCCTTGCAAAGAATGGAACAATGCCATCCGCAGCAACGCGGAGGGTCCTAGAGAGTGTCACACTGGGTGAAGCCAGTCAGAGAAGGAGAAATATCGGATGACATCCCTTACATGTGGACTCTAGACAGAAATGATACAAATGAACTTATTTATAATACAGAAAGAGACTCACAGACTTAGAAAAAGAACTTATGGTTGCCGGGGGTGTGGGGGAAGGGATAACTAGGGAGTTTGGGAAGGTCATGTATACATTGCTATATTCAAAATGGATAACCAACAAGGACATATTGTATAGAAAAAGAAGAAGAAGAAGAAGAAGAAGAAGAAGAAGAAGAAGAAGAAGAAGAAGAAGAAGAAGAAGAAGAAGAAGAAGAAGAAGAAGAAGAAGAAAGCTTTTTCTTTACTCAACTCAAAAAGCTTTACTCAACTTTTTCTTAAACGTCTTTTTGACCCCAGGGAATTGAATTATCTAACAAGGTGGAGCTTATGAGCACTAACATGGATACACACACACACACATCCTACTTTTGGTTCATCTTTCAAATAAAACATAATTTAGATAATTCCTAAGGACGCAGGTGGGATCATCCCACAGAATGCTCCTTGACACAGCTGTAATCAGCTCTGCCTACTTCACATCATGGGACCAGAAACAGGAACGTAACAGCTTCTGTCCTCAAGGATTTAACATTCTACTGGAGAGAAAAACAAGTAAATAACAGTGATAAACAAAATGTTCTGCTGTTTTTACTGCATTAGATGCCCTAGTTCCCAGTATGAGTCAAGAGCACAAGAGTTTGAGGAAAGTTTATTAAAGGGACTATTCATACAGTTGTGGAAGAAGTTCAAGAAAACCAGTAGAGAATAGTGGTTCACCATTGAGCTAGCGACAGCAGGAACTGGCATTACTTGCCTGGTGTGAAGAAGGGTGGACAGGGACAGGTTTACTGGAATCCAAACAGGGTAACCATCAAGGTGTGGTCTCAGGGGGACACTCACAGCAACCCCTGGTGGCAGGGAGGAAGCTGGGAGAACCCTAATCTGACCGACCTCATGCTCAGCCAGCCTTCTGATTTTCTGCAGGAGTCTCTCATGAGCCAAACCCAAAGGGAAGTCAGAAATGATGCAACCTGTATGGATCAGCCTCCTGGGCCCTAAGCAAGGCAAAGAAAGGTGGGACGTGGAGGAGAAACTCCACTGGAGGGGCAGAGGGTAGGTCCTAGCACTATGCAGCCTCTCAACTCTTGGAAATATATCAGCAATAAAAATCATTCCACACCACTTCCACAGACATCTCACCAGTCCAGTTGATGACCATCTCCTGTCCAGATTATTCTCACAGTGTCCTAAGTGATCATTCTGCTCTTCTGGGTCTTTTTGCGTATATCACTCAGAGTGTCTCCTTAGAGAGCAGGTCATTGTGTCATTGTTCAGTCACTAAGTCATGTTCAACTCTTTGTGAACCCATGACCTGCACACACCAGGCTTCCCTGTTCTTTACCACCTCCTGGAGTTTGCTCAAATTCATGTCCGTTGAGTTGATGGTGCCATCCAACCATTTCATTCTCTGTCGCCCCCTTCTCCTGTCCTCAATCTTCCCCAGCTTTATGGTCTTTTCTAGTGAGCTGGCTCGTCACATCAGGCGGCCAAACTATTGGAACTTCAGCGTCAGCATCCATCCTTCCCATGAATATTCAGGACTGATTTCCTTTAGGATTGACTGATTCGACGTTCTGGTTGTCCAAGGGACTCTCCAGAATCTTCTCCAACACCGCAGTTCAAAAGCATCAGTTATTTGGCACTCAGCCTTCTTCATGGCCCAACTCTCACATCCGGACATGACTATTGGACTACACGGTCATTCCTCTGCTGAAACTCCTCTGTTGGCCCCCATCAGAATTCTTACCTTGGCCTACCAGGCCCTGTGGTTCTGGCTCCAGCTGCCTCTCTGGCCTCATCTGCTCTGTCCCTCCTTCCCCTGTTCTGCTTCAGTCACATCAGGCCCTTTTACTATCCTTCCTGGGTGCAGAAATGTTTCTGCCTCAGGGCCTTAGTACTTGCTGTCTCATTGTCTGAAATGCTCTTCCTTCAGTTATCCATGTGGATAGCTTTCTCACTTCCCTCAGGTCTCTGCTCAAATATTTATCTGAGAGCCCTTTCTTCACTACCCTGTTTAAAATAACAATGTCCTTCTAACTCCCTTATCATGACTTATTTTTCTCTTTAGCACGTATCACAGACACATCTAACAAATACTAAAATGCTTTTCTTGCCTTTCCTTACTAAAATGTAAATTTCAAAAGGACAAAGCTTTTATTTTGTTCTGCTCAACCCTCTGTATCTGCAGAGAAGGAGCTCAGTAAATATATGAATCGTTGAATGAATATGAAATCACCCAGAGCTTAGCGTGCTCCTTTCTGTAAAGACTGCAAACAGTTTAGACAAGAAGTAAAGACGTGACAGTTGAATATAAAGGAGTCTTTTGAGGCCTGGTTGAAAAAGAAAAATGGGGGGGGGGAATAAAAAATAGCATGAGGCTAAATGAAAGCATGCTTATAGCCTCAAGGATTGAACATTTTACTGGAGAGATAATGAGATTCAAATTATGAGGAAGCAGGAATTCTTAATGGGAATGAGATCTTGTATGAGACAGATAAGATGAGAAAGAAGAGAGAGATCAAGAAAGAAGCTGGGGCGTATCTTCCTCTGAGACAGAATCAAAAGGAGCGTGGCCGTGTTGGGAAGAGGCTGTTGTGGTCTATAGGTGAGGGCCTCTGCCTTTAGTCTGCAGTAGGAGGGCAGGTTATTTTTAATGCTGGGGATGGGTGGGAAGGAGAGTGGATTTCAAAGGAGTAGTAAAGGTTTATGAAATTTGTTTATATGGATGGACTAGGGATCTGCCTAGGGTAGAGATGGAATAGATTATGTGACCAGCGATGCCCTCGGCTTCTCTGGGTATCAGAGAGAGGTGGCTGCAATGAAAGGTCTGGGATGGTGAAACAGGACGGGGTGGAGGTGACAGCTTGCTGTTCATAAAAAGGCAAATAACAGAGGCTGGCTGGGGAGTCGCCCAGCCAGAGCTAGCGCTTCTCAGTCCATTTCTGAAAGAGGTAGGGCCATGGGTCCAGTTCCCGCCAACAGAATATTAGCTGAGGCTTTTGAGAAGTGAGTGCGTTTCCCCACAGGCTCTTCTTTCGCCCTGTGGCTGGGAGGGCAGGGAGCAGAGTAACCTTGGAATCTTCATATTACAGATGGGCAGAGCCCCATTTCTTCTTACACGGTTGCTTGAGAAACATTTCTTGATGAAGTCAACACTAACCTGGACTGTTATGCTAAAGACAAATATGTTTTTATATTCCCTCTGCCACTGCATTTTTGTTTCAGCTTAAGAATCTGCCTCCAATGCAGGAGACACAAGAGATGTAGGTTTGATCCTTGGGTTGGGAAGATCCCCTGGAGTAGGAAATGGCAACCCACTCAAGGATTCTTGTATGGGAAATTCCATGGACAGAGGAGCCCGGCGCACTACAGTTCAAGGGTTGTAAAGAGTCAGACATGACTGAGTGAGCAACTTACCTGCTTACTTATAATTACAGAAGCTTAGCCTACGCTAATATAAAAGGTTACCCTATAACCTCTGTGGGGACTGAAAGAGTCATGGTTCCAGAATTAGGTGGACATCAGTCAAAGTACTGTTGGCTACAACCTGTGACACCAGTAATGCCCTGGTTGGCACTGATGGATGCTACTACCACAATGACCTGGAAATGGAGAAGAGGAGTATCATTTTAAGAAACTCTGCCTGAGATAGCCCCAGGGGACTCTCAAAAATATTGGGGGGATTCTCCTGGTGGTCCAGTGGCTAAGACTCTGAGCTCCTAATGCAGAGGGCTCGAGTTTGATCCCTGCACAGAGAACTAGATCCCACATACTGCAATTAAGACCTGGGGCGGCCAAAAAAAAACCCAAAAAGTATTTGAGAAGAAACTGGAAGATAGGCAAGATTGATGTTCTTATGCAGCAGACTAGGGCAAAGCCAGAGAAATATTATTTTAAATTACTTTTATTATCCTTTGGCTAGTGTGGCCTCTACCTGTATAAATTTGTTATTGTCTGTAATGTCAGTACATGTGACTTACAGAAATCCCTTGGTACTTTCAGTAGGCCAAGAAGTCAGATACAGACGCTCATTAGAAATATGCATAAAGTTTAAAATAATTATATTCTGAGTGGTAAGCCAAAATATTCAGAGAGCAAAATGCATAAAAGTCATTGGGAAGACTACATGAAAAACAGTTGTTCAATGGCCTATTTTGCTGACTTTGGTTTTGTTTTCCCAAGAGTATACCTAGTGATTATTATAGTACCTGGCACAAAATAAATGTTAAGAAATATTTCTTAAATTATTAGTGACCTGGGCTAACTTATGAACAATAATATAATTTCCTTCTTTTTCCTAATTATTTTGTAATAAAGTTCTTTTGAAGTGGTCACAATAAAATGGCAATCATTTATCAATCTTGGGACACACTTTCCCTACCATATTTTTCATAACTAGAGAAATGTGATGAATGTTTTTAAAAAATAAAATATTTGCAAATAAAAATTATCCAAGTGAAATGTTAAAATCATTGAAATATCAAAATAAATTTATTTTCTAAGAAAATATACTCATATAGTTTGGCAAGTTCTTTCGAAAACAGAGTCGTCTGTGATATAAAACCACAGTATCTAAAATTACATTCTGGTTTATATAGTGCATGGATTAGATTATCCTACTTAACAAGCCAGTACTTGCTTTATTACTCAAAATCCAGAAGGCTTTTGTAAGACTTAGCATTTCACAAACCCAGACAGTCATGTGATAGCGTTCTTGCTTTACTCTCTCAAAGGAATTAGGATATTTTAAGCCTGAGTGAATACCGTAAAATGAATGTACTCACAGGCTAAATTTACTATCAAAAGACCATGCTCCATTTAATAGGTATGCATGTACCTATTCCTGATGCCAAAAGAAAAGTAGGCCTCATTTCATGGTTTTTAAATATTTTTCAACAAAACAAGTTTTTATGATTCAATATCCTGAGACAGAATTTGCAATGCAATTGATTTAGATCCCAGGATACACAAATAAAGCAAATAAAAAGTAAACCATAACTGTAAAATAACCCTCCTGATTTCCATCACAGAAGCTGAGAACAATGGACTGGTATATTTATATTGAGGAATATCCTGTTCTGATGTGAGGCTCACGGCTGTACATTCACAAGCGTTATGGAGAACTGTGGTGAGGGCATATTAACTCAAAGGCATCTTTCTCAAATTGTATCTTTACATAACTTATTCTTGCTATGCTATGAGCACTGTGGTATTATGATAACAATGACATTAACGATAATGTATGTTAAATGATATTTGTTGTTCGTCACCTGGTCATGTCTGACTCTGAGACCCCATGGACTGCAGCATGTCAGGCCCCCCTGGCCCTCACCATCTCCTGGAGTTTGCTCAAGTTCATGTCCATTGCTTCGGTGATACCATCCAGCCATCTCATCCTCTGTCGTCCCCTTCTCCTTCTGCCTTCAATCTTTCTCAGCATCAGGCCTTTTCCAATGAGTCAGCTGTTCCCATCAGGTGACCAAATTATTGGAGCCCTAGTTTCAGCATCAGTCCTTCCAATGAGTATTCACGGTTGATTTCCTTTAAGACTGACTGGTTTGATCTCCTTGCACCACAGTTCAAAAGCATCAATTCTTTGGTGCTCTGCCCTGTTTAAGGTCCAGCTCTCACAACCATACGTGACCACTGGGAAGACCAAAGCATTGACTACACAGGACCTTTGCCAGCAAAATGATGTCTTTGCTTTTTAACACACTGTCTAGGTTTGTCATAGCTTTCCTGCCAAGAAGCAATCATCTTCTCATCTCATGACTGCAGTCACCATCTGCAATGATTTTAGAGCCCAAGAAGCGGAAATCTGTCACTGCTTCCACCTTTTCCCTTCTATTTGCCATGAACTGATGGGGCTGGACACTATGATCTTAGTTTTTTTAATACTGAGTTTTAAGCCAGCCTTTTCGCTCTCCTTCTTCACCCTCATCAAGAGGTTCTTTAGTGCCTCTAGCTCCTCTTCACTTTCTGCCATTAGAGTGGTATCATCCACATATCTGAAGTTGTTGATGTTTCTCCCACCAATCTTGATTCCAGCTTGTGATTCATCCAGACTGGCATTTTTCATGATGTGCTCAGTGTATTAGTTAAATAAACAGGGTGACAATAAGCAGCCCTGTGGTTTTGCACAACGACAAAAAAGATATGTTAACTTGACACATAGTACTCTGGGGCTATTACAAACAAGATGCTTTGACACAATATAGTCATAAACCTGGATGTCAAGGCGTTCCTATGCAGAAGCAGCTTTCATGGGAAGGATGAGTAAAAGAAGACATATAAATGGATAATAAGTGATTACCAGCACAATATTCAATCCAGCATACAACTAGTAATATTTTAATATACTATATAATATTCATTTGCATTGTATGAATGACATTTCTTCATATCCAAAGGAAAGCCTTCCTAACTGCCTCCACCCCGTCCTAAGGTCATACATAATCTTTGTACATATTTAATCTACTTTTCCTTGCAGTGTATCTGTGTAAAGGTTTGTATAACGTCTGCCTCTGCCTTTTGGCCGATGTTGTTGTTGTTCAGTTGCTAAGTCGTGTCCAACTCTTTGCCACCCCATGGACTGCAGCACGCCAGGCTCCCCTGTCCTCCTTTCTCCCAGAGTTGGCTCAAATTTGTGTCGATTGAGTTGATGATGCTATCCAACTATCTCATCCTCTGTTGCCCCCCTTCTCCTCCTGCCTTCAATCTTTCTCAGCATCAGAGTCTTTTCCAATGAGTTGGCTCCACACATCAGGCAGCCAAAGTACTGGAGCTTCAGCTTCTGCATGTGACCTTCCAATGAATATTCAGGACTGATTTCCTTTAAGGTTGATTGCTTTGATCTCCTTGCAGTTCAAGGGACTCTCAAGAGTCTTCTTAACAACCAATGGGGACTGAAACTGTCTTGTTTATCATCATGTTCCTAGGACCCAGCCATCCCTGTACCTAATAAACCAAATACACAGGAAGGCTTTTACTGAACAGTTTCTTAAAGTTAAGGTCTGAACTGATGAAAAATTCAAACAAATAACTCTAGACTGCAAAGAGAAATTCATAACATATAACATAGTCTATTTTATCAAAGTTGTTTTCAAAGTTATCAGATATTAAACAACTTTCCAGTGTCTCTTAATTTCAGATTATGTGAATCATAGGCAATTAATGCTGGTTTTCCAGAAAAAATGAAAAAACTACATATGCCTAATGATTTCAATTATAACCACACTAAGTAAATCCAGAGCATAAAATGCTAAAATATGCTTCACTGGGGGAAAAAAAAATCCTTGCTGAGGATTTTATTTCTGAGAAGAAATAAACACTGCTGAATTTCAGACCACCCAAAGAGAACTTTATTTTCTGACCATTAGTTATTCCCTCAAGTCAGCTCACCCAAAAGATTCATTCTACACCACATTTCAGAGACAACAGAGAGAACTTCTAATAGAGTTTTCTTTAGAAACAGGATCAAGTTGAAAAGGTTTCTCTTGTTTCAGTACCATTATGCAATAATTTGGTTATTTCATAATGATTTTTCCCCATTAAAAACAAAGAGGAACAAAATGTGAGAAATCAAATAGAAAAACGCCCTTTTTTATCCAACCCAGATGGCTCAATTATGGGATTTTTCCCAGAGCTGTGCCAAGTTAGAAGCATGCTTGAAAATAAGCTAGTTGAAGTTCAATCCACAGTAAATACAGACATTGGTTGAAATACTTTTTCCTTAAAAAAGAGGGAGCATGCATTGGGGTAAGTATGTGAGACTAGGATTGATTTGCATTTCCCTGGCTTTGGGGTGCTTCCTCCCTCACAGCCCTACTGTCTTAACTTTCTCTAGCTTGCCAGGAACTAGGATGTTTGGGAGTCAGTCATATTAATACTTTCAGATGCTGAACTTGCATCATGGTTTACCTGCAGTTTCCAGACATCACTGCCAAAGACCTCACAGAATATCCTGTTGTTTTGAGGAGGAAAGTCTCATATTATACAGATGTATTTGGTGTTAAAACGAATTAAAATGGGGCAGCCTGCAACTAGAAATGGACACTCTTTCACAAGATTACCTTGGTTTTCCCTCAATGCTCTTGAGTCACAGAAGCCCCATGTATCTCATCCCTGATCCCATGTAAGTTTGAGGAACTTGAGAGAAGGAAAAAACACAAAAATGTTTAAAAGCTAGATGATAATTAATTTAAAAGGAGTGTTGAAAAGAAGATAAAGTAGGAACTGCTTATGGGAATTGTTCCCAGGAGCAGAATTTAGGAAAGAAGGACCTCTTAGTACAAAATAACTCTGCATCCACACTGGCTGATAATTCGCACTTCACTTTTTCAATTATTTGAAGTCTTATTGATTCATTTGGAATAATAAATATTTGCAGAGACACAGTGCACTTTTCATAGAACCGCACAGAATTTCTCGTGGATTTTAGCATGGGACAGAGCCTGTGCAGATAGAAAGGAGTAAACTGGGTTAGACGGCTTTCCTAATTATCATGCTTCCACACTAAACTGCCATCTTACCTTCTTTATTCCCTTAGTGTTCCCAAAGTCTTGGGCCACTGCATTTCCAACCTGAGACATTCCCAATGGCTGGCACCACTTCTTAGGCACCTAGGTCCCCTAGTTTCTCATGAATCTTTACGCAGTCAATTCTACCTTGCTATTTCCACACGTGAACTAATATAGCCACTGAAAGGTATACTCTTTTTTCCAGATGACTGGCAAGATTATGACTAACACAGTAGATGGAAACTTTCCTTCTTGAAGTAAAAGATACCACTTTCTTTATACAAGTTGTAGCTTTATAGGCTCAATAATGTCATGGAGAAGGCAATGGCACCCCACTCCAGTACTCTTGCCTGGAAAATCCCGTGGATGGAGGAGCCTGGTGGACTGCAGTCCATGGGGTCGCTAAGAGTTGGACACGACTGAGCAACTTCCCTTTCACTTTCATGCATTGGAGAAGGAAATGGCAACCCACTCCAGTGTTCTTGCCTGGAGAATCTCAGGGACAGGGGAGCCTGGTGGGCTGCCATCTATGGGGTCGCACAGAGTCGGACATGACTGAAGAGACTTAGCAGCAGCAGCGGCAGCAGCAGCATATGTCAACCATACAATAATCATTCAAACAGTAAGAAGCAGCCTAAATACTACATGGGAAAATAGCATCTTCTAGAGAAGCAAAGACTGGAAGAAAAAAAAAAAAAAACTCTAGGAATAATACATCTGTCATGACTGACAAGTGAATCTGTGCTATCAAATTATTTTCCTTCAAAAGCATGTGCAGTCAGCCTCACATACAGAACTGAGGTTCACATTTGAGTGAAGAGAGACAGGCAAGTTACAGGGCATGGGATACTTGGGGTATGGAGCGGATGGATGTGTACAGCGGGCAGGACAGTATGATCACCGTAACACAGTGAGGGGAACAAAAAGGTGGGAGGAATGGCACAGGAAGAAAGGCAGATGATTACAAAGAGAAACTTCATTGATGTAGAAACGTCCTGTACGGAAACTAGGAGAATACCCAACTCAAAACCCTTACCCCCCGATGGTATAATATGCTTAACTTCATTAAAACATTATTTTTTGGGACTTTCCAGTGGTTAAGTGGTCCAGTGGTTAAGACTGTGAGCTTCCACTGCAGGGGGCGCAGATTTGCTCCCTGGTCGAACTAAGATCCCATGTGCAACACGGTATGACCAGAAATTTTAATTTTTTTAATAATATGTTCCAAGTTATTAGTCCATTTACATACAGATGTTTCTAAAACAGTCTGTTATTTTATGCCCATCTGCCTACATAAACTTAAAAAAGCACAATGTGGTAATTATTCACTTTTCAGAATATAGTAAAATACCTCTCTTAGTCAATGCTTTTCAGTTTGGCTGTGGATAAGAATTACTTGGAAATTAAAAGCAATTATGTAGATTCTGAGGCTCCATCATCTCGGGGAAGAGAGAGGGCAGCAAGGTGTCTCGAAGGCAAGCTCTATGAATTTGTAATGTGTAAGCAGAGTTGAGAACATGCACAAAATTCTTGCTACCTGAACTGCGGTGTGCAGACCAGCAGCACTGGCGGCATCTGGGCACCTGCTGGAAATGCAGAATCTCAAACCCAGGCCAGAACTACTTAATTAGAATCTGCATTTTAAACAAGATCCCAGGGAGATTCTAGTGTTCCTCTAAGTGCGACAAGGATTGCAGTGGGAGATACCCGGTGTTTTTTCTGAAAATACCAGTTAGAAGGAGGTGGTATCTATCATTCATGAAGAAAATGTAAAAAGAGCCTCGGGTTTGGAAGCAAGATGAACTCAGTTTGATAATTTGTTCGCTATAAACAATTAAAATAAGCCCTTGTTTTCATAACACTGTTTGGGCACATCATCATTTTTTAAAATAAGAACCTCAAAAAAATAGAAGGAACTGAGCTTTAGCCCACTTCTCAGAGGCATTGTTTATGGCTAGCAGTTGAAAAGACAAAAGCTTTGAGTAAAGTACCCAGGGTAGGGCAGCCTATAGGCTCTTGTGCCCAGAAGTCTCATGCAGGATGTCCCATCCTAGAGTCCAGAGCTATCTGGACATGGACCACTGGATGGAAACCCTCTCCCTGCCCAAGGTGGAAGTGCCCTTAAGAGTTTTCTCCCTAAGAGTATATCTAAATCTGCTTCCTACAGAGAAGGGAAGAACATTGATGGGCAGGTTGAAATTATATTCAAACATCACATCATTGGCAAAGACGTTTCCAGTTGGCTCTAATAATTTATTCTGACAATCTTTTAAAGAAGAATATAATACAATAACATTGAAGTGTTAAACCTTTATTTAAAAGATGCTGTTGGAAACCTTTGAAAGTTAATATAATATTTTCAAATAAAATTACTTAACTCCATCTATTTCTGTGACTTTTCAAGACCTTTTGACGAATTTCTCAATTTTACCTGCAGAGTCTGAATCTGTGGTTTAAGAAAAAGTGATCAGTCTATATAATTCTATATATTTTAAGTTTTTATAGTTATTCAAACTATCTTCAATCTTTTTACAATCTATTATATTTCTGAAGTAACATACCACTCGTGAGCTGTTAAAATTACATGAGGTTTTCTGACAGATTTTATTTTTCTTACTTAGCTAAAGTCTTCAGGAACAGCTCTAGCTTTTATATTTTTAGGAGGACCTTTCACAGCATGATGGCAATCTGGCTGACAATATGATGATTATAGCTGTAGCTGGTGAAGCACTATATTACTAAAGTTACATAATAGAAAGAAAGATGATGTACATATGTGAACATTCCAAAGGTAGATCCTGTATTGTGCAAAAGAGGAAACTTCTCTGCTTAAATAATGTAAACAGTAGCTAAAAAGGAAAAGGAAAGATCAGGGCTTCCCTGGTGGCTCAATGGTAAAACATCTGCTTGTAACGCAGGAGTCTGGGTTCAGTCCTTGGGTTGGGAAGATCCCCTTGGAGGAGGGAATGGCAATCCACTCCACTATTCTTGTCTGGAGAATTCCATGGACAGAGGAGCCTGGCAGGCTACACTCCATGGGGTTGCAAAGAGTCAGATACGACTGAGCTATTAACACTTTTTTTTTACTTTTTCAGTATGTCTTACATTATTAGAAAACATTCCATCTTTAAATTAAAAAAAATTTACTCTAAAATTTTAGAAAGAACTATGTTAGGCATTCATTTAAAGCCCCCCATTATTTAATTTTCTGTCACTTAAACCCTGTCCTATTTATCAATTTTTTTTTCTACTCTCCTCTGTACTTTTTGTTAGATTTACTCAAGGAAACAACTCTTAGAAATATTGAAATTCTCTTGATTTTGTTTTTATTTTACTTCTGCATTTTTATTTCTTTATTTACTCTACTTTCTTTACAGATTCCATTAATTCTGATATTTTTGTTACTTTGTGAATTGAATGCTTCATTTTTCTTCCTGCTTGTTCAAAATAAATAAATAGTTTACACTACTGCATTCAAAACTGTTAATATTCAAGAATATAAATTATAATAAATATACTGCTGTCATTTTTATTTTTGCATTTGCCTAGTACTACACTTTTGAATTTCTCATGTACTCAATTATTTCTTCCTTTTGGAACTTATTGGGGGGGTTTCTTCAAAGTAGTGAGGCTATGGTTTGTGAACAGATGTGGGGGAGGCAGAATTGGCTGCTTCTGAACATGGTTTTCCTGCAGCACGGAGGATGGTGGCAGCTGAGTTTTTTGGTGTTTTTGGTTGCTGTAGCTTTTATGATTTTAAACTGTTCCATCACTAGGGATTAGGGTGGAGGTGGCTAGGCCTCCCTCCAATTTACTATTTAACAACATTTCCTTTAATGGAAACAACAGTTTCTGTCCCTGATTTTTGAAATCTATTTCCATTGGCACTGCAGTTGGTAAAATTCTTCCTAGATATTAGCAAAAGCCTGACTTAGCCTCTTAGGTTTAAATGTTACTGGGAGAAATTTTTTTCTTTGTGTATGTTTTATGAAGCATTTGCATTGGACAGCTGTGGTTGCTAGCTCCATCTTAGCGTGAAACTTGTGGGAATGCTTTCATTTTACTTTGTAAAGGTCAAGGAGTACTCTAATTCACATTATTAAATTTTAGCTGCATTTTTTTTTTTTTGGCCTATCAAGGATCACGCCCAGGCCCCCTGCAATGGATGCCCAGAGTCCTAACCACGGGACCTCCAGGGAAATATCTACATTTTTAAAGTTTAGAAGGAATTGTGTTAGGCTTTTATTTAACCCCTACAATATAAATCTTAATTTAAATTTAACATTTGTTTCCTAAAGAGGATACACTGTAATGATCCTGAAGAAATTATTTTTAGAAGACACAGGAAGAGTATGTCACTTGATGATTACAACAGGACCCATTACTGCAGGCAGTGAAATTACATACTAACATGCATTATATATAATAAGTAATCCCAACACAAAAAATTAAGTTTACAAAGCATACTCATCATCTACTTTAAGTAAATGTAAGTGGATTTACTTCGTTAAAGAATAATGACCAACACAATATTGTAAAGCAATTATCTTCCAATTAAAAAAATTAATTTACAGGAAAAAAGGTAAATGGTAGAATATTAAAATGCATATCCAAACAGCTGAAATAAAAAATATAAATAAATATTTAAAAAAATAATGAACTATCCCAAGTGATTCTTCTTAACTGTCCCAAACAGAAACTGATTTTATCACAACTTGATTTGTCACAACTATAACTCAAGACAAGATACGTGTGTATTCATTGCATGTCAGCTAAAATTAAATTTTAAAATTGTTAAGGATTGAAAAAATAATATGTATTACTACTTCAAACCTATTTCCTATGTGAACACATTTTAGAAACCAATGTTAATGGTAAAACAAGTATTATCTGATATGACAATATAAATCAACCACAAGTATCCCATTCATAAAGTCAATTTGGAAATATGGGTAAATATAGTAGAATGAATGTGTGTGTTTGTGTTTAGTCGCTCAGTTGTGTCCAACTCTTTGCGATCCCAGAATACACACATTTAATTGTAATCCCACTACAAATCTCATTAAAATAACAGTAAAGTGATTTTTCAGAAAGACTTAAGTCAGGAAGAATATAGAAAAGAGCATCAACATTTTTGGACCCAGGAAAGAAATGGATGAGTAGTAACTGACCCAGAAGAGCTGAGAAAACTGAAGAGTAAGTGGACGGTGGGAAAAGTTGAGAAGCAACCCAAGTTTACACTGAAGAGCTTCCCAAAGGTTCAAAAACTGGTAACACAATTCTTGGCCAAAAAGGACAAATGGAGGATGGCTGTAGGGATACTGTGAGGACAGGTAGATCCTTGGATGGCCTCCCACTCCGGCGGTCTGGTGACACCCCTCGCTCCCCCTGAGGCTTATTCTCTGGAAAAAGCGATGGTTGGATTTGCAAATCTCTGGCACAGTTGAGTAGGGCCAACAGGGATTAAGTAACAGATAATAAATTGAGTATTTGAGGGCCCCAATCCTTGTTTTCCCACGAGAAAGCCAGCAACCAAGTGCCTTTCAGAATGGAAGAGTCTTCTCTGGGAACAATCTGCCTGGCACAAAAGAAAACACCTGAAGATATAGACACCGATAATTTGAAATGACTGTGATGGGTTGAGATGTGTTCCCCAGAAAGATATGCTGAAGTCTGTTATAGACTGTGTTCCCCTAAAATTTGCTTGCTGAAGCGCTAACTAACCCCCCGAGTGATGGTATTTGGAGACAGAAACTTTAAGGAGGTGATGAAGATTCAAAAGGTCCTAAGGATGAGGTCCCACTTCAAAGGATGGGGCTCCACTTCAACAGATGGGTCCCCACTTCATTAGAAGAGTAAGAGACCCTAAAGAAATCTCTCTCCCTGCACGCAGAGAGAAAAGGTCATATGAGGACACAGATAGAATGTCTGTAAGCTACAAAGAGGCCTCCCCCAAAACCAACCCTGATGGCACTTTCATCTTGAACTTGCAGCCAGAGAACTGTGAGAAAAAACTTTACATGGCCTAAGCTATTCATTGTGTGGCATTTTGTTACGGTAGTCTGGCAAGAGTACTACAAAGTTCTAACCCTCAGAATGTGACCCCACTTGGAAACAGGGTCACTAAAGATATAATTAGTTAGGATGAGGTCATCTTGGGGTATGGTGAGCCCTTAATCCAATGTGACTGGTGTCTTTAAAAGGAGAAAAAAAAAAGACTCAGAGACAAAGACACATGAGGGAGAACATCATGGGGATAACAGAGGCAGAGACTGAAGTGCTGCCCCTGAAAGGCAAGAATCACCAAAGACAGCTTCCTGCCAACCACTGGAAGCTAGGAACAGGCAAGAAAGGATTCTCGTCAACAGGTTTCAGAGGGAAAGTGGCCCTGCCCATATCTTGGCCCCAGAAGAGCGAGGCAATAAAATTCTATTGTTTTAAGACACTCAGTTTGTGGCACTTCCTTATGGCAGTCCTAGGAACAAATAAAATGCCTAGTTAAATCCCCTTGGAGTGAAGATCACAGTCAGCAAGCCTCTTCATGGGTTCAGGACTTTGAATCAGCTTTTCATTATAATATTCAAATATGAGTAGAGAACTGAGGATTACCTAACTTTTGAGAAAAATCATACATGAAAAACAGAGGCCGAAATGTAGAAAGAACACATCTAAAGAGCGATCATTCATATCCTCAGACAAAAGGGAAGCTATTTTAAACACAGTAGGAAGAGGACGCTATCGAAAAAGGGACATTCAGACAATAAAAGAAGCCCTTGGAAATTAAACACAGAAGAGAAGAGAAGAATGAGGAACTCTACCATAAAATACAGCAAAAAAAAAAAAAAAGAGTTGGGAAAGAGAAGAAAAAAGATCAGAAAATTTAGAGAATCAGTCCAAGTGGCTTTCTAACTGAATAAAAGGAAGCCCAGATCAAAACAATTAGTGAAAATGAAGTGGAGAAAATCCTTAAAGAAATAATTTTAAACAAATTTCCCAGAGCTGAAGGACAAAGCATTCTTGGATTAAAAGGGATGACTGAAGGTTTAGCAAAATTGACTGTAACTGGCTTACACCAAGGCACGTCATCTTGAAATTTTTAAACTACAGGGACACAGAAAATTCCCACAAGCAGGTAAGATGCCAAATGTCAAATCTGCCAGATGTCTGCACAGCAACACAATAAGTTAAAAGACAAAATTCTGAAGGAAAATACTTTCAGCCTACTTTCATCTCAAAAAAAAAACAAAAAACAAAACCTCTCAAAAAGCCTTCTTGGGAAGAAAGGCATGCATCAAAATGAGGAAGTAAAAGAAGAAAGAGGAAAACAGGAGATTAAGAAACCTGAGGATCTCAGAGTCAGTCTGGAATATCTAATGGATGAGAATGCACTGAGAGGAAATTCACACATCATCACAGAGTTTGGGTCTAAATAAGCAAGGAGAACAGAGAATGCCAAATAAGCGAACAAAACAAAACAGAAAAACAAGATAATGAATAACAAATTACTGTGAAGAGAAAGAATGGTCATGGCAGGATACTGTAGACATCAGATGCAAATGGTGTTTCCATGCTGAAAACCTTTTATAATAGGCACTGATTTAAATGCTTTGTTGCATTAACTCATATAATCCTCACAACCACCTGAGGAGGCAAGTACCACGACTGTACTTTTTTCCCAGATCAGGAAATTGAGGCAAAAAAATAACCCATTCAAAGATACAGCTAGTAAGGCACAGGGCCAAGGTGATAAGCCAAGTAACCTAGTTCTTTATCTCTAGACTCTATTGCTTTTTTCTAATTTAGCCTCAATAATGTAAATACTGAATATTGATCCAACTCAAATTACATTCTAATGATACTGGAAATTATGCAAGTATATAGAGACATTGGGTAACTTATAAATCATCTCTAACAGAAGGAAGTCAACTGATGAGATACATCTGAAAAATTAAGAAACAGCCATACAAGCATGTATTTAGATGTATAAATAAATACTAATGGATTTGGATAAAAGAACTGAAAGTAGTTTCCTTGAAAGTTAGAAATAGAGATGAGGAAGGTGGGGAACTGTTGTTTTACATAATAAGCCTTGGACAACTGTCTGATTTTAAAAGTATAAATAAGTAAAGCTTTGATTAAAAACAAAAAGTAAATTAAAAGTAGATCACAATAAAAAATAAACAGGATTGCAGCCTGATAAAACTAATTTTCAAAAAATTAAAAAAAAAATACTTTTTGATACATTGCAGAAACCAACACAGTATTTTAAAGCAATTATCCTTCAATTAAAAATAGATAAAAATTTAAAAATCCCTTTAATTTGTTAAATTTTCATACTTCCAACAAATGAGTGTTTTTAGTCCAAAATATGAAAAGATGCCTGGGGAACACGTTTGACAACGAAGTTTCTTTACTACATTTTTCCCCTTTATAACTGGTAGACAAAATTTCTAACAAACAGAACTAGTAGGCAACTTAAGATTTTACCAAATGACAAGCATGTGGCATATTTGTTCAGCTTCATATCACCCAAATATTCAGTCAAAAATTAGGTCACTTTCAAAAACTAAGTCAACAGGGTTTTGGAGGGCCTTTCAGAAAGTAATCTCCCAGAGTTTCCCCTGTCCTTTGTTCTTGCTCACAGTAAATCTCAGGACCAAACGTCTGTGATTTCTAAGCACTGTTGCCCAGTCTTTTCATTGCCACTTTCCCCAACATTCTTAGAATAAGAACACTGGTTTCCTAGAAAAGCTACAGCAATTATACACAACTTGGAAGTAAACACTCCATTTTCAAGTCGTGAGACGGTCTAGGCTTGAAAAAAATTGCAAAACCATACTAATTCTTCAGTAAGTTTACATTTCAATTACTGCAAGACTGAAAGACTTTAAGTAGGCCATAGCTGCCACACTATACAGGAAATTATATCCTAGGAAAGCTCCGTTTTAAAAATAGGCAAAGGAAGAGAGGAAGATTGCCAAAATACACAGCTCTTTCCATTTGTTTTGATTTGAATACAGCATCTGTTTTATCAGGTGCAATCTACAATATTTGCAGCCTTAAAGACAATGGTAGCAGTTAGGGTGGGAAGAAGTAAATTAACCAAAAATGTTTGCTTTCTGAGAATAATTTTGAAGTAGATATCAGTAGAATTTAGGTATTAACCAAACATCACAGAATAACTGGACTTAGGGATAAGTCAGACTGGTCTGTGTACTCCTTAATGAGCAGAATCAAAGCTGAGAAACTAGATCCATCCACTGAAGAAAGGGACATGTTCTTGTAAATACCATTTAAGATTTGTTAGATACTTAGAAGTCAACTCTTCTTCCTTCTTTACTCATTAAAAACATATTGAGTACCTACCATGTAACATGTACTGTTCTAGGTATAGGAATATAGCAATTAACAAAACTCTCTTTGGAGCTTATCTGGTGGGGAAAATAAACACAAATACATACAAAAAATATATTACAGATGGTATAAAAGGCTATTAAGAATATAACAGGGAAATTTTAAGAAAGTTGCTTTTATTAAGAAACTACCACATAAAAAACAGATTTGGATGGGATTATAAGAAAACTCTGTGAGAACAGAGTTTTGATAAAATTGCTATAAATCAGGGGTAAAATTGGATGACTTAAGTTTAGGTGAGGTTCACTAAGAAAATGATACTCAAAATTTTTGTCACAAATAAATTTATGCTGGAAATATTTAAAGAACTGCCAAGACCATACAGAACTTTCAAAAACTTCTCATTTTATCTTTAATCATTTTACAGTTGGTTTAGATGCTTATGGGTCCTGCCCTTGTACTGGTTAAGCTATTTCACTGCTCTACTTGGAAAATATCCATATAAGTGGGGTTTCTGAAGATCCACCTTGGAACTAATCACAGGCATATTTGCTGGTTGGTGCTGAAAGCTGTTTCATTGTTTTTTTGCTTTTCAAGTGAGAAAAATCCTCATTTATTTTCTAATCTGATACCTTTCCTCCTTAATGATTCATGTGACCCTGGGCAAGTTAATTCACGTCACTGAGCCTGTAATAGTCCAATATCCCTTACTACTTTATGGAATCGGAGTGAGGGCCACTGAGATATTGTATTAGGCAGAAGAATAACATCTCCCTCCTCCAAAGATGGCCCTGTCTTAATCCCTGGAACCTGTGACTATGTCAGGTTGCGTGTTAGAGGAGAAATCAGGCTGCACATGGAATTCAGGTGGCTAATCGGCTGACCCTCAGATGGGGCGAGGAGCCTGGATTACTCAGGGGAGTCCAATGTAGTCACGAGAGTCTTTATTAGGGGAAGAGGACCTCAGAACCTTCTTTTATCTCAGGAGAACTAGAGAGATACCAGCTTGAGGAGGTCTCAGTCCCATGTTTCTGGCTTTGAAGCTGGAGGAATACAGCCGTAAGCCAAGGAGTATGGGCCGCCTGTAGAAGCTAGCAAAGGTAAGGAAACTGATTTTCCCCTAGAGTTTCCCAAATGAATGAGGCCTGTGGATCCATTTCAGATTTCTGACTTCTGAGACTGGCTTTGGTTTAAGCCAGTAAATGTGTGGCAACTGTTGTAGTAACAACTGGAAATAATAATACACACAAGTATTTTGAAATTGGTAGAAATTACGTAAACGTTAAGATGTTATTTTTCTAGTATGATATCTCTGCTTAGTCTCTCCAGCAGACTTGATGGCAGACGCTTTGGTCCCCAGGAGGTCTTACAGTAGTGTCACACTTCTGTGTCAAAAGCAGATTCCTGCCTTTCTCGTTTCAGTGCCTGTGCCTGACTGTTTTTCCGTTTCACTCTAGCTCTTGCTTAATTTGTGAAGCAGATTTGATTACCAGGTAATCATCAAAACAACTCCAGCCGCCTGCCTTTTTTGCTTCCCCAGTTTCCCTTCAATCACTCATGATTCCAATATTCCCAAAGGGATGGTTAAAGACACTTGTTCCAGAGAAATAATACTGTAGCAAAATTATGTACAGATAATTCTTTCCTTGTTTTATGAGTTAATCTCTAAAAAGATGTCCAAGGCACTGTGAAGTATATATCCAAATATGTATATATGTAGTAGGTGTGTATATATAAATATATAAGCACATGTCAAGTCTTAAAGTTTTTCCAACAGTTTGAATAAGAATGTTAATGGATTCTCTTCCATAGGTTAAATTACTTTAATTTATGAAGCAGAATTAAAATTTGAGGATTAGACCATTCTTACTAACACCAAATTTATAGAATAATGCAGTAGTAAAATTTTGAGTGTTGTATTAAGGGAGTAAAAATCTATGTTTCTAAGTCCTTAAAAACATTAACAAAATTAAATTGATGCATAGTAAGAAATGTAATGATATTGTCACAATGGTTCTTAGGTCAATCCCTGAATAATACTGTTTTTCCTGCCCTTCTATCATTAATTTATACATAAGGGCCTCTTTTCATTGTAATTTGTTATACTTTTATGGGTTTCCCTAGTAGTTCAGATGGTAAAAAATCCACCTTCAACGCAGGAGGCCTGGGTTCAATCTCTGGGTTGGGAATATCCCCTGGAGAAGGAAGTGGCAACTCACTCCAGTATTCTCTCCTGGAGGATTCCATGGACAAAGGAGCCTGGTGGGCTACAGTCTGTGGGGTCGCAAAGAGTTGGCCACAACTGAGCGACTAACACATACATACTTTTATATTTTCTTTTGCTATATTCTTATCTTTTATTTAAGGAATGGCATTTGTGTGCCTGCTGACAAGGTCCTCATGAGAACTTCATTTTCAATTTGTAATTTTTTTCCAACAAAAACGTTGTACATTTGGGAGGGGAGTGAGAATACTTCACAGATATATACACAGAGACACTCAGATATACCAGTTATTGTTTATTCTAGGTTTATAATATTCACAGGTAAGAGCTGAGGAACATATCACCCTGTACTTCAAATATACAATAAAGTAGATTCAGAAAAAAAAATCTTGTGTAATCACACTATCATAAACTTTTCAAATGAGGATTGTATCAGCCAGTACAATTAATTAGTAGCAAGTTGAATACTCCTAGCATATATTTTTGTGGTGTTTAGAAATGAAGAGCAAGTCTTGTTTTTATCTTTCAAAGCAGAATTCCAATTAAAATATGACACCATAAGGCAAAGTGTTGTGTGCGGACTAGTGCAAGGTTGTGGAGTGTTACTGTTTTGCTTTAAATATAAAATTGACAATAATTTCAGATCTACTACGTCTAATAATAAAAGTTTGGGTAGTATTTTGTATGTTTTTGGAATTTGACTTGATTTTTCTAGTGATTACTTTTAAAATTTATTTTTAAAAGTATTGGTCTATGACATAATGGAAATTATTAAAAAAAACACAAAACCCAAAGTGGTCCTGTAACACAAGTAGCTTGAGAAGCACTTGTTAACTGAAGAAAAGTGCTTGTATCTAAAAACTAAAGTATGCCAGTACCATAAAACAATATTTGAAGAATTTATTATAATAATCATTTAAAAATTAGTGAAAGTAAAAAAAAAAAACAGCTAAAAGATGGGGAAGAGGAAAGTGAAAGAGAAAAGAAAGATTGATGACTGAAGAGGAAATCATAGCATACCATGATTCAAGAAGAGAAAACAACTGTAATTGTCAGTAGTCGTAAGGTATCTACATATTTAATCAATTAGAAGGTGACAAACGCCTGTGAAGGAAGGAAAAGATTCTGGGACCACAGAGATATTCCAGGTAAACCTATACATTTATAAGACTAAAAAACAGACAATTTCCCAACCTCTTATTTTACTGGAGGTTGACTAGAGATGCAATGACTCATTCGGGAATCATACTTGTTTAAATGCCAACTGACAGCAAACTATTTTTGAAACGTCACTTTGGAATTATACTCAAAATTAGTTTTAAAAAAAGACGCACTTCATCACATTTATGTAACATTTTTAACCCAAAACATTATTCCGGCTGTTTCTAAAATAATGTTTTTCTAGTATTGTATACAGTGGACACATTCAACTAGAATTGATCACTCACAAAACTATACTTACATATTCCTTCACGTTTTTCGTTTTCACAGCTTTGTATGAATAATATGCAGGATAAAGCATTCCAAACACCAACCTAAAAGCAAAAAGTGCAAGAAGATGAATCAAACATGACAATGGTTTCAATAGCTCATGAAAATTTCACCTGATAGAAAAGTAGACAGTACATGGAAAACACATGACGGTGTAAATGTATACAAAACCTTGGTGTATAAACTATAGCCACTCAGAAAAGCAAAGGGAAAAAAAATATTTTTTGAAAACCAAAGGATAGTTTCAATATTTTACACAGGCTTATAGGAACAAAAGATTTATTTAAAAAAATGGCCATTTAAAATCTTTTATTCCACAAAAAATATTCTGTGGATCCCGAACATTTTGGAAAATGGAATTATTTGTGCAAAATTTGTGCAAAATTGCGGAAAGTAAAATAAAAATTGTCCTCAGCCTATGAGTCAGAAATTACCACAGGCAACACTTTACTGTATGCAAATCCCATTTTTTATCCATGGGATGCAAACCTAAAACAGACATAATGTTTCCACACACACACAATTTGTGATAATGGAAAAAGTGGTCTTTCACTCTGATTTCTAATTATGACAGTGCTGTGAAACAATACTTGATATATTTATTATAATATATATTAAAATAACTCAAAGCACTTTATGACAATTACTAACAGGATTTAATTCTAACAGATAGCATTAAATTATTTCACTAGATCCAAGGAGTGTGTGTGTGTGTGCGTGCGTGTGTGTGTGTATAGACACAGAAATGACATGACGCAGTACACACTGGCATTTTCACGTAATATATCATGGAATTTTTCTCTTCAAATATTAGTCGACAGTATTGATATCTTCACTACATTCCATATTGATATTTGCATGGTTTATTTAAACAGTCCCGTATTTATAGGCTTTTGGTTAATTTCCAGATTTCTGCTATCGTGCTGTCCTTAGCCACTCAGTCATGTCTGACTCTTTGCGACTCCATAGACTGTAGCCTGCCAGGCTCCTCTGTCCACAGGGATTCTCCAGGCAAGGCTACTGGAGTGGGTTGCCAGCCCTCCTCCAGGGGATCTTCCCAACCTAGGGATCGAACCAGTGTCTCCTGTGTCTCCTGCATTGGCAGGCAAGTTCATTACCCCTAGTGCCATCTGCGAAGCCTTTCTTAAGGCACAGGAGGAGTTATTTCCTCAGGGCAAGAATTCTAAAAAGGAATTTTCTTCAAACTTTCCTCTGTAGTCTAAATAATATTGTGACCACACTGTCAAAAATTGTATTTTTCTGTGGTCATAGTTTCATAGCCAAAATTTAGACCAGCTAGTGCTCAAATTGGCCCTGATAACAATGGCAGATTGGTCCCAGCAGGGATTGTCCCTCTGGGGAATTAGGGGTCTTAGTTTGATCAGCCCCAGGATGTTGATTATAGGAGAAAGTCTTGGACATAAGGGAACTTCAGTCCACTTTCCTATCCTATGTTAATAAAGAGCTCATATTTTTAGGCCATTTTTCTTATCCTTGGATCACAGGTATAGATAGGTTGACCAGTCATTAAAAAACTTTTTTCCAAGAAGTTCCCAGGTGGGGTGTGGAAACTTGGAGGAAGTGCTTCCCGTATTAGCTTGAGCAGCTTGTACCAGATGTCTTCACACTATTGCACATAATACAAAAAACATTTCTGTGCACACAGATACTCACTTCTTGGTTGTGATGTTGCTGCTTCAAAGAGTATAGACATTTTTGCCTATTACCAAATATGCCCTGCAGAGGAGTTCTACTTCACATTCCTATACATTGCCAATCGTGTGTATCATGATTTTTTAAAAAAGTCTGCCAGCTAAATAAGAGATACATAATCATCTCATATGTTTTAATAGTTAAAGTATGAGTTTTTTCCCAAGTGTTCACTGGTTTCTGATACATGAAGTGTATGATATTCTGTTGTCTACTTTCCTTTTTGGTTTATTTTAAAAAAGAGTTTTAGAATAGTTTTATTTTTACAGAGAAGTTGAAAAGATAGTATAGATAGTTCCCAATAGCCTACACTGAGTTAGTCCTATTAATACTACCTTGTATCAGAGTATGGTATATTTGTCATAATTAATAAATCACTTAAACTATATTATTAACTAAAGTCCAGGCTTCCCTGGTGGCTCAGATGGTAAAGAATCTGCCTGCAATGTGGGAGACCTGGGTTTGATCCCTGGGTTGGGAAGATCCCCTGGAGAAGGGCATGGAAACCCATTCCAGTACTCTTGCCTGGAGAATTTCATGGACCGAGGAGCCTGTCCGTGGGTTATAGTCCATTGCGTTGCAGAGTCAGACATGACTGAGTGACTTTCACAAAGTCCATACTTTATTCAGATTTCTTACAGTTTTTACCTAGCATCCTTTTTCTGTCCCAGGATCCCATTAAAGATAGCATATTTATAGCTAGTTGTCTTCCCTCCTTAGGACTCTTGGCAGTAACAATTTCTCAGACTCCTTGGGAAATGATCTGGACAGTTTTGAGGAATACAGATCAACTACACTGTTGGAATACCAGACCACCTGACCTGCCTCTTAAGAAATCTGTATGCAGGTCAGGAAGCAACAGTTAGAACTGGACATGGAACAACACACTGGTTCCAAATAGGAAAAGGAGTACATCAAGGCTGTATATTGTCACCCTGCTTATTTAACTTATATGCAGAGTACATCATGCAAAATGCTGGACTAGATGAAGCACAAGCTGGAATCAAGATTGCCAGGAAAAATATCAATAACCTCAGATATGCAGATGACTCCAGCCTTATGGCAGAAAGTAAAGAAGAACTAAAGAGCCTCTTGATGAAAGTAAAAGAGGAGAGTGAAAAAGTTGGCTTAAAGCTCAACATTCAGAAAACTAAGATCATGGCATCCAGTCCCATCACTTCATGGCAAATAGATTGGGGAAACAGTGGCAGACTTTATTTTTTGGGGCTCCAAAATCACTGCAGATGGTGATTGCAGTCATGAAATTAAAAAAGACGCTTACTTCTTGGAAGGAAAGTTATGACCAACCTAGACAGCATATTAAAAAGCAGAGATATTACTTTGCCAACAAAGTAGTCAAGGCTATGGTTTTTCCAGTAGTCATGTATGAATGTGAGAGCTGGACTATAAAGAAAGCTGAGCTCCAAAAATTGATGCTTTTGAACTGCGATGTTGGAAAAGACTCTGGAGAGTCCCCTGGACTGCAGGGAAATCCAACCAGTCCATCCTAAAGGAAATCAGTCCTGAATATTCATTGGAAAGACTGATGTTGGAGCTGAAATGCCAATACTTTGATGTATTCTGATGGAAGAGCGGACTCATTTGAAAAGACCCTGATGCTGGGAAAGATTGAAGGCAGGAGGAGAAGGGGACGACACAGGATGTGATGGTTGGATGGCATCACCAACTCAATGGACATGAGTTTGAGTGAACTCCGGGAGTTGGTGATGGACAGAGAGGCCTGGCGTGCTGCAGTCCATGGGGTCGCAAAGAGTTGGACACGACTGAGCGGCTGAACTGAACACTGTAGAAAACTGCTCGACAGGCATTTGCTGATGTTTTTCTCATGATTAGATACGGTATGGTTTTGGTGAGGAAAATCACAGAAGCACAGTTCTATCACATCATATTATATCAAGGGCACATACTAGTAGCGTGACTTATCACTGTTTCGGCAGCCCTGAACACCAGGCTGAAGCAGTGTCTGTTCGATTTGCCATTGTAGGTTCCTCCCCGCCCTGAGCTGCTTTCCATGCTGTAGTCTTGGGAAGGAAGTCACAACGCACAGGCCATGCTTGAGTGAGGAGCTGATCTCTACCTCCTTGAGGGTGGAGTAGCTATATAAATTATTTGGAATTCTTCTGCATGGGAGATTTGTCTATTATTCCCCAGCCATTTATTCAATAATTTATTTACATCAATATGTACTTGTATGTTTATTTTACACTTTTTAGGTTTTAATCTACTTGTTACTCAAAAGCTTTGAACGTTGGGAGATCTTTCAGTTAGTTCCTGTGTCCCTTTGATACACCTCTATAATTGGGAGGGACTTTTTTTTTAAGCAATTACTAATTACTTTCTGGCACTATAAAATGGACCTGGCTCATACCATGTAATAATTCCTGTTGCATTCCTAGAATCAGCCACTTCTCCATGGAGCCTTGGTTTCCTTTATTGGACAGTGGTATTTAAGACTGTCTGGTATTTAAGATCTGAGTGCTAAGTGTGCTCATTGTTACTGGAGTGTAGGTGATTCAAGGCCCTTGTGTGTTTTGTATGTTAGCCAATATCTTTCTAGGTTATTATCTTTTGATTTTGTTTATGAAGTTTGCTCAAATACATAATGTATTATGTTTGCCAGGGCTGCCATAACAAAATACCACAGGCTGGATGGTTAAAACAGCTGTTTATCGTCTCATAGTTCTGATGGCTGGAAGTCCAAGGTCAAGGTGTGGGCTAGTTTAGTTTTTTCCTGAGGTCTTTCTCTTGGATTGCAGGTGGTCACATTCTCACTGTGTCCTCATATCATACCTTGGTCTGTGTGTGTGTCCTAATCCCTTCTTCTTGTAAGAATACCAGTCATATTGGATTACGGCCCACTCTGAATACCTCATTTTAGCTTACTTGCCTCTTTAGAGATCTTATCTCCAAATACAGTCACATTCTGAGATTACTGGACGTTAAGACTTCAACATACAAGTTTTGGGAGAGGGACACCATTCAGCCCATAACACATACTAATTTAAGGACTTTCAAATAAGTGTTTCCATTTAAATATGCATTCTTAGACTGAGAGCAAGTGACTATATCTTTATATGAGAGATATAGAGAAAGACAGATTTTTAGTGCATTTATAGTTTATCTGAGGGAGGGGGGATGGGCTATAAATCCCTGGTGAGTCATCCTTCAGAAAGCTGAACCATGCGTTCCGGGCTCATGTCACCAGGTCTGAGGAATAACAAGTATTCTCCTGCTCGGGATTTTATCCTCACCAACTGAAAGCATCGTTAATACTCTCAGTTATCTAATACTACTACCCTGTGAATGCTACCTCACCAGAAGCCAATTCCCAGACTCTGGCTATGAGACTTTTAGCTGTGCCACAGAGCCTAGGGCATTTCAGTTTAACACGGGCACCTTACAAGGCACAGAGGCTTTCCACCTTAGTGGTTTCTAAGCAATCAGTTGACTTAGCACCTGAGGTGTAAACGAGAACACAGCTCTCAGGTCTGCTATGGGTTCATCCTCACTGCCAACCTAAGGTATAATCCCACCATCAACCACCGCAGATAAAGGTTTACATACTCAAGTTAATCATTTCAGTCTACTTTGTATTTCCTTTCACAACCGGGACACAATCAACATATTTTCTTCCATATTCTCATACAACCTAGTACTAGTAGCTGGGTTTAAATTCAACATGAACTTCTCCATCACTGTCAGTGTATGAATCTTTTACTTCTTCTTCCCCGGCTATATCACGCATTCAATCTGTCACTCAGGTTTCTCCTCGGGGCGCACCCATGCCTCCATCCTCTTTTATTTATATACCGGTGGCCGGTGATACATCTGGACTTGTGCCATCTCATCTGACTTACTCAATGGTTTTCCCGACACAGCTTCTGGCTCCACGGTCAGATCAGTCTTCCTAACACAGCAGGTGTGTTAGGAAGACTGATCACACCTTGCTTACAGACTTTAGTAGCTGGCCTCTTCACCTGCTTGCCAACCGGCCCATGTGGGGACTCATCAGAACGTAATTTGGAAAACCACTGCCTTATATGAATCATCTGTTCCAACATGGTTTCCTTAATATGCCTCTTGTATTTCTACTTCAGTCCTGGAGTGTGCGCTTCCTGCCTGCGATGTCTCCTTCCCTCCTTATCCTCCCCTCCCTCCTCTCCTTTCTTTCTTCTATTTTTTTTTCCTGGCTTAATTAACTTTTTCCCCATCAGGATTCTACCCTCTTCCAGAGACTTCTAAATTACTTTCATTGTAAATTTTAGAATTTGTTAGCATTACTCGTTTTTCCTTTAGCATACTCTATTTTAGATTGTTTGTATTAATGTATACGTAACTGACTTCGAAAATAATTTTCTTATATATAGTAAGATTTGGTGCTAGTTGGTGCTATGCATACAGGTGTTTTGCCTTTATTTTTTAACCTCTGTATTGAACAGAACCAGTCAAATGAACAAATATTATGTCCCTAACACCTAAATGTTGTAAAGAGTAGAAACCAATAATGTATTTCATTTGGAACACGGAAAAGATTAAATGTCTTAGTGAATAGTGGGACAATTTTTAAAGACCACCACTGTTCATATTATAATTTATTGCTCCAATGAGAATATACTGGATAATTTATTACTAACATTGTAATATTTTCTCAGTTATTTTTTGGGTTCATTTCCTTTAATATTGGGCTCTACTGTAGATGTTTGCAACCTGGGAGGTCAGGCATAAAGCCAAAGCATGAGCACATAGTGTACAAAAGCAAATAAAGTTTATTTTAGAAGGCCACCTACAAGATAAACTTACAGTTTAGAAAGGGAGTATTTACTACAAATAAAGTTGACCTATAAATATGAATATCATTTCAGTTACAGAGGCAGGAAGAAATAGTTGCTTATTTCCTCTTAATCTTATTTTTGCCTAAAGAGGCGAGAACTTTGCCAAAATACTCATAATACCCTTTCCTCCCGTTAAGGTAAAGTTGCCTATATGAACACTGACTATGCTGAAAAACACTGCTTAAAAAAGGAAATAAAATTTATGGGAATGCAGTAGTGAGGATGGTTCTTGTATCATTTTTCATATATGAAAAATACTTGAAATAGCTATCTTCTGGACAGATGTTAAGACACAATCCAACTTCCACCAAAATTGTCTGAAAATTACATGTTCAAAGGGCAATCTAAGAAGCAATGAATAAGGGTGCGCTCAATACTAGAATTAATGTCATCAAAGCATAAAAGTTAAGCATCAATTCATATAAAAACTGATTAAATACTTTTCTGATTAAGATTCTAAAAACAAAGTTATTGTAGAATTTTTGGAAGATATACAAAAGCACTAAAAAGACAATAAAAATCACCAAGAAATTCCATGACTGAATAAGCCATCTTCTTTTATAAATGTATTTGTTACAATTTTTACAAAACTTTTCACAAGCCTGATATATCAAAGTCTTTCAAACTTTAAAAAATGCATCAATAATATTTTAATAAACTGATCAATTTAACATTTAAACAAATTACAAAAGCACTAATTCCAAGGATTTAAACTTCCTTTTTTATTACTCTTGTCATTCTTTGAAAAACACTGAAAGGGCTTCCTTGGTGGCTCAGTGGTAAAGAATCCGCCTGCCAATGCAGCAGACACGGGTTTGATCCCTGAATCCAGGAAGATTCCACATGCCGCAGAGCAACTAAGCCCGTGTGCCACAACTACTAAGCCTGTGCTCTAGAGCCCAGGAACCACGTGTCAGAACTGCTGAAGCCTGCATGTCCTAGAGTCCAGGCTCGGCACCAAGAGAAGCCGTCACAATGAGAAGCCCAGGCACTGCAATGAAGAGTAGCCTCTGCATGCTGCAACTAGAGAAGAGACCTAGCAACAAAGAACCAGCACAGCCAAAAATAAATAATTAAAAAAATGAAAAATAAAGCCACACACAAATAGAACAGTGTTAATAAAACAAATCCCTCTATCAGCTAGTTTTTTTTAAATTATAGTAGATTTACAACGTTGTAATTGCTGTAGTAAATCAACTATACTTCAATTAAAAAAAATTGTCACCCTGCTTATTTAACTTATATGCAGAGTACATCATGAGTAACGCTAGGCTGGAAGAAGCACAAGCTGGAATCAAGACTGCCGGGAGAAATATCAATAACCTCAGATATGCAGAGGACACCACCCTTTTGGCAGAAAGTGAAGAGGAACTAAAAAGCCTCTTGATGAAAGTCAAAGAGGAGAGTGAAAAAGTTGGATTAAAGCTCAACATTCAGAAAACTAAGATCATGGCATCCAGTCACATCACTTCATGGGAAACAGATAGAGAAACAGTGGAAACAGAGCCAGACTTTATTTTGGGGGGCTCCAAAATCACTGCAGATGGTGACTGCAGCCATGAAATTAAAAGACGCTTACTCCTTGGAAGAAAAGTTATGACCAACCTAGATAGCATATTCAAAAGCAGAGATATTACTTTGCCAACAAAGGTCCGTCTAGTCAAGGATATGGTTTTTCCAGTGGTCATGTATGGATGTGAGAGTTGGACTGTGAAGAAAGCTGAGCGCTGAAGAATTGATGCTTTTGAACTGTGGTGTTGGAGAAGACTCTTGAGAGTCCCTTGGACTGCAAGGAGATCCAACCAGTCCATTCTGAAGGAGATCAGCCCTGGGATTTCTTTGGAAGGAATGATGCTAAAGCTGAAACTCCAGTACTTTGGCCACCTCATGCGAAGAGTTGACTCATTGGACAAGACTCTGATGCTGGGAGGGATTGGGGGCAGGAGAATGGGTCGACAGAGGATGAGATGGCTGGATGGCATCACTGACTCGATGGATGTGAGCCTGAGTGAACTCTGGGAGTTGGTGATGGACAGGGAGGCCTGGAGTGCTGCAATTCATGGGGTTGCAAAGAGTCGGACACGACCGAGTGACTGAACTGAACTGAATTGCTGTAGTATAGCAAAATGACTCAGTTATACAGATACATGTATTCTTTTTCATACTCCTTTTCATTATGGTTTATCCAAGGATACTGAATACAGTTTACTGTGCTATAAGGTAGGCTCTTGTTTATCCATTCTATATATAATAGTTGGCATCTGCTAACCTATAACTCACAATCCATCCTTCCTCCACCCCTACCTCCTGGCAGCCACAGGTTTGTTCTGAGTCTGTTTCTGTTTGCTGGATGGGTTCATCTGTGTCATGTTTTAAATTCCATACATAAGCGATACCATATAGTATTTGTCTTTCTTTTTCTGACTTACTTCACTTAGTATGATAATCTCCAGTTGTACCCATGTTGTTGCAAATGATGCTATTTTGTTCTTTGTTATGGTTGAGTAGTATTCCCTTGTATATACGCACTACATCTTTATCCATTCATCTGTTGATGGACATGTAGGTTGTTTCCATGTCTTGGCTATTGTGAATACTGTTGCTATGAACATAGGGGTGCATGCATCTTTTTGAATTATAGTTCTGTCTGGGTATATGCCCAGGAGTGGGATTGCTGGATCATATGATAATTCTATTTTTAGCTTTCTGAGGAAGCTCCATACTGTTTTACATCATGGCTGCACCAACTTACATTGCCACCATTGAAGGAGGATAACTGCCTTTATCTCCACACCCTTTCCAGCACTTATTTGTAGACTTTTTAATGATGGCCATTCTGACAGGTGTGTAATTTTGATTTTCATTTCTCTAATAATTAGTGGTGTTGAGCATCTTCTCATGTGCCTATTGGCCATATGTATGTCTTTGGAGGAATGTTTAGTTAGGTCTTCTGCCCATTTTTTTGATTGGGTTGTTTTTCTGTTGTTGTTGAGTTACATGAGCTGTTTTTATATTTTGGATATTAAGCCCTTGTCTGTTGCACTGTTTGCAAATATTTTCTCTGTCTGTAGGTTGTCTTTTCATTTTGTTTATGGTTTCCATTGCTGTGCAAAAGTTTGTAAGCTTGATTAGGTCCCACTTGTTTATTTTTGTTTTTATTTCTAGTGCCTTGGGAGACCTAAGAAAACATTGGTATGATTTATGTCAGAGAATATATCACGTAGTTTTAAAAATTAACAGTGATCCAGTCTTAACATTTTGACATTATCTTTTCAAGTTTCTCTACAATCTTACAATATTATCTTAACATTTTAAAGACCAATATTAAAAAAAGTTCTAATTATGTTATAAAATATCATAATTTAAACAATCAATTGATATCTTAGAGCACATAAATTTTTATCCTTAAAAGTCTTTCTATAATGACTACTAATAGCAATTATTTATCAACATTTTATATTAGGCAGTATATTAAACACTTTTGAGATATCATTTCAACTTAGTTTTCATACTAACACCTAGAGATAGGTGATATTTTCATACCTATTTTATAAATGCAAAAACTGAGCCTTACAGAAGTTTTAAAAAAATCCAGCGTCAAATATCTTGTAAGTTTATTGGCTACATTCGAAGTCAGGCATTCTCACTGCAAAATCCACACTTAAACTGTTTATTTCCTAATGACATATCGTAGAAGTGGAATAGCTAAGTCAAAGGGGCTGAGATTTTGAAGATCTTTGATATATATTGCCAAATTGCTCTTTGGAAAAGTAACAATTTATATTCTTTTAAGGAATGTATAAAATACCCATTTAAGGACTACGTAATAACACAAAAGTCAAACAAGTAAAATACAGTAGGAGATTCGGTAGGCATTTTTTCCAGTGGATGAATCGTGTTTTTAAGATAATATATTGATTAGAAAAATCACATGGTACATAAATTGATACTTAGAGGAAAACATCCCCAAATATTATAGTTAATGATGCTAACATTTAATTTCAGAACTATCTTAATTTTCCCTGAATTATCTTTGTATTACAAGTTACTGCTCTAATAATAGAATTGCAACTGTAGTTTGTTAAAAGTAAGCATAACAAATAGCTTATTGCTGGTAATAAACCATATAACACCAATACGTAATATGACCATACTCATTGGCACCCGGGGTTGCTCAGTTGGCAAATTCTCCTTATTCCACTGCTTTCAGAATCATGCTCCCAAAAAAACAAAAAATGTTAATTATAGTGTTCTGTCACATTAAAGGAGAAACTCAATGAGAAGAGAGATTAACTAAAATGGAATAGCTAATATTAAAGAAACAAAACATAGGATCGAAAATCAGAATGATGAAAGACAGATGTACCAGGCTCGTTATGGCGAGTCAGTCATAATTCACAAGATACCATGTACAGTCTTAAAGAGCAATGCAAAATAAAACATTCCAGGCCCTCATCACAGAGTATAAACAAACCCCATCTGCCTGTAATTCACTTTACACTGAAGACTGATACCAGTGAAATGAACATAAAATAGCCTGGCCTAAGGATAGTAAACGTGCGGAGGTCTCCCAGCTGTTCATTCCTGTGACCAAGAGAGAAACTGCTACTCATTCACTGCACTCTTTTCTGCCGACCCTGGTCTCGGAAACTTGTCAACACAGCACCAACATGAGTTCACAACAAAGGACAGAGGCTAAGTGGATTTAACTTGCCCTTCCTTTTTGCTTTTGGCCATCCTTGTTTTAAACCTTTATTTCTCTAGGTGGTGTCATCCTAAATTTGGATCAAGCTCAACTACCAGGTTATGTTCTTAAACATCACACGTCTCTTCTTTGAGGGAAAGTCACTTTAACGGAATTATTATTACTTTTTAATAATACATTCTTGTTTCTTCTTGAGGTACAGTATAAGAAACTGCCATATGAAACCCATGACTATAAATAACAGGGGAAAAGTATTAAGAGCATTGTGTATTATATTGGTATTCCTGTATATTAAATCTCATATGTGAGATTTACCTTGGAATTCAGTACTTAGCTTTCTTTGAAAAAATGATGCCCTACCTTCTATCTGATAAGAATTATATTGCTCCTTTTTTCCCTACCGACTAGTTGCCAGGAAGCCGATAACGCAAAATTTGTTGTTCAATCATGATGAGCCTTAGGACTGGCATATTTATACAGTACTTGTATTCACAGGTTTTTATTTTCTATTTTGATTGCTATTTTTTCCTAGTCTTAATTAATTTTTCTTTATTTTCTAACATATACATTTGGCAAATGATTTCTCAGATAATTTGAAAAAACACAACAGAGCATAAACAAATAGTCAAAATGTACTGGTCACGACGACTAAGCACAGAATTCAGCTCTATGGTACCAGAGAACCAAAAAGGCATTGTTTAGTTTGGGTAGCTGAGTTTGGGAACCATAGGTGGTTCCCCAACTTAGCCACATGTTAAAATATTTTGGAGGGCTTCTTTTTAAATACTGTTTTTGTTGTTGTTTAAAATGTATAGGTAATCTAAAAAATAAAGTAGAAAATGTAAAGTAAAAAATCTCCCATTTTGAAACACTATTTCACCAAAGAAGGATGCAAACAATTTCCAGAACAGCTTATGGTCAACTAATTTGAATATAGAAAACACATGAATAGTCAAAATGGTAAATACTCAAACTCCTCATTTCCTAATTATCTTATTCAATTTTGCTATGCTCTTGAAGTTATTTATGGCTATTCTATGTGTGCAGTGGAAATACTAAGTACTGTGGATGTCTCGTCCCAGCTCCACGCTTGGTGACATCACACTGGTAGTGTGAAACAGGCTATTATTGTTGGAAGTATTTACATCATGGAAATTGGTAAATGATATGAATCAGTCCCTTTGCTCCCGTTGTTAAGCATTCCCAGCACTCCACTGCCTATATGTCTTTTAGCCAAGTGAAACTATAGTGTGCTTTTATCAGGAGGACAATGAAATACTATATGTAGAAAGAATTCACAGAATTTAGTGAAAACAAAAAGGCAGGCTATTCTGGCATCCAAGTTTATATTTATAAAAGGCTTCATGCAAGATAAAGAGGGCAAATGTATTTTGCCCTTTCTGTTTGAAGGTTAGGTCTCTAACAGTAACACAGACTCTGAGTTTTTAGAATAAAATCAGAATCTTAAACAAGAGGGAATTTTAGAAACAATCTATTTTATAACAGTAGTTTTCTGAATTTTTTCAAAGTAGTATTTTTCCCCTCAGAGGAAATCTTTCTTGGGATCATCAAAAAATAAGAGATGAATGCAAATAAATGAGGCAAATGTGTTAAGTTGTCCTAGAGAATTCAATTTAGTTTCACTGATTGTAGAATCCTCGGAGGAATCCTAAACCCTTAAACTATTTGAAAAGCTCTCTATAAATGGTTTGTTGTTGCTGCTGCTGCTGTCGCTTCAGTCGTGTCCGACTCCGTGCGACCCCATAGACAGCAGCCCACCAGGCTCCCCTGTCCCTGGGGTTCTCCAGGCAAGAACACTTTAGAAGCTCCCAAATCTGTCCAGATACAAGGAACAACTGGGAATGAGAATCTTTGGAAGTGGGGCCAAAGAATCTGAATTTCTGAATTCTGCGTCTTCAAGAAACTAAGGTGTGACGACATTAGGTTACTTTAGTTTTGGATTAAAGCTGATTATGATTAAGCAATATGCAGTTCATATGCTAAGGTCAAAGTGTATTTTTAAAAGTAATGTGAAAATGACTATAGGCTATCTTGACTTTTGCCAAACTCCGTCCTTACTTAAACACTAAAATAAATGTTAAGAGATTATAAGGAGAAAGTTATATAAAGTGGTAAAAATTAGTAAATCCTTGAAAATAACAAATTTGTGCCTGTTTATGGCCAAATGATTACAGTTGGTACAGGGTCCAGTGATAACCCATGTATCTGTGTATATCTTGCTAAATGAGTCATTATGCTACTGTTTAAACTTCTGCCATCAAGTAGCAGAAGTTCATGCATGATTACCGCAAAATAATACACAACTTTGTATTATACAAATTTTAAGAAAAGATCTGTTGCTAAGAATTCTCTAGTAGAGAATTCCCACTTAGTAAAACACGTGGTCTTAAAGAAAGTATGAAAATTACAATCAGGAATAAAAAGCCCATGAGAAAAGCCCCAACCCTGAATACTTTAACCAGTGATACAAGTTTAAAACTGCCGAGGAGAAAAAAAAACACAGTAAAAAAAAAAAATTCCTTTGTAAGACTTTATACATGTTTTAATTATAGTCATCAAGAGCTATGAAGCTTGGAATTTTCATGTCGTCAGAGCTAAACTTCTAACTTTACTTCAGAGCTCTAATTTCTACTCTAAAAGGAAACCTAAAGATAACACTAAAGGGAAGAAATCAATCCACAGCAAATCAGACTAGCATTTCATCATCCTGTTCTCTCCCCTGGCCATCACCTCACCCTCCAACTACCAGGCCTACTGTGTGGTAGACCCAGACTAAAGAAAAATATTCAAAAATAATGCTGAACTCAAAACAGAATATCCTAGAGAATCACCAGCTTTTGAGGCCCTCAAGGAACTAGGCTTCCTGTGGATAGTGCTGTATAGAATGCCATAATAACTAAAAGAAGACAACGTTTCCTAAAGTCGACAGCATTCCCCAGTGTACCAGGCCTAATTTTTCCATTCTAATCGTCACTACAAATAAGAAACTCATACATAGGATAGGTATTATTGTTCTATCTCTATAGATAAGGCTCAGAAACCAATGATATTATGAATAAAGTACCCACCAAGTATCGAAGCCAAAGCAAAATACAGAACTTCCAATTTTAAAACCTGTGTTCTTTGCTCTATACCAAAAAACTCTGTAATTCATACAGTGTGTAACCCCTAGCATATATCTTCAACATCAGTAGTTGAATGAAAATCAATGTTCACAAGTTATCTAAGTAATTGTGAATTGTGACCCACTAACGTATTACTGTCACATATAAAAAGATATCTGAGACCCATTTTCTAACATTTTTATTAAAGTGTAGTTGATTTATAGTGTGCCAGTTTCTGCTGTACAGCAAAGTGATTCAGTTTTTTATATCCATACATACATGTAGATAATTCTTTTTCATATTATTTTCATTATGGTTTATTGTAAGATAGTGAACATAGTTAGTTCCCTGTTCTATATAGTAGGCCCTTATTTATATATTATATTTTATAAACACTAGTTTGTATTTGCTAATCCCAAATTCCTAATTTACCCCTCCTCCCTTTTCCCTTTGGTAACCATTGGTCTGCGTGCCGGTTTCTGGCTTGTGAATGAGTTCACCCGTGTCATATTCTAGACTGCACATGTGAGTGATACACTATTTGTCTTTAACTGTCTGACTTACTTCACTCAGTACAGTAATCTGTTGGTTCATCCATGTTGGTGCAAGTGGTATTACTTCATTCTTTTTTATGGCTGAGTAGTATTTCATTGTATATGTGTACCACATCTTCTTTATCCATTCACCTGTCAATGGACACTTAGGTTGCTTCCATGACTTGGCTAATGTGAATACTGCTGTCAGGAACAAAGGGGTGCATGTATCCTTTTGGATTATAGTTTTTTCTGGATACACGCCCAGGAGTGAGATTGCCAGATCATACAGTAATTCTGTTTCTAGCTTTCTAAGGAAACTTCACACTATTCTCCACAAATAGTAACTATATGAATTTACATTCCAACCAACCGTGTAGGAGGGTTCCCTTTTCTCCACACCCTCTCGCCAGCATTTGTTATTTGCAGATATTTTAATGATGGCCATTCTGACCAGCATGAGGGAATACCTCAGGGTAGTTTTGATTTGCATTTCTCTAATAATTAGCGACATTGAGCATCTTTTCATGTTCCTGTTGGGCATCTGTATGTCTTCTTTGGAGAAATGAGACCCATTTTTTGACTGTGTACAAAGTCTACAAAAGGAATATTGACATGTTTAATCAACATTCACATGCTCTACATTCCTATCAAAATTGTTAAGTGGCCATACTTGATGGAGTTAAGAATTACTCACATCATCTGACCAACCCCTGACTCTTGAATAACTCTCAACTCAGAGAAACTATTTCTTTATTTAGCCCCTTAAACACAGGATCTGTTAAAACCCAAACTCAGCATTAGCCCCATCAACATTAAAGATAAGGAGAGTTTGGCTGTAATCTAAAGTTTAAAAAAGGCTTCTGGTGAAGAAAAATTGCACATAAACCACTTCTGGATATGTTGAGAAAACTTCCTCTCTTGAAGTACACGCCTCTACACAAATAAAAAGGAGATGAGTAAGAAAAGCCATAAACATGGGTTCTATGCTGACCTCCAAGTGAACTTCCCTGAATTGAACTCAGATTTAAAATTGCTGCCAAGTCCTCCCACTGTGCATTCATATCTGCTGTGCAATCCATACTGTAGTCATCTACAGTGCCCTCACAAACAAGCATAGCAACTCTCTCCTGGGCTCCAACCAGTCTAAACTGAACTGAATTATTTTCCTTTCAAATAATCTGTTAATTTCTCTCCATTACACAAAAACAGATCGCACTGACGGCATACTTTGTGACAGGCACTGTATATTCCAGAAATAAGGATACCACTGTGAAGTCCCCATTGCTTTTTAATTAAAACTAAACGTGTGATGATTTGGAAATCAAAACAGTCTATTTTCATATTTCTTAAACCACTTCCTTCATTTCACTTGTTCACATCTAATAGGCCTGTTATTTCCAGTTCAATAATTTCTTTTTCTCATGCCACTCCTTAGAGCTAGAACAATCTTTCTATTTATGTTGAGAACTCTCCCTCTTTTCATAGGCATCCTGCGTGTTACTCTTTGTTTAATGAGGTTTAGAGAAGGTTTGGTCTCCTTATTTTGTTAAACAAATAATCAATAACAGAACTCATAAAAATTGAATCACCAGAACGTAAAAATTAAACATTGTGAAAGCATCTAAAGATAGTCTCTATGTTCTCTCCGAGGTGGTCAGCTGATGAGAGGATGTCTAAGTACTTTCTTTGTACAAGCAAATCAGAGAGGAGGGAACTTTATACTATCCTGGGCAACTCATCAACAGAAAAAAGAAAGCAAACATGTGCCAGAATAACTATACCACCGCCTCATTTAATCCTGACATCACTCATAGCAGGAAACCAGCCTGACAGTTTGGCACCAACAAGCTCTCTGGCTCTCAGGAAATGTCACTGTTTCAGGACAGCACTTTTGGATGATCCTACTCCCACTCTTGAGAAATGGTACAGAATCCACCAATTCTGACTTTACAGCTTTTTGCTCCCTAAAAAAAAAAAAAAAAAAAAAAAAAGTGATTAAACAAAGGACAGCTGATATGTCCATTGAAAAGAAAGGGTTGTTAAAATTCCTTGTCATGAGAGAACTGTTTTATGTTAAGGAGACAGAGAAAAAAAAAGCCAGTTAAATGCAATGTGTAATCCCTGATTGAAATCTGTTGTTATTTTTGTTCTGGTTGTTCTTTGTAAAACAATAATGCAGCTACATAAGGTATTATTAGAACAACTTGGGCAATTTGAATACAGACTGTACTTTAGCTGTTAATATCTTATCATTGTTATTTTCTTAGGTGATATTAATCATGTGGCTATACAAAAGAATGCACTTGTTTAGGAGACACAGTAATCAGGACTAAAATGTTATAATGTCTTCAATTTACTTTTTTAAAATACAAATTTAATTTTACTATAGATTTACAAAAAAATTATAATGACAGAACAGACAGTTCTCATGTACCATACATGTATAATATCATATATGAAATAAGTCGCCAGTCCAGGTTCAATGCATGATACTGGATGCTTGGGGCTGGTATCTGGGATGACCCAGAGGGATGATACGGGGAGGGAGGGGGGGAGGTTCAGGATGGGGAACACATGTAAGTAATTAACCTCCAATTAAAATAAATATATTTATATTTATAGTATGGTACATTTGCACAGTTAATGAACTATTAACAATACATTATATTTAATTAAAGTTCATATTTTACTCAGATTTGCTTAGTTTCTGAAATCCTACGGACAGAGGAGCCTGATGGGCAACAGTCCATGGGATCACAAAGAGTCAGACATGACTTAGCAACTAAACAACAAATTTTAGGATACCATCTGGAATCTCACTCCATTTGTGACATGACATTTAATCACCATGTCACCCCAAGCAACCCAAAAAGTTTCCCAAACCTTATTTTTTATGATTTGATAGTTCTGAAGATTACTGGTCAAGTAATTTTTATAATGTCCCTCAACTGGTACCAGGGTAGGGGTTTGGGGAGGAATACCACAAAGATAATGTGTCGTTTTCCTGACATATCAAGGGTACATATGATCAACCCTTATCACTGATGACAACCTGGATCATGTGGCTGTAGAAGAAATTATCAGGTAAGGTTACTAAATACTCCCTGCCAAAACACTGCCCCACTTCCCATACCATACCTTTTGGAAGGAAATGACTATATACAGCCTATATACTTAAGGAATGAAGTTATGCTCCACCTCTATGAGGGCAGAGTATTTACATAAATTATTTGTGATTCTTCGGCATGGGAAATTTTTCTATTCTCTTCCATTCATTGATTAAACCATCATTTCTATCAGTATGAACTTTGGGCTCTAACACAATAGTACTTTATTTTGCTGCTCAAATTGTTCTAGATTTGGTCACTGGGATCTCTTTTAGTTGACTTTTATGTCCCTTTGATACACCCCCCATCATTGTTTTTATTTTTATCTTTTTTGAACACTTTGTTATTGTGTGATACTAAAAGATGGTCAAGGTTCATCTTGTATATTTCTTGTCCCATTCCTAGAATTAGCTGTTTCTCCAAGGAGTGCTCCAATTAGCTATTTCTCCAAGAATACATTTCTTTTACTAGAGAAATAGATCTGAAACCAAGATATAGGTGCTGGGTGTGCTGATTACAACTGGAGTATTGTTGGTTCTAGGCCTTTTTTGGGTCTATTTTATATCTTAACTAATACTGATTTTGTTGATGAATTTTGCTAATATGAATATGTTATACATTTGTGAACCTTTGTATTAAATGTCTGCATTTATATCAGATAAGCCTTTCTTATGCTGAGAGCAAGGAAATACTTGTATCTCTCTATATGTTTAGTTCATATGGAGTTTATTTTATTGGCGGCGGGGGGCGGGGGGGTTGGGGGGGATGGGCTGTAAATTCCTGGTGACTTTCTTACCCTTCACAAAGCTGAACCATTGGTTTGGGACTCATGTCACCAGGTCAGAGGAATTACAAGTCTTCTGCTGGGGATTTTATCTTCACCACCAGGAAACCACATCGTTAACAGTCTCTGCCTTACCTAACAATACTATACCCTGAGAATGTTACTTCACCAGAAGCCAGTCCCCAGACTCTGGCTATGGGATTTTTAGCTGTGCCACAGAGCCTAGGGTTTTTCAGTTTAACACAGGCATTCTACAAGGCACAGAGGCTTTCCAGCTTAGTGGTTTCTAAGGAATCAGCTGACTTTAGGACCTGAAGTGTAAACAAGAACACAGCTCTCAGGTCTGCTATGGGTTCATCCTCACTGCCAACCTAAGGTATAATCCCACTGTCAGTCACAGCAGTTAAAGTTTACATACTCAAGTTAATCGCTTCAATCCACTTTGTATTTCCCTCTAGAATGTGGACTCAACATATTTTCCATATTCCCATATAATCTAGTATCACTGGATTTAAATTCAATATGAGGTTCTTTTTTTAATGCTTTAAAAGTATCCGTTTTGGGACTTTTCTAGCGATCCAGCAGTTAAGACTGTGCTTCCCACTGCAAGGGGTGTGGGTTCAATCCCTGGTCAAGGAACTAAGATCGTGCATGCCAAATAAATGAATAAGTAAAATACTTAAAAATACCCATTTTATTCATAAATTATAATTATGATGAAGATCTTCTGTAAAACTGAAGACTCTACAAGACCTTTCATGATGAGTTGCCAATGAAGAAGTCCTGTTATGTTGCCAGCCTGGACTGGCTCACCTCTCTGCATCTGTCCATATGTGGCAGCAAGACAGTATTTCTTTTCCTTCCTTTTTAAAAAAAAAACAAAACAAAACTTAATTCTTTCTCTTTATTTCTATTTTTAACTGATGAATAAATGATATTCAGTCCATGGGGTCATGAAGAGTCGGACATGACTTGGTGACTGAACAACAACATAAATGACATTTAACATAGTAATCTCAAATGCACAACATGACTTGATATTTGCATATACTGGAAAATGGTCACCACAATAAGTCTAGTTAACATCCGTCACCATACACAGTTATAAGAATTTTCTGTAAGAACATTTAAAACCTACTCTCTAAACAATTTTCAAATATGCAATACAGTGTTGTAAACTATATCACCATGCTATGCATTACATCCTAGGATTTACTTATAACTGTACATTCTGTACCTTGCGACCCTCCTTACCTGTTACTATCAGTGTATGGATCTTTGACTCCTCCTTCCCCTCCTACAACATCTATCTAATTTGTAACCCAGTCATGCTGGTTTTTCCTTGGTGAGCATCCACACATTCATCCTCTGCTTTTATTTTCAAACCAGTGGCTGAAGATATATATGTTCATGTTCATGTCATCTCAACCTACCTACAGAATGGTTTCCCAACACAGCTGCTGGCTCCACTGTTAGATCAGTCTTCCTAATTGTACTTCCTACACTCACTGTGGCTTCCCTGGTGGCTCAGACGGTAAAGCGTCTGCCTGCAGTGTGGGAGACCCGGGTTTGATTCCTGGGTCAGGAAGATCCCCTGGAGAAGGAAATGGCAATCCACTCCAGCACTGTTGCCTGGAAAATCCCATGGACGGAGGAGCCTAATAGGCTACAGTCCACGGGGTTGCAAAGAGTCAGACACGACTGAGCGACTTTACACTTACTGTACTGACTTAAAGACTTCAATAGCTGGCCTCCTTGCCCGCTTGTGAACCAGCCCATGTGGGAGCTCAAGAGAGCATAACTTGAAAACCACTGCCTTATATAAACCATGTGCTTCAACATGGTGTCCTCAATGTGCCTCTTGTATTTCTACTTGTCCTGGAGTGTGTGCTTCTTGCCTGTAATGCCCCCCTCCCTCATCTTTCCTCTTTGCTACGTGGATCATGCAGCTTTCTCACCTTGTTTATCTGTAGCTGCCATTCCAACAGTGAGAAAAGTTTGGTGTTCGACTCCAGTATATAGTGATTTCAGAACTGTTAACCCATACCTTCATGGGATACAGTTTAAATCAAGTACAGTGGTAAATGCAGTTCTTTTTTACTTTAGCCTTATAGCTCCCAGTAATTTCCAAAGTTACTTAAATCCTCACCCTTTTCCTTCACTCCCTTCAATAAAGTTGTTCAATGTATTTGTAACATAGTTCTGTCATATTCTGTATTCCATCCTGTATTCCTCAATCTCCAAAATGCTTTTAAAAATTTTGCATATATTAAGATTCACTCTTGGTGCTGTAAAGTTGTATGGGTTCTGACAGTGCAACTCACCAGGCTCCTCTGTCCATGAAATTCTCTAGGCAAGAATACTGGAGTGGGTAGCCATTCCCTTCTCCAGGGGATCTTCCCTACCCCAAGGAATGAACCTGAGTCTCCTGCATTACAGGCAGATTCTTTACCATATAAGCCACCAGGGAAGCCTAATGTCATAAATCCACCATTATAGGGTCATAAGGAATAGTTCTATTACCCTATGAAAACCCTTGTGATTTGCCTATTTAACACCCCCAAACCCTGGCAACCACCGCAGTTTAAAATCTCTATAACTTTGGGACCTTCCTGGTTGTCCAGTGGTTAAGACTCTGTGCTTCCACTGCTGTTACTATTGCATAATATATGTATATGTGTGTGTGTGCGCATGTAAGTATGTGTGTATGCACGTGTGTGTGTGTGTCTATATAAATCAACCATTACAAACTGTTAACAACAGATGATTCTAGGTCAAGGGTATTATAGATAGATGTTTATTATATTCTTAAATTTTCTGTAGCATTAACATTATTCAATAAAAAACAGTGAAATACATTTACAAAAGAAGGTAAGAAAGAATGAAAGCCATATAACAGCATTTTCATTAAGTATTTTTTCCTCAAATGATTAAGTATGTATGTTTTTGCTTAAATACATCCCTTTGAAAACATGTAACTAGATTTGTTCTGTTATGCTACCTATAATCTGTCTTTAATTAGAACTGCTAGTCCATTAATGTTTATTGCAATTCTGATGCATTTAGGGTTTAAATCTTATTCTGTACTTTATATTTTTTCTACCTGTGCCTTTTCTTTTCTTCTTTGGAATGAATGTGGCCTAGTTCTTTATAGTTCTTTGGTTTCTAGTTTTATGCTATTATACAACTCATATTGGATGAATCCTTGGTAGCGTTTCCTGTCCCAACATGCCCCATGAGAACAGGAAAACCAAAACAAGGTCATCCGGTTTCAGGAAATGCCTGTGAGTGAAAGGTAGCTTTAGTGTTCCCTTTACCTTGCTGGGCTTTTGGCCTCTGAATAACATACTTCCGAGTCAGTTTGGTGGTGTATTTTTAAAAAAACAGAAGGCATTTATTTTGATTTGTAGAGGAGATCACTATTAAACATCGTATTTCCCAGCCATTCCATATAACAATAGCATTTTCTTTACATAATACTGAATGGTTATAAAGTTTTAGATTATGTTGCCAACTGGTGTTTTATTTTCATTTTATTTATAAGAATATTCAGGGTCCTAATAGCTTTCATCAACAGTATATTTTGAAATGTTATTAAATATTTTATCTAGCATTTTTTCATGTTCTCAGTGGGAGTGCCCATCACAGTTACATTTTTGTCCACCAGACCACTGAAAATGAAACTTTAAATTGCTCTTTAAATTTTCAGAGGCTTTGTTCTAAAATGGACAGTCAGAACAATCTATAAGAAGAAAGGAAATCAGTCTCTTAGGCATTTCTGGGGCCAGAGGACACAAGTTGAGATGTGGGAGTTGCCTATATGTGATGTGAATTATGTAAATCAGCCACCTAAACTACTGATTATACATGAGAGTTCCTAACATTATTTGATGCTTATGGTAAAAGAGCTTTTCTTAAAATTAGTCTTATATTCAGAAATAGATTTTTCCCCTTGAAATGTACAGCCATTCAAATTTTAGGCCAAATTTGAATGATGTCAATTTCTATTCAATCTTAAAAATTTAATAGTATAAAATAAAACATTAGGAAGCTTTAATTCTTCTTCCCAAAGATATATATAAAGAGGATGGAAATGTGGTTCAGCATTACATAATGTTGCCACCCACTCCAGAAACAGAAATGAGTGCCTAGCAACAGGAAAGGGTCATCTCAGGAGAGTGCTGATTGCTCATTGGAGCATTCTAAACACAGATGCTTTTCTATCCTTATCATTTCCAGTCCCTGCTAAACACATGCTGGTTACCTTGGATCCCAGTGCCATCTGATGAGGACCTTCCTCTTATGACAACCAATAACTGCCACACAGGGTAGCCTCTACCTTTAGGTTATATCTTAAAAAACAACTTTAAACATTAAAATATGCTTTTTGTGTGCATTTTCTTCCCCTGTAATCATGTTTCTTTCACGATAGGCTAGTGTCCTTGTCTGCATTTTTCTGACTGCCCCCTCTTATACCTGTAAGCTCTAGCAGGAAGGCTGAAGCATCTAATTCTTAAAAAAGAGGTTATGCATGAGTCTGCCTGACGTTACTCATGCTTATGGATACTTATGGTAGGAGAGCTTTCCTTAAAATAATAATAGCAATCTCACGTTCAGGAATTTGTCCGTATTTTTCTTAGACATATAGCCAATCAAATTTTACATTAAAGTTTGAACAGTCTCAATTCCTATTCAATCCTAAAGATCTACTGGTACAAAAGTAGTACAGATAAAGATCCAGGAAGCTCCAGTTCTTTTTACAAAGATACACAAAGGGGACAGAAATAGTGGTTCTGCATCACATCACGTTGCCACCTTCCAGAAAGAGAAGTCAGAGCATCTTTTCCTAGGTTTCTTGGCTGTTTGCACGGGTCTCCCTCCCTGTTTTTGGTGTAAAGTCTCTTGTCCAGTTTTCTTTGTACATCTGAATATGAACCAATGATCACTTTCATATGTTATGAATGTTTTCCTCCCACTTTGCCTTTTTTTAAACTGTCTTAATGATGTCTTTTGATTTAAAAAAAAGTATTTTAGTCTGTTTCAGTTTATCATTATTAGATATCTTTATGACTAACACTTTTTGTGCTCTGTTTAAGATTGAGTTTCCTTATTACAAAGTCACAAAGACATTTTTCTAAACTATGTTCTAGAAATCTTACTGTTTTACTTTTTCTGTTATCAGGTTGGAATTAATATTTTTGTGTCGGTCTGAGTTAGTGGTTATGTTTGTATAGATATATGGATATCCAGTTGGCATGGAAATACCACAGTATTGTGGATAACAACCTTTCCTCACTGCTCTGTAAGTACTACCTTTTGTCATAAAATAAGTACCCAAAATAGATGTATAGGACTTTTTTTAGACCCTAAGCTCTTTCACTGGCCTATGTGTCCATCCTTGCTCTAATTCCCCCTTGTCTTAATTGCTATACCTTTATAAACTTTATCTGTTCAACTCATCCTACTATTAATATCTGATTAAATGTGTCATTCCACTTGGTTCTTCTATTCTTTGCTCTTCTATTTCAGGACGGTCCACCCTTTGCATTTTCACATACATTTTAGGAATAACCTGTCAGCTTTCTTCTCTTCTCTAGATATACTCAATCCCTAGGTAGACTCATCCAGTTTCATCAGTTTGAATATACACACTCTGTCAAACAAACCTCTGCATTTAATAATCTTCAAAACAAACCCAGAATCTGATGATTATTACCAACCTGGTCCCAGGCACCACTTGTCCTTCACAGGTTTATTAAGAGCCTCCTAACTGGTCTCCAAGCTTCCATTTTTGCCCCGCTAGTAGATGCTCCATGATAGAGAGATCTTTTAAAATAAAATCTTGTTCCTCTGGTCAAAACTCATCTCATTCAAGAGTAAATTCTGGTTTTGTTGACAATGGTCTACATAACTGGCTGCACTGTTGCTCTGGCCCAGCCAAACTGGCCTCTGGGTGCTGGGTAGAGCCCTAGCCTGACCAGCCACACTGGCCTCCTGGCACTGGGCAGAGCCCCAGTCTGATCAGCTACACTGGCCTTGGCACTGGGCAGCCCCAGTCCGGAGCTTGCACCTGGTCAACTCCCTTCCTGGGAAGCTCTTCCACAGTTTCTGCGGGGCTAATACCTTCACCTCCTTCAAGTCCTTGCTCAAATGCCAACTTCTCACAGAGGCTGTCCGACTCTGTGCAACCCCATAGATGGCAGCCCACCAGGCTCCCCTGTCCCTGGGATTCTCCAGGCAAGAACACTGGAGTGGGTTGCCATTTCCTTCTCCAATGCATGAAAGTGAAAAGTGAAAGTGAAGTCACTCAGTCGTGTCCAACTTTTTGAGACCCCATGGACTGCATCCTACCAGGCTCCTCCGCCCATGGGGTTTTCCAGGCAAGAGTACTGGAGTGGGGTGCCATTGCCTTCTCCATTATGTACTCCGCAAAGAAGTTAAATAAGCAGGGTGACAATAGACAGCCTTGACATACTCCTTTTCCTATTTGTTCCATGTCCAGTTCTAACTGTTGCTTCCTGACCTGCATACACGTTTCCTAACAGGCAGGTCAGGTGGTCTGGTATTCCCATCTCTTTCAGAATTTTCCACTTTCATGGCCTTAAAAAACTGCAGTGGCCACTTAGGATTAGAAAATTATAACAGCAGTAGCATTTTCTTTTGGTAGACTGAATGTCATCACTGAGTTAAACATTCATCAGCAATTTAAATTCTCCATTTGACACACAAAGTTATCTTTTAATCCCAGTTTATTAAATCATAAAGTCAAAAAAGCAGTAACAAGTCTTCCTTCAGTAGTGGAAGTCTTAATGTCAAAATACATGCAAAAATGGCGATATTTCCCAAAGTCACATTCATTTGGATTGGTGGTTGTTTTCCTCATGTTTGCTTCATCTCAGTTTTGTGGAGAGCATCTCCTCTCAACATATTTAAAATGTATTTGCTTCATTAAAATTTTCTTTTCATGGAATGTTTTTCTTATTAGTTGATCACCAAAGATTTACCTTTTATGTTTTTCTCTAGTGTTTTTTTTTTTAGATTCCAGAGCAACGTACTGAACTGTACTTTAAATACCACTGAGCTTTCCTCAGGGAAGAGGCACAAAAGAGGAGTTGGACAAATTCGAGTATTTTTTAAAAAACACACATACATATTAGCCACAGAAAAACAAGATTCACAAGATGAAACCCTTCCAAATATTGTTTGCTGGATATAGATAGCATCACAACAAATTGTGTGCCCGTATTTGTCACTCAGAGAAAACCACTTCTAGAAAACACACTCTCTTCTCCACCCAAATGTTTAAACTTGATTAAGTAAAATTGTTTCTTGAGAAATTTAATCCTTAACAATCAAGACAACCTTTTCAGTAAACTGAAAGTTAGCTACTTTTACTAGTATGAGTCACGATCACCTGAAAACTGACAAATAGCCTATTCTCCTCTTAACTTAGAACCAATTTTACTTTCTTACTGACCAAACTGAGTCAACTTAATCAAATCATCCTAGAGCTTGAGTCAGTTTAAGAGAAAAGGAGAAAAATAAAGTATGATTTGCATACAAGGAAAAAAGCTGTCGGTTAAATACTAAAGATGACACCTGCAAACTTTTTTATCCCACCACTACATTTAAGACTTTAGGTCCACTAGTACTGGAAAAAAAAATTTGCAATGCACCAAAAAGCTTCTAAGGCATGAAACAACTTAAAACATTGTTGCAAATAAAAGAAGCTTGCCCTATCATCTTAACTTTAGAAAGGTTAAGGAAAGCCTGTGTTCTTTTTTGTGTAGAACAAAATTGAGAGATAAAACTTTTTTGTTTTTAAAGTCACTAAGTTTTGGGGGTGGTTTGTTATGTAGCAATAGATAACTGGAAGCAGCAAGCAACTCCAGGCGGCCTTGGTGGCAGTGAGCACAGACTGGAAGTCAAGGGAGAATCATATCTGCCTGGTGCATGGCTGGGGGGCACTGGTGGGCATAAGATGACACAGAGGAAGGCAGCATCAGTTGGAGCAAGAGGATTTCAGGGCTGCAGTTGGTGGCTCTGACTATACGTGTAGCATCCTGTGCCCTTGAATGTGCCCAGAGGGATGGAAGTGAGGAGCTGAGGTCTTACCTAAAGGAGATGGGTTAGGGTTAGTAATCTGTTAGACTTGGGGATCAAACTGTTAAAGCGACCTTACTTTAGGTCCATGAGTTGGTGGACAGCATTATTTACAACAGCCAAGATACAGAATAAATGTTTACAAGCCATAACAAAAGATCAAATCTTGCCATATGTGACATCGATGGACCTTAAAGGCACTATGCTAAGTAACGACAAAGACAAACACCATATGATTTCACTCATGTCAAATATAAAAACCAAAAACCCCAAAATAAACAAGCAAATGAACAAAAAAAATAATGTAGATACAGAGCACAGTGCAGAAGTTACCAGAGGCGAAGAAAGGGGAGAGCGAAATGGCTAAAACAGGTCAACCATATGATGGAAATTAAATTTCTGGCGGTGAGCATGCTGTAGTGTAGACAGAAGAAGAAATATAATGATGGAAACATGAAAGGTCGTAAATCAACGCGGCTTCAATTAAAAACCTGTTTTTAGTAGAAATGACTTATATTAATTATACAAACATTACTAAAAAGAAGAAAGTAGAAATCTAAAAACTCAGCCCCAGATCCACTGACCAGAAATAATTAGTGATAATGTCTGATAATCCAAACATTTTTCTCTACTATTATTAGAGACAGAGTGACAGGAAAAGTATACAAAAGTGAAATCTTAAAATACATGAAATTTAATGTAAAAACCCTAAATTACATTTTGCTTAAATTTAACAGACAAAAAAACTGAAGGAACAAATAAAATTTTAACCTAGAAATGTTGGGGCCTACACTAATCCTTTAGGAACAGGATTAGGAAAGGCTAGCATTTCAACCCTATGAAAGGTTGCTATGAAAGATTAAATCTGCTTGGATGCTTCCTTCTCACCCTCTCCAGATTTTCATTACCTGTTTTTCTTTTTTAAAAAAACAGTCCATCGGGTCACAAACAGTCAGACGCGACTGAGCGACTGAGCATGCATACCTTTTTTAAAAAACCAAGATGTATACCATATTCTAATATATGATATTAATGCTGTGGAAACTTTTAAAGGCAAGGAATGATTTCGATATGAGTTTCACTAAAAATAAACGAAGCTCCATACTGACAAATCTTACAGATGATCTTTTTAAGGCAGCATAGATGTGCATGCTGAGGCAAATGTGCAATTTAGTCAAGCTGACAAATGTGATATTTTGCTGTTTGGTAGACTTCATTCACATACTAACTGGAAATACGAAATGCATTTCCAAGTTGAATTTCTTGAAGCACGACAGACAACGCTGTAATAAAATCCAGATATTCCTGCCACTGCATTCCTTTCCTCTAATACTTCTGTAACTCAATCTGAAAAGACCAGCTTTGGAAAGATTACTTTTTTATAGGCCACTAATGTTGCAGATATTTTCTAGGTACTCAGATTGTCAAAATCATCAAATCATTGAAAACTAAACTAAGGATATTTTACAATTTTTGTTTCCTTGCTCTAAAATGGCAATGGTATTCCAGTAGCTCAATTCTGTGTTTCCTGACACTATTTCTCAAAAAAACCACAATTAGGTTTTCTATCTCATAACCTCTACTATAATGGTTTTTGAACCTGGTTGCACATTCCAATCACTTGGGGAGCTTTAAGAAAATAAGGATATCCAACCCCACCCCAGATCCATTATTACAATCTTTGAGACTGGGCTCTGGGAAAGGTGTTTTAAAACTACTTTAGTGCTTGGTGAGATCTTATTTTAACTGAAGAGTCTAAATCATCTATATAAAAAATAAATAAATAATCTATATGAAAACAGATACTCAATTTATCATGTGTTCAGTTACAGTGAAAATAAATTTTTAAATATTTTAATTTTATTGAAGTATAGTTGATTTAAAATGTTGTTAGTTTCAGGTGTACAGTAAAGTGATTCATTTATATATATACATATATTCATCTCTTCTGTCAATAGGTTCTTTGCTCATATCTTATTACATCATATTTCATATCATATCACAGAATATTGGGTAGGGTTCCCTGTGCTATATAGTATGTCCTTGTTGGCTATCTGTCTTACATATAGCAGTGTGCGTGTATTAGTGAAAATCATTTTATTAAGATTTTAAGAGGTGAGTTATCACTATCAACCATGTTTCTCAAATTTAATGATGTCATCAATTTCCAACATTTGTAAATCTGTTGAGTTGCTTTTATGGTTCAAAGCTGTAATTTTAAAATACCCCATCATACAAAATTCCTTTTTAAAGAGTGAGTAATGTTAGCAAATTTTGTCCCTTTATTAAAGGATTAAATGCTAGCAAAACTTAAGACTCTGACTGACAAAACAATAATAGAACAAGAGTCTGGTTAGGAGTAAAATGAATAAATGGTCACTTACTTATGAGCCCATTTGCATACTAACATGCTTTTTTTTTTTTAATCTCAGTTTCCAAACCTTTTCTTGTTTATATTAGAAGTTCCATTTTATCCTATGAATCCCAGTCTTTCAAAAATGAATTATTTTATTGAAGTGTAATTGATTTGTAATTTGTTAAATTCTACTGTACAGCAAAGTGATTCACTTAAACACGTAATTCTTTTCCATATTCTCTTCCACTAGGGTTTATCACAGGATACTGAATACAGTTCCCTGCGCTATACAGCAGAACCTTGTTGCTTTCCAGTAATCTTTAACAAGAAACATTCCAAACTTACCCACTTCCTTTATTCCACCAGTATGCACTTGGGCTTTGGGCAGTACTCCTTTTCTTGTACAAGCTGATTGCTGATTCATTTTCTAATTTCCCCTTCTTAAACCATTCTTACGAAATCCTCCAAGATTCCTCTAAGAGGCTAACATTCCTCACATTTAAAAAAAAGTGTTAAACTAGCTGGCAATCCTATTGATGTTTCTGGGTGACTACTGGGGTAGTGCAAGAATATGGATAATTTCTACAGTTAAATCTAGTAGATTTATTTGCTTTGCAATTTCAAACTAGAAATCTCCACATAATCTACATATCTACAAGCAAATGTCTCATAAGGTTCCTGAGGTGCTGTAAGGCTCTGAATGTCCTTCTCTATCAAACAAGTGAGCACAGCACATGAATGACAAAGGAGCAAGGGGACAGCCTAGCAAGCCAGATAAATCCTGGCCATCAGCAGGTGACAGATGTTTCAGCCAGATCACCACCAGAGCAATGCTGACCACATGGAAAACATACAACTCTAATATTTTCCATTTCCCCCTCTTCTATAAATAACGCTCAGGATGCATAAGGAATCAGAGCGACACAATGATAAAAAATGTGACTATTACATGTTAGCGCCCACAGATAAGTTCAAACCCACTCCAGATTCTAGGACTATTGTCTCTGCTGTGTGGTAGTGGAGAACGCCTCTAAAACACGTAACCAAAAGCTGTATTGTTCTCGTGTAGGGATAAGGGAACTTCAAGCAATGCAACATTTTTTGACCAGATAAACTATCAAAACAGAGAAGTAACATCATTAAGAACACAAAGCAGCAGCTGTTAAGAAAATTATTCTACATTTCGACATCAATACTCTTAGGTCTATCTTAATCTGGAAGTAGTTATGTGAAGCCATATTGATTGGCACATTTTTTTTTTTTAGACACCAAATTACTTTTTATAGCCATATATCAAATGGACAGACAAGAAAAATACTTTTATCTGAAAATAGTGTTGGGGGGGAACCTCTTAAGTCTACGTACCTACTTTTAGAAGCTCAAAAATCCTTTGAATATATAAGGAACTTGACATGTTCATTGGACTCATACCAATTTTGGGGGTGGGGGGGCGGGGAAGGACTAGATACAGCCTGCCTGGCGATTTCACAGAGGTTCTGGCCTTTTGCTCACATATTCTTCATGACAGGTGCAGTTCCCTCCCTCCCTCCATCTGGGGCCTGGCTTAGCAGTGAAACTGGCCTCAACACCAGCCAGAAGCACATGGGCTGGGGCAGGAGCAGGATCTCCTTTCTGTTGGTATCTGCTCTGCGTTGTCTTTAGCTTGTCTCTTTAGTTACTGTAGATACCTTGGTCCTGACTCACTGTAAGTATTACGCTATTTTTTTTTTTTTTTGGCTGTGTCACGCAGCTTGTGGGATCTTAGTTCCTGGACCAGGAACTGAACTTGAGTCCTCGGCAGTGAAAGGGTGGAGCCCTAACCACTGGACCACCAGGGAATTCCCTCAGCATTTTAAAAAATGTAATAGTTGTTATAAAGACAATATATGACGTACAGTTCTAAGTTAGGAGCATAATGAAGTGAATCAGTCATTCAGCTTCAAAGTAGAATACCACCAACACAACTGTCCCTTTCTCTCAGGTTACTGAGTTAACCCTTATCCTAAAATTTGTGTTTATTATTCTCTTTTTTGAAAAAATAGACTTGCCATATATGTATATATCTCTATATATTATTTAGTTTTGGGCTTCTCAGGTGGCGCTAGTGGTAAAGAATCCGCCTGCCAGTGCAGAGATGCTGGTTAGATCCTTGCGTTGATTCCCTGGAGGAGGGCATGGCAACCCACTCCAGTATTCTTGCCTGGAAAATCCCCAAGAACGAAGGAGCCTGGCGGGCTACATTCCAAAGGGTCGCAAAGAGTCAGATATGATTAAGTGACTGAGCAGGGCACATGCTAGACACTTTAAAATGGTATCACACTAAAAGCAATCATATCTGGCTTTCCCCCCCAAAAAACACAGTTTAGCTTTCCAAATATTCATCCATATTGATGCTTGTAATATGTATCTCATTCACTTTTCTTGCTGAGTAATATTCCATTATGCAAACAGACCAAGATTTATTTACCCATTCTCATGTCCATGTAAATTAGTATTCTTGGTAGGTTTTTTAAAATACTGTATTTATTTGGTTCGCCGGGTCTTAGCTGTGATATGATTAACACAAGATTTTTTAGTTGCAGCACACAAACTCTTAGCTGTGGCATTTGGAACCAAGTTTCCAGACCAGGAATTAAACCTGGGTCCCCTAAATTGGGAGCGTGGAGTCTTGGCCACTGGACCACCAGGGAAGTCCCTTTGGTAGATTTTTGCTTTAAGAACTTTCCTATAAATATCCTTGCAAATGTCTCCTGGTTTCCATGTCAAATACTACCTAGTTGTAGAATTTCTGGTTATAGGGTATGATTAATACTATGACTCAGGGCCAAACTGTTTTCCAAAACATTTGAAGCATCTTACTTTCTTACTGGCATCACAAATATAAGATCCTGTTGCACTACCCATCCTTGCTAACACCTGGTATTTTCAGACTTCTTAATTTTTGCAAGCTAGAAAGCGTGAAATGGAATTCCAATGTGGTCTTAATTTACATTTCTTTGAAAACTAATGAGTTTTGTATGTTGCCTTCCCGGCTTTGCTACTGGTTCAATTGTACATCTTCCTTTTAGACTATTTCTTATTGATTTTAAAGAATTCCTACACCATCCCAATATCATATTTTGTGAGTTACATCTACTACAAAACTGTCTGCAATTTTTGCCTATGTTGGGCCGTAATTCTAGTACAGGCTTCTTCCATCACACCTTCCTTCCCTGGCCTCAAGCCATTGAGAAATTAAAAAATAGCAATATTAGTTTCTAAACTGAGTTTTAAAAATTTCATATCCTGAGAAGTTTATTTAATATAATTAGCTGTTTTTTTTTTTTTCCCACATAGATTGGCAAAGACAAATTTATTTCCAATGCAGTGAAAATTCAGCTACCATTGCTGAGAAGGTAAAATCAGTCTTTGCATTGGTGGTAGGGGAGGTGATACAAGAGTGTAAGGGTGGTGATGCAAGAGTAAATTATTTTACAAAAGTCACTGAAATTATCATATGTAAATTCTATCCCCAAAAAATGCTGATGTGAAATTTTAAAAGTAACAGATGGACATTATATTTCAGGGAGGTGGGATAGCCTGTTGGTTAAGGTCTGGTTCTAGAGCCAGACTGCCACTTAGCTCTGCCTCTTAGTATGTTATCACCTTGGGCAAGTTATCTCATGTCCTTAACCCTCACATTTCTCAAAGGCAAAATGAGGGTAATAGCAGCACCTATATTGTTATGTCATAAATGTTTTACTTTTCACATCTCAGCAAGTATCCGCTGATAGTTTATTTTTGAGTTTGCTGTGAAGTCAGGTTGTATGTGTACAGGAGGCAGTGATCAAGACCATCCCTATGAAAAAGAAATGCAAAAAGGCAAAATGGCTGTCTGGGGAGGCCTTACAAATAGCTGAGAAAAAGACGAGAAGCTAAAGGCAAAGGATAAAAGGAAAGATAAACCCATCTGAATGCAGTTTCAAAGAACAGTAAGGAGAGATAAGAAAGCCTTCCTCAGCGATCAATGCAAAGAAATAGAGGAAAACAGTAGAATGGGAGAGATGAGAAATCTCTTCAAGAAAACTAGAGATACTCAGGGAATATTTTATGCAAAGATGGGCACAATAAAGAACAGAAACGGTATGGATCTAACAGAAGCAGAAGATATTAAGAAGACGTGGCAAGAATACACAGAAGAACTGTACAAAGAAGAGCTTCACGACCAAGATAATCACGATGGTGTGATCACTCACCTAGAGCCAGACATCCTGGAATGCAAAGTCAAGTGGGCCTTAGGAAGCATTACTAAGAACAGAGCTAGTGGAGGTGATGGAATTCCAGTCGAGTTATTTCAAATCCTGAAAGATGATGCTGTGAAAGTGCTGCACTCAATATGTCAGTAAATTTGCAGAACTCAGCAGTGACCACAGGACTGGAAAAGGTCAGTTTTCACTCCAATCCCAAAGAAAGGCAATGTCAAAGAATGCTCAAACTACCGCACAACTGCACTCAACACATACGCTAGCAAAGTAATGCTCAAAATTCTCCAAGCCAGGCTTTAACAGTATGTGAACTGTGAACTTCCAGATGTTCAAGCTGGATTTACAAAAGGAAGAGGAAACAGAGATCAAATTGCCAACATTTGTTGGATCATTGAAAAAGCAAGAGAGCTCCAGAAAAACATCTACTTCTGCTTTATTGACTATGCCAAAGCCTTTGACTCTGTGGATCACAACAAATCATGGAAAATTCTGAAAGAGATGGGAATACCAGACCACCTGATCTGCCTCCTGAGAAATCTATATGTAGGTCAAGAAGCAACAGTTGGAACTGGACAGGGAAAACAGACTGGTTCCAAATCGGGAAAGGAGTACATCAAGGCTGTATATTGTCACCCTGCTTATTTAACTTATATGCGGAGTACATCATGCAAAATGCCAGGCTGGATGAAGCACAAGCTGGAATCAAGATTTCTGGGAAAAATATCAATAACCTCAGATATGCAGATGATACCATCCTTATGGCAGAAAGTGAAGAGGAACTAAAGAGCCTCTTGGTGAAAGTCAAAGAGGACAGTGAAAAAGCTGGCTTAAAACTCAACTTTCAGAAAACTAAGATCATGGCATCTGGTCCCATCACTTCATGGCAAATAGATGGGGAAACAATGGAAACTGTAACAGACTTTATTTTCTTGGGCTCCAAAGTCACTGCAGCCATGAAATTAAAAGATGCTTGCTCCTTGGAAGAAAAGTTATGATGAACCTAGACAGCATATTAAAAAGCAGACATATTACTTCGCCAACAAAGGTCCAGATATTCAAAGCTATGGTTCTTCCAGTAGTCATGTATGATGTGAGAGTTGGACTATAAAGAAAGCTGAGGGTCGAAGAATTGATGCTTTTGAACTGTGGTGTTGGAGAAGACTCGTGGGAGTCCCTTGGACTGTAAGGAGGTCCAACCAGTCTATCCTAAAGGAAATCAGTCCTGAATATTCACTGGAAGGACTGATGCTGAAGCTGAAACTCCAATACTTTGGTCACCTGATGTGAAGAACTGACTCATGTGAAAAGACCCTGATGCTGGGAAAGATTGAAGGCAGGAGGAGAAGGGGATGATAGAGGATGAGACGGTTGGATGACATCACGGACTCAATGGGCATGAGTGTGAGCAAGCTCTAGGAGTTGGTGATAGACAGGGAAGCCTGTCGTGCTGCAGTCCATGGAGTCACAAAGAGTTGGACACATCTGAGCGACTGACCTGAAGGCTGTAATCACATTCCTCTTTTCCCTGAGATAACCAAGTTGTCACAACACTAATTATCCTTCCTTGCCCAGTGATTTTGAATACTGTCATTATCAGTATTTTGAATACTGTCATATCAGATTTCCTTATATGCCAGGTTAGTTTGTGGATTCTTGCTTGAGTTTCCTTAAGTGTACTGTCAAGCACTGTACCAATACTACAGTGTCCCAATTACTACAACATTATAATATATCTTGAAATGTAATACAACAAGTTTTCCTTCCTTGGTTTTTGTTGCTGTCTTACTGATTCCTGAGCTTCTGTTCTTCCCCCATGAACTATGGATTAGTCTATCAAGTTCCATGAAAGCAAAAACAGCAAATTCTTCCTGGAATTGCAGGGAATTCTATTTTGGAAGAATTAATAACCATCAACTAATATTGATTCATTAATAAGAGCTATCCATTTATTTAGATCCTTCATCTTTCAACCACATTTTATAACTTCACAGGTTTTTTCCATTGTTACCGTCCCTTTTAATAGAAAAAATAGAATCTTTTTACATTTATTATCTTTATCTATATAGTTGAACCCATTTCTACTATCTTTTTTTGTCCATGTGTCTCTCACCTCCTGTCCTTTTCATTTTGGTCTTTTATAATCCTCTAACCTCCTTCTTTCTCTGTTGGTTTGGAGACTATAGATATTTATAGCCTTTTAAATTATTGTATCTCTGCACACAACAGAGACCATTCCATTTTCTCCTTACCACTATCGAGAGAGAGGGAAAAAGATTACAACCAGACAAAAAGGTGAGAAAAATCTAAAAGTGAGGACAAGGGAAGTGATGACGGACTTTGAAGTAGGGGAGCCAAACAGAATTCTTCAAAGGAAGAAACGGAATGCTGTCCTTCCCCAAAGAGTTCCTCCTCTCAGCACAGTTTAGACTTGTTCTTGCTGTTCAGTCACTACGTCAGGTCTGACTCTTTGCGACCCCAGGGACTGCAGCAAGCCAGGTCCTCTGTCCTCTACTATCTGCCGGAGCTTGCTCACATTCAAGTCCATTGAGTCAGGGATGCTATTTAACCATCTCATCCTCTGCCGCCCTCTTCTCCTTTACATATTTAAATAGGCAGTGACAATTTTAGCTTATAGGTTATATCATGTTCAGCATTTTCTTTGTACTTCTCAGTCATTCAAGGTAAGCAAGGTCTCTTTTTATTATAACTATTACTCTTAGAATGGCTTACCACCTATGTTTAAGCGATCTTTGTTTGAGATGAGTTATTTCAGTTTAAAGCACAGTAAGATTTGACACCTAAATCAAATTCCTTATGATTATACAGTAGAAGTGAGAAATACATTTAAGGGCCTAGATCTGATAGATACAGTGCCTGATGAACTATGGAATGAGGTTCCTGACACTGTACAGGAGACAGGGATCAAGACCATCCCCATGGAAAAGAAATGCAAAAAAGCCCAATGGCTGTCTGGGGAGGCCTTACAAATAGCTGTGAAAAGAAGAGAAGCAAAAGGCAAAGGAGAAAAGGAAAGATATAAGCATCTGAATACAGAGTTCCAAAGAATAGCAAGAAGAGATAAGAAAGCCTTCCTCAGTGATCAATGCAAAGAAATAGAGGAAAAGAACAGAATGGGAAAGACTAGACATCTCTTCAAGAAAACTAGAGATACTCAGGGAACATTTCATGCAAAGATGGGCTTGCAATAAAGGACAGAAATGGTATGGACCTAACAGAAGCAGAAGATATTAAGAGGTGGCAAGAACACAGAGGAACTGTACAAAAAAGATCTTCACGACCCGGATAATCACGATGGTGTGATCACTAAGCTAGACATCCTGGCATGTGAAGTCAAGTGGGCCTTAGAAAGCATCACTACGAACAAAGCTAGTGGAGGTGATGGAATTCAAGTTGAGCTATTTCAAATCCTGAAAGATGATGCTGTGCAAGTGCCGCACTCAATATGCCAGCACATTTGGAAAACTCAGCAGTGGCCATAGGACTGGAAAAGGTCAGTTTTCATTCCAATCTCAAAGAAAGGCAATGCCAAAGAATGCTTAAACTACCGCACAATTGCACTCATCTCACATGCTAGTAAATTAATGCTCAAAATTCTCCAAGCCAGGCTTCAGCAATACATGAACCATGAACTTCCTGATGTTCAAGTTGGTTTTAGAAAAGGCAGAGGAACCAGAAATCAAATTGCCAACATCTGCTGGATCATGGAAAAAGCAGAGAGTTCCAGAAAAACATCTATTTCTGCTTTATTGACTATGCCAAAGCCTCTGACAGTGTGGATCACAATAAACTATGGAAAATTCTAAAAGAGATGGGAATACCAGACCACCTGACCTGCCTCTTGAGAAATCTGAATGCAGGTCAGGAAGCAACAGTTAGAACTAGACAAGGAACAACAGATTGGTTCCAAATAGGAAGAGGAGTGCATCAAGGCTGTATATTGTCACCCTGCTTATTTAACTTATATGCAGAGTACATCAAGAGAAACACTGGGCTGGAAGAAACACAAGCTGGAATCAAGATTGCTGGGAGAAATATCAATCACCTCAGATATGCAGATGATACCATGCTTATGGCAGAAAGTGAAGAGGAGCTAAAAAGCCTCTTGATGAAAGTGAAAGAGGAGAGTGAAAAAGTTGGCTTAAAGTTCAACATTCAGAAAACGAAGATTATGGCATCTGGTCCCATCACTTCATGGGAAATAGATGGGGAAACAGTGTCAGACTTTATTTTTTGGGCTTCCGAAATCTCTGCAGATGGTGATTGTAGCCATGAAATTAAAAGACGCTTACTCCTTGGAAGGAAAGTTATGACCAACCTAGATAGCATATTCAAAATCGGAGACATTACTTTGTCAACAAAGGTCCATCTAGTCAAGGCTATGGTTTTTCCAGTGGTCATGTATGGATGTGAGGGTTGGAGTGTGAAGAAGGCTGAGCGCCAAAGAATTGATGCTTGTGAACTGTGGTGTTGCAGAAGACTCTTGAGGGTCCCTTGGACTGCAAGGAGATCCAACCAGTCCATCCTAAAGGAGATCAGCCCTGGGGTTTCTTTGGAAGGAATGATGCTAAAGCTGAAGCTCCAGTACTTTGGCCACCTCATGTGAAGAGTTTACTCATTGGAAAAGACTGATGCTGGGAGGGACTTGGGGGAGGAGGAGAATGGGACGAAAAGAGGGTGAGATGGTTGGATGGTATCACCAACTCGATGGACGTGAGTTTGAGTAAACTCCGGGAATTGGTGATGGACAGGGAGGCCTGGCATGCTGCGATTCATGGGGTTGCAAAGAGTTGGACATGACTGAGCGACTGAACTGAATGTGGTGTATTACACTGATTTGCATATACTGAACCATCGTTATGAATTTGGGATGAATCCCACTTGGTCATAGTGTATGGTCTTTTTTATGTATTGTTGGATTTAGTTTGCTAATATTTTGTTTAGAACTTCTGAATCTATATTCATCAAGTATATTCGTTTGTAACTTTCTTTTTCTTTTTGGTGTTCTTTGGTTTTGGTACCAGCATGATAGTGTCTCCCCAGACTAAAGTCAGTTTATCCACTTTACTCTTTTGGTTGGGAGCTCTTAAGATTGGTGATTACAGTTTGATAATGAAAAAGTGTCATGTCAGCAGAAGCTTTAGCATGTAACTTATTCAGTGCTGTATCTAATCACGCTGTTTTGTAAATGCCAAACAATGCTGCTTCTTAATTATTCTTTATTTTGTTGTAATACAAGGTTAATGTGTGTGTATGCTTAGTTGCTCAGTTGTGTCTAACTGTTTGCGACCCCATGCACTAGAGCCCATGGAATTCTCTAGGCCAGAATGCTGGAGTGGGTACCCTTTCCCTCCACCAGGGGATCTTCCCAACCCAGGGATTGAACCCAGGTTTCTTGCACTGCAGGCGGATTCTTTACCAGCTGAGCCACCAGGGAAGCCCAATACAAGATTAATGTGTTCATTTAAATATCTAGGTAGTTTTATTAAATACAAAATGCTTCACAGTAATTTATCTATGATTCTCTCTAGGAAGCATACAAATAATATAATCAAGATCCATAACTAGCTTTCTATTCTTCCTTTCATGCTTTCTATTCTTCCTTTCATGCTGAGACTAAAGTCTCAATGCTGAACAACACCAGGTGTCAGAGTTTTCCCTTACATTGATTAAAATTATTTTCCCTATAACATCGATTTATTGCTCTAGCCTTGCATCTCACAGTTAAAATAGAAAAATCAGTATTCCTTCTCTCATGTGACAACTCAAATTATGTATAGACAGCTATTTTGTTAGATTTGTTTACCCCTACTTTTCTAATCCAATCCCTCAAATTATTCCTTGCCATATACTAGTTTTCCTGTTTTTATAAAAGAGATTGTTAACGGTTGAATTGTGTCCCCCTTAAAGATATGGTGACCTTATGTGGAGACAGAGTCTTTGCAGAGGTAATCTAGTTAAAATGAGGTAATTAGGGTGGGCTCTAATCCTATATGACTTGTATCCTTATAAAAATGGGAAATTTGGACACAGAAACGGGCACAAAAGGAGAATGCCAGATGAAGATGAAAGCAGAGATCAGGGTGGAAGGTAGGAGAGAGACAGAAGGAAGAACCCTGTTGACACAATGATGTTCTGTTGTTTAAGCTATCCAGTTTGGTGGTACTTTGCTGTAAAAGTCCTAGCAAACTATATACATTACTCAGAAATGTGACACAAAAGGTTAAGGAAATTTTCCACAGCTGAATACTTGGGTTTATTTATGGGTGAGAATAATTCTTTCAAAAAATGGTAAAATGGGTATATTATTACTTGAAAATTTTAATGCTCTTTGCAATGAAATATTTGAATACATTCTGAAATTAAATTCTGAATTACTGGCCAGCACAAGTCTATTGGGTTTAGATTTTTCTTATGACTTTTGTTTTCATGATTTTTCTTTTTTTATGTAGTTCTGCTTTTGCAGAGTTGATGAGACTGTTAATAGTAAAGAAAGCAACATGCTGGTAACCCTTGACTCTGCATTCAAATCCCAGTATGCCAACAACTTCGAGGCCAGGAAAACTGGAATTTGTAAACCACATTTCATTTATAAATTTAGAAAATAAGGACTATGAGAGTTGGTATGCAGAATAAGAGATTACAAAAATTATTTTCAAAGTGTGCTGCACCAACAATTGTCATCGATTTGGGGAAATTCTCTGCACATTCTGAAATAGAAATTAATTCTGAAATAGTATTAAAAATATGAGAATGATCAGCAACAGTATTTTATCTAGAAAATTCTTAAAAGATATCCCAAGATGCTTTATGAATTTCCATATCATTATGCCTTATACTTTCTCCCACAGAAGCAGGAAATAGTAAACAACAAAGCCATTTTCAGATGGGGATGCTAAGGGCATTGTATCTTGCAGAGCATCACTCCAACAGAACCACGCAACATCTGGAGATATTTTTGGCTGTTGTATCTGTGGGAGGTGCTACTGGCATCTTGTGAATAGAGGCCAGGGATGCTGCTAAACCTTCTACAATGCACAGGACAGCCCCCTACAAGAAAGAACTATCCAGTCCAAAATTTCAATCGTGCTAGCTTAAGAAACTCTGACATATTTAAAGGATCTTCCAGTGAAATATGGAGCAGGAAATGGCAACCCACTCCAGTTTTCTCGCCTGGAGAATCCCATGGACAGAGAAACCTGGTAGGCTACAGTCCATGGGGTCGCAAAGAGTGGACCACAACTGAGTGACTTCACTTTCACTTTCCAGTGAAATAGAAAATACTTTGAATATCAAGATAAAGAGCTGTATATTTTAACATTAGCTAGTCTGATCTTTACCTAAAATACTCTCTAGCCATTGTTAAATAATTCCATTCCAACTGCAACCGTTGTCTCTGACCACAGTATCTTAGTACATTTCACCTGAATTTTAGTTATAGCGGCTTTTGTTAATTCCAACATACCTGAAGCTGGTAAATTTGCTTCAGAAATAGGGATAACTATGCTTAACCTATTAACAGACAGTTTTGTAAACATAAAGACACTTATAATAATTTTTATCTTTAATCTGTCATTTAACTTCAACGAAAGCAGCAGTTTAAGGCAAATGCATGACCAATGACAGAAATAAGCTCATGTTCCTCTAACAGAGACTCAGCAGTAATCTTCTCCATGTGATGACCAAAACAGTAATATCATATTTATGATATTTAAGTTACCCATTTATACTATTATTATTGTAATATACTGGTTATTTGGGCTTCCCTGGTAGCTCAGATGGTAAAGAATCTACCTGCAATGTGGGAGATCTGGGTTCAATCTCTGGGTTGGGAAGATCTTCTGGAAGAGGGCATGGCAACCCATTCCAGTATTCTTGCCTGGAGAATCCCTATGGACAGAGGAGCCTGGCGGGCTATAGTTTACGAGGTCACAAAGAGTCGGCCATGACTGAGTGACTAAGCACATATATTGTTTATTTAAACATTTAAATTTACACTAGAAAAAGAGAATATAAAAATCTCTGTGCTAAAATTATTAAAAAAAAAACACAGCGGAGGTCCAGTGGTTAAGACACTGTGTTTCCAATGCAGGTGGCACAGATTCGATCCCTGGTTGGGGAACTAAGATCCCAAATGCCATGCGGCAGGGACAAAATTAAAAAAAAAAAAATCCAGTGGAAAAAGAAATAGCTAATTTAGCAGCAGTGACAAAAAGTGAACAAAAGCAAATTGTTTCTGAAATGAAGGCTGACAAAGGAATCTTGTTGGAAGTTTTGGCCTGTGCGATGAAAAGAAGACCCAAACGTTTAGGATGTGTTTTCTGTCTTAATTAAGGAAGACAGCAAAAATGACCTGTTGGAGGGCATTCACAGAAAATTACATGTTTAAGATATTTAGCTTTTCAAATTTCTTTGAAAATATCACTGCTCCTATTTTCCTTATTTCTCATTACCTAAAAGCAAAGTATCCTATTCTTTTAGACATCACTCAGGAACATTTAAGCTATTTACATGATGAACTCATCAAAACTGGTAAATAAAGTTATTATTAAAATCTACCTTAATTGAAAGAAATTATTTTAATCATTGGAATTCCCTGGTAGCTCAGTGGTAAAGAAGCTGCCTGTAACGCAGTGCACGTGGGTCAGGAAGATCCCCTGGAGAAGGAAATGGCAACCTACGCCAGTATTCTTGCCTGGGAAATCCCATGGACAGAGGAGCCTGGCGGGCTACGGTCCACAGGGTCGCAAAAGAGTTGGACATGACTTAGCAAATAAACAACAACAGTCATTTTAGCTACTATTGAGATTCTACCAAAAGGAAGAAAAATCACTAGTAAACTGTGACTGCCCTCAAAGTTCCCAATGATTTAAAAATTACTCAAGCTGTTTTTCATTAATCCTGTCATAATCTTAACAAATATACATACATACAAAGAGTAGAAGCAGGTTGCTTCTATAATAATACATTTCAGGAATGAAACAGGCTTGGACTAGAGTAATGTTAAGTAAAGGTGATGAGAATTGGCTGAATGCTGCATAGATCTTGAAGGAGTCAATGCGATTTACCGTAGCATTCAATGTAGAGAACAATAGAAAAAGAAAAATCAAGGATGATGCCAAGTTTTTTAGCCTGAACTAATGAAGCACTGAATTGTCAATAATTGAGCTGGGCAGGCTGCCAAAGTCAGATCAAAAAGGCAATTCAGGGGTTCAGTTTTGGATAGCTTAAGTTCAAGATGACTTCTGTTGGGTTGGTCAAAAAGTTTGGGTTTTTCTGTAATGTTTCACAGAACAAACTTTTTGGCCAACCCGACAGATGTTTCCATGCAGACTCAAGCAGTTAAAAATACATACGATCATGAGTTTAGCAGACCTCTGGGTTGAAGGTGTAAATTGACGAGAGCCCTCAAAGGAGTGTGGATAGAAAAGAAAAAGGCTTAGCCTCTGGACACATCAATTTTAATAATTCAGGGCATGTGGAGGAATGTGGCAAGGCAGACCAAGTAGGGAGTGGCCAGTGTGTTAAGATGAAAACAATGCAAGCAAGGTTTATGCGAATCCAAGTGAAGGAAGTATTTCAAGGAGAGAAAGAGCAATTGTATCAAAAGTGGCTGATAAGTCAGAAGAGGACCGACCCTTTTGGCCCTGCGGAGGCCACTGCCAACCTATGGAAGGGTAATTTTAGTGGAAGAGTTGATGGCAGAGCCTAATTGGTATGGGTTCAAGAGCGACCCAAAGGATGAGTGGTGAAGGTGTATGTAGACTGTTCTTTTGAGTTTTTTGCTTTAATGAGAGGAAGAGAAATAGGTAAATGAGATGGAAAGTAGAGCAGATTGAGAGAGAGGTTTTTTTTTTCCTTAAGATGGGAGCAATAATAGTATGTTTGCATACTGACAAGAAAGATAAAGTGGAGAGGGAAAACGGATGATGCTGGAAACAACCGCTGGAGTATGGTTTTTAAGGTATGTAATTTAGACTCTAAAGATACTCACTAAATACAATGGAAGAGGACCAATTAAAGAAAGAGAACTGAGGTTTTACTACTACTGCCAGATAACAAAATTATAGTAAAAGGAAAATGAAAATGTGTTAAGATGTAAAAAGGGAAATGCAGATTTATGGACTTTAAAGGGAAGTTTCTAAATTTATCTAAAAATTCTATATGAGAAAATAGTACTAATTAAATATTTGGAGTAAATATTTTATATTTAGAAGTGAAAAAAATCACAAAATAAAAAATGAACAAGTTGAACTCTAAACTGCATTAAAACTATGAACTCTCTGGATAATTTAAAATATCTAAACAGAAGTATAGTTAGATTTTGAAATGCACTTGCATCATATAGGACTTAAGGTTAATTTATTAGGTAATGAAGAGTGAAAGAGGAGAGTGAAACAGTTGGCTTAAAGCTCAACATTCAGAAAACGAAGATCATGGCATCTGGTCCCATCACTTCATGGGAAATAGATGGGGAAACAGTGGAAACAGTGTCAGACTTTATTTTTTGGGGCTCCAAAATCACTGCAGATGGTGAGTGCAGCCAGGAAATTAAAACATGCTTACTCCTTGGAAGGAAAGTTATGACCAACCTAGACAGCATGTTAAAAAGCAGAGACATTACTTTGCCAACAAAGGTTCAACTAGTCAAGGCTATGGTTTTTCCAGTGGTCATGTATGGATGTGAGAGTTGGACTGTGAAGAAAGCTGAGCACCGAAGAATTGATGCTTTTGAACTGTGGTGTTGGAGAAGACTCTTGAGGGTCCCTTGGACTGCAAGGAGATCAGTCCTGGGTGTTCTTTGGAAGGAATGATGCTAAAGCTGAAGCTCGAGTACTTTGGCCACCTCATGCGAAGAGTTGACTCATTGGAAAAGACTCTGATGTTGGGAGGGATTGGGGGTAGGAGGAAAAGGGGACGACGGAGGATGAGATGGCTGGATGGCATCACGGACTCGATGGATGTGACTTTGAACTGTGGGGGTTGGTGGTGGACAGGGAGGCCTGGCATGCTGCAGTTCATGGGATTGCAGAGAGTCGGACAGGACTGAGCGACTGGACTGAACTGAACTGAATCGAAGGAGTTCAGACAAACTAGTAAATTATTAAGTAGCCAAGAGATTAATGGGTAAAGTGCATAGATTATTTGTATATGACAATTATAAATATTAGGACAAATATTAATGCTAATAAGAAAAATGCAGAAGAAAACAATGTTATATTCATTCAGTTCAGTTGCTCAGTCGTGTCCGACTCTTTGCGACCCCATGAATCGCAGGAAAACATAAAAAAAATTAAACCTTCCCAATGTGGCTACACTGTGATCGAGACAGTACTCACATCTTGCTGGTGGTAGTGTAAAGTATTAATAATTTTTTGGATACTAATTTGGAAATTGACATCAAAAGTCACAAAAATATTTATAACCTTTGACTCAGAAATACTACCCTTGGATATTTACTTAAAAAGTATACATAAATGATGTCCAATTCAGCATTATAATTACATTATAGCATTACCCATGATAATGAAATACTAGAAATGATCTAAAAGGGTAATTAAAAGATCAAAGAATGGCTATGAAAATTATGAATAGTGGTCTGAGCAAATGGAAGATATAAGATTTCCGGGCAATGTAGGAGATGCTTATCATATAACAATAAACCGCAGTGTAAAAATTACTTTTACTATACTGTTAATTACCACTATGTAACCTACACAGAAAGACAAAGAAAAATGTAAACTGAAAATAAATGTTCAGTATGCTGAGACTGTAGGTGAATATGTTCTTTCTTGTTCTCATAATAACTACTAATATTACTGAATACTTACTATCTACCTGATGGAGGAGAATGAACATTATGTATGTAAACACATTTAATCCAATGGGGTAAGCAGCAGCCAATACTAAATGGCACAGCTGATATTTGAATTCAGACAATCTGTGTTCAGTCCTGATCATAATGACCAGCTATGCTGTAGACACAAATCAGAAAAATGGGATTTCCCTCAACCTCTAAGAATCATGTTTTAGAAGGTTATGGGTATCACGTATTATATTACATATAATATCATTTGGTAGTCTCAGATTACTATCCCTTAATAATTGCTAACTAACCTTTCAATTTTGCCTGTAAAAATAAAGCAAGCTAATTTTAAACAGATTGGAAAAAAATGAAAATCCTTACAGCGTCACAGAATGCTACAGCTATACAAAACATTTTGGAGATTACCAGATCCTTCTACCTCTACAGAGTAAGAAACAGAGGTCTATAATCAGTGAGAACTGACTAAAGGTCATGTATCTGGTTAATACAACCAAAGCTAGTTCTAAATTCCAGGTTTTCAATGATAATATTAAAGACGACGACAGTCCAATGATATTTCTTGCTACACCATCTAACTTCTCTCCTTCATAAAAACAAAAAACTCTATCTATATACTAAGTTCAAGCGCATAACAAATGTCAGGCACAGTTCGTGTTTTTTAGTTAAATTAAATATTGACAACAGTTTTAAGTAGTAAATATTATAATCATTTCTAAGACGATGAAACACAGATTTAGTATGTTGCCCGGGTCTATTAACTGGCATCCAGGGCTGATTACCAAGTCGGTGCTCTTCCTACTAAGGGTCTGCCACCGGGCTAGGGAGAAAGTGCTCATGCACTCAGAGAGCTCAGGTTAAAGAGGGTCCTTGTGTTCCTTGTTCATATCGCCCAAGGTTCATATTGCCCAAGATTCATATGGAGAGAACTCTCTGATCCTTCTTTAGGTTCAGGACTAGTTGGCTGTTCCTGAGGATTAGAAAGGGTGCAGTAAATTCTATCTTCGAGTGTGAAAGGGTTTCCAACTTCGTATAAACCCTGGGGTTGATCCTTCATGTACTTACTCTTACGTGTGATCAAGGGAGTGGAAAACATTCAGTGCTTAGAGAAAGGGAAACTGAGGAACGGAGGGACAAAATATAATGATGCTTATATTCCCTGGCAAGTGTGCTTTTTAATATGCTAATAGTTCAAGGGCTCAAGAGAGAAACTTCCTGACACTTGATAAATACATTCTCATGACCTTTTTTCCCTCACTATTCTCTCCCTTTCCTTTGCCTTGCACTTTTAATTCTGTAAATTCTAGCACTGCAGGCTTTAATCCTCTCTCCAGTTAGGGAACTCCTTAAGGGGTCTCCCATCTTCAGAGTCTCACCATTCACAACCATCTCACCTAAGGCACAGAATCTTCTAAAGCAAATCCATGGCTGCCTAATAATAATTATCACTTCTCCGTGAATATCCCTTGAAAATGGGCCCCAGCCTACCTTTCCAGCTTTCTCTCTCCCCCGTCTCTAAGTCCTCAGTAACCCGGGCTTTCCCTTCTCGGTTCTTTGGCTCACAGTGACCAGTTTATCTGGAATCCTCTCCGTTTTCATCTTCGGCTGTCTAAAGTTAGTCGAAGGCCCATCTCAAATGTAATCTCCCTTGCTTTTTCTGATTCTCCAACCAGATGCAATCCTTTACTTGTCTAAACCCTATAGTTCTGGGTGTAACTCTCAGAAGACTTCACCCTGTCCTGCAGGTATCTGGTATTGCAACCGTCAGTTCCATTAAGATTGGTCATACATTATTAACCCTTGTGTTCTAGATAGCACATAGAAGACATTCATACTCATAATTAATGATCAAAAACAAAAATCTGACTTTGATGAATGTAAATTAAATGAGTGCTTCACAATTTTCTGTCAAAGAACTGGTGAAAGGAACCCCGAGAATAAAAACAAAAACAAAACAACGTGACAATATCTTAACTGGATACTTGATTTTCCAGGCACTGACACAACAATTGATAGACATCTACTAGGTTAGGAAAGTTATGTCTGTGTTACGAAAACGTAGACTCAAAAGAAAGCCCCCAAAGGCAAACAAAACAAAACAAAACAAACCTTAAAAAACAAAACCTTAAGACATGTGTGGTATTATTTCTTGAATTTTAGTTTTGTACAGATGAATCCTCTGAAGCTTAAAATTAAAAACTATACCGAGGAAGAAAAAAACTGCATTCAGACCATCAGATGACACATCTTGAATGCTACTGTAAAGAAAGTTAAACAGGGCTACTAAGCGATTGATTCACTCTCAAAGAAAAAACAAAACAAACCCCAAAGAAACCAAAACACAAAACAACAGAAAAATTAGCTAATTCTGATTGAGAAATAAATGAGCAATCTGGCAATGTTCTTTTTTTCCACATTATAAAGCTAATCCGAGAGGCCTGCCACCTGAAAACATTTCAGAAAGGTACAGAGATAATACTCCTACAGAGATCATGATTAATGAATACATTGGCCCCTGGCTATAACTAGGTCACTGCTGTTTACTTCGTGACTTCCCGTGTTCCAGGTGGGGGTTAAGTCAGGAAGGATTGGAGGAAATCAGTTTAAATCGTAGTCCAACCTTTACAGAGTAAACCCCACAACTCAACTAATTTTTTTCTTATGGGCCTGTAACTTAGTGGTAAAAGCACAATGAAATGAATGGATAATCTGAACAAAGGCAACAGGCATCTGCAATCTCTCAATCCCTTTGCAAATATATCCACCACGACAGGGCCAAATTCTGGGATCCGTTCGAGCAGGCGAGTGTCACCATTCAATAATGAGCTCCTTTCTCGATAAGCTGTAAATCTCGGGGCAACTGAGACCCTTCCTAGGGATCTGAGCTGGGAGCGGTCTCGGATTTTTAGACAAATCTCTCCTCCTACCACACGTGACCGAGAGGCAATCAGCGGCCCTGGGAGACCCGTAACGCACGATACAAAGGCTCGGCGCTGCCACGAAATCCTCAGGAGGATCGCCGAGCCTCCCGCGCTTAGCTTCTGCGGAGCCTGCGCAGGGCGCCGCCGCGAGGCGCGCCGCTCCCGGGCCCGCAGGGCGGTGCCGCGCAGCGCGGGGAGAGGGAGCAGGGAGCGCGCGCCGCCTGCCCTGCGCGCCTGCCCACCCAGCGCCGCGGGAGCAGGGCCGACGAGCCGCACGCAGTCCGGCCGCACCGCAGGAGCCGGGCCCTCGGCCGACGCAGGGAGCCCCGCAGCGACGTGGACTAGGGTGAGGAGGCCGAGGGCTCCCAGACCCCGGGCAGGCCCGAGGCCGGGCCGGCCCACCCCGCCCAGGCCTGGGCCTTCCCTTCTCCTCCCGGCCCCTGCCGCCACCCCCGGCCTCCCGGGCCTCGCGTGGGGGCGGAGGGGCGCCGTGAGCGACACTTACACCACGGCTCTGGAGATGATCCAGGACACCATCTTCCCGGGGGCTTGGACCCCACGTCGGGGGCGGGTGGGTGCCGAGGGTGGCGGACCAGGCGGCCAACGGCAGGCCGCGCGCCCTCCGGCTCCTCGCACTCCCCGGGGCCGCGCTGGCGCCCTCGGGAGCCGGGCCCGGTGTCTGCGCGCGGCGGCCGGAGCTGCGCGGCGGTCGGTCCCCCCCACCCTTCCCCGCCCGCCTGCGGAGCCGCCGCGGAGCCAGCCAGCCCCGCCCCTACGCTCCGCTGATAGGCGGCGGCGGCGCGTTGGCCGAGGCCAAGTCTGGGCTGCCCGGCTCCGGGGGCTGGGCTGCCGGGACCCCTGCCCGCGCCGGACGGCCTTGCGGCCTGGCTCCTTGGCTCTAACCTCCCTGCTCTGCCTCCTTTGTCCAGAACGTCCACGAGGCGTAGAGGGGAGAGGGTGGGGAGAGGCTGAGGAAGGGGATTTGGGGGTGAGGGTTGTTGATATCTGTGTGAAAAACAAGATAGTCGTGGAAACTCTGTCTGACGGAATCCTTTTGGACCAGGCCCTAGATTCTGGAGAGGAGAAATTTGGAGATGCGTTTAGCTACATCGGTGTTCTCACTGTTCACCGAGGCCCTGGACATCATCAAAGTACCGCATTTTCAGGCAGAGGTCGGGAGAATCGTTGTACAGGCCTGTCAGGAGTCTCCTGGTTTGTGGTGCAATGCAGGGAGGGGCAGAGGAGGAAAGCCTTGGATTTCAAGTTTGCAGTAGTGAGCGTGTAGATACCACTGTTCTGGGCCTCTTACGACATCGTCCCATCACAACATCCGCAAAGCCTGTATTACAAACACACCTCTGACCTGCCAGATATTCAGAGTAAAAGTTGGGTTTAGGATTCGTGACCTGTCTTACTATTTATAGCTGTCTGTTTTTTGGGAAGTTGGGTTATTGCTCGCACCTTGCAGGTATCTTAATTTCAGGAGGTAGAATTTAAACTCTGATATTTTTGGTGGCAATACCGAATCGAGGAAGTGATCTTGAAATTTAGTCGCATCTTTTTTTTTTTCCTGTTAAGATGGTAATAAAAGATAATTCTAGTGTTCAGATGGTACGAAGAATAAAGGATGAGACATGGGCTTCAAGCCTTTGATTAAAAGGTCTAGGAAATAGTTTATTTTGTGACCATACTGTAATTTATTCTTTTTGTTCCTCAGTTTCCCTGTAGTAAAAAGAGGTCAGTAATACTGCGGTTTACCTCTTGGCCTTCCAAGAGTGACATGAAGTACGCTAAATACATTTTATGAAATTGTGCCACTTGTTTGAGAGAAAATAAAAAACGAATAGGAGATTATCCTGAGTTTTTTTAAAGTCCCAGGTTCAGTACATTAGTAATGTTTTTGTTATGCAAGGAATGAAATCGGAAACTCCTTTTTACTCTTGGGTAGGCTTTGTACTCTTGGGTTGCAAAGAGTTGGATGTGACTGAACTGAACTGAGGCTCTTTTTGCTTACTTATGCATTTTAAGAACGTATATATTAATTTCAGGGATCTCAATGATGAAAATTTGCATTTGTCTGGAATCATTTTTGGCCATTATTCAGCATTATTTGAAAATCAGGTGTGCCACATAAACACCAGTTTTCTAAAAAGTTCTCTTGCCCAATAAAACGCAAAGCATTTGAATGGCATTCAGATTCCTCCATGAACTGATCCTAAATGTTTTTACATTGTTAATTTTTCCTGCCCTTCCAGTCTCTATTGAACCAAGCTATGTTTTCATGCTCCATGCCTGTGCCTGGACTTGATGTCCTGGTTTTCATAGTTATTCATTTTCTGCAGGTCCCCATAATTAATTACTTGAATTTCTGTTTAATGCCTGTCATTCTGCTTTATATTGTGGTTGTGTTTTACCTAGGTCTGACCTACTGAGTGGTCAAATGTTTAAGGGCAGGTGTGGCATATTAGTTATTTGTGTTTCCCTATTCTCTAGGATAAAGTAATTACCCAGTAAAAGTCCAAATAATGTTTTTAAAAACTTTTACAACTCAGAGCCTAGGTAAATGTTTATTCCTGTTTAGCACACTGGAAACTGAGGCTTAGAGAACTCAGTGTCAGCGACCACATAACTTAGAGGGAATAGAACGGGACCTTGAGTGCATACTTCCCGAGTGTTCTTCACGTTATACTGTGAGAGTTGAAATGTGTTTAAGGCAGTGGGTCCAGATGGAGGCTCCCTCCGGGGGGAGGTTGGGAGGTATTTTTGGGGGATTGTTGGAATGATTAAGGCTAACCACTAGCATTTGATGGGTGAGAGCCAGGGATGGTATATACTCTTTGTAGGTGCACAGGCTGTTCTAAACAAAGAATGTTCCCATGTTTTGCAAGGTTTAAGAACACACTGCCTGACATTTGTGTAATGTTTGTGCTTATCTGAACCTAGAACCTCTGTTTTATGTATAAGGCATGGTTTTAACCGCTACTGAATTTCCCAGTGTCTATTTCTATATGCAACTTGTGAAAGAAAGACTTGTTTTGTTCACAATTTGATCAGGAGTTGTTTGCAGTTTTGGAAAATTGTGTCACAAAGTACTTTGTGTTCATAGCTGTCATGGTTAGCTGGTAATTACTCTTGTATGTTTTCTAGTTCAGTTTTGTTTCAAGATTAACATGCTGAAACACATACCTTACTTTAAATGATTTTCATTTCACTTTTCCATCTATATTTTATTTAGGATAGATACATGGGTTTGTTTGAAGTCTGTAGGGAGATTGTTTTTAATTTCATTTCTGGGTGCTAAAGCAGAAGCTGGAAAATATTTTATGAAAGGGGAACATCAAGCCTGATTTGGTTGAGAATTCTTAGTCTAAACAGACTGTAATTTCATCTGAGGAGTTGCCTTACATGAGAAGAACCCAGATTTTAGTAGTGGGTGTACTGGGCTGTGCCTTGATAGTTGAGATCTGGTAATAGATGGCCATTAGATTAGTGCTTCATGGTGTAAGGCAAGGCTCGGAGACGTGGGAGAAAAGGAAATACATGACCTGCTGCCTTTTAAAGGGTGGTCTCTTGATATACTTGAGACCATTTCTTGTTTAGAAGATGGAAAATTGTTTCTTTAAATACTAAACAATTGCTTTTTAAAAAGCATATTGCTAATATTCATTTGAGTGCTTCCTTCACTGTGTTCTGCAAAAACTCTTTGGGTGTTGTGTTTAATCATGGTGGGATGCAGCATATTTAGGGCAAAGGACATTCCATCAGAAGACCTGTTTCTAATTGCCATTCCTGTGATGTTTGGCAAGTGTATCTATGTTTCCTGTTAAGTGAGGATAATATTATGATAATCAAATGCAAGGGGTTTTAAAGAGTAAGGGTAATTAGACTATTAAAAAGAATTGATTTTTCTCCCAGTTCCTGGGAGATATGTGGAATATGTGTCTCCTACATGTTAAAGTAGCTGATTTATAGGGAAAAAAAGAGTGGGAAGGTACCTCGGAGAGCAGGTAGTAAGAGAATTACAGAGTACAGAGATAATATCTAATCTATATAATTAATGAGTATACTAATGAAACTGAATACTAGGTCAACTTCCCATTTCTGTTGGAGGAGTATTTTCAAGTGCTTGAAAATATTTTTATGTATAGAAAGGGTAAAATCACTAACTTTTATAGTTTATTAAAAGTATAGTCTACCTTTAATAGTTGTTTAGAAAATGACATGAGGATCTAAAAGAGAATAACTTAAAAGACAAAAATCTGTTGTTTTTCCATCTGCGGCTAAATGAATTTTTTTATGTGTTAGCCAGTTTGCTTTATGGTATTATGGTTACAACAGGCCAGTTTTTGGCATCTGAATCAAATTATAAAGAAATAAGATTGAAAATGCCATAATTGGATTGCATTAGAACAGAAAGATTAGATTCTGAATTAAGTATTTGATAGTTACTAGCCAACATTTGATGAAGAAAGCAAAATGCATCTGCCAGTGGCTGGGTCTAGGGAATGTCTGGGTCTAGGAAATGCACATATCTGAGGCTGTTACACATTTGAGGTGGTAGCATTGGTTGCAGTGATGAAGGGTTTAGATATATTTCAGGTATTTCAGCTGTTCATTTAAATCACAGTTCCCAGGTTTGAAATCAAGGTAGATCTATGATTTCAGGTATTGCTCAGGTACATATTGGGTTGTTATGATGTAATTTACAGAGAACTGAAATATTTGGTAATTCTATTATGTCCACTAAGCAGAACGTTAAACAATTTTTGTTGATAATTTTGAGTGGTAGCTCGAAGCACATGGAATAAAATTCGAAAGGGTGAACAATGTAAAGTTAATCTTTTATCACTTGTCTCCAGCTGTCCACTTCCTTACGAGGCCTATCTCTATTGCTGGGTTTTTGTTTACTGAGAATCAAGTCTTGAATGAGTTATATATAGGTATTTAAGATGAAAGTAGAATTTTACATCAGTTGGGACATGATGTAAAATTTAGTAAATGATTTTGTGACAGCCAGCTAGCCATTTAATAAAATCTGAAGAAAAAGTAATTCTTGATGGATAAGAACTGTAAATGTAAAATCCAAAAGTACCATTGAAGTATAAAAAGATAACACATGTGAAGGTAATGTAATCTTGATAATGAAAAGGCCTGTCAATGCGTGCCATAAAATCAGAAACCAAAAGGGCAAATTTCATAAGATTTGATTGCATAAGAATTTAAAACTCCTATGTCGTCAGAAACAATATAAACAAAATTTCAAGACAAATGACAAATTGGGGAAAAACATTCGTAAAGCCAAAGGCTAACGTTCTTAATATACAAAGCACTTGTTAAAAAACCATTAATTAAAAACATATCGCAAAACTCAGAATATCTGGTTTCCAGTCTGGCATGTAAGGAGGAGCTTAGGAGTTGCCACTCTGTTCTAACAATAAGTAAAAAGCTGGGCAAACTGAAAAAATTAACAGCTCTTTTTATATGCTTCAGAGAAATGAGGTCATAAACGTCCTCCCAAATTGGAGAGAGAGGCAGTACAGAGAATTAAAACTCACCAGAGTGGAAACCTCTGCAAGGATCAATGCTAGGGTAGGAAAGCCGACAGCTCTGAGAGTTAAAAGCTGCAGGAGAATCCAATCGTCACAGTTAATGTGGGAGAAAAGTTCCTCCCTGCTGGAAGTCGGCAGGGGAAGGAAAAAGAAACCATTTTGAAATACACCAAATACTCTTTGAAATACTCTTTTTAACAGTTTATACCCTCAGGAGAAACTGTTTCACCTGAACCTAACCTAACAGGGGAAAGGGAAATACCCAACACCAAGCTAGCTCTAGCCTTCCACCAGGGCTTGCCTCCTTCCCTCTCCTTACCTTAGCTTGAAATTCCTTTATGTAATTACCACCACTGTCCTTTAAAAAAAAAAATTATTCCTGGTTCTAAGAAAGCATGTACTCCTTGCTAAAAATCACTTGAAGAAGCTCTTCATCTTTCCTTTTTTTCCAGATCCTCTGCGCTCTTCCTTCTCTCCTTCCCTAACACTTTCCTCCCTTACTGTATCCTGTTTTTGAGACTTACCTATTGTTACTTGTGACTGTAGTTCATAGATTTCCACCACTATGTAATATCCACTCTGTGCAGTGTATACAGTATATTTTTCATTCCAAATAAGGATATTTTGGATGTTTAAATTTTTTTTTTTTTGCTCCAACTGCTTATGTGAAGGTTTACCTAAGGAGTATAATATGTACCGTTTAAAACATATAAACATCATATTTTAAAAATTATAGGTATTTTTATGGTTGTCATCCTTCCTAGTAAGCTTCTTGAAAGCAGGAATTGATGTCTTCCACATCTCATCCTGCATTACCAGCCTTACATATAAGAATAAATCTTTGTTTCATTGAATTGAATTTTGTTCTTTACTGTTCATGCAGCATCCTCTTGAAAACTCAATATTCTATAAGCCTCAAATTTCAATAGAGAGAACTATTGGGAACCAAAATACTTGGCCATGTTATAACATGTGAAAATTGCATTGAAAAATTTCAACAACTTGATCAAAATAAATACGAATTAGCAGGTAACAAATGTTGAGAATTCTTATCTGACAGTTTTAAATTGGAACATTCTTAAAATATTAAGCTATTACTTTAGTTTCTCTTTCTAGTGATGGAAGTAATAACCCCTAGTTAGTTGTGTAGTATTTAACTAGTGTTTATAAGAAACTTATTTCAGAGGTCTAGAATAATAGGAATAATGTTAAAAACTCTAAAAGAGAAAACTGGTTATATTTTTAAACATTAGCGAATATTTAGCTTTATGTTATAATTTTATTATAGGACTTATACTTTAAAAATTTTTTTATTTTATATTGGAGCATAGTTGGTTAACAACATTGTGATAGTTTCAGGTGTACAGCAAAGGACTTGTACTACTGTATTAAAAAAAGCTGTTGCTTATAGGGTCATATTGGTACCATGTTGAATAGTTTCTTTTTTTTAAAATATAAATGTATTTATTTTAATGGAGGCTAATTACTTTACAATACTGTAGTGGTTTTGCCATACATTGACATGAATCAGCCATTGGTATACACATGTTCCCCATCCTGAACCCCCCTCCCACCTCCCTCCCCATCCTATCCCTCTGGGTCATCCCAGTGCACCAGCCCCGAGCGCCCTGTCTCATGCACCGAAACTGGGCTGGTGATCCATTTCACATATGACAATATACATGTTTCATTGCCATTCTCCCAAATCATCCCACCCTCGCCTTCTCCCACAGAGTCCAAAAGACTGTTCTATACATCTGTGTCTCTTTTGCTGTCTCGCATTTAGGGTTATCGTTACCATCTTTCTAAATTCCATATATATGTGTTAGTATACTGTATTGGTGTTTTTCTTTCTGGCTTATTTCACTCTGTATAATCGGCTCCAGTTTCATCCACCTTGATAAAGAAGCACTCTCATGCTTTTTATGCACCTATCTTGGGCCTGGTACATTGGTTTTAGTTCACAGTAAGTGTCGTACCAAGGAGCCTGGATTTTATAATCCCAGCTTTAGCTTGTTAAACTGACTTGCTCAGGTCTAATCATTTTATGTCACTGGACTTCTGTTTCCTCATCTACAAAACAAAGGTAAAGCTTTAGAATGCTTATTTTTATAGGGTTATTAAGGTAATCCTTTAGACTGCTCGTCTTTGTAAGGTTATTAAGAGACTTAAACAAGGACACATAAGAAATCCCTTTGTAAACTGAACTTTTAATCGAGATATGAGATATTATTTTTAGTTTAGAAAAATTCAGAAATACTCAAGACCACTTTTTGCAGTAGGGGGAACACTGAATCTGGGGGAAGATACACTGTCATGTATGGGCAAAGGGATATGTGCAGATAGCCACAGCCCAGGATAATGTGCCAGGCAAAACTCTTTACTGATTTTGAAGTTCATAGGCCAGGAAGAGATTGGTCTGTTTGGGGGAAAGGACACTGATGCTTTGGAGGATGACAGGCTTCCCTGTGGCTCAGCTGGTAAAGAATCCGCCTGCAATGCGGGAGACCTGGTTTCGACCCCTGGGTTGGGAAGATCCCCTGGAGAAGGGAAAGGCTACCCACTGCAGTATTCTGGCCTGGAGAATTCCCTGGACTGTATAGTCCATGGGGTCGCAAAGAGTTGGACATGACTGAGCGACCTTCACACACCCACACTTCAGTAGAATCATGTACGAGTAGAAAAGAGAACACGGCAGAAAGTTCAGCGTAATGCTGGGAAACTCGTCGAAGTACTGTTTTAGAGAAACAGAGCCTGGGGAGCACATCTGTCAAGGCCATACAGTCCTATGGGCCGTGAGGAACCTTTGGGATCCTTCATCAGGGTGAAGGATAGATTTGATGAAATATTAGAGGCAGGGTGATCCATCCCAAGGCTATTATATTAACATGGAGAGAAAATGATCAGGGGTTTAATTTGAGGTTCACAAATTAGGTTTTTGAATAGAGTCCAGGAGGCAAGGAATTTAAAAGGTGAAAAATAACCTTTTTTCTACTAATGTTTTCCTGAAGGTTAGCATAAACTTCAGCTATGAATGTACTGATATGAAACAAACTTACAGTATTATTTGTACCACTTTTAACTTTTCGTGGATAGAAATCACAGGTATTTTCATATCACATTACATTTTTGCAGGTGTCTTGAAATGTTACTTATACCACACATCATTACCTTGAAACTATGGTAGGTTTGCTATGTTCAGTTCAGTCTCTCAGTCGTGTCCAACTCTTTGCAACCCCGTGGACTGCAGCACGCCAGACCTCCCTGTCCATCACCAGCTCCTGGAGCTTACTCAAACTCATGTCCATAGAGTCGGTGATGCGATCCAACCATCTCATCCTCTGTTGTCCCCTTCTCCTGCCTTCAATCTTTCCCAGCATCAGGGTCTTTTCAAATGAGTCAGCTCTTTGCATCAGGTGGTCCAAGTATTGGAGTTTCAGCTTCAGCATCAGTCCTTCCAATGAATATTAAGGACTGATTTCCTTTAGGATGGACTGGTTGGGTCTTTTTGCAGTCCAAGGGACTCTCAAGAGTCTTCTCCAACACCACAGTTCAAAAGTATCAATTCTTTAGTGCTCCGCTTTCTTTATAGTCCAACTCTCACATCCATACCTGACTACTGGCAAAACTATTAACTTTGACTAGGTGGACCTTTGTTGGCAAAGTAATGTCTCTGCTTTTTAATATGCTATCTAGGTTGGTCATCACCTTCTTCCAAGGAGCAAGCATCTTTTAATTTCATGGCTACAGTCACCATCTGCAGTGATTTTGGAGCCCCCCAAAATAAAGTCTGACGCTGTATCCACTGTTTCCACTTATTATTTACTGAGTTGATTAAAAAAGCACACACAGTGTTATCAAATCACATTTTCTTGTACTGTTTTGATAACTATATTTTAATACAGTTGGTTTCCTTTAATCCCGGTGGTAATGAAAAACAGCTGATAGGTTGTGAGTGTGAGATTTGAAAGGAGGAAGACACTGGAGTGAGGGTGGAGTAGACATATTTCTGGGGTAGACGTATTTCATTGGTTAGGCAAAGAATCAGATGTTGTGAGATCCACCATAGATTGTTGAGGTCATTTAGTCCATTGTCTCCCCAAAGTTTCACACAAGAGATCGCTTAAATTGTTTTTCTGTTATGAATCCCATATTATAAAAATATTTTTCCTCCAAAATCTTTGATTATTAATGACTTGCTGCCTGCCTCCCCTGAGTTTTAAGCAGGCGGGCAGCTTCTTGCTGTGACTCTTGGGACTTGCTCGGGGCCTCCGTTTTGCCACTCTCTACCCCTTATTTCACCGCTTGTAGGTTTGGTGTCTTCTACTTCACCCCTTCCCTGTGGCTTCCCTGGTGGCTCAGAGGTTAAAGCGTCTGCCTTCAGTGTGGGAGACCCGGGTTCGATCCCTGAGTCGGGAAGACCCCCTGGAGAAGGAAATGGCAACCCACTCCAGCATTCTTGCCTGGAGAATCCCGTGGACGGAGGAGCCTGGTAGGCTACAGTCCACGGGGTTGCAAAGAGTCGGACACGACTGAGCGACTTCATTTCACTTCACTTTATCCCTGGGATTTCTTTGGAAGGAATGATGCTAAAGCTGAAACTCCAGTACTTTGGCCACCTCATGCGAAGAGTTGACTCATTGGAAAAGACTCTGATGCTGGGAGGGATTGGGGGCAGGAGGAGAAGGGGGCGATCGAGGATGAGATGCCTGGATGGCATCACGGACTCGATGGACGTGAGTCTGAGTGAACTCCGGGAGTTGGTGATAGACAGGGAAGCCTGTTGTGCTGCGATTCATGGGGTCGCGAACAGTCGGACACGACTGAGTGACTGAACAGAACTGAACTTTATCCCAACCCTGCTGGCCTGGTCTCTGCCACTTCTTAGAAGTAGAACCTCCTGTTGCCTCGTTTTTTTTTTAAAAACCTCCCCAGCAAGCTGGGAATTTCAAGAGTGATTGATGCCTTTCAGCACCTTATTCTTTTGTCCCCACACTTGGTCTTGAGCCTTATGGTCAAGTGGCAAAGTTGAGGCCTGGGGGGCTTGGGTTGCAGCAGGAAGATGGTGGGGCCTGGTCTCCGGAGACCCTGGGAGTTGGGAGAGGAGAGCGATGGTAGGGGGGCCGAGGTGGAGATGGGAAAGTCTTTCACCTCTTCGTGTTTGGCACTATCATCTTAGACTGTTACCGTTTGCTCAATTGCAGGATGCAACTCTGCTGAAATGGTCTCTTTTCCCATTTTCTTTCCAAAGGAGTGATTGAGGGCAAGAGGAGAGGGGGGCGACAGAGGATGAGATGGTTGGATGGAATCACCGCTTAATGGACATGACTTTTGAACAAACTCTGAGAGGTAGTGAAGGACAGTGAAGCCTAAGGTGCTGCAGTCCATGGGGTAGCAGGGAGTGGGACATGACTTGGTGACTGAACAACAGCAAAGGAGCCAATTGAAATTTAGGCAGTTAGGATAGTTTTTTCGGTTTCAGTATTTCAAGACTCTGCAGATGTGAGTTAGAGAAAAATGTGGAAGTGCTTTAAAAAGAATAAAACAAAGGAGGATAATGTTAATTATATGACTTTAGAAAAGGAAAGTAAGGCTGGAATGAGTTGATTATGTTAAAGAATTTAGACAGATGAGCTTCCCTGGTGGCTCAGAAGGTAAAGAATTTGCCCTCAGAGCGCGAGACTTGGTTTTGATCCCTGGGCCAAGAAGATGCCGTAGAGAAGGGAATGGCAACCCATTCCAGTATTCTTGCCTGGAGAATTCCTTGGACAGAGGAGCCTAGTTAGTTATCGGTTCAGTTCAGTTGCTCAGTCATGTCCGACTCTTTGCGACCCCATGAATTGCAGCACGCCAGGCCTCCCTGTCCATCACCAACTCCCGGAGTTCACTCAGACTCACATCCATCGAGTCAGTGATGCCATCCAGCCATCTCATCCTCTGTCATCCCCTTCTCCTCCTGCCCCCAATACCTCCCAGCGTCAGAGTCTTTTCCAATGAGTCAACTCTTCACATGAGGTAGCCAAAGTACTGGAGTTTCAGCTTTAGCATCATTCCTTCCAAAGAACACCCAGGGTTGATCTCCTTCCGAATGGACTGGTTGGATCTCCTTGCAGTCCAAGGGACTCTCAAGAGTCTTCTCCAACACCACAGTTCAGAAGCATCAATTCTTCGGCGCTCTGCCTTCTTCACAGTCCAACTCTCACATCCATACATGACCACTGGAAAAACCATAGCCTTGAGTAGATGGACCTTAGTCGGCAAAGTAATGTCTCTGCTTTTGAATATGCTATCTAGGTTGGTCATAACTTTTCTTCCAAAGAGTAAGCGTCTTTTAATTTCATGGCTGCAGTCACCATCTGCAGTGATTTTGGAGCCCCAAAAATAAAGTCTGACACTGTTTCTACTGTTTCCCCATCTATTTCCCATGGAGTGATGGGACCAGATGCCATGATCTTCGTTTTCTGAATGTTGAGCTTTAAGCCAACTTTTTCACTCTCCTCTTTCACTTTCATCAAGAGGCTTTTTAGTTCCTCTTCACTTTCTGCCGTAAGTGTGGTATCTGATATCTGAGGTGATTGATATTTCTCCCGGCAATCTTGATTCCAGCTTGTGTTTCTTCCAGCCCAGCGTTTCTCATGATGTACTCTACATATAAGTTAAATAAGCAGGGTGACAATATACAGCCTTGACACACTCCTTTTCCTATTTGGAACCAGTCTGTTGTTTCATGTCCAGTTCGAACTGTTGCTTCCTGACCTGCATATAGGTTTCTCAAGAGGCAGGTCAGGTGGTCTGGTATTCCCATGTCTTTCAGAATTTTCCACAGTTTATTGTGATCCACACAGTCAAAGGATTTGGCATAGTCCATAAAGCAGAAATAGATGTTTTTCTGTAACTCTCTTGCTGGCATGATCCAGCGGATGTTGGCAATTTGATCTCTGGTTCCTCTGCCTTTTCTAAAACCAGCTTGAACATCAGGAAGTTCATGGTTCACGTATTGCTGAAGCCTGGCTTGGAGAATTTTGAGCATTAATTTACAAGCATGTGAGATGAATGCAATTGTGTGGTAGTTTGAGCATTGTTTGGCATTGCCTTTCTTTGGAATTGGAATGAAAACTGACCTTTTCCAGTCCTGTGGCCACTGCTGAGTTTTCCAAATATGCTGGCATATTGAGTGTAGCACTTTCACAGCGTCATCTTTCAGGATTTGAAACAGCTCAACTGGAATTCCATCACCTCCACTAGCTTTGTTCGTAGTGATGATTTCTAAAGCCCACTTGACTTCACATTCCAGGATGTCTGGCTCTAGATTAGTGATTGCATCATCTTGATTATCTGGGTTGTGAAGATCTTTTCTGTACAGTTCTTCCATGTATTCTTGCCACCTCTACTTAATATCTTCTTCTGTTAGGTCCATACCATTTCTGTCCTTTATCAAGCCCATCTTTGCATGAAATGTTCCCTTGGTATCTCTAATTTTCTTGAAGAGATGTCTAGTCTTTCCCATTCTGTTCTTTTCCTCTATTTCTTTGCATTGATCGCCGAGGAAGGCTTTCTTATCTCTTCTTGCTATTGTTTGGAACTCTGCATTCAGATGCTTATATCTTTCCTTTTCTACCTTGCTTTTCCCTTCTCTTCTTTTCACAGCTATTTGTAAGGCCTCCCCAGACAGCCCTTTTGCTCTCTTGCATTTCTTTTCCATGGGGATGGTCTTGATACCTGTCTCCTGTACAATGTCATGAACCTCATTCCATAGTTCATCAGGCACTATCTATCAGATCTAGGCCCTTAAATGTATTTCTCACTTCCACTGTATAATCATAAGGAATTTGATTTTGTAAGCAGAAATCGAAGTAAAAGATTTGCTATTGGTTAAAACTAATTTTAATGCTTATCAGATAAGGGAATTGTTTCAAATACTTGAAGCTCTCTGAAGCCCCCTGCTTCTTGTGGATGAGAGATTAAAGGCAGAGGTATGGTCATGACTGTGATGCTGATAAGCCATCTCTTACCCAGACGTGGTTGGCCCCTTTTGGAAACTACTGCCCTCAGTCTCCTTTCTGTTTTTATTAGATTAGTGACTTGATACATTTCCAGAGTCATTTCATTTACTTATTTGAGGCATAACTGCCAGTAGCGGACTCTTCTGAATTCCGCTGCTTCTGTAGTATGTGCTTGTGATGTTCTCATCATGAAGCCCATATCACTCTTTTATTTCTGTCTCTCTCTCCTCACATTGTGCTTTCTTTTTTTAAAGATGTATTTTATGTTTTAGGAAACATTTATTTACTTGCCTATTCTGGCTCTCAGTTATGGCATTCGGGATCTAGGTCCTTGACCCGGGATTGAACCCAGGCCCCCTGTAGAGGGAGCCCAGAGTCTTAGCCACTGGACCCCCAGAGAGGTCCCCACAGTGTGCCTTCTAACCCCAGTGCTGATAGTGTATTTTTGAAGGTCATTAAGCAGTGTGGCTTAACGATTAAAAGTGAGGATTTCATGCTGAATGGTGCGGCTTGGATTCTGACCTCATCAGCCTGTGTGTGATCTGTGTGATCTGTGGTGTGTGATCTGTGGTCAGATACTTTGCGGTCTAGACAAGCCCCCTCCTATGGGCTTGTCAGAAATTAAATTAGCTAGTGTTGATGTATTATGCCTAGTATGGGCCTGGCATAAAACGGGTACGTTTTTGTTTTAAATTATCGTCAGACTCCGTGACAGCACCATTGCTTGATTGTCTAGTTTCCTGGACTCGTTTGTAAAGCTGTTGAGAAAAGGAAGAAGGTGTGGCTGTTCCGTGTGTATCCGTCCCTCTTCCTATCCTCATACTCTGTATGCAGAGATGTCAGTCTTGTATTATTTGTTTCAGTTGTTTGAGACCTTGAAGGCCCAGGAGCTAGTAATTTTTATAATTATGTTTAGGCACAAGATTAGGAGCCTTATGTGTAGGAGTGAGTCACTCACTTCCGGATATGACCACTTTACTCAGAAGATGTGATGACTTTCTGCTTTTCTTCCCAACAATCGCCTAACTTTGTTATGGTTACTTTATTTCATTGTATAGGCAAAATTAGGTGCCACGATTTTATTTCCGAATTTGAGGATTTGCAAATGACTGAGAGATAACCTTTATGTATCTTAACGGCCCACTGTGCTCACTGACTATTTATTGACTGATTTATATTTTTCCAAAGTGAAGAACAATTTGACTGTACCTGTGTAGAGAACAGTTCATAGTAATTGGTTGCTTTGACCTTGAACAAAGGTTTCTGGGTTACTTTGTTTTCTGAAGGCTTGTTTTTTGAATCCATATCATCCGAAAGTTACACTTAGAATCAATTAAAAATCTTTTTTACTCCAAGCTTGTATCCTGAATGTTTTCTGAAGTATGCTATTTATGTACTCTTTTCTAGGTACTTAGGGCTTTTTACTCAGGTTGTTACTCCAGTATGTTCTCCTAGTTTGCAAAGTAAACTTGTACAGCTTTAGAGTAGAAAATTGACTTATTTCATTTATAGTGATAGAACTTTTTAAAAACATCCACTTAACAGACTTTTAAAAATAACAGCCTTAAAATTCACAATTGCATGTAACTTACCCTTATATTAAAGTGTACAGTTCTGTTGTTTTTAGCATATGTACAGAGCTATCCACCTTTTACAATTAGTTTTAAATCATTCCCCAGAGAAACTCCATACATCTACATAAATGGAATCATACAATATGTGGTCTTTTTGACTGACTTTTTTGACTTAGCAAAATGTTTTCCAAGTTCAACCATTTGTAGCATGCATCCATACTTAATTCATTTTATTGCTGAATAAAATTCTATTGTATGGATAGATAGCATTTTATTTAACTCATTGATCAATTAATGGACATTTGGATTGCTTCTACTTTTGGGACATTATGAATAATACTGCTGTAAACATACATGTACAAGTTTTTGTGTGGAAATATGTTTCATTTCTCTTGAGATTTTTTTTTTTTTTTTAATGAATTAAGTTCTAAAGGAAAAGAAGTTGTGGACTACTTTTACAAAAATCTTTTGTAGATATTTAAAAATCCTGTCTATCTCTTTTATTGCCAAGTATTAGGTTTTGCTAGGTTTGCTGCACTGACAACTAACTTTAACATCTCAGTAGTTTACGGCAATATGGGTTTGTTTCTTGCTCAGGTTATGTTAGTTGCACCTGGCTGGGGATCTTCTTCAGTAATCATCTCATTTCCAGGATTCAGGCTGAAGGAATAAACTCTTGTTTGGGACATGCTTTTCTTCTGACTAAAGGAAAAAGAAACAGAACTGGTAGAAACATGCAGTGAAAGCATTTGTTCAGACCTGGCATACATTTCATTTCCACTCACGTTGGATTGGCTTAGTTGGGTGAGTCATATGGCAAAAGTGAAAATCAATCAGGGAAGTATAACCCAACTGTTGTAGGCAATGCAAGTCATATGGCATTGGGTGGGGATAAAAGGCCATCTTGCATGGAAGGAGGCACAGATGATTTGAAACAGAAATTTAGGTCGTCGCAACTCAGAATGAAATAATGAAACTTATGGAGGAAAGATGAGAAAAATGGAAGTGAAGCTGGTGTAGCCCCATGTCTTTTCAATTCAAGGGAATATCTCAGAACTTCACAAATAAAGGGACGTTTTAGCACTAAGGTCAGGGGATAGCCAGCTTCAAGCAATAGTATATGAAAGTGAACCAGAGACCCTTGGAAGTGGATGAGAGTAGGATTGAAGCAGAGATCCCATCATGAGTGTTACAGAATAAATTACTAGAAGGTAACAGAAGACTCCTTCTGTGTAGTCTTTTGGCCAGTCCCATCCCCCTCATGACAGCCCGTTATAAAGGTCCAGGTTTGTTGAAGAAATTAGTTTGTTTATCGTGTACAATTTCCCTCAGTCTTGATTTGACTAGTTGCATACCTGTGATATCATTTAACTTGTTCCTGTGCCCCTGCATTTCCTATAGGCTGGTGGTTAGATTTAGAGGTTTGAGTTTTTTGGCTTGGCTACCTCATAAATTGTGTTGCGTATTTCCATTAAGGGGCGCATAATATCTGTTGGTGGCCATTGATGGCTATTTGTATAGATCTGTTAATTCATTAGGAATTACAAAATGGTGGTACTCTTTTTTCAATTAAATCTTTCTCATATTTAATGATTAAAACATTTTTGAGTAGAGAAATTTTCCTTGTCAACTATTTGTTACCCCAAAGTGAAGTTTAATAAAAAAGGAAGGATAAAATGTTCAATTTTTTTCCCCTTGTTTCATCAGTTTTCAAGCTAACAAATTGGTTCCTTAGGATCCTCCAACGATGATGAGTAGGTTAATTTTAGTATCCTTTGATGAATTTGTGGATTTACAAATATTTACTCTTTTAGCCCATTGCTCTCTAACAGATACTCAGATTGGCTGGTGAAAGACTCTTCAAGTTGACTCTTACGTTTTCCTGACTTGACCTTAATTGCCCTTGATTGCTTCTTTGCTTTTTGGAATGATAAGACACTCCAGAATCATGTAAATGTCCTGATCCAGACCTGGAATCAGGCGTTTGTTTGAAGAAACTTGGTATTTGGAGACTACAGTCTGAGTGCTTGGTACTCACTGCTACTTGGTTTTTTAGTGAACAGTTCCAGGAAATGAGTTTCTGGTTTTCTTTAATACCTAGGCACTATGCTTGGCATTTAGATAAACAGATATAAAACATAGTTCCTGCTTTGTAAATGGTTAAAGCATAGTGTTCAGTCACTCAGTTGTGTCCAACTCTTTGCGACCCCATGGACTGCAGGACGCCAGGCTTCCCTGTCCATCACCAACTCCTGGAGTTTACCCCAACTCATGTCCATTGAGTCAGTGATGCCATCCAACCATCTCATCCTCTGTCATCCCCTTCTCCTGCCCTCATTCTTCTTCTTCATTCGGCATCAGGGTCTTTTCTGGTGAGTCGATTCTTTGCATCAGGTGGCCAAAGTATTGGTGTTTCAGCTTCAACATCAGTCCTTTCAATGATTAGACAGGACTGATTTCCTTTAGAATGTTATAAGTACTAAAATATGTTGGGCTTTTGGTATAAAAGTTCATAGGAGGTCACTTCACGTAGAAGGAAGATGGGTCTCTAGGAAATCCTCCTCAAGGCAATGACATTTGATCTCAGCTTTGAGGAATAAAGTGAAGTGAAGGTATTATACTTTTGGAAACTGTCTGTTTAGAATATATATGTGGTGTGCCTTTATCTTTACACCAGTACGAGCCTCTGTTTCTTATTCTACAAATTTATAACATCAGTATATATTTTGCTTAAGATTTTCTCTGTCAATAACATTACTACAGGAAGCATTACTGTGTGTTTACTCTTGTGCATTTGACCTTGTATTTTAATAGGACAAAATTCCTAGAAGGGAAATGGCCATCTTTAAGAATGTGTGTATGTCTGTCAGTCATGTCTGACTCATCTCCAGACTCATGGACTGTAGCCCACCAGGCTCCTCTATCCGTGGAGTTTTCCAGGCAAGAAATACTGGAGTGAGTAGCCATTCCCTCTCCTGGGTAACTTTCTGACTCAGGGATCAAACCTGTATCTCTTGAATTGCAGGCAGATTCTTTACCATCTGAGCCACCAGGGAAGCCCTGTGTTTAAGAGTGCTGCTGCTGCTAAGTCGTTCAGTTTTGTCCGACTCTGTGCGACCCCATAGACGGCAGCCCACCAGGCTCCCCCATCCCTGAGATTCTCCAGGCAAGAACACTGGAGTGGGTTGCCATTTCCTTCTCCAGTGCATGAAAGTGAAAAGTGAAAGTGAAGTCGCTCAGTCATGTCTGACTCTTCTCGACTCCATGTTCCTCCAGGTTCCTCTGTCCATGGGATTTTCCAGGCAAGAGTACTGGAGTGGGGTGCCATTTCCTTCTCCAGTGTTTAAGAGTAGATATATGTTAAAAGTTGTTGTAGGTTCTACAAAATTGTCATCAGAAAAGTTGATAGCAATTCACAGCTTTTACCAGTGGTAGGCTAGTGACAATTTCTTCACACTCAATAGTGTGTCTTTTAAAACTAAATTATTTTAATTTATTTTAGTGTCATATTGTGTTGATTCTTGCTCAGAATATCAGGAAGTTAATCTAAATCTAAGTATGGAATTAAAATGTGACATTTAAAATTTAATATATTTTCACTTTTGGAACCTAGAAATTCATTTTATAATGGAGCTTTGTAGTTCTTTACTATGGATTAATAATTATCTGTGTTTTGAAAAGTAATTGAAAGTCAGACTACCAAGAAATCATATACCCTGCTTCTGATCACTTGCAGGAAGAAAAAACTTCCTGATGTCACATTTCTCTCTCTTTTCTTTTTTTGAAATGTGATTTAGAGATATGGGTTAGAAAAAGAACATTTTTAAAGTAGTTTGGGAGATTTCTAATTCTATCAGACTTTTTCTACTCTTGTTTAACATTATTACCTCCATTTATGGTGGCCACTTGTGTGATCCATGAAAATGTTATTGTTCAATCCTTCAGACCCCATGGACTGCAGCGCTTCAGGCTTCCCTGTCCTTCATTATCTCCCACTTCAGTTCAGTCACTCAGTCGTGTCCAACTCTTTGTGACCCCATGGACCATGGGGTATGAACCATGAACCATGGCCTAGCACACTAGGCCTCCCTGTCCATCACCAACTCCCAGAGTTTACCCCAACTCATGTCCATTGAGTTGGTGATGCCATCCAACCATCTCATCCCCTGTCATCCCCTTTTCCTCCTGTCCTCAATCTTTCCCAACATCAGGGTCTTTTCCAGTGAGTCAGCTCTTCACATCAGGTGGCCAAAGTATTGGAGTTTCAGCTTCAACATCAGTCCTTCCAGTGAACACCCAGGACTGATCTCCTTTAGGATGGACTGGTTACAGAGATTGCTCAAATTCATGTCCATTGAGTCAGTATGCTATCTAATTATCTCATCCTCTGCCACCCTCTTCTCCTTTTGCCTTCAATCTTTCTCAGCATCATGGTCTTTTCCAGTGGGTCACCTCTTTGCATCAGGTGGCCATCTGCTTTTATTGAAGGATAAACCACAAATCAATTTATGTATGAAAGCAGAACATTTATGCTTTTTCCTTTTAGGTACTATTTAAATAATTTGTACTTTCTGAAATTATGTTTTGTTCCCTTCTACTTAAAAATAGTCTGTGAGTCCTACATAGATATCAGTCTGAAGAAGTGAAGTGCAGTCGCTCAGTTGTGTCCGACTCTTTGCGACCCCATGGACTGTAGCCTATCAGGCTCCTTCGTCCATGGGATTTTCCAGGCAAGAGTGCTGGAGTGGATTGCCATTTCCTTCTCCAGGGGATCTTCCCGACCCAGGAATCGAACCCAGGTCTCCTGCATTGCAGGCAGACGCTTTACTGTCTGAGCCACCAGGGAAGCAGGAGATATCAGTCTAGATTTTAATGTTATTTAAATTTTCCTGTTATAAATGTATAATTTTATCAGGTTACCATACCCAGAGAACTTTCTTAAATTATCAATGGTGTTGAAAAAAGAAGATAAGGAAAAAAATAAGAAAAGAAGGGAGAGAAATCCATGCAATTTTAATCCATAGTCCTTTTTTCCTCCGTTAAATAAGGAAGCTAATACTTTTATCTGACACTGCTCTCGAAGATGCAGCTGTTTTCTAGATTTACATTTTAGTTAGAATCACAGTTTTAAAACAAAGTGAAGACTTTAATTTCAGAGTTATTCAGGCAGTACTGTGGTGAGTTACTTGTCTGAGTTATTTTTAATTATTTAGATCCTCCCACCCCCGGATTTTGGACTCAACCACTTCCAGCTTGGTGTATAAAAGTGTAATTTGTTTTGCTTTTTCTTACATTTTAAATGCTTATTTTCATTTACTAATTAGTGTTAAAAATGATCTTTTAACTTGTTATTGTAGATGAAAACCTCCCTTCTTGATTAACGTCATCAGATTTGGTATTTGAAGCAACCTTTTTATTTGGAAATTAAGGTTGCCTTTCAAAGAAAAAGTAATGATTACTTCACGTATTATTTAAAAATAAAATCTCTATTAGGGCAAGGAATTTCTGCTAAGTTGGATTTTTTTTTTCTTTTTTAGTTTAGAATAAGTTCTCTTTTGTGGTGACACATAGCTGTTTCTGAAGTTGGCAAGAAAACTTCCTCTGGGGACTCTCAAAGGGAGTGTTGTGGCAGCTCTCTGATTCAGCTGCTTAGAAAGCTCTCTGAAAGTTGCCTTATTTGTCTGGAAAGAGTCTGGAGCCCAAACCTGTTTTTTCCACCGAGGAGGATTGTAGCTCTAAGCTCTGTAGAAAACAACCATGGAAGATTCTGTGATGATAGTGTGAAATGCAGCAGTACCAAGGCATAAATTTAAATTGTGTACTCCAAAGCAAATTTTCAGACCCAGTTAAAAAAAAAAAAGCGGGGGGAGGGGAGAGAGGGAAGCCTTTCCAGTATGGATAGGTCTTGGCAGTATTTATATTGATATCCAGGTGGCGCTAGTGGTAAAGAACCCGCCTGCCAGTATAGGAGATACAAGAGATGCAGGTTTGGGAAGAGATGCTTGGGTTGGGAAGACCCCCTGGAGGAGGACATGGCAACCCACTCCAGGATTCTTGCCTGGAGAATCCCATGGACACGGGAGTCTGGCAGGCTGCAGTCCATGGGGCCTCAGAGTCAGACACGACTGAAGTGACTTAGTGCACACACATATTGATATCCACCTTCCTCAGAGACCTAGAAAAAGGAAAGGAAAAAAGGGAGCCTCTCCTTTTCTTACTAGACAGTCCACAACCAAGCTGAGTACAATGTGAGAGTCAGTATACAAGAAAAAGGAGGGTCAAGAGTATTGGTACAGATTCCTTCTTATTAAAAAATGAAGTTTCGGGTCTTTGTATAATGTGTTAAGTGAATACTGATTATCTCATATTAAAAGATTACATATAAATATTGAAGTACAGTATGAAATTATTTTGAATCAGATTAAGTGTAATGGAGGAAAGACTCATTAACTAAAAATAGTTGTAGGACTTCTGGGGCTCCAGTGGTTAAGACTTCCCACTTCAAATGCAGGGGACAGGGACACGGGTTTGATCCCTGATGGGGGAACTAAGATCCCACGTTATGTGTGGTCTGACCTACCCCCCCCCTCAAAGAAGTGACTGAACTATTAAAAGAAAAATTTGAGGAAAAAGAGGAACAGTAATAGTAAAACAGATGAGAAAGGTAATAGAAAAGATGGACATGGAGAAGTTAAGGAAAAGAGTAATTCCAGTTTTCTCTGCCTAGGGACTCAGTTCCCTGCTAACACATCCACCCTCAGCTCTCACCACTTCATTTCCTCTCTGTCCCCAAACCGCTCCCCACCCCCCCAGTGCCATTAAGTGTTCTGAGCTTCAGTCATACTGCACTGAATTTCTCTCATTTCTTCAAATGCGACAAGTTCTCCCAAGCTTTCCATTTTTTATGTTTACTTGAAGCCACTGATACTATTTGGCTTCACAAGTGAGTCAGTGGTAAAGAATTCGCCTGCCAATGCAAGAGACACAAGTTCCATTCCTGGGTTGGGAAGATCCTCCGGAGAAGGATATGGCAACCTGCTGCAGTATTCTTGCCTGGAAAATTCCATGGACAGAGGAGCCTGGCAAGCCACAGTCAATGGGGCCACAGAGAGTCAGGCGTGTTGGAGCGTGTGCGCGCACACACACACACACACACACACAGGACTTTAATACTCTGTTGAATAGAAGTGGTGAGAGTGGGTATCTTTGTCTTATTGCAGATTTTGCTGGGAAGGCTTTCAGCTTCTTACTGTTGAGTATTATGTTGACTGTGGGTTTGTCGTGAATAGCTTTTATTATGTTGAGATATGTTTCCTCTATACCCACTTTGGTAAGAGTTTTTCTCATGCATGGATGTTGAATTTATCAAATGCTTTTTCTACATTATGATAACCAAGTGGTTTTTGTCTTTTCTTTTGTTGATGTGGTGTATCCCATTGATTAATTTGTGTATACTGAATCATCCTTGTGACCCTGGAATGAATCCAGCTTGGTCATGGTATCTAATCTTTTTTATGTGTTGTTGGATTTGGTTTGCTAATATTTTGTTGAAGATTTTTGCATCTATATTCATGAAAGATATTGGCCTGTAGTTTTCTTATTTGATAGTGTCTTTGGTTTTCATTTGAGGGTGATGGAGGCTTCCTAGAGTGCCTTTGGTGGCTTCATAGAATGTGTTCCCCTCTCTTTAATCTTTAGAAAGAGTTTGGGAAGTATCAGTATAAGTTCTTTGTATATATTGTAGAATTCCTCTGGGAAGCATTTTAAACTGTTCCAGAAACAATCACTTACTCTGGCATTCTAGAGGGAGTTAATTATACTGCTTTATAACACTTGCTGTGTTATGCTTAGTTACATATATCATGTACATTTCTGCTTTTCTTTTTAGTTACATGAGGTGTAGATACCCTGTGATTTGGAATCACAGGATGATTTTTAACTGTCAGAAGGTAATTGTAGGGAAGCAGCTTAGCAGCTTTTCTCACCTATGACTTTCTCTATTGCTTGAGTGCTTTTTAAAAAGCAGAGACATTTCTTTGCTGACAAAGGTCTGTATAATCAAAGCTATGGTTTTTCCAGTTGTCATGTATGGATGTGAAAGTTGGACTGTAAAGAAAGCTGAGCACCGAAGAGTTGATGCATTTGAACTGTGATGTTGGAGAAAACTCTTGACAGTCCCTTGGATTGCAAGGAGATCAAACCTGTCAATCCTAAAGGACATCAGTCCAAAATATTCATTGATTGGTAGGACTGGTGCTGAAGCTGAAGCTCCAATACTTTGGCCACCTGATGCGAAGACTGACTGATTAGAAAGACCCTGATGCTGGGAAAGATGTGAGGGCAGGAGGAGAAGGGGATGACAGAGGATGAGATGGTTGGATGGCATCACTGACTTGATAGACATGAGTCTGAGCAAGCTCTGGCAGATTGTGATGGATAGAGAAGCCTGGTTTGCTGCAGTCCATGGGGTTGCAAAGAGTGGGACATGACTGAGCGACTGAACTGAATTTTTTTATTATGTTGCCTTTATAGTTTTTCAATCTACAGTATACCTAGAGTATTCATGTGGATTCTGTATGTACTGTCTGCCTTTTGTAGCCACAGGTTCTGCATCCATGGATTCAACCAACCTAGGATCAAAAATACTCAGGAAAAAAAAATTCCAGAAAGTTCCCCAAAGCAAAATTTGAATATGCTGCAGTGGCAACTATTTTTATAGCAGTTGCTTTGTATTAGGCGTTATAAGTAATCTAGACATGACTTAAAGTATATGAGAGGATGCATATAGGTTATATTCAAATATGATGACACTTTCTATGAGGGATTTGACTTGAGTATTTTTGGAGTTTGGTATCTGTGGGGTTCTGGAATCAGCCCTCTATGGAAAAAGGGGTGGCTGTATACCCATGCTCTATACCAAAGATATGCAGAAGGTTCTGAAGAAGTCTTTAGGGGAGTGAGGAGGAATGTTGTTCTGAATTTTAAAAAAGTCTAAGGCACCTTTCCTGCAAAGTTTTACTTCGGTTTTCTTGTTGCTCCCTGCACTGCTGTCTTTGTTCAAATCGTCAATTTGTGAAAGTGGCCTTGTTTTTGTTAAAATTACTCCGTACATTTTTTCAGCGTTATTAGTTCACAGTACTTCAGGAAACTGTTAGCATTTGGGGGTGGGTCCGAAGAATTCTGAATGTATTAGCACTATGTTTATTTCTATAGAATTGAGCGAGATAACACAACTTAGAAGTTAGTGAGAAAGACAAAAAGAAATTGATATTAAAAATAGATATCATAGCTTTGGAAGGTGCTAGATCACCAGTTCATTTTCTGAAAAATTGTTAATGGAAAGAATCAAGAATTTATATTGTTTTTCCTGTGTAAACTGAGTTTCATGGTAACTACATAGTTATTTAAGGAAACTCCTTATTAGAAGAATTCCAGATAATAGATGCAGATGGAATAAAATGATAGTATTAGCGTATCACCTTTAGGCAACCCCTAAATAAATAATGGAGAATGATCACTGTGTAAATCAGGCTGGCAACACTTGAATGTAATAATCAATTTGAACATCACTTTATAGGTGGGACAACCGGATTTTATGTGTGTTCTAATGTGATATATTAGGCAAGTGCGTGTATCACCTATAGTGTTTTGCCAAATATTTGAAAATGAATCATGTCTCTAGATCTCACCAGTTCACAGGAAATATGGGGAACTGGCTGCTGCTGCTGCTGCTAAGTCACGTCAGTCGTGTCTGACTCTGTGCAACCCCATAGACGGCAGCCCACCAGGCTCCCTCATCCCTGGGATTCTCCTGGCAAGAACACTGGAGTGGGTTGCCATTTCCTTCTCCAATGCATGAAAGTGAAAAGTGAAAGTGAAGTCGCTCAGTCATGTCCGACTCGTAGCGACCCCATGGACGGCAGCCTTCCAGGCTCCTTCATCCATGGGATTTTCCAGGCAAGAGTATTGGAGTGGGGTGCCATTGCCTGGTCCGTGGGGAAATGGAGGAATGCTTTAATGCCATAAGGAAATAGTCACCTAAGTTTAGAATATGAGAAATTCTACAAGACAAATGACTTGTGACAGATTAAATGAGATTTGAAGAGATGTATCAGTCAGATAACAGTGTGTGGTTCTTGTTTCTTTCCTGGTTTAGACAAACAAGTAGTAAAAGTTCCACTTGAAAGAGGATTGAAATTTGAACCTGAACTATGTATTAGATAATACTGAGAAATTATTGCTAATTTTGTCAGATGAGTTAATGGAATTGTAGTGTCAGACTTTAAAGAAAAGTCTTTAACTGATGGTGGTATATTCTTTACTATGTATAGGTGAAAAGATATGGTATCTGCGATTTGCTCTAAAGTCCTCCAAGCCCCTCCACCCCCAAAGAAAAAGAAATGAGAGGAAAGAGATACGCAATATTGTTAACTTGCATGACCATTCATTCTACAGTTATCTCCTTACTTACATACATGTTTGGAAATTTTCAGAACCAAAGGTTGAAAAGAATTAACCTAAAATTTGTGTGGCATAACGATTTCTAGCAGCCAACATAGAAAACTAGGTCAGTAACATAATTAATAGCACCTGTTAGAGAAGGAAATTGCAACCCGCTCCAGTATTCTTGCCTGGAGAATCCCACGGACAGAAGAGCCTGGCAGGCTACAGTCCATGGGGTCACAAGGGTCTGACACGACTTAGCAGCTGAACCACCACCACCATACAGTCAAATGGGCTTCCCTGGGGGCTCAGCTGGTAAAGAATCTGCCTGCAGTGTAGGAGATTCAGGTTCAATCCCTCAGTCAGGAAGCTCTCCTGGAAAAGGAAATGGCAACCCACTCCGGTATTCTTGCCTGGGAAACCCCATGGACAAGGGAGCCTGGGAGGCTACTGTCCATGAGGTCGTAGAGAGTCAGACACGACTTATTGACCAAACCACCGCCACCATACAGTAAAAACAAAGCAACTGCTGGGAAGAAGCACAACTCTTCCTAATATTTATTAAGAACACAAAGTTTTCCTTGACAGTGTTCTTGAGGACACTATGTAATGTAGTGTGAAAAGCATTTTAAACCCCATCGCTTCAGGAAATGAAATCAGTTTTTTATAGCATTCCGAAAAATGGCCAGTGGAATCCCATCCATGATTAATTCCAGTGAAATCAGCTTTGTGGGGAGCCAATATGATAAATTCTAAGAGCCTCACTCCCCGGTAGAATTCATTAGAGATCTTCCCGTCTTGATCCTTCCTCCCCTCCATTTCTGTAATGACTTCTTCCTCTAACCCTCTGTTGCAGATTAGTTAGTATAACAGATAAAAGAGAAATTTCGTTATAGCTGGAACTGTTGGCCAAAAGAATTTGACTGAATTTTGTTTTCTATGGTTTGTTTCCAAAATAAGTATTTCTTAAAATGTCAAATGTCTTAATTGTTTAAAATACCATAGTCATCTATTTCCTTAGAGATTTTGATGATAACCCCTGTCTCCCAAGTTTTTGAGTAGCTAATGCATTATATGAAGCATCTGCAGGTAGTTCTCCATAAAAACACTGTTTTGTGTGAAGCTTTCCCCAAGTATTGAGCAGCAGTGAATTGAGATTCTATTTGCTGGCAGCTCACTGAAATACAGATCCTCTGTGTTACGGATGGAGAAGGCAGTGGCACCCCACTGCAGTACTCTTGCCTGGAAAATCCCATGGACAGAGGAGCCTGGTAGGCTGCAGTCCATGGGGTCGCCAAGAGTCGGGCACGACTGAGCGACTTCACTTTCACTTTTCACTTTCATACATTGGAGAAGGAAATGGCAGCCCACTCCAGTGTTCTTGCCTGGAGAATCCCAGGGACGGGGGAGCCTGGTGGGCTGCCGTCTATGGGGTTGCACAGAGTTGGACACGACTGAAGTGACTTAGCAGTAGCAGTGTGTTATGGATTAAATCTGAACCATTGTTCAGTGAAGCTTGTGCTAAGGTTCACATTCTTTGGTGAAAATTGATGCCTAACAAGAATAGGACATTTCCTGCAATTCAAGATGAGCCATGGTTAAAGCCAAGATTCTTCAGAAAAGAATTTTAATTACTGGATTGCTTTTCTGTTAGCATGCGTTGCTTGCTCAGTCGTGTCTAACTCTCTTAACTTCATGGACTGTAGCCTTTGGACTCTGTCCATGGAATTCTCCAGGCAAGAATACTGGAGTGGGTAGCTATTCCCTTCTCCAGGGGATCTTCCAGACCCCAGGGATTGAACCTAGGTCTTCAGAGAAGCCCACTTTTCTATTGCTGTATAATAAATTGCCGCAGCAGCTTAAAATAACAGATGCATTATCACCAGTTTCCATGACCAGGAGTCTGGGTAAAGTTTAAGCCGAGTCCCCTGCTCAGGGACTGAGGAGGCTGGAAATCAGAAGGGTTGTCTAGGGCTGGGATATCACTGAGGCTCTGGATGTTCTTCCAAGTTCCAAGTCCACGGGTTCCTTGGCCAAATTCATTTCCTTCCACCTGTAGAACACAGGCCAACTCGCATTTTCATAGCTGGCGAGAAAGTCTTTGATGTCTGGGCCTTCTTTTAAAGGGCTTACCTTTTCAGGCCAACCTGGGAAGAATCTTCCTTTTGATTAAAGCCGCCATTAGGGACCTTAATTACATCCACAAAGTATTTTCACCTTTGCCATTTACAACAACATAATTGTGGCAGTGATATTCCATCACCTTTGCTATATTTCATTGGTTAAAAATAAGTTGGGAGTCCCACCCACACTCAGGGGAGAGATGGTTGTACAAGAACATGAGTCATTGAGGGTCATAGTAGAATTTTGCCTACCAGTGTTACACTGTCACCCACTATAAAAAATTTAAAAAGCTTACTTACTGTTACGCAGACAATATTAATGGAGCTTGAAGCACAACAGTATAGTCACCCATAATCTTGCCAGCCGATGAATCAAAATGTTTCCCTTTGGCTGCGTGCAGACATTAATTTTATAAGGATCTTATAGAGCAGAGAAGTAATTTTCTATTGCTTTCCATTTAGGAAAAACATTTATTATTTACATAATATTTATTATCTGCCACTTGTCTCAGGTTAATCGAGGTACAATTCACAAACAGTAAAAAATCATTGTTCTCTGTGTATAGTTCTAAGAATTCTGGTAAGCACATGTATATGTGTAACCACCATCACAATAAAGATGTAAAATATTATCTTGTGCCATTGATAAGACCAGCCTTCCCCCCATGTCCTAGACCTTGACAATTACTGGTCTGTTTCCTGTCCCTGTAGTTTTGCATTTTCAAGAATGTTGAATAAACGGGCTCCTACACTTCAGAGTCTTTTGGGTTTGGTTGGTTTCCGTTAGTATAATGCATCTGAGCTTGTATAGTAAAGGAATAACATTCCTGAGGCATCATAAAAATACATGTTTTATCTTTGTCCCTGGTTCCTGGTCTAGAATTCCTAAAAACTCTTGAAAGGAACACACTCATAAGCTTTTTTAAACCATGCCTGACTTTATGCACTCTTGGGCCCCTTGATAGCTTCAGGTTGGGGGCTGGTTGTCAGAGGAACCAACAATGTGATTAGAGGTTAGAACTTTCACTTCCGTCCCTGGACCTCCAAGGAGGGAGAGGGTTTGGAGATTGAGTTCAGTTATCAGTGGCCCATGATTTCATGAATCACTTCTACTAATTAATAGTAGAGCCTACATAAAGACCTTTAAACTGTGGGGCTCAGAGGGCATCAGATTTGAGAAACATGTTCACTTGCTAATAAGGTGGCACACTCAGACTCTGTGGAGACAGAAGCTCCTATGCTCAGGACCCACTGGACCTTGCCCTCTGTGCCTTTTTATCTGATTAATCGCTCGTATCCTTTACAACAAACTGGTAAGTAAGTATTGTTTTCTCTGCAATTTTGTGACCCATTCTAACAGTTTAATGCACCTGAATGGGGGTGGAGTTTATGGGAGCCCCTTTGACCTTGTGGCCAAGCTGAACAGAAATGTGGGTAACCTGGGGACCCAGTACTTGGAACTGGCATTTGAAGTGAGGGCTGTCTAGCCTGGGGGAAGTCTAATGCTGACTTGAGTAGTTAATGTCAGAATTGAGATGAATTCTAGGACACCTAATTGGTGTCTGGAGAGTTGGAGAATTAGTTGGTGTGAGGAAAAAAACTTACAGATTTGATGTCAGAAGGATTTTGACTAAAAATAGCTCACTTGTACCCAAAGCTGCCTAGGGGTTGACCTTGTTCAGCTCCTGGGAGGTAACCTTTAAGCCCTGGAATGTCCTGCTTAATAAGGGTGTCTTTGTTTACCTGGGGGCCTTTGACCACCGTAGGTTGCTTATCCTGACAGTGTGGCTGTGTGTGGTATCAGCTTGACCTGTAGAGGAGCCGGAGACTAAAGTTAGCCATGCAGATAGTTAGCCCTACCTATGTGTCAGACCTCAGATAAAAATGCTAGACATTGAACCTCAGGTGAACTTACCTGGTTGCTCGTATTCATACATATTATCATAAGCTCTTGGGAGAAATAAGTGCTGTGAACCCAACTCCACTGGGTGGGGACAGCTGAAAGCTTGGTGTCTTCTGGACTCTGCCTTATGCCCCTCTTCGCTTTAATGATTTTAATTTGTATCCATTTGCTGTATTAAACTATGACCCTGAGTAAAATGTCTTGTTTGAGTTTTATAACTCTCAGTTCAGTTCAGATCAGTAGCTCGGTCACATCCAACTCTTTGAGACCCCATGGACTACAGCACGCCAGGCTTCCATGTCCATCATCAACTCCCAGAGTTTACTCAGACTCATCTCCATTGAGTCAGTGATGCCATCCAACCATCTCATCCTCTGTCGTTCCCTTCTCCTCCCGCTTCAATCTTGCCCAGCATCAGGGTCTTTTCCAGTGAGTCAGTTCTTCGCATCAGGTGGCCAAACTATTGGCATTTCAGCTTTAGCATCAGTCCTTCCAATGAATATTCAGGACTGATTTCCTTTAGGATGGACTGGTTGGATCTCCTTGCAGTCTGAGGGACTCTCAAGAGTCTTCTCCAACACCACAGTTCAAAAGCATCAATTCTTTAGCACTCAGCTTTTTTTATATTCCAACTCTCATATTCATACATGACTACTGGAAAAACCATAGCTTTCACCAGACGGACCTTTGTAGGCAAAGTAATGTCTCTGCTTTTTAATATTCTGTCTAGGTAGGTTGGTCATAACTTTTCTTCCAAGGAGCAAGCCTCTTTTAATTTCATGGCTGCAGTCACCATCTACAGTGATTTTGGAGCCCCCCAAAATAAAGTCTGTCACTATTTCCACTGTTTCTCCATCTATTTGCCACGAAGTGATGGGACCAGATGCCATGATCTTAGTTTTCTGAATGTTGAGCTTTAAGCCAACTTATTCGCTCTCCTTTTTCACTTTCATCAAGAGGCTTCTTAGTTCTTCTTTGCTTTCTGCCATAATGGTGGTGTCATCTGCGTATCTCAGATTATTCATATCTCTCCCAGTAATCTTGATTCCAGCTTGTGCTTCATCCAGTCTGGTATTTCTCATGATGTACTCTGCATATAAGTTAAATAAGCAGGGTGACAATATACAGCCCTTGTACTCCTTTCCTGATTTAGAACCAGTCTGTTCCATGTCTAGTCCTAACTGTTGTTTCTTGACCTGCGTACAGATTTCTCAGGAGGCAGGTCAGATGGTCTGGTATTCCCATCTCGTGAAGAATTTTCCATGGTTTGTTGTGATCCACAGAGTCAAAGGTTTTGGTGTAGTCAATAAAGCAGAAGCAGATGTTTTTCTGGAGCTCTCTTACTATTTCGATGATCCAAAGGATGTCGGCAGTTTGATCTTTGGTTCTTCGGCCCTTTCTAAATCCAGCGTGAACATCTGGAAGTTCACAGTTCACATGCTGTTGAAGCCTGGCTTAGAGAATTTTGAGCATTACTTTCCTAGAGTGTGAGATGAGTGAAACTGTGCCATCGTTTGAGCATTCTTTGGCATTGCCTTTCTTTGGGATTGGAATGAAAACTGGCCTTTTCCAATTCTGTGGTCACTGCTGAGTTTTCCAAATTTACTGGCATATTGAGTGTGCACTTTTACAGCATCATCTTTTAGGATTTGAAGTGGCTCAGCTGGAATTCCATCACCTGCACTAGCTTTGTTCATAGTGATGCTTCCTAAGGCCCACTTGACTTCACATTCCAGGATGTCTGGCTCTACATGAGTGGTCACACCATCATTATCTGGGTCATGAAGATCTTTTTTATATAGTTCTTCTGTGTATTCTTGCCACCTCTTCTTAATATTTTCTGCTTCTGTTAGATCCATACCATTTCTGTTCTTTATTGTGCCCAGCTTTGCATGAAAAGTTTCCTTGGTATTTATTTTTCTTGAAGAGATCTCTAGTCTTTCCCATTCTATTGTTTTCCTCTATCTTTGCACTAATCACTGAGGAAAGCTTTCTTATCTCTCTTTGCTGTTCTTGGGAACTCTGCATTCAAATGGGTATATCTTTCCTTTTCTCCTTTACCTTTCTCTGCTTCCCTGATAGCTCAGTTCAGTTCAGTTGCTCAATCGTGTCCGACTCTTTGGGACCCCATGAATCGCAGCACACTAGGCCTCCCTGTCCATCACCATCTCCCGGAGTTTACTCAGACTCATGTCCATCGAGTCCGTGATGCCATCCAGCCATCTCATCCTCTGTCGTCCCCTTCTCCTCCTGCCCCCAATCCCTCCCAGCATTAGAGTCTTTTCCAATGAGTCAACTCTTCGCATGAGGTAGCCAAAGTACTGGAGTTTCAGCTTCAGCATCATTCCCTCCAAAGAAACCCCAGGGTTGATCTCCTTCAGAATGGACTGGTTGGATCTCCTTACAAAATCCACCTGCAATATGGGAGACCTGGGTTCAATCCCTGGGTTGGGAAGATCCCCCTGGAGAAGGGAAAGGCTACCCACTCCAGTATTCTGGCCTGGAGAATTCCGTGGACTGTATAGTCTACAAGGTTGCAAAGAGTCAGACATGACTGAGTGACTTTCACTTCACTTACTCTCTTCTTTTCATAGCTGTTTGTAAGGCCTTCTCAGAAAACTGTTTTGCTTTTTTGCGTTTCTTTTTCTTGATCACTGCCTCTTGTACAGTGTCACAAACCTCTGTCCATAGTTTTTCAGGCACTCTATCAGATCTAATCCCTTGAATCTCTTCGTCACTTCCAGTGTATAGTCGTAAGGGATTTGATTTAGGTCATACCTGAATGGTCTAGCAGTTTTCCCTACTTTCTTCAATTTAAGTCTGAATTTGGCAGTAGGAGTTCATGATCTGAGCCACAGTCAGCTCCTGGTCTTGTTTTTGCTGACTGCATAGAGCTTCTCCATCTTTGGCTGCAAAGAATATAATCAATCTGATTTCAGTATCGACCATCTGGTGATGTCCATGTGCAGTCTTTGTTTATTTTTTTGGGTATCAAATAATCCTTTATTTTTCTTTTTCCTTTGCCATTCTTACCTAACTAGGCACTCCACCGCACCACTGTTGATGTCGTCTATGATGTCATGAGGGTGGGGGCCATCAGCATTGCAGCCTACAGACTGGGAGGTCCCCAGGATTTCTTTAATGGTTCCAGAAGGTTCTCTAGCTAGAGACCGATGCTGCATCTGCCAGGCAGTGTTGACAATCTCATCAAAAGTGATGTTTCCACTGTGCTTAATGTTTTTCTGCTTCTTTCTGTCTCTTGGTGGTTCCTTGAGGGCTTTGATGATCAGGGCAGAGGCAGAAGGTACCACCTCAGTCTGGGCCTGTCTGTTCTGAACCATCAGTTTTACTGTAATCCTCAGACCCTTCCAATCACCAGTTGCCTTGGTGATGTCATCACCAACCTTTTTTAGAGACAGACCCAGGGGGCCCATCTTGGGGGCCAGGGCAGACATGGCACTGAGTTCCCCACCGGTGCACCTCAGGTACCCGACTTTGATCTCGTTGGGGTCGAACTTAGGTGGCATGGTAGAGGCGGCTGGTGTCGGATGAACCCGGATTCGGGACAGCTGAAGAAAGATGCACCTTGACCTCCTTGACCTCCTCCGAGCCAAAAGCAGAGTCTTCTCTTGTGTTGTTGGAAGAGGGTGTTTGCAAGACCATTCTATTGTTTTCCTCTGATTCTTTGCACTGATCACTGAGGAAATCGTTATTATCTTGGCAAAACTCTGTTAACCTTTGCTATGCTTCATTCTGTACTCCAAGGCCAAATTTTCATATTACTCCAGGCATTTCTTGACTTCCTACTTTTGTATTCCAGTCCCCTGTAATGAAAAGAACATCTTTTTGGGTGTTAGTTCTGAAAGTCTTGTAGGTCTTCATTGAACTGTTCAGCTTCAGCTTTTTCAGCGTTACTGGTTGGGGCATAGACTTGTATTACTGTGATATTGAATGGTTTGCCTTGGAAACAAACAGATCATTCTGTTGTTTTTAAGATCGCATCCAACAACTGTGTTTTAGACTCTTGTTGACTATGATGGCTACTCCTTTTCTTATAAGGGATTCTTGCCCACAGTAGTAGATATAATGGTTATCTGAGTTGAATTCACCCATTCCAGTCCATTTTAGTTCGCTGATGTCAACATTCACTCTTGCCATTTCCTGTTTGACCACTTCCAATTTGCCTTGATTCATGGACCTAACATTCCAGGTTCCCATAGGTCTCGTGAATCATTGAACCTGTAGATGCCTTGGGGACCCTGAACTGCAGAGATTCGTTCATATCATCTCATATATACTGCTGAGTGGCTTTGTGGAGTTTCTTCATTCTCCAGCTGAGCTGGTAGTTTCTAGCTTTTGGCAATTACAAATAAAACTGCTATAAACATCTGAGAACAGATTTTTATGTGAACATAGATTTTTATTTCACAAATACCCAAGTGATAGTTGAATTATATGAAAAGTTTAACTTTATAAGAAACTACCAAACAAATTTGGAAAGTGGTTGTACCATTTTGTATTATTCCTCCCAGCTACTATTGGATGAAAGTTCTAATTGCTCCTCATCTTCCTCAATGTTTGGTATTGTCAGTTTTCATTTTCTTTTAATTTTAACCATCTTAATAGATGTGTAATAGTATGTCATTATAGTTTTTCTTTACATTTCCCTAATAACTAATGATATTGGGTGTCTTCATGTACTTATTTGCCATTTGTATTATTATTATTTGTATATCTTACTTGATAAAATATCTCTTCAGATTTTTTGCTCAATAAGTTTTGTTTTTTAATTAAATTTTGAGAGTTCTCTAAATTTTATGGATACCAATCATTTATCATGTGTGTGGCTTGTAGGTAATTTCTACTAGTCTATGACCTTAGGAATTTTTAATTGCACTAGTGTTTAATTTTGAATCTTATGGATTTTAAGAAATCTTCGGCTAAATCAGTGTGAAAATTGTCTGTTTTATTCTTAAAGATTTTTAGCTTTTCAGATATTTTAGGTTTATAGTTCATTTTGAATTAATTTTATTAATTTTAATATATGGTGTGATAGATGAAGGGTTTTTTTTTTTTTTAATGTATGAACGTCTAATTGTTCTAACCCTGTTTGTTAAAGGGATTGTCCCTTCTCCATTGAACTACTTTTTTACCTTTGACAACCGATTAACTATGTACGTATGAGTCTGTTTTTGGACTCTCCATTTTGTTCAGTTCATTTGTTTACTCTTTTGCTCATGTCATGCTGAGTTTATTAGTGGAGTTTTATAGCATACTCCTGAGGTAAGATACTATGAATCTTATTTTCTTATTTTCTTATTTTGATTCTCAAAATCAAAATACTTGCTGATATTACCATTGTGATTACTTTGAATTTATGGGTCAACTTAGGGAGAATTGAGTCTTCTAATAAATGTGCCTGGTGTATCATTTCACTTATTGAGTTCTTCTTCCATTCATCAATACTTTAAGCATGAAGAGGTTGTACCTATTTTATTACATTTATATGTGTTACAATCTTTTTAGGTGTTATTCTAAATAGTACTGGTAGACAGTCATGCCATTTGCAAACAGAGGCAGGCTTATTTCTTCCCTTTCAATCTGTATGCCTTTTATTTCTTTCTTCTTATTTTATTGTACTTTCTAGGTCTTTAAGTGTGTTATGTTGAATAGGAGTGGTGACAGCAGATTTCCTTTCCTTTTTCTGACTCTTTGGAAGAAACCAGGTAGTCTTTTACTCTTAAATGGATGTTAGGAATAATTTTATAGTAGATGCATTTTATCAGGTTGTGTAAGTACCCTTCTACCCCTGATTGGCTGAGAAGTTTTTCAGGAATGAGAGTTGGGTTTTCTCAAATGCGTATGTTTTGCATTTGTTGATGCTATCATATTTTTTTCTTTAGTCTGTTGACTGGTGAGTTATGCTGATTGATCTTCTAATGCTGAGTCAAGTTGCATTCTTGGGATAAATCTGTATTTGTCTCTGGTTGTGGTGTGTTATCCTTTTTGTTTGTTAGTTACTGAATTTGATTAGCTAATATTTTGTTGAGGATTTTTGCATATATGAGGGATAATGAGTTTTCTTTTCTTGTAACTTCTTTGTCAGATTTTGGTTTGTAGAACCTCATGTTCATAAAATGAATTTGAAACTTTCCCACCTACTGGTGTAGATTTTTTTTTCCCCCACTCTTTTTTTTAAAATTCCTGGTTAGTTTTACCACTGGTAATTTCTTGTGACCTATCTTCAAGGTTATTGATTCTTTTCTCAGCTCTGTTAAGTCTGAACCTACCAAAGACTTTAAAATTATTTTTAGTGCAGTTCTTGTTTTGACCATTTCAGGTTGACTCTTTTAGCATTTCTGTTCAACTCTTGTACTTTCTGTCTCGGACTTGCCATCTATTATGCATATTGTTTTTCTGCTCCATTTGAGCCTTTGTCATTATTGATAATTATTTTTAATTCCTTGGCTGATAGTTCCAACATATGAGTTACGTGATTTGCTTGCTCTTCAGATTTTGTGTAATGTAGAATTTTTTTCGAAGGAGAGTAGGAAATTACTTTATTTGAAGGAATAGTACAAATGAAAGAACTTGGATGGATGTATTTGTATAAATTATAAAAAAGGTAATGATAACCCAGCATGCATGCATTACCCCCATGGCTAGGCCTACACTTTTTGAACAAATTCCAGCTATCATTTGCATGATGATAAAGACTGAAGTATATAGTATTTATGCCAAGAAGTAGGCATGACTCTTGTTCTGTTAAATTGTTAGTGTGGGGAGTTGAATCAGTCTTGTCTGAAGTTGATGATTTATGGGGTTTTTGTTGTTGTTGTTGCTTTGGTTACCCTCAGTGTATTGTCAACTGTAAATACTTCTGTCATCACTTCATCCTTAAGGTGAGAGTTGATTTGCTGAAAAGTTTAACTCAATGTTTTTACTCCACCTTTATCCTTAAGCCTTACTTGTACTTATGAGAGTCAGAGAGGTTCTCTCTGTCCTCTTTTGTTCCTCGTTTAGTAGAGTGGTGTTCCGTGTTTCTGGGAGCTTGTTTGCCTTGTGGTAGGCTCAAGGCCCTGGGAACTATTTAGCCTTGTGGTGGTGGGTAACAGACCTTATTTTTCATCCTAGACCAATGTTAGTTTTAGACAGGCTCTGTGTTTTTCTCTTCTCAGTAATCCTGCTTTTCCCCTGAGTTGTTTGGGGCCAGGATGATTTCCTTTCCTTCCCTCAGGGGTAGATACGACCTTCTAATTTGAGGGAATTATAAAAATTTGAATCATAAAAACACCAGAAGAAAAGTACGGAAGAATACTTAACGTATTTTCTAAGGATGGCTTAAGGTTGAAACAAAGATTTTGGCTTATTTGTATAAAAATTTTAAACTAGTGAATATCAAAAAGTGCAAGTGGGGAAAGGAAGATCCATGCACATTTAGCTGTAAAAGTAAATGAAACTTCTACATCTGTAAAAGTAAATGATTTTCAGATAATTTTTTTAATTAGAATAATTGAAAAATGGATGTTTAGCTATTATAAACAAAGAAGAATATAAAGGCATGCAAAGTAAAGGTTTCTAATATAAAGGTTATTTGTAGTGCAGAATGTCTCTTAAAAATTTCTCCATTTGAAGTTAGTTCTGCTAGATTATTTTAACATGATAGTTTTAAGGGCAAATTTGGAGAGAAGAGGAAGGAAGCATTTCTACAAGGCTTTAAAACTTTCATTGGGAAATTCTTTGGTCTGTATAATTACTTTGCATGTATTAATGATTAATATGTGTGTCTTCTGTGAGATCTTTTGAGAGAGAAACTTTCAGGCTAAAAACATTCCTTTTCCTAAGCAAGACTATTACATTCTATCAATCCTTTAAGGGCTTCCCAGATTGCACTAGTGGTAGAGAACCCATCTGCCAAAGCAGAAAAAAAAAGAGACGCAGGTTCAATCCCTGGGTTGGGAAGATCTCTTGGAGAAGAAAATGGCAACCCACTCCAGTATTCTTGCCTAGAGAATCACATGGACAGAGGGGCCTGGCAGGCTACAGTCCATAGGGTTGAAGAGAGTCAGACGTGACTGAAGCAACTTAGCACATTGGTCCTTTAATATTTTTTCAGGTTTGAAGCTACCATGTATGAGGAGAGTGTACTCCGCTGCTTGCTGGATTATTCAGAAGCCTTAGAAGCAAATTCTTAGAAACTTAGTTGATGATGTTAGCCTCTACTTTTTCTGTACAGTTCCTAGAAAAGCAGAGGGGTTTGCCCAAAGTGTACAGTCGTTAGCAATAGTAGTAACACAGACTTCCTGGGCATTTGCGCTTTCATTACACTACATATGTGACCACTTCCCTGGTGGCTCAGTGGCAACGAATCCACCTGCTAGTGCAGGAGATGCAGGAGACATGGGTTCAATCCCTGGCTCGAGAAAATCCCCTGGAATAGGAAATGGCAGCCCACTCCAGTATTCTTGCCTGGAAAATCCCATGGACGGAAGGATTACAGTCCATGGTGTCACAGAGAGTCTGACACAGCTGAGCACACACACGTGTGTGACTACTAATTTTGTATTTGTACATTTGATGTACAGAATATCTGTTTGTAAATGGCTCTGTGGCATGGGGATTGACCAGTTTTAACCTTAGTGTTTGCATACTTTGTGAAAAGAGAAGTTGGTTAGCTTTCTGAATATTTCTTTTGGCCGTTAATCGTAGGTAATATCAAAATGTGCCCTGGAGTAGCAGAATGTTTTGGGCATGTTGATTTGAATTTTAAGTCTGTAGTTAAAGTTTCTTTGAGGTCTCCTTTTTATGTGCGTCAATTGTGATTTATAGAGAAAATGATCTAGGCGCCCCCAAATCCTGAGCCTTAGAATTGGAGCACTATTTTATACACTCTTTAATTGAGTAAGTAAATAATCTGTAATAGTGAAGCACACATGGAGGGAGAAGACAATGCTTTCCTTTATACGGAGTAATTTATTTTTATTGCATGTTTATGTTATGTAGCATTACATGTAAATCCCATTATATGTAATCAAGTGGCTTTTTCTAGAATATGCCAAAGAAAAAAATGACTACAAATTTCCCATATTTCACTGCTAGGCCTTGTTTGTTTTGGTTTTGTTTCTTTGAAGCCAAGTGCCATTAATTTAAGAAATATGCCTCAAAACTGTGTGTTCTTGATCATAAACTTTCATCTGGAAAGGAACATCAGTGGAATATAGTTAGCATGCTGAGATTTTGAGTCATTATTACTTTTTAGCTTTAGGTTTTACTTTGAGTTTTCCTCATTTATAGCTTCAAATACAAGTGTAGATACTGTTTTACTTAACCAAGTTTCATGGATGTAAACAGCCATTCTTTGGGACTTTCAGTTTTGCTACTGCTTACTTGTGGCATAGTGAAGGCTTGTGAGGACAGATGTATAACCCTTTAGGAATGTAACCTGTTAAGAAGCTAGTGTCAAGTTGAAGACTCAGAGTACAAACTGCCGCCTAGCATATTTTAATGGTAGTTAATAGTGGACGTGTTTATGAGAGGGGTGATGAACACACAAAAGTGCTGTGGGGTACCTTGGGAAGACTTGCTGTATGCTCAGTGGCAGCTTTTCATTTATTTATTTTTCCTATAGTTCCTCATTCAGCAGATTAGGATATTTTCAGTGCTATTATGTTCATTCTTTCTAAATTAAAAAAAATTATCATTAAAAATCAGATTTAGTCTTATTTTTAATAGAAAAATATTGAAAAGAAGTGGTAGGTCCTGTGCATCCAGAATATAAATTAGAAACTAGGTAACAAATGTGGAGGCCCAGTAGAGATTTCTTGTTTTCTCCTTCTTTCCTATCTTCTTACCTTCATTTCTTCTTTCTCCCTCTTGCTCCTTCCACATAGCATCAAGAAGACAGTTATATTGGTATGTATTTAGCATCAAGAGGACAAAGTTATATGGATATGTTGGCTCTGTCAAAGACTGTTCTCTTTGGAATACTAAGAATAGGCTGGTGTTTTGCATATATATTGCTTATAGGGTCATTTGGGGATTTGCATTAAATTGGTACTTTAGAAACAATGTAAGCTCTTCTGGTGGATTGTAACTTTCTCTGTGTCTCTTTAGAAATTATCCCCAGGAACCACCTTGCTTTTCTGGTGAAGCTCAAGTTTTAGGAAGGCTTTGCATTGTACCTCCATGATGAAATAAGATAATATATGTAAGACATTGTTATAAAGGTGATGAATAACCCTATAGAAAGAACATGAACTCTTATTTATGAATATGGCTCTCAATTTAGAGATTGTAAATTCTCTTAGATGGGTTGGATTTATTAACAGAAAAAGGTATATAGTATATATATATATATATATATTTTGCTATTCATTAATTCAGTAACATATACTGAGTATTTAATATGCACAAGTCTTGGATGCTGGGAGTATTGTTATGAACAAGATAAACGGGCCTTGCTTTTATGGAACTTACGGTTTGCCAGGGGAGACAAACATGAAACAACCATTTACACAATAAATGTTATATATACAGTTGTGATGAGTGGTAAGACAGATGGGAAAAGTTTGAAAATCCATATTTGGTGGTTTGATAATCTTGGGATTAGATGGCTTCCTTGAGGAAGTGACATTTGAGTTACTTTATTATTATTGTAATGTGATTGAAGAATTCAGTTTAAATAAGTGCTTAAGGAAATACTGAAATAAGGGCTTTGGGGGCATTTTTGGTGGTTCAGTAGTTAAGACTCTGCTTCCAGTGCAGAAGGCATGGGTTTCCATCCTTGGTCAGGGAACTAAGCTCCAGCATGTTGCATGATGTGGCCAAAAAAAAAAAAAAAATTAAGATTTAATAATAAACATGGTAACATAATTTTTTTTTTTACATAGATTTATGTTCTATTCTGGTCTTGGTATACCATTTGCAGAATTCACTTGAAATTGTTGACTTTCTTCATTGGCTTCCACAGTTCTTGGATGTACTTGTATGAGTCTAAGACTTCATAACCCACTCCAGTCTTTACATTTGACAATAAATAAAAACTTCCAAGTTATAGTGGATTTGAAATTTTTTGTTAAAACGCACTAAACTTACCTTGTATGCCATTCCAGTAATACTTCCTTAATTAAACCAACCAAGGCATTTCTATCGTACATCTTTCTTAGACTGAACTTCTTACAGGATAGAGGCCCTATCTCCAGAACCTTGCAGGATGTGAGACACATAGTAAGTGTAAAATAAGCAAATCTATTATGGATAATCTGGGTTAAATAAGGATGAAACAGTTTGGTAGCTGACTTTCCTGTTTCTTTTAACTTACTTTTTAGCGTAATACAGGGGCTTGGACTTAACAAAGTCTGGTTTTGAATACCGGTTCCTTAATGTGTAATCTTAGGCAAATAAACTTCTGTAAACCACATCTTCTTCATCTTAAAATCATGGGACTTCCCTAGTGGTCCAGTGGTTAAGATTCTGCACTTTCACTGCTGGTGGCTGGGGAACTAATATCCCATATGCCTTGAGGCGAGGCTAAAAAAAAAATGAGCTGAATAAAATAAAATGAAATTGCTTGTATAAAGTGCTTAGCACAGTGTCTAACATATCATAACTGTTCCAAAAATGGTGGCTAATATTATTACAAGATACAGATCTTCCTCTTACAATGGGGTAACTTCTAGATGAACCCATCAGAAGTTGAAAATATCCTAAGTTGAAGATGCGTTTAAAACACCTGATCTACTGAATATCCTAGCTTAAGTTTACCTACATTCAGTATGCTTAGAATACTTTCATAAGCCTGGGCAAAGTCATCTAAAACATAGCATATTTTATAATAAGATGTTGCATATCTCATGTAATTTATTGAATCCTGCACTGAAAGTGGAAAGCAGAATGGTTGTATGAGTATAGAAAGGTTTTAAGTGTACATCACCTGTTAACGTTTGTGTTTGTTGCCTGGCTTGGGCAGCTTCCTGCCAAGGCACAGCATCAGGAGGGAGTATTGTACTGCTCTTAGCCTGGGAAAATACTAAAATTCAGAATTCAAAATAAGGTTTCTACTGAATACATATTGTTTTCACACTGTCCTAAAGTCAAAAAATCTTAGGTTGAACCATTCTTGAGTTGGGGACCATCTGTGTATGCACTGAACTTTTTTATCTGTTTTATCTATCATGTTTAAAACAGACACATGTAGTGACCCAGGATACTGGTATATGTTAGAGCAGCTAATTGGCCCTTTCTATAATTAAACTGAGGCAAAAAGTAAGAAGTTAATAACTAGTTGGCTGTTTTGAAATGAAACTTGATGAACTTTTATTGATAAGTGGATAACTGTGGCCCATATTGTAATGAAGCCATTATCTTCCTTTATAAGTCAGTTTTTAAAAAATAATAAACCAGTAAGTTTTTGTGGCTTTTTAAAACACCAAATAATCCTACAGTGCACTTGGATGTAGGAAATTTGCCTGAATTGATATATATGTGTGTATGGATATATTTATAAACATACTTGGATTGGGGAATGGAAAGAGTAGCAGCTGTAGTCTATAAATTTTCAGCTTCTGTAAACTTATTTTAAATACTTCTCTGTTACTGTCTTTGCCTATATAATGAAGTTCAGTTCAGTCAGTCAGTCATGTCCGACTCTTTGCGACCCCATGAACTGCAGCACGCCAGGCCTCCCTGTCCATCACCAACTCCCAGAGTCCACCCAAATCCATGTCCATTGAGTTGGTGATGCCATCAATCATCTCATCCTCTGTCGTCCCCTTCTCCTACCCTCAATCTTCCCCAGCATCAGGGTCTTTTCAAATGAGTCAGCTCCTATCAGGTGGCCAAAGTATTGGAGTTTTAGCTTCAACATCAGTCCTTCCGATGAACACCTAGGACTGATATAATGAAGTACTGCTGCTGCTGCTGCTGCTGCTGCTACTACTAAGTCACTTCAGTCATGTCTGACTCTGCGACCCCATAGACGGCAGCCTACCAGGCTCCCCTGTCCTCGGGATTCTCCAGGCGAGAACACTGGAGTGGGTTACCATTTCCTTCTCCAGTGCATAAAAGTGAAAGTGAAGTCACTCAGTCGTGCCCGACCCTCAGCGACCCCATGGACTGCAGCCTTCCAGGCTCCTCCATCCATGAGGTTTTCCAGGCAAGAGTACTGGAGTGGGGTACCATTGGCTTCTCTGAATGAAGTACTATAACTTATAATTTTAGCACTATTAATATAACTCTTTACATTTACCAATATTGACATTTTCTGACTTATCTTTATGAAAGTAAAGGATGTAAGGGAATTTAATTTCAGATTTGGCTTTACATTTATTTTTATTCAGTGTTACACTTTACACTTTTGATTTGATTTGATTATGTTTACACTTATGATTTGCTGGCAAAAATAAATACAGTTGAATTTTTTTTAACAACTTGGGGGTTAGGGATGCCGACCCTCAGTACAGTAGAAGATCCGGAGTACTTTGCATTTGGCCCTTGGTGTCAGAGGTTCTGCATTTGTGGATTCAAATGGACATACTTATTGAAAAAACCTGTGTGTAAGTGACTCCACAGTTCAGTTCAGGGTCAGCTGTACTGCCTGAAACAAAGCAAAAGATATATTAAGGCCTTTTAATTTTACATTAAAAAAAATGAATTTCAAGTTTTTCCATAAGCAAAAATATACACAAATTAGTGGTTTATTGTTTTTGTTGTTGTTAAACCCTAGGTACTAATTGTAGTCAAACGATTCATAGACTAGTATATGGAATATAGTACATAAGATGTTTGGATTGAAAATGTTAATGAAGATATATGACCATCTGAAAAACTTTGTTTTTGCATTTGGAACATTTTGACTTTGATTTGCATGCTTTTCAGAACACTTAAAAGGACAGCATTCTACATGTCTAGGGGGTTCTTTGGAGAAGGCAATGGCACCCCACTCCAATACTCTTGCCTCAAAAATCCCATGGAGGGAGGAGCCTGGTAGGCTGTGGTCCATGGGGTCGCTAAGAGTCTGACACACGACTGAGTGACTTCACTTTCACGCATTGGAGAAGGAAATGGCAACCCACTCCAGTGTTCTTGCCTGGAGAATCCCAGGGATGGGGGAGCCTGGTAGGCTGCCGTCTATGGGGTTGCACAGAGTCGGACACGACTGAAATGACTTAGCAGCAGCAGCAGCAGGGGTTTCCTAGGGGTCCATTTATAGGAGTTTACCTACAAAATTAAAGCCAGCTGGCACCTTTATGTAAGGTAACCTGACAATCTCTCTTTCTAAAAGTGAGTGATATTTGTGATAATAGTGTTATTTGCAGCTTTTCTCAAACGACTTTATTTATATTTTCTCACTTGCTCCTAGAACATCACTGAGATTAAGAAGCAGGCAGTTTCAGTTAAGCATCTGTGTCATGCCAAAGATTACAAAGCAAGTCATTGATAATTTGGTATCTGAATATCAATCTTCTTATTTTTTCCCCTCTTTCCACATGTTAGATTATTTTCACCAGGTTATTTTACTGGTTCCTTAATCCATTTGAGATTTTAGAAATCTTAGCCTGTAAGGTGATTTGCTAAGTATTATACAGTACATACTGAAAGAGTGGACTTGGAAGTTAAAGATTGCACAATAAAATTATTCTCTCAACTTGCCAGTATGCATTTCTAGACATGGTTTTCCTTTGTTTATTTATTACAGTTCTACATTTGGCCTTTAGCAGAATTAGACCATGATGATTAAAATCTGGAAAGAACTCTTTCTTGTAATTTAGGTTTTTAACCTATTAGCAGTGGCCATGTATTTTCCATTTCAAAAACAGCTTAGATTTTGTAAGAAAGTGGATAAAAGCCTTATGTCTATTTAAAATATTCAGATTTCTAAATTCCTTTAAAAAGGTAACTTTTCGTGGAGGTTTAGAAAAAATCTTTAAGAAAATGAAATTTAGAATAGATTTCTATTGTGCTAGAAGAATTTGGGGAGCTGATGTAATCATTAGTGGCCCTGGAAATAAAACCCACAACTGGGATTTTAAAAATTATCTTTAATAAAAGTATGTCAGAAGATTTCCCAGTGACATCAGTATGGATGCTTGCTTTAGAATTCAACGGTGAGATCAAAAGAGTAATTATTCCAAGTTGGAGATGTGTGCTGGGATGGATTACAACGTCCTGTTGTGATTGGACGGGAAGTAAACATAATTTATTTTTTCTGAATTATGATTGGCTAAAACCCTTTTCTTTCCACGTTATTTTTCTAACAACTGAATTCGGAGCCTTTCCAAACGGTTTTTATTGTCAGACCAACGAGTTTGGGGTATGTACTAGTATTAAAAGTACTCAAATGCATGGAGAAACTGTTCTTGAATTTTAAGAATGTTGACAAAAGCCCTCAACCGGGTGTCTGGCTTTCTTAAAACAAAGCAGTAGCGAGGTGTAAATCTCTGAATAGCTCAAACCCGAATTGAGTGTTAGGGCTTCCCTTGTGGCTCAGCTGGTAAAGAATCCGCCTGCAATGTGGGAAACCTGGGTTCGATCCTTGGGTTGGGAAGATCCCTTGGCGAAGGGAAAGGCTACCCACTCCAGGATTCTGGCCTGGAGAATTCCATTGTATAGCCCATAGGGTCGCAAAGAGTCGGACACCACGGAGCGTGTAGTGAGTGTCTCCCCAGACAGGAAATACGAAAGGATGACAGTGTTTCCTTCATTTTAAGTTAAAGACGTGTACTGTGTTTCTGCACTGACTGAGTTCTGTGGGCTTAGTTTTCAGTTGAAAGTGTTGCTCTGCGTTGCTGCTGGGACTGCGGGACTGCTAATTCAGGCAGAATTCGGGCTAACTCAGACTGCAGGGCGCCATTTGTTCGGCGGGGAAAAAATATCACTCTGGAGATGCGGCTGTTAATCTGGAGTTTGTTTTGCGACCCAGAGTGGAACCAGCACAGTTCACTTTCACCTCACTCAACCCCCCACCCCAACCTCCCACTTCTCAGGGAGCGACGAGTGGAGAGGTGGACCCCAAACACTACGTTTCTGAAGGACTACATTCCCTTCTCCCGCCCCTACTTTTTTTTTCTAAATCCAGTCTGGTCCCGCAGCCGCCGCGTCGGGCACTACTTTCCGTCTGCGGTGGTTCCTCCGACCCTCTCCCGCGGCTCCCTCCCCCAGCCCGCGCCGGCGGAAGGAGACGCGCGGCGCGCTCGCAACCACGCTAGTGGATGGGGAGGCGGAGTAGTACTGGCCGCGGCGCGGTGGCGGCAGCAGCTGGAGCTGCATCGGGGGTCTCAGGCGGCGTGTGGAAATTTGTAAATTTCTTTCTTTCATTTGTGGAGCTGTAGCTAGAGGCTGCAGGTCGGAGAGTCCAGGGCAGTGTTGAGGACTGAGTGACTGAGGTCGCTGTGCCCTTCTGGGCAGAGAGTCCGGTGCGCCCCGGAGTCTGCGCTCGCTCGCGGGGCCGCCGCCTTTCCCGGGTCCGCTGTCTTCAGCATGGACAGCCGGTAGGAGCGGGGTTTCGTTGATTCCTTGGCAGCCGAGGAGGCGGCGGCTGCTTTGGCAGTGACGGCTATGGCGGTGGAGACGCGGCCGGAGCTGGTGGGGAAGCGGTTCCTGTGCCTGGCGCTCGGCGAAGAGGCGCGGCTGGAGCGCGGGGAGAGCGGACGCTGCTGGCGGGGCTGGCGAGCGGGGGTTATCCGAGCGGTGTCACACAGGGACAGCCGCAATCCCGACCTGGCGGTAAGAGCGCGACCACCCCTCAGTCTCCAGCCCGCGGCCGCACCCCCACTCGTGGTCCCGCCGCCGCACTGTGTGGGGGTTACTTCTGGCACCTGGTTCAGCGGGCCAACTGGCGGTCACGCCCCTCTCCTGCGCTCTTGGGCGGGTTTGCCCACATACCCTGCCGGGGTCGCCACCTCCTCACAAGTAGCTTCTGTGGAGGCGGTCATCCGGCGGGACTCCCCGGCACCCGCCAGGGCCTTTCGGCCACTGTCCGGGTGGGGTCCGGCCGCGGCTTCCCCTGCGGTGCCCCGGCGGCCGCGGAGACCTTACGGAAAGGCGGGGCTGCGAGCCCGGCGCCGCGCGTGCAGGTGGGGGTGGGGGTGGGCCGCTCGTGGCGGTGAGGGGCCAGCTTCACCGGCGTCTGTTTGCAAAACTCTTAATAGTGCAGAGGGTTTGGAGATTTAAAACTTACCCTTAAGGTCACTGAAGGGGAGGGAGGAAAGAAAAGAGGTCTTTGGTTTTCCAGCCTGTCTTGAGATTCGTACGTATTTTCGAGGCAAAGGCCTTGGCAGTGGCAGGTGTCCTGATTAAACCTTATTTATACAGTAGATGCTTGGTTTTCTAACCGGAAACGAAGAAAGTGGAAAATTTCGGTTTGGAGGGTCGTGGAAATGAATATCTTCCTCCCTCCCGCCCTTCTTTCCTTGGGATTGTTGTTTTTCCATAGTTTTTGTTGTTGTTGTTAGAAGGGAATAGTTCTTTGAAGTCTTCCGTTCCTGGGTTTCATATGACTTTAAGTGAAACGAGATATTGTCAATTAAAACGTTTAATACCCCGCGAAACCTTAAAGTGGCTTTTTCTTTGCTTGCTTTTCCTTACATGTGACACTGCCAATAGTTTCTTTCAGTCGTGTAGAAATGTGCAAGATTCTGAGACGGGATACGCTGTTAGTGTTCCAGTAACATTTTCGCCAGGGGACGGGTTGGAGTTAAGGAGCCAAGTACAGGCAGGACATTGATAGGTTTTGAAAGACTGATTTATGAATACATAATCCATGAAGTTTATTGGTAATACCCTGGGGTATTTTTCACTGAATATTTAAAATTTGGGAACTTTTATCTTTTTATGTGCAGGTTTACAATTCCGAAATTTCTTTAGTATGTATATGTGTACATACCTAATATTTTTGTTGGAGGGTTTGAGTCTGTTTTCTTTAAGTCCAGTTTGATGAATATAGTCAGTGATATGGTTTCTTGCTGCCTGTATTAGTGTCGGCTTGACATTGCAAAGCATGTTTGCAGAATAGAGGTAATTTTGGAGATTCTGGTTGGTCATTCTCATTGAAAAAAAAAACAGAGTCAGCTTTTTAAAAAAAACAACCCAAACATTTCTTAACGGTGCTGCAGACTGGCAGTTCAGTGTATTTGCGTAAAAAGCGTGTGTTGATTTTATTTTTCTTCCTTTTACTCTGCTATGTAATTGTCTTGATTTTATGTGGAAGATAGATTATGGGCTAGCCTTTTTAAATGGTTTCAAAACAAACATGGAATGATATTTTGTTTTCCGTAAATTTTTAGTAGATACATGAGAATTGGGAGATATAGTTTTAAATATGAGTATCACTGGGGACAGCCAATTTATCAAAGTTAAATATATTAAAAACTTATATGAGAATTTAAATGATATAAAGAGAGGGGAGTTTTCAAATACTGCGTTTGAAAAGGCAAGGTTAATAGATTTGGTATTTAAAAATGAAAAGTATATGTGGATGGAGGAAATTGGCTGGAAAGACCAGGAAGGAGTTTTCTCAGATGGTGAAAATGTTTTGTATCTTAATTATTGATTACATGTGTGCATACATATATTAAAACTCATTGAATTGTGCACTTAATAACTGTGCATTTCATTTGTGCAAATTTTCCCTCAGAAATGTGTTTTGAACTATACTGTAACTGTGTGAACCTTGGACAGTTTTCCTTTAACCGTCTTAAAAAAATTTACAGTATAATCTGAGTTTCTAGCCTGGAACCTACAGATTTAGAGTTATTTTCAAACTTTATTATATTCATATCTCTTTCCATTCATGTTACCTAAGTTAAATGAAACTTGAGACAGTTTAGCATCACCAAAATGTAATTCGAATGGTACATTTTTGTGACTGCAGAATGAATCAAGGCCAAAGGAGCTTGATCAGTTATATGAAAAATACTATTAAATTGGCTGTTTTGGTTTTTTGTTATTGCATGTCTGTATAATTTAAAACTTAACAGGGTCGTTAGTAATCTCAGCTGTGCATGTGTTTTATGACACATGATTTGGGAGGATAATTAGTTTAGGGGATGATTATCATTTAGTCACTGAGTTGTGCCGAACTCTTCTGACTCCATGGACTGTAGACCACCAGGCTCCTCTGTCTGTGGGATTAACCAGGCAAGAATATTGGAGTGGGTTGCCATTTCCTTCAGGAGATCTTCTCGACCCAGGAATCAAAACCAGGTCTCCTGCATTGCAGGCAGGTTCTTTACCAACTGAGCCATAACAGAAGCCCAATATTTATTCATTTGGCTTCACTGGGTCTTAGTTATGTCGCTCAGGATCTTTGATTTTTGCTAGGGCCAAAAAAAAAAAAAAAAAAAAAAAAAAGATCTTCACGACCAAGATAATCACGATAGTGTGATCACTCACCTAGAGCCAGATATCTACGTCAAGGCTATATATTGTCACCTTGCTTATTTAACTTATATGCAGAGTACATCATGAGAAACACTGGGCTGGAAGAAGCACAAGCTGGAATCAAGACTGCCGGGAGAAATATCAATCACCTCAGATATGCAGATGGCACCACCCTTGTGGCAGAAAGTGAAGAGGAACTAAAAAGCCTCTTGATGAAAGTCAAAGAGGAGAGTGAAAAAGTTGACTTAAAGCTCAACATTCAGAAAACGAAGATCATGGCATCTGGTCCCATCACTTCATGGGAAATAGATGGGGAAACAGTGGAAACAGTGTCAGACTTTATTTCTGAGGTCTTCAAAATCACTGCAGATGGTGACTGCAGCCATGAAATTAAAAGACGCTTACTCCCTTGGAAGGAAAGTTATGACCAACTTAGATAGCATATTCAAAAGCAGAGACATTACTTTGCCAACAAAGGTCCGTCTAGTCAAGGCTATGGTTTTTCCAGTAGTCACGTATGGATGTGAAAGTTGGACTGTGAAGAAGGCTGAGCACTGGAGAATTGATGCTTTTGAACTGTGGTGTTGGAGAAGACTCTTGATAGTCCCTTGGACTGCAAGGAGATCCAACCAGTCCATTCTAAAGGAGACAGTCCTGGGTGTTCTTTGGAAAGACTGATGCTAAAGCTGAAACTCCAGTACTTTGGCCACCTCATGTGAAGAGTTGACTCACTGAAAAAGACCCTTATGCTGGGAGGGACTGGGAGTAGGAGGAGAAGGGGACGACAGAGGATGAGATGGCTGGATGGCATCACTGACTCGATGGGCATGATTTGGGTGAACTCTGGGAGTTGGTGATGGACAGGGAGGCCTGGCGTGCTGCGATTCATGGGGTCACAAAGAGTCGGACACCACTGAGCGACTGAACTGAACTGAAGGCATGTAGGTTCTTTAGTTTCAGCGTGTAGGATCTGGTTCCCTGACCAGGGGTCAAAACCAGGCTTCCTGCCTTGGGAGCACAGAGTTTTAGCCACTGGACCACCAGGGAAGTTTAGGGGATACTATGTCTCAAAAGTTAATCAGTTTCTCTTATTTTTGGTCTTACATATGAAGAATTTCCATGTGCATTAGTTTCCTGTGGAGCTTCCTCTGTGGCTCAAATGGTAAAGAATCCATCTGCAGTGCCAGAGACCTGGATTCTTTCCCTGGGTTGGGAAGATCCCCTGCAGAAGGGAACGGCTACCCACTCCAGTATTTTGGCCTGGAGAATTCCATAGACTGTATAGTCCATGGGGTCACAAAGAGTGAGACACTGCTGAGCGACTTTCACTTTAATTTCGTGTACTACTGTTAACTAGTTATCACAGCCTGTTTGATTTAAACCACTAGTCTTCAGCCTTTTTTTGGCACCAGAGACTGGTTTTGTAGGAATTTTTCCATGGGAGTGAGGTGGGGGTGGTTTTGGGATGATTCAAGCACATTACATTTATTGTGCACTTTATTTCTATTTTGTGGCAATCTCAGGATATTCTCTGTTGACATTAGGGTTAAGGTCCGAGCTCCTATGAGAATCTAATGGTGCTGCTGATCTGACAGGAGGTGGAACTCAGACGTTATTCCTAGTGATAGGGAGCAGCTGTAAATGCAGATGAAGCTTCATGCTGGCCAGCCTGCTATGCCTCCTCGTTCCTAACAGGGTTGGGACCTCTGCCCGATTTAAGCAATATAAATGAATTATATTTTAATGGTTCTGGAGATGACAAGTCTAACTTGCGGGTTTCCGTAGGCCAAAATCAAGGTGTGATTAGAACTTGCTCTTTTCTGGAGGCTCTGAGGGAGATGATTTCTTTTCCTTTTCTAGTTTGTAGAAGCAGCCCACATTCCTTGGCTCATGGTCCTCTTCCTCTTTAAAATCCAGCAATTTATCTTTCTGTTTTTCTCTAGTTACATCACCCTCTTGACTCTGCTGTTTCCCTTTAAATACTTTTAAGTACCCTTGTGGTCATATTGGGCCTATCCAGATAATCTAAGATAATCTCCACATCTGCTAATTAACAACGTTAATTCCATTTCTGTTCTCATTTGCCATGGAAGTTTAACATAGTTACAGGTTTCATGTATTCAGTTTAGTTCAGTTCAGTTGCTCAGTCATGTCCGACTCTTTGCGACCCCATGAATAGCAGCACGCCAGGCCTCCCTGTCTATCACCAACTCCCGGAGTTCACTCAGACTCACATCCATCGAGTCAGTGATGCCATCCAGCCATCTCATCCTCTGTCATCCCCTTCTCCTCCTGCCCCCAATCCCTTCCAGCATCAGAGTCTTTTCCAATGAGTCAACTCTTCACATGAGGTGGCCAAAGTACTGGAGTTTCATAGCATCATTTCCTTCCAAAGAAATGCCAGGGCTGATCTCCTTCAGAATGAACTGGTTGGATCTCCTTGCAGTCCAAGGGACTCTCAAGAGTCTTCATGTATTAGGACATGAATATTTTGGGGGTGGCATTCTGCCCAACACACCATGGTAGCATAAAAAACCTCTTACATTATGAACATATGATTTGATACAAATCCATTGAGGCCAAAATGTTTATGCTGCAGGTTTTAATGATTATCTGGTCTCTTAAGTAAATGAGTAAATTTGTAGAAGTTTTACACAGCTGTCCTTGGATAATTTCACATATTCTGTTGGTTGCGTTTAAGAAATGTTTTGAAAAATCTGGGATATTTTGGAATTATATTAACCAACAAAAGACTTTATCTGAACGCTTTTTATTCAGGAGGGCCAAGCTACCATTGAAGTAAAATAGGTTTTGAGCCCTCAGCATGTTTTTTTTTTTAGCTCCATTGTTGTAGAAAGTTTCTTGCTTTGTTATGCATGTTGAACATTTATGACTGCCAAATGTATCAGGTTTTTTCCAGGACACAGAAGGAACCAAAAATCATAGCATTGTGTTTTGCAGACCAAACATTTAAGTTTGTACACAGGGGAATTGTCTCATGATCACTTAGTGAGGAGTAGGTGACCTTCAGGCACTGATTTTGAACTATTCTAAACTGTGTGCTGGGCTTCCCACATGGCCCAGAGGTGAAGAGTCTGCCTGTCAGGGCATGAGACATGGGTTCAGTTTATGGGTGCAGAAGATACGCTGGAGAAGGAAATGCAACCCATCCAGTATTCTTGCCTCGGAAATTCCATGGAGAGAGGAGCCTGGTGGGCTGCAGTCCATGGGGTCGTGAAAGAGTGGGACACAACAGTGACTAAAAACAACAAATGGTGTGAATTGTATGTTTCTGTGTAAAATTAAAGAAACTTTTGTTTCCGTCCTTTTCACCTGTGATAGAACATTCTGGCACATATTTTGATGCCATTAATTTAAAACAGAATGTTGTCATTCAGTTCAGTCGCTCAGTCATTTCCGACTCTCTGCAAGCCATTGGGATGTAGCACACCAGGCTTCCCTGTCCTTCACCAACTCCTGGAGCTTGCTAAAACTCATGTTCATTGAGTCAGTCTCGCCATCTCATACTCCAACCATCCCATACTCTGTCGACCCCTTCTCCTCCTGCCTTCGATCTTTTCCAGCATCAGGGTCTTTTCTAATGACTCAGTTCTTTGCTTCAGGTGGTCAAAATATTGGAGTTTCAGCTTCAGCATCAGTCCTTCCAGTGCATATTCAGGACTGATCTCCTTTAGGATGGACTGGTTGGATCTCCTTGCAGTCCAAGGGACTCTCAAGAGTCTTCTCTGACACTGTAGTTCAAAAGCATCAATTCTCTGGTGGTCAGCTTTCTTTATAGTCCAACTCTCACATCTATACATGACTACTGGAAAAACCATAGCTTTGTCTAGATGGACCTTTGTTGGCAAAGTAATATCTCAGCTTTCATTATGCTGTCTGCGTTGGTCATAGCTTTTCTTCCAAGGAGCAAGCGTCTTTTAATTTCATGGTTGCAGTCTTGATATGCAGTGATTTTGGAGCCCCCCAAAATAAAGTCTTGTCACTGTTTCCATCTATTTCCATCTATTGCCACTGTTTCCCCATTTATTTGCCATGAAGTGATGGGACCGGATGCCATGGTCTTAGTTTTTGGAATGTTGAATTTTATGCCAGCTTTTCACTCTCCTTTTTCACTTTCATCAAAAGGCTCTTTAGTTCTTCTTCACTTTCTGCCAGAAGGGTCGTGTCATCCGCATATCTGAGGTTATAGATATTTCTCCCGGCAGTCTTGATTCCAGCTTGTGCTTCATCCAGCCCAGCGTTTCTCATGATGTACTCTGCATATCAGTCAAATAAGCAGGGTGACAAGATACAGCCCTGATTTACTCCTTTGCCCGTTTGGAACCAGCCTGTTGTTCCGTGTCCTGTTCTAACTGTTACTTCTTGATTTGTATACACATTTCTCAGGAGGCACGTAAGGTGGTCTGGTATTCCCATCTCTTTAAGAATTTACCACAGTTTGTTGTGATCCACTCTGGCAAAGGCTTTGACATAGTCAATAAAGCAGATGTTTTTCTGGAATTCTCTTGCTTTTTCTATGACCCAAGGATGTTGGCAATTTGATTTCTCGTTCCTCTGCCTTTTCTAAATCCAGCTTGAACATTTGAAAGTTCTCGGTTCATGTAGTGTTGAAGTCTTTTTTGGAGAATTTTGAGCATTACTTTGCTAGAGTATGAGATGAGTGCAATTGTGTGGTAGTTTGAGCATTCTTTGGCATTGCCTTTTTTGGGGATTGGAATGAAAACTGACCTTTTCCAGTCCTCTGGTCACTGCTGAGTTTTCCAGATTTGCTGGTGTATTGAGTGCAGCACTTTAACATCATCATCTTTTAGGACTTGTAGCTAAGTTGGCATTCTATCACCTCCACTAGCTTTGTTTGTAGTGATGCTTCCTAAGGCCCACTTGACTTCAGACTCCAGGATGTCTGGCTCTAAGTGAGTGATCACACCCTTGGTGTTATCTGGGTCATGAAGATCTTTTTTGTTTAGTTCTTCTGTGTATTCTTGCCACCTCTTCTTAGTATTTTCTGCTTCTGTTAGGTCTGTACCATTTCTGTCCTTTATTGTGCCCATCTTTGCATGAAATGTTCCCTTGGTATCTCTGATTTTCTTGAAGAGATCTCCAGTCTTTCTCTTAGCTTCATATAGGGATGATAACTGCATTTGAAAGTAAAAATATCTAGATTTTTCAACCTAATTGAAAGTATATAGGCCATTTTCCAAAGTTTGTAGGTTAAATGTATTACTTTTTGGCGATTGTAAGTTATGTGCAAAGAATATCTTCATCTTTGAAACTCATATTTTCTTTCTACTTTACAGTACAGTAGAAGTGTTTAGTAAATGTTCTGCTGCTGCTGCTAAGTCGCGTCAGTCGTGTCCGACTCTGTGCGACCCCATAGACGGCAGCCCACCAGGCTCCCCTATCCCTGGGATTCTCCAGGAAAGAATACTAGATCAGGTTGCCATTTCCTTCTCCAGTGCATGAAAGTGAAAAGTCAAAGTGAAGTTGCTCAGTTGTGTCTTGACTCTTAGCGATCCCATGGACTGCAGCCTACCAGGCTCCTCAGTCCATGGGATTTTCCAGGCAAGAGAACTGGAGGGGGGTGCCATTGCTTTCTCCAAGTAAATGTTCTACCGAATGGCAAATAAATACTGAATGGCAAATAAATTAGTTGAGTATCATAAATTTCTTGTTCTTACCAACGATCTCAATTGTCAAGTATTTCCTCTTAGTTTTGAATCTCCTTTTTTATTGTGTGAAACTGTGTACCTAAGTGGTTACTTCCCCTGTTCATCATCATCCTGTGGTTTGACTAAAGAGTAGGCGATGGTATTCCTAAACCAATCAGGGAGTTAACTCCTGGTTACATTGATGGATATACGCCTTAAATAAGCCCTGTCAGAATGAAGCCAAGGAGTACTGTGTAGGTGTTAGTCTGGAATTGCCGCAGCTGTTTTCCTATTTTAAGGTAAGCCAGTTTGAGAACAAAGTTAAAATATAGAGGCTAGCAGTATTGAAAAGACACCAAAAAAATATGACTTGATCACACTGTTTTTCTGAAACCTAAATATCATTATTGAGTTTTTCACTTAGAAAACTTTTCATTACAAACAATGACTTTATTTCTATTTTTGTTGGTGTTTCTTTTCTTTGGTACCAGAAGCACCATAACTGATACGTGTGGTAATATTTCTTTGCCTCTTTTATTTTGTTTTGAAAGCATTTGAAATACAGCCTTTTTTTTAATACTCATGTGTTATTTAAGGTTGAGACATTAGATTTTTGTTTTATGACTTTGAATAATTTCAGGTGTTATTTTCAAGAAGGGCAATATGTTCTACTCTGTTGTATCCAGATGTATCTCAGAACTTTAAAAAAATTAATGTATATAAAAGATAAATACCTAGTTTTCTCAGTAATTTAAAATTAAATACCTAAAATTTTATGTCAGGAAGTGTGCCATTATTAAAGAGAAACCTCAGCAAGTGGTAAAAGTAATATTTTAGAAAATAGAAAGAAATAGCAACCTTTACTTTTTAGGGTATATACCGTAAATGTTGTATTTTTCTACTCTGTCATTGTTAGGCAGGTTTTTTAATGGTGGCAATTTGGTGGTACCAAACACTGCTGATTTCATGTTTCAAGATTTGACAGTAATTAATTTCTGCCTAATACTCCGGAAACATTTTTTTCAATGTGGATTTTTAATAAATGTGTTTTATTTGATGTAAAATTATTAATCTGACAAATTGGTATGGATTGTATACTTTATCCTTTAAGACTGAAAGTGAAATTGAAGTCGCTCAGTCGTGTCCTACTCTTTGCAACCCATGTGACCCATGGACTGTAGCCCACCAAGCTCCTCCGTCTGTGGGATTCTCCAGGCAGGAATACTGGAGTGGGTTGCCATTTGCTTCGCCAGGGTATCTTCCCGACCCAGGGATTGAACCCAGGTCTCCCACATTGCAGGTAGATGCTCTAACCTCTGCACCACCAGGGAAGCCCATCCTTTAAGATTAATGCTTACTAAATATTGAAATGCTTAAGATGTTGGAACATTCTCTGAAATTATCTATTTGGATAGAATCTTTTCATGTAGAATTTGTAGTCATTTTGTATTTTAGCTATTTTAAGAAATTATAGTAGTAAACTCAAAATGTTTTTTTCTCTTATTATATAGAACCTATTGATCTGATTATAGGATATTTGGTTAATTAAGAGAAAGCAGTTTATTATTCATTTACTGTTTGGTTGGACTTGGTGCCAAAATTCTAATGTTGCCGCATGGTCTAGACCTGTTCCCTGGATGCAGCCAGTTGAAACTGTGAGTCATACAGAATTTGAGGAGGGTAGATAAGTGCTTATATCTTTGAATACAAAGTGTGAGTACAGTTATTTCTGCCTTTTGGGGTTTATTGGCTAGTAGGCTTCTTCGGAATTAATAAAGTTTGGAATATGGATTTCACGTGTAGAATTTCATCTGTATTTGTTCAAGTCAGCCAAACAAAATAGATCTTAGTAGAACATATTTTGAAATTCATTTGAATAAATAGGAATTAAATGTATAAGTATACATAATAATGCATAACTGATGACAAAGAAAGATTTCTTAAAATGTTTAAGCACTTGATTTATAGTTTGGGCCTCAGTTTTCTCATTTATTCCATTTAGTGAATGAAATTGGTCTAGACTTCTGAGTTTTTCCTATTCTATAGTTCTAGAAGTGTGATGTTGATATAGTTTCTTTTTAAAACCTGTACTATCTTGGAATAAAGTGTCTATTAAGCAGAAATAAATTTTAGGTCTGTCCCAATAGCTTTATTTACAAGTTAGTGAAACATTTCATAATAACATCTATTGTGTTACCTTATTACAGAGACGACAATTGTATGTAAATAATGTAATTTCTGTGCAGCATTTCTCTTGGATAATAAAAAATGAAGTCATAGGATTTGGATTTTTATGATCAAATAAATTGAAATAGAATAAAGAAATATCTAAAGGCTACAGTATTGGAACTTAAAATAATTTAGTATATGTCTTCATGTACCTGGATGTTTTGATCATCTACATGTAATTCTTGGTGAAGATATCCTGTAGTTCAAATTGATTAAAATAAGTAAAAAAATTACTTCTTTCAATGAACATAGTACTTCACACTTTCAAAGCTTAAAAAGGAAAAAGTGCCCTTCCAGCGCTATGATAAATAGCCTCCCTGAACCTTTGCTTTCTTGATTTTTGCAGTCCTGTGCTTCAAATCCTTTTGGGAGGTTCTTTTTTTTAGTCACTTAGTGACTTTAGTTATTTTAGTTCCTCCCATCTTCTTAATTTAGCATTAAAGGGTCAGTCCTTTGCTGCCTGTTTATTTTTGTGTTTCAAATCTTAATCCCTTTATTATTTATATGCAATTATTTATATTGGTATCGCTTAGTTGGTAAAGAATCTGCTTGCAATGCAGGAGACCCTGGTTCGATTCCTGTGTTGGGAGCGAGCGTCCGCTGGAGAAGGGTTAGGCTACCCACTCCAGTATTCTTGAGGTTCCCTTGTGGCTCAGCTGGTAAAGAATCTGCCTGCAATGTGGGAGACCTGGGTTTGACCCCTGGGTTGGGAAGATCCCCTAGAGAAGGGAACAGCTACCCACTCCAGTATTTTGGCCTAGAGAATTCCATGGACTGTATAGTCCATTGAGTCACAAATAATCGGACATGACTGAGTGACTTACACATGGCAGGTGTTTGAATTTTAAATTTAACATCTTCATTTCAGATGTCTTCTAGTATTTGCTGTATTGCTATATTTTAAAAGTGCATTGTAAATTTAGAAGATTTCCTGTCTCATGCCAGAGAAGGTAGAAACAGTAGAATATGAAGTAGAAACTAAGTCAGCATTTGTAGAATAGAGTTTAGAATTTTTCAAGGCTAGGAGAGGTGTGAAAATGACTATCACTTGTTGTTCAGTCCCTTAGTCGTGTCCAACTCTTTACGACCCCATGGACTGCAGCATACCAGGCTTCCCTGTCCTTCACTATCTCCCAGAGTTTGCTCAAACCCATGTCCATTGAGTCAGTGATGCTATCCAGCCATCTCATCCTTTGTCGCCCCCTTCTCCTCCTGCCCTCAGTCTTTCCCAGAATTTAAGGAGCTGATAAATCTGATTCATCTGTCAAAATTAGATAGTTTAAGTTTCAGAAAACATCTTTAGACACAGAGGAATATTGAAAAGGGACTGTATGTTTATGTTAATTTATGGATAAAGTTATATGCATTGCTATTTAGTGCAAAATGGCTTTATGTATATACCTTACATTGAATCTTAGCATCAAGTCAGCACAGAAAGATAGGGTATTGAAACTCTGAAACAGTTAAAATTGGCAAACTTTTCCAATGTTTTGAATGGCACCATATTATTATTTTGGTCTGTCTTTACCTTTAAAACTACATGGATCAAACTGTGTGTGTGTAGATACATATAGATCATGCTTTAGAGTGTTTTGCCTATTCCCTTTATTGTTGATGTGTTCAGTCCCAAGTTGTGTCTGACTCTTTGCGACCCTGTGAACTGCAGCACGCCAGGCTTCCCTGTCCTTCACTGTCTCCCTTAGTTTGCTCAAACTCGTGTCCGTTAAGTCAGTGTAGCCAGCCAACCATCTCATCCTCTGTCGCTGCCTTCTTCTCTTGCCCTCAGTCTTCCCAGCATCAGGGTCTTTTCCAGTGAGTCAGCTCTTCACATCAGGTGGCCAAAGTATTGGAGCTTCAGCATCAGACCTTCCAATGAATATTCAAGACTGATTTCCTTTAGGATTGACTGGTTGGATCTCCTCGCTGTCTAAGGGACTCTAAAGAGTCTTCTCCAACACCACAGTTCAAAAGCGTCCATTTTTTGGCACTCAGTCTTTATGGTCCAGCTGTCATATCCATACGTGACCACTGGAAAAACCACAGCTTTCACTATATGAACCTTTGTTGGCAAAGTGATGTCTCTGCTTTTTAATACACTGTCTAGGTTTGTCATAGCTTTTCTTCCAAGGAGCAAGAGTCATAATTTCATGGCTACAGTCATGATCTGCGATGATTTTGGAGCCCAAGAAAATGAAATCTGACATTGTTTCCACATATTCCCCATCTGTTTGCCATGAGTGATGGGACTGGATGCCATAATCTTCATTTTTTGAATGTCAAGTTTTAAACCAGCTTTTTCTGTCTCCTCGCTTTCATCAAGAAGCCCTTTAGTTCTTCTTCACTTTCTGCCATTAAAGTGTTACCATCTGAGGTTGTCAGTATTTCTCATGGCAGTCTTGATTCCAGCTTGTGATTCATCCAGCCCAGCATTTCGCATGACATATTCTGCATATAAGTTAAATAAGCAGGGTGACAGTATACTGCTTTGACATACTCCTTTCCCAATTTTGCACCCATCCATTGTTCTGTGTCCAGTTCTAACTGTTGCTTCTTGACCTGACTACCGGTTTCTCAGGAGAAAGGTAAGGTCGTCTGGTATTCCCATCTCTTGAAGAAATTTCCATTGTTTGTTGTGACCCACACAGTCAAAGGCTTTAGCTCAGTCAGTGATGCAGAAGTAGATTTTTTTTTGGAATCCCCTTGCTTTTTCTGTGATGCAAGGGATGTGGTCAATTTGATCTCTGGTTCCTCTGCCTTTTCTAAATTCAGCTTGTACATCTGGAAGGTCTGAGTGACTAAGCACAGCACAGAAGCTATAGGAGAAAAGAAGGAAATCCTAGGGTACTGAGTCTTCAAACTGTTCATTTAGAACATCGATCTTACCAGCTTTGTTTGATAATGATTTCTCAAATGAACTGAATTCTTTACTTCAGGGAGAAACTTCCTGGCAAAAAATTCTATAATTGATGGTTTGTACATTGAAAATTAAGTAGTGTACAACTGTTGTTAAAGAAAATGATTCTTATAACAGATAAGAGCTTTCTTAGTAATTAAAGATTAAAGACGTAATTATAAAGTGACTCCTGATGAGGATATTCCTATAAAAGATAAAAGTAATTTGGTCCAGATATGTAAGTTTTATTGATCATGAAGCAGAAAAATCTGAGATATGTTGCTAAAGCCAGTGATTCTCAACCTTTTTTATATTGTATTCATTGCAGTCTTACAATGGATACAGTTAAGCTTTAATGTATGAAAATCGTGGAGGGAGCTTCATATTTTAAATGCTGTTTTTTTATACATCATATGTAAATATTTTGATCTGCATTTTACTAAAATCTCCATTTTATTAAAATTATTTTTATTAGGTGCCAAAGCAACATAAAAATATATATCTAGAATAATTATACTCCCACCCCTGTATCCATCATCTCAGTTACCCTCCCACTCTTTTATATAACCTTTATTTATTAATTGAAGTGTCTTTCCAGAATTAACTTAAAAGTTAGGAGTAAGTGTACATCATTTCATTCCTCCCACGTCATACATGATCAACTTGAGCATCACTAAAAGGAAAACACACGTAAGTCTACTGATAAGATATAGTAGGAAGTATATAGCCCAACCGATGAAATATTTATACTAAAAATTGCTGAATTTGAATATATTCAAACATCTACATCCAATAGCTGATTTACAGGACATATGAGAGTAGAGGAGCATGTTATACAACACTACGAGGATGGAGTTAGCTAGACCCAGGATGTGGGAAATTCCCAGAGTAGAGCTATGCTGTTGAACATTGTGGCCACTTACTTTGTGTGACAGATTAAGTTGATTAAAGTTTAATAAAATAGAAAATCAGTTCCTCATTCACTGTAGCCAATTTCCTGTTCTCAGTTGTCACTTCTTTCTGGTGGCTATGATTTTAGACAGTGCAACTAAGAAAATTTCCATCATTGCAGAAAGATCTATTGGATACAGTATTCTAGACTAGGCATTGAAAGAATAGACAACTTATTATTCAGCTTAGTAGAAGGGAAAAAGTTTGAATGATAAAAATAAGACAATAAGAGACAAACATAAAGGCAAGACAAAGCACAAAATACGAGGTTTAATGTAAACCCGGATATATCAGTAATTACATGAAGTATAATTGACTGAATGTTTCTATTAAAAGGCAGGTTATCAAACCTGGAGGTGAGAACCCACAGAACACACTTATTTGCTGTTTATTAAAAAATCCATCTAAAGTATAAGAATACTTAAGTGAAAATCTTTCAGTTGTGTCTGACTCTTTGCGACCCCATGGACTATATACAGTTCATGGAATTCTGAAGGCTAGAATACTGGAGTGGGTAGCCTTTCCCTTCTCCAGGAAATCTTCCCAACCCAGGGATCGAACTCAGGTCTCCCACATTGCAGGTGGATTCTTGACTAGCTGAGCCACAAGGGAAGCCCAAGAATACTGAAGTGGGTAGCATATCACTTCTCCAGAGGATCTTCCCAACCGACCCAGGAATCGAACCAGGGTTTCCTGCATTGCATGTGGATTCGTTACTAACTGAGCTATCAGGGAAGCCGAAGAATACCTAAAGGTGGTTGTAAAAAGATGAGGAAAAAAAAACTTCCATGCAGATACTAATTAAAGATAGTTGATGTGGCTTTCCAGGTGGAGCTAGTAGTAAAGAACTCTTCTGCCAGTGCAGGAGATGTTAGAGATGCAGGTTCATCCCTGGTACTGGAAGATCCCCTGGAGAAGGAAATGGCAACCCACTCCAGTACTCTTGCCTGGAGAATCCCATGGACAGAGGAGCCTGGTGGGCTATAGTCCATAGGGTCGCAAAGAGTCAGGCGTAACTGAAGTGACTTAGCATTATTTGGGATGAAGAGGCTTTCTTTACCATGACAGGAGTTTTATTCAGCAAGAAGATACAATATTAGTTTTCTAAGTACTTGTGACATGACTTCAAGTACATAAAGCTGAAATAGAACTGTTAGAGAAAATAGACAAATTTATAATCATAGTGGGAAATTAAATAGCTGATAGAACTAGCAGTAAAATGTCAGTAATAAATAGAAGATTTAGAATAATAATTACTTGCTTTGACCATTTCACAAGGTCATTGTGTGAATGAGATAGCATACTCAATAAATACACTGTCATTCAATATGAGCAAATATTTAATATGAATATGTACTGAAATATTTTTATTCAAAAAATATTTGAGCACCTTCTAATGACAGGTAGTGTTTTTAAGACGTGTGTTTTGTAAGGTATAGAGCCTTAATCACATGTAAATATTGTCGGGCATGATTGCCAATTTTAAGTGCTTAATGAATTATAAGCAGTTTTTATCTAGGTGGATCCATAGAAGTGATACAAATTTGAAGGATGCATTTATTGAGTAAACAAGATATTTTGGTCCCTGAAGAGTGACTGGCATAATATAGTAGAATAGGTATAAAATGATTTTGGTAGAAAGAATTCCATGAGGAGGAACTTTCCTGGCAGTCTAGTGGTTAAGACCTTGCTCTTCCCCTAGAGGGGTCATGGGGTGGATCCCTGGCAGGTGTGCCAAGATCCGGCATGACCCCGTTGCCCCCCAAAAATGAATGATCTGAGGAAAAGCAAAGGACTTGGCTTCAGAGAGGGTTCATATTGAAATAACAATAATAAAAATAATTTGAAAATTAGGGCCAAATTGTAATAGCAGACTAAGAAATTTGTGCTGTGCTTAGAGATTGGTTGGTGGTTGGCTGAAATGAATATTTTAGTACTTGGGCCATTTCCCTAGGTATCTTGGGGGCTTGGTTCTAGGGCCCCCTCAGATAACAAAATCCAAGGGTGCTCAAGACCTTTTCTTAAAATGGCATAATTCATTTGGCCCTTCATATTTGAACATGTAGGGCCATAACTATATTTTGAAGGTAGATTGAAGAGCCTTTAATTTTGATAGCTGAAAAAGCATACTGATTTCCTTACAGACCTGTTTATAGCTGCAGTTTATGGGAACACTGGTTTTCCCACACTCATTGCTATTGACCAGTCAGTCATAATTTTTGCCTAATTTACCCGAAGAATTGTACCTTACTTTGATTCCCATTAATGTGTTTTTGAGTTTCATGTATTTATTTGCCTTATTTAAAAAATATATAAATAGCTTGGTAATATTTTGTCCCCTTTTGTGATCTGTTTTTCTGATTTATAGGTAGTCTTTTTATATTTAAGGTATATGTTCCTTTTTTACATGTGATGTAATTTTTTTCCTAATTGCTTGTTATTTTTAAACATTTTTAATATGTTTCTTCTGTGACTTTGCTTATCATTTATAGGATGAATAAGTTTTTTTACTGACTTCATAATACTGTGTCTTAAAAAGTACTCTAACCCCAGATTATATTTTAAAACATTAACTACCCCCCACTCCACACTGATATGAAATGTCTCCTTTCTCTTTGCTGTATTTTGATATTTAGGAATCTTTATGGACCTTTTTCTATAGGCCGTGTATCTGTTTTTTTGTAATGCAGGATTAGAGTATTTTAGTAATTGCTGTTTTATAGAATCTTAACAGTAGGGAAGGCAGACTTCTTTAACTTTCAAAAATATATTGGGAATTCTTGCATGTAAATTTTTTTTTTTTATTGTGATAAAATATGCCCAGCAGAGAACTTACCATTTCAGCCATTTTTGAGTATACAGTTTAATGGTATAAAGTTCTTCACATTCTTGTGCAGTCACCACTGTCCACTGTCATAACTAATAGGTCTTCCCCAAAAGAAACTCTGTATTCATTAGTAACTCAGTTCCCTCCTACACAAACTCCTCATTACCTCTAACCTATTGTTTGTCTCTGAATTTGCTCGATTTCATATAAGTAGAGTCATACAATATGTGAATTTTATTCTGTCTTATTTAAGTTACTGTAGTGTTTTTTAAGATTCATCCATCTTGTGGCAAAAATCAGAACTTCATTTTTCTGCCCAAATAACATTCTCTTGCATGTAGATACCATGAAAAATTATATTGAATCTGTAAGTCTGTTTGAGTAGAATTGCTACCCTAACAGTATTAAGTTTTCCAGTCTGTGAACACAGTATTTCTTTCATTTGTGTCTTTAGTTTTTTCCAGCAGCATTTTGTATTTTTTAGTGTACAAGTTTTTGCCTCCTTGGTTACATTAACTGCTTACGTATTGTATTATTTTTGTATTTAGTAAACACACAGATATATATATATATATATATATATATATATATATAGTGAATGGAATTTTCTTAATTTCCCTTTCAGATTGCTTATTGTTAGTATATGGAAGTATAACTGATTTTTACATGTTGATTCTGTATTCTGCCACTGCTAACTTTTTTTTCCTAACGGTTATTTTCTCCTGTGTTTCTGAAATTTTTATTGTTTTCTCCATATAATGTCATGTCATCTGCAAACAGTATTTCTTCTTTCCAGTTTGAATGTCTTTTTAATTTCTTGTCTGATTTTCTGTTTAGAACTTCCAACACCATATTTAATAGACATACTAAGAGCAAGCATATTTGTCTTAAACTTTAGTAGTTTTTTTACTGTTGAGTATGATTTTGGCTGTGGAATTTTCATGTATGGCCTTTATTATGTTGAGGTAGTTTCATTTTATTGCTAGTTTGTTGTGCACTTTTTATCATGAAAGGGTATTGTATTTTGTCAAATGTGTTTTCTCTATCAACAGAGATGATCATTTTTACTCCTTTCATTTTTATAATCTGATTGCATTGATTTTTTTTTTTTGGTATATCGAACCATCTTTGCATTCTAGGAGTAAATCCAACTTGGTTATGTGTATAATACTTTGTGTATTTAATTAAAAATTAATTTTGTAACTCCTTTCAATTTTCTCTCTCACAAATATTCTAGTATAATTTTGCTTGAGATTGTATACAGATTTATAGACATTCAGGAGGAAAGAGTATCTTTCCATTATTGTGTCTGAATTTCAAATAGCATGCAGTATCCAGCTATTAAGTTTTTTTTTTTTTTAAGTTCTGCAGTAATTTTCTTCTATGCAGGTCTTGTGGGTTTTTTTTAGGTTCATTTTTAGACACTCTGTATTTTGATTTTAAATGCATGTGGGTATACCTGAATCCTTAATACATAAGTGACTTTATAAATCACTGATTTGTCTCCCCCAAAATGATTTCTGTATTAAAAATAATGTTCCCTTTCTTTTCCCCTGTGTGTATTTTTAGCTCATGTAATGACTTTTTAGTTCTTTTCATTAATGGGCTTAACAAATTATAGTAAAGCTTATCTGTAAGATAACTCTCACAAAGAAGTGAAATGATAATGTTACTAAGCATGTTAAATCTTTTGCTTAAATTTTCAATAGTCTGTTGACTGTTTTGTTTCCTTAACCTGTTTTTCATTTTATAATTGTAATCAGTAGAAATCTAAATTTTATTTTATAGAGCTTTACTTTTAGGTTATATATGTAGCGGTTTATTTTCAAGTAAAATTATAACATTTCTGTGTTCACAAACAGGTAATAAATTTGGTGGTAATTATTTACTGTTCAAAGAGGTCCATATCAGCGTTCTTAATATTAAGGTGTATTTAAGTTATTTCCTAAGTTATCAATCCTTTTTAATACTATTCTTTTTCAAAATGTCATATTTATGACATAAAATTACAGTCTACTAATGTGTATGTATATGTATATACATATATATACCCACACATATACACATTCTCTATAGGGGTTTTATTGTTAATAAAATAAAAGTCTTCTGCAGTAGACTCCATTCTCAATTGATTTCTCACCTATGTTACATTTTAGAGAACTGTTCTATTTTTACTTCTTAAGAGTACTAGTATAGTGAAGGTTGAAACTTGGAGAATAGGAAACTGACTTTATATACACTATAATTTTTTAATATGTTTTTTTTTCCAACTTTTTGATGTTTTGAACCTTGGTAGGGTTTAGGAAATAGTAGATCAAAATTTCCATTTTAAACAAAAAATGGCTGTACTTTTCTGTGTTCTTGACTTAGAGAATTACCTGCGAAATTAGAAAATGTATGAGAAAAATGTTCAGCATTATTAATTTCAAAAATGCAAAGAATTCAATTGATGGTAGGTACATTCACTTCATTTCAGTTCAGTCGCTCAGTCGTGTCTGACTCTTTGCGACCCCATGAATCGCAGCACGCCAGGCCTCCCTGTCCATCACCAACTCCTGGAGTTCACTCAGACTCATGTCCATCGAGTCAGTGATGCCATCCAGCCATCTCATCCTCTGTCGTCCCCTCCTTCTGCCCCCAATCCCTCCCAGCATCAGAGTCTTTTGCCTAGTCTTTTTTTGTTGCTGTTTTTTACACAAGAGAGAGAGAAAATAATCCAGATTTTTGCAAAACTTTTTCTTAAACTTTGTTCTGAGGCAGTTTTTCTTTTTTTAAAGCAGTTTTGACTGGCAAAATGAACAATTAATGGACAGTCAATTAAAAAATTCTGAACTCGTTGTTCTTGTTCAGTTACTAAGTTGTGTCTGACTCTTTGCGACCCCATGGACTGTAGCACGCCAGACTCCTCTACCCTCCACTATCTCCTGAAATTTGCTCAAATTCATGTCCATTGAGTCGGTGATGCTATCTAACCATTGCATCTTCTGCTGCTCCCTTCTTTTGCCTTCAGTCATTCCAGCATCAGTCTTTTCCAGTTTGTGGGTCATTTACATCAGGTAGCCAAAGTATTGGAGAAGGCAATGGCACCCCACTCAAGTACTCTTGCCTGGAAAATCCCATGGTCGGAGGAGCCTGGTAGGCTGCAGTCTACGGGGTCACTAAGAGTCGGACACGACTGAGCGACTTCACTTTGACTTTTCACTTTCATGCATTGGAGGAAGAAATGGCAACCCACTCCAGTGTTCCTGCCTGGAGAATCCCAGGGATGGGGGAGCCTGGTGGGCTGCCGTCTGTGGGGTCGCACAGAGTCGGACACGACTGAAGCGACTTAGCAGCAGCAGCAGCCAAAGTATTGGAGCTTCAGCATCAGTCTTTCCAGTGAATATTCAGGGTTGACTTCCTTTCAGATTGGTTTGATCTCCTTGCTTTCCAAGAGACTCTCAATAGTCTTTTCCAGCCCCACAGTACCAAAGCATCATTTTTGGCACTCAGCCTTCTTTATGGTCCAACTCTCACATCCGTACCTGACTACTAGAAAAACCATAGCTTTGACTATACAAACCCTTTTTTGGCAAAGCAGTGTCTCTGCTTTTTAATATGCTATCTAGGTTTGTCATAGCTTTCCCTCCAAGGAGCCAAGTGTCTTAATTTCATGGCTGCAGTCACTGTCTACAGTGATTTTGGAGCCTGAGATCTTTTATCTTAGTATCTTCTAAATGGAAATGATCTTTTTCTGTTGTAATAAAACATTAAACCCAAGTTTCTTTTTAGATTACTATTTTTCCTTTCTACCTTCTCCCATACCTCAGAATTATGGACAGTGTACTTACACTGCTGATTCTTTTTAGTTATTAATGTCACAGTGTTACAGAAAGAAAGACTTAATCTCTTCAGAGCATAAGCTATTACCTTTGTTACTTCTGTCTTTTTAAATAATGTGGAATGTTATGATTCATGTTAGAGTGCCCTTTTACATTAGAAGGAAAATGTACAGGCTCAATGAAGTTTGACTGCTCACTTAATGCAAAGGAAATGAAAGAGTTGGAAATATGTTGATTTTGATTATAGGACAAAAGGGGCAATGTAATCTAAATCCAGTACTATTTCCTACCCTTTAAAACATATTTTTTCTTCCTCTGTTCTACAGTCTTCTATATGTACCCTAGGCTGTTTTCTGTTGGAAAAGGGGTTTCTGAGAAGCTCTGCAGAAATAATAAGGAAACGTGAGGAAGAACTGAGTTGAGGTCAGGGAAGCTATAAACCTTTGAGTGCTTTTGTGATGTGCTATGCTCTGTGGGAGGCTCTGAAAAAGGTCAAGCTTGAGAAACTTGCTTCTGAAGAATGTGTCTGTTAACACTTCATGTACCCTGATTTTGTTGAGTCTATTGAAGATTTTTATTTGAAAGTTGATTGTATCTTGTGTTTCTCCTTTTATAAAATGGTTATATTTTGTATCTAAAAGTAAAAGAAACTACTTGCTCAGTGTGTCTGACTCTTTGCAACCCCATGGACTGTAGCCCGCCAGGCTCCTCTGTCCATGGAATTCTCCAGGCAAGAATACTAGAGTGGGACCTTTCTGACCAGGGATTGAACATGCAGGGTCTCCTGCACTACACAGATTTCTTTACCATCTGAGCTACCAGAGAAGTTATACCAATTCCATACACATAACTAAAATGTTAACAACAACATAGAAACTGTGTCACAAATGAAGAAATTTATTGGTGATTAGAAGGAAATTGGAATCCCTGCTTTGCAAAATAGTCTGTTTTGTATCTTTTACCCCATGACTTATAAGGCTTTTGATACTATCCTCAGTTTGAGGATAATATCCTCAGTGGTACTCTCTCTTGAATCCACTGTAGCAGGTTTTTAACCTTATTATTCCAGGGAAACTGCTATGATCAAAGTCACCAGTGACTTGCTCTTTTCTAAATCAAATGTCATTTTTCACGCTTCATCTTACTTGACCTATTTCTAGTATTTAACATGACTAATCATCCTCTTTTTCATTATATTTTGTTCACTTTGTTTTTAGGAGATTATATTCATCTGAGTTTTCTCTTGCTTCACTTGCCTCTCCTTTGAGGGCTCTTGTGCTAATTTTCCTTGTTTCTACTGCAGTCAGTTCTTGGACCTCTTTTCTACCTAAACTTTTGTCCTTGGGAGATAGACCATATGCATGCTGAGGATTCCCACATTCATATCCTAGTTTGGACCTTACCCCCACACCCCAGACTCAAATTGAAACACTCACTTCATTGTTTCCCTTCAGTATCTAATGAGTGTCTCAAAAGTAACATGTCCACATTGCTGCGAGTTTGCACCATCCAGTGAATGGCAACTCCACCTTTATAATTCAGTTCTTTGGAAGTCATCCTTGACAACCTTGTCTCACATCCCATAACCAAAGTATCAGCAGAATATTTTTGGTGCTGCCTGTAGAATACATCCAAAATTCCAATGCATCTCACTCTTTCATTATTGTCACTATTATTTCATTAGGTCCAGGCCATCATCATCTTTTGCCTAGATATTCCAGTAGTTTGTAACTTGTTACAGTAGCCGGCTAACTAGTTACTAGCAAAAGTAGCTAACTAACCTTCTATATTTTCTTACCCATGTAAATACCTACAGCAGATAATCAGATTATGTCACTAATCAAATGCTTCCAGAGGCATTCACACTGGTTTAGAGTTAAGAACTGAAGGCCCTACGTGGCCTGAAGGCTCTACATTTTATGTTATTCCCCATCAGCCAAGTTTGAGCTCATCATCTATTACTCTCTGATTCATGTGTTCTTTTCCAGCCACATCATTGGCCTCTTTGTTGTTCCTTGAACGTTCTAGGTGTTTTCCTTCCTTGTGGCCTTTGCACTTGCTTCTCTGCCTAGAATGCTCCTCTGGAAGGTGTCCACATGACTCGTTTCCCCAGGTAGGTCTGTTGGAATCAGTATGCTTGCTGATCCTTGTCTCCTCTGGCCACCTTATCTAAAAGTGCCTGCCTGGCTGCCTTCCTCAATATATTCTCTTTCCTCTTGTGCTCTACTTATCTGTAATTCTATTTGGACTAAACCTTTTCTTTATTTTTCTGCGTTAGAATTAAGCTTCATGAAATGGTTTTTTGCTATCTTGGTAATGGCTGTTTTCTAAGCATCTAGAACATCACTTAGCAGCTAATGAGTGCTTTATATATATATGTATATATTTAGTTAAAATATAATGACATGTTCTACAAGTTTCTGAAATGTAGCTCTAATTCTTGAAGATAACAATACTTCATAATGAAAAACCTAATAAAGTCAGTAGAAGAGAACTTTCCAATATGCAAATAGGAAATCAGAACATTTTTTGGTCAATTTTTGTTAGGTACTACCTCTCAGTAAATTTATTGAATTAAGAAACACCAAATACCTATATGTGGTTAGCATTGTAGGCTAATTCAAAATTTAAGAAATAAGCCCACTCTTAACAATTCATACTTCTAATGGAGGGGGATGACTAACATTCAACTGTTAATTTATACTATAGTGTACAGTTGTGGTATAATAAATAAATACCTGGTTTATGTGATTGCTTCCTGGCACAGAGCTTCTAAAGTCTTTGGAATATCCTGAGTGATAAAGGTGATGAGGAGACTTCCCTGGTGGCTCATTGTGGAGGGAGAGGGGGAATCTGCCTGCCAATGCAGCAGATGCTGGTTTGACCCCTGAGTCAGGAAGATCCCCTGGAGAAAGAAATAGCAAACCCACTCCAGTATTCTTGTCTGGGAATTCCCATGGACAGAGGAGCTTGGTGGGCTACAGTTCATGGGGTCACAAAAGAGCTGGACATGACTTAGTGACTAAACAGCATCAAAGGATGATGAGAGCGTCTGCTGTTCTAATGAGGTGACTCCTCTGAGTCCCTAGGTAGGTTTAGGTTGGAAGCTGGTCACTGAAAGAGTCAGCCTTGATTAGAAGATTGGAACTTTCAACCCCCAGCTTTTGGGCAAGTGAGAGGGGTTGAAGTTTGAGTTAATCACCAGTGGTCACAATTATGCTCTTATATTGAAATCTTCATTAAAAACTCCTAAGCTGAAGTTTGGAGAGCTTCTGAGTTGGTGAATACATCAAGATGATGGGAGAAGTATGAAAAGCTTGATCTCCTATTCATCTTGCTGTATTCTTCTCTTGCATCTGGCTTTTGGTCGGTTATGTTCTTTTTTAATAAACCAGTTGTAATGCTGAGTCAAGTGCTTTCCTGAGTTTTGTGAGTAGTTCTAGGAAATTAGTGAACCTGAGAAAGGGGGTCATGGGAATCCCCAATATTTAGTTGGTCAGTTAGAAGTACTGCTACCTCATATATTTGATTGGTGACTGAAGCAATGACTGTCTCGTGGAACTGAGCCCTCCAACCTGTGGAGTTTGATGTTAACTCCCTGTAGTTAGTGTCAGAGCTGAATTGAATTGTAGGATTTGTTGTTTAGTAACCATGTGCAACTATTTTGTAACCCTGTGGACGCTAACCCGCTAGGCTCCTCTGTTCATGGGGTTTTCCAAGCAAGAACACTGGAGTGGATTGCCATTTGCTTCTCCAGGGGATCTTCTCAACCCAGGAATTGAATCTACATCCTTGCATTGGCAGGTGGATTATTTACCACTGAGCCACTAGGAAAGCCCAAATGATAGGATACCCACTTGGTATTGGATTGTTGGAGAAGTCATTTTAGAAATATACCATGAAGTTGATATCAGGAGGGAAAAAGCCATTAGACAATTAAGGATTAATTATGTGGCGATGTTAAGTGTTACAGAAATTAAGAGATGGGGCATTATGAGAGTGTGCTGTTATTACACTTTTTATGATAAGAAGGCTTCATGGAGGAGCTGGACTATAAAGGCTAGTCACTGAATGAAGAGACTACATTCCAGAGAGGGAAATAATATGAATATTACCTTGGAAATAAGAGTAAGTTTGGTATGGAAATACTTCACTCAATTTTATTCCATTTTTTCTTTAGAGTCTTCCTTTCGTTTTCTAGTTGGTTATATTTTAAGCTATGGTGAATCTGTTTTATGCACACTAACATACACCTAACATTCTGAGTTGCTAAAAGTTTCAGGGAGTATAATGAACCAAGTCTCTCTTTTTTAAGAAATTTTAAATTTAATGGTTCAAAAGAGCAAATATGTGTGGAGAATACACCTACCCACACACACAGGCACAATTGTCTGTATTTTGCATGTGCGTTAATGTAATTAACTATGCTGCTGCTGCTGCTGCTGCTGCTGCAAGTCGCTTTAGTCGTCTCCGACTCTGTGTGACCCCATAGACGGCAGCCCACCAGGCTCCCCCATCCCTGGGATTCTCCAGGCAGGAACACTGGAGTGGGTCACCATTTCCTTCACCAGTGCGTGAAAGTGAAAAGTGAAAGTGAAGTTGCTCAGTCATGTCTGACTCTGTGTGACCCCATGGACTGTAGCCCACCAGGCTCCTCCATCCATGGCATTTTCCAGGCAAGAGTACTGGCATGGGGTGCCATCACCTTCTCTAGTAATTAACCATGTTATAAGTTAATTGGTATCCTAGGTTTGTTAAGAGTGGCATATCCAATTGTTATATGGCCAATATGAGGACAGAATTAGGAAGAACTCTGTGGTAGGTCCAAACATTATTTACTTTTTTCTCCCAGGACTCTGCTTCTGAACTCATGTATTAGGATTTCTAACAAATAATGGGAAAACTTAGCTTTGCACTAGATTAGCCTCCCTGAATCTTTGGGAGATATTTTTGGTTGCTTGTCCACATCGTTTTACTGAGTATGAGTATTTCTTGTTGATCTCATCAGTTATTATTGTGTATGTGTATCTTCTTAGTAATATATGGCCTCAGAATAGTGCTTATTAACAAATAGTAGGTGCTACATACATATTCTTAAATGTATAAAATATTGGCAATATTTTTTCCTTACCTCTCCATGCTTCAAGAACACTAGTAATATATCAATGAGAAGAGAAATGAGACAAACAAAACAACGGAAATGTTTATTGAAGGTGACTAAATACATAAAATAACTGAGGCCAAAGAACTTGAAGAGATTAAGTACTGAGAATAAAGTTGAGTGTAATAATACAAAAGGGGCCAAAGTTTGATTTTTTTCTCTACTATCACCATATATTGGAATTAACTTTTTGAGTCACCAGCTGGCTACTATGTGATTTTATTGAAAAATTAGGTGATGCTTGGTAAAGAAAAGCTGAAAAGAGAGCTTTTAAGTGAAATACAAGACTAGAGAGAGAAGAGAATGCAAAACAAGAAGATTGAGAGGGCTTAAAACTATCTAAGGCAATAGGAAGGGAAGAATGATTGGCTTATAGTGGAAATAGTGCTACTTACACAGCGCTTGCTCTGTACCAGGCATTATCTTTGTGCATGGCATGTGGGATCTTAGTTCCTGACCAGGGACTGAATCTGCGCCCCCTGCAGTGAATGTGCAGAGTCCTAACCACTGGACCATGAGGGAAAATTCCAGCAGGCATTATTACCTTAATGCTGAACAGTTTACAAGTGTTGAAGTATTTCATCCTTATAAAAACTTTTCAAATTAGTCACTGCTGTTATTACCATTGGAAAAATGTGGCAACTTAGGAATACTTAGTCTTAGGAAATTGCTTGAAGTCTTACGTATTGTAAGTGATGACTGTGTTTGAAGCCAGGTCCTGTGACTACAGTTTACTTTTTTTGTGTTATTCTGCTTCTTAGTCATGATTCCTCCAAGGAGATACTTCTTGACCACGGCCACTTTTCCTCCTCTCAGGATGAGTTAGGTGACTTGGGGAAGATCTTATTAATAATTGCTACTTGTGTGTATGTGTCTGTGAAAAATGATGACTTTTTCTTGGTTTTCTGAGATATATAAGAAATAGTTCACTTAAGTGTTACAGGAATTAAGTTATATAAAGCACTTATCTTAGTGCCTTTATTCCCTTTACTAAATCTGATTATTCAAGTAACTGTTCAGGAGACTTCAGTGTAATAAAGGATGATAATTTAAGAAAGATACCTGGAATCAAAAGATCCAGGAATAGAATGGTAAAAATCTGGGGGTACTTTTCTTAGAGTTAGTTGCTCACTGGGTTTCTAAATGGTAGTCTGTACAAACTGTGTGAAAGCTACATCTACTATTACTTGGTGGGTACTTAGAAAATGCATTTTAATTTTAATAATAAAGTAGAAACTTCTACAAAAAAGTGTAAGTCGAATCATATGAGGTATTACAAAGGCAAATGTGAATTCTTGGATAATTATTTGTAATTGTCTGCTTATACTTTCTTACTGCTTTAAATAACATTGCCTTAATTGGCTGTAGATACCTTTAAGGTCTCATCAATAAATTCTGATTCTTTCTTGATAATCTGTCCACATTTCTCTTTGTACTGTGTTGATTAATGTTGCTTTCATATTTCACTGTGAAATAACTGCATTTTATTCCCTTCCTTTGCTTGTGTGTAGATGGAAATAGTACCATCATCCTTGTGGTTTGTTAAAAAAAAACTTACTTATTTTTAATTTGGCTACTTCTTAAGTATCAAGTATTTTTAATGCTTTTTAACACTTCTCCCCCATTTAATCTCTGAAAGCCTGACATTTCAGTTGTATACTGAGGTTGCTTCTTTTTATGTTTTTTCATATTGAAGTATTGTTGATTTCCAGTATTGTTTTAAGATTATATTCCATTATAGGTTATTACAATCTGTTGGGTATAATTCTCTGTGCTATTCAGGAAGTCCTTCTTGCTTATCTATCTCTTATGTGTAGCAGTTTGTTTATCCCTAACATAATCAAGAAAATAAACGCATCTTCTTGTGTTTTATATACATTTGTGCACACACAAAAATATTATTCAGCCATAGAAAAACAAATGAAATTTTGCCATTTACAGCAATGTGGATGGACCTAGAGAATATTATGCTTAGTGAAATATGTCAGAGAAAGAGTTATACTATGTATCATTTCTATGTGGAATCTAAAAACTAAAAGGGATATATAGCACAACAGAAATAGACTCACAGATACAGAGAACAGACTGGATTAAAAGTAGGGAGAGAGATGGCAGACACACGATATGCTTATGGAATTTAAAGATACAAACTTGTGTATTTAAAATTTATCAATAACAAGAATATGCTGTATGTATATAGCACAGGGAGTTATAGCCATTATCTTGTAATGACTTTTAATGGAGTATAATCTGTAAAAATATTGAATCATTATACTGCACACCCAAAACTATTATAATATTGTATGTTAACCCCATAATTTAGTTAAGGAAAAAGAAAGTAAACACCTCATAATCCCCAAAATTGCTTTGAAATCTCTTTGTAAATCTCTATGCTCACCCCCTAATACTAGGAACTATTCACTGCTTTTTCTCACTATAGACAGATTTGCATTTTCTGGAATTTTGCTTGAATATAATCATGAAGCTCAGCAAAATTATTTTGTGAAACATCTATATTGTTAACATGGATCAATAGTTCATTTAAAGTTACTGTGGAAATATTATTTCATTTCTCTTGGGAAAAAAAATACCTAGCATTTGAGTGTCTGGGTCATATGGTATTTAATGTGTTTAAGACAATACCAGACTTCTGAACGTACCAACACAATTGGTACCAGCAGTGCATAAGAATTCTAGTTGTTCTGTAGACTCACCAACATTTGACAGAGCCTTTTAAAATTTCAGACATCCTTATTGGTTGCTTGGAGGTAAGTCATTGTGATGTTGTTTTAAAGATCTTTTTTAGTAGTGAAATACACATAGCATAAAATCTGTCAATCACTATTTTTAAGTGTACAGTTTAGTGCCATTAAATATTTTTATTATGTGTACTGCCATAATGATCATCCATCTGCATAACTCTTCATTTTGTAAAACTGAGGTTCTGTGACTATTACAGAGTAACTCCTCATACTTCCTTTCTCTCCAACCCCTGAAAACCATCAGCCAAACATCATATGTATATATCACATTTTGCTATTCATTCTTCTGTCAGTGGACAGTCGGGTTGCTTCCATGTTTTAGCTATTGTGAATAGTGCTGCTATGAATATGGGTGTATATATCTCTTTTTGAGACCATGATTTCCATTCTTTTGGGTGTATACCCCAAAATGCAGCTCATAGAATTCTGTTTTTACTGCTTTGAGGAATTGCCAAAATATTTAACACTGTAAACATGGCTGTAGTGTTTTACATTCCTGAGTGTGCAAGGTTTCTAGTTTTTCCACATTCTCACCAATGATTGTTTGCTGTTTTTAGATATTAGTCATCCTAATGTGTGTGAAGTAGTATGTCCTTGTGATTTTGATTTGTGTTTCCGTAATGAATAGTGATATTGAGCATCTTTTCATGTGTTTATTGGCCGTTTGTACATCTTTTTTGGATAAAATGTCTGTTTAGTCCACTGTGCATATTTTTTAAAAGAAGCTTATGTATTTATTTTTGGCTGTGCTGGTTCTTCACTGCTACGCGGGCTTTTCTCCAGTTGCAGTGAGCAGGGGTTCCTCTCTCGCTGCAGTACGCGGGCTTCTCATTGTGGTGGCTTTTCTTGGTGCGGAGCATAGGCTCTAGGGCATGAGAGCTGCAGTAGTTGTGGTACGGGGGCTCAGTAGTTGCAGCTCCTGGGCTCCAGAGCACGGGCACAGTGACTGTGATGACAGGCTTAGTTGCTCCACGACATATGGTAGCTTCCTGAGTTAGGGACCGAACCTGTGTCTCATGTATTGGCAGGTGGATTCCTTACCGCTGAGCCACCAGAGAAGCCCCATGCTTATTTTTGAATTTGGTCGTTTGTTTTCTGGGGCTATGGGTCTTCACTGCTGTGCACAAGCTTTCTCTAATTGTGGCAATTGGGGGCTGCTCTTGGTTGCTGTGTGCAGCAGCCTTCTGATTGTAATTGCTTCTCTTGCTGCAGAGCACCAGCTCTAGGTGTGCGGGCTCAGTAGATGTGGTACGTGGGCTTACTTGCACCACAACATATGGGATCTTCCCAGACCTGGGATCAAACCTATGTCCCCTGCATTGTCAAGTGGTTCCTTAACTACTGAACCACCAGGGAAGCCCATGTTGATTTTATAATGTTGAGTTTTAGGGTTTACTGTATATTCTAGAAATTAACCCCTTATCAGATATGTGATATAAAAACATTTTCTTTCATTTGGTGGTTTACATTTTTACTCTTATCAGTAGTCTCTCTTGATGCACAAAATTTTGTAATTTTTACTAAGTCCAATTTGTATTTTATTTTTCTTACTTTTGCCTTAGTAATCACATCCAAGAAATCGTCCAAGCTGATGCCATGAAGCTTTTGTCTTACGTTTTTGTCAAAGAGTTTATTGTTCTTAGGTCTTGTGTGTGAGTCCTTGATCCATTTTGAATTACTATTTGTAAAATATGTAAGGGTCAGGTCTATTATTTTGCATGTGACTGTCCAGTTTCTCAAGCATCATTTGTTAAGAAAAAAAAAAAAAAGACCATCCTTTCTCCCTTGAATGTTATTGACACCATTTAAAACTTCTTTTACCATATATGCAAGGTTTTACTTCTGGGATCTCTATTCCATTAGTCTTTGTGTCTTTCTTTATGCCAGTATCACACCATTTTGATTACTGTAGCTTTGTAGTGAGTTTTGAAATTAGGGAGTTTAAGTCTTACAGCTTTCTCTTTCAAGATTAGTTTGGCTTCTGAGGATCCCTTTAGGTACTCTATGAATTTTTAGGATTGCTTTTTTTCTATTTCTGCAAGAGAGAGTATTTGAGATTTTTCGAATAGAGATTGCATTGAATCTGCACTTTCGATGGTATTTATATCTTTACAATATTAAGTTTTCTAACTGAACATCAGATGTATTTCCTCTTGCTGTTTTTTTCAACTTCTTTCAACATTGTTTTATAGTTTTTATTGTGAAAGTCTGTCTCCCTTTGGTTACATTAATTCCTAAGTACTCTTTTTTTTTTTTTCTTTTTTGCTGTTGCAAATGAAATACCTCCTTTGAAGTGCCTATTTCTGATCTTTGAGAACAAGCTTTTAGCCTTTCATCACTGAATATGCTATTCACCGAGTTTTTCATATATGGCTTTTATTATGCTGAGGTAGTTTGTATCTATTCCTGTTTTATTGAGTATTTTTATTGTGAAAGGATGTTGAAGTTTTCAGATACTGCAACAGTCAATCACCTGCATTAATCAAGGTGATCCTGTGGGACCTTTTCCTTCCATTCTATTAATGTGGTAGTTTATTACATCAACCAATTTTTGTATGTTGAACCATCCTTGGATTCTTTGAATAAGTCTCACTTCGTTTATGATCCTTTAATGTATTGTTGAATTCAGTTTGCTAGTTGTTTGTTGAGGATTTTTTCTATCCTCATTCACGAGGGATATTGGTCTATAGTTTTCTTATAGTGTCTTGATTTGGCTTTAATATCTGAGTAATGCTGGCCTGCTTAAAATAAGCTCAGAGATTGTCCTTTCTCTTCAGTTTTTTGGGAAATTTTGAGAAGGGTTCGTTTTAGTCCTTAAAATACTTAGAATTCACCAGTGAAACCATCAGGTCCAGAACTTTTTGTTGAGAGATTTTTGACTGTTCATTCAGTCCTCTTCACTTAGAGGTCTGTTTGCAGTTTCTTTCTTTCCCCTCTTGATTTAGTTTTGATAGGTTTTGTGATGTCCTTTTTATTTACGTTATCTAATTTGTGAAATGACAGTTGTTCTGTAGAATGCTCTCATAATTCTTCTGTCTCTGAAGAGTTGGCAGTGGTGTTCTGTTTCCATTTCTCATTTTAGTAATGTGAGTCTTCTCTTTTTCTTACTATTTCTAGCTGAAGGTGTGTCAATTTTGTTGATCTTTTTGAAAAACCACCTTTTGGTTTCATTGATTTTTCACTGTCTTTCTACTATCATTTGTTGTTGTTCAGTTGATAAGTTGTGTCCAACTCTTTGTGACCCCATTAACTGCAGCATGCCAGGCTCTCTGTCCTCAGCTATCTCTCGCAATTTGCTCAAATGCATGTCCATTGAGTCCATGGTGCTATCTAACTATCTCATCTGCTCCCTGCCACCTTCTCCTTTTGCTTTCAATCTTTCCTGGCATCAGGGTCTTTTCCAATGAGTCTTAGATTGTCCAGTCTCCTGATTTTGATAGGCATCTGTGGTCCCTTTAATCTTGACTTAGATGGTTTCCTAGCTGCTCTTCTTTTGATTAGTAACTGTTCTGCTCTTTGGAAATTAGAAGTCGTAAAAGGGGGAGTCTTGCCTACAAGGAATGGGGGACAAAAAGCCCTCCTCGCAGGACACTGCTTGGAATCACTTTTATCCTCTTTTGAAATTCACCTAATTTACGTCATGTGCCTTGCCTTCTGAGACATGTTTCAATTATCTTCATCATTGCTATGAAGCTAGAAAATGATAATTATTATTGTGATTTTTATGAATGATATAATTGCATTCATTATTAGTAAATACCATCTGTTACAGTCAAGCCCCTAGTGGCTTAGTTGGTAAAGAATCCATCTGCAATGAATCACTGTTGTGTCCGACTCTTTGTGGCCCCATGGACTGTAGCCCACTAGGCTCCTCAGTCCGTGGTATTTTTCAGGAAAGAATACTGGAGTGGGTTGTCATTTCTTTCTATAGGGGATCTTCCCCACCTAGAGATGGACCCTGGGTCTCCTGCATTGAAGGTGGATTCTTTACCAACCGAGCCACCAGGGAAGCCCCTTGACATTGTATCACCGAGAAGGATGGGGAATTTAGGAAAGGCTGTTGCTTTCCTTAACAAAGATAGCTTTCTTACGGTAAGAAAACAGGGTTAGATAGATATTGGATATACAATTTATAAAGTTCATGCCTCAGAAACCACCATATTTCGGGAACCTCTTACAACTGTAAAGTGGACCATTTTTATTTTTATAAAAAGTGAAAGAGTCAGTCACTCAGTCATGTCCGACTCTTTGCCGTACCATGGAATGTAGCCCACCAGGCTTCTCTGTCCATGGAATTCTCCAGGCAAGAATACGGGAGTGGGTTGCCATTCCTTTCCCCAAGGGATCTTCTTGACCCAGGGGTTATGCCTGGATCGCCTGCATTTCAGGTAGATTCTTTACCTCTGATCCTCCAGGGAAGCCAGCAATGCTAATTCTAAAGTCATATATATACTATAACATGTCATTGACAGTGATTTAGTGCATTGATCCTGCCTTTATTCTTAATCTTGGGTTCTTACTCTTAACTTTCTCAATTAATATTTGATCTTTTAAAATGAGATACAGTGATAATCCTTTTGAAATGCTTTGTGGAAGGGTTGAGAAGTGATTGACGTTTTGTCATTCAGCATATAATTTATCTAACTAAAATCGTTTTTTCATTCATGTTCTGTCATGAAGCTAATAGGTATATTTGATTTTTAAAGCGTAATTCCTGAACTTGCTCATTTGATTACTATAGGCTTTATGGCATTTCAAAATAAGAGTATACCTATTTTAAAAACAGTAATGGCTTTGTTTTGATGTGGTTGAAATAATATTTCTTCTAAGGGATTCTTGCCCACAGTAGTAGATACAATGGTCATTTGAAATAAATTCTCCCATTCTTGTCCATTCTCGTTCACTAATTCCTAAGATATTGATGCTCAGTCTTTTCATTCCTGCTTGATCACTTCCAATTTACCTTGATTCGTGGACCTACTATTCCAGGTTCCTATGCAATATTGTTCTTTATAGTATCAGACTTTTCTTTCATCACCAGACACATCCACAACTGAGCATTGTCTTTGCTTTGGCCCAGCCTTTTCATTTTTTATGCAGTTATTTCTGTGTTATTCCCCAGTTGCATACTGGACACCTTCTGACCTAGGGGGCTCATCTTCTAGTGTCATATCTTCTTGGCTTTTCATACTCTTCATGGAGCTCTTGAAGCAAGAATACTGGGTTGGTTTGCCACTCCCACCTCCAGTCGACAAAAGTGATAGTTAACAAAAGAGTCCGAAATGCAATAATCGGGTGCAATCTGAAAAATGACAGAATGGTCTCAGCTTACTTCTGAGGCAAACCATTTAACATCATGATAATCCAAGTCTTTGCCCCAGCCATTATGCTGAAGAAGCTGAAGTTGAATGGTTCTATGAAGACTTATGAGACCTTCTAGAACTAACATCAAAAACAGATGTCCTCTTCATCATAGGGGACTGGAATGCAAAAGTAGGAAGTCAAGAGGTACCTGGAGTAACAGGCAAGTTTGGCCTTGGAGTACAAAATGAAGCAGGGAAAAGGCTAACAGTTTTGCCAGGAGAACGCATTGGTCATAGCAAATACCTTCTTCCAACGACACAAGAGCCGACTCTACACATGGACGTCACTAGATGGTTAATACTGAAATCCCAGATTGATTATATTCTGTAGAGCTGTAGATGGAGAAGCTCTGTACAGTCAGCACAAATAGGACCTGGAACTGACTATGGCTCAGATCATGAGCTCCTTACTGCAAAAATCAGGCTTAAATTGAAAAATAGGGAAAACCACTAGGGCATTCAGGTATGACCTAAATCAAATCCCGTAGGTTTATACAGTGGCTGTTGCTGCTGCTAAGTCACTTCAGTCGTGTCTGACTCTGTGCGACCCCATAGACGGCAGCCTACCAGGCTCCCCCATCCCTGGGGTTCACCACGCAAGAACACTGGAGTGGGTTGCCATTTCCTTCTCCAATGCATGAAAGTGAAAAGTGAAAGTGAAGTTACTCAGTCGTATCCAACTCGTAGCAACCCCATGGACTGCAGCCCACCAGGCTCCTCCATCCATGGGATTTTCCAGGCAAGAGCACTGGAGTGGCATGCCATTGCCTTCTCTGTTATACAGTGGAGGTGACGAATAGATTGAAGGGATTGGATCTGATAAACAGAGTGCCTGAAGAACTATGGACAGAAGTTCATAACATTGTACAGGAAGTGATGGCTGAAACCATCCTGAAGAAAAAGAAATGCAAGGCAAATGGTTGTCTGACAAGGCTTTACAAATAACTGAGAAAAGAAGAGAAGCTAAAAGCAAGGGAGAAAGACGAAGATATACCCAAGTGATTCAGAGTTCAGAGAATACTGAGGAGAGATAAAAAAGCCTTCTTAAGTGAACAGTGCAAAGAAATAGAGAAAAACAATAGAATGGAAAGACTAGAGATCTCTTTAAGAAAATTAGAGATACCAAGGGAACATTTCATGCAAAGATGGGCTTGATAAAGGACAGAAATGGTATGGACCTAACAGAAGCAGAATATACTAAGAAGAGGTGGCAAGAATACACAGAAGAACTGTACAAAAAAGATCTTCACAACCCAGATAATCATGATGATGTGATCACTAATCTAGAGCCTGACATCTTGGAATGTGAAGTCAAGTGGGCTGTAGAAATCATCACTACGAACAAAGCTAGTGGAGGTGATGGAATTCCAGTTGAGCTGTTTAAAATCCTGGAAGATGATGCTGTGAAAGTGCTGTGCTCAGTATGTCAACAAACTTGGGGAACTGAGCAGTGGCAACAAGACAGGAAAAGGTCAGTTTTCATCCCAGTCCCAAAGAAGGGCAATGCCAGTGAATTTCAGACTACCCTACAATTGCCCTCATTCACATGCTAGCACGGTAATGCTCAAAATCCTTCCAGCTAGGCTTCAGCAGTACATGAACAGAACATCCAGATACAAACTGGATTTAGAAAAAGCAGAAGAACCAGAGACCAGATTGCCAACATCTGTTGGATCATAGAGAAAGCAAGAGAGTTTCAGGAAAACATCCGCTTCATTGATTGCACTAAAGCCTTTGATTGTGTGGATCATGACAAACTCTGGAAAATCCTTTAAGAGATGGGAACACCAGACCCCCTTACCTGTCTGCTGAGAAACCTGTATGCTGGTCAAGAAGCAACAGAATTAGCATAGAACTACTTAGTTCCAAATTGGGAAAGGAGTACGACAAGGCTGTATATTAGCACCTGCTTGTTTAACCTATATGCAGAGTACATCATGTGATATTTGGATTGGATGAATCATAAGCTGAAATTAGGATTGCCGGGAGAAACATCAGCAACCTCAGCTATGCAGATGACACCACCCTTATGGCAGAAAGCGAAGAGGAACTAAAGAAGCCTCTTGATGAAGATGAAAGAGGAGAGTAAAAGAGCTGGCTTAAAAGTCATCACTCAAAAAAGTAAGATCATAGCAACTGGTCCCATCCCTTCATGGCAAATAAAAGGGGAAAAAGTGGACACAGCGACAGATTGTATTTTCTTGAGCTCCAAAATGACTGGGGATGGTGACTGCAGCTGCGAATTTAAAAGGCACTTGCTAATTGGAAAGAAAACTATGAAAACCCTAGACAGCACGTTGAAAAGAAGAGACATCACTTTGCTGATGAAGGTCCGTGTAGTCAAAGCTATGATTTTTCCAGTAATCATGTATCTGTGTAAGAATTGGACCGTAAAGGAGGCTGATTGCTGATGAACTAATGCTTTTGAATTGTTCAGTTCAGTCGCTCAGTTGTGTCCAGCTGCTTGCGACCCGATGGACTGTAGCACCCCAGGCTTCCCTGTCCATCACCAACTCCTGGAGCCTACTTCAACTCACGTCCATCGAGTCGGTGATGCCATCTAACCATCTCATCCTCAGTTGTCCGCTTCTCTTCCAGCTTTCAATCTTTTCGCAGCATCAGGGTCTTTTCCAGTGAATCAGTTCTTTGCATCAGGTGGCTGAAGTATTGCAGTTTCAGCTTCAACATCAGTCCTGCCAGTGGATATTCAGGACTGATTTCCTGTAGGATGGACTGGTTGGGTCTCCTTGCAATCCCAAGGGACTCTCAAGAGCCTTCTCCAACACCACAGTTCAAAAGCATCAATTCTTTGGTGCTCAGCTTTTCTTTATAGTCCAACTCTCACATCCATACATGACTACTGGAAAAACCATAGCTTTGATGAGACTTTGTTGGCAAAGTAATGTCTCTGCTTTTTAATATACTGTCTAGGTTTGCCTATAACTTTCTTTCCAAAGAGCAAGCGTGTTTTATTTTCATGGCTGCAGTCACCACCTGCAGTGATTTTGGAGCCCTCAAAAATAAAGTTTGTCACTGTTTCCATTGTTTTCCCATCTATTTGCCATGAAGTGATGGGACTGTATGCCATGATCTTAGTTTTCTGAATGTTGAGTTTTAAGCCAACTTTTTCACTCTCCTCTTTCACTTTCATCAGGAAGCTCTTTAGTTCTTCGCTTTCTGCCATAAGGATGGTGTCATCTGCATATCTGAGGTTATTGATACTGTTTCCCTCGATTTCTTTGCATTGATCAATGAGGAAGGTTTTCTTGTCTCTCTTTGCTATTCTTTGGAACTCTGCCTTCAAATGGGTGTCTCTTTCCTTCTCCTTTGTCTTTCCAGTCTTGTCTTTTCTCAACTATTTGTAAGGCCTCCTCGGACAACCATTTTGCCTTTTTGCATTTCTTTTTCTTGGGGATGGTCTTGTTCACTGCCTCCTGTACAATGTCATGAACCTCTGTCCATAGTTCTTCAGGCACTCTGTCTATCAGATCTAATCTCTTGAATCTATTTGTCATTTTCACTGTATAGTCATAAGAGATTTTATTTTCGTGATACCTGAATGGTCTAACGGTTTTCCCTACTTTCTTCAATTTAAGTCTGGATTTGGCTATAAGGAGTTCATGATGTGACCCACAGTCACTCAAGGCTTTTGAACTGTGGTGCAGGAGAAAACTTGTGAGTCCCTTGGATTACCTGGAGATCAAACCAGTGAATCCTAGAGGAAATCAAGCCTGAATATTCATTAGAATGACTGATGCTGAAACTCTAGTACAGTATGTCCCCCTGAAGGGAAGAGCCAACTCACCGGAAAAGACCCTGAACGTGGGAAAGATTGAGGGCAGGAGAAGGGAAGGACAGAGGATGAGATGATTGGATGGCATCACCGACTCAATGGACATGAGTTTGAGCAAGGTCCAGGAGATAGTGAAGGACAGGGAGTCCTTTTGTGCTGTAGTCCGTGGAGTTGCAGAGTTGCACACAACATAGCTACTAAACAAAAAAACACATGCAATAAAATTCACTCCTTTAAAGTACAAAATTCATTGGTATTTTAGTGTCAAGTTTGGGCAACAATGAACCCAAGCTATTTTTATCACCCACAAAGGAAACTCTAGACCCATTTAGCAACCGTTTCTCCTTACCTCCTGTCTCCCCTTGAACCCCCAACCTGTTGTAACCAGTCATGTACTTACTGTCTGTATGGATATCTGTTCTAGACGTTTCATATAAGCAAAAGCAAATGATACTTGGCTTTTTCATATGTTATCTTTCATTTAGCAGAATATTTTCAAGAGTTTGACATCTTTTAGCATTTTAATACAAATTCCTTATCAAAGATTGATTATAAATGCATTCTCCTTCTGGGGCTTTTCAGTTCGTTGATAATGTTCTCTGAAGCAGAAAGTTCTGTTAGTCTTGGTAAGTCTTACCTATTTTTATTGTTGTTACTGTGCTTTTGGTGTTTTATCTCGAAACCATTGCCTAATCCAGGGTCACAAAGATTTTTCTCTTAAGAATTTTATAGTTTTATGTCTTATATTTAAATCTCTAAACTATTTTCAGTAAACTTGTGTATGTAGTGTAAGGTGAGTTCAGTTCAGTTGCTCAGTTGTGTCCGACTCTTTGCGACCCCATGAATTGCAGCATATCAGGCCTCCCTGTCCATCACCAACTCCCGAAGTTCACTCAGACTCAAGTCCATTGAGTCAGTGATGCCATCCAACATCTCATCCTCTGTCGTCCCCTTCTCTTCCTGCCCCCAATCCCTCCCAGCATCAGGGTCTTTTCTAGTGAGTCAGCTCTTCTCACCAGGTGGCCAAAGTATTGGAGTTTCAGCTTCAGCATCAGTCCTTCCAATGAACACCCAGGACTGATCTCCTTTAGGATGGACTGGTTGGATCTCCTTGCAGTCCAAGGGACTGTCAAGAGTCTTCTGCAACACCACAGTTCAAAAGCATCAATTCTGTAAGAATCCAACTTGATTCTTTTTCTGTTTGGAAATCCATTTTCCCCCTCTCTGCTTGTTTAACCAACTATTCACTCCCCAGTTAAATTGTTCTGGTACCCTAACTTTTTTCAAAACTACTTTGTAAGTAGTTATTCATGAAGAAACATTTTTATTCTTAGTGTTGGCTCTGGATATTTAGAAGTGGGATTGAGTTTTTAATTCTGAGATGAGGTAATGTTTATCTGTTTTCAAAGACTAATAAGTAACTCCTAATAGAAATCTTGAGTATGTTTGTGAATGTGTATATGACCTCACGGAGAAGAAATTGAGAATGGCTGAACTTATATACTGTTGAGGAAGTCGCAGCTGGGGGTATTAGAGTCATAGATATTAGTTTTAATTTTAGAAATTTAATGCTGTAATAATTAAGAGGTCCAGTGATGAGACACACACAGTTTTTGTGTGTGTGTTTTTATTTGTGATTGTCTTCAGTCATCATATTAATTTGAAATACCAGGGTCCTACAAAAACTGATGTATGAAAGGAAACAAGTATATTCTTTTCTAATTCTGTGATGCTTATTTTTTATTGAAATATAGTTAATTTATTATGGTAGTTTTAGGTGTACACCATTTGTTTTCTTATTGCAGATTATATTGCATTATAGGTTATTAAGATATTGGGTATTATGTTCTGTGCTATATAGTAAATCCTTGTTGTTTATTTCTTTTATGTGTAGTGGTTTATATCTGTTAATCCCTTACTGCTAATTTGTTCCTCCCCATTATCTCTCCTTTTTGGTAATTTTCTCTTTTGTGATTCTGTTTTGTATATGGATTTCTTTGCGTTATTTTTTAGATTGTACATGTAAGTGGTATCACATAGTATTAATATTTGTTTTTCTTTTATGATTTAAAAAGGCATAATAATGGACAGGGAGGCCTGGTGTGCTGCGATTCATGGGGTCGCAAAGAGTCGGACACAACTGAGCAACTGAACAGAACTGAATAGTCTCCATGTTCATGCTTGTTGCTGTATATGGCTATATTTCCTTTACTTTTATTGCTGAATAATAGTTAATTGTGCATATGTGTATATGTGTGTATACGCACACATACGCTTATATATCCCACATGTTTCTAAGCTAATCACATCTTGATTGCCCCTTGACAGGTTTCCGTGTTTTGGCTGTTGTAAATTGTGCTGCTTATAAACGTTGGGTTGCGTGTGTCTTTTTTAATTAGCCTGCTCATGTTTTTCTGGGTATATACCCAGGAGTGGAATTGTTGGATCTCCTAGGAGCTCTGTTTTTAGTTCATGAGACACCTCCATAGTGTTTTCTACAGTGACTGCACCAGTTTCCACACCATCAGCAGTGTACTTGGTTCCCTTTTCTCCACACCCTTTAGCGTATAATGCTACAGTATTTAGGTCTGACATTCTTTAAAGCTGTCTTTTTTGTTTTTCGTCATCCTTTGGATCATGACTGGTAGCATTTTGAGATGCTGTTTTTTCCATAGGTTTTGGTCTCTGAGTAAGAAAGATGAACAACAGCCTTCTGTCAACAATAATGGACAAAGAGCATGAAAAAGAAATAAATTTTATTTTAAGCTGCAGAGGTTTTCTGGATCTTTGTTACAGTTCTATCACCTAGCCTATTCTGGCAAAGACTTTTTTTTTTTCCTTTTTAGACTTTGAGGTTTCCATTAACATTTCAGTTCAGTTCAGTTGCTCAGTCGTGTCCAACTGTTTCCAACCCCATGAATTGCAGCATGTCAGGCCTCCCTGTCTATCACCAACTCCCGGAGTTCACTCAAACTCATGTCCGTCGAGTCAGTGATGCCATCCAGCCATCTCATCCTCTGTCGTTCCCTTCTTCTCCTGCCCCAAATCCCTCCCAGCATCAGAGTCTTTTCCAGTGAGTCAACTCTTCGCATGAGGTGGCCAAAGTATTGGAGTTTCAGCTTTAGCATCATTCCTTCTAAAGAACATCCAGGACTGATCTCCTTCAGAATGGACTGGTTGGATCTCCTTGCAGTCCAAGGGACTCTCAAGAGTCTTCTGCAACACCACAGTTCAAAAGCATCAATTCTTCGGCACTCAGCTTTCTTCACAGTCCAACTCTCATATCCATACATGACCACTGGAAAAACCATATCCTTGACTAGACGGACCTTTGTTGGCAAAGTAATTTCTCTGCTTTTGAATATGCTATCTAGGTTGGTCATAACTTTCCTTCCAAGGAGTAAGCATGTTTTAATTTCCTGGCTGCAATCACCATCTGCAGTGATTTTGGAGCCCAAGAAAATAAAGTCTTAATTTCAAGTACTAAAGTACTGTAGTACTTTAAGTACTAAAATAAAAGCTAAGGATAAGAAAAAGTTAAAATGTATTTTAGTCACCAGTTGGTTTTTTTTTTTGAGTTTTAGTTTCTTAACCTTATTGTCTCCCTTTCTTTTTTGCATTGTTCTCAATTTCCTTTCATGTTTTGTTTCCGGAGTATCTGATGAGGTGTGTATGTTTAAAAACACAACAGTGACAACTACAACAACTATGATCAGTTGTAACCTTAGAGAATAGTTTTATTCCAACACATATCTTTGCTTACAGTCAAGGCAGAATTTCTTGTCTATTTCCAAACCTTGCCTTTGTATAGGAAAAATTTGGTTCCTCATTTTGGAATAAATTCTAAACACTAGAGCTTTAAAAATACTCAGTTTTTTTTTTTTTTAATGACACACTGTTTCTACTTTTCAGTGTGTGGTGAATACTTCGTAATGAAATAATCTTCTTCAATCTGTTTGAAATCATTTATAAGATTTATCTATTTCATTTTTTTAATTAGTTTTGATGCACATTAACTTAGGGAATAAAACTTCCTTTACTAGAGTTCTGTAATCATTGAAATCACAGTTAGAGCTACATGTAAAACATTTTCTTTCTACTACTTTCCCTTTCTCTGCTGGTAACCATTAGTTTCTTCTCTATATCTATGAGTCTGTTTTTTTAAAAAATATATTCACCAGTTTGTTTCATTTTTTAAATTTCACATAGAAGTGATAACATCTAGTATTTGTATTTGTCTTATTTCACTTAGCGTAGTACCCTCCAAGCCTGTACAAGTTACAAACAGCAAAATTGTCATTCTTTTTATTGACTGAGTAGTTTTCCAGTGTGTGTGTGTAGATATCTATAAACTATGCATTTATCTGTTGATGGGTCCTTTGATTACTTCTTATCTTGGCAATTGTAAGTAATTCTGCTGTGAACATTGGTAGTTTTTCTAATATTATATATATCCAAGAGGGGAATTGCTGGGTCATTTGGTAGTTCCATTTAGTTTTTTTTAGAAACCTCCATTCTGATTTCCACAGTGGCTACACCAATTTGTATTCCCACCAGCACTGTAGAGGGTTCCTTTTTCTCCGCTTCCTCAGCAGATTTGTTATTTCCGGTCTTTTGATTATAGCCAATCTGGAGGGTGTGAGGTAATATCTCATTGTGGTTTAAATTTGCATTTTTATGATGATTGGCAGACTTGAACACCTTTATATGTGCCTGTTGTTCATGTGTTTGTATTCTTTGTAAAAATATTTATTCAGGTCTTCTGCCCAATTTTTAATCAGTTTGTTTATTTTTTTATTCTGAGTTGATGAGCTTTTAATATATATTTTCAGTATAAACCTTTACCAGTCGTTCAACTAACAAATATTTTCTCCCATCCAGTAGATTCTTTTAGTTTTGTCCGTAGTTTCCTTTGCTGTGTGAAAGTTTTTAAGTCTGATTAGATCTCATTTGTTTATTTTTGCTTTTAGTATCTTTGCTTGAGAATGATTGAAAAAAAAATATTGCCACAGTTCATGTCAGAGTGTTTTATTTATTTTCTTCTAGGAGTTTTATGGTTTCTGGTCTTGTATTTAGATCTTTTAATTCATTCTGAGTTACTTTTTGTGTATGATGTGAGAAAATATTCTAAAGGTAGCTGTCCAGTTTTCCCAGCACCACTTATTAAAGAGACTGAATTCTCCATGGCATATGCTTGCCTCCTTTGTTGACTGTAATTGACTGTAAGTGTGTGAGTTTATTTCTGGGCTCTCTGTTTTCTTACATTGGTACGCGTGTCTGCTTTTGTGCTGGTATTGCACTGTTTTGATTACTGAGTCTTTGTAGTATAGTCTGAAGTCTGGCAGCACGATTCCCCCACTCATGGTCTTCTTTCTCAAGATTGTTTTGGCTATTCAGAGTCTTTGTATTTCCATACAGATTTTAATATTTGATCTGGCTGTGTGGAAAAAATGGTATTGTTAACTTTGATAGGGACTGTGTTGAATTGTAGGTTTCCTTGCCTAATGTGGTCATTTTAACAGTTCTATTCCAAGAACACAGTAATCACATCTTTTTGTATCATCTTTAATTTCCTTTATCAGTGTGTTACAGTTTTTCTAGTATAGGTCTTTTGCATCCTTTGATAGGTTTATTCCTACATATCCTTTTTGATGCATTGGTAAATGGGATTATTTTTATGATTTATCTCTAATTGTTTATTATTATTCATTGTTTTTCATAGAAATGCAACATATTTCTGCATATTGACCTTGTATCCTGCAACTTAACAAATTCTTTGATGTACCTAATAGTTTTCTGGCAATGTCTTTAGGATTTTCTGTGTGTAGTATCTGAATACTACAGTTCTTAATAGTTTGCACTCTTTTTATTTCTTTATGATTGCTGTTGCTATGACTTTAATACTATATTAAATGAAAGTTTTGAGAGTAGGTATCCTTATCTCATTCTGGAACTTAGAGGAGATGCTTTCAGCTTTTCCCTGTTGAGTATGTTAGTTCTGGGCTCATCATATGTGACATTTATTATGTTGAGGTTTGTTCCCTCTGTGCCTTCTTTCTGGAGAGTTTTACTCATAAATGGGTGTTGAATTTTGACCAAAGTTTTTTTCTGCATCTATCAAGATGATCATATGATAATTTTTCTTTATTAATGTGATATGTTGCATTGATTTGTGGATATTAAAAAATCCTTGCATCCCTGGGATAAATCCCACTTGATGATGGTGCATGATCCTTTCAGTGTATTGTTGGATTTGCTTTCTTTTACCAGGTTCAGGACGTTTTAGGCTTTTAGTTTTTCAAACATGCTTCAACCCCTTTCCCTCGTTTCCCTCTGGGACCCTATAACAAGAATGTTAGTGAACGAGTTACTGCCCTAGAGGCCTCTTAAACTGTCCTCTTTGCTTTTCATTCTTTGTTCTTTCTTGTTCAGAATCAGTGATTCCCATAACTCTACCTTTTAGCTTGCTGATGGGTTCCTCTCTATTATTTGCAGAGGTCCCCACCATCTAGGATCTCATGATCTCTGATGATCTGAGGTGGGGCTGATGTAATAATAGTAGAAATAAAGTACACAGTAAATGTAATGCACTTGAGTTATCCCAAAACCATTCCCCCCTACCCAAATCCTTGGAAAAATTGTCTTCCACAAACCAGTCCCTGGTGTCAAGGTTGATGACCCCTGGAGTCTAGTGTATTTCTCATTTCAGTTACTGTATTCTTCATCTTTGGTTGTCCTGTACATTTTCTATCCCTTTGTTAAAATTTTCTAGCTTCTTGCTCTGTGCAGTCAGTCTTCACTTGAATTCTTTGTTCATGGTCACTATCTTGAACTTAATTCTTCTGGGACTTTATCCTTTGCCTGGAACATGTTCATCTGTTGTATCATTTTGCCTGATACAAAATTCTTTTAAAATTTTAAATGTATCTGGTAGATTATTTTTTGGGGCCTTGGAGAAGTAGCCTCATCTATATATGTACACTGAGAATGCTTCTGGTGATACTGACTACTATTCTTTGGTAACCTGTGCTTTGTTACTTATTTAAATCGATCAAGTCATAGAGTAAAGAATGTGTTCAAGATGACTTGGGTCAAAAATTTTTTCAAAGTAGTTGACGTCGGTCTCTATGATCATATAAAAATCAGAATGTTTCTGTGACAAATCTGGTTTTAATGATATATCTTCTTATAAACTCAGTCATCCCCTAATGTGAATTAGTTGCAAAATGAATCACTCAATTAAGTTGCTACTATTAAAATTTTCACACTCATTAAAAAATCATTGCTATAAATATTTTTGTTACGTTAAAATTATTCCTAAAATTTCATTTGGATATTCAGCCCTTCTGTGGAGTGTGAAATTAAAAAGTCAGTTACAGATTTTTAATTAAATTGTAGAGTTTTATGTACAGAACTTATGATTTTAAATATATGAATTCTGTGATGAGAAAAGGATAGACATTGCTGCAAGTTATTAATTACAAAGCTAAGGTTCTGTTTCTCTTCTTATGTAAAATAGTGTTCTTTGTTTAGCTTCTAATAGTGCTAGGAGAACTGTGTAGTTCTATTGATTGGTTCCATGCATTAGAAATCTGACCTTTAACAGATGTTTGAGAAATTGCCAGCACAGACAGCATCAGCCAACTAGACAGTTTCCCCTTGTTACTTGACAGTCCTTTAGTGGTTTTGTAACATACCAAAGAAATTTAAACTTTTTTTTAATAATACCAAAATCATTCTAAAATATTAAAAGCACTTTGGAAAATATTGATAAAATGAGATATGTCATTTTTCCCTAATCAAGGATTACAGTTAAAGTAGTTTTAAAATGTGATTATTTTAGAAAACAACAAAAAAACAAGAAAATCCTATATGTTGAATGAATGGTATTTTACTTTATTGAAAAATTTCCTTATGAAATTGTCATTCAGGATTAAAGCGTGTTTTTTATTGCCTTGGTCTTTTTTTTTCTTGTGCAGTGTAAAACCTATTTTAGTGTTCTTATTTGATTGTAAATACTGTTCAAAAGTATAGAATTTTTACGTAGAGATTAAATGTATCACTGAACGCTTACCATATCTGGAACTCATAACTAGGAGCAGGATGCTGCATAAATGTATGTTAAAGCTTGTTTTCTGAAGGACAGTCTCTTTTTAGAGGATGTAAGAGATTCAGCTGTGTAGTTGAGGGGTGTTCAGCATGAACACTCTAAGCTCTGTTTCCTTCAATCACATCCTTTGAATGTGTAGGAAGGAGGAAAAGGAGTATCATAATGTTTGAGAATCAAGTGTTAATTTTGTAGTACCGCCAGTTGCCAGACTAGATCTTTTCCTTGCAGGTGTTGCTATTCCATAGAATATTATATTTGCTTTTCATTGTGTCAGATGTGGGTAAAAGATTTTATTTTAAGGAAAATTTAAGAAATATAATGTTATATTTAGTTCTGCTTTTGGCTTTGTAACAACTATGTATGCCGTAAGATTATATATTGAGCTAGTTCTTTAAAGGATTGCAGTTGATAATGAGTTGGCATAGCTTATATTTCCCCTTAAAAAAGGTTTTAGAGCTATCAGGTGGTCTAAGAATAACCACATTAAAACTTTTAGAAATCTTAACATCTATGCTATAGTTTTGTTGAATCCATATGAACCAAACTTAATGGCCTATATCAATTATACTTCAGAAAAAGCCAATTTTATACATTTGTACATAAAATCTTTAAAGAAAACTATGGGTAATTATTTCTTCAGTAATGTTATCAAATTACAGTAACTTTAATTACTGTGTCTCCTGATACAGTAATTAGTAAATTAGTAAATCAGTGTCTCCTGATAAAAGTCACATAAGAAATTTCTTAGGTTGAAAAAGTTATTAATAAGCTGGGACTTTTAAAAAATATGTATATGGATACGACACTAAAAATTCTAGGTAAAATTCTAAGTTCTCAGCTTTTCAGGCCATGAGCCACCCATCTCCTTGCAATAAACCTCTCTGTGCTGCTGCTGCAAAGGTAGAACAATTATTATAGGTGAAATTCTAATGGAGTTTATCTTTACTGTGCCTGTGATATTACATATACTAAAGTTTTAGTGAGGTAACTATATGTAGAAAAATTATCTTCTTCAGTAAATAATGATATTTTTATTATTCAGCCCACACTGCTACATTTACTCATTTTCTTTTTTCAAATTTAATTTCTTTCTTTATTTTTGACTGCTGGGTCTTTGTTGCTGCGTGAGCTTTCTCTAGTTGGGGTGAGCAGGGGCTACTCTAGCTGTGGTGCACGAGCTTCTCATTGTGGCGGTTTTTCTGGTTGCAGAGCGTGGGCTCAAGAGCACAGGTTCAGTAGTTGCAGCACACGGGCTTAGTCGCTCTGCAGCATGTGGGTTCTTCCTGGATCAGGGATTGAACCTGTGTCTCCTGCATTGGCAGGTGGATTCTCCACCACTGAGCCACCAGGGAAGCTCTACTCATTTTCAAAACCAGTAAAATGGAGTTGGATCTTAAAAAGAGGGGATTAGATTGTAGTGTGGGCAGCAGTAGGAGAAAGGCATCTAATCAAATTCACTCCTAAAGCCTTTTGGGGAAAACTAAGCTGTTATTTTTCAATTTATCCAACATAGCTTGCTTGCTTTCTTTCAGTGTCAGAATAATTCTTTTTTTATTCGATAAAGTGTTCTGCATTTCTGTCTTTCTTTTACCTCAGAATACTAGCATCACAATCTTCTTTTGGTGAGGATGCTTATGAGAGCCATGAAGAAACTGAGAATGGTTTGAGCACCTTCCCTTTTGTGATCTGGTTAAATTTGATCTTTAAGTTGGAATTTGTAAATCAGAAAATACAGCACATAGAGTCATGTGCTCCTTAAAACAAAACTCAGTAAGAAAGTTAAGTAGATAAGGTTTTCTCAATAATCAGTAATTTTAGAAGAACATAGAATATTCAGCTAACATTGTAAGAAGTATAAATACCTTTGTAGAAGTGTGAACCTTTCAGTATTTGTTGTTCACTGTTTACTCAGGTTCCCTCTCCATTGATTTGGTTAGATCAATCTTTATTTTTTTCCTATTGATCTGGGATTTATCAATGTTGGTCTTTTTTTTTTTCCCTTTTCCTTCTCAACCCAGGGATCGAACCCCACATTTCATGTTGGATTCTTTTCCAGCTGAGCCACCAGGGAAGCCCAAAATGTCATTTTTAAATTTGCTAATTTTCATCACAAAATATTTGTGACTTTCTTGCATTCAGCCTTTAAACTGACTAGAAGGAGAAAAGTTTAGTTACTTGGCAAAAGTTAAAAGAATGTATTTAGATGTCTTAGCATTTATCGCTCTCTCGCATGGGTGCACACACATACAGCACATATGCAGAGACTCTGCCATTGTCTTACCTCCTGATTTCTTTATTTCCTATCAAAAGAGAGAAATTTTTTTTCAACAAAAGGCAGCTATGAAGGGCATTTTTCCCACCAGAAAGGAGTTTAACCAACTGTTTTACTAAATTAATCTTAAGATTTCCTCCTTTCCAGTAGTTGCCACTACTTCATAAAATTTTCCTACAAGGTGAAATTGTGTCTATTTTGTTACTCTCAGGATACCGTTCTTATAAATCTATACATATTAATATAGAATGTCATATTTTTAAGATGTTATTGTTAGTATAAGCAGAAGTACGTTTATTTCATCACTCATATATATAAAAGGCAAAACACAAGTAAATAATCTATTTTGATATTGAGCTCCAGACTTGTTAAAGTCCAAACAATTGTATGTGAAAGTGAAAGTCACTCAGTCGTGTCCGACTCTCTGCGACCCCGTGGTCTATACAGTCCATGGAATTCTCCAGGCCAGAATACTGGAGTGGGTAGCCTTTCCCATCTCCAGGGGATCTTCCCAACTCAGGGATCGAACCCAGGTCTCCCACATTGCAGATGGATTCTTTACCGGCTGAGCCACAAGGGAAGCCCAAGAATACTAGAATGGGTAGCCTATCCCTTCTCCAGGGGATCTCCCTGACTCAGAAATCGAACTGGGGTCTCGTGCATTGCAGGCAGATTCTTTACCACCTGAGCTATCTATGAATCAGCTATTGAAGAGTGCTCGTCTTTGATCTATTTTCTCATTATCTTTTGAAGATAAAGCCATATATTGAAAAATGATATTAACTATTTGAAAATGGTATTTCTTTTAGTCTGTCTGATTAAATGACTTAGGTTTTAAGATAGCTCTGAACTAGTCATTTTTCAATATTTTATTTAGCAACTATTTTATGATTGTTTTGATGTATATGCTGTATTGTGGTCTTATCGTTATTTCTTTTATTTAAACCATGTCATAGTCAAAGAATATATTCTGTTCTTCTTCCTGAACCCAGTTTTCACCACTGCTCAGCGTGCCAGTGTACTGACACCGGGCCGTGGTAAAGGAAACTTTAGTGTTTATTTCAGGGCACCAAGCAAGGAGAAACAAGCAGCTTATGTGCAAAACACCTGAACTTGCCAATGGTTTTCTTTTCAAGTAAGGGTATTTTTTATTATCATTATTTTGGCTGTATTGGGTCTTAGTTGCCACATGTGGGATCCTTGTTGCGTCACGCAGGATCATTTGCAGCGTGTGGACTCTCGGTGTGGCGTGCAGGCTCAGTAATCGTGCACGTAGGCACCAGAGCACGCTGGCTTCAGTGGCTGCAGCACGCAGGCCTTCGAGCTGTGGCCCATGGAGTCTGGAGTGCGCAGGCTCAGTAGTTGTGGCACATGGGCTCTCTAATTGTGTCACACAGGCCCCAGTGTGTGGGGGCTTTCAGAAGTTGCAGTGCCTGGGCTCTTTAGTTCTGTCGCGTGTTCTCTGGAATCTGTGGGCTCAGTAGTTGTGGCTGATGGGGAGTTAGCATAGCAAATTTAGTAGTTAGCACAGTAGTTAACACAGCTCTAAACTTACCTTCAGATGAAATCACAGATTAAGTATTTGTACTTCCTTGTCTTAGTCTGTTACAGAAAGTGATTCTGAAGTGTATATATATACACACCACTTGTAGGACTTCAAATTAAATGGCTGTATTTATTGTTATCAGTGCAATTGTCAACATATTTTTATCTTACATAGTGAGATACGGGCTTATTTAACTCATTATCTTTTGCTTTGGCTCCTAGAAAGCGCTAGTCTCTCTGACAACTGTGAATGCCATTAGGTAACCAACATATGTGTGCTCAGTTATACCTCTGGCTAATTTGGAAAACTCAGCAGTGGCCACAGGACTGGAAAAGGTCAGTTTTCATTCCAATCCCAAAGAAAGGCAATGCCAAACAATGCTCAAACTACTGCACAATTGGACACATCTCATAGCTAGCAAAGTAATGCTCAAAATTCTCCAGGTGAATCTTCAACAGTACATGAACCATGAACTTCCAGATGTTCAAGCTGAATTTAGAAAAGAAAGAGGAATCAGAGATCTAATTGCCAACATCCCTTTGGTCATAGAAAAAAACAAGAGAATTCCAGAAAAACATCTACTTGTCCTTCATTGACTGTGCTAAAACCTTTGACTGTATAGATCACAACAAACTGTGGAAAATTCTTAAAAGAGAGGGGAATACCAGACCACCTTACTTGCCTCCTGAGAAATCTGTATGCAAGTCAAGACACAACAGTTAGAACCGGACATAGAACAACGGACTGGTTCCATATTGGGAAAGGGGTATGTCAAGGCTGTATATTGTCATCCTGCTTATTTAACTTATATACAGAGTACATCGTGAGAAATGTCAGACTGGATGAAGCACAAGCTGGAATCAAGATTGCCAGAAGAAATATCAGTCACCTCAGATATGCAGATGGCACCACCCTTACGGCAGAAAGTGAAGAGGAATTAAAGAACCTCTTGATGAAAGTGAGAGAGGAGAGTGAACAACATTCGAAAAACTAAGATCATGGCATCTTATCCCATCACTTCATGGCAAATAGATCGGAAAACAATGGAAATTGACAGATTTTATTTTTTTGGTCTCCACAATCACTGCAGATGATAACTCAGCCATTAAATTAAAAGACGCTTGCTCCTTGGAAGAAAAGTTATGACCAACCTAGACAGCATATTGAAAAGCAGAGACGTTACTTTGCCAACAAAGGTCCGGATAGTCAAATCTATGGTTTTCCAGTAGTCATGGTGAGAGTTGGACCATAAGGAAAGCTGAGCGCCAAAGAATGGATGCTTTTGAATTGTGGTGTTGGAGAAGACTCTTGAGAGCCCCATGGACTGTGAGGACATCAAATCAGTCCATCCTAAAGGAAATCAGTCCTGAATATTCATTGGAAGGACCAATGCTGAAGCTCTAATACTACAGCCACCTGATGGTGAAGAACGGACTCTTTAGAAAATACCCTGATGCTGGGAAAGATTGGTGGCATGAGGAGAAGGGGGCAACAGAGGATCAGATGGTTGGATGGCAGCACCAACTTGATGGACAGGAGTTTGAGCAAACTCCAGGAGTTGGTGATGGATAGGGAACCCTGGCATGCTGCAGTCAGTGGGGTCACAAAGAATTGGACAGGACTGAGCAAATGAACTGAACTGAATTGAATTGTGAGGGAGCAGAGGCAGGAGAAAAAGGAAATAAAGTTTTGGATAGAGAAGTTAATCACAAACTCAGCAGGGTAACTCAATTTTTTGAAGACTCAGTCTTATTCTTTGATCTTTAAAGAAAAATACGTTTTTTATCTATTCATGTAACTACTATCAAGATCAAAATACAATGTACCCCTTGCTGATGCCAATGCTGAATTGAATCTCAGAGAAAGGCTTTTAAGTCAAATAGAAAAGAAGAGCTTTATTGCTTTGTCAGGCTAAGGGAATGTCATAGTGGGCTAATGCCCTCAAAACTGTGTGTTCCCACCTGGGGTTGGGGGTTGGTGAGGAGTTTTGTACCAGTGGCTCAAGGGCTGATAAGGATAGAGGTATGTGAAGGGCCTTCATTCCTTTAGCCTCAGGTGGTCTCCTGGGATGGATCTCTATGCCTCTCAAGGTTATCACATTGTCACCTTCTCGCTGGAATGAAAAATGCTTCATTCTCCTCTGGTTCTGGCAAGTTCTATTTCTACAGGCCAATGCTTTGGCCACCTGATGCGAATAGCCGAGTCATTGGGAAAGACCTTGATGCTGGGAAAGATTGAAGGCAGGAGAAAAGGGTGACAGAGGATGAGATGGTTGGATGGCATTGATGCAGTGGACATGAACTTGGGCAAACTCCAGGAGGTGGTGAGGGACAGGGAAGCGTGGCATGGAGTGGTGAAGAATTGGACACCACTTGGTGGCTGGACAACAACTTGTACAAGTGACACTAGTAAAGAACCCGTCTCCAAAGCAGATTAGAGTTAAGAGACTCAAGTTGTTTCCCTGAATTAGGAAGGTCCCCTGGAGGAGCGCATGGCAACCCACTGTACTATTCTTGCTTGGAGAATCCCATGGACAGTTGCAGAGAGTCGGACACGATTGGAGTGACTTAGCACGCATGTACAGTCTACAGAAGAGCTCAAAGATCCTATTATGTGTATACCTTGAGGTGGAACCAGGACCCTGCCCGCAGACTGCACTATTGTTTCTTGACTCCCTTGTCTCTGCATCTTTTGCAGCTATTTGAAGCTGCTCTTTGGAACTCAGGAAGGGTCATGGAGGTTGAAACCTAGTCTCTACAAACGTGACATGGGGGAAACAGAACTTCTATGCTCAGGAGCCCCACAGGGCCCTGTGTGGTTTCACTCACAGTTTTATTGCTTTCTCTATTTCATTAATGTGGTTTGTTATCATAGATAGTGTTTTGATTTATTAATGTAGCCCTAGGGAACTAATAAATTCATTAATGTTATTGGATCTACCAGAAATTTATTCTTTTTATTGGCATAAAATATTTCATTGTACAAATATATCAGAGTTGAGCTCTTCTCCAAATTGCAGGTAGCTGGGTTGTTTCCAGATTTTTTGGCTTTTGAATAAAGTTGTATTCACTTGGAAATTTTGCCTATTTTCAGATATGTGTAATAGTATTTTTCTTTAATTTTAATTTACATTTCATTGAATAATTTGTTGAGTACTTTTTCATATGCTTATTGGCTGTTTGGGTATATATATCTTTTTTGGTGTCCCTGACCAAGTGTTATGTAATTGGGTATATATATCTTTTTTGGTGTCCCTGACCAAGTGTTATGTAATTGGAATTCTTGCTTATTCTTTTTGATTGGTAGGAGGTTCCTTTATGTATTCTGTATATATGTGGTTAACAACAGGATTTGGGACTAGAGTGAGGCAAGGGCGATACTCATTCCAAATTCAAAGAACACCTCTTTTGGGGTTGAGTTCCCCTCTGCTGCTAGATTGCTTTTCCCCAAAGCATTCCTGTGCTTCACTTTCTAATTCAAGATTCTGTTTAAATTCAAGATTCTATTAATTTGAAAGATCATATCTAAAATATCACCCCAGTCTTCTGTCATTTTATTACCCTAAATATCTGTTTTTCTTCATAACACTTATTACCAACTGACATATACTTACGTGTATAGGTTACTTTTGGTTTATTGCTCTCTGAAACAAATTATGCTCTGTAAGAGTTGGGGCTTTCTTTTTGTCCCCGCATACCAACTACTAGAACAGTGTTTGGCATGTAACAAAGTTGCAATAGGTATTTATTAAATATTCATAAAATAATGAAGTTGAGAAGAGCCAGTCTCTGAAAAGTGAGTTCCATTTTAGACATGCTAAATATGTATATGCGATTGATACAGTTAAGAGATTGAACTAGTCAGGGATTGGCAAATACTTCCTTTAAAGGACCAAATACTAAACATTTTATGCTTTGTGGGCCTTATGGACTATGTTCCAACCAACTCTGATACCAGAATGAGAAGGGATCTGTCAACAGTGCCTACATCAGTGAGGGTAGCTGTGTTTCAATAAAAATTTACGTACAAAAGTAGGTAACTGGTTTGTAGGACCTGTTTGCTGACCCTTGGAAGATGTAATGGAGAGCTATAAATATGAAATGTAGAAGCTTGATCTTGATTCAGAATGTATTCATGTATATTTTGCATTATTAAAGTGAGATGATGAAAGGAACTGTTCTAAGAAAGATAATCTGGTGGTATTAGGTTAGCTGGAGAGGAATTGTGACTGGAGGTATTACTGACCTCAGGTTTAGCTGCTAACTGCTCAGAAGCCAATATTGGAGAGACAGGCCTTGGTTGCAAATGAAAGACTTTATCTGGGAGGCCAGCAACCTAGGGAGATGGCAGACTCTAGTCCAAAAATCTGCTCTGAAGATTCTGCTCAACAATGCAAGTTTTTAAAGCAGGAGTTACTGGGATGGGAGGGTGGGAGGTGGAATCAGGTCTCAGTTACCTTCCACTGCTTGATTGGTATGTGGTGACAGGATGGTGTTCCTGGCGTCTTGTGCTCAATTTGAAGATACTGTCCTCCACCTGGGTTGGGACCTTGTTTCTGCAGAAGAACCCTAAGGCATTATGATGTATATTCCTTAAGGAATCAGGACCCTGCTTTACTGCTGCGCTTGCTGTTTGATTGCTCCTCCTTTGTTTCTGGGCTTTTCTCATAGCTCAGTTGGTAAAGAATCCACCTGCAATGCAGGAGACCCCAGTTTGATTCCTGGGTTGGGAAGATCTGCTGGAGAAGTGATAGGCTACCTACTCCCGTATTCTTGGACTTCCCTTGTGGCTCAGCTGGTAAAAAATCCGCCTGCAATGCGGGAGACCTGGGTTCAATCCCTGGGTTGGGAAGATCCCTTGGAGAAGGGAAAGGCTACCCACTCCAGTATTCTGGCCTGGAGAATTCCATGGACTGTATAGGGGGTCCGTGGGGTCACAGAGTTGCACATGACTGAGCAGCTTTTCAGAATCCCTTCCCTGATGAGCAGTTGTTTGAATCTGCCATTTGGAAATCAGGGAAAGTCAAGGAGTCTGAATGAAGATGTTTTCTACAAACTGGAAACAAAGACACGGAAGGGATTTGTATCTAGAAGGGCCCCACAGGCTCTTGCTCAGTAAAAACAGTTACGAAACAGACTTTATATAAAGCTTACTTTATATGAGGCACTGCACTTCCTTTGCCCCTCTCTTTTTCTCAGATTATGTTCCTGAATTCTGTGTCTTGGCTTATTCTTTGTCTTGGCTTATTCTGTTTATCCTCCAGTAATTTCTCTGAAAAGGGCTGCCTGTTTGGACGTATTTTAATGGCTAGTTCATCTGAAAGTATCTGTATTCTACCCTCAAACTTGACTCATGTCTGACTGGATATAAAATTCTGAATTAAAGAAGGGACATTCTTCCTTAGAGTTTTGAAAGCACTGATATATCTTCCAGATTCTGATGTTGCTTTTGAAAAGTCATATAATTCTGCTTTTTTATTCTTTTATAAGATAGAAGCATGTGGGATCTTCTCTTTTGTTTGTGCTTAGAAATTTCACCACAACATTTCTCTATGTATATCTCTTTTCATCTGTGTGCTTGGCTCTCCAGGAGTTGCTTTTCAGTATGAGATCTTGGAGTTTCAATTCCAGGAAATTTTCTTGAATTGTTGCTTTAATTCTGTCTTTTCTGAATTCTTTTCTTTTTCTCTTTTCTGGAAATTTTGTACTGGGATATGGGACCATACTGGTCCTCTTCATACCATATCTTTTCTTTACTATTCTCTTTTTGTTCCAGTTAGTAGGAAAAGTTTTCAACTACATATTCTGACTTTCTGTTGCTTTTCATTTCTGCTCTTTATTTCCTTAAACATTCTGTTCCCATTCAGGTTATTTTAAAATTCTTTTATAATCCTCTTTCTGTGTTTTTTATGTTGTTTCTATTATATTACTGAGACTATTAATATTAGCTTTTGTGTGTTTTTTGCTTATTTTCTTCTCCCTTCAAAGTCTTATTTTTTTGCTTTTTTCTCTGTATAATCCAGTGTCTGGGTTTTGTATTTCATGTTTCCTCCACATAAGATATTTGATGTTTCTGTTTGACTACTCATACTTAATAAGATAGATCTTAAAGAGCACTTTGGGAGCTTTTAGCATGTGGGCAGGATTTGTTGACTGTAGTCTTACCTGCTTAGAGATCAGACCATGTCCTTGGGGAACACCTGATGACTGTATATTTGAATGTCTTTTATCTTAAACTGGTCAGGTTTCCCAGAGAAACAAATTAGTGTTTTCCCTGGCTCTCAAAAGTTGAACCCTTTGAGGTAAAAAGACTGAGTGTGGGAGGGAAGGGATTGGTTCTCAACATCTCATTAAGTATAGTTTCACTTTGTCATCCTATTTCAGTAACGATTTCAGCTCTGATTGAGAGACCCTCTGATAATCTGTTTCTAGGGGGGAAAAGTCTTTTTTCTGCCAAAGTGGGAGAGGAGGCAGTTGCTAGGCTAGTGCCAGGGAGAGATCAGTGGGTCTGGCTGTTGCTTAAATAGATGAATTCTTTCGATTAGGCCTGCTTTACCCTCAGCCAATTTTTGACTTTGGGGGCTTCTCTGCTGTAAGTTGGAGTGTTTATCACCTTTCCCAAATTCTTACTTTAGCTTAATCTTTCATTTCATGAAACCTGCTACCATTGCTATTGCTGTTATTTTAGTATTAGTTGATTCTATTTTGCAATCGAGTTTTTTTTTGAAACTTATCATCCAACATGTTATTTTTCTTAAATTTGAATCCTGTGAGTCATCTATCTTGATTAAAGTATGAAGACAGAGCCCCGTGGATTACTTTTGAAGACATTCAGTTTTACTTTAGTTCTTGGTTAATATTATAAATTATGTACTTATTATTAATGATCCTATATTTTAAAATTTTATTCCTAAAGGTTTTCAGAATCTTTCCCTATAATATTTTAATTAAAAACAGCTAGTGTTACCCTAGTCTACCTGAAAAGAAAAAATATACTGATAAATAAGTTTAGGATAACTTGTGGTGGAAAAAAAGTATGCTCCACGGATAGCCTTTTAATTTTTTTAGTGCTTATAAGTGAAAGTGAAGTCACTCAGTCGTGTCCAACTCTTTACGACCCGTGGACTGTAGCCCACCAAGCTCCTCCGTCCATGGGATTCTCAGGCAAGAATACTGGTGCTTATAAGCCATCTTCAAACAAAAGTTTTTGTATTTCGGATGCAGATCATTAATGGATTGTCAAAAATCTTTTAAACTCAAAGGGTATATGTTTTTGTTTTTAACATAATTTTCTTAAAATTTTTTTTCTTTTCAAAATTAGTGTTTTAGAAATTGTTTTCTTACATTGTTTTACAGGTTATACATGTTAGAGGTGCAGCCTAATTCAGGTTCTGTAGAGAAAACATAATTTTAAAAGTGGATAGGTATTCTCTCACTGTCTTCTTTACTCATTTCAACTTCATTTACTTTTTAACTATGTTTCTTCTACCTTTTCCAGTTTTCTACTCAATTCTCCTTGGTGGAGAAGATGGATGCAAAAGAGAAGGTGTGAGTAGTTCTTTATTCTCTCTGCATCTGTTAACATTACATCATCTTTTCCATGCAATATTCTTGTTTCTTCCTAGTTCATCTCTTATGCAGCCAGGGGACCCGTTTGGTTTTCCTTTGTATCATTTATAAAATTTAGCTTATTCTGATGTACTATTCTTAGGAAGTTTGTGTTAATTTTATAAACATTTTTAGTTACATTTCCCTCCTCCCATTATTTATATATGTCCTTTTAAAATCTGGTATCTGAAAATTATATGTGGTCATACTATTTCACTCACTCATTACCTTCATTAATTCAATCCACTAAAATTATTTAAGTTCCTAAAGTGTATCAGGCCCTGGGAAATAAAATATTGGTAAAATAGTACTTTTCTTAGTAGAGTGCATATTTTCATAGGGAATATCGTCTCCCATTTCTCATTAGAATTATCCACATCTGTATAATTAAAAAGTAAGTTTTGCTCTTTGGTCTCTCATTCACATTGTGAATAGTATTTCGTTTTGAAACTGTGTGTACTATTATAATAGTAGCGCTCATGTTTGAGTTCTAGCTCTACCAAATGTTGACTGTGTAATGTTGCATAACTCATATAACCTTTCTGTCTTAAAGTTTTCATTTATAAAATGTACTTAATATCTACTTTATAGAGTTGAATTGAAAGAATTTAGATGTTAAAAAAGAATTGAGAAATGTATGTACATGTATTATGTGAACTTAAATTTGAAATGCTTTATAATGGTATTTTTAATACAGATTGCTATCTAAATATTTATTGCAGTCCTTTTGAAATATGGTTGTAAATCTCCTTGAGAGCAAGAATTATGTTGTATAGACTTTTACCTGTTGCAGATGGTAAATAGCAATGACTTACAGTTTCAAATTGAATTGCCTAAATTTGTTGATTATTTCTTCTCGCTAATTCATTGTTGATAATAATCAGTACCCATATGTTTTAACATTAAGAAGATATTATTTTAAAAAAATTCTCCATATGGCCAATTTCCATTATATACTTGTAAATGTTATTGCCTCTGATTGTTCTCCTTCCCAAATTTCCATAATGTCACCCTTCAGTTCAGTTCAGTCACTCAGTTGTGTCCGACTTTGTGACCCCATGGACTGCAGCACATCATGCTTCCCTATCCATCACCAACTCTGAGAGCTTGCTGAAATTCATGTCCATCGAGTTGGTGATGCCATCCAGCCATCTCATCCTTTGTCGTTCCCTTCTCCTCCTTCCTTCAGTCCCTCCCACCTCCAATACTTTGACCACCTGATGCGAAGAACTGACTCATTGGAAAAGACCCTGATGCTGGGAAAGGAAAGATGTCACCCTTAGGTTTGTGGATTTCTGGATGTCTTGCATCTCTGCTACTCAGTAATCCTCCTTCTTTGCCTATTTTTGAAAGATAAAGACATGTTGCTGTTTTCTGATAACAAATTTCCTTTTATATATGAAAAGAATTTTACTTTTTATGTTAAAACACTAAATACAGGTTAAATATTAATGTGATTTAGCCATTGTATAATTAAAAAAACATTAAAAATATTAGTGTGTCTGTGTCTTCTCCCGTCCCCTTTCCCACTCACTTTTAAGTGAAACTGGCCTATTTCTCTGATGGTTCTTCTTAATATTAAATTCATCTTAATTTTCCTGAATAACTATTTTATGGATCATGTCTAACATTTCAGTGCAATGAAGTCTTGATCATGGTGATAAATCTCTAGCCAAACATTTTCTTGTTAGTCTTTATGAAGTACATCATGCTTTAAGAATGAAAAGAGAAGCCAAAATGTGTCAGTTACTTTGAATCCTTTTCTTGCAATATCATATATAATCTTTACCATAACTCTCTATAGTATCCATTATTACTTATATCTTGCTAATTTGAAAAGTGAGGCTCAATGAATTTTTGCCAAAGTCTCAGTGTTCTTGATTCCAAAGAATATTCTGTGTACCCTGTAATACGTGACCTGGAAAGTAGTGATGCAGAACATTGAACATCACTCCATATCTTCCATGAAATCACTTCTGTAACTTCATCATCCGAATTTAAGATCTCCCTTTTTCCATTGTTGATCTTGCTCAATGATACTTACCTAGAATGTACTTTGGATGCATGTTTCTAAGGTTTTAAAAGGTTCATGCAACTTGGATAGGAAATAGGGATTTGGGAGTAGTAGGTAAAACTTGTTTTACCCTGGGCCAGTCTGTTGTGTTTCCTAGTGACACTTTTATTTCCACCTCTTTGACATTGACCTTTTTTTCTTTAAATCTTCCCTAATTGCTCAGGTGGTAGAGAATCCACCTGTAATGCAGGAGACCCCAGTTCAATTCCTGGGTAGGAAAGATCCGTTGGAGAAGAGATAGGCTACCCAATCCAGTATTCTGGTCTTCCAGGGTGGCTCAGCTGGTAAAAAATCCGCCTGCAATGCAGAGACCTGGGTTTGATCTCTGAGTTGGGAAGATCCCCTGGAGAAGGGAAAGGTTACCCGCTCCAGTATTCTGGCATAGAGAATTCCATGGACTGTGTAGTTCATGGGGTTGCAAAGAGTTGGAGAGGACTGAGCAACTTTCACTTTTGCTTTCACTTACACAAGCAGATAAATAGTATCTTCTGTGTCATGGTGGCTAGTATCAGTTCAGTTCAGTCGCTCAAGTCATGTCTGACTCTTTGCGACCCCATGGACCACAGCATGCCAGGCCTTCCTGTCCATCACCAACTACCAGAGTCCACCCAAACCCATGTCCGTTGAGTCAGTGATGCCATCTAAACCATCTCATCCTCTGCCGTCCCCTTCTCCTCCGGCCTTCAATCTTTCCCAGCATCAGGGTCTTTTCAAATGAATCAGCTAATCCGCATCAGGTAGCCAGACTATTGGAGTTTCAGCTTCAACATCAGTCCTTCCAGTGAACACCCAGGACTGATCTCCTTTAGGACGGACTGGTTGGAATTCCTTGCCGTCCAAGGGACTCTCAAGAGTCTTCTCCAACACCACAGTTTAAAATCATCAATTCTTCAGGGCTCAGCTTTCTTTATAGTCCAGCTCTCACATCCATACATGACCACTGGAAAAACCATAGTCTTGACTGGACAGACCTTTGTTGACAGAGTAATGTCTCTGCTTTTTAATATGCTGTCTACGTTGGTCATAACTTTGCTTCCAAGGAGTAAGCATCTTTTAATTTCATGGCTGCAGTCGCCATCTGCAGTGATTTTGGAGCCCCCCAAAATAAAGTCTGTCACTGTTTGCCATGAAGTGATGGGACCAGATGCCATGATCTTAGTTTTCTGAATGTTGAGTTTTAAGCCAAATTTTTCGCTCTCCTCTTTCACTTTCATCAAGAGGCTCTTTATTTCTTTGCTTCTGTCATTAGTGTGGTATCATCTGCGTATCTGAGGTTATTGATGTTTCTCCCGGCAATCTTGATTCCAGCTTGTGCTTCTTCCAGTCCAGCCTTTCTCATGATATACTCTGCATAGAAGTTAAATAAGCAGGGTGACACTATGCAGCCTTGACTTCTTTCCCGATTTGGAACCAGTCTGTTCCATGTTCAGTTCTAACTGTTTCTTCCTGACCTGAATACAGGTTTCTCAAGAGTCAGGTCATGTGGTCTGGTATTCCCCCCTCTTGAAGAATTTTCCACAGTTTGTTGTGATCCACACAGTCGAATGCTTTGGTATAGTCAATGAATCAAGGCAAATTGGAAGTGGTCAAACAGGAGATGGCAAGAGTGAACATCGACATTTTAGGAATCAGTGAACTAAAATGGACTGGAATGGGTGAATTTAACTCAGATGACCATTATATTTACCACTTGGGCAAGAATCCCTTAGAAGAAATAGAATAGCCATCATAGTCAACAAAAGAGTCCAAAATGCAGTACTTGGATGAATCTCAAAAATGACAGAATGATTTCTGCTCATTTCCAAGGCAAACCATTCAATATCACAGTAACTCAAGCCTGTGCCCTGACCAGTAATGCTGAAGAAGCTGAAGTAGAACGGTTCTATGAGGACCTACAAGACCTTCTAGAATTAACACCCAAAAAAGATGTCCTTTTCATTATAGGGCCAGTATACATATTATGAAATAACAATAAGATATAGAAACATTTATAAAGTGTTGTTATTTGTCTACCCTGTATTCATAGTTTATGTGCATTTCTGCTTTTAGTTTTTTAACATAGGAATTAACCATAAACTGTCCAATCATAGGGAACAAGGACAGAAGGAATATCTGTAGGGTTCTGTGAACATGTTTGTTTTTTAGATATGACTTTGCAACTATGTAAATGTTTTACATTATTTTAAAACAAGTTTGAATCATTAAGGAAAGATCCTAAAAATGAAAGCAAAATGAAACAGATTTTTTCATTACGTAGTGTTGGTATTATCCCTAGATTGTTATATATGTATCCTGCAGCCAAGCAAATGAATTTATATTGATGTCTTTGTATAACAGAATCTTCAATATGGGAGAAATGAGTTAGGAACAAGAGTCATGCCATTTACAAAACCATGTAGACTCTTATATAGGAGTATCAATATAAAGATATCCTAACTCTGACTAGTATACTTGACCAGTTCAGGAGTAATGAGAACTCCTAGAACCCAGACTTTTGTCTCTGAATGCCATTTCCTGCTGAAGTTTTAGGGTTCCTTGGGTATATGATTGATTTCAGGTCTGAGATAGGAGTTGGACAAATTAATGCCCTGGTATAGAAGCAAGGAAGCTATCCAAGACTACTATGGTCAGAAACTAATTGAAGAGGCTGTCACTGCCCAAGGATGAGAAATTTGAAAGCAATAGAAGTAATAGCTGCAATGATTGGAAGCATTACTACATTTATTTAAATCCAAGAGTTTTAAATGATGATTCCTCCCCTGAAACACTCTCATTTAACATTATGAGGGATTATGCTACTGACACACTGCAGTCTGTTTTCCACGACCTTCCCTGTCTGAGCATTCTATATCCTTGGATTCATCCAGCGAAGAATTGAAAATACTTGGGGTGGGGAATGAGGAGAATTTTAGAAAGCTCCAAAAATGGATCTTGAATTGCCTATTACTGATAACTTTACATAGCACTTACATTGTATTTGCAACTATTTTCATAACATTTATAATGTATTAGATTTTATACATAATTTAGAGATGATTTAAAGGTAATGGGAGGTGCATAGCTTGTATGCAAGTACTGTGCCATTTCATATTTTTTAATTAATTATTTTGCTGCTCCAGGTCTTAACTTGCGGCACCTGGGATCTTTTAGTTGTGACATGAGAACTCTTCCCTAGTGGCTAAGCGATGAACAATCCACCTGCTGTGCAGGAGAGTGGGATTTGATCCTTGGGTCAGGAAGATTCCCTGGAGAAGGAATTGCCAGTCCACTCCAGTAGTCTTGCCTGGGAAATCCCATAGATGGAGGAGCCTGGCAGGCTACAGTCCATGGGTTCACAAAGAGTTGGACACGATTTACTGACTAAATGACAGAAACACCAGCGCGAACCCTTGGTTGCAGCTTGTGGGATCTAGTACTCTGACCAGAGGACACAAGTTCTATCCCTCGTCCTAGACTATCCTACGTGCCACAGGGCAGCTAAGCCTGTGTCACAGTTGCTAAAGCCCTAGTGCCCTAGAGTCCGCGCTCTGCAGCAAGAAGCCACCACAAGGAGAAGTTCAAGCACTGCAACTAGAGCAGCCTCCTCTTAACTAGAGAAAGCCCGTGTGCAGCAATAAAGAGCTGGCGCAGCCAACAATAAATCATCAAGTAAGAGAGGAAAACAATTTTTTTTAATAGGATTTGATAGGAAGAAAAATTCATTCCATGAGTTTGTTGAAAATTGCAGACATTGAAATCCAGTTTTGTAAATTTTTCAGCTGAAAAAATGGAAATGCAGTAAGTATACCACTTGTTGGGTTCCTCTTTTTGGCTGAACATAGGGAAATACTTAGGTATATCTCAAGGCATACCGAATAGTCTGTGCTCCGGTGCCCCCTTGTGCCTATGATAAAAAGCTATCACTTGTTTTCCAAAAAATTTGGGGTAACCCTTTCTAAGAGCTCCTGGAAACAAAACATTTGCAAGTTTATAAATATGTTTGCCTATCTTAAACTTACTGGGACCTGAAATTTATGTCCTTCTTAATTTTAGGGCATGCTCTTGTCTTTCTGTGCAAGTTGTTACATTACCAGTTTTATGGCATTTTTATTACCAGTTACATGTGTTTAATTTCAGTTTGTTAGTGTTTCCATAGCTCTTTCATTTCCCTCTCCCTCCCCACCCCCATTGCCACATTTGCCTTTTCAAAGCAAAAAAATGGGAATGGTGGAGGTAGGTGTGTCAGAGGACTTACATTCTTTCTCTTTCTCAAGGAAAAAGCATCCTGGGGTCAACTTGTACCATGATAATGTATAATTGCAGACATTTCTGGCCCATTAGGATATTTGATTGCCATCTCATTCTTTTGTTCTTTACCCCAAAAGGCATTTGAAGCTTTGTACTATAATGCCAGTCAGAATATTTCTATAACATCATTCCTTTGGGAGAAGGACTCAAATGGTAAGGAATCTGCCTGCAATGCAGGAGACCCAGGTTTGGTTCCTGGGTTGGGATTTTCCCCTGAAGAAGGAAATGGCAACCCACTTCAGTATTCTTGGCTGGAGAACTCCATGGACAGAGGGGCCTGGTGGGCTGCAGTGCATGAGATCCAAAAGAATGGGACACAACTGAGGGACTAACACTTTACTTTCACTTTGGGAGAAAAGAGTGACATAGTCGTCCACCTTGCTCTTTCCTTCTTTACCTTTTTAGCTAAATTTCCCCCCCCCTTTTTTTTTAAGGTTTACGTTTTTTGGTGAAACAGTTGTTTGAATTAGGACAAGGTGTAGTAGGGTAACTGTTGAACAGTGTAATTACTGTCCCGCAGAATTTCCTTTTGTTACCACTCCTTTGTAGTTAAATCTTCAAATCTTCCACCTTCTTTAACCTTGGACAACTAATAATCAATTCTCAGTCCTTGTTTTGTGTCACCCCCCGCTGCCCCGATGTTCTGTGAATAGAACCATACAATATGTAGCCTTTTGAGTCAGGTTTCTTTCAGTTATCCTAATCCATTTGAGATTTATCCATATTTTTGCAGGTTTGGTTTTTCATTCCCTATTTGTGTTGTCTATTGAAAATAACACTGCCCTAAACATTTCTATACAGGTTTCTGTGGAAGTACAAGTTTCATTCCACAAGACTGAAATTCTAGTTCTACTGTTAGGTATGTAATGGTATCTCATTGCATTTTTTATTTGGTTTCTCCAGTGATTGATGATTTTGAGTATCTTTTCATTTAGTATTTGTCATTTGTATATTGTCTTTTGTGAAGTATCGGTTCAAGTCTTTGCCACAAAGACTTTGTTTTTTTGTTTTTTTTTCCCCAGAAAGTTTTAGGTTTATATTTGTAGCCTGTTTTGGCTTAAGTTTTATATGTACTGTGGGATATGGATTGAAGGGTTTTTGAGGAGGGGTTGGTTTTATTTTGTTTGCATGTGAGTGATCAGTTACCCCAGCATAATTTGTTAAAAAGACTATCTCCCTTGATTGTGTTTGTACATTTATTCAAAAATCAGTTGTCAGTTCTGTATGGATCTGTTTCTGGACTCTCTTTTTTTTTTTTAATATAAATTTATTTATTTTAATTGGAGGCTAATTACTTTACAGTATTGTATTGGTTTTGCCATATATCAACATGAGTTCACCATGAGTGTACATGTGTTCCCCATCCTGAACCCCCCTCCTACCTCTGTCCCCATACCATCCCTCTTTCTTACATTGAGTTGTGTATATGTCTTTTGGCAATACCACAGTGTCTTGTTTACTATAGCTTTATAGCAAGTCTTAAAACCAAGCAGTGTGAGTCATCCAGCTTTTTTCTTTTTAGAAATTGTTTCATCTGATCTACATCTTTTGCCTCTCATATAAACATAAGAGTCTGCAAAAATCCTGATTTAAAAATGCCCAGATAATCACGATGGTGTGATCACTCATCTAGAGCCAGACATCTTGCAATGTGAAGTTAAATGGGCCTTAAGAAGCATCACTATGAAGAGAGCTAGTGGAGGTGATGGAATTCCAGTTGAGCTATTTCAAATCCTAAAAGATGATGCTGTGAAACTGCTTCACTCAATATGCCAGCAGATGTGGAAAACTCAACAGTGGTCACAGGACTGGAAAAGGTCAGTTTTCATTTCAATCCCAAAGAAAGGCAATGCCAAAGAATGCTTAAACTGTAGCACAATTTCACTCATCTCACACGCTAGGAAAGTAATGCTCAAAATTCTCGAAGCCAGGCTTCAGCAATACGTGAACCATGAATGTCCAGATGTTCAAGCTGGATTAGAGGAACCAAAGATCCAATTGCCAACATATGTTGGATTATCAAAAAAACAAGAGAGTTCCAGTAAAATGTTTACTTCTGCTTTACTGACTACAGCAAACTGTGAAAAATTCTTAAGGAGAGGGGAATACCAGACCACTTGACCTGCCTCCTGAGAAACCTGAATGCAGGTCAGGAAGCAACAGTTAGAACTGGACATGGAACAACGGACTGATTTCAAATTGGGGAAAGAGTACGTCAAGGCTGTATATTGTCATGCTTATTTAACTTCTATGCAGAGTACATCATGAGAAATGCTGGGCTGGATGAAGCACAAGCTGGAATCAAGATTGCTGGGAGAAGTATCAGTAACCTCAGATATGCAGATGATATCACACTTATGGCAGAAAGTGAAGAGGAGCTAAAAAGCCTCTTGATGAAAGTGAAAGAGGAGAGTGAAAAAATTGGCTTAAAGCTCAACTTTCAGAAAATGAAGATCATGGCATCCGGTCCCATCACTTCATGGGAAATAGATGGGGAAACAGTGCAAACAGTAACAAATTTATTTTGGGGGCTCCAAAATCACTGCAGATGGTGACTGCAGCCATGAAATTAAAAGATGCTTACTCCTTGGAAGAAAAGTTATGACCAACCTAGATAGCATATTAAAAAGCAGAGACATTATTTTGCCAACAAAGGTCTGTCTAGTCAAGGCTATCGTTTGTCCAGTAGTTACGTATGGATGTGAGAGTTGGACTGTTAAAGAAAGCTGAGCGCCGAAGAATTGATGGTTTTGAACTGTGGTGTTGGAGAAGACTCTTGAGAGTCCCTTGAACTGCAAGGAGGTCTAACCAGTCCATCCTAAAGGAAATCAATCCTGAATATTCATTGGAAGGACTGATGCTTAAGCTGAAACTACAATACTTCGGCTATCTGATGCGAAGAACTGACTCATTTGAAAAGACTGTGATGCTGGGAAAGATTGAAGGCGGGAGAAGAAGGGGACGATAGAGGATGAGGTGGTTGAATGGTAACACTGACTCGATGGACATGAGTTTGAGTAAGCTCCAGGAGTTGGTGATGGACAAGGAAGCCTGGCATACTGCAGTCCATAGGGTCACAAAGAGTTGGACATGACTGAGCAACTGAACTGAACTGAAATGGGAGCCGTAGCTCTTTGGGTTACTATGAAGATTGAATTAATATACATCAGTGAATAATACTATTGTGAATAGGGCTTCCCTAGTGGCTCAGACAGTAAAGAATCTGCTCACAATGCAGGAGACCTGGGTCTGATCCGTGGGTCAAGATGATCCCCGGGTCAAGATGATCCCGTGGAGAAGGAAATGGCAGTCCACTCCAGTACTCTTGTCTGGAGAATCCATGGACAGAGAAGCCTGATGGGCTACATTCATGCGGTCACAAAGAGTTGGACATGACTCAGCAACTAACACTTTTCTGTCAGGGATATAGGTATTTTTAGTCAGAATGTGCATACAGTCTCAAAGGTGAAGATTGCTTGTTTTGTGAGAAGAGGGATTCCTCATGTATATTTTTCTCATAAATTTTATAATTCATACTTTCATCTGCCAGATGGAACTATCCTTTATAACTGAATTAAGGTAAAGTCTTAATTGTAATTGTGTTTTTTAGATGTGACTCAGTAAATTCATGTTTAAACATATTGATAGCCACAATATCCTTGAGGGAAAAAGGAAAGTATAATTATAAATTTATTGCAAAAAATTAATTGCGGGGAGTTCCCAAAAGTACAACAGATTGGCTTTACATGTTTGTGTGTGTGTGTGCACGCACGTGTGCACACTCAGTTGCTCAGTCATGTCCGACTCTCTGCAGAAGACCCACTAGCAGATTTTCTAGCCCTGTTAGGTAGATGTCCTAATAGATGTTCTAGATCCCTGGAAATAAGCAAAGGTGTAGTTCAGATTTTGATCTTTGCTTGGTAGGTTATCTTCTTTAGTTTTACAGAAGATACCACAGGTAGCTCTATTCTTGAAAACACATTTGGCGGCCCAGGAAATTTAAATGGTTTCAGAATCAATTTAATATCAAAGGAACTGAGGCCTAAGGAAGTCCAAATGATCTCCATAACCTAAGTGTCAAGAATCTGTGATGATAATTGTATTGGTATACGGCATCTATAGGTGAGACAACCTAATAATGATTTTGCTGTGACCCTTTGTAATGACACCTGCCGTGCTTTAATACAGGTATCAGCCAATGATAGGAATGAAACATAACTAGGTCATTCTCCTATGCTAGAGTAATTCTTTTATCTAAAATGTTTTATAAGGATAGTAGGCCCTAGCTTTCAGTTAAAATATAAAAAGACTTGAAATCCTACAGTTTTCTTTCTGCAGTAGAAAAAATATATATCTACCTCAAAATGAGTGCACAATTTTAGTATGAGTATACTTATTCTGATAGTGAATATTCTGGTATCATTATTTAAAAATTCTGTTAGTTTTAATTATAATTTTTGATGACTTAACTGCTTACGGGCCATTGATGTCTCAAAAGCTAGGTGGCTGAAATTTCTTTCCCCAGTGCTCTTCAGAGCACTCCACACTGGCACTGTCTTTTAGGTTGATAGGAAAAGCCTTGTATAATTATTCATATAAAAATTCTGATACTGAATACTGTATTTGTTGACTGGAAGTATAGAACTATGAAAGAAGGACTGAAGAACGTTTTGTATTACACTAGTAGTGAATTTTAACAGTGATTAAAAGCAGTTTTTCATTCTGGTGGTCTTTCTTTTTTTATTATTATTGAATATATATATATATATATATATATATATGTTTTGTTTTTTTTTTTTTTGGTGTGAATGCACCACAACTTATTTATCTGTTCGCCTATTGAAAGACACTTTGGTTGATTACTTCGAAATTTTGGCAATTATGAATAAAGCTGGTATGCAAATGTTATAGAATTTAAATGTTAAATGCATTAGCCATTTCCATGACAGTTTTCTAAAATGTATTTTTGCATGATCTTAGACTATTCTGAATATAAATTTAGACATTTCCTGTGTCACTCATTAAATAAATATTACAAACTAGTAGAGGGGACAAGAATTAAATATACACATTTGATTTGTGTCACATGGTACACAAAGTATGCAGTAACTGATAAAGATTTTTAAAGTGCTTTGCATGTATTTTTCAATTAAATGTCTATTTAATATTGAATTGTAATACAGTAATACTGTTTTTTGACCAATTAATGAGTCCACGTGTGTTTTCTAAAGTCTTTATGAAACTTTTTATGGTTTTTAGAGTGCTGTGAAAGCATGTCTTGAAGGACTCTGCTTGTTTTGCCTTTATAATCTGCTTTGGACTTGGAAACTAGATAATATAGTTTATTATTATCTGTATACTAGTGTCAGTAAGCTTTGACCTACGATGAGAAAGTTTACCTTTGGGTAAAGTGCATTTACGTTTAGGGAATGTATGAGCCTTTTAGCTCATTTTTTAGTTCTTTTGTATTTCAGATGGATAGCAATACTACTGCCCTACAGGAAAATAATATATTTAGGACACTGTACATTTTCACTCAAATATATTTGTTTCTGCCTTTCAAGACACACTTTTTTCTATTACTTAGTTTTCTTCATTGATCAAATATGTGGCATGTTTCTTTATCATAATTAGTTAAATATTTTATTAACAAATGTGAACAGTTCGATTGAGAAACAGAAGTCTGTAATTTTACAGACTGTTACTAGGGCCCCAGGGCTGATTTCTTTATAAATAGTGTAAAAAAGGACATTCATCACTATCTTACATTGTTACAACAAGTCTATATTTCTATAGTAACTTTCTTAAAAATCTGTTTCAGAAAATGGAGGAAACTAATGATACCAGAAAAGTGAAAGCAGAGGTGGCTCTCAGTACTGTGAAGAGAAGGAATAGAAGGACTTGGGTTTTTTAATTCAAAGTGTCAAAGAGATGTGTTTTACCTCTGGCCAACTCTTGGAGAAGCTACTTACCTGGAAAGACAAATCTTTAAGAAAGAATATTAGTGATGATTTTGAGTCACCTCAGCAATCTGATGGACTAATTGCCTGTTACATTGTCTTCTGGGGCCCAGTTAATGAAAGTCCACATGCTTATAGACAGGAACATAGTATAGTCTCTGTTACAGACTAGGAGGAAAGACCCAGTTTTTTATTATATTACAAGAAGAAGGAACAAACCATCTTTCAGGTGGAACAGAAAGCTCTGAAAGGAGTCACTGGATTTGGAGTTGGTAGCAATAATCAGTTCAGTTCAGTCGCTCAGTTGTGTCTGTTTGTGACCCCGTGGATCACAGCACGCCAGGCCTCCCTGTCCAACCTCTGGAGTTTACCCAAACTCATGTCCATTGAGTCAGAGATGCCATCCAACCATCTCGTCCTCTGTTGTCCCCTTCTCCTTCTGCCTTCACTCTTTCCCAGTATCAGTTCAGTTCAGTTCAGTCGCTCAGTTGTGTCCAACTCTTTGCAACCCCATGAATCGCAGCATGCCAGGCCTCCCTGTCCATCACCAACTCCAGTATCAGGGTCTCTTCAAATGAGTCAGCTCTTGGCATCAGATGGCCAAAGTATTGGAGTTTCAGCTTCAACATCAGTCCTTCCAGTGAACACTCAGAACTGATCTCCTTTAGGATGGACTGGTTGGATCTCCTTGCAGTCCAAGGGATTCTCAAGAGTCTTCTCCAACACCAGAGTTCAAAAGCATCAATTCTTCGACGCTCAGTAGTGACAGAAAAAATTTGAGAATAGCTTGCCAGTTAGGTCATAGATAGTAGAAAACTGCCAGCATAAATTTTCAAAAGATAAATCTCTAGGAGTTTTGTGGAGCTCTAGGATTGAGTTTAAGAGCCTAATAATCAAATACCAAGGGAAAAAAAATCAAAAGCTATCATACTTAGAAATGATTGATATTTATGTTAACTCAAGATTTCCAACTTACTTTAAAAGGTACTCCTAGAATTGGAGTGGTATGGGAGCTTCTGCATATATTTGCCTTCTTTTCTGTAAAACATTATATTTAATATAATTTCTAATCATATCTCAAAAGACAAAAACCAGAATTTGAGTCTTTTTCTAAACAAATTATGTTGTGAATTTATTAGTACACCTTAGTGTAGTACTCAGGACTTTGCATTTAACTTGGATTTTTCTTCATTATATTTTTGGTTGCTATCCTTCTCCTTTAAACTCTTGGGTTATGTACTCATGGATTCAGTTTTGTAAACTACTCCCAGAAATTCCTTTTCTCTTAACACCTCTAAGAGCTGTCTACATTAATTCATTACTGTGCTTTAAAAGCAATCTCAGAATTTGTGTTCCTGGAAAGCTTCCCCCACCTTGTTTAGTAAAGCTCCTCGCTCTTTACTCATCTTTTGTATTGTCTAGAAATTACTGTGGTCTCTAGAATGCCTCCATATGCTAAAAAAGAACTGCTCTGATAGTTTTCCTTCTTTTTAGCCATTGAATACTTTAAAGGAGAGCTCTAAGCTTAGCCATTTTCAATTGTGTATCATTTGAATAATTGTCTAAAAGCTGTAAGTTGCTTACGTTCTGTTTCCTTTTTTGTAAAACCTTACCCAGTGCATGGTAAGCACTCAGATTTTAGCTGGTGCTATCTTTCCTAATGTTATGGATTCAGTGTTTCTGTCCTCCCCAAACTCATATGTCTTAACTCTCAGTGCGAAGGTATTTGGAGATGATGGTCTTTGGGAGATAACCGGGGCTAGGTGAAGTCATGAGGCTGGGACCCTCATGATTGGATTAGTTGCCTCCTTACAAGAGGCTGTCTGTGCTCCCGCAAAGAGGAGGTCATGTGAGCACACACTGAGGAAGCAGCCTGTCTGCAGTCAAGGGGAGGGTCCTTCTCTTAAGTAAACCTTGCTGTTTTCAGTCTTCTAGCCTCTGGAACTGTGAGAAAATAGGTTTCTCTTATTTTTGGTATTTTGTTAAGGCAGCACATGCAGATTAAGACAATCATCATCATCAATGATACTGTATTAAATACTATACCTACTCTTTCCAACCCACTCCCCTTCCCTGATAGTTCAGTTGGTAAAGAATCTGTCTGCAATGCGGGAGACCCCGGTTTGATTCCTGAGTTGGAAAGATCCCCTGGAGAAGGGATAGGCTACCCACTCCAGTATTCTTGGCCTTCCTTGGTGGCTCAGCTGGTAAAGAATCCACCCACAATGCAGGAGACCTGGGTTCGATCCCTGAGTTGGGAAGATCCCCTGGAGAAGGGAAAGGCTACCCACTCCAGTACTCTTGCCTGGAGAATTCCAAGTCCTTGGGATCTCAAAGAGTCGGACATGACAGGGTGACTCACTTCACTTCACTTCAGTCTTTCCAAAAGATAGTAGTAGTTATGTCTCCTGCATTGGCAGGCAGGTTCTTTACCACTAGCCACCTGAGAAGCCAAGTAGTATACATACCGAATTTTATAATAAGAAACTTATGACATGATAGGAATGTAGTTCTTTTTTATTGAATGTAGAGAAAAGTAATTGAAACTTAAGCATCTTTGAATACTTTGCAATTCTTGATGCATTTTGTTCACCAAGTAGTAAGATTATTTAGGTAACTTAATTCATAGAGGAATGAGCAATATAAATATTGAAAGCAAGCTTAGTCTCACTTTATTAAATAGTATAGATACTGAAAGCAAGCTTGGTCTCTTATTTTACTGTTTGCTATCTTTTTTGACCCTTTTTCTTATTTTGCTCCATAGGGCTCCAACTTGTAGACTTAATGTGGAAAGTCCTAAGGCCAATTGAAGTGTTTGGTTCTTCTGCTTTTATGCCACAAAGGAGTCAGCTACGTGGACAGCTCTCTCTAGTCAGTGATTTTATCACGTGCTGTGTGGATCAGCTTGTAGGGACTATGCTTGTGCTGCTATATGACTTAAACGTCTTATAAGATATTTTACTGTTTTCATTAACTCCATTAACTAACTGCTTGACATTAGGCAACTAATTTCTCTGGATCTGTTCCCACTTTTGAAAAAGTTGCTCACAATAGTGCCTACTTACAGGGTATATATCATGATCAAATGGCTTAATATCTGCACGTGCTGCTGCTGCTGTTTAGTTGGTGAGTCTTGTCTGACTCTTCGGGACCCCATGGACTGTAGCCTGCCAGGCCCCTCTTTCCATGGGATTTCCTAGGCAGAAATACTAGAGTGGATTGCCATTTCCTTCTCCAGGGCATCCTTCTGACCCAGGGATTGAACCCCTGTCTCCTGCTTGTGGATTCTTTACCACTGAGCCACCTGTGGAGCCCCCTAATATATGCACATAGTAGGCCCTGTTCAAGTGCTAGCTGTTTTTGTTGTTGTTACTGATATTGCTATTATTTCCATTATCAGTAATACTTGTTAACTGTGATAGAGATTTGAATACCCCTTTGGAGATGAATGATTATCTGTGATCCCCAGACTATTGCAGAATTTTCAGAACCTAGATTCATATATCACAAAGCATATTTAATTTTACTTGTTATGATTGTCACTCTAGTAAGATACTATTTTGGTGTGAATTTGTATTCTACTCCTCTATGGAATTGTCCTTACGATTCTGATTTTAGTTGACCTTAGCAAATTTAATGTAACTACACAGAATATATGCTATCTAGGTTGGTCATAACTTTTCTTCCAAGGAGTAAGCGTCTTTTAATTTCATGGCTGCAATCACCATCTGCAGTGATTTTGGAGCCCCCAAAAATAAAGTCGGACACTGTTTCCACTGTTTCCCCATCTATTTCCCATGAAGTGATGGGACCGGATGCCATGATCTTCGTTTTCTGAATGTTGAGCTTTAAGCCAACTTTTTCACTCTCCTCTTTCACTTTCATCAAGAGGCTTTTTAGCTCCTCTTCACTTTCTGACATAAGGGTGGTGTCATCTGCATATCTGAGGTGATTGATATTTCTCCCGGCAATCTTGATTCCAGCTTGTGCTTCTTCCAGTCCAGCGTTTCTCATGATGTACTCTGCACATAAGTTAAATAAGCAGGGTGACAATGTACAGCCGTGACGTACTCCTTTTCCTATTTGGAACCAGTCTGTTGTTCCATGTCCAGTTCTAACTGTTGCTTCCTGACCTGCATACAGATTTCTCAAGAGGCAGGTCAGGTGATCTGGTATTCCCATCTCTTTCAGAATTTTCCACAGTTTATTGTGATCCACACAAAGGCTAGATAGCATATTCAGAAGCAGAGACAATACTTTGCCAACAAAGGTCGGTCTAGTCAAGGCTATGGTTTTTCCTGTGGTCATGTATGGATGTGAGAGTTGGACTGTAAAAAGGCTGAGTGCCGAAGAATTGATGCTTTTGAATTGTGGTGTTGGAGAAGACTCTTGAGAGTCCCTGGGACTGCAAGGAGATCCAACCAGTCCATTCTGAAGGAGATCAGCCCTGGGATTTCTTTGAAAGGAATGATGCTGAAGCTGAAACTCCAGTACTTTGGCCACCTCATGCGAAGAGCTGACTCATTGGAAAACATTCTGATGCTGGGAGTGATTGGGGGCAGGAGGAGAAGGGGACGACCGAGGATGAGATGGCTGGATGGCATCACTGACTTGATGGACAGGGGTCCTGGCATGCTGCGATTCATGGGGTTGCAAAGAGTAGGCAAGACTGAGCGACTGAACTGAACACAGAATATAATACTTGTTTGTTAAAAAGTTGGGTGGCTCAGATGGTAAAGTGTCTGCCTGTAATGTGGGCAGACCCTGGTTCAGTCCCTGGGTCGGGAAGATCCCCTGGAGAAGGAAATGGCAACCCACTCCAGTACTCTTGCCTGGAAAATCCCACGGATGGAGAAGCCTGGTAGGCTACAGTCCATGGGGTCGCAAAGAGTCGGACACGACTGAGCGACTTCACTTTACTTTACTTCACAATGATGACTGTAATAAAAGAGAAAATAGCAGAAACCTCTTACATTATTTCAAACCAGTTATTCCTTGGATTATGCCAGACTATTTTTCAGGTCTAATTCCAAATTCAGTTAATTATTTTTTAAGATCAACCTGTTTCTTTAAAATAATTCTTATATGTGTTGATTATTCCTCAACATATTCTGTTTGTTTAAGCTTGGGATAGTTCACGTGAATGCCTATTAATTTTGACCATTGAACTAAAAAGCCTCTTGATGAAAGTGAAAGAGGAGAGTGAAAAAGTTGGCTTAAAGCTCAACATTCAGAAAACGAAGATCATGGCATCTGGTCCCATCACTTCATGGGAAATAGATTGGGAAACAGTGGAAACAGTGTCAGACTTTATCTTTTTCGGCTCCAAAGTCATTGCATATGGTGACTGCAGCCATGAATGTAAAAGATGCTTACTCCTTGGAAGAAAAGTTATGACCAACCTAGATAGCATATTAAAAAGCAGAGACATTACTTTGCCAACAAAGGTTCATTTATTCAAGGCTGTGGTTTTTCCATTGGTCATGTATGGATGTGAGAGTTGGACTGTGAAGAAAGCTGAGCGCCAAAGAATTGATGCTTTTGAACTGTGGTGTTGGAGAAGACTCTTGAGAGTCCCTTGGACTGTAAGGAGGTCCAACCAGTCCATTCTAAAGGAGATCAGCCCTGGGATTTCTTTGGAAGGAATGATGCTGAAGCTGAAACTCCAATACTTTGGCCCCCTCATGCGAAGAGTTGACTCATTGGAAAAGACTCTGATGCTGGGAGGGATTGGGGGCAGGAGGAGAAGGGGACGACAGAGGATGAGATGGCTGAATGGCATCATTGACTTGATGGATGTGAGTCTGAGTGAACTCCGGGAGTTGGTGATGGACAGGGAGGCCTGGCGTGCTGCGATTCATGGGGTTGCAAAGAGTCGGACACGACTGAGCGACTGAACTGAACTGAACTGAGTGTTAATAACTTTGGAAGGAGCCTAAAATTATGGTTACATTGTTTACTGTCTTATCAAGTGAAATTTAAAAGAGATCTAATTTCCTTTTTGTATATAATTTATATGTAATTATTTTCTTTAATATCTTTTTTGTTTTAACTAATAAATGAATTTCCCAAATGATTGTACTTCGGTTTTCACAATTTCTTCCAATAATCTAGAAAACTTATTTTAAATACAACTCTATACCAGCAGTAATAAAAACATTATTTAAGTGTCATTTATCAAATTCTTCTATTTGATTACTTACTTATATATAAAATGTATATATGAAGCCTATATGTAAAATGTATACAAAAAACCATTTATGATTTATCACAGGATGTTCAGTGTAGTTCCCTGTGGTATATGGTAGGGCCTTGTTGTTTATCTGTTCTTTGTATAATAGTTTGCATCTGCTAATCTCCCTCCTTTCTTACACATTGATTTCATATTACCAAAATGTTTATATAAATTTGTAAATAGGTAAATCTTGTGGAAAAAACTAGACTGTTTACCCCGTACTGTTAGTTTATAGAAAAATATCTGTTAGGTATCTCATGAGAGAAGGTTTTATGGACAAAGAAATTGGGAAAATTTCTCAGTATAAACTCTCCCATAAATAATGTATAGTAAATACTATACATTAAAAGCCTTGAAGACCTGTGGTGAAATTAGACATGCGTTACTTTACCTTATTTGTTAATGAACTTTGTGCATGACTTACTTGGCTTCTCTAATGCTTATTTATTAATATACAAAGAAATGATTCTTGGTGTAGTCTGTGCTTTTATTTTTAATGGTAAAGTTTCTTTGAGTGTAAGTAGTTTTAGCCTGTGTTGCTGGTTAGTTTTGGTAACATCAAGTCTGGGAACTCTTCGTTCTTACCTGACATTATGTAAATCCTCACCCTTCGTTTGGAGTAAATAAAAAGATGAGGCTATATTGTACTAATTTGTGAAATGCTGAGCTTGATATAGGAGAATCTGGAATCAGAATTGTCAGGAGACATATCAGTTACCTCAGATATGTATATGACACCACCCTCATTGCAGAAAGCAAAGAGGAACTAAAGAGCCTCTTGATGAAAGTGAAAGATGAGAGTGAAAAAGCTGGCTTAAAACTCAACATTGAGAAAAACTTTAAGATCATGTCTTCCAGTCCCATCACTTCATCACAAATAGATTTGGAAACAGTGAAGACAGTGACAGACTTTAATTTTTCTGGGCTCCAAAATCACTGCATATCATGACTTCAGCCATGAAATATAAAAATGTTTTCTCCTTGGATGAAAACCTATGACCAACCTAGACAGCATATTAAAAAGCAGAGACATTACTTTGCCAGCAAAGGTCCGGATACTCAAAGCTATGGTTTCTTCAGTAGTCATGTATTGATGTGAGAGTTGGACCGTAAAAAAAGGCTGAGTGCCAATGAATTGATGGCTTTTGAACTGTGGTGTTGGAGAAGACTCTTGAGAGTCCCTTGGACTGCAAGGAGATCAAATCAGTCAATCCTAAACAGAATTGACCCTGAATATTCATTGGAAGGACTGAAGCTGAAACTTCAATACTTTGGCCACCTGATGTGAAGAATTGACTCATTAGAAAAGACCCTAATGCTTAGAAAGATTTGTAGATAGGAGGAGAATAGGATGACTGAGAACGAGATGGCTGGATGGCATTACCGATTTGGTGGACATGAGTTTGAGCAAGCGCCAGGAATTGGTGATTGACAGGGAAACCTGGTGTACTGCATTCTACGGGTTCACAAAGAGCCAGACATGACTGAGCGACTAAACTCAACTGATAGTTGCACTAAATTCATGTGATAGCAACTCACTGTTATTGAAACCATGGTAATATCTTATATCATTTGATTTTGCAGAAGAAGCAGTTGTGGTTTTCTTTATAAATGTCATTAAATAGAGTATGTTGTTAAAGAATGGGGCTTTTCTCAGTTTATGGTCATTGTTTTATTTTGTGGTTTTAGAACAGTTAGATTCATGAATCAAATTGCCAACATCCGCTGGATCATGGAAAAAGCAAGAGAGTTCCAGAAAAACATCTATTTCTGCTTTATTGACTATGCCAAAGCCTTTGACTGTGTGGATCACAATAAACTGTGGAAAATTCTGAGAGAGATGGGAATATCAGACAACCTGACCTGCCTCTTGAGAAATCTGTATGCAGGTCAGGAAGCAACAGTTAGAACTGGACATGGAACAACAGACTGGTTCCAGATAGGAAAAGGAGTACGTCAAGGCTATATATTGTTACCCTGCTTATTTAACTTATATGCAGAGTACATCATGAGAAACGCTGGACTGGAAGAAACAGAAGCTGGAATCAAGATGGCTGGGAGAAATATCAATAACCTCAGATATGCAGATGACACCACCCTTCTGGCAGAAAGTGAAGAGGAGCTAAAAAGCCTCTTGATGAAAGTGAAAGAGGAGAGCGAAAAAGTTGGCTTAAAGCTCAACATTCAGAAAATGAAGATTATGGCATCCAGTCCCATCACTTCATGGGAAATAGATGGGGAAACAGTGGAAACAGTGTCTGACTTTATTTTTGGGGGCTCCAAAATCACTGCAGATGGTGATTGCAGCCATGAAATTAAAAGACACTTACTCCTTGGAAGAAAAGTTATGACCAACCTAGATAGCATATTCAAAAGCAGAGACATTACTTTGCCGACTAAGGCTCGTCTAGTCAAGGCTATGGTTTTCCCTGTGGTCATGTATGGATGTGAGAGTTGGACTGTGAAGAAGGCTGAGTGCCAAAGAATTGATGCTTTTGAACTGTGGTGTTGGAGAAGACTCTTGAGAGTCCCTTGGACTGCAAGGAGATCCAACCAGTCCATTCTGAAGGAGATCAGCCCTGGGATTTCTTTGGAAGGAATGATGCTAAAGCTGAAGCTCCAGTACTTTGGCCCCCTCATGCGAAGAGTTGACTCATTGGAAAAGACTCTGATGCTGGGAGGGATTGGGGGCAGGAGGAGAAGGGGACGACCGAGGATGAGATGGCTGGATGGCATCACGGACTCAGTGGACGTGAGTGTGAGTGAACTCCGGGAGATGGTGATAGACAGGGAGGCCTGGCGTGCTGCGATTCATGGGGTCTCAAAGAGTCGGACATGACTGAGCAACTGAACTGAACTGACGACTGAGCAACTGAACTGAACTAAAGCTGAATACATGTCTTGAAATCAAGTGAGCAGGATCCACTTGCTACTTTAAAACAATCAAGCCATGTAGTAGAAAAGAGACATTCTGTATATAAATAGTAACTGTGTTTGAAGAGTTCAAAGGTTAGTTTAATTTTAATGGGCAAAATAGCAGAAATGGAATTGCATGATTGCTATTTATGTTTTTGTTTTCTTGCCAACGATTGCTTTAACAGTTTGACAGCTTTCCTTTTAGGGATTTCCTATGAAACATATGTAAAACTGAGAATCTTTGCATATTGATATCTGTTGTAGAAAGCACAGATTAAAAGAAAAACATTACAGTGTTTTAGCTATCCAGTGAGCACTTCTTAGAATTCACTGTTATAGTATCTTGAGCTAATAAAATATTTGTTGTTCATTTGTTAGCACGTCTAACTGGCGTCAGTGATTGGGGCATAGACTTGGATTACTATGATGATAAACGGTTTGCCTCATAAGTGAACTAAGATCTTTCTCTGTTTTTTGAGGTTGCATCCAAGTACTGCATTTTGGGCTTTTATGTTGATTATGAGGGCTACTCCATTTCTTCTAAAGAGATTCTTGCCAATAGTCGTAGATAGAATTGTCTTCTGAGTTAAATTTGCCCGTCCCATCCATATTGGTTCACTGATTCTTAAGGTGTCCGTGTTTACTCTTGCCATCTCCTGCTTGACCACATCCAGTTTACCTTGATTCATGGATCTAATGTTTCAGGTTCCTATAGAGTACTGTTCTTTATGACACTGAACTTTACTTTCACCACCAGACACGTACACAACCGAGTGTTATTTCCCCCTTGGCCCAGCCAGTTCATTCTTTCTGGAGCTGTTGGTAATTGGCCCCCACTCTTCCCCAGGTAGCATATTGGACATCTTCCAACCTGGTTCAGGTGCGCGGGTCTCCTCTTCTAGTGTCACACCTTTTTGCCTTTTTATACTCTTCATGGGGTTCTTGTGAGAAGAATATTGGAGTGGATTCCTGTTTCCAACTCCAGTGGATCACGTTTTGTCAGAACTCTTCACTATGACCATTCCATCTTGGGTGACCTTGCATGACATGGTTCATAGCTTCATTGAGTTACACCAGCCCCTTATCGTACATGAGGGGCAGTAAAGTGTTTCCCACATATCTACTATCACATAGTGATTATTTTTGATAGTTATTTGTTTAGCCTTTTTCTCTCATCATACTCACTACGTGGTAAATTGTTGCAGTGTACGCATGGCTGTTAACTCTTGGTGTATATCTCTAATTTTTGAAGTTCCAGTGTGCGTCTTGATTGGTTCTAATATGAAATCTGGTATTTACTGTGTGAGATCTTCACCCTTTCCTTCTATCTACAGAATTGTGAAACCAGTGACTCACCAGTAATAGATCAACTGTATTCATGTTGCCTTTAGTACTTTTTTTTTTAGTGTTGTAGTGTTTCTTCCCCAAAATTTGTCATTTATTTGTATTTATAATATGCTTTGCACAGTGGTGGATATTCAGAAAATTTAACAAGGACCGTACTTTGCGAGGCACTAGAGATGCAAAAAAAGATGAAGGTATACTAATCCTTGCCCTCAGAGATCTTGTATTTTAACTAGTAAGACAGGGAACTAAGTAGATAGAAGGATCTAATAGGGATGAATGAGGAGGGAGTTAATACAAAGTAGTGTGATAAAAGTATTTACTAAGCATAGCACAATGCGTTAATTAAATAAAAGTATTTACAGTGTTTTAGATAGGTTTATAGATTGAAAGAAATTATGCCTCTAAGCCTCTTCCCATTTACATACCCATACTTTGTAAGGCTAATAAGTTTGTTACTGATCAAGTTAGCAAGGTACAAAATCTTATCTGTGTTAGTATAGGTAATCTAACATTGGCATCGTGTATCCCTTGCTATGTATACCAAGAAAGCAAAACCCTGACTGCCCTTTATCTGGACCATTTCTCAGGGTTGTCTTTGCAGTGAGTGGCAAGGAGGGATGAGACAGACTTTCCCCAAAAAAGCATGCTTGCTTCCACTTAAAGTACAAAGTGGAAGTCTATTCCATGGTCATTGTTCTTCTTTCTGTGTATACAGGTGTTCATCCTGGGCCCTTCACTTCCTTCCCATGGGAGTTGGGAGGCCTGAGGAACCAACGTAAGTAGCATGCTGATACTCTTTTAAGTAATAAGTAGCTTTTGCTCTAAGTAATGAAGTCTTAGGGGTCTTGTGTCCTTTGCCAGAATCCATGAAACAGTAGTAAGCTAGCTTGTTAGCATGTGTGCGTGGGCACACACACACACGCACACACACACACACAAACAAAACTGTCTACCTGTTTACCTACAATCTGTCTACAGTAAACTCTCAAATCCTTCACTGTTGTTGATATTATGGAGATAAATTGGCTTTCCAGCAAAGAAGGAGGATGTCTGGTTTCAGTTTCCTTTTGTCCCCAGGTGCTAGCAGATTCCTAAAAAGCACCATAACACTGTCTATGCAAGATAAGTATGAGTTTAGAAAGTTCACTTCTAGATGAAATTTTTAATTTTACATCAAGGACTTTTCATTGGGAAGAATTTACATTGAGTATATGTCCTTTCACATTAAAAGTACACCATCAATCTTTAGGTTCTTGACTGAAATATTTTGTTCAGTTGCTCAGTCTTGTCCGATTCTTTGCAACCCCATGAATTGCAGCACGCCAGGCCTCTCTGTCCATCACCAACTCCCAGAGTTCACTGAGACTCATGTCTGTCAAGTCGGTGATGGCATCCAGCCATCTAATTCTCTGTTGTCCCCTTCTCCTCCCGCCCCCAATCTCTCCCAGCATCAGGGTCTTTCCAATGAGTCAACTCTTCGCAACAGGTGGCCAAAGTATTGAGTTTCAGCTTAAGCATCAGTCCTTCCAATGAACACCCAGGACTGATCTCCTTTAGGATGGACAGGTTGGACCTCCTTGCATCCAAGGAACTCTCAAGCATCTTCTCCAACACCACATTTCAGAAGCATCAATTCTTCAGCACTCAGCTTTCTTCACAGTCCAACTATCACATCCATATATGACCACTGGAAAAACCATAGCCTTGACTAGATAGACCTTTGTTCGCAAAGTAATATCTCTCCTTTTGAATATGCTATCTAGGTTGGTAATAACTTTCCTTCCAAAGAGTAAGCATTTTTAATTTCATTGGTGCAATCACCATCTGCAATGATTTTGGAGTCTGACACTGTTTCCACTGTTTCCCTATCTATTTCCCATTAAGTGATGGGGCCAGATGCCTTGATCTTCCTTTTCTGAATGTTGAGCTTTAAGACAACTTTTCCAATCTTCTCTTTCACTTTAATCAAGAGGCTTTTTAATTCCTCTTCACTTTCTGCAGAGGGTGGTATCATCTGCATATCTGAGGTTATTGATATTTCTCCCAGCCATCTTGATTCCAGCTTGTGCTTCTTCCAGCCCAGGGTTTCTCATGATGTACTCTGCGTATAAGTTAAATACACAGGGTGACAATATACAGCCTTGATATACTCCTTTTCCTATTTGGAACCAGTCTGTTGTTCCATGTCCATTTCTAACTGTTGCTTCCTGACTTGGGTATAGGTTTCTCAAGAGGCAGGTAAGGTGGTCTGGTATTCCCATCTCTTTCAGAATTTTGCAGTTTGTCATGATCCACACAGTCAAAGGCTTTGGCGTAGTCAATAAAGCAGAAATAGATGTTTTTCTGGAACTCTCTTGCTTTTTCCGTGATCCAGCGGATGTTGGCAATTTGATCTCTGGTTCCTCTGCCTTTTCTAACTCCAGCTTGAACATCTGGGAGTTCATGGTTCACGTATTGCTGAAGCCTGGCTTGTAGAATTTTGAGCATTACTTTCCTAGTGTGTGAGATGAGTGCAATTGTGCGGTAGTTTGAGCATTCTTTGGCATTGCCTTTCTTTGGAATTGGAATGAAAACTGACCTTTTCCAGTCCCTGCTGAGTTTTCCAAATGTGCTGGCATATTGAGTGCAGCACTTTCACAGCATCATCTTTCTGGATTTGAAATAGCTCAACTGGAATTCCATCACCTCCACTAGCTTTGTTCATAGTGATGGTTCCTAAGGCCCACTTGACTTCACATTCCAGGATGTCTGGCTCTAGGTGAGTGGTCATACCATCGTGATTATCTTGGTTGTGAAGATCTTTTTTGTACAGTTCTTCTATGTATTCTTGCTACGTCTTCTTAATATCTTCTGCTTCTGTTAGGTCCATATCATTTCTGTCCTTTATTGAGCCCATCTTTGCATGAAATGTTCCCTTGGTATCTCTTATTTTCTTGAAGAGATCTCTAGTCTTTCCCATTCTGTTGTTTTCCTCTATTTCTTTGCACTGATCGCTGAGGAAGGCTTTCTTATCTCTTCTTGCCATTCTCTTGAAATCTGCATTCAGATGCTTATATCTTTCCTTTTCTCCTTTGCCTTTTGCTTCTCTTCTTTTCACAGCTATTTGTAAGGCTTCCCCAGACAGCCATTTTTCTTTTTTGCATTTCTTTTCCATGGGGATGGTCTTGATCCCTGTCTCCTGTACAGTGTCAGGAACCTCATTCCATAGTTCATCAGGCAATCTATCTATCAGATTTAGGCCCTTAAATCTATTTCTCACTTCCACTGTATAATCATAAGGGATTTGATGTAGGTCATACCTGAATGGTCTAGTGGTTTTCCCTACTTTCTTCAATTTAAGTCTGAATTTGGCAATAAGGAGTTTATGATCTGAGCCACAGTCAGCTCCCGGTCTTGTTTTTGTTGACTGTATAGAGCTTCTCCATCTTTGGCTATAAAGAATATAATCAGTCTGATTTTCGTGTTGACCATCTGGTGATGTCCATGTGTAGAGTCTTCTCTTGTGTTGTTGGAAGAGGGTGTTGGCTATGAATAGTGCATTCTCTTTGCAAAACTCTATTAGTCTTTACCGTGCTTCATTCCATATTCCAAGGCCAAATTTGCCTGTTACTCCAGGTGTTTCTTGACTTCCTACTTTTGCATTCCAGTCCCCTATAATGAAAAGGACGTCTTTTTTGGGTGTTAGTTCTAAAAGGTCTTGTAGGTCTTCATAGAACCGTTCTACTTCAGCTTCTTCAGCGTTACTGGTTGGGGCATAGGCTTGGATTACCATGATATTGAATGGCTTGACTTTAAAATGAACAGAGATAATTCTGTCGTTTTTGAGATTGCATCCAAGTACTGCATTTCGGACTCTTTTGTTGACCATGATGGCTACTCCATTTCTTCTGAGGGATTCCTGCCTGCAGTAGTAGATATAATGGTTATCTGAGTTAAATTCACCCATTCCAGTGCATTTTAGTTTGCCCATTCCTAGAATGTTGATGTTTACTCTTGCCATCTCATGTTTGACTACTTCTAATTAGCCTTGATTCATGGACCTGACATTCCAGATTCTTATGCAATATTGCTGTTTACAGCATTGGACCTTGCTTCTGTCACCAGTCACATCCACAACTAGGTATACCATATTTTTATCCACGTGTGTATGTATTGTTTATAAGGGGAAAGTAAAAATAGTACTAAGGTTTTCCTGAACCTTTTCTCAACTTCAGTTTCCTGGTGTTTCCCAAAACCCTTTTATGCAGAATTGAGTAACTGAGAATCTTGAAAGATTTAAAGTAGTGGAGAAAGTAATATCATTTGAAATATTTGCATAACATCAGATGGCCTCAGCATAACCTCTAAGGATACATTTTTAGAAGACAACAGAGCTTCTTCTATGAGTTTGTGTGGGTAACCATGAACAGAGATTATATCCTTAAACAATGTATTTCTCTCTTTCCCAATTCTTATACATAAACATAGCTAACTAGTTTAGTAATGGGCAGGGGCAGAGGCATCTCAAGTGAAACATATGTTTTACCAGTTTACCTCCATGTTTAAATTCCATGATTGGGAGAGTATGAGGTTTGTAATAGTTGCTAAGCACTTTGTATGTATGCAGCACTGATGTGGACCCTGAAACAGTTCTACCCTCAGTGAGTTTGTACCCATTATTGGATTATATACTGATAAAACTGTATGAAAAATAACTGCTTGTAGATGGTCACAGTGAAGCTTGAATAGAGGTAGGGTTATAAACATCCTCCAAGAAGTTGAACGAAGCCAGAAGAACAAACAGAATTTAAGTGGAAACAAACACTTCAGGGAGCAAAAGATGGCTAGAAGAAAAACATAAGAATAAGACTGCCCCCAGCATAACTAATACTCTTGTAGGGAAGACAGCTCTGTGTAACAGATGTATGAATGAAAAAGAATGAGGGTGGGAAAAGAAGAGTTGAATGATTGCATGACTTAGAATAAAATAGCTTCGGTTTCCCAAATATAACATTCTTGTCTTGTTCCTGTTTTGGTGGAAAAGCTTTCCAGTCTTTCAGCGTTGAGTATGATCCAGCTGTGGGGTTTTTATTTTCATTATCATTTTCATTAAGCTGAGATAGTTTCCCTCTAGTCCTGTTGGAGAATTTGTGTAATGACAGAGTGATCAGTTTGTCAAGTGCTTTTTCTTTGTCAGTTGAAATGATCATGTCGTTCTCTTCATTCTGTTTATCTGGTATGTTACATTAGTTGATTTTTCATATGTTGACCATCCTTATACTGCCTTCTGTCTTTGTACTGAAAAGTTTTGTTGGAAAAAAGCCAAACTCATTTGTTTACGTTCTGTCTATGGCTATTTTGATACTAGAAAGTCAGAGATAGGTAGTGAAGACAGACGTCATATGGTTTGCAAAGCCTAAAATAATTACTGTTTGGTCCTTAGAAAGCATTTCCTGAGTTCTGCCTCTAGAATCATCAGTATCAACATAGTTCATTAGCAAATACTTGCCAATCTGTACTGAAGAATGTTATGTAAATTGCTTTTCTTAGCAAACTTACTGTTTATCTTCTTGTATACAATAAGTGTTATAATTTGTTTAAAGAGAGATAAATAATGATTTTTAAGAGAACTGTTAATTTGAATAATGAATTTGTTAATGGCTTTTGTAATTTAAATTCATGGCTTAAATTTTAAAATATTACACTCTCCATTGCTTATGAGTTTTGTTTTCTTTTCCTAGGTGTATGTGGAATTTGATGATCTTGAGTGGGATAAACGAGAGTGGGTTAAAGTTTATGAAGATTTTTCAACCTTCTTGGTGGAATACCACTTAATCTGGGCCAGAAGGATCAACCCTAGCCAGACTCAGGGATCAAAGAGCAAACAGATTCAGTGGCCTGCCTTGGTAAGATCTATATACCTTATGTCATGAATAATTTTCAGTTGTTTATTTTAAAAGAATTAAGAGCTAAATATAAGTTTAGAGTTTTCTTAGTGATTATAGATTAATATTTCTGAGTAGTGGCTTCTCCCCACCAATGCAAGAAGCATGGAGAAACCTCGAGTGAGGAGAAACCTCGATCCTTAGGTTGAGAAGATGCCCTGGAGAAGGAAATGCCAACCCACTCCAATATTCTTGCCTGGAAAATCCCATGGACAGAAGAGCCTGGCAGGCTGCAGTCCATGGCATCACAAAAAGTTGGATACAACTTAGCCACTAGACAAAAGCAACAAAGCTCTGAAGTAGCTGGCAGATATTTCAAAATACTACTTCCATTTTCTCAATTTTATGTCTTTTTGTTAGTACTCTTTCAGCATACTTCATCCACAAATAGTTCATTCTGTTCTTTAGGAGAAACATGAACTGATGCCTGCTGAGGGATAGTTGACTGATTTGTATGCAATGTGAAAGAATTTTGCTGAATGACACTTTGTGGGATACTTTTTATAAATCATTAAGTAGCATATCGTTTTCTCAGTTTGTTAAATTTTGTCAAAATTTAGTGAATCATTGTGGATAATATCTGATATTTATGGAAGAATTACGTTTGACCCTTGAACAACATGGATTTAAACTGTGTGAGTCAACTTGTATGTGGATTTTTTTTCTAATAAATATGTACTCCTATGCGATACTATTTGCAGTTGGTTGACTCTACAAATGGGGGACCACAGACATGGAGAATGAACTGAAAAGTTATATACACATACTTTAAACTGGTGTGTGGGTTGAGTTGTAACCCCCATGTTGTTTAAGGGTCAATTGTGGATTTTAAGGTAGTAAGGAAAAGTTACTTCATATCAGGAGATATTCCATTTAAGAAAACAATAGATTGCAGTGAATTCTCATCATTAATTCTGTGGGGGAAAACCTCTTCAACCATTATTATCCCTGTTTTCTGGCAGAGTATTCAGCATTTAATAATTATTCAGTTTGAATGAAATATATTAATATCAAAGAAATATGTTAACGGCATTGAAACATTACTTTAGGTGTTTAGTATATGTATATTATCAAGGTAGGTACTTTTAGAAATTTTTCAACATAAATTAACTACATAGAAGGATAGTTTAATTTGCTGGTAATTGAAGTACTTTAAATTTTCTGTTTTAGTTAACCCTTTAAAAGTGTAGGAGGTAAGTGGATAAAAAGCAAAGATTGGGAGGGAAGGAGGGAGAGAATAAAATGAATTAAAGGCATTTTAAAAAGAGAATATAATATGGAAAGATGAAAGGTAATATTTATGAGCTATAGTTTTGATAGGATAGTTCAAATATTCTAGGAAAATAAAGAAGATAATATTATTCAAGACAGATTTTTAAAAAATATTTGTTGAATGAGTGTTTTATTGTTTAGTCGCTAAGTCGTGACTGACTCTTTGCAACCCCGTGGACTGCAGTGCGCCAAGCTTCCCTGTCCTTCACTGTCACTTAGAGTTTGATCAGACTCATGTCCATTGAGTTGATGATGTCTTCCAGCTGTCTCATACTCTGTCTTTTGGATTGTTAATATGAAGTTTTTTAAACCATCACTAGTATGCTTTCTAATTTTATAAACAATTCAAAAATTGAATGAAAAGTTTCAAAAGCAGTAATATTAATACCAAAAAGTATCCCCTGGGAACATAGTTAAAGAATAGACAGAACTTTAGAAAAATCTTTGCCTTTTCTTAGAGACAGTTAAAATTAAGGTGAATTCCTAATGTATATTTATAAATTACTCATTTGGGAGAAAGTTTCTATTGGGAAGTACTATTTAATAATAATTTTATCATATTCTACAAATTTGTTTCTGTTAAATCTTTTAACCCCACAAAACTATTTAAATAAACACCAAACTTTTAAATATTCAACTTATTTTTTAAATAAAAAGTACTGGAGAAGGAACTGGCAACCCACTCTAGTGTTCTTGCCTGGAGACTCCCATGGACAGAGGAGCCTGGTGGGCTACAGTCCATGGTCACAGAGAGTCAGACACAACAGAGTGACTAACACTGTCACACATTGTAAAAAACTTGGAAAGTGCTAAAGAGTGTCAACTAGAAAATGATAATCATTCTGTTTCTGCCTCCAAGGAATATTTCTAACTTAATTCTTTGACATATTTTCTTAAAAAGTATATGTCTCTGCTTTCTTGTTTTTCAAGCATAGAATTAAATTGTTTTTTGGAATTGTGGTGTAATGTGCTTAACATAGAATTCTCCATTTTACTAATTTTTAAGTATAAAGTTCAGTGGTATTAACTACATTCTCACTGTACTTCAGTGTACAGAAATTATTCCATCTTACAAAACTGAAACTATATCCATTAAACATTAAGCCCCCTTCCCTCCTTTTCTCAGACCCTAGGAACCATCATTTTACTTTGGGTCTTCATGACTTTGACTATGCTATACCTTACATAAGTGGAATCTTACAGCAGTTGTCTTTTTGTGACTGATTTCACTTAGCATGTCTGCAGTGTTCATCTGTGTTGTAACCTGTGTTAGAATTTCCTTCCTTTGTGTTATAAGGCTGAATGGTATTTGATTGTATGTATATACTATATCATGTTTAGTGACTTGTCTGTTGGTGTATACTTGTATTGCTTCCACCGCTTGGCTATTGTGAAGAATGCTGCTGTGCTCTTAGGGTTATGTATATCTCTTGGAGACCATGCTTTCACTTCTTTGGGGTAAATATTCAGAAGTGTAATTGCTGGAATATGGTAATTCTATCTTTTATTTTGCAGCTACTGTCAGAGCAGCCATATTACTTTACATTCTAGCCAAGTCTTGCTCCCCTCAGGTTTTTGATAATAGTCATCCTAATGAGTTTGAGGTGATAATCTTCTTGTTGTTTTGATTTGCATTTCCCTAATGATTAGTGATGTTGAACATCTTTTCATATGCTTATTGGGCATTTGTATATCTGCTGAAAAATGATTCTTCAAATTTTTTGCCCAGTTTTGAATTGGACTGTTTGTATCTGTGTTACTGAATTTTAGGGGTTCTCTGTAGTATTCTGGATTTTGATTTCTTATTAGCTTTGATCTGCAACATATTTTCTACCATTCTGTAGGTTGTCTTTTCACATGGGTGATAGTGTCTTTCTATGAACAAAATTTTAAAATTTCAGTAAGTTAAATTTGTCCACTGTTTGTTTTCTTATCTTTGCCTTTGGTGTTATATCCAAGAAATCACTGCCAATTTCATTGTCATGAAGTTTTTGTCATATGTTTTTTAAGAATTTGAATGTTTTAAGTCTTATGTATAGTCTGTTGATCCATCTTGAGTTAATTTTTGTAAGTGCATTAGATAAGGCTCACTACCTGTTAGTGAATATTCCACTTCCTGCCATCATTTGTTAAAAACACTGTCCTTTCTCCATTGAATATTCTTGACGCTATTCTCAAAACTTTTTTTGCCTTACACATAAGATTTTATTTCTGGTCTTTATTCAGTTTCTTTGTTATGTATATCTCTCTTTATGCCAGTACCACACTGCTTTGATTTCTGTTAGTTTATAGAAAGTTTTGAAATCAGGGAGTGTAAGTCCCTCAACTTTGTTTATTTTGAAGATTGATTTAGCTGTTTGGTGTCCCTGGGGATTCCATTTCAGATTCAGGATGGGTCTGTTTCTGCAAGAAATGTGGGGATTTTCATGGGAATTGCATTGAATGTGTGGATCACTTTTGACAGTATTGATCTCTTAATAATGCTTACAGTCCATGAACACATATCTTTCCATTTATTTTCTGTGTCTTTTAAATTCTGTTAGCAGTGTTTTATGGGCTTCCCTGGTAGTTCAGATGGTAAAGAATCTGCCTACAGTGAGGAGACCTAGGAGATGTGGGTTCTGTCCCTGGGTCCAGAATATCCCCTGGAGAAGGAAATGGCCACCCACTCCAGTATTCTTGCCTGGAGAATTCCATGGACAAAGGAGCCTGGTGGGCTACAGTCCATGGGTCGCAAAGAGTTGGACACTACTGAGCAACAAACACACTGCGGTGCTTTGTAGTTTTCAGTGTACCAGTGTTTTCCCTCTATGGTTAATTCCTACGTAATTCAGCTTTTTCAGTGCTATTGCAAATGGAATTGTTTTGTTAATTTTATTTTCATATTTTTCATTACTAGCGTATAGAAATGTAGTTGACTTTCATGTGCTGATTTTATATCTTTCTTCTTAGCTAACAGATTAATTGTGAAAACCTGGAAAATTTTCCAGAGCAAGACAAGGATGATACTTAGACAACAGGGAAAAAACGATCTAAGTTTGGAAAATAAGTAGTAAAAGTTTTGTTTGGCAATGGTATGACTTTGTGTGGTCATACCATGCACAAATGTGAAAGCTAATAAATGAGGGACTTCCTGCACTGTCCAGTGGTTAACTCTTTGCCTTCCAGTACAAAGGGTGTGGATTAAATTCCTGGTCAGGGAGCTAAGATCCTGCATGCCTAAGGCCAAAAATAAGTAAATAAAACCAAAACGCAAAGCAATATTGTAACAAATTCAGTAAAAACTTGAAAAATGGTCCACATAAAAACTTAAAAAAAGAAAAAACTAATGAATTCAGCAGACCAGCAGGATACAAAATCAAGGCTTTCTTTTAATCATTAGTTTTAGCTGCTACTGCTAAGTCACTTCAGTCGTGTCCGACTCTGTGTGACCCCATAGACGGCAGCTGAGGCTTCATTAAAATAGTAGATTCTGAAAATAAAATGTAGGTCCAGGGTTTTCTATTAGTTAATGTTTCATTCTGTTTATTTCTCCTCAGTTTTTAATGGCTGCATAATATTGTATCCTATGATGATCCATTTACCTAGTGTTTGGTAATTTCAGTTTAGTTCAGTCGCTCAGTCCTGTCTGACTATTTGAGACCCCATGAAACGCAGCACACCAGGCCTCTGTGTCCATCACCAACTCCCGGAGTTCACCCAAACTCGTGTCCATAGAATCGGTGATGCCATCCAACCATCTCATCCTCTGTCGTCCCCAATCCTCCCGCCTTCAATCTTTCCCAGCATCAGGGTCTTTTCAGATGAGTCAGTTCTTTGCATCAGGTGGCCAGAGTATTGGTGTTTCAGCTTCAGCATCAGTCCTTCCAATGAGTATTCAGGACTGATTTCCTTTAGGATGGACTGGTTGGATCTCCTTGCAGTCCATGGGACTCTTCAGAGTCTTCTCCAACACCACAGTTCAAAAGCATCAATTCTTCAACACTCAGCTTTCTCTGTAGTCCAGCTCTCACATCCATACATGACTACTGGAACAACCATAGCCTTGATTAGATGGACCTTTGTCTGCACAGTAATGTGTCTGCTTTTTAATATGCTGTCTAGGTTGGTCCTAGCTTTTCTTCCAAGGAGTGAGTGTCTTTTAACTTCATGGCCGCAATCACCATCTGTAGTGATTTTGGAGCCCCCCAAAATAAAGTCTGTCACTGTTTCCATTGTTTCTGCATCTATTTGCCATGAAGTGACAGGACCAGATGCCATGATGTTCGTTTTCTGAATGTTGAGCTTTAAGCCAGCTTTTTTCACTTTGCTTTCACTTCCATCAAGGGGCTGTTTAGTTCTTCACTTTCTGCCATAAGGGTGGTGTCATCTGCGTATCTGAGGTTATTGATATTTCTCCCAGCAATCTTGATTCAAGCTTGTGCTTCTTCCAGCCCAGCATTTCGCATGATGTAGTCTGCATATAAGTTAAATAAGCAGGAGGACAATATACAGCCTTGACGTACTCCTTTTCCTATTTGGAACCAGTCTTGTTCCATGTGCAGTTCTAACTGTTGCTTCCTGACCTGCATCCAGGTTTCTCAGGAAGCAGGTTGCCTGGTATGCCCATCTCTTTCAGAATTTTCCACAGTTTATTGTGATCTCCACAGTCAAAGGCTTTGGCATAGTCAATAAAGCAGAAATAGATATTTTTCTGGAACTCTCTTGCTTTTTTGATGATCCAAAGGTTGTTGGCAATTTGATCTCTGATTCCTCTGCTTTTTTAAAAATCAGCTTGAACATCTGGAAGTTCATGGTTCACGTACTGCTGAAGCCTGGCTTGTAGAATTTTGAGCATTACTTTCCTAGTGTGTGAGATGAGTGCAATTGTGCGGTAGTTTGAGCATTCTTTGGCATTGCCTTTCTTTGGAATTGGAATGAAAACTGACCTTTACCAGTCCTGTCGGCACTCCTGAGTTTTCCAAATTTGCTGGCATATTGAGTGCAGCACTTTCACAGCATCATCTTTCAGGATTTTGAAATAGCTCAACTTGAATTCCATCACCTCCACTAGCTTTGTTTGTAGTGATGCTTTCTAAGGCCCACTTGACTTCACATTCCAGGATGGCTGGCTCTAGGTGAGTGATCACCCCATCCTGATTATCTGGGTCGTGAAGATCTTTTTTGTACAGTTCTTCTATGTATTCTTGCCACCTCTTCTTAATATCTTCTGCTTCTCTTAGGTCCATACCATTTCTGTCCTTTATTGAGCCCATCTTTGCATGAAATGTTCCCTTGGTATCTCTTATTTTCTTGAAGAGATCTCTAGTCTTTCCCATTCTGTTGTTTTCCTCTATTTCTTCGCACTGATCGCTGAGGAAGGCTTTCTTATCTCTTCTTGCTATTCTTTGGAACTCTGCATTCAGATGCTTATATCTTTCCTTTTCTCCTTTGCTTTCTACTTCTCTCCTTTTCACAGCTATTTGGTAATTAGTTTGGTGATTTAGTTTTTTCTGAATTTTTGTTACTAGAAAAAAGTGTAATCAGTGTCATTGTTATAAATATATAAATCTTTATCTGAATCTGATTATTTCAAAATTTAGGTTCAAAGTAATAGAATCTAAAGGGTATCAACCTGAAAACAACAAAATCTAAAATATCCTGATACTCTACACAAATTATTTGAAAGTTATACGTAACTTCCATTGTCCCCAGTAAATGAGTGTTCTCATCCCTCCCTGAATCTTAAGCCTCCAGTTCCTTCCCTATAAGCATTGATTACTTGTTTTCAGAACATCTTGTTTTAAAACTCAAAGAAACATTTTAAAGGGGGGGATTTTTACAGTTCAGGAACAAATTGTGGTTTTTTTTTGTATCTTCTAATTTGGTATTTTAAAATATGATTTTATTGTTTTAATTTGCATTTCTTTAATAGGATGAATATTTTTCTCATATTTATCAGCAACTTGCATTCTTCTGAACTATATTTTCAGTTACATATTAGAGTTTTGTATTTTTCTAATACGTTTTGTGTTTTTTTTTAATATGACATTTAAAATATTATTACAGATATATTTTTTGTGGTTTGCTCAGCTCATTTTAGGAGAGAAAGTGTTTTTGAATTGTATGTTTATTATAGTTAAAGAAAGTCTGTCTAATGTAATGTCATTCTTAATTTAGATAGGAAGTGTCTTCCTTTCTGTTTCCTTTATTTGTTCCAGGGAGCTGTAAAAATTAATAGAACAAATAATAAAAATCAGAATGGATGGTATAGCCTAGAAAATAATGATTTTAACTTTAAGACTTTGTAAACATTCATTTATGTGTAATATAGGTGACTAAAATTCTGTTATTTGTTCACTAAAACTTATTTCGAGAGATCTACAACCAGTAGGTACGAATTTCTGAATTTTAGAATTCATATAGCATAATAAAATACTATACATACACATTGGAGTTATTTTAGGGAAACATGTGAGGGGGCCATAGGATGAAACTTAGTGGAGCGTTAGTCTCATCTCTGATTCTCTATAGGTTTAATGTTTGTAATTGTTGGCACAAGATCTTTGCTTTCTTGTTCTGCACCTAAACATATTTGTGTTATCTTCTTTCCAGTTGTTTTCACACCTCGTGTGGTACCTGTTAAATATTACATATTGGTTGTATTATCTAGTTTACTCCTTATTCTAAGAAATCAGTAGAAACCAGCAAATATACCGGCTGGTTTTTGGAATGATGACTTAAAAGAAAAATCCTGTTATCTCATTAACCTATTCTAAAGTTTACATTAAAATTTTTATAGTGAAACTTCAAAAGTGGTATAGTATAATAATACCCAGGTCACTTCTCTGGAAGTGTCTCTTGTCTCTTTCATCTTTCTTCCCAGGATCTAATAGCATCACATGTATTGAAGCACCGCATATATAACATACTGCAGTGGTGTCTTTCTTTCTGCTTAGTCCTGTACGATCGGGGTACCACCTGAGGCCATTCTGATGATGGAAGCCAGGGTAACTTACATTTTTATGTAAGTTACATAATATGTTGTTAAATTCATTTTATTTTTTAATGAAATAAAATACTCACGAAATCCCATTTATCTGCACCAGGGAAAGAAAGTGTTGCATTCATAATTGAAATCAACGAGTTGCCTACCTAACTGGGTTAGGGCCCTGGCTCCATCTCCTTTAGGAAAACCTTCTGTGGGGAGTGGGGCTTTGACCCTAACCTAGCTGGGCTGTAACACTGCTGCATTTTCTAAGGGGCTGAATTTTCTGCTACTTTCTGCTGCCCCAGCCTTCCAGACCTCCCCATCCAGAATTAATTTCACTATCTTGTGCTCTTTCAGAACATGGTTTTTGTAACTCTGTTTTAACAACCGGCACATTCTACTTTGTATTATACCTATTTGTTTACATGTTTGTCTTTCTCTAATAGATTGTAAGTTCTTTGAGGACAGGATCATGTCATGGTCATCTTTGTATCATCCTAGGACTCTAGCAGAGTGCCTTACCATGTTCAGACAGTGAGTAAATGCTTAAAGTGATGAATTTCCTCTATCCCAACTAGTGAAGAAGAACCGCACTAGGAGTTACAGCAGATTTCCTGCCTGTTACTTTATGCTAAGATCAAAGTATAAGAGAGCATCATCAGCCAGTTATGGTAATGTCAGCTACAAGTGTTGAACATGGAAGTAGTTGAAAATAAAGAGCAAAAATGTTTAGAATAAATACCCTTGTTCTAATCAAATCAAATGTGATTCCTTAAGTTTTTGTAGGGAGAAATGAAATATCTTCACTGTCAACTAAATTTTCCAATCTAAAATGATTATCTGAATTTCTGGAATGAGTTTTAAGAAGCTCTGACTTCTCTTTTTTCCCAGTGCAACTCTTCCTTCACTAAATAGGTTATTCTGGATTGGCTTCACCAGGAATTGTGATCGGATCATAAGCATGTAAACCTTCATCAGTATATTTCCTCTTGGTTATTTTGCCTAATGAAAATGCTTTTTACTTGCTCTCTATTTGGAAAAAACCCTCTCAAGGTAGAATAGAATTCACCTGTCTTTGGGACACACTTGGCATTTATATTCAGCTCTTATGTTGCCAGGCTTGGTTAGATTATGACTTTAACCAGATTTTATTGAAATGTGAAGATATGCCATATTCTGTGAATTGAGCTTTGACATAAATTCGTTTTGAGGGTTTTTACATATTGATCGTTGGCGTTTTCAGAATTAGAATTCTTAGTTTTACAATTCTTTGTACTTAGTAAATAAGGAAATAATATACTTTAGGATTATTATTTATCCAGAAGATAAAGCATTTTATGAGATTAAATTATATGTAGTAAAGGATTAAACTTTTTAAATGAAAAGGTCTAATACTAAAAAGGATTCCAGTGAATAAACATGTCTTTCATTTCTTGTGTGTCATCAAATGACATTATTTGGGGGGAAGGTATTAAGTTGCAAGAACCATAAAGAAGTTTCTACTCTTTGATTAATTAATTCTTCTCAGGAAATTATCCTTGTAAAATAATTATTAAAAAGTAAAAAAAATTTAATAAGCAATTATTTTAGTTCATCCATTGTTTATCAGATACCTAGGATGAGTCAGACAGTCATGCAGATGGAAGAATTAAAGACATAATGTTATATGCAGAAAGTTGTTCAGTAAGTCTTATTAGAAAAGAGAAAAGGAAACAAATGTCTGAAAATTTGTGAGTGGTTTTGAATTAATATTCTGAGAGATTAGTTAGTTCAGTCATTCAGTCGTGTCCAACTCTTTGCGAACCTATGGCTTGCAGAACGCCAGGCTTCCCTGTCCATCACCAACTCCCAGAGCTTGCTCAAACTCATGTCCATCAAGTCGGTGATGCCATCCAACCATCTCATTCTTTGTCATCACCTTCTTCTCCCACATTCAGTCTTTCCCAACTACACGGTCTTTTCCAATGAGTCAGTTCTTCGCATCAGGTGGCCGAAGTATTGGTGTTTCAGCTTCAGCATCAGTCCTTCCAATGAATATTCAGGACTGATTTCCTTTAGGATGGACTGGTTGGATCTCCTTGCAGTCCAAGGGACTCTCAAGAGTCTTCTCCAACACCATAATTCAGAAGCATCAATTCTTCGGCACTCAGCTTTCTTTATAGTCCAGCCCTCACATCCATACATGACCACTGGAAAAACCTAGCTTTGACTAGACAGACTTTTGTCTGCAAAGTAATGTGTCTGCTTTTTAATATACTGTTAGGTTGGTCATAGCTTTTTTTCCAAGGAGTAAGCATCTTTTAATTAACTTAATGGCTGCAATCACTGCCTGCAGTGATTTATGGAGTCCCCCAAAATAAAGTCTGTCACTGTTTCCATTGTTCCCCCATCTATTTGCCATGAAGTGATGGGACTGGGTGCCATGATGTTCGTTTTCTGAATGTTGAGCTTTAAGCCATCTTTTTCACTCTCCTCTTTGACTTTCATCAAGAGGCTCTTTAGTGCTTCTTCAGTTTCTGCCGTAAGGGTGGTGTCATCTCCATATTTGAGGTTATTGATATTTCTCCCGGCAGTCTTGATTCAAGCTTGTGCTTCATCCAGCCCAGCATTTTGCATGATGTCTGCATATAAGTTAAATAAGCAGGGGGACAATATACAGCCTTGACGTACTCCTTTTCCTACTTGGAACCAGTCTGTTGTTCCATGTGCAGTTCTGACTGTTGCTTCTTGACCTGCATACAGGTTTCTCAGGAGGCAGATTGCGTGGTCTTGCACTCCCATCTCTTGAAGAATTTTCCACAGCTTGATGTGACCTACACAGTCAAAGGCTTTGGTATAATCCATAAAGCAGAGGTAGATGTTTTTCTGGAATTCTTGCTTTTTCAATGATCCAACGAATGTTGGCAATTTGATCTCTGGTTCCTCTTCCTTTTCTAAATCCAGCTTGAACATCTGGAAGTTCATGGTTAACATACTGTTGAAGCCTGGCTTAGAGAATTTTGAGAATTAACTTTGCTAGTGTGTTAGATTAGTGCAATTGTGTGGTAGTTTAAACATTCTTTGGCATTGCCCTTCTTTGGGATTGGAAAATAATCTGAGAGATTATGCAGCTTTAAGATTATAATTATGAATACTTTAGAGAAACATGAATAAATAAAATTTAAGTAGAATCATCTTGATTATAGTGGTGTTAAAACTATCAATATATATTAGAAAGTATTATAAAGTAATTAAAATCATCCTTCAAAATGGAAGTTTAATGCCTAAGGATAATTTCTTTTTAATGAAAACAACTGTTGTTTCCCAAGAAAGTAGAAATTCTAATGTAATCAGTTTATCTGGCAGTTTTATTTTGGAAATAGTTTTCTTCAAATGAGTTAGTTTATTAGTTTAAGTTTCTGTTGATATATTTTGATATCTACTTTTTATATTAATGCAGCATTTTTAGTATCTATGTTTAACAGTTCAAAGAATTAAGACTTCCTGATAAAATTAACAATTCAAACAATGACCAAGTAAAATATAATATAATAAGTATCATATTTAAGATTTGTTTTTAATTCTGTCTGAATTACTGTTTGCCCAGAAGGTTACATGGCATGATATGACCTTAGGGATCTTCTAAAATAGATTTTGAGAGTGCAATTGGCTGAAAAAGACAATAGAAGCCTAGCAGCCATGTAGGAAGGGAGTGTATAAGCCTTGATGTTGGACTTCCTGTTTCAAACCTCTGTTGTGCACTTTACTCTTAATATCTGGATGAACTTAAATAATTTATTCTCCTTATGTCTCACTACCTTCATAATAATAGTATTTACTATGTAGAGTTGTAAAGGTTAAGCAACAAAATTTATACATAAAAACCTCAGAGCACCAAGGTTCTACTTTATAGCACATGGAATTATGTTTACCTTACACTTTACAGTGTGGTAAGGTGTAATAGAGAATTTTGTATGCACACACACATATTTATATATGAAAGTGTTGGTTGATCAGTAGTGTTTGACTCTAATCAGTCTGTATGGCAGAGGAATTTGCTATGCTGCTAACAGAATTGACTCTTGTGCAATATATCAAATACTGTTATGAACAGGCTTAGTTACAATTGGCCCTTACCCATTTTATTGGAATTCTTAAGTCAGTTTGAAACAGTCACTCTGTGTCACTCAGTCCACAAGCTTGTATTAAGACTATTTATCATTGTGTGGGATTGGATATTATCGAAAATAAGGCTCACTTCTCTCTTACAGGCAGTACACAAAGAGTAATGAGAATATGTTAATTACATTAATATTAGAAGTATATTTTAAGATATGTCTTATTGTGATCAGTCACAGGGCAAGGGCAGTCATAGTTCATTGGTATAAATTGCAAGTGCCGCAGAGGAACTTCAGTGGGTTTAGAGGTCTATAGGAATCCCATGGGTATGGTGTTGGAACCTTAGCAATTAAGATGGAGGGCCATTTTCCCGAGGCTATTTTGACTTCAGTCTGTCAGACGGCCCTTTTGTGTCAGAGTACAAGTTCTTTCCTAGTCCTGGTGCCTGCCTGGCATTATTTGTTGAGTCTGCCTGACCCATTTCATTAAAAGCTCATTTTTATAGGCTGATTGCCATCTCTTGCTTTCCTCCTGAAAGAGAGACCCTCTGATCTGCTTGTTCTAGTTAGTAAATTTTTTCTTCCCGAGCTTGACCAGCTTAACGTTCAGGCTTAACGTTCCTTTTCTTTTTAGCTGTTACAGTTAATAATAGTCAAGGAATTGGATAGTTAGCTTATTTTAAAAATTATACATTTCTTTATGTATTCAGTGTGCCAGATCTCTATGAGTTAGAGTCATCCTTCCTAAATTCCCCTGATAACCTTTAGCTCTATTAACTGATCATTGTCTGGCTACAGTTGTATACCATGAATGGTCCTTCGTCACCCATGAATTAAAAGGTTTATCATCCCCTACCCTCTCATTCTTTTTCTTCCCAGACTACACAGTTGAGGTAGTTAGCATTTGTCATGCAAATCCCACTTCTGACATCAACTGCACTAAGCTCAGTGAACGGTACAGTTTTGAACAGTCTTGACAAGACTGCTCTTACTTACACCGCTGCAAATTCAAGGGTGTTTGAAAACTATCCTCAGGTTCAGTAATTTGCTAGAGGGACTCAGAACTTACTGAGAACTGTTATGTACTAGCCCATAGTTTGTTGCAGAGAAAAGGTATAAATGAAAATCTGTCAAAGGTACAGAGTCCCATGGAGCTCCTTATCATCTCTCTGTGGAATCATGAAGAGCATTATCTCCTCTTGACCACATTGTATAAAAATATGCATGGGTAGTTGTAAAACAGGGAAAGCTAAGGCAAGCCTTTGGTTTTGATTGTTTTTACTGGGACTTGATAACAAACTGTTCACATGGCTGACTTAGTCTGTAGCCCCTCTCAGAGGGTCAGACTAATACTTTTTAATTAACACTTCCTTGGGAGGTCACACTGATAATGTGTGGCTCAAGGTCCCATCATAGGTCATAGTGAATTATTCTCTGGATAAAATTTATTTTTCAGTTGCTCAATTATGTCCGACTCTTTGCCACCCCATCATCTGTAGCACGCCAGGCTTCCCTGTTCTTCACTATCTCCCTAAGTTTGCTCAAACACGTCCATTGAGTCCATGATGCCATCCAACCATCTCATCCTCTGTCGCCCCCATCTCCTCCTGCTCTTAGTCTTTCCCAGCATCAGGGTCTTTTCCAGTGAGTCAGCTCTTCACATCAGGTGGCCAGAGTATTGGAGGAGCTTTCAGCACTAGTCCTTCTGGTTAATAATCAGGGTTGATTTCCTGGTTGACTGGTTTGATCTCCTTACTGTCCAAGGGACTCTCTGCATTCAGTTGAGTGTGTCTTTCTTTTTTTCTTTTGCCTTTCACTTCTCTTCTTTTCTAAGCTATTTGTAAGACCTCCTCAGGCAACCACCTTGCTTTCTTGCAGTTCTTTTTCTTGTGGATGGTTTTGGTCACCACCACCTGTACAGTGATATGATCTCCATCAATAGTTCTTCAGGTACTCTTGTCTGTCAGATCTAATCCCTTGAATCTATTCATCACCTCCCCTGTATAATCATAAGGGATTTGATTTAGTTCATACCTTTATAGGAGAAGGCAGTGGCAACCCACTCCAATACTCTTGCCTGCAAAATCCCATGGACGGCGGGGCCTGGTGGGCTGCCATCTGTGGGGTTGCACAGAGTCAGACATGACTGAAGCAACTTAGCAGCACCAGCAGCATACCTTTATGGTCTAGTGGTTTTTCCTGCTTTCTTCAGTTTAAGCCTGAATTTTGCAGTAAGTTCTTGATCTGAACCATAGTCATTTCCATGTCTTGTTTTTTGCTGACTGTATAGAGCTTCTCTCTCTTCTTCTGCAAATAATATAATCAGTCTGACTTCAGTGTTGACCATCTAGTGCTGTCCATATGTAGAGTCATCTCTTGTGTTGTTGGAAGAGGGTGTTTTGGTATGACCAGTGGATTCTCTTGCAAAACTCTGTTAGACTTTGCCCTGCTTCATTTTGTACTCGAAAGCCAAACTTTCCTATTAATCCAGGTATCTCTTGACTTCCTCCTTTTGCATTCAAGTCCCCTATGATGAAAAGGACATCTGGGTGGTTTTTATTTTTTTATTTATTTTTTGGTGTTCTGGAAGGTGTTGTAAATATTCACAGAACCAGTCAGCATCAGTTTCTTCAGCATCAGTTTCTTCAGCATCAGTAATCGGTGCATAGATTACTGTGATGTTGAATGTTTAATAATTTATTAAAAACCTTTATATCCTAAAATTATTTTGGAATCATTCTCTTGATAATTTGACCTTCCCATTATAAGTATTTGCCCGTATCTGTTTGTCTTTTGTAACATTGGAATTGCTTGGGATTTTTATTTTATTGCTATATAATTTAAAGCAGCCAAAAGCAAGTAGCCGTATAAAATATAGATAGATATTGTTGATTATATTTTCTTCTTGTCCAGAAGTATGATTGTCTGTTTACCATGTGTTCTCTTATTTTCAGCTCTTGAATGGAAAAACTACTTTGGTGTTGAGTTTTAGCTGTTTGCCTCTTTACAAAAGTAGCTTCCCTTCACTGTATATTTTTTTAGTTTATAAATGGTCACAAGTAACTTAACATGCAACAGCATTATATATATATATATGTTACATGATAATTTCATTCATTCAATATGTATTTTAAGTTTGCTACATGCTAAGCATTATGTAAGTACTATAAATCCAACAGGTATGGTCCTTGCTGTCTGACACATAATTATTTAAATGCACCTGTGAAGAGTTATATGAAAAATGCAGATTTCTCTTGATTCTGTTTTAAAGTATATTTATTTTACTTACTGTTTGAAAACATATGATGTAAGCTTTACTTTTTTACATGTAATAGTATAAGTAATAATAACATCATTTGATTTTTGAGGTCTTAGAAACTTCCAGAAATTTTGTCAGTGTTTTTACATTATCCTTTTGAGGTAGATATGTTTATTATCCCTATTTTATAGATAAGTAGACTTGAGACATGGTATGATTAACTGTTGAAAGAAGTAACTGTCTATTGAAAAGTTCAAATAATTATGTAGAAGTGATAATCTTTTCTCATTCACTTTCATATATTTCCTATAGGTATCTCTAGTTAACAGATTGTCCTTTTAGAATTTCCCACTTTTCTTCCTCCCTTCTTGGTAAATGGGCTCCAAAAGTCTTATTTTCAAATTAAATAGATAACTTACTGTGAATATACTGCTTTATGAATTGTGTGATTTTGATATCTTAAGGTCATTAAGTTGAAATAGTTAATGTGAACTATGAAAGATTGGCAAGCCATTGTGACATCTAAACTGGGTAAGCCCAAAGATGGTTGTGCTAAGCTTGGGGCTCCCCTGTGGATTTCAAAGAATATAAGATGATTTCTAAGGTCTTTTTTAATTTTTAGGAGAATTTGAAGGTAAGGCATATCAAAATAATTCACTTTCACAGTTGAAGAAAAGGGGGACTGACCTTTTTGCGTGCAGAAATAATTATAGATTTAGAATTTTGTTTTTGTCATTTTGAATGTATGTCTCCTGCGTTTGATTTAGTAATATCAGGAAGTCTCTGGTATATGCTCCTCCACCTGGTATTATGGCATATGGTGTGTGTGCAGACAAATCTTATCTCTTATAATCTCTGAGGTAGAGTCAGTAATATATAGCTAGTAGTGGTATATATGGGTTTGAATAAAGTCTTTTGCAGTCCTTATGATGTAGCACTGTAATGTACAGATACATAGTATAGCCCTGATACTTTTTAAATTTAAAATAAATGCTATTTATGGTTTTTTTTTTTTCTCATTGGAGTATGTGGAGTCCATTTAAATATAGCTTATCTGAAGAACATTAATTTTGGAACATCAGATAAATTTTGTTTTAGAAAAGCAGTGATGCATATACTCTTCTATTTCAGCTAAATTATGGTGTTACTGGGCTTTAAGTCAGCTTGCTTTAAAATTTCATCACTGTGTAGTACAAATAAAGCTGAGTCTGCTCTACTCCTAACTTGGTATGTAATTCACTCAGTGTTTTTGTGACACCATAGACTGTAGCTGGCCAGGGTCCTCTGTCCATGGAATTCTTCATGTGAGAATATGAAACGGGTTGCCATTTCCTTCTCCAAGGGATCTTCCCAACCCAGGGATCGAACCTGTGTGTCCTGCATTGTAGGCAGATTCTTTACCATCTGAGCCACCACACCAGAGAAGCCCACTAACTTGGCATCCCTCTCATTATTACGTATTATCAAAAGTTAACGCACATGAGCATACACTATCTTTTTTGAATAAGTAGCTAGAGAAGAAATCACAAAACAGAACAAAGCTTCAACAAAATCTTTCCATCTTTGTCTTAAACCAAGAGCTACTCTCATACAACTGTCCCTCAAAAAAATTTTTGCCTGCTGCTCAACCTTTGGCCTTTCTTCATCCACAGACTGCCTGAATCTTTCTTTTCCAGACAGCTTTATACCCTTTCGCTGTTTCAAGGTTTTTATAAATGGTGTGAAAGCACTAGGGATCTTTTTGGTAATGGAACAATTCTATATAATGGTTGTGGTGGTTACATGAATCTGAACATAAGAGAAAATTGAATAGAATGCATGAATCTGGACATAGGATAAAACTGCATAGATTGCATGCATGTACACACACACAGGTATGAGTACATGTGAACCTGGAGAAATAGGATTTGTAGTTTGTACCAATATCAGTTTCCTGGTTTTGACATTATGTTATAGTTCTATCAGATGTTACTTGTTGTAAGAAAGTAGATGACTTTTGGTTTTAGGCAGTTTCCTATGAAGCTATAATTATTTCAAAATAAAAAGAAAAAAGTAGGTCACAACACATGTGAGAGAAATTTGAGAAACGCTTTCATGCTTTTTATTTTTTAAACAAAATTTCTCTTCTCAGCAAAGTTCTATAAGGCGTTTGTATTTTTAATTAAAGCAGATTAAATTTTTGAAAATTAATATAAAAGTACTAATACAAATTGCTAAAAGATTACAAAATGATAAAAATTGTAGAATAAACTAAGGAAATTGAAAATTCAAATAGAATATGCTCTGAACAATAAAGGTAGTCGAAAGCAAATGTAAAAGTTAACTAAAATAGTAAACATATTTTTAGAAATAGGGGAAAGTGAAATATATGAGCTTATATAAAAGTCCCTGTCCATCATGTTCATCGCAATTGTAATACATAAAATAACAGCATAACATTATTAATTTCAGAGGTCTAAAAATCAAAGATAACTGGTGACAGCCTTTCTCTTTTCTCTCACTTAGTAAAAGAGGGAAGTTCACTGTTGGGACAGTGAATTCATAATGACCTTCTCTACATAATTTATTGTACTTGTGATTAACTTGTACTTAATGTTTACAGTTAAGTACGTGATTACTATAAAAATGCTATTTTGATAATGGTTTTAGAAATAATTCCCAGTGTTTTTTGATTCTCAAAAAAAGTCAGTCAGTTACAAATATATTTTCCAAATGAAAATCTAATTTTCACCTGCTTTCCATAGAAGTCTTAAGTGTCTTCTAATCTTAAATAAAAGAGCAAACATCCATTTAGCAAACATGCCAGATTTTGCATGATCTTCCCCTTCTCACCACACATCTCCATCCCCTGTTGCCCTATTGTTCTTCATAGCCCATTCATGTAATTTTCTTTGAATTCCTAAAAGACAGCATATTTTCTCCTGCCTTGGCACTTTGGCTTATCTCAGCTTTAGAACACTTTCCCAAATAATTTCATTTATACCTCACATATTACCTCATTTCTTCATGGAAGGGCTCTATACTCATGGTCTAAACTAAGAAAAGTACTTAGTAAATTTTTGTAATGTCTTTTATCAATCACAGTTATAACTTTTACGTTTTAATTTTATATATTTTATGTGATTATGTGATGAATGTCAGTCTGCTGCTAGAATATGTAACTCATGGGGGCAGGGCTATGCTTTCTTGTTCAACTTTGCCATCCCTCTCCTTTGTTAGTGAAACAGTGAATTAGACTTAAAGTACAATTGATCACAGTCTCCTTTTCATTTATTTTTTCCTGTTTTATTGATTTGTCTCTGTGCTGTATTTCCTCTGACGTGTCTTGTAGTTTGCTTACTCTTTTCCGTGATATTTAATAACCTTTTAACCATCCATTGCTCATCAGAAATTTTCAACAAAGGGGACTTCTTGGTGGTCCAGTGGTTATGATGCCTTGCTTCCAATGCAGGGATGCAGAAGAATGTGGGTTCGAACCCTGGTTGGGAAAGTGAGATCCCACATGTGTATAGTGCAGCCAAAAAATAAATAATTAAAAAAATTTTTTTCAACTAGTCTCTTTTCTTGTACCTAGAAGTTCTAACTAATTGTTTTCTAATTCTGCTTGCCTTTTTTGTAAATAGTAAAAAACATTCTGTTTTCTACACATTCCAGGCTTTTATTTTTTTAAACATTCACAACTTCTAATTATTCTGTCTTAAACTATCTGTTAATTCTCATGTCTTAAAGTTTTTCCTGTTTGCTGTCCATGATACCTTCTGCTTAGTTAATTTTTAACTCTCCACACCCCCTTTCCAGGCTAAGATGGTTGGGGGATTTTGTGAGAATATTGTGAGGCCTAGAATGAAGGTAGAGAGGACTTGCTGTTCAGTCTGCCTCATACCTGGAGTAGCACCATCGTGATGGTCTTCAATCACTTTAAAGACTGAGGGTCATGTTGGAGACTTCTGACAAAACGTGGTCCACTGGAGAAGGGAATGGCAAACCACTTCAGTATTCTTTCCTTGAGAACCCTGTGAACAATAAGAAAAGGCAAAAAGCTAGAACGCTGAAAGATGAACTCCCCAGGTTGGTAGGTGCCCAATATGTTACTGGAGATCAGTGGAGAAATAACTCCAGAAAGAAAGAAGAGACTGAGCCAAAGCAAAAACAGTACCCAGTTATGAATGTGACTAGTGATGAAAGTGAGAGAGGAGAGTGAAAAAGTTGGCTTAAAGCTCTACATTCAGAAAACGAAGATCATGGCATCTGGTCCCATCACTTCATGGGAAATAGATGGGGAAGCAGTGGAAACAGTGTCAGACTTTATTTTTTGGGGCTCCAAAATCATTGCAGATGGTGACTGCAGCCATGAAATTAAAAGACGCTTACTCCTTGGAAGGAAAGTTATGACCAACCTAGATAGCATATTCAAAAGCAGAGACGTTACTTTGCCGACTAAGGTCCATCTAGTCAAGGCTATGGTTTTTCCAGTAGTCATATATGGATGTGAGAGTTGGACTGTGAAGAAGGCTGAGCACCGAAGAATGATGCTTTTGAAAACTGTGGTGTTGGAGAAGACTCTTTTTTTTTTTTTTTTGGAGAAGACTCTTGAGAGTCCCTTGGACTGCAAGGAGATCCAACCAGTCTATTCTGAAGGAGATCAGCCCTAGGATTTTTTTGGAAGGAATGATGCTAGAGCTGAAACTCCAGTACTTTGGACACCTCATGCAAAGAGTTGACTCATTGGAAAAGACTGATGCTGGGAGGGGTTGGGGGCAGGAGGAGAAGGGGACAACCCAGGATGAGATGGCTGGATGGCATCGCCTACTCGATGGATGTGAGTCTGAGTGAACCCCAGGAGTTGGTGATGGACAGGGAGGCCTGGCATGCTGCGATTCATGGGGTTGCAAAGAGTCGGACACGACTGAGCAACTGAACTGAACTGAACTGAACTGAATGATGGAAGTAAAGTCCAATGCTATAAAGAGCATTATTGCATAGGAACCTGGAATGTTAGGTGCATGAATCAAGGCATATTGGAAGTGGTCCAAAATCACTGCAGATGGTGATTGCAGCCATGAAATTAAAAGACGCTTACTCCTTGGAAGGAAAGTTATGACCAACCTAGACAGCATATTAAAAAGCAGAGACATCACTTTGCCAACAAAGGTCCATCTAGTCAAGGCTATGATTTTTCCAGTGGTAATGTATGGGTGTGAGAGTTGGACTATAAAGAAAGCTGAGTGCCGAAGAATTGATGCTTTTGAACTGTGGTGTTGGAGAAGACTCTTGAGAGTCCCTTGGACTACAAGGAGATCCAACCAGTCCATCCTGCTGCTGCTGCTAAGTCACTTGAGTTTTGTCCAACTCTGTGCGACCCCATCGACCACAGCCCACCAGGCCCCCCGTCCCTGGGATTCTCCTGGCAAGAACACTGGAGTGGGTTGCCATTTCCTTCTCCAATGCATGAAAGTGAAAAGTGAAAATGAAGTTGCTCAGTCCCTTGTCTGACTCTTAGTGACCCCATGGACTGCACCCAACCAGGCTCCTCCGTCTGTGGGATTCTCCAGGCAAGAGTGCTGAAGTGAGGTGCCATTGCCTTCTCCGACCAGTCCATCCTGGAAGAGATCAATCCTGGGTGTTCATTGGAAGGACTGATGTTGAAGCTGAAGCTGTAATATTTTGGCCACCTGATGCGAGGAGCTGACTCATCTGAAAAGACCATGATGCTGGGAAAGATTGAGGGCAGGAGGAGAAGGGGAGAAAAGAGGATGAGATAGTTGGATGGCATCACCGACTCAATGGACATGGGTTTGGGTGGACTCTGGGAGTTGCTGATAGACAGGGAGGCCTGGTGTGCTGCGGTTCATGGGGTCACAAGGAGTTGAACATGACTGAGTGACTGGACTAAACTGAAATGGGAGATGGCGAGAGTGAACATCGACATTTTAGGAATCAGCGAACTAAAATGGACTGGATGGCTGAATTTAACTCAGCCATTATATCTACTACTCTGGACAAGAATCCCATAGAAGAAATGGAGTAGCCATCACGGTCAACAAAAGAGTCCGAAATGCAGTACTTGGATATAATCTCAAAAATGACAGAATGATCTCTGTTTGTATCCAAGGCAAACCATTAAATATCACAGTAATTTAAGCCTGTGCCCCAACCTGTAACACTGAAGAAGCTAAAGTTGAACGGTTCTATGAAGACCTAAAACACCTTCCAGAACTAACACGCAAATAGTTGTCCTTTTCACTATAGGGGACTGGAATGCAAAAGTAGGGAGTCAAATACCTGGAGTAACAGGCAAATTGGCCTTGGAGTAAAGAATGAAGCAGGGCAAAGGCTAATAGAGTTTTGCCAAGAGAACACACTGGTCACAGCAAACACCCTCTTCCAACAACACAAGGGAAGACTGTACACATGAACATCACCAGATGGTCAGTACCGAAATCAGACTGATTATATTCTTTACAGCCAAAGATGAAGAACCTCTATACAGTCAGCAAAAACAAGACCGGGAGCTGACTGTGTCTCAGATCATGAACTCCTTATTGCCAAATTCAGACTTAAATTGAAGAAAGTTGGGAAAACCACTAGACCATTCAGGTATGACCTAAATCAAATCTCTTATGATTATACAGTGGAAGTGACAAATAGATTCAAGGGATTAGATCTGATAGAGTGCCTGAAGAATGATGGGTGGAGGTGCATGACATTGTACAGGAGGCAGTGATTAAGACCATCCCCAAGAAAAAGAAATGCAAAAAGGCAAAATGGTTGTCTGAAGAGGCCTTACAAATAGCTTTGAAAAGAATGGAAAGGCAAAGGAGAAAAGGAACGATATACCCATTTGAATGCAGAGTTCCAGAGAATAGCAGGGAGAGATAAGAAAAGCTTCCTTAATGATCAGTGCAAAGAAATAGAGGAAAACAATAGAATGGAAAAGACTAGAGATCTATTCAAGAAAGTTAGCGATATGAAGGGAACATTTCATGTGAAGATGGGCACAATAAAGGACAGAAACGGTATGGATGTAACAGAAGCAGAAGATATTAAGATGTGGCAAGAATACACAGAGGAACTATACAAAAAAGATCTTCATGATCCAGATAATCACGATGGTGTGATCACTCACCTAGAGCCAGACATCCTGGAATTTGAAGTCAAAATAGGCCTTAGGAAGCATCCCTACAAACAAAGCTAGTGGAGGTGATGGAATTCCGACTGAGCTATTTCAGATCCTGAAAGATGATGCTGTGAAAGTGCTTCAGTCAATATGCCAGTATATTTGGAAAACTCAACAGTAGCCACAAGATTGGAAAGGTCAGTTTTCATTCCAATCCCAAATAAAGGCAGTGCCAAAGAATGCTTAAACAACGGTACAATTGCACTCATCTAACACGCTAGTAAAGTAATGCTCAAAATTCTCCAAGCCAGACATCAGCAATATGTAAACTGTGAACTTCCAGATGTTCAAGCTGGTTTTAGAAAAGGCAGAGGAACCAGAGATCAAACTGCCAACATCCTTTGGATCATCGAAAAAGCAAGAGATTTCCAGAAAAACATGTACTTCTGTTTTATTGACTATTGACAAAGCCTTTGACTGCGTGGATCACAACAAACTGGAAAATTCTTCAAGAGATGGGAATACCTGACCTGCCTCCTAAGAAATCTGTATGCAGGTCAAGAAACGACAGTTAGAACTTGACATGGAACAGCAGACTAAATTGGAAAGGAGTATGTCAAGGCTGTATATTGTCACCCTGCTTATTTAACATATATGCAGAGTACATCATGAGAAAGACTGGATGAAACACAAGCTGAAATCAAGATTATTGTGTGAAATATCAATAACCTCAGATATGTAGATGATACCACAGAAAGCGAAGAACTAAAGCCTCTTGATGAAAGTGAAAAAGGAAAGCGAAAAAGTTGGCTTAAAACTCAACATTCAGAAAACTAAGATCATGGCATCTGGTCCTATCACTTCATAACAAATAGATGGGGAAAGAGTGGAAGCAGTGCCAGACTTTTATTTTTTGGGTCTCCAAAATCACTGCAGATGGTGACTTCAGCCATGAAATTAAAAGATGCTTTATCCTTGAAAGAAAAGTTATGACCAACCTAAACAGCATATTTAAAAGCAGACACATTGCTTTGCCGACAAAGGTTCATCTAGTCAAAGCTTTGGTTTTTCCAGTGGTCATGTTTGGATTTTAGAGTTGGACTGTAAAGAAAGCTGAGCCCCGAAGAATTGATGCTTTTGAACTGTGGTGTTGGAGAAAACTGTTGAGAATCCCTTGGACTGCAAGGAGATCCAACCAGTCCATCCTAAAGGAAATGCAGTCCTGAATATTGGAAGGACTAATGCTGAAGCTCAGACTGCAATCCTTTGGCCACCTGATGGTAAATACTGACTCATTTGCAAACACCCTGATGTTGGGAAAGATTGAAGGCAGGAGGAGACGGGAACAACAGAGGATGAGATGGTTGATGGCATCACTGACTTGATGGACATGAATTTGAGTAAGCGCCCAGAGTTGGAGATAGGGAAACCTGGAGTGTTGCAGTCCATGGGGTTGCAGAGTCAGACATGACTGAGCAACTGAACTGATCTGATGGTCTTAGATCACTTTAAATTCAAGCTTAAAAATTTTTTTGTATTACTAAGTTAATGTGAATGAGTCCATGTGAGGGCTGATTCATGGTTACAACTTCAAAGAAATTTTTTTTAAGTTCTATTTGCTCACTACCAACTCAGCTTTCTTTGTAGACCCACTAAGGTAGAAAGAGTAGGGTAGTTTTCTCTTATGGCAGGGTTTGGTTTGCTGGCCTACTTTGTGGTTCCAGGTTTGTGCCGCTAAGTCTCTTGCTGGCCTTCTATCTTTGAGCAGACTGTGGCTTTTGCGTCGTTATTACTTCTCCAGAATCTCTGTAAACTTCAGCTCAAGTTGCACCCATTCAGCTAGTGCCCTCAGAGTAAGTCTATATGCATGTCCTTTTTTTAATATGAAGATTTGGAAGCAGGTGAAATCAATATTTTTTTAGGAAATGCTAACCTAAAATTAGTTTTTTACTGATTTACTGCATACTTTCAAATTATTCATATGCAGATCATAATTGATTGTGAGTTTTACAGTCCTTTCCTCATATAGATCTCAATTCATGTCATATGTTGGCGTTGCTACTATACTGAACTTAATATGACATTGAAAATGAAAAACAGTTGTTTTAAATAATTGTTGACATATTAATCACAAGTAACATGGTAGAATGATTTTCAAGTTAATAGTAAGGTTTTAAAATACATGAAAAAGAAACATAAGAAAGCACTTACTATGTACTTTTAAAAATAACAGGAAAGATTGCAGTGTGCATTTGTGAAATAACTTTCAAACAAGTAGGGAGTTCTTTTCAGATAAATAGTTTAAAATATTTTTATTCCTTTTGCATAATTTTATAGGTACAAATTTTTATGACATTACCAGATGCTTATGATACTGAAGTAATAAATATGTTCCTTTTTAGTTACAAGCTAGATTGCTTATAATGTTAAGGATTTTTAAAACCCTAAAGCTTTAAATAGTATGTTTTTTAAGAAACTCTTTGCTTACCATCAATTCTTATTGCTTGAAATCTGTTATTATTCTAGTGAATTTAGGGTGTTACTAGATTTACTACCTTTTCCTCCTACCTCCCACAATAGTATATTCTATCTATACCTGTTTATGCTAGGCACTTCCGAAAACTACTATACAGTTCAACATCTCTGTTCTTTTGTTCATGCTTTTTACTCACCTGTAAGCACTTTTTATCTATTTCTGGTCATTAAATCCCTACAAATCCAGAGTGATTCATATTTGTCCCTCATTTCAAGAATTCCATTGATTGTAATTAGAGAATCATCTTTGTAAATACATAGAAGTCTTTTATTAGAATATTTAACATTTCTGTAAGTCCTTGCAGTCTAATTATTTCTGTATATGCTTGCTTTCCATATTTTTCTATCAGCATTTTGAGGATGATAGTTAAAGATGTTTTATTTGTATTTTTAATTTCTCTTTCCCCAAGAGATTCCCTTAGAGGTATCTCTATCCCCAAGATACTAGAGGATAATATCTTGAACATCAGTGATATATAGTATGTGACAACACAGCATTATTGATAACTTTCTACTTCGTGTGTGTGTGTTAGTTACTCAGTAGTGTTTGCCTCTCTCTGACCCCGTGGACTGTAGCCTGCCAGGCTCCTCTGTCAGTGGAATTCCCCAGGCAGGAGTACTGGAGTGGGTTGCCAGTCCCTTCTCCAGGGGATCTTCCTGACCCAGGAATCCAACCCAGGTCTCCTGCATTGCAGGCAGATTCTTTACCATCTGAACCACCAAGGAAGTCCTTTTACTTCATACCAGGTACTTTTTAAAGTATCATCTAATTAAATCATTAGAGCTTTTTATCATCTACATTTTGCAGATGAGATAACTGAAGCTATAGATGTAAGCAACTTGTCTGTGGACCTGCAGCTTGTGATTGACAGACATGGGACTAAAACATAGCCTGTCTACTACACTCAGGGTCCTTATATTTTACCTAGTAAACTATTTGTAGAAATGGATCATACTTATGGATTATATAGAGCATCTTATTAGTCATGTTGTTAACTCTGGACTAGTCTTAGTTTAAATAACTAATACGTCTCCATAGTCTTCATGGTGTGGGATGATGACATAAATTCTCATTGCTGACCCATTGACACCTGCTTTAGTTTGTCTCTTGGTGGAAATACCAACACTGTTTTTGGTGCTTTGATGACACTTGAATATTTTCTTAACATTATCATTGGTTAGCAATCTTTTGGGTTGCTTTGCTTTAAAAATGGATAATACTTAGTGTTCAGTTCAGTTCAGTCACTCAGTCGTGTCCGACTCTTTGCAACCCCATGAACTGCAGCACTCCAGGCCTCCCTGTCCATCACCATCTCCCGGAGTTCACTCAGACTCACGTCCATCCAGTCCGTGGTGCCATCCAGCCATCTCATCCTGGGTCGTCCCCTTCTCTTCCTGCCCCCAATCTCTCCCAGCATCAGAGTCTTTTCCAATGAGTCAACTCTTCACATGAGGTGTCCAAAGTACTGGAGCTTCAGCTTTAGCATCATTCCTTCCAAAGAAATCCCAGGGTTGATCTCCTTCAGAATGGACTGGCTGGATCTCCTTGCAGTCCAAGGGACTCTCAAGAGTCTTCTCCAACACCACAGTTCAAAAGCATCAGTTCTTCGGTGCTCAGCCTTCTTCACAGTCCAACTCTCACATCCATACATGACCACAGGAAAAACCATAGCCTTGACTAGATGGACCTTAGTCGGCAAAGTATTGTCTCTGCTTTTGAATATACTGTCTAGGTTGGTCATAACTTTTCTTCCAAGGAGTGAGCGTCTTTTAATTTCATGGCTGCAATCACCATCTGCAGTGATTTTGGAGGCCAAAAAAAATAAAGTCTGACACTGCTTCTACTGTTTCCCCATCTATTTCCCATGAAGTGATGGGACCGGATGCCATGATCTTCGTTTTCTGAATGTTAACCTTTAAACCAATCTTTTCGCTCTCCTCTTTCACTTTCATCAAGAGGCTTTTTAGCTCCTCTTCACTTTCTGCCAGAAGGGTGGTGTCATCTGCATATCTGAGGTTATTGATATTTCTCCCGGGAATCTTGATTCCAGCTTGTGCTTCTTCCAGCCCAGGGTTTCTCATGATGTACTCCGCATATAAGTTAAATAAGCAGGGTGACAATATACAGCCTTGATGTACTCCTTTTCCTATTTGGAACCAGTCTGTTGTTCCACGTCCAGTTGTAACTGTTGCTTCCTGACCTGCATACAGATTTCTGAAGAGGCAGGTTAGGTGGTCTGGTATTCCCATCTCTTTCAGAATTTTCCACAGTTTATTGTGATCCACACAGTCCAAGGCTTTGGCATAGTCAATAAAGCAGAAATAGATGTTTTTCTGGAACTCTCTTGTTTTTTCCATGATCAACAGATGTTGGCAATTTGATCTCTGGTTCCTCTGCCTTTTCTAAAACCAGCTTGAACATCAGGAAGTTCAGGGTTCACGTATTGCTGAGGCCTGGCTTGGAGAATTTTGAGCATTACTTTACTAGCATGTGAGATGAGTGCAATTGTGCGGTAGTTTGAGCATTCTTTGGCATTGTCTTTCTTTTGGATTGGAATGAAAACTGACCTTTTCCAGTCCTGTGGCCACTGCTGAGTTTTCCAAATGTGCTGGCATATTAAGTGCAGCACTTTCACAGCATCATCTTTCAGGATTTGAAACAGCTCAACTGGAATTCCATCACTTCCACTAGCTTTGTTCGTAGTGATGCTTAGTATTAGGTCTTAATTTTCTTTTTTATAGACTTTTAAATGTTTGTTTTTACTATGGTGATTTCATGATAAATGCTTTGGGCTTGTATTAATATATAGTTTTCTAATGAAAGATTTTTTTTTCTGCACAGAAAAATACACATTTTGAAGGTAACAAGAATCCAGGCCACATTTTAGCCTAGAGAATAAAATGTTTTCTGTTTCTATCCCCTCTTAGAATTCGGAAGCAGAAAAAAATTGCATGGCACAGTTTCTGGGTTTTCAGTGTTCCTGCAACTGTCATGCCGGTTTATACCAGGAGGAAGTGAGAAATTGTTATAGTATTGTCCATTTATGGAATATATTTTCTTTATTCAGTTCTATGTTTTTAGTCACTTCACCTAAATAGCTACTGGGCTGAAAATGGAGGTTCTTGACTTTAATTAGGTTACTTGTTTATTCACATATTAGTTGTGGTCAGGTTTAAGCTTAAGCCTTGGAGTTGCCATACTTTTTACAGAGGCCATTTGAGATCTCACTGAGGTTAATGTTTTACTGAAGATAGGTAAGCAACCTCTGCTAACTCCATGAAATCTCATTTCTCATTTACAGTCGTATAAATCATTAACATTTTCTTAATATGGTTTTACATTAGTACTGCTGACAGCCTTGAAACCTAAGTCTGTGAGTGTGTATAACATTTAAATGAGGCCTTTTATTTAGCCTTATATTTGTCTTTGTCATTAGTAGTTTAAATGTAATGATAATTAAAAATAACTTCATATTATCTCATTAAGTCAAAGCAAGTGGTACTGTTCTACATATAGCTTCATATTATTTTTTTCAAAGTAAGTAGAAGATATGGAAGAGAAGTCAATACATGTGTTTGTGTCTACTTATATACTCTTAGAGGAACTCCACAAGGGTGCATAAGAAATCAGTAATTCTGGTTACCATCATGATACGGTATATTTCAAATGGGTCTGTTTGTTTGAAGAATGGATATACAGATACAGGAAAGGAGGGGCAAAGGGATGGAATTTCCTCTGCATATTGTTTTATGTATTTTGAGAACCATTGGAATATATGGTCTATTAAATTTTTTTTTCAATCATCTCATTGACCTCTATGCCTTTTTGTAACTGAAGTTAAGGAAACTCGTTTCCTTTGTTTTTGATTGAATGTTCTTATATGGGAGGGGGGGGGCGGTGGGGAAACCCTTGAATCAGAGATTAGATTTTATATATGTATATACATACACACACACAGTATAAAAATTGTATAAAAATGTTTTTCATTTTTTACCTTTTTCCATACTGTGGAGTCATAGAAGTTTCTTGAAAATGTCACCCTTCAGGGGCCAACTTTACTTTTGACATGGAAGTACAGTTTGAATGCCATATCATATAGAAGCACCTAAATCCAGACATTTTTAAACTCTCTTTTCCCCAAAACTGAAGTTCTCGTTAGCCAATGAATTTGAACTAATTTTTAAAATAATATTTTAACAGAGCTAAATTATGGTGTGAAGGAGAAGGGGTAGTTTACTGTGACACTGATTTTCTAAGGTAATTTAAAATAGTAGCAAAATAGGAGGAAATATGGGTTTCCATGGTGTTTCAGATGGTAAAGCGTCCGCCTGCAGTGTGGGAGACCTGGGTCCGATCCCTGGGTTGGGAAGTTCCCCAGAGGAGGGCATGGCAGCTCACTCCAGTATTCCTGCCTGGAGGATCCCCATGAGCAGAGAAGCCTAATGGGCTACAGTCCATGGGGTCACAAAGAGTCAGACATAACTGAAGTGACTTAGCAGCAGCAGCTGTATCAGACCATTCCTGTTCCAGGTTACTTATCAGACCAGTGCAAAAATTGATTTCAGGCATGGTAGTGATGTTAAATATAAGGTCATAGAAAAATATCTGGGAGCTCAGAAAATACTGTATTCTTGAACTATTTAGTTGATCAAACAAAAAATGTAGTGTTTTTCTTTTAAAGATTTAAGATATAAAAAACACTAATTACATTTGATAATCTGCCTGTAAGATATATGGGAAGCCCCAAAATGTCACATACATTTATATTATTTTTTAACTGTGCTGAAAATTACCTTCTTTGTTGAAGATAACAGTTTTTCTGAAAACTGCCTTTTTCCCTTCAGTATCAGAAAACCTGAATGGCTTTCTTTTGTATTGCAGCATCCTTCTTTCTCCTGGTCTTTGATGATCAGATCAAGGATGGACACCTATCCTGTATAGTGGTAAACTTAGAGTAATGTGAGTGGTCCTCTTTGAATAGGAACACATACAACTTTTATAGTTTTTCTCTAGTATGAAGCTTCAAACTTCGAAAAAGAAGCAACAGTGAGAGATGAAGAGAACCGTTATGGTTCTTAACAGCTTCCTAGATATACTCTGTGAGACCCACATCTTTTGTTCCTTTTTGGATTCTGAGATATCTGTGTAATCTTAAAATTATTTTATCCTCAAGTTATTTTTCTGCTATATGTGATGAGAAGTACTCTTTGTTGTTTACATTTCAGAATTTGTGATTTTGTAAGCATTGCTACTACAAAGACACATTCCCATTTCGCAAGTGACTAGCCTGAAGAAACAAACTGGTTCTTAGGCCATCTGAATCAAATACACAGAAAGTCACAGTACTTCAAAATGAAGGTGACTGATTATAGTCGCTTAAGTTTATAAGATCAACAGAGAATTGAGCGAATTTAAAATAGCCCATTTTTAAAGACTCAAAGTTATCTCCTATCCAGGTTAAGTCAGTTCTCCTTACTTAGTACCTCAGTGGCACTCAGTATTAATCTCTTTAATATTGCAGTTATCTAAGGGTATGGAAATTATTTTTTCTGTAGCTTCTTCAAAAAATAACCATAACTAGGTTATATGTGTAATGCACAGCAAGCTTTTCTGTGCCTAGACCCTACTTGTAAAAATTTTGTCTTTTAAAAACAGTCCCAACCTGATCCCTAGTACAGTCTTCACATCTTTCAGCCTCCAGTCCTCATATAGTCTCTTCTTTTCCTTTATATGTACTCTGCCTTTTTCACTTAAAATCATCCTGTCCTTTATGTAGGTGGTCAAGGAAAGATTGAGAAGTTGATGAGTCCCCAAATTGTTAGGAAGGAGTTGAGAAAGGTATAGAAGTTAGTTACTGGAGAACCATCGTGCATTAACTATCCCCCCAACCTCATTTCACTGTTGTATGCAAATTAGACATCATCATCATTGTCCTGTGAGTCTGGCACAGTGTATGTATTTTTCAATCAACTCTTTGCCCATTAAAAAAAATATTTTAAAATATTAAAAACTCATGTTTTAATAATTTAGAGTGAAAAAAGCTGCATGTTAGTACAAAGTAGAGTTTTACCTTATACTTGTCACCCAGTTTCCTCATTGTTAAAAATTTACATGACCATGATATAATTGTCAAAATCAAGAAATGACACTACCGTTAAATTGAGACCTTATTTAGAGTTCATCAGTGTTTGCATCAATGTCCTCTTTGTGTTTTAGGATCAGTCCACATTACATTTGGTTGTAAAGTTTCTCTAGTTTCCTTTAGTTTGTGACCATTTCTCAGTGTTATGGACTGAACGCTAGCATCTCCCCAAGTTCATATTTTGTAATACCTGCAGAGTGATGATAGGAGGTGAAGCTTTGGGGAGGTGATGAGGCTAAACTCTGCCCTCATGAATGGGATTAGTGCCCTTACAAAAGCAGCCCTAGAAAGCTCCTTTTCCCTTTTACTACTTAAGGACATAGTGAAAAGACACCATCTATGAGCCGGAAAGCAGCCCCTCACCAGACATTGATCTGCTCAAACCTTGATCATGGATTCCCCAACCATCTAAACTGTGAGAAATAATGTTTTTTTTTAAGCTCCCAAGTTATGGTATGTCTGTTGTATCATACTGAATAAACTAAGGCACTTCTGCCCAGATCTAGGTCATAGAGGTTTTCTTTTAAAAGATTTATGCTTTTAATTTTATATTTAGGTCTACAATAGAACGTGGTTTCTGTTCATGGTACAAGGGAAAGGTAGAAATTCTTTTGTTCTTGGGAAATGGATATCCAATTGTACCAACACCATTTGTTGAAAAGACTTATTTTTCCATTGAATTGCTTTGGCATCTCTATTGGAAATCACTTGATATATGTGTTGCTTTATTTTTAACTTCTATTTCTATTTCATTAATAGTAAATGTCTTGATTTGAAGCAATAGTATGAACTCTTCATTCTACTCAATAATCTTACATACACTGGCTTACCACATTTCCCTTTTTGTTCCATTATCGCCTCACAGGCCTAACTCATTTCTGTCTAATTACCTTTTACTCTCCATGTTAACTACATCCTGCCTAGTCAGAATGGCCATCATCAAAAAGTCTACAAACAGTGCATGCTGGAGAGGGTGTGGAGAGAAAGGAGCCCTCCTGCTTGCTGTACTTGAGTGCTCAGTCATGTCTGACTGTTTGCAACCCCATGGATTATAACCTGCCAGGCTCCTCTGCCCATGGAGTTTTCCAGGCAAGAGTACTCGGTTGGGTTGCCATTTCCTACTCCAGACAATCTTCCTGACCCAGCCTATACTGCTGGTGGAAATATAAATTGATACAGCTACTATGGAGAATGTGTGGAGATTCCATAAAAAAGTAAAAATAGAGCTACCGTATGATCCAGCAGTCCTACTCCTGAGCATTTTCTCTGATTTATCCAGAGAAAACCTTAATTTGAAAAGATAAATGCATGTCAACGTTCATTGCAACACTACTTAAAACAGCCAAAAATGGAAGCAACCAAAATGTCCATTGACAGAGGAATGCATAAAGAAGAGGTGGGGTGTGTGTGTGTGTGTGTGTGTGTGTACATGTAATGGAATATTATTCAGCCATAAAAAGTAAAAATATGCAGATAAACTATACTTCAATATAAAACAACAGTTAAATTTTAAAGTAAAGTAATGCTATATTCAGCAACATGGATGGACCTAGAGATTATCATACCAAGTGCTGTAAGTCAGACAGAGAAAGACAATATTGTGTGATATCAATTATAATTGAAATCTTAAAAAAATGATACAAATGAATTTACTTTAAAAGGAGAAACAGACTCACAGACTTAGAAAACAAACTTATGATAACCATCCCAAAAGAAAAAGAAATGCAGAAAGGCAAAATGGTTGTCTGAGAAGACTTTACAAATAGCTGAAATAAAGAAGAGAAGTGAAAGGCAAGGGAGAAAGGGAAGGTTATACCCAACTGAATGCAGAATTCCAGAGAATAGAAATGCGAGATAAAAAAGCCTTCTTAAGTGAACAAAGCAAAGAAATAGAGGAAAACAATAGAATGGGGAAGACTAGAGATTTCTACTAGAAAATTGGAGATACCAAGGGAACATTTCATGCAAAGGTCGGCTCAATAAAGGACAGAAATGGCAAGGAGCTAACAGAAGCAGAAGAGATTAAGAAGAGGTAGCAAGAATACACAGAAGAGTTGTACAGAAAAAGTCTTAATGACCCAAATAACCTTGAAGGTGTGATCCTTCACCTAGAGCCAGACATCCTGGAGTGTGAAGTTAAGTGGGCCATAGGAAGCATTACTACAAACAAAGCTAGTGGAGGTGTTGAAATTCCAGCTGAGCTATTTCAAATCCTGAAAGATAATGCTGTTAGTGTGCTGCGCTCAGTATTTCAGCAAATTTGGAAAATTCAGCAGTGGCCATAGGACTGGAAAAGGTCAGTTTTCATTCCAATCCCAAAGAATGGCAATGCCAAAGAATGTTCAAACTACCACACAATTGCACTCATTTCACATGCTAGCAAGGTAGTGCTCAAAAGCCTTCAACCTAGGCTTCAGCAGTACATGAACTGAAAACTTCCAGATGTACAAGCTGGATTTAGAAAAGCCAGATGAACCAGAGATCAAATTGCCAGCATCCGTTGGATCGTAGAAAAAGGAAGGGAATTTAAGAAAAACATCTACTCTGCTTCATTGACTATGCCAAAACCTTTAACTGTTTGGGTCACAACAAACTGTGTAAAATTCTTCCAGATCTAGATGAGAATACCAGACTACTTTGCCTGCCTCCTGAGAAACCTGTATGCAGGTCAAGAAGCAACAATTAGAACCAGACATGAAACAACTGACTGGTTCAGAATTTGGAAAGGAGTACTTCAAGGCTGTGTATTGTCACCCTGCTCATGAATAAATGGTCTTTGGGGCTACATGATTGCTCCTCTGTCTCTGAGCTGTCTGGCATTCATCTGGGCACAGAGACTGGGTGTCCTGAATCTGTTGCATTTCTGCCTTTCTTTTCAGTGGAGTCCCTGTAGTACATCTGCAGTCTAAGCATGAGTTTCTTTATACTTTCTAGGCTAGAAGAAACTAGTGGAATTAGAATCCACCTACAGACAGGACCTGAGGCTCAGAGAGGGAGAGAGACTTACCCGGGGAAACACAAAAAGAAACCTAGTTTCTCCTAATAGTATGACATCTTATTCAGCAATAGTAAATTCAGTATCATTGCTGAATAGTGCTGAATTATCGACGAACAGTGAGGAAATACAGTTGTGTATTCAGATTTCACCAGTTTTTTTAATGTACTTTGTGTGTGTATGTGTTGTGTACAGTTCGATCACTTTTTAGATTTATGTGACCACCACCACAGTCAAGATACGGAATAATTCCATCACATGGATCCCTCAGGAGATACCCTTTTGTAGTACCCAGTCCCTGAAAACCACTAATCTTTTTCTATCTCTATAATTTTGTTACTTCAAAAATATTATCTCAGTGGAATCATACTCTATCCATCTGAAAAGGGATGGAATTTTTCACTAAGCACAAGTTCCTTATTTTTTGTGTGCATCAGTAAGTTTCTTTTTATTGCTGAGTAACATTTCCAAGGTATAGATGTACCAGTTTGTTTCATCTTCACCTGTTGAAGGACATTAGCATTATTTCCAGTTTTTTGCTATTAGGAATAAAGGTGCTATGAACATTCATCAACAGTTTTCTGTTTTGACGTTAGTTGTTTTTTTTTTTTCCCCCTGGGATAAATGCCACCTGAAAGTTTATTTTACTAGGTCATGTGGCAAGTACATGTTTAGTTCATAAAAAACTGCCATTTTCTTTTCCATAGTGAGCATACCATTTTATTTTCATCAGTAATGTATGAATGATCCAGTTTCTTTGTGTCCTTGCCAGCATTTGGTGTCATCACTATTATTTTATATTAGTCATTCAGTTATTTGTGAAATAATACCTTGCTGTAGTTTTAGTCTGTAATTCTCTAATGGCTAATGATGTTGATTTCATGTGCTTATTTGCCATCTGTCTTTCCTCTTCAGTTAAACATCTGACCATGACTTGCTGTCCATTTTACAGTTTGGTCATGTTTGGTAGTTTTTTCATTCATTTTGGTTTTAGCTGCCATACACTCGTTTTTTTTTTTTTTTCTTTTTTTCTCTTTGTTCCACCTAAAATTGACTGTATATGCTGTGAGATAGTTGTTAAATGTTTACTTTCTTATTTTTTGTGTGTGATTGGTTGCCTCAGGAAAGACTCAGTCCTTTTTCTGTCAGTCTTTAATAATGCTTGCTTTTGACATTTGTTTCCATGTATGTTTAGCTTATTTGGAGGATTTATCTTTTCTATCCTCCCCCGCTCCATATTCCTATTCTGGTAGCACATAGTGTAATTAGTATTTCTTTATTTATTTGAGGATTTTTTGTTGTTGTTGTTGTTGTCTTCTTCTTCGGGTTTTTCGTTTCCTTTTTTTTTACTTAAAAAAATGTTTTTTTCTTGTGTGTTTGTTAGAATGGCTTGAAATCTGGTGGGGCAAGCCAAGCCAACCATGTTATTGTTCTTCAGGAATATAGTGCTGCTTCTTGTCCTTTTGTTCTCCCATATATATTTAGAATCTTGTCAGGTAGAGAAGGTAATTTGAATCAGCTCTACTATTGAGAGCCACTGGAAAAGCTGAATAAAAATTAAATAATCTTTAGGACATCATATAGAGTCCAAAGGGCTTCCCGTGTAGCTCAGTCGGTAAAGAATCTGCCTGCAGTGCAGGAGACCCGGGTTCGATCCCTGGGTTGGGAAGATCCCCTGGAGAAGGAAATGGCAACCCACTCCAGTATCCTTGCCTGGAAAATCTCATGGACAGAGGAACCTGGTGGATTGCAGTCCATGGGGTCGCGAAGAGTCGGGCACAACTGAGCAACTAACACACGACTAACACATATAGAGACCAAAGCTGTGAAAAATTACAGGGTGGAAGCTCTAAGGGGGAAAGAAGGCTAGTATACTGAGACTGACATTTGGGCTTTCTTTATCCCCTATGGTGTGCAGATTCTAGGAAAGACCACCAAGAGGCTGAGAAGCTAAGTAGTTAATCTTGTCACACTTAGTGGACTAGGAAGATAAAAGTTTGAGTTCATGACCTCTAAGAAGAAAACTTTTTGCTTAAATATCTTAGATTTTATGTTAAAACCTGAAGAAACTATACTCTAAATCAATGTTCCTCAATTTCAGCACTGTTGACACTGTGGATGAGATAATTCTTTGTTGTGGGAAACTGTCTTGTACATTGAAAGATGTTTAGCTACATCCCTCTCTCTATTCAGTAGACACCTGTACCAACCCCTTCTTGTATTTTCATTGTGATGATGGAAAATGTTTCCATATATTGCCGAATGTTCTCTGGTGAACAAAGTCACCCCCTTTTAAGAAGTACTAAGTAGTACACTGAATTAGACCAGGCTTTATAGGAATTAAAGCCCAGTGTTCAGTCATCTCCATCACTGGTTTACAATGATCTGAGCTTTAAGCTGCTTTATCCTTTGCTTTAAGCTGCTTGTTAAAAAGAAAGTTATTCTATCCCTGGGAAGATAATATTACCAGAAGCTTCAAATTATCTTTACTTTCTGTGTATAGTGTCTGACAAAACCAGTTAGAAGATCTCTGTCCAGCCTAAAAGGATACAGGGATGAAAAACCAAATAAAACCAATGTACAGTAGAAACAGATGAATAGAATATCTACATAATGGTATAATGAAGACTCAAACTGTAAAATAAAGACATATTCAAGAAAATTAAAAATGAAAGTGAATCAAGAGGACATTGTAGAACTCAAATACCACAGTTAGTAGCAAATTAACTGGTCAGATTGCACAATAGTGACTGTGGATATTTTTTATTGCAATTACATCAATTTAGGAAGTACTAATATCTTTATTGACATTTCATTCTGTGCTGTTTTCTGCATGTATTTATGTATTTTTAAATATGTTTCAGTGATTTTTAAATTTAGAAAAATATTTTTTGTCTTCATTCATTGGACTGTCACTGAAGTGGTAAATAGATGTGATTTCAGACTTAAAATTTATCCATATTATATTTGTCTCTGCTGGTTAAGGAAGTTTTCATATTTTGTCTGATTCTTTTTATTATAAATAGATACCGAATTTTATGGAATACTGCATCTGATGATCATATTTTTCTCTACTTTTGCACTACATTGAAAAACAAAAGTTTTTTATATACTACAAAGATGTTTCATACAGGACTAAGATTTTTCTTGCATTGTTCTCACTCCTAGATGAACACCAGTTTTGGATTCTGTATCCAGGTTGGTTATGTTACAGATTTTATTATCAAGGTCGAAGCTGCTTAGAATGACAGTTTCTGATAGCAATATTCAGAGGCACTTTGTCAGACTGCTCTGTCTGACCTTATCCTCTGTGAGGTAGTGTCTCCATTTTTCTAGGTCAGTTCTTTCTGTGAAGGACCAGAACTTCCGAGCTAGGAAACAAATTAAAAAACAAAATAAATCACAGTTTAAAACAAAATTGCCTGAATGTACTCATAGGGCATGTAATTATAGATTATATTAACTTGTGTTCACTACTATTTTAATTCAAAACATGGAATTGATAAAATTTGATTATTGATGTATTAAAGTGAAGGCCAAGTTAGATGTATTTTCGTAAATCTAAAAAGAATTAAGTCTCAATTAAAAAACCCACAAATTTGTTTCAACACAAATTTATATTAGGAAAGACTAGCAAAGACCATGTTGTTGTGTTTCTCCTTTATTAATCAAAACTTTTTATGCCAATAAATCAGATTTAATAGTGCCAGAAAAGTGTTACATGCCAAAGGATGATAGAATATGTCTGTTACCACCTTTGAGTTAGTGTTTAATGTATTCTGTGACAGTAGTCTCCCCTCCCTCCCCCAGCCCCAGAGTTTAGTCAGTACAGTCTTTGAAGGTTATTTAAGGGTGCCACGTATCATTCAAGTTACTCCTTTGCTTTTTAGCAGCACTCAGAATAATCTTGGATTTTAGTACATTTTATTTCTTTAGTTGTCTTGAGAAACAACGTAGTGATTTCATTTTGGCATTTGACTTAAGGAAATATGTTTATACTTAGAAGTAAATTTTGTTGAAAAAAGCTTTGAGTGTTTAAATATCCAAAATTTAACAGAAATGAGATCAAGGTGAAGTGAGCCTTGTACTTCATTTGCAGGCACTGAAAAAAATCTTAAGACAAGATAGCAAGTGTTCATATGAAGAGATTGTTAAAAGGCATTTCCTTATTTTTGTAGCAGGATAACTGTGGTTATTGCTTTTAGGTTTCTGCCTCATAATTTGTAACTACTGGATCGTAACTATTTAAATAGGTGGGAAAATTTTGCAGGGCAGTCATGATGGTAGTAGCATTTTTACTCAGATTTTTTCTTTGGGAGAAATTTCTGCTGCTGCTGCTGTCACTTCAGTTGTGTCTGACTCTGTGCGATCCCATAGAGGGCAGCCCACCAGGCTCCCCGTCCCTGGGATTCTCCAGGCAAGAACACTGGAATGGGTTGCCGTTTCCTTCTCCAATCCAGGGAAGTGAAAAGTGAAAGTGAAGTTGCTCAGTCGTACCCGACCCTCAGCGACCCCATGGACTACAGGCTTCCAGGCTCCTCCGTCTGTGGGATTTTCCAGGCAAGAGTACTGGAGTGGGGTGTCATTGCCTTCTCCGATTCATGTTATGTCTTACATTTAAATAATCTGTCTCATTTAATATAAATTAATATATTTTAAGGTTAATAGTTTTCATAATCTATAGATAGAATAGATGGAAGGAAATCTGTAGATCTATAGAGGGATTAGACAGCATATTATTATATTATAGAGAAGGAAATGGCAACCCACTCCAGTACTCTTGCCTGGAGAATTCCGTGGACAGAGGAGCCTGGTGGGCTACTGTCTGTGGGGTTGCACAGAGTCGAACACGTCTGAAGCAATTTAGCATAGCATAGATAGAATATGCTAAGAATCCTAAATCTTGTGAAATAGAATTAAAATATAATGGTTTCTACATAATTGCCTATTTAAATTTCTTAAATATAACCAAAACCAGTGCCTCAGATTGAGTAGAGAGTCTTCCTTTTAGCAGAGTTAAAATACATAAACTATATTAAACTTTTTGATATGACTGTCTATTAGGCATTAAGATTATGTTAGATGCTAGCACATGTTATGTACTTGGGATAGAAAGATACAAAGTTATTTATCAGTGTTCTCAAGAAATACACTGTCTAGGAAGGAAAACACTTAGTTTTAAAAAAATTATTCCCATATTTGTGCATTTATATATATGTGTGTTGACTTTCAATTTTGTTAACAAAATCATATCTAATATAAATGAGCTATGACATTAAGCCCTTACTGGTACAACTTTGGAAATAAACCCAACACTTCACACATGTCCACAAATATAATATTATTTTATTTATTTATGAAAATATCTGTATATCTATTTATAATAATTTAGGGGGCTAGAATCTTTCTTTCTTGAAAATACTTTGTCTTTTTTGGGAGTGGGGGCATCCTGAGCAGCTTGTGGGATCTTAGTTTCCCTACCAGGGATTGAGCCTGGGCTCTCAGCAATGAAAGCACAGAGTCCTAACCACTGGACCGCCAGGGAATTCTTGGAATATTTTGTTCTTTTAGCATGAAAAATTTCAAATATACACAAATTTGAGAGTTATCAGTGTACTGCCAATTTTTTTCCCAATACTCTCAGATCATTCTATTGGTTAGTGTTTCAGCGTTTTAAACTTTCTCTTTTTATTGAGTAATCACTGCATATAAATTTAATCAAAGAAAGTTTAAAATCCTGAAAATCTCTCTTCTTTCTAAAGTGTGCTTAACCACCATCTGACTTGTTTGTTTCTTGCCGTTTCCTTTCCACTCATGCACATACATATTAGGACTGTGGTCTCCATAGGCAGGAATTTTGTTGATGTACTGATGTATCTATCTCCTTTGCTAATACCAGTGCCGGGTACATATCAGGGTCTCCAGAAACATTTGTTCAGTGAATAAGTGTGTCTAAATAAGAATTTTCTTTTCCATTGGACTTCTCTGTCTATATCTTGTAGTCAATCTAAAATAATTTTATGGTGTTTTATGTGTACTAATCTGGTCTCCATCACTACTGGAAGCTCCTTGGATTGTGGGCCATATTTTGTGCTACTCCCTCCCTTAAAGAGTCTTAGCATGCTCTTCACTGAGATAAGACATGAGTTTGAGTTATGGGCTCAGACGTTTACTTAGTTTTGTGAAATTTGATTATTTTTCTGAACCTTGATTTCTCAAGCTATTACATATTAAAATGGTATTTGTTATAAGGATAAACTAGATAGTGTTGAGTACATTCAAGATAAATTATTTATAAATTGAGAGAATGCATAATGTGGTCCGTGGTGTGAATAAGCTTAATAAGATTTAGCCATTGTCATTGTTTAGATGATGAAAAGTATTGATTAATTTTTGTTTTATTGTTATTTACAGTCATTTTCAAGAAGAAAAAAAGCCAGGTCTCTTGTACCTGTCATCTCATTTTATATCACATTTAAGTATACTAAGAATATATGAGAGTTGGTTCTTAGTTTTCTGTTACCTTTCTTGCACTCAGTGTTCCTGTTTTCTGAATGAATAGCCATTATTTACCAACTTGCACTTCCAGACACGTTAGTATTATCTCTAGGCTCAATTAGTTTGTTGTAGCCATTGAGCTTTCCCTGTATTTTTGACTAGGCGCTTACCTTTCATGACTCTGAATGAAACGTTTCTTGACTTTTCTCTCTTACTTAAAGTCTCAGCCCAGCCCTGCTTGGCTTTTGGCTAGGTAACCATTTCTGTCCTATGCTCTCCTCTCTCTATTCTTTGCCCAGTAGTGTCTAATTTTCATTTATATGGGAATTTTTCATACATCAGTTTTTTTTAAAAAAATTGGAATATAATTGTTTTACACTGTGTGTGAATCAGTTATGAAAGTGAAAAAGAAAGTGTAAGTTGCTCAGTCATGTGTGACTCTTTGCGACCCCATGAGCTATACAGTCCATGGAATTCTCCAGGCCAGAATACTGGAGTGGTAGCGTTTCCCTTCTCCAGGGGATCTTCCCAACCTAGGGATTGAACCCAGGTCTCCCAAATGGCAGGCAGATTCTTTACCAGCTGAGCCACAATGAGAAACCCAAGAGTACTAGAGTGGGTAGCCTATCCCTTCTCGAGCGGATCTTTCCAACCCAGGAATTGAACCGGGGTCTCCTTCATTGCAGGTGGATTCTTTACCAACTGAGCTATCAGGGAAGCCCTATGTGAATCAGTTTTATATATATATATATATATATATATATATATATATATATATATATATATATATATATAAACTACATCCCCTCCCTCTTGGGACTATCCCACCCAACCCTGCTTCCCAACCCTCTGGGTCATCACAGAGCACCAAGCTGAGCTCCCTGTGCTAAACAGCATCTTCCAACCAGCTAGCTGTTTTCAACATGGTGGTGTATGTATGTCAGTGCTGCTCTCTAAATTCAGCACACCCTCTCCTTCCTGCCATTTCCACAAGTCCATTCTCCATGTTTACATCTCTGTTCCTGCCCTGTGAATAGATTCAGCAGTACCATTTCCCTAGATTCCATATATATGTGTTAATATACAATATTTGTTTTTCTCTTTCTGACTTACTCCACTCGGTGTGTCAGACTCTTAGGTGTATCCACATCACTACAAACGACCCACTTTCATTCCTTTTTATGACCGAGTAACATTCCACTGTATATATGTACTATATCTTTATCGGTTGATGGACTTTTAGATTGCTTCCATGTCCTGGCTATTGTAAATAATGCTGCAATGAACACTGGGGTACATGTGTCTTTTTGAGCTGTTTTTCCAGGGTATATGCCCAGGAGTGAGATTGCTGGGTCATATGGGTAGTTTTATTTTTAGTTTTTTAAGGAACCTCCATACTGTTGTGCATAGCGGTTGTATCAATTTACGTATCTACCAATAGTGCAAGTGGATTTCCTTTTCTCCATACCCTCTGTAACATTAATTGTTTATAGGCCTTTTTTGATGATGGTCATTCTGACCTGTGTTAGATGATAACTCATCGTAGTTTTTATTTGCAGTTCTCTAATAATAAGTGAGTCTGAGCATCTTTTCATGTGGCATCATGTTGTTGGCTGCCTGTATGTCTTCTGTGGATAAATGTCGGTTCGCCCATTGTTTCATTGCGTTGTTTATTTTATACTGAGCTGCATGAGCTGCTTGTATATTTTGGAAAGTTATCCTGTGTCATTTGCTTCGTTTGCAGATATTTTCTCCCATTCTGAGACTTGTCTGTCTAGCCTTACATTTAGATCTTTAATCCATTTTGAGTTTATTTTTGTGTATGGTGTTAGGAAGTGTTCTAATTTCACTCTTTTACATGTAGCTGTCCAGCTTGCCCATCACCACTTACTGAAGAGGCTGTCTTTCTTCATTGCATATTCTTGCCTCCTTTGTCAAAGACACAGTGACCATAGGTCTGTGGGTTTCTCTGTGGGCTTTCTATTCCATTGATCTGTGTTTCTTTTTTGTGCTAGAAAGCTACTGTCTTCATTACTGTAGGTTTGTAGTATAGGGAGCCTGATTCCTCCAGCTCTGTTTTTCTTTCTCAAGATTGCTTTGGCTATTCAAGGTACACTGTGTTTCCATACAAATTGTAAAATTTTTCGTTCTAGTTATGTGAAAAATGGCCTTGGTAATTTGATAGGCATTGCATTGAATCTGTGGATTGCTTTCTGCAGTACAGTCATTTTCACATTATTGATTCTCCCAACCTAAGAACACGATATATCTCCATCTGTTTGTGTCCTCTTTCGTCAGTATGTTATAGTTTTCTGCACACAGGTCTTTTTCTCCTTAGGTAGGTTGTTAATTCCTATGTATTTTATTGTTTTTGTTGTAGTGGTAAGTGGGGTTGTTTCCTTAATTTTTCTTTCTCATTTTCTGTTGCTGCTGCTGCTAAGTCGTATCATTCGTGTCCAACTCTATGCGACCCCATAGACGGCAGCCCACCAGGCTCCTCTGTCCCTGGGATTCTCCGGGCAAGAATACTGGAGTGGGTTGCCTTTTTTTGTTGTTAGTGGATAGGAATACAAGAGATTTCTGTTCTGTGTATTAATTTTGTACCCTGAAATTTTACTAAATTAATTGATTAGCTAGTTTTTTGGTGGTATATTTTGGATTTTCTGTGTGTAGTAAGTATCATGTCATCTGCAAACACTGACAGTTTTACTTCTTCTTTTCCAATTTGGATTTCTTTTATTTCTTTTTGTTCTTGATTGCCATGGCTAGGACTTCCAAAACTATATATTGAATTAACAGTGACAAGAGTGGGCACCCATGTCTTCTTCCTGATCTTAAAGAAAATGCTTTCATTTTTTTCACCATTGAGAATAATGTGTGTTGTTGGTTTGTCATATATGGGCTTTGTTTTGTTGAGGTGTGCATGTTACTCACTCAGTTGTGTCCGACTCTTTGTGACCCCGTGGACTGTAGCCTGCCAGGTTCCTCTGTCCATGGAATTCTGCAGGCAAGAAGACTGGAGTGAGTAGCCATTCCTTTCTCCATGGGATCTTCCTGACCCAGGGATCAAACTCAGGTCTCCTGCATTGCAGGCAGACTGTTGACTGTCTGAGCCACCAGGGAAGCCCCTATGTTGAGGTAATTTTCCTCTGTGCCCACTTTCTGAAAAGTTTTTATCATAAAGGGATATTGAATTTTGTAGAATGCTTTTTCTGCATCTTTTGAGATTATTGTCATATGGTTTTTATCCTTCAGTTTGTTTGTATGGTATATCATACTGATTGATTGGTGTTTATTGAGGAATGCTTTCATCCCTGGGATCAATCCCACATGATTATAGTGTGTGATCCTTTTAATGTGTTGTTTGATTGCTTGCTAATAATATTTTGAGGATTTTTATGACTGTTCATCAGTGATACTGGCATTAATTTTATTTTCTTACGCTGTCTTGTCTGGTTTTAGTATCAGGGTGATGGTGGCCTTGAATTTGGAAGTGTTCCTCCCTCTGCAGTTTTTTGGAAGAGCTTGAGAAGGATAGGTGTTAAGTTCAGTTCAGTTGCTCAGTTGTGTCTGACTCTTTGCCACCCCGTGGACTGTAGCACGCCAGGCTTCCCCTGTCCATCACCAACTCCCAAGATTGCTAAAACTCATGTCCATCCCATCCAACCATTTCATCCTCTGTTGTTCCCTTTTCCTCCTGCCTTGAATCTTGCCCAGCATTAGGGTCTTTTCCAGTGAGTGAGTTCTTCGTATCAGACGGCCAAAGTACTGAAGCTTCAGCTTCAGCACCAGTCCTTCCAATGAATATTCAGGACTGATTTCCTTTAGGATGGACTGGTTGGATCTCCTTGCTTTCCAAGGGACTCTCAAGAGGCTTCTCCCAACACCACAGTTCAAAAGCATCAATTCTTCGGCACTTAGCTTTCTTTATAGTCCAACTCTCACATCCCTACATGACTACTGGAAAAACCATAGCTTTGACTAGATGTACCTTTGTCTGCAAAGTAATGTGTCTGCTTTTTAATATGCTGTCTAGGTTGGTTGTAGCTTTCATCCAAGAAGCAAGTGTCTTTTATTTTCATGGTTGCAGTCACTAGTCCCAGTGATTTTGGAATCCAAGAAAATAAAGTCTGTCACTGTTTCCATTGTTTCCCCATCTGTTTGCCTTGAAGTGATCGGACTGGATGCCATGATCTTTGTTTTCTGAATGTTGAGTTTTAAGCCAACTTTTTCACTTCCCTCTTTCACTTTCATGACATTGCTTGTGAAGTAATCAGTCCCTGGGCTCTTGTTTGTTGGGAAATTTTTAATCATAGTTTCAATTTAAGTGCTTGTGATTGGTCTGTACATATCTTCTGTTTCTTCATGGGTCAGTTGTGGAAAGTTGTACTGTTCTGAGAATTTGTCCATTTCTTCCAGGTTGTTCATTTTACTGTCATATAGTTGCTCTCATGATGTCATATAGTTGCTCTCATGATGATTTATATTTCTGTGGTGTCAGTTGCAACTTCTCCTTTTTCATTTCTAGTTTTATTGATACGAGTCTTTTGTCTTTTTTTGTTGATGAGTCTGGTTATTGGTTTATTTGTTTTGTTTGTTTATCTTTTCAAAGAACCAGGTTTTAGTTTTATTGATCTTTGCCGTCGTTTTAATTCTTTTTCATTTAGTTTTGCTCTGATCTTTATGATTTCTTTCCTTCTGGTAACATTGGGAGTTTTTGTTGTTGTTGTTGTTTCTTGAGGTAGAATTGTATTACTATAAAGAACATACATTGAGTTAGTTTTCTTCTGGTGCCTGGAACTTTCTACCTTAGATATTTTCTGCCTCAGTGTTCTAAGCCCAGTAGGGCCACAGAGACTATGGCCTGGCATTCTTCCATATGCTTTCCTTGAGTGAGTTTTCCTGGAAGAAAATGAGGACGGAGGCCAAAACAGTAAGACATTCCACAGAAAAGAAAAATAATATACTGATTACAGATTTCATTTGTAATAGAAATGCAAAAATAGACAAATGGAGACTATGGAATTATTATGAAACATATGTACACTTTCTTAAAACTTTCAAGAAAGATATGAACAGTGCAAAACAAAAAATTGAAGAGAGAATAATTCAGTTTAAACAGCTACAATTGAATACAAAAATAAGATAAATAATAGAATGATCTGTTAGAAGAATGAAATAGTTAATTGGAAGATTACAGTGAGATGATGTCACAGAAAAAAGCAGGAAAGGTTATGAATATAGAATATGTAAGGAAAGATTGAGAGATATTGAAAAAAATAAGGGTACTAATTTTCAGATGAAAGGACTCTGAGGAAAGGAAAAAAGAAGTAGAGGAGAATATATTTGAAGGAATAAAGAGGATAGGCTTTCCCAAATTAGAGACAGGGAAGAAGTGCAAGGAGGAAAGGTGGGATGAGTATTTTTAGATTAAAAAAGTTCCATAGAAGAGTCAAAGGAGAGATCAGTAAAAACCCACAACACAAGATTAAATGTAAAACTGTCAAACAGGAAGAAAGCTCTAAAACTTCTCAGAAGATGGGAGAGAAGTCCCATTAAATGAAGAATTAGATAATATCACATTTTAACAGCAATTCTGAATACGAACAGGAAATGCCTTCATATTTACAAAAGTTTGAAAAGAACTTGAAATTTTTCATCTAGTCAAACTGCCATTCAAATATAAAAGCAAAATAAAAAATGTTAGCATGCATGTTAAGTCTCCAAAGGTCTGCTATATAGACTTTCACTTTAAAAATAGCTCTAGGGCTTCCCTGATGGCTTAGTGGTAAAGAGTCTGCCTGGCATTGCAGGAGACACAGATTCGATCCCTGATCCGGGAAAATCTCACATTTTGTGGGGCAAAAAAGCCGAGGGACCTCAGCCATTGAGCCTGTGCTCTAGGCTCCAGGAACTGCAGCTGCTGAGTCCACGCGCCGCCGCCGCTGATGTCTGCACAGCATAGAGCCAGTGCTCCGTGGCAGGAGAAGCCACCGCAAGGAGAAGCCTGCACACTGCAACCGAGACAGCCCTTGCCCTCTGTAGCTGAGAAAAACCATTGCAGCAGTGAAGACCCAGCACAGCCAAAGATAAATAAATGAATAATTTTTAAAAAATGAAAATAGATTTAAATGAAACATTGAAATGAACAGACAAAATTTTAAAACTGAAAGAGATACATGAAGTAAAGGTAATAAAATACTTGTTACTTTTTTTTCCCCCTAAACAAATGGAGCTGAGACCAAAGAATAGAGAAAATACTAATCCAGAATTAAAAGCTTATATCAGTACTTTCCAAACTGTGTTGAAGGAACATTAATTGTTTTAATTTTTAATTTTTCAGACCTAACTTTCATACATTTTAAAAAATCATAAACATTGATGTCTTAGCAAAGTCACACTGGTATAAAAATTTTTACACATGTATTCTCATCTCCTGTACTTTGTAGACAAGAAATAGATACTTTCAAAAGGCAGACTGTTGATAGGAAGGAAAATTGCAGAAAAGACTTGAAAATCTACTATAAATGCAGTCATTGTATACAAGGATTTATGTAAAACATGAACATGGCAGAAATATAAGATATAAAAACCCAAGTGAATATTTAGTGATGAAAAAAAGTACAGTTACTGAAATGAAAAATTAATATTAGATGCAGTAAAAGAAAAGATCAGTGATCGTAAGGTAATAATATAACTATTCCAAATGAGGGACAAAGAAAACTGGAGGGGAAGGTCACAGGAAAGTCTTGGTGGCCTATTGGATTATATCAGACATTCTGACATATCCATGATTATTGTTCCACCAAGGAGGCAGCTAACAAAAATATTTGATGAAATGATGTCCCAAAACTTTTGATACTGGGAAGAGCATTATAAATCGGCAGACTCAAGAAGCTCAGAGTAACACAAACAAAACAAACACACCAAAAAGGAAAACAGTTACATACCTGAGAAAGAAAATGCTCAAAGTAGCAAGTGAATATAGGGCTTTCCTGGTAGCACAGCTGGTAAAGAATCCACCTGCAATGCATGAGACCCCAGTTCAATTCCTGGGTCGGGAAGAATCCAGTATTCTTGGGCTTCCCTAGTGGCTGAGATGGTAAAGAGTCCACCTGCAGTGCAGGAGACCTGGGTTCGATACCTGGGTAGGGAAGATCCTCTGGAGGAGGACATGGTAACTTTGCCTGGAGAATCTCCATGAATGGAGACCAGCAGGATACAGTCCATGGGATTGCAAAGCGTTGGACATGACTGAGGACCTAAGCACAACACCGCACGTGAATAAAGACAAGTTACCGTCAGGTGAACAAATGGACTTCTTGCCAGACAGTTTTCAGTCCACAGAGTAGTGGAATGGCATTTTTAAAGTGCTGAAAGAAAACAGTAAACCTACAATTATTTATGCAGAAAACAAAAACTTCTGAATAAAAATGAAAAGACTTATCTAATCAAACAGATGCTAAGTGAATTTGTTACTAGCAGACATGGAGTTCAAAAGTGTTAAGGGCCTTTTGGCAGAAGAACAATGATATTGCGTGAAAACTTGAATCTACACAAGAGGACTGACGCCTGAAATAAATTGTTAATTTTTTGAAAACAGATTTTTTTTTTTAAAGCTTTTCATGTGTGTGGTTTTGGGGTTTTTTGGAGAGTTTTTTAGTTTCTTTAAATGGCCCTTGACTTATTTGTTTGTTCACTAAATTTAGTTTAAAAATCATAAAACATTTTTTTACAAAAGAGTGCATTGCTTTCTGCACACTTCTCTGAATAGATGCCAGGAATATATGGATTATTCCCATTTAAGTTATTAGATGTCTAAGCTGGATTTAGAAAAGGAAGAGGAACCAAAGATCAAATTGCCAACATTCACTGGATCATAGAGAAGACAAAGGAATTCCAGAAAAACATCTATTTATGTTTCATCGACTATGCTAAAGCCATCAACTCTGGATTGTAACAAACTGGAAAGTTCTTAAAGAGATGGAAATACCAGACCATCTTACCTGTCTCCTAAGAAACCTATATGTGTGTCAGGAAGCAACAGAACCCTGTATGGAACAGCTGATTGGTTCAATATTGAGAAAGGAATACGACCTGGCTGTCTGCTGTCACCCTGTTTGTTTAATCTATAGGCTGAGCACATCATGAGAAAGACCGGACTGGATGAGTTACAAGTTGGACTCAAGATAGGCAGGAGTAACATCAACAACCTCAGGGACAGGGGTGATCCTCTCTAATGGCAGAAAGTAAAGAGGAACTAAAGAGCCTCTTGATGAGGATGAAGGAGGAGAGTGAAACACTCAGCTTAAAACTCAATATTTAAAAAAGAAAAACAACTAAGATCATGGCATCCGGCCTCATTACATCATGGCAGATAGAAGGGAAAAAGGTGGACGTAGTAACAGATTGCCGCCTCTTGGGCTCTCAAATCACTGTGGACGGTGACTGCATCTATGAAATCAGAAGACGATTGCTTCTTGGCAGGAAAGCAATGACAAACCTAGACAGTGTCTTGAAAAGCAGAGACATTACTCTGCCGACAAAGGTCATATGGTTGTGAGAGCTGGGCTATAAAGAGGGCAGAAGGCCAAAGAATTGATACCTTCTATCTCTGGTGGTGCAGAAGACTCTGGAGAGTCTCTTGGACAGCAGGGAGATCAAATCAGTCAATCTTAAGGGAAATCAACCCTGAATATTCATTGGAAGGTCAGAAGCTGAAGCTCTAATACTTTGGCCACCTGTTGTGACCAGCTGACCCTTTGGAAAAGTCCCTGATGCTGGAAAAGATTGAGGGCAGAAAGAGAAGAGGGTGTCAGAGGATGAGATGGCTGGATGGCATCCCTGATGCAATGGACATGAACTTGGGCAAACTTCAGGAGATGATAAGGGACAGGGATAGCGTGTTGTACTCCATGGGGTTGCAAAGAGTCAAGATATGACTGGGTGACTGAACAACAACAACAACTAGGTTATTAGAGTATATTGAGCAGAGTTCCCTGTGCTATGTATGTAATAGGTCCAGCCACTGACTGATTAAAGCAAAAATCTGTCAGTTTGCTAACAGGTAAAATTAAGGTGTATCATGACATTAGTATAAAGAACAGGAGGGAGGAATAAAAGTGTACTGTTGAAAGAATTCTGCTTTATAAATGAAATGATACATTATTTGAATGTAGACTATAATAAGTTAATGATGCTCATTGTAAACCCTAGAGCAGTCATTGGAAACAGTGAAGAGATATAGTAAGTAAGTCATTAGTAAAAATAAAAATATAAACTAAAATAATCCCAAGAGGGGAAAAAGACAATAAATGGACAAATACAAATCAAATTGCCAGATGGTAGATTTAAAACTAAACAAATCAGTATTTAAAAGAACTGTAGATTTCCCAAGCACCCCAATTAAATGGCAAAGACTATTAAATGGGAACTAAAGCAAATCCCAGCTATATGCCATCTAGGAGTAAAGCACATTAAATATAAAATAAAAGACACTCAGATATTAAGAAGTAAAAGTATGGAGATGAAAAAGCTCTTCAAGCACCAGTTAAAATAGAAGTGAACTGGCTGTGTTAATATCAGATAAATTGCACTTGAGAACAAGGAATAGGTACACTATAAACTTAAAATTTTTCTAGCTAGAAATTATGGGTCAGTAACAGTTACCTGGAAAATGTGGCAATTTATAGAGATTTAATGCTCTTGAGAGTCCCTTGGATACAAGGAGATCCAACCAGTCCATTCTGAAGGAGATCTGCCCTGGGATTTCTTTGGAGGGAATGATCCTGAAGCTGAAACTCCAATACTTTGGTAACCTCATGCGAAGAGTTGACTCATTGGAAAAGACTCTGATGCTGGGAGGGATTGAGGGGCAGGAGAAGAAGGGGACGACCGAGGATGAGATGGCTGGATGGCATCACAGACTTGATGGACATGAGTCTGAGTGAACTCCAGGAGATGGTGATGGACAGGGAGGCCTGGTGTGCTGCGATTCATGGGGTCGCAAAGAGTCGGACACGACTGAGCGACTGAACTGAACTGAACTGAATGCACTACTAAGTGAGTCAAAGAGCAAAGTCACAAGGAAATTAAGAAAATATTTTCAGCTGAGTAAAAATGAAAACAATAACATTCGTGAGATGCAGCTAAAATGTTGCACTTAACAGAAAAGTTATACCTTGAAATCCTTATATGAGAAAGGAAGAAAGGATCAAAATCAGTGATTGAAGAAACTAGAACTTGAGACTCTGAAAAAAGAGAAAATTAAATTCACAGTAGGAAAGGAAATAGAGAAATTAGTGAAATAAAACAGTATCAATGAAATCATGAGCTGGTTCTTTGAAAAGATTAATAAAGTTGATAAGCCTCAAGCATGACCAAGAAGGTAGAATATATACATTGCTATGTATAAGAGATGCAAAGAGATTATCACTACAGATCTGCATCATTAGAAGGATAAAGAGACTATAATGGAAAACTTTATATTTAAAAATGTGATTATTTTCTTGAAATGAGCAAATTCCTTGAGACACAAACGCCAAAGCTTACTGAGAAAGAAATGGATTACTTGAATTAGCTCTCTATGTATTAAAAAAATTTAATTTATGATGAGGTACTTTTGCAGAAAGTAAACTATATGCACTAATCAGTCTCACTGGTGAATTCTATCACACATATTTAAAGAAGAAATAATACCAGACCTACACATAAACAATAAAATGATGTCAGTTCTGCATTATATTCATTTATAGATATAATGCAAATTTGGTCATACATATAGTGGAGTTCTTTTTGAAGTTGATAAAGTAAATTTTATTTGGAAAAATGAAGACTAAAAATAATGTACATTTTGAAAGAAGATCCAGCTGTAGGTGGTCATTTTTTTCTATGAATTAAAAGGATGTCTGTGAAGCTCCAGCAGTTAAAACAGTGTGACATTTGACATCAGAATAGACAAATTGACCAATGCAATAAAATATCTGCCTGCTAAACAAAACTGAGCATGCTTTGAAATTTTGATTTGTGACAGAGATAAAGCATCAGAAAAGGAGGGACTTTACTACATATACAGCTGGGGGAGAATGATAGCCTATGGAAAAAGATGAAATTGACTCTTTCCCAAATAAATATAGACATACACACACACACACACACACACACACACACACACACACACACACACAGTCATTGAATGGGTTCACAAGGACCTGATGAGTACACTTTTCAGTATCAAAAAAATCGGGTAATTGAGTATATTAAGTAATTTCTATAAATTAATAGCACACAAGAACATTAATGGGGGATGAGGAAGAAGGGCAGATAAATTAGCAGACATTACATAGAAATGATTTCTTAAAACAGTCCTGAATATTCATTGGAACGACTGATGCTGAAGCTGAAACTCCAGTACTTTGGCCACCTGGTGCAAAGAACTCACTCATTGGAAAAGATTCTAATGCTGGGTAAGATTGAAGGCAGGAAGAAATGGGGACAAGGGAGGATGAGATGATTGGATGGCATCACCGACTCGATGGACATGAGTTTGAGCAAGCTCCAGGAGTTGGTGATGGACAGAGAAGTCTGGCGTGCTGCAGTCCAAGGGGTTGTAAAGAGTTGGACACGACTGAGCAACTGAACTGAACTGACTGACATGGAAATGGAAATACTGCGTGATTAATAATCACAGGACTAGAAAATACCAGTTTTTGTTCCAGTCCCAAAGAAGGGCAATGCCAAAGAAATATTCAGACTACTGCACAATTACACTCAGTTCAAATGCTAGCAAAGAAAAGCTCAAAATTCTCCAAGCTAGGCTTCAACAGTACATGAACTGAGAAATTCCAGATGTTCAAGCTGGATTTAGAAAAGGCAGAGGAACCAGAGATCAAATTGCTACCATCCATTAGATCATAGAAAAAACAAGAATTCCAGAAAAACATCTGCTTCATTGACAATGCTAAAGCCTTCGACTATGTGGACCACAACAAGCTCTAGAAAATTCTTCAAGAGATGGGAACACCAGACCACCTGACCTGCCTCCTGAGAAACCTGTATGCAGGTCAAGAAGCAACAGTTCGGACTAGGCATGGAACAACTGACTGGTTCAGAATTGGGAAAGGAATACGTCAAGGCTGTATATTGTTACCTTGTTTATTTAACTTATATGCAGAGTACATTGTGTGAAATGCCAGGTTGGATGAAGCACAAGCTGGAATCAAGATTGCTGAGAGATGTATCAGTAACCTCAGATATGCAGATGACACCACCTTTATGGCAGAAAGTGAAGAGGAACTAAAGAGCCTCTTGAAAGTGAGAGAGGAAAGTGAAAAAGCTCACTTTAAAACTCAGCATTCAAAAAACTAAGATCATGGCATCCAGTCCCATCACTTCATCTCAAATAGTTGGGAAAACAATAGAAACAGTGACAGACTTTTATTTTCTTGTGCTCCAAAATCACTGCCGATCATGACTGCAGTGATGAAATTAAAAGACGCTTGCTCCTTGGACGAAAAGCTATGACAAACCTAGACAGCATATTAAAAAGCTGAGACTTTACTTTGCTGACAAAAGTCCATGTAGTCAAAGGTATGGTTTTTGCAGTAGTCATGTATTGATGTGAGAGTTGGACCATAAAGAAGGCTGAATTGACGCTTTTGAACTAGTTGGAGAAGACTCTTAAGTCCTTTGGATTGCAGGGAGATCAAGTCAGTCAGTCCTAAAGGGAATCAGTCCTGAATATTTATTGGAAGGACTGATGCAGAAGCTGAAGCTCCAATACTTTGGCCACCTGATGCGAAAAGAGCAGACTCATTAGAAAAGACTGATGCTGTGAAAGAAGCCAGGAGGAAAAAGGGATAACAGTGGAAGAAATGGTTGAATGGCATCACTGAGTTAGTGGGCATGAGTGTGAGCAAGCTCCGGGCGATGGTGAAGGATAGGGAAGCTTGGTGTGCTGCAGTTCAATGGGTTTGCAGAGTCAGACATGCCTGAGCGACTGAAAAACAACAGCAATAATCACATCGTATTCAGTGATAAGGAAGATATGTTCTATTTTTTATTTATTATTTGGCTGCATCGAGTCTCTGTTTTGGCATACAGAACTTCACTGCAGCGTGTGTGCTTCTCTCTTACTTGTGGAGTGTGGGCTTAGTTGCCCAATAGCATGTGGTGTTTCAGTTATCTCACCAGGTATCGAACCCATGTCCCCTGCATTGCAGGACAGTTGTTAACCACTGGACCAGCAGGAAAGTCCCAGAAATATTTTAAATGTGACATTTACAGGTGTTTGGAAGAGTCCACATAGTTGGGATATCTAACTTTCCTGGTGGGTATGTAGAATGATGGACTAATTTGATAAAATTGCTTGGTATTCTAACATTACTCATATAGCTTTTGTGAATCAGTCCTTGTGTTTATTACATTAAAAATAAAATAACATGGGCTTCACTGGTGGTCTAGTGGTTAAGAATCCACCTTGTAATGCAAGGGACACCTGTTCAATCCCTGGTCCAGGATATCCTATTCACTGTGGAATAACTAAGCCCGTGCACCACAATTACTGGGCTGATGCTCTAGAGTGCAAGAACTGCAACTGCTGAATCCTTTGTGCCTAGAACCCGTGGATAGCAAAAAGAGAAGCTACTGCAATGAGAAGCCTGTGTGCCACAACTATAGAAAGCTTGCACACAGCAATGAAGACCCACCAGGGGCAAAAAATAAATAAAATAACAATAAATGTTTATAGTTTAGCTTTATGTGCCAGAGAAAAGGCACATTTTCAGAATCTGATTTTTGTGTTTAGACTGCAGCCATGGAATGAAAAGACTCCTGCTCTCTAGAAGAAAAGCTATTAGAAACCTAGACTGTTTATTAAAAAGCAGAGACATATACTTTGCTGATAGAGGTCCGTATAGTCAAAGCTATGATCTTTTCCAGTAGTCACATATGGATGTGAGGGTTGTCATAAAGAAGGCTAATGCTGAAGAATTGATGCTTTCAGTTGTGATGTTGGAGAAGAGTCTTGGGAGTCCCTTGGATTGCATGGAGATCAAACGAGTCAATCATGAAGGAAATCAACCATGAATATTCATTGGGAGGACTGATGCTGAAACTGAAGCTTCAGTACTTTGGCCACCTGATATGAAGAGCCAGCTCATTGGAACAGACCCTGATGCTGGGAAAGATAGAAGGCAGGAGAAGGGGATGACAGAGGACATAGTGGTTGGATGGCATCACTGACTGAATGGACAAGAGTTTGAGCAAGCTCCGAGAGATGGTGAAGAACAGGGAAGCCTGGCATGCTGCAGTCCATAGAGTCGCAAAGAATCGGACACGACTGAGCGACTGTACAACAAGGATAGTTGTCAAAAAAGCTCGTTTACAGTAGCAAACCTAATTCCACACACACTCCCCAACCTTATGGCCCTAGAGAATTTTTAAAAATACCTTTCATTCATTGATTCATTCATTCGTTTGGCTGCTTAGGGCCTTAGTGAGACATGCAGGATCTTTTGTGCAGAACGCAGGCTCTTCCTCATGGTGCACGGATTTCCCTCTAGTTGTGGCAGGCAGGCTCCAGAGTGTGGGCTCCAGGCTCGTGGCACACAGGGTCTCTTCCTGTGTTGAGTGGTCTCCAGAATGTGAGGGCTCGGTAGTTGCTGTGCACAGGCATAGTTGCCCGATGGCATATTGAATCTTAGATCCCTGAGAAGGGATCACATCCACATTCCTTGCATTGGAAGACAGGTCCTTAACCACTGGACCATCAGGACTGTCTTTCTGAAGAATTTTATATTCATTTTTTCCTTAACCTCTTTATCATCGTTATGTTTCTTTTATAAATGCATTGTGTTCAGAGGCCTTACATACCTTTTCTCTTTGCCATGTCCTCAACAAGTAGTAAAATTGGCAGTTCAAACACCATGTCAGTTTTAATACCAGAAGTTTATTTGTACTCATTGCAGCTTCCAAACTAAGAGTATACTTAGGCTAACAGCATGAGAGAAAGAGCTGGATTTAAAAGCAGTTAGAAAACACCATCTTCATTATACTCAATTTAGTAGAAAATATTCTTGGCTTTCCTTTCTGAAGTCTTGAGTTTCTTCAGTTTTGATTTTTTAAGTCATTCTGAAATGTTATGAGGTAGAAAAGTTGGTGTGCAAAAAGTGTTGCCTTAAGATTTTTTAAAAAACATCATTGACATGGCAAAGTACACTTAAGACAAAAGCCACGTAAAGTCTAGCTGCCTTGATAACGATAGTTAAGGAATAACTATAGTCCCCAGAGACACTATAAAGAACTATTGTCAGTTGCAATTGAATCAAGAAATTTGGGTGCTATAAACATTCCACAGCCAATTCAGAGAAGATTGCAATTCATGTGAGATTAATAATAAAGATGATGATGACAGTGATATTGATGACAATGACAGGTAGCATCAGGTATTCCAAGTATCGTTCTAAATGTTTTCATTCATTCAGCAGATAGTCATTCAATACTACTACTTGGGTGTAAGGCACTGTTCTATATTTTGAGGATTCAGTGTGAAAGAAAAGCAAAAGCTTTCATCCTAACGGAGAGGCAGATAACCAGCATACTGGTAGATATACAACCTGTCAAATTGTCTAAAGTGCTATGGAGAAAAGGAAAAGAAAGGAAACTAATGTGTCAAGTGGAATTTTTGTTGTTTGTTTTTATTTAATTTGTTTATTAGGTAGCTTCAGGAAAGAAATTAACAATTGGCAGATACCCTAAGAATCCTAAATTTGGTTTGGTGCTCTATTTTTGTTTTTGTGGTTTTTATGAAAATTACTCTGTTTGAACTAAAAGATAAAAGCAAAAATAATTCACCTTTCTGTTCTCTGTATCTGTGCAGTGAACATAGGGTAGTACATATCTTTTCAAATTAGTGTTTTCATTTTCTTCAGTTAAATACTCAGAAGTGGAATTGCTAGATTATATGGTAGTTCTATATTTAATTTTTTGAAGACCATCCATACTTTTTTCCATAGTAACTGCACTGATTACATTCCCCAACAGTGCAGAAGGGATCCCTTTTTCCACATTCTCACCATTACTTGTTATTCATGTACCTGTTGGCCATCTGCATGTCTGCTTTGGGAGAGTGTTTACTTAGATCCTCTGCTCCTTTATCTTTGGGTATTTTTAGGTTTTTGCTACTAAGTTGTATGGGTTCTTTATATAGTTTGGATACCAGCCCTTTATCACATATATAACTTGCAGCTATTTCTTCCATTCACTAGTTTGCTTTTTTCATTTTATTGTCAGTTTCCTTTGCTGTGAAAAGGTTTTATAAAAAATATATTTATTTTGAATTGGAGGATAATTGCTTTATAATGTGGTGTTGTTTTCTGCCGTATATCAGCATGAATCAGCCATAGGTATACCTGTATCTCCTCCCTCTTGAACCTCCCACCCCATGTGAAGAAACTTTTTAGTTTGACGTAGTCCCACTTGTTTAATTTTACTTTTGTTATTTTTCGTATCAAATTTAGAAAATCATCACCAAGACCTGCATTAAGGAGGCTACTGCCACCTATGTTTTTTTCTAGGAGTTTTATGGTTTCACATCTTATATTCAGGTCTTTTTAATCCATTGCAAGGTGTTTTGTTTTTTAATGGTAAAAGTTAGTGTTTCAATTTCTTTCATCATTTTGCATGTGCCTGTCTACTTTTTCCAACTGTTTATTGAAGAGACTTCCCTTTTCTCTTTGTATTTTGGCTACTTTGTTATAAATTAATTGACCATGTACACAGGAGTTTTATTTCTTGGCTTTTTATTATATCCCACTGATCCATTTGCCTGCTTTTTTAATACCAATACCATACTGTTTTAATTGTTGCAGCTTTGTTTGTTGCAGGTTGCTTTGGGTATTCAGGGTCTTTTCCGATTCCGTAGAAATTTTAGGATTATTTGTTCTATTTTGTGAAAAATAGGATTAGAGTTCTGATAGGAATTGAGTGTGTATATTGCTTTAGGTAATGTGTACATTTTTAACCACGTTAATTCTTACAACCCAGGAGCACAGAATATCTGTTACATTTGTGTATTTTTCAGTTTCTTTTGTTTATGTTTTGTAGTTTACAGTATAAATTTTATACTTCCTTAAATTTATTCTTAGGTATTGTATTCTTTTTGATTCAGTTGTGAATAAGATTATTTAATTTGTTTTTCTTACAGTTCATTATTAATGTAAAGGAACACAACAGAGTTTTGTGTCTTGATCTAGTATCTTCCAGCTTTACTGAATTCATTTATTAGTCCTAACAATTTTCTGATGGAGGCCTTAGGTAAGAATTATATAATACCATGTCATGTGTAAGTTGTCATAGTTTTACTTCCTCTTTTCCAGTTTGGATGCCTTTTCTTTTTCTTGCCTGATTGCTCTAGCTAGGACCTCTAATACTATGTTAGTAAAAGTGGCATGCATTGGCATCTTTGTCTTATTCCTAATCTTTGAAGAAAAGCTTCCACAGATTTTATCCCTTGAGTATTATGTTGGCTATCAACTTAGCACATATGGTGTTTATTGTGTTGACATATATTCCCTTTATACCTGCTTAGTTGAGAGTTTTTAATCATAAATGTATGTTGAATTTCATCAAACGCTTTTACTGCATCTTGAGATAATCATATAGTTTCTGTCCTTAATTTTTAACATGGCATGTCGCATTGACAGATTTGTAGATATTTAATCATCTTTGCATCCCTTGAATAAATTCCACTTGATAGTGAGGTATGATCCTTTTAATGTATTATTGGATTTAGTTTGTTAGTATTTTGTTAAGGATTTTTACATCTGTGGTCATCGGGGTTATTGGTGTGTAACTGTGTGTGTGTGTGTGTGTGTGTGTGTGTGTGTGAGAAGGAGATCCATGTCTGTTTTCAGTATCAAGGTAATGCTGGCCCTCTATAATGGGTTTGGAAGAGTTCTTCTTTCTTCTGTTTTATGGAAGAGTTTGAGAAGGATTAGTATTAATTTCCTTTAAATGTTTGGTAGAATTCACCAGAGAACCCCTCTGGTGGGGGGAGGATTTTTTAAAGGAAGTGACTATAGTAGAAGAATTAAATCTAAGGAAGGTGAGAGAAAAGAGAAAATCCAGGAATTGAGAGTATTATGACGTATCATACAAGGCATTTATAAAATTCTTAATGGTAAATTTTCTACTTTACATTTCCACTTCTTACAACTTTTAAAATATATATCTCATAAACTTTGGGGTATTTTTTCTTCTTTTTAAAATCTTACACTTCTTATGTACCTGTTTCAGTTAATAGAAGATATTTTTATTTAGCTTTTTTCAGTTTTTTTCTTCAAGAAATCCTTTGGCTCAGATTAGATTAACTCTTCACATTTCTTAGAGTTTTGATATTATCAGACACAGAAATAAATAGTTTAATGTTTAGATTACCTGGATTAAATCAATGAGAGATTGGAAATATTCATTATGAGCAATTGTGCTTGCTTTTTATCTTGATAAGAATTAAACTTAACATGGTTTTTAATAGATGTACGGCTTAATAGTTATATTTTTTAAAACAGCAAGAAAAATGATGTATTAAAAGCAAAGTAAATGAGAATAGCCTAATGTTCCCCTATGTTCATACTGTGCAGCATTATCTTAACACTTTGCAGGGCTTTTATGTTTGAAAGTAAAGTACTCCTCCTATAAAAAGTTGCAAATGACAGTTTCTCAGTTGTGTCTGACTCTTTTTTCGACCCCATGCACTGTAGCTTGCCAGGCTCCTCTGTCCATGGAATTCTCTAGGTCAGAATACTGGAGTGGGTAGCTGTTCCCTTCTCCAGGGGATCTTCCCAATCCAGGGATTGAACCCAGGTTTCCTGCATTGAAGGTAAATTCTTTACCAACCGAGCCACCAGGGAAGCTCTCGTATACCTCTCCTTATATAGCTTTTCTCACTCTCCCTACGCAATAGCCCCCTAAATTTGTAGTTTCTTATTCTCGTATGTGCTACTATATTGTTATTTTGGATATAGACATCCATAAACAATATGTGGTTTTGTTCTGTATGTTTTAAACTTGATATACTGTATATATAATGTATTTTTTAAAAACTTTATTAAATGAATGTGATTTGTTTTTGTTAAATGAGTGTAGTATGCTTTTTTCATTTTAACTTTTTTGTGGTTTAATAGTTTTAGTTCATTTAGGTTAACATGTATAGTATTCAGATATATTTTTGTCAAATATATTATCTATACTTCTGTTAATAGCTTTCAGGTTGTTTCTTTTGTTGTTGTTGTTAAAAACAATAGTTTTTGTTTTTAACCATGCAAAATGTGGGAATCCTAGTTCCCCCAGGGATCTAACCCACTCACCCTGCATTGGAAGCATGGGGTCTTAACCGCTCGACTGTCAGGGAAGTTAGAAACAGTGCTGTAGTAATGTTTTTGTACGTATGTCCATGGTGTACAGTGACACCTTCTTGAAGGTGTATTTTTGGAACTAGAAATACTGCATTTAGGGCGCACTTACTTAACTTATTAGGTATTGCCCAGTTGCTCTCCAGGACCATTGTCTCCATGTATGTTCTCATCAGCTTTATGTTTTTTTCACATCTTCATCAACATTGAGTATGTGTCTTTGTAATTGCAGCTAATGGTATAAAGTAGTGTCTCACTGTTGTTTTCATTTGTTCTTTGACTTTTACTTTCTTCAGTATGTACTTTCTTTACTTGTTCAGTATGTACACTGTCTCCCACCTCATGGCTCAGATGGTAAAGAACCCGCCTTCAGTGCGGGAAACCCAAGGTTAATCCCTGGGTTGGGAAGATCCCCTGGAGAAGGGAATGGCTACCCAGTCCAGTATTGTTTCCTGGAGAATTCCACGGGCGGAGGAGCCTGGCGGGCTACAGTCCATGGGGTCGCAAAGAGCTGAACTTGACTTCAAAGTCTGTTTTTCAATAGAAGCTTGTTTCTTTTAAAAGACTGCTTTGTAGGATTTCTTTGTATTTCTAGACACTAATCCTTTAATGGTTTTATATTACATATATCATCTTCAGCAGCTCATTTTTTCACATTTTTTCAATTCATAATGAGTAAAAATGTTATAGTTTAGGGCAGTCAAGCATTTTGAAGTTAAATAATGCAGTTTATAATTAGGGTTCCTATCACCCTACGTCTTGCTCACCTGTCCCAGAAGCTATTTAAATCATGAACAAGTTTACTACCCTTTTACCTGTTAGAGGCAGTGTAATTGAAAATCTCTGCTCTAGTGTCTTACTAATAAGTGATATTAGCCCTATATTTTGCATAGATGTCATTTATTAGTTAATGAATTTCTTGTTTTTTATATTACTTAAAGAATGTTTTTCTTGTTCATAAATGATTATTGAATTTCATCAGATTCTATTTCTGCATCTCATGAGATACTTATGTTTTTTTCTCTTATAATATGTCCTTTTTTACCCTATAATATGTTATATGGTGAATTACATTCATAAAACAGTCTTTGAAGTCTTGGAAGAAGCCTAGTTTGAACATTTCTACATTAATTTAACAGAAAAGTGTTTTTTTTAAATCTGACTTATATTGTTGCTAGTTCAAGAAATACAAACCTATTAAAATTATGAAATATACTATGAAAATCATATATAAAATGCGTTTACATAAAATTTTATTTTGTATGAATTTACATAATAAAATGACTTACTCTTTAGCTGCCATTCAAGTGAAAAAGTGGAACATTATCAGTGTCCATCAATGTTCCCCTTCCCAGTTATCTTTCCTCCTTGCCTATCCCAAAACATTTAACTAGTGTGATGATTTTTATCATTCCTTTGCTTTTATTTATAGTTTTATAACCAAAGTATGTATCCATAAACAGTCACTGTTTATTTTCAAAAACTGAGTAACAAAAACAGACTTAACTCTGTATGGAGAATGTGTTATTGCCACTGTTTGATGAAGGCTTCCAATAGAAAATATTAGAACAGTTTCTAGGTCACTGTGAGGCTTCAGAGTTTCTTTGGGGGAAGGTCATAAGGACTCACTCATAAAGTGAATAGTGATGAGTCATGATGAATTCTCTTTACTGCCATTAAGGGATGTAGCAGACCTTTATTATACACTGGTTACAAGGTGCCTCACTAGAGTATAGTCAGAGAGAATGGGCTACTGTCTTCCTTCAAAGTTCTGAATTCACTGTGGTTTACCTCTAATTCTCAGGAGTAAGTTGAAACATGAAATGCATGTTCTCAGTTAATGTATATGAAGCACAGAAGAAAGCATGAGCTTCATTATCATATGGTCAAAGCCAGCCAATTTTATATATATAGACTTCATCTCGGGTTCAGTCCTCAAGCTACAAAAGAAGTTACAGAAGCAAAGAGCTTATTGGTAATAGATCTCCGTATACCTGTTTTTTGAATCACAGTGTCACATTGAGGATTGGTTACCATTTAGGTCTGTTGTGTGTGTGTATGTTCAGTCGCATCTGACTCTGCGACCACATGGACTGTAGCCTTGGAAGAAAAGTTATGACCAACCTAGACAGCATATTAAAAAGCAGAGATACTATTTTGCCAACAAAGATCCGTCTAGTCAAGGCTGTGGTTTTTCCAGTAGTCATGTATGGATGTGAAAGTTGAACTATAAAGAAAGCTGAGTGCCAAAGGATTGATGCTTTTGAATTGTGATGTTGAAGAAGACTCTTAAGAGTCGCTTGGACTGCAAGGAGATCCAACCAGTCCATACTAAAAGGAAATCAGTCCTGAATATTCATTGGAAGGACTGATGTTGAAGCTGAAACTCCAATACTTTGGCCACCTGATGAACTGATTCATTGGAAAAAGACCCTGATACTGGGAAAGATTATAAAGCAGGAGGAGAAGGGTACGACAGAGAATGAGATGGTTGGATGGCACCACTGACTCATTGGACATGAGTTTGGGTAGACTCCAGGAGTTGGTGATGGACAGGGAGGCCTGGTGTGTTGCAGTCCATAGGGTCACAAAGAGTCAGACATGACTGAGCAACTGAACTAAACTGGACTGTAGCCTGCCATGCTCCTCTGTCCATGGCATATTCCAGGCAAGGATACTGGAGTGGGTTGCATTTCCCACTCCAGGGACTCTTCCCAACCCAAGGATCGAACCCGGCTCTCTTGTGTCTCTTGCCTTGTCAGACTGATTCTTTACCACTGGCACCACCTGGGGAGCCAGGTCTGTTACACAGCTGTAACCTTGGACTCTGTACGTTTTCTGTGTTTATAGAGGGTACTTTCTTCCCTGTTATGTGTTGGCTCATTTGTTTCTTATATCCTTGTCTTTCTTCACTCTGTCAAGAGTAGAGTACCTTGAAAGATACGTTTTTTTGGTTCCTTGGTAATAGTTTAGACATTTAATTCTAGCTTAGAAATTTTTTTTTCCACTATTTTGAAAATGCAGCATTACATTTAAAAGCTTTCAAGGTAGTTGTTGAGAAGCCTTGAGGACCAACTGTTTCCTGGATCCATTATATGTCACCATTTTTTTTCCTGGAACCTTGTAGAATCTTCACCTTATCCCCAAAGTTTCTGAAATTTTATTGTGATGTTTCTGTATATGAGACTGTTTTCATCCTTTGGGTTTAAGGCCCTTTTAATCTGACAGTTTACTTCCTCAGCCCAAAGATTTTCTTAGTTTTATTTATTTTTGTTTTTCCCCCTTTGATTAAAACTTTCCCTCCATTTTTTCTGTTCTCTCCTAAAATGGATGCTGGTTCTTCATTTTTCTTCCGGTTCTCTAATTTTCTGTCCTGATTTCTATTTCTCTGTGTATTTTGTTCTACTACCAGTTTCTAATTATCTAGGAAGTAAATTGCCTCAACTTTGCTTTTAAGGTTTTTACTATTTTTTTTTAATAGCATCTTGTTTGGGTTCCATGAATGAAATATCTTATTCCGAGAATGTAAATTTTGGTCACTAATGTTTTGTTAGCTCTTCATACAGGTAACTCTTTTCTATTTGTCTGTTTATTTACGGAGTGTATCTTTTAAGTCAGAGGCTTTCTACAAATACCAAGCAATTGCTGGCTGACTGCTCATGGTAGAGGAGTAAATTATTGTCAGGTGTTGACTGGAAGTTCCAAGGGCATGGATGGGATTTGTCTGTTTTGAACTTTGCTGAATGATGATCTGGAAAAGTAATTGAGAGTCAGATGCAGTAGTAGCATTTTGACTTGTCATTTCTCAAATTGGTTACTTTCCCCAGAAAAGACAAAGAGTCTCCTGTCAGGTAACTGTCGATAATGACTCTGGGTACCAAACAGGGAAGAGGCTGAAGTCTCTGCCTTTAGATTATTAGTGTGTGTGCATACACACATATATATATGTGTAGTCACTTAATTTTTTCTGTTTTCATTTGTATATGGTGATTAAACCTTCTTCGCATTTTACTCTTAGCCTTCTGAAGTATTTCATTCTAAAGAATTTCTCTGATTTATTTTTTAGTAGAATTTCAGGATGGACTGAAATGCTTGTATATACTTTGCCAACTTAACCCAAGAAACCTTAACCTGCTTTTTAATGGTCCTACTTATTTCTACATGTAAGTTATTTATGATACAACATTTAAATATCCTGAAATATGTGATATCTAGGTGTTCCATGCATGCTTTTTTAAGTAAATCATTGAGTAAAAAGTATTAACTATTTTTATGAATGTCAACATTCATGCCTCTTTTTTGAAGTAAAGGAACTAGGTGAAAAGAAAGCAGATATAAGGAAAATTCAGACAAATTTGTCATATTATTTACTGTGGTGGCAACCACTATAAAATATTGAAATAAAGAAATTTTGTATTTAATACCTGCTTTTCAGGTATAAGCACTAAGAAGCATCAGGAAAATCTATTTTAATCAAATTGCTTATAGTGGTGTGAGGTTTGCATAAAAGTATAGCAGTATGCCTTTGAGAAAGACTTTATATGTTTGGTTAACTCAGGGGTATGTAAGACAAAAAGAAGAAAAAGAAAATGACTGACCAGACTGAACTAGGAGTCTGAAAAAATATGTTGGAAAGTAGCTGTGTTTCTTATGGTAGTAAAACCACCCACAAAATTTACCTATTCACTGTGGTGTTTACGTGAATGTTTGGAAAACAAAAAAGTCTTTCTGTGATCTTGATGATAAGTCTGGTGTTACTATTAGGTTAGGGATGGTTAAAATTCTTCTATAGCTTAATGGTGGTGGTACTTGAAGTCACTGCATTTGAATACATACTTTCTAAATATTCTGAACTCTGATTATTTAGAAAAATCACAGAATAAGTAAGTCAGGGTATACTTTTTAAAAGAATTTCTAGTTTCCTCTCACATACTGCTAGTCCTTTCAAAGTTTGGGGATTTAAAATGCAGAAAAAGATCCAAAAAAATAATCTGAAAGTCAAGGCAGAAATTCATCATTAAGGCGTTAGTGTATTTTTTTTTTTAGTATGTATTTTACTATTTACTGTTAAGAGACATCTAACAGTTTTTATTTATGACTATTTATTGTTATTATCTCTTGATTTAAACTTATAGCAAATGTAAGTATCCATCACCTGAAAATGTGTTGCTTTGCATATCAAAATTCAACCACTCAGATAGCCTCAGTCTGGTTTCAGAAAAATAAAGGCCAATAAGCAAATTATTGTCTGACCAAGTCCTTTTATCTTTGCACCACATAACTTTTTACCCCTAAAGCCCTATTTGAGTAGAGGCAAGAAGTGTTTAGTGTGAATTTTACTCAGGATATGATGACTCAATCTGAGATTTTGCTCAGAAGGCAAACTTCTGTGGTGATAACATGCTTTGCTCACTTTTTTTCAATATAGTTTTCCTGCAGTTTCTCTAGAACTTTTTTTGTGAAGTATGTTAAATGATGAAACACCTGCTGTATTAGTTTGCTGCAGCTGCCATAACAAAGTGCCAGAGACTGAGCGACTTTAGCAATAGAAAGTAAATTTCTCATGGTTCTGGAGGCTAGAAATCAAAGATGAGGTGTCAGCAGAGTTGGTTTCTTCTGAGGCCTATGAGAGAAGTACCTGTCTGCAGTCTCCTTGCCTTATTAGATAGCTGCCTTCTTCCTGTGTCTTTATATTATCTCTCTTCTTCATTCATGTGTTCTTAAGCATCACCAGTCATACTGGATCATGTCCCACCCTAATGACTTCATTTTTTTAACTTAATTACTTCTGCAAAAATCCTTTCTCCAAATATGGTCACATTCAGAAGTACTAGAAATTAGGACTTCAACATAAGAATATTTTAGATGGGCTACAGTTCAGCCCATAACACATGCTATTACAAAAGTTTATCTTTTTTAAAATAGAGGATTTATCTGCCCAAGATATGAAATCATTTATTAAAATGTGTACTTATAAACAATGAGAGCTTTGTTTCCCTGTTATCAGAAACATAACTTTGAAAAGGAAGCAGTAAAAAAAAATAAAAAAGAAAAAGAAAGCAGTAATGAAATCTCAGCACTAGGTCTGGAAGAGCTAACTAATCATCCAGTTAGAGGCATATTGAGGTTCACACTTCTGTTATACAAACCCTAACCATAAAATAGATTTCACTTTCAGTTCAGTTCAGTCTCTCAGTCGTGTCCGACTCTTTGACCCCATGAATCGCAGCACGCCAGGCCTCGCTGTCCATCACCAACTCCCAGAATTCACTCATACTCACATCCCTCGAGTCGGTGATGCCATCCAGCTATCTCATCCTGTCGTCCCCTTCTCCTCCTGCCCCCAATCCCTCCCAGCATCAGAGTCTTTTCCAGTGAGTCAACTCTTTGCATGAGGAGGCCAAAATATTGGAGTTTCAGCTTCAGCATCCAGTGAACACCCAGCACTGATCACCTTTAGGGTGGACTGGTTGGATATCCTTGCAGTCAGTCCAGGGGACTCAAGAGTCTTCTCCAACACCACAGTTCAAAAGCATCAATTCTTCGGCGCTCAGATTTCACTTTACAAATGCTTAAATAGATGATGTTTATGCTTAGTGTGCCCAGTCATGTTTGACTCTTTGCCACCCCATGGATTGTAGCCCGTCAGGCTCCTTGGTCCATGGAATTCTCCAGGCAGGAATACTGGAGTGGGTTGCCATTTCCTACTCCAGGGGATCTTCTTGACCCAGGTATTAAACCTGTATCTCTTGTGTCTCCTGCATTGACAGACAGGTATTTTTACCACTGCATCACCTCCGCTTAACTTTACTTGTAACCCTTTGTCCGTAGGTAACCCTAGTCATTCTTAGTTAGGTGTGCTAAGTAGCTAATGTTGATTTATTAATTGGAGTATAGCAAAAGCTATTCCTAATGTGTTTGAATCTTAGCTTTGGCTGTAGTTTAACTTTTTAAAATGTTTTTGTTTTTGCCTGTTTTAACTGAATAGCTAGGTCAATATAAAAATGTTTTAAAAGGGGACTTCCCTGGTGGTCTAGTGATTAAGATATTGTGCCTCCAGTGTAGGGAATAGGGTTCCATCCCTGGTGTGGGGATTAAGATCCCATGTGCCCTGTGTTCCCACCAAAAGGTAAAATTTTTTAAGTCTTAAAAGACATTAGTTTGAAAATAAAATATGTTATTTCTATTTACCAATTATATATATTATATATATTTCACAGTGGAGTACACTGCCAAGTCTGTTTGAAGAGCCTCTGCCAATAGACCTTTTATACAGATGAAAAGTGAATAAAAGCAACTGATGTCTATGATCTGAGTTTTTCTAATTTAACCCAATCTAGGGCTCAGTGTTTTTACTATACAGACTTTATCATAGTTGGTATTCTTATGGCAGATGCTACCAATAATAAATATTGCTTTTGCAGTGTAGACAAAAGAATCTTAGAATTATTCCTGCCAACCTAAAAAGTAAGAGTTTACTTGTTAACATGGATGTTCGTGTAAAGCATGATACTTTTATTTATACTTGAGTACTTTTCCATTTTGAAGTTTAACAGGCAGCTGGGTGGTTGTTTTTGTGTTTTAAATTCCTGGCTCTGAATCCTAAGTCCTCATTCCCTCAGAGGTAGCGGAGCAATCTGGGGACGCCTGTGTCTGAAAAGAGACAGCCTTATGCCCAAACTTCTGTTATGAACTTCTTCTGATATCCAATATGAGTTATTTTGATTGCATTCCTGATAATGACAAAGGAAGTAGCTCACTATCATTCATATTTGGTGATTTGAAATTTTCATCAGTTTGGCCTTTTTGTCCCTTTTGAGTTCATAACAATTAAAGAGATTTTATTTATACCACCCATATGAAGGACGAGATTCCCTGGTAGCTCAGCTGGTAAAGAATCTGCAGTGCAGGAAACCCTGGTTTGGTTCCTGGGTCAGGAAGATCCCCTGGAGAAGGGAATGGCTACCCATTCCAGTATTCTGGCCTGGAGAATTCCATGGATATGTCCATGGGGTTGCAAAGAGTTGGACACGACTGAGTGACTTTCACTTTGACTTTCATATGAAGGATATTCTAACAGATGCTGCTAGGAATACAAAGATGAGTAAGGCAAATTTCTTGCCCTGACAAGCACACTGAAAGAAAGTGAAAGTAGCTCAGTTGTGTCCTACTCTTTGTGACCCCATGGACTATACATGGTCCATGGAATTCTCCAGGCCAGAATGCTGGAGTGGGTAGCCTTTCCCTTCCCCAGGGGATCTTCCTAACCCTGGGATTGAACCCAGGTCTCCCGCATTGCAGGCAGATTCTTTACCAGCTGAGCCACAAGGGAAACCTGACAAGCACGGTAATTACTGTAATTCAAGGTAGAGGAAGACTGATGCCATAAGAATGTATTGTTTCTTTTATCAGTTATAAGACAAAGTGGCTTCTCAGAGGTATCCTGGCTCTTCCCTCTGAAAGTGTTTGGTTGATATCAGAAAAAGTCTCAGTGAAAAATAAGAATATTTTATAATATAATAATAAATAGAATCTTTGTAATTTTGGGCTCAATAAAGTCAGATAACAGGTTCTTGTTGACTGCTTTATTTGGACACAGCACTGTTTTCTACTCTGCTAAATCATGAAGAAATAGTAAACATGTACTTATAATATGTTGTGTAGGTTGCTTTTTACTTTTTCTCCAGTCTTAGCTATCTGAAGATAACATACAACTTGCTGGCTCTTTAAAAAGGTTCTCCTGCAAGAGAAAGCTATAATGGGACATCATTTTTCAAATACCAAGTTAACAAAGATCAATATTGTTGATAACATTTTTTTTTAAAAAAGATTGTGCGGAAGCTGCCAGTCTTTCATTAATAGTATATTTTGGTATAAACTTGATGGCATAGAGTTCTAATTATATACCAACTCAGATATTTTTCTTTTAGAAATTTATCCTACAGTCTACATGCGTTTTTGGGAAATGACTTTAACTACAAGGCTTATTCTTGTGTGTCATAGCATGGAAACAGCATAAATAGCTATTAAGTCAAGTATGATACATCCATCCAGTAGAGTAGGATATAGCCAACCATTAAAAAGAATGATATCGCTCTGTATATAGAGACAGGGAATGGATTCATTTCAGAATATAGCGAAGTTTTTTTTGTTTTTGTTTTTTTTTAATGAAGAACAATGTATAGAATTTTGGGAAAAATTGTGTTTTGTCCATGACCTATATATGTACATATATGCATGCTTAAATATACATACACTATCTCTGGAAAAAAATAAAAATTTGTTAAAATTTATTTGGGCTAAGAAATCAGATGTGCTTACTGGGATAAAATGGTAACTGGTGTTTCCCTGAATATATTTTAACTTTGTACTTTGTGTTTCTGAGAGACAGTGATTCTCAAGCATTTCCCCTTATTGCCTTTCCTGTAGTATATACTTTTAGTAGGTATTGAGGAAATCTGCTGAGGCTTTTAAATTGAATATAAAGTGTTTATTATAGTTTTCTTAATGATTTTTCTCTTGAGTCTCAACTTTCACCGTGAAACCAATGATAATTTATTTTAGGTGATCTGACTTTAAGATTCAGAGGAGGAAATAGTTACCAAAGATATTTATTCATGTAAAAAAGATGGTGTTATAAAACTATCCTTTCTTTGACAGATTTTTTTTTTTTTTTAGCTTCTCCAAATGGTAATATTTCCTGAAGTGGTAAATTTGAAAGATGGGCAAAAATTTTTTTTGTCTAGACACAGATAGCCTTCCTTTCCCTTTGGTACAAATACATCATTGGTAGTTTTATTGTTCTTCTGATAACTATGCTGACTTATTATTTTAGAGGGTAGTTTGTGGCCCTGAAACCAAACATGTAATGCTATATGTGAGATAGACTCCCTAACCTTGGCTTCATGAGAACTATAATTAACAGAGCTCTGACCAGACTAAATTATGAATTAACATGCTACCTTAGATACTTGGTTGTATGTTATATTCACTGAAGTGTGATAATTGCCTAGTGGAATAGCCGTTTAAGTAATACATTTGTTGTAAATGCATTATACTTCTACGTTTCTTTAGAAAATGCAGATTATCAGCAGTTCTAATTAAATATACCCATTAACTCAGACATTCCACTTCTAAGTATTTAACAGTCCACATGTATTTGTTAGGAATAACTTAAAGGATCATCATTGTTACTATAAATGAGATAATTTGAAGACTTAATCATCTGAAAACAGAAAATTCAAAAAGACTGGGTTCTATGAGAAGCTGTCTCTTTGTTTCTTATAGAGATGACTTTTGCTGACAGTCTTGAAATTTGAAAATAGGACAAGGAGGAATTCCCTGGTTGGAACTCTGGACTTTCACTACCGAGGACCAGGATGTTCAATCCTGGTTGGGGAACTCTAAGGTCCTGCAAGCTGCACAGTGTGGCCAAAAAGAGAAAATAGGATAAGGGCATTCGTGTAGAGCTTCTTGGAATTCATATGAGTTGGTGGAAGTTGGTTATCTGCAATTATGATTTTGCTGAAGGGAAGATTATAAGTTAATGTTATTGTACAGAAACTATAGGCAGCAATAATACAGTGGATATTTGTTTATAGGGCATTTGAAACAGGTGAACTTTTTTCTCTTGAAAAATATCCATTGTAAAATAGACTTTCCAATATGCTATAGTAGGAAATCCAGTTTTAGTATTTAAATATGTAATAATTCAAATATCATCTTGATTTCTAAATGTTTTCATAGTATATAATTTCTTCAGTGGTTCTTAGCACTAAAAACTTTATAATGTTTATTCAATATATAAACTGTTAATAATTTTAAGACATGATAATTCTTTTAAGTGATGTGGTAAGTATACTCCAAATATATAAATGTTTGGAAGTAATATGCTTTGGGTTAAAATGTGTTCCCCCAGAAGATATTCTGAAGCCCTGACCTCTTGACACCTGTGAATGTGACCTAGTTGAACACAGCATCTTTGTAGATGCAATCAAATTAAGATGAGGTTATTAGATAGCAGGCTATAATCCAGTAAGACTAGTGTTATTATAAGAATAGAGAAAATGGACACAGGTTGAGAGATGATGGAGACTGATTGGAGTGATGCACAAAAATTGCTAGAAAACCACCAGAAGCAAGAAGAAAGCAAGGAAAAACTCCGTTAGAGTTTTCAGAGATAATATGACCCATAAACAACTTCTTTTCAGACTTCTCATTTCCAGAACTATGAAACAGCAAATTTCTGTCACTTAAAGCCACTTCATTCAGCAGCTGTAGGGAAATGTATAAAACACAAGTTAATTTTTTTTTAGTTTATGTTTTTGTAATTTATATCACATATTCTAGTAAGTCTTACTTTTAACCTTTTCTTTTCTCACCTTTTCCTAGTTCCGTTTTTCCTTTGTCTGTTTTTTCCTACAGTCTCATTCTTTTCTCTAGCTGAAGCTATAGAAGTCCTTTCATCTACACTTACCTGTCAAGTATATAAAATGAACCCTTTATTCTTCAGAATGTCTAGTCTGTAATATGTGGGCATGATGAAACACTGAATTATGCACCAAAGATATAGCTGAACTTGTCATCATGATCCCTAATGGTCCTTGGGGGCTGGGGGAAAAACAGCTGTAGTTTTAGAGAAATATAATGGACTTTAAAAAGTCATCTTGTCCATGGTGGGGGGTGTCCATGAGGGAGGTTAAAGAGGGAGGGAGTATATGTATACATATGATTCCCATTGCTGTACTCCAGAAACCAACACAACATTGAAAAGCAGTTATCCTTCAATTAAAAATAAATTAAATCATCTTGTCCAACCTTTCCATTTTGCAGATAGAAAATTTTAACTGTCTCGTCTCTTCCCTTTTTTTAATGATTTTATTTATTTTTTAATTTAATATTTGGTAATTAATCTTTGGCTGCACTGGGTCTTTGTTTTGCTGTGCGCTGGGTCTGCACAGGCTTTCTCTAGTTACTGTGAGGGTCACTTCATTGCGGTGTGCGGGCTTCTCATTGCAGAGCACTGGCTTAGTAGTTGTGGCTCACAGGCTCTAGAGGGCTTGTGCTCGGTGGTTGTGGCACACGAATTAGTTGCCCCATGGCATGTGGAATCTTCCCAGACCAAGGATAGAACCCCATGTCCCCTGCATTGGCAAGCAGATTCTTAGCCACTGTACCACCAGGGACGTCCAAAAGTCAACGTTTTTTTTTCTTTGGTGCAGGAGCTTAGTTACTCTGAGGCATGTCAAATCTTCCTGAATCAAGAATCTCAAATCTGTGTCTCCTGCATTGCCAGGCTGATTCTTTACCACTGAGTCACCAGGGAAGCCTGAGCTTTTTTTTTTTTAAAATTTCGAAGCATTTTTTTTTTTTTAATTTTTTAGCTACACTGTACAGCACATGGAATCTTAGTTCCCCCACCAGGGGTTGAATGCATACCCCCTGCATTGGGAGCGCAGAGTCTTACCACTGAACCACTGGGGAAGCCCCTCATCTCTTCCTTTTAGAATGCTCTCATTCTCTGAAACAATCCGGTTGAGTTTTCATATCCATCTTTCCGGTGGGCTTTGGAAAACCAAAATGTGAATGAAGAAACAGGTGACTTAAATGTTGACATTATTTTTTGTATGTTAAAGTGTACTTTTTTCACCTAATATATATGGGTTGTTTGTTTTCAAGATTGCTAATATGGCTTTAACTTTTCTGAACGGATAACTTTGTGCCATATTCATAGCTAAAGTTCTAGTTCTAATCAACCAAACTGTTTTTCCCACTACATTCAGGAATGACTTAAAAATACAGTGATAGTTAAATTTTTACATCAGAGGCGATCTTTCAGAAATGAGACAGTTGGGTAAGCTTCATTCAGGCTTGAATTACAGTGCTATTAGCTTTGATTTCAATGTTAGTGAGTCAACAGTATATTTAGATAAAGTGTCTTTAAGCAGAAGCACACATCAAAGAAGGTTATATATGGATAGGTTGATGAAAATGTTACCAGAGGCTCCAGGAATCTACCTCTCTATTTCCATTAGGGGCTCTGACTCAGTATTTGGTCATTTGCAGAGACTGTATAGAACTGTATAGACTATACAGTCTCTGAAAATAACAACTTTATATACTGAACTCTATATAACTCTATATAACTACTGAAAATAACAACTCTATATACAACTGTATTATTTGACTGAAATATTTAAAAACTTGTCCTCTGACACATTGGAAATAAATTGTAGGTATTTTTGCATGTAAAGAAGTTCTTGCTTGTAAAATTTTCAAAATTAAGTTTATAATTTATGCAAGCTACCTCTTTCTTGATCAGAATGCTAACTAGTGAACCTATATGGAATCCAAGCAAGAAAGGAACCCATGAGGAAAGAACTCACGAGCTTGAAGCGCTTAAATTCTTATTCATGTTTTCAATTTATAATATTTATAGCTTCTCTCAGAATTTTTCTAAATACTACGGTTTTGCAAGATTTCTTTCTCTTCAAGGGAGAATCCCTAAAGTGGATTTACCTTTTCAACTAGGTGACCTCAAGATGGTTTGTTACACTGTCTTACATAGTAACCGCATACAGGCTTTAACAATTTAGTTCTGCATTTTCAATAGCACCTTTTAAAAATTAATTTTCTAAGATCTGTTGGAAAGTGTTTTCCCTAAGGACTATCGATTTTTAAATATTCTTTACAGATACTTCATGATGGTATTTGTTGCACAAATTCTTTGTTAGATACTATGGAAAATACAGAGATGAATATGAAGAGATCTTTGACCTAGAGCTCAAAGTTTTGTGGAGATAAATACCTGCATAAATACATTATTGATTAGGGACTTTCCTGGCATTCCCTTGGTTAAGATTCTGTGCTTCTGCTGTAAGGGACATGGGTTCGATCCCTGGTCAGAGAACAAAGATCCCACATACCAGGCAGTGCAGCCAGTAAGTAAATAAGCAATTAAAGCTATTTTGTTGTGTTACAGTAGAAGTCTAAATAAACATCAATGATTATGAGGTAGGAAAACATTAGTTTTGACTGGCAGTATCTGAAATGTCATAGAAAAATGTATGTTTGAACTATGCCTGGAAAGGATTGAGTGAATTTTAACATGGATATGGAAAAATACCTTAAGCCAATAGAGGCAAATAAATGAGAAAGAACAGAGAATGTTTCAGGATATAAGATATGCATAATTAGGGAAAGGCACTAGTGGAAAATGAGGCAAAAAGGGAAGTTCATCTGCATGATGAAGAAGATTGGACACCTTTTGTAAGTAATACCAAGTGATTTGAATAAGGGAATGATTCAGTCAGACTTGTTGTAGGATCATTTGCAAGAGATTATGTTGGATTGTGAAACTGGGATGACTTGAAAATTTTATACTGAGGCCCTATTTTAATGACAGAGAGTGCAATGATATTGTAAAGTGTTTTCCAAAAGCAAGACAAAAATATGTTAACTATTGTCATCTCTGTTTTAGAACCCAAGAGAGTGGTAACAGTGGACATCAGTGATGACAAAACAGGAGAGGTCTTCACTTTAGAATATGGCTAGAGAAGTAATGATTATTGTTTATCTACCCCACTAAACTAAAAGTTCTGTGAGAGCAGGTGTTTGATTCTACACAGTGCTTATTCTCCAGGTACTTGTTGGTTGATCTCATGGCAAGATGGATGAATATAATAGAGTGGCCAAGTTTTATTTTAGTTAAGGTTTGGTGGCAAAGCGAGCATTTCATTAAAAGGTCAAGAGTGTCCTTTTCTTCTTTAGGGTTGGTTCTGAAATAACAATAGCTGAATTCATTATTCTTGTTAGGAGGATTGGACTGTGTAATCATACCAGAAAAAATAGTTGGCTAGATTGGAGGTGGGTTATGGCCCTGAAGAAGAGATTAAGAATAGTAGGTGGTCTTATATCATGTTAATAATGATGGGCTATGAAGTGGATTTGGCATTAGAATGTTTGTAGAATATTAGTATGATCTAATGACATTTGTCCTGTCTTAATTACTCCCGTAGACTTGAATAGATCCTAGTGGTCATCTAGTCTGTGGGAATGACCACTGGAATGACTTTAAAACAATTTTTTAAAAACAAGCTTGTGGGAATGGAATTAAAATATAGAATGGAAATATAAATATTTTATGTCTGTATATATCTCTCTTCTATCCCACACTCCCTCCCCCCCAAAAATAGAGAAAAGAAACTGAAATGTTAGGTTAAAAGATTATTTTTTTTATAGACAAAAGGGTAGCAAAAGTACTGTACTGATCAGGTTTTTCTTACTGAGTAACTAATAGCATTTGGAAATGGTCCCACAGATTAACAAATAACATATGTAATATTCTTTCTCAAGATTAGTTATCTCCCACCAAAAAGAAAACTTCACATTGATTCTCTTACCTCAAAACTTATTTTCATGAGTTCATTAATTAAATTCCCGTAACCGACCTCATTTATTCATTTTTGTCTTTTTATTGCTAAATGAATTTCAATATAAATAATTTTCTATTAAGAGCAAAATTGCCAGCATTTTGTAACATTGCCTATGTTAATCTTTTTCCATAAGTATCTCTGAGGAATCATAAAACATTAGAGATGGACAGATCCTATTGGTCTTGCCCTATAGTATTACCCCAGGAGCTTTTTCCCAACCCATTTTACATATTTTCCAGTGTTTTTAGCAATTTCAGAAATTTTTTGTATTACCAAGTTCCCCAGCAGTCAAATTTGTGCTTTTAGACCTTTCTTTAAGGATATTTACCTATTTTTGGCTAGAAGTTGCTTTCACTGTTTTCTAGAACATTCATGTGTAATTTATGTATTTTCAAAGTGTTATCCTGTTTATCATCTCTTTATTTGAAAAAGGCTCCATTGTACATATTGGAGCTTTTGAGGGGGGAGGGGGCAGTATTCTTTCCTTTGGCTGAGCGCCAAAGAATTGATGCTTTTGAACTGGGGTGTTGGAGAAGACTCCTGAGAGTCCCTTGGACTGTAAGGAGATCCAACCAGTCCATTCTGAAGGAGATCAGCCCTGGGATTCCTTTGGAAGGAATGATGCTAAAGCTGAAACTCCAGTACTTTGGCCACCTCATGTGAAGAGTTGACTCTTTGGAAAAGACTGTGATGCTGGGAGGGATTGGGGGCAGGAGGAGAAGGGGACGGCAGAGGATGAGATGGCTGGATGGCATCATGGACTCGATGGATGTGAGTCTGAGTGAATTCCAGGAGTTGGTGATGGACAGGGAGGCCTGGCATGCTGTGATTCATGGGATCGCAAAGAGTCGGACACAACTGAGTGATTGAACAGAACAGAAGAGATTCTTTCCTTTTAGGTATTTTTCTGTGATTTAAATAATTTATTAAGTTATTTAAATTTTGTAAGTAAAAGTCATCTTAGAATTTTTGTTCTGTAATCAGGTTTCTGAATAATGAATTAATTTTCTAAAAATGTCATAATTTAAAAGTATCTGTGATATCTGCATTTATATACATACATACAATACCTTATTATAATAAATACAATTGTAATGAAAGCTTTGTTTTTAACAATGTATTTTTTAAAAAGAGTCCACCAATAACCCACTGACTTTAATATTGACTGCCATAATACTCAGAAAGGAATTTACGCCGTCCCTTGGAGCTTAATTGCAATGGTATTTAACTTAAAATATATACAAATAAACTATAAATATGTAAATACCATCCATCAAATAGTACTAGTCACTTCATGAAAACAAGTCACTTACTGCTCATTGTCGTAATTTATAAGACTGCAGATTACTGCTGCAATTGCAAAAAAGAGAAAAGAAATATTCCCAATGCTTTTTACTATCAGTCAGTCATTTGTGGGGGGCTTTCCAGGTGGCTCAGAGGTAAAGAATCCACCTTCCAATTCGGAAGACTCGGGTTTGATCCCTGTGGAAGGGAATCACAAACCACTCCAGTATTCTTGCCTGGAAAATCCCATTTTCAGAGGAACCTGGTGGGTTATACTCCATGTGATCACAGGACTTAGTCAGACAGGACTAAGCGATTGAGCATGCATACATGGACACACACACACATTTCTTCTAGTTTAATTAATATTTCCAGTCATGTATTTACATTCATGCTTTTTTCTTTACTTCAGATCTTAAATTATTTTTATCACGTGCCTAGCAAAATGAATAATTGTAAATTAAATTACCAGTTTTCCAAGACAGAAAAATTCCAGTTTCTCTTAGAAAATTCTTACAGGAATAAATCATAGGAAAACCTTTTTATATAACTACCAAAAAATTTGGGCTTCAGTTTCCTGAGAAGTACAGTGATTTAAACTTCACTAGTTCTGAGTTTTGGCATCCCACTCCAGCACTCTTGCCTGGAAAATCCCATGGATCGAGGAGCCTGGTAGGCTGCAGTCCATGGGGTCGCTAAGAGTCGGACACTACTGAGCGACTTCACTGTCAATTTTCACTTTCATGCATTGGAGCAGGAAATGGCAACCCACTCCAGTGTTCTTGCCTGGAGAATCCCAGGGACGGGGGAGCCTGGTGGGCTGCCGTCTATGGGGTCGCACAGAGTCGGACACGACTGAAGCAACTTAGCAGCAGCAGCAGTTCTGAGTTTTTGGTAAGTGAGCCGAAGTTTATTATATATTAAAATATAGAAATAACAAAGGTATTAAATCAATTTAAATATACATAGTAAAAATAAGGAGATTAAAAGAATGAGAAGACAGACCATAGACTAGGAGAAAGGTATTTGCAAAAGAAAAGACATGTCTGACAAAAGACTGTGCTGTTGAACCCAAGTTCATGTGTCCTACACACAGTGAGGCCAAACAAACCGAAATGTCAGAGTTTGGAGCAGAGGAAGATTTATTGCAGGGAAAACAAGGAGAACAGGCTGTTCATGCTCAGAAGGACCAGATGAACTCTCCTGTGGCTTTCATGGAAGAGTTTTTAAAGATAGCATTTGGGCTGAGAGCTCCAGGGTACATGACTATTTTTGATTGATTGCTGGTAAGGTAACAGGGTGGTGTTTCAGGGATCTTAGTCATCAGCCTTCTTGTTGTAACCAGTCTAGGGGCTACATGATTGCTGTCAACTTGTAATCACATCCTCCACCTGGGCAGGGATCTTAGATCCTGTAGAACTACTTAAAGATATGCATCAGATAGTTAGGTATATCCCTTGAGGAGGAACTGGGTCTCTGTTTTGTTGCTGAACCATTGTTTCTTAAATACTTTTTTTGTTTGTTTCTGCATTTTCTCACTTCCCTAATTATTAACTGCTTTAACTGTTCTTCAGAACTCAGAAAGGTCTAGGAGACTAAAGACTTACTCTGCACACAAAAAGGGAGAACACAGAAAGGCTTTTATACCCAAAAGGGCCTCACAGGATCCTGCTACTTTTCAACACCACCCTTTTATTTGATACTATTCAGTCTAGAGGGGAAAAGGTGTCGGGCAAGAAAGGCAGTGATGTTTTGGATAGAGACAGAGGTTAATCATACGCTGTGCAGGGGAATTCGGTTTTAAGGGTGCTTGGTTTCAACTTTTGTCCAAAATATACAAAGAACTCCTGAAACTCAACAGTAAGAAAACTGGTTAAGAAATGAGTAAAAGAAGCCCATCAAAGAAGCTTTAGAGATGGCAAATATGCATGTGAAAATATGTTGAACATCAGATGTCATTCAGTTCAATTAAATTGCTCTGTCGTGTCCGACTCTGTAACCCCATGAATCGCAGCACGCCAGGCCTCCCTGTCCATCACCAACCCCCGGAGTTCACCCAAACTCATTTCCATCGAGTCGGTGATGCCATCCACCCATCTCATCCTCTGTCATCCCCTTCTCCTCTTGCCCGCAATTCCTCCCAGCATCAGGGTCTTTTCCAATGAGTCAACTATTCGCATGAGGTAACCAAAGTATTGGAGTTTCAGCTTTCGCATCAGTCCTTCCAAAGAACACCCAGGATTGATCTTGTTTAGAATGGACTGATTGGATCTCCTTGCAGTCCAAGGGACCCTCAAGAGTCTTCTCCAACACCACAGTTCAAAAGCATCGATTCTTCGGCACTCAGCTTTCTTCATAGTCCAAATCTCACATCCATACATGATCCCTGGAAAAACCATACTCTTGACTAGACAGACCTTTGTTGGCAAAGTAATGTCTCTGCTTTTGAATATACTATCTAGGTTGGTCATAACTTTCCTTCCAAGGAGTAAGCGTCTTTTAATTTCATGGCTGCAGTCACCATCTGCAGTGATTTTGGAGCCCAAAGGAATAAAGTCTGACACTGTTTCCACTGTTTCCCCATCTATTTCCCATGAAGTGATGGGACGGGATGCCATGATCTTCGTTTTCTGAATGTTGAGCTTCAAGCTAACTTTTTCACTCTCCTCTTTTACTTTCATTGAGAGGTTTTTTAGTTCCACTTCACTTTCTGCCATTAGGGTGGTGTATTCTGCATATCTGAGGTTATTGATGTTTCTCCTGGCCATTTTGATTTCAGCTTGTGCTTCTTACAGCCCAGCGTTTCTCATGAGGTACTCTGCATATAAATTAAATAAGCAGGGTGACAATATACAGCCTTGACATACTCCTTTTCCTATTTGGAACCAGTCTGTTGTTCCATGTCCAGTTCTAACTGTTGCTTTCTAACCTGCATATGGGTTTCTCAAGAGGCAGGTCAGGTGGTCTAGAATTCCCATCTCTTTCAGAATTTTCCAGTTCATCGTGATCCACACAGTCAAGGCTTTGGCATAGTCAGTAAAGCAGAAATGTTTTTCTGGAACTCTCTTGCTTTTTCCATGATCCAGCGGATGTTCGCAATTTGATCTCTGGTTCCTTTGCCTTTTCTAAAACCAGCTTGAACATCTGGAAGTTCACGGTTCACATATTGCTGAAGCTTGGCTTGGAGAATATTGAGCATTACTTTACTAGCATGTGAGATGAGTGCAATTGTGTGGTAGTTTGAGCATTCTTTGGCATTGCCTTTCTTTTGGATTGGAATGAAAACGGACCTTTTCCAGTCCTGTGGCCATTGCTGAGTTTTCCAAATTTGCTGGCATATTGAATACAGCACTTTCACAGCATCATATTTCAGGATCTGAAATAGCACAACTGGAATTCCATCACCTCCACTAGCTTTGTTCATAGTGATGCTTTCTAAGGCCCACTTGACTTCACTTTCCAGGATGTCTGGCTCTAGGTAAGTGATCACTGTGTCGTGATTATCTTGGTCGTGAAGATCTTTTTTTGTACAGTTCTGTGTATTCTTGCCACCTCTTCTTGATATCTTCTGCTTCTGTTAGGTCCAGACCATTTCTGTCCTTTATCGAGCCCATGTTCATATGAAATGTTGCCTCGGTATCTCTAATTTTCTTGAAGAGATCTCTAGTCTTTCCCATTCTGTTCTTTTCCTCTATTTCTTTGCATTGATCGCTGAGAAAGGCTTTCTTATCTTCCCTTGGTATTCTTTGGAACTCTGCATTCAGATGCTTATATCTTTTCTTTTCTCCTTTGCCTTTTGCATCTTTTCTTTTCTCAACTATTTGTATGGTCTCCTCAGACAGCCATTTTGCCTTTTTGCATTTCTTTTTGGGGGGGATGGTCTTGATCCCTGCCTCCTCTACCATGTCAGGAGCCTCAGTCCATTGTTCTCCATGCACTCTATCAGGTCTAATCCCTTGAATCTATTTGTCACTTCCACTGCATAATCATAAGAGATTTGATTTAGGTCATATGTGAATGGACTAGTGGTTTTCCCTACTTTCTTCAGTTTAAGTCTAATTTTGACAGTAAGGATTTCATGATCTGAGCCACAGTCAGCTCCTGGTCTTGTTTTTGCCGACTGTTTAGAGCTTCTCCATCTTTGGCTGCAAAGAATATAATCAGTCAGATTTCATTATTGAACATATGGTGATGTCCATGTGTAGAATCTTCTCTTGTGGTGGTGGTCTTTTTTTTTTTATCTTTTACATTTTTGGCAGAAGACACATAAGATCATGATAGGTATCCCCAATGAATGCCTATTTTAAAGGTGACATAGCTATCAATACATAGATGAGATAATCTGAGCTCAGTGAATCATTCGACTCCTTGGTGTTTCCTTGTCTTCAGTTTCTCCATATCCCCTTTATGTTCTCCTGGTGTCCAAAATGCCACGCACAATTCTTGCACCCTGTTGTAATTGTATCTTAGGAACTTGTACATCCCATTTTTTCCTGTTGTCTAGAGGAGAATTAGATATTATACAGACAAATACAACATATACACATTTATAGCAATTTATTATGCCATATACATCCTACCCATAAATTAAATTCTTAAGTAACAATGATGTTAGCAGGTGATACTCTTTTGATAAACACTGAAAACTCTTGCTCTTCTTTAATATTTAAAATTTTGAAATATCTTTCACAGTCAGAGCTCTTTCATATTTTGAAGTGTGTCCACAACCTTTTATGTTATAGTGTCCTATATAAATGAATACTCTCTGCATGGAGGAATGCTTCGTTTCTGAGATATTACCACTTCATAACATAGCTCATCCCATTCTGCTTAGCTAAAATTGATACAAAGCTTTTCCTGACATTGAACCAGCTAGACATAACTTCCATATATTGAACCTACTTTATCCTCTGGGCACTGTTTCTTAAAGTCTTTTGGGTCAGGGACTCCTTAGAAAATCTGATAGATTGTATCAAGAACTCTTTTCCCAGGGGGAAAATTTTTCTAACATTCATAAATTTTTAACAATTTGAAGGATTTGGGGGACCCTTGAAGGGTTTAAAAATAAAAACAGGTTTAGATCCTCAGCTATCGAACAACATAATGTCACTTTTTTCTTGTATGTTAAAGCATAATAACCACCTTAGGCTAAACATTTCTGGTTCCTTTAACTAGTCTAACATACCTTGATTTTAGACAGACTTTTGCTATCCATGTCACCTACTTTTATCTTTTTTAATATCGATATCTTTCTAAATGGGATTACTTTAATCTTCATTTGAAATTATCTCAATCACTGGAACTGTAATTCATACATTGAGAACACTGTAATAGCAAGTTTAGCATTCACATCATAGTACATTCTTGCCTTATACCGAGTTTCTGTTTAGCTTCACCTTTGCATCATCCACAAATTTCTAAGACAGTGCTTAACACAGTGTTGATATTACAGTGACTATTTGTGGAATGAATAAAACTTCTAATCCTTTTTTGCATCAAAAGGGGCCAAACAAGTTTTACTGCATAGTATAGTAATGTATGCCTGTGAGGGATGGGATGGGAGTGTGTGTTGCATCATACTTAAGTAGTGGCTTTTTGGAACCTAAACTGTGGATTTAACATTTACTCTTGTTAATTTCGTTGTTACAAGAGCAGTTAGTTCCTTTATTTTCTAGATTTAGAGGTCAAGGAAAACAAACAAAAACATTCTTACTGTCGGTATATAATGTGCGCGGTAGATGTGTAGCACGTTATAGGGGCTGTACACACGTTTGATAACTGAATGAATAATTGTCATGCATTTATGTTAATAATGACTAAGGCATGTAATTTGAGAGCTGGATTCCGTTCGTAAATGCATTATGTTTTTTCTAATTGAAGTGTAATTGATTCACAATGTTGTGTCACTTTCTGCTGCACAGCAACGGGATTTAGCATACATACGCATTCTGTTCCATATTCTTCTCCATTAGGGTTCGTCACAAGGCACTGAGTGTAGTTGCGTGTGCTGTTCGGTAGGACCTTGTTGTCCATTCGTTTTGTGTGCGCCGCAGGTCTTCTCTGTCTGAACCTGTTTTGTAGATAAGCCCATCTGTGTCATATTCAGGTTCCACATATAACTGTTACCATTCTAGAGGTGAGTGCCTTACAGTGTATCTTCATGTTTATTTTCTAGATGTCAGGATAAAGCACTTAACCTTAATGTGCCCTGTCTCCCCCCACCCCCCAAATTGCTATCATTGATCAAACATGATACAAGATTGTGAGGTAATTTGGGGCCGTCACCTCTGTGGACTGGAAAAAATACATTTTGTTTCACACCTCTTTGGATCACAATCTTCAGCCAACTAATTCCTGGTTCATAGTTCATGTTACCTGGGAAATTATTTTGCTCCTTCACAGCCAGTTTTAATCAGCTTGGAAATCTTTTTTGTTGAATGATTAACTGTACTTCTGGCTCTTTGTATCTGCCCTTGAACTTCCTCTGTTTCTCCTATTGAGTAGAAAGTAAGGAACAGTAATGATTGGATTACTTGTACTTTTTAAGCATCAAGAAAAGCCACTATTGTGGTTACATTGTTTACTCTTTGGGCTCCATTCGTTCTTTTCCTTTAATCTAGGGATGTAGCATTGTCGCTTTCTGAGCCTGCTTCTTTGACTGCTGTGGTATCTTTAGGAATCCAAGGCATCTTTAAACAGGTATCTGTGCATAATACAAAAGAGCTTATCCCCCACCAGCCCTCTCTCTCTTTAGTTGCTAAGTTGTGTTTGACTCTTGGGATCCCATGGACTGTAGCCTGCCAGGCTCCTCTGTGCATGAGATTCTCCAGGCAAGAATACTGGAGTGGACTGCCATTTCCTTCTAGATGATTTGAATTTGAGAACCTGGTGTGTGAAATTGATCTCTACATGATTCTCATATCACCAAACTGATAATGAACAGCTTTCCAATGTAAAGCTATTGAAAAGCTATTTAAAGACCCTGTGCTTTCTGAGAGAGTAGAAGGTTGAGTTATTGAAGTGATAATGAGACTGGTCTGTCAAGAGACTTTCTGAGCCCTGAACTGGGGCACTTTATCTTGAGATATGATCACTCTAGGCTAGATGTGGTCAGCCAACATTCATGGATCCATCCATGAAGCAATGATTCTCAAAGCTGACTGAACCTCACATTTAACTCAAATAGCATTTTAAAACTGCGGATTCCTAGGCCTGTTGTGTGTTCTTTTATTTGAGGTATAGCCACAGGGGGAGACACAGGAGCCACAGGAAAACAGAGTTTGTTTTACTCAGAGGTCCTGGAGAGATGAAGTCACTGTGTGCCGCAGGGAGAAAGCTCAAGCAGCAGATGGGGCGCCAAAAGAGTGCACAAGGACCTGCAGGCTAGTGTCCTTCTTGGGGGTGTAGGGGGAGGTCAGTTGGATTACCCAAGTAGAAGAGCCAAGATTTCATTGGTGCTTTTGAATGTTACTAGGTCATGGTCAGAGGAAGGCAGGAAAGGGAAATTGTGGCAGAAGCCAACCTTATCATCCAGGTATACTTATCATACCTTATCATCCACCCTGCTCACCTGGCTTACAGCCTGTTTGTTGATATGCTGATGCAGTGGGGGAAAGGTTTTAAAAATGAAGTTTTAAAAATATTTACAATAAAGTGCCACATCCTCAGAGTTTTTAATTGAGTGTATGATCAGGGTTAAAGCTTACAAATGCATTTTCTTGGAAGAGTCTCAGATGATCTTGGAAATCCCTGATATTATGATGCAAAATTCTAGGTTGTCGTGTTTCTTTGGACCTATAGCTTTCATCAGACTAAGAGAGTACACTGACCCCAAAGAGGTTGCATTAAGAGCACTTCCTTGATCCAGTGGCCCTCAGACTTTAAGGTGCTCCAGAGTTACCCACCACTTGTTAAAAACAGGTTGCTAGGCTCTCCAGCCAGGAATTTTGATCCTGGTAGTGGTGGAGCCTGAGAATCTTCATTTTAAACTAGATGGTTGGCACTGTCCATGGAGCTAGATGGTGGAGGGCGGTCCTTTGAGAACCTCTGTTTCAGGACTTGACTGACACCACTCTTGCCTTCAGCATTAAGCTCTGGAAGTAAAGTATATTCTTCAGGATTCTTCACCAATTAATGTAGTAATAAACTTAATGAAGCATACTGAAGCACAGTCTAGCTCACTAATATAAGAGAATGGTAAAGAAAACTCCCTCCTTTCTGACAAAGCAAGTGGCAGTGGAAAGTATGTAGTGTTTTTAGTTGTTGTTCAGTCACCCAGTCGTGTCCGACTCTTTGTGACCCCATAGACTGCAGCACACCAGACCGCCCTGTCCCTTACCATCTCCCGGAGTTTGCCCAAGTTCATCTTCATTGCATAGGTGGTGCCGTCCAGCCATCTCAGTCTCGAATGCCCTCTTCTCCTGCCCTCGACCTTTCCTAGCATCCGAGTTTTCCACTTGAGTCGTCTGCTTGCATCAGATCACCAAAATACTGGAGCTTCAGCTTCAGCATCAGTCCTTCCAGTGAATACTCAGAGTTGATCTCCCTTAAGATTGACTGATTTGAAATCCTTGCTGTCCAAGGGACTTTCAGGAGTTTTCTCCAGCACCACAGTTCGAAGGAATCGATTCTTTGGCCTTCTGCCTTGGCCCAGCTCTTACAACCATACGTGACCACTTGGAAGACCATAGCCTTTACTATAGTGACCTTTGTCTGCAGAGTAATGTCTCTGCTTTTCAACAACTGTCTAGGTTTGTCATCGCTTTCCTGCTGAGAAACAGTCGTCTTCTGATTTCATGGCTGCAGTCACCGTCTGCAGTGATTCTGGAGCCTTAATATTTAGTCTTTAAGCCAGCTCTTCCACTCTCCTCCTTCATCCTCAAGAAACTCTTTAGTTCTTCTTCACTTTCTGTGATTAGAGTGGTATCATGCGCATATCTGAGGTGGTGGTTGTTTCTCCCCCCTATCTTGATTCTGGCTTGTAACTCATCCAGCCCTGGCATTTCTCATGATGTGCTCAGCATGTAGGTTAAACAAACAGGGTGACAGCAGATAGCTCTATCATACTCCTTTCTCTATCTTGAACCAATTAGTTCTTCCATACAGGGTTCTAACTGTTGCTTCTTGACCCCCATACAGGTTTCTCAGGAGACAGATAAGGATGGTCTGGGATTCTCATCTCTTTTAAGAGATTTGCTTTATATCAGTCAGTTCAGTTCAGTTGCTCAGTGGTCTTTGTGACCTTGTGGACTGCGGCACACCAGGCTTCCCTTGTCCATCACCAACTCCCAGAGCTTACTCAGACTCACATCCACCGGGTCAGTGATGCCATCCAACCATCTCATCCTCTGTCATCCCCTTCTCCGTCTGCCTTCAGTTTTTCCCAGCATCGGGGTCTTTTCCAATGAGTCAGTTCTTTGCATCAGGTGGCCAAAGTATTGGGAGTTTCAGCTTCAGCATGAGTCCTTCCAGTGAATATTCAGGACTGATTTCCTTTAGGGTTGACATATATATTGCTTTATATATTATAGTATAAAATAAGCTAGTTAATCCCCTCCCCCTTTCCATCTCCTAACCAGTGACCATTAGTTTTTTCTCTCTATATGTGGGTCTGCTTTTTTTTTTCTATTCACCGTGCTAAGTCGCTTCAGTTGTGTCTGACCCTGTGCCACCCCATGGACTGCAGCCTGCCAGGCTCCTCAGTCTGTGGGATTCTCCAGGCAAGACTGCTGGAGTGGCTTGCCATTTCCTTCTCCATTATATTCACTAGTTTGTTGTTATTTTAGCACTTGCTTCCTTATGTAGTGTTTCTTCCCATTAGAGTAGAAAAATTCATAGTTCCATGACCATTTAAGTGGTTTGATTTTTTTTTAACTAAATAATGTAACTTTATAAGTGTGCTCATGTTATCCAAGGCCAAGGTAGAATACACTCAAAGTTAAAATATAAAATATAGTTTGATGTAAATATACTGGGAAGTAGGAAAGATCATCCTAAGGATTCTGGGATTAGGAAAACTTGTTCCACTTTAAAAAACTCCTAAAAGCAGGTGGTAAGTAGTCAATGTAGAGAAGCTATCTCTGAGGAGAAAGCAACTTCTCAGGGAGTTTTGAAAGTGGTAAAACACCACTAAATCCATGGGAGTCCCAAAGAAGTTTATTTGCTCAGACTGCTTACGGGCTGCTGAAACTTTGAAGGAAACTAAGATCCTGTAAGGAATCTTTATTATCTATGAAGAGTCTAATTGTGATAATTTCCTTTCTGTATAGAGATAAACTTAAGCAAAAAGCTTCTGTGCATCACTAATGGGTCTTACCTTTTTCCCTTCCCACTTAGCCTTGGGACTTTGGTTGCCTCATCCTCTTAGAGGAAGATGTCCTCAATGGAATAGGAACTGATCTAAATTAAGAAAACAGAGCTTTAGAAGGGAGGGAGTTTGTTTAAAGGATGTATAGCAAAATTACATTATATATTAACCTGAAATTAGATAATGGGTATTCCTTTTCTCTGGGGGGGATTTTTGTTTTGTTTTTGTGGGGTTTTTTGCAATATAACTTTCAGTTGTCCTGTAATATATTAGAAGGGAAGGGAAGTTCATTTTGAGTGACTCATAATTTGATAGTAATTCAAAGAAAATACTTAAATGCCAAAGTCTTTAAGTTCTCTGTTCTGTTGTAGTCTTTTTACTTGGCATTGTAGTTAGTATTTTGTTATTTCAGGGCTGTCAAAATTTGGCATAAGTTATCAATACTTACTGAAATATGCTTGAAATTTTTATAACTTTGATATTACCATATTTTGAATCTAAATAGTTAAGCATATATGATAATTATCACCTAAAATGTGTTAATTTTTAAAATAACCAAAATAGTTAATGTATTATACTTAATGGAGATTGTGAATTCCCCTTGTTAGTTGAAAACTTCAGCTTCCAGATTGTTGCTAACATCATCAGTGTTTTTAACAAACAAGGATATAATGGAGAAATAATTGTAGAGGACTTGTGCTGCACAAGTAACAGATGTTTGCCATACAGAAGTTCTCAAAACCAAGTAGATACCATATTAAAGTTTCCAAGAGTACAAGCGGTGAAATGATTAAGAAAAATGAGAAAAAATATTTTTAAATGTTTTCTTTAGCTTAACTTTGAATTTCTTTTGTGATTTTCTGGTTATTAACATTTTAACACATGTTTTGCATTTATGGTTGAGTTGACTTAATTTTGTAATATTTTTTATTCTCACAAAATTACATTTACTTTTTCATCATAAGAGATAAAAGGATCTGTGGAGTACAGAAATTTCTGTGTCATGAAAGTCTCCGACATAGTTTTATTTTTACCAAGCAGAGCAAGTCTTGGTTGATTTAGTCTGAAATGGGAAATGTTACTTTTTACTTTGCATTCTGCCACCTTAAGTCAATAAGGTGAACATGAACATTCAGCGGTACTCTTTTTATGCTTTTTTACATGCAAAAGTAGCAGTAGCAGCATTTATGAAAAGTTTGGTTTAGTTTTGTTCATCTTCAATTTGCTCTTAAACATTAAGCTGCTTAAAGAATACAGTATTAGAATCTTAGAATTTGAAAATGTCTTTGATATTTCATGAACAACCCTTTGCCAAAGCCAGGAATGGGATCCTTCAGTGACAAGCTAGTCAAGTTAGTTTTCATCCAGATTCTTGATTGCTTCTAGTTATTGGAAGGTCACTACTTCATAAGTCTATGTTGGTTTGATAGTGTTTAATTATTAAAAATTTGTATGTTCTTTGTGTTGAGCTAGAATTGGCTTCCTGGAAATTTTGCTTATAAGCTTCTTTCTTTTCAAATTACCCAACCCTTTAAATAATTGTATATAATTAAATGTTGTTTGTTCATTCTTTCAAATGATTCTAATAATCCATGATTTTAAAGTGTCGAACATCTTTGTTTGTAATTGTTCCTCTTTTATGTCCCAAATTGAACAAGATATTCCGACATTGTTCAACCAATGTAAAGTCTAAAGGGACCAGTACCTCCCTTGGTCTGGGTACTTTGTGTCAAAATTTTGATTTATCCCCCACTCTGTCCTTTCTTTTTAAAAATACATAACTTCTCTTGGCTTAGTGTCTTGAAATCCTCCAGGACTCTTTTCACATGAATTTCTAGGAATCTGGATCTCTCTTACATTCTACCTGTGTAGTTGATTTTTTTTTTTTAACTTAAAAATAGAACCTAAATTTTTGACTATTAAATTTGAGAGTAATCCTTAACTCCACTTTTCTTGATCATTTTAAAATCTAGGTCTTAATTGCATTTTTGGTAAGATTTATTTTGGAATAATTCTGTCATATTAATTTGTAAATAAAGGTAGCCTTCAAGTGATAGTGTGTAAGATGAAAGATGAAGGGATTGTATATGTTAAAAGTAATACTGTTATTCAGTACTGTTTAACTAGATGTAAATGTACCAAGAACCGTCATGTAGCCCACATTTCATTGATTTACCTACGGTAGAGTTTCTTCATAAAAGTAACCTTTGTTTTTACTAAAAGACAAATTACTCTCAGTGAATATATTTGGCTCTTAGTAATCACTGTGTGGGTTTGTTTTTTTTTTTTTTCCTCTTCCATGGTTCTAATTGTCCATCTTGGAGTTTTGCTGAAGTTCATTTGCTAGCATGTATTTTTTTTCTGAATAGCTCCTTTATTTACAAATATTAATAATATAAATAGATAACTTATTTTTAATGTCTTGATAATGTTATTTTTTTCTCCAAAGATTGCCAGTAATGGCTCTGCATTTGTATCTGTCAATTTAATATGCTAACATGTAATTTATCGGAACCCATATAAACTTGGAATTTTGGTTGTTTAACAAAAGAAGGATGATTTTCCTCTGATTTTTGTAATAATGGAAAAGTGAAGAAGGCCTAAATCTCCCAACACTGAGAAAAGGTGTAATGAAAACTTAATGTTTGCTTAAGTATTTATTAGTTAGATATTTTAAATGATGGCAATGTCATAGCATAAAGAGAGCGCTAAGTGGAAAATTGCCTGGCAGTCTAGTGGTTAGGGCTCCCTGTGCTTTCACTGCAGGGGCCTGGGTTCAGTCCCTGTTTGGGGAACTGTCATCCCAAAAGCTGTGTTGCGGACCAAAAAAGAAAGAGAAAAAGAGTACTAAGTGAAATGAGCAACTTATAAAGCATATGTTCCTTAAAACTTGGTAACAAATATACATACTTGTGAAAAAAAGGCCAAAAGGACACATGCTTAACTGACTGAGTTCATGCTTAGAACTATGAGATCCTTTTCTACACTCAATTCTTTTCTTTTCCAAATTATTCTCTAATCTCAACAAACTGGGGAAAATTCTGAAAGAGATGGGAATACCAGATCACCTGACCTGCCTCCTGAGAAAACCGTGGAGGTCAAGAAGCAACAATTAGAACTGGACATGGAACAACAGACTGGTTCCAAATCTAGAAAGGAGTACGTCAAGGCTGTATGTTGTCACCCTGCTTATTTAACTTATATGCAGAGTACCTCATGCCAAATGCCAGGCTGGATGAAGCACAAACTGAAATCAAGATTGCCAGGAAAAATATCAATAACTTCAGATGTGCAGATGACATCACCCTTAGGGCAGAAAGTGAGGAGGAACTAAAGAACCTCTTGATGAAAGTGAAAGAGGAAGTGAAAAGAGGACATTGAAAAAGCTGGCGTATAACTCAACATTCAGAAAACTAAGATCATGGCATCTGGTCCCATCACTTCATGGTAAATAGATGGGGAAACAATGGAAACAGTGACAGACTTTATTTTCCTGGGCTCCAAAATCACTGCAGATAGTGACTGCAGCCATGAAATTAAAAGATGCTTGCTCCTTGGAAGAAAAGCTGCTGCTGCTGCTAAGTCACTTCCGTCATGTCCGACTCTGTGTTCCCCCGTAGACAGCAGCCCACCAGACTCCTCCGTCCCTGGGATTCTCCAGGCAAGAACACTGGAGTGGGTTGCCATTTCCTTCTCCAATGCATGAAAGTGAAAAGCTATGTATGACCAGTCTAAACAGCATATTAAAAAGCTGAGACATTACTTTGCCAACAAAGGTCCATCTAGTCTAAGCTGATTTTTTCAGTAGTCATGTGTGGATATGTGAATGGACTATAAAGAAAGCTGAGCGCCAAAGAATTGATGCTTTTGAACTGTGTTGTTAGAGAAGACTCTTGAGAGTCCCTTGGACTGCAAGGAGATCAAACCAGTTAATCCTAAAGGAAATCAACCCTGCATATTCGTTGAAAGGACTGATGCTGAAGCTGAAGCTTCAATACTTTGGCCACCTGATGCAGAGAACTGACTCATTGGAAAAGACCCTGATGCTGGGGAAGATTGAAGCCAGAAGAAGGTGACGACAGAGGATGAGATAGTTGGATGGCATCACTGACTTGATGGACATGAGTTTTAGCAAGCTCCTGGAGTTGATGATGGACAGGGAGGACTGGTGCGCTGCAGTCAGTGGGGTCACAAAGAGTCAGACACAACTGAACGACTGAACTGAACTGAAAATAATTATTTATAAGGAAAACTAATTTTTTCTAGAAACAGGATCCAATATGTGTTTTGTATGGTTTAGTTTATTTTTAATACCTAGTTTACACTTTTTACATTTAAATATTTTTTTCTTGACAGACATACTAGTGACAAAATAATTAAACTGAAAAACTATTAATATCAGTGTTTTCTCATTGTCTGAAATGCTGTTTTTCAGAAAGAAAGTTAAAGTGAAATTGCTCAGTCGTGTCCAACTCTTTGGCGACCCCATGGACTGTAGCCTATCAGGCTCCTCCGTCTGTGAGATTTTCCAGGCAAGGGTACTGGAGTGAATTGCCATTTCCTTCTCCAGGGGATCTTCCCAACCCAGGGATCGAACCTGGGTCTCCCGCATTGTAGACAGAAGCTTTACCATCTGAGCCACCTGTTTTTCAGAAGTTATCTTTAAAAGCTCCTTTATGTTGAATTGTTTACCTAGTTCTTTTTGATAGGTGCTTGTTCTTTTTGATAATTGAAATAAGTGTCTTTGGTTTCCTCCATTTTACGTTCAAAGTTTAAAGCTTTATTCAGCAGATCGCAAGACACTTTGCTCTCTGCTACCTCATGTCAACAAGCATGAAGAAAACATGGTTCTTTTACACCGTATTACATAGTAAAAGTCATTCATTCAGTTATGAATTCAGAAATCTTGTTTCTAGTTGCAGCGTTTCTTCAAGTATTTTGATAAAAGTCATTTAATCTCCCTGAATGTCCATTTCTTCATCTGTAAAAATGAGAACCTTAGTCACTAAAGTTCCATTTCTGTTTTAACAGCTGTTTTTCTTGTATTTGATTTCCTCATTTTCATTTTATCCCCTCTGATTTGAAAATCCACCTTTATTTTACCCTGAATTCCCATACTTACCTGAAACTATTTTGGGACTTTTTGAACAATCCATTGATTATTATTTATGTGTGTTGTGTTCCAGTTTCACCTTGTTGTATTAATTAAAGCATTAAAAATGTGTTGTATCTTTTATGGCTAGTTCCATATCATTGATTTGTATTTATTCTTTTCTTTCTTTCTAGAACTTGTCTGATTATATTTTCCATAAATTCGATGTGTTTGCTTGCAAAATGTTCTTGATATTTTTATCAGTCATATTAAAATTATGGAATAGTTTTTTTTTTAACATTATTGACAGAGGTTTAAAGGAAAAATATCAGGTATTCAGAATATTATAATATAAGCAAGGGAACCAAAGTAAATCATCAAACATCACTGTATTAATGAATTTGGAGGCAACTATTTCTAAAATTGTAGTGAGACTATTTCTAGTGGTTTTGAAAGAAGCGTGAAAACTTAGCATTTAATTCTAGTTATTTTTGGTTTTATGTGGTTACAGGGTATATCTGTGTCCTCCAGTAGTATATAAAATATAAAAAATATAAAATATAAATAATATAAAAAATATAAAAGCTATAAAATACAGGTTAGAGTAAGATGAAAATTTAGGTCTAAAAATCTATTGCTATAAGTTTTAATTTTATTTCTTGCTGCAATGGATCTTCATTGCTTCACACAGGCTCTCTTCAGCTGCGGCGAGTGGCAGCGCCTCTGATGGGGAGGTGCCACGTGCTTCTCCTTGCGGGTGGCTTCTCTTGGTCTAGGTGCTGGGGCTTCAGCAGTTGCAGCGCTCAGTAGTTGTGGTCCATGGGCTTGGTTGTCCCATGGCATGTGGAATCTTCCCAGACCAGGGATTGGGTCCATGTTACCTGCATTTGACAGGTGGATTCTTGACCATTTGACCCTCAGGGAAGTCCTGGAATTATTTATTAATGGAAAGAAAAATTAGTTACCTTAATGGCATACACCCATGAAGTTGTAGAGGAGAAGGACAGTCAGACCTCCCTACTTCTGTGTTCTGCATATGAGGAGTCAATCAACCATGGATGAAAAATTTCAGAAGAAAAAATACCAAAAGATTCTCAAAAGCAAAACTTGAATTTTTCTTGTGCCTATCAACAATTTTGGGGACTTTCCCGGTGGTTCAGACAGTAAAGAATCTGCCTGCAAGATAGGAGACCCCAGGTTCGATCCCTGGGTTGGGAAGATCCCCTGGAGAAAGGAATGGCAGCCCACTCCAGTATTCTTGCCTGGAGAATTACTTGGACAGACCCCAGGTTCGATCCCTGGGTTGGGAAGATCCCCTGGAGAAAGGAATGGCAGCCCACTCCAGTATTCTTGCCTGGAGAATTACTTGGACAGAATTACTTGGAATTACTTGGACAGAGGAGGCTGGCAGGCTTACAGTCTATTTGGTTGCAGAGTTGAACATGACTGGGCCACTAAAGCTGTCAACTATTTACATAGTATTTATGTTAGGTATTATAAGTAATCTAGAGATGACTTAAAGTATATGGGAGGGTTATATGCAAATACTATTCTATTTCATGTAAGAAACTTGAGCCTTGAAAGATTTTGATATCTTCCTAGACCCTGAAACCAATTCCTTGCCATTACAGAGGAATGATTGTAAGTTAAACCTCATGATTATTGGGAAGAAAAAAGATTGATCAGGGAGATTCTTAAAGAGAAGCCATAGATAGGACAAACAGATAAAACTACTACTCCAGTTAGAGTATGTGCTTTATTAGTACTCAGAAGGACTAGAAGGAAAAGATAAAAGGACACTGAATTCAGCCATAATGCTTATTGAAACACAGAGACTCTTTGCATAGTGCTTTTGTGTTCTCAGCAGTGATTTTTCTTAGTCAACTATATGTCATAAAAATTATGATAAATATTTACAGAGTTAAATGAACACATTCTGTTGTTACATAACTTTCCTCTTACGACTGGGGCACTTTACCCAGGATGTTGTGAAGAAGGGAGGGAAAGGTGTACTAATTCAGGACATCGCACACATACTGGTTGATTGAATGTCCTGCATGCTTAGGGGAGAAAAGAGAGTTAAAAATCAGTGTTAGGTCTGTATCATCTGGATATCCTGGAACTTCATGGTCTGTTGAAGTACACCATGCTACACCGCGTTTGCAGTGCCTGGAATATCTACATAGATATATTAATGTGAAGATGTTAGTCATTAGGGTAATAAACCACAATGCAACAGTTATGCATTTGATTATATATTTTATAGATTAATAGGACAATAGGACATATTGAAAAGTATTTTCCTCAATCTAATCAGCTTCAGATAAGGCCATATCAAGTTCAAATCATTTTTAAATTACTATTGTTTCTCTTATTTTCCTATCCTTGTGTCTGAAAAAGTACTTAAAATGCTAAAGCACTGAAACTTAGAGGTTTTTGGTGTTTTGTATAGTCTGTATACTTGGAGAAATCCACTTGTTTGTTTAGATTTCTGTAAAAGATGTAAAGATGTATCTGTAAAGATGAGGGGTTTCTTTCATGGTTCAAAATAAATGGTACCGAAATGCTAGTTTAACTCTTAATTATATGTATAAAGGTTCTACAATTATTGGAAGGAACAGATTTTCTTCGGATAGCCATACAGTATTGCTTTCCTTTTAGCCTCTGTTTACTTTCTCACCTCTGTTGATTTATTCAGCTTGTAACCTAGAAACCAGCTAAAAAGGAAGGAAGTCAGAGATGTGTATTTCTGGGCAGTAACTGGAGTAGTTTCCTCTTCCTCTAGCCTGGTTTAGCTGCCAGAAAAGACCTTTTACCCAACTGAAAAAAAAAAAAAAAGAAAAAAAAATTTAACTCTTCAACTTCCTTCCTTAATGCATTAAGGAAGGTATAAGCCGCAAGAAGAGCCAGTTTGAAGAATTAAAATGCTGCTCTCCTCAAATTTGTGTTTTTTGCCGTCTGAAAGGTGATATTTAATAACATCTCTTACAAGTTGTAAGAACAAGAGAATTTAAGGAGACATGTTGTAAGAGCTAAGCAACTTACGCTTGCTACCAAATGCTTCCTCAGTATTGTTACTTCAGTATTTTTATTTGTTAGAAATTTGTCAGTGTACCAGACCGAACATACATTTATATATTTATAAAAATATTTGGGTTACTTGCTTAACCATGTCCAACTCTTCACAACCCTATGGACTGTAGCCTACTAGACGACTCTGCCCATGAGATTTCCGAAGCAGGACTACTGTAGTTGGTTGCAGTTCCCTTCTCCAGGGGATCTTCGTGACCCAGGGATTGAACCCTGGTCTCTTGCATTGCAGGTGGATTCTTTACCATCTGAGCCACCAACGAAGCCCTATAAAAATATTTATCAAGCCCAATTTAAACATTAGGAAGATACTTAAGATTTTCAGCTAGTTGCACTTGTAACCTTTATTTATTTCCATTAAGAATCGACTATGTCACAAAGAGTCAGACAGGACTTAGCAACTAAACAACAAAAATGTAGTATTTATGGTAATGGAAAAGTATCTAACTTTAATGTAACCGTGATGTATGAAATAAAAATGAGTGGTTTTTCGGTACTGATGTTATTTTAATTTTATAAAATTATTAAATTGTGTATCACTAGCAATATATAAATACTGTGGCAGTTGTTAAGTATAGTTCTTAAGGATACTTGATTTTGTAGGGCACATAGTACTTGAGGAACAAACATTTTTTTAATAACAACATAGTCAAATCTGAAATTTATGCGAGATTATAAAATGCATCTTGTGAAATATTTAACTCATTCTCTAATATACAGTAAACTGTAGAAAAGTAGTATGCCCTGTTTTAAAATTTGATAGTTTATAATATAATGTAATAACCTGAATCAAATATTTGCTGTTTGTTTTGGGCTCAGAATAAGGCTGCCATATTATTCCAGTTGTTTTTTTTGTAAACTTATATTACACTGAATTCTTTTAATTCCATACATGTTTTATGATCACATCTTCAGTAATTATGAAATGAAATACTGGTATTCTATATGTGATTTAATATTCACTTGACTCATTATTAAAAAGTACTTTGTTCTAAAGTTACATTTCATTTCTATCACTGTTCTAAAACTGAGTTTTACTAATATTTTTAGAATAATCACTATTCCTCTCTTTCATCTTTAAAACAAAAATGGATTGAGATTTTCATAAGTACAATGCATAATAGACTAAATTTAAAATAGCTTTTTTTTCTAGTAGTTAACGTAATGTTTTTTATGAAATGAAGCTGATACATCTGGAATAGATTTAAAGGGACAGGGCACTGGCTGGGAATTGGAAGTTTTTCTCTTAAGATGATTTGATAAATTGGTTGTGTGGTATTAAAATCAGTGTAAATTTTTAGATTTATTGAAATTGCAATACCTAACATTGGGACAAATTTAAAATAAAAGGCCATTCACACACATCATTAAAAATAGGTGAATGTTTTCTTGTACTGGGAGATATCTGACATTCTTCATATTCAGTGTGTTTATTATACATACAGCACAGATCTCAGTTCAGACTAATCACGTGTCAGGTGCTGAATAGCCATCTGTAGCTATTAAAGGTTTTTATAACTATGAACTATTTAAATTATTCTTAAAAATAATAAAAATGTTTCAGGAATATTTTTTAATCTGCCAAAGTAAATATTACCAGTTAGTTTTTCTTTTGAGTAAAGTTGTTGCTGTGGTTGTTGGTTATGTCATTTGATTTCACTTAGATTATTACCCCAGAAATGTTTTAAACTGTTTCCCCCGCCCGGTGTTTTTTAAAATATCAGTGTATTTCCAATGAAAAATGAGTAAAAGTAAATTCTTTACTTGAAAACACACTAGAAAGTATTCTTCATAGGTTTAAAGCTACCTTTTACTTTTGCCCAGCTGAGAGATATTTACGTCTTGTTTTTTGCACTTTCTCACCTTGGTGAATCTGTAAGGCAGAAACTTTGCATTTGCCTTCTGAAGGAGACAGTAAACTTGAGCTCTCAGTCTCGCCACTAGTCTGTCTTTGTCTGTTGTTAAAATTATGAGCCAGTCTCTATGGCGCAGCCAAATGAGTAATCACCAGTAATGTGACTCGTGCTGGAAGTGACTCCATCAGCACCTGTGACGGAGGATTAGTTACAGTTTACAGAGCACCGCCTCTTCCCTTCTCTCAGTGTGCCCTAAGCCAAGTAGTCGTTCTCATTTGGGTGTCTGCGCTGTTGGAAGCTACTGCAGTGTGTTTCCACACAGACAGAGTACAGTGGGAAAAGGCTTTCTCTAGCTGATGGATGGCTGTTCTCTCTATCTGGAGTATCTTACTGGTTATGTAAGCGACCTCGGGAGAAATTATCCTGACCCAGATCGGAGGATGCAGCAGAGCTTCAGCTGCAGGATTTCTTGGTCGTTAACACCACAGTGCTGATGACAAAGAGCGAGTTGTAATCCTCGTCACTGCCAGGACTGAGCCAGAGCAGACAGAAGATCGTCATTTGCTCGTCGGAGACTTGTTAGGTTACAGCCTCTGCTTCGTTCTGTGGTCTTGGCTTTTCTTACTATACAATGACGACGCTGCAAGTGAGCTCAGAAATGCTTGGTTTGAGAGCCCTTTGCCTGTGATTTTTGAATACTTAAGAATTATTGAGGCTAGATTAAAAAAAAAAATACTGCTCAAGAACAAAATGGAAATGTCAGCTATACTTCTTGACCTTTAAAGCCTTGTCGTGGATATCAGAGATTTAAAGATACTTTAAAATTCTCAAGAACAAAGTACGGTTTGTATTTTTCTGCTTCCTTTTTCTTTTGTCTTAATTTACATTTGGTTTTGCTTCTCGATTTTAGGAATTAAGGTCACTGTCTTTTTCAGGTCCAGCTTTCGTGGTCTTAGTTTTTTAGAATTTTTAATGATTTCATTTGTTTAGAGAGAGATTTATTGTGTCGGTAGTAATTTCCTAACACTGTAAGATAAAAAAAACAAGCTCAGTTGTTTAAAGTATTATAGCAGAAATGTTTTGGGTTAGGGTTTTAGAATATAATGTTTCAAGGGAAGTAGGGGTATTTGTTTTGTGAGGGTTTTTTCTGTCTGTATGCTTGTCCCCACCCCCAACTTGTTTTCTAACAGTATCGTGTTTTTCAATAGACCTGCTTGGGTGGGAATTTGGACTTTGTTCTTTCGAGTCACTCCAATCTTTTTTTTTTTTTTTTAAGACTAAACCTTGACTTCTAAAAATGTATCTTAGATTGTTTTCTGCTTTAGTATTTTGAGATTTATATCAGATTTTTGTAGTTTATGAGCCTAATTTTTTTCACTTGGAAAAGAAATTATTAAATGTTAACTGGAGATTGTTAGAAACTTGGACTGTAGACATAAACCTTGTGAATTTCCAGTCAGATGTTAAATGGTGAGCTTTAACATGGTTTGTTTGAGCAGCTGAGTTATGTTTGAGAACTGTAGCTGATTTATTTTAAAAATGTTTTTCGAGGAGGGCTCATCTGTTCGCCTCTTCCTCATGTGAATGGAATGTGGTGCAGCATGGAGCCCCAAACAGGATACAGTTGTTCTAAGCATTCTTCCTATAGCGTGGTAGGCCCTAGTAGAAATGCAGGCTCTCTACTAAGTATTTATTTGACTTTATACTATTTTTAAAGTGCAGTTAACAAAGACAAAGGACCTTAAACTCTCAGTCCATTAACGAAATTGAAAAAGTGTTTTGTTTAGTTGGCAGTTTTAATTTGGATTTTCAAAGACTTTTTTCAGCGTTAGAATGAAGTCATTTTGTGATTAGGGTCACATTCTACTGTGACTTTCATCTGATGGTAGCTTGTAGCTTCCCCTTAGGCTGTGGAAGTTCCTCATAGAATGGTATATCTTTAGAGTCTTGAATTACTTAGCTATGCATGAGTTCTAGTTTCTTTGCATTCCAGTGCACCTAGACCCGTGAAATACTACAGATTCATCCAAAATCTGTAGGATTCATTCACTTTTATTTAAATATTTGTTTCTATTTTTAAGCTAATGTCTTTAAAGTGGATGTTTTTCACTTGGATACAAAAATTATTAATGGTTACATCATTGATTTGCCACTTTAGGGAATTAGCATGTATTTTAACTCAGTTTTATATGTTGTTAGTCTTTAATTTTTCAGTAAAGTAGGAACAGTCGCACATTTTTAGGGTTGCTTGTTTAATACATATTGAAACATTTCTTTAACAAGTACTATAAAAGTATTTATCGGCACTTGGGAACATATTTGTAGTTTAAGAGTAATTGCACGTTTTAAAATTTGCAAGTCCTTGTCCTATATGCTATTTAAGAAGCATGGTGTACTTTTGACTTCCATTTGTACATGGTTATTATAAATACTCATGCATCAGAAACAGGCCATTATAAACTAGCCTTTTAACATTTCTGATAGCTAAGATTCTACCAGTGGCTTTCAGTTCGATACCCTAAAATGAGAATTTTTTTTTATTTTAGCCTGGAAACTAAATTTTTTTTCTCAGTAATTTAAATTATGATAAATTGGCCTATTGAAATTTACCCTTAGATCTCTGACTTACCTTAAAAAGCAGAGTTCTGAGAGGTTCTCTTCACAGGAATGTTTTTCATATTATAAAATGACTAGGTCTCATAGGAAATGCAAACCACCTGTATTATTTGCGTAAGAAAGAGGCACTCGGAGTGGAGAAGTTGACTTTTTTTCCCAGTCCTCCTTAATTGAATCGGTACAATAGGCATTTAGGTAGTACCTTTTGTGGGCCTTTTTTTAACCTTCCCAAGTTGACCTGATTTGGTACTGTTTAGAAAAAAATAAGAGCATTTGATGAAGTTCAGGGATTTAAAGTTCTCTTGAGAAGCTGCCAGTGTTTTCTAATTTTTTTGCTAAAAATTAAACAGATTTAATTTGAGAATATTACATATTTCTCGTAAAGAATTTAGTTATGGTAAATGGAAAGTGTCAGATGGCCACAGAAGCAGGAGATAGCTAAATAATAGGGAAATACCTGTTTTGAAAAATGTAACTTCCCACACACAAAAAAATACTTTTGATACATAAAAGGTTAGCCCTAGAACATGGGAAGGAAGATATTACTGTGATTAGGTTTTCTAATCATAAATACTGAAAGTAAATTGGAAATGTAAGATAATTTTTTTATGTTCATTTATGAACAAATACATTTATTAGTTCATGAAGTAAATAGTATAGGAATAAGGCATGTTTAAAATGCTTATTTATTCTCTTGTGTCTTCAGCTTTTTCAAAACACAGACTCCTGATGAAAGCTTTAAAGATAATTTCTTAAATAGAGAAGTTAACTGTTTAAGAGCCATTCTGAATTAAAAATCTTGAAAGGTTTTTCAGCTGAGTGTTTAGTTGTGATTAGCAAGATGTTAGATTTTTTGAAGACATAAATAAGAGGGAATTACAATGGCTTTGTATCTCCTGGAGATTTCTACTGTCTGCAGAAATCTTTGGTTTACATCCAAACGGTCGCACAAGTTGCTTGTAGCTAGAAGATTTCCCTTTGTGATACAAGTACTTCAGAAACTGAGTTGCTTTTTTATTTCATTTTCCAAACTTAGATTCTTTAATAGTAAAGTCACTATGTTTTTAAAACAGTAGAATATTGTTTTCATTTGTAAGTTTTAAAACACTATCATGGATATAATATCCTTGGCTTTTATTCAAATTGCTTCTACTTTGAAAATAATTAGGATAGTCATAAAAAGTGCATACCTAGTGCCTTTATTTCCTTCCTTCCTTTTCCTCTCTTGCCTCCTTCACTCCCACCTCCTACCCAAAATACGAGTAAATTCATTTATGTAAAAGTTGTCTTCAAATGACTATGGATTTGCTCAGTTCATCCCTGTACCACCGCATGCCCCCTTGTTTTGTTTTGTTTTGTTTTATAATAGTGAAAATCTGGAGAGAGTTTACTGGAAGGTGATTGTGAGTTCTGTGTAATAATTTTTACCTCCCTCTTCTTTTCCTGCGCCCTTCCCCCAGTACTGCTGTTACTGAAGCAGCTGGATTTTTATTTGTGCTTGGGGCAGGGGCGGGGGTAAGTAGTACATGGGTGGAGTTAAAAGACCAGATGCATCCTGATCATTTAAAATCCTTGATGTGAGTGAGCTACACATGTAAATAAACTACACATGTAAATCATAACTACTCTGTTTTATACAGAATAATACTTAACAATATTTTAAAAGTTGGGATAATAACCTCTCCTATCCAGTTTGCTTTTTTGGGAACAATTTCTCTTTCTTTAGATTAGAAATTTTTATACATATGTATATTTGATTATATCCTTTTCAACAACTGGGATGTATTAATAGACTGAGATTTTTTTCAAATGATTTCTTAAAATCTACTTAATTTCTTTTTAATAATAGAAAATACTCCAGATAAAAGCATCACTTTAGATTATGAAAACTGATATTAATTGGTAGCCTAAAATCATTATAATAATGACTTTAATACGTTGTGTTTATATATACCCCTTCACATTTTGAGGATAAAACCCAGAAAATAACCATTAGAATTTTTTTTTCTCTTCCAGACTTTCAAACCCCTGGTTGAAAAAAGTGTACCCAGTTCAATCACTGCAGTAGAATTCCTTGTAGATAAACAACTGGATTTTTTAACTGAAGATAGTGCCTTTCAGCCCTACCAGGTAAGAAATTTCAGGTCACTTTAAAAAATTACCTCTTCATTAAGGTTCGTTGATATTCAGATATTCTTTTGAATATTTAAGTCTAGCTTTCTAGCTAACATCAAGGTATATAAGAAACTTAATGCATTTGATAAAGTTTGATTATAGGGTAAATGATTGATTTATCCAGTCAGTACACACGGAGAACTTACTTATGAGCCAGGCAGCATCCTGTGGCTGTGCATGCACAAGTGAGCAAAATAAAAGTCCCTACCATTCAAATGATGTTCATTGTTAGATAATAACTGGTTAGATATTAGTATAAATTATCTTTGTCTCCAGCTCTAAAGGTTAAGATTTGGGTCAATTCATGTAATTAAATGAGATTAGTATTTACTATATACATGCATATCAGTTTAGCATAATAGTAGTTCATTTTCTTTTTAAGTGGTAATTTTCCTTTTAGATTGTCATAAGTTGAATTGTGCAGTTTCTAGATTTTAATTCCCAGTTGTTGCAATTTAAATACAAAACTTAATTGGAAAAATGTTTTCTGGCTGGTTTTTAGATTTAAATCATGTAAAGAAACTCATATCAAAAGTAGGAAGCTAAATGTTTTTAAAATCTCTAGTTATGTTTTATCAGTTAATTTTTTAAAGGTAAAGGTTAAAATGCACAGCAGTTTGTTTTCTTTGTATATTTGAATTTTAGATTGAATTATATCAGTATTTTATAGGTTTCTTTTCCTTAAATGTTTAAGATAACATAGTAAGTACATTGAAAGAAAGTATAACTAGACTAGTTTGACTTGATTTTTAAAATGAAGCTGGAAGTCCATATTCCTGTTTCATTTCAGAATAGTTACTGATTTCAAAAGTAAAATGTAGAGGCATTGTTTCCATGGAAAGAACAAGAGCTTGAGTTAATGAGCAGTGGTTGGTTGTATGTGAGGTTATAATACTTAGGGAATTAGTTAGGTTCTTCTTTTATTAGATCTCCCAAAAGTAGATGATAATTCCCTTAGTTAAATGTTATTTTTTTCTTTGAAGTCTGCATGGATGTGCTTTTGTCTTTACACATTATTTTTCATAGTTCATTAAATGGCCTCATTTTTGTACTGTGATTATGGTATTTACAGCTAAAAATTTATAACAAGTTATAGTTTAATATTGGAGGTGTTAGAGCTTTTCCCTCGGGTTTTATTTTGTTTTGGTTATAGTTGTGATTGCCATTTTGCTTGCTTATAGTCTTACTATAATTTGTCTCATTTCTAACAGTCTTTTAGTGGGAATTAGACTAGGTGAAATCAAAGGAACCTTCCAACTTAGTGTTTTAATTCTGTGGTTTCTGATTAGCACTATAGAAGTTACAGCTTGGGTTTGATTTAGAGAACTGAAATCATTATGTAGAAATTACTTTTAAAAATAAACTCTTGCCAGGTGGCCTAAAACTCTACAACATGTTTATTAAAATTGTAATGATTAAAAGAATGTACTAACATATTACACAGGGTTTTTTGTACACATTTTAAAACTGTTTTAGATTCTGACAATTTTATTATTTTTATTAGAAATAAAAGCTTGAGAGCTAAAGTCTTGTTTGATTTGGTGATTTGTATGATTATCTTTGTTAGCTACGTATCTTCCTTTTGCTAGTATAGGTGAGTTGCTCTCTGGCCTAGAAGGATATAATATCTTCCAAAGGTGGTATTATTCACCTGACATTGTAACTGTTTGTGTTTCATAAATTATGTGAATTTTAGTTTTAAGGAATTACACTAAAAGCACTTGATTTAGGATCCAGCATACCTCAATTTTAGTGTTTAAGTGTTTTTGAAGGAATAAATGATATACAATAAAGCTTATTGTAGCATTTTAATTTCTGTATTTCATGTTTTTAAAACAGGTTTAAAATATAAAAATACTTACTCCAGTATGTACATTATAGGCACCTACTGTAGTATTTTCAATGAAAATTTACTCCAGAGACTGAAGATGGCTCAGTCTAGGTTTTCAAAGTTATTTATTTAAATGAATTTATGAAATATATAGTCCACATAAGGAAAGACTTTTAGAGTTCATGTAATTAGAGTAACTTTATCCCAGAATGCTTTTCTCTAACCAGTTGTCCAAACAGTACATTAAATTCCTTGGCATGTTAAACATGGCAGCTGTTCCTGGCATAGATTTTGTAAATAGTGCCTTGACATATCTTAACCTTAGGGTAACCTTATGTAAGTCAAAGGGAGTTAGGGGGAAATTAAGTTTTTTAAATGGTCTCCCTGTTTTTTCTCACTTATTTAAATTTCAAGAGGCAGTTTCTTCTGAATCTGGGTGTTAATTATCCATTGTAGAGTTCTTAAGTAGGGCAGGTTAAAACTTTGGAAATGGCTTTTCTGTATTAGGTGATGAGTAAGTACGCTTAAGTTTTGTTTGAAAAATTCCAAATGATGCTTCACTGTGAATCTATTTAAATAGTTTTATAGTGGGAATTCCTGTTCACCATCTTTTTCCTTGAGTTCTCATCTCAGCATTTTATTCTGTAGTAGAATGCTCCCATAAGTTAGCTTTTAGTTGTACAGCCCTATTTAATATATCACAGTAATATATATTGTAAGATAATGATTAGAAAACTGATGACTCAAAATTAATACAGGTCTTTTCTGATGACTCACTTTTAGGTTATTGGTTTGAATCCTACATTTGTGTCTCTGAATAATTTCAGTGTATTGAGTATCAGATGGCATGTATTAACTTAGTTGATTTGGTCATTTTTTAAAGTGACTTGTGGTTGGTTAATCAGGGTGCAACCATCACTGATCATAGTTTTCAATATTTTGGAAAGAATACTGAATGAGGAGAGAAATCAACGTCTTATATACAGTATAATGAAGGCATGTTAATACATTTTTGAAGCAGTGTACCATGGTATTGTTAATTCTGTGTTTTCCTTCCTTTTGCACAGAAATGAGTTTCTGCTTCCTCCTTTCAGACTTCCTGATCAGGCCTGCTGCAGTTAACTTTCTTTGAAGTAAAGGGGGAAGGGAAAAAGAGAGGAAGTAGGAGGAAACTCTTTAGATTCTACTATGTCTTTCAGCTGGCTGGGAAGGAGGAGGGAAAAATTATTTGTTTTTAAAGATACTTTTTATAGTTTTGGGTTTTTTTTTTTAAATTACTATGATTTCTATGTATGATTGCCTTTGGAGGATGAGTAGAGAAGTTTTCAAAACTTTCCACTAAAATTTGAAGTTTTGATCAAACATAAAAGAACAGTTTGATAATGAAATATGAACATTGAACTTTTAGCATGATTTTGAAATCATCTTGTCCTGGATTTTGGCTTCTGGCCATGCACACACCTGCAATAAAGGAATAATAATACAAAGGGCACTAGTGAAAACCATTCAAGATTTGAAGCAGAATGTGCTTGCTTTTAATTACTCCCTATGTCTATCTTTATATATTAAAATTCATTGTAGTAATGAGGTGAGGTATTTTCCCTAGAATAGAGTAGAATCATCCTAGACCTGAAGGAATAATCCTATTTTAAGTTCTTGGTCATTCTAATCTGCTAAAAGTTCAGAGATAAGACTACTAATACTTTATTTTCTATTATCACAAAATACAGGCATTGAACACTTGACTAAGTATTTGATATGGTACTATTGGGCTGTGACTCGCTGGTTGAAGGGAATGCGTGGAGCAAACCTAAGTATTTTCTTCGTTCTTAGACTAAAGATTGATTAAAGACTTGAGCAAAGTCTTAGAATATTTTGTTAATGAAGGTGTCTGAACTGTGTCAGCTCTGTTTATCATTACTGTATTCCTTCAGTGAGAAAGTTGTTTTTTGTCACAGTCGGTTTTGAACCACAATTTTTCCATTATTGATTATATAAATTCATTGTCCACAGTTTCAGAATATCCTTAAGTTAGTTGTTGCTCAACACATCTGGTTTACTAAAAATAGCTTGAATGATTGCCCAGGATAAGTTACCAGTAGTTCAAAGAGTGGAATGTACCAGACACATGTATTTTTCCTTCTTATATTTTTGTTATTTGGAATTGAGATGAATTTGAGGGAGGTGAAATTTAGCCTCCAGACAGCCTAGGTGAACAATTAACTAGTTCTTTGGTTGTCACCAACCAAATGTTATATTTTGTTAAGTATTTGACATAAGTGAGCCACTGACAAGTTTGAAAGTCTTGGTGGTGGTAATTTGACTTATATGCAGATTTATTCCCCAGGGTACTGTAATGATATTGCTAATAGTTTAGGGAAGGGAGTAAACAGAACTTTATTGTTAATATTGCTTTGGTGGGTGGAGAAAAGACTTAACTTTTTCACACTTTTCTTTACTCTCATTTCAGTTTGTAGTATAAATATATTACTTTAGAGCATTTTTAAACTAACATTCCTGTAGAGGAAATGAGAATTTGACCTAGTACAGGATTTATTCCTAGTCCCAGAATTCCTCTCAGATTTGTTCTTTCTGGTGTCAAATTACTGCTCCCTCATAATTTTACTAAAAGAAAAAAAAAAAACCAGACTTTCAGAAACTGCCTAGCGAACTATTGCTTTATTTTTATGATAGAAATTAGTGGGAGTTTTGTTATTGTTTTTATAATGATAACTAAACTTTTTATTGAGAAACAGATATTCATAAGAAACACCTATTAGGATAAGGGAGTGGCGTGCACTCACATTCCTACCTTCAAGAATGAGGGCCTCTGCCCTTGAGTTGAGATGGGAGAAACAGGCCCAGAGCAGGAGAGCGAGGCCTGGAGCTCTTTGTGTCCTACTTACTGTTAGCTCACTTGATGTTTTTTTTGTGTTGTTTTTCCCAGAAAGGAGTCTTTAAATGGCAATTTTATGCTCAGACTCTACTTCCCTTTGACTTACCCTTAAAGAATTTCAATGTCTAGCCTTAGAATATCCCAACTGACTTCATTCCTTCAGTAGTTGCTTAAATTACGTGGTTCCCTACTCACAGCATCCTGCTCTGGTGCTCGATGGTGTTCAGAAGCTGCTGACGGGGCTTCTCTGGCAATCCATGATTGAAGCTTTTATTGCTTCCACTGCAGGAGGCACAGGTTCAGTTCCTGATTAGGGAACTGAGAGGCCACATGTCACACAGTGTAGCAAAAAAAAAAAAAAAAGGTTGATGTAAGTTATAGTCCTTATTTTTTTCAAGACCTTTATAAGCCATGATGAGAACTTAGATTTTAAAAAATTCCTTGAAATAGATTTGATTTATTCAAATCAAAGGAGCCAAAAAAATACATAGTGAAGACTTCAGGAACACAGAAGAAAGGAGAAGTCAACAGAGACTGAAATGGTATAAAGAAATCTCACGAAGAGGATGAAACTTGAGGATTCATTTGAATGGAGAGGGAAGTGAAAAGTCGGGAGAGTGAGGCAGACATTTGGCAGAAAGGATTGCATGATCAATGATGAGTTAGGTTTAGGGGTCAGTAGAATATCAGTCTAGCTAGAGAAGAGAGTTTGGTTTTAAATATAGACATCGTACCAGAGAAATAAGTATTGTGGGGTCAGATAAAAGAGGAAAAGGATTGCTAAGTACAGTTACTAAGTGACTTCGATCTTGTAGGCCCTATGAATCATTGGAAGCTTTGAAGCAAGAGAATAACAAAACCAAAATTTTCTACAGCCAAATGTTATATTTTGTCAAATTAAGTATTAACAATGACATCTGGTTATTGTACTATATCAGAAGGAGCTAATTGATTGGGTCTTTTGTTTTAGAGAATCAGCCCTAGCTATGATTTTGAAGTCAATTCATGCAAATATTGTGTCAAATCCTAGCTTTACCATTTGCTAGCATGTGACATTGGAAAAGCCTAAAGCAGGCTATATACTTGGTTTCCTCATCTATAATATACTGTCCACCTCATTAAATGAGTGACACAGTTAAGAGCTTATTACTATATGGAAACCACTCAATAGAAGGTTGCTGCTACTTAGACATGCCCTAATTTCCCTTTTTGTAGATGATGTCTTAAATCTTTGTGGTAGATATTTGAAACTCCTTTCTCTTCTTACCGTATGCAACCATTGGACATTTCTCTGCCACCATCTGTGCCTCTCTCTTTTAACAGTCTGTTTTCTTTGTCTTCTCTGGAACTCTTCAACCACTCTTTCTGCAGCTGGTATTAGATAAACTCTTTTGGTGTTGGTACAAGCCGTGGTCACTGCATAACAGAACATGTCTTTGTAGTAGTGTTTCTTTTTCCCTCCCTCTATTTTAAAAGTATATAGGTAAGATTCCCAAGTGACGCCTGAACTCCTATTTTAAGAAAATGATGTTAGAAAAGATGCAGAAATTGTGGTATTACTCTCCACAACAAACACATCCTTATATTTTTTTCCCTAGGGAAGGTCATAAGCTCTACTTGCTGCTGATACATATTTTTAATCTCAAAAAATATGAAGTGATATTCAGAAAGTTAAAGAATTATTTTTCTTTACTTGACTGTGAACAGACATTTGTGACCAACATTGACCTAATCAAACTAATCTCTGGCTAATGGATTTTAGTCTTAGGGATAAGAAGCATTCAACCTAAATCTAGGTTTATCTCAAAAGAGAGAAAACTAGTAAACCAGGCAATACCAGATGCAAATCAAAATTATACAAAATGGGAATAACAGGACTGTTTGGATTAGTTGCACTTATTCTGAGAGCTTTCTATTCTTTATTTTTCTATATCAGTTTCTGAATTATATTTTGACAGAGTTGAGCACGTTCTCCATTAGGCCATAAGTTTGTGTATATATTTCCCTTTTCCATTTCACTTTGCCTTCATATTATCATTTGGTTGAAATTTAGAGGTGCCTTGTTGCCATAATGTCAGTGAAATGAGAACTGTGAGATTGTAGGATATACAGTGTGCCAAGACTATAAAAATACAGGGTCATAGCCATAGCTGTGAACTGATTGCGGGTGTAGCTGTGAACTGATTGCGTGTGTAATAATGGCTCGGTAGAATCAGCATCTGTGGGCAGGCGTTGGCCTGGGGGTGGTCTAGGAGATGAGGCCAGAGCAGGAAGCTGCTATTGTGTAGTACTTGGCTTTATTCCATTTCTAGTCAAAAGTGACAGCTTGCAATAGCAGAGCCAAGCTGAAGCCTAGAAAGTAGAATGGACAATAAGAAAAGCGGAACCAGAAGCTAAAACAGAATCATTGTACTTCCTTTTTAAGCAAGCTTTTTAAACATTTTAAATTGGTACATCATGTTTTAATATTCAGTAATTTTGCCCTCCATTCTGTATAAGTGCTGCTTTTATCTCCCACTTGCCTGGTTTTATATTGCCATAATTGTGAAACATTAGGTCCCATGAATCAGGTATGCCAATATGTATTGTCTGCTGCTATTAAAAGAGAGTTCTTCATTTTTAAAAATTAGTTGCAAAACTTGGTGTGTTGAAAATGTATTCATGAAGTTCAGGAACATGTTATTTTGACTGAAATTTGGCCCGCATATGAGCTGTTCTGCAATATTCAGATTAAAAACATTTATAAGTCACGGTCTGCAAAAGTTCTCTCCTGGTCCCAAATCTGCTATGATCATATGCTGAAAAATCTGCCAGTCTCTTTTTAATTTTTTGTGACTGCTGTTATGAATTTAAAGTATGTGAAATTATGCTTGTAGACATCAGATTCCAAAGATTCTAAGCCATCAATCAGTTAGTTATCATTGAGAAGAATTTCTGCCAGTCAAAATAGGTAAATGCTGTTTGTTTATTCCTTTTGCCCAACCCCAGATTCTTACTAAAGCACAGCCACTTTATTTAAAATATCAATTAAAATTTAATTTCTCAGTGTGCTATTAATATATTTATAAGGTTCATCATTTTCCAAAATATTTACATGTGCATTGCTTTATTCGTTCTGATGTTTACCTTATGAGGAAAACAGATGGTATTATTTTATTATATATAATGCTTTCCTGAAAGCATTGTATATATTATATATATTACATAATATATATACATAATATATATATTACATATATTAATTTAATCCACATAACTCTTTGAGAAGTACCTATTAACCTACAGTGAATAGGCAGCAGAAATGGAAAACCATACAAACTAGTTTTATTTTTAAAGAGATGGGACTATTAAAAAGATACAACAGGAAATATCATGGATATCCATTGCAGAAAAGTACAGCTGAACCTTATTTGGAATGGAATTAGGAACTAGAAGGTCAGAAACTCAAGTCACGTATTCCTTCCCCCATGCCTCAGTCTTCTTTCTGCGGACAGGTTTCTTCTGCTTAATCATAGGTTTTGCTTCTCATAATACTAGTTGCCATGTGACTTTTGTGTGTTAGTGTCGATTCTCCCACACCCCCTCCTTTGCAGGACTTTTAAAATCTAATATTTGTGTTTCTTGGTAAAATTGAGGGTAGGGATGTAGGAGAATAAACGGCTGAAGAGAGAAAAAGGAAGAAAGATGAGGAAGGGAGAGAATCTAGGATAGCAGTTTTTATAGGCAAAGAAACTGAGGTTTAGGGAAGTTGTGATTTGGCATCTAGGTTCGCATAGCTAGTGGTAGCCTAAACAGAACTTGAACCAAAAACTTCAGATTCCAAGACGTGATTTCTACTGTGCCACCCTTCCTTTGTGAGCCATCACATGGGAAGCGTCTCTTATTTGCACATCATCCTTTTGTTTGGCACTTGGCTGTTCTCCTTAGGGTTGCCATCTTTCCTGTATATGAGGGTAAAGTTTTCCTTAACCGTATTGCCTGCACAGTCTCCTAGACCTTTGGCATACTGGCAACATGCTGCGCCCCAGAGCTGTGCGCCGGGTTCAGGCCCCCTGTTCCCTGCAGGAATCCAAGCAGATGAAGATGGTCTGCCCCCTCCCAGTTTCCTCGGCTGCCTAGTTTTCTCTGTTATGCTCAAAGATTTGTTCAGAGTTAAAACTAAAAAGCAATACTTTAAAACAAAGCTCTTTTAGCCTCTTGTTAAAAGGATTATCTCTAAAAATCCAAGTCTTTCTGGGCTTCAGACTCAAAGCAAAACAATACTAGCCCTTAGTAAATAAATAATGATTGGGGGCTTTTTATTCATATGTTTGAGGACCTTCTGTGTTATATGCAAGAACACAAATACACTGCCTTCGTACATCTTACAATCTAATGGTGGAAGTGCACAGAAAAACAAAAATGTAAATATAGGCAAAATACAGAAAAAGTAGCAGACACCAGAGAGGTATAAGGAATCTACCCTGGTTGTGGGAGGAAAAAGAGAGAGGATACTGCTATTCTTAGATTAGGTGACCCCCTAAATTGTCTCAGGATGAATTTAAATTAGCTAAGCCACTAAGAGAGCAGGTCTGATTAAATGCTTGAAATATAGCGAATAAGCATAATGTGTGTTGGATGGTCCACTTGTATTAACTCTGATCATACCTTTTCCCTTGAAGGTGGAATGGTTGACTAGTCAGAAATTTTTTAACCATTTTTTAGTTGGGTCAGCCGCCTGATTGGCTGCACCCTCATTGTCCTTTTGGAGTAGAGGGATAACAGGCATTTGTTTTAAAAAGTAACAGTAAAACTTAACATTTTAAACATTTAAGTGTGCAATTCAGTGGAATCGAATATATTCACAGTATTATACAACCATCACCACTATGCAGATTCTGAACTTTATCAGCATCCCAAATAGAAACTCTTCATTCATTAAACAGTAACTCCCTATTTCCCAGTAGCCTGCTCTTCCCAGCACCTGGTTACCTCTTGGTTCTCTTTTTTTGGTCTATGTTATTATTATTTTGCCTCTTCTAGATATCTCATATAAGTGTATTCATACAGTTTGTCCTTTTGTGACTGGCTTATTTCACTTAATGTAATGTCTTCAGAATTCACCTATGTAACATGTGTCAGCATTTCATTGCTTTTCATAGATGAATAATACTCCATAGTACGTATTTACCACATTTTGGCTATCCATTCGTATGTTGATGGACTTTTGGGTTGTTTCTACCTTTTTACTATTACGAATAATGCTGCTGTGAACATTGGTGTACAAATATTTGTTTGAGTTCCACCTTTCACTTCTTGTGGGTATATACCTAAGAATGGGATTGCTAGAGCATATGAAAGTTTATGTTTTACTTTTTGAGAAACAGCCAAACTGTTTTCCACAGTTCAGTTCAGTTGCTCAGTCGTGTCCAACTCTTTGTGACCCCATGGACCGCAGCATGCCCAAACTCCCTGTCCATCACCAACTCCTGGAGTTTACCCAAACTCATGTTCATTGAGTCACTGATGCCATCCAACCATCTCATTCTCTATTGTCCCCTTCTCCTCCCGCCTTCAATCTTTCCAAGCATCAGGTTCTTTTCAAATGAGTCAGCTCCTTGCATCAGGTGGCCAAAGTATTAGAGTTTGAACTTCAACATCAGTCCTTCCAATAGACACCCAGGACTGATCTCTTTTAGGATGGACTGGTTGGATCTCCTTGCCATCCAAGGGACTCTCAGGATTCTTCTCCAACACCACAGTTCAAAAGTTTTCCAGAGGCTCTGCACTATTTTACATTCTTAACAACAAGGATCCAATTTCTCTGTGAGAACCCTTGTTATTTTTCATTTTCTAAATAATAGCTATTCATTGCCTATGCTTTCAGTATTGTATTTGAGAAATTGTTACCAACGCCGACATCATGAAAAATGGCCTTTAAGAGTTTTGTAGTTTTAGCTCTTATATATAAGTCATTGATTCGTTTTAAAATAAATTTTTAGATAGTATAAGGGAAAAATCCAATTTAGTTCTTGTGGATATCCAAATTTCCAAGGCTCATCTGTCCTGTTCCCATTGAATAGTCTTGTCACCCTTATTGGAAATCTGTTGACCATTTATTCTATAAATCAGTCATTCATTTATTGCTTTGTGCCAGTTTCTTTGCTACCTGTAGAGATTTAAAGACAGATAAATTACTTGGTTCTCTTTCAGGCCAGGAGGAGACACTTAAATATAATTACAGAAATGTGCTATAAGTTCTAAAGTAGAGGTATGTTTATAGTGTTCTGTGCTATAGAATCACCTGATGTAGTAATAATATCAGTTATTTGCCTGTTTCTCTTTTTTTGGTTTTACTTCTCAGAAAGCAAGGGTTTAGAAGATGGGAAAGAGATAAGGAAAGCTAATAGTATTTCATAATTGTTGTTGTTGTTCAGTCAGTAAATCATGTCCGACTCTTTGCAACCCCATGGACTGCAGCATGCCAGGCTTTCCTGTCCTTCACTATCTCCCAGAGTGTGCTCAAACTCACGTCCATTGAGTTGATGATACCATCAGCCATCTCATCATCTGGCACCACCTTCTCTTCCTGCCCTCAATCTTTCCCAGCATCAGAGTCTTTTCCAATGAGTCAGCTCTTTGCATCAGGTGGCCAAGGTATTAAGCTTCAGCATCAGTCCTTCCAATGAATATTCAGGACTGATATCCTTTAGGATGGACTGGTTGGATCTCCTTGTAGTCCAGGGACTCTCAAGAGTCTTCTCCAACACCACAGTTGAGAAGCATCAATTCTTTGGTGCTCAGCTTTCTTATGGTCCAACTCTCACATTGATACATGGCTACTGGAAAAACCATAGCTTTGACTGTGCAGGGGTACGTTAGGATTCTCCAGGGAAACAACACCACAGAGTGTGGGTGTATACAAGTGTATATAGAGAGAAAAGGAGTAGAAGAAGTTTTAAGGAAATTGACTAACCCTCTTGTTGGGGCTGGGAACTCTGAAATACATAGGACATGCCAACAGTGAAATTCTAGCAGGAGTTGATGCTGATTCTAAAGGCAGTCTGAAGGCACAGGCTTTTTCCTCTTTGGAGGACCTCATTATTCTAAAGGCCTTCGACTAATAGAAAGAACCACTGCCACATTATGGAGGTTAGTCTGCTTTACTCAGTCTTCTGATTGAAAAATACCTTCATAGCAAAATCTAGTGGAGAAGGCAATGGCACCCCACTCCAGTACTCTTGCCTGGAAAATCCCATGGACGGAGGAGCCTGGTGGGCTGTGGTCCATGGGGTCGCTGAGAGTCGGACACGACTGAGCGACTTCACTTTCACTTTTCACTTTGATGCACTGGAGAAGGAAATGGCAACCCACTCCACTGTTCTTGCCTGGAGAATCCCGGGGATGAGGGAGCCTGGTGGGCTGCTGTCTATGGGGTTGCACAGAGTTGGACGCGACTGAAGCGACTTAGCAGCAGCGGCAGCAACATCTAGACTGGTGTTTGACCAAACAGCTGGGCACCATAGTCTACCCAAGTTGATATGTATAATTAACAGTCACTGATACTATTGATATTTGGTTCTTTGTTTTATAGTGAATTTTAGGATGGTAGGTATCTCTGGCTTTCAACAGTTAAATGTCTTTACCACCTCTTTCTAGTTATTATGTTAATAGAAAAGAAACTATCCCCACACATTACCAGTGCCCTTTCCCACTTTACTTAGAGCTATTGGACTGTAAATTAAGACAACTAGAAAGGTGGCCTTCCAAGTGATCTTTTCAAGGCACTTAGAAATGCTTAGCAAACATTGGCCTGCCATATTCTCTGAGCACCCTAATAATGAGAAAGTATCATTTCTTTCTCAGTGTTTGCCTCCTCTTGAGTTTCAATACTGTGCCATTTTTGCCCTGGATATTCATAATCCCGTACCAATTCAGTCTCATGCCAGACCAAATTCTTGTATCACTCACACATTCTTGAGATCTCTGGATCTCTCCTAATAATTTCATAAATGTTATTAATTATAAGTGGTTAATATCTTTCTATCACATTTGTACTTAAATAGGGATACCTATATATCACAAATTTGTTGGTATGTAAAATAATAAGGCATTTAAGAAATAAGGTATATATCCAGTGCTTCTTTAGATGTTCTTTGCCTCTACATAGAAATGACATGTTACCGTTTCCCTTTTATAACCCTTCTCCCCTCTGCCATGTATAGAGTAGACATTTTTGGAAATAGAAAATTCTGTGTATGAGTAAGGCCTGGATATATACAGCCTCCTCATGTAGAATCTTCAAGCTTGAAGGCCATTAAGATGTTACATATAGGCATTCCAGAATGCAGTACCTGAAACATTTCAGAAGGATGAGGCTTAATGTTGTTCCTCCCACATTCACTCTTACTTTCAAGAAATTAAGTTCCATTGTATGATAACAATTCCTTTCAGTGCTTAGCAAAGCCCATTGCTGAGAAATTTTCTTACAAGTTAGATACATATAGATCATACAGATATAGGTATGCTGCTGCTAAGTCGCTTCCGTCGTGTCCAACTCTGTGTGACCCCATAGACGGCAGCCCACCAGGCTCCGCCATCTCTGGGATTCTCCAGGCAAGAACACTGGAGTGGGTTGCCATTTCCTGCTCCAGTGCATGAAAGTGAAAAGTGAAAGTGAAGTCACTGAGTCATGTCCAACTCTCAGCGACCCCATGGACTGCAGCCTACCAGGCTCCTTGATCCATGGGATTTTCCAGGCAAGAGTACTGGAGTGGGGTGCCATTGCCTTCTTCTGTGAGACCCCATAAGTGGCTGCCCACCAGGCTTTCCCGTCCCTGGGATTCTCAGGCAAGAATGCTGGAGTGGTTTGCCATTTCCTTCTCCAAGATATAGGTATATGTATCATATGATCTACATATGACACAGTACATAAAGATCAATTAGGCACACTTATCAATTGAAAGCGTCTGACTGGCATGTTTTTAAAATTGCAAAGGACTGTGAAGCTCCTCTCTGGCTGTGGTATATAGTTCACTGCTTAATGATGGTCCCTACCACCACTGTAAAGGAGCAGGTTGAACTACTGCTTAGGTTTTATTTGTCTTGATCAGTCCAAGTTATCTCTTCTCCATTCTGTCTTGTTCCATGATAGATATAAAAACACATTTGTACTTAAATTTTTTATGAGTTCAGTTTGAACGATGGCACAACTTGGTAGTTCTGCCTTTTGCTCCAGACTTTGAAAGGACTTAAGAGTGTCTGATTTAGTGCCAATATTATTAAAGATCAAAAATAATTGACAGGTTAATCAAATGAAAATATGTATAAAGAAGAGTAAAAATCAGCACACAACAGTTTAAAGAAGAAATTGCTAAATTTATTGAGGTTATATTTTAGGATATCTAATAATATATCTAGTAATATATGCAAACAGCTGTGAAAAGAGAAGCAAAAAGCAAAGGAGAAGAGGAAAGATATAACCATTAGAATGCAGAGTTCCAAAGAATACCAAGGAGAGATAAGAAAGCCTTCCTCAGTGATCAGTGCAAAGAAATAGAGGAAAACAATAGAATGGAAAGACTAGAGATCTCTTCAAGAAAATTAGAGATACCAAGGGAACATTTTGTGCAAAGATGGGCTCAATAAGGAACAGAAATGGTATGGACCTAACAGAAGCAGAAGATATCAAGGAGAGGTAGCAAGAATACACAGAAGAACTGTACAAAAAAGATCATCACAACCCAGATAATCACAATGGTGTGATCACTCACCTAGAGCCAGACATCCTGGAATGTGAAGTCAAGTGGGTCTTAGAAAGCATCACTATGAACAAAGCTAGTGGAGGTGATGGAATTCCACTTGAGCTCTTTCAAATCCTAAAAGATGATGCTGTGAAAGTGCTGCACTCAATATGCCAACAAATTTGGAAAACTCAGCAGTGGCCACACGACTAGAAAAGGTCAGTTTTCATTCCAGCCCCAAAGAAAGGCAATGTCAAAGAATGCTCAAACTACCGCACAGTGCACTCATCTCATATACTAGCAAATTAATGCTCAAAATTCTCCAAGCCAGGCTTCAACAATACGTGAACCGTGAACTTCCAGATGTTCAAGCTGGATTTAGAAAAGGCAGAGGAACCAGAGATCAAATTGCCAACATCTGCTGGATCATGGAAAAAGCAAGAGAGTTCCAGAAAAACATCTACTTCTGCTTTATTGACTATGCCAAAGCCTTTGACTGTGTGTATCACCATAAACTGTGGAAAAATTCTTAAAGAAATGGGAATACTAGACCACCTGACATTCCTCCTGAGAGACCTGTATGCAGGTCAGGAAGCAACAGTTAGAACTGGACATGGAACAACAGACTGATTCCAAATAGGAAAAGGAGTACGTCAAGGCTGTATATTGTCACCCTGCTTATTTAACTTCTATGCAGAGTACATCATGAGAAATGCTGGGCTGGAAGAAGCACAAGCTTGAATCAAGATTGCTGGGAGAAATATCAGTAACCTCAGATATGCTGATGACACCACCCTTATGGCAGAAAGTGAAGAACAACTAAAGAGCCTCTTGATGAAAGTGAAAGGGGAGAGTGAGAAAGTTGGTTTAAAGCTCAACATTCAGAAAAGTAAGATCACGGCCTTTGGTCCCATCACTGCATGGCAAATAGATGGGCAACAGTGGAAACAGTGGCAGACTTTTGTGGGGGGGCTCCAAAATCACTGCAGATGGTGACTGCAGCCATGAAATTAAAAGATGCTTACTCCTGGAAGAAAAGCTATGACCAACCTAGACAGCATATTAAAAAGCAGACATGTTACTTTGCCAGCAGAGGTCCATCTAGTCAAGGCTATGGTTTTCCCAGTGGTCATGTATGGATGTGAGGGTTGGACTGTGAAGAAGGCTGAGCGCCGAAGAATTGGTGCTTTTGAACTGTGGTGTTGGAGAAGACTCTTGAGGGTCCCTTGGACTGCAAGGAGATCCAACCAGTCCATTCTGAAGGAGATCAGTCCTGAATATTCATTGGAAGGACTGATGCTGAAGCTGATGCTCCAATACTTTGACCACCTGATGTGAAGAACCTACTTATTTGAAAAGACCCTGATGCTGGAAACCATTGAAGGTGGGAGGAGAAGGGGACAGCAGAGGATGAGATGGTTGGATGGCATCACCGACTCAATGGACATGAATTTGGTTAAACTCTGGGAGTTGGTGATGGACAGGGAAGCTTGGCATGCTGTAATCCATGGGATCCCAAAGAGTCACAAAGAGCTACTGAACTGAACTGAGTAATACATCTAAGTACACATATATAAAATTTATAATTTTAGGGAATTTTGGCTCTTCCTGTGGAAACGTTTCCATTTGTTAAAATATCAGAATGTGGTGGTAGAACAAGGCTAACTTTTTGACTCATATCTCAACTCTGCTGTTTAATGTCTGAAATATTAGGCAAAGTGTATAACCACTTAACATGTTGTCTTTCATTTTTCATCTTTAGAATTTGCTGTATAGTACCTCTTTCATCATAGTATTGTTATTGTCTGTGAGATATGTATAAGAAAAAAGTTTGTACCCTAGAAAAATTTTTGTGATAAAGTAAATGTGGTAGTTCAGAAAATAAATAGGGCTAGTTGGGTAAATCTTGGTTCATGAGGCATAACATTTACCTTCAAGAAGCCTATTCAAAGTAATTATTTTTTAAACCCTGAGCACAAAATAGATGTCATTCACATACCTTACAACCTTTCCAGTGGTCACATAATTGGCAGTGGTCAACCTAATTGGTGAATTTCCTACATTCTCTAAGTTTTCTTTATTTCCAGCCAAAATATCTGTCATGTGACATATTATTTCAGTCATACTTAACCACCTTAGCTGCCTTATGCCTTTGTCTTTTGTCACATCTACCTTTTAATTTATTTTGGAGTAGTGTTTTTATTTTCTCCACTTTTATCCCAATGAAAATATGCTGTCCATTATTGGTAGCCATTAGTCACGTGTGGCTATTTAAATTTAAATGAAGCTTTTTTTTTTAATTTTAATTAATTTATTTATTGGCTGCTCCATGTGGACTCTTAGTTCCCTGACCAGGGATCCACACATGACCCCTCCATTGGGAGCATGAAGTCTTAACCACTGGACTGCTAGGGAAATGTCAAGCAAAAGTAAATTTAATACTCATTTCCTCAGCCATGCTAGCCACATTTCAAGTGTTCAGATAGCCACATGGAGGACAGTGCAGGTATATAACATTTATCTCATTGCAGAAATCTCCCCTTGAAAGCCTCGCCCTGAGTGTTCACCATGGAAGGAGAAAATGATACCAGTGGATTTTGGTGTCATTGTGTTGTCTCCAGTCTCAGCTGAGCTGCTGGTGCCATTTGACAGCCTTTTCTACGTCCCCTTTGAGCTTCGTTTCCTAAAGCAGTTATTCCAAGGTGTCACTACTCTATTCAACTTCTTCCTTTTTCCCTTAGTAGATGACCTTGCCTCCTGCAGCACAGATGAATTTGAGGTTATAAGCAGGAACCCCCTTAACTTCCTGCCCTTACACCTATTTATGTACCTTTGCTTACCTCCTTTTCTCTTATCTCAAGAGATGTGTCTCCTTGTTCCATGACTAATTCAAGTTTACAAATACTTTGGGGGCATCTGCTATGTCAAAGGCACATTTCTAGGTACTTAAGGTATAGCCGGAGAAGGTAATGGCAACCCACTCCAGTACTCTTGCCTGGAAAATCCCATGGACAGAGGAGCCTGGAGGGCTATAGTCCACGGGGTTGCAAGAGTCAGACACGACTTAGTGACTAAACCACCACTACCAGAGGATGAAGTAAGAAAGATAATAAAAGTAGATTTAAGTGGGGCTTTTGGGGGCTTTTATAAAGACTATTTTTTGTTCTGATTAAAATTGGGAGTAGAAACCTTGAGAGGATTTTTGTTCAGAACACAGAAGTAGAATAGTAAGATGGATTCCCATGTACCTGTCTTCCAGCTGTGACAGTTACTAATTCATGGCCAGTATTGTTTGTGTTACGGCTCCTCATGTATAATCCCACATATTAGTATTCATCACCAAATGTCTCTCTTTATGTGTGTCTATACATAAATAAATTGAAAAGTATCTATGTAATTAATTCTAACTATTTACATTAGTCATATTCTAAAAAGTTACAAGTTCTCATCTTTAGAAATGATAGAATTAGAATGTCACATGTTTATTCATTTGCTTTGTTGTACATTGTACAGCTTACCACCCTCAAAGCACTAACATTACCACCAACAGTATAATTACAGAAAACAGTCTAAATTTTTGGTTGCAGATCTTTTTATCTTTAGGATATATCCCACTAGGGGTATACTCATTTAATTTTTCATGTGTATTATTGTCTTGGAATTTCTTCCTCTCTATGCCTTGTATTTTAAAATTCATATACAACCCTGTCCTTGTGCTCTGAAATCCATCTTCACATATACATCGTGTTCATTTACCTTATCTTAAACCTATTCCTCTTTTTCTTCTCATCATATAAATAAATTCAGTTATCTGCATCCTAATATAAAATATAAAGGTTCTCTGATCACACCCATTCTTAACTCCTTTAGCTACATAGCTGGACTTAAAATCTTTTTATATTTTCTAACCTCCCAGTAGCATCTCCAGTTATTGCAGCCTGATTTCTAGTTCCACATCCACAAAACTAATGTTACTGTTAAGATCACTAATAACCTCTTAATAAAAAATAGATTATTTTAGTCCTCATTCCTCTCCTACTGGACCTTTGCATTTAGCACTGTGAATCACTGTCTTGTATACACTTTTATTAACTGCTTCAAAGATTTCTGTAGTTTTAATGTTGGGTCATTTTCCATGGTCTTGCTTTTTTGTGTCTTCTCCTTTCACTACTCAGTCTAAGCAGTGTCATATTTCCAGTTGCTTTCACTATCATTTAAAAACTCTATCTTCTGAATCTGTACCTCTAGTCCAGACCTCCTTGCTACACCGTCATTCATTTAACAGTTACATTTTTTAGCTTCTTCTAAATGTCCAGCATTGTTTAAACATAAATTCCTGTCCCTTTGGAGCTTAAATTCCAGAAAGGGCACAGTAGAAAATAAAAATAATAATAAGTAGTACAGTGTGATAGGACTTCCCTGGTGGCTCAGATGGTAAAACATCTGTCTACGATGTAGGAGACCTGGGTTCGATCCCTGGGTCGGGAAGATCCCCTAGAGAAGGAAATGGCAACCCACGCCAGTATTATTGCCTGGAAAATCCCATGGAAGGAGGAGCCTGGTAGGCTACAGTCCATGGGGTTGCAAAGAGTCAGACATGACTGAGCAGGTTCACTTCACTTCACAGTGTGATAGCTTAATTATTGCCACAATAAAAGAAGTAAAGCAGAGTAAGCACTATTGAGAATGGAGTAGGGGGAGGCAGGCTAGAGTACTGTGGTCACAGTGGATGTCATTGAGAAGGTGAAACCTGTATTTGCTGCTGTCCCTAGGCAACCCACTCCAGTATTCTTGCCTGGAGAATCCCATGGATGGAGGAGCTTGGTGGGCTACAGTTCATGGAGGTCGCAAAGAGTCGGACACGACTGAGCAACTTCACTTTCACTTTCACTACAGTGTTAAAGTTTCAGCACTCAAACCTTGTCTTTCCTAATCATTTTGTATACTGGCTAATGGCGTAACAGTATCTACCCCATTTTGTCACTCAAATCAACATCTGAGAATGTTTTAGGTTCCTCTCTCGCCCTTACTTATTGGCTCCAAAAATTGCTGATTTTCTGCTTTAATATTATATTTGTCCACAACATCCTCATCTCTGTTGTAAAGCATCCATGCTCATTTGGCTGGACTAGTACGGAGCTCTCTGAATAGGGTCCTTCAGTCTTCCTGCTCGCTTACTCTGTTCAATCCATCTCATTGTACTTTGAGTTCTCCATATGGGCCATACTGTTGCATCTGTGTCCCTGTCTGCACTTGCCTTTCATGTGTCCTAAGAGCCCCTGTTTTCTGCTCTATCATGTCCTGATAGGTGCCATTGTGTTTTTGAAATTTCCACTCAATAATCTAGGTATTCATGCTTTTCTCAAGTCCCAACTTAAGTGCCTCTTTTTCTGGGGTATCTTTCCTGATATACCTAACAAGACTGTCTTTCTCCACCATCTTTGTCTCACCTCTGTGTTATATGTAAAACCATTTAATCTGTTTTGCAGTGATGTGTCTATTAGTCTCTGTTCCTGCAGGCTGTAATGTCATTTTACAGGCTATAAGAGTCACAGGGGCAGAAACTTGGTATTCAGAAACCTTATTGAATGAAATGTATTTCTAATATGTTTACTCACTCTCCAGCACTTAGTGTTTCAAACATAATTCCAACAAATTATCTAATCTGATTTCCTCTACCATAGCATATGAAATATCAAAAACAAAATATTTAAAAGTATGATGATGGTAGATTGGGAGCTTGATAGCACAAAAGGTTACAGGCGAAATTAAAATGTAGTTACAACTCAAATTTTGTCTTTCTAGAACAGTTTGGTATAGAAGCAACAGTTCTTTATATCAGGCAATAATTAGACTATATCATAACAGTAATCAATAATGATGAAAATTGCATTATTGAAAAGCTGAGATTTTATTTAGTATGTTATTAAATGAAGGAACTCTAGAAATATTTGCAGAATTAGTGGGATTTTGATAAGTTTTCTTACTTCTGTAATGTTTAAAAACTGCCCTTCTTTTTATAATCATTTAACACGCCTCACTCATTTTCTGTTCTCTTTTTTCCTGATAAGATTTTCTGAGCACATTAAACTTACCCTTTCAGAATAGCAAAACAATGACCTGGTAATTGTGATAAGGTACAGTTATGCATACTACCTTGCTTAGCAGTCCTAGGTAATTAAGATGTTCTTTTATTATGAGACTTTGGAGTTGTAATTTTAACTCCCTCCTTTTATCTGAATAACTTGACACATTTGTCATGTATTTGTATTTGCATCATATTTTCATAGACTTAGTGAGGGAACAGATACTTAACTTGGGGTCATATGATAAAAGTCTAATTAAGTCACTTGGCAGATCCAACAAGACCATCAAGTTACAGGACTTGATTATTTCAGTTTGGACTAGATATATTGTTATATTCATCCTATCTAAGAGAATTATTATATAATCTTAAATTTACAGGTTTGTCCTTTCCATAACAGTATATTGGAAATAGTGAAAATCAGCCCTGGAATGTGTGTGGTACGGTGTTAATTTTGAAATTAAACCTTCTCTAGCTTCTCTCTAGTGCGGAAGTGGGAGTTACTCTCTAGCTGTGGTGCGGCGGCTCCCAGGCTCTACAGAGCTCAGGCTCAGTGGTCGTGGCTCACAGGCTTAGGTGCTACAAGGCATGTGGGATGTTCCCAGACAAGAGATCAATCCGTGTCTCCCGCACTGGCGGGTGAATTCTTTTACCACTGAGCCACCAGAGAAGCCCCGCATTTTATAGCTTAAAAATAAATGTTCACTCTGTATGATCAAAATAGTCATTGACTACGAATTACTTTTAGTGGATCACTTTCCAAAAAATTATACGAGCATGTAAGTTTATTTCCTCCTCAGGTTGCGCTCCCTCTCTCTCTCTTCCCAAGATAGAGTGAGACTGCCATCCGTGGAGGGCTCATCAAGAAGAAGAGAGTTGCGTTTTTTTTGTTTTATTTTCTTAAACTTAGGCTGTTCTGAAGGAATATTTTCAGTTACTATTTTGGAAAACATTAAACAGTTCCCAGGCCTTCCTGAGTTTGTTCAGTTGTAAGTTTGAGGAAACTGCAGTTAGTAAATTGTGGTTGGCAGATGCTGTAAGCAGGTGACTCAGTAGGTTGAACTCAGGATGACTCAACTGTGTAAAAACCATGCTGATAAATAACTTGAAAGAAAAATTGCCTTCCAGACTTCTGAACTGCCATAAAAAGTTCAAAACTATTATAAAGGTACCACAAAGAATATTAACATGTGGTTTAGAAGGAAACACATTTTCCTTCAAGTGGTTTTAAAAGTTTTACTTAATTGCACTGATTTTTGCTCTGTGGTAATTCTGAGAGGAGAGGACACTTAGCAAGTTGTAGTTGAAAATGCAGAAGTCTTAACAAAGTTTTCTCAAGAGAATACTTTTTAAAAGGTCAGCTTCATTCAGTTTGGAGATTAGCAGAGAAACCCAAATGGTAGTTGTTTTAAATTAATTATAAAATATAAATTATAATAAATTAATATAATTAATAAACTAATCTAGTTGGCTTTTTCTTTAACTTTGATATAACTGAACAAATAAAAATAAAGCAAGTAGGTGCTTTATTAAGAATTGATGCAAGAGGGGACTTCCCTGATGGTCCAGTGGCTAAGACTCCAGACACCCAATGGAGGGGACCTAGGTTTGATCCCTAGGCAGGGAACTAGATATCAAATGCTGCAACTAAGACCCAGCACAGCCAAATAAATACATTTTAAACAAAAACAAAAAACCCTAAGAATTGGTGTAATACGACATGTATATTAATATAGTATATCCCATTCTAAAATCCCATCTGAGATCTGATAAGTTACTTATACCTGATAAATGAGAGTTTATTGTTTATGATAACTATTCCAAATTTTGGAATACTATATTCCTGTGAACTGACTTTAGCAAACATCATTTTCTGTATATAACAAAATAATTTGGGTTAATTGGATTCCTTTTTACTTTTGTCATCATGACACTAATATCCAAAGGAAGATACTGAAAACCCAGCAGAGAGTATTCACATTCTTTATTCTGCCAGTTCATGGTTTGGACAGTGGATTTGTGGAAACGGTTTTGACATTATGCAGACTCTTGCTAATGTGCCTTCCAGCCATGTGATACGGGGTAACTTACTTAATGCTTGAATTTGTTTCATCTGTAAAATGGAGAGAATAATATCAGACTAGCAAGGAATTTGTTAGGATTAAATGATGTTAATATTTGTGAAGTATTAATCTCATCTGTCCATCAAAATTTAAGATTTTTTTTAAATTGCTTATACTGTTAAGTGAATATGCTTATTAAATAGATACTTTTTAAAGGCTGAGAAAAAATTCGTCCCATTAATCATCTGCAGTCAATTTAGGATATGCTGCTGCTAAGTCACTTTAGTCGTGTCCGACTCTGTGCGACCCCATAGACGGCAGCCCACCAGGCTCCTCTGTCCTTGGGATTCTCCAGGCAAGAATACTGGAGTGGGTTGCCATTTCCTTCTCCAATGCGTGCAAGCATGCTAAGTCACTTAAGTTGTGTCCAACTCTGTGCAGCCCTATGGGCAGCAGCCCATCAGGCTCCTCTGTTCATGGTATTCTCTAGGCAAGAATACTGGAGTGGGTTGCCATTTCCTTTTCCTAATTTAGGATATATTTAAGCTATATTGAAACTGGAGGATACACTAATCTAAATTAACCAAAATCAACCAGGGATTATGAAATTATATATAGACAGGACTTAATTATCTGTTGTTTATATACAAAATTATAATATTGTCTTTAAAAATTATGTGGCGAAGTTTTTAATTTTTTTCTGTCATTAGCTTCATACTATGTCACTCATTTTGAGTTTATAATTATAATTTATATGAGTATATGATCAACTGAGAAAAAAACTTTTCTGTTTTAAAATACCTAGACTCTCCATATACATGCATTAATTTTAAAATGACAAATTTCTAATAAAGTTAGGCATATACAGTACATTAAGGGTAAGAGGAAGTTTGCTTGATATTAAGAATGTGTAAGGAAGACTTGAGATAGCTGGATTATGGAGTCGAAAGCAGAATAAAAGAGGATACAATTAAGTTCAGTTACTCAGTCATGTCCAACTCTTCAAGACCCCGTGGACTGCAGCACTCTAGGCTTCCGTGTCCATCACCAACATCACCTGGGGCTTGCTCAAACTCATGTCCATTGAGTCGGTGATGCCATTCAACCATCTCATCCCCTGTCGTCCCCTTTTCCTGCCTTCATTCTTTCCCAGCATCAGGGTCTTTTCCAGTGAGTCAGCTCTTTGCATCAGGTGGCCAAAGTATTCGAGTTTCAGCATCAGTCCTTGAAATGAAAATTCAGGACTGATTTCCTTTTGGATAGACTACTTGGATATCCTTGCAGTCCAAGAGACTCCAAGAGTCTTCTCCAACACCGCAGTTCAAAAGCATCAATTCTTCAGTGCTCAGTTTTCTTTACAGTCCAACTCTTGCATCCATACCTAACTACTGGAAAAACCATAGCTTTGACTAGACGGACCTTTGTTTGCAAAATAATGTCTCTGCTTTTTAATATGCTGTCAGGATTGGTATAGCTTTTCTCCCAAGGAGTAAGCGTCTTTTAATTTCATGGCTGCAGTCACCATCTGCAGTGATTTTGGAGCCCAAAAAAATAAAATCGGTCACTGTTTCCATTGTTGCCCCATCTATTTGCCATGAAGTGATGGGACCAGATGCTATGATTTTAGTTTTCTGAATGTTGCGTTTTAAGCCAATTTTTTCCCTCTCCTCTTTCACTTTCATCAAGAGGCCCTTTAGTTCTTCATTGCTTTCTAACATAAGGGTGGTGTCATCTGCACATCTGAGGTTATTGATATTTCTCCCAGCAATATTGATTTCAGCTTGTGCTTCATCCAGCCTGGCATTTCGCATGATGTACTCTACATATAAGTTAAATAAGCAGGGTGACAATGTACAGCCTTGATGTACTCCTTTCCCAATTTGAAACCAGTCTGTTGTTCCATGTCCAGTTCTAACTGTTGCTTCTTGACCTGCATACAGGTTTCTCAGGAGGCAGGTTAGGTGGTCTGGTATTCCCATTTCTTTAAGAATTTTTCCACAGTTTGTGGTGATACACACAGTCAAAGGCTTTGGCATAGTCAATAAAGCAGAAGTAGATATTTTTCTGGAACTCAGTTGCTTTTTCGATGATCCAGCAGATGTTGGCAATTTGATCTCTGGTTCCTCTGCCTTTTCTAAATCCAGCTTGAACATCTGGAAGTTCACGGTTCACGTACTGTTGAAGCCTGGCTTGTAGAATTTTGAGCATTACTTTACTAGCGTGTGAGATGAGTGCAATTGTGTGGTAGTTTGAGCATTCTTTGGCATTGCCTTTCTTTGGGATTGGAATGAAAACTGACCTTTTCCAGTCCTGTGGCCACTGCTGAGTTTTCCAAATGTGCTGGCATATTGAGTGCAGCACTTTCACAGCATCATCTTTTAGGATTTGAAATAGCTCCACTCAAGGAATGAACATTACCTCTTTGGCATACTGACATCATTAACCTATTTTCCCACAATTTCTTGTGAGCTGAAACGAATTGCAGAAACATTCATTATTTCAGATAGGATGTGCAGTCCACATGCCTTTCAGGAAAAGTTATTTCCTCTCCCATGAATGGTGTCATAAATTTTTTACATTTTCCAGTCTGATTGACAGAAAAACTGAAACACATTTAATTGGTAATTCTTGAATGATGGTAAGAGAGAACTTTTTTTTCTTCCAGAGGTTTTTTATAGTGTGTACAAGTAATGAGTCCAGTACTCTTGACTCTGAAAACATTGATGTGTGGTTTATATGCAGTGAATCAGATAGATCCTAAATAAACTATGACAATTTAAATTTTGCCTAAAACTTAAACTTTTAACAGTGATTTACAATCTGGAAATTTTTAGATTTTATCATATAATATGTTGTGAAGAAGTCACCAAAATTGGCAATACAAGATTTAGAATTATGTTAGAAAGATTGGGGGCTTTGCTTGTGGTTCAGCTGGTAAAGAATCCACCTGCAGTGTGTGAGACCTGGATTTAGTTCCTGCGGTGGGAAGATCCCCTGGAGAGGGAAAGGCTACCCACTCCAGTATTGTGACTTAGAGAATTCCATGGACTGTGTATGTATAGTCCATGGGGCCGCAAAGAGTCAGACATTTTAGAAACAGTATAGCATTCACCTTATGTAATAGAAAATATCAGGTAGAATATTGAAACATGTTGGTCATTTCTCCCAGTAGTATTTGGAGACAGTTTTGTGACAGTGTGGTGATGTGTTTTCTTCCTCTTAACCCTAATTGCTTTCTTTTCAGAGTTGTCACATGGTCAGCCCTTGGAGGAAGTAGAGAAGCAAAGAAATTAAGATATATTTGTCTCCTGTTTGGATCTTCCTCTCCTCTGTTTTTTGCTTGTTTGTTTGTTTGTTTTGAATGAGTATCTGTGTTCCTTCAGTTCAGTTCAGTTCAGTCGCTCAGTCGTGTCCGACTCTTTGTGACCCCAAGAATCGCAGCACGCCAGGCCTCCCTGTCCATCACCATCTCCTGGAGTTCACTCAGACTCACATCCATCGAGTCCATGATGCCATCCAGCCATCTCATCCTTGGTCGTCCCCTTCTCCTCCTGCCCCCAATCCCTCCCAGCATCAGAGTCTTTTCCAATGAGTCAACTCTTCGCATGAGGTGGCCAAAGTACTGAAGCTTCAGCTTTAGCATCATTCCTTCCAAAGAAATGGCAAGGGTTGATCTCCTTCAGAATAGACTGGTTGGATCTCCTTGCAGTCCAAGGGACTCTCAAGAGTCTTCTCCAACACCACCGTTCAAAAACATCAATTCTTCGGCACTCAGCCTTCTTCACAGTCCAACTCTCACATCCATACATGACCACAGGAAAAACCATAGCCTTGACTAGATGGACCTTAGTCGGCAAAGTAATGTCTCTGCTTTTGAGTATACTGTCTAGATTGGTTATAACTTTTCTTCCAAGGAGTAAGCATCATTTAATTTCATGGCTGCAGTCACCATCTGCAATGATTTTGGAGCCCAAATAAATAAAGTCTGACACTGTTTCCACTGTTTCCCCATCTATTTCCCATGAAGTGATGGGACTGGATGCCTTAGGAGACAGGATAAATGAGATTATATTAAATTATCTTAAGGAGAAAACACTCATTTTTCAGTCTTAAGATATATGAACCATAGGATAAATTTTGGAAAATTTCTTCTTTTCAATACATGTTCCTGTTTTTATCCTACTCTGGAGTCCAGAGAAGTGCATAGTACTGACCTCTATATATAATTCTTATCGACCCAAAGGATTGAATCTTATCTTTCAAAATGGATAACTTTGCTACACTGAAATCAAGTAAGGATTATATTCAAAGAGTGCAGGAATGTACTTAGGAAATTGTTTTACTTGTGAAAGACTTAAAAAATGACTTATCTTGAAATATTCTTTCCTTAATAATGAAAGGATTTTGGTTATTGGTTTGTTTTTCTGTGCTTATGAATATGCAGACATTTATGTAAACAGTTTGCAGTCTATTTGCCATTGAACTGCATTGCCTTGATGAGAAGTTTTAAATTTTTGTTTATACTAGTACTTTATGCGGAGAAGGCAATGGCATCCCACTCCAGTACTCTTGCCTGGAAAATCCCATGGATGGAGGCCCGGTGGGCTGCAGACCATGGGGTCGTTAAGAGTCGGGCACGACTGAGCAACTTCACTTTCACTTTCAGGCACTGGAGAAGGAAATGGCAACCCACTCCAGTATTCTTGCCTGGAGAATCCCAGGGACAGGGCAGCCTGGTAGGCTGCCGTCTCTGGGGTCGCACAGAGTTGGACACGACTGAAGCGACTTAGCAGCAGCAGTACTTTATTTAAATAAAGTGTTCTTTTAAATCCTGGTTAGGCATAGTGACCGCAGGTGAAATCAAACCTCCTTCCTGTTTTTTTATAAGGCCTTTCACATTTTTAAATAGTTGGAAAAATACTGAAAAGAATGTCATGACACTGATCAATCTGTGAAATTCTAATTTCATATGATGCCAGTAAGTAAACCTTATTGAAATGCAGCCATGCCCATTCAGTTATATATTGTTTATGGTATTGTTTGGCTGCTTTGGCCCTATAGTAGCAGAGTTGAGTCGTTGAGACAGGGACGGTATAATCTGCAAAGCCTAATATTTACTCTTGGCCCTTAAGGGGAAAAGTTTGCCTACTCTTGGTTTAGATCAGGAAAATATTTGGAAGCCCTCAGTGGTAGCTGCATTTAATAAAATTGCAGATGGTTAGACAGTTGTGCTTTTTGAAGACCTCTGTAGTAACTCTCAGACTTAATAGGTTTCCAGTTTCAGTAGAGGCTTATTAACAAATTGGGTTCTTCTATAAGTTATACAGGAACTGGCAATAATAGGAGTTGATGTCACTCTTGACCTATATGAACCTATCATTCATGTTATTCACTGTTGGCTAGCAACCTTAGGGATCTTAGGACAAGCATTTGTAGTTTTGCTGAAGCATGAATTTAAATTATGACTGTGGCAAATGATGTTGCAAAGCATGTTCAATCACCCAATCTGACATTCAAGATACAGTTTCTTTTATGATTACTCTTATAAAATATAATCAAGTATGATTTTTATAGGGGAATTTATGTAATATAATTGGATTTAAGATGTCATCACAAAGGTCAGGGACTTTATTGCAAGAGGAAAAAAATTTCTGTTACTAAGGCACACTCAGTATAAGTTTGAAAGCAGGCCTTAGGTCATTCTCCATTGAAAATTGTCCAAAGGGAGAGAAGTTGCTCCAGTTTTATATTTCTTAGTCTTCAATTTGTAGATATGGTGTATCACAGTGACTGATTTGCAGATATTGAAAAATCCTTGCATCCCTGGGATGAATCCCACTAGAGATCAATGGTGTATGGGCTTTTTAATGTAGTGTTGAATACAATTTGCCAGTATTTTGTTGAGGATTTTTGCATCTATGTTCATCAGTGATATTGGCCTGTAGTTTTCTTTTTTGTGTGTTATCTTTCTCTGGTTTTGGTATCAGGGCAATGGGAGCTTCTTAAAATGAGGAAGTTTTCCTTCCTCTGCAATTTTTTGGAACAGTTTCAGAAGGATAGGTTTTAACTCTTGTCTAAATGTTTGATAAAAATTTGCCACTGAAGCTATCAGGTCCTGGACTCTTGTTTGTTGGGAGATTTTTAATCACAGTTTCAATTTCAGTGCTTGTGATTGGCGTATTTATATTTTCTGTTTCTTCCTGATTCAATCTTGGGAGACTATACCTTTCTAAGAATTTGTCCCTGTATTTCTTGTATCCTAAAATGAAAATCATCAGTTAAGACTTTAGAGCAAATCTCTTAAAATTGTTAAGCCAGTCAGCTCAGTCATCTTGATAGAAACTAACAGCTGGTATACTGTTACCTATTTCATGCCTCTGCTGGCTCTTTGGTCAGTATTTAAATCTAGAGGATGTGTAACATAAAGAAAATATTGGTTGAAATAGTAAGGAGCACTGTTATGGTATGACAAACCGTTTCTTTATTACCTTAGAAAATGTGTTATATACACTTTGAGCACTGTCATGTTATTGCTGTTTTTTAAACCTAGCCAGGCATATATGAATATTTTAGTGCTATGATCTTACTTTCACATTAGTAAAATTTTTATTGTTTCCCTTTGAACTGGAATGAAGTACAGAATTGCGCAAAAATTAGGTTGATGCAGTAGTCTTACTGTCAGAGTAGAGATTCCAGCCTGATTTTAGCTGTTATATTTTGAGGAGTGACGCTTTTTAATTTCATCATATTCTTCTGTATTCATGAGGAATACATCTGTGTTTCGATCATCTCATTGTAATTCAGGGTAATGTTTACCTAAAAATACAGCATTTGAGAATTTGTAGATCATGATTACGTCACATTGCCAAAGTGATTGTCTTCTCCTTCTTTTATCCTTTCTTATTATAAGATGTCATGAATTTAACATCCTAAGTCTTTTCTGTTTGATGAGTGTTAGACTGTTTCTATATGCAGAAATTCACATGGCCAATATAAGGTTGTATAGAAAGATAACTTCCACCTAATGTTGAATTCTTTGTTTTTAACCCATTCTGACTTAAGATATTCTTTCACCTCTTCCGTATAATGAAAGAAATGTGTCAGGTTTTGAATGGCAGTGACAGTAAATAGTCTTATTTATGCCTTTTTGTTATACTAGTTCATGAGAAAACAAAATAAGTGAAGAGGCTGCGGTTTAGAGTCACAGAACTGGATTCAAGTGCTAGCTCTCTCCATCACATCCTGACTATAACCATGGACCTCTCTGTGTGTAACATGTAAAGGGATATAATAATCTCAGCTCTATAAAAATTCATAGGTTTGGAAAGCATCCATAGTATCTGCCATAGTAAATGCACAGTCTTGTTAGCTATTTTTTTAAATTATTTACATTAAGGTGTCACTAATACTCAATTAAAGCTAACTTCTGTCTTTTCAAAAGGAGGAAAGTAACAGCACACAAGTGAGCAATAAATAAATAGTCCAGAACTTCGCTTAAGGCATTGTTTAGAACTTTCCCATTTTTTCTATATGAATTTCTAGTACAACAGATCTTGCTGTACTGATCTTTTTTCCCATTAGTCATTTGCTGGAGGTTGTAACTTGTATAATTAATACATTGGATGGAGTTTATGAAGAAGATTCACAGAGAGTGCTATTCCTTCACTATCTGGGGAGAGGAGATTAATGAATGCATGTTATTTTAGTTATATAATATGAAATTGTTGGGGGGGTAATTGCAGTTAATGAAAAGCTCAAGGCACAGCTGAATTTGTTAGTTGCATTCTGTCAAAGATGGTGAATATTAGTAATCTATGATTGTGATGCCCTTCTCTCTGAGTCTGCATTATAGCCTTGTATCTCATTTTTTCTTTTTATACTCTCGCAACATTAGGTCAATAAATGGGGGGAGAAACTTCATTTGGCAACCTGCTAAAACGCTTACAAGATTTGATCTTTTATTCTTTTGTGAGCCTCTGGTAATGATGACTACAGTTCTACAGAAATGCCTCTTCTTGGGGTGGGGGAAGATTTCAGTTTCTCACTCTTAGCATTAAGACTGACTGCCTCCCATTGTCATTATTTAGTGAGCATTTACAGTGTACTAAGCACAGTAGACAGCAGAGAGAAAACACTGTCCCTGCTCTGAAGGAACTTACATTCAGTTCAATTCAGTCACTCAGTCGTGTCCAAGTCTTTGCCCCGTCGACTGCAGCACGCCAGGCTTCCCTGTCCATCACCAACTCCTGGAGCTTGCTCAGACTCCTATAGAGTCGGTGATGCCATCCAACCATCTCATCCTCTGTCTCTGTTGTCCCCTTCTCCTGCCTTCAGTCTTTCCCAGCGCATGGTGTTTTCCAGTGAGTCAGTTCTTCACATCAGGTGGCGAGCTTTGGGTATAATTTAGCCCCATCATTATTTAAAGAGAGGAAAGGAAAGGATTTTAAAGGCAAAGACAATGACATACCATTCAGGATAGGTAGGGTCCATAGGGAGCTAAACATAATCTCATCAGCTCCAGAGCTGCTGCAGGGAATAGGAGAAGGGAAATTGTCTGTGGGATGCAAGTGAAGGAAGCAGGGTGTCCTTAGGCATTGAATGGAGTCAGAAAGATCATGTGGCCTTTTCCCCAGATACATTCCCATCAAATGGGAATGGTTGGTGACAAGACAGAAGGTGAAAAAAAAGTTAATCATGTGCATCTGAGGATCAAAACTGAAACCAGGCTATAAGAATTTTAAGAACAATGAAAATGCCTCTAACTTAAAAAGCACTATATGTAGAGAAAGATTCCAGCAACAATATGACTGTCATAGTCAGGCGTTGTATTGGGATAATTTTCTTGGGTTTTAATTAATTTCATGATTAACTCATAAATATGTAAATGGCATGTCAGTACCATGGTTAAGTTAGAATTGAACGAGTTAAGACTAGTTTCTGAAAATTTTTAAAATTATAAAAACTAACTCATTAATATGAAAAGAGGTATTTAGTAACCCTGCTTTAAACGGTGAGGAAATTGATACATAGAAATTTGAACTTATATAAGGTTATTTGAGTACGTAGACTGATACTGATACTGCTGCTGCTGCTGCTGCTAAGTCGCTTCAGTCGTGTCCGACCCTGCGTGACCCCATAGACGGCAGCCCACCAGGCTCCCCCGTCCCTGGGATTCTCCAGGCAAGAGTACTGGAATGGGTTGCCATTGCCTTCTCCAGACTGATACTATCAACTTTTAATAGTATACTTTTTTCCCCTAGAATTGAATGGGTTATTGAGATGATAACTGCTGTCTAATGATTTTGGAAACGTAGCTTGTTTTTTCAGTCTGTTGAATTAAAAAAGGTTTAGTCACTGAGTTGTGACCGACATTTTTGCAACCCCATGGACTGTAGCCCACCAGGCTCTTCTGTCCAAGGGATTTTCCAGGCAAGAATACTGCAGTGAGTTGCCATTTCCTTCTCCAGGGCATCCAGCCTGAGTCCTCTTCATTGTCAGATGGATTCTTTACAGCTGAGCCACTAGGGAAGCCTAACCTGTTGAATAAATAAAACATAAATATTGAGCAAAACTTACATGTCAATAGTTTCAATTATAAAAATTTCTGTATAGGAAACTGACTTTATAAATCCTACCTATACTTGTCTACAAAGTATTGGCAGTGCTGCTTTAATAGCAGTTTATACTATTACCCTCCCCAAAATATAAAGGCTTGGCAGCAGTACCCTAAAAGTAAATTTCATGTAAGTCAGCTGTGATACCCTTGTAATTGTGTGAATTTTCTATGTACTCATCGTCTTCATGCCAGTTAAATGTCTAGAATAGGAGTAAGAAGAACGATTATGATAAAGATAGGCGTTGAAACTAGAGAAGACTCAAGCTGTGGAAACAAAACTGTAACTCAAACGTTTGAAGGATCATCATGTAGGAAAATGATTAGGCTTGTGTTTGACTCCAGGGAGTTAAGTTTGGATCTGTGTATGGAAGATAAAGTGAGAAATAACCTGGTATCTATTGGAACTGTCTGGAAGTGGTAATTGTTTTTCTTGGGAAACAGAAAGTTTCCTGTGTTTTGTCTGTCATGGACTTCACTGTCACCTCCTGTCCATTAAGATGGTTAGAGTCTAAACTCCCCATGATAGTTTCTGCTACTCAAGTAATGAGATTCACTCAATGTGCAGTGTATTATTAAAGTGGAATGGAGAAAAGGGAGTGTGTTAGGAAGTTTCTTTACAAAAAGGAAGACAGGTCATGGGCTGGGTTTCCCCCATCGCCCCCGTGACAGATTTTACCTACTTTTTTGTGTAACATCTTTCTACTCCAGTATTTGCGTCTGCTGTGAAGCAGCACTTTCGTATATTTTCCCAGGAGAGCAGAGGTGATAAGTGTAAAAGTCTTATAGTTTTGTTTGTTGGTGTTCACTTGCTGCTAAGTCGCTTCAGTCGTGTCCGACTCTGTGCGACCCCAGAGATGGCAGCCCACCAGGCTCCTCCATCCCTGGGATTCTCCAGGCAAGAACACTGGAGTGGGTTGCCATTGCCTTCTACAATTCGTGAAAGTGAAAAGTGAAAGTGAAGTCGCTCAGTCGTGTCTGACTCTTTGCGACCCCACGGACTGCAGCCTACCAGGCTCCTCCACCCATGGGATTTTCTAGGCAAGAGTACTGGAGTGGGGTGCCATTGGTGTTCACTAGGTATAAACAAAATATCAGTCTTTACCACAATATTATTCGAGAAATGCAGAGTGGTCCCTTAAAGCAGTGATAAGTGAGAAGAAAAGTGCTTTACTTGGATAAACTTTAAAGCATGAAGTATGACCTGCATGATTAGGGATTCTTTGTACTTTTCAGCCCTTTTTGGCTTTTCCAAATTGCCAGATTATTTTTATTCACCAGGTAGAATTTTCTTCTTGAAGCACCTCTCTGGTCACTGGTCTCCGCGATCTGCTGGTCCACCTTGGAAAGGGCCGCTCTGGTTTCCGCAATCTGCTGGCCCACCTTGGAAAGGGCCGCTCTGCAGCTGGTCTCCGCGATCTGCTGGTCCACCTTGGAAAGGGCCGCCAGAGTGACAGTGCTGCTCTGCTGTTCTTCCCAGCTCTCCTCTAGGGCCCCTGCTGCTGACCTCACATGCAGGAGCAGCAGAGGTGCTTTGAGAGAGAACAGGATGTCAGAGTCCATCGGGGGACCAGCAGATTGTGGGAAACCATGTGACTGTGTGATTCGCATTTCCAAGGAGAGAGCTGGTCGTTTCTGGGTCTAGATACACCCTGTTTTGAGGATAATATCATCAGTAACGTAATTTAAATGGCCTGGATGCTTTGACACTGGCTTGAAAAAATAAAACTTTTATCAGTGCAGTTACTGGTCAGATGAGTTTGAGTAGATCTAGATTTGATGGTGTTTAAATCAAGAGGGTGACTTGTCTTGTCAAATAATGACTTGTTTAAAACTAATGTTTTAGGCTTGAAAAAATAAAACTTTTATCAGTGAAGTTACTGGTCAGATGAGTTTGAGTAGAACTGAATTTGATGGTGTTTAAATCAAGACAGTGGCTTGTCAAATAATGACTTGTTTAAAACTAATGTTTTAGGTATAGTGGGGAGAGGACAACTCATCTATGTTTGTATGTATTGCTTCCCAAAATATTCAACTTGATTTGTTTGCTACCAACCTTAGATGACTGGAAGCTATTTGGTTTGTATATTGCTTCTAACAGTGAAACCCTTAAAAAGGTGATTTATATAAGGCTGACAGTAGAGAACACATTAGTAAATTTCAAATTTTGCCTTAAGACATTCTTGTCAAAGATCAAATCTTACCATGGATTTATGTATTAGGCTCTGTTGTTATGTTATTGCTAATGAACTATAACTTACGAATTTTCATTTTTGCATACATTTAGATAAAGGAATTTTCTTCAGCCCTTAGAACACATAGGAGGGAAGGTTGGTAACATTAATGTTAGGACAGCGTAACATGGACCTTTCTCTTAATCTATAATTCTAGGACGACATAGACAGCCTAAACCCAGTTCTCAGGGACAACCCGCAACTTCAGGAAGAAGTGAAAGTCTGGGTAAAGGAACAAAAGGTTCAGGAGATTTTTATGCAAGGTAACTGTTTTGAGTTATGCATTAATTTTTTTGTTTTTTGAACTGGGCAATTTCTCATTTGCTTTTGGTTGTTTAGTTATATGCAATATAAATAGAAGACCCAGTCTAATATTTTCAATTATATACAGGCCACAGAAAATAATAGCAAAATCAGAGTAATTTCAGTAGGAAGTTGATAACTTCGCTAGTTTACAATTTGAGCTAAATGCCTGGAATAAAATTATGACCACACAGGTGTTTTGTTGATATGAAAATTTCCATATTACAGAACACTCTAGGTGTGTCCTTCCTGGAGAAGGAAGCATTGTTTTCTGTGGAGGATTGCCCAGAGCCACAGTTAATTTCCTTTGAAGAATGCTGTTGGTATCTGATAAAAATGGCTTATTTCAGTTTGCCTTCCTCAGCAAAGACCACAATACTAGTCTTAGTTTTGTTTCCTTTTTTTTAGTAAGATATAAGCTTGTCTTCAGTTGAGATTTTATGATTCTCAATGATTTCTTTTCCTGTCAGTGAAACCATGTATTGAAAACATAAGCTTTTGTGAAATTGAACTGAAACTGGAAAAATATGACATGCAGTATCAATATTTGGTTGATTGCTTTTAAAAGGTAATCTTGTTAAATTCCCATGTTTATCTCAGCCTCAGCTTCCATGCCATTTAATTTAAGCATTAACAGAGATAATGTCAGAGTTGTGGCTTCCTTTCGTTGAATGTATTTTTTGAATAGCAAATCATCTACATATACATTCTTCTTAGGCTAAATATTTTTTAAACTTTTAATATGGAGAATTTGAAACATATACAGAAATAGGCACTTAAAAGTTCACTGAAATATTCTCTCTCAGCCCCAATGACTATAAAATGAAATCTTGATAGATTCTGCCCCATCTATACTGTTATTTGTTTCCATCAATTTTAAGACATTGCTGTGTTCTATTTTTAAACAGACACCATACTATTATTGTGCTGAAAATTAATAGTTCCTCAAATAATGATTACTCAGGTTCAAGTTTCCATTTGTCTCATAAATGTCTTCATTGATTTTTCACAGACTTGATTTTTATTTTATTTATTTTTAATCCGGGACCCAAAAAATGTCCACAAATTGACTGGTTGATATGACCTGTCTCTCTTTTTTTTCTTCCTTTCTTTCTTTGCACTTTATTGAAGACACCAGGTTACTATTTTTTTAAATAACCCTTTTTCCTTGTCATATTCTTAGAGATGAAATGATTAAGGCAATAGTCCATTCCATTCTAAGCAGAATTATTTGAGGCTGACTCCAGATTGTGTTTGGTGGTAGAACAAGACCCTTAAGGTAGTGTCCTGATGGGAGTTGAAAATTGGTGTATTTGGAGTTTTCTGTAAGCTTTTTCAATATTCCATTCAGAAAAACTAATTTGGAGTCTATTTTTTCCATAGTTAGACATTTTAAGGCTATAGTTTGTATAACTGATTATAGGTATGAATATGTTTAATTTACAAGTAATATGGAATACTTTCTACAGATCTGTTAATTTGATATATTTAGACTGTTGCTGGCATAGTTTTTTAAAAACTGGCAAACATTAAACCATTCATTGATGTGCTGAATGTCTTAACTCTAAGAGAAAAGGCATCAACCTAGGAATCAGAAAAATAAATTCAGTCCTAGCTCTTTCACTTAAAAATTTATTTAACTTATCAACCTCACTTTCTTAATGTTTATAAACAGGAAAATACCTCAGAGTTGGAGAAGATTAAATAAGCATTTGTAAATTGTGAAAGCATTTTGCAAATTGTTAATGTATAATACTATCATTAATAAAGTGTACCAGTTTCCCTCCCTTACAATTTTTTTTAAACTTTCAAATATCTGATATCATTTTAGTACCTGTGAATTAAAGACATTTTTATCTCCATTGTGTTGACATATTTAAATATATACAGATATGCATATATCTTTTATTATTTAATCATTGCCTATTTTCTGAAAGATACCTATATATATATACATGTAGATATTGTTGTCTTACAATGTGAATTTAATCCAAAAGTACACCAGGATGGCATTTTACTGTCATACTTATAAATTCAGTGAAGAGTTTCTGCATGTTTTAAGACTTTGGCAGCTTTTCCAAACTGTTGCAGGAATCAAAATTTGTAATTGCTTATGGTAAAAGTTTTAGCAGCTAAAAGGCTCATACATCAAGTTCCACATTACCTTTTCATTTCATCCATGAAGTCGTGTATGATGTGTGGTTTTGTATTTTTTAAGGTCCTTACTCCTTGAATGGATACAGAGTGAGAGTATATAGACAAGACTCTGCCACCCAGTGGTTCACTGGCATAATTACTCATCATGATCTCTTCACTCGCACCATGATCGTTATGAATGATCAGGTAAATAATCCAGATTTGGAAAAGAAACTGTTTACAATTCACATACTCCATTCCCCCCCACCCCCAGTGGATCAACAGATTGATACTATTTTCCATCCCTAGGTTTTTTGCATTCCTATAATCCTAGAAAGTTCTCATCTATATGATGTTACATAGAGTTCACTTGAAGTTACAGCAAGATAGTGACGCCAAATTTATCTCAGCACCGAGAAAATCAGTCCCTAAAATGGAGGCATCAGAGTCTTAATTGTTTAATGTTTTTTTTTTTGTTCATCCTTAAGTCAGGTAAAACTTTCTTAAAGTCTTAGCTTTTCTGTCTCTCCAGTAATAAAAGGTACTTCCCAAATGGTTTCTTTTCACAAATGAAAACTTAAATGTACTCTAAAGTTCTTTTTACATTCACTTTCAGAGTAGTTTTACTCCTTTAATTTTTATAGTGAATATGGAGAATGTTAAGGATATGAATTTCATAGGGAGTTTTAAGCAACAGTCTGAAATTAAATTCTTAATTTCAGATCTTTTAAAGCTGTACTGTATTTACCCCCCAGAAAATAGGTATTTGCATCTTCCTGACTGAATGGATTGTGGAGGGTATCTGACTAAATAAGAACTCCCTCTATAAACAATGCAGATGCTTTGGTTAAAATTTTCATCAAAATGCTAAATGTATAATTTATTTCCTTAAAAGCTAACAAACGTTGACCTCACTGAAGCACAAAATTGCCTTTAGTTTTTAAAATAGTTCTTTCTTTAACCTCAAGATTACTATTCATTTATACATTTTTTGTCCTTTTCTGCTTCCCATGCTCTATTTTCTCTTTTGGCCACGCTGCACAGCTTGCAGGATCTAGTTCTCTGACCAGGGATTGAACCCAGGCTGGCAGTAGAAGCATGGAGTCCTATCCATTGGCATGTCAGGGAATTCCCATTATGCTTTACCTTCCTGTTATATTTGACAGCTGTTTTCTGAAAATTATTTTTTATTTTTGAAATATATATTATGACTTGGCAGTATATTCTTGAATACCTCTAATCCTTGTTTTTCAAGGTATACCTGCAGTAGATGTGTTTGCTTTTTAAGTTTTGGTTAGAACATGAAACAGTTACCTTCATAACATTTGGGAGATAATTTTATCTTTAATGATTATAAAGATGATTTATTGTAGTCTGACAGTGTCTTACAAATTAGGTATCTCAAACTGATTTCTAAACATCTTTACTCAGTAAAGAAATTGTACCTATCATTATATTGGCTAGCTGATTGGATTTAATTTTGTTCTTGTTTTGTGTCATGGATTAGGTACTAGAACCACAGAATGTCGATCCTTCTATGGTTCAAATGACCTTTCTAGATGATGTTGTTCACTCTTTGTTAAAAGGTGAAAATATTGGCATTACATCACGGCGAAGGTCTCGTGCCAGTCAAAATAGCAACACTGTTCACGTATGTATGTTGTTAGTGATGGATTATGGTAAAATATTTTCCCTTAAATTACTTAGGATCAGGTAGTAAATAGTCATTATCAATTATTTTTAGGGTCATTATACACGTGCCCAAGCAAATAGTCCCAGACCAGCAATGAACTCCCAAACTGCTGTACCAAAACAGAATTCACACCAGCAACAAAGAAATATTCGTCCAAATAAGAGGAAGGGCTCAGATAGCAGTATACCAGATGAAGAGAAGATGAAGGAGGAAAAGTATGATTATATAGCACGAGGAGGTAGGACCCACCAACTTTTAAAGGCATGGGAACAAATAAAAATTCATTTAAAAATATGCTTTATTTAATATTGATATGAAAGGTAAAACTGTTTTTTTTTAATCTTCTAGAAAATCCTAAAGGTAAAAAACAGGTGATGAACAAAAGAAGGAAAGCTGAGGAGGATGAAAAGAAACTAAATATGAAAAGACTGCGAACCGACAATGTTTCAGACTTTTCTGAGAGTAGTGACTCAGAAAATTCAAATAAGAGAATAATAAATAATTCCTCAGAGCAGAAGCCAGAGAATGAGTTGAAAAATAAAAACACTTCAAAGATAAACGGAGAAGAAGGAAAATCTCAGAATAATGAGAAGGCAGGAGAAGAGACACTAATAGATAGCCAGCATCCCTGGGATCAAATACAGGAAGATAAAAAACATGAAGAAACAGAGAAACAGAAGTCTGTTGACTTTCAGCGTCAAGAAAAAATGATTATCCATTCATCAGAACAGGCCACACTTTCTGATCATAATTCTAGTGATTTACTTCTTCAGGAACGTAATACAGAGAAGACACACACAATGGAATTATTACCAAAGGAGAAGTTTGTATCCAGACCGCCCACTCCAAAATGTGTTATTGATATTACAAATGACACTAACACAGAAAAGGTGGCTCAGGAAACCTCAAGTAGTACCTTTGGCCTTCAAACACTTCAGAAAATGGATCCTAATGTTAGTGATTCAAAACATTCAATTGCAAATGCAAAATACTTGGAAACAGGAAACCAAGATTCTGACCAGAACTGGGTCAGTGATGTAGTTAAAGTAGATTTAACCCAATCAAATGTAAGGAATGCTCCTTCAGGAAATGAAAACTTGAGTGTGGAAAAGGAGAAAAATCAGTATGTCTCTTACTTATCTTCTCTAAGTGCTGTTTCTGTCACAGAAGATAAGCTGCATAAGCGAAGCCCACCCCCAGAAACCATAAAATCTAAACTTAATACTTCAGTAGATGCTCACAAGACAAAATCCAACCCCTCACCTGAAGTTGTTAAGCCTAAAGTCAACCATTCCCCTGATTCTGTGAAGTCTAAAGCCACTTACGCAAACAGCCAAGGTGCTGGTGAAAGAAGACCAGCAAATAAGATAGAGCATGAGTTGTCAAGATGCAGTTTCCACCCGGTTCCTACTAGAGGCAGTACATTAGAAACTACAAAAAGCCCTCTAATCATTGATAAAAATGAACATTTTACAGTTTACAGAGATCCTGCACTTATTGGGTCAGATACAGGAGCTAATCACATTTCACCTTTTTTAAGCCAGCATCCTTTTCCTCTTCATTCTTCATCCCATAGAACATGTTTAAATCCAGGTACCCATCATCCTGCCTTAACTCCTGCACCTCACTTACTGGCTGGATCATCCAGTCAAACTCCATTACCTACCATCAACACTCATCCTCTGACTAGTGGTCCACACCATTCTGTTCATCACCCTCATTTACTTCCTGCTGTGTTACCCGGAGTGCCTACTGCCTCCTTACTTGGTGGCCACCCACGACTAGAGACTGCTCATGCCAGCAGCTTGAGCCACTTAGCGTTAGCACACCAGCAACAGCAGCAGTTGTTACAGCACCAGTCACCTCATCTTCTTGGACAAGCCCATCCATCTGCTTCATATAATCAGCTTGGACTTTATCCAATTATTTGGCAATATCCAAATGGAACACATGCATACTCAGGACTTGGTCTGCCTTCTAAGTGGGTTCACCCAGAAAATGCGGTTAATGCTGAACCTTCGTTAAGGAGGGTAAGTTAAGCTGTGGTTTACCATATGTCTCATATTTATTAATCAGCATATACACAGGTGCTTTTTTCAGTATCCCGTTAATTTTTTTTCAGATTTCTTACTACAAAAATGTGCTAGAATTTTATATATATATAATTTTACTCATTTATGGCTGTACTGGGTCTTCGTTGCTGCATGGACTTTTGTGGAGAGCAGGGGCTACTTTGTAGTTGCGGTGTGCGGGCTCCTCATTCCAGTGGCTTCTCTTGTTGTGAAGCACAGGCTCTAAGGGTGCTCAGGCTTCAGTAGTTGTGGCTCCCAGACTCTACAGCACAGGCTCAATAGCTGTGGTGAAAATCAAAGTCACTCAGTCGTGTCCAACTCTCTGCGACCGCATGGACTATACAGTCCATGGAATTCTCCAGGTCAGAATACTGGAGTGGGTAGCCTTTGCTTTCTCCAGAGGATCTTCCCAACCTGGAGATTGAAACCAGGTCTCCCGCATTGCAGGCTGATTCTTTACCAGCTGAGCCACCAGGGAAGCCCAGCAGTTGTGGTGCACGGGCTTAATTGCTCCTTAGCATGTGGGATCTTCCTGGACCAGGGATCAAACCCCTGTCTCCTGCGTTGGCAGGTGAATTCTTTACCACTGAGTCATCAGAGAAACCCATGCTAAAATTTTTTAAACAGTTATTTTTCTAATGATTATGGAAGTTTTGATGCTTAGTAACTTTGGAGCTGAAATCTCAGAAAATCCTGTTTATTTTTTTTTAAGCCAATTGAAAGAGGTAAACTTAAGTTGTTTCTAAAATTCCTATAATGAAAAATGAGTGTTTTCACAACTAATTGTGGTATATACCCGTAGTTGTTTTGCTCAGGTAAATTCCTAGAAGTGAAACTTCTGGATTTAAAATTTATATAAAATTATAAGGCTTTTGGTATGTATAACCAAGTAATTCTTAAGAGAAAAATATTTCCCAGCTGATATGTCGCTGATGTATACTACAAGCTATGCCTGTCTAAGCCCCTTGTTCTCTTAAGGCTGCTAACGTTGGAGTTTCCTGATATTTGGGTGTGAAGATGGGGCTGATATTCTCTCTATCTGACAGTATTTCTGAAGATGGTGGTGCCGGGCTCTTATTCCTTCATGGGCTGTGTGGTTTTTGTAACCAAATTAATTTTCATGCTAAGAAATGGTTGTTGAGGGCATTACCAACCCCACTTTAAAAAATGGGAGATTGGGGATCACTGCTAAACTCCAAGAGACAACTTAATCCTTTGTGTGGACCAGGATGCACTTTAAGTATCCTCTAGAATCTTGTAAAACACATTTTAAAAATTTACTTTTATTGTGATAAAAGCCACACATTAAATTTATTTAACCATTTTAAAGTGTGCGGTTTAGTAGTGTTAAGTATATTCCCATTGCTATTCAGCAGATCTCTGGAACTATTTCCTCTTGCAAAACTGAAACTCTGCCCGTGAAACATTAATTCCCTTTCCCCCTAGTTCTTAACACCCACCTTTACTTTCTATTTCTATGATTGTCTGTTTTATATACTTCATATAAAGTGAACTCATACAGTATTTCATGTAGCATAATGTTGTCAAAGTTCATCCTTGTTATAGCATGTAATAAGATTTCCTTTTTAAGCTGTGCAGTATTCTTTTTTATGTATATTTAGGTATATACCAATAACTCTTGTTATCTGTATAACTTCTGATTTCTGGATCTTGTAGAATTGAAACCTTTTATACATATATTTGAATGATCATGTGTGTGTATATACTTTTTTTTTCTTACATGAGGTTTATGGTGTATATTTTTAGTCTTAGAAATTTTATAGCAGCGTATCTTTGGTGTGATATATTGTTTTCACATTCTCATTTTGAGATGTCAAATTTATTCACTTTGTTAAAACCAAAGGATTATATTTTCCCAATATCAGACTCAATACAGTATAACTCAACAAAGCATGTTCTGGAAGAGTTTCAGTGAGTCATAGTATAGAAACAGTCTTGAAGCATGTAATTAGATAGTTGTAAGTCTCAACATAGACATCAGTGTCACCAGATACTCACTACGAGAAAGGCTGCGTGTTAATATTAAAAATGAGTTTTGTTGTACCTCCACACTTCCAAGTTTAATGGCTACAGTGAAATGGAGTATAAATGGGCCTTCCAAATATAATTTTTGTGCCCAGTCTAAATGAATTATGACATTGGAAAAACTACTTTTGACAACAAAAATTGGCAAATAAACCAGGTGAAATCTGGTGAAATGTATTTTAGCAACATGTTTTCTTTTTCTACTAGTAGCAACATGGTCTTTTGGTGTTACAACGTTAGGAAATCGTAAAAGCTAGGTTCTCTGTACGTCATTTGTAAGGTAAAGGCACTGGCTTCAAGATCTGTAGTCTGTAAATAACAACACATTTCTGGAAATAATTTTTTTTGCCGGCACCTCCTGGCATGTGAGACATTAGTTTCCCAACCAAGGGTCAAACCCATCCCCCCTGCAGTGGAAGCACAGATAACCATTGGACCACCAGGGAATCCCCTGGACAAAACTGTTTTAATGCTGATTAGCTTTCTTCATCATATGAAAAAATCCATATAACTATGGTAGTTGTCTCAATACTTCTCATAAAATATATTTACTGAAAGTCACATACTTCATAAATACACTGTAAAGTCCTACTGTGGTACTGTATTTAGCTTTTTCTAGTAACTGAAGGATTTTTTTTTTTTTTAATAGAATTCTCCCAGTCCTTGGTTACATCAACCTACCCCTGTGACCTCAGCAGATGGTATTGGATTACTTAGTCACATTCCTGTCAGACCTTCCAGTGCAGAACCTCATCGGCCTCTTAAAATCACAGCACATTCCAGTCCACCATTGACAAAATGTTTAGTAGATCACCATAAAGAGTAAGTTCACCAATGCTTAAAACATATCTTTTATAGTTTTTCTTAATTGTTTATAAACAGGTATTTTTAACAAATGTCTTAAAACTAGGCTTAATAATTATCATTATTCTGGTTTTATATCCCTTCTAATTTTCTTAATATTATAGCACTTGCAAAGTCATGTTTCACTCTTATTATACAATAGTATTGCATAGAAGCTATACTTGCATCATACAAGAAAAAGTGTTTACAGAAACCTTCGTGTATTTTCTTTACAGAGAATTGGAGAGGAAAGCTTTCATTGAACCATTGCGTTCTGTTGCATCCACATCAGCCAAAACTGACCTGGATCTAAATAGGTCACAGACTGGAAAAGATGGTCACTTGCATAGGCATTTTGTGGATCCTGTATTGAATCAATTACAGAGACCACCCCAGGAAACTGGAGAGAGATTAAACAAATATAAGGAGGAGCACCGTCGAATTCTTCAAGAAAGTATTGATGTTGCTCCCTTTACGACTAAAATCAAGGGTCTTGAGTGTGATAGAGATAACTATTCCAGGGTAGCATCGTCATCTTCTAGCCCTAAGAGCCATCTCATCAAACAAGACAAGGATATAGAATCAGATCTTTATAAAATGAAGCACTCAGTGCCTCACAGTTTGCCTCAAAGTAACTATTTCACTACATTGTCTAATAGTGTAGTCAATGAGCCACCAAGGTCATACCCATCCAAAGAGATTTCAAATATTTACACTGAAAAACAGAGTAATACGCTTGCAACAGCAGCTAATCCTCAAACTCTGACTTCGTTTATATCATCTCTTTCAAAGCCTCCACCTTTGATAAAACATCAGCCAGAAAGTGAAGGTTTAGTAGGCAAGGTACCAGAACATCTTTCCCATCAAATTGCTTCTCACTCAGTAACAACTTTCAGAAATGACTGTAGGAGTCCTACTCATTTGACAGTTTCTTCTACAAATACACTCCGGAGTATGCCTGCTTTACATAGAGCACCAGTATTTCACCCGCCAATCCATCATAGCCTGGAAAGAAAGGAAAGCAGCTACAGTAGCCTTTCCCCTCCAACGTTAACTCCAGTGATGCCTGTAAATGCTGGTGGAAAAGTTCAAGAATCACAAAAGCCTCCAACACTGATTCCTGAGCCAAAAGATACTCAGGCAAGTTTTAAGAGTTCTTCTGAACAGAGTTTGACAGAAATGTGGAAATCTAATAATAACCTCAGCAAAGAGAAAGCTGAATGGCATGTAGAGAAAAGCAGCGGAAAGGCACAGGCTGCCACGGCATCTGTCATCGTGCGTCCACCTTCTAGTACGAAGCTTGACAGTGTGCCAGCAGTACAGTTAGCTCCCAGAGATCGAGCTAGTGAGAGATCTTCACTTGGGGCAAATCAAACAGATTGCCTCAAACCAGCAGAAGCTGGAGAGAGTGGAAGAATCATTCTGCCAAGTGTGAATTCAGACAGTGCTCACATAAAATCCGAAAAAAACTCTCAGGCTGTCTCACAGGGCAGTGTTCCCAGTTCAGTCATGTCTGCTGTAAATACAGTGTGTAATACCAAAACGGATACATTCACATCTGCTGCCGCTACCCCCAGTGTTTCCAGCTGGGGTGGTTCAGAAATAATTTACTCATTATCAAATACCATTTTGGCCTCTAAATCCTTAGAATGTACCTCTTCAAAAAACGTCAGTCATTCAGTGGCTCAAACACAAGAATGCACGGTCAGCATCACAGCTCCAGTTACACCAGCCAGTAGTAAGACAGGAAGTGCTGTTCAGCCCAACTCTGGGTTTTCAGGCACAACTGATTTTATTCATTTAAAGAAGCACAAGGCAGCATTGGCTGCAGCTCAATATAAAAGTAGTAATGTCAGTGAGACTGAGCCTAATGCTGCGAAAAATCAGACGTCTTCAGCCTCCCATCTCTTAGATAGCACTGTAGTCTGTAGTACAATAAACAAAGCAGACTCTGTAGGAAATGGGCAAGCGTCCCAGACAAGTCAACCAAACTACCATACTAAACTGAAAAAAGCCTGGCTTACGAGACATTCAGAAGAAGACAGAAATACCAATAAGATGGAAAATTCAGGGAGTTCTGTATCAGAAATTATTAAGCCATGTTCTGTCAATTTAATAGCCTCTACATCTAATGATCTACAAAATAGTGTAGATAGTAAGATCATAGTTGATAAGTATGTAAAAGATGATAAAGTAAATAGAAGAAAAGCCAAACGAACTTATGAATCTGGCTCCGAAAGTGGAGATTCAGACGAAAGTGAAAGCAAATCAGAGCAAAGGACTAAAAGGCAACCTAAGCCAACTTACAAAAAGAAGCAAAATGATCTTCAAAAGAGAAAAGGTGAAATGGAAGAAGATTTAAAACCCAATGGGATTCTCAGCAGGAGTGCCAAAGAGAAGAGTAAATTGAAGTTGCAGAGCAACAATAATAGTGGTAAGTAAATTAATTATTTTTTATCTCAAGTAAAATGGGCTATATGTTCTTGCAATGTTCTCTAAGAATTAGAGAGCTTAAAGGCATCTTCGATTTCATTCATTTGCCCCAGTGTAATGTGCTCACTGACTTCATTTCTACACTTCACAGGTACCCTGTAAGAGGAAATGAGAGAAGGTCTGTTTCTTTTTCAAGAGGCTTGTGGAAAATATGTTTTTACATAGCACTCATGTTGGCAAAAACCCACTGTGTACTTCAGTAGTCGTTCAGAATTTTGACCATCTCTATACACTGAAACTGGCTTTCGAATACACGCATACCTTGTTTTACTGTGCTTTGCAGATACTGCCTTTTTTTTTTTTTTTTTAAATAACAAATAGAAGGTTTGTGGTAACTCTGTGTAAGGAGAGTGTTGGCACCATTTTTCCAACGTTTGCTCATGTCATGTCTGTCTTGTTTTGGTAATTCACACTTTTCCATTGTTATACTTGTTTTGGTGATCTGAAAAGGTGGTTACTATTGTAAAAAGATTATAAATCACTGAAGGCTGAGATGATGGTTAGCCTTTTTTTTTAGCAGTAAACTTTTTAAATTAAGGTATGTGTATTTTTTAGACATAGTGCTGTCGCACACTCTAGACTTTCTTACAGTGTAAGTGTAACTTTTATATGCACTGGGAGAGAGGAAGATTTGTGTACTTTTGATGGTGGCCTGAAACTGAACCCACACTATCCCCAAGGTATGACTGTATTAGATATTTGCCTATAACAAGATAATAGTTGAAAAAAGAATTCATTTTCACAGAAACTTCCTTAAAGTCTCACTTGTAGAAGAGAACTACAGAATAGTGTGGATATGGCCCATATCTCACCCTTCTGTCATCTGGAGACAAAATTGAAAACCTAATGAAATTAACTTCTATTTAACTAATAATGTTACTCACTCAAATAGTCCATAGCAGTGGGTAACAGCTGAAGAAAAACAGGGTTTTGTGGTTTTGTGTATTCATTTCTGTATTCAAGAAGAATTTCTATAATTAGTAAAAGTTTCAAAACTTGTTTGTGGCTACAAGGAAGAATACATGATCAGTTCAGTTCAGTCGCTCAGTCGTGTCCGACTCTTTGCGACCCCATGAATCGCAGCACGCCAGGCCTCCCTGTCCATCACCATCTCCCGGAGTTCACTCAGACTCACATCCATCGAGTCAGTGATGCCATCCAGCCATCTCATCCTCAGTTGTCCCCTTCTCCTCCTGCCCCCAATCCCTCCCAGCATCACAGTCTTTTCCAATGAGTCAACTCTTCGCATGAGGTGGCCAAAGTACTGGAGCTTCAGCTTTAGCATCATTTCTTCCTAAGAAATCCCAGGGCTGATCTCCTTCAGAATGGATTGATTGGATCTCCTTGCAGTCCAAGGGACTCTCAAGAGTCTTTTCCAACACTACAGTTCAAAAGCATCAATTCTTCAGCACTCAGCCTTCTTCACAGTCCAACTCTCACATCCATACATGACTACTGGAAAAACCATAGCCTTGACTAGACGGACCTTAGTCGGCAAAGTAATGTCTCTGCTTTTGAATATACTATCTAGGTTGGTTATAACTTTTCTTCCAAGGAGTAAGCATCATTTAATTTCATGGCTGCAGTCACCATCTGCAGTGATTTTGGAGCCCCCCAAAATAAAGTCTGATACTGTTTCCACTGTTTCCCCATCTATTTCCCATGAAGTGATGGGACCGGATGCCATGATCTTTCGTTTTCTGAATGTTGAGCTTTAAGCCACCTTTTTCGCTCTCCTCTTTCACTTTCATCAAGAGGCTTTTGAGTTCCTCTTCACTTTCTGCCATAAGGGTGGTATCATCTGCATATCTGAGGTTATTGATATTTCTCCCTGCAATCTTGATTCCAGCCTGTGCTTCTTCCAGCCCAGCGTTTCTCATGATGTACTCTGCATAGAAGTTAAATAAGCAGGGTGACAATATAGAGCCTTGACGTACTCCTTTTCCTATTTGGAACCAGTCTGTTTTTAACTCCAGAACTAGTTTTTCTCAGTTTGCTTATTTTTTTAGGTATGTTGCACAATGCAGAAAGAGGTTCATAGTTCCACTATCTGTGTATTCATCCACATGCAGTATATGAAATATCTGTGACAATGTGGACATCAGAAGTACTTTGCATAAACATTTGGATGCTTAAAGGCTCTTATTTGGGCCTTTTCTGTGAATGAGGTCTTTCCCATATGCCTGTGTGGGAGCCAGAGGCAAAGTGAACGAGAGAAAAGCAGGAGGATGGAATCATAGAAAAGGACAGTCAGCAGTGAAAGAACGAAGGAAACCAAGCTCAGCTAGAGACGGAGAGGCTGACAGACTGAAATGCCAGCATAAGAAGAAAGAAAGAGAGGGAGATTGACAAAAGAGGATACAGGATGCGTGCCATTCATTTGAGAAGTGGAACGTATACCCTGTTGCTTTTTCTCTCTGCAGTGTTCTGCTTACTTCCCTAATGAATTCCAGAGGCTTACTGTGGTCTATAAGTGTGATTTCTCTTTTGTTTCACAAAACATTTCTTTTAGTGTTGAGTATTCAGATACTGTAGTTAAACTTACAGAAAACAGAGATAGGAATGTTCCAGCTTTTAATGCTTATGATATTGTTATAAACTTAAATTTATAAAATTAACTTTTAATGAAGTATATATTCTGTTTTCATTTGGAGACAGTGACTATACATGTTTCCAAGTAAGTTTTAAGACAAACTGGAATCAGCACTTCCCCCTCCCCAAGTTGTAAGGCTTAGTTAAATCTCCCCTAAAGTAAATAACATTTAGCATAACACAGACTACTTTAAGTCCCATTTATTCCCAAGTCCAAAATAATATTAAGTGACTATTAAACACCACCTGTTAATTATGGGGAGAGTTGGTTGGATTTTGTTCTGGGCTCTCTAGAAAAGTTCTTTAAATTGGGAGTTCATAAATTCTAAACCTGAGTGGGTTATTTCCCTCATGGATTAAATCTTTGTCCTTTTCATGTTCATTGCAGTTATCATCAATCATAGTCAACTGAAAAAAGAGTGAGGTCTGTACATAGTGTAATATGATTGCATGGATTATTATACATATATAATCATTACACAAATATAGTGTGGTTTTTTTAGTACATTCTAAAGCCAGGTATAATAGAATTTGCTTTATCTCCTATTTTGAAATATCTTCATGTCTGCGGCCTTTTGTTAACTGATAATTAAAAGTTATCTGCTTTTCCTTGACTAATTTTTTAGATAATATTGTTTTGTGTACTGAAATTACCCATCAAATTTAAATTTAAGTCTTGTGATACACAAAAACAGTGGTTTAACTGTTACCCAAGTTCATTTCTATACCTCAAAAAAATATTTTGTGGGTGATGGCATGTATCACAGATTAAAGGTTAGTGTGTATTTTTCTTATTTTCTTCCCCCTTAGTTTTCTGTTGCTAGAGCAGTTGCTTTAAGGATTTGCTGAAAATTAGAAAACTAAGGTTGAATCTGGTATAAAGGAAGAATAAATATCCATTGAGTTAGATATTTTTTTGTTGGCCAAGTGTCTCAGTCTCAAACTTTTAGATTTTAGATGGCACCAATAAATTATATATGTAGAATTGAAAATGGAGTTTTATTTTATTTACTATTCAAATAATATTACAGTAAAATATATAGATGGATTTCAGCATAGTCACATTTGGCCTAGGCTAGAAGCAAAAGATATAATATCAAAAACAGACTCTATATGACCTTATAAATTATCTTTATAATTTATTCATTTACTGTAAAAAATGGTCTACGTGTTCATTTCTGTCACAGAATTGAGAGTTGCTTTGAAATGAATGTCTCATTCTTTTTTATAATACTATATTTAAATTGTTCACAGTAGTATGGTTATCCATACTTCAAATGGATGTTCCATTGTCTGGAATGTAAAGGTATATTGGTTAATAGTCCTTTTTCAGTTTAAGTAGAAAGATTTTACTTAGTTTATTCTGATATAATAAAGTAGTAAATAAATGTGGAGAAGGAAATGGCAACCCTCTCCAGTACTCTTGACTAGAAAATCCCGTGAACAGAGGAGCCTGGTGGGCTGCTGTCCATAGGGTCAGCATGCTTGCATATATTGGAGAAGGAAATGGCAACCCCCTCCAGTGTTCTTGCCTGGAGAATCCCAGGGACGGAGGAGCCTGGTGGGCTGCCATCTGTGGGTCACACAGAGTCAGACACGACTGAAGCTACTTAGCAGCAGCAGTAAATAAATGATTGGAAGTAGTATACCAAAAAGTATCAGCACTATTCTGTTGTTCATTCTGACTTCTAGAAGCTCTAAATTTTTTAATATAGTTCATCAGAGAAATCTGTCTTACACACAATGGAAGAAATAACAAGCCTTTTACACAAGCCTTCTGAAAACATTTTTTATTCCATAAGTGGTATTTGTTTGCCCACGTATGTGTTTCTCTAGTGGATTAAGCCAAATGGCTCCTTGCCTTTTGTTAGTGACAAAACATGTAATTGTAAAGAACCAGGAGCAGTCATAAAAGGGCTTGATACTGGCGCCTGTTTGAAATGGGCCACCCTGGAGTTTAAACCCCGTGTTAAGATGTATGTGATCTTGCTGCAGTTGTACTGTGCATGCTATCAACAGGTGATAGTGAGCACTCGGGACACACAACAGTTCTGCTATGTGCTTCTGCAAAAACTATATAATCTCAGGAGAACACTTGAACTGCCTCTGATCCATAAAATGGGCATGAGTAGTAAGCACGATGGTAGGAAATAGTTTATTCTTTCACCATGATAGAAATAACAAACTGTAAACCTCAAGTCTAGCGTATAACTGGATTAATATGGGCAATATGAGTATGCTTACAGGAGTCAACAAATATTTGCTTGTCCCAAAATGTAAAGCTTCTAAGTGAATATATTTTTAAAAATAGAAGAGGCTACATTTAATTTAGATATGATGTTATGAGTTCTTGCTGCTCTATCAGTTCAGTCGTGTCCGACTCTTTGCGACCCCATGAATTGCAGCACGCCAGGCCTCCCTGTCCATTACCAACTCCCAGAGTTCACTCAGCCTCACGTCCATCGAGTCGGTGATGCCATCCAGCCATCTCATCCTCTGTCGTCCCCTTCTCCTCCTGCCCACAATCCGTCCCAGCATCAGGGTCTTTTCCAATGAGTCAACTCTTTGCATGAGGTGGCCAAAGTATTGGGGAGTTTCAGCTTCAGCATCAGTCCTTCCAGTGAACACCCAGGACTGATCACCTTTAGGATGGACTGGTTGGATCTCCTTGCAAGTCCAAGGGACTCTCAAGAGTCTTCTCCAACACCACAGTTCAAAAGCATCAATTCTTCGGGGCTCAGCCTTCTTCACAGTCCAACTCTCACATCCATACATGACTACTGGAAAAACCATAGCCCTGACTAGACGGACCTTTGTTTACAAAGTAATGTCTCTGCTTTTGAATATGCTGTCTAGGTTGGTCATAACTTGCCTTCCAAGGAGTAACCGTCTTTTAATTTCATGGCTGCAGTCACCATCTACAGTGACCTTGGAGCCCCAAAAAACAAAATCTGACACTGTTTCCTGTCTATTTCCCATGCTGGGACCGGATGCCATGATCTTCGTTTTCTGAATGTTGAGCTTTAAGCCAACGCTTTCACTCTCCTCTTTCACTTTCATCAAGAGGCTTTTGAGTTCCTCTTCACTTTCTGCCATAAGGGTGGTATCATCTGCATATCTGAGGTTATTGATATTTCTCCTGGCAATCTTGATTCCAGCTTGTGTGTCTTCCAGCCCAGCATTTCTCATGATGTACTCTGCATAGAAGTTAAATAAGCAGGGTGACAATATACAGCCTTGATGTACTCCTTTTCCTATTTGGAACCAGTCTGTTTTTCCATGTCCAGTTCTAACTGTTGCTTCCTGACCTGCATATAGGTTTCTCAAGAGGCAGGTCAGGTGGTCTGGTATCTCTGAGAATTTTCCACGGTTTATTATGATTGCTGCTCTATAGATGACTGATTACTTGAGCCAGTGTTATAACAACAGTTAAGTTCAAGTTAATAAATGTGATTGAGCAATGATGCAGAGTACAGTAAATAATTTTTTCCCTGTAAATATTACACAGTATAGTGCATTTGAGTTTTGTTTTTCTAGACTTCCCTGATGCCTTTCCTTTATACGATCAATAAAAACAGCCAGTTTAATATTAGTTTTTTTCTTTCACATCCTTCAAACCCTTTTATTTTTCTAAAAGATACTGCTTCTATCAATATATTGATATCAAATGGAGGGCATTATAATAAGGGAGAGATATTAGGAGAAGAATCTTAGCCCTCTTCCCACAAATATATTGTGATAAAATCAGCATTTGTCTTGGTTCACACTTTCCTTGCAGAATCAGATTAAATATTTCAAAACTACATAAATACATTGAAACTAGCCTATAATTTCTAGAAGTATTAACTTTTGGTCTTTAGGATCTTCATGTGCATTTTGAAAGAGACTCTTCTGACATATACCTAATTCATGTGTAGAAGAACTATATTTTTAGCTCTAGGTTACCATTGAAAATGAACCTTTCTCATGTTTGCTTCTAAATAGATACAAATATTGAACGTAGGAAGATTTCAACCAGTTGGAAATTTCACTTAGCTGTGCATTTCAATCATACTGAAGTTAAGAGTTCATTTGATGAGTAGAATAATAAAAATGCTATTGATTTTTTAGTTATAATGAATACCTAGGACTGTAATCTTTTTTTTTTACAATCTTAATATATGGTCATAATTGTATGATTGGCGTGAATTTTTTTTTTTTTTTGCCTTCATTCCAAGTGATCTTTTCAGTTGATTTGAATATTAAGGAGTTTACCTTTGTGAAAAGATACATCTTGCTAATACTTTCTACTGGTTTTACAGCTGGCATCCCTCGTTCAGTATTGAAGGATTGGCGTAAAGTCAAGAAGCTGAAGCAAACTGGGGAATCCTTTTTACAGGATGACTCCTGCTGTGAGATAGGGCCTAATTTGCAAAAGTGCAGAGAATGTAGACTTATTCGGAGTAAAAAGGGAGAAGAACCAACTCACTCACCAGTGTTTTGTAGATTTTACTACTTTAGACGGTAAGTTGAAAATTTGTGATGGGAGGAAAATATGTTAATAGATTTTGGAAGTTGTACTGTCATTCTAAGGGTCTTTTGGAGATGGGAATGAGGCTTTGAGCCTGTGTTTCTGAATTGTTATAAAAGCATTGTAAAAAGATACTAAATTTAGTCTTGTGTGCCAATTTAACAATAGTTAAATCTTAGACTAAACTCATATTCTCACTGCTAGTGTTCATAGGGCCTTCCTCTTCTGAGAGATTTATTCTTCCTTAAGGAGAAAATGTTAGTATTTTTTCCCTAAATGATAGGAAACAGCAGTTTATTTGTATAAAACAAAATAATGTCACATTTGTATTTGCATTAGCCACAATAGCAGATAGTCTATAAATCTATGTACTATAAGCATTATAAAATGACTAGAAGGATTTGTTAGTAGCATGCCACATTTCACAGGTTGTGGTAAACAAAAGCAACTTAATAGTTACTAACTTACATTCTACTGTAATATTAGTATTACTAAATCATACTTCAATACCAAAAGTTTATACATTTGTAAGAGTTTAATGAACAGCTGGGTAATCCCGCCAGTAGAGACTAGTTGATGCCTCAGATTCCAGAATCAATCATTCCTGGATTTCAGTTCCAGCTCCATCCCTTAGTTCTTTATTAACTGTGGTAGGATTATAGCTAAGCCTGTCTCATCTGCATAATAAGAATGATAGTGGTACCTGCCTCAGAGATTTCATGAAAGTGGAATGAGATAAAGTAGACAAAGTCCTTAGCATAGTCCCAAGCTTGTATGAAGTGCTCCTCTGATGTTGCAGTTATTTTTCCAAATCGTCATCTTCATCTTCCTAAGAAGTTAAGAAGCACTTTGCTCTGGCAAATAAAGGTTCTGTAGTGCAGTGGAGATCCCAAAAATATGTGTTGGTAGGAACAGAATATCTCTCCATGGTTTTTCTAGACAGCAGTCCCCAAAGGACAAACAACTTCAAAGAATTGTTACAGAAGGTAGTCCACATGGAAGTGCAGAGAAGATGGAAAAGAAGTCAGGAGAGTAGGTTTGAAAAGATCAGAAAACCTTTGTGAAGGGCTCCCCTGGTGGCTCAGTGGTAAGGAATCTCCCTGCCAACACAAGAGACACAGGTTTGATCCCCGATCTGGGAAGATCCCACGTGCTGCCGAGCAGCCGCAGCTGTGGAACCTGTGCTGCAGAGCCCAGGAGTGCTAGAGCCCATGCTTCACAAGAGAAGCCACCAGAGGGAAGGCCACGCACCACCACTAGAGTAGCCACCAGCTGTCACAACCAGAGGGAAGGCCACGCACCACCGCTAGAGTAGCCACCAGCCGTCACAACCAGAGGGAAGGCCACGCACCACCGCTAGAGTAGCCACCAGCTGTCACAACCAGAGGGAAGGCCACGCACCACCGCTAGAGTAGCCACCAGCTGTCACAACCAGAAGAAAGGCCACGCAGCATGGAGCACCAGCACAGCCAAAAAGAAACGCATTGCCAAAAAACCTTGGGAAAGTTTTAAGGAAAGGTAGACGCAACACAAGCGGAAATAAGAATTGTAATGGAAGGAGAAAGTTAATTTTTTAAGAAAAAGAGGGAAAGGTAATAAAATGACAGGAAAAAGTGGTAAACGAATGTTGCTGGTATTGGTCCGTTTGAAAAATACAGAATGATTTGTAATGTAGTACTGATACCCTCTTTGAGAATTGAGTGAGAACAAAAATAACTGAAAAATAACCATCAGCCTGCAGGAAAATGGCAGTTTTGCCTTCCGTTTACCCTAAATGGAACCTGAATTGAGTGGGTTGCATAAATTGGACAGCAGAAGCTAAGAGAAGGAAGTACTAATGGATTTCCTAATACACTATTTCAGTCTTGTTCCTCCAAATCACTTTAATAAAGTGTCATTTTAATTAATGAAGAAAATGTACTTTTTAATTTAGCATTTTAAAAAATCTCAGTCTTCAGGTAATTTAGAGCATTTTCAACTGTAGAGGTTGCTACTTTAGATTATGTATAAAGTAACTGCATTGCTCAAGGCAGCTTTTGGCCAGCATTTAACTCTTGTCATCATGAACCACTTGGATAGTTTTCATTTGATTAGAGTTAAGTAGTTAAGTGATAGGAAAGATCTTATTTCTTGAAACAACTTGAAATTGATCCCACTTTTTGCCATTTGTAAGCACTATGGGAGTCAGAAGTTGGTTAAATGTGTTAGTAAAGTTTGTGTATGTGAAGAACCACCCTATTTTCATGTTTTTTAATTGTAAATGTAATTTATATTAAATATAAATTCACTGTATAACTTTTTAAGCCTGGACTTGTGTTTTGTTAGTTAATGCTTTTATATTTTAATGTTTCAGATTGTCATTTAGTAAAAATGGAGTGGTTAGAATAGATGGTTTCTCTACTCCTGACCAGTACGATGATGAAGCTATGAGTTTATGGACACATGAAAATTATGACGACGATGAACTAGACATAGAAACGTCAAAATACATCTTGGATATAATAGGTGATAAGTTCTGTCAGTTGGTAACATCTGAAAAAACAGCTTTGTCCTGGGTGAAAAAGGATGGTAAGAAAGTTAAATACTTAGAACATGCAACTATGCACATTTCGTTTTAAGAATTTCTCTTTGGGGTATGTTTCATCCATGGGAGAAGTCCTTAATCTTACCTTACCTATGCTTGTTTACTTTTAATTTGATAATGACACTTTTTTATCTGCAAATACATCCAAATGTATTTAGTTAATGTCTTTTCCACTTGAGGTTGAATTGAATGATTAGCAGTTTGAAATGACAATAACATTTTGGTAATAATTGAGCACAATAAAGAGTCTTTGAATGTGAGATTGGGAAATTTCAGCATTTGCCATATAAAGACATACTCCATCCCAGTTATTTAAGCTTTTTGTTCATCACAGTCTTTGCAGTTAGATAAATTTATATTTGAATCTCAACTTTGTTCCTTGTTTAACTGTATGAATGTGAAATGGGAATGATCACTACCTCATAGGTTTGTTTATGAAGTATTTTGTTCACTAAGGAAAGCACCTAACATAGCAGGTGCTCCAAACATTGGCTTCTTTTCCTTCGCATCCCTTAAGTCAGTAGCTCGTCCCCCAGGGGACATTTTGTATCTGAAAGGTGCCAAACTGAATGAAATAAAAGGTGCCTTTCTTTGCTAACTGGAAAGTGCTGGGGGTGTAGAGAAGTAGCATCTTAATAGGTGGAAGCCGTAGATGATACTCAGCATCCTACTCTGCACAGGTTAGTCCCCCACAAAAGAGAATTATTCACGCAAATGTCAAGGGTGCCAAGAGTGAAGAAGCCCTCCATTAGATGGAAGTCTTCTGAAGAGAATTTCTAATTACATCAAGAAATCTGCTCTTGATCGTTAATAAATCCTTTGAAATCCTTGGTTTAATGGTTTTTGTGCATTTCTGTGAAAATTGTATGGAAAAGAGCATGTTTGCCTTTAAATTTTTATTTCTCTGTATTTCAGCCAAAATTGCCTGGAAAAGAGCAGTGAGAGGAGTCCGGGAGATGTGTGATGCGTGTGAAGCAACATTGTTTAACATTCACTGGGTCTGCCAGAAATGCGGATTTGTGGTCTGCTTAGATTGTTACAAGGCAAAGGAAAGGAAGAGTTCTAGAGGTTAGTTACAGCTTCATCTAAATTGAAATTTTTTTTATTAAGATAGTTTTCTTTAGGACCACTGATCTGGAAAATTAGATGAATTAGAGGCTTTTTTCCTTGCCTTCCTTAATTACGTATATAATAGGAAATTTTGTGAAGTTTATTTTTTTTTTTAAGTTAACTACAGCTTGTTGAAACAGCTAGATTTTCTAAAATAAAACTATCTATACCTTTTTAGTCTGATTAGTAGATCCACTCTCTCAGGTAGATATTTTCTTAATGTAGCCCAAATTTAGGTTAGGCTTTGTTGCATTCAGAGTCCACTGTGTCAGAGCCTGAACTCCCTTAGAGGACCTATTAATTACATAGTCAAGCAACAAAGTCACAATTGAATACTTGCTAGAGTGAACTGATTCTTCTAAAAGTTGGTCCATAAAGCTAAATCAAAATGTTTAAGAATATGCTGCCACTAGCACTGTTTATGCCTAGTTAGAAAATGAAAAAGTCTTTTATATGTTAAATGAATTTTTAAAATTCTAGAAAAAATAAAATGGCACAAAAACAGTGTCCTTCCTGCTGGAAGATATTAGAAAGTTTAAAAAGAAAGTAATTTTACCTTTTTCTCCTGCTGTCCAAGTGTTTTAGATAAAGTTTATCCAAGACAATTAAGGAAGTAGCTACTTAAATACTAGTAACCTGAAGGTTTTGGGGGGTCTAAGGAAATGGCAACCCACTCCAGTGTTCTTGCCTGGAGAATCCCAGGGACGGGGGAGCCTGGTGGGCTGCCGTCTGTGGGGTCACACAGAGTCAGACACGACTGAAGCGACTTCGCAGGAGCAGCAGCAGTCTTAAATGAGAGGATTCAAATCGTGCAAGTATTAGAAGAAAAATCACATTTAATGGTAGCCTATTCAGTATCTAAAAGCAGTGAATGTGATTTTCGTTGCAGGCAGCTCTTTTTCAAAGTGGTGTGTCAGACAGATGAACTGTGATTTAGCCATCAGTGGCTTTTCCAGTGATAGGACTACTAAAGCCTCACCCTTTTTCTTACATACCCAGCGCTTACCACAGAGCCCTAAGCAAGTGGGGGAGCTCCACAGCTAGTTGTTTCTGTGGTCTGCACCTTGCACCTATGTAAAGCTACAGTAAGGAACACACTGAAGGCCGTTAAGTATCTTCAGAACCTTAAGAATCTATTTGAATATTTTTGGTTGAGAGAAGAACTAGCTGCACTGTTACAAAACTCCATTCCTTTTTACTGGTCCCATGTTACTTTCATTTTTCCTTTGCCAGATTAAAAAGAAATAAATGTATTTCTTATATTGTATGCATATATAAGCATGACTCCTTTCTTAAACAAGATAAGTTGTATATATTTAATAAACCTAAGTTGTGTTGCTGTCAGATGCCATAGTACTATTAATTTTGAAAGTACAGTCTGTCGGTCAACCATAGATTTTTAAAGTACAATCTATATGCCTTGAGTTGTATTGTCTTATAAATATATGAATATATATTTGTTTTATTTATATATCTCCTTATTTCACTGATAAATATTGCAGTAAGCTCACACTGACTAGGTTATAGATATATAGTGGTAACTAACCTAAATATCTAAAATATAAGTAGAGAACATTTACAAGTTATTATGTAGGTTTTGTAGGGAAAGTCAACACTTTTAAAATCAGTTTTTGTCTTGATTTGAATTTTATTTCCTCTGAAACTTTTTGTAAAATAGTTCTGGATTTTTTAACGTTGAATTTAATGAGCTTTTTAACGTTTGTTGAAGCTCTTACAGCCGTATCATAAGTAGTTATCTGTATCATTAGTCTCATAGAAGAAGATCTTGGGATCAAGGTGCTAAACTTTTTCCTGTGTATGATATGCCTCATGCTCTGTGTGAATACACTGACTACTCCAGGTATGGAGCCTTGTTGCAGTAATAGCTATTAAATGCTGTCTATCAAGTTGAAGCTTTTTACATGTCTTGTGACGGTTTATGTCTGACACATTAAAAAAAATGAGTTGGCAGTAGCCTCAAACTGAAAAGTCTAAGGTACCAAGATCAGGCCTAAAGCCTGTTTGTCACAAATAGCTAAGAGTAAAAAATTAGCTACAGGAAAGATTGAGGTGACTAATACATTAATGAGACTAAAGAACAGTCATTTTAGAAAAGTCTAGTAACATTTCATATGTTTTGTATCTTGTTTCTATAAAATTCTCAGAATAGTGGAAATGTTTGGTTATTTTTCTTTTAAGAGGCATATGAAGCCTACCATTGACATTTTATATAATTGTTAGGCTCTTTATATATACCATCAATTTTATAATTACAAAACCATGATTGATATAAAAGTGCATTATAATCTTACAGATAAAGAATTGTATGCTTGGATGAAGTGTGTGAAGGGACAGCCTCATGATCACAAACATTTGATGCCAACTCAAATTATCCCTGGTTCTGGTAAGTATAAATATACATTAATGACTTAGTGTAACAGCTCTTCATTGTTCCAGATTACTTAGAAGTAGATAGTAGTAGTAGAATGAAGAAATAAGGTTTATCTAATCTTAAACTGTTCTTTTTCTGTTCTTAGAATCCTCTGTAATAGTTAGCAGGATAAGCCCAAACCCAGTGATGAAGAAAGCCACAGAGGAACTATTTTAGGTGGAGAAAACTAGGAGTTCTTCGGCTGTCCAGTGGTTAGAGCTCCATGCTTCCACTGCATGGGAGCTCGAGTTTGATCCCTGGTTGGGGAACTGAGATCCTGCAAGCTGTGCAGCTTGGCTGAGAAAGTGGGTTGAGGGGAACCAGAATGTAATGAAAAAGAGTATATTAGATTTATTTATTATAGGTTATTCTGCCTTTTTTTTTCTTTGATCATACTGATTTTCCATTATAGAGGTAAAAGAGGAAAGAATAGAGAACATGAATTTGGTTGAATGATCTAACCTGAAATAGATAGGAGGGATGAAGGAAAAATGGAAGAAAAGTGAAGACACAAGAAAAACAAAAATTTTTTATAATCTTAACAACTAATGATAACCTTTTAATTAACCATTATATTTTGTAGTTTTGACAGATCTTTTGGATGCGATGCACACTCTTAGAGAAAAATATGGTATTAAATCCCATTGTCATTGTACTAACAAACAGAATATACAAGTTGGAAATTTTTCTCCTATGAATGGTGTGTCTCAAGTGAGTGAAAATTCTCTATTCAAGTAAACTGCATGGTTAAAGGAATCAACTTTGATATTTGAAATCCACTTTAGGACTTAATGTTTTGTAAATCATGTTTCCTATGTTACTGTATAAATGTAACCTCTACTTTTAACTCTGAATAATTGAAGAGATAGTATTTTTAAAATTCAACTGTTCTACCTTTGTAGGTTTTACAGAGTGTTCTTAATCACAGTAATAAAATTTCTCTGTGCATGCCTGAGTCTCAGCAGCAGAGCACCCCTCAGAAGCCTGAAAGTAATGGCAGCAGCAGTCCAGGGAGCGATGTGAGCACAGACAGCAAGTTAGCTCCTCCAGAATCCCAGTCACCCCTGCACTGGTTAGCAGATCTTGCAGAGCAAAAGGCCAGAGAGGAAAAAAAAGGTAAATCTGATTGATTGTCTGATAGAAGATTTATAATCAACAGAGGACTATGATACATTAATGTACTACTGTCCACTTAGAACACTTTAGTTTTGTCTTTTGCTTGCACTGTGGCTTAGGGTTAGTAAAACATGTTTCTTACTAGGAACTCAACTTCCTATGATCATATCAAAGCTAGGTGCAGAATCATCTGTAGATGAGCACATCAATAAAGCCACCAGCGCAATAGATTTGTAACTTATCTACACTTTGTCCCTGTCTTAGCTATAGCATTTTTCACTTGTGACAGGTGCAAACTCACTTTCATGTCTAAAATATTGAGGAAGGCCTTCTCATATTCAAACTATTTGACTCCTAAAGGATCTAACCCATCCTCTGGTGTGTGCCCAGGTACTTAAATCACTAGTGCTTTCATCTCTTACTGTAATTGTATGATCCCTTTGTCTGTACTTTAATAGCATGTTTAATTTTATTTGCATTTTTTAAAATGTTTTATTTTAGAAAACAAAGAATTTGCCCTTGAAAAGCAAATTAAAGAAGAGAGAGAACAAGATGATCCTGATTCTCCAAATAGTAGAACATCACCTCCTGTATCCCAGAATAATGAGCAAGGTTCAACATTACGAGATTTGCTGACCACAACTGCTGGCAAGCTACGCGTGGGTTCTACAGATGCTGGCATTGCCTTTGCACCAGTTTATTCAATGGGAACCCCCGTGAGTGAGAAGCTAGATTTTTGTATTTCATATGGAATTCTAAATTTAAGAATTTAGATTTGGGGTCTTGGCTGTGAACTACATGATAGATAGATGCAGATGCAATCAAATATACCAAAGTACTGCACATGTTCCTATCTGCGTTATAATTCTGGTAACTTAAAATCCAGAGATTTTCTTTTCCAGGTGAAAAGAGTTGAGCGAGGGACATTTTGATTCCAAAACCGCCCTAAGATACTCCTTCAGAATTTGAAAAGCATGTATCTAATTGGGGGGGAGGGGGAGGGGTGGATGCAAATATAAGTTTTCTTACTTAAAATATATAGACATCAATTTTTGCTTTTTCACCAGAAAGAAAATAAAAACAGAATAATTGCATAAGCAGACACAAATTTTTAGCAGCTTTTAAAAGTTGGGAGAGTCTTCCTAATCTCTATTCCCTCTACCCTGATCCTAAAACGTTATGAAAGTAAGAAAGACCACACTTCAAGTTTCTGCAGATCCCACAGTTTTTCCCATGGAGACCCCTCAACTTCTGCTTCCCACTGCCAGGAGCAGTGTAGGCACTAGAGACCCAAATCCATTGGCTGGATTCTTGAAGCCAGATACATTGTTTGTGGTGGTGTTTGCTATGTTAATGGAAAATTAAAGCAGAGGTTTCCAAATGTAATCGTTTCTGTTTAAAATATTTATTTTTTTCTTATTAGAGTGGTAAAAGTGGAAGGACTATGCCAAACATTCTTGATGACATAATTGCTTCAGTTGTTGAAAACAAAATTCCACCAAATAAAGCCTCTAAGATAAATGTAAAATCAGAGTTCAAAGAAGAACCCAAAGAGAGCAGAAAATGTGCCATGGATGAAAACAATAAATTGTACAGTGATATACCACATTCCTGGGTCTGCGAGAAGCACATTCTGTGGCTTAAGGATTATAAAAATGCTAATAATTGGAAGCTTTTCAAAGAGTGTTGGAAATATGGACGAGTGAGTATTTTAAGCTGATTTAGTATGCTCTGGGAGGGACTGAAGCTGGTTGAGTAGGAAAAATGGTTTTCTCCTTAGGACTAAAGAGAAAAGGGAAAGATAATCTTGACACTTTTGGGTTGGAAGATATCCCAAAAGTTATCAGAATGATTATTTCTGAATTTTGATTTTTGGGCCAGATTTTTATTGATTAATAGGGAAGCACTGATTATTTGATGTTATAGTTTCAGTTTGCTAGTGAGCAGACTTCTAATAAAGTCATGTATTTACAAAGTTTGGTATTGCCTTCCTTTCTTTACATTTGTCTTTTAGTCCAGTTAACAGATTCATATCTGCTATTATAATGTTAATACTGAAAGCATTTTTCTTGAACTGATAAGTGTAGATGTTTTTGCCTTTGACTATAGGACATTTATTTATAAGTTCATCAAATCTTAAATGAGAAACTCCATTATTTAATTCTGCTCAAATAAAAGTGACTTTCTATTTGACCAGTTTTGACATAATAATGTTTGATACACGTTTCGGGTGGTGATCTACTACATTAGTGCATAAACTAGGGATTTGTATGACTTAGTGTCCTGTTCAGGTTTTTCCTTGCATTCTGGAAAACATCATTGCTGTTTTACTTCATTTTTTTCATTCAGTAGATAGTTATTGAGCACCTAGTAAAATCTAGTCTCTGTGCTTGGCCAATAAGAATATAAAAATAAATAAGTTATGAGTAAGAACCATTTTAGCACAATGATTCTTAATCTTTTTAGGTCACTAGTCCTTTGCAAAATCTGATGATAGCTTGGTCCCTCACCCCAGAAAAAATATATATACAGTATTTAATACATATTTTTTTGGTTGGCTCTGCCTTGAATCCCTGATGCCATTGCTAGGTCGCAATTTAGACAACTTAAGTTTGTGTAGGCTTAAACAGCCTCGTAAGTAAATATTTTTAAAAATATGTTAAATGTGCTAAGAATTTTGTCTCAGGTACTGTGGAAACCTGAAAGAGTGAATGGCTGAGCTAGAGGACTAGTTCAAAAGGGCTGGTAGTCTAAACTGATGTTGTCTCAGGGATTTTTAGATGGGTGGGAGGTTAGAAATAAACAGGATCAGGTGTTCGAGGAACTGTTCAGTAGCCTTGATTACCTGACATAAGAGTTTTGTGGGGTAATGATGGGGAAATGAGGTGTTTAGTTATAATTCTGAGGGACCTTTATATCATGCTAAAGAATCGAATTTTATCCTATAGACGACAGATTTAATTGAATCAAAGTAATCAGGTTGACTTTTTAAAAATTGGAATATAGTTGGTGTACAGTGTTATATGTCATGGGTGTACAATACAGTGTTCACATTTTTTTAAAGGTTATACTCCGTTTGTGATTGTTATAAAATATTGGCTGTATTTCATGTGTAGTACAGATCAACATAGAATAACACAGCAAAGCAGATTAGAAGTTGAATTGGAAGGGAATAAGACTAGAAGCAAGGGGTCAAATTACAAAGGCTTTCAGTATTTCAGGAAGATGATGATGATAGTAGCCTAAGAATTCTGCTTGAAAATATTCTAATATATTTTTTAAATTTTACTTTTCCCAAGCTGCTGGTTACTGTAATAAGGAATGTTACAAGGCTGGATAGAAGTATTACTGAATAGACATAATAAGGTCTGGAAATTAATATGTGAATGATCAGCCATAGTTAATTATCTAATAGCTGACCTGTTTTAATAGTTGGATATATTATTAGCCCATTGAAAGGAATTTTAATGTTGCAGTTACCCAAGTTGTTAACTTCTTATTCTTAGTGTAGTGTTTGTTTTATGTTTTTGACATATCTTTTGTGATAACAACCTTAGCTTGAGGTTATTCTGCACTTATGGCGCCTCATACTTTATGTGTTTTAAGAGTATGTAAAACAATATCTTTTACAAGAGACTCTATAAATCACAACTTTGTGTTTTCTTTTTACTTCATTTATAATAAAGGATTAAAAAAAAACTAAAAATAATGCATCAGATTGCCTTAGAGATCTTTTTTTGACATTGGCATTGAAGTTTTAAAACCTCAAATTGGTTTCTGGGTTAGAGAGTCTGGAGGGACTTGGAATTCATGTGATTTCAAAGAACGAATTGACTTTCAGGGAATCAGTCATAGATTTTAAATTTATTGTTGTGCTTGGTTGTTAATATTTTTATTTGTCATTATCTTTGTAGAGGTAAAGAATATGTGCATGTTCTAAGTGATATAAAATCAAAATGGATATAATTTGTTTTAAGCCAAAAGACTATATATTTAGAAATCTCATTACATATGTACAAGGTTATGTTTTTTCTTTAGAAATGAATCTGTAAAGAAAACATGAAAACATCATAAATTGCTTAAAAATGAAAATTTTAATGTAGCCTTTCGGACTCTTTCCTGAAAAATACTACATATTATAATTACTGTTTTCAAAAATGACAGTGTACTCTGCCAGTACATGGCATTCTTTTACCACTTTTTCTCTTTGAAAATATATTGTGAACATCTTTCCAGGTCAGGAACTATTTTTCAAAGCTGCTTTAATTCTCACAGTTTGTCATTAATTAGTCCGTAAATTCAACATGTTAACTGTTTTCTGTATGTTGTGTATAAAATCAAATTTTTGAAGTGTCCATGTATATCTTTTAACTTTTAATTATCTATCGTTTATAAGCCTGCAGTGGTTTCTGGCGTGCATAAGAAAATGAACATTAGCTTGTGGAAGGCGGACTCAATTAGTCTCGATTTTGGAGACCACCAAGCTGATCTCCTCAACTGCAAAGACAGCATTATTTCAAATGCCAATGTTAAGGAATTCTGGGATGGTTTTGAGGAAGTTTCAAGTATGTTGTTTTTGTTGTTGTTGTTGTTTTACTGTTTTCTTAAACTTGTCTTCCCAAAATGATAAATTGGAAATACATTGTTTAGATCTTTGAAACGTTTGTATTATTTGTTTTCTAGTAAAAAGAAACAAGTACTTGGAATCAAGAGACTGGGTCCTATTCCTGTCTCTGTCCCTCATTTCCTTTGATGATACAGAAGTCATTTGGAAATAGCCTGGTGAGCCAGTGGTTAGGAGTCAGGCTTTCACTGCTATGGTCCAGTGCTATGGTTCAGTCCCTGGTGGGTGAACTCAGGGGGCTCAGTGACTGCCCTCGCCAAAAAAAGTCATTCTGTTTCTTTATGCTGTATTCAGTATATTAATATTCCTGGGGAATATTTTTGGCAACCAACCCCAAAAACTTTCGAAACTTGGATTAAATACTTTGTGTAAAACATTTTGAAAAACTAAAAATGTAAGATTATAATTTTAACCTTAGTAACAGTTGTAAAGAGGTTTTTTTTAAAGAATTTTTTAATGATGTTGCAAATATCTACATAAGGAATAAACATCTTTATACTACATGAATACATAAATAAAAGCATTCTTTTAAGTACCTACTGTATGATAATAGAGGTATTCATTCATTTTATGTTTTTTTCCTCTTCAAACATTAATAAGAATAAAAAGACAAAAATTATCTTTTTAATAATCAATTGCATCCTTATAGAACGGCAAAAAACAAAAAGTGGAGAAACAGTTGTTTTAAAATTGAAAGATTGCCCTTCAGGAGAAGACTTCAAGACTATGATGCCAGCAAGGTATATTTTTTTATACTTGGCTGTTTTGACTCTTGACTTTTGAGGTTGAGCTGAGATTATCCAAGGAGTGAGATAATGAACTACAAATGTGAGCTTTAAGTAGTATCTTCCTCAATTAAAAGGAAGTAAGAAAAAAAATTACAGAACTGAATCTCTGTGGTCTCAGCAGGGGAATGTGAATGTCTTTGCTAGGGCAGTAAAGAAGAGAATGCTCTGTCAGAGAACAGGAGGCCCTGATTGGAACCTCCCTTCTCTTGGTGCTCTCAGTTTGCTGTGTTTAGGGAAGCAGAATTGCAGTTTTAGTCAGAATCCCTTCTATTCTTTGCTTATCTGTATATTATGCATTCATTTAAACTTTGAATGAAGCCAAGAAAAGTTTTAACTGTTAGAGGCCTTATGGAAAGCATAACAACTTGAACATTATATATTTGAAAATACTTAAGAATGTAAATCTATATTTTAAAGAAGTCAATGTCGTTATTCAGATATGAAGATCTTTTAAAAAGCCTGCCATTGCCAGAATATTGTAATCCAGAAGGAAAATTCAACTTGGCCTCTCATTTACCGGGATTTTTTGTACGCCCTGATCTAGGACCCAGGTTGTGCAGTGCTTATGGTGAGTATATATTTGCATTTCTATCAGCTTGAAGTATGTGGAATTTTAAATAACTTCTGACCAAAGATAAATTGTCTAATCATTTTTAGATTCTACTAAATCTGTTTCATTAATAATTCTTTCAAATATTTTTTGAAGCAGACCAGTGGTATATTAGGTATTAATAGCCAGGAGTGTAAAAATATAGTTACATTTTCTATTAATTTGACTTTTATGGTGTATTTCATGGATATTTGATGTTTTGTGGGCAGGTGTTAGAATAAGGAGACTAAAGCTCAAATTATAACAGACTTTCCTCATAGAGTTGATTTTGAAAGGAATATGTAGGGTATATAAAGTATGATGTTAAATAAAATTTCATTTTATACACAGGGGTAGCTGCTGCTAAAGATCATGATATAGGAACAACAAATCTGCATGTTGAAGTGTCTGACGTTGTAAATATTCTCGTCTATGTCGGCATAGCAAAAGGAAATGGCATTCTCTCAAAAGCAGGTAAAGAAACTTTAAGAATAGTGGTGTTTTGGAAAAGCAGTTGAATAACCACACCCAGTAGTACTATCCAGAATGTCAGCCTCTGAGTTAACATCAAAGATTACCCCCAAAATTGCAGTGTATTTAGGGATATTTAATACCCATTTTGAGCTATGATTATTTTACCTGGCTTTTTTTTTTTTAACACAAAGGATTTTCAATTTTAAAAGTGAGTTAAATTCACTTTGAGGACTTCCCTGGTGGCTCAGTTGGTAAAGAATCTGCCTGCAATGCAGGAGACCTGGGTTTGATCCCTAGATCAGGAAGATCCCCTGGAAAAGGAAATGGCAGCCTCCTCCAGTACTGCCCTGGGAAAACCCTTGGGCAGAGGAGACTGTCAGGCTACAGTCCATGCAGTCACAAGAGTCGGATATGACTCAGCGACTGCACCACCACCACCAGAAAAAGAATTGGGTTTATTTTTGGCTGTGCTGGGTCTTTGTTATGTCAGGCTTCTCATTATGCTGGCATCTCCTGTGGAGCACACTCTAGGGCTCAGGCTCAGAAGTTGGCTGCATGGGCTTAGTTGCCCTGTAACATGTGGAATCTTCCTGGAGCGGGGGTCAAACCTGTGGTCCACTGACAGGTGGACTCTCAACCACTGGACCACCAGGGAAGTCTTAAAAGTGAATATTTTTTATTTACTCTTTTCATATTATTATTGAGTGTATGAAAATAAATGGTAAGCTCACTTAAAAACATTTAGTAAAGAATAGAAACTAGGTCTTTGTTCTGAAGACGATGAAGACATGTTCATAACTCAAGCATGCTGTTTTCCCTTCTGGTACCAAAGAGAAAGGGGCCTTTTTCCTAAGTAGAAATAAATTTTCTATCCGGTGTGTAGATTTTAGATCCTGCCCTCTGGGTATCTTTTTGAAACCTTGTTCCATCTACCCATCTATCATTCCCTTCGTTACAGACATTGGTCCTTAAACTTTTCTTTTTACACTGGCTTCTTTTCTGAGAGTAGGAGCAGACTTTAGACTTTTCACCTTTCTCACAGAACCTTCTTCAGATCTTGTCTCCTGGCCACTGTCCTGTTACTCATGCATTCTTCGCCGTGTCTATCACCTCCCTTTCACGTTTCAGTTCAGTGCAGGTTGTCCCCTGCCTGCTGCCCCGCTGAGATTACTGTTGCTGTGGCTCTCACCGACAGTCATGGTTCAGTACAGTGGTTTCTTTCTGGTCGTTTTATTATTTAAACCATCTGTAATAAATGATACTGTTAATCACTGCCTCTTCTTCAAATACTGACTGTGGCTTCAGTAATACTACACCTTTCATTCTTCGTATAATGGAATCACAGACTTTTCTAGAGTTATAGACTCTATTCCCATTCTGGTGTATGTGCACTTCCTGTGAAACTCTATACATGATTTCCAGCCACTACTTAGTTCAACAGTTTTTTCTGGAACCCAGAATGTATCTGCAGCTTAGTGGCGAGGTGCTCAGGACCTGGCGGTTTATTACAGTATTCACTCTGATCATGTATATTTAACAGCCTCTGTAATACACAAGGTGGCTCAGTGGAGAGCATCTGCGTGCCAGTGCAGAAGACTCGGGTTCAATCCCTGAGTCAGGAAGATCCCCTGGAGAAGGAAGTGGCAACCCATCCCAGTATTCTTGCCCGGAGAATCCCATGAAGAGAGGAGCCTGATGAGCTACAGTCCATGGGGTCAAAAAGAGTGGGACACAGCTTAGCCACTGAGCACACACACACAGTATACAAGCTAAATTCCTCCAAAACTATAGAAACTCATAGTTTCTCAGCTAATTTAACTGTTACAGTCAGTAAAAAATCTTACCTCCCCCACTCCCAAGAATTTGAAAGTCAAGCAAGCCTGAGTTATAGTCTGAGCTCTAGCACAGAAATGTGTGTCCTTTGGTGCCAGGTTACTTAGCTTTTAAAAGCCTGTTGTGCCACAGAGTTAGAGTTACCCCTTTGAATCTGTGGGTTCCACATGTGTAGATTCAACCAACCAAGGATAGCAAATAATTGAGGAAAGAGAAAATTCTAGTAAGTTTCATAAAGTAAAACTTGAATTTGGCTAACACAACATTGTGCCCCAATAAAAAAATAAAAATATGCTCTACTCCAAAAGTTGCTAATTCTGCCACCCAAACAATGAAAAAGGAACCTGCTGTGTCCAGCAATTGTTTGCATGGTTTTCATATTGTATTTACAGTCATTTACATGGCATTTACACTATATTAGGTATTATACACGGTCTAAAAGTACACAGCGTGAGGGGCGGTAAAACACTTCACCCGTTTGAACATCTGTGGAATTTGGTATCTGCCATGGGAGGGTGGAGGGTCCTGGGACCTCCCTTGCAGATGCTAAGGAAAATCGTTTGCACCTCATTGTGCTTGGTTCAAATTATCCCCTGTAGCACTCAGTCTGCAATACAGAGGTTATTGTAGGTCATACAACCTGCTCTTCTCCCCTGGTTTTCCTTCATGTCCTTAAATGCTAGAACTTTTTCATCTTCCTAGTTCATCTCCCATCCCTCTTTTTCATACCATAATATTCGGTCTTTTGGGAAAAGCCCATTAGCACTGTAACTTTTGGACTTTTTTAATCTGCCAGTTCTCATTGTTGGTCACCATATAAAGGAATGTTTTGGTGCCTACTTAGAGCACATGCTTTCTCCTCCACCTGCGATGGCTCCCCGACTTCTGTGTCTCCCTAGCAAATTCCTATATTCATTCAGATTCCTCAAAACAGATCAGATCAAGGTCTTTATCAAAGTGTAAACCTTTCTGCTCCAACAGTCATCTTTGTCCTTGTGATTTCACTGTCATAAAGTGGGAAACGTGATGTATTCTTTGTAGTAGCTTTTAAAAATTCACAGAGCAGTAACAATTTTCTTTATCTTTGTCGTTCAAAGATAACATTTGACAGGGGACTTCGCTGGTGGTCCAGTGGTTAAGACTTCGTGCTTCGAATGCAGGGGATGTTGGTTTGCTTTCTAGTTGGGGAACTAAGGTCCCACATGTCTGCTATACAGTGAGGCCAAAAATAAAAACTAAGAAAAAAATTTGAGGACTGTACTAGTCTTTCTGCATCCTTTTAACTTGTATGATTGCACTTGTGATATTTTTGTTTACTTACACTTATTAATAGCCTCTTTTATTCCAGGAAGTCTTAACTAATCCCCAGCATTCTAGGACAGTGTTTGGTATATTGTAAACATCTAATGTTTGACTTCAAAAAATCTTTGCAGCTAACTTTAAAAAAGATTTCACTATCATAAATTATTAAACATTTGATATATTCTTTGTGTTAAGCAATGGATTTCCTTTTCTGTTAAAACATTTCTTTAAAATGTTCATTGTAGTGAAATCAGCAGTTTGAAAATGATGACATTCCTATACTTCACTCATAGATTAACCTTTGTTTATACATACATATATATGCACAGTTTTTAATTTGTCAACATATTAGCAGAATGGTCTGATCCATCCTCAATCATAGCACCTGAAGGATTAGCACTTGATTAATCAGTAATAGTAAATGAGACATTTTGCTCTGCCATTCACTAGTCATGGTAATGAACAGATCCTTTCTCCTCACTGAACCTTTTTGCTCAGCTGTGAAATAGAGATTATGATCCTTGCCTGATAGTGGTCAGGAAAGCCCTTGGGAGTTACGGAATGCTGTGAGTGTGTAACGTCGTTACGACCACAGTTTGGGACAAGAAGAAAAAAGGTGGTCAAGTTTGAGTAAAGGTCCTTGAGTTTTTATCTCCTGTCCTTGGTTTATGGAAAGCAAATGAACTGGGAATCGTTCTTATCCCCAGGTACCCAGGCCAGTGTTCTCTGCTCTTGCAGTTATCACAGTTTTCATGTATAACTGAGTTTATCTCCTGTCCAGTCTAGTCAGGCACTGTGCTTCTCTGAGAGGTCAATCTTAGGCCTCTTGACTTTCTGGTAGTCTTTATTGACCAGTATGAAAATATTCTGCGTTTTAGGAATACTCAAGAAATTTGAGGAAGAAGATTTGGATGACATTTTAAGAAAACGATTGAAGGACTCAAGTGAAATACCGGGTGCTCTGTGGCATATTTATGCTGGGAAAGATGTTGACAAGATACGGGAATTTCTTCAGAAGGTATAATTTTAGGTTCCATACCTAGTTTTATCTCTTCACCTTGAACGAAGACTTAATTTTTAATGTAACCTCATTGGCATTCAGCAGGGTAAGATGATGAAATAATTTTTACTTAGGAGGACGGAATTTTTTGTTATTGAAAATCAAAAGCTCCTTTCTCTTGAGAAATTTGAATGGCAGTTTCTTCTCAGTTACTAGTATTCTTTATCTCCGTAAAGAACCTGTTAATGAGTCACATGTTACCCTTGGTGAAAAGTAGTGACTAGAATTATAGAATGTAAAATTTAATATGTCATAGAAATGTGAAGAAAGCAGATTTTTTTTTTAATGTTGTTGATATTTTTGGCTATTGACCTAAGGAGTAATTCTACTCTGTCATATCTGGTTGCTCTGTGATACTTGAATAGGTTGACATTTTGAGTAATTGTGCATTTAATTGTTAAAAAGTGACACATTGATCTGAAATTAGTTTAGACCATTTTCTCAATATTTTCTGAATTTTGTAATGATAAGAATTTCTTTTAAGGGACCATAATTGCTGGTTTTCGTATTCTTCTTTCTGAATGAACTAAGGGTTGTCTTTGGTCCGTATAAAAGTGAAGGAGCTATGTCCCTGTAACTATTATCTTATCCCAGAACCACCTACCAGTCTTAATTTATTATAAATTATGCTTTTTAAAGCAGAAGATTTCACTTGTTAGTCAAAAGGTTCCTTGAAATTCATTTCTCAAGGGTTAGAAGGTTAGCAATATAAGGTATTTATCTTTGTACCTATCTTAAAAAAAGAATAGCATCAAAAAATATCTGTGAAGTTCATATATACAAATGGTTTGGCTTTTGGAAGAAAGCTACTAAAGTAACCTTTCCCCCATCTTTGTGCTATACTCTTAAAGTTACTGGAAGGAACCAAATGGATGAAAACCTCATTGTGAACGAATTCCCTGCCAGTTCAGTGGTTAGGGCTCTGTGCTTCCCCTGCTCGGGGAATGAGTCCAGTTCCCCTGGTCAGAGAACTAAGATCCCTGCAAACTTCGCAGTGTAGCCAAAAAAACTGGGAAAAATAACTGATCATTATTACTATTTTTAAAAAAGAGAAAACTTCATAGTGAAAGGAGAAGATGAGAAAGGAGTATAATTTACTTTTTTAACATTACATCAGTCTGCATCAGTTTCATATCCTTTTGCTTTTCCAATTGTAGAACATGATTTTCTTTAACTTAAGCTTAATCATCATTCCAGAAGATTCTGAGAACAAAGACTTACTGTAAAGAACATTGAAATGTAGCTGAACAGGATTTACCATTTCCTTCACTTAAATTGGGGTATATATTTTAATTGTAATCCCTATTTCAGATTTCAAAAGAACAAGGCCTTGAAGTTCTACCAGAACATGATCCAATACGTGACCAGAGTTGGTATGTGAACAAAAAGCTTCGTCAAAGACTGCTTGAGGAGTATGGAGTCAAAACCTGCACTCTTATTCAGTTCCTCGGTGATGCCATTGTCTTACCAGCAGGAGCACTTCATCAGGTACATAAAGTTACTTGTAGCACATGGTTACTGAACCGGAAGGAACTTGTCCTGAGTTAAATATAGATCAAAGAAGACAAAAGGAGGAGAATGACCTACGCTAGCATGCCTTCATTGAGAAAACAGCTTTTCAGTGCTTGGTGAGACCTGATATAATTAAATGCTTTGAGACTGTAAATTGTATTCATCTGGACCAGATTTCCATTGTTGTGTTGTTTCTAATTTAGTGGGCTGAAGTCTATAAAGACTTTTTAGGGAAAAAAAGAAAGTTACTATGTGTATTCAGTTCTCAATAGTTGAGAGTTAATAGCAGAAGGGGAGAGTATCAGGTCTTAGAGATGATACATTTTCTAAGGCACCAAATATGGATAGAATGAATTATTGGATAGACCATTCCATAATTCAGGCTTTCACTATGCTTCCTTCCTATTTTTTGCTAACATGACTTCCTTCCTTTAGTTTGCTAACATAACAGTAGCATGTCCAAAGAAAGATGGTACATAATTTTTATAGCTATTGATTCACAAAACTTAAAACTAAACACCTAGTTTTTGTTTCTGGGGCTTGGCCGTGTGGCACCCGGAAGAATGGCATAGAATAGACAGTGATGTGGAAGGTTTGGATTAAAAGCATGTATTGGGGTCTCTATAAATAAATAGACTGAAGCTACCAGAGAGCAGTTTAGCCCTCATAGTAACAAGAGTGCAAAGGCAACCTGGGAATCCAGAAAGCTGGCTTGTCTCAGAGTTGGGCAAAGGTGTATTGAGATGTATTTGATATGTGTCTTTTGACCAAGGAAAGCTTCCACATTTTATATACCAATGCCTGCATAATATTTATGACACTGTTATAATAGCCACAAATACTCCTTAAGTGATAAGGAGTATTTAAGATGTCAAGTTTAGGGTTAGATTTATCATTCTTAAATAGCATTTATGGTAGTAAGATGTAATCATCATTATATCTTTTTCTCTACAGTGACATCCTAGAGAAAAAATTACACTTATACATTTTTTTTCCTCTAGGATGTTAAATTGTTTTTATTTTCCCATGGACTTAATAGAATAATTTCAAAGATGTGTCATTTATGATTCATGTTCAGTTGCGATGCACCCCACATATCATTCTTGGCCTTCTAACCCCTTACCAGAAAGCAGACAGTAAAGTGCAGGTCGCTCAGTCGTGTCTAACTCTTTGTCACCCCATGGACTGTAGCCTGCCGAGCTCCTCTGTCAGTGGGATTCTCCAGGCCAGAAGACTGGAGTGGGGAGCCATTTCCCTTCTCCAGGAGATCTTCCCAACCCAGGGACCGAACCCACATCTCTTGCATTGCAGGTGGATTATTTACTGTCTGAGCCATCAGGGAAGCCCAGAAAATAGCTAGTCTTTATAGAAATGCCCTGAAAGGAGCAGTCTGTTTAAGATGATAGTACAGTAAATATTTTCGCAACTATAAGTAATTATTTAACAACACAAAACAGGTTCCCTTGAAAATCCTTATTCACATACTCAGCTTATCCAAAATTCATTTTCTTTAAACTCAAACTGGATAGTGCATTTTTAAAAGGTGTAATTTATATATAGTATATCTACTTTTTTTTTTACTATACAGTTCTCTGAATTTTCACAAATGTGTAATTAGGTAATAAAGAACATTGCCATCACTTCAGAAAATTCCCCCCTCCTACATCCTCTCAAACTTTTTAAAAGTTTTTTTATTGGAATGTAGTTGATTTATAATGTTAGTTTCGGGTAAACGGCAAAGTGAATCAGTTATACATATATCGACTCTTTTTTACATTCTTTTCTCATGTGGGTCATTATAGAGTATTGAGTAGACTTTGCTGTGCTATACAGTAGATCCTTGCTACCTGCTTCATACGTAGTAGTGTGCATATGGAGAAGGCAATGGCACCCCACTCCAGTACTCCTGCCTGGAAACTCCCATGGGCGGAGAAGCCTGGTAGGCTGCAGTCCATGGGGTCGCTAAGAGTCGGATGTGACTGAGTGACTTCATGTTCACTTGTCACTTTCATGCATTGGAGAAGGAAATGGCAGCCCACTCCAGTGTTCTTGCCTGGAGAATCCCAGGGACAGGGGGAGCCTGGTAGGCCGCCGTCTATGGGGTCGCACAGAGTCAGACACGACTGATGTGACTTAGCAGCAGCAGTATGTATATACCGACCATAGTTTCCCAATTCACCCCTTCTCTTTCCCCCGGTAACCATAAGTTTCCTACCTCTGCGACTCATTTCTTTTTTGTATATAAGTTTATTTGTACCATTTTCTTAGATTACACGTATAAGTGATAACAGTATTTGTGTTTCTCTTAACATCATCCAGTATGATAATCTAGGTCCACCCATGTTACTACAAGTTTGGTTTTTTGTATTTTTTTTAAGGCTGAGTAGTATTCCGTTTTACATCCGTGCCGCATCTTTACCCATTCCTCTGTCGGTGGACATCTAGGTGGTTTCCATGTCCTGGCTGTTGTAAATTGTGCTGCAGTGAACACTGCGGTGCGTGTATCTCTTCAGATCATGGTTTTCTTTGGATATATGCACAGGAGTGGGATTGCTGGGTCACACGATAGTTCTCTTTTCAGTGTTTTAAGGAACGTCCATACTGCCCCAGTTTACATTCCCATCAACAGTATAGGACTGTTCCTTTTCTCCACATCCTCCCCAGCCTTTGCTGGTACATTTTTTTGATGGTGGCCATCCTGACCAGTGTGAGGTGGTACCTCATTGTAGTTGTGATTGCATTTCTCCAGTGATTAGTGATGTTGAGCATTTTCTCATGTGCCTTTTGGCCATCTGTATATCTTTGGAGAAATGTCTGTTTAGGTCAATCCCCAAATGGCGATTGGCCATTATTTTTCATTATAGGCCTGCATGAACTGTTTGTGTACTTTGGAGATTAATCCCTTGTCAGTCGCTTTGTTTGCAAATATTTTCTCCAGTCCTCAGGGTTCTGTTTTTGTTTTGTTGATGATTTCCTTTGCTGTGCAAAAGCTTTTAAGTTTAATGAGGTCCCATTTATTTATATTTTCATTACTATAGGAGGTAAATAGAAGATCTTGCCATGGTTTATGTCAGAGGGTGGTCTGCCTATGTTTTCCTCTAAGAGTTTTATAGTATCCAGCCTTACATTTAGGTCTTTAATCCATTTTGTGTTTAATTTTGTATTTGGTGTTAGGGAGGGTTCTGGTTTCATTTGTTTACATATAACTGTCCAGTTTTCCCAGTACCACTCATTGAAGAGACTGTCTTCTCCGTTGTATATTCTTGCCTTTGTCATAGATTAGGTGACCATAGGTGTGTGGGTTTCCCTCTGGACTTTCTATCATGTTCCCCTTATCTCTCCCCCACTTTCACTCACTTCTCCTCCCTGACAATCCTATAACCACTTTCTATTTTCTTTCCCTGTAGCCCTGCCTTTATAAGAATGTCATATGATTGGAATCATATAATATGTAGCCTTTGAGTGTGACTTTTCTTAGTCACTATAATGCATTGGAGTTTCATCCATGTTGTTGTATCAGTAGTTGCTTCTTGTTATTACCGGGTTTATTTTCAGTTTGGATTAGTAACAAAGGCACTATAAGCCACATTCACATAAGGGTTTTTGTATGAACATAGATTTTATTTCAGTTGGGTAAATACCAACCTAGTCACAGGAAAAGTGTATGATTTCAGTCCAGTTCAGTTCAGTCGCTCAGTCATGTCCGACTCTTTGCGACCCCATGAATCACAGCACGCCAGGCCTCCCTGTTCATCACCATCTCCCGGAGTTCACTCAGACTCACGTCCATCGAGTCCGTGATGCCATCCATCCATCTCATCCTCGGTCGTCCCCTTCTCCTTCTGACCCCAATCCCTCCCAGCATCAGAGTCTTTTCCAGTGAGTCATCTCTTCTCATGAGGTGGCCAAAGTACTGGAGTTTCAGCTTTAGCATCAATCCTTCCAAAGAAATCCCAAGGTTGATCTCCTTCAGAATGGACTGGTTGGATCTCCTTGCAGTCCAGGGGACTCTCAAGAGTCTTCTCCAACACCACACTTCAAAAGCATCAATTCTTCAGCACTCAGCCTTCTTCACAGTCCAACTCTCACATCCATACATGACCACTGGAAAAACCATAGCCTTGACAGGACGGACCTTAGTTGGCAAAGTAATGTCTCTGCTTTTGAATATGCTATCTAGCTTGGTCATAACTTTTCTTCCAAGGAGTAAACATTTTTTAATTTCATGGCTGCAGTCACCATCTGCAGTGATTTTGGAGCCAAAAAAAATAAAAGTCTGACACTGTTTCCACTGTTTCCCATCTATTTCCCATGAAGTGATGGGACCAGATGTCATGATCTTTGTTTTCTGAATGTTGAGCTTTAGGCCAACTTTTTCGCTATCCTCTTTCACTTTCATCAAGAGGCTTTTTAGTTCCTCTTCACTTTCTGCCAGAAGGGTGGTGTCATCTGCATATCTGAGGTTATTGATGTTTCTCCCGGCAATCTTGATTCCAGCTTGTGTTTCTTCCAGTCCAGCGTTTCTCATGATATACTCTGCATATATGTTAAATAAGCAGGGTGACAATATAGAGCCTTAACGTACTCCTTTTCCTATTTGGAACCAGTCTGTTGTTCCATGTCCACTTCTAACTGTTGGCCTCCTGACCTGCATACAGATTTCCCAAGAGGCAGGTCAGGTGGTCTGGTATTCACATCTCTTTCAGAATTTTCTACAGTTTGTGGTGATCCACACAGTCCAAGGCTTTGGCATAGTCAATAAAGCAGAAATAGATGTTTTTCTGGAACTCTCTTGCTTTTTCCATGATCCAGCGGATGTTGGCAATTTGATCTCTGGTTCCTCTGCCTTTTCTAAAACCAGCTTGAACATCAGGGAGTTCACGGTTCACGTATTGCTGAAGCCTGGCTTGGAGAATTTTGAGCATTGCTTTACTAGCATGTGAGATGAGTGCAATTGTGCGGTAGTTTGAGCATTCTTTGGCATTGCCTTTCTTTGGACTTGGAATGAAAACTGACCTTTTCCAGTCCTGTGGCCACTGCTGAATCTTCCAAATTTGCTGGCATATTGAGTGCAGCACTTTCACAGCATCATCTGTTAGGATTTGAAACAGCTCAACTGGAATTCCATCACCTCCACTAGCTTTGTTCGTAGTGATGCTTTCTAAGTCCCACTTGACTTCACTTTCCAAGATGTCTGGCTCTAGATTAGTGATCACATCATCATGATTATCTGGGTCATGAAGATCTTTTTTGTACAGTTCTTCTGTGTATTCTTGCCATTTCTTCTTAATCTCTTCTGCTTCTGTTAGGTCCATACCATTTCTGTCCTTTATTGAGCCCATCTTTGCATGAAATGTTCCCTTGGTATCTCTAATTTTCTTGAAGAGATCTCTACTCTTTCCCATTCTGTTCTTTTCCTCTATTTCTTTGCATTGATCACCGAAGAAGGCTTTCTTATCTCTTCTTGCTATTCTTTGGAACTCTGCATTCAGATGCTTATATCTTTCCTTTTCTCTTTTGCTTTTCACCTCTCTTCTTTTCACAGCTATTTGTAAGGCCTCCCCAGACAGCCCTTTTGCTCTCTTGCATTTCTTTTCCATGGGGATGGTCTTGATCCCTGTCTCCTGTACAACATCACGAACCTCATTCCATAGTTCATTAGGCACTCTATCTATCAGATCTAGGCCCTTCAATCTATTTCTCACTTCTACTGTATAATCATAAAGGATTTGATTTAGGTCATACCTGAATGGTCTAGCAGTTTTCCCTACTTTCTTCAGTTTCAGTCTGAATTTGGTAATAAGGAGTTCATGATCTGAGCCACAGTCAGCTCCTGGTCTTGCTTTTGTTGACTGTATAGAGCTTCTCCATCTTTGGCTACATTCGGTGCAGTCTGATTTCGGTGTTGACCATCTGGTGATGTCCATGTGTAGAGTCTTCTCTTGTGTTGTTGGAAGAGGGTGTTTGCTATGACCAGTGCATTTTCTTGGCAAAACTCTATTACCCTGCTTCATTCCGCATTCCAAGGCCAAATTTGCCTGTTACTCCAGGTGTTTCTTAACTTCCTACTTTTGCATTCCAGTCCCCTAGAATGAAAAGGACATCTTCTTTGGGTGTTAGTTCTAAAAGGTCTTGTAGGTCTTCATAAAAAATTTTAACTTCAGCTTCTTCAGCATTACTGGTTGGGGCATAGACTTGGATAACTCTGATATTGAATGGTTTGCCTTGGAGACAACAGAGATCATTCTGTCGTTTTTGAGATTGCATCCAAGTACTGCATTTCGGACTCTTCTGTTGACCATGATGGCTACTCCATTTCTTCTGAGGGATTCCTGCCCGCAGTAGTAGATATAATGGTCATCTGAGTTAAATTCACCCATTCCAGTCCATTTCAGTTCGCTGATTCCTAGAATGTCGACGTTCACCCTTGCCATCTCTTGTTTGACCACTTCCAATTTGCCTTGATTCATGGACCTGACATTCCAGGTTCCTACGCAATATTGCTCTTTACCGCATCGGATCTTGCTTCTATCACCAGTCACATCCACAGCTGGGTATTGTTTTTGCTTTGGCTCCATCCCTTCATTCTTTCTGGAGTTATTTCTCCACTGATCTCCAGTAGCATATTGGGCACCTAATGACCTGGGGATTTCCTCTTTTGGTATCCTATCATTTTGCCTTTTCATACTGTTCATGGGGTTCTCAAGGCAAGAATACCGAAGTGGTTTGCCATTCCCTTCTCCAGTGGACCACATTCTGTCAGACCTCTCTACAGTGACCCGCCCGACTTGGGTTGCCCCACAGGCATGGCTTGGTTTCATTGAGTTAGACAAGGCTGTGGTCCTAGTGTGATTAGATTGACTAGTTTTCTGTAAGTATAGTTTCAGTGTGTCTGCCCTCTGATGCCCTCTTGCAACACCTACCATCTTAACTTGGGTTTCTTTTACCTTGGGCGTGGGTTATCTCTTCACGGCTGCTCCAGCAAAGCACAGCAGCTGCTCCTTACCTTGGATGAGGGTTATCTTCTTACCGCCGCAGTTCCTGACCTTCAACGTGGGATAGCTCCTCTAGGCCCTCCTGCGCCTGCATAACCACTGCTCCTTGGGATGCTCCTCCCAGCCGCCAGCCCTGGCCTCGGGTGTGGGTGGCTCCTCCCAGCTGCTGCCCCTGGCCTCGGGCGTGAGGTGGCTCCTCACAGCGCAGGGAGGACCAAGAGGAGCTACCCCGCGTCCAAGGTCAGGGGCAGCGGCCGAGAGGAGACACCCCGCATCCGAGGTCAGGGGTGGCGGCCGGGAGGAGCTATCCTGCGTTGGAGGTCAGGGGTGGCCAGGAGAAGCCACCTCGCACCCGAGGCCAGGGGCTGTGACCCTGAGGAGCCACCCCGAGCCCGAGGCCAAGGCCAGCAGCTGGGAGGAGTGTATGATTTACTTGATAAGATACTGCGAATCTGGTGGTTATACCATTTTCCATTCTCCAAAGCAGTACATGTGAGTTCCATTTCCTCTATTTACTCTTAGTTTTGAGTTCCATTTCCTCTATTTACTCTTAGTTTTGTTTTTAAGCATTTGAATGTATGCATTTTTATCTCATTATGGCTTTAATTTACATTTTCTTAATATCTAAATAAGTTGAACATCTTTTCATGTGCTTACTTGCCATCTGTAAATCTGTTCTGGTAAATGTGTGTTTAAATATTTGTCCATTATTTTCAAAATGCATAAGCTGGAATATATTAAAATTAAGAGTTTCTGTTCATTAAAAAGCACTATTAAGAGAGTGAAAATGTAACCCAAAGAGTAGGAGAAGTGTTTGCAATGCATTTATATATACATTTTTGTAATTGGGTTCTTTTTCCTTACTGTGTTGGAGGTGTCTACCTGCTCTACGTAAGAGTCCTATATCTGATATGTGCTTTTTAGTTTTTACATATCTTCTTCGAATCTGCAGCTTACTTATCCTTCCATTTTCTTAATAGTGTCTTCCAAAGATGCTTTTTGATGAAGTTCAATTGATCAACTTTTTTCTTTATTTATACTTTTATTGTATCTGCAGAATTTTTGGCTAGGTCAAGATCAAAAAAACTGTCTCTTAAATTTTCTTCTAGAAGTTTTATAGTTGTTAGTCTTACATTTAGGTCTGTTATCTACTTTTTAGTTTGTACATAGTGCTTGTGAACTGAGGTGGTTTTTTCATGTGGACATTCAGTTCAGTACTGTTTAGGAAAAAGTGAAAGTTGCTCAGTCGTGTCCAACTCTTTGCGACCCCATGGACTTAGTCCATGGAATTCTCCAGGCCAGAATATTGGAGTGAGTAAGTAGCCTTTCCCTTCTCCAGGGGGTCTTCCCAAGCCAGGGATCGAACCCAGGTCTCCCGCATTGCAGGTGGATTCTTTACCAGCTGAGCCACAGGGAAGCCCAAGAGTGCGGGAGTGGGTAGCCTCTTCCCTTCTCCAGCGGATCTTCCCGACCCAGGAATCAAACTGGGGTCTCCTACATCGCAGGTGGATTCTTTACCAACTGAGCTAGGGAAGCCCAGCTATTTTTAAATCTTTTTTTTCTTTTGAAAATGTAATCCATCCGATTTTTAAAAACTCAAACAGTACACAAGGGTCATGGTGAAAATTAAGTCTTTTTCTCACCTTTGCCCTCAGTTCCTCTACCCTAGAGATACTCACTATTAGCAGAGAACCATAGAGAGTCCATGATGTAAAAGTCTCTCTACTGCTTGTACTTTCTTTAGGGGGAGAGAGGGAAGAGAATAGTCTTTTTTTCCTCAAAATAGTGGGCAAAATAATGCTGTTTAAAGTTCAGAAGTCACTGTGCTTTAGCATCTCTGGGCACTTGTATCTGATCTGTATATACACACATACTCCTACTTAAGGTGCTATGCTTAAATAGACTGAAGCAGCATCTGTGACCTAAACTGGCAAATTCTATTTTGAGCTCTGCCACTAAATTGTTGAGTGTTCCAAAACAAAAACTTACCTACTGCATATTTTGGCATAAAATTGCAAGCATTTCTACCTTCCTTCCTTTACATGGTGTGATGATGGCAGTGCAGTTATTTGCACTCTGTTGAAAGGGTGTTGGCCATGACTCACAAGTGGTGGTAATGTGGTTTTTACAGAGAATTAAAAGGAAGTACAAACTCCATTCACAGTGTAACTTGGACTTAAGATGCATGATTATTTACAACTTATTTAGTCCTTAGAACTAAGTCCTGAAAACTTTTCATTGATGGCTTCAACACTTCCACCAAACCACAGATAGCCCTTAAAAATAATCCCAGAGCTTAAGTCAGTGCTTCTCACACTATAGCATACACCAGAATTCCTGGAGCGCTTGATATAACACATAATGCTAGACCTTAAGCCCAGAGTGGGTCTGAGGAAAGGCCTGAAATTCTACATTTCTAACAAGTTTCCAGGTGACTCTGATGTTATTGTCTGGGAACCATGCTTTAAGAACTGCACAAATAGAAAGCCCTGGCAAACCCAAGGCATCTATCAATCAGGAAGCTTTCAACCAAATGATAGCACATGAATTGACAGTCCACCAGTGCTAGGGAAGAATCAACATACTTTTCTTTGTCAGCAGTGAACACTTTGAAAGACCTGGGGCTCGGGGAGGGAGGGAGGCAGGACTCAGCAGGGGCATTCAGATGCATATCTTGGCAAACTGAGGGAAAGTGTCATAGCAGCCCTCCTTATATTCTAAGAACTACTCTAGAATTGCAGGCTTAAAAATCTTCTGTTGGCAAACATGGCTGAGCCTGTGAAACCCCTGTGTTTGTATATCCTGGGACAAAGCAGATGGATCGTGACCTCCAGGATTTACTTTGTCTCAGCTCTAGTATCCTGAGGTTTAGAGTAGCTTTTAGTTCTAAACAGCAATAGTTTTTTTGTTTTGTTTTCTAAATTAACACAGAATCTTTACTGGTAATGTTTTCCTTAATTGCTTAATTGATTTGTGTTTGGTCATTCACAGTAAGTTAATAATATTCCTAAGTTGTAAATTATCTGCATTCTTATGACTAAAAGGACTTAGACAAAAATCAGTGTTAAGATAACTTTCCTACCATGAAAACAAAAGTTACATTTTTTAAACATTACCTACTTATGATTACAACTGATCCTTGAAGGCAAGTATGAATTAAGATAATCTACCAAGGAAGTGAAATGTAAAATGACTCACAAGATGGCCCAGAAAGGGGTAAGTAGAATGGGAAGTTCAAATATGTTCTGCTTTAAAACTAAACCTTAACCCTAAAGTCTTCAAGCAATTTATAAATATCAATTTGAGGTCATCAGGAAACAGTCATCATCTAAGAGTGCTTTTAAAACAACCATAAACTGGCTAAGACCAACAGAATCAACTTTTTCAGAGCTCTAGAATCTACTTCAAAACTTAACATTGGACAGGGGCCTGCTTAATGAAGAAAAGGGTATGCAGTTTTTGGTCTTTAAGGAAATCTCTAACACCTTAGATAACCTAACACAGACATCAGTGACCAGACCCCAAAACAACAGTCTTTGAAAAGTAGTTTGGAAAGATCATAAAACAAATGGATGACTACAACCCATGTCAGTCAACAGCAGCACTCTTCGGCGGGGGTAGAATCTGATTGTAGCTAGTGCATTATAATGTTTAGATGCCCCAGAAGTCTTCAACCAGAAGTCTCCAGCCATACACAGAAACAGTAAAGGATGGCCCCTTCACAGGGGAAAAATAGCTCAACAGAAACTGTTCGGAGGAAGGCCAGACATCAGACTGACTTGTCGTAGACTTCAAGTCAGTTATCTTAAATATGCTCAAAGGGCTAAAGGACTATGAAAAGGGTGGGGTGGGGACGGCAAATGATGTATGAACAAAACTAGGATATTGATGAAGTTATTTTTTTTTTAAAGATTCACATGCTAAAAGTTAAAGGCTCAGACTTCAGAAAAACTGACTTTACTCCCCACAGCTTGTTCAGCTGAATGTAAGATGGGACAGGGTATTTGGAGACTGTATGTTGGCATGACTGAGTTAATGCAGGATTGTAAAGCATCTCTGCTACACAAGAGATCACGGGAACTGAGTTCCTGTTGACTTGCCATTTTGTTGGCTGATTTACCTTGGAACAGGCGCTGATCTCTTGTCCGTAGTTTCCTGCTCTGTGAAATAGAGCATCTGTTCTGCAGACACATAAAGAAGACCCACTGGGACTGTACTGCGATGCTGACAATGTGAGGCATCCACTATGTGCATCCTCCAGAGGGACCAACACCCTAATGACTGCTTGAAGAAAATGTTAAATATATGTGTGCCATCACGTTACCAGTAGACTCACAGTGCTTGAGTTAAAGAATAGACATCTGTAGCCGTTCAGGTGGTCATTACGCCCAGAGGAGACATTCCAGCCCCTTCGGAATTTGATCACTCTTATCAGATTTTTTTCCCACTTACTATCTCCCCCCTCACAGTTCTCTCAGTTAAATTTATTTTCATATTTTAAAAAATGAGAATAAATGTAAATGCTTAGTTTTTCAGTTATTTCTCCTTTCCCAGGAATTTTATGATATCTTTTAACATCACTGGAGTTACAGCATAGAAATAATCCAGATTGGATAAGCTTGATCCTTTCTCTGTCAAGCAGTTCTAAAGAAATTGTAAAGTGCAGAGTCAGTTTGTACATGCTGAACAAATAACACATGATGTTGACTGGCTTCTTGTGAAACCATTTAGTCAAGAGAAAAAGAACTAGTAGAAAGACGGTTGTATTGATAACACAAGAGACTGAAGGATATCTTTAACTGGTTTATTTGAAAGAAAGGCACACCAAAAAAATCCTAGGAGAGTTCTAAAACTGTGTGGTCAGAAGATCTTTCTGGAACTAGTTTTCATCACATTTCCTCACAAATAATCAAACTTAAGTTTTACACCAGAGAGTAGATTAAAGGAAACGACACTTAACAGTGAAATGACCAAATGCTGAAAGTCAAAGGAGCAACACCAGACATCCAGATTAACTGCACTGATTGGGAAAACATACCTTCCATACAGCGGGGTTCATTTTTTTTAAGTTCCAATAAAACTTTATTTATGGACACTGAAATTCAAATTTCATACAATTTTCATGTCACAAATTCCCCCTGCCCCAATCCTTTAGAAGTGTAAAAACCTTCTCAGCTTACTTGCCATACACCAAGTGGTGGACCAGATTTGGCCTGCTGGACATAGTTTGCCTGTCTCTGATCTAAATAATCTATTATTACTACTTCTATATTAACAGTAATAGTATAGGAGTACTTACATATAACTTAGCTACACTCCTCAACCAAGGATAACTGTAAAATGATTAGTGCTTTCCTAGCTAGCATGCAGTGCTCTTGCCTGGAAAATCCCATGGATGGGGGAGCCTGGTAGGCTGCAGTCCATGGGGTCACTAAGAATCGGATACGACTGAGCAACTTCACTTTCACTCTTCACTTTCATACACTGGAGGAGGAGATGGCAGCCCACTCCAGTGTTCTTGCCTGGGGCGCCGTCTGTGGGTCGCAGAGTTGAACACAGCTGAAGTGACTCAGCAGCAGCAGTTAGCATGCAATTATACTTTCAAAAACTGTTTTCCCAAGACAATATTTAAACATATTTATCTAATAAAAGATTAGATATATATGATAAGATTATAAAACAAATTATATTTAGTGGGCTAATTTAAATTTTAATTTGATAATTCCCAATTCATAGGACTCTGTTAGTCGCTCAGTCATGTCTGACTCTGCGACCCCATGGACTATAGCCCGCTAGGCACCTCTGCCCATAGGATTCTTCAGGCAAGAATACTGGAGCAGGTTGCCATTCTGTTCTCCACAGCGGTTTGTTTTTGTTGTTCTTAATTAACACCCAAAAATCTACCTTGACAAAATTGATAATTAGGATCCAGTTATCAGCCTCTCTGAAGGATTCCTGGAAGAGTTCTTTTTCTTGCATCATTTAAAAATATCCTATTTACATGAAGTCACGTTACATGAAAACTGTTCAGTGGTAAACTTTCTCATATGCGTTTGATGAAATGCATATGAAATGCATTTGATGTTTTGGAGAAAATAAGTTCTTTCGTGAATTGTCTCTTGTTAAGAGACCACTTTGCATCTCTTTATTCCCACCTCCTGAAACTTCTGTTTTACTGTTTGGGGAATAGGTACAGAATTTTCACAGCTGTATTCAGGTAACTGAAGACTTTGTGTCTCCAGAACATCTCGTGCAGTCATTTCATTTAACACAAGAACTAAGACTTTTGAAGGAAGAAATCAATTACGATGATAAACTACAGGTAAGAGATGAGTTTTCTAACTGCTTCCTGTTCTGCAGGCTTTTCATGTTCAGAATTATGAAACATGCATAACAGCTTAGGCTGTCATGCCTGGTTTGTCACAGTACCAACCAAACCAGTATTTAATTGTGTGACTCATTTTAACTGGCTTCAGTTTGTTTTAAAACTCCTGACGCAGTTTTCATTTGTTACTTTATGTCCTGCTGAAGTGATTAGAAATACAACATCTCTTTCAGGTTAAAAATATCTTGTATCATGCAGTCAAGGAAATGGTGAGAGCTTTGAAGATACATGAAGATGAAGTAGAGGCTATGGAAGAAAATTAGGTGTGGTCCAGTTTAATGTTTTTAGACCATTGAACTGGAATTACTTACTCTTAGACAATGATATGTATGTACACTGACTTCAGTTTCATAAAACCATCAGTGCCGAGAAATTCTCTATGTAGTAATTACTTGTTACTGACACCACAGCAGTATAGCGTAAGTCACAGGTCCTGTGATTCAATATTAAAACAAGCTAAATTTTAAAAGCAGCAATTCGTAGCTGTTTTTGTATTATAGTGTATATGATGTTTGTGAAAATGCCAGATTTAAAATGATGTATTTATTTTTGGAAAAAAAATACAAAATTCTATGCTATATTGTTGATCAAGTGTAAATGTGACCTTGTACAGTTTACTAAAATAACTGGTATTTTTCACTACACTGAGACAGTTACTGTGAGAATAGGACACAAACACCAGCTCTTGCCTGCATTTGGGGAATTGCTGAATCGCACAGCATACATGTCATAATCAGAAAATTACTGCCAAATCATTGTAAAGTTTGTAAAATATGAAGTATATAAAGTAGCTACTACAGACACTTCAATATTTTGTTGAAGCTATTGACTGTACAATTAAACATTTTCAAAAGGTGTAATTTATTTAAAATTGTCTCATTTTGGTAAAATTTATGTGAACTTTTAAAGCTAAATATTAAACTTAATATGCTATGTAAATATATACATATATACATTTAATGATGTATTTTTTTAAAACATTGGCTTGCTTTTATTTGTTAAAGTGCAAGTGTTACATATGGCTTTGTAAAGTTGAGAGGGGTTTTACATTTTCCATTAAAAGGACTTTATCAAAACTGGGCTGGTGTAAGTGTCCTCCCTCTTGCTGTCTGTATCCAAGGCTTCATCACCGTCAAGGTGACTTACCAGCCTTTTCTTGTGGTACATTGTCCTCTCCCAGAAGCAGGTCAGTGCCTCGAGTTTCTTGTCCTTTGGCCCAGCTGATGAATACGGAGAACTCCAACATGTTGCGAACAAATTTATTTCACAGAGGAACTCATACATTTTATATGTCATAATTATGAGATTATACAATTTCAAGTAAGTGTTTTTCACTACAGAGATACTTGCTAACATACAGTTGGGGTGTGAGGAGACAAGGAGGCAGGCAGGGAAGAGCCTGAAGTCACTCAACCTGCATTAAATATGAGTTCTGTTACTTACTATGCAACCTTGGTGGCTGCATTAATTTGGAGTCTTGGCTTTAATAGCTGACGACTATTATCAGATGGCAAATAGATGGAGAAACAGTGGAAACAGTGTCAGACTTTATTTTGGGGGGCTCCAAAATCACTGCAGATGGTGGCTGCAGCCATGAAGTTAAAAGACGCTTACTCCTTGGAAGAAAAGTTATGACCAACCTAGATAGCATATTCAAAAGCAGAGACATTACTTTGCCAAAAAAGATCCATCTAGTCAAGGCTATGGTTTTTCCAATAGTCATGTATGGATGTGTGAGCTGGACTGTGAAGAAGGCTGAGCGCTGAAGAATTGATGCTTTAGAACTGTGGTGTTGGAGAAGACTCTTGAGAGTCCCTTGGACTGCAAGGAGATCCAGCCAGTCCATCCTAAAGGAGATCAGTCCTGGGTGTTCTTTGGAAAGACTGATGCTAAAGCTGAAGCTCCAAAACTTTGGCCACCTCATGCGAAGAGCTGACTCATTGGAAAAGACTCTGATGCTGGGAGGGATTGGGGGCAGGTGGAAAGGGGGATGACAGAGGATGAGATGGCTGGATGGCATCACCGACTCGATGGACATGAGTCTGAGTGAACTCCGGGAGATGGTGATGGACAGGGAGGCCTGGCGTGCTGTAGTTCACGCAAAGGGGTCACGTGCTGGGGTCGCAAAGAGTCAGACATGACTGAGCAACTGAACTGATTTGCTTGAAGCTTATAATCCTAACCTTTTGAGTTTTACTGAAAAAAATGCAGCCCTCCACTGACACCTGCAGGATGTTGAAGGCATGAGCTTTTCTTAGCTGAAAGCACATCATTTAAAATGAAAAAAAACAGTAGCCTAAGTTATGACCTTGTAGGTGAGTGGCTAGTTTTTACTCTGTTGCTCATGACCACCATTTTAGGCCATGTCACTCTCTGCTCCAGGGAAGTTTCAGCCAGGATGCGAGCAGTTACATTTCACATCAATATTCTGCCTGGCACAGGGGTTAATGGTGTGGATGATAACTGGAGGGCCAGTGGTTTAAAGATAGAGAGCAAGGAGCTGATGACTACAGCCTTTGTAAGTTTATTATATTTTAATACCATTTTTCAAAAAGTGCCTCAACTCCTTAAATGCTATCTTTTGCTTAATGTTTTCGTATATTCCATCAGATTTAGTTTAGATGTGAAATTAATTTCAAGCCCAAGACACTAATTCTGGAGTAGACTATCCTGCTGGCCCCTTGAAGTCAGCCGGGAGCCCAGTCTTTGCTGAGTTTCTTCCAAAAGGTTTTTGCTTCTCTTGCTGTTGCTTGAGCCACTTGTCAACCAAACTACAATTCCTACACAAAGGCTGAACCTGATCGAGCCTGGCAGTGGAAGTCGGGGACATTCTAACCTGCCTTCTAGCCCCTTTCCCTGGACACAGTAGCTGAGACATCAAACATACTTTCAACAATGACTTACAAAATCAGTAAACTCAAATTCTAAAGGAGCAGAGGGGTTGGAGCTGCTTCTAGGACTGCCAGTTTAAGAGGTGAATATCACAAATCCCCATGGAAGATAGAGTTCAGTAGACACCTTCCAGGGTGTGTCACAGGCAAGGGAGTGTAGTCTCTTCTCCCCTATTCTATAGTTAACATCTGGAGACACTGATCGCCAGGTGCTTTTCTTAATCAGCCGAAACTTTAGCCAGCCTAAGATGTCCAGTGGTTCATTTGGAAATTAGTAACCGCAGATGGCATATATGGGAACTTTTCACCAAAATTTTCTAATAAATATAACATTATTTAGAAACAAATGTTGAACAAAACGTTGTTAGTAAACTTTTTCCAGATGGAAAGGGAAAAAGCCAGCCTACAACATTTCCACCTTATAACCTTTCACTAAAGGAGACAGAATCCCATTATAATAGCCAATTGCTAAAAATCATAGCACCGTGCAAGAAGTCCCATAAAAACCATGGGACTGAAAGGGGTGGGGGGGGATAGAATGTGGGCATAACATTCACAACCTTTATCAGAACTACATTTTTTAAAGGCAGTACTGGTTTTACATGTGTTAAATGTTTAAGAAACAGATTAACACTGCAAGTATGGCACTTTACCTTGAAGACCGGAGGCTGGCTTTGGAAGTGGGCATCAGAAGGGTTGCAGCTTGTGATGGAGATACTGTCAAGAGGTTAGGAGGAGGTTATCTGAAACTAGAGGGAACGTTTTAGCACCAGATATAGATGGGTGTGGCTCGATACCACAGTGATAGTCCAGGCGCCACACTCTTCAGTATGGTTTTTCCTGCAGTCAGAATTCCCACTTAGCAAACATGTTCAAATTGTTCCCTATATATTAATCATGCTTGGGTAAATCTGCATTTTTGAAACAGCTGAAGTGACTGTACAACAAAAGATTATTTGAATCAAAGCTTTCAAAATCCAGTGAAGCTACAGAATTTCAGAAACAAATTCTAGGACTAATAGTAAAAAAGTTGAAACATCTGTTAATTGGTTACCATGTGACTTGTTCACCCTGTCACACACCCTCCCTGAGGAGAAATTAAAGTTGCAATGGTAAGCCCACTTAAATTGAGCCTGGAGACATATGGTTATGTGTTTAAAAAAAAAAAAAAAAGTACAAGCTCCAGAAATTAGAATCTCGAGTCAGGGATCCGTCCTGGTTAGTGGATCTCTGAGGCACTACGTAGGACCTACTGTACTCCACTTTCACGTATGGCACTTGAGTTAGGGAGTCCAGATTTTGGTCTTGGCATACCATTCACATCTTTTTAACCAGTTATCAGTTCCATTACTGTCTAAACTCTGGGGGAAAGGGTTTATTAAGAGGTAAGACAGGGATGAACACTTAAGTCATCCTGAAATTACTCGCTTTTTAAAACCACAGGAACTAAAAAACTGCATCATCTTGTGTTTTCCTGATTAAGATACTCGAGTACCAACCAGTATAAAGGATTGAGGGTAAGGGGATGATCGCTGTTGGTTTACTTCCCACAAGTCTTTCTTTTGTATTATTCTGCTTTACAGAGCATAGATCATGTGTTATATAAAAACTGGTATGTTAGTTGGGAAAAACCAAATAGTATGTAATGCTAAATATTTCTAGTAGCTTTATAATCCCACAAGTAGATTTACTGTTTACTTATTTTACTATTACTGAGCTGTGTTCCCTGATGACTCAGTAGGCAAAGATTCTGCCTGCAGTGCAGGAAACTGGTTTGACTCCTAGGTCTGGGAAATGCCCTGGAGAGCATGGCAACCCACTCTAGTTTTCTTGCCCGGAGAATCCCCATGGACAGAGGAGCTTGGTGGGCTGTGGTCCAAAGGGTCGCAAAGTCAGACACAACTGTGCAACTGAACACAACATGGAAAGGCAATGCTATTTTTCAGCTGGGCTGAAAAATTACACCAAAGTCCAAGTCCCTGTCTTGAACTGTGATCCTATTCATTCTTTTGCCAGTTTTGTGCCAAATGAGTCTATGTTTTAAATTTTTTTTAATTCAAGTACTATATTCAACCTGAAAGACCAAAGCAAATGTCCTTCTAGAATTCACCACAAGACTCAAAGTGTTGGTTATTTAAATAAAATTGGTCTGTGACCCTATTACTGCCTCCACACAACTTTGTTTTTATTCACGCTGAAACTAAAGAATTTTGCAGCAGTGATCAGCATGTTTCAGATACCTGGGCCCTTCCCTGAACACAGGCATTTTCTCATAAGAACAGGGAAATAATATGATCTGAAGCCCATAAAAAACCTGTTGGTAGCAACGGAGGCCCTGGGACTTCGTACTCTCAGTACCAAGACTTATTTGGAGAACCGACTTCCAGGAAGATAGGCCTGAAAGTCATCTGGCTCCTCAAATCTCTACAGCCTCCCTTTCCTAACCTCTCTCTCAAAACTCTCATTTACCTCTGGAAACCCCTGATGAGGTCATTAAGTATGTAAACTGTACTGTATCCTTTTTCTCCCTGGGCTTGTACTTTCAAGACAATCTCATTTGTGTCTTGAGTCCTCCACCTCTCATCCTTCTGCCATACTGAGAAAACACTACCTCTTTCCCCCGCCCCCCTCATTTAATGTCTACCACACAGGACCATAAAAACTGGCCCCAGCTTACCAGGACCCTTTTGGCTACTGAGCAAATCCTAGCCTTGACAACATAACCCAAGTATTTTCCATTCCTCAAGACCAGGACCTGACCCTGGCCCCCTCACTCCTAGGAAATGGACAAGGACAATCTGTTGGAGCTGCCCAATATTTCCTCACGTGCCTTGCCATGACCTCATTCTGACCAAGATTACTCAGTTCCTCCTCCCCATTTAACTGCGCCTTTGTTCTTTACCTAGGAAGCCATCTCCCCATCTTCTGACCACATCACTACTTTCATGAGGGCAACATTTATCATTTTGTAGTACTCGTGGACAGTGGTATTCACTAAATATATGGTGCCTGTATTCATATTGCACACCTTTTTTGGCTTATTCATAAATGCAAAACCACTCTTGACAGAATGATTTACTAGACACCAACTAATGATTTCGTGTTCATCTGCAACCCACCACAAACTCCAAGGGAACAAGAGTCAGTTTCTCACCATCCACTAGATGGCACCATTGGTCGGTGACTTAGGACAGGCTTCCAGCTGGGACAAGGTGGACAAATCCTGAGAGTCTTGCCACTCGTTCTGGCAGAGATCTTCAATTAGGCTACACTAGGATTATGACACAGTATGATAAAGATTACTGTCTAGAATGATTCAGTAAATAATAGCTGTTACTATTATCACAGGTCACATCTTTTCAGATAGGTTGTAAATACACCCTGTAGCAGACTGCCTCACTCTGGGTTTGTTCATCTTTTAAAACAACAAAACTTCAGTCACAACTCCTCAAAGACGAAAAAGGGAACTACAGAAAGTGGACATTACGATTTCTACAAGGGATTTTAAGGATGAGCTCCGCTTTCAGTGGGTGGTCTCCAACTTCTTGGGGAACAGTAGCGGGGGTGCAGTGGGGAGTATGCGCCTGAGAGGAACTTGGTGACCAGGCCGCTGGGCCACAGTAGGAAAGTGACAACAACCCGAGCGCGGCCCAGGAAAAGTGGCCCAGGACTGCTAGTCTAGACCTCTCCCCTCGGCTCTGCTGCCAATCTGGTATGCAAGTTTACATAAGTCCCACCTTCAGGGCCTCAATTTCTTTTAGAAAATAGGTCTTAAAGATCCTAAAAATTTTAACATCACATAAAAATTGGTTCCAGCCAAAGCAATCTTGAAAAAAGAACAAAAGCCAAAAGGTATCATGCTCCCTGACTTCTGAACTACATTAAGAACTACAGTAACTGAAGTAGTAGAGTACCGCGCAAAAACAGCGATGCAACAAAACAGCCCAGAAACCAACTCCCACACACTCGGCCAACTAAGCTCCTCAGTAAGTGCTGCTGGGAAAACTGGACAGCTAACATGTAAAAGAATGAAATTAGAACATTCCCCAACAAAAAAGTAAACTCAAAAGGGATAAAAGACCCTAATGTTAAGACCAGAAATCATAAAACTTTTAGAAGAAAACAGGCAGAACACTCATAAATCACAACTTTTTTTTTTTTTAATCTGTCTCCTCAGGAAAAGGAAACAAAGGCAAAAATAAACAGGTGAGACCAAAGTGAACAAAAGTTCTTGTCCGACAAAGGCAACCACTGACACAGACAACTTACTGAATAGGAGAAAATACTTGTGTTATGACTAATATAGGTTAGTATCTGAACTATATAAACATCATTAATTAAATGTGGACAGTAAATTTAAAGACATTTTTCCAAAGAAGACAGATGGCCCACACACATGAAAAGATGCTCAACATTGCTAGTGAGAGAAATGCAAATCAAAACCACAATGAGACACGACCTCCCGTGTCAGTATGGCTGTGAAATGTAGTATTACTTGGCCTTAAGGAAAAAGAAAATTCTGCCATTTGCATTAATATGGATGGACCAGTACGGTGCTATGCTTAGTGAAATACATCAGAAGGACAAATCCTGTATATTATCACCTTAAAAGATGATTGTAACAAAAACAGATTCACAAATAGAAAACAAACTACTTACTGGTTACCACTGGGGACATAGAGGTGGGGAGGGCCAAGACTGGGTTACGGGGTTAAGAGGTACAAAGTACTGTGAATAAAATAAATAAGCTGCAAGGATATACTGAACAGGGAATACAGCTGATATTTTGATTTTAAATGAGTAAAATCTATAAAAATAACAAATCACTGTATGTACACCTGAAACTAATAAAACCCAACTACAGTTTTTTTAAAAGTATCTATACAGTGTTAAAAGCAGAAAGATAGTGTTTTAATGTTTTGAATTATCTAGAGACAAAGTATTTTCATTATTTCAATAACCTTGTGTTAAAACACTAGGGATAGACAATGGCTTCAAGAATGATTTTTAAAGTATCTTATTTCCTCATAAGCATGGTTTCTGAATTCAGTATGGACTTACATACTAACTTTCTCAAAGAAATGTTTTTGTTGACATTCTGTGAAAAGCTGAGAGTAAGAATTTAAAACTGCTTTCTAATGCCCAGTTATCTGGGTTCAAAAGCAGAGGCCACCACTAAGGACGGACAGGAGTGTACTCCACTCCCAGTACACGCATAATTCAATTTCATTTAGTGGAAGAAAGCTTTCCCTAAATCCCTTTCAGGGCTTTAAGCTACACAGAGAGAAGAGAGCACCTACAAACCCCAGTTAGGAGATGGGCCACGCGCCTTGTGGAATAGTGTTTTAAGCATCCACTCTGCTGGCTCAGTTGGTAAAGAATCTGTCAGCAATGCAGGAGACCCTGGTTCGATTCCTGGGTCGGGAAGATCCCCTGGAGAAGGAAAAGGCAACCCACTCCAGTACTCTGGCCTGGAGAATCCCATGGACTGTGTAGTCCATGGGGTAGCTAAATCAGACTTTCACTCACTCCATGGAGACAGTTAGGTTGCTGCAAACGTACCAAGTCATCTGGTCAAAAGGGATATACTGGGTTGGCCAAAAAATTTCTTCGGTTTTTAAGTAAAAATGAGACACATTTTTTGTTTTCACCAAGAACTTTATTGAACAATCTCAATCACTATTTTGTTCCACTACCTTTTGCCAATTTTCAGGCAACTTCATAATCCCATCTTCCCAATACTTTTATCCTTTCAAGCAAAGCAAGCTGTTCCAGGTACCTTAACAGTCTTCCAGGGAATTGACATTTTTTTCCATTGAGAGAATTTTGTAAAGACCCAAATACGTGGAAATCCGGAGGTGCAATGTCTGGTGAGTACAGTGGATGAATCAGAACTTCCCAGTCAAGTGGTCAGTTTTGCCTGATCATCAAAGAAACGTGAGCTGATGGCAGATGACGCACTGTCTGTTGAACAATTCCAGACACTATTTGTCGAGCGCTACTTTCCCTTGGTCTAACTGGAAGCGGTACACTTGGAATTGTTTGGTTTTCCAGAGGAGCTCATAATAGAGGACTGACTCCCTTCCAATCCCACCATATCTACATCACCACCTTCTTTAGATGAAGACTGGCCTGAATTAAGTGTGGTTGGTGGTGGTTCATTTCACTTGCCCCAAGATCTCTGCTGTTTTACCTCGTGGAACAGTATCCACTTTTCATTGTCACATTGCCCATTCCTGTTCTAAAAATGAATGTTTTCATTAGAGGATCGTGTGTAGAAGTACGGTCAAGGTTTCTTTTGTAACTTATGTAGAACTCAAACATCAAAGGGAATAACATAATCAAACTGGTGCAACTGATTTTCAAATTTGAGTTGGATATTTTGAAGTATGTCGGGATTGTTCTCAATGTCTCGATTTGATCGCTATCAACTTCAACTGGTCTACCCGACTGTGGAGCATCGTTCAGCAAGAATCGCCAACTTGACAAACCTCTTGACACATTCCATCAGTCAGAACACCTCCATACACTGCACAAATCTTTTTTTGCATTTCAGTTGCATTTTTACCTCTCTTGAAATAATAAAGCATAATATGTCGAAAATATTTTCTTCCATTCTCAAAGTGAAAGTGGAGTCGCTCAGTCGTGCCTGACTCTTTACGACCCCATGGACAGTAGCCTGCACCAAGCTCCTCCGTCCATGGGATTTTCCAGGCAAGAGTACTGGAGTGGGTTGCCATTTCCTTCTCCAGGGAAATCTTCCTGACCCAGGGATTGAACCCAGGTCTCCCGCATTGTAGGCAGACGCTTTACCATCTGAGCCACCAGGGAAGTCCTCCATTCTCAAAATTTAAGCTACATAGAAATTGACCAATTTTGGTAACTTTTTAAAAGTGCACACTGATGTACAGTTGTCACAATACAATCTAAACTGTTTTGAGTGATGTTAAAGACAACTAAGTGCTACCAGAACCAGCTTATGGAAAAAACCAAATGAACCTTTTGGCCAACCCAATACATTCTACTGATAGACTCAAATACAAAATCTAAAAACAAGATGAAACAGGAGTACTAAAAAGTGTGAATGAATGCTTCAAAGACAATGGGGAAGTAAGGTTAGTCTACTTAACATGATGTTAGTGGGAGTGCACAGAGCAGGGCCTTGTGGAATACTGCTGAAAGCAATGGGGGGCGGGGAAGGGAGATGGCAGAGGAAGAAAAGGAGGGTGTCTTACAAAGTGTTCACATCAAAACATAACATCTCATTTTTAAAAGTAAAATGGGCTAATAACAGTGTCATTACTGGCACAATCTTTCAAATCTCAACTCTTATAAGGAAGGTTAGGCAAGCAAAGTATTCCGAGTCTAGGATACTACAACACTGAGATGGACAATCAACAGAGAACACAACTCTGATCCTATTTTAAGAAGCTAAGTTTATTTTTGGTCTCACCTGCACCACGATGGGCACCCGAGAAAAGGGACCTCTGCGTGGCCACTTCATCTCACCGTCCTGCTGGCTTCATCACTAGACTGTGGGCCCAGCCCTGTCCCCTCAGCCCAGCTGCCCCTGTCCCCTCAGGAGATGCCGTTCACCCATATTTTCGCCTCTCCCCCAGTGTACGCCTTAGACACACCCAGTGGCTTATACCCTTCTCTTTCACTTACACCTTCCTCTTCTCCCCACTCCTGGGACATCACTGGACTCTGCAGAGAGGAGATCCAAGTAGCGCTCCACTACCTCTGCTCTGCACTGGAGCGCGGCTGCCTCCAGCCTCAACACTGTCCCTGTGTGCCAGCCCACGAAGGCCGGGTACACAGAGGCTCAGCGACTTCCTTGTTCTCTTCCACCATAGCTGTAGAGGTAGCTGACTACAAAACATGAAGGAAATCCCTAATGTATCAAAGTAATTGTTTGACAGAACATCTTCAAATTCATGTTCAAAATTTCCAACACAGAAGCTGAACAAAACTTGCTTTTAACAAAGGTATAAAATACAATTACTTTATTGATTACAATCAAATACTGCCAACTAGCATTACTTCACTCGTGCATCATTAAAAACAAAAGGATATTTCCTTGATATTTTCAAATGACGCATTACACAATAAACAAAAAAAGTTAGAACTTAAAATGCACCCTGATTAATAATGTAAACTGGTAATTAAAAAAAGCATAACTAATAATTTGGTTCCTTTCTTCATAAATGGAAATTTAAATATCTCTCCTGATAGTCTTGAGGTTATCATTATGTTACGAGTAGTGCAAAGTGTGGCACAGTTTCTTCTAGAAAGGTGTGTCTTACACACCTTACTGGACAAAGGAAACGTGCATGACAAGACGCGTACAGTCAATGCATGATAGAAAGCATGTTTCAAATACAAGGCAGCCCCCCAGGCAACCATATTATTCAGGTTTCGCATTATCGTTTATGGCATTACAGATTAATTACACAGAACATACTTCTATAAATTTTAACCCTGAAGATAAAAATAAATGTTGCTTGAAAAAAATTATTCCAGGTAGCCATTTGGTTTGTATCAGGAGAAAGTGAACCTCCAACAGTTTCGTATCTGCCAGGTCTGGAATCACTCACTGGAGTCAGTAAATGAGACGCGCGACATGCTCCGCGGTGACTGTGCCGAGTCCTGCCTAGCCTCTTCTCTGCAGTGTGCCTGGCGCAGCATCTCCGGGACTACCCTTGCACGCGGCTTTCCCTTCTTCATTGGCGCTAGATTATCTGTATTACCATATTATTTCCTCTCTTTACCTCTTCTATGGCCTTCCCTTTTAATTATTCATAAATCCTTTCAGAAAATCCTCAGAGAGCTCCATGAGGGGAAGTTCTGGAGATGGGAAATCCAAGGGAGGAAGATTGGGTATTGGAATATCCTTGGCTTTCCCAGTGTTTGAGGCAAACTTCTGCCAGGTTGAAGAGGCTGTTGCAGTTTCTGAATGTGGTGGCAAGCTCCATAACTCTGACTTTTCTACAAAATCAGCATCTACATCAAGCTCCTTTTCTATTGGGCCTTTTAGAAGTCTGGCCTTTTCTGCCTTTAGCTGTTTATTCTCTCTCCGTAATCTTTCATTCTCAGCCACGAGGAATTCCACATGCCTCTTCAAATCTGCAATTTTGGTGGCCTGTTCCTCTATAATTGTTTTATCATCTTTTGGGGCTTTGCTTCCAATGCACGGCTCTGCTGGCTCCCTCTTCTGCTGAAGTAAAAATAGTAGTGTGTCTGGATCCCTGTCAAAGACCCCCTGAATTTCAGGCAAGTGTTTCTCTGTGGAAAGGCTGTACTTCTGAGAGAGCAGGGGGCTCTGGCCGTCTGCATCCTCAGCCGAGGGTCTGTGAGATGCCTGAAGCTGGGCAGCTGCTTCCTTGTCTGTGCTCTGCTGGGCTTTCAGTCTCTCCTCCCGCTTTGCCCTCTTCCATCTCTCCTGGATGAGGAGGAGCTGTTTCATGTGGCTATCCCTTTGCAGTTCCAGTGATAAGTGAGCCTATTACACAGAAAGAAAGGTACAATTTAACATTTTTTTAAACTCTCTTTAATAATATCCAGTAAATGCTATTCTAGTATCTTCCTTTCTGAATAAGCCAGTATCACTTGAATTTTTTAAATTTATATTATGTTTGTAATTCTACAGAATGCCAAACATTTTCCAAAATAATAAATAGTCTTTCTAGGTAAGCTACTACCATCTTTATTCATAAACAAAACACTGTTTAAGAAGTCAGAGTAAGTTCTATTCCAATTCCAAATCAACACACTGAATCGAATCTTTTTTGAATGTGCCTCAGCCCTCGCAATGCTATTTGTACTCAGCTTAAAATCAGAAAATTTCTAGTTTGGACTTCTATTCTACAACTAGCTAAAGTCCTTCTAGCAGCAAGGGTCCCATGCATTGTCTGTATCACACTGATAACACAAGAAGTTCTGACAGTCAAAAGGGAGTGCCCAGAATGGAACACAACTTCTACAGAATTGGTATTTTCTCCCCTGTCACTGAGATCCCTCAGATCTCCTTAAGTCAATTAAAGATTTACCAAATAACTCCTCTGTATCTGCCACTTTTATTATCAGGAAATCACCTTTGGTTGAAGATTTAGCTTTGTATAAAGGCACTTTAAAACCCTAGGCAGGCCCTCCCCAAACACAGAAGACAATGTAAAGCCACTAGTGAAATAAAAGTGCCAGAACCGCTTAGGAGTTCAGGAAAAGACAGGTGTGGATTTAAATGGTCTTTGACAGGCAAAGGAAAGACCAAGTGGTTTCCCCTTGGCCAGGCCAGCTTGCTTACTGTGAGCTAAGTATCAGAAAAGGCATTAAGAGGGGTCTCTCAAAGACACACATGCCAATCTAAGGTCTATGAGAAAACCCTAGGAAAAAAAGGACAAGCAGTGTCTGCATGCCATCAGCAGCAATTTAGTCTTGATTTTTACTTTATATTGGAGTACAGTTGATTTACAAAGTTGCATTAGTCTCAGGTGTACAGTAAAGTGAATCAGTTACAAATGTACATGTATCTACTCTTCTAGATTCTTTTCCCATAAAGGTCATCAGAGTATTTTTTTTTTTTTTACATCACAGAGTATTGAGCAGAGGTCCCTGTGCTGTGAAGTAGGTCTTTGTTGATTATCTATTTTATATATAGTAGTATGTGTATGTCAATTCATTTAATTTCCTTTAGAAAAACTAATCTCTTCCCCATTTTATGTATTTTTGACGGCAGTGTTTTGGGAGGAGCCATATTTCCCTTCAAGAACTTTATTTTATACACAATTCAAGTCTCCACAAGAAAACCTTTCTAACCCTTGTGGGAAATATTAAAATTGTCTCACCTGCTCAGACTGTGTTAGCTTCATGGCTTCAGAAAGATATGCTGGTTTAAAAAAAAAAAACAGGGCACATTAATATATGTCATCATTTTGTTATTAAAAGATCCAAGCACGAGTTTTAATACTCTTCCTGTGACAAAGAGAACTGGTCTTAGAAGCAATTCTGCTACACAGTTATATCTTATTCCTGAAAAGGATTTTTTAAAAAAGGATTCTTAACTTCCTCAAAGAAGGGATCTGTGATAATCAAATGGAGATTGATTCATACTTCACCTGGAGGAGCTGGTTCTTTTAAATCACTGTAGATTTCACAGTTAAGGAAGTAAAGATGACATAATCAGAAAAACAGAATTAGGGAAGATTAAAATCATATAAAAACCTATCAAAATCCTATTATGCTCATACAAATATCAAGATATTAACTATCAATTACTTTTTACCCACATGAATACCTAGACTATCATTTTGGCCTCCTACCAAACCATTTTATTGAATTGTTTCTAAGTTATATCATCAGCCTACTATGAATTTGGTAGTTAAAAGTCTAAAGAACTCACCGACATTTATAATAAGCAGCTGCAGGCAGAATTATGAAGTTTATGAAAATGAGCTAATTGCTGGAAACCATGGAGCCATGTTTCCCTTCAAGAGCTCATGATGCCTTTGTGAACTATACTCCCAGCCCTTTCCCACTTTATCTTTCTGTGGAGTTTATATTTTGTTGTATTCCTCTGTAAGCCCTTTTATAGCTTGTCTGGAACAAGATGGAGTATAAATAACAAGTATTATTAGCAACAGTAAAAATTAACAAGTAGTAACGGGCCTCCCTGGTGGCTCAGAGGTTAAAGCGTCTACCTGGAATGAGGGAGACCCGGGTTCGATCCCTGGGTCGGGAAGATCCCCTGGAGAAAGAAATGGCACCCCACTCCAGTACTCTTGCCTGGAGAATCCCATGGAGGGAGGAGCCCGGTAGGCTACAGTGCATGGGGTCGCAAAGAGTCGGACACGACTGAGCAACTTCACTTTCACTTTTCACTTTCAGTGTTAGTAACAAGTTGTGTCCAATCAATCCTCATTTTTTATCTCCTCCTCACTATAAACTTTTTGGCATCTCTCACACATTAAGCTCCTTCTTGCCTTTTTGCTGACACTACAGGCACTGCTTTCTGTCTATTCTTAATCCAAATATTTTAATGATTTTCTAAGTTCGTGACTTGGAACTATTGTCTGCCAGGTTCTATCACAGTCTTTAAGACAGACTAACTGGATGCTCCCTCTCCATCAGAAAACAGAGTTGGTTATACAGCCTTTGTTCCACCCATATTAAATTTTTTTTCCTCAACATTCTTTTACTCCTATATTAAGTCTGTATAACTGCATACAGACCATCTCTTTTCCTCTTCTTCAGGTTTAAGTCTGCTGAGACATTCTATTCCTCACTGTGAAAGTGTGGGTGAGTTTCTCTGGGCATCCCTCCCATTCCCTCCGCACACGTCTATCTCCCTGTATGAGCTCCAGTTTGCTTTACGTTCAGTTTCTCAACCAACCAAAGTTTCACAAAACTATGCTTAACCCAAATGGAATGCCTCCCTTTGTAGAATCCTGAAACTATAACATGACAGAAGACACCCAAGGACTGAGTTCCCAAAGAGCAGAGAACTCAGCAAGAGTCACACTGTCATTTAAAAGATTTACCCAATGTCATTTTAAAATCTGAGCCTTTAAAAGTTACTTTAAAAGAAAAAAAATTATTTAAAAAATTATTTTAATTAGAGGATAATGACAATATTGTGGTGGTGGTTTTTAATCTGTTTGCATGGTAATGAATCTGTCCCACAGCCAAGTGCCCGCCATGACAAAAATGTCAGGAGAGAATACTCATCTCAGGAAATCTAACAGTGTGGTTAAACTCCTTCCTTCAACCATGATACAAGGCTAGTATTTAAAGTAAATACTAAGCAGGCGATGAGGAAAAGGAATTAAGACTATCTGAAGAATCTATTACTTTTTAACATCATCCAACCAGTCCATTCTGAAGGAGATGAGCCCTGGGATTTCTTTGGAAGGAATGATGCTAAAGCTGAAACTCCAGTACTTTGGCCACCTCATGCAAAGAGTTGACTCATTGGAAAAGACTCTGATGCTGGGAGGGACTGGGGGCAGGAGGAGAAGGGGACGACAGAGGATGAGATGGCTGGATGGCATCACTGACTCGATGGACATGAGTCTGAGTGAACTCCGGGAGATGGTGCTGGACAGGGAGGCCTGGTGTGCTGCGATTCATGGGGTTGCAGAGTCAGACACGACTGAGTGGCTGGACTGAACTGAACTGCTCCTCTATCATGAACCTGTCGAGCTGCCACAGCCTATCTGCACACACACAGCACTGACTGCACAACCAAGACTGCTGTGCTCCGGGTCAGTTCTGTGACACCGCACCCTCAGGAGAGGGTTCAGGTCGAGGTCTATTTCCAGGTATAAACACACACTCTCAAGTCTGCTCACCTTCCGAAAAGCTCACTCTGAGTGCTAAACATTGTTAATGGCTGTTACCAACTTCCCATTTAAGCTTTTGCCCTTTTTGCTGTCTGTGAAAGAAAAGAAATCCACATAGAGACTGGGCTGCATAAGACTGACAAGGGAGAGCTGCAGCAACCCAGTTACAGCTGCTGACCAAGGATTAAGCAGTACAGTCCTCTAACAGTGTGAGTTCTTGGTAGTTTATAGCTTCTTTAACATTTTTTTCAATAGAGTGTGGTAAAAATAAGTACTCCTCCTCCTCCTCCCTACCCCCTGTCAGACTGAAGGTTTTCTTTCTGAGTTTGGTATCTCAGCTGATCAAGTAACCTCTACACATTCACAAAGCACTATCAGAACACTACCCAGCATAGAGGATATGAGTCCTTAGCGCTGTAGTCTCAGGGTCTCCCCTGCTCTTCAAAGGAGGCCCCTTCTTCTGCTAGTGAATTCTCTCACTTCAGGCTTTTGTTTCCAACATTCCTCAGATGAGGACCTTCCCCTGCTGCGTCTCTAACATGATTTCCAAACACTAAGCTGCTTACTCTCAGGATATATTTACATCCACACCTCCCAAAACAGCTCTGTTCAAGCCCAGATGTTAAGTTAATTTAGATAACACTGAGTTCATTCCGTCCACATTAATTCTCAAACTAGCATCACATTCACAACTCTACTCTGAAACACAACACAAGGCTATTTTCAAACAAGTCTAAACTCCACATCAAATCAGCTGGCTGGGATTAAGTAACCACACTTAAAGTTGTACCTCCAAAATTAGCGCTAATGGAATCCAACAAACTGCCTTTATCTTTTCTACCCCTGACAAAGTCAAAGAATTTAGATAAAGAGAAAGGGGGACAGGTGTTTAAAGCCCAGCATTAATTTTAAGTCTTCCAATGAAAACAGGAATATAGACTAGGAATGAAAGACACTTCCCTCCCAAGCAGGAAGGGAAGATCCCACGTGCTGCTGAGCACCTAAGCCTGCAAGCTGCACGACTGAGCCCAGGCTGTGCGCGCAGCTGCTGAAGCCCGTGTGCCCTCAACCCTGTGCTCTGCGGCAGGAGGAGCCACCACCACGAGCAGCTGGGGCACCGCAACAAAGGCCCAGGACAGCCAAAAGTAAAAGTGACGAATAAATCTTAAACAACAACAACAACTTTTATACCTTTTATATACTCAGAATATCCTACCAATCAGAGACACTGCTTTGGGAAAGCAAGTGTTCTCTTTTCTTGCTCCAAGTAATAAATCCTTCCTTCTCTGGGGGAAAAAAAGAATATTCTGCCAATCAACACACAATCCACACTGTGAGGCATGGCCAAGTAGTGATAATAATAAATTTAAAACCACAAAGATTTATGGGATACATACAATGTGCTCAGCCCTACAGCTGAAGGATACACTTCAGTGGCAAAACTAACTCTTCAAACGTAAGGCTTGAAATTTTCTCTCAAAATTAGACTTTAGGTGAAAATCGCTGACATAGAAGGACTTTTCTAAACCAGTCTCCACTGTGCTGTCTATATTGCAGCAGTAAGGCAACATAGGAGAAGATTCTGCCAGGAAAAAACAGGACACTGATTATGGTACTGACCTCAGGGAAAGGAGGTGCCTTTCTCTAGCAGGAAGACTACAGGGCCTGCTCGAAGAATGGTGGCCACACCGACTTAGGGTGTACCACTCCCACTCCTAAGCTTTCAGGTTCGTTACTCGGCCAACAGAAACCAGTCTGTACAGAACAGACCCTGGAGAGTTATTTCTGAGTTCAAGATATACTAACTTTTATGACTGGGATAAAATAAGGTGTTTGAAAGGAATCCAGTAATTCTAAATGTCATACCTAAAGAAGGTCATCAGCGGCATGATACTACAGGCATGAATGTATAGATGAAACATTCAGAAGGGAGCTAAAGAAAGACCACAGGAAAGGGTTTTGATGGGTTTTCCATTATCAGCACCTTAGGAAACAGAAACTCAGTGAAAATTAATTGGCTGGAATTAAATTATAATCCCAGAACCCAAAATGGCTAAATATTTGAAATCCAAACTCCTCTAAAACAACTAAGATGAACTGACAGACACTTACTGCAATCACTTCTGTCTCTGGGGAATCTTCCGGCTCAGAAGGTTGTGTCCAGGCATCATCTACCAATAAGGCATATTCAATTTCCATGATTTAGAAAGACTAGGCTAAGAGGAGCTGGAAAACCTAACACACTAACTTGAAGCTGTGTTCCAGTGGGTCAGTACTCAGTGTGGCGTATATGCAGGGCAAGAACACATCATTACTCTTGTGACTTTCATCCTAAATACTATGTTGAGAGGCACTGGAAAAAAGAAACTGCCAAGCAGTTTCAGACTCAGTACTACTTAAAAAGAATACTCACCTGCAGCCTTTTTGTGACAAGAAATAGCCTCTTCGTATTTCCCTGCAGCTAACAAACGATCTGCTCGTCTGCTCTGTTGATGGGCCTAGAAGAAAAACATTCCTGAGTTCGTTACTTAAAAAAAAAACAAAACACAACTTTTAAGACAGTAACGCTGTTTGTTGCCACATGTGCCAAACCATTACAACTCTATCTAAAACTGGGGAAATCTAATGTGTAGTATCTGAAAGGACTGGTAACTTCTTTCAACTCTATTAATAAATTATCAAGGTTAATACCAGGCACTAACTCCTTCAAGGTGCTCACATTCGTCAAAGATTAACCAAGAGTTAAAATCAGATTGTTACTCAAAACGTATACTTTCTTGTTTTTTAATTCATTCTTTCTTTTCAACATTTAAGTTACTGTTTACATTTTAAAGATAAAAAATTCATACATTATACAGTTGAGGAATTAATGACACCAATATTTAATGTTATGGTGGATATTTTTTCAGGTACAACTCACCCAAACAACAAACTCAGAAGTACTGAACACATATTTGGATTAACTAAGTAGTCACTTGTCTCCTTACATCTGTGTTACATTTAAGAATTATTACAATTCTGTGAGATGTGTTTCACCTCTTACAAAAGGGAGCTCCCTAGACTCATAGCGGTCACATATCTTACATTAAGTTATATGGTTAGCAGGCAAGGAGAAACTGAAGTCTTCCAACTAGGCTAATGTTTTCCTCACTAACAAACTCACAGATAATTTAACAAAGCTAGTCAAAGTGGAAAAAGCACTACACACGTATGTTCATAGCAGCATTATTCACAGTAGTCAAAAAGAGGAAGTAACCTAAGCATCAATAGAAAAATGAACAAAATGTTGTATATATGTACCGTGTAAAATCAGCCTGAAGAGAGAGGAAACTGACCCATGCTGTAACATGGATGAACTTTAAGGACTTGAAGCTAATAATGAAATATGGCATGAGCCACCTAAAGGAAAACAAACACTGCATGATCCCACTTATGAGGGATCTGTGCTCAGTCTTTCAGTCATGTCTTGACTCTCTGCGACCCCACGGACTGTAGCCCACCAGGCTCCTCTGTCCACGGGATTCTCCAAGCAAGAGTACTGGAGTGGGCTGCCATGCCCTTCTCCAGGGATCAGCCCAGGGACTGAACCCTCATCTCCTGTGTCGGCAGGCTGATTCTTTACCACTGAGATATCTGGGAAGCCCAAAGACATATCTAAAGTAGTCAAATTCATAAAGCCTGAAAGTAGAATGGTGGTTGCCAGAGACCGGGGGAAAGAAAGGTGGGACGTGCTTATTCATTGGGGGTAGAGTTTCACTTTTACAAGATGAAAAAGTTCTGGACATCTGCTGCACAAAAATGTGAATATTCTTAACACTAATGAACTGTACATTTAAAAATTACAGATGGCAAATTTGGGAGATCTCTGATGGTCTAGTGGTTAGAATCGGTGCTTTCACTGCCACAGCCCAGGTTCAATCCCTGATCAGGGAACTGAGATCCTATAAGCCACATGGTGTGGTCAAAAATTTTTTTAATTAAAAAAAAAAATCAGAGATTCTTACTCTTCAAAGAGTAAACAAACTTTTTCTCTAAGTTTCAATTCATTCCTAAAAAAGGGGGGCAGGTAACAAGAAATGACTATGGGCTGAAAATAATTTCAACCATGGAGTCTTGGACTGAAGAAAGAACACATGTTCTGAACACAGGAATATTAGATAGCATCCAGAAATGATAGAGATCTTTGGGAAGAGAACGTACATGATGAAGAAAACTAAGTTACGACCAACATGATTTCTCCAAGAAATGTATTGTGAGTATAGCTTAAACAAGTGACACTCCGGTTCTAGGTAGGGGGAAAAAAATGAAAGAATCAAAGGCTTTACCTTTCTAGGCTTTGAAAGAACCCTCTAGAAGAGACAGTGTTCTCTTGAAATCCAAAAGTACTTTCTAACTAGGATGGCACAGTGTAGGCAAAGCCCTACCAAGAACCTGGGCCACTGGGCACAAGTCCTCACTCTCCCACTGCTAAGTCGCTTCAGTCATGTCCAACTCTGTGTGACCCCATAGATGGCAGCCCATCAGGCTCCTCTGTCCCTGGGATTCTTCAGGCAAGAACACTGGAGTGGGTTGCCACTTCCTTCTCCAATGCATGAAAAGTGAAAAGTGAAAGGAAGTCACTTAGTCGTGTCCGACTCTTAGCAACCCCACAGACTGCAGCCCACCAGGCTCCTCCATCCATGGGAGTTTCCAGGCAAGAGTACCGGAGTTGGTTGCCAGTGCCTTCTCCGCACTCTCCCACTAAAAGCAGCCATATTATCTGGGCCTTCAGGGTCTGTTTCCTCACTTGTAAAATGATGGAGTTAGACCACATCTGTGCTTCTTAAGTTTTAACTGAATCTGAATGCCCTGCGAAATACATTCTAACGCTGTGTCTTTTGTTTCTGTCCAATGACATCAATCCCTTTCTACCTTGGACCGTATTTATGAAGCTCCCTAGTTAAACTTCAAGTTTCACAAAAAGAGAATATTTTTTCTTTCTCATATCCTTTTTCATCATGGTTTATTACAGGATATTGAATATACTTCCCTGTTATACAGTTGGTCCTTGTTGGTTATCTTCTTTATATACTGTAGGCTATGTCTGCTAATCCCAAGTTGCCCCACCCCATTTCCCCTTTGCTGACCATGAATTTTCTGTGAGACTGTTTCTGTTTTTTTGTGTCATATTTTTAAATACCACATATAAGTGACCTCATATGGTATTTCCTTCTCTGACTTACTTCACTTGTTATGATAACCTCCAGGCCCATCCATGTTGCTACAAATGGCATTATTTCATTTTTTTGTGGCTGAGTAATATTCCATGTGAACATATGACACAACACCTTTATCCATTCACCTGTCCATGAACCTGTTTCCATGTGTGGGGTACTGTAATAGTGCTGCTATGAAAATAGGTGTGTATGTATCTTTTAAACTGGAGTTGTGTCCGGATATATGCACGGGAGCGAGACTGCTGGATCGTATGTACAGCTATTTTTCGTTTAAGGGACTCCAACACTGTTTTTCACAGCAGCTGTACCAACTTACATTCCCACCAACAGTTCTGAATTCCTTTTCCCACACTCTCTCCAGCATTTTTAATTTGTAGAATTTTTTTAGTGATGGTCATTCTGACTGATGTGAGGTGGTATCTCATTGTAGTTTTGATTTGAATTTCTCTAACAATTAGGAATGTTGAACATCTTTTCATGTGCCTACTGGCCATCTGTATATCTTCTTTGAAGAAATGTGTGTTTGGGTCTTCTGCCCATTTTTAATCAAGTTGTTTATTTTTTTGTTATGAGCTGTTAGCATATTTTGGAAATTAAGCCCTTGTCAGTCAGATAGCTTGCAAATATTTTCTCCCATTCTGTAGGCTGTTTTTCTGTTTATGGCTTCCTTTGCTTTGCAAAGCTTCTAAGTTTGATTAGGTCCCGTTTGTTTATTTCTATTGCCTTGGGAGACTACCCTAGGAAAACATCGCCATGATTTATGTCAGAGAATGTTTTGCCTATGTTCTTTTCTAGGAATTCAATGTTGTCATGTCAAGTCTTTAAGCCATTTTGAGTTTATTTCTGTCTATGGTACGAAATAAACTTTTTTTTTTCTTTTTTTTTCATTTCAAAACCAGAGAAACCAAAAGTTCTCAAGTGGTAAGACCAGGATCTCATGGCTCTTCCAACTCCCCTAAAACTTCTCCATGTAAAATTCAATCTCTGATCACTCTGCCACTTCAGGAGTTACATCTCATTTTAAAACGCACACCTACTCTAGTTATCTGGCACATGAGCAATCAAATTCCCTATTAAAATACAAGTCCTACACCAAATTCTTGTTAGACATCCAGCAAATGCTGACTGTTGAGGTTTTCAAATCTCAACTTGAGCATTTATTAGACACTGGAACTTGGCTTTAACTTCCTGCCCAAGTTTTCTCATCTTTAAGATGAGAATGTTATGAAAATTAAATGAGTTAAAAGACAATAAAAGGGACTTGCCTGGTGGTCCAGTAGTTTAAAATCTGCCTTACAATGCAGGGAAGGTGGGTTCCATCCCTAGTCAGGGAACCAAGATTCCACATGCCGTGGGGCAACTAAGCCCACCCACTGCAACTACTTAGCCCACACTCTGGAGCCCATATATCGCAACTAGAGAGCCCACACACCGCAGGCACCAAGCCCGCGCGCCACAGCCAGAGAGAAGCTGGGCCCCTGCGCCCCGATGAAGAGCCTGTGTGCCACAACTAAGGCCCAACACAGTCAACTAAATATTATTTTTAAAAAGAATTTAAAAGCATCAGAGCTATCTACCACCATAAAATGTATAATGTGGTAGAAGAGACTAAACTGCATTCTCTTTCAACTAAAGATACTGCACAAAACTTACTTTCATGTAGTTCTTATTTTTAAAACAATTTTTAAAGATCTTTCTTAAAGCAAAGATTATATGGTCATTTATTTATATCTGTTTTGTTATATACAGAACATTCGATCCAAAAGCAACAAAATACACATTCTTCAAGTGCTCAAAGAACATCTTCCAGGATAGATAATAGTGGTAGACCACCAAACAAGTCTTAATAAACCTAAAAAGACTGAAATCATTTCAAGGCATCTTTTCCAGCCACCACAGAAACTAATTACAAGAAGAAATAAATTACAAGAAGAAAACTGGAAAAAACTGTAACTATGTGGAGATTAAATAGCATGCCACTGAACAATGAATAGGTCAAAGGAGAAATCAAAAGAGAAACAAAAAATACTTTGAGACAAATGAAAATGGAAATAAAACATACCAAAACTTATGAGATGCAGCAAAAGCAATTCTAAGAGGGAAGTTCATATGGATAAAAGCCTACCTTGCAGAACCAGAAAAATCTCCAATAATCTAACTTTACACCTCAAGGAACTAGGAAAAAAAAATGATGCCCAAGGTTAGTAGAAGAAAGGAAATAACAAAGATCAGAGCAGAAACAGACAAAATAGAGATTAAAAAAAAAAAACAAAAACAGAAAAGATCAGTAAAACCAAGAGCTAGTTCTTTGAAAAGATTAACAAAATTGACAAACCTATAGCTATACTCAACGAGTATACTGAAGTGAAGAGCCGACTCATTGGAAAAGGCCCTGATGCTGGGCAAGACTGAAGGCAGGAGAAGGGGGCAACAGAGGATGAGATGGTTGGACGGCATCACTGACTCAACGGACATGAGTTTGAGCAAACTTTGGGAGATGGTGGAGGACAGGAAAACCCGGCATGCTGCTGTCCATGGGGTCACAAAGAGTTGCACATAACTGAACAATACTCAAAGAAGAAAAAAAGAGAAGATTCAAGTAAAATTTTAAAATGAGGGAATTTCCTGGAGGTCCAGTGGTTAGGACTCACTGCTTTCACTGCTGTGGCCTGGATTCAATTCCTAGTTGGGGAACTAAGATCCCACAAGCCATATAGTGTGGCCAACTCCCCCACCCCCACTTCCCCAAACAAACAAAAAACAAAAATGAAAGATGTTACAACAGATAACACAGAAATACAAAGGATCATAAAAGACTATTATGAACAATTATCAATATATGCCAACAAACTGGGCAACCTAGAAAAAAATGGATGAATTCCTAGGGAAAAAAGCTTTGGGGAAAAAAAAAAACAAACAAACAAACAGAAAACCTGAACAGACCAATAAGAGGCATAACTCTAAGATATTTCAAGTTCAGTTCCAGGCCACTGCAATAAAGCGAATGCCAGAGTAAAACAAGTTACACAAATTTTTTGGTTTCCCAATGCATGTAAAAGTTATGTTTACACTACATGTGCGATAGTATTATGTCCTTAAAAAAAAAAAGGATATTTCCTTAATTTAAATATAATACATTTAGAATAACAATTCCAATAAGACACAGGGTAGACACAAACCTTCAACTTGTCTTAAAAAAAAAAAAATCAACAACATCTGCAAGTGCAATAAAGTGAAGCACAGTAAAATGAGGTAACCACAAGCCTCACACAAAATAACCCCAGGACCAGATGCCTTCACTGGTGAATTCTACCAAAAATTCAAACAAGAATTAATACCAATCCTTCTCAAACTCCTCACAAAAAACAGAAGAGTAGGGAATACTTCCCTACTCTACTTATCTTACAAGGCCAGCATCACCCTGATACCAAAACAGACACGGACACCAAAGACAAAAAAAAGCTAGAGGCCAACATACCCGATGAACAGATACAAAAATCCTTGGCAGAATACTAGCAAATCAAGCGGGATTTATTCCAGGGATACAAGGACAGTTCAACAAATCAAATTTACCCTAAAATCAATGTGATGACACCTTAACAAAAGGAAGACTAAACATGATATGAGCATTTCAACAGGATAAAAAGCATCTGATAACAATCAACACCCACTCATGATGAAAACTCTTAACAAAATGAATATAGAGAAAATATATCTCAACATTATAAAAACCATGTATGACAGGCCTATGGCTAACATAATACTCAACACTGAAAAGCCCAAAGCTTTTCCTCTAAGATCAGGAACAAGACAAAGATGTCCACTCTAGCTGCTTTCAGTCAGCATAGTATTGGAAGTCCCTCCTAGCCACAGCAATTAGATGAGAGTAAGACATCCAAAGCAGGAAGAAAGAAGTAAAATTGTTCACTATTTATGGATAACAAGATATTATATACCAAAAGCTCTAAAGATTCCACCCAAAATCTTAGAATCAATGAATGTAGTACGAAGTTGTAAGATAAAAAATCAATACACAGGAACTTCCCTGGTGGTCAGTGGCTAAGACTCCACACTCCTGATGTAGGGGGCCCAGGATGGAGCCCTGGTCAGGGAGCTAGATCCCACACACCATGACCAAGAGTTCTCATGCTGCAGCTAAGATTCTGCATGCCATAACTGAAGACTGAAAATCCCAAGTACCACAACTAAGACCCGGCACAGTCAAATATTCTACAAAATCAATACACATATTTCTGTTGCATTTCTATACTCTAAAAATATATAAGAGAAATTAAGAAAACAATCCCATTTACAACTGCATCGAAAGCAATAAGTACTTAGGAGTAAATTTAACCAAAGAGGTTAAAGACCTGTACACAAAAACTATTAAGCCACTGATGGAATGGATTTAAAGAATAGTTAAAATGCCCATACTACAATACATGGATTCAGTGCAACCTGTCAAAATTCCAATGGTACTTTTCACAGAAATCGAACAATCCTAACAGTTGCACAGAAATACAAAAACTCCCAAATACCCAAAGCAATACAAAGAACAAAGCTGCAGGAATCAGACTCTTTGATTCCAAACTATCTTACAAAGCTATGTGTGTGCTTAGTCGCTCAGTCGTGTCCGACTGTTTACGACCTCGTGGACGGTAGCCCACCAGACTCCTCTGTCCATAGGATTCTCCAGGCAAGAACACTGGAGTGAATTACCATGCCCTCCTCCAGGGGATCTTCCCAATCCAAGGACTGAACCCAGGTCTCCCACAATAAGGGCAGATTCTTCACCGTCTGAGCCAGCGGGGAAGCCCTACAAAGCTACGGTAGTCAAAACACTATGATAGCATTAAAGACACAAAGATCAATGGAACAGGATAGCCTAGAAATAAATCCATGAATAAACGGTCAATTAACAAGTGTCTAACGAGCCAAGAATATACAACAGGGAAAGGACAGTTTCTTCCATAAATGATAATGGGAAAACAGGATAGCCACGTGCTAAAGAATGCAACTGGACCACTACCTTACACAACACATAACAGTTAACTTAAAATGGATTAAAGAACGTAAGACCTGAAACTCCACAAAGAAAACTCAGGCAGAAAGCTCTTTGACACAATTCTTGGTCGTGATAATTTATTAACTGACAGCAAAAGCAACAAAAGCCAAGAGTGGGACTACATCAAGCTAAAAAGCTTATGCACAGCAGAGGAAATCAAAATGAAAAGGCAACCTACCAAATGGGAGAAAATGTTTGCAAACATTATATCTGATGAGGGGTTAGTATCCAAAATAACAAAGAATTCATACAATATAAAAATAAAAAGCAAAACAATCTGATTAAACCACAGCAATTTTCTCTTCGAGAAAATCAGAGCTACCAAGGGAACATCTCAAGCCAAGATGGGCACAACAAAGGACAGAAATGGTATGGACCTAACAGAAGCAGAAGATATTAAGAAGAGGGGGCAAGAATACACAAAAGAACTTTACAAAAAAGATCATAATGACCCAGATAACCACAATGGTGTGATCACTCACCTAGAGCCAGACATCCTGGAATGTGAAGTCAGGTGGGCCTTAGGAAGCATTAGTATGAACAAAGCTAGTGGAGGTGATGGAATTCCAGTTGAGCTCTTTCAAATCCTAAAACATGCTGCTGTTAGATGATGCTGGCACTCAAAATGCCAGCAAATTTGGAAAACTCAGCAGTGGCCACAGGACTGGAAACGGTCAGGTTTCATTCCAATTCCAAAGAAAGGCAATGCCAAAGGATGTTCAAACTACCACACAATTGCACTCATCTCACACGGTAGCAAAGTAATGCTCAAAATTCTCCAAGCCAGGCTTCAACAGTGAGCTTTCAGATGTTCAAGGTGGATTTAGAAAAGGCATAGTAACCAAAGATCAAACTGCCAACATCCACTGGATCGTTGGAAAAGCAAGAGAGTTCCAGAAAAACATCTACTTCTCCTTTATTGACCATGCTAAAGCCTTTGACTGTGTGGATCACAACAACCTGCGGAGAATTCTTCAAGAGTAGGGAATGCCAGAACAACTTACCTGCCTCCTGAGAAATCTGTATGCAGGTCACGAAGCAACAGATAGAACTGGACCATGGAACAACAGACTGGTTCCAAATCGGGAAAGGAGCACATCAAGGCTGTATACTGTCACCCTGCTTATTTAACTTCTATGCAGAGTACATCATGAGAAATGCTGGGCTGGAGGAAGCACAAGCTGGAATCAAGATTGCCAGGAGAAATATCAATAACCTCAGATATGCAGATGACACCACCCTTATGGCAGAAAGTGAAGAATAACTAGAGAGCCTCTTGATGAAAGTGAAAGAGTGAAAAAGTTGGCTTAAAACTCCACATTCAGAAAACTAAGATCATGGCATCTGGTCCCATCAATTCATGGCAAAAAGATGGGGAAAACTGTGACAGACTTTATTTTGGGGAGCTCCAAAAATCACTGCAGATGGTAACTGCAGACATGAAATTAAAGGACCCTTGCTCTTTGAAAGAAAAGTTATGACCAACCTAGATAGCACATTAAAAAGTAGACACATTACTTTGCCAACAAAGGTCCATCTAGTCAAAGCTATGGTTTTTCCAGTAGTCATGTATGGATGTGAGAGTGGGACTATAAAGAAAGCTGAGCACCAAAGAATTGATGCTTTTGAACTGTGGTGTGGAGAAGACTCTTGAGAATCCCTTGGACTGCAAGGAGATCCAACCAGTTCATCCTAAAGGAAACCAGGCCTGAATATTCATTGGAAGGACTTATGCTGAAGCTCAAACTCCAATACTTTGGCCACTAATGCAAAGAACGGACTCCTTGGTAAGACCCTGATGCTGGGAAAGATTGAAGGTTGGAGAAGCGGATGACAAAGGATGATACGGTTGGATGGCATCACCAACTTGATGGACATGAGTTTGAGTAAGCTCCAGGAGTTAGTGATGGACAGGGAAGCCTGCTGTGCTGCAGTCCATTGGGTTGCAAAAGTCGGATACAACTGAGCAATTGAACTGAAACTACAGGCAGAGAATCTCAGTAGACATTTTTGTTTGTTTTTTTTTCCCCCCAGAAAAATACCCAAAAGTGGAACTGCAAGATAGTATGGTAATTCTACTTTTAATTTTTCAAGGGACCTTTTTCCACAGTGGCTGCACCAATGTATGAATACAGTCCCACCAACAGTGCACAGGGGTTCCCATTTCTCCAATTCTGGCCAACACTTGTTACTTCATATCTTTTAAAGAGTCACCATTCTAACAGGGAGGATTTCCTCTATGGCTCAGACAGTAAATAATCTTGCAATGCGCAAGACCTGGGTTCAGTCCCTGGTTTGGGAAGATCCACTGGAGAAGGGAACAGCTACCCAGTCCAGTATTCTGGCCTAGAGAATTCCATGGACAGAGGAGCCTGGTAGGCTACAGTCCATGGGGTCGCAAAAGTCAAGACACAACTTGGCAACTAAACCACGACCATTCCAACAGGTGAGAGATGATATCTCGGGGTTTTGATTTATTTACATTTCCCTTATTAGTGATGTTGAGCATCTTTTTGTGTACCTGTTGGCCATCCGTATGTCTTCTTTGGAAAAATGTCTATTCAAATCCTCTGCCTGTTGTTTAATCAGATTTTTTTTTTTGCTACTTTGGATACTAACTCATCATATATAATTTGCAAATATTTTCTCCCATTTAGTAGGTTGGTTTTCATTTTGCTGCTGTGCATAAGTTTTTTAGTTTGATGTAGCCCCAAAGGATTATACTTTCTTGATACTCTTTGTTGCTTCAGTTCTTATTTTCTTTGCTTTTCTATCAGCAATTGCGGTAAGCTGCTTATATGGCTCCCAATGACTTCTCCCTCCTGGGATTCACAACCTTATATAATCTTCCTTCCTCAAATGTGGGTTGGACCTAGTGATTTACATCTAAGAAATAGAGTACAATCAAGGTGATGGAGGGTCACTTCCATGGCTAGGTAACCAAAGGTTGTCACTTGCATCTTGGTAGTGCTCTCTCTCCCTTGCTTATTTTAGTGCAGCCAACAGTCATGTTGTTCGCTGCCCCAAGGAAACACTCACCTGGAAGGTTATGAGGTGGCCTGCCAACAGCCAACAAGGAACTGAAGTCCTCAATCCAAAACCCCTCAAGGAATGAAATCTTGCCCTCAACCCTGTGAGTGAACTTGGAAGCAGCTCCTGCCTCAGGAGAGCCTTCAAACGATACCGCACCCCTAGCTGACCCTCACCTTGACTGCAGCCTTGTAAAAGACCCTGAAGCAAAGAACCCAGCAAAGTTATGCCTTTATCCCCGACACACAGAAACTGTGGGGAAACAAATGTGTGTTTTAAGCTGCTACGTTTTGGGATAACTTATCTCAGTAGGTAACTGTGGCTCAACTGGTAAAGAATCCACCTGCAATACAGGAGACCTGGGTTCAACCCCTGGGTTGGTAAGATCTCCTAGAGAAGGGAAAGGCTACCCACTCCAGAATCCTGGAGAATTCCATGGATTCTATAGTCCATGAGTCCATGGGGTCACAAAGAGTCGGAAATGACAGTGACTTTCACTTAAGTATTCACTTAAGGTAACTAATAATTGTATCTGTTATTTGTAAGCTGCCTCAAACTTTATTTGGAAATAGATGTTTAAATATGGAAACCAGTGACTGGCCAATCCTTACATGGTTGGGATATCCTGTCACTGAATATTGGGAATATTAGCTTTTGTGATACCATAATCTCATATTAAAATAATTTCTGGCACTTAGGGTTTACAATACACTGATTTGAGAATCCTGTGGAAATTCTCATGGAAATTTGTACCTCTGATCCAGATAGGATGGAATAGCTGGCATTGGTTTACCCTCCAATTGTAAACAACTACAAAACTGGGTGAAGTATAAAAAAACAAGTTTATAGATGGCTGAGAAAAAAAACTAACAGAAGGATACATTTTTAAGAAATGGGAAATGTACAAGGTGAAACCTGCATTCCCCTTGGCATTCTGAGTGCATTTTCCAAAACAGAGTATAGGAAAATAAAGCCCAAGAAGGCAGTATCTCATTGGCCAAAGTTCAGTCACTCAGTTGTGTCCAACTCTGTGTGACCCCTTGAAGAGCAGCATGCCAGGCTTCCCTGTCCTTCACTATCTCCGTGAGTTTGCTCAAACTCACATGCATTGAGTCGGTGATAACCATCCAAGCATCTCCTCCTCTGCTGCCCTTGATCTCTCCTAGCATCAGGGTCTTTTCCAATGAGTAGGCTCTTCACATCAGGTGGCCGAAGTACTGGAACTTCAGCCTCAGCACCAGTCGTTCCAATCAATATTCAGGGCTGATTTCCTTTAGAATTTTGATCTCCTTGCTGTCCAAGGAACTCTCAAGAGTCTTCTCAAGCACCACAGTTCGAAGCCATCAATTTCTCGGTGCTCAGCCTTCTATAGTATGGTTCACCTCTCACATCCATACGTGACTATTGGAAAAACCATAGCTTTGACTATCCCGATCTTTGTTGGCAAAGTGATGTCTCTGCTTTTTAATAGGCTGTCTAGATTTGTCATAGCTTTTCTTCCCAGGAGCATGCATCTTTTAATTTTCGTGACTGCAGTCACCATCTGCAGTGATCTTGGAGCCCAAGAAAATGAAATCTGACACTGTTTCCACTTTTTCCCATCTATTTGCCATGAAGTGATGGGACCGGATGCCATGATCTCTGTTTTTTGAATGTTGAGTAATAAGCCAGCTTTTTCACTCTCCTCTTTCACCTTCATCAAGAGGCTCTTTAGTTCCTCCTTGCTTTCTGCCATAAGGGTGGTGTCATCTGCAAATCTGAGGTTATTGATATTTCTCCCAGCAATCTTGATTCCACCTTGTGCTTCAATCCAGCCCAGCATTTCGCATGATGTACTCTGCATATAATTCAAATAAGCAGGTGACAATATACAGCCTTGACGTACTCCTTTCCCAATTTGGAACCAGTTGGTTGTTCCATGTCTAGTTCTAACTGTTGCTTCCTGACCTGCATATAGGTTTCTCAGGAGGCAGGTAAGGTGGTCTGGTAGTCCCATCTTTTCCACAGTTCGTTGTGACCCACACAGTCAAAGGCTTAGCATAATCAATGAAGCAGAAGCAGATGTTTTCTGGAATTCCCTTGCTTTTTCTATGATCCAACTGACGTTGGCAATTTGATTTCTGGTTCCTCTGCCTTTCCTAAATATAGCTTGTACATCTGTAAGTTCTCAGTACCTACTGTTGAAGCCAAGCTTGAAGGATTAAGGAGATGGAAACTGGAAGGAAAAGCTAGATTTTGAGGAGTCCAGGGTTAGAGGGAAGTGCAATGGAGACACCCTACAAGTATGCATCAAAGACTCTCTCAGATTCTTGGCTAACATCTAAGCTGTACATGAACAGGCCCCAATTCCAGGAAGCTGAGCAGAAATTCTTAGCAATGAATTCAAAAGCCACACAGTGTTGGGGAGACAGGTTGCAGTTTGGGTCGAGAGAAAGTATTACCTTTGGTGAACACTTGGGACTCTGAGTTGAGACCTCAAAAGTCCAGCCCTGTGAGTAAGGCCACACTCTAGGCATCATGGGTAAAACTGAAACAGACCAACCGTGGTAAAGCCTAAAATCAAGCCTGGACTGAATCAAGATGATCCAATAGCATTTTAATTGTCAGCCAGAAGAACAAGCTATTAACAACATTCTTTGGAGGAAAATAACAAATTCAGAATCTCCATAACACATCATCCATTAACGTGTAATATACAATAAAGTTACCAGCACATCAAGCAGAAAAATGGCACTAACAGAAAACAACAGAAACAGAACCAGAGATTACCCAGGTATTGGAATAGCAAGGAACTCTAACTATGCTTAAGATGCTAAAGAAAACAGAGAAAGAGAACACAACGGATGAAAACTACAGAATGGGATAAAAGTTCTGTAAGAACAGGGACTTTGTCAAATCTTTGATGTCCAGATTACCTGATAAGACAATGACCGCTCATGCGTTTGATGGGTCAATGAACAGTCAGTCAGTCAGATGGAAGGACGAAAGAGGTTATGTTGAGGGTTGGTGACAAAACCAAAGATTCTTAAATGCCAAATGAGCATTAATGTATTTCATAGAAAATACCAAAATAAATCTTTGCATCAAAATCTAAAATAAACAACTATACATATGTATATACACCTATACTGAGCACAAGAAAACCAGTCAGCGGTACATTTACTTCACTCACTATCTCATCCACCCAGTCTTGAGGACATTTTAGCCAGCAGTTTCCTACCCCCTCCTGAGTAAGCATGAAAGCACAGCACCACAGAATGTTCTAAAGCCCGTATAAAAGGTGAGACAGCTTTAGACGTGGTAACACCTTACTACACGCACACGTGCTCGGTCAGGCCCAGTGCTTTCGCGACCCCATGGGCCCTAGCCCACCAGGCTCCTCTGTCCATGGGATTATCCTGACAAGAATACTAGAGTGGGTTGCCATTTCCTGCTCCAGGGGATCTTCCCAACTCAGGGATCGAACTCACATCTCCGATGGCTCCTGCACTGGCAGGCAGGTTCTTTACCACTGAGGCACCTGGGAAGCCCCCTTATTCCATGTGCCCCGTACAAATTCCTCCCTTGCTGAATCCTCCTCAGAAACAGCCGACACTTTCCACATGCCCGTCCCCCTCCCCCACCGTGAACCCTGTGAACTGTTCTTCCTATACAATCAATATGATCCCCATGGAACTTGCTGTATTTATAAATTACCTCGTCCCCTAGACATCTAAAGAAACCATTCCAGCATATTCTCAAACTTAGGACCAGAGGGTACGTCAGGAAAGTTTTGACTGGTTGTAACTAGCCAGGTGGAAAATGTAGATTTGGAATCTGGAGGGAGAAGTAAAGCAATAAAGTCTGATGAGGCACAGCAGAAAAACCTGATTATCTTGAGTCCCTGGTCCCATAAGCCCTCAGACTAACCTACATTGTAGTCTTGCCCTTCCTGCACCTTCGTTTTGCATGTTTCATTTTTTGGGGGGAAGGGGAGAGGGGAGGCATGCTATATGGCACGCAGGATTTTAGTTCCCCAACCAGGTACTGAATCCGTGCACTAGACAGTGGAAGCTCAGAGTCTTAACATCTTTCAGGTGCCTTACACCTACCTTTTGATTTCAATAAATTATCCCTTTTGATTTAAGCTAATTTGAAATGGATTTCTATCACCTGTGACCAACAAAACTCCTAACTACAGCTAGACTACCAAGTGACTGTCCTCACCAAGAACTACATGCTAACTGCCTTAAAACTACAGGTTCATACTGTGTTCTTTCCCAAAGGAAAAAAAAAAGTATCACTTTCTATTAAATTTCCATTTATTTATTTGTGTCCTTGGGGAAACTGTAAGTAAAGATGAAAAGAAAAGGAATACCATTACCAAACACAATAAACTGGCAGAGGAAAATCTAATGTACTCTTGAACCTTGCAGTAATGTCCTCAATGGAGAGCAAAGGAGAAAAGTCATTCACTCTCCATTTCCAAATCAATTTACTATGAGTCTACTATGATGCTTCTAAAGTAGCATCCCCTAACTGTAAGTAGTACACCGACTGTGTAACTAATATAATGAACTGTACTCAGGATAACTGCTCAGCTGTTAGAGAGGTCCAGGAAGACCTTTTTAAGTCAATTTCCCCACAGGCAGTCTGCTGCATCTCTCTCCTTCCTCAAGATTTCAGTTTACCTTGCCCCTCCCCCCATGCCCACCCCTTTTTTTAAGAACTGCCATCATCTGCTGTGAAGACAAATTACAGGATGAAAACCAACAGTGAGTCCTGAAATCAATCCGTGGGTCACAACCAGCATTTAAAAAACTCTAATAGTAAATATTAGAGTGCATCATATATAACACTACACAGACTCAGCTGGTAAAGAATCCGCCTGCAACGCAGGAGACCTCAGTTCGATTCCTGGGTCAGGAAGATCCCCTGGAAAGAGGGATAGGCTACCCACTCCAGTATTCTTGGACTTCCCTGGTAGCTCAGACAATAAAAGAATCCGCCTGCAATGCAGAAGACCTGGGTTCAATCCCTGGGCTGGGAATATCCCCTGAAGGAGGGCCTGGCAACCCAGTCCAGTACTCTTGCCTGGCGAATCCCAGACAGAGGAGCCTGGAGGGCTACAGTCCATGGGGTTGCAAAGAGTCGGACACGACTGAGACCAGCACAACAGAGTATATCACATACAATACTATATACACATACACAGCACTTTATGTTTCAAGTTTTCTACATTTTTGTCTTATTTTGGGTTAAATTTATGAATGGCCCTGCATTTTGCACATCCATAAGGAATCAAGCTCCAAAGTAATATACACCTAGGTATGTGTGTATTGTCATTAAGTAAAAATTTCTTATTGTGGATCACAGTTAAAACAAATGGGCAAACATGATCTAATAGAAAGATGAGATACTTTATTTAGAATCTTGCTTTCAAATCCAACTATCACCACTTATTCTGCAGTTCCAAGATTTCATCTGTAAAATGTTAAACATCTCATACAACTACTGAGGAAACAAAACAATATTTGTAAGTGCCTGCTGCCAACCCCAGGACTCTGTAATTACTGGGTAAGTCTTAGTGCTTTACTGCCATCCCTCAGAGTGCTTCCACCAAGCTTTAGCCTAGCCTGTGACAAGATGAAATTTTCCTTGATATTTTTCAGGGCAAGATTTTATTTTTATTGTCAATATAATTAACATGGAATAGTTACAAAGACCCCATAGTTACAACGCCATCCTTTGGACCATACCTGATACCGTTATTTAGATGAGAAGAGTTGAGCACTCTAAAGAGCACTTCAGCTTCTCAACATATTCTCAGCACTCTTAAAAGGGCCAAACACAAAGAACACAACTGTGGTCACACAGTGACATGGACTCTGTCCTTAGAGTTTGGAGAGTAGGTAAGTGAAGCATGAGCAACACAGGCATATGTAAATTGAAGTCTGACATCATTCCCAAATAGACCGAAAACAAAGAACTAGAAATTATCTCACATAAGTTTTGACATTTGCTACTAGCACTTGCATCACCAAAATTAAGTGTAAGGAAAGAAATGCCTAAATATACACTAAGTAATTTTATAAGTTACAATTTTGCATATTGAAAATTGATGGAAAAAAAAAAAACTTATTCAGAGCCCAAAGATTAGTTATTCCCCCCACCAACGTCAATACAATTCATCCTATTTTCCTTTTGACCAACTTCAAAAACCAGAAAATTAGAACACAGTATTCATACTATATATTAAAATGACAATTTCAAGCTGGTCTCTTCCATATCTTAAAAATCACTGTGAGGAAATAGGCCTACAAATTCGTACTGCAAATCTAACATAAAAGAAGAAATACTAAAGCAGAGAAGGGCTTCCCAGGTGGCGCCAGTGGTAAAGAACCTGCTTGCCAAAGCAGGAGACATAGAAACGGGGATTGATCCCTGGGTTGGGAAATTCCCATAGAGAAGGGCATGGCAACCTACTCCGGTATTCTTTCTGCCTAGAGAATCCCAGGGACAGAGAAGCTTGGTGGTCCATAGCGTCAGACACGACTAAAGCGACTTAGCACCATGCACTAGAGCAAAGCCACTCGATATTGACAAAGAATCTGTAATTCAGTATAGACAAGGACCATACTGAAATGAATATTTTAAGTATATTAAGACAGAAGAATTACTAGAAAGAAGTCATGATATCAACATAAGGTAGCTCCATAATGTATTTGAGTCACTAATCTACTTAATTTGTCTAGGCTTATTTATCTGTAAAGCTGGGAAGCAATTATTATTTAATTTCAAGGATGCTCTCAGGACACATGATTATAAACCTAGGTACTGTAATAAGTCCTTATGCAATCAGTTTGGAATACACTATGATGTCATTAGAAAAGCTTGTATAGACTAATGGGATGCTCAAAGGCACTCAAAATTATAGCATTGAGAAGTGTTTCTCATGTTGAGTCTGCTGGATACTAGAATGAATATTGGCTGGCATAAAAGAATGTGTTTGTCTTAAAAAAAATTCAGTCTTCTAACGAAAATATTAATTTGCAAAGATACATGCAACCCAATGTTCCCAGCAGCATTATTTACAATTGCCAAGATACAGAAGCCACCAACATACCCATCAACAGATGAATAGAAAGGGGTGTGATGTATGTGTATATGTATATATAGATATGTTTATTAGCACATACACACCACACACAAATAATGGAATACTACTCGGCCATAAAAAAAAAGAATGAGATGTCGCCATTTGCAACAACATGGATGGACTTGGAGGGCATAAGTGAAATCAGTCAGGCAGAGAAAGACAAATACCATATGACATCACTTCCATGTGAAATCTAAAGGAAAAAAATGAATGTATTAATATATTCAATAACAAAGAAACAGACTTGGATACAGAAAACACACTAGTGGTTACCTGTAGGGAGAAGGAAGGAGGATAGGGCAAGACAGGATAGGGAACTAAGGGATACAAACTACACATAAAACATATAAGGTACAGGATATAGTACAACAGAAAATGAAAAAATCTGTCTTTTAAAACTGAGTGACAACAAATTCAGAGGCCAGACACTGATACTTGGCACAGTTAAAATGATTCAAGTAAACGTTAATTTCTGTTCTATTGTTCTCTTCCATTAAAGAGCTAGACCTAAAACTTAAATCTTTCAAATCTCAAATGGCTTAAGAATTCAAGATGCCAAATTTCTGATACTTGTCTACATAAACTGTATGGCTGGATTATGGGTTTATGCTAGACTCCTAAGACTACTCAAAATTCTCTTCTATAAAAAGGCAATACCACTGCCAAGTCAACTAATTTTTCCTAAACTGGTGATTCTGCTGCTCCATCTAAACTGTCACCCAGTTCCAGTCTTTTCATAAGCTACCACACACTAGTGGGGCATTTGGCTGGGGTTATGCTGAAGCAAGCAGCCAAATAAAGTGAAGTTAACTGGAAATGAACCAATGGTCATTTTGCAAGGACACTTGAACTTTGAAGCACTTTGTGAACTGCTGGTTATTTCTAATAATGTTCCTGTGAAGTTTCAGTACTGAGCCATCCATTATATTTCACTGCCAAGTATATGTCACCTTAAAACCAAGAAAAGTGCAAGACATTTCCCTGGTTTAAAAAAAAAAAAAATCACAAATCTAGTCTGGTTCTTTTTAAGTGTAAACAACTCTTACCAATGGGGGCAGGGCTCAACAATAAAACTGGAAAGCACTTCTCATAGCAGCTAACCCGGCACCAGCCATCTGGGAACCATAGCTTTAGGTCTTAGAATCTTAAACTTTTTAAGCTCACCAAGTCCAAGTGAGATTTTTAAATCAAGAGTTTTGGTCTGATTATTGTAATAACTAACTCTTACACTTCATTACCTACCGGGTACTGTTCTAGGCTCCTTACTTTTGTTTACTCTCTTAATCCTCATAACAAACCACAAAGAGTGAGATCAACTAATTTGCCCAAGGTCATATAGTTATTAAGCAACAAAGCTAGAATTCAAATCCAAGCAGTTTAGGTCCCGAATCTATACTTTTAATCCACCAGGCTGTACTGCTTCTCTACAGAATGGTTTGATTCCTGCCCAGAGCTCTCCCACCACACGTGTTCTCAGGGTTCCAACGTGAGAAACTAATAATTTTCCATATGTTCTTTTTTCCAAACCCACTATCATAGTTGAACTGAAAAAAGTTACCTTGTCTGTCTACAACTTTAAGTAATCTAACTTTTGTATCCAAAATAGACACCCTCTCTGGAAAACCAAAAGATACAGTGGCCAGGCGGAAAAAAACTCGTGTTTGTTTTAAAATCGCTACACCTGAGGTGCCTAAAAACATAATAAGGAGCTATCAATGCTTTTTCTGAGAAAGGTAAACATCTACCATACTTTCCTGATACCTTAAGTGATGAAACTGAGCTAAAAACAGGCACAGCTCTGTCTTTTCCCCCCAGCTGTCTCTAATTTAGTTGAGAAAGGAAAGTCTCAGTTTATGCATGTGAACACAGGGGAGAAATGGGTGAAGGGAAACAGGGGTGAGAGATTATGATTTCTCCACAGTGGGGACGCTCAGACTTCAGACTCTGTGTTAGAAGTTAGAACCAGTATTACACACCATTTCTCAGTGTCTCTCCAGGCTGCAAAGAGGTGGTTACGTGGCGCTTGGAGGCATTTCCTCCGGTCTGGAGAGGTGGCAACCCTTGCTGGTGGGAGCCCCCTCGCCCAGGGCCCTGGGGTAGGGGGCGCCTGAAGGCGGCGGGAACAGGAGGCAGGAGCTTCCCAGGGATCCCCGAGGGGCCCTCTGCGGTTGCTTGGCTGGAGCCGCGGTAGGGCCGAGCCTGTCTGCGCCCCCCAGATTTTAGAATCACCCGCGCCAAACCAGCTTCCCGGCCTCCAGTCAGGTGCACGCCGAGATGGGGTCCTGAGGCAAAGGTGCCCGAGAGCCGACGCAACCCTCTGTGGGCCACTCACCAGGTTGAGGGGTCCTTCCATTACTTCCATAGACCCCGGGGTAAGCGGCGGCCTGAGGAAGGGGAGCGACGGATCCCGGGCACATGGAGGGGAACAGCTGGAGAGCGCGAACGCAGCGGCGGCAACTGTGGCCCCACTCCGCGCCCCCAGAGCCAGCAGCGGGCGCAGAAGAAGCAACAACCCCACCACTTCCTCCTCCGGCGCCGCGTCGCGGGCCCGCCTCCTACGCCACGGCCACGCACGCGTCAAGACGTCACACGCAGCTGGTTCAAGGTGGGAGTCCGGACAGGGAGTGGGTGGGGCTCAAGGAAGGAGGGGCACGGACAGACTTTCTCGCGGTCCGTCTTTCCTCTCGCGAGAAGCATAGCTACAGCTTCTTGAAGACTCATAGGTCACCTGCAGAGGTACAGCCGTGTAGGATTTAAAGTGGCAGACTTCTGCTATCGGTCTCTCCTACATACTTCCAGCGTAACTTCTCACAAATTCACTCAGTATCGCCAGATCCTCCCTTGCTCTCAGGCTCCGGGCTTGGTTGTTGCACCTGATTTTTTTTCCCCCTGCAGAAATGAGATTTGAGCGATGGTGGCTCAGCGGCAAAGTATTTACCTGCAGTGCAGGAACCACCAGACCAGGGACAGAACACGGGTTTGATCCCTGGGTCGTGAAGATCTCCTGGAGAAAGGCATGGCAACCCACTCCAGTATTCTGGAAAGTCCCATGGACAGAGGAGCCTGGTGGGCTACAGTCCATGGGGTCGCAAAGAGTCGGACACGACTTAGCCACTTAATCACCAGACCACGCACTGGCTTAGACTCTGTTGGAGGAAGACAAACGATTCAGGGCTGTGCCCTCAGTTCAGTTCAGTTGCTCAGTCGTGTCCGACTCTTTGCGACCCCATGAATCGCAGCACGCCAGGCCTCCCTGTCCATCACCAACTCCTGGAGTTCACTCAGACTCACGTCCATCGAGTCCGTAATGCCATCCAGCCATCTCATCCTTGGTCGTCCCCTTCTCCTCCTGCCCCCAATCCCTCCCAGCATCAGAGTCTTTTCCAATGAGTCAACTCTTCTCATGAGGTGGCCAAAGTGCTGGAGTTTCAGCTTTAGCATCATTCCTTCCAAAGAAATCCCAGGGCTGATCTCCTTCAGAATGGACTGGTTGGATCTCCTTGCAGTCCAAGGGACTCTCAAGAGTCTTCTCCAACACCACAGTTCAAAAGCATCAGTTCTTCAGCGCTCAGCCTTCTTCACAGTCCAACTCTCTCAACCATACATGACCACAGGAAAAACCATAGCCTTGACTAGACAGACCTTAGTCGGCAAAGTAATGTCCCTGCTTTTGAATATGCTATCTAGGTTGGTCATAACTTTCCTTCCAAGGAGTGAGTGTCTTTTAATTTCATGGCTGCAATCACCATCTGCAGTGATTTTGGAGCCCCCAAAAATAAAGTCTGACATTGTTTCCGCTGTTTCCCCATCTATTTCCCATGAAGGGATGGGACCAGATGCCATGATCTTTGTTTTCTGAATGTTGAGCTTTAAACCAACTCTTTCCCTCTCCACTTTCACTTTCATCAAGAGGCTTTTTAGCTCCTCTTCACTTTCTGCCTTAAGGGTGGTATCATCTGCATATCTGAGGTTATTGATATTTCTCCCTGGAATCTTGATTCCAGCTTGTGTTTCTTCCAGTCCAGCGTTTCTCATGATGTACTCTGCATAGAAGTTAAACAAGCAGGGTAGACTTGGCATACTCCTTTTCCTATTTGGAACCAGTCTGTTGTTCCATGTCCAGTTCTAACTGTTGCCTCCTGACCTGCATACAGGTTTCTCAAGAGGCAGGTTAGGTGGTCTGGTATTCCCATCTCTTTCAGAATTTTCCACAGTATATTGTGATCCACAGAGTCAAAGGCTTTGGCATAGCCAATAAAACAGAAATAGATGTTTTTCTGGAACTCTCTTGCTTTTTCCATGATCCAGCAGATGTTGGCAATTTGATCTCTGGTTCCTCTGCTTTTTCTAAAGCTTGAACATCAGGAAGTTCATGGTTCACATATTGCTGAAGCCTGGCTTGGAGAATTTTGAGCATTACTTTACTAGCATGTAAGATGAGTGCAATTGTGCGGTAGTTTGAGCATTCTTTGGCATTGCCTTTCTTTGGGATTGGAATGAAAACTGACCTTTTCCAGTCCTGTGGCCACTGCTGAGTTGTCCAAATTTGCTGGCATATTGAGTGCAGCACTTTCCCAGCATCATCTTTCAGGATTTGAAATAGCTCTACTGGAATTCCTTCACCTCCACTAGCTTTGTTTGTAGTGATGCTTCCTAAGGCCCACTTGACTTCACATTCCAGGATGTCTGGCTCTAGATGAGTGATCACACCATCATGATTATCCGGGTCGTGAAGATCTTTTTTGTACAGTTCTGTGTATTCTTGCCACCTCTTCTTAATCTCTCCTGCTCTGTTAGGTCCATACCATTTCTGTCCTTTATTGAGCCCATCTTTGCATGAAATGTTCCCTTGGTATCTCTAATTTTCTTAAAGAGATCTCTACTCTTTCCCATTCTGTTGTTTTCCACTATTTCTTTGCATTGATCGCTGAAGAAGGCTTTCTTATCTCTTCTTGCTATTCTTTGGAACTCTGCATTCAGATGCTTATATCTTTCCTTTTCTCCTTTGTTTTTTGCCTCTCTTCTTTTCACAGCTATTTGTAAGGCCTCTCCAGACAGCCATTTTGCTTTTTTGCATTTCTTTTCCATGGAGATGGTCTTGATCCCTGTCTCCTCTACAATGTCACGAACCTCATTCCATAGTTCATCAGGCACTCTATCTATCAGATCTAGGCCCTTAAATCTATTTCTCACTTACACTGTATAATCATAAGGGATTTGATTTAGGTCATACCTGAATGGTAAGGAGCAGCGGCTGCACTTTGTTGGAGCAGCCGTGAAAAGATACCCCATGCCCAAGGCAAGAGAAACCCAAGTAAGATGGTAGGTGTTGCAAGAGGGCATCAGAGGGCAGACACACTGAAACCATACTCACAGAAAACTAGTCAGTCTAATCACACTAGGACCACAGCCTTGTCTCACTCAGTGAAACTAAGCCATGCCTGTGGGGCCACCCAAGACGGGCGAGTCATGGTGGAGAGGTCTGACAGAATGTGGTCCACTGGAGAAGGGAATGGCAAACCACTTCAGTATTCTTGCCTTGAGAACCCCATGAACAGTATGAAAAGGCAAAATGACAGGATACTGAAAGAGGAACTCCCCAGGTCAGTAGGTGCCCAATATGCTACTGGAGATCAGTGGAGAAATAACTCCAGAAAGAATGAAGGGATGGAGCCAAAGCAAAAACAATACCCAGCTGTAAATGTGACTGGTGATAGAAGCAAGGTCCGATGCGGTAAAGAGCAAACTGCATAGGAACCTGGAATGCCAGGTCTATGAATCAAGGCAAATTGGAAGTGGTCAAACAGGAGATGGCAAGAGTGTGAACATCAACATTCTAGGAATCAGCGAACTGAAATGGACTGGAATGGGTGAATTTAACTCAGATGACCATTATATCTACTACTGTGGGCAAGAATCCCTCAGAAGAAATGGAGTAGCCATCATGGTCAACAAAAGAGTCCGAAATGCAGTACTTGGATGCAATCTCAAAAATGACAGAATGATCTCTGTTTGTTTCCAAGGTAAACCATTCAATATCACAGTAATCCAAGTCTATGCCCAAACCAGTAATGCTGAAGAAGCTGAAGTTGAACGGTTCTATGAAGACCTACAAGACCTTTTAGAACTAACACCCAAAAGAGATGTCCTTTTCATTATAGGGGACTGGAATGCAAAAGTAGGAAGTCAAGAAACACCTGGAGTAACATGCAACTTTGGCCTTGGAATGCGGAATGAAGCAGGGCAAAGACTAATAGAATTTTGCAAAGAGAATGCACTGGTCATAGCAAACACCCTCTTCCAACAACACAAGAGAAGTCTCTACACATGGACATCATCAGATGGGCAACACCGAAATCAGACTGATTATATTCTTTGCAGCCAAAGATGGAGAAGCTCTATACAGTCAACAAAAACAAGACCAGGAGCTGACTGTGGCTCAGATCATGAACCTTATTACCAAATTCAGACTTAAATTCAAGAAAGTAGGGAAAACCTCTAGACCATTCAGGTATGACCTAAATCATGTGCCCTCAAGTTGCTAACAAATCAATAAGAAAATAATATGGGTCTCAAGTAACCATATACTATATATACCATAACCATATACCATTTATTCAACAATTATGTGTCAGACCACTACAGTAAGTTCTTTCTGTTCAGAAATTCACTGGTAAAAAAATGTGATTTATGCTGTAAAATAAACCGTTGTGATAGAGGCACCATGAATTCTGCCACTTAAATCCTTTCAAAAGCCTTGTGAGCTTGGGAATTAACCTGGTGGTCCAGTAGTTAGGACTCCAGGCTTTCACTGTGGAGGGCACAGGTTCTGTCTCTGGTCCGGTAGCTAAGATCCTACAGCCCCATGGCAAAAAAAAAAAAAAAAAGCCTTGTGATCTTGGGAGAGGACACCAGCTTGGCCTATAGGTTGATCGCAGCCTTATGAGATCTTGAGCAGAGGACCCATCAAAGCTGTTTCTGAATTCCTGATCCATGGAATTTGTGAGGTAATAAATGTGTGTTGCTTTAAGCCACTAAGTTTGTGGTAATTTATTATAAGGCCAAGAAAACTATTAAGACCCCTGAATGCTTGCTAAGTCGCTTCAGTCATGTCCAACTCTTTGCAACCCTGTGGATCATAGCCTGTCAGGGTCCTTTACACATGGGATTTTCTAGGCAAGAACATTGGAGTGGGTTACCAGTGCCCTCCTCCAGGAGATCTTCCAGACCCACAGATTGAACCTGTGTCTCTTGTGTCTCCTGCATTGGCAGGCGGATTTTTTTTACCACTAGCACCACCTGGGAAGCCTATTAAGACCCCTGCTGCTGCCAAGTCGCTTCAGTCGTGTCCGACTCTGTGCAATACCATAGATGGCAGCCCACCAGGCTCCCTCGTCCCTGGGATTCTCTAGGGAAGAACACTGCAGTAGATTGCCATTTCCTTCCTCAATGCATGAAGGTGAAAAGTGAAAGTGAAGTCGCTCAGTTGTGTCCGACCCGCAGCGACCCCATGGACTGCAGCCTACCAGGCTCCTCCGCCCATGGGATTTCCCAGGCAAGAGTACTGGAGTGGGTTGCCACTGCCTTCTCCAATTAAGACCCCTACAAGGTGGTAAAATCCACAGGCAGAGCTTTCTTGTTTTTATTTTTGTTTTTCTGGCCATGCCATCTGGGCAGGGAGTGGTCAGGGAGTGGTCCCTGGCCTCACTTTCTCAACCCAAGAGAAGCCATTTTTGGCTGGAACCAGGAGCCTGCCCCAGGACTGCTCTATTGTTTCTTGACTTCTCCTTTTTTACTACGTTCCTTCCCTTTCCTGTTTATCGGCCTATTAGAATGTGCCCTTTGGAACCCAGGGAAGATTGAGGAGGCTGAATGAAGCTTATTTCCTGCAAACAAGAAACATGGAAAGGATTTGTACCCAGTAGGTACCCAGGGTCCTGTATAAACAGGGTCCTACTCTGTTTATACAAGAGTAGTGAGAAAGGGTAAGAATATGTCTAACTCTGAAGAACCAATCTCTCTTCCTACACATAAGATAAAAATTTAAGTAATAAAAACAATGGCTAAACTTCAGAGAAAGCCAGTTTGCTGGCACAGTTAGCACATAAGTGGATAACACTCTTTCCTGTACTAATTAGGTATAAAGACTCATCTTCTTGCTTTGTCATTCCTTGATATGAAAGGAACTGCCAAATCATTCCCCCATTTCCAAATGTGTCATAAGCAAAGGGGGAAGACTGTCTTTAACTTTAAGTGGAAACAACCTGTAGTTTTAAAACTGAGCATGGTATGGAATGGGAGAAGGAAATGGCAACCCACTCTAGTATTCTTGCCTGGAGAATTCCATGGACAGAGGAGCCTGGTGGGCTACAGTCCCTGGGGTCACAAAGAGTTGGACACGACAAAGTGACTAACGCTACACTATGGTATGGAGCAGAGGGGTAAGTTGATTCATCTGCTTCTCAAAGATTTAAATTTTTCTTAAAACTTTATCCCCATTTCCCAATAGCAATGGTTTAACCTTGTATAACACTCTGCAGGTTTCCAAGCATTTATATGTATAGGTGGACGCTCATTCAGTTCCAACAGATTCAAATTAGTGGCTTACCCAATGTCATAAAATTAGTAAATAGCCAAGTTAGGTTTTGAATCTAGGTCTGTCTGGCCATAAGCCCAGTACTCTTTCCACTACGAGCAGCTAAATATCTGCTGGAGTGACATCCTGAGTTGGTAATGGCAGAAATAGACTCTTAGGGTAACCCACTGTAATTACACAGGTTATTTTAGGTTTTCCTAAGTTCACAGTCCTGAGTACCAAGAGATTCGAGCTAAAAAGAGAGTTGCTATTGTTAGTGGCTCTATTCTCTGGGGCAGTTGCCAAGAACTATTCACCAGACTGGGCAAGAACAGCCCATGTGAGGGAGAGGCAGGGTGGCCACGAGGTTGTAGTCTCTAACCCCCTGGACTCTGAGCCAAGCTGTCCAGTTGCTTCAGCCTGAGCCAAGATGAAGAGAGCCAAGTTAGGCAGGAGTCAGGCATTCTGTTCAACAAAGTTCAACGGAGGGGAGGCCAAGGAAAGTAGAATTTTGGTGCACGTTTCTTACCAGTAAACCGATACTAGGGAAAAGTCCGTCGAATAAAGGCAGAAAGGCAATGATTTAACCAGTTCTGCATTAGACGCTTCTCAGATAAGGGAGCAGGAGAGAATCCTCCAGAATCCCCAGTGTCCTTGAACTATTCATCTGCTGGTACGCCAGTAGGACTGCCTTAATTCTGTCTGTAAAAAATAATTCATCTGTTGATCTGTGGTGGGTCAGACACAAAAGGAACAGTTTTCACATATATTTTATTTTCATATTTGTCAGAACACCGAGGCCTCTACAATCAAAGCTCTTGAGACATTATATTCACCATCTCCAATTACACAGACCTTTAATTTCCAGCTCTACCCCTTGCTTTGATGCTCAGATGCAAAATCCTGGTCTATCTGGATTTTGTTTCAAACAGAATAGCCACATACTGAGAAAGAGTCAAAGGAATCGTGAGCTATTAGAAGATGGAGTTTGATTACTTTTAAAATAAATGTTGATAAGAGAAGACTTAGAAACTGAGTGGTAGGAAAGAAATGAATGAAGTCATAGGCAGAAGTTCAAAGATTGTTTTTCCTTAAGTTTTCTAGGAGAAATTTGACTCTGCTGCTGCTGCTGCTAAGTTGCTTCAGTCGTGTCCGACTCTGTGCAACCCCATAGAGGGCAGCCCACCAGGCACCCCCGTCTCTGGGACTCTCCAGGCAAGAACACTGGAGTGGGTTGCCATTTCCTTCTCCAGTGTATGAAAGTGAAAAGTGAAAGTGAAGTCGCTCAGTCATGTCCGACTCTTCGCGACCCCATGGACTACAGCCTTCCAGGCTCCTCCGTCCATGGGATTTTCCAGGCAAGAGTACTGGAGTGGGGTGCCATTGCCTTCTCCGAATTTCCCTCTAGCGTCCTTTAAAAACATTTTCTAGGACTTCCCTGGTTCAGTGGTTAGGAATCTGTTTGCCAGTGCAAGGAACACAGGTTTGATCCTTGGTTCAGGAAGGTTCCACATGCCCCAGGGCAACTAAGCCCATGCGCCACAGCTACTGAACCTGTACTCTAGAGCCCCTGCTCTGCAACAAGAAAAGCCACACACCGCACTGAGAAGCCTGCACACCTCAACTGGAGAGCAACCCCCATTCGCTAGTTAGAGAAAGCCCATGTTCCATGCTCCCTACTGCCATGCCACCTAAGCAACACAAGCACAGGAGATCTCTGACTGACCATCCAGCGAAGACCTGTGAGGGCTTCAGGGAAGAAAGGGTTCATAGCAAAGCAGCACAGAAAAAAGTAAACATTTTACCACTAACTGAATTTTTTGCCTCTTTGGCTGTATTACTTACTTCGGCAATGGTCTTTTTCACAAGTCTTTATACTCTTTCTACCCTTCAGGAAACTGATAAACCCTTGGGCAAAATCCGTCTTGAAACTGTGTAAGCCTGAATTTCCAAAACAAACAAAAGAAAGAAGGGTGGGAAGAAGCTAGGGAGGGGAGAAGGAGGAGAGAGGGAGGGAGAAGGCGGGAGAGGGAGAGTGAGAAGGAAAGGAAGAAAAAGAAAAGGAAGTGAGGGAGGGAGGAAGAAAGGGAGAAAAGAGAGAGAAAGAAAGGAGAGAAAATCTGAAGACACTGTCTACACTTTATCCTGACCTGTTTACATCATATGCTGTCCACATTCAGTCCAGAAGCAACTGTGGGAAAAATGATGCAACCTCAGATGTTTAGGACGTCAGGACTGCAGCCAGAGAATTTTCACAGCATTCATGGAGGCTAGCCAGACTTCAGCTTTGGCCAGACACTTAGAGATGATTCCACGCTGATTTCTCTCTTGCCAGTACTAGAATCCGCAGGACTCTGATTGACTTCCACAGTTTGACTGCCATGTTCATCACACTCTTCCAGTTTACATTTTGAGGGAAAGGGGAAAAGGAATTAGAGAAATAGACCAATCAGAAAATTTGAAGCCACAATATTGAAATAAAAAATTTTCTTGAGTTCACTGCACCACCTGGGAAGCCCAATTACTTTAGTATTCTTCTCTAAAAAAATCAGAACATTTTTCTCTGCTATGATACCTTAATTGTGCATTACACAATTAACATTCATTCCTTAACATCCACCTATACAGTAGTCGAACTTTCCCAATTATTTTCAAAAAGCAAAATTGTAGCAAGTCAAGACCCAATTAAAGTCCACAACTTACATGTAACTGCTATGTCTATCAGTCTCTTAATTGCTTATCTTGATTAAGATAACTCCTGATTCTCCATTTTATTTCATGACATTTACCTATGGAAGAAACTTGGTCAGTTATCCACACTTCTAGTTGATATTTGATCATTGACTATTCTGTATTTTAAAATCATTGATAAGATAAAATATTATGTATCCTCTCATCAATATTTATTTACAACAAGGCTTAGAGTAAGTAAAATAAGGAATATCAAATTTGGAGTTAAAACCATGAATCCTGTGTCATTTCCTGGTAGCTCAGCTGATAAAGAATCTGCCTGCAATGCAAGAGACCTCGGTTCAGTTCCTGGGTCAGGAAGATTCCCTGGAAAAGGGATAAGCTACCCACTCCAGCATTCTTGAGCTTCCCTGGTAGCTCAGACGGTAAATGGTAAAGAATCTGCCCACAATGCGGGAGATCTGTGTTCAATCCCTGGGTTGGGAAGATCCCCTGGAGGAGGGCATGGCAGCTCATTCTTGCCTGGTGAACCCTCATGGACAGAGGAGCCTGGTGGGCTACAGTCCACAGAGTCAGACATGACTAAGCACAGCACTTTTTGTTGCAAATAGCAGAAATCAGTCCTGACTAGATTAAATGGGCAATTTAATTGAAATTTGTTACTTATGAATTATATTTTCCTGCATATAAAATCCCAGAAAAAAAACAGCTTAAGTAGAAGTCCATAAAAGAAGTCTAGAGGAGGTCAGCCCAGGTCTGGCATGGCAGATTCACAGCAGGGGCCCACTCTCTCTCTCCACTGCAGTGCAGTTATGTGGTTTTCATCTCAAGGTTGCAATCAAGTTACACTCTCATCTTGCCATCCAATCCCATCATTTTATGGCAAATAAAAGGGGAAAAAGTGGAAAGAGTGACAGCTTTTATTTTCTTGAGCTCCAAAAACACTGCAGATGGTGAGTGCAGCCATGAAATTCAAAGACAATTGTTCCCTGGAAAGAAAACTATGACAAATCTACACAGCATATTAAAAAGCAGAGACATCACTTTGCCAGCAAAGGACCATCTAGTCTAAGCTTTGGTTTTTTAAACCAGTAGCTGTGACTACTGGATTTTCCAGTAGTCATATACAGGTGTGAGAGCTTGACCAGAAAGAAGACTGTTTGTTCAGTCACTAAGTTGTGTCCAACTCTTTGTGACCCCATGGACTAGACCATTCCAGGCTTCTCTGTCATTCACTATCTCCTGGAGTTTGCTCAAACTCACGGCCATTGAGTTGGTGATGCGATCCAACCATCTTATCTTCTGTCAGCCTCTTCTCCTCTTGCCCTCAATCTTTTCCCATCATCAGTGTCTTTTCCAATAAGCTGGCTCTTAGCATCATGTGACCAAAGTATTGGAGCTTCAGTTTCAGCATCGGACCTTCCAATGAATGTTCAGGTTTGATTTCCTTTAGGATTGACTGGTTTATCTCTTTGCAGTCCAAGGCACTCTCAAGAGTCTTTTCCAGCACCACAATTCAAAAGCAAAAGCATCAATTCTTCTGTGCTCAGCTTTCTTTTAAGTCCAGCTTTCACATCCATACATGACGACAGGAAAAACCATAACTCTGACTATAAGGATCTTTGTCAGCAAAGTGATGTCTCTGCTTTTTAATATGCTGTCTAGATTTGTCATAGCTTTTCTTCCAAGGAGCAAGTGTCTTTTAATTTCGTGGCTGCAGTCATAGTCTGCAGTGATTTTGGAGCCCAAGAAAATAAAATCTGTTACTGTTTCCACTTTTTCCCCATAAATTTGCCACAAAGTGATGGGAACAGATGTCATGATCTTCGTTTTTTGAATGTTTAGTTTTAGGCCAGCTTTTTTACTCTCCTCTTTCACCCTCATCAAGAGGCCCTTTAGTTCCTCCTCATTTTCTGCCTTTAGAGTGGTATCATCTGCATATTTGTTCAGGGAGATCAAAGCAGTCAATCTTAAGGGAAATTAACCCTGAACACATGTTGGAAGGACTGATGCTGAAGCTGAAACTCCAGTATTTTGGTCATCTGATGTGAACAGCTGACTGACTGGAAAAGTCCCTGAGGCTTGGAAAGACTGAGGGCAGAAGGAGAAGAGGGTGTCAGAGGATGAGATGGCTAGATGGCATTACTGATGCAATGGACATGAACTTGGGCAAACTTTGGGAGATGGTGAGGGACGGAGAGACCTGGTGTGCTACAGTCTGTGGGTCCGCAAACAGTCGGACATGGCAGGGCCACTAAACAACAACAACAACATCTGCATATTTGAGGTTGTTGATATTTCTCTCGGCAATCTTGATTCCAGCTTGTTTCATCCGGCCCAGCATTTCACATGATGTACTCTGCATATAAGTTTAATAAGCAAGGTGACAATATACAGCTTTGACGTACTCCTTTCCTGATTTGGAACCAGTCTGTTGTTTCATGTCCAGTTCTAACTGTTGCTTCTTGACCTGTGTACAGGTTTCTCAGGAGGCAGGTAAGGTGGTCTGGTATTTCCATCTCTTGAAGAATTTTCCACAGTTTGTTGTGATCCACACAGTAAAAGGCTTTAGTGTAGTCAATGAAGCAGATGTTTTTCTGGAATTCACTTGCTTTTTCTATAATCCAGCAGATATTCGCAATCTGATCTCTGGTTCCTCTGCCTCTTTGAAATCCAGCTTGTACATCTGAAAGTTCTTGGTTCATGTACTGTTGAAGCTTGAAGGATTTTGAAGATTACCTTGCTACATGTGATTTGAGTGCAACTGTACAGTAGTTTGAACATTCTTTGGAGTTGTCTTTCTTTGAGATTAGAAAGAAAATGGACCTTTTCCAGTCTGTGGCTATTGCTGAATTTTCCAAATTTGCTGGCATATTGAGTGCAGCACTTTAACAGCATCTTCTTTTAGGATTTGAAATAGCTCAGCTGGAATTTCATCACCTCCACTCATTTATTTATAGTGGTGCTTGTCTAGGCCCACTTGACTTCACACTCCAGGATATCTGGCTCTAGACGAGTGACCATCTAGGTTATACTATGACCACTGTAGTTATCTGGGTCATTAAGACCTTTTTTGCATAGTTCTGTGTATTCTTGCCACCCTGTCTTAATATCTTCTGTTTCTGTTAGGTCCTTGCCATTTCTGTTCTTTACTATGCCCATCTTCGCATTAAAATTTCCCTTGATATATCCAATTTTCTTGAACAGATCTCTACCTAGTGTTTCCCATTCTATTGTTTTCCTATTTCTTTGCATTGTTCACTTAAGAAAGCTTTCTTGTTTCTCCTTGCAATTCTCTGGAACTCTGCTTTCAGTTGAGTATATTTCCCCTTTATTCCTTTGCCTTTCACTTTTCTTCAGCTATTTGCAAGGGTTTCTCAGACAACCATTTTGCCTTTGTGCATTTTTTTTTCCTTTAGGATGGTTTTGATCACCACCTCCTATACAATGTTAAGAACCTCCATCCATAGGTCTTCAGGCACTCTGTCTATCAGATCTAATGCCTTGAATATTCATCACTTCCACTGTATAATTGTAAGGGATTTTATTTAGGTCATATTTGAATGGCCTAGTGGTTTCCCCTACTTTCTTCAATTTAAGTCTGAATTTTGCAATAGGGAGTTCATGACCTGAGCCACAGTCAGCTCTAGGTGTTTTTTTTTTTTTTTTTTTTTGCTGGCTGTATAAAGCTTCTCCTTCTTCGACTGCAAAGAATATAATCAATCTGATTTTGGTATCGATGATTTTTGTATTGATGATACTGATCTGGTGATGTCCATGAGTAGTCATCTCTTGTGTTGTTGGAAGAGGGTGTTTGCTATGGCCAACATGTTCCTTGGCAAAACTCTGTTAGCCTTTGCCCTGTTTTTTTTTTTGTACTCTAAGCCCAAACATGCCTGTTACTCCATGTATCTCCTGACTTCCTACTTTTGCATTCCAGTCCCCTATGATGAAAAGGACATCTGTTTTTTGGTGTTAGTTCAAGAAGATGTTTAGGTCTTCATAGAACCAGTCAACTTAAGCTTCTTCAGCACTAGTGGTTGGGGCATAGACTTGAATTACTGTGATGTTGAATGGTTTGCCTTGGAAACAAACCGAGATTCTTCTGTCATTTTTGAGATTGCACTGAAGCACTGCATTTTGAACTCTTTTGTTGACTAAGCTTATCTCCTGTCCTCATCCATCAGAGGACAGACAGGAGAAGCAAGAACTACAATCCCACAACCACTAGAACGAAACCCACAATCACAGAAAGCTAACCAAAACGATCACACAGATCACAGCCTCATGTAACTCAATGAAGCTCTGAGTCATGCAGTGCAGGGACACCCAAGATGGATAGGTCATGGTGGAGGGCTGTGACTAAACGTGGTCCACTGGTGAAAGGAATGGCAATCCACTTCTGTATCCTTGCCTGGAGAACCCTATGAACAGTATGAAAAGGCAAAAAGATGACACTGGAAGATGAGCCCCCCAGGTTGGTAGATATCCATATGCTACTGGAGAAGAATGGAGAAATATTTCCAGAAAGAATGAGGAGGCTGGGCCAAAGCAGAAACGATGCTTGGTTGTGGATGCGTCTGGTGGAGAAAGTAAAGTCTGATGCTGTAAAGAACAATATTGCAAAGAAAGCTGGAATGGTAGGTCCACAGTTCAAGGTAAATTGGACATTGTCAGGAACGAAATGGCAAGAGTGAACATCGACAAAGGAAATCAGTGAACTAAAATGGACAGGAATGGGTAAATTTAATTCAGATGACCATTACATCTACTACTGTTGGCAAGAATCCCCTGAAAGAAGTGGAGTAGGCCTCCTAGTCAACAAAGAAGGCTGAGAGCCAAAGCATTGATACTTTCAAATTGTAGTGCTGGGAAGACTCTTGAGAGTCCCTGGGAGTGCAAAGAAATCAAACCAGTCAATCCTAAAGGAAATCAAACCTGAATATTCAATATAAGGACTGATGCTGAAGCTCCAATACTTTGGCCGCTTGATGCAAAGAGCTGACTCATTGGAAAATACGTTGATGCTGGGAAAGATTGAGGGCAGGAGGAGAAGGGGGCGACAGAGGATAAGATAATTAGAGAGCATCACTGACTCAATGGACATGAATTTGAGCAAACTCTGGGAGATAGTAGAGGATAGAGGAGCCTGGCCTGCAACCTCTCTATGGGGTCACACAGAGTCAGACACAACTTAGCGACTGAACAACAGCAACAACAAAGTCCTGCTTGTACCCTAATCTTGACAGAGACCCCACCTTTGAACGGCTGTTTAGAAAACCTCATCAAATTCTTCTGAGTTGAGACACAGTTTTTCTAGGCAGAAGGCTTTGTGTCTCCCTTTGCCTGGCAAGGTAATAAAGCTATCCTTTTCTATTTCACCTAAAACTCTACGAGATTTGATTCTGCGCTGATGTACAGAGAGGGTGAGCTGAGTAGTACATCCTTAGGGACCATTCTCATGAACAATTTACACTTTTCCCCTTTCTTATGGACCTCAGTGCCAGATCTGAAATAATTACAATCCTTGGTTCATGTCCAGCTGCCAACAACAGTCCATGTAGGCCATTTTCATTTATTTGTAACTTTTTACAATATAATCCATGAACCTACCAGAACTCCAAAACAAAGCTCATATGAACATTCTTGTGCATGCTTTCTGGAGCACACTATGCACTCATTTCTGCTGAACACATATCTAGAACCAGAATTGCTGGGTCATGTGTTATGCAAATAAGCAACTTTAGTAGATATTGCTGGTTTTCCAAAACGTTTAAACTAATTTGCACTACCACCAGCACTGAATGAAAGTGTGACTTGCTCTAATTGTCAGTACTCTCTATTTGTTGTGTTTTCAATTTTCACAATCCTATGGGTATGTAGACTACTTATTCTTTAACTCCTTAAAAGTTGCCTTGTGCTCTGATTACTTTATACTAGCAAAGGATATGCTCTTGAAAATGTCACCAGCAATTCCCTTCTCTTTCTTTCGCTGTATTGCACAGCTTGTAGGATCTTCGTTCCCCCATCTTGGATTGAACCCAGGCTCTCATAAGTGAGAGTAAGGGTTCTTAACTATTGGGCCACAGGGGGATTTGAGATGTCCCTCTTAACTTCTTGATCACCAAATCTAATGACCTTACTTCAAACCTTGCCCTTCATCTCTTAGTAACATCTGACACCACTGATACCACTTTCTTCTTGAAACTATATTCCTTTGATTTCCATGATATTGCATTATCCTAGAAGATATGTATTTATCCACAATATCAAAATCCAGTATACCCTGTAAGAAACAGAAAGGTTTTATTCTATCCATTTGGTGGTAAAAACCTACCCTGAACTATTATGAGATTAATCATGGTTCTTCTTTATCCCACTTAATGTTAAATTTACATAATTCCCTAAAGATGAATTAGTACGTGTATTTATTATGAGACACTTGGGCTTTCCAGGTGGCAATAGTGGTAAAGAACCTGCCTGCTAATGCAGGAGACATAAGACACTTGGGTTCGATCCCAGGGTCAGGAAGATCCTCTGGAGGAGGAAATGGCAACCCACTCCAATATTCTTGCCTGGAGAAACCCATGGACAGAGCATCCTGGCAGGCTACAGTCCTTAGGATTGCAAAGAGTTGGACACAACTCCAACAACTTAGCATGCAGCACACACTGAAACAGGAGGGAAGGGGGCAGGGCAGAACCTTTGAGAGAATTACCTAGCCTGAGGACATGACATAAACTGATTAGAACCAAATGGGTCCAAAATGGCAGATCAGTCGACTTCCACTAGACCTTGAGCTTCAGTACATACTCATTGTAACACAATGGTAAGCTAAATGATACACCCACAGGCACCATGACAGTTCCAAAGCCAACCATCAAAGACCACAAAGTTTATGGTAGCCCAGTACCTGGAAATCCCCTCTTCCCTAAAATAGTTGGAATAATCCTCCCACTCATTGCATGCATGCATGCTAAGTTGCTTCATTCATTCATTCATTTCATTTAGTCGCTCAGTCGTGTCCAACTCTTTGCGACCCCATGAATCGCAGCATGCCAGGCCTCCCTGTCCATCACCAACTCCCGGAGTTCACTCGGACTCACGTCCATCGAGTCCATGATGCCATCCAGCCATCTCATCCTCTGTCATCCCCTTCTCCTCCTGCCCCCAATCCCTCCCAGCATCAGAGTCTTTTCCAATGAGTCAACGCTTCACATGAGGTGGCCAAAGTACTGGAGTTTCAGCTTTAGCATCATTCCTTCAATCCCCGGGCTGATCTCCTTCAGAATGGACTGGTTGGATCTCCTTGCAGTCCAAGGGACTCTCAAGAGTCTTCTCCAACACCACAGTTCAAAAGCATCAATTCTTTGGCGCTCAGCCTTCTCCACAGTCCAACTCTCACATCCATACATGACCATTGGAAAAACCATAGCCTTGACTAGACAGACCTTAGTCAGCAAAGTAATGTCTCTGCTTTTCAACATGCTATCTAGATTGGTCATAACTTTTCTTCCAAGGAGTAAGCGTCTTTTAATTTCATGGCTGCAGTCACCATCTACAGTGATTTTGGAGCCCAAAAAGATAAAGTCTGACACTGTTTCCACTGTTTCCCCATCTATTTGCCATGAAGTGATGGGACCGGATGCCATGATCTTCGTTTTCTGAATGCTGAGCTTTAAGCCAACTTTTTCACTCTCCACTTTCACTTTCATCAAGAGGCTTTTTAGTTCTTCTTCACTTTCTGCCATAAGGGTGGTATCATCTGCATATCTGAGGTGATTGATATTTCTCCCGGCAATCTTGATTCCAGCTTGTGTTTCTTCCAGTCCAGCGTTTCTCATGATGTACTCTGCATAGAAGTTAAATAAGCAGGGTGACAATATACAGCCTTGACGTACTCCTTTTCCTATTTGGAACCAGTCTGTTGTTCCATGTCCAGTTCGAACTGTTGCCTCCTGACCTGCATACAGGTTTCTCAAGAGGCAGGTCAGGTGGCCTGGTATTCCCATCTCTTTCAGAATTTTCCACAGTTTATTGTGATCCACACAGTCAAAGGCTTTGGCATAGTCAATAAAGCAGAAAGAGATGTTTTTCTGGAACTCTCTTGCTTTTTCCATGATCCAGTGGATGTTGGCAATTTGATCTCTGGTTCCTCTGCCTTTTCTAAAACCAGCTTGAACATAAGTTGCTTCAGTAGTGTCCAACTCTTTGCAACTCTATGGACCACAAGACCCACCAGGCTCCTCTGTCCATGGGATTCTCCAGGCAAGAATACTGGAATGGATAGTCATTCCCTTCTCCAGGGGATCTTCCTGACCCAGGGATCAAATCCAGATCTCTCACATTGCAGATAGATTCTTTATCATCTGAGCCCCCAGAGAAGCCCGTCTGACTCTCAGAAGTTTGGGTAAAAATTTGAGGGCTACAGTAGAAAAGGCATAGCCCTTGCAGTCAGATAAACTTGGGTATGAAAAAACAATTTACTCAACCTCTTGAAACTTCAGAGTTTCCCCATCCCCCCCCCCCCCAACCCCGCAATCTCTTCTCTAAAACATGGATTGAAATGACTAGCTGATAAGGCTGTGAATATCTTTACTTTTATAAGTAACCCACCTAAAACTCAATATATTGAAAACTGAGCTCACCATCCTCCCCTCTCCCTGAACATCTGTTTCTCTGTTTCCTATCTCAGGGCATGGCACTAACTTCCCACCCATTTGCTCAACTCAGAAACTTAAGCATCATCCTTGGTTTTTTCCTCCTTTCCCAGTCCAATAGCAAGTCCTCTCAATCCTATATCCTGCTGCTGCTGCTGCTGCTGAGTCACTTCAGATGTGTCCAACTCTGTGCGACCCCAGAGATGGCAGCCCACCAGGCTCCTCTGTCCCTGGGATTCTCCAGGCAAGAACACTGGAGTGGGTTGCCATTTCCTTCTCCAATGCATGAAAGTGAAAAGTGAAAGTGAAGTCGCTCAGCCGTGTCCGACTCTTAGCGACCCCATGGACTGCAGCCTACTAGGCTCCTCCATCCATGGGATTTTGAGACTTTCTCAATTCTTTATACTTCTCTCCATTCCCACTACCATACTGTCTATTTGATTTTAATAGCCCCCACACTATCTCCAGTCTTCTCTAATATCCATATGAGAAGAGGAAGAAACACCAGGTGTGCACACACAGAGAAAAAGACGTGAGGACACAGTGAAAATGCAGCCATTTGCAAGCCAAAAAGAGAGGCCTCAGGAGAATCCAGTTCTGCCAACCTTGATCTTGAACTCCCAACCTCTAGAACTGTGAGAAAGTAAATTTTTGTTGTTAAGTTCTATAGTATTCTGTTATGGCAGTCCTAGTGAATTAATATATAATCCTTCCTTTATCTTCTCACATCATGCTATAATTCTTCCATCAGAATCTTCATCATGTTACATTGTAAAAATCTACTTTATTCTCCATGTCTTCTTTTAGAGTGAAGTACTCCCAAGAGCAGGGATTTGTCTTTCTTCTTCATTACTGAAGCCCTAGATCCTCACAAAGTAGCTAGCACATCGCAGGCGCTCGATCACTATTTTTTTTTTTTTTTTAGTATTTATTTATTTGGCTGTGCCTAATATTATTTTCAGCATGTGAGGTCTTTGATCTTGCTTTCAGCCTATGGGATCCTTAGTTGTGACATGTGGGATCTAGTTCCCTGACCAGGGATCAAACCTGGGCCCCCCTGCATTGGGAATTTAGAGTCATAGCCACTGGACCACCATAGAAGTCCCCAAATAAATATTTTTGAATGAACAAATTAATAAAATGACATATGTAAATGTTCTTGCATGGTTAACAACGGATATTAACAGTCCACAATTGTGGTTTACATGTTTTCATCTCTTCTGTTCTTAATTGCTTCTCCCTATCACAAACTCCTTTAGTTGTTGCTGATGTTTAGTCACTAAGTTGTGTCTGATTCTTTTGCGACCCCATGGACTGTAGCCCACCAGGCTCCTCTGTCCATGGGATTTCCCAGGTGGGAATACTGGAGTGGGTTGCCATGTCCCAGGGATCGAACTCACATCTCCTACACTGGCAGGCGAATTCTTTACCACTGAGCCGTCAGAGATGCCCTATGCTCCTTTTCCCATTCAGTAAATGTAACTGCAGGTTGATACTACTATTTAAATTTGACATGCCCAAGCACACCTAAGATGTTATAGGACAGACTCACCATTTCTGTGTTTGAGGGGCTATGTGGTCTCCTGGGGAGAAGGCGATGGCACCCCACTCCAGTACTCCTGCCTGGAAAATCCCATGGACAGAGGAGCCTGGTAGGCTGCAGTCCATGGGGTCGCTAAGAATCGGACACGACTGAGCAACTTCACTTTCACTTTTCACTTTCATGCTTTGGAGAAGGAAATGGCAACCTACTCCAGTGTTCTTGCATGGAGAATCCCAGGGATGGGGGAGCCTGGTGGGCTGCCGTCTATGGGGTCGCACAGAGTCGGACATGACTGAAGTGACTCAGCAGCAGCAGCAGCAGTGGTCTCCTGGAAATCTAGTCATAATACATTTGACTTTGAAGTAACGAGCCTTTGTGGTCTGTGCAAAGAAGTGACCCAAAGTGTGGTGAAGCATCTGTTACTAGGAGAGTCTACCAACCTATATTACATTCTAATATAAGCTAGCTCCAAAAGGGAGTATATTAATTTGCTAGGATGCTCATAATGAAGTACTATAGACTCAGTGACTTAAAACAGCAGAAATTTATTTTCTTTGAATTCTGGAGGCCAGAAATGAAAAATCAAGGTGTTGGCAAGACTGGTTTCTTCTGAGGCCTAGCTCCTTGACTTCACATTGTCAGCTATAAATTAGCACTTGCCAAGAGCCAGCAACTGTACAACAACTCCGCCTATGCTGCTGCAGCTGCTGACTTTGACACACCCTGGAGGGAATTCAGGGTGGAGACTTAGGCATTCTGTGCGCCAGGGAAACAGGTAGAACAGGTCTTTAGATAGCCAGATATTTTCAGTAACTGATTTCTTGATCTCTATCCTTGCATCTCCTCATATCTAGAAAAGAATAGTGGCATCAGCTCCTCATGACTAGCAAAAAACCTTTTGTAAAGTAAGCACTTGATTCCCTGAACTCCCCCTTCACCAAAATCTTATATATTGACCTTCTCCCACTGTCTCTTTGGAGCAGTCTCTGAGACCTGTCTGAGGTGCTATTTCCTGGGCTGCGGTCCTCATTTTGCCTCAAATAAAACTTAACTTGCAACTCTCACATTGTGCATCACTTTTTAGTTGACAACATGGTCTTACTTTTGTATATATCTCTGTTCTGAATTTCCTCTTAAAAGGACAAGAGTCATATTGGATTAGGGTCCACCCATAGGACTTCATTTTACCTTAATTATCTCTTTAAAGACCCCCTATCCTCTTATCCTTATCAATCAGAGGGCAGACAGAATGAAAACCACAATCGCAGAAAACTAACCAAACTGATCACATAGATCATAGCTCTGTAGAACTCAATAAAACTATGAGCCATGCTGGGTAGAGCCACTAAAGATGGGCAGGTCATGGTGGAGATTTCTGACAGAATGTGGTCCACTGGAGAAAAGAATGGCAAGCCACTTCAGCACTCTTGCCTTGAGAACCCCATGAATAGTTCAGTTCAGTTCAGTTCAGTCGCTCAGTCGTGTCCGACTCTTTGAGACCCCATGAATCACAGCACGCCAGGCCTCCCTGTCCATCACCAACTCCCGGAGTTCACTCAGACTCACGTCCATCAAGTCTGTGATGCCATCCAGCCATCTCATCCTCTGTCGTCCCCTTCTTCTCCTGCCCCCAATCCCTCCCAGCATCAGAGTCTTTTCCAAAGGGTCAACTCTTCGCATGAGGTGGCCAAAGTACTGGAGCTTCAGCTTTAGCATCATTCCTTCCAAAGAAATCCCAGGGCTGATCTCCTTCAGAATGGACTGGTATCCAACCTCGCAGGCCAAGGGACTCTCAAGAGTCTTCTCCAACACCACAGTTCAAAAGCATCAATTCTTCGGCGCTCAGCCTTCTCCACAGTCCAACTCTCACATCCATACACGACCACAGGAAAAACCATAGCCTTGACTAGAAGGACCTTAGTCAGCAAAGTAATGTCTCTGCTTTTCAACATGCTACTAGATTGGTCATACCTTTCCTTCCAAGGAGTAAGTGTCTTTTAATTTCATGGCTGCAGTCACCATCTGCAGTGATTTTGGAGCCCCCAAAAATAAAGTCTGACACTGTTTCTACTGTTTCCCCATCTATTTCCCATGAAGTGATGGGACCAGATGCCATGATCTTCGTTTTCTTAATGTTGAGCTTTATGCCAACTTTTTCACTCTCCTCTTTCACTTTCATCAAGAGGCTTTTTAGTTCCTCTTCACTTTCTGCCATAAGGGTGGTGTCATCTGCAGGTGAGGTGATTGATTTTTCTCCCAGCAATCTTGATTCCAGTTTGTGTTTCTTCCAGCCCAGCGTTTCTCATGATGTACTCTGCAGAGAAGTTAAATAAGCAGGGTGACAATATACAGCCTTGATGTACTCCTTTTCCTATTTGGAACCAGTCTGTTGTTCCATATCCAGTTCTAACAGTTGCTTCCTGACCTGCATACAGATTTCTCAAGAGGCAGGTTAGGTGAATAGTAGGAAAAGGCAAAAAGATATGACCCTGAAAGATGAACCCCCTAGGTCAGTAGGTACAAAATATGCTACTGGAGAAGAGAGGAGAAATAGAACCAGAAGAAATGAAGAGGTTAAGCCAAAGAAGAAACAATGACCAGTTGTGAGTGTGTCTGGTGAACGTAAAGTCCATTGATGTAAAGAATATTGCATAGAAATCTGGAATGTTAGGCCCATGAATCAAGGTAAATTGGAAGTGGTCAAACAGGACATGGAAAGAGTGAACATCAGCATTTTAGGCATCAGTGAACTAAAATGGACAGGAATGGGAGAATTTATTTCAGATAACTGTTATATATATTACTGTGGGAAAGAATCCCTTAGAAGAAATGAAGTAGCCTTCATAGTCAACAAAAGAGTCTGAAATGCAGTATTTGGGTGCAATCTCAAAAACAACAGAGGATCTTGGTTCATTTCCAAGGAAAACCACTCAGTATCACAATAATACAAGTCTATGCCCCAACCACTAATGCCAAAGAAGCTGAAGTTGAACCATTCTGTGAAGACCTACAAGACCTTCTAGAACTAACACCAAAAAAGAGATGTCCTTTTCATCACAGGGGACTAGAATGCAAAAGTAGGAAGTCAAGAAATACTTGGAGTAACAGGCAGTTTGGACTTAGTGGACTTAGTGTACAAAATGAAGAAGGGCAAAGGCTAACAGCATTGCCAACAAAACACACTGGTCATAGCAAACATCCTCATCTAATAACTTACGAGATGACTCTACATATGGACATCACCAGATGGTGATACCAAGATCAGACTGATTATATTCTTTCCAACTGAAAATGGAGAAGCTCTATACAGCCAGTGAAAACAAGACCAAGAGCTGATTGTGTGTCAGGTCATGAACTCCTTACTGCAAAATTCAGACTTCAATTGAAGAAAATAGGGAAAACCACTGGCCATTCAAGTAAGACCTAAATCAAATCCCTTATGATTATATGGTAGAAATGATGGATATTCAAGGCATTAGATCTGGTAGACAGAGTGCCTGAAGAACTATGGACAGAGGTTTGTAACACTGTATAGGAGGCGGTGATCAAAACCATCCCTAAGAAAAAGAAATGCACAAAGGCAAAACAGTTGTCTGAGGAGGCCTTACAAACAGCTGAGAAAAGAAGAGAAACAAAAGGCAAAGGAGAAAATGAAAGACATATCCATCTGAATGCAGAGTTCCAAAGAATAGTAAGGAGAGATAAGAAAGTCTTCCTCAGTGATCACTGCAAAGAAATAGAGGAAGACAACAGAATGGGAAAGACTCGAGATCTCTTCAATAAAATTAGAGATCTCAAGGGAACATTTCATGCAAAGATGGGCTCAATAAAGGACAGAAATGTTATGGACCTAACAGAAGCAGAAGATATTAAGAAGAGGTGGCAGTAATATACAGAAGAACTATATAAAAAAGATTGTAATGACCCAGATAACCACAATGGTCTGATCACTCACCTAAAGCCAGACATCCTGGAATGTGAAATCAAATGGACCTTAGGAAAGATCGCTATGAACAAAGCTAGTGGAGGTGATGGAATTCCAGCTGAGGTATTTCAAATCCTAACGGAAGGAGCTGTTAAAGTGCTTCATTCAATATGCCAGCAAATTTGGAAAACTCAGCAGTGGCTACAGGACTGACTGGAGAAGGTCAATTTTCATTCCAATCCCAAAGAAAGCCAATGCCAAAGAATGTTCTAACAACCATACAATTGCACTCTTTTCACATGTTAGCAAAGTAATGCTCAAAATTCTCCAATCTAGGTTTCAACAGTATGTGAACCGAGAACTTCCATATGTTCAAGCTCGATTTAGAAAAGACAAAGGAACCAGAGATCAAACTGTCAACATCTGTTGGATTATAGAAAAAGCAACAGAATTACAGAGAAACATCTATTTCCACTTCATTGACTACACTAAGGCCTTTGACTGTGTGGATCACAGCAAACTGTGGAAATTTCATTGAGAGATGGGAATACCAGACCACCTTACCTGCTTCCTGAGAAACCTGTATGCAGGTCAAGAAGAAAGTTAGAACTGAACATGGAACAATAGATTGGTTTGAAATTGGGAAAGGAGTACGTGAAGGCTGTATATTGTCACCCTGCTTATTTAACATATGTGCAGAATATACATGAGAAATGCCACAGTGGATGAAGCACAAACCAGAATCAAGATTGTTGGGAGAAATAACAATAATCTCAGATATGCAGATGATACCACCCTTGTGCCAGAAAGCAAAGAGGAAAAAGCTGGCTTAAAACTCAACATTCAAAAAATGAAGATCATGGCATCCGGCCACATCACTTCATGTTAAATAGATGGGGAAACAATGGAAACAGTAACAGACTTTCTTTTCTTGTATTCCAAAATCACTGCAGATGCATGAAATTGAAAGATGACTGCAGCCATGAAATTAAAAGATGCTTGCTCCTAGGAAGAAATGCTATGAAAAACCTAGATAGTGTATTAAAAAGCAAAGACATTACTTTGCCAACCAGACATTACTCTGTTAGTTAAAGCTATGGTTTTTCCAGTAGTCATGTATGGATGTGAGAGATGGACCATCAGGAAGGCTGAGCGCTAAAGAATTGATGCTTTTGAACTGTGGTATTGGAAAAGACTCTTGAGAGTCCCTTGGACTGCAAGGAGATGAATCCTGAATATTCATTGGAAGCACTGATGCTGAATACTTTGGCTACCTGATGCAAAGAGCCACCTCATTAGAAAAGACCCTGATGCTGGGAAAGATTGAAGGCAGGAGGAGAAGGGAACAACAGAGGACAAGATGGTTAGATGGCATACCAACTCAATGGACGTGTTTGAGCAAGCTCTGGGAGATTATGAAAGACAAGGAAGCCTGGCCGTGCTGCAGTCCACAGGGTCACAAAGAGTCAGACACGACTGAGCGACTGAACAACAGCAACAGGAAACTAAGATCCTGCATGGCATGGCTTTAAAAAAAAAATTCTACTTAAAATTATTCCTTTATCCTCAACCTACTTCCTGACCTGGATATTCATTCCATTTGTACTCCTGACACAAAAGAGTTGACCAGTTCTAGCTCCTGGCTTTCCTAGTTCAGCTCATGACTCCACCATTCTTTCATCTTTGACCCTTCCTTTTCCTCACTTCCAAAATCCAAAAAAATTACCAATCATGAAGATTTTGCCTTTGTAATTTTTCTCAAGGATACCTTCCTTTATTCATGATTCCTCACCTACAAAATGGCTCCCCAATGTTTCTTGACATGCCAACTAATTCCTCATGTTAGTTAATAATAATTACGATATAAATGATGATGAGGATTATGATGACCTGGCTTTGGCCACAATTAGCCCCACTCCCTCAGCTTCAATAAAACAAACAGCTTTAGTAATGACTGAGCTCACAAAGGGGCTTCCAAAGTGGCTCTAGCAGTAAAGAACCCACCTCCAATGCAGGCAGACATAAATAACGTGGATTTGATCCCTGGGTCAGGAAGATCCCCTAGAGATGGTATCGGCAACCCATTCCAGTATTCTTGCCTGGAGAATCCCATGGAGAGAGGAGCCTGGCAGGCTACAGTCCATAGGGTCACAAAGAGTTGGACATGACTGAAGTGACTTAGCATACATGTACATGAGCTCACTGCAGGACCTGAGAAAAACTGATGAATTTGGGACAGTCAGGCAGTGAGGTACTATATAGTGAATGAAAACGAATAGCAGTCATACATGTTATCATGCACGAATTTCAACTAAGCTTTAGTGAAAAAAAAAAAAAAGCAAGCCACAGAAGAATATGTGTGGCATAGTTCCACTCACCAACCACATCATAAACGAGAACAAACAATGTGTTGTTTCAAACAGCGGTCCCTAACCTTTCTGGCACCAGGGACCAGTTTCATGGAAGATAATTTTGCCATGAACTGGGGGCTACAGGGAATGGTTTCAGGGTGAAACTATTACATTTACCGTGCACTTTATTTCTATTATTACTACACTGTGCAACGCACCATAATGCAGAATCAGTGGGCACCCTGAGCTTGTTTTCCTGCAACTAGATGGTCCCATCTGGGGGTGATGGGAGGCCGGGAGACCAGAAGTGTGTTGCTTATATCCAGTCTACTCCATAATCTTGTTTTTGTTGCTGTCACTGCAGAAGATCCTTCTTCACAAAGACAGAATGTTGGAAATAGAAGCAGGCTTTTCAATGCTCTTGTGGCAATCTTGGGATACTCCGCCTTGACTTTAACCCAGAATGCATGGAGACCTGAAGTTGTCTGAAACATACTTTTAAGGCCACCATCATCTGTGATCTCAAGAAGTTGATCTTCTAGCACAGACAAAACTGATTCACCTGGTTTATTCACCAATGGATCTCAGAGCCATCCTTCACCAGTTTGAGGGTCTTTCGTGGTTGGAAAGTAATGCTCAAATTCTTTTGAAAGCTGAGATAGGTAATCATGCATCAGCTGGGATAAAGAAGACTCTAAATCAGTTTCTTTCAAAATCTCTGCTAATGTTTGAAACATGTCAAAAATCCCAATATTCACTCATTGCCCCCATAATTTCAGTTTGGCTTTGAATGCAGCCACTTTATCTGCCAACTTGTAAACAGTTGTTCTTCCCTGCAATAACAGATTGAGTCTGTCGAGCAGGTTGACTATGTCACACAAGTAAGTAAGTTTTGTGATCCATTCTGTGTCACTGAAATGTGCTGCCAGTGGTAACTGCTTTGCTAAAAGAAATCTTTGGAGCAGCTCTCATAACTCAGAAACTCTGGCCAGTGATCTACCACCTGGCAGATCTACCATCTAATATGCAGAAGTGAAATGGCTTTAAGAGAGGATGTGTGTAGGACTTCCCTGGTGGTCCAGCTGTTGAGAATCCACTTGCTAATGTTGGGGACATGGGTTTGGTCCCTTGCTGGAGAAGACTCCACATGCTGAGGAGCCTATACACTGCAACTACTGAAACCCATGCTCTAGAGCCTTGCTCCACAACAAGAGAAGCCACCGCAATGAGAAGCACATGTACTGCAAAGAAGAATAGCCCCCATGAGCAACAAAGACCCAACGCAGCCAAAAATAAATAATTTTAAGAAAGAGATGTGTGTGCTGTATCCATCTCCTCACAGACCTGGTCGAACAGACATGAGTTAAATGTGGTTGATAATTTTAATCAACATTCTGCAAAATATTAAGTTCAGGAGACATTTTTCAGCTAGCCAGCATTTTTCTATGAATGACACACTGCATAGACTCACATTCAGAAGCGACCCCTTTGACCCAAGTAGTAAAACCAGAAAATCGTCCAGTCATAGAAAACACTCCATCCATGCATATACTGAAACAAATAACCAGTTTAGTCCTCCTAATACGCAAAGACTTGAATAGTTCTGTATCTGTGGTGTTGGTTGGCAACAAAAGTGCATATAACATATCCTCCTGAAAAAATATATCACACAAAAGCAAGCGTTGTTGCCTTGTTGTCAACATCAGTAGAGTCGTCAACCTGGATTGCATACTACAGTGACTCCTTAATCCTCTCTAACAATTATACCTCAATATCCTCTGCCATTTCATCAATTCATCTAGCTATGGCATTAGCTGAAAGAGGAATCTTTTAAACTGAAGCTTCTCCTAAAAGTGCATGACAAATGTCCTTAGCAGCAGGCAGCATCAACTCTTCACCAACAGTAAAGGGTTTCTTCACTTTAACAATGTGGTTAGCCACTAGGAATGATGCTCTCAGTGCAGACACATTTGATAAAGGGATGGCCTTCAATAATTGCTTCTGTTCTCTGTGTTCATGCTTCTGTCTTGAAAAATTCCAAAGGCTTATCTTTTAATGCAGGGTGTCCATGTGACACTGACGTTCTGAAGGTTTCATGGCTTCGTTGGATAGCTGGTCTCCACATACTGTACAAAGCAGGCTGGATGTGAATCACCTGTTGCAGTGAATGCATAATTTAAGTAGGACTTTTGATATTTTCTTTCAAATTCAGCTTTCTTTTTCCTGACAGTCTTATGCTGTCTCATCATTGGGTCCTTCCCTCTTTTCAAAGAAGCTCTCCAGTAATGTTCATTTTTTTACTCATTTTGGTGAGGGTTAGCTTTGGGGCTTACAAAAACTGTGACTGAGACAATTGCACAGTGTGGGAAAGAGGCACAGATGGAAGTGGCACATAAAATAATGGGTGGGCCACATGCAGACTGAAATAAGTGTCAAATTCAGACTCAGAGCCTGTCACCAGATGCAGCTTAATTGTCACTTGCCACTCACTGGTAGGGTTTTGGTATGAGTCTGTAAGCGATTAAATAGAGCTGAAGCTTTGCCTGCTTGGCCTTGCCTGCTGTGCTGCCCAATTCCAAACAGGCTAGGGACCAGGCCTGGGGGTTGAGGACCCCTGATTTAGGGTACATTTTTGGTAAAACAGAAGAGGAAACAAAGGAATGATAAACTCAAAGTTTAGAACAAGGACTGTTTCTAAGGTGGGAAGGAGGGAGAGTGACAGGGGGTCATGACAATGTGGGCAACTGTTCTCTGTCTAAGCAGGGTAGTGGACCTGGGTGCTTACTGTTGTATTGTTTCCCATTTTACCATCTCTGAAATCAGGTGATCATAGAACCACTGTCAGCCAAGTGGCAGTTGTGATAATGTTGTATTACTTTAAAAATACTTTAACAGGTATGAGGACTCATCGTCCTGCTGGGTCATTCCTTGTCCTGAATAGGAATGCAAAACTCCGCCCCTCTTCCTTTCTTTCCCTCCTTTTTTTTTTTGGACTGCCTGTACGGCATGTGGGATTTCAATTCTGTGACCAGGGATTTCATTAGTCAGGTATGGATGTGAGAGTTGTGAAAGGTTGTTGTTGTTGAATCACGACGCCGGCATTCTTGGCCCCCCGGAGAAGAAGAATTCAATCCGGGGCCAGAGACGAGGCTTGATCGCTCAGAGCTTTTGTGTAATAAAGTTTTATTAAAGTATAAAGGAGATAGAGAAAGCTTCTGACATAGGCATCAGAAGGGGGCAGAAAGAGTACCCACTTGTTAGTATAGGCAATGAAGTTATATACTCTCCAATGAATCCAAAGAATGTCTGGAGGTTGTAAAGACCTCACCAGACCTACTCCCATAATTTACATTTTAAGATAACAGAACTAGCCAGAAGGTTTAATCCAGAGACTGTCCTCAGGCAGAATACATTGTTGTTATATAATCCTTATAAAGAGCAGGTCTACTCCCATACAGAATTAGCCAGAAGGTTTAATCCAGAGACTGTCCTCAGGCATAATCCATTGTTGTTATATAATCCTAAGGAATGTAGAGAAGGAAAAAAGTTTGTCCTTTCTTCTTCCTTGAGAATTCCAGACCCCTCTCTCCTTGGGGACCCCTAGACTTATCAACCTGCCTAGGAAATGACACTCTCAGCTGGACTATAAAGAAAGCTGAGCACTGAAGAATCGATGTTTTTGAACTGTGGTGTTGGAGAAGGCTCTTGAGAGTCCCTTGGACTGCAAGGAGATCCAACCAGTCCATTCTAAAGGAAATCAGTATTTCCTTCCAATGCATTGGAAGGACTTCCACATTCATTGAGGTTGAAGCTGAAACTCTAATACTTTGGCCACCTGATGCGAAGAACTGACTCATTAGAAAAGACCCTAATGCTGGAAAAGATCGAAGGCGGGAGAAGGGGATGACACAGGATGAGATGGCTGGATGGTATCACCAACTCAATGAACATGAGTTTGGGCAAACTCCGGGAGTTGGTGATGGACAGGGAGGCCTGGCATGCTGCAGTCCATGGGGTCACAAAGAGTCAGGCACGACTGAGTGACTTAACTGAACTGATCAGGGATTTAACCTGTACCCCCGGAAGTGGAAGCATAGAGTCCTAATCACTGGACTGCTAGGGAAGTCCCTCTAATTTTCAACTTTATAATGTATAAAAGGTAGGACTGCCTTTAACTTTAAAGAGAAACTGCAGAGTACATTATGCAAAATCCTGGGCTGGATGACTCATAAGCTGGAATAAAGACTGCCAGGAGAAATATCAACAACCTCAGATATGCAGGTGATAGCACTCTAATGGCAGAAAGCGAAGAACTGAAGAATTTCTTGGTGAGGGTGAAAGAGGAGAGTGAAAAGCTGGCTTAACACTCAACATTCAAAAAACTGAGATCATGTCATCCAGTGCCATCACTTCTTGCAAATAGATGGGGAAAATGTGGAAACAGTGGCAGATTTTATTTTGGGGGGCTCTAATATCACTGCAGATGATGAGTGCAGCTATAAAATTAAAATATGCTTGCTCCTTGGAAGGAAAGCTATGACAAACTTAGATAGTGTGTTAAAAAGCAGAGACATCACTTTGCCAACAAATGTCCAGACAGTCAAAGCTATGGTTTTTCCACTAGTCATGTATGGATGTGAGAGTTGGATCATAAAGAAGGCTATGTGCTGTAGAATTGATGCTTTGAACTGTGGTGCTAGGGAAGACTCTTGAGAGTCCCTTGGACAGCAAGGAGATCAAACCAGTCAATCCTAAAGGAAATCAACCCTGAGTATTCATTGAAAGGACCAATGATGAAGCTGAAGCTCCAATACTTTGGCCACCTGATGCAAAGAGCCCAATCATTGAAAAAGACCCTGCTGCTGGGAAAGATTGAAGGCAGGGGGAGAAGCAAGCAACATAGGATGAGATGGTTGGATGGCATCACCAACTCACTGGACATGAATCTGAGAAAACTCTGGGAGATAGTGAAGGACAGGGAAGCCTGTGCTGTGATCCATGGGGTGGCAAAGAGTTGAACATGACTTAGCAACTGGAAAACAACAACAACCATAGATTTAGTTGTTTAAGACCGAGCATGGTGTTGAGTGGACTGTAAATACCATCTTGGTTCAAGTGCAGAAACTTTGACCCTAGATGCTGTTTTAACTACCTCTAAATTAGAGATACCAAGGGAACATTTCATGCAAAGATGGCCTTGATAAAGGACAGAAATGGTATGGACCTAACAGAAGCAGAAGATATTAAGAAGAGGTGGCAAGAATACACAGAAGAACTGTACAAAAAAGATCTTCATGACCCAGATAATCATGATGATGTGATCACTAATCTCGAGCCAGACATCTCGGAATGTGAAGTCAAGTGGGCCTTAGAAAGCATCACTACGAACAAAGCTAGTGGAGGTGATGGAATTCCAGTAGAGCTGTTTCAAATCCTGAAAGATGATGCTGTGAAAGTGTTGCACTCAATATGCCAGCAAATTTGGAAAACTCAGCAGTGACCACAGGACTGGAAAAGGTCAGTTTTCATTCCAATTCCAAAGAAAGGCAATGCCAAAGAATGCTCAAACTACCACACAATTGCCCTCATCTCACATGCTAGTAAAGTAATGCTCAAAATTCTCCAAGCCAGGCTTCCGCAATACATGAACCATGAACTCCCTAATGTTCAAGCTGGTTTTAGAAAAGGCAAAGGAACCAGAGATCAAATTGCCAACATCTGCTGGATCATGGAAAAAGCAAAACAGTTCCAGAAAAATATCTATTTCTGCTTTATTGACTATGCCAAAGCCTTGGACTGTGTGGATCACCATAAACTGTGAAAAATTCTGAAAGAGATGGGAATACCAGACCACCTAACCTGCCTCTTGAGAAATCTGTATGCAGGTCAGGAAGCAACAGTTAGAACTGGACATGGAACAACAGACTGGTTCCAAATAGGAAAAGGAGTACATCAAGGCTGTATATTGTCACCCTGCTTATTTAACTTCTATGCAGAGTACATCATGAGAAATGCTGGACTGGAAGAAACACAAGCTGGAATCAAGACTGCCAGGAGAAAAATCAATAACCTCAGATATGCAGATGATACCACCCTTATGGCAGAAAGTGAAGAGGAACTAAAAAGCCTCTTGATGAAAGTGAAAGTGAAGAGTGAAAAAGTTGGTTTAAAGCTCAACATTCAGAAAATGAAGATCATGGCATCTGGTCCCATCACTCCATGGCAAATAGATGGGGAAACAGTGGAAATAGTGTCAGACTTTATTTTTGGGGGCTCCAAAATCACTGCAGATGGTGACTGCAGCCATGAAATTAAAAGACACTTACTCCTTGGAAGAAAAGTTATGACCAACCTAGACAGTATATTCAAAAGCAGAGACATTACTTTGCTGACTAAGGTCCATCTAGTCAAGGCTATGGTTTTTCCATGTATAGATGTGAGAGTTGGACTGTGAAGAAGGCTGAGTGCCGAAGAATTGATGCTTTTAAACTGTGGTGTTGGAGAAGACTCTTGAGAGTCCCTTGGACTGCAAGGAGATCCAACCAGTCCATTCTGAAGGAGATCAACCCTGGGATTTCTTTGGAAGGAATGATGCTGAAGCTGAAACTTCAGTACTTTGGCCACCTCACGCAAAGAGATGACTCATTGGAAAAGACTCTGATGTGGAGGGATTGGGGGCAGGAAGAGAAGGGGACGACCAAGGATGAGATGGCTGGATGGCATCACGGACTCGATGGACGTGAGTCTGAGTGAACTCCAGGAGTTGGTGATGGCGTGGTGGAGGCCTGGCGTGCTGCGATTCATGGGGTGGCAAAGAGTCGGACACGACTGAGCGACTGAACTGAACTGAACTGATTATTCCCCGTAGTGGTCCACCTAATACTTTGTATGCGGTGGTTAAGACTCTAAGACCCCAGTGCAGGGCACCCAGCTTTGATCCCTGGTCAGGCAACTAGATCCCATGTGCCACCATTAAGGGCATGCATGCTGCAACTAAAGACCTCACGTGCCACAACTAAGACCTGGCACAACCAGATAAATTTTTTAAAAAATAAATTCTTAGAAAAATGAATAAATTTTAATATAGCAATGATGTTAAATAATTCAATGAAAGCTAAGATGTGTATTTAAAGGTCTATACCTATACTTTCCAGTTAAGCATTTTCAAAGCAGAATATATCCACTCCCAGGGTACCTCATGGTGGGCTGAGGATCCTCAGAACAGAAGGATACTACAACATTCATAGTCCTGAACTGTCAATATTACCTGTGAGTAAGTCACTGAAAACATTATTTTACTTGAATCTCAAACTGTAAAAAACAAATTGATTTGCTTCAACTCTTGTACACAAACCAAGATAAGATTAATATTCAATATCAAACTCCAAAATAGTCTCTAAATATTCAGAAACAATTGAATGGTTTTGGTTCTGTAACTCCAGCAGAATTAAGTGACTCTCCTTTGCTTTGTGTCATTTTCTTATTTTCTATTTAATAGTAGTTAAAGGAGACTTATTCTTGGCAACAGGCAATAACTAAGGCATCTCTGGAATAGAGCTAGAAAGTGCCAAAGCATTCAGGGCTTAGAAGACAGAATTTTACACTTACCTCCAGATGAAATTACTCATACACCTCCAGAGATACAGATATGGTACAGATAAGACTGAGAACAGAAGTTGTATCTTACAACTTGAAGTGTGTATCATCCTCCTGGATGCCATGTGTGTGGTGCACTTTGAGTTAATTTGTTTCGTAAATTCCCCAATTATCTTTTGAATAGAATGACTGAATTTGTTGGTTGTGAATATTTAAGCTGTCCCCCAATTTTAGGCCAGTTTTGGGCATGTCTTCATCATTTAATATGATAAAGCTTGAGCCTCTCTCTCTCATTCATAATAAACCCTTTGATTGTCTCATTTTGTTCCAAATTGAATAAACACAACATATTAAGCAGTTAAAACATACCTGGGATCTCTGTTCCCCGTTACTCACCTGCCTTGCCCTGAGTGATAACTAAGGTCAAAATATTACTTCCAAAGCTGTAGTTCTCCAAACTCCAAATCTGAAGAAACTCAAGCTCTTTCCAAATAGTGCTAGGAGTTCCCAGTGTCTCAAGTATGTCAAGTGCCCTGAGTCTGAAAAACAAAACTTGGCCTAAAGATCTTTAAAACCTTGAGAAGACTAGAAGCCAAAAAACATTATAATTTCAAAGTTTTGAGTGATTCTCTATGTTGGAAATTAGAGAAACCTAATTCACTCCTGTGGCCAAATACCTCCTGATCTGGAACAAGCAACCCTTCCAACAGCTTGTTAGTCTTAAAATGAGAAATAAGAATCTTTGTTGCTACAAAGACATTTTGAGGGACTTCAGATCTATAGCTATAAAATTGCTTTGGGGTTGACAGTGGTTTTAAGATTTTTCTGCGGGGAATAGTGAGCTACATCTGAGAGACTGGGACTTCCTTTTAGCTGAGAGGCTAGGAGGACACCAGGTCAGCCAACTATATTCCTGTTGATACTGTCCTTCTGTAAGTACCTTCTGTTGTTTATGTTTCAAAGCAGTAATATTCTCCCTTTCTTCCCTCTTCAGACCTCCTGCACACCACATTATTGTTCAGTCGCTGAGTCATGTCCAACTTCCTGCACCCCCATGGACTGCGGCAAGCGCGGCTTCCCTGTCCTTCACTCTCTCCCGGAGTTTGCTCAAACTCATGCCCACTGAGTTGGTGAGACATCTAACCATCTCATCCTCTGTTGCTCCCTCTTCCTGCTCTCAATCTTTCCCAGAATCAGGGTCTTTTTCAATGAATTGGCTTTTCACATCAGGGGATCGAAGTTCAGCATCAGTCCTTCCAATGAATATTCAGGGTTGCATACCAGACCTTACTCTTAGATTATCTATATTTTCCGGGTCTTAGTTTTGGCCCTTGGGATCTTACAAATCCTTAGTTGAAGCATGTGGGATCTGGGAGTTGCCCCCTCACCCCTCCTTTTTCTTTTGATGGCTTAGGCATATTTTATTGGTTAACTTTACCTCACCTTTACTCTTAATTGATGACCTTGCTTCAATCTTTCCCAGAAAAATAAAATAATGAGATATTTGGGAATGATTCCTTTAAATCTCTTTAATGCACTTCCCTGGTGGCTCAGACAGTAAGGAATCTGCCTGCAATGCAGGAAATCTGAGTTTGATCCCTGGGTTTTTCAGATCCCCTGGAGAAGGAAATGGCAACCCACTCCAGTATTCTTGTCTGGAAAGACAGAAGAGCCTGGCAGGCTACAGTTCCTGGGGTCACAAAGAGTTGGACACTGCTGAGCGACTTCACTTTCACTTTTCTGTGTCCACAGATCCTAACCATCATATGACAATCCTTACCTAATCCTAACCAAGCCCTTATCCCACCCTATGTTGAAAGACCTGCCTTAAACCAGTCTCCCAAACCTCCTAAATCCTGGCTTTACCCTCCCTACTTTGAGACACTTAAGACTATGAAGTGGTACTCTCTCTTATCACAGTAGGAATAAATTTATCTCATCAACCAGCACTGGTTTCTTTCTCCCCTCAGGCATGCGGCTCCTGCAATTAACTTCTCTCTTCTGCACTATTATTGGGCTTCCCTGGTGGCTCAGAGGGTAAAGAATCTGTCTGCAATGCAGGAGACCTGGGTTCAATCCCTGAGTTGGGAGGATTCCCTAGAGAAGGGAATGGCAACCCAAAAAATAATACTCCCATGTGTGTGTGCGCGTGTGCTTAGTCGCTCAGTTGTGTCTGACTCTGTGACGGCACAGACTGCAGCACACCAGGATCCTCTGTTCATGGAATTCTCCAGGCAAGGATACTGAAGTAGGTTGTTATTCCCTTCTCCAGAGGATCTTCCCAACTCAGGGATTAAACCCAGTTTCCTGCATTGCAGGCATCCTTTACCAACTGAGCCACCAGGGAATACATTGATACGCTTCAAAAATTCCAAAGGCTGATTCCCACTGCTGAAGACATCTTGTAAGTGCTTGGAGAAATACACTCAAGGAACCATACAGCAGTAGTGCCAGAGTATTCACACTATCTCTACCTTTCACCAAACAACATATCCTGGAAATCTTTCTGTATCCGTACAAAAAGATCATCGTCACATTTTTTGTAATATTTCATCTCACTTTTCTAACTTCTCATTCTCTCTTTAACCTATTCCAATAAGGTAGCACCTTCATAGATAGAATCCTTGTCATGGTGAAGGAGCTGGCATAACTCCAGTGAAGCTGTGAGCCATGCTGTGCAGGGCTACCCAGGATGGACGGGTTGTAGTGAAGAGTTCTGACAAAATGTGGTCCACGGGAGGAGCAAATGGCAATCTACTCCAATATTCTTGCTACGAGAACCCCATGAACAGTATGAAAAGGCAAAAAGGTATGATACCAGAAGGTGAGCCCCCTTCTGGAAGGTGTAGGAAGGTGTCCAGTATGCTACTGGGGAAGAGCAGAGGGCAATTACTCATAGCTCCAGAAAGAATGAAGCAGATGGGCCAAAGTGGAAATGATGCTCAGTTGTGGATGTGTCTAGTGGAGAAAGTAAAGTTTGATGCTGTAAAGAACAATATTGCATAGGAACATGGAATGTCAGGTCCATGAATCAAGGTAAATTGGATGAGGTCAAGCAGGAGATGGCAAGAATGAACACTGACATCTTTGGAATCAGTGAACTAAAATGGATGAGAATGGGCAAATTTAATTCATATGACCATTATATCTACTACTGTGGGCAAGAATCCCTTAAAAGAAATGGAACAGCCTTCACAGTTAACAACAACAAAAAAAAAAGAGTTTGAAATGGAGTACTTGGGTGAAATCTCAAAAATGACAGAAGGATCTCAGTTTGTTCCCAAGGCAAGCCATTCAACATCACGGAAATCCAAGTCTATGCCCCAACCACTGATGCCAAAGAAATTGAAGTTGACTGGCTCTATGAAGACCTACAATACCTTCCAGAACTAACACCAAAAAAGTGATGTGCTTTTCACCATAGGGGATTGCAATGCAGAAGTAGGAAGTCAAGAGATACTGTGAATAACAATCAAGATTGGCCTTGGAGTACAAAATGAATCAGGGCAAAGGCTAACAGTTTTGTCAAGAGAACATAGCAGTTATAGCAAACACCATTTTCCAACAACACAAGAGATGATTCTACAAATGGACATCATTAAATGATCAGTATCAAAATCAGATTGATTATGTCCTTTGCAGCCAAAGATGGAGAAGCTCTATACAGTTAGTAAAAACAAGACCTGGAGTTCACTGCAGCTCAGAACATGATCTCCTTATTGCAAAATTTAGTCTTAAGTTGAAGAAAGTAGCAAAAGCACTAGGCTATTCAAATCTTAAATCAAATACCTTATGAATATATAGTGAAAGTGAAAGTATTAGTTGCTCAGTCATGTCTGACTCTTTACAATCCCCATGGACTGTAGCCCAGCAGGCTCCACTGTTCGTGGGATTTTCCAGGCAAGAATACTGGAGTGGGCTACCATTTCCTTCTCCAGGGGATCTTCTGACCCAGGGATTGAATTTGGATTTGCTGCACTGCAGGCAGATTCTTGACTGAGCTACCAGGGAAGCCCTTATACAGTGGAGGTGATGAACAGATTCAAGGGATTAGAACTGGTAGACAGAGTGCCTGAAGAACTATGGACAGAGGTTAGTAACATTGTATAGAAGGCAGTGTCCCAAACCATCCCAAAGAAAAGGAATGCAAAGTAGTCTGAGGAGGCTTTACAAATAGCTGAGGAAAGAAGACAGCAAAAGGCAAAGGAGAACGGAAAGATATACCCAACTGAATGCAGAGTTCCAGAGAATAGCAATGAGAGATAAGAAAGCCCTTTTAAATGAATAATGCAAAGAAATAGAGAAAAACAATAGAATGGGTACAGCTAGAAATCTCTTCAAGAAAATTAGAGATACCAAGGGAACACTTCATGACAGGATGGGCATGATAAAGAACAAAAATGGTAAAGACCAAACAGAAGCAAAAGAAATTAGGAAGTGGCAGTTCAGTTCAGTTCAGTCGCTCAGTTGTGTCCGACTCTTTGCGATCCCATGAATCGCAGCACGCCAGGCCTCCACCACGCCATCACCAACTCCCGGGGTTCACTCAGACTCACGTCCATCAAGTCAGTGATGCTATTCAGCCATCTCATCCTCTGTCGTCCCCTTCTCCTCCTGCCCCCAATCCCTCCCAGCATCAGAGTCTTTTCCAATGAGTCAACTATTCGCATGAGGGGGCCAAGGTACTGGAGTTTCAGCTTTAGCATCATTCCTTCCAAAGAAATCCCTGGGTTGATCTCCTTCAGAATGGACTGGTTGGATCTCCTTGCAGTCCAAGGGACTCTCAAGAGTCTTCTCCAACACCACAGTTCAAAAGCATCAATTCTTCGGGGCTCAGCCTTCTTCACAGTCCAACTCTCACATCCATACAATGCCATGATATTCGTTTTCTGAATGTTGAGCTTTAGGCCAACTTTTTCACTCTCCTATTTCACTTTCATCAAGAAGCTTTTTAGCTCCTCTTCACTTTCTGCCAGAATGGTAGTGTCATCTGCATATCTAAGGTTATTGATACTTCTCCCGGCAATCTTGATTCCAGCTTGTGCTTCTTCCAGTCCAGCATTTCTCATGATGTACTCTGCATAGAAGTTAAATAAGCAGGGTGACAATATACAGCCTTGACGTACTCCTTTTCCTATTTGGAACCAGTCTGTTGTTCCATGTCCAGTTCTAACTGTTGCTTCCTGACCTGCATACAGATTTCTCAAGAGGCAGGTCAGGTGGTCTGGTATTCACATCTCTTTCAGAATTTTCCACAGTTTATTGTAATCCACATAGTCAAAGGCTTTGGCATAGTCAATACAGCAGAAATATATTTTTCTGGAACTCTCTTGCTTTTTCCATGATCCAGCGGATCTTGGCAATTTGATCTCTGGCTCCTCTGCCTTTTCTAAAACCAGCTTAAACATCAGGAAGTTCATGGTTCACATATTGCTGAAGCCTGGCTTGGAGAATTTTGAGCATTACTTTACTAGCGTGTGAGATGAATGCAATTGTGCGGTAGTTTGACCATTCTTTGGCATTGCCTTTCTTTGGACTTGGAATGAAAACTGACCTTTTCCAGTCCTGTGGCCACTGCTGAGCCTTCCAAATTTGCTGGCCTATTGAGTGCAGCACTTTCCCAGCATCATCTTTCAGGATTTGAAATAGCTCTACTGGAATTCCATCACCTCCACTAGCTTTGTTTGTAGTGATGCTTTTAAGGTCCACTTGACTTCACATTCCAGGAGGTCTGGCTCTAGATGAGTGATCACACCATCACGGTTATCTGGGTCGTGAAGATCTTTTTTGTACAGTTCTTCTGTGTATTCTTGCCACCTCTTCTTAATCTCTTCTGCTTCTGTTAGGTCCATACCATTTCTGTCCTTTATCGAGCCCATCTTTGCATGAAATGTTCCCTTGGTATCTCTAATTTTCTTGAGATCTCTAGTCTTTCCCATTCTGTTGTTTTCCTCTATTTCTTTGCATTGATCACTGAAGAAGGCTTTCTTATCTCTTCTTGCTATTCTTTGGAATTCTGCATTCAGAGGCTTATATCTTTCCTTTTCTCCTTGGCTTTTTGCTTCTCTTCTTTTCACAGCTATTTGTAAGGCTTCCCCTGACAGCCATTTTGCTTTTTTGCATTTCTTTTCCATGGGGATGGTCTTGATCCCTGTCTCGTCTACAGTGTCACGAACCTCATTCCATAGTTCATCAGGCACTATATCTATCAGATCTAGGCCCTTCAATCTATTTCTCACTTCCACTGTATAATCATAAGGGATTTGATTTAGGTCATACCTGAATGGTCTAGTAGTTTTCCCTACTTTCTTCAATTTCAGTCTGAATTTGGTAATAAGGAGTTCATGATCTGAGCCACAGTCAGCTCCTGGTCTTGCTTTTGTTGACTGTATAGAGCTTCTCCATCTTTGGCTGCAAAGAATATAATCAATCTGATTTCGGTGTTGACCATCTGGTGATGTCCATGTGTAGAGTCTTCTCTTGTGTTGTTGGAAGAGGGTATTTGCTATGACCAGTGCATTTTCTTGGCAAAACTCTATTAGTTTTTGCCCTGCTTCATTCCGCATTCCAAGGGCAAATTTGCCTGTTACTCCAGGTATTTCTTGACCCCCTACTTTTGCATTCCAGTCCCGTATAATGAAAAGGACATCTTTTTGGGGTGTTAGTTCTAAAAGGTCTTGTAGGTCTTCATAGAACTGTTCAACTTCAGCTTCTTCAGCATTACTGGATGGGGCATAGACTTGGATTACTGGCCGAGAGCTACTCCGGATCCGAGGCCATGGGCGACGGCCAAGAGGTGCTACCCCGCGTCCAAGGCCAGGGATGGCGGCTGGGAGGAGCAACCCCACGTCCAAGGCCAGGGCAGTGACTGGGAGGAGCAACTCCACGCCCAAGGAGTGGTGGCTGCGCAGGCACAAGAGGGCCTAGAGGAGCCATCCCACATTGAAGGTCAGGAAGGGCAGTGGGAGGAGATACCCCTCATCCAAGGTAAGGAGCAGTGGCTGTGCTTTGCTGGAGCAGCCATGAAGAGATACCCCACGCCCAAGGTAAGAGAAACCCAAGTAAGATGGTAGGTGTTGCAAGAGGGCATCAGAGGGCAGACACACTGAAACCATACTCACAGAAAACTAGTCAATCTAATCACACTAGGACCACAGCCTTGTCTAACTCAATGAAACAAAGCCATGCCCGTAGGACAACCAAAGATGGGCGGGTCATGGTGGAGAGGTCTGACAGAATGTGGTCCACTGGAGAAGGGAATGGCAAACCACTTCAGTATTCTTGCCTTGAAAACTCCATGAACAGTATGAAAAGGCAAAATGGTAGGATACTGAAAGAGGTACTCCCCAAGTCATTAGGTGCCCAATATGCTACTGGAGATCAGTGGAGAAATAACTCCAGAAAGAATGAAGGGATGGAGCCAAAGCAAAAACAATACCCAGTTGTGGATGTGACTGGTGACAGAAGCAAGATCCAATGCTGTAAAGAGCAATATTGCACAGGAACCTGGAATGTCAGGTCTATGAATCAAGGCAAATTGGAAGTGGTCAAACAGGAGATGGCAAGAGTGAATGTCGACATGCTAGGAATCAGCGAACTAAAATGGACTGGAATGGGTGAATTTAACTCAGATGATCATTATATCTACTACTGCGGGCAGGAATCCCTCAGAAGAAATGGAGTAGCCATCATGGTCAACAAAAGAGTCCGAAATGCAGTACTTGGATGCAATCTCAAAAACGACAGAATGATCTCTGTTCGTTTCCAAGGCAAACCATTCAGTATCATGGTAATCCAAGTCTATGCCCCAACCAGTAATGCTGAAGAAGTGGCAAGAATACACAAAAGAACTGTACAAAAAAGGCCTAATGACCTGGATAACCATGATGATATAGTTGCTCACCTAGAGCCAGACATCCAGAAGTATGAAGTCAAGTGGGCCTTAGGAAGCATTACTACAAACAAAGCTAGTGAAAGTGATGGAATTCCAGCTGAGCTATTTCAAATTCTGAAAGATGATGCTGTGAAGGTGCTGCACTCAATATGCCAGCAAATTTGGAATACTCAGCAGTGGCCATAGGACTGGAAAAGGTCAGTTTTCATTTCAATCCTGAAGAATGGCAATGCTAAAGGATGTTCAAACTACCCTACAATTGCACTCATGTCACATGCTAGCAAGGTTATGCTCAAAATCCTTCAAGCTTGGCATCAGCAGTACATGAACCAAGAACTTCCAGATGTACAAGATGGATTTTGAAGAGGCAGCAGAACCAGTGATCAAATTGCCAACATTCTTTGGATCATCAAGAAATCAAAGGAGTTCCAGAAACACATCTACTTCTGCTTCATTGACTACACTAAAGCCTTTGACTATGTGGATCACAACAAACTGTGGAAAATTCTTCTAGAGATGGGAATACCAGATCACCTGACCTGTCTTCTGAGAAACCTGTAGGTGGATCAAGAAGCAACAGTTAGAACTGGACATGGAACAGTGGACTGGTTCAAAATTGGGAAAGGAGTATGTAAAGGTTGTATATTGTCACCCTGCTTATTTAACTTCTATGCAGAGTATATCATGAGAAACACTGAGCTGGATGAATCACAGGCTGGAATCAAGATCGCTGGGAGAAATATCAACAATCTCAGATATGCAGATGATACCACTCTCATGACAAAAAGTGAAGAGGAACTAAAGACCCTCTTGATGAGGGTGGAAGAGGAGAGTGAAAAAACTGGCTTGAAGTTCAGCATTTAAAAAACTAAGATCTTGGCATCCAGTCCAAAAACTTCATGGCAAATAGAGTGGGAAAAAGTGGAAACAGTGACAGATTTTATTTTCTGGGACTCCAAAGTCATTGCAAACAGTAACTGCAGCCATGAAATTAAAAGATATTTGCTTTTTGGAAGGAAAGCTATGACAAACCTAGAGAGTGTCTTAAAAAGCAGAGACATCACTTTGCTGACAAAGATCCATATGATCAAATCTATCATTTTCCCAGCAGACATGTACAGATATGAGAGTTAGACCATAAAGAAGCCTGAACACGGAAGAATTGATGCTTTTGAATCCAGTACCACAATGGTACTGGACTCTTGAAAGTCCCCTGGACTGCAAGGAGATCAAACTAGTCAATCCTAAAGGAAATCAACCCTGAATATTCATTGAAAAGACAGATGCTGAAAGTGAAGCTCAGATATTTTGGTCACCTGATATGAAGAGCTGACTCATTGGAAAAGATCCTGATGCTGGGAAAGATTGAAAGCAAAAGGAGAAGGGGGCAATAGAGGATAAGATGGTTAGATAGCATCAACGACTCAATGGACATTAATTTGAACAATTCTGGAATATAGTAGAGGGCAGAGGAGCCTGGCGTGCTGTGATCCATGAGGTCACAAAGAGTTTGAGATGACTTAGGGACTGAACAACAACAAGGTGGCTTCTGTTACTTCCAGCAAAATTGGAACAGAAAGGAAGGGGTCAGGGCACAAATTTAAAGAATGCCATAGTCCAGGGACACAACATAAACTGATTAGAACCAAATAGGTCCAAGACAGCAGACGTTGACTGCCACTAGACCTTCAGCCTCAGTATACACTCACTGTAATACATCAGTAAGTTAAATGATACACCCACAGCCACCATGACAATTCCAAGGCCAACCATAAAGACCAAAAGGTGGGCAAGTAGCTCAATTCCTGGAAATCTCTGCCCTTTCCCCAAAAGAGTTAGAATAATCCTCCCACTCATTAGCCAATGAAACTACCAAGAACATAAAAACTAACCGTGCAATATTTTGGGGCTTCTCTTGCCTTCTGAGACAGACCACAGGCAGATAAGCCAACAATCTGGAGAGACGGTGGACTCATGTCCCAAGATCAACTCAAAGTTTCTGCTCAGTTATGACAGTTTTTAAAAGGAAAAGGTGGCTGGCAGAGTGAGTGTGTGTGCAGGGGGACCTTAGTGAATCATTGATGCAGGAGGTTGGATTCTGAGTCATTCTCCATTGCATGCAGGTTTGACTAACTCTCCAGATGTTTTCTGGCCTGTGAGATCTGCCTGTAGGATTGCTATGGGACTATAGGCAGTAAAGAGATAATCATTTTTTAACTACTTAATTCTTCACTCGTACTTCTTTTTATCTAGGAGAAGAATCAACAAGATAGGCAAGGCATAGGTACATTGAGGAGAGTGTTATGCCCAAGTCGCAAAATCTCCCAATGACCACCAGGGAGCTGATATCCGATGCAAAAGCAAGAGTTTTTATTACCAAGCTTGACCTGGGGCTCCCACCGATACCGATGCAGCAGCTATAGGGAGGAGCCCTGAGCTCTGGGTTTCATTGTTTATATAGGGTATTCTCACGCGAAAAATTTGAAAAACGGGAGTTTCCGGGTTAGGAGATGTCTAACTGGTCACCTTCTGTGGAAGGGTTAGGTGTTGGGTTCTGACTGGTTCCTATTTCCTCGCCTGGCCACGGGTTCTGATTGGTTCCCATTTCCTGGGCTTGCCATGGGTTCTGATTGGTCCCAGGGTGGTGGGGTGAGGTTAAGGGATTTCCCAAAAGCTCTTTTCCGGGAATTTTTACAAAATGGAGTCTTCTTTAACAAAATGGAGTAGCTTAGGTCCTTCATTCCCCCCTTCTCTAGGATCCAGGACAGACCCAATCATGGGTCTGAGGTCAGCTCTATATTGTCTCCTGCTAAGGGGACAGTTGGTAGGGCCACATATTGGGATCTGAATACCATGAGCTGCACCGTGTTGATGCGGCTTTTAATGAAGGCCACCAATTTGTTTAGTAAGCATGGCCCGAAGGTGAGCAGTAGTAACGAGATAATCAGGGGCCCCACCAAGGAGGATATGAGAGTTTCGAACCAGGGGGATGAATTGAACCAGGATTCAAACCAGATTTGAGACATTTCTCTTTTTCTTTTTTTTTCTGACTCAGCCCTTCTCTTATCTTGGCCAGGGACTCTTTGACTACCCCCGAGTGATTCACATAAAAACAACGTTCTTCCCCTAAGGCAGCACACAGGCCCTCTGAGAGACTTATACTCAAGATACTTTTTGGGAATTGGGGTGGAGGTCTCTTTCTTCTGTAACTTCTTCCTGCTGTGCATGAGTGTAGGCCTGCCTAACAGAGCAGAAGTCTCTCTCTCTACCTGATCTAAGTTTGGGTTTTCCACATATGAAACCAGCTTCTACCCTTGTAGTAACAGCAATTTAGTTGGCCCCTCTCAGAGATGAAATAGACAAGGGCCAAACAGGAGACCTAACAGGATGGTCATCTCTGGTCCCCGGAAACAGAAGGCAACATTTGGGGTGAGGGTTGCAGGATTTGTGACCCCTTTTGATTGGTTGGTGGTGAGGCAACAGAGCTGTGCTCCAGGAATCTTGTGTTCAGTCTGAAGTTACCATCTTCCACCTGGGTGGTGGCTCAAAGACATTGTTATGCGTATTTTTTTGAGTAGGAACCAGGACTCTGTCTGGAGGCTGTACCAACCTTTGATTGTTTCTGGTTTTGTAGACCCTCCCTTCCCTGCTTAGCAATTGTTTGACTCCAAGCTTTGGAATTCAGGGAAGGTCAAGGAGGCTGAACAAAGTCTATATCCTACAGATAAGAAATGGAGAACACAGATCGGGATCTGTACTCCAGAGCCACACAGAGTCCTGCTCAGTTTTAACTTTAGGGAACTAGGCAACTATGACTGTGATAACTTCCTGTCAAAATGGGGCATAGGACTGCCCCAGCTTGGAGTATAGACACTGAATTGGAAGTATTTCTGAGTTCCAAGTTCTAGATCTGAGTCTTGTATGATTAAAATCCTAATCCCATGGTCTGCCATTTTGGTGTAACAGACCCAGTTAGAAGTAGTTGGAGGAGTGATAACTGGAATTTAGTAGACAAAATAAATCTCATTTCTTTTTAGAAGAATAGGCCTGAAACCCAGTATGGACCTGGGACTTTAGGGAGACTTGTAGCCATGTAGCCAGTTGCATAGTTTTATAAAAAGTAAGGTTACTAGCTTCCAGCAGACTTTGTTTTGAAAATGGTGGCATCCAAGCCTGACACGACTGAGAAAACTCATGTGTTTAGCAATACAAGGTCTAATCTGAAAGTACACCCATAGCATCACCTAGTTGTTTCCCAGGATATCTGAACCATAGCTACTCTATTTTGACTTTTAATTGTAAACTTTTCCTTAATAGCCAAAACAGATTTCACCGTTAATGACGTCAGTGTTTCTCTAGGTACAAGAAGATGCAAGAATCGGGACTCATAAAATCTTCTCCTGAAAAGATCTAACTATCTGAAGGCCTGTTCTGCCAGTTTTTCCCAGAGCACAGAGTGCCTTATTCCTGATTTTCACCCTGAACTCCTTTCAGGGGCATTGAAAGTCAGCAGTTGCAGCAGCCATGATTTAATCTCTGTAGATGTAGATGGCGAGTGTCAGTCTTCAGTTGGCAGAGCCCCTTTTTGCTCATAAGCTTGACCATGATTATGAGGGGGGCACTTCATGACCATTTTATCCCATGGTGCTGAGAATGTCCATCCTCAGGTTTGGCAAAGATTCTGTTGACAGGCCATTCAATGTTCTGTTACTGGACTAGGCCATAAAACAGCATCCAAAATTCTCTGGACCACCTGTCTTACTAGCTTTTTGGTCCAGGAAAATATTCCCTCTTGTTGCTTCTTGCCATATCTAGAGTTACACTGTTACCATCATCGATCTCATATGGGACTATATATTATTCTATTAGAGGCCACACACACATATTTGACAGTGTAAGAAACAGCAATTTTGTAAAACAGGTGAAATACAAATAACATAGCCAGCAGTATTAGTAAAGTCACAAGTAAGACTTATGTTAAGAACTTCCATTAGATGTAGCCCAGTATATCTTCCGGTCATCTGACTTAGTCTGCCCTGTAGAATCTTTATCTTCCAGGGTAATTATATATTGGCACCATCTATAAGGCACATAGCCCAGTTTTCTAGTGTTACTAGACTGATTATCTTTAGTATGATTTAATTTTTAAGTAAATTTTCTCAGGGCCAACCAGTTAGAGTCTGGTAGTAGAGAAATTTACCAAGGTAACCCAGAACTAGACACAGGTAATTGGCCACAAACCCAATAACTGGGTTGATTTTTAAAACTAGCATAGGATCAGGCCTATGATAGAAAACCATTTGATTTATATGCAAAGGTCTAAGAAGTCAAGAAAACATAAATGATCATACGAATCAGGTCCCGCATCTCGGGGAAGCTGTCTACCTCTGATGTCGTCATCTTCTCATCCTGGTGTAGTGTAGTTTTTCCTGATATAAAAGTCCTTCCATCCATGTTGGATACAGTCCCTTAAATTATGTCTTTTTTCAGTCCTGGTTGCAGGTCATGAGGCATCTGATCTTCATCCAAAGATAGATTACTGAGATAAGCGTCAGAAACAAACTTAGGGTGTTTTTCAAGAATTCAATTAAATTTTACATTAATATCACATAACATCAAAGAACTATTTAAGAGATGAGTCTTACTAGACGCAGACCTCCATTAACAAACTGGTATTTAACATTTTGAATTATCCTTTTCTCCTTAAAGTTACCCTTATTTTTATTAAATATAACCAAATCAAGGCTAGTTTGTTTGCAAAATAGGTCTGTTCTAATTTTGGTCTGATGATTTTTATAACCATAATTGATTATAGGCTTTTTATTTTGCTGAAACATTTATAGAGTCTCAGACTGAACTTTTAAAATAAAATAGGGCTGGGAAACACACACCACAGGTAAAGGCTTATCACAGATTTTGCCTAACAAATCTAGGTGAATTCTTCCCTTTTAGCTTGTTGATATGTCACCATGGGTGTAGGCTCAAGGTCTAGTGAAAGTCAGCTCCGCCATTTTGGACCTAGTTGACTCTAATTTCCTTGTTGACAAACTTGTAACAGGTATAATATTTAACTTATATTAAACCTAGGTACAATGAAAATATTCTACCTAACATTAATTACTCTAAGACATGTCTATATTAGATAGGTCAACAAACAAACATTAATATCAGGTATTTAACACTGAATATTTCCCAGTTCACATGAACCTGGAATTTATTGTTTAATTTAGAATTACTTGATTTGTAAGCACTTACCTTTTTTTAACCCAAATAAATAGAGCTCATATACAAATTAACCACAAAAATATTACCAAGACATATTTAGACAGACACAGTGCAAGATCTAGCTTCAAGTCTTTTTTTCCCTTTTTCCTCAGTGTCAGGAGTTAGAGATGGTCTAGATAAGTGTTCCTGAGAGCCCTGGTCTCAAGGCACAGGGAAAGAAAATCAAGTTTTAACAAAATAGCGGCAGGTCTAAACCACATGGTAGCCAGACAAAGCAAAATTTCCTTCTCCAGGGGATCTTCTCGACCCAGGGATCGAACCCAGGTCTCCCATATTGCAGGCAGATGCTTTAACCTCGGCTCCACCAGGAGTCCTTAAATACAAAAATACAGTCTCAGAAAACCTCCTATAGAGACACAGAACTTTAGATCTAAGTACTAACATCAAAGATTTCAAGGGAGGAAAGGAAGCCAGGTTGAAAGAAGAAGGGGGAGGAGGCGGGAGCGGGGTGCAAAAGGGGTGGCCTTACAGACGTCTCCTGCCACCTACAGACACCCAGGCATTACAGGACTTTTCCCTGGGCCTCCAGAGAAGGGAGGACTGGGACTCGGCCCTACCAGAAATCAGAACCAGAATTCGAGTTCTCTGCCAAGAGGTGGTGATCAGTCTCCAATCCTCAGCTCAGGCTGAGGGCCCTTCGACCAGATTCCTGCATCCAGGACCGGGGGACTAGAAAAACAGGGAAGGATAGGAAGGGTTAAGGAGAGGAGACAGACAGAGAAGGGGAGAGAGATCACTAAAGTCTCTTGTTCCTTACTGGTCGGGGCACTCTGGCCAGTTGTCTGCGTCAGGAGGAGACCAGGGACAAAAGGGTCCCAGTTGTGGTCGCTGGGTCTGGTCCATTGGCAGGCAAGCTGGCCCGAGTACCCCGAGTGGTCAGGATGTCAGTCTCAGCGAAGAAGAGTCCCCGCCAGAGTCGCCATTTGTTGCAGGAAGAGGGACCCCTTCCAGGGCCCGAAACTGGGCTCTTGTCTAACACTCGGAAATGAATTGTCTGAGGAGACACATGTGCTGACAAAGGGAACTGATCCACGGTCAGAAGATGACATCTCGGACTCGGTGTACGGTTCCCAAGTCGAAGGTGCCCTCTGAGGGCCAGCCTACATGGAAAGTTGGCCATTCTGCGGTGCAAAAAGTGATTAATTTCTTTCTTTTAATTTTTACACTGAGGTCATGAGCGTGCATCTTGACCTCCCTCCTTAAAATTACCAGTAACCAAGGATAGAGGTGTGGGGCTAGAATGGCATTGCCCCATCGTCCCGGGATCAGTCAGATGTTGGTAAATTAACACAGACAATACGAACAGCCACACAGACAGACAGAGAGACAGGAGAAATACACCTCTGGGAGTCCGGAGGTAAAACCAAACGATGACAGCCTCCAGCTGTTCAGTGGGAACGACCCACTATCATCTACAGAGAACAGGGGCACTCCGTCCGCCCCCACCAGGGTCGGGGATGTCTCCCAACGACCCCCACTGGTGACTCTCCGGCACATCCGCCTGAGTCGTATACTGGTCTCAGAAAATAGGCCCTGCCAGAAAAGAAAAGAAAGACAGAAAAAAGCTTACCAGCTGCAGATGACTCTCCGGATTGGTCTTCCTGTGGAGCCGGTGGGAGATCCCAGATGAGCCCCCAAATGTTATGCCCAAGTCGCGAAATCTCCCAGTGACCACCAGGGAGCCGATATCCGATGCAAAAGCAAGAGAGTTTTTATTACCAAGCTCGAGCTGGGGCTCCCACCGATACCAACGCAGCAGCTATAGGGAGGAGCCCCGAGCTCTGGGTTTCATTGTTTATATAGGGTATTCTCATGCGAAAAATTTGAAAAACTGGAATTTCCGGGTTAGGAGACATCTAACTGGTTACCTTCTGTGGAAGGGTTAGGTGTTGGGTTCTGATTGGTTCCCATTTCCTGGGCTTGCCATGGGTTCTGATTGGTCCCAGGGTGGTGGGGTGAGGTTAAGGGCTTTCCAAGAAGCTCTTTTCTGGAAATTTTTACAAAATGGAGTCTTCTTTAACAAAATGGAGTAGCTTAGGTCCTTCAGAGAGCATGTCAAGATTTAATTTAAATAGTTTAGTGATCTTATTCCTACAATTAGGTTTTTTCAAGATTAGTAAAGAACAGAATGGGCAAACGGGAAAGAGCAAAAGAGTTGCTTTCAATTCCCTACTGTCCAACATAATTTTATTTCTATGGGATTAGAGGTGAAGGTTCATCTTCTATAACTTTTTCATGCTGACATAGGGCACCATATTCTTAGAGAGGAAATGTCAACATGTTGCTGTTCAGTTGCTAAGTCATGTCCAACTCTTAGCGACTCCGTGGACTGCAGCCTGCCAGGTTCCTCTGTCCTTCACTGTCTCCTGGAGTTTGCTCAAATTCACATCCATTGAATCCATTGAGTAGCATCTCTTTGCTGACAATTTTAGTTGCCCCCTTACAAATAGGGCAAAGCAAGCTACAATTATTTTGATGCCCCTCAATTATTATGAGCAATAAATTAATCCCAATCGCTTGAGGCCAGTTCTTAGAACTGTGCCAGCCACAGACTTAGTACTGCTCAAGATGAAGCAGTTTACGTCACGACTGCAGTCTGGTCATTGTGCAGTTAACGTCTTTCCTCTGGCGTAAAACAACTCAAGAATGTGCATCAGACACGGAGTCTGTGACTCTATTGTCCTAATCATTAAGTGCTTGGGTTTGTTCTTGAGTGGCCCTACAGTGTTCTCCTCAGTTCCATATACACTAAAAAAGCACTGTGCTGGGACTTCCCTGGTGGTCCTGTGGTTAAGAATCTGTCTGCCAAATGCAGGGGTCATAGGTTTGATCCCTGGTCCGAGAAGATCCCACACACTGTGGGGCAACTAAGCCGGTGACCTACAACTGCTGAAACCCTCATGCCTAGAGCCTGTGCTCCACGACCACGGAAGCCACCACAGTGAGAAACCCAAGCAGCACAATGAGGAGCAGCTGGTACTCACCACAACTGGAGAAAGCCCACATGTGGCAACGGAGACCCTATTTATAGCCGGAAAAGAATACATACAATTTTTTAAAAAGGCACTGTGCTTTTGGAACTTCCCTGGCAGTCCAATGGTTAAGACTCTCTGCTTCCAAAGCAGGGGACCTGGGTTCGATCCCTGGCCTGTGGACTAAGATCGCACATGCCATGTGGTGAGGTGAAACAAAAAAAAGAATTTATCAGAATTCCTGTGTTTGTAGGGTAGGAACCTGATCTACTACAGTGAAAACACACGTGCGAAGTTGCACGTTTTATGCATCCTGACTTCACTGGATTGCATTTTAGTACAATTGCTACATCTTGTCCTTCAAAATCTGGTGGTTCCAGATGAGCTGGTACCAAAATTGATGCCAAGAGAGTCAAATGATCTGAAGAAACCAGTGTTCCAGACCCAAAACTCCTATACTTTTTCATCAGCAAGTCAATGTATTAGACTAAAAGGAGTTTGACTTCACAACTACTCTGTTCTACATAATGCAGCAGCAATTTAAAACACATTGGAATTGCTCGTGTGTAGATCCAACCAGTCCATTCTGAAGGAGATCAGCCCTGGGTGTTCTTCAGAAGGACTGATGCTAAAGCTGAAACTCCAGTACTTTGGCCACCTCATGAGAAGAGTTGACTCATTGGAAAAGACTCTGATGCTGGGAGGGATTGGGGGCAGGAGGAGAAGGGGACGACAGAAGATGAGATGGCTGGATGGCATCACTGACTCGATGGACGTTGAATCTGGGTGAACTCCAGGAGTTGGTGATGGACAGGGAGGCCTGGCGTGCTGCGATTCATGGGGTCGCAAAGAGTTGGACACAACTGAGTGACTGAACTGAACTGATGCTTAATATCCTAATTTTAGATTGTTTTTGTATTAATGATCATTTCACTGTTTAACTATAATGATGAGGAGGTATCCCTGTGGAATCTAAAAACATGAAGAAGATACATAGAAGCTTGAAAATGCCAAAAATATTTATTACTCACAACAGAAACTAAAGGCTCTTGTTCAACACACAGAAATCCCTTGCATTCCTATACACTAATAATGAGAAAGTAGAAAAAGAAATTAAGGAAACAATTCCATTCACCATTGCAACGAAAAGAATAAAATACTTAGGAATATATCTACCTAAAGAAACTAAAGACCTATATATAGAAAACTATAAAACACTGATGAAAGAAATCAAAGAGGACACTAATAGATGGAGAAATATACCATGTTCATGGATCGGAAGAATCAATATAGTGAAAATGAGTATACTACCCAAAGCAATTTACAAATTCAATGCAATCCCTATCAAGCTACCAGCCACATTTTTCACAGAACTAGAACAAATAATTTCAAGATTTGTATGGAAATACAAAAAACCTCGAATAGCCAAAGCAATCTTGAGAAAGAAGAATGGAACTGGAGGTATCAACTTGCCTGACTTCAGGCTCTACTACAAAGCCACAGTCATCAAGACTGTATGGTACTGGCACAAAGACAGACATATAGATCAATGGAACAAAATAGAAAGCCCAGAGATAAATCCACACACATATGGACACCTTATCTTTGACAAAGGAGGCAAGAATATACAATGGAGTAAAGACAATCTCTTTAACAAGTGGTGCTGGAAAAACTGGTCAACCACTTGTAAAAGAATGAAACTAGATCACTTTCTAACACCGCACACAAAAATAAACTCAAAATGGATTAAAGATCTAAATGTAAGATCAGAAACTATAAAACTCCTAGAGGAGAATATAGGCAAAACACTCTCAGACATAAATCACAGCAGGATCCTCTATGATCCACCTCCCAGAATTCTGGAAATAAAAGCAAAAATAAACAAATGGGATCTAATTAAAATTAAAGCTTCTGCACAACAAAGGAAAATATAAGCAAGGTGAAAAGACAGCCTTCTGAATGGGAGAAAATAATAGCAAATGAAGCAACTGACAAACAACTAATCTCAAAAATATACAAGCAACTTCTGCAGCTCAATTCCAGAAAAATAAACGACCCAATCAAAAAATGGGCCAAAGAACTAAATAGACATTTCTCCAAAGAAGACATACGGATGGCTAACACATGAAAAGATGCTCAACATCACTCATTATTAGAGAAATGCAAATCAAAACCACAATGAGGTACCACTTCACACCAGTCAGAATGGCTGCGATCCAAAAATCTGCAAGCAATAAATGCTGGAGAGGGTGTGGAGAAAAGGGAACCCTCCTACACTCTTGGTGGGAATGCAAACTAGTACAGCCACTATGGAGAACAGTGTGGAGATTCCTTAAAAAATTGCAAATAGAACTACCTTATGACCCAGCAATCCCACTGCTGGGCATACACACTGAGGAAACCAGAATTGAAAGAGACACATGTACCCCAATGTTCATCGCAGCACTGTTTATAATAGCCAGGACATGGAAACAACCTAGATGTCCATCAGCAGATGAATGGATAAGAAAGCTGTGGTACATATACACAATGGAGTATTACTCAGCCGTAAAGAAGAATTAATTTGAATCAGTTCTGATGAGATGGATGAAACTGGAACCAATTATACAGAGTGAAGTAAGCCAGAAAGAAAAACACCAATACAGTATACTAACACATATATATGGAATTTAGGAAGATGGCAATGACGACCCTGTATGCAAGACAGGGAAAGAGACATAGATGTGTATAACGGACCTTTGGACTCAGAGGGAGAGGGAGAGGGTGGGATGATTTGGGAGAATGGCATTCTAACATGTATACTATCATGTAAGAATTGAATCGCCAGTCTATGTCTGACGCAGGATGCAGCATGCTAGGGGCTGATGCATGGGGATGACCCAGAGAGATGTTATGGGGAGGGAGGTGGGAGGGGGGTTCATGTTTGGGAACGCATGTAAGAATCAAAGATATTAAATTTAAAAAATAAAAAACTAAAAAAAAAAAATAAAGGCTCTTGTAATCAAAATCATGAAGATTAGGGAAAGATTCATGATAGCCAACAGAAGTATCTAAAGTGATTATAGGAATCAAGGCACTTTTAAACAAGAAATAGAAGACAGAAGAAGAAAAATGAAAGGAAAATCTATGTATATTCAATAGAACCAAAGAAGGTCAGAAGGTACCTCACTTTGATGAATTCACTGATTTTGATAATTGCCATAATCTTTCACTGTGGCCTATTTAAGGAGCAATAATTTCATTCAATATTGAATAATCAAAGAGTTCATCCTGCCCCCAATTTTGACCTACTAATCATATCAACAGAGAATTAAAGAGATCATGGCAAAACATACACTTCTCAAACAGATACATTTACAAAATATTTTTAAATGCTCAAACTGCTATGAGAATCTGAGTAGCCTCTTTGAAAATTAAAGGTTGTATTTATAATTTTGTTTGTAAATTGTTTTCAACAAGACAGACATTACATCAGATGGCTTTTTGGACTGGATAAATATATTAAGAAGTTTCAAAAGTCAAGTACATTCCACAGAACACCAGTAGGCCATGTTTACTTGAAATACATGGAAGTCTAATAAAAATGCACTAGGCCAATTTTTAAAAAAGTAAACAGGAAAAACATTCTGAATTATCTTGAAATCCCATGAAGTTTAGCAGCAGCTATTAAATTTTTAAATAAAAATGGCTTCAGAGATCACAGGGAAAAAATTGTGGTCTTTAAAGAAAGGCAATTTCGTGGAAATCATTGATCTGATTGCTAAATTCTATTCTTTTTTTGCATAAGGACTTGGAAAAAAATGTCAAAATAAAAGAACAAATGTGACTTATCTGAAATCACTTTAAAATTAATCAAAATAATGAAAAGTATTCAAAATTAAGTAGTGAAATAAGACAGATATCTAATATCCATTAGTTAGAGTCTATACTGGAGTGATGAACGCTGATCAGATGGTGATTATCGTATTTTACATTAACAACAGAAACATCTGTGAACAATTTTTAACTTTTCTCTAACTGAAAACCACCTATTTGTGCCTTTATTCAATAAATGCGATTTTCCATTGAACAGTGTTCATGGTCAGTTATGCTATCACATAACTGTTAGGAAAGATGAGAGCAAAGGCTACCAGCATTCTTTTACAATGTTAATCACATCGAGTTTTCTTAATTTTGGTAGAGAAAAATCTTTCATAATAGAACCTGAAGTTAGTGACTATTTCAGCATTTTGTAACAGTTATATTTCCCTTTTGGGTTTCTCTCACATATGGAGCATTTGAAACAAACATGCCAACTTGGACTTTTCTTTAAGAAAGCTAAATATAATGAGATGATCTGCCTGTTTTAAAGATGTTCTAAGCCTTGCAATATGGATACAACAATGTTTTGATGAGTCCAAAACATATTCTTCAAGGACTCAGAAAGCCTAACAAAACCAGATGCAAGAAGTTTATTCAAAAGTTGGTGAAATTAGACTATGTTGTTTTAATTGCAATTTGGAAAAGTAATTTGGAATACTTCAAAAAAGCAAGTGAGAACTTATAGACTTCTGATCTGGACTTATATGAAGGGTATTTAAAATTTATTTACATATTAAATAACGGAGGAAAGATAATGGAATGTGAGACAAAAGGAAACAACAGTGATAAATTAATTATTCTGAAACTGAGAAGCAAATTGTAACAAAAAGCCAGATGATCATACTAAAAGCAGTTACTTATTAGAAGAAAGAGATGCTTTGACTGGAAGCAATGAATAAACTTGTGGACTGTTTGGTGGGAAAAGATTTCAATTTCTTGCTAATTTACATGGAAAAACTGATACTGATGAAACTAACATAAAACTTTTAATATGACACTACAATGACATTGATGACAACTGGTTAATGAGTCTGGTCAACTCAAAACACATGTCTGAGGTATCTGTCTCAGAAGAAAACTTAAAACGCCCTAATATCTTACAGCATGTGAAAAAAACCTGATAGAGGTTTTCCTAAGTTGACATCAGTCCTAAAAATGTACATGACGTTATGAATTACTACTTGTAAGGCTGAAACTTTTAAAAATAACATTAACCAGTCAATGTTATATAAATTATGTGTGAGGTAGATTGTCTCATCTATTAATTTCATTTTAGAATCATAAACACTTATATTTGTTGTGAATAGAGGCTATTGGGTTTTATAAGATTAAAAAATACTAAGTTTGTCCAAAGTAGCTTCCCAGTTTCTCCTCCTATCGCATCATGTTGTTTTATTTTCTTCATAGCAATTATCACTAGCTAATAGCTTCATGTTAACTGATTGGTTTAACTGTTCTCTGCTTACCTACTCTAAAATGCAATTCTTGTAGGAGTAGTAACTTTATTTGCCTTATATATGTTTTACTCAGTGTCTAGAATAGTGTCAGGCACAGAATTGGCCTCATTCACTGGCAATCAGATGGATGGATGGGTGGATGGACGATGGGTGGGTGGATGGATGGATGCATGGATGAGTGAATGGCTGAATGAATGAAGAGGATGGTGATAGCGCCTGCTTCCTGTTTGCCCCTTATATTGAATTTGAGTCTCACTTGTTCAAGAATTGATGATCAGATACTGACAGAAAGGCTAAATGAAATTCTGATCATGGGCTGAACAACTTTAGTGAGAGATTTAGCAGATTCTGGATGCAGACAGAGCTGTGGGGGGCTCAGGTGAGAAGATGTGGCATGGAATGGAAGAGGAGACATTCTCCTTCACTCCGCATCCCTCTCAGTGCTCCTCTGGCATCCTGAGAGACAGTGGCTTTGCTGGCTTCCAAAAATGCTTGGCAAGGCTTCTGCAGTTTTAGAAGCAGCCAGTGATGCTTGCAAGTTGGAGCTGGAGAAGGAGCTGGTACCTAGAACTACCAGCTGGGTTGTAGGCACTTGTGAGGCCCCCCTTTGGGGATTTTCTAAATTACTTGTGTTGTGAGCAGGTGAGTGCTGTTTGAATAGATAGGGACTGGATGGTTGTATTTAGAGGCATGGCCATTTGGACACCAAAATTAATTTCGACCTCTGTTTAAGTTTATAGGCCGATGGGGCAAGCAAGTTTCAGATTATATATACATTACCTCATTTTAAATCATCTAGATCTTTGATCTAATCTGCCAATACAGTTCTGTAAGAATCAGTATTGAGCTACATGACAATTGTGTTGTCTCGTTCTCTTGTTCTTAATTTGGAGCCACCATACATAGCTGTAAGTGTGAAGGGCCCTCAGCTGAGGGATTCTGTGGGAGTTGAAATCCAGTCTTTGCTTCACTTGCCAAATATGCCCTAGCATGGGCTTCTTCCGCCTGGGGAAGTACTTTTTCTTAATCAACACACAAATACACTCTGCTCACTGAGACTTGGGACTGTGGTTCACCTAAAAGGACATTAAAAAAAAAAAATTTGAATGAAGTATGTGTGTACGAACTACCAGAATCCCTGCCATAATTCTTCTGTTGGTTTCCTCCTTTTTGCCTTGGGATCTCTGAAATGATGTCTCTAGGCTCAGCCAAGGCCAAAGTGGCAACTATACCACCAGCACATGCTAAAAAGAGCTAGTATACTGTAGAAATGCTTTGAATGAACTTCAGAGCCAGAGGACATGGGTCCAAAATCTAGTATTGCCACAGAACAAAAGATTTAAAAAACCTGTAAGAATACAGAACACCTACAAACCTTCATTTTTCATGTCATAGAAAATGACAATTCTGTGTGAACTCCTGGGTAAACTAACAATGTAGACCTGGCCAAAGGACCAAGCCAGAGTCTGCAGGTCCTAAGAGCCAAGGAGGGGTGGGGAGGGTGAGGCTGGGGCGGGGGAGGTCAATAGTTCTATTTGCCTGCAACCCTTTTTGGCAAACCTGTGGAAAAGCCCTTCAAGGAGAGAGGTCAGTAACTGAGAAGGATTTCATGGGGGAGGTGAAGGTAGAACTTGGTTTTGAAAGGTGATTGTTTGAAAGGACGTATTGATGGGAAAAGACCTTCCAGCAGAGGAAATGATACAAACCAGGGCAGAGAAGTGGGGGTAAAGGTAAGGTCTGTGAGCTGTGGGGAGTGGTGGAGACAGTGAAAGATGACTGCAGAGGGTCTACGTTTAAATGTAGTGGGATTTTTGCAGACTAGACCCAGAATGGGGAAATTACAGAAACTACCATGTTAAGGCTCAGCAAGAAGGAGGTGTATTTTTTAAGAGTCCATGTTGGAGAAGGTGAGGAAACAGACAGTTCCTGTTGGTTCAATATAAATGGTATAACCTCTTTGGGGGAACTTTAGCAGCTTCTACCAAAAGTGTAAGTTCCCAAGCTCTTGATCCAGAATCTCACTTCAAGGAATGTATTCTGTAAATGTAGGTCTATACTTTTTTGTTTTCTGTTTGGCTGCACTGTGTGGCATGCGGGATTTCAGTTCTCCAACCAGGGATCAAACCTGTGCCCCCTGCAGTGGAAGCATGGAATCTTAACCATGCACCACCAGGGAAGTCCCAGTCTATGGTTTGCATATGGGTATACCCAAGGTTCCCTGGAGGCTCAGACAGTAAAGCATTTGCCTACAATGCAGGAGACCCAGGTTCAATCCCTGGGTTGGGAAGATCTCCTGGAGAAGGAAATGGCAACCCACTACATTATTCTTGCCTGGATAATCCCATGGACAGAGGAACCCGGTAGGCTACAGTCCATGGGGTCACAGGGTCAGACACAACTGAGTGACTACACTTTCACTTTCATACACAAGGTTACTCACTGTACCATTTTTGTAACAACAAGGGATGAAAATAAGATTTGGAAACAACCTGAATATTCATGATTAAGGGCTCACTGAATAAATTAAAGTACATCCATACAATGGAATACTATAAAGATATAAAAAGAGAGTTCTATGTACTTCGTGCTTTCAAATATATATTTAATGGAAAAAGCAAGGTACAGAATGCAATGTTTAGAATGCTGATGTAAGTGTAAAAATCAAGGGAAAGAAGATGTGTGTGTCTATGTATTTATATGTATAAAATAAAGAGTACATTAAAAAACATAACGGTTGCTTCTGAGTCAGGAAACTGGTTGCTAAGAAACGGAGTGGGAGGAAAACTTTTTATAGTATATCTTATTCTTCTACCCCAAATTTGAACTCATGTGTATTATGTATTTAGGAATAAAATTCAAGTTGAGAAAATCCATTAGACTACTTAAAACAAAAAAATAGTATCCATGATCCTAGATATTCTAGGCATGCAAGATACTAAGAGACAGAAGTTTTTATTTGTTTTATTTCTTTTAAAATTGGGCCCTTGTTTCTTCTACCTTTACAAGTCTTCTGGATTCCTATTTTTATATTAACTATTCCAGCAATGGTCACTTAGTTCACTTTAGTTCAGAATCTCTTAATAGCATCTGCACTTAATCAACCATCCAAAAACATTTGATTGTGCTTATTTTTCACATGTATTTTAATGAATTGTATCATTCAAGCCCAAGACTGAAACACATTATGTAAAGACTTCAAAATTATTCATATTATTCAGTTCTATTTTATGTAGGTGCTCAATAAAGATCAAACAATAATGCCATCCCCATGTGTATTAGCAAATATCCTCCTGATTTTGGTGGAATGAACAAATCTATTCATTGTTTACCTCTTTGAAAAAGAATTGAAAATTGCCAAATGCACTTTTCCCTCAGTTCCAAGTCTATGTCCAACCACACCCTGTCTGGACATAAAAATGCAGCCTCATACTCTGTTATTGCTAAGTGCTTCCAGACACTGGTAAGCAACTTCTTCCTGTCCCCTGATCCCTATCCTAAAAACAGAGAAGAAATTTAGGCAGAAAGCTCAAGTATTTTAAATCAATAATTGGGACAATAAAGCAGATGTTCCTGAAGTAATACCCTTGATCGATATTCTAATCTCTCTGCAACAAAGGAAAACAGAAAATTTCTCTTAAAATACCTTCACAGAAGGGCCTTGGTTACTTTACAATCTTTCTCAAAAGAGTGCTAGACACAGCATGCATTCTTGTAATAAATATTGCTTGAAATATTTAGATTTCTCTCTGGGCCATGGGATTTTGTGTTAAAAACAGTTGTTCTTGTTATAGTTGTAGCTATACATTAAACAGACTAGTACATTTGCTAGAAGTGCATGTTGCTGCACACCCAGACTGTGCAAGTCCAGGATCCTAAGGCAGTAAAGCACTGTCTCCATTAGCCAGCTACAAACTGGAAAGAATACTGGGGAGCAAATGGGCCAAAGAGAGTAAGATAGGTCACCTCTTCTTTCTAACTAAGGGCAGACAAATCTGGGGCTTTTGGTTAAGGCAAAGGAGAATTTTCAATGGCATTAAAATAACTGTGGTGTGTTGTGTTTTTTTTTTTTTTTTTTTTTGCCATGCAGCATGGCTTGTGGGATTTTACTTCCTAGAATGCTTTGCTTTAGTTGTGTCTGAATCTGTGTGACACCATGGGTTATAGCCCACCCAGCTCCTATGTCTTGGGATTCTCCAGGCAAGAATACTGGAGTGAGCTGCCATTTCCCACACCAGGGGATCTTCCCTCCACCAGGGATCCAACCCATGTTTCTTGTGCCTGCTGAATTGGCAGGTGAGTTCTTTACCATTAGCGCTACCTTACTTCTCAGACTGGGGATCAAACCTGTGGCCCTGCAGTGGAAGCATGCGTCCTAACCACCGTATCTCCCTAAAACAACTTTTTAAAGTTTACATAATCCATAGGTACAGGTACCATTAAGTAATAGGAAAGGACAATAAGGCGTCAGAATAAACGCAGCAAAGATTTTCTGCCTTCCTTGACTATTATCAACCACAATAGAGATTTTCAATGATTTTTCTTTTTTAGCCGATGACATTCATTCTTATCTATTGTATCAGGAATGTCGCTTAACATAATCTTATGGAGCTAAGGTAGCTCATTAAGCATAGTGAAAAAATTATGCTGGTATGTGCTGAGGATCTGATTTCGCAGCGTTCATTACCAGAGTCCCAATTCCCAAACGCTTCCTCCTCCCACCAGGCATCCTGAATAAACACTGTAAACAGAGTATTTACTATCCTGTCACCATGCAGTTTACGCATGTGTCCTCTAGGTGTCTTCAGTGACCAGCTTTCGAGGAGATTTTCATGCAGTGGGCCAGCTGGCATAGCAAGAGCTCAGCTTACTAGAATACGTTCTCATGGCTTCTTTAGAACATTTTGATTATCTAGAATAAAATACTGTATTTTGGATTCCTCATCTGTCTTTTGTGCAATAAATACTTCCAGACATTAAAAAAATTTTTCAAGTTCATCTTTACTAGCTATTTAAAAATGTTTTTGCTTTCATCTTAGGTAAATACTGACCTCACTTTTCTACAACGTGACTACTCAGGAAATACTCTCTCCTGATGTAAGTGGTTTAAATTAAGTTGAAGCACATTTCCTGGGAAGGGGAGGTGAGGAGATAAAATGTATAATTATTTTCTGTTTTCCTTTGTTATTACAGGTTTGTACTTAGGGAAAATTCTAAAAATATATTGAGGGGGAAGATGGTGTTGTTCTTGAAACCTAAGAAGAGTTTGAAGAGGTGGCCGAGATCTGGGATTTGACACTGATAAATGTGGGTGGGGTCAACGTTCCTTGGGCTAAGGAGTTTTTGTTGCAAGCCAGACGATCTATTGACTGTTTCCAAGACTCTATGCCACTTAGTATAAGACACTGAGTGAGGGCCCAGCAGAGGCTTACAACATTTAAAAATGACACTTCCAAGTAAGTGTTCTTCAAATATTTTTCAAAAAATTTTATGTTCCAATAAGTAAGTAGGAAAATTGATTTGCAATGATAATTAGAAGACAACAATACAGTATCCCATGGAATCATTTCCTCTTATTCCTTTGTTCTTTGAGCTACAGATTATCACAATTTTTCTCTTGTTAAGCTTTTTATTTGGAAACAGTTTCAAACTTACAAAAAGTTGCAAAAGTTAACAGCATTATAAGGAACACTCCTAGACCTTTCATTTATATAACATTATGCTATTTGCTTTGTCGTCTCTGCTCCTCAATATCTATCTCTGTCACTGTTTCTGTTTTCTGTCTCTCTTGTTTTCTGAACTGTTTAAAGGCATCCTGCAAATATTATGGCACTTTACACCTAAATCCTTCAGTGTGTATTTCATAAAACTGACTGAAAGATGGTCATTTATGTCTTAAATTCACATATCCATATTCAAATGTTGTCTGTAATCTAGTAATGTCATTTTGTAGTATTTTTTCCTTTCCTGGGGATCTATTCTAGGGTTAGGTATTATATTTAGTTGTCAAGTCTCTCTAACTTCCATTAATCTGGAGCAAATCACACAAATATTCTTTGTCTTTTATGATACCAATTTTTTTTTTCTCTGCACTATGTGCAGCATGTGAAATCTCAGTCCCTGATCAAGTCTTGAATCCAAGCCCCCTGCAGTGGAAGCTCAGAGTCCTAAGCACTGGACTTCCAGGGAATTCACAAGACTGATATTTTTTAAAGAATGTATTTACCACCCCCCCTCCCCTTAAAATTCATTATATAATTACTTTTTCTCTCTCTTGTAACTAATAGGACTATGCAAATGTCCCTATGTCATCAAAATTTTCTCCCAAAAGTTAACAGTCAATGACAATTCCCTCTTGGTTTGATTTTAATCATGACAGCTGCAAAAGGATAATTGTTGAACTCCAGCACCACGTTTGTGTCTACTATTTGGTCTTCTGCATTCTACTATAAGCAGAAGACCTCACTTTTCATGCCCACCTAGCTATCGATCTATCTATTGTTATAAATTACCACTATTATCTGTCTATGTGTTTTGGGAATGGATATATTAATTCTTATTTATTCACTGGCTTAAAATTCATGATTGATGCTGGGACACCAGTGCTCAGACTGTCCCAGATTTGGTCAGGAGGAGCCCATTCAAATTGGTTCTTGTGCCTTTGTAACATGTCCTCATCATTGGTTTGAGCATCTTCTTACTTTCTGGCACAGAAAAATATCCCAGGCTCTTGTGCACCTATCCTATCCTGTCCCTGAAATCAGACATTTCTCTGAGAATCCCTGATTCCTCTTAGTGAGGAATGGCATTAGAGACCAAGATCTAGGTATGCTTATTGCTACTGGGGGCAGGGGTGAAATCTTTGCCTCTTGGCCCTTTAATGTATAACACTAACAAACACTGGGATTTCCCTGTGGTCCAGTGGCTAAGACTTCACGCTCACAAGGCAGGGAGACCGGGTTTGATCCCTGGTCAGGGAACTAGATCCCACAACTAAGAGTTTGAAAGTCTCAGCTAAAAGAACTTGCATACCACAACTAAGACCTGGATCAGCCAAATAAACAAATATTAAAAAAGAAGAAATACAAACATGTACATATGCATATACACACAGATCTGTGTGCATATGTGTATTTATAATATGTATGTATGTATATATACATACATATTTTAGAATATTTTAGAAATCATAGCTCACACGAATACCCCCAATTCAATTACAGTTCCAAAGGATTATTTCTGTCCTTCTCTCATTTTATATTTGTAAGTTCCTTCTTCCATAATAAGAACCATGGCTTTCAACAATATCAACCCATTTACTCATTTTCAAAGCACTTTTTTTCAATCTTTCATATATGGCTCCAAACAGAAAACAGTTTGAATAAAACTGTAAAAAATTGGAAAACTCTAAGTTTTTCTTTCAACATTAAGGATTTTGTAAATCTGTAGCACGAGTTCTTATGTGATCTCATAAAAATTGGAAATGGGTTGAACGGGACAAGCACTTTGAGTTATATACAAAGACAAGTAGCCAGCTGTCTTGCACTGCAGAGTATAGGGTGGGATTTTAAACACCCTGTCCCATGTGACTCAGAGACCTTCAACATGTTTTCTGTTACAATGTGGGACTGAAAGAAGACAGAAGAAACCAAAACAAGAAGGAAGCCAGGAGCCTGTGTTGAGAGAATTGGTACTTGAAGGTGGTTCCAAGAATGAACACACCTGGGTGGAATCCCTGCAAGTCAGCTTTAGAACTATTCCTAGATAAGCATGCAGCTCAGTCTAAGTTGGGTTTTTTAGTATTGGGTCATAGAAGATTCGGAGAAGGCAATGGCACCCCACTCCAGTACTCTTGCCTCGGAAATCCCATGGACAGAGGAGTCTGGTAGGCTGCAGTCCATGGGGTTGCTAAGAGTCGGACATGACTGAGCGACTTCACTTTCACTTTTCACTTCCATGCATCGGAGAAGGAAATGGCAACCCACTCCAGTGTTCTTGCCTGGGAAATCCCATGGACAGAGGAGCCCGGTAGGCTGCAGTCCATGGGGTCGCACAGAGTTGGACATGACTGAAGTGACTTAGCAGCAGCAGCAGCAGTATAGAAGATTTCTTACAAAGAAAAGGCTATTTCATTATTGAAGGTGAATTATAGTATTTTTACCTTCCTAAACTTTTAAAATGAAAATAGATTGGTTTTAGTTTAGAATAGTTAGGGGAAAACCTCTCTGAAGGTTGATAGTTGACAAATGTACACCCCATGTCCTTTCTGGCAGTCCAGTGGCTAAGACTCCATGCTCCCAATACAGGGAGCCTGGGATTCAATCCCTCATCAAGGAACTAGATTCCATGTACAGCAACTATGAGTTTGAATCCCACAACTAAAGAACCCACATGCCACGTGGAGACAAGATCCTGCGCACAGCAACCAGCATAGCCAAACAAATATTTTAAAAAAGATTCTGTCATCCTATGAATGAAGAGATAAAGATATAAATTACAAAGTTTTGCAAAAGGGCAGACATTTCCTTTACAGAGAATTACTGCCAAACTTTCATCTATAATTACTGAAGTCCTCTGATGTTTCTGTTCTTAAATATCTTTTGATTCGCTAGCTAGTTCCCATGTTGCAGGCACTGAAGTTCTGATTCTAGCAGTTCTAAACTTGGTACCAGGTAGGTCCTAGAAATGTCTTCTTTTGATGTTCACCCCCCTTCTATGTACCCACCTCTTTTTCCCTTCTGAAGTCTTTCCTATTTTTCTAATGCCTTTTCTTCCCCTCATTCCCCATGTACCAACTTGCATCTGCCAAGACTGACAGAGTTCCCCAGTGTGGAATTCATTGATTCTTAAATTTTACAGGACTTACCTTGATACTGAAGATCCACATCCCAGACTCCTCAGGAAGATACTGCCTTTTGGATTCTTGAGGACTGGGCTCCTTTTGGTCAACATAAAATAGTTGGTGAATTTGAGACAATGAATGAGAACTAAAGACCACCCCACCAAGCTCCACCAAGTGTCTTATAGAAAGAATTTTCATTCATCCAACCATCCATTCTTTATTGGGCACACAGTATGGGCACAGCAGATTTGGACAATAACTATTAAATAAGTAAGTACACAAGTAAATGAATTAAAAAGAAGAGAATAGAAGTCTGTGATAAATCTTTCGAAGGAAATAAATAGGGTGATAAGTATAACTGGGGTAAAGATTTCATTTCTTAGTCCTTACAGAAGGAAAAAAAAAAAGAAGGTAAAGGTGGGGATTATAGACTGGCAAGGAGGGCCTCCATCATCTGACCCTGCTCTAAAGTTATTTCCTACCACTGTTTCAGTGCCCTTTTCTGATCAGACATGTCTCACTGTCCTAAGAAAGACCCTTTTACCCCTGTCTCTGTGCTACAACACTTCTTGATCTCCTGTCCTTACTTCTTAGCCCTGCTGTCATTCTAGATTCCATTCCTTCATCTGTATGGTTATTCCCTGTCAAAGCTCTCCATGACTGCTCCACTTCTTTCTCCTTTCTCTTAATTCTATAGCCCTTGAAACTTCAGCACACAATTTAAATTCTATATTATCTTCATGTATTTAATACTATCTCAACTACTCTATGTTTGTCCCTCTGACCTATTGTTAGGTCTTAAAGTCAGGGACAATATTTCATATTTGCTTTGTGCTCAGCAACTGTTGGGCAGGGAACGAGTGTTCAGACCTAGATGAAAGTTTTAAGCATATTGGTTAATCCTGATTGGTTGAGGAGCCTATTGGGCTGTTGCAGATTTGTAGAAGAGCTATTTTATGGCCAGCAGGGCCTTGCTGTACATTTCAAATTACGTGATATAGGTGGCTGCCCTTCTTTCTACACATGAGGCTGGCAAGAGGCTGACTTACTTTCTTCTAAAAAACCTTCTTCTAAAATGCAGCACTTCTAAAATGCAGCCAATGACTTCGTCACTCACTTCCTGGCAGGCTGTAGACCAAAACTCCAGACAAGCCACAATTTTAAAATTTAATTATATCAGTAGGAGAAGGCAATGGCACCCCACTCCAGTACTCTTGCCTGGAAAATCCCATGGACGGAGGAGCCTGGTAGGCTGCAGTCCATGGGGTCACTAGGAGTCGGACACGACTGAGGGACTTCACTTTCACTTTTAGCTTTCATGCATTGGAGAAGGAAATGGCAACCCACTCTAGTGTTCTTGCCTGGAGAATCCCAGGGATGGGGGAGTCTGGTGGGCTGCCATCTATGGGGTCGCACAGAGTCAGACACAACTGAAGCGACTTAGCAGCAGCAGCAGCAGCAGCAGTCCTCACTATTCCGCCTTTCCCCCTCCCTCTATGAGATAATTCAGATCTCTACAGCACAGATGGCTTATATAAAAACGCAGTTATTTTCGAGAAGTTGAGAGACAAGGAGAAACTTGCTTACTACTTTGTTTCGAAGTAACATTATCTGAAATAGGAGCCTATACAAGCAAAACAATACGTTTGCATAGATCATAACATTTGGGTAACATAGATATATTTTTTAAATTAATTTTTTCTTGAAGTATGGTTAATTAAAAATGTTGTGTTAGTTTCCTCTGTACAGCAAAGGGACTAAGTTGTACATACACAATACCTTCACTCTTTATTAGATTCTATTTCCATATAGGTCATTACAGAGTATTGGGTTAGATATCGTTGACTAAAGCAGACATCAGCTATTTGAAAGACAGCATTTTAAGTGGCATGGACTGATGACTCGGGTTTTTACATTCTTTACTGAGTGGAAGCATTATTTGCATTATATTTTAAGGATACGTTAGAAAGCAATACCTATATAACACTTGCATTGTATCAACTTTTCCTAACTGTTCACTCATTCACTCACAAAGCCTTCCATGATGGCTCCAATTACTTATTCTTTCCCTTAATTCTCTAGCACTTGAAACTTGTCACTGTTTTAATTATATATACTGTCATATTTTATTTGATATAAATTATCTTAAATTTGACAAATATAGTCTTAGTGTATTCCGTATTGCCTCATAGAATCGGGTGGCTCAGACAATAAAGAATCTGCCCAAAGTGTGGGAGACCTGGGTTTGATCCCTGGATCAAAAGATCCCCTTGGAGGGAGATCGGCGAGCCTCGGCTGGGACGGGGAGGGGGGCGCCTGTTGCTTCTCAAGAGGGCCGCGCACGCCATCCGCCCCGTTGAGGGGTTGAGGCCCTCACCCTGCTGGGAGAAGGGCTCGTTTTCGTTTCTGAGCATGTGGGATCTTAAGTTTCCTAACCTGGGTTTGAACCCCGAGCCCCCTGCTTTGGCAGCATGGAGACTTAACCACTGGATTGCTGAGGAAGTCCCAGGATCTTCATATTTAAGATTATGACAAAGCAAGTGCCAGGAAAGACAGATGAAATGATGTGATGCCTGGGATTTGCTTCAAAATAATCTGGTTTGACCACATTCACAGGTCATTTCTACATTCTTCTATTCCACTTGGGAAATCAAGCGGAGCCTGTGCATAATACAGTGGCTTAAATTATTTTTGCCAAGGGACCAAAAGCCCTCTTTGATGTCTGCATCCTTCATAGTATATTAGAGAGTGTACCGAATGTAGAAGATTGCTGTTTGCTGACTGGCTCTGGGCAAGTCTATCACAAGGATAGTAGAAAAGGAAGGTGGGAGTCAATCATTTTGACAAGTCTCCCGAAAGGAACAGCTAGCAGGAGCTGAACCCTTTTTCCATTTGGTCTCGTGGCAAAGGCAGGGATCACACCAACAGCTCCACACAATCTTGGACCATTCAGAGACTCCTAATACAGGGTCATCCCAGAGAAATGGATCATATAAATCAAGTTTTGAAATGAAGTTACCAGTTTCCAGTTCATCAAGCAAGCAGGATGGTCTTGACAAGGATTCTGGGAAGCTAAAGGTCCATGAAAAAAGACTAGGCAAAGTCATTCCTGTTCTGCAAGCCAAAACGAGGACTAATGTTCCAACATTTTCACCGTCAGACCTAGAAAAGCAGAAGCAAAGTTATCTCAGGAATGTCATTGCTCATATAGAAGACCCAGTGGATTCAAACCAAGGTACCTTGGGGGAGCTGTGTGCCTTGATGGATCAAGTTCATCACATGCACAACCAGAAATGGCAGCATCCTTCAGACCTCACCAGGCGAAACTACGCCCGGTTCCGACAGAAATCTCTGCAAAGATACAGTCTGACCCAGTGGGTTGACCGGAATAAGCGAAGCCACCATCGGTTCCAGCGTCTACCAGATTTCCCATACGGTCCATTTGTCTCCTCCCATCAGCAGTGAAGGGCCCTATCCAGGGTCCTGTCCAGAGCAGCATCTCTTCTTCTGCTGTTCCATGCTTTGTAGATTTAGAATTTTATTTTTCACAATATTTTTATTTAAAGAACTTGTCACCTTTTGGAAATGCATATTGCTGACTTGAAATTTTTTGTATAAGGTCCTTCATTTTTGTGTGTGTATGCATTTAAGCAGTGTTGAGTTGACATAGTTTTAATTTTTTAATTTAAATTAAAGATGGCTGCCTCCTGAAAGCCAGCATTAAGTCAGAACATCCCAGCTCAAGCAAAGAGCCACCTCTCTGCAGAGGTAAAGTCTACTTCTGGTGCCCAAAAGAAATCATTCTTTAATCTCTTGAAGGAAGAGATTCTTTATCAGGCTGCAAACCAGTTTTAATTATTGCTGATGACTTATAAATGGATACAAGTCACTTTTAACAACCCTTCTTACTTTTTTATTTGAATCTCTGAATACTTGTCAGTATTTTAACGTTGGTAATCCAGGACATCTGAAGTAGTTGAAAGGACAAATTAAAAATGTAAATCTTCTTTTCAAAAAAAAAAAAAAAGATCCCCTTGGAGAAGGGAATGGCTATCCAATCCAGTATCCTGGCCTGGGAAATCCCATGGAAAGAGGAACCAGGTGGGCTACAGTCCATGGGGTCACAAAGAGTCAGACACGACTGAGCGACTAACACGTTCACAGAATCCATTTATTTCTGGGGTTTTATATAGTTTCATTCCTTGTCCAAACGAGAATGTTTTGGTTCTGCATTTCTGAACATAGTTGTGATGGGTAATGATACAAAATTAGGTGAACACATGTCCTGCTCAAGTGAGATCCTGCTCAGTTAAGTTTCCTTACAGTAAATATTAAGGCACTACATATTGATTCTGTACTTACTTTCAGACAACTGGTGTTTCATCTCATTCTGCAGAAAACAAAACAAAAAAACAAGGCAAGGATAAGTGATTAAACGCCAGGGCGATAAGAGTGAAATGTTACAGATTTTCTGTGGTTACGATTCAAAGCATTCTGAGACAGTGCCTGATGTATTAGAGGTTTGTTTGCTTCCTTCTTGAAAAAGAGCTTGGGTATGAATGGACCCAATAGTGGAAGAGGCTCATGCAAAACCAGTGTCTCCAGCATGGAATTTGAGTGGGCGAGAAATGCTTAATTGCTATTTACCTGCCGAATGCTGCCTTTGACACACATGATGAGCCAGCATCGTTTGACTGTCACCTCCTTAGGAGGCAGGATTCTTCAGCCCACACTCTGCTCAGCACTGAACTCTTCTCTGTGCATGCTTTGTGTCTGTGTTTTTTGCTCAGACTGTGCATTTTGAGGAAAGCACCAACCCAAGGCAGGCTCCTCGGTTTTGTCATTGTAGGGAGACCAGCAGAGCCTCCCACACAGCAATGTGCTCAAAGAGAAGCAGGGATGCCGAATCCTTTGAAGAAGCATTTCTTAAACAAAAGGGATTCCCCTATGTGCTGGTGTGCCTTGCAAGTCTTTCTTTCCCACCATATCAGGCAGAACTCACAGATGGATGGCTGTCTATTTGTACTTATTAGGCCATATGTTGCCAAATAAGTAAGTAAGTAAGTAAGTAGGTCTTAGATGTTTGGGGTCTGGCTTCAGCTCATTTAAAAGTTCAAGATGCAAAGATACCAAGTACAGATTTATCAACAGACTAAATGTATTCTCTAAATAAAATAGACCAGCACCCAATATAATAGCCCTGGCTAGTGCATGGATTATGTCTGCTCAGTCGTGTCTGACTCTTTGTGACCCTTTGGATTACAGCCTGCCAGTCTCCTCTGTCCATGGGATTTTTCAGGCAAGAATACTGGAGTGGGTTGCCATTTCCTCCTCCAGGGGATCTTCCTGACTCAGGGATTGAACCCATGTCTCCTGAGCCTCCTGTATGCAGGCAGATTCTTAACCAGTTGAGCCATCAGGAAAGCCCCACTAGTGCATGGATTATTATTATTATTAATAGTTAATTCAGATATCCCACAGGTCAAATTTTATTCTCTGAAATGTGACAGAATGGCATAGTCAAAGCAAGAAATTACACACAGGATGCTTTCTACCTACTGAGTATCTTCCGTAACCCTCAGCAGAACCCCACCTCTGAAGAACCGCACTGCTGACGTCTTCCTGCTAGGGATGGACCTGAGCCACTAGATCAGTATCAAAATAAACTCACTCTCAGCACAGCTTCCTGGGAAGGGGATATTACCTGGCCAGGCCAGACCTCTGGGCCCACAACAATCCTACAATCCGTGAAGTCCACTAAATCAAGTCGCATGGGGGGTGCCATGCTAGGGAAAAGTCGTGTTTCTTGTGGCATTACTTGGCGTGTCTACCCATGTTCTCTTGGCTCCCCTCTCCCGGCAGAGGCTCTGCTGTGCAGCCTGAAACAATAAGAGGCCCAGCCCTGGTCCCACAGCAACTCCCACCCACTGTGCAAGGTGCTGGGTGAGAGTCCCCAGGGCCTGGGCGGAAGTTCTGGCTGCCCTGGCAGGCCCAAACACGAGCTCAGGAGAAGGTACACATCCCAGGGGCTTTCCGCCAGCTGTCTAAACTGGTTCAGTTATCCAACTCTTTATCTTCTCTATTTGTTTTTCTTTCCCTGCTTTGGGCCACATATTCTTCACCTTGACATCCAACTCACCTGCAAATTCAAAATTTCCTTGCTTATGTAGCCCCCGTCACAGTAGCTTTAGGCTCCCACACAGTTTAACAAATTAGTGATGTGCTTTTTTCCATTCTCGGAAAATTCTCTATTTCCTACTGTGTTCCTTACTTCTTTTTTCCCCACTACGAACTCTTTTGATCCATAGATTTTTTTTTTTTTTTTTACAAGTGATGGTAGATACCCAATGGAGCAGTGCACTGGCTGCCCTGTTGCTCATTCATTAGTTTTAAAAAATACCTATGTACTGGGATTTCCCTGGTGTCCCAGTGGCTAGCACTCTGTGCGTGCCCAATGCAGGGGCCTGAGTCTGATTCTTGGTCAGGAACCTAGGTCCTACACCCTGCAACAAAGTTTGAAGATATTGTGTGCCACAACTAAGACCTGGTGTGGCCAATAAATAAATTAAAAACAAATTTTTAAGTTTGTGCTAAAAAAGATCTACCTACTTTTGAAACATAAAGATCTCCTTTAACTTAATCCTAAGCCATACTATCCATGAAATCACAGGTTTTATGTTTTCTAACATAATTCTCTTTTGGGGGGTGTCTAATATAATTTTTAATAAGTAACTGCAAAATTAAAAGAATAAATAAAATTATAAAAATGAAATAAAAGGTGCTAATTCATGAAGGTTGCATGGGACACCTTCACTTTCCTTCCCATCTCCCACCCAGGTAATTGGAGGTGTCCTCCAAACCCGAGACCAGACTGGTATCAGATAAGAGGAAGTCACTGTACAATTCTCACTATTCTGTTCCTCCTCCTCCTTTCTGGGCCCAATTGCTGATTTAGGATCACAAAAACGATCGTTTGTGGGATTGCTATTGGTAGACCATAGGAAAGGAGACACAGCCAAGACAGCTTGGTGTTACGTGACAATCCACCAGCTCAGGGAGGAGGTAACATGCCCAAGGGTGGTGAGGAAACCGCAACTTCTGCTGGAGATAAGGACCAGAACTTACTGTGAATTCCCCTGGGTCAAATGAAAGGCAAAAGATGGGGAGAATTGTGAGAAAAGTAAGACATCATCTTTATCTAAATATAGCATAACATAGAGTCAGTGAGTGATACTAACATTAAGGAAGTTTTTGGAGTTCTTGGCAGGGCAAGCTATTCCTGTAATTCAATTTGTGCTGAACATCTCAGCACGTGGGAGACTGGATCAATCTGCCTGTCCTTGCATTTTTACACCACCTTTTACCAGAGAACCCAGGTGCTCAGACTGCACCCATTTGGATGGCTTGCCCCCTCCCAAAACCTGGCAGGGGCCCATGCCAAACATGACAGCAATGTTTGAGCAAGAGATACTCCACCCCTGCCCAGATTCTGTTCTTCTACTCCTGCCTCCATCAGCTAAAAGCAATTAGCCCCCTCATGGGATCAGTTAAACAATCAGGTCAGCTTCAGATAATGAGATCATGGACTCCAATAAGAAAAGGAGCCTGAGATTAGCTCTTAAACACTATTCATAGCCCTGTCTGGTGGCCTCTGCACTTTTATTTATCACTGACTGATGCTGGAAAGAAAACCTTGGGCAGGGATGACATGCCTGCCTGGCCCAGGGGTTTGGGGAAATACAGATGAGGTGTGTTCCTTTTATCATATTGCCTAAAGGCTGGGGAAGGAGGCATAGCTGGCCACCTGAATGACAGGCAGTATACCCTGGTTGGAGGGTTCCCTCCATTAGTTCGGGGCACAATCTGGCACTACGTCCTCAGCTTCAATCACGATATTTTAGTTTCTAAAAATATTTGTCTACTTTTGAAACATAAATATGTACTTTAGCCTAATCCTAAGCAACAATATGATGAACTCACAGGTTTGATGTTTTCTAACTGACTTTTGAGAGTCCCTTGGACAGCAAAGAGATCAAACCAGTCAATCCCAAAGGAAATAAACCCTGAATATTCACTGGAAGGACTGATGCTGAGGCTGAAGGTCCAATACTTTGCCCATCTGATGTGAAGAGCAAACTCATTGGAAAAGATCCTGATGCTGGGAAAGATTAAAGGCAGGAGGAGAAGGGAGCGACAGAGGATGAGATGGTTGGATGGCATCACTGACTCAATGGACATGAGTTTGAACAACTCTGGAAGATGGTGAAGTTCAGAGAAGCCTGGGTGCTTCAGTTCATGGGTTACAAAGAGTTGGACATGACTTAGCAACTGAACAACAACATACTTTTGAATATGTAACTTCTAAAGCAAAAAATAATGCAAACGGAGGCTTCCCTGGTGGTCCAGTGGTTCAAAATATGCGTTCCAACGGAGGGGACATGGGTTTGATCACTGGTGGGGGAACTAAGATCCCACATGCTATGGGACAACCATACCCATGAGTCACAATGAGAGATCCAGAGTGCCACAACTAAGACCCAATGCAGCCAGATAAATAAGGCTCCTCTGTCCATGGGATTCTCCAGGCAAGAGTACTGGAGTGGGTTGCCACTCCCTTCTCCAGAGGATCTTCCCAACCCAGGTATCAAACCTGGGTCTCCAGCATTGCAGGCAGATTCTTTACTGTCTGAGCCACCAGGGAAACCCAGATAAATAAATATTAAAAAAATAAAGTAAAAATGAAATGTGCTAATTCATGAAGCACCTAAAATTATCTGGAGTACTACCTTTTAGGAAAATTGAGTCAGATATGTTGGCCTTGGAGGATAGGACAGATTGTCTTGTGTCGATGTGAAGAGGCTGACATTGAGTCGATTCCAGATTGTTCTAAATGAGGCTCAAGATTCCATTCTTCATGGGAGGGAGGAGGAGGAAGGGGAGAAGGGAAGGAAGTAGGGGAAGGAGAAAGAAAAGGAGAAGTAGAAATTTGGAAATTAGAAGGCTAGGTGTGGTAGAGGGCTTCCCTAGTGGCTCAGATGGTAAAGAATATGCCTGCAATGGGGAAGACCTGGGTTCCATCCCTGGGTTGGGAAGATCCCCTGGAAGAGGGCCTGGCAACCCACTCCAGTATTCTTGCCTCAAGAATCCCCATGGACAGAAGAGCCTGGCAGACTAAGCACAACTCAGCATCAGACACAATTGAGCGACTAAGCACAGCACAGGAATGGTAGAAAATGAATCTCAGTTTAGGAGGCTAAGGAGAGAAGAAATTTTGATTATCACAGAGACTAATATGGGCTTCCCAGGTGGTGCTAGTGGTAAAGAACCTGCCTGCCAATGCAGGTGGACATAACAGACATAGGTTCAATCCCTGGGTGGGGAAGATTCCCTGAAAAAGAGCATGGCAACCCACTCCAGTGTTCTTGCCTGGAGAATCCCATGGACAGAGGAGCCTGTCGGGCTATAGTCCATAGTGTTGCACAGAGTTGGACACGACTGAAGTGACAGCACACACACACACAGACCAATGCTTTAGGCCTGCAGCACTAACTCCGACCAACCAAATTTCAAACGTCCAGCAATGTCATGGGTAAACCAGGTTAGATAATCCTGAACTAACACAAATCTCCAAAGTCCTAGTAGCTTAATACACTCTAATTTTACACTTAATACACTCTTACTTTTTAGTACTTAATACACTCTTTAATTATTTTTTTTTAATTTTTATTTTTACTTTATTTTACTTTACAATACTGTATTGGTTTTGCCATACATTGACATGAATCCATCACGGATGTACATGAGTTCCCAAACATGAACCCCCCTCCTACCTCCCACCCCATATCATCTCTCTGGATCATCCCCATGCACCAGCCCCTAGCATCCTGTATCCTGCATCAAACATAGACTGGTGATTCGTTTCTTACATGATAGTATACATGTTTTAGTGCCATTCTCCAAAATCATCCCACCCTCTCCCTCTCCTTCAGAGTCCACAAGTCCACTCTACACATCTGTGTCTCTTTTGCTGTCTCGCATACAGGGTCATCATTACCATCTTTTAAAATTCCATATATATGTGTTAGTATACTGTATTGGTGTTTTTCTTTCTGGATTACTTCACTCTGTATAATAGGCTCCAGTTTCATCCATCTCATCAGAACTGATTCAAATGTATTCTTTTTAACGGCTGAGTAATACTCCATTGCGTATATGTACCACAGCTTTCTTATCCATTCATCTGCTAATAGACATCTAGGTTGTTTCCATGTCCTGGCTATTATAAACAGTGCTGTGATGAACATTGGGGTACATGTGTCTCTATTCTGGTTTCTTCAGTGTGTATGCCCAGCAGTGGGATTGCTGGGTCATAAGGCAGTTCTATTTGCAATTTTTTAAGGAATCTCCACACTGTTCTCCATAGTGGCTGTACTAGTTTGCATTCCCACCAACAGTGCAAGAGGGTTCCCTTTTCTCCACACCCTCTCCAGCATTTACTGCTTGCAGACTTTTGGATTGCAGCCATTCTGACTGGTGTGAAGTGGTACCTCATTGTGGTCTTGATTTGCATTTCTCTGATAATGAGTGATGTTGAGCATCTTTTCATGTGTTTGTTAGCCATCCATATGTCTTCTTTGGAGAAATGTCTATTTAGTTCTTTGGCCCATTTTTTGATTGGGTCGTTTATTTTTCTGGAATTGAGCTGCATAAGTTGCTTGTATATTTTTGAGATTAGTTGTTTGTCAGTTGCTTCATTTGCTATTATTTTCTCCCATTCAGAAGGCTGTCTTTTCACCTTGCTTATATTTTCCTTTGTTGTGCAGAAGCTTTTAATTAGATTCCATTTGTTTGTTTTTGCCTTTATTTCCAGAAGTCTGGGAGGTGGATCATAGAGGATCCTGCTATGATTTATGTTGGAGAGTGTTTTGCCTATGTTCTCCTCTACGAGTTTTATAGTTTCTGGTCTTAGGTTTAGATCTTTAATCCATTTTGAGTTTATTTTCGTGTGTGGTGTTAGAAAGTGATCTAGTTTCATTCTTTTACAAGTGGTTGACCAGTTTTCCCAGCACCACTTGTTAAAGAGATTGTCTTTACTCCATTGTATATTCTTGCCTCCTTTGTCGAAGATAAGGTGTCCATATGTGTGTGGATTTATCTCTGGGCTTTCTATTTTGTTCCATTGATCTATATTTCTGTCTTTGTGCCAGTACCATACTGTGTTGATGACTGTGGCTTTGTAGTAGAGCCTGAAGTCAGGCAAGTTGATTCCTCCAGTTCCATTCTTCTTTCTCAAGATTGCTTTGGCTATTTGAGGTTTTTTGTATTTCCATACAAATCTTGAAATTATTTGTTCTAGCTCTGTGAAAAATACCACTGGTAGCTTGACAGTGATTGCGTTGAATCTGTAGATTGTTTTGGGTAGTATACTCATTTTCACTATATTGATTCTTCTGATCCATGAACATGGTATATTTCTCCATAGTACTTAATACACTTTTACTTTTCCCTCACAGGAAGATTGTTGTAGGTGAATTGGGTCCTTTGAGGCATCCTTCTTCCAAGGGAGACTTGTAGATCCAATCTTGTGGCTTCATGACTTCAGTATATGGTTGCCAGAGTGACCACAGCAGAAGAAGAGCACGTGGAGAGTCTCATGGGACCTATCACTGCCTGAGCCTCAAAGTGACCTGTGTGGGTCACACGGCCCTGCACACAGCAGCAAGATGGGCTGGGACATGTTTCCTCTGGGAGTCCAGGAAAATGAGGAGAACAGCATGAGTGCTGGAAATCTCGGTGCTGTGCTGTGCTAAGTTGCTTCAGTCATGTCTGACTCTTTGTGACCCCATGGATTGTAGCCCACCAGGTTCCTCTGTCCATGGGATTCTCCAGGCAAGAACACTAGAGTGCATTGCCATTCCCTTCTCCAGGGTCTGGAAACTTCTAAGTAAGAACAATATAACTTTGGACTGACTTGGCACCAGTTAACGTGTTTCTTCATACATAACACCTGTACTGGGAGGTCTACTTTGTGGCTTTGTTGTGAGGTTAGACAGGATGTTACATATAGAGTGCCCAAGAATTTCATGACTAGAAAAGCCCACTGGGATCCCTGGGAAAAGTAAGATGGAATCTAGGTGTTAAGATAAGGACTAGCCTCTTCTTTTGTGTTTAGTCTGGTTTCACTTGCCTTTAGGGGCATATGTACATAGGCCTTGCACCTAACACTTTGGATTAGAGTTCCCAGCACAGAACCATGGTGCCTGACACTTCAGCTTGGCAGACCATGTGCAGAGATGCTGCCCCTGGCTCTGCAATCTGGAGCAGAGAATGTCTTTCTTACTCTCAAGCCATCCAAGTAAGGAGATGGGAGAAAAAGAAGTCTCACATCCACCTCCCTGAAGGCAAAGAGCTCCGGATATTTATGGGTTAAAGCTGAGATATGCAGAGTGTGAGGAAAGGTGACTGGAGGTAAGAAAAGGGTGATGTGAACATCATTAGGATAGAGTTTTTGGCCTTCTGATGTCAAAAGGTCATGGATCTTGGACATTTGCACATGCCCAGTTGGAGAGTTGGTGGTCCCAACAGTCTCAACCTGCTTGAGCTCAAATTGGACATAGGTGACCCCTAGTTCCTAAAAACAACTTGGGCAAACATCTTATTGTCTAGGCTATGAAACCCTTGGGGAACGTGCAAGTTTTTGAAAAAACAATAAACACAAGTTTGATCAGTAAAGGCAGGTTACAGTTCATTATTTACTAAGCAAGTTATAGTTTAATGGATCCAACTGATGACCACCCCCAAGTTTCATGTTTGTCACCCAATGAATGAAAGATCTCATTTTCTTCTCTCCTGCAAGGCTGAAGGAGCTGGTATTAGGCTCTAAGCTCTATTTAAAATGCAACAATAGGGACTTCCCTGGTGGTTCAGTGGCTAAGACTCCATGCTCCCAATGCAGGGGGCCTGGGTTCAATCCCTGGTCAGGCAACTAGATCCCATATGTCACAACTGAGAGTTTGCATGCTGCAACTAAGACCTGGTGGAGTCAAACTAATAAGTAGATATTTTTAAAAAATAATAAAATGAAATAAAGCTTACAATTTAAAAATATTGTGGTAAAAGTACATAATATTAAATTTAACATCTTAATTTTATTCAAGTGTTTGTGCATGTTAAGTCACTTCAGTTGTGTCTGACTCTTGGTGACCCCATGGACAGTAGCCTGCCAGGCTCCTCCATCCATGGAATTTTCCAGGCAGGAATACTGGAGTGGGCTGCCATACCATCCTCCAGGAGATTTTCCTGACCCAGGGATTGATTGAATTCACATCTCTTACGTCTCCTGCATTGGCAGGCAGGTTCTTTACCACTAGTGCCACTTGAGAAGAACTCAGGAATGTTAAATACAGTCACATTGTTGTGTAACAGACCTCCAGAACTTTTTCATCTTGTGAAACTGACAATGTATACCCACTGAACAACTACTCCTCATTCCCCATTCCCCTAGCCCGTGAAAACCACATTCCAGTTTCTATTAGCAGACCGCATTAGGTACCTTGTATAAGTGGAATGACAAATTTTACTTAAAAATCATGATTAGAAAATAACAAATCCCCATGAATAATGAATGGAGCCCTCTTCCAGTGCAAACACAATATTTGAAACTGAGGAAAGGAATTGCAGGATCTGTGACACTGGTAGACTTGATGGATCTAATGTCTCCTCTGGTGGCTATAAAGCAATTAACAAAACACAACTGTGGAAGTTGAGATCCTTATATTTCCTCATAAAATTTACTTCTTATGCTTAATCTGTTACTCTCAGTAGTGAAGTTTGAGAGTCATCAATATGACAGTACAGCAATATTGCCTCATCAGTCATGATTTACTTAATGTTTTCTGAATTTAGTAATATTTGATTAAAATTTAATGTGAACATATCATATCATGCCATATATATTATTGCATCCATTAATCAGGTAACTATAGTAATGAAATGCCGGAAGGTTGGATGAAAAAAGAGCCAAAGTCTTGATATATGTTTGACATAATTCCATGAGTGATTAACCAAAAAAGAAAAAAAGTCAGTCATACAAAGCTTCATTAATATATATTGCTTTTACAATCATCTATGTATCATCAGATATTTTTAACCTTTGTTAAGCTTGATTTTTTAATTTACTTAAAGACACTAAATATTAATAACTATGAAAGATATACATTGTTCCATTGAATCACAAGTTGACAGAATGATTCATAGTTTATTCTAATTATTTTTGGATAATGATGTGTGTTAAAACATTATCTAAGTTATTTAATCAGTTTGTCATGAGGGAAATGGCACATATTTAACATGTGGCTGTGTAAAATACTAATTTAAATGTCATATTTCTGTCATTTTAAACTTCCATGTCATTGACCATAGCCAGTAATCAGTATGATACATAATTTATGTCTAACATAGGATGTGTTTCATGTGCAAAAATTCTCCTTTTCCTATTAAACACTGAATTAATCATAGATTGTTTCTTTTAATACTGCCATTTAAGTCAACCAACAAATAAAGGACCAATTAGTGTATAAACACCTATCTGCAAGATAGTTTAATTTTGACTCAACAGAAGAATGTTGCCTGTAAAACACAATTATCCTCTAAATTGTTCCCTTTTAAAAATCCTGTCAGGTTGCACTCCATTCATTCATTCATTCATCACATTTTTTTACTGAACATTTCTCATGACAAGCATGGTGCTAGGTTATGGGATACAAAAATAAAACAATATGGTCCCTGGTTCCTAGCAGCTCAGAATCTAGTAATGAGCAGAAGCTTACACAAATGCAAGCAGGGGTGGGTTCCCAAGTGGAGTCTGAACAAAGTACACGGACACTGAGAAGAGTGTTAGAGCCAGCCTGGGGTGTCTGGAAAGGACTCTCGGCGGGCAGCTGCCTTGAACGGAGGCAGAGGTGTAAATAACAGTTTCCCAGACACACACATGGGGATGGGAATATGGATTAAAGGTGATTCTAGAAAGCATGACCGCAGGTGCAAAGGCTCAAGAGACATGCAAAAGCATTTTCCAGGAAGAAGAAAAATTCACAAACCTGCCTTTACCTTGTTCAGTTCAGTCGCTCAGCTGTGTCTGACTCTTTGCAACCCCATGAATCGCAGCATGCCAGGCCTCCCTGTCCATCACCAACTCCCGGAGTTTACCCAAACTCATGTCCATCAAGTCGGTGATGCCATCCAGCCATCTCATCCTCTGTCGTCCCCTTCTCCTCCTGCCCCCAATTCCTCCCAGCATCAGAGTCTTTTCCAATGAGTCAACTCTTCGCATGAGGTGGCCAAAGTATTGGAGTTTCATCAGCTTCAGCATCAGTCCTTCCAATGAACACCCAGAACTGATCTCCTTTAGGATGGACTGCTTGGATCTCCTTGCAGTCCAAGGGACTCTCAAGAGTCTTCTCCAACACCACAGTTCAAAAGTATCAATTCTTCGGGGCTCAGCTTTCTTCACAGTCCAACTCTCACATCCGTACATGACTACTGGAAAAACCATAGCCTTGACTAAATGGACCTTTGCTGGCAAAGTAATTTCTCTGCTTTTCAATATGCTATCTAGGTTGGTCATAACTTTCCTTCCAAGGAGTAAGCATCTTTTAATTTCATGGCTGCAATCACCATCGGCAGTGATTTTGGAGCCCAGAAAAATAAAGTCTGACACTGTTTCCACTGTTTTTCCATCTATTTCCCATGAAGTGATAGGACCAGATGCCATTTAGTTTTCTGAATGTTGAGCTTGAAGCCAACTTTTTTGCTCTCCTCTTTCACTTTCATCAAGAGGCTTCTTAGCTCCTCTTCACTTTCTGCCAGAAGGGTGGTGTCATCTGCATATCTGAGCTTATTGATGTTTCTCCCGGCAATCTTGATTCCAGCTTGTGCTTCTTCCAGCCCAGCATTTCTCATGATGTACTCTGTATATAAGTTAAATAAGCAGGGTGACAATATATAGCCTTGGTGTACTCCTTTTCCTATTTGGAACCAGTCTGTTGTTCCATGTCTAGTTCTAACTGTTGCTTCCTGACCTGCATATACCGTGTTAATATATACTAAAAAGACAGAGATGCCAAGACTGCTTCAGGACACTTGCATGCCAAACTATGACTTCATCCCAAGCTTTATGGTGAGGCTGCTGTTATTTGACCTACCTTGTACAGGCATGGTTTTATAACTGTGGACCTAAACAGGAAGACTGGAGAAGGAAATGGCTACCCACTCCAGTATTCTTGCCTAGAAAATTCCACGGACAGAGTAGCCTGGTGGGTTACAGTGTTCCCTGGGGTTGCCAACAGTCAGACACAAATGAGTACACACACAGGAATATGGGGCAACAGGCAGAGGTCACACTCATGCAACTTAAACTGTAACAGACGTGACGACCTTTCTCTAAAGAATTGTGACTCATACAATTCTTTAACTAAAATTAGAAACTAACCAAAAAAGTTTAATTTAAACCTTTCCCTTAAATATTCAAAAAGAGTAATTGTAGACGGAATCAGGGAGCCTAGGACTATGATACATGTTATAGCTGAATTCAACCTTAGTAGGGAATGTACTATAAGAAAATAGATGTTAACGAGGACTTAAGAAAGCAGTAATTGGAATGTTAGGTGTTGGAAATGGAATCATTTCTAGGATAAGACTGATTCAGGATGAGGAGTAATAGAAATAGAAAAAAGGAACATGATACCCGGAAGGAAAGATCAAACCTGCCTGTCTTATGTATCCGAAATGCTTGACCCTGTCTTTGGGAGTGGGAAGTTGCTCCCAGTTGGAATGAATACTGCTCATGGATGAATGAGTCTGGCCCATGGTGAGGTCAACATCATTTTCAGTGACTTGTTGCAACACTCATGATTAATGTTGATTTATTACTCAATCATTGCGTTATGTAAATAGGCGGCAGTTTTTGTGTGTGTGTCTTGGTGTGATGCTGGTTTAATTGAGTTTGGGGAAGGGGGGGAGGAGGTGGGAGGTTCCAGGGTTAGGGTTAATACTGTTAGCTTCTTCCTCAGTAGCAAACTCTTCTCAAGATGGATGAAACAGCCAAACCGTTATTGGAATTCCACATGGAAAGGAAGGGTTTTATTATTATAGCAGCGTTATGACAGTAACAGAGAAGGATCTATAAACTAAAGAAAGTTAGTTATAAAGGTTACCATGAGTCAAAAACTGCAACAAAGCATATGTGAATTTGCTGACTCCTTAACCAAGCTCAGGTTTTATTATTTTACTGAATGGTGAGATTATTTAGTTAAACAGAGATACACAGACACAGACCCCCCATACTAGGACACTTCAAATCAGAAGAGAACTTAAACATTTTCCAAAATGATTGATGTTTATGCCAAATAAAAATGAGAAACCCCATATTTATTATAAGACTTCTATTGTGAAAATGGAATTGTTTCATAAGCAGAAAATTTTTTCTTAAATCCAAATTGAAGCAGTATTCTATTTAAGTATATAGTTCATTACTTAGAGGGTCCTATTGGGGATTTGAAACTCAAAGTGGAAACAACTTTCATATCCCTGAAGAAAACACTCATCTCTAGGATTTGCTTGGTACTAAGAACTACAAATGATGAGAAAAAGCATCTCTACCCTAGGATTTTAAGATTCTGAATCGATACCTGAGTTTCTAATGACTGAGGAATCTTTACTACCAATCTCCCTTGCCCCTGTGGAGCTGCTGATACGGAGTGTGGGAGGTGAGTAGGACAAAGCCTCTTCAATTGTGATCAGATAGCTGTTCACAGAAAGGTCTTCCCAGAGTTTGCTGTATAGAAAGCACAACCCACACATCATCATTATTCATTCTTCCAGCTTAAGAGGCTTGTTTTTCACAGATGTGCCCTTCCTGTTTGGCATTTGTAACTGTGGACTGTTGTTCAGTTGAAGAAAATGCGTCATCTAAATATAAACTGAGATTTGGAGCTGATTCATGAACACCTTTTGTTAAGTGAAACATAGAGAGGAGTATCGTTGCTCAGAGTGAGGTATGCAGCCCGGCAAAATTTTACTAGTGTGCCACACCAGGCATAAAAGAGACCAACCAGTGGAATCAAGGGAGCCTTTCTCTCAGGAAGAGTAAAATATGAGGGATAAGAAACATCCCGGAGAAGATTAATAAACAACTTGCTGTAGCTTCCGTTTTCTTGTGTACACACTCTATATTTCTCTTGAAGCTTTTCCCATAGAGATAGGTGCATTATTTTTAAGGCGATTCTCGGATTTATTCTTTGAAGCAAATTAAACTTCCTTCTGCGCTTTGATTCAGACATTTGTTTTAGGGCATGTTGCATCTACTGAGGCAGTAGAAGGAGGGAGTTACTGACTCAGTCAAAATGATAGAAGAGAATCTTGTAATTACAGGGACTATGTTCATTCATTTAACATTTACTGAGCACCTAGAGTTAGCTAGGCGGCGTGTGCAATAAATGTTTGTGGAATTGATCTCTTGCCACTTCCACAGCACTTCAAACTTCCTGGGTCAGATGGTTAAAATAAAATAGGACTCCAGGAAATCTGGTCTGGAAAGTCAGAGTGCAAAAGCTTGTGAGTACTAGAAATCATGAAGATGGTAACACCACCACAAGGAATACAATTTTTTTATCAGGCTGATCATTTGCTCAAAGTTGGCCTATTAGCTACCATCAGACAAAGAGGGATCATTCTAATAAAGAATACATATTCGGGGACTTCCCTGGTGGTCCAGTGGCTAAGACTCTGAGCTCCTGACGCATGGGGCCTGGGTTTGATCCCCAGCCAGGAAACGAGATATTTGACATGGTACAACTAGAGTTCACATGCTATGAAAGAAAAGACCTGGAACAGCCAAACAAACAAAACCAAGTAAAACAATTATTTTAAATTTAAAAAAAGAACACCTATTTTCTCTCTGATGTCTTTTACTGTTTCCACAGTGAAACATTATCATCTAATTTCATATTTGCATTTCACCAACAGGGAGGAAGCAAACACTGCCATCTCATTTTCTAACCAATGTTTTATAGAAATGGTCTAGTTTGGTCAAAGTTCTGGGTCTGATTTCCAGCTACTTCTCAACTCTGTCCTTGGACATCTTGCATCTTTGAACCTCAGTTTCCTCAATTAAAAAAAAAAGACTAATATACATGGAATGAGATAATGATTATAAAAGTACTTTTAAAACTGTAAAGCCCTATGAAAATGTACAGTACAGTAAGTTTTAAAAGGGTAGCTCAAAGCCAAAGGCAGGGAACAAATTTCGGTTAGGTAAAATTACTTTGTTGAATAGAACTTAATCCTATCTCCCTTAAATAGAATCTTCTGAATGCTAAATTCCTAGATAAAATTTATTACTGGTTAGTGTCTAAAAATCTACCTCAAAATGTAGTGGTTATCCATGTCAAAATGCAAGTATATCTAAGGTGGCTACTAGTCACTTACCCCTTAGTATAACTGAGAAGAGATTAAGAAGCTCATTTTAAAATGGGAAAATGAAGTATGTGAGCACTGCCTGTCTGAAGAAGGTTGAACACTGCTAATAGGAGGCTGAGGTGTTGGAAAACTTGTCCACATTCACTCAAACTGTAATTCTGAAGTCTTTGAAACCACAAGATTTAAAAAAATAATTCATTTAGTTAAAAAAAAAAAACAAAAACCTACCACAGGACTTCCCTGGTGATCCAGTGACTAAGACTCTGTTTTCCCAATGCAGGGGGCCTGGGTTCAATCCCTGGTCAGGGAACTAGACCCCACATGCTGGAGCTAAGACCCAGCACAGCCAAATAAATAAATAAAGTAAAATTAAAATAAAAGCCTGCCCTGAATGACTGTGAAACCGTTTAGATTCCTTATTTTTCCCACTCAGTGTAATTGAGTGTTGATATGCTTTGCTGAAGAATATTAATGGGTTTGATTTGGGGGTGGTTTTCCCTAGGCCCTACTGGGGATGTTATGTAGCATGTAATATACAAACAAAATCTGAAAAAGTTTAAATTCTGAAAAACACCTGTTCCTGGTGATTTCACTGAACCTATACAAATATTTTGCACCACCCAGCTTACTTTTCACATTATTCTAACTCAGCTGAGTCCTTTTATGAGCTTGCCTATTAGCAAGAGAAATAAGCCAAACTGCACATAAATTAATAGCCCAAGAAGAAATCTAAAGAACATGATTAGCTTCTGAATTGCCCTACATTCACCACTTGCACCTATTTGTTCCTCTGGTCTTTTCATTAGACACCCTCAGCTTTCTGTATTCTCTACTGCCTGTGTGTTCTAATTGACAGTACTTTTACCTTCTTAACTTTGGTTAATCTCTGGATTCTGTTTATTTCTGTCACAGAATCATGCCTAGTGTGATTGTGCTTGCCTGGATCGACAGCTTCATAATGACAGTGCCGTTAGAGGGCTCATGGGCTTCTAATCCTGATGCAGTGGACTAGTAAGTGGTCCTTACGGGGAGCTGCTTGGCCCTGCAATTCATTACCTAACATCACGAATCAGCAGGTATGATTACTGGAGTAGTACTTAGTGGGCTAAAGGCTTTGCTTCCCAAAGTGTGATCCCTGGCCACAGTGAGCTTCTCCTTGGAGTCTGTGAGAAATGCAGAATCTCAGACCCCAACCCAGACCTTTTGAACCAGAATCTGTATTTCAATAAGATCCCAAGCTATGTTCATTCACATTAACTCTGTGGAGCTCTGCTCTAGGCCCACGTCCCCACCATGCCTAGCACGACTGCAGGCTGCTCCCTGTGAAAATTAATTTCTACTGAGAAGGTTACAAATATTTGGAACTGGAAGCTTAAAGTAAAATAAATTTCTGCATTAAATTTTACAGGAATTTCTCTCTCATTGCCTTTGTCTCAGCTTCATTAGGCAAATAAAACCTTTAAGAAAATTGACTTCTTCTAAGAGTCCTTAGTTTTTCAATATAAACTACTCTTTTGCTCATTTTTGAACAGGACTGTATTTCTCATGATATTACACACACTTGTAGTACTTGATGAAGATCAGTAACTAGCTTTTGCCTTTTAATAATCAGGTCCCCAAAACTTTCATGTATATAAAACATTTTACCTGTTCTTAAGAAAGATTTAAGAAGGCATATATACATCCCTCCCTTTCCCCTGCTTTTTAGTTATACTTTGCCTAGAAGTAATTATAACAATTATTTTGAAATAATAATTTATTTTATAAAACTGACTCTCCCTGATTTACAAAGCACATTAATTAAAAACTCTCACCTTAAAAACAATCAATGTAGGACTTCCCTGGTGGCTCAGTGGTAAAGAATCCGCCTGCTAGTTCAGGAGACACTGGTTTGATGATCTCTGATCTGGGAATATCCCACATGCCCCAGAGCAACTAAGTCCGTGCACCACAACTACTGAGACTGTGCTCTAGTGCTTGGGAGCCGCAACTACTGAAGCCCACGCAACCTCAGAGCCTGAGCTCCGCAACAAGAGAAGCCTCTGCAATGAGAAGCCTGAGCACGGCAACTGGAGAAAAAAGCCCTTGGGGAAATGAAGACCCAGCACAGCCAAAAATACCTAAATAAAAATTAAAAAAAATTAATATAGGGACTTCCCTGGTGGTCCAGTGGCTAAAGTTCCACGCTCCCAATGCAAGGAGGGGGCTCAGGTTCAATCCTTAGTCATGAAACTAGGTCCCACATGCCACAGCTAAAGATCCTGGCTGCCCCAACTAAGACCTGGTGCAGTCAGATAAATATTTAAAGTAATAATAAGACATTTTCTCACAACCGTTAGTTTTTAAACCCCTAAATATATTGTTTTTTCAGCACTTACTACAGACCCTTTTGCTGCCTAGATGGTTGCTGCCTAGATAGCATATTTCGTAAGCAAGTCATCAAGTCCCAGTTCATCAACTGTTCATTTTAATTTATGGACACAGTCTTGGGTTGGCGATGTGGAAGCACAGTGGTACAAAAGCTCCAGGGCCTTCCTTCACGGAACGGAGGGTGCAGCAGGCACTAAAATGATGGTGTTATGAAGAGAATATAATAATTGCGTAAAAGCATAAGCAGCCACCAGGAGACTTTGGAGAAGGTTTGAGTATGGGGGTGAGCACAGAGAAAGCCTTTACTAAATATGAACTTTTACCACACAAACTCTTGCTTTAAAAAAAAAAGAAATGGAATTAGATGCTGAACAGAAAAATTTTATAGTCATTTTACTCTCTGAAATAACTGTAAAAACAAGAGTAAAGAAATGTGACTGACAAAGAATGATTAGGAACCCAGTTTCCCGTCTGGGTATAGGACATGTTTGCGTGTCCTCCTCTCTTTCGTTTCCCTGTACACACCTCCTTCTCTCTGGCTAGTTTAGATGGTGCTCATCTTTGCTGCACCCATGTGTCTCTGCCCAAGCGGAGTGTGACTAGCAGTTCAGCACTGCTCACCTGATCTGGTCATTTCACTTTCCCATGGCTTTTTTTCCCCTTCAATATTTCCTCTTTTGGGACTTCCCTGGTGGTCCAGTGGCTAAGATTCCACACTGCCACTGCAGAGGGCCTGGGTTTGATCCCTGGTCAGGGAACTATTAATAGATCCCACATGCTGCAACCAAAAGTTTCGGAGTGCCTTGGCTAAGACTTGGTGCAGCCAAATAAATGATAAATATTTTTTAAAATTTCCTCTCTTCTTTGAGGGAAAGTTTTAGCCTTTTGCTTTATGTCAGTACATCTAATAAAGTTAGAATTGTGGAGGGAGGTGAAATTTAAGCCCAGAAGATTAGCTGCTTATAATGTAGCAGCTTTAATAAGAGATGTAGTACAGAAGAAATTTTATGGAGTATTAATCTAATTCACTGATTCACTTATTCTCTGATTGCGATTAATCCTCCTATCACTGTGATTTACCTATTTTTTACAGATCATTGGAAGTTTCATTGTTGGTATTTTTATCTTATTAAACATTTCATTCAATTTATTCAAACCAAAAAATAAGTTCACACATTTCTCCTACCCCATCCCTAACCTTCCCTGTGCCTTACCCTCATCTCATGCCACCACCAATCTGTTCTATCACATAGCTTGCTTTTTTTTGTTTTTTGGCTTTCCACATATAAGAGAGATCATAATAGTGTTTATCTTTCACTATCTGACTTATTTCACTTACTCTTATTTTTTATTTTTATTATTTGGCTGTGCCACATGGTTTGCAGAATCTCAGTTTCCCGACCTGGGATTGAACCCAGACCGCCGTAGTGAAAGCTCTGAATCCCAATCCCTAGGCCACCAGGGAACTCCCTTACACTTGTTTTTAAATAATTTTTTCACTTACTTTTTTATAATGAAAAGATAATAAATCCAACAACCTCTTTTAACCCTCTGGCCAAAGCATTTTCCTCAAATCCAGTGCCTATGTACTTGCTATTTTTTCTGTTTTTGTCTTCTATTCTATTTCTCCTCCAAGAGGAGAGAGAAAAGAACTGTTAAGTAGTTCCTTTATTTCCATGACACCAAATATCCCAACACCCAACCAGCCAATGGCTTTCCTGACTAGCTTGAGCAGTTGGGACCCATGAGGACACAGACTTCTGCCACCGGGCGACTTCCTCCTGGCCTCCCTGCTGCATTTGGAAGGCAGAGGCTCCTTGTAGCATAGTGCCAGTGCTGGTCTTCAAAGATGGGGCTTTTGACTTTCAAGAGGGAAGAAGATGAAAAGAAAGGAAGTGCAGGCGTGGGAGGACTCCGAAGACCCACAGGATGAGGCCAAAGGCCATTGACCTATGACAACTTCAAATGGGGCAATTATGAAAATAAGAGTTTTCAGTCTTTCATAGTTGCTAAAGACCTATGATACATGTTACATTTATCATATAAAGCAACACAATAGCTTTACTCGCCAGAATAGTAACTCACCTTTGTCCCTCTAGCATGAATAAAGGAGTTAGGAAGCCTGACTTCGGGCTTAATATCTGTCATTGCCTGGTCAACATTAACTTCCCTGTCCATTCCTCTTGTTTCTATCTTTTATTATATACAAGTGATGACTCCTGAGGATATACCTAGATGGCTTCTTTAACCCCCTGGCAAAGTATGCTCTTCAAATCCAATGCAATACACTATGCTTGACAGTGAAGTATGAAAATCAAGTAATATAGAAGGGAAGCAGAACACTTCACCAGTGAGGCTCAGGGACGCTGCTTCATTTATCATGGAATTCTTGAATGACTGGTATGCATACAAGCATCTTGGTTTTACTAGTCACAGAAAAATAGACGCATTAAAATATATGTTGAGGCTAATTCTAAAATGCAGTTGTTTATATGACACAAGAAAATACATGTACAAAACTGTAAAGTAAAATACCTAAATCACTGCATTTTTAAACACTTCAAATGAAAACAGATTTGGGAATGTAAAATGTGTATTTCCATAAATCATGAGAAATCCAAAGTGTAAACTGTGTAACTAGAAATTGGGGGTTCAAAATAAAACAGATCCTCACCAAAAACTCAACCTATTTGTTTTTGGCTGTGCAGTATAATTACATATTTAAACACTTCAGAATCTCGCCTAACAATTGAACATTCAGAGCGGAAGCACAGAAACCACACTGGAGCTAATACAGAGTTCCTTTCTCCTTGTAGAAAAGCTTGCCCGGTCAGGCAGTGTGGGAAATTTTACAAGGCTCACACTCTCTTCTTATTCTAAGGAGAAGTAAATGGCTTGAGTGCCCTTGGGCATTCTTCGGGAGGAGTGTGGTCACGGACTTTCAAAAAGTGGGCTTTTCTGTTAATCCTCTTCCAGTCTGTAAATACATGACTCCCCCTGTTTCCTCAGAATAAATGCTGAGCTAAAAAGCTGTTTAAGGAGAGGTGCTTCAGTCATATAAAAAGAAAAACAAAACAAAACAACGACAAACCAAAAAATTATGTAAGGCCCTCAGTAAACATAGTGAGGTTGTGGGGCTCCTAGACAAGTCACTAAACCTTTCTGCATCTCAGTTTCTCCAACCATGAAATGGAGATAATAACACATGTCCTTCTACCTCACAAATAATTCTCTTATAGGATACTATTTGCCTGAGGGACCAAGAGATCTAGGAAAGAAAGGAGGGCCCTTCCAAAATGAATGCTTGTGTGTTCACTCATTCCACAAACCCCTATTGTATTGAGGGCCTTCTATATGGCAGGTGCTTGGACAGTTCTGGGGACATAACAGTGGGATGATACCCTGGACTCTAGCTGAGCTAAGTGGAGACAAGACAGAATGTCCTTTGGCCTGAGCTGTATTAACCCGTGCCTGATTCATTGGGGAAGGGGCCATGATTCAAAAGTAACCATGACTGTCTGAAAAGTATCCCAGTGGCCAGTGGGAATCTTATTATAGGATTCATGTGACAGAGTACGACTTCCAAGTTCAGGAGCATTAGTGTTCCACCCATGGCAGAGGTATCAGCTCTCAACGGGGCCTTTGGGGCTTTCTGGATCCTCACCTATGGCCATTGGAGCTGGAGCAAGAGAGGAGGTGTTCTGGTTTGGGTTGCTCCCACAAACACCGTAGACTAAGTGACTTAAACAACAGACATATATCTCTTACAGTTCTGGAAACTGAAAGTCTAAGATCAAGGTGTAAGCAGATTTGGTTCCTGACACTGACCCTTTTCCTGGCTCGCAGACCACTTCCTCACTGAGTTCTCACATGTGGAGGTGACAGAGGGAGAGAACGGGTCTCTCTTCCTCTTCTTCTAAGGGTACCACTCCCATCATGGGGGTCTGACTCTCAAGGCATCACCTACAATTAAGGCATCACCTTCATTACCTCCTAAAGGCCTCATCTCCAAATACCATCACATTGGTGATTAGAACTGCAACATATGGATTTTGGGAGGACTTTAGTCCATAGCAGGAGGGAAACTGTAAGTGACCCTCAGAGCTAAGAGCTTGTGAGAGCCTCTTGGGAACTCCCAGAAATCACAGTGGGTGAACTTTCCGGCAAGGGCTAGTGGTACAAAAATAATGGATGAGCTCAAAACTGGAGAAATACTATTTCTGCTGTTATGGTGACTAACAAGTATTACTACTATTAGTACCTCTCACCATTACTAGTGCTACTACAATTATTACTGTTATTTTTTTCTCTTTAGGCACAGGGAAATTCATTCTCTATAGCAGAGAACCACCACTGTGAAGAATAAGAGAGCCAAAAATCAAACTAATGTATAAGAAACTGACTTCTAGAATTCTATCAGATATACCATTGGAAATGATACATCAAACGCAGTACTTTCATGGTTGATATTCTTAATTGTGATCTTTAAAAAAAAAACAAACCATTACTCTTAGACAAAATTAATCTATGGTTTTTCCTATTTATCCTTTTTTGGTATATTTACCACAACATACATTTTAATCTAGGTAAGGAACATTGTTTCAGTCTATTTTTTGGTTTGAGTGTAAATGGCTCTCTATAAAATCTGGAGGGTATCACTGATGATTTGGCCATGAAATTCTCTTGGTGGGTGTGGTTTGAGGAGTAATTAGAACTCATGCCTCTGTAGAGGAAAGTAGAGATATGCTGTTTATAGGTAAAGTTATATGAGACACAATGATAACCATCCAGAAATTTTTGATAACAAGCTGTGCTTGGAATTTAAACATTTTTAAGAAGGGAAAATCAGTATTTATTATCCAGATACCAAATCACAGTGATTCCCTCAAAACCTGCCTGTTCAATTTTTTTTTTTTCCCCCCTCCGGCTGTGCTGGGTCTTAGTTGCAGCATGTGAGATCCAGTTCCCTGACCAGGGATTGAACCCAGCCAGGTCCCTTGCATTCAAAGTTCAGTCTTAACCACTGGACCACCAGGAAAGCGCCTGCCTCTTAAATTTTACATGATTACAGTTTCCACAAACCCATATTTTGTAAAATCATTGTAGTTGGGTTACATGAAGCCAGATGTACCTCTAATTAATACTGTCTCCACCAAGGCATGACCATATTCCTGTAGTGCTGTCAAGGCTTTTACCATACCATACTGGAACCAGGGATTTTACTGCTTATCTCTTCCATTGGACAGGGAACTCCTTGAATCCAAAGATTATCACTACTTCATCTCTGGCAACCTAGCAGCACCTGGCAAAAAGCTAGAGTTATAAGAACATTGGGTGAATGAATGTTCCTTTACATGTTCTATTACCACATATATTCTATTGGATCTCACTGCAATTAAAGTGTTCTGAATGAGTGATACTTAAGAGATAAAATAGATGTGGTATCAATCCTCAGCAAATTTAAGAAAATTGAAATCATATCAAGCATCTTTTCTGACCACAATGTTTTAAGATTAGAAATGAATTTCAGGAAAAAAACTGTAAAAAAAGAACCAAAAACATGTGGAGGCTAAATAATACTGAAATCAAAGAGGAAATTAAAAAATATCTAGCAACAAATGACAATGAAAACATGATATCCAAAACCTATGAGATGCAGCAAAAGCAGTTCTAACAGGGAAGTTTATAGCAATACAATCCTCCTTCAAGAAACAAGAAAAATCTCAAACAACCTCTGTTTATACCTAAAGCAACTAGAGAAAGAAAAACAAACAAAATCCAGAGAGACCCAGAATAGTCAAAGCAACCTTAAGAAAAAACAGTGGAGCTGGAGGAATCAGGCTCCCTGACTTCAGAATATACTAAAAAGCTATAGTCATCAAAACAGTATGGTACTGGCACAAAAGCAGACATACAGATCAATAGAATAGGACAGAGATAAATCCATGTACATATAGCCACCTAATCTATGACAAAGGAGGCAAGTATATACAATGGAGAAAAGACAGTCTCTTCAACAAGCAATGCTTGGAAAATTGGACAGCTACATGTAAAAGAATGAACACACCCTAACACCATACACAAAAATAAACTCAAAATGGATTAAAAAGCTAAATGTAAGGCCTAACACTATAACATTCTTAGAGGAAAATATAGGCAGAGTACTCTCTGACATAAATAGCAGCAAGATCTTATTTGATCCATTTCCTAGAATAATTAAAGTAAAAACAAAAGTAAACGAATGGGACCTAATTAAAATTTAAAACTTTGCACAGCAAAGGAAACCATCAATGAAACAGTCCTCACAATAAGAGAAAATATTTGCAAATGAAGGAACTGAAATGAATTAATCTCTAAAATATGCAAACAACTTATGCACCTCAATGTCAAAAAACAAAAGCTCAACTGAAAAAATGGGCTGAAGATCTAAACAGACATTTCTCCAAAGAAGATATACAGATGATTAAAAAGCACATGAAAAGATGCTCAACTTCACTAATTATCAGACAAATGCAAATAAAAACTACAGTGAGGTACCACTCCAAGCCAGTCAGAATGGCCATCATCAAAATGTCTATAAACAAACGCTGGAGATGGTGTGGAGAACATGGAATCCTTCTACACTGTCAGCAGAAATGTAAACTGGTACAGTTACTATGGAGACAGTATGGAAGTTCCTTAAAAAAACTAAAAATAGAGCTATCATATGATCCAGCAATCCCATTCCTCCATGTATCCAGTTCAGTTCAATTCAGTTCAGTCTCTCAGTCATGTCGACTCTTTGAGACCCCATGAATCGCAGCACGCCAGGCCTCCCTGTCCATCACCAGCTCCTGGAGTTCACTCAAACTCATGTCCATCAAGTTGGTGATGCCATCCAGCCATCTCATCATCTGTTGTCGTCCCCTCCTCCTCCTGCCCTCAATCCCTCCAAGCATCAGGGTCTTTTCCAGTGAGTCACTTTTCACATGAGGTGGCCAAAGTACTGGAGTTTCAGCTTCAGCATCAGTCCTTCCAAAGAACACCCAGGACTGATCTTCTTTAGAATGGACTGGTTGGATCTCCTTGCAGTCCAAGGAACTCTCAAGAGTCTTCTCCAACACCACAGTTCAAAAGCACCAATTCTTCAGTGCTCAGCTTTCACCACAGTCCAACTCTCACATCCATACATGACCACAGGAAAAACCATAGCCTTGACTAGACAGACCTTTGTTGGCAAAGTAATGTCTCTGCTTTTGAATATGCTATCTAGGTTGGTCATAACTTTCCTTCCAAGGAGTAAGCGTCTTTTAATTTCATGGCTGCAGTCACCATCTGCAGTGATTTCGGAGCCCAAAAAAATAAAGTCTGACACTGTTTCCACTGTTTCTCCATCTATTTCCCATGAAGTGATGGGACCGGATGCCATGATCTTCGTTTTCTGAATGTTGAGCTTTAAGCCAACTTTTTCACTCTCTTCTTTCACTTTCATCAAGAGGCTTTTTAGCTCCTCTTCACTTTCTGCCATAAGGGTGGTATCATCTGCATATCTGAGGTTATTGATATTTCTCCTGGCAATCTTGATTCCAGCTTGTGTTTCTTCCAGCCCAGTGTTTCTCATGATGTACTCTGCATATAAGTTAAATAAGCAGGGTGACAATATACAGCCTTGATGTACTCCTTTTCCTATTTGGAACCAGTCTGTTGTTCCATGTCCAGTTCTAACTGTTGCTTCCTGACCTGCATACAGATTTCTCAAGAGGCAGGTTAGGTGGTCTGGTATTCCCATCTCTTTCAGAATTTTCCACAGTTTATTGTGATCCACACAGTCAAAGGCTTTGGCATAGTCAATAAAGCAGAAATAGATATTTTTCTGGAACTCTCTGAGAACCATAATTTTAAAAGATACATGCACCCCAATGTTCACTGCAGCACCATTTACAATATCCAGGACATGGAAGCTACCTAAGCAACCTAAATGTTGATCTACAGAAGAATGGATAAAGAAGATATGGTACATATATACAATGGAATATTATTCAGCCACAAAAAAGAACAAAATATGCCATTTGTAGCAACATGAATGGACCTAGAGTTTGCCATACTGAGTGAAGTAAGACAGAGAAAGACAAATATCATATGATATCACTTATATATGGAATCTAAAAAAAAGCTATAGATGAATTTATCCTCAAGACAGAAATAGAGTTACAGATGTGGAAAATAAATGTATGGTTATCAGGGAGCAAAGGTGAGGAAAGGATAAATTGGAAGACTGGGGTTGACATATACATATATAAAAGAGATACCTAATAAGGACCTACTATATAGCACAGGAAACTCTAGTCAGTACTCCAGTAATATAATGGCCTGTATGAGAAAAGAATGTAAAAATGAGAAGATATATGATTTTGTATAACAGATCACTTTGCTGTACACCTGAAAGTAACACAACATTGTAAATCAACTACACCTCAATAAAAATTAAAAAAAAAAAAAGATCTGGTGATTCATTGACATGGAGAGAAAGAGAGAGAAATCCCCTGATCTAGGATGACTCCCAAGTGTGTATATTAAGCAATTATTAATGTATTGCATGGCAATCATCTAGATAAAATACATGAGGTGAGCAGTATTTTGGGGAAAAACAATGGAACTTATAATCCTCATTGACAGATAAGTGAGGATTAGAGAATTAAAGATCAAACAACCAAAAAGCGATAGAGCTAGGATTCAAACCCAGGAAGCTGCACAATTGTCCTGACATCCACTATTAAAACATTTCTTAACCTTAGGCCCTGCCTTCCTGCCTGGGAGGAGCCATGCATTTCAGCCAATGCATCACTACTGGAAAGACTAAAATCTGTCCCTTAATGTGAGCATCTGTGAGCACAATTAGAAGGTGCACTCAGGACACATCCAGGCACATCAGTATCATTAGTGTTGAGTCTTTTCACATTATCATCAACTCTTTTCTCCAAAGAAAACATACTGAGAAATTATTCCTAAGTGTATAAATAAAGAAAGCTGTATTTCCAGGTTGAAATATCCCACGTGTGTGTGTGTGTGTGTGTACACTTGTTGCTCAATTTTCATTTATACCATGAAATTTTCTTAATTTTATGGGAGAGGATTTCACATTACAGGCTAAGAAGTTCCTATGGAGCTCCTCAAACTAAAGGCAACCCAAAGAATTTTATCAGCAACATTCATCATTTTGTTGTTTTTAATCTGTAAACTAAGAATGTTACTTAATTCTCAGTGAGCTTATACATTTAAAATGCTCAGAACAGTGTCTGGCATATAGTAGGAACTTCATAAATTTTAGTTATTATAATTGACAATAGTATTTATTCCTCTCTCCACAGCTATTTTTTGGATTTACTTACAGGATTTTTAACTCAAAATCCTTCTGTGTTTAAAAATACACTTTTCAGGAAAATAAAGTTTCAAAATAATCATTTTTAAAATTGACAATAGGGAAAGAAGTTTTAAAATTATTAACACTGAATTGAAAAAATGTTTTTCATCATGTTTAAGGTAAATTTTCTTTCATAAGAAATCAAAATTTCAGGCATAAGCTGACTGCATGCCATAATTGAATAAAATTCACTTCAAATTTATATGTAACAATGTACATTTCTTTAACAGGCTGTGACTCATATATTTGCTTAAACAATTGAAAACTTTACAAAATCTTGTATTTAAGATATTACTTTTTAATATCCTTGCATTAAAATGAACATGATGACTTTTTAATATTACTAGAAAGCACCCTATCCCCAGTTGTAAAGATACATTTCTTGTGTGATTTTATTATATGCTTAATAATAGTACCTGTGAGCTCAGATTTCTTTTGAATAAAATTGATTGGAAACAATATCTACCCTAAAGCATCTTTAATGTCATTATAGATGGGTAGGAGTAAATTAAGCGGTATTTAGGCACCAAAGTCTTTAATTTCATTGCATTCGAGTAGGAGTTAGACATTATGAGGTCCAATTAAAAAAGTCGCTAATGTTTTTACATCTGAGTAGGAGTAAATTAAACAAAATCACTCCTGAGCTGCTAATATCATTTTAATTGAATGTCATTCAGTTTCTAACTGCTGTTACAACACCACTGATAATGAACTATTTCTAAAAGCATCTGAGACTCCAGGGCTGTGGCTGCTGAAAATAAAGTTACAGGTTAGGAGATGACAGGGTGAGCACTGGGATGTGGAAAAAGAAGCTAGCAACGAGATGAGAGAGGTGACACCCTCTTTGGTGACATGACCTTCAGGTATTACAACCACTGGATCAAAGAACCTGAAACCTGCTGGCTGCAAGTTGGGCTGTTATTCCTGGGGGACCAGCATTGGAAAACTACATCCTCCTTGATGATAAGATTTGTCGACTCTGAAAGCTAAAGCACTAATCCCATTTATTTAGCCACTATGAATTATTCATAGAGTTGGATTCAAAGGAGAATTTGAAGTTGAAACAATAGTTAAGAAAGACATTCCAAAAAAAACAGTAACTTTAAGGCAGTCAAAGAAATGCAAGTCTTAAATAAAGTTTCTTCTCTACTTGAGGTTATTATTTTAGACTATGAAAGACTTTAACAGTCGGAAGAGGAAAAAAATTTAAAGGAAATTCAGTTTGGTAAATAAGCCATTTAGTATTATTACTATTATTATCTACATTAAAGTTTATAATGCGTTGACGGGGGAATTAAAAGATTTATGAATGAAGAAAAAAGATTAATGAAAATTGCTATTAATCTTTTATAAAATTTTAAAATTATCGAAGAATGCTTACATACATTGCATTTTTACATACATTTATACACTTAAACATGCATTTATATATACATGGCTCAGATCATGAACTCCTTATTGCCAAATTCAGACTTAAATTGAAGAAAGTAGGGAAAACCACTAGACCACTCAGGTATGACCTAAATCAAATCCCTTATGATTATACAGTGGAAGTGAGAAATAGATTTAAGGGAACAGATCTGATAGACAGAGTGCCTGATGAACTATGGATGGAGGGTTGTGACATTGTACATGAGACAGGGATCAAGACCATCCCCATGGAAAAGAAATGCAAAAAAGCAAAATGGCTTTCTGAGGAGGCCTTACAAATAGCTGTTAAAAGAAGAGAAGCGAAAAGCAGAGGAGAAAAGGAAAGATATATCCATCTGAATGCAGAGTTCCAAAGAATAGCAAGGAGAGATAAGATAGCCTTCCTCAGCGATCAATGCAAAGAAATAGAGGAAAACAACAGAATGGGAAAGACTAGAGATCTCTTCAAGAAAATTAGAGATACCAGGGGAACATTTCCTGCAAAGATGGGCTTGATAAAGGACAGAAATGGTCTGGACCTAACAGAAGCAGAAGATATTAAGAGGTGGCAACAATACACAGAACTGTACAAAAAAAGATCTTCACAACCAAGATAATCACGATGGTGTGATCACTCATCTAGAGCCAGATATTCTGGAATCTGAAGTCAAGTGGGCCTTAGAAAGCATCACTATGAACAAAGTTAGTGGAGGTGATGGAATTCCAGTTGCGCTATTTCAGATCCTGAAAGATGATGCTGTGAAAGTGCTGCACTCAATATGCCAGCAAATTTGGAAAACTCAGCAGTGGCCACAGGACTGGAAAAGGTCAGTTTTCATTTCAATCCCAAAGAAAGGCAATGCCAAAGAATGCTCAAACTACCACACAATTGCACTCATCTCACATGCTAGTAAAGTAATGCTCAAAATTCTCCAAGCCAGGCTTCCGCAATATGTGAACCGTGAACTCCCTGATGTTCAAGCTGGTTTTAGAAAAGGCAGAGGAACCAGATATCAAATTGCCTACATCCGCTGGATCATGGAAAAAGCAAGAGAGTTCCAGAAAAACATCTATTTCTGCTTTATTGACTATGCCAAAGCCTTTGACTGTGTGGATCACAATAAACTGTGGAAAATTCTGAAAGAGATGGGAATACCAGACCACCTAACCTGCCTCTTGAGAAATCTGTATGCAGGTTAAGAAGCAACAGTTAGAACTGGACATGGAACAACAGATTGGTTCCAAATAGGAAAAGGAATACATCAAGGCTGTATATTGTCACCCTGCTTATTTAACTTATATGCAGAGTACATCATGAGAAACACTGGGCTGGAAGAAGCATAAGCTGGAATCAAGATTGCCGGGAGAAATATTAATAACCTCAGATATGTGAAGAGGAAAGTGAAGAGGAACTAAAAAGCCTCTTGATGAAAGTGAAAGAGGAGTGTGAAAATGTTGGCTTAAAGCTCAATATTCAGAAAACGAAGATCATGGCATCTGGTCCCATCACTTCATGGGAAAGAGATGGGGAAACAGTGGAAACATTGTCAGACTTTATTTTGGGGGGGCTCCAAAATCATTGCAGATGGTGATTGCAGCCATGAAATTAAAAGATGCTTACTCCTTGGAAGGAAGGTTATGACCAACCTAGATAGCATATTCAAAAGCAGAGACATTACTTTGCCAACAAAGGTCCGTCTAGTCAAGGCTATGGTTTTTCCTGTGGTCATGTATGGATGTGAGAGTTGGACTGTGAAGAAAGCTGAGCGCTGAAGAATTGATGCTTTTGAACTGTGGTGTTGGAGAAGACTTTGAGAGTCCCTTGGACTGCAAGGAGATCCAAGCAGTCCATCCTAAAGAAGATCAGTCCTGGGTGTTCATTGGAAGGACTGATGCTAAAGCTGAAACTCCAGTACTTTGGCCACCTCATGTGAAGAGTTGACTCATTGGAAGAGACTCTGATGCTGGGAGGGATTGGGGGCAGGAGGAGAAGGGGAAGACAGAGGATGAGATGGATGGATGGCATCACCGACTGGATGGACATGTGTTTGGGTAAACTCCGGGAGTTGGTGATGGACAGGGAGGCCTGGCAAGCTATGATTCATGGGGTCTCAAAGAGTCAGACACGACTGAGCGGCTTAACAATGTAAATAATACTGAACTGAAAAGTCAAAAGCTTATAACATGAAACACCTGTTCCCTATCCCTCTCCATTCAAAATAATTTTTCACTTGGTTATTTCTTTCACCATTTTCTTCCATATTTCTAAATATTAACCTTACAGTGCTGTTTCTTCAAAGTTAGAAATGGGCTATTGACTTTAAATCATGCAACATGAGGAATTCACACTCTTGCTCACTTCTCTACACTCTTCTTTTTAATATACAAGTTTTTTTTTTTAATTAACTTATTTTAATTGGAGGCTGTACACCAATGGCTGATTCATGTCAATGCATGGCAAAACCACTACAATGTTGTAAAGTAAACGAGTTTTCTTAATCCGTATTTGGTGTTTGATTTTTGTAACAATGTAAATAATACATGTAGTAGAGTAATTTTGCATTTCCTTTTTTTTTCTTTTTTCTTTTTTTTTTTTGCATTTCCTTTTTAAATACGATTTTACTATTCCTGGAATGAATAACAGCCTTTAAAATACATGCTTAGTTTTCTAAGAATCTCTTATTAGTTACTTTAATAATAATTATCCATTCTTCCTCTCTTTCACAATAGCAAAATTAGCAGAGTTTTAGCTGGTGATATTGCTGCTGATATTAGAAATAAACTGTGGATTTTCCACCTTCCCTTATTGAGAGACCATATGCTTCATTCTGCCCAGTAGTCTGTAAATGGACATGCTATATAACATATGGGGACTTTTGCTTAAGAAACAATTTGTATGTGTTCTTTGTCCCTTTTTGGAAACATCCTCCATTCAGTTACCTAAAACAAGAATGCCAATTTAAACTAGGAGGATAAGGATAAGCCCCTGCCAAGGAATACCAAGAATGGAGGGCCATTGAGGATAATTACAGAGTAGCTTTTAATATTTTAAGATTTTTCAGTGTGAGGAAAATGTCTATCCTGTGTAATTCCTTCACTTTATTCTTTGCAATTTTTTACTAAGAATTCATATAAAATTCAACATTTTAATGTTAAATCCAGTGGTTTTTAGTATATTTACAAGGTTATGAAGACTCTTCACTAATGAATTCTGGATCATTTCCATCATCCCCAAATGAAACCCCATGCCTATTAGCAGGCCTTCCCAAGCTTCTCTCCCCCCATCCCTGGCAAACACTTAATTTGCTTTCTGTCTCTGTGGACTGACTGATTCTGCACATTCCATACCAATGGAACCATACAGCATTTGCCCTTTTGTGCCTGGATTCTCTCATACATAGCACAGTGTTTCCAAGGTTCATCCCTGTTGCATGTATCACTGCTTCGTTTCTTTCTATGACTGAGCAGTGTTCCATTATATGGATAAATGTGGTCTATCCAGCAGAAGAGATCTGTATTTATCCCCCCTTTTTTGCTATTATAAATAATTCAGCTATGAATATTGATATATGTGCCTATCTGTGAACATATGTTTCAATTCTCTCAAGTACATACCTAGGGGTGGAATTGCTGGCTTATTTGATAATTTTATGTTTAACTTTTTGAGAATCTTTAAAACTGTTTTTTACAGTAGCTGAACCATTTCATATTCTCATCACAATGTTTGAGAATTCCATCTAATGAATTTTTCATTTCAGGTAGTATAATTTTCAACTCTAGAATTTCTATTTGTTTCCTTTTAAATAATTTCTACCTCTTTATTAATATTCTCCATTATGTTAGGTATCATTCTTATTCTAAAGAACTATCTTTCCTAGAGTTCTTTAAATATGAGTCCCTTTAGCCTTCCACATATACTTAAAATAGCTGATTTAAAGTCTTTGTTTAGTACATCCAATGTTTGAGTTTTCTCAGAGATAATTTTTGATTGCTTTTTTTGGTTGTTGTTTAGAGTCATATTTCTCTTTTAAAATATTTATGTATTTAGGCTGCACCAGGTCTTTGTTGCAGCATGTGGGATCTAGTTCCTGACCAGGGATGGAACCCTGCATTGGCAGAGCAGAGTCTTAGCCACTATATTACCAGGGAAGTCCCCTAGGGCCATATTTCTTATATCTTTGAATGCCTTGTACATATATATATACACACATATACATATATATGTATGTATGTGTGTGTATATATATATATATATGTATATATATATATATATATCTGTCCTAAAGGAGATCAGTCCTGAGTGTTCATTGGAAGCACTGATGTTGAAGCTGAAACTCCAATACTTTGGCCACCTGATTCGAAGAACTGACTCATTTGAAAGGACCCTGATGTTGGGAAAGATTGAAGGCAGAAGTCGAAGGGGACGACAGAGGATGAGATGGTTGGATGGCATCACCGACTCAATGGACATGAGTTTGGGTAAACTCCAGGAGTTGGTGATAGACAGGGAGGCCTGGCGTGCTGCAGTCCATGGGGTTACAAAGAGTCGGATATGACTGAGTGATTGAACTGAACTGATTTATACACATATGTTAATGAAAACTAGAAACTGAATAATTTCCAGAGTGGCAACTCTGGAAATCATCTTCTGCTTCCCTTTCGAGATCTTTTGCTGCTGCTTATAGTTGTTTGTTTAGTGACTTTACCAAACCAATTTTATAAAGTCTATATTCTTTGCCATGTGAAGTCACTGTACTGTTTGTTCCATTAGGTTGAAAGTGAAGTGAAAGTGTTAGTTGCTCAGTCGTGTCCAACTCTTTGCGACGTCCATGGACTGTAGCCCACCAGCCTCGTCTATGGAATTTTTCAGGCAAGAATACTGGAGTGGGTAGCCATTTCCTTCTCTGGGAGATCTTTCCTGACCCATGGATCGAACCAGGGTCTCTTGCATTGCAGGCAGATTCTTTACTGTCTGAGCCATCAGGGAAGCCCTCCATTATATTAGCGATCGATTAACAATTAGAGTTTTTCTTAAATGCTTAGAATTGAAAATTCTCTCAGTCCTCACAAGGGCTCAGGGTATGTGTATTATGGCATGCCTTCAACATTCAGCCAGGTAATTTACAACTCTGCCTTAGCCTTTACTTCCTGTTTATCTATAGGCTTGAGCTCAGCGAGAGGTAAGAGCTTAGGGCCTTCTCTGGTCTTTTCCTGAGCATGTGGACAACCCTGTTATGCACATAACCTTCTAGATTTCCAGAAGTATTCTGGAGCTTTTCAAAGGTCTTAGGAAAATCTCATTCCCCAGCCTTACTCCTAAGATTTTTGGGTAATCTACTGTTTGTGCTGTTATTCATTGGCTCAGGTAGCAATAACTAAAACACTTGTCTATAAATGTTTTAGACAAATGCCCCCTGAGTAGCAGCTTTAGCACTGAGTTTCCAATCAGGCAAAATGAAGCTAAGCCTTTTGAGTGAGTCTCCCAAGGAGCCACCAGACAGATCAGACCAAGGACAATTCTTCGTAAGTGAAGACTGTTTGCTGCTTGTGTTAAATGGGAACATGGGCTATTATTTTCAAGGCTACTACTGAGTTAGGGAGTGGTGTGTGGATTTAGGGCAAGTTAAAATACCACAGGGTATTCTTTGGCGGTCCAGAGGTTAAAATTCAGTGATTTCACTACCATGGGCCCAGGTTCAATCCTTGGTCAGGGAATTAAGATTCTCCAAGCTGCGTGGCATAGACAAAAAAATTTTTTTTAAACTTAAACAATTATTATGCCACAAAGCTCACTGTGATTGCCAAGATAGTTGTTTTTCTCGAAAATCAGAAGGTTTCCCCATGCCTCCTCCCAGTCAATTCCTCTCTTCCTTCCACCCAGAAGCAATTGCTGCTCTGACTTATAAAACTAGAAGTTAATTTTGCCTCTTCTAAAAATTCACATAACTGGAATCATATCAGGTACATTTTAAAACTTAAGCATTTTAAGATTCATAAGCAGTTCTACAAAATAATAACAGTGACCTTGTTCTGATAAAACATGGTCCACTGGAGAAGGGAATGGAAAATCACTTCAGTATTCCTGCCTTGAGCACCCCATGAACAAGATGAAAAGGCAAAAAGATATGACACTGAAAGATGAACCCTCCAGGTTGGTAGTTGCCCAACATGCTACTGGAGATAAGTGGAGAAATAACTCCAGAAGAATGAAGAGAAGGAGCCAAAGTGAAAACAATGCCCAGCTGCGGATGTGACTGGCGATGGAAATAAAGTCTGGTGCTGTAAAAAACAATACTGCATAGGAACCTGCAATGTTAGGTCCATAAAACATGGTAAATTGGAAGTGGCCAAACAGGAAATGGTAAGAGTGAACATTGACATTTCAGGAATCAGTGAACTAAAATGGACCTGAATGGGAGAATTTCATTGAGATGACCATTATATCTACTACTGTGAGCAAGAATCCCTTAGAAGAAATGGAGTAGACCTCATAGTTAACCAAAGAGTCTGAAATGCAGTACTTGGGTGCAGTCTCAAAAACAACAGAATGATCTCTGTTCAATTCCCACAGTAAGTCATTCAGTACCACAGTAATGCAAGCCTATACCCCAACCACTAATGCCAAAGAAGCTAAAGTTGAATGGTTCTATGAAGACCTACAAGGCTTGCTAGAACTAATACCAAAAAAAGTTGTCCTTTTCATCACAGGAGACTAGAATGCAAAAGTAGGAAGTCAAGAGATACCAGAAGTAACAGGCAAGTTTGGCCTCGGAGTACAAAATGAAGCAGGGCAGAGGCTAGCAGAGTTTTGCCAGGAGAATGCACTGGTCATAGCAAACATCCTCTTCCAACAACACAAGACAAGACTCTACACATGGACATCGCCAGATGGTCAATATCGAAATCAGATTGATTTTATTCTTTGCAGCCAAAGATACAGAAGCTCTATACAGTCAGCAAAAACAAGACCAGGAGCTGACTGTGGCTCAGATCATGAAATCCTTATTGCAAAATTCAGGTTTAAATTGAAGAAAGTAGGGAAAACCACTAGACCATTCAGGTATGACCTAAATCAAATCCTTTATGATTACACAGTGGAAGTGACAAATAGATACAAGGGATTAGATCTGATAATCCATAGTTCTTCATCCTTTTGAGCTAATGCTCAAAATTCTCCAAGGTAGGCTTCTACAATGTGTGAACCGAGAACTTACGAGAACTAAGGATCTGATAATCCTTAGTTCTTCATCCATAGTCTGAAGAACTATGGATGGAGGTTCGTGACATTGTACAGGAAACAAGGATCAAGACCATCCCCAAGAAAAAGAAATGCAAAAAGGCAAAATAGTTTTCTGAGGATAACTGAGAAAAGAACAGAAATGAAAGGCAAAGGAGAAACAAAAGATACACCCATCTGAATGAAGAGTTTTAAAGAATAGCAAGGAAAGATAAGAAAGCCTTCTCAGTGATCAATGCGAAGAAATAGAGGAAAACAATAGAATGGGAAAGACTAGAGATCTCTTTAAGAAAATTAGAGAGTCTGTGGGAACATTTCATGCAAAGATGGGCACAATAAAGGACAGAAATGGTATGGACCTAACAGAAGCAGAGGATATTAAAAAGAGGTGGAAAAAATACATAGAAGAACTATAAAAAAAAGATCTCATTGACCCAGATAACCACGATGGTGTGACCACTCACCTAGAGCCAGACATCCAGGAGTCTGAAGTCAAGTGGGCCTTAGGAAGCATCACTACAAACAAACCTAGCGGAGGTGATGGAATTCTAGCTGAGCTATTTCAAATCTTAAAAGATGATGTTGTTAAAGTTCTGCACTCAATATGACAACAAATTTGGAAAACTCAGAAGTGGCCACAGGACTGGAAAAGGTCAGTTTTCATTCCAATCCCAAAGAAGGGCAATGCCAAAGAATGCTCAAACTACCACACAATTGCACTCATCCCACACACTACCAAGCTAATGCTCAAAATTCTCCAAGGTAGGCTTCAACAATGCGTGAACCGAGAACTTCCACGTGTTCAAGCTGGATTTAGAAAAGGCAGAGGAACCAGAGATCAAATTGCCAATATCTGTTGGATCACTGAAGAAGCAAGAGAGTTCCAGAAAAACATCTGCTTTATTGCCTGTGCCAAAGCCTTTGACTGTGTGGATCACATTAGACTGTGGAGAATTCTTCCAGAGATGGGAATACCAGATTACCTGATCTGCCTCCTGAGAAATCTGTATGCAGGTCAAGAAGCAACAGTTAGAACTAGACCATGGAACAACAGACTGGTTCCAAACAAGGAAAGGAGTACGCCAAGGCTGTATATTGTCACCTTGCTTATTTAACTTATATGCAGAGTGAAAGTGAATGTGAAAGTCACTCAGCCGTGTCCAACTCTTTGTGACCTCATGGACTATAGAGTCCGTGGAGTTCTCTAGGCCAGAATACTGGAGTGGGTAGCCTTTTCCTTTTATGTAACATCTTGTAAAACTAAAGTATAACAGTTTATACTATTTATACTATACTAGTTTATAATTACACTATAATATCACAAAAAAGATATGACATGGATCTAGTCAAGATATAAAAATTGCTATAACTACAGGAATCTCTCATGTTGTCTTTTTATAAGCACATCCACCTCCCTTCTGTCCCTTCCCCATTTTGAACCTCTGAAAACAACTTTTTTCTCCATCACTATAATTTTGTCATTTCAAGAATGTTCTATAAAATGAAAACACACTTAATGTAACCTTTCAAGGTTGACTATTTTATTTACAAAGATAATTCTCTGGGGATTCATTCAGAATGGTGTGTACATCAATTGTTTATTCTTTCAAATTGCTGGTATGGATGTACCACCATTTTTTTTTTGGGGGGGGGCCATTTTAAAATTGAGATATAGGAATTCCTGGCACTCCAGTTGCTAGGATTTTGCACTTTCATTGCCAAGGCTGCAGGTTTGATCCCTGGTCAGGGAACTAAGATTCTGACTTTTAATGTTGTTGCTGATACTAATCTGAGTCCTGATTTCTTTAACTTAAAAGACCTTTTCTTTATTAATGAAGTTTGAAATTTTATAATGTTACGTTTTTAGTCTTTTATCATTTATTCCTATTGAGGGTTTTTTTGGTCTTTTTTTCTGATCAATTTTTAAAGCTCTTTTTGTACAAAGGATATGAACTCTTTGCCACATATATTGCCATTGTTTTCACCAAGATATTCCTTGTCTCTGGAGGTTTTTCATCTGTTTGCCATATAGATTCTTTAAAATTTTATGTAACTACATTTCTCAGTTGTTTATTATATGCATTTCTCTTTTCCTTATGAATGACTCCAAGGTCTGAACTTACACAAACATTTTTCTATTTTCATTGTTTAATTTTTGAGTATGGCTTCTCTGGTGGCTCAGAGGGTAAAGTGTCTGCCTGCAGTGCAGGAGACTTGGGTTCGATCCCTGGATGGGGAAGATCCCCTGGAGAAGGAAATGGCAACCCACTCCAGTATTCTTGCCTGGAGAATCCCAAGAACGGAGAACCCTGGCAGGCTACAGTCCATGGGGTCACAAAGAGTTGGACACGACTGAGCAACTTCACTTTATAACTTCAGCTTGCTTGGAATTTATTTTGGTGTATGAAAGATATATCGCTCTAATTTTGTTGTTGTTGTTGATTCCCCCCAGATGGATAACTAGCAAAATTTACTGACCAAATAATTTCCCTAAAGAAACTTATCTCTTATTTTATTAAAAATAAATGTTCTTTCCCCCCATTGATTTAATGTTTCTCCTGTGTGATATATTTAGTGCCTATTTACTTTACCTGTTTTATGCTCGGAGAAGGCGATGGCATCCCACTCCAGTACTCTTGCCTGGAAAATCCCATGGATGGAGGAGCCTGGTAGGCTGCAGTCCATGGGGTCGCGAAGAGTCGGACACGACTGAGTGACCTCACTTTCACTTTTCACTTTCATGCATTGAAGAAGGAAATGGCAACCCACTCCAGTGTTCTTGCCTGGAGAATCCCAGGAACGGCAGAGCCTGGTGGGCTGCTGTCTATCGGGTTGCACAGAGTCTGCCACGACTGAAGCGACTTAGCAGCAGCAGCAGCAGCATTTTATGCTACCGGTCTTTTCCATTTTTGACATCTAAACATAATATTTAGTAATTATAATTAAAAATATTTAGTTTACTTCTTTTCAAAACTTGTTCTCATCTGTTTATTCTTCTAGACACTTTCTATTTTTCTTGTCAGGCATAAAACTATCCTGTTGGGATTTTTATTGGATCTGCATAGCAATTATAATTAACAACTTCATAATATTTGACTTTCTCATCCAGGAATATGGGCTCCCCTGCTGGTTCAGATGGTAAAGAATCCACCTGCAATGCAGGAGACCAGTTTCGATCCCTGGGTCAGGAAAATCCCCTGGAGAAGGGAATGGCTACCCACTCCAGTATTCTTGCTCGGAGAATTTCCATGGACAGAAGAACCTGGCAGGCTACAGTTGACAGGGTCGCAAAGAGTCAAACACGACTGACAGAGTAACACACACACATCCAGGAATATGCCACATTTTTTAATTAAAGCTTGTTTCATTACTAGCCTTCAGCAATGTACTTTTCTTCATATTGTACACAAATATTTTCATTAAAACATTTTTAAGCAACTGATTTCCTATTTGGGAAAAATAAATTAGATCCTTACCTCACATTACATATCCCCAATAAATTTCAAATAAATTAAATAGCTGTATGTAGATATAAAACGATAAAAACTACTAGCAAAAGATTAAAGCAAATATTTATCCAAACCTAGAATAGGCAAAGATTTTCTAAACCTATAAGTAATGCAGTAACACGCAAAGTAAGCATCTATAACTTGAATTAAATACAAATTTAAAACTTTTGAATATCATTAAAGATTGATGACAAATGAAATCCTGTGGAAAAATATTGATACAAATATAAAGAACAAGTGACAAACAGGACCTAACTAAACTTAAAAGCTTCTGCCGTGCAAAGGAAACCATAAACAAAGCATAAAGACAAACAACAGAATGGGAGAAAATACAAAGTGACCAACAGGGAATTAATCTTCAAAATATACAAACAGCTTATTCAGCTCTAAAGAAAAAAAAAAAGAACCCAATTAAAAAAATAAGCTGAAGATCTAACTAGACATTTCTCCAAAGAAAACATATAGATGGCTAAAAAGCATATAAAAAGATGCTCAACATCACTAATTATTAGACAAATGCAAATCAGTACTACAATAAGGTACCACCACCTCACACTGGTTGGAATGGTCATGATCAAAAAGCCTACAAACAATAAATGCTAGAGAGGGTATGGAGAAAAGAGAACCTTCCTAGACGTTGGTGGGAATGTAACTTTTATAACCACCACGGAGAACAGTATGGAGGTTCCTTAAAAAACTAAAAATAGAGCTACCCTATTATCCAACAATCTTACTTCTGAGTAAATATCCAGAGAAAACTGTAATACAAAAGGATACATGCACCCTGGTGTTCACTGCAGCACTATTTACAACAGCCGAGACATGAAAGAAACCTAAACGTCCATCAACAGAGGAATGGATAAAGATGTGGTACATATCTACAATGGAAAGTTACTCAGCCATAAAGAATGAAATAATGTCATTTGCAGCAACATGGATGGACCTAGAGATTATTATACTAAGTGAAGTCAGACAGAGAAAGACAAATACCATATGATATCACTTATATGTGGAATCTACTTTAAAATAGAAATGAACAAGTCTTATAGACCTGTTTATAAGATAGAAACAGACTTACAGATATCCAAAACAAACTTCTGATTACCAAAGTGGAAACCTGGGGAGAGGTGATTGTTGTTTAGTCTCTAAGTTGTGTCCTGCTCTTTGCAACCCTATGGGTTGTAGGCCACAAGGCTCCTCTGTCCGTGGGATTTCCCAGGCAAGAATATTGGACTGGGTTACAATTTCCTTCTCCAGGGGATCTTCCTGACTCAGGGATTGAACCCAAGTCTCCTGCACTGACAGGCAGATCCTTTACAACTGGCCCCCCAGTGGGGGGAGGGATAAATCAGGAATTTACGATGAACACAGACACATTATACAAGATAGATAACCAACAAGGACCTATTTGTATAGCATAGGAAATAGTACTCAGTATTCTGTGATAACCTATATGAGAAAAGAATCTAAAGAAAAATGAATATTTGTATATATATAACTGAATCACTTTGCACCTGAAATAACACAACACTGTAAATCAACTTTACTCCAGTAAAATTTAAATATAAAAATAAATAAATAAATGTATTTCTTTAAAATGGAAAAAAAAAGGAATAAATGACAAGTGCCCTTTGGTAGATCAGGTTATTGTTCCCAGTTCTGCTCTGTGCTTTGTTCTCAGTTACGCCCTTTCTGTAATAAGATTACATGTTATGCATTTTGACCTGTACTTGGCTGATCCTCCAAGTAAAATAGGTGGAGTAATTTCCTGGCTCTACTGGTATAAGTAAGGCCACGTGGATTCACCACCTGACTTGCTCTGGCCGACAGTAGGTTAGCAGACATGAGAAAAATAGAGGCTTTTCATAGACCTGCATGGTTTGGTCTGACCTCATGCTTCGGCCATCTGTCTTGGGCATAAGCATGTTCTGAGACTACACTGGTCTGAGTAAGAGATATGGAACACACCTGGACCCATGTAAGCCTGAAGCAGAGCCTCCCCAGCCAATCTGTGGGCCCACATAGGAGAAATGGGTGCTTGTAGTTTAATCCTCTAGGTTTTCATTGTTTAGAACATTACAATGGAAACAATAATGTCATCAATAAAGACTTTCACAAATCAATCAAGGAAATACTCAAAACCTCAATTGAAAATGAGTGAAAAACAAGAAATAGGTTAATCTCCCTCTTGTTCTCTTTCTCTAGTGCTCTCTCACTCTTATTTGCTTTCTCAGACACAAAACACAAAAATGCCAATAAACACATGCCAAAGTAGTCAATCATACTAAAAACATTCAGATTAAAATATCAACAATATGCTCCTCAACTTCTCAACTTCCTATTGAAGTACTCTAGGTGGAACTATTGTTTTCTCTTTCCTGTGGTAACAAATCAACTGGTCTTCCCTGACTCAACTCTCCATATTCCAATAAGAGAGTACTTTTCAAAATTCAAATTCAATCATGCCAAGCTCCCCAGTTATCTCCTGGCCCTTATCTCTAACCGCTTTCACAGTCCTCCATTTTCTTCAGTGCATGTATCTGTTTGTTTGTAATTATATTTTAATTTGTTATAATTATTTATTCAATATCTATCTCTTATATCAAATTATGTACTCCAAGAACCAGAGACTGGATCTGCTTTTGCTTGCCAGTTATACCTAGATAGACACTTGATAAATATTTGCCTAATTAACTGATGAACATTATTACTTTATTATTGAGAATGATAAAACAAAGTTAACACCCAGTGTTGACAAACCTGTAATAAAACAAGTACTCTTCAAAAATGCTGCTAGCAATTTAAAATTAGTATTATTCTTCTGGAGGGAAGTTTCATAACATATACCAGGTTTATAGCTTTTAATACCCTTCGATCTAGTTATTTTACTTCTAGGAGCTTAATCTCTTTTAATAATCAAAGAAGCACTCAGGACTATGGATGGTGAAACAATATATTCAGTTCAGTTCAGTCGCTCAGTCATGCCCAACTCTTTGCGACTCCATGAACCGCAGCACGCCAGGCCTGCCTGTCCATCACCAACTCCTGGAGTCCACCCAAACCCATGTCCCCTGAGTTGGTGATGCCATCCAACCATCTTATCCTCTGTCGTCCCCTTCTCCTCCTGCCCTCCATCTTTCCCAGCGTCAGGGTCTTTTCAAATGAGTCAGCTCTTCGCATCAGGTGGCCAAAGTATTGGAGTTTCAGCTTCAACATCAGTCCTACCAATGAACATCCTGATCTCCTTTAGGATGGACTGGTTGGATCTCCTTGCAGTCCAAGGGACTCTCAAGAGTCTTCTCCAACACCACAGTCTAAAAGCATCAATTCTGCAGCTCTCAGCTTTCTTTACAGTCCAACTCTCACATCCATACATGACCACAGGAAAAACCATAGCCTTGACTAGACGGACCTTTGTTGACAAACTAATGTCTCTGCTTTTTAATATGCTGTCTAGGTTGGTCATAACTTTTCTTCCAAGGAGTAAGCGTCTTTTAATTTCATGGCTGCAATCACCATCTGCAGTGATTTTGGAGCCCAGAAAAATAAAGTCAGCCACTGTTTCCCCATCTATTTGCCATGAAGTGATGGGACTGGATGACATGATCTTGTTTCATGATGCCATGAAACAATATATATTATCCCCAAATTAAGAGAAACCTAAAGTTTACCAATAAATGATTAAGTAAATTATGGTATTACCACCTGATGAAAGATTATGTATTCATGGAAAATTGCTCATAATACTGCCTAGTGCAACCAAAATGGAAAATAGAAAATATTTACAAGTATGTATACTAGACAAAAACAAATCAAATGCATATTCATACATAAAAATCATGAAATTTTAATAAGATTAAATTTAACGACAAATTTTGCTTTTACTGTATTTATGCTTTTTATTGATTTACACATTTTCTTTAACAAAAGCCTCTAGTTTTACTTCCTTGTTAGCTTTTCAATGCTTTCAAGTAGTCTTTTTTCATTATTTTGTTCTTTTCTAGTTGTCCTCAGAAAAATGGGTGGTCCAAATTGCATCATTAGAACCCAATGAAAAATTTTTGTGTTTTTTAGATATATAACTTTTCTATTTAAAATCCTGCAACATTATTAATGTTCAATTTTTAAATTTATTCTATTCAAAACAACACTTTCATGTTATAAAGTTACTATAAGACCATTCATTAGATGACAGTTTTGGTTATCTCTCTGTCTTAAGGCTGTATTTGGTCATCTTAATTGTCCTTATTCATTTCTAAATTTTCACTAGTCATTTATAGATGTTTTTATAATGACTAAATCTACCCATTTGAAGTTGCTAAAATAATTAGATAGAATTTTATTTACAAATTTCTGGTCACCCTATTCAGTAGCTGCTGCTACTGCTAAGTTGCTTCAGTCATGCCCAACTCTGTGCGACCCCATAGATGGTAGCCCACCAGGCTCCTCTGTCCACAGGATTCACCAGGCAAGAATACTGGAGTGGGTTGCCATTTCCTTCTTCCATTCAGTAGCTACACTTATCCATTTTATAATAAAAGCTAGGTTTAAAAATTGGCTTAAAAGACTATCAGATATGAAATCATATCCACAATATATTTACTTAAATGACAACCATAACAAAAACCAACATCAACAACCAGTGAACAAAATAAACCCAAGATTATTGGCAAAACAGAACTTTTCTTTAGGCCAGATTCAGTGATCTTATTATTCCTAGTTTGCTGAGTATTGTTTTTCTTTGTGTGTTTGTCACAGCCTAGCCTACAAACTCCATTCCTGATACTAGATAAGTATAGATTACTATGCACAAGTGCATCAAACACTTTCTATAGACTATTTTTTTCTTCCAGCCTTGGATGAACCATTAAGTAGATCGCATAACTTTGATTTCTTTAAACAATTTGGTCAACCTACTAAGGGATGGCCTATGGACAGCAGCAATCTGTTAGAGGAGGCCGAAAAGTTAACAATCACTATATGGACTTCACGCCAGGGTTAAGTCTTTAGTAAGTTCTAAGGAAACAGAGGAAATGGTAACCCACTCCAGTATTCTTGCCTGAAGAGTCCTATGGACAGAGAAGCCTGGTGGGCTACAGTCCATAGGGTCTCAAAGAGTCGGATGTGACTGAGAGACATACACAACAAGGGAACAGAAAGGTTATCCCTCAGAAGGTCGATTCAAGTTCAGGCTATGCTTTTAGACATCCCAGTGTCTACCATAAAAACCTGTCACATGCTAAATCCTGCCACCCTGCTACCCTTAGAAACAGATCCTGGAGCATGACTGTATAAAAACCATAGACATGACCTATTCCAGTTGCCCCCAATCTAAGAAGTAAGCCTCTCACAAACACTATAAGAGGAATGGTTCACAAGTGGGAGCAGTTTTAGGAGAGGGAAAAATCCTGCTGGGATATGCAGTAACCTCCCAGACCCAAGTCATAGAAACAAGAAGCCTATCCCAGGGACTTCTGCCCAAAAGATGGAGCTGATAGCTCTCATCTGAGCCTTAGAGATCAGGACAGGGAAGATCTTACATGTTATGCTGACTATGGAGAATAAATAGATGAAACATGATTGAAGCATACTGAAGTTCTTAGAAACAGTACAGAGTCTAGAAAAGGTGATGGTGATTTATCATGAAAAGTGAAAGTGTTAGTCGCTTAGTTGTGTCTGATTCTGTGACCCCATGGACTGTAGCCTGCCAGGTTCCTTTGTCCGTAGAATTCTCCAGGCAAGAATACTGGAGTGGGTTGCCATGCCCTTTTCCAGGAGATCTTCCTAACCCAGGGATCGAATACAGGTCTCCCACATTGCAGGCAGATTCTTTACCATTCGAGCCATCAGGAAAGCCTAAGTGATTTACGATAAAGTGACTTATCATCAGTTCAGTTCAGTTCAGTCGCTCAGTCATGTTCACTCAGAGTCGCGTCCATCGAGTCCATGATGCCATCCAGCCTACTCATCCTCAGTCATCCCCTTCTCCTCCTGCCCCCAATCCCTCCCAGCATCAAAGTCTTTTCCAATGAGTCAACTCTTCGCATGAGGTGGCCAAAGTACTGGAGTTTCAGCTTTAGCATCATTCCTTCCAAAGAAATCCCTGGGTTGATCTCCTTTAGAATGGACTGGTTGGATCTCCTTGAGTCTCCAAGGGACTCTCAAGAGTCTTCTCCAACACCACAGTTCAAAAGCATCAATTCTGCGGTGCTCAGCCTTCTTCACAGTCCAACTCTCACATCCATACATGACTACTGGAAAAACCATAGCCTTGACTAGATGGACCTTAGTCAGCAAAGTAATGTCCCTGCTTTACAACACGCTATCTAGGTTGGTCATAATTTTTCTTCCAAGGAGTAAGCATCTTTTAATTTCACGGCTGCAATCACCATCTGCAGTGATTTTGGAGTCCAAAAAAATAAAGTCTGACACTGTTTCCCCATCTATTTGCCATGGAGTGATGGGACCAGATGCCATGATCTTCGTTTTCTGAATGTTGAGCTTTAGGCCAACTTTTTCACTCTCCTCTTTCACTTTCATCAAGAGGCTTTTTAGTTTCTCTTCACTTTCTGCCAGAAGGGTGGTGTCATCTGCATATCTGAGGTTATTAATATTTCTCCCGGCAATCTTGATTCCAGCTTGTGTTTCTTCCAGTCCAGCGTTTCTCATGATGTACTCTGCATAGAAGTTAAATAAGTAGGGTGACAATATACAGCCTTGATGTACTCCTTTTCCTATTTGGAACCAGTCTGTTTTTCCATGTCCAGTTCTAACTGTTGCTTCCTGACCTGCATACAGATTTCTCAAGAGGCAGGTCAGGTGGTCTGGTATTCCCAACTCTTTCAGAATTTTCCACAGTTTATTGTGATCTACACAGTCAAAGGCTTTGGCACAGTCAATAAAGCAGAAGTAGATGTTTTTCTGGAACTTTCTTGCTTTTTCCATGATCCAGCAGATGTTGGCAATTTGATCTCTGGTTCCTCTGTCTTTTCTAAAACCAGCTTGAACATCAGGAAGTTCACGGTTCATGTATTGCTGAAGCCTGGCTTGGAGAATTTTGACCATTACTTTACTAGCGTGTGAGATGAGTGCAATTGTGCAGTAGTTTGAGCATTCTTTGGCATTGCCTTTCTTTGGGATTGGAATGAAAACTGACCTTTTTCAGTCCTGTGGTCACTGCTGAGTTTTCCAAATTTGCTGGCATATTGAGTGCAGCACTTTCACAGCATCATAGGGAACACTAAAAGGCGAATGCAGAGATAATAAAGGGAAACAAGAAGGTAGACACAACTGCCAAGAGGGTGACCCTGGAACAGTAATTAGGCAACTATCTCTTACATCTTAAAGGCCAGATCCTTAATAATTGAATAATTATTCCCCAGTCTACACAAAGGAAGACTTAGACAAGGCCTGAAAATGGGGCTTCAATAGAGATCTAGGAGGCCATGAAAATGAAAGTCGCTTAGTCATGTCTGACTCCTTGCGATCCCATGGACTTTAGTCCATGGATTTCTCCAGGCCAGAATACTGGAGTGGGTAGCCAGGAGTGGATATTTAATAAACATGGGAAATACTGTGCCCCAGCTTCAGCTTGTTAAGCCATGAGGAAGGCTCATCAAGAAATTCACTGTGGGAGCTGTGACCTACTGAGAACTTTTAGGAACCTAAAGGACTTATTTGAGATATCTATCTTAAAACATTTCTGTGATATAAGAGCTGTATTTATTTGTTTATCCTCCTGGACCCAGAGTGTTTATTTACTAAGAGATAAAGTGATTTGAGTGCTTTATTGACGAGACTCATCTTACCTATGTTCTATGACAATTCAAGGACGGTATTCAGAATAAATTTCCAATGTATGTGTTAAAACAAAAAGAGGAAAGCAACTCACTGTGGGAGGGAAGCCCTATTTGGTTAGTTGAGGTCATGGTAACTCTTGGCATGAAAAGTAACAACCCCAACATGAGAAACCCCCACATAAAGGCCCATTCATACTAAAGGGACATATCCTGAGAGGACTGGCAAATTGATTACACTGTCACACTGAGAGCATGGGCAACTTCAGGCATCTCCTGGTGCTAGTGGACATTTTTTCAGGTGGACAGAAGCATTTCCCACTAGAACTGAAATGGCAGCTGAAGTGGCTGAAGCATTACTAAACAAACTAATCCCCAGGTTTGCCCTTATAGGATCCCTAGAAAGAGAAATGGTCCAGCCTTTGTGTTTCAAGTCACTAAGGGGATAATGAGTGCCCTGGGCCTATTCTGGACCTTGCACTCAGCCTGGAGACCCCAATTATTAGGGAAAGTATAGAGATCCAGTCAGACCTTGAAATAAGCCTCTTGTTTAAGGAAACTCTGCATCAGGAAACTCAGGAAAACTGGATTAAGTTGCTTTTGATTGCCCTGCTCTGCATGCAGTTAGCCCCAAGAAGTTAAAGCTAAGTGCTTTCTGACTCATGTATAGTAGACCCATTCCCCACGCCTGAGAGAAGAGACACTTAACCCCCTTGAAATGGAACAATTCAGTATGCCTCCAGGTAGGAGAAATCATGAAAACTCTGAGGGAATATGCTAACTTTGGGCAATCAGCGTCAACTTGCCCTCCATATCCCTTCCAGCCAGGAGACTGGGTGAACCTAAGAACCTGGAAGACTCCCCTATAAGACCAGCTCACTCCTAAGTGGAGCAGATCCCACTCGGTGATCTGAACCACCCACTCTGCTCTGAAGCTGCAAAGGGTTGCCTCATGGGTGCTTCGCACTCAAGTGAAGAGCATCCCAACCTCCCGAGAGACAACCTGGAGCAAGGAACCCCCCTGACTACCCTCTCTTCCCTCAAGCTTCTCTTCTGAAAAACAACTAAAGTGTTCACCAGGGAGATTCAGGCCACAGCAGTGAGCCTCCACATCAGGGCACACTTTCCCCTATGGACAAAAGACCTAGAAACCTGCATTTTTAGAAAAAAAATGGACACATGACCAATATTCTCTGGCTAATATTTGCAACGTGAACCTTAAATCGTCCAGTGCCCGTTGTCTCCAGAAAGTTAGAGAAACAGTGGTCGCTCAGCAATACACTGAGAGCTGAGTCTCATATAAAGGCAGCTGGGAGAAGCTCTACTCCTCTACTTGGCTATGACAACCACCCAAATCTGCAGAAAACAGTTACAAAGATAGACGTGCACTCCCTCAGTGCCCCTCAAGGATGAGAAGCAGAACAAGAGACAGAGGAGGGATTTGTCACTGGTGAAGCTTATGAATAACTCCTGGGGGTATAAAAACAGAACATGGGTAATAAAGTCTAACCTTTTCTTCTTTTCCATTGTGCTTCCTCCAGGTTCACTTGCTCGTAGGGTGCCACAAGCAGAGACCTTGCTCCCCAGCGCTTCAGACGAGATTTCCTAGCGTGAAATGGCGGGGCTGACACCTCAGCTCTGCGGGCACGTAGAGACGCTGCACTGGCACTCAATTCAAGATGGCGGTGGCAAGTTCAAGTGCAGACGCCTCCTGGCACTGAGATCTGGAGCCTGAGCAGCACAGCTGCGCCCGATCTGCAAGAGCTCCACCCCCTGCTGCCGCTGAGAATCCAGTAAAACAGTTGCGTTGACAGCCTGTCGAGAGCCTATTCTCTAGAGCAGGAGCTTGCATCTCTCCATTCTTTGATTAAAGAATTAAGCTTGTATTTGCTTCTGAAACAAACTGAAGTCTTGTTCTGTTGGCTATAATGACACTGGGCAGAAGGATCTTTGCTGGGGACCAGCTCAGGAGAGTTGGTAACAGGGAACCACACAGTTCTTTGCTTCTACATCTCCAGGAAACATGCTGAGCTTTCTCAGTGGTAAAGAAACTCCCTTTCTCACTTGATTTAACTGAAGCACAAGCTGCTTCATCCTTTCCCTCATTGAGAGGAGGACAGAATGCATAGCACATTAACAATTCTCCAAATAAATCCTTTCTTCCTTTACAACTTCAATTTTTTAAATCTCCTTTGGTGAAGTGGTGGGTTAGGGGTCCACAAAGTATTTTTAGCTACTGCTTTGTCAAATCCTTCCCGGATGGTCTAGCTTTAATCAGGAATGCTATGAACTTTGGCACTTATTGGCCGTGGGGCCTTATCCAAAATCAAGGCAAAAATTGTGCCATGTGAACATCTTGTTGCATTGACTACTGAATGCATTCCGACACAGTGAAAAGGAAAATACTGCAACTTATAAAAACTAACTGCATCTACTACTCTTTATCTTACCAGGGAAATATCGTAGTTCATCTCAGGGAAGATGAATTTTTTTTTTTTTTTTTTTTTACTGAACAAAATAAGCTAAGGGATATCTTTCATTTGAAAAGGTGATTCTGGCAGTTCTGCAAGAAGGTGAAACAAAGAGAGTGCTGATGTGTTGTGCTCAATAAGTGTGAGGGATTCTTGAATTTTCCAGGGAAGAGGAGCAAAGGGGGCCTGGAAAAGCAACTCAGTGGGGAACTCAGTTGAGTGGTTTGATAGGAGAGAGGGCTCAGAGCCTATTGGGAGGTCATGGCCTAAGGAGAAAGGATGATTAATGACAGAAATTTTACAAGGATGCCTAATATTAACTGTTGAAGTGTTTAGCCCCAAGCTTTTATTACAAGTAGGCTATACATACTGACCTTGTGTTAGAGGTGTCTTTAGGAAGTTAAAGCAAAAAGGGCCTTATGCAATGTTTGGGATGATGTTAAACACAGGAAACAAGTAGACCAATTGGGAGCAGGAAATTAAAATGAGAACTGACCGTGAGAGGTGAGTCTTGGGAAAGGCACTGATCTTTCCATTATATGGGATCAAGGGTTGGGGCACTTAAAATTTTCTTCATTATAGAAGTTTTGAAAAACACTCAAACACAGCAATAAGATCTTGGTTACCTTTCACTCAATTAAAAAAAAAATGTGGCTTTTTTGGTTTGTTTTTTAAGGAAAAACTGAATTCATAAGGATAAAGGATTTGTGGAGGGGGGGACATGAAGGGCTCATCTGGGTTATAGTTTCAAAATGGGAGATTGGGAGGCTACCGTAAGGTTCTGTGAGTAGTGGTAGAATCAGTTCCCTTACATATCAATACCTTTCCTATGGGAGACCTATTATATTTTAAAGAATTTTTTCCCAAGAAGTAACACCAATTTCCCATAATTCTCACCCAGTGCTAACAATTTATTCGAGAAAGATGTGTCTTTGTCCATTTTGTCAGATGTATTTATCAGTGTATGCATGCATTTGGTAAGGGACTGCATAGAGTATATTATTAGTTAGGAGTTTTTCAGTATCCCAAAAGACGTTTAAAGAGACAAAAACCACATTTCCTATTTTGCATTTCAAGAAGTCAGAGGCAGAATAGTTCCAGGGCTGATTCAGTGGTTTTGAATGTCAACAAAGACCCAGGCTCTTTCCATTGTTTCACTGTGCCTGGTCAGTGTTTTGATTTCCCTTATCTTGTCCCCTTATGTTTGCAAGATAGCTCTTGTAGATTCAGACATCACATCCTCACATGGCAGTATCCACAGGAAGAGAGAGCAAGAATTTTTACTTTCTTGCATTTTATTAGTGAAGATAATGATTCATAGACATCACCACATGATCCAAATGGCTTTTCACTGTCACCCATACCACCATGTTGCTAAATTCAGTAGTTGATTCTAACTTATAGACCTATAGCTTTCATTTGGCACAGAGGATCCAACTCTCCTTCTTGAAACATTTTCTTCACTTGGTTTTCTATTCTCGTTCACTTCCTATCTTGGGTTGGACCCCTCCCCTAAGTTCTGGATTTGTATATCCAACCGCTGCTTAGGATGTCCTCCTGGATGTTTAACAGCCCTCTCAAATTAACCTGTCTCAAACACAAGTTCTAATTCCTATCTCAACTTCCATGTCCACCTCCTGCCGTGTAACCTGCTCTACCTCATCATGATTGATAAAAATTCTGTCATCTTGATACCACTTCATTATTTTTCTGTAAAGATTTTAAAAAGATCCTCTTCTTGTTGTTTTTTTTTTCCACATGAAATTTTAAAATTTAGAATTACTTATTTAGGGTTTAAAGTGCTCTTTGGGAATATTTCTCAGAACTTACATTCAATGTATAACATAATTTGTAGAAAATGAACATCCTTACAATAACAAGTCTTCCATATCCCATTCAGGAACACAACATAGCTCCTAATCGGAATAAATTCCATTTTGATGGCCAAATTATTTGTCAAATAAAGATTTCTTAATACAAATACTGCCTTTTTGTATATTTATGATTGAAATTTTGTTAGCAGAGAATATAACATCCATTATCTTTTAGCAGAGCTCTAAAAAGAAATCTACCATAATAAAGAATATTACTGTATTTTTTAAAAAGAAAGCAAGTAGTCAATGAATAAATTTTGCTTCTTTTATGTTTTTTAATATTTTCTCATAACTTCAGTAGTTTTTCATTAATTTTTTACTCTTTCTATTTTATGTCTATATCCAGATATAATTCCATATCTTATATAATCATTCCATATGGAACCATGCTGGAATATTCTTTTTCTTCCATTTCCATTTCTGGTGCCATTAATCCAATTCAAGCACCTGTTTTATGCAAGCTATTACTGTAGTTTCCTAGTTGGCCCCTCATTTTCTTTCAGCCCATATTTTTCCTAAATGCTACTGACATGTTAATCTTTACATACTAATTTTATTGAAGTGTCCCTTCTCATTAGCCTTCAGTCATTCTACAGCATTCAGTCCTAGTATTCAGTCTCCATGATCCAGCATTAAGAATAAAGACAATACACCAAAGATGGAGGTGTAGAAAAGGGAGAAGAACCTCAGTCCTTTATGATATTATTGAGCCCCAGATCCATTTAGCCTCAGACCTGCAACAAATCTAGACTTCTTGGTATACAAGATAACAGTATTCCTTACTGTTTAAACCAAATCGAGTTGGGAGTTTCTGATGTAGGCAGCAACAGTCATCCTGAATGATATAGGGCCTTACACTAGGGCTGGTGAGCTGTGTAGGACATCAGAGATTACATAGAAAGAGCGTAGTAGGTTCCCAGATTGAGTTAAGCACAGCTGGTAATCAAACTATGGGCCAGGAGGGCAATAAGAGGATGCACAGAATGTTTGAATAGCTCTAACAAGGAAGGGCCCCCATATCTCACTGTCCAGGACTGGGTCATGGGTGTGAGGAACAGGATGATCATGAATGCAGTAGTGCTAGGGGGCAACTGCAATGGCCACCGCATTTGTCTTTAACTGAATGGATAGACATACATATTGTTTTGTTGAATTCTTGCTTTCAAGAATCTTAACATGTCTGATTCATAATTTCATAGGCCTTTAAAACCAGTAGCTTAGTGCTGTTGTACCCATATATGGTTGTTCATTTACATGAACCCAACAGAATCCAGCAAAATACAAAACTGAGCAAACTCCCTTCCTCAAATATCCTGCTTTATCGATCTGGTATAAGGCCAAGGAATCTGTTTTAAAAAACACTTCTCAAGATTTCTCAAGATTTGGCAATTACTTCTTTGGATGTTATCTAGTCTAGTCATTTGTCATTTTTTTTTTTCTTCTGCTAATGAGAGAAACCGGAAACATGAGAGGTTTAAGCGACAGGAGTGTTTTCCCCATATTTCAGGTGGGGTAAATAGGTACAAGTGAACATATCATTCAGTTTACAGATCTAGAGCTTTCTTTATTGACACTTTCTCTAGTGTCAGAGTCATCCTTGGAAAACTCCATAATGGATTCAATTCAATTCAAGAACAACACACACACACACACACACACACACACACACACAGATTTTTCTTACCTTTTCCATTTTCTCCTACAAAGAAGAGAGTAAACAATATGAGATTAATTGCTTAATTAAGGGATCTGGTTAGACAGAATCTAATTAGGGGAGATTTTATTTAAGTCAGAGCAATAATGACAAGATTTCTGCTACAAAGAAAGAACTTTAGCGAGTGAGCAAATTGCTTTTACCTCTACATGTTGAATTTACCTCCGCAGTTTCCTCTTAGTTCTTCAAGAAGGAAATATAAACATTTTGCCAACTTAAAATCTCATACTCACTTATGTGTAGCTAAAGTCATTTGATGGTCACACTTTATTGTGCAAACAGTGTCTCTTTTTTAACCCTCCCAAATCATTGGCAGTGTTTTAGAAAAGGAATTCTGTAAACCTTCCTGTGATATTTACATTATTTTCTGATTTTTAATTCTCCTTTCCTTCACAGTAAAAGATTGTTTGAACTTATCAAAATCACTTTGATTTTACACCTACGGTCGGGATCCTAACATCTCGATTTTCGACACTTATAAATGCTTTAATAGATACATGGACAGTAATTTAGTTTGACTTAAATGTAATAATCAAGCCCATTTATCTAGGCTGACAAGATTTCATTTCCTAATGATCTTTTATTGTAAATTTATTTGATTTCCTTTAATATATTATCTCATTTCTCATCGCCTTTCCTTCAGAAAAATATGAATAATTTTGTATGGAATTATGAAGACTTGGCCTTGAGCTGACAGCTCTGAGAGGCACTGAATATCTCCACCCTTTTAAACAAATTACATAGTTTGATAACAAAGTCCCAAGAAGAAGGGAACATTAGTTTATCAAGAAGTTATTCTAAAAGACACTGAGAATGGTATTTCCAGGGGTTCTTGTTTTCTTTGCAAGAATGGGAACCAAAAGGGACTTCCTTAGTGATCCAGGGGCTAAGACTGCACCCCCTCCAATACAGGGAACCTTCATTCCATCCCTGTTCAAGGAACTATATCCCACATGCTGCAGCTAAGAATTCACAGCACAACTAAAAGATCCTTCATACTGCAACAAATATCGAAGATCTTGTGTGGCACGACTAAGACGGGTGCAGTCAAAAAAAGAAAAATCATGGGCACCAAAATAATGAGGCCAATCTGACTCCAGTTCTACATTTTCAACTGCCTGCTTGAGCTCTGAGTATCCCACAGTCAATGCTCAACCTTTGGTTATAAAACCAGACTTAGCTTCTTTTCTCCAAAATGCCCCCCCCTACATTTTTATTTCTATTAATGATATCACCATCCATTCAGTCAGTCAAGCTGAAAATGTGCAAGACATTTTAGAGACCTCCCACTTTCCAAAACACTCAACCTATCCCAATGTCTTGACTCCCATAAATTCTAAATAGTTCTCAAAACTGTCCCCATTTCTTCTTTCTTTCTGCTACTGTCCTCATGATTCTTGTCTGTACAATCATTACAGCTTCCTACTCGGTGTCTCTGCCTCTAGTCTCACCCCATCCATGCCAGTACACAGGTCATCCTTATGAAAAAACCACTCTGACTTAACTCCTTATCTGAATAGTCTCCATTAGCTCCCTCTTGTCTGCAGAACTAACTCCATAGTCTTCAGCAAGGCATATGCAGTCCTTCAGGGTCTGCTTCCATCTGAGTTATCCAACTTCATCTTTTGCCACTCTTCCCCGTATCTCCCCGCTTACCTCAAACTCCTCTCCATCTTTTGGGGTGCACCACGTGGTATGTAGGACCTTAGTTCCCCAGCCAGGGATCAAACTGTGTCCTCTGCATTGGAAGCACTGAGTCTTAACACCTAGACCACCAGGGAAGTCCCTCTTCTCCATCTTTAAAGAGTAAACTTGAGTATAACTTCCTCTGATGATGCCCCAACACAAGCAACTTCAGTCCCCACTGTACGTCTATATCCTGTGCATGCCCCTAAGATACTATTTACTAATTGCTGTAATTATTCAGTCATTTCTCTCCCTTACTGGTCAATATGACCCTAAAAAGGAAACACTGTATTCTATTTGTTTCCTCAGTTCCTAGTGCAATGTTTGGCATAATAATTACATAATGGATATTCACTGAATGAGGAGCTGAATGACTGAATAAACTCCAAAAGGCTGTTTAAATTACTTCCTTTTGTAGGATGTCTTATTGTTGTCTCTGTGAAGCACAACTGAAATTTGCTATTTATTATGATCATATTTGTTGAAATGGCATTTGATCTGTGTGTCACAATTCCATAGTAGAAAGAAATGCCAATATAAGATGTAGTTTAGAAACCTGTAGTTGTGATATAAATGTAGGCTGTTCACAATTTTAATAATTTTTAAAAACCTTGTTGCAAAATTATATTTTCTTTTTCCTCCCAGCCCCACCCCTTCTATAAACACCCTATACATGTTGTTTATGTTGTAGAGAAGCCTTCCATATTAGCTTCCCTCCATCAGCTTTATTGAGATATAATTGACAAATAATAATGTGTAAACTTAGGGTATACAATGTGATGATTTGATATACATATATATATATTATGAAATGGTTACCACAATAAGGTTAACACATCTATCATCTCACAGAGTTACGTGTGTGTGTGAGAGAGAGAGAGAGAGATGAGGACATTAAAGAGCTACTCTCCTAGAAAATTTCAAGTATACAATACAGTTTTGTTAACTATCTTTCTGGGTTTTGTAACAATCTTTAATTCTTCAGAATCAGGTTGGTAAGCATCCCTTCCATTAACTACCAGGATGTGAAGCAATTTGGATAAACCCATGCCATTAAAATGCTTTAGGTTTTTCTGGAATGGAAAGAGAGCACCATGAAGATCTGCCTATTTACTTATATCCCATCCGGTTTTCTGGGAACTTCCCTGGTGCCTCAGACAGAAAGAATCTGCCTGAAATGCAGGAGACCTGGGTTCGATCCCTGTGTTGGGAAGATCCCCTGGAGAAGGGAACGGCTACTCATTCTTGCCTGGAGAAACCTATGGACAGAGGAGCCTGGCAGGCTACTACAGTCCATGGGATCACAATGAATAGGACACAACTGAGTGACCAACACTTTCACTTCCATCTTGTTTTAAACGGGTTGAAAACAGTTGATAATTTTACTTACTTATTTGCCACATAGCTTATAGGATCTTAGTTCCCCCTTTAGGGATCAAATCAGGCCCTGGCAGTGAGACAGCTGAGTCCTAACCACTGGACCACCACGGAATTCCCAAGAGTTGATAGTTTTAAAATATAGTATATACTCAGACTTCCCTGGTGGTATAATGGGTAAGAATTCACCTGCTACTATTTACAATATCTAGGACATATCTAGATATCCTTTGGCAGATGAATGGATAAGGAAGTTGTGGTACAAACACACGATGGAATATTACTTAGCTATAAAATGGAACACATTTGAGTCAGTTCTAATGAGGTGCATGAACCTAGAGCCTATTATACAGAGTGAAGTAAATCAGAAAGAGAAAGACAAATACAGGATATTAATGCATATATATGGAATTTAGAAAGATTGTACCGATGATCCTATGTGCAGGGCAGCAAAGAAGACACAGACGTAAAGAACACACTTTTGGATTCAGTGGGAGAAGGAGAGGATGGGATGATTTGAGAAAATAGCATTGAAACATACATTACAATATGTAAAATAGATAGCCAGTATGTTTGATGTATAAATATAAAGCAGGGCACCCAAAGCTGGTGCTCTGTGACAACCTGGAGGGATAGGGTGGGGAGGGAGGTACGAGGGGGGTTCAGGATGGAGGGGACACATGTCTACCCTTGGCCAATTCATACTGACATATGGCAAAAATCATCACAATATTGTAAAGTAATTATCCTCTAATTAAAATAAATAAATTTAAAAAAAAAAGAATTTGCCTGCTGATTCAGGGGACATGGATTCGATCCCTGGTCTGAGAAGATCCCTCCTGCTGTGCAATAACTAAGCCTGTGCGCCACAACTACTGAGCCCCCATGCTAGGGCCCTCAAACTGCAACGATTAAAGCCCCTTGCCTAGAGCCTGTGCTCCACAACAAGAGAAGCCACCACAGGGAGAAGTCCAAACACCGCAACCAAGAGCAGCCCCCGCTGTCTGCAACTGGAGAAAGACTGTCCACGGCAACAACCCAGTGCAGCCAAACAAATAAAATCTAGTGTATACTTGCACTGAAGTAAAGGGGAGAATCCCCTGGACTTGGAAGTAGCTTCTTTAAAATATGGGACAAACATGGGAAAAGCCGTAAAGCTACTGGCCACTCATCAGGAATACTTTAATTTCATTTACAATTATACTGTAATCTTTTAAAAGGTCGATGTCCATATCCACCTATCATTCAACTGAGTTTGGGGATTACATAATACCCACTTAAGAACTGAGTAGGCAAGTTAAGAGATTTCTAATAATGGTACATAAAGTATTTTCTTTTGGTTCTCATCCTTTCAGGTTGCTTTAAGGAAACCTTAAATATGAAAAACCAATAACAAAACTAGTTTAAGCATCATATACTTGAGAGATCCTAAAGTTTCCATATGTAGTTGTTTTTTAATTAAAATTTTATTTTTTTTCCAGTGGCAACTTGAATGTAAAATAGTTCAAGTTATTCATAGAAGGGCATTGTATGCTATAAAAGCCTGGGAAATAATCAATATGACAATAAAATTATTTTTTCTTCTTTAGAAACAAATCAACTGTTTCAAAAAAAAAAAGGATAGGGGACTTCCCTGGTGGTCCAGTGGTTAAGACTCCTCACTTACATGGCAAAGGGTGTGGGTTCCATACCTACTTGGGGAACTAATATCCTGCAGGCCACATGTTATGGTTTAAGAAAAAGCATTTTTATTGTCATAGTAATCAAGGCCATTCGCAGACTAGCCCAAAGTGACCTTCCTTGAATGTCATTGCCATCTCTGCTCCTTGGTTGTCCAGCTAGACTGTAAGCTTCTTAGAATTATTTCCCCCCCTTTTAGTCACACGTAGCTCAGTTGGTAAATAATCCGCCTGCAATGTAGGAAACTGTGGTTCGATTCCTGGGTCGGGATATCGCCTGGAGAAGGAAGTGGCAACCCACTCAAGTATTCTTGGCTGGAGAATCCCATGAACAGAGAAGCCCAGTAGGCTACTGTCCATGGGGTAGCAAGAGTTGGGCATGACTTAGCGACTAAACCACAGCATATGTGAAATGCACTAATAATTACTTCACAGCCTGATGATTTTTCATATTTCCTCCCAGGTCAAGATACAGAACATTTCCAACACCCCAGAATGTGCCCTTGGGCCTCTTCTTAGTAAACACTCAACCCTTCTACAGGTAACCACACTTCTGATTTCTTTCTTTCTTTTTTTTTTTTTTCTTTTTTGAGAGGAGAATAAAGTTTATTAGAGTAGGAGATAATGTTAGAACAGCAGGCCAGCTCAAGGAAGAGAGGAACCTTCTGATTTCTATCACTATAGATTTATTTGGCTTGCTCTTGAACTTCACGCAGATAAAATCATGTGGTACATATTCTTTTGTGTCTGACTTTTTTCTCCCAACATTATATCTTTGAATTCATCCAAGTTAAATAAGCGAGATGACAATATACAGCCTTGACATACTCCTTTCCTGATTTGGAACCAGTCTATTGTTCCATGGTTCAGTTCTAACTGTTGCTTCTCAACCTGCATACAGATTTCTCAGGAGGCAGGTCAGGTGGTCTGGTATTCCCATCTCTGGAAGAATTCTCCACAGTCTGATGTGAGCCACAGTCAAAGGCTTTGGCACAGGCAATAAAGCAGATGTTTTTTCTGGAACTTGCTTTTTCAATGATCCAGTGGATGCTGGCAATTTGATCTCTGGTTCCTCTGTCTTTCCTAAATCTAGCTTGAACATCTGGAAGTTCACGATTCACATATTGCTGAAGCCTGGCTTGGAGAATTTTGACCATTGCTTTACTAGCGTGTGAGATGAGTGCAATTGTGCGGTAGTTTGAGCATTCTTTGGCATTGCCTTTCTTTGGGATTGGAATGAAAACTGACCTTTTCCAGTCCTGTGGCCACTGCTGAGTTTTCCAAATTTGCTGGCATATTGAGTGCAGCACTTTCACAGCATCATCTTTCAGCTCAACTGGAATTCCATCACCTCCACTAGCTTTATTCATAGTGATGGTTCCTAAGGCCCACTTGACTTCATATTCCAGGATGTCTGGCTCCAGGTGAGTGATCACACCATCATGATAATCTGGGTTGTGAAGATCTTTTTTGTATAGTTCTTCTGTGTATTGTTGCCACCTCTTAATATCTTCTGTTTCTCTTAGGTCCATACCTTTTCTGTCCTTTATTGTGCCCATCTTTGCATGAAATGTTCCTTTGGTATCTCTAATTTTCTTGAAGAGATCTGTAGACTTTCCCATTCTATTGTTTTCCTCTACTTCTTTCCATTGATTACTGAGGAAGGCTTTATCTCTCCTTGCTACTCTTTGGAACTCTGCATTCAGATGGGTATATCTTTCCTTTTCTCCTTTGCCTTTTGCTTCTCCTCTTTTCATAGCTGTGTATAAGCCTTCCTAAGACAACCATTTTGCCTTTTTGCATTTCTTTTTCTTGGGGATGGTCTTGATCCCTGTCTCCTGTATAATGTCACAAACCTCCATCCATAGTTCTTCAGGCACTCTATCAGATCTAATCCCTTGAATCTATTTGTCACCTCCATTATATAATCATAAGGGATTTGATTTTAGGTCATACCTGAATGGTCTAGTGGTTTTCCCTACTTTCTTCAATTTCAGTCTGAATTTGGCAATAAGGAGTTCATGATTTGAGCCACAGTCAGCTCCCAGTCTTGTTTTAGCTGACTGTATAGAACTTTTCCATCTTTGGCTGCAGAGAACACAATCAATCTGGTTTTTGGTATTGACCATCTGGCAATGTCCATGTATAGAGTCTTTTCTTGTGTTGTTGGAAGAGGATGTTTGCCATAACCAGTGGATTCTCTTGGCAAAACTCTATTAGCCTTTGCCCTGCTTCATTCTGTACTCCAAGGCCAAACTTGTCTATTACTCCACCTATTTCTTGACTTCCCACTTTTGCATTCCAAGTCCCCTATAATGAAAAGGACATCTTTTTTTTTTGAAAAGGACATCTTTTTTGGGTGTTAGTTCTAGAAGATCTTGTAGGTCTTCATAGAACCATTCAACTTCAGCTTCTTCAGCATTAGTGGTTGGGGCATAGGCCTGCATTACTGTGATATTGAATGATTTACCTTGGGAATTGAACAGAGATCATGCTGTCATTTTTGAGATTGCATCTAAGTACTGCATTTTGGACTCTTTTGTTGACTATGATGGCTTCTCCATTTCTTCTAATGGATTCTTGCCCACAGTAGTAGATATAATGGTCATCTGAGTTAAATTCACCCATTCCAGTCTATTTTCATTCTCTGATTCCTAAAATGTCAGTGTTCTGTATATTATCAAATGTGAAATAGATCGCCAGTCCAGGTTTGATGCATGAGACAGGGTGCTTGGGGCTGGTGCACTGGGATGACCCTGAGGGATGGGATGGGGACGGAGGTGTAGGTAGGGTCAGGATGGGGAACACATGTAGACCTATGGCTGATTCATGTCAATGTATGGCAAAAACCACCACAATATTGTAAAGTAGTTAGCCTCCAATTAAAATAAATAAATAAAATGTCAATGTTCACTCTTGCCATCTCCTGTTTGACCACTTCCAATTTGCCTTGATTCATGGACCTAATATTCCAGGTTCCTATGAAATATTGTTCTTTACAGCATCGGACTTTACTTCCATCACCAGTCACATCCACAACTGGGTGTTATTTTTGCTTTGGCTCTGTCTCTTCATTCTTTCTGGAGTTATCTCTCCACTGATCTCCAGTAGCGTATTGGGCACCTATTGACCTAGGGAGTTCATCTTTCAGTGTCCTATGTTTTTGCCTTTTCATACTGTTCATGGGGTTCTCAAGGCAAGAATACTGAGTGTTTTGCCATTCCCTTCTCCAGTGACCACATTTTGTCAGCACTCTCCACCATGACCTGTCCATCCTGGGTGGCCCTACACGGCATGGCTCAAAGTTTCACTGAGTTGGACAACACTGTGTTCAATGTGATCAGATTAGTTAGTTTTCTGGGATTGTGGTTTTGAGTCTGTCTGCCCTCTGACAGAGAAGGATAAGAGGCTTATGGAAGCTTCCTGATGGAAGAGACTGACTGAGGGGAAAACTGGGTCTTGATCTGATGGGTGGGGCCATGTTCAGCAAATCTTTAATCTAATTTTCTGTGACTGGTGGGCTGTGTTCCTTCCCTGTTTTTTGACCTGAGGCCAAACTACGGTGGAGGTAATGAAGATAATGGGGACCTCCTTCAAAATGTCCCATGCATGCACTGCTACACTCAGTGCCCCCAGCCCTGCAGCAGGCCCCCGCTGACCCATGTCTCTGCCAGAGACTCCTGGACGCTCACAGGCAAGTCTGGGTCAGTTTCTTGTGGGGTCACTGCTCCTTTCTTCTGGGTCCTGGTATGCACCAGGTTCTGTTTGTGCCCTCCAAGAGTCTGTTTCCCCAGTCCTGCATAAGTTCTGGCAGCTCCATGGTGGGGTTAATGGCGACCCCTCCAAGAAGGCTTATGCCATATGCAGGTCTACTAGACCCAGAGCCCCTGCCCCCTCAGCAGTCCACTGCTGACCCGTACCTCCTCAGGAGACACCCAAACATAGTTCTATCTCAGTCTCTGTGGGGTCTCTGCATCCTGGTGCACACAAGGTATGTTTAAGCCCTCTGAGCATCCCTGGTCAGCATGGGATTTGATTCTAAACACAATTTTGCCCCTCCTACTGTCTCACTGGGGCTTCTCCTTTGCCCTTGAATGTGGGGTAGCTCCTCACAGCAACTCCAGTGCCATGCAGTTGCCACTCCAGGGCTGCTGAGTATAGAAATAATTTATTCTTATTATTGTTATATAATGTTCCATTATATGAATATATCAAATATAGAACATTTGTTTATCTATTCTATTGTTAGTAGATATTCTGGCTTTATCTAATTTTTTGCTGTTATGATAAAGCTGCCACAAACATTTCTGTCCATGTCTTTGGGTAGGTGAGTGCTCTCATTTTTCTTGGGGACATATCTAGAAGAGGGCATGCTGGGTCATAGCACATAGAACTCTAGCTGCAAATGCATCTGGGAAATGATGTCTTAATTTCCAGCATCTATAGTACATGCAGATAGGCTTAAAGATAATGTTGGATGAGCCATTATGCATATTCTGTACAGAAATTAAAGAGTAGGCTAGGAAACATAATTAAAAAAAACAATCCAGGGCTACTTTGGAGACCTAGATGACAGAAACCAACTCATATTTCTTGTAAAGATATTGCTCTTCCCTTTCATGTCATTGTTCAGTTGCTAAGTCATGTTGACTCTTCTGAGACCCCATGGACTGTAGCCTGCCAAGCTCCTCTGCCCATGGGATTTCCCAGGCAAGAATACTGGAGTGGGTTGCCATTTCCTTCTTCAGGGAATCTTCCTGACACAGGGATCGAATCTGTGTCTCCTGCATCTTCTGCTTGGCAGGTAGATTCTTTACCACTGAGCCAACAGGGAAGTCTACAGAGTTTAAAAAGTAAGGAACGATAGTTTGAATATCCAAATTACTTTTCACAGATTCTTCGTGAGAACCATGAACTATAACAGTCAGACGAAGGAGACTTAGTGGTCTTGGTTTAGTCTCTAAGTCGTGTCTGACTCTTGTGACCCCATGAACTATAGCCCTCTGTAGCCAGGCTCCTCTGTCCATGGGATTTCCCAGGTAAGAATATTCAAGAGGGTAGTCATTTCCTTCTCCAGGGGATCTTCCTGATCCAGGGATCAAACCCATGTCTCCTGCATTGCAGGTGGATTCTCTACTGCTGAACCACCAGGGAAATCCCAAAAAAGACTTAACAGAGGTATTTTAAGGTACAAGTTATACTGTAGGGTAATTTACATACAGTAAACTCATCTTTTTAAGGTATAGAACACTGTTAGCAAAATATAAAAGATCTCCAGACCCCCCCAAAAAAAAGAAATAAAAAAATCCAATTTTAAAAATACACAAAAAAAGAAGAAATACGAAATATTCCCTTTGTTCCAAAAATTTCCATCATGTCCCTTTCCTCATCCTTAGCTCCAACCCCAACCCTTGGCAACCACTGGTTTAATTTTTGTCCCTATGTTGTTGCTGTTCAGTCGTTGAGTTGTGTCTGACCCATTGAGATCCCATGGACTGCAGCATACTAGGCTTCCTTGTCCTTCACTCTCTCCCAGAGTTTGCTCAAACTCAAGTCCATTGAGTCAATGATGCCATCCAGCCATCTCACCCTCTGTCACCCCCTTCTCCTCCTGCTCTCAATCTTTCCCAGCCTCAGGGTCTTTTCCAGTGAGTCAGCTCTTTGCATCAGTTCTTCCAATGAATATTCAGGGTTGATTTCCTTTACGATTGACTGGTTTGATCTCTTTGCTATCCAAGGACTCTCAAGAGTCTTCTCCAGCACCACAGTTTGAAAGCATCAATTCTTTGGTGGTCAGCTTTCTTTATGGTCCAACTCTCACATCTGTATATGACTACTATAATTTTCCCTTTGCCAGAATGTTCTATAAATGCAAATATATAGTATATAGTTTTCAAGTCTGAATTCTTTCATTTAACCAAGAGATAATTTTTATCAATGAATTTCAATCTATTTTCCCCTCCACTAAGAACATTTTTTCTTCAAGCAAACTTTCATGCAAGGACTTTACATTTGAGACAGATAGAGGTAGATTGCTTTCATGAAATCATGGTGAGAAACCCAAGTCCATGGCTCCCTCTGATGAAGGACACTCTAATTTGTTCATGGAATTGTATTTATCCTTTGTATCTCACAGTTACAATTCCTTTAGAACCTCTGTGATTTTTCAAAGTAGGTTTCTTATTGGAGGCATGTTCATGGGGCATTTCCAAAGGAGAAAGACATTGCCTGGGAAAACTATCAGAAATGCTAAATGATTTCTAGTCCTCAAATTTTTGTTAAATTAGGGATTACTTACTTTATTAATTGATTTTCTTGCTAAAAATGTTCAATTTAGGTCCACTAGGTGTCAGTTGCCATCTCTTACATCTTTTTAAACCTGCTTCTTATAAATATCACTGCTGTTGCTGCTGCTGCTAAGTCACTTCAGTCGTGTCCGACTCTGTGTGACCCCATAGACAGCAGCCCACTAGGCTCCCCCGTCCCTGGGATTCTCCAGGCAAGAACACTGGAGTGGGTTGCCATTTCCTTCTCCAATGCATGAAAGTGAAAAGTGAAAGTGAAGTCGCTCAGTCGTGTCTGACTCTAGCGACCCCGTGGACTGCAGCCTACTAGGCTCCTCCATCCATGGGATTTTCCAGGCAAAAGTACTGGAGTGGAGTGCCATTGCCTTCTTTGATAAATATCACTGTTAACCATTAAAATGGCAACTGTCCAGATATCACTTTATCCAAACAAACCTGAAGGGAAGGGTCTTGAAGATGAGGCTTCTAGAGCTGTGCTGTCCAAAGTAGTGATCATCAGCCATGTGAGGCTACCACTGAGCACTTGAAAAGTAGTCAGTTTAAATTAAGATGAGGGAAAGGGAAGACAGGATGAATTGAGAGAGTAGCATGCAAACATATGCACTGTCATGTGTAAAACAGATAGCCAGTTGGAATTTGCTGTATGATGCAGGGAGCTCAATCTGATGCTCTGTGACAGCCTAGAGGGGCGGGGAGGGGTGGGTGGTGGGAGGGAAGTTCACGAGGTAAGGGACACATGTATACTGATGGCTGATTCATGTTGATGTGTGGCAGAAACCAACACAATATTGTAAAACAATTATCTTCCAATTAAACACAAATTTTAAAAAGGATATGCTTAAAGTATAAGGTACACAACTGATTTAGTAGACTCAGTTAAAAAAAAAAAGAATGTAAAAATATCTCCTTAACCGTTTTTATATTAATTGGGACTTCCCTGGTGGCCCAGTGGTTAGGATTCTGCACTTTGAATGCAGGGGGCATGGGTTCCATCACTGATTGAGGAACTAAGATCCTGCATCCCATATGCCATGTGGCACAGCCAAAAAAGAAGAAGAAAAAAAAACCCAAGCCAATTTTTATATCAATTGAAATGCTATCTTAATGCTATTGAGTTAAGATATATTATTAAAATTAATTTCTGGCTTTAAGGTATGACTATGAGGCAATTTAAAATCACAGGTATAGGGACTTCCCTGGTGGTCTAGTGGCTAAAGCACTTCCAATGCAGAGGGCCTAGGTTCGATTCCTGGTCAAGAAACTAGATGTTACATGCCACAAATAAAGGATCCTGCATGATGCAACAAAGGCCCTGTACAGCCAAATAAATAAATAAATATTAGAAAGTAAAATCAAATCAGATCACATGTGTCGCTCCTATTTACAGCTTGGGTTATAGTTCTATGGGACATTGCTGACTAGACAGGTTGTTGACTGTGCATTTTGCTAATTCTTCCCAAGAAAGACCCCAAATATGGACTTCTCCAGTCTGGATCTCAGAGATCAAAGGTGACCTAAGCTGCTTCCATCTTTTTAAAATTCTTAGTAAATTTTAAAAAATGAGAAATGCCAAAGGTAAGGTTACACAAACGGTTTGATATTTTTCTTGTGACTTTTTAGCCCTCAAGGCTCCTCTGTCAGTGGAATTTCCCAGGCAAGAATACTGGAGTGGGTTGCCATTTCTTTCTTCAGGGGAGCTTCCTGATCCAGGGATCGAACCCAAGACTCCTGCATTGGCAGATGGATTCTTTTGCTTTTAATGTAAAATACATTGCAATATGGGCTCCCTGATGGTTCATATGGTAAAGAATCTGCTTGCAATGAGGTAGACCTGGATTTGACCCCTGGGTTGGGAAGAGCCTCTCAAGGAGAGCATGGCAACCCACTCCACTATTCTTGCCTGGAGAATCCCCATGGTCAGAGGAGCCTAGTGGGCTGCAGTCTATGGGGTTGCAAAGAGTTGGACATGAGTGAGTGGCTAACCACACACACACATTGCAATGTAATGAACTGTACCAGCCATAAGACAATTATAAGGTCTATAAAAAGCAGCAATTAGGGTAACGTGGTCCAGTTATAGAGGACAATTTGAAAGTTAGTAAAGGAACTTCTTTCCATTTCTTGATTTGCTTTTGTAATTTGTACGTATACTCTTATTTGGAGATAACTTTAGAAGTCTAAATTGGAGGTCTTTAGTGAATGTGAGACCTGGGCCCATGGTCAAACTGCCACCACCCACTGCACCCCCAGGGCTTGTCTTTCATCTTACACACCTGCAACTTGCACCTTCTACGTGCCAGTTTCTCTCTCCTACACTTTACAACATTACCTTGAATACTTATAACAATCTGCAAAAAAGGTGCCATGGTTAGAGAATGAAAGGATGACTGCTAAGTCTACCCTAAATTCCTCTCAGCAATAATGTCCTCTGAGGGGTGAGATGATGGACATTTTGGACAGAAAAGATAATAAATAGAGGAAAGCACTGCTGAGAAATGAATCCCCTGTTGCTTGTCTACATACAGTTAAGCAATTCTCACTAGCTTGGCGTCCGGACGAAACTAGAAAGCTCTTTTTCAGGAACCAATTGTTTGCCTCTGTGTATGCCAGACTGCTCCAAACTAGAGGCATTTAAAAAATTATTATCTGGAGGAGCAGGAGGAAAACTATAGCTGGGGCCTTCCATGAGAGTGCCACCTCTTCACTGCAAATTACTCACTTCTAACCCTGCATTAGGCGGACGCTGCTTTGCCAACTGCCTTCTCCGGCTCTTATTCTCCTCCATGTATATGCCCCTTATGCCTGTAAAGTTGGGTTTTGTTTTGTGACTGTGTAAATCAGAGCCTGGAGAGTTTCTTTTTTCTCTGTGGTTGGAACCACAGTGAGGCATTCTCCACAATCCGGCACTTGACACACTTCGGCACTGTGTGGGCAGAAAACAGGGCAGAGGGAACTCTTAAATACACTTTTCACCTGGTTTAAACAAGAGCTTTGATTTCCCCTTTCTTTTAATCCTTATGAGGCTTGAAGTGAAAACAGAATTCAAAGAGTTGTTTTATTAAAAAAAAAAAACCTGTAATAAGATGCTTGGATTTTAACATTTAAAATTATGGCTGAAATGACCCCACAGCACTTCTGGAAGATGGCAGAATTCTGGGTGGTCTTTCAGCTTAGGCAGATTTTCTGTTCTTTTCTAATGCACCTCTGCATGTTGGCTAATTATAAAAGGGAACCAAGATATTTTCTTTGAAAAACTGGAGCTGGTTGGGAAAAGTTTCTCCTCTAACACATTCATTCAGCCAGCACTTTATTGCACTTCTACTGTGTGCTGTGCAAAGACAAAGTCCTGGCTCTTCAGTGGCTGGAAGTCAAGGGGAGGTATGACAAAGTGAACAAGAGCAATAGGTGGCCTGCTGCATCAGGCAGTACTAGGTGAAAAAGAGTGAGGAGGGTAGGGTTTTTTGTTTTTTGTTTTTTAAGACTTCCATTTTTAAAGTCTTTTATTGAATTTGTTACAATATTGTTTCTATTTTGTATTTTATGGTTTTTTACTTTTTTGGCTGCAAGACATGTGGTATCTTAGGTCCCTGACCAGAAATCAAACCTACACTCCCTGCATTGAAATGCAAAGTCTTAACCACTGGACTGTCAGGGAGGTCCTTAGACTTTATTGTTTAGAGCAGTTTTCAGTTCACAGCAAAATGAGCATAAGGTACAGAGATTTCCAATATGCCCCCTGTCCCCACATACATAAACCTTCCCTGTTATCAATATTTCCCACCAGAAGTACTGCATCTGTTATAATCCGTGAGCCTACATTAATGCTTTCAGATTGTGGTGGTAGAGAAGACTCTTGAGAGTCCCTTGGACAGCAAAAAGGTCAAACCAGTCAATTGTAAAGGAAATCAACCCTGAATATTCATTGGAAGGACTGATGCTGAAGGTGAAGCTCCAATACTCTGGCCACCTGATGTGAAGATTCAACTCTTTGGAAAACACCCTGATGCTGGGAAAGATTGAGGAGGGTAGGAGGAGAAGCAGGGAACAGAGAATGAGATGGTTGGATAGCATCACCTATTCAATGGACATGAACTTGGGCAAACTCCAGGAGATGGGGAGGGAAGCCTGGTGTGTGCAGTCCATGTGGTCGCAAAGAGTTGGGTATGACTTGGCGACTGAACAGCAACGCCGGCATGAACCTACACTGACACATCATTATCACCCGACGTCCATAGTGTACATTAGGGTTCACTTGCTGTTGTATATTCTGTGGGGTTAGATGAATGTCTAATGACATGCATTCATCATCATACTGTAATACAAAGTAATTTCACTGCCCTAAAGATCCCCTGTGCTTTGCCTGTTCATCCCTTCCCTCTGCCCTCACATCCAGCACCTGGAAGCCAGTGATCCTTTCACTGCTTTCAGTTTTGCATTTTCCAGGATGTCATATCTAGTTGGAATCATGCATATATAGTCTTCAGAATGGCTTCTTTCACTTAGTAATATGCATTTAAAGTTCTTCTGAGTCTTTTCACAGCCTCATAACTCATTTCTTTTTGGCACTCAATAATAATTTATTATCTGAATATGCCACAACTTAATTTATCCATTCACCTAATGAACATTTTGGTTGTTTCCAAGTTGGGCAGCAATAAGTATTTTAATAAGATAGACTAGAACTTGGAGAAGGTGATGGCTCCCCACTCCAGTACTATTGCCTGGAAAATCCCATGGATGGAGGAGCCTGGTAGGCTGCAGTCCATGGTATCACTAAGAGTTGGACACAACTGAGCGACTTCACTTTCACTTTTCACTTTCATGCATTGGAGAAGGAAATGGCAACCCACTCCAGTGTTCTTGCCTGGAGAATCCCAGGGATGGGGGAGCCTGGTGGGCTGCCATCTCTGGAGTCGCACAGAGTCAGACACGACTGAAGCAACTTAGTAGCAGCAGCAGCAGCAGAACTTGGAAAGGTACAAAGTGATGAGAGCAAGGTTCTTTGGAAACCTGTGAGTGGCATATAGAGTGGTGTGTGGATGCTGACAGATAAGAGTCAGCCTTCATTCTGGAGGCTCATTCCAAAACCACAGTGCGGATCCTATTACTCTGGTGACACGTCTATCATTATACTGTGTCACCTTGTATGTCTTGCCTGGAGATAGATATGTAATATCCTACTTAGGATTCACTAATTTCTCTGGTTAATTTTATAATCCTACTTAAAAGCCCTTCTATTAGGATGACTTTAAGTTATGGCTTATGTTATAAAAATCAAGTCAAGGGAAACAGTACCTTGTGGGTTTGAGTACAATTTGGCCTTCTTAAGACTCAAAGAATTCTGTGGTTTTTGTTCCTGGTGACTATTCCATTGCACATTTTGGACAGGAGCCCAGCTTTGGAGATTGGCAGTGGTGGTGGTAATCTGTCCAATTTAGCTGAATGCTGATGAGCCACCCTTTATTTAGAAATAAACTAAATAATAAACAAGTCACTCTGAAAGCATAGTCTACAGCCTCATTAACAGGAAAACAATGATTATTCCTGTTCAATACTTTATGAACTAAGTGAGGTTTATATGATAGATGTAATTTTGCCTTTAGCATGTCTATGATCAATAAGATCAATATTTCACTTGAAGAATCTAAAGGTAGCTGTTTTTCTCCCTGGCAGACTTTATTTTGTCTCTTAATGTAACAAACATTAGTTTATCTTGTAATATTCTCTCTCAAACACACTTCATTTATTGGTGAACTCCATCAGTGATGGTGCTTCTGAGGCAGTCAGGTCCTCATAGCTTGGAGAGCATTTTGTTTCATTTGTGAAAACATTTTGATCCGGGGGGAAGTGTTGAGGGTAGGGGAGGGATAGATTGAAAGTTTGGGACTGAAATATACACAATGCTATATTTAAAATAGATATCCAACAAAGACCTACTATATAGTACAGGGAACTCTGCTCAATACTCTGTAATAACCTCAGTTCAGTTCAGTTCAGTCGCTCAGTCATGTCCGACGCTTTGCGACCCCATGAATCTCAGCACGCCAGGCCTCCCTGTCCATCACCAACTCCCGGAGTTCACTCAGACTCGCATCCATCGAGTCAGTGATGCCATCCAGCCATCTCATCCTCTGTCGTCCCCTTCTCCTCCTGCCCCCAATCCCTCCCAGCATCAGAGTCTTTTCCAATGAGTCAACTCTTCGCATGAGGTGGCCAAAGTATTGGAGTTTCAGCTTTAGCATCATTCCCTCCAAAGAAACCCCAGGGCTGATCTCCTTCAGAATGGACTGGTTGGATCTCCTTGCAGTCCAAGGGACTCTCAAGAGTCTTCTCCAACACCACAGTTCAAAAGCATTAATTCTTTAGTGCTCAGCCTTCTTCACAGTCAAACTCTCATATCCATACATGACTACTGGAAAAACCATAGCCTTGGCTAGATGGACCTTAGTTGGCAAAGTAATGTCTCTGCTTTTGAATATGCTATCTAAGTTGGTCATAACTTTTCTTCCAAGGAGTAAGTGTCTTTTAATTTCATGACTGCAGTCACCATCTGCAGTGATTTAACCTAGATAAAAGAATTTGAAAAAGTATAGTAGTTTATGTATAACTGAATCACTTTGCTATTTGTTTGAAACTAACACAATCGTTAATCAGCTATACTCCAATATAAAAGGAAAATTAAAAAAGAAAGCACCTTGGTAAGTATATGGCATTTTGTTAATGCTAACTATAATTATTCTATTTTTTACTTTCCCTTTTTTCAGAACAATGAAACAGTTCAATGTGGGGATATCTGTTTTATATTATTGAACCATTGATAAATCGTATCATAATGATATTCAATCCTTTGATTCAATAATCCCAAACTCAGAGATGAATCCTAAATCAATAATTCTGCAGAAATAAAAAGAAATCTCTCTCCCCATTTCAGTATGGTGTTATTTTAGTTAGCTAGTTGGAGGAAGCTCAACTAAAATAAGAAAGTGGAAACTATCTAAATATTTAATTTAGGGAAATGCCTTAATAACCAAATATATTTAGAAATGGGCTTCCCAGGTGGTTCAGGGGTAAAGAATCCACCTGCCAAGGCGGGAGATGCAGATTTGATGCCTGGGTCGGGAAGATCCCCTGGAGGAGGAAATGGCAACCCACTCCAGTATTCTTGCTGGGATAACACCATGAACAGAGGATCTACAGTCCACACAGTTGCAAAGAGTCGGACACGACTGAAGCCACTGAGCACTCACACATTTGTAGAAATATTATCCTGAATTAACATGCTAGTTGATAAGGTTGGTATAGAAAGATGCTTACAATATATCATGCGAAGGAACAGAATATGAATTGATCCATGTACAAAAGCATATAAAATAAACAAGCTTACTGGAATGGAACTATGACTTTAGAATTTGGAGGAGGTTAGGGAAATAGAATTTACTGTGCTGCTCTTTTACTGAAATATTTCTTAATGTGAATATCTTGTCAGTGACATTAAAATTAAAACCCTACAGGTCTTTAACCCAAAGAGTGCCATGAGATTTCGTCCTAAGGAAAATCTGAAAACAATTTCTCATGGGACCAGCAAAAACATCATGTTGTTAGATGTTCTTTTGTTTACGACTGAAGGCTATTAATTCTTGCCCTCTAGTGGCTTACAGTTGGAAAGAGACAATTTTGATTTAATTATTTGGTTACTATTGGGAATGTTTCTGTTTTTGAAGGCAATGACATTTATTGTAAAATTACTGTTCATGTGGAGTGTTGACCTAAAAGCATATTATGGTTAGTCCTGCCCACCCTAAACTCGCCCTTTGTAGCTCACAGTGATTTGTAAGTTTCATGAGGGCAGAGAGGAATAGGAGTTGGGAACCTTAGCTTTGCAATGCAAAAAGCTGGATATTCTGAGATTCTGCTGCATACTAACTAGGTGACCTTGGGCACACTCATCACCTTGCTTTCTTCATCTACTACATGTGGATAATAACAGTACTACTTCAGAGCATTCTTTGAATGATAGAACACTTATAAGAATGTATGGAGAAGGAAATAGCAACCCACTCCCAGTACGCTTGCCTAGGAAATCCCATGGACAGAGGTGGGCTACAGTCCATGGGATCGCAAAAGAGTCCGACACAACTTGGCGACTAGACAACAAAAAACAAAAACGATTAGTGATGTTGAGCATTTCTCATGTACCTGTTGGCCATTTGAAAGTCTTCCTTGGAAAATGTCTATTTCGTTTCTCTGCCTATTTTAAAATTGGACTGTTCGTTTCTTTCTTTATTGAATTGTGTCAGTTCTTTATCTATTTTTGGGTGTTAACCTCTTATCTGATACAGATTTCCCCCTCTCTGAAAGCAGAGCTTTCCTATGAAACCTTGTGAAAGCCAAAACGGAGCAAAGTGCAGAAGTAGTTACCTCAGGACACATGTTGCTCGTAAATGTCCAGATAGATGGGGATAAAGCACAAATGCTCAGAGGCAGTGCAAAGCCATAGAGCGGGGGTGCCGAGATGCTAGAGTGTAGCTCCTGGGGGAGGGGCCTGGTGACGCCAGGCTTGCTCTTGAGGTGACATTTCCCCTAGGACGTCTCGCTGCAAAACAAATACTGAACCCTGCCTCTGCTTTTTATTTTTCCGTAAAAGTGAAAAACTTGATTCCTTTCAGTTGGGAAAACCAGATACTAATGTAGGCCTTCTGTAAAAGCAAAGTGGCTTAAAATCACATAAAGCAAATCTTCAAAAAGTGGGGGAGATCTGTCCATGGTTGTACAGATATTTCTCCCATTCTGTAGGCGGCCTTTTCCTTTTGTTGATTGTTCCTCTGGCAGTGCAGGAACTTTTAAACTTGTTGTAGCCCCACGTGTTGATTTTTTTCTCTTCCTTGTGCTTTAGGTGTCAAATCCTAAAATTACTGCCAAGAGCAATGTTGAGAGGCTTCCTCCTTATATTTTCTGCTAGGAGTTTGACAGTTTCAGGTCTCACATTTAAGTCTGACCCCCTTCGAGTTGCTTTTTGTGTGTGATGTAAGATAAGGCGTTCGTTTCATTTTTCTGCTGTATTCAGTTTTCTTAACACCATTTGTTGAGGAGACAACCCTTTCCCCATTATATGTTCTTGGCTCCCTTAACAAATACTAGTTGACCATATTATCAGATCTTAATTTTATCTATATCATTCATTATAAGAATTCATGCAAATCCTCTAGAATGTTTTGTGTAATTAAGAAGGGTAAAGAACTTTCCTGGCGGTCCAGTGGTTGAGACTCTGTGCTTCCACTGCAGGGGGCCCAGGTTCGATCCCTGATCAGAGCACTAAGATTCCATATAGCACAGCCAAAAAAAGGGAAAAAAACAAAGTAGTAACTATTTATGGATGGACATTTCTTGCAACTTCATGTCTATAGGACTTTACTGGCTATCCTCCCTTCTCCTTGCAGCAATATAACTGCTGTGGAAACAGGACTGATATCTTTATGGGTCTCAGCAGACAGGGATCCCCATGAGAGTTGGGGATGAGAAGGCAGGGGGCTAATGTACAACCGGAACTGTGGGCTTATTTGGCCGTGCAGAGTCTTACTTACCTGAAGGCCTGAAAACTCGCCTTTCCACTCCTGGAAGAAATAAGCTAGTCTTACCTTTAAGATTGCCACATGGTAGTTTTGATCCAGACACTCAGCTTTTGTGTCTTCTGATAAATATAATGTGTGAAATTTCTTAAAAAAAAAAAAAGAATGTACAGTGTAGCATGAGTGTGTGGGATGCAATGTGGTATTATTATTTCTATTTTTCTAGTACTGATTCTGCTGCTATAGGTATTGATCTTGGTGCTGAGGATGAACATAGAAATAAAAGAAAAATGGGGATTTCCAACTGCTTAAGATGTTTCCATGCAATAATAGTGAAAATATACAGTAATAAAATATACAGAATACTAAAGGGGTGATAAAACTATATGACATTACTCCGAAGAATTTTTCACATTTTATGTCTACATTATTGGGATGTACCTAATAATCAGTAGTGACTTACTTAATCATTGACAGTATCTTTTCATTTTTAGTGGCATATAAAATAATGGTGTATCTCATAACTGATGGTGTCTCAGATTCAATGAAATATGGTGGTAAGTGATGATATGCAACATTTAAAACAATATTTACCATGGATGGGATAAAGGGTGGGATGGATGCTTATAAAGCATTATCAAACATAATCCTTAGAAGCAATTCTATGAATTCGGAAAATGGAAAAACCACTGGAGAAATCTATGACTCAAGTCAGTGAGGTTATAAAGGACTGCTAAGGTCAGACTTGAGCTAACTTGCCAAAGAAGGAGAGTCGATTTGGATGAGCCCCAAGAAGAAGTGTAGAGATTCCAGGAAGAGAGATCCTGCCAGTGTGATGTCCTGCTTGGAGAAATTGTGGTACGGTTACCTGTGTGGCTGCTCTGATTCCTTATTCCTTACTGGGACCTCTCCCACCTTTATTGTATTCCTTTAAAGTGAGGGTCTGCTGTGAGTCTGATTTCTTCTCATCCATTTTGCTTTTGAATCTTAATTGCTTAAAGCAGAGTTTCTCAGTCTGAGCACTAGCGACAAAAGGGCAAGATAATTCTTTGTTGTGGAGGCTTTGCTGTGAATTGTGGGATATTTAGCATGATCCCTGGCCTCTACCCGCCAGATGCTTCCCAGTTGCTAAATGTCCCCTCGGGGAGCAAAATCAGCCACAGTTGAGAACCAATTGTTTGAAGAAAAGATCATACCTGGTATTTTATTATCTTATTTTAGTATGTATGCATGCATATGTGTGTGTACATGTTAAGGAAAAACATTCACAAAGTTTAGGATTTTTTTTTTTAAATAACTCTTCTATCTTGCTATGAATTCTTGCCAACGGACCACAATGACGCCATTGTGTGTAAGTTTAACAAGCATCTGCTCACTTGCCTGTTTACTGTTAATTCTGAAGTGTGATAGAGAGGTAGGGGATTGGTCCCTGGGAAGCATTTTTTCCTTTGAAATAATTTTAGATTGATAGAGGAGTCACAAAGATGGTACAGAATGTTCCGGTACATATGCCTCCCAATTTCGTCCTATACTGACATCATATAATCATGGTAGTTTTCCAATAAACCTTTGTTTCCTGCTCCAGAGTCCAATCCGGGATCAGTCATTGCATTTAAAGAGAGTGTAGTTTGCTTTTTTGTTTGTTTTTCATGAAAATAATGGAATTTATTCTGAAAACTGCTGATTCTCAGAGGCTGACAGTGAGCATAATTTTCTACATGCTCATGTTCAGTTGCTCAGGATTGTCCAACTTCGTGACCCCACAGACAGTAACCCACTAGGCTCCTCTGTCTATGGGATTCTTCAGGCAGGAATACTGGAGTGGGTAGCCATTTCCTCCTTCATTTTCTAAGTAGGATGTTTATCTGGAGTAACACTCACTGAGCTAAAAAGTTCCCTTATTTCTGCTTAAAATAGAAAGTGGAATTGACACTCTCCAAGGCAAAAATAGCTGTAATGGTACATAGTTTTTAAATCTCTGAAAAATAAATAGTCCAAAGACGGCTTTTGTCTTGACTCTGTCTAAGCCATCATTTCATAGTTTTTTAATAAATGCTAATGGAGTGGACCAAAGGTACAGTCCTAAACTGCTGTTTCATATTTAGGGCAAGCTGAATGGTTCTTTTCCATCTACTTGACAAATAAAACATGGACACAAAGCGACATGGAAAAGCTGTAATCTATTGAACTCAGTAAATGTGAGTTGTAAGTAATTGCAGTTCTTTCTTAGTCTCATTTGCTGCCCAGCCATTTCTCACTATATGATCCCTTAAAGTCAACCTGATTCAGGGGCAGATCAATACTAGGGAAACCCTTTTGTCTTCTTTTAAGGCATAAAATTTAAAAGACGCTTAAGTCAATATTCCTTTTAATAATGTGTCTTAACGGAAATGCCTGGGTTCCCCCTTCTTGTTATATAATTAATTGAGCTGCCTGCCACCCACAAGGTATAGTCATTCTCTCCCATAATTCTCCTTTGGCCTAATTGCCATTCTGCTTTCAGTTCTATCTGTCTTTAGATATTTCTTCTTTTCCCCAACACTGTTGGGCATGCTTTGTACTTAGTTTTATCTTTCCGTGCTTTTGCTTCTAAATGTCAGCATAATTTTTCTGCCTTATAATATTGGAGATGTTATAACCATCCATCAGCCCAATAGAAGAGCAGAAAAGATTAGATATCATTTATCTGTATTGGTTGTTCATTGTAATGACCCAGTGGACAACATGAACAGATAATCTGTTGCTTTGATGGAAACTAATTATTCTTAAGCATGACAGCATCGAAATAGCTTTTGTGACACTGTTTTTAAAAATGACGGCTACCTAGTCATTATTAGTGCAAGCAGAAGTTTCAGTCGTGTTCTCTGATGATTTCCCTACATAAGCAACAAAACAGTTTGCATCTTTTATTACTGCTTAATGGGAAAATTTGACCTAAAATTTAAGAACTTTAAAATTTCCATAGACAGTCAAAGATAAGCACCATTGTATAAAATTTTCTTAATGTGAAGAAAATTCCTTAATGTGAAATAATCTAGTATTTCCTAGAGAAAAGTAAAAGTAGGATTAGAAGATAATTTTGCTGGAAAAGGTTAATGCACTTGATTTTTAGTTTGTTGCTAATGATTGGACTAACCATGGAATTGGGGGAGTAAAGTTGTCATCAGTTAAAACTCTTCTCTGATGGAATTTCTGAGAAAGCATAGCTTATGGTTAATTCTTAAAATAACAAAGTTTATCTGCACAAATAGGAGAAGAGGTTTTTATGTTTATGTGCAAACCTTAAAAAATCAGTATACTGATGGATTTATATTTTTATGAAGTCTCTAAAATGCTATAGAAACTTAATCAATATTCTAAGATAGTATTTATATTACCGGTTATTATTACTAATAACCAAATTAAGATTGGTATATTATTACCAGACCACCGCAGAGATGCACTTTCACTAAATCATGCCTTGGTTTGAGAACAGAAGCGAATTAAATAACTTCACAAGCCAGATGTTTATTTTTCATATAACAGGTTTTGCAAAAAGCTTTGGGGATGCTTTAGATGTTGATAGACCATGGCTGATACACTGAACACATTAAACAAGTTTATATTTATACAAGCTGTGCTGTGCTTGGTCGCCCCAGTCGTATCCGACTCTTTACGACCCTGTGGACTGTAGACCGCCAGGCTCCTCTATCCATAGGATTCTCCAGGCAAGAATACTGGCGTGAGTTGCCATTCCCTTCTTCAGGGGACCTTCCCAACCCAGGGATGAAATCCAGGTCTCCTGAATTGTAGGCAGATTCTTTACCATCTGAGCCACCAGGGAAGCCCATTTATACAAGCTAACTTATTGTAAAAAAAATTACTGCTGTAATAACAGTTCAACAATGCTGAAGTAGGTAGAATAAAGAGTCCTTCTACCTTCTACTTATTTTACTTTCCTCAATCCTGATTCCTTTCTTCCAAGGATTGCTAACAATTTGGTGCATATCTTTCCAAGCTTTTTTTCTATGCATTTATGTATAAGCATGTATACACACATACACACACACACACCCTCAATGGACTGTTATGGATATTCCATAGAATGTTTTGCAACTTATTTTTTCACTTAAAATATGTTTTGAGTGTCTTTCCACGCATACATATATATGAATCTTCTTTTTAAAAACTGGACATGCCTATTTTTAACTATTATATCACTCTGTGAAATAGGGTTTGCTCTTTCATACCAGGCTGTATTTCAGGAAGTCTCCTTCAGACACAGTAGATACACTGGAGGAAAACCTCAGTTTGAGGCTCAGCTAGTTGAATGTCTGACTTGAGCTGACCCTTCTGATCATATCCAAAGAGGAAACTCATCCCATGCTCAGAAACAACCTGAGCTCCTGATTCTGCACAGATCAGGTAGGAATCTGGCTCTGACATAAATGAGCAGGTCACCTCTCTGGGTGTCAGGTTTCCCATTTGAAAAATAGAAGCTTGGGTGGATTGGGCCTGATTTGGTCCCGTCCCTGTCCAAATTTTATATCCTGTATCTTTGTTTCCTGAGCTAAAAGCTGCATTTTTGACAGGGGGTAATTCTTCTGGGATTAGTTATAATTGTGTGCTAGTGACAGACATTCAAAATGTTAAGTATGAACGTTCAGGTCTATTTTTACCCATAGTGGGCATATGCTTCTGTCCTTGAATACACTGTTTGGGATGACCTTTGTCAGCACCAAGGTGTGATAATGCTAACCAACAGGGAGAGAAACAGACAGCCTGCTCCTTTTGTAGCCAGCTAGGAAAGCTGCATTGGAAGTCTTGTTATTACAACATGTTATTGAAATCCTCTAAAGATGATTCTAGTTAAACTCTTAACTATCATTTGAAAAACGTAGTTAATTTTAGAATCTATAATGTAGAGATGATGCTTATCAACAGATGTTGTTTTATCACATTTACTTTTAGAATGATGGGTTCAAATATCATAAAAATAATAATATAAGCAGCTAACATTAATGACCTCCCACCACGTGTCAGGCACTGTTCTAAGCTCTTTAAGATTGGGAAACTGAGACCAGGAAAGGATAAGTGATTTGTTCAAAGGCACAGAGCTGCAACTATGTTATGCAAACAGAATGTAAGCTCCTATTCAGGGGAAGAAAGTGAGGAGTTAACTGAATAGTTACATAGTTATAAAATGACTTGAAGTCGGTGATAGATGCGGCCATTCAGTTCAGTTCAGTTCAGTTCAGTTGCTCAGTCGTGTCCGATTCTCTGCAACCCCATGAATCACAGCACGCCAGGCCTCCCTGTCCATCACCAACTCCCGGAGTTCACTCAAACTCATGTCCATCAAGTCGGTGATGCCATCCAGCCATCTCATCCTCTGTCGTCCCCTTTTCCTCCTGCCCCCAATCCCTCCCAGCATCAGGGTCTTTTGCAATGAGTCAGCTCTTCGCATGAGGTGGCCAAAGTACTGGAGTTTCAGCTTTAGCATCATTCCTTCCAAAGAACTCCCAGGGCTGATCGCCTTTAAAATGGACTGGTTAGATCTCCTTGCAGTCCAAGGGACTCTCAAGAGTCTTCTCCAACACCACAGTTCAAAAGCATCAATTCTTTGGCTCTCAGCTTTCTTCACAGTCCAACTCTCATATCCATACATGACCACTGGAAAAACCATAGCCTTGACTAGATGGACCTTTGTTGGTAAAGTCATATCTCTGCTTTGCAATATGCTGTCTAGGTTGGTCATAATTTTCCTTTCAAGGAGTAAGCATCTTTTAATTTCATGGCTGCAATCACCATCTGCAGTGATTTTGGAGCCCAGAAAAATAAAGTCTGACACTGTTTCCACTGTTTCTCCATCTATTTCCCATGAAGTGATGGGACCAGATGCCATGATCTTTGTTTTCTGAATGTTGAACTTTAAGCCAACCTTTTCACTCTCCTCTTTCAATTTCATCAAGAGACTTTTTAGTTCCTCTTCACTTTCTGCCAGAAGGGTGGTGTCATCTGCATATCTGAGGTTATTGATATTTCTCCCGGCAATCTTGATTCCAGCTTGTGCTTCCTCCAGCCCAGCGTTTCTCATGATGTACTCTGCATAGAAGTTAAATAAGCAGGGTGACAATATACAGCCTTGATGTACGCCTTTTCCTATTTGGAACCAGTCTGATTAGCAGATGGCAAACGCTGGTGCTGCTCCCCTCTTATTAAGCTGTGGGGAGTCTTTACATGGAAGTGGACCCCCAGTTTCTCAGGTACACTCATGGTGCTGCCTATTGCAGTCAGTCCTTAAAAAATATATAAAACAAAGCAATTCCTTATGCTCTTTCTGCAGCTACAGATCATTCAGGCTGACTTTTCAAAGCTCCTGCCCTGGTAGACAAGCCCTGGTGTTGGAATCTGCAAAGTTGATGATTAGTCAAAACCGTCTGGACTGCAGCCACAGGACATCTTGTAGCACAGTCAAGCACCACTTCATCATGCCTGGTGACAGGAGTTTTCCCACTAAGTTTCCATCAGGGGTGAGGAGCCAGGGCCCAGCTCAGCAGCTAATTAGACAAGGCAAGGTACAAGGCTAGTACATGCCAACTTCAATAGACTGGAGTGGTGGATCTGTCAAAAGAATCTGTCTTGCCTTCTGTGCTTTATACCCATTACTGTACCTGGTTGAACATTAACACTCGGAAATCTGCTGATTTTCTCCAATATCCTGGCCCATGCAGAGAAGAAGCTGAAAAGGAACTGTATGTCTCTAAGGTAGTTCCATGGTTCATTATCTTGAAAAGCATCAATCTTCAACTAATTGTTAAAGAAGCACCACAAGATGTAGAAATGTTGAAAGGATGGGTGGAAATGCAGTGTATGGACTTTTTAGTGTCTCTGCTACGATTTCCTCTCTTTCCTGTGATGTTAGTTTTGAAAAAAAAAAAATCAAAGATTTTTTAAAAATGAAAAAGGTTTCCCTCTTGAGACAAAAGTTAACAAATTGCAAGTATTTCCTCCCCTTTTGCTTCTGTGTCTCTTAAAAGATTAAGGCTTAAACAAAAATCTTCATTTTGTGTGTGTGTTTAACAAATTGCCCAATTATGAAGGCAGAAACTCTAGAAAGTTTATAAACACATATCTGGAATATAAAGATAATATTAAAAAATTTAAATATTCAGCTGTAGAAGCAGAAACGCAACAAAAAGTCAGATATTTTATATCAGGTTGGGCTATATGCTTGACCACTGAAGCAAATAACACCATACAATATGTCAGCCCTAAAAGTACCAATTATGTGTGTGTTGTGTGTATGTGTTTCCATCAGAAAATCTCAAATAAGTCTACTTGCTGCAGTAAAAGCAGCATATGTTGAAACTTGGAGACTTGTGGAATCATCTTGTTCAATCTTGTCACTTTAAGGACGAGAAAACTGAATTCCAGAGTGGACATACCTACTGCCAGTACTCTTTACTGCTGGGGCCCACTGCTTTTCCTACAATGCTATGCTTTCATGCTATAGGAATCTTGGGGTAGAACCTCTTTTCATAAGCTGAGAAACTTGGGGCCACATCTACCCGGGAATCTCGAGGGCTAGAAACAATGGCTTCAAGGGACCACTCCAACCTTCCACTTACAGTCTGCCTGTAGAAAATATTTAATTGTGTATCTATGAGAGTGAGGTACTGTCATCTTCTGATCGAGTAATTTCAGGGAAAAAAACATATTCAGAGCTGAGTCTTAATGTGCTGAGTTCATTTGTACACTGCTCTTCTGTGTAGCACAGTGGACCCTGCTAATCACAGGAAGAGTAGCAAGGTGGTTGAATAGGAAACCTTGACTTACTGCTAACTAAAAAGAAATTAAAAATAAAATAATATGATCATTCTCCCCCCTCTGGAGCTAAAGAGCTCTGTGACATGCATCCAAAAGTAGATCCCCAGATCTATGAGTGTGACTGACAAAAGTTAGGCTACTGTTTTGCTCATTTTCAACTTGGTGAATAAAGTTTCCAATCACATATAGTCTTGTTCGAATTGCTAATGGATAGTAACAAAAGACACATTGAATGTGGAAACTGGAGACTCGGGTCCTAGATCCAGTTTCTTGACCAGGTAGCTAGGTCTCTGGCCACCCTTAAATATTGAATCTCTCTGGGTCTCAGTTCTTTTTGGTGTAAAATGAATGGATTGAAGTGAGCTTATGCTTAGGGCTATTTCCACATCTGAATGATCCTCTGATTTTAACAGTTTCAGTATTACTGCTATGACATATTTTTTGCTCTCATTGTTTAATTAACTTGTTCCTGGGTGTCTGGGGTTCAGCTCAATGTGGCCAATTGGCACTGGATGTGACTCCTCACAAAAACAGATTTTCTTTTAATACAAAGTGCTACTCACAGCAGAGATTGCACATAGATAAAGGCACATTAGTTGCTGCAATTGAAAGAAAAATCTCAAAATGTGTGTCCTATTTACCATTAACTTCATTTAGGAAGCAGAAGTAAGCAAATGCTATCTTTGCTGATCCCAAAGTTGTGTACTGAATTTAGATTTAGTCAAAAGTGAGGGCTGTGCACAAAGGATGAGGGCTGAGTGGGTGATATGGAGAGATACGGGCAGTAAAAACTATGGGGCCAACCTCACTGTGATCTCAGGACCTGAACACACAGGGTGTACACAGGTTTTTTTGTTTTGTTGTTTGTTTGGGTTTTTTTTGGGCCACACGGTATTACCTGGAACAGGGCTTCTTAAGAAAAGTAAAACAAACAACAACAACAAAAATCCAGACTAAGTTGCCAACTTGGGAAAAGTCCAGATATCTGGTTTCTCCTGAAACCTCAGTTTGGCAACCCTGCGTCCCGAAAGGCAGCACGTCAGCAAGTTGCTGGAGGTGTGCAACGGCTACCACTTTCATACGGGCTTATTGTCTTCCTATTTTCCCCATGATTCTCTACTGCCAACCCTGAGGCCTAATAGCAGCTGCCTTTTACTATGTTTCTTGGAATGTTACTTTCAGATAGTAAAGTTAAAAAATAAAATCTATTCCTTATATCCATGTTTTCATTTAAAGAATACAGGACTTCCCCGGTGGTCCAGTGGTTAAGAATCTGCCTGCCAATGCAGGGGACACGGACCGGGAAGATCCCACAAGCCCCGGGTCAACTAAACCTGTGCACCGCAACTACTGAACCTGTCTTCTAGAACCCGAGAGCTGCAACTCTGAAGCCCACGTGCCCCAGAGCCTGTGCTCCACAACTAGAGAATTTCCACAATGAGAAGCCTGCACACCACAACTTGAAAGCAGCCCCTGCTGGCCAGTAGAGAAAGCCCGTGTGCAGCAACAAAGACCCAGCACAGTAAAAAATAATACTAAATCTAGGCCAGGTGGGATGTGTGTTTCTTATACCCTCTCTGCTTTACATCTTATGTTATATGCCTCTCTCCTGCAAATAACTGAATTTTCAAGCCTTGTTCTAACTTAAGCTCTGTCTTTGACATAAGCAGCAAAGTAGAGAAAAAAAAATCCAGCTGAATTAGAGAAGCACAGAGTGTAGAATATTAGCTGAAATCCTCTTCCCCATTGAAATATATGTTTGATTGGATTGTGATTCCTTAACCAGTTTGAAGCAGTCAGGGCTAGAGTTTTGGAGATCTTCCCTATTTTGTGCCTTCCCTGGTGGCTCAGACGGTAAAGCGTCTGTCTACAATGTGAGAGACCTGGGTTTGATCCCTGGGTTGGGAAGATTCCCTGGAGAAGAAAATGGCAACCCACTCCAGTACTCTTGCCTTGAAAATCCCATGGACAGAGGAGCTTGGTGCAGGCTACTATCCAGGGGGTCGCAAAGAATCAGGCATGACTGAGTGACTTCACTTTCTTTCTTTCACTTTCCCTATTTTGTAGGGGAGAGCTAGGGAAGAAAGTACAGGCAGGAGGCAAGCAAGGCACTGATATGGGAGTGGAGACTCTTCCTCTGGCCTCTCTTGCCTGGGAGCCAGCTCACTAAGGATGCCAAGGAATGCCCTTGTGGTAAATTTGCCAGAGCAGTTACTGTCCACAATTCAGCTTGCTCTAATTATTTGTGGTTCCCACTTTAACCTGGAAATCTCTCCAGAGACATATTTTGGGGTTTGAGGTTTGATGTCTCAAATTCTGAAGGGCTTGGGAAAACTTGGAAAGACTGCTGCAAGGAACTTTTATTAGTTACTTCTTAGACTAGAACCACAGTACCTGATCACTCCAGAAGGAACAGCTTAATAGTGAATCTAATTAAATATCCAAGTCTTGAGCTATGCTCTTGTTCTTGTGTGACCTTATTTCTCTCACCTTTTATGTTCTGCAGTTCTTTAATTAATGAGATTATGAAGATTTCAAAGGAACTACACACATGTGGCACCCTTAAAATGCTAGTATAGGCATGAAATTAGATTATGAAATTGGGAATAAAGACAAGTCATAGCATTTAAATTTAACTTCAAGTGAAGTTTTCATCGATTTTATTTTCAGTTGCTCCCTTATTCCCTCAAGAGAAAACAAAGCCTGGAGGTAGCAGGGATGAAATTGTTAAATGACTGTAGAAATTGGTTTGTTTTCTGGGACTCTTTTAGAGACATGGAAACACAGTTTTTGTGTGAGCACATGCTGGTGGGAATTTGATGAAATATTTAGGTAGGAAAAAGTCAAGCTCAAGACTCAGAGAAGCATGCCGGCACTACAATATTCACCCAGTGCTTAGCCCTCTTTGGTTGGGAAACGACATGAGAACAGTCTTTGTTTTTATATTCCAGTTCATTACTGGTGGGACCTCAGCCAACAAGAAAATGCTGTCCGAACAGCTTCAGAATTCAGACAAAGAGTCACGTCAGTTCTTATTTTAGACGAACTGGTTCTGCCGTTCCTCTTTCAGAGAAGTACAGTGGGTTTCCCCTGGTGAGCCCAATTGAAAGGACTTGCTTCCACTTGAAAGACGCAGTAAACATCTGGCAAGTGAGGAGAGGTTGGAACTGTGTAGAAATCTTGGAAGAAACCAGGAGCCGGAGGCATAACTAACTAGACTCAGGGCCAGGGTCACTGGATTCATCATGACTCCTCTGTTCATCTGACTTTGACCTTGGCTGTGACTTGATTATGTGTTTCCCTCTGTTCAGTGGGAATGATGAGATGGTGAGTCACTTTTACCATTGAGACTATTAATTGTGAATAACTAAAAATCCCTTTGCAAGCAAGGGCTTCCACGGGAGCCCAATTTTGCTAAAACAGTTGGAAAAAATTGGTAGTGTACACATTTCAAGGCAGTAATAATAAACTGTAGATTTTGCTGTACAAGGAAATACATCCTTCAAGCTTCAATACATCATTCCAGGATAACTGTGAGCTTTTATTTGTTTACTCTGCCACTCCACTCAGAATGTAGGATCTTGGTTCCCTGACCAGGGACTGAACCTGGGCCCCCTGCAGTAGAAGCACAGAGTCATAACCACTGGACTGCAAGTGAAGTCCCTGTAATTTTTTATTATTAAATGTACCCCATGGTAGAACACGGAGTGCAGAAGCAGCAGGTAAGGCCAAAAATAGTAAAAGAGATTTTCATCTATTCACTCACTCAACAAACATTTACTGAACTCTTTCTATGATCTCTGCACTGGGTTGGAAATAGTACTTAAACACATATAGTCTTTGTCCTTATGAAACTCATTGCCTAGTAAAGATAGAGAAAATGGCAGTAATAAGTTCTAATCCCAGTAGTATGGGCAAGGAACCTCTTGTGTCTTTTTACATCTGAATCTGAATTTTTACGTCAGAAAACTGGCATTGTACATAACCCTAGAATTCATTCTAGGATTAAATGGAGTATTTCAGACAAAGTACTTAGCACGATACCTGAGAACAATGAGATATTTCTGGAAATAGAGAATATTTTTTTTTGCAAGCTTATTTGTAAAAAAATCTAGATCACTGGAGGAATTATTATTAACTATTGGAAGACTTCCATTGATAGAGGTATGAAAAAAAAAGTTCAGAATTAGGCAGTTTAGCTTTGCACACAATTATAGCTTGATACACAGTGTCAAAGAGGCATCTTGGTAGGCTTGAAAAAAAAGAAAGGAGAGCTAGAGTCTAGTCTTGGCTGTGTTACAATGTAACTGTTAAATCTGGGAAAACTCTCTTTATGGGTTTCAGTATTTTCAGCTATTAAATGGATTGGTACTTGAATCTGTATCCTATTCCAGTTCTAAATTTGATGATCATCTATAACAAATACTATTAAAGTGTTAGTCACTCAGTCATGTCCGACTCTTTGCAACCCCATGGACTGTAGCCCCCCATGCTCCTCTGTCCATGGAATTCTCCAGGTAAGAATACTGGAATGGGTAGCCATTCCCTTCTCCAGGGGATCCTCCTGACCCAGAGATTGAACCCAAGGCTCCTGCATTGCAGGCAGATTTTTTACTCTCTGAGCCACTTGGGAAGCCCCAAAGTATTATTACAAGTAGTAGTCAAAATACTGTGCTAGTACTAATTTCTTTTAGGTGAGGATGAAGACATGAGCCACTGATAATGAACATCATTTATATGTATAGAAGAAGATAATAACAGAAAAGAAAAAAAATATCCCAGACTAAATTTTTGACAGAAAGATTAATATAAATGTGTGTATACATGTATTTAATAGTATTTCAGATTACCACTGATGGTGTTACTTAAGAAAATTGATAAGCAAATCAACTTAAAAAAATATTTTTTAGCAGTGCCATGCAGCATGTGAGAACTTAGTTCCCTGACCAGGAATCGAACCCTGCATTGGAAGCATGGAGCCTTCGCCATTGGACCACCAGGGAAATCCTTGATAAGCAAATCAGACCACTGATTAGGAATACGCTCAAGCATAGTGGAAAGTATGCGTGGAATACTTCAGTAGCTGAAAACCAATCTTTTTAGAGAAGGCAGTCCTTGAATAAGATAGATCAGTGGTCCTCAAAGTGCAGTTCTTGGGCCAGCAGCATTAGCATAACCTGGGAACTTGTTAGAAATATAAGTTATCAGGCTATATCTGTCCTGTTTAAAAAACAAAACAAAACAAAAAAACAAAAAAACAACTGAGCGTGGGGCCCAGCAATCTGTTTAACAAATCCCCCAAGTGATTCTGATGCATGCTTACATTTGATACCCACTACCAGTCCATTCTGAAGGAGATCAGCCCTGGGATTTTTTTGGAAGGAATGATGTTAAAGCTGAAACTCCAGTACTTTGGCCACCTCATGTGAAGAGTTGACTCATTGGAAAAGACTCTGATGCTGGGAGGGGTTGGGGGCAGGAGGAGAAGGGGACGCCAGAGGATGAGATGGCTGGATGGCATCACTGACTTGATGGAAGTGAGTCTGAGTGAACTCCGGGAGTTGGTGATGGACAGGGAGGCCTGGCGTGCTGCGATTCATGGGGTCACAAAGAGTCGGACACGACTGAGCAACTGAACTGAACTGAACTGAAAGAGACTCTTGTCCAGATAAGTACTAAAAACTGAATAAAGACTAGCAAGCAAAAGATGAGTTTGGGATTAATTAATTCCTTCATGTATTTATTCAGAATCTACTATGTAGTCCAGTGGTTAAGAATCAGCCTGCCAGTGCAGGAGACAGGGGTTTTATCCCTGGTCTGGGAAGACCCCACAAGCTGCGGAGCAGCTAAGTCAGTGCGCACAACTATTGCGCCTGTGCTCTGGGGCCCAGGAGCCACAGCTAGTGAGCCTATGAGCGCTACTACAAAAGCGCATGCGCCCTAGCGCCAGTGCCCTGCAACAAAAGAAGCCGCTGCAATGAGAACCCCCGAGCATCACAACTTGAGAGGAGCTCCTGCTTGCTAAACTAGAGAAAGACCTCGTGCAGGAATGAAGACCCAGCCAAAAATTAATCAATAGAAATGAATATAAAAATCACTTTGCTTGTGTAGGGCGGTAACAAGATATATGCTCTGAAATAAAACGAAATGTCATGATTGACAACACAGGAGCCTAGGGAAAAAAAGGATCATCAAAAGTTAAAATCAGAAAGAGATCACGTCTCTGCTTCCTCTAACCAGTGATGAAACCCTGAACATACCATCTTCATTCTCTGGATCATGGTATCTTTAGCTGAACCAGAATCAGAGATTCATCCAGGAATTAGGAGGTGGTGGGCATATCAAAATCATCTAGAAGGTTTCATTCAAAACAAGGAAATGTCTCCCCCACCTTGTCTTTAGAAAAGTACTATATCCTTTCCATGAGCTGGGATTGAGAGAACAACAACAGAGAGAGGGAAAGGAGGGTGTGGGGAAGAGAGAAAGAAAAGACAGCTGGACTTGAAGTCTGTCAACTGACTTTGGCCAGGACCAGGTATGGTCTAGGAAAGCAAATTGGGTGGAGAATTGTGAGTGAAGAGTTTTAAAGGTTAGGTGGAATGATCTGGGGAATGGGGCCATTTGTAGACTGAAAATTAGCCCTATAGACTCATTGCTGGAGAAGTAGCCTCCCAGGGACCACGTGCTTTGGCTGGATGGTTAATAGAAACAAGATCTGAATAAACACAGTACTTTTCTTCCAAGGATCTGATCTCCATTGTCTCTTTCGCTCTCTTGGCTTCTCCGTGAGATAGGCGTGGGTGGGTGCTATTTCCCCATCTCATCGTAGAACAGGAACACCAGGAAAGCCACTGCCTTTGATTGGAGCAAGCACCATCAGTAAACAAATATTTATTAAGTATCTGACATTGTTTTTTTTAAAGGCATGTGTAGGGATGGTCCCTTCATTTAGTCCAAGGAAAACTCAACAAGTTAAAGGAAAATTAAGATTCTACTGCTTGTCTCATATCACTGGGAGGGGTAGTAGGGATATGGGTTCAGTACTTTTTTTTTTCTGCTAAACACAATTCTCATCATGACACATTCCTGCCCTTCCAGGCAGTTCTTGCAGCCTGTCTGTGACCAGCTATGAGGACAGGTTGTGGTAATGGGAGACCTCAATTAACCAGGAAAATTGGTTAGATTAAGTTTTGTTATTAAACAAAGTCCAATCAGAAAAAAAAGGTTTTGACTCTGCTGTTTAAATTAAAAAAAAAAAAAAAACAACCCTGAAATAAGAATAATGTAGTGCGTGCCCTCAGTTGTGTCTGACTCTTTGTGACCCCATGAACTGTAGCCCACCAAGCTCCTCTGTCCATGGAATTTCCAGGCAAGAATACTGGAGTGAGTTGCCATTTCCTTCTCCAGGGGATCTTCCCACCCAGGGATGGAACCTGGATCTCTTGGTGTCTCCTGCATTCGCAGGTAAATTCTTTACCGCTGAACCACCCAAGAAGCCTGAAACAAGAATAATAAAGGAGTGCAAGCATTTTATTTATTTTTTAATTAGAAGGAAATTGCTTTACAATGTTGTGTTGGTTTCTACCATACAACAACTCAAATCTGCCATAATTATACATATATTCCCTCCCTTTGCAAAGAGTTTTAAAACTGTGGATAGGAGATCATTGTTCTAGCCTTGCCTCTGCCATCCAGTGAATGCTATGACGTTTGACAAACAAGTTAGGCTCTTTCTGACTCAACTATCTCCCCTGTAAAATGAAGGGGTAGTTCCAAATAATTTTTATGATTCCTTTGAGTGCTCTTTTATAGTTCTATGCTTTCTTTCTGATGGCCAGGGACATCATCATTCCAATATGAGCTCATATCCAGGACTGCAGCATCAGACAGAGGAAGTGAAAGAGAATGGGTCCAAGTATGCCCCAGGAATAAGAAAGAAGCTTAGTGTTAACTTTTGGGGGAAAAACTTTGGTATCTGCTTGTTTTAATATATTTTCAATGTTTAATATATTTCACTATATTTGGTATAGGTTCATTACGATATATTTGCAAATCCAGTTATCTCAGAGTAGTAAGGTAGCAGATGATTTTAATTGGTTCCCCAGGTGGCGACAGTGGTAAAGAACCTTTCCACCAGTGCAGGAGACTCAAGAGATGCAGGTTCAATCCCCGGGTGGGGAAGATCCCCTAGAAGAGGGCATGCAATCCACTCCAGTATCCTTGCCAGGAGAATCCCATGGACAAAGGAGCCTGGTAGGCTAGTTCATAGGGTTGCAAAGATTTGGGCATGACTGAAAGAGTCGGACATCACTGAGCGACTGAACTGAACTGAACTGAAGCAACTTAACATACTTATTTGTTATAACTACACAGTGGACATAGACTGCTTGAGTAATAAGAAAAATAGTTACTAAAAAATGAACATTGGTAAAACAGAATCATTGAGGTTAAAAGCTGAAAAAGTTTATATGTCTAGTTCAATCCACTCACTTTCAGATTGGAAAACTGAGGCCCACAGAGATAAGTGACATGCTCAAATTCTGAACTTACAGAAGTGGCCTTGGGACTATTGACCAAGTTTCTAGTCTCTTAGCCCCAAAGTACTTCTTTTACTATAGTATACTTTCATCATGTTTTTCTATTTTCTCCTTGAAAAACAAAAAAGGTGACAAACAACAATAATCATTGGTCATTCTTGTAATTTAGATTCTGCTTAACCAAGCTCACATAATCCCCTGGCCAATCCAGCAGTGATGTCCTGTTCTCCGGGGGGCAGGGGTAGGGGGGCAATTTATCAGAATCCAGGCTTCACCAATAGGCTGTGGCCAAAATTCATCGGCAGCAGTAAGGTGGGGTGGCCACCGTTTTGGTGTTTGTGTGTCTCTGCTTGCCAGTGAACCTTACGTCATAATAGAGATCATTACTAACTTGTTCAAGAGACTAAACAGGACAGAGGAGCAAGGCAGAAAGGATACATGTGAGCCAAGGAGAAGAAGAGTAACGCCCTCGGCTTGTTTATCCAGAGACAGAAGCACACAGGATGCTAGTTAGCAGGGCCAGTGTGTGAAAACTCAACAGTCTCTTTATATCAGTTTCACTAATTATCCCACCCTTAATTCGGGCAATTTCAGAAAAAAGAGAGTCATTTCTGTCAACTTGAAGTTAACTGATTTTTATAAATAATCTAATTGCATTGGTACTCCGAACAAGAATTTCTTCTAGATAAAGAGTGACAAGCAGACCCAGCCGGGGCACGCGGCCGGGACGCCCCGGCCCTCCCAGCCTCTGTCCCCGGACCCAGAAGATCTAGAAGGAGCCGCGGGGCTGCAGCCCTGCTCGCCCGCCATGGGCCCGCACCGCCCGAGACGCAAGGAGGCGCCCCGTGAGCCCGGCTCCCGCCGCCCGCCGGCCGGCCCGGTCCTTAGGCACGTCCTCCCGTCCACTTGCTCGCCGGGGACGTGGAATCCTGAAGGAGATCCGAACTCTTCAGAAGACCACACACCTGCTGTTAAGAAAGACCCCCTTCTGCCTCCTGGCAAGAGAAATATGTGTTCAATTCACTCGTGGTGTGGACTTCAATTGGCAAGCCCAGGCCCTGTTGGCCCTACAAGAGGCGGCAGAAGCATTTCTAGTTCATCTCTTCGAGGATGCCTATCTCCTCTCCTTACACGCCGGCCGCGTCACGCTCTTCCCCAAGGATGTGCAGCTGGCCCGGAGGATCCGAGGCATTCAGGAAGGGCTTGGCTGAGCAGTCTCTGGTTGGTACCAGAGCTTCTGCCTGTAGCCAGCTCCAGATCCACGGAGTACAAGGTGTTGCCTGGACTTGCTCTCTCGAAGCAGAGTGTGCGAGTTGCTTTCGTAGTTAGTTTTTTTTTTAGAAGAAGACTGCATGGCTTTCCTCTGTAACAGAGGTAATATATGAGAGAATCAACACATTCCAGAAATCCTGAGAATAATTTTCAGATGAAGAGACTCTAAGGTTGACTTCACTTTGCAAATTATTCATGTGACTGATGATTTGGAAGAGATCAGATTTTCTAGGTTAAGGGGGAAAAGGATATTTACTAATTATTTTAAATCTTCTTGTACCATTTAAATTTTTTACCATATATATATATTTACTTTTATTTAAAACATGATGGAAAGAAATAAGAGAAGACCAGTCAGTTGCATGAAAGAGCCTGGCGCATCCAGCATACAAATCTCTGTCCTTCAGATTGACTTCATCGTTAACGGCAGAAGCAAGTTTGTATGTGGACTGTACCTGTCAAAAGATTATACAGCTTTTCAAAAACTCATTTGGGATGAAAACAGAAAATTGTTAAGGTTTGATGTTCTGGGTCCTTCTGGTAAATTCCTGCCAAAATCATTCAGAAATTCCAACTTGTAGAATTTATATTTTTTATTTGCAAGTCATAGAAGATGTATCATAATTTATACTTCAGAATTTTTCATTCCAGGATTTTAAAGAGCCTTTTCAATGTTTTTATAGGTATTTTTATAACTTCCTTGTGGAGAGATAATAAAAATAATTCTTAATGAAAAAAACTTGAAGCAAAGTTACTGTTATACATAGATTATACTGTGTTCTCTGTGTGTTAGCATTAAATTCTTCATTTGGACACTTTGCCAACAACCACAATTTAAACAAGAGAATTGAAGGATGTATCTTTGCCTCCAGTGGAGTAGGGTATGAGCCGATAAAATCCTTGCCCTTCTCTTTTAACTGAAAGCAGTTTAAGAGACTTCCAGGGAAATAGGAAGTACCATACTGTGTGTGATAATGATTAGTGAGGACGGATACTAATAACGATGTGTCAGCCAACTGAATTCAAACTAAAGGGAAGGACCAAGTTCTGTTGTTTGATAAATTTTAACCCTTTGTAAAAACCTTTTCCTGTTCAACATCAACTCATTTTTATGTAAACATTGGAATAAAGCTTATCTACGAATACATTTAAAAAAAAAAAAAAGAGTGACAAGCAAATGCCCTACAGAATGGCAAATGTTTGCAGGTGGATCTGATAGGGACCATCTTTACAAGGAGACCAAGTTAACTGAATACTTTTGGCTTATGCTGTGAACAAGTTTCCTCAGAAACAAGTCCATTTTTCTGATCCTCATATGTAATTTTTATAAATAAATATTTCTTATGCTTTACATCTGCGTGGAAAATTTGCCTCCTACACAAGCCCCACCTTCCAGCCAGGTCCAAATCTCTCACTACCAATGTTATCATTATCCTTGGGAGTCCAGCTGCTTTGGGTTATGAGGATTTTTCGCAAATATGAACCGAAGGGAGCAAAACATAAAGCACTTCCATTTTTTTCCTTCCCATTTCCCCAAGTTAAATAACAGTTTATTCTGCAGGCTTTCAAATCACTCCCACAAAATTGGCAATCCAAGACAATCGACACATTCATGCTAATCCACCCAGAAGTAAATACACTGTGGTAAAACTGTGACATTTGCAAAGACCATAGCTCCCCAATTACTGAAGAATTAACTAGGGATATAATGAGGGAGGGCCAAGTGTGATTCAGCCCAGAGGGAAGTAGTCTTGCCATCCTGTTTCTATCCTCAAGTGAAAACTTTCTATACATTTGAGAATTTAGAAGTGTGGCTCACTTTGACATCTGCTTTAAATAAAATTGTTACACCATATTTTTCTTGGGTTCAACCTAACAGCTGCCATAACACTCCTAAGAGGTTGCTGGCATCAAAATATTTCTCAATTTAGCCACTATTGGAACCTGCTCCAACCCTTGCAGGGACATTTGTGTCATGAAACCATAGTCCATTGGGTCTAATATTTGTTGGATGTTCACTGAAAGGAAAGGAGGTTTAGTCCGTGTAGATTATGCTGGATCCTGGAATAAGAATGAGCAACCTGGGTTTGAGTCTGAGACTTGCCCTGTTGCTAAATAATGGCACTAGGAAGAACCAATTCGTTCAGCACTGTACAAATTACTTGAATTTTTAATTATGTTTTTGCCTTACACTGACTCTGTGAGGTAAGGAAGTCACTAGCTCATCATTCCTGTCTTATAAATGAAGCAGCCCAGGCTCAGAAAGGCTGTAGTTGCATGTTATCTCATAGCAGCCATTCCCATCATGATGCAAACAAATTCAGATAGAGGTCCAGAGAAGGCAGGTGTTTCACCTGGCACCACACAGCAAGTCTGATGCAGGACGAGGCGTAATTAGTCTGGAATTTCCAGCCCGTTGCTCGGGTCACTGGACCATGCTGTCTCGGTGTGTCCTGCCTTGCCTGGGAGATGAGTGACCTCACATTTCATCCCCTAGGCCAGGAAACTGTTTCTTGGCCCTGACTGGGTCAAAGCGAGCATAACAACCATACCCAGGTAGTTGGGAGAGGAAATAAAACACTAATGATGTTCTTTGCAGTTATAGGAGCATCTCCCGTCCCTATAAATGGATGGCTTGGGTAGACTACTCTGTGGTAATAATAAATAAAGACTTGAACCACTTTAATCTCTGATCCCAGTCCACCCACAGGCTTCAGAAAAATGCCTGACCAAGCAGACAAGTTCACAGATATCAGCCTGTGTCCGATCAGGAAGGGAAGAACATTCTGGAGGCGTGGGCCCTCAGGGAGAAGGCCTAGTCCACTCCCAGACTGCTCCTAGATTGCATGCAGGCAGCCTGGAGTTACGGCTCTGCTTTGTCTGGAGCATTGGACAGTAAAATGCAATAGTAAGAAGTCAAGAGGAATATTCTTCTCTCTTCCACTGGACACTTGAGAATAATGAAATATGTTTTACTAATATACTGTGTGCAGGGCCAAATTCAAATATCTAACGGGTGGTGCAAAACTTTACATGACAAACCTTCTACTCCCAAGATATGAACTGAAAATGATAAATAATAGTGAGGGGGGAAATCTATTTTCTTGAAGATAAGGCGAAAAGAGAAAGAGTTGAGAAGTGTAGAATATAGATACTGATGTTACAGTCGCTAAAAGCACCGTTTATAAATCTGAACTTACTTAGTTTAGGAACAAAAGATGCATTTTGTGCAATTTGGTTTTGTTTATGGAGTGGTCATGTTTTGTGTGTTCCTGGAGATTAAATCCAAAGCGAAAAATCTAGAAAGATATGGGACAAAGAAATTCTCCCAGCAAAGTCTTTAGAAAGAAGGATCTTTTGCTGACTTATTTTGCTATTTAACTCTAAGAACTTATATTTAATTCCTTTTTATAGCTATTCATTAACTTTAACAGATTGCTCTGGATAAAAAAAATGATTGTTGTGGGAAAAAATAACAAAAACATATATACACACAAAAAACAAACCAAAAAATTCCTGAGAATTTCTAAAATCTATCAGATTAAACCTACCTTGTCTTATTCTTTTATTTTCCTTCATTTCATATTTAGTTTTCTTCTACTTATTACTTGTCTAATGACTTAGTAATTTCTGTGGCATTTTTCCCTAATATTTGACCTGAGTACCTATTCCCTTTAGTTGCCTTCAGGGGGACCTCTGTGTCCTTTTTGATTTTAAGCCTCTCATCTCCCCAGCAGAGAGGAAATAGTGGGGTGAGTCTTGTGCTTCCTGGCCTTCAGCAAATTCATAGTTGTCATGTATATAGGAGCTCCCTGGCTCCCTGCTCCCTGGTGTCCCTTTGGAGCTGTGGGAGGAGAAGAAAAGAAAAACTGGAACGCCACTCTAGGATAAAAATTTAAACATTTGGTTTCTGGTGCTCATTAATGAATGGTATCTAATATTTAACTTGTCTATTGAGTAGATATGAGAAATAGGGGATTAAAAGAATAAAGATAAAATGATTTAAATATAAAAGATAAGATGAGGAAAACAAAGCCGTCAGTGACATTTTATTAAATTAAAAACTTTGAATCTTGTGTGTATGTATTTTATTCCTCTTTGTGTCTGCTCACTTTTCATTCAACATTGAATAAAATTTACTATAATATGTCAGGCTCAAGGCTTTATACTGAGGATTCAGAAATGAATGACATAGTCTTTGCAGTATTTAGGACAGGCATTTCCAAACACTGTTTCATTTAATTTTTTTTCAATAATACACTAAGGTATGTATCTTTATCCCTATTTCAGAGATGTAGGAATGGTCTTTGAAAATTTAAGCAACTTGCCTGAGGTCAAGTAGTGAGTAAATGGAGAACTTGGAATGGCTCGATGACCCCAAATTCCATACTCTCTCATGCTAGCGGTACCGGCTATTGCCTCCTAAAGAATCTAAGGCAAGAGTGTAATATTTTAGAAGTGGTCCAGAGAAGGGTAGGGGAGTGAAGAAGAATGAGAAAGTGGAAAGTGTGAATAGTAGAGGAAAGGGAGAGCACGCCTGTTGAAGCGGGGAGGCAAAGGCAGGCCTGAACTTGGTGAGTCAGGTGTGAGTGTGTGCGTGTGTGTGTGTGTGGTGTGACAGGTAAGTATGGAGGTGGCGGGGGAACTTAGCTAAGCAGGCACTGCTGTGAGCTTTGGTAAAGACTTGAAAACCAGACCAGAGTTTGAATCTGAAGTCAGATTTTGAATATGAGATTAACCTCTCCAGCCATCGGAGGATGGTAAGATTGGATTTTGACGGGAAAAATAAATTCTCAATGCAGCCATCTTATAAGTAGTGAGAAATGGGGTTGTTCACTATTTCAAAGTCCATCTATAATCATCTATTCCTAGATTCCTCTGCTGTTTAAATGAGACTGGTTTACTAAGGTCTGAATGAAACCTACATGCTTGAGAACTCCCCTTGGAAAGGATTTCAAAGATCTCACATAAAGGGTATCATATTGGTTGAATCTGGAAAAAAGAATCAGAAGATAGTTACTTAACAGAGATTTGTTGAGCATCTATAACATGTGAAGGTTTGTTCTAGACATGGTTGAGAACAAGATATATGCAGAAAAAAGTGTAACTAGACAAACAGGGAAATCTTGATACATGATATCACAGCCACACAACAAGATACTTTCCGTTGCTATGAATTAATATGGAAAGTGGTCCATGAGATAGGACAGAATTGATAAGTGTCATGTAGGTGGAATAGGGTACTGACCAGGGGTATTTGTTTGTTAGAACCAATGGAAAGACGTAAATGACTCTCTTTTGTGAACTTAAATTCTCTGTATTTTACAGAAAGAAAAATTGATAAAGATGAAGATTATCCTGATGAAATGGATGATGATATTGAGGATAACTGGGAAATAATGAGTCTGGCCAGTAACTGTTCTTTTTTTTTGAGCACAGAGAGCCTAAAAACTGACAGTATCTGAAGGACATTAAGCTGGTTGCAAACCAATATTTCATTTACTACACATATTTTTCATGTTAATAAACTTTGGCTAGTAGGATTCCTTGGGGCAGGGAGTATATATCCTGAAAAGAATATTGAAAAATTAGAGAAACATTCTTATTGCTAATGATTTGGTCAACTGAGAGTGGGTAATAGACTTCATTTCTGTTTATTGCTAGGCATAACATGTTTTATTCCTTAGAGTAGAAAATATGAGCTTTTGATATCACTGCTTAGTATAACTTAGTATAATTGACTCTTCTGAGCCCTGTTTGAACTTAGTGATTCATCATTTTTCAAATTAGTAGGGACATGGTTAGGGTAATCTGAGTCTGTAATCAGTAAAACCTTCTAAATGCCTTCCACAATAATGGATTAGGCTGTCATCTGTAGTATCTATTATTTCTGTTATCATCTGAGCTTAGGATGTCAATTTAAGCTCATTAGTTTAATTTTTAAGGTGTTCCTCCTTGCTTCCGACAGTCATAGGAAGCATGTCCACTTGATGCCTGCTGCCTTATTTGTTGAATTTGGCAGAAGTGACCCCCTTGTAAAAGACAAGATACTCAAGTGTCAAGCGCTTACAGGGTCATCCATCTTCTTCGGCCCTTCCACCCACTGGGGCTGGACCACATGCACCCACCGTTCAGGCCCCGTCTCTGCTTTCTCTTTGTCATTATGCTGTTGTCAATTCCGCCGTTTATTCAGTGATTAATCATCATTTGGAAGGTTCTGCTGGGAGTCAACAGAAAGGGGAGTATTCCTGCAGGTGGTTTCTCTCTGATTAGTCAGAAGTGATAATGACTTGCTGCTGGGGTTTTGTCATAAGGAAGGGAAGCCAGTGAATTCTTTTTCCTTTGCAGAAATGCAATTGAATTTTATAAACCTGGGAAATAAACTTAATTGCACAAAGAACATTTGGGTGGGTCTTTTAAAAATGTCCCCTTGAGACAGTTTTCAGCTAAAGCACCTTAAGAATCACAATTTGCTTACAGTCTTACCATTATTATTATTTTATATTTAAGGCATTAAGATGCACGTTCATGCCAACTTAAATGCCTAAAAATAACTCTGTGGAAGATGAGCTATCTAATGGTGTATCAGCAATCACTTCTCACTGAAGTAATATATTTAATATTTTTGACAGCCACAAGATGGATAATGTTGGTATTTAACTTGGTGCAGTATTACACTTTTATGTTATTTATTTAGGAAAAAATATCTCTGCCAACAAAGATTTCAGTTGTATGGTTTAAAGATGACTGCTTCCATTAAAAAAATAAAGTGTTGAAAAGGATGGACATGCTAGAAAATTTTCCAAAGAGACTCGGGCTCTGTAAAAAGCAGGGGTGTCTTTTTTGTGGTGGCAAAATGCAAGCCGTGAGGAAGTCAGCACACTTTTGACTGGTGGAGGGAAGTAAGAGACCCAGGGAGGTGGGGAGGAAGGTGGAGTGTCCTTCAGCCTGCTCCCAGCCCGACCAACCTCCCCACCAATTATTATGCGATTTCTAATTATTATGCAATCACATAATCATTATTATGTGATTTCTCAGTGAGCAGGCAAGGTTTCCAGAACCAGAGGAATAAGTCCTTCAGTGGAGAGTGAAAAGGAGTCTGAGTGTGTGTGAACCTTTTTTTTTCACTTCTCAGCTGATCAGTGTGAGTAGAAGGATAAGTGGACTCAGAGAGAATTACTCATTTCATTCTTACTCCTGTGGGCAAATTATTCAGAGATTCCAGATTCTGCTCTATGGATTTATTCCTTGTTTTCATCCTCTCCTAAAGTGGAGTTTCTCTCAACTGACATGTCTGGATAGAGGAGACTGAACATATTGAGATTCTAGAACCAAATACTTACCTACTTTGGGTAACAAATGATCTTTTTTGCACCCTCCCTCCCCTTCGCCACATTTTCCTGGGGACTGAAATTTTCCCTTCAATCTATGCTCTCTTGGTCTGAGGCTGAGCTTGGTTTTTGGAGCCCAGGAGCAATATCTGAAGGATTTCTGTGTAGGTGGAGTAAACAGTGGCCTGCTGGTGCGCATGGTGTATTTGTGTGTGCGTGTGTGTGTGTGTGTGTGTGTGTGTGTGTGAAGTGGGGAAGGGGTTTCTTTGTATGTGTGTATAAAATGGGGAGGGCCCCTCCTCCAGGATACAGCTGCCTCTTGGGCATGGAACTTGGGCCGGTACTGGGGCGATTTGCAATTCACAGCCTCAGCCATTCACTTCTTGACAGGCTGGTTCTGAGAACTGGGAGCAGATGTTGCCTGACAGGGAACTCGACAAGAGTGACAGCCATGCTGAGCTGCCAGTCTGGGAGGTGGTAGCTGAGAGTCCTGTGGTGGAGGATGGGTTCTTGAAGAAAATGGATCAAGAGTAGCCAGGTGTGTGAGGGGCAGGGTAAGTTCAAGGAGCAGCCCAGATTCCTCTTCTGGGAAAACAGCAAAGTACTGAACACAAGCCTCTGTGTTCCCTCCTGACCTTCTAATCCCTCTTCCCCCATCTACTCCCTCTTGGAGACTTTCTCCACCCTTGTATGTATGAGGCTGATGACAGCTTGAGTGTGATCTGTCTCAGGTGGAGATTGCTTTTGACTGGACATCATGAACTGGAGTGGTGATTCCCAAAGTGTGGTCCCTTGACCAGCAGTGCTGGCATCACCTGGGAATCATTAGAAATGCAGTTTTAGAACCCTAACACAAACCTACTGAAGCAGAAACTGAGAGATGGGAGCTGGCAATCTATCATAACAAGCTCTCCAGGTATTTCTGATGTATGATACAGTTCAAGAATCACTGACCTTAAGAGACCAAGCCTTGATCCACTAGTACTTGGGTGCATTTGTCAAAGAGTTGAGGCAAAAGGGTACTAAGGAGCCCAGAACTTTAATTAGCCAGAGTATTTCAACTTCAGAAAAGCAAAACTGTTGAAAACTTGAGCGGATGTGGTTTCCCTTTGTTTTTTCTAGTGCTCAGACTAGAATTTCTAATTGTTCTTCTGGAGTTGAACCATTGTCCTTTGTGAGCAATTATCCAAGGTGTGAATTAGGGAGAAAGGGGACTTGTATTGATTAAGCCCTGGTAAGCAAATGATGCTAATAAAGAGTACTAGGATACAGGAAATTTCCCATGGTTACCAAGCTGTTTTCACTCCAGACCCCTGCTTCAGGACTGACACCAAGGATCATCTGATGAAAGAGAGTGGGACCTTCAGAAAATCAGGTGTGTGTCCAAAGTAGTGGATAGTACATAGAAGTAGATCCTTAGTAGATTCTTATGGAACTGAAACCACTTGCACTTCAAGTTTCTTTGTAACTCTTCATTTATGCATCTATCTCAACCTTCTTGAACCTAATTTTATGGTTTATATAGGCTCTTGCAGTAACAAGTTGCAGATGAGGCAACACATTTACTACCCACAGTATAAAGGGATGCGTCCCTTTATTTATCCTACAGTGACCTCTTCCAAGTTTCAAGGGTGCTTATCCGAAATCTTAACTCTTGGGTTTGGGTGTTGATGCTTCCGACTTTGAGATAGTCTCTCTGTGATTGTGCAAAGATGAGTCAGTAGCATTGATCAGCGCTGCCACGCCTCACCAGGCAGGAAAACCTCCAAGGAGAGGAATGCCACCTGACTTCACACCGGGGCTGGGCTTACGTCTGCTAGGCTTAGTGGACTTTTCCATCATGTGGTCACAAAGACCCCACTACATTCCCCCTGAATCAATGCCTCAAATTTCACTGTGGACGCTCATTATTTTTTGGCGAAAACATGTCCTGTACAAGTATTTTCTCCTGCTGGATCTAACTTTCCTGAAAGCAAGGAGCATACATCCGTCATTTTTTGTTAGCCCCTACTCCCTGTTGTAGAGCCTGAACCAGTAGATTTGCTATGGCTCTTTATGCATACTTGTGTACATGTTTTCAGAGAAGGACAGCAGATTATTCATTTGTCCCAGAGTATGAATAGGATGTGAGGGGCATGTGGCTCTATATTTGGAGGCAAATGACTGAAGCATGCTCCTTACCATCATGAACGTTAAATCTAGCAGGAGAACAAACTTGTAAAGGAATTGCTTGACAGAGAGACAGCCGCCTTCAGTGGCAGAAGTCTAAGCATTTCTGATCTGCCCAATTGATCTGGCCAAACAGGGGCGACTTTCCTCCTCCACTCCGCTACGTAATGTCTGAGGGGAATCTCATCTTAGAAAAAAACTTTTGTTCAGTCGCTGAAAACCAGGAAGAGCAGGACAGCATGGGTACTCTGGTGACTGGGAATAAAAGACGAGGATATGTTGAAATTAAGCTAACATTTATTGAGCATTTACTATGTACCAGGAACTCTTTAGTGTGCTTAATATTTACTCGTTTCTTTGATTCTCATTGTAACCTTATGAAGTTTTTGTTTCTATCCCCATCTTATAGATGAGAAAACCAAAGTGCAGAACCATTAAATAACTTGCCAAAGGAGAACTAGTTAGTGAGTGGAAAGGCTGGAATTCAAGCTCAGACAATCTGGGACTTCCCCAGTGGTCGGGAGTCTGTCTGTCGAGGCGGGGGACGTGGGTTTGGTTTGATCGCTGGTCCAGGGAGATCCTGCATGCCAAAGGGCAACTACGCCTGTGCGCTGCAACTACTGAACGAATGCACGTGCTGCCGCTACTGAAGCGCACGCGCCCTGGAGCCTGTACTCTGCCGCAAAAGAAGCCACTGCAATGCCCACACACCACAACTAGGGAGCTGCGCCTGCTTACCCCAGCTAGGGAAAGCCCAAGTGCAGCAACGGAAAGCCTGTGCACCAAGGAAGACTCGGCGCAGACAAAAATAAATGAATAGGTTAGAAAAGTCCGAACCAAACAATTCAATTTCGAAGCCTGTCTCTGAAGCACTATGCTTTACTGCATCCCTGTAAGGGGAAAAGGGGCACAGAGAGGCAGGATAGGAAAATGAACTACTTCTGTTTTGTCGTTTTTCCCAGAGATGAGCCCAACACATCAGATAGCAGTTTTGCAGGGGATCAAGACTGGACATTTCTGGGATTCTGAGAGGGAATGCATGGAACCCATTCTCTAGGAGAACTCACTTTGTCAGGTAGGTCACAGAAAAAGGGTTCTTTAGAGGGAGATCAGAAGCTTCTTTTCAACTCCTGCAGTGGTCCTTGCCTCTCCTGTTCACCTCTTCTTAATAATTTGATCAGTCCTCTGTGGAAAGCACTTAGTTGCTATGGCAATGAGTACTCTATAAATATTAATAGAATAAAGCCAAACACAATATCACCCTGTTAATGCAGAGGCTCACAGAATTAGCCTTGAACACTGTGGTCTAATGATGTGCCACTCCATCATTTTGTTTTAAATCCCGAGAACACGTGTGCTAGCCCTGGACCTTGTAGTGATAGGGAATGAAGATCTGGAGTAAAGGCTGTCACGCTATTCCGGAAGCCCTGATCCACCTCTTTCCAAGTGTTGTGTGCATCGTATACATTCACTGTCCCAAAGGTTTTAGGGAAACTTGGGAGAAACGATTGTTATTCTGGTTCTTTGATATTATCTTTGGAAACTTAACTCATGGGATTTTTATCACTGAAGGCATACAGATTCATCTAATTTAGAGGAAAAAGGTATCTTAATGATGGGTTTAACTAGGAGTCTTAAACTCAAATGCCTACAGAGTTGAGGTCAACCAAGTAAGTGAGAAAGGCAGGCTTGCATAAAACAGTTGTGAGTGGTAGGCACTGTGGCATGTCCAGGGCTTGGAATCTTATTCTAGATGCAGTGTGTATAGAAATATTCCAGTTATGGAAATACACACCACATATATGTATGTATATATATGGGGTTTCCCAGGTGCCACAGTGGTAAAGAATCCACCTGCCAATGAAGGAGATGAGAGAGACACAAGTTCAATCCAGGGAAGGTCCCTGGAGTGGGAAGTGGCAACCCACTCCAGTATTCTTGCCTGGAAAGTTCCATGGACAGAGGAGCCTGGCGGGCTACAGTCCATGTGGTCACAAAGACTAGAACACGGACCAAGTGAATGAGCACTCAGGCTCATATGTACATATACACACGTACATATAAGCTAAAAACCTGTAATATTTCTACATAAAGATTAAATTGTGGGGAACTTGCTAGATAGATTCAAGTTTATATTCTATTATCTGTCAAAAAGAAACAAGAAAATATAGTTATTGAGACTCAACATTCAGGTCTTCTGGTTTATCAAAATCTTGACTCTGAGAAGAAATACTATACCTTGATTTTCTAAGTGCGTATGACTCACTTATTTTCTTCATTACCTAACAGGATTTTCCCTAGTCAGTATTACTTTTTAAAATCAATTAGCCTTCTCAGGATGGTACAAGGTCTTTTCAAAGCTGCTATTCTTCTCACAGACAAATCAAAATATTGTGAATAAATCTTTAAATAGTAGCTGTCTAATTCCATGGTTTAAGTTCAGTCTTTAGCACAATTTAAGCATCCAGTGCAGGCTCAGTAGTGAGATCATATCTCTCGAATTTTCCAAGACTATCTTGGTTTCACTAGTTCCTTGTTTTCATAAAAACCAACTATATTTTCTGCTTTGGGGTTCAGAAAACCTGGTGACTATATTGTTATCTTTTTTCCTCCAGCATCTTTTGAGGAAGATTTTTCTGTATGAGTAATCCACCCTGTTCATCTCTTAGCAGCTAAGTACCTAAAAAGGTAGTATTATTAAGTATTTGACATGTTAAGAATTACGGTTGTTACAATATGTAAGTTGTTTTCGGTTTTGCCTTCAGGCTCCAAGTGGAACTGAGTCACCATACATTAAAGCGATTTTATCTATAGGAACTGTTTCATCAGGGAAACAAATAAATTTGTCACTCCTTCTTTAATTTTTATAGTTCAAATAAATGTGGAGTGTGCGTTTCTCCCAGGAGAGAATCAATTATTGTTTTAGTTATCTTTTGCTCTGTATTAAATTATCCCAAAACTTAGTGGCTGAACATAACAACAAACATTTATTATCTCACTGTTTCTGTGGGTCAGAAATTTTGGAAGTGGCTTGTTGAGGTGGTTCTGGCTCGGGATTTCTCATGAGGTTAGAGTTAGATGTTGTCTAGGGTACCAGTCATGTGAAACCTTGACTGGGGTTGGAGGATTGAATTCCGAGATGGTTCAAAATGGCAAGTAAGTGCTAGCTGTAGGCAAGAGACTTAACTTCTTACCATAGGGGCCTCTCTACAAGGATACTAAAGTGTTCACATGACGCTGTTACTGGCTTCTCCCAGATACAGTGATCTAAGAGACAATGAGACAGGAACTCAAACATCTTTTATGGATCTAGTCTCAGAAGTTATAAACCTTCAGTTACCCAGAAAACTAAAAATAGAACTACCATATGATCCAGCAATCCCACTCCTGGGCATATACTCAGACAAAATTATAAATCAAAAGGATACATGAACCCTTATGTTCATAGCAGCACTATTCACAATAGCCAAGGCATGGAAAAAACCTAAATGTCCATTGACTGATGAACAGATAAAGAAGATGTGGTATATATATACAATGGAATACTACTCGGCCATTAAAAAGGATAAAATAATGTATTTGCAGCAGAATGAATGCAACTAGAGATAATCATTTTTTTTTTGAGATAATCATATTAAGTGAAGTAGTCAGAATGAGGAAGACAAATACCATATGGTATCACTTCTATGTAGAATCTAAAATACGGCACAAAAGAACCTGTTTACAAAATAGAGACAGACTCACAGCATAGAGATCAGACTAGTGTTAGCCAAGGGGGAGGGGTGGAGGGAGAGAGATGGACTAGAAATTTAGGGTTGGTGCAAACTATTACATTTAGAAGGAATAAACAAGGTACAGAGAAGTATATCTCATCTTCTGGAATAAACCATAATGGAAAGAATATAAAAAAAGAATATCTATGTGTATAGCTGAGTCACTTTGCTATACAGCAGACATTGGCACAACATTATAAATAAACTGCACTTCAATTAAAGCCAGTCATAATGTTTCATTTACACAATATCCTATTTTACATACAAGTTAGCCCTGTTCAGTGTGGGAGAGGACTATACAAGGACATGAACACCAAGAAGTGAGAATTGGTGGTATCTTAGAGACTGACTTCCGCAGATATTCATTTAACAATTCCTAATTGAATATTGTCAGCGTGACAGATAGGAAGAAATACCAAGTCTGGTCTGCCTTCATAGGGTCATAGAGACTAGGAAAAGACACTAGCCATCAAAGACAATGCATATTAAATAAGTGTTGGTCATTTCAGGCAACAGTATCTACTGAGAGTGAGCCTGCATGGAAATGGTCAGTGAAGGTTTCAAGGGCAAGTGTGATGCTGCTGAAGTTGGAAGGATGGATGAGTGATTAGAAAAAAGAAGGCTCTTGTTCTTCTTACTTCCCTCTCTGAGCCGCTAACCATTCCTAAAACAAAACACCAAATTATATCACCTGGGGTTTGTTGGTTCAAGCAGAGATGACATTTACTCTCTTTCAGGGACCGTTTTGAGAGTTCTACCTATACTGTTTCATTTACTCTCCACAACTTTGAGAGATGGGTTATTTTTTTATCCCTGTTTCTCAAGTGAGAAAACTAAGGCACAGAGATGTTAAGTGATTTTGTAAGGTTACTCATGATGTAAGTGATGAAGCCAGGGTTTTGACTCAAGAAGTCTGAAGAAAAAGAAAGCGTGTTATCTGGAGAATGCTGGAGTTCCTCCAAGGAGCCAAAGACAGATGAATAACAAGGGCTGTGGAAAACAAGTGTCACAGTAGCCCTGGGAATCACGTTTGCAGGAATGCATAGACAAGTTCTTCAGGGTGAGACATCAAATGAACTTACTTCATTGTCCTTGCTCTGAGTTCCCGAAAGAATCTGATTGGTCCAGCTTGTGTCATGTGACCACTCCAGTGGAGGAGACAAGAGAGTCCTTAATTGTCAGTCTCCCAGAATGTGAAGAAATGGAGAAGGGCTGACTCCAAGAAAGGTAGCCCAGAAAGATACCTTGTCTTAAACTCAAATAATTCTCTATTTTTAAAATTTTGTATTTTAAAGAACATGAGAATCTGAGTCTTAAACACTATCCTATTTATTTTTAATTTCTTTATGCTGCCAGTGTTGTCGGAGATGATGATACCACATTTCAGAGGGAAAATAGCACAACAATTGCCTTAGGCACTGAAATTGTTTTCTCAGAAAGGTACCCAATTTATCTTTGGGTTTCTGATGTGTTTGGGTTTCTAATTAGTTTGCCTGAGATTTTCCAGAATGCTATCCTCTGGAAATGACTATTATCTCTTCCTGCTCAGAAGCAATAGGTATCTAGAATTTCCCAATAATTTTTTTCATGATATTTCCCAATTTTTTTCCATAGTATATACCCATTTATAATTATTATTATTATCTATAATAAGTCTGTTTTGAAATTGAAACATCTCCAGCACTAAACCAAAATCCTTACTAGCACTTATAAAATAAAATTTCTCAACCTCAGCACTACTGAAATGTTAGAAGGGATGCTGCTGCTGCTGCTGCTGCTGCTAAGTCGCTTCAGTCGTGTCTGACTCTGTGCGACCCCATAGACGGCAGCCCACCAGGCTCCTCCGTCCATGGGATTCTCCAGGCAAGAACACTGGAGTGGGGTGCCATTGCCTTGTCCGTTTAGAAGGGATAATTCTGTCTTATTGGGGTTTCTTTTTCAAATGAATTCCCGTGCATTTCCGTATGTTTAGCAGTACCCCTGGTCTCATCTCACTAGATGCTAGCTATTGTTGCTCAGTCGCTCAGTTGTTTCTGACTCCTTGCAACCCCATGGACTGCAGCATGCCAGGCTTCCCTGTCCTTCACTGTCTCCTGGAATTTGCTCAAACTCATGTCCATTGAGTCAATGACACCATCCAACCATCTCATCCTCTGTCGTCCCCTTCTCCTCCTGCCTTCAGTGCTTCCCAGCATCAGGGTCTTTCCAACAAGTCAGTTCTTGGAATCAGGTGGCCAAAGTATTGGAGCTTCAGCTTCAACATCAGTCTTTCCAATAAATATTTAGGGTTGATTGACTGGCTGGATCTCCGTGTAGTCCAAGGGACGCTCAAGAGTCTTCTCCAGCACCACAGTTCAAAGCATCAGTTCTTCGGCTCTCAGCCTTCTTCATGGTCCAGCTCTCACATCCATACATGACCACTGGGAAAACCACAGATTTGACTATACGGACCTTTGTCAGCAAAGTGATATCTCTGCTTTTAAATATGCTGTCTAGGTTGGTCATAGCTTTTCTTCCAAGAAGTGTGCATCTTTTAATTTCATGGCTGCAATCACCATCTGCAGTGATTTTGGAGCCCAAGAAAATAAAGTCTGTCACTGAATTCAATTTTTCCCCATCTATTTGCCATGAATCACACTGCCCAGGTGTTTTATAAATCTTATAAATATGTCTGGGCTTCCTAAATAAATGTTTTGAAAAAGTTAATTAAGTGGAAAAGTCCTTAGATGTAAATGTGGTTCTAATCTTACTTTTGCCATCAGTCTAGCTTTGTGACCTTGGGCAGGTTGCCTAATTGCTGAGGCTCACTTAATTTATGAAATGGAAATGATTTTACCTGCTCCACAACTACCTTACAAGGATATTGAGGGTGTTAAGTGAAATAATGGATATAACTATATTTGACAATTTTATAAGCACTATACAAATGTAATATGCTGGCATTATCAACATTAAGAATAATACAATAATATATAATAAATATATACTTCTTGGGGCTGTATTTTTACATATCTTTATATCTGTAGAAACTACCACATGGATAAATATCTGTAAGGAGCTTCACAAGTGGTAGCTGGTGATGCTGATATGAAGTATGAATCTCATTCATTATATAAACTTAACTCTGATTATATACCAGTTAATGAATAGTTGTAGAATCAAATTGAATTTCAGATAATCACCCAAGAAGTCTGTATTATGACTTATGCACATGAATGCTGACACCTTGTGAAGCTATGAGATGTAAATATTCTATATGAAACATATTGGGGTTTCATACAGAATATTTATGGTGTCATGGATTTTTATTGACAACATTAAAGAATATTTTATTTTATACAGCAACACATTAAATAAGATGGAAATTCTAGTAAGATTTCACTCTGAAGTATATTAATATAAAAAAGAATGTGCACTTGGGCAGATTCATTTTCTTTTTTGTTTTTATTATAAAAGAAAGAGACAAATTCTCCAGAATACAGGAAGAGATTAATCTGAAAGACTCATCTTTCCCAGGTATTCCTTGAGTTTTAAAAATTGTTTTAACCAAGGTATAAACTCAGCTGACTAAAATTTGTTATTGCAAAACTCACAGTTGGTTTTGCCCTCTTGATATTGGCCTGATTCACAGTAATGCTAAAATTCAACACCATGGTAACAAATTTGTTTTACTAAAAATACTGAGATAACACAAATAAGACATTAAGCAAACTCATGCATTAGGTGAGTTGACCTTTCTTGAAAAATAAATATTAAGGAAATATTTAAGGGAGTCCCTTTCCCTCCCTCACCTTAGGGTTCACTTCCAGTCAAATATTGCTTTTGCTTGAAAAGAATTAGGTTAATACCTGTTAAATGTGGCAGTAAATTTTTACTACATATAATTAAGTTGTAAAACTAAATGGACTTTATGGGTATAATTTCCAATACAAGCTTTTATATTTTTTAATGAAAAATAATTGACTAGCTCATTGTACTAAATACTATACTAGTAACAGAGCTTTGAAACTATTCAGTTTGTTTTTCAAAAATGAGAAATTTAGAATGAGATTCAAGTCCACCTTAAAAAAGTGTGCAATATTTAATTAACAGCACTGAAATTTTTCTCTACTTAAATTCAGATTCAGAGTACATTTACTGACCATCTTCTGGGTTATCCTCTTCAGGTGTACTCACTTAATCTTCTAACAACTGACTGCTTGTATCTTCATTAGAAATAATAATCTGAGGCTCTTCAAGGTAAAGAAACTTGCCTAGAGTTACTAAGTTTTAACAGTGCTAAAATTAGGTCACCAGATTTCCTTATTGTGAAGTCGATACTCTTGTAAGTACGCATAGTCAGGGTGCTGGGGATTGGGGTACCATTATGGCAGTCCAGGTTGGACTTCCCTGGTGGCTTAAATGGTAAAAACGTCCGCCTGCAATGCGGGAGACCCGGGTTCGATCCCTGGGTGGGGAAGATGCCCCTGGAGAAGGCAATGGCAACCCACTCTAGTACTCATGCCTGGAAAATCCCATGGATGGAGGAGCCTGGTGGGCTACAGTCCATGGGGTCGCTAAGAGTCGGCATGACTGAGTGACTTCACTTTCACTTTCACTTTCATGGTAGTACCAACTTTCCTGAGTCTAACGTGCTAAGATCTGTGGACCTCATGCTGGACCAGCTAGACATGCCTATAAACTCTAAACTTCTATAAAGTTTCCCTGAATTTGACAAAAATAACTATTACTCTTGGCATGCCTATTTGAAAATGGCTAAATTTTATTTCAAGATGGTGGGCTGAACTCATAATTTTATTGGTTAAAATTGGTTAGTTTCTACCTGTATTATCTTGCAGAGGACAAGTATGAAATGCTCAGTGGTTGAGTCGAAGCTAAAGCCTCACTTCAGTCATTCATTCATCTGCATGCCTCTAGTTACAAGTACAAATCCATCTGGTTCTGTCAAAAGGTCCATTTTCAAAGAGGTACTAGACCTACACTATGATCAGACATGGGTAGAAAATAGTTTTTTAAAGTAACCAAGAATTCTTTTTTTTTTTGGTTAAAACTGGCTTAGCCTATAGCATAAACATACTAAGTGCTCTTAGACAGGGTTAAGGAGGAGGGTAAGGGCAGATAGGATGTAATGATTTGGCAAGCATTACTTTGCTGACTAAGGTCCGTCTAGTCAAGGCTATGGTTTTTCCTATGGTCATGTATGGATGTGAGAGTTAGATTGTGAAGAAGGCTGAGTGCTGAAGAATTAATGCTTTTGAACTGTGGTGTTGGAGAAGACTCTTGAGAGTCCCTTGGACTGCAAGGAGATCCAACCAGTCCATTCTGAAGGAGATCAGCCCTGGGATTTCTTTGGAAGGACTGATGCTAAAGCTGAAACTCCAGTACTTTGGTCACCTCATGTGAAGAGTTGACTCATTGGAAAAGACTCTGATGCTGGGAGGGATTGGGGGCAGGAAGAGAAGGGGACGACAGAGGATGAGATGGCTGGATGGCATCACTGACTCGATGGACGTGAGTCTGAGTGAACTCTGGGAGTTGGTGATGGACGGGGAGGCCTGGCGTGCTGCAATTCATGGGGTCTCAGAGTCGGACACGACTGAGCAACTGAAATGAACTGAACTGAACTGAAGGTGACATCGTCACTTCAAATTCAAGAGAAATCTGGTCTAGGCAAGATCTAGTCCAATACAGCAAGAATTAGACACAGGGATCAGGGCTGTGACAGAGCTTCTCAGCCAGTCCACGTCTCAGCATTTAGAAGACATCCCAGTGGAGTTAGGGAAGTCATATAGGTATTATTATTTGCTTATCCAATATTCTTTATGTCTTTCTTACTTGTAGATGGTGATATAAATGGATAATTATCTCTAATATGCATTTCCTCATCTTCAAGAATTAGAATTGCACCCAAATTAGCTGGTAATGGCCACCTAGAATGTATTTCTCAGCCTCCTTTTCAGCAAAGTGTGCCCATGTGACTAAGATCTAGTTAATGGTATGTAAGCAGAGAGATACATGGAACTGTCAGAAAGTGTCTTTAAGGTCTCCAGCTTCTCTTTCTTCTAGCTAGATGCACTAAAGATATGAATGCTGAAAAGGGGGCATCCATAGTGTGTTTTGGACTGGATGTTTGTATCCCCTAAAATTCATATGTTGAAGCCCTAACTCTACTGTGATGGGATTAGAAGAGCTGACTTTGGGAAGTTTTAGATAAGGTCATGAGGGTGGAGCCCCCATCCTGGGATTAGTGTTCTTATAATAAGAGGAAAAGAGATCAGAGCTCTCTCTTTCTGTATACACACAGAAGATCATGTGAGTGCATTGCAAGATGGTGACCACCTGCAAGTCAGGAAGAGGGCAGTCACCAAGAACCAAATCTGCTAGCAGCCTCCAGAACTCCTCTTGCTTCCCAGCCTCCAGAACTTTGAGAAATAAATGTCAGTTGGTTAAGCACCAAGTCCATGGTATTCTGTTATAGCAGCCCAAACTGATTAAGACAACATAGAAATCCCATGTTAAAGATGGTAGAACCAAAAGGTAAAAGGAACCTGAGATCCTGGTAATTGTGCAACCATGAAACCAACCTTGGACCGCTTACATTAATGTAAACCTAATACACTAATATATTAACAAACCCCCTATATTACTGGGTGTGGCAATGCATTCAGTAATAAAGCTGTGTTTTCTAGCCTCCCTTGAAGCTGTATATGGCAATATGTCTAACTTCTAGCCACTGAAATACAGTCAAGATTATGAAAGAATTCTGAAGTTTCACTGAAACAAACGTAGACAGCTAGAGAAAGGCCCTTGAGTATCCCTTCCTTTTCACTTCCTGCTGTTTGAAATGTAAAAGCGATGGATGGAGCTGCAAGGGCTCTTCCAGACCATGAGAGTCTCTGAGGAGCAGAGAGATGAGTATTCCTCTGTCTTTTCCAAGGTTCCCTGATGACTTTGTGAGGCCAATTAACCAGTACTGGACAATTTAAGTTTGGACTTCTTTTACCCAAAGAAACACATTTTCTGGGTTTAAGTCACTTTATTCTGGTTCCCATTTGGCACTAATGGTAAAGAACCTGCCTGTCAACGTAGGATACATAAAAGACTCAAGTCTGATCTCTGGGTTGGTACGATTCCCTGGAGGGGGAGATGGTAACCCACTCCAGTATTCTTGCCTGGGAAAGCCCATGGACAGAGGAGCCTGGTGGCCTACAATGTGTAGAGTTGTAAAGAGTTGGAGGCAACTTAGAGATTTAGCATGCACTCATTCTGGGTCTTCAGTTAGGTGCAGCCAAATCTAATCCTATCTGATAGAGCAGTTCATTAGAGTTATTGAGAAGGTACAGGAAAAATGGGTCAAACCCAGAGACCTGGGACATGGGGCTTGTGTCTCATCTGGCTGAGAAACGGTAGCGGAAGTATCAGCTTCCTGGCCACCACCTGGCTGGCCAGTCAGGGTCACTAATGGAGTTAGTTCCAGGTCAGTGTATGAACCCTGATCATGGGTGGGGAGGAGCAGCTAGCGTGCTTCCAGAGCAGGTACTCACAGCCTTGGCACACTGGGTCTTCGAGGGTCAGGCTTTCAGTGTCTGACATAGGCTGGACACAGGCAGAAACAGGCAGAGCTGACCTAACCCACGTCTCTTTAAGACACAATTAAGGCAGAACAATATGCAGGACATCTGTCTTCTCTAGGGTTGAAAGCAGCTGGATGACTCTCTAACATCCACACTTGTGAGACCCAGCTTTGCTCCTCTCTCTCTGTCATGTGTGGGCCAGCTGCGTCCTTACTGGTCCTCATTTTCCCTGCATTGAGCTCATTTACTCCCATGGGATCAATCTGACTGTGAATACTCTGGACTCCAAAGTGTGGGAAAACTGAAGACACAAACAAGTGAAGCCTCAGTGCTCAGGGGCAGAGAGTAGTGTCTTGCCCTCGCTTAGTATCATATAAGACCTGGAATGTGGTCTTGTTGCAGTGACTTCATAGTCAGAGACACTTCTAGACAGTGACTCTGGGAGGGAGCCTGCTGCTGAGTGAGAAGGAGGAAGGTCTATGTGCTGGAGTTCAGAGGATCCTGGGCTCATATGAGAACTATCAGCTTTGAGCTTTTATTATCAATGAGGTAAGGTGGGTGGAAGCATGCTGTGAAATACAAAGTGCCCTACAGATTATTGTATTAATGGGGAGAAAAACAACAAAATCACTGTATTCACCACTGTTACTGAGATGATGAGGTACTGACCCCCTTCAACCTACCCAGAGACTGCAAGCTGCCCTTTTGTTACTTTCTTTCCATCTAGGCTGCTTTTGGTTTATTTTAACCAAAGTTCATGCAGGTTAACAAAAATGGGGGGACTGAAACATTTAGAATGACTTGCCTCAGAACCTATTCCTTTGCAGGGGTGACCTGTTCAGAGTCCTATTGCAAACATAAATGACAGGTCAGTGTATCTTCAAAATTAACTATGCTAATGATGTGTGCTCAGTTGCTCTTGAAGTATGCTCAGTCGTGTCCTACTCTTTGTGATCCCAAAGACTGTAACCCACCTGGCTCCTCTGTCCATGGGATTTTCCAGGCAAGAATACTGTTGTGGGTACCATTTCCCACTACAGGGGATCTCTCTGTCCCAGGGATTGAACCCATATCTCTTGCGCCATGTCATTGGCAGGCATGTTCTTTACCATTAGCGCCAGCTGGGAAGCCCCTAGGTGAGACTAATGATGAGATACCCTAATTATGTATGATACATATTAATCACATACCCCAAATAACATGCTATTTACTACTATTTACCTCCATTTCCAAAAGTGTGTTCTATTATTAATAGGTGCTATGTGAAGAAATGGTATAGAATAATTTGGGAAAATGCTGGGTTAAGCAAAGTTGAGCTAGACAAGTATTACTAGATATATGTCAGTCTGGAAGAGGGTACTGTCTATATGTAAATCCTGAAGTGAGGGCCTTTATTATGCTCTACAAGGAATCTGACAGGATAGATAATAATTTTCTCTGCCTCAGGCTTGTCTGTCTAGATGCTTCCTCTTAAAATGGTTCATCTGGGGAGTGACACAAAGTCAAAGGAATAAATGAGATGATTCATGGGAGCCATAGCAGTGCCTGAGACAGATTTTTCCAGTGTTTTTCTATACTTAACATCCTTAGTCTTCCAGCCTTTCGTATATTCGGGAGGCTACTTCGTATTTTCTCTCTGACTCCCTTTTCTACTTATGATAGGCAGAGTCCACCCTACTTCCTGCAGCCTAGGTCATTGAGTAATGCAAAACTTATGTGAGTTTCTTTACTGCTGGACTCTCAGAACCTTAAAGTTCTAGTTTGCATTGTGATTCTTCAAAAGGCACTCAAGAGTGTGCCATTTTCCAAAAGTGTTTGATCCAGAAGATCCATCTCCACACCCCTTTCCATCTCCCTGCCAACATCTCTTAGGGTTGGTGTTCCATGGAACACACTGGTGGAAATGCTGATTTAGCTAAATGAGAAGACATCTTGGTGGTCTTGGTACAAAAGAGTTAATTTCACTGAAAAAAGGGAACAGTTTCCTTCCTGCTCCATGATAAATCCAGGTTATCATAACAGATTATGTCTTATCATGAATTCATAGCGAATTTTCTCTAGAGGACCATCACTGACCTCACATACACAGTCTCCTGTAACTATCCTCCAAGCTGGCAACAAGATCTGGGGACTCTGGTAGATGCTTGTGGAGCACTTTAAAGTGCTTATAAAACCAAATATGTCTTACCTTTATGCTATCCATTACATTTGCTAATGATTTAGGTCAACTGGGTAAGCAATGTGGTCATTGATAATTAATTTTGCTTTTCCTTATAGCCAATGACTTTAACCACCGGATCATTTGTATTTTTATACAATATGCAGTCTTCCAGGAACACACAAAAGCTTAATGGGTTTTATTATGTGCAATCCCTGATCCATGATTAACATGCGGTTTAATGAGTATAATTTCAAGAAAGCTCGAAACTTGAGGCCCCCTGCTGCTTCTACAAAGCCAGGCACTGGAATGAAAAGTTTGCCACACTAATGGGTTTTGAATGTTTTAAATGGAAGGTTATTCTCACATAAATGAGACTTTCCTTGAAAGCTTGTTAACAATGCTGATTTCTTTTCCAGTCCTAAATATTCTGATTCAGTAGGTCCATGGTGGGTGAGGCAGGAGCTTTTCCAACAAATGTACCAAGAAAATTTTTTAAATTTATTTATTTTAATTGGAGGATAATTAGTTTACAATATTGTGATGGTTTACACTGGGGCACACTTCTCAAAATAGTAGACTAGAATTTTTGTTTTTTTTAGGTTTATTGAGGGTGCAGGGAACTGGCTGCCCCAGCTGGGGAAGCTGGAAGCCAAGAGATTGTTCAGGGCACTTAAGCATGGTGTTTGTTTCTGGTTTCTTTAACTGTTTTCTCTTTCTGGAGAAACGTGGCCTCGCTGAAGCTGAATTTGAAAGGGAGGGTGGGATGAATTGGGAGACTAGGATTGACATATGTAACTACCATGTGTAACATTGATAGCTAGTGAGAACCTGCTGTATAGCTCAGGGAGCTCAGCTTGATGCTCTGTGATGACCTAGTGTGGTGGGGTTGGGGGAAGTCAGAGGGAGGTACAAGAGGGAGGGGATATATGTACACATATAGCTGATTCACTGCATTATACAGCAGAAACTAACACAACATTGTAAAGCGACTATATTCCAACTAAAAAAAAAGAACCAGAGGTATTCAATATTTGTAAACATTCCCTGAATGCACACACACAGCTTGCAGGCACACAGTTTGTCTGGAATTCTAAGTATGGAAGGCTATAGTGTAGCAAAAACTGGGCTTTCCAGGTTATATTAGATCTTACTTTCTGTAGATGCTCTTTCACCAACACCTGGCTGCGATCCTGTTGGCTGTTCTAAGAACCATAAGAAGATACACTGGAGCTATGCTTGACCTGCCCCTGTCTCTGTGGCCTCCATTCTTCCAACAATTGTCTGCATCCTTGCCTAAGTACACCATAGACTTCATTCAATCTGATAGCTGGGTGGACATGTCTGTTCCTGAAATGCTACGGAGTGAAACGATGGGTTGCTTTTATCTTACTCCAGTTTTCAACTGCTCCCATTGAAGTCGGGGGAAGGTGATGCTCAGTGATAAGATCATTTACTCAGGCCTCTAACAATTTCTGAGTACTTGGCTTTGCTTCTTTACTGGTGACTCTGGGTAGTTGTTTAACCTTTTAAATTTTCTAGGTTGAAAAATAGCATAATAATAATATTCCCCTTTCAGGGCTGTTTGGATTAAATGAGACAAGGTGAAGTATTTCACATCATTCCAGGCAGATGGGGCTCAAAAACTGTTAACTGTCTCTTCTTCCTTCTCCTCTCTCTCTTCATCTCCTGATCTTCCTCCCTCTTTCCTACTCCTTTCTCCTAAGTGACAGGCAGCTCAGATTCTATTTAGGAAGGATGCTTAGGGTATGCAATCAGGTTGGAGGAGGAAGAGGAGTGGGCTAGAGAAATTGTCTTAATACATTTGTTCAGCGCAACTTCCCTTGAATAATGTGTTTATTTGAGATGGCTGAAAATGGGACAATGAACATCCACAAGCTGTCCCTTGGTTCCACCAAGTACTATACCAAGGACCCTGGGAGATACGATGATGATGGAGACACTTTTTTTCCCTCAAGAAATACAATTAAGAGAGACATTTGTGGTTTGATGAGCTACTCATATATAACGCAACTTACATTGCTCAGGCTTCCCTGGTGGGTCAGACAGTAAAGAATCTGCCTACAAGGCAGGAGCCCTGGGTTTCATCCCTGGATTGGGAAGATCCCCTGAAGGAGGACGTGGCAACCCGGTACTCCAGTACTCTTGCCTGGAAAATGCCATGAACAGAGGAGCCTGGTGGGCTACAGTCCATGGGGTCGCAAAGAGTCAGACACAATTGGGTGACTAACACACACAGGTTACATTACTTATGTTAGAACAGAAATATCCTTGGCTGTGGCAGCACAGAGGAGGGAGCAATTAATTCTTAGATAATGTGTTATCTCTAATTCAGAATCAGGAAAAAAGGATCTGCCTGTCTGCTAAAAATAACAATACTGTCATGTGTATATTGCATCAAGTAGATTATCAGGGAGAATATCAACAAAGACAATATTGTATCCAGCAAAGCATAGCTACAGGCTCAGGAAGAAAGTGGTAGTGGGAAGGCTCTGAGGAGCTTCTTCCCTATAGCAGAGTTCTGATTTCACCCACAAACCTTGTTAAAGGAGTTCTGCTCTTATGCAGAAATAGTGATGGTGAAGTTGAGAGATACCAGGAGAAACCAGTGTTTGCCTTTAGTTATAGGCAATAAATTGTGTGGGAAATGCCAATTTCAAAATTCCTTCTTCCTACATGATTCAATGTGAGTAAGACAGAATCATTGTTGTTGACTATAAAATCCATCTCAAAGACTCAGAAATCATTAATGTCCAATAATACTGATTTGTTTTCTGTTAAGTCTGAGTCTTGCAGGTTCTATAAGTCTTTCCTTTGGCAGAAAATTCAATAATTTGTTATCACTGAAGGTAAAAGTAGTCTCAAAAATGTTTAGTTTTGTTTTGGTGTTATACACCTTTAGTCCATATAATGCTAGCTGTGTCTCCATAATTCTCTCCTGGAGAATTAATTAAGTTTCTTATTTCTGAGGTTTACTACTTGACTATGTTTTTGTTGGAGGTCTGCTGGGAATTCTCGTTTATTTTTGGTCCTATGGGAAAATTTTCTATGTTAAAAATTGCAGAGTGGAGAACCATAGACTGGTAATAATATTATATGGCAACAAGTTTTCTATCTTATTTTTAAAATGAAAACAATATTGGTAACCTCAAAACCTGACAGAAGTTTTTAAAAAATGCTTCCTCGAAATCTTCATCTGAAAAAAAAAAGTGCTGATTTTCAGACACTAAGCTCATGTTAAAGTATTCTTTGTTGAACAACAAACACTATGCTGTTCAGCAGTCAAAAATCTCATGATCTAATGATATTCACTGGGGCAAGCTCATGGAACACATATACATAAAAATATATGCATTTTTATGTATACATATAAATTTCATTTTTAATGAAATTATGTGTTAGTCACTCAGTTTTGTCTCACGCTTTGCAATCCCACGGACTGTAGCTCACCAGGCTCCTCTGTCCATGGAATTCTCCAGGCAAGATTACTGGAGTGGATAACCATTCCCTTCACCAGGGGATCTTACTGACACAAGGATAGAACCCAGGTCTCCTGAATTGCAGGTGGCTTCTTTACCGTCTGAGCCACCAGGGAAGACCATTTTTAATGGACTCAAATACAAAAATAGAATGCAATCTTTTAGCACAAGAGAGTGTTCCAATTTGGATACAAAATTGAGTCTATTTAAATATAGGGGATTTTTAAAGAGGGTTGACACAGAGCCTTCTTTGAGACAAACCCTGCTGGTTTTCATTTTGACTGATCAGACACACTCAGGCTAACCCAGGTGGGTTCCAGGTTGCTGATTTCCTTCTATTTGTGCACTTTGAAATTAAGGACACTTTTCAAGAAACAAGCATATTTTAAAAGCAGAAGAGGTAAAATCAGAGGGAGCCAATGGCACATTTTAATGTGTTACAAGTAATAATGAACGTCCCTAAAGGTCAGTCCTTGTCTCTCAGTCATTCCTCTTCAGTATTATTTCTTTCCCCCAGATTCCCTAGGTTGCTCATTTTTGTACAACATGCCTCCTTCTTCCCTACTGGACACCTAACAGATGAGGAATCCCAGCCCACAACTGGGCTGGGTCAATCAGATTTTCTCTCTTAAGATGAGAACAGAGGGACCTGGGAAAGAGAGTTGCAGATGCTTAACTGAAAGGTTTCTCAGCATTTGGGACTGTGGGAAGAGATATGTGTCTGTATAATGTTGTCGAGTCATAAGGGAGCTGAGAAGCCTTGAGGAAACAAAGAAGCTGCCCTGGCTTGAAAAGTCAACTCTTCTATCTCTGCGAGGATGCAAGGAGTGGGTAGGGGAGTCAGTTTCTACTTTTCAGTTCTGGTTCTGCGGTGGTGGGGGGGCGGGGACGGGTCCAGATGTCACTTCACTTGCTGTTTGTGGATTCTGTGTACTTCCCTGAATCCTTACAAACACCTTGCTACGTGTTTGCCTGGTGTGACTACACTTCTGTTATTTGTAACTACAAAAGGCTGATCAGGATGGAAATCAGGTTAAAAGTGCTATGGTTCTCCTTTTAGAAAATTTTATACATGGTCATGACTTTTATAGCAGTGATTGCAGCATTAAATATGAAAGCGGGATTAGCCTTTTAAAAAAGACAGAGAAAATTCCTTTCTATTGGAATTAAGGAGATGTTGACTCATCTGACCTTTGAGTGTCGTTTGCTAAAAGCGAAACATGATATTTGCCCATATCAAGAAGTGTTAAGGGCCAACCCATTGCCTCATTGAGCCTGCAGCTAGGTTGAGGGAGACAAATATAACACCTGAAACAACCAGAGAATAATTCAAGGCCGGTAATGAGTGCTAGCTAAATCACGGGGTGCTGACTAGATGGGCATTTGATCTGAGAAGAAGAGGTTGGAACAGACTGGAACCTCACAAATGAGAGAGGCAAGAGGTGAGCTTCAAGAAAGGAGGGCTCAGTCTCTGGAATGGGCAGCTAAACTGGGGTGAAGGAGGGTTTCAGCAAGGGCAGGGAGGTAGGGAGGAGCCAAGGATGAGGATGCTTGTGTGAGTGCTCAGTGTCTCTGTAGATGGGGCCCCACCTGACCCCAAGCCTCTGGTCCACTGGGCAGATGAGACACACAGAGATGGAAATGCTTCCGAGATAGATGCAAGGCAAGACATGGCCAGAAGTCAAAGATATGTCTTAAGAGTTATTTATGACTTGGAGGGAGTTTGGAAGGAATGAATGTACTGAGAAATGATGGGCAGGAGAATGGTTTCAAAACGAGGCTGGTATAGCCAGTGGGTCAGATGATGAAAAGTGTGAACCCAGGCTTGCAGTGATATACAACCATTGTTCTTAAAGTTATTTTGGTAATGAAAACATTTTCCTTCCTTCTGTCTTTTAAGCATTAGAACATTCAGTTCAGTTGAGTTGCTCAGTTGTGTCCGACTCTTTGCAACCCCATGGACTGCAGCACGCCAAGCCTCCCTGTCCATCATCAACTCCCAGAGCTTACCCAAACTCATGTCCATTGAGTTGGTGATGCTGTCTAACCATCTCATCCTCTGTCATCCCCTTCTCCTCCCGCCTTCAATCTCTCCCAGCATCAGGGCCTTTTCAAATAAGTTAGTTCTTCACATCAGGTGGCCGAAGTATTGGAGTTTCTGCTTTAACATCAGTCCTTCCAATGAACACTCAGGACTGATCTCCTTTAGGATAGACTGGTTGGATCTCCTTGCAGTCCAAGGGACTCCCAAGACTCTTTTCCATCACCACAGTTCAAAAGCATCAATTCTTCAGTGCTCAGCTTGCTTTATAGTCCAACTCTCACATCCATACATCTAGACGGACCTTTGTTGGCAAAGTAATGTCTCTGCTTTTTAATATTCTGTCTAAGTTGGTCATAACTTTCCTTCCAAGGAGTAAGCACCTTTTAATTTCATGGCTGCAGTCACCATCTGCAGTGATTTTGGAGCCCATTAGAATACTAGGGGTTTTTTTTTTTCAAGTATTTAAAAATTTATTTTAATTAATTAATTAATTAGGCTGCACCAGGTCTTAGTTGTGGCTTATGGGATCTAGTTCCCTAACCAGGGATTGAACCAGGGCCCCCTGCATTGGGAGCACAGAGTCTTAACTGCTGGACCACCAGGAAAATTCCAAATTTTATTTTTTTTTACTTCTTTACTTTTGGCTACACCACATGGCTTGCAGAATCTTACTTTCCTGACCAGGGATCAAACCAGTGCCCTTGGCAGTGAAAGCACAGAATGAAACCATTTTCTTATTAAGAAATCTTAAGTGGAAGCTCAGTGAACAAAATAGATGAAAATTATTAGTTCTGGCTGAAGTGGAGGAGTGGGTCTGGGACCCCCCTGGTAAATGCCATACCTCTTTCCCTACCCTTGAGGCTTGCCCGCAGTTCTTAGGTTTTCCTTTAGTTAGCTGCTTGAAAATCCGGAGCATTGGAAAGTAGAGGGCTGTCACAGTCAGGGATGGTGAGAAAGTAGCGATTGGGAAAGAATTCAGGTGTGAGGCGGTGCATCTCAGCTTGGGATGGAGGGGGACGTAGAGGGAAGAGAGAGGAAACAAGTCACTGTCCTACTTCCCATGTATTTACCAGAACTGATCGTTATACCTCTTTCTGCCCCTTGATTTTCCTTTCTACCAGCGGTGCTCACAACCTCCTTTGGAATACTGAGTGAGGACTTTTCAACAGATCCCTAAGCTGCAGTCCTTGTGCAGGGAATAAAGAAAAGTTAATAGATGAGCAGTGCCAACTGCCTAATTTTCAGGGTTCATCTCATAGGTGTTTCTTCTAGAAGTGTACCTGTCTTTCCTCTTCCAGATATAAGCTGCCTTTTATGTATTTCTGACATTTTACAGTTTCCTGCTTAGGAAGAAAGTGGGCTTCCCAGGGGGCTATATTAAATTGAACAGATTGTCAGGTAGCACTCACTGAAGAGTTACAACAAAAAAGAGGACCGCATTCATCTCTAGCTTTTTATTCATCTCTAGGATTCTTTTTTTCCTGCTTCCAAATTAAGTCTCTATTGGTTTTGGCCAGTTAACTTGGCTTCCCATCCTAAAACGTGGATCTACTTGAGCTGATTTCAATGAGAGGTAAGGTTATAATGACACAGCCTCTAAAGGGGACACTGATGGGCTTACTTATCCATCAGCATTCATAGTCTTTATTAACCAAGCGGAGCTGATTGAAATATCTTGGCAACCAATCCACATTTGCTGTATTGAAGTAATTTGGTGAATGGGAAAATAACACTGGTCTATGATGAAAGACTAATATGTGAGGTTCAGACAGTGAGTTCTTAAATTTACACTGTTGTTAAGAACTTACCTAAGGAAATCTACATACTAAAAAGCAGAAAAAAAAAAGCCCAACCTTTCAAGATGGCCATTATTTGCTCTCCAACAATCAGAATTGCCTTATGAAATTAAAAAGGGGGAAAACATCAACTGGACCAAATATTTCTAAGTAAACATTCTGAAGTACAGTTCTGAGTATGCTGTTCCTCTGCTCAAAATCTGTCCATAGGATAAATTCAGGCCTCTCTAAGGCTTGGCTCAGAACTGCCTTGCCAGCTGTGTCTCCACCTGTTGCCTCCACGTACCCCACAGACACCATTTCTCAGGCAGAGCTCCTAGGCCCCATCTCTGTGCCTGTGCACTTGCTGTTATGAGCTGCTAAGACATTTCGATACCACCCTGCCAGAAGCTTAAGGAAACTCCACTGTCTGGTTTATAGGCTGCTGTTCCCTTTTGTGAAGATGTTCATTCATTCAGTATCCCTGAAGGGGTGCTCTCTTTCCTTTGTCTTACTTTAGATGTTTGAAATGAGCTTATAGGACATTCCTGCTCCTGCCTAACCACTTTTTAAAAGATATTTGTGTGCATGACTTGTAAATCTCTGAAGTAGATGCTGATATATTGATAAATAGTGGGGGAAATGTGGGCTTTGGGATCAGCTTGATCTGAGCTCAGATTTTAGCTTCACCAGCTAGTATCTGGCTTGGGCAAATTCTGTATCTGCTCTGTTCCTCTATGTCATCTGTTAAATGAGGATCAAATTAATGATCTCCAGAGGGGTGATTATCAGTGGGGTTTCCCTGATAGCTCAGCTGGTAAAGAATCCGCCTGTAATGCAGGAGACTTTGGTTCAATTCCTGGGTTGGGAAGATCTTCTGGAGAAGGGATAGGCTACCCACTCCAGTACTCTTGGGCTTCCCTGCAGCTCAGTTGATAAAGAATCCGCCTGCGATGCTGGAGACCTGTGTTCAATCCCTGTGTCAGGAAGATCCCCTGGAGAAGGGAAAGGCTACCTGCTCCCGTATTCTGGCCTAGAGAATTCCAAGGACTGTATAGTCCATGGGATTGCAAAGAATTGGACACGACTGAGCAACTTGATGTTCACTTGACTTTCCCTTTTAGCGTAATTGGGAATATACAAGAGATCAAGAATCTGAAGTCCAAGTTCGGCCCCTAACTTCAAGGTAGGTGCTCACTGAATGGGATTTTGCTTTTTGCATTCTCTACATCATTTAGTATGGGTCCCTGAACTGTTAAGGTGCTCAATAACATTTTCCGAACTGAATTAAAATGAACAAGAGATTAGGTTTGGAGAACTTCCCTGGGGGGTCCAGTGGCTAAGATTGGACCCAATGCAGGGGGCCCTGGTTCAATCCCTGGGTGAGGAACTAGGGATTCCCCTAGTTCCCACATGCCACAACTTAGAGTTTGCATGCTGCAGCTAAGACCCAACACAGTCAAATAAATAAATAAAAATATATTTTTAAAAAGGGATTCGATTTGGGACTTTACTGGCAATGCTAACTCTTTTCAGATCTCTTAGTACTACCCTGTACATCAAAACACTAATTTACAAAATTGGCTAGAAAACAAAACATAATGTTTTACACATTTTTTTTTTTTTTGTAAGGTGAGGCCCACTTACTGGGATGCAGCAACCAAACAGGAATTGTGTTGAGGCCATTTTCTCTTGTGTCCTCCTGCCTTAGTCCTATAGGCCAGGCTCTTTTTTGGAGAGAGGCTTCTAGCTATGAGCTTCTACAGTGGGGAAACCATATATGGTATGCTGGACCCCACAGTGATTAGGAGAGCAGCATCTGGTTGGTGCCCAGGCTCTGAGGTGATGGAAGCCTTCTGCCTCCATAACCCCAGCTTTCCAACACGGTTCAGAAGATTAGGCAGTGCACTTCAGAAAGCCCTAATCGAGCTTCTGTGAACGTGCCTAAGTCCAGACAGTATAAAGCGCCTGACCGACAGCTAGAGAACAGCTTTCTTCAGAAGGGTGTGCCATTTTATTGTGCGTTGCTTCCAACTGAATTTTTTAAAGTCATAAATGCATACTTGCCTCCACTAGGCTTTTCAATTTTAAACAAGTACTATTTGTTCATTGTAGACAATTTGAAAAATATATAAAAGCAAAGTGGCATATCTAAATGTTAACATAGATTTATTTTAAAAATGATTACATCCTATTAATGCTGTTTTGAAAACTACATTTGTATCTCAATTTACTGTGTTCATTTTCCTATGTCAATTAATTTCCTTTGTCTTCTGTCACAGAGGTTCCATGCTTTACTTATCCAATTCCTTAGAGCTGAAAATTTTTAATAATGCTGAAATAAATATCCTTTCATATATGTCATTTCACATATTATTTTGGGGTAAATTCATAGAAAAATGATTTCTAGATAGAAGGTATCTATAAATGTTGCCAAATTATAATCTTTGTACCAATTTTCACTTTTCTATTGTCTGACAGTTATTTCAGTTTTGTTACTATCATAACTTATACTATAAAAAGATCCTCGAACATGATTTTTTCATACCTACTGTTTTTATAGGGTAAATACAATTGCAGTATCAAAAATATAAGCATGTTTGAAGATTTCACCCATATTGCCAAATTTCCTTCTAGAAAGGTTATTCACTCTCACCTCTAGTGATAAGAATTCCACTTATTTCTCAGGATGCTTGCCAGTAACTTATCATTAAATTTCTTTTTTGCTAATAAGATTGTCCAAGAACAGTGGTTCAGTATTTTGATTTGTATTTCTTTGATTGTTAATGAGGTTGAACATAATTTCATGTGTTTGTTTTCAGTCTTAAGATTTATTAATATAGTAACTCAGCTTTACAAGTAGTTTTTTTAGTATTAGAATTAGATCACAGCACTCCTGTTTTAGCTGAATTAATTAGCTTGGATACTGTTAATCAACAACTATTTATTGAGCCCTGACTGGCTGCAGAACTGTGACAGCCACAGAGAGGATGGAGCAGAGGAGAAAAAGTGAGTTCCTATCTCTAAGAAAATGACCAGCTGGACAGAAGATTCAGATACATACAAACAGACCATTTAAAATTGGAAACCTCGTATGTTTTGTTTAATATTTATAATATGTAAAAGAATATTAATAATACAAAAGGATCTGAGACTACTAACAACAAATAGCACAGGTTCAAAAACCGCTAAGATAGAGATTGAAGAATGGAATTTACTTTGAGCTTAAACTAAAAATATCGAGGTTACTAATTATGATATATATGACTTAATTCTGAGCTTTTTGGCAGCCAGAATGAAATGTGAAGTGCCATGTAGCTGTCATTAACTAATGAAAGGATGTGTGTAAGTATGTTACAAAGGATCAAACCTTTCCAGTATTATCCTAGCAGAAGAATTCTCACACGTATGTTTCTCTAACAAGTCTTGAACCACAGAACAAAGTCTTCAATAGAATTTTCTTGAAAATCCTGTCTTTGCATTACGATTTCTTTTTCTTTTTTTTCATTTGAAGCACAGTTGATACACAATGTTGCATTAGTTTCTGGTATATAGCAAACTGATTCAATTATACATATTCTTTTCCATATTATTTTAAATTATGGTTTATTATAGGTTATTAAATATAGTTCCCTGTGCTATTCAGTAGGACTTTGCTGTTTATTTTATATATAGTAGTTTTTACCTGAACAAAAAAGGTCTTAATGACCCAGATAATCATGATGGTGTGATCACTCACCTAGAGCCAGGAATTCTGGAGTCTGAAGTCAAGTGGAAACATTACTAGGAACAAAACTAGCGGAAGTGATGGAATTCCAGCTGAGCTATTTCAAATCCTAAAAGATGATGCTGTTAAAGCGCTGCACTCAATATGACAGCAAATTTGGAAAACTCAACAGGGGCCACAGGACTGGAAAAGGTCAGTTTTTATTCAAATCCCAAAGAAAGGTAATGTCAAAGAATGTTCAAGCTGCCATACAACTGCACTCATTTCACATGCAAGCAAGATTATGCTTAAAATCCTTCAAGCTAGGCTTCAGTGGTATATGCACCAAAAACTTCCAGATGTTCAAGCTGGATTTAGAAAAGGCAGGGGAACAAGAGATCAAATCATCAATATCCACCGGATCATGGAGAAAGCAAGGAAATTCCAGAAAAACATCTACTTCTGCTTCACTGACTATGCTAAAGTCTTTGACTGTGTGGATCACAACAAACTGGAAAGTTCTTAAAGAGATGGGTATACCAGACCACCTTACTTGCCTCCTGAGAAACCTGTATCCAGGGCAAGAAGCAACAGTTAGAACTGGACATGGAACAACCAACTGGTTCAAAATTGGGAAAGGAGTATGTCAAGGCTATATATTGTCATCCTGCTTATTTAACTTATAAACAGAGTACATCATGAGAAACGTTGGGCTGGATGAAGCACAAGCTGGAATCAAGATTGCCGGGAGAAATAACAACAACCTCAGATAGGCAGATGACATCACTTTAATGGCAGAAAGTGAAGAGGAACTAAAGAGCCTCTTGATGAAGCTGAAAAAGGAGAGTGAAAAAGTTGGCTTAAAACTCAACATTAAAAAAGCAAAGATCATGGCATTCAGTCCCATCACTTCATGGCAAATAGATGGGGAAAAAATGGAAACAGTGACAGACTTTTTATTCTTGGTCTCCAAAATCACCACAGATAGTGGCTGAAACCATGAAATTAAAAGATGCTTGCTCCTTGGAAGAAAAGCTATGACAAACCTAGATAGCATATTAAAAAGCAGAGGCATCACTTTGCCAACAAAGGTCCATGTATGGATGTGAGAGTTGGACTATAAAGAAGGCTGAGTGCTGAATAATTGAGGCTTTTGAACTGTGGTGTTGGAGAAGACTCTTGAGAGTCCTTTGGACAGCAAGGAGATCAAACCAGTCAATCCTAAAGGAAATCAACCCTGAATATTCATTGGAAGGATTGATGCTGAAGCTCCAAGACTTTGGCCACCTGATGCAAAGAACTGACTCATTAGAAAAGACCCTGATGCTGGGGAAGATTGAAGTCAAGAGGAGAAGGGGGTGACAGAGGATGAGACGGTTAGATGGCATCACCGACTCAAGGGACATAAGTGTGAGCAAACTCCAGGAGATAGTGAGGGACAGAGAAGCCTGGCATGCTGCAGTCCATGAGGTCACAAAGAGTTGGACACAACTTAGTAACTGAACAACAACAGTTTTTATCATCATGATCGTTTCTTACTGTAACAACAACAAAGATGAAGGCATAGTATTACATCGTAGTCCTTAGTATTAATGTTTCTGAAAAAGTTAGACACATGCCTTTCTGATGATCTGATTTAGTAAAGAAGTAGAGCCTTCAGAATCTAGAGTCAGAATTACTCATAAATCTTTCACCAATTCATTTAAAATTTTTTATTGAAATATAATTGATTTTCAATGTTGTGTTAGTTTCAGTTGTATGGCAAAATGATTCAGTTAAACTCCCCCACACACATACATACATACATATACACAAGATATTGAGTATAGTTTCCTGTGCTATGCGGGAGGTCCTTGCTGTCTATTTGATACATAGTAGTATATACATTTTAATCCCAATCTTCCAATTTATCATTCTCTCCTCACTTTCCCCGCCCTGTGGCAATGATAAACTTATTTTCTATATCTGTAAGTCTATTTCTGCTTTATAGATAAGTTCATTTGTATCATATTTTTAGATTCCACACTTAAGTGGTATCATATGATATTTGCCTTTCTCTGTCTAACTTACTTCACTTAGTATTATAATCTCTGAATCTATCCATGTTGCTGTAAATGGCATTATTTCATTATTTTTCTTGGCTGAGTAAATATTCCATTGTGTATATATACCATATCTTCCTTATCCATCATCTGTTGACAGACACTTAGGTTTCTTCCATGTCTTGGCTTTTGTAAATAGTGCTGTTGTGAACACTGGAGTGCTGGCCAACCCATTTCAAAATCAGTTGTTTCGACTGGTATTTTGACAGGCACTGTACCAATGACTGAAGGAGATTAAAGATGAGAAAAATACGAGACTGCTAATGCCCAGGAACCCAAACTTTAGGTATAGTTTTCAATATTTCATTTATTTATGCATTCAACACATGTGTAATAGGGCTTCCCAGGTGGCTCAGTGGTAAAGAATCCACCTGCCAAAAAGGAGACATGGGTTCAATCCCTGTATTGGGACGATCCCCTGGAGAAGGAAATGGCAACCCGTTCCAGTATTCTTGCCTGGGAAATCCCATGGACAGAGGAGCCTCGCTGGCTGCAGTCCATGCAGTGGCAAAGAATCAGACACAACTTAGTGATTAAACAGCAGCACATTTGCATGTTTAATAAGTCTGAGATACTGAGTTAGGGACTGTTTTACAAGGATCAACAATCTTTTCAGGAGAAGAGAAATAGCTAAAACATAATGTGGTAAAACTACTGCAACAGTGATAAATGCAAAGTGCAAGGAGCACAGAAGAAAAAGTAAATCTGTGCGCCTCTGTATTTGATGTCAGAAAAGGCTTCTGAGAGAAACTGACATCTCATCTACATTGCAAAGCTGAATAAGAGTTCATCAGTTCACTTGCTACTAAGAACTTAAAGTGAGTGGAAGTGGATACACACACAAGTCTTCAGAAGGAGTGGCTAGAGACTGCTAAGGTGCTCAGACTCCATCAAGAAAAACTGGAGGCTAGTAGCTATGATCCCCAGTAAAGTTCATCTATGCTAGAAAGACCTGAATGGAAGAGGAAGTGAGCTTAACAAAGTCAAGATTTTAGTCAAAACAAATCCCTGGGGCCAAAAACAAAAGGTGTTCCAAAGGTAACGTTGCTGGGTGGGGCAGATATATCAGAGCCCTTTGGTGTTCTCAATCTGTGGAAGAATGAGGATTCCACCCAAATTGTGGGAAACTATGAGCTCATATGTATTACTAGGGCTAGAAATGATGCTCAGAAATTCAACTATGAACCTGATGTGCTGTGGAAACACTGGAACAACATTCAGCTGGTGAATGAGCGGATCACTAGTGACATCTCATCCACAAAGACCCAGCAAGCCCTCAGAAGGAGTCAGAGCATTCATTACTTGGTACCAGACCTTGTCCATTAGCTCAGTTCAGTCGCTCAGTCGTGTCCAACTCTTTGCGACCCCATGAATTGCAGCACGCCAGGCCTCCCTGTCCATCACCAACTCCTGGAATTCACTCAGACTCGCGTCCACCAAGTCAGTGATGCCATCCAACAATCTCATCCTCTGTTGTCCCCTTCTCCTCCTGCCCCCAATACCTCCCAGCATCAAAGTCTTTTCCAATGAGTCAACTCTTCGCATGAGGTGGCCAAAGTACTGGAGTTTCAGCTTTAGCATCATTCCTTCCAAAGAAATCCCAGGGCTGATCTCTTTCAGAATGGACTGGTTGGACCTCCTTGCAGTCCAAGGGACTCTCAAGAGTCTTCTCCAACACTACAGATCAAAAGCATCAATTCTTCGGCGCTCAGCCTTCTTCACAGTCCAACTCTCACATCCATACATGACCACAGGAAAAACCATAGCCTTGACTAGACGGACCTTAGTCAGCAAAGTAATGTCTCTGCTTTTGAATATGCTATCTAGGTTGGTCATAACTTTTCTTCCAAGGAGTAAGCGTCTTTTAATTTCATGGCTACAATCACCATCTGCAGTGATTTTGGAGCCCCCAAAAATAAAGTCTGACACTGTTTCCACTGTTTCTCCATCTATTTCCCATGAAGTGATGGGACCAGATGCCATGATCTTAGTTTTCTGAATGTTGAACTTTAAGCCAACTTTTTCACTCACTTCTTTCACTTTCATCAAGAGGCTTTTTAGCTCCTCTTCACTTTCTGCCAGAATGGTGGTGTCATCTGCATATCTGAGCTTATTGATATTTCTCCTGGCAATCTTGATTCCAGCTTGTGTTTCTTCCAGTCCAGCATTTCTGATGATGTACTCTGCATAGAAGTTAAATAAGCAGGGTGACAATATACAGCCTTGACGCACTCCTTTCCCTGTTTGGAACCAGTCTGTTGTTCCATGTCCAGTTCTAACTGTTGCTTCCTGACCTGCATACAGATTTCTCAAGAGGCAGGTTAGGTGGTCTGGTATTTCCATCTCTTTCAAAATTTTCCACAGTTTATTGTGATCCACACAGTCAAAGGCTTTGGCATAGTCAATAAAGCAGAAATAGTTGTTTTTCTGAAACTCTCTTGCTTTTTCCATGATCCAGCGGATGTTGGCAATTTGATCTCTGGTTCCTCTGCCTTTTCTAAAACCAGCTTGAAATCAGGAAGTTCACGGTTCACATATTGCTAAAGCCTGGCTTGGAGAATTTTGAGCATTACTTTACTAGTGTGTGAGCTGAGTGCAATTGTGTGGTAGTTTGAGCATTCTTTGGCATTGCCTTTCTTTGGGATTGGAATGAAAACTGACCTTTTCCAGTCCTGTGGTCACTGCTGAGTTTTCCAAATTTGCTGGCATATTGAGTGCAGCACTTTCACAGCATCATCTTTCAGGATTTGAAATAGCTCTACTGGAATTCCATCACCTCCACTAGCTTTGTTTAGTGAAATATATAATTTGTATGGCTCTATGAATGAAGAGCAGAAAAGGCAATGGCACCCCACTCTAGTACTCTTGCCTGGAAAATCCCATGGACAGAGGAGCCTAGAAGGCTGCAGTCCATGGGGTCGCTGAGGGTCGAACAGGACTAAGTGACTTCACTTTCACTTTACTCTTTCATGCATTGGAGAAGGAAATGGCAACTCACTCCAGTGTTCTTTCTAGAGAATCCCAGGGACGGCGGAGCCTGGTGGGCTGCCGGCTATGGGGTCCCCCAGAGTCTGACACGCCTGAAGCGGCTTAGCAGCAGCAGCAGCAGCATGAAGAGAGGCATTTGGGGATTATCCTGGCTCCTTTGCAGAAAAACACTACAGCAGCTAACTCCCAGGAAACTCTACAGCATGATATTTTGGACTTCCATTTTTGGAATTTGAAATAATCAGGGTATTAGTAATGGAGGAAAGTAATTATGATCCTGTCTCATAAACTAAAACTTAAAAGTTTGGTAAAAATCATTAGCAAATTAACATCAGGTTTGCCAAAAAAAAAAAAAAAAAAAGAAGTTCATCAGATTGAGAAGGTAAGAAAGACCTGGTAGGCAAAGAGCACAATATACACAAAAACACAGATGTATAAAAGCACAAAATAAGCAGACTATTGGGGTAGTGTATAGGGGATGGGGAATATAGGTTTTCAAAGCCAGGTTGGGTGAACTCTGTCCTCTAGAGCTCTGCTGTCCAATTTCGTAGCCACAAGTTTTGGAGGTTACTTATGTTCAAACTAATCAAAATTAAACATAATTAAAAATTCATCTCCTCCGTTCTGTGAGCCACATTTCAAGTACTCAGTAGCCACATGTGTCTAGTGGCAATCGTACTGGAGAGCACAGATTAACATCACTGTAGAAAATTATATTGCATAGCCCTGTTACAGACAGCGGAGTGCCTTGAAAGACTGTTAACAGTGGAGTAACGTGACCTTGGACTGCAAAGAGATCCAACCAGTCAATATTAAAGGAAATCAACTCTGAATATTCATTGGAAGGACTGATGCTAAAGCTGATGCTCCAATACTTGGGCCACAAGATGTAAAGATCTGACTCACTGGAAAAGACCCTGATACTGAGAAAGATTGAAGGCAGGAGGAAAAGGGGGTGGCAGAGAATGAGATGGTTGTATGGCATCACCAACTCAATGGACAGGAGTTTGAGCAAACTTCAGGAGATAGTGAAGGATAGGGAAGCCTGGAGTGCTGCAGTTTATGGAGCTGCAAAGAATTAGACATGACTTAGCGACTGAAACAACAACAACAACAATGTGAGCAGCCTACTGACCTGAAGTATGTTGAATTAGGAAAGGAAGGGAGATGATGAGTGACAGTGGAGAAATGGGTCCAGTCTCTGCAATTTGGAAGGCAGAAGCAACATGACCAATTAGATGGAGAAAGCAAGCAGTCGAGAGTAAAACTGATATTTCATGACTGGGTGGAGAGTGATAACTGATACCATTCATGCAAACAAGGAAAAGAAGAGGGGGCCAATTGGGAAAAAAGGACAAATTTAGTGTTGATTTGACATGTTCCAGTTGAGGTATCTATGGGATCTCCATGTGAACAGGGCATTTAATGCTCACAAAAGATGATAGATCTCACACAAAATCATAGGAGTCTTCACTATATAGGTAAGGTGACCACATAAAATAACAACAGCTAGCAGGACTTCAAGTGCTAGGCATGTTCCAAATACTTTGCATACAGTTTAGCTCTTGTAATCTTCCCTATAACTACATGAAGTAGGATTTCCTATTATTAACCCCATTTTACAGGACAAGGAAGCCGGAGAGGCACAGAGAAGTTACATAATTCATTGTCCAAGTTCATACCAGTAAGTGGTAGAGTTGCGATTTGAACTCAGATAAACTACCTAACCAAAAATTCATACACAAAGGATAATGTGACAGGTTATGCAGACAGGGGGATCTGATATTTTTGGGAGAAATTCCGTGAAATTCTAAAAATTAAATCCCATTTAACTGTATAATGAGAGCAATTTTTACAATAGAAGTAAAGTGGATTAATTTTGTGCTGTTTAGAAAATCTACAACGCATCATCACTGGTTTTTTAGTAGTGGTTGAAGCTGTAGGAATCACTGTGTCTGCCAAGGAAGAATGTGAGGGTGGGGAGAAAAGATAGCCCCAAACGGAACCTGGAGAACACTGATACTCAAGAGGTGACTGAAGATGGAAGGTCAGTTGCTAAGTCACTTCAGTCATGTTCAACTCTGTGCAACCCCATAGACAGCAGCCCACCAGGCTCCCCCTTCTCTGGGATTCTCCAGGCAAGAACACTGGAGTGGGTTGCCATTTCCTTCTCCAATGCATGAAAGTGAAAAGTGAAAGTGAAGTTGCTTAGTCATGTGCAACTCTTAGCGACCCCATGGACTGCAGCCCACCAGGCTCCTCCATCCATGGGATTTTCAGGCAAGAGTGCTGGAGTGGGGTGCCATTGCCTTCTCTGAGAAGGTCAGTAGATAAGACCAAAAACCAGAAGAAAGGGACATGCCAGAAGCCAAAGGAAGAAAACATCAAAGAGAAATTGGTCAGTGGGAAGAGTTCATATAAAATAAAACCTGAAAAAGTTTCCAGTGACTTTCCCAAGCACTGCTGGCCGTTGTCAGAACAGTTTTCGTGGTACAGAGGGTGAGGGAGCCAGAAGGTTGTGGAGTGAGAAATGTACAGCCAGTACAAGTCTTCCAGAAATTTGGTGGTGAGGAGAAAGTTGGAGTCCTGGGCATAAATAGTCTTAAATATTAACACATAGATAGAAAAAAGCCACTCTATCTCTTTGAGGAAATGGGTCACGGCGATTCCTGCGGACTAGTCTACAGCTTTTTTCTAAGAACTAGCAGGATAGCAGCTCAAATGCTTGAACAAGGACTTCACTGACACCATGACATTTTGAATCTCAAAGAATCCAGGCACTATATAATTACTGTACATTCAACATTCATGATTTACCTTGTGAGAAATGACAAGGAGGATCATGACATCAATTTGGTACTTTGCTGAGGTAGGAATTTTAACTGTGTGCCTGGTGCTGCTAAGAGGGGGTCCGCCTCTTAGTTGGTTTGTGACCCCAGCAGACAGACCAGAATCCTCTCCCACCCCCTGTCACATGAAGTCTGTAAAGGTGTTTTTTTTTTTTTTTTTGTGAAGATATGGCCATTAAATGAGAGACAAAACTCAAAAAGGAAGTGTTCTTAGTGTACAGGTGATGTCCAGACAGATATGTGTCTAAATGCAAATAGGATTTGGGAGACAACTCTTGTGGCTCAGTGGGTGAAGAAACCACCTACAATGCAGGACACCTGGGTTTCGGTCTCTGGATTGTGAAGATCTCCTGGGGATGGAAATGGCAATCCATTCCAGTATTCTTGCCTGGGAAATCCCATGGATAGAGGGGCCTGGTAAGCTAGAGTCCATGGGTCACAAAGAGTCAGACATAACTGAGAAGGAGCTTTCCAGAAGAAATATGAACCCACTTTCATGATTTTGACCTCTTGACAGTTACAGGAATATAACTGGTTTCTGGACCAAATAAGTCGGGTGACCACACACCTAGGTTGTCTCGGTTACTCCTGGTTGACTTTTGTTGAGCTAGCATAATATTTAATAGTCCTAGTTTGTATGATAAATTAAAAGGTCATGATACAGACAATGCCATGATGAACTCAACTAGATATAGGGAAGTGAAGAGGGGTAGACAGAGGGTATCAGGGAAGATTCTGAAGGTGCAGGCTTGAAGAAAACAGATTTTCAACAGGGGAGAGAAGGGAGAGGATGTATCCTGATTGGGACATGATAAAAGCACAGAACTGCTGGCCTCACAGAAACCAAATACCTTGAATTCTCCCTCAAACCATGCTCCTGTAAAAACCAATCACACCCAAAGAAGATAAAATGAAAAGCAGAATGCAATTAACATCTTCTAAGAGACCCAATGCCTTCATTTCAGCTATCTAGTTCTGACCATTTGAAAGTTATTTGTTAATATTTATATACTTTAAGTTATTTTTCTGTAGAGAATACTACTGAGCACTTATATTGCATCACGATGTCATTCAAAAAACTTCTTCAACCCATTCTTAGATTCCAATCTTTTAGAATTTGGATGGGGGAGCTTGGTGGGCTGCCGTCTCTGGGGTCGCACAGAGTTGGACACGACTGAAGTGACTTAGCAGCAGCAGCAGCAGCAGCAGCAGCAGCAGTATCTAGCTAAAGAGGGATTTGGATGAAGGAGATAAACTTAATTTAAACCATAGAGTGCTTGAAGTTTTCTTCCCCATTGTCATTATAAGAATTATATTTAATATTTATATAATAAGATATCACATCTTGTTGGGAAAACAACTCCCTCCACATAAATGGAAAAAAAAAATGCTGCAGATATTTCATTATGTCTGTTGTTCATTCTTTCTAAAACCCCAACAGTATCATCTTCCTCAAAATTAATCCTGATTATCACTAAATGCTCTTCACTTACTTGAGTCCTGACTGCTTAACACTACTTTTTTTTTTTTTTTGTCTTTGTGTGTGTGTGAAGATTTAAATACACTGATGAATTTTAAGCCTTTATGGATGAGGATATCTGCAAGGCACATCAGAAATTCTCTTAGTACAGAATATCTGGTGATATCTCAATGCACAGAGACATTATAACATATATGGTCATATGTAAGGCATTGGTTATACACCTTTAGCACAGTGAAAACCAAAATTTTTTCTTATGCTTAAGTAACGCTAGAATAAAAATAGACTCAACTCTATTATTTCTATACAGTCTGACCTTCTTTTAATTTCCATGATATATTACTATTGCTTACTCATATTTGAGAACATTAGAGATACCATTGATAGAGGGGAAGAGGGGAGAGGGGAGAGAGGAGTTCTCCAGAGATTCACGTTAGGAGGTTGAAAATGAGGAGGGAAGGGAAGGGAAGGGAGAGAGGCGGGAGGAGAGGGGCGAGGGAGAGGGGAGACATAGGACTTTGATTCTACTTGGGATAGCAATATGCCTTGCCTAGAAACACATTTCCCATATGTGCTCAGTCACTCAGTCTTGTCTGCCAGGCTCCTCTGTCCAGAGGGTTCTCAAGGCAAGAATACTGAGTGGGTTGCCATTTCCTATTCCAGGTGATCTTCCCAATCCAGGGATCAAACCCATGTCTCCAACACTGGCAGCCAATTCTTTACCTCTGTGTCAAACCACATTTCCCAGCTTCTCTTATAAGCAAAAGGAACAGTGATGTGACCTCATTCTGGCCAATGAGATAAGTGAAAGTCATCTGGTGAGGCATCTAGGAAAAGCTGTTGTTCTTGTGTTAAAGGAAACACGCTCAGCTAGCAAACACTTTTTGCTTCTTGCCTTTCCCTTTCTTCCTGCCAGACTGCAGATGTAAGAGCAGAGATAGTGCTGCCATCTTGGACCATGAAGCAAAGGGTATGATGATGTACAAAAGATGCTTAATGGAAAGATAAGAGTCTGATAGCACTATAGATTTTCTTTGCCAACTTTGAAATACCTTCCAGTTGATTTTTTTTTTTTGCCAAAGAAAAATAAGCCTTTACTTATCCAATCTGCTATTGTAATGGACTTTTGTTATATTGTGTTATGGACTGATAAATTCCTTATTGATAAATCAGATAATCATCCACTTTTAGTAACACTGTCTTTCCTTCTTTGAGACACATTCTTAGTGCCTGAGAGGAGTTGTGAAAATTAAATGAGTTAGTACAAGTGAGATGTCTGGCATAGAAACTAATATTTAGTAACTGTTGGCTACCATTAGAGTAAGTGGGTATAAGTTCCAAGGAAAATCTCAAGTCCTTCTCAGTATTTTAATCTAGGAAAACTTAGGTGACTAATTATAATTAATCTTTTTAGAATTAGGCAATTCTTATCAGACTTACTAGAATGTTTCTGTTGGTAGTAGCAAATAACTCTTTCTTAATAATAAAAATTATTTTATCCTCTGTTCAACACTTGATATAAGGTGGCTGTAGGTGAAAAACATGCAATAAAATAATCCAAGATAAAAACATATGTCAGGGGGAATTAATATTAAAATAGGAAGTAAGGACAATGAGAAAAATAGGGAACTGAACACCATTCAACCTAGTAGCACAGTAGTGGTAAGTTATACATTTAGCCCAGAGTTTCCTGGCGACGACATGAAAAAGAAATATCATCCAATAGCATTAATTCAGCGGCAGCTTATTAAGTGTCTATTAGATATCAAGCACTGTACTAAGTTCTAAGGATATAATGAGCAGATACATTCTCTACACCATGAAACTGATAGTCAAGAGGGACGAAAAACATAATCACACATGTGTTTTTCAGTTTGGACAAGAAAAGGTATACTCCTAAGGGAAAGCAAAGTTTTTTCTGAACTTCACTCCGGACAGACTTTTTAATGTGGAGTATTTCCAACCAGTTTTGGTGGGCAAGTGTGACCATGAGACTGCGGCTCTCCATTTCCAGTCGGTTCCAGTGTGGCCACTTCCTCCTCTACCGACGGGTTCTGAGTTTTTGATTCGAAAGAGGGATATAATATATAGCCATCAGCTTTCTGTAACTGAGGGTCTGTTCTGATTACTTCACAAACTGCTAAGATATCAGACATTTTTATTCATTATATGAAAGCTCAGGAGAGGATGCCACTATCAAACAAAATTTTTATTGCAGGTTCTGTTGACAAAGAGTAAAACAAATCCCTTTGGTTTTACTCAAATTTATTTCTTATAACCCTGTAGGTAAAGTTTCTGAGAACTATACTCAGCCACTACAAAGAATACATTTAGATCAGTTCTAATGAGGTGGATGAAACTGGAGCCGATTATACAGAGTGAAGTAAGCCAGAAAGAAAAACACCAATACAGTATACTAACACATATGTATGGAATTTAGAAAGATAGTAAGATAACCCTGTATGCGAGACAGCAAAAGAGACACAGATGTATAGAACAGTCTTTTGGACTCTGTGGGAGAGGGAGAGGGTGGGATGATTTGGGAGAATGGCATTGAAACATGTATATTATCATATGTGAAATGAATCGCCAGTCCAGGTTCGATGCATGATACAGGATGCTCGGGGCTGGTGCACTGGGATGACCCAGAGGGAAGGTATGGGGAGGGAGGTGGGAGGGGGATTCAGGATTGGGAACACGTGTACACCCGTGGCGGATTCATGTCAATGTATGGCAAAACCAATACAATATTGTAAAGTAATTAGCCTCCAATTAAAATTAATAAATTTATATTAAAAAAGGTCTTTTCCAGGCCATAGAAGTTTGCATTGGCATTGCCACTAAATTAAGGTCAAATGGAACTTAACCTACCTGTTTATCTGACATCACAAAGGGTGAAATATTACATGTATTTCTAGATAATACATGTGCACTCTAGCAAGTACCAGGACTTCATATTTGGGAAATATGTCTAGAATGCCTTTTGAATGATACGGGAGTCATAATTACAAACATCTGCTTTGATACTAACTAAACGCAATTCTGATTTTCACTTTTTGGTTTTTCTTTGTTTTGTTTTCTTTGTTATTCTTTCTTTCAGTTCAGTTCAGTTCAATTCAGTCTCTCAGTCGTGTCTGACTCTTTGCGACCCCATGAATCGCAGCACGCCAGGCCTTCCTGTCCATCACCAACTCCCGGAGTTCACTCAGACTCATGTCCATCGAGTCGGTGATGCCATCCAGCCGTCTCATCCTCTATCATCCCCTTCTCCTCCTGCCCCCAATCCCTCCCAGCATCAAAGTCTTTTCCAATGAGTCAACTCTTCGCATGAGGTGGCCAAAGTACTGGAGTTTCAGCTTTAGCATCATTCCTTCCAAAGAACATCCAGGGCTGATCTCCATAATTTCATGGGTGCAGTCACCACCTTTCTTTAAGGTCAAGCAACTTTCTTTCTCCTGCTGCTCTTGTGTCTACCTCTATTAAGACCTCTTTTTAGTTTGTCACTACTTTTAACTTACTTAAGACTATGAAACAACCGTGTCTCCTATAGAACTGTGTGCCAAATGAGATCCAATAAGCTCTGAGTGAGGGCCCACACTTTGGGACAAGCTGTTTTCCTCTGCAGGTTCTAAGACGCTACCTGTTTGTTCCTAACTTTAAGATTATCTTCCAGAAGGATGAGGTTTCCACAAGTCTTATCTCCAGTTGCAAGAATTAAACTGCATCTTGAGGGCTATGAGAGTCAGTGTAAAGGGCTGGTCTCACTTCACAGGAGGTGTGTAACTTTTGCCTCATTGTGTGCAACACTGATAAGTAAAACTTGGTTTGTTACAATATGCAAAGGTGTTGGCAGGAGCTGAATATAGACAAAATCACGGACAACAAACGAAATGGGAATATTTATGTATTTATGTAGCATCAGTTGTGTGTACAGCTTGGTTTTGGTCCTGTGATCTGGGGTAACTTTTGTCCTCAAGGACAAGGTTTTATGGGGTTTTTAATAAAAGAGAAACAGCCATCAAGACTCAAAGCAGCATGAAAGCATTTACTTTGGAAGCATGTGTATCACAACTGAAAAGACAAGAAGCAGCTCAACATAGTGCTTGCCCAAAGGGACATGCAAATTCATGAAACAGGTCATATTTTTAAACTAAGCAAATTTTAAAAATGAAGTAATTATTAACTCCAGGAGAGATAAAAATTACATCAGGAATGTAATCATAGTATATACTGTATGGCTTATCAGTAAGCAGTATTTGCTTAATCAGTAGCTAAAATACTCAAAATACTGTAATACCCAAACATTATCACGTAACTAATGGAGAGGATGAGGGAGGAGATGGATATGAAAGAGAGCTAAGCCTTCCTGTACACTAATAAGAAACCAATAGACAATGTCCATAATTGAAGAATTAAGTAACAGTATATTTATGTTATGTAACAATTTGGGGGTCAGTTAGAGGGAAAAAAATCACTAGAAGATATAATTGCATGTGGGTGAAGTGGGAAAGGCAAGGAACTGCTCTTTCTAGAGACAAACGTTTTAGAGTCTTTGACTTTTGATAAGTGTTTAAGCTAAAAAATTAATTGAAAACTACATTTTGAACCAAACAATAAAAGGGACTGTAGAGTGAAAGATCAAGAGGGAATAATTCCTTGGGAGAGGCAGTTGACAAAGCAAATTACAGAATATACCCAATGAGAATCAGATGAAACACGGGAGATAAAAGGCTTGGGACCAAGAGGTCCCAGAGAGGCCTTCAGAGGAGAAAGGCTGCAACCAGGAAGTCCACACACTCACAGCAGCTTCCAGGCCCTGGTGCTCACCCAGCAACAAAGCCGCTTTTGTTTGGGAAAACCACAGCAAGGCCAGGCAGGGAGCAGAGCATCTTTAATTGGGGTGGCGAATGAGTGGCCCTGTGAACTCTGAAGGCCTCTAGCAGGCTGGGACATGCTTTTCAGTTCTTCCCTTCCTTGCTCACCAGTTGGTGGCCTTGCCTTGTAGCACTGTAGGTCTTTCGGCTTCTCCCTCAGCTCTGAGTCCTGAGCTGTCTTTCCATCCTGAGCACCCTGCAGACCAGGGTTCCATTGTCTCACCTCACTCTCCTGTCAAAATGCTTCCCTTTGGGTCCCATTCCCTCAGAACCAGCTGACTGATCAACTAATCTAATAATCCAATTATATCATTGGTGGTAACAAAACAACTTAACACGTTAATCTTGTCTATTAACGTTTCTAATTAAATAGCACCCTTCAGCACTTCAGCTCAGAGGAATTATTTATCTGGGAAAGTTGGGCAGGTAGTATGCTCACTAAGTGAAATAAGTCAGAAATAGACAAATACTGTATTCTATATGTAGAATCTAAAAAATACAGCAAGGACTTCCTGGTGGTCCAGTGGCTAAGACTGTGCTCCCAACGCAGGTGGCCTGGGTTTGATCATTGCTCAGGTAACCAGATCCTATATGCAGTAACTAAGAGTTAGCATGCAGCAACTAAAGAGTCCGAATGCCCCAACTAAAAGATTCCACATGCTGCAAAAAAGAAAAAGGATCTGCATGCCCCAATGAAGATCAAAGATCCTATGTACTGCAGCTAAGACCCAGTGCAGTAAATAAATAAATACATATTTAAAAATAAAGTTAAAAATACAACAAACTAGTGAATATAACAAACAAGGAAGCAGACTCACAGAAATAGAGAGCAAAGTAGTGGTTACTAGTGCAGGGGAATGGCAGTAAAGGAGTGGGGAAGTAAGGGGGTATAAACTATTGGGTGTAAGACTACAAGGATGGATTGTACAACACAGGAAATATTGCCGACATTTTGCAATAACTATAAATGGAGCATCATCTTTAAAAATTGTATCAAAAAAAAGTATCCAGAGGAGAGGGACATGGAGTAAACATCTGTTTCCCTGAAATTGTTCTATGGAAAAAACATCTGTGCATAAGGCCAGCTTCAATGTCCCCAGTTAAAGTTTTTTGGTATTGAGCCTTTACACCTTTATCTTGTCTCCCTCGGCGTTTTGAAAATTTAGTCCATTCTACACCCTACTTTGTGCTTGCTGATACGTAAGTTTTCTTAAGACAGGTCACAAGGGTGTCCTTTGTCTTTCTTAATTGGTCTGTGACCTCCTTGAGGGCTGGCGTCCTGTTGTCAAATGACATAATATCTTTATTGTCCTTTATTATTTACTCATGTCCTCATTAACTAATTTCTGAGGCCTTGATTAAAGTGGTATAGCAGGGTCCTTTGGCTGAGAAACTTCTTTCAGTCATAAGATGAATCTCGTAAAGGAGAAGAAGATACCAGTCTATTCTGTATGGAGAGACCTGAGAGAAAAGTAGAGAACCTCTCCTGGAACAGAGAAGGAGGCAGAGGCCAAGAACTGAGGTCCTTGATAAGAGCTGATCCACAGTAGAGAGGATTTTCTTCAATGTGGATATCACATTGGGCTTCTGGGAGGTTAGGGAGCCACATGGAACTCTGGGGACTTGGTCATTTTAAAAGATTCTTCTTTGCTTTGACTGCCCAGTCTAGTCTCATAAGAAGCATCAAATATTGGGAAATGACATATACTTGTAATTCTCAATATCTCATTATGTACACGGAACAGAGATGTTAAGATACTATGGAAAAATCCACCTAAATATTTTTTGATCTGTGTCTATCTGATGATTTCAAAATGCCAGAAATGGTGAAGACTTGACTCCTTAAAGGGACCTAGGTATAAAAATGTTTAAATAATTTACTTGCAAGGAAGGACTATGAATGAATTAGAATTTAGGAAGATGGCAATGACGACCCTGTATGCAAGACAGGGAAAGAGACACAGATGTGTATAACGGACTTTTGGACTCAGAGGGAGAGGGAGAGGGTGGGATGATTTGGGAGAATGACATTCTAACATGTATACTATCATGTAAGAATTGAATCGCCAGTCTATGTCTGACGCAGGATGCAGCATGCTTGGGGCTGGTGCATGGGGATGACCCAGAGAGATGTTATGGGGAGGGAGGTGGGAGGGGGGTTCATGTTTGGGAACGCATGTAAGAATTAAAGATTTTAAAATTAAAAAAAAAAAAAGAAATAGGTAGGAATGGAAATTATAGAAAAATAAAAAGGTTTTTACTAATTTAACAAAAAAAGTATCCTTACATTAAAAAGATGTTTTTCAATTTTTATCCCCACAGGTTGTAAAGAAAACATAATGAATTCTGAATGTTCTTAAAAATTGAAAGTACAGGTGAGAATGTAAATGTTCTCTCATTCCTTTCCATTTCTGCCGTGAAAGCCTGAATGCCATGTCTATTGTTTCATTACTTCTTAATCCTCAACAAGCAACAGTTTCTAGAGAAGTGAGCAAGGTCAGTAGGAAAGAGTTTAGGACCTCTAAAATGTAACCTGAAATTTGGAATAACAAAGACAAACAAAAACAACAAACATGGGTAAATTCACAAACTGGATACAGTCCACAAAGTTCCACAATTATGCTGTCCATTATGGTAACCACTAGACGTCTGTGGCTAGGATGACTTAGGAAGTGAATGTTTAAGTGATTGTTTGGTTTTAATTAGCTTTAATTTTAAAAATGAAGCAGTGCAAAATACTTTTGTTTTGGTAGGACTTTATTCTACTTTCTTGTATCATGTATTAACTGTGTTATAGTGGATGTGTTGAGCACATGTGTCCTCCCCAGTGTTATACATAAATGCATAATCAAAGGATTGATTAAAATTATTTTTTCTATGCATCAATGTAACACAATAACACATTTCTTTGATTATTGTATTCAGATTGTACATTACAGGGATACAAACTGAAATGCTTACTATTTTAATTGTAATATAACTAAATTAATTTTCTAGGTGAAAACATCAACTTCAGATATTCAGATGACACCACACTTCTGGCAGAAAGTGAAGAGGAATTAAAGAGCCTCATGATGAAGGTGAAAGAGGAGACTGAAAAAATTGGCTTACAACTCAACACTGGAAAAATGAAGATCATGGCATCTGGTCCCATCACTTCATGGCAAATAGATCAAACAAATGGGAAAACAATAACAGTGACAGACTTTATTTTCCTGGGCTCCAAAGTCACTGTGGATGATGACTGCAGCCATGAAATCAAAAGATGTTTGCTCCTTGGAAGAAAAGCTATAATAAACCTAGACAGCATGTTAAAAAACAGAGACATTACTTTGTTGACAAAGGTCCATCTAGTCAAAGGTATGGTTTTTCCAGTAGTCATGCATGGATGTGAGAGTTGGACTGTGAAGAAGGCTGAGCGCCGAAGAATTGATGCTTTTGAACTGCGGTGCTGGAGAAGAGTCTTGAGAATCCCTTGGACAGCAAGGAGATCAAACCAGTCAATCTTAAAGGAAATCAACCTCAAGTATTCACTGGAAGGACTGATGCTGAAGCTGAAGCTCCAATACTTTGGCCATTTGATGAGAACAGCTGACTGACTAGAAAAGACCCTGATGCTGGGAAAGATTGAGGGCTGGAGGAGAAGGGGGCGACTGAGGATGAGATGGTTGGACAGGATCACTGACTCAACGGACATGAGTTTGAGCAAACTCTGGGAGATGGTGAAGGACAGGTAAACCTGGCGTGCTGCAGTCCACAGGGTTGCAAAGAGTCCAATACTACTGAGCAACTGAACAACAACAATTAATAAATGTGGACGAACTTTAAAATTAAGGCATAGTACTGGGGAACTGAGTGGAGATGCAGAGGCAGTACAACAGTGAAGGAAAAAAAAAGACTGGAAGAAGGTTGTTACATATTTTCACAGTGAAAGGCATTTGCTATTTGCTGTGGCAAAGCAAAGTGAAAAAGCTGTTGTTTGTGTAAAAAATTACTTTTTAAGATTATAAAATGGACGATATTCAGAGATATTTTTAGCACACTGTAGTGAAATTGATATGAAGTTTCCTCTTAACAGTCAAATAGCTTGATGAAATAAGTTGCCTGATAAAGCTTTTTAAACCTGAGTTTTAACTTTGGCCAGCTGTAAAACTGCTTAGATTCTTGAACACATTCAAACGCACGTGCATACACACACATACAATAGATCAATAGTAAAAGAAATTATTATTTCAGTTATGGGGACTTTGATAGAAAACTATAAGGAAAAGACTAAAAACAATATTTTACAAAAGGTGAGAGATCTTTAATTATGATGCCAAATAGATGCCCAAATGTGAACATTCTAAAAATAAGATCCTTTGATTCAAACTTTGAAAAACTGCAAATGTTTTTCGTTAACTTAAAATACCATGCTACATGAGACAGACTGCCCAGTTAATTCTGCAGTTACATTTTTCTTAAGGAAATGTCAGTTTGTGACCTAAAATCAAACTCATGATGTACATCTTTGAGTGTTCTATATCTGTCAAAGAGGAGTTTCAGCTAGATTTAGGAAAAAAAAAAATTACATTTTAATCATAGTGGATGGTGCTCCAATTGCATTAGGTAAAAAATTCAAATTTATTGGAATTTTAAAACAAGTGACTAAAATTTTCCTTACATGACATGTAAGATATTTATTGAAAATTCATGTACTCGATTTACTGAGGCAGACTCTATGACTGTTACCGATATAGTTGTTAAAATCTTTTAATATATGTGCAAATGCTATGAATCATCAGAGGTTTATGGAACTGTTGAAAGAAATAGAAGACAATGAGTTTAATGATCTTATGTTCTTTGCCAATGCTCACTGGTTGAGTTGTGGATGAGCTTTACACATTTACTGTATTAACTCTGATTGTCTTGGAAAAAAGGAATGCTTTTCAAGTATTCAATAATCAAAGGAAAAAATGGCCAGTGGGATTTACATTTTCACCCTGTTATTACAAGGCATATGAATGAGTTAAATTTGAAACTCCAAGAAAAAAGGAAAATTCAAGCTAGACAGAACAATTTATGTTGAAATGAAAACTTTTTATAATACAAAGTAATGATGATTTTTAATAACATGAATCAATATGTAGAGTATTTTCATGAAAATTGGCTGCCAAAAGTAAAAAAAAAAATTTAAACACATGATAAATTTAAAGTTGTATTTCAATTTATTAAATACTTTTTTGAATGGGATGTTAATAATCCTGAAAGGATATAAGAGGGAGTCAATTTATCTTGGACAGATGTAGCTTTGAAACTGATATGCTTTTGCTTCAAAGTCAAATTAAGTCTTCTTAAAAAACAGTTTTGTCAATGTAGATGTAAAATATTACAGGAAATGATTTTTAGATAATTGATTAAGTTGTTGGAAAGCTTTTAAGTACATTTGGAACAGCTTGGGTATAGGAATCTTTTTAAATTGTAAATATTATGCATATATTGACATGATATTCTATAAATATAAAATCTATACTAGATTTTGAAGACAGTATGAATATAAGAATATCTCAATAACTTTTACGTTGATTGCATGTTGAAATTATAACATTTTGGACATAATGGGTTAAATAAAATTTATTATTACTATCAATTCATCTATTTCCTGTAAAAATAGTAAAAACAATTTTTTTTAATGTGGCAACTAACACATTTTAAATTATCTGTTGCCTGTACTATATTTCTGTTGCCCATCACTTGTCCCAAAGCCCTGGCAATATGCATTTTGCCAAAATGCCACAGGGTATCAGTATCTAGTTATATATGGCAGCACTCGAATCAATGCCAGTTGTCAGGTAATGAACATTAAGTTGTTTGTAAGTCACTGATCCCCTCGCACCCTCCCCACACTGTAGAGTAGGCCATCTCTTTGTGAGATGCCTGGTGAGAGTTCAAAATCCAGTCTGTGGCCACGAAACAAAATACAGCCTGTCATAGAGGAATAGCACCAGTGACCCCAGACTGGTTATAATTTGCTTGAACCAACCGAGGGAAATCATGACTGGAAGGATAACCAGAAATCAAATCCTGCAGATTATGTCAGTCAGTATCTATCTGCTCACCTGTACCTGAAAACAAATGGATTTATAGTGCCAAGATCTTAATGAGATAAGATAACAGCTGAAGTCATTGTCTAAGTTCCTGAAAAAGAACAGACGAGCCAGAATCAATACATTCCTGAGCTGATTAAGGAGAGATTGCTACGGAGGGAAAAACAATGTGGACATCTCTCCCTGTGTCCCCTAGCCAACTTTTCCATACTATCTTCATGTCTGGGTTCATGCCAGAGTCAAGGTGTTCATGGCAATGACGTCTTAGAAGATCTGGGTAAGGGGTTCCATCTTGCTATCTACTGAATAAATGACTTTGTGTAAATCAGTCTCTCAGTTTTTCATTCTGGATTAGATGAGGTGATTGTTAAGACACTTGTAGAACCAAGTTTCAGAGAAGGCAACGGCAACCCACTCCAGTACTCTTGCCTGGAAAGTCCCATGGACGGAGGAGCCTGGTGGGCTGCAGTCCATGGGGTCGCGAAGAGTCAGACATGACTGAGCGACTTCACTTTCACTTTTCACTTTCATGCATGGGAGAAGGAAATGGCAACCCACTCCAGTGTTCCTGCCTGGAGAATCCCAGGGACGGAGGAGCCTGGTGGGCTGCCATCTATGGGGTCGCACAGAGTCAGACACGACTGAAGTGACTTAGCAGCAGCAGCAGCACCAAGTTTGCATTTCTAAGTTATTTGGCAGTAGCTGAGACAGGAAGGCTAAACTGCATTAAACTCACTTAAGAATCTCAATTCCATTTTAAAAATTGGAATTGAAAAGCCACCATTTTCTTTCTTAATCAGTGGAAGAAGAGTGGAATGATTTCTTTATTTGATTTTTTTAATTTATGCTACTGCTAAGTTGCTTCAGTCGTGTCTGACTCTGTGTAACCCCATAGACGGCAGCCCACCAGGCTCCCCCGTCCCTGGGATTCTCCAGGCAAGAACACTGGAGTGGGTTGCCATTTCCTTCTCCAGTGCATGAAAGTGAAAAGTGAAAGTGAAGTTGCTCAGTCATGTCTGACTCTTAGCGACCCCATGGACTGTAGCCCACCAGGCTCCTCTATCCATGGGATTTATAGAGAGTCATTATTATATTGTTTTATAAGACCTCTAGATATTTTCCCCTTATCAAAAACAAAGTAGCAAGAAAGAAGATTTAGGTGTTCTGTTACATTTCTAATCTTGCTCTTAATTAGTGTGGAACCCTAAAAATGAAAGGTTGTACTAATAACAGCATTATGAGAAAAACGGCCAAGGAATCATCTCTTTATTTCACTCATTTGATAAAGCTTTCAAATGTTAGTCTGAACCAAATTTTAGTGGTATTAGAAGTGGAAACTAGCTCTCCAGGGTAGATAATTTTATGCTAATTTCCTGCACCTCGATGTATACAATTATTATAGGGCACGCGAATGATCCATTCACTCACTGAATGAAGAAAAATTATTCCAAATGATTATTGATGAGTTAATCAAGATCACCATGTCAACTTTCTTTACCCATTAGTGGTAACATCTACAGTATTTCACAATCATAATAATAAAAGAGCCAAATGCTAATGGGCGAGGTAATCAGACCTTAATGAAGAACAGTGAAAAATCTGCTTTTTAAAATAGTTTACAGTCTTCATAATCACTGAAGCGGTCAGTTAGTCCCAGGATTCTTCATATTTCATAATGTGTGCTCGTAAATTTTTTGCTTCATTTCAAAAATAGTTGGATTTACGAATGTCAGAAAGAGTAGAAATAAATGGAGAGAGACTCCTTTTAAGTGAGTACATATTTTAAAAGCTATTCATGTTGCAATGATGACTTAAAGGGAGGAATCTCTATCCATTCAAAACTTACAATTAAACATCTATGCTTTTCCTCCCATTTTATCCTTTCACTCAAATTTGGTCATGTTATTAGTATAAACTCAGATAAGTTTATACAAGCAACTGTATTATAATTATTTTTATATATTCCAGCTTAAATTTGTATTTATTGATTGATTCTGATATTCCAATGTACTATCACAATAATCTGAGGATCCACCATGTATAATCCAGCTCTGAAAAAAGCAATGTAAAGTGATTCCCTATGAATATGTCGCTATACTTTATATCACATGACCTCATTACCCTGGCACAATTAACAAAATATTCTAGGGAGTGGCAAATGACTCAAAGATACTCACTTATCGATAATTTACACTTGACCTGTAACCCATAAGATAACTTGACACAAGAGCTTGCCCTCAAAGACACACCATACTGAATGCTGACTGGGCAACACAGTAAGATTCTTCGGGCATATGAATGTGAGAGATATCCAGAGATACAGGAGAAGGGATATAGAGATCAACTATAGTCTAATATAAAATGAAAGAATTTTTAAATAATTGGGAATTAAAAACACAACAACAACCATGTGAGTATAAAAAGAGAATTGTTTTTATTAAAATTTGTTTGAACATTTGAATTGCCTTAAAGTCAAATGGATAAGCGAAATGGAACATTTTTAATTTTTCATAAAATTATAGGTTCTAAAAATTCTGTACTCATTAGACAGCTTTGCAAATTCCTTAAAGAACCTATTTGCTTTAAAGAAAATGCACTTTAACTTTTGTTGAGCACCATCTTAAAATGTGAGTTAAGAGGCTTATTTTTTCCTTCCAGGCTCTTTTTTCCCCCTCTCCATGAAGTTTTGTTGTTGTTGTTTTTTTTAAAGTACTAACATTTTATGATGAAATGTCAATCATATATATCTGCAGTTCTTCTGGCATTTTGTCCCACCAGGTAACTTTTAAAACTACTCTTTGTCATTTATTCTTTTAAAAAAATTTTTATTTTATATTGGAATGTAGTTGATTAAGAATGTTGTGATAGTTTCAGAGATGCAGCAGAGAGACTGAGTTATACAAATACATGTACCTATTCTTTTTCAAATTCTTTCCCCATTTAGGTTGTTACATAATATTGAGCAGAGTTCTCTGTGCTATTCAATAGGTCCTGGTTGGTTATTCATTTTAAATAAAGCAGTATGTGCATATCAGTCCCACATTCCCCAACTATCCTATCCCCCTACTTCCCTCCCTGGTAACCAAAAATTCATTCTCTAAGTCTGTAAATGTGTTTCTGTAAATAAGCTCTTTGTAAGTTCATTTGCATCAATTCTTTTTAGGTTTTGTATGTAAGTGGAATATCATATGATACTGTCTTTGATTTACTTCGCTCAATTTGTTGTCACTTATTCTTCAGTGCAATTGGGCAGCATCCCCCAAACCTGGCTGGTATTGAGAATCATCTAGAAAGCTTTATAAATAGCAGATCTCTGGACCTTATCTTCCATCTAAAAGCGTACCTTTGGAGACTGGCTTCTGGAGAAATCTTTATTTCTAAAGCTCCCCAGATAATTCTGATTCTCAATCTAGTTTTAACACCACTAAACTAGACCCCATAGTACTGATTGCCAATGGGAGCAGGGTTGGGGAGAGAAGCAGGCAGGTTAGATGAAGTGTGATTCTAAGAGGTGATTCTAAGAGGAAAGGAAAAATTCTCCTAATTTACAATTTGATTTAGAACTGGCCCAGGTAGAATCTGTTAAGTAGAAGTGTTCTTATTCTATGCTCTTAAAACTAGTGATTTGTGGGTGAAATTTAAAAGTGAGTAAGGAATAATAACAATACATGTGGAAACTTTCACTATTTTATTTAAACTTCAGATGTAAAAACATGAACTGTTAAGTCAATCTTTTATGCAGTCATGGCCTCCTCTTGGACTCTACACCTTGGCTTATGTGAGTTTCCTGTCATCTTTCTTGCAAAAACCACACTTATAATACTTCATCTACTTTTCAAGTTTCATTAACTTTAGTGGTTTCTTTAAGGAATTTAGATATTTGCAAAACTGTCTGATGAGTACAGAATTCTTTTAGAATCTATAATTTTATGAAAAACTAAAATTTTCCACTTAGCTTATCCACTTGACTCAAAAGTAATTCGTTGAACTAAGTTTTTATAAAAACAATTCTCTTCTTGTACTCATAAGGACTTCTAAACTACTTGATTAAATTACATAACAACGAACAAATAGAACCCGTGTAAATAGATTTGGGGAAAAATACAACTGAGTCTCAGCGCAGACAACTTAATTAGAAGTGCATACTGCGGAGCTGTCTATCAGTGTGCTTTGTAGAGATCATGTTAGTTCGGTGAGCTGGTTAAAGAAGAGGCTGGTTTAAAAATCTTCTATTGCATATTACTCTATATATAGAGTAGGGTTTTAGAAATTTAAAGTTACTATTACTCTGTGAAATATGTTACCCTTCAATGCCTCAAGCTGTTTCTGACATACTAAATTCTATATATTTTAAAACTAAGCACAAAGCTGCGATAATGTCCAATGAGTTGGACAGAAAGAGTTCTTCCCGATGACTTAGCCAGAATTATGTTTTATTACATTAAGACTGCATCTTATGCAATCTTGTACATCAGAGCTTGAAAGTAATTGAAAGAATGGGAGAAAGCCAATTTGAGGTTATAAAATAAATGGATTTTTAAAAAACAAATAAATGCCATTTTATTACTCCAAAGTGCATGAAATAGCTTATGCCAAATGTAAAAGTTTTGTTTCTAAGTGAGGATCTCAATGATCTGATGGTCACATATCAATTGTTGGTATGTAAGCAGTTGCTAGTGCATAAAGAAGCATCGTCTTGTCCTTTATACTCAATAAATATTTCATGAATGAATGACTGAAATATGTAGGTGCTTCCAGAGTGTTGAAAGTTATTTTTAAATCTTCATCTCTATAATTTAAAAATATTAAATTACTTAGTAAATAATCAGATGTCTTAAAAATGGTTTTGTGGGCATATGGTGTTTTGTTTTTCTAGAGAGCACATTACGACATATGGTGGAGTGATTAAGAGCATGGACTATGGGGTCAAATAGAGTTCATATCCCAATTCCACCACTTACTTGTTTGAAATATTGGGCAAGTTAACTTGACCTCAGTTTCCTCATCTGAAAATGGGAATAATAATACCTCTGACCTCACAGACTTCTTAGGAGGATTAAATGTGATAGATAACACTATGTGTTGAAAAAAATACTGTTTGTTGAAAGCACTATCCCTTCTCCATTGAACTGTCTTTTCATCTTTGCTGAAAATTATGTATGGATGTGTTTCTACACTTTTAGTCCTATTCCACTGACCCCAGATGCCTATCATTATGTCGATACCACTGTTTTGATTAGTATACAAGTCTTGAAATCAGGTAGTGTCAGTTGTCCAACTTCGTCTTTTTTCAAAAATTGTTTTGACTATTCTAGATTTTTAAAATTCCATACGGACTTTAGAGTCAGCTTTTCCTTAGCAAAGGAAAACCGTCAACAAAATAGAAAACCAACAGCATGGGAGAAAATACTCTCAAACAAATCAATCAACAGGGGATTAAACTCCAAAATATGCAAACAGCACACACAGCTGTCAAAAAATAAAAAAATAAACAAACCAATCAAAAATAGGCAGAAGATCTAAATAGACATTTCTCCAAAGAAGACATACAAATGGCCAAAAAAGCACATGAAAATATGGTCAGCATCACTAATTATTAGAGAAATGCAAATCAAAACTATGAGATATCACCTCACAACAGTTAGAATGGTCATCATAAAAAAAAAAAAACCTACAAAAAATCATAAAATGCTGGAGAGAGTGTGGAAAAAAGGGAACACTCCTACACTGTTGGTGAGAATGTGAATTGGTATAGTCACTATGGAGAATAGTATGGAGATTCCTGGAAAAACTAAAAGTAGAACTACCTTATTGTCCATTAATCCCACCTCTGGGCATATATCCAGAGGAAACCATAATTCGAAAGGATATGTGCACCCTACAATAGCGAAAACACGGAAGCAACCTAGATATCAACCAACAGAGGAACAGATAAAGAAGATGTGGTTATACACAGTGAAATACTGTGCGTGCAAGCACGCTAAATCATTTCAGTCATGTCCGGCTCTTCATGACCCTAGGACTGTAGCCTACCAGGCTTCTCTGCCCATGGGAATTTTCAGGCAAGAATACTGGGGTGACTTCCATGCCCTCCTCCAGGGGATACTCCCAGCCCAGGGATCAAACTCACATCTCTTATGTATCCTGCATTGGCAAGCAGATTCTTTACCCCTAGCACTACCTGGGAAGCCCAATGAAATATCACTAAGCCATAAAAAAGAATGAAATAATGCCATTTAGAGTGACATGGATGGCTTTAGAGATTACCATATTGAGTGAAGTAAGTCAGAGAAAGACAAATATATGATATCACTTATATGTGAAACCTAAAGAAATGGTACAAATGAAACTGTTTACAAAATAGAAGTTGAGTCACAGATGTAGGAAGCAAATTTGTGGTTACTAGAATGGAAAGGGGGGCAGGGATAAATTAGGATTGACGTATACACACCACCATACATAGAATAGACAACTGACAAGAACCTATTAAATAGCACAGGGAACTCTTTTCAATACTCTGAAATGACCTATGTGGGAATAGAACTTTAAAAAGAGTAGATATATGTGTGTGTATAGCTAACACAACATTGTAAATCAACTATACTGCAACAAAAAAGTAACTTAGAAAAATAAGAATCAGCTGGTCAGTTTCTAAAAAGAAAGATAAAAGAAGCCTGCTGGGTTTCTTTGATGTGTGTTTTTTTCTTACTGTGTTTGCATTTAATTTATAGATCAATTATAGAAAAATTTATTTTAACAATATTAGGACTTGTGCCTATGAACAAAGTATATTCCTCCATTTATTTGTCTTCTTTAATTTCCCTCAGTGATATATTTTTAATTTAATTATTTTTAATTGGAGGATAATTGCTTTACTACATTGTGTCGGTTTCTGCCATATATCAACATGACTCAGCCATAGGTATAGGTATGTCCCTTCCCTCTTGAACCTTCTTCCCACCTCCCTATAGTTTTTGATGTTCAGGGCTTATACATCTTTTATTAGACTTCCATATTTTTAATGCTGTTGTAAATAATATTATTTTATTAAATATAATTTCTGATTGTTTGTTTCCAGTTTATAGAACTACAACTGATTTTGTGTATTCATCTTGCCTTCCATCACCTTGCAAAACTTACTGGTTTCAGGAGTTCTTTTACAGATTCTTTACAATTTTCTATACATGAGTATGCCGTCTATGAATTAACACAGTTTTACTTCTTTTGCAATCTAGATGCTTTATTTCTTTCTCTGGCCTTATTGATCTGGCTAGCACCTCCAATGTCATAAAGAAGTAAAGTGGATATCTTTAACTTACTCCTGATTTCAGCATGATGTTCAGTATGATGTTAGCTGCGGATTGTCATAAGCTCCCTTTATAAGACTAGAGAATTTCCCTTCTAATTTGTTAAAAATTTTTCAATAGAAATTTATATCGAATCCTGTCAAATGCTTTTTCTGTATCTATTGAGATGATAATATCATTCTACTTTTGTAGTTCATTAATATGGTGAACCATGGATTAATTTTTGAATGTTAAATCAATCTTACCTTTCTGGGATAAACTTCACTAGGTCAAATATATTGTTCTTTTTATATATCACTATTGAATTTGTTAAACTTCTGTTTAGAATTTTTGTAATTACACTCATAAAGGATATTGGTCTGTAGATGTTGTTGTTTTCCTTGTAATATTCTTGTCTGTTTTGGTGTCATGGTAAGACTAGTCTTGTAGAATGAATTAGGAAGTTAGTTCAGTTTTCTGGAAGAGCTTATATAGAATTGGTATTATTTCTTCCTTAAATATTTGATAGAATCTGCTAGTGAAGTCAATTGAGCCTGGAGTTTTCTTTGGGTAAAGTTTTAAACTAAAATTAAATTTTCTAATAGATTAAGGGATAATTAGATTATTGATTATTTAGATGATTGACTAGTATTTAACTTCTTGAGTAAGTTGTGGATTTTGTATCTTTTAAGGGGTTTTTGCACCTTAAGTTATTAAATTGATAAGTATAAAGTTGTTTATAATACTCCCTTTATTATCTTCTTAATACATATAAAATCCAGAGTGATGTCACTCCTCTCATTCCTAAAACTAGTAATTGGTGTCTTTTTTTTTCTTATAAGTTGGGCTAGAAATACATCAACTTTATTGATTTCCTCAAAGAACATTTTCATTTTATAAAAATTATTTTTTGATTTTGCATTTTATTTCTTTCTGACCCAATCTTTCTTTCCATTTGACTTAGAATCAATTTAATATTCCTTTTTTGTAGCTCTTTAATGTGAAAGCTGAGGTCATTGATTTAAGATCTTTAAAAATTTCTACTAAATTTTAATTTCTATTTCCATTAAGATAAGTATTTTGTGCAATATATATTCTCCTAAGTATTGTGTTAGCAGTAGCCTACCATTGTTTGTATTTTTGCATGTATTTAATTTGCATATTTAACTCAAAATATGTTCTAATTTTCCTTTTGATTCCTTGACTCATGAAATATTTGAAGTGAGCTTTTTAGTTTTCAAATATTTGGGAATTTCCCAGAGATCTTTCTGTTATTGATTTGTAATTTACTTCCAATATACTTTGCATACTTGAATTCTTTAAAACTTATTGAATTCACTTGTTTTAGGGCTCAAATATGGTGTATCTTGTTTGATGTCCCATGTGTACTTGAAAAGAATGTATTTTCTTCTATACCATGGACTGTTCAACAAAAAGTCAATTATGACAAGTTGGTTGATAATATTATCTTGTGCATCAAAGATCTAGAGGTTTATAAAGTTTTTCTGTAAAGAGCCAGATAGTAAATATTTTCAGTTTTGTGGACCATACATTCCTTCTCACAATTACTCAAATTTGAAGTTCTATTGAGTCAGAGCTTCAACAGATATGACTGTATTTGATGCACCATGAGCTTAATTTGGACCAAAGTTCAGAGTGTAGTGACCCCTGCTTTATATCCTTACTGATTTTCAGTCTACATGTTCTATCAGTTATTGAGAGATGAATGTTATAATACCCAACTATAATTGTAGATTTGTCCATCTCCTTTCAATTCTGTCAGTTTTCACTTCATGTAAATTTGAAACTCTAGAGGTCCATCTAGTCAAGGCTACGGTTTTTCCAGTAGTTATGTATGGATGTGAGAGTTGGACTATGAAGAGGGCTGAGTGCCGAAGAGTTGATGCTTTTGAACTGTGGAGTTGGAGAAGACTTTTGAGAGTCCACTGGACTGCAAGGAGATCCAATAAGTCCATCCTAAGGGATATCAGTCCTGAGTGTTCATTGGAATGACTGATGTTGAAGCTGAAACTCCAATACTTTGGCCACCTGATGTGAAGAACTGACTAATTTGAAAAGACCCTGATGCTGGGAAAGATTGAAGGTGGGAGGAGAAGGGGACGACAGAGGATGAGATGGTTGGATGGCATCACCGACTCAATGGACATGAGTCTGAGTAAGCTCTAGGGGTTAGTGATGTACAGGGAGGCCTGGCGTGCTGCAGTCCATGGGGTCACAAAGAGTCGGACACGACTGAGCGACTGGACTGAACTGAACTGATTAGGTACATAAATGTTTAGGATTGTTACATCCTCTGATGAACTGACCATTTTATACTTATGAAAGACCTTTTTTATCCCTGGAAATATTCCTTAATTTGATACCAGTTTTGTGATACAAATATAGCCACTTCAGCTTTCTTTTGTGTACTGTTAGGATGGTGTGTTGGAGAAGGCAATGGCAACCCACTCCAGTACTCTTGCCTGGAAAATCCCATGGATGGAGGAGCCTGGTAGGCTGTAGTCCATGGGGTCACGAAGAGTCAGACACTTACTGAGTGACTTCACTTTCACTTTTCACTCTCAAGCATTGGAGAAGGAAACGGCAACCCACTCCAGTGTTCTTGCCTGGAGAATCCCAGGGACGGCGGAGCCTGGTGAGCTGCCATCTGTGGGGTTGCACAGAGTTGGACACGACTGAAGTGACTTAGCAGCAGCAGCAGCAGCAGCAGCAGGATGGTGTGTCTTTTCCCTCACATTCTCAGAAAAGCCTGTCCTCAGGTCAAACTTGTTTTCTACTCTTCCTTGAGGTGAAGCACCTGAGTCTGTCTGGGGCTATAAGCTTCAGGTTGTCTGGCTCCACCAGTGACTGGGTGGGTAAGTCTGATTCACTCAGGCATAAATTAAAAAACCACTGTGGCTGTACAGTTAATTCACAGCCCCCAGACTAAGTTTCATCCATAACAAAATAGACTTTAGTGTCAATATGTTTCCATCCATTCACAATCTGGGGAGAGAAGAAGGGCTTTTGATTGCCTTGCTAACACTCCTGCAGGCAGGTGGTGTGGGGAAGGGACTACTGCCTGGACATTGGGTCTTGTTGTCACAAAGTGCTGATTCTGAACACTGCTTTTATTTAATCAGTGTTGTGTTCAAGTTGTGTGACATGAAGCAGAGCATCTTAATGGTGCCCTTTTGGCTGTAGCAAAAAATGAAAAAGCCTTGCTTTCTATTAGCAAGTTATTTTTGCAACAGACATCTCTATATTTTGTTACCAAATAAAAATAGCATCCCCTCCATAGCCTCATGTTACACATTATCACTGGTCCTATTTTGTCAGAATCTCACCACACTTAAGCCTTACCTAGGGACACAGGAAAGACGTGAGGGACAACGATGGGGTAAGGTTCTGGGAAGTGGTAAGCCTGAGGAATGGGATGAGCAGGTGTGTAGTACATCTTCCTTGGTAAGAAGACACACCAAAAAGTTTAATAGTTTGTTTTTGAGTCGTATTAGAATGAAGAATTCTTTAGTCAAAAAAAAAAAACCAAAACCAAACCAACAACAAAAACAAAAAAACAGCCCTATCAGATATGTTAGATGACTTTAAGCACAAGTTGGCTGAACAACCTTCCTCAGAACATGGTTAGGTCCTGGAACCTCACCTCACAGTCACATCTAGGAGCCTGGATGATCACACACACCTGACATTTCCTGGAGATGATTCTAAAAACTATTTGTGGGTAAAACAGACCAAATGTCCAAAGACAGTAACAAGACCTCCAGACCTCCTGGAGAATACCAGTAACCCCAACCCAGCTCTCTCCGCATGGCCCAGTAGTCTGAAAGATAATCATAACATGCGTCTTAGATATTCACTACAGGATCTATCAAGGTCCATTTATTCAATACTTCTGTGGAATTGCTAAGAATTTGTACAACCTTTAAAATTATAAAAATTCTCATCTGGGTGCTTTCATCTCAGCCCCATCACCCAAGTGGCCATTCTAGGTTTTATATTTCTACTTCTTGGAAATTATTTAAATTTCTAGCCATGTAGGAATCCAAATCTCTCTTAATGAGGCAATCTGTAAGGACTTCTAAGCAGAAACTTCAGTGTTAGCTTCTTTTCAATTGCAAGAGATGTGAAAGGTTTCCTGAAAGAATGGCTGGCTTGATGGAAGGTGTCAACTTAAAGTTCCCTGTAAAGGAAAAGTCCTCCAAGCTTGTCCAAGGCCAAATGCACCCCACACCTTTACAGCATGAGGAATATCAACCTGTTCAACATATTTAAAGGGAAAACTGTAAAATATAAGTTGACAAGAGGAGAAGAACACCTACAAAGGAGGATTGAGCACAGAGAGAAATCAGTCAGAATCTCAGAGGAAGGAGCTGTGCTGAGTAGTCACACTTTATAAATGTTAACTCGCTCTGCCTCTGACATTATGAATGTGATAAGATTTGGAGAGACAGTAGGGCAAAATGGACTGAAAACTTAGTCCAGCCTAACATTCTTCTTATTCCATATAGCAAATAAACTGATTATCAAAGTTTATTATGCCTCAAACATAATTTCTATGTGGCCAATTGGTTTATTTGGCCCTACAGCCCTTGACCTTGTTCTTAACGTTATTCTGTTCTCTGGCACTCAGGGACCAAAGCAGAGAGAATGGATGGTTCCAGGAAACAATAATGGATTAACTTCAGTAAAGAGCTCAAGGAAAGGGCTTAGTGAAAATGGCTCTATAGAGGATTCATCTTTCTTTGAGAAAAGTATTATTCATAGGATAGGTGTTGGCTACCCATGTTTCCCAAAGCCAAATGGCATAACAGGACTATTTAAGGACAATGCTGAGCTCAACACCTTATCAAGGTCAGGGTCAGGCAGGTGAGACATTTGTAAAGAGAAGAAAGAGGATTGTACTGTCTTAGCATGTTGACTGCTCCTTCTTTAATTTCAGAGGCTACAGGTCTTTGCCCTTTGCCAGGGGTGTTGAGAGATTTATGGGACCAGAGGGCTTTCAAGGGAAGAAAGCAAGGAGAATTACCGAAAGGGACATGATGAGCTACTTTAACTCTGATTTTCATTCCAGTGTACCCTGTGTCAGAGATTTAGGACAGTAGCCCAGCTCAGGAATGAAGCGTGCAGATTTCACTCAACATGTGCCTGTGCCAAACCTTTTAGGAATGGCGCATCTATCTAATGAGATCCCATCCTATATAATTAGGAGATGGAACACTCATGAATGAGAGTCCCCTACATAGGGGAACTCTAAAAGCACTCCCAAATGTGAATTCCCTCCTTTCCACCCCCAGCAAGACTCAGCCCCAGGAAACTAGCAAGGTGCTAAGGTGTTGACTCTGGGCAGTTAACAGATCTACTAGTGTTTCTGCATTACTCACTCTTAGTCACCAGGCATTCACTGAGACTCCACTGTGAGCTACAGGCTGTTAGTTTATGTCATTCCCTGATATCCCTGCCTTCTTCAAGTGTTCCTACTTCCAGCGTCTATGTCATGTTCTTGTAGCTTCTGACAATGCAGCCGGGTTGGGTACTAACAAAGAAGGCCAGAATGAGCTCAAGGGTATTGCATTATTGCTGGAAGAGTGTTCCCATTAATAAAAGAGGGCATTGTGTAATGTCATTCACATATTACTGTACACGAGATGATGCAATGTAATACTGGCCCTCAGTTCACCCAGAGCTTAATGGGAGAAATGAGACTGGTCATTCCAAATCCTTGCATTTTTACCACTGAGAATCATAAAATATTAGAGCTGGAAGGGCCTGGAGAGAATATCTCACCCAACCTCCTTTGTTTTACCAGTGGGGAATCTGAGGCTTATGTTATTCTTCATTGAATCCACCAGCTGGAATCTATCCAAAGGGCCTGTTTCCACTTACAAATGCAACATCTGAAAACAGGCTGGGTCCTGTGCCATCTGCTACCACCCTTTGCAGACTGGAAGATGAAGAATCTAGAATAGTCCTAAGCCATCTAATGTACCTCATCAGCATTATTATCTTGGTTCCAGAAATTCTTTCCCTGAGGGTAAAAGAGTGATGTGGGATAAAAGTAGGGAAAATAAAAATCATTCTTATTTTCTTATAATTTCATCTGGTTCATTGCTGCATCAAGGTGAGCTCCCTAATGTTTTATCTCACCTCTTTTGGGCATTGGCCCAGTACTCCGTGCTCGACACAGAGCTATGAAGATTGTCCAGCTTTGGTAGCAACCTCAAAGGCATGTTTGTGTTGGAACATTTTAAAAATGACATAGTCCTCATTGAAGTTTGCACCTGTGTGTTTTTCTACCCTCAGCCTCTTCTCCTTCATACGGGAGGTGGGTAGGGATAGAACGAGTTCAGGCTACATAGTCTATACAGCATCAAGACATGGATACTGTAGTTCTCAAGTCACATTTTGCCTGAATTATTGGTGTAATTTTGGAATGGGTTACAAGCAGCTTCCTTAAGAATTATTCTTGGCTTTGGCAGACTCTGTTCAAAGGAACAAATGGAAGTATGTTTGGCTTTGTGTGAAACAGCCTAAAAGAAAAGTCATGGGAAGTATCATTTTTTCTCTAGGAAAGTTTTCATCCAATAGATGAAATATCATGGGTACGTGGAGTCAATCGAATTTCTTGATCCGCAGTTGGCCATTACAAGTGACTTGTAGCCAAAGACATATTTTCTGCGGATCAAGGTGCTTAGAAGGACTCCTGAGAATGCCAGAAGGGAAACTGGAAATGAGCAGAGCTTGCTTCTGGTTTTGAGAAGGGCCCTCCTATGTTTACATAATACAAAGCTTTGGAAATAGAAAACCCTGGCCAGAGAGTTAGAGGCCAAGACAAGAAATAGAAATTAAATGAAATGCTTCCTCTTGCCTCCCCCTCAATCCTGTAAAAATAGACAGAAACTTCCTTTTCCACTTACAGATGGAGAGAGCGCTGCTTTGTAGTTAGAGCTGAGTTGTGAGGTTGAGGCAAGTAGGGTGAGTGTTGACAGCTCTGAGTTATAGTCTCCCTGAATTTAAACCCTATCCCCAAGAGGTTCTTTGGGTTGGGAAATAGCATGACCTCTTGGGCCACATAAGAGTAGAAGGCACTTGACTTAACACTATGACATTATTTTTTGGCAAACACTGTATTTAGCTAGACCCTTCCACTCACTGGAAGTGGGGTACTGAAACATCTCTGCCACTTACCAGAGAGAGAGTAAAGAGTACTAGAATGATCTTTTGAAGCACCTATAGGTTCAAGAGAGAAGAATGTGGTTTTACTTCATTTATTCACTTGCTTAAGAAACATTTATTCAATCCCAGTGTCTCCTAATCTGTGCAATTTGCCATGTTTGTGGAGAAACAGAACATTAAGTGATCAATTCAAGGCCTTCCATGACCTTGCATACTTGTCATGGAAATCAGCAGACCCACAAATAATGATAATAAAAAATGGAATGTTACAACTAGGTATCATCATACTAAGTGAAATAGGTCAGAAAGAGAAAGACAAATATATGATATCACCTGTAGGTGGAATCTAAAATATGACAGAAATGAACCTATCTATCGGAGAAGGCCATGGCTCCCACCCCAGTACTCTTGCCTGGAGAATCCCAGGGACAGGGGAGCCTGGTGGGCCGCAGTCCATGGGGTCACTAAGAGTCGGACACGACTGAGGGACTTTACTTTCACTTTTCACTTTCATGCATTGGAGAAGAAAATGGCAACCCACTCCAGTGTTCTCGCCTGGAGAATCCCAGGGATGGGGGAGCCTGGTGGGCTGCCGTCTATGGGGTGGCACAGAGTTGGACATGACTGAAGCGACTTAGCAGCAGCAGCAGCAACCTATCTATGAAACAGAAACAGAATCATGGACATAGAGAACAGATTAGTGGTTGCCAAGGAGAGGGTTAGGGGAGGGATGAAGTTTGAGTTTGGGGTTAGAAGATGTAAATAGAATAGAGACACAATAAGATCTTACTGTATAGCACAGATAATTATATTCAATATTCCAAGATAAACCATAATGGAAAAGAATATTCTAAAAAAGAATGTGCGTATGTGTATATACATATATATGTGTCTATATAACTGAATCACTTTGCTGTAGAGCAGTAATTAACACAACACTGTTAATCAACTGTACTTCAAATTTTAAAAAGTGGAATGTAACAACCTCCTCTAGAAAGATAGGAATAAAAAGTTATAGGAATCTAGAGTCAAGCAGGATCTTGCTGAGCTGAGGGGAAAAGGGAAGGCTTCATGATGGAGGTGATAGCAGGAGTGAAGATAGGTCATTCCGATGGTGAACAGCATATGCTAAGGCCAAAAAGCACAGAACTATGTTTGCAAAATGGTGAATCCTCAGTTGGAAGCAATGTAGAGAATGCCATGAGAGGAACAAGAGCTTAGGCTGAATGAAAGGTTATACATGCCAGGCAGGGAGGCTAGACCGTAGGACAGGACAGAAGAATTGATCTGGCAGGTGGGTTGAGAGGTGAAAGACAGGAAGGAGGAGGTGATTCCGGAAGCTAATACAACAGTGCAGACAACAGGAAATGAAAGCCCGAACTGGGGGGTGGGAGATGGGGGTGGGACAAGAAAGAGGCAGTAGGAACAAACTGAGAAAGCACTACAGCACTAAAGCCATAACTGATTAGATGTGGACTAAGTAAGGCAGGACGCACTGTCAGGCCACATCCGAGGATTTTTACCTTGGTCGTAATTCCCCCCGGGGCTGTGATAAAACCCTTTCTATTTAGGGAGGAGGGCTTAAGAGAAAACTGATTGCCAAAAAGAATTCGTCAAGAACTCATGCTTGCAAAAATAATGATTCCCCAAAGAAAGAATTCAGTGATGTCTGAGAAGTACCCTTAGAGACAGTATTGAGGACTACGCTGTGAAAGGACTTTCCCGAGGTGGGTGGATACCGAGGAGGTACAAGACAAACGAAGACCTACCTTCAGAGGACTTACAGTTGGGGAGGCAAGAATAACACAAAAAATGGCATCAGATACTATAAGAACAAATTTAATTAACAGCTCAATTGTGTAGTCCAGACGTCAAGGAAGACCTGGGGGCCTCACCCTGCAGCCCAGCTCCAGCCCCTACAGCGACAGAGGGACGTGGGCTCCCTCTTACCTGGGGTGTCCGTGTTCCCCTCTGTGCAGTCCAGATTTGCGTTTAGAACTCTGCTTAGTCCAGGCTGTTTAGAAGCAACAGAAATCAACGGGGGCGAGTGGGATTCAAGCTTCTTGGAGAAAATGGTCCATGAGGTGTCATTACAGTTGGGAGTTGAAAGGATAGAGAGGCAGCAGACCAATGCAAATTAAGGCAGCATGCTGGGAGTGGACAGTCATGTTTATGAGTTAATGGAGAGACTAAACTGGATATCTCTTCTCCAGGAATTTAGCAGAGTTCCCAAAGGCAGTCATTTGGGAGATATGTAGGGTGCACATTGGCATTAGCTCAAGGTACTGCTTGGATCAATGATGAGCCATGTTTGCACCATCAAAAGGGAACACTGACTACTCACTGCTAAAGAAACAATATTATAGTGTCGCTATTTGGGGGTGAGGGGAGAAAGAAAGTGGATATGTGTGTGTGTGTGTAAAATAGCAACGTTCCCATCTTCTTTTCAGGAATCCAATAAATAATGCTTAAAATGAATAAATAAGAAACAGCAAGGTGAGCATGTTACCTTGTGTAGTTTCCCTATATTACACAAATACAGGGGTGTCGGGGAGAGGCAGGAGCTGAATGAGTAAGGGTGGTTGCCTCTGGGGAGAAAGAAGCCTCCAGGAGGTGAAGTGTGGCAGAGGATGGCTAACTTTAATTATACTATGTGAATTTAAAAGCTATACTAGGGTTAGAGTTTTTGAGTAAAAGAAATGCCTGGTACTCATTCTGGGGAACCGTCCAGTGGGTGATGATTTGAGTGACTAATTAATACAAGGAGACTTGAATCCATGTTGCTGCCCTTATTGGAGACTCCAGGGTAGCTTCTCAGGTGGGCTTCTTTTCCACCTTCCTGTGGCCCCCAAATCAGCCTACTCATGATCCTTTCCTGGTTAACGCTACCCGAGCCTTTCCTTTGGGGTCCTTCCCTCCATTTGGTCCAGTGTCACATGGAATTGGTGTTTCCAGCTCCATGGATGACCCTGAGAAAAAAAGCTCTGAAACCTCCCATTTCTTCTCATTGCAGATTATTCCCAGGAAATGTTGTTGTTCAGTCACTCAGTCGTGTCTGACTCTTTGCAACTCCATGGATTGCAGCACACCAGACTTCCTCCTTCACTATAGCATGGTGTTAATAAAAACGATCCTAAAAGATCATGCTGTGAAAGTGCTACACTAAATATGCCAGCAAATTTGGAAAACTCAGCAGTGGCCACAGGACTGGAAAAGGTCAGTTTTCATTCCAATCCCAAAGAAAGTTCAAACTACTGCACAATTGCACTCATCTCACACGCTAGTAAAGTAATGCTGAAAATTCTCCAAGAGAGAATTTCAACAGTACGTGAACCGAGAACTTCCGGATGTTCAAGATGGATTTAGAAAAAGCAGAAGAACCAGAGATTAAATTTCCAGCATCCACTGGATCATAGAAAAACCAAGAGAATTCCAGAAAAACATCTACTTCTGCTTTATTGACTACACCAAAGGCTTTGTGCAGATCATAAAATACTGTGGAAAATTCTTAAAGAGATGGGAACACCAGACCACCTTGCCTGCCTCCTGAGAAATCTGTATGCAGGTCAAGGAACAAACAGTTAGAACCAGACATGGAACAATGGACTGGTTCCAAATTGGGAAAGGAGTATGTCAAGGCTGTATATTGTCACCTTGCTTATTTAACTTCTATGCAGAGTACATCATGTGAAATGCTGGGCTGCATGAAGCACAAGTTGGAATAAAGATTGCTGGGAGAAATATCAATAACCTCAGATATTGCAGATGACACCACCCTTATGGCAGAAAGCGAAAAGGAACTTAAGAGCCTCTTGATTAAAGTGAAAGAGGAAAGTGAAGAAACTGGCTTAAAACTCAACATTCAAAATACGAAGATCACGGCATCTGGTCCCATCACTTCATGGCAAATAGATGAGGAAACAATGGAAACAGTGACAGACTTTATTTTGGGGGGCTCCAAAATCACTGCAGATGGTGACTGCAGCCATGAAATTAAGAGACGCTTCCTCCTTGGAAGAAAAGCTATGACAAACCTAGATAGCATATTAAAAAGCAGAGACATTACTTTGCCAACAAAGGTCCATCTAGCCAAAAATATGGTTTTTCCAGTAGTCATGTATGGATGTGAGAGTTGGACCATAAAGAAAGCTGAGCACCAAAGAACTGATGCTTTTGAAATGTGGTGCCGGAGAAGACTCTTGAGAGTCCCTTGAACTACAAGGAGATCAAACGAGTCAATCCTAAAGGAAATCAGTCCTGAATATTCATCGGAAGGACTAATGCTGAAGCTGAAACTCCAAACTTTGGCCACCTGATTCGAAGAACTGAGTCATTGGAAAAGACCCTGATACTGGGAAAGATTGAAGGCAGGAGGAAAAGAGGGTGACAGAGGATGAGATGATGGGATGGCATCACCGACTTGATGGTTTGAGCAAGCTCTGGGAGCTGGCAAAGGACAGGGAAGCCTGGCATGCTGCAGTCCACGGGGTCGCAAAAAGTCAGGCACGACTGAGCAACTGAACTGAACTGAATAAAAACGATGAGAGAATGAAGCTGAATCCAACTTAGCTCTTACACTCATGGTTAGAGACTATAGTTGCTAAATTCTCACATTTGCTCCTAATTCTTTGGCCTGAACTTGACTGCTCCGTTTTTATTCCGGACGACCCATTCAATCAGAGATAAAAGTAGACCCTGAACGGCACAAGTAAGTGTCACCAGCAAATGATTTGCACTTTGGGGAATCCCCAAATCAGGGAAATCTATGTAAGTGAAAACTAATTATTCTACAAAAGAATTATTCTTCTCTCTCCAGACTAAAAACGATCTTTAGAGTCCTGGGTTTATTTTGAACATGCCCCCATTTGGCTTCTTTCTTCCCTTCTACTCAGTTCCCCTCCAAAAAAATAAAAGGAATAAGAAAGGTAGGTAACCTCTCCAGATCCGAGAGAAGACAGCAGCGAAGGTACATCAAACTGGCACACTTGGAAGTTCATATCCAGCTCTGCACCCGATACAGCTTTATTAAAAACTGTATTATCAATCCAGGGAGGAAATCTGTAAAAGATGTTAGCATATCCTGATCCTCATCCCTCAATAGCCTTTTCCTTTATAAAGTCTCTGCTCTCAATATTAAGTTTCTACTGAGAAAAGCAAAAGATTTTCCTTTTCTCTCTCCCTGTTCCTCTGGCTTGCATCAACACAGCTCTAAGCCTGCGCTCTGGGGCATTACATTTACAAAGGACCTTTGTCTCAGTCTGAGCAGTCAGAAATGGGGCCCTCTGATAGGCTTGCTTGTTATTGATCGAAAGCCCCAGACACTCAGGTGGCCAAATGTCTTTACCTGGTTTTTCCATAGCCAACAATCAGTGATACATAGGAGGCAAATATTCAGCAATAACTAATAATAAAAGTCCACACTTCTTCCTCTGTCTTTGCCCTCATTTCTTAATGACATTCACTTTTATCTCAGAGAAGTACCAAGAGTTTAGGCACCAAACTACTGTCGGGCTCAGGCCTTACCTAGGGACATTTCTCTGGCTCTAGTGTGGCATCCCGTGTTTCCCTTACGCGCACATGGAGATTTGAGGGAATTAGGACTTAGTGTTCTCATCTGTCCCAGTTTGACAAGCATTTTTTTTGCTTGTTTTTGTGGCTCTGTAGCAGAGTGAATGAAGGAAGTAGGGCAAAGGGTCCCAGCAGAACAGTCAGCCTGCCAGAGGCCTGCACCCCGCAAGAGGGAGTGAATGTATACGGGACGGGGGTAGCAGTAGAGGCGAGATTTTCTGGCTAGTTAGGCAGACTCTTCTTCTATCTTTCTCATCTATTCTGAGGCTGGTTGTTCTAGCAACACCTGAGCAGAGCAGTAGGACCAGAGCAAAACAGTGGGCACTTCCAGGAATATCCTTATCCGTTTCTGGGTGTTGCATATCCAGTCACTGTGCAAGCCAGTGGAGGAGGCCTTGGGACAAAGCTTTAGAGACTGGAGTGAAATGCAGCCTGGGTCCTGGCCACCAACCTGCCATGAAGGGAGGGAATGAGAAAGAGGGACAGGGAATCTCCCCAGCAAAGATTCTTCCAAAATATGGATCCACAGGACAATGAGTACCTCGCTGGTTCTCTTCCTGGACCATTCAATAGTTAGAAGGCCTTTTCAGGCTGGGCTGATACAGTGTGCGTGCTCTGAGATAATTTAATGAAGACAAGCTCGTCTGACCTCTGAGTCTGAGGAGAAGAATCGTTCACATACATTAGTTCTTCAATGACATGTTTTCCTTGTCTTGGCTGTTTATCACCCAGCTTTTCTCTTTTGTTCACATGTAGAGAGCCCTTCTGGACTTCCCTGGTAGCTCAGCTGGTAAAGAATCTACCTGCAGTGCAGGAGACCTGGGTTCAATCCCTGGGTTGGGAAGATCCCCTGGAGAAGCAAACGGCTACCCTCTCCAGTATTCTGGCCAGGAGAATTCCATGGACAGAGGAGCCTGGCAGGCCACAGTCCATAAAGTTGCAGAGTCGGACATGACTGAGCGACTTTCACTTCAAAGAGCTCTTCTACATGGGGCCCGTAAGACATTGGTTTTGGATAACCTTTAGTAATTGTGATCTCCTGGGAGCATTCTGAATGAGCTAAAATATATGTCAATGAGTCTGGTTTCTGAAACATAATGAGGAATAAATTAAATTCTAGCTACTCATTATTGTCACTACTATTCATGTGCTAAATATATGCTTTTTGGGTGAAGGGGACAGACAGATGGCTAGATGGTGGGGAATCACCATCTTTTGCAGGCAGACACTGAAATAAATTATAAAAGCATTTCCCCAACAATCTGGTCAACCAGGTCTCCAAACTGGAACTGGAAGTTGGGGATTTCCATATTTTTAATGTTTTTGTTCCAATATTCAGTTTTGTTTTATTCCAATATTCACTGGGATACCTGAGGTTTAGTTTAAAAACTGATACCAGTGTTTCCCTGACTCTTTTTTCCCAAGTGAAAGCCCAACTTCTGCTGATATATTATCACCAATAGTAATATTATTTCTAGAAATCCTTATCTTGATGGCTGATTTCTAACATAAATAGAGAAATACACCACGCAGTAGAGAAATAAACAAAAAGATGACTAGTCACTACAGTGGCGAGTGCTTTTGCACGCTCAATTAGCTGCCTGAACTGTTGGCCTGGTTCCTGGCTGCTTTTCTGTGCATTGCTTGACCTTTAGACTAAAACCATTAGAATACATACCCAGCATCACATAAATGGTTTTCAATGACTTGGCTGCTTAGGGAAAACTCATTGATGTGCAGTGTACAGTTACTTATGCATGGGAAAAGACAGATTAAAGAGTGCTTTTTGACATCAGTTTGCTAAGATTGCGTTTTGTTATGGCCCCTCTATAGATTAGTGACCTCCCTATGGATTGCTGGCCTAAAGGACATTACAGCAGCTGGCATCTCCTTCTCTAGCTACCAGGTAAGGAAGTGTATCCATGGCCGAGAAGCTCTCCACCCTGAGTTCCATCCTGAGCAAGCTGCTGTGTCACTGGTTGGTGGAAAGAGTGGCGTTATATCCTTCTATCCTTCTGTGCTGGTTTGGATTCATCTGCGTCTTTCACCAAAGTCCTAGTTTCATGTGATCTATATACCAGAGCTGCATGCTTTAAGAGTTTAAAAGTCTCTTTCTCACCTTATCCTCTTCTACCATTCTCTCCCTAGAAAGGGGAAAAAAAAGACTATATATGTGATATAGATTCTGACCCTAAATCATCAAAGAAAGGCTCCAAAGGGATAAAAATGCCTCCCATCACCCCCCCACCCCCCGCCCCATGAGTCAAGCATTGTGGTATTCACAAAGCAATTCATCCACTCATGTATATTTTAAACAAGTTGCCCTCGTTCGTTTCATTTATGTCAAATATTAGGAGGAAACAAATGAATCCAAGACATGTCTTTGCTCCCTGAGCAGACAGATCATTAAAAGATGTCACATAAACAATATGAGAAAGATATAAAGAACACGACTCTGGAGAGCTGGAAAGATGATGTTTGAACTGAGACCTGATGCAAAGGGAAAGGGGGAATGCATAGGAATGGAGAAGAAGGGCATTTGCCCTAAAAGAAATGTGTCTGTCAACATGGCTTTTGAGAATCACTTCCAACAAATCAGAGATTCCTTTCCTCTCCCCGCCCAGAGAGAGGGGACTCTGTGAACCTCAGAAAGTATTTATTGTATTACCTTATACAGAACTGACTTTAGAGTCAGGTTACAACTCTTTCCTTTGGAAACCAGTGTGTGATTATGCCAGACACATGGACATAGCAGATAGTTCTCTCATTTTCAGCATCAGCCATCCATGTAGCCAGAACATCCTGCCCATGCAAACCTATCTTCAGCCTAACTACAGATGAAAACATGTATACATTATACATTTGCACAATGTACACACGAGACTTATGTATATAACAGCTGTCTGCTGTGCTTAGTTGCTCAGTTGTGTCCGACTCTTTGCCACCCCCATGGATTGTAGTCTTCCAGGCTCCTCTGTCCATGGGGATTTTCCAGGCAAGAATACTGGAGTGGGTTGCCATGTCCTCCTCCAGTCCCAACCTAGGGATTGAACCCAGGTCTACTGCACTGCAGGCAGATTCTTTACCGTCTGAGCCACCAGGGAAGCCCTGTAACAGCTGACGTAGACATAAAACTACGTAGATGTCCTTGTGAATTTATCACAGATTATATTTACATTGCATATCACATTATATATTATATGTTACTGTCTAGAGTGTGTATGTTTGTGTATATACACCCACACATATGTTGTTTGCTGTTGTTTAGTGTCATGTCCGACTCTTTTGCAACTCCATAGACTGTAGCCCACCAGGCTCTTCTGTCCATGGATAATCCAGGCAAGAATACTGGAGTGGGATGTCATTTCCTTCTCCAGGGGATCTTCCTGACCCAGGGATCAAACCCACATCTCCTGCACTGGCAGGTGGGTTCTTTATCACTGAGCCACCAGCCACGAGGGAAGCCTATATATACATACATATATATATATATATATATATAATGAAACCCATGTATATATATGAAGCCTATATATGTATGTGTATATATTATATAACCAGCAATTTTCTGTCCCTCTCCTGTTATAGCGATACCATATTTTCCTCCTCATAATTAGAGCCTTATTATTATTAGTGCTGATGATTCTTTATGTGCTCTATTTCCCTTTTTGGATCCATTTCCTTTTCCCACCGTGCTCTGTACCCTGGAGGCTGACCTGACTCTGGACCATGTTATCTGAGCCCCTTTGCTGAGCAGCTTGCATTGGGTTCAGCAATAGGAGGCACTGCAGAGACCCTGCAGAGCTGGAGAGAGAGGTCTCAGGATATATCTTTCCTGCTCCTTCATAACTTCTTCCCTCCACAACTACTGCTTCTGTCCTGGGTACCAGAAGTGCTGCTCCTTCTCCTCATCCCCTAAACCCCAGTCCCAGCAGAACTGCCTCCATTCTTTCTACTCCCTGGTAGTTTCAACATTTCTTGTTTATCCTTTCCCTTAACCCTGCCCTCAACTCTGTATATACTTCCATCATGCAAGTCTCTTTTTGTGAATTATCATGGGGTGAACTCTGGTTCTTGTTTAAAATTTTTATGGCAAAAAGGACTGGGAAAGTCCAGCATGTCCAGATACCCTTCTTGTTTTCTATGTATATACTTACTGGGCAATCACGCTTTGAGAAAAGTTGAGTTGTCATTCAGAGTTTGATCCTACTTTCTTCTACTCTTCACTAGAATAAAGTTGCTTAAGAGATGCTGTGTTATTGCAACTCAATACCTTGAAACCAAATTTCTAAGCCACACCTGGACTTAAGGAGGTTTTGCATGTCTTTACCACGGTAGCAACCCCAACACTAGTTTTACTAGGTTACTATAAGACCGATGAATAATAAAGTGGGTAGGAGAGATCATACCTTCACTCCTGCGGTTTTCTGTTCTACAGGGCTGTTCTTGGCATAAGCAAAGCTAAGAAAGCCTTTTGTCCAACCTCATACCATTAGGTAAAGATGGGTCCCACCCTGGGGGGACATCCTTTGGCCAACAGGCCAGGACTCCTCTAGTGCTCCAAGTTGCATTGGTTCATTTGTTCCAGAACTTTGCTCTGCTAGATGCTAGGGCGGTAATTATAGGAAATGGAGAACGCTCTTCTCTGAGACTCCATACTCACCTCCTGCTAGTCTCTGCCTTGCTCACTAGGTTCTGGCCACACTGTTCTTTCTGATCTCTTTCCCAGAAGACCCATCTCAGGTCTTCATGTAGCTAGCTATTGGCTCTGCCTGAAAGACTCTTTCCCCCAGTTTTTGCTACGCAAACTCCTTCCATACTTCAAGTTTATAGGGATTGATGGGGGTCGATGAGACTAAGTATGATTGCTTTTATGGTGCCTATTCTACTCCTTCATAACAGAACTGCAATTAAAGTGTTTAAATGTTAAAATATTTCTTTAATATATATTTCCCCTATTAGACTATATGATTCATGAAATCATGTTTACCTCAGTTTCTCTAAAGCCTAGCCCAGGGCTTAGTATACAGTAGGTACATAACAAACTTAGTTGAATGCTGAAATGAGTTCATTCATTTGAAGAACTTGTAATCATGAGAAATAGTCCAACCTTGTGCAGAATGAATAAGTGAAGATGTAAATGTTTACAGAGGTCTTTGCACTTGTTCCCCTAAGTATTGGGGTTCCCCTAAATGTCTCAATGGTAAAAAGTTTGCCTGCCAATGCAAGAGACGTTGGTTCATTCCCTGGGTCAGGAAGATCCCCTGGAGGAGGAAATGGCAACCCACTCCAGTATCCTTGCCCAGAAAATTCCATAGACAGAGGAGCCTGGCGGGCTACAGTCTATGGGATCACAGAGAGTTGGACACTACTGAGTAAGTGAGCACACACACATGCACTCCTAAGTATTCTCATGGCTATTTGACCATTCCTCTGTTCAGAAAACATAGGCTCAACTTTTATTCCTCTTTATATACCTATTATAGAAAACACTCAGAAATTCTCTGATTGTTAAATTGAATTAACTAAACGATGCCTTAAGAAGCAATGTCCCCCACCTCCACCACCCTCTGGGGTTCTATGATTCAGTCAGGAAAACTATATGTCTTAAATGAGCTTTGTTTTTCTCTAGATGTTCTGGCAGCTGGGGAAACTTGGAAAATAAAAAATAACACCTATCCATGAAGAATAATGGAAATGGAGGTTTGAGGTAAAGAAGAAGGAAGTCAATGAATGAAATCAGATCCATTAAACCTTTGAGGTACCTGCCCTCCTGCTTGTTGTATCACTGTGACAACACAGCAATAACCTGCTTTCCTTGCCAACAAGGCCTGACAACTCTACCTTTCATGCTGGAAAACAGCAGCTGTAGCACAACCTGAGAACAACACCACTTCTGTATTGAGAGCCCGGTTCTTAGGAGCTCTAATCATTCCAAGATAGCATCTCCCCAATTCTCAGAATAGCCCTCGGAGGGAGGGAGGAGGCTTATATTGTTATAGGCTCGATTTTGCATACAGTAAAAACAAGCCAAACTGAGGTTAAATGATTTGTTCTTGGTCAGGTGTGAGTCAGAGACTGAACCACCAGGAAAATATTCCTAGGCCATTGTTCTACCCTCTTGATATTGTCTTTGGGGTTTCAGAAGGCTATAGAAATTGCTTGATCCAGAAAGGTTTAAAATGGGGAGAATACATTGTATTCTGGGTTAGGTTCCATGTAACTGATGCAGAAACAGAAATATGAATGTAGAACTCTACCCACTATTCTTATAACTGGTGGGGGAAAACTACAGGGGTGGGGATGGTGGAGGGGAGAATGCCAGGTAAGCTATTCTTACTTCCCAAAATAGAAATGTTGGCTAGTGACTCTGAGAGCCTGCCTTTGACAAGTGTAAGGGGAATTGCATGTCTGTATTTGTTGTGTTCGCATCCATCAGTAACTGTTATATTTGCAGGACCTTTGTAAGCCAGGCACTCTGTTAGCCACCTAGGCTATGGTGCTGAGTGATACGGCATTGTCCCTGCCTTCATGGGGCATCTACTCTAGTGAGATCAAACATATTAAACAGAGAAAGAAACTAATAACAATTGTCATGGTGGATCAGATGTCTTCTTTTAAGTAGACTGGACCCATGTATTAGAAAAGTTCCTGGCCTTTTTTGTTCTTTACCTCTCAGCAGGACATTCAAGACCCACCACAGGGACTTCCCTGGCAGTCCAGTGGTTAAGACTCTGGAACTTGGGTTGGATTCCTTCTCAGGGAATTAAAATCCCATATACCACATGCAGCATGGCCAAAAGATTAAAAAAAAAAAAAAAGACCCATTGCAATATACCCTCAAAATACCTTTCCTCTCCAACAGTTCCATTACCTCCTTCCATAAACACACTGTAGTCCAGCCTCACTCAACTCTGTGATCACCATTCCTGGCCTCCTCATATTTGTGTTTTTGTGGCTTTGCTGAAATGAGCTGAGAGACCCTTGGTTTCTCAGCTGACAGACTGCAGACTGGAGGTAAGGGTGTGGAAAGGGTGAAGTGTCAGGGATGAGAGGTAGGAGTCATGTTGAGGGAGAGTTCAGGCCATTGAAACGCCTGTCTGTGATCACAGGTGCTGTAAGTGGAGAGAGTGGGAGAATGGCTATTATTACTGCGGTTAAAGCCTTTGTCTGACATTTCAGCTTGTGCAGCGGGAAGAGTACTAGGTTAGGAGACTGGGTGGCTGGGCTGTAGTCTTGCCTCCATCTTAGGTAAGTCACAGAAGTCTCTAACCTCAATTTTCTCTTTGGTTACTTAAGCAGGTAAGATTCGGTGTTCTCTGTGCGTATCATTCTTCAACCTGATTTCACGTGTATAAAACGTATATGTATGTGTGTGTGCCTGTGTATGTATGTATGAGCACTGGGTGATAAGATAGGGGACAGTAGTTGTGAAAACTGGATCAGCCTTTGGGAACTACTGGTTTCTTCCAGCTCTTCTTAAAACCAATACTGACAGTTTGGTCTGCTGTATCTTATTGCTAGGTTTGCTTGACTGAAAATCTCTTTCTCAGTATCCCACACAATTTCACAAAATAGTCCCTAGACTTTGGATGATCAGGATGATGGCAGTGCCCCTTAGGGCTTGGTTGTTAAGTCTGAATGTATGACCAAACTGTTGGTGAAAGCGTTTTGTATTCCTAGTCGATCCATATCAGATTGCCTTTTACTTTTTTTGTTAGGATGTCATCACTGTCTTTGGGCAAAATGCTAATAAAGAAGTATTTTCCTTAAAAAAAAAAAAAACAGTGCTAAGGTACAGTTCTATATTCATATTTTTGTGTTCTTTTTTTCAGTTATACGGAACTCAACCCAAAATAAAGTGCATACCTCTGTACTGTATATACTTTGGGATCAAGCAACTTTTATAGTCTTCCTAAACCCGAAGAACCCGTTTCTGTTCCTTCTTTCTTGACCTCCAATTCTACCTGGGAGGCAATGTCACAATAATGTCCATCCATTCCTAAGAGGCTTAAGTGTCTATCCTCCAGGAATGTTCAAAGTGCCTGGCCTCCTGGAACTGGTACAGGGAGCTTCTCCAACATAAGACAGCGCTGGCTTGGAGATAATTTAATCAGACCTTGCTCTTACTCTTTGCTCATTTCTGGCCTAGAGAATCAATTTCCTGAGCTTTTCCAGTTTTCAGGCATACACAGACTGAGTCTTCAGTATTGTTCCTAAGACACAAGACTCTTTCACAACACTAGTGGCCTAACACAGTATGATTTCTAAACAAAAGAGACATGTTGCGCACTTGCCAAGACCAGGTCCTCACAGCTAGTTGAGTAACAGTCTCTCAGAGTGACTCCTCCGAACAAATGCTTGGGGGTTTCAAATAATGGGAGGAGTTTTACACAAACTGTATTGTAGCCAAAGTTGACATGTTTTCTTAGCAGCAGCAGCAGCAGCAGGTATTTAAAATCTACTCTTTCCAAATGGAGGAGATCTTTCAAGTTTTTCTTCCCAACTGTCATTTATTTCCTTTAACGATTTAAAAAGCTATGTCCTCAGTAGATCTGAACCAGGCAGAAAAAGTCTGTCGAAAATAACTTATTGTCCACTAGATGACGAGACAGGGTTTAAGCTACAGAGGTTCCCAACTATGGAGCCCCAGAAACTAATTCATCCTTCTCCAGGCTCTGCCAGGGTCATTTCCAGAGCCAGGAAAGGAATGACTCAGAAGTGTGCTGGTTTCGGTAGCACATGTCATACCTTCAGGCCCAGAAATCTAAATCTCATCTCAAGAATGTTGTTCACTTTGCTTTGTTTTTGTAGGCAGGGAGAGCAGTTTTTGGGGGAATGGCACCTTTTATCCATCTGTTGGGCTGTACCCCGCAGGCCTGCAAGCCCTGTACTTGCCCAACTTTGAGACCAGAGAACCCAGACAGCAACAGAGACATCAGTAGTTTAATGGCGAGGGGGATCTTACACATCTGAGACAAGGTACTGGAGCAAGATCCTACTGTGTGCAACAGACGGTGGGCAGGCCATGGTTACCAAAATCTCGAGGAACCACTTTGGATAGACATTCCCAAGATTATTTTCCTATAGAGTTTACTTAAAGGCTCTTATTTACTTAAAGTTTCATCTTATCAAGTTATTTTCGCTGCTGACAAATTCGCAACAGGTATGATAAGGTCATATTTGGTCTCAAATAAGCCTAGGTACAATAGATATATTTAACACTGATGACTAAAGACATGCCTACATTAATCAAACTAACAAGCTTAAGCTAGTTTCAATACCAGATATAGATTTAATTCTAATATTTCCCAGATCACATGATCCTGAATTTCATTTTGGAGCTTCTTTTATATTTCTGAGAATTTACTTGAGTGCTTAATTTTTTAAGCCAATTAAACAGAACTCATCCACAAACCAGTTTTGGCCAAGTCATTTGGAAGGAGAGACACCTCACATTTATTAAGCACACATGAACATATGTACATACATAGACACAGATCTCACAGTTTTCCTATTAAAGTTTAAAAAGGCTTTTTTCCCTTCACTCTCAGGAATCACACAGGTGATTAAAGTTCCAGAAAACCCAGGTAGACCATTAATATCTCAAAGGAAATACCAATTCCTTCTATTAATAGAAAGCTCGTTTCCTCTAACCACATGTGTGAAAACCAGTTTCAAAACATCGAGTCCCATCCTGGACACTTTCAGGAATTTCTTCAGTTTATAAACAGCCAATTCTGTTTAAATGAATAACAGTAATAGACAATAATATGTATCATTCACTTACATTCACATGTCTTACTTTCTGAGGAACATGAATCACCATTCAAGTTACTAGGACACCCTAACGAGGGTTAAAACCAGGAAGAGAACACAGGATTTGGTCTCAGGTACTGAGACACTCAGACGCACACCCAAAATAAAATCCCAACCATTTCCAAAAGGCTCACTTTGATACAGTATCAGAAGCATTAGGAGGCGTTGCTGTCTTACACAGCTTCCATGGTTTGCTAATGAGGACTGATCATATCCTCTTCCTTGACAGGCAAGTGGCTACTAACCAAGAGAGCAGGGAAAGAAACCTGCATTCGTAGACAGCCCCATATAAGTGCTGCTGAAGGGCTGGGAGGCTGGTCACAGAGGCCGTCTTTGATACTTCTTGGCCAGTTAACATAACGTCTTCCCATGCCTGGGCACCTAACCTCCATCTCCACTGTTAGCTTGGTGTCTGTGGCCTTTCTTAATACAAAAGCAGGGGCCAGCCCAGAGCTGTGGCCACTACCTAACGGTCTAACCTCTTTTTCCCACTGTAATGGTGGCCAGAATCTCCACCACAGCCTCAGGGCCATGTATGAGTTCTCCTTACTCTCTCGCCAGCCCCCACTCTTCAAGGACAGCCATCATGGGGCTCCACAGATTAATGCAGCCACCCTGGGATTTCCCCTGTGACTTCTGGGATTATCCCCAGAAACTTTTGAGTCCCACACGCTAGTGGAGGCCCCACAACTTCCCACTCCCGTCCTTACTTCCCAGCTTCTCGGCACTCATGGGAGTTTCCTCAGCCTGCTCCCTGCAGGTCTGCAAGCCCTGGACTTGCTCAGCCTCTGGACTAAAGAAAGAGCCCGGAGTTAGCCACAGAGACATCAGTGGCTTAATGTGTGGGGGTAGCTTACCTGTCGGAAGCAAGGTCCTAAAGGGACAGCCCACAGCGTGCGGTGGCCTGCGGGTGTGTCATGACGGGTGGGGCACAGCAGCCATGTTTGCTCCCAGTGGGAGGGGGCGGATACAAGTTATATGGGGAACCAACCTCAGATTGACTCGGTGGTTACCAGGGAAACTAGCAGAGGGGCATGCCCCTCATCACCCCTTTGATAGTTACAGGAGATGTTCTGCTCTACAGATTAGAACAGTCAATAGTTGGAGCTGGGGGAAAGTATGTCAGTTATTTGAGTAGGTGTAGGTGAAGCAGGCGCTGGTCAAGCAGGGGATGTACTTTGAGTGGCCTGATCTTATCCCATCAAAGAGGGCTTCTTCTTCTGTGTTTGTCCCTGGGTCCCCTCCACTGGTTGCCTTGTATAGGAGCCAGGACACAGGAGCCAGGCTCCATGGGACCTTCAGTGGCTCACCTTTAAATATAGATTTCTCCTCCTTGTGAACAGATCTGGAATGAAATTTGCTTCAGAAGAAAAGCAAAACTGCTGGTTGATACAAAGTTTTGGATTATATGTGATTGGAAACTTCTCCATACCACCTCCAAACATTTATTATCATATAGAGTTTTGAAGTCTAGGTGACTTTTCTTGCTGCCCAATAAAGAGCAGAGAGAAAAAATCTTGGCCAGCAGTAGCCAACAAAAAACATTTCGGTTTTGGGTTCTTAATTGTTAAGAGTCTAATATGCCAAGGTTGACTTTATTAGCATGTCTCTTATCCTTTAGGAAAAAGTTTTAAAACGGTTTATGCAAAGGTTTTCCTATTGCAGTTTCTAGAGATGACTTGTGTTTGAATTTGGCCAATTAACACGACAATGTCCATGGCAGATTCTTTTCCAGGGGAAAAGAGTTGTTCTTTGAAGGGCAGTGTCTGAAGGCGTCAAGACCGAGAGGCATCTTCTCCTCTGGGACTGTTTGGATTGTATGTTCCTGAGCCAAAAAAAAAAAACCACCAAAAACATTCTTTAGCATTGGCTGACAAATTGGGCTTCAGAACAGGAGTTTCTAAAGCTGCAGTGGAAAATTTAATTATTCAGGGTCCTGTCAAAATCCATCTGCTTAATTCAACTGTTTCTGGGTAAGGTACTTTCTATTTTTTTCCAGCAGTATTACTTGATAGCTCTCTGATAGAAATATGAAATTAGCTTTCTTTATAAGCAAGCTTTTCTTTTTATTTTTCTCAGCCTTGGGAGTATTTGTGTTAGATATCTTCCTAGAGTTTATTTGCTTTATAGATAATTTGATAGAGACACTTAAGCGACTTTCAGAGCTGGGAGGTAGATGGTGTCATTTAAGGAATTGATGCCAGAGATTTCAACGTGATAATGACTTAGTGACTGACTAGTCCCCACAACTTATAAGTAAAGCCTTTCTGTAATTTTATAGGGAGAAGAGCACCAGAAGTTTTTTGGGTTTGCACAAGACCCACATATGTGACATGTTTGTGAGCATGTCTGGTGTCTTGACTGTTTCAGGGTGCCTCATCTAAACAGTTGGAAACCCTGTACTAGACAATAGTTACATTTAAGATAAGCAAGGCTGGGGTGGGGGAAGGCTTTGAGTTGCTAAATGCATAAATAATGAATGTGCCAATATCTGGGCTTTTTCAGCTTAAATATCAGACAGAGAACCTTATGCAAGCCACTGAGTTAGTGAAACTAGTTGTTATTTTAGGGTGTGTGCCTGGATAATAAGTATAGGACAGAAACGGAGTTTTCAAAATCAGTGATGCCATGTGTGTTTTAAATAGAAATTAAGAAAAAGTTATACTGATGATTCTCAGTGAAAATATGTATATAAGAAAACCTCAGTGAAAATATATATAAGAAAGTGGACTTGTTAGTAATAACAGCCTTACATCTGTATGGGGTCTGTAGCCAAATGGACTTTCAAAAACCAACTCCTCTTTTCCATTTCAAATAAAGAACTCTTCTAATTTCAGTAGGTCTTCAAATCAAGAATGCGTCATGGGAATTTTTTTTTTTTTAAGCATTTATTTGTTTGTCTGTACTGGGTCTTGGATGTGGCATGTGGGATCTTTAGTTGTAGTGTGGGGGATCTAGTTACTTGACCAGGGATCGAACCCAGAAGCCTTGCACTGGGAGTTCAGAGTCTTAGCCACTGGTCCACCAGGGAAAGTCCCTATTGTGGCGATTTTGGAAAACAGCTCTCTGGGGTCTTGGAACTGGGGAGGAAAATAAAAATATTTTACTGGGCTACTTTTGAATAATGAACATTCCTATGATAGAGTCCGAGGCTTGCTGATCTGGGCCTTGGCTGAGGATCATTTTTAGTTAAGAGCACTACTTGCTTTTCCATTTTCCCAGCCTTTCAAACCCTGACTTGTATCAGTCCAACCTTGCAGGACCAACCCTGCACATTCCACTTTTTCCTGCAGTCTGGAGGCCACGCCTACTTCGAAGGCTTGCAGGATGTAAGGCTGCTTCTTGTCACAAAGCTCTGACTCCTTCCTCACCAGACAGGGTTTGGGGCTTTTCCAGCCCTACTAGACACACCTTGGAGACTATTCTAGTTCTCCGCCTACCTCCTCACTTTAAGTCTTCAGGTCCTTTAAGACAACAGGAAATAATCCGTTTGTTTTCTTCTGGGGACAACTCTGGTTTTACTTTGAGATGTTGGGGAACTGAATGAACCTTCCTGTGCCTGAATTCTGCTTCTCTGCCGTTCCAATCTCAAGGGCACACAGCCTCTTTGGGGTTGTTTCTGGATCTTCAGCATGCATGTTAACAATTTATGGTGTTTTACTAAGAATTCATGCTCTTGGGTTCCCCTTGAATTCTATTAATATGATGGGGCCCAAGTACCTTCATGTTAAACAGCTTTCTTTTCTGATTTTAATGCTTATGGTCTGAGGACAAAGTCTGAGAATCATTAATGCTTTAGAATTTTAATGTGAAAAGGACTAAATGGGGTAATGAGCCCAAACTTCCTTATTTTTCAATTGAAGAAATTGAGCTTAAATGAGATGATAAACTCACAGCTAACTGGTAACAAATCTGGGACTAGAAACTGGGTTCTCCTACATTTTAGTTTATGAGGCTATGAGGCATAAGGTGAGACACGACCACATAGAAGTAAAATAGCTCAGGGTTTATGGGATTGAGCCATGTGGCTGCCTCAAACATGTAAATTTGAGAATGTTACTGAAATGCAGAAATATGAGGACTATAGATTCTTTCCTGAATTATCTGGAAAGGTCTTTTTGTGTAGGTTATCAAATCTAAACTTGCATTCAGTTCTTAAAATCCCCGGTGCCAAGTGGGCATCCATTTGCATGAAGATTTGTTTGAAGATTTCTAGGGATAAATATGCTGCCAACAACCCTGAGCCCCTCTCTCTGTCCACTTTCTAACAGCTTATTTCCCATTATAATTACTTTCCTTTTGAGCTGGAAATCTCTCCTCCCTGATTTAAGCTTCTATTGCCGAGGCTAGTCCTACTTTCTTTCTTTTCAATATTTGTTATTTTTGTTTTTAATCAAAGGTTAATTGCTTTATAGTATTACTTTGGTTTCTGCCATACATCAACATGAATCAGCCATAGGTATACATATGCCTCCTCCTTCTTGAAACTGCTGCTGCTAAGTCGCTTCAGTCGTGTCTGACTCTATGCGACCCCATAGACGGCAGCCCACCAGGCTCCCCTATCCCTGGGATCCTCCAGGCAAGAACACTGGAGTGGGTTGCCATTTCCTTCTCCAGTGCATGAAAGGGAAAAGGGAAAGTGAAGTCGCTCAGTCGTGTGTGACTCTTAGAGACCCCATGGACTGCAGCCCACCAGGCTCCTCCGTCCATGGGATTTTCCAGGCAAGAGTACTGGAGTGGGTTGCCAGTGCCTTCTCCATTCTTGAAATTACTTATTATTTATTTATTTATTTGGCTGTGCTGGGTCTTAGTTGTAGCACAGGGATCTTTTCGTTGAGACCTGCAAACTCTTGGTTGTGGCACGTGGGGTCTAGTTCCCTGACCAGGGATTGAACTCTGGCCGCCCCCCTTCACTGGGAGCACGGAGTCTTAGCCACTGGACCACCAAGGAAGTCCCTGATCCTATTTTCAGGAGAGATTCAGAACAAGTCCAATTTGCCTTCCACCTGACAACAATCACGCTATCTAAACTGTTATTGTTTAGCCTGAACAACCCAAGGTACTTTGCCATTCTTTGTGTAATTTGACTTTCAATTTTCTTCATTCTGATTCTTTTCTTCTAAGTGAAGTCTGTTTGGTCATTTTTTTGTATTAAAAAATGACACCTGAAATAGTCATAGTACTCAGTGTGGTTTGACTAACTCAGAACTCATTATTTCTAGATATTTCCCTCCTAACTACAAGGACTGTGGGCTTCCCAGGTGGCACCGGTGGTAAAGAAAAGAACCTGCCTGTCAATGCAGGAGACACAAGAGATGTGAGTTTGGTCCCTGGGTCAGGAAGATCCCCTGGAGGAGGGCATGGCAACCCACTCCAGTGTTCTTGCCTGGAGAACCCCATGGACAGAGGAGCCTGGCAGGCTACAGCCCATAGGGTCACAAAGTGTCAGACATGACTGAAGCGACTTAGCAACCACACAAGCATAAGGACTGAAAATGCTATCTTTTGGGGTGGCCCAGTCACATTCAACTCATAGTCATTTAAAACTCCCATTTTTTTTTACATGTGCTGTTAAAATCATGTGTCCTCACACAGTTTGGTGTTTTTACAGCCACGTGTTTTACTTCATGGGGCTGCCCATGTGGTGCTAGTGGTAAATAGCCTGCCTGTCAATGAAACTAACAAACATACTGTAACTCAGCTATACTCCAATACAATTTTTAAAAATATTAAAAAAAAAAAAGTGTTCCAGCCTGGGAAATCACCTGAGTCAAAGACCAAAGATGAAAAAAATAACGCTTGGGGTGTGGGTGAAGGGTACACATAGATGGGTCTGGCAGAGACAAGTACCAGGAAAAGGCCAGTGGAAGTAGCTGCGGGATTGGCGAGTGTCTGGGTAGTTGATAGAAATGTTGGTCAGTGGTGTCTGAGACTGACACCAATCCATTAATTGATCTTCTTTAGGGAAGACAGTTTTCCACAACTCTAATCACTACATTTTCCATCCTGTCTACCAAAATATCCTGAGAGATTTGGCCAAATACCTAGCTGAAAATCAGACGCACCATGTTCCCTGATTGAGCAGACTAATAACCTTAATTAAAAAGAAAATGTGTTGACCTTCATCTGGCCTAACTTGGCCCCTGCGAACCTGTGCCAGTCACCTGTGACTGATGTCTGATTTTTAAAAAAAATATATTTATTTATTTGTTTGGCTGCACCGGGTGTTAGTTGCAGCATGCAGGATCTTTGGTGTTCATTGCCACATGTAGGAATTTTTATTTTGCAGCCATGCAGGTAATGTCTGATTTCTCATCCACACGACTCCCCCTGAGTTGGTCCCTAGGGAGAGAGCCAGGAGAAAGCCTCTTGGAAGACTGACCTCATAAAATGTAACGGTGGGTAATTGTGAAATATGATATAGAAAAGATTTTCTCTTGCTCAAGAGATGTCAGCCGGGTTAAAAGGAGCCCTCATGGGGCACTGTCTGGCTGTTACAGCAGAGTGGTTAAGAGCCAGGCCTGGGAGTCAGATTACCTAGATGCAAACCCTGCCTTTTTCAGTTACTATCTTCGTGACTGAACAAAAGGTTGGCTTTCCTCAACTATAAAAGGGAGATCAAATGCCTACATCTCGGGGCAATATGTATTTGAAGTAAATGAAATAATGTATGTCCAGTGCTGGGCACATAGTATGCATTTGATAAGCGTTATTATTTTTCTAGAACAAATTGTTTTCATCATAAAGACTCTCGCACCTTCTAATTTCTTGCCCTCATGTGGTCTTGTCATTTTCTCTCATACTTCCTGGAGCAGCCCCCCCTTTTTCTTCCTGTTATAGCAACTGTGAAGTGCAAAGGGAATAAAGTATCTGGAAGCAGCACTATGAATTCTTTTTATTAAAGCGATAATTTTTTTCCTCCCATTTTTGGAGGCCTGGAGTCAGCTAGCCAGACTGATGTGAAGAAAGACTTGTGGCGTGAGTGAGCTGGTACACGGCTCCATGCCTGCAAAGTCACCCCACCCCCAGGTCTGCAGTGAAGGCTGTGGGTGGACCGGTGACAGGAGGCATTCTTTCTCAGTGCTGTACGTGACATCCCAGGCAAATGGACAGCGTGAGCCTTTGTGATTTTGCAACGTTTCATTGTTACTTAGCACTTTAGATTAGCAACTGTCCAAAGCTGAGGCAGCAGCTAATGTTCGGAAAGGGATGTTATTTTGTCAGCTTGTATAATTTACCAGTGGACCAAAATTTGCACTTCATTTGTAAATTAGAAAAGTAGAATGAGTCCCTGAGCCCTCTGAATTTGGAAATCTTTCCTACCAACCCAGCCATTCATGATATCTAAAATTCCGTTTGGTAATCCAGGGTTGCTGGAGATGCCCATTAGATTTTCCCGCACGTTTGGATCAGTGTAGGTATGACTAGATCAGGGCTAAGGCTAAGATTTGCCCTCAAGATATTTTGGGGGCTTTCTGAAGGTTTCTAGTAAGCAGTCACGTGTCTTTCCTCTTTTATAAGTATTCTTCTGGGAGATGGAGTGGTCAAGACATTGCCCACCTCAGTCCCTATTCTCCCGTCTGAAACAAGGAGAGCCTGTTTCAGGAAGAGATGTGGAGATGGTGCATTGTTAATGAGAATGACATGCCCTCTGCGGCCTCCTCAGGCATGGAGCTGGGCCATGAGCAGGGAACACCTGCTCTTACGTGCTGTATATTTCAATCCATTGAAAGATCTTAGTGCAAAATCAAGCATGGAATGATGTTCTGTGGTTTTCAAAGAGGTTCCTACGGGGTTTGAGTTGGATAGGCCAGGCCAAGAACAAACTCATTCATCTGTGACAGATATAACTAGACTCCAATGTCTGGTCTGGGAAAGCTGGGCGTGTTTTACAGAATGCACGATGCTTGGGATCCTCATTTAGAACATTTGTAACATTAGTCTGGCCCCAAATCGAGCTGACCTCACAACTGTCAAGAGGGTAAGTGTGTTTGGGTCTGGGTCTGTATGCCATCTAGTGAAATCATCAAGTTTGTTCTCTAGAAAAATTGCAGATCAGTTTGCTGCATCTCTAAGTCATTTCCCCTGTAAGGCCAACCCAGTAACCTCAGAAAAAAAACAGCTCATATCTCCAAGCCTAACTTTTCTCAGTTCCTCTGGATAAATAAAGTTTCTCTGTGAATCAATTAGAGGAATCTCCATTTTTTTTAAATATCAAAGAATTGGATTAAAATGGATTGTGCAGGAAATGCTGTCACAAAAAAGGCCAACAAAAAGAAGACATGCTTAATTATTGAGTGGAATATTCATAATTTTTCATATCTATCAGCTCAGTGTGTCCCTAACATGTTTTTAAGATGTACAAAAGGAACACATAATATAGCTCTTTTTTTTTTTTTTTTGAGGAAAGCAAAACAAATGCCAATATAATCCTTGTTTTTGAATACTTCATTTCTCGTCAGTTGGACAAGATAACACCATTTCTTTTTCAATTCTCTCTTTCAGGGCTACCCTCCACCCAACCATTGTGTAAAGAAGTTCATTTAAAGGTAAACCCCGCAAGACCTTGAGAAAAGTTTTGCTACTATACTATTGTAGTTAATCGTAAATGATTACTAGTTCCTGCCTTCTCTGCAGTTAATCATGGATTTCTGGTTTTTCAGTCAGGATAAAGAAAGTTTAAATGTCTCCAGGAGCTCTCAGAGACCAGCAGGCTTACCATATTTTCCTCGGAGTGCTCTCTCTTAGTCAGGACGTTTCTGAGTGCCACCTTTAAGTACACCCGTTGTTGACCTGAGTGAAAACTAGATGTACAAGTGTTGGAGTAGGAAGTTAATAGGTATGTCCAAACCTGTTATTTCCAATAAGCCTTTATGAGGCCTTTCTTCTGAGTTAAGATATCTGGAGGCTTGAATTTGGCCAGTAGTAGGAAATGGACTTGCCATGGTAGCGTCAGACATCCTGGTTTTTAAAAGAAGACGGGTCAGAGAATGAAGGCTGGACTCTGAAATACCCATGCCCTTCCTTCCTGTCATCTATCTCTCTTTCCACCTTACCTTTTCCTCTTCTCTTTCTAGCACAGTTTCTCCTCTCCCTCCCCTCTCCATGTCTCTGTCGCTGTCTCTCGCTTTCTCCTCCTGAAATTTATCTTGACTATTTTCTCCCAGATCAAAGGTAGAAGTGGACCATTTGATTAATTGCCATGCAGCAGAACCCTTTGCCTCCTTGACACACAAGCCAAGGAGACAAAGGGCACTCTTTAGAAGTCTTGAGCTGTGTGGGTGCAGGGTGTAGAATTCACAAGGCTGAGAGCATGGGGCCCTCCCAGCAGGGATGTGAAGGTCCCTAGACCCTGCCAAAGAATAAAGTTGCTACTGCCCACATTGTGTTGAGCCATATTTGCATTTGAGGAAAAAGCATACAACCCCAGCTATTAAGCCATGTGGACTATACAAGTACGATTTAAAGTTTGAAAAAAAAAATCTTTTAATTTCCATGTGTGGAAATCAGTAGCACGAGGGTTGACAGTCAAGAATGATGACTGACAGTTTAATCTTTTCTTTCCTGTGCTGTGAAAAGTCCTCAGAATTGCACTGTCCCATCCAGGCATCACTAGTCCTGTGTAGCTATTTTCATTCAAATTAGTTAAAATGAAGTAAAACTTAATATTTTGTTCCTTCGTCACATTAGTCTCATTTTAAGTATTCAGTAGCTATATGGTGGCATCAGTTACTCTATCAGACTGTGTAGGTAACATAACATTTCCATCTTTGCAGAAAGTTTCTCAGGACAGAACTGTTCCTAATCCTTTGTTCTCTTAAGCCAGGTAGGTTAGAGGAGGCCATGGAGTGCTCCGCAATAGAAAGCTGAGCAGGATTTCAGAACTGGCTGAACACAAAGAAAAAGAAAACAGAATGCCATGTTAAAATAAAGAGAGGTGGAATGGAGATATTGTTTGGAAAGTTGTTTTAGAAGTTGAGAAGATATACCTGTACATATATTTATATATACATACACTGATACAATTATAGATGGAATTATGACAGTTATTGTATTATTTCTAAGAGAAGAATGCTCAACTGAGGGTGAAAGCTTAGTCAATGGCTATGTGCTTTCTCTACTCATCAGAACTAAAATTTAGGGTTCAACCCTCCTAACCTAGGCTAGGTCTCAAGTGAGGAACCCTGCCTTCTTTGTAAGGCTAACAGTTGCTTTGAGTAATTGAGATGTGCTTAAATTCCCAAAGGGAATTTTGTTCCCACAGATCATCTTCCCTGGATCCTAACAGGGGTCCAGGGTCACTTACTACCTTCAGGTAGTGAAAATGATGATTTTAAAGCAAAGATCTTCTTTAGCCTAACCAATAATCTTCCTCTTGAATTGAACACAGATCCCATCAGACCTTTCTCTCAAGTTAATTCATGGTTCAAGCCTGATTTGGATGTTTGTCAGTCATGCAGGAAAGACCCTTTGACTACTCTGCCCCAGTATCATGATTACAAAGACACAGACTAAGATAATGGATTCTAGTCTCCTGGCTTGCACAAGGCAGGCTTTTCCAAGCCAGGTGGCAATATCATTGAGATCCAGTGTCCCTCAAAGCAAGAACATTGGGTTCTTTAGAGACATCAGCTTTGGCCGCTGTACTGTGACTTCCTAAATTTGCTAATGATCCTGCCCTTCCTCTCCTCCCCCCAGGCACTTTCATTTACTTTTCAACCCTTTTGGCTCTGACCTCCTGGTGGTTACAAAACTAAACGGGTAAGAGGGCTGGGGAACAATCCACCAAACCCTCATCGAGTCTTAAGGATTTAGGTATTGGTGTCTGTGTGCTGGGTCCTTCTAGTCTGTTCCTCAGTGAAACATGAGGGAAGCAGTCTGAGCATCACATGTTCTGGTAAAATCTCTCTGAGCTAAAAGTTAAGGGGGTCTCACTGCCTTGTTGGAGGATGAATGGAGTTTGTGATGAACCCAGGAGAAGCGATCAGAGGTTTAATCAGCACATACGTGAGCCTGATTCTTCGCTGGTAATGATTAGAACTTTCCATCAACACATTTGTTACTAATCAACAAATATTTATTGAGTGCATCTTCATCAGATGTTGAGCTATAACGAGGGAACCTATCGTCTATTTGTCAAGTTTTGAACAGATCGATGATACGTTATGATTCACAAACTTGGGAAGTCTCAAACGTTTTGTGTTGAGTATTTTAAAGGTTTTATTTTTATCACCAAATGTGAAAAGTGGAATGTGAAGAAAGATTGTGGAAGGGGAACGGTCCCTCCTTATCTCTATTTCCTAGGTCTGGGATGAACTGCGGGGAGAAAAGAGGTCATTTGAAGGATGGGTCCATTATGAACAAAGTCTGAAAATGAAAATTGAAATGGTTTTTAACTACCTGGCTGTTTCTGCATTGATTAGTTGTTTGTTGAAATAGGAAGGCCATGCCAGAGCTTTCTCTCACATTCCTGGGATCTGAATTTACATGTCTCGTGTCTGCTTTCAGAGCACCGTCAAAACTTGCTTGTCATTTGCCTCATCTCTTCATTGCCAACAACTGGTGTAGCTGAGGGAAGAATCTCTTTCAGAGAGGCGAGGGACCTTGGAAGTCATCTGTTTTCACTTCGTTACCTTCCGAGTGAGACATCTGAGGTCCAGAGAGGTGAAGCACCTCCCTGCAGGTGCATAGCTTCTTGGGCTAGAAGCTGGATGACTGACATTCTGCTTTCCTCTCTCTCTCTTTTAAATCTGGCTGTGCCAGGTCTTAGTTGCAGCGTGCGGGATCTAGTTCCCTGACCAGGGATTGAACCCAGGCCCCCTGCATTGGGAGCGTGAGTCCTAACCACTGGACCCCCAGGGAAGTCCGTGCCTCTCTTAACTAGGTTCTCCACCGGCTTGATTTGCCCTGTGTTTAAAACCATCCCACTGCTGATCTGTGAAGAAGTGTTGGTTACGGAAATGTGAAGGCACATCTTTTGGATAGCTTTTCGGGCCAAAGCAGAGAATTGTTTCTAGAATCTGAGACAGCAACATTTCTAAACAGAGACTTCAAGCTTCTGGATTCTGAGTAGTTTCCCAGTTTGATAAAATGGGCTCTCCTGGCTTTACCTCCTTGAAGAAAGTCTGCTCTATCAGGAGCAGTTTGGATAACACAATTTAAAAGCAATACAGCACAGTGATGAAAGTACAGATTCCAGAGCCAAGCTGGGTTCATAGTCCTGGCTCTGACATGTACAAGGTGTATGACCTTGGACAAACCACTTAATTGCTCTGAGCCTCAGTTTACCCCTGTGTAAACTGGGGATAATGATAACAGTAGTATATTCCTCAGTCGAATCAGTATATTGTAAAGCATTTAGAGTGGTGCCCTGGCACATTATTTAAGTGTTAGCTATTTTTATTACTGGCACATTACTTAAGTGTTTGCTATTTTTATTATGCCTGTATGCTAAGTCGCTTCAGTCATTTCCAACTCATTGTGACCCCATGGACCATAGCCCATCAGGCTCCTCTGTCCATGGGATTCTCCAGGCAAGAATGTTAGAGTGGGTTGTCATGCCCTCCTCCAGGGGATCTTCCTGACCCAGGGATCAAATATGGGTCTCCTGCATTGCAGGGGGATTCTTTACGATCAGTGCTACCCAGGAAGCACCCCCCACACACACACACACTTTTTTCTTTATTTACTTGGCTAAATGCAATGTACTCTATCCTCTATTTCCTACATAAAACTATAAGAAAAAAGGAAACGCATAAGAAATCAAGGGAGTGATGTGATTTGAAAGTGTCAATTCATCATCTCTTTAATTGGCCTGACACATCACTAGGATGATCTACTATGGCCTAAACCATGGGGTATTAGAATTATCAGAGGCTTGAGAGGTCACCTGACCCATCTTAAGAAACAGCCTGAGGCCTAGAGAAGGACCCACAATCTTAACGGTCAGGTTCACGTGCCTGCTGTCCACCAGTAGCCTGGTCATGGTGGCTGGAAAACAAGACACTGCCTGAAAAGGGGGGAGGTGGCTGAGACATTTAGTGGATCCTGGAAAGGAAGAGGAAGGGCTTATTCCAGTTGTTAGAAAGACTTGCCACTGAGGAGTGGTTCAATGAAAGGAAGAAAAGGACCATGCTTTCCCGAGCCACACTGTTCCCCTCCTCCTGCCCTGTTTCTGAGCCTGCCTATTGGTTTATATTTCAATTGCATCTGGTGGTGGCAGTGGTGGAATTTCTAACTCAGGTCCCCACGAAGCATAAACAAAGTTCCTTTTAGTTGAATGGGGTTCCCTCATGTCTCCTCAAGTTTGCACCCACAAGCTTCAGAGAGAATTAAATGTCCTTCATCAAGCATCTGGTGCGTCCCTAGTGTCTCACATGGTAAAGAATCTGCCTGCAATGCAGGAGACTTGGGTTTGATCCCTTGGTCGGGAAGATCCCCTGGAGGAGGGCATGGCACCTGACTCCTGTATTCTTCCCTGAAAAATTCCATGGATAGAGGAGCCTGGCAGGCTACAGTCTGTGGGGTCACCAAGGGTGAGACATGACTGAGTGACTAACACTTTCATCAAGCATCCAGCTGACATCCCAACAGAGCCAAGTTCTCATTCAGGTTCCCAGTGGGTCAGGACCCCACTTTTCAAGACAGTGACATGGATGAGCAAGATAATGACATGGATGAGCTATCATAATGAGATGACACATTTTAGTGATTAACTTCATTTGGGCTTGTATTGCCATTTTTATTGTGAAATAAATAGTACATTCAAAAGAGTATATGCCATATATTTGTAATTAAAGGCAAATAAAAAATGAATACTCAGTCTCCACCATTCAGGTTTTAAATTAGAACATGTTAATATTTCTTATAAGGGCTAGACCAAAAACTCCATGAGGTCATGTGTATATAGTATATAATATGTCTTTACACATGTATATAATCACATATATATATATATTTAGTATTTGGCACTATCATGTGTGTGTATATATATATGTTATATATATATAGTATATGTACATACATATAGTTTAGTATATGATAAATTGCTTAAAGAGGTTAAGCAACTTGACCAAAGTTCAGTTCAGTTCAGTTCAGTTCATTCACTCAGTCGTATCCGACTGTTTACAACCCCAAGAATTGCAGCACGCCAGGCCTCCCTGTCCATCACCAACATTTTTCTTCAGTTTCCTTGTTGTATATCACAAAGCGTGAAGATTTTAATTTCTATTGAATGCCTGATCCAGCACTCATTGGAGAGTCATTTGGATAAAATACAGGTTATTAGAAATACAAATTTATTCAGTTCAGCTCTGTTCAGTCTCTCAGTCATGTCCGACTCTTTTCGACCCCATGAATCGCAGCATGCCAGACCTCCCTGTCCATCACCAACTCCTGGAGTTCACTCAGACTCACATCCATCGAGTTGGTGATGCCATCCAGCCATCTCATCCTCTGTTGTCCTCTTCTCCTCCAGCCCCCAATCCCTCCCAGCATCAGAGTCTTTTCCAATGAGTCAACTCTTTGCATGAGGTGGCCAAAGTTTTGGAGTTTCAGCTTTAGCATCAGTCCTTCCAAAGAACACCCAAGACTGATCTCCTTTAGAATGGACTGGTTGGATCTCCTTGACAAGAGTCTTCTCCAACACCACAGTTCAAAAGTATAAATTCTTCGGCACTCAGCTTTCTTCATAGTCCAACTCTCACATCCATACATGACCACAGGAAAAACCATAGCCTTGACTACAGGGACCTTAGTCGGCAAAGTAATGTCTCTGCTTTTTAATATGCTATCTAGGTTGGTCATAACTTTTCTCCCAAGGAGTAAGCGTCTTTTAATTTCATGGCTGCAGTCACCATCTGCAGTGATTTTGGAGCCCCCAAAAATAAAGTCTGACACTGTTTCCACTGTTTCCCCATCTATTTCCCATGAAGTGATGGGACCAGATGCCATGATCTTCGTTTTCTGAATGTTGAGCTTTAAGCCAACTTTTTCACTCTCCTCTTTCACTTTCATCCAGAGGCTTTTTAGCTCCTCTCCACTTTCTGCCATAAGGGTGGTGTCATCTTTGTATCTGAGGTTATTGATATTTCTCCCGGAAATCTTCATTCCAGCTTGTGCTTCATCCAGCCCAGCATTTCTCATGATGTACTCTGTATAGAAGTTAAATAAGCAGGGTGACAATATACAGCCTTGACGTACTCCTTTTCCTATTTGGAACCAGTCTGTTGTTCCATGTCCAGTTCTAACTATTGCTTCCTGACCTGCATATAGTTTTCTCAAGAGGCAGGTCAGGTGGTCTGGTACTCACATCTCTTTCAGAATTTTCCACAGTTTATTGTGATCCACACAGTCAAAGGCTTTGGCATAGTCAATAAAGCAGAAATAGATGTTTTTCTGGAACTTTCTTGCTTTTTTCCATGATCCAGTGGATGTTGATAATTTGATCTCTGGTTCCTCTGCCTTTTCTAAAACCAGCTTGAACATCTGGAAGTTCACAGTTTACATATTGCTGAAGCCTGGCTTGGAGAATTTTGAGCATTACTTTACTAGTGTGTGAGATGAGTGCAATTGTGCGGTAGTTTGAGCACTCTTTGGCATTGCCTTTCTTTGGGATTGGAATGAAAACTGACCTTTTCCAGTCCTGTGGCCACTGCTGAGTTTTCCAAATTTGCTGGCATATTGAGTGCAGCACTTTCACAGCATCATCTTTCAGGATTTGAAATAGCTCTACTGGAATTCCATCACCTCCACTAGCTTTGTTTGTAGTGATGCGTTCTAAGGCCCACTTGACTTCACATTGCAGGATATCTGGCTCTAGGTGAGTGATCACACCATGGTGATTATCTGGGTCATGAAGATCTTTTTTGTACAGTTCTTCTGTGTATTCTTGCCACCTCTTAATATCTTCTGCTTCTGTTAGGTCCATACCATTTCTGTCCTTTATTGAGCCCATCTTTGCATGAAATGTTCCCTTGGTATCTCTAATTTTCTTGAAGAGATCTCTAGTCTTTCCCATTCTATTGTTTTCCTCTATTTCTTTGCATTGATTGCTGAGGAAGGCTTTCTTATCTCTCCTAGCTATTCTTTGGAACTCTGCATTCAGATGCTTATATCTTTCGTTTTCTTCTTCGCTTTTTGCTTCTCTTCTTTTCACAGCTATTTGTAAGGGCTCCTCAGACAGCCATTTTTGCTTTTTTGCATTTCTTTTCCATGGGGATGGTCTTGCTCCCTGTCTCCTGTACAATGTCAGGAACCTCCATCCATAGTTCATCAGGCACTCTGTCTATCAGATCTAGTCCTTTAAATCTATTTCTCACTTCCACTGTATAATCATAAGGGATTTGATTTAGGTCATACCTGAATGGTCTAGTGGTTTTCCCTACTTTCTTCAGTTTAAGTCTGAATTTGGCAATAAGGAGGTCATGATCTGAGCCACAGTCAGCTCCCGGTCTTGTTTTTGCTGATGGTATGGAGCTTCTCTATCTTTGGCTACGAAGAATATAATCACTCTGATTTGGGTGTTGACCGTCTGGTGATGTCCATGTGTAGAGTCTTCTCTTGTGTTGTTGGAATAGGGTGTTTGCTATGACCAGTGCATTCTCTTGGCAAAACTCTGTTAGCCTTTGCCCTGTTACGCAGTTAGAAGAGACAGATCTGGAGTTGAAACCAGGCCTGTCTTAAGGCCTGAAGGCTTAATCACTCTACCCTGTTGGCTAATCTGTTATGCCCCTTTGCCGTCCTCGCTAAACTTTAGTACTCAGTGCATGACTGGCATGTCAGTTAGGACTGAAGCCAGGCTTGGCTCACTGAGAATCTACAGGTACAACAAGGGCTGCAGACTCTGGTGTGCTGCACCCCCATGTCTAGTAAAGAACTGAGTGTGCCCATCTGTCCCCAGTTCTGTGTTCAGAGACATCTCAGTGGGTGCTTGAAATCCTCCATGATGGCAGTATTTCCACAAGGCAACTGCTGTAAATCATGAGTCTCCCTTCCTCTCCCTGAGAGTGGATATGCCGGCACACCAGCCTGGGACTCCTGACTTGAAAGATAGAAGCTGCTTGGGTCTCTGGGGCCAGGGAGAGGCTGTAAGGGGAGGTGAAAACAGAATGTTCAGCGAGGTATGGGGTGAGAGGGCACAGGCCATGCACTGTTCCTCAAAGTGAGGCCCTGGGGAGCGCATTAAAAAATGCTGAGTCCCAGCGAGAACACAGGGAACTGTGTTGGATAGCACAGGGAACTCTACTTAATGCACTGTGGTGACCTGAACAGGAAGGAAATCCAAAAGGGAAGGGATCTGTGCAGATGTATGGCTGATTCATTTTGCTGTACAGTAGAAACTAACACAGCATTGTAAAGTAATAAAACTCCAATAAAAATTAATTATAAAAAATGCTGAGCCCCAGCCTCCCTGCCCAGAGATTTCTGTCAATTGATCTGTGCTGGGGCCTAAATATCTGCATTTTAAAAAATTAAAAAAAAAATTTTTAACAGTAGTTCTTTGTTGGTCATCCTTTTAAAATATAGCAGTGTATACAGGTCGGTCCCAAACTCCCAATCTGTCCCTCCCCCTCACCCTTGCCTCTTGGTAACTATATGTTCATTCTCAAAGTCTATGAGTCTGTTTCTGTTTTGTATATAAGTTCATTTGTATCTGTTTTTTTAATTCCATGTATAAGAGAATATCAGCATTTTTAAGCACCCCCGGTGATTTTTATGCACACTAAACTTTGAGAAGTAGTCCAGTGCTTCTCAGACTTTAACAAGCATACAAATCACCGCAGGAAATCTTGTTAAAAAGCAGGCTCTGATTCAGTAGGTGTGGCCGGGGCCTGAAATTTCACGGTTCAAACAGGGTTCCAGGTGGTGTCAGTGCTACTGGTCCAGGGATCTTGCTTGGCAGAAGAAGCAGGCCCAACTCGCTTGTTTTACAGATGAGGAACCTAAGAAAGTCTTCCTTGGGCTAAGAGACTTCAGCTGGGGAGGGTGAGGGGTGACCTGGAGATTGCAATTGACACATATGCACTATTGATGCTGCTGCTAAGTCACTTCAGGCGTGCCCGACTCTGTGCGACCCCATAGATGGCAGCCCACCAGGCTCCCCCGTCCCTGGGATTCTCCAGGCAAGAACACTGGAGTGGGTTGCCATTGCCTTCTCCAATGCATGAAAGCGAAAAGTGAAAGTGAAGTCTCTCGGTCGTGTCTGACTCTTCGCGACCCCATGGACTGTAGCCCTCCGTCCATGGGATTTTTCAGGCAAGAGTGCTGGAGTGGGGTGCCACTGCCTTCATAGAGGACCTACTGTGTAGCTCAGGGGACTCTACTCAGTGCTGTTTGGTGACCCATGTTGCTGTTGTGCTCCGTCGCAGCCAACTCTTTGTGACTGCATGGACTATAGCCCACCAAGCTCCTCTGCCCTTGGAATTTTCCAGGCAAGAATACTGGAGTGGGTTGCCATTTCCTCCTCCAGGGGATCTTCCTGACCCAGGGATTAAACCCAAGTCTCCTGTGTCTCCTGCACTAGCAGGCGGGTTCTTTACCACCAGTGCCACCCGAGGTGATCTAAATGGGAAAAAAATCCAAAACAGAGTGAATATATGTATAGTTATAGCTGGTTCACTTTGCTGTACAGTAGAAACTAATGCAACATTATAAAACAACTATCCTCCAAATAAAAATTAATTTTAAAAAAATCAGAGAGAGACTTAACTAGTTAATCATTTGACAGCTGCTTCCCGAATACAATGAGGAAGATACCAAAGAGCATTCCTCTTCAATGTAACAATAAAAATAGGAGTTTTTATTAGATACCTGTTATGTGAGAGACGCTGAGTTACCAATATTAGTAATACATGAAGCATGGCCTCAAATTGCTTCTAGTCTGATGCAGGAAATAAGGTGGTTCGTATCTGAAGTAAACAAAGGACAGAAGGAAGTAGGGTATGGTGAAGAAAGGACAGGAGAAGTGGAGCTGATTTTCTGGAGAAGTGATTTAAACTTTTTGGAACTCCAGCTTTTTCTGAAAACATTTCAAAGACAGGGTTACCAAAGAAGATGTCTAGAGTTAGGATTCTATGAACTGTAAGAGTGTTTTTTTTGGTTTGTTTTTAAATCAAAAGCTGAAAACTGGTGACCCATGGACCAGAATTCCCCGTGAATTATTTTGTTTTGTTTAGTTTTAAAGAAAAAAGTTATATTTCATTATTTTAAGTAAAATTTAAATGTTAGAATAGGCCACAACACATCATTAGAACCCTTTACTATAAGACTGAACCAGCAAGTATTAAAGCTGCAGGAAGCTAAGAGATCCCCTGACCGACCCTGATATTGTCTTTAAAAATCTTGAACCAACTTTGAGAAACTGGGACATCTTACAGAGAAATCATTATTTTTGCCTTCTCTTGAAAATAAGAACACCTGGCGATCCTGGACTTGTAACGATGCCCATCAAAAACTGGCTAGAGCTGAGTGAGTTTCCCCCTTTTATTGGGGCCTGAATTTTCCAGGTTCACCACTGTTCGTATCTCCCACACAATGCGTATACCTCTGAGCTCATTCAATTCCTTCATTTTCCATTGCCTGTCTGGCTCCTCCTCGAGGCAGTGGGTTTACCTTAAATGTGTAGTAAAACTGGGAAAAGAAGCCAGTGGAACTGGAGTTGTCCCACACTTGTGCCACAAAACAGCAGTTCCCAAAGTGTGGGACCACCATCAGCATCTCTTGGTAACCTTGATAGAAATGCAAACTCTTGGCACTACTGCAGACCTACTGGAATCGGAAACTCTGAAGGTGAGGTCTATTTATTCTGTTGTTCCGTCAGCCTTGTGGGTGGGACCCGTATGCACTAAAATTGGAGAACCACTGTAGATGCAGGCAGCATGGAGAGGAGCAGAGCCAGGTGATTCAGGCAAGGCCACCTGCACTTTGGTGATGGGGAGTGGGGGGTGGATGTGCACCATTTCATAGGTTCACAAGTCAGTGGGCTCTGTGGTCAGAGCCAGGGCTTGGTGTGAGTTTTTAGGCCTATGGAACTCTTGCTTTGCTTCCAGCAGTTTCTGCTTCTCTGTGTCAGATTCGGGGTCACTGCAGTCTGCCTGAGTTGAGGCTCAGGATTCCGTGTCTGTCCTCTCCCATGCTGCCTTCATTCAGTTCAGTTCAGTTGCTCAGTCGTGTCCGACTCTCTGCGACCCCATGAATCGCAGCATGCCAGGCCTCCCTGTCCATCATCAACTCCTGGAGTTCACTCAGACTCACGTCCATCAAGTCAGTGATGCCATCCAGCCATCTCATCCTATGTCGTCCCCTTCTCCTCCTGCCCCTAATCCCTCCTAGCATCAGAGTCTTTTCCAATGAGTCAGCTCTTCTCATGAGGTGGCCAAAGTACTGGAGTTTCACCTTTAGCATCATTCCTTCCAAAGCTGTCCACAGTCTTTGAATCCTCAAAAATCTCAACAACGTGGACTTAGTAAGAAGTGAGAGCGGAACCACTGTGGCCTCTTTTGATTGGCAGGTGATTAACCCCTTGGAGTCTTGTCCGCACGACAGAGTTCCGTGGTTCTGAGTTAGAGGGAAAGGGTTATGTAAACATGAGAGAATTTCAGCAGATTTCAAAGTATACAGTATATACACTGCCCATCTTTTTTACCATGTCTATTTTTAAGGATCTAGCTTTCTCCTCTCTGTGTTGTGTGATTCCTCAAGGTCTCACAATGCTGCTTTTCTGCAATTCTGATTCCAAGGGATCCTCCAGTAACCTCCTTCCTTCTCAGGGCTCCTCTCCACTCACTGCCTAATTCTTATCCTTAAGGTCTCTAGTTACACCTCATCATTTCTTGGAGCCCTTGCTGATGCCCAGGGAATGGGACAGTTTGTTACAGTCTGCTGGAATGGTTCTGGACAGGTTTGTGTCTTTCATTTCTGCTCAGCACCCAACACATACCTGGCACATAGGAGGTGCTCAGTTAACACTTGCTGAATGAATAAGCTTCCTGTGAACGCTGTGCACAGCATGGCCCTGTGGTTAAGCACCCTGGCTCTGAAATTGGTCAGCCTAGGTTTGAACTCTGGCTCCACCTACCTGCACGTATGCCCTTGAATGAAGCGCCTAACATCTCTGGGCTTCCTATAAAGAGCACACTATCTGTTTGCAAGGTGTTTTGTGTTACCAGAGTGCCTGCTAGAGCTCAGTATACATTAGCATAATTAGGCCCCTGGTGATGATTTATTCAACTGGATTGATGACAATTCCAAGTTTAAATTTTACCTGAAAGGAATTCTATTTCTTTAAGGGGAGAGATTTGTGAGACCTGACCAAAATAAAACACTGGAGGTGTGCCTACCTGCTCAACAAGAAGGGCCTCAGCTGCATCTTTCTCTTCTCTTTCCAAAGGAGCTACAAGCTGAGACTGATCAGGTTCAATCAGACAGACTTAGGGTAGATACATTCTGAGGGGAAACCCAAAGTTCAGAAGCATTTCTGCTGTTTAGACCCACTCCATGAGTATTTCTTCCAAACAGCTTAAAGAAGGTGTTAAATCCAGTCGCTCACTACAGACATATGTACATGACTATATGAGCCTGTTTGTATCTGGGAGAAAGATGCTGAATGCAATCCAATTCCTGTGCATTTTACCTATTTTATCTCGAGCTGGCTGCCTTCTGTGACAGGGTTGTAATTAATATTGTTGTAGAACAGGAGGCTCATTAAATCGGTCTCATTATGACTGTTCAGGTTCTAGGGCTCAGCTGAAAAGGATTTCCCTATTATCAGCGCCTGACATATACTCCTAATCAAGCAGGCCAATTCTCTTCTGTCAAAGACTGTCTTCCAAATGGAGATGGTATTTATTCTGACTTGTACTATTAGTGTGAATAATGCTGCCCCTGCTGACAGACAGATAGGCCTGTCTCACAGGTGGGGCTCCCTCGGTAGACACGCAGAATATAAGAATTTACAAGGCCTTATGATTTCAGTGGCTGGCATGGCGGCTGGACTCATTCTTTTTATATACACATGATTTTGGCTGTGCTGGTCTTTGTTGCTGTGCAGGTTCTTCTCTAGTTGTGGTGTACAAGCTTCTCATTACAGGGGCTTCTCTCGTGGAGCACAGGCCCTAGGGCACATGGCTTCAGTAGCTGTGGCTCCTGGGCTCTACTGCACAGGCTCAACCGTTGTGGCACACGGGTTTAGTTGCTCCACAGCATGTGGGATCTTCTTGGAACGGGAATTGAACCCTTGTCTCCTGGGTTTTCAGGTGGATTCTTTACCACTGAGACATCAGGAAAGCCCTGGGTTCATTCTTTGACTGAAATTAGGCTCAGTGAGAAATTTTGAAAAGGAGAAGAAACCTCATAATTATAAATCTGCAGAATCTCCAAGTCAGAAGAGGCATTAGTAGTCAATTAATCTTCTACCCAACATGGGAGTTCCCTCTCAGGATGCATGATTCCTGACTGTTTTTGCTTGATTGCTTCCTCTGACAGTATGCTCACTATTTCCACTATCTTCGGTGAGGCCAACTTCATTTTCAGAAAGATCTAAGGAAAATCATATGTGATGCTGATTAACTTTGTCTCCCTCTAACTTTCCCACTGAACCTAGTTCTGCCACTCAGAGCTGCGCAGAACAAACTTGGTCACTCTTCTTTGAGAGAGCTGAATGTTTGGGATAGCTTTCCCCTTCTAATTTTCTCTTCTTTACCTTAAATGTCCTCATCTTCCTTTCGAGTTATCTAGGTCCTTCATCCTCCTATTCACTGGCTCAAGGTGAGATACCTTTAAGCTCTCAGAAGATGCAGCATCGAGAAGGGAATGAACCTTCCAGGTATGTTCAGTCCACCCCAGGGCCCAGGGAGGCAACTGTTCCAACAGAGACAGGGTTTCTGGGATTTTCTATGAAGGACTGTGTCACTTGGACCCTCCCAGAAATGAAGATGTCGTCCTTTCTTCCTGCAGGCTGCAGGTGCCTGCACCTACCTTACTTCAACCACACCGGCCCAGGCCATAGTCTTTGGGAGACATGACTGCATCTTGGGCTCAGAGACTCGGCAGTCAGGCTGCCTGGATTCAAAGCCCAGCCTTGCTGCCTGTGATCTGGTGTGATACTGGGAAAGTTGCTCCACCTCTCTAAGCCTTAGTGTAGGGATGCTCATAGGGCCTACTTCCTAGCCTATTGTGAGACTTCATGAGATTATGCATGTGAGAGTTAAGCATAGCTCCTGAAAAGTGCTCAGTAGAGTGTTAATGATTATTAGCGAGAACTCAACACCAATCATCTATACCCCCCTGCTTCCCTTACTCTGGGCTTTGCGTCTCCCAATTTTGATCTTTTGGGGATAATGCCAATCCTGTGAATGGGGTGGGCTAGGCAATTTTTGGTAATTTCAAGTGAACTTGTTTTTTGATTGAATTCTTTTCCTGTGTCAAGTCCAATACAAACATTCATTGAGAGGCTTTTCCACTCAGAATACTTTTCATATATGACCTCATTTCAAGAGGGAGAGAGACTATGTACTCTGTGTTCTTTCAAACGTTTTAGCTGAATGATCTTCCCTCTTCTCCCCTTCCCTTCCCTTCCCTCCCTCCTCTTTTCCCTGCCCTGTACTCCCCACTTCTACACACACACACACACACACACACACACCCTTGTCTCTTGCCTTCAAATGAGGTCTTAATCCCAGGATGTAGGGCAGATAATAGATAAACAGATCCCTCTAGCAATTTTAAGCTCTCCTTGGCAGCAAACACCTCATTGTTTGGGAAACCCCTGGAGGTTGTCTGTGAAACCTGGGATTCTGAGCTCCAGGTCTGAAACCATCTGTGTAAACTGCTTCCTCTGCCAGTTTTCTGATATCTGGCCCCAGTCCTTCCACCTGCCTGCTCCTCTCTTCCTATAGGCTCATTTCCCCTCAGCCTTAGTTTAGAGTTCCACCCCCACCCCACCCCTCATGTCCATTGCTCCACCTCAATCCAACTTCTATGAGGATTCCCAGCTCAGTTCTCCAAATGGTTTTTTATTTTATCTTCTTCCGACCTCCCTGTGAGTTGATAGTCACTCCCACCCCCCATCCTAACAAGGACCCCAGGGTTTAGGGGTGGAGTCGTGGAGGGGAAATGATGAAGGAGGCAAATAAAAGCCACCCTCCGAGGGACGGGCACCATCCGGGAGAAAGAAGGGGCAGAAGTGTCTCCAAGCTAGAGAGTTAGCCATTCAAGCCACAAGCCTCCTTGTAGTCTTTATTCTCTTTAAGCTTTCTGTGATAGTCATCCATCCATCCATTCGTTCACTCACCCACTCATTCATTCAACAAGTGATCACTGAATGTCTGAGATCTGACATCATGCCCTGTTCTGTACACTGGGGCTCCAGGAAGGAAGACATCACAGCCCAGCCCGAGGCGCTGACAGTCCAGTGAAGGAAACTAAGTCAATACTGCTGACCCCCAGGTGCCCCAAGAGTCCTTGATCCCTAGTTCATTTGGCTCAAGGCTTACAGCAAAGCATCCCTCGTTTTCCTAACCTGATTTCCTCTCAGAGCTTAGTTTGTGCAATACTGTGTTCTTCAATTCCAGAGCCTGATAAGTATGAGGAAAAAAAATCCCACATACACTCATAATGCAAATTTTTATATTGCACACCTGTGGCCAGAGGAATCGTCATGTAACTCCACCTCCGTCACAGCATTCCCTTTCCAAAAGACTTCCCAGGAAGTACTGGTTCCTTAGTTCCTCCTCAGAGCTCCCCAGCCCCCAGTTCTTCCTTTTCTAAGCTCCCAGCCATTAGTATGGATGCTAACCCAGGACAGTAAATCCATTCTGCTCTGTGATGTCACTTTGATTGTTGTTGCAGTTATCGATAAACTCATTACTTAGCTTCTCATGTATTTAGGCAGTACTTTCCTAATTACTTTAAAAAATGAGAGTAATTATAGGAAAAACAAAGCTCTCTTTCATCTAGGTCTGTCTCTGTTTCTTCCCCTCTCCCTGAGAGAAAGTATATGTCCCTCTGTACCATTTAAAAAACACACTTAATCTAATGAGGATTCTAATGCATTCATAGAATATGTAGAGTATTATTTTCATTATGTGTGTTCTTTCATGAATTTTATTCTATGATATGCACCATTCTACAATCTGTCTTTTTCACTCTCTGTATTTTCAAGATCTATTCGTGTTGACATACAATCCCTAGTTAGTTCCATCAAATTACTCTGTTGTATTCTAGGAAGCCAGCACGATACATTTTATTGGTCCTTCTCATGATGGATATTCGGATTGTTTCTACTTTTTTTTTTTCTTGTTTTGAACAATGCTTCAGTGAACTTCCCATACATGCTGACAAATGGCTTACAAACCCTTTGGGAGGCAGGAATGGTGAACTCTAGCTTTTGAATCCTCTGTTCCCCTCAGCACAAGGTCCTACCTATGGTGCTTGCTGTGCTGTGCTTAGTCACTCAGTCTTGTCCGACTCTGCGACCACATGGACTGTAGCCCGCCAGGCTCCTCTCTCCATGGGGCTTCTTCAGGCAAGAATACTGGAGTGGGCCACCATGCCCTCCTCCAGGGGATCTTCCCAACCCAGAAATTGAACCAGGGTCTCCTGCATTGTAGGCAGATTTTTTTTTTTTACCATCTGAGCTACCAGGGAATTCCCTACCATGGTAGACAATAAATATATTTAAATATATTTATTCATACATACTTCATGCAACATATGAATTTGTAAGCTAACACAAAAAGTCGTGTTTTGAAGTGGTGCCCTGAAATGGAAGTGCAAACCCAGAATTGACAGCTTTTTGGGTATCAGGGTCGATACCTTGAAATTGGGTCTGCTCTCACATTTGAAACATACATGGTAAGAACCTGTCCCCTGGATGCAGAAGTGACCCCCCCTTCCCCCAGAGACCTTAGGGAAAAGGAGAAAGATTAGACCCCAAGAGGGACCACCTGCCTGAGCAGGAGTATTTGCTCACTTCCCTGTCCTCTTCCTCCCCCCATGCCCTCACCCCCCACCTTTTTTTTTTTTTTTTCTTTTGAGATCTCTGGAGATACGCTTGGAGCACTAAGGGCCTTAACAAACCTTTGCATTCAAAGTGAAAGTGAAAAGTGTTAGTCATTCAGTCATGTCCAGCTCTTTGTGACCCCGTGGACTGTAGCCCTCCATGCTCCTCCTGGGAGGAGGGAAATCCATGGGAATTCCCAGGCAAGAATGCTGGAGTAGGTTGCCATTCCCTTCTCCAGGGGATCGTCCCAATCCCTCATGCAAACCAGAGGCATGATCTCAGAGCAGGGAGGGTTGTGGTGTAATGGTTATGGGGTTTTTGCTTCTTCTGTGGGCTCCTGAACAATGAAGCAGGCAGAGACCAAGCTGGGCAGCCCAGGAAGCTTTTGAGGTGTTTCCCCCTTTTGTTTCTTTGGTCTTTCAATTCAGCAGGTGTTCATGGAGCGGAGGTGAATCAGAGATGAGTCTTGTGTTTATGAGGAAAGGTCAGGCAGGAGGCACAGATCTCCCAAAACAGGAGGCTCCAAGAGGTGCACACAGGGTTGCAGTGTGGAGCACCATCACCCCAGATGAGACGACTCAGTGCGTGCACGCTGAGTCATGTCCAGCTCTTTGCCACACTATGGACTGTAGCTTACCAGGCTCCTCTGTCCAGGGCATTCTCCAGGCAAGAATACTAGGTGGGTTGTCATGCTCTCCTCCAGGAGATCTTCCCAACCCAGGGATTGTACCCACGCCTCCTGCATTGCAGGCAGATTCTTTACCCACTGAGCCACATGGAAAGCCCAGGAAAGGCTCCATTAAGGAACTAATCTTATTTTTGAGCCTTGCAGAAGAATTTCCCAAGTGGGGCTGGGAGAAGAAAGAGGTAGTGATGGGAGCGAGGCCCATGTAAGGTTTTGGAGGGAGCTGTGATGGTAAAGGGACGTGTTTGGCACATCAGCTAATAGTCTAGTTGTGTTTGTTCAGAAGAATGTAAGTCTGAAAGGCAAGTGTAGGAAGGAGCTGGTTGCAGGGGTTGTGTCTTTCACTCCTGAATCCCTACCACACTGTGGGTACTTGAAAAATACTTGTTAAATGAAGGCAGATTTAGTCCGCTTTATTTTTTTACTTCCTGATTAAGCCTTAACATATACAAAGGCAAGGATCTTAAGTGTAACTAACACTCTATGTTTTTTTTTTCTTTTTTGGCTGAGCAGCCTGTGGGATCTTAGTTCTCTGACCAGGGATTGAATCTGTAACCCCTGCATTGGGAATATAGAGTCTTAGCCACTGAACTACCAAGGAAGTCCCTTCTATGAATTTTTGTATATGCAGTGAGCACGCAGATCAAAACATAGAACATTCCAAACATCCCAGAGGTCCCCTCACGCTTCCTCCTAGACAATTCTGAATCCCCTATCCACACACACAAGTAACCACTGTTTTGGACTTTTGACACCTAGGTTAGTTTTGTCTGTTCTTACACTTCATGGAAATGGACTCATACAGAGTCCATACTTTAGGGAGTTTCTTCCACAGCACTGCAGAGAAACGTTTAAGTGAGGAAAAGCTAGATTATTACAAGACCCCAGGTGAGAAGTGAAATGAGGGCTTTGAGCCAGGGCAGTGGCCTTGAGAATGGAAAGGAGGCAACAGACGCTGAAGACGGTGGGAATGGCTAGTTCCTCAGGAACTGGCTGTCTGTAGTGGGCGCACACCTTCCAGAGCTCCATCTTGCCCCACAGCTGCATCCGAGCAGGATGCCTCCCAGCTGACTGGATTCAGAAAAGGCTCTGCAGAGGCCCTGGAAGAAGCAGGGTTTGGGGCTGCAGGGCCACAGCAGCCTCTTAGGATCACACTTCGGAAGCCACTCTTCACTTATCAGTCGCCAGAGCCACGTTGAGAATAAGGACACCCCAACCCTCCTGTGGCTCTTGGCCAGGGGTTTCTGGCAAAATGCCACTGCTCCAGGTGATGGAGTCAGACGGGGATAAAACAGGATTCCAGAATGAATCAGGAGCATCGGCGTCTGCCATGCATGTGTAGCCCAGTGCTTGCTGCCAAAGTGTAGCCTGCTTCCCCTGCATAAAAGAGTGCCAGAGCTGCTCCTAGGGGCTGGAGACAAATGCGCCCCAATCTGAGGGTTTTCATCTGGATGAACTGAGGATCAAGGAGAAACTGGAGAAGTCAGGGGTAGGGCCTTGAAGGAGAAGAGGCCAGGTGCCATCTAGGGAGAAAGAGGGGGATTTCTCTGGGTACTGATTAGAAAGCTGAGTCCCAAGCCTTTGGAGGTGCCATGAACTCCCTCCACTCCTGTTCCCTTAGCAATGGCCACCTGGAGACCCAGGTGTAACTGTCCACTTAATACTCCTGATATTGTCCCAACTTGGAAACAGTGGCCCCATGGGCTGTAGCCCACCAGGCTCCTGTCCATGGAATTTTCCAGGTAAGAATAATACTAGGGGCAAATTGCCATTTCCTTCTTCAGGGGATCTTCCCATCTTAGGGATCAAACCTGAGTCTCTTACATCTCCTGCAATGACAGGTGGATTCTTTACCACTGAGCCGCCTGAGAAGCCCATAGTTTCTTGCAACTTGATGCCTTATTGTGGCTTTGCTAAGGTTTGAATCTTTAATTTGCTGCATAAACCAGTAGTGTTGGAACCAACCAGTGTTGGAACAGGTGTGAGAAGAGATTCCTAAACCGAATAAACAATGAAGAAACTTTCCACCCCTCTTTCACAGACTGCCAAGGTGTGCAAGAGGTGAGGCAGTGATTGGGGTGGGAACCTGGTGGTGGAAGGAGCCTGTGAATGAGAATCCAGCAGCCCCTCCCTTTTTGGAACACACCTTCCAGCTGGGAAAAGATATGTAAACAAATGATTATCAAACAAGGTAATCTGTTTAGCATGGAGATGCAGGTGCTGTGGGAGCTTAGGAAAGGGAGGGGTTAAAGCACAATTGCACTCATCTCACATGCTAGTAAACTAATGCTCAAAATTCTCCAAGCCAGGCTTCAGCAATACGTGAACCATGAATTCCCTGATGTTCAAGCTGGTTTCAGAAAAGGCAGGAGAACCAGAGATCAAATTGCCAACATCCGCTGGATCATGGAAAAAGCAAGAGAGTTCCAGAAAAACATCTACTTCTGCTTTATTGACTATGTCAAAGCCTTTGACTATGTGGATCACAATAAACTGTGGAAAATTCTGAAAGAGATGTGAATACCAAACCACCTAACCTGCCTCTTGAGAAATCTGTATGCAGGTCAGGAAGCAACAGTTAGAACTGGACATGGAACAACAGACTGGTTCCAAATAGGAAAAGGAGTACGTCAAGGCTGTATATTGTCACCCTGCTTATTTAACTTCTATGCAGAGTACATCATGAGAAACGCTGGACTGGAAGAAACACAAGCTGGAATAAAGATTGCCGGGAGAAATATCAATAGCCTCAGATATGCAGATGACACCACCCTTCTGGCATAAAGTGAAGAGGAACTAAAAAGCCCCTTGGTGAAAGTGAAAGAGGAGAGTGAAAAAGTTGGCTTAAAGCTCAACATTCAGAAAACGAAAATCATGGCATCTGGTCCCCTCACTTCATGGGAAATAGAAGGGGAAACAGTGGAAACAGTGTCAGACTTTATTTTTGGGGGCCCCAAAATCACTGCAGATGGTGACTGCAGCCATGAAATTAAAAGATACTTACTCCTTGGAAGAAAAGTTATGACCAACCTAGATAGCATATTCAAAAGCAGAGACATTACTTTGCCGACTAAGGTCTGTCTAGTCAAGGCTATGGTTTTTCCCGGTAGTCATGTATGGATGTGAGAGTTGGACTGTGAAGAAAGCTGAGCACCAAAGAATTGATGGGTTTGAACTGTGGTGTTGGAGAAGACTCTTGAGAGTCCCTTGGCCTGCAAGGAGATCCAACCAGTCCATTCTGAAAGAGATCAGCCCTGGGATTTCTTTGGAAGGAATGATGGTAAAGCTGAAACTCCAGTACTTTGGCCACCTCATGCAAAGAGTTGACTCATTGGAAAAGACTCTGATGCTGGGAGGGATTGGGGGCAGGAGGAGAAGGGGATGACAGAGGATGAGATGGCTGGATGGCATCACTGACTCGATGGATGTGACTCTTGAGTGAACTCCGGGAGATGGTGATGGATAGGGAGGCCTGGCGGGCTGCGATTCATGGGGTCACAAAGAGTCGGACATGACTGAGCAACTGAACTGAACTGAACTGAACTGAAGGGATGCCAGCCACAGATCAGAACAGATGTCATACTAAACTGGTTGTTTCTCACCACGTTTGAGCCTCACAAATCCTCTATGATGTTAGAAACTCTTATGTGCATTTTACAGATAGAAACTGGGGCTCAGAAAGGTTAAGTAACTTGCTCCAGTGTACACAGCCAAACAAGAGTAGCTGTGATTCAGACTCAACTTGCTCTGATTCCTGAATCCACAGTCTTAACCCCACACTGAGCCTACAACCGTGCCTGAGGATTACATACCCGCAGTAACACAGTCCTCAATACCTGGAGCAGTCCCCCAGTCCATGAGGCCACAGGAAAGCGGAAAGAGGGCACAGTCTTGGGCAGGAGACTGACATTGTCTGGCACAGGCTGGCCCAGGGCCCCCTCCTCTAGGATGCTCAGAAGAGGTAGCCCAGGTGTGAGTATTCAGGGGCCCACGAAAAGTTCTGATTTCTTTTAATATCAGAAGGGAAAAAAAAAATGTACTTTCAGGACACACACAAAATGTTTATAATCTATAATACTGATATACACACACATACATATATATATATCGGTATAAGGTATATTATACCATGGCAACAGTAAAGTGTCACTTATTTTTTATTTTTTGTGGAGGAAGGTTCCCTCTGAGAAAAGCACCTAGGGCTCACAAAAGGCACAGTGGGGCCCTGGCCTGGCAGTTCCCACCTTTCCTCCTGCCCCGTGCTGCGTGTGTTCACTTAGCCCTGGAGTGCTGTCTGCCTCTTGTGAGTCCTTCTTCCCCTCTGCTCACATTCCCGCTCAGGCCAGGGCAGTGCCATTGCAGCAGCCTCCTGTCTGGCGGCCCTGCCTTCAGTTTTCTCTCTCTTTTCCCAGCTTTTCCCAACTTGCAGTGTTCTCTGATCCGTTTTTATTCATTTTATATTTTTATTTATTCCTACGGTTTTATGTGTAGAATGTGTTTAACCAGAGGGCTTGGAGTCACCTGTGTCCCTTGGAGGTAAAACAAACCCACTTTTTAAAAACTAAAATATTAAAATGGGTAAGATATCCATAGCATGAAGTTTACCGTTTTTAAGTGTACAATTCAGTGGCATTAAGTACATTCACAGGGTTGTGGAATCCTCACATCTATCTATTTCCAAAAAGATTCATCCTTGGAAAGAGAAACTGGCTACAAAGCAACAGTTCCCCATTACCTACTCCTCCCAGCCCATGGTAACTTCCTTCCCATTCCCCAACCCCTGCCAGCTTTATTTGAAATATAGCTGACATGTAACACTGTATAAATTTAAAGTACACAATGTAATGATTTATGTATATATTGTAAAAGGTTTACCAGAGTAATTTTAGTTAACAAATTCATCACCTCACATAGTTACCTTTTATTTTTTTTGTGGTGAGAATTTTTAAGATTATTCTCTCAGCGAATAGTGAGTATCAAATACACTATGCAGTATTGTTAACTGTAGTCACCACTGTACACTGTATCCCCAGGACTTATTTGTCTTATAACTGAAAATTTGTACCTTTTGACCACCTTCATTAGTTCCCCCCTCTTCATCTTTCCCCTCAACCCTCCCACCAACCCTGGCAACTGCCAATCTGCTATTTCTATAGGTTCAGTTTTTTTTAGATTATGTAGTTGAGATCATACAGCTCATATAGTTTGTCTTTTTCTTAACCTTACATTCTACTTTCTGTCTCTATGAATTTGATTATTCTAGGTACCTGATATAAATAAAACCATGCAATATTTGTCCTTTTGTATCTGACATTTCACTTAGCATAATGTTATGAAGGCTCATCCAGATTGTAGCATTTGTCAGAATTTTATTTCCTTTTAAGGAAAAAATATTCTATTGTATGTATATACCACATTTTGTTTATTCATTCATCTACTTAAAGGCATTTGAGTTATTTCCTCATTTTGGCTATTCTGACTAATACTACTGTGACATTGGTGTACAAGTATCTGTTTGAGTCTCATTTCTAACTTTTGGATCTATACTTGGAAGTGGAATTGCTGGTTCATATGGTAATTTTATGTTTGATTTTTGAGAAACTACTAAACAACAAACCCACATTCTCCATGTGAGATGGACAAAGCTGCTGTCAAGTCCACTCTTCAAAGCCTGGCCCTGTAGATTAAACAGCTATACACACTGTCAAAATTCATCGAAGTGTGCACGTTAAAATGATGAATTTCACTCTAAGGAGAAGGGGGCAGCAGAGGATGAGACGGTTAGATAGCATCACCGAATCAATGGACATGAATTTGAACAAACTCTGGGAGATAGTGAAGGACACAGGAGGCTGGCATGCTACAGTTCATGGGGCTGCAAAGAGTAGGATGTAACTCAGTGACTGAACAGCAACAAAATTAGGCTAGACTTTAAAATCATAGTCTTCTTGTCTAAGAGGGCAGATCTCTGAGTGGAAGCTTTAGATGGCTGCAGCAAAGAAGAAAGAAAGCTAAAAGCCAGGTAAAGGCAAGCCAGGGAACGAGAGATAATATTTGCAATTCCCATATGGGATAGGGGATTAATATCCAGATTATATAAACAACTATTACACCTCAACAACGTTAAAACAGACAACCCAGTTAAAAAACAAACAAAAGACTCAAGTAGACTTTTCTCCAAAAAGATACACAATAAATACACAGAAGGATGTTCAATAGCACTAATAATTAGGGAAATACAAGTCAAGTCAATAATATATTGCTTCACATTTTTAAGGACGCTCTTTTTCAAAAAGTCCCACAAAATAACAAGGGCTGGTAAGGCTGTAGAGACAGTGGAATCCTGAAGATTACTCATGAGAATGTAAAGTGGTACAACGTCTATAGGAAACAGTGTGGATATTCCTCAAAAAATTAAACTAGAATTACCATATGACCCAGCAATTTTGCTTCTGGGTGTAAACAGGAGAGTGTTGAAAGCAGGGTCTTGAAGAGATATATAGACGCTCATGTTCATAGCAGTGTTATTCATAATAGCCAAGAAATGGAAGAAACCTAAGTGTAAATGGGTAAACGAAATATCATTCAGCATTACAGAAGAAGGAAATTCTGACAGAATCCAAGACAGGAATAAACCCTGGAAACGTAATACTAAATAAATCACAAAAAGACAACTACTATGTCATTTCACTTACATACAGTACCTAGAGTGGTGAAAATCAAAGAGACAGAAAGGAGGTTGTTGATTGCCAGGAGCTGGGGAGAGGGTGGAGAAGAGAGTTAGTGTTTAATGAGTACAGAGTTTCAGTTGGGGAAGGTGAGAAAGTTCTGAAGGTGGCTGGTGGTGGTTTTACAACAGTGTGAATACTACTTAATATCACTGAACTGAACGCACACTTAAAAATAGTTAACATGGTAAATTTCATGCTATGCATATTTTAACACATGCATGCACACACATACATAGCCTGGCAACAATACTCCTCACTCCCACTTGCCTGAGAGATACTTTTAAGCCTGCAATTCAATTCAAACTCTTCAAAATTTTGGCTTCCACCCTTCTTCTCAGGACTGTATTGACTCCCAATACCCTCTCCCACCAGAAACTCTGGCCACGTTGTTTAGTTGTTGTGTTCCAATATTTCCCCGCTCTGTCTTCCTTCACTTTTTGGCATTTCCTAAAGTTGCTCCTTTTCCTTGGAATGGCCTTCCTTTTTCCCTGTCTCTACCCTTAAAATCCCATCTGTTCTTCAAGAGTCTGTGTTACCTTCCTCAGGGCTCTGACCTCAGTTCCTCTCTTCCAGTACTCTTTACTATCTACTTTGTAGGAATTCTTTCACATTTTTGTCTTTTTTAGAAAATTTTTAAACCCACTGAATCATCTATGTATCTATATCTATTTAAAACCGGCCACAGAGTTTAGCCTGTAGTACGTAACAAGTAAATGTTTATCAAATGAATGAAGCATTCTTCACAACAGAGGTCCTCAGTGGGAAAACTGAGAAACTTTTGGTTTATTTTACTCTTCCCAAAAATCTCAGGAGAAATGGTAAGCGCTTAATATCCATCAACAGAAGAACAGATAAAGAAGATATAGTGCATACACACACACACACACACACACACAGGGACATTACTCAACCATAAAAAAGAACAAAACAATGCCATTTGCAGCAACATGGATGGACCTAGAAATAATCACACTAAGTGAAATAAGTCAGGCAGAGAAAGACAAATATTTTATAATATCACTTACATGTGGAATCTAAAAAAAACAAGTCAATTTATTTACCAAACAGAAACAGACTCACTGACAGAAAACAAGCTTATGACTACCCAGTGGGAAAGAGGAGGGGAAAGGATAAATTAGGATTGTGTGACTGACATATACACATCATTATATATAAAATAATAAGGGTTTACTGTATAGCACATGGAACTATATTCAGTGTCTTATAGTGACCTATAATGGAAAAGAATCCGGAACTGTGCACCTGAACCTAACACAGAATTGTAAATCAACTATAGTTTAATGCATTAAAAAATGAATGCATTAGATGAAATTTTGAAAATTTATTCTGTCAGTGTTTTACATATGTTGGCCACCATGGTTAGCAAAACGACATTCAGAATAAGCAGAATTTGTCTGAAGACGTGGGATTTTGTTTTGGTTTCTTTCTTGAACTAAGATGAAGCGTCATGTGATGAAATACATAACGAGCAGTTCCTCTGAAAACTGCATTTTGTTTATTCACAACTGCTTTAGATGTATTAGGTAAACACCCCTGAAAGCCACTGCAGCATGTGAGCAGATGGGAGAGCAGTTAATCACTTGCTTACTGCTTGGTTTTGAAAGAGATGCCCTTGCTCACGTAAATGATCAGTTTATTAAATTCAACTACAGGCAATAAAGATGTAATTTGGCAGGGTGGGGGAAAGTCTAGGGGGAATATTATGTAATATACAAACTGCATATTTAAAGAATGAGGTAGACTAGAACTTAAATCATATCCTGTGAACCAGGAAGACCTCCATAGGAAGAGTGTTCTGTAGAAAGAAAATTAAAAAAAAAAAAAAAAGTGAATCAGGAAGTAGCGGTTGACGCACTTAGCTAACCACCACAAAGCGGTGGCTTAGTGGGAGCAGAGGAGGCAGACCTGATTGGCAACAACATCGAGGAGTTGGGGTCCAGGTTACCACTCTGACATGACTGAATCTGGGATCCTTTATGAAGTCAGCCTTTCAGGAGGTGTTGTTTCAGGAGGCACACGAGTGGAGACAGTACTATGGAAAAAAGCATGTGTGGCTCCCCTGGTAAAGAATCTGCCAATGCAGGAGACCTGGGTTCAGTCCCTCGGTCGGGAAGATCCCCTGGAGAAGGGAAAGGCTACCCACTCCAGTGTTCTGGCCTGGAGAATTCCATGGACTATATAGACATGACTGAGCGACTTTCACTCAGACTTAGTGGGAGCCAAAATATGATATCTTTTTGGTAATGCTGTATGGCTTGTAGGATATTAGTTCCCCGACTAAAGATTGAACCCAGGCTCATGGCAGTGAAACACTGAGTCCTCATCACTGGACCACCTGGAAATTCCCCCCAAATAATATCTTTAATAAAATTACTGAAGCAAAACATAGCATAAATGGAGAAAAATGCACAAATCACAAATGTTACAAGGTGAACACACATGTATGACCAGCACACATCTGAAGAAAGATAACGGTACCAGGGCTCCTGAGGTCTACTGGTGTGACCCTAACCTCTCTTTCCTCACTTCTAACGGAATATGTTCATTTGCCTTTTCTGAACTTTATATCAATGATATCATGCAGTATTTGCTTCCCAGATGGTGCTAGTGGTAAAAAACCTGCCTGCCAATCTAGGAGATGTAAGAGATATGAGTTCTATCCCTAGGTTGGGAAGAGCCCCTGGAGGAGGGCATGGCAACCCACTCCAGTATTCTTGCCTGGAAAATCCCATGGACAGAGTTCACGGGGTCACAAGGAGTTGGGCATGACTACAATGACTTAGCATGTGTGTACATCATGCAGTGTGTAAAAGAAAAGATGTTAAAATTAAAATTATCAGACTCAATATGAATTGGAAGAAGATTCTATTTGAATTAGAAGATTTAATATGAATTAGAAGCTGATCCATCAGTTTGTTTTGAGGGAGGAGAGGGAGAAGAAGCACAACCATGACTACTTCTATGCCCTTAAGTTTGCTGGTGATACTCTTGTTGGGGTCTGTCAGTGCTGGTAATTATGCCACACAAGCCACCAAACATCGATTTTTCAGGTTGGTGAGTGGATCATTCACTTCATCCTTTCAGTCTGAAAATGCAGCAGGCAGAAGCCCATCTGGTCTTAGCATGTGGATGGTAAAACCTGGCAGACTCCTGAGTTCCAAGCTAGTGTCATCCACAAAATGGGCTGCAAGAAGCTGATTAGGGGTGTGAAGGGGCGGGGATAAATCGGGAGGCTGAGATTGACATACACACATATACACACTGCTGCTGCTGCTGCTGCTGAGTCGCTTCAGTTGTGTCTGACTCTGTGTGATCCCATAGATGGCAGCCCACCAGGCTCCTCCGTCCCTGGGATTCTCCAGGCAAGAACACTGGAGTGGGTTGCCATGTCCTTCTCCAATGCATGAAAGTGAAGAGTGAAAGTGAAGTCGCTCAGTCGTGTCCGACTCTTAGCAACCCCATGGACTGCAGCCCACCAGGCTCCTCCACCCATGGGATTTTCCAGGCAAGAGTACTGGAGTGGGTCACCATTGCCTTCTCCCATATACACACTACTATACGTAAAATAGATAACTAATAAGAACCTATTTATACAATTTATAGCACATGGAACTCTACTCAATACTCTGTAATGACCTGTATGGGAAAAGAATCCAAAAAAAGAGCAGATATGTGTGTATATAACTGATCCATTCAACCGCATATCTGAAACTAAGACAACATTGTAAATCAACTATACTCCAATAAAAAATTGTTTAAAAGGAAGTTAATTCAGTTTGGTGGGCCCAGAGCATGCTTTCAAATGCATAAAATCCATGTGGTTATAGAACCAAAAGGCCCCAATAGCTGAGTAAAATAGGAATCTGTTAGCAAAAGTGGGGAAGGATGGCTACTGGGGAGAAACCCACAATGTCGCCATGATATCATTGTCACGTTGTCATTATATCAGTGACAGCAGACAGCCCAGTTCTTGTGGGGCTGAAGTGCAGAAACCCACAGAAGGACATAGTCTGTTTATTTCCATGGGTGGGAGAGAACGCTGCCCACCACCCCACCAATTCCTGACTGTGTGAGATTCTTAGGGCTGCTACAACAAAGTGCCACACACTGCGTGGCTTCAAACAACAGAAGCTTGTTGTCTCACTGCTTTCTGGAGGCTAGAAGTCCAAAATCAAGGTGTCATCAGATCCATGCACCCTCTGAAACCTGTCAGAGAGAATCCTTCCTCCCCTCCTGGCTTCTGGGGGTGGCTGTCGATCCTCGTGTTTTCTAGATCCTTAACTTGCTCTTTAGCGCTTCAGTGCCTTACACGTCCAGTATCTCTTCTCCTCTTCTTCTAAGGACAACAGTCATACTGAACTAGGGGACCACCTTCCTCCAGTGTGACTTTGCCTTAACTTGATTAACTGCATCTGCAATGATCCTATGTCCAATAAGGTCACATTCCGAGGTACTAGGGGTTAGAACTTCAACAGGGGGTCATCTGAGGCATTTCTTCCTCACAGGCTTTGGAGGCTGCAGAACTAGAATTGGAAACTGGCCTTGGATAATTATTTGCTATTAATCTCTAGGCTATGAAATACCACTCAAAAGTTTACAAGAGACATAATTAGGAGCAACAGGGAAGCAATGTGGTAAAACCAAAAACTCTACAGCTGGGTGTGAATTCAGTTTTGCCATATACTAGTAATGTAACTAGGAGAAGGCAATGGCACCCCACTCTGGTACTCATGCCTAGAAAATCCATGGATGGAGGAGCCTGGTAGGCTGCAGTCCATGGGGTCGCTAAGAGTCAGACAGGACTGAGCAACTTCACTTTCACTTTTTACTTGCATGCATTGGAGAAGGAAATGGCAACCCACTCCAGTGTTCTTGCCTGGAGAATCCCAGGGACAGAGGAGCCTGGTGGGCTGCCATCTATGGGGTCGCACAGAGTCGGACACGACTGAAGCGACTTAGCAGTAATGTAACTGGTTTCCCGTCTGTAAGGTAAGAAGAACAGAAAGGCCGGGAAGCATCATTAGCATACTCTTAGGGTAGCCTGCTAATAAGGTGACCAACCAAAGCAATCCCAGTGGAACGTTTCCTTTTAAAGATAAAACAAGTGTGTTGCAGAAAACAGAAGAGGGATGATATTATCCCAAGATTTGCCAGCATATTAGGTATCTTGCACATAGTCAATGATGATAAATATTTGCAGGATGAATAACAGTTTAGTCAGTTCCACTGTGAGTCAGCTTTCTGCTCAATGTTTTACATATTAATAAAGTATCTTACTTAATCCTCAGGACAGCATGGTTAGATAGCTATTATATTTTACAGAGGAGAAAAATTTAGTCTTAAAGAACTTTGCAACTCACCCAAGGTCACAAAGCTAATACGCAGCAATGCTGAGCTGCTAACACAGCCAATCTGAACCAGAGTTGGTGCACTTAACCATTAGGCACACTGCCCTGCCAGGAACGAGGCCATTTCCTCACAGTGTCTTCTTAGGCTCATATTCTTTTACATATTTATCATCATTATGTGTGAATTTTTCTATCCTATTATACCCAAAATATTCTGCCATGTCATAAAATGTTTTCATAAACCTGATTTTTAAATGGGTATGTGATCATCCACTAAATGGATATAGATCACCAGCCTTACTCACTATCTTCCTTGTTGGTATTCTTGTCTTTCCTCAGTTTTCACTAGTTTATATACCAACAAGTATTTTCACACATAATCTTTTCCATATATAGAGTTATTCCCATACAGTAGATTTCTAGAAACAAAACTGCCACCAGATCAAAGGCCTTATTGCAATTGTGAACCCTTGATTCATATTTTGCCAAATATCAAGTTGGAAATGCTTTTCAGTTCCCATATTCATCATATAGCCCCATGCAGACTATGAGATTATCAATTTCAGCCCACCCTCTTTGCATTAAGAATTATTTTTTTAATATCTTTTATTTAAAGTGTTTAAAATGATATATTAAGTGTAATTTTATTCTGCATTCATTTGATTACTAGTAGGGTTGCATATTTTCCCATATCCTTGTTGATGAGTTACATTTCCTCTTTTGTGAATTATTGAATCCCAAAGAAAGGCAATGCCAAAGAATGCTCAAACTACCACACAATTGCACTCATCTCACATGCTAGTAAAGCAATGCTCAAAATTCTCCAAGCCAGGCTTCAGCAATATGTGAACTGTGAACTTCCTGATGTTCAAGCTGGTTTTAGAAAAGGCTGAAGAACCAGAGATCAAATTGCCAACATCTGCTGGATCGTTGAACAAGCAACAGAGTTCCAGGAAAACATCTATTTCTGCTTTATTGACTACGCCAAAGACTTTGACCGTGTGGATCACAATAAACTGTGGAAAATTCTGAAAGAGATGGGAATACCAGACCACCTGACCTGCCTCTTGAGAAATCTGTATGCAGGTCAGGAAGCAACAGTTAGAACTGGACATGGAACAACAGACTGGTTCCAAATAGGAAAAGGAGTATGTCAAGGCTGTGTATTGTCACCCTGCTTGTTTAACTGCTATGCAGAGTACATCATGAGAAACGCTGGACTGGAAGAAGCACAAGCTGGAATCAAGATTGCTGGGAGAAATATCAATAGCCTCAGATATGCAGATGACACCACCCTTCCGGCAGAAAGTGAAGAGGAACTAAAAAACCTCTTGATGAAAGTGAAAGAGGAGAGTGAAAAAGTTGGCTTAAAGCTCAACATTCAGAAAACGAAGATCATGGCATCTGGTCCCATCACTCCATGGGAAATAGATGGGGAAACAGTGGAAACAGTGTCAGACTTTATTTTTGGGGGCTCCAAAATCACTGCAGATGGTGACTGCAGCCATTAAATTAAAAGATGCTTACTCCTTGGGAGAAAAGTTATGACATATTCAAAAGCAGAGACATTACTTTGCCGACTAAGGTCCATCTAGTCAAGGCTATGGTTTTTCCGGTGGTCATGTGTGGATGTGAGAGTTGGACTGTGGAGAAGGCTGAGTGCCGTAGAATTGATGCTTCTGAACTGTGGTGTTGGAGAAGACTCTTGAGAGTCCCTTGGACTGCAAGGAGATCCAACCAGTCCATTCTGAAAGAGATCAGCCCTGGGATTTCTTTGGAAGGAATGATGGTAAAGCTGAAACTCCAGTACTTTGGCCACCTCACGCAAAGAGTTGACTCATTGGAAAAGACTTTGATGCTGGGAGGGATTGGGGGCAGGAGGAGAAGGGGATGACAGAGGATGAGATGGCTGGATGGCATCACTGACTCGATGGACATGAGTCCGAGTGAACTCCGGGAGTTGGTGATGTATAGGGAGGCCTGGCGTGCTGGGATTCACGGGGTCGTAAAGAGTCAAACACGACTGAGAGGCTGAACTGAACTGAATTGTGCACTGTGCCTATGTATCTTCTGGAGAGTTTTTAAGAGCCATTTATTTCCAAGGCAGACTCTCCAGATTTGGGAAAGACATTGGGGTGAGTGGTTGAAGCACAAAGGAAAACCAGAATTTGAGAAAATCTCCACTGACTGCTGAAATGGCCAAATACCTTTTAAATATTAGACATCAACCTAACCGCAATAACTTGGAAGATGAAAAAATAAACCCTCTTTTCTTAGATACAAATTGTGCTGCACCCATTAAACAACTGGTACATTGAAAAATTCAAACTCAGAGTATTAACTTTCTTCTATAGAAAGACAACATTGTGCACACGATTACCACTGAAAGGCCTAAAGTATAGAATTGATATACTTAACTACGTCACAGTTTTAGAGAACAAAGACTAATCAGTGTTTCCCAGAAGTGAGCTGCCTACCACAGATGTGCTGATTTAGGTGATACCTGATAGATGGGGAAACAGTGGAAACAGTGTCAGACTTTATTTTGGGGGGCTCCAAAATCACTGCAGATGGTGATTGCAGCCATGAAATTAAAAGACACTTACTCCTTGGAAGAAAAGTTATGACCAACCTAGATAGCATATTCAAAAGCAGAGACATTGTTGAATAAGGTCCGGCTAGTCAAGGCTACGGTTTTTCCAGTAGTCATGTATGGATGTGAGAGTTGGACTGTGAAGAAGGCTGAGCGCTGAAGAATTGATGCTTTTGAACTGTGGTGTTGGAGAAGACTCTTGAGAGTCCCTTGGACTGCAAGGAGGTCCAACCAGTCCATTCTAAAGGAGATCAACCAGGGGATTTCTTTGGAAGAAATGATGGTAAAGCTGAAACTCCAGTACTTTGGCCACCTCATGCGAAGAGTTGACTCATTGGAAAAGGCTCTGATTCTTGGAGGGATTGGAGGCAGGAGGAGAAGGGGACGACCGAGGATGAGATGGCTGGATGGTATCACTGACTCGATGGATGCGACTCTGAGTGAACTCCGGGAGCTGGTGATGGATAGGGAGGGCTGGCATGCTGTGATTCATGGGGTCGAAAGAGTCGAACACGACTGAGCGACTGAAGTGAACTGAACTGAACTGAATGAATACTGTTTAATCGTTGTCTACTTATTTTAAAATGTGTTAGGAAATATATAACCCACTCATCAGTCTGTGAGATTTCACAGGTATGATTGCAAAGAAAGGCACAGAGGTTTAAATGAAGAAATTGAAAGAAGTAAATAATTGTACAGATGATGGTACTTGGTTAGAACAAAAAGCACAAGGTTGGTGTGCTAGTAATTAAAGTTGTGGAGACACGGCTTTCTATCACGACCATTGGAACAAATACAGAGTGTCCATTAAGTACCAGATGTTGTGCTTAGGACCAAAGATACAAAGACAAAGGAATGTGCTTTATCTTCTAAGAATTCACAGTCAAGGCAAAAGAAGACATGTAAACAGGTAAATGTGGGAAGTCTTTACTGGTGGGAAGACAGGGCATGCATAGAACAAGCAGAAAATGATAGACTTTGAAGATGAGTTAGAATGAGACCATGGAGAAGGAAGTGGCAACCCACTCCAGTATTCTTGCCTGGAATATCCCATGGACAAGCAGCCTGGCGGGCTGCAGTCCATGGGGTCGCAAAGAGTTGGACATGACTTAGCGACCAAACACACACACGTAGAATGAGACCAACATCAGAGGCTACGCGTTGGCATGTAACATATCTTTCTGCTTGTTTCCTTTCTCAATGTGCTTGCCCAGCAAGATGAAACTAAATTCTTCCTTCCTTCTTTCTCTCCTTCCATTTCTTTTTTTTTTCTTATCCGCATCCTCTCAGACTGCCCCTCCAGTTCCGGATTTGTTTCACATGCCACCAAATTGCCTGCCCGATAAGTGAGGCACCCAGGATATCCAGGTGTGTGCCACAGGGCATTTGAGAAATAAAGTATGCTTATGCACCTGGTACAACAGCCTCAACTGGTCAGTCAAGTCTCTGTTCTTCTCACCCTGATGATTTCCTTTTTAAAATTCATCTTGAAGGAATTGTGTAACATTTATTTTCCACTCAGCTTTGAGTAACAACTGGCTACCTTGAGGACTGTGAGCCCTGTTGGCTGTGGGAATGGGGGAAGGGGAAATATTTCTGGGTAATGGTTCACCAGTTGTAATTGATAATACAACCTTGGAAGGATTATAGTGACCTTTAAAGAACCAGTGTGATGGGTTGCTAGCAGCATCCCTGAAAAGGTGTGGGCACCTGCTATGAGCAAGCTGTCATGTGGTATTCTGGGAATGAAATAGTGGCGCAAAAGTCTCTGCCCTCGAGGACAAGAAAAAGAGGCTGGCTGGAGAATAATGATATATATATGTGTGTGTGTGTGTGTGTGTGTGTGTGTGTGTGTGTGTGTATACACATAAATTTATATCATAGCACTAATCAAGGGATCATGTGATAAATGCATAGAATGTACACTGAAGAAAGATCACTTCTGATACAGGAGATCTTGGGGAGAATAGAGATCTGAGTTTTTCCAATCTCTGTTCTGACTGACTGAATGAATCAACAAATGGTCCTTGGGAAATCTTTGGGTGGGATTTCAATAGACACAGACAGAAAATGAGGGCATATGATTAGAAGAGGGTAGGTGGGGTCGGGGGACAGGGAATAAATCAAGATGTAAAGAATGGAAAGCACATGACTTATTTGGGAGACAAGAAGAGCTTAGGTACATGAGTAGACCAGGCTATGGTGGAAGTTAAGGGACTTGTGGCTTGGAAACCCTGGAAGGTAGCTTAAAGGACCCATCTCAAGGGTGATGGGGAGCCACTGACATTTTGTAGGAATAGTGAGAGGGACATTCCATTTGTTTTTTGGGAATATTATTGTGGCAGCTGTTCTGAGCAGGTTTGGGAGAGGAAGAAACTAGAGATAGGAAACCAGTTCGGCAGCTATTGCTATAGCCAGTTAAGAGCTAATGAGGGCCAGATGAGGGTTGTGGTGATGAGACTGAGAGAGAGGCAAAGGATGCAAGAGGCATTTTGGAAATAAAATTGCCACATTCTGGGAACTGATTGATCTATAGGGTCAAAGAGAGAATTGAAGATGGTCTTAATGCAGAGGCTAGAGGAGAGTAGAGATGTCACTAACTGAAGTGGAATTTCTGGTTCCTGGGGAATGTTTGGGAGTCTCCTTTGTCTAGGCATTGTTGTTGTTCAGTACCTAAGTCATGTCTGACTTTTTGTGATGCCATGGACTGCAGCATGCCAGGTTTCTCTGTCCTTCACTATTTCCCTGAGTTTGCTCAAACTCATGTCCCTTGAGTTGGTGATGCCATCCAACCGTCTCATCCTCTGTTGCTCCTTTCTCCTCCTGCCCTCGATCTTTCCCAGCATCAGGGTCTTTTCCAATGAGTCAGCTCTTCGCATCAGGCAGCCAAAGTATTGGAGTTTCAGCTTCAGCCTCAGTCCTTCCAATGAATATTCAGGACTGATTTCCTTTAGAATTGACTGCTTGGATCTCCTTGTTGCCCAAGGGACTCTCAAGAGTCTTCTCAAGCACTGCAGTTTGAAAGCATCAGTTCTTCAGCACTCAGCCTTCTTTATGGTCCACCTCTCACATCCATACATGACTACTGGAAAAACCATAGCTTTGACTATTTGGACCTTTGTTGACAAAGTAAATGTCTCTGCTTTTTAATATGCTGTCTAGGTTTCTCATAGCTTTCCTTCCAAGGAGCGAGCGTCTTTAATTTTGTGGTTGCAGTCACCGTCTGCAGTGATTTTGGAGTCAAAGAAAAGAAAATCTGTCACAGTTTTTCTACTTTTCGCCTGTTTATTTGCCATGAAATGATGGGACCAGATGTCATGATTTTAGTTTTTTGAATGCTGACAACTTTTCACTCTTCTCTGTCACCCTCATCAAGAGGCTCTTTAGTTCCTCTTCGCTTCTGCCATTAGAGTGGTATCATCTGCATATCTGAGGTTATTGGTATTTCTCCCAGCAATCTTGATTCCAGTTTGTGCTTCATCCAGCTCAGCATTTCGCATGATGTACTCTGCATAGAAGTTAAATAAGCAGGGTGACAATATACAGTCTTGACATACTCCTTTCCCAATTTTGAACCAATCCATTGTTCCATGTCTGAATCTAACTGTATGCTTCCTGACCTGCATACAGGTTTCTCAGGAGGCATGTAAGGTGTTCTGGGGTTTCCATCTCTTTAAGAATTTTCCACAGTTTTCTGTGATCCACACAGTCATCTATGCATGAGTTTAAGCAAAACAGGTCCTGTTATTGGTGGAACCATTCATCTCTGGCTGTGCCTGGAGGAACAAGGGTGCTAACAGTTAACAGAAGACATGATTGTAATTTTCTGGTGATGAGAGGACACTTGTGAAAGGGACTTTCCTGGTAGTCCAGTGGCTAAAACTCCAAGCTTCCAGTGCAAGGGACCTGGGTTCGATTCTTGGTCAGGGAACTAGATCCCACATACTACAACTAAAGATCCCATACACTGCAGCTCTCAGGGCAACCAAATAAATAAGCATTAAAAAAGGAGCCCTCTAATTACAGATTCTACTCCTGGAGGTGTTTATCAAGGCCATGGTCAAAACTGACTGCCCCTTGTCTCAGGGCCTTGATCTCTGTTAGGCTGCAGTTAGCTTGGAATTCATTTATGCATTCAAGGAATAGTCACTGAATGTCTTCCACAGCCAGGCCCTGTGCTAGACATTTTACTGTTAAGATTGTAGCAACAAACAAAACAGACAACATCCTTGCTCTCATGGACCAGCGTTTTAGTAGGGGAAGCAACCACAAATAAAATAAATAAATAAGCAAAAGGTTTGTTAGACAACGGTAAGTCCTATAAAGCAAGAAGGGAGGCTGGAAATTGGGTGGCGAAATTGCTGTCTCAAATAGGGTGGTTAGGACAGTCTCACTGACAAAGTGACATTTTAGTAGGAGGGGAGAGATGAGCCATGTGTATATCCAGGAAAGAACATTCTAGTTCAGAGGTGGGGAGGAGAGACAGCAAATGCAAAACCCCTGAGTTAGATACAAGGCTGAAGTGTTGGAACAGTGACAAGGAGGCTAAGGGGATGGAGCAGAATGAGAGAGATGTGGGAAGTAATGAATAGCTGATGTTGAAAGGACAGCCCGGGCTCGGTCGCTATATCTTAGCTGGAATCTTCTGGAGATGATGCCTTAATCATGTAGGGTGACCCTAAACATGGGAATTTTAACCATTGGGAAGGAGATATACTTGGCTGTCTTTTACTTATGAGTGGGGCTTGCTCTGCAAAGAGCTAAGTCAGTGTCTGGGCACAGGAAGGAAGAAAGGTTTTTGGTCAGAAAACACCAAAGCTTTTGTTCCATTTGGTAAAGGTGACACCAGTGGTGGAGTTCCCTCTGCCCTTCTTCCTTGTACTGTTGTGGCTGCAGGAGGCCTGGCTCTCCTTAGCAGTCTCGGAAAAGTTGATCTATATCAGTATTACTCAAAATGGGTAGATTCTTAAAAATAAAAAAAGCATAAATTATTCCCTGAAGGGGTCCATTCTCTCTGTTTAACTCTTTACATTAGAAATTGTGTTTACAGTTGAAATTTTTTTAAATGTATGAAACTGCAAGGTGGGCTGGGAAGAAGAAAACCATGCAAAGTCCTTCAAATGCTGCAGTTGAATTCCATCTCCATGGCAGCAGGCAACCTCTGACGATCTGCAACTGTCACAAGGGTCGAAGAATAGCTTTGGAGATACAATTCTTTGCTTATCTTAAAAGCTGCATTTACTTTTAGTGAAGAGGTTTACTATATCTCCCCCACTGCTATTGACCATCAAGTTGGGGAGAGGGGTTGTTTTCCTTTATTTCTCTGAATTGAGCAACTCATTGGTTTCATTTTGGCTGGGAGCCAAAACCCTTGCAAGGGCAAAGACAAACACAGGAAGGGGGAGGGGTGGAATGGGACAGAAGGTCTTGCCCATGGTGGAGTCGTATGAACTTGTACATCAAAAGAGCAGTCCTAGCTTTAAAAGACTGTGGCACTATTCATGAACCCGGTAACTGCCCAAGAAGGAACACAACTGCTTGTTGTCACCAAAGATAAAAAGCTGCAGCTGGTTCCCCCACCCCCACCCCAAATCAACTTAGACCCCCACTCTAAGGAAGGTGGAGACTTTGACTCCAGTTGGTCTCAGTAACTGGTAATAAATGGCAGACACACAAAACAGGACAGACGAAAGGAAGTTGACAGAGAGGGACCCTTTGGAGAATGCTCTTGGACCTGTCATTCTCTTAATTTTATACCATTTGCTTGGCAATGAGATGCCCTTTCCCTCTACCTTAATGCAAATGAATTTAATCAGATATGGCAGCCCACTCCAGTACTGTTGCCTGGAAAATCCCGTGGGCGGAAGAGCCTGGTGGGCTGTAGTCCATGGGGTCACGAAGACTTGGACACGACTGAGCGACTTGACTTTAGCTTTTCACTTTCATGCATTGGAGAAGGAAATGGCAACCCACTCCAGTGTTCTTGCCTGGAGAATCCCAGGGACAAGGGAGCCTGGCGGGCTGCCATCTATGGGGTCACGCAGAGTCGGACACGACTGAAGCGACTCAGCAGCAGCAGCAGCAACAACATTAGTCCTCGAAAAGATTCTAGAGTTTCTACTCTAGCAATTCCCCAAGTGTGTCTATGCCCTGGAATCCTAATCCATATATGTCAATAGATATCATGTGGGAACACAATAGTCAGACGTGACTGGGCAACTAAGCTCAGGGCAGCACATCATGTGGGGAATAGAGGGACCTGGCAGCTTGGCTCCGTGCTCAGTTATATTCACTCTTTGTGACCCCATGGACTACAGTCCAACAGGCTCCTCCATCCATGGAGAGGGACTTTAATCAAAACAATGTTGAAAAATCGCTCATTTAAACAATATTGAGCAAGTTTTATTTACCGCAAGACTCCCCAGACCTTGTAACATTCCTCTAGAGCAAATACGAGACATTATACCCATTTCCCAAGCTTGAATCACCCAATTCATGTTCTTGATTAACTCATGAATTACAAGATTAACCCACTGTCAGAACCAGAACCAGAAGCCAAATGACTTGGCCCCTCCAGCTGTTTTTATTTGCTTAGAAAAATACAGAGCATTAAAAAAAAAAAAACCCTCTGAAAACAGGTATTCATGAACCATTGTGTGCTGTGTACTCGGTCACTCAGTCATGTCTGATTCTTTGTGACTTCATGGACTGAAACCCACCAAGCTCCTCTGTCTGTGGAATTTTTCAGGCAAGAATATTGGAAAGAGTTGCCATTTCTTACTCCAGGGGACCTTCCCAACTCAGGGATCGAACCCACAACTTTTGCATTTCCTGTAACAGCGGGCAGATTCTTCACCACTGCACCACCTGGGAAGCCCATTCGTGAACCTCTGTGGCAAATGAAAAAGTTAGTGTCAGATCTCAAATTTTGGGAAGTCAGCCTTGAATCAGTCTTTAAGTGAAAGATGCCAAAGGCGGAGTGTGAGGCAGAGACCAGAAGCCAAGGAAGGCTATAGAAGTCAAGCGTTGCTCATGTACTCCACAAATCCTTACCGAATGTGTATAATAGGTCAGGCATCATTCAGGTGTTAGGGATACACAGGTGGACAGGTGGACAAAGGCATGTCTATTAACAACTGCTCCTGAGGCATGCTTCACTTGGTGCCCTACCTTAAAGGTGCTTCTGATGTACCTCCTGTCCCCCTAGGTAGCCCTTCCCTTCACCCTGGATAATAAAGTCTAGGTTCCGAAGGATACAGGTGGGCATCTACTTGCAACAGGCAGATAGAGGAACAAGGCAAAGCCGAGGGTGGTCCCTGGAGCAAAGTGGGAGAGGCATCATGCTTTGGATGGGGAGCTGGCAAGGTTGACTGACTGTGGGTAGCTGAGGCTGGCAGAGGTTCCTCTGGCTGGGCTGTCTGATATCAGAGGTGCACTTAAAGGACCAGGTATGTACCTAACTGCAAAGACTTAAGGATGTGTTACACTATGGTGCTCAAGGCTGAGGCCAGAGTAGTTTCTGTCTCCACATTCTGGAGTCTCTTTTCCCAAAATGACTCAGGTTCTTTCTTATGGCCTCTATCTGTAGTGTCTTCCTGCTAAGCTGCATCAGTCGTGTCCGACTCTGTGCGACCCCACAGATGGCAGCCCACCAGTCTCCCCTGTCCCTGGGATTCTCCAGGCAAGAATTCTGGAGTGGGTTGCCATTTCCTTCTCCAGTGCATGAAAGTGAAAAGTGAAAGGGAAGTCGCTCAGTCACGTCTGACTCTTAGTGACCCCATGGACTGCAGCCTACTAGGCTCCTCCACCCATGGGATATTCCAGGCAAGAGTACTGGAGTGGGGTGCCAGTGCCTTCTATTCCAAACCAAAACTAGGAATCCAGGGCTTTTTTCCTCTGGAATTTATTTATATGAAAAGTGTTACAATGTATAGATATTATATTGTTTTTCACTATTTATATTTATCAATCTTTGTTCTTTTTTGAAAGAATAAAATTAGATAGATACAAAATTTGGTAAAAAGTATCTATGACAAAACCCATAGAACTATACAACACAAGAAATAAACCCTAAAATGTAAATTTTAGTTAATAATAATCCATCAACATTGACTAATCATTTCTAACAAATGTACTGCCCTAGTGCAAGGTGTTAATAACAGGGGAAACTATGAATTGGGGGGAAGGGGCCTATACTGGGGTTCTGTGTACTATCCAATTTTCTATAAATCTAAAGCCACTCTAAAAAAGTAAAAGCTATCATTTAAAAAAGAAAAAAACTTGACTGCTGTGTTAAAAGAAAAAGCACAGAGAACATTTTTTCAATAAATCATAATTTGTTTGAAAAGTTAAAACTTATACTTTATACTTTAATACAATAATTACTTTCTCAGTTTAATCATCTAACTAATAATAATGCTAATAGCAAATTATTTTCCTTGCATTTTTGAAGAACTCAGCTTGTTCACTAATTGTGTATTTTGTTTAATTTTTTCAAATATCTCTAAGTCTCTGAGTTCTAATTAGAATTACTAAGAGAGAATCTGCATCAACATCACTGATGAGGTTTCATGACTTCCAAAATTTTTTTTTTGCTGAAGTTTGCACCTTCCATCAGGGTGTATGCAGTAGAGAGGATGAATGTGCACTTTTAAAATAAGATTGAGATGCTAATGTACACAGAAAAAAAAACCATCCACTGTATTCCATTGTTTCTCATCTGCAGATACTTTCTTGTTGCCCATTAGGCTAGTAAGTCCTCATTATACTATGACTTAAGGACATGGTGTTCATTAAAAAGATCATTGTTTGATAAAGAAGGAACAGCACTTTGAAAGGGACTTATGGCTCCCCTGGATGATGTATTTCTAACTCCCCCCAGCTGAATCTAGTATTAATGATTGATCCTATACCCAAGTTTTGTGATTAAGCAGTTTATATATAACTCATCTGTTACCAGCAGATCAAATCTAAACCAGAGTGAAAGCCATGTCCAGTGGTGTTCTTTTACAATTTTCTTAGTTTTTAAATGAAAGTGAAAAGAGAATTATTTATGGCTTTTGCATACTGCTAGAAAAACACATAGTCTTTGGTGATGATATATTTTGCCCCCTTTTTTTTTAGAAAGAACATCACATAAAATAGTGGAAACGGTTTACTGAAAACAAGAACCAAAGTTCTGAATTAGAATTTTTAATATTTTTGTTTTTCTTGGATCCATGAACTACTTGGAACACTTTAAGTCTTCTTTCAAAAGAAAGCATCCATCTAAGTTATCTTGGGTTTAATACAATGCTATTAGCACTGTACTTTGACTTAATCATCAAATTATTATAGTGGCTATTTGTATCATATGAATATAAAATATTTTTACAAGAACAACTTTCCTCAAAAACTGGAAAATCATCAGATGTGTTATTATTCATAGACTTGATATGAGTGTACTGTCAGAATCAATCCTCATCAATGTTTTGATGAAGTTAGTCATCAGTTTCTAGAAGAAAAGTCTTTGAACTGGTAGGATTTTCCATCTCTGAAGTTACTATTCATGTTATCAGTTCACATGCTAATCATGTTATCAACCAGTGTACCATCCTCCTAGCAGAGAAAGTATAACTATTTAATTGGTCACTTGTCCCACACCTGGCAGGACATCAAGTTCAAGAACTTTTACATTATCTCCAGGAATTTCATTAAAATAACTTACTAATATAGGGACAACTTTTTGATTTTTGTGGTTAGCTGAAGCTGTCATATTGCTGAGACATAAAGGTTTTACCCAGTTCTTATTGTTGAATCTTTTGTGATACTGGAGCAAATTGTTTTTCTTTTATGTTATATCTTTGGTTTGTGCTAATGGAAATTTAAGTCAAATACCATGGAACTTAGCTCAGGGGTGCAGTTTAAAGATCACTAGCCATGATTGTGTTCTGTGGCATTCTATGGAATTATTGCTTCTTTTCTGAGCTATTTATCACTGAATCCTGTAAGCTCCGGATCTGACAGATAAGGGCTGTTTCTTTAAATTGAAAGTGCAAGAAGATAGCAGATTTGGCCTCAACATTTATCTCACTACCACATAAGAAACAAAATTCTATGTGTGAATTGACACCTTACTTTATACAAGAGCTTTCCTTTTGCAAGCCTCATTAAATTTTTTTTTTCCTTCTTGACCTCCACCTTTACAATCATTTTGATACTAAAATAGACTTTCCCCGGTGGCTCAGATGGTAAAGCATCTGCCTACAATGTGGGAGACCTGGGTTCAATCCCTGGGTTGGGAAGATCTCCTGAAGAAGGAAATGGCAACCCATTCCAGTATTCTTGCCTGGAGAATCCCATGGACGGAGGAGCCTAGTAGGCTGCAGTCCATGGGGTCACAGAGAGTGGGACAAGACTGAGCGACTTCACTTTCTTAACACTTTCTGATACTAAAATAAAACAGATAAAATAATTTTAAGCACATCTCAAATATCTCTGAACTACAAGCAACAGCAGAAATAGCCACTGTAATTATCATCCCGTATCACAAGAATCTACTTTTTCTGGTAACTACTCTGCATTTAAAATATGTGCCTAGCTTGTTTGCCTCGTGACTCAGACGATAAAGAATCAGCCTACAATGCAGGAGACCTGGGTTCACTCCATGGGTTGGGAAGATCCCCTGGAGGAGGGCATGGCAAGCCACTTCAGTATTCTTGCCTGGAGAATCTCATGGACAGAGGAGCCTGGCAGGCTGTAGTCCATGGGGTCGCAAGGAGTCAGATACAACTGAGCATCTAAGCACAGTCAGACCAATACCTGCCTCAGTCTCAAGGGAGCTATCTTCTCACTCTTTGCTCCTCTTTCCCCCTCAACTTCCTAATTTTTTTTTTTTTTTCTTAGAAGTGTCCAGGCCCTTGCTTCCCTTCCCCCACCTTTCACCCTGGGTGCCATAGACCCAACAATAAACCCTTATGAGACTTTATACAAACCTTTATAAATGATTGTAGTAAATCATTCAGCTTAGGCTGCTTCATCTTTGGTACTTCTTGGACTTTTTCTTAATCCTTTAAAATGAACATCACTCATTGAGTCTTTCAGTCACCATCTTCTAAGATCTTGGAAGTTTTGAAACACTTTAAAATATTAGTTTAATTTATTTATTTGGCTGCCAGGTCTTAGCTGTGGCATGCAAGATCTTTAGTTGTTGTATCTGGAATCTTCATTTGTGACATGTGGACTCCAGTTGTGGCCTTTGCACTCTTAGTCGCTTCTTGTGGGATCTAGTTCCCCAACCAGGGCTTGAGCCCAGTCACCCTGCATTGGGAGTGCAAATTCTTGGCCACTAGACTTCCTACCAGCAAAGTCCCAGGAACACTTTTATATTTATGCAAAAAAAGAGAATGAAATAGTTAAAAGATTTTTTAATCAAAAGTCACTATGTATAAAATAGATAACGAATGAGAACCTATTGTATAGCACAGGGAACCCTACTCAGTGCTCTGTGGTGACCTAAATGGGAAGGAAACCCAAAAAATAAGGACTACATGCATGCATATAGCTAATTCACTAGGCTGTACAGCAGATACCAACACGATGCTGTACAGCAACTATGTGCGTGTTAGTTGCTCAGTCGTGGCTGACTCTTCGACCCCATGGACTGTAGCCCACCAGGCTCCTCTACCCATGGAATTCTCCAGGCAAGAATACTGGAGTGGGTTGCCATACCCTCCTCCGGGGGATCTTCTTGACCCAGGGATTAAACTCGTGTCTCCTGCATTGCAGGCAGATTCTTTTCTGTCTGAGCCACTCAGGAACCCCGGGTGAAGCAACTATACTCCAATAAAAATTAATTTTTAAAAAGTTCTTATCAAAAGTCTATCTCCTCCCAAGCCTCAGTATCCTGGCTCAAGTGCTCCACCCCCCTTCACCCCCATCGTTCTATCCCATTATCCTAAAGTATGTTCTTCCTTGCACTTATCATTATATAAATGTGTCTTACATATCTATATGTTTTGTATTAAGATGTATGTATTTTGGGAACATGATTTTTCTCCCTTTAGAAGCAGGGGCTTCGTTTTGTTCACAGCTGTTCCCGGATGCCTAGAACAGGGCTGGCAGAAACTCAGTACAGACTGATTGAAAGAGAGAAATGAACCTGACAAGCTTCATGGTCATTTCCCATCTTCAGAACTAAGCCACCCGCGATAAGCCCTTATTTGGAAGATGCCAAGGTTTCTTAGGATCTCTCTCAAAGTTCCACCACCTCTGTGTACTAACACTTTTTGGGAAGGGTTGCCTCCTGATCCTCATAGCAAAACACAATGCTTCAGGTAAATGATGTCTTTTTACACATGATTTAAGGCCCACAGAGGTCAGATAAGGTAACTGAGGTCTTTTAGAGACCCAGAGCCAGAGGCCTCGCTGTTAAAGAGAACTGAATTAAAAAAATAAAATAAAATAAAGAGAACTGAATAATTTCCGAGGGCATACGTCAGTATGTTACATAAACAGGGCTACCTAAGGTAAGATTTTTTAAAACCTAAGAAATGATGAATAGTAATAGCTTGTTTTTCTTAGAAATTTATTAAGCATTGAATTATGTTACAAAGGCATGGATCTCTAATTCCACAAAGTGCTTCAAGGAGTATTTGATAGCAACTGCTGTATCCTGGTCTATTAAGACTTTGGAATCCTATAAATAGGTGAGTATTATTTTATCTAGAGTCATAGCATCATTGAGTGTTGTACTAAGAGGGAACACAGAGACTGTCTAATAATCAACTCATTCATTTTTACTAATAAAGATGATAAGGATCTGAGAGAATGGAGATTTGTCTAAAGGGGCTGAACTTGAGTCCTGTGCTGGATTTCTCCATTTGCCCCCTCAAATTTCATTGTCCCACATATTCTATCTTGCTCTGTGAACTCTTTCCTGCCTTCTGGTTTTCCCTTGTGTTCACAGGGTAGGAGGCAGGGGCAAAAGATTGGAGGATGAGGGACTTCTCTAGTGGTCCAGTGGTTAAGAATCATCCTTTCAATGCAGGGGATGAGGATTTGATATCTTGTTGGGGAACTAAGATCCTATATGCTCCGAGGCAACTAAGCCTGGGCTGCAACTACAGAGAAGCCTGTGCATGACAATGAAGACCCACACGCTACAACTAAGACCCAGTGTAGCCATAAATATTGAGAAGAAATAAAGAATGAAAACTCATCAGGCGCCCCAGGATGGGACTGAAGCCATTTACTCTCCCTTTCATTAAAACAAAAACAAAACACAAAACTAAGATCAATTGAACTAGAAAGGGGTAAATAAATACCTTTGAGGCAAAAAAAAAAAAAAGATTAGAGGATGAGAGGAGGCAAGGTGGTGGCATTTATTTCTTCAAGAACCTCCCTGTTGGGCTGTGTGGCTGGCCTTACGTTCTTCAACAGAAGGCTTTTGTTGGCTGCCTTCTCTCCAATTCTAGTAACTATTTCCTCTGTTTGTCCCTTCAGACCCAGAGCTTACCCCTTCAGATAAGGCTTCCAGGTGTTGCTAGCCTCAGAGTGCTTCAGCAAACTTTGGTGTCTCCTTAACGCAGCCTATGTCTTTGCCACATAGTTCTTTTTCTTTACTAGTCAATGAATGTACATTATGGGTTTCTTACCCAGACTCTGGCCACACACACTGAAATCCAGGTCTTCTAACTCCAGTCCAGTGCTCTTTCTTTTATAGTCTCAAATGCATACACTGCTTTGGAAATACGTATGACTCTATGTGCTCAGATTATGTGGAAATATTTTTAAATACTTTAATGAAGAAGTACTAGAATCAGAATCTAAAAGTATGAGTAATGAGGACCACAGAAAGGGGAAAGGCTGAGTCTACAGAGGTTCTGCAGGAAATCTTGCAAAGGTGAAATTGACTGAGGCAAACAGTGGAACTGCCTTGAGAAGGAGGAGGGCAACGTGGTTCCTGTGTGGTTAGGAGAACTGGGGTTGCAGCTTTCGGTCCTGCAACAGCTGAAGTCACCCCTGCCTGGGTGCAATTTGACAAGATAGGTAGTTTTCATCTAGCACAACCCTTAGACACCAGCTAAATAATTTTTCTGTGCTCAATTGAGAAAGCAGCACATCTTTCCAACATTAGGTAGAAAAACTGTCTGGGTTGGACTTATTGAGAGGGAGTCTGCTGGTCCCCCCTGGGGTTGGGGGGTGTCTCTCTAAGATATTTTCAAGGATAAAGTTAACCAAGGCAGTTTTTACCTTGCATTCTGACTCCACCGGAATATCTTCTTTACTTATTAGTATTTCATCTTCGTTCACTCCCACTTCCTTCTTTTCCCCCGTGGAAATGGGGTATGAGTAAAGCTATAAAGTAGTAATAGAGGGAAGTTTCCAGAATGGAGCTGTTCCTTAGATGTAAAAATAACTTTGTTCTAGTCTTGATTCTGTCACTGATTTTGTGTGACCTCATTCACGTCTCTGAGACTCAGGTTCCTCAGAGTAAAATGATAACACTGGTTAGAGTGAAGCTGCAGGGTCACTTCCACTTCTCAGATTCTATGATTCTTTTAAGAACTAGACGAAATGATAACATCTTCTATCTTGAGCTTTCTCCCTGTTTAACAAAACAGTTCATGCACTCAAGGCCCCTTCATTCTGAATCTTGGAATCTGTCTCACGGAGAAAGAAGTAAAGTCCCAGTACCTCCAGCCTTCCTGGATCTCTACGACTGATGTCAGCTCGAGACCACACTTTCCTGGAGCTCATCTTCCTTCTGCCACTGTCTCTCTGGAGATGTGTCATATAGGAAATGAAAGGCAAGAGGTGGAATGTTCCACTGTTTGGTTGTACTGTCGGGAGGGCCGAGAGAGTCATTCTGAGTTCGGCTGGATTATCCAGATCATGTTTCCATTCTACTTGACTCCAACTGTCAATATGTGTGAAAAGAAATCAGTGCAACACTTTTCCTTTTTGATCTGTCCCAGGTCAAACAATCATCTTGGCTAACATCTCCCCTCATTAACCAGTTGTTAAGATGCTATGTGAATTCAGTTTATGGAAAACTCTATTTCAAGAGTCGCTTTCTACAAAGGCCACTTAAATCCAGTGCCTTTAATTTCTTTCCTCCTTGGTAAACTTTGCCTCATAGCTGGAAAGCATAGCTTGAGTAACAGCTCCACCGGGAAGCATTTGTTGATGACAATCCTTCCCCGGGCAGAATTAATTCACGTCCTCTTCCTCCTCTGTGCTTCTCAGGTCCTGCACACCCATCTTTTCTCTTAGCATCCATTGTCTTGTAGGGTAATTTTTTGCATCTGCTGAAGGAGATCCTGGAGCTCAGAGTTCTGGTTCTTGTGTATCCCTGCCTAGAATAGTAACTTCTTAGTAAGAATTTCGTAAGAAAGGTAGATAGATAGAAAGAAGGGAGGAAGGGACCAAGGGAGGGAAAGAGAGAACCTTTTTCTGTTTGTCAAGGGTGTGTAATGCTCTCTCCTTATGCCTATTCTGAGTCAATGACATAGTGCATAGAAAATGTGTGAGCTTCTTTGACAGTGAAGTCAGAAGAAACCAACTGCAGTAAAGTACTACTGAATGGTTTGTTTTTCCTTGCTCTTCGAGATCTGACTCCTCCATGGCTTGTCTCTGGGTGTCCAAAGTCATTCATTAAGAGAGGTAGAGATTCTGGGGAAAAAGAAGCAATGACCTTAACTTCATCGGATACCTAAGAGAGATGGTCTTCCGTCCTGAAAGAAACTGTCTACAGTTCCCTAGAGAATAAAGGCATAAACAATTCCCTGCATTTAGAATTGCTTCTTCTCTGGGATAGAGGATTTGTCTGAAATCTCAGCCTAGGCATAATCAATCACCTTCGCTTTGAAAAGAACAATTCAGTCTGAATATTAGATGCCATGGGATTAACCAGTGAGTGGTATAGCCAGGAAAATTTGGATATTATCTCTGCTGAAAGTCTATCTCCAACTAGCCCTGTGGTCAACAAGTGTCCCAGCATAAGTGTTAAATAGTTGTCTGTCCATGTAATCTACAAGGATCTCAAAAACTTTTAGAAGTTCTGATGATTCTTGGTGGATAAGGTAGAATTTCCAAAGACCATATACTGTCAGAAAGTGGAGAATGTTGTCAGCTCCATATTTGTTTTGACTTTATGACAATACACAACCTATTTGCTAAACTTTTCATTACTGTGACTGAACTGGCTGATGGTTTTGATTCACATTGGGGTCACTGCTGACAATGTGAGTGCGTTTGCCCCATCCCTCCACTAGAGGACTGTTTACCATGAAGGGTTCTGACAGAATCTCAGCAAAGGATCTAGACCCAGAACTCAGTCACTCATCTAGATTTCCATACAGCATAAGAATAAAACCATGACAAATGTTACTGTGCTTTTGATCACTGATGGGAAAACTTGAGTTTAGTCATTCTAACCTAGCCTTGGAAAATATCAACATCTAGTTTGTGCAAAACAAAACTCATCTGAACAAAAATATGTGAAGTATCAAGTATGTGCCATGCCCTGTCCTAGGTGCCTAGGGGTACCTCACTGAAGCAGGCAAAGATCTCTGCCTTCATGGAGCTCATATTCCATGTGGGGAGAGAATAGGCAGTATACAATGCACACAGTAAATAAGTAGATGATCTAATATATTACACGATGACAGGTACTGTGGAGGAGAAAAGGAAAAATAAATCAGGGTAAGGGAGATTGGGTATAGAAAGGACAGGAAGCAGACAGGCGACAGTGAGTGCTTATGATAAGATCTCATTGAAATAGTGATACATAAGCAAAGACTTAAAAGAGGTTGGGAAGTTTAGCCAAGCAGATGTCTGGGAGAAGAGCATTCTGGGAAGAGGGAACAGCCAGTGAAAAAATCTTCAGGTGGGAATGTGCTAGTCCTGTCTGAGGAATAACAAGGTGACCAGTGTGGCTGGAGCAGAATGAGCTGGGGAGAGAAGTAGGAGGCAGGAGGAAGAAGATTAAGGGGATTTAGAAAGGTTTTGCTCTGAATGATATGGAGAACCATCATCGGGTTTTACACAAAGATGTGGCACCATGTTGCCTATGTTTTTAAAGGGTTACTTTGATCTCAATGTTGCAAATGGACAATGCTACAGACAAACCTGAGCTGCATGAGTAAATCTGATCTGAAACCTGATAAAGGACATTCCTCCAAGGAGAATCACAAGACACCACATTCAGAATAGGCATTTGGATTCTGCTTCCAGAATGTCACTGTGGGTGTGCTGCCATGCAGCTTGATTGAAATAGCCATCCTATCCACATTTGTTAAAGCCACCGCCATTCCTCATTCCAAGACTTTCTTGGAGTTGTCCCTTTCATCCACTGCATTAAAATAAAATGTTATCTTCTCTAGTTACAGAGCAAGAGAGTGGACAAGATGCGGCCAAGACAAAGGTGGATGAGATGCAGTTTCTATCCTCTCCTCTAGTCCTCCCCTCCAAAATGTAGATACTTGATCTCAAAATGTTAGATCTCTTTGACGTGTGTCTGGTGCTCACTTCTTTTCTCAAGATATCCAATTATTTTGGAGTTGAAATCTTTGTAAAAGCCCAAATGAAGCTGAATTGGAGAGAGCATGACCCTTGCTTAGAGCGGAGTTCAGTTTATCCCGGTCGCTCTGTGATGAGTAGATGAACTCTAAATTGTCATTTCTATAAAGTGCTGTGTTCTCAACAGCACTTTATCCTCCTCCAATATCATCCTCCAAGAGGGATATAGGAAGGGGAGAGGATAGAGGATGGTGGCATCTGAATAAAAAATTTAAGATTCTCAATCCATTATCTCTAGTCCCAAAGGGCAAAGTCAAACCTGAGCAGAATAGGTAGTGCTCAGAGCATTGATGGGCATAGCCAGGGACCTGGAGAAGTAAGCATTTTTGTAGGGTTGCTATAACCCACATTAATAAGAAGGAAAAGCAGATAGTATATTAGTTTTCTAGGGCTTCCATAACTGCAGAGAAGGTAGTTTAAACAAAAAAAATTAGTTTTCCCACATTTCTGGAGGCTAGAAGACCAAAATGAATGTGTCAGCTGGTTTGATTTCTCCTGGGCTTCTCTCCATGACATTTTCTTCCTGAACCTTCACATGGTCTTTCCTCTATGCACATGTATCCTGATGTCTGTCTGTGTGTCCAAATTCTCCCTTCTCATAAAGACACTGATCAGCTTGGAGTACACCCACTCCCATGGCCTCTTTTAAACTTAATCACCCTTTTTTGTTAAGTACAGTCACATTCTGAGGTGCTGTGGATGAAGACTTCAACATATGCCTGGGGATGGGGGAGGAAATTCAGCCCATAACAGATGGGAGAGTTTCATTGTCCAGGTAGCAAAACTGGAATCTCTAGATATTTCCACGAAGGAAGCTTATATGCTCTGTAGCAGACTGTAGCTATGCAAAATCTGTGCAAATTTTCTGCTGTAGGCAGGACTCAGGTCTGAGTTAGTTTTCCAAGAGAAGGAATAACATTGTGTCTCCTTTCATTTAAGTCCCTTGGGACTTAGAATTCATTTACACTGAAGACTGAGCCAACCTTGGCCTTAGTGTGGTTTTTCTAACTAGCTGACTCAAAACAAACAAAGCCAAGTGGGAAAACTATGATTGAAGGGCAAGTGGTTGTCCAGCCAATGTATGGTACATTCTGAAAGAGCCTCACTGGGTAAGTATTTAGTTCCTATTTTCTAGTGATTACTCTGAGATGATCTCAGAAACCAGGCAAGGAAAGAAGGCATTCATGGCCAGATGCCCTGTGGTTGCTAGTAGGTAGAAATTTTGATTTAGGGTTTGAGCATGGTCTGACAGACAAGGGTTTCAAAAGGAAAATGGGTTTGTTTCTAGCATTCCAGAGCATCACCTCTTTTCCATTAAGCTGACCAGACATATTCTAATGAGCGCTAAGCAAACACTCTGCTGTTCTCTCAGCTCTATTTAGTCTGCAGTGGCAAATATCTCAAGTCATAGAACCCTCAGTCTGAAGTTGCTTTAGGGCTCATCATGGAAATTTGAAAGGAACAAAGATGTACGTTATTATATTGTACAGAGATGATGAGTAAGTTATCTGGAGAAGGCTGGTGGGACATAATCTTGGTGGATCTGCCAGAGTCTGGTCTTCAGACCTTAAGATATCAAGATGTGTGTGAAAATGAAAGTGTTAGTCGTTCAGTCATGTCTGACTTTTTGTGACCCCATGGGCAGTAACACACCAAGTTCCTCTGTCTATAGGATTTCCCAGGCAAGAATACTAGAGTGGGTAGCCATCCTTTTCTCCAGGGGATCTTCCTGACCCAGGATCAAACCCCTGTCTCCTGCATTGCAGGCAGATTCTTTACTGTTGAGCCACCAGGGAAGACCCTCCTGTATTGTATACTGATTAGAAAGATAATTTGTTTTAGAGACAGTATTTTCAATAACTGAATTAATGAAGCTTATTATAAACTAGTGAAAAACAGAACTTTTAAGAGGACTAGACACTCCTGTCTTCCGAAAAGCCCATTTGGGCTACTATAACTTCCATGGGAAACTATGTTATAATCAGAAGGTTGTTTGGTGAATAATCAGAAGGTTGTTTGATGAGTCAGAGATCTAAACAAAAGGTGTTACTTATACGATTCAAACGTTTAAATGTAGGGATGAAAAATGAATTTCATTTCACAGAACTCATTGATTGTTAATGACTGGAGTGTTGAGAAGGAGTGTAAGTACACATTTAGACTTGGTGGAAAAGCAACAGTTGATTAGCAATGTCTGTCATGGGCACAGGATTAGAAGTGACATGTGTGCTCTATCTGAGCCATCCTTTCTATGAAAACATCAGACGAAGACACCTCATATATTCTTAGACACACAGACGTGTGTGTATATGCACACGTGTGCACACACACATGCATATCATTAGGACTGGGGGTTCAGGTAACCTGGGCAGTGCTTAGTTGGCAACCAAAAGCATCCTTTTTCAGGGATTCCATATGTGATAGAACTTTCTTCTCAGTAGCACATCCTTTCTGTGGATATGTCCGGTCAAGTCAGAGTTAAGTTCTACAGGTCTGAGAGTAAGCCAGTGTATTTGACATGACTGGGTAACTCTGCCCTGAACCGTCTTAGGCTGGTTTATTTCACTCCCAGAGGACAGTCTTATACACCAGATGTAGACACTTCTCCATAGCCCCTATGTAAGGAAAAGAACAATCTATTTTAGTGATTTCTTTCTTTCTTTCTCTTTTGGCCATGTCATGCATTTTGTGGGATCTTAGTTCCTTGACCAGGGATTGAACCTGGCCAACAGCAGTGATAGCACTGAGTCCTAATGACTGAACAACCAGGAAATTTTCTATTTTGGTGAACACAACAGTTTTTTTCAAACTAAATCTTAGCTGAAACCCCAATACATTAAAAAAAAAATAAAAGCAATGGACAGATTTCTCTGAAAATCTCAATCTTTGTTGCTGGGGACTATTTTTTCTGTATAGAGAAGCTCTGAAACCATTTGCAGTGAGTCTTGGGGATGCTTGGCATATCATTTGAAAACCACTTATCTAGTCCAATTCCTTCCGTTCAGATCTGAGAAAATCCAGGCATTAGAAAGTAAAATGATTTACTTGGGATCACAGAACAAGTGAGCTGGGCTGGGGAGAGGAACCCCCAACTCCTAACCCTTTGTCTGGTGTTCCCTCCAAGAGACCTACACTTGTAGGTTTGGGAAAGATTCTCTGTCAACCCCCCAGTGGCCCAGCCTGTTTTCCGTGGTGAGTCTTAGAGGGAGCAACCCCAGGCCCCCGAAAGGACAAGCTGGGGACCCTATAGAGAAAGAGGTCTGCTTTGTCTCTCCTTCGTTTCAAGGGAAACTTGACAGCATAGATTAGAAAAATAATAAAAGGCCATCTCATCTGTGTTCCTTATTTATTACACATTATCCAGGTATCTGGTTGCAAAACATGCACTCCTACTCTTCTCTCATTGTTAACTGCATTTGAAACAGAACACACCAACCTGCTTCATCAGATAACATCGGCATTTCAGCCAGTGCTCTCTTTCCAGGTGACTTCCACCCTCTCTCAGCCCCCAAAACGTTCAACAGGGGGAGACGCTTTAATTAGATCACCCCTCCTTTCTTGATATGACTGCTCCTATATCCAGTCAAGGAAAAATGAGGGAAAATAGCATCGCACCCCTTTAAAAGAAGATGGGCGGACTATCGGGATTCAGGAAGAGGGTCAGAGAACGGAGTCTGAAGGGATGTGACACAGTTAACCGGGGTGGGCAAGGGGCAGAGAGCTCAGGCCTCCTCCCCTGCTGCTGTTCAGTGACCCCTCCCCAGTCTACGGAGGACACACAGCTTGTATGAGAAAGCAGTTCTCTGTCCTTTGTCAGGGGAGGGGTGGGAGGAGGGAAGAAGAGGAAGAGAGGGAGAAAGGAGGGAGGGAAGGAAGGAAAGGGAAGGGAAAGGGTGAGAAGAGAAGGGGAGGCTAAGGCAGAGAGAACAGAAGGAGAGGTAGAGATGAGACACAGAGAAAAGTGGGGACAAGGAGAGACAGGAAGAGGAGAGTGAGCTTTGTATTCAAAGGTGTAAAGTGTAAGCCAACTCGAGTATGCCAGTCTGAGCTGCCACACAGAGGCTCAAGGGGTGAAAGGACTAGGTGCCATGCAAGGAGGCTTGGCTTCCACTTTCACCTCCACCACCGACTCTGTCACCTTGAGTGAATCTCCTGTCCTCTCTGGGCCTCAGTTTCCTCAACATGCAATGCAAAGTGTATGTAGAGGCCCTGAGTGTCTCGTCACCTGACCCCCACGGGCCTCAACCCTGGCCCTGGGGGTAATCCTGAGTCCACGTTGAGGAGATACCAGCAGGAGAACAGAGCCCTTTGTGGCCATCTGTGGCCCTCTGGGGACCGACAACTTGAAAGGCCAAGAGGGCAGAAGAATTAAAGCATTTTTGTTGCGGAGGAAAGTGTGGGCTGCAGGCAGGAAGCCAGAAACTACTGACATCACCGTAAGACTTGGAACAGGCCTCTGAGAGGTGGGTGGGAGCCTCAGGTAGTGGGCAGAGTTACCTGGTGAAGGGACGGAGGGGCTGAGCGTGGCCCAAGAACAACAGCGACTGGTGAAAGGACACTCGCAAGACCGGGGATAGGCGGCTGTGGACCTGAAGGCAGGAGGAAAACCTGTAGAATTTGGGAAATAATTTCTCCACTTGGTTCCTTGGTTTTGATCTTGGAGCAGAAGAGGGAAAGGAAAGACCAGTGTGGCCATCTCCAGGAAAAAATCCACTCGCGCTTTGCTTCAATCTTATGTTTTAAACACTTGATGTAGCAGATGTTGATGTCTGCCTCCCCATCCTGGCTTTTAGAGTCTGTGCAACAGGGAGCAAAACTGGAGTCACCTCTGTGATAGGATTATAGAAGTATCAAGAGTTACTTCTTTGCCCTCAGATGTAGCCTCCCCTAAAATGCCACAGTGCTTGTAATCTCCCCTTCTGTAGGCCCCTCTTTTTTGTATTAAGTATTTCCCTCTTCCCACAGATCTTTTGTAAAAATAATATCTCATTCCTTCCCAGGGATTTGCAACTACTAACTTCTTAGTGAATCTTATTGCAAGCTTATCATCTCTATGGCATGTCCTCCATTACTCACTCCACTGAGTTCAGAGCAGACACTACTAATCAATTGCTGCGCTCTTTTCTGTTGAACCCAGAATCTCTCTCAATTCAGGGCTTTATACAGGCACTACTGATTAATTGGAATTATTAATTGATCCTGTTTATCACCCCTAGCTTAGTGTGAATTATCAGACCTTTTCCTTTTGGATAGGAAAGTCCTGGGAGAGGATGGGAGAGGGAGTTATGGGGGATCATAAAAGCTGGGAAGAGGAAGAAAAGGGGGAGATGAGAGAACTGAGTGAAGACAATGTTTGTTATTGGTATTATTTGTAAACTTCCTCTTCAGTTTCTCATAGCTTCCATTATCCTTGAATTCTGTTATTCTGAGTCTTTTCTCACAGAAAAGAATTTTAGGAGAGACTTGTTCAGGATACTGTAGACTGAGGTGCTGGAATAACTGGAAAGGAGACCAAGAGCTCTCTCCTTTGCCCTGAGGAAGCTGGTTTCTGTCCATGCTTATAGGATCCCTGGAGATGCCTCACTCTTCAGGATAGTCTTTGCAAGATCCTTGAAAGTCCACACCCCGCTTCTGTAACCTCTTTGGTGATGGGAACCTCATTACCTCATGAGACAGCTCATTTCATTGTTGAATGACCTAAGTGGTTAGAAAGTGGTCAGCTCACACTAAGTTGAAATCTCTCTGCTTGACAAGTCCACCCATTAGTGCTGGTTCACAGAGCATGTCTGCTTCCTCTTCCCCCATGTTAGCCTTTCAAGTTGTTTAAGACGGCTATCATGGGCCTCCTGAGTGTTCTCTTCTCTAGACTAAAATATCTCAGTTTTTTGGCTCTGCCTCAAGTGACTAGCACTACAGCTTTCATGATCCTGAGTAACCCCCAGGTTGTCAGTGACTGTCTTATAACCACTGCTCCAAACTGAAATATGTGTAGTCTGACTTGTACAAGTCTATGGAAAGGATGTTTGTTGAATGAAATTAATTACCCTTCTGTTTATGTAACCAGAGTTGTTGTCTCTGAGATGCTGCTTCATCTTGCCATGTAATAAGCTTGTAATCAGCTAAGACCCTTAGATTGTTTTTGCATAAGCTACTACCCATCCTGTATTCAGCTGATAGGAATTTGTAAAACCGGCTACCATAGTTGCTAAACAGGAATGTGTGTTGACTACCTGTTTGGTATGATCTTGTGCCGGGCACTGGACCAGAGAGAAAATTCCTTTAGAGAGTTATAAATTGAGACTTATTTGCTTAACACATGCTTATCGTTACTACTGGATTTTTAGTGGACAATTTGTCATCATCAAAATTTTATATGTTCTTAGTCTTTGTCCAATATTCTACTCTTATTTTACAGATCAGATCACTCATATAATTAACATAGATATATGCATAAGGACATTGACTACTGCATTAACTTTAATTATGAAAAATAAGCAAACTGAATTTCCAAAAGGAATCATTAGTATAGTACAGTACCTCCATAAATGGAATGTTGTGAAGTCATTTATATCACGAGTTAGATCCATCCATAATGACACAGAAGATCTCCAAGATGTATTGTAAAGTAAAAAGTGCAAGTCATAGCAGAGTGGGTATACTGCAATCTCATTTGTGTTCTAATAGACTAAATTAAATTCAAAAAGTATTTGTATTCAAATATATATTAAAAGGTAAATATGGGTTTGAAACACACACTGTCAACTATTAATGGAAGCTTCTTGTTAGAAGAGTCAGAAAGGAAGGAAAAGAATAGAAAATGGATTATGTTTCCCCCACACATATACGGAAAGTGAAAGTGTGTGTCACTCAATCATGTCTGACTCTTTCTCGACCCCATGCACTGTAGCCCACCAGGCTTCTTGGTCCAGGGGATTTCCAGGCAAGAATACTGGAGTGGGTTGCCACTTCCTTCTCCACCCACATATATAGGTAATATCTGAATTTTTACAAGCATGTATTCATTTTTTTACTTGTGTGATTTTTGAAAAGTTTTCTAGAAGACAGAGGAGACAAACCCTAAGCAAATATTAGGAAAGACAAGGAATTCAAAGATGGAGAAGGCACTGTTTCCTTCTCACAAAATAAAATTCAATAGGAGGGATAATGCAGCATATAGAAAATGATAGTCTGATGCCATGGAAAGTCATGTGGAATTTGTACGAAGGAGAGACTCCCTTTGCCTGGAGAGAGGAGAGAAGGTCAAAAGGGAGACCGCAATGGATGACAGGGTTTTGACAGGGTATGGCATGAGGGGGTTTTATGAAAACATGGGAGACACTGCACCAACTTTGGGTGGAACATTCAGTCCACTTTCTTGACAATGTAAGGTTTGTATGAGGCAAAGGCAGTAAAAAGTCTAGAAAGATAAGTTGAGCCTAAAACTCGGATGCTACCTAAAACTCGGTAGCTTACAGGAAATACCTCTGGGCTACACTTCAGTTCGATCAATTCAACTGTGATGGGATCAGAAGGTTGAGTGATTGTCATATATTAGCATTTTTCTAGGTCCTATTCGAAGAGTCGGACACGACTGAGCGTCTTCACTTTCACTTTTCACTTTCATGCATTGGAGAAGGAAATGGCAACCCACTCCAGTGTTCTTGCCTGGAGAATCCCAGGGATGGGGAAGCCTCATGGGCTGCCATCTATGGGGTCGCACAGAGTCGGACACGACTGGTGCAACTTAGCAGCAGTAGGAGCAGCAGGTCCTATTCAAGGTTCATAGTGCTTCCCCTGACATTCGTAAATGTGCTCAGCAGCTAAATAATCTTAGAATACCTGCATACTAAATCTCTTTTTGAAGATTTGCAGTACTGTTTCCAATTCCTTCTTGTCAAATTCAGACTTAAATTGAACAAAGTAGGGAAAACCACTAGATCATTCAGGTATGACCTAAATCAAATCCTTAATGATTATACAGTGGAAATGAAAAATAGATTTAAGGGAATAGATCTGATAGACAGAGTACCTGATGAATTATGGACGGAGGTTTGTGACATTGTATAGGAGACAGGGAGCAAGACTAACCCCAAGAAAAAGAAATGCAAAAAAACAAAATGGCTGTCAGAGAAGGCCTTACAAATAGCTGTGAAAAGAAGAGAAGCAAAAAGCAAAGGAGAAAAGGAAAGATATACCCATTTGAATGCAGAGTTCCAAAGAAGTGCAAGGACAGGCAAGAAAGCCTTCCTCAGTGATCAGTGCAAAGAAATAGAGGGAAACAATAGAATGGGAAAGACCAGAGATCTCTTCAAGAAAATTAGAGATACCAAGGGAACATTTCAAACAAAGATGGACTCGATAAAGGACAGAAATGGAATGCACCTAACAGAAGGAGAAGATATTAAGACAAGGTGACAAGAATACACAGACTGTACAAAAAAGATCTTCATGACCCAGATAATCATGATGATGTGATCACTCACCTAGAGCCAGACATCCTGGAATGCGAAATAAAGTGGGCCTTTAGGAAGCATCACTACAGACAAAGCTAGTGGAGGTGATGGAATTCCAGTTGCACTATTTCAAATCCTATAAGATGATGCTGTGAAAGTGTTGCACTAAATATGCCAGCAAATTTGGGAAACTCAGCAGTGGCCACAGGACTGGAGAAAGTCAGTCTTCATTCCAATCCCAAAGAAAGGCAATGCCAAAGAATGCTCAAACTACTGCACAATTGCCCTCATCTCACACGCTAGTAAAGTAATGCTCAAAATTCTCCAAGCCAGGCTTTAGCAATACGTGAACCGTGAACTTCCAGATGTTCAAGCTGGTTTTAGAAAAGGCAGAGGAACCAGAGATCAAATTGCCAACGTCTGCTGGATGATCGAAAAAGCAAGAGAGTTCCAGAAAAATATCTATTTCTGCTTTATTGACTATGCCAAAGCTTTGGCTGTGTGGATCACAACAAACTGTGGAAAATTCTTCAAGAGATGGGAATACCAGATCACCTTACCTGCCTCCTGAGAAATCTGTATGCAGGTCAGGAAGCAATAGTTAGAAGCGGACATGGAACAACAGACTGGTTCCATATAGGAAAAGGAGTATGCCAAGGCTGTATATTGTCACCCTGCTTATTTAACTTCTGTGCAGAGTACATCATGAGAAACACTGGGCTGGATGAAGCACAAGCTGGAATCAAGATTGCCGGGAGAAATATCAATAATCTCAGATATGCAGATGGCACCACCCTTATGGCACAAAGTGAAGAAGAACTAAAGAGTCTCTTGATGAAAGTGAAAGAGAAAAGTGAAAAAGTTGGCCTAAAGCTCAGCGTTCAGAAAACGAAGATCATGGCATCCAGTCCCATCACTTCATGGGAAATAGATGGGGAAACAATGGAAACAGTGGCAGACTTTATTTTCTTGGGCTCCAAAATCATTGCAGATGGTGATTGCAGCTATGAAATTAAAAGATGCTTATTTCTTGGAAGGAAAGTTATGACCAACCTAGACAGCATATTAAAAAGCAGAGACATTATTTTGCCAACAAAGGTCTGTCTAGCTAAGGCTATGGTTTTTTCAGTAGTCATGTATGGATGTGCGAGTTGGACTGTAAAGAAAGCTGAGAGCCGAAGAATTGATGCTTTTGAACTGTGGTGTTGGAGAAGACCATTGAGGGTCCCTTGGACAGCAAGGAGATCCAATCAGTCCATCCTAAAGGAAATCAGTCCTGAATATTCATTGGAAGGACTGATGTTAAAGCTGAAACTCCAATACTTTGGCCACTCGATGCGAAGAGCTGACTCATTTGAAAAGACCCTGATGTTGGGAACAATTGAAGGCGGGAGGAGAAGGGAATGACAGAAGATGAGATGGTTAGATGGCATCACTGACTCAATGGGCATGAGTTTCAGTAAACTTCGGGAGTTGGTGATGGACAGGGAAGCCTGGTGTGCTACAGTCCATGGAGTCACAAGAGTTGGATACAGCTGAGTGACTGAACTGAACTGAAGTTGTATAGTACATGCTCTGAGAAGTCCTGCAAGAAAAAAATGTGTTTAAGTATTAAAAAAAAATTTTATTCTAGTTATAATTTACATATCATATAATTCACTAGCTTTCCTTACAAAATGCAATATTTTGTATATTTACAGAATTGTGTGACTATCACCACAGGCATAGAGGTTTTTTTTGTTGTGTTTTTTTTTGGCTGCACTGCATGTGGGATCTTAGTTCCCCAACCAGGGATCGAACTTGGGCCCTCCTACATTGGAAGCATGGAGTCTTAACCACTGGACCACCTGGGAAATCCTGTGTTTGTTAACCCAGCATTTCTCAAATTTGTTGAAACATGGAATATTTAATTTGCAGCCTGTGTTTTTCACAGGGGCATTCTGAAGAACAGCAAGCCCTTTGGAAATCTACAGTAGAATCATAGATGTCTAAATGAGGGTGGCAGTGGAACAATGGAAAGGAAGGATGAATTCAACCATACTGGAGAAAGAAGAATAGGGAGGGCTTGGCATGCCGTTTGGTTGTGGGGTCAAGACAAAGATGTGCCAAAGAGCAGTCTGAGATTTTCTTACTTCTGCTATCTTCATTCATGCCCAAAACCTTAAACACCAGATTTAGCCCTCTGAATGCTTGGTCACACACACTAAGGCCATCCTTGTTTCAGTGAAAGTCACTCAGTCATGTCCAACTATTTACAACCCCATGGACTATATAGTCCATGGAATTCTCCAGGCCAGAATACTGGAGTGGGTAGCCTTTCCTTCTCCAGGGGATCTTCCCAACCGAGGGATCGAACCCAGGTCTCCCGCATTGCAGGCAGATTCTTCACCAGCTGAACCACAAGGGAAGCCCAAGAATACTGGAGTGGATAGCCTATCCCTTTTGCAGCAGATCTTCCCAACCCAGGAACTGAATCAAGGTCTTCTGCATTGTAGGAGGATTCTTTACCAACTGACCTATGACGGAAGCATAGCTTCAGTGGGCCCAGTGCAAATTGTCGGCCTGAAAAAAAATTCCAGTTTCTTTCATACCCCTAGCCCTCATGAAATTATTTAATTAAAAATGGGATCTAACACAACCAACAGAATGAAAAGGCAACCCACCATATGGGAGAAAATATTTGTAAATAATATATCTGATAATAGATTAATATCCAGAATATATTAAAAAAACTATATAACTAAACAGACACATAAAAAATAATTGGTAAAGAACTTGAACAAACATTTCTCCAAAGAAGGTGTACAAATGGCCCATAAGCTCATGAAACATCACTAATCATCAGAGAAATGCAAATCAAAACCACAAGGAGATATTGTTTCAGACCCATCATGGAGGCTATTATCAAAAACAAAAAATTACAAGTGTTGGTGAGGATATGGGAAATGGTATGGCAGTTTCTGAAAAAATTAAATATAGAATTATGATATGGTCCAGCAGTTCCATAACTCAGTTGGTGAAGAATCTGCCTGCAATGCGGGAGACCCGGGTTCAGTCCCTGGGTTGGGAAGATCCCCTGGAGAAGGAAATTGCAACCCACCCCAGTGTTTTTGCCTGGAGAATCCCATGGACAGAGGAGCCTGGCAGGCCACAGTCCATGGGGTCACAAGAGTCAGGCACAACTTAGCAACTAAACCACCACCATCACCACCAGCAGTTCCACTTCTGGATATATATCCAAAAGACCTGAAAGCAGAAACTCAGAGAGGTATTTGCACACCCATGTTCATAACAGCATTATTCACAACAGGCAAGAGGTGGAAGCATCCCAACTGTTCACTGAATCATGAATAGATAAACAGAATATAGTAGTGTATGCATCCAAGGGAATATTATTCAGCTTTCAAAAGGAAGGAAATTTAGACACATGCTACAACGTGGATAAAGATTAAAGACACGGTAGTTGAAATAAGCCAGTCACAAAAGAATGAATACTGTATGAAGTACCACATGCATGAGGTACATAGATTAGTAATATTCAGAGACAGAAAATAGAATAATGGGTGCCAGAGGCTTCACGAAGGGGAATGGGAAATAAATGGGTACAGAGTTTTGGTTTGGGGAGATGGAAAGTGTTTCTGAAGAGATGGAAGTGGAGATAGTTGCACAACAATGTGAGTTGTTATACATAATGCCACTGAACTGTACACTTACACATGATCAAGATGGTACGTTTTATATTACATGTATTTACCACAGTTTTGGACTTCCCAAGTAGCACTAGTGGTAAAGAACCCACCCATCAATACACAAGACTTAAGAGATGTGGGTTCGATTTCTGGGTCAGGAAGATCCCCTGGAGAAGGAAATGGCAACCCACTCCGGTATTCTTGCCTGGAGAGTACCATGGACACAGGAGCTTGGAGAGCAGTGGTCCATAAGGTCACAAAGAGTCAGACATGACTAATGTGACTTCATACACACACACTACAATTTTTAAGAAAAAAACTGGATGTAGTATCTTGGTTCCTGTAGTCAGAAAGATTCTAAATATCTTTAGCTAATTAGTTTATCTTTTCTACAAGTTGCTGTCATTATACAATTGGTCTGGAATTTCAAAACCTACTATATGCGAAACATTAACAAGCACAGGAAATTTGTAAAATGCAAATGTAACACATTATCCACTGTGGAAAACAGAAAAACTCAAAAATAAAATAACATCACCTATCTCTATCTGAATTTAAACAATCAAGTTACCCGGAGGTGGCGTTTTGGTGGATTTCCTTTAAGTCTTTTTTTCTAGAGTATTTCTATTTGAAAATACTCAGCTTCATTTCCCTCTCTTTTTCTCTCTCAGGGTACCAAGGACATGACAATCACTGCATAAGACAGATACTTTTGGTAGGTCCTTGTCCAATTTGTTGCCAGGCTATCTGTTTAAGACAACCATTGAATAAGTGGTTAACTTATTAATAAGTGGTTAATAACCATTGAATAACTAGAGATAGTTTCTCTCATGAGGTGGATATGCGGAATGCTCATTGATCACCCAAACTCTGCCCTACTCTAACATATAAACAAAAGAGGATTTAGAGGGGATTTGCCATGCCAGGAATTAATTAGATTACTGATTCCCAAAGTACCCTGGAACTTCTTATGTCTTAGTGCTCATTAAACTTTATTGTGATGAGTGATTTGATGTTCTATTTTCCACTAGAAAATAACTTGGTTTTTCACAAGACAAATGCAAGTCTTTTGTTAGATATGTGTATGACAGATATCTTCTCCCACTTTGTGGCCCCATCTTTTCAGTCTCTTAAAGTGTCCTTGAGAAACACAAGTCTTATTGACTATGCCAAAGCCTTTGACTGTGTGGATCACAGTAAACTGTGGAAAATTCTTAAAAAGATGGGAATACCATCATTTTAACAGAGTCAAAATAATCAATATTTTTCCTTTGAGGTTAGTGCTTTTATGGATTATATAAGAATTCTGTGCCCACCCCAAGTTCATTTAAAAATTGCTTGTTACCTTTATTGTTTTACCCTTCACATTTAGTTCTAAATATCCATGTTGAATTGACCTTTGTATATGGTGTGAAATAGAGTCATAGTTCCTTTTTGACATATGATAATGAGTTGATCTAGCACCACTAACTGAAGACTATCATTTTCCCATTATATTGCAGTGATGCCTTAGTCATATGTGAATCTGTTTTTAGATCCTATTCTGTTCCATAGGTCTGTTTGCCTATCTTTCTACCAATACCACTGTTTTTCTTTTTTTTTTTAACATAGCACAGTTTTATTAATATAATAAATCTTGCTATCTGGAAGTGCAGGTTCTCAACATAAATTTTTCTTCAAAATTATCTTTTACGGAATGCATCTTTTATTGTTATTTTAATTAAAGTATGTAAATAGTAAATACTGTGTTGAAAATGGCTTAATTTTTCCCATTCTCTGATAATGACCTATATGGGTATAAAATTTTAAGTTGACTGTTATTTTGTTTTCCATCAGCACGTTTAAGATTTATCTCCATGGTTGTGTGGCTTCTGTTACTGTTGATTAAAGTAAGTTTCATGGTAACTCACTTACAGGTATAGCTAATCTTTTTACTTTGGTTGCTGTTGGGATGGTCTCATTATCCTTGATGTTCTACAAGTTTTATTTCATGGGAACTTATGGCTCAGAGGGTAAAGCGTCTGCCTGCAGTGCAGGAGACCTGGGTTTGACCCCTGGGTCAGGAAGAATCCCTGGAGAAGGAAATGGCAACCCACTGCAGTACTCTTGCCTGGAGAATCCCAAGAACGGAGGAGCCTGGTGGGCTACAGCCCATGGGGTTGCAAAGAGTGGGCCACGACTGAGGGACTTCACTTTTACTTTTACTTATCCTTGTACTTGGCCACTATTACTTAAAGAAAAAAAAAACTTTTAATTTTAAAACAGTTTTTTATTTACAGAGTTATTGAGAAGATAATATAGTTTCCATATACCCCATATCCAATATAATTTAATGAATAATTAATGTCTTACATTGTTAGGGTTCCTTTGTCCCCAGCAATAAACCAGTATTGGCATATTATTAGTATTATCTAAAATCCATACTTTATTCAGATTTTCTCAAATTTCCCCTAATGTCCTTTTTTCCTCTGTTCCAGGATGCCACATTACATTTAGTTAACTGTCTCCTTAGATTTCTTTTGGTTGTGACAATATCAGATCTGTCTCATTTCTGATAACTTTGACAGTTTTGAAGATTACTTGTCAAGTATTTTGTAGAGTGGCCCTCAAAAAGGATTAATCTGATGTTTTCTTCATAATTAGCCTGGAGTAATGTATTTTTTTGGAAGAAGATCACACAGATAAAGTTCTATTCTCATCATATCATATCAAAGGTACATACCACCAACATGACTTAATCACTGTGGATAGAGTAACCTTGATCACCTGACTTGAGGAAGTGTTCACTGGTTTCTCCATTGTAAGGTTACTCTTGCTTCCTTCTTCCTTTCCACACTGTTCTCTGTGGAAGGAAGCCTCTATGTGCAGCCCACACTAAGTAACGTGCTACGTTCCACCTTCCGGGGCAAAGTATCCACCTAAAGTATTTGGAGTTCTTCTGCATGTGAGATTTGTCTATTCTCCCCCATTGGTTTATTTATTCAATAATTTATTCAACTCACATGTATTTTTAAACTTTGCATTATAAATCAATCATTTATTTTGTTCTTTGAGCTGTACCAGCTTTGGCCCTTGGAAGTGGCTCTTTCAGTTGGCTCCCTGTGTATCCCTTTGATATACTTCCATCAATATATTTTTGTTGCTGTTGTTTTATTATTTTCTTACTTTCTCAAACTATAAGATACTCCATGCTTATCTTGTGTCTTTCCTGCTGCAGTCTTGGAATCAGTAATTTCATTAAGGAGCCCTGGTTCCTTTTATTGGAGAATGGTAACCTAAACGAAGATCTGGGTGTTATGAGTACTCTGCAATACACTTTTGATCTTATGTTGTCTTGCTAAAATTTGTTAATATTATCTCTTCATATAATGCTTCTCCATTCTTTTTCATTCTTTTCTAATGGGACTTATGAACAGTTTGCTGAAGAGTCTCAATCTATCCCTCATGTGAGCTTCCTTTTTTCTTCTGTTTTGTCCTCTCTTTTTCTATATCTTCTTCACCTTTTTTGTCTGTGCTGTGTTCTGCTGAATTCTTCAGTAGCATTGGGTTAGCCAAAAAGTTCATTCAGGATTTTCTGCAAGGTGTTATGAAAAACCCAAATGAACTTTGTGGCCAACCCAACATGTTCCCTTCTAATAACACTCTCTCTGATTATCTCTAGACCTGATTTTTATTTTATTGTTTTATAACTTTCACTAGCATATTTTTCATTTCTAAGACTTCTGATCAGTTATTTTTTTTCTCTCCTCCTACTGTATTTCATTCACTAATTGGCTGGTGGCTTCATTAAAGTCCTATTTCTTAAGTTGTGTCTATCTTTACATACTTAAATATGTGGGTCAGACAGTAGGTCAGCAATTATTTTTTTTAAGATACACATTAAATAAAATAGTAATGAAGAGCCTTTCTCAGCCTGGGTTTTAAGCAGAGAGCCAGTTCCTGTTCCCCATATTTAATCCTTTATATTCTCAGAAGCTGAACTTCAAAAGCCACTTCACTGTGTTGGCTGGAAACCCCAATATATTTGTTCTTATGATTTCTAAAAAAATTTATACTAAATAGTACAAGTTTCTATTTTGCAATAGTAATATAAGATTTTATTTTAACAATATATTTATTTATTAAAGTAAATCATTTAACAAAAAGTAAACGTAAATAATAGCACAGAATAAAATAAAAATGACTGAAGTTTGAGTGACCTAGCACTGAGCCACATTGAGATTCCGTGACTTAAATGCTTTTGGCAGAACAAAGACTACGAGTAGGATCTCCTAATGCTCCAAGCCCTGACACTGGCCGTTTTTGACACAGTAACCTATACAGATTTTCCTGTGCAGCTGATGAAAGTCTGTCACTGTTTGGCAGTAGGACATAGGTTTGGGGCATCATGTGTCCAGTGATGCTGAGGTAGTGAACACAGACGTTATTGGTTTAAGGAACATGAAAATTAGAAACTTCTCAGAGGCTTGCTTGAAAGGACCCAGCCACTTGCACTGACTAGCCAAGGAGAGCCATCCCACATGGTGAGGGGTCATGGTTTTAAAGGTGGGGAATCCTGGATCCCCTTCCTGGCACAACGTCTGAGTCTGAGGTTTGGGGATAAATGACTTGTCTGCTCCAGAGGTGACTCATAGCAATTTGGAAATTCTCGGCTGCAGCCTGCATTTTAAGAAAAATTATTATTATCATCTCTGACTAATAACTAGCAGACTCAAAGTGAAAATAACTCAGTGCAGATGAAGAGAAAGTTATTTCTCTTAATCTCCATATTGAACTACAATGTAAAATAAAGCAAAAGCAAAGAAATGTAAATAACAAATCTTAAAATATTAACTGTGTAATTATGCCAATTAACATGTAATTTTATCTATGCTCATCACATTTTTATCTATAATAGCATCATGGGTATTTTTTATTGCTATAGATGTCTTAAAGTTAATTAAAATCGCCAAGACAGAACCAACAAAAGTCCCTGCTTTAAAAAAAAATTCATTAATATTTAAATAATCAATTTTCCATTCTGAAAATTTACTCCAAATGGAAACTTTGAGATCCACGGCCTCTGTTTTTTTTTTTTTTTCTTTCCTGTCAACTGCCTTATCATGAGACTCTCATTGCTAAACATCCCCTAATTCTCACTGAGGCAGAGTAAAAGGCAGGGTAGGGTAGAGGCCAAGTCACTGTGTCCCCCAGGTTTCTTATTTCTGGTCCCTCAGCCTCATGCCAAAGACCACCTGTCACAAAATGGGGTTTCTCCTGGCTCTCCAAACTCAGCAACTGTAGCTCAAGTGATTTCTAGATTCCTATTCCAACCAGGAGCCCCGAGGAGGTGCGAGCAGAAGTGGCAAACTAGAAAGCACATGCGGAAGATCCCTCGTGGCTCCTTGGATCCCAGGGGAGCTGTCTGCACAGTGTGTGCAGATCAGAACTGATCAGCTGCTGGGGCAGCAACTGTGCAGAGTCCAGGGACCAGGGCTTGGGGTGGGTGGGGAAACCCTGTCTTTTCCCTCATAGGGGAAACCCTAGGGGCCTGGCATATCCTTTGGGGGAAGTCTCTTCTAGAATGCCAGCCCTGTGCGTGAAGCTCAATCTTCACTTCTATCTGTCCACTTTATAAAGGCTTCCCTGTTGGCTCAGCCTGTAAAGAATCTGCCTGCAATGCAGGAGACCTGGGTTCAATCCCTGGGTTGGGAAGATCCCCTGGAGAAGAGAAAGGTTACCCACTCCAGTATTCTGGCCTGGAGAAATCCATGAACTGTATACTCCATGGGGTTGCAAAGAGTCGGATATGACTGAGCGACTTTCACTTTCACATCCACTTTATAAAACCAAGCCAGCACAATTCAGGACCCACCTTCTCCCCTCACAGAGCCACAGAACCACTTTTTGATGAAGTATCTGTGAAGTAATTCTCAGTGTATTCTGATGGAAATGAAAATTTAGCTGCTGCTAAATGCAACCTCCTTCATCTTTAGTAGGCTGCACAAATGCATTTTTTTTTCCTTCCTTGATTTGGTTAGATCATCTTTGCTCAGAAAACTGAAGATGATAAATATGTACAGAATCACTGTTTATAGGTCTACAACTACAGTAGCCAAATATTTTATTCATCCTGAGTAAGTCCCCAGGACTCACTAATTCTATCAGTTGACTGCTAGAGCAAAAGTTTGGACTATGTTTCCTTTAGTTTTTATTGAGTATCAGCCAGTTGATTGACCTGTCCGTGTTTATTAGTCATTCCTCACAGCCATGACACAGTGCTAGGTGTAGGGTAGAAAGGTGTACCAAGCTACGAAGGACAGGGTCAAGTCTGGGAAATGAGTGATCTTCAAGTGCTCTGCCTCATCTGATCCCCAGCACCACACCCATGACTGTCCCTCCTCTTCTTGGGACCCCAGAGCAACATTTTTCAACATTTAGAACATTTGTTTGATAATACCTACCATGACCTTGCATTCTTTTTCTTTGTGCCCTTGCCTTACCTCTTTTCCTGGACTAGCGGTTTCAAGAGACAGGATACCATCTAATTCATATTTTATTCTCTGTAATCTCTGGTGCAGGGTCGAGCACACATTAGGTCTCAAAAATATTTAGTGGATTATTTTGCCAGCACTGCCCTCCCCTCAATTCTTCTTTTTTCCTTCTCTTTTCCCCCTCAATTCTTTTTTTCTCTTTAAGATTTTTTTTGATGTGGATCTTTTTTTTTTTTAATTTAAAGTCTTTGTTGAATTCGTTACAATGTTTCTTCTGCTGTATGTTTTGACCCCAAGGCATGTGGGATTTTTAGCTCCCTGACCAGGGATAAAACCAGCAGCCCCTGCACTGGGAAGCTAAGTCTTAACCATTGGAACTTCATGGAAGTCCCTGGCCCCCCAATTCTAACAGATAACATTTGTAAAACTGTCTGGTATTGTTCATTTCTAACACTTCTGATTATTTTGGAACATGGTGATAAAAAAAAAATTGACTTCTTTCTTTGCACATTCGTTTTTAAAAATTTGTGGTGTGTTTAAATAACCAGGTCCCAATTAGGCCAACCTATAAGAACTAAAAAGCCTCTTGATGAAAGTGAAAGAGGAGAGTGAAAAAGTTGGCCTAAAGCTCAACATTCAGAAAACTAAGATCATGGCATCTGGTCCCATCACTTCATGGGAAATAGACGGGGAAACAGTGGAAACAGTGTCAGACTTTATTTTTGGGGGCTCCAAAATCACTGCAGATGGTGAGTGCAGCCATGAAATTAAAAGATGCTTACTCCTTGGAAGGAAAGTTATGACCAACCTAGATAGCATATTGCAAAGCAGAGACATTAGTTTGCCAACAAAGGTCCGTCTAGTCAAGGCTATGGTTTTTCCAGTGGTCATGTATGGATGTGAAAGTTGGACTGTGAAGAAAGCTGAGCACCGAAGAATTGACGCTTTTGAACTGTGGTGTTGGATAAGACTCCTGAGAGTCCCTTGGACTGCAAGGAGATCCAACCAGTCCATTCTAAAGGCGATCAGCCCTGGGTGTTCTTTGGAAGGAATGATGCTAAAGCTGAAGCTCCAGTACTTTGGCCACCTCATGAGAAGAGTTGACTCATTGGAAAAGACTCTGATGCTGGGAGGGATTAGGGGCAGGAGGAGAAGGGGGCGACCGAGGATGAGATGGCTAGATGGCATCACCGACTTGATGGACGTGAGTCTGAGTGAACTCTGGGAGTTGGTGATGGACAGGGAGGCCTGGCGTGCTGCAGTTCATGGGATTGCAAAGAGTTGAACACGACTGAGCGACTGAACTGAACTGAACTGATTCTTGATTGACTTATTCTTGATTTTAAAGAAAAGTATGTAGACTGTAGTTTCATTTCTATAGCCCAAATTAAAATACATCATTGAAATGAAAGTAATCCGACAAGAGTGCCATTAGTGAATTCAAAGCCAAATGTTGATAATAATGGTATTTACTTACTGAAATTTAGCAGTATTCATTCAAAAACAACACACAGCCTTAAGTACCTTAGACCAAAGAACACAAGTAGCTTTAAGTTTCTGGACTCTGATTGGGCAGAAAATAATTTCTTTTCCACTTATTAACTATCTCCTTTCCATTTTATTATATATCATTTTAACAGGACAGCCATTTGAAAGAGTTCATGGAATCCTAAGATCTTACCTGAAGAGTGAAAAAAGATAAATCACCATTATTTACAAAAGTTAAAAAAGATCCCAGTAGTTGCAACTCAGTTAAGCCTACTTTTAAGCATCTCTCATGTATATATCTGAAAAATGATTTGTTCCATCCATTTGCAAATGCCTTGGCATAAGCAAGGCAATAAGATTCAATCAAAAAGATTTTATAGAGGAAAATCCCTGGTAGTCCAGTGGTTAGGACTGTTAGGACTCTGAGCTTACAGTGCTGGGGGCATGGGTTCCATCCCTGGTTGGGAAACTAAGAGCCCACAAGCCAAGTAGCATGAACAGAAAAACAAACAAGAAAACAGGCTTCATGGAAAACAATTCCCATCAGAATTATCTGACCTTTTCCTAGGAAGAGCAGAGCCTGATTTTTTTCTCTGTAGAAAGAGGGAGGCCTCTTCTATGGGCCTAATCTGCTTTGCTCTATCATGATTGGAGATGCTGCATTACCTAGAAAATCACAGTCCAGTATGGAGTGACGTTGAGGCTGCAGCCCTTGGGCTCCCCATATAGCCAAAGCTGCATGGGGCCTTAGACGTCACATAAGCTAATACCCTCTTTTTACAGATGAGGCAATTGGCACTCAGGGAGGGAAAGCGACCATTCTAGGCAGTGGATCCCAAACCTTACTGATTGTGGCTTACTCATGCCATTAATTCAGCAAGTGCTTATTTCACATTCCTCTATGCTAGCACTGTTCTTGGTTCTGGGCACACAGTGATGGTCAAAAAATGTGTGGTCCTTCCCCTCATGTATGTTCAGCACCAAGAACAGTGCATAGTAATGGACAGGATGAATGGGGAAGGGTGGGGAAGGCCAGGAAGGGAAGGCTTGTGCTGAGACCTGAATAAGATGCCTTTTGGGCACCTTAACAGAATACCATAAACTGTGTGGTTGATAAACAACAGAAATTTTTTTCTCACAGTACTAGAGGCTAGGAAGTGCATGATCAAGGTGCCAACAGTGAAAGCCCACTTTCTTTTATTACTATTATTAATTTTTATTGGGATATAGTTGCTTTACAACGTTGCGTTAGTTTCTGCTTTCAGCGAAATGAGTCAGTTACATGGATACATATATCCACTGTTTTTTAGATTTTCTGCCCATTTAGGTCCCCACAGATCATTAAGCAGGGTTCCTTGTGGTAAACTATAGGTCCTTATTATTTATCTGTTTTATACATAGTAGTGTGTATATGTCAGTTCCAATCTCCCAGTTTGTCCCACCCCAAAAGCCCACTTTCTGACTTACAGATGGTTTATCTTTTCACTGTGTCCTCACAAGGTAGAAGTGAGGCAAGGGAGCTCTCTGGGGTTTCCTTTATAAGAGCACTAATTCCATTCATGAGGACTCTGCCTTCATGACCTAAGCCCTATTCAAAGCCTCACCTCTTAATACCATCACTTTGAGTATTAAGTTTCAACATCTGAATTTGGATGGGGGGGTGCACAAAAATTTAGTTTATAGCAGAAGAACTAGATGTGGGGTGATCAAAGGGTCAGGGCAGGAACCATTCTAGATGAAGAGAGGAGCACACAGGTTCTTGAGATGGGAAGGAGCCTAAGCTGCTGAAGAGGGGACTGAATTTAGTGAGCCTGGGGAAAGAGGAAGGAGATGTGATTAAAGGGGAGGTCAAGGCCAAGTCATGTGAGGGCATATAGCGGGTGGTAAGGAGTATGGATTTTTAAAAATTTTAACAGGCAATCAGATTCTTATCAAATTCAGCTTTTTGAAAGGGCATTTTCTCTGTTGTTGTGATTGTTTTAGTGCAGATTCTTGGAACTAGGATTCTGATGAGCCAGACCCAAAGATGGACTAGCACCGTTACTGGCCAGTTTCTGGGTCTTCAAGTCAGCTCCTTCCAATGTATTGACTCCCTTGCAACCCTTCAGGGCAAGAAATGAGAGGGGAGAGCCGTGTTGCCCATTGGACAAACAAGTTGAAATGGGCCAAATTTTAGCCACAAACACAAAAGATTTTACCTAAAAATACTATTGCAATCATCTCTGAGCAGACTGTGACACAGGTTAGCTAAGTTTGGGAAAAAAAAAAAAAACCAACAACCATCAAAGCCTTCTGTTGATGAAGCTGGTAAATTTGTCTCCTCCCCTGGTCAGGCTGGTCACCCCAGTAAGACGTACCCAACCACACTTAGCCATTCCACAGAGATGAGAATCTCTTCTGATTGCACCATAGGCTGATAATCCGGAGAGTGGTAATCAGTGAGTCAGTTGCCAATCTCACAGAAATGAGACAGATGAGGACGACAGGGGCTGGACCCAAAACTGCCTTCCGTGACCTGGAAGCCTAGGATCTGGTTGTTGATGTTGAACTTCATGCTACCCAGTCTTCACCCACTGGGGATAAAATGGCATGGAGGAACAGAACAGGGTCAGTACGCACCTGGGGAACAGAGATATGACCTAAATGTTACCTGGCCACCAGCCATAAAAATGTCTCAGGGATTTCACAAGTGTTCACATGCCTGGGCCTTCCCGACCAGGAGTTGAGGCTTGCAATAGACAGACAGAGCTCCCAACATCAGCACCAGGAGACTTGGCTAGGAATGCTGGCTCTGATTCCTCATTACCTGTGTGACCTTAGGTAAGACATTTAGCCTCTCTGGGTCTCACTTGGCTTCTGTGTACAATAGAGAAGAGAACGTGCCCTTGCCAACATCATGGGGTTGTATTTCAAGGCCCAAAGGAAGTAACATTTATGAAAAGGACTTGGAAAGGGTAGAGTACCAAATAAAATGTCTTGTTAGGCTTTATGATCACTGGGAAGTTTGAGGAATTAGGAAATTCATCAGAGTTGAGGTGGATGGTGAAAGGATCAAAAGGCAAAAATTCTAAGGATACTATAGAAATGGAGATTTTTCCATGTGAAACAGAAAAGGTTGAGAGCTATAGTCCAGCCTGTGACTGGTTCTGCTCAGACTATCATGACTGATTTCTTTCATGACTCCAGAGGAGAAAATAAAATTAATTACATAATTAAAAGGGGGTGTTTTCTTTCTCTGAAAAATGTCTTTCAAGGATGTTAAACACCGGAATGTGTTACTAAAGCACGTTTGGTATTCTTTCTCTAGTGACCTTAGGAGAGATTTGTACCTGGGTATGGGTGGCCTAAACATATTTCTGGCTGAAGACAGGGAAGAAACTACAGAGGTTTCCTTGCCTTTTTTTTTTTTAGTTCATGGAATTAAATTCATAGGAATTTTCAGGCTGTAAGCTACATAAAGACAGGGAATTCTGCTCACTGATACATCCCAAGCACCTAGCATAGTACCTCTAAGTCCTTAATAAATATTCACTGAATGGATTAACAAAACACCATGAACTTGTTCCGATATCTGAAAGCAAGACAGGCCCATCCCTATACATTCATTTGCTCTCTGCTTCACCTGTCTAAACCAGCCCCAGCCACAGAACATTGTGAGCTGGCTCTATACATTCAGAGCAGTGGCTTCCAACCCCAGGGATTTTGCACAGAGTGGATGAAGTCAAGCCCACTCTGGCTCAACTGGAACTACCCAGCTTTTACCTAAGATACCTACATATTGGGATTCCAGATACTGTTTTTCATTTCAGGGGTAACATTCCACCCAAGTTGCCATTATAGGAGAGAGTTTTGAATGGCAAGCCCAAAATGCAGGAAAAGCAAGGAAATAGGCCTCCTTTTAAAGCAGCTTCCATTCCCAAGATTTCTGAGTAAGAGATGAAGGGACTAAAGTGATCAACCTGGTCACGTCTTTGGTGTTGTTTCATAAAAGCCAAACAGAGAGAAGAAAGGATCTAAATTGTTTTCATTTTCCTCTTTTTGAAGTTTCCACCGGCTGTTGATTAAATAATCATATTTTTAAAAAGCAGTCTTTCAAATTTGAAAAGGCTGGGAGTTGCCAGGTCCCTGAGGAGGCTCTGATTGTATGCTTACAAGGCCATTGATTGGAATTGTTCTGCTACCCAGTGGCGAATGCATTGTGACCACAATATTCTCTCAGGTACAACAGCTTTTGAGCAGAAACATGCTTTCTAGTTAATTATTAGGATCCAGGAAGGAGTGTGACCCCGTGTCTAGGCCTATTATTAGCGTCAGGAGAAGCAGAACTGCCAAGCAAGGACTTTTTCCAAAGGCCCCAGTGCGCCAGTAGACACCTTCTCCAACCCCATCTCCAGATGAAAAGGAGAACACAGGTCTGGACCACCCTTCAATGTGAGGAGGGATAAAGAGACCTCTTTGAAGGGCTTTAGGACTGGTCAGCAAGCAAACAGGTCAGAAATTCAGTTCAATACCTGGAATCACAAATGTCACCTTCTATCACATCCTGATCTACATTCACCTCTGACAACAAGCTCTAGCATCCCAAACTATCACCCTGGGAGGCAACAATTAGATGTGACGTGAGCGTCCCACTTCTGAGAACACATCTTTAGTCCTTTTCCTTTGATTCACCCCAATTCTCTGGCTGAGGGCAGCTGAGGTAGACAAGTCCAGTGCCAGTGTAAAGAGGTGCAGAGAAGTTGAGTGGCTTGCCTAGTTCATGGGCTAAGGCAGGTACTAGGAATGCAAGTGTTGGAGTCAGATTGCGTGGGGTCACGTCTTAGCACTTTTACTTAATTAGCTCTGTGGTGAGGGCTTTGGTGACTGAGTTTCCTCATTTGCAAAGTGAAGAGATTAATGCTATCTGCTTCCTGGGGTGGTTGGTAGACTAATAGATAAGGGAACAGAGTCAGCAAAGTGCTGAGTACCCTGAAAAGTGAAAAGTGAGAGTGTTAGTCATCCAGTCATATCTGACTCTTTACCACCCAGAGGATGGTACCACCCAGAGGATCCTCTGTCCAACGGATCTCCCAGGCAAGAATACTGGAGTGGGTAGCCATTCCCTTCTCCAGGGAATCTTCTCCATGCAGGGATCAAAGTCATATCTCCTGCATTGTGGACAGATTCTTTACCATCTGAGTGACGAAATGCTCAATAAATATTAAGCACTATTATTATTACAATTGAGAATATTATTATTTTGGAGAGACATCATTGAGCCCACCCTAGTCTGGTGCTTTTCCCACTAACAGTGCTGCACTCAGCAAGCTGCTGGCATTCCCCTTTAACCAATGCTGTCCCTCTGCCCCTACCACTTTCCTAACTCAAAACAGTAAGAACGTAAACTCTTTTTAAACATTGTGGACTTTTTTGACTGTTGTTTAAAATTCTGGGTAGGAATGAGGGGACCTGATGGTTCTACATCTTTGTGGCACGTAGTTAAGACATCATCAGATGTGGGGAAAGGCTGCCACCAGAGGCTTGAGTGGCAGAGTGGAGCACACTCAGCTGGTCTCTCCCAGCATCAACCACCAACCATCAGTCAGTTGGCAAGGGCAGAACTGGTAAGGGAGTCTTGGGGTTCCTTGCCCTTAGTCCTTTCCATTCACCAGTGACTTGTGTCACTTTGCATCAGTGAGGAAGGGAGGAGTCAGGAAGGAGGGCTGGATGCCTTGAACAGGGCTCAGGGTAGATGTCTCTGAAGTGGTTCTCACTGCTGGCCGGCTGCCACCACATCAGTGGCACCCCCTAAGCTTATATTAGAGTGTGGTGCTCAGAACTGGATGATTTAAATCTCCAACAAAGAGCCCACCTGAGGACAAACCCTTCAGCAGATGTTTTCTGAGGTCCATATCTTTATTCTGCAATCCAACATCTTCTGGGGAAAACATCTGTGGACTGGGTAGAAATAGTTACTTAGGAGTTCTTGGATAAGACAGCACGTGAAAATCTCAGAAGGCCAGGTTTCATTCCCTTTCCCTGCTGGGAGGGTGTACTTTGGGTTTCTCTCCAGAACTCTGCTTAGTGGAGCACAGACAGGGAGAACACCATTCAAGGTCCCTGCCTTCAGGGAATTTATAAAGGATTTGAAAAAGTAACAGCATAGAAAATAAGTGAGACAACAGAACGAGGCAGGTCCCCTACATGGGTGACACCAAGGCTGAGAATATCTCTTTTCGAGCCCTATCTCCAGATTTTGGAGGTCATTCACTAATCCACTCTTCCAAAAACTAAAATTTCTGTTCCACATTTCCAAACTTCCTTGAAAAAGCAACACTGTTACTGTTATGTGTTTTGATCTTTCTAGGGAAAAAAGAGGGGGGCTAGGGTGTTGTGTCAATTCAATTATTGGAATGTGGAACTTGGCTTTCCAAGTTTAGATGACGTTTTCCAGAAGGATAGAGGTTGTTATGAGTTCCATGCAAATCCACGCTGCTTTCTGGATTAGCTTTTCTCATCATTATTCTTGGAAGTGGAAACTCAGAATTTAAGAATAAATATTACCAATACCTCACATATCAATATTTGTAATGTAGCTACTCTTATGCTTTTTATCAGCTTTATCTTAGTCATCTGTAGGCTGCTCTGCACCACATGATGTATCAATACTTGAAAGATGTGGGCTCTGGCAATGGAGAGAATAGAGTTCATATTCTGGCTCTGCCACTTCCTTACTTGGTGGATTTGGGTACCTCCTCTGAGCCTTAGTTCCCTCATCTGTAAAACAGGAATAAATAGCCTTAATTTTCAAGGTGGTTGTGAGGAATAAAGCAGTGAACTGAGAAAAACACAGTTCAGTGTCTGTCTGCCAAATGGGTGTTCCATAATAGTGATACTTGAATAGCTAACAGTATGCACTGTGCTTCGTGTATATCACTGTATTGAATCCTTAGTACACTCATGAGGTGGCACCAGTGGCAAAGAACCCACCTGCCAATGCAGGAGACATAAGAGACATGGGTTCGATCCTGGGGTCGGGAAGATCCCCTGGAGGAGGGCAAGGCAACCCACTCCAGGATTCTTGCCTGGAGAATCCCATGGACAGAGGAACCTGGCGGTTGGGTGGGGGCAGGGGGGTGGGGCTCTAGTCTATAGGGTCTCACAGAGTCAGACATGACTGAAGTGACTTAGCACATAGCATGCACACACGCCCATGATATATATAGATATTTTATATATACATATATATGTAATCATTTTGTCCACTTTATTGTTGAGGAAACTGAGGCACAGAGAAATTATGTAACTTAGTTAAGAACAAACAGCCAGGTACTGTCAGAGTTAGACTTTGAGCCCATGATCTATGATCTGAACCCAGAGCTCGAAATATCAACCACAAGAAATGGTGACCATTCTTATCAAGATTATTCAGTTGAAATATGAAATGTTTGGGGCTTTCTCTCTTTTTTTTCCTTTTAGGAATTAAAAATAAATCTATTTGGTTGCTCCAGGTCTTTATTGCAGCATGTAGCATCTTTAATTGCAGCCTGTGAACTCTTGAGAGTTCATGTGAGACCTAGTTCATGTGAGAACAGTAGCATGTGAGACCTAGTTCCCTGGCCAGATCGAATCTTGGCTGTTGGGAGCAGTGCAGAGTCTTAGCCACTGAACCACCAGGGAAGTCCTTCTTTTTTATTTAAATACTGAGAAAACTGCTCTGACAACTAGATGCACTGATTTGCCCCGTCCTTTTCTCAATGCAGAAAGAAAGCTTCCATAGTACATCTGGCATCATTTGGAAAAACAAAAATTGCTTCCTGTAACCTGGTAATGGAAGCAGACTAGTTTATACGTGCTTAAAAAATCCAGGAATTTCCCTTCCAAGGGTTTTAGAAGCTGTGGGTCAGAAATTATAGATGAAGATTAAATATAAATTTCTCTTTAAAAATTCCAGGAATTTCCTATAGTGAACTTCATTTTTTGTACAATTAGATATATAAGCTGAAAGATTTTAAACTTAAAGGCATAAAAAAGTGTGACTTGGGATGGATATTTTGCTTCGGGCCTTAATGACTAGATTGACAGACTATCACCTATTAACCCCGACCCTAGGTTGATATGCAGCTTGTCATAATGGTGATAAATAATGCACTGATTTACCTTTTATTCTTTGCCAGCAATGGTAAAGTGATCTGTAGATTTGACATGATGTGTTTCCACTAGAAAGACTGCACTTCTCCACTCTATTCATTTTAAATGGGACAAAATTCACATTGTCTGTCATTTCAGTATGGAGAAATTGACAACTAAGGAACATTATTTCATTAAGATTGTCACTGAAACAGAATGCTGATACCAATAAGTATTTCTGTATATGTTCTCTCTTCTTGATGAAATTTTGTTGGCATGCTGCAGAAGCTGAGTGGTAAAAAAAAAAAAAAAAAAAAAAAACTCAAATGTAAAAATTATAATGCCACTGTCATTATCTGGAAAAGATAATGGCAGAGAAAAGAAGAGTCATAGAAGTTAAAGTCTTTTGAAGGGTGAGAGAAGGGCAGGGACTTTCAAGGAGCCTGGCTGGATTGGCAGCCCTTCGCTCCGGTGTACTAGGCAACGAAGGCAGCCTGGAGGTTTCCACCCACGATGAACTTTCTTTATTCCACAAATGCACTTTGCTTCCCTGCATCTCTGGGTCTTTTTCATACTGACTCTTTCTCCCTGAAATACTCTATCCACGGACCTTCCCCTAAGCCTCACACATTCTTCAGATCTCTGCTTAGAGAAGCCGACCTAGATTCAATCGGATCCTTTGTCCTTTTTTCTTCATTGGGGTCAAACATTGTCATTGTTTACAATTGTATATTTGTGTGATTGACTGCAAGCTCCAAGGGCCTGGGAACTAGGCTTAGTTTTAGGGATCTGTAGCCTTTGGCATAGCGCCTGACACATAGTAGATGCTAGAGAAATATCTGTTGACTTACGACATGCGTGCGTGCTAAGTTGCTTCAGTCTAAAGTTCACCTTAAAGGAACCTCTGCTTAGGCCAGTACTGCTGCTACTACAAAATAAGATCATAGGGGTCTTACTCCCCATCCAGATTGTTTGTACCAATGACACATGAATTTGGCTACATGTTGGATGGTGTGAAGCAAAGATTCTCTCAGGCTTCACAACAACTTTGGCATAATCTCAGTTTGGTTTACAGTTCCTGAGATTACCAGATTCATAGTGAGATGCTGAATGCGGGAAGGCACTTAGCAGTTTTCTCAGTACAGAGGGGCACCTTTAAGAAAGGCTTGGCTGGATGGCAGAGTTGGCAATTAGTCTGTTCATCACTGAGGTTCACAGGGCTCTGCTTTTTGAGTTCAGGATTCACACCCTTGTGTGTGTCCATAGTTAAAGGCAATTATGTTTCACTCCAATATCAGTGTTAGAATGGAAGTGAGTGAAAATGACATGACAATAGGGATAGTTTATAAAAATGTTTAAAAATATTTCCTAATAAATCAAAATACAAATGTTAACAAGTTATTTGTGACATGCCTCAAGGCTGATTTAGTGATTCTCAAGTCCACACTGTGGAAAAAAGCTGAAAACCACTCAGTGGGTAGACCTCGAGGGCCAGCCAGGACCCCCAGGCTGCCTCCCTTCCTCCTCACCCCCATCACGGGGCAGGCCTAAGAGACGCCTCTGCTTCCTTCCTCTTGTACTCTCTGGGTCTGGAATCAGGACAAAGCAAATCAGAATCTGGCATCAATTTGCTACTCTTTATAATAACACTGATCCATCTTGGAGCATTCCATTTACTTGAGCATTCTAACAAGTTTTAAAGAAAAGAATTTATTTGTTCAGCTTTTGATCAGAATAAACTCAACTGCCTAAAAGTAGAGACCACGGTACATCTCTGTATTCAACTGCCATCTTCCGCCTTCTTCCCCTCCCAGGCACAGGATCTTACTCTGTAAACACCTTTACGATTTTGTCTCTGCCTTTCCCCCCCGCCCCCCCCTCTCACACTTCTTCTTCACTCCAGGAAGGATACTGTGGGATTGGCTTCTCTTATTACAAGGGCTATTAGTATGATAGCTTTGTGAGAACCTGGTCACTTCATTCATAGCACGGCCTAGGAAAGCACAAGAACTCAAATTCTTCCTTCAATCTGGGGAGAGGGGTATGTCCATGACAGTACCTTGTCCCATGTTCTTGAAATCCCTGACTTCAGCTTTCCTCTTTTCCTCAGAAATGCCAAAGGAAAAAGATGAAGCTGTCGAAAGTGACCTGTTTCTTTCCTAATGGGCTGAACCAGGCTCCCAGTCCTCGAAGAGCCGTTCTCTTTCTGGAATTGTGTTTTCCGTATGAATAATGTAGCATCCAGAGCACTGTACGTACAGTCGGAAGACCCGGTTGCAAGTTTGGACACCACCACTTATCAGCTGTGCTACTTAGGCAAGTTACTTCAGCTTTCCGAATTTATTACCCATCCTCAGGATGGCTGCCTTGAGATGAGTATGCCTGGATTTTATTCCATTATTACTCTTAAAAGGGGCCGAGGGAGGCAGAGGGAGAGAGAGGAAGAGAAGGACAGAGGGAGAGAGGGAGGGAGGGAGAGAGAGAATCTACTGACCCGTTTCCAGCGGAGGTTCAGGGAAGGCCTCCCAGGACTGGCCCCAGGCACCTTTCCCCGGAGCCTGCAAAGCCTCCTTGCCGCTGCTGTTTGCCCCTGCCCCCAACCCACCCCTGGCGCAAGGCTGGCTTGACGTGGCGCAGCTCATAAGGAGGTATGAGTTGTTGGAAAACTGCGAATAATTCCAGTGTCGGTCACTCCCATTTACTCTAACGAGCTTCTCTGACGGGCCGGGCAAGCCCGCCTCTCCTCGTTGGGGTCCCATCCCCCATCTGACCCCCACTCAGCCTCCTCCTTCGGGAAGGGTAGCCGCTGAAGACTGCGCGGCTCACCCCTTCCCGGGCAGCCCCCGGCCTGCGTCCTGCCCTCTGCGCCCAACTCGCCCGGCACTCGCACTCGGACGTTCAGGAGCTCCCCCTCGGGGCGGCGCGCGGTGGCCGCCCGCGGGGTTGGCAGCGGCGCCCACCGCGGGGCGGCCCCGGTGACTCGCCCGCCTGCCCGCCCACGTGCGTGGAGAGGAACGAAGCGCAACCAGTCGCGGCGCCCGCGCTTGCCGCCGGTGGGTGCCTCACCTCGGAGGCCGGCGGGGGCCGTAACCCGAGCCCCGCTGCCACGACCCATATTTGCATAATTCGGTCCCCCCCCCCCCCCCAACTCTTTCGGACTCAGGGCTGGAGATGCGAGTCGGGCTCCCCTCCGAGGCGTCGTCTTGCCGGTGGTCAGCGCGGGGGCCGCAGGACTGGCCGGAGCGCAGGCGGAGCGGGCTGGCGCACGTGGTAAGAGTGCAGCTTTCTTTTATTCTTTTTAAAGAAACGGGAACTTTTCACGTTTTTGCCGAGGGTGGGGGTACTTCCAACGGTGCTAATCTTGCCGCGACTTCTTGCCTTTCCCCTTTTATTTTTACTCTCCAATTGGAAAAGTGCGCGCAGCGCCAGCAAGAAACTTTCCCAAAATTTCTCTGGTGTTTTAAGTCAGGAAGATGGCCGGCCAATTACGAGGCGGGCAGAGGGAGAAGCGGAGCGCGAGAAGAGGAGCTGAGGCCCCTCACCGCCGCCCCGGGGCCCTGACCGCCGCGCGCGCGCGGGGCCGGGCGGGAGCGGGTTCGCCGCGGCAGGTGAGCGGCGGGAGAGCCGCCTGCAGCGCCGCGCTGCCTCCACGGCGTGGCGCCGTGGCTCTCGGTAGCCCGCGCCCCCACGAGGCTGGGGCTGTCCTGGCTGGCCGCGGGCTAGGGCAGGGCCGGACCCTAGAGGCAGTCCCGCGCACTGTCCCAGGCCTCGGCTGCTTTGGGGGCGGGAAAGGGGTGGCAGGCGGCTGCTCTCCAGGTTTGAGCAATTGAGACCAGCCCCCTACGAGGCCCCGGCCAGGCTCGGAGCGCTCCCAAGGCGGGCCAGGGCGCGCCGGGAGATAGGAGAGGTCAGAACAACCGACCAGAGTCTGGACCTCTGAAAAGTTTAAAAATTGTTTTGAGAACTAAGTATAAAGGTTCTTGTCGGGGCCAGTTTTTTTGTTTTGTTTTTTAACTCTCAAAGGTAAAAGTGTGTACGGTGATGGCGACTCGAAACTGGCGTTAGCGTCACCGTTTGCTATCACTCTGGACCTTGCTGGGCTCTCCGAGGTGGCTCTTGGCCAGGGAAAGGAAGAATATTCCTCTTAATGTGTGTGTTTTGGAGTAAGGCTCGGGTGCGGGCAGAGCGCCCCTCCGGAGGGTTTTGGGGGTGGGGGACTGCGGTGGCGGTCGGTCCAGGCAGTGTGAAGGTGAGGATGGGTGTTTTCGCAGAGCACCCTGTCGAGCAAACCCAGGCGCCCGCTCTTGCCGACCAGTCACTCTGTTGGAGAGGCGGATGCACGGGCGCGCTGTCAACAGGGAGGTGTGTAGCGTAAGGTGTGCGAGTGGGTGTGTGAAGAAGGCGGCGGGGGCTGGAGTGTGTGTAGCGGAAGTGGAGCGCGTGTGAGTGTAAGAGTGTGTGTGCGTGTGGCGGGGCAGGGTGAGTGTCCAAACCTCCATCTGGACGCCCCCACACAGCCGACCGCCCAGACGCGCCGGGAAGGGCGCCCGCTAAGCGCAGCAGCTGAAGGGGGGCGGGGAGCGCGCGGGCAGAGGAAGGGGGGTGTCTCCGGCTGAGGATTTCTCTCGAAGCTCCCCGCAGTTATCCTCTGAGGGTCTACTCCCCCCCACCAAGGTGCCCAAAATACTTAAACAAACAAACAACCCCAAACCTGTTCCGTTTTCGCTCCTGTATAAATAGAACAGACTTTCCAAAAAAGCAATACCGCATTCACTCTTATCACCAGCCACTTCTTTCCACCAAGTAATTCAGAAAAAAGCAGTCAGCTTCCGTGAATGCATGCAGCTTTTTTTTTTTTTTCTTTTCTGCCTCCTTTTGCTTGCGGTTTTGAGCTGCCAAGAAAGTGAGTAGGGGTTTGACTGTAGTGTCTCGGCTCCGTTCGGTTTCTTTCCGAAGTTTAATTTTCCGGAATGGCTCCCAAACAAGGGCTGGGGAGGCGGAGCTGCCGGCACCGGATCTTCGCCTTTTTTGGAAAGTCCCGGAGAACCGGAATTCCTCCCCGCCCCGGAGGCCTCGCCGCAGCCGGGACCCGATCGCTCTCCCACAGTGGCCTAAGCCGGACCGGTGGCGCGGCCCATCCCTGCCGGGCTCTGAGCCCTGGACCCGGGCTGCGGCTCGGGCCGCCTGCCCCAGACCCCTGCGGGCTGCAAGCTGGGAGTCGCGAGCCCGGAGGAGCCCGCGCAGCCGAGCCCCTATGCAAATAGGCCATGTGACGGCAAAAGCCGCCAGGCCCAGCCCTGTTCCTCAGTCCATATATGGGCAGTGACGTCACGGGCAGTGAGGACCTGCCCATAAATACTTAGAGCAACACTTTCCGTCTAACCGAGAGAGCAGCAATTGATTAATAGCTCGGCGAGGGGACACACTGACTGTTATAATAACACTACACCAGCGACTCCTGGCTTCCCAGCCGGAACCCAGGCGAGAGTCAGTGGCAAATAGCCATCTTTCTTCTTAAAAAACCAGCAACTTGTTTGCTAGTTTTGGATCTGTTATTTTATTTTATTATTTTTTTTTTGAGGGGGGTATTTGCTTTTAAGTGTGGAGGGCACAAGGAGATACCAACCTAGGCTCAGTCCAATCCCTCTCCAAAACGGCTTCTCTGACACTCAGGGTAGCGAGGGAGTTGGGTCTCCAGGTTGTGCGAGGAGCAAATGATGACCGCCAAGGCCGTAGACAAAATCCCAGTAACTCTCAGTGGTTTTGTGCACCAGCTGTCTGACAACATCTACCCGGTGGAGGACCTCGCCCCCACGTCGGTGACCATTTTCCCCAATGCCGAACTAGGAGGCCCCTTTGACCAGATGAACGGAGTGGCCGGAGGTAAGCCGCGTGCCCCCTTCGCGAACCGGGCTCACGCCGCTCGGAGGTGGTGGGTGGGTTTTCGTGCGTGTGCGGGACTTGGAGGAGAGGTGGAAGGTGTTGATTGAACTGGATTTGAAGAATAGAAGGGGGTGCAGGAGGAAAGCGGGAGCGGGGACCCGGGCGTTGGAGCTGAGCGCGCGGGCAGATGCACCAGGTTGCCAGCGAACCGGCGTGCGTGCGCCGCGGCGCGCCCAGCCCCGGGCGGGCTTAGGCATAAGAGTAGGAGGTGGTGCCCCACCAGGCTTCAGGCTTATGGGAGCCTTAATGCCGGCGGCACCCCAGCCTCCCCAATCCCGGGGTAGGGGCAAAGTGATGGGGAAGTTCGGGGCTCTGGCGGAAAGCTGAGCGTCTGGAGAGCGGAGCGGCGGAGATGCCGGAGGAAGCGTCCGCCGCTTCCTCCTCGGTACAGGAGACCCGGGGAAAATCTCGGAGCGCGCTCCTCCTGCGGTCTGAAGGAGCGCCCCCACCTGCGCGCTGCCAGCGAAGTTGAGGGGGTTGGCCCGGCGGGGAGGAGGAGATGGAGGGCGGGCAACGGCGGGAAGCGGCCCCGTGGCTACCGAGGGAGGCCGGTAGGGCGCCGGCGCCGCGAGTTTCCTTGGCGGTGGCAAGTGGTCTCCCGAAGCCCGCGCACCTTCCCCGAAGCCCTGCCACTGCCTTTGCGCTGAGGCGAGGCCGCGCAGGTGTGGGACAAGGCTGAAAAGATTGGGAAAGGAAACCTATTTAGACTCCTTCCATGGCAGAGCCCGATTCCCTCCAGCAGCGGGAGAGGGAGGGGAGGAAGGAACCTGGGGTGGGGAGTAGCTGGGAAATCATTGACCCCCTTCTTTGGCTCACTTCTCAGGCTGACACCTTCGCTGCACTGGCTGGGGTCAGTCTCCTGCCTGCCCTAGCTGTGGGACCTCAGGCAAAGGAGAGAGAGAACTTCCAGGCAGATGGGGAATTTTTAATACTGCTGCTGCTATTATTGGGTGTTTTCATTGGGGACTGGAGCCACAGATGGCTGTATGTGGTGGGGGTGGGGGCGGGGGTAGCTCATCCTGCTTTCCTGGAGGTAGTTTGAATCCTAGACTGTGACTGGCTTCCACAGTAGGATCCTGGGCTAGCCTCTTCTTACTGTCTTTGGGCCACAATTTCCCCACCTGTTGAATTCTGCCCCGGCTTACAGTGCTGGAGTCCTTGGGGTGGGACTCATGTGAGACCAGAAGGGTGAGAAGGGATTCTTGGCTGCATTCTCAATGCTCCACCTCCATTCTTCTTTTCCCCTCCCCAGATGGCATGATCAACATTGACATGACTGGAGAGAAGAGGTCCTTGGATCTTCCATATCCCAGCAGCTTTGCTCCGGTCTCAGCACCCCGAAACCAGACCTTCACTTACATGGGCAAGTTCTCCATTGACCCCCAGTACCCTGGTGCCGGCTGCTACCCAGAAGGTATCATCAACATTGTGAGTGCAGGCATCCTGCAGGGGGTCACCTCCCCAGCTTCCACCACAGCCTCCTCCAGCGTCACCTCTGCCTCTCCCAACCCACTGGCCACTGGACCCTTGGGTGTGTGCACCATGTCCCAGACCCAGCCTGACCTGGACCACCTCTACACTCCGCCGCCGCCTCCTCCTTATGCGGGCTGTGGAGGAGACCTCTACCAGGACCCCTCTGCGTTCCTATCAGCAGCCACCACCTCCACCTCCTCCTCTCTGGCCTACCCACCACCTCCTTCCTATCCGTCCCCCAAGCCAGCCACGGACCCAAGTCTCTTCCCCATGATCCCAGACTATCCTGGATTTTTCCCCTCACAGTGCCAGAGAGACCTACACGGTACAGCTGGCCCAGACCGCAAGCCCTTTCCCTGTCCCCTGGACTCCCTGCGAGTCCCCCCTCCACTCACTCCGCTCTCCACCATCCGCAACTTTACCCTTGGAGGGCCCAGTGCTGGGGCCACAGGGCCAGGGGCAGGCGGAGGCAGCGAGGGACCCCGGCTACCTGGCACTGGCTCGGCAGCGGCTGCCGCAGCCGCCTACAACCCACACCATCTGCCACTGCGGCCCATTCTGAGGCCTCGAAAGTACCCCAACAGGCCGAGCAAGACCCCAGTGCACGAGAGGCCCTACCCGTGCCCAGCAGAAGGCTGTGACCGGCGCTTCTCCCGCTCGGACGAGCTAACCAGGCACATCCGGATCCACACAGGGCACAAGCCCTTCCAGTGCCGGATCTGCATGCGCAACTTCAGCCGCAGCGACCACCTCACTACTCACATCCGCACCCACACTGGCGAGAAGCCCTTTGCCTGTGATTACTGCGGCCGCAAGTTTGCCCGCAGTGATGAGAGGAAGCGCCACACCAAGATCCACCTGAGACAGAAGGAGCGCAAGAGCAGTGCCCCATCGTCGGCGGTGCCGGCTGCCTCCAGCGCCTCTTGCAGCGGGGGCGCGCAGGCCGGGGGGACCCTGTGCGGCAGCAACAGCAGCACTATTGGTGGAGGGTCCCTCGGCCCTTGCTCGTCTCGGACCCGGACGCCCTGAGATGAGACTCACGTTGACACACCAGCTCTGAGGCCCCGGAGGCCCTTCGCCCATTGGAGCTGCACGACAAACACTACAACCCATTCCTGCCCTTCCTTCATTTCACTGGGCAAAGGGCCTTGAAGGAGCCTAGCACTGCCCCCACCCCGCCCCCTCCTATCCACTTAGAAGCAGGTCTTAGCCTGCTTCTAAAACTTAGCCCACCTTAGTCTGTCTTAGGTGAGTTGACTGTCACCCCAAATTAATGGGGAGGCTCAGAAGGGAGTTGGGTGGAGGGGCCTCTGACCTAGAGGGCTGAGGCCTGACCCTACTTTAAAGGGTTGTTTGACTAGGTTTGATGCCCCTCTCTTATTTTGACTGGTTAGTTTTTTGACTCTGGATGTCAGAACTGATTTGAGACTTTTTCTACAGTAGTTTGGGAGATGCTGATCTCTTCAGATGGGGACAGCAAAAAGGCAGAAGCAAAGCTGATGTGCACTTTAATGGCCTGGGACTGATTTGGGGGATGCTGTACAGTGGGCGAAGCATGGCCTTTACGCTGCATTCTGTTGCCCTAGAAGTGAATCAAAGCTTATCTAGTCATCTCAACCCTTTAAGCAATATGTATTATAAACTTAGAGAACAGAAGTGCAATGTGATGGGAGGGATATAGCAATACCTGCTCCTTTTTGAGTGGTTTGAGAAACGTAAAGACTATTTTTTCAGTGTATATCCATTCAGATTTTGTGTATTTTTGATGTGCACTGTTCTCCAAGTTCTGAACCTTTGGGAAAAGAAAAAGTAAAACATTTATCTCTTGCAGTGAGTCAGAGGTTAACTTATTTAAAGGGGGATGTACATATATTCTCTGAAACTAGGATGCATGCAATTGTGTTGGACGTGTCCTTGGTGCCTTGTGTGATGTAGACAATGTTACAGGGTCTGCATGTAAATGGGTTGCCTTACTATGGAGAAAAAAAATCACTCCCTGGGTTTAGTATGGCTGTATATTTCTGCCTATTAATATTTGGATTTTTTTTAGAAAGTATATTTTTGTATGCTCTGTTTTGTGACTTAAAAGTGTTACCTTTGTAGTCAAATTGCAGATAGGAATGTAAATAATGTTACTGGAGCTGACTTGTTTGGTTATTAGCTCTTAATAGTTGTGGAAATATAAATGATTTATTCTAACACAAAACCACTAACTGAAGTTCAGATAATGAATGGTTTATGACTATAGTGTAAATAAATACTTTTCAACAATATTTTTGCTGCAGAAATCATTTATGCAAGATTTATTGGGTGTGACTTCAACAGTACCCAGTGGGTTTTAGTACTTTGACCAGCCCATGATCTCCAAGTTTTCTTTGCTGGTCTCCACATCGGCCCTCTTGCTGCAAAGCAATCTCCATTCATAATCAAACACGAGCATTCGCTGGCATTCGGGGATTTCCCCCATGCATTAGTGTAAAAGTGGCGAGGCGTTGTTTTGACTCATTGTTCCGTCCTCTGTAACAGCCTATAGCTTCTCTCTGCTCCTGAGTGGGCTCCGGAAAATAAATACTTACAAACAAGTGCCCACTCGGAGACTACACATTTGCAACTGCTTTCAGAACCCTGACCAGAGCCTGGAACTCAGACGAGATGTGGCTTTGTGGAAAGTGTGGTGGCGTGGTCAAGCTGGAAATGACTTTCAGGTTCCAGGATTAGTCTCATGACCACAGAAAACTTTTTGAAAAGTGCTATCGCCTCTTCTGATCAAAAATGCACTCAGACACTGCTGATGACAGTATTAATGGGTTACCAAAGGAATTACCCCAGGACTCATTTCTCTCCAGACGTCTCCCCGATTACACCCATTTTGAAGGATCATTCTCTGCCATAGGTCTGGTGGGTCTAGAGACAAATACCCAGCTTTTTAGTTGATGTACAGGTGTACACCAGCCTTAAAATCTCAAAAGACAATCTGAATCAAATAGGAAAATATGGCCCTTCGTTGGATAATGCTTTGCAGAACAATACTCTAGGGGTCATTTTAGTACAAGCCTTTTGTAGTGATTTTAAAGTATAAATTAACTGAAACCCCCTCCCCCTGACAATATCTATAATACAATACAGATTGTCTTTGTTATCTTTTTTACTTTATAACTGGACCTGAATAACATTTAACTTCACTCACTGCCTCTGGATCCTTACACAAGTGTGTAACACATTGGAGTGCCCACTGTCTAGATACATCATCTGAAAACCGTGTCGTCTGTTACTAAGATATGGCTGATAATAGATGGCTCGTATTTTAGAACAGCACACAGTGGCTGCTACTCAGGGAAACTCTTTTTTGGCCCTTACCAGCACAGCAGCACTAGAATTTCCTTCACTCACTGCCTCTGGATCCTTACACAAGTGTAACACATTGGAGTGCCCACTGTCTAGATACTTCATCTGAAAACTGTGTTGTCTGTTACTAAGACATGGCTGATAATAGATGGCTTGTATTTTAGAACAGCACACAGTGGCTGCTACTCAGGGAAACTCTTTTTTGGCCCTTGACAGCACAGCAGCACTAGAATTTGAAATCTGATTTGTGGGGATATTTCTTCCCTGTCCTTATTTCAAAGATTCACAATACCTCTCATAACTAGTAAATGGAACTTTCTAAACTCCAGTGTCAGATCATTCTAAGTGACTGGTGTCATCCCATTAGATTCATTATTTCCTAGTTTGTTGGCATAGTATCATCCTTGCTTGGCCAATTTTGTTAAAGAAGTTTTGTATATATAACAATGCCATTTTGATAATTGTTTTTAATAATACTCTACTAAAACATCTTTAAAAAATAAACCTAAATGAAAATGAAATGTTAGTTGCTCAGTCTGATGGGACTCTTTGCCATTGCATAGACTGTAGCCTGCCAGGCTCCTGTCCATGGGATTCTCAAGGCAACAATACTGGAGTGGGGTGTCATTCCAGGGGACTTTTCTGACCCAGGGATCAAATCCAGGTCTCCCGCGTTGCAGGCAGATTCTTTATAACCTGAGCCACCAGGGAAGCCATAAATACATCTAAGTTCTATGTGATTTATAACTGTCTTGCCAAATTTTAATTTTAGAGCACCTTCAATCAAGACAAGGTAAACAATCATTTACAAAGCAACAGACCAAACTCTTTTTTTAATAAGATGAAAGACATTTTGATAGTTAAATTGATTACATAGTCACTTTTGCCTTGATGTAGGTTTGGTGACCTGGCATTTACCATACCATAAGGAATATACCTTGGTATTTTTTCAGAGCCAACTTTCTGGGTTTTACTCCTTGATTTCAACATGTTAGGTCAATCTTTAATCATATTTTACTCTGCTTGAAACATTTAGGATACTTTTCACAGGTGTCTCATTTTTTTACTCTGCCCAAGAAATAAAGCATATAAAGCTAATACATCTGCTCTCTTTTAGTCAATATGCTTTATTAATATTATAGATGTTTCAGCTGTTACTGGGACTTCTTATTAAAAATAAATGTCCAGAGACTAATTCCTTAAAGATTATAATGCAGTTGAGATGGTTCAGTACACATTAAAAATAGGTATACTAATTTTAGGTTAGGTTTCCAACTATTTGTAAACCAGGCTATTTAATTTCAATATCCTAAATGCTAATGAAACTAAGGCAAATTGTTTGGTATATATTAAAAATGGTTGTAGTGATATTTTAACACTTCAATACAACTTTGGGGGTGGTGGTAGGAAGGAAAGGTCACTATCCCCTTCCCACAGGTGCCTACAATGCTGCCAATCCAAAGTAGTGAAACAAGTTTTACAGAAAAAGCAAAGAAAAGAAAATATTTAAGTCCAAAGATTCTTTCCTCCAAGAATGAAAGTTGTTTTTCTTTTCTGCACTAGCTTATTTTCCTTAGGTTAAATATAAAAGCAGTATTTTTGGTGCAGCAAATAGTATGGTTGCATGTTAGATAATTTCAGATGTGTTTTCAATCAGGCTGTTTCAAAGATTACACACAGGGAAATAAACTATTCAGTTTATATTATTACTTGGACTTTAGAATCTCCAGAAGACCCCCAGTTTTTTACTGCAACATAATCTTACCATACAGACTGTGAACCTTTTACAGTAATTCAAATACAGACATTATAGCAAGTAATATTTTCCTTCTCCATTTTGCAATAATCAAATAAGGTTACTTCTAAACAATTTCAAAATGCCTTTATTTTCCATAAGTACAGATTTTAATCTAGAAATGTAAATATCCCTGGATCAGAAGATTCATTATCTATATGGGGCTTAACAAATGATTTCTTTCTTTGACACTCATTGTACTGTAAGAATCAATGGTCAGCTTCTGTGTGTGATGGGAAGTTCTGAATTCAGAACAGGAGAGTTACAAGAGTAGCCCTGCCTTCAGGTTAGAGTTGAATAGTAATGGGCAGAGTCCTGAATTAAAGACACACTATTGCTTCTTCGGTGAGCAGAACTAGAGCACAAGATTCTACTATTTGGAATAGATCAGTGATGAGAATCCTCCTGAGATGCCTAGACTAATGCACCTACAAGGGGACAATGCAGAAGGAATAAAAGGTGTCAGTTTTGGGAAAAGGTAAAGGCTGTTAGTGTTGAAAGGTCAGATAACCCACTCCTGTTGACCAACACACATTACTTTAAAAAATGGTTCATCATTTTCACTGGTAAACAGCAGTTAGTGTAAATTCCATCCATGCAATTCAGACTTAATAAAAAAAAAATCAATTCCCATAAAGTAGTAGGCAGATATATAATACTCTAAATTGATATAACCAGAGAATTAAAAAGCTTTAGAAGTATTAGACAAACTTTCATCAATGAGAGGCAGTTATTGCATTTGTTATTCAACAGAAAAGTTAAGTGATTAGTATCATTGTGCTCATTAGTCTTTGTAGGAGAAGACAACTTTTTTCCACAGTTGTTACCCATACATATTATAGGAATATAAGGAAGCACAACAGCAGCACATGATCATATCTAAGAGTTTATGCAGAAAGGTGCAAGGCTTTTCTGCATATTTTGTCTTCGTGTTGAGGATAGTCTTTCCTCAATGGCTCACTAAAACAAGTTAATTTTGTTTTCACCATTAATTTACTCAGAATCTATTAGTGAACCAAAGTTCCACTGTTCTTACTGAACTAAATTAGATATATATTGCTGTTTTGGCCTGTGATAATTTCAGTTACTCTTTTGAAAAGCACCTTGGTCTTTTCATTCAACTTGCTTGTATGCGAAAAATTTTCATAATGAAGTCTAGAAAAACAATTCCTCCTTTGTTACTGTCTTATTGCTAGAATGAGTCTGTAGGTTAGTTTAATGTACTCCAGGTTGTATTAAAAGTTAAATATCACCCATCATCAACAATTGTTATAAGTTGGTCAACTTTTTGCTACAATGTAATTCAAAACAGGTAGGTATGTAATTGATAATACACATTCATCACTGTTATGAAAAAAAAACAACCCTTGTCAACAATTTTAAAGGAAGTCATCATTTGCATATCTAGAACTTAATTTCAAACAAAACAGCATGAAGAAGTGCTTCAAACTCCCTGTAAGGTATAATAAATCACACCAGAATGGGACACTGTCATAAAACAACTTAGCAACCTGGAAGAAATGCATTATGCCTCTGTGAGGTTTTATAGCACAGTGGCATATCATATTGAGTACCATCTTTTTTGTTTTTTAAGAAAAATCATGAAGAATTTGCTTTTCCATTCTGTTTGGGAACAAACCTTCCTTCACTTTGGGCCTCTGTAACTCAGTGTGCAAAGAGGCAAAGGCACATACTGCTTCCCTACAGGGTCATCACTTTTCACCAATAGCAAATCCCTCTTTATTACAGAATTATTATTATTACAGAACTCAATTACTACCTGGGTAAGTCAATCAAGAGGGCTTAGACAACAGCTGGGCAAATTTTAATGTGTTTATTTCTACAGTTTGTTTTTATTAAAAGTTTTGTGAAAAAAGGATTCCTATAAATAGTAAAAAGGGGGGAAACAGGAGTGTTCCTTGGCCTGAAGCAAACGGTGTCAATACATTTGTAAACAAGGTGAAGCTGCTCAGCCTATTAAAAGGACAAAGATAAAACTAGTCACAGATGTCACAACTGTTCAAGAGGTTCGGAGTGGGAAGTGTTTTGTCCCAAGTTTGGGTGTCCTAAAGTGGCTAGCAGTATAGTTAATTCTCAATTCTCTAGCCCTGGTCATCTGTGCCTCTCTTCCTGCAGAAAACCCACCCCAGATGAAGCAAGCACTGAGGGGGGCTGTCCTAAGAACACTGCCACCAACAACACAGCTGGAACCACCAGCCCCTCAAACATTAGAGCTCCTAAGAGAATTTGAAACAGTCATCAACATTTTGCTCTACTTTTGCAGGAAAATACTGGAAGTAAATAGGGGCACATAGAATTCAACAGCTGGCTACCAGTGTTTTACATTCAGTTGTTTGGAAGCATACTGATTCAGCTCTGGTTAGAAAATGTAGAATTACTTTATTACTTCCTAAAGTACACTAAGACATAAAAGTCACTTCAGGATAATACAGTTTCTGCATTGAAGGTGAACCTGCAGTAAAAACATCTGCTCAACTCTGGATCTGGAGACTCAGTGGGGGAAGCCCTAAGTGATCGTTTGTCACTGAGATACACAGGTGCTTGAATTGCTTAGTTTTTGCTGCCAGCGTAACCGAGATATGGTTACTGGGCAAGGGTAGGAAAGAAAAGAAATCTTGTCCTCTACATGCATAGTTAGTTTGTGTAATCCCTCAAATCTGAAAAGATGGACTTAATTTTCACAAAACTTAATTAGGCCGGACAGCTCACTTTAAATAGTAGCTCAACTTTTTAAACCTAGTTTTTACCAATGACTTGAACTAAAAACTATTCAAACCACTAGGTCATGCAAAGTCAATAAGTTAGAACTATAACAATAAGCAGTAAAAGGACATAAGGACACAAGTGGAAAACAACCCCTATTTACCCAGAGGAGGGCGGAGAAAACCACTTTGTATATTTTGAACAGGATGGGAACAGAGGAAAGAAAATTTTCATTATGGCTTTAAGATGGAAGCACTTCAGATAAGTCCCCTGCTCCCTCCCCCTCCCCCCACTCCAAACCCCAGTGGCAGTGACAGAGCCAGGAAACAACCTAGCTTCCCCGCCTACTCCGCCCCCAAAACCGTGCCCGGCGGTTGCAATCCAGTCGCCCGCGCTTCCCAAGACTCCCGAGGAAGCGGCTACTGCCCATTCCAGTAGATCCAACACCCAGGCCGGGGGAAGGAAGAAAGCCCTTGTGATGGGGTCGCGGCCAGCCAAGCCTAGATCTGAGTAGGGCAAGTGTTCGGCCCACCGCTTTAGGGCGCCGGCGGCTTCAAGGGAAGACCTTGGGACCTGGATAAGGCTCCCCCTCGCACCAGAAGTCATCGGCCTGCGGGGTCTCCAGAAGCCACACTTCTCGGGGCAGGTCACAGGCCGAGCCGGAGGCCTCCTTGGCCCTGACAGGCTCCAGCACTCGGTAATAGTGGCAGTCCCGGCCGTCGTCGGGGTCGTAGGGCGGGGCCAGGATGTCCAGAAAGGCGGCGGGCCCGTCCACAGCGTCGATCTGGTGCAGGTTGTCCCGGTGCGGCGTGAGGAAGCACGGGCCGCTGGCCTCCGTGTACTCTGCCCTAGAGCGCAGCACGCCCGGCTGTACCGCGTCCCGCTCCCGGGGCTGCAGAGGCGGCTCGAACTGCTGCTCTGGTGGCGGGGCCCGCGGCCGCTGCCCGCTGCCCACCTCTAGCTTGTCCATGCAACTGATGCGCACGGTCCCATAGAGCACCTTGAGGATGCCGTGCATGCCCGGGTGGTCGTGCAGCGGGATGGAGGTGCCGCTCTTGAGCAGGAACACGCCGAGGCTGAAGCCGTCTGTCTCGCAGATGTGCATATAGGTGACGGGCGGCAGGTTGGGCCGCAGCGGCTGCAGCGTGGCCTTACGCGGAGAGATGTTCAGGTCCTCCGCGCGGACCTGGGTCAGCAGGCTCTTCAGCTTGCTCAGGTTCTCCGGGAAGCCTTGCGGTATCGGCGCCTCCGGGCCTGGCGCCTCGCCGAAGTCGGAAGAGCTGCGGCCGCCCCCGCTGCCCCGGAAGGTGAGGCACGCCTGGCGGGCGATCCGTTGGATCAGGGAGGCCATGTTGTCTCGGGGCATGCCCTGCAGTTCCTCTGCATGCCGAGGCCGCCCCCCTCCGCCCCCAGCTTTCCTCCGCCCCTTGCGGTCGCCGGCGGCCGCCACGGCTGCCCGCAGCCCGGAGCGAGGCTAGAGGCCCCGCAACTACCGGTCAGTTGGGCGCGCGGCACTACAGCCACCAAGCTCAGCAGCCACGCGCCGGCAACCGCCGGGCGCGCCTGCCTCGCGCCCCCTTTGAGCGCGCACGCGCACGGCCCACAACCCGCACTCACGCTCTGGGAGCAGGCACCGGCCGCGCGGACGGTGGCGGGCTTTGCCTTACACCAGCAGCTCCATTCATGCGGCCCGCACCTACGATGGTGATCAGGCGTTCCAGGCGCTCTGCAGAGCATGCTGGGACTTGTGGTCCGGTATTCCGCATGCGCTCTGAGAGAGCTCCCTTTGTCATCTGGAAAAGGGAAGGATTAGATTTGTGGGTCATAAATCGACCTGCATTATGGTTCCAAGGTTTTTGCTTCTTAGAAGAAAGGCGAATTGGGGCACAAGAGAAACAGCCAATAAACTACAACTCCCAGCATTCCTCGGCATGTTGGGGTGACGCACTTCCGTCGTCCGACTTGTGGTGTAGTGCAGGCTACTGGCCGTCACCGGAACCGGGCAAGAGGGTCGTTAACCTTCTGGCGCCACTCCGGCCTAGTACGCCCTCCAAGGTCGTTTTCCTGTGGCCTTAGCCCTGGGAAGGAGGCTGTTGAGTTAACTTTACCTCTTTGTGGCCGCACAGGCAGCAGTGTCTGCTGGACTGCGCTTTCGTAATTTTCTGTTTCTGAGGAGATGAGAGGGTCACCATAGTTACTCCCCACAGCTGTCCTCAGCTGTTGTTTGGATCAGGGTCTGATGACGCTGCTCTTCTGCTTACAGAGCACAGTAGTTTTTTTGTTTTTTTGCTGGAGCTTCAGAGGACATTTGGTCACTGATTCTGTATACTAACTGTTATCAAACCCGAGTTTGCATAAGAAACACCTGGTTAGGGGAGAAGGGGAGTTATTCTAAAAATACAGAGTTCTGGTCTTTGTCCGGAGATTGGTTCACGAGATGATTCTAAGGCATCCTATGAGAAACTGTTGTGAGAGAATCAGGCAAGCTCTTAATTTTAACCTTACCCCGAGTTTAAAGTCCTTTTGGATTTCCGAAGCTAAACATGGGTTTCTTATTCATTTTGTAATTGGAGTGGTTTAGTAAATTCTCCCTAATTAAAAAAGGCATGTAACCTATCTAATGTAACCTATCTACTGAGCACTCAGTATATGCCAGGCGTTGTGTTAGGAGCATTATGTAATGAATATACTGATCCTCACAGCAGCTCTTAAGAGGTAGGCATTATTATTATTATTGCATATGAGAGAATAAGTTGCAAGTGAATTATTGCCAGGGCCTAAGCAGCACTGCAGAAATAAGTACAGTTTTATCAAAACCAGCTGTTTGAGTTGGTGTTGAAAGCATTAAATGCAGGATTAGGATATTGTTTTTCCAGCCTACTGTGCTACTTACAAGTTGTCTGTCTTTAGCAGACTTCACCCTTTTATGTCCTCAATATAGTCCCTTGTAGAATCTGGAATCAGAGTAACAGACATTCTGAATTCTCCTTACTCATCAGAAAACATTGAGAAGATTTACAAAAGTAAAGATTTGGGGGTCAAACCCCAATTCAGAAGAACTGCTGTGAAGCCCAGAATTTTTATTTTTAAGATGCTCCTTAAGTGATTCTTAGTTATCAGCCCAATTTGAGAACCACTGATTTGTAAATAGTGAATCAGTTCTTAATATTTAGTGATTTTGATTGAAGATAGTGATTGTTTTAGAAAAGCAATTTTAAGGTTTATTTGTTTTTGGGGTTGCCATGTCATTGTTACTTATATCTGGTCATGTACAGTGGTCCTTTGGAAGAACACAAAACCACTGTGCACTGGGGCTGCTCAGTTGTGTCCGACTTTTTGAGACCTCATGTACTGTAGCCTATCAGGCTCCTCTGTCCATGGGATTTTCCAGGCAAGAATACTGGAATGAGTTGCCATTTCCTCCTCCAGGGGAATCTTCCTGTGGATCAAACCTGTGTCTTCTGTGTCTCCTGAGTTGCAGGCAGAGTCTTTAGCGCTTGAGCCATCAGAGAATCCCTGTCATTGTTAAGGTACTTAAATATACTGTCAAAATTCACCATGTAATGAAATTCCATGCCGTCTTTTTGTAAAGTGAGGAACATTTAAGAGAAAAATGCTCTCGATCCATTAAAAAATCTAAAATAAAGATTTTATTTATTGATTGATTTTATTTCTGCTGCTGCTGCTGCTGCTAAGTCGCTCCAGTCGTGTCCGACTCTGTGCAACCCCATAGACAGCAGCCCACCAGGCTCCCCAGTCCCTGGGATTCTCCAGGCAAGAACAATGGAGTGGGTTGCCATTTCCCTCTCCAATGCAGGACAGTGAAAAGTGAAAGTGAAGTCACTCAGTCATGTCCGACTCTTTCCGACCCCATGGACTGCAGCCCACCAGGCTCCTCCGTCCATGGGAGTTTCCAGGCAAGGGTACTGGAGTGGGTTGCCACTAGGTGTAGACTCCATGGGCTTCCCAGGTGGCACTATCCCTGGGTTTGATCCCTGGGTGGGAAGATCCCCTGGAGGAAGGCATGGCAACCCACTCCAGTATTCTTGTCTGGAGAATCCCATGGACAGAGGAGCCTCATGGGCTATGGTCCATAGGATTGCCAAGAAGCAAACACAACTGAAGTGACCTGTACAACACAACCCATGACTCAGTAGATCACAGACTTTAGTAACATAGAGGTGTATTTGATTTCCAAATCTGTTACTTCTTAGTAGTTGTCTGTACTTACTTAGCTGAAGCTCATCTATAAAATGGAATATTAAGATATATATGTAAAACGCTGATGATAGCATTTAGAGCATAGTAACTCTCTTATAGTAGCAGCTATTATAATTTGAAAGTTGCTAAAAATGGTAAAGACCAATGAATTTAAGTAATATTCAGTGAATATTAAAATGGAATTTGGTTATCTTGAGAATTAGCTTCAAGGTAGAGATTTGAAAAAAGATTATTGAGGCTTCCCTGATGCCCAGTGGCTAAGACTCCACACTCCCAACGCAGGGGATCCGAGTTTGATCCCTGCTCAGGGCACTAGATCGCACATGCTGCAACTGAGAGTTTGTATGCCGCAGCTAATACCCAGCGCAGGCGAATAAACTAATTTTTAAAAATTTTTCTTTAGAAAAAGATGATGTTTACTGGTTAACCATTCACCTGGTAATACCATTCCTCAGGTCCTTGCTGTTTATTGTTTGGCCAAAGAGTTCAAAGTTTCCTAAGACCAGGATCACCTGGAGGTATTTGTTGAATGTACAGATTCTCAGATCAGCTCAAAATCTGCATCTGAACCTTTTATACGTTAAGGTTTTTAAGAACTGCTAAGTGTCCTTAAGGCATATGGTACTTTTTTTTAAGGCCATATACAGGCTACTTTTCATAATTCCTTTTTGAAACTGTCTTTAAGGACTGCTCTAATGGATGGGCTCTATCCTAAGTGCTTCTGCCCTTAAGAAGCATTTTATTTGGCCTTCTGCCCCACTGTCAGTAGCATAAGCTGACTGAGTTTCTATTACCATTAACGTCCTTCTTTTTATGCTCCTTGTTCTATTTTCCTTTGTGTTGCAGTATAGATGAATGAAGAAAAAAGTGAAGACCGAAAGACATTCAGAAAAGAGAGCAGACAAAAGAGAAGTGATAGTGAACAAGTGCTAGAAATACAAGACAGAAACGAGATTTGGGAAAAATTTGAGGTAGATGGAATCTATCATTTGATAAATAGTGAGTATTTATCGGGTACCAGCATTGTTCTAGACTTTGGGGATTTGACAAGGAATATCTGAATTCTCTAAAAGGAATTTACCTACAAGTGTGTGTGTGTGTATCTTGGGTATGGAGGTTGTTACATAATACAAATAAATGAGCAACATGATTTCAGACAGATGAGTTTATGAAGACAAACAAGGTGGCAGTATGATACATTTGTGTGTGTATGTGTGTGTGTTGTGTGTTATTGGGTTGTCAGAAGTGACCAGAAGAGTATTGAGTACTGCTCCTTGAGTATTAAGGAATCAGCCTTGGATAAATCTGGTTATCAGAGCATTCCAAAACTAAGAAAAAATAGCCCTAAAGGATATTAAACAGAGTATTGGAGACTGTGACTTTGACCAGGTGGAAACGAGCTTTGTGAATTGGAAACAAACGAAGGCTGGTGGGGTTAGACTATATGGTGACATTCAGAGTCACTGGGGAGAGATGAAGTTGGGGAGGCAAGCAAGGACCATTATTACACAAGCCTCCTAGGCCCTTCTTAGGGGGTTATAGGGAGTTGAGGGCCATGGTAGTAAGTTGATTTTATTAAAAGTGTAGTGAGAAGCTTTCAGAGTGCATTGGGTAGGAGAATTACTTGATCTGTTCTATTCTCTCTGAAAAAGAGATTGATGGTAGGTGGAATGTAACAGTATAGAAACCCCAATTGAAGGCAGTAATCTAGAGAAAAGAAAACTAGTGTAAAGATCAGGAATCTACTTTGGAGGTGGAGCTGACAGGGGTTGCTGATGAGCTGTTGCTTTGGCAATCTCTTTCTTAAAGTATATTCTCTCCACATACTCTTTTTCATGAGTTGACAGCTACGTGGTGGTAGGTAAGGTTGATAAAGCTTAAATCTCACGTCCAGCCCACATCTAACTATTAAATTTAGGAAGGAAGGAAGCACACAAAAGCATGAGTAAAGCTGGTGTTTTTTTTTTAACAGTTGCTTAATTAATCATGAAGCAAGAAGAATTGGAAGAACCCCCAGCATACAGACACAGACACAGACAGACAGACAGACAGACAGACAGACAGACACACACACACACACACACACACACACACACACACACAGCATCTTAGTTCTACTTGCTTAGTTATACCATCTCTTTGTTTTTTGGGAACTCGGCTAGTATTTTAATCTTTCATCCTTCTTTCTCTGGCCCGCTTCTTTATGAGTACTCATTTTACTTAATTCACAGATAGATCACCTTCTGACTTTTTCTCAAATCATTTTTCAGAAATTTTGTCCATCTCTTTATTGTACTCAGACTCAGTCAAAAGAGTACTAAAATACTTACATTCTCAAATGCTCTTGAGTTCCTAGCTTACATTAGTTCATTTTTTTTTTAAGTGGGTACGAAGATTTCCTTTTTTCCCCAGTAGTTCTTGCCAGCTTACTTTTATATCTGTCTTTTAATTTAGTACAGAACATGGTAAATAAATTGATAAAAATTTCTATTTTTGAACTCAATTATATTTGAAGTATTTGGGGTTTCTAGTATATAGCTTTCAGTTTTTAAGAAATTTAGCATATATTTTTCATCCATTATCATGAATGAATGTCAAGTTGCAAGAAAAAATAAATCATTGTGAAGGCAGAAGAACTGGTTCTCGGCATGGCAAACATATGTGTTCTTTTTCATCTCATTTATCTAAAATTATAGCAGCATAACTCTCTTAACTCTGTCCATCTCCACTAAGCTCTTATAAAGTAACTCTGCTTCATTCTACTCTGATTTAACGTTGTGTGGTTATCTGAAATCAGATCACTTTGGTGTATGGCTCTTTATTTAAATATGCTAAGCCTAGAAATTTGTAGTGTTCAGGTCACACTTTAGGTGTTCACACTGCACTAAAAAATTATAGAGGTTGTGATGTGTGATGTAACTTTGTTTTCTAACCATATGATTCTACACACTGATGTATGTAGGGTTGGGATGGAGAAGGATTTAAATTGATTTCTTTTTCTCTTCTTTGCCATTCAGGCAATGGGAGGCAAGGGAGAAAGAAATTCAAAATTGGGAGCATGTGGAGGGAGGTTGAGGAGGAAGGAAAAAACAGATGTGTCTTTTGGAAGTCAATAATGGAATGTTTTTGCTACATTCAGTCTGAAGCACTGCCAAAGGCTAAAGAATAATGGATTGGTGGCCTGTCCCTTCTCCAGGGGATCTTCCCAACCCAGGAATCAAATGAGGGTCTCCTGCATTGCAGGCAGATTCTTTATCAACTGAGCTATCAGGGAAGCCCTTGCTAAAGGCCAGGTATCACCTGTTTTTGGAGGTGACTTAAGATGATGACAGCCACCTTACCAATTTAATATTAGGAAGGTTTTCCTCTTCTCCCTTAAGTAGTTCAATTATTGTAAGACCCAAAATAGTTCTGAACTATAAATTAAACCTAAGTACCCTTTACCTCTCTTAATTAATTTTTCCCCCAATTTCATGCTTTTTGTTTTTCTTTGCCTTTAAGAAGACATCAGCTATCTCCACCTCCTCCGCTTCCCCATCTGTCCTTTTCCTTTTGGCTGAAAGAAAGATTTTTTTAAACTTTATATTTATTTTAATTAATGGATTTGAATCTCAAGTAGTGAAACAGTTGATGTTCATCTCCAAGAGGCAGTGAAAGGGAAAATCATCCCCTTTAACTTGGCAGAAAAGAAGTTAAACTGGATGTTCGTTCATTGCTGGTGCCTACCTGAAAAATGACTGTGAAAGGGGCAGAGGAGCGCTCCAGAGTTGTGTGTTCTTGCAGGAACAGATGCTATAGCCCAGAACCAGGGAGAGTGAGGATGGAAAAACTCTTCTAATGAAGTTGTGCTTTCCTGGGAAATGACTTTCTCAATTAGTCATTATTGCTTAATGACTTATGATCCATTGATTTAGGATCACATACCACAGGGAAAAAATATCAAGATGCAATTCAGCTGCTTGGATTAGCTCTGATTAATAAAATCTACCATAAGTTTATCATCTTTTCAGTTTGGCAATGTAAACAATAAGTTTTTTTTTTTTTTTTAATGTACTCCCTCGAGTGTTCACCTGAGAATACCTCCTGGGACATTTGACTGACTTTATATAGGGACACTATCTATATGTGTTGCTTTGGAGGAGTAAAATGCTACTAATCAAAGCCTTTTGAAAATAAGCAAACAAACCAAAAATCTTATCCAATTAGATGGACAGCATTTAGAAAAAGCCTGAGAAATGACAGTATTATTTGAAAGTGGAAAGCAGGAATCAAGGAAGGAAGAAAATAGACTCACAGGATACCAGTTTTACTTCTGGTTCTAGCAACCCAGTGGGTGACTGTGGGTAAGTCATTCCACTTCTTGGAACCTTAGTTCCCTTATTTATAAAATGAATAATTTAGATGATTTACTACCTTTCTTCCAGCTTAAAAAAAACCTATAAATTTAAAATATTATATGAAATTAAATAATATAATTTCATCCTGTGAAATACTGCAGAACATTGCAAAAGACACATTCAAAAATGTATTTTTAAAAACAGCATGTGAAGAGAACCTTCAGTAGCTTGTATACAGTGATATCTGATTTCTCCTTTGTGTCTCTGTTGTCTTTCTAAAGGAGATTATCTTGAAATTTCCTGAGTATAAATTATTGAATAAAATGAGCATGAGCTCTTGTTTAACATTATTGTTATTGTTAAGCTTCAAGAATTTTTTAAGGAAAACTTTTTTTTTCATTCTAAGCATAAATTATGCAACAAAAGTGCCATGTATTGCTATTGGGAAAAGCAAAACAGGCCTTGAGTTAACTACTCATTTCAACAGGACCTGCTGAGGTAATTGACAACTAACATCATAGCTCTAGAAATTCCTGTAAGGCAGCAGAGCTTTAGTTTAATTAGGTAATTAGCCCTGGTCAGCCTATAATGAATGCACAAGCAATTAGCAATGAATTTGGGCTGCTAAAACCTATTTTTCTTTTTTTTGTGTTCTTTTGCTTTCATTAACAACTCTAGCTACTGAACAATTTATATCTTCTCACTAACAATCAACGTTATCATCAAACTCTTTGCAAGCCATAAAGCAGTGAGACCTGAGGTTGGTTGTAGAACATTAAATGAATATGTTAAGTAATGCCATTTATTTGCCTACCCATACTGCTGTTAAATTATGTTAAACAAATAGAACTTTTAAAAGAAGTGCACACTCCTTGATTTTGACGATTGTTTTATTTGTCAAACTCAAGCAACTAGTAAGAGATGTACCTCGATTTGGAGTTCTTTCTCAGTGACTTTCAGCAAACTGGAATAAAAGGAAACAGTTCCTTAAATCTACCAAAAGCAAGACCCTCAAAAAACAACTTTTTTTTTTCTTTTGTGGCTTGAAGAGTCTTATGTTTGGAAGGGCTTGAGATAGAATTCAGTAAATGAAAGCCCTCACTTGGCTATCTTTTCCTGTTTGGGGACAGTTTTTAGTCTCATGGATGACAGAAGGAATCATTATGGTTTTCCTCACATTCCTCCACTGTAAGTCTTTCCAATCCAAAATGGCAGAAAGGAAAAGGAAGAGAGGGGAGTGACAAAGGGAGGAGAGGAAGCTTTCATCATTGAAGTTTTGGATTGACTAATTCTTTGTGGGAGAGCAAAGTTACCAAAGAGGTGGAGGTCATGTTCCTAAGACTTAATGTTACTAAGTTTTAATGTCAAGAAGGCATTTGTGTTGCTCTAGTTCTGGACATGTGAACTGAAATACTACATTATATTTCAATCAGAAATGAGTTTTGAAAAATGGACATTTTAAGTTTCTATGGGAAGATTGTATATCTACAAAGAGATTTAATTTGCCCTATCAGTAATTAGTCTGATCCCATTAGAATTTAGAGTCTGTAATATACAAAGTGTTCTTACAAAGATGCTGTTCTGTTTGTTAATAATCTAGTAATATTTGGGGAAAATAAACCCAATGTTAGGAAATTAGCTAGCCAGGAAATTAGGAAATTAGCTAGTTTAGGAATTAATTGAGGGAATATATTGCTTACTATTTAAGCAGAATTAGGAATGTATAAACAGAATTTTTCTTCTGATTAGAATATGAACATTGGCTTATAATTTCTTATCTTGAGGCATCCCATCTGGCTGGTCTTAGAAATATTTTTTTCCCCAGCAATAACTAGCAATTAAAGTTTCAGAAATGCCAATTTTAATCAAAACTCTCATTTCCAAAATAGAAAAACTTTTTGTGAACTATATAAAGCCTCTTCGTTTTATTCAATTGACTGTTTTGAAAAAGTAATTTAAATAATTCAGAGCCAGAATTAAGATGTTCCAGAAATGCTTAGAAAAATAGTGCAAATCCTTCCAATTATGGTCATTTTTACTCTTACCATGGGCACAGTAATTTCACTAGTATTAATGTTTTTACCATTCAAATATCAACTTTAACAGTTAGCTCATGTGAAAGCAGGGTTTCTGTTTCTGCATCATTGATGTTTTGGATTGATAATTCTTTGTGGGGGCTGTTCTGTGCATTGTAGAATGCTTAGCAATATCCCTGGCCTCTACCTTCTAGATAGCAGTAGCACCAGTTGCTCTGTACCTCACCCCACTGTGATAGCCATAAATATTTTCAACTGCCACCTACCTCACCTCACTGTGATAATCAGAAATATTTTGTTGAGGGGCAGAATTGCCCTCAGTTGATAATAGTATAGAATAAGACTGACAGTTTCTTTCTTTAAGTATTCCAGTGTTGAAAAAATTAAGTGTGTTGAATTTGGATGTCTAGATAATCTTTAGTCAGTGAAGTCTTAATAGAGATAGAAAAATGAATCAGACCCCTGCTGACCTGCAGTTTGGAGTGGTTTGAGGGGGCACTGAAATAACACTCCTGCTCGCAAATGCCATTTGAGTTTCCCTAATGACAGAGGATGAGATGGCTGGATGGCATCACCGACTCGATGCACATGAGTTTGAGTAAACTCTGGGAGTTGGTGATGGACAGGGAGGCCTGGCATGCTGCGATTCATGGGGTCACAAAGAGTCGGATAGGACTAAGTGACTGAACTGAACTGAACTGAACTGAATGGTTTTCTAGTGCTTCCCTTGTGGCTCAGCTGGTAAGGAGTGCCATGCAGGAGACCCGGGTTGGATCCATGGGTTGGGAAGATCCCCTGGAGAAGGGAAAGGCTACACACTCCAGTATTCTGGCCTAGAGAATTCCACGGACTGTATAGTCCATGGGATTGCAAAGAGTCGGACACGACTGGGTGACTTTCACTTTCACTTTCAATGGCTTGCTATAGGATTGGAAGTTTGCATTTTTAGAAATTTATTCTTTCCGTCAAGATGCAAATATTCGAAAGAGGAGAATCTCTTTACACTAAAATCGAAAGTTTAGTTTTCAGCTAAATACTAGCATGTTGTTAAATGTATACCTACTTTTTTAACTTATGGCAAGATCTTTCAGGAAGAGGACCCAGAAGAAAACTACCTTGAGAACTGAGAATTGGTGGGTGAATGGGAAGCAAACACCATGTGTGGGAAAAGGAGTGATTAAAGGGAGATGGAAAACACTAAAAAAAGATCCTCTAGACCACATTTTTAGTGGGTCAGGCTGAGTTGCTCTTGCCATGTTTCAGTGTTTGTTTTTTTCCTGCTACTCCCTGTATCTTTAGATTCCGTTCTTTTTCTTTTTTTTTTTTAGAAGCAGGGACTAATAGTTGGTTGCTTTGTTTTGTTTTGTTTTTAATTTTAGTGTGCATTCTTTGCCACTCTGTGTTGGTAATCCCAAGTTGATTTTTAATTTTTAAAAAGTAATGAGTAAGAGACCATAGCAAAAATCAACAAAGCCAAAAGCTGGTTCTTTGAAAGGATAAATAAAATTGACAAACCATTAGCCAGACTCATCAAGAAGCAAAGAGAGAAAAATCAAATCAATAAAATTAGAAATGAAAATGGAGAGATCACAACAGACAACACAGAAATACAAAGGATCATAAGAGACTACTATCAGCAATTATATGCCAATAAAATGGACAATGTGGAAGAAATGGACAAATTCTTAGAAAAGTACAATTTTTCAAAACTGAACCAGGAAGAAATAGAAAATCTTAACAGACCCATCACAAGCATGGAAATTGAAACTGTAATCAGAAATCTTCCAGCGAACAAAAGCCCAGGCCCAGATGGCTTCACAGCTGAATTCTACCAAAAATTTCTAGAAGAGCTAACACCTATCCTACTCAAACTCTTCCAGAAAATTGCAGAGGAAGGTAAACTTCCCAACTCATTCTATGAGGCCACCATCACCCTAATACCAAAACCTGACAAAGATACTACAAAAAAAGAAAACTACAGGCCAATATCACTGATGAACATAGATGCAAAAATCCTCAACAAAATTCTAGCAATCAGAATCCAACAACACATTAAAAAGATCATACACCATGACCAAGCAGGCTTTATCCCAGGGATGCAAGGATTCTTCAATATCCACAAATCAATCAATGTAATTCACCACATAAACAAATTGAAAGATAAAAGCCATATGATTATCTCAATAGATGCAGAGAAGGCCTTTGACAAAATTCAACATCCATTTATGATAAAAACCCTCCAGAAAGCAGGAATAGAAGGAACATACCTCAACATAATAAAAGCTATATATGACAAACCCACAGCAAACATTATCCTCAATGGTGAAAAATTGAAAGCATTTCCCCTAAAGTCAGGAACAAGACAAGGGTGCCCACTTTCACCGCTACTATTCAATATAGTTCTGGAAGTTTTGGCCACAGCAATCAGAGCAGAAAAAGAAATAAAAGGAATCCAAATTGGAAAAGAAGAAGTAAACCTCTCACTGTTTGCAGGTGACATGATCCTCTACATAGAAAACCCTAAAGACTCCACCAGAAAATTACTAGAGCTAATCAATGAATATAGTAAAGTTGCAGGATATAAAATCAACACACAGAAATCCCTTGCATTCCTATACACTAATAATGAGAAAGTAGAAAAAGAAATCAAGGAAACAATTCCATTCACCATTGCAATGAAAAGAATAAAATACTTAGGAATATATCTATCTAAAGAAACTAAAGACCTACATATAGAAAATTATAAAACACTGGTGAAAGAAATCAAAGAGGACTCTAATAGATGGAGAAATATACCATGTTCGTGGATCAGAAGAATCAATATAGTGAAAATGAGTATACTACCCAAAGCAATTTACAAATTCAGTGCAATCCCTATCAAGCTACCAGCAATATTTTTCACAGAACTAGAATAAATAATTTCAAGATTTGTATAGAAATACAAAAAACCTCGAATAGCCAAAGCAATCTTGAGAAAGAAGAATGGAACTGGAGGAATCAACTTGCCTGACTTCAGGCTCTACTACAAAGCCACAGTCATCAAGACAGTATGGTACTGGCACAAAGACAGACATATAGATCAATGGAACAAAATAGAAAGCCCTTAGATAAATCCACACACATATGGACACCTTATCTTTGACAAAGGGGGCAAGAATATACAATGGATTAAAGACAATCTCTTTAACAAGTGGTGCTGGGAAAACTGGTCAGCCACTTGTAAAAGAATGAAACTAGATCACTTTCTAACACCGCACACGAAAATAAACTCAAAATGGATTAAAGGTCTAAATGTAAGACCAGAAACTATAAAACTCCTAGAGGAGAACATAGGCAAAACACTCTCCAACATAAATCACAGCAGGATCCTCTATGATCCACCTCCCAGAATTTTGGAAATAAAAGCAAAAATAAACAAATGGGATCTAATTAAAATTAAAAGCTTCTGCACAACAAAGGAAAATATAAGCAAGGTGAAAAGACAGCCTTCTGAATGGGAGAAAATAATAGCAAATGAAACAACTGACAAACAACTAATCTCAAAAATATACAAGCAACTTATGCAACTCAATTCCAAAAAAATAAATGACCCAGTCAAAAAATGGGCCAAAGAACTAAATAGACATTTCTCCAAAGAAGACATACGGATGGCTAACAAATACATGAATAGATGCTCAACATCACTCATTATTAGAGAAATGCAAATCAAAACCACAATGAGGTACCACTTCACAACAGTCAGAATGTCTGCAATCCAAAAATCTACAAGCAATAAATGCTGGAGAGGGTGTGGAGAAAAGGGAACCCTCTTGCACTGTTGGTGGGAATGCAAACTAGTACAGCCACTATGGAGAACAGTGTGGAGATTCCTTAAAAAATTGCAAATAGAACTGCCTTATGACCCAGCAATCCCACTGCTGGGCATACACACCGAGGAAACCAGAATTGAAAGAGACACATGTACCCCAATGTTCATCGCAGCACTGTTTATAATAGCCAGGACATGGAAACAACCTAGATGTCCATCAGCAGATGAATGGATAAGAAAGCTGTGGTACATATACACAATGGAGTGTTACTCAGCTATTAAAAAGAATACATTTGAATCAATTCTGGTGAGATGGATGAAACTGGAGCCGATTATACAGAGTGAAGTAAGCCAGAAAGAAAAACACCAATACAGTATACTAGCACATATATATGGAATTTAGAAAGATGGCAATGATGACCCTGTATGCAAGACAGCAAAAAAGACACATATGTGTATAGCGGACTTTTGGACTCAGGGAGAGGGAGAGGGTGGGATGATTTGGGAGAATGGCATTGAAACATGTATACTATCATGTAAGAATCGAATCGCCAGTCTATGTCTGATGCAGGATACAGCATGCTTGGGGCTGGTGCACGGGGATGACCCAGAGGGATGTTGTGTGGAGGGAGGTGGGAGGGGGGTTCATGTTTGGGAACACATGTACACCTGTGGTGGACTCATGTCAATGTATGGCAAAACCAATACAGTATTATAAAGTAAAATAAAGTAAAAATAAAAATTAAGAAAAAAAAAGTAATGAGTAAATCTAAAAGTCTAAAGAAGCACTGATTAGATTACCTGACATTTAAACCTATCATCCACACTGATGGAAGAAGTATGAATGATGTCAAGCTTGATTTCCCCCCATTGTTCTCTGGCATTGTTGCCAATCAGTGACTGACAGTTTCAAGCCTACAACAGCCTGGACCATCTAGCATCACTCAGTGGGTACCACAAGTGATGGCCCTGTTTGTGGAACTCAGTGTCTTATAAGTAGGTGTTCAGGCTGATATTAAATTAAAAAAAAAAGAAACTTTCTAGGAACTTCCCTGGTGGTCCAATGGCTAAGACTCGTATGCTGTAACTAACAGTTTGAATGACACAGCTAAAGATCCCACATGCTGCAACGAAGATCAAAGATCCTGAGTGTTGCAACTAAGACCTGGCACAGCCAAATAAATATAAAAAAAAACTTTCTAAAGATTAAACTAATGCTTTATTAAAAGGAACTTTCTAAAACGTAAGAGAGATGAAGTTCTGATGGCTAACATGCTGAGGCCTATTCCAGGATATTTTTGTAAGTGCATTAGTAACTTCCACACTGAGCTTCCGTGTAACTAGAGGGTTTCAGTTATTCAGGGAGTATTTTTGTCTGTTTTTTGTTTTTTTTTTTATACGAAGTTACTATATCATGGCACTCAGACAAAGACCAAACCTTTAAGTATAGGTTCTGTTTATTTTTCTTTTATTCATCCAGTGTCATCTGCCTGATTTCTTCTTAAAGTGAGGGAGCCAAAATATATCACAGGTCACAGCTAAATTTAGACAACAGGTATCTCCTTTGCAGGGACTTGCAAAGGGCCTGATTTATTTGTGACCATTTCACCGCTCACTATGTAACGTTATGGACGCCTTGACTAGTTACTGATCTTTTGCCTTCTAATGGTTAACCCAACCTGTTTTCAAAAGTCCAGTTGAATTTGAAAGTAAAATCAAATATTTTTTCTTGTTTGTTTCACCAGTACTTGGCTATAGTTTAACATTCTACATTGACCTCACTTTTTTTTTGTTTTGTTTTTTCTTTTTAGGTTCTTTGCCTCAAGCTGAACCAAATGGTTCCTCTTTTTCAGTTTTGACTTAAGCATATTATGTAAGCAGTTGTCTTAATATTATACGTGATTGACAAATTTCATTCTTAACCCTTTCAGCATAATTTTTCCAATTTAATATTATGTTTTTCCCTTTATTCTCTCAACTCATATTTTCCCACAAACTTTCACATAAAGATAGTGTTTTATTCTTGATAATAGTAATAATAGTACACTAATACTGATGTATTCATATGTATTCACCTTTTAATAGTTTTCTTTAGCATTTTTTCTTCTTAAAAATATAGAAACCTATGAAAATGATCCCAGTCCTGCTGTCAAATATTGAGTTTCCTTGTTCCCCTTAAGGTTGTTATTGTTTTGATAGTATCAGACAAATATATGCATTTACAATTCCAATAGATAGTCATGATTTCACAGAGTGATAATCACAGATAAGGTAAAAACATTGAATGGAAATTTAGATTGTTTCAAAGAAATAGTAAGCAGGAAAAAAACTTTAATGAGTTTGAATTCACATTACCTTTACTTCAGTTCAGTTCAGTTCAGGTCAGTCGCTCAGTCGTGTCCGACTCTTTGCGACCCCATGAATCGCAGCACGCCAGGCCTCCCTGTCCATCACCATCTCCCGGAGTTCACTCAGACTCACGTCCATCGAGTCCGTGATGCCATCCAGCCATCTCATCCTCTGTCGTCCCCTTCTCCTCCTGCCCCCAATCCCTCCCAGCATCAGAGTCTTTTCCAATGAGTCAACTCTTCACATGAGGTGGCCAAAGTACTGGAGCTTCAGCTTTAGCATCATTCCTTCCAAAGAAATCCCAGGGTTGATCTCCTTCAGAATGGACTGGTTGGATCTCCTTGCAGTCCAAGGGACTCTCAAGAGTCTTCTCCAACATCACAGTTCAAACGCATCAATTCTTCGGCGCTCAGCCTTCTTCACAGTCCAACTCTCACATCCATACATGACCACAGGAAAAACCATAGCCTTGACTAGACGGACCTTATTCGGCAAAGTAATGTCTCTGCTTTTGAATATACTATCTAGGTTGGTCATAACTTTTCTTCCAAGGAGTAAGCGTCTTTTAATCTCATGGCTGCAGTCACCATCTGCAGTCATTTTGTTTATTCCTTATTGTTAGCTACCAGCCCTTATTTATTCAGCCCTATTTATTACAGACATTGGTAAGTAACTACCAAATTTGTTTTTTAAAAGGTGAATAGAAATCAGAGACTGAATATAAAAGCTGCTGATCTAAACTAAGTAAACCCATCTTGGCCATGTCCAGGACAGTCAGAATCATGCTATACTGTTTTTAGGTTATATTTGTCTAAACATACACAGTATGTATTATAGAAATTATCTGGTGGTGTCAACAGAACAATCATGAAATACCATAAACCAGAACAAGTAGTCTCTTAACTATCTTGAAACTCCATAAATTTTGCAGCAATTCTGTAAATATATTACTGATAGAAAGTATTTTACTTAATTATTGACCAAAAAATTTCCTGTGAACATATTAGTAGGCAACACTATAAAATATATATTTTTTAAAATTTTCCAAAAATGAACCCACACAATTTAGTTCCTTGAAAAACTCTTGCTTTGGGCTATGGATCTTGCTGGGATTGAAGAATATGGTCATAAAACTTATAAGAGGTAAAATGACAGACATGCTCTGAGTTCATGCAGACTGTGCAGATACAAGATGGTGCTCACCACTGTGGGCAGGGATGGAAGAGGGAATTCATTTACTGGATTTTCTTGAGGACAAAAACTGTATCTAATTAACATGTTTCTAGCAGAACCCAGAATAATGCCATGAACATCTTAACATGTATTAGTGTCTGAGGGGCTTATTCCTTTTTCACCCTTTCAAGAAAGCACATTCTAGAAAATAATCATAGAAGAGATAGATGGTAATCAGGGAATGTTCTGGGAAAGTGAGGACAGCACTGCAGGGGAGGGAACATCTGGTGCAGAGACACTGATTTAATATATAATTTGCCCAGGTGATGGAAGAATGGATTCTGAATGGCTTTCCCTTTTTCTCTATTAAAAAAGGGGTCAAGGGAAGATAAGGGGTTTCCCTGATGGCTCAGCAGGTAGAAAATCTGCCTGCAATGTAGGAGATATAGGAGACGTCGGTTAGGTTCTTGGGCCGGAGAGATCCCCTGGAGATGGAAAATGGCAACCCGCTCTAGTATTCTTGCCTGAAAAATCCCATGGACAGAGGAGCCTGGCAGGCTACAGTCCATGGGGTTGCAAAGCGTCAGACACTATTGACTGATTTGGGGGTAAGATAAACAGTCTGATGGCACTGTCACTGCCCTCCTCTCCTTTCTTTGGTAAGAGGTTTGCGTGGGGAAGCAATCTGACCTTGGCTATAGACACTGACTAAGAAGAGAGCACTCTTGCCCCGTGTGAGTTACTGCCTAGGTGACGAGCTTTACCTGAGACCTGGAAAAGGCCTTAGGAGGAGACTGCACTGCCTCATATCTTCTGCTGGTCCTTTGGATTACAGAGAAGCTAAGCGCTTTCCTGGGCCCCTCTGATTAATCAGGTGATCTGAGAAGGCTGCTCTGCAATGGCCAGCAGTGGATGCTGGGGAAATAGAGGCCAGGCACAGCAACTTTGATTTCCTGAGAGATTTTAACTAGAGGGAATTATCTACTTAGTCCTTATTCTACCTTTGAAAGATAGTTAGGTGAAGTGCCAAAAAGGATCACCATGGAAATGAGCACATTAATCACTGTGGAGACCTCAGAAACTCTCAGGTTTCAGTTACCACACATCTTCAGAGCTGGATGTGGTTTGGGAAGATAGCACCCTGGGACTGCATTTGGTGCAAGAGAGCAGTTTGGGGGGAAAGTGCCTAACAATTCTCCTTCAGTGTCCTGCGGATGAGCTTGGTTGTGCTGCCACTGTGGTCTGTACCCTCCCACCTGTTTTCACCTTCCATCTGTGCAGTGCCCTCCTTACACACACCCAGAGCTGCTCACTGTATCTCACTTTCGGCTCAGTATTTGGCACATTTCTTCTGGAAATCCTCTTGTTTTGGTTTTGGTACCACATTTCTCTCCTGACCTGAGTCTCTGCTCTTTCTGGATCCCCTTCATGCCTCCTCTCCTCTGCTTAGCCCTTAAATGGTGCTGTTTGGTTCAGAGATCCTTTCTTGACCTCTCCTGGGACAATGTTAGTCGTTCTTCTTTCTTCTTAACCTTATGTACTTAATCTGTTCTCTGATCACATTTCAGTGTTCCCTAAGTTCCATGGAACTCCCTGATTTTTGATCTATTAGAATATAATTTGCTCAGTCATTCATCCAGCTTTTATTAAATAACTTTTATGAAAGGATTGTACTAAACTCTGTGGAGAGAAAGTAGGGGGCGTATAATCTCTGATGGGGAGATTATAATCTACCTTGAAACAGAACACACAGAGGCTAGAAAGAGAACAGAAACAGTTTATGGGGGTTTGTATCGCATTGTTACATATTAGTAAAGACAAATAGAAGCTCACAAAATACATGGAAGTCAACCCTAGGCAAGATGTGTTAGGAAAAGCTTTTCTGATGCTATGTAACTTGACCTCCACTAAAGAACTGGGAAAGCTTGATGGAAAGGAGAGAGCAGAGGACTCCAGTGGGAAAATGGGATGCAAAGACTCAGCCCCTGTTCTCGCGCTTGTGCTTCCACAGAGGAGTTACACATTTTTTTTTTTTTTTTTTCTGTTTTGGCCTTGTGTGCATTATGTAGCCCATAGAGGCAGAGAGTCTGGCTTACTTAATGGAATTCTCTCCAACCTCCTGGTAATCCTGCCTGAACTTTCCCACCAGAGTGTCTCCTCTTTTATTGCCTCTCCCCTGATACAGTCAACAGTGTGTGTTCTCTCCCACGCACACATTTGTTCTGCTTGGGAAAGCCCACAGCTACACACTGCAGCTGAAAGCCAGGGACAGGCTGTAAATCCCTAGTTGACACATTTTATTTTTAAATGTGGAAAATGGACTTTAGGTAATAGTACAATGTTTTTTGTTTTTTTGTTGTTGTTGTTTTTGCTGTTGTTCTAAAGCTAAAACAGAGAATTTAATTCCTAAATGAACAGCATTAATGAAAATAAATTTTCCATGTAGTCATTGTCCCATAAGACAGTCTATCATGAAGAATGTAGGAAACCTGGTAGATGCAACTATTTGTATCCTGGCCCTTTGGCATCTGGCTCCTAGTTATTTGATTTACAAAGTACACTTCATATTGCAGTGTTTATTTTTGTCTGAGAAGAAAAATATTTTTGGTATTTCTTACTGGTTGGAGAATTTTCACATTTTAGCAGGTGACTGTTTTTAGCATGTTAAAATTGCTTTCGTATAGCAAGAAATGCTGTTGGTGGAGATAATAGATTTATATAGCACTGGTCTTCTTTGTACTTCTGGATATAGGATTTGGGACTGTGCTTAGATTTTAGCGAGTGTGAGGGGAGAGGTTAAAGAGGAATCATTTCACGCAATGAAAGTGGTGAAAGAAATGCTGAGGGTGTGAAGAAAAGTGCCTGGTAGACTTTTAAAAGTTACTGATTTTACTTTTACCAAGTTGCTTTTGAAATAAAGAGGCAGTCCTTGTGTATAGCAGCTCCCTGGGGGGTCAGAAGAAAGATGAAGTAATGGTGTTTTTGTCAGAAACAGTAAGTAATAAAGAATTCTATTTTATGATTGTGATTCATAGTCTGATAGTTCATACTCTCTAATAATAGCTTGTACTTAGAGAAATTTTATTCTTTAAGTTGCTTAGATAATCTCAGTGACAACAGGCTTTCCCATTTACATGCTTCATTTACCTGGTATCAGTATTATTGGGGAATGGAGTTCTACAAGAAAATTTGTTAGAAAATCCATTGAAAGCAAAAAATCTGTTCTGAGTTACTGGAAACTCAGAACTTTCCACCACTGACTTGGTCATTTATTCATTCACTAAATGTGTATTAAACACCCTCTCCATGACTCCGGGAGTTGGTGATGGACAAGGAAGCCTGGCATGCTGCCATCCATGGGGTTGCAGAGTCAGACACAACTGAGTGACTGAAGTAACTGACTGACTGAAACACCCTCTCCGTGCATTAGGTTTATGTCTGTGGGTGAGTTATATAATAATGATATAATAGTGACAGCAAGATTGCTGTTTGCATGGAACTTACTCTAAAATGGGGGAATAAACAACAGAAAGGAAACAAAGGAACAAGATAATTTCAAAATGCCCCAAGTACTAGGTTAAAAATAGCATAGTGAATGTAACTGGGTGACTACTTTAGTCTGGAAACAGAAGTCTTCTTGGTGAATGTAGCATTTGAGCTGGACCTAAAAGACAAGAAGGATCCAGATCCAGTTAAGATCTGGGTAAACATTCCAGGCAGAGGTTCTAAGGCAGGAATAAACTTGGCAGCTTGAATAAACTAGTTTTGGGGCATGCTAACTTTTAGTATATTTTAAAGATAACTTTTTATTAATTCATACCTCCTATCATTTACATCCTCTCTTTTCCGGGTGTTATTCTCTTTTCTGTTAACTATCTCAGTAGATCATCCTCAGGGAACTCTCCATCCCTTTTGTGATGGAATAGCCTAGGAAGGACCAAAGCAGACAGGCAAATTTATCAACTTACACACACTGTGCAAATAGGGGTTGGGCAGCAAAGAGGAGTCTGTGGGCTCAAAAGAGTGTTGACTTCTATGGACTCGACTTCTTTCTCCTTGCCTGGATTTTAAACTTTAGCACCTAGATGTGGATCCAGATGCTTAAGATTAACGTCTTCCAACTCCTCTCTCCTCCATCTCCACATGTCAAGGTGAACTTGTTCTGATTCTTCATTCTAAGTTGTTAACAGTTAAGATGAGTAGACCCATGCAAACTGCTTGTTTCATTGTATCATACACTTAGGTAGATATAACTTGACTAGAAAGAGACTCTCTCCTAGATTTTTCTTCTCCTCTGGTCTATTAGAGGGGGCTGTTACTATGAAAACATTTTAATAGAACCTGAATGATTTGAGGAGTATCACATTTTAATCCATAGAAAGTAAGCAAACTTTTACCCCAAAATTCACTGGCATTTTCCACTGATTGTTAGTGGATGAAAGTTATTCAGAACTTTGTCCAAGGTCTTCGCTGCTGCTGCTAAGTCGCTTCAGTCGTGTCCGACTCTGTGCGACCCCATAGACGGCAGCCCGCCAGGCTCCCCCATCCCTGGGATTCTCCAGGCAAGAATACTGGAGTGGGTTTCCATTTCCTTCTCCAAGGTCTTTGTTATGTGGTAAGCATTTAGGCATTGCCCACTACTAAGATTTCTTCAATATTTTGGAAAAGCAACCCCAGGTTTTCCACTTCTTCAGATGCTAATGTGCAATCCAGTTGTACTGCTTGTACCCTTGGACCTGACTCTCTTGATGGTGCTGTTAGAATATTGGACAGTTGATAAAAGAATAAATCAGTCAAGGAGGTGTGTATGAGTGAGTCAATGAAGGTAAATGATCTTTTATTGTGAAAATAGTATCTAGTTACTATTTCACAACTGGAAAATCCCCCTCTCTTCCATACCCACTAGTCAAGCTTCTCCTACATTTAATATTCAACATAAAATAGTTCAGATCTTTGGGGGCCTTGGGACTTCCCCAGTGCCACAGGTTGTGATGTGTCTTTTCACACATCTAGGCTGGGGAAACCCCACACTGGGCAAAGAGCCAATTTTAGACCTAGCAGCTTATTAAAAGATTCAGAATCTAAGGAACCACAGAGAGACAATTATAGAAAGGAGACATATAGGGAAATAATGCCTAAAGCTGGCACTCTGACCAAGTTAACAATTATGTTAATATCTTAGAAAGAAGATAGATTTACAGATTAAGAGAACAAACTTACGTTTACCATGGGGAAGGTTGGGGGAGAGGGATAGTTAGGGAGTTAGGGATTGATATTATACACTGCTATATTTTAAATAGATAACCATCAAGGACCTGCTATATAGCACAGGGAACACTGCTCAACATTATGTAACAACCTAAGTGGGAAAAGAATTTGAAAAAGAACAATTACATGTATAACTGAAAAAAAAAGAAAAACAAACAAGACATCTTAGAGACAGGGGGATCAGTGAATGAGGCTGTGTGAAAATTGGGAAAAGATGTTAGTTCACATATGTGGAAGGGAATTGTATGAATAATAGTTTTGGGGAGACTATAAAGTCATTTACCTTAAATAACCCGAGGAGATGGTATATGATCTGTGAGATAAAATCAGTCTCAAAACTTATGGTTGTACCACTTGGGAACAAAACCCAACTCTAATTGTGAAAGGGGCTCTTGGAAATCAGCTGGGTTTTCTCTGGCTCCAGCTGTAGAAATGTTTCTCAGGGGCTCCCTGAGAAGCTGTTGGTTTTCCTGATGGCCACTTGACTTCCATCTAGCCCTTGTGGTGCTGGAGTGCCCATTGTTGGCGGTATGTGCATGAGACCATCATCCATTGGCTGGAAGATGAAGTTGGTGAGAAAATTCTTCATGTCAAGATGAAACTGTATTCCTCTAATCTGTAGCCAGGATTCTTCCTTTGACATAGGACATGTTTTCTCTCCTATTTTCATGATCCATTTCAAAAATATTTGAGGAGTATGACTTCTCTGTTTTCTCTTCTGCATGCTAAGCCTCTCAGATAATTCAGCTCTTCTTATGTGGATAGGGTCACTCACTCCAAGTTAAGACTGTTTGCCTTTTCATGGTGCATAATGTGACCTGTCTTGGTGAATGTTCCATATGAGCTCGAGAAGAATGTATATTTTGCTGTTATTGGATGAAGTAGTCTGTATATATCTGTTACATCCAGGTGATTGATAGTATTCTTGAATTAAATTATGGTTTTCTGCCTGTTGGATCTGTCCATTTCTGATAGGGGATGGTTGAAGTTTCCAATAGTGATAGTAGGTTTTTCTGTTCTTGCTCAATTCTTGGTTCTTATAGTTTGACACTGCATTGTTAGGTACATACATGATAAAGATTGTTATGTCTTCCTGGAGAATTGATCCTTTTATCATATGCAGTGCTCTTGTTTATCTCTGTTTACTTTCCTCGCTTTGAAGTCTGCTCTGCCTGAAGTTAATGTAGCTGAGAAAGTAAAAATCACTCAATTGTGTCTGACTCTTTGCGACTCTGTGGACTATATAGTCCATGGGATTCTCCAGGCCAGAATAGTGGAGTGGGTAGCCTTTCCCTTCTCCAGGGGATCTTTCCAACCCAGGCATTGAACCCAGGTCTCCCGCATTGCAGGTGGATTCTTTACCAGCTGAGCCAGAAGGGAAGCTCTTTTTCATTAGTGCAGTCTTTTTAGTGCTTTCTTCTCATTAGTGTTAACCTGGTGTATTTTTCTCCATCCATTTACTTTTAATCTGTATGCATCTTTACATTTCAAGTGGGTTTCTTTTTGACAACATTTAGTTGGTCTTGTTTTTGAACTATTCTAACAATCTCTGTCTTCTAATTGGTGATTCGGACCATTGACATTCAATGTAATTATCAGTATAATAGGATTAATATCTACATATTTGTTACTGTTTATTTATTGCCCTTGTTCTTTGTTCCTATTTTTATTTTTCATTCTTTTTCTGCCTTGTGTGGTTTTAATTATTTTTATATGATTCCATTTTATCTCATTTCTTAGCCTATCAGTGATTTCTTATTTTAGTGATTGCCCTAGAGTTTGCAGTATACATTTACACCTAATCCAAGCCCACTTTCAAATAACACTATAACACTTCATGGGTAGTATGAATACCTTATAATAAAATAATCCTGTTTTCTCCCTCTCATCCCTCATATTATTGCTATCATTCATTTCACTTATATAGAAGTCTGTGTGTGTGTATATGCTAAGTTGCTTTCTGACCTATATACTTTCATTCTTTCTGAAGAATATCATTTAACATTTCTTGCAAGGCAGGTGTATGGCAACAATTCCCCCCAATTTCTGTTTGTCTGAGAAAGTCTTTGTTTCTTCTTTCATTTTTGAGGAATAATTTCTTAGGATTCTAGGTTGGCTGTATTATTCTCTCAACACTTTAAATATTTCACTCCACTCTTTGCATGGTTTCTGAGGAGAAGTTGATTGTTCCTCTGTAGGTAAGGTGTCTTTTCCCTCTGGCTTCTTTCAGGAATTTTTCTTTATCTTTGATTTTCTATAGTTTGAAAATGATATACCTATGTGCAGTTTTTGTTTGTTTTTTGATATTTATCCTTCTTGGTGTCCCCTGAGCTTCCTGAATCTGTGGTTTGCTGTCTGACACTAATTTGAGAAGATTCTGTCATTGTTTCAAATACTGTTTTCTTTTTCTTTCTTTTACTTATGGTGTTCTCATCACATGTATGTTATACCTTCTCAGTTGTTTCACAGCCCTTGCGTGTCTGCTAAGTTGCTTTAGTCATGTCTGACTCTGTGTGACCCTATGGACTATAACCTGCCAGGCTCCTCTGTCCATGGGATTCTCCAGGCAAGAATACTAGAGTGGGTTGCCTTTTCCTGCTCCAGGGGATCTTCCTGGCCCAGGGATCGAACTCATGTCTCTTATATCTCCTGCATTGGCAGCCGGGTTCTTTATAACCGGCACCATATGGGAAGTCCCACAGTCCTTGGATATACTGTTTGTTTTCAGTACTTGTTCTTTTTGCTTTTGAGAGATTTCTAGTAAGATATCCTCAAGCTCAGATTTTAGAAGTGTATGGAGAATTATGTTATAAAGATATAAGCAAAGTGATTTGCCCCAGCTAGTTAGGAGTCTGGCCTAAGACCTTCTTATGCTAAGTCCTGCTAAGGCTCTGTAAGCATATGAAACTTGGGACAAAAATTTGCCATGTACTTTTCCCCTTGCCAAGGTAGAAGTTTATTTAGGACTCTTTTATGGTACTGCCCTCATACAAGAAGGAGTAAGTGAAAGGGCATTTTAAAGGGAACCGTGAAATGGGGTTCAGAGAAGCCAGTCTCACTGACCATCAGGAGAGAAACATTAGCTGTTGGAGTCCTGGGTAATAAGAATGATACATGGAAGAAGGAACGGGGAGATGGGGATGATAGTTAAAGAATATGTAATTTCTTTTTGAGATGGTGAAAATATTCTAAGATTGACTGGCGATTGTTGGATGTACCTGTGAATATACTAAAAATCATTGACTTACACACTTTAAATGCATTAAATGGGTCAACTATACAGTTATGAATAGTATATCAATAAAGCTTCTTTTAAAACTTAAAAAAAGGAATAATACATGATTTTCTTTGGCAAGATTTTATCTAGCTAACACTCAGCTGTGCCTGACAACTTCTAGAAAAAGTATATGGATGTCAGTTGACATTTTAGACGTTTAACCATTTAAAATCTTTTCTATAAAAAGATTTTTATGAGAATTTATGATGAAACATAGTAAATAAACCAGGACTAAATACTGTTTTTCCACTTTATATACATTTGTATCTGGATGTACTTTTGTATCTTTTTTAAATCTCTCCATATAATTTAAGTAGAAGACGTATGTTAGTTTATAAGAATAGAAGCCCAATACACACCGAGGAAACCAGAATTGAAAGAGACATGTGTACCCCAATGTTCATCACAGCACTGTTTATAATAGCCAGCACATGGAAGCAACCTAGATGTCCACATCAGCAGATGAATGGATAAGAAAGCTGTGGTACATATACACAATGGAGTATTACTCAGCCATTAAAAAGAATACATTTGAATCAGTTCTAATGAGGTGGATGAAACTGGAGCCTATTATACAGAGTGAAGTAAGCCAGAAAGAAAAACACCAATACAGTACACTAACGCATATATATAGAATTTAGAAAGATGGTAATGATAACCTGTATGCGAGACAGCGAAAGAGACACAGATGTATAGAACAGTCTTTTGGACTCTGTGGGAGAGGGCGAGGGTGGGATGATTTGGGAGGATGGCATTGAAACATGTATAATATCATATATGAAATGTATCGCCAGTCCAGGTTTGATGCATGAGACAGGATGCTTGGGGCTGGTGCACTGGGATGACCCAGAGGGATGGGATGGGGAGGTAGGTGTGGGGAGGGGGTTCAGGATGAGGAACACATGTACACCCGTGGCAGATTCATGTTGATGTATGGCAAAACCAATACAATATTGTAAAGTAATTAGCCTCCAATTAAATCAATTTATATTGAAAAAAATAAAAGTAACTAAAAAAAAGAATAGAAGCCCAAAATTATAGTCAGTTTTAAAAAAGACAGACAAAGCTCTTTTACTTTTTTCTGTAGCTCTTCTTTAAGCTTCTGGTGCCCCTTTTCCTGTGACTTTAGTAGCAGTATATGGGGCTCCTGTTATAATTAATGAGGCACTTCACTGTGGACGGGTTGTGGGTGGCTGAGGGGAAATAGAGAATCTTTAAGTGGTGAACCTGAACAGCCTCAAAGCCTCTTTTCACCATGACTGAGGTTGGATTTTCTGACCACGTGGACTTCATATGTCTAGTTCTACTAAGGCTGATGTAGTGGCATGGAGTATGATGATAAATCAGCTTGACCTTATCGAAGAGTCGCACAGTATCCTACTGATAACTGGGAACTGATAAAAGCTTGATGCTGCTGCTGGTGAAATAAGCTTATTAATGAAAATTTAGAACCTAGTATGTATGCTAATAGGAATAGCATCATGTCATTGAGGATGCCTTGGCTTCAAAGGAAATAGTAAGTCTTTTAAATAAAGAAGAATTTATTATCTCACATAATAAAAACCCTAGAGGTAGGAAGTTTCTGGTTTGGTTAATTCAGTGGCTCAACAATGACACCAGGACCCCAGTTTCTGTTTTACTGTTCTCAACATATTGGTCTTTTCCTAGGTTTATCCTCTTATTGTTGCAAAATGGCTGCTGATGCTCTAGGTATCATATCCTCAATTCACTGAGATGAAAAAAAAAGGATGGTTTCTCAATTATTCTCTTTCTAAAAAGGAAAACTTTTCATAGAAGATCATTAGCAGATGTCCCCTCACAAATCATTAGACAGAATGAGTTATGTTGCATGCTCATTCCTAAATAAATTACTGATTTTAGAAATGAAATTATTATAATTGGAATAGGTTAGATAGGTAGATAAATATGAAATGAAACAGAAGTATTTTCACTGAACATGTGGCCCCATGGAGGGTGATAAAGATCAGGGTTCAGTTAGCAAAGAACTGGTGCAAATATTTGTAGGGTGGACAACCAACACTATCTGTTACAAGTACTTTATGCTTGAGCAGCACACCTCCTCATTTCATAAGATAGTTTTATGGCACTGAAAGAAAAAACGTAATTTGTTTTATACCAAATTATCATTGGAAACAAAATGGACATTTTCTTCATAAAAATAGAAGTCATATTTCTGCTTTTATGTAACAGCAGAAAAAAATCTGAAGTTTTTCATTAAGATAGAAAACAAAAACAAGGGGACATGAAGACACTATTCACTGAGTACTCGGGTGTCATTTTCACCCTCTTTACTCTTTCTTGCTGATGAAACTTGATTTCTTTTGGCAGTACTGTACTGAAGGCTGGGGCTGAATCATGATTATCCAAGCTTGTTATAGTAGTTTCATTACTAGATACACACGTTTCCAGCTTTCCTTGGTGGTGGTGGTGCTGCTGATGCTGCTAAGTTGCTTCATTTGTGTCCAACTCTGTGCGACCCCATAGATGGCAGCCCACCAGGCTCCCCTGTCCCTGGGATTCTCCAGACAAGAACACTGGAGTGGGTTGCCATTTCCTTCTCCAGGGCAGGAAAGTGAAAAGTGAAAGTGCAGTCACTCAGCCATGTCCGACTCTTAGCAACCCCATGGACTGCAGCCCACCAGGCTCCTCTGTCCATGGGATTTTCCAGGTGAGAGTACTGGAATGGGGTGCCATTGCCTTCTCCTAGTGGTAGCCAAATGATACAATTCTGGTCAATAAGTAGAAATCCTCTGGGGATGAGGCTTCTGGGAAAGTTTTCATTTTCTTGTTTAAAGGAACAAATGTTAGAAGAGAGTTTTACTGTTTACTCCTCTTCTTCCTACCGTGAATATAAGTGTGATGTCAGCTGGTGCTACAGCAGCTCTCTTTGCAACGTGGATATCAGTCATGGGGAAAAAGCATTCACATTTGCAAATGGTAGAAGAGAAAGGTAAAAAGATCCTGAGTCACAAGACCAAGACTTGAACTATCTATTTTCACGTTTCTGGTTATGTGAGATGACTTAATGGCCTCTTTATTTAAATGACTCTAGTTGGGTATTCCATTACTTAATACGTACCTACTTAATACATTCTAACTGGTACATGAGCAATGAACAATATCTCATGTAGATACTACAGCTCTTCTGTTACCTGTCTTCCCCCAGCATTTATACTTTGACTCTGGGTTCAGAGAACCTGAATAACTTGCCCATAGCTATATAGCCCTTCAACACCATCTCAGTCAGATTATTCCATTCTTATACACCCTCAACACTTTTGATTCTCTACTTATTTTTATACCTATTTGTGTTTTCTTTCCAACTATATTTGAATCCTCTCCTGGGCAGAGACTGAGTCTCTTGCTATTTTAGTGTGCATTCCTGTACCCAGCATAGAGAGGGTTCTCAGTGATGGGGAAGTTAATGACTACTATGGCTTCTCTTCTTTATCTCAGCCAGCAGGGAGGAAAGTAAGTAAATTACTTATTTTAAGAAGATACAAACTTAATACCTTCTCTAAATTGGAAAACAGAAGATAGGGCATATCCTATGGAGATTTCTTTCACTAATCATCACAATTGGACGCTATTTGAATTTTGGTTGCATATCAATATTTCCTTTCTTTATGAACAATTTAGATATCTGATATGTTGGTATCCTTTAATGATTAGCTTGAAACAAAGCAGTTTTAGGGAAGCAACCCTCGTGTATTTGAGTTGTATCTGGCAAATGTGGAATAAGGGAACTTTGTAGCTTAAGGAGGATCTCCAGTGGACATTGTGTTTTTGAGGGCGGTTGGATTGCTACAGCTAAAAAATTCCCTTGGTGAGTTTGTCAGTTTCAGGGGATTTTGGTCATGATTCAGTGAAGTGGAACTTTCAGTTAAAATGAGAATCTCATGGCCCTTTTGCATCTTTGCTCATAGTCAGGGTAGCACCTTGAGTGTGTTAATGTCCATCAACCAGTTTACCCATGTCACTGCTTAGAGCAGATGCTCTCACTGGGTTGTTCTCCTCATCCAAAGCCTCTGCTGCTATTTCTTTCTCTATGAGCACAAGTGCCTTTTGTGGCCACAAGATGTAACTCCAATATAGTGCTTTATGCTGATGACTGTGGGTTTTCCTTAAGGTAACTGTGGGTGGCCCCTCCATTTATTTTCTTGCTTCCTTTTTGTTTCTGTAAATTCTGCCCTCCACTTTCCCCTGAAGCACATGCTGTTCATGTAATCTGAATGGCCATTTAGAGGAAAGATCAGAAGTTTGTTGTTTCATTAGGAACATAAATCAAAACTTTGTGTTCACCCTGCAATCTGAGTGAGTCCAGGAATAGCTTTGGGATTGCTAAGTGTCTGGAGAGCACTGACTACATAGACATGTTTTGAAGCCGGCTATAATAGTTTCTACAGCTGTTAACAGTTTGTAGAAGAATGGCAGCATTATATATCAGCGATTAAAATGTGCATGACTTGCATTGCACAGAAGTCAGATTGGGATAGAATCAGATTTTTTTTCTTCTGAAACTTGGCCAGGAAAGTCTTCAATAACTAGAGAAATTCTTTTCACTGCTGAAATCAACATGAAGGACATTGTGTTATTATAATTGCTTATAGCTCACCATGAAGGTTGTCTTTGTATGAGTGGATGTACGGGCTGTACTGTTTTGTTTTTATTTATTCTGCATTCTTTATTCTAATGTCCTTTCCTTTTTCCTGACCAGAAAGATTGTTATTGAGCCCTTCACAAAGCTGAAATAATGCAGTGTGTTAAAAAATGTTAACAATTCAAAGAAGTTATAAAAATTTATAACTTGGCTGAATGCTTGGGAAATTTCTGCATATTTTAATATAAATAGGTAATGCAAATATTTGTTCTTTGCATTGAGAGGTGAGTCTCTGTTTTCCAAAAGGCTCTGTTATTTAAATTAGTTTCACTTGATTGTATTGAAATAAGGACAGCTTCCATTTTGAATGATGGCGAAGATTAAATACCACAGCTGTTATCAAATACAAAAAGCTTAATAAGTTAGATGTGTTACTGCATCATGGGGTTAAAAAAATTTCCAGAAATAGTAGGAATTGCTTCATGACTAGAATTCTCATGACAGTAACTTAGTAAATTTTTTAAGATTTCCAAGTTGAGATTGAATTTTTGCATTCAAGAAGGATTACCTGCATCATCTCTGTACCTTGTCAGTTTTATTGTCTCTTTAAAGAATTAACTGACAGACTTAATTCAAGGTTGGAGTGGGTGAGATATCTTGGAGAATCTGTATAAAGGGAAAAATAGAGTAAAAGTCAGAAAAAAATAAAATTGTGAGAGGAGCTCCTTCTGCTGAGCTATAACATCAAATTATACACATTTTGAATGACCATGGATCAAAGGTCATTGCTGAAGGATTAAGATCTAAGGTCTTAGATCTTTCTGATGAAGTATGCCAAGGCTTACCTTGGCAATGAGAAGCCAGAGTACCCAGGTGGCACTACACAGGGGAAGCCCACCTAGTGGAGTCACTTTCCAGAGGTGAAGTTGAGATTTAATCCTGAGATCAAATCCTAGACCCAGGGCACCCAGCATTCTGGACAAGTGACAATAGGTTGCTTCTTCATAGGCCATGTAGACTGTTGAGTCAGCTTGATGATCTGAGAAAACCTCAGCATAGACCTTGAGAGGCTCCCTTTGAAAGTGCTAATGAATTCTCATATCTCACTTTGTCAGCTCCTCATTTCCTAGCTAATGCTTCAGCAGTTAGCCATCAAGGTGATAAGGACAGAGGGAGACAACAGGAGAGCATGAAGGAAGACTCCTAGAGTGGTTGGAGTACCCTCACAAACTTTCCACACCACTGCACAATTTCACCCAGATGAGCATTGGCCATCATCCTCACTTCTTCATACTGATGGCATGGGTTCACAAGCAGCATCTTCAAGGCCAGTCTGCAACTTGCTGTTTTCCTATGCCTCCCATAGGCTTGTGGAAATTAAGGAGACCTCTGGAGGAGTTTACTTTTCTTGGGAAAAGTGACTTGCCTAGGAATTAAATCAGTATTTTCCAGGGAGAGCAGCCTTGAAAGCATTGAATTTTCACTTTCCTATACTAAGTGGCCATACTTGATTGAGAAATAAGATCAAGAGCTGACATTTTTATTGAGTACTTATAATGTGCCAAGCATTGTATTATTTAAACACAGATATGATAGCTGCTAGCATGACTAACAAAGTGAAATGTAAAAGTAGTCTGATGGAAGATAGTGCATAGGCCAGAAGTCAACTGGAAAAGAAATAGGAAAACTAGATTTAAATTCAGGTGTCACCAGACACTGAAGGTTCTTGGTGTACTTTCCCCTCATAAAGCTTGATTTTGTTATAAAATAAGAGTAAGTACTAGCCTGGAATTTGTAACTCAGGTTGATCAGTCAAGAAGATGGCCCTATAGCAATGGTTTCATTTTTTATCTTCTCAGAATCACGGAACTCTTAGAATCTAAGTTCTAAGTGTTCTTGCTCAAGAAGCACACACATGTATGTATGCAAGCAAAATGTTACACATGATTTCTGGGGTTACCAGCTTTCCTGGAGCCAGTCTTCTTATGCAGGCTGAATTTGGCATCAGTAAAGTCTGGTAATAGGTGATACCTTTAGGTCCAGGCAGAGAGGGTGGCTGGCGGCAAGTTCAGCCAAGAGCCTAGCAGGAGTTTCTCACCTGTAGGATGGGGATCAAGCAAAGAAACATGTTTCATTGAGGGGGGAGCTGGTGCTGGGAATAACTACCTGTAGGTGTTGGACCCTTGGGTTGGGTACTGAGATTTAGTGGTATAATGCCCAGCTGGAGACTGTTGAACAATAAAAAGGAGCCAAGAGAAAGCATCAGGAATCATAGGAGAGAAGAGCAACTGAAACTGGGCTAGAAAGTAAAGGCTGGGTCACCAAGAAAGTTCAGTAACAAGAACTAGGGCTAGAGTGACTTGGGTGGGCTCAGGATTATCCAGCAAGATTTCCCTGTCTGTGAGATAGTTGGCTTCTGGCCCTAGTAGGGGCTAAGCCCTTAGGCAAGGCAATGTGGACCTGTCTCTGGAAATCTGGTAGGGAGGAGGGGGCTGGGCAAACAATCTACCTAGTTATTACAACTCTGGTGTTATCTCTCTTCAAAGCTTTGTGGGTTTTTTTGGCCAAGGATGTGCATTAATTACCATTTTTAAGTCTTTTTAACACATTAACTTTGAGACTGGAGAATGTTCCTTTACCTTTTATATTTTTCTCATCTTGAGGTTTTGTCCATTTATATTCAGTTACCTTTAACCTGCCACTCCTGTACCGTCAGCAAGTTGTGTTCTAGTCTTTCACTGGGAGACCCACTGATTTTCACAACTTGATGTTCCTCAGCAGAATAAAATGTTGGAAGCATTTGTTAGTCTATTAAATATATTGGGAATTTTACTAGTCTGTTAAATCTAAATACTGGGAACTATTGAATTATAGTATACTTGATTGGTTAAAGTAGGTACTCAGGAATATTTATAGTTATATTGAATGAATGATTAAATGAGATATGAATTGTATCACATAAAGCTAAGGGTTGAGTTGTCCACTAATTGTTTACCTCACTTCGATATCTTCTAGGAGGATAATGCTAAGATAAATTGACATTCATATAAATGTGGTAAATTAATGGATTGTACCATGCTTGATTATTCAACAGGGTAGACTGTCTAAGTGATGGTGCTTTCTTTGATGACATTTAGTATATTAAAATAGTGTTGTTGTGTTTGGTAAAGTGGTACTTGTTTTCAGCTATTATTAGCTGCTGGAATTTTAAAAGAGAACTTGGATAAAGGAAGAGACCATTTAGCTGATACGGTATATTGAGACAGGAGAGACTCCCAGTTCTTTTTCACTCTGGAGGGTACTCTTTCCACAGAGTGAATCTGTAGCCTGAATCATGAATGCATGTGTGCTAAGTTGCTTCAGCCATGTCCGACTGTCTGTGACCCTATGGACTGTAGCCCACCAGACTTCTCATCCAGTGGATTTTCCAGGCAAGGATACTGGGGTGCCATCCCTGCTCCAGGGGATCTTCCTGACCCACAGAGTGAATCCACATCTCTTATGTTTCCTGCATTGGCAGGCTGGTTCTCTACCACTATGCCACCTGGGAAATCATGAATCATGAATATTTAGCAGCAATTAATTAATCTGCTTTAGGAACCTAAGTAAGTACTAGCTGAAATTTAAGATGTAAAATTTGAAGTCATGAGTACAATGACGGTTAGAGGAAAAAAGAAATGGGATATGAAGGAGAGTCATAATTCTGCTCAGAAGGTCAGGCCAAATAGTGCAATAGACCTTTTCTGCTTGAATTCATGAGAGTTTTCTTCCTCAGATTAAAGTTATAAAATGGAGTTTTTTCTCTCCTTGATGGCTATATTTAACAGGAGAATAGTTGCTCAAATTTATTATTTGGCCCAGTAGAAAAAAGTACAATATAACTCAAAGTCTAAATCAATGTAATTTAAAATATAATTATGTGTGTATGGGAGTGTCCATGGCAAGTTAAATGAATGTATTCTAAAGAAAGAATAAGAATCCAGGGATTGAGAGATTCTTGTTAAATAGGAAAGAATCAATAAGCAGACAAGTTTCCTCATTAAGAGATGATTGCCACATTTCTGAAATAAATGATAATTTAAGTGACTGAAAAAAATATGGCATTCCCCATGGAGATTCATAATGTCTTTTTTAAAAAAAATGATGTTTTTTGCGTCACTGGGTCTTTATGTCTGTGCTCAGGCTTACTGTAGTTGCAGCGAGTAGGGGGCTACTCTTTGTTGTGGTATGTGGCCTCTCATTGAGGTGGCTTCTCTTGTTGCAGAGCCAAGTTTAGAGCACGTGGGCTTCAATAGTGTGGTGCATGGGCTTAGTTCCCCTGCAGCATGTGGGATCTTCCCAGAACAGGGATCAAACCCATGTCCCCTGCATTGGCAGGCTAATTCTCAAGCACTGAAGTGCCAGGGAAATCCCTCATAATGCTTTTAAGTGGCTGATGTGTATGTGAGTATGTTTGTGCACATGCACGCATGTGTGTGTATATATATGTCACAGAACACAGAGTAGTCAGATAAGAGATCACAAGAGACAGAGGATGGAGATCCACTGGGTAGAGGTAATCATACTTGACTCATCTCTTCTTCCCTATTAGCACCTTGTCTCCTCACCACCCCTCAGTGCCAAAACTTTCTACCCAGGTGAGAACCCAGTTACTTCCAAAATAGGACAATTTTTTTTTAGATTTATTTATTTTTTTAATTTTAATTTATTTTTTAATTTTTAAAAATTTATTTACTTTAATTGGAGGCTAATTACTTTACAGTACTGTAGTGGATTTGCCATACATTCACATGAATCAGCCATGGGTGTACATGTGTTCCCCATCCTGAACCCCCCTCCCACCTCCCTCCCCATCCCATCCCTCTGGGTTATCCCAGTATACCAGCCCTGAGCACCCTGTCTCATGCATCGAACCTGGACTGGTGATCTGTTTTACATATGATAATATATATGTTTCAATGCTATTCTCTCAGATCATCCCACCCTCGCCTTCTCCCACAGAGTCCAAAAGACTGTTCTATACATATGTGTCTCTTTCGCTGTCTTGCATATAGGGTCATTGTTACCATCTTTCTAAATTCCATATATATGCATTCCGTTCAGTTCAGTTGCTCAGTCGTGTCCGACTCTTTGCGACCCCATGAATTGCAGCACGCCAGGCCTCCCTGTCTATCACCAACTCCCGGAGTTCACTCAGACTCACGTCCATTGAGTCAGTGATGCCATCCAGCCATCTCATCCTCTGTCATCCCCTTCCCCTCCTGCCCCTAATCCCTTCCAGCATCAGAGTCTTTTCCAATGAGTCAACTCTTCACATGAGGTGGCCAAAGTACTGGAGTTTCAGCTTTAGCATCATTCCCTCCAAAGAAATCCCAGGGTTGATCTCCTTCAGAATGGACTGGTTGGATCTCCTTGCAGTCCAAGGGACTCTCAAGAGTCTTCTCCAACACCACAGTTCAAAAGCATCAATTCTTCGGTGCTCAGCCTTCTTCACAATCCAATTCTCACATCCATACATGACCACTGGAAAAACCATAGCCTTGGCTAGACGGACCTTTGTTGGCAAAGTAATGTCTCTGCTTTTGAATATGTGTTACTATACTGTATTGGTGTTTTTCTTTCTGACTTACTTCACTCTGTATAATAGGCTCTAGTTTCATCCACCTCATTAGAACTGATTCAAATACATTCTTTTTAATGTCCGAATAATATTCCATTGTGTATATGTACCACAGGTTTCTTATCCATTCATCTGCCGATGGACATTTAGGTTGCTTCCATGTCCTGGCTATTGTAAACAGTGCTGTGATGAACATTGGGGTACAAGAAATTTTTTAATCTTGTTTTCTTTTTAGCATCACTTAAGGGTAGGGATCAGGACAGAGGGAAAGAATGAGGTGAAATTTTGATGTGGGCTTTAGGAAATGGCAAAGTTTATGTGAGGTGAAATGTGCTATAAAAGGAAGGGTATAAATAAAGTCCTATAGAAGTTCTAGAGGAGAGATTACCTTTATGGGCAACAAGGAAAGTCTTCAGAGAGGAGGTGACATTGAAACTGCACATGGAAGGATGGATTGAATTTTGATAGGCATAAATAGAAGAACATTCCAAGGGGAAGTACACAGCCCAGAGGTATCATGGCAAAAAAACAACAACCCCAAAACAGCAAATACTACAAAAACCTATTATTCCAGAAATGATGTGTGATTCAGTGTAGCTGGAGATAAAATGGGTATAGTAGGTACAGGGCAGGTTATAAGAGACCATGAATTCTAGATAAGGTTTTATTTAATATACAAATAAACTCCTCACACAACTCACCAAATATGAATGTCTATCTCCTAAAACTTCTGCTTGAGAGACTGATTTCTTTTATAAGCAAACTTTTTCTAAAAGTAGGGGCATCTTTAAGGTACACACCCATCTCTTAGTGTCTTAAAGGCAGGGGCTTGGCCAGCTTAACTAAAGCTTAAACTATCTGTGAGGTTCAGGAGATCCGTAAACACTTCAAGATTTTAAGATGTTGTATGTGGTGGTTTATTTTTTCTTTTTTTAAATTTATGTCTTTTTCACATGATCATTTACAGGATAATTGTGCCAGATTATATTTTCCATAAATGACCAAATCAAGTTTTCCCTTTCCATATAATCTTATTACACAGTGACCTTGACTTTCCTCCTGTTGAGGGGTGGGATTTGTGTTCTCTTCCCTAGACTGCTTGAGATTATAGTGGAACTGACACCATATGACTTCTGAGGTTAGGTGATAAAAGGCCATCCAGCTTCCTTCTAGTTTCCTTGGAATGTTGGTCTTTGGAGCTCTGAACCCCTATATAGGGATTTAGGAGTGTCCATTCTGTGAGGAAGCCTAGGCCATATCTGTAGGCCTTCTGGATGAGAGCTGGCATCAATTGCCAGAAATATGAACGAACAATGTCCCAGATAATTCTCGGCCACAGAGCTTGAATCTTTAGGTCCTTCCTGCTGAGGTCCCAAATGTTACAGAGTAGACCAAATCACCTCCATGTGTCCTTTCCGAATTCCTGACACATAGACATATAAAATGGTTATTTTATGCAGCTAGGTTTGAGGTAATTTGTTATGCTGTGGTGGTAACTAGAACAGTAAGCAGTGATGGCCTTTTCTAGTTCATCTTTCTCTTTTCAGCAGATTCAGTTTTATAGGGAGGGAATTATCATTGGTTAGAAGGCCCTATTACGTGATTCACATATATTATCTCAATCTTCCTAATAATGTTATGAGGTTAATATTATCAACTATATTTGTGGAGACATAGGCCAAGAGAGGTTAAGTGATTTGTATAAAGTCACACAAACAGAAAGCAAGTCCAGTTTTTCTAGCTCTGTTCTTCAAAAGATTTCTTCAATCAGGTGAAGCCTCCTTAGGCTGGATGAAAGTTCCCATGGTATCATATGAACAATGAATTCTACTACCTCGCTCACCTCTCTATCAGATGGCACACTTGCTAAGCACCTGGGCCAGAAGCTGTGAAGGAGCTGAAGAGAGACATGCCCCCTGATTTTCAGCAATGATAAACATTTTGGTGGCTAGGCAGCTGTAAGTCCCATGGAGAGATAAAAGCAACCCAAGGCAGTGTCTGATCCAGTACTATAGCACTTCTTAGAGGGGTACAGTCACTTTGGTGTTTTGGGCAAATAGGTAGCCTCCCAGTTATCTCTTTTCTAACTGGTGAAAGTGGGAGGCATCATGTGTCCCATTTCTCTCAGGTAATCTTGGTTTAATGCCTGTTGTCCCAGAGGAATTATCAACAAAGCCTTATTTTAGGCAATAAATTACATGGTCGCCTTAGGGTGGTACTTTTTCAAATTGGACTTTTTCAAGGGAATGGGGTGAAGCACTATTGAATAACCTTGTGAAATGGTGTGAAGCTAGTGACTAATGGCCCAAAACAAGTAGTAGATGCGGTAATTCAATGAAAAACTTGTCCATTTATTGTACAGCAAAAAAAAAAACACACACACAAAAAACAAAAAAACAAAAAACCAGTGATTTTGTTCAACATAGACAAACGTTTATTGGACATCATTATATGCCACAATTAAAACTCCAAATTGATAATAACAAACAACAAAACCTCCCCAACAAGCCAAACAAGCCACAACTGAATTGGTCATCTGAACTGACCTCATTGGTTTGTGTCTGGCCAGAATGGCAAGGACAGTCCATATCTTTCTTGGGGTAAATGAAGTATATGAATCTAGTACAAGGACTAGGCTCTGTTTCCCAAAGGTGGTCCACAAACCATGGGCATCAAACTTGCCTGGAGGTAGTGGGAGAGGTAAGAATGCAGAGTCTGGGCCTTCATTTCCAGACCTTGAAATCATTCTCAGAGGCTGGCCCCAGAACTTGGCATATTTATAAGTTCCCAGATAATTCTGCACCCTAAAGTTTGAAGACATCTGGGATTTGATGCTTAGAATCAACAAAACACTAAGGCCCTAGAGAAAGTTCGTTATTTGGAGTTTATTATTAGTTGGTTAGTTATTTTAAATGACAAATACATTTAGAACTTGGATGAGCAGACTAACCCCAGGGCAGTGTTAGCCTCTATCAGCACTGTTGAAAGAAGTTAGCCTTGATTTCAAACTGCTTCCCCATGTTACGAGCCCTGTGAAGATAAAGAAAGGACTGCATCATTTTATTACAAGAAAAGGGATTATGTTTAAACATTGGTCTTGTTCTCATTATAACTTCTGTCATTGGGATTAACTTTGTAGTGGATTTGCTAAGTGTTCTCTAATAATATTTAGGAACTGCAGAAAAGAGAGGCTGTATTGATTGAAGTTTGATCCATTTTTCCCAATTCTAACAAAGTTGGGTAGAGGGGAGAGCAATACAAATGGTTTTCTGCAAGTTCAATGTGGAGTAGATTGAATAGTTACTTTCCCTGGATATTTGTGAAAGAGACCAGATATTAGAGCTAAAACAGATTTTTGTGTTCATCATACCCAATGTTTTCATTGTATAGATGGATAATGGCTGGAATAAATCCTGGCTCTGGACATGACACTTACTGTGTATTCTTGGGCACTTACTTGTCATCTCTGAAATGCAGGATAATAACAGTGTCTACTTTTTGTAGTCTTGGGGAAGAATAAATGAAGTGAGAGTGTGAACATGAAGTGCTGAGCATAGCATTTGGCACTGGGGTTAGCATTCCTTCCCAAAGTGCTGTTTACTATTGTTAGCTAAAGTCACAGAGCTAGTTAATGCCAGAGCCAGGCCTAGACCTGGACCTTCCATCTACCTTCATTTTCTGTAATATCTGTGGAGTTCCTGGGATCAGTCACATGAAATACCTGTGTGTCTCCACATCATCAAATGCTATTTTAAGACCTTCTTTCAGAAGGGCCCCAGGACAATGAACTCTGGCTGGCTGCCTTAATCTGCACAGTCTGTTCTCAGGGTCATATGGCATCTGTGCTCTGGCTGGTCCTCTGTCTGTGCCCCACAGGGCCCTGTACTGCTGGCCCCCTCACTGCTCCTGAGTTGTGTGGTGGTATGAATGGGCGACTGAGGCGGAAGATGCCTGAGCCATTTCGTAGGGAGTGTTCCTCAGAAGTGAGATAACCGGGAGGCCTGGGAAGTGTGGGGGCAAAGTGTGTGGGTTCTGAGGACAGACTGTCTGGTTCTACCTGGCTGTGGGACTTGGCTAAGTTCCTTGCCCATAAGAAGATCCTCAGTCTTCTCATTTGTAAGATCTGTAACAAGAATGCCTACATCACAGGACTGTTGTGAGGGTCACTAACTAAATTCACACAAAGCAAAGAGCCTGGCCCATTGTCTGCAAGTGGTGGCATATTGCTAACTTTTAATAATGCTATATGAATCTAGAGGGGAATTAGGATATATAGAATGTCCTGATGGGATAAAAATCAGAACAGAGAAATGTAATTTGTAATGAGTAATATAATAGTATTTTGAATATCACTGAAAGGTAAAACTAACTGGTTAAAAATAATATATGGACAGTGATGAGATCAAAGAAACTGGCAGTAGCTCTGCAAAGGAAAAACTGGAAGTACCTTCTACATATTCTTGCTTTCCAATGTCTTCCCCTTACATGCCCACATCTCCCTCAGCATTTATTATGGGTATCTAAATATGCCAAAAGTTTCTCTCTGTGTTTATAAATCTACAGTGTAGGAACTTTAGAGAAATTTTAATTAATAATATATTACATCAGTGGAAATTATTAACACTGATACTCTTCAATTATATAGAAACCTGCTGGCCACAGTATAGTAGGCAAGTGAAATGAATTACTAACTACTGACTCTCTTTAAAAGAATTGCTGCTATAGGTTAACTAATGTGGATAATGACTGACAAAACCTCTGGCTTCATAAAACTTCTGCCATGTTGGATACTTACTGCATTAGTCAGCATAAGACAGATAATGCTGAGGTGACAAACAACTGCCAAACTCAGTTATTTAAACAGCAAGATTTCTATCTTCTTTATGAGACATGCCCTTATTAGTTTGTCTGGGGCCCTGCTCCAAATTAGCCTCCCTGGGGACCTTGGCTGCTGGAGCAGCCACCATGGGACATGTTGCCAGTTATGGCCCAGGGAAACAGCCCAGGCTTTTGAAGCATCCAACTGGAAGTGGCACTACCTCTTCAGCTCCAGTGTCACTGGCAGAAGTATGGGCACACTCCACTGTTAGGAAGCAGAAACTGCAAAAGTACAGTCCTACTCTGTTTTTGGCTAGAACTATTCTAACAACTACTCTAATAACTCTAATAACTACTCTAACAGCTGGGCTGGAAGAAGCACAAGCTGGAATCAAGGTTGCCAGGAGAAATATCAATAACCTCAGATATGCAGATGACACCACCCTTATGGCAGAAAGTGAAGAGGAACTAAAAAGCCTCTTGATGAAAGTGAAAGAGGAGAGTGAAAAAGTTGGCTTAAAGCTCAACATTCAGAAACGAAGATCATGGCATCTGGTTCCATCATTTCATGGGAAATAGATGGGGAAACAGTGGAAACAGTGTCAGACTTCATTTTTTTGGGCTCCAAAATCACTGCAGATGGTGATTGCAGCCATGAAGAGACACATGTACACCAATGTTCATCGCAGCACTGTTTATAATAGCCAGGACATGGAAACAACCTAGATGTCCATCAGCAGATGAATGGATAAGAAAGCTGTGGTACATATACACAATGGAGTATTACTCAGCCATTAAAAAGAATACATTTGAATCAGTTCTGATGAGATGGATGAAACTGGAGCCGATTATACAGAGTGAAGTAAGCCAGAAAGAAAAACACCAATACAGTACACTAACACATATATATGGAATTTAGAAAGATGGCAATGATGACTCTGTATGCAAGACAGCAAAAAAGACACAGATGTGTATAGCGGACTTTTGGACTCAGAGGGAGAGGGAGAGGGTGGGATGATTTGGGAGAATGGCATTGAAACATGTATACTATCATGTAAGAATCGAATCGCCAGTCTATGTCCGACGCAGGATACATGCTTGGGGCTGGTGCACGGTGATGACCCAGAGAGATGTTATGGGGAGGGAGGTGGGAGGGGGGTTCATGTTTGGGAACACATGTACACCTGTGGTGGACTCATGTCAATGTATGGCAAAACCAATACAGTATTGTAAAGCAAAATAAAGTAAAAATAAAAATTTTTAAAAAGAGAGAAAAAATAAAATAAAATAAAAGACGCTTACTCCTTGGAAGAAAAGTTGTGACCAACCTAGATAGCATATTGAAAAGCAGAGACATTACTTTGCCAACAAAGATCCGTCTAGTCAAGGCTATGGTTTTACCAGTGGTCATGTATGGATGTGAGAGTTGGACTGTGAAGAAAGCTGAGCACCGAAGAATTGATGATTTTGAACTGTGGTGTTAGAGAAGACTCTTGACAGTCCCTTGGAGTGCAAGGAGATCCAACCAGTCCGTTCTGAAGGAGATCAACCCTGGGATTTCTTTGAAGGGAATGATGCTGAAGCTGAAACTCCAGTACTTTGGCCACCTCATGTGAAGAGTTGACTCATTGGAAAAGACTCTGATGCTGGGAGGGATTGAGGGCAGAAGGAGAAGGGGACGACAGAGGATGAGATGGCTGGATGGCATCATGGACTCGATGGACATGAATCTGAGTGAGCTCCGGGAGTTGGTGATGAACAGGGAGGCCTGGCATGCTGCGATTCTTGGGGTTGCAAAGAGTCGGACACGACTGAGTGAATGAACTGACTGACTGACTGACTCTATCAATACTAGATTTACACGTGTCTTACTAGGCATAAACTTCTTGAATGTAAAAACAGTGATGTTCCTCTTTACCTTTTTCTCCTGACCCCAGCCTCCAATAGAAAGGTGATACATGTTATGTAGACATTAGAGCTTAGCTTATGATAGGGACAACATGGGGAAGAGGGCCAGAAAACTTGATCTGTTCCCACCCCATCTAGTGCATCTCTCCTCCCCTTGAGCTGGGATCCTGTCTCTGGAATTGATTATTTGGATGCTCCTAAACAATCATTTAGTGACTCTAAACCTCAGTTCCTACAGCTGGAAAATGGGGATATTACTCAGTTCAGTTCAGTCGCTCAGTCGCGACCGACTCTTTGTGACCCCACGGACTGCAGCACGCCAGGCCTCCCTGTCCATCACCAACTGTCGAAGTTTACTGAAACTCATGTCCATTGAGTCAGTGATGGCATCCAACCATCTCACCCTCTGTTGTCCCCTTTTCCTCATGCCTTCAATCTTTCCCAACATCAGGGTTTTCTCAAATGAGTCAGCTCTTCACATCAGGTGGCCAAGGTCTTGGAGTTTCAGCTTCAACATCAGTCCTTCCAATGAATGCTCAGAACTGATCTCATTTAGGATGGACTGGTTGGATCTCCTTGCACTCCAAGGGACTGTCAAGAGTCTTCTCCAACACCACAGTTCAAAAGCATCAATTCTTCGGCACTCAGCTTTCTTTATAGTCCAGCTGTCACATCCATACATGACTACTGGAAGAAGCATAGCCTTGACTAGATGAACCTTTGTTGACAAAGTAATATCTCTTCTTTTTAATGTGCTGTCTAGGTTGGTCATAACTTTCCTTCCGAGGAGTAAGCGTCTTTTAATTTCATGGCTGCAGTCACCATCTGTAGGGATTTGGAGCCCAAGAAAATAAAATCATCCACGGTTTCCTTATCTGTTTCCAAAAGTGATGGGACCAGATGCTATAATTTTCATTTTCTGAATGTTGAGTTTTAAGCCAACTTTTTCTCTCTCCTCTTTCACTTTCATCAAGAGGCTTTTTAGTTCCTCTTTCAGTTTCTGTCATCTGCATATCTGAGATTACTGATATTTCTCCTGGCAATCTTGATTCCAGCTTATGCTTCATCCAGCCCAGCGTTTCTCATGGTGTACTCTGCGTATAAGTTAAATAAGCAGGATGACAATATACAGCCTTGACATACTCCTTTTCCTATTTGGAACCAGTCTGTTGTTCCATGTCCAGTTCTAACTGTTGATTCCTGACCTGCATACAGATTTCTCAGGAGGCAGGTCAGGTGGTCTGGTATTCCCATCTCTTTCAGAATTTTCCACAGTTTATTGTGATCCACACAGTCAAAGGCACATAGTCAATAAAGCAGAAATAGATGTTTTTTCTGGAACTCTCTTGCTTTTTTTGATGATCCAGCAGATGTTGGCAGTTTAATCTCTGGTTCCTCTGCCTTTTCTAAAACCAGTTTGAAAATCTGGAAGTTCATGGTTCATATATCACTGAAGCCTGGCTTGGAAAATTTTGAGCATTACTTTACTAGCGTGTGAGATGAGTGAAATTGTGCGGTAGTTTGAGCATTTTTTGGTATTGCCTTTCTTTGGGATTGGAATGAAAACTAACCTTTTCCAGTCCTGTGGCCACGGCTGAGTTTCCCAAATTTGCTGGCATATTGAGTGCAGCACTTTCACAGCATCAAGGGGATATTATTACTCCCTTGTAAAGACTGAATCAGATGGCATGTATAAAAGTCACTGGTCCTCTATGGCTCTGGCTGTTTCCCAGTGGGACCCCACTCTGGGGCTCTTGGGTGTCCATCATTGCCTGCTGAACTGTCCCACTGAAGCCTGTCCTCAGGCAAGGCCTTACCATGCTCTCAGTCTCCTCTGATCTTTTCCCCACATGTCTGGCAAATGAAATGTATTTTCTTCCTAAGCACCTTACAGATCATCTAGCCTTATGGTATTCAGATTTAGAAGAGGTAGCTGCACCTCCAAGTTCAGCTTTCCCGAACCCAAGAGCCCTAGAGTACATGCAAAGAATTCCACTGATTCTAGAGTAAACTTCTCATCTTACGGAAGAGAGGCTGAGGCCCAGAGAGAGTGGGGAACCGGATCCCATAGATGGGCAGGACTGGACTTGAAGGCCCCCTCATGTGAAGGCTGATCTAGACTGTCTGTTTTGAAAAACCTACCTGGGAGAAGAAGGTGACCAGAGATGAAAGTTTAGGGGGTGGGCAGGGGTTATTTCTGATGACTCATACATATGCTCATCAAAGGGCATAAGCAAGTGTGTGTGAATTTTTTTTTTCTTTTGAGTCCCTAGGTAACTCTAGTCAGACATAATAAGATACAAAAACTTACCTCTAAGCTACTGGTTTGAATGTAGTACAGACTGTTAGTTACTCAAGGTCATTATTGTGTGATGGGATATCAAAGGCCTGATGAAGTGTGTGGGATTTTTATGAGCTTGTTTTTGTTATAGTAGAATGTCTAAAGGCCCCTTATGTACAAAGTGCTTTGAAAACTCTAATGGGGCCCCATAATCACCTGCATAATTATGAAGGTCAAATTGTGCTGAACAAACTTGAGAGCTATTTTTGACCAGCTTAGTAGATGAAGAGAACAGAATATTAAGCGCACATATACACATATACACACAACTTTTTTTTTTTTTTGGTCACCTCTTTCAGTTTTGAGTACAACAAAAATCTCTCTCAAAACTGAAGAAAATTGCCATTCTGATGCATTTTCCCACTTTATGTAGACGTGAAGAGGTTTTCTTTCTCTGGGTTTAAGATACAGAATGGACAGACTATATACTCAGTTTCAAAGTAGAGTTGGTTGCAATAAATATTCAGATATATATATGTATTATATACACACACACACACACACACACACATACAGTGTAGTCAGAGTGTTTCAATTTGTTTTTATGTCTGTCTCCCACTGCCCCACAGTCAACATATACCCCGTCAAGAGCAGGCCAGCCTTACCGGATGTCCTTCTATAGAGATGCCCGCTGCTTTCACTTGCCATCCTCAATTTTCCATCTTACTCTAGGAAACTGCAAGTTTAGAAAAACAATGGACTGTTTCCTTCCTCTTCCTTTAAACTAAGAGGCTGAGAGAAGGATTTCATATTCATTACTCATGAGCCAGACTTGAGGATAAAGGTCATTATGAACAGTCAAATGGAACAAAAGTTAAGAATCACAGGTCTCAGTGGGTCTCTAGCCCAGCTAGGATCAAAATGGCATTTGTGCTTTCCCTAGGGTCCTTGTCTTAACCTAAGGTTTGCTTAAGCTTTGTATTTCAGACTGATGTTTGGAATCTGAACTTCCAAAAAAAGTTCAAGAATATGTGCATGGAGTGTGGTAGGGTGGAGAACTGACCCAGAGCAGGCTTAAATTGGGTTAAGTCTTCCCTTCTAGGGCCTTGGCCCCCAGATGACCCAGAGTTGTCATTGTTATTATCAGTTTTATAGGAACATTTCTTAGAACCCCAGATAAGAATGCTCCCCAGTAAGCAGTTAAGATGGTTTTTCCTGACATTTTAAATTTCCTATTTGTTATATCCTTTGGCTGAGAACTGTTTTCTTGTGGCTAGACAATTTGTGGCCAGGAAACTCTCATCTGTTGAGTGATATAGACATCCAGTATAGCCACTCATCATGCTGAAAGAGAGAAGGAAACCACCTTTCTAACACTTTGCATTGGGCTCCTTAGTAAGTGCTGTTTATGCTATAGAGCAGCTATCATTCTTTTTATAAGCCAGACCTCTCTGTCACACTTGATATTCACAGGGAAGAGCCAGAAGTCACAACGCAGCAGCAGTTGGCCTTGGGGGTGATGAGGGAGGGTGCCAAGAGAAACGGTGACACAGAAAGTGCCCCCAAAACCTTGCTCAGTCAACAGACAGGGCCTTAGGGGGTCTTCCCAGGGGGCCTTAGACATTTTTGCTATAGTGGGCCGTTTCCTCCATAAAACTGATATGTATAAGTAGGTAACTATATTTCATAGCTATGTTGACATGAAGATGAATATATGAATGTTATAGATCACAATATTTCTTTCTACCTGAAAGTTTATTTTTTTCTTCTTGTATGAAAGGCTATTAAAAGATTTTCATGGGTCCCTAAATGTTTTGTGGGTTATAGGCCCTGTGTCTGCTGTACCTAATGGATAAATCAACCCTATCAAGAGGAAGCAGACTCTTCCTTGGTACAATTTGAGAAAACTGAATATTTATGAATTAGTGCAGTTTCATTACTTTAAATGACAATACTGGTTCTAAATGGGTTTGGCTCATAAAATGGGGCAGGTGCACTAAATGTGTATACAAATCTAGAAGTCAAGGTCTCACTATCAGCAATAGGCTGATTAACATTTCCAGTAAATTTTGAAACTTTGGTTTGGGGGAAAAGCCAAAAATGTTATAAATATTTAGGTGGTAGGATCTTGATTTTGCTACCCACGCACTTAGATAAGCTACTATACTCCTAGAGCAAGTTATTTTTCTGTGCCTTAATTCCATCTCTATAAGTGAGACATAATCATCGCTGCCTCATCAGGCTACTGGGAGGATGGAATGAAGTCATGTTCATAAAGCACTTAGTATAATGCCTGGAATATTATAAATTTCTGATATGTTAGTTATCATAATTACTATTATTATAACATAAAATGTTGTCATCATGTTCATCAGATGGAAAAACTCCAGGCTTCTTTATAATTTCACTGGACAATTATTTTGCTCAACTTAGAGAGGTACTATAATAAGTAGTTAAGAAGAAGGTTTTATCCAAGATTAGAATTAATCAATAACATGTGAAAAGAGGGCTTCCCTGATGGCTCAGACAGTAAAGAATCTGCCTACAATACGGGAAACCCAGGTTTGATCCCTGGGTCGGGAAGATCCCCTGAAGAAGGGAATGCTTACCCATTCCAGTATTCATGCCTGGAGAATCCCGTGGACAGAGGAGCCTGGCAGTCTATGGTCCATAGTGTTGCAAAGGATCTAACAAGACTGAAGCAATTTAGCACATGTGAAAAGAAGCATGAGAAGTGCCATGGAAGGTTCAAAGATAATTACAGTACAGGTCCTGCCCTCATAAAGAGTATTTCATTGTTAGGGAGACAAGACATATTCAGAAAGTTTAAGAAACAATCAAAAGGGTAGTGAGGCGAACTCAGGGGCAACTGGGAAGGGAATGTGTTTCAGACAATTAAAACCCTACTCAGGGACTTTTCCAGAGAAGGTGATGGCATCCCACTCCAGTACTCTTGCCTAGAAAATCGCATGGACAGAGGAGCCTGCTAGGCTGCAGTCCATGTCGTCGTGAAGAGTCGGACATGACTGAGCGACTTCACTTTCACTTTTCACTTTCATGCATTGGAGAAGGAAATGGCAACCCACTCCAGTTGGACACGACTGAAGCGACTTAGCAGCAGCAGCAGCAGCAGCAGGGAGTTCTCTGTTGGTCCAGAGACTAAGACTCTGCCCTCCCAATGCAGGGGGCACCGGGTTAGATCCATGGTTGGGGAACTAGATCCCACATGCTGCAGCTATGAGTTTACACACTGCAGATTGAAAATCCTGCAGGCTGCAACTAAGACTCTGCCTCTATTAAGACCTGGTGTAGCCAAATAAAACAAACAAATAAACAAAAACCCTACTCAGTAGATAAGGATTCCTTCTGCACATTCCCAAGAAGAGAAATTGCTTTAGACTTTTTACTCAGTAGCACCCTTCACATCCTACTTAGAATTGCCAAATTTCAGTTTGGAAAAATGTCATATTTTAACCAGATAGAGAGCCAAGGTGGTTTGGAGCTGCCCCTACCACACTGGCAGAATCACACTAGATGAACATAGAATTCTTTTGTGTCTGACTGGAAGCAGGACAGAGAAGGCAGGAAAAAAAAAAAACACAAAGAGTATTTGGCCTTTCTAACAGTACTAGCGATTACATTAACATTACTTTACATAGCAATTTTAATTTTTAAAGATTTTTGCATTTTAGGTTCTCACCATTAAAATTATATACTCTACAAGGACTGCAACTGTTATTTTCATTTAAGAATGAGTAAACAGCTTCATCGATTTGCCTCATATAATATTTGAGACCTTGAGGAGTGGAACTTAGATCTACTTTCTCTTTGTTGAATTTCCATGAAATCTTCCTGTTGCTGATAATAATGAGAGTATTTGTTGAGCACCTACTATTTCTTAAAGCTACCTTATAAGGTGAAGCTTCTCAATTCCATTTCTAGTTGAAGAAACTCAGGCTCATTTTGGTCAAGTTACTTATTCCAGGTCTTCTTTCTAATGAGTCAAGATCTTACTCTAGGTTTGTCAAGCTCTTTTCTCCACGCCTTTTGCTCATTACTTATTGGGATTTGAGTGGATATGATTTTACTTTAATGAATAGTGGGCCATGGGAAAAACAAGTAAAGATTCTTCTAAAATAGTATCCAGTTAATACTTCAGAAAGATGTCTTTGAAAATAATCTGCAGTGATTATACAAATGAGCTAAAGTGTGTATTTTTCAGAAATTAGGTTGAAGCCTAGGGGAAACAGTGTTAATCCTACCCTTAAACTTAATCACGATAAGATTATGTATGTGTTCTGGAGGACTTAGATTTGAAGCTCTGAGCTAGACAGTGTTGACCTTTGTTTTCACCTTGCTGAGCAGGGTGAGATGAACCTACACTCTAAGCTCAAATTGGGGAACAGTTGCTACTCCATAAACTGCCTAACCCAGAGAAGGCAGTGACACCTCATTCTAGTACTCTTGCCTGGAGAATCCCATGGACAGAGGAGCCTGGTAAGCTACAGTCCATGGGGTCGCTAAGAGTCAGACATGACTGAGCAACTTCACTTTCACTTTTCACTTTCATGCATTGGAGAAGGAAATGGCAGCCCACTCCAGTGTTCTTGCCTGGAGAATCCCAGGGACGGGGGAACCTGGTGGGCTGCCGTCTATGGGGTCGCACAGAGTCGGACACGACTGATGCGACTTAGCAGCAGCAGCAAACTGCCTGACCAGAATGTCCTCTGCATGGGGTCGTTTGAAACACCAAGCTCTCTGCCATACATCTTATGCAAGTTTCAGTGAGGATAGTGTTGAATCTGATGCTTCCTGCCCTTCAGAGTAAGAGGAGATTTTAAATGGTGAGAGACCTGTTGTAAATTGCTCTTTTATGCCTGGACCTCAACCTTGTCCCCATTTTGAAGGATTCCTTTTTTGCAGTGGCTGGCATATATGTTAAAGTAGCTCCTGCTTCCTGCCTCAGTGATATTTTGTATTGCCTTTGTGAGCCTAAATTTCATTTAAGAACATGGGTTTGATAAACAAATAGTCAATCATAATTTTGAGAAATGAAAATTTTAATGAACATCCCAAGTCAAATTCAGAGTTTTAAAAGAGCGCTGCAATAATTCTCATCAAGTATATGGAAGCATTGGGTTAAGAATGCAGCTGGCTATTTATTACTGTTTTGTATTAGCTATTGGAAAATACCTAAATTATAACTAGCCACCCCCACAGTTTAGGATTGATTAAACAGCCCATGACACTTTTTTCCCACATAGATTGTCTTAGGAGTAATTATGATGACTTATTGGATTGAGGTAATTATTCCTCACTCTTTCAAACATTCCTCTCTGCAAATGTCCTAAAAAGATCCTAGCATCTTACACTATTTTTCTTATATTTAATAATGGATACGAATACACCAGAAAAGTTAAAACAATTGTTAGATTTGGTTTGGTTATTTCAAAGGAATAGATAAATCATCATGCTACAACATGAGAGAGGAAATGACAGTTTTTATCTTTTATTCAGGTAGCCTATATTTACATGAGACCACAAAACGTTCCTGACAGGATGTTATTGATTGCGTTTACCCAAATGGGGCTTAAGATATGTTTTCTTTGCCACATCACAGGACATGTTCTTCTTTTCATTCTTGCTTGAGAATAAAATCCCAGGTCTTTTGGACTCTCCCGTGAAATTTTGAATTTTCAGAATAGAGATTTCAGACCCCTTGACATTAATTATTCTTCTAAGTCAAGCTCCCTTCTCTCTGCGCCAATCAGTCACACTTTCTTCTATTGAAGACCTTAAATAATATAGTAGCTCAAAGGAACTAAGTGAAGTTCAAATATTCACTGTAGTAATGGTCCTCTTATAAGTGTTTTGTGTTTATTAGCTCATTTAACCCTCACAATGACTTTATGAGGGAAGGACTATTTTTCATTTTATAAGCGAGGAACCCGAGGCATACTGATAGTAGGCCTTCTCCCTTCCTTCCTTCTTTCCATCCAAGTAAAGAAATATTATTTGAGCACTTAGTATGTGCTGTATAGTACTGTGGGTACTGGAGATGGCAGTGACACAGCTATGTCCATGCCCTCATGGAGCTCAGACACTGTCCTAATACTGCCCCAAGTCACACCCCCCACCCCCAGGAGCTTCCCTAGGTTAATTCCACTCAACTTCTAATCCACGTGGATAATCTTAACCTATCTTCCATTTCAATTCATTTAAGGAATTTGAAAATTCAAAGGTCTATATTTTAGCTATTATGACTGCCTCAGAACCTTTCTGTGCCCCTAAGTAGAGTCTATAATATATCTTAGGCACCTTGGTCTGGTCTTGCCCTTAGGCATGGTCTTGCTTTCTGTGAGTGGTCACAAAATTCAGTGTAACTGCTGGACTATCTTTGTTACAATGAGAAAGGGAGAGATACCTGGGACATGATTGGGATAACTTTAAAAATAATATTTCGTCTTACCTGATGCATTTAAAACAAGTTTAGTTTTCAACAAATATGGTCAGGAAGCTGACTTAGGATTTCCTGAATCACATCTGCCTTTTGGGATTGGAACATTTAACTCCCAAAGCCATGAATCATGCTAACTTTGGACATCAGCCTGAAATTTATTAAAATATTAGCCCCTATCCAGAAAATTTCTAGATATTTTAATTAGAAACAATTGAGCTCACTCTTTACTCTCCAATTTCCTTGCTTCTCATGTTACACTTTTCCTCATGTCAAAGTGATATGGGTTAAGTCATGGTTTTGATATATTTTTAAAATCTGGCCTGGAAAGGTACAATTGGGGATACACTTACTGTGGATTTAGTGGGATATATTTCTATGGTTTTCAGTCACTTCTATATTATAGCTTGTTAACCTGGTATATGTACATCTTCCAGGAAAATTTTTGTTGCTCATTGTGCCAACTCACCGGACATCATAACGCAGAGACTCAGGGCAGACATTCTGTCTTGATATTAATGTGTCTGATGGTCCCAGCACTGGAAGCATGTGGATTGATGAAGAGAAACAAGATTTGAGATATACAGAGTTGGAAGCCCATCAGTGGATAATTCTTTTAAACCTTACACTTGTACATAGCAGAAATTTGCTAGAGATTTTCCCAAAGCTTACAATAATCATAAATGTGCACATAATATTGCCATCAATAATAAAAACAAATTTTGACCAACTATTTTAGAAGAAAGACACTTATCGTTCTGTTCTCTCCATTAAGAACATAGAAAATCATTGTCATAGGAAGGGGGTAGTAAAAGAGTATGCAACCTTACAATGTGAATATCATATAGGCATATCAGGCAGTTAATAAAAATATTATGTTTTTTTGATTTTGTGATGCTTATGATATTTGTCAGCTTAAATTTTTTTCAGTTTATTGTAATTTATTTTCTAATTCTCAATAGATATTTACTTTTGTACCTAATTTTATTTATAGTTTACATTCTCCAAGAAGACCCTTCCCTCACTTATATTAGTTTCTGTCCTTTCAAAGCCTGAATTTACTCTATCCAAGAATGATTTGATAAAATACAAAGCAAGATGTGTGTGTCTGTGTGTGTCGGTGTGTATAAAACTCACCAATAGTGGACTAGTTGTTAAGATTTTTCATTGTCAAATAGGAGAACACTAAAAATTGAAGACAGTTACCCCCATCTTCTCTTTATCATTTAAAATTTCAGTGTCATTATATCCTAGGCATTAAAATATGATATTTGCTTTGTTCTTTGTATTAGTCAGGATAAATCACTGGTGCTTTAACAAAGAGCCCTTACATGTCAGTGGTCTTCGCATTAAAGACTTATTTTTCATTCGTGTCACAGGCCATTGCTGCTCCATGTAGCCATTCAGTGACCCTCACTTCTTCCATCTAGTTTTCTCCACTGATTCTATTGCATCTGGATAACCAATGGGGTAAGAAAAAGAACACGACTAATTGTGAGAATGATCATAAGATACTAGGCCTAAAAGTGGCAGTGTTATTTTTGCCCACAGTCTGTTTGCCATAATTCAGTCATATCGCTTCACTTAAAAAGAGTAAGAAATTTCTAATATGTCTCCTTTTCTAAAGGAAAAGGAGAAGCATGCATTTAGGTGAGTAGAAGTGTTCTCAACCATAAACTTCAATAGATACATAAAAAATAATTTTTTAATAGATGAGAATGGTTTCTCAGGGGAATTGTCACAGCTCCCAAACCTATGAGAATTTAATTGGGAATGCCACTGTACTTTGGTGAAAAGAGTATGGGGTTTGAAATCAGAGTACCTGGTTTTGTGTTTTTCATAGCTCATCACTTATTAACTTTGTAACTTTGCATGAACATACCTTTCATATAAATCAGTTTCATTAACTATAAAATGGTGATGATACTAATACTGGTTTTACCTACTGCATAGGTTGTTTTCAGGGTCGCCTGAGGTCAAAGGAAGAGTTTATTGTATTCTGTGAAGTGCTGTTCAAAAATAAGTGCCCTTCCTCTTTGGTCTATATTCCACTTTTACCATGTTGCATCTCCTGACTATAAGGAGGACCGAGAAAGATGCTAATGCCTACATTACTGGAAGACTAAACATTATTTTCAGTCTTTCTTCAGACACTGAATCTTTATTTTATATATAAAAATGTATTTTAGTTCCTGGATTTCCTGGGGAGGGAACCAAGATGAAATGTATTCCTTTTAAACCAGTGTTAAAATCAAAGAAGCAAATTGTTAGCATCCCCAAGTGTTGACTTATGCCTCAGCTCCTAAAATTCAATGTGAAAAATCTGAAGTGTCCTTAAAGTCACCTCCTCCTTCTACAGAAGGAAGACTTTTAGAACCGGGTGATACATGTATGGAGTATGGTCTCTTGAAATATTTTCTTGGGGAGAAAAACAGTAGAGGATAGATGTACTATCTCAAATTTTCCTTGAGTTGATGTTACTGAACAAGTAGTATACTTAAATGGAGTAAAATTTTCTTAATGAAGATATTTTATATTTTAAATATCTTTGTCACAGATTATTGATTAACTATCTATGTATATATTAATTTCAACAAGTCAAAAGGGATTAATTGGTTTTTACCAGTGTAAATTATTTTATAGGCCTTTGGGCCTCTATCGTGGTTATTTAAAGAATTTCCAAAATGTGTACACAAGTTACAATTTGTAGAGATAACGAGGAGTTTGTGTGTGTGTGTTTTCTTTTTCACAATTTCCTTCTTTGCATCCCCCTACCTGTTGTATCAGTGGAATTTATTACTTGAGGAGAAGGCTAAATTAGCTGATCCCCAAAAGTGAGTTGAGTTTATGGATTTATATTTTTTAAGTCTTCACAGATACAATACTCTTGAGAGCTGAGACTTTTAATCCAAGACTTTTAAGCCTCAAAAGCTTGAGTCTGGAGGTTTCGATGCATACAGTTTATTCCAAAGCACAGAGTGGGAAGGAATGGCTCATGAGTGTTTTCCCACCCAAGAAAGAGCAGGTTTGAGCAGGAGTCATTCGATGGTATAATAGAAGTTAGAAGTTGGTGAGGAGCTGGAGCAATTGCTTAGTGCCCTGTTTTCCTCCTCCTGAGACGTTGCAAAACCTAAGGATAGGTTGGATAGGTTAGGAGGGGATGAATTTGGGAACATGTAACTTGCTTAACCAGATGGTCAACACCAAAATCAGATTGATTATATTCTTTGCAGCTGAAGATGGAGAAGCTCTATACAGTCAGCAAAAACAAGACCAGGAGCTGACTGTGGCTCAGATCATGAATGGCTTATTGCAAAATTCAGACTTAAACTGAAGAAAGTAGGGAAAACCACTAGGCCATTCAGGTATGATCTAAATCAAATCCTTTATGATTGTACAGAGGAAGTGAGAAATAGATTCAAGGAATAGATTCAAGAAATATATCTGATAGAGTTCCTGAAGAACTATCGATGGAGGTTTGTGGCATTGTACAGGAGGCAGTGATCAAGACTGTCCAAGAAAAAGAAATGCAAAAAGGCAAAATGGCCGTCTGAGGAAGCCTTACAAATAGCTGAGAAAAGAGAAGTGAAAGGCAAAGGAGAAAAGGAAAGATACACCCATCTGAAGGCAGAGTTCCAAAGAATAGCAAGGAGAGATAAGAAAGCCTTCCTCAGTGATCAATGCAAAGAAATAGAAGAAAACAATAGAATGGGAAAGACTAGAGATCTCTTCGAGAAAATTAGAGATACCAAGGGAACATTTCATGCAAAGATGGGGACTTTCATGCAAAGTCCTCAATAAAGGACAGAAATGGTATGGACCTAAGAGAAGTAGAAGATATTAAGAAGAGGTAGCAAGAATATACAGAACTATACAGAAAAGATCTTAATGACCCAGATAACCATGATGGTGTGATCGCTCACCTAGAGCCAGACATTCTGGAGTCCAAAGTCAAATGGGCCTTAGAAAGCATCATTACAAACAAAGTTAGTGGAGGTGATGGAATCCCAGTTGAGCTATTTCAAATCCTACAAGATAATGCTGTGAAAGTGCTCCATTCAATATGCCAGCAAGTTTGGAAAACTCAGCAGTAGCCACAGGACTGGAAAAGGTCAGTTTTGAATCCAATCCTAAAGAAAGGCAATGCCAAAGAACGTTCAAACTACTACACAACTGTACTCATCTCATACGCTAGCAAAGTAGTGCTCAAAATTCTCCAAGCCAGTCTTCAAAGTACATGAACCATGAACTTCCAGATGTTCAAGCTGGATTTAGAAAAGGCAGAGGAACCAGATATCAAATTTCCAACATCCACTGGATCATTGAAAAACAAGAGAACTCCAGAAAAACATCTATTTCCGTTTTATTGACTACACCAAAGCCTTTGACTGTGTAGATTACAACAAACTGTGTAAAATTCTGAAAGAGATGGGAATACCAGACCACCTGACCTGCCTCCCGAGAATCTATATGCAGGTCAGGAAGCAGCAGTTAGAACTGGACATGGAACAACAGACTTGTTCCAAATTGGGAAAGGAGTAAGTCAAGGCTGTATATTGTCACCCTGCTTATTTAATTTATCTGCAGAGTATATCATGAGAAATGCCAGGCTGGAAGAAGCACAAGCTGGGATCAAGATTGCCGGGAGAAATATCAATAGCCTCAGATATGCAGGTGACACCACCCTAATGACAGAAAGTGAAGAGGAACTGAAGAGCTACTTGACGCAAGTGAAAGAAGGGAGTGAAAAAGTTGGTTTAAAATTCAACATTCAGAAAACTAAGATCATGGCATCTGTTCCCATCACTTCATGGCAAATAGATGGAGAAACAATGGAAACAGTAGCTGACTTTATTTTTCTGGGCTCCAAAATCACTGCAGATGGTGACTACAGACATGAAATTAAAAGATACTCCTTGGAAGAAAAGCTATGACCAACCTAGACAGCATATTAAAAAGTAGAGACTTTTTTAAAAAAGAGACTTTGCCAACAAATGTCCGTCTAGCCAAGGCTATGGTTTTTCCAGTAGTCATGTATGGATATGAGAGTTGGACTATAAAGAAAACTGAGTGCTGAAGAATTGATGCTTTTGAATTGTGGTGTTGGAGAAGACTCTTGAAAGTCCCTTGGTCTGCAGGAAGATCAAACCAGTTAATCCTAAAGGAAATCAGTCCTGAATATTCATTGGAAGGACAAATGCTGAAGCTCTAATACCTGATGCAAAGAACTGACTCATTGGAAAAGATCCTGATGCTGGGAAAGATTGAAGGCAGGAGGAGAAGGGGATTGCAGAGGATGAGATGGTTGGATGGCATCACTGACTCGATGGACATGAGTTTGAGCAAGTTCTGGGAGTTGGTGATGGGCAGGGAGGCCTTGCGTGCTGCAGTACCTGGGGTCACAAAGAGTCGGACATTACTGCTACTGAACTGAACTGAACTTGCTTCTTAATGAAGCTCAAGAGAAAGAAAGCAATTCTTGTAGGTAAATCTCCCATTCCATCATGGTTCTATAGCAGCAAAGTACAATAAAAGGCAGCAGAAAAGTCTAAGCAGAGAAAGCCTAAAGCAGCACCCTAAAATGCCTTACAACCCCAGGATATACTAGATAGTCAAAAATTTTTCATCCCTCTGTGACAGTTTGTAGGAATGGTCTTTTGTATTTATTATTTTTTAATATGTAAAATTCATAATTGCTACAAATGTGAATCTTTGCACTCTAATTTTTCTTTCTTGTGTTTAGATGTCAGATGACCCTAAAGTCTCTCTAGTCCTCTGTGTGACCTTTGAGTACTCATCAACCTGGCAACAGAGCCGGATGCTGGTCACCCATGGATGCCATAGTGGTAGGTCCCAAGGGTCATGAAACAAGCTCCCTAGAAGTCACTGTGGATGGATGCTCATGAGCAGGGTTGACATCACCTGGTACACACTAGCTAGGCCCTATCAGTTGTGACATTTGGTGTTTGTTCTGATTGGTTGATGCTTGTACCCTATTCCTTTTTAAACATTTTAAGTATCACATCTACTAATAACCTTGGCCATGTGATGGGAAGTTTCAAAAATCCCCTTTCCCAGCTTGGATCACCCCATTGTTGTTGTTACTGTTCAGTCGCTAAGTAGTGTCTTATTCTGCGACCGTATGGACTGCAGCATGCCAGACTTCCCTGTCCTTCACTGTCTCCAGGGGTTTGGATCACCCCCTAGGGATAGGGAAAAAGAAAGGGAAGGGAGCATCCTGAAATGATTGATGATCCCCTTTCAAGGACTCTGGAATAAACCAGTGACTAAATATACCTTGATTGTTAGGCTTAAGTTTTCCTTTGTCATTGAACTGATTTAAGTACATTTACAGTGAATAAAGGGAACTTGATTTTTTTTACCATGTGAAATTCATAACTGATACAAATGTGAATACACTGTGTTCTGGCTTTCACTTCTCATATCTAGATGCTGAATGTGCCCCAGAGCCTCTAAAGCCATCAGGCATTAGCTTGGGGAGGTCTGAGGAGGGGACACTATCCTTCTGTAATTTTAGGGAGTGGGCCTTAGGGAGGACTCAGTGATGATATTACTACAATGAAGTTTGACTTACAAGCTGGTGTAAGTCAGCTTACCTTCCTACATTGTAGAGATTGAGAATTTCTGTCAACTAAGCCCTATAACAGATAAGAGGATGAATAATATGTTTCTTTCACATGGGTTAAAGTCACGAAACCTCATTTTCAAATAGGAAAAACAGCAAGTGGAAGAAGAATAAAAACTAAAACAAAATAATAGAAAGGAAATGGACTTATGTTCATAGCTTACCACAGAGTTAATCAAAAGGGCTTAAATAGTCTTCTGGGGAAGGGATTTATCAGCATGTCTGGCAATGAATTTTTAAGAGTATTAAGAAGTACTATATTTATTTTGAAACTATGCTTGAAAGTAGTAGATAAATTCGGGGGAATTTAAGGCATGATCTTTGTGGAAAAGATGCTCATTCCATAAAAGATGTGTTATTTGCCTAGATAGACTAGGTTGGGGTCATGGGATGTCACTGGTTAGGGCTTTTGAGACATGAACAACCAATTCAGAGATACATTCATCAGATCAAGGATTAGTGCCTCCTGTGAAAGCAAAGTGAACATTTTTGGACATTGGAATAAGTGACTGGATGGAGTGATGGAATCTTTTTTCAGGAAGTTATGAAAACCAGGAAACGTTTTCATTGGTCTATTCAGATTACTTGAAGGTGGTAGGGACAAAAGGAGAAATGAGGCAACTGAGTCAGATGTAATGAACATTCTGGGTCAGTGTTGTACTACATTGTCTTTAAATAAGAACTACCTATATTTGAAATTTAAAACAATTGCAGAATTTTTACTTTAAGTATTGGATGACAAAAATGGAGACCATGGGAGAATATAACTAACATATGGAACAAGGGAAATGGTCTCATTGGTTTCAACATTTGATTTTAAGAGTCATAGTTTTTGAAAATTCCATTGGGAGGTATTTTATTAGATTGATACAAAATATCATCATTTGACTCTGATAATGCTGTTCATCACAATCTGGGGTGTTCAGAGAATTTGCTGCACCTAAAAAAGGGCTTGTGTAAGTTATTGGTTATTCAGTATCTCTAGGTTTCAGGGTGATTTTTAAAAATTTATATGGGATCAGAGTCGTATTGAAGTGATACTTGAGAAAATTTTTTTTGCAGGGGCCCTGTCTATTTAAATAATTTGATTTTAAAACATAAAATTAATGGAGCCATTTGAGGCATAGGCATTTATCAATGAAGATTTAGAATAATGTGTAAAGAAGTGGTACTTACATATTTGTTTGTTGTCCATTCAGTGCATATGAAATTCTTAATGGTGTCTAGGTACCACATATTCCCATTTAGGTTTAGAAACTACTTCTCTGTTTTCTTTTTTGTAAAATACACAATTCCTATCTAACTTCATATCTCCCATGAGGGGGAAAAGTTAAGAAATATGTTATTATTCACAATGCCATTGCTCTTTGGAGCCTGTTAATACTGAAGCAATATGGATAGGTTTCTAATAATCATTTATTTAGTGCTGGTTGTATCATCATTCATCTTACTTCATCCTCCATCATGCTGCCTATAAATATTGGCCTCTGAGGATGCTTAAGGATCATTACTATCCTCTTTTGCTGATGACCACAAATGCCAGTTTTACCCAGAATATACAGAAAAATGGGAACAATAACTCATTTTTTGGTCATGTAAAATTTACTGTTTGCAATTTTATAGTATAAATGTAGAATAACAGATTTTTCAATCATGTCTTCTCTTGATTGCTCTAGGCTGCATTCCTAGCCATCTCTTTCAATGTTGATTTTATGGGCTCAATGAGAACAGTGGTCACATTCCCACAAAAAGGCCAACCTTGGAAAATATGATGTGTTATGATCTGTTGCAAGGGTGTGTGGCCATTTTACTCTGTTTGTAGAGTAAGTCTCCAAAAACCTTGGAGGAGTGAATGAGGCCACTCCTGAAGACTTGCTGACCTGTGGCAAGGAACATGTGGGAGTGGAGTAATCACCGTTGGGCCAGCAACAAAGGTGGGCACAGGGTAAAGGATGCCTACTGCCCTGCTCCCCCAAACTGGGGTTCTGTAAACTGGAGGCAGCACTGCAGCGGTAACACTGACAGACCCACAAATGCCAGACTCAAGCCCCAGCGTAGACAGTTATTCTCAGCCCTGAATGATCCTATGTCCAAGGTGAGCAAATCATCCAAAATCAGTTAGCCAACACCACTCTGGTAGCCCAGTCTTATGAGGCTGGGCTGCTTGCCTGGGTCTAACAATGATGCTATGTAGAGTGTTGTAGATTGGGGAACACTGGAGAGATCATGTATAGACCATCATACTGTTGACTTAGAGCTGGAGATACTTCAGTCCTTCCCTTGCAGTGGGCTGTCAGAGTGAAGTGCTGTAATTACCCAAAAGACAATAGCAATATGTAATTTTTTAGGGAAGCATGTGTATGTATGAATTCCCTTAATGCACATGTGTACACATACACATTTGTATTTGTAAATACATATGTGTGTCCATCACTGCTTAGTCACTTCAGTCGTGTCTGACTCTTTGCAACCCTGTGGACTGAGCCCACCAGGCTCCTCTGTCCATGGAATTCTCCAGGCAAGAATACTGGTGTGGGTTACTATGCCCTCCTCCAGGGGATCTTCCTAACCCAAGAATCAGACCTGTGTCTCCTGCACTGCAGGCAGATTCTTTACTGCTGACCCACCAGGGAAACCATATATAAATACATGTAAAGTAATATAAATGCATTCAATAGGCCAGCAAATTTGGAAAACTCAGCAGTGGCCACAGGACTGGAGAAGGTCAGTTTTCATTCAAATTCCAAAGAAAGGCAATGCCAAAGAGTATTAAAACTATAGCACATTTGCACTCATCTCACACACTAGCAAAGTAATGCTCAAAATTCTCCAAGTCAGGCTTCAACAGTACGTAAACTGTGAAGTTCCAGATGTTCAAGGTGGATTTAGAAAAGGCAGAGGAATCAGAGATCAAATTGCCAACATCTATTAGATTGTCAAAAAAACAAGAGAGTTCCAGAAAAACATCTACTGCTTTATCGACTACTCCAAAGCCTTTTACTGTGTGGATCACAACAAACTGTGGAAAATTCTTCAAGAGATGGGAATACCAGACTACCTGACCTGCCTCCTGAGAAATCTGTACACAGATCAAGAAGCAATAGTTAGAAATGCACATGGAACAACAGACTAGTTCCAAACAGGGAAAGGAGTACGTCAAGGCTGTATATTGTCACCCTGTTTATTTAACATATATACAGAGTACATCATGGGAAACGCTGGGCTAGATGAAGCACAAGCTAGAATCAAGATTGCCGGGAGAAATATCAATAACTAAGCGAAGAGGAACTGAAGAGCCTCTTGATGAAAGTGAATGAGGAGAGTGAAAAAGTTGGCTTAAAACTCAACATTCAGAAAACTAAGATCATGGCATCTGGTCCCATCACTTCATGGCAAATAGATGGGGAAACAGTGGAAACAGTGACAGACTTTATCTTCTTGGGCTCCAAAATCACTGTGGATGGTGACTGCAGCCATGAAATTAAAAGACACTTGCTCCTTGGAAGAAAAGCTATGACCAACCTAGACAGCATATTAAAAAGCAGAGACATTAGTTTGCCAACAAAGGTCCATCTAGTCAAGGCTATGGTTTTTCTAGTAGTCATGTATGGATGTGAGAGTTGGACTATAAAGAAAGCTGAGCACCGAAGAACTGATGCTTTTGAACTGTGGTGTTGGAGAAGACTCTTGAGAGTCCCTTGGACTGAAAGGAGAGCACACCAGTCAATCCTAAAGGAAATCAGTCCTGAATATTCATTGGAAGGACTGATGCTGAAGCTGAAGGTCCTATACTTTGGCTACCTGATGTGAAGAACTGACTCATTTGAAAAGACCCTGATGCTGGAAAAGATTGAGGGTGGGAAGAGGAGACGACAGAGGATGAGATGGTTGGATGACATCACCAACTTGATGGAAATGAGTTTGAGGAAGCTCCAGGAGTTGGTAATGGACATGGAAGCCTGGCATGCTGCAGTGTCTGACAAAGAGTCAGACACGACTGAGCAACTGAACTGAACTGAATATAAATGCATACTTTATTTTATTACATATGTATATATAATGTTTATTATATATATAAATGTGTATGAACATAATTGGGCTTCCCTAGTGACTCAGCAGTAAAGAATCTGCCTGCCAATGCAGGAGACATGGGTTCAGTCCCTGGGTCTGGAAGATCCCATGCAGAAGGAAATGGCAACCCACTCTAGTATTCTTGCTTAAGAATTCCAATGGACAGAAGAGCCTGGCAGGCTACAGTCAATGGGGTGGCAAAAGAGTTAGACACGACTTAGCAACTAAGCAACAATGACAATAAACATAAACAGACTTATGTGTTTCACACATATATCTCTTCCATTTGGTAGAAGAATTTGGCCTCACTTATTCATTTTTATTCATTCATGTAACCTATTTATTGCAAAACAACCATTTTCATGTTTTTAATATAATAAATAATTTCAATATGTGAATTGATGGTATTAATATGGCAGCAATCTTCATTTCTTCACTTCTAAAAGGAGCCAGATAGGTATATTTACAGTGAATACTGGCTTTTCTTTGCAATCATATTTTCTTTATGGGTGATAGTTTTATATAATTTTGTGTAATTTGGAAGATTTCTTATTAATTTGACCAAGCTCGTCTAGTCTGTCTCCTTTCAGTATATAGTACTTCTTGTTATATTTTCAAAAGAATACTTTATAAAGAAAAATTATTCAGCAAATAAAGGAAATGAAAACCCCAATGGATATTGTGTAAGAATAGAATTGTATCATTACCAATGAAATATTTTTTCCTATAAACAAAATGAGGAACCAGACTAGGAAGAATTAAGTATGCTTAAATGTGCTGAGATCTTGGAAATTTAACTATACGAAGAACACAGATCACTGCATATGTTTAAAGGGTATAACTTTCTTATTCTCTACATTCACTGAAATTTGGAGTAGTACCAAGAATGTTTTGATCTTTGTGACCTTTGAACTCAGTGGTAATGGAAGAGACACCTGGAAGTATCTTGTAGCTGTGGTGGCTGTATCTCAAGTATGAAAAGAGAGAATATAGGGTCAGTCCACCGTGGACTTCATGGTGGGCCAGTGGTGAGTATGAGCCTTGAGGACTGGGCAGTAGTTTGGAAACTGGGGTAGTGGATGTAGTGGAGGGCTGCCCAGAAGCCCTTCCAGCAGAACACCCACATTGCCCAGCTGCAGGGGAGGTTGACTGCTGACAGATCTCATTGTCCGTCTCTGAGAACTGCCCTTTGCTAAGGGTTATGCCCCCTCCCTGCGGGAATCACACCTGCAGTGACTGGGCAATGTGGGATAGATTGTACAGCCCCTGGATACAATTACGACATCCCTGAAGGGCCACTGGTGCTCTAGAGTGTCACGTGGGATCACTTGAGACCTCAGCTATGGAACTTCATCATGGTTTAACTTATCCCTGTGCTCAGCCCTGCACCCCTCACCTTCTTACAGTCTTCCTGAGAGCTCCCCAAATGTCACACACAAAGCTCAGTGTTTCATTTGTTTCTGGGATATCTGATTTAGTACAGTGTTAGGCTTTCCAGGCAGAAGGTGACTTTGGGAAGTAGTGAGATGTCCATTTTGGCTAGTGTGTTGGGTTGCGTATATGGGCAAAGTGAGGCAGAAGTTTGGAGAGGATTCGCTATGGTAGATAAGGGGCAGGGTTGGGGCTTGGGGGGGATTGGCATTTCTGAGCATGGGGCAGCCTTATCACCAGTTTAGGTCAAATTATCAAATTTTTCTTTGTTGTATCTCAGGGACTATATTATAATAAGAAATATAACTGGAAGAAGTCAGTTTATAATATGCTCACTTTAGGTGCAAATACCATCCCTCATAGCTTAGTTGGTAAAGAATCTGCCTGCAATGCAGGAGACCCCAGTTCGATTCCTGGGTTGGGAAGATCCCCTGGAGAAGGGAAGGCCACCCTCTCCAGTATTCTTGGGCTTCCCCTGTGGCTCAGCTGGTAAAAAATCCTCCTGTAATGCTGGAGACCTGGGTTTGATCCCTGGGTTGGGAAGATCCCCTGGAAAAGAGAAAGGCTATGCACTCCAGTATTCAGGCCAGGAGAATTCTATGGACTGTACAGTCTATGGGGTCACAAAGAGTCGACTGAGCGACTTTCACTTCACTTCCACCATCATCAATGGGCCATTCCTTTTTGACATTTTTTCTTTTCTTTAAGAAATAGGATAGATTTGAGCATATGCTTCACATAGGCAAACTCCACATGCATTTGTAAAATAGCTGGAAAGGGTTAAAGCTATTGTCTCTTCCCTTTATAGTACTTATCCCTATTTATGTTGCATCATGTAGGATCTAGTTCCCTGACCAGGGATCAAACCTGAGCCCCCTGCGTTGGGAGTGGGAAGTCTTAACCACTGGACCGACAGAGAAGTCCCTACAGTACTTATAGCTATTTATGAAAAACCTATTATGTACCAGAGATTATTTATGTATTTCTTAGTTTCACAACAACACTTCAAGATAGTATTCAAGTCCCAATTTTAGTGTTGGAGAACATGAGACCTACAAGATAAGGGACTTGCCTAGTGAATTAGGGGTAGAAAAGGGATTCAATTCCAGATTTCTTTAACTTGGAAGCTCTTGCTGTTCAAGTCAGATGAGCTGGTCCCATGCAGCCCATGATCTGGGCCTCGTGCTCTTGAGTGCTGACTCATTAGGCCTAAGTGATGACCAAGACATGTGCTTATTAACCCTTAAAATCATCTGTTCAATTAACTGAAGCAGCTGTTCAATAGCTTAGCAATTGACCCAAACTATTCCTTCTTTAATAATGATAATAATCATAGGAAGCACTTTATTTTTATAATTTTCAAAGCCCTTTTTATGTGTCATGCTGTTTAAGCTGTGTGTTAGGTTGCACAGAGCATGATCCTCTTTCTACATGTAAAGGAAATGAGGGTCAACCAAGTTCATGTCCTGACATTTACTTGGCTTAAAAGGGGCAAGACCAGGTCCTGAGGCCTGGTGGTCCCTTTTGTGCTCTGCATTACTCTTCCTAAGTCACTAACTTAAGGATCTGAGAAGGAATGGGAGGCTCTAAGGCAGATGCACCTCTTACTTTCCTTGACCTTTGTTGAACTGCAATGCTCTGTAGATACACTGAGATTGTCTTTTGTCTGTGAAAGATTCACCAGCCAAGAAATAAAAATGGCATGTTTGAAGTGATTAAAAGTGAGGTTTGACTATATTTGCTGGGTAGATACTCGGATTCTGGCACCTTTATACTTGACTATAATTATCTCTAATTATCATTCCATTCTGGTGGATGCTTTCTACTTCTATAAAATCCTGATCTTTTCCCCTCATGTCACCTGGAGGGCCCTTTTTTCTAAACTCCCTAGGATTGTCACTTAAAGTTGATTGCCATGTCTCACCAGCAAAAAGTTCCCAGATTATTGAAACAAGCACTTTCTTCTCTATACTTGGGCTTTCTGTATCATTGCTTACCTGGCACTTTCTACTTTAAGAATAAAAAAAAATTTTTTTTTCCTTCTGATCTCATTTTATCCAACAACAATGATTTCTAAGTAGTGTGTTTGTTTTGGATTCCTCGCTTTGCCATATACTTGGTATTTGTTAGCCACAATCCTGCAAGAGAAAAGATTCAGGGTGGGGACTCTCTGTAACTCAGAAAACTGGGATGTGTTCAGAGTAGCTGGGATGGGGGTGGGCAGAAGTGTGGGGAGAGAGGGGAATAGCAGGGGAGGGACAGAAATGGCTTTCATGAGAAAATGCTTTCTTCTGGCTCACAGAAGGCAGACATGGAGGTTTCTCTGTTGAGAGAAACTTCTCCTTTTTCTGCAAACTCCATGAAAGTGAATTGCGTGTGAGGGAAAAATGATCTCACACCTTGCTCTGCTTTCCATGAAGTAAAAACATCGTGGTGGAAAATTTAAAAGGAAAGCAATTTGATTTCTCTATTTCCCTTGCCATATATTTTCAATCTTACTCAACTGTTGGACCAAGCCTGCTAAGTATCTGTCCTTATTTACCTCATTTGTATTTCCCAACGACTTTATTTAGCAGCTTGCTAAATATAATGCTCCCTCACCCTGTATTTTTTTTTTTTAAACATGAAAGATAAGATAGGAAGTAGTGACATAATTTCTCTGGATTCACACTGCAAGTTAACAGCAAAGACTGGGGCTGGATAAGATCTCAGACCCACTCTTTCTCAGCTCAGCTTTAGGGCACAAATAGTAGAAGATGGACCATACCTCCAGGGTGAAATGTTTATCAGGATTAATAATTCAGTTACATAGAAGTGGGCTGGGCAGCCCCCAGCGAAAGGTCAGATCTGGCCCACTGACTGTTTTCTTGTGGCCTGACCTGAGAGCTAAAAGTGGTTATTTGCATTTTATAAGATTTTTTAAAATCAGAAGGAAAATAGTATTTCATAGCACATGAAAGTTATATGAAATTCTACTTTTGTGTCCATGGTACAGTTGCATTGGAACACAGCCACACTTGTTTGTTTATCTATTATCCTTGGCTGCTTTTAGGCTATAATGGAAGAGTTGAATTGTTACAACAGAAACTTGAAAAGCCTAAAATAGTTTATAATTTGTAAAGTAGATGGGCTGCTAAGCCTAAAATATTTATTGTAGGGCCCTTTACAGAAGAAGCTTGCTGACCCTGGATATAGAAGATTTTGAGGGATGAGGCATATTAATTTTTGACTCATACCTAAAGGCCAGTGTCTGTCAGCAATGGGAAGCAGAGGAGGGTGGGACAGTAGATGAATCTTCTACAGGAAGATTCCTATTTTTCTCAGAGTGTGTTTCATATGAATCCCCAAGTACATAAGGACTCCTCCCTTTTTTTTTTTTTTTTTAAAGTCGATTCTGAGTTTTTCAGTTATGGGAAAGGAAAACGGTACTCAGAGAAGCTTAGTGACTTCCTGGAAGTCACATAGCTGGTCAGTGGTGTAAGTCCAGATCTTCTCTTTCAAATCCAGGGTGCTTTCAGTTACAGCATGCTTGTGTAAATTGGGGTAGCCGGAGAGAAGCCAAGGGGGAGAGTTTTTCCAGGCCTGTGTCACCAGCGTCTCCCCTAGTACTCCCTTAACTCTACCACTCTTGTATTCTTAGTGTGGTCTTCCTGGTAGCTCTAATGGCCCATGTGGTCACATCTTATATTATCAACTAGAGGATGAGTCCTTCGGACAAAGGGTTTTCAGATTTAACAAGTTAAATACATAATATCCAGTTAAATTTGAATTTTAGATAAAGAAATTCTTTTTTAGTATATGATGTCCCATATAATATTTGAATCTATTTGCATGAGGTACATTTTGAAAGTTATATTAAAATTGTCTGTTGCTTATCTGAAATTCAAATTTAACTGGACATCCTGTATTTTATCTGATTATCCTTCTTTTGAGGGAAGGGATCAGGGACTTCCACGTTCATTGCACTATTATTCACAGTAGCCCCTTGCCCTTCTAGTGTTCCTGGTAGACATTACTCACCAACACAACATTTAGTCCTGCTGAACCCAGTGGGACCTTCCAGTCCTCAACTAGATGGTGAAGGAAGGTATGACCCATTGATTGGAAATGACATATAAAATAAAAACCATTTCTCACCCTAGATTTAGACACATTCTTTTAAGGAAATACTTGGGTCATCTGGAAAGAGAAAAAAAAACAAGTTATGTAATAAAATGATAGCATATCTGCTGCATATCTTCTGATTACTCCCTTTTAGATTCAGGGTTCAGCCTTCTCCTCCTAGCTCTGTGCCCTGGGAGGCTGATCTGTGGACTGCTTTCTTGCCCTGGGCTTCCTGTGCTGGGCTTCCTGTTGTAATGGGCCAGTTGGAGGCATCAGCAGATCAGGCAATTAGATAAGAGTGATTTTGGAGTATTTATTCCCCTAACTGCCTTCCTGTGGGGACAGTGTGGATTATCTGGGTTCCCATGCTATGAATCATAGCCTTTGCCTCCTGTTAGGGACCCTCTCCTTACAATTATCTCTTCTTGGAAGCAGCTCCTTCCCACTGCCTCTTCAGGCCTAGGGAGAGTCAGGGGACTCCAGCCATTGCTAGCCCCAGAGGTTACTCTATTCCTTGTTTCCCCATACCTTGACTGCTCCTCTGAAAAGAGTCTCTTTATCATAAACTCTCCTCATATTACACAATTTGAGTGTGCCATTATTTTTTGCTGGGACTTGTTCTCATGTATCTGTGAAATAGTATCTGGATGCCCTCTCTCTAGGCCTTTCTTCTTAGAGACAATTGCTACAGGGATAATTTAGGACAGTGCTCTTTAAAGCAATTGTTTAATCTCACTTCTATACCAGACACCAACTCAGACCCCTCTGGGGTGAGTCATTCTATTTGTGTGGGTGGGGTTAGTTAAACTCTCTAAAGAGTAAGAAAGATTATCTTGATAATGGTGACAGAATTTTCTCAAAAGTCCAAGTGCATAGGCCCCAAATAAAATAAACAACCAAGAAGGCGTGTGCATTTAGATGCCTTGGACAGTGACCCACAACTCAGCCCTTCCTTTCTGGGCAGGATGTGGTCAGAGTACTATATACAGTTAAGAAATTTCCCTTCTGAGCTTCTTTATCTTGTAGTTTGGTGTGGACGAAATCAATTCCAAATAATACCTAGAATTTGAGTGCAGAATTAGTAGAAGAGATTTGGAAGAATCAGGATAGCATATTAATTTTCCTTCTGCCCCAAAGACTGTTAAAAATGATTCTTAGCAGAATTCCCTTCCTTTATTTTGGACTGAGTTTTTATGGCATGGGATGATAGACTGGGGACTCACATGGACTTCTGCCTTTCCAGCATCATGCTCGTAAAACTCCTTTCTCCCCTCATGTCCCTCACATCCTGAAATACCTTTCTACCCAGAAGTTCTGTCACAATTCCAGAAATCCCTGTGATTAGCACTCTTAAAGGTATTATTACAGAGTGCTCCATTTTGCTGGGTTAAGGCATCATTTTGTGGGAAAGGAGATGACATCTTGTCAGGATTATATGTATATGGATGGTTTAATTGGTTTCCATCTAGTATCATGTGCAGGGAGAATGGGGTAATAGGAGTCCTGGTTGGGAAGGAGGTAAGCTAAGGTGTGAGGCATACAGGATCACTCAGGAATGGCAGACCTGCTATGGACAGCACAGAGGTAAGTTAGATGACTAGGGAGCCCAGGATGCCTGAGTGTGCTGGGTGTAGTTAACACTGTCATCAAAGGATGAACTCTGCTGAAACATGACAACACAGTCTATGTAAAATGTTTAGGTCAAAGCTTAATAAATATATTTCCTTTCCTCCTTCATTCATAATGTGGCTGAAAACTGTCCCAGGTGTCCCAGATTGTCAAGGATACCTAAACATGTGTCTGATCTTAAAGAGCTAAACTGGTATGATAAATCAGAAGCCAGAATGGCAATCATCTGTCAGGCTGAGGAATTAATTGATAGTGGCTGCATGAAATGTCGTGTTGATAAGGAGTGTGAGGTGGCATCCAGTCTTAATGAATAAGGATGGCACTGTTGATTAGTGGGCTTGTGGGCATGGTAGGGGGAGGTGATGTCTGTGCTGCACATTTTCCAGGCCTAGCAAGGGTCTTTCCCCCCTTTAATGCATAATAAAAATCTAATTTCTGGATGTCCAGGGGCCTTAGACTGGCTTCAGAATCCCTAGTATTTGCCTCCTGGGAGTTTACTGTCACTGGATTAGTTTATGCATGGAAGGTATATTTGCATGAAACTTTTCATTTATTCCTATGATTATGTCTTAGTTTGGGGATTTCAGCTGAGGTCTAATGGCCCAAGGGACTTTGTCTTCAAAAAGAGTGGCTGTTAAGGGGCACATCTTCATATGCTTGTTTTCTCATTTCATACTTCCAAACTAGGTCAAGTCTGAGTGAAGCCCTTGGCGCCATCCCTGACTCCTCTCTTTCCCCGTGCAACCTGTCAGTAAGATCTGACAGAGTATATGCTGATATGACCACTTTTTATTACTCGCACTGTCACTACTCCAGTCTACCCTCTGCCGTCTCTTGTCTGCTGTCATAGAGTCCCATTGGCTCCTTGCTCTCTTTCTCCCTTCAGTCTGTTCTCCATGCAGATTTTAAAAACATAAAAATACCACTCACCTGCTTAAAATCCTCAGTGGTTTTGCAACACACTTGGAGTAAGATCAGAATGCTTCACCATGGCCTCAGCTATCCACACAGTCTATGCTCTGGCCCCTGCCTGTCTCTTTGGCCTTATTTCCTGCTACTCTCTTCCCCTCTCCTGCTCTTTAAGTCACCCTGGCTTACTTTCTGTTTCTCTGTCTTATCAAGCTCATTTCCACCATGGCCCCTTGGCCAGGTATGTTCTCCCCATAGATCTTCATGAGGCTTTTTCTCTCATTCATCTAGGTCTCCTTCAAATGTTACTTTCTTACTTGGCCCCTTTATCTGAATTGACAACCCCATCCCCATGTTACTCCTCATTTTCTAACTTTATTTTTTTTGTTGTTGTTCATTACTACTGGCTATTATATTGTTTTTTGTTTATGTGAATATTTTCTCTCTTTTTTTTTCTGGAATGTAAGTCTTTGAGGACAGGGACTTTTGTTTGTTTAATGTTGTATCCCTATGCCTAGAAGAATGTCTAGAACATAGTAAGTATACAGAAAATATTTATCGAAAGGATGAATGGATTTTTAAAAGTAAGGGATCTTCTTTAGGCTGTGGGATTGCATATCAAGTCATGTGGATGTTCAAGGTAGTGGCGCTTGGGGAGATGAGGCAGCAATCCTTGCCAAGGAGTGTGGCACCTGGTTGGCCAGGTCCAGACTGATAGGCTGATGCAGGAGCTTTAAGGCAGCCAGGCCATGAGAAAGCATAGAGCTTCCAAGGAATTGTGAATCAATGCCAGAATCTAAGTGAATGAGCACAACAGCAGCTATGAGTTTCTAACACAAAGAGGTTAACACTGAGGCACTTTCTATTTCAGATGGAAAGCTTCCTAAATGCTTATAGTTGAAACAGGGCCATGGCATAGGGCCTGAGTAGGTTCTGAAGTTGAGCTCAGTTTAGAGATGGTAAACTGATTCATCCAAGGAGAGAGGAGATAGAAGCCTACCTGCTATGAAACCATCATTGATCAATCCATTTAATTCTGCAGAATCTAGGGAGAGACTCAAGCTTTCCAAAACCATCTCCTGACATACTATAACCCCCACCTTGCAGACATCCCCCTCCAAAAAAACCCCACAATTTTTAGGGGAGATGTCATGGTGCTGATAGTCCCCCAGAGGCCAGTGAGTTCTGTGGCCCACTCACTTCTCATGTTGGGGAACTCCACTCAGCAGCAGGGGCCTCTGTGCTGGCCGGGAATCCCCACTGTAGCCGTCTCTGTGGGGCTGAGCTGCAAACTGCTTTTCAGATTTAGCACACAACCTCATGAGAAGGCAAAGTTGTATTGTCTCTGATGAGACCCAAAGCAAATGATGCTGAAATATCTGGGAAATGGGAAGATTATTTCTAGAGGTTGGAGATGCCCTCTGGAAAATGCCCAAGCTGGAAGTGTAGCAGGCACTGGCTTTTGTGTGTCCCCATCCCCAATTCTATTTGCTGATTCCTAATATTCTATACAGAAAGTACATTGTGTGTGTTCATAACCTAGCTCAACATGTGAGGGTAAATAGAAAAGAGACTTGGCGTGGCTTTCAGAGGAAGTAAGGTGAAGATTCTTCCCCACCAACCTAGTAAGTAAACCACTTAGGCTTTTCATGACTCAGAAACCACAGACCCCACAGCTAACATGCATCTATTCATTCTGGTCTACAAATATTGATTGAGAGTCTCTTGTGTGTGACTAACACAGTGCTTGGGTTGAGGACGTAATGGTAAAATAAGATTCACTCTCTCCCCTCAAAAGTACTTAATCCCACTGTAGTGTAGTACATTCTACAACATGGAGGGCAGTATAATCTAGTAGTTAGGAATGTAACACGCTGAGTTTTGTTACTGTCTGTATGACCTTGGACAAGTCCCTTCCTTTCTGTGAGTTTCAGTTTTCTCATCTGTATTTCAAGAAAATTACCCATACTGTGGGATTTGATAAAATAATTAACATTAAGTGGTTAGCTCATGTGTCAATAAGTATAAGTTATGATTCTGGTTATTATTTTATGATAAGAGTAGAGACTGTTGTGGCACATTATTATATTGAAATGCCATATTTCTAGGCAAATGCATTTCTATCCAGGGCCACTCCTGGAAAAAATTAAAATAATTTTTATCACTCTAAAAAATTAGAGTAATAGAGAGAGAAGCTCAATCTACTGAACTTCTCTCAATAGACTGACAGATTGGAAGGAATCCAAGCAAGATACACATGTAATATTGTCATTGATTTAGACCATTATCCTTCTTGGAGATGTTCACATCTCTCCCAAAGAATGATGTTATTTCAGGTATCAGTAAAAACTGCTTTTTATGGAAATAATGAAAGAGCTTGATATTTATGTAAATAGGGACAGATTGACAACTAGTCTGAGAAATTGACTCATGAATACATGGAAACTTGGATCATAACAGAGATGACAACACAAATCTGCAGAGATAGAAAGAACTATTCAAGTGCTGGGATAATTGGCTGTGAAAAAAAAAATTATCCCTACCTCACACTACATACACAAGCAAATTCCAGATAGAATTAAGGCCTCCATATTAAAAGGAAAGTTTAAAATTTTGAGGAGAAAACAGAGAACATTTAAGCACAGGGAACTATGTCTCAAAGAAGAGGTTTTAAAATATGACTAAGTTGAAATATTATACTTTGTACCAACAAAGAAACAATAAAGAAAGTTAAAATATGAACTGTAAACTGAAAGAAGATATTTATAATTCCTGTAAGTAACAAATAATTCTTTATAAAAATTTATATTTTTGATTCCTACAAATCAATAAAAAAGATAATCCAAGAAAAATGGACAAATAATATGAATTGGACAGTTGCAGAAAAAGAAAGAGCTCAATCTCACTAATGATAAGGGGAATTCAAAGTAAAATCATAGTGTGATACCATTTTACACTCCTCTTGTTGTTGTTCAGTCACTAAGTAATGTCTGACTCTTTGCAACCGACTGCAGCACGCCAGACTTTCCTGTCCTTCACTATTTCCCAGAGTTTGCTTAAACTCATGTCCATTGAGTTGGTGATGCCATCCAACCATCTCATCCTCTGTTGCCCCCTTCTCCTCATTCCCTCAGTCTTTCCCAGCATCAGAGTCTTTTCCAATGAGTCAACTCTTCCCAATAGGTGGCCAAAGTATTGGAGCTTCAGCTTCAGCATCAGTCCTTCCAATGAATATTCAGGATTATTTCCTTTAGGATTGACTGGTTTGATTTCCCTGCTGTCCAAGAGACTCTCAAGAGTCTTCTCCAGCATCACAGTTTGAAGTCATCACTTCTTCAGCACTCAGCCTTCTATATGGCTCAACTCTCACATTTGAATATGACAGTTGGAAAAGCCATAGCTTTGACTATATGGACATTTGTCAACAAAGTGATGTCTCTGCTTTTTAATACAGTTTAGGTTTGTCATAGCTTTTATTCCCAAGAAGCGAGCGTCTTTTAATTTCATGGCTGTAGTCACCATCCACTGTGATTTTGGAGCCCAAGAAAATAAAGTCCATCACTGTTTCCATTGTTTTCCCATCTATTTGCCATGAAGTGATGGGCCCAGATGCCATGATCTTCATTTTTTAAATGTTGAGTTTTAAGCCAGCTTTTTCACTCTCCTCTTTCACTTTCATCAGGAGGCTCTTTAGTTCTTCACTTTCTGCCATTAGGGTGGTGAAATCTGTATATCTGAGATTATTGATATTTCTCCTGGCCGTCTTCATTCCAGTTTGTGCTTCATCCAGCCTGGCATTTTGCATGATGTACTCTGCATATAAGTTAAATAAGTAGAGTGACAATGTACAACCTTGACATACTGTTTTCCCAATTTTGAACCAGTCTGTTGTTCCACATCTGATTCTAACTGTTGCTTCTAGACCTGCATACAGGTTTCTTAGGAGACAGGTCAGGTGGTCTGGTATTCCTGTCTCTTTAAGAATTTTCCATAATTTTTGTGATCCACAGGGTCAAAGGCTTTAGCATAGTCAATGAAGCAGAAGTAGATGTTTTTCTGGAGTTCTCTTGCTTTTTCTATGATCTGCATCTATGATGTAGGCAATTTGATCTTTGGTTCCTCTGCCTTTACTAAATCCAGCTTGAACATCTGGAAATTCTCAGTTCATGTACTGTTGAAGCCTAACTTGAAGGATTTTGAGCATTACCTTGCTAGCATGTGAAATAAGTACAATTGTGCAGTAGTTTGATCATTCTTTGGCATTGCCTTTCTTTGGGATTGGAGTGAAAACTGACCTTTTCCTGTCCTGTGGCCACTGCTGAGTTTTCCAAATTTGCTGGCATATTGCGTGTAGCATGTTAAAAACAGCATCTTTTAGGATTTGAAATAGCTCAACTGGGATTCCATCACCACCACTAGCTTTATTCATAGTAATGCTTCCTAAGGCCCACTTGAAATCATACTCCAGGATGTCTGGCTCTAGGTGAGTGACCACATCATCACGGTTATCTGAGTCATTAAGGCCTTTTTTGTACAGTTCTCTGTGTATTCTTGCCATCTATTCTTAATATCTTCTACTACTGTTAGGTCCTTACCGCTTCGGTCCTTTATGGTGCCTATCTTTGCACCATCTCTAATTTTCCCGTCCCATCTCTAATTTTCTTGAAGAGATCTCTAGTCTTTCCCATTCTATTGTTTTCCTCTATTTCTTTGTAAAAACACCTAGTGAAAATATCAAAAACAGGCCCGGACAGGGCAAATATTAACTGGGGGACAATTTGGATTTGGAGGAAAGAAAAGAGTAGGCAGTGGTTTGTTGTTGGAAGGCTTAAAGATTTCACCAATATGATAAAATGTTATTGTTAAATCTAAGTGGTTGACAGTATATACACAAATGTGTATACATTTCCATATGTTTGATGTTTTAAAATTTAAGAACAAATGGAAAAGAACTGTCTCCCTTTCTTGATGCTGAGACTGACCTTCCCTACAGCTTTTCCAGTTAGCTTTCCAGGTTGGTAATGAGTGTGGGGGTCAGTTTGTTTCCAACAGTACCTTGTGGATCTGCAATATGAAGTTTAGCTCTTTGTCATGTTCTCTTCTTTTCTGAGGACTGGGTTTATCTACGTAAGGGATGTCATGTATGGGTATCACTTCCCTTCACAGAGGGGCTGGCCGAGAGGTAAAAGGGCCTGAAAGGGTCTGTGTTGTACTCCCAGGTTGTATCCCTTGTCTGGCCACATCCAACCAGCTGCTGCTGCTGCTAAGTCACTTCAGTCGTGTCTGACTCTGTGTCACCCCATAGACGGCAGCCTACCAGGCTCCCCCGTCCCTGGGATTCTCCAGGGAAGAACACTGGAGTGGGTTGCCATTTCCTTCTCCAATGCATGAAAGTGAAAAGTGAAAATGAAGTCTCTCAGTCATGTCTGACCCTCAGTGACCCCATGGATTGCAGCCTTCCAGGCTCCTCCGTCCATGGGATTTTCCAGGCAAGAGTACTGGAGTGGGGTGCCATTGCTTTCTCGGCATCCAACCAGAGTGCTTGCTAATCCAGATGCCTGTGGAGGAGCCAATTTTTTAATTTGATTGTGTAGTAGGTGGTGCCTTTTTCTATTTGTACAAAAGCAGCCTAGAGTAAAAGCAGACCTGACTTAGGATATTAAGGCCACTTCTCGGGTTTCCTACCCCTATTAGGGTAGGTATTAACTAAGAGAATGGGGTCAAAAGCATGCTTACTCTGCCCAAGACAGTCTGAGAGGATGGAGGAGGATCCAACTTGTTCACTAGTCTATACTTCAGTTAACATTCCTCAACATTCCTTAAATCTGCAGCACATGGGAGCAAACCAGGTCTTACTCACCTTCCCCCTTCTAACCCAGAAGCACTCATGTGAAGACCACCTAGCAAATTTTTAAAAAAAATTTGTGGGCATTTTCTGATGACCTTGAATGGGAAGGCATAGTTGATGAATGATGAATTAGTTCTTGGCTGGGAAGGCAGATGTAGGTGCTGGATAACAGCTATTTGAGGTGAATTGTTCTGACAATTAATTTCATCTGGTGTGTTTATTTAGCATCTGCTTTGGATTAGATATTACATAAGACAGACTGTAAAATAATCTTGACAAAGCTAATTAATTAATGATACTTACAGACATAGCACACCTCCATTTTCATTCCCTGGCTTGAAAGAACGATGATGATAATCTTCACTCATATGTAGACACGGCAAGAAACAAGATGAACAATGAGCTATTGAGTGCAAACATATTTATTGGGTTGGCCAAAAGATTCAGGCCTTTCCATAACATTTTATGGAACTTAAAAGCTGTAAGTTAAATTTGGTACAGTCCAGATTTGGTAAAGAGTCAGATTCATTCACTGGTCCAATTTTCCTTCCAACCAGTCATCCAAGAAGCATTCATTGAACCCCTACTGTGTGTTAGGTGCTATATAAGACTGAATAATATTTTTTTTTCTTCTCTCAAGGAAGTCAGACACTCAGATAAATTATACTCCAATGTTTTAAAGGCAACAAGAGAAAGGAACGCAGGAGACTGAGATTCTTAACTCAGCAGCTGGTGAGGGTATGTGCATGAGTCAGGGAAGACTGCTTGGAGGAGATGATTTCTGAGCTGGATTCAAAAGGCTGAGTAGGGCCTGCAGTAAGGAAAGGCATTTCGGTAGAGGAAGCAGCCTGATCAAAGGTGCTATGAATGGAATTTTTTTTTTTTTTTTGGTCCACCCAGATGCCCTTTTTCTTTTCCTGGATAAAACTTTTTGGGGAATTCCTTCACCTGTGTGTGGAACAGTCTTGGTAGAACTGCCAGAGTCCTGAAACCTAAGTTTGAGGCAGCTGAGCCAACCTAGGGCTGTGGAACTCTCTTGCCCAGAAATTTGATTCTTTAGCCCAATTATTGCAAAGAAGGAAAATGGTTGTTGCAGGGCCCTGAAAATATTGTTCATACCTACTGAATTGGTCCCAGACCTGCTCTGGTTCTCAACTTTTCTGCTGGTTCTATAGTTTTTCCCTTCAGATCTGTGAATTATCTCACATTCTTCCAATGAAATCTTTTTTGCTTATTATCTAGAATCAGTAGCTGTATCTTGAAACTACAAACCCCTAACTGATACAAGAAAAAAATTCAATGGTGGAAGCTATAAATAGAAGTTTAGAAAGTTTACTCTTTATTTTCCACAACTCCTTCCAAAAAATTTCTAAACTCTTCAGAGGTAAGAGGTAAGAAAGAGAGAGAGAAGAGAAGGAAGGAAGAAAGAAAAGAAGGAAGGGAGGGAGGGAGGGAAGAAAGAAAAGAGAAGAGAGAGAGAGAAAAAGAAAGATTGATTGCTCTATCAATTATGCTGTGATAAGGCATCTTCCCAGATAGACATGTGATAGAAAGGTAAGTTCCTGGGAATGGATGGGTTTGCAGGGAGAATCATATCATTTATTGATATCATTGATATCATTTTGATCATATCATTTATTGATATCATATTGATATCATTTAAACCTCTGCCACTGGCTGGCCTCTGTCTTCCATAGAATAGCTGTTACAAATAGCGTTCAGGGGAAAGAAGCTGTCTGATGCTCCTTCACACAGAACCCAGTAGGAACCCACCAGGGACCACTGTGCATTAACAATTTACCTGACTGGCCCTCAGGGCAGAACCGCAGATGGTGAGGATGTCAGATTCTGAGTCTGTAGCAGATTTAGCTTTTTAGCCTCTAGCCTCTAAATTCAATGTCTATTGCTGAAGTGAAAACAGTGAAAAACTTTGGCTTTTTCATTGTATTGTAATTACAGCAACATCTCTGATACAAATTATGACTCTTACTCTTCAAGGCAATTAGCATCTGGACAGCCACCAAGGAAACCTTTTCTAGGCTGCAGAGCAGTATCACTTGGTGCTCTCAGAAAACCAGAGCCTCCAGTTCATGAAGAAAAGAGGCTTTGCTCAATGTAGGAATGTGGAGAGGGCTCCCCTCTTCATAGCTGTGGCATCTAACTGAAAATACTTGAGTTCTCTTGAGATGTTATTGGTGGTTATAAAACTTTATTGTTATTTTTATTATTGTGTGTATCGCTATACTCAGTTTCCCTGCAGAAACACCATGGCAGTTTAGTTTGCAGGGAAGTACCTTATGAATTTATGTGAATTCTTTTCACTTAAATTTTTGCTTTCTTTTCCATTTGCCTGTTGGAGGCAGCCAATGGAGGATTTCCTTGGACAGATTTATAGAATGTAGCGTCTGAAAGAAAGCAATCAATCACAAATTCTGTAGTAGCTTTGGGAGAATCAGAATTTTCTCTCTCATGGTGAATACTGGCTCAAATACTCCCAAGTTGTTTCCAGTGTCAATCACAACTCTTGCCAGAGACAGTTTACAGGTTTGAACTGGTTTAAACCTAATGGAAAATATACTGGTTATTGAAAACTCAAGATGCTCATTTTGCTTTGACTTGATTCAGAGTTCAAGTTTCTCTCTTGGTGACTCTGCCCTCACTTGTGTTAGATTCATTTCCACCTCATACCCCTAGAAGCTCCAGGTTTATCCCATCACAAGGCCAAACCCATTAGAGGAGACGAAACATTTTAACCTCCAAATTCCTGTCCTTTGTAAAATTCACCATATTGGATCAACTGAGGTAACATGCCCATCCACCCTTCTAAGAATCACTATGACCAGGAAGGGCTATGATCTCACTGGCTTACGTACAAGGTAAGGGTGGAATCTTACACCCTGTGGGGTTGAAAGTCAGGGAGGATGGGTCACCAAAAACAAATCGGCAAACAAATAGTCCTAAGAAATCAGTGTTAGTGTAGAAAGAAAGGGAAATAGTTGCTGGAGAGGAAATTTTCAAATGCCCATTGTACCTCTTTACAGTCTGAGGCACCTCTAAGTATAATCTGAAGACCCCAAGGATAATAGAGGCCATGAGGTTTTTGCCCTGAGGTATTGCCTTAATCTTTGCCTGCTGCTACTCCTGCTAAGTTGCTTCAGTTGTGTCCGACTCTGTGCCACCCCATAGACGGCAGCCCACCAGGCTCCCCTGTCCCTGGGATTCTCCAGGCAAGAACACTGGAGTGGGTGCCATTTCCTTCTCCAATGCATGAAAGTGAAAAGTGAAAGTGCAGTCGCTCAGTCATGTCTGACTCATAGTGACCCCATGGACTGTAGCCCACCAGGCTCCTCTGTCCATGGGATTTTCCAGGCAAGAGTACTGGAGTAGGGTGCCATTGCCTTCTCCGTAATCTCTTCCAGCTAACCTCAAAGACTTAGATTCTTTTAAATAAAGACATGCATGGAGAGTCATAACCCTGTTGTGAGGGTGTGAGAGGGATAAACTAGCATATAATCAGCAAGTTTGTTCTGAAAGAAATTTCCCGATTGCTTGCAAATCTTCCCAGAGCATATGAAAATGAGTTCAATAGTTTTTTTTTTTTTTCCTAAAGGAATTTTGGAGTGTAGAGTTATGCAATCTAATAATTTTTACACTGGCTCCTGGAAATAACTAACAAGAAATCTCATTGACCAAAAGCCTAGTCTGTGCCAGGCTTGGTGCTAGATGCTTGGTCAATTATTTCTCACAACAGATCAGCCCACTGGGGAAGACAGTGTCATCTCCTTTACAATCAAGGTGAAGAAACGGCAGGTCAGGGACTGTAAGTAATTTTCTGGGCCTGGCAAGGGACCCCACCCTCTTCAGCCTCAGAGCTCCAGGCATTAACCATCAAGCTACATTCTCTGTAAGATTACACTTGCTGAGAAAATCCATCTGCGTTTCATCAGAAAACAACCTGGATGAGGAATTGTCTCTCTGTAGTGTTAGGATGCATTTTTACACCTTTTGCAGTAGGAAAGAGAGAATAGCACCAACATTTCTGGAACATCAACTGGATTAAGTAAAGGGAAAAATGCAGGGTAGTCTATTCGAAAATGAGTTTTGAGTGATTTTCAAGGCCTCTTATTAGATCCAGTTTGTGCCCCAGGCTGTACATAACAGCAGTCAGTGCCAATGCGAGTTAGAGATCAGCATTGGCAAGCACCACCTGGCTCCCCACCTGACTTGCAGCAGCTCCCAAACTCTAATGAAATGATGCATCAACAAGCTGCCCTGAGTCACTCCTGAAGTCTGTCCACACCAGCCTCTGCCACCCCCACCCCACAGAGACCACATTTACTAAGATCACCGAAGATCCTCCAACTTCTAAAGCTACTCAGAAGTTCTTGGCGCCTCTTTCTGATCTCTAAGGTGCCTGATCTGATGGACCACTTCTTGAAGCTCAGTGTGGGGAGATCCCCTGGAGGAGGGCATGGCAACCCACTCCAGTATTCTTGCCTGGAGAGTCCCATGGGCGGAGGAGCCTGTTGTATCACAGTCTACAGGGTCGCAAAGAGTTGGACACGACTGAAGCGACTTAGCATCCTTTATAGCAAGCAATAGCATCACTGAGGGGCTGTCTTCTCTTTTAGGACATTTCTAAGATAATTCTCATAATTGGTAGAAGGTCCTAAGGGTTCCAACTGAGGTTGATGACTGTGTTAATGACAAAGCAGGACCCTGAGTGATCCCACTTGTCCCAGTGTGTTCAGTATGCAGGAATTCCTTGAGATAGGTTCAATGGGAAATCTTAAGAACTTTGTAAATGACTCGATTCTGCAAAAAGATTGTTAAAAAAGAGTGCTTGACACACACATCTATTTATAACCCTTTGCCCAACTGTAAATGTGCTATAGAACTATGCTTATGTTTTGAAATTTGCTATATAGATTTTTGGGCTACCCTGGTGGCTCAGTGGTAAAGAACCCGCCTGCCAATGCAGGAGATGTGGGTTTGATCCCTGGGTTGAGAAGATCCCCTAGAAAAGGAAATGACACCCACTCCAGTATTCTTGCCTAGAGAATTCCATGGACCGAGGAGCCTGGTGGGCTACAGTCCATAGCATTGCAAAGTCAGACACAACTTAGTAACTGCACACGTCGTACAGAGTTTTGCCATCAATTTAAGGCAAGCACAGTTTATCTTCCCTTACTTTTGCTCTAAGAATCTACCAGTGTCCCTGTTGTTTGATTGTGATGAAATGACTGTGTTTATCAGTTATACATTGAATCACCTTGGTACTCTAATACTCACTTCTTTTGCTTTGATTTAAATCTTAGTTAAATTTTGGTTTGCCCCCTTCTCCTGTCTTCCATATGACAGTATCAGCATCCAGTCAGGAAAACAAAAATTATGCCAATTCTTTAAATAGAGAGACTTTGATAAAGAATTAAACGGGTATTAGAGGACTGAAAATATACAAAGGGGAATACCAAAGTATCACAGAAGTCTTGCTCACAGGAAGTAGCTAAGAGAACAAAGGGGAGAGGTTGGAATGATTGGGAACTTAGAAGCTTAGTGAAGGGGAATGAAGACCAAGGCCACTGAGGCGGGGCAGTGGCCAGTTGAGGCAGGTACCTCTGATGGAGTTCTGAGAGGGTAGAAGAAACTCTGGGGATGGAACTAGCAGCTATTGCTCGGATAAATGCCATAGACTAGACACAAAAATTAAAAACAAAACAAGAAAGAAAAATTGCTTCTCCCTTTCCTTCTAGTCTCCTTCTTCTGCCCCCATGAGCCACACCTTAAAGACTTCAGCTGGCAAAGGTGAAATATGGTTTTCCAGATCTGAGCAAAGCAAAGCACAGAATAGATTGCAACAACAAATAAGCACTTAATAAATACATGCCTCTGACAGTCCATTACCCATTCCCTCTCACTGTAATCTCTGAACTTTTCTCCAAGAAGCATCATTTGTTCAGAATTTTCATTTTCGAAAACCTTGTCAAGTCATTATTCCTAACCCATTAAAAATACCAAATACACATTTCTTTCATGACATCTTTCTTGACCGGAGGAAAAAGGACGGTTGTCCTTGAGCATTGTCTTGCATGCACTGCTCTTTAGCGTTACCTACCACTGTTTACAGCGATGAAATCCTTACTTTACAGCTGTGTTTCCTTTGTGGTGAAGTGTATATGTATATTTGTTATCGTCAGAATGACTGAATACAGGCTTGCCTTGATTTACTGCACTTCATTGTGCTTCACAGCTACTGCAGGTTTTGTTGTTGTTGTTTTGTTTGTTTTGCTTTGTATTGTTTTTACCAAATTGAAGGTTTTTGACAACACTGACAAACAATCAAGCAAGTTTATTAAGTTTATTGGTGCCATTTTCCCATAGCATTTGCTCACTTTGTGTCTGTGTCACATTTTGGTAATTCTCACAATATTTTAGACTTTTTCATTGTCATTATGTTTGATGAACCCTGGTGGCTTGAACAGTAAAAAGTCTGCCTGCAATGCGGAGACCCGAGTTCAACCCCTGGGTTGGGAAGATCCTCTGGAGAAGGAAATGGCAACCCACTCCAGTATTCTTGCCTGGAAAATTCCATGGACAGAGAAGCCTGGGGGACCTGCAATGGCCCTTGGGATTGCAAAGAGTCAGACACAACTGAGTGACTTCACTTTAACTTTTCTGTGATCAGTGGTTTCTGATGTTACTACTATAATTGTTTTAGGGCACCACAAACTGCACCCATATAACATGGCAAACTTAATTAATAAATGTGTGTGTTCTGACTACTCCACTGAATGGCTGTTCCCTGTCTCTCTCCCTCTTCTCAGGACTCCCTATTTCCTTAGACACAACAATATTGCTATTAGGCCAATTAATAATCCTGTAATGGCATCTAAGTGAAAGGAAGAGTCACATGTCTCTCTTTAGGAAAGGAAGAATTACTCTTTAAATCAAAAGATATAAATGATAATTAAACTTAGTGAGGAAGGCGTGTCAAAACCTGAGATAGGTTGAAAGCTTAGTCCTCTGTACCAGTTACCTAAGTTATGAATGTGAAGGAAAAATTCTTGGAGGAAATTAAAAGTGTTATTCCAGTGAAAACATGAATGATAACAAAGTGAAACAGCCTTACTGTTGATATGGAGGAAATATTAATAGTCAAGATAGAAGATCAAACCAGTCACAACATTCCCTTTAGCCAAAGCCTAACCTAGAGCAAGACCTAACTTTTGGGACTTCCCTGGTGGTTTGGTGGTTCAGTGTTTAAGAGTCCTCCTTGCAATGCAAAAGATGTGGGTTCAGTTCCTGGTCAGGGAACTAGAATCCCACATGTCATGGGGCAACTGAGCCCCGCATGCCACAACTGCTGAGCCCACAAGCTCCAGAGCCTGAGCAACCCTAGCAGAGAGCCCCTGTGCCGCAGCTAGAGAGTGCGTGCTGCAGTGAAAGGTCCTGCATGACACAACTAAGACCTGACACAGCCAAACAGGTAAATAAATAAATAGGTTTTTTTTTGAAAAGACCTAACTGTCTTCAATTCTGTGAAGGCTGAGAAGAAAAGTTTGAAGCCAGCAGAGGTTGGTTCATGATGTTTAAGGAAAGAATCATCTGCACATCATAAAAATGCAAAGTCAAGTAGAGAAGTGCTGATACAGAAGTGGCAGCAAGGTACATAGAAGATCTAGCTAAGATAATTAATGAAAGTAGGTACGCTAAACAACAGATTTTCAATGTAGATGAAAGAGTCTTATTTTGGAAGAAAATGCCAGGACTTTCATAGCTAGAGAGGAGGTCAATGCCTAGCTTCAAAGTTTCAAAGGACAGGCTGACTCTCTGTTAGGGACTAATGCAGATGGTGACTTTAAGTTGAGTCCAGTGTTCATTTACTATTCTGAAAATCCTAGGGACCTTAAAAATATGCTAAATTGACTCTATCTGTGCTCTATAAATGGAACAGCAAAACCTGGATGACAGCACATCTGTTTACAACATGTTTTACTGAATATTTTAAGCCCTTTGTTAAGACCAATTGATCAGAAAAAAGGTTTCTTTCAAAATATAACTGCTCATTGACAATGCACCTGGTCACCTAAGAACTCTGATGAAGATGCACAATGAAGTTAATGTTGTTTTTATACCTGATAACACAGCATCCATTTTATAGCCCATGGATCAAGGAGTAATTTCAACTTTGAAGCTTTATTATTGAAGAAATATGTTTCATAAGGCTATAGCTGCCATAGATAGTGATTCCTCTGATGGATCTGGGCAAAGTAAATAAAAAATCCTCTGGAAGGGATTCACCATTATAGATGCCGTTAAGAATTCTTGTGATTCATGGAAGAAGGAGGAGGTTATAGTTATTAATAACAAATATTAAATATCAATATTAACAGGAGTTTGTAAGATGTAGATTCCAGGCCTTATGGATGATTTTGAAGGGTTCAATACTTTGGTGCAGATGTAATGAAAATAGCAAGAAAACTAGAATTAGAAGTGGAGCCTGGTGATGTGATTGGATTTCTGCAATCTCGTGATAAAACCTAATGGATGAAGCATTGCTTCTTATGGATGATCAATGAAGATGGTTTCTTGAGATGCAAGCTATTCCTGGTGAAGATGTTGTGAAGATTGTCAAAATGACAACAAAAGATTCAGCATATTACATAAACTTAGTTGATAAAACAGTGGCAGCATTTGAAAAGATTGACTCCAATTTTAAAAGGAGTCCTGCTGTGGGTAAAATACTATCAAAGAGCACTGCATGCTACAGAGAAATCGTCGTGAAAGGAAGAGTTCATCAATGCAGCAAGCTCCATTCTTGTTTTATTTTAAGACACTGCCACAGCCATCCCAAACTTCAGCAAGCCACCCTTGATCAGTCAGCAGCCATTAATATTGAGGCAAGACCCTCTACCAGCAAAAAAGATTACAACTCACTTAAGGTTCAGATGATGGCTAGAGTTTTTTGGCAATAAAGTACTCTTCAATAAAGGCATGTACATTGGTTTTGAGACATAATACTATTGCAAACTTAATGGACTACAAGGCTAGTGTAAATATAACTTCATATGTTCTAGGAAACCAAAACAATTGTGCGACTCATTTTATTTATTGTGATATTTTGATATTTACTCTATTATGGTGGTCTGGAATAGAATCCAAAATATCTCTGAAGTGTGCCTATAGTCACCTCTCAGCCATGTGCAAGCTGCTTAATTATCTTTACAAAAGCACTAATGTTTCACTAAATTTCATTCAAATGATGAAATTAGGTCTGATCCTAAACATTTTGAGTCATTTATGGTTTAGAATAGCCTCTTTCATGTAAGTATTCAATCCAAATCAAGTGTTGTTATAATTAGCCACTGTCCCATTTAAAACGTCAATTTCCTGGTTTCTGTCCTTTCTCAGGTTTTTCCTTTCTGCCCTCTGGGATCTTGGGCTTGCCTGTGCATTTCCATTGCAGGAAGTGCTCCTGCAGGTGAGGGTATATGAGTGGAAAGGAAATTAATCAGCTAGGGTGGAGTCAAATTTCTCAGCAGGGCTCAGCCATTGGTTTCTTGCTGGTCTGATCTCAGATGCTGGTGATGCCTGCTGTTCTGACAGGAGGCTCTCTTAACCCAGATGATACCTGCTGGTGCTTTCTCATTGAGCATGTTGGATGGCCATCAGTTGTTTGACTGAAGTGTACATGATGTGTGCACATACGTGATGGTACACTCTAGCTGGAAAGTGTCAGGGCATCATTGGATAGTGCTACTTCTCTCTCCTCAGTCTTGGAGAGCAGTCTCCAGGGATCCCACTACTCTTCTTCTTCCAACAGTGGAAGTCTCTGGGACATAGCTAGCTTGCTTCTGCTGCTTTGTCACCTGCCGGTCTCAGGCATTTGATTTTGGGTTCATTTCTCATCCTTCTCTTGCTGCCCTCTGTTATCACAAGGGGCTGAACCTCTAGGCTATATTGTCCAGGCTCTTAGGTCAGCAAATGGGAGTGTTGACAGGAGATTGAAGGTTGCTTGTGGCATCACTGGCAACCCTGGGTTGTCCTCTGTGACTCCAAAACCATTGGAAGGGTGCTCTGTGGGGTCCAGACCCTGCACGCCAAGAACACCACATTGATCCTTTGTCTCTCCATCCTAGAGCTAGTTTTCATGTCTATTTTGCTAATTTCTAATTTGTCTGTTTGACTTTTGACTCCTTCATCACCTGTATAACAAATTCCCTTCTTAATTTCTTTTGTAATAAGTACTCAAGTGCCTTGTTTTTCTTTATGTATAGTCCCAGCCTGGCCTGGATCAATGGGAATGTTAGGAACCCCTCCACACCCAACTTGACTCTATGGAAAATGCATGGGTGATCTTTGCCAGTTCTCACTATGCTGCTGTGCCAGGGCAGGTTGGCAGATCCTGTCACCCAGGAAACCTCAGATGAGTAACTGGCTCCAGGTCTAATACTATGAAAATCACCTAAATTCAGGGGAGAAATGTCCAGGAATTGCAGTTTCCCATGCCACCACAAGGTCAAGATGCAAGAAGCTCCACTGTATCCTCTCCTTTCCTGGGTGCTTTTATTTTCCAGGTGGAACAGCCACCAACTCAGTTCTACCTTGGTCATACCTTGATGGGGATTAGGTAGATATGACTCTCAGACCTCTGTCTTCAGTAACTCCTGTAACTTCTGCTTGACCAGTGAATGAGGGACTAATAGGCTGGTCAGATAACCTGAGGAAGCCAGAAGGAGCCTCAAAAAATATTTTATGCCTTATGCTATACAGGTACCTGTGTAAGACCTGCCCAGAACTAAAGTATTAATGTATTCCTAGAAAGCTCAGACGGTAAGTTGTCTGTATGCAATGCAGGAGACCCAGGTTTGATCCCTGGGTTGGGAAGATCCCCTGGAGAAGGAAATGGCAGCTCACTCCAGTATTCTTGCCTGGAAAATCCCATGGATTGCGGAGCCTGGTAGGCTACTGTCCATGGGGTCGCAAAGAGTCGGACACGACTGAGTGACTTCACTTTCACTTTCAGAAAGCTATCATACTGATGTGTTGGATTAAGTTAATGAATACTAAACGAAATTTTATAGGGGCAGAAAAACATCACAAAAGGAAAACTTTCAGCCTTACAGGAATATGAATCTCAGAGAAAAGAGAGAAAGATCTTTTCCTCAATGATACTGTATTCCTAGATGTTTCTAATACCATCTGGTAGAAGTTAACCTCCTTTCCCAGTGACCTGCACCCCCATCATGCTAACATATGCTTCCCTGAGACTAAACTATACTCAAAAAAGGGCAGAAATGGTATGGACCTATGAGAAGCAGAAGATATTAAGAAGAGGTGGCAAGAATACACAGAGGAACTATACAAAAAAGATCTTAATGACCCAGATAACCATGATGGTGTGATCACTCATCTAGATCGAGACATCCTGGAGTGTGAAGTCAAGTGGGCCTTATGAAAAAAGCTAGTGGAGATGATGGAATTCCAGCTGAGCTATTTCAGATCCTAAAAGATAATGCTGTTAAAGTGCTGCATTCTATATGCGAGCAAATTTGGAAAACTCAGCAGTGGCCACAGGACTGGAAAAGTTTCCCATATCAAAGAAAGGCAATGCCAAAGAATGCTTAAACTACCACACAATTACATTCATTTCACATGCTAGCAAAGTAATGCTCAAAATTCTCCATGCCAGTCTTCAACAGTGCATGTACTGAGAACTTCCACATGTACAAGCTGGATTTAGAAAAAGCAGAGGAACCAAAAATCAAATTGCCAACATCTGTTGGATCATAGAAAAAGCAAGAGAATTCCAGAAAAACATTTACTTCTGTTTCATTGATTGCACTAAAACCTTTGACTATGTGGATCACAAAAACCTAGAAAATTTTTAAAGAGGTGGAAATACCAGACCACTGTACAAAACTTGTGAGACCTGTATGCAGGTCAAGAAGCAACAGTTAGAATCAGACATGGAACTACAGACTGGTTGAAAATTGGAAAAGGAATATGTCAAGGCTGTATGTTGTCACACTGCTTATTTAACTTAGATGCAGAGTGCATCATGAGAAACGCTGGGCTGGATGAAGCACAAGCTGGAATCAAGAATGCTGGGAGAAATATCAATAACCTCAGATACGCAGATGATACCACCCTTATGGCAGAAAGCGAAGAGGAACTAAACAGCCACTTGATGAAGGTGAAAGAGGAGAGTGAAAAAACTTACTTAAAACTCAACATTCAAAAAACTAAGATCATGGCATTCAGTCCCATCACTTCATGGCAAGTAGATGGGGAAACTATGGAAACAGCAACAGACTTTATTTTCTTGGGCTCCAAAATCACAGCAGATGGTGACTGCAGCCATGAAATTAAAAGACACTTGCTCCTTGGAAGAAAAGCTGTGGCAAATCTAGACAGCGTATTAAAAAGTAGAGACATTATTTTGCCAACAAAGGTCCATCTAGTCAAAACTATGGTTTTTCCAATAGTCATGTGTAGATGTGAGAGTTGGACCATAATGAAGGCTGAGTGCTGAAGTATTGGTGCTTTTGAACTGTGGTGTTGGAGAAGACTCTTGAGAGTCCCTTGGACTGCAAGGTGATCAAACTAGTCAGTCCTAAATCCTGAACATTCATTGGAAGGACTGATGCTGAATTTGAAACTCCAATACTTTGGCCACCTGATGTCAAGAGCCAGCTCATTAGGAATGACTCTAATGCTGGGAAAGGTTGAAGGCAGGAGGAGGAGGGGAAGACGGAGGATGATATGGTTGGATGGAATCACTGACTCCATGGACATGAGTATGAGCAAGCTCTGGGAGATGGTGAAGGACAGGAAAGCCTGGTGTGCTGCAGTCCATGGGGTTGTGAAGAGTCAGACATGACTGAGTGACTGGCCAACAACAACAATAGAGAGTCATTTATTGTTTTTTCATTTTTTGCCCAACCCTGATATCTCCCCAAGGCTTAATCACTAACAGGTACATTGAAAACCAGAGTGGCTCCGTGGAACCTTAAAATGAAGTCATTTGGGTAAAATAAAAACACATCCCCACTAACCGAAAAGAAACGAATCCCATTAGTTTTAACTCCATATGTTATGCTAGACACAGTGGATTAAAACTGTGACACCCAAACTTATCAAGTCTAGGCCTTGCCACAACCCCTTTAGTTTTATTTTTATTGTCTGAAATTCTCCAATGATTCAATGTCACTTTTTCTCTTTGGGACCATTAATTTTCATGGTTAGATAGAGATCAATAGTCATAGTTAGAAATTGGCATCTTTGGAGGAGAAATATGTTGTGCCTCTGTTTATAGATTGGATGACTCCTCAGTTAAGAAAATGGTGTGCTCTTTCATGACTGTGTTCATTGACAGTACCCTGAGCATTATTTTATTCTGTTGTGAAGATTCTGACAGTCTCTTGTAGTATCTTATCTATCACCAAGTTTTTTTCCTCTCCTTTAATGTTTGATCTCTGGAGTGGAACTTAATTTAAAAGGCCCTGACATGAGAAAGAATGGCCATGGCCAAGCCATTCTCCTTGGGCACGAAGGAAAGTGGTCAAGTAGCCAAACACCCAAGTCAAGGACCTAGTCTAGTGCCTGCCCCTCGATGGTATGGCTTCCAAAGTAATCAGTCTCAATTGGGGGCCTATGTGATAGTAAGGATTTTGATCTTACAAAATCTTGGACAAAGTTGGCAGTCATGTCCCTGAGCATGGTCACTGCCTGATGCCTGATTCAGAAGAAGAAAGTCCTTGGAGTCACTCTTCTGGGAGGGAAGAATTCATTTTATTCATTTATCTTTCAATAAATATTTTTAAGTGCCGGTAATAGGCCAGATACTATAAACATAGCATTTTCCCTCAGGGAAATTGTATTTGTGTGTGTGTGGACAAACAATAAAAATATCAACAAGAACACTATCTGTTATCTTTTAAATGGTAGTAAATACTATGGAGGACAATAAAGCAGGAAAGGTTGTGCCAGGGTATGTGAGTGGTAGGAAAGTTGCCTTCTTAAACAGAGAGGCCAGAGAAGGCATCACAGTCAAGTTGACATTTGATCAGAGGCCTAAAGGGAGTGCAGGGATAACCCACTCAGGTATTTGCGGGGATAGCAAACTGTCAGGCTCTTAGTGTAAAAGCAACTTGGTGGACCACGCTAGAAGCCAGGTTGGTGCAAGCCAAATGATTAGAGGAGAGAGTGGTCAGAGGTCAGTGAGGTCGTGGGGACTAGATTGGACAATCTCTTATTTGGGGTCTGCTAAATATTGTTATTTAATGTAACACAGGAATTCTTACTAATCATAAGTTTGAACTTACTAATTTTTGTTCACTGTATTTCATGGCTGGTTTCTTTTTTAATCCTATGTATTTTATGTATTTTAAAATGTTATTTTAAGAAAAAATCTGTAGACTTCAACCATCTGCCAAAAAGATTCACATCACAAAGAAGTTTAAGAATTCTTGATATAATGCCTTGAAGTGATTGCAGGACTTCAGCTTTTGCTCTGAGTCAGATAATAAATAGTCTTTCTGGCTGCTGTCTTGAGCATAGACTAAAGAGAGACAAGGGTAGAAACAGGGAGACCATTTAGGAAGTTATGACAATAACTCAGGAAAGATGTGATAGTGGCTTGAACCAAAGTAGTAGTAGTAGGTAGTGGGAGGAGGTCAAATCGTAGAGAGATTTTAAATGGGATTTCCTGATGGATTGGATTACAGCTGAGAAAGAAAAGAAATCAAGGGTGACCATGAGATTTTTGGCTTGAACTGGAAGGCTGAGTTTGCTTTCCTTTGAGGTAGGGAACTATGCAGGGGAGTCAGGGAAGTAGGATAAAGAAAAACCAGTTTTAGCTTTTGGACATCTTATGTTTGAAATGATTATTATATATCCTGGTGAAAATGTCATTAGGCAAGCTGGAGATATAAAGCTGGAATTACTGGTAGCAGTCCAGCCTGGAAATGCAAACTTGAGAACATCAGTTTATACCTGTGTGACTGGATGAGATTGTCATTGTGGAAAATGGGACATGAAAAAGAAATGAGTTTTGATGGCTGTGACCTGGGGCAATGTAAATATGTAGGATTTGTGAGGAGGAGAAGGAATCAACCAGGCAGAGTGGCCAGTGGTTTAAGAGGAAATTAGGAGAGTCTGATGTCCCCTGAACCCTAGAGAAGAAAAGGTTTCAAGGAGGAGTGGTTAACTGCTACAAGTTTCTCATACGTCAAGTCAGATGAGGAGACAGTTGGTCGTGGATGTAGGAACTTGAAAGATAGTTTGGCCGAGAGCTGGGACCAAACCCGCTGATATGGGTTCAGGAAAGAATAAGGACAGAGGAATTGGAGACAATGGGAATAGGAAACCCATTTCAGAAATTTCCCTCAAAAGGAAACAGAAAATTCAGATGATAGCTGGACAGCAATATGAGCATCAAATGATTATTTTAAGATGAGAGACATTTCAGCCTATTTGAATGATGACAGAAATGATTTTTTAAAAAGACCACACAAATGATTCAAGCATCATTTTTGAAGCAGTGTCTTAGGTGATAAGAGATGGGTAGCAGCTAGTGGAAGAGCAGAGAAGTTGACCTTAAAAAGCACCTGAAGAACCCATGGTAACAAGTGGGAAGGCAAAGTATATGGGCAGAGTATTGAGGGTAGAGTTGATAAAGAAACTAGTGAAATTTCTTTTCTGATTGCCACAATTTTCTCAAGAGAAATAAGAGGCGTGGGAGTCAACTAAGAGTAAGAATGGGTGGGGAGAAGAGGATGGAGGCATGAGAAGAGAGGAAAAGGAGCTGAATGGTTGTCTAGACCTGTGGAAAACTGAATGGAATACAAAATGCAGTGGAATTGTCGGGTAACATTCAGGGCCCTCTTGGGATTCATTTCAAACATTTAAAGTGGATTTATTCATGATGTTATATTTTTATCTTGTTATATTCAAGTCTTTGTGTATAAACCTGAAGTAGGTGAAGAGTTAGAGTCAGTTGGGATTGGGTTTTGCCATGTAAGTAAGATGAAGGGAGAACCAAGCAAGAGAACTGAGGGCAGACCCAAGGGAATACTTGATTAACTATGGAATTTAAATAAAATAATGAGCCTGTGAAGGTGGTATAGACAGTAAAAAGGTGGTAGAACCCAATGTAGAGGGACATATTTTCAGAGTCAAAGCACTAGAGGAAGAGGGTTAAAAAGATAGGAAGTGGGGGACAAAGACTAGGATGGTTAAGTAGAGATTATGGAAGGGACATGGCTATCAGTAAGGATTAGGTTAAAGTGTGGCCATGAGAAAGAAGGGCTGATATAGGGTGGAAAGTAAGATCGTCAGAGGGAAGGAGGTGAGCCTCTTGGAAGGATTGTCTACTTGGATACTGAAATCACTGAGAATTAGAATTAGGTCAGGAGTAGAGTTGACAGTGGTAATAATTAATCCTGGAAATCAAATCTTCACAGAGCAGGAGTGGCGGTGACCATGGGTCTTTAGATACCTGCAGCAAGTAGATTATTAAGTATAGTCTAAGGGTATAATTAAAAGACACTTACTCCTTGGAAGGAAAGTTATGACCAACCTAGACAGCATATTAAAAAGCAGAGACATTACTTTGCTAACAAAGGTCCGTCTAGTCAAGGCTATGGTTTTTCCAGTAGTCATGTATGGATGTGAGAGTTGGACTGTGAAGAAAGCTGAGCACCGAAGAATTGATGCTCTTGAACTGTGGTGTTGAAGACTCTTGAGAGTACCTTGGACTGCATGGAGATCCAACCAGTCCATTCTAAAGGAGATCAGTCCTGAGTGTTCATTGGAAGGACTGATTTTGAATCTGAAACTCCAGTACTTTGGCCACCTCATGCGAAGAGTTGACTCATTGGAAAAGATCCTGATGCTGGGAGGGATTGGGGGCTGGAGGAGAAGGGGATGACAGAGGATGAGATGGCTGGATGGCATTGCCGACTCGATGGACATGAGTTTGGGTAAACTCCGGGAGTTGGTGATGGACAGGGAGGCCTGGCGTGCTGTGATTCATGGGGTTGCAAAGAGTCGGACATGACTGAGTGACTGAACTGAACTGAAAGGTATAATATTTACAGCTGGGGCTGGGATAGGATCTTTTGCCTGCCAAGGCAGTGACAATGGTCTTTTTTAGCACTAAATCTCTTCAGCTATGTCTCTGGGATATTTCTTCATCAAGTGGGTAGATAGAGGAAGTATATAATTAATTTTGTCTTTTTCTTACAGGCAGATTTTGCCTTAATTTTGATGGTTCTTCTACTTTTTCATTGTTCATTAGGGTGAAAGACACTTTGTGAGTGATGGTGAGGTTGACCTAACTTTCATCCATAACAGCCTTTTGCATAATCCCTTCTAGTGGTGTTACTATGTGACACTATTCTAGCCAATGAAATCTAAGCAGAAGTAATTGAGTGAGGTTTCTGAGAAAGTTTTTCCTTTCCTGAGAAAAAGAGACAGACTCAGCAATCATTTCCCTTTTACCCCTTGCCCTTCCTGCTTCTTTTCCTTTTTCGCAAAGCAGATGGTCAGCCTCAAGGTGCAGAAACCGTCTTGTAATCTTAAGTGACAGTATGAAGCACCAAGTGTGCCCCCACCCAGAAGATGGAGAACAGAAAATAGGCAGAGTATGGGCCCCCAATGCTATTGTTGAGCCACTGCCCCAGCTCTCAACTTCTACATCTGGAAATTGTCCTTGTCACATGTTCTTGTCATGTGAGATAGATAAATCCCTCTTCCTTGAAGTCAGCACATCAATTTTGATTTCTTTTATTTGTAACTTGTTGCTCCCGTAACTCGTAAAGCTACTTTCTTGTGAAGATAGAAATGCTGGTCCGTTGGATTTAAGAGGGAATTTCACAGACTTATTTGTAACTAACTGTTTTGATATGACTGCCAACCAAAAATGTTTGCTTGACTCTTCCTCTTCAAGTTACTGCCCTACTTCACTGTCAGATTTCTTTTACGAGTATCCCACTCATGCTTTCTCTGCTCCTTCACCTTCCACCATGTACCAGGCCACCAGAATTGATATATAGGTAACTTTCACAAGTACTGTCATAACTAAGATTATTGATGACCTCATGGCATCCTTTTTGGTCTTTATCCCTCTTGAAACCTTTATAGGGATGTATCAATTGGCCATTCACGGGCTTCTGCAGTACCGTTTTTTTTTTTTTTTCTTAGTAGAAATTCTCAGCTTCTGAATTATTTTTTTGATCCTTTCATAGCTCTTTGTCATCTGCCTCTCTCTGTTTCTTTCTTTCTTCTTTCACTCTAGGTTTTCCCAGGATGATTTCATTTACTACTAAGTCTACCTGCTTTCAAGAGTTCAATAATTTATAGATTTATAATTTTATTCCATACCCCTCCCTAGAGCTTTAGATTGCTATTTCTGACTGCTTTTAGAACACCTAACTTCAGTTCAGTTCAGTTCAATTCAGTTGTTCAGTCGTGTCCGACTCTTTGCAACCCCATGAATCACAGCACACCAGGCCTCCCTGTCCATCACCAACTCCCGGAGTTTACCCAAACTCATGTCCATCAAGTCGGTGATGCTATCCAGCCATCTCATCCTCTGTTGTCCCCTTCTCCTCCCGCCCCTAATCCCTCCCAGCATCAGAGTCTTTTCCAGTGAGTCAACTCTTCGCATGAGGTGGCCAAATTATTGGAGTTTCAGATTCAAAATCAGTCTTTCCAATGAACACCCAAGACTGATCTCCTTTAGAATGGACTGGTTGGATCTCCATGCAGTCCAAGGGACTCTCAAGAGTCTTCTCCAACACCACAGTTCAAAAGCATCAATTCTTCGGTGCTCAGCTTTCTTCACAGTCCAACTCTCACATTCATACATGACCACTGGAAAAATCATAGCCTTGACTATGCAGACCTTTGTTGGCAAAGTAATGTCTCTGCTTTTTAATATGCTATCTAGGTTGGTCATAACTTTCCTTCCAAGGAGTAAGCGTCTTTTAATTTCATGGCTGCAATCACCATCTGCAGTGATTTTATTACACTGGATTTAATCACCTTTTCCAGAAATCCTATATTTTCTTTCCTATCTTGTTTCTTTTTATGACCACCATTCATCCAAGTACCCAAGCAAGAAACTTTGAAAGCAGCTTCAACTCTCCTTTCTCTTTCTCTCATTTTTTCACATATGATTGGTGAAAAGCCCTATTAATTGTGCCTTGGAAATATTTCTCAAACATCTCCTCTCTTCTTCATCCTCATCACCTCTGCCTCTGTTCAGTGTGTGCATGCTTAGTCGCTCAGTCTTGTCTGACTTGACCCCACGGACCGTAGACCGCCAAGCTTCTCTGTCCATGGGATTTTTCAGGCAAGAATACTGAAGCAGGTTTCCAAGCCTCCCCCAGGGGATCTTCCCAACCCAGGGATTGAACCCAGGTCTCCCACATTGCAGGTAGATTCTTTTCTGTCTGAGTCACCAGGGAAGCCTGGTCATGTTTCTTTTTCAGGACCTTCTATTTGTGTCTGCTTCTTTGGCTCACTTCCCATGGAGAAACTTTTTCTCTTTAGGTTCCTTTATCCGAAGAGCCATCATCAACTTTTATAAGACATACTAGTCCTTTTTCCAACGTGGTAATCTGCTAAGACAAAAAGACCTGTGATCAAAAGCAGCACAGAGTAGCTTGAGACTGTTGTTAGTAGAGGCCCTTTCTAGCTTTGAACCACCCAGTCTGTATCAAGAGCTTGACCCAGAAAAGCAATATGAAGGGAGAATGACTTGAGGGCTCCTCCAGATCAAATCTAACCCTCTATCAAACCAGATCTGCAGACAGCTAGATTATCAAGGGTGCTATTCATTACTTCAGAGTCCTCTTTCACTCAAGAGACGTTCCTGTCTCATGTTAATACCAAGAAGAGTGAGTCGTACTTCTCTTGGGCAATCTGTGACAAATATATAGAGCAGTTATTTTTAACTCTTGGTTTGTGATTCCATCTCAAATGGAGCTTTTGACCTTTTTTTTTTTGCATTCCATTCTACTTTGACTCCACATCTATTTTATGCCACTTTATGTTTTATATATCCTTGAATGCTAGTTTCAATGTTCTCTGGGACAAGGTAGGAAACAAACATTAAAATAGATCATGGCCAATCTATGTCCTGGCTATAATATTGGCCATCCTAATCTACCTCATATCATTCCTCCTATATATCTTTTACTTCCTAATCATGTTTTTATCCCTAAAAGCATTTAGTAGTTTTCTTCCTTGATCTTTAGCAAGATATATAAAACCCTCACAATCTTCCTTCCAATCATGTTTTCCTAATCTTGGCCCCTAGGCTTACCCTATGTTCTCCTTTCCAGCTATGCCAAGCCACTCACTTGGAAATGTATATTCATACCTCTAAACTTCATTTTGTTCAAAATGGTGAATACAGTTGTTTAGGTATATGTGCTATGCCTGCTACTTAGACTCATAACTCAACACCCATGAAAAATTATCTTCTCTGTGGTGCCTTTCCTGGTGCCTTCTAAAAGAGTTTTTCTTTTCTATCAGTCTTCCCATAGTACTTTCCAGACTTTTTCCTGATAGTAATTATCACACTATATTTAATTACTTGTTCCTTTGTATATTTCTTAATCATTTATTTTCATTTATCTTTGTACACTTTAGTCTTGCAATAATATAAGTGCTTCATAAAAGTTTGTTTTGATTGTGCAAGTGAACATTACAGTGTTTTTTAGTGAATGCCTATGACTGACATTTCACCATTTCATGTGATACCATGGCCACATGACTTTCTGGATTTGTGGGTTTTGCTGTTACAACAGTAAATCATTTGTTTTAAAAAAAGTTTTGATTCCAATAATAGATTTATTGAGTCATAATAGTCATCTCTAGGTCAAAATGACCAGAAGACAGTATAATGACAACGCATAGTATCTTTTTGGCATCCCACCATTCTATCTTTAAAAAAATCATTCAGTCCATAACAGAATCGTATTGACTATAAGGATAATGGGAATTCCCTCCTGGTTCAGAGGGTAAAGAGTCTGCCTGCAATGTGAAAAACTTGAGTTCAATCCATGGGTTGGGAAGATCCCCTGGAGAAGAAAATGGCAACCCACTCCAGTATTCTTGCCTGGAAAATCCCATGGACAGAGGAGCCTGAGGGGCTATAGTCCACAGTCTCGCAAAGAGTCAGACATGACTGAGCGACTTCACTTTCACTTTCTTTCACTTTTCACAAGGTTAATGAAAAATTAGCGATGATTAGGCTTGTTGAATTAAAATTGGAGACAAGAGCTATTATTAGGGATGCTGTATTTATGGTAGATAACTTCATGAAGAATCATTAGAAACTGAGGGGTTTTTAAAAAAAGATATTCCGTGTGTTTGTTAGCTAGACCTCAGTCATCATACATCTTAGCTCCTGTTTGCCAGCAGTTTGCTAGTTGTTTAATATGTCTGTAGCTTATTTCCTTAACTAGATTGAAGGCAATCTAAGATCAGGGATCACGTCTCATCTACTATAGGCCATAAGCTAAGCATACTGATTCCAGAAGATCACCTGCCATAGATTTTTAAACATGTGCATGATGTAGGAAAGCTTCTTACTGTGTTGTGGAAAGGGTTCTTACTGTGTTGTAGGAACACAATCTAGTTTAAGTTGCTCTGAAAGTGGAACATCCCTCTTATTCCTCTGCTGTAGGGCTCAGTGAGTTGTGTTTTGTTTTGTTTTCTCCCAATCTGGTTCCATGGGAAGTCATCTGACCTTAGGCCCTGGGCAGATACTAGTGGGCACATGAGATCTTGAGGGTTCTGGTCCTAAATGCAATGGAAAAAAAGCAACTAACTAATAGACTTTTGTCAAGCCAAACAGTCTGCTCTCAAAATATATCCAAGAACCTGAACATACCCAAAAGACTCACAATGAGGATTTTCCTGACCTTGACCAAAGTAGTTACAACATTCATACAAAATGATCTCCTGGAGTCAAAAACCAGGAGACATTGAACAAACATTTTCTGTTAGAAGTCAATACACACTTTTAAGAAGAGCTGACCTAAAACGTGAGGATGTGCTTTTAGCAGAGCTTGTCTTAGAAGGGTTTCACTGGCATTGTAAAGCATGTCAGAGATGAAGCACACTCCCTGAATCTATAACATCAGGAAAAGTGGAATAAAAATACATAAATACACAAAATCAATGTTAGTGCATGAAGAAAACATTGATTAAGCTAAGACAATAGAGTTGGTTCCTTTGTGCATTCAAAACAAAATCCACTTTAACGTTATTATGCCAGTTTGAATCCCCAAAGGATCAACTAGTAATTGTGTGGTTCTAGTTATGAAAAGAAGAGTATTTAACATATATATTTCTTAATTGGTACTAGGCTGCAGGCATCCATGGGAGCCAGTCCGCTTATAGTCTCTGATTTGTATTTTTTTTTTTTAGCATTAGTAGAATAGGAGTTGGCAGAGTAAAAATAGGCTCATACTAATTTTAAACAATTTGCATAGCATTCTTAGAACATGTTCTCTCTTTGACTTTCATGAAATGAACAACTGAGCCAAGGAGAACAGGACATAAATGAGGCATTTTTGTGGGGATCTTTCAGTCTTTGTTGGCATAATACATCTATAAGGCATACTTGAAATAGTCACTTGGAGGGTTCTTACTGTAGGTGTCAAGTTGTTGCTTCACTGTTTATTAACCTTTTAGATAAGGTTAAGTTAGAGAGGAAGCTTCCCGTGCCTCTCTATAAGGTGTTGGTAATGTATTGAGTATGTAGGACAGAACTCAAAGTGATGAAAATATCCCTGTTAAATAATAAGGGGCAGGACTACAACCTTCCGTTCCCCTACCTGGTATAGGCATATGGAAGGAGAGTGGCAAAAGGCATTGAATGGATAGGTTAAACATTTTGAGGTTTTCTGATATTTTTTCCTGTGCTTTTGAATGAAGCGCAACAAGCACCATCACATTTCTAATAGTAGGCTCAGAGGTATGTGTGCCTCCCATATTCAGAAGTAAGCCAGTCCTTGTTTAAGGTAGCAAGAATCATGTAGAAAGGTTAAATATTACACAGTTTAGTTTACAAAAGAAAATACCTCTGCATTTTCAAACAGTGCAATTGTTCTGTTAATTTAAAAGAAAGTGATCAAATGCCTCGCTTAAAAAAAAAAAAGACTTGAAATATCTTTTGCTCTTTATAATGCTTTGAACCCTCTTTAGGAAGCTGGTACAAAACAATACTGAAGTTAACACTATTCACCTAAACATAGGACTTGTTAAATGCCTTAATAATGCCTAAGAAAATTCACAATCTCTTACCTTATTCCCAGATCAAGGACACTAGTAGTTGTGTACGAAATGCCAGCAGGCCAAGAGTTATTGCTGTGTAGCATTCATTCCACAGTGAGAGTTTGGCTGTCCTCATCTGTCTATCTACATATAAGATAAACTTTTCTCTAACTCAAATCCCTCAATGCCAGTCTGGTTCTAATTGTGTGAAAATTTTGTCAAAGCTGTTCCTGGACTGGAAACTTGCCTACTGAGTTTTAGCCCAAGGCAGATTTTAATGGCCAAGTTCTACAGGCATCAAAGGGAGGAGGAGCTAGCACAAGGGTGCTGTCTCTTCCTGAACGTGACAGGCTGCTCTCCTGTGAAAACTTCATACAAGTATCACAAGTGAGGAGAAGCTGGAACATCTCTGACAGGCAGCCTGGAGCTTAATCACGTCTTTTCCTTAGGTGATGCCACCTCAGTGCAGGCATTTCATGCCCTTAGAAGTTTTCAAATGTCCAAACTGATCAAAGCGTTTGCAAGTCAGAGCTAATTTCACCTACACATGTGCCTTCAACATGAGTTGTACCTTTTGTGTATTAATTTACTTCTTTCAAATTTGGCTTTAGCTTTGATTGTTCACTCATAACTCATTCCCCCCTTTTTCTTCTCCTGAAATGAGACCCATAAAGACAAAGGATTGAGTTGTCTGAATTGCCTCAATTCTGAATTACTGTGAAGACATTTGAGCTTTTCACTAAAGGTTTTTAATGAGAAAACAACTCACTGTCAGGCCATGGCCCAAGTGTCACCTACCCATTGTGTTTATCCTGAAATGGGCATAATTTTAATTAAGTTGGGGGGGTGGAAAGACTTAATTATTAAATTTTCTGGTGGTAAATGCTAAGAGGTGTAATTGGATCAATTATGCTAAAGGTCACCTTTTTACTGGTGGGGTTGGTTCAGAAGTAATTCCCAACCAGAAAGGGATTGATTAAAATCCACACATTGAAGATTGGTTCAGGGACAGCCACATAAGGAACAGCTTCAAGGCTGACTGGCAGTTTAGCTCTGCTTAACCTCCCTGAGCTCAAGGAAGCCAAAGAAAGGAAACTCACTTGGAGTTGAGGCTATCCAGGTTTTTGACCCCCATCTATGTGTGTGTGTGTTGGCGTCACAGTGTATGGGGAGACAAAGAGGCTAGAGGAAACATATCCCTAAAGGGGCCATGACTCAGGCAATAGGTTAATACATTTGGAGAATGGTCAAACAATATAATACCAATCACAGACACCTCAATTTCCTTCCCTCCAACCACCCACACTAACCAGCTGTATTTTCATATATTCTGGGGCATCTGCAAGAAAAAAAGACATACATATTGGGAATAAATGTTCTCCTCCTCTAGGTATTGCCTCCTGATATCTTGGTTGCCTCTGTCTTCAGCGAGAGTGGACTCGGTGGCTCATCCCTGATTCTTCACCAGAGAGTCCTATTACTTGGTACAGTGTCTTGCAAAAACTAAAGTTATCTTAGATTAAGTCCCTTCTAGACCAATTGAATCAGAATCTCTGGAGATTCTGCAAAAGAATCTGTTGTTAATAGCATATTAATTAGCAGCTGTTGTTAATAGCATCTTGGGTGATTCTAACTTATATCCAAGGCTGAGAACCAAAGAACCACAATCGTACACAATTCTATATACCCTACGGATGCAGAATGAATGTAGTATTGTGAATTACATCATTTTTTTCCTCTCCTTCTGTTCAGTAGCTATCTAATTCAGACATTTACTCGGGACCAGTCATGTCTGGGTCCTAGGTTAGGCAGTGAAATTCTCACATTTTAATGTGCTTGAGAATTACCTGGGACCTTGTTGGGACACGTGGTCTCGCTCAGTAGGTCTGGGGTGGGGCTGAGTTTCTGTGTGTCCTACAAGTTCCCAGGGGATTCTGTAACTGCTGGTTCATGCACCATACTTTGAATACCAAGACTAAGAAGGCTCTTTTCCTCTTTCCTGCGGCAATTTCTTATGCTTCTTTCAGTGCTAATATTAAGCCCATTTAGACAAAGATGTCTGTTACCCACTTGGGTCTCCTTTCTCTTTTTGCCTCTTCTTCCTGTGTCCCTTTCCTTCCCATCAAATTTTAGCTTCTGAAAAGAATCAACATCTAAGTGTGCTTTGTAAGGACAATGATAGCAGCTTTGCTTTAACTATTTAGTTCTTCTCCCTCTTACTCCTCTCCTACACCTGCCCACTCCTGCTTTTTGACTGAGCTGTAAAAACTTAAGCTAAGATTTCAATGAAAATATTTCAGGCATCCATAAGGCTGCTTGAGAGACAGAGTTTTAGAGTGTAGGGAGGGGCAGGAGGGTCAACAGTTAGATGAAGCCTCTAAGATCACACCATAGCAAGAATAGATGACATTTGTATCATTGTCTAACAGCTGCTTTGTGGACTGATGCCTTATCTTTGTTGTTCTAACAAAACTGTGACTGCAATGAAGCCATGCTTTTTCCTTAGCATTCCCTATCAAAACAGTGAATATTTATAGACTGTTTTTTACGAGAACTTTTATTATACAGAATTTGAGCAAATCTTAAAGATAGGGCCCTGTTTGCCCATCACTCAGCTCCAACAAACATCAATTCATGTCTGGTCCTGCTTCATTCACACCTCTGTCTGTGTGCTTTGCCTGAGTCCTAGACATCAAGTTTATTACTGAAAGTTGTTTACGAGCTAGGCACTATTTGAGTGATTTATGTATTTAATCCTCACCATACCCCTATTAGGGACAACCCAATATTATCATCATCTTACAGATGAGGAAACAGAGCCACTGAAAGATTAAATGACCTGCCCAAAAGTCACAGGCTAGGAAGTGATAGAGTTGGCGCTTGACTCCAGTAGACAGTGCAGTCTGTCTCTGGGGAGAATGCTCATGAATCATTGGACTGTACCGCCTAGCTGATCAAGCTCTGAGAACTTGAACCACCTTCTTTTCCTTCAGGCCTCAGCTTCCTGTGAAAGGACTGGAGCTAGCGATATTTCAGCTCAAGATTCAAGCCCAGTGTTGCCAGCTTATGTACAGTGTTGCTCCTCAGAGCAAATGAGACGCCTTTCCCACTTGCACTGTTTCTCCCAGGACCATTGGTGGTGAGCTGGGGGTCCCAGGATGATCAAGCTTCCTGATTTTGTGCTCCTCAAGATTGTTTGACACTTAGGTTGACTACAACATATATGGCATAGAAAAAGCAAAATAGTACAGTATGATTCTATTTATGTGAAAGAAAAGAAAAGCAATATAACAATATTTGTACCCAGACGTATAACAAGTGTGTACACATAGATGCATACCAAACACATATGCACACATACTATTTACACAGACACATACACATAGACACAGGGTTAAGTCTAGTATTAGACTTCTGTTTAATATATAATTTTCTATGCTTTTAAAAACAAATATAATTAGTTAGTCCTCTTTGTTTCATTGTTTCTTCTATTGCTTTAAAATTATAGACTTCAATTCTATTCTTTTATTCTTTATAGTTCAGTTTTTATAACATACGCATAAGCATGTATTTTTTAAATAAAGACAAGAGTTAATCAATTTATATTCCTCTTTGGATGAAGATAATAATCTTTATTTCTCCTTGAACTAACTCCACTTTCAGTGTTCATGTAATCCAGAAGGTTACTTCTTAATAGCTCTGACAGCTTTTTTAAAATATATATACTTATTTAGAATTAATTTGCTTACTGTATTCTTATAAAGTTTTCTTACATCCCACTCCTTTCATCTGTGTTCATTTGTCCCTTGTTTGGAATACATTCTGTAGTATTTCTTTAGAAGATCATCTGTGAGTGCTAAATTTTCTGAGGCTTGAATGTCTGAAGATTTGAAACAACTTTTTTTGCTCTTAAAAAGTAGGGTTTTGGTTTTTTTTTTTTGGTATTTTCTTTGTGCTCTTGAGGTTCTAAAATTTCACTATGATGTCTATAGATCGAGTTTTTAAAATATCCTATTGGATACTTGGGCAATTTGTGGTTGTGGTGGTGGCACATATTCAGTCTGAGGTTGTTTATGTTTCTTTGGTTCCGGGAGATAATTTCTACAAACACTGCCTTCCTTCCATTCTCTCTATTCTCTTTTTAGAATAGTAAACTTCCAGTTACTATCCCTTAACCCTGTATGTTCTTGTTGTCATTTATAGTACTTTTACCTACTGGATTTGATCCCTAGGGTGGGAAGATCCCCTGGAGAAGGGAAAGGCTACCCACTCCAGTATTCTGGCCTGGAGAATTCCATGGACTCTAAAGTCTGTGGGGTCGCAAAAAGTCGGACACGACTGAGCGACTTGTACTACCTATTCTATATACCCCACAATGCATTGTCATTACTTTCTTTAAATGATTAAAAGTATTTTAAAGAAATCTATACATATATGCACATATATGAAAGTTTTTAAATAATATTTGATATACTGACATGTTTTCTCTTTCTGGAGTTCTTCATTCCTTCCTGCATAACCAGATTTTCTTCTGATGCAACTTTTATTTGGCCTACAGAACTTCTCTTTCCTTTCCATGTAATGCAGGTCTGCTGGAGACAAATTCTTTCAGCTTTTGTCAGTCCAAAAATGTATTTTATTTTTGAAGGATTTATACACTGGATATGGAATTTGGAGTTGGCAGGGATTTTTTTTTTCTTTCAGCACTTAACGATGTCATGTCAACATCTTTTGGCCACTGTTTCTGATGAGAATCTAGTTGTTATTATTATTTCCTTATTTGAAATAGGTCCTCTCACCCACCCTTTTGAAGCCCCCTTTGCTTTCAAGATTTTCTGTTTTTATTTGTTTTCAGCAATTTGACTATAACATGTCTAAGTGTAGATTTCTCTATTGTCAGCTTGTTTGGAGTTTGCTGATCTTGTATCTGTGAGTTGATGCCTTTCAACACTTTTGGAAAAGTTTCAGCCATTATCTTTTTAAAAATTTCTTCTATCTCTTTGTCCCTTTTCCTCTGAAATCCCAATTGTGTGTGTGTGTGTGTGTGTGTGTGTGTGTGTCTTGTTTGTGTTGTGAATATTTCCCTCCAGATTATATCATTTGTCTTTTGATCTTATTCATGGTGTCATTTTTCATTCTGTGCACAGATTTGAACATAGATATCATTGAGCAAGAATACTATAACTCTTTACTGGACTTTTAAAAAACCTCAGGGTTATGAATGTCCAACACGTAAAATTGGGTAGCATATATATGCCACTGTCAACTTTTAAATAGTTTAGTATAGTCAGTTGAGGCATGAACACATAACCTGCCATGTTGTAGTGACATATTGAAGGCAGTTTTAATTCTGGGTATCTTTTACATTTTCAGTAATATTGAAAATGCGTATTCATTTATTTATTGGAACTCAGTATAAGACTTTGTTCCAAACAAAACAAAAATATCTTTCTAAAATTGTTGAAAAGTCACTGGTCTAGATGATATAAGCTTGAATCAAGATTGTTGGGAGAAATGTCAATAACCTCAGCTATGCAGATGATACCACCCTTATGGCAGACAGTGAAGAGGAACTGAAGAACCTGTTGATGAAAGTGAATGAGGAGAGTGAAAAAGGTGGCTTAAAACTCAACATTCAAAAAACTAAGATCATGGCAACCGGTCCCATCCCTTCAGGGCAAATAAATGGGGAAACAATGGAAACAGTGAGAGACTATTTTCTTGGACTCCAAAATCACTGCAGATGGTGACTGCAGCCATGAAATTAAAAGACACTTGGTTCTTAGAAGAAAAGCTATGACCAACCTAGACAGCATATTAAAAAGCAGAGACATTACTTTGCCAACAAAGCTCTTTCTAGTCAAAGCTATAGTTTTTCCAGTAGTCATGTGTGAATGTGAGAGTTGGACCATAAAGAAAGCTGAGAGCCAAAGAACTGATGCTTTTGAGCTGTTGTGTTGGAGAAGACTCTTGAGAGTTCTTTGGACTGCAAGGAGATCAAACCAGTAAATCCTAAAGGAAATCAGTCCTAAATATTCACTTGAAGCTCCAGTACTTTGGCCCACATGATGCAAAGAACTGGCTCACTGGAAAGACCCTGATGCTGGGAAAGACTGAAGGCAGGAGGAGAAGGGGATGACAGAGGATGAGATGGTTGGATGGCATCATTGACTTGATGGACATGAGTTTGAGCAAGCTCTAGGAGTTGGTGCTGGACAGCAAAGCCTGGCTTGCTGCAGTCCTTGGGTCACAAAGAGTCAGACATGACTGAGCAACTGAACTGATCTGAACTGAGATGATGCTTTGGGGGTTGGGTTCTGACTGGTAGAATCAGTATGTATATGAAAATCTGTTTTGATCATTGTTTAGACTTTTGTTTTAATTGAAGGAGCACACTTTTGCTGCTACTTCTCTATGATAGGAACCTGGTTCAGTATCCCCAGTGGCTCACTACAGACCCATCTTCTCTCAGTCCTAGGCTATTTCTCTGCCCTAAGAAGATGGCGTGGACTCTTAAGGAAGGTTTTCTTAAAATTTCCTGACCTAATGAAGAACTCTAGGTATGGCAAAGGGCTCTTGAGGTTAACTTTTAGATTAGAGAGCTTTAAAAAGTCGAGTTAATATTTAGCAGAAGGTGGCTGTATCCCTGGATAATGCAGAAAACTAAGACTCCCTTGGTGGTCCAGTGGTTAAGAATCTACCTTGCAGTGCAGGGGATGTGAGTTCAATCCCTGGTCAGTGAACAAAGATCTCGTGTGCCAAGGAGAAACTGAACCCGAGCCACAACTAGAGAGCCCACGTGCCACAACTACTGAGCTGGAACACCACTGTTAAGAGAGTCTGCACACCTCAACAAAAGATCCCACATAACGCAACTAAGACTCATTGTAGCCAAGTAACTATTTTTTTTTTAAAGCAGAAAACATCCCCAATTTTAATAAACATATTTAAGTTAAGTTAGTCACTCAGTGGAGAAGGAAATGGCAACCCACGCCAGTACTCTTGCCTGGAAAACCCCATGGGCAGAGGAGCCTGGTAGGCTGCAGTCCATGGGGTCAAGAAGAGTTGGACACGACTGAGCAACTTCACTTTAACTTTGCTGAACTTCAACTTCACTTTGCTGCATTGGAGAAGGAAATGGCAACCCACTCCAGTGTTCTTGCCTGGAGAATCCCAGGGACAGAGGAGCCTGGTGGGCTGCCATCTATGGGGTCGCACAGAGTCAGACACTGAAGTTTCTGAAGTGACGCTGAAGACTGAAGTGACTTAGCAGCAGTAGCAGCAGTCGCTCAGTGGTGTCTGACTCTTTGTGACCCCATGGACTGTAGCCCTTCTGTTCATGGGATTCTTCAGGCAAGAATACTGGAGTGGGTAGCCGTTCCCTTCTCCAGAGGATCTTCCCAATTCAGGGATTGAACCAGATCTCCCATATTACAGGCAGATTCTTTACCGTTTGAACTTACAGGAATATTAACGAGCATTTATTGATTGCTCTTGCTAAATTGAAGTAAAATGATTCCTTTAGAGTTCTGGGTACCTAAGTTGCTTTCTGGACTATTTGATTTGGAACTATATTATTTAGATAAATTTACCTGTGAAAATAGAACCTGGCTCCAAATTATTCAGTCCTTCCTTTATCCAAAGATCAGAGCCAGATTTGCTATAGCACTAATGAAATTTAAGCCCCAGTGTCCCTTACCTGCATTCTCAAGACAGCTAAGAGTTTCTGGGAGTTTTAGAGGTTCTGATGGGGAGAAGAGCCAGGTAATAATCAGAATGCTTTTCATTTAAGCATTTCTGGTAAAATACCTCAGGAGAAAGGGTCTAATCCCTAAATCTCCAGTGTTTGTATGTCTATGTGATTTATTTTCTCATTCTACATTGAAATTCATAGATGTCACTAACTTAATAATTAAAAGTTCGTATTCTTTTCACAAAGAGGGCTCCCTAAACTATATAAGCCTCATAGATTCTTATCCACCCCTAATACAGACAATTATTTTTTTAATATTATAATATCAAAAATAACATTTATATTATGGTTTATTTTCTGACTATAAAAATACAACAGGGTACCAGTATCTTGCATGGTGTCATTGTATGTATTTAAAATGACACCTACTCTGAATAGATGTACTGCATGAGTACACAACTTGGAGTGCCCCATGTGCTTGGCCCTCTTCCACGGGATGCATCCCATAAACTGCATGTGGCAATCCGAGGTCCATGTAAGGATTTAGAAAATGCAGAGAGGTTTATAAATGGAAATGAAGATTATTCATAATCCCACCCCAAAATAACCAGAGTTCACATTTTGATTTACAATATTTTCATACACATACACACACACACAATTGGTATCACATTGCATATCACCTTTTTTGCGTAGCATTATATATTAGATATGTTCCTAGGTAGTGAAATACTCTTTGATAAGTCATTTATAATTGACCACATAATAGTCTATCATTGGACTATTTCTTAATTTATTTACAGTCTTCTAATATGGGTCATTTGAGTTGGTTTCCACTTTTTCTATTTAATTAAATAACACTGCATAGAACATCTCTGTTCTATGCACAATTGCACTCATCTCACATGCTAGTAAAGTAATGCTCAAAATTCTCCAAGCCAGGCTCCAGCAATATGTGAACCGGGAACTTCCAGATGTTCAAGCTGGTTTTAGAAAAGGCAGAGGAACCAGAGATCAAATTGCAGACATCCTCTGGATCATCAAAAAAGCAAGAGAGTTCCAGAAAAACATCTATTTCTGCTTTACTGACTATGCCAAATCCTTTGACTGTGTGGATCACAATAAACTGTGGAAAATTCTGAAAGAGATGGGAATACCAGACCACCTGACCTGCCTCTTGAGAAACCTGCATGCAGGTCAGGAAGCAACAGTTAGAACTGGACATGGAATAACAGACTGTTTCCAAATTGGAAAAGGAGTACGTCAAGGCTGTATATTGTCACCCTGCTTATTTAACTTCTATGCATAGTACATCATGAGAAACGCTGGGCTGGAGGAAGCACAAGCTGGAATCAAGATTGCTGGGAGGAATATCAATAACCTCAGATATGCAGATGACGCCACCCTTATGGCAGAAAGTGAAGAACTAAAGAGCCCCTTGATGAAAGTGAAAGAGGAGAGTGAAAAAGTTGGCTTAAAGCTCAACATTCAGAAAACGAAGATCATGGCATCTGGTCCACTCACTTCATGGGAAATAGATGGGGAAACAGTGGAAACAGTGTCAGACTTTATTTTTCTGGGCTCTGAAATCACTGCAGATGATGATTGGAGCCATGAAATTAAAAGACACTTGCACCTTGGAAGGAAAGGTATGGCCAACCTAGACAGCATATTAAAAAGCAGAGACGTTGCTTTGCCAACAAAGGTCCATCTAGTCAAGGCCATGGTTTTTCCAGTAGTCATGTATGGATGTGAGAGTTGGACTATGAAGAAAGCTGAGCACCGAAGAATGAATGCTTTTGAAACTGTGGTATTGGAGGAGACTCTTGAGAGAACCTTGAACTGCAAGGAGATACATTAGTCCATCCTAAAGGAGATCAGTCCTGGGTGTTCATTGGAGGGCCTGATGTTGAAGCTGAAACTCCAATACTTTGGCCACCTGAAGTGAAGAGCTGACTCATTTGAAAAGACCCTGATTCTGGGAAATATTGAGGGCAGGATGAGAAGGGGACGACAGAGGATGAGATGTTGGATGGCATCACCAACACAATGGACATGGGTTTGGGTGGAGTCCAGGGGTTGGTGATGGACCGGGAGGCCTGGCATGCTGTAGTTCATGGGGTCGCAACTGAGCAACTGAACTGAACTGAATATGAGTCATTTGAGTTGGTTCCACTTTTTCTATTTAATTAAATAACATTGCATAGAACATCTCTATGCATACATTTTGATTCCAGCTTTTGAATATTTCATTATGGTAGATTCCTGGGAAAGAATTATGGGTTAAATAGTGTAAAGTTTTATTTTAAAGCTTTTAGGACATGTTCCCAGGAGAATTCCCTGAAAGATATTCACACGTGTGGGCTACCATGATTTCATCCTTCTCCATGCCTCCATGACATGGTTTTAATAAAGGCAGTAGGTCTTATTCACATAAATCCTTTAGTTTCTTGTAATCCTCTGTAGTGCTGATTTGGTTATGTGGATTTAGACTAGAATGAAAGAGATGGGAATACCAGACCACCTAACCTGCCTCTTGAGAAATCTGTATGCAGGTCAAGAAGCAACAGTTGGAACTGGACATGGAACAACAGACTGGTTCCGAATAGGAAAAGGAGTACGTCAAGGCTGTATATTGTCACCCTGCTTATTTAACTTCTATGCAGAGTACATCATGAGAAACACTGGTTGGAAGAAACAGAAGCTGGAATCAAGATTGCCGGGAGAAATCTCAATCACCTCAGATATGCAGATGACACCACCCTTCTGGCAGAAAGTGAAGAGGAACTAAAAAGCCTCTTGATGAAAGTGAAAGAGGAGAGTGAAAAAGTTGGCTTAAAGCTCAACATTCAGAAAACGAAGATCATGGCATCTGGTCCCCTCACTTCATGGCAAATAGATGGGGAAACAGAGGAAACAGCGTCAGACTTTATTTTTTTGGGCTCCAGAATCACTGCAGATGGTGATTGCAGCCATGAAATTAAACGACACTTACTCCTTGGAAGAAAAGTTATGACCAACCTAGACAGTATATTCAAAAGCAGAGACATTACTTTGCCGACTAAGGTCCGTCTAGTCAAGGCTATGGTTTTTCCTGTGGTCATGTATGGATGTGAGAGTTGGGTGAAGAAAGCTGAGCGCTAAAGAATTGATGCTTTTGAACTGTGGTGTTGGAGAAGACTCTTGAGAGTCCCTTGGACTGCAAGGAGATCCAACCAGTCTATTCCGAAGGAGATCAGCCCTGGGATTTCTTTGGAAGGAATGATGCTAAAGCTGAAACTCCAATACTTCGGCCATCTCATGAGAAGCGTTGACTCATTGGAAAAGACTCTGATGCTGGGAGGGATTGGGGGCAGGAGGAGAAGGGGACGACCGAGAATAAGATGGCTGGATGGCATCACGGACTCAATGGACATGAGTCTGAGTGAACTCCAGGAGTTGGTGATGGACAGGGAGGCCTGGTGTGCTGCGATTCATGGAGTCGCAAAGAGTCGGACACGACTGAGTGACTGAACTGAACTGAACAGCTCACCTAAGACAATTTAATATCTGACCTGAATTTTCTGAAACTATCTCATTTCTCCACCCTGGAGGAAAGCAGACACTCATGTCTGACAGTGTCAAAATAGCACAGATCAAGGTATTGATCAGGAGTGGATATGTTGTTTTCCAGTGGGAGGATAAAGATGGAGAAGCCAATCTATTATGCCTCTATCAGCTAGCTCCCTGGAAAGCAGTTGGGCTAATGATACAACTTATAACTGTCGATTTATTTTAGCTAGAAAGTAAACAATAACTCATCGTATTGTCATGGCATCTGTTAGGAGGATACTATTAAGGATGGCAGGCTCCAAATTTGGTGTTATTCTCTTTCATGTACGGTTTTTAAAAAGAGAAAGAAAAACCCGTCTTTTCTTAAATGGCAAGCATAGAATGCTCTTCACCCTCTCTGTTGGCCTCTGAGAACACATACGTTGGTATTTGATTAGAATTCTACTCTGATAACCTGTTTTTGCTAGTATTAGGGCTCTGTCTTCTCTGCTAGATTCTGTAGAGTTAATTAGAGGCTAATTGGTGTTCTTGCTTCCACAGATTGGAATTATAAAACCTTAGAAAATCTGAAGATGCATTTAAAATCCTGTAGTTCAGAGTTGTAAATCTGTAGCCTCTAGGCTGAATCTGCCCTATAGATATATTTAGGTTGGCTTAATGTATGTGTTTTTATACCTAGGGATAATAGTTGCTGTGTTGTGTCATTTAATTCCGACGACCTTATGAGGTGAGTATTATTATTGTTTTTATTTTAGATGAGAAAACCAAGATCTAGATATGTTAAAGAACTTGCCTGGTATTTAAGTTAATTTGAGAGGTAAACCTGGGATTTGAATTCAGGCAATCTAGTTCCAGAGCCTGCTTGCCTATGTGCTGCAAAGGATGAGTTACTGACATTTTAAAAAAGGAAGAAGTCAAGAAATTTTTACATAATCATGGTATTCATGCCCTCTTTCGAACAATTGTAACATATGGTGAGGATCCACTGGAGATGAGGAGCATCATTTTTTGATAAGACACAGGCTTTTAAATTTGCCTTTCTTTCATCTGATCGTCTCTCGTTTGTATAACAGCTGATCCCTGTTGGCATTTATGATTCCAGAGCTACTTCAGTGGTTCTCAGCTGAGGTGATTTTGCACCTTACTCCCTCCCCCAGAATAAATGCCAGGGATGCTGCTTAAAATCTAAAGAATTGCTTGATCCAAAATGTCAATAGTGGTGAGGTTGAGAAAATCCGATCTCATTTAACCTCCCCATTTCATAAATGAAAAAATTGAGATCAGAAAGGACTTGACTTGCTCCAGATCACAAAGCAAGTCAGAGTCAAGGAGGACAGGGCACATAGCTCAGTTCCCCCTAGCCCTTTCCTGGTTATAAGCTTTGTGAGCTTTGAGTAGAGGTTTTTAGAGATGTTGTCTTTCTATGTTGTTTTGTTAAAATGAGAAAAAGAGAACTTAATATTACAGTGGTTGTGAAAAATCTTCACTGTCTAATCTGTTGGCTGGGAAGATTTGCTAATTGAGAATCCTCTTAATTAGGCTTGAGTGAAAAATCGTATGCTTCAAAGCAGCTGCCAGAATCCAACCATAAATCATACCCTTTTCAAAGAATCTATAACATGTATTTATTATATAACATGCACATGAGGGCCAGAAATATTATTGCTTTTTCTTCCTAAAGTGTACAGTTTATAAGGAAGAGGAGAGATATTACTTTCAGTTTTGATTCAGTTAATGAGCAAGGCCAGGAAATTCACAAGCCTCTAAACTATGTCTTTTATTGTGGGTTTTTGTGATTCTGTAGTCACGTGAGATCAGGCAGTTAGTCTTAGCTCAAATCTCCGAACTTCTTTGCTTTACGTAGATTCCATTCAGACTGTTGCCAGAGTTCAGGTAATATGTTTTGAGGTTGAACATTTCTGAGACTTCTTCAGGACCTGAAATAGGTTGCTTAGACCGACTGCCTTCATGTTTAGCCTTTTTATTCTAGGTACAGGGAAGAAGACACAGAACTGGGAGCTTTATACACATATGATGGCTATCATGTTAGTTAAAGTTTTCTATAAGGCAGGTGCTGCTGAAAGCCTTAGTGTGGATTATCTTTATTTTCATGTAACCAGTATTTTCTGCACTGAACTCTGTTACTTCATAAGGAAAATATATATCTTAACATAATCAAAGCTCCAAGGTAGGACAGCTATAGGGCTGGTTAATTTGGTGTAAAAACAGTGTCCTGAGTGTTTTTATGTTCTTTACATCGTGTCATTCCAGGCTGCCCTTCTCAGGTGGTTAGATTGGTCCTCAGGGGAGATAGCTCGATGTAGCTGTCATAGGCTATCATCATGGCTGCTGCAGTTCCTGCCATCACATCCTGTCATGACAATTTCTAGTGAAAGAGAAAAGATCATTACTTTCTCTCTGTGTGTCTTGTTTTGTTTTGTTTTGTTTTGTTTTTTTTCAAATCCAGAGTAGAAACTTTTCCAGAGACCCTCTGCATACATCCCTCACAACTGATTGGCCAGAATAATGTCACTTGTCTATTTCTTAGTCACTCACTGGTAAGGGAAATGGGGTTACCATATTGGGCATAGTGAAACACTGAACTGTGAGGAGGATTTTAGCCGAACAAAATCAGGATTCCATTAACAGAAAGAAGGGGGAATGACTGACAGGTCATTAGGAAACCAGCAGGGCCTCTTAAAACCATTTTGAGATGGGCTGAGTTTCTGTTGTTGTTGCCTTACCACTGAGCATGATAGAAACCCTTCCCTAAGCAAATGGGTCAAATTGCATGCTGCAGTTGGATTTCTAGGGGCTCAGGATGAGCTAGGGGCTCAGGATGAGCTAATGCCTCCTTCAAGCTGAGACAGGGCAGGCAGGGTGGATCATCCCACTGAACTGGTAGGCCCAGGAGCTGGAGCCCTTCATGCTGGTTGTTGACCGGCAGTTTCCTGGTGCTTCTTGCTCTGCCCAGTGGCCGTGCCTGCTGGAGAGCAAGCAGTGGCCCCACAAACTGATGCCAAGAAAAAACTGAACTCACAACCTCCAATAGCTGATAAGTTCTCCCTCTAAAAACCAAGAAAGGAGATGGGTCTTCCTCACCCCGCTTTGGTGACATGTTTTCTTCTTTGCGATTTGGCCATGAGGTTCAGTTTCAACTTTCATCCAGGTTATCACTGGTAAGGAACCCAATGATGAATGTCTCATTCCTATGCTCCATGGCTGGTTCCTTCTATATACTACAATTGTCTAGACTTCTGGACAGAAAGTCAGTATTTATATAGGCTATCATACACACTACAGTCTGAGTCTGAATCCTAATACCCACAGCCACTAGTGGGAGGCTTGAGAGTTACTTAATTTCTCTATATCCTAGTCTCCCCAGCTATAAAATGTAGATAATAGTAGTATTTGTCTCTCAGAGTGGTATTACCTATATGTATTTAAATGAAAATGTATACATAAAATATTTAGAACAGGGTTTGACATGTAGTAGACCTCAAGGAATAGTAACTATTAATATTATACTTAGGAAATATGGGCTTCCCTTGTGGTTCAGACAGTAAAGAATCTGTCTGCATGGCAGGAGACCCAGGTTCGATTCCTCAGTCGAAAAGATCTCCTGGAGAAGGGAGTGGCAACCCCCTCCAGTATTCTTGCCTGGAGAATTCCATGGACAGAGGAGCCTGGCGGGCTACAGTCCATGGGTTTACAGAGTCGGAAGCAACTGAAGAACTAACACTTCCACTTTTCACTTTAGGGAATATGCAAAGTTCTAGAGTGATCCATAGATGACCAATTAATACTCTGTAGTAGTCAGTATCAAGATCTAGAATCAGACAAATAGGTTTCTTCTAATTTTTGCTGACCTGCTAATCCTCAATTTTGTCCCCAGAAAAATGTCCTATAAAAGTAAAATGAAACTGTTGTGAGAATTCAGTAAAATAGTACACCCAATGCTTAATTAAACTGAACTACTGTTAATAACATTCCAGTTTTCAGTGACAGCATGCCTTTGCTCTGTCAAGAACAAGTATATCCACATTCTTGAGCTCTAGATTTGGATTTCTTTCTCTCCCTCCTCTCTCAGTCCAGGCCTCCAGAGATTGTGGAAGTTTATTTAAACTTCTGATTTACACACTGGCTGTCAGTGCCCTCCTTCTAGACTCTTCAAAGCTGGGGCCTAATTGGGATGCAAATGTCTCCCCCGGTAGCCAAGCTTTGCTTCTGTCACCAGGGGAAGGGTCTTGGCCATCCAGGGCAAGATGTTTGGTAAAAAGGACCTCTCCCTGGGGCTCTCTACTTTTGTGGGGAGAAAAGGATGATGATGTATGAGACAGCGATGCTTTCGGAGCCCAAGGAAGACATGACAGACAGAATAATATGGGAGGAAAATACTGTCTTCGTAATGGAGACTGATGGCCTCTGCTTGTCTTCCCGGCTTTGTTAGGGTTAGGGCTGAGCCAGGCCCTCTTCATTTTGTGGCAGGTTGGGTATGGCGGCCACGCTGCCTGCAGTGGTAGCCTTCAACCAAGGTGGGGGTGGTGGGAGAAACAAACAGAGGGGGTTTGTGTGGCATTGAGTGCTGGCCTCAACACCTCCCCTTAGCTCTGACATGCCTGTTTGTCAGGAATGACAGGCCTCATTTGATCTGTTCCTAAGTACAAGCTTTTGGGATTTTTGTCCTCCACCCTTAACTCTTCTCCATGTCCCCTACGTCCGGTAAAAAACAACTAAGTTGAACTAAGAACTCTAAGGTTAGGGGAAAAAAAAAAAAAAAAGGCCCCGTATCTTTTCCTAAGCACTCCTACTCCCCCTCCAGGTCCCTACTTGGCTGCAGGAAAGAAAGCCTAAAACTGGAGTAGGAATGTCATCTTTAGAAATCATCTTTTGGAGCAGTTTTATTAATTTCACTTCTCTGTGGTTACCGCATGTTTGGGGAAGACAATTGATTTCACAGATCTGTGTGGGAGGCTGAAGATTTGGCTCTGAGGCGGCAGAGAAAATGTACAGCAAGAACAGGCTCACTAATTGACACACAGCAAAGATGTTCTTTAAGGAAACTTTTCTTTCAGTGCCTGCTTTTTTAAATTTAAATTTTTAATTTTTAAGTTAATTGTATTTTTTTTTTTGAGGGAGAATATTTTTTTTCCCTCTACCCATTCATCTTCCTCCCTTTAACCTCCTTCCCCAATATTTCCATGTAAGAAATTAAGAGGAAAGCTGAACCAAGTGTTAAGTCATCATTTTGACTTCAAAGGCACTGCCAACGACGACTAACGTGTCCAAGGCCAAGGCTTCAGCAGATCTAATCTCTCACTGTCTGGGATGGTATTGCTGCTTCTGCTTCTAGTTTGAAACTTTCAGTTGAGATGTCTTTGGTATGAGCAGGGTCTCAGAAAGGTAGGGAGAAGCAGGTGATTCAGGTCGGCCCATGAGCCTTTGTATTTGGGACAGGTATGCCCACAGGTATGGAGGTCACTGTTACATTTTTCAGGGAGAGAGACAATTAGAGCTTTTGAGATGTCAGCTTGAATGAGTGCATCATCTAGAAGGAATCAGTTCTGATTCTAAATAAATAATAGGCCAAGCTGAAAAAAAAAAACTCAATTGTTAGATCTGTGGGTGGTGGTGGGTGAGTAGCTGCTGTTTTAGAACTTTAAATGTGGGTTCCTTGGCATTAGTTTTATTTAAAATACAGTGGTAGCTCTTCCACGCCCTCTGAAAAGTTAATAGCCCACCTTAAAGGAGATGGTAGTCCTGCAGTGTTTCTATGTTACTAATTATACTGCACTTGTGGGAGGAGTACATGGCACTTCAGGGAACCCACAAAAGACAGAGTTCCTCCCAAAACAACTTCCACAATGATTTGAGACAGATAAGGCGATGACTTGATCCGCAGATGATTGGGGGCCTGATGTGACATAGACAGGAGTAGGCTTGGGGACATATGTCCTTGCCCAAACACTCAAGAAATCCACCAAATGGTCACTCGTGCTGCTGAAAGCCAGCTGTGTTCACCTTGTCCCTTTTCTGAAAGCCAGCTGTGTTCACCTTGTCCCTTTTCTGTGTTCTTTCATTTGCTCTGTCCTCTACTCCTCTATTCAAAGCAATCAGGTCCTGATTGAGCTGAGAGGCCTTGTCCCACCATCAAGTTTCTGCCCCAGAGTTCCTCTGAGTAGCATGAAAATGAGCAACGTGTCTGAGCTAGTCATGTATGTGGATCCTGAAGAACTGTCTCTGAAGTTATGGAAGGGAAGGAAGCGCCTGAGAAGATTGGTGTGGGTGGGAGGCCTTTCCAAGTTCAGATGATGACAGGAAAACTGCTATGGGGCTCATCTAGAGGTTCCTCAGGTGAGGAATTGAATCCCGGCTCTTGTTTCTAACCCTCTCTGTGACCTCGGCTGAGCTCTAAACTCTCCCCAGAAAAATGGGAGTTATATCATATCAGGTTGCCAAAGAGGAGTATTATTCCAAATGCTAAAGCCTTGCATTAAAAAAAAAAGTGAGACCAAGGGAAGGAAGGAAAAAGGGGGCTGTGAGTGGAGAGGAAGTGACACGTTTCATGAAATCGGAGCTTTTCAAGATTGGTTTGGGCACAGTTTCAAGAGGAAGTGCTGGTTATTAAGACAAACAATTGCTAATCTAATCTCTATCAGGAGACATATTTAAGTTCAAGCACACATTTTTCTTTTTTTTCTTTTTGACTCTTCTGGATATTTGATTTTCAATTGAATGCTGTAATATGAGTATAAATTTGATGGAAGAAAAACAATTTAAGGAAGAACTGTTTCTGATGTCTGCTACGTGTATGAAGTTGAAGAAATTCGATTAGCAATCTAGAACAATGTAATTTTTTGGACTTCTGCCTAAAGCTCCCCTTGCTAGTTAACTAGTTAATCTTCACTTAACTAGAACTTCCTCCTCTGAAGGCTTCCTGTGCCCCTCTTCTGGCCAGGCTCCCCTCCTCCGGGCTCTGCGGCTCCGCAGGCACACTGACATCTGAAGACGTCACACTAAGCCAGAATGGCCTGGTTACTTGTCTGTCTACTAAACTGGCTTCTTGAAGACTGACGATACCTGGCCTGTGTTAGATGCTTATAAACATTGCGTCAGTGTTGAATGTAGATGGAAAATAGAGAAATAAGGATTATCCCTGTATTGGTTTTGTATTGCTGTGTAATAAATTACCACAAGCTATGTAATAAATTACCTCAAACTTAGTGGCTTAGAACAACTCACATTTTTCATGTTAGTTTCAGTGGGTCAGGAGTCTGGGCACAGCCTAGTGGAGTCCTATACTCAGGCTCTCAGCAGGCTGCAGTCGGATGTTGACCTGGTCTGTGGTCTCGCCTGGGGGCTGTTGAAAGAATTCATTTTCTTACGGTTGTACTGGCAGTGACGGGCACAGAGGGGAGGTCATCCTTGCTTCTTGCTGGCTATTGGCTGGAAGCCACCCTCGAGTCTAGAGGCCACCAGCAAGTCACACGATGGATGTTTGCTTTTTCAAGGCTTTCAGGAGAATCTCTGTCACTCTAGTTGGCTGAGACAGATTTCACATAACATAATGTAATCAAGTGAGTGACACCTCATCACCTTTGTTATATTTCTATTTGTTTAAAGCAATTCCTAGGTCTCGCCACACTCAGAGGGATGGGATTATACAAGGGCATAAGCCAATGGAGGTAACTTTTGGTTAGGAAGGTCTTCCTCAGTCTCTACATAATCGATTCCGCTATCATGAACACTGTTACTCCACCAAAAGCTTTTTTTGAGGCTTGCAGGAAAGTAGTTTATTTCTAGCCTGTGCTTCATTATCTAAATCAGTTTTTATATTTTGTGGTTATAAGCAGAGCAATGTGATATTTCTCAAGTCATGTGTTGTGTAAAAGTCCTCATGTTAATCATTTAGCTATTAGTTCTCAGCTCCAGTCCACCCTGGCTTCTTTTTATATCAGGGGGCAGGAGGAGGGGAGAGGGGACTTGCTGCTTCCTATCTGTTGGTGTCAGCATCCAGCCAGCATTGGCAGTTGATTCTGGTCCAGCCTCTCCTAGAACTTCCAAAGCCAGCCTCAATGTACCCATCAGAGAGCAGCACTAGGTGGGCGGTACTCTCTCCACAGAGGTCTGAGCTCCAGCTCTGTGGGACCTTCTTCCAAGCTTGCAGGTTTTAATAACCGTGTTTACTTCTCTTTGTTCTCCTTAGCGGTAGTGTCAATGTCTGCAGTTATTCCTTGGCATTAGCTTAATATTTTCATTTTGCTTTCCTCTAACACCTATTTAACCAAAGCCCTGCATTATATTTTCTTTGTTAAAATACCTAATATGGTTTATATTCCTCATTGACCCTGACTGATACAGCACTTTAATTTTCAATGAAGTTACCAAGAAATTGTAGGGTCTTACTTAATAACTGCTATTGGGATTTTTTACACCAAAGTAACTGACATTTAGCAAACAGATGAAATTCATCTTCTGGTTTCCAAGTTGATGCTTTTAGAATGCTGGGTCCATAGTTGACTTTGCCAGTCTATTTAAGGCTTCCTGGCTAAGTAGTAATAGATATAAATAAGCTCTCAGGGGGTGATTCATTCATTTACTCCCCAAATTACAGTGAATCATGACTAGAGAGACTCCAGCGCCTGAGAAGCCCAAACTTAGAAATCAGCAAAGCTATTTGTGTGAAGTTATGGACTATACCCGGATATCCCCATTTCGCAGATGTGGAAACTGAAAGGTTGATTTTCATCCAAGGGCTCTTGCTGGTAGAAGCCTTAGAATCAGGCACTCTTAGTTATAGAAATCGTATCACCTAGGCCCTGAACTAGTTTCTCTTCCCTTGTTTCCTAACTTTTTAAATGGCATCTATACCCAAGTTCAAAATCTTTGAGTCACTGAAAGATGACTCCAGCATCTCCTTCTCTCTTAAATTAGGCCTGCTGATCTTCCTCCAAAATGTTTCTCCCATCTGTCCCCTACATTTGTTTGCTACAGTGGGTGAGTTTTGTTTAGGCCCTCACTATTTCTTGCTCAGGCTATTAAAATAGCCTTCTGATTGGGCTCTCTGTTGTTGTCCGTTTGGTACACAGCTCTTGGAAAAATGTGTCTCATATATAACTCATATATTACTCCTCTCCTCAAGAACTGCAGAAGGCAATGGCATCCCACTCCGGTACTCTTGCCTGGAAAATCCCATGGATGGAGGAGCCTGGTAGGCTGCAGTCCATGGGGTCGCTAAGAGTAGGATACGACTGAGTGACTTCAATTTCACTTTTCACTTTCATGCATTGGAGAAGGAAATGGCAACCCACTCCAGTGTTCTTGCCTGGAGAATCCCAGGGACAGGGGAGCCTGGTGTTCTGCTGTCTATGGGGTTGCACAGAGTCGGACATGATGGAAGTCACTTAGCAGCCTCAAGAACTATTGGTGGCTCCCAATTGCCTATAGGGTAACATTCAAATATCTCAGCTGGACAGATACAGCTTCCTTCAAAATTTGATCTCAGATATGTTCCTAGCTTTACCTCCTGTTTCTCCCTGTTAGGTATCCTTCGTGCCAGCCACGCTGGTACTCCTAATGAATCTGTCTTTCCTCCTGCTAAAGCTGGCACACTTTCTTATGAACTCCTCTTGCCCGTCTCCTCTCCCTGAAATCCCACCCAGTGCCTAAGAGTCAACTTAACTTCCACCTCTTCTTTCCATCTTTCTTGTTTATCTGAATTGAATGATCTCTTCTTCCGCTTTCTGAAATGACTGTGTAAGGCACGGACGGATAAGGATGAGAGCTGCAGAGCAGGACAGCTGGCACTGATGATGACCTATCCTGTCCTATGGCAATGTGTACTATGCTCTTTATTCACATCATCTCATTTAATCCTCATAAATTCATTTGAGATATGAACTTTCTGTTTTACAGATGAGAAAGCTGACTTTGTGAGGTGACATACATTGTTCAGTATCATGGAGCTCATTTTCTATCTTATATAAATTACTTGTCTATCCTCGTTTCTCTCCTCTGAATGGGTAGCTCACTGAGAGCAAGGAGCATTCCTTGTTCAGCTATGATCACATGTTCCAGGCTTATGGTGGGTAATAAATCACCAATTTGCTGAAAAGTCTCAGAATTCACACGTTTTGCACCAGATTGTTTTGCTTTATTCTTTGGTGGATTTTATTTGATTGGTTATATAGCAAGTATATGGGCTTCCCAGGTGGGCGCTAGTGGTGGAGAACCCACCTTCACCAACTCAGGAGGCATAAGAGACGCGCAGGTTTGATCCCTGGGTTCGGACGATCCCCAGAGAGGGCATGGCAACCCACTCCAGTATTCTTGCCTGGAGAATCCCATGGAGAGAGGAGTCTGGCGGGCTTCAGTCCATAAGGTCACAAGGAGTCAAATACAACTGAAGCGACTTAGCGCAACAACAACACATTAAGCATATGCCTGTGTTCTATGTAATGTAAATGGGGGGCAGGTTGACAGGGAGGAAGGAGTATTTCTAAAAAGACTAGCATAAATTGGTTCCTGGATTCCTTCTGTTATAGTTTGAGAGATGATCTTAGCTTGACAGTGGTTCCTGAAGTTTTTGCTTTAAGGAGTTACACTTGAATTCAAGAGCACTTTCAATTTGTGAAAAAACTACAGTGAGTATTCATCATGCAAAAGACTCCTGAAGGTCTGTTAATGATCACTTTGGTTTCTAAGTTTGAAGTTTTGTATATTGGCATATTCTTTTTTAAGAGCAGGGCATTGCCCAGTACACAATGAGAGAGGTCTGTCTCTTTGGAAATTTTAATGCAGCCAGAGTTTGGGTGGGAATTATTCAAAAACTACTCAAATGACTTATTAAACAAAAAGTCAGGAGCATAGATTCAAGGTCATGAGCTAGAGCCTTGAGGTCAGAAGGAGCTTGATTCCATTGGAAATAATAAGACTGACATTTTAAGACGGCAGCTTTGTGGAGATGGCCATGTAGATAACACCTCGGGATTCAGTGCAGAGGGACACATTTTTGGTAAATGCATTCAGTTGCCTTTTGCTCTGGTTTCAGAGCTACGAGAGCTGTGGGAAAATGCTGCTCCCGGATTTGAGATGGCTTTCAAAGAACCAAGGGCTCCTTATGCAGCCCCACTTCCGGGTGGCCATTTCGTATTCTTGTGAGGGGCCCAGGGAACAGAGATGGAAGTGTCTGAGATGCGGGGGAGGAGGGAGGAAGTTCAGGAAAGAGTCCAGGATAACCAGACTGCTTGTCAAACAAGTGGAGGAGGTGGGGAGTGGTGGTGGGGGGGGGGGTCGGTATTTGAGGGCCAGGGGAACAGCTATTCACCATTTATCTTTTTTTTTCCCTGAGTACCTTGTCCAGGAGCCATTCCTGTGATTCTTGATGAGGGATGAAATCCTCCCCTTTGTGCTTAAAGGTACCACAAATGGCCTGTCCCTAGGTGGGGACCTGAGTTGGAAGGATTTCCTACTCTGGGAATGAAGTCCTATTGCTCTCTCTCTACTTCCCTGGCTTTGGTCAGAGTTGTTCTGGGTCATAGATATGGCAGAGATAACTGGTCACCATGGGATTGTACCTTCTCCAGCATTACTGTGCTGCCTGACTGCCCCATAGCTCACTGGGCTGCGTGGACACAGAACAGCTCAGCCTGCACTGGCAGTCTCACTGCCCTGGCCACTGAACAGTTGTTCAGGCCCAGGTCCAGGGAAGCTAGGGATGCTGATCTGCTGGCCAACACTGGGTAGGGAGATCCCTCCATTGTTGGCCCCACAGATAGGCTGAGCAGGTTTGAAGAATGAGAATGGCAGGGCAACTCTTTATTATTAAACAGTTATTAAGTGGCATGGTGTCACTTATTTGTTATTAAGTGACATGGGGTCATTTCTGAGAGTAAAAAGGGGCAGTAAATTATAAATACGTTGGGCCACAGGCAAAAACTTAAATTGTCTGTGACGAACCTAGAATCACTATGCTGAAAGCTACCTTGGTCTCAATTTAATTTAACAGCATTTCTTAAGCACCTTTGCACCAGTCATTGTCCCCTTCTGTAACTAGGCACAGACATGTCCACAAGAAAATAACATGATAGGGTGTTAAGCGTAATGATGAACAAGAGCAGAGACCACAAAAGGAGGGTGAGGTTACCGTCTGGGGCAGTGACTAGGAGAGTGGATAGGGAGGGTTTCAATCAAGGAGTTTTGAAAGACCAGTATTTCATAGACATATAGATGGGGGCAAGGACTCTACAAGGAGAGAACCGTAACTGTGAAGTCACGGATACTTGAAATACACAGCACATTGGAGGGATTGTTAAGAAGAGTGGCACTGATGGAGAGTGAAGTGTGAAGCAGGAGTGTCGGGAGATAAAGCTAAATGGAAGCCAAATCAGAAATGGCCCCGTAGGCCATGCCGGCCAGCTTGGACATATCTGCAGGGTTGGCAAACTGCAGCCCATGGGCTCAATCCAGTCTACTACTTGTTTTTGAAAAATGAAATTTTAATGGAATACAGCCAAACTCACTCATGATGTATCATATATGGCTGTTTTTTACACTACAACAGCAGAGTTGAGTAGTTACAGTACAAACTACATATGGCCTATAAAACCTCAAATGGTTATTCTTTCTTTGCAGAGAAAGTTTGATGACTCCTGACTAAAAGTCATGGTAGAAACACTGAAGGGCTTTAAGTAATAGTATCAACATATCTCTGCTGGAGAAAGATCTCATGGAATAGGAGGGAGGATAGAATTGTTAGAGAAGAAAGGTAGGAACCTATATCGATAGACTTTTAGTCATGCAATTAAACTTTATTGAGGGTTCACTCAATAAAGGTCAACACTCCAGCAGGCTGGGAACTCAGTGATGAATACACAGTCCACTCCTCACAACCCCTGTAAATCAGACAAGAAAAGAAAAGGATCTGGACCACGGCCGTAGAAGTGAGAATAGATAGGAGAGGTTTAGAGAGATGGAGTTGGAGATTCAGGGCTCCAGATTTGGGGCAGGTGTTGATGATGCCCTTCTCTGAAATGGGAACACTCCAGGAGAAGTAGGTTTGCTTCCACTTAGCTCCTCCCTGGCCCCCTTGAACTAACTGCATTTCCCCTGTTAGATAACACTGTTAAGAGCTTTCTAAAGACATAGATGTTTTGACTGGATTCAGCTTGATCTCATACTGATACCTGAACAAGAACTAATTTAATAGAGTGTACACCACCCTAATTCATTTTCATCCAGAAAAGACCCAAGCCCTACATAAATCTGGAGGAAAAGATCCCCCAAAGGTTCATGGGAAACCAATGCTACAGCTACTTCCCCAAGCCAGTGGGTAGAAGGGACTGCCTTCACCATGCTGGTACACTCAGTAGCGGATTGGCTTCCCGGAATGTAGTAGGTGCTCAACAAGTGTGCATTGGATGAAAATCTGAGATAGAATCACTTAGGGTCCTGGCAAAAACAGATGGTATGCTCAAGGGCTTCACAGTCTGTTTAATGAAGGGTCTGTTACAGAGGTGAGGGCCAGTGAGTGGAAGCACTGGGGATGGTGACGCAACCAGATACTAGCAACAGTGGAAATGTCTCCTCTTCTCTTCTCAACCTGAGGGAGGGGAAAGGTGTCACTAAGCCCAGTGTGAGTCAGAATCACAAAAGAGCAGGGGCTGAGCTGGGGCTATAAGGAATTTCAGCCACACAGCCTAGTGCAGATGGAAGAGGGCAGAAGGGGCAAATGGGAGAGTACAGACACCAGCCCCTAACGCCTTCCCTCTGACCTGCTGGTATTTCCATTGATTTACCCTCATCAGGAGGCTTAGAGCAGGGAAGCCAGGACTCACAGTGGGTAGTGGCCATCCTTTCAAGTACACAGAGCTAGGAAGAGAGGAGCCTCTTTTTGATTTCTTTTAGTTTTGCAGAACTTGGATCTCATCACACTTGTACTGTTGAATTACTAATGGCAATATTGAAGTACCTGCATAGGCATATCATTATCTAGCTAAATAGATATTCCTTGGTTATATATTCCTGCTAGTAGCTCTGACACTCCTAACAAGTGCTAGGTGCTTTACTGTGAGTCATGGACAAAGATGGCTAGAGATTCCTCACAGACAGAGCCATATGTGAGCATTTTTGAACAGAAAGCTCTCTGCATATTCCAGTAGCATAGATTACTGGAAGTGGAATCCTGTGCCAAGGGGAATTCACAGTTCACATTCTGATAGACAAATCTGCTTTCTAAAAAGGCTAATGTACACTCCAAAAAGGCTCTCAAGTATTTGAGTTTGTCCATTTCACCACACTGTCTTTCTCCCTGGTCTCTGGTGAGGTTAAGCATCTTTCCATATGTTGATCAGTCCTTTGTAATTTTTCTGTTGTGAAACAATGGTTTGAGCTAGTGTTGGAAGCCAAGAGTGCTTTGTGAATTCAGACCCTATCTTTGCTGTTTATCTGCTGTGTGACCCTAGATAAGTTATTTCCCTCCATTCCTCATTTGTGAATTGGGAAAATGAGACTATCTACCCTTTGGGGTTTTGGAGATTGGTAAGTGCTTAGACCTCTGGAGAGGGGCATGGCAACCTACTCTAGTATTCTTCCCTGGAGGACCCCATGGACAGAGGAGCCTGGCAACTACATGTCCAAAGTCAGACATGACTGAAGTGACTTAGCCCACACGCACCCAAGTGCTTAGACACACCTAACGTATGATGAGTATAGTGAGTTTGACATAAGAATTAGCTATCATACTTGCCTACATCATTTGTCCATTTTTCTCTCCCACTGTTATTGACAAGTGATTAGGGCTGAGGGCCATCAGGCAGAAGGAGGCCCATTTCTGCAGCTCCTGTTCTGTTTCTGAGATGGTCTGCTGTCCCAATAACATGACCTGCACTGACATGGTAACATTATTTCCTACCTGGACCACAGACAAGGGCGCGTTTTGCTCAGGGAATGTGAGTGCCTTGGCTCTGCCCGTGTCTTTGGGGTCCTGAGCTGTCAGAATTTGACCCGAGGTTCTCCCATGGCCCATTTTGCCCCAGGGAGGGGCAACCAGCTCCTGTGCATTCACTGCTCTGGGCAAGCCTCTAGGCCTTTTGAGCTGGGCCAGCCTTTTCTCAGGCAGCCACCAGGTGGAACTGCTTGGCTCTGGGCCTGTGGTAGGCCAGGTGCTCTGTGTGCTCACTTGCAGCGGTGGCTGCGGGCTGTGGTTGTGGCTGCCTGAGCTATTGCTACTGTTGGGGAGATCACACGCCCACGAGGGGAATGCCTCAAGTTGCTGAAAAAAAAAAAAAAAAAAAAAATATATATATATATATATATATATATATATATATTTGAAGAAGAAAGAGAAGAGCTGCTTCCTTTGTAGGCCAGCCTCACAGTTATGCAACTTTGACTGTACATTTTCTGAATTTCCATGCAAGTGAAGGTCACCTTCAGATAAATTGAGATTCTTCTATCATAGTCACAGGAAAATTCAAGGGTATAAGCAGGTTTTAGGTGTTACTCGGATATGAATGTGTGTATAGAGTCCTACAGTGAGACTGAGGCTTACACAGGCAATGCAGGAAGTCACCGTCATATCACCAGTATACCTGCGAGTGCCAGCACCTGCGTCACTCTCTTTATTGGTGCCACTTACATGCCAGGAATTGTCTGACGTGTCCGGTCTCCTTCTCATAGTCATAGAGCAAGGAAGGTATTATCCCAATGTCAATGATGAGAAAATTAGAGTTCAGAAAGTTTAACTGTCCTAAGCAAGATTCATAAGCCAGAACATGGCAAAGTCATATTTTGAAAACAGATCTTCCTGATATTATCAAAGTTTGTTCTTTTTCCACCTCCCAGTGCATAGAGTTGGAAAGGACACTAGAGTTTATAATTTCTCTGTGCCCAAGATCACAAAATTAGTTACTGGCAACATTAGAACTAATATCCTCTATCTCCCAGTCAAGTATGTTTTCTAGCAGATGAGTTTGTTCCATAAAGGTCTTAGCTAAAAAAACTGCTAGATGAATAAGCAACACATGAATAAATCAAGAGTCAGCTAGGGAAGTAGAGAGTGATTATAGGTTGTGGATTCAGACACTTTGGTTCTGCCACTTCCTAGCTGTGTGGGCAAGTTATACAAGCCTCAGTTTGTCATCTGTAAAATGGCAATAAAGTAACACTGACATAAAAATACTGAAAATGAGTTAATATAAGCCATATGGTAGGTAGTAGGTAGTTAAATTATCTGTCCCTAGAAGAATGATTTTGAAATAGTGTTGGATTCAAGACTTCTTTTCTCACTCAGTTTAGTTTGAAAGTGAGATCTGGAAAGGCAGGACTGTTTGTTGAAACTGGAAGTTATGTGATATTTAGTTAAGATCTCAGGCTCTAGAATCAAGACTATGCATTCAAATATCAGCTCCATCACTGGATAGCTTTGTGACCTTGGGCAAGTCACCTAATCTTTCTGTGCCTCAATCACTCGCCTATGATTGAGAGCAATCATGTTTATCTCATTAGGGCTGTGCATGGATTACATGAGACAATGCAGGGAAAGTATGAGCATGGTGTATTGATACAGCAGATTCCCAGCAAATGATAGTCATCATTTTAATAATTAGGAAACCTAGATTCTGAGAGTGGGACTTATATTATACAGTAATAATAAATACAAAAGCCAAAAGATCTGCTCTGTGGATTCAGGGTACATTTCTAAAATAGAAATTTACTGTCCTGTCTATACACAACTTGATTTTGGGGGGGAGCTATAATACCGATTGATGCAATTTGGCCAATCATTTAACAAACAGGCTTTTTAAAAATAAGCTATCATTTGACTGAAGACAAACAAAAGGGAGAACTGCCTTCTACACACTAGTGATAGAAATGAGAATTTTTACTACTTTTCTAGAGAACAATTGAGCAATATATGAAAAATCTTAAGAATGTGTATGCTCTTTGATCCATGCTTTAGCTTTACTTAAGTAAACAGTCGAGGATGTCCACAAAGATTCATTCAGTTCACTTACTCAAAAAATATTTATTAACTGCCTACTATATGTCCTTACTAGGCTCTGGAGATAGCATAGAGGAAAATGGAGTCACAACACAACTTTCGTGAAACTAATAATCTAAAAGGGAAGATCACTGTGAGACAAAAAATTACATAACAATTAACCATAACTATGTTAAATATAATGGCAGAACTGTGTAGGGACTGTGTCAACAAACAACCAAGAGGCCCGATCCAGCCTGGGCAGTCTAGGAAAGCTTCCTGGATGAAGGTGCATTTTGGCTGAGACCTGAGAGACAGCATGCTTGAAGGAGCACTTCAAGCAGATGAAGAATCATATGACAAGGCTGTGATCCCTCCAACTGCCATGTAGCAAAGGATTTGGAGGACAATGAGAGGAGCCTGGTTGGAAAGCTTCAACCACACATGTGTCCATCATACAATTATTTATAAGAATGAATAGCTGAAAAACAAAAACAAAACACTAAATGCCCAACAATAAAGAACTAATTAGATAAGTTATGGTGCAACTGTTCAAAGCAATAAAATAGCCGTACATACCCCCCTGTGGCATAGAAGAAATGTGTGCTATATTGTATCATGAATAAAATTTATGCAACTGTAATGGGCTTCCCTGGTGGCTCAGTGGTAAACAATCTGCCTGCCAACGCAGGAGACGAGTTCCATCCCTGACTTGGGAATATCCCCTGGAGGAGGAAATGGCAACTCACTCCAGTATTCTTGCCTGGGAAATCTCATGGACGGAGGAGCCTGGTGAGCTACTGTCCATGTGCAAAATAGTCGGACATGACTTAATGGCTAAAAAACAAAAGCACTGTACAATCCTCTTTTTACTGAAGAAAGATAGTATGCATAGGCATAGAGAACTGTGGGAGACTGTTTGCTAACCTGTTAACAGTAGTTGTCTCTGGATGGTGGTATAATAGGATTTTTCGTTTTCTTCTCTTTTGTTCATAGTTTACAGTGACCACACAAACAGACAGTATGACTGTTACTTTTTAACAAGAAACATTGTTTTTTTAAAGGTTATACTAGGTTGGCAGTTTAATATAGTAGTGAAGTGTAGGGACCTCCAGAAATGTCAGACTCGGTTTTGGCTCCACCCACCTCAATACTTCGACCTCTGGTATATTTCTGTGAGCCAAACTTGTTTCTCTGCAAAGTACATTGTGATTCTTATGAGGATTAAATAGTGTAAAGCCGAGAAAGTGCTTAATACAGAGTCTAGCCCATTAGTAAAAGCTCAACAATGTTAGCTAGTAGTATTGAAAAGATATACAACCAACATCTATAAACACTCACTCCCAGAACTTCTTTAGGATGCTTGGTTTTACATTTAGAACAGTGTCAGGGGAAGAAGGGTCACAATCTACAATCGTGATTGCTCACATTGTACCTGCTTGGATACAGCAGGGAGGGGTGAGGGACAGCACCCAGAAACAGAGTGGGTGGAGCCAACAGAAGGTTTCCATGGAAAACCATGAGACTGGCAGATTCTGTCCGCAGCCCACCCCCAATTGCTCTCCTCCTCTCTCTCTACCTCCTACCCTTTCCTCTCACTTTTCTCCCACCACCTCTTTCCTATTATCTCTGCTGAACTGTAAATTCTTTGGGGCCCTTGTACAGGTTGAATGTCAGCTCCTCACGGCCAGTACCTACTGCTGTGTAGGTACCTCCCCCTTGTCTGGTATAAGCTGGATGACCTGTTAGAGAGGCCCTCCACTGAGTGTGATATTAAATAGAAGCAGTAGTGGTGGTGGGGAACAGACAGATGCGAGAGATATATCAGGGAAAATAAAAGATCAGTAAAGGATGGAGAGAGGACAAACTTTGGAGTCAAACAGACCTGAGTGAATCCCAGTTCTATATTTTTTTTGTTTAAAATTTTTTTTGTTTACTTTTAGTTCTACTTTCTATTTCAGGCAAATTCTTTAACTCCTCTAAGCCTTTCTTTCTTTCCTCATTTAAAAATGGAGATAGTATTGCCTACCTCCTTGCCTGTCCTTTATTGTGCCCATCTTTGCATGAAATGTTTCCTTGATATCTCTGATTTTCTTGAAGAGATCTCTAGGCTTTCCCATTCTATTGTTTTCCTCTGTTTCTTTGCATTGATCACTGAGGAAGGTTTTCTTATCTGTCCTTGCTCTTCTTTGGAACTCTGCATTCAAATAGGTATATCTTTCCTTTTCTCCTTTGCCTTTTACTTCTCTTCATTTTACAGCTATTTGTAAGGCCTCCTCAGACAACCATTTTACCTTTTTGCCTTTCTTTTTCTTGGGGATGGTCTTGATCCCTGCCTCCTGTACAATGTCAAGAACCTCCGTCCATAGTTCTTCAGGCACTCTGTCTATCAGATCTAATCCCTTGAATCTATTTCTCACTGCCACTGTATAATCGTAAGGAATTTGATTTAGGTCATACCTGAATGGTCTACTGGTTTTCCCTACTTTCTTCAATTTCAGTCTGAATTTGGCAATAGGGAGTTCATGATCTGAGCTACAGTCAGCTCCCGGTCTTGTTTTTGCTGACTGTATAGAGCTTCATCTTTGGCTGCAAAGAATATAATTAATCTGATTTCGGTGTTGACCATCTGGTGATGTCCACGTGTAAAGTCTTGTCTTGTGTTTTTGGAAGAGGGTGTTTGTAATAACGAGTGTGTTCTCTTGGCAAAACTCTATTAGTCTTTGCCCTGCTTCATTCTGTACTTCAAGGCCAAATTTGCCTGTTACTCCAGGTGTTTCTTGACTTCCTACTTTTGCATTCCAGTCCCCTGTAATGAAAAGGACATCTTTTTTGGGTGTTAGCTCTAGAAGGTCTTGTTGGTCTTCATAGAACCATTCAACTTCAGCTTCTTCAGCATTACTGGTCGGGGCATAGTCTTGAATTACTGTGATATTGAATGGTTTGCCTTGGAAATGAACAGAGATAATTCTGTCGTTTTTGAGATTGCATCCAAGTACTGCATTTCAGACTCTTTTGTTGGCTATGGTGGCTTCTCCATTTCTTCGAAGGGATTCTTCCCCACAGTAGTAGATATAATGGTCATCTGAGTTAAATTCCCCCATTCCAGTTCATTTTAGTTCACTGATTCCTAAAATGTCAATGTTCACTCTCACCACCTCTTGTTTGACCACTTCCAATTTGCTTTGATTCATGGACCTAACATTCCAGGTTCCTATGCAATATTGCCCTTTACAGCATCGGGCTTTACTTCCATCACCAGTCCCATCCACAGCTGGTTGTTGTTTTTGCTTTGGCTCCATCTCTTCATTCTTCCTTGTGTTATTTCTCCACTCTTCTCCAGTAGCATATTGGGCACCTACCAACCTAGGGAGTTCATCTTTCAGTGTCCTATCGTTTTGCCTATTCATGGGGTTCATGGGGTTCTCAAGGCAAGAACACTGAAGCGGTTTGCCATTCCTTTCTCCAGTGGACCACGTTTTGTCAGATCTCTCCACCATGACCCGCCCATCTTGGGTAGGCCTACATGGCATGTTATCACATGTGGTCCATGTGATCAGATTGGTTAGTTTTCTGTGTTTGTGGTTTTCAGTCTATCTGCCTCTGATGGAGAAGGATAAGAGGCTTATAGAAGCTTCCTGATGGGATAGACTGAGGGGGAAACTGGGTGGGTGGAGCCTGATGGTTCCTGGTGGGTGGAGCCATGCTCAGTAAATCTTTAATCCAGTTTTCTGTTGATGGATAGAGTTGTGTTCCTTCCCTGTTATTTACCAATGGAACATTTCACGCAAAGATGGGCACGATAAAGGACAGAAATGGTATGGACCTAACAGAAGCAAAAGATATTAAGAAGAGGTGGCAAGAATACACAGAAGAACTATACAAAAAAGATATTAATGACCCAGGTAATCATGATGGTGTGATCACTCACCTAGAGCCAGACATCGTGGAGTGTGAAATCAAGTGGGCCTTAGGAAGCATCACTATCAACAAAGCTAGTGGAGGTGATGGAATTCCAGTGGAGCTATTTCAAATCCTAAAAGATGATGCTTTTAAAGTGCTGCACTCAATATGTCAGCAAATTTGGAAGATTCAGCAGTGGCCACGGGACAGGAAAAGGTCAATCTTCATTCCAATCCCAAAGAAAGACAATGCCAAAGAATGCTCAAACTACTGCACAATTGCACTCATCTCACACGCTAGTAAAGTAATGCTCAAAATTCTCCAAGCCAGGCTTCAGCAATACATGAACCGTGAACTTCCAGATATTCAAGCTGGTTTTAGAAAAGGGAGAGGAACCAGAGATCAAATTGCCAACATCTGCTGGATCATTGAAAAAGCAAGAGAGTTCCAGAAAAACATCTATTTCTGCTTTATTGACTATGCCAAAGCCTTTGACTGTGTGGATCACAATAAACTGTGGAAAATTCTGAAAGAGATGGGAATACCGGCCACCTGACCTGCCTCTTGAGAAACCTATATGCAGGTCAGGAAGCAACAGTTAGAATTAGACATGGAACAACAGACTGTTTCCAAATAGGAAAAGGAGTACATCAAGGCTGTATATTGTCGTCCTGCTTATTTAACTTCTATGCAGAGTACATCATGAGAAACACTGGGCTGGAAGAAGCACAAGCTGGAATCAAGATTGCCGGGAGAAATATCAATAACCTCAGATATGCAGATGACACCACCCTTCTGGCAGAAAGTGAAGAGGAACTAAAAAGCCTCTTGATAAAAGTGTAAGTGGAGAGTGAAAAAGTTGGCTTAAAGCTCAACATTCAGAAAACTAAGCTCGTGGCATCTGGGCCCATCACTTCATGGGAAATATATGGGGAAACAGTGGAAACAGTGACAGACTTAATTTTGGGGGGCTCCAAAATCAAAATCACTGAAGATGCTGACTGCAGCCATGAAATTAAAAGACGCTTACTCCTTGGAAGAAAAGTTATGACCAACCTAGACAGCATATTCAAAAGCAGAGACGTTGCTTTGCCAACAAAGGTCCATCTAGTCAAAGCTATGGGTTTTCCAGTAGTCATGTACGGATGTGAGATTTGGACTGTAAAGAAAGCTGACCACCAGAGAATTGATGCTTTTGAACCGTGGTGTTGGGGAAGACTCTTGAGGGTCCCTTGGACTGCAAGGAGATCCAACCAGTCCATCTAAAGGAAATCAGTCCTGAATACTCATTGGAAGGATTGATGCTGAAGCTGAAAGTCCAATACTCTGGCCACCTGATGCGAAGAACTGACTCATTTGAAAAGAACCTGATGCCGGGAAAGATTGAAAGCGGGAGGGAAAGGGAATGACAGAGGATGATATGGTTGGATGTCATCACTGACTCAATGGACATGAGTTTGAGTAAACTCTGGGAGATGGTGATGGACAGGGAGGCCTGGCATGCTGCAGTCCATGGGATTGCAAGAGTCGGCCATGACTGAGTGACTGAACTGAACTAAACTGAACCTCCTTGCCTATCGTGAGGATTAAATGAGGCAAGGTGTGAAAGAAAATACCCAGTGTGGTGCCTGCCATCCTGTTTGGATTAGTTTCCTTTCCTCCTTTCCAGGCTTTTTCAAGTGGGGTTGATGGTGGAATGGTGGTGTCCTTCAGAAAACCAGGGAAGCTGAACACCAGCTTGTTTTGTTGGTAAAGATGAATTTGACTTTGGGCGTGTTGACTTTGAGATGGTGTTGAGACAGTCAGTTGAAAATGTCCATCTGGTAACTGACATGAGGGATAACAGAAATTACTGAACCATCTTCATGGTTTGTGTCCATTGTTGTAGGTGTAGATAGGAGATGAGAGCTGTGAAGGAGAGCACAGGGAGGAAAAAATGAAAAACAGCATTCAGAGTTCAAAACTGTGGAGAGAGCAGCTTCAAAGTTGATACAGGGTGATGAATGGATGAAGCTAGGTGAAGGTCAGAATCACCAGAATTAGGTCAAGAAATTAAAACCTACACTTGTTTTGTCACAAGGAAAAAAAAATCCTTGAGATCCTTCAACATAATCTACCTTCCAGAGTCAATGTAAATGCAACATCCCTGGCATATTCCCCTCTCTGCGCTGTTACTCACTATCCAGGAAGCTCTACCAAGATGGTGACAGTCCTTCCGGGCCCAGTACAAGTCTTACTTCTGTGAATACTTTCTCCCACCTCCAGCCCACCAAAATCTACCTTTCTTGCATCTAAACTCCTAAAGCATTTATTGACTACTGCTTTTTTCATTATATATTCTTTATGTCCAGGATGGGAAGTGGATTTCATCCCACATTCCAGTACTGGTAACTTCCCAGTGGCTGCTCAGAGAAGAAATCTAAGACATTTTCCAGATCCAATGGGAAGAAGCCATGGTTGATATGCATGTCTGTCAAGAACTCTGGAGTGGAAATGTGGCCCATGTGCTGGATATTTGTTGGCCATAATAAATGACTATCTTAGTTTGAGTTCCCCCAAAGAAGGTGGTTAGACAAAGGTTTGGGTGCAGGGAGTTTGTTTGGGAAATGAATCCTAAAACCACAGGTGACACAATGCAGAAGATGAGACAGAGGGAGAGAAGGAAAATGTGGATTGCCACTGGAGTATGCTACTTCTGAGGATCTCCAGAAACTGTTGTCTGCCTCGGCACCCTCCCCTGGAGTGTGGGAGCCTGGGCATTGATCCACCCACTCTCACCCGCTGTTGACTGACGGTCGCCCCCAGGGGTGCCAGAGAAAAAACCTCAGGCAGAAAACAAGTGCAATACAAACACCTGAGTGAGAAGTTGACAGAATATGATAAAGGGTCTCTCCCAGGTGAAGCCAAGTGAAGATAGGCTGAGCTTCCACAGGTCTGCTCCAATGGCCTGGTCACCCTGCTTTCTTAGTGCTTTTCTTCTAATTTCTGTTAGCTGCTGGAAGGCAGAGTCCCAGGCAGAACTTATGCACAATGCCTAAGACCTAAAAAATAGTCAGTCAGTGTAAAGTCAATTATTGTTGATTAGCCTGTGAAGAGAGAAAAGGGAGGACAATTAGATTCATCATTTGCAGTTTCTTGTTTAAAGCCCAAGATTGTGCGGATTGAATTACCTCCTGTGAAATCCAGCTATTTGGCCAAAGCAGCATGCTAATCTAGATCATGTTCATCACACAGATACCACTCAGAAGTCCAGAAAACCAGACAGCATGCTCCCATGAAAACACTGGGCTCAAAGAAAAGATGGGGGATGATTTAATGAAGGCACTTAGAGACTGCACTGTCCTGCAAATGGGGCAGGATGAACGGTCCTGGGAGGCCTCTGAAAGGGCATCCTTGAGATGGAGACCTGGGTCATCTGATCACAAAATATGTATACCCCTTGTATTTTAAAACTATCCTTTGAAGTCAAAAGCACCTGCTCTTTCAACTTGCTTGAATAATAAGTGCTAACTAAACAAAACTGCTTTAAAAGGTGTCCACTCCTCTAGTAACCTGTACCAAAATTTCATTTCTATGAACTGAATTATGTCTCTACAAAATTTATATGCTGAAGCCCTAAACCCTAATGTGAGTATGTTTGGAGATAGACGAAGTGTGTGTGTGTGTGTGTGTGTGTGTGTGTGTGTGTGTGTGTGTGCGCGCGCGCGCGCGCGCATGCATGATCAGTTGCTAAGTCGTATCCAGCTGTTTGCAACCCAAGAACTATAGCCCACCAGGCTCCTCTGTCCATGGGATTTTCAGCAAGAATACTGGAGTGGGTTACTATATCCCTCTCCAGGGGTCTTCCCAACCCAGGGATCAAGCGTGTGTCTCCTGCATTGGCAGGCAGATTCTTTACCACTGAGCCTCTTGGGAAGCCCTCTATAAGGAAGTAACTCAGGTTAAATGAGGCCATAAGAGAGGGGCCCTGATCTGATGGATTAGTGTCCTTAAAAGAACAGACAACTGCTGGTGCTCTCTGTCTCTGTCTGCCTCTCTCTTTTTCTTTGTGTCTCTGCCTCTTTCTTTCTCCCTCTCTATCTCTGTTTCTCTTCCCCTTCTGCTTCCTTCATCCCCAATAGTAGGGACACAGCAAGAAGCCAGCTACCTACAAGCCAGGAAGATATCCTTTACTGGAAACTGAGTTGGCTGGCACATTGATACTGGATTTTCCACCTTTCAAAACGCTAAGAGAAAAACAGTTTCTGATGTTTAAGTGACCCAGATTGTGGCATTTTGTTTTAGTAGCCCAACTGACTAATGTAACTGGTCTAGTCCCTTTCCTAATGGTTCATACTGAAGTCCCAAAAAAGTGCTACCAAAAAGAGTCTCATCTGAAACTCTCACTACAATTTCCATCACAGCCTTGCAGGGGAATCTGGCCAGGAATTTTTATGTGCATCCCAGAATCAGAGAAGTGAGGTTCCCTAGGATTTAGCCCAATGCTCAGTCACAGCAGAAGCTCAATCCATATTTGATGGATGTAGCCTTGAAGCATCCCATGTGTAAGGTCAAGTAGCTGACTCTTCTCCCAGGGCTCATTATTCTCTCCAACACTGCGTTTTCTCCAGGGTCACTTATTTTAAAGTACTAAGAAATGGCTTCTCAAAGCAGCCTGAAGTTGTATTGAGTTCAAATTACTAGCTGAGTGATCTTGCGCCAGTTAAAGATCCCATAAGTTTGGATCCCCAAAGAAAGCTTCAGATCTAAGTAGTTTATTTGGGAGGTGCAAGACTTATATGGCGGTGGGAGGACAACAGGGAAAGGAAGACAGTTGTTCAGTTTGTGTTATCAAGCAGGCTGCCACTGTGGGCCACTTGAGTTAATCCCCTTGCAGAACTCCGGGGATCAGGGTACATGCCTCAGAATTAAATCCCCACCCTGCTACGAAGGGAGCCACAGAGCAGTTATACACCAGCTCCTGCCAGTTACCAGCTGACGGCTGCTCCTCGTGGATATTTATTCCCCAACTCATCTGGCATGCCGGAACACAGCAGACTCCAGAGGAGAACAGAAGCTCTCAAGCCAAACTTTGGCTTCTGGAAGTTGAATTGGTAGATGCTGAGATAGTGAGGACCAAGGAGACATGGGTGGGGCACAGACAGTGTCTGCCATCTGGAAAAGAAAGACAAATACCTGAATACCCAGTTCATTAGATGAGTTGATATTTGTGATGTACTTGGAACACTGGATGGTATACAAATGCTCTGACTGTAGCAGATTGTATTTTCCATACACAGACACAGAAATTTTCTGGTCCCATATGCTTTTCAAGAACCTTGCTATCCGCTATTAAGGGCTGGAGTCTACTTCCCCTTCCCTTGGACTTTATGACTGCCTTAATGAATGCAGTGCTGCAGAAATGAAGGGGGTTGTTTTATGACTGCCTTGATGAACGCAGTGCTGCAGAAGTGAAGCTTCTGGCTTCCAAGGCTATGTCATATGGGTCTGCCTGTTACTCTGTCTCTGTCTGTCTCTCTTTGTATGTGAATAATTACACATACACACACCTTGGGAGCCTCACCCTGAAGCTACCACTCTGGAGAGATCACATTAACAGAGAGGAACAGAGAGAAATAGCCAAGGAGCCTCAGCTATTGGAGTTGTTCCAGATCAGGTGCCTTTTGGGTGAGCAAAGAAGGCTTTGAGATGATCTGAGCCACAGTTGTCTTACAGCCACAGTCACAGAAAAGACCTTGAGCCAGATATGCCCAATTAAGCTGGACCTGAATTTCTAATCCACAGAAACCATGAGAGGAAATAAACAGTCATTGTTATTTTAAGACACTAAATTTTGAGATAAATTTTATGTAGCCATAGTAACTAGAACAGTGATTGATAAACAAATAAAATCTCACCTCTTCTACTCACAATTCCTCCTAAGATATGAAAGGAAACCTTCATATTATGGATATCAGATTCTAGCAGATGGTTTTTAGCACAAGTTCATGTTTTTCCAGAAGTCAGATTTTCACAATGTTGATATGGTAAGGTTTTATGTTAAAGTTGATATGTGCAAAGGTTAGGTTTAGTCCTGGGCTGGACATTGTGGGTGATTCCTCAGTACCCACTTTTCTTATATTCCATCCAGGAGCAGCTTGGTTGTTTGATCATTCACCTCTGCTATAATGATCTAAGCTATAATGATCTAAGCCTCAGGAAATCCCAGACCTCTTGCCAATGACAGGACCACATAGCATAAGACAGTCAACACTTGGCTTTCCCCTAGAATTGGTTAGGGATGGTATCATCAGCAATACATGTAGTACTTTTGCTGGTGATTCTCCGATGTAGAAGCATTCTTCTTCTGGAGAGCAGTGGGTTTATATTGCAAACCATTTCAATCATATTGCTAGCATGAAGGAAACAATCCTGAGGATGGAATCAGTATACAAAAGAGGCAAGACTGAAAGAATCACATAGTCTAGAGCCTTGGTCAAACCATGCCTAAAGCCCAGACTACAGCTGCATTTTCAGGTATGAGAGCCAAGAAGTTGCCCTTATTGTTTAAACCACTTTGGTATGGATTTTCTCTTGATGGTGCTTTAGTCACTAAATAGTGTCTGACTCTTGTGACCCTATGGACTATACCCTGCCAGGTTCCTCTGTCAATGGGATTTCCCAAGCAGAATGCTGGAGTGGGTTGTCATTTCTTTCTGCAGGGGGATCTTCCTGACTCAAGTATCAAACCTGAGTTTCCTGCATTGCAGGTGGTCTCCGGCATTTCAGGCAGATTCTTTACCACTGAGCCACCAGGGAAGCCATGGATTTTTTCCTTACTTATAACCAAAAGTGTCCTAATTAATTTAGGTATCAACATATCAGACTTTAGTCTAGTGACTAATGTCACTAGAACTCTTCTCCAGAGGTGGAAGAGAGAAGCAATATTTAATCTATACAAAATTTCCTAACATTTTCTTTGGATATATTTCTATAAAACCTTGAGTTTTGCCAAGAAAATAGCCACCATTTTCCTGACTTCATCTTGGGTGTAAAAGTGTGTACACATTCTGATAGTACTAAGGAAGGCTCTGCCCCCAGCCTCTCTCCTAGTTTCTGGTGGCCTCAGAAATTCCTTGACTTGTGGATAGCCATTTTCTCCCTGTCTTTTCATATCATTTTCTCTCTGGGTGTTTGTCTTTGTTTCCAAATTTCCCACTTTAAAAGGACACTGGCCATAGTGGATTAAGGCCCATTCCAATGACCTCATTATAAACTTGATTGACTCTGTATGGACCTGATTTCTAAATGAGGTCACATTCTGAAGCACTAGGCATTAGAACTTCAACATATCTTTATTAGGGGACCCAAGCCATTCCATAACAGTGTGGGTAGAGGGAGTTGCTTGAGAGGGTATACATAAAAATGACAAGACATCAAACATAGGAAAGTTAACAAAAACACTTTATCAAACACAATTTTGGAGTCATTCCTATGTAAGAAGGCCTTACTTTAATTTGTAGGAAAATGGAAAGCACAGGGTTCTTGACAGAAGACATGTTTCTTGGCTGAGACATGGTGATGAGTTGAAAGAATCAGAGCCAGGTTTCCTGAAACACAGAGTCTGTGTTGCCTTTATTTTTTTTCTGGCCTAGATATTTCCATTACAACAATCTCGGTTTTGTTAGGTCATTTTTTTTTTTCTTTTTTGAGGGAATACACACAAAGCTTTGACTTATATTTTTCTCGTTGCATCCAACTGAATGAAATTTATGAAGCTTTTTGCACAGTGTGTTCATTGTTTGGATTGGGATAATTGAAGTGTCAGGAATATTTGCTTATTGAAAACAACTCCAGAAGGCCCTGATACGCAACCAGGCCAGGGCCACAAGGCATACCACACTGGGGACAGCTATGTCCTGATGCCTTTCATGGCAGGAACATCTTCCCAGGTAAACTAATTTCACACCTTGGGAGGACCACTGGATTAGGATTCAGTTCAGTTCAGTTCAGTCACTTAGTCGTGTCCAACTTTTTGTGACCCCATGAATCGCAGCACGCCAGGCCTCCCTGTCCATCACCAACTCCCGGAGTTCACTCGGACTCACGTCCATCGAGTCAGTGATGCCATCCAGCCATCTCATCCTCTGTCATCCCCTTCTCCTCCTGCCCCCAATCCCTCCCAGCATCAAAGTCTTTTCCAATGAGTTAGCTCTTTGCAAGAGGTGGCCAAAGTACTGGAGCTTCAGCTTTAGCATCATTCCTTCCAAAGAAATCCCAGGGCTGATCTTCAGAATGGACTGGTTTGATCTCCTTGCAGTCCAAGGGACTCTCAAGAGTCTTCTCCAATACCACAGTTCAAAAGCATCAATTCTTCAGCGCTCAGCCTTCTTCACAGTTCAACTCTCACATGCATACATGACCACTGAAGAAACCATAGCCTTGACTAGACGGACCTTTGTTGACAAAGCAATGTCTCTGCTTTTGAATATGCTATCTAGGTTGGTCATAACTTTTCTTCCAAGGAGTAAGCGTCTTTTAATTTCATGGCTGCAATCACCATCTGCAATGATTTTGGAGCCCCCCCAAAATAAAGTCTGACACTGTTTCCAATGTTTCCCCATCTATTTCCCATGAAGTGATGAGACCGGATGCCATGATCTTTGTTTTCTGAATATTGAGCTTTAAGCCAATTTTTTCACTCTCCAGTTTCACTTACATCAAGAGGCTTTTTAGTTCCTCTTCACTTTCTGCCAGAAGGGTGATGTCATCTGCATATCTGAGGTTATTGATATTTCTCCTGGCAATCTTGATTCCAGCTTGTGTTATCAGAAGGCTTTATTTCTGATAGGAACTTCACAGTTCACTCACCCTGTGACTGTAACTTTAAATAAATCATCTAATTTCTCTGGGCTTCAGAGTTATATAGACTTGAAGAACATGGTCTTCTCTACTTCACAGGGATACTGTGTAGCTCAAAAGGGATAACCTATGTGAAAACATTTTATGAAGCAGAAAATGTACAAATGTATATTATTAATGATAAAAGTAATTATTTCTACTTCTGCTCAGAGGATAATATTTAATTAAGCAACTATAATGGGCAAAAATGTTCTAATGTTTCTCCATTTTCTCCCCAAGAGCTGTCTTCCACCCTTTTCTGCTCTGCTCTGTGTTCTGGGAGATTGAATGCTACAGGTTGCATTAACTAGACCTTCCTTATCTTGTGGCTTTGGATTGAGATTGACCAATGAGGAGTCAGAAATGAGAAGGTAGGAGGAGAGAAAGATTGGGGGTATTTATGCCTCTTGCTCTCTCCTTGGCCATTAGATGTTCAGTAGAGGCTCTGTTCCCCTACAGCCCCAACTCTGACTGGACACCTCTTCCACTCCTTTAGCCCTCACTGGACTCCAGGTAACACCTCTCCTCTATAGGTTGAGGAGGATAACAGTTACCACTGTGACTGATCCTAATGCCTCGTCTCTATAAACAGTCTCTTCATCACTACTTTTCGGCCCTTTGAACGTGCCATCTTATTCCTCAGGGCCCCTGACTGTAGCCATCCTGACCGGAATGTGGACACTCTCTCCTTTTTCTGAGTGAAGGACTGTTTCTGTTCTCTCAGATGGACTACATTGTCTCTTGTCTGCAGCCACTGGGCAGGTCTGCAAAATGATTCTTCTCTCATAGAAATGAGCATCTTTGTATCTTGAAGGATTATTGAGATTTGGAGGTCTTTGCTATTTCCCATCAGCAAATGGGAAATGGATGCTTTCTTTAGATTTAGGAGGCTAGGTTCCTGCCTATTCTTTCTCTGGTACTGCTTGTCACTCCCTGAGTTTAGGTGCTCCCCGAGTTCAGTCAGTCCTCCTCTCATGTTCATCCACTCTGTTCTCAGGGAGCCCACAGGGAGCTTATCCAAGACCTTTGCCTCTAGCCTCACCTCCTGGTCCTGTGTCTTAAGTGGTGCTCACTGAATCACCACATGGATGACAGCCTCTTTTCTCTTTTTCACTCCTTGCCCACAACTTTCCTGTTTTTCTTCATACTGCCCAGGCTTGGGACCTTGGCTCATCCTTAGCATCTCTATTTGCTCCTTATGTACAAGCAGGCACCATGAACTAGTGCTTCTTTCTTTTGAATACTCTTTCATTCCTCTTTGTACTCTTGTTGTCTCAGTTCAGATCTCTCTGTACTTCCTGAATTTCTGTCCCAAGATTTCCAGTTGGCCTTCCTTTCTACAATCTCTCCCAATTTAGTATAGTCCATAGACTCACTGTGCTAGTTTTCCTGAAACTTGGCTTTGGTTGTGCCCCTTCTCTGTATGGGCTTCACTAACTCTCTGCTGCCTATACCAGACAGAATCTGAACTTCTGATCATGGCACTCAAAGCAATGCACAATCTGCTTCTTGACCTATTTATTCCCTGACAAACCCTCTCTTCTCTCCTTACTCCCTTCTGACCGTACCAGGGGTTTTTCAGCCTCCAATCCAGTGCTCACCTTGGACCCAGCTTCAGGAGCAAGCTCTCCTGCCTAATTGTGTGAACACCACCTATTTGTTATAATGAACCCAGATGCTGCTTGCTCTATGACACCTTGACCACTGTGAACCACAGTGGTATTTCTCTCCTGTCAAACCCTCTATGAAGCCCCAGAACATATTTGCTGACCTGAATTTCAACTCCTGTGGGCACTGTTTACACTTATCATTTAAGAATGATATATTGTGTTTGGGTTACATGTGTCTTGCACAGTAGGGTTAAGATTCACTATTTATTGAATGAACAAATAAGTACCTGGAGGAAGTTAGCTTTTTCAAACTGCTGATGCATTAAGGGATTGGGCACTCACATGTATTTTTGACTATTTGTGGGTCTGTGGTGCTAACGTCACATGCTTACTCAGAGAGGCTCTGGGTCTAAAAAGGAACAGTGATGTTGATGATGAGGATGATGATGAAGGTGATAAAAATGACTACCATTTCCATTCATTGAGTATTTGCTCTGTGCTAGTACTTCACATACATGATCTTCTTTTAATGCTTATAATCAACATGAGGGATTATTTTTTTAATATATACACACAGTTTTATAGTTATTGCAGCATCAAACCATGTAGGGCATTCACTCTTTATACATTCAGGTATATTTGAAATACTTCTTAAAGTGGCAAACATATATGAATGTATAAAACAAGAGTAAATGGTGATACTGAGGACAGTGCCTTGCACATCAGCAACATTCATTAATAGTTTTTTAATTGATTCTAACCCATTCGAAGTCTGAATTTCAAGTGTGTCTTGTGGAAGGACATGGCCAGGATTGCACCATTGGTTTGCAAAGGAATTACTTTTCCATTCCACACATATCATAAAATCTTTAGTTTATCTAATTACTTGTCTCTAGAGCTCTCCCCTTGATGAGGCTTTGAACTGTGTTGACTTAGCTAAAATGATAGTATTTCCCAGAATCCTCTTTCCTATTTGGAACCAGGTCAGGGCTGGCCACAGAGGAATTTTCTTGAGATGGGGAAGTCAGAAGTGAAGTAGCCACAACTCTGCAGATTGGTGTAGGGTGCCAGGCAGGCTACCTTAGCTCATGTTGATCTAATGGCTCATCCTATTGGCATGGAGCAGCACCTGGGCCTGCAGTTCCTTCAGCTCCCACACAGTCTCCTCCTTCAGATTCTCTGAGCTGCAAGCTTGCTGTGTTTGGAGTTCCATGGAGAACGTGCCAGCTTTTGCAGGTCCCCTGCGTTGTCTAATTTGGAGGTAATAAGAGACAACCATGGTTTCTGGCCCATGCTCATTGGTTCTAGTGTTTCCCACGCTTCCAGTTTATGTTGCTTGCCCCACTTTAGGTGCTGCATTCCTTCCTGATTATCAAAGCTGCTGACTCACAGCGACTTCAGCTCCCCACCGGATGCAGAGGCAACAGCCTGCCACTGAGTCCACCAGCTCCCACAGCTGTGCAAAGTGTAATCTTTATAACAAATCTTTATTTCTGCATCACTCACAGCAGCTCTGCTCCTCTGATCAAACCCAAGGTCCTATAGCCCTTTCCCCCAGGTTCTCTGATCACATGGCTGCCCCCCCCCCAAAATTTGTTCCTGGTGATTGGGCAAAGTCACCATCACAGCAGGATTGGTGAGCCTCTCACACACTTTCTCTTTCCCTTGCCACAATCTGGTGTTGTTTCTGGAGGCAGGAGCTAAATCAGATCAGACTTGTGGTGAAACTCAATGTAAGATACCTTGGAGTTATTCAAGGCTGTATCTGCCCATGCAAAGTTGAGCTGAACTCAGCTTTGCTGTCACTGCTTTTGGAGGCTGTGGGCCACCTCCACCCCTTTGTGGTTGCTCTCAGATGTCACTGGTGCATATGATCTTGTGCAGAGAGCTGGGCTTGTGACTCGTTCACAGTCAGACCAGAAGGGGTTGCCTATAGTAAGTGCTATGTTCCCAGAGGCTCTGAAGACTGATGTCTTCATCCAGGTGTTTTAAAGTCCAAAATTTCACCATTAGAGAGTAATTTCTTTGGATTAGTTTTCCTGATGACATACACTTTTGATAAAAGGATCATCTGCTGAGTATAGTGGAAATAACATGGTTCTTGGAATCATATAGCTCTGAACTCAAATCCTATCATCTCTGCCATTTAAAATAGTTGTGAGACTACAATAAGATATTTAACTTTTTCACGCTGCAGTTTTCTTGCCTATTAAAATAGGAGCAATAATAATACTCAGTTCAGGCTATACCGTAGTCTGTTCAGGCTGCTATAACAAAAGTATCTTAGACTGAGTGAGTGGCTTATAAGCAACATAAATTCATGTGCACAGTCCTGTAGGCTGGTTGAGAATCTGCTTCCTAGTTCATAGACAGCCATCTTCTTGCTGTGCTCTCACATGGTGGAGGGTCTCTTTTATAAGGGAACTAATCCCATTCATAACTCTACTTTCATGACCCAATCACCTCCCAGAGGCCCCATCACCTAATACCATCACATTGGAGATTATGAATTTGGGGGGAACACAAATATTCCATCCATTGCAGTATACAAGCCAACATATATGAAAGTACCTAGCACAATGCCTGGCACATAGGTGATGCTGAGTAAACATTAGCATTTACTCCTGATTTCCTTTTCTTGAGGTGAGTTATACATCAGAATTCTTAAGTTCTGGGTACTGGGTCTTCATCACCATTATTGCAGTACCATCACAGTCAGGATCTAGTGGGTGTGTGTTAAGAGTCTACTATGAGTGTGTATATGTGTGTGTGTGTGTGTGTGTGTGTGTGTGTGTGTTTAGAAGAGAGAAAGGTCACCAGAAGACCAGAAGATGAGATAAGTAAGTTTGGAAAAACTGGTTCATTTCCATCTATTGATATCTCTCTCCACTTCCATTGCCACTGCTCCAGTTCAAGTTGTCCCTTATTTCCTAGGTTATTTCAATAGTTTTACCTGGTTCTTTTGACTCTATTCTTATTTCTTTTTAGTTTATGCTCTTCTTAGAAACCAGTGATCAAAGTGCAAATCAAACTTTATTTTAAATCCTTAAAACTCGTTGAGTCTTTAAATTATACTTGTCATCTGATCTAAATCCTAATCTTAGCCTGGAAAGCACTCCACATCCTGCCCCCAGTCTACCCCTCCCCATAAACTTAATTTCCGTCTTCTCCCCCCAGCTCATTACGCTTTAGCCATGCTAGAACTCTCCCAGAATCTTGGATCCCTGAGTTCAAGGCCTTTGTGCATCTTTCCCTTGTCCCTCCTCCCCTCCCCTCCTCTTCTCTGTCCTCCCTGTCCCTCTCCCCTTCCCTCCCCTCACCTCCATTCTTCAGACTTCTACTCCACTTTCACATCTTTGTTCATACGTAATTTCCTCTAGGAAACTTTCCCAATGGAACAAAATCAGGCTCACTTCTTACCTTTCTTATAGAAGAGCTCTTCTATGGTTTTCTTCTTACAGTCTGTGTCACATTTCAAAATTATAGAATTCTGTGTATAGTTCCTTTCTGAATGTTGTCTCCTCTCACAGAGTGGGAGCGCAATAGTCTTGTTCCCAGCTGCATTACCAGCAGCTAGCACACTGCCCCTAGTGCAGAGGTCTCAGTGCTGGTTAATGATGAATGAATAGAAAGTAGTATACTGGGATAAATCTGTCTGCATGTGATTCACATGTTCTCTTCCACAAGGTCACGGTCTTGAGCTTGTGATTTCAGAGTCTTACAAAAGCCACCAAGATAATACAGATCCTGTTTAGCTCTTTTTAATTTTGTTTCTTTTTTCTTTTTTAAACTGAGACATAACTTACACAGAGTAAACTGCACAAATACTGCATGTGCAGATGGTGAGATTTTCATAAGTATACACTCATGGAACCACCACCCAGATGAAGATCCAGAATATCCCAGCATCCAGTAGGCTCCTTTGTACCCTTCTGATTCTATAACCCCCCTTCTTCCCCTTCTCCGACTTGGCCAGGTTAATCACTCTTCTAATTTATATCACCAAAGCTTAGTTTTGTCTGCTTCAAAATTTTATGTCAGGGAAATCATACAGTTGGTATGTTTTTGTCTGGCTTCTTTTTCTCAACATGTTTTGGTATTCAATCATGTTACTGTGTGTAGCAGTGTATATATATATATACATATATATATATATTTTTTAATCTATCTGTAATGACTTCCTTGGTGGTCTAGTGGCTAAGATTGTGATCCATTGCAAGGGGGCCCGGGTTTGATCCCTGTCTGTGAATTAAATACTACATGCCACAACTAAGACCTGGTGCAATCAAATAAATAAATAAAATATATTTTTAAAAATCATATATTTAATTGTTGAGTAGTATTTCATTGAATACATATACGTGTGTATGTGTATATATACAGGTTACAATTGATCCATTCTACTATTGTCTGATATTCAGTTGTTTTCACCTTTAGACTATTATGAATAAAGCTGCTATGAACATTCATGCACATGTCTTTTGGTGGACATGTCTTTGGGGACAGAACAAGGAGTGGAAACTAGTGGGTTTCTGTCTTTAAACCAGGCTCCTTTGGTCTGTGTTACATTCTTTTTTTCAATATTTTATTTTATTTAACTTTTTTTTTATTTTATTGGAGTATAGCCTATTAACAACATTGTGAAATTTTCCGGTGAACAGTGAAGGGACTCAGTCATACATACACGTAGATCCATTCTCCCCTCAAACCCCTCTCTCCTCCAGGCTGCCACATAACATTGAGCAGAGTTCCATGTGCTACATAGTAGGTCCTTGTTGGTTATCCATTTAAAATATATCAGTATGTACATGTCCATCCCAAACTCCCTAACTATCATTTCCCCTGGCAACCATAAGTTTGTTCTCTAAGCCTGTCAGTCTCTTTCTGTTTTGTAAGTAAGTTCAACTGTATCATTTCTTTTTAGATTCCACATATAAGGGAAATCATATGATATTTCTTCTTCTCCGACTTACTTCACTCAGTTCGACACTCTCTAGGTCCATCCATGTTGTTGCAAGTGGCATTATTTCATTCTTTTTAATGTTTGAGTACTATTCCATTGTATATATGGACCACATCTTCTTTATCTATTCCTCTGCTGATGGACATTTAGGTTGCTTCCAGGTCTTGGCTATTGTAAACTGTGCTGCAGTGAACATTGGGATCCATGTATCCTTTCAGATCATGTTTTTCTCTGGATATATATGCCCAGGAGTGGGATTGCAGGGTCATACAGTAGCTCTGTTTTTAGTTTTTAAGGAAACTCCATACTGTTCTACATAGTGGCTGTACCAATTTACAGTGTAAATTTACAGTTTACAATGACAGTCTCTCCACACCTTGCCAGCATTTATTTTTTTGTGGATTTTTCGGTGATGCCATTCTGGCTGGTGTGAGGTGATATCACATTGTAGTTTGGGTTTGCATTTCTCCAGTAATTAGCAATGTTGAACATCATTTCTTGTGCTTATTAGCCATCTGTTTGTCTCCTAGAAGAAATGTCTGTTTAGGTCTTCTGCCCATTTTTTGAGTGGGTTGTTTGTTTTGATGCTGTTAAACATCATAAGCTGTTTGTAAATTTTAGAGACTAATCTCTTATTGGTCATGTTATTTACAAATATTTTCTCCTAATCTGTGGATTGTCTTTTCATTTTGTTTATTGTTTCCTTTGCTGTGCAAAAGCTTTTGAGTTTAAGTTGGTCCCATTTGTTTGTTTTTGTATTTATGCCCTTTATTCTGGGAGATGGATCAAGAAAGATATTGCTGTGACTTATGCCAGGGAGTGTTTTGCCTATGTTTTCCTGTAGGAGTTTTACAGTGTCTGGTCTCACATTTAGGTCTTTCATCCATTTTGAGCATATTTTTATGTGTGGAGTTAAAGAATGATCTAATGATGATATTAGACTGTCCAGTTTTCCCAGCATCACTTGTTGAAGAGACTGTCTTTCCAACATTGTGTAGTGTTTCCTCCTTTGTCATAGATTAATTGACCATAGGTGCATGGGCTTGTTTTTGGATTTTCCATCCTGTTCCATTGACCTAATTTCTATTTTTGTGCCAGTATCATACTGTTTTGATGACTGTAGCATTGTAGTATAGTCTTAAGTCAGGGAGACTGATTCCTCTAGGTTCATCTTTTGGTGGACATGTCTTTGGGGATAGAATGAAGAGTAGAACTTGTGGGTTTCTATCTTTAAACTGGCTCTTTTGGTCTGTAGTATATTCTTCAAATAATTCTGGCATATCTCAATCTGAATTCAAAACTGCTCCAAGCTTCTTATTTGTGTGAAATCCTTCCTATGGCTTTTTATTAATTGCATTCAGGGACTTGTGTCAAAATCATTTAACAATTTGATACTGAGCCAGTGGGATAATAGTTCCAAGCAACTTAAAATTGTTCTCTAAAGGGACTCTTGTCTATTGAAGCTTAGTCAGGAACCATATTAAGTTAATTAAAAAATGGTCATCTAAGCCAATAAGAAAATGTTATTCTCTTTGTTTAAATCATTGAGCTACAGAAGCATTCCAGGACACATTTTTTTCAATTATAGTGATCCTAAGATGATTGCTTTGGCCATTCCTATAAAGCACTGTAGCTAACAGGTCATTTACCCTCTGATTTATACTAAAGGCCAGTAGTAATATTGACTGTTTACTATAACATAGGTGTGGAAGATTTTCTGACATAACTAGGTAGTTTTTTTTTTCCTTTCTGTAGGAACACATAGGGCTAATAAGCTGTGACCATTAAATAATATCCACCAAATTCTGTGTACCTTTTTCCCCAAAGATAAATTATACTGTAGGAGGAAGAACTTTATCCCTGAAGATTCTCTTACCAAAACCTTCTTGCTTCCCCTCAAAGGACTCGTGTGTTGTTTAATTTTCTATGGGAAAATTTGCAAAAATTTCCCTTAGTGCCCTGTATGAGGTCAGAAAAGCTCAGAGTTGGCCCTAGGGGAGGTAATAAGTAGTTAGACCACCTTGCCCATTGGAGGCAGTGGACCAGTTACTCGCCTAGACCACAGAGAGGGCTATACCTACCTCTGTCTGCTTCTAAGAACTCAACAGGCTTATCGACTTAGGGGGGCTGGAACCACCCAGTTGGGGAAGAATAGAACTTTCATCAGAGAGATGGAAGCATGTGGAAAATATGTGAATCATGCTTTGAGTGAAAATGCAGAGACAACCACATCCATTTGGACACCTGCCTCTTAGTGTCTTGAAAAATCCTTCTCATTGTAATGAAAAATATTCCAGGAATGGGAGGCAAGCCTCCTATTATAAATAAATTCTAAAATAGTATGAAACAATTTTATTTAATTCCCACTATAAGCCCAACTAAGTAGCTATCATCATCATCCCCAATTTAAATGTAGGGAAACTAAGGTTCTTTGAGTTTGACTATTTTGGCTAAGCTTGCAGAGTGGTGATATAGATTTAAACCCAGGCAGCTCAACTCCAGAGCCTTGAAGGTTTTGGGGGAGAAGTAGGTCCAACACAGGGTAACATCCTCGCATTCTCCCCCTACCTTTTTAAGTTTCATCAGAAAATGTCATGCAAGGTCACCTTTACTGCACAGAGAAGATGAAGAAACAAATAAATATGGGGGAGGAGGAAATGGAAAATAAAACTCCCACTGGGGTCTGGCTATTAATGTGTTTGCACTGTTCCTATACATGAATAGATCTGGTTCTGTGTCTGCTACTGAAAAGGAACCAAAAATGACCTTGAATTGAAACTCTTGCATAGGAAGGTGCTGTGAAGAGCTCAGAGAGACCACAGCACACCTCTGCAAGGGCTCTGAGAACCATCGTCATGGTTGCTTCCAGCCAGTGGAGGGATGGGGCGGGGGCATGCTGGTTATGTAGTTTCAGTTCTGACGAACTACCTGACCTCCAACACAAGGCCTGGGTTTTCCTCTCTACAGAATGGAGATTTTCTTTCCAAAGTGGGGACTCTTCCATCAGTGGCCTCTTAATATATGCTGCCTTTGTGAAGGCAAAGCCCTAGTTAACATTAAGATGGTTGAGATGAGGGGGTCTCTTAAGCAAATATCAATATCAGCCAAGCCCTTCCCTCTTCTACCTCATCTCCTATAGTTGCTTTCGCTGTCAGTGATGTCCAACTCTTTGTGGGCCCCTGGACTGTAGCCTGCCAGGTTCCTCTGTCCATGGGATTTTCCAGGCAAGAATACTGGAGTGGGTTGCTATTCCCTTCTCCAGGGGATCTTCCTAACCTAGGGATCAAACCCATGTCCCCTGCATCTCCTGCTTTAGCAGGCAGATTCTTTACCACTGAGTCACATTCCCTATTGTTTCCCCTCTTTTTTCTCTTTCAATCACCTTTTGCTGTTCCTGGAACATACCAGGCACACTCCTGCCTCAGAGACTTTGCCCATGCTCTTTATCTTGCCCAGAAGCTTCCCCTTTAGCTACTCCCTGGCTTCCTTTCTTCTCTCAGGCCTTTCCTCAAACGTCCTCTCTTCAGTGAGGCCTTCCCTGGTTATCTGTTATAGCCACAACTGCATTCTGACCTGCGCCCACCCTGCAACACACAGCCCTGCTTCCTCTCCTCTTCCCATTTTCGATTGTCTCCTCTAACCGAAGGTTAGCTCCATGAAGGCAAGGATTTACGTCTGCTTGATGCCTGTCTATATTTCAGCACCCAGGCAAGGAGTATGCTTCAGTCATGTCCCGACTATTTGTGACCCTATGGACTGTAGCCCAGCCAGGGTCCTCTGTCCATGGGATTCTCCAGGCAAGAATACTGGAGTGGGTTGCCATTTCCTCCTCCAGGGGATCTTCCCAACCTAGGAATCGAACCCAGGTCTCTTCTGTCTCCTGCATTGCCAGGCAGGTTTTCTTTTCTTTCTTTCTTTTTTTTTTTTTTTTACCACTAGCGCCACCTAGGAAGTCCCCAGTGTGTAACCAGTACTCAATAAAAAACATGTGGATTGGATTAATGAGTAAATTCACAGATACTGGCTCTACCATATATTACCAGGCAACCTGTAGCAAATCAGTTAGTGAATGAGGTTTATTCTACTTCTATAAAATTGGGATGGTAATTTCTACCCCCCCGTTGTGAATTTTAAAAAAGATTACAAAAGTACATTCCTAGGACAATATTTGCATGCACTCAATGACTTATTTTGTGAGTCTGATGAAAGTAGTACACATAATAGTAAACTACCAGGCATGGTTTTAAGCACTTTATCTACCTTGATTCATTTAATTTGTACATCCTGTAAGGTGTGTACTATTATCATCATGCTTATCTGACAAATAAAGAAGCTGCAGGACTAACTTGCTCAAGGTCACAAGACTAGAAAAAAAAAAATCACTGAACCTGGATTTGAACTCAGGCTGATCTGTTTCCAAAGTCCATCAGTTAGCTACTTCCCTGCATTGCTTTCTCCAGGAAAGAAGATACAATTTATTTTATACAGGTATAGAAAAGCACATTCAAGTAGTGAAAACTTCAGTTCACAAGTAGTTTATTTTTTTAACTAGTGGAATGTCTTCGTAGATAAAAAATGATAATAATTCACTTTCTAAATCAATTGGAATATTTAGACAGTGGCTAAATTATATTGAACCCCAAACCACGAAATATCTTTGGACAAGAAATGCTACCACTGAGGAGCTATGTGGAAACTGCATTTTATTTAGACACAGTCTATATGAACCAATACATTTCCATTTTAAAATAGAGAGCAGTGTCATTTAGTTTCCAAAGTTGAGTGGAAACAAAAACCAGGGCCATATAGACACACCCTAACCCAAGCACCTGCTTTTGAGGCTGCGTCAGATATTATTGTCCTGTTTTTCTTGTGAATTGGCTTCAATCATTTGTGATTCCTGTGCATTTAGCATATCTCATAACCAGCAGTCATTCATAATCTATTTTAAGTTTGGTTGGTTCTCTCTCTCTCATGAGAGAGAACTCAGTAAGACTATATATTCTCCATTCATGGTGCTGGTTCTACAAGTCACTGCGTACCCATTAAGGTGGCATACACACACAAACTTTCCAAATCGTCTTTAAAGGCTTTCAGTTCCCTTTTTTCTTTTTTTGGTTTCTATTGCCTTCCCAGTAATGGCTAAGACATTGTCAGTTTGCCTTTCTTCTTGAGATTTCTCTAGAAGGCCTTGTGGCCTAAGCATTCATTTGGGACCCAGTTTTAATTTCCCATTGGTTTTGGTTTGGCTGTTTTACTTGCAAGAACAGAGAGCCATTTAAGCCAACTCAAGACGAAGGGCTTTAGCATATTGTATAATGTCACTTTATTTTTAAATGATGAAGGAATGTGGAAATCCAAGAACCAGGAACCGTATTAAATGTTGGCCTCAAAGAGCCTGGAGCTCAAAGTTGACTCTAGATTCAAGAAGGCTCCCAGGCCTTCAGCAGCAGGAGTTCATGGATCTTTGATTTCTATGATTAAGTGACATGCTATATATCTACTTTATCTGGTCCTAGCACTAAATGATCTCTATTTTTCTTCATGCTCAGGGCCCTAAGAAAGAATCTGATTGGTCCCGTCCACCTTAGAGGGCAAACTAGAACTCCCTGACCAGTCTATGGTTTGTGTACTGGTGCCTGAGCTACAGCCAATCATTTGTGGAGAGAGGGGGTAGGGCTCTGAGTATTAAACATGGCTTCCTGGGCCTGCCCCTTTGGCAGGAAGTGTGGGCAGGGTGGATCCCCTCAGAAGAGGTTGTGAGTGGGTTGGCACAGTGCTGACCTTTCCAGAATATCATCTTGTAAGAGACTAAAGTGTTACTTAAATCACACAATCATTTACCAATGTAAGATGATATTATATTGACAAACATGCAACTTGGAAAGACATCTCTAAAACCACATATATACATCGTTGCAACTGGCATGCTTAAAACCTGAAACAAATTTCATCATTTCTTTGCACTATGTTTTATCTAAAAATGTTCGTTCTTCTGCCTGATAAGTCAAGCTGTTAGTCAGGGCTTTCTTAGTCAGGCCCTCCAAGTTTTGGTGAACATATTACACTCAGCACAATTCTAGCTGATGCCATTCATAGAAGTTTCAATGTGTTGACCAAACTGAAGCTTCATTAACCTTTGCAGTTGCCCAGTCAGTTGCTGAGGTTTTGTTTTAATTGAGCTGGTTAAACCCACTGACTGGTTATTACCTTTGACTGAGTATACACAATGCCAAGGGCCACAGTTTTAAACACAGGCAGAACACATTCATGACTTCAGAGGTCCCTCGTGTCAAATTTGTGATGCCCATGTTGTTGGTGAGCTCTCCTTTGAGGACTGGCCTGCTGCCACCCATGGACCCTGAAGAACAAGGGGCGTGCAATGGGAACATTCAAGATCCAGGTCTGGATGCATTGCTGCAGTGGCTGGGAGAGTTGTGGTGCTGGTGGTAGAGATGGCTGGTATAAAGGTATATGACATGGCGTACTTGGCCTGCATTACAATTCTAGACAGCAAACCCCCCTAGGCAAAGGTCAGATCCTTATGCTTAAGGTAACTGTTTTAAGATGAGTTGAGTCACTACCCATGGCAGGCGTTGGTGACATGTATCTGTGTGAATGGCACTCCCTTTTCATGAGTCCCCAACAGAAACCAGTCTCTCCTGACACTAGAGGTCCATAGCAATCTAGCTGTGCTTCTCTGTGGCCTACATTACTTTCTACCCATATTGACAATCTCTGTCTGATTTTTTATCACCCTCTGATGGAAGCTTGTATTAACACAAGATCAATGTCTAGTTCCTTTCTGGTGTTCCTGCCATTTAATAAATATTTGTTGAATGAATGAGAGTAAGAACCTAAACCTTTTCAGTCACCAGATTGACTGTGGCCATGTTGCTTCACTGTTCTTTTTGCTCAGTGACAATATTTGGCCTAAGAGGAATGTCTGAGATGGGATCATTGTCAAGTGAAGCTAATTTCAGTATCAAGTTTATTTAAAATTTTCAAATGTCTGTAATGTAGATACTGTGAAACACCATCAGTATATCCTGTAATATGTAGAAGGGTCCACAGACACAGTAGATTACCAGCAGGAGGACAAAATTTCTAGGGAGCAGATCAGGAAATTTCCTTGAGCGTATGGAGAGAAGGAGGTGGAGAAGGGGGAGGAGTGGCGGGAAATAGCTAATGTTTATTGATAGTTTACCACATGTCAGGTCCTATTATAAGCATTTTACATAATTAACTCATTTGAAACTCACAACAGAGACTTACCTTGTTGTCCAGTGGCTAAGATTTCATGCTCCCAATGTAGGGGGCCCTGTTTCGATACCTTTTCAGGAAAATAGATCCCACAGGCTGCAACTAAAGGTCTCACATGTTGCAACAAAGGCCCAGCACAGCCAAAATAAATAAGTAAAACTCACAACAGGTGTATGGGAAAGTTACCATTATCCCATTTTACAGGTGAGTCTGGCACAAGACTGAGCAAGCTATCCTGCGGTCTGTGAAGTCCGGCTTGTATTCCAGGACTCCCCTTCTCCTTCTCCTTTTTCTTTCCCATTTTGTTTGTACCTCATAGATTCAAAACATTGTTGATGAATGTCAAATATTGTTAAATACTAGATGTTAAAATATGGCTGCGTGGCGCAGGATCTGCCCAGAGGAGCTACCCCATGTCCAAGGTCAGGATCAGTGGCTATGCTTTGCTGGAAAAGCTGTGAAGAGCGGTAAGAGAAACCCAAGTGAGAGGGTAGGTGCTAAGAGAGGGCATCAGAGGGAAGACAGACTGAAACCACAGTCACAGACAACTAGCCAATCTGATCACATGGACCACAGCCTTGTCTAACTCAATGAAATTAAGCCATGCCATGTGGGGCCACCCAAGATGGAAAGGTCATGGTGGAGAGGTCTGACTGAATGTGGTCCACTGGAGAAGGGAATGGCAAACCACTTCAGTATTCTTGCTTTGAAAACTCCATGAACAGTATGAAAAAGAAAAAAGATAGGACACTGAAAGATGAACTCCCCAGGTCAGTAGGTGCCCAATATGCTACTGGAGAAGAGTGGAGAAATAACTCCAGAAAGAATGAAGAGATGGAGCCAAAGCAAAAACAGCACCCGGCTGTGGATGTGACTGGTGATAGAAGCAGAGTCCAGTGCTATAAAGAGAAATATTGCATAGGAACCTGGAATGTCAGGTCCATGAATCAAGGCAAATTGGAAGTGGTCAAACAGGAGATGGCAAGAGTGAACGTTGACATTCTAGGAATCAGCAAACTAAAATGACCTGGAATGGGTGAATTTAACTCAGATGACCATTATATCTACTACTGTGGGCAGGAATCCCTTAGAAGAAATGGAGTAGCCATTATAGCCAACAAAAGAGTCTGAAATGCGGTACTTGGATGCAGTCTCAAAAACGAAAGAATGATCTGTTTGCTTCCAAGGCAAACCATTCAATATCACGGTAATCCAAGTCTATGCCCTGACCAGGAAAGCTAAAGAAGCTGAAGTTGAATGGTTCTATGAAGACCTACAAGACCTTTTAGAACTAACACCCAAAAAAGATGTCCTTTTCATTATAGGAGATTGTAATGCAAAAGTAGGAAGTCAAGAAATACCTGGAGTAACAGGCAAATTTGGCCTTGAAGTACAGAATGAAGCAGGGCAAAGACTAATAGAGTTTTGCCAAGAGAACGCACTGGTCGTAGCAAACACCCTCTTCCAACAACACAAGACAAGACTCTGTACATGGACATCACCAGATGGTCAACACCAAAACCAGATTAATTATATTCTTTGCAGCCAAAGATGAAGAAGCTCTACAGTCAGCAAAAATGACTGGGAGCTGACTGTGGCTCACATCATGAACTCCTTATTGCCAAATTCAGACTTAAATTGAAGAAAGTGGGAAAAACCACTAGGCGATTCAGGTATAACCTAAGTCAAATCCCTTATGATTATACAGTGGAAGTGAGAAATAGATTTAAGGGACTAGATTTGATAGAGTGCCTGATGAACTATGGATGGAGATTCATAATGTTGTACAGGAGACAGGGAGCAAGACCATCCCCAAGAAAAAGAAATGCATAAAAGCAAAATGGCTGTCTGAGGAGGCCTTACAAATAGCTGTGAAAAGAAGAGAAGCAAAAAACAAAGGTGAAAAGGATAGATATACCATTTGAATAAAGAGTTCCAAAGAATAGCAAGGAGATAAGAAAGCCTTCCTCAGCGATCTGTGCAAAGAAATAGAGGAAAACAACAGAATGGGAAAGACTAGAGATCTCTTCAAGAAAATTAGAGATACCAAGGGAACATTTCATGCAAAGATGGGCTCAATAAAGGATAGATATGGTATGACCTAACAGAAGCAGAAGATATTAAGAAGAGATGACAAGAACATACAGAAGAACTGTACAAAAAAGATCTTCACAACTCAGATAGTCACGATAGTGTGATCTCTCACCTAGAGCCAGACATCCTGGAATGTGAAGTCAAGTGGGCCTTAGGAAGCATCACTATGAACAAAGCTAGTGGAGGTGATGGAATTCCAGTTGAGCTATTTCAAATCCTGAAAGATGATGCTGTGAAAGTGCTGCACTCAATATACCAGCAAATTTGAAAAACTCAGCAGTGGCCACAGGACTGGAAAAGGTCAGTTTTCATTCCAATTCCAAAGAATGCTCAAACTACCACACAATTGCACTCATCTCACATGCTAGTAAAGTAATACCCCAAATTCTCCAAGCCAGGCTTCAACAATTCGTGAACCATGAACTTCCAGATGTTCAAGCTACATTTAGAAAAGGCAGAGGAACCAGAGATCAAATTGCCAACATCCGCTGGATCATGGAAAAAGCAAGAGAGTTCCAGAAAAACATCTATTTCTGCTTTATTGACTATGCCAAAGCCTTTGACTGTGTGGATCACAACAAACTGTGGAAAATTCTGAAAGAGATGGGAATACCAGACCACTTGACCTGCCTCTTGAGAAATCTGTATGCAAGTCAGGAAGCAACAGTTACAACTGGACATGGAACAATAGACTGGTTCCAAACAGGGAAAGGAGTACATCAAGGCTGTATATTGTCACCCTGCTTATTTAACTTCTATGCAGAGTACATCATGAGAAATGCTGGGCTGGAACAAGTACAAGCTAGAAGAATCAAGATTGCCAGGAGAAATATCAGTAACCTCAAATATGGAGATGACACCACCCTTATAGCAGAAAGTGAAGAACTGAAGAGTTTCTTGATGAAAGTGAAAGAGGAGAGTGAAAAAATTGACTTAAAGCTCAACATTCAGAAAACGAAGATCATGGCATCTGGTCCCATCACTTCATGGGAAATAGATGGGGAAACAGTGGAAACAGTGTCAGAGTTTATTTTGGGGGGCTCCAAAATACTGCAGATGGTGATTGCAGCCATAAAATTAAAAGATACTTACTCCTTGGGAGGAAAGTTATGACCAACCTAGACAGCATATTGAAAAGCAGAGACATTACTTTGCCAACAAAGGTCCGTCTAGTCAAGGCTATGGTTTTTCCAGTGGTCATGTATGGATGTGAGAGTTGTAAAGAAAGCTGAGTGCCAAAGAATTGATGCTTTTGAACTGTGGTGTTGGAGAAGACTCTTGAGAGTCCCTTGGACTGCAAGGAGATCCAACCAGTCCATTCTAAAAGAGATCAGTCCTGGGTGTTCATTGGAAGGACTGATGGTGAGGCTGAAACTCCAATACTTTGACCACCTCGTGTGAAGAGTTGACTCATTGGAAAAGACCCTGATGCTGGGAAAAGATTGAGGGCAGGAGGAGAAGGGGACAACAGAGGATGAGATGGTTGGATGGCATCACCGACTCAATGGGCATGAGTTTGTGTAAACTCCAGGAGTTGGTAATGGACAGGGAGGCCTGGCGTGCTGTGATTCATGGGGTTGCAAAGAGTTGGATGCGACTGATTGACTGAACTGAATTGAACTAAGAGTAATTTATTCACTCATTAATTTATTAACAAAATTTCACGAACCATTATCACGTTACAGACACCTTTCCAGCAGTGACTATATTTGCCTTCTGAGAAGCCTTGAATCGTCAAAATGAGGTGATGATCATTCCTGATTTCATCCTTGTGGGACCGTGCTAGCTCTTTTCTGCTCTCATAAAAGTAAGCCTAGGTTTTTGATAGTCTTTAAAATATTAATAGAGTGTCAATAAGAAAGACTAATGCACTTTTTGCTAATCTTATTGCTTCTCAGAGTATAACGTTGGTGTGGTGTTTTTCAAAATAAAACAAAACTGCCCTTCACTGGTGAAGATGAGATGAATTGAAGATAGGAGTTAGAGCGCCCTGTCCTACTTCTGTCCATAGCTAGTAGCGAGTGCAGATACTCCAGCTTGGGCAGGTCTACTTTACAGTCACACTAGATGAAGGCGTTCACTACCTTGAACCTACTCTGACTTTCAAAGATACTACTTCAGAACCTCCAGTGTTATTTGGATAAATAATTCCCACTTCCGGGAAGGGTCTTTTTATTCCTCATTTGTTTTTATTGTTGACAGTTTTGGTTTGGTGAGAAAGCTTTCTGGCAAAAGCTGTGTCTAAGACAAGGAAGCTAAGTCAAATGGCAGAAAGGTTCAACTCGGTCCTACCAGACCAAGAGCAAAAAGAAATTCACCCTTCTGGGAACTTAAATGTCATGTGTACCCACTGCCTGAAGAATAGAAATTACATAATTCTTCAGATATTATACTTAGGCAAAGTGGAGAACTGAAGCAGCATCCAGAACTCTGGTTTGGCTACAGAACTACTTCACACTAATGCAACACTATTCACATGCCTAGAAGCCAGGCATATACTAGCATTCAGTAAATATTTGTGGAATAACTAAGTGAATAGGAAAAAATCTTGAAAGGTGTCAATTGTAAATGTTGAAAGTAATTATCATCTCTTTGTTGTTGTTCAGCTGCTAAGTTGTGTCTCTTTGTGACCCCAGGGACTGCAGCACACAAAGCTCCTTTGTCCTCCACTATCCCTCAGAGTTTGCTCAAATTCATGTCCACTGAGTCAGTGATGCTACCTAACCATCTCAGCCTTTGCCATCCACTTCTCCTTTTGCCATCAGTCTTCCCCAGCATCAGGGTGTTTTCTAATGAGTCAGCTCTTTGCATCAGGTGGCCAAAGTATTGGAGCTTCAGCTTCAGCATTAATCCTTCCAATGAATATTCAGGATTGATTTTCTTTAGGATTGACTGGCTGGATATCCTCTTGTATAGCTGCAAATTCTTATTTTTCTACTATAAATATGTGTTATTTGTATAATAATAGTTTAAAAATTGTAGCCTTAATTTTCCAAGAAATTACTGATTTTAAGCTCTAGTGAGGGCAAAGATGGGCCTGGATTTTTCTGGCTTTATAATTGATGAGCTCAGCTTTATCATGAGCAGTATAGCTACAACCCTTGTGACTAAGTTCCTGGAAGACTGGTCCTTTTCAGAATCTGGATCAAGTTAACACTTTCTAACCAGTGGGGAAGTAACTACTTGGTTCTCTATGCAAAGGGATTAAGAATCACAGAATGTTGGAGGTTGTCTTGGCTAATTTTTTTAGTTTTCAGATGAAGGAACTATGATTGGTTAGCCTTGAGCAAACCAGTAGTGAAACTGGTATTAGAATTCAGCTCTTCTGTGAGCACAATCCCCATTTGCTATCAGTCAGAAATCCAATAAAGAACTGCTGGCATACTTAACTGGGTAATTGAGGAAAATTTAATAAAGGCACTATTTAAAAGGTGTGGGCAGAGTTGAGCTGATCCAGCAAAGGAAGTGATGCATTCCAGGTCATGCAAAATGGTGAGCGGTTACATTCCTTGGCCTGAGGGAGACAGGAGTGGGAGCAGTTATAGAACCTAGAGAGATCAGGGGTAAGGAGAAGGTGCCTGATGTACTGGGGCCTCCAGTAGAGGGACACGGTCCATCTGTAGCAACCAGAGAGCCTGGTGACAAATAGCCCACCCTCATTCTTTACCCAGCTGGAAACCAGAGATCCAGAGAGCCTGTTGATGCAGTTCAAAGAGGTCAACATCCCAGGGCATAGAGCAGTGAGGAAGGATGGAGTGTGGATTTGAGGGGCCTGTGGAAAATATCCATCACATCTGGCCTCAGGAAGATAACCCCAGTCCTATCTTTGTTCTCACTTCAGCTTTAAATCACTAATAACCTGGACAATTGGGGTAACATTTTTGAAAACTACTATTATACAAATAATACATATTTATAACAGAAAACCAAAACATGCAGCTATTTAAAAAGATTATAATTACTTTCAACTTTTATGATTGATACTTTATTTAAGACTTTTTATTCATTCATCCATCCATCCATTTTCATTCATTCATGCCACAGACATTGATAAAATGTCAGTGTGTGCCTCCCTGTTCTAGGCATGTGTATGTTGGAATAAACAAAATAGACAAAAATTTCTTCTCTCAAGGAGCTAACCCTCTAGGAGGGAAGAGTCCCAGTAAAGGACATAAATGACCAAAATGACAATATGTGAGATAGTGATTAAGGGATAAGAAGAAAAATAAAGCAAGGGAAGAAATAAGAGTGGTATGGGGGAGATATTGTAATTTTAAATAAAGTGGCCAGGGATCTTTGTGTGTATGTGTGTGTATGTGGCCAGGGATCTGTGTGTGTGTGTGTGTGTATGTGTGTGTGTGTGTGTGTGTGTGTGTGTGTGTGTGTGTGTGTGTGTGTGTGTGTGTGTGAAAAACAGGGAAAGCCAGTGAGCAATAACCACCTGTTTGTAGGGCTTTTCCTCTGGCTAATTGCTGAGTGTTCAGATAATGGAGAATGTAGGTGGTGTGACTTTCCCCCTCCCTCGCAGTTTCAAAATGTCTCTCTTATTAGATTTTTTAAAGGGCAACGCTTTCTCCACTCCTTATATCAACCATTAAAAAAGTGCCGTGGGGAAACCTCAGTGCAAGTTTATTAGCCAAATTATTGGTATCTGACCCTTTCTAGCTGGGTGACTTGGGGGAAGTCATTTAACCTCTCTGAGCCTCAAGTTCCTCATGTGAGAAAATGAGGGTTTTGGTGACAAGGAAGGAAATCAGATTAGATCTGAGACAGACCTTGTGCCCAGCACACAGTTGATGGTCAATATATGGTGGCTTCTTTCCTTCTCTGGACAGGGTTGCAGAAAAGGCATGTTCTGGGACTTCCCTTGTGGTCCAGTGGCTAGACCAGGCTCCCATTGCAGGGAGCCCAGGTTTGATTCCTTTTTGGGGAACTAGATCTCATATGCTGCAACTAAGAGTTCACATGCTGCAACTAAAGGTCTGACATGCTGCAATGAAAATCAAAGATCTCACATGATGCAACCAAGACCTGGCACAGCCAAATAAATAAATAAAAATAAATATTTTAAAAAGGCATGCTTTTCTAAAAGTGCAGACTTCAGATCGACAGAACTGAGGACTTTGCTGAACAGTCTATTAACAATAATATCTGGCATTAACTGACAACTTGGAGAAGGCAATGGCAACCCACTCCAGTACTTTTGCCTGGAGAATCCCAGGGACAGAGGAGCCTAGTGGGCTGCTGTCTATGGGGTCGCACAGAGTCGGGACACGACTGAAGCAACTTAGCAGCGGCAGCAGCAGCAGCAGCAGCAACTGACAACTAGGTACCAGGCAGAAATTTACATGTGTGTCTCACTAAATCCTTGCAATTTAAGATGAGGCAGTGGAGGCGTAGACCCCCTTGCACAGGTGGTAGGTCACAGAAGCAAGGCTTGACTCCAAATCTGGCTGATATCAGCCTGTGCTTTCTTTACCAGGCGCTGTGCTCCTCCTCTCCCCTGCCCTGCCCCATGAGGAAGAGTCAAGGATGGATGGAACCGGAGTGTAGGGAGGGATTTTCTCATAATTCAAAAGCCCATGAAGATCTCTAGACTATCAGGTAGGGACCATTTATGACCCTGGAAAAACTTTTACTAAATACCATTGGTGCAGTGGTTCTGAAAGTTGGGAGCTGGACTGATTGCCTCTGAATCTCCTGAGTAGTCTTTTTTTTTTTTTTTTTTTTAATGCAAATGCCAGAACTTTATCACTTGAAATTCTAGTTAAGTAGGTCTGAAGCAAGGCCTTGAGTGTTCATATTTTTCAATACGGTCCCAGGTGTTTCTGATATGGCAGATTTGGAAAACACCTCCCAAGGGCCCAAATAATTAATAATAATGCTCCTTGGGACTCCTCTTTTCCCTTTGCCTGGTTGCCACCACGATCATGAATGGATAACTCTTCCCAGTGGTAGTAAGCAAGCTGGGGTATCTAATCTAGGCTTCATCTGAATATTTTATAAAAATATTAAGATGATATTCCCTTGAAGCATTTAGAGGAGAGACTCCCTCCTGGTGAGCTCACTACTCAACATTCTTTGGCCATTGAAAGAACAGTCCATCAGTTGCTCTACTCTCCAGGCCACAGCTTCTGTTAGTACAAGCTCATTATGAGAGACCTTGTCAAACGTTGCTGAAATCAAGATACACAGTGTCTGTGCTGCTCCTTTCACTAAACGCTCCAGAAGCACCAGCCAAGCAAAGTGCAGTTGGTTGGCATAACTATCAGTGAACCCATGCTAACTGCCATATCAGCAACTTCTTTTCCAAGGGCCCGAAAGTGTTTTGTTTTGTTTTGTTTTTCGAGAAACAAAAGAACCCACTCTTTTCTTTGTAAGTTTCCACAAATGTGAGCTGGAAAATGGTGCTTACATCAGTTAATTGTAAAATCAATTTGGGCCCCAAATGGCATCATTTAGGTCTTGGTATTAATATTTCTGTCAAGAACAAGGGCTTAGGCTATTGGCATGTCTGGGACTTTGGAGAGAAGAAAGTACTGGAATAACTCTGACCCAGTGGTCTTAAAGTTGTACATTTACCACCTTTCTTTGATAATCAAGAGAGGAGAAAGCTACCCAGTCATTCATATTCAATGTAGATCATTTAGTTAGTCTACTGACACCTTTGGGTCTATACCCATCCTATTACTTTCCTGATGACAGCAAATGAATCTGGCAGCTCTCCTCCTCCATCACAAAAGACATGGAATCAAAGCTCCTAATTGGGAGGGAGTTTTCTTTTTTTAATTGGTTTATGTTTTTTATTTTCTTTTTTTGAAAGATTGATCTTTTCTTACTTTTGGATCTAGAGTGGCTGTCAGTTCCTTATGAGTCTTCAAAAGCCCCAATAAGTACTTCAAAAGTGAGTTGTATTGCCTTAAGGATATGGCTTAATCAGCATTGCCTCATGTATCTGATCTGTATGTTACCTTTCATCTTGGTGCTCATGTTCCTTGACCTGAGTTAAGCCTCTTTGGTTTATTTGGCTTCCCTGGTGGCTCAGAGGTTAAAGCGTCTGCCCGCAATGCGGGAGACCTGGGTTTGATCCCTGGGTCAGGAAGATCCACTGGAGAAGGAAATGGCAACCCACTCCAGTACTCTTGCCTGGAGAATCCCAAGGACAGAGGAGCTTGGTGGCCTACAGTCCACGGGGTCGCAAAGAGTTGGACACGACTGAGCGACTTCACTTCACTTTGGTTTATTTATCCTAAAGTGTCTGCTCGATAAAGGACAGAAATGGTATGGACCTAACAGAAGCAGAAGATATTAAGAAGAGGTGGCAAGAATACACGGAAGAACTGTACAAAAAAGATCTTCATGACCCAGATAATCATGATGATGTGATCACTAATTTAGAGCCAGACATCTTGGAGTGTGAAGTCAAGTGGGCCTTAGAAAGCATCACTACGAACAAAGCTAGTGGAGGTGATGGAATTCCAGTGGAGCTGTTTCAAATCCTGAAAGATGATGCTGTGAAAGTGCTGCACTCAATATGCCAGCAAATTTGAAAAACTCAGCAGTGGCCACAGGACTGGAAAAGGTCAGTTTTCATTCCAATCCCAAAGAAAGGCAATGCCAAAGAATGCTCAAACTACCGCACAATTGCACTCATCTCACATGCTAGTAAAGTAATGCTCAAAAGTCTCCAAGCCAGGCTTCAGCAATACGTGAACTGTGAACTCCCTGATGTTCAAGCTGGTTTTAGAAAAGGCAGAGGAACCAGAGATCAAATTGCCAACATCCACTGGATCATGGAAAAAGCAAGAGAGTTCCAGAAAAACATCTATTTCTGCTTTATTGACTATGCCAAAGCCTTTGACTGTGTGGATCACAATAAACTGTGGAAAATTCTGAAAGAGATGGGAATACCAGACCACCTAATCTGCCTCTTGAGAAACCTGTATGCAGGTCAGGAAGCAACAGTTAGAACTGGACATGGAACAACAGACTGGTTCCAAATAGGAAAAGGAGTACGTCAAGGCTATATATTGTCACCCTGCTTATTTAACTTCTGTGCAGAGTACATCATGAGAAACACTGGACTGGAAGAAACACAAGCTGGAATCAAGATTGTCAGGAGAAATATCAATAACCTCAGATATGCAGATGACACCACCCTTCTGGCAGAAAGTGAAGAGTAGCTAAAAAGCCTCTTGATGAAAGTGAAAGTGGAGAGCAAAAAAGTTGGCTTAAAGCTCAACATTCTGAAAACGAAGATCATGGCATCTGGTCCCATCACTTCATGGGAAATAGATGGGGAAACAGTGGAAACAGTGTCAGACTTTATTTTTTTGGGCTCCAAAATCACTGCAGATGGTGACTGCAGCCATGAAATTAAAAGATACTTACTCCTTGGAAGAAAAGTTATGACCAACCTAGATAGTATATTCAAAAGCAGAGACATTACTTTGCTGACTAAGGTCCGTCTAATCAAGGCTATGGTTTTTCCAGTGGTCATGTATAGATGTGAGAGTTGAACTGTGAAGAAGGCTGAGCGCCGAAGAATTGATGCTTTTGAAGTGTGGTGTTGGAGAAGACGCTTGAGAGTCCCTTGGACTGCAAGGAGATCCAACCAGTCCATTCTGAAGGAGATCATCCCTGGGATTTCTTTGGAAAGAATGATGCTAAAGCTGAAACTCCAGTACTTTGGCCACCTCATGCAAAGAGTTGACTCATTGGCAAAGACTCTGATGCTGGGAGGGATTGGGGGCAGGAGGAGAAGGGGACCACTGAGGATGAGATGGCTGGATGGCATCACAGACTCGATGGATGTGAGTCTGAGTGAATTCCGGGAGTTGGTGATGGACAGGGAGGCCTGGCGTGCTGCGATTCATGGGGTCGCAGAGAGTCGGACATGACTGAATGACTGAACTGAACTGAAAGTGTCCTATTTATATAAAAAAACCAACATGTTCAAAACTTACAGTATTCTTTACTTTAGTAGTAGATTCACTATGTGATCTGTTAAGTAATGAACACAGCCAAGAAAATATATTTAAATCAATACTCTCATTTTTTTAACTATCCATATCGTATATGTCAGTGTATACAAGTAAAGATAGTCTTGTTATCATCCACTAGTTACTTTTCTTTCTAATAAATTAACAAACCCATATATTCTTTGACCTTATTTAATAATGGTTTTGGGCTTTTTTTATCTGAGTGTTGCCTTTTAATCATTGGAGAGCATGTAAAAATGTTAAGGAGTAAAATCATAGTCATAATCTATTGAGGGCATTTACATCAGACACTAATCTCTACATGCCATACCTGCATTAAGTTATTAAAACTACATTTTAAATTGTGACACTGCTGCTGCTGCTGCTGCTAAGTCACTTCAGTCGTGTCCGACTCTGTGTGACCCCACAGATGGCAACCCACCAGGCTCCGCCGTCCCTGGGATTCTCCAGCCAAGAACACTGGTGTTGGTTGCCATTTCCTTCTCCAATGCATGAAAGTGAAGTCGCTCAGTCATGTCTGATGCTTCATGATCCCATGGACTGCAGCCGACAAGGCTCCTCTGTCCATGGGACAGAGGCAAGAGTACTGGAGTGGGAAATTATGACGCTATTCTATAATTATTATTCTCTACATTTAACCATTTTGCTTTTCTTTCTCAACTGTCACCCCGAAGCTTATAGCTCAGAGAAAGTCAATTTTTCCCTCCCTTGGAATAAAAAGAATTCTAATATATTAATAAAGTACTTTTTTTATATCCTAAGTTAACTTGAGTAGGCCTGCATGTAAATATTAGTCTTTTATGTTAAGATTAAAAAATTTTATTAGGTCTTTGTTACTAGCCCTGGAGTGGGATTTAAAGATGGCAGAGGATTACTAAACTCATACATTTGTTAATTCTTATAACAAGAATTTATTGAGTATTTACCACATGTAGGACACTTTGGTAGACATTAGGAATACAGAGATAACACCCTCCAGATTCTTATTCAACATTTATTACAACAAATTATCTAAGTGCAGTCTTTACTTACACCACTGGGGAAATATCTTGATGCATTTTAGAGGCAAGTTCCTTCTGCCCAATGCAGGTCCTTCTTCCCTGATCCTCCCTTTTTCTTATTTGTGAACTATTCTTGAGGAGCACTTGAGGTTTTAGTGACTTAGTTTGTGCTTTGTCATTCAGTCTGGATCCAACGCGCTTGGTGGCACAGCATCCATTTAATCTCCCAGCCCTACTGCCAGAAGACTCTGCTATGTGGATTCCTTGCATTGCATGCTCTTGAAGTACCCAGTATTTTACAGACAGAGGGGATTTTACCTAAAGACAGAGATGGTTATCTGACTCAGTGCAGATGCTAATTAAACCGTGATACTCTTACCCAGTCCAGAGGTCGTGACCTTCTCTTGGATGCTCTTTCTTCCAAACTGGGCAGACAGTCCAGCCTTGTGATTTCTCTGAAAAACTTCAAAAATACTGTGTCTCTGCAGCTTCCTTCCACTTCACTCTTTGACCCAATATTTTAATTCATAGGGGCTAATTCTTATAAAATAAAAATTCCCTACTTAGCTTCTGATCTAGATGTAGGTTGGATTTCCAGCAACCATGGAAATAATTGGGAAGGAGAGTGGTGGAAATAAAACCTCAGAGCAGCCAGAATAGCAGATGTCAAGGTCATGCACTGAAGCCCATGTGATTTTTTTCTGTTTAATAGACTTCTAGGCCCCATGTTATTTTCTTATTACTATTGTAACAAATCACACAGTTTCATGGCTTAAAACAACACAAATTTATTGTCTTATAATTTGGGGAGTCAGAAGTTTGAAATGGGTCTCATTAGGCTAGAATCAAGCTGTCAGAAGCACTACTTCCTTTCTGGAGGTTCTCAGGGAGAAACCGCTTGCTTGCTTTTTCCAGCGTCTCACTTCTAGCTGCCTGAATTCTTTGGTTTGTGGCTCCCTTCCATCATCAAAGCCAGCAATGGCTGGTCAAGTCTTTCTCTTATCAAATCATTCTGACACTGACTCTCCTACCTCCATGTTTCACTTCCGAGTACACTTGTGATTACACTGAGCCCAACCAGTAATTCAGAATAATCTCCACTTCTCCGGGTCAGCTGATCAGAAATCTTAATTTTCCCTTGCTGTTTAGGACAGTATATTGAATATACTGTCTCTAGGAGTTAGGACATGAACACCTTTGTGTTGTCACTTCAGTCGTGTCCGACTCTTTGCAACCCTATGGACTGTAGCCCACCAGGCTCCTCCCTCTGCCCGTGGAATTCTCCAGGCAAGAATACTGGAGTGGGTTGCAGTGCCTTCTTCCAGGGGATATTCCCTTGACCCAGGGATTGGACCCACTTCTGTTAAGTCTCCTACATTGGCAGGCAGGTTCTTTACCACTAGTGCCACCTGGGAAGCCCATGGACACCTTTGCGAGGCCATTATTCTGCCTTCCACACCCAGGCTCAACTATACATATCTCTAGTTCATGGTAATACAATTACAGTTATTCAATGTATGAGCTTTTAAAGTAGCAAACATTGTGAGTGGTGGACAGTAGACACAATCATGTCTACCATAGGGGAGGAAAGCTAAAAACCTAATGTCAGAGAAGAGATCAAAATTGAAAATCAAAATTGAAAATCACAGAACTAGCAAAGCATAGAGTCTGAGGTCTCAGAGACTGGGGAAACATTCTCTCTACCATTTCAGTGGTGCCTGGGAGCATTTTGTCTTATGACACAAAACTTTAAACACTGTTCATAAATATAACCCTGCCTGAGTCATTAAGAAAATGTTTTATTCAGTTTTAAAAACAAGCAGCACACCATATCTTTTAAAAGAGGATTTTAAAAAATGAAGCCATAAGATATCCAGCAGAAATCTAGTGAGTATTCTTCTGATTTCTGAACAAGAAGCATTTTCTAAGCATGGAACAAAGAAAGAAATGAAAACAGAAAGGGAGTCATATTTTAATATAAATAGATACTAATATTTACATATTTAAAACAACATCAGATTAAAAGATAAATAACAAGCTGTGAAAATTATTTGTCACAAATATGACATTCAATAACCTTAACAGAGTTCATACAAATCAATGAGAAAAATATTAAGGCCACAGAGAAAGATGGCTATGTTATGTGTAGACAGTTCATAGGAGAATAAAATATTAGTGGTAAATTAGTATATATAAACATTCACATTCACTGGTAATAAAAAATGAAAACAGTATGGCAGTTTTAACTTATCAAATTAACACTTAAAAAAAATTTGCTATTATTGCTTTGTGTGTGTGTGAGACTATACTGGGTCTTTGTTGCGACACGCGGGCTTCTCTGGTTGTGGCTCACAGGCTCTAGAGCTCAGAAGTTGTGGCACTGGCTTATTTGCCCTGCAGCATGTGGGATCTTAGTTCCCTGATCAGACTCTGTCCCCTACATTGGATGACAGATTCTCAACCACTGGACCAGCAGGGAAGCCCCAACACTGTTTTATTAAAAAATGATAATATTTAATGTTGGTGAGGGTGTGGTAAAATATGACCCTCATATAGATAGTACAAATCATCTGGAAGGCAATTTGACAATATGTAACAAGGGCTTATAGATACTTATGTATTTTGACATATTAGTTCTACTTTTAGGTATTTATTCAGAAGAAATAGAGACAGCTATTTATGAAAAAAGATGTTCATAGTTATTTATAATAAAACAGTTGATTTATCCCATGAAGGTTAAATGAAGTATGATGCATTTATATTATGGACCCTTAAAGAGCCATTAAATCATATTTTCAAAGAATGTTTAGTGATATAGAAAATATTAAGTGAATTGTATCATTTATTCTATATTTAAGAAACAATTTCTATACAGAATAAGGTGAGAAAAATTACATCAAATGTTAAGTTATAGGTTTGTGAGTAACTTTTGCCTTATTTCTTCTTTTCCAAATGTTCAAGCTTTTAAAAATAAGCATATGTTTACTTTTACACTCAATTGTTTTGCTTTTCATAATAAAAAGTAGCGATGTACATACACTTTAGAAAGATTTTCAGATAAAAAGATTTAATTGTTTTGGTGTCTGAAGCTTCAGTTATGTAGACAGTTCATCCACATGAAATTTTTTTCTCCAAAATGGTGGATCAGACATTAGTATACTTTGGAAATGCTAGCTTACTTGAATAAAAGATAAAACTAGATTCATTTAATTTGGTTGAAGTGTTCAGTTTATGGCAGCATTTTTCCAAGTGTGTTTCAGGTAAATGGAGTACTCTAAGTTGTCTTGTGAGAAAAAAGCATTTGGAGTTCAATTACCATTAGAGAATACTGTATAGTGGGTATTCCCTTCTTCAGTCAGTTCAGTTCAGTTGCTCAGTCGTGTCTGACTCTTTGCGACCCCATGAATCGCAGCACGCCAGGCCTCCCTGTCCATCACCAACTCCCAGAGTCCACCCAAACTCATGTCCATTGAGTCGGTGATGCCATCCAGCCATCTCATCCTCTGTCATTCCCTTCTCCTCCTGCCCCCAATCCCTCCCAGCATCACAGTCTTTTCCAATGAGTCAACTCTTCACATGAGGTGGCCATAGTATTGGAGTTTCAGCCTCACCATCAGTCCTTCCAGTGAACACCCAGGACTGGTCTCCTTTAGGATGGACTGGTTGGATCTCCTTGCAGTCCAAGGGACTCTCAAGAGTCTTCTCCAACACAACGGTTCAAAAGCATCAGTTCTTCAATGCTCAGCTTTCTTCACAGTCCAACTCTCACATCCATACATGACCACTGGAAAAACCATAGCCTTGACTAGACGGACGTTTGTTGGCAAAATAATATCTCTGCTTTTGAATATGCTATCTAGGTTGGTCATAACTTTCCTTCCAAGGAGTAAGCGTCTTTTAATTTCATGGCTGCAGTCACCATCTGCAGTGATTTTGGAGCCCCCAAAATAAAGTCTGACACTGTTTCCACTGTTTCCACATCTATTTCCCATGAAGTGATGCGACCAGATGCCATGATCTTCGTTTTCTGAATGTTGAGCTTTAAGCCAACTTTTCCCCTTCTTAGAGACTCACAATTCACATTAACATTTTCAAGGCTCTGAAAAGTCCAACAGTAATGGAACCTGCTTAGTTTTGTTTAAAGAGAGTTTCTCAAAGTAATACTCTTCAGAATTCTATTTAGTAACACCTATTAACATCTCTGCACAAATCATGTTTCCATGTATGTGACACACTTTGGGAAATTGTGGGCTCAAGAAAAGATCAACTGACTCATTATTTCAGCTCACAACTTTGTAGACTCTGAAGCTAAGATGATGTGAGTCCAGTTTGGGTGAAATTTTTAGGGACTATCAGGACAATTCTAGCTGAGTGGATGATAAGGTTATGATTGGGTAACTTTGAGGCTCTGTGTGGTAGCTATATCCTTTGAAAGACTTCACGCTCTTTCAAGTTGCCAGATTCCTTTTCTGAATCCCATCATTAGTCCCAGGCCAGTAAGTTCCCAGAGTCTTTGACCTGCTAAAGGTTTTCCTTTCTAAGCACAGTGTGCCCAATGGGAATGGGACTTTCCTGGCAGTGATCTGAAGGGAGACTGAATGTCCAGCTTCCTGCTCCAGATTGCAGAATAGTGTGCAATCCCTTAGTCACACCTGTTACATCTGAGTGAGTGTGATGAGGGAGTCCATTGCTAGGAAGTAAATCTTGTTTTAAAAGACAAAGAATACACATGGACTCTCAGATAGTATTCTCTAAGAGTCCTGTTATATTCCTGGAGCCTCTGCCTCTTTTCTCTAGCTTCACCAGATTCTCTCCTAGGAAGAAGTGGAAATGGGGAAGAGGGAGAAGAAGACTGTTGTGAAACATATGCCATCCTACTTAGATTCACAGACCCCCATGATTCCAGAGTAGGGTGAGAGCTTCATGACCATCTCATTCAGTGGCTTGTGGATATCTGGGGTTTATTGGACAGAGTGGCCTTTAGGGGATCCTCTGGATCCATATTTACCACTTCAACCACAGCAACTCTGCTTTTTAATATATTGGAGATGCAGGTTAAAATTTTGTTTGAGAAAAGACACCTGCTGCTAAAAGAAACAACTGAAGACAGAGGATCTGGTCCAGCTGCATGCATGAATCTCTGCAGCAAGCAGTCATGCATCTTCTTCTCAGACCCTTCTAGTAACCAGGACCTCATTACTATTCCATATTTGGTTGTCTGTTATGTGAAACAGAAATCTGCTTTCCTGAGCCATTTGTCTCAGTTCTGCTTTCTGGAGACAGATAGAAATAGTTTAAACCAATTTCCAACTTAAAGCTTGGCCAGGGCAGGGGCTTGGTCAGTTTTGTTCTTTAGTGCATGCAGGGGGAGTTTAATAAGTAATTTTTGAATAAATGAATGGATGACTACCTTCATGTATCTGCTGTAAGATCACCAAATGACTTGGGTCTTAAAAATGGATACAACCTAAGGGCTCACGTGATGCCAGCTTCCTGTCCCTCCTCAGGCTGTCTTCTCTGTTGAAGATTTCCCAGATAGAGTGCCAGTGTACTACAAATCACTGGAGAAGAGGCAAAGACCTTTGGGATGTAACTACTTCTGCCTAGTGTTTCTGGAAAAAAGCTGAAACAGAACTATTGCATAAAAGCAAAGCTGATAACCATGAAGAAAGCTATCAGCCTCTTGTCAGAGAAGGAAGCATGAGGATCATGCTTCTGTGCCCTCATCATCAGTAGTCACCAGTATTGTAGGTCTTGAGGGGCACTGGAAAGTCCCATCAGCTCCCGTGATAGGGCCAGAAACTTCACCATTAGAGAGTCATTCCTTTGGGTAAAGTACTCATCTCCTCTAAATGTAAACACTGGTTGTATTGAATTGCCAACACTTCAGAGAGAATAAGGTGATTGGGTTGTTTTCTTTAAGGATAAGAGGCCCTCAAGATACTGAATTCTGGGGAAGAACTCAGAGAGAGAAGAGGCAAAGGCAAGTGAGCTGGAAGGGGAAAAGAAAGTACATTTGGTTTGACTTGATACATGCACAGGCCCCCCACAAGCTGCTTTCCTGTAGAAAAGGCTATTTGGCGCAGGGTGTTGGCCTGGTTCCATACAAATCTTTTGAAACTTTGGAAGAACCCTTCTCCCACCCCACCCCACCATTGTGAGTCTCCCAGGTGAGTTAAAGTAATACACTCAAACATGTTGGAAGATGGATGCTGAATGTGTTTAAATGACTATCAGGCCACTGGGGAAGGTAGCCAAGCTTTCCTTAGGCCATTCTCTCACCACAGAAGGGAAAAACCAATCCCTGACAAGCACACAGCTGATTATTAGCCGTGTGATGAAGTCTTACTTCCTGAACAGGACATTCACAATTCTTGAGAAACTCTTTCTCAACCAGAGTGAGTGACAGTTTTAGAAAATGAAGGCCTTTGTTTTCTTCCTCTATGTGTGTCTCCCCGCTTCCCTGAACTTCCCCCACATCACATACTCTACACTAGAAGGAAGATTTGATTAGGGAATGTGTGATGTGGGGGGATGCAGTTAGAAAACTGCAGTTTACCTGCCCTGATAGAACTTGAATTACCCGTACAGACTTCTCTTCCATAGTCCTTGCAGCCAAATGTTGCTTTTTTTTCCTTTCCAGATAATGCAAGTAATATCATTATCCATGTGGGGGTGTGTTTACTATTCTGAGATCACATTAACATTACTCATTTAACGATCAGCAATGTTTTGAAACCAACTGTCTCACCATATCCTAGAGTGGGATTTTTTTTTCTCTACTGATGCTTTGATTGATAAAGACTGTTTATGACCATGACCTTTAAGATGCACAGTTTGTGGGGTGTGAGACTGAGGCGAAGGGAGGAAAAGGCCATCCAATCAGCAGGATCAGTGAGTGCAGCGCACACCTCCTGGCAGGTTGGATACTTTCTGTACTGGTGGAGGGCTCAGGAAGCTGCTCAAAGCTGATCAGACTGAGCAATTGAGACTGAAACTGACTGACGCTCTCAAAAGTGGCTTCTTGGATTTTCAATTCCGGTTGATATGAAGGATGATGAGGTGCTGTCTTCTCTTACTAATCAAACACGGAATCAGTGCCTGTTTTATGGCAGGCCCTGCGCACAGGAGTGAGAGTAAAGACTAATAAGATGTCATTCCTCACCCTGAACTTTTTCAATCTAGCAGAGAGACAGACATGTAAATAAGTGTGGTAGATGCCTGACAGAGATATCCTGTGGCAGGTCAGAGAAAGTAGTCAGCTCCCTAAGGAGACGGAGAGGGAAAGTTAGAGAACGCTAAAGAGATAACACTTGGACCAGACCTTTGTTAATAAATAGACGCTTATCTAGGTGAGAATGAGATGCAAAGACAAAATAAAAAAATTCTTTTGCATTTACAAAAATATATGGAAACATATGGAACAGCATGGTCTTTGGGAGAATTTCTAGAAGTTCTAAGTTCTAATATAAACTGGAGAGAGGGAGGGAGAATAGTAGTAATAAAATATAGTAGTCAAATCAAAGAACCCCTGGTAGGCTCTGAAAATTGGTTTTTATTCCACTGTATAAGCAATGGGAAGTTGATGGCTAGGCTTTAAGGAAGGTAGGGACTTACCAGAGTTTCATTTTGGAAAGATCACTTGGGTATTTGTGGGGAGAATGGGTCTGAAGATGGCAAGACAGGAGGCAGGAAAACTCATTGAGAGGCTGTAAAAAGAGTTCGAGAAAAATGTGAGAACTGCAACTTAAGGTAGTGGGTGTGTGGATTAGAGGTTTTGAAAGATATGATTTCCAAGACTCAGTGGACATGTTGCAGGGAAGGAAGTGGAAGTTAAAGGAAAATGGGAAACCTGAGCTGACACCCAGAGTCTGAGTTTGAGTGACTATAGATGATGTGGAGAGCAGGGGGTGTGAGAGAGAAGGAATTCAGTTATATGCGTGTTGAATTTGAGATGCCTGTGGGATATCCAAGTGGAGATGCCCATCGTGCAGTCAGTTATGTGGGCTTGAGGCTCAAAAGACAGGTCAGAGATGACCATAAAAATATGAAAGTCGCTTGCATGCTGGTGGTAGTTAAAATCATGGCAGGGGATCGCTATGTCCTGTGAGGACAGAAAACGAGGGATAGTTTCTTCAACCCGCCAACCAAAAGTAGCGAGCAAAGAAGGAGGAGCCAGAAAGGGAAACTGAAGGAGAAGGAAGGGAAACTGTGGCAAGACGGGCAGGGAAGAGGGTTTCAAGATGAAATGGTGCCAAAATCTCTTTGGCTGAAGTTCCTAGGTGACTTCTCTCTAGCCTTTTTGAACAAAGGAGTTCAGCACACATTTATTAAGAATAGATTTGGTGCTAGGAATTACCCCAGCTGAGGACAAAGAGCTATACCATTGGGCCCTAGGGAGCCTCCAGACCAGTAGGGACACAGATAAATAAATAATCCCATTACATCATAGTAAATGTGTTGAAAAAGTATAAACAGGGTGCTATGAGACTATGAGCTATGGGGCTTCTCAGGTGGTGCTAGTGGTAAAGAAGCAGCCTGCTAATGCAGGAAACAATAAGAGGTGCAAGACTGATCCCTAGGTCGGGAAGATGCTCCTGGAGGAGGGCATGGCAACCCACTCTGGTATTCTTGCCTGGAGAATCCCATGGACAGAGGAGCCTGGTGGGCTACAGTCCATAGGGTCACAAAGAGTTATACACAACTGAGGTGACTTAGTATGCACACACAAACAGGCTGCTGTGGACCATAGGAAGGACTCCCAGATCATCCTGGTTGACTGTGTCACATACTTCAGGAAGTGAGGCAAGACTCACCCACAGAATAAAGGCACCCATGGACCCTGAAGGAGAGCAGCGACTGTGGGGCTACAGAGGAGTGAGGGTGTGAAGTCAGGTTAAAGGAGGTGGGGAGAATGAGTGTAAGGAAATGGATCCTGTGCGTGTTGACAATGCATTCAGAAAGCTTACCTGTGAAAGAAGAGAGCTGCAGCAAAATGTCAGTATTTAGGACTAGTAATTTTGATATGACTACTGGTTTTGCCTGAAAGTCATTTCACAAGCAAAATGCTAGGGCAGCCTCATTATACAAGAAAGGTGGAAGACTCTTCAACTACGGAACACTTCCCACTACTTCTAGTCTCTGGGTTGGGTACTTTGACACGATAGTCTTGGTTTTTCTTTTATCTCATTCTTCCCTTTCCTCTGAGATTTTTGCTACCACCTACCCCTAACTTCTGGTTCTCTCTCTACTGTAGCTAGGCTTGCTTGGTCCTCAAGGGTGTTTGAGTTCTTGGTACAATATTAGAAGTACAAGACTTTCTCAAAATATTTTAATAAGCAAGGCTAAAAATAATAAATAATAAATGTTAAGCAGCAATAAGTAATGTCAGTAAACCCTTGTAAACTGTTAAAGAAGAATGTAGGCAAGAATGCTGGCCAAATGGAAGTGAGGTTACAGTCCCAGCCATGTCAGGGAAGCAGGCACAGAAGCCCTGGGTGTTGATCATGTGTTTCAGGAGGTTGTGCTACCCAGTATCCATCACACAGGGTTAGCCTGCCGCTGTGTTGTTTTTAACAGCATGTCCTAAACTGAGCTGCTTTTGATTCTATAATTGTAGAGTTGTAATCTTACCTGTTTCAAAGAGCTGGGAGCCTCAGACAACTGAAAAATCAAACTGCAGATGTGACAGCAGTATCAGAGACTCACCTTCCTGAGTGCAGAGGTGGTGAAACAAAAAAAGTAATGGGTGGAACAAACTGTCAGGGTTTCCAACTTCTCTAATTTGGAAGAGTCATTAGGTAAAGAAATAGCACACTCCCACTCACTCCAGCAGAAGCCAGAATGGCCCAGTGGGTCGATCAGGAGTAGAAATAGAAGTTGTAATGTTTCTGTGTTGAGCTGTCAGTAGGAAGATCCAGTGGGGTCCTCGACAATTTGTGAAGTAGGCCAAGCTTAGCCTGTCCTGTGACTTCTTCCAGCATCCTTCTTCCCTCCTAGGCAGCAACTTTTATGTTAGAAGCTCAGAGTAGGTGCCCGCCACTGGACTAAGCACACTGAGTATTTTCATTTGAATACTGCAGCTACCCTGTAGGCTGAGTACTCTTATCGTCCTCATTTTGGATAAAGAAACTAAAGTTTGAAGGATTAAGTAGCTTGACAGAGACACACTGCTAGGTGACTTAGTTGTATCTGACTCTTATGTCTGTACATTTAATAACTTAGCAATAAAGCCACAGCTAGGATATAATCTTTGAATTTTGTCCTCAGTTGGCTATTATGTCCTTTTAAAGTGTTACGCCTCCCAAAGATTTTTGGGACTGGAAAAGACTTCAAGAATCTCCAATATGACATGTCACTTCCTGCCTTGATATGTAATGTATTCATCAAAAACATGAAAATCAAAGATACAGATATCAAGCAAAAGACATAGACGCTATTTGGTTTAGTTAAGAGGTAAGAGGACTTCCAGAGATTTAAAAAATAATTATAAATATGCTAACTACTCTTTGTCTTCTGGACAGTATATTTGATACTACAGTCCCAGAATTTTACCCATGCTCTTTAATTTGTTCTTTTTATTCGTAATTGAACATGCAATCAACATCTCTTCCATTGAGCATCCAATCACGGCTGAAGACTGGCCACTTTTAGCACATCTAATTATTTCTATTTTTGTCTTAATTTTATTTAGTTAATTAGAACTCTCTGCATATTTTTACTGATATGAGCACTTTACTTTCTCTGTTTCCCATTCACTTTTATAAATTAATATTTGAATATTCAGACAATTACATGAATCTTCCATTACCAAGATGGTGCTTTTATCAAAAGCGAAGAGCTGTTCAGCTCCATTGTGGGAAACTCATAGTGTTCTTTTGTCAAATAATGAATGAACATATGAACTTAGCATGTGAATGGACAGAGGAGCCTGGTGGGCTGCAGTCCATGGGGTCGCTAAGAGTCGGACATGACTGAGCGACTTGACTTTCACTTTTCACTTTCATGCATTGGAGAAGGAAATGGCAACCTACTCCAGTGTTCTTGCCTGGAGAATCCCAGTGACGGGGGAGCCCTGCTGTCTCTGGGGTCGCACAGAGTCAGACACGACTGAAGTGACAGCAGCAGCAGGATTGTCTAAGGTATGGAAAGTGTGGTCAGTAAGACAATTAGCATACTACAGTCAATATAACTATAAATATTCATCGGTTTAGCAAACATTTAAGGAGTGCCTAGTATGTATGCTTGGCCATGTGCTAGGTTTTGGGAACTCTAAGAACTACCTGCCACTCTGTGATCTTTTGAATGGACCTGATTATTAGAATGATATTTGGGGTTAAGAGGAATGGTGCCAAATCTCTTTGGTCAAACTTCCTACGTGACTGCTGTTCAAAGAGGCTACTCTTTGAAACAAAGGGGTTCAGCACACATTTATTAAGAACGTATTAGGTGCTGGAAACTAGCCAAGCTGAAGACAAAGAGATATACTAATGAGCTTCGGGAGACTCCAGACCAGTAGGGACACAGATGAATAGATAATCCCATTACAATGCAGCAAATGTGTTGATGAAGTATCAACAGGGTGCTGTGGGACTGTAGAAAGGACGCCCAGATCATTCTGAGGATTTAGGGACGTCTTCCTGGAAGAGTCCTGACGGCCAGGTCAGAAGCAGCCAAATGCGGAAAAGGAAAAAGGATATTTTGGATAATAGGATTAGCATGAGCAAAAGTGCAGGCGTGCATTTGGGCCACAGTTCTGAATCTCTGTAAGACAGACAATGGGAGATGAGATTGGAGAGCTGTAGAAGGATCAGGGCATCTAAATACTGGATTAAATGTCTCAGATCACTGTATTGAGGACTGGACCTTGTACAAGTGGCTCCTCATCCATTATTTGTTATAGACATACTGGAGTAATTTGGTTTTATCCTCAAAGAGAACTAAAACCACCTTCCTACTCCAATGACTGGCCAGTTCTGGAACTCTTTGAGTGAGCCCTGGAGAAAAAAAAAAAAATGCAACCATAGGAAAATACTGACACCTGGAAGAGCAGTTAACCTCCAAGGATAGCCGTGCACAAACTAACTTTCTAACTAGGCTTTGAGAAATGAAAAGGCGATTTCTCCATAGCTATAAGCCAAGGACCAAGATTCACCAGGGTCAACTTTAGACAGATTCATCCCACTGGAATGGGAGAAGTAGGTTATACTAATCATGACATGATCTCCAGTGGTCTTTTACATGAGGAGAGAAGCCATCACGGCCCTTTTCAAAATATTAATGCTTGAGCTGTAGCTAGAACCGTGTAATACCTCTGACCTCCCTCCTAGGGCCACCCAGCAGACCATCTCTGGATAGCATTCTTCACCTCACTATTCCTAACTCAGTGTCTGTGGTATTCCACAGCTTAGCTCCCCTTAACAGCTTCATTGAGACATAATTCTCATATCAAACAATTTACCCAATTAATGAATGCTCTTCAGTGACTTTTAGCTTATTTACAGAGTTGTACATTCATCACCACAATCAATTTTAGAACATTTTAACCACTTGAAAAAATAAAGGCCTTACTCCTTAGCCATCACCCTCCAACCTCCCATGTCCTTCAGCCCTAGGCACCACTGCTTTCTGTCTCTATAGAAAGACAGTGTTAGTTGCTCAGTCATGTCTGACTCTTTGTGACCTCATGGACTATAAACCCACCAGGCTTCTCTGTCCCTGGGATTCTCCAGGCAAGAATACTGGAGTGGTTTGCCATTTCCTTCTTGGGGGGATCTTCCTGACCTAAGGATTGAACTTGGGTCTCCTGCATTGCAGGCAGATTCTCCACCAGGGAAGCCCCTTCTGTTTCTATCAAGTGAGTGAAGTTGCTCAGTCGTGTCCGATTCTTTGCGATCCCATGGACTGTGGCCTATCAGGCTCTTACGTCTGTGGAATTTTCCAGGCAAGAGTACTGGAGTAGGTTGCCATTTCTGTCTCTATAGATTTGCCTATTCTAGACATTTTGTATAAATGGAATTACACAATATGTCATCCTTTGTGAATCGCTTCTTTTACTCCTTACCTTTTGCTTAAATGAACTGTCACATCCTTATATGAGCTCAGTATCTTGTCCCTGGATACTAAATGGGTATCCCTCTTGGCTTCCTGCACCATGTTATACCAACCCTGGCCAGATCCCCTAGGCAGCTTGAGAACTACCTACTTAGATGTACATCAGAGTACATCAACTAGACAAGCCGGGGCAAAGGTAGGGCAAGGCAAGGGCACATAACAGGGAATTAGATAGATCCCCCTGGACGGCACCATTTTCTCTTTCCCACTAGTTGATTTTCTGCTGCTGTTACCCAGAGGCATGGACTGAGACTGGTGAGTGGGCAAGAGTGTCTTCCACCTTGAAGATGACAGCAATTTCTCTTTTATTTCTCTCAGCTATTTATACTCCATTCTTTCACACAGTCTAAGTTCAGTTGACTGGTTATAATCAGATGTGGCTGACTGTTCTGGTAGCTGCATGGTCAGCTCAGGGAGCATCCTTGGTCTGTGACCAACACTTCCCCTTGACACGTGAGAGAATAAAGAGAAAAGCTGGAAAATGTGACCGCTCCCCACCTCGCTTTACTGCCCTCTTTTATATGTGGAGTATTGAAAAGCTTATATTACAGACTACAACAATTTACTGGGCGCAGCGCATGTCTTGTTTCACTGAGTTCTCCTGGGGATCTTCATTTCAACCAGACCCATGAATCCTCTCTAAACATTTATCTGCAAAGACTGAGGGAAATGCTCTGTCATCACAAAGAGGAGGAAATCTTTCTTGTAGGTGCGATGTCTACAGGTAGGATGAGAAGCAACTTTCTTTTGAAATTTAAAGTGTTACTTGCTCAGTCATGTCCGACTCTTTGCAACCCTATGATCTAACCATGGAATTCTCCAGGCAAGAATACTGGAGTGGGTTGCCATTCCCTTCTTCAGGGGATCTTCCCGACGCAGGGATCAAACCCAGGTCTCCTGCATTGCAGGCAGATTCTTTACCACCTGAGCTTGAAGTAATATTATTTCTTTTAAAGAAGGCATCGACTACACAGATTGTAGCTTGGCTGGTAATATGGAATACCTTAAAATCTTTCATCCTCCCTGGTTACTTCAGTTAGCCAGGAAATACAACAGTGCTAGACACGAGGGACCTTATGATGAGACTATGAGTTTGGACACTCTCAATGTTGGGCTTGTGCAAAGAGGAAACTAAGAGGAGGAACTATTCATCAGTACCCATCCTCACCCACGCGTCTATAATTACCAACAACGGTTGCAACGCAACCCATAAACACGATGAGTTGGCTAAAGCCCAGGATTCTATTTATAGTCTCTATGGGCCCACTAATAACCTTAACACCCTCCTTGAAACATAACCCAAATTAGGAGCAGGGGACAAAGGGACAGTCTCAGTTGTGAAAAAAAGTAGCTTCTCTTGTACCTCCAGTTCAACACTGTCCATGTATGAATGATCATCAAAAACATCCAGCCATTCTGAGAGAGGTATATCTCAAAATAAACATTTTCCTGGGCAGGCCAGACAAGAACACAGAGCCAAAGGATTTCCAACTCAGACTTGGAAATTATAGGGTGTAATTGGAAGGCGTGACGGGGGCATGTCATCGTTGTTTGGACGTTTGACCTAAACTGTGTTTGTTCAGGCAAGACAGGAAGTGGTCAAGAAGAACTATGACACAGTGGAAAAAGCAGAGGCTGGAAGTCAGACAGTTCCACGTTTAGCTGGGTGTCCTTGAACAAATTTCTAGATCTCTCCAAACCTCAGTTTTCTCCTCTGTAAAATGGGAGTACTAAAAATATCTACCTCATAGGGAGATGTTAGGATCACATATGGCATATAGATCCCCCAAATGGGAGTTTTTTCATTGTTCCTAATGTACTATTATAAATCAGGATTTCTGAAGGATTTGTCCCATATAACTCACAATGAGTAATTCTCTCATGTTTCTGAGATGGCCATATTATTAAAAAAAAAAAAACTTTAAAGAATTGAAGGATATTTTTAGAGATTCATCTCCTACATAGCTCCTACAAAGCTATTTCAGAAAGCTGAAAATAATATTTGCTCTATATTCATATATTTGCAATATTCAAAGATAATATTTATTTATATAGCATAGTTGCAAATTCTATCTCTTTGCATACTTTAATAAGGAGCAGTCCATTTGATGAGATTAGAAAATGACATTATATATGTTTTAATGTTCAGGAAAACAAAGCATAGGAATTCTATATCTTGGTAAAATTTCATTAAATCTTACAGAGAATCAGAGAGCTCACTGCTACCAGTCTCCCCACCACCATTGCCACCTCACCAACAAAATATTGTCTCCAGCATTCCTGAGATGTTGGCACTTGTCTCCTATTTGAGCCCTTCAAGACTCCAGGACCCAGCAGCAATCTATCCTGTTTCGAATTGGAATGGTTCCAAATTTCTTCCCTCTGTTGAACCCAACTAGCTCTCTCTCTCACTCTCATTTATTGGTTAAGTTTATCCCTTGGGAACAAAAAAGAACAAACTCTTTCTTCTTTATGATGGCCCATCAAATTTCAGAAGCATCAATGACACTCTATAACTTTCTGAGAGCTTTCCCGTATGCACCATACTAAAAGCTCTTATCTTTTTAATATAAAAAATTACATGTTAGATGCTATTATCCTCATTTACAGATAAACAAAATCAGGTCATTGAATGTTGATGTAATCTTGCCCAGGGTCCCAGGATGAATAATTGGCCATTGTCAGTGTCAGGATTTTAGCCATGCTTGTCTAATCCCAAAATCCAAGCACTTGGATTCCAAGCAGCTGCTGTTTGGTTATTTAAAGTCAGGAAGCCTCAGACAGGAAAAACAGGAATACTGCAAGAATTCACTAACGCATGGATTCAAAGAGTGTATCATTACCATGCCCAGCAGGAACCAAAACAGTACCCAGGGGCAGAGCCGAGGACTACTAGGTGTGAGGGGCACAGCCCAGAGGATGAATCCAGTGAGGGCTCAGTGAGAAAGGAACCCTAAAGGAAGGGATTTTTCTACTTACCCACAGCATATAGTTACACACACCCATGGCCGGGCTCCACTGTTACTGTCAACATATACATTCTGGAAGCATCCGTTTACAGACCTTGGAGGGGTCAATTGCAATTCCTTCTTTGTTGTTTTTGTTCAGTTGCTCAGTCACGTCTGACTCTTTGCAACACCATGGACTGCAGCACGCCAGGCTTCCCTGTCCCTCACCAACTCCCGGAGTTTGCTCAAACTCATGTCCATTGAATCGGTGATGCCATCCAACCATCTCATCCTCTGTCATCCCCTTCTCCTGCCTTCAGTCTTTCTCAGCATCAAGATCTTTTCCAATGAGTCAGTTCTTCACGTCAGGTGGCCAAAGTATTGTCCAATTCCTTCTTACCCGAAGGAAGCTTTAAGTCTCAATTGCCAGTCCTCACCAGAAAGTTTAGCATACGTATGATATGCAATACTTTACCTTAACGAATTGGACTCAGAACATTTTGTGAATTAAATCACACTTAAAATGAACTAGGATATCTGGGTCTTTAATAATATTTATTATTATATTACATGATACTATAAATAAACCATTGTTAATAATTTTATATACTATCCCCAAATTCATTTTTAAGAGCTAAATATGAATTTTGATTGTCAGATAACCTCACATTCACTTTACATAGATTTTAGTATCTACTTCAAACATAGTAAAAAATGATATACAATCAAAGAGGCCCAGGAACTCCTGTGATAATCATTTATACTCTGATGTCTTTTTTGTGTTCAGTCTTTTTCACATACGTTCTCACATCTGATGTGAATTAAGTAGTTCAAATTAATACAGGTAGAGTGTTTTGCAGTTTATGAAATTGTTTTCTATCACCATTCCTTGTTAGCAGAGAAAGGAAAATGAAGCTGAGAGAAGTAACTTAACATCATTCAGTTCAGTTCAGTTCATTTTAGTCACTCAGTTGTGTCTGATTCTTTGCAACCCCATGAATCGCAGCACGCCAGGCCTCCCTGTCCATCACCAACTCCCGGAGTTCACTCAGACTCATGGCCATCGAGTCTGTGATGCCATCCAGCCATCTCATCCTTGGTCGTCCCCTTCTCCTTCTGCCCCCAATCTCTCCCAGCATCAGAGCCTTTTCCAATGAGTCAACTCTTTGCATGAGGTGGCCAAAGTACTGGAGTTTCAGCTTTAGCATCATTCCTTCCAAAGAAATCCCAGGGCTGATCTCCTTCAGAATGGACTGGTTGGATCTCCTTGCAGTCCAAGGGACTCTCAAGAGTCTTCTCCAACACCACAGTTCAAAAGCCTCAATTCTTTAGTGCTCAGCTTTCTTCACAGTCCAACTCTCACATCCATACATGACCACTGGAAAAACCATAGCCTTGACTAGACGGACCTTTGTTGGCAAAGTAATGTCTCTGCTTTTGAATACGCTATCTAGATTGGTCATAACTTTTCTTCCAAGGAGTAGCGTCTTTTAATTTTATGGCTGCAATCACCATCTGCAGTATTTTGGAGCCCCCCAAAATAAAGTCTGACACTGTTTCCACTGTTTCCCCATCTATTTCCCATGAAGTGATGGGACCAGATGCCATGATCTTCGTTTTCTGAATGTTGAGCTTTAAGCCAACTTTTTCACTCTTCTCTTTCACTTTCATCAAGAGGCTTTTTAGTTCCTCTTCTCTTTCTGCCAGAAGGGTGGTGTCATCTGCATATCTGAGGTTATTGATATTTCTCCTGGCAATCTTGATTCCAGCTTGTGCTTCATCCAGCCCAGCATTTCTCATGATGCACTCTGCATGCAAGTTAAATAAGCAGGGTGACAATATAAAGCCTTGATGTACTCCTTTTCCTATTTGGAACCAGACTGTTGTTCCCCAGCTGGTAAATGATGAAGTCAAGATTTTCATCCACATCATGCTAAATCTAGCATATAATGCAACTTTTAAAGCTCAAACAACAGATGATATTTAAGCTCTGTTGAGGGAAATTGTAATCAACATTTAAAGATACTATGTCTCTTAGCAACCACGGAGTTTCATGGAGTTTATCCAGGATTCACACCCTGACTCAGGCCAGCTAACAGTAAACGGTTGCCCTGCCAAGGTTCCCAGGGACCTTGTGCGACACAACACATTTGCTGTTTCTGAGTAGATGTAGAGAGACGAGATGACTAATGGGTACATCATCAACCAGATATGGACAAAAAATTCTTGCCCTTAATATCGAGTTGACCAGTGTAGTCAAAGCACTAGAAGGGCAAGAACAAGCCCTAGTTCACAACCGCAATGGGTGGGGTAGCATGAATTTCAGACGCTTTATCTTAAAACCTCTCATACCCAAGTGCCGTGTTATTCTAAACAATCCGTTTTTTTTTTTTTTTTCTGTGCAACTAGGAGAACATTGCTTGCTCTTTCAGTAACAGAAGTTTGGACATTTAGGTGAGATTTTTGTTTTCCCCTCTCTCCTGATCTATTTTATATTTCTTTGTATACTTATTCATTTAACTTGATACAAACAAACATCATAAAGGCAATTTTTCTTAAAGAGAAAAACTGCAACTGATCTCTCCTAACTCATCAACTGGTTTAATTTTGGGAGTTTTCAGCAGGTGTGAGTGTGTACACATGATGCTTCTGTGGATACAAAGTGGGGGGGTCTGCCTTTGTGTTTTGCATAGTATTAGGATGAAAACAGCCCTCAGGCTTTAAGCACACTTTCTAATACCTTTGTATTGATCCTTAAAATGTAAAAATGATGTTGGACACCTGTAGCTTGTGTTAATGAAGAAGTTAAAGCCGCAAAGATAAGAACTCCAGAGAAAATAAGATCTCACTGGGTGAGAGTATTCACTTAGCTAGGACAGTGGCCCTTCCTGTTCCATACTGACACATTACAGTCTTGTCGTTGGCACACGGCAAGAGCACACCCAGCAGGCAACCTGGGAGCCCTTCTTAGTGTCAGGCACGGTGATGGGCACGGGCACATGGAGAGTGTGTTTCTCTGTTCTTGGAAAGTCCAGACTCTAAAGATGAGGACAGAAGTTGGAATCAGCTGCTTCAGTTCCATATAGAATGGAGGACTGGAGAGAGGGCTAAGGGCCTTTAGAAAGCAGTAGTGACCCCAGAGACACCAGGAAGTTTCCTCAGAGAAGGAGGCATTTAGGGGACCTAGTTTGAATATGAATGTGTTTGCTAATCTAGGAATATTTCCCTGAATAATGCTTCTCATCTTCTGCTTCAACGAGTCCCCACTTTTCTCGGCCCCACTGCTCTCCCAAAGACTCCCATTTTCTGTTGCGGAAAGGTGGGTTTACTTTGAAGACTGGTGGACAATAGCCTAAACATGTTAAAGCCTGCCTAAAATGTTGTTTTTTCTGGCTTCTATTCTTTCTAGAGCCTATTCAGTCTTTGCTATGGTGGTGGTCATGGTTGTTTTTAAAAGCCTTCTCCTTCCAGTTTCTGTCTTCTATGAGCTGGATGCAAAGCAAATAAGACAAAATGCTTAAGAAATCCAAATGGTGATGCTGTTCACCATAAGATGAATGTCAAACCATTACATATTAGTATATCATTGACAGTGCTCCCAAAGCTGTGAATTGATTGCCCTTTCCCTTTGAAGACCTCCATCTCCAAAGATGAATAGAGAAACTGAATATGCTTTTTTCTGGTTTGGGCTTAGAGGGATTTACAGTCTGTGTTCTAGAGCTGTGACCTCCCACTGGGACACATCTATCCTGAAAGCAACTAGATGTCCCTCATTCTCCTGCAGAGTAGTGGAACATTACCCAGATAATAAGATAAGGCAGCAAAGCCCAGAGAGTTGAGTACAGAAATGTTTCATTGGCCTCTGCTGTAGCCCCAGTCACTGTCAGGCTCATCTCCCATTGGATCCATTAACCCCCCCTTGTCAGCTTCTGTTTCAAGTTCCCTCATTCAGGTTATATCTCTTTCCTCAGTGGGTTTTCCCCCTACTAATAAGCAAGTTTGGTTTTACATATCTAAAGGTTTCCTCTGCATAGACAACCAGGAGATGCACTTATGTTCCAGTGAGAGTGAGTCAAATGATGGCCTTGAAAATACTGCTAGCAAACTCTGCCCGGCCTCCCATCCGTCTCTCCCTCGAGACCCCTCAGCATGCCCCTGAACTCTCAAGATCTTGAGTAATAAATCCTCAACTGGAAAGGGAGGATTGTCTTGCTACAGTCAGCCTGGTCCCAACCACCTCCAAATAACTTACTGGTGCCAGCCTGCTTCCTCAGGACCTGCTCCTAACTATTTCGCCATCAAGCTTTGGATTGAATAAGACACAGACAAGATGCCTTCACTTGTGAGTTGCTGTGAGTTGCTGACCAGGACCCCTTCCTGAAGCTACTCTCCTATTCCAGTGGTGCAAACAATGTGTGTCTGAGAAGGGGACATTGTTTCCATAGTTTCCACCTCCATTGTTTTACAGTGTTTTGAATTCTTTAGTTTTTTTTTTCATTAGAATACAGTTGATTTACAATGTTGCATTAGTTTCTCCTGTACAGCAAAGTATATCAATCATACATATCCATATATCAACTCTTTTAGATTCTTTTCCCATACAGGTCATTACAGGGTATTAAGAAGTGTTCCCTGTGCTATATAGTAGGTCTTTACTAGTTTATTTTATATATAGTAGTATGTGTATATCAATTCCAGTCTCCCAATTTATCCCTCCCACCCACCCCGGCTTCTCCCACTGGTAATCATAAATTTGTTTTCTACATCTGTGACTCTATTTCTGTTTTGTAAATAAGTTCATTAGTACCATTTTTTTAAGATTCCACATATAAGTGCTGTCATATGATATTTGTCTTTCTCTGCCTGACTTACCTCATTCAATATGACAATCGCTAGGGCCATCCATGTTGCTGCAAATGACATTATTTTGTGTGTCTTTTTTTATGGCTAAGTAATATTCCATTGTATGTATGTGCCACTTAGAAGTACGTATATACAAGAGGCACAAGTGAAGAGGAAAACATAGGCATAACTCTCTGACATAAATTGCAGCAAGATCTTTTTTGATCTTCCTCCTAGAGTAATGAAAATAAAAACAAATGTAAGCAAATGGGACCTATGTAGACTTCAAAGCTTTTGCACAGCACAGGAAACCATCACCTAAACAAAAAGACAGCCTACAGAATGGGAGAAAATATTCGCAAATGAAGTGACAGACAAGAAATTAATCTCAGAAATATACAAATAGCTCATACAACTCAAAATGAAAGAAAAACAACCCAATCCAAAAAATGGGTGGAAGATCTAAATAGACATTTCTCCAAAGAAGAAATAGCACACGATGGCCAAAAAGCACATGAAAAGATGCTCAACATCATTAATTATTAGAGAAATGCAAATCAGAACTACACTGAGGTATCATCTTACACTGGTCAGAATGGCCATCATCAAGAAGACTGCAAAAAATACACTCTGGAGAAGGTGAGGAGAAAAGGGAACCCTCCTACACTGTTGGTGGGAATGTAAATTAGTGCAGCCACTAAGGAGAACAGTATGGAGGTTCCTTAAAAAACTATAGACCTACCATATGAACCTGTTTTTAATTCTTTATGTGTATTTTGAGTACCTGTTTGAGTCCAAGCCCACATACCACCTAAGACAGGCTTCCAAAACAGTTTCCACCCAGCCGGGAAATTTTGCACACTTATTGAATTATTTGAAGCTATACTGATTTTGTTTGTTTGTTTTTCAGTTTTTTGGCTAGTGAATCTTCTTGTTACCCAGATGTAACTTGATGCATAGGTAAAATAGAAACTCAATAAATGTGAAAGTGGAGAGGAAAGGGGTGGGAATGTGAAATAATACTGTAAGATAGTCATATTAATATTCTAATATGAAAGATAAGATAACAAGTTGATGCTTGGAAAATGTAATTCACTTGCAGTGTGGCAGAGAGACAGCCAAAGCAGATAGACTTGGGGGATTTCCTGCCTTATCACTTTCTAGTTATATGATATTGGTCAGGTTGCTTAATTGTTCTCAGCCTATTTCCTCATCTATAAAATTAATGCCAATGACCATTCAAATTAAATAACGTACGCAGGAAAATTTTACACAGTTCATGTCACATAGTCAGAGCTTAATAAATACTATGAACCATTATCACTGCAGAAGTTTTCACATAGGGTATTCATTGGAGCCATATTTGATTCCAAAGCCCTTGGGATGCTTCTATGAGGCCACATGTGCAGCCCTCCAACCTTCCTCTCAGAATACAGTTCTAAGAAGCTGATGCGTCACTGCCTGCTGAATCACTCCCTATAGGGATCTGCTTTGAACAACATGTGCTTCTTGCTGTCTGGTTGCTTCAGTCTTGCCTCTCCAGAAACTTGGAAGGCAGCTGAGGAAGTCCACAGGCCTTGCCACCAAGATTGCTCAAGAGGGTCCAACAAGGACCACAGGGGCTGTTCCACTCCAGGCTCAGTGGGACCTCGCCTGGGGAATGGGGTCCATGTAGAGGTGAGGGGCCACGTACAACATAGTGTTTAGAGAAGGAAAATGGGAAACCAGCAGAAGTGCTTCCCACCTAGACCACATGGCCTTGCATATCTTCTGAGTGTTCACCTGTACAGCAGCCTCAGAAGCCTTCTAAGAATTTTCCAGGATGTAGAGAAAGGCAGTTAAAATGATCCAGGACACAAAGGAGGACTTGAGGCAAAACTAAATGATGAGAATCTCTTAATCCAGAAAGATGATATCTTATATGGCCAAAACCTGAAATTGTAAAAAAAAAAAAAAAAAAAAAAAACATTTTTAAGCAAAAAGAAAATTTGGAAACATAACCACAGCATATCACATCACCAAATGACAGAGTGTGAAGACTAGAGGAAAACCATTTAAACCTCCAGCACTTAACGAAAAGATAAGGACATACCAAATGACAAATACATAAGAAAGGGACAATGAATCTATGCTTTTAAAATGGTGTAATTCAAAATACGTTCTTTAGTATTCTCACCCTGTTTCCAGAGAAAAGATTTAAAGCTGCAGTTCAGAATGAAAACTATTTAAGGAAAAAGGAAATGAGATACCTGTTTCTAGACCATTCTAAACTGCAAAGGGCATTTCAGTCTTGGAGGTCCCCCAGGGTTTCAGGGCCCCACATTGCTAAGGCCCCACATTGAAACCAGGGGGCTGAAATAAAGCTTGCTAAGTATTTCCTCCAGTCTCGTTTAGAAACAAGGAAACTGAGGACTAGGGAGGGGAAGGAACACTGAAGAGCCCAGCTAGTCAATGTATCAGTCAGAGTCCAACTGGAAAGAGAAATCACACAGAAGGGAATAGAGGGAATTTTATTCAGGGAATTGACTGGACATATGATGGATATGCAGAAAAGTCAGCAGGAACGAGCCAGTGAGGCACCCCAAGATTACCCACAGCAGAAAGCCAAAAAGGACAAGGCAGGGGACATAGAACTGCAAGAACCTTGCGACCCTTCTCCTGGTAGAAAGTGGCAGCTTTGTCCTGTGGGAGCTGGTACCTCCCCTGTTGTAGATTGTAGCCTGTGGTATTACCTGAGGCAGAGAGGAAGGAGAGAAATACCATGGCTTATCTCTTACTCTGCTCTCTTAAGTGCCTTCAGTTGACTTCCCATGGGTTAGGCCAGTAGGAAGCCAGGGGACACTGTAGGGAGAGGGGATGTGACACAGAGCAGAGCAGAGAGAGAGTAAGGAGGGGGCCTGAGAGTTCACACATGAGGACCACGCCACCCGCCAGTAAACAGTCATTTCCTGGGCACTCCCCTGGGCAGGGGCACAGTCCTGGTAGGACATGGTAATCTTTGGAGGCAGCCATCAGAGCTGCCTCTCATGTGCAAACTATCGGGGCTGTGTCATAGTTTGCTAATCCCTGATCAGTTTTCCAGTCAGAGAATGGTTCATACTTAATAGAAACCCATTACCAATCTTTCTAAATGGCAAACATTTTCTTAGTATATTTGTTTGGATTTCCATATATTAAGTTAGTTTTCTTCGTCTTTGGAGGCTGGTGGGCAGGGGTGGGGGGGTGGGGAGGGTGGGTGGGGGCATCCTAAAATTTTTAATCTAGAATGAAAGCATTCCCTAGAAGTGGTTTGTAGAGATAAGGACTTTAGTCCCTTAAAATAGCCATCAGCAACCCTAAGCTATCCCAAATAAACATACAATCAAATCCTGAACTCGCTGTGCATGTGCAGCTTCAAGACAGGTCCCTGATCTCTAACTTGCAAGTAAATTACAGCCCTTAAGAACTCTCTCTATAAGAACTCCAGAGCTGCCACATACCAAGAGCCAGGGGTCAAGCTCTGAATATAGAACAACACCTGCAACACAGACAGTAACCAATAAAGAGGCTTGGTGGGGGCGGAGCTGGAGCAATGTCCTGGAGAGCGTTTGTGTCAGGAGTTAACCCTTTCAGGGTTGCACTCTCAAGGGGATGGCGGTGGGTGGGCTATGGAAGTGGTCAGGACAATAGTGAAATGTCAAATGTAGTTCAGTAAGCATTCTGGCATACTGGCTGAATATCAACATTGCCACAAGGTTCCTGAAACAGGGTGCTCATTGACAAAATGGAAAATTTTTTGGTATCCAGAAAAAGGGACCCTAATTGCTAGCCTTGGGATTGCCTCTTCACCTGTTTCCTCCCCAGGACCGTTGGTAACTCCAGGGCAGAGACATCTGTAACTTGTGCTTGGGTCTTGCTCCCAAGGACAGTGCCAGGCACACGGACGACTGGCACATAGGAGAGGAAACTGCCCATGGGTGCTCGTTGAGTGGATGAAAGGTTGAAACTCTCTCCCTCCCTCATGGCCAAGTTTTTGGGGCTTTTTATTTTTCCAAGATCTTCCAGAAAAAGCAGAACCTTCACCCAGACAGAGCAAGTGTGTCACAAAGTTCTGCTTTCACTGTGTGTTAAGTGGAAATGATTAGGCAAGCGGGTAGTAAGAGATTCCTCTCTGTGTTTCCTCTGTATTGGGAGGTTCTGCCATGGACCTCTGCACACTCAGACCTACAGCGCAAATTGCGATAATTGCACTGATAACCCCAGGATGCCTCACTTATCTGTCATCATGGCTTATCCACACAGAACGTTGCTGAGGGGGCCACTTCCTGGACACATACGTAGGTGTGAAGATGCTGGGATGTGAGGGTGCGTGTGTTTCCAGGACTGACTTGAAGCAGCTAGTGTTTGACAGAAGTGATAGATAGCACTTGTTCCAAGTGCCTATGGCTGATGAGGTTCTTTCTGTGCCTGGGCTGTGAGATCTGGACTAGGCTCAGAAACCACTGACCCTAAAACAGTTACAACTGCCTCCACCCCACTGTCCTTCACTGAGCAGTAAATGTTCTCAGCTCTCTCAGAGGTATGTCAGGTGACCTAACTGCACCCCCTAGGCACGTTCCAGCTGGACTGGTGGGGGTGTGAAATTGGTGAAGCTTCTTGGTTGTTGGTTAAACTCCGCACTGAGAGTTGGTGGATCTGTCAGAGATTCTCAAATCTGACTGCATTATTTATACTGCCATGGGAAACATTCTAAAAATACAAATATTGAGGCCCCTTCCCAGATGCAAATCAGATTTGTTAAGAATGCAGCCTGGACATTTTGTTGTTGCTGTGTTTTTAACTCTCCAGTTGATTCTAATGAGCAACCAAGATTGGGAACCACTCCCTGGTTGACCTTATCTGTCAGTCTGGTCATTTACCCCGAGTTCCCTTATCTATAAAAAAGATTTCATGGTGGCAGCAGCCCATCTCCCAGAAATGAGAGCAAGAATGCAGGATCTATATAGGTTCTGCCCATTTTTTAACTGTATTGTTTGTTTTGATGCTGTTAAGCATCATGAGTTCCTTGTAAGTTTTGGATACTAATCCCTTGTCAATCATATTGTTTGTAAATATTTTCTCCTGACATGTGGGTTGTCTTTTCATTTTGTTTATTGTTTACTTTGCTGTACAAAAAACTTTTGAGTTTAAGTAGTTCCAATTTGTTTCTCAAAAAAAGACATACAGATGGCCAAGAGGCACAGGAAAAGATGTAACATCGTTAATTATTAGATAAATGCAAACCACAATGAGCTATCACCTCACATCACCCAGAATGGCCATAATAAAAAAAAATCCACAAAAAATAAATGCTGGTGAGATGTGGAGAGAAGGGAACCCTCCTACACTGTTAGTGGGAATGTTCATTGGTACAGCCTCTGTGGAGAATGGTATGAAAGTGAAAGTGAAAATTGCTCACTTGTGTCCAACTCTTTGTGACCCCATGGACTATACAGTCAAAGAAGGCGGTGGCACCCCACTCCAGCACTCTTGCCTGGAAAATCCCATGGACAGAGGAGCCTGGTAGGGTGCGGTCCATGGGGTCTCGAAGAGTCGGACACAACTGAGCGACTTCCCTTTCACTTTTCACTTTCATGTATTGGAGAAGGAAATGGCAACCCACTCCAGTGTTCCTGCCTGGAGAATCCCAGGGACAGGGGAGCCTGGTGGGCTGCCTTCTATGGAGTCACACAGAGTTGGACACAACTGAAGTGACTTAGCAGCAGCAGGACTATACAGTTCATGGAATTAACCAGGCCAGAATACTGGAGTGGGTAACCTTTCCCTTCTCCAGGGGATCTTCCCACCCCAGGTATCAAATCTAGGTCTCCCGCATTGCAGGCAGATTCTTTACCAGCTGAGCCACAAGGGAAGCCCAAGAATATGAGTAGGTAGCCTATCCCTTCTCCAGTGGATCTTCCTGACCCAAGAATTGAACCAGGGTCTCCTGCATTGCAGGCAGATTCTTTACCAACTGAGCTATCAGGGAAGCAGAGAACTGTGTAGAATTTCCTTAAAAAAAAAAAAAAAACTAAACTAAACTAAAATTAGAGCTACCATATGACTGTACAATCTCACTCCTGGGCATACAGCTAAAGAAAAACATGATCCAAAGGGATATATACACCCCCAATGCTCACTGAAGCACTGTTTACAATAGCTTAGACATGGAAGCAACCTAAATATCCATCGACAGAGGAATAGATAAAGAAGACATGGTACATATATACAATGGAATATTGCTCAGCCATTAAAAAGAATGAAATAATGCCATTTGCAGCAACATGGACGGACCTAGAGATTGTCACACCAAGTGTGCCTTAGCCACACTTGGAAAGTCAAGTGGCTTCCTCTGGGGTTCCATTCTTCTTACTGCAGGCTTTTATCATGTTGAAGAGACTGGAGTATGCATTCTGAGAAGGCTCTGCTTGGCAGTTAGGCATGCTGGCTCGGGTCTAGCTCCAGAGATTAGTGGTGTGGAACACCTATTCAGTAACCTCTCAGACCATGACACCCCATGCTCACAGGAAAAATGAAGGCCAGTGCAAGAACAGTAGAACTTCTAATCCAAGTTACCTATTAATTCAACATTTACTCCTTTTTAAAACTTAAGTTTATAACTTGAGTTGGCCTACTCAGTTATCATTTGGTGTTCAGTCCCAGAAGTGCGCCAAAGTAAATTGGTGAATCTTCAGGTATTCCTTGAAGCAGGTTCTGAAGGCCCCACTCCTTATTGAGCCTGCAATGGTTAGGATAACTCCCCTCGGCTTCTGCTCTGGGGACATCCTGGGTTAGTCAAAAGATTCGTTCGGATTTTTCCAAACTTTTCAATGAATCTTTTGGCCAACCCAATACATTTCCGAGCTTAAGCAGGAAGAGTTAGAGAGCTGTTTCATGGAGGTCCACGTTTCCACTGGACTCTGATCTGGAAAGGACTCTTTCCACGAAAAGAAGACAGTATCTTCTCTCTAACCATTGCAAGACAGCAGGCAATGAAAAGACACAGGGAAGTCCTCTTAGAGAGAGAAACCATTCCTGGGTTATATAACAGACCACCAGCCAGTGTCTTTCGGAATAGATTTGAAGAACCATCTAAACCTCAAATCCAGTTGATAAACATTTGGTTCCCGAGAGTAACCACCTTGTTATTGTCATTTAGTTGCTAAGTCATGTCTGACTCTTTCGCGACCCTGTGGATTGTATCCTGCCAGGTTCCCCTGTCCATGGGATTTCCCAGGCAAGAGTACTGGAGAGGATTGCCATTTCCTTTTCCAGGGGATCTTGCCAACCCAGGGATTGAACCCTTGTATCCTGCATCAGCAGGCAGATTCTTTACCACTGAGCCACCAGGGAAGCCCCAACCACATTAACAGAGACTGCATTAATGAATTTAAATATTAATAAGGGTCCACTACTCTTGCCTGGAAACTCCCATGGACGGAGGAGCCTGGTGGGCTGCAGTCCATGGGGTCACTAAGAGTCAGACACGACTGAGCGACTTCACTTTCACCTTTCACTTTCATACATTGGAGAAGGAAATGGCAACCCACTCCAGTATTCTTGCCTGGAGAATCCCAGGGATGGGGGAGCCTGGTGGGCTGCCTTCTCTGGGGTCGCGCAGAGTTGGACACGACTGAAGTGACTTAGCAGCAGCAGCAGCAAGGGTCCTGACACAAGAACAGTATCCACCCCAGTCTAACAGCACTGAACAAGAACAGTAGGGAACATAGAGAAGCGTGTGGAAGAAGAGGGTCAAGCTGGGCCCTGACAGAGTCTGCTCTATAAACGCTGACTCGTGGTCCCTGCCAGGCCCTGAGGGGAGCACCTGTGAGTTTACAGCAGAGCCCAGAGCTGTGATGGGACCCCACTGTCAGCTGTCACTGCCTTCTGCTCTGAGCTTGTCTCCACTCTCCAGTAATGACAACTCCACCTGCACAAGAGCAGGAAGCAGAGGGAGGCATGCCTGGTGGTCCAAGGGAGTCACAAGAAGGGGTTTACACCCCTTACAATACTAGAAATCTGCTTCATAAAATGTGTTAGACAGATCTCTTCTCCTCTTAACCCCTTTCCTTCAGGGCCCTCTATGAGCCCTTCTTTCCTGTGATTCTTCCCTAAAGCAGTTCTCAGCGCAACTTGTACTTCCTTCCTCCTCTCCTGGATAATTTTTTTTTTTTCCTGTAACATCCAAATCCTCCCCTCCCCTTATTTTGAAGAGCAGCTCCCCACTACTTCATGGAGTTGGGGTACCAGCCTGGTGCCCAGTCCAGGAGGCTCTCTTCTGCTCCAAAATAAGTTCATCAAAGCAGGTCTCAGTGCAGGCAGCTCTCCCTGTGAAAGGCTTCCTCAGGCTACACAGATTCCATCATTCAGAGCATGCTTGTTGAGGGCCTTCCGTGTGCTAGGACCCTCTTCTGGAAAACAAAACAGATAAAAATCTCTGCTCTTAGGGCTTCCATTCTAATAAGGGAAAATAAAGTTTTATGTGATACATACACGTGCACACACGTATTTGGTGACTGATTTGTGTGCATGGCTTCCCTGGTGGCTCAGAGGTTAAAGTGTCTGCCTGCAATGCAGGAGACCTGGGTTCGATCCCTGGGTCGGGAAGATCCCCTGGAGAAGGAAGTGGCAACCCACTCCAGTATTCTTGCCTGGAGAATCCCATGGATGAAGGAGCCTGGTGGGCTACAGTCCACGGGGTCGCAAAGAGTCAGACACGACTGAGTGACTTCACTTTCACTTTTGTGTGAATGTGTGCAAATTAACCCTTTCACTTTCACTTTTGTGTGCGTGTGTAAATCAACACTTTCACTTTCACGTGCCTGTGTGTGAATTAACACCTCCACTTTCACTTTTGTGTGCATGTGTGTGAATTAATGCTTTCACTTTCACTTTTGTGTGCGTGTGTAAATCAACACCTTCACTTTCACTTTTGTGTGCGTGCGCAAATTAACACTTTCACTTTCGCGTGCATGTGCGTGTATAAATCAACACTTTCACTTTCAGTTTTGTGTGCATGTGCGTGTGCAGATTAACACCTTCACTTTCACTTTTGTGTGCATGTGCGTGTGTAAATTAACACCTTCACTTTCACTTTTGTGTGCATGTGCGTGTGTAAATTAACACCTTCACTTTCACTTTTGTGTGCATGTGCATGTGTAAATTAACACCTTCACTTTCACTTTTGTGTGCATGTGCGTGTGTAAATTAACACCTTCACTTTCACTTTTGTGTGCATGTGCGTGTGTAAATCAACCCCTTCACTTTCACTTTTGTGTGCATGTGCGTGTGTAAATTAACACCTTCACTTTCACTTTGTGTGCGTGTGCGTGTGCAGATTAACAGGTCACTCTGTCATTCTCACTCCAGCATGTAAGTTCAGTCATTCTCAACGAATCCTTCTGGCATTTCCTTCATCTAACTGCTCTTCCCCTGTGAGATGGCGAGTGAGTGGAGCCAGCTTAGCTGGTGGCCGTGCGGGGGTGAGGTGTGATTCCCACGAGGCTCTTAGGGAGTGCACTGCCCCAGGGCCTCTTACTTGCAGGCGCGGTAATGGAATGTGGTCAGAAAGCGCACAGCAGAGCCTAGTGAGGCGACCGTCTGAGAGGCTGAGGAGAGGAAAGTGCCGTAGGGTAGGGTGGAAGGTGGGGCAGCAGAGCAAGGAGTGGTGGGACAGCAAATGGAAAGCTGTCCCAGGCGGGGCAGGAGACAGAGAGGTGAGGGCATTTCAGGCAGGTTCGTGAGGATGAGCCAGGGTCACTTAAGAGAACAAGTTACACTCCTGCAGCATCCTTTCCCTTCTTCCTCTCCCCCCGTTTCTTTAAATCTTCCTCCACAAGCCCCACCTGGACAGGGATCTTCGCTGTCTTGCTCAGAATAGTACTTTGCAAAGAGTGGGTGCTTAATAATTATGGGTGGACCCAATGATGGGCTTGCCCTCTGAAGCCTTCCAGCCCAGCTCAGCTTCGTGATTTCTCCTCTGAACTGAAGCCCTTAGTGACCTGGTAGGAGGCTTTCGCACTGTGGAAAGCACACAGAATGAAATCTTGGCTCTGCCTTTTATCTGAGTTTCCAAGTCACTTTCCACTCTCAGTTTTCTTGTCTGCAAATGGAAATATTCCTTCCAGGTTTGTACTGAGGACCACAGGAAAAGTATATAGGCATGGAAGTCCCTGACACTTTAAACCATGAATTCAGCAATTATCTTGCACTACCATTTGGGATGCTTCTTTTGTCAAAAACACAAATTGAATCCTGATTTGTCTGCCACGCGGCTTTGCTGGCCTCCTAGCCTCCAGCAAAGTTTAGGCTATGCTCTTAAGATTATGCTCAACCGAAGGCCAGGAATCACACTTTTTTAAGGTTTTGCTATGTTTTATTTCTCTTGTTTTATTTTCAGCTTTCTTGGGGTGTATTGACAACTAGCAATCATATATATATGCTGCTGCTGCTACTGCTGCTAAGTTGCTTCGGTCGTGTCCGACTCTGTGTGACCCCATAGATGGCAGCCCACCAGGCTCCCCTGTCCCTGGGATTCTCTAGGCAAGAACACTGGAGTGGGTTGCCATTTCCTTCTCCAATGTGTGAAAGTGAACAGTGAAAGTGAAGTCGCTCAGTCGTGTCCAACTCTTTGCGACTCCATGGACTGCAGCCTACCAGGCTCCTCCGTCCATGGGATTTTCCAGGCAAGAGTACTGGAGTGGGGTGCCATTGCCTTCTCCGCATACACACACACACACACACACACACACACACATATAGTATGCAACTTGATGGTTTTATACATGTATGGATGGGGAAATGATCAGCACAATCAAGCTAGTTAACAGATCCATCACTTCACATAGTTACAATTTTCTTTTTTTCTTTCTCTTTTTTTGTGGTAAGAACACTTAAGATCTACCCTCTAAGCAAATTTCAAGTAACAATACAGCACTGTTATCTGTAGTCACCATGCCATTAGATCTCCAGAACTGATTCATCTTGCATAACTTAAACTGTGTGTACCCTTGACCAAAATTTCCACATTTCCTCCTGCCCTCAGCCCCTGGCAACCACCATTCTACTCTCTGTTTCTATGAATTCTAATATTTTAGACAAGGAAGGACATTTTACTTATCTGTGTCTTTAACAGAATCTAGTCCCTTGCTTCTTTGTCCCAAACAGACATCAAGACATTTGTTGGTTTTTTAATATTCTATTAAAAAAAAACAGTACTGGGGGCTTTTGATCTGGAAGCTCATTTTCTGACTGTAAAACGTTATGGTATTCTCTGCAGACTGCAGTCTCTAGGCTCCGAGAGGTTAAGTAAACTCAAAGGATGAATAATCTCAAGGAAGTGTTGTATTCCTGCATGATAGAGTTATAAGCTTCAAGGAATGCTGGGGGGACATTCCGGGATATTTGGGGGTACTCTCCAGAAGGACAGACATTTTCCTTGGCTTGGATGGACTGCGGCTCCGACTGGCTTGGCATGTGACACCCTGCCTGGCAAGACAGGACAAGAAATGAATCAATTGCCCAGTGAAATGGTATGTGCTATTTCTAAGCTGCCTGGCTCATGAGTGCTGCACAATCCAGCAGCCCACTCTGATTTGTCACACCAGAGACTGCCTTCTTAGTAAACAGTTGTCCACACTTCTGTTCGTTCTGAGTCACCACTTAGTGTTCAAGCTGAAATGCCAGAGCAGGTCCTTGGAATACACCATGCAGTGTGAAACCAGAGGAGCTGGAACTGGGTGGGATGCACTTCCTGTGGAAATGTCCATGTCCTCCAAGGGAGCCAGAGCCTCAGCCAGGGGTCGGCAAAGGATGGTTGCAGACAGCTCCCTGTTCACAGTTACCCCATCTCCTAGGTAAATCCCTCTCTTTATAGCTGAGGAAATCGAGGGTGAGCTGGTACAGTGACTTGCACATGGTCTCACAAGCTTTTTCATGAAGTTCCTGGCTCCTACCTTCTCCTAACTTATCCCCCACCTCTTCCCACATATATCCTCTTTCCCAGTCAAATTAAGTCACAATAGCTCCTTGAGTGCACGATGTTACTTCACTTCTCTTGCCTTTGCACATGTGTCCCCTCGCCATGAAATGCTGTTTCTGCTCCTCCAGGGTAGTGGACAAGTCACTCTACAAGGTCCAGCTCAGGCATCCTGTCCTTTCACAAAGCCTTCCCGACCAGTTGCCACACCTCAGCATGCCCCCTGCCTCATCAGAGCAGAGCTGTTCACTTTGTTCTCTGTGCTGCTTGTGCTGGACTCCCATCACTCCCAGTGCCTGGGATTACATCATTTGTTAGAAGTCTGTTACTTGCTTTCATAGGCCATGGAGTCAAGCATCAGTAAGGGCTATGTTCAGTCGCAAGTAACAAAAAGTGCAGTTAATTCACAGCTTAGACAAATTAGAGAATTATTATTATTTTTTTATTTTTATTTTTTTGCCATGAGAACTCCGTGGTACCACTAGGGACCCAGTTTTCCTATCTTTACTGTGGCTTTTTTCCCTCATGCTTGTCACCCAGTGGTCACAAAATGGCTGCTGTTTCACTGTGTCTATATTCCAGGCTGAAAAAAAAGTAGAGGTAAAGGATAATGATGTATTCACTAATCAAGTCTGCTCGTTTTCCAGAGCATTTCTAGAAGCCACACTTAGTGACTCGTTTATCTTTGGTCAGAATGATATTTTAAGGATAACCCATAGTGGCAAAAAAGAATGGGAGACATATTTGTTTAATTGTACATATTGAAACTCACAATATAATTGGGGCTTGGTTAGTAAGGCAGACGGGGGAGAATTAATATTAAGTAGACAAGTATCATTGTTTAACCATACACGGAGATTATGTTTCACTTAGCATTCTCTCTGGGGCTTAGCATAGGGCCTGGCTCATAGTAGATACTCAGTAAATAAAAGTCTAAGAAAGAAAGGAAGTTTTCTGACCCCTTAACCAATGATGTTTTCCCAGTATGACTTAGCACATCTTTGACATTTCAGACATGAAGCAAGGCTTCCTGGGTGTGCGAAGGAACGACGGAGGGAGAAGTGACCAGAGGGATCTCAGACAGATGCTTACTGCCCAACCGGCAACTCTCAGCTTAGCAATGCCTTGGACCTAAGAGGAAGGGATAGTAGGGTCCTTCTTGGCATGTACATTGTCCTTGGGACCCCTAGTCCCAACTCAGAAAAAGCACGTTAGTCACTACACTTCAAAAGTATCACCAGGTTCCTGGGACACCTCTATCTCCTTTTCCAGTTGAGAATCCTCAGCCACAAGGCTAGACTCAGTCTTGCTTCCTTTAAGGCCAGGCACTATTCCTGTGGGCTTCCCAGGTGGTGCTAGTGGTAAAGAACTGCCTACCAATGCAGGTAGAAGTAAGACATGTGGGTTCGATCCCTGGATTGGGAAGATCCCCTGGAGGAGGGCATTGGCAACCCACTGCAGTATTCTTGCCTGGAGAATCCCGTGGACAGGGGAGCCTGGCAAAGCTTCGCAGAGTCAGACTCTACTGAAGTGAGGTAGCACACACACACTATTCCTGTATGTCATGCTCGTGCTATCGAGCTTTCCATCCCTGAAATAAATCTTTGGGTTCATCCTTTGCATCTTAATTATTATTTCCTCAGTCTAAATTCCAAAAAGTAGAAATGCTAGGTGTAAGGCTCTGCTCATTCTTAAGGTTTCCTGTGAGTGTTGTCTAACTGTCAGAAAGGCATGTTGCTCTATGCTTCCATCAGTCACAAACAGAAAAGCCTACCATCTTTCCAGTGGTGTGTGCTCTCTCCTTCTGAAGGTTTCGGTTGTGAGCCAGTCATTCCAAGGGCCTAGCCTGTCCTCCTTTCCAGAACAATAGCAGAACAACTCCCAACTGAAAACAAAGATAGAGGCCATCTGATGCGAATATGTCTTGGTTCCCCTACTTAATTTTAAGTTTCACTCTGCAAAGAACAGGAAACACAGATTCTGTATGCATAAAGGAAGCATTCATTAATGCTTGATAAGGAACTCTGAGATGGTTCTGTGGACCTAGCTATGATCCTGGGGGTTATTCTTGACATCTCTCTATTGTTCTCTGTCAGATTACCAAATCCTGGCAAGGTGTTTGACTGCAAATGTGTCTGACCTTCTAAACACCTTTGCAGTCAGCCTCCTCTAAATCATCTTTTCATCTGCCTCTGACCCTGTCTTTGTCGTGTCCTCATCATTTCCCTCGATTGACTGCTTTGCCACCCATTTCTTTTCTTCTGTCCCTCAACCCATTCTCCATGCCACCCCAGACTGATTTTTCTAAATACCTATGTTGTTGTCATTGTTCAGTTGCTAAGTCAGGTCCGAGTCTTTGTGACTCCAGGGACTGTAGCCTGCCAGGCTCCTCTGTCCATGGGATTTCCCAGGGAAGAATACGATAGTGGGTTGCCATTCCCTTCTCCAGGGGACCTTCCCAACCCAGGGGTCAAAACTGTATCTTCTGTGTCTCCTGCTTGGCAGGCAGATTCTTTACCACTGAGCCACCTGGGAAGCCCAGAAATGCTTATGACCACATTACAGTCCAGTTTCATCTTTGTTTTTAAGCTTGTTCTTGTAACCCAGCAGCTCCCTGAAGTGTTAATGTTCCTTCATGTCCTCGTGAGCCATGAGGATTCCATAAGCAGGATTTGTTGCAGGGAGACTCCCTGTTCACTATTTCCCACTACCCCTTCTCCAGGGAACCATCTTAGAAACCATCTGGTTGAACTCCATTTTATAGATGAGGGAACTGGAGGACTTGCATCTTAAACACCTTCCCTTCCCACTTCAAATAGCAAATTTAGGTTTTGCCTGTTAAAATTCAGCTCATCATCTCTTCTAGCAAGGGTTGGGACGCTCCTTCTATAAAGCCCAGAGGCCCCTTCTCTGTGTCCTCATAGCACCCCATGTTTGTAATCTCTCTGTATTATGACTATTTTTATTTGCTTTTTCATCTTCCTCAGGTAGACTAAATTTCTGAGGGCAAAGATTGAGCCTTATTCAACTTTCTATTTCTACAGACTCTACTAGTGTACGTTTGGTCATTGCTCCGTGGATGTTTATTGAATGAATAAATTAATGCTTTGTTATAAATTAAAGAAAAGATCAGTGCTGGTAGAGAAAACACACTGATAGTGACTCTCTTCAAGATGTAGTGACTGGAATCTCAGTGTCCCCCTTTCAAACACACGTGGCCCAGGTGATGTTCCTTCAGTGAAATGCTCTGAAGAGATATGTCCAAGTGGTATGTTTCATTTGGATAGCAAATAGCTCTTTCCTTCAGAGATTTTGTGGGAGAACCAAATCAGGGAGTAGAAAATGTACCTCATCTGTGCATTAGTTAACAGGGTTAGAAAACATTTTTGCCCCAATAGTTGTATACTTTTAAAGTTACCATTTATTGGTACATATATGTCCCCTCCCTCTTGAAACTCCCTTCTGTGTTCCACCTGTGGCTGATTCATGTGTATATATGGCAGAAACCAACACAATATTGTAAAGCAATTATCTTCCAATTAAAAATAAAGTTTTTAAAAAACATAAGAGCTAAAGCAAGCAGAGGTATAATTCACCTGTTTTTGTCACTGATATATGAAGAATTTTTTCCTTTTGAAAAAAAAAGTTACCATTTATCAAACGGTTACTAAGTACCAGCTCTATTAACCTGTCACGTGCATTTTTTTGTCTATTCCTTATGAAACGATCCTAAGAGTTTAGTGCACGTTAGCGGAGAAGGCAATGGCAACCCACTCCAGTACTCTTGCCTGGAAAATCCCATGGACGGGGGAGCCTCGTGGGCTGCCGTCTATGGGGTCGCACAGAGTCAGACACGACTGAAGTGACTTAGCAGCAGATTTACAAATGCAAAACTTGAGGTGAAAGTGTTAGAAAACAGGCCAAAGCCATGCGGCTAGCAATTGCTTCAAGATTGATCTTTCAGCCTCTAGTGCTCACCCTCTTAATTAAAACATGACACCCTTTCTAAGCACAATCAGTCCTCTTAATTACTCAGTAAAATAGGCTGGGCTTGTTCCCATGTTCCTACTTCACAAAGGAGGACACTGAGCCTGAGTGGTATCAGAACTTGGGATAGGACTCCAGATCTCCTGATCTGTGTCTCCTGACTCTTAGCAATCTACTAGATTTACTAGAACTGCTGTCAGTTTAGTGGACACATTTTTTTTTAAGAAAAAGATAAGAAAACCTCAGATGGAGTTTGTTTGGTGATGTAGGAAGTTTAGGAATGGCCCCAGCTGCTTTGGTCCTATAAACCCTCAGGCTGGCTGGCCAAGCCTCTGCCTCAGGCATTCTAAGGAAACAGCTCCTCCTTTAGGCCAACAGGAGGAACAGCAGGGACTCACAGACCCAAGCTCCAACTACAGCAGGTATGGTAAAACTCTCCCAGGTACCTTGTGGATATCTTCAAACAGCTTGACTTAGGATGTTGTTGTGTGTCCATTAAAAGGTCATATATTACTTAGGACTGTGCAATCGAAAACTGACTTTGCTGGCTAGGATTAAGTCACACGTTAATATCAGCTCAGTGACATTGTAATGCCCAATGCCCACATGTAAGGGAATAAGATTGCGTCTCTTTTTCTCTTTCTCCAAGGTAATGGAGAATAAGAAGGAGGAGCAGGAGATGATTGTAGAGGGAGGGAGTCAGTGTCAGACTAAAAGGAAGGAGCAGACTGGGGCAGGTTGGCCCACTGCTGACCGGAGAAAGAAGAGAAGTGGTTTGGTGTGGGCTCTCTGTAGGGCAGACCCTCTCTCTGCTGCATATAAAGAACAGGACTGGAAGGGGAGGGGTGAGAGGGTGGAGGAGCAATATGGCATGACCTGAGCAAATATGAGACCCAAGGGGAAAAGCACAAGTTGAGATATCTCATTCACACTTTAATTAATATCACTGGCTGAATGTGCATGAAATCTCTTATGAGTTACCAAATCTAGTTCCTAGTTCAGCTCCTAAATTTTCATCCACTTATCTGAGACCAAGCAGTCTCCCAATAATTCATATTCTCTTTGTGGTAGGGATAACTTTAGTATGTATGTGTTGGGGACCACTTTCCTTCCTATGTGGATTACTGGGAGGTTATACAGTTATAGCCAAAAAGCAGAGTTTTACTGTCGGAGGTCCCTCAAGTGATACAGCTTGAAGCCCTTGATTGCACCATATAATGAGTCATAGTTTCAAATATTGAATATGCAGTCAGTACTAGCTTCTATCTTGAGGCTACCTGGATGGCCTAAGGGTGTCCACATGCCCTTCCCGTAAGTCTGAATCTCAGTGGAATGTGCCCTTTTCCCCACAGCATAGGGATTCCTGAAGTTGAGGGTAAACTTTGGGGCTCCGCTGTGTAGCACTGGAAAAATCCTGCTCCTCCAAAGTCTCACTCTTTCCATTTCTGAAATGAGAAGTTTGCAAGATTAGGGCTTCTTAGGAATGCCCTGCAGAATCTAGAGGATCTTGGGATGAGGTCCCCTCAGTCTGTCTCATGGACTAGCAAGGCTTCTCTTACATATGTATATCATGTTGGGTGTCCACTGAATATTTTGTTTGAACAAAGAGCCCACAGCTAAAAACATGTTTAAAAAGTACTGGGCCAGATGATACTGGCTATATCATCTACAGTATTTGTTGACCATTTGCTATGTGCCAGGTATTGTTGTCAAGAAAACAGTGGTGCAGAAAAGGAAAAACATTTTCCTGGGAATTCCCTGGAGGTCCAGTGGTTAGGACCTGGTGCTCTCACTGCTGGGCCCTGAGTTCCATCCTTGATTGAGGAACTAAGATCCCACAAGCCATGTGGGATGGCCAAAAATTAACAAGTAACAAACAAAACAGATTTCTTTGTTGTATAAGCTATAATTTAATATCAGGGGCATTCGACCTTCCACCATAGACTTGGCCATGGACACAGAGACCGTATCTTCATCTTCAGATGGGCAACTGCGATGTATACTTTTATACACGTTTAACTTCCTGTTTTCTGGTAGTCTCATTTCCTGGTAAGAACTTGAAGCCTAATTGTTAAATATATGGTGTCCAAAGACTCCCAAAGTGTTAAAGGAATGTAATTTTCCTAATCAGGAATTAGGGAAATTGAGCTGACAAAAGAAGCTTTGTAAAAATGGCTTGTTTACTTATAGGAAAATTCTTCTGAAATATATAAAAATAGTATCATGTTTTGTGAATCTTACTTGACAGATTTTTTTTTAATTTAAAAGAATAATATTTCACAGGAAGAAATTAAAAATTTATTGTAATCATTCAGTTAACATATTATTTGTATGGTCTTTTTCATCTTTCATCCACTTGCTTGTATTTGAAACAGAGAAACTAAGATTGAGGGCCTGTTCTGTGACAGGTATTTTTCCGGGCACATTCATTTTCATCTCTTGCTTCACCTAATCACTTACTCTTTGGAGCAATCCTGCAAGAGCTATTTATCAACTTTTAAAGATAGCAAAATCAAAGCTTAATATCTTTCCAAAGTTCATAGAGCCAGTAAGAAGTTCACATTTGAAATCCACAGCTGTCTAATCCTAAAGTCCATTTGTATTTTCCCTACCACTTGGTGCAACCTCTCCACTTGCCCAATATTATTTGTTCATAGTTCTTTGCAATCACCTTTGGGCACATCTCTGAGTAATCATTAGGAAAACCAACGTGATATTTTATCACTTCAAAGGTCACCAGGGAGTTATCTAACTCTCTGTTCATAACTGAAACAATGAGTGTGTACATTACCTGATTTAGCATTCAGGAATATTGGAATGCCAGTATTTTAGGTGCTAAAATCTTCTGTTCTGTTGATAATGTTATCTTATGCGAATTGGCTACCATGTTGCCTTACATTAAGGACACAAAGTCTTTTAACAGTAGGATTTTTACAATAAAGCAGTTTAAGATTTGCAAGAAAAAAATTTTTTTTCTTTTAGATTATTCCATTCAAGGATTTTTGCATCCAAATAAAACAAGGATAATTGATGAAGATTAGTAAGTTTTATGGCCTCAAGGTCTTCATAATTAAAACTATTAATATAAAATATCTTTGAAAAGAGCTGTAAAATTCCAGATCATGGTGGTTATTATCAGTAACAATTTTCTTAAGTATACATATATCCCCTCTTTCTTGAGGAGATTGTTATTGAGAGTAATCACCATGAAATCTGGAATTTTCCAGCGCTTTTCAAGGATTTTTACAGAAACCAATACAACATTGTAAAGTAATTATCCTCCAATTAAATACACACACACACACACACACACACACACACATATATTTATATAATTAAAAAATAAACTCCATCCAAGTAGGTCCTGCTGTTAAAGAAAGCCTCTCAGAGGAGGAAGCACTTGAAATGAGTATGGATTATTATGGGGGAGAACATTTGAAGCAAAGACATCAAAGAGACAGAGTGACGTATTTAAGGAGCTGTGTATTAATTACCTTTTCACAATTCATCTTCATATTTCTATCACCTCATATAGATCGCAGCTCATACTATGTACTAATTAAAATGCTTTTGAAAATTAAAAAAGAAATTTTCTTAGAGAATTTTTACTTTGTAAAACAAAAATAAGCTTCTCTCTTCAAAACTCTTATACCAGCATACATATTTATATTGGCTTCCAGTGTCAACATTTTCTGTTTTCCATGTGAACATTGTCTTACTGCCCTTTTCCCTCTTTAATTTTGTGAATTGGACTGTAAAAATGAATGGTAAAGATGCAGACTCATCAAAACAATGTTGAAAAAGTACAAACTTGGAGGACTCACATTTCCCAGGTTCAAAACCTACAATAAAACTATAATAATCAAGATAGTGTGGTACTGACATAGATATAGACACAGAGATCAAGAGAATGGAATTGAGGGTCTACAAATAAACACTTACATTTATTGCCACATAATTTTTGACAAGAATACCATGAATATTTAATGGGGAAAGAATAACCTTTTCAGTAAATAATGCTGGGATAACCACCTTCAAAATAATTAAGTTGGACTCCTAACTCATGCTTATATGAAAATTAATTCAAAGTGGATCATACACCTAAATGTAAAAGCTAAAACTATAAAATTCTTAGAAGAAAACATAATAGTTAATATTTGTGACCTTGAATTTAGGCACTGGTTTTTAAAAGCACAAAGAACAAAAATAAATAAATTGCACTTTAATAAAATTAGAATTTTTGTCCTTCAAAAGACACCATCTACAAACTATAAATGCTGGGGAGAATATGGAGAAAGAGGAAACATTTTGTACTGTTGGGGGAATGTAAATTGATACAATCACAATGGAGAATAGTATGGAGGTTCCTTAAAACACTAAAAATAAAACTACCATATGACCCAGTAATACCACTACTGGACATATACTCTGAGAAAATCATAATTCAAAAAGACACATGTACCCCAATGTTCATTGCAGCACTATTTACAATAGCCAGGACACAGAAACAACCTAAATGTCCATCAACAGGTGAACAGATAAAGAAGATATACAATGGATATATATATATAATGGAATATTACTCAGCCATAAAAAGGAATAAAATTGGGTCATTTGTAGTGATGTGGATGAACCCAGAGTCTGTCATATAGAATGAAGTATGTCAAAAAGAGAAAAACAAATATCGTATATTAACACATATGTATGGAATCAGGGACTCGATGGAGGTGAGTCTGAGTGAACTCCGGGAGTTGGTGATGGACAGGGAGGCCTGGAGTGCTGCGGTCCACGGGGTCGCAAAGAGTCGGACACGACTGAGCGACTGAACTGAACTGAACTGATGGAATCTAGAAGATTGGTACTGATGAGCCAGTTAGGACAGGAACAGAGATACAGATGTAGAGGATGGACTTGTGGACCAGGTAGGGGGATGCAGAGGGCGGGACAGGTTGAGAGAGTGGCGTTACTGTATACATACGCTACCATGTATGAAATAGCTGGTGGGAAGCTGCTGTCCAGCACAGGGAGCTCAGCTCAGTGCTCCATGATGACCTAGAGGAGTGGGATGAGGGGAAATGGGAGGGAGGCTCAAGAGGGAGGCGATATATGTGTAACATATAGCTGACTCATATTGCTGTAGAGCAGAAACTAACATAACATTGTAAAGCAATTATACTCCAATTAAAATAAATAAAATAAACCTTTAAAAAAGACACCGTCAAGAAAGTGAAAAGACTGTTACAGAATGGAAGAAAATATCTACAAGTCAAAGAAGTTGATAAGTAACTTATTTCCAGAATATGTAAAATCTTACAAGTCAACAATACAAAGAAAAATAACCCAATTCAAAAGTAGGCAAAAGATTTGAATAGCCATTTTTTCCAAAGAAGATAAACAAATGAACAATTAGTACATGAAGTGACTCTCAACATCAGTAGCATCAGTGAAAGGTAAATCAATACCACAACAAGATACCACTTGCATCCACTAGAGTGGCTGAAATTTAAAAAGGATAATAAATGTTGGTATGGATATGGAAGTTTTAGAATCTTCATACATTGCAGGTGTGATTGTAAAATGGTGCAACCACTTTGGAAAACAATTTGCAGTTTCTTCTCAACCTGTGAAAATAGAGTTACCATATGACCCAGCAATTCCATTCTTTGATATACATCCAAGAGACTTGAAAACAAACGTCCACTCAAAAGCTTGTACAAGAACATCCATAGCAATGTAATTAATAATGGTTGAAAAGTAAAAACAATCCAAATGTCCATAAACTGAGGACTGGATAAACAAAATGTGGTATATCCAGATAATAGAATATTATTTTGCAACAAAAATAATAAAGAAATATCCAAGTACACATATTACAGCTACAACATGGATGAACTTAAAAAACATGGTAATAAGTGAAAGAAGTCAGTTATAAAAAGCTATACATTGTATAATTCCATTTATATGAAACATCCAAAATAGTCAGATCTGTAGAAACAGAGAATATATTAGTGGTTGCCAGGGGCTGAGGGGTAATGGATATGGGATTTCTTGGGGCCTTTGAAATTAGATAGTGATGATAATTGTATAACTTTGTGGATGTACTAAAAACAAAAAACACTGAATTGTACACTCTAAAAGGATAAATTTCATAGAATGTTCATTTTTTTCTCGAAGAAGTGACCTCCCCTGAACCACGACACGAGTAAGAAACTTTTATTGTCTTTGTGTGTGTGCTCAGTCATGTCCATCTCTTAGCAACCCCCTGGACTGTAGCCTGATCTTCCATCCATGGGATTTTCCAGGCAAGAATACTAGAGTGGGTTGCCATTTCCTACTCCAGGGATCTTCCCCACCCAGGAATCAAACCCGTGTCTCTTTCATCTCCTGTAATGACTGGCAGATTCTTTACCACTGTGCCACCTAGGAAGCCCCTTTGTTGTCTTTAGCCATTGAGATTTGGAGATCGTTACTACACTTAGCTTGATCTAATCAATGCAACAAACCCAAAAGTTATGACTCAGGATCTCTGAAAAATTTCTTACAATCCATTCATTATTTTTAACTGATAAAGTTAACCTTAAAGAAGTTGAAATACTGCTGTCCTTCAAGGACAAAGGTCCATATAGTCAAAGCTATGGTTTTTCCAGTAGTCATGTATGGGTTGTGAGAGTTGGACCATAAAGAAGGTTGAATGCCAAAGAATTGATGCTTTTGAGCTGTGGTGTTGGAGAAGACTCTTGACAGTCCCTTGGACTGCAAGGAGATCAAACCAGTCAATCCTAAAGGAAATCAATCCTGAATATTCACTACAGGGACTGATGCTGAAGCTGAAGCTCCAATATTTTGGCCACCTGATGCAAAGAGCCGACTCATTAGAAAAGACTCTGATGCTGGGAAAGAGTGAAGGCAAGAGCAGAAGGGGATGACAGAGGATGAGATGGTTGGATGGCATCACTGACTCAATGGACATGAGTTTGAGCAAACTCTGGGAGATGGTGAAGGACAGGGAAGCTTGGCATGCTGTAGTCCATGCAGTTGCAAAGAGCCAGACACAACTGAATGACTGAACAACAAACCCTTCAAGGATAAGCATTAGTCTTGAAAATTTTATATTCAAAAATAATTGCATTTATTTGCAAGGCAGTTGGATAAAATCACAAAATGGTTCAGTGTATCTAGTTATAGTGTATAAAAAACATTTTAATATTTTGTCATATCAACTTCTGCATCAACTGGAAGAACTTCAGATGTGTTATTCATGTAATTCTTTCAAGCTTATGCTATTGGCATCTATTCTCACCAATGTTATGCTACAGTTGTTTGATAATTTCCAAAAAAAAATCCTTAGATAAGAGTTACATGTTTTGCACCTCCAAAATTAGTATTACACTGGTACATGACTCTACCAATAATCTTATCTTAAAGTGTTGTATGACTAACAATAGAAGACAAAAGCAAAGCATTAGTTATTTGCTTAATTTGGCAGAATGTCAAGGTCAAAAATTTCCATATTAACTCCAGTGGTAGCTTTTTTAAAAAGCTTCATTAAAGTATAATTGTATAATTCCATTTATATGAAATATCCACAAATTCATCCATCATAAGTGTACAGCATTAAAGTGTAAGTGATTTTTAGTAAGTTTGCAGAGTTGTTCAACCATCTCCATTATCCAATTTTAGAACATTTCTATCACCCCAAAATTATCCTTCATTTTTGTTTGCCATCAGCCTCCATTCTTACCCCCAGCCTCAGGCAACCACCAATCTACTGTATTTATAGATTTGTTAGCATAAAGTTTTGGTGATTCATCCATGATGTAGTGTGTAATAGTATTTCCTTTTTGTTGCTGAGTAGTATTTCATTGTATGATGCATCAGAATTTTCTTATTCACTCATCAGTTGACGAGCATTTGGATTTTTTTCTGGTTTTGTTTATTATGAACAAAGCCACTGTAAATCTTTGTGTACAGATTTTTGTGTGAACGTAAGTGTTCATTTCTTTGGGGTAAACACATTAAAGTAGATTTGTTGTGCTGAATGGTAAGTATATGTTTAACTCTATACAAAAAAAATGGCCAAATTGTCTTCCAAATAGGCTGTACTATAAATGTATAAGAGTTCCAGTTGTTTAAAAACATCCTTAGAAGCAGTTCATATTTTCAGAGCCTTTTAAAAAACTAGTTTAATAGGTATGTAGTAGTATCTCCAGAGAAGGCAATGGCACCCCACTCCAGTACTCTTGCCTGGAAAATCCCATGGACGGACGAGCCTGGTAGGCTGCAGTCCATGGGGTCGCTAAGAGTTGGACATGACTGAGCGACTTCACTTTCAGTTTTTACTTTCATGCATTGGAGAAGGAAATGGCAACTCACTCCAGTGTCCTTGCCTGGAGAATCCCAGGGATGGGGGAGCCTGGTGGGCTGCCGTCTATGGGGTCGCACAGAGTCGGACACGACTGAAGCGACTTAGCAGCAGCAGCAGCAGTAGTATCTCATTGTGGTTTTAAATTTCATTTCCCAAATGACTGAATATGTGAACATCTTTTCATTTGTTTCTTTATTATATGTGTCTTTTCTTTGGAGAAATGTCATTCAAATCTTTTGTCTATTTTTTTTGGGTAGTTTGTCTTATTATTGAGTTGTAAGAAATATTTATATATTCTGGGTACAAGTTCCTTATCAGACATATAATTTGCAGAGTATTTTCCCCCTCAGTCTGTAGATTGTCTTTTCCATTTTCTTAATGGCGCCTTTTGAAGCACAAAGAATTTTAATTTTGATGAAGTCCCAGTTTACTAGCTTTTTCTTCTATGGATTATGCTTCTGATTCGTATCTGAAAACCCTCTGCCTAACTCAAGATCACAAAGATTTTCTCCTATATTTTCTCATAAAGTTTGTATCATTTAGGTAATATGATCCATTTTGAGTTGATTTTTTTTATATGGCATTAAATTAGAGCTCAAATTCATCTTTATTGATGTGTATATCTGGTTGCCTCAGCACCGTTTATTGAAAAGATTGTTCTTTTCTCATTTAATTGCCTCGGTAGTTTTGTTTAAAATCATTTCAACAAAAATGTAAGGAAGTGTTTCTGAATTCTTAGTTCTTTTCCATTGATCTATATGCCTGTCGTTCTGCCAGTATTCTAGTATTAACTTTCAGGACATAACTTACTATGATAGGGACAACTTTTTAATACCAATGGTACGCTATATATATCACAATTGTGAGACACAATGTTTTGCTCAATATCTTGAACTCGTGGAAACATAGTGTCATTTTTATCATTCATAGTGATAAAAAAATTTGGTCTTAGCAAGGCAGAAATTAGAGATACAGTCTAAATATCCAGAGTCATGAGTGTGTCTTACAGAATGACATGTGATTTGCAGTAAACTGCATTTTCAAAAATACGTTTGTAATAAATTTCTTCAATATAGCACTGGAAGCTATAGGACTGACAGTTAGCTTGTGTTTATCTAATATAATACATTACCAAATTTTCCACTTTGAATGACATTTACATCACCAACACTGTATATTATTGAATCTAAGATGCCATTAATTAGAAAATACACTATTGTTTTACATATAATAAGAAAGAAAAAAATGCTTTCATTTAAAATATACAGTAACACCAATTTAAAAATGTACAATCATTGCAGAAATGTAAAATTCTAAATAAATATGCATCTTAAAATTGATGAAATATAGTGTATTGGGACAAAATGTTAGGTTTGAATTGTCACATTTCTTCCAAAAGGGATATTCCTATAGCAGGATCTCTTTAAAAGTGTATTTTTCCTCTTTTTCTTTGTATACAGTTTGACAGTAAAATAAAATTCTCTAATGTTTTCAGTGACTTTGAAAATATCTCAAATGATATTGAAGTGAGACTTTGCATTAGATAGCTTTAGACACATAATATGTCTGTGTTTCCATGAATAATTAACATTTTTTCAGATAATATGAATCCCATCTTTTGAATCCATATGCGTGCTTATTGGAATGCCCACTGGTTTGAATTATTTTGAAACTATTTACCAAACACTGGAGCTTCTGGGATAGATCAATGATTTACAGCAACCCTAGGACAGCATGCTTGAATCTGGACAATCCCAGAAAGTTCAGGACGTAGACTCCATGTACCATGGGTGTTAGTCACTGGCGGGACTGCTGAGCAGCCACAAGCTCAGCCGTTTGTGGAATGTACATTCCAGAGTGGAGGAACTGCCAGATGTGAAGAGATCCCTGTCATTCTCTCCAGGACGGAACTCTTATCACAGACCTGGAGCTACACATACACAATCAGAGCAGCTGCTTCTGTAGGGTCGTCCCAGGGGCACTGCAACTGTCCTTGCACCCCCGAAATCTTTCCCTTGCTGGGCTGCCTGTCCCTGATGCCTTGGTGTCAGCCCTCTGGGGTGTCAGCCCTCTGGGGTAAGGCCCTGCCCACGGAGTGTGCCTGTCTGTGGAGGGATGATACCTATTACAGATTAGTGGTTATTACTGGCTTGGGAAGAAACAGGATCTTGAGGGGAGAAGGTAAGGGTTTGGGGCACCAGGTCCTCTAGGTTTTTCTGCTTGTAAGAAAGCTAAGACAGGCTTAGACCAACTTGAAAAAGAAGAGAGGCTATTGGGGAGCAGTTATTCTAAGGATATCTGAACTTAATCAGCATGTACATTAGTAATGTGTTCCTCAGTTGTAGTACTCTCAACCATTTGAAAACATGAACATCTCTCAATGGGAAGGAAGTTAATCTGTAACTAGTTATCTTCGTTTTAGTAAAGTGAAGGATCAATTTCTCAATGGAAGTGAGAGTGGGGAAGGAAATAAATTAGGGCACTGAATACTGGAAAAGGAGGGGTAGAGAATATGTGGCTAGAAATTTCCAAAGACAAACTCTATTTACTTCACAGTTTGAGCTGGGAATGACCTTTCTCAAGCTAGTTTGAATCTGATTCACTGTAACCAAAGCAATATAATTCCCCAAGACTTCTATTCTGCAACTTTTAATCACATTGCTTCATCTATGCCTCTGAAGAATATTCAAAAGCTGCATGTCATGAGAATTTCAAAGCTAAGAGTCTTTTGTATGAATATTTCCTGAGATAGACCTTGAATGTGATCACATAAGAAGACAGGAATATTTAATGGTGCCTCAAAGCCATATTTATGGGGTCTTAGGTTTCCCCAAGGTGTATACCATCTAAAATCATACAAGCCAACACAGATTCAAAGAGAAACCAATGAACAGCTGTGTACTGAAAGTGGTATTGGATCAAATAGGATGCAAGAGCAAGGCTGGAGAAATCAGAAAGATTATCTTAGAACCCAGAGCACTGAAGTGTTGGCAAAACAGGGGCCAAATCTGACCCACTGCCTGTTTTTATGAATAAAGTTTTATTGGCACACAGCCAGTCCCATTCATTTATGTTTGGTCAATGGCTGTTTTTTGTTTTGTTTTGTTTTGTTTTTTTTTGCTACAGTGGCATAGCTGAGTAGCTATGACAGACACTGCACAGCTTGTAAAGGCTGAAATATTTATTTCCAGCCCTTTACAGGATTTCAACCCTGATCATCTTACCTCGGTGCTTGTGTGTCCATATCCTTGTTTTGTCTCTTTGCAAGCAAAGATTTACCATTGATTGAGAACCCAAATGAGGCACCACTCCTTAAATTTTCAACTGAGGTATCCCAGAACAATAAGCGGAGCCTTCAGACACACACTGCCTCAACCTCTCCATTTGAGGACCTTTTCCTGGGTGCAGCAGTATTCATTCCACCAGTCGATGCACCCAGAACATCAGCTGAGGGCCAGGGATCAAGCTAGGTCCTGGGAATGTAAAGATGACTAAAAACAGGCTCAACTCATTGCTCTGTGTCAGGTATGCTTACAGAAGCACACGAGGCAGTTGCTGCCTTGTGGCCTAGTCTTTCTTTTCTTTCTGTCTTTCTCTTTTCTCTCTCTCATCTCTGTGCCTCTCTTGTTCCCCACTCTACCCCGACACTTCATCTTGACTCTCTCCTTGCCTCTTTTCCTTTCTTTCCTCCTTTCTCTTGCCCACATATCAGGCCTGCCAGTGCCACCCAGTGGCTCTGACAGGCATTACTTAGACTTGCTGACTGCCCTCAAGGTTAAGAATGACCACCAGGATGTCAGTGAGAGACTATAATTAAGAATTCAAAGACAACTAGAAGGCTCTAGTAATTACCGCCCCACCCTCCCGATTGCTCAAAGCATTAATATTAACTTTTAAAGTCTTTTATACTGTAGTATAAATGAAGGAACCCAAGGTGGTTTTGTTAAGGGGAAAGAGATCAGGAGGGCCCTAAATGATTATTATTGTTAAAGAGATGACTGCATTCTGCCCTGAGGAGAAATTGCATTTGAGTTGTTTCAGACGTATTATTTAGGTGGTATGTGATATGGATGTAATAAAGTGTGCAGTGGTAGATTTATGACTATAACCAGTGTATTGAACCATCTAAATCCTATCACGTATTAACATGGAACAACAGTATTTCCCCCAGTCACTGCAATTAACTGCACTTCCTTCAGTTCCATTTCCTGACCTTTAATGACATCTTAGGTGAATCCCAAGGGGTCACGGAAATAGCTTCACACACACTCTTCCTACAAGGCTGTGTAGCAAGCTCCTTGGGTTCTCCCAGGGCCAACAGAGGCCCTTGTTGATACCCTCTCCTCTGCAAGGCATCTGCCTATGAGTAGTGGACTGCAGGGTGGGGTGTTGTGCGGGGGGAGTCTGCCTACGAGGAGTGGACTGCGGGATGGGTGTGATAGTGGGGAATATCTATCACTGGTGATGACAGGGTTGGTTCTACAGACATTTAGTAAGTTGGTGGGGGATGTGTAACTCCAATTTTGTCCACTAGAAGGAAGGGTACAGAGTGCCTGCTATTTGGGACAATTCTGGGACAACATGAAAAGTCCCACTCAATATCCTATTGTCTGGTGGCAGTCCAGCCACTCCTGGCCTGGCACAAGCAAGCATGCTCCATGCCCAGGTGAATCCATGTCAGTGTGAGGGAGGCTGGGACAGTAGCTCACTAGAGTTAGGCTTGGGCCACCTTGCCTCTCCAAGTCCGACCCAGCTTCTTCTCATGGATGCTGGCTGTTGTGAAGCAACGCTTACACTGTGACTATAACTTGCTCACCTGCCAAAATTATTATTTTCTCTTGGAGGATCTGGGTCTCAGAATTCTCTCTCATTAGGCCCCCCAGACTTGTCCAGGATCAAATGGAGGTTCTGGGACTAGTCCTTTACATGTGAGAAGGCATAAGAGGGCTAACCTCCCTTCAAGTAGTTTTTGGAGTATAGTGGTATTTGAAAGACTTCCTGTTCTAAACTATCTTTCCACTTAGGTTCTCCAGGACCTAAAGTTCTGTCATGAGAGATTCATTCTTTTTGGTAAGCATTGTCCTCTTCTCTTTGACTTCTCTTAAAGTAAAAATACCCTAGGGGAGGGATTTCCCCAGTAGCCAAGTGGCTACTCCCAATGCAGGAGGCCCAGGTTCCGTTCCTGGTTAGAGAATTGGATCCCACACCGCTAAAATATCCTGTATGCCAGAGCTAAGATGCAGCCCAGCCAATAAATAAATATTTAAAAAAATACCCTAGGGAGCATCCCCCATGAAGTCACTAACCACCTACGGGTATGGCTTCTGAGTTGAACAAGAAAACAATGACCAACTTAGGCTTTTGTAATTTTCTCTGAAACTATTTAGTAGTTTGCACTTATTTTGACCAAATAAGTTTAATTCACCAGAGAAGTTATCAGTCATGAATGCAACATTTTTAATGCTTAAAATCTAGTACTTTAAAAAGACAATAAAAGCAAGGAAATTAGTTGTGGCTTCTGCTTTTTCTTCTGGAATCACTGCCAAAAATATTGAGGAGTTCCCAATGCCATTCAATACTAATCACCCAGACTCAGCTCCAAGGGAGTCAGATGAGAGCAGGGGCGGTGGAAAAAGAGCAAAGGAAACTTTTTGCTCTTTTTCTGAAATTGTGGATTTCCCACTAATAAATGATAAGGGTACCCATCATTTGTACTGGACTGCTCTGTAGTAGATGACACCTGGCTGCCCACATAATAAATAATGGATACCGTCATTCATCATCCCCATAAGCTATCCTGGAACCATGCTTTTTTAAAAATCTTGTAGCTTCTATCTAGATTGTCTTTTCTCTATTGTCTCCTCCCATATAAATGTTATTGTTTCTTCAAACTCTGCTAAAATTCTACCTCTAGACTTCCCTAATCACAGAGTTATCCTTCTTCTCCTAAATTCAAAACACTATCTGCTTGTTTTGAACTTAGGACTCTCTTGGCATGTGTGCCTTTATTACACCGCAAATTCCCAAATGCATTGCTTTGCTACTGGAATTTCAACCCATGGGGGATAAAAAGGGAATTTCCTGACCATCTAGTGATTAAGATTCTGCACTTTCACTGTCAAGGGCCCAGGTTTGATCCCTGGTCAGCCCAGGTGAGATCCTGCAAGCTGCATAGCATGGTCAAAAAAAAAAAAAATCCACCACAACAAGTTTCAACTCATGTGATTTAGCCCATTAGATATATATCTTGTCTGTTCACCCACATGGGAATTCAGCAGCTTTGGAATCTGCACAGTGTACCTGACGGTGCTGGGCATGTGACAGTTGCTCAATTCTCTATTAAATGAGTGAAAGGCAACAGATAGGGCTCTGCTTATATAAAAGGACACATATGCATTTTGAGGTCTCTGTTCTTTGGAGGCCCCATAGGAAATGTCTTATTTAATAAACTGAAAACATTTGGCAGCTCCATCATGACATCTTGTTCTTTTTAGAATAAAAGAAGTAATACAATTGAATATTTCAAAAAATCTCAGCTTAAACGAGGTGCTAATTCCACATGCCACCATGGTTAGATTTTTGCAGTCAGGATTTGATGTAGATGATGACGGTAGTTGAGAGGGGAAGGTGCCAGTGTAGTCCCTCAACTGGGCTGGCAGGAAGGAAGCCTCAAGTTGTCCATGGATCATGGTCTGTGATTGGGCCCAGGAAATGCTTCAGTCAGGGAAATGAATAGCAACTAAAAATATACTATAGCTAGAAAATGGATCATTGGAATTGAATGGTGGTTCAGAATTAAGTTGAGCCATATAAAATTGCTATGACCAGTGCATTCTCTTGGCAAAACTCTGTTAGCCTTTGCCCTGCTTCGTTTTGTACTCCAAGGCCAAATTTGCCAATTACTACAGTATCTCTTAACTTCCTACTTTTGCATTCCAGTCCCCAATAATGAAAAGGACATCTCTTTTGAGTGTTAGTTCTAGAAGGTCTTGTAGGTCTTCATAGAACCGTTCAACTTCAGCTTCTTCAGCATAACTTTGGCGCATAGACTTGGATTACTGTGATATTGAATGGATTGCCTTAAAAACGAATCGAGATCATTCGGTCAGTTTTGAGATTGCACCCAAGTACTGCATTTCGGACTCTTTTATTGACTGTGATGGCTATTTCTTCTAAGGGATTCTTGGCCACAGTAGTAGATATGATGGTCATCTGAGTTAAATTCACCAATTCCAGTCCATTTTAATTCTCCGATTCCTAAAATATCGATGTTCACTCTTGTCATCTCCTGTTTGTCCACTTCTGTCTTGCCTTGATTCATGGACCTAAAATTCCAGGTTTGTATGCAGTATTGTTCTTTACAGCATTGACTTTACTTCCATCACCAATCCCATCCACAACTGGGCATTGTTTTTGCTTTGGCTCCATCTCTTCATTCTTTCTTGTGTTATTTTTCCTTTCTTCTCCAGTAGCATATTGGGCACCTATAGACCTAGGTGTTCAAGGGGAGTTCATCTTTCAGAGTCATAACATTTTGCCTTTTCATACTGCTCATGGGGTTCCCAAGGCAAGAATACTGAGGTGGTTTGTCATTGCTTTCTTCAGTGGACCACGTTTTGTCACAACTCTCCACCATAACCCATCCATCTTGGGTGGTCCTACACAGCATGGCTCATAGTTTCATTGAGTTAGACAAGGCTGTGGTCCATGCAATCAGTTTGTTTAGTTTTCTGTGATTGTGGTTTTCATTCTGTCTGCCCTCTGATGGGTAAGAATAAGAGGCTTATGGAAGCTTCCTAGATGGAGAAACTGACTAAGGGTCAGTTCACAGAAGAATTATACAAAAGAATTGTATAAAAAAAGTCCCATGACCCAGATATCCACGGTGGTGTGATCATTCACCTGGAGCCAGACATCCTAAAATGTGAAGTCAAGTGGGCCTTAGGAAGCATCACTACAAATGAAGCTAGTGGAGGTGATGGAATTCCAGGTGAGGTATTTCAAATCCTAAAAAATGATACTGTGAAAGGCTGCACTCACTGTGTCAGCAAATTTGGAAAACTCAGCAGTGGCCACAGGACTGGAAAAAGTCAGTTTTCATTCCAATCCCAAAGAAAGGCAATGACAAAGAATGTTCAAACTGCCACACAATTGCACTCATCTCACACGCTAGTAAAGTAATGCTCAAAATTCTCCAAGCCAGGCTTCAATAGTATGTGAACTGTGAACTTCCAGATGTTCAAACTGGATTTAGAAAAGGCACAGGAACCAGAGATCCAATTGCAAACATCCATTGGATCATGGAAAAAGTAGGAGAGTTTCAGAAAAGCATCTACTTCTGCTTTATTGACTATGCCAAAGCCTTTGACTGTGTGGATCACAACAAACTGTGGAAAATTCTTCAAGAGATGGGAATACCAGATCACCTGACCTGCCTCCTGAGAAATCTGTATGTAGGTCAAGAAGCAACAGTTAGAACTAGACGTGGAACAACAGACTGGTTCCAAACAGGGAAAGGAGTACGTCAAGGCTGTGTATTGTCATCCTGCTTATTTAACTTATATGCAGAGTACATCATGTGAAATGCTGGGCTGGATGAAGCACAAACAGGAATCAAGATTGTCGGGAGAAATATCAATAATCTCATATATGCAGATGACACTACCCTCATGGCAAAAAGAAAAGAAGTAAAGAGTCTCTTGATGAAAGTGAAAGAGGAGAGTGAAAAAGTTGGCTTAAAACTCAACATTCAGAAAACTAAGATCATGACATCCAGCCCCATCACTTCATGGCAAATAGACAGAGAAACAATGGAAACAGTGAGAGACTTTATTTTGGGGCTGCAAAATCACTGCAGATGGTGACTGAAGCCATGACATTAAAAGATGCTTACTCCTTGGAAGAAAAGCTATGACAAACCTAGACAGCCTATTAAAAAGCAGAGATATTGCTTTGCCAATAAAGGAGCATATAGTCAAAACTATGGTTTTTCCAATAGTCATGTATGGATGTGAGAGTTGGACTATAAAGAAAGCTGAGTGCCGAAGAATTGATGCTTTCAAACTGTGGTGTTGGAGAAGACTCTTGAGAGTCCCTTGGACTGCAAGGAGATCCAACCAGTCTATCCTAAAGGAAATCAGTCCTGAATATTCATTGGAAGGACTGATGCTGAAGCTGAAATTCCATACTTGGGCCACCTAATGTGTAGAACTGACTCATTGGAAAGGACCCAGATGCTGGAAAAGATTGAATGCAGGAGGAGAAGGGGACGACAGATGATGAGATGGTTGGATGACATCACTGACTCGATGGACATGAGTTTGAGCAAGCTCTGGGAGTTGGTGATGAACAGGGAGGCCTGGCCTGCTGCAGTCCATGGGGTCACAAAGAGTCGGACATGACTGAGTGACTGAACTGAACTGAATTGATATAAAATTACTGATTTTCAGTCATTTTTAAACTACAAAACAATTTCCATATGAATCATCCTAATAGTAACACCCATAAAGTTGACTGCATAGCTCCCATTTCCTTTCCTGGATGTGTCAACATGATGGTTCTAATTCCTCTTCATTTGAAAACTGATTTTCACATAGCAAACCATACCACTTTTAGTAATAATAGAATGTCAACTATGAAGTACCTTACAAGGTGTATATCACTTTAGAAAGTCTGCACTCTTCCAAGTATATGTCTACTCAGAAATCCTTTCTCAGTAAACCCTACTCTTCCAAACATTTTTGAACTCATACTTTCTCATTGATGAAATATAAGGCAATTTGAAATTGGAAAAGCCATTTTTAATAAGCTTCCCAATTCTGCCTTCTCCCAGGGTTTAATTTTTTAATGGAAGTGTTTGCTGTTTTCGGTTTTATCTAGCTAATTTTTGTGATACATTATGTTTCTCTAGAGGAATGTGGGCCTTTATTCTACCCACTGCCTCTCCCCAGCCACACATACCACTATTGCTCTACTTGCCTTTTGCTATCATTCTCTAGCTGAAAATGAAGATAATGTTAACCTACCTTTTCTTTTCTGAGTGAGATAGCAATCCCAAGGCATCAAAGAAGTGTAATGTTGGAGCTCATTTCCTCAGTGATTGCATCATGGAAGGATTTGTCAGCCCCAGAGCTGATGTTCCCGGCTCTGGCGATTTGTCATCAGGCTGAGAACGAGGAGTTTTGAGTTCTAATCCAAGTTATGACAGTGACTCTTGGAATGCTTTTAGGATAATTCATTGAACTTTCAATTTGGTCACTTATTCCCATAATCCTTGCGGGGCTTCCCTGGTGGTTCAGCGGTAAAGAATGCGCCTGCAATGCAGGAGACCCCTGCTTTAAGTCCTGTGTCAGGAAGAACCCCTGGAGAAGAGATATAGGCTACCCACTCCAATATTCTTGGGCTTCCTTGGTGGCTCAGCTGGTAAAGAATCTGCCTGCAATATGGGAGACCTAGATTCAATCCCTGGGTTAGGAAGATACCCTGGAGAAGGGAATGGCTATCCACTCCAATATTCTGGCCTGGAGGATTCCAGGGACTGTATAGTCCAAGGGGTTGCAAAGAGTTGGACACGACTAAAATAAATTTGGCCGTTTATTTCCATAATACTTACACTGAAACTCTTATTTAACTTCTTTTGTTTCTACCAGTCTTGGCCTATTCATCAGATTCCTCACAATTTATGTTTTTTTTCCCCCAGCATCTAAAATTCTTCAAGTTATTAACAAACCTGTTTTGTGTGTCTTCTGCTACAAAGAATAGATTGGTTTGAGAGCTTGTGGGTACTGGGTGCTTAGTGTCATCCGGAAGGTGCTGACTCTATGTGATCACTTAGATGGTGGTCCCATCCAGAGAGTAGAATGACCTCCCGGTCTAGTGCCTCATCCAGCTGAAGGACTGATTTGATCTCTAGGTTAGCAGAATGAAATGAGTCCAGAATGTTTCCTTTAGTCAGTGAATGAAGTCTGCACCATTACTGGGTACACAATATGTCTGTGGGGCTTCCTGGTGACTCAGATGGTAAAGAATCTGCCTGAAATGCAGGAGACCCAGGTTCCATCCCTGGATTGGGAGGGATTAATCCCTGGAGAAGGGAATGGTCACCCATACCAGTATTCCTGCCTGAAGAGTTCTGTGAACAGAGGAGCCTGGTGGGTTACAGTCCATGGGGTCACAACTGAGTGACTTCACTTCACAATATGTCTGTATGTTTCTCCTTGGGCCAAAAGTGCTAGGCGTGGTAGTCATTATAGAGTCTGGTCCTTAATCTTGAGAAATTTACTTGAGTAGTTGAGGCAAAACAACATATATGAGAAAGTTAGAGAAAAGTTAATTGCTAAATGACATAGCCCTGGCTATATATTCAAAAGCCACATTGTAATTATCCTTTTATTCCTTAATTTACAAAACTGTCTTTTTATGATTATGGTGTGCTTAAATAGAATAATGAATGAAGGTACAGAGATTCTGATTTTTAGGACTAGTTTCATCAGGAACTAGCTATAAATTCTTAGAAGAAAACCTTCATGACATTAGGCACTAAGTCTTTGAAAGCAGCATCAAAAGCACAGTTCATAAAAGAAAAATCATGAATTGAACTTCATCAAAATCAAAAGCTTCTCTACAAAAGACGTTGTTAACAAAATGAAAACACAAGCCCCAGACTAGGAGAAATATTTGTAAAGCACGTATCTGATAAAGGCTTTGTATCTAAAATATATAAAGAACTTTTACAACTCATTTTAAAAAAGAACTCCACTTTTTAAAAATGAGCAAAAAAATTGAACAGATTGAACGGCTATTTCCCCATCATCTCTTTCTTTCTTTACCAAACAAGATATACATATGGAAAGTAAGCACATGAAAAGGTGCTCAATATCTTCAGTCATTTGCTAAGTTGCTTCAGTTGTGTCCAACTCTGTGCAACCCCACCAGGCTCCGCCGTCCCTGGGATTCTCCAGGCAAGAACACTGGAGTGGGTTGCCATTTCCTTCTCCAGTGCATGAAAGTGAAAAGTGAAAGTAAAGTCGCTCAGTCATGTCTGACTCTTCACGATGCCATGGACTGCAGCTGACCAGGCTCCTCGGCCCATAGCATTTTAGGAAAGTGGAAATTTAAACCATAATGAGATACTACTACACACCTATTAGAACGGCTAACGTTAAAAATATCTGAACGATAGCAAGTGTTGACAAAGATGCAGAGCAACTGGAATCTTCACACATTGTTGGAGGGAATACAGAATGATGCAGTCAATTTGGAAAATGGTTTGGCAGCTTTTCATCAAGATAAATGCACTATTAGCATTTGATCTAGTTATCCAACTCCTGAGCACTTAAGAGAAATGAAAAGTTAAAATTCACGTAAAAACCTGGATACAAATGTTTAAGTGGCTTTGTTCGTAATCACCAGAAATTGGAAAACAATCAAATATCCTTCAGTGAGTGAATGAATAAACAAGCTCTGGGGCATCTACTCAATGGAATACTTACTACTCACTAATAAAAGGGAAGTATTATTACCTGCAACCACAACAATAAGTATCTAATGTACTACGTTAAGTGAAAGAATTCAGATGTAAAAGGCTACATATTGTATAATTTCTTTTACATAAATGTTAAAGCTAAAATGGAAGGAAAAGAAAGAAGAAGGAAAGCAAGGAAGGAAGGAAAGGAGGAAGGGAAGAAAGGGAGGAAGGAAGGACTACAGGATTGAAAAGAGATCAGTGAGTATCAGGGCATGAGGAAAGGGCTAGACTACAAATGAACATCAGAGAACGTTTTGGGGTGATGGATCTATTTTATAATTTGATTTTGGTGGGTCTTATGTGACTATATGTTCATCAAAAGTCGTAGAACTGTAACATCAAAATGTGTGACTATCATCATATGTAAATTAGTCAGTTTTAAAGAAAGGGAAAATGCAATTTCTCTGCCTCAGTTAAACATTTGTCAAATGGGAACAATGCAGCTATTTCTGTTGATAATGTGATGACGATACATCAAACACAGGGTTTAGGGAAGCTTTTGTAAATGAGAACATTTCTGAGTGCTTTGTAATGCATGAAGTGCTAAAGAATTGCCAAATATTATTACTAAATTTTTCTGTTTTGCTTTTGTTACAGCTACCCTGCTAAACTCTTTTGCTATTTATGAAAGTTTGTACATTGATTCTTTTGGCTTTTTGAAATAATTTATCAATATAGACAGCCAATCTCTTCCTTTGCAGTCTTATTTCTCATTTCATAGCTTCTTATATTCTTTTATTGGTTAAGACTGCCAAGTTAATGTAGAATAATAGTTGTGATAGAAGACATTCTTGTTTTATTACTAAACTAAGTAAGACTTCCTTAGTGGCTTAAAGAGTAAAGCATCTGCCTGCAATGTGGGAGACCTGGGTTCAATCCCCGGGTTGGGAAGATCCCCTGGAGAAGGAAATGGCAACCCACTCCAGTACTCTTGCCTGGAAAATGCCATGGACCAAGGAGCCTGGTATGCTACAGTCAGTTGGTTAAGACTGCTAAGTCAATGTAGAATAGTAGTTGTGGTAGAAGACATTCTTGTTTTATTCAGTTCAGTTCAGTCACTCAGTCGTGTTCAACTTTTTACGACCCCATGGACTGCAGCAGGCCAGGCCTCCCTGTTCATCACCAACTCCCGGAGTTAACTCAAACTCATGTCCACTGAGTTGGTGATGCCATCCAACCATCTCATCCTCTGTCATCCCCTTCTCCTCCCACCTTGAATCTTTCCCAGCATCAGAGTCTTTTCAAATGAGTCAGTTCTTTGCATCAGGTGGCCAAAGTATTGGAGTTTCAGCATCAACATCAGTCCTTCCAATGAATATTCAGGACTGATTTCCTTTAGGATGGACTGGTTGGATATCCTTGCAGTCCAAGGGACTCTCAAGAGTCTTTTCCAGCACCACAGTTCAAAAGTATCAATTCTTTGGTGCTCAGCTTTCTTTATAGTCCAGCTCACATATCCATACATGACTACTTGCTTTATTACTAAACTAAATAAGGAAATTTCAGAATTAAATATGATTTTGGATGGGTTTAGTAGATATCCTTTTTCAAATGAAGTTTCTTTTTATTCCTGTTTCCCAAGAGTTATTTCTTTTGTTTCTAATAATGAACAATAGATTTTTTTCTCATAATGAATAATAGATTTTTAAATGTTTTTTCTAAATCTATTGAAATCATTATATTATTTTATCTTTTAACCAAAAATATTTATTTTCAATCAACCTTCAGAACTGACCTCTTATATTTTTGCATTCCTTCTATAATTGATCTGTAATCTCCTAAAAGGCAGAGACTTTGTCTTTTTGTCACTGTATCTCATCACCTAGCTCAGTCTGATTTAAACAGAATATTTGTCCCTAAAACTTAACTCTTATCTGGAGCCTCAGAAGATCTTTTCTCTGGTAAGACTTTTAAATCCTTAGTTTCAAGATTAGCTTCAGCTCCTTTGGTCATCTATATCTCTGTAAAGTTTTGGCTTTATTCGTTTTGCTCCAAACCTGTTCTTAGAAACAGATGTTTTTTATAGAGTTAATTTGAGGACAAATACTCTCCCACAAGACCTGCTGCTATTTTATATTTTAATATCTCTCTTTCCTTATCAAGAGTAGATTGTGGCTTTTGCCTAGGAGCTTCAAAGTCTATTCTTCAAAGATCAGGATGTGAGCAGAAAAAAGATCCTGGTAAAGCCTGGAGATTTGTAGCAGGAAGTTTCCATTTGCAACATAAAAGTGGCATCCAGGACAGCAGCCTGTTGCAAGGCAGATGGCCAACCCCAGGCTGGCTTTTGTTGGTCTCTTAAGGATCCTGCTCTCAGGGGAGGCGGGAGATGCATGGTATAATGGGTAAGAGCATGGACTTTGGACAGAAGGAGCCCTTAAATTCAAGTCTTGGCTCTGACACTTGGTAACTGGGTGACCGTGGATAAGTCACTTAACTCTCTATTTTCAGTTTCCTCATCTCTAAAATAGGTTTTTCCCGTGGCTCAGCAGTAAAGTATCTGCCTGCCGTGCAGGAGATGTTGGACAAGCCGGTTCAATCCTTGGGTCGGAAAGATCTCCTGGAGAAGGAAATGATAACCCAGTCCAGTATTCTTGCCTGGAAATCCCATGGACAGAGGAGCCTGGCAGGCTACAGTCCATGGGGCAGCAGAATTGGACATGGCTAAGCACCCACGCATGCATCTCTAAATATGTGTAGAAGTAGATGGTTTTGAGTGCCTGACACACAATAGACTCTCAAAAATGTTGCCTATTATTTTCACAGCAGTTGTCAAGGCATAATATGATGTGATAAAACAGGATTTTCTGTGAGGACACTTAGAGGTTTTTTTCAATTTTGTTTTGTTTTAGATTTCTATCATGAAGGGAAACTATGTAATTTTTTAAAATGCAGTTACAAAGATGTAGAACAAAGAGAGTTATGACTCATGTTTCACAATTTACATAGCTTATTTATTGTCTTATGTTCTTTAATACTTCAGACTGTTATATAATCTCCTGCCACCCTTTTAGGGTGCCAGGATATGACATCAGGAAAATAGGGGAGAAAAGTTTTTGGTGGGGAGGCATGATGTGTTATAGGAAGAAGGCATATGCTTTTCTGACATTAATGTCCCATCACTTACATTGGGTAAAGCAATCCCAAACACTGACATACCAGGAAACAGTTTTTTTTTTCACTATGGTTGTTCTAACTTTAAAATCTATGAGACCTTTGGATAACGTTATGAGCCGGGCCTGTTGTCAGACACTGGATTTAAGCCCTTGGTTAATTCCCAGTTGTAGTGGCTTCCATATTTCTCAAGTTCTTGAGATCATAGCCTTAACTGCCCCAGTTCTCTAGGAATAAATTTTCTTAGACACTGGTTCTCCTGTATCATTCTTCTTTTCAAAAGCTGCAGTAGTTTTATCTACCCAATAGAATAGAAATCATTCACCTGCTTCTCCGGCCTCCAGTCTTTTGCCTCAAACCCACCTCCCCTGAGCTCCAATCACCTCCCTTCCTGGTGGGCAGCCCTCTCTTCCACCCCAGACCATCCATGTGCCATTTACATCTGTGTATCTTTAAATTCCTATCTCCTTGCCTCCATGAGGGTGATTTCTCTGTCTTGCTGTTCTCTCTTCTACCCTTTCTGGGGTCATGAGATGCAGAAAATTTTGGCATCTTTGGAAGAGATCTGTTGTTGAGGTCCTTTAATGGACCGGAACCTGGTAGTCTGGAGTCGACAATAAAAAAGTAAAGGAGAGAGAAAGAGGCTGATATTCCTTGGTTTACGCAGAAAACCAATAAAGTCCCTGACACGGGGCTTGCTCTGTTCACGAAGGCCTCAGGCGCCCTCTTGATGGGGTGAAGGCCTTCTCGAGAGGGTCTTAGAAGCCCGGGCAGGAAAGTGAACCCAGAGGGTCTCTGTGCTCCACAGAATTAGCCTGAAAAAGAGAAGGAGAGAAAGACAGAGAAGGAGAGGGAGAGAGAGAGAGAGAGAGAAAGAGAGAGAGAGAAGACACAGGGACCAAAGCTCTGATGGAGCAAAGGTGTTTTATTCAACATTGTGTGGGTATTTATACTGTCTTACAAGGTAGCTATTTTCAGCAGAGATAAAATCAAAACTTATAAGTTATCAAGGAAACGAAGTCATCCATATGAAAGAGAGAGGGTTGTAAATAATGACTTTTACCGAATGGCTCATAAAAAGGAAGAGGGTCGTAAATAGTTGCTTATCACTGTATGGAAATGCATACATACTTCAGCCCCTGGGAGTAGCTTGCTACTCCACTTAATTCCTGAATATTCAGGAATTAATAAGGGACAGAGGATTCATGACAGATCCAAAACAGCACACAGGAAGCCTCCTGTTAAATGCTTCCTGGCAATCTGTCATTAGGTTTATTTGTGTTTGTGTTTGTTTAGAAGAAATACTGTGATACACTGGAGTTGGAGTGAGATTATAAAAGAAAGCTCAAATGAAAGAAGAATGATAATTTTTAAACGGCATTTAAAGAGGGGGGTTCGGGATTGGGAACACATGTACACCTGTGGCAGATTCATGTTGATGTGTGGCAAAACCAATACAATATTGTAAAGTAAAAAAAAAATAATAATAATTAAAAAAAAGAAAAGAAAAATAAATAAATAAATAAACTGTTACCCCCCCCCCCCCAAAAAAAAAAAAAGTAAAGAGGCAGAGTCCTGTTAACTGAATTTCTGTCCAGCTTCATGATTGCTGGATATGTGAGTTTGGAGTTTTTGCTGAGATAGTTGGTGCTGTTTAGAAAAGTTCAGACATGATTGCTCTGAGGTTTCATTCAAAGCGTCCCACAGGCACAGTAATGGACCACTAAATGCTGCGCCAGTTTTCCCCCCTCACTGAGACGATCTGGGGGGTGGTGGGAGGGGGGATGTTCTGGCAAGAAGACAAAAACGAAACACTGAAGCAAACGCCCAACCCATTGGTGTAAAATTAGGATTCAGATGCCATTTCCCCTGAGAGCTCTCTGGTTCCTCTTTATGTGCTGCTCTCTGTTCCGAAGTGCATCTTCCTTTCCTATCTTCTGCAATTCCTGATTTCAGAAAAATGACTTATTATTAGCCGTTTATACCTTTGTGAGAATCAACCTTATTTTTCTTAACACTTTCAATATATTTTTGCATTTGAAGACCCATCTGCAACCACGAAGAGCAGTCCTTGTCCCTATGAAGGAAATTTTAAGCATCTGGGGAAAATTCGAAATGAAAGTGAAAAGTGGTATTTCCTGGTACTCCTGAGATTAGAATATATCAGAAAAGTAGCCACTTTATCTCCATCTTCTGTTTTTGATTTTGTTACTGACCCTTTTGAGTCAATCAGGCCCCAAGAAGGGTCCTCCTGCCCCATGTCACTCATGCCAACAGAAAGAGACCAAGTTCCATGCAGAAGCAAAGTTTCATTCTTTGGTTAAGGGTGGAGAGCTGCAAGCTGGGGCTCTAGAATCCACGCCCTCCCCATGGGCCGGGGGCGGAGCTGCTTTCTAGGGATCTCCTCAGCAGGGAAGGGGCGGAGTTCCCGCAGTCAGCGCAGGCGCTGCCCACAGCACTACAGACTAAGCGCGGGGCGCAGTGAGTCTGCGCACAGCCCACTGCTGCTGCCACCTTGAACTGAGTGCCAGGTATGGCAGCACTTCTCCATGCACCTGCCCGCGGAGGTGAGGTGTCAGTGTGGCCCTTTCAGAGCACTAGGAACTCTGGACATACTATGGTCTGAAACACCAGGAGCAAGGCTTCTGCACAAGACACCATATAGGCAAGTGAAACTAGATGAAGCACGAAAAGAAGAGGTTAGACTTTCTCTTATCACATAGATTCCATCTTCTTTCCTTTACCACCCCGACGCCACACCCTCCTACCCCCTTACTCCCTCACCCCACACTCCGGGAACCCCAGTGGGCTCTGCCAGTGACAGTTTAATAAGCCCCACACTGGGGCCTGAAGGGGTCTGTGTACCCTATGACTCCTAACACACGCCCACTGGGCTTCCCTAGTGGCTCAGGGGTAAATAATCCGTCTGCTGACGCAGGAGATGTGGGTTCAATCCCTGGGCCGGGAAGATCTCCGGAAGGAGAAAATGATAACCCACTCCAGTATTCTTGCCTGGGAATCCTGTGGATAGAGGAGCCTGGCGGGGGCTCCAGGCCATGGGACTGCAAAGAGTCACAGAGTTTAAACAGCACACCCACTGTACCTGCCCGTAGTTGACTGGACCACAGATGACACTAATGAATCCAAATGAAACTAATTCAAAGGTAAGGCTAGGCCACACAGATTTTTGGGGGGCGGGTGGGGAGGAGGGGGCGTTGGCAAAAAGACCTGAAGTGACTGAAACACTTAGCCGTAGTAACAGTGGAAAGACCTTGTGGGTCTGGATTGAAACTGGAACTGGGGGCCTGAAAGCCACAGAGAAAGCAGAAGGTACGGGGAAGCGGAAGCTTTGAGCCAAGGGAAGAAGCTGCAGTCCGGCGATCCTTACTATCTGCGTGTTCCCTATTTGTGTGTTTGCTTACTTGCTAAAATTTATTTGTGATCCCCCAAATCAGTGCCTGCAGTGCTTTTGCAGTCATCTGCAAACATGAGCAAAGTGGTGAAAAATCTGAATCACCCAATGCTGCATTCCCAGCTAGTGCCACGTTTTTCCCATTTTTGTGCTTTTTATTGGTGACATCACTATTTTAAATGACCCCCAAGTGTAGTGTAGTCCTGAAGCGCTGTCTTGTGTTCCTAAGCTCAAGAAGGCTGTGATGCTCCTCCCAGAAAAAATACATGTATTAGACAAGCTTCCGTTCAGGTTATAGTGCTGTTGGTTGTGAGTTCAGTGTTAATAAATCAGTGATAAGGTGCCTTAAGCCAGAAATACACATAAAGCACGGTTATAGACTGATTGGTTGGCAGAAGTGTTGTGACCAGAGGCTCACAGGAACCTAGTCCTGTATTTTCCTTGGGAATCATGGCTCCCTGTTTGCTAATTTGATGCTTGTGTCAATTTTAGAGAACCTAACCACTGTGAGCAATGAGAATCAAAGTATGTCTAGGGGTAAAGAGTGAAGTAAACACAGAGGAAAGCAGGTGAAGGATTGTGCAGCTCCAGAGAGACAGAGAAGTGCCCTTCTCCCTGATGGCTCCCAGTTTCAAGCTCAGTTCCATTGAGGACTGGCTAAAATTTGTTTAATGGCATCTCAACATCTTTATAACATTTATGTATGCTTGGTTGAGTCTCCTCTTCTTGCAACCAGCAAAGTTTTGGCTGAAATTCATACCCCATATATTACTTATCCTGAGAAGGGAACTTTGGAAAGACTCAGTGGTCTCACCCTTGAGGATTGGACCAAGGTCACTAGGAAGTCCATGCTGCGGAGCTTGCAGTGGTATGTTCCTAAGACAGATGCTGCATCAGAAAATTAGCGCTCTCATTTCAGGGCGGTCTCTGTTCTGACTAAATGTTCAACGCCACTTGAAAAGAGGGTTTAAGGGCTTAAGTTTTTTTTTTAAAAAAAACAAACTTTGATGTCAGTGTGAATTATCAGTGACAGATACTTTGCAGCAACTTGCTTTGTTTTTCTAAGTTGAAGGATGCCAGTTTGAGGATGGTCAACTTGTGTTTTTTTGCTGGGAGACAAACCCAGTTTTGAAAATAAGTTCCAGTGTGAACACCCCTTGAGGAAGGGACTGTTTATTTGACAAAGCAGTTTGTGGTCCCACATGAGAAATCATATAAAGAGAGAAGCACCAGACCGTGCAGAAAAAAAAAAAAAAAATTAAGATTCTGTAAGGTTGTGACCTAGGTGAAGGAACAGGCTTTTCCCCACATGCTTGGTTTGATGACCATGGAAAGTACACATTCAGTGGTGTCTGAGCGCCAAGCAGGTCCCATGGTCCTTTCCTAGCCATCTGTGGTCTGTGATGACTCCACCCTACTAACCAGTATCTTTCACTCCCCAGATGCACGATACCCATTCCAATCAACTGTTTATTCCACTAACATACCAAACTTTTTTCTCTGCCATGCATCTTCTCACATCTGTCTTGTCTGCTTCTAAGTTCTCAGAATCTTCCCTTCAGAGCCAATCCAGTTGCTCCTTCCCAAGAAACTCATCGGTTCCATGAGCATCTTTTCCTTTGTGTTATTTCTCTATCCCTTCTCTCTGAACCCATCTGGTACTTGAAAATAACTTTCTCTTGTAGCTGACAGCATTTCCTAATGAAGCTGACTCTAACAATATAGAAAGTTTCAGTCAACTCAAGGATTGTGTTAGTACAGAGGGGTAATAATAATTCAAAGCCATTATGACCCATAATATTCATAATTTTCTACGGCAGGGATGATTTAAGGTCCACTTCGTTTCTTGGGGACCCTGAGCACATTAGCCCTTGCTAATTTCCGTGGTTGTCCCAGCACATGGAACAAGTTACTTTAGCTCATATGAGTAAAATTTTCGTTCCCAAAGATTAATTTTGTTAGTGCCAACTTGAAAATACTGCTACATTGTCTTTAGGAAATACTGTCCCCAAGTAATGTAAGTCCCTGTTTTTGCCAGCTCATTCGGTTTCATAAAAGCTTTCTGAAGTAGGAATCACCCCTTCTTTTTTAAGGCAAAGACACTGAGCCCTAACAGAAATAGTTTATACAGAGAGAGAGAGCTGGGCCTAAAAGAGAGCAGACCTTGTATGTTTAGGTCTAGGTGTAGCAAGAAAAGCCTAGGAAGTCTTACTCCACAATAGGGTATCATGTACAGTTGGAGGCAGACTGCATGCTATGTAATTTTAGAATTTATGAGGATGGTGCTTCATGGAATTGATCTCTTGACCAGATGTGGTGGCCCTGCCCAGAAGACCTAGTTCTGAGGTGAAGTGAGAGCCAGGTCTGGTTGCTAAGGAAGAGACTGAGGATGCTTCATCTTAGTCCTCTCCTTGGACAGCCACTCTAGATGGCTTTCACTCTCTTCTATTCTTCCTTGGTTCATTGGAAGGGGAGAGTTTGTCAGGTTTGTCTTCTCAATCTCCTGTTAATAGGGTTCTCATTTCTACAGAAGCCCTGAGCCAGAATTTCTTAAAGGGTTATATTTGCAGATATACTCGGTTACTATGAAGCCAGAAACAAAGAGGCCACATCCTTAAAAGATCTGGGGCCAAGATCTATGCATTATGGACTTCACTCCTGACACATTTGGCGCAAGTTGAGAAATGAAAGAAAACACGAAAACCGCCCACTGTCTCAAGAGGCCTTAGGCAGGAAAATACAAGGCAGAACATTTTAGTTGTAGACAAGAAAATGCTGTAGAGTAAGAAAGGGATGAGCTGGTCAGGAAATATCTACTTCCTGTGGATACTCCCAAAGTCCTCCCACTCTGGCCAACCCCACTGCAGATGATACAGCCAACAAAACACTCTACCAAAGTAGCACCGTTGGCTCGGTCAGCCCTAGTCAGCTGTGCCGCTGACCACACTTGCCCATGCAGGACCTCCTATTCTTCTGAGGCAGGGGTTGGTCAAGAAAGGTTTGTGTCAGAAATAAGGCATTCTAGAGGCGAGGGTAGACTTTTATAAGTTGCAGCTGAAGATAAATTTCTAGACTCAGGTACAAACAAGGAATTCACGTTGACTTTACTTTGAAGAAATGGCTTTAGAAAATGTTTTTTATTTAATTATGGGACTTTTTCAGTACCATGATGTAAGAATTCTGTGATTTACCCATGCTCGCATGAAAGCCTACTCTTGAAGTTTGCTGCTTTAAACTGGGAATTAGTATTCTAAGTCCATTAACCACTGTTTTCAAGGGAAATCAAACTTGTCTCTTAAATTAGGAAAAAAAAAACAATTGCAGCGAGTCACACTGAGATGCCTGTCTTTAGTGAAAAGGGAAGTATGTTTTCTCTGACTAGCCCACACAAAATCAGATATTTAATATGATTACTGAGAAGATGGAAAAGGTTTTCAGGAAAGCCGCCTGTTACTTAGCTCCCAGCAGCCTGCAGAGGAGTAAGTAGGAACTTGACGGGACCAGCCAGCCCATTACTATAAGGCCTCAAAACAAGATCTCTGATTCTGCAAAGCAGTCCTATGAAAGCAGAAGGTACAAATGATGGGTTGGGCTGGCAAGAGAGTCCAAGCAAACTAATTAAGCAACCAACTTATTTTTAAGCACATACTGCATGAGAGTCTAGACAGAGGATGAGATGGTTGGATGGCATCACCAACTCAATGGATATGAGTTTGAGCAAGCTTCAGGAGTTGGTGATGGACCGGGAAGCCTGGCGTGTTGCAGTCCATGGGGGCGCAAAGAGTCAGACACGACTGAGTGACTGAGCTGAACTGAACGTGAGGGTACACAAATGCAGGATCACTGCCCTCAGGAACAGTTGTGTTTTGAACATCTGGCTCACCAGGGAAACAGGAAGCCCTACAGGCATTTACAGCAGGGAACTGGTTACAGGTGATGGAGGAGCTAAGGCAGCAGCAGAGGATAGTGCTAGTAAGAAGCCTTGGGCTGAAGGGACTAATGCAGCCTTTCCAGAGGTTGATGAACACAAGTGGAACAGGATGGGTCTGTCTTGGGGCTGAAGCCATGAAGGAGACCCAGCTGTTGCCAGAGAATGAGTCTGAGACAGAGAATGAGGGAAAGAAACACCCTCACTAACCCTTGTTCCCCCCACCAATACCTCATCAGTGCCTACTACTGCCTATAGCCAGGCAGCAGCCAACTAACACACAGACCTGGGAAAGGTAACATGCAGGGGCCAGTCCCCTTGAGAAGCAGGGAAGGGGAAGGGATGGATTGGGGGACAAACAGGCCACAGCCTGGAACACGCTTGGATCATTTTTTACCTTCAACCACAATGACTTCACCTCGTCCTGGGCCAGACCATGACAAATCAGTTGCAGCCACAAATGCCGGCTGGAATGGACTCTGGGGTCAACTACTACCTCATCCTCTCACTTAACCCCATTTGGGGCTATTCCAAGACCCTTTTCTGGAAGGACCTTAGTTCTTCTAGGCATTAAGTAACTAACACACATAGCCTGACATACATACTATCTCTTCACAGAGGCCTTGGAACTGACTGTCCTCACTTCTTCACTCCTGTTCACTGTGGAGAATTCTAACAAGCCCCATGGTCAAGTAAGTAGAATTTTGTCTGGCTTTCATTTCATGTATGGTCCGTTCTGACAAGACCAGCTCAGTAAAGACTAAGCCCCAATGTGTGTAAATTGATGCTTTCAATTTAGTGCTTCCAATGCCTAGGGAACAGCAGAAATACCCTCCAATCTGGGTATTTCTCTGAGTTGATGTCACAGGACTATCTTGCTAAAAGTCAGCCTTATGAATATTATCAGTTCAGAGGTTTTGGTGTTCCTAAATATCTGTATGGCCTCGGACAAGTAACTTAACCTCTTTAAATCTCTGTTTTCTCATCTGTACAATAAGAACAAATACAGACCTATTGTGTGGCTTAAATGAGAGGACAGCTGGTAAATTTATCTCTGTGCCTGACACACAAGCAGTGCTCCATATGTACTATATCCTGTACCAGTCAGGATTCTTCTAGTTTAAGTGACAGAAGCCCAACCTGGATCTCAGAGTTTATCCAAGGTCCTCACTCTGGGTTTTCTCTGAGTCACTGGGCTCTCTATTCCTTTGATTGATTTCATCCTCAGACTGTCCCCCATGAGATGGCAGGGTGGATGCTGAGACATCCTCCTGGCTCAGCAACCACAGGAAGAAGAGATTCCAAGAGTCTCCTGAAATCCCTGGAATGGTGTTTCTTTGGCCTGGTTGGATCACATGTCCAGCAGGGAGTTAGTCACTGGGGCCACAGGGTGTACTACTCCAGCTGGCAAGGTCTAGCTCCTCTGTCCATGTAGGCTGAGCGTAAGAGAAGTCAGGTCTCCAGCAAGAGATGGTGGGGCTGTTTTCAGAAGGAAGAATGAATACTAAGAAGGCAAAAATACAGTATTTCCGCTATAGCTGCTATTGTTCTGTTATTATTACAATTTAATATATATTATTTACTACTAGTACTTCCCTTTCCCCACTACAACTACACTGTAAAATTAGTACAAAAATCTTGGAGGAATGTTCAGTGAACAACTGGGTTGACAGGCAGGGAAAAGTGAAAATCATAAAAAAGCTGTGATGGGAGAAAAAGGATCCTACACAGGAGGAAATAAAATGAAAGAGCTCTTAGCAGTAGATGAAAGGCAAAGTTAAAGCAGAGTCTGAACTGGTGAATTCTAGGGGATTGTTTAAGCATCTCTCAAAAACAAAGTGATCTAATAATAATGTGTAATATATTTTGTAGGTGTCAAACTGAAACCACCTCACCGTGGTTGTTTAATAATGCTTCAGTGGCCATACAAAGCACGCACGTTGTATGCTCTCAGCACCATACGTCTGTAGTTTCAGAACCAACACAGATATATATGAAGCAGGCCAACAACGTTCCTTGTACAGGAAGGCCATGTCCACAACACCTTATTGCATATACAGAGGTAAATTTTTCACATAGGAATCTCATGACATGAGAAACATTCTAATTTTTCTTTCCTACTGTTTTAAGTGAAATAGGTATGAGAAATGTATAATGGATTTCTGTAATAAAGTTCAGGGGCTATAACTTAGAGTGACACATTGTTTGGCTATTTGGCAATACTATAGTATCCTTGAACAACCGGTTTACTCTAGGATTAGTGATATGTACCAATACATAAACAAACAGAGAGTGATATAGTGAAGGCGGCACCCCTGAACTTGAACCTATCTCATTTTGTATACAATATGCTCTGTCAACAGAATGATCTCTATTATAAAGTTATGCTGCAGAGAGCATTGAAAAGACTCTGCACATGGCCCTTCTTTATAAACTAAAACATGTTCTTGTAAGAGAAGTCAGGTCTCCAGTAAGAAATGGAGGAGCTGTTTTGGAGCTCCTGTTAGAGAACTCTATTTTCCTGTTGAACATTAATAAAATGTTAAAACTAACATGCTATATGATTTGCCTAAAGCTAAGCCTCTCCATGCAGAACAGCTGAACAAATGCAGGAAAAGCTCGTTATCTGGGCCATCTGGATGTTTCACCTGAAAAGGAGCCAGATCAAGTTGGCTGAGGTCCATCTAAGTACAACAAGTCAGCTGACTGGGCCAAGCAAATCTTTCAGTTCATTATAAATACAATAGATATTTTCTGTTTTTTTTTTTTTTTTTTAAAGAAACTATGCAGTTGTTAGACCACATGATTGTGTGTAATAATTTTCAAACGAGGGAAAAAAAAACACATATCTAAGGTGAACACTTTAGATAGCCTTGTCAAATATTTTCTTAACTATACAGTGATGTTCTGGGGATACTAGTCAAGTAGCATTTTGAAGTCTGATAGGCTCACCAAACAGAAAATAATAATATGACTTTATCGTTCTAGACATTATTATGCTTTCTGAGCCACTTGAAATGTAGTAATTCTCTCAGTCACCGCACTGGTAGGTAGGGCTGACACCTAATTTAGTGCCCATCCCACTCCTGCACACTCTTTTCCATAATAACACAAACAGAATGGAGACATTCTTCACCCATGTTGAGAAAAGCCAGTCATTTGGTTTTCTAAGGCTTTCTTTTTCTTTTTCTTTTTGCTTTCATATTTTGAAGGGTGGTGTAGACCAGCTTAAAAAACATGGCTCAAGGAAGCCAGAAATCATTCCCCCAAGTGTTTATTAAGTGAATCACAAATTCATTCAGCATGACTGCTTACCCAGAGACATTAAGGCAAAATGGCAACAAGCTGTGAGGCTCCAAGTAACTTCAACTTTGGGATCTCCCTGGGGAAGGGTCACAAGTGTAATCCTTTTCAGCTGTCCCTGCCTTGCTTCCGCTGTCAATGGAAATATCCAGGCAGGATGAATACACTTTCTGACTAGACTCTGGACCTAGACAGCTTTTTGGAAATTCAGGATATACTTTTCCTAAAGCCTCTTAATTTCTCCCATCCCTCCCTGGTTGAAAACATCATTTATCCCATTACAGCATGTGGAAAGTGGGGGGAGGGAGAAGCAGACGGTATCTGAATTCAGGATAAAAATTACTTTGTGAGTTTATTATTCTCATCCATAACAGATAACAATTTTCCTGTCAATTTTTTAGCTGATTCTAGAGCAAAATCACTGAGCAATATTAAGTACTATTTTTCATACTATTTATCTTGAGGGCCCCAATGAGACATGTACACCTACATTTAATAAGCTGGTGATCCATAGCTTACATATTTCCTGGAAAGGTGTAGATATTTTGTCAAGAGCAGCTAGCCATTATTTCCCCTACTATACATTAATTATACTCCTTCACTTATATTGTGGTGGATTCCAAGGCTAAGACTTCCTCCAGTGTCTGAGAACTGTCTGGAGATCTTAGTTCTAAAGAAATTTGTGGATTTGTAGTTTCTGAAGTGACTCTATTCCTCATTTGTTGAGTGACAGCTTCTTTCTTGCCATGATTCTCCCATCAGCTCAAAAATAGGCTCAGCCCTCTCTGATTTGAAACTCTCTTTGAAATTGTAAGATGATGTGTCATTTCAAGGGTAAAAAAAGCAAAAATATTACAAATATGAGTGGATGCTAGAGTCCCAAAGGCTTTCAACAAGCTGCAGCTTCCTTGTTGCTGACATCAGCAACATGGTTCTTATTATACAGCTGGGTTTCAGACTGTGATCCTTTCTGAGTATCATTTCTACTTTATGTAAAGAGCATGGATTCAGTACAGTTGAATTAATGGATAGGTTTGGGATGAATCTTTCTCTCAGTCATTCCTGTAAATTAGTGAAATATCTCTGGTCCACTAACTCATTTCCAGGGACTAAGATAAAGTGTAAGAATCTGGCTTTGTTTTCCATTGGAACTAAAATCATCTTTCACTGGTTAATACACCCAATTAACTCCAAGTCTGTTGGATACATTAGAACTTTCTAAGGCAGTAGCAGAAAGAAAGCACAACCATCACTAATGACAACAAATCAGTTTTCAGATAGAAGCTAAGCAGTCTACCCAGAGACAACTTGCTCTTGGTCTAAACTTTTTATTGAATAGATCATTACTTGGATGGGGAAAGATACAGCCTAAATAGTTTATTGACTAATAAAGGCCCTTACAAATCACCTCTCTTCAGCAAATACTAATACAGCTGAGTCAAGCTCTTGGTTTTTATAGGCACCATCTCCCACGACCTTCACAGTAGTCCTAAGAGGTAGATACTCTTACTGGCCCATTTTACAGATGATGAGATGATAATCTGTCCACCATCACACAGAAAATAAGTAGCAGAGCTGGACTTGAAAGCAGTCCTGATTGACTTTAAATCCTCTTAGCCATTCTGTTATACTGCCTGGATAATTGAACAAACCCCCTGTCTCAGTGTTTCAAAACTGAAAAGGAACTTCCAGTTACTGCTGAATATTTCAGTGTGTCAGCTATGGCTACTTTTTTCCTCCCCCTGGCCTAATTGCTAGTCTTCAGTGATACTCAAAATTTTCATTTGACGAATCTCCTTTTCTATTTTACCTTTTTGTTTGTATTTTCATGATGCATATTTCATATCAGCAATTAAACATCCAGAAGGGATCTCGGCATGGCAAAGTTGGAAGGACCCTTTACAGACTGGTTTGCTTGTGAACTTGACACACACTGATTGAGGCCTTCTGCCATGTAGAAATCTCTGGTTTACCAACCCCAGGATTTTTCCATAAGTAGAAAAATTTCTTGTCTTTTTTTCACATGAGCAAATGAAGGCTTCAAGTCAAGCAGAATCCAATTTTGTGATTTTTATGCCCTTTAGGATGATGATAAACAATTTTTGCTCTTCAAAAAATGTGTCAAATAAGTTACTATTTCTAAAAAAGAGGTTCATACATATATTTGAATTGACATTGATATGCTTAAACATTAATTGCCTGGAAGGGTAAATAAGAAATTATAAGCAGCAGTTACCTCTGGTGGTGCTAGTGATGGAAAATGGTAACTGAGCTAATGGGGATGGGGTAGGAAGGAAAATTCTCACTGAGCACCTTTTCTTACTTTTTGATGTTTGTAGTGTGAGAGCTTATTGACTACTCAAAAATAACATTGAAGAAAACAAATGCTCTTAACTGTTACCTTGAAGGTAGTCAGAGGCTGCAGTATCATCACAAGATTACTGAGTTAGGAGTTGGATTAGTCTAGAGACTAATTTTCACAGGCAGTGAGTGGCAGTTAAAAGACTAAAAAGAGATATTTCCTCTTAGTGTACATACAGCCCATGTCACGCCACTAAGGGCATAGGAAGCTGAGGTAATGGGGGAGCAAAATTTACCAAATCCTCTTGCATATTATCAAACAACAAAATAAAAGATGGGACCACTACAGGACTTCTCAGTGTTCAGTATGTCCTCATGCATTCAGACTTCCCAAGAAGGGGTGGGCAGTGAGCCTTAAAGTTAGTTAACAATGGAATCCTGTTCCATCCTCTTCAAAGAGTATCTCACAGGATTAGTGCTACATGGAACATATTTTGGAAAATGTCAGATTGTCAATTACCATTCCAAACAAGAGATTCTACCTCGGCTATATATGGAAGTTTGAATTCTACAAAGTATTAAGTGATACCCATCACATTCATCAATGCAACATGTCTTATACCAAGATCTATCTCTGAATAAAAGGTGTATATTTAATTCAAGAAATACTGAGTAACTATGCAAGGCATTTGGGGGCTCTGGGCTTACAGAAGGCAGTAACTAAGGTGACTGACAGGTATGAGGGAAGAAAATCGCTTCCTGCAGCAGAGAGAGGAGCTAAGCCATCACAAAGGGCTGGTTCTAATTCCACAGATGACATGACCCCCTTTACTCTAATTTCTAAAGTGCTTGTTGTGAGCTGTATGGTACAAACCCAAGTCGACTTCTAAATCTAACTGAGCATTAGGCCAGATATTTGGAAGAAAGCAGAGCTCAACACCCTTCAAAGCAGGGCAGTGTTAGCAAACAGTAGGAACAAAGTCCATGGCAAGGGTTGTGAAAAGCATTTTCATCTGTGTAAATGGGTAACTTAATTTCCATTATATGGCTGAACCAGAGGGACCAAGTAGTTACTCCTAAATTACATTGACATCACTAATATCCTCAGTGATCTATGCAAAGAATAGAGGAAAACAGTAGAATGGGAGAGACTAGAGATCTCTTCAAGAAAATTAGAGATACCAAGGGAACATTTCATGCAAAGATGGGCACAATAAAGGACAGAAATGGTATGGACCTAACAGAAGCAGAAGATATTAAGAAGAGGTGGCAAGAATACATGAAGAACTATACAAAAAAGATCTTCACAACTGAGATAATCATGGTGGTGTGATCACTCACCTAGAGCCAGACATCCTGGAATGTGAAGTCAAGTGGGCCTTAGGAAGCATCACTATGAATAAAGCTAGTGGAGGTGATGGAATTCCAGTTGAGCTATTTCAAATCCTAAAAGATGATGCTGTGAATGTGCTGCACTCAATATGCCAGCAAATTTGGAAAACTCAGCAGTGGCCACAAGACTGGAAAAGGTCAGTTTTCATTCCAATCCCAAGGAAAGGCAATGCCAAAGAATGCTCAAACTACCGCACAATTGCACTCATCTCACACACTAGTAAAGTAATGCTCAAAATTCTACAAGCCAGGCTCTAACAGTATGTGAACCATGAACTTCCAGATGTTCAAACTGGATTTAGAAAAGGCAGAGGAACCAGAGATCAAATTGCCAACATCCACTGAATCATGGAAAAAGCAAGAGAGTTCCAGAAAAACATCTATTTCTGCTTTATTGACTATGCCAAAGCCTTTGACTGTGTGGATCATGACAAACTGTGGAAAATTCTTCAAGAGATGGGAATACCTGACCACCTGACCTGCCTCTTGAGAAATCTGTATGCAGGTCAGGAAGCAACAGTTAGAACTGGGCATGGAACAACAGACTGGTTCCAAATTGGGAAAGGAGTAAGTCAAGGCTGTACATCATTGGAAATGCTGGGCTAGATGAAGCACAAGCTGGGATCAAGATTGCTGGGAGAAATATCAATAACCTCAGATATGCAGATGATGCCACCCTTATGGCAGAAAGCAAAGAAGAACTAAAGAGGCTCTTGATGAAAGTCAAAGAGGAGAGTGAAAAAGTTGGCTTAAAACTCAACATTCAGAAAACAAAGATCATGGCATCTGGTCCCATCACTTCATGGGAAATAGATGGGGAAACAGTGGAAACAGTGACAGACTATTTTGGGGGCTCCAAAATCACTGCAGGTGGTGACTACAGCCATGAAATTAAAAGATGCTTACTCCCTGGAAGAAAAGTTATGATTAACCTAGACAGCATATTAAAAAGCAGAGAAATCACTTTGTCAACAAAGGTTGACTTTGTCAAAGCCAAGGTTTTTCCAGAAGTCCTATATGGATATGAGAGTTGGACTATAAAGAATGCTGAGCACCAAAGAATTGATGCTTTGAACTGTGCTGTTGGAGAAGACTCTTGAGAGTCCCTTGGACTGCAAGGAGATCCAACCAGTCCATCCTAAAGGAAATCAGTGCTGAATATTCATTGGAAGGACTGATGCTGAAGCTGAAACTCCAATACTTTGGCCAGCGGATGCGAAGAACTGACTCTTTGAAAAGACCCTGATGCTGGGAAAGATTGAAGGCAGGAGGACAAGGGGACAACAGAGGATGAGATGGTTGGGTGGCATCACTGACTCAATGGACATGAGTTTGAGTAAATTCTGGGAGTTGGTGATGAACAGGGAGGCCTGGTATGCTGCAGTCCATGGAGTCACAAAGAGTTGGACATGACTGAGCGACTGACCTGAACTGAACTGAGTATTGGATTAGATCAGCATGTGCACCATGGAAGTCATATGTGTCTAGAGTGAGGCTACCCTCAGGATCCACCTTACCAGCCAAGAGAGGTTGGGAGAAGTCAAAGAAATGCTCTGGAAGTAAACCTTTTAAATCAACCCATGAATTGAACATAACGATAAACAAAGACCAGTTTGAGCTTTAATAAAGCATTTTTACAGATGTCATAGGATTGTGCCTCACAGAGTCCTCATCACATTCTTTACAGTGAAAGAGGCTATCACATCTCCAGTTTACAGAAAACAAAACAAAAACTCAGAGAGCCATATTAACCTGCTGTTGCCCACATAGTAATAATGCTGGGAGTCAAATCTACTTATTCTGTATAAAATAGATAACTAATAAGGACTATTAGCACCAGGAACTCTACTCAATACTCTGTAATAATCTATATGGGAAAAGAATCTAAAAAAGAGTGAGTATATGTATATGTACAACTGATTCACTTTGCTGTAAAGCAGTAACTAACACAATATTGTAAATCAAGTAGCCTCCAATATATATATATATTTTTAATCTACCTATTCTGGTGCAAAATCCCCCATCCATTTATGCTTCAGTCACATGGAGAGAACTGCTGCTTCCCTGGGGGCTTATTATAAAATCTCAGTAGTCAGTATGAGATAATATTACAAATGCAAAAATATCTTCTTCCTCACTTCGTCACTCTCACCTTGATTCCCTTCCTGGGAGATGAAACTACTGTAGCATCAGAAGCACCATGTTTTAAGACACTTAAAAACTGCCACTAGAAGTGCGTGGATGAGGCCAAGAGAGTTATCAAGAGTTCCTGAGTAGGATTCTTGCTTTGGATGAGATGAGGGCCTGAAGTTCTTCCAGACAGTGATTTTCAAATGCTGATGTGCATCACAACCAACTGAGCATATGCCAGAAGTGCAGATTGCCTGGCTCCATCATCAGATTCCATCACTAGGCCTTGGGTAGAGCCTGAATATTTGCATGTTTAGCAAGTCTCCTAGATGATTCTGTTCCACAGCTTAAGAGGCCCACACCTCTTCAATTTAGGAGACTGTAGTATTATCAGAATAAGTAGTGTTTTAGATAATTATTAATTCTGCTCATCAGTAACTCTTTAGGTTTGTTTAATTGCACAAGAACAGAAAATCGTGAATGATTTAGTGATTTAACCCAACCAACATTCAATTCAGTTCACCAAACACCTCTTTACTTTACACAGGCTCTGGATATACAAAATACAATCTCTGACCTCCACAGACTCATCTTTTTAGAGGAGCTGAACGTTTCACAAATCACAAAATCCAATGATTAAAAAAAACAAAAAACAAAAACAGAACTATTGAGGTGCTCCTGAAGCACGGAAGAGAAAGAACTCTTCCTGCCTAGTAGCTTTGGGATGGTCCATTATGAGGCACCATTTAAACTGAGTCCAGAGAAATGGAGAAAGAGCATTTTAGCAAGAGGGCAAAATGTGAGCAAAGATACAGAATTGAGAAAATATAGGTGTGTTCTAGGAGCCCAGGGAAGATCATGAATGAGTATAATTTGGTAGGGATAAGTAACACAAATAGTTTTCATTTTCATGACCTTTGACAACATTATGTTCAACACGTTCAACTATTAGGAGAATAGGAGAATCTTATTTTAATGATGAAAATACTAAATGACTTGTTAAAGGGAAAAAAAAAGCCCCACACAGCCTACAATATGGTATTAAGTTTTGGTGGTAGTGGTCGGGTGATAATGGCATCATAGAATGTTGTTGCGAGTTTTATAGGAAATATTAGTGGCTGATAAAACCACATACCACAGGAAAAGAAGCATATGGAAACACACTACACCAAAGTACAAAGTTCTGCGTAAACTCATAGCCTTTAAAAATGCACTTGTATTTTCCAGTTCTGCCAGTCAGTCTCCCACCAGTTCTCACTGTGCGTTGTTAATGCTAACTTGGGTCTCCCCTACTTTTCTCCACTAAAGGGCACCTAGATCCTCTGGGAGGTAGCTGATTCCCCGTCTGCAGGGTCAGGGAAAAGTCAGGATGGGTCTGGGACAGCCTGTGCTGCCAGACAGCAGACAGCGTGCATACTTTTACAAAATACCAGACCAATGTTCAAAGGACAAAAGAACCACTTAAATGGGCTTCCCTTAGCCAAGCTGAACACCATAAAATAGATAAAATAAATAATAATGTTGCAACTGTCTAGGAAAAAGTACTGTTCTTAATGGTTCAAAAAAGGGAAAGTTAATATAAAGTGTATGAAAACATAATTGTAATGCAAGGAAGATTAATATAATAGGTCATATTTCATTTTGTATTGATTTTGTAAATTAAGGGAATATAATTACAAGTGAACATTTTGTTTTCTTCTCTGAAAAAATCTATAGTTAAGTCCCCTCTATTTTCTATGTTAGCAGGAAAGAATAAACAATGAAAATTGAGGGTAATTCCAAGGAAATAGGTGCTTTTAAGCAAAATAAGACCAATCAAAACTGGCAATACAGAGTCCCACAGTTCATCAGCACCAGGGGACACACACAATAACCAAGTGGAAGGGGCGTGTCACAGTGTGTTACAAAAAGATGAATTAGCCTCCTGGGCTAGAAAAGAGTGTCGACCACACAGACTCAGTCCCTCCCCTCTGTGGAGATGATTGTCCTGACCAGGGCTTTCCAAACTTTTCATTCTGTGATGCATGTCGAGAGTGATAGCATTTATCTAACGGCACATTAACTCGTAGCACACCAAAGGCTGTGTTTGGTGTCCCCTCTCTGCCCTCCCCTCCCTGCCCTCCTGAACACTGAGGCTCCCAGGGATTCAGGTGATGGGATCACTGTCCCAGCACCTCTGTGATTCATGTGTAGCAATAGAGATTGGCACAGTGTGCTGGTTACAAAGTTCTGCTCTAGATGACCCTCAGACTATAATAAAATGCCAATAAGGCATGTATTAAATAAAATACCAGTAGGGTTTATATTAGCTTTCAGTAATGCTAATAGACAGAATCAGTATACAAAATGGCAAGACAATGTGTTAGGTACTACCAGCTGTGCCCAATTAAAAAACGGTGTTTTCAGAAAAACACTAGGTTTGAAAAATCTTAAATCTGGATGAAAGACATAAAATTAAAACTCCAATGACATAACAAATAAAATACCAGCTATTAAAAGGTACTTGGATCTAAAAAGGAATGATACAAAGAAACTTACAAAACTGAAACAGACTCATAGACTTGGAGAAAGAACTTTTGGTTGTTGAGGGAACAGGTAAAGGGTTTGGGATGGACATGTATACATACACTGCTTTATTGAAAATGGATAACCAACAAGGACCTACTGTATAGCACAGGGAATTCTGCTCAATGTTATGAGGCAGCCTGGATGGGAGAAGGGAGTTTGGGGAAAATGGATCCATGTATATGTATGGCTGAGTCCCTGCACTATTCACATGAAACTATCACAACACTGTTGGTTAATACTTCCCTGGTGGCTCAGCCGGTAAAGCGTCTGCCTATAATGCAGGAGAGCCAGGTTCAATCCCTGAGTCGGGAGGATTCCCTGGAGAAGGAAATGCAACCCACTCCAGTACTCTTGCCTGGAAAATCCTATGGACGGAGGAGCCTGGTAGGCTATAATCCATGGGTTCGCAAAGAGTCGGACACGACTGAGTGACTTCACGTCACTTTCACTATACCCCAATACAAAATAAATACATTTGTTTGGTTTTTTTTTTAAAGGAACTTGACTGAAGGCCAGAGAGCAGGAGCTACCTTTTATATAGTATAACAGACCATATATATCAATTCTTTGAGCACCTAATACCATAACAGAGCTGGTTCTGAGGCTGGTCCTTATCCTTTGGTCAGATGAAATATAAAAGTACTAGAATCACTGAAACATTAGGAAGGCAAACCTGGGAAGAAATGCAAATAACAATGGTATTTAAATCTAAGGTATAACGTTTGGGGAACTAGCTTTTGTTTCAGGTTACAGATCAGCTTTTTATTATTTTGATACTGTGTGTCCTCTTCTTAAAGTGTTTAAAAACTAAAAATAATTTATTAGAGTAGAATTGTGGTTTTACTGGTGGCTCAGATGGTAAAAAATCTGCCCACATTGTGGGATACCCAGGTTCAATCCCTGGATTGGGAAGATTCCCTGGTGGGGAGGGCATTGCAACACACTCCAGGATTCTTACCTGGAGAATTCCATGGGCTGAAGAGTCGGGCGGGCTACAGTCCATGGGGTTGCAAAGAGTTGGACAGAGTGAGTGACTAATACACTTAGAAATATTTGCATTAGCAATCACCTGGGAACTTGCTAGAGAGTTGCCTGTGACTAGAAAGGTGATGTGGATTTAGTCATGGAATGCCTTGACACTCCTGATTATCTGACCTAGGCAGTGAGATATGGTGGAAAGCATAGTGGGAAATAGATGTGGTTTTTATCGTAGGTCTGCTAGTTACTCAGGTGTGGCTGGGGGCAATCTCTTAATTTCCTTACACCTCAGTTTCAATGCAGAATTTAGAATTGCATTTGCTTTTTATTTATATGTTTATTTTTATTTATTCGACATATGATTGAACTAAAGCTTCCCTGATAGCTTAGTTAGTAAATAATCTGCCTGTAATGCAGGAGGCCCTGGTTCAATTCCTGGGTCTGGAAGATCCACTGGAGAAGGGATAGGCTACCCACTCCAGTGTTTTGGGGCTTCCCTTGTGGCTCAGCTGGTAAAGAATCTGCCTGCAATGTGGGAGACCTGGGTTCAATCCCTGGGTTGGGAAGATCCCCTAGAGAAGGGAAAGGCTACCCACTCCAGTATTCTGGCCTGGGTCGCAAAGAGTCGGACAGGACTGAGCAACTTTCACTTTCACTGTGTTTGTTTTTGGTGCACAGCATGGTGATTTAATATTTCTATATATTTCCAAATGATCTATACTTACCACAGTGAGTCTAGTTACCTTCTGTTACTATACAAATTTATTACAGTGTTATTGACTATATTCCCCATGCTGTACGTTTCATCCCCATGACTCATTTATCGTGTAACTGGAAGTTTGTACCTATTAATCCCACTTTCCTGTCCTCTCCCTTCTGTCCACCACCTGTTTGTTCTCTGTATCTGTGAGTCTGTTTCTGTTTCGTTTTTTTCAATTCCATATATAAACGACGTTATATGGCATTTGTCTTTGTCTGACTTTCCTCACTTAGCATAACTCTCTCTAGGTGCATCCATGTTGTCACAAGTGGCAAGTTTTCATTCTTTTTAATGGCTGAGTAATATTCCATTGTGTGAGTGTATGTGTATCTTCTTTATCCGTTCACCTATCGATGGATTCTTAGGTTGCTTCCAAATCTTGGCTATTATAAATAATGCTGCAATGAATGTAATGGTGCATAGATCTTCTTGAATTAGTGTTTTTGTTTTCTTTGGAAAAATATCTAGAAATGGAATTGCTAGATTGTATGGTCATTCTATTTGTAATTTTTGGAGGACCCTCCACAGTTTTCCATAGTGGCTGTACCAATTCATATCCCACCAGCAGTGCACAAGTGTTCCCTTTTCTCCACATCTTCACCAACACTTGTACTCTGTTGTCTTTTTGATAATTGCCATAGAATTGCATTTTCTAATGTCTCTTCCATTTTCAAATTCTGTGAAATATTGTGAATGACTCTGATTTACTTCTGGAATGGAGGGAGCCCTTCTGAGGGCATTTTCCAGTTTTTAACTAGAGGTTTGGATTAGAAGTCTGCTCACCGCAGAAAGTCTCTTCTCAATGTGATAGCCTATCATTCCCCATCCATTCCCTATCATTCCCCTATCCATTCCCCACCTTGTGCCTCACTGTGGTTTTCTTCTTAATTTATTTTTCCTTCTAGTTTTAATGTGATATAATTGACATATAACACTCTGTGACTTAAAGGTATACAGCATGATGCCTTGGCATACGTATCCACTGCTAAATGATTACCACAATAAGTCTCATGAACACCTGTCACCTTTGGCAAAGTTGTCATATGTGAAAAGCCCTTCTCTCCAACAGATCCGAGTCTTGCCTTTGCCTTGGCTCAATGTCTTTCTCTTTCCCACCCAAGCCCTTGAGCATCATTTTCGCCCCTTTATTTCTACCATGACAGTTCCTAATATCATTCACCCTTTATTTTACACTGTTCTCTACTTCTGTTTGTCTCATTTGTGCCCTCACTGTTTGAAGTACCTGCAAGGCTTTGGGCTGTGTGATACATTTCTTTACATCTCCATCCCTCAGTTCCTCACACAGAGTTAGACTCTGTGAGCTGAACATAAACTTGTTAATAGACTCACTTGGAAGCCAAAACTCCCTTTTAGGGAAGGTGGAGTAGAATTAAAATTGCCACCACCACCAACAACCGGTCAGACCACATGGTCAGACAGTGTTTGTGGTGACTGGGGTGGAGTAAAGGGATTGGAGACTAGGAAAAAAATTTGTGTTTGTTTTAGGATTTTACTAACTGAGAAAGAGCCAAGAGTGCTTAATTTCCCCTTTGGGGACAAAATTAATCTTCTAAACAGGGTTCATGCTTAAAAAACACAATGTGGTCAGAATGAACTGGTGACTTTTATAGAATCCAATGGCCATCAGTTCTTTCTTGATTAGCATGTCTTGATTTTGCTGAAAATTAGTTCTGAGCCAGTTATAATTGAATAAATAGGTCTGCCATCACATTTTGATTACATTTGAATTAACTGGAAATTAACTGCCACAATCTTGTCCAAATGTTTTAAGAAAACCTTGTTAATCCTGAAATAGATTATGACATAGAAATAGAAGAAAAGCACTTTAAAGATGGAAGAATCTTTGAGATCTTTCAAAAATAACAGTATCAAATGGTAGTTGTGTACGTAGGCTCTGGACCTTGTCTAATCAACTTTGAATCTTTACTCTACCACCTACTGCCTGAATGGTCTTGGGAAACTTTCTTCATCTCTTTGAACTTTAGTTTCCTTATCTATATAGTTAAGAGATTAAAAAGTATCATCTATTAAAAGAATTAGTGGGAGAAATAAATGATGATATAATAATGTACATGAAGCTCCTAGTATAATATCTAGCAGATAGTAATAACTCAATAAATGACAGTTGTTATGTAGTCAAACCCTATCATTTTATAGATGGAGAAACTGAGGCTCAGAGTAATTGCAGTTATTTAGGGACAAGAGCTAAGACAAGAACTTAGAATTTTTGAATTCCCACCCAACACTCTATTCAGGGTAATTTACTATATATCATTCATTCTATAATTTGGATCTTTCTGGTATATAATTTGTGAAAACTTGGACAATGGACTGGGCTGAAATGTATTTTTTCCCACTTCCTGTGAAAATTGGTTTCAAATTAAATATATACAACCTACTTATGAAAAGCACCTTTTTTTTAAACTCTTCAATAGTCTCATATAATATGTCAGCCACAAATGTAATGTATAAACTAGTTATAAAGCATTCTTAACTGTTTACTTGCAAAGTTCCATTCTTGGCAACACTAATTTGAATATTGACTAATTCAGTTCAAATTGAGGTATACACTTAGGTGCTCTCCCCTGGTGGCTCGGCAATAAAGAATCCACCTGCCAGAGCAGGAGTTGTGGGTTTGATCCCTGAGTTGGGGAGATCCCCTGGAGAAGGAAATGGCAAACTGCTCCAGTATTCTTGCCTGGGAAATCCCACAGACAGAGAAGCCTGATGGGCTAGAGTCCATTTGGAGTTGCAAGAGTCTGACATGACTTAGCATATAAACAACAACAACAATACACTTAGGCATATTTAGTAAAAACTGAGGCCATCTGCAGCCCTACAATACAGGGGATCACCACACCAAGGATGTCCTTAACAGGAACAGTTGCCTCCTGCTGAATAATTTCAGTGAGACCAAAATCAGTTACACTGAACACATCTAGGTCTGTGTTTTAACTATTGTTATGGTCACAATATCCTTCAAGTTTTCAGACAGTCTTAAATCCTATGTGAACATGGTACTCAAGATATTCTAGAAGTAACAGACATCATTTGATGGTTCCTTGGGTAGCCATCAATGATTTCTCCTCCTTTGCAGCAGGAGAGCACTGGGGAGTTATGTCTTGTTTGTTTTGCATTTTAGCACATTGGTAAAGAATTCTCCTGCCAGTGCAGAAAACACAAGAGACTCGGGTTCAAGTCCTGGGTCAGGAAGATACCCTGGAGTAGGAAATGGCAACCCTCTCCAGTATTCTTGCCTGAAGAATTTCATGAACAAAAGGAGCCTGGCAGGCTATAGTTCATGGGGTCGCAAGGAGTTTGACTGACATGACTGCGTGAGCACATGTGTGTGCACGCACACACACATGCACACGCACACACACACACACAGATGAGCACAGCTGATTCCAGGTCGTTCACCTAGTCCAGATGGGAACCAGTTGCCATAGATCTAACAGGTGTTCAGTATATGGTAGTTTAATTGAAAATGTCAAAGATGTGTAGCAGTTCATTCATGTCAGATGTGTTGATAAAAATGATTAAAATTTCATTTTAGGGGATGATTCCACAGACAGTATACCAAGAGGAAGCCTTGGTCTAATAAAAGGGAAACAGGGAGCTGAATGAATTTTTTCCATGGTAGTGTGATTTCAGATAAAAGATGTGTTATTCAAGGTGACTTGGGTTGCAAGAGACAGTAACCTGTAGAGAAGAAAGGGGAAATGTATTGGCTCATTAACCCCACAGGAAGATGGGATGGGACTGCTGAAAACAGGGTCTGGAGGACTCTTGGCTTTCTCTCTCCATTCGTTGTTAGACCAAACTCCAGGCAGGTGTCCCATCCGCCACTAGCCATGGGCTCATGTCTTTTACAGCCTTGGGAAGAGAGAAAAGAGGTCTTCTTCATTCTGCTTCCACTGAAATAACCCAGGAAAGGACTCTGAAAGGTCTGACTTGAGTCATATGCCTACCAGAGATATAAGGTTCCTAGGAAAGGAGGTACCTTTCTGAGTTAGTCCATTACTGCTAGCATTTATTGATTGCTTTCTTTGTGCCAGAAACATGCATTTTCTCATTTACCTTTAAGATAAGGATCACGGTTACAAGACATAACTGCAGGGACACACTGAATTGTTCTGATGGGCAATGGGAGCTTGGCTTGGAAGAAGAAAGGGGAGCCCCATGTCACCAGTGAAAAAGAAAAGCTCAACCCCTGCCCCCAGCAGAGTACTTCCTTCTCTCATCCTGAATCAACAGAAACAAGAGTGAACTCCAAAAGCCATCACCTTCACCACCACCCCTGTCCCAAGCATCTTTCCCAACAAGGGTAAATTCAGGTTAAGGAATCTGAAGCTTATACAAGTTGGGAATCCCTGTTTAAGAAAAAGGATACCAAAACAGCTTACTTTTGCAAATTTTACAACATATGAGCATGTAAACACATTGTTAGTGCCTCCTCGATTTCCCTCTAAGAGAGGAATTCTGAAATAAAAGCTTAATTGGCTTCATGACAAGACTACCTTTGATAACATTTATCACAGCAAACTGCAGTTGTAACCAGGATTTACATGGACATCTTGTGTCTCAAACACTCATTCTCTTTCTAGAACACCACCCAGTAGGACCCCTTCCCACTGGCACTTATCTTTGAAAATTTCTACAATTCAGGTTCTTTACTCATGTAGATGTTCCTTCCACCTCAGTTCATTCAAATCCTGGAAATGCATCATTTTTATAATTATCTGGAACAGACTCCCACCCATCCCACACATGATTCTTTTTTTCTTCAACAAAATATGGTCACTGACTAAGGAGAAATGGACTCAAGAACACCACTTATTCCAAGGCAGACTCTTTGGCCTCGGTGTCATGGGTTTGAACCTTACATTCCCAGCCACAGCACTGCTGAAACTGATAGTCTAGTCATGTAGGGGATTTTCCTGACTCCGTGTCTGTCTCCCCATGGCTGTTTATTTGTATTGCTGTCTGCTTCGGTTTGGGACACTGACCTTATAAGCTACTTCCCAAGCCCAAGCCTGTAGCCAGAGAACTAGGAGTTTCCCTCTGTGTTCCTCAGGACTCACAGCCAAGTGGAAGGAACTGACTATTGATTCACGGTGCATAACTGGAGAGAGAGAGACAGAGAGAGAAAGAAAGTCTTTTAAAATCAACACCAAGCCAGCTGTGGCTCTCCGGACAGCTGAGTCATAAACGATCAGGCAGTTCATTTGGAAGACACACTGTACATGCTCCTCTTGAGTTCTGGCTGGAGCAGAGGGACAGTTAAATAAAAAGGAAGGAAGGAAGGATAAGAAAAGAAAGCCGCAATGTAATCTCAGATAGCACTTCATTCTGAGACTTACTCTGATGAGAGGTGAAGGTCAAGAAGCCAATTCCCCTACAAATCAGGCTCTATCCTCCTGTGGTTAGTTAAGAATCTATTAAAGAAATCTGAGCATTTCTATTTTGTTTCTTAATACATAAATTTCAGTAATTGCTAGAAGATGCTGGCTGCTGCCTCCTTATTGGAACTGGCTAAATGTCTTAAAATGTTGGCCACTGAGTCACAGATTCATAATCAGCTATGAAGTGGCCAGATTTGACAGTCCCGCAAGGTACAAGAAAGTCATTATCCAGAAATAATTGGAGTGATGGCTATAGGTCTAAAGTTTATCTGAAATGAAAAAATAATCTCCAAAAGATGGCAAGAAAGTTTTGAAAGGAAACTAAAGAACACAGATATGAGCATAGTGGGCCACCAGTATTCTGAGCAAGGAATTCACCCCCAGTGGTGTTTCGGGGGCAGTAGGATGACATGTACCCACTTGCAGTGGGGTCCAGTCATTGGGGTCATCACTAGTTCATTGTATTTGAGACACAAGGACAAGCTTCATGGAACCTATCAACAGCCTGCTGTCACCCCTTAATTCTGTGACTCGTAAGAAGCCCCTGTGCCCATCCTATCTACCTAAACATCTAAGTAGCCACTTGGCCTGCTCTTTCTGCATCTATGCACAGAGTATGGAGTGTCTCAAAAGAAAAACACAGGGCTGTGCTGATAAGGATTTCCTACAGATCCATGCCATCAAGACCCAGGTAGGCCAAAGGCTGGGCAGTGATCCTTTTATTTGTCTCTTCTTATCATTGTCTTATTCCCATTAAGTTGTTTCTCCTCTTCTGGATGATTAAAAGTAGTGTGTGTGTGTGTGTGTGTGTGTGTATAAGAAAAAAACACTACAACTTCTTCTCTGCTGATGACTTGGGCACCCTCTGGCCTGAGGCCTCTCTTACCATCTCCCCCCTCTTTGTTCTCCCCAACTCCAGATCTGTAGGGCAGTGGTTCTCCACCCTGGCTGCAGTTAAATCATCTGGGGTACTTTACAAAGTATAGGTACCAAGGCCCCATCCCACCTCCAAATTCTAGATTTAGGTCATCTAGAGCTTCTAGAATGTAGCCAGACAAGGATAATCAGAATTATTTTTAAAGCTCCTCATGTGATTCTAAAGTGAAGTCACCAGCCACCTCTCAATTGCTTCCTTCCTGAGGCAACAGCAGCCTCGCGGTGTCTGCCTTGTAAAGGTCCTATAACATTTAGCAGAAAACTCTTACACAGTACATGGAAAATCTTGGTTAACGATCATTTCTGGTTAATATAATTGAATTCATTTCACTTTGTTCCCTTCTAAGGAGAAGGCAGAAAGCCTGGATTGCAGTCCAAACTCTGCCTGTACAACTTTGGGCAAGTAACTTATTCTCTTTGGAACTGTATTTCCTCTTCAAACAAAATGAATCACTTAAATTAGATACACTTTAACATTTCTTTCAGTTCTAGGCTCTCATGATTATAAAAATCCGATGGCATTTTTTAGTAGTATTATTATGTCAAGCTTTTATTTATCAACTGTGAGACTGTAGGTAGCTCATTTCTTTTTCTCATATCTTCTCCAAGCCCCTCAGTTCCACATGTGTGAAAATTAGGAAGGTTAGGCCAGGGTTTTCAAATCTGTTTTGAAGAACATTCCTAGCCCAAGAGACGCTCCATGCAAAAAGGATTCCTAGGGCAAAGTACAGTAAAGGATTTGACCAGTCTGGAGATAACACACCTAGATTAACTCTTTCTAAATTCAGAAATTCCTAGTTCATGAAGCTACAGTTTTCTTGTAATCTTATTAACATCTGTAGGACTGTTACACTAGATGATCAGCTCTCTTCTACTTAAAATTCTGTGCTGTGTGTTCAAGGGACAAGTTTGTTAAAGAGTGGATAATTTGCTTATTCCTTTGACATGTAAAACATCTTTTAAGTTTAGTTGTTCCCTGATCCACTCCAGGCTTTGGCTGCTCATCAGCAAAGGATGCTGTCTGACACTAGCGTTTTCTGGGTTTACCTATTATTCTGAGAAGACAATTTTAAAAATAAGATGAAACGTCAGAAGTCATTCTGGTTCAGTTTCAAAAAAGATTCTAACTCCCTTCACTGTAACCTGTATGAAGCAAGTCATGGGAAAAGGAAGTAAATAAAATGAATTCATTTTCCTTAGTTTGACCAAATAAGCCCAATTCCACATAATCAAAAAGTTCAGAATCAGAGATGTCATCTATGGAGGCAACATAGAGTTTCAAACTGGGTCTAGTGTCAGACTTCCCAGCTTTCCAGGTGACTTGAGCTCCCATCTTAATTCTTCTGGACCTTGACGTTCTCATCTGTAAGTTGGAGGTAATAATTGTCCCTGATAAGAGTGCGTTAGTTGTAGGAATAAGTATCTTAATATGTGTAAAGCACCAAGCACAGTGTTAGTATGGTACTAGTACACTGAGTACTGCGTTGTTTCATGGTAAGCACTCAATAAATCTTTATTATTATCTGGATCGTGAATCACCACTTTGTGATTAATGTCAAATTCAATTTGCAGACCTATTTTATCTGGCCTACACAATGAGTATAATTTAGCACCTGAATGCCTTTAGTTAGGGCATATTGTCTCTAGTTTGCCACAGGTCCCACTCCTCCCTTTTATATCATACATAACCACTGTGGACATGTGTTACCTGCCTTCTCCTGAGTCTACAATATAGACTTACTAAGGCAGAGATTGTCAATGTTATGTTTTAATGCTGACTCATCTGTGCCTAGCCAATTATTGTTGTTCAGTCACCCAGTCTTGTATGACTCTGCAACCCCATGTGCTGCACACGCCAGGTCGATAGATTGGGCTTTTTCAGTATTTGTTGAATGAACGAATGAGCGCGCGCACACCCAGCAAAAACAACAAAAACAGCAACTCCTTTCTATAATATCCTTTGCAAGAAGTTGCCCAGCTTCTGCATCAACATTTCCATGATAAGAAGCATACTACTTATCATTCTGTGTTTGGACTTTTCTGTTTATTGGGAGTTTGTACATTAAGCCCAAGTCTATTGCTCAGTAGCTTTTTAATTCTCATTCAGTTTTCTGATATTTTGAAGCTAGAGGCACACTGGAGAAAACCTAGTCTAGTCCTTTTATTTGACAGAGAAAAAAGTTAATAAGCAGGGAGGTCCAATGACTTTCAGAAAGTCACGGCCCATTGTTGTGCTCTCTACCTCTGAGTACACACTTGCCTTCTGAATCAGCAGGCACCTTTGTGGTTTGATTTGGGAATCTCTAGTGGTTGAAATATCAGTTCCACTGATAGTCATTCACCCACCAAAGTTTTATCCCTTTGAATCCTGAAGAACTTTCCAAATCTATTGGATAATCTTCATTTGAAATGCAGTCATGAATTCCTTCCTTTATCATCCAACACCTTACCTTTGGTAAGGATGAAGCTGAACACGAAGAATGGGCCACAAGATAGGTCCTGAGGTGCAGGAGTGACAACTGAAGAGGGGAGCCCTGAAGCCAAGCCTCTCCTACTTCACAAAAAGACCAGACACAGCCCAGCTCCACACAGAGCCGGATCAGGATATTGCTCAATGTCCCCTGGGGAAGGGATGGGGGTGGGAGACAGGCAGTGGCTAATTTAGCATAATTAACATGCAGTAGGCTCCTTCACCATTAAAGGAAAAAGAATGACAAGGAAAAAAAGCATCCATTAGTTTACTTTCTAGAATCTCAATCTTAGTTGGAAATTGTTTCATGGAAAGTGGGATGATGCAAGTCCAGCTCAGCTGGAATCACCCTCATTCCTTGGCTTCCCATCAAACAATAGAAATCTTTCATCAGTTATTGCATCTCTGTCTCTGTCTTTCCATTTCTCTCTCTTTCTCCCTCTCAGTCTCTCTCTGGGACAGTGACTTTCAAACCCTTCTGATCATGGCCTCTTTGAGGCTCTTGTAAAAGTTATGAATCCTCTCTGAGGAAAAATGCAAAAATATGGAGAATTTTTGCATACAACCTTACTCCCTAAAACTAGTGCTCATGGACCCAAGCTAGGAATCTCAGCTCTTTAATGTCTGAAGCATGTGTTGGAGTTTTTTTCTTCTTGTCCCATTTAATATTTGGGGTACTCTGTGGGGATCAGAAGAAGGCAAGTATGTCCTGAGGGCATTGTAATAATGGGAATACATCCAGTCAATTATCCGACTCTTCTAGTAGGACTTAAGGGCCCTTATCTTTATGCTCCTGCCACTGAATGTCATGCTGATCACTCTATAATCATCTGTTTCCTTCTCTGGGCCACTGTTAGTGCACTCTGCAGGGGCAGACTTTGACTCGGTCTTCATGGTTGTATCCTCAGTGATTGGTTCATAGTAGGATGTCAGTTCATTTTTGTGTAATGAAGAAAGGAAAGAGAAAAGGAAAGAAGGTATCCACGGGATCCCTTAGAACATTTCAACATATTTAATTCAGTAGTGGGGAACTAGGTAAGAAGGATGATCTAGATTTACATCACAGGAGGTCCTCTAGTATGACAGTATGGTCAACCATTAAGTAACACGGGGCTAGCCATTGATCTATATTTGATTGTTTTCTACACTATCCATGTCCTTTGGAAAAATGGGGCTTCCCAGGTGGAGTTAGTGGTAAAGAACCTGTCTGCCAGTGCAGGAGATGTAGAGACACAGCTTCGATCCCTGGGTGAAGAAGATCCCCTGGAGGAGGGCATGGCAACCCCTCTCCAGTATTGTTGCCTGGAGAATCCCATGTACACAGGAGCCTGGCAGGCTACAGTCCATAGGGTTGCAAAGAGTCAGACACAACTGAAGGAAAGTAGTTGTAGGATATTGGGCCTATTTAAGACCTGTCAAAAGAAAGAAAAATTAGTTGAAGTAATTGCAGATCTGACCAATAGAATAAAAGATCCTGGAGAAATCAGAGATGTTTGGCTAATGGAGATTTCAACAGCAACCTTCTTTTTCCTAATTCTGCCTGGAGGCAGATGAAAGTGAGATGAGAACCTTAAAGATGAAGACTGTATAGTAGGTAGGCACTCCAATCGGCGGATATGACTGGTATGTGGTAGAATTTCTCCGAATCAAAATAGAGGTTGGTAACTGGCCTCCAGGCTTTACTTATTCATCTCCACTAGCTTCTTTAGCACAAATCTTTTGGTTTTATCTTCCCAGCATCCACTCATACCTATCCTTGTAACAATACCATGGTTTTTCCTTTGGGGAATAACTGCACTTAAACTCTAAATTCTGGGTCCATGTGGTTATGGCCGTCAGATCTGTCCCTGTAATCTCTAGAGATGGATCTGGTCATATACTGCAGGCTTTCAGTCACAATCATTGACTTTCAGGAGCCATGATACCTAAGCCCAGCCAATGAGATTCAGTTCTGGGATGCTTGTAGGAATTATTGGAAAGATAATCTCTTTCCATTTGCCTGGAAGCCAAAGATCTGCTTAGGGGCCATGAATGGAGAAGACAGGTGTATGCATGGAGCCAAAACAGAGGGAAGGATGGCAGAGATGCAGAGCAATCAGGTCTTAGAAGCTGGTTGAACCCGTGTAGCTACTTTGTTCTCAAGTTTTCCAGACCATTTTCTGTTGGTGAACATTTGAGCTTAATCCAGTTTGAATTGGATTTCTTTTCTTATGAATAAAGAAGTCCCGTGTGCTATTTCTCTTTTCTTGCGTTTAATTGTTTGGTAAAAACCCACCACTATGTTTTTGACTTTCATAGATTTCCATACGCCCTTCTCTATTTTATTATGTTAATGTTATTTCCTTGGTGTCTTTAACAGATCTGGATAGGAAGGAGGTATTCAGGAGAGTGACTGTGCCCAGAATGAGGTCTCCTTGTTGGAGAATTGTCTGGGAAACTGTTTCTGGAGTTTGAGGTGTCCTTCCAGAGGACACCTTGGAAGGCAGGAAGGGATTAGGGATATTTTGCAGAACCTCAGTTGAGGAGTTTAGCATCTATGTTAACCCACATTGAGCAGCCTGCCAATCTGGTATCCAGTTTAGGACATGTCATTGGTTGTAGATCTGAAAAATAAAATAGTAGAATCTGCTTAGGAAGGAAGGAAAAGTGATAGAAGCATTAAGTTAATTTTTCAGGGTAGAAATACTAGACTACCAAAACAGCTCCTAAGACATACATACATACATACATACATATATGAGATAAGTGAGTTATTAAGTAAATTAAATTTAGCATATTTTGCTTAAAAAAGCACAGCATGCACAATATATTTTTATCTACTCCAGCCCTGCAAAATTATCAAAAGATCTAGCTGGAAAGGAATACGATTTGAATATCTAGAAAATTTTTTATATGCAACACCTCTTTTTATGATGATGCCTGATAAGCAGAACACTACCACATTAGATATTGTCCTGCCCAAATATGAGTTCTTTAAAAGGTTCCTTTGTAAGAATATTCTAAACAATTCTAGGAGAGTATTTCTTGCATTTTGAAAGTGATAGTCACATCTAAAATGTAGTATCATGGGCAAGAACAGAGATCCTTGGGGTTACCAGTAGTCCCTGAATCAAATGCTAATGGCTAGTGGTCAAGATAATAGTGAGGTGTCCAGTACTGGTCACTCAAGCCTGTGTTTTTACTCAAGCCTGTGTCTTTACTCTCTCAGCCAAACACCTTTCCCATTTAGGTCATCTAAAGTAGTGTCCCCAAACTCCAGGAAAACGGGCCTCTGAGAAGTGTCAAGATACAGCGGAACATCTCCCACATCCTCTGACATAGCTTGGTAAAGGGCCATTTGCCCTATTTGAGAATAAGGAAATCAAGCAGCCCACACATCTAGTTAGAAGAAAAGGCCCAGCGAAGACTCTGAAATTCCTGGCTTGGACAAATAAACTCACTGCCTCCCTTCAAGCCCTGCTGCTGCTGCTGCTGCTGCTGCTGCTGCTGCTAAGTCGCTTCAGTCGTGTCCAACTCTGTGCAACCCCATAGACGGCAGCCCACCAGGCTCCCCTTGTCCCTGGGATTATCCAGGCAAGAACACTGGAGTGAGTTGCCATTTCCTTCTCCAATGCATGAAAGTGAAAAGTGAAAATGAAGTCGCTCAGTCATGTCCGACTCTTAGCGACCTCATGGACTGCAGCCCACCAGGCTCCTCCGCCCAAGGGATTTTCTACCTCCAACCAAAGTGACAGATTGAGGCCTTTAGAGCATTTCAAGGCAAACGACATATCAACCAGCACCACCTAGTGGAAGAGAAGGATTAGTCAACTCAGGACCTTTCTTCAGCACACTTAGAGGTTTGCTTACTCATTCAACAATCAACTTGTAAGAGCTGACTTCATCAAGTATTGTGCCAAGCAAGTTGGAAAGTTAGAAGAAATAGAAATGGGTATGTCAAGAGATGAAAATATTCTGGGGTATGGAATTCACCAGAAATATGTGAGTAGAAACTGAAATGGTTTAACATCACCAGCCATCAATGGGATTTAAATTTATAAAATTAGGAGGCTTATATTCTAAAGAGTCTAAGGAGTGTATTTCTTACATTTGACAGGTAAAGCCATATTTAAAATATAGTCTCATGGGCAAGAAAGGAGAAAAGATTGAAATATTTAGAGGAACACTCAAGGTTTGGCTCTACTCACTCTCCTCCCTCCAGTGGCCGTTTGTTTTCAGTCAGTAGAAGGCAGTCCATGAGAATCTCTTGATGGACAGGTGATCAGAGTGTACAGGAGGTAATGTGAAAACTTTCTATTGAAATTTGCACCCCATCCCTTAACAAAGAACCAGAAAAACTGTGATTCCTACCTAAAGCACAAATTGGAAAAAAAAATTTACACCTGGATTAATTGCAAACCACCCCATGTCGCAGATGCCATTGGAATGGACTGATGTCTGGTTTTAAACTCTCAAGTGTATGAACATGCCGTATTATGATCCTGCTCAACACTGGATCGACATCCTTATGTTTAGAACTATCTTGCTATCCTGTATGAATACAGCTGATCTGTAGGCATATACAGGCAATTTTGGTTTTCCTTGGTAAAGTGAACCATTCCTGTTGAATTCTAGGACGTTGGGGATATAGAGGTATATTTAGGACTCTGGAGTACAAATAAGCAAAATCCCAGCTTGGAACTAACTTAGTCCAGGAGGGTTTATTGGAAGGTTTCTGGGGATATTTTATATAATCAAAGAAATAGTTGAGCAACAAGCTGTGGAAGTGGGAGAGGTGCCCCTGGGCCTGAGGGACCGTGGCGCCAAGGGTTGGAATGCATCACCCTTGTCTCTGGTCTCCCTCTGGGTCAGTGCCACTTTTTCTCACAGTGAACCAGCTTTTTCTTTGTGGTCAGAAGCTTGACTTGTGATAATCATCCAAATCCCTTTTCTTATAACTTCTGCTACCTGAAAGAGGCTGGTCTCCTTTCCTCAGCTCTGATTTTTTAGAATTACACAGACAAACTGGTTTTATGAAAGCCAGATGCCCATAGATATGCTATTAATGCTCCCAGTGCCCCTAAAAATTGACAGTTTTGAATCAGCACTTTAACTGCCAGTGAGACCTCATACCAGCCAATTTCTCAAACCAGGATTCCTACTTCATTTTGGGGTTCTCTTATAAACCTCCTCTAGATCCCCAACCTCCTAGAGTCAACAAAGATGGGTCACTTTACCAGGGGAAACCAAAATTTTCTGTATGCCTACAGATCAGCTGCTGAAGGTCCACACCCTTATTCATATGGGATAGCAAGATAGTTCCAAACATAAGGATGTTGATCCAGAGTTGAACAGGATCATAATACTGCATGCTCATTGGGCTAAGAAGGTAGAAGTGTTTCATCCTGGGCTTTTTCCACCAGAGGAGCACCGAAGAAAGTAGTTCTCAGGTTCCTAGGGTGGTGAACCTCTGTTCAGAGGTTGCAGGGGTTGGAGTTGAGAATAGAAAATCTGGGCCTTCTTGTGGCTGTATGTCCATACTTTAGTCATGTTTCAGGGTTTCAAAACTATAGACTGCACATAGCACAACTCTAATGTGAGCTTCTGTTCCTTTACCTGAGAGGCTGAAATCCCTTTCCCCTCACATTGTAAGTCTGTTCACTTCTGCAACCAAATTAAGTCCAACTTGGGTCAAATAGCTCTCGAAAATGACAAGTGGAAACAATGGATTCAGTCTTCAAATAGTTGAATTAGTGTGTTCTTGTCCTAGTTTTATTCTGGTGTGGGTAACTGGCCCTGAAAATCAATCTAGGATAGCACTCCAAATTGTGGCTATGATTTGTCAGGGTATAAAAGATTCTAGGATAATATCAATATTCTCCTTTTTATCCTATTCAGAAAAAGATTTCTCAGCCAGTAATTGCAGTGAACCCAGAAGAAGGGGTGATGGTGAGAAGAAAGAATATCAATTAAGGAATGATACATAAAACCCCCGAATATAGGTAACTAATTTCACAATCATTGTGAAGTTACTTTATCTAAAAATAATAAACTATGACATTTAAACGGCAGCTTAAACAGTAATTGAAAAAGTACTAATGCAAAGATTAAAGAGATTCCATTTTTTGGTAGAAAAGATAATACCATTAAGCCAATAGGATGATGGAAAACCAAAAGGATTATCAGCAGAAGGGGTCTTTAATGGGAAGCAGGACAGGTTACATCACAGGATACCTGATGAAGCCAAAAACTCATCAAAATAAAATTTTATCTTGGAATGGAAGCCAAGATGATGGGGTAGAATTGTGGATTCAAGTATGGATTAGTCTACTGTGTAGGACAATATTTGTGATAGTTATAATTAAATGTTTCTCTGAAAGTGCTTGTTTTCTCCTATAAAATAACTGTTGTTGTGTTTTTTGTTTTTTTTTTACTACTTTAGAGCAGAATTTTCAGTTCATGATTGTTACTAAAACTATGTTTCTGGTTTTCGCATAAAGATATCAGCAACCACAAAATAAAGTCAACTCTTTGAAGGTACATATTCAAAAAACCTACCAGACTATTAAGATAATGAAACTGGCCCCTTGGAGGCAAAAGACCCTCAACATTTTGACATAGAATATCCAGAAACTTCACCAGATTAGTATGTGCCTGGCATGGAGAGGATTTTGTTTTTGAATAACTTTTTAGGTATCCCATACAAGGATGCTGAGAATATTCAGTGAGAGCCTGAGAGGAGCTGGATAGTAGGAAGGCATCCAATGGAAATAGAAAGAGAAATGGAGTCTTAGGAGAGTAAACTAGTGATCCTTGCATCTGCCTTTTTTTTTTTTAATATTCTGATTATTTATTTATTTATTTTTTAATTTTAAAATCTTTAATTCTTACATGCGTTCCCAAACATGACCCCCCCTCCCACCTCCCTCCCCACAACATCTCTCTGGGTCATCCCCATGCACCAGCCCCAAGCATGCTGCACCCTACGTCAGACATGGACTGGCGATTCAATTCTTACATGATAGTATATTGGAATTAAGTTCCAAAATGAAATTTTTTTTAATTTGTTAATTATTCATCATATGTATACTAGAAATAATTGTAGTAGGCTCTGGAGATTCAAGTATGAAAAGGCACACCAATACTTCCTCTGCCCTCTGGGGCCCCAAAAACTCTTAAGAAGAGTCAACTTATTTCACCCTTGTGTTCGTCAGGGATCATTTGGTTGCAAGAAACAGAAAGGCACTCAAGTCTCCTAAGCAAAGAGAATTAGTAGATTAGAATCTTGGAAATGGGTCTATCCAAAATCTCTCTCTCTCCTCCTGAGCCTATTCTTTTCTTTACAGAGTGACCTGTAATTGCTTTCCTGATATTCGAGTCTCAGTTTCTCATACTGTAAGACTTTGTAGTTGTAGCACCTGCTGCTGACATAGTCTCTTTGGGTCCAATTCCAAATCAATGAGAAAGAGACTCCCATGGGTAAAATCTACAACACTTATAGATTTCTGCATTCAGCAAACATTTACAGAGTGCTTACTATATGCTAGGCGCTATTCAAGACCTTGGAGTGTCCCAGTGAATAAGACAACAGTCATAACCTCATATACTCACATTTATGGTTGGAGCACAGACAATAAAGAGTTAATTTTATAAAATAAGTTCAAGGATGATAAGTCTTATGAATAAGAATAAATATAGGTAGGAAGCAGAGAATGAAAGGGAAGTGGTATTTTGAAAGCTGTTCTAACAGCATCTGTGAGGAGGTAAGAGTTGAGCAAAGGCCCTATGGAAGTAAGAGAGCAGGCCTTTAGCACATATGGGGAGGAGCATGCTCAGTTAAGGACTAGCAAGAACGGAAGCCCTGAGATGGGCTCTGTAAGGAGATCCCTGAGGCTGAAGCATAACAAACAAAAGGAGTGGCCCACAAGGAGATTCAAGAGGGAAGCAGGAAATAGCCATACAGACTTGGGGAGCCTTTAGAGGGGTTTTAGTGGGACAGTGCCAGGACCCAACTTTTGTTGTACAGTGAAGGTTGGCCAACATCACTGAACAAGTTAGTGGCAGACCCAGGACTGGAGCACAAGGCAGTCTGGTGCCAAGAACTCAAGCTCTTAACCACCATTTGACTCCCTATCATGATGCTTGTTCTCATAGTAAGGTTTCATGAAAGTTTCCAGACAGTCATCAGCGCTTTCAAATACACTGGACTCGCACCTTGAAGGCAATGATAGAAAACATAGCAGTTGAAGCCTTTTTCATATCAAAAAGGCAAATACATCTTTGCTGTGACAACTCCATTCATTTAATTCATCACTGAAAAGAACAACTTTGTTTCAGCTGCAAAATATCTGTGTGTAGTAGTGTTAGTCACTCAGTCGTGTCTGACTCTTTGCAACCCCATGGACTGTAGCCCACCAGGCTCCTTTGTCCATAGAATTCTTCAGGCAAGAATACCAGACTGGGTTGTCATTTCCTCCACCAGGGTATCTTCCGGACCCAGGGATCAAACCTGTGTCTCCTGCATTTCAGGCAGATTCTTTACTGTCTGAGCCACCAGGAAAGCCCATCAAATATCTGTAGTACTACACAAAATAGGTCTCTCTCCATCCCCTAATATTCAGTCATCTTCCTTCTATCATCCACGAACAACATACAGATTACCTTTTTTAAGATTACCTTTTTCTTTTCCACATTTGCAGATTGTTTTTAAGGAAGAGGGAGAAAAAAAAAAAAGCATTTAACCAGGGTCATATATAGCAAGGTAGTGATTGTGCTGGCAAGAGCATTTCAGAAAGGATGTGAGAAAATAATATGCAAATGGTTGCCTTTTCTCAGGATACTCAGGTGATGCTAATGATAAAGAATCCACTTGCCAATGCAGGAGATGCAAGAGATAACGGGTTCCCTCCCTGGGTCAGGAAGATCCCCTGAAGAAGGGAATGGCAACCCACTCCAATATCCTTTCCTGGAGAACTTCATGAACAGAGGAGCCTAGAGAGCTACAGTCCATTTGGTTGCAAAGACTCAGACACAACTGAGCGACTGCGCACACAAGGATACTCTGTTTTCAGGGATCTTCTCTGTAGAGAACATTAAGAAAATTTGAACTTGATTTCTTTAAAATAATCTTCAACATTGATGTCTTTTGTTAAGGAGTGAATTTGTTTACATGGTGCATGTTCAGCATAAAACATTGTGTAGTTTAAAACACAGAACACATAAGATACCAATGCTTTTCTTCAAATTATAGGACAACTTTGATGGATCAATTCCAACTGACCAGAGCTTTAATTTACTTAAATTGCTGCCCTGTTTTATTTGTATGAGGAAGAGTTAGATAATGTGGCAACAACTTTATTATAAATAACCTCATTCCTTGATGCTAAATAATGGGTGACAGGGTATAGCTCTCTCTCTCTCTCTCTCTCTCTCTCTCTCTCTCTCTCTCTCTCTCTCTCTCTCTCTCTCTCTCACACACACACACACACACACACACACACACAGATTCAGTCCAGTCAAAGCTTCTGGCAACAAGGTTAAGTGGTTAAAACTGATACATAATTGAATTCATACATTCACTTATTCATTCAATAAGCATTATTTGAGTGCCTACTACATTTCAGGCACTGAAGAAAAAATTCTGGATTTAATAAAGATCTTTCTGTCATGAAACTTAACATTCTAAGATAAACATTCTACATTTAAAAAGTAAACAAATACATTCTAGAAATAAATATGTAGTGTATCAATTAGTGATAAGTGCTATGATGAAAAAAGTAAATGCAAAGGTGATAGAGTAAGGGGATAATGTGAAATTATTTTTATCAAGGATGGTTATAGGTGGGCTCTCTGATTAGGTGACATTTGAGCAGAGATCTCATCAAGACTAAGACATGATCAGAGAGAAGGTTGCTTAGCCACCATATTCTGCTAAGCCAAGGAAGAGGATGGGCCATTTCAGGAATTATACCAACAAGATTTTTAAATAACACATTCAGTTCAGTCCAGTTCAATCACTCAGTCGTGTCTGACTCTTTGTGACCCCATGAATCTCAGCATGCCAGGCCTCCCTGTCCATCACCAATTCCCAGAGTTTACCCAAACTCATGTGCATCAAGTTGGTGATGCCATTCAGCCATCTCATCCTCTGTCATCCCCTTCTCCTCCTGCCCACAGTCCCTCCCAGCATCAGGGTCTTTTCTAATGAGTCAGCTCTTAGCATGAGGTGGCCAAAGTACTGGAGTTTCAGCCTCAGCATCAGTCCTTGCAATGAACACCCAGGACTGGTCTCCTTTAGGATGGACTTGTTGGATCTCCTTATAGTCCAAGGGACTCTCAAGACTCTTCTCCAGCACCAGAGTTCAAAAGCGTCAATTCTTCGACACTCAGCTTTCTTTACAGTCCAACTCTCACATCCGTACATGACCACTGGAAAAACCATAGCCTTACAAATAGCTGTGAAAAGAAGAGAGGCAAAAAGCAAAGGAGAAAAGGAAAGATAAAAGCATCTGAATGCAGAGTTCCAAAGAATAACAAGAAGAGATAAGAAAGCCTTCTTCAGCAATCAATGCAAAGAAATAGAGGAAAACAACAGAATGGGAAAGACTAGAGATCTCTTCAAGAAAATTAGAGATACCAAGGGAGCATTTCATGCAAAGATGGGCTCGATAAAGGACAGAAATGGTATGGACCTAACAGAAGCAGAAGATATTAAGAAGAGGTGGCAAGAATACATGGAAGAACTGTACAAAAAAGATCTTCACGACCCAGATAATCATGATGATGTGATCACTCACCTAGAGCCAGACATCTTGGAATGTGAAGTCAAGTGGGCCTTAGAAAGCATCACTATGAGCAAAGCTAGTGGAAGTGATGGAATTCCAGTGGAGCTATTTCAAATCCTGAAAGATGATGCTATGAAAGTGCTGCACTCAATATGCCAGCAAATTTGGAAAACTCAGCAGTGGCCACAGGACTGGAAAAGGTCAGTTTTCATTCCCATCCCAAAGAAAGGCAATGCCAAAGAATGCTCAAACTATCACACAATTGCACTCATCTCACATGCTAGTAAAGTAATGCTCAAAATTCTCCAAGCCAGGCTTCAGCAATATGTGAACCATGAACTTCCAGATGTTCAAGCTGGTTTTGGGAAAGGCAGAGGAACCAGAGATCAAATTGCCAACATCCGCTGGATCATGGAAAAAGCAAGAGAGTTCCAGAAAAACATCTATTTCTGCTTTATTGACTATGCCAAAGCCTTTGACTGTGTGGATCACAAGAAACTGTGGAAAATTCTGAAAGAGATGGGAATATCAGACCACCTGACCTGCTTCTTGAGAAACCTATATGCAGGTCAGAAAGCAACAGTTAGAACTGGACATGGAACAACAGACTGGTTGCAAATAGGAAAAGGAGCACATCAAGGCTGTATACTGTCACCCTGCTTATTTAACTTATATGCAGAGTACATCATGAGAAACGCTGGACTGGAAGAAGCACAAGCTGGAATCAAGATTGCTGGGAGAAGTATCAATAACCCCAGATATGCAGATGACACCACCCTTCTGGCAGAAAGTGAAGAGGAACTAAAAAGCCTCTTGATGAAAGTGAAAGAGGAGAGTGAAAAAGTTGGCTTAAAGCTCAACATTCAGAAAACGAAGATCATGGCATCTAGTCCCCTCACTTCATGGGAAACGGATGGGGAAACAGTGGAAACAGTGTCAGACTTTATTTTGGGGGCTCCAAAATCACTGCAGATGGTGACTGCAGCCATGAAATTAAAAGACACTTACTCCTTGGAAGAAAAGTTATGACCAACCTAGATAGTATATTCAAAAGCAGAGACATTACTTTGCCGACTAAGGTCCGTCTAGTCAAGGCTATGGTTTTTCCAGTGGTCATGTATGGATATGAGAGTTGGACTGTGAAGAAGGCTGAGTGCTAAAGAATTGATGCTTTTGAACTGTGGTGTTGGAGAAGGCTCTTGAGAGTCCCTTGGACTGCAAGGAGATCCAACCAGTCCATTCTGAAGGAGATCAGCCCTGGGATTTCTTTGGAAGGAATGATGCTAAAGCTGAAGCTCCAGTACTTTGGCCACCTCCTGTAAAGAGTTGACTCATTGGAAAAGACTCTGATGCTGGGAGGGATTGGGGGCAGGAGGATAAGGGGACAACCGGGGATGAGATGGCTGGATTGCATCACGGACTCGATGGACATGAGTCTGAGTGAACTCCGAGAGATGGTGATGGACAGGGAGGCCTGGCGTGCTGCGATTCATGGGGTCGCAAAGAGTCGGACACGACTGAACGACTAAACTGAACTGAACTGACTAGATGGACCTTTGTTGGCAAAGTAATGTCTCTGCTTTTTAATATGCTATCTAAGTTTGTCATAACTTTTCTTCCAAGGAGTAAGCGTCTTTTAATTTCATGGCTGCGATCACCATCTGCAGTGACTATGGAGCCCCCAAAATAAAGTCTGACACTGTTTCCACTGTTTCCCCATTTGTTTCCCATGAAGTGAGGGGACCAGATATGATCTACATTTTCTGAATGTTGAGCTTTAAGCCAACTTTTTCACTCTCCTCTTTCACTTTCATCAAGAGGCTTTTTAGCTCCTCTTCACTTTCTGCCAGAAGGGTGGTGTCATCTGCATATCTTAGGTTATTGATATTTCTTCTGGCAATCTTTTTTTTTTTTCCTTCCGGCAATCTTGATTCCAGCTTGTGTTTCTTCCAGCCCAGTATTTCTCATGATTTACTCTGCATATAAGTTAAATAAGCAGGGTGACAGTATACAGCCTTGATGTGCTCCTTTTCCTATTTGCAACCAGTCTGTTGTTCCATGTCCAGTTCTAACTGTTGCTTTCTGACCTGCATATAGGTTTCTCAAGAAGCAGGTCAGGTGGTCTGATATTCCCATCTCTTTCAGAATTTTCCACAGTTTCTTGTGATCCACACAGTCAAAGGCTTTGGCATAGTCAATAAAGCAGAAATAGATGTTTTTCTGGAACTCTCTTGCTTTTTCCATGATCCAGCGGATGTTGGCAATTTGATCTCTGGTTCCTCTGCCTTTCCCAAAACCAGCTTGAACATCTGGAAGTTCATGGTTCACATATTGCTGAAGCCTGGCTTGGAGAATTTTGAGCATTACTTTACTAGCATGTGAGATGAGTGCAATTGTGTGATAGTTTGAGCATTCTTTGGCATTGCCTTTCTTTGGGATGGGAATGAAAACTGACCTTTTCCAGTCCTGTGGCCACTGCTGAGTTTTCCAAATTTGCTGGCATATTGAGTGCAGCACTTTCATAGCATCATCTTTCAGGATTTGAAATAGCTCAACTGGAATTCCATCACCTTCACCATTAACCTTCTGTTAATTAGAAAATCCAGTTAGCCAAATTCCTTCTAATCCAGTTTCCTGGGCATTGCAGTCATAGAATGGCAACAATATATACATTTAAGGATCATTAATAATCTCTCCAGAGATCTGCTAAGCAGTGGGAAAAGAATAATTTTTAAAATCACTGAAGAGAGGGGACCTTGTAATTGGTTCCGAACTCTGTCTCTTAGTGGTTTTGAGTCAATTGGTTAACTTACCCAGGTTTCACTTTATCTATGGAAAAATGACAATAATGACTACCTTTGGACTGGCTATGAGGATTAAATCAAATGCTATTTTAAGATATAGGCACCTTGGAAGTACCTAAGAATATGTTAATCTTATTCCCCCAAGGTCACTGGAGAATTACTAACCCATGAAGTGTGTCACAGAACAATGCAATAAGCATAGAATTTTATTTTTCAGAAACAGAATTGTATATCTTAAGATGTCCGAGAAACCAGTGGTTCAAATGCACTTAAGATTTATTGAAATTGTTATTCTACTACATTATAAGTATCAGTCTCCCATATAGACTACTTGTTCAAAGTCTCTTATTCCAGCTAAATATCAGATCAACAGACAATAATGAGGAGTATCCTGCCTGGAATTTGACACTGAACCCTAAGACTATGACAACCAGTCAAGTGTGCTAGGCATCCCCAGCCTATGATGGTCAGCAATATTAACATTTCCCCTTGGTCCAAGGGGATGGGTCCAATAAGCTGGGCATCCATGTGTTTCTACGTAACATTCATTACAACAATTTTGGAAACTCGTTGTGTGCTTCCTTGAATTTCCCTAAAATAGAATGAATGGGACAGTCTCAGTTCTATTCTAAACTCACTGTATGGTATTCTTCCTTTTATTGTACACTTGTAGCATTAGACTTAGAAGAAAATCCTTGTATTCTGTCTAGTATTTAGTGTTCCATGTGATGGTTTCTTTATTATATATGACTGGGCTATTATCTAATTTCAGATAGTTATTTCAGGAAGCTAGTAGTGTGAGAGCTACAGGGTGCACATTACTTTTTCCAAAATTACTTCAAATTTTCCGTGAAAAAAATCTAGCAAATCAAGATTGAACCACTGTTGAACATCATCCTGCTATCTCTATCCTAAAACCTTTCTCCAGAGCTTCATACCATTTTCACATGTGTGATGTCAGGATTTCTCAAAATGCAGAGGTAAGTTCTTGCCACATTATAAGCCCACTTTTAGCATGAGCATGAACTCTACCTGAGCTCATATTAATATTATGTATATACTTGGAATGAATCCCACTGATTCTGACATCTGAGAATTTGCTCTAGTATGACAGGCCTTGGAAAGGAATCAGCCAGCTTCTAGGGAAACCAGAGTGCCTGATTTTTGCCTTCTATTTCAGTAGCCCTGTGTGCTTACTACCCCCAGAATTAAGCTTACACAGCATTTTCTAGGATATTAACTTACATAATCTCTGCAAGTCAATGTGAAGGGAATTACCATCACTATTTTACAATGAGAAAGTACAAAGCTGAAGAGGTTACAGCTAGGAAATGTCAGCTGGAACTGGAATCCCTGCCCTCGGTATTCAAATTTCCTGTTCTCTTCCCTCCACTAAGATCTTTCAGTTCCTGTGTCCTATATATAAACATATTCGTATTCATCAGTTCATTACATCAGCTACTGACTTTTCCTGTTCATGCTATTTTATCTGATCACAAGACTCTGATTTTCAGGTAGCTGATGGGCCATGAGTCTTCAAAAAATTTCTAAAGTCCAAAATCGACTCCCTATTAAGAAGATGGGAAGAAGATTTGTAGATAATACAAATTATGTCAGGACACATGTAGTTCTGGTACTTAATAGCAAAAGAAGACATTTAATTTTATCTTAAATTCCTTTGTAAGATTTACATTAAACCCTTCCTACTGTTTAAAACCTATCCTGTTCATCCCAAACCATAGTGAAATCCTTCAAAATTTACTATCTATGCCATTCACTTGTATTTCAAAATGAATGCCATATGTACCTATTATTGTTTCATTATTATTTATTTTTTCATATAAGAATTGCCTCTAGGGGCTAAGCTTATAGAAAGAAAGCAGGGGCTATATCTTAAAGTTTTCTTGGCTCCTTAGATTTAAGGTTACCTATGTGCTGTGCTTAGTCACTCAGGTGTGTCCAACTCTTGCGGCACCATGGACTGTAGCCCACAAGGCTCCTCTGTCCATAGGGATTCTCTAAGCAGGAATACTGGAATGGTTTGCCAGCCCACCTGGGATCTTCCCAACCCAGGGATTGAACCCAGGTCTCCTGCATTATAGGCAGATCCTTTATCAGCTGAGCTACCCGGGAAGCCCAAGGTTGCCTGTAAGTGTACTTATTTTTAAATGGGCCAGGGATAACATATTGTTACAGCCATGATAATTGGCTAACATTAATCTGATTTTGTTGGGTGGTCATGTGATCCAGAAATGACAATGAGATATAAGTAGATTAGGTCTGGCAAAGCTTTTGTTTCATTTTTGGATGGGTAGGGAGAAAAGAACTTGCTTACTCATTCCTTCTCTTTCTTCCTGACCTGAATATGGACATATGGCCTGGTCCTGGGGCTGCCATCATGTGACATGAGGCACAAAGCAATAGATTGGAGAGAACAGCCGAATATGGTAGGAGAGAAAAATAGAAAAATTCTGTCTTTGATGACATCAATGAATAGCTGCTTCAGTACCAGTAGCTATCTCCCTCTAGTCTTCTTATTAATGAGATATTATATGTCTGTATTGTTTATGCCATTTTAAACTTAGACTATATATTTAATACTCAAGTTGAAGCACACATCTTTCTTGAACTTCCTAAGACACACACTGAATTATGGTGAAAAATATATTCAAATTGTATCCCCACATTAAATGCAAAATTAGATTTCAATATGGTTGAAATGGTTGAAAGTGTTAGTCACACAGTCATGTTCAACTCTGTGACCCCATGGATTGCAATCTGCCAGGCTCCTCTGTCCATGGGATTCTCCAGGCAAGAATACTGGAGTGGGTTGCCATTCCCTTCTACAGGGAATCTTTCTGACCCAGGGACTGAACCCAGGTTTCCTACATTGCAGGCAGATTCTTTACTGTCTGAGCCACCAGGGAAGCCCTGAGAATACTGGAGTGGAGTGCTATTTCCTACTTCAGGGGATCTTACCAACCTTGGGATTGAACCTGCATCTCTTGCACTTCCTACATTGGCAGGCAGATTCTTTACCACTAGAGCCACCAGGGAATCCCCCTTTAATGTCTACTGAGGCTGAAATGCCAAATCCTAATTCAGTGAAAACAATTATATAACAGATATAGGGCCATGGGTATTTATAGTTTGTTGTTGTTGTTGAGCTTTGAAGTCATATAAGCAATATGTAACATTTTTTATTTCTTCTTATAAGGAATTTTGACCCATCTAGGTTGCCATACAATGAATGGAGGATAAAACATAGTTCCCCTATGTATAATTTTAAGTTTCATAATAGAAACAAATCACTGTATTTATGGAAACTTCCCAGAATATTGCCATGGAGGAAAGAGGTTTTAGGGTCTGAATTTACCTACTTTACCAGTCTTCTTTGATTCCATTAATTAAATCATTACTTCACTCTGCCTTTTTCTTGGTTATATGAAGTTTGGAGAATGTCATTTAGTTGGTTTTTAGTCTATCAGACAAAACCAGCTGGTCAATTGCTGAATTAGAGAGAAAGGAAATACTGACTCAATCCATTTGAGCAGAGAGCAGCGTGGGCAGGGAGGGTCAACCTTACACATCTTTTATTGCAGAATAGTTTCAAATCTCTTGAGACTGGATGAGTGGGAGAGAATGTATTATGCTTCTGAAGTAGAAGCTATCTAGGAGGACAGGAAAACAACCCTTTAGTGCAGAAAAGGATTGAGAGTCTGCTTTCCACACAGGCCGCCATTTGACCATTTTGGTTTCTGTGCAGCAACTGGAGGTTTCTGAGCTTTAAGAATCTACAGTCATTAACACAAAACTGGAACTAATCTTAGCCTTGGCATTTTGTCTGGAGAACAGAATTGGCCCTGTGATCCATAAGTGACTCACTGAGGAAATACTTGGGCATGCTGCACAACATGAGGGTAATATTTTAACAACAGACAAACATGTATTACATGAGGAAGAATCATAAATGAAAGGAAAATAAATTAAGGAGTCAAGAAACCAGAGGGAGGCTTCACAGCAAGAGGCAGATACCATTACCCTGGAAGTGAAACGCCAGCACTTTGGAAACAAAACATATGTGCTGCAATCATCAATGAACTCGAAATGAGACTTAAGAAATAACCACACCAGTTTGCCTTCACTTCCTTTTGTGCTTGCCGCATGCCAAATAGTTGAATATAAAATTTCCTAATGGATGTAAGAGCATTTTATAAATTAAATGCTCTGAAAATATAAACTATTAGCATCATTACTGGGGAAGAGGAGACCACCATGTTACTCGGGTTATGATGTCTAATAGCCAAATAGTTTTCCCAGAAGGAAGCAATGAAACTCGAAACAAAATTAAAAAAAAAAAAAAAAGATTCGGTGTTTGGTCTTGAACCGGGTTACCAATGAGAATCTCTTTTTAACATAAAGTGTGTTAGAACTGTAGTGACCATGAAGGAAAATGTTGGTATTTTTCTGCAGTATTTCAGAGGAGCTGAAATAATCTGAGCCACGACCCACAGCACCTAGGACAGGGTTGGCAAATAAGCAACATATTGCCTTTCTCCCTCTCCTGCTCATGGAAGACACTGGTAGTCTATCACGGCATTCTGCTGATCTCATCAGCAACCTTAGAATTCTTGTCCACACAGCCTTCCAAGAAGCAAAAATGAACTAATCAGTACGCTGAGCTGAAAACCCAATTGCTGTCTTGGGCCTAGATGGTCTAGAGTGCTGTTTTAGTTCTCTACCCAGTCTGTTAGTGGAGTGGCTCCAATTCTGTGGAACACATCAAAAGGAGATACCCATTTAAGGAATATTGTGTCAGTGATAACAAACATCAAGAGCAACAATAATGATAATAATATCTACCATTCAGTTAGCCCTTACTGTGCTCCAAGAACTTGTTGCAGTGCTTTATGTAGTTTTATTAGCTCCATCTTACAGATGAGAGAAGCCAAGACAGAGTAAGTGAATAACTTGTCAAGACTCAGGGGATTTAAACCCAGTTCTCTCTGACTCCAGGGCCCACACTGTTAACCAGGTTATGAACAGAACTTGAGGCAAAACAAGGGACTTTATCACATGGTTCATTATCTGCATCCATATTAGACCCTCCTGTGAAGTAGAAGAGGAATTCTCCTTCTCCTTTTTCTTAAGGTAGCCAGTGGCTCTGGTCCACCACCTGAGAAATTGACATTTCTGGAAGTTACTCTAGACATTATAGAGAGAAATCCAGTCATCATAGACTTCAAAGTACTTATTTAAAATCAGCAAAGTTCACAAAGTTTATACAAAAAGATTTTTGCAGGAAATGAAGATGTCATTTCTGTTTTCTCTGTTCTGTGTGTACAGTCATCCTCCCCCTTATCCCGACCCTAGGGCATGGCCATTTATCACAAAGGCGGAGCGTGCACAGATCTCAGTCAGGGCACAAAGGTCTTCAAATGCAGGGGGAAAACCAATCAGACTTTCTGGAGTTTCAAGAGCTATTTTAATAAGCAATCTCTTAGAAAATGAGAATTTTATACAGATACTAGATAATACTCCAGTCTTGGTCACATCCGGGACACGACTCAAGTTTGATCTTTCCGGAAGCATTATTATGGACATGGGAACATGACCGGGGGCGGGGGGAACAGAGTTTTATAGTTTTCCAAGTCTTGCTGTAGCAAATAAAGACAAAATTAAGACAACCAACTTGAAATTGTTGATACATTTCGCCTTATCACTGAAACCCAAAGTCTTTAGGACCCATCATCTTTAGGATTTCCTGCTGTTCAACAGAGATTACTCCAAGTGTGATAATGAGGTTGTTCCCAGAGAATAATTATTGAGTCATTTGCTTATTACTGAACTTTAGTAGGACCAGGTAAACCTCTTCTGACAGAGTAGGAAAAATTGTTTTTAGTAACTTCATCTTTATTTCTGGTCTACTTTTTTCTCTGTGTCCCCTCATCTCTGCCCTGAACTCCCAGCCCAATCCCACCTCTATCTGTGGCTCAAGATTCTTTGCTGCTTCTAATCCCTTTTTCTATCTCTCCTTTAGAGTTCTCATCAAAATTTATCTTCCCCGAGTCCCTCCCCTTTAAGTCTTGCTCTTTGCTAAAGAACCAAAAGATCTAGTCGAAATATTGATCCAGATTTAATAACCTTAATATTTCTAGCAGCATGTTAGGGCTTGTGGGAAAATGAATTGGAGGAGAGAGAAAAGTGCTTTTTGGTTCTTACCTGTTAATAAAAACCAAACTAGGAAGACAGCCCTCTGACTATGAATAGGGCCAGTACCAGTGCTGAATTGAGGTGGACTGAGGGCTTCCAATCTGTCCCTTTCTAGCACTGAGTTTCTTACACCGAAATGACAAAAGAGATAAAAGATTCCCTACCTAAGCACACCGTGAGCCACGTCCCCCAACCATCCTACACTTCCGACTGGAAATGATGCGCACAACTAATAAGCTAGAGGCAGAGGTCACTACCAAACCCCCACCAACCCCAAGCTTCCGTGTGTCTATGCTGCAGTGTGGAGAGCAGCAGTCCCTGTCATGCAGGGGACATCTGTGACTGGAGTGGCAGTTGAGCCATTGAGAGGAACAATCACAAGGCCCTGCTGACGTCAATACTTGGAAAAGAGCTCTGCCTGTTTTAAAAAGCTGCTGTCCATTGTATTAAGCAACATCACTTAAAATAATCGAGGTGATCTATACGTGTAATAATAGCCAAAGTACTTGTACTTTCTGCTCCTGCTTCACAAATGCGTGAATGCAGTGAGCTAACCAGAGTTGCTATGCTCAGAAAGATTATTACAAGAGAGTTTTTCTCTGCTCCTGTCTGTCTCTGCTTGTTGCTTCTGATCTTGACTATTATTTCTTGTCTTTAATTTTATTTATAAAATATTGATTTAAAAATCTTGAAAGAAATTTAAAATATTCATGGACATGTACTCAGGAATTGATCTTTATGCAACAAAAATGAGAAAGTAGATGGGGGTGGGGTTTATAGTAGAAGGAACACTGTGTTTGTATCAAACAGACCTAAATTCTACTTTCTTTAACCAAATATGAACCTGAAGGATGTGTGTTCTTTTTGGAAATACTAACCGACTGCCCAGTGGACATGCTTGTCATATACTGTTTCACACTCTTCACAGTGCAAATGTTATTTCTATTACCAGTGGAGATAACAAGTTTTCAAATGGTTAATAGCTATTGTTTCTCTAGCACCTACTATGTGCCAGGTGATTTATCAGTAAATCCTGCTAGTAATCTCATGCTATAGGTAAGCAAGTAGATTTTGAACTAGAAGAGTGGAGCCAAAATTTAAATGCAGGCATGTTGAGTCCACATCCAAATGCTCTTAACTGCTAAACCCAGGTATTAAATACTGTGTAGTGCAGTTGTAGGGGCTTCCCTGGAGGCTCAGATGGTAAAGAGTCTGCCTGCAATGCGGGGGACGTGGGTTCGATTCCTGGGTCGGGAAGATCCCCTGGAGAAGGAAATGGCAATCCACTCCAGCACTCTTGCCTGGAAAACCCCATGGACGGAGGAGCCTGATAGGCTACAGTCCATGGGGTCGCTAGGAGTCGGACACGACTGAGCGACTTCACTTCACTAGTGCAGTTGTAAAGTCCTTCTGTAGTTCAAGTTGACTGATCTGTCTTCAAATCCCATTGTTGTTTCTTTTATTAAACATGTGACCTTTTGTCAAGTTACTTACTCTCTTCCAAAAAATTGTTTGATACTCATGTGATATTGTTCTGTGTGCCTTTGTGTTTCATATTTTTCATTAGTATTACTCATTTGTATCTGAAATGCCAAGAACAAATTTGTGTTCCATTTTCGCTATTTGTTATATTCGCATCCGGTGAAATTGACTTTTTTGATGTATGTATTCTATGCACTTTAACACACATATAGATTCCTAAAACCTTCACCACAAACAGTTATGAAATATGTCCATCACCATCAAAATTCCCTGTGCTGCCCCTTTTTAATCACAGCCTCCTCCTAAACTTATCTTCTGGCCAGCTTCAATCATTTCTCTGTCATCTTTGTTTTTTCTTTTCTAGAATATCATATAATAGGAATCATACAGTAAGTATGACTAGTTTGAGAGTATTTTCTTTCACTGAGTGTAATGTCTTTAATGTTCATCCGTGTTGTTGAGTGTATCACTAATTCATTCCTTTTTATTACTGGGTGGTATTTCATTGTACCACAATTTGTTTTTCCATTGACATGTTGAACGATATTTGGCTTGTTTTCAGTTTTTGGCAACAAAAACTTTTATGAATAGAGCTACTATTAATATTCAAGTATAAATTTTTATGGGAACATAATTTTTGTTTCTTTAGGAATGCAACTGCTAGACCATAAGTTAAGTGTATGTTTAACATTAAAAGAAACTACTGAGCTATTTTTCATAGCTAGTGTACCATTTTTTTCATTACTACCAGCAATATACAGCAGTTCCAGTTGTTCTGCATTCTTATCAGCACTTGGTATTGTCAGTATTTTTTGGTTTAGTTACGCTAGTAGGTGTGGTGTTATCTCATCGTGGTATTCACTTCCATTTCCGTAACAGTTTATGGTGTTGGGTATCTTTTTCCTGTCCTTATATGCCATCTGTGTACCATCTTAGGTGAGGCATAGTTCAGGTCCTTCACATATTCTTTAATTGGGAAGTTTATTACTGTTGAACTTTGAGAGTTGTTTATATAGTCTGGGTACAAGTCCTTTGTCAAATATGTAACTTGCAAATATTTCCCCCAGCATATAACTTGGCTTTTCATTCTCTTAACAGTGTGTTTCACAGAGCAAAATTTTTTTCACGTTAATGAAGTCTGGCTTCTCCTTTTTTTTTTAATTTAATGGGTCATACTTTTTGTGTCATATTTAAGAATGTTTTTCCTAACTTCACATCAGGAAGATCTTTTGTGTTTTCTTTTAAAAATTTTATAGTTTTATATTTCACACTGAAGCATATCTTTAATATTTTGGATAATTTTATTTGTCCTCTGCCATAAGACTTATGTCATGGTCACTTTTTTTTGTTTTGGTTTTTGCTTATGGGTATCTGGGCTTCCCTTGTGGCTGAGTGGTAAAGAATCCACCTGCAGCAGATTCTTGCAAGTTCAGTCCCTGGAGAAGGAAATGGCAACCCACTCCAGAATTCTTGCCTGGAGAATTCCATGGGCAGAGGAGCCTAGTAGGCTACAGACCATGGGGTCGCAAAGTGTTGCACACAAATAACACTTTCACTTTCAGTCAGTTTTTGTTTGCACATTTTATTTTAAAAATAACTTAAGTGTCCATTGATGGATGAATGAAAAAGAAGAATATATGTATGGATGTAACATACAGTGGAAGTGACAAATATATTCAAGGGATTAAATCTGATAGACAGAGTGCCTGAAGGACTACAGATGGAGCTCCGTGACATTGTACAAGAGGCGGTAATCAAAACCATCCCCAAGAAAAAGAAATGCAAAAAGGCAAAATGGTTGTCTGAGGAGGTCTTACAAATAGCTTTGAAAAGAAGAGAAGTGAAAGGCAAAGGAGAAAAGGAAAGATATATCCATCAGAATGCAGAGTTCCAAAGAATAGCAAGGAGAGATAAAAAAGCCTTCCTCAGTGATCAATGCAAAGAAATAGAGGAAAACAATAGAATGGGAAGACTAGAGATGTCTTCAAGAAAATTAAAGATACCAAGGGAACATTTCATGCAAAGGTGGGCACAATAAAGGACAGAAATGGTATGGATCTAACAGAAGCAGAAGATATTAAGAGGTGGCAAGAATATGCAGAAGAACTATACAAAAAAGATCTTCATGGCCAAGATAGCTATGATGGTATGATCACTTACCTGGAACCAAGCATTCTGGAGTGCAAGGTCAGATGGGCCTTGGGAAGTATCACTATGAGCAAAGCTAGTGGAGGTGATGGAATTCCAGCTGAGCTATTCTAAATCCTGAAAGATGATGCTGTGAAAGTGCTGCACTCAATATGCCAGCAAATTTGGAAAACTCAGCAGTGGCCACAGGACTGGAAAAGGTCAGTTATCATTCCAATCCCAAAGAAAGGCAATGCCAAAGAACGTTCAGACTACCCCGCAGTTGTACTCATCTCACACGCTAGCAAAGTAATGCTCAAAATTCTCCAAGCCAGGCTGCAATAGTATGTGAACCATGAACTTCCAGATGTTCAAGCTGGATTTAGAATGGGCAGAGGAACCAGAGATCAAATTGCCAACATCTGTTGAATCATAAAAAAAGCAAGAGAATTCCAGAAAAACATTTGCTTCATTGACTATACTACAGCCTTTGACTGTGTAGATCACAACAAACTGGAAAATTCTTAAAGATGTGGGAATACAAAACCGCGTTACCTGCCTCCTAAGAAATCTGTATGCAGGTCAAGAAGCAACAGATAGAACCAGACATGAAACAACCAACTGGTTCCAAATTGGGAAAGGAGTATGTCAAGGCCATATATTGTCATCCTACTTATTTAGCATAGATACAGAGTACATCATGCGAAATGCTGGGCTGGATGAAGCAAAAGTTGGAATCAAAATTGCCAGGAAAAATATCAATAACCTCAGATATGCAGATGACACCACCCTTATGGAAGAAAGTGAAGGGGAACTAAAGAGCCTCTTGATGAAAGTGAAAGAGAATGAAAAAGCTGGCTTAAAACTCAATATTCAAAGAGTGAAGAGCATGGCATCTGGTTGCATCACTTCCTGGCCAATAGATGGGGAAACAATGAAAACAGTGACAGACTTTATTTTCTTGTGCTCCAAAATCACTGCAGATGGTGACTGCAGCCATGAAATTAAAAGACGCTTACTCCTTGGAAGAAAGCTATGACCAACCTAGATAGCATATTAAAAAGCAGAGACATTACTATGCCAACAAAGGTCCATCTAGTCAAAGCTATTGTATTTCCAGTAGTCATGTATGGAGGTAAGAGTTGGACCATAAAGAAAGCTGAACATCAAAGAATTGATGCTTTTGAACTGTGGTGCTGGAGAAGACTCTTGAGAGCCCCTTGAACTGCAAGGAGATCAAACCAGTCAAACCTAAAAGAAATAAGTCCTGAATATTCATTGGAAAGACTGACGCTGAAGCTGAAGCTCTGGTACTTTGGCCACCTGATGTGAAAAACTGACTCATTGGAAAGACCCTGATGCTGGGAAAGATTCAATGCAGGAGGAGAAGGGGAGGACAGAGGATGAGATGGTTGGATGGCATCACTGACTTGATGGATATGAGTTTGAGCATGCTCCAGGAGTTGGTGATGGAGAGGGAATTCTGGCATGCTGCAGTCCATGGGGTCACAAAGAGTAGGACACAACAGAGTGACTGAATGGAACTGATACACACACATATACTGACACAATGCAATACTGTTGTGGTGGTTGTTGTTCAGTCCTAAGTCATGTCTGCTTCTTTGTGACCCCATGGATTGTTGCATACCAGGCTCTCCTGTCCTAAACCATTTCCTGGAGTTTGCTCACATTCATGTGCATTGATTCAGTGATGCTATCTAACCATCTCATCCTCTGCTGCCCCCTTCTCTTGCCCTCAATCTTTCCCAGCATCAGGGTCTTTTGCAATGAGTCTGCTCTTTGCATCAGGTGGTCAAAGTATTGGAACTTCAGCTTCAGCATCTGTCCTTCCAATGAATATTCAGGGTTGATTTCCTTTAGTGGGTTTGATCTCCTTTAATGGGTTTGATCTCCTTTCTGTCCAAAGGACTCTCAAGAGTCTTTTCCAGCACCACAATTTCAAAGCATCAATTCTTTGGTGCTCTGCCTTCTTTATGGTCCAACTCTTACATCCATACCTGACTACTGGAAAAACCATAGCTTTAACAATATGGACCTTTGTCAGCAAAGTGATGTCTCTGCTTTTTAATACACTGTAGAGGTTTGTCATAGCTTTCCTTCCAGCGAGCAAGTGCCTTTTAATTTCATGGTTGCAGTCACCATCTGCAGTGATTTTGGAGCCCAAGAAAATAAAATCTGTTACTGCTTCCACTTCTTCCCCTCCTATTTGCCATGCAGTGATGGGACAACATGCCATAATCTTAGTTTTTTGAATGTTGAGTTTTAAATCAACTTTTTCACTCTCCTCTTTCACCTTCATCTGAGGCTCTTTAATTTCTCTTAACTCTCTGCCATTAAAGTAGTATCATCTTCATGTCTGTTGTTGTTGGTATTTCTCCCAGCATTCTAGATTCCAGCTTGTGATTCATCCAGCCCAGCGTACTCTGCATGTGAGTGAGGTGAGTGAAAGTCACTCAGTCATGTCCGACTCTTTGTGACCCCCATCTACTATACAGTCCATGAAATTCTCCAGGCAAGAATACTGGAGTGGGTAGTCATTCCCTTCTCCAGGGCATCTTCCAAGCCCAGGAAGCAAACCAAGGTCTCCTTCATTGCAGGTGAATTCTTGACCAGCTGAGCCACCAGGAAGTCAAATAAGCAGGGTGGTAATATATAGCCTTGTCGTACTCCTTTCCCGATTTTGAACCAGTCCATTGTTTCATGTCTGGTTCTAATTGTTGCTTCCTGATGCACATAAGCTTCCTCAGGAGACAGGTAAGGTGTTCTGGTATTCCCATATGTTAAAGAATTTTCCACAGTTTGTTGTGATCTGCAAAGTCAAAGGCTTTAGCATAATCAATGAAGCAGAAGTAGATGTTTTTCTGGAATTCCTTGCTTTCTCCCAATTTCCTTGCTTTTTCTTGAATGTTGGCAATTTGCTCTCTGGTTTCTCTGCCTTTTCTAAACTCAGCTGGTACCTCTAGAAGTTCTCAGTTCATATACTGCTAAAGACTGCTTCTGCTGCCTAGCTGTTTTCAATCATGTTCGACTCTGTGCGACCCAGTATATGGTAGCCCACCAGGCTCCTCTGTCCATGGAGATTCTCCAGGCAAGAATACTAGAGTGGGTTTCCATGCCTTCCTCCAGGGTATCTTCCCAACTCAAGGATCGAACCCAGTTCTCTTGCATTGCAGGTGGATTCTTTACTATCTCAGAAGGATTTGGGGCATGACCTTACTAGTGTGAAATGAGCACATTTGTTTAGTAGTTTGAACATTCTGTGGCATTGCCCTTCTTTGGGATTGGAATGAAAACTAACCTTTTCCAGTCCTGTGGCCACTGCAGAGTTTTCCAAATTTGCTGAATAATTTAGTGCATCACTTTAACAGCATCATCTTTTAGGATTTGGAATAGCTCAGCTGGAATTTCATCACCTCCACTAGCTTTGTTTATACTAATGCTTCCCAAGGCCTACTTGACTTCACACTCCAGGGTATCTGGCTCTAGGTGCGTGACCACACCATTGTGATTATCCAGGTCACTAAGACCTTTTGTGTATAGTTCTGTGTATTCTTGCCACCTCTTCTTAGTCTCTTCTGCTTTTTTTAGGTCCTTACCATTTCTGTCCTTTATTGTGCCCTTCCTTGCATGAAATCTTCCCTTGATATCTCCAGTTTTCTTCAAGAGATCTGCTACTCAGTCATAGAAAAGAATGAAATCCTGCCATTGGTGACAACATGAATGAATTTAGAGGCTTTTAAACTAAGTGAAATAAATAAGACAAAGAGAAATGAAATATGGTTTCATTTATATGTGGAATCTAAAAAACAAAATGAAAGACAAGCAAAACAAAATTCATAGATACAGAGAACAGAATGGTGGTTTCCAGGGGGTAGACAGATGAGCAAATGGATGAAGAAGGCTGAAAGGTACAAACTTCTAGTTATAAAATATGTCATGGGGATGCAGTGTGCAACATACTAACTATAGTCAGTAATGCTGTAGTGCATATTTGAAAGTTGTCAAGAGGGTAAATTTGTCATCACAGTATGTTATATACCTGAAACTAATATGTCAATCATACCTGAATTTAAAAAAAATAACGACTTGGTTCTCCTTTCATATCTTCCATTTCTTTGCTGAGATACTCTACCTTTCCATTTGTTTCAAGAGCATTTTTTTCTTCCTTCCTGTAAATTAGTCGAACATCTGTTTCATCTTAGAGTTGCCATTGTGTTTTCCTTCATAGTCAAGATTTCCGTGGGTTTTGTGATTGTCCCTTTCTTTTAGTTTTGGTTGTCTGTATACTAAATAACTCTGTATGGAATGCTAGCTAGACATTTAGAATATTATGTTATGAGATTCTGAGTCTTGTTTAAACCCTAAGGAAAATTACTTTCTTTTTTGTTCTAGCAGGCAATTTTCCAGGTTACATTCAAGGCACAGACTCTGACTTATCTTCTATGGGCCAATCCAATATCAATTTCTCCAATATCAGTTCAGTTTCAAGGTGTTTTCAGTGTTAGTCAGATTAGCCCCACAGATGTACTACTCTGGCCAGTCTGGGACGTGGGAGGTGTTCTCTCCTGTCACTCGATTCTCTAATCCTATATATGCTCAGATCCATGTATATGCACATCAAAGGTAGGCCCAGCATTCGCATACAATGTTATGGGATTACTCATTTGGTTTCCCACTTTTCCATGATCTCACCCATATGTTTCAAACTCCTGGAAGCTTCCAGCCAGATAATTGAATCTTTATTTTTTCTACTCTGCTGGACCCATCTCATGACTAGGGCCAAGCAATAGAAGGACAGGGAAAAAGCACTGCTATTCCTTTATTGCCTGAGGTTTTAGGTCAGAGAAAATGGCGGCAAAACTAGAGCATTCCCTAACATCTGTCACCCATAGTGTCTCCCTTTCCCTGCCTCTTGAAGCAGAAATCTAGAGCTTCTTTTGGATATTTTTAAGGCAGCAGCCAGTACACATTTCAGATTTTGAGCTGCCTTTTGAGTCCAGGCTGGGTGATACTGGAGGAAAAAACTACCAGTTTGTTAAATTCACCACCATTTTGGTAAAACTTCAAATTCAAGCTCTTATACTCCAATCTGCATGCTGCCATTTATTTTTTGAAGACTTCGCATAGCTATTTCATGTGATCAGTGCAGATTGTACAGTTGCATTCATTCAAAGAGACGGAGTAGGGTGTGCTTATTCCACTTTTTTAGAACCCTAAGTCTTTAAATTAGTTTTCAGGCATGCTTTTATCTTTACTTCATCTAGAGTGAACTCATGACCCAATTGTTGATTTCAATAGCCGGCCTTCATTTTCTCATAGGCTGTGAATTAGAAACAGTCTTGGTATTAATTCTTCTGCTTATGGCATGCCCTTAGATGAGTTACTTATTTAGACTGTTTGTCTCAGTGCTCTTATCTTTAAGTTAAGTCAGAGGCTTCCCTGGTAGTTCAGCTGGTAAAGAATCCGCCTGTAATGCAAGAGATCCTGGTCCAATTCCTGGATTGGGAAGATCCCTGGAGAAGGGATAGGCTTCCCACTTCAGTATTCCTGGGCTTCCCTGGTGGTTCAGATGGAAAAGAATCGGCCTGAAATGCAAGAGACTTGGCTTTGACCTCTGACTTGGGAAGATCCCCTTGAGAAGGGAACGGCTACCCACTCCAGTATTCTGGCCTGAAGAATTCCATGGACAGATGAGCCTGCAGGCTACAGTCCACGGCGTTGCAAAGAGTCAGACACGACTGAGTGACTTTCGTTTCTATTTAATTTCTAGGTCAGAGCTAGCAAGTAGTTAGAAAGCTATTGCAGCAGTCCTGGAAAGAAATAATGGTAGCTCAGACCAGAGTCATAGTAGTGTCAATATGAAGAGCCTCTTGGCTTTCCTCCATTCCATGTTTATAATCGATCCACTCTGATATTCAAGATGAACAAGAGGATGTGGTCAGAACAAAGGGGGAGAAAAAAAAAGCTCTACTGTTTCAGTTCTTTTTCTCCTGTTGCCTCAAAACCAACCTTGATCTATATTTAATTTTAGTATGAGGAACTGGGTTTGTTTATTTCAGAAAAGAGAAAGTTTAAGGGTGGGGCAGAAGGGGGCTAAGGACAGTAGTACTGTCTTTAAGTAACTGAAGAAGTACTGTCTTTAAGTAACTGAAGAAATACTGTCTCAGAAGAAACACTAAATGCATGATAAACAAGAAGCAGCAGCACAAATAGACTAAAGGAAAGCCAAAGGGGTCAGTTTGTCTTAATACCAGGATGGAATTTTATAATTATTACTTCTGTCTAAAAATGGAATGCCAGTTTCAAGCATGGGAGAATGTTGGCTGCTGGAGGTGTCTAGCGAGATGACTGCTTGTTCCTTCCAGCTTTAAGAATTGTCATCAGCACAGCACAGCACTCCATTTAATTGGTACTAATTATGCTCAAGGTTCAGTGTTAAGGAGAACAAAGACAAGAAACTTGTGAAAGATGGTGCGTTTGATAATAGTCAAGTTTTGGTATCCCCCGCCCACCCTGCCCCATACTAGGTTTTTCTCCTTCATCTTTGTTTGTTCAAACAGATTTGTGGAAGCAGCCTCTCAGTGACAGCCATTTTTGCCTGAGAATTGATTTATTTTGTCCTTCTATCCCTAAGTTTCTTAAAGTATAGTTTGTTAAGTATGAGGCCCTGTGCCAAGTACTCTAGGTGCATTATCTCATCATATTTTCACAACAATATCTGAGAAACCCATTACCATCATTATCATTTTGCAAATGAAAAAACAAAGCTTGAAGATACAATAATTTGCATGAGTTTACATGACTAATATACTAGGCAGAATAATGGTCCCTTGAAGTTACCCACATTCTAATCCCTGCAAGCTGTGAATATATTACCTTACACGCAAAGGGACTTTGCAGATGTAATTATGTCATAGATCTTGAGATGGAAATATTACCCTGGATTATCTGATAGGTCCAGTGTAATCACATGGGCTCTTATAATAGGAAGATAGGAAGGTCAGAGTCAGAGAAGGAGATGTAATTGCAGAAGCAGAAACAGAGAGATTTAAAGATGCTACATTGCTAGCTTTGAAGATGAAGGAAGAGGCCATGGTCCAAATAATAAACAGATCCCTAGGAGTTGGCAAGGGCAAGAAAATAGATACTTTATTAGAATGTCCAGAAGGAATGGAGCCTTGCAGACATCTAATTTCAGCCCACTAAGACCTGCTTTATACTTCTAACCTCCCATAATGTAAGATACTAATTTGTGTTGTTTAAGACTACTGCATTGTGGTAATTCGTAACAACAGTAACAGGAAACTAATATAACTAGAAAGAGCAGAACCAAGATTTGAACTACGTTGAAGATCTGAGCTCCAGAGCTTATGCATTGTGAGGCATGGTGCTTTTACACTGATTTGGGGTTTGGTGTTCTGTACATACAAACAGGTAAGAGCCAGTCCACTACCCACATACTACACATAGCATTTTTTTCTATAAATTTTATAATCATGGAGGCTATGAGCATCAGGGGGCAGTTATTGTTAATAGTTACATGTCATTCATGACTTTGATTCAGAGTTAGAATTTTAATGGGATTACCAAAGGTATTTCATCTCATCTCTGTTTCTGAGGCTTGAATTTCCTCCACAGTACTCTTGTGGTCATCCAGCCTTATTTGCACACCTCCAGTGACTGGAATTGCACATCTCCTATGGAAAGTCATGCTATTTTAAAACAACTCTAAATTGTTAGAGTTGTTTTTACAAGATAATTTTAGGTTGACCAAAAATTATCTTCCTTGTAACTGGCATCCATGGTTACAGCCCCATTATTTGAATGCACATGGAATTAGTTTTTGTTGATTTTGAATTGGGAGAAATGTCAAACTGCATGATCTCTAAAGTCCCCTTTAACTCTTAAGATTCAAGTCTGGCTTCTCCCCATCAATAGCAGTCTTGTAGGCTTGCTGTGAGGACTGGAGACAATGTCCATAAAATATTCAGCATTCCCGGGAGCTTCATGGGTAGTTATGTGATAATTATGAACATGATGACAACTATGACACTGTTTCACAAATCTGAAGGTATCTCTCTCATTTTTTAATCACCAGGTTTAATTCCCCTCCCCAGTCCCATTGCCTTCAGATAACCATGACATGAAATTGCGTACTCCACCCTCCCGTCCTTCAGTTGTGCTCCAGTTCGACAGCATCCCAGCTTGACAGTATCCCTCAAGTTGTGATACAGAAAACTGAGTCTAGACCTCAGTGTGAAAATACTTCATTGGCTTATTTTCTTTCCTAATACCCTTTTAGAATAAGACTAGTTACAATGAAGTGAGTAGATTAGAGGATATTGAATAACAGAATAGGACTGTTCAGATGTAGTAGAGGGAACTTGGGGGTACTTGGGACTTAAAGGCAAGAGGAAGGAATCCAAATCTTGATTTGAATCAAGAAGGAATAGCAAAGAATTCAAATAGTCAAGAAGGTTCAGAAGGAGTTAAGTGGTAGAGATTCAAAGACAAATTTCACTTGCTTCACAGTTTTGTCCATGGCTTAGGACTTTAACCAATATGAGTATTTCAACAGAAGGTATCAAAGCAACAAAACTGTTGCAAAATTTGCTGGCAACAGAGATAAGAGGTTGAGCCTTGCAGTGGGAACATCTGTTTTCATAGATTTTCACTTGCCTAAAACCAATTTAAAAGAACTTGGCTCACAACCTGAACCACCTATAACATACTGTTCTGATTGGTCTGGCCACTTCTTTTGATAACAAAAAATTCTTCCATTTTACCATTAGAACTCAATATGCACTTGAACATAGTCATTGACTCCAATCATACTCCAATCATACTTGAGACAGTATCTGCCCATCTCAAATAAATACTCTAATCTTCCTATTAGACATTATTAACCATGAAAAACTGGTTTCTACCACATTTAATATGACCACTTGACAATATCCAGTGAATCAAATATTAGTTAAAGTCATAAATTGGATTTACTTTTGATTATGAATACTGTGCAATCATATCCATTGTAAGAACCTCAAATTCTAATGAGCTTACATCAAGATGTTAATAGGTACTCATAAAATGACTTGCATCTATAGAAACTTCTTGATCAGACTTTCCCTTCCTTCGAATCAGTTGAAGAGAAAAATAGCTAACCATCTTTTTGTTCATTTTGATTCCTGATCCTTTTTAGAGACTGTAGTAATATTTTATGATTAGCTAAATCAACATCTATGGTGAAAATACAAAAAATACCTATTATGTTTACAAAAATCCACCAATCTAAACATATCATAAATTACCTCTATAAGAACATTCACAATGAAATAAAATAACAGACTAAATTTGACAAAATAGGATTAATAGGGTTTACTTGTGGTGGGAAAAAGGCATATGAGGCCTGAGAGTGAAAGATTTTTCAAGCCATTGGCTAAAAACTTTAACAGTTATTAAAACGAACCTGACTGTGCTCCATGCAATGCTCTTGCTAACTAAACTAGATGTTCTAATCTCTGATTTTACACCAGGACAAAGAATACAAATTAATCACTGGAGACAGAGGCTTAAAGAGTAATCAGTTCTATAATTTGAACAAATAATGTTCCAGTGATAGCAAAAGCATTTCTGTGCAAAATAGATCCTATGGCAACTAAAATCCTAAATCTAAGACTCAGGCTGTTTCTCAGCATCTTGCACTTTCTGCCCCAATTATAAAGGGCTGGGAGAACAATCAAAAAAGGAGTGATTGAGCCTTCAGTACATGTGGAACCCTGTGCTAGATGCTTTGGGGAATGCAAGACATTTATAATTCAAGGAGGTCAGGAAGATCTAGTTGGCTGGATCAGTGATGAACCTTAATATCTCATCTGTGTTAGTTGAGTACAGGGACAAAATAAAATCATTGGCGAAGCATAGGTCGAGGGTCACCAGACAGGTCAGTCTAAGCCATGGTACATCCAGGAATCAAGGTCAGGGTAGACTGGGGGTGTGAGTAGCATTCACTACTTTATTTGTTGTTGTTTAGTCACTAAGTCATGTCTGAATCTTTTGTGACCCCATGGACTGTAGCCCACCAGGCTCCTTCTATCCATGGAATTTCCCAGGCAAGAATACTGGAGTCAGTTGCCATTTCCTTCTCCAAGCCATCTTCCCAACCCAGGGATTGAACCCACATCTCCTGCATTGATAGGTGGATTCTTTACCATTGAGCCACCAGGGAAAGTCCTGTTACTTTATTTACCAAACACTAATTTCAGGCTTCTTAGGTGGCTCAATGGTGAAGAATTTGCCTGCCAATGCAGGAGATGCAGAGAATGCAGATTCAGTCCCTGGATTGAGAAGATCCCTTGGAGAAGGAAATGGCAACCCACTGCAGTGTTCTTGTCTAGAAGATCCCACCGACAGGGGACCCTGGCAGATTACAGTCCATGGGGGTTGCAAAGAATCAGATACAGCTGAGAAACTGAGCATGCGCAGTTTCTGTACTGAATTGTGTCCTACCCCAGATTCATATGTTGAAGGCCCAAACTCTAATATGATGGTATTTGGAGATGGATCCTTTGAGAGGTAGTTAGGTTTAAATGAGCTCATGAGAATGGGACCTTTAAGATGGGGTTTAAGAAGAGATCAAAGAATTTGCTCCTTCTCTGTGTCTGTGACCACAAAAGAAAAAGTCATATGAGCACATAGTGAAATGCCAACCACTGACAAGCCAAGAAAAGAGGCCTCAGAGTGAAACCCACCTTGACCTTGAACTTCCCACCTTGAAGAACTGTGAGAAACACATTTCTGTTGTTTGAACCATTTAGTCTATGACATTCTATTATGGCAGCCCAAGCTGACTAAGACACTAATTAAGTACCTACTATCTCCCAGCATCACGCTGAACATCAAGGGAACAAAGATGAGTAGAACACAGTCTCTGCTTTCCAAGGCTGGGAACAAATAATGATGTCCATGTGCTAACTACCGTAACAGAGATAATGCAGTGCGGGGAGTTCAGAATGCCACGATGGAGCAGGGAATCCTTCTTGCAAAACAGAGACAATTAGGTGGGAACCTGAAGGGATGAGCAGGAGTCTCCCTGGTCCTCAAGGGGTTCAAGTGAAGTAAAAGCATTCAGCTAAAGAGATTAACCTGTGCAAGAGACCAACAGGGCTGGAGGGAAATGGCAAGTACTGGATTTCATTGCTTCTAGGCCACATAGTTTTTCACATTTTAATATCTTAAGTTGGGATATATTTTACAGTTGATGATGAGTCATTGTTCAGTTGACAGCATTCCCCTCCCCCTTTCTTGTTGCTTAGTCACTAGATTGTCTCTGAATCTTTTGTGACCCCCATGGACTCTCACTTGCCAGGCTCCTCTGTCCATGGGATCTTCCAGGCAAGAATACTGGAGTGGGTTGCCATTTCCTTCTCCAGGGGATCTTCCCCACCCAGGGATTGAACTTGCATCTCCTGCATTGGCATGCAGGTTCTTTACCACTTAGCCACCAAGGAAGCCCTTTAGTCAGTTCAGTTCAGTTCAGTTCAGTCACTCAGTCATGTCTGACTCTTTGCGACCTCACCAATCGCAGCACGCCAGGCCTCCCTGTCCATCACTGTCTCCCAGAGTTCACTCAAACTCACGTCCATCGAGTCTGTGATGCCATCCAGCCATCTCATCCTCTGTCATCCCCTTTTCCTCCTGCTCCCAATCCCTCCCAGCATCAGAGTCTTTTCCAATGAGTCAGCTCTTCACATGAGGTGGCCAAAGTACAGGAGTTTCAGCTTTAGTGTCATTCCTTCCAAAGAACACCCAGGGCTGATCTCCTTTAGAATGGACTGGCTGGATCTCCTTGCAGTTGAAACATAAAATAACAGTGTAGCTTACAACCAATGGTACATTGGATTTGGTGAAATAAGGTTGTTCATTTTTAGGTTGAGCACACAGGCATGGTAAAGAGGAGGAGATCAAAAACACATCAGGGCTCATCTCTAGAAGAGCTTTGCTCTTTGTCGTCTGAGAACTGGAGTTCCTTTGAAGGATTTTAAGCATTTTTCTGCACCAGACTACTCCTGAGGCAGAAGGACAATTAAAAAGTCAATGACATAAACTGTCCTGGCAAGAATTAAGTGACCTGATCTGAAGGTGTAGCAATGGCAATAAAGAGAAGATGGATTTAAAAGCTATTAGGAAGGTCAAATCAATAATTATCTGTGGCATACTGAATGGCAAGCATGGGAGTAAGATATTTAGGGTGACTCCTGGATTTCTGATCTGGAGAACTTGAAGGACAGAGATATTAGTCATCAAGACAGGCCATAGAAAATGAGGAATGTGTCCAAGAGGAGGAAGAGGAAGCATGTTGGGGTTATGATGCCTAGGTAAAATACCAGATAGAGATACATGTTGCTGTTAGAAATATAGGTGTCAAGTTAGAAGAAAATCAATATAGATGCTAGAGCTTTGAGGGTCACCGATACACTATAAGAATTTTAGCAGCAGCTATGGGCATGGTCAGGAGAAGGCAATGACACCCCACTCTAGTACTGTTGCCTGGAAAATCCCATGGACGGAGGAGCCTGGAGGGCTGCAGTCCATGGGGTTGCTGAGGGTCGGACACGACTGAGCGCCTTCGCTTTCACTTTTCACTTTCATGCATTGGAGAAGGAAATGGCAACCCACTCCAGTGTGCTTGCCTGGAGAATCCCAGGGACAGGGGAGCCTAGTAGGCTGCCGTCTATGAGGTCGCACAGAGTCGGACACGACTGAAGCGACTTAGTAGTAGTAGTATGGGCATGGTCTGACAAAATGTGGTACACTGGAGAAGGGAATGGCAAACCACTTCAGTATTCTTGCCTTGAGAATCCCATGAACAGTATCAAAAGGCAAAATGATAGGATACTGGAAGAGGAACTACCCAGATTGGTAGGTGCCAAATATGCTACTGGAGATCAGTGGAGAAATAACTCCAGAAAGAATGAAGGGATGGAGCCAAAGCAAAAACAATACCCAGTTGTGGATGTGACTGCTGATAAAAGCAAGGTCCGATTCTGTAAAGAGCAATACTGCATAGGAACCTGGAATGTCAGGTCCATGAATCAAGGCAAATTGGAAGTGGTCAAACAGGAGATGGCAAGAGTGAGCGTCAACATTCTAGGAATCAGCGAACTAAAATGGACTGGAATGCGTGATTTTAAATCAGATGACCATTGTATCTACTACTGAGGGTAGGAATCCCTTAGAAGAAATGGAGTAGCCATCATTGTCAACAAAAGAGTCCGAAATGCAGTACTTGGATGTAATCTCAAAAACGACAGAATGATCTCTTTTAGTTTCCAAGGCAAACCATTCAATATCACAGTAATCCAAGCCTATGCCCCAACCAGTAACGCTGAAGAAGCTGAAGTTGAATGCTTTTATGAAGATCTACAAGACCTTTTAGAACTAACACCCAAAAAAGATGTCCTTTTCATTCAAGGGGACTGGAATGCAAAAGTAGGAAGTCAAGAAACACCTGGAGTAACAGGCAAATTTGGCCTTGGAATGCGGAATGAAGCAGGGCAAAGGCTAATAGAGTTTTGCCAAGAGAATGCACTGGTCATAGCAAACACCCTCTTCCAAAAACATAAGAGAAGACTCTACACATGGACATCACCAGATGGTCAACACCGAAATCAGACTGATTATATTCTTTGCAGCCAAAGATGGAGAAGCTCTATACAGTCAGCAAAAACAAGATGGGGAGCTGACTGTGGCTCAGATCATGAACTCCTTATTGCCAAATTCAGACTTAAATTGAAGAAAGTAGGGAAAACCAGTAGACCATTCAGGTATGACCTAAATCAAATCCCTTATGACTATACAGTGGAAGTGAGAAATAGATTTCAGGGACTAGATCTGATAGACAGAGTGCCTGATGAACTATGGACGGAGGTTTGTGACATTGTCCAGGAGACAGGGATCAAGACCATCCCCATGGAAAAGAAATGCAAAAAAGCAAAATGGCTGTCTGGGGAGGCCTTACAAATAGCTGTGAAAAGAAGAGAAATGAAAAGCTAAAGAGGAAAGGAAAGATATAAGCATCTGAATGCAGAGTTCCAAAGAATAGCAAGGAGAGATAAGAAAGCCGTCATCAGCGATCAATGCAAAGAAATAGTGGAAAAGAACAGAATGGGAAATACTAGAGATCTCTTCAAGAAAATTAGAGATACCAAGGGAGCATTTCATGCAAAGATGGGCTCGATAAAGGACAGGAATGGTCTGGACCTAACAGAAGCAGAAGATATTAAGAAGAGGTGGCAAGAATACACAGAAGAACTGTACAAAAAAAATCTTCATGACCCAGATAATTATGATGGTGTGATCATTTACCTAGAGCCAGACATCCTGGAATGTGAAGTCAAGTGGGCATTAGAAAGCATCACTATGAACAAAGCTAGTGAAGGTGATGGAATTCCAGTGGAGCCATTTCAAATCCTGCAAGATGATGCTGTGAAAGTGCTGCACTCAATATGCCAGCAAATTTGGAAAACTCAGCAGTGGCCACAGGACTGGAAAGGTGAGTTTTCATTTCAGTCCCAAAGAAAGGCAATGCCAAAGAATGCTCAAACTACCGCACAATTGCACTCATCTCACACGCTAGTAAAGTAATGCTCAAAATTCTCCAAGCCAGGCTTCAGCAATACGTGGACTGTGAACTTTCTGATGTTCAAGCTGGTTTTAGAAAAGGCAGAGGAACCAGAGATCAAATTGCCTACATCTGCTGGATCATGGAAAAAGCAAGAGAGTTCCAGAAAAACATCTATTTCTGCTTTGTTGACTGCCAAAGCCTTTGACTGTGTGGATCACAATCAACTGTGGAAAATTCTGAAAGAGATGGGAATATCAGACCACCTGACCTGCCTCTTGAGAAATCTGTATGCAGGTCAGGAAGCAACAGTTAGAACTGGACATGGAACAACAGGCTGGTTGCAAATAGGAAAAGGAGTACATCAAGGCTGTATATTGTCACCCTGCTTATTTAACTTACATGCAGAGTACATCATGAGAAACACTGGACTGGAAGAAACAAAAGCTGCAATCAAGATTGCCAGCAGAAATATCAATCACCTCAGATATGCAGATGACACCACCCTTCTGGCAGAAAGTGAAAGGGAACTAAAAAGCCTCTTGATGAAGGTGAAAGAGGAGAGTGAAAAAGTTGGCTTAAAGCTCAACATTCAGAAAACGAAGATCATGGCATCCGGTCTCATCACTTCATGGGAAATAGATGGGGAAACAGTGGAAACAGTGTCAGACTTTATTTTGGGGGGCTCCAAAATCACTGCAGATGGTGACTGCAGCCATGAAATTAAAAGACGCTTACTCCTTGGAAGGAAAGTTATGACCAACCTAGATAGCATATTGAAAAGCAGAGACATTACTTTGCCAACAAAGGTCTGTCTAGTCAAGGCTATGGTTTTTCCTGTGGTCATGTATGGATGTGAGAGTTGGACTGTGAAGAAGTTGACTCATGGGAAGAGTTGACTCATTGGAAAAGACTCTGATGCTGGGAGGGATTGGGGGCAGGAGGAGAAGGGAACAACAGAGGATGAGATGGCTGGATGGCATCACTGACTCGATGGACGTGAGTTTGACTATACTCCAGGAGTTGGTGATGGACAGGGAGGTTGGCGTGCTGGGATTCATGGGGTCACAAAGAGTCAGACGCAACTGAGTGACTGAAGTGAACTGATGGACATGGTTAAGCTTGTCCAGGATGAGAATATTAAATGCATTGAACAAAAGAAGAAACAGCTGATAGATGAAAAAGGAAGGGCGAGATCCAACACTACAGAAGTAGATAGAAGGTAGTTTACCCATTCTCCTCCCTATGCTTTATTTTGCATAAGCAGAAAAATCTACAAACAATACCATTTCTGGGAAATGACCCTAGACATCTCCCTGTTTACTTTTTATCAGTTTGATTTTGCTTTCAGTGTTCTAGTTGATAAATTAGTGGTTGTGTACCACAGCTTTAGGTGTAGGATGGGGTAAAAAAAAAAAACAGAGAAAAACAAATAAAAAATAAGGAACTCTTAATGCCAATGGGCATTGAAATTCAGAAGTCAAGAACAGGCAAAATGAAGATGCCAGTAAACACAAGACAAGTGGCAAGATTCATGAACTTTGTAAGGCTGAAATCTTTTTTTAAAATTAGTTTATTTTTTAATTAAAGGGTGATTGCTTTACAGAATTTTGTTGTTTTCTGTCAAACATTAACATGAATCAGCCATAGGTATACATATATCCTCTCCCTCTTGAAGCTCCCTCTCATCTACCTCCCCATCCCACCACTCTAGGTTGATACAGAGCCCCTGTTTGAGTTCCCTGAGACATACAGCAAATTCCCATTGGCTATCTGTTTTACATTTGGTAATGTAAGTTTCTATTTACTCTCTCCATGCATCTCACCCTCTCCTTTCTCCCCGAGTCCATAAGTCTGTTCTCTATGTCTGTTTGCCCATTGCTGCCCTGCAAATAAATTCATCAGTACCATCTTTATAGATTCCATATATATGTGTTAGTATACAATATTTATCTTTCTCTTTCTGACTTACTTCACTCTGTATAACAGGCTCTAGGTTCATCTATCTCATTAGAACTGACTCAAATGCATTCCATTCTATGACTGCATAACATTCCCTCATGTGTATGTACCACTACTTCTTTACCCAATCATCTGTCTGTGGACATCTAGGTTGCTTCCATATTTTACCTATTGTCAATAGTGCTGCAAAGGAAACTGTAAACAAGGTGAAAAGACAACCTTCAGAATGGGAGAAAATAATAGCAAATGAAACAACTGACAAAGGATTAATTTCCAAAATATACAAACAACTCATACAACTCAACACCAGGAAAACAAACAACCCAATCAAAAAATGGGAAGACCTGAATAGACATTTCTCCAAAGAAGAGATACAGATGGCTAACAAACATATGAAAAGATGCTCAACATCGCTCAGTATTAGAGAAATGCAAATCAAAACTACAATGAGATATCACCTCACACCAGTCAGAATGGCCATCATCAACAAGTTTACAAACAATAAATGCTGGAGAAGGTGTGGAGAAAAGGGATTGCTCTCGCACTGTTAGTGGGAATGTAAACTGATATAGCCACTATGGAAGATGGTATGGAGCTTCCTTAAAATACTAGGAATAAAACTACCATATGCCCCCAGCAATCCCACTCCTAGGCATATACCCTGAGGAAGCCAAAACTGAAAAAGACACAAGTGCCCCCAGTGTTCACAGCAGCATTGTTTACAGGATGGACAGGGAAGCCTGGTGTACTGCAGTCCATGGGATCACAAAGAGTCGGACACAGCTGAGCGACTGAACTGAACTAAAAGTCTTTTAATCCGGGTCCTGTTCAGGAACTAGGAGATTAAAAAGGATCCACATCTACCCGTCTTTTTCCTAGCCATGAGAGAGTTGGGTGAATAAATAAATTCAGCATCTTCAAGGTCCTTCTCACCTTGATTATGCTCATGCTTTTCATTCTCCCAGCTAGCATCATCTAATGGGAAGAATAAGGACTTTAGAGCCATCAAGATCTGGTTCAAATTTTGGCTGGGCTATATATATATATATATATATATATATATATATATATATATATATATATATATATTACCTGTGTGACCTTGGGAAAATGATTTAATCACTTTAAGTCTCAAAATCCCCATCTGTAAAATGAGAAAACCTACCTCTCATTGTTGTTGTACAAAATGAGTGCTCAGTGATTGGGGCTTATTACCATTTATATTTGAAGGCAAATAAAACCATCTTTAGTGCCAACAGTTAAATCCAAGGAGCTTCTTGCCACCACTTCTGCATGGATCAGGTTTCTTTCTTCCCTGATGCAACTTTTAGGAAACTGCTTATTTTTCAGTGACTGTACTATGAACTGTGAGGGATAAAAGACGTATGAATCTTCATTCCTGCCCTCAAGGAATGTACAGTCTATTAAGAGATCATGTATAGAACTTTAAAAAATAATTAATAAACAAAACAGAATCTGTATGTTCACAAGTATGTGAATGCATAAAACAGCACATGGAAAGACACATCAAACTGGTGATAGGAATTATCTAGGACTGGATTTGAGGATTAGGAGAGTTTATTACACTGTTTGAATTTTACAGAATGAGAATGGATTAAAAACTAAATAGAATGAGAGCAGCAGAAGAAAAACCAATAGCTAGTAATGAATGTAGCAACATAAAGTAAAGAGTGTTCCCTTTAGCTAGTGCCAAATACATTATTGGCTGGGATCACAGCAGAAGCAATAGTCCCACCAAGTGCTGGGACTGTCCAAATGAGTTTAGAAGACAATGAAGACAGACCATTTGAGTAACGGTAGAGAAGAAGAGAAGCTTCGAGTACTAAATTGATGCCAGGAAATCGGTGATGCCAGGATGAGATGGTTGGATGGCATCACCGATTCAATGGATGTGAAGTTGGGCAAAATCCAGGAGATGGTGAGGGACAGGGAAGCCTGGCGTGCTGCAGTCCATGGGGTCATGAAGAGTCCGAGATGATTTGATGACTGAACAATAGAGGGGAGTTGAATGTTAAAATATTTGGATTTTCGGTGCCCAAATTAAGCACATCTTAGAACTTTAGGAAGCCGTCAGTCTCTTTCTCCCACTGCATACTTAACATTGAATTCCAATCAGATCTTAGACAGTTTCAGCTAAGCCTCAGGCTAGTCACAAGCAAGAGAAGTCCAGCCTTAATATGTTGCCATCATGAGTTCATAGGCACTGGGGAGCCATTGAAGGTTCTTGAGCAGTAGAAAAACTGTGTGTTAGGAGTATCTGTGTATGGTTTGGGGGAGTGCTTCTCGGGGGGCAGGCAGGCAGGGGAATGTTGTGATATAATTACAACTTTGTTTAAAGTTTACCTTTCCCTCACACCTGCCATGCTGTGAAGGAGAGTCTGTTTGGTGTTTGTTTTGTCTGACTCACCACCCACTGAGTTATTTTGTCATGAATGTAGCAGCTTCAAGAGTTAGGGTAAAGGCACAGACTAGAGTGAGTTCTAGATTCTGTGTGACCTCAACCTACTCAGTCTGAGCTGTTTAATTTGTATCCAAGGGATGTGACAAGATTCTGTTTTTCAAAGGTGACCTAGTAGGTCACCTAGTATCCTAGACTCAATGTGAATAAACGAAAAGCTCACTTCTATCTCTTTGTGTCTAAGGTGTTTTGTGTGTAAAATATTTGTGTGGTATGTTCCTGCTATTACTTCTATAAATAAAATTGTACTCTCACTGTCTCAAAGAGTTCCTATTACTCATATTGGAAATCTCTGCGTTTTCAGTATTAAAACAATTTTCTTAGGAGTTGGAGAGTTTTTTAACACCCAACCTTGTCAAGCACATTTTCTTCCTGGCCTGAACACACGCATAACTAGATGGTGTCTGACAGGACATGAGCTGGGGTCTGCCACTGAGTGGGGTGAGAAACATTTAGTGCCACTGCAAGGGCACCGGATACTGTGGTTTGGTTTCCTACACTGCACAACAGGTTCACAAGGGCAAAAATCAATACTCCAAAAGTATGTGTACTAGCCCCAAGAAGATAACTTAAATGAGACTGACTCAGATAAGTACTTGATACTTCCCTCAAACTTCAGGGACTTCTACGACTCCAGATTTCTTCCCATTCTCTCTCCTCATTTTATGTTAATTATTATAGTCCTAATTCCATGCCAGGGGACTTCCCTGATGGCTCAGACAGCAAAGAATTTGCCTACAGTGCAGGAGACCCAGGTTCAATCCCTGGGTTGGGAAGATCCCCTGAAAAAGGGAATAGCAACCCACTCCAGTATTCTTGCCTGGAGAATTCCATGGACAGAGGAGCCTGGTGAGCTACAGTCCATGAGGGTCACAAAAAATCAGACGTGACTGAGCAACTAACACTCTGTGCCAGACACTGTTATAAGTATTTTATTTATATCTATGTATTTTCTTACAGTGTAGGTACTATTTGTTCCCCATTTTAAAATAGAGAAACTGGTACACGGAGGGTCAAGTAACATATCCAAGGTCACACAGACTAGTTAGGGTCAAAGTCACCATTCAAACACTGGCTGGCTGATTCCAAGAACCATGGCCGTGGCCTATCGTACTGATTGAATGTTATAAATGAGAATGTGTATGTATTTGGGGTTCTCCTTATCTTCATGATAGCTATTTCCTTTCAAGACTAGATTCTCCTCATTTGATATTAAGCCAGTGCTTTCCAGCTCCTGCAATAATCCCCTCACCTGCTTCCTCAGCCCCTCTTCTCAGAGGCTCCTTCCCCATTCATATATGTTCAGCTGAGTTCCATTCTTAAAAAGCAAAATTACTAAGGTGCTCTCTCTTCCCTTTCTTCACCACCAAATTTCTTGGAACATTAATCCTTATAGACAGCTGAACACCGTGCAGTCAGGTTTCTCTTTCAAAACCCTACAGCAAGTACTTTCTCAGGATCCAGCTAAGTCCTCATAATCACCCACCATCATGGCTTCTTTGTAGTTCTTTTGCCAAACATCTCTGCTCATTTGACTCTGTGGTCAATTACCTTGTCGAAAACCCCTACTGCCTTGTGGGTTACAGCACAGTGACCTCTTGCTGATGCTCTTTCCGCCTATCCTCTCCCACCTCCTGTGCTAACTTGGCACTCTTGCCCACAAGTGGGTGCTCTCCAAGAGCCTTCCTCTGTTCTTGCCTCCTGTTTGCTGTGCCTGCTTCCCTTGATCTCATCCACACCCACAACTTAAGTGATCACCTCCCTTTTACATCTCTATTTCTAGTTCCAGCTCCCTAGACATCTAGATCTGCATTTCCAACTCCGTTTGGAGGTTCAACATGTTGTAAAGTAAACCCACGTGTATCCCTGAACTCTCACTTCCCTTGGGAGGGCCTCACTAACCGTCGATTAAATACCTCTAGGATCAATACAATTTTAATTCTGCCTGCAAGAACTATCAGTTAAAATGGTGACTCATTGCTCATATTTCAGTGAATGTAAAATAAAATTAATAGGGAACATGAAGTATAAAAAAATGTGAATCAGATGGACAAAGAAAGGGCAGTTAATATTTTATGTCAGCTGTAGCATGACTAACCAGAGCACACTTTCATGTACTGCTGATATATTCATTCCTTTCTCTGTCCATGGTTTCGAAAGAGTCACCACATTTTACCCTCTTCTATAAATTCCTCAGATTCCTAAATTGTCGCCAGAATCTCGGCAGATGAACGTTTAGGGGCTCCTCCATTTCAAACAACATATTTGAGACTGTTTTTTTCATCTTTGATTAAGATCACGTATAATGGACCAGAACCTTTAGCAACATCACAGTTAAGCAGCAAACTAGAAAAAACTGGAAACTTAACAATCATCTCTTCTGGCACAAAAGAAAGCCATAGAGTACAACTGGAAAGAGATATTTAGGCAAACAAAACTCATCCAAAACAAACAGTAGATTAACATCTTTGTTAAGATGTCCAAGAATGGACACATGTCCTTCCCTAGTAACTCATTCCCACAATTAAACAACTATTACAGACCTCTCAGAACTAAGAGGCATAAATCGCCTGCAGAGAGACTTAAATGTGTTTTGGTTTCATGTCCAAAGGATCTATTTCAGAACCATTGTGCCAAACTGGCCCTCTTATCCTCTCCCTGATTAAAAAAAGAATGATGATATTTTTGTGGGCATGTTCTGAAGAAGCTCTGACCCCTGCAACATAGTCCAGGGAAGAAACCATCCTGAGGGCAGGATGAATCATATCTTGGCACCTAGTGAGTCAGTTAACCCTGTGAATGAGCAAGCAAGCGCAGTACACAAGGAGCAGGGCAGGAAGGGCCAAAGGAAGGAGCTCAGGAATAAATCAAATTATCCGTTGACATCTTGAAGGCCACCGGGCTGACAGGGACAGTGAAGAGGTTAGAAAGCAACTGGATGGGGAGCCCTGTTAATAAATGAAGACTCTCTCAAGTGGGCAGACTCTAATTAACCTTTTAGTATTTTCCTTCATGGTGTCACTCTTTATGGCAAAAACCCTCAGAAACCTATCCCCAGGCCTTCTTCCACAGTGGAGAAAACCAGACCACGTGGAGCCCTGCCTCTCATTACTGCTTTTACCTAATTTGCATGTGGTTTTTCTGATTATACTGCTTTTGCCATAAGATGAAGTATTAGCCAGGGAAACCAGTAATAGAGTTTGCACAGCACCTTGACTGAAATCATTATCTCATTTGGTCAGTATCTGAACCAAGTTCTTGGCTCCCCTCATTTCCGTGGTTAAAAGTATAAATCATTGCATAGATTTGCCTGTTATCTCACCTTTTCCTCCCTCTTTCTTTCTATGCATTTAACTCTTTTTCTTTTAGTTAACAGTAGTCTCTTCCCACTTCCAATAGATTATCCCCTGAGCAAGACTGCCCACTGTACAAATGGCCTGCCTATAGTGGACATTTAACAAACATTTCTTGTATGAAAAGAATGACTAACCTAATCATATCATCAGTTATATCTACACTCTTGCTACTTACTTTCTCAGGAAGAGTCAAATAAGTCCCTCATTGTTGGCCAACTTTTCACAGGGAGTTCTTGGATTCTAAATCTATGTAGAGATTTATCTCTTAAATCTCTATAATATATATTTTCCGCTTTCTTTTATGTACTCCCCACCCCCACCCAAATTCAGCATTCACTGGAAGATGACAGGCCCTCTCCTAGACTCTTTCTTCCAGAAAACAGAGCTGTGCCCCACCTCTGGGCACAGAGTATGTGTATCTTTCTAAGAGGAGGTCAAGTCAGTTTTATAGTCTGGGTTCTCAACTCCAGAAGCCTGGTTCTGTCTCCTTATTCATAGATACATGGCCTGTTTTCCTCAATATAGCACAACCTGGGGCATTGGAGCGGGTCACAAGAAATGTGTTGTCTTACATCCTTAAAAGTAGAAACGACAAAATTTAATCATTAAAAGCCAAATGTTTATGCTTCCCGCTTTATTTTTTGGTATTAGACAAAATGACACCAAAAAACTTTCCTCTTGGGATTTGAAGCCTGTTTCCTCCTTTCATAGCTCCACCTGTGTGTAGATGCTGAGGTTCCAAGGAGACTCATATCTATTTATAAATAAAAAGTACTACTTACCTTCTCCCTACTCCCCACATCCTTCATGGGCTTTGACCTAAGTCCATTGAAAAGTGGGAAAAGAGTAAAGGCGGAATTCTTGGTGGGAGTTGTGCAGGGTGATCCAAAGTGGGGAAAAGATCTGCCAGCAGTTCTTCTGGGGCTTGCACAATTATTAAAATGAGAAAAAGAAAAAAGGCAGGGGGCAAAACATCTGGGGATGATAAGGAGGACATAAGCGAACTCTGGAATTAAAAAAAAGAAAAGACCAATTGTTGTCCAGAAAGGAGCATAGCACTTCAAAACAGATGTTTTGCTTGAAATTTTCCAGAACGGAACAAATGAGAGAGGAGAAGCAAGACCAAGAACTGGAGCACAGTGAGAATGTCACCAACACTGACCCTCAAAAGAGTTAATGTGCATTTTGACATGCACAGGTTCTTCATCTTGCACTTCCAAATGCTGTCCCTTCAAAACTCCCTTATTTATCCATGTCCAAGTGCAGGGAGAGATGTGCTTAGTATCCAACTCCAGATGAGAAAGGTATGCACGCATGTTCAGTTGTGTCCGACTCTTTGCAACCCTATGGACTGTAGCCTGCCAGGCTCCTCTGTCCACGGGATTCTCCAAAAAATGGCACACCAATGGAAAACACCAAGCCAAAGGCAAGTCTCCTTTAATAAGAAAATGATTCTGGGTAGGGGAAGGAGGGAAGAGCTAAGCAGAACCAGTATTGCCCCCTGGAATAACTAAATTACAAACACAACTCATGAGCCAGGGTGGAGAACCAAATCTATTAATAAGAAAAGTAGCTGAAGTCTCATGCTCCTTTCTGTTACCTAATCTGGGAGTTAAGCATGCATGTTGAAGTTGTGAAAGTCACATACCAGTGTCACTGAAGATAAGAAAAGGAGCAACATACAAAGCTGCACCGTTTACCTGCAGCCAAAGGAGGCACTGCCTATGCTTGGTTTCCTGTATGCAGTGTAGGAGGGTACAGAGTGAAGGGCTTTGAAAGCTCAGAACAGGACCAAACAAGTCACAAATGGATCCATCTGTGTTGTTGCAAATGGCAATATTTCATTATTTTTCATGACAGTAATATCCCATTGAATGTATATATATGTATACATACAAATGTATGCATGCATATGGGTATATACACATATATATCATATATATGTACACTATATATATATATATATATATAATTTGTTTTTATGTGTGGCAGTTTTAAGTTATTTTCAAAGTCAATAATTTTTAATGGAAACAACTTGACCAAAAATCTGTCAAAAAATTAAAAAAAGTTTAATCAAAGAGAGAACACATACACGCACACATATACACCACATCTTCTTTATCCATTCATCTATTGGTGGACACTTAGGTTGCTTCCATATCTTGGCTATTGTAAATAATGCTACAATGAACATAGGGGTGTATATATATTTTTGAATTAGGGTCTTTATTTCCTTTGGATAAATACCCAGGAGTGGAGTCATATAATAGTGGGATCATATAATAGTTCTATTTTAAATTTTTTGAAGAATCTCCATACTGTTCTTCACAGTGGCTGCACTAAATTTACATTCCTACCAAAAGTATATTAGGGTTTGCTCTTCCTCACTCCTTGCCAACAATTTCTTGTTACCTTTTTAATAATAGCCATTCTGACAGATATAAGGTGATATCTCATTGTGGTTATGATTGCATTTCCCTGATAATTAGTGGTGTTGGGCATCTTTTCATGTGCCTGTCAACCATCTGTATGTCTTCTTGAAAAAAAATCCATTCAGATGCTCTGCCCATTTTTTAAAAATTGGATGATGTGTTTTTTTTTTATGTTGAGTTATATGAGTTCTTTGTATATTTTGAATATTAACCCCTTATCAGATATATAATTTTTGAATATCTTTTTCCAACCAGTAGGTGGCCTTTTAATTTTGTTGATAGCATCTTTCACTGTGCAAAAGCTTTTTAGTTTGAGGCAGTGAAACTAAATAAACTTTTGTTTATTTTTGGTTTTGTTTTCCTTGCCTGAGGAGACATATCCAAAAAAAAAAAAAAAAATCTAAGACCAATGTCAAAGAGCTTACTGCATGTATTTTCTTCTAAAAGTTTTATGGTTTCAGGTCTTCATTTAAGTCTTTAATCAATTTTGAATTTATTTTTGTGCATGATATGAGAGAGTAGTCCAGTTTGATTCTTCTCCATGTAGCTGTCTGGTTTTGCCAGCACCATTTATTGAAGAGGCTGTTTTTTTCCTCATTGTATATTCTTGCTTCCTTTATGATAGATTAATTTCCCATGTAAGTTTGGATTCATTTCTGAGCTCTCTATTTTGTTCCATTGATCTATATGTGTTTGTACCAGTACCACACTGTTTTGATTACTGCAGCTTTGTACTATAGTTTGAAATCAGGGAGCATGATATTTCCAGCTTTGTTCTTCTTCCCCACTTTAATTATTCAAGGTCTTTTGTTTTTCCATACAAATGTTAAAATTATTTGTTCTAGTTCTGTGAAAAATGACATTGGTATTTTGATAGGGATTGCACTGAATCTGTAGATAGCCTTGAATCATGTGGTCATTTTGGCAGTATTAATTATTCCAACCCATGGACACAGTATGAGTCATGAATGCTTTTAAGATAATCATGGCTACAATATAACAATATTTCTATTCAAGCATCCTTTCAGTTCAGTTCAGTTCAGTTCAGTAGCTCAGTTGTGTCTGACTCTTTGTAACCCCATGAATCGCAACACACCAGGCCTCCCTGTCCATCACCAACTCCCGGAGTTCAACCAAACTCATGTGCATCGAGTTGGTGATGCCATCCAACCATCTCATCCTCTGTCGTCCCCTTCTCCTCCTGCCCCCAATGCCTCCCAGCATCAGGGTCTTTTCCACTGAGTCAACTCTTCGCATGAGGTAGAACCATGCAACTGTGGGAGAACTTTATTGACCTGACCATGTTTGTTTATATAGTTACTAAGGCAGGTCTTTTGTGTTTCAATAAACATTTGACTCCAGACCAGCACTGTCCAAGAGAGATATAATAGGAATCACATAGGAATTTAAATTTTTCTAGTACCACAGTTTAAGGCAACATATTGTTATTAACATGATCTATCCAAAATATTAATATTTCAACATGTAATCAACATAAAAAATACTAAATGAGATACTTTCTTTTTTTTCACTGCTGCTGCTGCTGCTAAGTCACTTCAGTCATGTCCAACTCTGTGCGACCCCATAGATGGCAGCCCACCAGGCTGCCCCATCCCTGGGATTCTCCAGGCAAGAACACTGGAGTGGGTTGCCATTTCCTGCCTTTAAAATTTGATGAGTATTGTTCACTTACAGCACATCTCAGTTAGGACTAGCCGCATGTCAAGAGCTCAGTAGCCACATGTGACTAATGACTGCCATGTCTAAACTGTCTAGTACAGATCTGAACTGTCACCAGTTTGACATAATGATATTCCTTTAACCTCTTATTTTTGCAAACTGTACCTTAACCTTATTGCAAGAACTTCTGACAGTGTTTCATCTAACCTATCACAGAACATAATACATATCTTCAGTTGAAGCAAAAATAAATTGTACAGAACAATGGAAGTTTGGTGGCACTCCTATTAAAGAGTCATGGTATGTCAATGTGTCCTGACATATTTATTAGGAACCACAGGTATAGTGAGGGAACAAGGGGTTGAAGAGGAAACAAAATGTTTCTAAAAAAGGATTCAACCCCAAATTATCAGAATGTCTCTTTGATGGCTTCAATAATAAATTGTCAACTCGAAGCACTTTGGAGCATCTAGTTCAACCTCCTTCTTTTCATAGAGGTAGAGACCCAGAAGTTAGTATCTGGTTCAAGGTCACCCAGAAGCTACTGCCAGGGCTTAATGTCTAATTAACATTGAGGGTTTAATTTAGATCAGCAGAGTTAAAGGATCAGGAAATTATATATTTGTATAATATATATGATGTGTATACAATTATACACATTTTAGGCTTATTTTAAAAGTATGAAAACAGGGTACAGGGTGATCCAAATAACCTTCATCAAAACCGTTTTATATTTTCATCACCAAGATATTTTAAGACAGTTCATTGTTAGTATGTTTGCTGTGTAAATAATATTTACTTTAGAGTTTGGAAATGCCCCTATGTTGAACAACTGAATTAACTATGGACCTTGAGGTTGAAGGGAAATGCTTTTGCCTTCTGGTAGAATAATTCACATTTTTGAACAACAGCCAAAACACTTAAAGGACATGCATTTGCATTTTGTATTTAATGTAACAAACAACAGCAGAAAACATAAGTTAGACATACTTCCCCTTATTAATTTGCTCTTCTGAAGTCAGTTGTAAGTATGTTGATTCCCCTCTCTCCCTTTGTTTTTCCCCTGGGATGGTGCCTAACCACAATGAGGCTGTAATTGGAGAACATAGAAGGATTGATTTGAGAATATCACAAATGTTGTTAATAAACTTCCATTGACATAAAATATTCATTAATTCATTCTGTAGGCAATCAAATTCACCATGTCTAGGGCATATTGTAGAGAATGAAACTAACTGGCTGAAAAGGCAGATAAAAGGAATTTTTAAATATTTTAATTTTAAAGTAAAATAGTAAAAATGTAAATCTCAGTGTTAGAGTTGCCAAAATGCATTAGGCCTTTATGTACACAACATTTCAGCCAAACAGCTCTGGAAGAAAGTCCTTTGACCACAGAAGAGTTTTCTTTTCACTCCCTAGTAATCTCAATTCCCTGCTTAATCTTCAGTTATAATTTAATACATGCAAATTAAAATGAGTTTGTTTTAGTGATTAAAAAAAGGAAATAAACTACATATTCCTTAAATCACCCATTCTATTCCAAAAGATCAAGTTTATAACTGATAATAAATTGACTTGATTTTCACAGTTGCTTTCAATTAAATCAAAACGGCTCTGTTTGGAATATATGAAAAACAGAAAGGTATAAAAGCAAATTCTTTTAAAATGTGGATAAAATGCTACCCACAACTTCATTAGTTGTATTTTCCATTGCATACTATTTAATAGAATAGCATGTCATTAACCTTGATCATACATGGTCTAGAAGTAATTCATACTGAGAAATTTTTTTATTTTGTCCTGTAATTACTCCATTAGGATTTTATTTGTCAACTGTGAAAAATGTGAGTGCCTCTATGAGATATCACATAATTTAACTCCTCACATGAAACTTACAGTCTGGCTAATGGAGTCACTACAGAATTATGGAAGCTCCTTGTCACAAACTGCTTATAAGACAATGTTCAAATATCTTTACATAGCTTGAAATTATTTAGAATGTGCTACTTTTACTTTCATGTCAAACAATCAATTTTTTACTTATCTGGTAGCTAATACCCTTATGCCCTGAGTTAGTGGGGTTTTTTGAGACAATCAAGGAAAGGAGGCTACATTTTACCTCTGGATAGTTTAGAGCCTGGCTTAGCTGAGAGAAGGGAAATATGGAAGAGACTAGAGTGGAGTTCATGGATGCACTGAAAGAGAAACGAAGCCAGAAATGAAGATGGAATTGGAGCCCTGGGGGAGGTGCACAAATCTTGAGAGGCCTGTGGTTGGAGGGCCTCTACCTGACTTCTGGAATGCAGAGATCTCAGGAGAACCCAGACCACTTGAAGGTGATTGATTCACAAATCTGCATGTGGGTGTGGCTGAAAAGAAAGGGCCTCTCATTCTTAGCTACAAGAAAAGTCTCACTGAACCTTATATTCTTAAAACAATAGTGCATTCAAATTTTACCCAAGCAGTGCTCACCATATCATAGGTACCTATTAAATAAAACTGAAAAACCAGTTGAGCAAAGCTAAGGGAGTTTGGCACAATTCTAGAGATGAGTCTGTGCTCATGTGTAGGCCTACACGAGAACTGTTAAAGAGTAACTAAGCAAGAATGGGCCAGTCAAAACCAGTAAAACAAGGGTCTTCACTTAGACCAGTCATATCTATACACAGTGACTTGCTTTTTTTAACCGATTTTTGTTGGGAGATAACTTTTTCTTTCAGCCAATGTGGATATTCATACATAATTCCAGGACATTGTACATTCAGGAGAAAACTAAATCTGTCTTAAATCAGTAGTAGCACACTAACTACTGAAGAAGTTAGATTCTTTTCTCAAGATCCCAAGAACAATTTCTCAAATAACCAACCACAAAATCCACCACTGCTTTGGTGGTAACTGGCTTCTGAAAACAGCATTTTTACTGGACTGGATGTCACTGAGGAACAATAATGGCAGCTTGGTCTTATAATAGCCTTGACTTGTGGTTGCATTCTTGAATGGTCATCACTAGACAGTGACTTGCTCTTGTAACCAGAAGTGCACAATTCATGTGCTTGTAACTTGTTAATCAGTAAACCATCTTGGGAAAAGAAAGCTATTGTTATCATTGAGGTTGAAATAAAAACTCAGTTTTTCATGTTGCTGTTTCAAGAGGGCATATTACAAGATACCTCAACAATTTAGTACCCAGTGACATAACATAGTCAATATGCACAGTTATTGCAAACTCTAACTTTTTAGGTAGATCTGTCAATCTGAAGATAGTTGATTGTTAAAGAAAATGAGCAAGAGTTTCATCCCCAACTCTCTACTTATGGAAATGAAATAATCAGGAATTGGTAAAGAGTTCTATTTTTGTGACAACAAAGAAAAGTTTAGACTATTAACCTACCTATGGCATATAAATTATAGAGGGTTTAGGGCATGGTTCTTTGAATTAAAAGATATATTTAATAGCTATAATTTATAATATTCTGCAAAAAAAAAAAATCCAGCAATCCCAGGATTCTCCAGTCATTGGTACATGATTAATACACAATAGGAAAATAAATAGTAGGGGAATAAAAACATTAAGGAGCTTGTCCTTATATAATATGATCTCTCTCTCCCTCTCTCATGGTAATTCATGAAACAGTTCAAAGAAATCTTTGGGATCATACAGATCTGGGTTAGAATCCTGTATTTGTCACTTCCTAGTGACATGCACCTGGGTGAGTTACTTAAGTTCATTGAGCCTTTGTTGTTGTTGTTGTTTCACTTAGAAAATGAATGAAATTCATTCAAATAATACTAAAAGTGTTTATATCACAAGATTGCAAGGATTAAATGAGATTAAATGTGGAAATCTGCTACAGATTACAGCAGGTGCTTAAGAAATTTTCTTTCCTTCCTCCTTTAAAAACAAGTTAAAATTATAGCACATTCCTCTTTAGTCAGCAAATTATCATTGAAAACTTTCTCTATGAATCATCTAGAAGTAATGGGGAATATTATCTACATGGAAAGACAAGATGAACACTTTAATTTAAAGCATATTTACTTAATTTATATACGCAAACTCTACATGGCTGTTCTCCCATGGGAAAACTCTGTTATTGTCTTGTACAAACCTTTGAGGTCTAACTCAGCATAGGCTTAGCCCCATATAGTAAATCCACCTCACTAAGCATTAGCAAGCAATGTAGATTTTACTGAAACCTTTGTGGACACACAAGGAAGAGGGCTATAACTGTATACCATGTGGAAAACAACCTCAAAGAACTTCATTTCAAACCTTTTTTATTTTCTTCCATAGCTCTTTTTAACTACTAGTTACTGGGTATCCATTTCCCTTCAGAACCCATTCTCCAAATCTCTGTTATTGTTCCAAACAATCCAGCTCTAATTCTAAAGGGGCGTGTACTCCAAGACAAAGCAAAAGCTGGTATAATTAATCAGACCAAAGCTCTCTGGAAATCCTTTAAGCAACTTTCTACGGTCAAGCCAACATGCCTGTTGAGGTTAGGACATCGTCCCCAACCCAAATGGCTTATCTGATTATTCACCTGACAAAAACAAACATTTCTGGTTTAGGTGATAGGGAGAGAAATTCTCTACTGATGAAAATAGAATTGAATTCTGTCCATGTCTTTGCTTTTACAATATGCCTGGCACCATAGCAAGTGTCGTGGAAGATATGAGCGTCTATAAGATGCAGTATGTTGGAGATTTACTGTGATCCATTTATGGATCATATGACAGGAAAAGCTGGGAGTTCCTGTATATAGGGAATTTCTTATAGAATGTTGTAAGTAACTCAGCTTTAAGAAAGAATATGGAAAAATCAAGGTAAATATGTTTGGTTTGGAATATACTGATTTGCATTAGTGAATCAAATAGATTTTTGTGTTGGTCAATGAGACCTGGCCATAAAAATGTTCAGAATTTCTAGTATTTGCCTTCCTAGACAATGTGAAGCAGATCCAATAACCAATAGGCAGAGTCTGTATTCTAATAAATAGGTGCAGGGAGTGCTTAAAAAAAAAAAAACTGAAGCAGCTACTTGCCTATGATGTAAAGAATCATGTTATGGAAATCTTCCAACTTAGGGTTGAGTGCCTCTAGTCTGTGGCCAATGGGAAACTGCTGTTAGTACGTGAGGAGGGAAGTGAAGTGATACAATTGGTTTTCGTGAAGACTACTTTGAAAACTCTCTACAAAATAGCTTAGAAGTAGCAGAGAAAGAAGGTAAGAAGGCCAAGTAACAGGGTCTAGATTGGGCAGTGTGAGAGAAAGGAATGGACACACAAATGCTGAGAATTGCTCTGAAAAAGTTTCCCCCAAATTGCTGACTGATCACAAGTAGAGGAAGAAGTAAAAAGAGGAAGAGTCAAATACAACTCTGATTTGGATCTTAAGTTACTGAGGTAACAGCAATGCCATTTATGGAAATGGGGAACTTGAGATGAGTGGCCAATATGAGGTTGGGGTTAGGCAAAATTAGTCAAGAAATACTTAATACATGCCAGGTACTGGGCAAGGTGCCAGGGATACAGGGGCAAGCAACATCAACCTGCCTCTCGTCCTCACCAAGCTCACAGATGGGGGAAGAGACCAGCATTACATACGTGCTTTGTAGTTTATATGTAATATAATAGGGGTAATAAATTCTGTAGAAAGAATTACCTACATTCGGTGTGATAGTTTCAGATTTAGAAATATCCAAGCCACTTTTTTATTTTTAAATGACTACAGAGAGGAGAAAACTGAGCAAACAGCTCTTGTGTGTGTTAGTTGCTCAGTTGTGCCCGACTCTTTGCGACCCCATGGACTGCAGCCCACCAGGCTCCTCTGTCCATGAGATTTGCCAGGCAAGGATACTGGAGTGGGTTGCCATTTCCTTCTCCAGCAGCTCTTAGGGCTCAGAAATCGCCCTGTACTCACAGTTTTACTCACAACAGCCAAAAAGTGGAAGCAACACACAGGGGTCCGTCAGCTAATGAGTGGGTAAATAAAATGTGGAGCATCCATACAATGGAATACTCTTAAATTATAAAAAGGTATGAGGTACTTACAGCTTCCCAGGTGGTTCAGATGGTAAAGAATCTGCCTGCCATGTGGGAGACCTGGGTTTGATCCCCGGGTTGGGAACATCACCTGAAGGAGGGTATGGCAGCTCACTCCAGTATTCTTCCCTGGAGAGTCCCCATGGATAGAGGAGCCTGGCGGGCTACAATCCATGGGGTCACAAAAAGTCAGGCACAAGAGCAACTAAGCACAGCACAGCATGCATGAAGTACTTAGTCATGATGTTACAGCATGGATGAACTTTGAAAACATTATGCTAAATAGTGAAAGAAGTCAGTTCACAAAGCATCATATATTGTATGATTCCACTTACATGAAATGTTCAGAATAAGCAAATCCATCAAGATGGAAGCCCAGTTAGTGGTTGACTGGGGCTGGGGGTTGGGAGGATTGAGGAGTGACAGCTAAAAGATGTAGGATTTCTTGTCAGGGTGATGGAAATGTACTAAAATTGATTATGGAGATGGATGCACAGCTCTGAATATACTCAAAGCCATTGACTATTATACTTCAAATGGATGAATTGTATAGTATGTGGATTATATCACAATACAATTGATTTTTTTAATTGCCTTGTGTGGCAGAATAAAGAGGTCAGTGATAGGAGAGAAAACTTTTCATTAAAAACCCAAGAGTTCCTTTTCAGTTCAGTTATATGGAAAGTGGTTAAAAATAGGTACAATTCATAAACAGCTATTATCTTTTATACTAGCCATGATTTATGATTTTCCACAATTATCTAAACATTGAGTTTCAAATGTCAGATGGGTAAAGACAAGCTCTCTTAAAAGTATGTAACAACTTCAGATGCTGGAGATCAGAGCACATCATATCCAGCCATACTTAGAGTCCATGTCGCACTTGGTTGCAGCCTCAAAAATGACAGAATGATCTTGGTTCATTTCCAAGGCATGACATTCAACATCACAGTAATTCAAGTCTATGCCCCTACTAACGATGCTGAAGAAGCTGAAGTTAATCAGTTCTTTGAAGACCTAGAAGACCTCCTAGAACTAACACCTAAAAAAGATATTCTATTCAGCATTGAGGATTGGAATGCAAAAGTAGGAAGCCAAGAGATACCTGGAGTAGCAGGGAAGTTTTGCCTTGGAGTAAAAAATGAAGCAGGGCAAAGGCTAACTGAATTCTTCCAAGAGAATGCTCTGGTTGTAGCAAACACCATTTTTCAACAGCGCAAGAGATGACTTTACACATGCACATCATCAAGTGGTCAACACCCAAATCTGCATGTGGGTCAAGAAGCAAACCCTGTATGGAATAAATGGCTCAGGACTGAGAAAGGAGTACGACAGGGCTGTCTGTTGCACCCTGTTTGTTTAACTTACACTGAGCACATCATGAAAAATGCTGGGCTGAATGAGGTACAAGCTGGAATCAAGATAGGCGGGAGAAACATCAACATCTTCAGATATGCAGATGATGCCACTTTCAAGGCAAAAAGGAACTAAACCTCTTGATGAGGGTGAAGGAGAAGACTGAAAAAGCCAGCTTAAAACTAACTGTTAAAAAAACTAAGATCATGGCATCTGGCTGGCCTCATTACTTCATGGCAAATAGAAGAGGAAAAAGTGCAAGTAGCGACAGATTTCCTCTTCTTGGGCTCTAAAATCACTGTGGATGATGACCGCAGCCATGAAATTAGAAGACGATTGCTTCGTGGCAGGAAAGCTATGACAAACCTAGACAGTGTGTGGAAAAGCAGAGACATCACTCTGCTGACAAAAGTCCATATAGGCAAGGCTATGGTCTTCCCAGTGGTCACATAGGTTTGTGAGAGCTGGACTGTAAGAAGGCAGAGCACCAAAGAATTGATGCCTTCGAACTGCAGTGCTGGGGAAGACTCCTGAGAGTCCCTTGAATAGTGAGGAGATCAAACCAGTCAATCTTAAAGGAAATCAACGCTGAATTGGAAGGACTAATGCTGAAACTGAAGCTCTAGTATTTTGGTCACCTGATGCAAAGAGCCAATTCATTGTAAAAGTCCCTGATGCTGGGAAAGTTTGAGGGCAGAAGGAGAAGAGGGTGTCAGAGAATGAGATGGATGGATGGTATCTCTGATGCATGGACATGAATTTGGGCAAACTTTGGGAGATGGTGAGGAACAGGGAGGTCTGGTGGGCTGCAGTCCATGGGGTCACAAAGAGTTGGACACAACTGGGCAAGTGAACAACAATAGCAACAAGGACCTTCACTTAGTCACAGCTGTCTAAGCAAACTTCTTGATTTAACTGTTGTAAATTCACCTTCCCTATAAACATTTTACAACATGGTTTCTGAGAAACAAAAAATCTGGTCCCAGTTGATGTGCTTCATAATTTTCCTTTAACTGAAGCTGATGTCCTTCTCAAAGAACCAGGTTTTTTTTTTCCATATTTTCATTTCTCAAAGAGATATTTCTTTTTTCGGCTGAGTCTAAGAGAGCCTAAATGGGGATTTGATCTAGTCTGGGTGGTCAGGGAATGCTTCCATAAGGAAGGGACATTTAAATTGTGATCTATAGGAATTTGATAGAGAAAAAAGAAGGAAAAAATGTTAGAGGGAAAAGCATGTATGTGAGTCCTGGAACAGAAGAAATCCTGGTACATGTTGAAAGTTGTAGCTTTATTCAAGGTAAAGAACTACCCAAATAGCATTGTCTGGTGGTTGGTTTTCTAAAACTGGATTAGAGATTAGGATAAAACAAGAATCTTGAGTTGTCATCAAAGCAGAAGTAACCACTGAGAAGAAAGAGGGCAAGAAGTAAGAACTGAGACTAGGGAAATGCCTATAATTAAACAGAAAGCTGGGAAGAAGAGCTGCTGCATGAACAGCTGACAGGTAGGATGGAAATCAGGGAAGAGCAAAGGTGCAGGAATGAAAAAGAAGAGGAAGTTTCAAGATGGGAAGGGTGATCAGCTGTGTCAGATGCTAGAGATGCTATTGAAGGAGAATGAAGACTAGAAAACACCTGGAATTTGTCAACTGAAGTTCAAGAGACTTTACATTTTTAAATAATTCTCTCTCTCTCCCTCCCCACATTAAGAAATGGGTAGAATAGCTGAGAATCAAAAACCCTACATTGCACCTAACTACAGGACCAAGAGTATCAAATCACAATGAACCTGACATGCTTCCCTCTATAAAGCGAGTTTTTGTAGTGATGTGTGTTCTAACTGATACTAATGCAGGGGGAAATAAGTAAAAAGAAAACCTATCTTTTGCAGACAAAGCCCCTAAAAGCTCAAAGAGTTATTTTGGAAAAAAAAAAAAATTAGGTTCACCTTGAGGATTTTTTTCTTAGATGCAAATGAAAACAAGACTAATTTAGAACCCAATGGTTGATTTTCCATTTGTTGTTTCTTACAATGGGATTTAGCACAGAAAGTCATTTACAACTGAGCAGAAACAGTTGCTGAAGTGACTTAGCACATACACACAGAAACAGTTGAGTTACTTGTCAGTTTTCAGTGGCTTTTTTTTTTCCTGTGTTCATTTATTTAACCTTGCATCAACAATTACTTGAGGATTACAATATATAAAGTGAAAGGCTCTACTTCCTGTTGGAAGCAGACTTCCATACAGAGTACAGTGTTTCCAAAAACACAGTCTTCTGATTCAAAAGAAGTGACATGATGGTCTGTATTTCAACGGTTCCTTAACAGTGAACTAACAAAGACTGTGTAGGATGACACCATGAAATTGGGCTTTAAAGCTGATGTGGGGGCTCAGGAGCAGGAAGATAACAATGAGACTAAGGACGTCAGAACCCATTGGGTATTGGATTCATTTCCCATTACTACTACTACGAATTATCAAAAACTCCATGTCATAAAAAGACACAAATTTCTTCTCATTCAGTCGTGGAAACTATGAGTCCAGAATCATTTTGCTGAGCTACAGTCAGAGTGTGGACAGGAATGGTTCCTTCTGGAGGCTCAGGGGGGGAATCTGTTTCTGTGCCTTTTCCAGCTTCTGGAGGATGCCTGCGTTCCTTGGCTCATGACTGCTTCGTCTCATCATGACAACCGCTTGCTTTTGTTACCATTTCTCCTACTTCCTCCTTTGACCTTCTTGGCTCCCACACACAAGGACCCTTGAGATTACATTTAGGGCCCATCCAGATAATGCAGGATAATCTCCTCATCTCAAGATCCTTAACCCCGTCATATCTGTAAGGCCCTTTGGCCATACAGTAGTCACAACTTCTGAGCACTAGTTGCAGATGTCTTTGGTAGTAATGGTTTAGTTTCTCAGTCATGTCTGTCTCTTTTACGACCCCATGGACTGTAGCCCCCCAGGCTCCTCTGTCCATGGAATTTCCCAGGCAAGCATATTGGAGTGGGTTGCCATTTCCTCCTCCAGGGGATCTTTCTGATCAAGGGATCGAACCCTCATCTCCTGTGTCTCCTGCATTGGCAGGCAGGTTCTTTGCCACTGAGCCACCTGGGAAGCCTACAGACGTCTTTGGGGAGCCATTATTCATCCTACCATAGGTGTCTTTCTACCCTTGTTTTTCTTCCTCTGAGAATTACCTCTTCATCCACAACAAGAATAGAACCCTGTAGCCCCATGTACTGTACCTCTTGGCCAGAGCTACCTGAACCATGAGTGGACACTGTCTCCAGTGGATTTATAAGTAGGAAACAGAGGCCAAGAAGATTCTTCTGGAGTTACCCGACTCAGCTGCAGAGAGACCCAAAGCCCAGCTGGGATTTTAACTTTGTCTCACCATGGCTTTTGAATGTGTGTGATAATTTAACAAAAACAGTGAAAGGATAAAAGCCAGCTTAATCTGTGTTTCAATCTCAAACCTTATTTATTGTGTTTGTAAAGTATAAAGACATTTAGAAAAGTTTTGCCAATCATTAAAACTTGCCAATCATTTCTTTCTGTCACCAACATTGTCACAAATGGTTATAATGAGAGCCCAATGGGGAAATTCAAAGTCAAGATTAATGCCCCACTTACATGTATAAGTAAACTCAGTGGTTCATTTATCAGCTCCCACTAAGTTGCATTAACTGTCTTTCCAGATTATAAATCATTCTCATTAAACAGAATGCAGTTCAATCCAAAGTCAGGCACTTTCCACTTAGCCAGGGAGATAACTCACCCTAAATGCTCTAAAGGCAGAGAGGTGTGTATCACCTTCAATCTAAAATCAAAGTTAAGATTTCTTATTATCAGTCATACATTGTTCCTCCTTCATCAAAAATGTTTGATTTCACGCTGGTGAAATCACCATAATGAAAATTACCAATATCCTTATTTATTTTAAATTCTTCTTAAATGCATTTCTATCCCTTACTGCCTTTTGCATTCCACTAAACAAGATTTAACCAAAGATAAAAGTGCTTGATGCAGAACCATACTTAGCTCTTTTTTTTTTAAAGGCCAAGACTTTCTTGGCTCATGGAGGCTATCGCGATGTATGGTGGAAGACAAAAAGGTGCCATGCTTTCTATAAAGATCTTAACTGCAATGGCTGAGCCCTGGAACCACATTCTAAATTATCCATTGTTCTTTGTAGGCATCCACTGTGCCCCATCGTGTCAGATAACCACAGCTAACATTCTGAGGGCAAACATGGCCCCATTCATCCATCAAGCAGTGAATAATTCATATAGCATGTTTTACCCTGGGCAAAATACACTGACATCTGGAGCATTAAACTAGAGTCATTCAAGGAACAAAATGGTTATTCATGCTTTCAATGTGAACCATTAAATCTTGCCAGTTAAGTTAAAGAATGAATTAACTCAATTCATTGGATGTATCACACAAGTCCATAAAAACACAGTTGCATGAGCAAGTTTCTTACTTGGAATATTCCTACCTGAGAACGGAAATGCCAGTCACTGTGTCAAGCAAGTCTGTACTGGTTGGGGGAGGAGTGTGGTGTGGGGGAACCACGGCTTCCCTCCAACTCCCCTTAGAAGAAAACAGTCCCCATTCATCATTTTTGTTTCATCTTGTTCCTACTCTGGTCCTCTTATTATTTTGCCACCCACTGTAGCCGAAAGAATGGTTCAAGGGCTGCTGCCTTCTCTCTCTTTTTTTAATTTTTATTTATTTTTATTTTTATGTTTAAAATTTTAAAATCTTTAATTCTTACATGCGTTCCCAAACATGAACCCCCCTCCCACCTCCCTCCCCACAACATCTCTCTGGGTCATCCCCATGCACCAGCCCCAAGCATGCTGCACCCTGCGTCAGACATAGACTGGCAATTCAATTCTTACATGATAGTATACATGTTAGAATTCCCATTCTCCCAAATCATCCCACCCTCTCCCTCTCCCTCTGAGTCCAAAAGTCTGTTATACACATCTGTGTCTCTTTCCCTGTCTTGTATGCAGGGTCGTCATTGCCATCTTCCTAAATTCCATATATATGTGTTAGTATACTGTATTGGTGTTTTTCTTTCTGGCTTACTTCACTCTGTATAATCGGCTCCAGTTTCATCCACCTCCTCAGAACTGATTCAAATGAATTCTTTTTAATGGCTGAGTAATACTCCATTGTGTATATGTACCACAGCTTTCTTATCCATTCATCTGCTGATGGACATCTAGGTTGTTTCCATGTCCTGGCTATTATAAACAGTGCTGCAATGAACATTGGGGTACATGTGTCTCTTTCAATTCTGGTTTCCTCGGTGTGTATGCCCAGAAGTGGGATTGCTGGGTCATAAGGTAGTTCTATTTGCAATTTTTTAAGGAATCTCCACACTGTTCTCCATAGTGGCTGTACTAGTTTGCATTCCTACCAACAGTGTAGGAGGGTTCCCTTTTCTCCACACCCTCTCCAGCATTTATTGCTTGCAGATTTTTGGATTGCAGCCATTCTGACTGGTGTGAAGTGGTACCTCATTGTGGTTTTGATTTGCATTTCTCTAATAATGAGTGATGTTGAGCATCTTTTCATGTGTTTGTTAGCCATCCGTATGTCTTCTTTGGAGAAATGTCTATTTAGTTCTTTGGCCCATTTTTTGATTGGGTCGTTTATTTTTCTGGAATTGAGCTGCAGAAGTTGCTTGTATATTTTTGAGATTAGTTGTTTGTCAGTTGCTTCATTGCTGCCTTCTCTCTACATCAACAAATTGTGCCTAGAGATGATGGACTAAGATGTATTTGGCATTTGTTGGCTATTGCTGACTATGTGTCCATAGTCTGCTTTTTAAAAGAATGAGGGGAATTCCTTGGCAGTCCAGTGTGTGAGGACTCCTTGCTTCCATTGCAGGGGGCATAGGTTCTAGCCTGGTCAGGGAACTAAGATCCCACAAGCCCCCAGCATGGCTAAAAATATTTTTATTATTTTTTTAATGAAATAAAAGAAGGATGAGAATGGTGGCCATTCGGGCCTTTTCATATTAATTTTCCAAAGTCAAAGGCACAGCACATTTCATAATTCCTGAAATGGTGCTTCCCTTTGGCTTCCAGTCTCAGTTCTGGCTCCAGATAAGAATGGTCTCCCACAGACACTTGACTTAGCCAAAATTCCTCAATTGATCTCTGAGGAGAGTAAATTTTTCCTCAAAAAAATGGAGGTTTCTAAACTGTGTGCACACATACACATACACATACACACAGAGTTTTTCAACCAACTTCATCTTAGCAGCAGATGCAGACTTCCCAGAGACTTCGATCCACTTCCTTAGCACCTGTAGTCAAACTCTTTATTGTGAAACTCAGATTGTTGCATTTAAGCTTCTTCTGCCTTTTCTAAATCCAGCTTGAACAGCTGAAAGTTCTCGGTTCATGTACTGTTGAAGCCTAGCTTGAAGGATATTGAGCATTAGCTTGCTAGCATTTGAAGTAAATGCAGTTGTGTGGTAGTTTGAACATTCTATGACATTGCCCTTCTTTGGGATTGGAATGAAAACTGACCTTTTCCAGTCCTATGAAATCCCATGGACAGAGGAGCCTGGCAGGCTACAGTCTGTGGGGTTGAAAACAACAATAACAACTGCTCTCCTCACTCTTTGCTGGGATCCAAAGAGGTAAATAAATCCCAATAATACTCCAAGGTGACACGTCAAAACTGCCGTTATTGAGGTGTTCTATAGGATTATGATATTCCTATTCCTGTAACTCCTTCTTCCTAAGTTGTAGGTCTCAGGTGACCAGCAAATCATAGTGAGTTGATACTAGACTTTTAGCATTCAATATAGAAGAGGAATTGAGGATACAGAAGAGGCAGAGGTGGGGAGAGACAGGACCATCACTGTATATGTCCGCTTACTGAATCCTATATTAGAGTCTGTGTTATCAACATCTGCATTTTATAAATCAGGTCCAGAGGGGTTAAAGGACATGCTCAGCTAATAAGTAGTTGAACTGAAATTTGATTCCTAGGACTTCAAAGTCTGTGCTCTTTCAACAGCCGTACAGTGCTGGAAGATTAATCTCTGTCTCTAGGGAAAAATAAAATCCTAAGTAAAATATTTAAGTATTTAAAGCATATATGAAGCCTATCTTTCTTAATGGGGCTTCCCAGGTAGCTCAGTGGTAAAGAATCCACCTGCCGGTACAAGAGACACACGAGACGCGGTTTGATCCCTGGGTTGGGAAGATCCCCTGGTGCAGCAGATGGCAACCCGCTCCAGTATTCTTGCCTGGAAAATTCCGTGGGCCAAGAAGCCTGGCGGGCTACAGTCCATGGGGTCACAAAAGAGTCGGCGTTCCCACCTCTTACCACGACTGAGTGACCAGACAACAACAAAAAGCAATAGTTGATCTAGAATACTGTGTGAGTTTCAGATGTACAGCATAGTGACTCAGCCATTTTTTTCTGGTAACATTCCATTATAGGTTATTAAAAGATATTAATAATTCCTTGTGCTACACAGTAAATTCTTATTTCCTATTTTATGTATAATAGTTTGTATCTGTTTATCCCATACTCCTAATTTGTTCTTTCCCCCTCCCTCTCACCTTTGGTAACCCATAAGTTTGTTTTCTATGAATCTTTTTCTGTTTTGTGCATAGACTCACTTGTATTATTTTTTAGATTATACCTGTGAGTGATATTGTATAGTATTTGTCTTTCCCTGTTTGATTTCACTTAGTAAATATTCCCTAGGTCCATTTATGTTGCTGCAAATGGCAATGTTTCATTCTTTTCTATGGCTGACTAATAGTCCCGTGTGTGTGTATGTGTGCATGCTCATGTGTGAGTGTGACTGTGTGTGTGTGTACCATGTCTTCTTAAGCCAGTTGTCTGTGGATGGGCATTTGGGTTGTTTCCATGTCTTGGTTGTTGTACATAGTGGTGCTATGAACATTGAAGTGCATGTGCCTTTTTGAATTAGAGTTTTCATTTTTTCTGAATATACTCTGGAGTGGGATTGCTAGATCAAATGATAGCTCTATTTTTAGTTTTTTAAGAAACCTCCATACTGCTTTACGTAGTGGCTGGCTGCACCAATTTACATTCTCACCAACAGTGCATAAGGACTCCCTTTTTTCCACACCTTCTCCAGCATTTATTATTTGTAGACTTCTTGATGATGGCCATTCTGACAGTGTGAGGCGATACCTTGTTGTGGTTTTGATTTGCATTTCTCTAATAATTAGTAATGTTGAGCAGCTTTTTGTCTCCCTGTTGGCCATCTGTATGTATTCTTTGGGAAAATGCTTATTAGGTTTTCTGCCCACTTTTTAATTGGGTTGTTTGTTTTTTCAATATTGAGCTGTATGAGCTGTTAGTATATTTTGGATATTAACCCCTTACTGGTTGCATCATTTGCAAATATTTTCTCCCATTTCTATATGTTGTCTTTTCATTTTGTTGATGATTTCCTTTGCTATGCAAAAGTTTTTAAGTTTGATTAGGTACCATTTGTCTATTTTGCCTTGCAAAGTTTATTTCTTAACATTTTTCAGTTTTCACTCTATCTCTTCCACCCTTTATCTAGTTTTGTAACAAGAGAAAACGGGAATAATGAGGTAATCCATTTATTTCTTTTTATGTGGATAAATGGTTTCAGTGTAAACTTAACCTTGCCCACTATAATAAGGTAGCTGAGCTCAGGGACAAAAGAACAGGTGTAAAGACCATATTAGGAGAACTGATTAAATTTGATTATCGACTATGAAGTACATAGCTGTATTGTATCAATGTTAAGTACCTGACTTTGATAGCTGTACTGTACATGTATGAGAGAGTGTACTCTGGAGTTTTTAAGGGTAGAGGAGCATGTTATCTCCAACTTACTCTCAAATGGTTCAGAAAGAAGAATATGAGAGAAAGAGTGAGAGAGGGAGAACAATAAAACAAATGGGGGAGAATGCAAGCAGTGGAGATGTGGAGGACGCAAACAGTCTGGAGAAAGACTATATGGAAATTCCTTCTGTACTATTTCTACAACTTTTCTGTAGGTTTCAAGGTACCTTAAAGTAAAAAGTTAGAAACAAAAATGTTCATGGAGTTGGTCTCAATATCTTTGGGGGAAAGTGACTAATCATTATGTTGAGAAACAACTTTAGAGATCTTCTAGGCAAACCCCTTCAGCTCAAAGGTGGGAAATTGAGGTACAGGGTAACTACCTATTTGAGTAGCTAGAAGAGGCAGGGCACACAGACGTGCAGCTCCAAGACTCCCACCTGAATCCTTCAACCAAGCTATCCCTTTTTCTCTGTTACTTTTTCTTGACTAATTTATATCCCATCTTATTACCTTCTCTGACTGTCTCAAATTCCCTCAAATCATTTTTTATGTCTTATCTTACACATACATGTCTCTAAAAGTGTATTCCATGCATAGCACACTAATTCTGCAGGATTTTAATAGATGTTATATAAGGAAGTCTATGCCCAAATAATAGCCTTAAGAAATGCAGGGTTCAAACAAGGTAAAATAGACTTCCCCAAAGCCTTTAAAACACTAGTGTGCCCATAGCAGGATAACAGGGTCTATAATATGCAGCATTTTCCAAGCATATTTGTACAGGGAAGATTTTTTTCTGAAGAGTCTTAGAGGCTACCCATTCCAGCACATTTTGGAAAAGCTAGTATAGAGCAGTAAATGCATTGTGACTAAATGCCACATGACAGATACCATGTGTCATCTCTCCCATTCAGCAGGGCGAAATGCCTATGTTTCTAGGATTGTTGGCACTTATTATATGGAGTTGCTAAAGGAAGAATGGAATATAGGGCTGAGTCCTAATTTTGGCTTGAGTTTACAAACTACAACTTTTTTCAAATCAGCAATTCCCTCTGAGTCTGTTTCTTCATTGGAAAAAAAGAGAGGTAATATCTATACTGCAGAGTGCTCTAACTATCTATGAATATTCTTTGTACTCTACAGACAGTAAGTAGGTAAATATGTAAATATGTAAGGTAGCATATGACTGTAGCACTAACAGTAAGGGTACTTTAAAAAAAAAAACAAAACAAAATCCTGCCATAGACTGTGGAGAGTATAGGGAAGTGGTTTGCATAGATGGTGATTCTGAAGAATCCACCTGCAGTGCAAGAGACACGGGAGATGCACTTTCAGTCCCTGAGTCGGGAAGATCCCCTGGAGGAGGAAATGGCAGCCCACTCCAGTATTCTTGCCTGGAGAATTCCATGGACAGAGGAGCCTGGTGGGCTATAATCCAAAGGGTTGCAAAGAATTGGACACAACTGAATGACTGAAAACACAAAACTAGCAGAAAGAAGCAGTTTGGAGACAACTATGTGTGCAGTTCCAGACTTGTTAACAACTACCTTTCAAGTCCAGTGGAAAACAAAGAATCAGGATATACAACTGGCAGATGCTCAGAACTGTTTAAAACACAATTAGGGAAACAGAAGCGTTTGATTCTGGTTTGTCATTCTTTAGCAAGAAATACTGAGGCAATATCTTGTCAACATTTTGCATAATATTTTAACTGAAAATTTTCAGTGACCTAAAAGGCAGCCAGCTCTCTACCTCTGGCAGAAGGAGCTTCCCCTGCACTGAGCCCGGGTCAGAGGGAACAACAGTGATTTGCTTTTGCCCAGCAGCTGACCTTAACTGTGTCCAGATATTCAGCCTCCGTTGGCCTCACATCTTGCCAGATTCACCATATCAGTATTTCATAGCTCCCATCAGAGCCTGAACTTGTTATCAACCTATCTCTCAAACATAACAGAGTTCCACTGTGGCTGTAATTGCTGTTTTGATATCCCATATATGCATAACATTTAAAACCTTGAGATTCTTGTAAATAAATTAAATTTATTCTTCTTCACAAGTTCTTTAAGGTGGGCTTGACTGATACTATCATTGCAGAGGTGAGGACCTTATCATCCCAGGTTAGTAAGTACATTCCTAAACTGAGGTCACATTAGATGCTGTGACATTAGATACTGTGATTCCTAGTCCTGCACCATAACACCTGGTCCAGCCTGCCCCAACACCTTCAGTTCCAGCATCTTGTCAGCAGGTCAAAGGCAGTATGGATAGCAAGTCTGGTCTCTAATTTTAGTGGAAAAAAAATAGTGGATTAAAATACTGGATAGTGTGGTAACTCTAGGTGTCCTGCAAATATCTCCCTATCTGGGTACTTCAGGGCTGAAAACTGCACCCTTCGGATTCATCCTGTCCAGTCCCTTTCTTTGATGTCCAGTTTTACCCAGTGAAATGCGAAGGCAGCACTGGAGACAAAAATTGAAAGAAGGTGAGAGGAGAAAGCAATTGGCAAAGACCCTCCCACCAGGGACTAAGAACAAACCAGCACTCCGGACATGGAAGAAAGGAAAGTACCAGCTGCACTTTCTTCCCACTGGTCAAGAAGAAGGCATGGCATCATGAAGATTTCCAGGCGCACATATACTGCATGAACACGTTGGCTGAAAGGACTGCTCTAAGGTGCTGCGAGCATCTCCAAGGTCCCGGAAGTGTCTGCTAGCACATGTGAATTCCAGAGGGAAGGGAGGCTTTTATTAAAGCTTAGGATCCTGCAGAACCCAGAAGGCCACAAGCCGAGGAAAGGAAGTGGTGGAAACAATTAAGAAACCTAAGCAGAAACGGTTGCTGGAGAGAGGGCCACAACTGTTCTTTTGACCACATCCGATATTTGCTTCAAATTGTTATGCAGGACAGTAATTGTCTCCTGGGAGGGCAAGAGGCTGGCCTCTAATAGGTTTCAACAGCAAAGCACCCTCATAAATAGTGCATATTGTGAAACCAGAGGTTTCTCCTTTTCCAGCAGACCTCTCCCAACCCTCCTCCTTTAATTAAAGAAATATGGCTTACCAAGAAACAAATACCTCTTTTCATAAGGCATTAAGTATGGATTAAGGAGAGGGGAAAAAAGAGAAAGAAAAGAGTTCTACACTGAAGAAGTGAAGGCCTAATAAGCCATTCATGCAGAGGCTGTAATAAATAGATAATTCTTGTTTCTAATCAACAACATTGCTTGGTGATTCCCTAGCATCACCTATCTGGCATTTGACAATATCATGCTCCTGAGGACCATGGCTAGTCTGGAATTTGAATGCCTTAAGACTCAATCTGAAGCAAACCTCTGTTCTGGTTAGTCTGGTTTCTCACCAACCCGATTTATTATCTCCACCAACGTCTCCAATTTTGTTCAGACTGTATTTTCTTGTGCCATCTGGTGGATTTCAAGTGAATTTGCAGAATTCAAAATAATTCCACAGAAGTGTTGACTTGTTTCATTTTCAAGCTCACCTCCGAGCATGATTAATCACACCTCTAAAATCTTAATTTTCTTGATCTTTTCTAAACAATTTGCCTGTGCTTTTCTCACATCTACTCTGACTTGTTAAAAATCACTTATATCCCTGGGATAAAGCCCACTTGGTCATGGTGTATGATCTTTTTAATGTGTTGTTGGATTCTGATTGCTAGAATTTTGTTGAGGATTTTTGCATCTATGTTCATCAGAGATATTGGCCTGTAGTTTTCTTTTTTTGTGACATCTTTGTCAGGTTTTGGTATTAGGGTGATGGTGGCCTCATAGAATGAGTTTGGAAGTTTACCTTCCTCTGCAATTTTCTGGAAGAGTTTGAGGAGGATAGGTGTTAGCTCTTCTCGAAATTTTTGGTAGAATTCAGCTGTGAAGCCATCTGGACCTGGGCTTTTGTTTGCTGGAAGATTTCTGATTACAGTATCAATTTCCGTGCTTGTGATGGGTTTGTTAAGATTTTCTATTTCTTCCTGGTTCAGTTTTGGAAAATTGTACTTTTCTAAGAATTGGTCCATTTCTTCCACGTTGTCCATTTTATTGGCATACAACTGCTGATAGTAGTCTCTTATGATCCTTTGTATTTCTGTGTTGTCTGTTGTGATCTCTCCATTTTCATTTCTAATTTTATTGATTTGATTTTTCTCTCTTTGCTTCTTGATGAGTCTGGCTAATGGTTTGTCAATTTTATTTATCCTTTCAAAGAACCAGCTTTTGGCTTTGTTGATTTTTGCTATGGTCTCTTTTGTTTCTTTTGCATTTATTTCTGCCCTAATTTTTAAGATTTCTTTCCTTCTACTAACTCTGGGGTTCTCCAACTCTTCCTTTTCTAGTTGCTTTAGTTGTAGAGTTAGGTTATTTATTTGACTTTTTTCTTGTTTCTTGAGGTATGCCTGTATTGCTATGAACTTTCCTCTTAGCACTGCTTTTATAGTGTCCCACAGGTTTTGGGTTGTTGTGTTTTCATTTTCATAAGTTTCTATGCATATTTTGATTTCTTTTTTGATTTCTTCTGTGATTTGTTGGTTATTCAGAAGTGTGTTGTTCAACCTCCATATGTTGGAATTTTTAATAGTTTTTCTCCTGTAATTGAGATCTAATCTTAATGCATTATGGTCAGAAAAGATGCTTGGAATGATTTCGATTTTCTTGAATTTATCAAGTTTAGATTTATGGCCCAGGATGTGATCTATGCTGGAGAAGGTTCCATGAGCACTTGAAAAAAAGGTGAAATTCGTTGTTTTGGGGTGAAATGTCCTATAGATATCAATTAGGTCTAACCGATCTAATGTATCATTTAAAGTTTGCATTTCTTTGTTAATTTTCTGTTTAGTTGATCTGTCCATAGGTGTGAGTGGGGTATTAAAGTCTCCCACTATTATTGTGTTATTGTTGATTTCCCCTTTCATACTTGTTAGCATTTGTCTTACGTATTGTGGTGCTCCTCTATTGGGTGCATATATATTTATAATTGTTATATCTTCTTCTTGGATTGTTCCTTTGATCATTATGTAGTGGCCTTCTTTGTCTCTTTTCACAGCCTTTATTTTAAAGTCTATTTTATCGGATATGAGTATTGCCACTCCTGCTTTCTTTTGGTCTCTATTCGCGTGGTATATCTTTTTCCAGCCCTTCACTTTCAGTCTGTATGTGTCCCTTGTTTTGAGGTGGGTCTCTTGTAAGCAGCATATAGAGGGGTCTTGTTTTTGTATCCATTCGGCCAGTCTTTGTCTTTTGGTTGGGGCGTTCAACCCATTTACGTTTAAGGTAATTATTGATAAGTATGATCCCATTGCCATTTACTTTATTGTTTTGGGTTCGGGTTTATACACCCTTTTTGTGTTTCCTGTCTAGAGGATATCTTTTAGAATTTGTTGGAGAGCTGGTTTGGTGGTGCTGAATTCTCTCAGCTTTTGCTTGTCTGTAAAGCTTTTGATTTCTCCTTCGTATTTGAATGAGATCCTTGCTGGGTACAGTAATCTGGGCTGTAGGTTATTGTCTTTCATCACTTTAAGTATGTCTTGCCATTCCCTCCTGGCCTGAAGAGTTTCTATTGACAGATCAGCTGTTATCCTTATGGGAATCCCCTTGTGTGTTATTTGTTGTTTTTCCCTTGCTGCTTTTAATATTTGTTCTTTGTGTTTGATCTTTGTTAATTTGATTAATATGTGTCTTGGGGTGTTTCGCCTTGGGTTTATCCTATTTGGGACTCTCAGTGTTTCTTGGACTTGGGTGATTATTTCCTTCCCCATTTTAGGGAAGTTTTCAACTATTATCTCCTCAAGGATTTTCTCATGATCTTTCTTTCTGTCTTCTTCTTCTGGGACTCCTATAATTCGAATGTTGGAGCGTTTCATATTGTCCTGGAGGTCTCTGAGATTGTCCTCGTTTCTTTTAATTCATTTTTCTTGTTTCCTCTCTGATTCATTTATTTCTACCATTCTATCTTCTATTTCACTAATCCTATCTTCTGCCTCCGTTATTCTACTATTTGTTGCCTCCAGAGTGTTTCTGATCTCATTTATTGTGTTATTCATTATATTTTGACTCTTTTTTATTTCTTCTAGGTCCTTGTTAAACCTTTCTTGCATCTTCTCAATCCTTGTCTCTAGGCTATTTATCTGTGTTTCCATTTTGATTTCAATATTTTGGGTCATTTTCACTATCAATATTCGGAATTCCTTCTCCGGTAGATTCCCTACTTCTTCCTCTTTTGTTTGGTTTGGTGGGCAACTCTCCTGTTCCTTTACCTGCTGAGTATTCCTCTGTCTCTTCATCTTGGTTATATTGCTGCGTTTGGGGTGGCCTTTTTATATTCTGGTAATTTGTGAAGTTCTCTTTATTATGGAGCTTCCTCACTTTGGGTGGGGTTCTATCAGTGGCTTGTCAAGGTTTCCTGGTTAGGGAGGCTTGTGTTGGAGTTTTGGTGGGTGGAGCTGGGTTTCTTCTCTCTGGAGTGCAGTGGAGTGACCTGTTTTTGAAGACAATGGTCTGCTTTTCTGGTTGCCTGATGTCCTCTGCCAGCCTACAGAAGTTGTTTTGTGGAGTTTGCTCGGCGTTGAAATGTTTTTTTGAGGAATTTGTGAGGGAGAACGTGATCTTCCCGTCCTATTCCTCCGCCATCTTTTCCCTCCTGGTAGCAGTAACTTTCAAAAGTCTTCACCACCTAGCCAACTTCAAACACGACAGCTCTGGGCTCTGGAGAAGAAAGCTATCTATGACAAACCCACAGCAAACATTATCCTCAATGGTGAAAAATTGAAAACATTTCCCCTAAAGTCAGGAACAAGACAAGGGTGTCCACTTTCACCGCTACTATTCAACATAGTTCTGGAAGTTTTGGCCACAGCAATCAGAGCAGAAAAAGAAATAAAAGGAATCCAAATTGGAAAAGAAGAAGTAAAACTCTCACTGTTTGCAGATGACATGATCCTCTACATGGAAAACCCTAAAGACTCTACCAGAAAATTACTAGAGCTCATCAATGAATATAGTAAAGTTGCAGGATATAAAATCAACACACAGAAATCCCTTGCATTCCTATACACTAATAATGAGAAAGTAGAAAAAGAAATTAAGGAAACAATTCCATTCACCATTGCAACGAAAAGAATAAAATACTTAGGAATATATCTTCCTAAAGAAACTAAAGACCTATATATAGAAAACTATAAAACACTGATGAAAGAAATCAAAGAGGACACTAATAGATGGAGAAATATACCATGTTCATGGATTGGAAGAATCAATATAGTGAAAATGAGTATACTACCCAAAGCAATTTACAAATTCAATGCAATCCCTATCAAGCTACCAGCCACATTTTTCACAGAACTAGAACAAATAATTTCAAGATTTGTATGGAAATACAAAAAACCTCGAATAGCCAAAGCAATCTTGAGAAAGAAGAATGGAACTGGAGGAATCAACTTGCCTGACTTCAGGCTCTACTACAAAGCCACAGTCATCAAGACAGTATGGTACTGGCACAAAGACAGACATATAGATCAATGGAACAAAATAGAAAGCCCAGAGATAAATCCACACACATATGGACACCTTATCTTTGACAAAGGAGGCAAGAATATACAATGGAGTAAAGACAATCTCTTTAACAAGTGGTGCTAGGAAAACTGGTCAACCACTTGTAAAAGAATGAAACTAGATCACTTCCTAACACCGCACACAAAAATAAACTCAAAATGGATTAAAGATCTAAATGTAAGATCAGAAACTATAAAACTCCTAGAGGAGAACATAGGCAAAACACTCTCAGACATAAATCACAGCAGGATCCTCTATGATCCACCTCCCAGAATTCTGGAAATAAAAGCAAAAATAAACAAATGGGATCTAATTAAAATTAAAAGCTTCTGCACAACAAAGGAAAATATAAGCAAGGTGAAAAGACAGCCTTCTGAATGGGAGAAAATAATAGCAAATGAAGCAACTGACAAACAACTAATCTCAAAAATATACAAGCAACTTATGCAGCTCAACTCCAGAAAAATAAACGACCCAATCAAAAAATGGGCCAAAGAACTAAATAGACATTTCTCCAAAGAAGACATACGGATGGCTAACAAACACATGAAAAGATGCTCAACATCACTCATTATTAGAGAAATGCAAATCAAAACCACAATGAGGTACCACTTCACACCAGTCAGAATGGCTGCGATCCAAAAATCTGCAAGCAATAAATGCTGGAGAGGGTGTGGAGAAAAGGGAACCCTCCTACACTGTTGGTGGGAATGTAAACTAGTACAGCCACTATGGAGAACAGTGTGGAGATTCCTTAAAAAATTACAAATGGAACTACCTTATGACCCAGCAATCCCACTTCTGGGCATACACACCGAGGAAACCAGAATTGAAAGAGACACATGTACCCCAATGTTCATCGCAGCACTGTTTATAATAGCCAGGACATGGAAACAACCTAGATGTCCATCAGCAGATGAATGGATAAGAAAGCTGTGGTACATATACACAATGGAGTATTACTCAGCCGTTAAAAAGAATTCATTTGAATCAGTTCTGCTGAGATGGATGAAACTGGAGCCGATTATACAGAGTGAAGTAAGCCAGAAAGAAAAACACCAATACAGTATACTAACACATATATATGGAATTTAGGAAGATGGCAATGACGACCCTGTATGCAAGACAGGGAAAGAGACACAGATGTGTATAACGGACTTTTGGACTCAGAGGGAGAGGGAGAGGGTGGGATGATTTGGGAGAATGCCATTCTAACATGTATACTATCATGTGAATTGAATCGCCAGTCTATGTCTGACGCAGGATGCAGCATGCTTGGGGCTGGTGCATGGGGATGACCCAGAAAGATGTTATGGGGAGGGAGGTGGGAGGGGGGTTCATGTTTGGGAATGCATGTAAGAATTAAAGATTTTAAAATTAAAAAATAAATAAATAAATAAATAAAATGTTAATAAATAAATAAATAAATAAATAAATGAAAGCGAAAAAAAAAAGAAATCAAAAAAAATAAAAAAAAAATAAAAATAAATAAATAAAAAAAAAAAATAAAAATATTCATTCTCAAAAAAAAAAAAAGGTATTCTAAGTTGTTTTATAGTTATTCACTTCAGTAATTGTTTACTTTCTGTCTACTTTGGACCAAAAATAAATTCACAGCCTAGTAAATAAGTAGCCTCCTACATTCAAGTTCTCAGAGACCGGGAAGATAACAGTAATCATATAGTTAAACAAAATATTTAGCCACAACGTGTGATAACCTAATTTAAATAAGCAGTTTAATATGACACGATGATAATAAAATGAGGAACGTATCAGCAAAAAAAAAAAAAAAATCACTTATATTTTTGGATCAGTAATCAGCCACATCACAAAAATTTAAAAGATGCATATGGTGAAAGTAAGTCTCTCTTCTCCAGTTGTCCCATTCCTGTTCTGAGAGGTAACTGCCATTTACCTTATTCCAGAAATGTACACACACGTATGCCTTTAAGAAACCTTAGTGTGTTTTACACACTGATTTGCTTAACTTTTTTTCTGTTCCTTAACATATTGGAGAGTTTTCCATCTAAGTATACATCCCTGCCTCATTGTTTTAGACAGATATATAATGTTCTATGATGTAATGTTGCATGGTGTAATATACATTATATAACCAGTCTTTAATTTTTTGATAATTCAAAACAATACCACAGTGAGTACTCTTGTACTTGTATTGCTTCAGTCTGATAAAGGTATGTCTATCTATAGAATAAGTCCTGAAAGTTGGATTTCTAGATCAGATGACGTAGAGGTAAAAAATGGTGTCATGTTATAGTTTTATAATTTTTAAAAAAAGTTTTAGAGCAGGCTGAGAATCATTTCATATGTTTAAAATCCGTCTGTATTTTCTTTTAAGTGCTTATCCATTTTCTTTATCTATTTTTCTATTGAAGTGTTGACTTTTTACTATTTATTTATTTGTTGGAGCTCTTTATATATCAACAAAATTACTCTAGTGCTATCAGTTGGAATTTTTTTCCAAACTTGTCATCTGTGTTTCCTCTTCATTTATGATGTGCTTTTCCAAGAAGACATTTCTTTTTATTTTATTGACAAATACATCAGTCCTCCCACTGGAGATTAGAATCAATCTCTCTAATTCAAATATATTTAGGATTACATTCTATTTCTAAATTAATTAATGGAGAATTATCTGTATAATGTTGAGTCTTCCTATCCTAGGATATGTTGTGTTTTCTATTTGCTAAATGATTCGAGTTCTTCAGTAGTGCTTTAAAGTTGACTTCATGCAAGTTTACACTTTTTAAAATTGATTAATTTATTTTTGGCTGCACTGGGTCTTTGTTGCTGTGTACAAGCTTTCTCTAGCTGGGGCCAGTGGGGGCTACTCTTCACTGTGGTACGTGGGCTTCTCATTGCAGTGGTTTCACTTGTTGAGGGGTCCAGGCTCTAGGCATACAGGCTTCAGTAGTTGCAGCTCACAGCTCTGGAGCACAGGCTCGGTAGCAGTGGAACGTGGGTTTTGTTGCTCCGTGCCATGTGTGATCTTCCTGGATCAGCAATCAAACCGGTGTCGCCTGCATTGGCAGGCAGATTCTCATCCACTGTAACACCAGGAAAGTCCAAGTTTACACGTTTGTGTGTGTGAGTTTGTCCCCAGAATCTGACCTCTTCTCACCATATTCACTCCTACTGCCCTCATCTGGACCACCATCATCTGTCCCCTGGGTTCAGTTCAGTTCATTTCAGTCACTCAGTCGTGTCCGATCTTTGCGACCCCATGAATCGCAGCATGCCAGGCCTCCCTGTCCATCACCAACTCCCGGAGTTCACTCAGATTCATGTCCATCGAGTTCGTGATGACATCCAGCCATCTCATCCTCGGTCGTCCCCTTCTCCTCCTGCCCCCAATCCCTCCCAGCATCAGAGTCTTTTCCAATGAGTCAACTCTTCACAGGAGGTGGCCAAAGTACTGGAGCTTCAGCTTTAGCATCGTTCCTTCCAAAGAAATCCCAGGGCTGATCTTCAGAATGGACTGGTTGGATCTCCTTGCAGTCCAAGGGACTCTCAAGAGTCTTCTCCAACACCACAGTTCAAACCCATCAATTCTTCAGCACTCAGCCTTCTTCACAGTCCAACTCTCACATCCATACATGACCACAGGAAAAACCATAGCCTTGACTAGACGGACCTGGGTCAGCAAAGTAATGTCTCTGCTTTTGAATATACTATCTAGGTTGGTCATAACTTTTCTTCCAAGGAGTAAGCGTCTTTTAATTTCATGGCTGCAATCACCATCTGCAGTGATTTTGGAGCCCCCAAAAATAAAGCCTGACACTGTTTCCACTGTTTCCCCATCTATTTCCTATGAAGTGATGGGACCAGATGCCATGATCTTCATTTTCTGAATGTTGAGCTTTAAGCCAACTTGTTCACTCTCCTCTTTCACTTTCATCAAGAGGCTTTTTAGTTCCTCTTCACTTTCTGCCAGAAGGGTGGTGTCATCTGCATATCTGAGGTTATTGATATTTCTCCCGGCAATCTTGATTCCAGCTTGTGTTTCTTCCAGTCCAGCGTGTCTCATGATGTACTCTGCATGTAAGTTAAATAAGCAGGGTGACAATATACAGCCTTGACGTACTCCTTTTCCTATTTGGAACCAGTCTGTTGTTCCAAGTCCAGTTCTAACTGTTGCTTCCTGACCTGCATACAGATTTCTCAAGAGGCTGGTCAGGTGGTCTGATATTCCCATCTCTTTCAGAATTTTCCACAGTTTCTTGTGATCCACATAGTCAAAGGCTTTGGCATAGTCAATAAAGCAGAATTAGATGTTTTTCTGGAACTCTCTTGCTTTTTCCATGATCCAGCGGATGTTGGCAATTTGATCTCTGGTTCCTCTGCCTTTCCTAAAACCAGCTTGAACATCAGGGAGTTCACGGTTCATGTATTGCTGAAGCCTGGCTTGGAGAATTTTGAGCATTACTTTACTAGCATGTGAGATGAGTGCAATTGTGCGGTAGTTTGAGCATTCTTTGGCATTGCCTTTCTTTGGAATTGGAATGAAAACTGACCTTTTCCAGTCCTGTGGCCACTGCTGAATTTTCCAAATTTGCTGGCATATTGAGTGCAGCACGTTCACAGCATCATCTTTCAGGATTTGAAATAGCTCAACTGGAATTCCATCACCTCCATTAGCTTTGTTCCTAGTGATGCTTTCTAAGGCCCACTTGACTTCACATTCCAAGATGTCTGGCTCTAGGTGAGTGATCACATCATCATGATTATCTGGGTTGTGATGATCTTTTCTGTACAGTTCTTCCGTGTATTCTTGCCACCTCTTCTTAATATCTTCTGCTTCTGTTAGGTCCATACCATTTCTGTCCTTTATCGAGCCCATCTTTGCATGAAATGTTCCCTTGGTATCTCTAATTTTCTTGAAGAGATCTCTAGTCTTTCCCATTCTATTCTTTTCCTCTATTTCCTTGCATTGATCGCTGAAGAAGGCTTTCTTATCTCTCCTTGCTATTCTTTGGAACTCTGCATTCAGATGCTTGTATCTTTCCTTTTCTCCTTTGCTCTTTGCCTCTCTTCTTGTCACAGCTATTTGTAAGGCCTCCCCAGACAGCCATTTTGCTTTTTTGCATTTCTTTTCCATGGGGATGGTCTTGATCCCAGTCTCCTGGACAATGTCACGAACCTCATTCCACAATTCATCAGGCACTCTATCTATCAGATCTAGGCCCTTAAATCTATTTCTTACTTCCACTGTATAATCATAAGGGATTTGATTTAGTTCATACCTGAATGGTCTAGTGGTTTTCCCTACTTTCTTCAATTTAAGTCTGAATTTGGCAATAAGGAGTTCATGATCTGAGCCACAGTCAGCTCCCCATCTTGTTTTTGCTGACTGTATAGAGCTTCTCCATCTTTGGCTGCAAAGAGTATAATCAATCTGATTTTGGTGTTGACCATATGGTGGTGTCCATGTGTAGAGTCTTCTCTTGTGTTGTTGGAAGAGGGTGTTTGCTATGTCCAGTGCATTTTCTTGGCAAAACTCTATTAGCCTTTGCCCTGCTTCATTCCGCATTCCAAGGCCAAATTTGCCTGTTACTCCAGGTGTTTCTTGACTTCCTACTTTTGCATTCCAGTCCCCTAGAATGAAAAGGACATCTTTTTTGGGTGTTAGTTCTAAAAGGTCTTGTAGGTCTTCATAAAACCGTTCAACTTCAGTTTCTTCAGCATTACTGGTTGGGGCATAGACTTGGATTACCATTATATTGAATGGTTTGCCTTGGAAACGAACGGAGATCATTCTGTCGTTTTTGAGACTGCATCCAAGTACTGCATTTCCCCTGGGTTACTTCATCTAATCTTATCAGCTGATCTCCCTTCTTCCACTCATAGCCACTCAACAGTCCATTCTCAATACAGCAGCTAAAGAGACCCATCAGAACACAAACAGATCATATCAGCATCTCTGCTCAAAGCCCCACAGAGGTCCAGTTTTCACTCAGAGTAAAAACCAAAGAACTCATAAGGGCCCATGTAGCCCTTTATAAACTGGCCACCCAGTCTTCCACCTCTTTGGCCCATTACCTCTCTGACCTCATGCTTTATTTCCTATTTCTCACCTCATGCTCACTGTAGCCACTGTGGCCCCTTGCTACACTTTGAACATGCCATGCATGGTCCCTTCTAGGATATTCTTACTGACTGTTCTGCCTAGAATAGGTTTTACTCAAAATACAGATGGCAGATTGTCTTACCTCCTCCTAGTCTGCGCAGATTTTATACTCTCAGTAAAGCCTATTCTGACACCCGGGTTTAAAAGTTCACCCTATTCACCCACCTTACGTTAGAAGTTTTATTGCCCTTTCTCTGCTCCTGTAGCACATACAACATTCTATTACACTATATCATTAAATACTACAACATCATTACACTATATCACAAAAATCATCACATATTTAGAATAGTTCTTGGCATTTAACAGGCACCTAGTAAGTATTTGGGGGGCTTCCCATGTGGCTCAGTGGTAAAGAATCTATCTGCCAGTGCAGAAGATGCAGGAAATGTGGGTTCGATCCCTGGGTTGGGAAGATCCCCTGGCGGAAGTGGCAACCCACACCAGTATTCTTACCTGGAAAATCCCATGGACAGAGGAGCCTGTCGGGCTACAGTCCATGGGGCTGCAAATAGTCAAACATGACTGAGTGACTGAGGACACATGCACAAGTATTTGTTGTGTGAATCAATCGATAAATGGTAGACTCTTCTTCACGGCCCTTATTTTGTCCAAGGGAAACAGTGATGCATTCTTGATGCTGGTGGTCCAGGTCATTCGCAGTACAGCCTCTTTCCTTGGTGGACCACATCCACTTAACTTTTGATTGCTGAGACTCCACCTCATATCAACCCACTGTGTTCAACAAACAGCTATGGAGACCATCAAATTCCAAGTGGTCCCCGTGAAGTGCCGCTCACCTGACTTAAGATGGAAGTGTGTGTACCTCACCCCTCTCAAAATGATAGAGGCAGGGGAGACTCTCACTGGCACTTCCTAGGAAGCAAACTTTTCTCTCTTTTCTCTCTTGACATTTCCATCCTTTTTTAAGGACTAGACTTGTGAGCAAGTAAGGAGCTCGTATCTGGGCTCCAGATGGCTTCTGTGCAAGTCCTGTGCCGCTGGCATCAGTGCCCCTTTTTAAAATGTGAGAGCATGTCTGCCTTTTGCCTTTTCTAAACCGGGAAAAAAAAGACTTTTATTTTAATATCTTGTTACATATCATTTTATAAAAATATAGAATATTGTTCTCTGTGTTTTAAACTTACAGTGAATGGTTTCATAGTGTATGTAACACTCTGAAGTTTGATTTCTCAATCAAAATTATGCTTTGAAGAGCTATCCACATTGATACATAAAGACCTAGTCCATTCATTTTAATAGTTGTCTAGTATTCCGCAGTTTACTTTTCTGTCCTTCTGGTCATAAACATCTGAGTTGTTTTCAACCTTTTATTGTTACCAACTGCAGTAACATCCTTCCACATGTTCCCTTGGGCATATGTAAAATAATATATCCAGGATATACACCTACAAGTGAATTTGTTGAGTATGCACACTTTCAATTTTAAGAACTATTGCAAAATTGCTTTCCAAATTACACTCCCACAGACAAAATACTAGAATTCCCTTTTCTCTAAATAATCACTTCCTTGCCAATGCTGGTTATGGTCACGATTCTTAATTTTTACCAATTTTCCTCTTTAGAGAAAATTGACTACTAATATTCTTTGATGATTTTCTTGTAATATTTTGTCTTTTTTCCTTTTTATATGTAATATAAATTATTCTGGATGATACTGTTTTATCTGTCACATGTGTTAAAATACAGTACCTTTGTTCCTTCTACTTTCTCACTTATATTTTAATTTTACTGTGACTTTCTAAAACTTGAATAGTCAAACTTGATACTTTTTTTGTTTCAACTTAGGTCTTTGCTGTCATTTGAGAAATTATTCCCTATTCTGAGATCATAAAACATTCTCTGATATTTTCTTCTAATTTTGTAATGTTTTTTCAGATTATAGTTATTGATCAATTGGGAGATAATGTTCACATATAATGTGAGGTAGTGATCTAGTTTTACTTTTTTTTTTAACATGAAACAAGTTTTTCCAATGCAATGGTTATTTATTAATGTTATCCCATCTCTCTATCTGATTTTTTTCTCCTCCATTATATACATGGGGCCCATACATGCTTGTTTCACTCCTTGGCTCTCAATTCTGTTCTGATGCTCTCTTTGTCATACCTTACCTTAGTTACTGTAGATTTATAACTAATTTGGATGTTAGGTAGCTTAAGTGTGTATCCTTTGTTTTTATTTGAGAACAGTTTTAGCTATTGACTATTCTTGATTATTTTTTATCTCATGAAAAATAGAACTTTTAAAGTTTCATGAAAAATCCAATTCACATTTTGTTGACACAGAAATGAATTTATAGACGACAAGTTTTCTACAATGTACTGCTTTTAGTCACATTTTGAAATGTAGTACTATTTTTTATTCAGTATTAACTTTTAGTTTTTATATTTGTCCTCCTTCACACTTAAGTTTTTCAGAAATTATTTCTTCTTTAAAAGTAGGACAGCTGTTGTTGCTTTCAACTGTCTTTTTATTGTTGTTTTCTAATTTAATTATTTATATGTGATAAGATAATATGGACCATATGAATAGATTCTCTGGAATTTGTTGAGACTCTTCTCATGACCTAGCATGTTATTAATTTTTATAAACATTCAATAGGATCTTTAAAAGAATGCATTCTTGGTCTGTTGGGAACAAAATTCCATATTTACTATTAGAGAGATTTTAAGTTATGCCTTGCAACTCTTCTACATTTTTACTTTCTTTTGTTTTCTTGATCTATCAGTTTCTGAGCGAAATATATTAGATCTCCCACTATGATTTTGGATTAGTCTTTCTCTTTGTAATTCTCTTAAAGTTTGTTTTATGTATTTTGAGACTAGGTCATTAGGAATAGTAAGCTTATGATTTATACATCTTCTTGGTTGATTGTTAAATTTCCCCTTTGCTTTCAAAGATCCACAGTTCCCAAAAAGTATTCATTGGTTTTTGAGGTACATAAATCACAAAATACTCCAAACTGCACGTGTCAGTACCGTTGATCTACTTCTCACTTGGGTCATTCTGTGTAGCATGCTCCAAGTGAAGTAGAAATAAAAATGTATTTATGTATCCCATAAAAATGTATACTGTATAAAGAAGATCAATGATTCTCCTGAAAATGTGCCAAGGAATACAGCTAACTTTAAATAAAATATTTTCTTCTATTATCCCCAGTCCGTGTTGGTCTCACCAGCCTCCTCACTGTCCTCCAAATGGCTAATGCTTCTTGAAATGTTTGCCCTCCTCCTGTACTCCAAGGCAAATGGTCCCCATCTGTCAAGACCTCGTGCAGGTCCCATTTAGTGTCTCTTTGGGCTTTCCCCATGGCTCAGTAGTAAAGAATCCACCTGCAATGCAGGAAATATGGGAGACACAGGCTCGATCCCTGGTGAGGAAAATCCCCTGGAGTAGGGTGTGATAACTCACTCCAATATTCTTACCTGGAGAATCCCATGGGCAGAGGAGTCTGGTGGGCTAGAGTCCATTGAGTCACAAAGAGTCAGACACAACTAAAGCACGCACGCATATTTTGTGTGGGTGAAAGCTCTGAAACCACACTTCAGTACTCAGTTCCTATGTGATTACAGAGAGATTAAGAAATATGTCTACCTCTTCTCTGTGTCTTTGTTTTTACATAGATTAAATGAGGATAATGCCCGTCTCAGAGATTTGTTTCAATGATTGATTTTTTTAAAGTGTAATATTCCTTGAACTTAGTTATTTCTTCCTTTTCATTTCTTCAGTGTTTTACCTGAAGAACCCAGTGCCCTGTGCTTCTTTACTTGCTTGTGTTTGAACATGGTTCATTAAACATTTGTCTCTAACTTTGAAAAAAAAAAAAAGCCCTCTGATCTCAAATTAGTTAGAACCACAAAGCTTAGTACACTATCAGCCTCTGTCTTTGCATCCAAGTGAATTTTACTTCTCTCTGAGGAATTCATTCTAGACTGAGAAAAATCTCATGAAGGCAGGGAATATATCCTGTGTCTCTTTATACCCCTATAGTGCTTGAAGAACATTGAGTCCATAGTTGGAGAGACTTAGAAAATAGTTGCTGTGGACAGAAGGAATAAAATGAAATTTACCTAATTCTTCTCTTAATCAACTTTTGGTGGAGATCATAGCTGGAGGAGTAAAGCATGAAACTAGAGAAAATAAAAGGGTCTGGATAATTAGACCTTTTTCCATAGCTGGGTTCCTGTGCCCAAGTCTCACTAACAAGGAAAGAAATAAAAGGAGATCAAATACATGCCCATAGCTTCTAATACTAAATGTTCTAGGAAAAAGTCAAATTTTTTCATTCACTAAGTTTGACTTTGCAGGTGAGAAATTGAATGATTTATTTCAAAAATCAAACCAATTGTGTAGTAAACTTTGCTATTTTTGGAAAATATTGTAACAGGCACAGCTTTCCTGATTACAAAGAGAAGGCAGTGCAGACATGTGGAGCTGTGAGCCTCTCTGTATCACCTCTCTACCCACAGAGATGAGCAAAGATCCTGAAATGAGGGAAGCTCCAAGGGGATGTTGCAGATGGATGACTGGATGAATGCATAAATTAATGATGCACAAGCAATAAAACCCAGAGACCAGTGCTTACCCCATGAGGGCTCTGCTGTCTCCTCAGTGCTGCCTAATGCAAGAATGCACACTTGTAGGCAGTGGTTTTGCCCCAGAAGAGTCCAGTAGAGAAAGTAGCTGATCTGAACTATACTTAACCTCTGTCAACAGAGCAACCTGTTGCCTGCAACCTTCAAGCTGGAGTCCCTTGGGAGGCAGTGTTAGGCCATGATTTGCCCAGGGTAAAAATGTGAACAGTAATTACGTCCCCAGTATTCTGTCCCCTTCTCATTCTATGATTTTGTGCCTTTCCTCCACTTCCCACCTCTGGCTTCTACAGAGCTAAACCCTACACCCATGTGAAAATTAGAACTCTGTGCTTCCCCCTCTAAAAGAAAGTAGTGGAGATAATGTTAGTGTCTTAAAAGCAATGAAATAGCATAGGAGGTAGAGAAAGGGGTAGGAGAGAAAAGGGAAGAACAAAGGAGAGTAACATCTATCTTCGACAACATAGGAAACTTTGTGCTGGGCACTTTTTATACATTGTCTTCACCCCTCACCCCAGTAACACTATGGGGTCAATGTTATTATACCCAGAAAGGTTAAATAACTTGAAGAAGCTTATATAACTAGGAACATAAAACAGACCTCTAATTCAGGTGTGTCTCATTCTAAAGTCAGTGTCTCTCCATGGCATTATGGCCACATAAATAATTTGATTAATTTTCCACACAGTGCTGAAGAGTTATATATATTACTGGCTTAAAATACAGAGTGACCATAAAATCTAGTGATACAGATAAATTACATTTTTTGCAGATGGAACCCACTTGGCTACTTCTTCCAGGGCACAATAGAGAAACAGGTTTATTCAGTGCAAATTAGAGACACAAATAAGGCAGTGTATCATATATATGAATGTACACAAATGGACATGCTGCATTAATAAACCGTTTCTTGCAATTTTGCACTATGCATTCAGATCTGGCTCCTTAACAAGGGACAACATAGTGAGCACATCGTGTAATGTCATTGAACACATTCTGTCTTTTTGTAATAATTATCCATTTATCTTGTGTGCTTACCTATGTTTCCAGTTTTTTGCCCATCCTATATAATCCAGGATTCAAAGAGTAATACTACTTTGAACTCAAAGGAATAACTACATACTGATTTTCAGTTTGAGGGAGAAGTAGGATAGATTTTTTTAAAATAGTAATGACGACTAGAATCACAGTATGTAAGTGATTCTCTCTTCTTTCCCTAACTAACATAGGATTGATTCTAGGCTCATTTTTCACCTTATGCTACTCCAGTGGTCTGACTATATTGCCAATCATGCTGAGTTCAAAATTTATCTTCAAGAAAAGGACCTTAGAAATCAATGATTCTGTTACCCGAAGTCCTAAAATTCAACCCCGTCGGAAAACAGTCATCCCTATATTCTTGTTGGCCTTCCCAGGTGGCCTAGTGGAAAAGAATCCACTTGCCAATGAAGGAGACATATGAGACTTGGGTTTGATCCCTGGGTCGGGAAGATTCCCTCAAGTAGGGCATGGTAGCCCAGTCCAGCATTCTTGCCTGGAGAATCCCATGGACACAGGAGCCTGAAGGGCTACAGTCCATAGGGCCTCAAAGAGTCAGACACAACTGAAGTGACTTCACGTGCATACACACATATTCTTGTTATTGACGAGTCCGGGATTACCTAAGGTGCTGTACTTGGGTCACCTCCCTCCCTTCACCATCACTCCTCCAGTTCAGCACCCTATAAAATAAAAGATGGCAGAGACTGATGAAAATAGGAATGAAGGAGTTAATTAAGCTGTGGTCCTTAGCACAAGTCTGTAACATCGATCTTATTGAATCTCAATAAATGCTTACAACTCATCACTACTACAAGTCTAATTAGACATTTATTGCTTATGTAATTCTGAGTTAATGGCACAGCAACAAGATTTATATCTCACATATTTGTTACACCTCAGCACTCTTCACTTTAATAATCAATTGATATTTAGTTAACATACATTAACTATCCTATTAAAACTAAATTAAATGCTATTCTGATTTGATTTTATTAAATAAATGCTGGCAACACTAATGAGGTGCAGCCCATTTAAATCATAACAGAACAGCCAAATTCAGCCCCTCTGTTAAGTGAAGTAATTTCAGAGTGGAAAAAAATGAGCAATTGTGATCCTTGAGCTGACAATTTTATAAATAGTGCACAACTCAGTCATGATGGATTCCTGACTAACATCTCAGAAGACTGAAAGAAAATTCCATAATATGCTTCCTTTCCAATAAAGCTGTGCTAAATATGTCATAGAGAAAACACTTTCCCCTTGGCCTCTGTTATAAGGTTACTGATTTTGAGAAGAGCAAGATAATGTTGCTCCATGAGAGGAATTCAATTTAGCCCCCAACTTTTCTGATAAAAATACTTCTGAAACAAACTAAGCTGGACTTCCTTTAGCATTTGAGTATTTCTCTTTGGTTGGGGAACTGGATGTTGTTTTACCAAGAAAACCGAACTGAAGAAATAAATTACACAATAAATATCCATTAATTTAACAAAAATCAAGTACCTGCAATGTCCCAAATGAAATATTAATAGAATATGATCCTATCTCATAGGAACAAATATGCTGGTTTTTTCCATGGTGACAGATTTTGTGAGAAATACAGTACAAACAATGAGGGATGGGCTATGCCCTTAAGTTTATAGTGTCATCAAGGAGAAAAGACACTGATGTGGAAATATTACCTGGAGCTTTTGCAGCCAGAGTCTGAACACACTTTAAATGAGTAAGGACCCCGTCATAGCCCAAGTGTTATGTAAAACATGCTTAATAAATACGGTTGAGCAAATGAAAGGTTCTCTAACACAATAGACATGTGATTCTCTTTATCCAAGTCCTCATACAAATGCACACCATGTGAAGTTTGCTGCTAAGTCACTTCAGTTGTGTCCAACTCTGTGCGACCCCATAGACGGCAGCCCACCAGGCTCCCCTGTCCCTGGGATTCTCCAGGCAAGAACACTGGAGTGAGTTGCCATTTCCTTCTCCAATGCATGAAAGTGAAAAGTGAAAGTGAAGTCGCTCAGTCGTATCTGACTCTTAGTGACCCCATGGACTGCAGCCTACCAGGCTCCTCCGCCCATAGGATTTTCCAGGCAAGAGTACTGGAGTGGGGTGCCATTGCCTTCTCCACCATGTGAAGTTTATTCTTCCTCAATTGCTAGTTCCTAGTCATGAAAACCAAACGAAAGGTAGAATAGTTGACAATGGTATCTAGGTGCCAACAACAATAGTCAAAAAGCAGATTCAATCCCATCTCTTGGCAAACCATTGTACTGGCAACTCTTCACTAACGTGCTGCCAACCTATAACTGACACGTAGAGCTTGTTTTTCTCCAGCTGAGAATTCATACTGTTCCAGCAAAGTCTGCAATTGGGACCTTGAGCTGAGCAGGTAGCTCAGGTAGGGAAAACATCCTGGTTTCTTGATGTAATTATTAACAGCACCAACTTTCACTCTCAAGGATGTGCCAGTTCATGTGATAAATTATATAATCACCTTGAGTACAGGGTAAAGTCTGATGAACCAGAAACCTGAGGCAGGACTTCTTGTTAAGAGGTAGATTACACACGATTAATGGACACTAGGTCTTGTTGTAACAACAACAACTGCAGCAAAAGTAAGTTTTCCTGACTCCAGAGCTCATTAGTGGAAATCAAGGATATTGTTATTGGAGGTGGAAGGATAATAATCCATCTCCTTAATAAACTGGTACAAGTTTTAGGAGAAGATGTGGGCAAACAGTATGTTAGCAGCTTCAGTTGGCTATTGTTGTATGCATCCAATAGGAAAGAGATGAGCTCAAAAAGAACTGGTCTGTTTAGAAGCAAGAAAAAAAGATAGCACCAGAAACTGGGGAATTTTCATGGTTTGGAAGATACAACCAATTCTCATTTACATTTCAGTAAAACATAGAAAAGAATATCTTTGAACCACAAAATGACTAAAACTTAGTTTCATGTAAAGGACCAAATCAAGGGGTTGGTGCATGTCATTTGTTGAAACTTTTTAAACTATTGAGATGGCATCCAGCAAATCCTTTGAATCAGACAAAAAGACTCAAGAGGAAGAGATTAAGTGCCTGGGGCTCCTAAGGAAATATGGTAGATATAAGGTCTCAGTTCAGTTCAGTTCAGTCGCTCAGTCGTGTCTGACTGTTTGCGACCCCATGAATCGCAGCACGCCAGGCCTCCCTGTTCATCACCAACTCCCAGAGTTCACTTAGACTCACGTCTATCGAGTCAGTGATGCCATCCAGCCATCTCATCCTCTGTCGTCCCCTTCTCCTCCTGCCCTCAATCCCTCCCAGCATCAGAGTCTTTTCCAATGAGTCAACTCTTCGCATGAGGTGGCCAAAGTACTGGAGTTTCAGCTTTAGCATCATTCCTTCCAAAGAAATCCCAGGGCTGATCTCCTTCAGAATGGACTGGTTGGATCTCCTTGCAGTCCAAGGGACTCTCAAGAGTCTTCTCCAACACCACAGTTCAAACCCATCAATTTTTCGGAGCTCAGCTTTCTTCACAGTCCAACTCTCACATCCATACATGACCACAGGAAAAACCATAGCCTTGACTAGACGGATCTTAGTCGGCAAAGTAATGTCTCTGCTTTTGAATATGCTATCTAGGTTGGTCATAACTTTTCTTCCAAGGATTAAGCGTCTTTTAATTTCATGGCTGCAATCACCATCTACAGTGATTTTGGAGCCCAGAAAAATAAAGCCTGACACTGTTTCCCCATCTATTTCCCATGAAGTGATGGGACCAGATGCCATGATCTTCATTTTCTGAATGTTGAGCTTTAAGCCAACTTGTTCACTCTCCTCTTTCACTTTCATCAAGAGGCTCTTTAGTTCCTCTTCACTTTCTGCCAGAAGGGTGGTGTCATCTGCATATCTGAGGTTATTGATATTTCTCCCGGCAATCTTGATTCCAGCTTGTGTTTCTTCCAGTCCAGCATTTCTCATGATGTACTCTGCATAGAAGTTAAATAAGCAGGATGACAATATACAGCCTTGATGTACTCCTTTTCCTATTTGGAACCAGTCTGTTGTTCCATGTCCAGTTCTAACTGTTGCCTCCTGATCTGCATATAGGTTTCTCAAGAGGCAGGTCAGGTGGTCTGGTATTCCCATCTCTTTCAGAATTTTCCAGTTTCTTGTGATCCACATAGTCAAAGGCTTTGGGATAGTCAATAAAGCAGAAATAGATGTTTTTCTGGAATTCTCTTGCTTTTTCCATGATCCAGCAGATGTTGGCAATTTGATCTCTGGTTCCTCTGCCTTTCCTAAAACCAGCTTGAACATCAGAAAGTTTACGGTTCACATATTGCTGAAGCCTGGCTTGGAGAATTTTGAGCATTACTTTACTAGCGTGTGAGATGAGTACAATTGTGTGGTAGTTTGAGCATTCTTTGGCATTGCCTTTCTTTGGGATTGGAATGAAAACTGACATTTTCCAGCCCTGTGGCCACTGCTGAGTTTTCCAAATGTGCTGGCATATTGAGTGCAGCACTTTCACAGCATCATCTTTCAGGATTTGAAATAGCTCAACTGGAATTCCATCACCTCCACTAGCTTTGTTCATAGTGATGCTTTCTAAGGTCCACTTGACTTCACATTCCAGGATGTCTGGCTCTAGGTGAGTGATCACACCATCATGATTATCTGGATCATGAAGATCTTTTTTGTACAGTTCTTCTGTGTATTCTGCCACCTCTTTGTATATCTTCTGCTTCTGTTAGGTCCATACCATTTCTGTCCTTTATCGAGCCCATCTTTTCTTGAAATGTTCCCGTGGTATCTCTAATTTTCTTGAAGAGATCTCTAGTCTTTCCCATTCTGTTCTTTTCCTCTATTTCTTTGCGCTGAGAAAGGCTTTCTTATCTCTTCTTGCTATTCCTTGGAATTCTGCATTCAGATGCTTATATCTTTCCTTTCTCCTTTGCTTTTTGCCTCTCTTCTTGTCACAGCTATTTGTAAGGCCTCCCCAGACAGCCATTTTGCTTTTTTGCATTTCTTTTCCATGGGGATGGTCTTGATCCCTGTCTCCTGGACAATGTCACGAACCTCATTCCACAATTCATCAGGCACTCTATCTATCAGATCTAGGCCCTTAAATCTATTTCTCACTTCTACTGTATAATCATAAGGGATTTGATTTAGTTCATACCTGAATGGTCTAGCAGTTTTCCCTACTTTCTTCAATTTAAGTCTAAGCAGTGGCTGTGCTTTGCTGGAGCAGCCGTGAAGAGATACCCCATGCCCAAGGTAAGAGAAACCCAAGTAAGATGGTAGGTGTTGCAAGAGGGCATCAGACGGCAGACACACTGAAACCATACTCACAGAAAACTAGTCAATCTAATCACACTACGACCACAGCCTTGTCTAACTCAGTGAAACTAAGCCATGCCCGTGGGGCAACCCAAGACTAGTGGGTCATGGTGGAGAGGTCTGACAGAATGTGGTCCACTGGAGAAGGGAATGGCAAACCACTTCAGTATTCTTGCCTTGAGAACCCCATGAACAGTATGAAAAGGCCAAATGATAGGATACTGAAAGAGGAACTCCCCAGGTCAGTAGGTGCCCAATATGCTACTGGAGATCAGTGGAGAAATAACTCCAGAAAGAATGAAGGGATGGAGCCAAAGCAAAAACAATACCCAGCTGTGGATGTGACTGTGATAGAAGCAAGGTCCAATGCTGTAAAGAGCAATATTGCATAGGAACCTGGAATGTCAGGTCCATGAATCAAGGCAAATTGGAAGTGGTCAAACAAGAGATGGCAAGAGTGAATGTCGACATTCTAGGAGTCAGCGAACTAAAATGGACTGGAAAGGGTGAATTTAATTCAGATGACCATTACATCTACTACTGCAGGCAGGAATCCCTCCGAAGAAATGGAGTAGCCATCATGGTCAACAAAAAAGTCTGAAATGCAGTACTTGGATACAATCTCAAAAACAACAGAATGATCTCTGTTCATTTCCAAGGCAAACCATTCAATATCATGGTAATCCAAGTCTATGCCCCAACCAGTAACGCTGAAGGAGCTGAAGTTGAACGGTTTTATAAAAACCTACAAGACCTTTTAGAACTAACACCCAAAAAAGTGTCCTTTTCATTCTAGGGGACTGGAATACAAAAGTCAGAAGTCAAGAAATACCTGGAGTAACAGGCAAATTTGGCCTTGGAATGAGGAATGAAGCAGGGCAAAGACTAATAGAGTTTTGCCAAGAAAATGCACTTGTCATAGCAAACACCCTCTTCCAACAACACAAGAGAAGACTCTACACATGGACATCACCAGATGGTCAACACCGAAATCAGATTGATTGTATTCTTTGCAGCCAAAGATGGAGAAGCTCTATACAGTCAGCAAAAACAAGACGGGGAGCTGACTGTGGCTCAGATCATGAACTCCTTATTGCCAAATTCAGATATAAGGTCTATAGCAGCCTATTTCAAAACAGGATAGGAATTCTTTGACCAGAATTAAATAGATAAGAAGTTAAAAGTGTTGTACCCCCAAGAGAACAACTAATCTAGATCGAAAGATACTGTTCAAGACTTTCAACAACCCTTGCTGTTCCCTCATCCTTCCTGCTTGAGCTGAAAGAAGGGGGAGAAAGTTTCCAGCCTCCAGGATATCATGTTCTACCATTCTTTCCTTAGATGTAGCTGAAGAAAATAGTGGAAATGACAGTTTGCCCCCAAAATAAAGTCCAGGGGCAAAGGAAGAAAATGTCTAGGAACTATTCCTAGGGAGTGGATTCAAGGCCTAATCAAGAAATACATCTTTCTCCCAGATAACACCTGTCCAAGGGAATTTTAGATTATGTAGAAACTGGTGACATCTCTGTGTCTCCCATTCTTCACCTTTCTAAATAGGAGTGTTTATTATGGATTCCCTGTCCTTGGTCCACCATTGCACACTGGGTATGTGAGGGGCAGATAGGTTTCCCTTTTATTCCTGCAGCTTTGTGTCAAAAGGAGCTATATCCAGACCCAAGGCAGAGACTATCTCATATCATCTGCAGATACCAGCCTTTACCTTGGAAGTAAAGGTGAAGACCAAGTTACTGTTTGGGACTTCCAGTTGCCTCTTTTAGAGAAGGCGTGAGTGTGTTCAACATACGGGAAAAGGAGAATTCTGTTCTGTATAGTGGAATACCAGAAAGATGGTCTGTGAGAGTTTGGGTTCTCCAGATATTTTTGTTTCCATTCCTGTGGTGCTTTTCCATGTGGGAAGATGATACAGACCCCTTATATTGAACTCAAGAGTGGCTTTGGGCAATTCAATGTTGGTGAAAGTGATCAATGTCATTCCTAAGCATAGTGTCATGAGATGTGGATCACATGTCTCTTTTCTCTCTGCCATGATATTGATAATATTCGACATACATCTGAACCTCACCTAAACTATGATGAACGTTTAATGTAAGCAAGAAATAATTTTGTTTCTTTATTGTTGGAAGCATCTGCAACTTGAGGCCACTTGCAGTATAACCTCGCTCATTCTGACTGCCACAGCAATAAAATATCCTAACAATACTATGATTATATAAAAATCATTTACCATGGTTCCAAGCTTGTGACTGGACTTAAAAAGAAAAAGATAAAATTTCACATACCTGAAGGAGAAAACTTTCATCATTCAGTGGCATAAAATTTGGCTACTCTTACTTTTTTATATATTAGTAGCATTTATTTTTTCCTGGACTTTCTAGTTGCTTTTATATTTTTGCTCTGGAAAATTTGGAGATCTTTGTTTTATCCTTGTACTCTGAAATTTCACCAGGATATTTATAAGCCTGAGTCTCTTTTCACTTGTTTTGCTTAATGTTCTTTTCCTGAATATGGTCCCTTTTTCTCGACTGCTTCATCTTAAAAAAACTATGCCAGGCTTTTATTCACTATTTAGCTCTTACCACCTTATGTACCCACTTGCAGGTTTTTTAGAATGACATTAGGTTCTTTCTCTTCTGTTAGATTCTAAGCTGCTTGGGTACAAGGACTGAGTCTTGCTCCACTCTCAGTCTCTCACCTAGCATGATAAGTGAGCAGAGAATAAACTTAATAACAAGATGGTGGGGTTTTCACTTCCCATATTCTTCCTGATGACAAAAGTAATTACAAATGGAAAAATGGATTTTAATAGACAACTATCTTCCCTTTTCAATAATGAATGATGGACATTGTCAACTAATATCTTAAAGATAGGACAAGAAAGATGAATGGGTTCCAGTCAACAAATGCCCTAACAGCAGAAATCAGTGTATGATATTTCTTTGCTTCCTGAAATCCAGATCAGGCTAAGCGACAGCATTCATAACCTAGAACAATGGGGATTCAATTATAGAAATTATTCAGATCCAGCTCTTAGCACAGTTTGACATCTGATTTTATGTCCTTAACTATTAGACTTCTGCATCCTGGCTTTTCTCCAGAGCTTTGGTAGAGGACGAACTAGAAAAATCTGTATTCAGACTTCCTAGCACAAGATCTTAGCTGATTTTAATGGCTTCTTTGACATTAGGTGTCAGAACAACGTCTTTTTCTTGATCTAAGCAGAACTGTGATCTTAGCTGGGGCCTTATTGAGTGAATAACAAAAGAATGAATTTCAGGTCTTTGAGAATGTTTCTCATCACTCGAAAATATCTATCCAATTTTGGCTGATATCCCAAATTAAGCCTTCAATTCTTTAGCTTAGAATTTTAAAAAGCAAGCATTTTTGTAATACTTGGAAGATAATACTATATAGAAGCCAATTTATGGCATACTTTTCCTCTTAAATCAGGCTTTATGGAAACTCTGTGGAACTTAAGTGGTTCTGAGGAACATAATTTGAAAACTACTGAAAAAATCAAGGCTATATCTCCCTAGAGATAGTTGCATAACAATAATTAAAATATGTCACCAGTCAGTGACTCATCAAGGCAAAGGAATTTGAAGTCCTTTCCTAAGAAAAAATTTTTCTCCTGAGTGCAGAGAAAACACAAAAGACAACTGGTCTGTAGGACATAGAGTCTCTCTGACTCTTTCCACCCGCTACTTACAAAAAATAGGTGTGAGACAGGTAGACTGAAGGTTCTTCAGTGTGTGTCTGCACAGCTTCTCAGAGGACAATCCCTGATCTTGGCCACCTCCATATGTTATCCTAATACCTCTCAGATGCAGGAGCTTCAATAAGATCCATCTGAGTTTTAAGAGGGGCTCCATAGATACAAATTGAATTGAAGTTTTAGGCAGCCAAGAGTCTCTAGCTTTCTGGAAGATTCCAGTCCAGCTCCCACACTACCCAGCTGCCTGCACCTGATTGGCCTTCTGGATAATTGTTCACAGCTGGTGGCTTAATTGGGCCTGTCACAGGAAGGCCAGCTCCTTCTAGATGCAAGATTCCATCCTGCCATGGTGCCCTCAGGGCCAGTGAACTCACTGGGAGGAAATGTGACTCCCACTTGTGCTATTGAAGAACTTGGGGCATTTCCTAGATGGGCTCCATGCCAGGGATCTGGCCTAAGCTTGGTGGGCTTGCGAGGAGAGTGCAACATTCCCTCCCTTCTACTCTGAGTCTTCTCATCTCTCTCTTTTATATAATTAGTTTTATATAATTAGCTATTTAAGGTTGCATGAGGTAAGGATGGCTTTCTTTAATATCAGTTCATAGTAGGGCAAACTGAATTAGTGAAAAATGACAATTACAAACATTTTAAAATGTCTTTTTATTGGATTCGAGTCATCCCAATAGCAAAGACTGTAGCCCCCTATCCCATTTGATTGACCATTTGTCCATTTTGAAGAGCTAAGAGTTGACAAACGTTTTGCCTTTCATGACTGAAACAGGAGAAGGGAGCTGGCCATGGTCTAGAGCGTAGCCACATCTTGCCAGAGAGGCCATAAGGGCTCCATGATGGGCAGAGAGCCAGCCGTGGAGCTCTGGCTGTGCTGAAGTGTGTTCTCATCAGGGTGTAGACTGACAGGCATTGTCCAAAGTGACACTGATTACTTGAGGTTGAGAAAGCAGATAAGGGAGGGTTGGAATAGAAAAGTCAATGGGTAAACTGGAGCTATTGCACTGTAATCTCCATGGGGCAGGGCTGATTCCTCTTATTCCTTGATGGTTATGTCAGTTTAGGGGAAGTATGTTCATTTTTTGAAATTGTCTAAGATTCCTGTAGGATAGCCAAATAACGACTGCCATCAGGAAGTTGAATTCCATGGGAAGTGAGAGGGAGGTTCAAGAGGGAGGGGCCATACATATAGCTGTGGCTGATTCGTGTTGATGTATGGCAGAAATCAACACAATATTGTAAAGCAATTATCCTCCAATCAAAAATAAACTTTAAAAAAAAAAGAAACTGAATTCCCTCTGTCTCCCTCTGTCCCTCTCTTCTTCCCTCTCAAAAATTCCGCTTTTACACCACACGAACACACATACACACAGAGAAAATGGCAAATAGTATGACTTTTCATAACAAATTATTTATAAGGTAGTAGAAAAAAAATAGTTTAGGGGAATAAATAAATGAACAAACTGAAATTTCAGCAATTCCATCCAGAAATTGAGGCAAACTAACTGCAATGAAGACATTTATTATCAATTGACTACCTTTTTTCCAGGTAGTACTTGGACTTGTATATCTGAGTAGTCATATCCTTCACCCTAATGATTGGTTAAGCATGGACATGTGACATAATTCTGGCCAATGATACATGAGAAGGCTTCTGGGAACTTCTGGGAAAGCTTTTTGCTTATTTTTTACAAGAGACATGTTGCGGGGGGTACGGGGAGGCTCCCTTTTCTGACTGTCTCTTGATATTTTCATGTCTGTGTGTGACTCTTGGGATAGTGATAGACATTTTGTGAGCCTGAGAATACAGGGCTGAGGACAAAAGCTAATGTGCTGAGGATGCCTATCCATCAAAAATGGGAATTCCAAAGATACGAAGAAACTTGACTCTTGGTGCTATCAACAAGCCACTGAATTACCAACCTTAAAAACCTCCTTCAAAACTTGCTGTTACAGGAGTTGATAAATATCTTTATTGTTTAAGCTCCTTTTTGTTTGGTATTCTGCTGCTTGAATTTTGAAAGCATCCTAGCTGATACATTAACAAAGCCACTTATGGGTGGCTAATGGGTGGTTATTGTAAACAATAAACAATACAGCTCTTACTATTTGCCTGGCATGGTTCTAAGAGCTTTAGCTCATTTAATCCTTAACAGCAAATATAAAAAGGAGATACTATTGTTTTCTTAATTTTCTGGATGAGGAACTTGGTTACAGAGAAATTAAATCACTTATTCAGTTAATGAGTGGTAGAACTAGTACTACAGAGAGAGGCAGTTTGGCCCCCAAGCTCTTAACCAGAATGCTAAGACTGCCTGTCAGATTAACAAATAGGAGCTGGGTTCAGTTCAGTTCAGTTCAGTTCAGTTGCTCAGTCGTGTCCGACTCTTTGCGACCCCATGAATCGCAGCACGCCAGGCCTCCCTGTCTATCACCATCTCCCAGAGTTCACTCAAACTCACGTCCATCGAGTCGGTGATGCCATCCAGCCATCTCATCCTCTGTCATGCCCTTTTCCTCCTGCCCCCAATCCCTCCCAGCATCAGAGTCTTTTCCAATGAGTCAACTCTTCACATGAGGTGGCCAAAGTACTGGAGTTTCAGCTTTAGCATCATTCCTTCCAAAGAACATCCAGGGCTGATCTCCTTTAGAATGGACTGGTTGGAGCTGGGTTACTCCTATTCAAAATCAATTACTGGGAACCATTAAGAAGAGCAAAAAGTCACACCCAACAATCACTTTCTCTTTAGAGAGATTCTTTCTACTAACTCTCTCCAACATCACCCAGGTTCTTCACTATCTCCAAACTCCACCTCCCAAGCAAAATCTTCACTGAGATCCTGTTTCACCCTAGAAGTGTAAATGGCTAAATAACAGGACTGTTTGGATATATAATAGCAATCAGAGCCTTAAACCAATTTGAATTTAGTCTGCCTGAACTTAGCCAGTGAACAATTCATTAAACTCAGATTTATTTAGAGCTGAGATTACGTAGAAGGAAGCAATATTTCTTCCCCCAAGGGCCTATGGTCATTGAGAGGAAACAGGGAACTGAAGTAGGGCTGATAATGAAACTTAGAATTTAAGCTACAGATAATGGTAGTTGTAACTTGGAGGGAATGAGAGGTAGGGTATGGTAGGGGGCCTGCTGAGGAGGACTTGGTGTCTGCTCGAAAGTCTGCTTTATGCAGTTCATAAGAAAGGCTTCTTAAGTAAGTAATGCAAATAAATAGAGGGAAACAATAGAATGGGAAAGACTAGAGATCTCTTCAAGAAAAATTGGAGATACCAAGAAAACATTTCATGAAAAGATGGACACAAAAAAGACAGAAACAGCAAGGACCTAACAGAGGCAGAAAAGATCAAGAAGAGGTGTCAAGAATACACAGAAAAACTATACAAAAATGGTTAAAATGACCCAGATAACCATGAAAGTGTGATCACTCACCTAGAGCCAGATATCCTGGAGTGTGAAGTCAAGTGGGCCTTAGGAAGCACTAATACTAACAAAGCTATTAGGGGTGATGGATTTCCAGGTGATTTACTTAAAATCCTAAAATATTACACTGTTAAAGTGCTGCACTCAATATGCCAACAAATTTGGAAAACTCAGCAGTGGCCACGGGACTGGAAAAGGTCAGTTACTATTCCAATCCCAAAGAAAGGCAACGCCAAAGAATGTTCAAATTACCATAAACTTGCACTCATTTCACAGGTTACCAAGATAATGCTCAAAATCCTTCAAGTTAGACTTCAACAGTATGTGAACGGAGACCTTCCAGATGTACAAACTGGATTTAGAAAAGGCAGAGGAACCAGAGATCAAATTGCCAACATCCACTGGATCTTAGGGAAAAAAAGGGGGAATTCCAGGAAAACATCTACTTCTGCTTCATTGATTATTGGAAAGCCTTTGACTATATGATCACAACAAACTGTGGAAAATTCTTAAAAAGATGGGAATACCAAATTACCTTAATAGCGTCCTGAAAAACCTGTATTCAGGTCAAGAAGAAACAGTCAGAACCAGATGTGGAACAACAGATTGGATCAAAATTGGGAAAGGAGTACATCAAGGCTATACATTATCACCCTGCTTATTTAACTTCTTTGCAGAGTACATCTTGTGAAATACCTGGCTGGATGAATCACAAGCTGGAATCAAGATTGCCAGGAGAAATATCAACAACCTCAGATATGGAGATGATACCACTCTAATGGCAGAAAGTGAAGAGGAACTAAACAGCCTCATGATGAAGGTGAAAGAGGAGAGCGAAAAGTTAGCTTGAAGCTCAACATTCAGAAAATGAAAATCATGGCACCTACCCATCACTTCATGGCAAATAGATGGGGGGAAAGTGGAAACAGTGGCAGATTTACTTTCCTGGGCTCCAAAATCACTGTGGATGGTTACTGCAGCCATGAAATTAAAAGAGGCTTGCTCCTTGGATTTTTTTTTTTTTTGGTACAGTTATTCTGTATATTCTTGCCACCTCTTCTTAATATCTTCTGCTTCTGTTAGGTCTATACCATTTCTGTCCTTTATTGTGCTCATCTTTGCATGAAATATTCCCTTGGTATCTCTAATTTTCTTGAAGAGATCTCTAGTCTTTCCCATTCTATTATTTTCCTCTATTTCTTTGCATTGATCACTGAGGAAGGTTTTCTTATCTTTTCTTGCTAGTCTTTGGAACTCTGCATTCAAATGGGTATATCTTTCCTTTCCTCCTTTGCCTTTCGCTTCTCTTCTTTTCTCAGCTATTTGTAAGACCTCTTCAAACAACCATTTTGCCCTTTTGCATTTCTTTTTCTTTGGGATGGTCTTGATCACTGCCTCCTGTACAATGTCATGAACCTCCATCCGTATTTCTTTGAGCACTCTATCAGATCTAATCCCTTGAATCTATTTCTCACTGCCACTGTATAATCGTAAGGGATTTGATTTAGATCCTGCCTGAATGGTCCAGTGGTTTTCCCTACTTTTTTCAATTTTAAGTCTGAATTTGGCAATAAGGAGTTCATGATCTTAGCCACAGTCAACTCCAAGTCTTGTTTTTGCTGGCTGTATAGAGTTTCTCCATCTTTGGCTACAAAGAAAATAATCAGTCTGATTTTGGTATTGACCATCTGGTGATGTCCATATATAGAGTCTTCTCTTGTGCTGTTGGAAGAGGGTGTTTGCTATGACAATGCGTTCTCTTGGCAAAACTCTGTTAGTCTTTGCCCTGCTTCATTTCGTACTCCAAGGCCAAACTGACATCCAGGATGTTACCTAGAGCCAGATATCCTGGAATGTGAAGTCAAGTGGACCTTAGGAAGCATCACTTCGAACAAAGCTAGTGGAGGTGATGGAATTCCAAAGAGCTATTTCAAATCCTAAAAGATGATACTGTGAAAGTGCTGCACTCAATATGCCAGCAAATTTGGAAAAATCAGCAATTACCATGGGATTGGAAAAGGTCAGCTTTCTTTCTAATCCCAAAGAAAGGCAATGCCAAAGAATGTTCAAACTACTTCACAATTGCACTCATCTCACACGGAGAAGGCAATGGTACCCAACTCCAGTACTCTTGCCTGGAAAATCCCATGGATGGAGGAGCCTGGTAGACTGCAGTCCATGGGGTCACTAAAAGTTGGACATGACTGAGTGACTTCATTTTCACTTTTCACTTTCATGCATTGGAGAAGGAAATGGCAACCCACTCCAGTGTTCTTTCCTGGAGAATCCCAGGGATGGGGGAGCCTGGTGGGCTGCCGTCTATGGGATCGCACAGTCGGACACAACTGAAGTGACTTAGCAGCAGCAGCATATGCTAGCAAAGTAATGCTCAAAATTCTCCAAGCCAGGCTTCAACTGTATGTGAACTGTGAAATTCCAGATGTTCAAGCTGGATTTAGAAAAGGCAGAGGAACTAGAGATCAAATTGCCAACATCCATTGGATCATCGAAAAAGCAAGAGAGTTCCAGAAAAACATCTACTTCTGCTTTATTGACTATGCCAAAGCCTTTGACTGTGTGGATCACAACAAACTGTGGAAAATTCTTAAAGTGATGGGAATGCCAGACCACCTGACCTGCCTCCTGAGAAATCTGTATGCAGGTCAAGAAGCAATAGTTAGAACTGGACATGTAACAACAGACTGGTTCCAAATTAGGAAAGGAGTACGTCAAAGCTGTATATTGTCACCCTGTTTATTTAACTTACATGCAGAATACATTGTGAGAAATGCTGAGCTGGAGGAAGCACAAGGTGGAATCAAATTTGTTGGGAGAAATATCGGTAATCTCAGATATGCAGATAATACAATCCTTATGGCAGAAATCAAAGAAGAACTAAAGAGTCTCTTGATGAAAGTGAAAGAAGAGAGTGAAAAAGTTGGCTTAAAACTCAACATTCAAAAAACTAAAATTATGGCATCCAGCCCCATCACTTCATGGTAAATAGATGGGCAAACAATGGAAACAGTGAGAGACTTTATTTATTTGGGCTCCAAAATCACTGCAGATAGTGACTGCAGCCATGAATTTAAAAGACACTTGCTCCTTCAAAGAAAAGCTATGACCAACATAGACAGCATATTAAAAAGCAGTGACATTACCATGCCAACAAGGGTCCATCTAGTCAAAGCTATGGTTTCTGTAGTAGTCATGTATGGATGTGACAGTTGGACTATAAAGAAAGCTGGGCACTGAAGAACTGATGCTTTTGAACTGTGGTGTTGGAGAAGACTATTGAGAGTCCCTTGGACTGCAAGGAGATCCAACCAGTCCATCCTAAAGGGAATCAGTTCTGAATATTCATTGGAAGGACTGATACTGACGCCAAAACTCCAGGACTTTGGGCACCTGATGCGAAGAACTGACTCATTGGAAAAGACCCTAATGCTAGGGTCTTTTGAAGATGATTGAAGACGGGAGGAGAAGGGGACGACAGAGGATGAGATGGTTGAATGGCATCACCGAATCAATGGACATGAGTTTGAGTAAACTCCAAGAACTGGTGATGGACAGGAAAGCCTGGCATACTGTCATGACTGAGTGACTGAACTGCTCCTTGGAAGCAAAACTATGACAAACCTAGATCACATGTTAAAAAGCAGAGTTATAACTGTGGTGACAAAGGAGTGTATAGTCAAAGCTATGGTTTTTCCAATAGTCATGTATGGATGTGAGACCATACAAAGGCTGAGCACCAAAGAATTGATGCTTTCAAATTGTGGTGCTGGAGAAGACTCTTGAGAGTCCCTTGGACTGCAAGGAGATAAAACCAGTCAATCCTAAAGGAAATCAACCCTGAGTACTCATTGGAAGGACTGATGCCGAAGCTGAAGCTCCATTTCTTTGGCCACCTGAGGCAAAGAGCTGATTCACTGGAAAAGACTGTGATGCTGGGAAATATTAAGGGTAGAAAAAGGGGATGACAGAGGATGAGATGGTTGGATGGCAGCATCGACACAATGGACATGAGTTTGAGCACACTCTGAGAGACAGTGAAGCACAGGGAAGCCTGGCATGCTGTGGTCCATGGGATTGTATAGTCAGACAAAACTTATCAACTGAACGACAACAAAAATACCCTAAAAATTCTTTCCCCATATGCCTGTACTGCCTCTTCAAAACCAATTAGAAAAGTTTAAAACTCCATAAAATGTGATATATCTCTTCTATAGGTATAGGAAGTCTACCTGGGGAGAGAGCAAAGAAGCAGAAAGAGAGGGAAAATGTATTCATTTTCTAGGGCTGCTGTAACAAAGTACCACAAAATTGGTGGCTTAAATAGCAGAAATTTATTGTCTCACAGTTCTAGAGGTCAAAGTCTAAGATCAAGAAGTCAGCAGGGGCATGTTCCTCTGAAAACTAGGCAAGGATCCATTCCAGACATCTCTCCTAGACTGTGGTGTCCTTGGCAGTCTTTGTCTTATAGATAGCCATCATCTCTGTGTGTCTCTTCATATCATCTTCCTAGTCTATGCGTGTTTGTCTCTGTGTCTGAATTTCCCCTTCTTACAAGGACATCCATCATATTGGATTAGGACCCATTCTTATGACCTCATTTTAACTTGATTACCTCTGTAAAGTCCCTATCTCCACATAAGGTCACTGCAATGTGGGAGACCGGGGTTCAATCCCTGGGTTGGGAATATCCCCTGGAGAAGAGAACAGCTACCCACTCCAGTATTCTTGCCTGGAAAATTCCATGGACAGAAGAGCCCGGCAGGCTACAGTCCATGGGGTCGCAAAAAGTCAGACATGACTGAGTGACTTCCACTTCACTTTTGTGATACTGAGTGTAACAATTTCAGCATAGAAATTTGGGGGTTAGGGGACATAGTTCAACCCATAACAGAAAGGTATAGGAATGCTTTCTGGAGTAGGTCCTTTCTTTTCATGTAGAACAGACTGGAGACATTTTGAAGTTGCTTGTTTTAGCATAATAAATTTTTTCATGTTGTTGTAATAAAACAATCCCCTGACATTTTAATACAGTGGGATGAGGCCACATGGACTCAGTTTGGAAGGGCACAACCTGAAAATGGTAAATGTAATGTACAACAGGCACAAGTTGAATCAGGAAGCTTAGTAGCTAAGTAACTGGCTGCTTGCAATGTTGTGTACCCAAGCTCTGGCTCACTTCCCCAGTGTAACTGTGAAATCAGAAAAGACATATTGTTGAAGCTTGAACACTTAGAGGCAATTTCCATTCTTATGCTACTGATATTGCATTTGTGGAAACATAAGGAGTCCCTGGAGGCTGATTCAACATGTACCAATTTCTAGAATTTTACTTTATAACCAAATAATGTATCCCGCTGAAGAGAGTGTTGCCTCATGCAGAGACAAGGTAATTTAAAAATCATGTTCAAGTTATGTTTACAATAAAAATTCAAGATAAAATAATGTTTTCTTTCTGGTTGACATTAAGAGTTCAACTTGTAGGTTGGAATGCCAAAGACTGCAAGAAGCTAGAGAAGAGGCAGGAGGATTATTGTATGTCCACAGGCAAGGGAGATATAAAATGGGTAGGCAAGATATTGCAGTAGTAAGCCTATGATCAGAAATTAATATGAACATAGGCAATCTGATTTTTTAAAATTAGTAAGTATTGTGACTTATCATTAAAATTAATAAGTAAATTAAAATTAAGTATATAAATTTAAATTAATATATTATGTTAATTAAAATTAGGAAGTTTTGTGAACATGGATACTAGTTGAAATTAGAAAATACAAATCAATCAATCTAGAAATCCATTAGTCTTTGTTTTTAATAAATTGATGTTACATGAAAGTGAAAATGTTAGTCGCTCAGCCATGTCTGACTCTTTGAGACCCCATGGACTGTAGCCTGCCAGCCTCCTCTGTCCATGGAATTCTGAAGTGGGTTGCCCTTCCCTTCTTCAGGGGATCTTCCCAACCCAGGGATCGAACCCGGGTCTCCCACATTGCAAGTGGATTCTTTATTGTCTGAGCCACCAAGGATGAATTTACTAAATTTAGCATCTCAAATCAGCATGGGAAAAATACATTATCTTCCCTGGTCCATGGGGTTGCAAAGAGTCAGACATGACTGAGTGACTAAGTACAAGCACATTTGATCCCTACCTCAAACCATAAATCAAAATCAATAACAGATATATTAATGGAAATGTTTATGCATGAAAAATCTGAGTCCTTTAAGGAAACTGATCTATAGATAAAAGTATATAAAAATTTAAAACTTTTCCATATTAATGAATTATAAAACTTAAAAGCCAAAGAACAAACCAGGTAAAATTTCAGCAACACACAAGAAAATAGTGAATTTTAAAATCCAAACACTGCAATAAAAAGATGGTCAAAGTAAATAAAGAGCAATGCACAGACAAAAAAGGAAATACTAGTTTAACAAAAAATAAATTAAAAAAACTAACTGCAACAGCAATCAAGAAAATGCAAATAAGGTATCTTTTATATGTAATGACTTACTAAGAGTGGTAAACTTAATGTTGGTTTCAGCACAGAAGGTGTGTATAAATTGACACAACGTTTCTGTGGGCAAATCTGACAATCAAAATTTATTATGTCATAGAATTTTATTTATCCTACATTTATTCAGAAGGAAATCATCATGGATACATGCTGTAGCAAATCTTACCAGTGCCCATCCATATCCCTCTGTGCATACAACCTGGTTTCCCACTGCCAGCACTGACAATTCTCTGCCTGGGATCTTTTCTGGGCAAGGAAGCATGCCAGGTCACACATGAGGTTGGCTGGAAGTTCCAAGCAGTTAACACCTCTGGGAGTAGTCCTAAACCAATGATGGGGACGACTATTGTTGAGTTCAATACAGACTCCCAAAGGTCACAATGGAATTGAGCCCACAGTTGCCCATGAATAGTTGCTCATTACCACACCCTGTATTGACTGTCTTCCTTTCCCTTTCTCACTTCCCTTTCTGATGTTTTGTGGATCACTCCCAAAAAAGCCAGTGATGCTCAATTCCTTATTTCCAGATCAGCATCTGGAGGTATCTATTTCTGCTTTATTGACTATGCCAAAGCCTTTGACTGTGTGGATCACAATAAACTGTGGAAAATTCTGAAAGAGATGGGAATACCAGACCACCTGACCTGCTTCTTGAGAAACCTATATGCAGGTCAAGAAGCAACAGTTAGAACTGGACATGGAACAACAGACTGGTTCCAAATAGGAAAAGGAGTACATCAAGGCTGTATATTGTCACCCTGCTTATTTAACTTTTATGCAGAGTACATCATGAGAAACGCTGGACTGGAAGAAGCACAAGCTGGAATCAAGATTGCCGGGAGAAATATCAATAACCTCAGATATGCAGATGACACCACCTTTATGGCAGAAAGTGAAGAGGAACTAAAAAGCCTCTTACTGAAAGTGAAAGAGGAGAGTGAAAAAGTTGGCTTAAAGCTCAACATTCAGAAAACGAAGATCATGGCATCTGGTCCCATCACTTCATGGGAAATAGATGGGGAAACAATGGAAACAGTGTCAGACTTTATTTTTTTGGGCTCCAAAATCACTGCAGATGGTGATTGCAGCCATGAAATTAAAAGATACTTACTCCTTGGAAGAAATGTTATGACCAACCTAGATAGCATATTGAAAAGCAGAGACATTACTTTGTCAACAAAGGTCCGTCTAGCGAAGGCTATGGTTTTTCCTGTGGTCATGTATGGATGCGAGAGTTGGACTGTGAAGAAAGCTGAGCACCGAAGAATTGATGCTTTTGAACTGTGGTGTTGGAGAAGACTCTTGAGAGTCCCTTGGACTGCAAGGAGATCCAACCAGTCCATTCTAAAGGAGATCAGCCCTGGATGTTCTTTGGAAGGAATGGTGCTAAAGCTGAAACTCCAGTACTTTGGCCACCTTATGTGAAGAGTTGACTCATTGGAAAAGACTCTGATGCTGGGAGGGATTGCGGCAGGAGGAGAAACGGACGACTGAGGATGAGATGGCTGGATGGCATCACCAACTCGATGGACGTGAGTCTGAGTGAACTCCGGGAGATGGTGATGGACAGGGAGGCCTGGTGTGCTGTGATTCATGGGGTCGCAAAGAGTTGGACATGACTGAGTGACTGAACTGAACTGAACTGAACTGAACTGAAGCAAAGATTTATCAAACATTTCTCAATGCTTATCACAGAGTCACTTATACCACTGGAAAACTGGAAATACCGTAAGTTAAAGATAATAACAGAATCATCAGCAATATGATACAGTATTTGCCATTAAAATATAATAGGAAGGAGACTGGGTGGGATAAATAGAGCACAGAGGATTTTCAGGGCCATGAAAATTCCCTACATGATACCATAATGATGGTATGTCATTAAACCTACTTGTCCAAACCTATAGAATGTACAAGAGTGAACTCTAAGGTAAACTATGGGCTTTGGATGATTGTGAGGTATCAGTGTAGGTTCATCAAGTGTAACAAGCTTGGTGGTGGATGATGATAACTGGGGAGGCTATGCGTGTGTGGCCACAGGAGGTATATGGGAAATCTCTGTACCTTTTCCTGAATTTTTCTCTGAACCTTTAAACTGCTTTAAAAAGTAGTACTAATAAAAATATGATAGAAGAATATTTATTCTCTTGAGAAGGAAAGCAGTATAGTATAATGTAAGATAATAGATTCTGGAAGGAAATGTCATTTCAAGTTCCAACTCCACCAATTACTAGGTCTGAGGCTTTCAGCAGTTACTAAACCTCCTTAAGTGTCTGTTTCCTCACATGTAAATGAGAAGGTTACTGTGAAGATTAAATGAGATAGTTCCTGTAAAGTGCTTAGCCTGGTTCCTGGTACATAGTAGTAACAATCATCATTATTGTGTTAAAATATAAAGTTTAAAATAGAAGTTTGTAAGAATATAAAAAAATTCTCACATGTATGTTTATAGAAGCATAGGAAAAATGAGAAATATTTGCCAAAAAAAATTAACTGTACATGTCTGTGTGCTAAGATGGTATATATTTTTCTGTGTGCTTTTCTATTTTTCCTAATTTTATGATTATTACTTTTATATTCATATGATAAAGGTTACTATTAGTTATTTAATGAATAATTTTTAAAGTGACTAAAAAAAGATACTTTAGCCAAATGTCTTCACATAAAAAAATAAAGTTTTTGGCCTAGGGGTAGTCAATCCTTGTTGATGAAATCAGAGAGAATACTGTTATTCAGTCAGTTCGATCTTCTTGAGAACTATTGGGTACATTGAGTCATTGATCACTGCAATTCTGACAGTAGATTTATATTGTTCGTGATGGGTCTCAGTCTCAGTGAAATAGAATGCATTGTCACAGAGCCATGCAAACACAAACATTACCCAAAAGTTGAGCACAAGTAGCTTTAGAAACTAAGAGAACTGATATGACAGATACTTGGTCTTTTGGGAACCTTCCATGTTTAAACATCGAAAGCGTACAGAGAAGCTTACAGCATGATTCATAGCATCAGAATGAGGGGATTGCTTCTGAAAGTGTGATTTCATTTTTTCAGATAGTTCTGCACTTTTTCAGAATTCTGATTCCATTAAATTTAGGCCAGGCCACAGCAGAAAATAAGTCCAGCTTCTCTTTGGGGACTAAAGATTGGTTTCCCCAGGGTACTCATTAATTCCTAGAAGTCCTTGATCTAAATTTGGTAAATACCTTCAGCAACTTTCTGCTACTCGGTCATCTAAATGGTTAAAATAATGTAGTCTTCTCAGTCGACTTCTACATCTTCCAGATAATCCCAAAATTGACAAATGTTAAGGACATTAGAACAAAGAAAATCCACATTTGGCTACTTACAGCATTGAATCACACAATGAATTATTTTAAAACTGTTAAGGTCTGAATTCTGATTAATAATACAGTTAAAGAAGAAAATGCCTATGGATTTAGAAAAAAACTATAAAAACAGATTTCTTTTTTCATTATAAGTGCCCTATATACGGCACTTGAATTCCATTTTTTTTTCCAGGTTTGGAGCAAAGTTTTTAGCTTATTTAAAGGGCTTCCATGGTGGCTCAGATGGTAAAGAATCCACCTGCAATGCAGGAGACCTGGGTTTAATCGCTGGGTTGGGAAGATCCCCTGGAGGAGGGCATGGCAACCCACTCCAGTATTCTTCCCTGAAGAATCCCCATGGACAGAGGAGCCTGGTAGGCTATAGTCCATAGGATCTCAAAGAGTCAGACATGACTGAGCGACTAAGCACACACACAAATACACACACACACACACACACACACACACACACACACATGCAGGAAATGGCTAAAGTAGGCTCAGTTGGTAAGAAAATCCTTTTTCTTGTGAGAAGTCTCAGCCAGGCCAGGCCACTGTCACCGTCAGGTTAGCCACTCAGGTAATCTTTCAGAAAAGGTTGAAGATTAAGAAAGAAAGTAAAAAAGAAAAAAAAATGCAGGATATACCAAGTGCAATGAGGAGGCTAGAGCTACAATGAAGAAGAAGAAGATCTAGACCATGTGCTAAACATGTCACCAAATTGCCACCAAATTGATTATGTGACCCTGGCAATTAATGACTGCTCTTCTGATTGCAGCTATGTTATCTCGGACATGATGGCTTCCTACACCCCAGCTCTAAAATCATGATGTTTTTACTAGGATATGAACAATCTAGAGTTTGAAGAAGGGAGGAAAATGAATACATCTGTCAAACACCAGCAAAATAGAAAAGGGAGGAATAAAGATAAAATGAATTGATTTGACTGATTCTATAAATTGTGGAAAATTCTGAAAGAGATGGGAATACCAGACCACCTGACCTGCCTCTTGAGAAATCTGTATGCAGGTCAGGAAGCAACTGTTAGAACTGGACATGGAACAACAGACTGGTTCCAAATAGAAAAAGGAGTATGTCAAGGCTGTATATTGTCACCCTGCTTATTTAACTTCTATGCAGAGTACATCATGAGAAACGCTGGACTGGAAGAAACACAAGCTGGAATCAAGATTGCCGGGAGAAATATCAATAACCTCAGATATGCAGATGACACCACCCTTCTGGCAGAAAGTGAAGAGGAACTAAAAAGCCTCTTGATGAAAGTGAAAGAGGAGAGTGAAAAAGTTGGCTTAAAGCTCAACATTCAGAAAACGAAGATCATGGCATCCGGTCCCATCACTTCATGGGAAATAGATGGGGAAACAATGGAAACAGTGTCAGACTTTATTTTGGGGGCTCCAAAATCACTGCAGATGGTGACTGCAGCCATGAAATTAAAAGACACTTACTCCTTGGAAGAAAAGCTATGACCAACCTAGATAGCATATTAAAAAGCAGAGACATTACTTTGCCAACAAAGGTCTGTCTAGCCAAGGCTATGGTTTTTCCTGTGGTCATGTATGGATGCGAGAGTTGGACTGTGAAGAAAGCTGAGCACTGAAGAATTGATGCTTTTGAGCTGTGGTGTTGGAGAAGACTCTTGAGAGTCCCTTGGACTGCAAGGAGATCCAACCAGTCCATTCTGAAGGAGATCAGCCCTGGATGTTCTTTGGAAGGAAAGATGCTAAAGCTGAAACTCCAGTACTTTGGCCACCTTATGTGAAGAGTTGACTCGTTGGAAGAGACTCTGATGCTGGGAGGGATTGGGGGCAGGAGGAGGGCACGACAGAGGATGAGATGGCTGGATGGCATCAATGACTCGATGGACGTGAGTCTGAGTGAACTCTTGGAGATGGTGATGGACAGGGAGGCCTGGCGTGCTGCAGTTCATGGGGTCGCAAAGAGTCAGACACGACTGAGCGACTGAACTGAACTGAACTGATGTGCAGACTTGGTTATAAGCGTTACCTCAGTCATCCCACCAACCTCGGGAGACAAATCATTCAGCCATTTGCTCAACAACTATTCACTTAACACCTGCTATGAGTTAGGCTGTGTACAAAGAGTTTGGGATGCCACTATAAATAAGAAAAACATCCCTTACCCCCATGGAGCTTATATTCCAGCAATGGGGATAGATTACAAAGAAAATGACTTTGTTTTGTTCTTCTTATGTGTTGTGAAGAAGTAGGACAGGGTGCTTTAATTTGGTGACCATGCAGTTGGGGCTTTACATAATATGGGGATCATGTCAGAAAAGCTTTTTTTGAAAAGAAAGTCATATTTACAGTGAGATAATTCAGTTCAGTTCAGTCGATCAGTTGTGTCCAAATCTTTGTGACCCCACGGACTGCAGCACACCAGGCTTCTGTCTATCACCAACTCCCGGAGCTTGCTCAAACTCATGTCCATTGAGTTGGTGATGCCATCTAACCATCTTGTCCTCTGTCATCCCCTTCTCCTCCTACTTTCAGTCTTTCCCAGCATCAGGGTCTTTCTTTTCCAGTGAGTCAGTTCTTCGCATCAGATGGCCAAAGTATTGGAGTGTCAGCTTCAGCATCAGTCCTTCCAATAAATATTCAGCACTGATTTCCTTTAGGATGGACTGGTTGGATCTCCTTGCAGTCCAAGGGACTCTCAAGAGTCTTCTCCGACAGCACAGTTCAAAAGCATCAATTCTTCGGCTCTCAGCTTTCTTATGGTCCAACTCTCACATCCATACATGACAAACATGAATAAAAGTCGGTTACACAGGCTCATTGGACCCAAAGCAGAAAAGAACTTGATAAGTCCAGTTGTAGTTTTTACTCTACAGGCTGGGCTTAGATGTACATTTGTGTTTTAAGTTACCTGATTATGTCCTTGGTAGCCACTGAAGGGTGAGATTTAATATTTGGACTATTTGAGCTCAGAAACTTTTATTCTACCTGATGAAGCATGCCTGCCTGGTTCCTCTTTGATGACTTGTTGGTTCCATCTACATCTTCCTGGAATCAGGATTTTGAGGTGACCCCCAAATCACACAGCTGAGTCCCCCACCTGTTGGTAGCAGATCATCCGGATGCATCCTTGAAAGGTTTGTCCATGCTGAGCAAGTTTATCTCCTGGGAACCCACAGGAGGAAGGATCGGTGAAGAGATAGTGACAGGCCTTTATCGTCTTCAGTCCCCAAAGATAGACTGAGAAAGCCTTCTGTACCTTACAAAGCCCAAAGGAACACAGGACGTTATGTTTACATTGTGTGAGAGATCACCATTATGACTTTTCTAAAGTTTCTGGTTACTGACTAACAACACTTCTAACCAACTCTTAATGTACCAGGTTGATTATAGTTATTATTAAACTGAAAGTTAAGAAATTGCTCATAAGAAACTAGCATCCTGTCATATACCAAAGCTGTATATATTTTCCCCAGTTCTTTCTCTCTCTGAGAGCAGATAAACATTTCCCCTTGTCAGGGGGCTTTTCAACATTTCAATGGCCTAGTGGGATGCTCTTTTGAACCCAGAGGGCAATTGCTAAAACTTAAGGTAAGTGGGGAAGGGAACAGAAAACATGATTGCCAGTCTAAACAAGTGAAGTCCAGGGGACGGCTTAAGTTGTGCATTAAGTATAATCTTTTGGCTTTGACAAGAAAGTGAGGTGACCGTCAATTAGCCATTCAAGTGAACCCTAAGCAGCAGGATTGGGATGGGAAGTAGGTGGCAGCCCAGCCCACACTTTCTGGCATTTGAGAGCTTTGCAGGCAGGAACTCATCTTGAGCCTAATAAAATGATTTGCTGGAGTGAAGTTGTTTGCTGGTTTGCTTTTGAATATGTGCATTTTTTTTTCCTCCCAAAACATTGGCAGAGCTTGATTAGGGCACTGGTTAAACTATCCACAGCAAGGGCTCAGAAAGACTGAGAAACTGGTGCCATTCACCTCCTCCCGCTGCCTTTCAGGCACCTCACTGGCCCCCTGCCTCTGCTCCGGGCTGACAGAGATGGATCCCTAGCGGCTGTCAGGGAATCTTTCTCAAAAGCAAGGCACTCACATGAATCAGCCACAGGTGTACGTGTGTTGCGAAAACCACCACAATATTGTAAAGTAATTAGCCTCCAATTTAAATTTTTAAAAAACACAAAATGTAAAGAAGAATGATAAAAATAATCTTAGAGTGAACTAAAAAATAAAGCTAGGCACTCAACAAATATCCAAAGTAGGTGTAAATCTCCATCTAGAAGTTACGTGTTCAAGAAACATGAACTTTTTAGATTCCCTTACATTCCAAGTAACCAGCCCACCAGGTTAGCAGGATATTTAACCCAGCTGTACTTGGGATGCTTGCACGCCTCACACACCAGGACTCTACAGAAGTGTGGATCTAACAGAGTACAATGTTTTGTGTGATGTAGAGGTATTGGGAAGACTCCTTCAGTATTTGTCATCACTTATGCTGGTTAGCAGAGAAGGCGATGGCACCCCACTCCAGTACTCTTGCCTGGAAAATCCCATGGACCGAGGAGCCTGGTAGGCTGCAGTCCATGGGGTCGCTACTAGTCAGACACGCCTGAGCGACTTCACTTTCTCTTCACTTTCATGCATTGGAGAAGGAAATGGCAACCCACTCCACTGTTCTTTCCTGGAGAATCCCAGGGACAGGGGAGCCTGGTGGGCTGCTGTCCATGGGGTCGCACAGAGTCGGACACGACTGAAGCGACTTAGCAGCAGCAGCAGCAGCAGCATGCTGGTTAGCACTGAGATTTCAACTGTCCCTGTCTCCATGGGCCACTCAGGTTTCACCTCTGCTGCTTCCAGGCCATGTGTGAATTGGGAATCTCTGGCAAAGTGAACTGACCTGTACCTGGGGTCTAGCCTATGGTGGTACACACACACAGCTTTCTCCTCCACTGGCCACAGTTACAGAGAGATACCCAGAGCCTTCCTGCTCACAGAAACCACAGGCTGTGGTCCCTTCTCAGCCTGGGAAAGCAACTTTTTTCTCTCCTCATCCTTTCGAAAACAGGTTGTCTCCTTCCTTGCCTTAAGCAAGAAATAACAAGCCTGGATACCGATGTGAGATGAAGAGAAAGTGTGAAACAGGAAAGCAAATACAGTTGAATTGCCCAGAGTCAGCATCTTGTGTGTGTGTGTGTGCGTGCTCACCACATCCACACAGGAAGAAGAGTAGGGGCTATCTCTAAGTGCGTATCAATTGAGGATCTCATTCACACTCTTCCCTTTGTGTATTGGTTGTTGGTGGGAGTCCAACTCTGTACAAAATATTCCTCAGCACACTGGAGTTTGAGAATTTCACTGAGTGAAACCAAAGGAAGGAATAAGAAGTCTATTTACAAATGTCTAAAATCCTAAAAAGATGGGTGGAGAATATAAAAATATTCCTGTTTGCTTACAGAATCACACTCTTTCGATTTAATGTATCTTAAAATACATTGACAGGTTTGCTTATTATGGAAAGGATTAGAGACAATTTAGATATTTTGCAAAAGGGTTAGATTCGAATTCATTTTTTTGGTTGTTAAGTTTTTTCTCCTTTTCTGTCCTACAGTTTTGCTATGTATGGATTTATTATTTTCTTTTTAATCCTGTTTGGTACTTAGGGTCATCTTCAGTTCTGGAAAATCTGGCTGCTAATTTAATCAGAACTAATGTGATTTTACTATGTTTCAGTGAGTTATTCTTATTGAGCAGTTACATCTGAGGCCCTGTATTTACTGGAATGGAATGGGGTTGGGGTGGCTAAACCCTTGTGTGCCGAACAGGGAAGCTCTGAGTAGGACTATGGCATAACAATAAGAAATGTATTTGGTCTTTGTCTCTGGTTCCTGGTGCATTTCCTAAGTGATGGGAGTGTCTGTATAATCACACAAGCCCTTTTCAGCACACCTGAGTTTATGCAAATGAGGTGACTTAAGGTAGGGCCCCTTCACAGCCTCAGGGTAGGGTAGGGCCCCTAGACAGCCTTAGGATGGAATTGGTCACAGAAAGACCAAGGGGTTAGAGGGCTGGAGGTTCAACTCTATAAAAACCTCCTGAACAAGGAGATTTGAGGAGTTTCCAGGCTGGTGAATATGTGGAGGTGCTGGAAGGGTTGCACACAGGGAGAGGGTATGGATGCTCCATGCCCATCCCTCCAAACCTTGCCCTGTTCATTGGTTCCATCTGGTTATTCCTGAGCTGTGTTATTTTATAATAAATCAGTAAATGCTTCCCTGAGTTCTTGCACTATTCTAGCAAGTGATCAAAATAGAGGAGGGGGTCATGTGGACCCTGACTTATAACCATTCATTCAGAAATATAGGTGACAACCTGGACTTGCAAGTGGCATGTAAAGTGGGAACAGTCTTGTGGATCTGAGCTGCTCACTTGTGGGATCTGATGCTATCTCCAAGAAGGCAGTGTCAGAATTGAGTTAAATTTGTAGGATACCCAGTCAGTCTCTGCTAAGAATTAGAGAATCGTTTAGTGTGGGGAAAACATCCACATATTTGGTGACTAGAAGTGAGATATTTAGAGTGAATAAAGGAGAAACAAGAGGAGTTTTTGCTAGCAGGATGATTATAAGGAGAGCAGAGGTTAGGTGTCACACCCAAGTCCGTCTCTAAAGAAGTAGGATGGAGTTTGCTCACCTGCATCAAAACAATGTTCAGAAGTCACTCTTCAGAAAAGATCTTACTCAGGAGCCCAACACATGAAGTAGCCGCCTGGCTGAAGTAGTGCTCCTCCTTCCCCTCTGCCTGGGCTTAGCCCTGGAATTCCAGGAGCACCCAGGGTCGCTGAGAGGCTGAGCCAGCTCTTCCACTGCTGGGTTCGTGGTCCACATGTGCTAGAACGCCCTGCAGAAGCTAATTAAACTGACTTCTAAAGAATTCCATCTTCCAAGTAGAAAAGTTTGTTTGTTTTGAAGCCTACTCTATATCACAGTTCTGGGAGAGTCAGCTCTAGAAGATTCTATCATCGATAGTTACGCAGTCAGGACTGTGTCTATGGAGGAAAGTGTGGGTCTCTCTCTGCGGTAAAGGAGATAGGTGGAATATGAAGTTAGAGACGTAGGGGGATCTTTTGATGACAGAGACAGTGTGCAGACAAGGACTTGAATTATCTGACTTTGAACTTTTATTATGAAACTGAAAGCTGATTTCAGTGGGACATGGCCCTCAGTTTGTCACAAATTCCAACACTCCCAACTGCTTTATGCTTGGCTGGATTCACGCATTTATAATTGTGTTTGAGTTCATGGAACCTTGGCCTACATGTCAAGCCAGCCCTGTCTTTTGGTTTATCCAAATCAATGAGGCAAAGAATCCTCCCTACACGTTCCATATTCTCCTTTGACCATTCGATCTCCTCTGATTTGTACTCCTTTCTGTCACTCCCACCTTCAGAATTCATCTCTCTTATCCCTGTCAGCTGTATTTGCACCTCTCTTGCAGTGTAATACTATCTGCCTCATATTACCATTTTGTGTATATATACCTATTACTCCTTATACCATATCTCTGCAGAGACTTGGACAATGCCGTATCTTCATGAAATGCCAAATAATTATTCTCTGACTTGTTCTCAGCTTGGATTGACTCTGCCCACTATGATATCCAGAAGAACATGACCGTTGTCACAGCCTCCAACACCACTATTGCCTATGTCCATTAATATCCCATGCCACCCCACCCATCCCTACCCCTGCCCACAAGAGCTGTTTGGGTGTAGTGAGTAGAATAAGACCAGGGGCAAATCACTCAGATCAGGTGATGTTTGGTTAAGTGAAATATCATGTGTGGAAAAAAAAAAAGAACAATATAACAGACTCTCATTTTTAAAAAGGAAATGAGCTTCCTTCTTGCTACTGATGGATTGGGAAGAGGGGAACATGAGCAATGAGTGTTTGTATACAGAAACCAACTGCTTGTTTCATTCCTTCAAGTCTCTCATGGGTTCTGATGGTCATTTTAACAACAAAGCTGAATCCATCAATCTACCACCATCCCAGATCACTTTGGAACACCAGGGAAGTTAGTGTGTTTTCAGCTATGAAATGGGAAGAAATATATCACTCTCATGAATGGAGCTAGGTGGATGACTCCACAAAGCCACAACTACTACTATGCTGCATTCATTTAAATAAGGAGAGACAATGACATAATTTTCCCAGACTAGAAACAGAAATTATATTAATATGCTGTTAATTGCAATCATGATTGTATCACTTTGACTTTTTATTCAGTTCAAATTTTTGTTTCCCCATATTAAAAATCATACCCTTCTCTGCCTTTCCCTAAATATTTTAATTGGTACATTTTAGTCTGGATGTATGTACTTTTACTGCTACCTCCCATCTGGATGTAATTTTCCATGGTCTCCCCTGATGATCTGCATTTTCTCCTTCAAGTCCCTCCTCTAAACCCACTTCTGTGGATCTTGCCTTCACATTATGCCATTAAAAGCTCCAGCTGGAAGGAAGTGCCTGTGAATGGAGTCCAAGAGAAGAAACAAAGAAGATGGAAACCAGATGCCTTTAAGTCATCCCTGTGTGAGTCATCATTTTCTCCTGAAAAGTCTCTATCTCAGTGCTATGATCTCTTCATTTTGAAGCCCAATAGAGAGAAACCCTCTCTCAAGCTATGTGTGTTTTAGCCATCCTCAGTGGACTGATATGTTCTGAATACTATTGGCATACAGTAAATATATACATAGTAGTAGCAATAACAAATAAAAATTTGTTAGGTTTTGGATCCGACATAAGATAGTCATTTCCTTTATGGGTTATTCCCAGAGTGACTTTGAGAAATAACTTTTAAAATTCTCCAGGATTGGTATTAATGGGCTTCCCTAGTGGCCCAGTGGTTAAGAATTTACCTACCAATACAGGGACCACAGGTTTGATCCCTGGTCCAGAAAGATCCCATATGCCACAGAGCAACTAAGCCCTCTTGCCCTAGAGCCTATGCTCTGCAAAAGTGAGTAGCCCCCACTCACTGCAACTATAGAAAGCCAGAACACAGTAATGAAGACCCAGTGCACCCATGGGCAAATAAATAAATAAGGTTTTTTAAAAGGATAGTTCAGTTCAGTTCACTTCAGTCGCTCAGTCGTGTCCGACTCTTTGCGACCCCATGAATCGCAGCACGCCAGGCCTCCCTGTCCATCACCATCTCCCAGAGTTCACTCAGACTCACATCCATTGAGTCCGTGATGCCATCTGGCCATCTAACATTCAATTAATCCTGTAGTTAAAACACGCAATTCACAGCATCTAAAAGTTATGACCAACCTAGATAGCATATTCAAAAGCAGAGACATTACTTTGCCGACTAAGGTCCATCTAGTCAAGGCTATGGTTTTTCCTGTGGTCATGTATGGATGTGAGAGTTGGACTGTGAAGAAGGCTGAGTGCTGAAGAATTGATGCTTTTGAACAGTGGTGTTGGAGAAGACTCTTGAGAGTCCCTTGGACTGCAAGGAGATCCAACCAGTCCATTCTGAAGGAGATCAGCCCTGGGATTTCTTTGGAAGGAATGATGCTAAAACTGAAACTCCAGTACTTTGGCCACCTCATGCGAATAGTTGAGTCATTGGAAAATACTCTGATGCTGGGAGGGATTGGGGGCAGGAGGAGAAGGGGACGACCGAGGATGAGATGGCTGGATGGCATCACTGACTCGATGGCCGTGAGTCTGAGTGAACTCCGGGCGTTGGTGATGGACAGGGAGGCCTGGCATGCTGCAATTCATGGGGTCGCAGAGTCGGACACAACTGAGCGACTGAACTGAACTGAACTGAAACTTATTTAAATATAAACATGTATGTTCAGGACAGAATGCATGCATTTATCTGCGTTCCCTTTCAAAATTCTGCTGAAGAGTCAGTAAAGAGAATAAATTGATAAACATGCTGAAGACAAAAAAGAGAACTATCAACAGGGATTTTGATAATTTTCTGGAAAGTGGAAAGGAAGTGAACAGGACTGAGTAAAGATCCCAGATTTTCTCAGGAGAAGGCTGTGGAAGGGGTGGAAATGTTCTTTCCGAAGGAGACTTGGAGAATCTCCACACTGGGCATCTACATATTCAGAGCTCAGGACTGGAAGAGGAGCCCAAATCAAGGTTATCCAGAGAAGGATTCTACCATTTGATCTTTCTCATCCTTTTGTACCATTCTCATACACGCAGATGGGCCAGCAAGTGAAGATTCAGAAACCTTCACCTCCTCCCCAAGACCTGTTCCATTAAGATAAGATTGCTCCTTGTATGGGATTCTACAGTGAAGCCCTCTGATCTGGGTGTTTTTTGGTAAAAAGAATAGCGTTTGTGTGATTGTGTGTGCTTGCCCCCTAAGAAAGTTTGTCAGTGGACATGTCCCACCTATATATATACACACAGTATCTATCTTCAGAGAGAAATGCCTGCTAAGGAAGCATACCTATCCAGTGGCAGAGAACAGACTGCAGCACCCATACCCAGCCACCTTTATTAATTACCCAGTCCTTCCTTCATAAACAAACAGTTTGAATGATCAAGCCGATAGAAGTGGGAAATGTGGGAGTGAAAGAGAATTCATGAATATGATGTCAAAGGATACTGTCTAAAACCAAAGTCTCAAGAAACAGAAATTTAGGTACAGGTAACCTTTGCTTTTTAGCAGTTTGCTTTACATCCCTTCACTGTTGTGAAAAACCTACGTTAATATCTGCTTTCACTAACCAACAGAAATCTGAAGAGAATTTTGCTTTCACAAAAAAAGGTGAAGAGCAGAAATAGAATAGCATTCAGCATTAGCTTTGCAGTGAGCCGTGGTAGAGGCAGTGCACCCTGAAGCGTGAGAGTGGCCCCACCAACCTCCTGCCCCTCACTAGGAACTACACTCAGCATCTCAGCATCAAGCCCCAGAGCTTTGAACTGTGTCTGGAAGCACCAGTGCTTTAACTCAATTTATTTTGTGTATCCATTAGCAAGATACATCCTGAGGTTTCTCTAATTTTACACCATTTCAACATACAAAAGTTTTCTTAAGAATACTGTCCTTTCAAATAGTGGGGGAAACTTGTATATTGTTTTAAGTCATTGTGGTTTGCCATCTCATATCTATTTCTTCTTCGTGTGGAAAACAGAACTCTAATCTTAGCATGGGGTAACCATTCCTCTTCCACTCTTAGTCTATGTGCTTTGGATGAATCTGAATGAAACTTCTGTCTCCAGGATGGAATACAAGACCTAGGCCAAAGCCAGAGTGTGAGATCCATGACCTGAGCCACAGTCACTGGTTTTGAAATGAGCAAGCCAAGCTCATCTGCTTGGAAATACTCCTTCCCTCTGTCTCACTTGCACGGGAAAAGTATAATTCTACATTTTGTTGATTTGGGGTGCAGTCAAGTGATATTCTTTGACTAATGGGATACGCTTGTACAGCTGGTTATGCTCTTGCACCTCACAGTGCATCATCACCATGAGAACGTGTTTGGGGTAGGTCACTATCCCAGCAGGAAGATGCGAGGCACATGGGGCCCTACTGAACTGTCCTAGTCCATGGTTACAAGTAGTCCCAACCAATATCGGCCAGAGCCACCCAGCCAGGCCCAACCTAGATCAGCTAACCTCCACCAATCCACAAATGAAAAAGTTAAATAAACACTTATTGTTTTACACCACTGAGATTGTGTGTGTGTTTTAATGCAACATTATTGTGGCCACAGTTAAATACCACACAATAGGGACACATGCTTTCCTTCTTGCTAGTCTGCAATCTGAGACAATATGAAGCTATGGCTCCTGCAGAAGTAGCACCAGACTTTAAGGACGAAGCTTACAGACTGCGGAGAGCTGAGTTGAAATCAAATCCTGATCACATTATTTGAGCTCTGAATTCAGCCTTCTTGATGCCTTTGATGTTCTTGCTAATGAGGGTCCATAAATTCCCTTTATATCGCTTAAATCTGACTTAGACTTTTCTTCCACTTGCAACCTGAAGAATCTTAATTGATCCAAAAATTAATTCTTCATCTTGGCATTGTCATGGCATAGTCAATCCAATGTTTAAAGTTGCTAAATCAAGAAATATAGGCATATTTTCTGGACTTAAAAGAGATGAATATGAGAAAGGACTGAAGTTACTATGATTAGTGGACTGAGAGTATGACAAAAGGATTAAGTTCTCATTTTTTAAATCTTCTGTACATCTATACTGTCCAATGCACAGCTGTTAGCCACAAGTGGCTAATCAAATTTAAACTAATTAAAATTATTAATGCATAAAATTTAAAATGCAGTTCCTCATTCATGGTCGCAGCATTTCTAGTGCTCAGTAGCTACATATAGCTAGTAACTACCATACTGGACAGTGCAGATGCAGAATATTTCCATCATTGCAGAAAGTTCAGTTGTACAACCCTGCAGTGGTAGAATGTTAGAGTCATGGTGTTGTTGTTGTTCAGTCGCTAAGTCGTGTCCAGCTCTTTGTGACCTCATGGACTGCAGCATGCCAAGCTCCTCTGTGCTCCACTGCTTCCTGGAGTTTGCTCAAATTCATGTCCACTGAGTCAGTGTTGCTATCTAACCATCTCATTCTCTCCAACCCTTCTTTTCCCTTCTATCTTTCCTTGCATCAGGGTCTTTTCCAGTGAGTTGGCTCTCCATGTCAGGTGGCCAAAATATTGAAGCTTCATCTTCAGCATCAGTCCTTCCAATGAACATTCAGGCTTGATTTCCTTTAGGATTGATTGGTTTGATCTCCTTGCAGTGCAAGGGACTCAAGAGTCTTCTCCAGCACCACAATTCGAAAGCATCAATTCTTTGGCTCTCAGCCTTCTTTATGGTCCAGCTCTCACATCCATACATGACTACTGGAAAAACCATAGCTTTAACTATATGGACCTTTGTTGGCAAAGTGATGTCTCTGCTTTTTAATACACTGTCTAGGTTTGTCATAACTTTCTTTCCAAGGAGCAAGTGTCTTTTAATTTCATGGTGGCAGTCACGTCTGCAGTGATTTTGGAGCCCCAAAATAAAATGTGCCACTGCTTTCACTTTGTCCGTTTTTATTTGCCATGGTGGCCCTGCACAGCATGGCTCATAGCTTCACTGAGTTATGCAAGCCCCTTCACCACGACAAGGCTGTGATCCACGAAGGGGAGAGTCACTGTATAAAGTCAGGTGACTACAACCAGAAGTTAAATACATCACTCAAAATCGTACCATAGGGATTTCAGGATGCAGACCATGGACATAAAGTGCTTGGGTTCAAATCCAAGTTCTGACACTTACCCATTTTAGAACATGGAGCAAGTTACTGAACTTTCTATACTTCAACTCTTACTTGGAAATGGGAAAAAAAAAAAAAACACGGACCTATCTCACAAGGTTGTTATAAGGATTAAATAAGCTAATATATAGGATAAATTCTTATCTATTTTTTGTTTCCTAGTATGCCCAGCATTTGGTAACCATGCAATAATTAATATATTTTACTTTCTATCCTTCAGTAAGTTAGATTTTACTTTACCAAGTGTGCATGCTTTAAATTAACTATATGTATATATATTTGAGACTTACATCAGTATTTATATATAATGTCATGTTTAATATTTTATATGTGACATATAAATACATATGTATCCCAGCTCCAGGTCATAGGGTATAAATGCTTTCATTTTCTTCTATATGCATTTCTACATCTTCCAAATTTCTACATCTATCATGTATTATCTTTATCATCAGAAAGAAAAACAAGTTTTTATTCTTAAAGACACGAAAATATGTGAGATGAATGATGTGCTACATCTGGATAGCCTGCTTTTGCTGAGTTGGTCCACAGAGGTCCATTATATAATCTTCATCATTAGTCAGCTGGGGCTTTGTGACCTCTTCCTAGACTATTACAAAATCCTCCTGGCTGGTCCCCTCCCCTGTCCAGTTCAAAGTGCTGCCAGAGTGATCCTTCCATAGCACAACATGTATATTACTCCTGTTCTGAAAACCTGTCAGTGTTTTCCCATCCTTTACAAGTTGAGTGTCCAGTCAAGAGCATGACCCATCAAAGCCTTCCCATTCCAGCCTGGCCTACCTTTCCAGCTTCCTACCACCACCACCAAACGCCACCACGATCACCACCATAGCCATCCAAATTGGCTGATTTCACCACAGGCTGAAAGGGGGAACTCTCTTCTACAACTTTTCCATCTAGGGAAGTCTCATTTATTCTCCAAGACTTACCTAACACCTGCCTTCTAAATTAGAAGGTTTTCTAATCTCCAAAACAGAGTTCAGAGCTCCCAATCCAACCTCTGACTCAGAGCCTGTTCTACCACAAAGCAATAATTTGTTTACATTCTCCCTCTCACCCTCAACTATGTGCTCTTTTAGAGGATGTGGCATCTTTGCCTTCCTCTGTCAAGCCCAGAAATTGACCCCGATAATGCTCAATAAATAGTTCTTGCACAAATTCAGGAAGAACTTATTTTTAAAATAACTTTTTGTTTTACTAAAACAATAAGAGTTCACAGTGGAATTAGAAAGTTCAGATCAATCAAAAGCAGAAAATGTAAAGCACACAAATCCCATTTGTCAGTAACACTTAACATCTTAGTGATTTCCACAGGCCACTTTAAAAGTTTTGAACTTTCTTCATTCATGGCACCCTCAGTGTTTCAGTCATTTCTTTCTGGTACTTTAAACCAATATAAATTATGTTTTGGTTTCTTTTTTTTTTTTGGTAATTAGGTCCAAACCACCTAATAGTAGTAGTTCACACAGTGTCCAAGAGGAGTTGCTGTGTTTCTCTTGAAATTTTAAAATATTCTGTGAGGCTCTTGTGGGTTCCCTGAAGGATGCTTTCACACAGTTTGGGAGCCACTGGTCTAAACTTTCAAAAAGAACCTTTTAAAAGAAAATATATCGTTATATACTTACAAACTATTTTGTTAACCTGTAATTTCTAGTTAGTAATAAGTAAAAATCAACTTCTATTCTTGATAGCTGTTTATCTTAGCTCAGATCAGTTCAAGTGCTCAATCGTGTCCAACTCTTTGCAATCCCATGGACTTCAGCATGCCAGGCTTCCCTGTCCATCATGACTCCCAGAAATTTTTCCAACTCATGTCCATTGCATCAGTGATGCCATCCAACCATCTCATCCTCTGTTGTCTCCTTCTCCTCCTGACCTCAATCTTTCTCAGCATCAGGGTCTTTTCCAATGAGTCAGTTCTTCAACTTAGGTGGCCAAGTATTGGAGTTTCAGCTTCAGCATCAGTTCTTCCAATGCATATTCAAGGTTGGTTTCCTTTAGGATTGACTGGTTTGATCTCCTTGCTGTCCAAGGGACTCTCAAGAGTCTTCTTCAACACCACAGTCCAAAAGCATCAATTCTTCGGTGTTCAGCTTTGCTTATGGTCCAGCACTCACATATACAGACCTCTGTCAACAAAGTGATGTCTCTGCTTTTTAATGTGCTGTCTAGATTTGTCATTGTTTTTCTTCCAAGGAGGAAGCGTCTTTTGATTGCATGGCTGCAGTCAGCATCCACAGGGATTTTGGAGCCCAAGAAAATAAAATCTGTCACTGTTTCCACTTTTCCCCCATCTATTCATTATGAAGTGATAGAACCAGATGCCATGATCTTCATTTTTGGAGTGTTGAGTTTTCCAAGCAGCTTTTCCACTCTCCTCTTTCACCTTCATCAAGAGACGCTTTGGTTCCTCTTTGTTTTCTGCCATTAGAGTGGTATTTTTTGCGTATCTGAGGTTGTTGTTATTTCTCCTGGCAATCTTGATTCCAGCTTGTGATTCATCCAGCCCAGCATTTCACATGATGTGCTCTGCATACAAGTGAATAAAGTGAAGTGAAAGTCTCTCAGTCATATCTGACTCTTTGCTACCCTGTGAACTATAGTCCACCAGGCTCCTCTGTCCATGGAATTCTCCAGGCCAGAATATGGAGTGGGTAACTGTTCCCTTCTCCAGGAGATCTTCCCAACACAGGGATCGACATACTCCTTTCCCAATCTGGAACCAGTCCACTGTTCCATGTCCAGTTCCAACTGTTGCTTCTTGTCCTGCAAACAGGTTTCTCAGGAGCCAGGTAAGGTGGCCTGGTATTCCCATCTCTAAGAATTTTCCAGTTTCTTGTGATCCATGCAGTCAAAGGCTTTACCATAGTCAATGAAGTAGAAGTTGATGTTTTTGGGGAATTCCTTGCTTTTTCTATGAATCAATGGATGTTGGCAATTTGATTTCTACTTCCTCTGCCTTTTTAAATTCAGCTGGTATGTCTGGAAATTCTTGGTTTGTGTACTGCTGAGGCCTAGCTTAAAGGATTTTGAGTGTTACCTCATTAGCATGTGAAATGAGCCCAATTGCACAGTAGTTTGAACATTCTTTGGCACTGCTTTTCTTTGAGATTGAAATGAAAACTAACTTTTTCCAGTCCTGTAGCCACTGCTGCATTTTCCAAATTTGCTGGTATATTGAATACAGCACTTTAACATTATCATCTTTTAGGATTTGAAATTGCTCATCTGGAATTCCATCACCTCCGTTAGCTTTGTTCATAGTAATATTTCCTAAGGCCCACTTGATTTCACACTCCAGGATGTCTGTCTGACTCTAGGTAAGTGACCAAGGTTGAGCATAGTTGTCTTAATAAACAGAATTTATTTTTTACTTTGGAAGAAAGAGAGAAAGCCTTAGCAGCAAGATGACAGCTGAAATATAACTGGAAGAGCCCCTTGCTGGACCATGCTAGGTTGCGTTCACGTTCAACCCAAGCAACTCCTCAATCTGTGTCCCACACTGCTTTGACAATGAGAATGATTCTCATTATAACATAGTCTCCATTCTCCAATATGCCATTATTTCTGCCTCCTAGCATTTCTAAGGCAAGAAAATATGCTCTTGTTTTAGAAACACTTTCTCAGTAAAGAATGGATTTGTGGAATAATGGAGAAAATGGTAGACAAAGATTCAGAAGTCTTTGAATGCAGACCTGCTGTGACCATAGGTGAATCATTTAACTTTTCTTAGTTTCAATGTGTCTATGAAAATGGGCAGTGCTTTTCAGACTTTTTACAGAAACTGCCCAAAGCTACAAGAGAATGAAAATTTCACCCTAAGGTTAGTACCTGGGGTGTATAAACCCAAAGAGACCGAATGCAGATGTACAGTTTTTTCTGTTCTGTAATGTTTAGGCCAAAAATTCCTTCTTCTCCTTAAGATGTTGGTATGTTAAATTGATAAACATATTTTGTGTGTTCACTCTTTCTATTCACTGTTTCTTCTCAAATAGAGCTGGGGGTGCTCTTGCAAGATGTACCATAATTTAATATGTAGCTTCAAGGACCCTGACATATTGTCATGTACTGCACTTTGAGAAGCGAGAAATTCTTTTCCAGATTCTTTCAATCTTGGTCAATGTAAGAGTCTAGAGAACAGGATTTGCTCTTTGGTTAGCCATAGAATTTCAGGTACATTATCCTGAGAGTGATTAATTTTCCTGAGTTGGCGGGGGGGGGGGGGGGGGGGAGGGCGACTGTCTACTTTTTTCTTTTCTGTCAAGATCCTTGGTCCATAATACATAGATGACCCTCCAGTTATCCCAGACCATACCTGACCACCCCTGAATAGGATGACAATTTAGGTTCACATGCTGAAATCACATATCATCATCATCATCCTACCTTCACCCTGAAAGCTACACCCAGCTTTCTCAAGTAACTTCCTTCCTTCTGCTCTGAATTTGTTTCATGATAGAAGTGATGTGATGCAGTAATGGAGAAATGCTGATCTTGGCATAGAGATATCTATGCTGACATCTTAGATCTTGGGCAAATCCCAACTTCCCTGAAACTCGGTTTCTGCACTGACAAAATAGGAACAATGGTGGTTGTTATCCTGTCTACCTAACAGGTGTATGGTGAGGAACATATAAACAAATCTTGGGGCCGGGAGTAGGTATTATTTTTATTATTTAAAAATCTATCCTTAATCCACAATGAAGAAAAAAAGTTAAATCATGACAGTCCTTCAGTTTGGAATGTTGGTCGTTGGGAACTGTGTTCCCACTGTAAGAAGACAGAACCTGTAGCTGGATACTGTTTCAGACCTGCCTGCACAAGTGCTCACCAGACACAGGTGAAACCCTTTTGGAAACAATGATGGGCATTGTTGAACTGGGTGGGGCAAGAAGGGGAATGTCAGTAACGATAAATGAAGCCTAGCCAAGCCCCCATGCAGTAAGAAAAGCTCTTTCTCCTGTGATTCCATTTTCTGATTAAGAAGTAACACTAAGCTATAAGATTTAAAACTCCTGAGGCATCTAAGCCTCGGCGCTGTCCAGGGGCAGTCAGTAAATGTCTTGGCAGGTCATGGGGAAGGAAGGCTGGAGCCTCTGGAGCAGCTTCCATCTCTTCGCTGCCACCAGTCCTCACCCCTGTCCTCCACTGAACAAGTCATACCAGGGAGAAGTAAGAGCCAAGCTTCATCCCACTGCCAAGCGATGAGGACCCTTAAGGCTAAATTAGACAAGCTATTAACTAGCAACTCAAATTGAGCAACACTCCAGCCAAGAGACAAGCACAGACGGAGATCACAAGCAAAACAAGGGCAAAAATCGCAGTAAGATGGAAAACATAGCTGCCACAGCAGTCAGAGGGAAAGGGAGCTTCTAAGCCCCAAACAGAACAAGCAGGAAATAAAGGGGGCACAGGAAAAAGAAGTGACCTAAACCCCTCCTTATATCTTACATGGATGAAGACACAGTATAGCTTTCCCCAATCTGTACCCACCATTTTCTAGGTGCTTTCTGTATCTAAGCTTTGTCTGGTGCAAGGGTCAATGACTTTATAAGCCTAAAAGTTGGACAATGAGAAGCTGTCCTCCAGTTGGGAAAAACAATGAGCAAATTAACAGATTTTTCTCCTACCTCACCCCTCTTGTTCCCCCACATAACATTTTGTTTCAGAAAAATACTCTTTGCCTTGAGGCACATGAAGAACATAAAAAAATGAAAATGTCATGGGAGTGTGTGCATTTCCTAAGGTCAAACAAGTCTCAAATATTAATGCCATTCACCAAAAGCAATATCCAGGAAATGTTCATTTAAGTACAAGCCACACATTTTAAAAATTGCCCTCCCCAGATTGGTTCCTTACTGTCTGGTTGCATGCATATGCCATGTCAGCTTGTCATCTGTTACTTCCTTTTTTTATTTGTTTGTTTCTTCATTTGGGGCATTTTGTTTGTTTTGTTCCTTTGTTTTTCCTTCTCCTAGTTTCATTTAAAGAGGGATAAGCAGCAGAATAGAATTGTACTTAATCGCCAAGCTTCTGGAGTCAAACACCCAACTCTACCCCACAGGGTGTAATTTTCCAGGCCCAGTACAAAGTGAAAATGCAGGTCCCCTTGTGTGAAATTATTAAGAATTTTAAGACAGCACCTTCAGAGCATTAAACCAAATATAAAGTTGATCACAGGGCCCTGTGTGACTGACTGCCCAGATCTCATGTCTATGAAGTCAGCCCTGCTGTTCCATACTGAGCCCTCACAAGTCCCAGTCTTCTTCTATTTTTAAAATTAGAAACAATAATAGTTCTTATTTCACAGAGTTGTAGAATGATTAAATCAGATGATATTGTAAAGTGCTTTGCACATGCTTGCCACAAATCGGATGTTTAAACATTATTAACTGTGGCTATCACCAATTACCTGCTTATATCAGAATGCTCTTAAGAACTTTGTTAAGTTAAAACAACAATAAGGATAAACAACAAAGTCCTATTGTATAGCACAGGGAACTATATTAAATATCCTATAACAGATCATAATGGAAAAGAAAAAAAAACCAAAATGATACCACTACACACCTATTACAATGGCCAGAATCCAGAACCACAACGCTAAATATAAGGATGTGAAGCAATGGGAAATCCTTCATTGCTGATGGCAATGCAGAATAGTACAACCACTGTGGAAGACAGTTTGGCTATTTCTTACAAAACTGAGCACACTCTTAACCATATCATTCAGCAGACTCAGCAACTGCAAGTCCTTAACCAAAGGAGTTGAAAAATCTTCATCATCATCATCATCTTACCTTTACCCTGAAATCTACATAAATATTTGCACACAGATGTTTCTATCAACTTTATTCATAGTTGCCAAAAATTGGAAACAACCAGGATGTTTTTCAGTAGGTGAATGGATAACTGTGGTACACCCAGGCAATAGATGGAGAAGGAAATGACAACCTACTCCAGTACTCTTGCCTGGAAAATCCCATGGACAGAGGAGCCTGGTAGGCTACAGTCCATGGGGTCATGAAGAGTCGAAGCGACTTGGCAGCAGCAGCAGCAGCAGGCAATAGAATATTATTCAACACTAAAAAAGAAATAAGCTATAAAGCTATGAAAAGACATGCTGCTGCTGCTGCTGCTGCTAAGCCACTTCAGTCGTGTCCGACTCTGTGCGACCCCATAGACTGAAGCCCACCAGGCTCCCCCATCCCTGGGATTCTCCAGGCAAGAACACTGGAGTGGGTTGCCATTTCCTTCTCCAATGCATGAAAGTGAAAAGTGAAAGTGAAGTCGCTCAGTCGTGTCCCACCCTCAGTGACCCCATGGACTGCAGCCTTCCAGGCCCCTCTGTCCATGGGATTTTCCAGGCAAGAGTACTGGAGTGGGGTGCCATTGCCTTCTCCGATGAAAAGACATGGAGGAACCTTAATTGCGTATTACTAGATGGTAGAAACCAATCTGAAAAGGCTATCTACTGTATGAGTCCAACTATGTGACATTTTGGAAAAGGCAAAGCTACTCGAACAGAACTTGAATACCTCTTCTGGAAACACCCCAAGGGTCCCTTTCTTTTCATAAGTGCTTCCCTTTCCCCAAAGTAACTACTATTCTGACGTTTATAGAAATCACCAAGGAAAAAACTTTGTACTGTGATTTGAGACAAATAGAGAAAAAGAAATCATTTCTGACCATAAAATGCTAAAATAACAATTGATAAACAGTATCATATGTAAGGACCAAAAGAAAAAAGAAAAAAAAAAAAAACAGAAAAGAAATTTCTCTTGGGCAATAAAACACTTCCTTCACTCCCCCTTGGATGATTGAGAGTCTCCCTCTCTTTTCCTCTCTCTCACACATGGACTCAACGTTTTCCAGATTGGACCCATGCTGGCCTTCTGCAATCTATTCCACCTCGAACAGTGAAAACACACTGTCTCTGTTTCTGTGATTATCCAGCTAAAGCCACAAATACTAGGTAATGGTCAAAGTTAGAAGGAATATTCAGCAAGTCCACTAGGGCCCTGCCCCTAATATCACTAACTTACTTTTAATATCAAGGTTATCATATGTCATGCTTTTGCTTGAATTTTTATTTGCTAATAATTCTGCTTTGAATAAAGACCCTAGTGCCTGAGCAAAACTGTCCTTTGTTCCCACATACAGTGGATCCACAACTAGAACCTAGGTAAGGCCAATGTTTTCAATTTACTAGATCCACAGCTTCTTAGATTTTTTTAACAAACCTTATACTTTCTTAATCTCTCCCCACCTTAATCCTGATACTTGCAGTAGACACATAAAGTCTTATTTAAAATTGAAGGGGACAGTTTACATTATTTATCAGAACTAGATGCAAGTTAAAGGAAAACAACTCAAAATAGTTTGGGCAAATAGAAGAATTTATGGGCTCACATAACCAAGCTGCAAAAAATAAATAAATAAAGGCAGAAATGATTACAATACTTTCATAGTTATTTTTATCTCTTAGCTCTGCCTCCACATTGGTATGTCAGCTTTCCCCAGGTGGCTTTCAGGATCCAAAGCCAGAGTCATAAGTGACCTCACTCTAGGCTCACATCTTTGAGCCTCATTCTCCAAAGAGGAGAGAAGCTTTCTCTCTACTTGTGATGGAAATGAATCTTGAGTGTATACATTTGTCAAAACTCTGTAAATGTATGAGATATGTACATTTCATTGTATATGATTTTTTACCCGAAAAACTATAAACAAGCTTTGAGTCCTACTTAATAAATACATTCTGAAATACTTATAGAGAAGTGTACTGATACCTACTTTGAAATGCACCAAAAATAATTTGAGTTAATAGCTGGATACAGGGGTGGATGGATGGATGGATAGATAGATAGATGATAAATCAGATATACTAAAGTTTTAATTGCTAAGGGTAGTTTAGGTGGTGAGTATTCACTATAAAATTCTTTTAGCCTTGTTTATGTTTGACAATTTTCATAACAAAGTGTTGCGGGTGGGGAGAGTAAGTCCTGAGGAAGGACTCTGGTGAGACCAGCTTGAGTCCCCTCCCAGCTCTGACCCAAAGTGAGGTGTGAGACACCAACTGCCTAGTTTAGCTCAGTTGCCTACCATTAAACCATCCACAGTAGCCAGCAAGGATTTGTCACACAGCTCTGTCCAGGACATATGCTAGAGCAGGGAGTGAAGAGATGAAAATTTGGAAGGAAAAGGCATTTCCCCCAAAGAAAGGGGACGTCACAGACCTGGCTAGTGGAACGCATCACAACATAGGCGGTCACCCCAATTTGACTCGCTCACAGTCTTCAGGACAACAGAGCTGGTGGTGGGTTATAATTGAGTTCTTACACTATGACTGTATTTCTCCTTGCCATTCACAAATCAAAACTAGCCACAGAATATCTGGCTTTTCCTAGCTAATGACTTTTAAGCACATGCCACAAGAATTGGGAACAATTAACAGAATATGCCAAAGAGTTTAAGTGACCAGTGTTTCAGAGTAAAGACATACCTGTCTAAGGAAAGGCTAGTTTTCAACCACTTGCCAGACACTGATGCTAGAATGAATCAGTTTATGTCACTCAGTACCTGGCTCCTATTTAAAAAAAAAAAAAAAAAAGGTTTGAAACAAGGGGTCTTAAACTGGAGACTACAGGTATTGGCTACCCACTCTAGTATTCTTGCCTGGAGAACTCCATGGACAGAGGAGTCTGGAGAGTTACAGTCCATGGGGTCGCAAAGAGTTGCACGTGCCTGAGCACATGGCATGAGGGGAGGTGAGGAAAAGAGGGGCCAGCTAGCCTTCTCCTCCTAGTCAAGGGAAGACTTGAAGGAGTTGTTCTTTTAGGGTATAATTATGCAGTACTATGTTTTTTTTGTGCTAAGTTATTAAAAGGGCTAATTTTTGTTTTCTCTCTGACTCTCTCTCTCTTTCTCTTGCTGTCCAACTTTTGGAGATTGGATTTTATCAGGAATTTTAAAAGTCAGCATTAGGAGGTAGTACACCCTTGCCTAGAAAATTCAAAACACATTTGCATAGTTTTTAATTGACATGAACATGAGGTCAGATTTACTAAATGAAGCCGTGTGTCCTCAAGTTGGCTGAGAATGGACATACAGGAACCAAGGCCAACTAGGCATTTTGGCTTTTCTATTTGATTTAGAAGCATCCTCCATGATCCTCTGCTCTTCCCTTCACTACCACCTCCCACACATCAAACCCCATAACTTAGGCTGCTGTGTCAGTCCAGGCCAGAGCAGGGTAAGAACAATTCCAGACCTTCCATCCATGCTGAAGCTGACGCCCAGAACTATACAAAATGACTAGGAGCTAGGGAGTCAGCCACACTGGCTTGTTTGAATGGATCGTTTTTAACTCTAGATTTAGTAGCCATTAATTTTTACAAGATCTACTGCAGTAACTCTCACATTTTATTGCAATTTTTAACACTCCTGGGTACTCTGTATCTGAATCTGTTGCTATGTTTCCTTCTGCCTAGTCCTCCAAAATTATAAATACAAATGTAATTAGCAATAACGATACAGCATCAGCTAGCACCTACTTAGAACTCATTACATACCAGGCACCATGCTGCTTACTCCTTTTACATGTGATAGCTCATTTTATCTCCCCAACAACACAATGATGTGGTTTCTATCAATATTTTCATCCTAAACGTGAAAAGAATTTGAGGCACACTGAAATAAAACAACTTGCCCCAAGTTACATGGCCAGGAAGTGGCAGAACTGTAATTCAAACCCAGAGATGTGCTGTTAACTACTATGCCATGAAGTTAAAGAAATTGAAAAGATAAGTGTCTTGCCCAAGATCACACAGGAGCAGAGATTGAAAAGCCTGAATGTTCTTCCTCAAAATTCTGGGTCCTTTTCTGGTAGGAGTCAAATAGAACTGTGGGGCTTCTGGGGAATTTCTCAGAAGAAGAGACAGAGGAACAAGCCACACCAGAGTGTGGTGGCTTGGGTCTTCTAACTACATTTACAGAATTTGACTAAAGTCACCAATTATGTCTGTGTGAGTGGGAAATGTTTGAGAAGGACAGTGGTCATGTATGGATGTGAGAGTTGGACTGTGAAGAAAGCTGAGCACCGAAGAATTGATGCTTTTGAACTGTGGTGTTGGAGAAGACTCTTGAGAGTCCCTTGGACTGCAAGGAGATCCAACCAGTCCATTCTGAAGGAGATCAACCCTGGGATTTCTTAGGAAGGAATGATGCTAAAGCTGAAGCTCCAGTACTTTGGCCACCTCATGTGAAGAGTTGACTCATTGGAAAAGACTCTGATGCTGGGAGGGACTGGGGGCAGGAGGAGAAGTGGACGACCGAGGATGAGATGGCTGGATGGCATCACTGACTCGATGGGACATGAATCTGAGTGAACTCCGGGAGTTGGTGAGGGACAGGAGGCCTGGCGTGCTGCGATTCATGGGGTCGCAAAGAGTAGGACATGACTGAGCAACTGAACTGAACTGAACTGAAGATGTTTGGCCAAATTTGCTCAATCCCAATCTATAAAAGAATGCTGTAAGGGTAGGGACTGGGGTCTGGTGTCTCTGGTACCTAGGACTACAGTAAATGAAAGATGCTGGATCTCTTTGTCTCGTCTCGTTGTTTACACAGATGGAGAGCCTATCATGGGGTGATGGGGGCCAGTGGAAATAGGGAATGATGAGACGAACAAAACAAAATTTCCAATCCCTGCTTTGAATCAGAAATTCTCAGTGAAGAAGCTTACATACCTAAATCTTTTTTATAGTGAAAATTTTCAAACATACACAGAAGTAGAGAAAATGGTATAATGAACCCCAGGTACTGATCACCCAAGCTGAGCAGTTACCACTATCTTGCCATTCTTGTTCCATGGATCTTTTTTAAAAGTAGAAACTGTAGGACCCCACCCCAGAAGAGTTTCATATAATAATCTGGGTTCTGAAATCTAGTGATTCTGAGGAGCTGCCAGGTTGAGACTGCCTAACCTGTGGTCATGTGACTGGGGACTGTACCTGCCTGAAGAGATAAGAAGGCTTCCCTGGTGCTGATGGCACGATGCTCCGTGACGACACAAGAGACCTGAACATCCAGAGGTTTATCTATCCGGGCCCTGGCGGGAAAGGATTTATTTCAGATGATCTTAATGAAAAGGACGTAACGATATGACGTAGATAAAGGCAGGATTCAGGAAAAGCTAGAGTGGCTGAGGCACCCAGTGTTTTAATGATAGGAGGCCATTACCAACAGGGCCCAGCGTAACTGGAGCTGGAACCCCAGATGAAGGGCTGCTTGGCAGAAGCCATAGGAGCCACAGTTTGAAGTAATTGGGTTCCAAGACACACTGCAGAAGCACGGGGCTTGGAAGACAGACACCGACCTTCTTCCCTTCCTACCCTCTCACCTGGGCCTCTCACTGGGCAAGTGGAGCTAGAAGCCAGCTGGCAAGCCAGGAGATGAACCTGCAGAGGCCAGCCTCCTGGGTCAAGAGCAGGGCAGATGAAGTCAGAGAACATATCCCGTGAGCAGAACAAGGTGGGAAATGGGAACAGAGAACAATCAGCCAGGAGAACAAATCATTCCTTCCGGACTCTGAAATTAGAGAAATGGTCTCGGGTTGGGGCGGGGGAAGGAGCGAGGCTCCAGAAGGAGGGATATATATATACTTAGAGCTGATTCACATTGTTGTACAGCAGAAACTAACCCAGCATGGTAAAGCAATTATCCTCCAATTACAAATTTAAAAAGAGAGAGAGAGAAATGGTCAGCTCTTCCTAGAGTTAGTCTGATGCTTTCAGCCAAGACTAAGAGCAGAGGGATTGTCTGATCCTTGGTTATACCAACTGCAAGCCCTTCTCAGGGGTGGCAGCAGTGTGTTTTGGTGTGACAGCCTGGCCCCAGATTCCTGTCCCACCTTCCCTTAAAGTCAAGATGGACCTGGGGTTAGGGGGAGCAAAAGTACAAGGACTATAATCATTGCCTATTTAAATTGTCTTTGTGGAGAAACCTGGCTTAATTTTTTTGTTAACATATCCTGGTCAGAAGAACATTAGTTCTCAGTGAACTGCAGTTAGAGGCGATTACATTCTGGTTACCTTTTATTCTTAATTTACCAACTAAAAGGACAATGTAGGGGTTCCTATCACAGAATTTTCATGGAGCCTGTTTTCCCCTTGAAATCTTGAACTCTATTATTTGTAAGTTGTTTAAAAGCTAGCATTTCGGTTTTCAAAGGTACAATCACATCTATTTTTCTGGTTAAAGAGCAGGAGAAGAAAAACAACTCCCCAGGTTGAAGTTAATGTTTTTAACTCCTTCTCCCCAAGGAACACATACATATGCAAGCCTGCACCTCTAGAGTCTAGAAACATGTCAAGCAATGTAACTCCACAGATTTAGGCAACTGTAAGAAGCCCTGAGCATCTAACACAGGCAGAAGAGCCAAAGAAGTAAGGTGAAATGTGAGCAGTAGCCTTTGAAAGGGTCATTGTCCAATGGGAGCACATTACAAAGGAAGCAGGGGGCAGAGGGGTACAGGGCGGGCACTAGAAATGTCAATGGGCTTTGAGGAATCTGGTTGTCTTTAAATTTCCAAAGGAATAGAATGGCTAATTATATAGTTTCAATGGGCAGAATTAAAGCTGGTTGTTATAGGGAAACCACTTTTACCCCTTAAGGAAGAAGTTGATAGCTGTCTGATTATTTAATTGTTCACTAGCTCAGAGCTTGACACATAAAATATACCCAATAATATTTTTAAATGAATGGCAATCCCTGGCACGAATCAGTGGTGTAACTTGCCACTGTCAAGCTAAACGGAGTCCTGCAACTGAATAAAATCCAGATGAGCATTTGAAGGAAACACTGGAGAGGGTATCCCTGTATCAGATAAAAAATGAATCTGTTCTTTTCTGGGACTGATCAGTTCTAAAGCTAATGCTGCTGAGTTCATCTAGGACTTGTTTGGGGGTGAAGAAGGTCATGAGGGCAAGCATATCCTATTCTTGGGGACAATTAGGAATAGAAGATAAATCTTATAAATCCCCCTAACCTGGAGGATTAAGTGTCCTCCGAGAACAGAGAAATAAAATCTCAATGTGACTCAACAATAAGAAAACAAATCACCCAATTAAAAAACAAATCACCCGATTAAAACAAATCACCCAAAGACCTTAACAGACACCTCACCCAAAAAAGCTACACAGATGCAAGTAAGCATATGAAAAGATGCACCGCCTCATGTGTCATCAGGAAAATGAAGATTAAAACAATGAGACACCCCTACACACCGATTCCAGTGGCCGAAATCTAAAACACTGACAACACGAAACGCTGGTGAGGATGTGGAGCAATAGGACCCCTCATTCATTGCTAATGGCAGTGCAGAATAGTGCAGCCACTTTGAAAGACAGTTTGAAAATTTCTTACAAAACTAAACATACTCTTCTATATGATCCAGCTGATCCAGCCGTCGTGTTCTTTGGTTATTTACCCAAAGGAGATGGAAACCCGTGTCCACACATGGCTGTTTATAGCAGCTTTATTCATAGTTGCAAAACCTGGAAGCAGTAAAGATGCCCTTCAGTAGGTGAATGGACAAATAAACTGTGGCACACCTAGACAATGGAGTATTATTCAACACTAAACAATAAATAAGCTATCAAGCCATGAAAAGACATGGAGGACACTTACATACATATTACTGATAAAAACCAATCACATACTGTGTGATTTCAACTGTGTGACTTTCTGAAAAAGGCAAAACTGTGAAGACAGTAAAAAGATCACTGGTTTCCAGGAGTTGAGAGATTGGGGAAGGGATGAATAGATGGAACACAGAGGATTTGAGAGGCAGTGAAAATACTTTGTATGATACAATAATGATGCGTACATGCCATCATACACTTGTCCAACTGAGGACCTTGGGTCATTATGACGTGTCAGTGTAGGCTCACCAACTGTAATAAATATACCACTCTGCTGGAAGATTTTGATAATGAGGAGGTATGTGTAGGGACTGGAGAAATTTGGGAAATCTCTGTATCTTTCCCTCACTTTGTGAACTTAAATCCGCTCTTAAAAAAAAACACAAAGTTTTAATTTTAAACAACAACAACATTGTGGGGGCTCCCTGAGAAAACATCTGAACATTTTCATTTGATGATAAGAGGGAATTAGGAGTTGAGTCGACTATAGCCTCTCCTGGCAGTAAGATTTCACTAGGCAGAGAAAATGCTATTTTTGCAAGGTTAAGACACAGGAAGACCAAGAGGATTATTTAGAACTTGATCTTTAAGAACAAGATCAATCCTCTGAATCTTTAAGAAATGAATCCATCATTTCAGCACTAGCAATCGTGGAATATGCCTCTGAGTATCTCCCTCCACCCCATCTACCACCAAGTGGACACCTTTAAATATCCTCCTGATTTTTCACACAGATAATTAAAGAATGCAATCTGATTGCTCATCTCCTCTATTCTCTAGTTGTGAGTCAATGTATAGAATTTACACTCTGGCTGTGGTTCATCTCTGAGCATTCATTTTGGCAGGGAAAATTTCCTTTTCTCTTTCTTCCTGGGGTCCTAGCTCTTTAAATTGTATCCTTATTGGCAGACTGTTGTCATGGAGAAAAATAACTTTAAGTAGCTCTTTGAAAAGCTTTGAGTTGCTGTTCCCTGCTATTTAAAGATCCCTCAGTAAAGTAAAAAGTACACTCTGCTTCCATATAAGGCTCTGCCACTCCAAGACAAGAATGTCACGGGGGCTTTGTTCCATGTGCTCACAGCAGAACAAGACATGTCCTAAGCATCTGGGGGTCACCTTTACTCAGCATGTCTACCCAGCTCAGGAAGACAAAACAAAATCAGAAATCAGTACTCTGCCACCTGAAATCTTTGTCCAACCTGATTCCCAAGTCATTATGAGCTGAAGCAAATGAAAAAAGTCAGATCTTATAATGACCACCTATTTTGCCTCCCACATGGAACATTTGCTATACATGGCCTTGTACCTAATTGCCATAATCCATTTCCCTGCCACTTCCTAGTCAGTGTCTAAAACTTTCTTCATTTTGATTCACAAGCATTTGCCAGGAACTTAAAATATATCTAGCTCCTTCCTGGCTAGACCCTGTAAGGGATACTGAAGTATATAACAAGGTCTCCAAAGCATTATGTTGGAGAAATAAGATGAACAGATGAATAGATGAAACACTGCACACAGATAAAACACCAAGTGACAGAGGATATTAGTGACTCCCAGCTTTGCCTAATGACTGGATTCAATCATGGAACTATTCTTAAACACATATTCCTAGGCTCTTGCACTTGACCTACTGAATCAGAAACTCTAGAAAGGGGCCCCAGAACTGAGTTCTCTAAGACCTCGGACAAGAACTGCCTCTTTGTGAGTCTGTTTTCTCATCTGTAGAAGAAGAGAAGTGATAGAGATAGCCTCTGAAGTCCTTCTTTCTCTGACAATCAATGATTTTGTTACTTAAAATACCAATATATACGGTTTAAAAATAATCAGTTTAAAAAAGAGGGCTTCATGGGAGGACAGTGGACTCAAAGGCACAAAAACAATTTCAATGAGTGCATTATGGTTCCAAATATGGACTTTAGGATCAAACATCCTTGCATATGAATCTCAATTCTATAACATCCTGACTGGATGACCTTAGCCAAGTGATTTAACCTCTTTGTTTTATCTATTACTTACCTATAAAAAATAAAGACAATTTTATACCTTACAAGGAGATCAAGCCAGTCAATCCTAAAGGAAATCAGTTCTGAATATTCATTGGAAGGACTGATGCTAAAGCTGAAGCTCCAGTACTTGGGCCACCTGATGTGAAGAGCTGACTCATTGGAGAAGACCCTGATTCTGGGAAAGATTGAAGGCAAGAGGAGAAGGGGGCAGCAGTGAAGGAGATGGGTAGATAGCATCACCGACTTAATGGACATGAATTTGAGCAAACTCCAGGAGATAGTGGAGGACAGGGGAGGACTGATGTGCTGCAGTTCATGGAGTCACAAAGAGTCGGACATGACTTAGTGAATGATCCACTAACAGCAAACTATATACCTGCTTCTTGGAGATGTGAGGATTAAAGGAGACAATGTATGTAAAGCGCATAATTACCACTCCATGATTATTAGGAGCTTTATCCTCATTATTGCGGGAGATAAGAGAGTAAGAAAGTAAGGCCTTCCAGCTGGGGCAAAAGATCTTGGGCAAGACCACAGGGGCTGTAAGGAACATGGGATATTAGGCCAAGAGAAGAAAACTGGCTTGGCTCTGTTAAGAGGAGAGAGATAAGTCTGGATAGCTAGGGCGGAGTTAGATCATCAAATTTGTTGTGCAAACTACTTGGCTAAAGAAGACCTCTGCACTCCCTCCAGTCAAACAGATGCTTTCTCACTTTTTTGAAACCACACTCTATTAAAACAGACTCCCCAACATCAGCTTTTCAAGCAAGAGCTTACTCCACTTCCTGCACAGAAAGAATCCAGATGGTGGCTCTTTATACAGCTGATCTGCTTATGCCAGGATAGATCATATGTGGCATAACCCTATTTCAGCAAAGCAGGAAAGCACAAACTCTTAACCATAGCTTTGGAAGAATCAGGGCTGTATCTGTCATGGAAATGATTCAGCCTTCCACTTGTGCTGAAGAGCTGGGAACAGACAGATTACCGCTTCAAAGAGGAATCTGTGCTTACCATTTTTCTCTGTCGATGTGCTCTATCCCTGTCTAGAGAGTGAGCTCACTCTTCAGTGAACTTGTGCCAAATCAAGTTATGCCCAGATTCTGAGGAGGAGTATACAGGAATATTTAAGAAGTTGGGGGCCCAGAGTGTTTTGTCTTCATTCTTAATTGTCCAAGTATTTTCAAAGAAACCCGATTCTTGCTTTCAATTTATTTATATTTGAGACCAAGTGAATCATTTAACAATTTGTCTTGTTGGTTGTCAAAAAATATTTTGCCTGCTTGAAAAGGGGACTTTTCTACTTTTCAAATGAAATATTCTGCCTCATCAAATAATCTTAAAAGAATGACTTTAAAGACTGTATGTGAGATTGAGAAATTGTTCTATCTTTACATCATTCACTTATTCATTGTTATTTACTGAATATCTAACGTATACGAAATGCCTTGCTAGGCACTAGAGCAATGATTTGCAAGTGAGTAAAATCATGGATTCCTGGATCTACCTTCAGAGGTTTTTTCCTCTGGAGTTCTGGAGTGGGGCCCAGGAATGTCAATACTAGCAAAGCTCCAGTTGGTTCTGAATGATCAAACTATACTTTTAGAAATACTAGCATAGAAGACACAAAGATGAATAAGGCAAAATTTCTGCTTCAGTAAATCTACAGTTTATGGATCTCATTCTCTTCAAATAGCCAAATGAATTTCCTTGCCTCTCGTTTCCTTCCCTCCTCTCTTCCCACACTTACTCACCTGTTGTCTACGTACTCTGCAAGGTGCAGGGCTGGCATCAGTATATATAAAGATGAAAAAGGAAGACCTCAGTCCTCTAAAAGAATTTTTCCATGGCAAAGTGAAAATAAGCTACACCATGGCATATATACATCTTCTATTAACAGACCCATGTTATAGGAGTTATAGAAAAAGATTTTCCAAGTTATAGGGAAAGTTCCTTCAGTCTTTTAAATAAGAATCTGGGATTGATCCTCAGAAGTTCTTTAGTGAGGGAAGAGAGTGAAAAGAGAACAAAGAAAAAACATCTGATTGCACACAGGTATTTGCCTACTTCTTTGTGTGAAGTGCTGACCAAATTCTCAGGAGTATCAAAACTGAAAGGAAGATGATATTTCTGAGGGATTTTAATATTTATACTGTGTTGGTTAGAGTCCCTTTGGCTCTCAGGAACAGTATACCAAACTAATGGTGGATAATAAAGGCATTAAATTATCTAGTAAGAAGCTGGAGGATGGTCATTCCAGAGCTAGTTCAGCAGCTTCACGTGTTAAGACCTCTGGGTTGGCAACTCCAAGCGTCTGTTGGGTTTCCTATTTTGTTCAAAACATCCAAACATTATATCCTTCATAACCTCAACAAAAGGAAGCGCAGCAGAAGAGCCAAGGACAAAGGAGAACCTCCACAGGTACCTTTTCCTTTATGGCACGGAGAATATACGTTTATACGTATATGAATATATACACAATACCAGTATATTTCCCCTCTTATCACATTGGCTAGAACGAGTCACATGTCTCATTCTCAGCTGCAAAGAAGGCTGGAAAAGAAAAGAACCAACATTTTTTTCCAACACAGATGAAATGACTAAAATAATCCTAAGTATATATTATTTAGCCAATTTCTCAATTACAATTAGTGCTTCTGGAACAAAGAAAAGGAAGGAATACATATGGTATGTCGAGATTCATAAAGAGAGACAGAGACAGACAGACTCATTAGAAGGTGAAAGATGAGGCGGACTTAGATTGATAGAGAAAAGAGGGGAAGGCCTTTCGAGCAAGGAGAGAAATTTTAAAGCAGGAGATGACATGAAGTGGTCTGTAATTACTAGAAAATGTACAGTACTAATAGCAGTAAGATGATATTCTTACCAATATTTATATCAACATTAGAATTTTCTCATTTTCCATGCTAAGTGACCAACTTTACACTAACAGTATCTTTTGTTTGAAATGTGTGTGTGTAATTTCTCAAGAAGTGTTCCATCTGTTTAGACAGAATGGATGCAAGCTAGTCAGTTACACAAGTTTCCATTCTGTAATGCATAATAGAGACAGGCATATTCTTTCCATTGAGGGACTTTCCTAGTGAGGCTTTCCAAGTATCTGGGAAAGATGTACCACTGATAAGTGTCAGAGATCAACCATCAGTGATAGTCCAAGCTTCCGAGGCACCAAAATGCTGAGTTATGAGAATTTTGCCAGAATCTATGCAAGTGGAGAAAACTAAAGTAGGGCATGGATGCATCTCTGAAATCTGCTGGTTATGTGGAGAATAGCAAAGCCTCAGCTAAAGTAATACTTGATCTAATGTCACATCTCTCCTCTAATTCCCATTAGTCTGCATCTCACCCTCACATTTGTGAGCTGTGTTGTTACAGCTCACAGTTATCTTATGGATGTTTGTTTACCTGGTTTTTGTCATCTTTCCCCCTACAATAAACCTCCATGAGGACAGAAATTATATTCTCGTTCACACAGTGCCCGTCACAGGGCCTATGAACTCTCAATATTTATCAAATGAATGCATGAATGAATAAGTGTTCCTATTTGTTAACTAGTTTCCAGACATTTACTTGAAATCTACAGAGCTATCCAGCGCTAGCTGTCCTTCCATCAGACCCTTGTTGTGTATGATAAAAGGTTTGATAGTGGCTATGGAGCATGTTCAGCAAAAAAAAAAAAAATATATATATATATATATATATATATATATATATATATATATATATATATCAAACATCACCAAGTAGTCAAAGAAGAAACATTAACTTGGAACACCTATAGAACCAAGCCAATAGTTTGTCACGTATTAAGAAAAGCTGGTTCATTATCAGCTGTCACCCCCTAGTGGTAAAGAATATACTTGTCAGGGCTCCACGTTACTGGTTAATGTCAAAAGAAAGAAGCCAGAGGCCTTTTGTGGAAGAAGGCTTTTGCTATCAATCTCACAACCTTTGAATTACATATCACACACACACACACACACATACATACATGTAAATTTAGAATGAAAAAGGTTTTTGAATTACACCTTGCCTTAATTTGGCTGCTTATTAACTTACTGGAAAACATAGCTAAAGGTGAAAATAACTTGCTTAAAATTCTCTTTGAACCTTGTCTGCTTCTGTAATTTCACTTTCTTTCAGAACACTTTCCTAAGAAAGATTTAAAAATAACTATTTATTTGCAAAGCCTCTTACAGTGGAATATTGATTTCCCATTTATAACTTGACATTTACTCTATGACAGGAATAGGTCTTCTAGAAAGCAAGAAAACCACGACCAAATTACTCTAAAGCTTGATGTAGATCAACTTTTTAAGATGAATTTTAGAAAACTACATTTTTTTAAAAATGGTTAAGTTTAAGCCAAACCACCGCTTAAAAATCATTAGTTGCAAAACAGCAAGTTGCTTAACTGAATTCAACATTTCCCTCCCTCCATCTAATCTTAGTCCTCAAAACAACTACAAACACCTATATTTGTATGCATGGGTATAGACTGAGGAAAGCTTTTACAAAATAAAGCATCCAGAATGTGCTCTAATTCTGAAAGCACTAAGAGAGCAGAGAATAGATTTTTCATCCATACATTTCAGTTTGGCATTTGACTTTCCCTCTTAGCTAGAAAGTTTAAAAGTGAATTTGAAATGAGAAAATCATCTGCTCATAGGGCTTGTTTGAAATGCTTGGGTGGGTGGGTGTGTGTGTGTGTACTGGCAACATTTTTTTTTAGCATCAATTACATACCAATTACATATCAATTACAAACCAACCTATGAAATAGACACTACTGTTATTGCCATTTTACAGGTCAGCCTGCCTGTTCAAATATACTAAATTCCTGGCACAAGGTGACCAACTGTGGGATCAATGACTTTCACAAGTTAATTGGTACTACTCAGCAGGTGGGAGCTGAGTAAGTACAATGCTGTTGGTCGTCAAGGGTGCTAGCAGAATTCAAAAGGCTTCAGGAAATATTTATTTCCTAATGACTAAAAGCTGACTGATGAAAATCATCCTAAGAAGCAGTGAAACTATTTAATGTCTAAAATCTTGTAGGGCATAAAAATTATTCTTAATGTTACATTATATGTGCTATCATGGATAACCTGAATATATTCTAGAATTTTCTCATTTAGCCAAATCTCAATTATTAGTTACTTTGCTGCCATTTGCTTCCTCCCCCCCCCCCCCCCCACAATACAAAGTATTACACCCTGTGGCTTCTTTTCAATTACCGGAATAATGATAATTTTACTGATTTATTAGTAATTTATTAAAATACTTTTAATTAAGTATTTTAGTTACTTTAGTATCAATTAACAGGATTTTATTCTACTGAATTCATGTGGCCATTGGAACTTTCCCATCTATCTAGAAGAAAATTCCCAAGGTCTGAAAAATTGGCAGCTTGCCTGGTAGAATTAACAGGAACATGCTAATTGTAGGATCTTCTCTGATGCACAAGATGGTGATGGCTCCTTTATATGTGTCTAAGTGAACCTCAGAGATATTCAGACTAGTGCACTAGTTTGGCTGGTAAGGAAAGGAAAGTTAGTCTTGAATTATTACACTATAAAAAACCAAACAACAAAGAAATAATAGTTTCCATGAGCCTCAGATGTGAAATCTCACCTTCTAAGCATCAAGAAAAAAGAAGCGCAAGATGCCACTGGACTGTTAAGATTGGGTAGCTTGTCTTGTACTGTCTGAAAAATCCCTTTTTAAACAGTGTTTGCTTTTGGCTGTGCTGGGTCTTCGTTGCTATGAGGGCTTTTCTCTAGTTGCAGACAGCGGGGGCCGCTCTCTAGATGCGGTGCGTGGCTTCGCACTGCGGTGGCTTCTCTTGCCGTGGAGCCGGCGCTCTTGTGCGCACAGGCTTGCATAGCTGCAGCTCTAGAGCACAGGCTTGGTAGTTGTGGTGCACGGGCTTGGTTGTTCTGCAGCATGTAGGATCTTGCTGGATCAGGGATCCAACCTGTCCCTTGCATTGCAAGGCAAATTCTTTACCTCTGAGCCTCCAGGGAAGCCCCCACCCGCCTCCACCCCGGCCAAATCACTTTTAATACAACTAATCATTCTAGTTGGAATGATTCCCTGGAGAAGGGAAAGGCTAACCACTCCAGTATTCTGGCCTGGAGAATTCCATAGACTGTATAGACCATGGGGTCGCAAAGAGTTGGACATGACTGAGTGACTTTCACTTTCAGTGATTCTGGTAAATATTTCAGAAACAGCATCATATTTGAGCATATCATTCACCCACTTGGCTTATGGGAAACAAGATAGAGCAGAGTGAGTCAATATGTTTGAAAAGAAGTGAGTTTCTTTGCTTTCTTGTGGAAGGATTCAAGCATTGCCAGGAGTCTGGATAGAAATGTGACTGTAAAGATATATGGTAAATAATAATAATAATAATAACATTCATGTCAGTTAACTGAATGGGTGAGAATAAGGATTGCTTTCATTTCTGGTGATTAAACTATTCCAGATCTTCTTTGATTGGAAACAAACCATTTTCCAATAGTCTTTGTCAGGTGAGGTTAAAAGTCTACAATGCCTCAGTATTATTGACTTGCTGTTGTCCCTTCAACTTTTAAAAATGGGCTGAGACTCCTCAGCACTTAGGATGGAGAGCCTTACACTGCTCCAGATCTCTAAACCTATTTCAGTACTTAAGCCACAGCAAACAATAGAAATAAAGGGACTCAGCGAAATATATCTAAGACACTTGTGAGGCAAAAGTAAAACCTCTTCATTGGGTATCATTCAGAAAATTAAGTTTATTAGAATAACGTTGCCTCCAAATACTAGGAAACCTGGCTCTAGTCTCACCATTCCATGAGTAGGTCCTCTGTCCTCTCTGGAGACACAGAGACATAAACTCATCTGGGAGTGGGTTAAAGTCATGTCTGATAGTCCTTGCCAAATCTCCTTAGCAAGGCCTATAGGGTAGACGCCACACTTTACCCCTATAATCTCTCTTTAAGACCATTTATCTGTGTTTCCATCATAATACTTATCATCCTCTTGCTGTTGTTATTCAATCACTAAGTTGTGTCTGACTGTGCAAACCCGTGGACTGCAGCACACCAAGCCTTCTTGTCCCCCACCATCTCCCAGAGTTTGCCCACGTTCATGTCCATTGACTCAGTGATGCCATCCAACAATCTCATCCTCTGAAATGGTCTAATTTATTTATTCACTTACTTATTATCTCTGTCTTCTTTTCAGGAGGGGGAAAAAATTCTTCCTCTACCCTCTTAGGTTCATGCTTTGGTCCTAGAAATTAAACTGATGAAATGATTAACAAGAGAAAAAGGTTTATTTCATATAAAATAAGAAAGGAAGTAAAGAAGAAGAAATGAAGTAAAAATCCCAAAGAAGCAGATAGATCCAGAGGCTTTAAACACCATTTTAGCAGACCGGTGAATTTGTAGAACACTGATAAAACAAAGGAAAGGAGGTTTAGGTGTTTAGGAGCAGCAAACTGTGAGCTATATGGGAGAAGCTAATGGAAGGTAAGAACTGTTTCAGTGAGGTCAGTTTGTGCAGGTTCATCTTGGCACAGTCCATGTCAGGTGATTAAGGCTATTTTTCTTCTTCTGGTACAAGAGAAGGGGTAGGGAACATCTTCACAAAGGGAATTTATACTTTGCCTTTAGATAGATGGGGAAGGATAAAGAGATTTTACCTGCATCTGCTTTCTTAATTCAGCACAAAATCATCTTTATGCCAAAGTGGCATATTTGGGGATAGCATATTCAGATCCCTTTCACCTTCTGGAATACAAGTCTTGGAACATCTAGATTACTCAGGAACCCATCTTGTTCTCTGCTATATTGGGAGACCTAGAACAGTGCCTGGTGCATGAGAAGACTCAATAAGTAGTGTGGAATACATGAATAAATGAATTTCCTCAATAAATAATGTTGAGTACATGAAGGATGAATGTATGCTTTATGACCTTTTGCTCTTCTAAACAAGTTTGTTCCAATGTCTCTTATTAGCAGATGGGTTTATGAAAAGGTTAAAACTGCTCAAAGAGGCTGTCCAGAGTTTGTGCTCTGTGATGGAAACACTAATTTTGTTCTGATTTCTAGTATATTTCCTAGCTTGGGTCACTAATGTCCCATTCTACCATACTTGAACTGATGCAGACTCTCCTGCTTCATGTGGAAACTGTTCAGTACAGTTTTCTGAGCAGGTGGGGTCAGTGCATGATCTTAGTGCTTGCCCTGCTTCCTGATATTCTTAATGCCTTCATTCCACTGGCTTCAGGTCTTGTTAATATATCCGAAAATTCAAGGAAGCTCTTGAGTTCTTTAAAACTCCAAGGTGAATGAATTGATCAGGCTCTTCCTGAGAGAAGACATTAATTTAGATCAGGAACAACACACAGTCCATGAGTATCTAATGCTGAGTATACCCAAAGCATCTTCCTATCTATGCCTCTTAGTTTAGTGGCAGACCAGCCTCACCAATACCTCTCTACCTATTACCTACCTTGATTTGTTTTACATTTGATTCTTACCTCCCCAATTTGAGGAAGGAGAGAAAAAAAAAAAAAGAAGTTTTGGCATTTCAAAAGATCCTTTGAGCAATCTCAGAGCTGAAAGATATCATACCAATCATCTAATACAGTGTTTCCCAAACTTGTCTAAATAAAAGAATCACCCAAGGGGCAGGTTAAAAAGCTGGTTCTCAGGCCTCACCCAGCTGATTTGGATTCAGTAGTCTGGGATGGGGTGAGGGAATATCTGTAGTTTTTAAAAGTGCCCCAGGGGATTCTTCTGTTCAAGCAAGTTTGGGAAATACCAATCTAAAATACCATTTCATTCCTCAGAAAGAAAGTGCAGCTTAGAAAGGCCTGGATGTTCACCTGGGTCACATGGCTCAAGAATCTTCGTGTTCTTTGACCTGGATTCTTTCTTTTATGCCATACCTGCCTCCACTAAATCACATGCTCCTTGCGGGGTGTGGGGGCTGGGGAGGGGTGAGGGGGAAACAGCAACTCTTAAAACATGTGCAACAGGAGAACTGAGCACTTGAAAATGCTTCCTCAGTGTTTCGAATGAGAATACTAGCTGACTTCCTTCAACATTCCCCCACTGTGAAGCATCTTTTTTCCCCCCAAAGATGCTCCACTCATACTGTATATCGGGTCCAGATTAACATTCATACTTTAAAAGCCAATCCTGCAAATAACATCTTAAGATGTTCTCCGAACAGGTTTCATGGCTCTGTGAAGTCAGTCTCTTAAATCCTTATCTGGTTTCGAATCAGCTATCACTTGTTTTATCTTGTGAGTAAAGAATCTAGCAAGGTAGGTGTTCTGAATAGGAACTAAAAACAACTACTAGCCTGCTTTTACTATGCAGTCCATCTGTGCATGAGAAGCTTATGTGCTTTTTCCTAAGAAGGACATCATATTCTCCATACATTTAAATGCTTAATATTCACAATCAAAGAGAGAGAAATATCCAACCAGTCCCAGTTCTTATAAAAGAAAGTTAAAAGTAGGTGATTCAGCCGACTTTAGATGACTCAGCTTGCTTCCATGGCCAAAGCTGGTGAGTCATCTGTCTACTATCTGAGAGAATTCATTTCAGGAACCCTAATTCCAGGAAACTCTAAAAGGTAACTAAACTCATTAGTAACTCATTGGTTCTGTGTGAATAATCCTAGCCTTTTCCTTCACCCTCAGTTTTTATCCCTCCTCAGAAAAATCCAAGCTGAATTTAGTGATGCCAAATACCAGGTCCTGTAAGGAACATCCCACATCTAGGGTGAACTTGTACTTCCATTTGGTTTGATTCCCTCAGTGATCTGGGGTGGTCAGGGGAAACCCAAAGTGTGGAGTGGTTTTGCTAGGGATAGATCCTTAGATTTGCTAAACCTCATGGTGAATGAAGAGTAAGTAGAAATAAATGCCTAGTTTAAGCATACTGAAAGAGGGCTTGATGTACATTTTAGAACTTGTAAAATATTCTGGGAACTGATTTTTTTTTAATACCTTTTGAGACAAAGGAGTTATATTTTCTATTTAGATTCTCTTTGGTCTTACTGATACATTTGAAAAATCTTTCAGACCTTGAACCTTATCCTGATTTGCTATTGCAAAGTTGCTTAGCTTCTGTCATTATAATAGTAAGAGTTACTATTGTTTCTTGAGCATTACTTTTTACCCATCATTGCAGTAAATTGAAAATAAGGAAGTGCTAATTTACTCTCACTGGTCTAAAAAGTCAGTGGTCTTTTAAGGAATTTTAAACTATTAATTATATGTTTAACTGAGGGATTTAGAAAGAGAATCCAGAAAATGTCACAGGTCAGTCCTTCTAGGCTAGATTTGCAAATACCTAGGTACCCATCTAGTGAGATACTTTCTAAATACTTTCTAAATCAGGTTCCAAGGAGGAAAAGACCAAAGCTGCTCAAGATACAGGAACAACACTGACATTCTATCATTCCTAAGATTGCTTCTTACTATGGAAGATTCTGAGGGTTAGGTCAAGATTATTGGCTCAAATTCCTCCCAGAGCTGATGAACGTTATATCTGGGGCCAAATCGCAAAGGCAATATGGAAAATATGAAAAATGTTCTCCTAAAATATCTTATATTTGCCTCTCAGTTCAGTTCAGTTCATTTCAGTCGCTCATTCGTGTCCGACTCTTTGCGACCCCATGAATTGCAGCACGCCAGGCCTCCCTGTCCATCACCAACTCCCAGAGTTCACTCAGATTCACGTCCATCGAGTCCATGATGACATCCAGCCATCTCATCCTCGGTCGTCCCCTTCTCCTCCTGCCCTCAATCCCTCCCAGCATCAGAGTCTTTTCCAATGAGTCAACTCTTCACATGAGGTGGCCAAAGTACTGGAGTTTCAGCTTTAGCATCATTCTTTCCAAAGAAATCCCAGGGCTGATCTCCTTCAGAATGGACTGGTTGGATCTCCTTGCAGTCCAAGGGACTCTCAAGAGTCTTCTCCAACACCACAGTTCAAAAGCATCAATTCTTTAGCGCTCAGCCTTCTTCACAGTCCAACTCTCACATCCATACATGACCACAGGAAAAACCATAGCCTTGACTAGATGGACCTTAGTCGGCAAAGTAATGTCTCTGCTTTTGAATATGCTATCTAGGTTGGTCATAACTTTCTTCCAAGGAGTAAGCGTCTTTTAATTTCATGGCTGCAATCACCATCTGCAGTGATTTTGGAGCCCAAAAAAGTCTGATACTTTTCCACTGTTTCCCCATCTATTTCCCATGAAGTGATGGGACCGGATGCCATGATCTTAGTTTTCTGAATGTTGAGTTTTAAGCCAACTTGTTCACTCTCCTCTTTCACTTTCATCAAGAGGCTTTTTAGTTCCTCTTCACTTTCTGCCATAAGGGTGGTGTCATCTGCATATCTGAGGTTATTGATATTTCTCCCAGCAATCTTGATTCCAGCTTGTGTTTCTTCCAGTCCAGCGTTTCTCATGATGTACTCTGCATAGAAGTTAAATAAGCAAGGTGACAATATACAGCCTTGATGTACTCCTTTTCCTATTTGGAACCAGTCTGTTGTTCCATGTCCAGTTCTAACTGTTGCTTCCTACCTGCATACAGATTTCTCAAGAGGCAGTTCAGGTAGTCTGGTATTCCCATCTCTTTCAGAATTTTCCTCAGCATCCAGCAATGCTAATTTGGGCAAAGGCTCACCTCCTTGCCAACAGAGCCCATTTTCAAAGGGCCTGACTTCCAGATTTGACCAGCATCTGCTCATGAACAATACCACTGGGGCACCAAATGACATATAACCATTCTAAAAGACAGTTTAAAGATATTCCAAGACTTTGTTTTTATAGACAGAAAAGCTGAGCTCTCAAAAGGTGATTCATCCAAGATCATGATATATAATAGTTTGTGACCAACTATAACAAGACCTTGGGTCTCCTCTTCTTTCCTCTACATCAAATCTTTTTTAAGTGAAATTTTTAGATCTCAGTCCCATTTCTGGAGTCTCTGCACAGGATACTAAGAAAAAAAAAAAAGCAACAACAAAAAAAAGAACAAATGTACTTAAGCCTCTCCAGTTATAATGGCAGAATGGAAAACTTATCAGATAGTTCTTTTTGTAAAACCCTCCTTAAAATATTACTCATTCTTACTTTATTCTTACATCTAGAAGCTCTTTTATACTTTGTCTTTATCATTGGCAGATTATTTTGTGACACATACTCTTTATCATAAATATGTACTCCAAAGACTTCCCGGGATCTACAATGTAGCATTGATTGAAACCATCAAAAACAGGATATATCCATCAATAGGGGACTGGTTTAAAAAATCACATTAGAGATATGCATATATGATGTTGCTAATGTGACTTCCCTGGTGGCTCAGACAGTAAAGCATCTGTCTACAATGCGGGAGGCCTGGGTTCGATTCCTGGGTCGGGAAGGTCCCCTGGAGAAGGAAATGGCAATCCACTCTAGTACTCTTGCCTGGAAAATCCCATGGACGGAGGAGCCTGATAGGCTACACCCCATGGGGTCGCAAAGAGTTGGACATGACTGAGCGACTTCACTTCACTTCACTTCATGTTGCTATTAAAAAGAAAAGTAAAGAAAAAAAGAGGTTCAGTACATATTATAAAGTGAACTGAAAACAATATGCAGTTATGTAGGTCTGGCTCCATGTGGGTTTGTTTTTAAGTGTTCATATAAATACATATATCGTTGTTTTTGCATAAAATATTTTCAGAGGATGCCTAAGAGTAGTAGTATTTTCTATTAATAATACCATTAGCATTATTACTTGATAATAATGTCATAAGTAGTAGGAAAGAGCAGGTGGGGGAAGGCCATTGCGTTTTTCAAAATCTGGAGATGCTGGCTTAAATCAATAGATTTGTTGACCTATTTGTAAACAGTTAGTCCTCCCAGTTAGTCCTCCCTGGCTGAAACTGTAACCAGGGAACTTGATAGAGACAGATGGTGAAACATTTGACTTTTACCAACTGCTTTGGCTTTCCCCTTTGGCCAAACACATTAAGAGACATTAAAAAAGGAAACACTATAATTACAGCCTACATGATAAATAAAAACAGTGGCAGAATGATAGGATTAGACTCTTAATTGTTACTACCACCTTCTTAGAAGATGGGTGTGACAGCCACTCTCAGGAATACACCTGAGGCCACGCCTTATTTGTCATATTACATCTTGTTTGTCAGATACCTTATGCTTGATGTTACAACAGACAGAAAAATATCCAAAGAAATTCCACCCAACAAAATATCCAGGTTAGCTGAGCATTTGCATAGCCCCAGAAACTTTGTCCACTGGAGAGTGTGGCAAAACACTTCAGTATTCTTGCCTTGAGAACCCTATGAACAGTATGAAAAGGCAAAAAGATAGGACACTGAAAGATGAACTCCCCAGGTTGGTAGGTACCCAATATGCTATTGGAGATCAGTGGAGAAATAGCTCCAGAAAGAATGAAGAGACGGAGCCAAAGCAAAAACAACACCAAGTTGTGGATATGACTCATGATGGAAGTAAAGTCATATACTCTAAAGAGCAATATAGCATAGGAACCTGGAATGTTAGGTGCATGAATCTAGGCAAATTGGAAGCGGTCAAATAGGAGATGGCAAGGGTGGACATCGACATCTAGGAATCAGCGAACTAAAACGGACTGGGACGGGGGAATTTAACTCAGGTGACCATTATATCTACTACTAGGGCAAGAATCCCCTAAGGAATTGGAGTAGCCATCATAGTCAACAAAAGAGTCCGAAATGCAGTACTTGGATGCAATCTCAAAAACAACAGAATGATCTCTGTTCATTTCCAAGGCAAACCATTGAATATCACAATAATCCAAGCCTATGCCCCAACCAGTAATGCTGAAGAAGCTGAAGTTAAATGGTTCTACAAAGACCTACAAGACCTTTTAGAACTAACACCCAAAAAAGATATCCTTTTCATCAAAGGGGACTGGAATGCAAAAGTAGGAAGTCAAGAAATACCTGGAGTAACAGGCAAATTTGGCCTTGACCTACAGAATGAAGCAGGTCAAAGACTAACAGAGTTTTGCTAAGAGAACACACTGGTCATAGCAAACACCCTCTTCCAACAACACATGACACAACTCTACACATGGACATCACCAGACGGTCAATACAAAATCAGATTGATTATAGTCTTTGCAGCCAAAGATGGAGAAGTTCTATACAGTTAGCAAAAACTAGACTTGGAGCTGACTGTGGCTCAGACCATGAACTCCTTATTGCCAAATTCAGACTGAAATTGAAGAAAGTAGGGGAAACCACTAGACTATTCAGGTATGACCTAAATTAAATCCCTTATGATTATACAGTGGAAGTGACAAATAGGTTCAAAGGATTAGATCTGATAGAGTAGCTGAAGAACTATGGATGGAGGTTCATGACATTGTACAGGAGACAGGGATCAAGACCATCTCCAAGAAAAAGAAATGCAAAAAGACAAAATGGCTATCTGAGGAGGCCTTACAAGCAGGTATGAAAAGGAGAGAAGTGAAAGGCAAGGAGAAAAGGAAAGATACACCCATTTGCATGCAGAGTTCCAAAGAATAGCAAGAAGAGATAAGAAAGCCTTCCTCGCAAAGAAATAGAGAAAAACAATAGAATGGGAAAGGCTAGAGATCTCTTCAAGAAAATTAGAGATACCAAGGGAATATTTATGCAAAGATGGACACAATAAAGAACAGAAATGGTATGGACCTAACAGAAGCAGAAGATATTAAGAAGAGGTGGCAAGAATACACAGAAGAACTATAGAAAAAAAGATTTTCATGACCCAGATAATCATGATGGTATGATCACTCACCTAAAGCCAGATATCCTGCAACGTGAAGTCAAGTGGGACTTAGGAAGCATCACTACAAACAAAGCTAGTGGAGGTGATGGGATTCCAGTTGAGCTCTTTCAAATTCTAGAAGATGATGCTGTGAAAGTGCTGCACTCAATATGTCAGCAAACTTGGAAAACTCAGCAGTGGCCACAGGACTGGAAAAGGTCAGTTTTCACTCCAATCCCAAACAAAGGCAATGCCAAAAAATCATCAAACTACCACACAATTGCACTCATCTCACACGCTAGCAAAGTAATGCTCAAACTTCTCCATGCCAGGCCATGTTCCAGTGGATTTAGAAAAGGCAGAGGAACCATAGATCTAATTGTCAACATCTGCCCAATCATTGGGAAAAAAGAGAGTTCCAGAAAAACATCTACTTCTGCTTTACTAGCTATGCCAAGGTCTTTGACTGTGTGGAAAATTCTTAAAGACATGGCCATAACAGACCACCTGACATGCCTCCTGAGAAATCTATATGCAGGTCAGGAAGCAACAGTTAGAACTGGACATGGAACAATAGACTGGTTCCAAATTGGGAAAGGAGTACATGAAGACTGTATGTTGTCACCCTGCTTACTTAATTTATATGCAGAATACATCATGACAAATGCCAGACTGGATAAAGCACAGCAGGAATCAAGATTGCTGGGAGAAATATCAATAACCTCAGATATGCAGATGACACCACCCTTATGGCAGAAAGCGAAGAAGAACTAAAGAGCCTCTTGATGAAAGTGAAAGAGGAGAGTGAACAAGTTGGCTTAAAACTCAACATTCAGAAAACTAAGATCGTGGCATCTGGTCCCATCACTTCATGGCAAATAGATGGGGAAACAGTGAGAGACTTTATCTTTTGAGCTCCAAAATCAAAATCACTGCAGATGGTGACTGCAGCCATGGAATTAAAAGATGCTTGCTCCTTGGAAGAAAAGCTGTGGCCAACCTAGACAGGATATTAAAAAGCAGAGACATTAGTTTATGAGAAAAGGTCGGTCTAGTCAAAGCTATGGTTTTTCCAGTAGTCATGTATGGATGTCAGAGTTGGACTATAAAGAAAGCTGAACACTGAAGAACTGATGCTTTTGAAATGTAGTGTTGGGGAAGATCCTTAAGAGTCCCATGGGCAGCAAGGAGATCCAACCAGTCCATCCTAAATGATATCAGTCCCGAATATTCATTGGAAGAACTGATGCTGAAGCTGAAACTCCAATACTTTGGCCACCTGATGCAAAGAGCTGACTCATTTGTAAAGACCCTGATGCTGGGAAAGATTGAAGGCAGGAGGAGAAGGAGATGACAGAGGATGAGATGGTTGGATGGCATCATCAACTCAATGGACATGAGTTTGAGTGAACTCCGGGAGTTCGTCATGGACCAGGAACCCTGACGTGCTGCAGTCCCTAGGGTCACAAAGAGCTGGACACACCTGAGTTACTGAACTGAACTGAACTGAGCTGAGGAACTTTGTCAAGTTTGCTTTTTCCTTCCTATTTGGCAGTTTGCACTTTGGTGATGAGTGACTGTTTATGTCACCTAACTAACACTTCCTCTTCTCTCCAGAGCTTTAACTTTTGACACATAAAGCTTAAGGGACAAACTTCACATATGTCCATTTCATTCTGTTTATATTATATTATTATATATCTTAAATTAAGGAGAACTTTCACCCTTCTTTTATTAGGAAGATGAAAATCTCATGAAAATACAGTCTTTTAAAACCTTTTTCAAGAGCAATTTCAGGTCTGTAGAACAAGAACATTAACAGTGTCTTTACTCTTTTATCTAACAATTTTATATCTGTAATTCCATCTCATTCAAATCATCTGAGAGATAGACAAGAATTAGATACAAGGATGTTCTTTAACTTATTATTGTCACAATGAAATCATTTTTATGTTGAACAGTAAGATTTACATCAGCTATACTAATTTTCAAACTACCGCACAATTGCACTCATCTCACACACTAGTAGAATAATGCTCAAAATTCTCCAAGCCAGGCTTCAGCAATACATGAACCATGAACTTCTAGATGTTCAAGCTGGTTTTAGAAAAGGCAGAGGAACCAGAGATCATATTGCCAACATCTGCTGGATCATCGAAAAAACAAAAGAGTTCCAGAAAAACATCTATTTCTGCTTTATTGACTATGCCAAAGTCTTTGACTGTGTGGATCACAATAAACTGTGGAAAATCCTGAAAGAGATGGGAATACAGACCACCTGACCTGCCTCTTGAGAAATCTATATGCAGGTCAGGAAGCAATAGTTAGAACTGGACATGGATCAACAGATGGGTTCCAAACAGGAAAAGGAGTACATCAAGGCTGTATATTGTCACCTTGCTTATTTAACTTATATGCAGAGTACATCATGAAAAATGCTGGGCTGGATGAAGCACAAGCTGGAATCAAGATTGCTGGGAGAAATGTCAATAACCTTAGATATGCAGATGACACCACCCTAATGGCAGAAAGTGAAGAACTAAAGAGCCTCTTGCTGAAAGTGAAAGAGGAGTGTGAAAAAGTTGGCTTAAAACTCAACATTCAGAAAACGAAGATCATGGCATCCGGTCCCATCACTTCATGGGAAATAGATGGGGAAACAGTGGAAACAGTGTCAGACTTTATTTTTGGGGGCTCCAAAATCACTGCAGATGGTGATTGCAGCCATGAAATTAAAAGATGCTTACTCCTTGGAAGGAAAGTTATGACCAACCTAGATAGCATGTTGGGAGAAGGCAATGGCACCCCACTCTAGTACTCTTGTCTGGAAAATCCCATGGATGGAGGAGCCTGGTGGGCTGCAGTCCATGGGGTAGCTAAGAGTTGGACATGACTGAGCGACTTCACTTTCACTTTTCACTTTCATGCATTGGAGAAGGAAATGGCAACCCACTCCAGAATTCTTGCCTGGAGAATCCCAGGGACGGGGGAGCCTGGCGGGCTGCCATCTGTGGGGTTGCACAGAGTCGGACACGACTGAAGCGACTTAGCAGCATGTTGCGGTCAGTGGGGTTGCAGAGTCCAACACGAATAAGCAACTGAACTGAACTGAACTGATACTAATTCATATGATAGAATGATATAGTATCATTAAGAATATTAACAAGATTCATATAAACTATGCATGTACAATATCAATCTAATTTTATTATTTATAATGTTAACTGTTGCTTTTTCTGAGGTTTGGGATGATTTCATGCTTTCCTATAATTGTAAGTTTCCTACAATGACTATTGCTTTCATATCAGAAAAAAATAAATGCAAATATGTCACTGCTATTCATGAGAGTTTGCTTAGTGATTACTACCTGCCCTTTGAGAATTGGTGATTGACTCCAGTCAGACCTCACCTAGGAGTTGGCCCACACTCACCATAACCTTAGCGTCACCTCATTCTAAAGTAAGATATGAATAAGCCTCCAGTTATGACTCCTGGTGGTAGGCAAAACAGCCGGCTTCAAACAGTCTTAGTTTCTGATAGGCAAGAGAGACGATAACCCCAAACCCATCAACAGAGAGGAAGCGTATATCTCCCCCTGATGTTATAAGCCAGATATTGAAACTTCCAGAGTGGTGAGAAGAATGGCATGTTTGATGTTACAATGTCTCCAATAAATTGAGCTGTGGAAAACCGAGATATGGATATTCAGGGATTCACACACAGACAGTTTGAATAAAAAAATGATTTCTAACTTGTTACCTACAGTTAGATCATTTTTTTCATCTTCTAGTTTATTAAAAAGGTCAAAGCTACTTCTCCTTGTTTAGAGTAGATTCTCATTTAAGCATTTTGTAAAAGGACATCAGAAGGACTCAGAAACCCATAAGGAAGTTTATTTTAAACAATTTCTTTAAATGGTAAATATGCCTATAATAACTTGGTTTCTAACAAAAGCCACTTTGAGATTCTCAAGGTTAAATCTCCATTCAAAAGGAGATCAGTATTGGGTGTTCGTTGGAAGGACTGATGCTAAAGCTGAAACTCCAGTACTTTGGCCACTTCACCGAAGAGTTGACTCATTGGAAAAGACTCTGATGCTGGGATGGATTGGGGGCAGGAGGAGAAGGGGACAACCGAGGATGAGATGGCTGGATGGCATCACCGACTCGATGGACATGAGTCTGAGTGAACTCCGGGAGTTGGTGATGGACAGGGAGGCCTGGCGTGCTGCAATTCATGGGGTCACAAAGAGTCGGACATGACTGAGTGACTGAACTGAACTGAACTGAATTGAACAATGTATGAAACAGCATTTCTCCAGTGGCTCGAGGCTAAGATTGGGGCATACTCTGGAGACGTGCACGACAGGCAACAATGCAAACAAGTACTCCCACTTCTTGCTCTGCGCATCCACTGGGGAGCATCCTGAGAGAGCTCAGTGTCCATAACCAGAGCTGACACACAGAAGCGTTTCTGGCTGGAGACAGAACCAGTTACACAGAGACAGAGAATGCCGAAATGTGCTGCAGCCACTTCCTGTCAGTTAAAGAGAGCCCAATGCGGGCCTCTCTTCCCAACTCCTCATTCAGGGACTGCACATTGTGAAAAGTGAAAGTGAAAGTGTTAGTCACTCAGTCATATCTAACTCTTTGCAACCCCATGAACAGTAGCCTGCCAGGCTCCTCTGATGGAATTCTCCAGGCAGGAATACTGGGGATCTTCCCAACTCAGATATCGAATCCAGGTCTCCCACATTGCAGACAGATTCTTAGTCATGAAATTGGCCATGGTGTGAGCATTTACACCATGGAAAATGGCAATTGCTATAAATGAGGGCCTTCCTCACCCCTACCCTCTAATGTTGGGCTGGAAGGGAAGGGCACCACACCCAGCAGGTATCATTGAGTCTATGTCTTCATCCCACAGATCTTTTTAAAATCTCGTATTTCCAGTCTCACAGTAGCACTATCAGTGTTCTCATTAAAGAGGTGGGGCAGAAGAGGCCACATAAGGTGAATATCCTTGTATCCAGGTCCTGACATGTCTCCTGCTAGATCCTGTCTCTAGAAGGACCAAGGGAACTAATCACAGAGGATCAATCACAGAGCAATCCAGGTGAGGGACGGTATAAAAACTGGTTCCTGCCTTAAGCTGTGGTTGAAGCTACAGAGTTCTTGTACCACCCTTGCTCTTCCATCATACTGACCTCTGTGATATTCAAATACAGTAAATGCAGAAATTTTTCATAAGTTTAAGTCTTCCATGATTGATTTTTCAGCAACTCTGAAGACTGTTCTGCAACAAGGAGGCTCTGATCTATATAGCCCTGGCACCTACCACAGTAACAGAACTGAGGAGCTGCCTTCTGGCATCTACAGAATGTTCATTAACAATTGTGATACAAGGGCCATTTCTTCCTCATTTCATAAACTGAACACAAGTAAATGCAGGGTGATTAACAGGAGTCAGCATTCCTATTGGGATAACACTGTCAAGTGAAATAACTCAAGTACACACATTACCAAGGCAGGATATAAAAGAAAAATTACAAAGTGTTATGGGAGCACAGGGGGAAATAGTATTTCCTGCTGGGAGAAATCAGAAGGCTTCCCAGGGAAACTAATATTTGAACTGGGGCTTAAAGGCTAAATAGATATTCAGTAAAAGATATGGAGAAAAGGGAAGGTTTGGCAAAAGGTATTGTAGATCATGAAAACAACATAGGCAGAAGTATTTTATTGTTTCTATTATTCATTTTCTATATATTATGGTTTGACATCTTATAAACATCTTTCTGGCTGTGTAGAGACTGCCCCTCTTGGGGCTAACCTGTGAAGATAGCAAAAGACCCAACTGGGAGCAGGCCTTTGACACGCAAATTTCCCAGTCCAGAGCACTGCCTCCCTTTATTGGCCCTCACACCCCAGAAGACAGCATTCTTCTGCCTTAATCATCCCAGGGCCAGATGCCAGGCAGCTAGGGACCATGAAGCCCTAGAGCCTGCCAAAATTATTCAAATTAGCCAGTCCTAAACTACTTCTCCTGCCCTGCCTGGCCTTTCTCACGGAAACCCCTCAAAGCCTCTAGTTCTGACTTTCTTCTGGCTCCTGTCTTCTGCCAGTTGACCAAAACCTGGTGTTCCTTAGATGGCTCTACCTGGCATGGCATGCCTTCTGTCTCTAGGCTCAGTCATTATAACACACTTTCTTTTCCTGAGCTTCTCCTGTGCCCCTCTGTGGCCATGCCTGACCAACCATCTCATAAAAGAGCCCTGAACAATCGCAAGGGAGGAAAGTTCAAGGTATGTTCAGGAGGCTGGGACTTGGGCTATGCATGTTTAGGAGGGGAGGCTGAAGGGAAACTGACTAGCTCATGGAAGACCTGGACTTCTGTAATGAGTAACAGACCACTGAGGCATCTGAACAAGGAAGCAGCAAGTGCAGAGCTGTGTGGTTGGTTTGACACTAGTGAGGCTGGAGATGGGAAAGCAAAAATAGCCAGAGTCACCCGGATGAGCGTGCAGCAAGACACTGAGAGAGAAGGAGAGGCCAGGAACCAGACGCCAGTGACATCGTTAGTAGAGAGAGTGAACTACGGAATCAGGGTTGGAGACAAATATGAAGAGTTTGCTTCTTGAATTATAAGAATAAAACCCCTATATAGGCTTTAGCATCAAAGGAAGGATTCATATATTTTGACTGTTTGTTGACAGCTTACTATTATAGAGTCAAAATCTGGCTGTTTTGACCTACATTAGAAAGGAATAATAACCAAATAAATAAGATAAATATAGTATATTCAGTAGTGATAAGTGCCAGAAGAAAAGTAAGGTGGGGACGAGGAATAGGAAATGCTGGCAGTCAGGGATGTGATTTTGAATAGGGGTTGCCTCATAAGAAAGTGATATTTGAGCAAAAGCTTCATAGGTGAGGGTGTGAGTGTAAAGGATACCTGGGGAAAGAACAATTTAGGTAGGTGGAACAATAAAGACCTTTGGCTGGACCATATTTAGCTCACCCCTTCTCAAATATAAAGAATTTGTAGTTAGTACTCTGAACTGTCTGTTCATATGCAGAATTTCTTTGGGGTTGCCATCTTTTTCTTACTGAATTGTAAGAGGCTTTTTGCATGTTAAAGAAATTAGCCCTTGCCTAGCATATATATTAGCTTCTCAGGTGGGGCTAGTGGTCAAGAATCCACCTGCCAATGCAGGAGACACAAAAGTCTCCGAGTCTTTGATCCCTGGGTCAAGAAGATCCCCTAGAGTAGGAAATGGCACCCCACTCCAGTATTCTTGCCTGGAAAATTCCATTGGCAAAGAAACCTGGTCGGCTACAGTGCATGGGGCCTCGAAGAGTGGAACATGACTGAGCACATACAACATATATATTACAAATATTTTCTTCATTTATGTTATGAGTATATAGCCATATATATACATATATGAGTGTGTCATATTTAGACACAATTGCTGCACAGAAGTATTCAATTTTAGTTAATAAATTTATCAACCCTTTATTGCTTTTAGGTTTTGTGTCTTATTTAGAAAGACTGTCTCCACCCCCAAAATTTTTTAAATTATTCTTTTTGTTCTTCATTTAATTATGTGAATTCAAAAACATTTAGAACTTTGATATGTCTGAAATCTTTAATAAGTCAGGCGAGGCTTACTGTTTAAAAAACAAAGGACTTGAAATTGGAAAACTTCCAAGACCCAAAGATGAATTTCGAAATGTACTACAGCAAGCAGTTTGGGTTTAAATTAATTGGAAAAGATTCTACTAAAGTCACCCTTCACAGATGTCTCCAGTCATTCTCTAGCATCTCACTCCCCAAAGTGTTTTTGTGGCACTCTAGTTCCACAAGGTGACCGTAGGTATCCAGCAAAAGATCTTTCCATGTTAAAATAAGTGTGATAAACTAGGAATAATTTTTTTTTAACTGTGAACAGGATCACTTTGGGTATAGAACCCTTATTTCATAAAGAATCTTGGTAACCAATATCTGTATCTGCAGCAGTGGTTCCCAGACTTGGTTACGTTAGAAATACCTAGAGAAATATTTATATCACATACAGTTGAATCTCATTCCTGATCAACTGAATCAGAATATGTAGGAACTTTTTAAGCTGTCATTGTCTGGTGCTTTAGAATCAGTAGTCCAGGGCTCCCCTGCTGGCTCAGTGGTAAAGAATCTGCCCGCCAGTGCAGGAGACACAGGTTCAATCCCTGTGTTGGGGAAGATCCCATGTGCCACAACTACTGAAGCCCCTGTGCCTTTGAGCTCGTGCTCTGCAACGAGAGAGTAGACCCCACTCACCGGAACTAGAAAAAGCCCATGCAGCGACGAAGGCCCAGCACGGCCAAAAATAAAATTATTTAATTAAAATTTCTTTTTTTAATTTCTAGAATCAGATGTCCAGAGCAGCCCTGATCAAAAAAGTTTCCACTATAGAATTAGCCCTAAAGAATATCATTTGAATGGCAATTTTCTCAGTGTTTCCAAGGATGGGACATAGCTAGCTGTGTTCTTGATCCTCTTGATGCATAGGAGGGAAGTTAATTCATTGTGCACAATGGATTCCTGAGGGCATTACAGTTTAATTTTCTACCAAAATCCAGGTTGAGGAGAGCTGGTCTACAATATTATATAATAGCTGAAACAGAGCTAAATACAGTGCTTCCAAAACAAACAAATAAACAAACCCTATTGCCTTACACTTTACCACCTTTGCATCTCACATCCCTTACAAAGAGAAGATTCAATGTTGAATTTGATAATAAGGATGGGATTAAAATTAAACTAAATTTGATTGGATAGGCACACTCATTCCTGGGCTTCTCAGATTAATAGAGTTCTCAGAAACTGGTCTGACAAATTGTTTTTTTTTTTTGTTCTTATTCAGTTGCTCGGTCATGTCCAACTCTTTGCATCCCTATGGACTGCAGCACGCCAGACTTCCCTGTCCTTGCCCAGACTCATGTCCATTGAGTCAGTGATGCCATCAAACCATCTTATCCTCTGTTGCCCCCTTCTCCTCATGCCCTCAATTTTTCCCAGTTATCAGGGTCTTTTCCAGTGAGTCAGCTCTTTGCATCAGGTGGCCAAAGTACTGGAGTTTCAGTTTTGGCATCAGTCCTTCCAATGAATATTCAGGGTTGATTTCCTTTAGGATTGACTGGTTTGATATCCTTGCTGTCCAAAGGACTTCTCCAGCACCACAGTTTGAAAGCATCAATTATTTAGACTGAAGCGACTTAGCAGCAGCAGCAGCAGCATCCTTCTTTATGGTCCAACTCTCACATCCATACATGACTGGTAGATAAACCATAGCTTTGACTCTACGGACTTTTGTTAGCAAACTGTTGTCTCTGCTTTTTAATCTATACATAATAATGTTGATATGGCCTGTTATAAAATCTCATTAATAAAGAAAAGTCATTTGTAAATAGATTTAATTTTTTTTCTTTATCGTAACATGTCCTTATCTTGTTTACAATTCTTTCCTCCCACCAGTGTCTCAAAAGAAAGTATAATAAACTGCTGACTCCATGAACTTCAATGCAAAATTAGGTATATTTAGTTTTGACATTAAGAATTATTTTAATAATCTGAATAACCTGATGTGTAATCATAATGCCAAATATCATGCTTATTATCATATTTTTCTCTTTCTAAATCAATTGGTATAAAAAAGCTCAAAGAGTGCATTTCATTATATTCTAATTGAATTCATAGAGCTGTGATCTCCTTATAACCCTAGTCCCTATTACAAAATGGAAAAATCATCACTAAATTTTATTTACATGCTCCTTTTGGGTAAAGTCACCTATATTACCCTCATGGCAAGGATTTTCAATTAAAATTTCTTTCTGAACTATGAATTCTAGTCCTTTGGAATAACCAGGATAAGCATATCTTACATTCTAGTGAGCTAGTATTAAAATGTAACACTTTCATTCCTGGCTATCAAAACTAATATTCTGTCAAAGTCTAAATTATTAAAACTCAAGGTAGATTTTGGAAAGCACTATTCCTGTGAAATACTTTGCAAAGAAGGGGTTTTAGGGTCAAGTAAGGGATGGAGGAGCCTGGCGAGCTGCAGTCCATGGGGTCTCGAAGAGTCGGACATGACTGAGTGACTTCACTTTCACTTTTCTCTTTCATGCATTGGAGAAGGAAATGGCAACCCACTCCAGTGTTCTTGCCTGGAGAATCCCAGTGACGAGGGAGCCTGGTGGGCTGCCGTCTGTGGGGTCACACAGGGTCGGACACGACTGAAGTAACTTAGCAGCAGCAGCAGCAGCAAGTTTAGGAAATGCTGAAATGCAAAGTATATCTTGGTATCTTATCTCCTTGAGCATGCCTGCATTTTTTTTTTAAAGTTTCTATTCAAAAATCTTCAAACTTGGTAGACCAGAAATTCTTTTAGAGTATCTTATTTAGTGACGTGCTACAGAACATAGTTTGGAAATTGCTGAGCTGGACTAACATTTATGTAACATCTACTATATATGTTGGTGGTGGTGGAGTTGCTAAGTTGTGTCTGACTCTTGCGATCCCATGGACTGTAGCCTGCCAGGCTCCTCTGTCCATGGGATTCTCCAGGCGAGAATACTAGAGTGGGTTGCCATTTCCTTCTCCAGAGGATCTTTCCAACCCAGGAATTCAACCCAGATCTCATGCACTGCAGGCAGATTCTTTACCGACTGAGCTATGAGGGAAGCCTTACTATATATGTGAGTTCTCAGAGTAAGGGCATTTAACATTGTAATAAGTCTCTTTCTAGCTAATACATTATATGAGACCACCCAAGAGCCAGGCCTAGATAACTAGTCACAAGGAACTCCTTCTTCAGACAGCTAGTCATGGGGAACTCTTTAAAAAAGACCAAAGGTGTAAGCTGAACCAGAGTGGTAACAACAGGAAGAGGTGCCCTGGGCACTTGAGCCAGCTGCTCCCATAACTCAGTTTAGTCCTCAACAACTGCTGACCTTCAGTCTCAGAGATAGTGCTTTCTCTTTCTTGGGATCATGGAGTGTTCTATGAACATCCAGTTTTATAGTTTGGTGGATAAGTTATTAACAAAGTCATAAGGGACTACTTATAACAAAGTCATAAGGTTGCATGCTTACATGGTGGTTTGTTTCAGCCTTCAATCTCTCCTATGTGTGCTAAGTCACTTCAGTAATGTCTGACTCTTTGTGACTCTATGAACTATAGCCCACCAGGCTCTTCTGTCCATGGGATTCTCCAGGCAAGAATACTGGAGTGGGCTGCCATTCCCTTCTTAGGGGATCTTCCTGACCCAGGGATCGAACCTGCATCTCTTACATCTTATTTCATAAATGGAGAGTGACTATATACATTCAGAAGAGGGCATGGCTTGGCTCTCAAACCTTGAGGATCTGCACTCTGATTCTTCTAGAGCGTATCTCAGAGCTCACTGCAGCCTCTCTAGCTTCTGGTTTGCTGGGTCGTAAGACTCACAGCAGAACAGCTTGCACAGCAGTCTACACCAGCGACAGGGCTTCTTCTATTCTGGGAGCATTCGAAGCTGGTGAACTCACGGGTCATCACCTGGTATTATGTCAGAACAGTGCACTCAAATGTGGTGTATGTTGCCTTTAAAATCCAAAGAAATCCACCGAACCTTCCTAGTGATAAGAGTATAAGGTATAGCAATTTGTTTTCTATTTTTTAGGAGCTATCTCATTTCCCAAGTCACTCAGCTAGAAGTATCACCAAGATGACATGCCTTAAATTTTCACTATGTGTTTTTCCCACCTCCAGCATGCGAGTGTTTTACCACAGCATCTAAAGTACCTGTTACTTCCTACTTACTGGTTTAGCAGCATGAGTCATCCATGTAAGGGACTAACACATATGAGGATCCTATAGGGTGGTGAGACGACTTTGGTTTCTGTAGACTAATTTCTTGCCAAAACCCGTTGACATGGGCTCTGAATGAAGATGATGAAAGTATACTGCGATCCCTGATAGATGAGAGCAAACTGCCTCTGATTTCTTTTGCTATTCAGAATAGAGTGGGAAGAACATTATCCAGATCAATAGCTAATAGCAGCTATTGTTTCAGCAAGGAGCCCACACCTGTAACATCTGCAGTAGTAACTGCAATAATCCACTGTCATTATTCCAGATTCATCTATATTCTGCATGGACCACACAGATGAGTTAATGTTGATGTGAAATGAATCAATGGCCCTACAGCTTTCAAGATTTGACAGTGGCACTGATCTCTGCAGTTACCTCAGGGAGGTAGTATTAATTGTTGTTTGCTATTTGGGAGAAGCAAATGTAAGGACTTCTACTGGGCCTTTCCTGTCACAAAAGCTTTATCCAAAGGTGAGGATGCCAATGTGGGGCTGTTGCCAGTAGCTGATTAAATCAATTTCAATCATGCTTTCAAAGATTAGCACAGTTTGGCTTTGCAGACCCCCTGGGCCAACTGTGATATGGATTTAGGATAAAATTCCATTTTTTCACCTAAACTCCAAAGTCTCTACTCTTTTTGATAAATAAACCTCAAGGACCTTTGGGTCCTTGTGGTATGTATCAGGTCAGAGCCAGCGAGAAGTAAGTCCTGAAAAATCTGGGTATAATCTGTGGGTTAACTCTGGTAAATAGCCACAGATTTTTGAGGGAAAGGCTATTACCAGATTCACAGTACATAACTGTGCCAGTGTCGTAGGATCCTTCTTCAGGTTGACTATATTCCCCTCCATTCACAGGGTCATGTGAACTCACTCAGGTTGGAAATTGGGGATGAGAACACAGTTGTCAATGGCTGAGATCTCTGTTACCTAACGAAATGGCTGCCTATCTATTACAGTCCAAGGGACATCAGTAAAGCACCACCAAAGATGTCCATGGTAAAACAATCTGATTATTACCCTGGCTCTACCACCCACTACTGTAACCACACATACTTTGTCTCTGGGAATTAAGTCATCCCACTCATTACTAAATTGTATTATTTTTGTCATTTAACACTATTAATAGCAAAAAAACTGAAGTCAATCCAAATACTCGTCTGTGGTAGAGTGGATTTTTTAAATAGTTGTGGTGCGTTCATATAACACAGCACCTTGCAACCCTGTTGCTTCTGTTCAGTCACTCAGTCATGTCTGACTCTTTGCGGCACTATAGACTGCAGCACGCCAGGCTTCCCTGTCCTTCACTATCTCCCAGAGCTTGCTCAAACTCATATCCGCTGAGTTGGTGATACCACCCGCCATCTCATCCTCTGTTGTCCCCTTCTCCTCCTGTCCTCAGTCTTTCCCATCATCAAAGTGTTTTATAGTGAGTCAGCTCCTTGCATCAGGTGACCAAAGTATTGGAGTTTCAGCTTCAGCATCAGTCCTTCCAATGAATATTCAGGGTTGATTTCTTTTAGGATTGACTGGTTTGATCTCTTTACTCTCAAAGGGACTCTAAAGAGTCTTCTCCAACACCACAATTTGAAAGCATCAATGTAACCATGGAACAGAGTGAAATGCAACTAGCATGAATCCCAAATAAAGAAATGTTGAGAAAGTTTAATCACAAAAGATACAGTAAAACCTATTTTTAAAAATTTATGAAATAAGCAAAACTAACGAATAGGTTGCAGAACATTATCTGCAAGGACTTAAAAATTCATTATAGTCTATACTTTAAGCTAGGCAGGAGCTCCTGAGAGTTTATTTTAAAAATTATACCTATATATTATATATACTCTTTTATATGTATATGGTAGTTTACATTTTTTAATATAAAAATAGATCTATTTACTTTTAATTTCTTAGTTATTTCTCCTTGTTGAAGCAGTATTTCTTTAAATAACTGCTAAAATTTAGTGAGCTCTCAGTAGGCACCTGAGATCATGCTTAACTCTTAATGTGGATTATCTATATTAATGCCCAGAGCAAGTCCTTGTGGTAAGGATATTATTGCTTGCACTTTATATATATGCAAATGAAAGCCCAGAGAAGTATTTTGTTCAGAGTGACAAGAGTAGTAAATAGTGGATTTGAATTTAATCTGACTATACAGCGCAAAGCAGAACTAGTAGATACCATCTTTAAGAATGACAGAGTCTGAGATTGGCCATGAAACATGTTACACAATCTTTGAGAATAAGTAGACCATACCAAAGCAGAATGCAGACATTTGCTGCTGACTTTCCTTTCATGAGAAATAGTCATCAGTGTTGAGTTCATCATTATGTTTGAATAGCACCACTGGAAGGTAGACCACTAAAAATTATTCCTGACTGTAATCATGTTGGCTTCTATTTTTCATACCTTTAGCTATTTGTGTATTTTTCTCATTATTTTTGATTTTACATGTTTAAGTTGGTTTTTTGTTATGTAAAACAGGTGGTTCCAAAATCAAAATCATGAAACAAAGTAATTCGGAGAAGTCTTCATTGTATCTCTCTCTCCTTCCTATTCTCTCCCTCCCCTAAGAAGGGGACTAATATGTTGTAGTTTTTAGTTTATCTTTCCATTGTTTTCTTTTACAAATATTTATTCCCTATTCTTTCCTTTTCCTTTTTTGCACAAAGGTAGCATACAATGCACAATATACATACTGAATCTGATTTAGGTATTTTTTAAATAGACAGATGCAATGTAAGAAAAAAGTAAGTTTCTGAGAAGAGTAAATTTGGTACTTACTCTCAAGGAGCTTCCAGTTTAAGAAAATTGAGAGATTCAGATTGTCCTTCTTTCTCTGCTACTAACTGTCTAGGTGATCCTCGGAAAATCACGCTTTCAATCCATATCTCAGTTTCCCCACGTATAAAACAGGAAGGAGACTAAAGATTTCTGAAGTCCTGTCCATCTTTCAGGCAAATATCACAACTGTGTCTGGGCTGTGGATGATGAAGCGCATCTACCTGAAGTTAGATAAATAGTGTAGGGGTTCAGAATGTCCCTTACACGCCACTTAGACATATTGATTATTTTGAATAAAGGTATTTGAGAAACAGCTGGTGCAAAAAGGATCTTCTGACCCTTTTGTCCCCCTTAAAGCTGGAGATAAATCTTCCATGTGAAAGGTACCTTCCGCTGTATTAGGAGGGTAAAAGGCATTCTTGTCACCAGACAGAGTGTTTAGGGCCAACAAGGTTGTATTAAACAAACCTCATTATTTCATCATTTTAGTTGTTGTTTAGTCACTAAGTCACGTCTGACTCTTTGCAACCCCATGAATTGCAGCCAGGCTTGTCCTTCACTCTCTCCAAGTTTGCGCAAACTCATGCCCATTGAGTCAGTGATGCCATCCAGCCATCCTCTATCATCCCCTTCTCCTCCTGCCCTCAGTCTTTTTCTGCATCAGGGCCTTTTCCAGTGAGTCAGCTCTTCGCATCAGGTGGCCAAAGTACTGGAGTTTCAGCTTCAGCATTAGTCCTTCTAATGAATATTCAGGGTTGATTTCATTTAGGATTGACTGGTTTGGTCTCCTTGCTGTCCAAGGGACTCTTGAGAGTCACCACAATTTGAAAGCGTCAATTTTTTGGCGCTCCACCTTCTTTATGGTCCAACTCTCACATTTGTACCATGATTACAGGAAAATCCATAGCTTTGACTATACACTCCTTTGTCGGCAAAGTGATGTTTCTGCTTTTTAATTCACTGTCTAAGTTTGTCATAGCTTTTTTTTCCCAAGGAGCAAGCATCTTTTGATTTCATGGCTGCAGTCAGCATCCACAGTGATTTTGGAGCCCAAGGGAAAAAAAGCTTCCACTTTTTCTCCATCTATTTGCCATGAAGTGATGGGACCAGTTGCCATGATCTTCGTTTTTGGAGTGTTGAGTTTTCAACCAACTTTTCCACTCCGCTCTTTCACTTTCATCAAGAGGCTCTTTAGTTCCTCTTCACTTTCTGTCATTAGAGTGGCATCATCTGCATATCTGAGGTTGTTGTTATTTCTCCTGGCAATCTTGATTCCAGCTTGTGAGTCATCCAGCCCAGCATTTCTCATGATGTACTCTGCATATAAGTTAAATAAACAGGATGACAGTATACAGCCTTGCCATACTCCTTTCCCAATTTGGAACCAGTCTGTTGTTCCATGTCCAGTTCTAATCATTGCTTCTTGTTCTGCATACAGGTTTCTCAGGAGACAGGTAAGGCAGTCTGGTATTCCCATCTCTTTAAAAGTATTCCATAGTTTGTTGTGATCCACAGAGTCCTATCCTAAAACTGCATTGTCTTGTCAATTCTTCACAAATTTATTGTTCCTTTGTGTGCTTTGGTCCCTTCTGAGTCTCCTATCTTTGTGGACTCTCATATCTATACAAAACTGCGTATGTATTTTAAGTTGTTTTTCCTCTTGTTAATCTGTCTTTTATTATAAGGGAGTCTCAGCCAAGAACATACAAGGGTAGAGGGAAAATTATTTTTCCTCCTGTACAATGGCTCTGAGGAAGATTAGCAAATTTTCCAAGGTTTTGATTAAGATGAGCTTATTTTCATCTTCTCTTACTTTCTATGCCAGCTCTTTAGAGGTAAAGGCTGTAGGAAATAACTTTAGTTGAATAAAGCATGATATTAGCAAAGAAATGAAACTGACATTTTGTTCATGTTTAAAGCAGTTTCTATTTATGAAAGACTGTGGAATGTTTTATCCACTGTAATCATTACTGGTATTTTTTAAAATGACTGCTATGGTACAAAGTACTAAAATAAACTACTCTAAGCACTTTAGACAGGATGCACAGTAATAATCAGTGTTAAGCTAATATATTAATAAAAATGACACAAGATAAGGAGAAAGAATAGTATGTTTACCTCAAATAGACTCAAGGAGTTGATTACCAATGTTAGAAATTTTTAGGAATAATATAAATGGTCATTCGGTAAACAAAGTAAGTACATTTATTGAGGTTGATTCTCTCAAATAGAAATATATCTTTTAATATTATTTCCAATAGTTCTTCTGCTAACAAAATAGGTCTATTAGATCTCAAATCATCTGAAATTGTCTGGATTACTGAGTTCCAGAGGGACCTTGTCTTCAAAGGGTCTTATAATTGGTTTGAGGAAGCACATCAGATTATAGTAATAGTTCATGCTGTATGGTTACATGTCTCTTCAACTTCCTTTTCTCTCTCTCTCCTCTTTCTCATAAGTCTCAGTGTGAACAGGAAAAGTTTATTTTGAATTTTAAATTGCCACCTAGTATTTCAGAATCCGTGCCCACTCAAAAATCTTCAATCTATTATTTTTTCTATTTTCTGTCATCAAGAGATTGGAAGTAATAGGCTCTGCCTTCAAGATATCAGACATGTGCTTTTGGATTCAGTATTAGGCAAGCATGGGAATGTTTCAGATGAAAACCACTCTTCAAATAATAAAATATCTAGAGAAAACACTTCCTTTACTTTTGTTAGGTGAACATTAATTACAGATGCAAATAATCCTTCTTCCACCAAAAGTGATTTCTTGCATTTGGCTCACTCTGTGTTCAGCTCGTACTATTTTAATTTCATAGTTTTTTCCTGGTGATCTTCCATCTGATCAGATGGAAGCCTAAGACACTTGATCTGTGTTGGGAACTCTACTGGGGAAGGGATTGCGAGATCTGCATGCCTCAGAGCTGAGGGTGATCCAAGAAATAGCATCCACGGGTGAAATCAAAATGAAAAGTCAGAGAAATTATGTGATCAAAATGTCAAATCCAATATTTATTCATATGGCTGAGTCCCTTTGCTGTAAACCTGAAACTGTCACAACATTGTTAGTTGGCTATACTCCAATAAAAATAAAAAGGTTAAAAAAAAAAACTGACTAGGGAGAAAAAAAACAAAATGTCAATTCAGTTCTGGGTTCAGTTCAGTTCAGTTTAGTTCAGTCGCTCAGTCGTGTCCAACTCCCCACAACCCCATGAATCGCAGCACGCCAGGCCTCCCTGTCCATCACCAACTCCCAGAGTTCACTCAAACTCACATAGGATGGTATAATTTGTGGTTGACCAGTACTTCCTTCAAAAACAACCAGAAACTCTGGGTAAGACAAGGTCACTTGTTTAAAGATAGACAACTGCTGAACCAAACAGGGTAAGAATCTAAATTTCTCAAGAGGAGAGAACCTCAGCCCTCTGGCATCTACAATCACTTTTTCCTTGGGACATGTGCAGATTGTAAGAGATTGTCAATCTGAGATTTTTCCAGAGTGCCAGGAGGAAGAAAAACCAGCAGAGATTTGAATGGTCTTGTGGTGCTATAGCAGAGACGGCAATGGCACCCCACTCCAGTACTCTTGCCTGGGAAGTCCCATGGACAGAGGAGCCTGGTGGGCTACAGTCCATGGGGTTGCCAAGAGTCGGACACGACTGAGTGACTTCACTTTCACTTTTCACTTTCAGGCATTGGAGAAGGAAATGGCAACCCACGCCAGTGTTCTTGCCTGGAGAATCCCAGGGACGGGGGAGCCTGGTGGGCTGCCGTCTGTGGGGTCACACAGTCAGACATGACTGATGCGACTTAGCAGCAGCAGCAACAGCAGTGGTGATATAGAGACATAATTAAAGGCTTAAGGGACCTCAGACTTCCCTGGTGGCTCAGGCAGTAAAGTGTCTGCCTGCAATGCAGGAGACCTGGGTTCAATCCCTGAGTTGGGAAGATCCCCTGGAGAAGGAAATGGCAACCCACTCCAGTACTCTTGCTTGGAAAATCCCAAGGATGGAGGAGCCCGGTAGGCTATAGTCCATGGGGTTGCAAAGAGTCGGACATGACTGAGTAACTTCACTTCACTTCACTTCACTTCAAGGGACCTCAAATGCAAAACCCTCAAGACATTTGACATTTGCCAATTTCTGAAGTGGCAGGGCAGGTAATTGGAAAGCTAAGCAGAAAATGTCTAAAACACTAACATCTTTTCATAGACTGATGGTCCTGGGGGCTTCCCAGGTGGCACTAGTGATAGAGAACCTAGCTGCCAATGCAGGAGACATGGGTTCAATCCCTGGGTCCGGAAGATTCCCCTGGAGGAGGACATAGCAACCCACTCCAGTATTCTTGCCTGGAGAATCCCATGGACAGAGGAGCCTGGCAGGCTATGGTCCAAAGGGTTGCAAAGAGTCAGATAAGACTGAAGCAACTTAGCAAGCATGCATGGTACTGGTGAAACAAAGAGAAGACTTTAGGACTTGCAAGCCATATCAGAAACGTCTGAAAATCAGAAAGGAATTTCCCACTGTTTCATAATGCAAAAGAGAGAGAGAGAGAGAGAAAAAAAGAGATCCTGCCAGGAAGAGGGGGAACAGTGAACACACAAGACATTTAGTTGAGAAAATCCTGAAGGACAATATTTTAGTAAAAGACAAGGTTCCAAGGCAGACTGAACCTTGCCAGAACTGTCGGTTAGCCTCAACTCAGTTCATCCCCTGATTGGTTTAAGAAATTTCACCAACCTAGCAGAGGAAAGGATAAACCCACCATGAAGAAAGAAAAGCCACTTGGAGCAATATAATTTTTAGACACATGCTGCTGCTGCTGCTAAGTCGCTTCAGTCGTGTCCGACTCTGTGTGACCCCATAAACGGCAGCCCACCAGGCTCCCCTGTCCCTGGGATTCTCCAGGCAAGAACACTGGAGTGGGTTGCCATTTCCTTCTCTAATGCATGAAAGTGAAAAGTGAAAGGGAAGTCACTCAGTTATGTCTGACTCTTAGCAACCCCATGGACTGCAGCCCACCAGGCTCCTCCATCCATGGGATTTGCCAGGCAAGAGTACTGGAGTGGGGTGCCATTGCCATTAAAAAAAATTCTATACATGGTGTGACTCAGGACTATATTACTAAAACCACAAGAAAAACCATTCAGTAGGAATAGAACCACAGATGACACAGATATTGTAGTTAGCAGAAAAGGACTTTAGCTATGATTAATATGTTCAAGAAAATAGACCTTTAAAATATCTGTGCAATATGTTTAAGAAAACAGACAATATCAATTTTAAAATGGGAAATTTTCAGAGAATTATAACCTCTGAATGGAATCAAATGGAAATTTTAGAATTAAAAAATAGTGATATTATGGATTTAATAGAGATTAGAAACAGAAGACAGGACTAATGAACAGCAAAAATGACCAATAGGGAATTCCCCAGGGGTCCAGTGGTTAGGACTCCATGGCTCCACTGCAGGGGGCACAGGTTCCATCCCTGGCCAGGAATTAAGAATCTGCAAACTGCACCAAGAGGCAAAAAAAAAAAAGAAAAAAGAATATGTCCAAACTGAAGCACAATGAAAGTAGGAATGAAAAATATAGAAAAAAGCACAAAAGATATGTAGGACAGAATGAAAATACATAATACATATAAACTCTAGAAGGAAAGGACAGAATGAAGCAAAAGGAATATTTGCAGATAAAATGGCCAAGAATTTTCCTAATAAAGAATGATAGCAATACACAAATTCATGAAACTCTGCCACAGATTCAAGAAGCAGCCATAAGCAAAATAAATACAAAGGAAACATCACTTGGGAACATTATGTTAATGCTGCTAAAAATCAGAAGGCAAGGCAAAGAGAGAATCTATGTATACCACAAAAATCCAGACACAAAACAGGCCATATGAACAGAAAAAAGGAAGCTGGATTACCTGGATGATCCACAGGGTGGTACACTTGGCAAAGTATTTCAGAGGTGGAGATGAACGCTCTTAAGAATAAAGAGACAAAGGAACTTTTGAGTTTTACTTTTAGTTCACTACTGCTAAGAAGCCTAAGAACAACAATGAAATCTCAGGCAATTTGTATACAGTAGAGTCACCATCAAGCTTTTTCTCTAGGTGACTCTGATAATAAAGAATCCATCTGCAATGCGTTTTTTTATATAGTTTATTGTTTGATAAATGCTTTAAATGTCAGGAAGGGTCTGCTTCTTGATTGTTGTTGTTGTTTACTTGCTAAGTTGAATCTGACTCTTTTGCGACCCCATGGACTGTAGCCTGCCAGGCTCCTCTGTCCATGAAATTTCCCAGGCAAGAATACTGAGTGGGTTACTATCTCCTTCTCCTGGGGATCTTCTCCACCCAGGAGTTGAAGCTGTGTCTTCTGTACTGCAGGTGGATTCTTTAAAGACTGTGCCACCTTGGTGGGTCCCCAGCAAAAGGCCTCATTGCATATTGAATAGTTCCCCTTTTCTGCCTCCCCTATCCCTATGCCTGGCCCCATTAAGAGCCACTTCACTATACTGATGCTAATGAATCACTCAGGGATCCTATTAAAATGCAGATTCCAACTCTGTAGCTCTGGGGTGGGACCTGGGATTCTGTTTTTCTAGCACCCTCCCAAGGGAGGCAGGAAATTGTTTCACAGACCACTTGGAGAAACAAGGTTTCAGGTGACCCCCAAATCACCTAAAATTGGCCACTTGGGCTGTTAAATGTGTACTGCTTTAGGATAAAAGATCTGAAGTTCTCTCATGAAGTGGGGGCAGTGGGGAGTGATTGTAATTTTCAAATGTTTACCAGTGTATATTCTGAACACTAACTGTAGCAGTTGCAGAAGATGCAGGTTCTCAAGAAGAAATCGTTCCATGGCTAAGTAAGTTTCGGAAGCATCAGATACTTTCCCCCCTCTGAAGAGATTCGTGATGCACATTACCACTTAATGATTCTGAACCATCTGCAGTAGGATAACTTATTTCATCTGATAATTTGTTTAATTAACTGTTAACACTCTGTGATCTAGTGTTCCATGGAACAAACTTTGGGAAATGCAGCCATACAGTGCAGTGGCTGTCAAACTTTGGCGTGTATCAGAATTAGCTAGAGAGTTAGTAGAGGACACAGATACTGTTACTGAACGGAACTTGAGTCTGCTCACTCACCATGCAGCAAAGCTAGCTTACTGACTCTGGGTGTAGTGAAGGAGTGTACAGCATTTATTGCTAGCACCAAACAAGGAGAACAGGCAGCTCATGCTCAGAAGACCCAAACTCCCTGATGGCTTTCAGGGAAGGGTCTTTTAAGGCAACATTGGTGGTGAGGGTTGCAGGGTACATGAATCCCTTCTGATTGGTTCATAGTGAAGAAACAGGATGGTGTTTTAAGAGTCTTAATCATCAACCTCTGGTTCTGGCCAGTCTGGGGTCTGTGTGCTTGCAGGCACCATGTAGTCACCATCCTCCACCTGGGCAGGGCTGTTCGTTTCTGCACAACTCAAAGATATGCATTAGACTGTTATATACATTCCCTGAGGAATATATATTTCTGTTACCATCTGGAGAGGGAGGGTTGCCTATTAGCCTGCTTCCCTTTTGCAGAAGCCTATGTTGTCCCTGGAAGGACAATCATTGGTTACAAACTGCCTTCATCTAAGGAAGAAGAACATTCAGACTAGATGGGGTACCCCAAAGATTCCTACATGTATTCTACATACCACAGGGATTCCTCCAAGTCTTTTCACTGTAACCTCTCAGTCATCAATGGCTATTTATTAGCCTTGCTTCAAATCAGAGCTCAGGAGAAGGACTTTCTGTCTAGAACCAATTCACTGATTCACTGAATACATTTTCATCAATCAGTATTGGGGCAGTACTCAGTGAACAATATGGCACTTCCACAAGGTAGGGTAGGGAACAAATGAGTAAATAATTTCAGATAGTAATCAATGCTGTGAAGCAAATAAAGTGTTACAGGTTGGGAAGCAGGGTTATTGGATCATATCATCACTTGAACTGAGAAGGATCTTGTGGCTGAAAACAAAGCAGGCAGCTCCATAAAGTGCAATTTATTGTGGGTGCCTTACATTCAGATAGACAGGTTGAGGCATACAGAGGATCCAGAAGCATTTGCAGCTTTACCCCACACTGCCAAAGGGGCACAGAGTAATTTAGAGGGGCTAAGGCTGAAAACAGAATCTGACTACCAAGTGGAGGAGGGACCAAGATGGCAGAGCAGAAGCACATGCTCTCATCCTCTCCTGGGGGAACTCCAAAATTGCAACTAACTGCTGAAACCCATTGACTGGAGAATGTTTGATCCCACCAAAAAAGATACCCCATGTCCAAGGGCAAAGGAGAAGCCTCAGAAAGATGGTAGGAGGGGCGAAATTGCATTTAGAATCAAACCCCATACTCACCAGAGATGCTCGGAAGGCTCAAACAAAACCTTGTGCACACCAGAACCCAGGGACCCCACAAGAGACTGAGCCAGACCTGCCTCCTAGAGAGGCACAGGTCAGCAGTGGCCTGCCCCAGGGACCTGAGCTCTGGGTGCAGCAGACCTGGGAGGTACAGCATGTGAGCCCCACCATAGAGCCACCAAGCAGACAACCCACAAACTGGAGAACAATTATATCAAAGAAGTTCTCGCACTGTTGTGAAAGTTCTGGGGCCCAGAACAGATTTCCAAACCTGGGGATCCGGCAAAGGGACTAATTGCACTCATCTTATATGCTAGCAAAATAATGCTCAAAATTCTCCAAGCTAGGCTTCAACAGTACATGAACTGAGAACTTCCAGATGTTCAAGCTGGATTTAGAAAAGGTAGAGGAACCAGAGATCAAATTGCCAACATCCACTGGATCATAGAAAAGGCAAGAGAATTTCAGAAAAGCATCTACTTCTGCTACACTGACTACTCTAAAGGCTTTGACTATGTGGATCACAGCAAACTGCCAACTAAAAAAGATGTACAACTGGAGAGCTGCGAGTTGAGTTTTATCTGGGGCAAAATGGGGACTGCAGCCCAGGAGGCAGCATCCCAAATAGGTCTGAGAGACTTCTCTAAAGTGGCCATGGAGGAAAGTCATTATATAAGGTTTTGGTGAAGGGGGAGTTCAATACCATAAAGCACGCATTTTACAAAAGGTTTTTTTTGTTAGTTATGAGGATCTGATATCACCATGAAGGGATTTAGTGCTTCTGTAGATGTAAGGAGATGCAAGGATTGAGATAATAAAATCTGTTCCTAAAACCATCCAACTATCTAAAGACCTGTCCCACCAGATTCCCTGGAGCACAGAGTGCCTCACTCCATCCTGAACTCCCTCAGGGGTTGTTGAAGGTCAACAGCTATAGCAGCAAGGGATTCAATCTCCATGGCAGATGGCAAATGCCTCTGTTGTCAGCCATTGGCAATGCTCCTGGTAAGTGCCAATTTGTAGTCAAGAAAACTGTGGAAAATTCTTGAAGGGATGGGAATACCAGACCACCTTATCTGCCTCCTGAGAAATCTGTATACAGGTCAAGAAGCAACAGTTAGAACTGGACAGGGAACAACAGACTGGTTCCAAATTGGGAAAGGAGTACATCAAGGCTTATATTGTCACCCTGCTTATTTAACTTACATTCAGAGTATATCATGCTAAATGCCAGGCTGGATGAAAAACAAGCTGGAATCAAGATTGCCGGGAGAAGTATCAATAACCACAGATATACAGATGACACCATCTTTATGGCAGAAAGCAAAGAAGAGCTAAAGAGCCTCTTAATGAAAGTGAAAGAGGAGAATGAAAAAGCTGGCTTAAAACTGACCATTCAAAAAACTAAGATCATGCCATCCAGTCCCATCACTTCATGGCAAATAGATGGGGAAACAATGGAAACAGTGACAGATTTTATTTTCCTGTGCTCCAAAATCACTGTGGATGGTGACTGCAGCCATGAAATTAAAAGATGCTTACTCCTTGGAAGGAAAGCTATGACCAACCTAGACAGCATATTAAAAAGCAGACATATTACTTTACCAACAAAGCTCTGTCTAGTCAAAGCTATGGTTCTTCCAGTAGTCATGTATGGATGTGAGAGTTGGTCCATAAAGAAAGCTGAGTGCCAAAGAATTGATGCTTTTGAACTGTGGTGTTGGAGAAGACTCTTGAGAGTCCCTTGGACAGCAAGGAGATCCAACCAGTCCATTCTGAAGGAGATCAACCCTGAATATTCATTGGAAGGACTGATACTGAGGCTCCAATACTTTGGCTACCTGATGTGAAGAGCTGACTCACTGGAAAAGACCCTGATGCTGGGAAAGATTGAAGACAGGGGGAGAAGGGGATGACAGAGGATGAGATGGTTGGATGGCATCACCAACTCGATGGACATGAGTTTGAGCGAGCTCCAGGATTTCGTGATGGACAGGGAGGCCTGGCCTGCTGCAGTCCATGCAGTCACAAACAGTCAGACACAAACAAGCTACTGAACTGACCGACCAAGTGAGGAGCAATTGAAACCAAGTCCACACAGATTGGAACTAGGGGTTTTTCCCCCACTCCCTGAGGGCATCTCATGACCATCAGCCATCTGTGTCAGCAAAAGGCAGTCTTTAAATTTTCCTGAAAAAAAGCTAAATGGGGACTCATCTGATTTGGTGCATTCCTTGTGAGTCAGGCTAAAGCTCAGTCACTCAGAAAAAGGGAAGGGGTAGGACTGTGGGCCTAAGCAGGAGCTAGCAAAATGGTGGCAGAGTGGTTCAGCCACATATCATGGGATGGAGAATGACTGAGTCAGGTAGTCTGTTTAGATGTGGTCCTGAAAGACAGCAAAAGCCCTAGGGCCAATCAGGGTAATGTAGACACCATTCCAGAAAGGCCAATAGTGATTGCGATTGGCCTTAAAGGTTGAGAAAACTTCCTTAGCTACTCCAAATATATCTGGTCAGGAGGCAGCCTGTATCATTAGTGACTGGTTCCTACAGGACTCCTGGTGAATGTTGGTGAACGGTTGGTTCGATGCATGCACGGATGGATGGATGAGTGGATTGTTGGATGTATAGTTAGTTCCAGTAATTCTGACAAAATTTCTCTGGTGAGAACTTAAAGCAGGATTTGTTTAAGCCATTGGGCCAAACGGGCTTCCCTGGTGGCTCAGAGGTTAAAGCGTCTGCCTGCAATGTGGGAGACCTGGGTTTGATCCCCGGGTCAGGAAGATCCCCTGGAGAAGGAAATGGCAACACACTCCAGTACTCTTGCCTGGAGAATCCCATGGATGGAGGAGCCTGGTGGGCTGCAGTCCACGGGGTCACAAAGACTGAGCGACTTCACTTTCACTTTCACTTGGGCCAAACTGGGTATTCACTTTGATGAACAGCTCCTTCTACATGATAAGGCTAATGGTGAGATTCACTACATCTGACTCTGTAGGTACGTGGTGGTCTAAGCCTCATGAGGCTGCCTTGAGGAAGTGACAACTTACTGGAAATCTGAAGGCTGAGTAGAAATTAACCAGGGTAAGAAGGAGAAGGGCATTTCAGGCAGAAGGCATAACCCAGCATACCTGTGGTGCAGGGGGAACAGCAGGTCCAGGTGAGCCTCTGGAAGGAAGCTGGTCTGGACAGAGGCAAATCGGAGTTATGGGCAAGGTGGGGTGGGAGAGGCAGGCCAGTCCAGAGTCTGCAGGCAAGCTCAGGGCTTTGTTCTGAATCCTAGTAACTGGCTGTGTGTCCTCTCATTCGCCCTTACTCCCTGTCAGCTCCCTTGTGTTTATGCTAGGGTGTCCCTCACCTAATAAGAACCACAGTTTCTTCCACCAGCCCTCTGTGTTTAGGATTATAGTAGCTTCCCTGGTGGCTCAGATGGTAAAGCGTCTGCCTTCAATGAGGGAGACCCGGGTTCGATTCCTGGGTCAGGAAGATCCCCTGGAGAAGGAAATGGCAATCCACTCCAGCACTCTTGCCTGGAAAATCCCAAGGACGGAGGAGCCTGATAGGCTGCAGTCCATGGGGTCACAAAGAGTCGGACACGACTGAGCGATAATTCACATAATTCACATAAAGAATTTCAGCTATGGTGTCAAGTTACAGGCAGCCTTAAATAAGGATAAAAATGAAGTGATGGTTCTTGAGAATGAGGGAAATGGATGCTCCACCTTGAACAAAAAGGAAGGATTGAGATATATAATCAGATATTTCCCTATGATATATTTGACCAAGGTAAACGCAGTGCCCCTCTCATCAGTCAGCAAACTACCAATCTGAAGTATCCAAACGTGTGCACTGAACTCTTAACAGATTTAGAATCTGAAACTGGAATTCCTTGGCAAGTTGGGGTGGCTCTGTTATAAGGCAGGGAATGTACAGATTGTGTAGAATGTTATATCCTCCACGGTGGCTTGCATTAAGTAGGTGCAATAACTGATAATAAATACTAAGTTGACTTGTAGGACACTGACAGCCATTGTATAATCAGTGAATGCAGACATTAAGGAGCATGTTCTGGGACTCTTGTCAAGGAGTGGCACCAAGTTGTGAAGAGCACTAGCTGAGGTTCATGAAGACAGTATTCTGGTTCTTACTCTGGCTCCGGCATAAAGGAGATTTTGGCCCCTAGACAACTCTTTCAAACCACTATAAGCCTCACCTTCATTGTTAAATATGACAAAATCACCTTCTTAAGTATGTGACTTAAATTTGCCTTAAGAAGAAAGATGCAAGTTAAATATCATCAAAACTATCTGAAAGATGGCTGAGGAAAAAAATGCCTGAGGAGGGCACATGGCTGGAGCTTGACACACTGCACCATCTCTTACCAAGTCCAACGGTGCCAATTTCTCTCCCAGTGTCGGACAGAATTGCTGTTGACTCAACTGATGAAGCTGTTGGCCTGCATTCAGAAGCCATGTTGTAAACAAGGAATGTACCCTCTCTTTAAACACTGGAACGACATTTTAGCAAGGTGAGATGCTTCCTGGGAAGTGCCTGGTTCTGACTGAGGTAACACTGCCACATGTATCTCTCCAATTTCCCCAACTGCTGTTCCTGCATCTGCTAAGAGAAGCAAGTGATACCACCTCATCCCTGCCTGCCTCAAAAGCATTCTATGAGGATAACCTGTATATGCATTACAGAAACCTTTACAAAGTCCAAGTCAGTGGGGAAAATCTCCAAGATCAATGTCATGTCAACACTAAGTTTTATGCAGCCAATATTTACAATAAGGCAGTATCACATATGACAGAATCCTAGGGATACAAGTGGTCTTAGAAGAATCCTCACTTTTCAAAAAGGTGACCCACTACATGTTGCACTCAGACATTTTTCCATTAATGACTTAATATCTGCTTCTTCAGGACTGCCATTCACTGTCTTAGTAATGTCTTTTGCAGCCACAAAAAATTAGTATTCTTGCTTATGACAACACTTCAGATATTCAAGGGCGGCAGCTGTGTCTCCTCTCCTCATAGCACATGGGTACCAAAGCTCTCATTCACCATCCCAGACACCTGCCTGCACATACACAAAATTTATTTACCAGCATCCCTGTCACAGGGTGGGGCTTTCCAGGTGCAGCTAGTGGTAAAGAACCCGCCTGTCATTGCCGGAGACATAATGAGATGTGGATTCGATCCCTAGGTTGGGAAGATCTCCTGGAGAAGGGCATTGCAACCCACACTAGTAATCTTGCCTGGAGAATTCCATGGACAAAGGAGCCTAGTCAGCTAGGGTCATAAAGAGTCAGACATGACTAAAGCAACATAGCATAGCATAGCCATTATAGGGTGGGCAGGGTCTTGCCTGTGCGTGAGCTTCCTTGAATGCAAGAAATTCATTTCTGGTATGGAATAATGGCTGCAAAGCCGGAGTAAACATATTGGGCTACAGGCTGAAGATCCTTTTCTTAAATAAAAAATTCAGATGTGTGCATTTTTTACTCATAGAGAACACGGACAAAAAAAGAAAAAAGAAAAGAAAAGAATTCACCATAAGAAAAACAATTTCTGAAGTCCCCCACCCTTTTAAATATTTGAAATGTTTCCAGGGATTGTGTTTGGTTCCTGCATGCATGCCATCTCTGGAATTCAGTTTTCAAGGGCCCAGACTGAACAGAATTGAGATACGGGGATTTATTTATGTTTTCTAATGGCCATAGATAATCAAGAATGTCACAGTTATTTCTCAGGAGCATTATAACCTGGTGAACCCATTAACTTCAACACAAGTAAGCCTAAGAACAGACCAAGTCATCTCCCTAACGGCTCTAACAGCTCCTGAACAAATGGAATCCCCTGCATGTTCCTAATTCCATGGTTCTTAAAAGACCATGGCTGAGTAATTCTACTTGTGACACAACTCTGTTAACTATCCTGATCACTTTCTGAGCCTTATAATGACTAGGATGCATAGCACATACCATCTGAGATACACACTGTGAAATCTGTTCATGGTTTTTGCTAAGAGTTGACAAGTTTAAAAATACCTTGTAGGAAAATTACTCATGGTTGTGGAGGAAGATGGGAGAAAAGTGCCAAATGAGCTTTTAATGAGGACTTCTCAGTGTGAACATATGTAAAAAGAACCTTTGGATAGAGGCATTGTGATAAACAAAAATGATCCAGCTAAGCTCTCAAGAAAACTTACAGGTACAAAATCGTGGTGTTTACATGTACAATGAACAGCTTATTCATGAAGAACCAGCTTGGTTCCCCAGAAACATTTCAGCTAGACAAAACATACCAACACATTAGTCATAAATATAGTTTTATTATTATAATATTTCATAATCTAAAAACCTTTATTTAAAATCTGGGAACAGAATATTCCAACTTCCATACAACAAAATGACCCTGCAGAATACTGGAAAACAGTGTCTAAGTAGTCTGAACTTTTCAGTTAAGAATCTGTAACCTAGTTTGGGAAAACAGAATGAAAGCAAGTTGAAACAAAATACTTCCTCCTTACAAAACAAATAATAAAATTAGATCCATTCTTCAGTTTAAACTCTAACATGTTTTCCTAGAAAACTTTGGTGATTTCTTAAAAAGACCAACTCTGAGGTTGACTACCCATGAGGACAAAGAATGCATTTAAAAATAACACCCAAGTGGGACATGGCACAAGGCTCAGGCCATGGCAGGTAAATGGGATATCCCTTAGAATGAGGTGGCTCGCATGTTTCAAAACCAAATTTATGTCTCTAAGGAAGCACAATATACATAATGCATTTCCTTATATAAGGATCAGAATTTAGTTACAACTTAAAAAAATTTTAATATAATAAACCTTCAAATCATTTGTCTTGTATAATGTACACAGAGTAGATAGGACATTATGGTGCTTTCTGAAGATCACTGGGTACCACTGTCAAAGAGACCTGTTATGCCCTCAAGGCATAGTAAATGAAAACTGAAAACGTAAGTTACATTAAATAAAATGGGAAAAAAATCTGGCTTATACTACCTTTAAAAGCAAACCACTGTCATTACACACACACATTATGGGACAAAGAGCATGCAATACAACAAACCAGTCAAATTTTTAGTATGTAAAAGGTGAGTGCAATCATGGTATAAACATCAATAATAAATAACCTTGGAAGAAGTTAATTCTCCAAATAAATAGTTATTTTTAACATTACAGTTTTTACCATGTCATCCTAACAGTAATATCCACAGCAATGTTTTTTATCACTTGATAGCTGCCTATACACAAGTGAAGGGCCTATCCCCATGAGTTGAAAGTCAAGTGAAGATTCAAAAATCAACAGTTTCACTATGATAGGCTCAAAGTATTTGTATAAATTACACTTTTCAATTTACTGGCATTTAACGTAATTGTTTTGTTACCTGTTTTTAATGCACTGCTAATCTGATGCTTATTGCAGTAACAATCATAATCCTACTAATGTTAATTAGGTTAAGCTTTAATTTCTAAAATCAGAGAATTCAATTTACATGAACATACATAGTTTAAAAATCACCCACCACAAACATACAGCTTTTTCATGAGTATTTAAAAATAAATTGTTAATATACTTGACATATACATTTTGTATTTGTTATATATATATATGTATATAGTTGTGGACATAACTGTTGTTTCCAAAGGAATGTCAGCACTTATAAACTCTGCAGGAGACCTGATGATATTGCTAAATTTTAAAAACTAACACAGAAATTTATTCTTGAAGAAAACTATAAAGCAGGAGGTTCATGACAGATGGTTCTTTATGGAAACAAAGGCCATTTTAGGGAGGCAGAGAGATGATTTCAGATTCTGGATCCCACATGCATTGTTTATTTCAGAAATCACTTTAGAAAGCCATATACAACAAATACATCAGACACTCGGCTGAAAGGTAAGAAAGTGTATTTTAGTCATAAAATGGCACAGAAGTAGCAAGAGATGGAAAAGTCAGGCCAGCAAGGAGAAAGGCATGCCTATAACTGACAGAGAGGCTGCTAACAAACCACCCCTCCCCCCACCACCCCAGGGGAGCAGGTCTTAGGAAAGAGCTGAGTAACATCTGTGGTCTCCTGGATGGCTCGCAATGCACTAAATGTGTAGTCCACGGGTATCCAACCTTTCTGACCCTGAACTGCCGACAGGTGCTGAGCATAAGGGTTTTACTGTTCTCCCCAACCTCAGCAGTAGAAGCAGCTATTAAGATAGAGGCTGACAGCACAGTCTTAGAGTGCAGAATACTCAGCCAAGGAAGAAAGCAGAGAGGCACCAAAATAAGGAACATCCAGGGAAACAGAAAACCTGAATCGAACAAACTGGAAAACAGTCTGTCGAGATGACAACTGACGTCTAACGGAATGAGTTCTTGAAGCAACCCAAACACTGGAATCTCGATTAACCAGAATTTTCAGGGAAACAAGAAGCTTTATTTTGGAGGCTCCCCAATTAATTGACAGTGAGGTTAAAAACAAAAATATTTTTATTTCATAGAACTTTACTGGGCCAATTATTTTAAGAGCTGGAGCTAGCTTCATTTTACTAAAACTTTGGAATAAGACTGATTTCATTATTTTAAAAACAATTCTGTAATCTGCCTCCTGCTTCCAAAAGGGACTTGTAAAAAAGCCTGGTTCACCAAGATTCCCATTTGTTAAATTCTGGTTAATCCAGGTCAATGCCCACATTGACATGAAATATGTTTTATGAGGCAGTGTGTCCAAAAGGACACTACTGATGCCCCCTAGGACATATTTCCCAAAGCCCAGTGATGTGGTCCAGAACCACCCCCCCCCTTTAGATGATGTTCACAATGGCTGTCGGCTTTTTCTTGGCCATTTTGGGTCTGATGTTGCCTTTCCGGCCAAACCCCAGAGGCTCCCCTTTCTTTGCTGGTCTGCAGAGTTCCCTTGGCGACTCGGACTGCTCATGCAGGGCCTTAGCAGGCTGCATGCTGGCTCTGTCATCCTTGGCTTTTTTCATCCTTCCCTTTGGATGGAAATGGGTCTTGAGATCAGGGTGGTTACACACAGAATGCAGGTGCCCTCGGCTTCTACAGATGGTTGTGGGAGGAGGTAGATAAGCAGAAAGATTTAAGTCCTTAAAGGAATAAAAACTACTCAGGGCACAATCACTTCTACGTGCTAAGGTGGCAATAACGCTACCAGTAAAACAAGTAATATATTGTATACTGATTCTTTTCCTTCCACATTGACACGATGGCCTTCATGAAAATGATCTCATGATACTAAATTCCCAGGGAGATATTACTAGTCTTATTTACCAGTGATAGAACCTGAGGCACAGAAAACCTAAATGACTATTGAGGGTAACACACAGTGGTCTATGGAGAAGATGAGACCAGACCCTATACCTTTTGACTATTTAAGTGACTTCTAGGTGATTCACACAAATCTGTAGTACAGCTATCATAAAGTATATGATTCACAGTATAAATTTATGTATAAAAAAATATATATATATCAGTGTGCAAACTACATTAATAGCACTATGACTACACGATAGCACAATACGAGAAAGTTCTATCACACAACACTTTAAAAAGGCTCCTGTAGTACTATCATACTGCCGTATACTCATAGACCATTAGCATAAAAGTCACATCCACATTTTTAGAAAGGCAAATAAGCAGGTAAATTTTCACCTGAAGCTCTCAAAAAACATTTGTATTATAGATAGCATAAGAAGTGCAACAGGAAGGCATTGATCAAATGGTCTAAGTATAAAAAGATATACATACAGGCATTTGGGCTTCCTATTTGAGGAGATATCTGTAAGCTGAAGGAAAAAAAATAAGACAAAATATTACTTTCACTTAAAGGTTGGGTTTGGTTTCATAAAAATCCTCCTTATGTTTTTAAGAAACTGTATTCCCATTAAGGAAGCCAGTGACTGTTATCAGGAGCACAGCCCATGGCACCATCCATCACTGCAGTGAACAAGAACAGTTCGTGCTCAGCTCTGCTTACTCAGGAAGCCTCTCTGGCTCCCTGTCCTCAGAATTCCAAGAAGCCAGTATCAGCAGATCTCAAAAATTTCGAAAAGTTAAACAGCCCCTCAAGAGAACAACATTTGAAGAAACATGTTTTTAAAAACTGGAATGATGTGCCATTGTTTCTTGATTGATTCAGGCTGTATTTGCAGCTAATTTACACAGCTATGACTGGTCACAGTGTATCAACTAAAGGGAAAATTGACACAAAATATTTATTGCCTAAAATACATCATTTCTAAAATGAGAGCACACGGAAACCCAACTCCACAACTGTCCTGGGCCATCTATCATTGAGATAATTTTCCACTCTCAATGAGATATCTGCATGCACTTTTGTGGCTGGGCTCAGAATACCATTTGCAGAATAAATTGATAATTATCATTTTGTGTTCCAGATGTCACCAAACACTTTATAGGCAAGTGTATTTTCAGTGTATTCCCAAGCTTCAGTTCCCAACCTCCCGCATGCAGCCTTCAGCTAAAAGAAGCGCTGTCACATTAACAGGCAGATTGACAGAGAGGGTGACAAAGAGAATGTGGAGAAAGGGCCATGTTGGCCCAGTATGGCCAACATCCACCCCCGCTATACTCAAGTCACCCAAAAAACCAAGCCTGACACAGCAGGATCTTCCTCCAAGTTTTCTGTATGCAGCTTAAGCCGTAGACAGCGGCAAATCAGAAAGGTTTCTTAAACAGACTTCTTGGTGCCCAAGAAGGTGAGATGGAATTCCTGCCTTCTGCCTTGGGACACAATTGAATGTTACATTATTGCCAACCCTGTCCACGCTGGCTGGGTTTGGCATGGGATTAGTAAATGTAAACAGAAAAAGGCACCTTCCTTGCATGAGGGTCCTGAGGTCTTGTAATATACAAAGAAGGGGGAACAGATGGCTCCAGCAAACACCTGACTGGCAGCTTCTGGGAACCCTGGAGACATCAGCATTTCTACTCTCTTTCCTCCAGTCTGCCCATGCCCCCTGCTCCAATCAGCTGGGCTCCTTGAATGGATTTCAGTGTCTCTATAAACTGTAAAAATGTACAGGGTTTTTCTTCCTTTAAATACTTTCCCACTTAAAAAAGTCATTATTATTGAGATATAACAAAATGTTTTCAACTTTATGTGTGTATGTAAACATATACTGTGATGATTTGCTGCATATGGGTACATAATTCCCTTTGGAATTTTATTCAAAAGTATGTGTGTGTGTGTGTGTGTGTGTGTGTGTGTGTGTGTGCGCGCGCGCGCGCGCGTGCACGCCTCCATGTACACACATATACATGCTCCCTTACTGGGGAAAAGGCCAACAGTGATCTGACGGATTATGAGGTTTGTGGGTGGAGGTGGTGCCTGTTATCACAGGCACCAAAGAACTTCCTTTGCTCTCCTCCCTGTGAACACAAGAGGCCAGTGTTCCTTCTGGATCCACAGCTGTAGGCAGATGGAAATGCTCTTCCCACTCAGTCAATCCACCTACCTCCATTTTTTCCTGGTCCAACTACTCTGTCTTTTTATTTAGGGAGAGAAGGGTGTGACGATGGGTATCAAGAGAGGCCCTGGTCAATATTTCTGGTTGAAAAAAATATAAATAACCTTATACTGAGAGCCAATCTAAGTACTTCTAAAACACAAACATGGTGTCTCAGGTTATAACAGGTTTTGGGAAACTGGAAACCTAGCCCTCCTCCAATTTTGCTCTCTGTATATACCCAACTTCTTAGGCCAAAACCATGAATTTGTTGTTGACTCCTCAGTTTCCCTCACCAGCTAAATCTAATCCTTCATCCAGGCCAACTGGTCCTGTCAATTCTCCTCCAAGAACATACCCTATACTTTTTACTTCTACTTTGGCTCTATCTGAGCTGCTGCCCCCTCTCACCGGCCACAACATAACCCATCTCTTATTCTTGCATCCCTCCATCAGTTCCCCCAGAGAAGCAGAGTGATTCAGCTAAAACATAGATCTGCTGCTAAGTCGCTTCAGTCGTGTCCAACTCTGTGCAATCCCAGGCTCCGCCGTCCCTGGGATTCTCCAGGCAAGAACACTGGAGTGGGTTGCCATTGCCTTCTCCAATGCATGAAAGTGAAAAGTGAAAGTGAAGTTGCTCAGTCGTGTCCAACTCTTAGCGACCCCATGGACTGCAGCCCACCAGGCTCCTCTGTCCATGGGATTTTCCAGGCAAGAGTTCTGAAGTGGGGTGCCATTGCCCTTCCAGTGGTTTTCCCTATGTGTGATGGAACAGATCCACACTCCTTACATGACCAAGAAGCTCCTGCTTAATCTGGACCCCTCCCGCCTTTCCAACTTATCTCCTGCCTCTCAAATGTGCCAAGCTTATTCCCTCCTGAGGCAGCTGCACTTCCTATTTCTCTGCCTAGAATGTTCCACTTCCAAATTTTCCAGAACTGCCTCTTTGCCATTCAGGTCACCATGCAAATGCTGCCTTCTCAGCGGGGCTTTTCTCGAAAGATTTTTGCTAAAGCTAAAGTGACCATCTCAAACATGTCATCTTACTTTTTTCTTCATAGTAGTTATTCACTATACGGAATTATCTTCCTTATGTGTTTGCTTATTGAATGTCCCTCCTCCCTGAGACCAGGGACCTCATCGATCTCGTTCACAGCAGTTTCATCAGCACCCAGTAAGCACTGCGTCCCCAATAAATATGGTAAATGAATTACTGCTAGCACTAATTTAGCAACCTGCAGGAAATAAATACAATGCTTAAAATAAGATTATCCAAGCTATTTCATGACCTTCTATTTGAGCAGGTCTGTGAGTAATTCTGGCAGATGGTATATTAGGTCACTTTGTGTCTAATTCGACAGCATGTTTCAGAGCATACAGACAAATTATCTGAGTAAGCACATTGCATTTTTAGAAATCAGCCAGGTGAAAAAGAACATAAATGCTCAAGGGGATTAATGCTGAAACATTATTTTAGAAAAGGTGCTAATTGTGAGGGGGAAGGAAATTTTTCTAGTGCACAAAAGAATCTTAAAGCTAGAAAGAATCGAGGTACACATCAATCTAAAGATGCCATTACTCTCTGGAGGGGTAATGAGAAAAAGAGGGAAGAGGAGAGAGGGAGGGAGGGAGGCAGAGAAGAAGGGAGATGTTGGCCACGCTGTTTCTGCAGAGCAGCCTTGGTGGAAATGGGGAGAGCAGGCCAGGCTGGGGATGGCATTCCCCATGGTTCTGGAGGAGGGAGTTTAAGTGCTGGGAGTTCAAAGTTCTGCTCCATCCTGGGGTGCACCCGGGCAAGAAGCTCTCCCAGACAGAGCTGAGGCTCCAGAGGCCTGCACCTTCTCTAAGCTGGACCAAACAGGTTACTACAGATATGACCCATAGCTTATCCTGCTAAAAGCTTCCAAGTTCTTCCATGGCCAGATGGAGTAGTTAAATTACATCAAAGACGTGGTAAATGTATTTTATCATGTAAAATAGACTAAGTTAAAAGGAAAAATTATTTTAGGATTCGTAGACTGTCTCATAACATGGCACATTATGGCCCAAAGTAGAGTTGAGAGGACTATATGTGAAAACAGGGAAAACCACATCTGCCCATTCTTTCGGAAATCAAGCATCTCATCCTTGACACCTCTCAGGGTGATGTGTCCTCCCTCCAAAGTCAGCTTACCTCGCTCCAGCCTGATCATGCCCTACTTACACACAGCTCTCATTTCTAAATTCCCACTCAATCTCAACTGTATTTTATTTGATTTAAGTTCTTTCCTATGTGGATTAAATCTGAAAAAGGCAGATGGTGACATGTTTGGGACGTAAAGAACAAAAACATAAAAATTCACTATTACATGTCCTACCATATTTGCACGTACATGTATACATATATTTATGTGTACATGTGTGCATATATACATCATGTGTACCTACACACACATATAATTTATATCTATACATTTGACTACAAGAGCTGGGATGCTGTTTGACTTTTGATTATGTGATACAGTAGGTAAGAACTAATGACTGGCTATGTCTTTTAAAAGGTGTTCAGTTTCCAAGCTGGAAAAGTAAAGTGAGCAGAGGAAGTGAACATAGAGATACAAATAAAGGCAAGAACTAATGGGCTTCCTTTCTTTCTCCTTGCCTTCTCTTATTTTCTCTTTCTTTAAGAATTCTTAATTTTGTACAATAAAAATTTATACATTTCGTAGCTCTGCATTACTTATAAGCCTAAGTACTGAAAATATTATGGCTACATTTTAATTTTAGAACTCCTAACCACCAAAGTCAGGTGATGGTCAGAGACTCTGAGAAGTTTAAAGCCCTTATAGAGCGTCTAGTCCAACTGCTCCATTTTATAGGAGAATGAAGAGCCCAGGAAGACCAGCTGTCTCCCCCAGTCAGAAGCAGGGTGGGAATGGTCTGGAAGCCAGGCGAGCTGACCGAACATCTGGTCTCCATGATCTCATGCCACACCCCCCTCCTGAGAGAGGGCAAAGTGGAAGGAGGAGGCAGGGAAGAGCTCAGAGTGTCCCTCTGTCTATAACTGGACTCTCGTAGTTTCCCAAGGAGGTGACTAGGGAACCAAGGAGGGGGATAAAGCTTCCTTCTCAGGAGACCACAGACACCCGCCCAGAAAATAACAAATACATCAGGTAGCTAAAACTGCTTTGATGACAGTTGCCGAAAGCTCACAGGCATAACACACTGACTTCCTTCCAATCAACTTTGTTCTTGACTGCTTGCACAGTTGTTTGCACAGGGGCTTGCACAACTGCACAGCTGTAAGGCTGAGTGAATGTTACTACAGTAAGCGCTGTGTAAGTCTTCATTTCTTCCCTTCCTCCTTGCCTCTGTACTTTCCAGCTATCTGTGTCTCTCCCTATGGTCTTCCTTCTTTCATTTCACTCCTTGTTTATTTAATCATGTTTCCTGTTAAATCTTGGCTTCCAGACTGCTCAGCCTAAATTTTTCAATCAACCAACAGCAACCTTACTAATCTTTTGGTTAGCATAAATGTTTCCTATTTTTCTTTTCCTCATTTCGGGGTTAGTAAAAGAATTATTTTTAAATCTTCTGAGAAGATGGTAAGCGTAAATAAAATTCAATTGATAATGAAAATGTTATAAATAAACCACTTTAGGTTTTCAAAAATCCATTCTTTGGCTTTGTTGTTTATACCATCAAGGAAACTGTATAGACGGTGAATGTGACCACCCACATCCCTCATCTGAAGTGTGCTTATTTGTAAACCACCCACCTCCCACCCACCCTCCAAAGAGACCAGGCAACCTTGATCAAGCCACTTATGACAGGTGGGCCTTCATCTATACTCAGGGTTCTCATTTGGGCTCTGGGGGTTTCTTAAGTCCCTGCTACCATATGTAAAATTGTATGCAAAATCCTATTATAGAATACCATTTGGGAATTTTGCTTAATCTTTTTGAAAATCTACTTAAAGAATGTTTCACCTACAGAGACTTCCAACAAGGGGGACTTCCTATTAAGGGGGGAAAAAGTGATTAAATCTTTCGCTAACTATGAAGCATGAAGGTTTTCAGATGATTCCTTGACGAGCTCAAAAACAGAATAATATTAACAGCTTCCTATCCACCTGACACATAATTGGGACAAATGATTTCTTTGGATACTTCAAACTGTTAAGCTGCAACATAAAAGTATTTCTACCACCTCAGCTTGATGTGGAGCTGGAGGTGAAGACCTGGAGACTGTGCATCCAGGGCCTCACTTACTCCCAGGTGTCCTAGACGCACCTGTATCACTTCCGCAACACAGGTGTGGCTGGGGCAATGCTTTCAAATGATGCCTAGAAAATTCCTGCAAGTCATCCCCCAGCACGCTTTTCTTCTGCCCTTGACCCCACTTGACGCATCACGACCCTGACACCGGCCTGCAGGACTCACCGCGTGCTCACGGGAGTCCCCGCAGAGGCCGGCCCTCTGCTGGCTGTGATAGTACTCCAGCTGCTTTTCCGCTAGCTCGACCCGGTGCAGCAGATTCTCTATGAAGTCCTGGAGCCGAGCTTTTCCTTGAACCTCCTTCTCAGCTGCTGTTTCCAGGAAATGGTTGAACGTAACCACCTCTCTGCAAGGCAAAAATGTCAGAACACAAAATGGAGGACTGAGACAGGAATTCATTCATTCAGTGAATATTTACTGAGAGCCTACTCTGTGTCAGGCACTGCCCTAGATGGTATGGCCACAGCCATGATGAAAGACATGAAATTCCATGTTAGTGATTGCATTGAGAGGTTGCATTTTAGTGGAAGACAGTCACTATAAAATAAACATATGTGTCAGTAGGTGACGAGTGCTAAGGAGGAAATGGAAACTGGGTGCAAGGGACAGAGAGTGACCAAGGAAGGAAGGGAATAAGTGATACTGTAGACAGCAAAGACATCCACCTTTTGGATGGGGCAGCATTTGAATGGACACCAGGAAGCAAGCACAGCCGTGAAGACAGCTGGGAAGAGTAAGCCAGGTCCTCGCTGGGAAGACGCAGAATGGTCTCAGGTACAGAGCAGAGCGGGGAAGCGGGGGACAGCTGAGGCCAGGACCAGGTAAGGTCTCCCAGGTCAGCATGAGGACTCCAGATTTTATTATGAGATGGGAAACCACTGGCCGCTTCTGAGAAAAGTTCTGTCCTGTATTTTAAAAGTCTGGCTATTAGGGAAGAAAAGACTATAGGTAGGGAAGTATGGAAGCAAGATGCCACACTGAGCACCAGAGCATATAGAATAGTATATGTCCAACAGTATATTTTGAGCTAAGAATGAAACAGTCCAAGAACTGCCATCTTGAGGTAGATCCAAGGTATGTTGGGGAAGCTATTATAGCTGACATAGAAGAAGCAATGTGCAGGCTGCCCCTCCCTAAAAAGTTGAGCAAAATACCTTCATCTACATAATTCATTGTGATTCACAAATCCAGAAAAATTTTAATAACTATATTACTATTTTATATCTTATTTCTAATGCAAGTATGGAAATAATACTTCCCTGAGTTACAACTAAAGAAGTTGTTTATTAAAAATTCAAACACATTAAACATATAATGAAAATATCACCTAAAATCCCATTAACCCAAGACCATCACTACTTACATTTGGTAATTGTCCTCACAAACATCTCTACAAATACACACACACACTAATCAGCACTACCAGTAGGTATATAGTATCACAATTTCTCATTTGATTTGCTTCACCCAATAAGAAATCATGAAGACCTTTTTGGCCATCCTCTTTGTATGTTTTGTCACACCCACTGGAGCAAATGAATTCAATAATTTCACTACCTGTTGGATACAATATTTATGTGTCTTTGAACTCTCAACCTTCAAGGAGTGGGCCCTCATTTTTCCGACCATGTTCTACTCATGCAGAACCAAGATTCTAAAGAATCTGATCATTGTCCCCTAAACCTTTTCCATTTTAGATTAACAAATCCTATTTTTTTAAAATCTAACCTCAGGCATTTGTTCTAGTCAATTAAATTCTATTCCTTCTCTGAATCTTCTCAGCCTCTACTTGATTTTTATTTTCTGCTAAGCTCCATAATTTCTTGAGAGTAAAACTTCATGGATGGTCAGCTCAGGAAGTCATAGTTTCACAGGTCTTTGCCAAATAATTGGTGGTGACTTCCAATTCCTTTATTTTGTACAACTAGTCAGGAGGCCACTTTTACAATTAGTAATGATTTTTCTCTCACAAATACATTACATCATATTTTGCCATACTGAAAAGTTTCTGACACTTCCTACAGAGTCAAGCATCTCTGCAAAACTTTCAGAATTATATATTTATACAAACAGAAAAGAGACTGGTTCTAACAATGATTCACTCCAAAAACTGCTCATCAAACTTGTTCTAGTTTCCTATCCAGATCAAATATAAACTCAGAGCCCATAAGAATTCCATTATCTTTCAGTAGCTAAGAAGTATTCACATATAAGAAGTAAGAGTCCTTTTGGAAAGTTCTCTTTTGTAATTAAGTTCCAATTTTATTTCCAGATGTTTCCCTATGAGCCCTGAATAGAAGATGTACACTTTCCAAGCTGTTCAAGCCACAGAGAGATGCCAGTTGTCAAGTTCTGCTGTCACTTGCCTTTGCTCTGCCTCCTAGGTGAGTCACAAAACCCTAACCAGCAGCAAAACAGGGAGGGTCCATTCAGGTGTCACATGCAGCCAGCCCTGTGATGGTCCTCAGTTATAGGAGAGAAACTTTGGATGGAACATCTTCATATGGCTCAAAAGCACCACCAAAAACAAAGCCCAGGAAATGGCTACTCCTTCCTCTTTCCAAAATCAAGGCTTCAATTTATGTGGAATCAAGCCTGTAATAAAGAGCCCTCTAGATAGAGAGTGATATTCAGGATAACTGACTCTTGAAGCATCTCCACACTGGTACTAAAAGGAGAAACCACCAGAAACCCACAACCCTCTTGCTGACCAAAACCAAAAACGTAGAAAAAAGAGCCAGTGTATTTTTTCAGCTTATTTTGGTTTAAATATTTACTATATTTATCTCATTACAGAAGTATTTCACATTTATTATGAGAAATATAAAAAGTGATCTGTGGAAGACCCAACTGAGCAGAAGCTCAGTCACCTTTTTGCTTTAACTCCATCATTCAATACACAACACATGATACTCAATAAATATTTATCATAATCAATGTTTAAAAAGGACAAAGAAGAAACAAAATGTAACCCATAGTCCCATAACCCAGAAGCCACTACTGTCAACATTCTGGTGTACTTTTTCCAGTTGTTTTTTTTTTTTTTCTGTGCATATTTACTATTCTTGGGCTCTCAGGCTATACAGTTTAGAATGTAAGACATCAGTGTTTGACAGCTTAATCCCACAGGATCAACATCTCCAAAGCAAGAAGACAAATCTGAATGCAATGAAGCTTATGATTGTGGCTGTATTTTCACATCATGTGATGTTTTATAACTGGTTCCATATAAAACTTTTTTATTTCATATAAAACTTTTAAAAACATTAATGCCATTAGTTGATTGTGTAGTGTTATGTCATGTTGTAAAAAGGAAGCGTCTTTTTCTAACCTCCCTCATCCAATTATCTTGTGCCCTAAAGCTAACAAGTTAATACCCTTTTTTCCAAACAACCTGGCATCAATACTAACCTAATTTCAGTTTATGGATGTTTCACATCAACTAAGAAAAAAAAAAAAAAAAAACAATGATTTAATTCTAAAAGAGAAGTTACACGAGAAAAGGGCTGGAGAAGTTCATCATACTGAGACTGTGTTTGGGTATCTGTATTAGATAAAAACAGGAATAAAACCTGGTGGTTAACTGAGGAATAATATGTGTGCACAATTGCACATCCCCTTTTCACATCCTGTTCAGTCTGGATTAACAATATCCAGAAACACCTCTTATTTCCCCAAGGAATTTTGTGAACTTCCTGAATGAAAAAGAAAGAGCTTTAACTACTTTGCATTTGTACTTTTAAAAATAATTATACTCCTAACAGTAAAATATCCACTCCGAGGGCGAGACAGACCAATGGATTTCAACGGAGGGGAGGAGGAAATGTTTGTTCACTGGTGTGGTTTCAGATTCCACACTGCAATTAACCTTTGAGAAACTACCAATTGTCAAGCTTTGGCACAGTATCAAAGCAGAATAGCCACCATTCTCTCAAAAGACTATTAAGGTACCTCTCCACTTTCCTACTACCTATCTGTGTGAGACTAGATTTCCTTCATCTACTTCAACCAAAACAACAAATTTGCAACAGATTAAAGGCAGAACTAACGAAGTTCAGCTGCCTCCTGTTAAGCCAGACATTAAAAGTATTTCCAAAATTTCAAAAACAAAACCATTCTTTTCACTAAATTGTTTTTGGGAAAATTGATGCTTTTTGAAATATTTTCATTGTGTTAAACAAGTAATGGATTTAATATTGTTATTTTTATATGAATTAATAACTGTCCTTTTTTACTTTTCTAAATTTTAATTTTTAATATAGTAACCCTTGATAGAATAAACCTACACAGAGCAAAGTTTCTTGGGGTCCTCAGATTTTTTAAGAGTGTATGGGGAAGTGAAGCCAAAGAGTTTGAGAACTGCTGCCATACCATGTACCGTTCAGTTCAGTTCAGTCGCTCAGTCGTATCTGACTCTTTGCAACCCCATGGACTGCAGCACGCCAGGCCTCCCTGTCCATCACCATCTCCCGGAGTTTACTCAAACTCCCGTCCATTGAGTCGGGGATACCATTCAACCATCTCATCCTCTGCCATCCCCTTCTCCTCTTGCCTTCAATCTTTCCCAGCATCAGGGTCTTTTCAAAAGAGTCAGCTCTTTGCATCACGTGGCCAGAGTATTGGAGTTTCAGCTTCAACATCAGTCCTTCCAATGAATATTCAGGATTGATTTCCTTTAGGATTAACTGGTTGGATCTCCTTGCAGTCCAAGGGACTCTCAAAGAGTCTTCTCCAACACCACAGTTCAAAAGCATCAGTTCTTTGGTGCTCAGCTTTCTTTATAGTCCAACTCTCACATCCATACATGACTACTGGAAAAACCATTGCTTTGACTAGATGGATCTTTCTTGGCAAAGTAATGTGTCTGCTTTTTAATATGCTGTCCAGGTTGGTCATAACTTTTCTTCCAAGGAGTAAGCATCTTTTTATTTCATGACTGCAGTCACCGTCTGCAGTGATTTTGGAGCCCACCAAAATAAAATCTGCCACTGTTTCCACTGTTTCTCCATCTATTTCCCATGAAATGATGGGACCAGATGCCATGATTTTTGTTTTCTGAATGTTGAGCTTTAAGCCAACTTTTTCAATCTCTTCTTTCACTATCATCAAGAGGCTTTTTAGTTCTTCACTTTCTGCCATAAGGGCGGTGTCATCTGCATATCTGAGGTTATTGATATTTCTCCCAGCAATCTTGATTCCAGCTTGTGCTTCATCCAGCCCAGTGTTTCTCATGATGTATGCTGCATATACATTAAATAAGCAGGGTGACAATATACAGCTTTGATGTACTCCTTTTCCTATTTGGAACCAGTCTGTTGATCTATGTCCAGTTCTAACTGTTGCTTCCTGACCTGCATACAGATTTCTCAAGAGGCAGGTCAGGTGGTCTGGTATTCAGAATTTTCCACAGTTTATTGTGATCCACACAGTCAAAGGCTTTTGCATAGTCAGTAAAGCAGAAATAGATGTTTTTCTGGAACTCTCTTGCTTTTTCGATGATCCAGTGGATGTTGGCAATATGATCTCTGGTTCCTCTGCCTTTTCTAAAACCCGCTTGAACATCTGGAAGTTCACAGTTCACGTATTGCTGAAGCTTGGCTTGGAGAATTTTGAACATTATTTTACTAGTGTATGAGATGAGTGCAATTGTGCAGTAGTTTGAGCATTCTTTGGCATTGCCTTTCTTTGGAATTAGAATGAAAACTGACCTTTTCCAGTCCTGTGGCCACTGCTGAGTTTTCCAAATTTGCTGGCATATTGAGTGCAACACTTTCACAGCATCATCTTTCAGGATCTGAAATAGCTCAACTGGAATTCCATCACCTCCACTAGCTTTGTTGGTAGTGATGCTTCATAACGCCCACTTGACTTCACATTAAAGGATATCTGGCTCTAGGTGAGTAATCACATGATTGTGATTATCTGGATTGTGAAGATCTTTTTTGTACAGTTCTTCTGTGTACTCTTGCCACCTCTTCTTAATATCCTCTGCTTCTGTTAGGTCCATACCGTTTCTGTCCTTTATTGAGCCCATCTTTACATGAAATGTTCCCTTGGTATCTCTAATTTTCTTGAAGAGATCTATAGTCTTGCCCATTCTATCATTTTCTTCTATTTCTTTGCACTGATCACTGAGGAAGGCTTTCTTATCTCTCCTTGCTGTTCTTTGGAACTCTGCATTCAGATGGGTATATCTTTATTTTTCTCCTTTGCTTTTGGTTTCTCTTCTTTTCACAGTATTTGTAAGGCCTCCTCAGACAACCATTTTGCCTTTTTGCATTTCTTTTTCTTGGGGATGATCTTGATCCCTGTCTCCTGTACAATGTCACAAACCTGCATCCATAGTTCATCAGGCACTCTGTCTATCAGATCTAGTCCCTTAAATCTATTTCTCACTTCTACTGTATAATTGTTAGGAATTTGTTTTAGGTCATACATGAATGGTCTACTGGTTTTCCCTACTTTCTTCAATTTAAGCCTGAATTTGGTAATACCATGTACAGCACGTGCTAAGTCACTTCACTGGTGTCTGACTCTTTGTGACCCTGTGGACTGTAGCCCACCAGGCTCTTATGTCCACTGGAATTCTCCAGGCAAGAGTACTGGAGTGGGTTGCCATTTCCTTCTCCAGCAGACCTTCCCAATCCAGGGACTGAACCTGCATCTCTTACGTCTCCTGCATTGGCAGGTGGGTTCTTTACTATTAGCGCCACCTGGGAAGCCCTACCGTATACACAGTGATCCTAAATCTCAGAAATCAGATGAGGGTGGACAACACAGGCTAGAACCCTGGTATAATGCAGCCATTATCCCTAAATTTATTTACTCCACTCTTCAGTAACTCAGCAAACATTTACTGAATGCTACCAGGTATCGGGCTTAGTGCAACGGCATTTATGAACCAGTAGCTGTCCTCATGAAGCTTACTGTCTAACCCAGGGATCAGCCAACTTTTTCTGTAAAGGAAGTAAATATTTTAACCTCTGCAATTCACACGGTCTCTGTTGCAAGTATTCAAGTCTGCCTAGCGCAAAAGAGCCACAGAGGCTGTGTAACAATACAACTTCATTTATGGACACTGAATTTTGAATTTCATATAATTTTCAAATGTCATGAATTATTATTTGCCTTTTGAATTTTTTTTCAAGCACTCAAAAAAAAAAAAAAAAAAGAAAAGAAAACTATTCTTAGCACAGGGGCTCCACAAAAGCAGGTGGTAGGCTGGATCCAGCTGTGGTAAGGCAGACTCCCCATACAGTGGGGAAGCAGACATTAAAAGAAACAAACATGTAGTTAGGAAGCTGAATGTGACTAAGAAAAAGAGTAACAACATGATGTTATCAGGAAGCAGAGTAAAAGACCTGTGGTTTTAAGTTCTCAACACTGACTCAGAATACAGTGCAAAGCTGGAAGGCCAGATAAGAAGATAAGGGCAAACCTGAAATTCAACCCAGGTGTGGGTGCAGACCAGCTCTGGGAAAATTAACTGATTCTAGGCTGCTTCCTGGAAAAGGCAATGGCACCCCACTCCAGTACTCCTGCCTGGAAAATCCCATGGACGGAGAAGCCTGGTGGGCTCTAGTCCATGGGGTCGCTAAGAGTCAGACACAACTGAGCAACTTCACTTTCACTTTTCACTTTCATGCATTGGAGAAGGAAATGGCAACCCACTCCAGTGTTCTTGCCTGGAGAATCCCAGGGACAGGGGAGCCTGGTGGGCTGCTGTCTATGGGGTCACACAGGGTCAGACACGACTGAAGTGACTTAGCAGCAGCAGCAGGCTGCTTCCAGCCCTTTTTTTATTTTTGACTTATTATTTTTTTTTTAAGGTTTAATATGATTGAAATCGAGGTTTTAAGCTTCAATGGAGAATGCTTTTATTCTAAGCAATATCTGATACTAAAGGAAAAAGATACCAGTATATAGTATAAGAAAGAGGCCTGAAGCTCATTATCATGCTGAATGATTTGCAGACCTAGGAATCTATCGGTTTCCTGAGATGCACAGGTATTCAGAAACAATGTCTAGAAGGAGGCAGGAAGGGAAAAAGCCCCTTCAGTACAAAATTTTATTTAGAAAGAAATATTTGCTCACTCATGCACTCATTCATTTGCAGGATAGCTATAAGCTCTAAAACATAGGTAATACTTCATTTTATTGCAGGGTGAATCCCTTCAGTTACTTCTTCAGAAGTAGGTTAAAGATGCGTTAATTTCAGAAAAATCAAAGATACACTGTCATGCGAACAAGACACTCTAGAAGCCGGTGTAGAGACAGAGGGAAGTGCATGTTCACGCTCCATGGTGTTCACTGCCATTTTACACTGGCAGTGAACTGTACATTGTTAATGAGGGGCGGCACACTGATCATATCACCCGTTGTAATCTACTGTCAACAAACCATTTCCAGCTTTCACGGCCATCCTGTAAGCCGTCGGTTCACCTCGGGCCTCATCAAGGCACATCACGTCCTCTCCGCTCCAGCATTAGTTCATGCCCCTCAGCCTCCAAGCCAGATGCTTCCTCCTGCACATGCTGTTCCCTCCACCAGGGTCCCTTCCCAAGCCCCCTCTTAGCGATCCTTCTAGCCTCAGGCTCCCAGCAGGCCCACGCCTAGATGATCTGCTGTGTTCTCCCGCAGAGCCTGGTAGGCACACTCCAGGGACTAAGCTGTGCCATCGATGCCATCAGCCACAAAACCAGGGACTGTGGGGTCCTGGCCTGCTCCTTCTCTGCGACTCCCACAGCACCTCACATGAGGCCAGAACACATCAGCCGCTCCACAAATGTCTGCTGAGTGCGTGAAATGTGTTATTAGTAACTCTATCTTTAGTCAAAAATCTTTAACCGACTGTAAGATTCTGAGGTTTCTTTGTGTCTTGTGCCAGACAAGTATTGGGGCATAAAATGAGTAAGTGACCTACAACAAAGGTACCTGCTGCAGAAATACAGGTGGGATCTAAAATCGATGCCTCTTTTCTATTCTTAAACAACACTTTAACAGCTTCCATCCCAAGGGCAAAGCTCTACCCACTTATTTAAATTTCATTTTGCATTACTGATTTATGAACCTCTTCAGAGGTATACGAAACGGTAAAAATACCCCTAGTTAAAAATAGCCTAGCTATTGATCACAGAGCACCTCAGACAGACTGTAGTGTCACCCATGAGGCAAATCCTAAAACTAGAGCCAACTGCCTCCAAGTGCTGGAAGCCTGGCTGCTCACTCAGAGCTCGGGGTCAGCTCCTGTGTCCCTGGAGGGGCCCACAAGGTGGAATCCACACCTGCTACACGTCAGGAGCCACATCACATTTCCACTCGGGTCAGCCCTTTGCCTCATCTTTCTTTTATGACCTCCTGGAACACATCAAAAAGAATACAATTCTAATTAAGGACTTAAAAAAAAGAAGAAATCAAATTATTCTTATTTGCTCTAAATAGATCAAAACCACATCCTAAGCCCCTCAGTCCAGACAGAGAGGGAGGTAGGGGAAGGAAGGACAGACGTGAGAGAGAGACACATCAGGGGCTCCACAAATTTCTGCTGAATGCATGACATGTGTTATTAATAATTCCATCTTTAGTCAAAAATCTTTAACCGACTCAAAGATTCTGAGGTTTCTTTGTCTCTTTTTCCAGACAAGTATTGGGGCATAGAACAAGTAAGTGACCTACAACAAAGGTACCTACTACAGAAACAGAGGTGGGATCTCTTTTACAAAATTTGAAAATTTGGGCGGGGGTCTCCAAATTTTATCAGCGATCTAAGAGGGCATGTCTGACATCCTGTTGTTTCCCACCTTCGTCTGTAAGTCTGCACGGAGCACAGCCTGCACAGAGAGGACTCCATTCACATAAATGTGTTAAAACGTGAAGCAGACACCTCCCTGTTGCACTGCACTCTACATCTAACGTGATTTCTCTAAGCCTGCTTCCTAGCTATGGGTCAGTCTGGAGACCAAATTGCCCGCTCACTGCTGTAGTTGATCAAAGATGGGAAAGAGGGTTCAGTTGTGCAAAGCAAGTTACCAAGTCAAACTTGTCTTTCAAAGGGCAGTGTTCTACAGCCGGCTCTGGGTAGAAACCTAAGTGGACAGTCCTAGCTCAAGCCACCCCTGGATGTCTCTTCTAACACACCCCTCACGATGTTTAATGTCTGACTGACCTGCTCATCCACTCCTGTCATAGAAGCAGGAACTGGATTCCTTTGGTTATCACTGTATGACCAGAACCCAGAACAGTACCTGGCACTCAGCAGGCACTCAATAAAGAGCTGTCTTCTGGCTGACACCAGCCTGGGAACAGGACAAATGATGAAGGAAGAAGGGAAAGGTCATATCTACGGCAGCTTGCAAGGGAGCAGCATGGAAACGACATGGAACTACAGAGTCCCCCTCACTGCCGTCCAAGGCTGGCAGAGGCATGTACTCCACCCTGACTGGGCATGGACACCTAGAGGGCCAAGTTCACAGCCCTTGTTGGAAGCTAGAAGTCCTGAGCTGGTGTTCCAGAAGCTTCATATCATAACTATCCTGATGATGCTGCCATTCCCCATTTCCCAACACTTCTGATGCTAAGTGATGTCACCATGCCAGGCCTCTCGACACAGCAGAGAAGTAAGCCCATTCCAAAATAGGCCAGATTTGGTATTACCTAAGTCTTGACGCTCTGGGCAAATAACCCACTTTCAGTCTGGCTGAGGCACAGTAAATTAATGGAAAAGGCACTCAGCAAAGAGACAAGAAATTTGGGTTCCCATTTCAGGTTTGCTACTAAATCTTTGCCTGTCATTCTACTGTCTCAGGCGTTATTTCTGACATGTGTAAAATGAACGTGGTTTCTTTCCACGAAAAGTACACAGTCCCCTCGGGTCCACCTCTAACAGTCACCTCTCTGATGCCTTCAGTGCCACCGTCCTCCGACTACCAATGCAAATCCCACCCTTCCTCCTCACTCTTCAGTGTGGCCTTAACACAAGGGAAAAACCCTTTCTCTAATGTTCATCAACTTGAAACCGTGGCTTGTATTTAAGCACTGAGTTTGAACATGGATATGATTTATTCTTCCTATGTAGTGTGGAAGCTTCTTAGGGAAAAGGACTGTTATACGCCCCCTCCCACCCCACCCCCCACCCCAACACACACCCCTAGCACAGCGTAGGGCACAGCATAGGTGCTTGGTCAGGGCTTTCCAATCCTGCTAGCACCTGACTGTGCAAGTAAGTTTAGGATTACTGCTATTACATTGATGTTCTCTGAACCCCAGGTAACCAAATCAGCCAGGAGTCAGCTACAATCCAATCCATGTCTATCTTTCTAATTAAGGGATACCCTACTGCAAGGTTGGCCAGGGTTGATTTACCTGATCATGGACAGTGCTACCTACAAGCTCTAAATATTCTGAGACAAGTAAATACAGTACCTGTTTGCATAAAACTTTTAAAATTGCACAGGCTGAAAACAATGGGCAGTTTCTTTCTTGGATGTGCACTCCAGAAACAGAGATACCTCTCTGTGCAGGTACAATGAGACTCACGCGAAAGTACAAAACTGCCAATTCAATCAATCTCTGTTACACAGCATAGAGATGACTTCTATATCCAAGTTGGTTCCGCCTATAGATGGCCTCAAGGCAGAATCAGCCCTTAAGTCTTTTATTTCAGTATGAAAAAAAGGATTTTTTTTTTTTTTTACTTCAGCTATGCTGTGCAGCTTGTGAGATCTTAGTTCCCAAAAAGAGACCAGGGATGGAATTGTGCCCTGTGTAGTAGAAGTCCAGTGTTTTAACCACTGGACGACCAGGTAAGTCCCAAAAAGGATTTTAAAGTTGAGGGGGAAATCCATAATCAAGAGAACCTCATGTGAATCTCAAAATACTAGAAGTCTGCTTATTTTTTTAAACCAAATCTACCTGTGTCTTAAGGGGTCCCTGGAGTTAAGTCAATTTCAAATGGGACTGTAACAACCTCCTTTTTCTCACAAATGAGGCTTGAGAGCTGAGGAGACCTGGGTTCGATCCCTGGGCTGGGAAGATCCCCGGAAGGAGGACATGGCAACCTACTCCAGTATTCTGAGCTGGGAAATCCTATGGACAGAGGAGCCTGGCAGGCTACAGTCCGTGAGGTTGCAAGAGTTGGAGACTTAGTGGATAAACAGTATCAACAACAAACAGGAGAACACAGCTCCCGATGTGTTTGTTGGGCAAGCAGGGCCTTCCGTATCTGAAAGGTTGCCTCTTTCCTTTGGTGGCAGGCACAGCACTGTGAGGGAGTGGTGAGGGGGGAAGGAGCGTGGCTGAGCCAGGCTGATCTGGTCAATCACCCTGGCATGACAGATGGACAGCTGGCTTGCCCTGCTCCCCACCCTGGGGTGGGGCTGGGGCTAGCTGTCGCCACTGAGGCTGCTGGCTACAGTTGCTCTCTCAGACCAAGAGCTCCACTGTCCTTCCTGGAAAGAACACTCTTTCAGTCCTATTTTATATACAGAAAGAGTGATTATTTGAGGCATGAATACAGAAATTAATGGGACAGGCCAAACGAATGCTTAACAAAATGAAGACTTTGTTCATCTCATGTTTAAAAGTTTAAGGCAGTTTCACTAAATTTTCACTTAAAGTGGTTTTTGTTCTGTTTTTGTCCCTGCTCTTTTTCCCCTGGTCGTCCAAAAATGTCATACTAAAACTCAACTCATAATTTATCCTTAGGTATACACCCCAAAATGTGAACAAAGATATATGTACAAGGACATTAACTGAGACATTACTTTTTAATACCAGGAAAATGGAACAAAACCCATGTACTCCTCAGTAGCAAACGGATCAGAACAGACGTGTCATGATTCCACTGGGGAAAACACAGTAACTCTGTAAGTGCATATAAAGTACCTTTGACTGTATGCACATAGGAAAAGTCCAGAAGGATAGCCACTGACCTAAACAGTGGCTGTCTCCAGAGAATGGGGGGGCGTATACTTGAAGAGGAGGGAGGACTTTAACACATACAATTTCACCCTGTTAAATCTTATTTTTACGGATATATTTAGTTTTCTAATTGGTCCTCTGGTAACAGCATTGGATTATCCTTATATACCATATTATCACTGCTGATTTATGCGTGGCCTGCTTTTATTTAAGCTATTTGACCAGTTATTTTTTAATAATAAAGCACCCTCGAACACAAAATGAAAGTTAGATCCTTGACAATAATCTGCTACTGCTAAGTCACTTCAGTCGTGTCCGACTCTGTGCGACCCCACAGACGGCAGCCCACTGGGCTCCCCCGTCCCTGGGATTCTCCAGGCAAGAACACTGGAGTGGGTTGCCATTTCCTTCTCCAATGCATGAAAGTGAAAAGCGAAAGTGAAGTCGCTCAATCGTGTTCGACCCTCAGCGACCCCATGGACTGCAGCCTTCCAGGCTCTTCCGTCCATGGGATTTTTCAGGCAGGAGTACTGGAGTGGGGTGCCATTGCCTTCTCTGACAATAACCTAGATCTAACCATATGCTCCTCCCTACCATCATATTGTTTTCCCATGCTCCAGGCAACCACCACCCCAAAGCCCATCTCCATTATTACTTGTGTACTTAATAAATAAAATACTACAAATAAATAAACAAATGCACACGATTAATTTGGTTGCCTTTTAAACTGACTGCTCTTCCATCAAACAGAAATATCACAAGTTTAACTCCACGCTCCTCTCTGCACATAAAGCAATGCCATCTGCCATTTCTTCTGTGGTGCAGTGTTAGTCACCCTTGGTGCTATAGCAAGTCAAGGCACTAACTTCCCACCAGGAAATACCAAGAGCCAAGAGTGAAACATTTTTCAAAGCAGATCATTTCCATAGGAGTAAAGTAAATCAGTGGCTGATTCAAATCTGTCCTCACTACATGATTTTAAAAAAGTATCTAGCTGAGCAGTGCAGGCTTTTTCTCCAGGCAGGCAGTAAGCATTTAGTAATAGCAAGTGGTGATCTCTTTAATACATAGGGTTTCTCAGCCTCTTACCAAGTGGAGAAGCTTTAATTACCACATTTTAAGAGACAACACAAGATAGAAGAGTGCCAGAGGACAAAGAAAGCATGAAATTAAGTCAATCTGTATAGCATACCTCAAATTATTTGAAAATCTTCCTTTTAGGCTGTTTCAGTCAATCAATTTTTACTTCCTTTGGTTCTATGAATTCTGAGCCTCCATTTAAAATTAAATCTAACATTCTGCATTTGGGATATAACACTGCATTGTTACATATACTTTTCTAGTTTGAGATGAATCCATATACTTATTGATAAGGAAATGCTTTACCAAGTGTGATAATTTTTAAACGAACAGCTTCTCCAATCACCTGTAATTTGTAAAAACCAGCGTCAACTCTGCAAGCAGGCATGACTTAGTCTAGTATTTTTCAAAAAGAAAATTCTCAAACTTAAATCATAAAAGTATGGCAATCTCAGATGCTTCCTCTGGGTTTCCTAATGTCTGCTTCTTTTAAATAAAAATTATTATTAATAGATTCTCAGTTACAAATATTTAATTAACACGGACAAGTAATACGAAATGGCTAAGAAGCAAAAATTATTTATATTTAGACCATATTTTTATATTTGAATAAGACAACATCTCATGTTCTTGATTTTATTACACGGAGTTGTCAATAAGACAGAAAGGGTGCCCAGCACTCCCTTTCTGCCTTCCCATTCAACTTACCACCCCTATCCCCCCACTCCCTACTCTCCTCACACACACACACCAGGAATGGATCCCAGCATGGACAGAGGACACTTGTAGTAGACATTTGTAGTGTCTACAGTTTCTAAGGTGAGAAGGAATGCGATATTTCGACTTTCAGGTTGCTGAGCTGGAGACCATAGCAGAGACGGTAAACGGTACTAAAAGTCTTGGGTCTCCTACATTCAACTATATCAATGGGAGACTGCAGCGAGGTATCTGCAAGCAATTAAAACCAAGCCATGCTTCACACTGGAGTGTAACTTGGGAGTGGGTGGGAAGTGTCTAAAGCAAGGGGTTTAGCATCCATTCTCAACGCCACTTACTCTTCTTTCCTGAGAAGCTCCTCTTCGGATTCCGTCAGGCGTTGCCTCAGGGCTGCGATCATCTCCACGGCCACATCCACCTGTCTGTTCAGCGCCCGCTCTCGTCTCTGAACTTCCTGCTTCTTCTGCGTCAGTTGCACAAATGCCGCCCGAACTTCCAACAGTTCAGCAGTTTTCTGGGCCAGCTCTTTGGTGAGTTTATCAATCCTCTTCTCTATGGTCCTGTCCACAGCCTCGACCATCCGACTGAACTTTTCTCTGACATGTGCCTCGAAAGCTGCTTTGGTGTCTGGGGCAGGAAGGCCTGGGCTGGCCCTTGGTGCCTCCGGCGAGTCTGCACGCAGGTCCACTGTAGTGTAGGTCTGCACGTAGGACACAGGCCTCTCTGCCACCATCTCGAACGGCTTCCTGTCCTTGGAGTGTTCGTGCGAAATACTATACAAGTTCACATAGCTCGGTTTCTGCTTTACTATGTTACCACAGCTCTGCAGTCTTCCCTGTTTCGGGGGTTCGGAGGAAGTGACCAGGTCTGTGTCTTTGAGGGATGGAAAGAGGCTGCATTTTGTCAAGAGGGTTCTCTCCTGGTAGCTGTGACTAAATTCCAGATGGGCCCTCAAGGAGGACAGGCTTCTAAATCTGGTATGGTCCCCACACCTCGGGCAACGGAAGGGCAGGCACACAGCGACATTCTCAAAGGACTCTTGCCAGGGGTATCTGCTTTCCTCAAAGGCCTTCTGTTGCATTACTCTAAAAGTCCTAGGCAGGGGAGAATAAAACAGGTAGTTTGCATGTCTGTTTAAAAAAATACTACTGAAATGAGCTGATCTCCATGGGGACAGAGGCTTTGAAATTCCAAATTACTTTTACATATAATAACTAATAAAAATTAAAACCTACAATCCATGGGCCAAATCCAACAACATTTCCATACTGTCTACTGCTGCTTTGCACTGAAGGATGGAGGTGAGTAGTTGAGGCAGAGGCCCTATAGCAGGCTAATTCAAAATACTTACTACTTGGTCTTTACAGAAAAAGTTTGCCAACCCCTACTTAAGATAAAAAAAGATGGGTATCATTCCCTTTTCACAGATGAGGAAATTGGAGAAAGAAGGTAAAAGCAATTACTCCAAGGCCAAATGGACAGTGTCAGATTCCCACACGGAATTCAACTTTCCTGCCCTCCTGAATTTAGTACAGTCACTGCAAAAACACACACTATTTTACTGAGGACCCTGATAAACATGAAAAGAAAAAAGAGAGAGAGAGAGAGAAACTCACATGAATTGTCAAGACAGGTCCTAAGACAGCAGACTCAGCAACCTTCCTCAGATCTAGGGAAGGTATCACTCAGACTAGCCAGGGGCATTAAGCACACAATCAGCTGAAAATTTTCCAGTCTGAGGTTTCTGCCCTTAATTTTATTTTAAAATTATTGCTGTGATGATTTAATCAACGTTTATCATAATAACGATGCTTCCCTAATACTCCAGATTTACTGAAATCTGGAAACCCAATGTATCAAATACTAAGTGGGGCCACAGATAAGGTTTTACTAAAACAGAGTGTTCTGGATGGATTTGCCTCAACTGTGATCCTGTTTTAACATGAGGACCGCTAGGGTGGCCAAAGTTTGAACCATGTAGGTAACAGAATAACTCTTTTAGTAAAGGGAAGTTCTTATTTCCTCATAGAAATTTATTTTCTTAACCCTCGCAACAGATGACTGCTAGCAGCCCAGTTCTACAAGCAGCGCCTATCTAGTCCCTCCAGGAATGGTTCCTTCAATGTAATAAGCACGGGACCCTAAAGGGAGGGTGCCAAGAGTCTTGGCTAAAAAGTACTATTATTGGGCCCTCTACCTCTTTGAAAGCAGAGGTACCAGTGGTCCCCACACAGTAGACAAAGCTTCCATGTTAATAAGCCTCTGCCCCCAGAGACGGGACCCTCTTCCTGAGCTACAGCAAGCTGTTTAAACACGCGTATTCTGGGGACAGGAGGCCAACTCTGGCAGAAAACGGAGGCCAGACGTGAAAGAAGGGGTACCAGAATTCCAGGGAGCAATGAGGAAGGAATGGCATCCCCGGATGGGGAAACCGGTGCTCACGCACCCCGGGAGTGCGCAAGGTTTCAAGGGCCCGGAGGGGGCCCCAGTTCACAGGGCTGGCAGACAAGTCCTAATTTCCTCTGCCTTAATAGGTGCAGGCTGGAAATGAGTGTGCCTCGGGGGTCCCGGCTCTCCCCACCCCAGCTCCTCTGCGTGCCAGCCCGCCGGTGCCAGAGTGGATACGTGCGCACACGAGTGCCCGCAGGCGGGGGCCGAGATGCCCAGCTCCCCGCCGTGGTGCGGGACGGGACCTGCTGCCCAGCCCGGACGGCCCCTTCTGCTGCGCCCCCTGGGCCGGGCCGCGGGCGCAGATGCCCACTTACCCGACTTGTTGCTGCAGCTGCTGCTGCCGCCACGACTGTGCTACTGCTGCGGGAACGAAGCGGTTTTCAGCAGAGCCGTAAATCAGGCTGAGCCGGCCTGCTCGCACCCCCCGCGCACCCCCGCGCCGGGACCAAAGCTGCTTCCAGGGCGGAGCGTGGCGCGTGCCAGCGGGGGCGGCGTGCGCGGTGGCCGGGACCCCGCGCGCGGAGAGAGCTTTCGCCTCAGGGGTCCCGGACCGCCGTGGTCCCGCGGGGTACACCCCAGCTTTTCCTGGCTGCCGAGAGCACCGTCTGCCCTCTCCCAGCCGCGGAGCGGGATGGGGCTCAGGATTCCACTGACATCACCGTCAGAGGTGCCGGGATCTCTCCCCCATCCGGGGGAGGAAGGGGGAAAGCGTGCCAGCCTCTGAAGCGCTGCGCTTTCTGCAGGCCCTGGCAGGGTTTGTTTGGACTTTACAGTTATTGGGGAGCGGGAGAGTGTGCGTCAGGGTGAAGCACGGCCGGGCATCTTCTTTGAAAATCTGCCAGCAGGAAGATGCGGGTGTATATGTTAGGACCTCTTCATTCTAACTGTCATCCCAGAATAACTAGCCTAGACAGTCCATACTTCCTAGCGGAGAATGCTGGTGCTGAGTTAACTGGCAGAACTAAGTCTAGAAAAGTATATGGGTTGTGAATAAAGAATGAGACCCTACCATTTGCACTCCCATCTCTGAGATACACCCTCCCCCTGTTCCCCCAGCAGAAGGGAGGATTTCCCATCCTAAAGAGAGGTTTCTTCCTTTCTAAAGGACACAGATGACTCAGCTTTTTTTTTTTTTTTTAACCTCTTTTGGAATATTCCTAGTCTAATGAAATGAAACCAGAATAAAAGTTACCATTGGGTTTTCTTGTCAAAAACAGATTTTGTTCATCTGCAGTTACTCTGATGAATCTTCTTAAGTCCACAGGGTGTCTCTATTCTCAGAAGGTACTGTTACTCATTTTAACCTTGATTTTAACTGTAAATATCTCAGTAATTATCTCAGATTTGGGGGAGAGGTGCAAATGAATTATCACATCAATGTAATTAAGAGTCCAAGCTCTGGAGTTAGGCTTGATTCGAATCCTAGTTCTAGAATTCAAGTGTGTTTTATAGTAAATACGGTGATTACATTTACCAGAAATCGACCTTAGGAGACCTGAAGAGGGCCCCGCTGTTTGTATAAAGCTCCTGTGAAGGGAATGCAGGTCAGATTCCTGTCCCTTCTCCATGTCTGCAACGTGAGTGTGTGTGCAGAGTCCCCTGGGTTGCAGAAGTAAGTGACCTGAAGAGCAGAGACAGTCCTTTGGAATCAGACACATCATTTCACACACTGCCAAGTAATTACTAAAATCCAAGGTGATTATGAGTGAACTGGTTTCAGGCTGACTGAGGATTGACTTAGGTAGCATCTGCTGCTGGGTCTTCATCTCCCTAATGCAATTAACTGCATTCATGCTTTGTTTTTCCACCAGTGTAATGGTGTACCTACTGTGTGCCAGTACTTGCATCACTTGCCTCAGTTAATCACTTGCATCATTTAAGCTTAAGAATCAGAGCTGTAATCTGGCTTTAAAGCCTTCCCCCAGAATAATCTACTAGAACACTCTATTTCTGTTAAATTTTGTTGGCATGGCAACCACCAAGCAACACCATGGAAAGTGCCTTAAATCCCACAGCAGTCTGTTAGCCAGAGTGAGAGCAGAGAGCACAGGGTATACGGAGGCTAAAAATAGGCAATTTACAGGGAGGTTTCCCCTTCCCCACTAGGAGGAGTGCAATTTACTTGCTCCCTTTGGTGGAGTCAAGTCTTCCCTGGTGGCTCAGAAGTAAAGAGTCCACCTGCAATGCAGGAGACTTGAGTTTGATCTCTGTATCTGGAAGATCCCCTGAAGGAGGATCCTTCCTGAAGGAGGAAATGGCAACGCAGTATTCTTGTCTGGAGAATACCATGGACAGAGGAACTTGGGCTACAGTCCATGGGGGTCACAAAGAGTCAGACATAATTGAGCGACTAATACTTTGGTGGTATCAAACATGAGCCAATTGAGAGAGTGCTCTAACTTTCCAGTTTACAGGTTTCTTCACCCCCAACACCCGGCCTGGAAATGTGCAGACTCAAGGTCTAACACCAGTTTCACTCCCTCATTAGCTGTGTGAGATTCAGTCCAAGAGGGGCAACATCTCTGGGCCTTAGTGCCATTACTTATAAAAGGCAGGGGCTGGAATGGACCAAGGGCTTTCCAGTACAACAATCTTAGTTGCTAGTTCAGTTAATGTGTTTGTCATTTCCTTGCTAGCGTGGATGGGGTATCTAGCAGAGAGGGCATGGCAGGCAGGTGTGGTGGTGATAAAGTTTGTCATTTGTCAACAGACGATTTGGCAAAAATGAGGTTATCTCTGGTAATAACAGCTGACATATGGTGTGTTTACCGCATGCTAAGGAAGGTTCTAAGTGATTTTCACATAATATGCCATTCAACCTTCCTAACAGGGCCATGAGAGAGAAATTCCTGGTATCCCTGTTCCATAGGTGAGAGTGTGTGTATGAGTGTGTGAGTTGTGCAAGCACATGTGCTTAGTCGCTGAGTCATGTCTGACTCTTGGCAACCTCACGGACCTCCTCTGTCCATGGAATTCTCCAGGCAAGAATACTGGAGTGGGTTGCCATTCTGTTCTCTAGGGGATCTTCCCAACCCAGGGATCAAACATGGGTCTCCTGCATTGCAAGTGGATTCTTTACTATTTGAGCCATCAGGGAAGCCCCATAAATGAGTAAGCTGAGTCACAAAAGTAATAGAATTAATAGATCATATTTACACAGGTAGTAAATTATTTGGGCTTCCCAGGTGCCAATAGTGGTAAATTATTTAGTTGGAATTTAAACACAGACTACCTAAATTCAGAACCTATGCTTGACCATTATCCCATTGTACTCCAGTGCTCAGATCATTGCCTGACCCCCCAAGGGTCCTCAAAAACTAACTGTTGAACGTGCAATACGTGACTGCTATGCCAGAAGATTCTCAGTGAGTATTATTCACAAAACTTCAAAGCCCGTTCCTTTCTTAGTAGTTTATAATATGAAAATAAACCTTTGAGACATCTCCCCTAAGAACATGGTTGGGGGCAGGTAGAAAACATTGCTATGGAGTAAAATATACAGAAAAAGATACAGTTAAAATATAAGTATTGTTAGGTAATGAGTTTAGATTATGTGAAAAATGAATTATGCAACTGATGTTTTATCAAAATAGGGCCTGTTTTCTAGGACCTAGAATATATAGGCCATTTTCTTCTGTTTTAGTTGAAAGTTATATTTGTTTCTAGAAGCAAGAGGGGGAAAGTGGGCACTTATAAGTGTAGGCATGGAGAACTGAACTTGAGAATAACATATAGGCTATAGAAATAAATCTTCTGATTGGGAAGAAGGATTCCCCCCACCTGCCCCATCTCGCCTATCACGGCAGTTACAGGAGCTATTTTCTAGGGTTAAGAGAGGTATTTTATCATGTGGCTCAGGGCTAAGATCATAAGGTGAGTTAAAAAGATAACTTCTTTGGAACATTATTATTGTAAGGTGAAATTAGTGATGTACATCAGTCTCGACCTGCTAGTCTAATTCCTCTCTAAAAATGAGTTGTTAGTGTATTTTGAACTTTTTACTGGAGACGAATATACATATAATAGTTTTTCATATCGTAAGTGTAAATCCGAATGAATTTCACAACTAGATACATTCCTGTGACCAACATCTAGATCAGGAAACAGGATGATTTCCTGCTTCTCAAGATACTCCTTGGTATTCCTATCAAACACTTGTACCCTCCTCCATTCATGTAACCATCATCCTGACTTGAATCGCAGAGGGGCTCAGGCTTGCCTCTGTGTGCTTCAGGTAAATAAAATCCTATTGTATGGACCCTTTTTAGTTTTAGCAGATACTGCCTAATAGTAGTCAGAAATGTACCAATATACAAACCTTCTAACAATGTATGAGAGTTCCAAATGGTACATACACATCCCCTTCAACTCTTGGCATTTTCTGACTTTAGCCATTCTGGTGAGTGTGTAGTAGTAATCTCAAGCTGTGGTTTAATTTAGAAGTTCCTGATGGCTCATATCTTTCCATACTGTTCACGGGGTCCTCAAGGTAAGGGTACTGAAGAACACCAAGGAACGCCCCAACTACAGTGCAACTGCACTCATCTCACACGCTGGCAAAGTAATGTTCACAATTCTCCAAGCCAGACTTCAACAGTATGTGAACCATGAACTTCCAGATGTTCAAACTGGATTTAGAAAAGGCAGAGCGGAAACAGAGATCAAATTGCCAACACCTGTTGGATCATTGAAAAAGCAAGAGAGTTCCAGGAAAACGTCTATTTCTGCTTTATTGACTATGCCAAAGCCTTTGACTGTATAGATCACAACAAACTGTGGAAAATTCTTCAAGATATGGGAATACCAGACCACCTGACCTGCCTCTTGAGAGACCTGTATGCAGGTCAAAAAGCAACAGTTAGAACTGGGTGTGGAACAGCAGACTGGTTCCAAATTGTGAAAGGAGTACGTCAAGGCTGTATATTGTCACCGTGCTTATTTAACCTATATGCAGAGTACATCATGAGAAATGCAGGGCTGGATGAAGCACAAGCTGGAATCAAGATTGCCGGGAGAAATATCAGTAACCTCAGATATGCAGATGACACCACCCTTATGGCAGAAAGTGAAGAGGAGCTAAAAAGCCTCTTGATGAAAGTGAAAGAGGAGAGTGAAAAAGTTGGCTTAAAGCTCAACATTCAGAAAACGAAGATCATGGCATCCAGTCCCATCTCTTCATGGGAAATAGATGGAGAAACAGTAGAAACAGTGTCAGACTTTATTTTGGGGGGCTCCAAAATCACTGCAGATGGTGACTGCAGCCATAAAATTAAAAGACGCTTACTCCTTAGAAGAAAAGTTATGACCAACCTAGCTAGTATATTCAAAAGCAGAGACATTACTTTGCCAACTAAGGCCCATCTAGTCAAGGCTATGGTTTCTCCTGTGGTCATGTATGGATGTGAGAATTGGACTGTGAAGAAGGCTGAGCGCTGAAGAATTGATGCTTTTGAACTGTGGTGTTGGAGAAGACTCTTGAGAGTCCCTTGGACTGCAAGGAGATCCAACCAGTCCATTCTGAAGGAGATCAGCCCTGGGATTTCTTTGGAAGGAATGATGCTACAGCTGAAGCTCCAGTACTTTGGCCACCTCATGCGAAGAGTTGACTCATTGGAAAATATTCTGATGCTGGGAGAGTTTGAGGGCAGGAGGAGAAGGGGGCGACCCAGGATGAGATGGCTGGATGGTATCACGGTCTCGATGGACGTGACTCTGAGTGAACTCTGGGAGATGGTGATGGGCAGGGAGGCCTGGCGTGCTGCGATTCATGGGGTCGCAAAGAGTCGGACACGACTGAGCGACTGAACTGACTAACTAATACACATCCTAGATATTACTCCTTTGTTAGATACGTGTGTGTGTGTATATATGTATATATAGGGATGTTATTCTCTGTGTTAATAATGTACTTTATGTCTTGTTTAAGAAATCTCTACCTACTCCAAGATCAAAGGATGTCTTCCTGTGTTCTCCTCTAAAAGCTTTATTGTTGTATTTTCACGTTTAGATTGGCAATCCATCTGGAATTAATTTTTGGGTAATGGTATAGGAAGAGGTACATATATATATATATATATATATATATATATATGTATGTATGTATGTATTTTTAACATATCCTATTAATCCAGCAACGTTTATTGAGAATACTCTTCTTTCACCCATTGCATTTTTGCCTTTGTCATGAACCAGATGACCATTCATGCATAGCCCTCTAATCTAGTTCACTGGTTAGTTTATATAACTAAGTCAATCCCATGAGGTCCTCATTAACTATGATTGGTTTTGTTCTTGGGTAGAATGAATCTTCAGCTTTGCCCTTCTTCAGTTGCCTTAGGTATTCTTGGCCCTTTCATTTCCATATGAATTTTAGAATCAGCTTTGTCAGCTTTCCCAAAAATCCTGCTAGAATTTTGACTGGGGGAGTGTTAATTTATAGATTTATTTGGGAAAAATTGACATCTTTACAATATTGAGATTTCTGAATGTTAAAAGCTTTCTGAAATGTTTATTTCTAAATTTATCTAAATATGTAGCTTCACTCAAGGATTTTTTGGTTTCCAGTGTTGGAGAATTATAAATATTGGGTTGGCCAAAGAGTTCACTCAAGCTTTTCATACCCTTACAAAAACCCAAACAAACTTTTTGGCTAACCCAATATTTTATATGATATTTATTTTATAAGAATTATTTTTATGTAGCCAATATATTCTATTATAAATAATATATTTTAAAATATAATTTTCTATTTGCAAATCATATATAGAAATACAAATGATTTTTCAAGAATGACCTTTTATCCAGCAACGTTGCAGATTCAATGTTAGGTCACAGAATTTATAGATTCTTTTGGATTTTCTACCATATAATTATGCTGTCTACAAATAATGACAACTTTTCTTTCTTTTCAAATTCATATATATATATTTATATGTATACATTTAATATACCACAGTGGCTGGGACCTCCAGTACAGTATCAGTTATAAATAGTAAGAATGGCATCCTTATCTCATTCCCAAGGTTAGAAGGAAAGTTTTCAGTTTTTCACCAGTGGGTATGACGTTTGCTATTGTTGTTGTTGTTTTGGGAATATTCTTTAATTGTTTAGACCCGTGGACTGTAACCTACCAGGCTCCTCCATCCATGGGATTTTCCAGGCAAGAATTCTGGAGTGGGTTGCCATTTCCTTCTCCAAATTGTTTAAGAAAGTTGCCTTTTACTCCAAGTTTGTGAAGGCTTTGTTTTTAAATATAAAATACATGACGAAGAGAAAATTTTTGTCAAATTGTTTTGCTGCATCTATCAAGATGGTCATATAATCTGTTTTCTTTTATTTACATCAATATGATTGGGTTAATTTTTAAATGTTAAGCCAATCTTGCATTCCTAGAATAAGCTCAACTTATATATCACTAGATTCAATTGCCTAATATTTTGTTAAAGATTTTTCATCTGTGTTTATGAAAGATCGGTTCTGTTAATTCCTTCTTGTCATGTCCTTGTCAGATTTTGGAATTCTGGTTATATTGCTCCTACAGAGTTGCATTAGATCAGTTGTCTTTTTGTTTTCTAGACGAAATTGTGCAAGATTCATGGTATTTTTTTCCCTTAGATTTTTGTAAGAATCTACCAGTCAAACCATATGAGCCTAGAGTTTTCTTTAGGAGAGATTTTTAAATAATAGAGAAAATATGTCTAAGCTAACTACTGGCTTAGTTAGCTTAAATACTGAACTAACTACTGGCTTAAATACTGAACTAGTCAAATTTTCTACTTCTATTTTGGTAAATTATGTATATAGTTTTAGAAACTTATGCATGTCACCCAAATTGTCAAATTAATGCTGCAGTCCATGGCATCACAACAAGTCAGACACCTGAGCAACTGAAAAACAGCATAAGCCAGTTAAGCCAAGTTGGTCAACTGGGTATTGTTTTTACAGTTTTTTTTTTGTTGTTGTTGTTAGACTGTCTTATGAGCTATTAAATAAAGTATGCTGAAGGTTTTCTTTAAGAGAATGCATCTGTTCACTGAGCCTTTTCATTCTGTTCATTTCTCCTTTAATATTTGAAGCTCTGTTATGGAGTACAGAAAAACTCAAGATTGTAAATAGCTTCCTGCTGAATTGATCCTTTTACAATTATGAGGTTTCTTAATTGTTCTTTTTACTTTATATCTGCAAATTTGGTAATTCTTTTTGTGTTAAATCTATCTTATCTGATTTTACTATAGATACACTACCTTTGTTTTGTCTATTGTTTGCATGCCATATGTTTTGTTTGTTTTTTACTGTTAACATTCCTGTATATACTTAAAGTGTGACGCTTTAAACACGATATTGTTGTTGTTGTTGAATCCAATCTGACAACCATAAACCTTTACTTGGTGTATTTAGTTCATTCACAGTTAAAATAATAACTGACGTAGTTTGATTTCTATATCTATGTTCTATTAAGGCTGTTTTGTTACTACTTTTTCTATTTTTCTTTCCTTCTTTAGGACTAAACTTTTAAAGTTATTACTTCATTTATCCTTTCTATTATCTTGTAATTATTGGGTTGCCCAAAATGTTATGGAAAATTCCAAATGAATTTTTTGGCCAACCCAAAATATATCAGTTCAGTTCAGTCGCTCAGTCGTGTCCGACTCTTTGCGACCCCATGAATCACAGCATGCCAGGCCTCCCTGTCCATCACCAACTCCTGGAGTTCACTCAGACTCATGTCCATCGAGTCAGTGATGCCATCCAGCCATCTCATCCTCTGTCGTGCCCTTCTCCTCCTGCCCCCAATCCCTCCCAGCATCAAAGTCTTTTCCAGTGAGTCAACTCTTCGCATGAGGTGGCCAAAGTTCTGGAGTTTCAGCTTTAGCATCATTCCTTCCAAAGAATATTTCTCATTAACCATTCACATAGTAGTCCTCCTGGATATGCAGCCCTGGTGGGGGTTTAGTCTCTCAGTCGTGTCTGAGTCTTGTCACCCCATAGACTGTAGCCTGCCAGGCTCCTCTGTCCATGGAATTTCCCAGGCATGAGTACTGGAGTGGGTAGCCATTTCCTTCTCCAGTGGATCTTCCCAACCCAGGAACTGAACCCTGGTCTTCTACACTGCAGGTGGATTCTTTGCTGATTGGGCTACGAGGGAAGCACTAGCATGCCCTGGCATGGCCATATTTGCCAGGATCCTAGCAGATGTTGCCATCATTAGGGGACACTTTCACTTTTTCATCCAGTCTACTTCACTCACTTAATTCACCTGCCTGGCCACTCTAGGAATTAAAGTTTGAGATTCTTAAGTCAGAAGTTCTAAGATATACATCATAGTTCTTGCTCTCAAGATGCTTATATTCTAGAGGAGAAATAATGGAGTATGATCATCACTGCTCTGTAAGTGCCAATCTACAACCTGTGGGTCAAATCTGCCCTACTGTTTGTTTTGGTGAATAAAGTTTTTACTGGAACACAGTCATGCCCGTTTGTTTACATATTGTTTATGCGTTCACACTACTGTGGCAGACTTGGATAGCGGTGGCTGAGATTGTACATGTGTTCCTGGATTAGCTAAGTTGGGGGGCTGAAATCATAGAAATTGATTCTGTCACTTCGTGTAGGTCAGAATCCAAAGTGAAGGTGTTGACAGCACCACACTCCCCGCAGGGTTCCAGAGCTGTCCATTTTCTTTCTTTCTTTTTTTTTTTTTTTTTTTTTTGCCATATCCAGCTTCCAGTGGCTGACAGCATTGCTTAATTCATGGCGGCATCACTCTGCTCCACCCTCTGTCTCTATGGTCACATTGCATCCTCCTCTCCTACCTATCTTCTCCTATATGTTTCTTTTATAAGGACACATCATTAAATTTAGTCTCCACCTGGATGGTTCAGGATGGTTTCATCTGACAACCCATTACATCTGCAACAATCTTTTTTTTTTTTTTCAAATAAAGTAACATTCATAGTTTCCTGGTTTTAAGACATGGATCTTTTTAGGGTCCGTTGTGTAGCCTACTTGGAGAAGGAAATGGCAGCCCACTCCAGTATTCTTGCCTGGAGAATCCCATGGATGCTATCAGAACCTAAAATATTTATTATTTGGCCCTTCACAGAAAACAGTTGCCAACCTTCATCATAGAGTAGTACAAAGAAGGCCATATAACCCAGATTGATGAAGGCAGGAGATCAGAGACATACATATTCCTGGGGAAAGGCGACATTTGAGCTGAATCTTTAGGGCTGAATACAATGTAGCCAGTTTTGAGGAGTGTTTGAAAGATATGAGAGTATAAAAAAGTGGGAAAAAACTTCAAGAGAGGCAATAGCAGTGTGTGCAAGGGCCCAGAAGAATACACAGTGTGGTATGTAGTTAAATACAAGCATAATAGCTCAGCCTGGCTACTGTGTCAGGTATGTATGGCAGACGGGTAAAGTGCAGATCATGAATACCTTTAGAGACATAATGAAAAATGTTGTATTTAATCCAAAATACTATAGTGAACAATGATGAATTTTAAACTGGGAAGAGAGGCAATGAGATTTCCATTTTGTAAGGATTGATTGGAACCAGTACACACCAAATAAATTGGAGAAGGGCACAAGATGAGTCCAAAGGAAATTAAGTGGCTATTACAAGAATCTGAAAGTTGGAATGAGGGCCTGAAGTGGTAGCCGTGAAGATGAAGAAGATATGGTATTTAAATATAATTTTGGAGGTAAAATCAATAAGACAGGGAGATTTATTTCCCCTGGCTGTGCTGGGTCTTCACTGCTGTGTGAGGCCTTCTCTAGTTGCAACAAGCCGGGCTGCTCTTTAGCTGTGATGCCCAGGCTTCTCACAGTAGTGTCTTCTCTTGTTATGGAACTCAGGCTCTAGACTAGCGTGGGCTTCAGCAGTTGGGGCACATAGTCCCAGTTGCCTCATGGTACGTGGGATCTTCCTGACCTGACCTTGAACCCATGTCCCCTGCAGTGGCAGGCAGACTCCTAACCATTGGACCACCGGGAAGTCCCAGGAGGTCTTTTTGTTTTAGTGGATGTAACAAAAGTTGAAGAGATAAGATGACTCCCATATTTCTGTTGGAAAGGGGGTCAATGTTTGTGCAATATGAACATAGGAAATGAAGGAATATGAAGATAGAAAATGCAGGAGAGTAGATTTAGAAGGAAAGATGGAGAGGTCCATGGTCCATTCTGAGATGGGAGTAGGATAATAACTAACATACTGAACAAGTTTGAGTTGTAGATATACAATTGAACCTATTGTATAAGCCCTTGTGTGTGTGGGTGTGACAATTAGAAAAGATATCAAGTGTTTCACTATTATTATTCACTATTATTTTTATACCTTTTGAAGACCATGTTTTAATTATCCTTATCTGTTTCAAATCTTTCCTAGCAGAATGAGGTAAAGACTCATTTTCTTTAAACTAACAAGATGAAAGGACAGGAGGATGCTATTCTCTGCAATAATATTGTGATGATGTTTGTTACTATCGGGTGATGAAAATCAACCACTACTTAACTCCTGTTTCTCCTCCTACTTTACAAATACTAATTAGTATTCAAATCACTAAGGCACAGTGAGTAAGAGCTTCACAGAGATTATTCATATACTTTCTGGTTGCTGGAGATCCAATTTATCCACATAGTAGATTGGACACACAGGAAATGACTAACATATGTGGTGTTAAGTTGCATGAGGAAGTAAGCTAAACAGGTAGAATTCTTTGAGTTGAACGCTTATAAGAGCAAGAAAAAAAATCTCTCTTTCAAATAGCATTCAGATATTATACAGGGCTTGTTTATCCAGTTTATATCTACATGTAATATCATATATTACCATAGTATATATCTTGATACAAAGATGTTTCTTCCTTTTCCTGTTGTTGCCATCCTGTGGTTATTGGCAAAGAAAAACAGATTCTGTGATATTATGCATACATTCAAGCAAAGTTCTACCCCATATGATCCTCATTTGCTTGGTCCTGAATATGGAAACTGAGTGGTTTTCAATGCACGATGCTCTTTCTAACCTCAAGAACATCCTAGAAATCTTCCCTTCGCTAGATCCAAATATCCTCCGTCTAGGTTGTCTTCACTCTTAGATTAGGAAAACTTTCCCCGTACTGTGTTATCTGTGCTGGTTCGCCTAAGTTTTTCTTCCCATCCCAGAATCCTATGATTCCTTCTTAGAATCAAGTAAAACCTGTATTATCTGTTCTATTTTTTTTCTTTTTTAAACTGAAATATTGAAATATTATGTTAGTTTCAGGTGTACTACATAATGATCTGACATTTACATACATGATGAAAAGATCACCATAAGTCTGGTAACCATCTGTCCCCATACAAAGTTATTGCAATACTCTTGACCACATTCTTTATGCTGTGTATTATATCCCCATGACTTATTATTATATAAATAGAGGTTTGTACCTCTTAGCCCCCTTCACCTATTTCTCTGATTTTACCAGCCCTCTCCTTTCCAGCAAAACCCATTTGTTCACTCTATCTTTGAGTCTGTTTTCATTTTGCTTCTTTATTTGTTTTGTTTTTTAGATTCCACGTGTAAGTAAGATCATGTGGTATTTATCTTTCTCTGTCTGATTTATTTCACTAGCATAATACCTTCTTGACCCATCCATAGTTTTGTGAATGGTGAGATTTCATTTTTTTAATAGCTGAGTAGTCTGTCCCTGTAACATCTATACCACATCTCATTTATGCATCTGTTGATGGACACTTAGATTGCTTTCATACCTTAGCTATCATATTGAATAAATAATGCTACAAGGAACACTGGAGTGCATGTATCTTTCAAGTTAACATTTTGTTTTCACAAGTGAAACTGCTGTATCATATATTCATTCCATTTTAGTTCTATGACACACCTCTGTACTGTCTTCCACAGTGGCTGCAGCAATTTACATCTCCATCAACTGTGCTAAGGTCCCCTTTTCTACACATTCTCACCGGCACTTGTTATTTCTTGTCTTTTTGATAATAGCCATTCTGGCAGGTGTGAGGTAGTATCCCCTTGTTGGCCTTCATTTGCATTTCTCTGATGATTAGTGATGTTGAGCATCTTTTCATGTGTCTTCTTTGAAAAAATACTTATTCAGGTCCTCTGCCAATTTCTTAATCAGGTTGTTTGTTTTATGATGTTGAGTTGCAGGAGTTCTTTCTATAATTTGTATATTATTGATATACATTTGACCATCAGATATATCATTTGCAAATATCATTTGCAAATATCGTTTGCAAATATAGATATACATCTGATCATCAAATATATCATTTGCAAATATCTTCTGCCATTCAGTAGACTGCCTTTTTGTTTTGTTGCTAATTTCTTCCACTGTGCAAAAGGCTTTTAGTTTGATGTAGTCCCATTTGTTTATTTTTGCTTTTGTTTCCCAGGCCCAAAGAGGCATATCCAAAAAAAAAAATATTGTAAGACCAGTGTCTGAGAATACACTGCCTGCATTTTCTTCTAAAAGTTTTATGGTTTCATGTCTTACATTTGTCTTTAATCCATTTTTAGTTTATTTTTGTATACGGTGCGAGAAAGTATTTCAGTTGCTACTTCTGCATTAATTCATGTTTTTCCCAATGGTATTTATTGAAGAGGGTATTACTTGTTATTACTTGTTATTATATTATGGTAATTTTATATTATTATTATATTGTATTGTATTAATATATTTTTATCTCCTTTGAAATAGATTAATTGATTAAATAAGTATATTTCTGGATTCTCTATTCTGTTCAGTTGATCTATGTGTCGTTTTTGTGCCAGTACAATCGAGTTTTGATTATTGTAGCTTTGTAGTTTAATTTGAAATCAGGGAGCATGATACCTCCAACTTTGTTCTTCTTTTCTCAAGATTGTTTTGGCTATTTGGAGTCTTCTGTGTTTCCATGCAAATTTTAGAATTATTTGCTGTAGTTCTCCAAAAGTATTTTTGTATAAATTATATTAAATCTGTAGATTGTCTTGGGTAATATGGACATTTTATCAATATCAATGTTTCAAAATTTTCAGCACAGTGTATTTTTCCATTTGTCTGTGTCTTTAGTTTCTTTCATCAGTGGCTTATGGTTAGCTAAGTACAAGGCTTTTACTTCCTTGGTTGGGTTATCTCCTAGGTATTTTATTCTTTTTGATATAATTTTTTTAATTTTTAATTTTTACTTTATTTTACTTTACAATACTGTATTGGTTTTGCCATACATTGACATGAATCCACCACAGGTGTACATGCGTTCGCAAACATGAACCCCCCTCCCACCTCCCTCCCCATAACATCTCTCTGGGTCATCCCCGTGCACCAGCCCCAAGCATGCTGTATCCTGCATCGGACATAGACTGGCAATTCGTTTCTTACATGATATAATTTTAAATAGGATTGTATTCTTCATATCTCTATCTGATAGTTTGTTATTAATGTATAGAAACACAACAACTTTTTGTATATTAATTTTATAATCTGAAACTTTCAGTTCAGTTCAGTTCAGTCGCTCAGTCATGTCAGACGATTTGCGACTCGATGGACTGCAGCACACCAGGCTTCCCTGTCCATCACCAACTCCTGGAGCTTACTCAAACTCATATCCATCATGTTGGTGATGTCATCCAACTGTCTCATCCTCTGTTGTCCACTTCTCCTCCCACCGTCAATCTTTCCTACCATCAGGGTCTTTTCCAATGAGTCAGTTCTTCACATTAGGTGACCAAAGTATTGGAGTTTCAGCTTCAGCATCAGTCATTCCAATGAATACTCAGGACTGACTTCCTTTAGGATTGACTGGTTTGATCTCCTTGCAGCTCAAGGGACTCTCAAGAGTCTTCTCCAACACTACCGTTCAAAAGCAACGATTCTTTGGTGCTCAGCTTTGTTTATAGTCCAACTCTCACAGCCATACATGACTACTGGAAAAACCATAGCTCTGACTAGATGGACCTTTGTTGGCAAAGTAATGTCTCTGCTTCTTAGTATGCTGTCTAGGTTGGTCATAGCTTTTCTGCCAAGGAACAAGCGTCTTTTAATTTCACGGCTGCAGTCACCACCTGTAGTGATTTTGGAGCCCCCCAAAATAAAGTTTCTCACTGTTTTCATTGTTTCCCCATTTATCTGCCACCTATTTGTCTGAAACTTTACTGAATCATTTATTAGTTCTAATAGTTTTGGTGACATCTTTAGGATTTGCTATATACAATATTATGTCATCTGCAAACTGTCTTCCTTTACAATTTGGATGTCTGTTATTTTTTCCTTGTCTGATTGCTGTGGCTAGAACTTCCAACACTATGTTGAGTAAAACTGGCAAGAGCATACATCCTTCTCTTGTTCTTGATCTTTGAGTAAATGCTGTCAGCTTTTCATCATTGAGTATGGTCTAAGCTGTTGGGTTGTCATCAGTCAGTCAGTCAGTTCAGTCGCTCAGTCATGTCTGACTCTTTGCGACCCCATGAATCACAGCACGCCAGGCCTCCCTGTCCATCACCATCTCCCGGAGTTCACTCAGACTCACGTCCATCGAGTCTGTGATGCCATCCAGCCATCTCATCCTCTGTCGTCCCCTTCTCCTCCTGCCCCCAATCCCTCCCAGCATCAGAGTCTTTTCCAACGAGTCAACTCTTCACATGAGGCCGAAGTACTGGAGTTTCAGCTTCAGCATCAGTCTTTCCAATGAACACCCAGGACTTATCTCCTTTAGAATGGACTGGCTGGATCTCCTTGCAGTCCAAGGGACTCTCAAGAGTCTTCTTCAACACCACAGTTCAAAAGCATCAATTCTTCGGTGCTCAGCTTTCTTCACAGTCCAACTCTCACATCCATACATGACCCCTGGAAAAACCATAGCCTTGATTAGATGGACCTTTGTTGGCAAAGTAATGTCTCTGCTTTTGAATATGCTATCTAGGTTGGTCATAACTTTCCTTCCAAGGAGTAAGCGTCTTTTAATCTCATGGCTGCCATCACCATCCGGAGTGATTTTGGAACCCCCCAAAATAAAGTCTGATACTGTTTCCACTGTTTCCCCATCTATTTGCCATGAAGTGATGGGACCAGATGCCATGATTTTCGTTTTCTGAATGTGGAGCTTTAAGCCAACTTTTTCACTATCCTCTTTCACTTTCATCAAGAGGCTTTTTAGTTCCTCTTCACTTTCTGCCATAAGGGTGGTGTCATTTGCATATCTGAAGTTATTGATATTTCTCCCGGCAATCTTGATTCCAGCTTGTGCTTCTTCCAGTCCAGCGTTTCTCATGATGTACTCTGCATAGAAGTTAAATAAGCAGGGTGACAATATACAGCCTTGATGTACTCCTTTCCCTATTTGGAACCAGTCTGTTGTTCCATGTCCAGTTCTAACTGTTGCTTCCTGACCTGTATATAGGTTTCTCAAGAGCCAGGTTTGTCATATATGACCTTTATTGTTTTGAGGTATTTTATTCTATACCCCCTTTCTGGAGAGTTTTTATGTTTAAAAAATGGGTGCTGAATTTTATCAAAAGCTCTTTCTGATCATTGAGATTCTTTACTTTGTTAAATAGACATATCTTCCCTTGTGGCTTCTCTTGTGGTTCAGCCAGTAAAGAATCCACCTGCAATACAGGAGACCTGAGTTCGATCCCTGGGTTGGGAAGATCCCCTGGAGAAGGGAAAGGCTACCCACTCCAGTATTCTGGCCTGGAGAATCCCATGGATTGTACAGTCCATTGGATTGCATTGGATTGCAAAGAGTTGGACATGACTGAGCGACTTTCACTTCATCATGTTGATTTGCAGAGATTGAACCAAACCTGGGATGAACCCCACTTGATCTTGGTATATGATCCTTTTGAAGTGTTGTTGGATTTGGTTTGATAGTGTTTTGTTGAGGAGTTTTGAATCTATTTCATTCAGTTTTAAATCCAATATCAGTATTGGTCTATAATTTTCTTTTGTGGGAGGAGGTTGGGTCTTTGGTTTGGTATCAGGGTGATGCTGGCCTCATGGAATGTGTTAAGAAACATTTATTCTTCAATTTTGGAGGAAATAGTTTGAGGATAGGTGTTAACTCTTCTTTAAATATTTAGTAGAATTCATCTGTGAAGCCAGAAGATTTGGACTTTCATTCGTTGGGAGTTTTTAAATTAGTGATTCAATTTCACTCCTGCTCATATTTTCAGTCAGTCTGCTCATATTTTCTATTTCTTCCTCATTCAGTCTTGGAAAATTGTGTATTGCTAAGGCAATGGCACCCCACTCCAGTACGCTTGCCTGGAAAATCCCATGGATGGAGGAGCCTGGTAGGCTGCAGTCCACGGGGTCGCACAGAGTCGGACACGACTGAAGCGACTTAGCAGCAAAGATGCATCCCATTCTTCTAGGTTGCCCATTTTATTGGTATATAATTATTTGTAGTAAACTCTTTTAGTCTTTGTATTTCCACTCCATTTGATTCTTCTTTGTATTTTCTGACCCTGTTAAATTCTCACTGTGTTCATCCACTCTTCTCCTTAGTTTGTTGAGCATTTTTTACAATCATTACCTTAAACCGTTTATCAGGTTGATTGCTTATCTCACTTTGTTTAGATCTTTTTCTGAGGTTTTGTCTTGTTCCCTCATTTAGAGTGTATTTCTCCATCTCCTCGTCTCCCCTAATTCTCTGTGTTTATTTCTCTGTGTTAAGTGAGTTGGTTATGGTTTTAGATCTTGGAGAAGTGGCCTCCTATGGGAGACTTCCTACGAAGCTCAGCAGTATGCTAGTAACCAGAGCTGTATGCTCTGGGGGTGCCCACTATGTACTGCATAGGTCCTTCTGTTACGGTAGGACCAGCTGCTGACCTGCTATTGGGCAGGGCTAGGCCCTGGCAGATTTCTGCATAGCCTTGGGTGTCCTTGGCTGGTTCTGGCCCACTGGTAGGCAGGTCCAGTTCCTGGCATGGCTGGTTTTGGAGCCCGGAGGACTGAGGGCTGGTTCTGCCCACTGATGAGAGGGGCCACATCCCAGGGTGATTGGCTGAAAGACCTTTGGGGACTACTCTATTTTTCTTTAATCAGACTCAAGAAGAGTTTAATTTTGTTACTCTTCTGTATTTTTGAGAGCATTATTATCTTTTTTTTTCTTTACATTTATTAACTTTCTTATCTCCTATCTTTAAATTCCATATTTCTAGTTCTTTCAGTTTATTTTATTGATTTTTTCCAATGTTCTTAAGAGATATACTAAAAATGCATCCTTTTTTTTGTTATTTTTTCCTTGGTGATGCAAACATTTAAAGGCTAATATTTTCAGTTTTTAGTATAGCTTTTGCTGCAATGTTTCATAGGTTTTGATGTGATCTCCTTACATATACTTCTATGTGCATTTTTCCACAATAAAAATATTAAGTGAAAAAAGTTATCCATGTTCATTTTAGGTCATGGCTCCTCCACATAAAATTTTAAATGGAGAATATCCTATCAATATCTTTGCCATAACATTATTGAATCCTAATCTTTTAATACAGAGTAAGTTTCTAAGTTGCCTTTAGACTTTTTTTAGTTTTACATTTTTTTAATCTTTAAAGGAGTTGCTTTTTGGAGGGTTATTTTTATGCTTAAGAACTTTATATTTTACAATAATTTTTGGCAAATATTCAGATACATACAGAAAAGAGTATGTCATAAATTTATGTCTTGATGAATTAACACAGGTGAATTGCTCATATAAATACTAACCAAATCAAGGAACAGAACATTACCAACCCCACCCCTTAAGAAGTGTTCTTTGTGTTCCTTCTAATTCACTAACTTTACCTTCTTCCCATAAGAAACTACTTATTTAATGTGTAATTTTAATGTAGCTTGGTTTTACAATGCTTCCATTATAAATTAATGCTTTTTGTTCCCAGTTCAAGAACTCTCCTTCCCAAGTTTCTTAAAGTCTTCTCCCTTGTTATTATGTTTCAGATGTTTCCACTGTGACATCTTTGACTCATAAATTATATAAGTGTATGAGATTAATCTCCAGAAATTGGAGTTATTTTATAATTTTCTTCCTATTATTGATTTCTAGTTTAATCCTGCCATGATTAATTTTAGTCTTGTCAAATTTGTAGAAGCTTGCTTTATGATCCAGCATGGGATTAATTAAGGTTTGTTCCATGTACACCTGGAAGAATGTGAATTCTCTCACTGTCAGGTAGAATGTTCTGCTTATGTCTGTTAGGTCAATTCTTCTTTACCTTTAATGATATTTTCACCTTAATTTTTTTTGTGTGTGAGAATGCCTAAGATCTACAATCTTGGCAGATTTCAAGTATATAATACAGTATTGCTAACTATAGTTACTATGCAGTATATTTAGATCCTCAGAATTTATTCACCTTATAAATGGATTTGTGCACCACTGGATCAAGATATCCTCATTTCTCCCATCCCCAGCTCCTGGCAAACACTATTCTACCCTCTGTCTCTTATAAGTTTGATTTTTTTTTAGATTCCACATATAAAGTGATACCATATATTATTTGTCTTTCTCTGTCTGGCATATTTTACTTAGCAAAATGCCCTCTAGACTCATCCAGGTTGTCCCAAATTGTAGTATTTCCTTTGTTCTCATGACGAATAAGATCCCATTGTATATACACATCTTCTTTATTCGTACATTCATTGATGGACACTTAGGTTGCTTTCATATTTTGGCTTAGTGTGAGGGATGCTGCAATAAAAGATGGGAGTGCAGATATCGCTTTTGATTTCCTTTCCTTTGAATATATACAGGAGTAGGATTTCTGGATCAAAGAATTATTAATTCTTTGAAGAATTATTTTCCAGAATGGCTATAACAATTTACATTCCTACCAACATTATCAAAGATGAATTTTTGACTGCTTGTTTAGTCACCTAGCAAAAAAATATATAAATTCTCCCACCATCTTTGTAGACTTGGATACTCCTACTTTTAGGTCAATAAGTTTTGCTTTATAAAGAGACATATAGCCAAATATATTATGCAGAACTTGTTTGTAATGTGATAGGAAAATGTATTTTAAGACACCAGGGGTATTTGAACATAGGCTATTGTTGTTGTTCAGTCACCAAGCCGTGTCCATCTCTTTGCAACCCCATGGGCTTCAGCACACAAGGCTTCCCTGTCCTTCACTATCTCCCAGAGTCTGCTCAAACTCATGTCCATTGTATCAGTGATGCCATCCAGCCATCTTATCTTCTGTCACCACCTTCTGCTCTTGCCCTCAATCTTCCCTACCATCAGGGTCTTTTCCAGTGAACAGGCTTTTCACGTTAGGTGGCCAAAGTATTGGAGCACCAGCTTCAGCATCAGTCTTTCCAATGAATATTTGGGACTGAGTTTCTTTAAGATTGACTGGTTTGATCTCCTTGCTTTCCAAGGGACCCTCAAGAGTCTTCTCTAGCACCACAATTTGATAGCATCAATTTTTCAGCACTCAGCCTTCTTTATGGTCCAACTCTCACATCTATACATGACTACTGAAAAAACCATAACTTTGACCATATGAACCTTTATCAGTAAAGGATGTCTCAGCTTTTTAATACCTGTATAGGTCTGTCATTGCTTTTCTTACAAGGAGCAAATGTCTTTTAAGACGTAAGCCACTATCTGCAGAGATTTTGGAGCCCAAGAAAATAAAATCTGTCACTCTTTCCACTTTTTCCCCATCTATTTGACATGAAGTGATGGGACCAGATGACATGAAGTGATGGGACCAGATGCCATGATTTTAGTTTTTTGAATGTTGAGTTTTAAGCCAACTTTTTCCACTCTCCTCTTTCACCTTCATCAAGAGGCTCTTTAGTTCCTCTTCACTTTTTTTTTTCCATTAAAGTGGTGTCATCTGCATATCTGAGATTGTTGATATTTCTCCCAACTATCTTGATTCCAGCTTGTGATTCTTCCAGCCCAGTGTTTCTCATGATGTACTCTGCATAGAAGTTAAATAAGCAGGGTGACAATATACAGCCTTGACATACTCCTTTCCCAGTTTTGAACCAGTCTGTCCAGTACTAACTGTTGCTTCTTGTTCTGCATATAGGCTTCTAGGGGGCAGGTAAGGTGGTCAAGTATTCCCATCTCTTTAAGAAATTTTCCACAGTTTGTTGTGATCCACACAGTCAAAAGCTTTAATGTAGTTAATGAAGCAGAAGTAGAATTTTTTAAATTTCCTTGCTTTTTCTATGATCCAGAGGATGTTGGCAATTTGATCTCTGGTTCCTCTGCCTTTTCTAAATCTAGCTTGTACAGCTGTAAGTTCTTGATTCACATATTGCTGAAACCTAGCTTGAAGAATTTTGAGCATAATCTTGCTAGCATGTGAAATGAGTGTAGTTATTCGGTAATCTATATATTCTTTGGCATTGTCTTTCTTTGGGATTGGAATGAAAACTGACCTCTTCCAGTCCTGTGGCTACTGCTGAATTTTCCAGATTTGCTGGCTTATTGAGTACAGCACTTTAACAGCATCATCTCGTAGAATTTGAAATAGTGCAGCTGGAATTCCATCACCTCCACTAGCTTTGCTTGTAGTAATACTTCCTAAGGCCCACTTGACTTCACACTCCAAAATGTCTGGCTGGGTGAGAGACTACACCACCATGGTTATTCGAGTCATTAAGATCTTTTTTGTACAGTTCTGTGTATTCTTGTCACCTCTTCTTAATCTCTTCTGCTTCTTTAGGTCCTTGCCATTTCTGTCCTTTATTGTTCCCATCTTTGCATGAAATGTTCCCTTGGTATCTCTAATTTTCTTGTAGAGATTGCTAGTCTTTCCCATTCTATTGTTTTTCTCTATTTCTTTGCATTGTTTACTTTAGAAGGCTTTCTTATCTCTCCTTGCCATTCTCTGTAACTCTGCGTTCAGTTGGGTATATCTTTCCCTTTCTCTTTTGCCTTTTACTTTTCTTCTTTTCTCAAATATTTGTCAGGTCTCCTGAGACAACCACTTTGCCTTTCTGCATTTCTTTTCCTTGGAGATGGTTTTTGTCACCACCTCCTATGCAATGTTATAAACCTCTGTCCATAGTTCTTCAGGCATTTGGTAGATTACCAGATCTAATCCCTTGAAGCAATTCATCTGTCCACTGTATAATAATGAGGATTTGATTTAGGTCATATCTGAATAGCCTAGTGATTTTCCCTACTTTCTTCAACTTGAGACCAAATTTTGCAATAAAGAGCTCATGATCTGAGCCACAGTCAGCTCCAGGTCTTGTTTTTGCTGACTCTATAAAGCTTCTCCTTCTTCTGCTGCAAAGAATATAATCATTCTGATTTTGGTATTAACCATCTGGTATTGTCCATGTGTAGAGATATCTTTTGTGTTCTTGGAAGATGGTGTTTGCTGTGACCAGTGTGTTTTCTTGGCAAAACTCTGTTAGCCTTTGCAATGCTTCATTTTGTACTCCAAGGCCAACTTGCCTGTCACTCCAGGTATTTCTTGACGTCCTACTTTTGAATTCCAGTCCCCTGTGATGAAAAGGACATCTTTTTTTTTTTGGTGTTAGTTCTGGAAGTTCTTGTAGGTCTTCATAGAATCATTCAACTTCTGCTTCTTTGGCATTGGTGGTAAAGGGAACAGACTTGGTTTATTGTGATGTTGAATGGTTTGCCTTGGAGACGAACAGAGATCGTTCTGTTGTTTTTGAGATTGAGTACTAAAGTACTGCATCTTAGACTCCTGTTGACTATGAGGGTTACTCCATTTCTTCTGAGGCACTCTTGCCCATAGTAGTAGATATAATGGTCATCTAAATTAAATTCATCCATTCCCATTCATTTTAGTTTGCTGATTCCTAAGATGTCGTTATTCACTTTGCCATCTCCTGTTTGACCACATCTAATCAACCTAGATAGTATATTCAAAAGCAGAGACATTACTTTGCCGACTAAGGTCCATCTAGTCAAGGCTATGGTATTTCCAGTGTTCATGTATGGATGTGAGAGTTGGACTGTGAAGAAGGCAGAGCACCAAAGAACTGATGCTTTTGAACTGTGGTGTTGGAGAAGACTCTTGAGAGTCCCTTGGACTGCAAGGAGATCCAACCAGTCCATTCTGAAGGAGATCAGCCCTGGGATTTCTTTGGAAGGAATGATGCCAAAGCTGAAATTCCAGTACTTTGGCCACCTCATGCAAAGAGTTGACTCATTAGAAAAGACTCTAATGCTGGAAGGGATTTGGGGCAGGAGGAGAAGGGGACGCCAGAGGATGAAATGGCTGGATGGCATCACTGACTCAATGGACGTGAGTTTGAGTGTACTCCGGGAGTTGGTGATGGACAGGGAGGCCTGGCATGCTGTGATTCATGGGGTCACAAAGAGTCAGACACGACTGAGCGACTGAACTGAACTGAACTGAACTGAATTTACCTTGATTCATGGACCTAACATTCCAGGTGCTTATGCAGTGTTGTTCTTTACAACACTGGTCTTTACTTTCACCACCAGACACATCCACACCTGGGGATATTTTAAGAAACCAGGGACATTTGAACATAGGCTGTGCATTGGGTGATATTAAGGAGTCATTGCTAAATTTGTTAGATGTAGTGATATCTACTAGCAATACAGGCTAAAATGATTATGGGCTGTTTTACATTTTATAGAATTTGCTTATAGGGACTTCCCTGGTGGTCCAGTGGCTAAGACTCCTTGCTCCCAGTGCAAGGGGCCCAGGTTAGATCCCTGGTCAGGAAACTAGAGCCCACATGCCACAACTAAGGTTTCACATGCTGCTGCAAAAGATCCCGTGTGCGACAACTAAGACCTGAGGCAGCCAAATGAATATTATTAAATATTAAAAAAATGAATTTGCTCATAGAATAAACTGAGACAACTGAGAAATATATTTCCTTTAAGATTTTTATAACAAAGGTCTTTTGTTACTCATGAAGATATCATAGAGACATGATTGACAAGGATACGATTTATCACATGCTAAACAAATAGAGCTACTTGGCTTCCCATGGCAAGTTGGCTTGGGAGTTTGTCAGGCATTTAGTCAGACGTAGATACAGATTATATCTTTTTTAAAGCCACTAATAGATGATTTTTCATTCTATCTTTTTCTAAACATGAGCCAACAAATATTTTTGGAAAAAAATATAGACATGCAGTCATGGGCGGGTAGGAATATTTTCAGAGTGAAATCAGAAGACTCATGGAATGGTTAATTTTATGTGTCAACCTGACCAGGCTGAGAGATGCCTAGGCAGCTAGTAAAATTCTGGAGTGTTTGTGAGGGTATTTCCGGAAGAGATTAGCAACTGATTCCATAAATTGAGTTAAGAAGATTGGCCCTCACCAATGTGGGTGGGCATCACCTGATCCATTGACAGCATGAATAGGACCAAAGGGAGGAGGATAAAGGAGTCCCCTCTTTCTCTCTTGAGCTTGGACATCCATATATCTTGCTTTCAGACACTGGAGCTCCTGGCTGTCTGGCCTTCGGGCTCTGGGACTTACACTAGTGGCCCTCCAGTTTCAGGCCTTTGACTTTGGATTAGGGCTGACACCATGGGCTCCCCTGGCTCTCAGGCCTTCTGACTTGGACTGAATTATACCTCCAACTTACCTGGTCCTCCAGTTTACAGACAGCGGATCATGGGCCATCCTGGCTTCCATAACTGCATAAGCCAGTTCCTATGACAAATTTCCTTATATATGTCCTTGTAAGAAGGCATGGTTATATTCATTTGACAGATATGAAAACTGAGTTTCTGAAGGTGTAGGTGACCTGTACAAAGCTCGGCTCTAAGTGCTGGGTGGTGTTGTTTAATTGCTCAACTGAGTCCAACAGCTGGGATTTAATCATAGATCCACTGGCTCCAAACCCTGTATTCTTTCTTGTATCATAAAACTATTGACTGCCATGTGCTTCAAATTAAAATGATCATTTAACTACATTCATATGGGATTGTTTTCAAACATGCTAATTTTTTTCTTTTCCTTGATAATTATTTTGTTTATTTGCCACTTAATTACTTTTTTAAATTATAAAAGTATGCTTGCTTGTATTATTTTTTAAGATCAAATAATAAGAAAAGTATAGTTAATTCCCCTATTAACATCCCATGCCCTTCCTATAGATGTGTGCTTAGTCACTCGGTCGTGTTTGACTCTTTGCAACCCCATGGAGTGTAGCCTGTCAGGCTTCTCTGTCTATAGCAGTTTCCAGGCGAGAATACTAGAACGGGTTGGCATTTCCTTCTCCAGGGGATCTTCATGACTCAGGGATCAACCTGAGTCTCTTATGTCTCCTGCATTGTCAGGCAGTCTTTTACCACTGTGCCATCTGGGAAGCTGTCTCCTATAGATGACCACTGTTACGTTTCTTACATAGTCCTTATGAGAAATTTTATCTCTATATTCAAAAGCACACATGTATTTTTTTTTTTTGCTTAGATGAATGTATATTTTGCAAATTTCTCTGTCCCTTTTCTTTTTCACTTAACATATCTTACACATATTTCCACATAAATATATAGATATATAGTTCTATATTTTCATTATTTATTTATGGCTGTTTTGGGTTTTGCTGTTGTGCAAAGACTGTAGTTGGGTGACTCTAGTTGCTACTCTCTCTTTGCAGTGCAAGAGCTTCTCATTGCAGTGGTTTCTCTTGTTGCAAATCACAGGCTGTAGGCACATGGGCTACCGTAGTTGCAGCACGTGGACTCAGTAATTATAGCTCACCAGCTCTGGTTCAACAGTTGTTGCACACAGGCTTAGCTGTCCTGTGGCATATGAGACCTTCCTGGGCCAGTTATCAAACCCATGACCCCTGAATTGGCAGGCAGATTCTTTATGCCTGAGCCATCAGAGAAGCCCCTATATTTTCATTTTAATGGCTACATATATCCACATTCCTTTGTATGGATGTATGTCATCCAGGTAACCAATCCCTATTAGAATTACTTCCTTTTTTTTTTTTTTTTTAATTGCAAACCATACTGCGATGGGCTTCCCTGGTGGCTCAGTGTTAAAGAGTGTACCTGCCATGCAGGAGACATAGATTTGATCCCTGGGTCAGGAAGATTCCCTGGAGAAGGGAATGGCAATCCACTCCAGTTTCTCGCCTGGAGAACTACATGGATGGAGGAGCCTGGCAGGCTACAGTCTATGGGGTTGCACAGAGTTGGACAAGACCAAGTGACTAACGTTCTGCAATGATCAGTACTGTATGGATATCTTTGCATACTTATGTATCTGTCTAATTGAATTCAGTCAGTTCAGTCACGCAATTGTGTCTAACTCTTTGCGATCACATGGACTGCAGCACACTAGGCTTTGCTGTCCATCACCAACTCCCAGAGCTTGCTCATACTCATATCCATCGAGTCAGCAATGCCATCCAACCATCTCACCTTCTCTCGTCCCCTTCTCCTCTTGCCTTCAATCTTTCCCAGCATCAGGGTCTTTTCCAGTGAGTCAGTTCTTCACATCAAGTGGCCAAAGTATTAGAGCTTCAGCTTCAGCATCAGTCCTTCCAATGAATATTCAGGGTTGATTTCCTTTAGGATTGACTGATTTGATCTCCTTGCTGTCCAAGGGACTCTCAAGAGTCTTCAACAACGCAGTTCAAAAGTATCAATTCTTTGGTGCTCAGCTTTCTTATGGTCCAACTCTCACATCCATACATTACTACTGGAAAAGCCATAGCTTTGACTAGATGGACCTTTGTCAGTAAGGTAATGTCTCTGCTTTTTAATATGCTGTCTAGGTTGGTCATAGCTTTTCTTCCAAGGAGCAAGCATCTTTTAATTTTATGTCTGCAGTTACCATCTGCAGTGATTTTGGAGCCCAAGAAAATAAAGTCTATCACTGTCAAATTGAATGAGATGCTTGAAAATCAAGATTACCTTCTAAGCATGTCCTAATTTTGATTATAATAAGTAATGAGACATAAATTTAAAGGGATCCAAGAGACCCAGAAGTCAGTTAAAAACAGTTACTATATAGCACCTTTAATCTCTACTGAAAGCACATTTAGTCAATATTCATATATTCCCACATTGACTTCAGTCTGCAGCCAGTCAGCAGAATTCTTTCAAATATATGAGCTGTCTGGATTCACTGTGTTTTACCAAGATGATCATGGAGGGTTTCGCCTCCAAGTGAATGACATCTTCAAAGGGCAAGTAAGGGGGATGAACATGGCGGCACGTCAGGGCCAGGGGTTCCCAGTTGTGCTCTCAGGGCTCGCCATTGCAGCTGGGAATGCTCGTTTCGTGGGCTCCTGGGTCCCCGTCGATTGGCATCCAGCGAGCAGAGCGGAGGGCTGTGGACCACAGAACTTGGGCTCTGGAGCATGCAAACTTCAAGAGTTGTTCAAGGGCTTCATTGCCCCTGGGCGTGTGGAATCTTCTACACAGGAATTGAACCCGTGTTCCCTGCATCGTAGGTCATCCAGAGGACCCAAGACATGGTGGTTATTAATAGACTTCCCACAGTACTTCTTCATTCCACGTGGACTCCTTCAAGGGCAGTGAGCATCACAGCTTCCCTTGAACTTCGTCTGGGCTCAACTTTTCATTCACTTGTATGACTATGAGCACTTTGACCAAGTTGAAGAAGATGACTCATTTGTAGTCTTCCTCATCAGCTCATTCCATCTACTGGCTTTAAAATCATTTAGTACAGAGCTCACCGTCTAGGTGTTCATCCAGTGTTTTGTTTGCTTATCATGCAGGATCATTTTAAAAGGAAAAGTATGTGTATATGAGTTAGAGCTCTGATCCCAAGAGTCCATGTAGAAGCTTCCCCTGAGAAATGTATCGTTTTTGCACCAATGCTACTGAAATGTGTGAATGTGGTATACCACGCATCCCAATCAGTGTAAACAGCTTCACATGCTACTTATTTGAAACGACCAGTACTCATGACATTCTCATTCATTTGAGGACTAAATATAGCCAACGTAGGCTGTGTTTGCCAAATAGACTTTGAAGTATTCTTCACACAGTCCTTCATCGACGCCAGTTTTCAGATCGAAGAAACCCTTGCTCCATGAAGTTTGTGAACACATATACTCATGTTTTGTTTGAGATTTTAAAGTCATTCTTCAGTTTTGTTGGAGGAATGGTTCTGTATATGCCCCGTGGATCCCCAAATCCACTGATGTCCATGTGTCTTGGGGCTTCCCAGGTGGTTCTAGTGGTAAAGAACATGCAGAACATACCCATGCAGGAGACATGGGAGATATGGATTTGATCCCTGGGGCAGGAAGATCTCCTGAGGGAGAGCATGGCAACCCACTCCAGTATCCTTGCCTAGAGAATCTCATGGAGAGAGGAGCCTGGTGGGGCCTAGTCCATATGATCCCAAAGAGTTGGACACAATGTCAGTGACTTAGCACAGCACATGATTCATTGTCATAGCTAATATAATGGAGATGACATAAAAAGAAGCACCAGCGGGCAAAAGTCAATATCCATCACTTTTAAACTTTGGAATGTATTGTGATATTTTACATCATATTTGTATGACTTGATAGTTGGAGAATCGATGCATATGAAGGCCTGATTGTGTTATATGTATGTTGAGGGAAGATATATTTTTACGTGGTTTGACATATGGGTCCCATTTCATTCGTAGACATATGCATACTCATCACTTATCATCATTTTTTTTGAAAAGACCATTGTTTGGAAAGGTTGTTGTCTAACCATGAAAGATGCTTGAATTCTTGGGCTCCTTAGAGAAAGAATTCAACCCAGGGCCAGTGATGAGGCTTGATCACTCAGAGCCTTTGTGTCCCAACGTTTTATTAAAGTATAAAAGAGAGAAAGCTTCTGACATAGACATCAGAAGAGGGCAGAAAGAGTGCCCCCTACTCATCTTTAGCTGGATGTTATCTAGCTACTAGCAGTCTACTCATTAGAGAAAGGAATGGCAGCAGACCCCTCACCCACAAGATATATGGAGATGACCGTGGCACCAGGTGAGTCATCCTGGGCCATAAAACGATTGATATGAGCAAATGGATAGCTTCATTCACATAGATCAGGAGAACCATGTATGAGTAAAGCATATTGGTTTGTCAAGTCAGTTCTGAGCCTTTAGGCAGAACCTACTTGAAGATAGAGTCTAGGGTAAATACATAGTACATTCACATAGCTTAAGGCAAACCTTTCCATAAGAAAAATGCCTTGGTCAGCTCAAAGTATGAGAAAAGTGAAGTTCAGGCGGAACCAGGTGTCATTATAGCAACACAGAATTGTAAGAGAAAACCTCTTTTTAAATTTGTATCGAGAAGGGGAAAAAAGATAACAGCTTGTTTCCTCCTGCCTCGGAAGTGACAGATAACAACTGTCTGACACTTGCACCCCATTTCCTCCCTTTGGAGACCCCTGGCCTTCCTGGATGTTACCCTCTCAGTTTCACTCATTGAGTGTTTTCTGCCTTGTGAAACATTGGGCATAGAAGTATGTGTTTATTTAGGGGTATTTCATCCAATTTCATTTAAATGCATATGTGAATTAGAAAGTTTGACATGCTGTTGCTTTGTATACCGATTGGGAAATGTGAGTCTCCAAGTTTAATTTAGTTTTTCATGTTCATTTTTCTTTTTAGGGGTACAAAGAAAAATAATATGACTGTTAAGATCAGCTTTTGTATTTTTTTGCCAAATATGAATTGAGATCACATCGATCGGCGATGAGTCTGTGCATGAAAGCCCTAATAACTAATGTTAATTGACTTCACTACCATGGGATGTTTTCATATCTATTGAGGATTTACTTCATGTATTTCGATTTTAACTTTCTGTCTTACAGCCTTGTTTGTAGATCAAAGCTATTTGAAATTGTCATCTGGTTTTAAATGGCTTGTGAGGTTATTCATGAGTGGTTTATAAAACCGAATGGATTGTATGTAGCCATACTTTGTTGTCATTCTATGAATTTGAAGAATGTCTGAAGAATGTCTGCAGTTATGCCTTAAAGATTCATACAATTCACGTCCAATATTTATCTCAATAGACTTGCTTTCAATTTGTAGTTTCCTATGCGTATGTCTTTCTTTATGGATTTGGGTAGAACTTGTATTGGAACACTGAAAAATCTGTGATATCAACCGTGCTGACCTTCTTTCTGGTGGTCATCATTAAGATTTTCACGCTCACTGTCACTTTGTGCAATGCTATGGATCCTAGTGGAAACAGGTGCTGTTCATCCTACTTTTGTGAAGATTGAACTCATCGTAGAAAGTGGAATTTGTTGAAATATTTATGGTGTAAATAAATCTTGTGTATATAATTACCCAGAAAAAAAAAAAAGGGCAAGTAAGTTTTGATTCTTTTAATTACCTTCTCTGAGGTAAAATCTTTTGGGTTATCCCAACTCCCTCATCCTAATTGTTAAAGTAATAGTTTAGCATTCTGGATCTGTTTACTGAACAGAGATTTTCCACAAACTCTGCAGTCTTTACCCAGTGAATCTGTGGCAATAACGTGAAGGTTTTTTTTTGCTAAGAAAGAAGCATGTTCTTCCCAATACATCTTATTTGTGAACAACTGTTATCTCACAGTTTCATATTTCTTTTTTTCTTCAAGAGACAAAAAGGTTGTTAAATACATGAAGTGATTTGACTAAGGATTTATTGGAATGAGTAAAAATGCTGTCTTCAATGGTATGCCTTCTAAATTTTGATTGTTAAAATGCTATCTAATATTGTTTAAATGTATATTCTCACAAGTTTACAGTACTCTGAACCCTTACCTATCTCCACATACACATTCTGGAAGTTACTAATTGTAATTGTGGAAAATATTATTTGTGTAATATGAAGTCTTGTTTTTCAATTGCATCTTTAACTTATGAATGTGTTCTAGCATCACATATTTCTTTTATTTATGAACTGCCCAACTGAGAATTTCTGTTAAGCCTCTCAAAGGAAATTGGGAAAATCATCCCATGATGGGTAAATATGAAGGCAGATAAGTCCAAATTCTCTTTGCAAACCAGATTCTTTTCTGTAGGACAGCTCAGATTTTTTAGTACATTCACAAGCACTGTGACTCTCTAAGGGAAGGAATAGGTTTGAAGGAAAATCATTTCACACTCTCCTCACCTGTAACCTTTCTTACCACAATAGTTTTGGTTTTGTTTTAAATATTTATTTGTTTGTTTGTTTGTTTGGCTGCACCCAGTCTTAGTTGTGGCACTCAGGACCCTTACCACAGCAGTTATAATGACTTCACCTCTGGTTCCTAAATGCTGTGGAAATATTATTTATGAATATTTATTTCTACAAACTGTAAAGTAAAAGTTTACTTGTTATTCACTATACAGTTCTGTTATATTTTTATCTTCAACAACTGTCTTATGTGATGATCACAAAGGGGGTTGGATAGTATAATTGATTATCTTCCATCAAGCACTGAACACTGTTTCCCCTCCCCTTGACTCCAGTTGGCCTTGTGACTTGCTGTGACCTATAAAATGCGACAGAAGCAATGGTGGGCAAGTTCTAGGCCCTGCACCTAAGAGTTCTGGCAGGTTCTCCTTTTGCGTACTTTTATAGAGTAAAACAAGAATTGAACCATAATTGTAGGAGAGGAAGAGAGACTCCAGCAGCTCCCAGTCATTCTTTGCTGAGGTGCCCAACACGTAGGTGAAATCATCTTGGACATTCCAGGTTCATGTGAAGCTCCTGGCTGACTGCAGTCACATTAGGGATCCTAGTGAAGAGGAAGAACCACCAACTGAGACTGCTCACTTCTCAGAATCATGAAAATGAAAAACTGAAGCACTAAGGCAAGCACTAAAATAGTACCTGGAGAGAAAATATTGTGAAATATAAAATAAAAACCAATTGTCAAGAAAATGAGCTCAGTGTAGATGGACAGGGGAGACCCCAAACAAGCAGGAGAGTACAGAATTCAAGTTAGGGTTCAGTGGCTGGGACCAGTATTCTAGATATGTGTTTCCAGTATAACTGTTTTCGATGATGGAAATGTTCATCTGTGACTTGACAATTTTAAATTTAAATTTTAAATGCATTCATCCATGGAGCTGAATTTTAAATTTTATTAAATTTTAATTAATTACATTTAAATTGAAATAGGTCCATGTTGCTAGTGACCACCATTTTAGACAGGGTAGCTGCTACATTACATGTCAAACTTCATCCTGATGAAGGGATAAAAATCAATAACTTGACCCCAAATTGTATTTTTTCATCTGTGCTCCTCAGGATTCTGAGAGGGACCTCATTCTACTGAGACCTTGATCTGCTTAGGAGTCTCAGCAGAGAATGACTATATAATCTGTCAACATATCCACTTGGAGAACCAAGAATTAGAATTCCTCTTATTATTGTCCCTGCATAAACAGAGGTGGGACTGAGAATAATAGCTTTAAAAAAATCTGTCTTTGCCTTTTATTCTATGTCTATAAATAGTCTTGAGGTAAAAGCACCTACTATAAAGGCAATTTCTAAGAACTTTAATTAGGGTATGGAAATGCAAACCCGAACTTATACATATGTATGTGGGGTTTCCCAAACTTCTTTAATATAGAAATATTTTGTGTGCATGACCTCTATTAACCTCTTAACAGCAGCCATAGGACACATTTGAGGAATGCCCTTCTAGAAAACTGCAGAATTTTTATTAAACTGGGCCAAATGTCATAATGAAATATTGAACACTTCAACCATGAATACTACATGATAACTTTCCAAAATCAATTCCATTTCCTTAATTAGGAAATTAATCATTTGAGATTATTAAACAAATATGAGGCAAGATTAAAATGATGATTTTCATTTCCTTATGGGTTAATTTTTAAATATTTAACAAAAATAGATTAATACTTTTCTCAGAGAAGCCAAGATTGTAGCTGAGATTTAATTTAATTATATGATACCTAGGCTCCAAAATTTTCAAACATTGGTTTTAACATTCGTACCTCCTAAAGGCAATATTGACATTCATATGAATAAAAATCATTCTTCTTCTATACCCATCTGGCAGTAAGTCAAAGAGCCAAGGACAAATAATTATTTCAAGGACTTTTTTTTTGGAAAGAAATTCTTACTTTCTTAGAATAGAATTTGTTCTGCTTTACTGTCTGATTTAACAGCAGTGAAACTGAAAATGCATTATTTCTACTGCCTCTGCGCCCTCAAAAGACTCTCTCATCCTCTGGAGATTTTTCCAGTTGGTTCATCAAATTAAGGTAAACCAGCAGATTATTCCAGTTGCTTAAATATCTGGTTAAGATGTGAGAAGATCTCTCTTTTCCCCAAATTCTTGTATATGGAATTTTATTGTCAACGGCAATCCTCAAAGATCATCTTCCTTCATGTTCTTGTGTTGGCTGCATATTAGGATGAGGACGGGGAAGGGGTAGTTTTAAAAATACAGATTCCTGGGCCCCACTCCAGATAAATTTGCGCAGGGGGAAAGGAAGCAGGCTTAGATACCCTTAAAGCCACTTTTGGAGATTCTAGTGACTATTACTGCATTTCGGACTCTTTTGTTGACCATGATGGCTACTCCATTTCTTCTAAGGGATTCCTGCCCGTAGTAGCAGATATAATGGTCATCTGAATTAAATTCACCCATTCCAGTCCATTTTAGTTCGCTGATTCTTAGAATGTCAACGTTCACGCTTGCCATCTCCTGTTTGACCACTTCCAATTTGCCTTGATTCATGGACCTGACATTCCAGGTTCCTATGCAGTATTGCTCTTTACAGCATCAGACCTTGCTTCTATCACCAGTCACATACACAGCTGGGTATTGTTTTTGCTCTGGCTCCATCCCTTCATTCTTTCTGGAGTTATTTCTCCACTGATCTCCAGTAGCATATTGGGCACCTATGACCTGGGGAGTTCCTCTTTCAGTATGCTATCATTTTGCCTTTTCATACTGTTCATGGGGTTCTCAAGGCAAGAATACTGAAGTGATTTGCCATTCCTTTCTCCAGTGGACCACATTATGTCAGACCTCTCCACCATGCCTGCCCATCTTGGGTGGCCCCACAGGCATGGCTTAGTTTCATTGAGTAGCCTTCATGGTGAACAAAAGAGTCCGAAATGCAGTACTTGGATGCAGTCTCAAAAATGACAGAATGATCTCTGTTTGTTTCCAAGGCAAACCATTCAATATCACGGTAATCCAAGTCTATGCCCCAACCAGTAACGCTGAAGAAGCTGAAATTGAATGGTTCTATGAAGACCTACAAGACCTTTTAGAACTAACACCCAAAAAAGATGTCCTTTTCATTATAGAGGACTGGAATGCAAAAGTAGTAAGTCAAGAAACACCTGGAGTAACAGGCAAATTTAGCCTGGAATGCGGAATGAAGCAGGGCAAAGACTAGCAGAGTTTTGCCAAGAAAATGCACTGGTCATAGCAAACACCTTCTTCCAACAACACAAGAGAAGACTCTACACATGACATCACCAGATGGTCAACACCAAAATCAGACTGATTATATTCTTTGCAGCCAAAGATGGAGAAGCTCAATACAGTCAACAAAAACAAGACCAGGAGCTGACTGTGGCCAAATTCAGACTTAAATTGAAGAAAGTAGGGAAAACCACTAGACAATTCAGGTATGACCTAAATCAAATCCCTTATGATTATACAGTGGAAGTGAGAAATAGATTTAAGGGCCTAGATCTGATAGAGTGCCTGATGAGTTCTGGACAGAGGTTTGTGACATTGTACAGGAGACAGGGATCAAGACCATTCCTATGGAAAAGAAATGCAAAAAAGAAAAATGGCTGTTCGAGGAGGCCTTACAAATAGCTGTGAAAAGAAGAGAAGCAAAAAGCAAAGGAGAAAAGGAAAGATACAAGCATCTGAATGCAGAATTCCAAAGAATAGTAAGAAGATATAAGAAAGCCTTCCTCAGCAATCAAAGCAAAGAAATAGAGGAAAACAACAGAATGGGAAAGACTAGAGATCTCTTCAAGAAAATTAGAGACATGAAGGGGACTTTTCATGCAAAGATGGGCTCAATAAATGGCCTGGACCTAACAGAAGCAGAAGATATTAAGAAGAGGTGGCAAGAATACACAGAAGAACTGTACAAAAAAGATCTTCACAACCAAGATAATCACGATGGTGTGATCACTCATCTAGAGCCAGACATTCTGGAATGTGAAGTCAAGTGGGCCTTAGAAAGCATCACTACGAACAAAGCTAGCGGAGGTAATGGAATTCTAGTTGAGCTATTTGAAATCCTGAAAGATGATGCTGTGAAAGTGCGGCACTCACTATGCCAGTAAATTTGGAAAACTCAGCAGTGGCCACAGGACTGGAAAAGGTCAGTTTTCATTCTAATTCCAAAGAAATGCAATGCCAAAGAATGCTCAAACTACCACACAATTGCACTCATCTCACATGCTAGTAAAGTAATGCTCAAAATTCTCCAAGCCAGGCTTCAGCAATACGTGAACCGTGAACTTCCAGATGTTCAAGCTGGTTTTAGAAAAGGCAGAGGAACCAGAGATCAAATTGCCAACATCTGCTCTATCATGGAAAAAGCAAGAGAGTTCCAGAAAAACATCCATTTCTGCTTTATTGACTATGCCAAAGCCTTTGACTGTGTGGATCACAAAAAACTGTGGAAAATTCTGAAAGAGATGGGAATACCAGACCACCTGACCTATCTCTTGAGAAACTTGTATGCAGGTCAGGAAGCAACAGTTAGAACTGGACATGGAACAACAGACTGGTTCCAAATAGGAAAAGGAGTATGTCAAGGCTGTACATTGTCACCCTGCTTATTTAACTTCTATGCAGAGTACATCATGAGAAACGCTGGACTGGAAGAAGCTCAAGCTGGAATCAAAATGCCGGGAGAAATAGCAATAACCCCAGATATGCAGATGACGCCATCCTTATGGCAGAAAGTGAAGAGGAACTAAAAAGCCTCTTGATGAAAGTGAAAGTGGAGAGTGAAAAAGTTGGCTTAAAGCTCAACATTCAGAAAACGAAGATCATGGCATCCGGTCCCATCACTTCATGGCAAATAGATGGGGAAACAGTGTCAGACTTTATTTTTTTGGGTTCCAAAATCACTGCAGATGGTGATTGCAGCCATGAAACTAAAAGATGCTTACTCCTTGGAAGGAAAGTTATGACCAACCTAGACAGCATATTGAAAAGCAGAGACATTACTTTGCCAACAAAGGTCTGTCTAGTCAAGGCTATGGTTTTTCCTGTGGTCATGTATGGATGTGAGTGTCGGACTGTAAAGAATGCTGAGTGCTAAAGAATTGATGCTTTTGAACTGTGGTGTTGGAGAAGACTTGGACTGCAAGGAGATCCAACCAGTCCATTCTGAAGGAGATCAGCCCTGGGATTTCTTTGGAAGGAATGACGCTGAAGCTGAAACTCCAGTACCTTGGCCCCCTCATGTGAAGAGTTGACTCATTGGAAAAGACTCTGATGCTGGGAGGGATTGGGGGCAGGAGGAGAAGGGGACGACAGAGGATGAGATGGCTGGATGGCATCACTGACTCGATGGACACGACTCTGAGTGAACTCTGGGAGTTGGTGATGGATAGGGAGGCCTGGCGTGCTGTGATTCATGGGGTTGCAAACAGTCGGACACAACTAAGCGACTGAACTGAATTGAACTGAATGACAGTTACACCTTTGAGCTAGTTCATCCTGCTCACTTACGGACAGGTAGACTAAGGACCAGATGGCTAAGTGCGACCAATGTCATCATCTTGTTTCTTATTATATGAGGCCATCAAAACTAGAATAGTCTGAACAAGGGGTGGTTTTCCAGAGTGTGCACAAGTCCCTAGGATTATAATTGTGTGTGTGTGTGTGGTGGGAGTGGGGGTGTCTTCAGGACCATCCCTCGGTGAAAGGAGGATAATGTGGGAGGGCCCCCACCTAATTGTTCATTTATCAAGTTTCTTCATATTTTATTTAAAGAGAGGGTTCCACTTCTAAAGTTATGCCAAGTCTCAAAAGTAACTTCTCTACAAAGGAATGTATCTCAGGAGGCAGACACCAGTTCAACTATTAGTGAAATGTGAAAAGAAACAGAAGAGTGTTTGTTCTTAAATCACATTTTTTTCCCAGGTGTTTGATTAGCTCTAAGGGACTATCTAATCTCAAATATTTGCACCTATGAAAAATATGTGTAGCAAGTAAGAATCTCAGACCACAAGTGCAGGTTTTTGAAATGTGTTTCATTTTTATACAACTGACTTAATTACTATTTTTATCTTCTATTGCCCTGATATCAATGGCAACCCACTCCAGTACTCTTGCCTGGAAAGTCCCATGGATGGAGGAGCCTGGTAGGCTGCAGTCCATGGGGTCGCTAAGAGTTAGACACGACTGAGCGACTTCACTTTCACTTTTCACTTTCATGCATTGGAGAAGGAAATGGCACCCACTCCAGTGTTCTTGCCTGGAGAATCCCAGGGATGGGGGAGCCTGGTGGGCTGCCATCTCTGGGATCGCACAGAGTCGTACATGACTAAAGCGACTTAGCAGCAGCAGCAGCAGACCTGATATCTGATACACTTTGACCCTGTTCAGGGTATTTAGGTAATTACAAGGTATCACAGAGGGACTTTGATCCCTGATCCTATCTGCCCTCAGTGGTATCCTTTGAAATAACATCTTTCCCATCTGGCCTCAGGTCATGGGTACCTGTGTGTCCTATTTACTCCTAATCACAAAGTCTCTTAGGTCCAGCTCTCTATTAGCGGCCTGTCCCCATCACTTGGCCTCTCAGGAAAGCAGGAAAGCATTCTGCTGTTTCCCCAGCCTTCTTGGGTTTGGGGGACCATGAGAGGGTGTCTCAGGCTCCCCTGGGCAGACACTCCTCCACCATGTCTACTGATTCCTCACCATGCTGCTGAGGGGAGACCCATAAAGCTTGCTGCCTCTCTCTGTTTCACACAGGAAGTGAGTGAGGCACAGCTCTTCTTTGGAGCCCCAAATCTTTTTGAGGACATGCCCTAGCAGTGGAGACCAAGGTACAAGAGCCTCTGCAGAAAATGAAAGTGTCTAAGTGTGCTCTGATTCTCTCTTTATGGATTATCATAGCTGAGAAGGTGGGAATAGTGTCTTGAATTGAGAATATTTTCTTTGAGAGCCATTATTCTGTTCTAAAGGATTCAGAATCCAGGCTCTTGCAACTCTTTTATCTCAAGACAGCTATTTTTGCTGTCTTTCCAAAGACCTATTTTAATACTCAACAGTAGAAGTGCCTGCTTATTCTTCCTTTCTCTTGTGTCATCTCTTCCCAGAAGCTACTCCAGTGGAGGTGAGGAGAGTGGAAAGAGGCAAAAGTGGACAGGGGAAAAAAAATGCATCTGGTAAGTTCTTTTAGGACTTCCCTGGTGGCTCAGACGGTAAAGCATCTGTCTACAATGTGGGAGACCAGGGTTTGATCCCTGAATGGGGAAGATCCCCTGGAGAAGGAAATGGCAATCCACTCCAAGACTATTGCCTGGAAAATCCCACAGACAGAGGAGTCTGGTAGGCTATAGTCCATGGGGTCGCAAAGGGTTGGACACTACTGAGCGACTTCACTTAATATACCTTAATATCATATCTTTCTACACATGTGTAAGGGGGAAATACTGATCAGGTTCTGATCAACTGCTTGACCTCTCTTCAATTCTTATCACTGTTTCATCCCTTCTTCCTTGTCGCATATATTCTCCAACTGGGACATGCTGTATAATTCGAGGAGCCCAGCACAAGACAAAAATGCAAGGCCTCTAGTTCAAAAATTACTACTAATTTCAAGACAGCTATGGCAGAACATTAAACCATGCACAGGGCCCGTTTGAACACAATGGCCTGGGTCAAATCCATGAAGCCAGCCTTGTTTCTAACCCTTAAAGGATCTCTTTCCTTGACTTTTATTGGACTGTTGTTTGTATTGTCAAAAGAAAACTCAAAGACCTTTACTTGATATGAATAACTTTTTGAATGAGAAATGAGACCAGGGAGCTTCCCAAAACTTGTGTGAAGTACAGAGGTGTGAAATTACAGGATGGCTTTTAAATGCAAAGAAGAATGCTCTTTAGCGTTTCCCATTATCAGTTATTGAGGGATTCCAGACTGCAGGAAATTGGTGAAAAGTGGTTATCTTATACCATTTGGGGAAGATGACTGAAGTTTATGATTATCAAAGGAATTGACAAGAAGTAACCTAAGTCACATTTCACTTATATTCATGAAATAAACTAGATTAAGTTTTGTGTAAGTGGCTTAAGTGGTTTTTGTCAGCTTTAGGGATTTTTAAACCTGGTTTTCATTTCATTTTATTTTAAAAGTCTTATCAAAATAACTTAAGACAATGTAAAGGTCCTGCGATAGGAATTCATTCCATAAATTACAGAATTTCCATATGATAGACAGCTATGCAGTTATTTATAATCAACAAAATATTTTAATTTATTAAACAACATGGGAAAATGTTATCATGATTCTGTACACTGGAAATGTTAATACACTTGCCATTCACATTGTCAGGGAAATAGCCCCACCCGGGTATCTTGCAACTGAGAGCAGGGCCTTGTTTTACCACGATTCTTCCTTCTACCATTGTTGATTGCCTCAGGAGAGTAACACATCCGAGAGTGACCACCCAGGAGACTCGACAGCAACCTATTGTCTGTATGGACTTGATGGGAAAATGAACAGGGTAACGTTTGAAACCTGTACTAAAGACTCAGAAACTATGAGACAATAAGAATGAGAGCTCAGTTAAAAGGTCATAGGGTTGAGTTGAAGATTGAGAAATTGCTGTAAGACTAAAACTATGAGGAAGCAGAGATTCTTAAGGAGACAGAGCAATTGAAAGTGGGGCAAAAAGTCAGATGGAGAGCAGCCAGCCAAATTGTCAAGCATCCCTGCAGCGGGGACTCCAGCTCCTGCTGTGGAGGTCTTGGCAGATGCTTGGGATCCAGATCTGAAGTCCAGCCCTTTGTGCAAGGAACCAGTCCCTGCTCTTAGATTTCCAAGAGAGTTTGCTTGTCATTCTTTCTAAATCCTTTCAGGAATGTCCTCAGTGGATTTCTGTCTTGGAACTGTTACAGGGGCGTATAGGCTATGAGCCCAATTTTATATTTGTAATGTGTGCTCACATGTATCTATGGATATGAGGTAAAGTCACCAACTTACTAATAAAATTCTTAAATGTACCAAGATTATGTGGCTTCCTTATTTCTCCATTAACAGAGCTGATTCCCTGAAAGATACTTCTCACTGGGCACCTGGGACAATTCTGCTTGGCAGTGCTCCAGTCTTCTGTGGCGTAAATGTCTCCATCTACTTTACACAGTTATTTAAAGTTCAGGACTTCCCTGGTTGTCCAGTGGTTAAAAATCCACCTACCAAAGCAGGGAACACAGGTTTGATCCATGTTCCGGGAAGATCCCACATGCTCTGGAGCAACTAAGCCCATGCATCACAGCTGCTGAGCCCACTGGCCCCAGCTGCTGAAGCTCGTGCACCCTAGAGCTCATGCTCCACGAGAGAGTAGCCCCTGCTAACCACAACTAGAGAAAGCCCATGTAAAGTAATGAAGATCCAGTGCAGTCAAACAAAAAAAGTTCACCCCCTCCTAGGTTTTTGGTAAAAAATATACCTGCATGTAAACAAAATAGCATATTTGTAAGGCTATTCATTGCAGCAGTACTTGTAATAGCAAAATTTTATCTATGTCCATCAGGAAAGAGTTGAATAAATTATGAAATATTCTTACACACTACTCTCCAAAAAACAAACAAAAGAATGAGTACCCTGTGTACAGCCCTGAAACAGAAACCCAGTGATACATTTTACATGGGAAGAAAGGTCAAAATAGTTATGCTATCTTTGCTTTAAGAAAATGAAAAAATAAGATTAAAAATATATACTAGCTAGTCTAGTAATAGCATAAAGAAACTCTGAAAAGATACACAAGAAACCAATTAAAATTGTGCTCTTTGAGAAGAATACTGGGAGATTAGGAATGGGGTGGGTGGGAAAGAAAGTCTTTTCCGTACATTGTTGCAATATATGGATCATACAACTATATTACTATAAAAATGCAGCACATTGTGTAAACAATAGCATTCAATCTGTGATTTCAGATAGCTATCTTTTGTGTGACTCTGAGTGAAATGACCCATCCCTCAGATTTACCCTAATTTTCCCTGAATAGCATCTGGTTAGGGTAGATTAAGTTATCTCATAGCGGTGGAGTGCGGTGAACTTGGAGGTTGGTGATCATAATTTATTCAACCTGCAGGCTGGTGACCTCTCGCTTCTGCCTGGTCATGTCTTCCCTCTGGCACTGCAGCTGAAGTTGGCAACCCTCCCATACTGTCTGGTCTCAGTGTGGTCTGGCCCAGCGGTGCTGCCAGCCTGAGTTGGCCATAACTTAGAGCTTGATAGTGCTCTAGCATTCCTGGGGCTCTCCATAGCCTCTGTCTGGCTCTGCTTTGAGTCTGATCCAGCAGCCCCTCCTAAAAGATCATTCCTTCCAGGCCTGCTGACTTCTACAGAGAAATCTTCTGATTTGATCCCACCCCACACCCCACTTCCCACCTCTACTATCTGGAAACTCTGAACCCAATTAGTGGCACGCAGGAAAGCTAAACCTTCTTCCTGTGTATCTCCCAGGGAGAGAACATCCCAGTTCACTAATGTGGTCAGATTCCACACTGGTGTGTGGGAAACTTGCAAGTGTATCTTCCCAAGAGACCCAGGAAGAGATCCTGGCCCAAGGACCCACCGTAAGCATCTTGGCCACTTTTCTTACATGGTCGAGAGCGGGATTTTGTTTCTTAATTTTTACTTTTAAAAGGAGCAAGTGTTTACGTGTTAGTTTTCTGTTATGAGTGGTGAGAATATGGGAGTTGGATGTATTGCCCTTTGTACTTTTCTTATTTTTTCTTAATATTATTTTCTAAAATTTAAAGACAAAAATTCAGTCAAGCTGTAGGTTTACTGGTGTTTCAAGGCCATTTTTAGAATGATTTTTGGGGGACAAGCTGGGATTTAATTCAGTATCATCATTGGTTTGTGAGATGCACAAAAATTGAGGTGGGGAGGGGTTTTGTTGCTGTTCAGAGGCTAAGTTGTGTCAGACTCTTTGCAATCACATGGACTGCAGCACACGAGGCTTCTTTCTATCTCCCAGTGTTTGCTCAAATTCATGTCCATTGAGTCAGTATTGGGAGGGGTTTAGAAAATCAAAAATGGAAGATAATCCACCCCCCCCACACACACACACATATACAAACACAATATCTCTTCCATTGAAGTTGTTGCAAAACACAATATTTTGGCTAGTTCAGACCAGGCCTAGGAAACAGATGTCTGAATTTGCCTGTAATGCAGGAGACCTGCGTTAGATCCCTGGGTGAGGAAGATCCTCTGGAGAAGCAATGGCAACCCACTCCAGTATTCTTGCATGCGAAATTCCATGGACACAGGAGCCTGGCAGGCTACAGTCCATGGGTTGTGAAGGGTCGGACATAACTGAGCGACTAACACAAGAAATATAAAGGGAGATAGCTTATGTGGTTCTTCCATAATTCACTTTTCTTAGGTATCAAAATTTGGTCCTTGATGTCCATCCTGTTTGGTCAAGTGAATATTGACCTTTTTTCTTAGTAACAGCAGATTTTATTTGAGGTAAAAGTGTACTCAGAAAAATACTGCCTCTTTGGAAATTTGCCTCCAGATTTCATTCATGTAAAAAAATAACTCCTGTGTTTTTAAGCCACTGTAGCTGGGTTTCTTTTAACATCAACCTGACTTAATTCCTAACTGATACAATCATGGGCAGGAATTTATTCATTCATTCAACAGATTGTTATTGAGAATCCAGGTCCTAGGCATTGGGCCAAGCATTGAGTATTCTGGCACCAGATACTGGAAAAATGAGGGGGAAAGTAATTATAATTACAGTTAGGCTGAGGTCTTTTTTCCATCTGCCCCGTACTCCCCAAGTCCACTCTCCATGCACCCTGCTTTGTACCCCTGTGAGGCTGGCTATATGGATGTTACCAGTGAGCTACCTTATTCTTTGGCTCCAGTTGGATTATTTATTCCCCCAGCTCCGTCCCTGTGGGATTGCTACACACTGACTTGGTCTGTCTACTGAAAGTTCCAGATGCTCTTAGGAAGTCCTCTCCAGCTATTCTCTCTGTCCCCGGGCTCTGGTGCATGCTAAGTTGCTTTAATCATGTCTGACTCTTTGCGACACTATGGACTATAGCCCACCAGGCTCCTCTGTCCATGGGATTCTCTAGGCAAGAATGCTGGAGTGGGTTGTCATGCCCTCCTCCAGGGCATCTTTCAACTTAGAAACTGAACCCACATCTCTTGTGTCTCCTGCATTGGCGGGTAGGTTCTTTAACACTGGTGCCACCTGGGAAGCCCCAGGTTCTGCTAAATGTCCCCCTTTCTTACTTATTTAGGTCTCAGGTGAATAGTACAGTTGTACTAAGCTTGGGGTTTCAGCACATCCCAGGCCTTTATAAAGAGCTCCTTTTAAAAAATATTCCTCAAATTAATCTATTGGATGGGCCATCTTTTTCTTTCTAATGACACAGCTATCATTTGTCAAGAACCTTTGTGCTAAGAAACTATCAGATGTGCCATTTCACTGAATCATTACAGTCTTGTCCACACTTTAGCAAGACTGAAGAGCAGAAATGAACTATAACTGAGTTGTTAACTCTGTGCTCTGTTGCTCAGTCATGTCCAACTCTTTGCGCCCCATGAGACCTTTTTGTAGCCCACCAGGCTCCTCTGTCCACAGGATTTCCCAGGCAGAATACTGGTGTGGGTTTCCATTTCCTTCTCCAGCAGGTCTTCCCAACCCAGGGTCCAAACCCACATCTCCTGCATTGGCAGGCAGATTCTTTACTGCTGAGCCACCTGGGAAGACCTCAAGTTGTTAACTAGGTTATTTTCTTTTTGTAACCAGGAAACTTACAGAAATAGGCTCACAGATATCAGCACAGTCAGCATTTATCATGATTGTGCCCCTCCATCTTGCTCCTCACTGCCCTTCTCCTTTCTGCGCCTCTGGCTCTCAGTATCCTGGTGCTGCCTCCTGGGGCTCAGTTCCCTTCCTGGTGTCTCTCTCCACTTAGCCGTCCCAATAGTTCTCCAGGCTTTGGCCACAGTTACCTTCCCTGAGCCTCAAGCTTTCAGAACACTGCCCTCCTTCCTCTCCAGTAATGCAAGTTATCTAAATAGTAATACTGCAATACTTGCCAATAATTAGTCATGATTACCTCTCTGAGGGGTAGCAAGAACTCTAGTTGACCCATTACCGTCATCCAAACGAAGGGTTTAACCTGTACTGGTAATTTTAGAGAGGGCTGTGATGATTAGAAGAGACATTTTGGTAGTTATGTCTTTATTGACTGCAGATCCACTTGGTATAAAGTGGTCTTATGCAAGACACTAAGAAAATATCTCATATTTGCTTTATGGCAGTTTTCCACCAAAGTAATCTGATTCCTGAATTTATTTTCCCTTATGTATCTTTTAAAATTCCAAGTTGTATATTCCACATATATAGAAGGAGAGGAATTCTCCAGGCAACATGTAGAATTAATATAGGTTAAAAAAAAAAGATCATTTTTGATGGTGAAAAATAGTCCCTGCTACCTTTCCTTTGTATAGAAAAAGTCCAGCCAAGTCCATTTATAAGTACAAAGGAAAATAAGAAATTTAACCTCCTAAACACTTTCACATTCTCTTTCCAAGTTATAACACATTTTTAAGAAAAGATTTATGTCCAAAAGTGCATCAGTATGTTTCCCCAGACAACGTACATTCTATATCTTCAACTTATTTGTTTCTAGTATTACTGGGAGGCAGGGGGAAAAAATTTCAAATAGTTCTAGTTACATAACTAAACCTGCATGCCAGGAATTCTTAGAATCACAGTTCCAGAAGCAGCCCTCCAACTGTGCATGTTCTGTTGAAATTATCCAAATAATGCTGGAGTTACCAACTGGGCTCTTGGACATCCCCAAATAATAGAAATTGACGAGAGGCCAGACAAGAAATTCAGGCAAGATTTTATTGGGGCCCCTGCTGTGGCAGCGGGGATGAGGTACCACTTCACACCAGTCAGATCCAAAAATCTGCAAGCAATAAATGCTGGAGAGGGTGTGGAGAAAAGGGAACCCTCCTACACTGTTGGTGGGAATGCAAACTAGTACAGCCACTATGGAGAACAGTGTGGAGATTCCTTAAAAAATTGCAAATAGAACTACCTTATGACCCAGCAATCCCACTTCTGGGCATACACACCGAGGAAAACAGAATTGAAAGAGACACATGTACCCCAATGTTCATCGCAGCACTGTTTATAATAGCCAGGACATGGAAACAACCTAGATGTCCATCAGCAGATGAATGGATAAGAAAGCTGTGGTACATATACACAATGGAGTATTACTCAGCCGTTAAAAAGAATTCATTTGAATCAGTTCTGATGAGATGGATGAAACTGGAGCCGATTATACAGAGTGAAGTAAGCCAGAAAGAAAAACACCAATACAGTATACTAACACATATATATGGAATTTAGGAAGATGGCAATGATGACCCTGTATGCAAGACAGGGAAAGAGACACAGATGTGTATAACAGACTTTTGGACTCAGAGGGAGAGGGAGAGGGTGGGGTGATTTGGGAGAATGACATTCTAACATGTATACTATCATGTGAAGTGAATCGCCAGCCTATGTCTGACGCAGGATGCAGCATGCTTGGGGCTGGTGCATGGGGATGACCCAGAAAGATGTTATGGGGAGGGAGGTGGGAGGGGGGTTCATGTTTGGGAATGCATGTAAGAATTAAAGAATTTAAAATGTAAAAAATAAAAAACTAAAAATAAAAAACTAAAAATAAAAAACAAAAAAAAAAAAAAAAGAGCAAACATCAGGGTCCCTTGCTTGCTCTCTCCCCAAGCTTGTTCCTTATATGGGGTGAGGGTTGGGGTATGCCCAGGGGTCAGGCCAGAGGGGTGGCATAGGTGTTTGCCTACCCTTTAGGTGGTCTTGAGTATAGGGGGCATGTATAGTACCCTGTTTTTGCACCAAGCTCCTCAAAAGTAGCAGTTTGGGTGTTTTATTTTTTGGCTTCTTTGGATCTTTTGGGTCTAGAATTTGCCCCAACTGTGCATGCATGCAGTTATAGTTTCTTTCTATTTTGTTTCTCTAGGAAAGGTATGTCCAGGTGCAAACACCACAGCACTGCAGCAAAGAGTCCCAAGCCCTAGCCTGTCTCAGTTTAGTGAGCCTTGTTTATAGTGAAGGATACCAATAGCAAAAAATTCTGCCGAAACATTCTGTTGCACAGTCCCGAGGCTTGCCTGAAGCATAAGACCCCAGCATAGAAACCCAGGAGTCATTTGGCTTGGTACCTTTAATCCCAATATGGAATTTTCAAGCAAGTGTGGAATCCCTTGTAATATTCTTCTCTTAAGACTGTGGAGAGAAATACATTGCTCACTCCCACCAATCTTCCTTGACTTCTGCATTCGTAAAGCAGAGACCGCAGAGTTGAGTAAGTCCGGCACTTTAAAACATGGCTGCAAACTCTTTGACACTCCTCCCATTGAGATGTGAGGGTCTCCGCCCCTCCCCTTGAATCTGACAAGCTTGTGACAGCTCTGAAAACTAGAATATGGCACAGGGATGCTATGCGATTTCCAAAGCTGTGTCATAAAAGGCCACGCAGCTTACGCCTTGTTTGCTGGCACATTCTTCTTAGAGCCTTGGGCCACCATGTAAGAATCTGACTGCCGTGAGTCTGCCATGCTGAATATCATCAAGCAAATAAAATTTTGTGAAGTTTGTTCTGCAGCAATAGGTAACTAGGACAGTTATCTCCCAAGTTATCTAGTCATTGATCAGCACGCCTTTATTAAGCAGCATAATCTGTTCGATAGTAAGAAACTGAACCACAAAGTCACACAGTAATGCAGGGCTAGAACTGGATTTCAGCTCTTATTGAAAGCTATGTTCCTTCTTCTATGACATCTTTTCATGCTGGTCATAAATTTTTCAAACTAGAATATTAAAAATAACTAAGTCATTGGTTATTGCTTGTTGAAGGTTATTGACTTTCAAATTGTATTCCCTGGAGACTTAGGGTTCCAGAAAAGATGACTCAAGGCTCATCCTGGCCGAGGAAGCAGTGTGGGTAGAATGGCCAAGCAAGGGAGGTTCCGGCCCTGTTTCAAACCAAATTTGTTCTGCTTTTAGTAGATGTATAGAGTGTGTTGATACACTTTTGTTATCTTTTAACAAATATGTTTCATTACTGAAACAGGACTAACAAAAATGTTTTCAGGGTAGTGATGTCGCAAACTCATTTTAAAATTAAAAATCCATGTCCTGAGAAACAAAGTATTGTTTCTTGCCCAGAGTTATACCTAGTTATTGGCCAATCAAGTTCAATGATTCCCATTATTGTGATTTTATCATGATTGTACAGTTAGCCTATATCACGCATGTTAACAAAACCCAAGACAGAGATGAATTTATTTATCGAGTTGTTAGGGGAAACACACTGAATGACACTGCCCATCCGGGCCAGACACCATAGTAACCATTCATGTGAGTTATTTTACGACAAGAGGTCTTGGTAAGAGTTACAACAGAACTAACAAGCCACTACCAACTGGAAGAATTTCAGTTCAGTTCAGTCGCTCAGTCGTGTCCAACTCTTTGCGACCCCATGAATCGCAGCATGCCAGGCCTCCCTGTCCATCACCAACTCCCGGAGTTCACCCAAACTCATGTCCATTGAGTCGGTGATGCCATCCAGCCATCTCATCCTCTGTCGACCCCTTCTCCTCCTGCCCCAAATCGCTCCCAGCATCAGGATCTTTTCCAATGAGTCAACTCTTCGCATGAGGTGGCCAAAGTATTGCAGTTTCAGCCTTTCCATCAGTCTTCCTTTCAGCGTCAGTCTTTCCAATGAACAGCCAGGACTGATCTCCTTTAGGATGGACTGGTTGGATCTCCTTGCAGGCCAAGGGACTCTCAAGAGTCTTCTCCAACACCACAGTTCAAAAGCATCAATTCTTCTGTGCTCAGCTTTCTTTATAGTCCAACTCTCACATCTATACATGACCACAGGAAAAACCATAGCCTTGACTAGACGGACCTTTGTTGGCAAAGTAATATCTCTGCTTTTGAATATGCTATCTAGGTTGGTCATAACTCCTCCTCTTTGGAATCCATCTTGCCTGAGCAATGTGTGTGACACCAGGAAGGACCCTGAGTCAGAATGATTGGTCAGAGACAACCTGGAAACCAATCCTATCACCATAAAACCTGAGACTGCAAGCCACGTGGCAGAGCAATCCTCCTGGGTTCCAGCTCCCTTACCAGGTCATGGAGATGTGATGTTGAACATGATGGGCATGGTCATTGCTCTTATTGGGGTTACCAGTCAACAGGAAATCATTATCAACCAATAACCCATAGACTTCCTTTCCATAAATGGCTTTGGCTTCTGTCCTCATCTTACTCATAACATGAACTATCAATAAGCAGAATATTAAAGTCAGACCATTTAGTTTCTGGCTGAGGACAAAAGAGGAAAAGGAAGGAATCAGGGAAGTGTAATAATCTAGAAGCAGGAATTACTCGGTTCTAATTAAGCAGAGTAGGGCCATGTATAAAAAAAAAAAAAAGCAATCTAGAGTTTTTTAATTGCTATGAAATTGCCAAAATGAATTTTCAAGAAGTCCTACCTACTTCTTTGTGTTGTTGAAGGAATTTTGTTAAAACATCTTCTTAGTTATTCCAAGAATAATAAGCTTTAAGTGCTACAGATTTCAGGTAGCATTTCTATAACATACTTTATAAAGATCAAACTAAACACAGGTTGGAATGTGAGACTGTTTTGAAAGAGAAATAGGCTACTTGAGGGGGAAAGTGGATATGTGTAATTTCTAAGCCTCTATAGGTATAAAGCTAACAAATGAAATATCTCATCAGTTCAGTCTTAAAATTCAATCTCTTTCAGTTCAGTTCAGGTCAGTCGCTCAGTCGTGTCCAACTCTTTGCCACCCTATGGGCTGCAGCACTCCAGGCCTCCCTGTCCATCACCAACTACCAGAGTCCACCCAAACCCATGTCCATTGAGTCGGTGGTGCCATCCAACCATCTCATCCTCTGTCGTACCCTTCTTCTTCTGCCCTCAATCTTTCCCAGCATCAGGGTCTTTTCAAATGAGTCAGCTCTCCACATCAGGTGGCCAAAGTATTGGAGCTTCAGCATCCTTCCTTCCAATGAACACCCAGGACTGATCTCCTTTAGGATGGACTGGTTGGATCTCCTTGCAGTCCAAGGGACTCTCAAGAGTCTTCTCCACACCACAGTTCAAAAGCATCAATCCTTCTGTGATCAGCTTTCTTTATAGTCCAACTCTCACATCCATACATGACCACTACAAAAACCATAGCCTTGACTAGACGGACCTTTTCTGACAAAGTAATGTCTCTGCTTTTCAGTATGCCGTCTAGGTTGGTCATAACTTTCCTTCCAAGTGTCTTTTAATTTATGGCTGAGGTCACCATCTGCAGTGATCTTGGAGCCCCCCAAAATAAAGTCAGCCACTATTTCCACTGTTTCCCCATCTATTTACCATGAAGAGATGAGACCGGATGCCATGATCCTAGTTTTCTGAATGTTGAGCTTTAAGCCAACTTTTTCACTCTCCTCTTTCACTTTCATCAAGAGGCTCTTAGTTCTTTTTCACTTTCTGCTATAAGGGTGGTGTCATCTGCATATCTGAGGTTATTGATATTTCTCCTGGCAATCTTGATTCCAGCTGTGTTTCTTCCAGTCCAGCGTTTCTCATGATGTACTCTGCATAGAAGTTAAATAAGCAGGGTGACAATATACAGCTTTGACGTACTCCTTTTCCTATTTGGAACTAGTCTGTTATTCCATGTCCAGTTCTAACTGTTGCTTCCTGGCCTGCATACAAGTTTCTCAAGAGGCAGGTCAGGTGGTCTGGTATTCCCATCTCTTTCAGAATTTTCCACAGTTTGTTGTGATCCACACAGTCAAAGGCTTTGGCATAGTCAATAAAGCAGAAATAGGTGTTTTTCTGGAACTCTCTTGCTTTTTCAATGATCCAGTGGATGTTGGCAGTTTGATCGCTGGTTCCTCTGCCTTTCCTAAAACCAGCTTGAACACCTCGAAGTTCACGGTTCATGTATTGCTGAAGCCTGGCTTGGAGAATTTTGAGCATCACTTTACTAGCGTGTGAGATGAGTGCAATTGTGTGGTAGTTTGAGCATTCTTTGGCATTGCCTTTTTTGGGATTGGCAATCTCTTTAGGCAAACCAATTGTAGAACCTGTGAACCAAATAAATTTTAACCCCTGAGTTAACACCACTGAATCTTTAAAGATTGAAGAGGGATGGTTTAAGCTTTCTATTTTAATTTAAATTTAAATAGATTAAGGCTCTGTTTGAACTCCTGAGAAAGTCTAGCTGTTGGAACAATCTTTCCAACTCATTCTCTTCTTTGAAAGACTTCAGTTTTGACACAGTCGTTTTCAGTTCATCTACAAATCATTTTCTTTTCACAGTCCCTAATTTCAGTACAAAAATGTTTTTCTTTTTTAATAGAGAGAGCTCATTTATCTGGCATTGTCATCATGAAATATTGTGTTATGACAAACTAAAATTTCAGAGAGTGATCATTTATACTACGTATGAACTACTAATTTTCATATCTATAAAAAACAAACCAAAATGTCTCATACAAATGTAGACTGATGACGATTTAATGTTTGGTGGTTCAAATGGCACAAAAAAGATTGAGCCTCAGTATCACACTGTGGGTTTCCCAGCTGACTCTAGTGGTAGAGAGCCTGCCTGCCAATTCAGGAGACATGAGACATGGGTTTCATCCCTGGGCAGGGAAGATCCCCTGGAGGAGGCCAGGGTAACCCACTTCAGTATTCTTGCCTGGAGAATCCCATGGACAGAAGAACCTGGTGGGCTGCAGTCGATAGGGTTGCAGAATCAGAAATGACTGAAGCAACTTAGTACGCACATCATGTTGTAAACATTTAGTTCCATTGATCGCAATAATAGATATAAGTGATGGCAAATAATGGGCCACTAATATGTGATGCTGGAGAAGGCTTTTGAGAATCCCTTAGAAAGCAAGAAGATCAAACCAGTCAATCCTAAAGGAAATAAACCCTGAATATTCATTGGAAGGACTGATGCTGAAGCTGAAGCTCCAGTACTTGGGCCACCTGATGGGAAAAGCCAACTCATTGGAAAAGACCTTGATGCTGGGAAAGATTGAAGGTAGGAAGACAAGGGGTGCCAGAAGATGAGATGGTTGGCTGGCATCACTGACTCAATGGACATGAGTATGAGCATACTCTGGAAGATAGTGAAGGACAAGGAAGCCTGGTGTGCTGCACTCTATGGGGTTGCAAAGAGTCAGACGCGACTTAGTGACTGAACAATAATGACAACAAGTGAGCAAAATTTTGAAGTCTTTTACAATAAAATTTTTATACGAGTTTTTTACTTCTGTTGTCTAGAAAGCATCCTAAAAAAGTAAACTTTATATGTACACAAATACATAAATATAGTTATATATATTTACTCTCTCTCCAAATTAGAGATGAAACTTGTGATTACAGCCTGTATCTTGAAGCTTTATGCATTAAGTTCCTAGAACAGAAGCATGTCCCAAAGATGGTACTCAGTAAATGTTTGTTGAGAGAATAGATAATAAACAATACTTTACATTTCACTTACATTGTTTAATTTTGTTTTGCTTTCTTACAACAATCTTATGACTAAATAATGTCAACTAAAAACATGACGCTTAGAATATTTATCACTTTTACAGCCAAAATAAAAGCCAGAACTCACCAGAATTCACAATTTTTAAAGATTTTACTCCATTTACGGACTTTACGTGCCTCACCAGTAAAGAATCCGCTTTTAATGCAGGAGACGCAGGTTTGATCCCTGTCTCGGGAAGATTCCCTGGAGAAGAAAATGGCTACTCACTCCAGTATTCTTGCTTGGGCAATCCCATGGTCAGAGGAACCTGGCAGGCTATAGTCCACGGTCACAAAAGAGTTGACCACGACTTAGTGACTAAATGAAAACAACTCCATTTATAGTTATTATAAAATATTGGCTATATTTCCTGTGTTGGACAATATATCCTTGTAATTATTTTATACATAATAGTTTGTGCCTCTTAACCCTCTGCCCCTATCTTGCCTCTACCCCCTTTCTCCTTCCCACTGGTAACCACTAGTTTGTTCTCTATATCTATGAATCTGTTTCTTTGTTGCTATATTTACTAGTTTGTTGTATTTTTTAAATTCCACACGTAAGTGATAGCGTCTTGTATTTCTCTTCTTCTGTCTGACAGTTCACTTACCATAATACCAAATCCATCCATGTTTTTTGTAAACGGCAAAATTTCGTTCCTTTTTGTGGCTGAGTGGTATTCAGTTGTACGTATGTACCACGCCTTCTTTATCCATTCGTCTGCTGATGGACGTTTGAGTTGTTTCCATAGCTTGGCTGTTGTAAATAATGAGACTATAAACATTGGACTGTGTGTATCTTTTTGAATTAATTTTTTTGGCTTTTTTTTTTTTATATATACCCAGGAGTGAAATTGCTGGGTCATATGGTAGGTCTGTTTTTAGTTTTTTGAAAAACTTCCAAACTGTTTTCCACAGTGGCTGCACCAATTTACACCAGTGTGCAAGGGTTTACCAACAGTGTACAAGGATTCCCTTTTCTCCACATCCTTGCTAACATTTGTTATTTGTGTTATTTTTGATGATATTCTGACTCAGATGGTATCTGCTTGTGGTTTTGGTTTGCCTTTCCCTGATGAGTAGTGATGTTGAGCACATTTTCATTTGCCTGTTGGCCATTTGCATGTCTTCTTCGGAGAAATGATGATACGGTTCTTCTGTTGATTTTTAAATTGAGTCGTTTGTTTAGTTGCTGTTCAGTTGTATGAGCTGTTTATATATTTTGCATATTAACCTCTTATCAGTCATATCATTTGCAAATATTTTCTTCCATTCAGTAGATTGTGTTTTTGTTCTATCAATGGCTTCCTTTGCTGTGAAAAAAAACCTTTAAGTTTAATTAGGTCCTATTTGTTTCATTTTGCTTTTATTTCCTTGGCTTTTATATTGTTGTCTTTACTCCAACAAAATGAACATGTGGTATGTTGTTTCATTCATTCATTTTTTTCCTGACACTGAGCCTTTTCACTTGCTTCACGATACTTATCACAATGTGCCCTTCTGTCTCTATTCGCTTATTGTCGTCTGTCTCTCCTGCTAGACTAAGCTCTGCAAGAGCAGGGAGCAAGTCAACTTAATATCCAGAGCCCAGCCCAGTGCCTCACACATAGCGGACATTCAAAAAGATGCGCTGAATGTTGAACATGACAGAAAATGTTTCCATTCCATCTTCAGTCCTTGGCTTTCCATACTGTTAGAAAGAATGGGGTGGTGTTAAGTAAATGGGGCAGCCAGCCCTAGCACCAGGCATATAGGGCCTTACCCTGTGTTTGACCACACTTTCAGAGCCAAATAACCAACATTTAGTCTCAGATATTTATTTTTTGTCTCATTCAGATGTCATTTCCAATAGAATCTGACATCCTCATCCGTGACTTACTTCTAGCATAAGAAAACTGAAGTGTACAATCCTTCTGATTGTTTGACAGATGTGTCCTTTAATTGTTTTGATTTTCTTTAATTTTGGAAGTAAAGCATACACTTGATATAAAATTCAAACAAATACAACTCTTCCCCAAACCTAATCCCATTTCAAAGATAACCTCTTTTCAGTTCCTTGGAAAGCTTTATTCATTTATTCCTGTATGTGAGTACATGCATGTATATATATCTGTGTGTGCATGTCATTATAATTTATTTTCCAAACCAAGACACTTTTGAGAGTGAAAGAAGGTACTGTTAACAATTAAGCAGACAGCAAGCATAAACCAAGAATGTCCTTAGCAAACCTAAACATGTGGTCACCCAACCTGAAAGTGTTACCCAAACCCTAGCATGCTTCATCCTCAAAGCCTCTTACCTTCCAGCATTCACTGCCTCTAGATGCTAGTATGACTTACTCTTTTCTCACTTAGGCCTCCTCTAACCATCCTACATAAAGTGACAACCATCATCCGCCTCAACCCATCACTCCCTCTTTCATTTTTCTTAATTTTTCTCCAAGCCCACCATCTGCCATACTCTTTATGCATTTAGTTATAGTCTTCTCCCACTAGAAAATAAGCTCCCTGAGAGCAGAATTTTTTGTTTTGTCCATTGCTAATGGTTGGTTCTGAGCTTCCCAGGTGGTGCTAGTGGTAAAGAATTTGCCTGCCAGTGCAGGAGACAGAGACACAAGAGATGCAGGTTCGATCCCTGGGTCGGCAAGATCCTCTGGGGTAGGAAATGGCAGCTCATTCCAGTACTCTGGCCTGGAAAACCCCATGGACAGAAGAGCCTGGTGGGGCAGAGTCGGACACAACTGAGCAGCTGGGCACAATGCTTGGTTCTAATGCTTAGAACTCTGCCTGACTCGTGGTGGGTGCTCAATTAACGATGAGTAAAGGAATGAATAAATGACCAAACTGGTGTGGAGTTTCATGATTCATCCTTAGGCCTGAAGTAGAAACCTGTCTTTCCTAAGATCAAGGGATTGCCCTTCTCTAACTGGAAGAGGAAGTCTTCCCCTAGCAGGTGGAAAGGCTGCTCGGTAGGTAACAGGCAGTGTCGACAACCACATTCTTACTGAGGAAACTGAAAACCTTCTGTTGGCTCCACCCAGTTAAAAAAAAACAAATTATACTATCTAGAACACTTCCTGGTCACCAATATTATTACCTCTCTCTTTTTCATCATTGCCCCAGCCCTTCAACAGGGCTGATGACGTCAGTCTTCACTCCTTCTAGTTGGACAGCCCTTCCAGGAGCACCATCACTTCTTAGCTGTCCATTTTCTCTGCATGGACCCCTGACAGCTTCCACTTCCCAGGGCTGCCCTATAGCCAGCTCCTTTTTCACACCCCAATCCTCCCTACTGTGGAAAATTGGCCCTAAACAAATAAAACACTTATCTATGTATCTTAAATGTAAATTCCTAAGCAGAACATCATCAATAAATCTTAATGACTACATCAGTCAAAACTAAAACAAAATATCAATATATTAGATGCATTGAAACAATGTATATCAGAAGGCACACACATAAAAAATTGAGGAGTGAAATAATTTCAAATTTATTTAAATAGAATTCCTAAAGATAAATTCTCACTCTGCTGACTTGAATCAAGATTCTAGTCCTTGGTGAGCAGTCACCATTGGAAATGTAACTAGATTCAAAATAACAAATTCTAAATTGGTCTTTTAACTCACCAATTGTTCTCTGCCTCTAGACTTTACTCCTCACTCTCTGCTTCTCCCTGGGTTGTTCCAAATTCACATCGGGAGTTCACCTCTATTATTGGCCTAAATTTTTTTTTAGCAAAATGATGATCAAATGTTAGGAAATTGAGAGTAAGCTGCCTGATTCTGTGTTGCAGCTTGGAGAGTGGGTGCGCCCACAATGTGGAGAACAGTCCATGGTGTTGTGGGAGGGAGGCAAGAGAAAGGGAGGCAGAGTCCCCCGTCCCTGGCATGCACAGAATATCTGTTTCTGTACATTAAATGGAACATCAGACTCCCCACAGCACCATAAACGAACTTCTGAGGCATAATTGGGTGGGTAGTGTTCAAAAGAAAGAGTATGCTCTGTAAAAACAATTTTTTCAAATTTTGTATAAGATTAAATAATTTCTTTTCACCATTTCAACAGTGGATTTCAAAACAAACATAAAATTATTCTTATTTCAGTTGGCTTTACCATGGAAAACAGATTGATGGCCCTCTCCTCTCTACCTCCCTGCTCCATTCCTGGGGTATATATATGCATGTGTGGACGTATGAGGTGGACATAATTCATTACACAGATAGGAGCTGACCATCTATCATGAGCTGGACACTGCAGGTGGAGATGATAATGCTCAAGACCAACAAAATTCCTGCGTCCAGGGAGGTTATAGTCTAGTGGCATGTGACTATAAATAAACATCATACAGTAAATGAATAAGCAAAAAAATATAGATATAAATATAGCTGAATGCTCCATACTGTATTATATATGAAAATGTATGATGAATAAAATTGAAACTATTCATATATAATATTCCTGGAGAAGGGAATGGCAACCCACTCCAGTAGTCTAGCCTGGAAAGCAGATTTGAGAGTTACTTTGGATTGGGTGGTAAGAAGCCATCTCTAAAGAGGTGTCATTTAAGATGAAATCTAAGAAGCAGCCAGCCACAGAAAGATCAGGTGATCTTCATTCCAGGGAGAGGGAAGGTCTAGGTCAAAGGCTCTAAGGGAGAATAAGCGACTTACTTAAGGAACAGGAAGATCAATGACCAAAGCAAAAAGGAAGGAGGGATGATGTTAGTGAGGTGGGCAGAGCCAGGACTTTGTCAGCTGAGGTAAGGAATCTGGACTTTATTCTACTCCTTGCCATACAGGATTCATTTTATTTGACTGTTGATAGGCACCGAATTGTTTCCAATGCTGTGACAAAGGATTTGATAATGAAAGGGGATATCTGTACCTTCCTAACAGCTTTGAAAAGGCATACCCTTCTAACACCTAACACCATTGTTTAGATAATAAGAAAACACATCCAGGGCTTGATACCACATCTTTACATTTTCAAAGTAATACACTTTCTTTCTTGAAATGTAGAGGAAAAAACTCTAAGGAAGAAAATCATCATCCCCTGTACCCTGTCACCCAGACGCTCTGGATGCCTTCCCTTCGTTTCTGCGCATCCACGTCTCTCCCTGCTTTGAGCTCTGGGAGCCTGATCTGTGTGGGCTGCATTAACCAGCCCCTTCGCCTTCTGGCTTCCTGTTAGATTTGGCTAAGAGCAGGCACCAGTCGGAGACTGGAAGGATGTAGGAGAGAGAAATCCGGGTATTTATTCTCCTTGTTCACTGCTTGCTAGATCTACGTGGATTGGCTGTATCTCTCTATAAAAGGCCTCAGCTCCTGTTTGGCAGCCTTCTCCATATAGCCACTCTCTGGGTTCTAACAACTGTTCTCTTTGAATCTTGACCACATCTTTGTAAATAGTCCCTTTATTAAATTCTCTTCAAAATACCTGGCCTGAGAGTACCCATTGTATCCTGTCAGAAACCTGATTGATAGACCAGAGATAATATTTTCTGTATTTATTTCCAATATAGTTCCAGTAACTAGCTTATAGTTTGAATCATGTCTTTATCATTTGATATTATAAACTATTATTTGAAAATATTACTTGCATGGTAATATCTTTCTATTAATCATTTAAGCATTCAGCACTTATTGAACACTTAAATTATCTCCAAATTCTTGCTGTTATGTGACGAATAATATCTATATTCCTACTTTTCTGATTAATAAGCTCTTTCCTTATTCTCAGGTTATTAAAATATTCTCCCATATTATCATCTAAAGCTTTATTGTTTTGCCTTCATATTTAGTTGTACAGTATAACTTTAGCAGAATTTTCTTTTACATGGACACCCAAACTGTCCCAACACTATTGATTTGAGTGATAACCCTTTCTTCCTTAAATCTGCAGGGCCACCTTCTTCATAAATTACATGTCCATATGTACAAAGGTTTACTTCCAGACTTTGAGAAACCTATATGCAGGTCAGGAAGCAACAGTTAGAACTGGACATGGAACAACAGACTGGTTCCAAATAGGAAAAGGAGTACGTCAAGACTGTATATTGTCACCCTGCTTATTTAACTTCTATGCAGAGTACATCATGAGAAATGCTGGACTGGAAGAAGCACAAGCTGGAATCAAGATTACTGGGAGAAATATCAATAACCTTAGATATGCAGATGACACCACCCTTATGGCAGAAAGTGAAGAGGAGCTAAAAAGCCTCTTGATGAAAGTGAAAGAGGAGAGTGAAAAAGTTGGCTTAAAGCTCAACATTCAAAAAATGAAGATCATGGCGTCCGGTCCCATCACTTCATGGCAAATAGATGGGGAAACAGTGGAAACAGTGTCAGACTTTATTTTTGGGGGTTCCAAAATCACTGCAGATGGTGACTGCAGCCATGAAATTAAAAGACGCTTAGTCCTTGGAAGAAAAGTTATGACCAACCTAGATAGCATATTCAAAAGCAGAGACATTACTTTGCCAACTAAGGTCCATCTAGTCAAGGCTATGGTTTTTGCAGTGGTCATGTATGGATATGAGAGTAGGACTGTGAAGAAAGCTGAGCGCCGAAGAATTGATGCTTTTGAACTGTGGTGTTGGAGAAGACTCTTGAGAGTCCCTTGGACTGCAAGGAGATCCAACCAGTCCATTCTAAAGGAGATCAGCCCTGGGATTTCTTTGGAAGGAATGATGCTAAAGCTGAAACTCCATTACTTTGGCCACCTCATGCAGAGTTGACTCATTGGAAAATACTCTGATGCTGGAAGGGATTGGGGGCAGGAGGAGAAGGGGACGACAGAGGATGAGATGGCTGGATGGCATCATGGACTTGATGGACGTGAGTCTGAGTGAACTCCAGGAGTTGGTGATGGACAGGGAGGCCTGGCGTACTGCGATTCATGGTGTCGCAAAGAGTTGGACACGACTGAACGACTGAACTGAACTGAACTGAGAAGACGTCTCAGGCCACTGGCATAGCAGGAAGTAGTCTAGAATTAGCAAAGAGCATCAAGAGTTTACCAGGCATTCTGACTTAGCTCATATCATCTCAACTTTTAAAAACTTGGCCTTTATTTCATCCACTTCTGCAAAGTTTTTTGGTAGAAACCAATGCCCCTCTTTTGTGGTTCCCTTGTAAAACTATGACATGCAGTGCACATGACATTTATCTGCTAAGTTGTAATAATGGATTTCCCTCTATCTCCCTCATTAGACTGGGAAGATAGGTTTTGTGTTTTGAAATTCTGTATCCTCGGCACCTATGTAATATCCTGGATTGTTCCAGGAAAGGATACAGAAATGAAGTCAGATTCATCTGACTAAATCCCAGGACTACTCTCAGAACTTTTTTTGAAGGAAGTTATCCCTAGGCTGAAACCATAGTGGTAAATATGATATTAGTTTGAACCTGCCTGGGGCCACTAGCTGGAGAAGGCAATGGCAACCTACTCCAGTACTCTTGCCTGGAAAATCCCGTGGACGGAGGAGCCTGGTAGGCTGCAGTTCATGGGGTCGCTAAGAGTTGGACACAACTGAGCGACTTCACTTTCACTTTTCACTTTCGTGCACTGGAGAATGAAATGGCAACCCACTCCAGTGTTCTTACCTGAAGAATCCCAGGGATGGGGGAGCCTGGTGGGCTGCCGTCTATGGGGTTGCACAGAGTCAGACACGACTGAAGCAACCTAGCAGCAGCAGCAGCAGCAGCAGCAGGGGCCACTAGCTGGAGCCTGATAATGAATCCAGTATTGAGGAAAACAGAGTAGTGAGAAAAACAGATAAATATCTGTTAATATTTCACAAGTTTCTGAACATAGCAATGCTTGAAATCAACAGTATAGCTTTTGGCTATATATATACCATTCCCTTAAAAACAAACATTCCTTTTCCTCATATAACGAAGAGTTTAGGAGTAGGTTGTTCTAGCAGTGACTCAGTTGATCAAATTAGGACTCTTGGTACATACAGCTTGTCCAATCACAGCAGCATCACAGCCTCATACAACCATGTCCAGAGGTGAGAAGGAAAAGTGGATTCTCCTCAAAGACTTTTTCTTTTTATAAGGAAGGAAAGTTTTTCTAAGGGTCCCAGGTGGACTTCTCCTTGTGTCTCACTGGCCAGGACTGGGTCAGAGGTTCATATCTAGGTTAAGGGAGGCTGAGTAAGTGCAGATCTCTCATTTCATTTTTTACCTCTTCAATGAGAGACAGGCTCTTCCAGCAAGCCAAAAATTCAAAAATAAAAATGGTAGTAGGGGGAGGTAGACCACTGGCAGGTTCTACACCACTGATTTTATATGGTATGTGAGGAGAAATAGCTCATTTATTTAAGATTTTTTGATCCAGTTTCTGTCCCTTAAAACAAATCATGGGTAACAAAATATATCATTTTACCACACTTATCTTTTTATTATAATTTAAAAATATTTAAGTGAAATTTCTTATAAATTATATACCCTTTCCAAAGAAATAAAAAACTTATACAGATTATAAACACTGTTCCTTTTTTTTGCTGTCTATATTTTCAGGTTGACCCAAACATTCATGTATGTTAAGTAGAACCTTCATGCACTTACTAAGAAGATAATTGAGCTTTTACCTCACAAACAGAGCTTTGGTACAATTCCAGCATAAAATCAGTTAATATTTTAAAAGGTTATTCACCCTTATCCTGTTTTCAATCTTTGGCATAAAAATATTTTTAGAATTTAAGATTAGTGTGCTCTTTTATCCACCACACATTCTGCAAATGCATGTCATTCCGTTGCTCACTGTTTTAAAAAGAAACACAGAAGAACACAGAGCATAAAGACATAAAAGCTGCACTCAGTTGACTGGCAGAATTGGGACTCAGAAGTTTACTTCACAAGAAAAAAAAAAAAAAACTAGGCTACTTCCAGTAAAAAACACATTTCTTTAGTTCATTTTTCAGTGACTAACTTTTAAAGACTTGAACTATTTGTAAATTAGATATTCTTTCCAAATTTTTTCTTAATGATGTTGCTTTATTTTTTTCAAAAGCTGGGACAGATGGCTTTTTTATTTTCAAATTTAATTATAGCTATACATATGAGAAGCAAACTTGTCACTGCCTTTTGCATGAATTTTTCTCAAAATTTTATAGACAATTGTATAAACACTAAATTTATGGGTTCAGAAAATATATCCTAGCGGGGCAGCTGGACTAATTTGGAATTAATAGTATTAAAAAACATGTGCTTTGTACCCCAATCACAATTGTACTGAGATATCGATCTCTTGTGAGTATAATTATATTTTAGTGAGCAAAAATATAATCTGGTCAGGGAACCAAGGTGAATGTTAATCGTAATTGCAGTTTTGAACTCTTTGTAAAGTCATTCAAATATTTTTTTAAATCTATGGCATATCCCAAATTATATGTTAAAAATCATCAAAACTGATGTAATTAATGCCAACAGTTACTGCCTAAAATGTGAAGATGATAAAAATAGTTAGATGAACTGGAAAAAGTTGGGAAAAATAATCAAACTTGAACTTGATCATGCCTCTGTAGTTTCTCAACCTTGGCACTACCGACACTTTGAGCCAGATAACTCCTGTTGGGGCAGGTGGCCTCTCCTATGTATTGTAGGATAGTTACCAGGATCCCAGGTCTCTTCCCACTAGATGCCAATAGACTCACCTCCATTGTGAAAATTAAAAATGTCTCCAGGCATTGACAAATGTCACCTGAGGGCAAAATTGCTCCCCCCTCTCTGACTACACCCCACACTGAGAATCACTACTCTGGATCCAACTACCAAGTTAAAAGAAATTCAGAGGACAGAAGAACAGGAGATGCAATTAAAAAAATCTACTCTGTGGGAAATTCTGCAGATCAACTGACTTTATTCTACGAATAAATTGTAAGAAAGAAAGAAAAAGAGATTAAAGGAGACTTAAGAGGCGTCAACCAACTGTAATGTATGGGACATATTTTCACCCTGATTCCTATAAAGTATAAAAATATCATACAACTATCCACCAATTAAAAATAGATTTTAAAATATTATGCAACAATAAGAGAACTATGAGTAGATAGTTCTACTCTGAACTGAATAGATGTTTGACAATAGTATGGAATTATTGGAATTATGAGATTGTGGCTATATTCCTAAAAAATATTTTATCCTCTAGAGAGACTAATAGATGGGGAAACAATAGAAATAGTGACAGACTTTATTTTGGGGGGCACCAAAATCACTGCAGTTGACTGCAGTCATGAAATTAACAGATGCTTGCTCCTTGGAAGAAAAGCTATGACCAACCTTAGACAGCATATTAAAAAGCAGAGACATTACTTTGACAACAAAGATCCATCTAGTCAAAGCTATGGTTTTTCCAATAGTCATGACCAACCTAGAGAGCATATTAAAAAAGCAGAGACATTACTTTGCTGACAAAGGTCCATCTAGTCAAAGCTATGGTTTTTCCAGTAGTCATGTGTGGATGTGAGAATTGGCCCATAAAGAAAGCTGAGTGCCGAAGAACTGATGCTTTTGGACTCTCAAGAACTGCAAGGAGATCAAACAAGTCAATCGTAAAGGAAATCAGTCCAGAATATTCATTGGAAGGACTGATGCTAAAGCTGAAACTCCAATACTTTGGCCACGTGATGCAAAGAACTGACTCATTGGAAGAGACCCTGATGCTGGGAAAGATTGAAGGCAGGATGAAAAGGGGACAACAGAGGATGAGATGGTTGGATGACATCACCGACTTAATGAACAGGAGTTTGAGCAAGTTCTGGGAGTTGGTGATGGACAAGGAAGCCTGGCATGCTGCAGTCCATAGGGTTGCAAAGAATCGGACATGACTGAGCAACTGAAGTGAACTGAAGGACATATTTTCAGCATTTGGAAAGGTAATCAGGAGACCCTGTGAGGCCTGGGCATCAAGTTTGAGCAAACATACCAGGTCCATCTGAGGCAGAACCACATTTCAAGCAATGAGGTCTTATGTGTTAGAAAATTCATTCCATTTGGAAATCCCATAAGGTCAGGAATCAGGTCTGGTGTATTCACAACTGTATGCCTAAGCTATTCCAAGGAGTGGCTTGTACGAGTTTTATTTCCCACCTGTCTCTCCATTAGTTGCTATCAGGATATTCTAAATTCCAAATTAAATAACTCCAAATTAATTAATTAGTATTTGCAAAGTTTCTAACTCATACTTCATATAAGATTCCTGAAGTGATTAAAGTATTATCTAAACAGATTCCAACTCTATTTTTTAAAGGGGAAATATTTAGAAAGTGTAGAAAGCAGTTAGAAAAATGGCATGCTTTCCTAAGCATAGCATTTATTTAGCATACTAAGATCAATAGATATAATTTAAGAGAGGAAAAATAAGCCATTAAAACAAGCCATTAGGAAAATATGTACTGCTTTTGAGTAACGTAGGTGAGAAAGAAATTGACCCCAATTAAGTTAAATGATAAACTTAATGTTAAGAATAATTGGTTGATAGAATTTTCAAAAAAGAATTATGTTTTCAGGATAATGATCCTGTTTATCTTTATTCTGCAGTTATTTTCATAATTTTTTCTATTTTATTATTCTTCTGTAACTTAGCAATTGCTAAGTGAAGTGATAAATTCTATAAATACATAAAGGGAATGAACTTTCTCAAATATAGAAACCATAGAGGAGTTTCAGCTTCTGTCAAAAACCCAGTATCTCTTTCAACATGTCTAAGATTCAAAAGTTTAATTTTCTTATTTGACATTTCAGATCTGTATTATTTCCTATAACTTGTTAGATAATATGACTCTTGCTAGCTTTATACCCTTGCTAAAAGAAAATTCAAAGGGTTTGATTCTTTATCTCTTGGACTCCAGCCTAAATTAATGAGAGATTTATGTATCAGACATGGAGTCACAAAACTCAAAACCAGAGTACAAAATAATTTAAAAATTAAGGATGTTAATGGTCCCTTTTATATTTTAAGCTAAACATCTTGAATATAAATTCCCTCTAATCAATAGTGTAATAATGAGAATGATTTTTGTGCTACAGTCATATATGATTAATTTTAGAGTAAATCAATTTTACAAAATTTATTAGAAGTAGAACTAATAAAATTACTGTGCTGTTATCATATTAGTATATGATAATTAAAGAGAAAATGAGCATATCAAATTTAAAGGATGAAAACATGATATATCTGTAAGGATTAATAACTTACAAGAGAATCACTAATTTCTTTAAACAGTTTTGGTTTATTAAAAGCTAGAAGTGTGAAATGACTAGCACTCATTTCATATTGATCTATTTTAGAAAAAAATCAAGTTGATTATTAGGAAAGCAAATGAGAGCCAACAGAAATAATCTATCCTAATTGATGGTTACTTAATTTTGACTGGTTATTCTTGCTAGACATTTGTATGAAATTATTAATACTGAAAGTACTTCAATAATTTAGCCAAGTATTTGACATAAGTTATTTTAATGATACATGAAAGACATCTTGTTAACACTCTCGAATGAATAACTTTATTCATACAATCATAAATATGATGAACATAATAAAAGACTCAGATTTGTAGTCTCATTTTTTTAATTGATTACTATGGCATCAGACTGACATTTTATCTAGTTTTGTATAACCGTTTGATATTAACCTTGTTAATTTGGGGTTTATTGCCACAGAATTATAATGATCCTGAGGAATTACTTAATTCAACATACAGAATTTTACAAATTCTCTATGGAAGTATTGAGGCTGATGGTGAAGGTATAGGTGGCAAGTCTTTTGTTGCACTTTCCATTTGAAAAATTAGATATGTAAAATCAAGCAGGTAAAATCCTATGCTGGCTATACTTCTAATGAAAATCCTTCTCTAATGAAACCTGAAAATGAATTTAACAACACTGAGGCTGACTCTTGAGAGATAAGTGACTCTTGGTCAAGAGCTCTATCCTAAAAGCTAGATTTAGCTTTATATTCGAAAAGAAAAATTGCTGCTTCTTCTTGAAAGAAAAAAAAATTACTTTCTTAGTATAAATTAATATATTCGTTCTTTGGTAACTGCAGCTGTACCACAGTGCAGTAAAGGGAGGTGTTTTATTTAAAAGACTTGGAACTGTCACAACCCCCGAGCTCCTGGCTGATTAATGAATCATTTATAAACTACGACAACTGGACACGGAAGGCAGGAGAACGAGAGGCACAGCAGGATCCTCAATACTAGACATCTTTTCCTTCTCACTCTTTTCTTCACATTTAACTGTCTACACGTCCAACACCGCTTATAACTTTTGGGCTCACAGTTGGAAAGAGAAACAGTAGCAAGAACTTTTCACATATTTCTATTGAAATTGATGAACATGAGGAGATGGCCATTGGTGAAATCATGAATTGCGACCTGGGTGAAAACTTTGCCAATTCTGTAAGCAGTCAATTCATGCCCTTCAGTAAATGTTGTCACCAAAAAGGTCACATCAGAAATTGACTTTGTGAAATGTTCTTTTATCAGATATAGGAATTGCACCCCAAAATGCCTTTAATAGTATATATCAATGTTCATACAAGTACATAATAAGTGAAAGCTAGCAATTTATCATATTACTAAAGATCTTTAGGAAGAGATTGCCAGTATGCCCCAGTTGTATATTAACTGTACCTAATAAGGAGTAAATTCTTTTGCTATTTTTATAATGTTTTATAACCATTATGTGGCTCAGCTGGTAAAGAATCCGCCTGCAATGCAGCAGACCTGGGTTCGATCCCTGGGTTGGGAAGATCCCCTGGAGAAGGGAAAGGCTACCTACTCCAGTATTCTGACCTGGAGAATTTCATGGATACAGTCCATGGGGTTGCAAAGAGTCAGACCCGACTGCGACTTTCACTTCACTTCACTTCATAATCATTACCTTATTTTAATCCTCTTCTATAAAATTGTAGACTAGAACTAGATAGATAATTTCTAACACTTGTTTTAATTTCTAAAATTCTGTGATAAATCTTCTTTGCTCTGAAAGTCCTATGACCCATTTTAGCAATAGTCACAAAAATTCTGACCTAATAAGCCATAAAGAATCGACACCAATCTAGATCTCTTTTTTGCTAACATTGTTACACAATAGATTTTACTTTGTATGGTAGGAAAACATAGTATAGCATCTATCTTATACATTTAGTGATAATTACTAAATCATTCTCCAATTCAAAATACATATTGTAAGATCTTCTATTTACTTAACAAATCTAACCTGGTATTCTATTAAAATAAATTTTCTGGACCACCTACATTTTTTTCATGGGGAAATATTTTGTTTGAATAATAAAAGTTGATTAACATGCTCAGTTTGAATAAAAAAGGTGATTAACATTCTTAATCAGCAATTGGTTTCTCCTATTAATGAATTAAGATATAGGAAATAAAAGATACACTAAGGGCTTTTAAGAATTTTGAAAATTGTCTCTGTAGACATTTTCAACTTATAAAGCTCATTTTTGTTAAACTGCAGTATATTAAGTAACTTAAGGTAATCCTGATTTCATTAACCATTATTTTTAATTTTTTTAATCTTATGAACTTGAAACAGTTAATAGAGGCAAATTTAGTTTCAGTAAACAAATGTAATGTTCAAAAGTAGAAACTAATTTCACATTAGGTAATAAAATACATATCATTTTGTATGTAATTTCTATAATTATCTTGAACATAAACTATTAAGCAAAGATGTGAAGTAGAATTCAATTAAATAAAAACAATGAAGAAAAATAAGATATTGGGCATTGAGAAGAAAGTTCCTTCAACAAGGACATCACCTCATTTTTTCTGTTTTTGTGTGTTTTATGTATTCACCTTTTCTATTTAATATAAATATCCTTTCTCAGCCCAGCAACATTTAAAAGAATATTTTGGTTAGATATTTTTCAAATATGAATCACGTGTATTAGTACATAGAATTGTTCAAAGTTTTAAAGCTACACATTAAGGAAGCTACACATTAAACCTTCAGGTAAAATCTCAGGTTTTATTTGTACTATGCTAGGGAGAAAGAGTGACATTATTATGCTAACATCTACAAAGCAAAGAAATGAAAGTCCAAAAGATGAAGATACTGTTAGGACATAAAAAAGAAAGATGTATATCTGATGACTACATCCTTTGAAAGTGAAAGTGAAGTCACTCAGTCATGTCCGACTCTTTGCGACCCCGTGGACTGTAGCCTACCAAGCTCCTCTGTCCATGGGATTCTCCAGGCAAGGGTACTGGAGTGGGTTGCCATTTCCTTCTCCAAGGGATCTTCCTGACCCAGGGATCGAACCCAGATCTCCCGCATTGCAGGCAGACGCTTTAACCTCTGAGCCACCAGGGAAGCCCATATTCTCTAGTATGCACGAATATCCTTTGAAGAACTCAGAGCTACATTATTTGAGTTAAAAGTGACTAGTTTCTTGTTGATGCTATATACTTATTATACTTAAATTTCAACTAAAGAGTTTAGTGCATGTTTTACAAATGAATATTTTTCTGTAAGTAACAAAGAAATGATTTGAAGAAGTAACTCAGAGTTTCATATATAATTATTCATCACACATCATCTTCATTACTGTGGCAGCACCAGTCAGCATAGGACTTTATTGGAGTGGCTCGGAGCCCTGCCCTCCCTGCCTGGCCATTCATAACACAACACAAGGCAAGCCAAAAACAACATTCCCCCAAGACCCAGAAATGGCTCTCACAAACACCTCTAGTGACCAGTTTATGGTTGTCATTAACCAGTGCAGAACCGCTCAACATGCTCACACACTCTGCAAAGTGGTCACAGGGTTCTCCTGTCTTTAGGTGTTTAGAAGATAATAGGAAAGAGCATTTTTACAGGACTCTATGAGTCACTCTTTCTAATGTAAGGATGATAATGGAAGATAGGGGTCAAGCCCTTGAAATTCAGAAAGTGGGGGTGAAGGAACAGCAGATGGAGTTTGAAAACAAAGTTTAATCAGCTTGACTGATATTTGTGGTAAACAAGCCATCTCAATTCTCACTTTGATATCACAAAATAAAACTGTCATATTTTCTAAGGCCAAAATAAACTTTAATTCTTCTAAAATTACCCTCAGTTTTACTTTTGCTAGTTACAACTCTTTAACTTACAATAAAATTTCAAAAGCATTAAAGACTCAACATAATAAAAGCTATATATGACAAACCCACAGCAAACATTATCCTCAATGGTGAAAAATTGAAAGCATTTCCCCTAAAGTCAGGAACAACACAAGGGTGCCCACTTTCACCGCTACTATTCAACATAGTTCTGGAAGTTTTGGCCACAGCAATCAGAGCAGAAAAAGAAATAAAAGGAATCCAAATTGGAAAAGAAGAAGTAAAACTCTCACTGTTTGCAGATGACATGATCCTCTACATGGAAAACCCTAAAGACTCCACCAGAAAATTACTAGAGCTAATCAATTAATATAGTAAAGTTGCAGGATATAAAATCAACACACAGAAATCCCTTGCATTCCTATACACGAATAATGAGAAAGTAGAAAAAGAAATTAAGGAAACAATTCCATTCACCATTGCAACGAAAAGAACAAAATACTTAGGAATATATCTACCTAAAGAAACTAAAGACCTATATATAGAAAACTATAAAACACTGATGAAAGAAATCAAAGAGGACACTAATAGATGGAGAAATATACCATGTTCATGGATCGGAAGAATCAATATAGTGAAAATGAGTATACTACCCAAAGCAATCTACAGATTCAATGCAATCCCTATCAAGCTACCAGCGGTATTTTTCACATAGCTAGAACAAATAATTTCAAGATTTGTATGGAAATACAAAAAACCTCGAATAGCCAAAGCAATCTTGAGAAAGAAGAATGGAACTGGAGGAATCAACTTGCCTGACTTCAGGCTCTACTACAAAGCCACAGTCATCAAGACAGTATGGTACTGGCACAAAGACAGAAATATAGATCAATGGAACAAAATAGAAAGCCCAGAGATAAATCCACACACATATGGACACCTTATCTTTGACAAAGAAGGCAAGAATATACAATGGAGTAAAGACAATCTCTTTAACAAGTGGTGCTGTGAAAACTGGTCAACCACTTGTAAAAGAATGAAACTAGATCACTTTCTAACACCGTACACAAAAATAAACTCAAAATGGATTAAAGATCTAAATGTAAGATCAGAAACTATAAAACTCCTAGAGGAGAACATAGGCAAAACACTCTCAGACATAAATCACAGCAGGATCCTCTATGATCCACCTCCCAGAATTCTGGAAATAAAAGCAAAAATAAACAAATGGGATCTAATTAAAATTAAAAGCTTCTGCACAACAAAGGAAAATATAAGCAAGGTGAAAAGACAGGCTTCTGAATGGGAGAAAATAATAGCAAATGAAGCAACTGACAAACAACTAATCTCAAAAATATACAAGCAACTTATGCAGCTCAATTCCAGAAAAATAAACGATCCAATCAAAAAATGGGCCAAAGAACTAAATAGACATTTCTCCAAAGAAGACATACGGATGGCTAACAAACACATGAAAAGATGCTCAACATCACTCATTATTAGAGAAATGCAAATCAAAACCACACTGAGTACCACTTCACACCAGTCAGAATGGCTGCGATCCAAAAATCTGCAAGCAATAAATGCTGGAGAGGGTGTGGAGAAAAGGGAACCCTCTTACACTGTTGGTGGGAATGCAAACTAGTACAGCCACTATGGAGAACAGTGTGGAGATTCCTTAAAAAATTACAAATGGAACTACCTTATGACCCAGCAATCCCACTTCTGGGCATACACACCGAGGAAACCAGAATTGAAAGAGACACATGTACCCCAATGTTCATCGCAGCACTGTTTATAATAGCCAGGACATGGAAACAACCTAGATGTCCATCAGCAGATGAATGGATAGGAAAGCTGTGGTACATATACACAATGGAGTATTACTCAGCCATTAAAAAGAATTCATTTGAATCAGTTCTGATGAGATGGATGAAACTGGAGCCAATTATACAGAGTGAAGTAAGCCAGAAAGACAAACACCAGTACAGTATACTAACACATATATATGGAATTTAGGAAGATGGCAATGATGACCCTGTATGCAAGACAGGAAAAAAGACACAGATGTGTATAACGGACTTTTGGACTCAGAGGGAGAGGGAGAGGGTGGGATGATTTGGGAGAATGGGAATTCTAACATGTATACTATCATGTAAGAATTGAATCGCCAGTCCATGTCTGACGCAGGGAGCAGCATGCTTGGGGCTGGTGCATGGGGATGACCCAGAGAGATGTTGTGAGGAGGGAGGTGGGAGGGGGGTTCATGTTTGGGAACACATGCAAGAATTAAAGATTTTAAAATTTAAAAAATAAAAAACTAAACCTGAAAAAAAAATGATACAATAAGATATAATAGAACTTTAACAGAATGTAAAAAAAAAAAAAAGTTTTATGGTTATAAAAGAAGGTGTGCATAGTTATTTAGCTACTTTAGGTGGAAATATTACCACTTCAAGCTGAAATTATCAAGTCATCCATTCCCCATTACCTGAATTAAATATATCCTTGGCTTCGCATGACTTCTCTAATTTTTTTCCTGGAGATTGGCATTATACAGGGGCGAATAAACCAATCCAACGTTGTTAATGATACGACTGGCATATACTTGCACATGGTTTAAATTTTTCACTTTCACAAATGCTGGATACAAAAAAAAAAAAAATCCAGTGAAGCAGAGAAGGGAGAATGACTAATCCTATGTCACAAGTGAGAAAACTTACACTTAAAGAAGTCAAGTGACTTGGCGTATAGATAGGTGGCAGGGCTAAGACTATAATGTAAATACCATCTCTTAGTCTGGTACTTGTATCGATGAAAATGGGCTGGGTAATGCTGTAGTGACAAACAATCCCCAGGTGCAGAGGCTCAAAACAACAAAGATGCATTTCTTGCCCACAATACATGTCCATCACTAGACGTCTATGGGTTCTCTAGTTCTCGCACTCTGAAACCCAGGGTATTGTACTATCCATCATCTGTAAGGTTGCCTGTCACTGGGACACAAGGAAAGAAAATTATATCAAATCACACACTTGCTCTTAAAGCTGCTGGACAGACACTTTTGCTCACGATCCATCAGCCAAAACAAGACTCTCAGGCAATTCTGACATACACTACAATGTGGGTGAAACTTGAGGACATTAAGCTATATAAAATAAGCTAATCATAAAATGATAAACAGTGTATGATTCCACTTATATGAGATACCTAATCAAAATCATAGAGACAGAAAGAAGAATGTGGTTGCCAGAGGCGAGGAGGAGAGAGAATAAGGAATATTTGCTTAATGGGCATAGAGTTTCAGTTTTGCAAGATGAAAGAGTTCTGAAGAGGGATGTAAACAGGCAAAGCTATGAGCAAGGGAACCAAATCAGAAATATTTTGTGAATGTCTCTGATTATAACAGTGCCAGAAGGGCCTTTCAATGAGGTCATCAAGTTCAAAGAGCAAGCTCTATGGGTGATATATTACAGTTCCTACATCAGGAAGAAATTCACTTCATGTCTGGGTATGGCTCCTCTTGAGTCAAAAAAATCTATGAACTAAAAAGGCAAGTCATTTGTTCCCCAAACATCCAATACACACAGGTAAAATGTGCTCATGGTAACATCAATAACTATTCCCTGGGAAAAAATGGGAGACACAGCAGTTACTGATGTGTAGCAGGTGGGAAATCCCAGTAGGCTGATATTGTAAGGATCCTTTATCCCAAGAGGAGAGAAATGTTCCTTGATTAGACCTGGAAGGGGCTTTCCAGTCCAATTATCCTCCATGAGTCTCTGTTATAACCTTTAAAAAATTCTGTCTTTCCATTCTCCTTTTTGGACACATTCAAAGTGAACATCAGGGAATATGACCTTGTTGTGACACTGAGCAGCTTTTCCTGGTGGCTACATTTACAGAAAGAGAAAGAGAAAGAGATAATACGGTGAGTTTTTCTTAAAATCAAATATGTGCAATTTAAGACTGCTTTTTATTCTGTAATTATTTACTTCTTCTATTTTTGCTGTTCAAATATCCTTACTTGTGGACTTCAATATCAGCAGCATGGTGGATTTTGTGAATAATATTTTGTTTCCTGAAACCATTAAACATAAATTTGCAGGAACCATGAGTTTTGCATAAAACATAATTTTTATAGCACTGCTGAGATCTCCAGAAAGAAAAATCTCTACGGGACTAAAATCAGAATAATAGTAACCAACCAAACAAAAAACCCTGAGTTGAAACCAGAGCTGTAAGCTAAATGTGCACACAGGGTTTTGCTCTATCAGTGGCAAGTAGAAGGACCTGTACCTGAGATCCTTATAGAAAGCCTAAGAATCTGGCCGAACTGGTCTCAGGTCCCTAGAGTCTTTTGGCTCCCAGAAGAAGCAAAGACAAATCCTCTCTGGTAGAAAGTCAAGGTTAGCCAAATTTGAATACAAACTTCAGTTCTGGAATGACAGAATACAGAGAACAGAGGAGAGGCCATTTTTTGAAGAGTTAGTGCTTTAATGAAGAACATAAATCAAAGTGTACAGGTTGACTTTGTATACTTACTGAGATAAAGAAATCAACATTAGAAACATTTCCTTCAAATTGAGGAAGAAAACAAAAATGCCCTACATCACCACTTCAACATTATAATGGCCGCCTGCCTTAGCCACTGCAGTTAAGTAATGTAAAAAGAATAACAAGAATTAGAAAAGAAAGAAACAAAATTGTTATGATTCACACTTAGTCATCTACATAGAATACCCGCCCAAACCCACAATTTATTGGGAATAATAAGGGAATTTAGCATGCTGCCTGCATGCACGCTCATTTGCTTCATTTGTGTCTGTCTCTTTGTGACCTCATGGACTACAGCCTGCCAGGCTCTTCTGTCCATGGTAGTCTCCAGGCAAGAATACTGAAATGAGTTGCCATGCCCTTGAGATCTTCCCAACCCAGGGACTGAACCCACCTCTCCTATGTACTCCTGTATCACAGGTGGTTTAATTACCCATTAAACCACCAGACAAGCCCTTTAGCATGGTTGCTGCTGCTGCTGCTGCTAAGTCACTTCAGTCATGTCCGACTCTGTGCAGCCCCACAGACAGAAGCCCACCAGGCTCCTGGGATTCTCCAGGCAAGAACACTGGAGTGAGTTGCCATTTCCTTCTCCAATGCATGGAAGTGAAAAGTGAAAGGGAAGTTGCTCAGTCGTGTCCGACTCTTCGCGACCCCATGGACTGTAACCTACCAGGCTCCGCCGCCCATGGGATTTTCCAGGCAAGAGTACTGGAGTGGGGTGCCATTGCCTTTAGCATGGTAGCTGGATATAAAACCAACAGATGAAAATCAATTTTATTTCTATACACTAATCACAAATAGAATACATATCTTTAAAGCTTCATTTCCAATATTGAGATATAGGAATCCAAAAATGGAACAAAAGATATGGAAGGCTTATGTAGAAAAAACTGTAAAACTTCAATAAAAGACATTAAAGAAGATCTAAATTTGCAGCATATGTAATGTTCATAGATAGGAATGCCAATATCCTAAATATATCATTTGTTTCTAAATTCAGTGCAATTCTAATAAAAATTCCAACAGGCTTTTTTATTTTGTGAGAACTTAAAAAGCTGATTAAAAATGTTATGTGAGAGAGCAGTATCTTGGCCACTTTTGAAAAGGAGAAAACAATGGTGGATATATTCATAAGGAGAACCATTAAAGAACCAAAGTGGAAAGAAAAGGGTTTAGCCTAACTGATGGTATTAATGTACGTAAAGAAAAAAAGTTACCTAGAGAAGTTATCTAGAGAAGGAGCTGGGTCCATTCTGGAAACTAGAGGTCCATATGAGAGGCCATGTTTTGGGGTGGCTGCAAAGTGGAAGGAGAAGAATCAGAGAGATATTTGAGGAGGTGAGTCTGCAGGTGTATGTCCTCTGTTAAACACAGACGTGTTTGGGTACTGTAGCGTGGTGCTATTAGATATCCAAATCAGAATTTTTTCAAACATTTTTGTGTAAAACACCTAAAAAAATTTTATCCCTTACATAGATTTTAAGGTGGCATCTGTTATGTTTTAGCATATATCTAAATAGTTACAAAGGATGCAATAGCTGATGTATTGAGAAATTATAACTTAAAATTAAAACATTGTATTTAGTGTGTCCAATGGAACCCAAAATGCCAAAGACTCAGCCGCCATTCAAATATATGAACAATTTCATCTGCAGGTTTTAGTGTTCCTCTTCCTACTTGAACTTGTATTTTTATCCCACTTCCTCCACAAAATTTTGTGCTTCTATAAAATATTTTTATGCTTAAGAGGTCTTTATTGCTCATCCTATCATGTTTCTCTGCAACATACACATGTTAATTGGAATTTTAGATTTCATTGTCAAGAGTTTTCTTTTGGGTTGCGTTATTAAAATTATTAGTAGCACATAGCTGATAGAAACAAAATAAGTTGATCACAGATTATGATGAATCAATATTATACATTAAAAGTAAAATTTTCCTGGAAATGAATCTCATGATGAGACGGATGAGCCTTTTCTTCCCTGCAGGTAGTTTATGTATCCATGGATGAATATTAAATAATGCTAGAATGAGACAGCTTTTAATATCAAGTCTACATCTGGCTTTCATTTTTATGAATGTAAGCCCTAAGCCTGTGGTTCATTGCTTAGAGCAACATCAACACCAATAAATTTAATTGTCCCTTTGGCTCCCAGATGGCTTTTATACCCTGGGGCATGCAATAGGAATGGGTGACCGGGATGCCCTTCTTTGTCAAGTGGGAAAAGGTGGCTGCGAAAACGGGACCTATGTGAAGCCTAGAGAGCAGGCAGGTTGTTATGTAGATCAATTTTAGGGTGGAGAACATAAGTTGAAGATCATGATGATGATTCCTTTAAAAGTGCCCATGCCTTTATAAACCTTGAAAAGTCTTTGTGTGCTATAGTTTGAGGATCATTGATTACAATCTTAAAACTAATTCCTCCGGCTGATTGCTTGCTTGGTATGGAGCCCTCCGATTTTAATGCCATTCGAATATCCTAAGGCCTATGTGTAATATGCAGGTCCTATTAACAGTAATAACTCAAATTGCACTTAATTTCATCCCCACCTACTGACAAAACCTCTCATCCTTTGCAAATTCCACCCCCTCCTCTTACCCAGGCTTTTAAAGAATGGCTCTTAAGTGTTCACAGATAAATCTACATGGCCAGATGGCCAGTTCTCGTCTCTCACAGGGCACAGGCACCAATGTATCACAGCTGTACTTCTAACTTTTCACATAGTATAATATGTACTGGAAATGAATTAAAGGTAAATCTATTTTGTAAGCCAAAAAAATGTATTATTATTTTGGTAAGTATCTTTTAAAATACCATACATTATCACCATTATTTAACTTATACAAGAATACTATAAATATTATAGAAATATTTCTTATTATGAAATGTTTGAGACACATAAAAGAATATTTAGGTAAGTTACCTACCAGGTAAACATTAAAATGTGAACCCATCACCTAATTTAAGAACTAAAGCATTACCATTACTAAAGTATGTTCTGTTTCCATCCCATTGCCTCTCTCCCAGGGATTGGTACAGTCCTGAGCTTTGTCTTTAGCACTCTCTTCTTTTATAGTATAAACTTCTACCATATGTATGTATTCCTAAACAGTGTACTGTTTAGATTCTCTTAGTCTTCTGGAAATTATATATTTTATGCACTCTTTAACTTGCTTGCTTCATTCAGTGTTTCTAAGATTAAACCATGACAGTACATGTATCTATGGTTTATTCATTTTTATTGATATATAATATTTCACTGGGTAAATCACCACAGTTTTTTTACCCAGTCTCCTGAAATGAACTTTTGGCTTGCCTTAATATTTTTGTGATTGCAAGCAATGTTGCTGGTACACAACTGCAAAAATTTATCTCAGGATGTACAGGCCTAAGAGTGGAACTGTTGGGTATTTACACTTTCAACTTTACAAGATAGCTCTGAATTTTTTTTCCAAAGTAATATAACAAATTTACTTCCCCTCTTATCAGTATATAGTATCTTCTTGATTTGTATCGTCACCAATCCTTAGTATTATCAAACTTATTATCTACCAGTCTAGTGACTATAAAATAGTACCTCCATGTACAGATTAAAACTAATGATAAAGTTGAGCAACTTTTTACACATTTTGTCATTTGGATTTACTGTCCTGTAATACGTGCCTACCATAACTTTTGATCATTTTCCAGTTGGACTTTTCTGATCTGCAGGAATTCTCTCTATATAATCTAGGTATTATTTTTCAGTGGTGAACGATATATTTTGACTATATCCAACCCCATTCATATAAGCTTTTCTCATTCAGTTCTCAGTGTTCCTTGGGTCGCTTGTAGGTACTGGTGTTTTCTTCCTGCCTAACAATCCCTCATGTTTGTGTTGGATAATCAGTTTACAAAGCACTCTCACGAATCTTACCTCATTTGAGTACCTCAACAACTTTTAAAAGACAAGCTGGGTATTATTATATTTGTTTTATAGATAAGGACACTGAGTAGCTTGCCCAAGGTCATAGGGCTCATAAGTTCTCAGACTCTGTGCATATTCTTCTTATGATTACATGATGCTTCAGCTGTTTGTAGATTATGGCTTATTCATTTCAGCAAATGTTGCACCTCTGCTTAGCATCTTTACTTCAGTTCCTTCTTTTTTATGTATATAATTCAAGATACAGCTCTAGTCTGTGAGGTTCATTCTAAGTTCATTACCTTCAAGCTAACAGATGAGTAAAGGAAGCACCAAGATAATGTTTTTTAATAGGATTAAAAAAAAAAAAAAAGAATGTTCAGGAGGATATCAGAAACCACAAGTTACCTGTTCTGGGGCAAATCACATTTTTAAAAAATGGGTCTATTATGTAAGAGTTGAGTTCAAATTTACTATTTTTCTTTCTCTTGGCCTTTTAGAGAGTTAACAAAAGGAGTATGGTTAATAAAGAGAAGAAAAATATACTTTAATATTTATTAGTATTATCTAAATTGGCTGTCCCATTTATGCCAGACTGATTTTCTATTAATTATTAAGTATTTGTTATATTAGCTATAACTGATACTTATATTAAATGTTGAACTTACAATGGGAAGTGACATTGATAGGACAGTAATTCCATCACTCAACCTCCAGTTGAAGTTCCTATGCCTGGGCAGTTCGGTGAGACTCTACCTACTGTGGGAACCCAAGGAGGGTGGGCTGTTATCTGTCAAATGAGAGACCCCCCCCACCAAGTGTTACCTCTCAAACATCTCAGATGGTGAAAGGTAGTACTTGTTACTTTCTGGGAGTTTTAAAATTCATTCATTCATTCACCCTCAAGCTGACCAAACTACTTCATGTGATATCTTTAATTTTTTGGTGGTTTTCATGGATTATTCAATTTTCATGTACATTGCATACACCAGAGAAAACTGTTTGATGAAATTAGCAGCAATACCAAAGGACCTGAGTATAACTAAGGAAATAGCATTCCTACTCTGAGCTATTTTAATCACTGTATAATAGTTGTATCTTGAGCACTTCCTGAACACATCCCTTGATGAATAATAGAGATAGAACCTCATTGTATCTTCTCCAAAAAGAATAGTTTTAACAGCAACTGTCTGTTCTACAGATTATTACTAAATATGACCTTTCCTAGGTCTCTTTTTCCTAGTATATCTCCAATTATGTACCTAGTATTTACTCATCAAATATTCCTACCTCAGTGTCTAATTTAAAATTGGTTGGCTTGCTATTTTATTTTTGATCAGTGGCATTTTGGCCACTTTAATAAGGGTATTGAGCATCACTGTTAGTACTAGGGTTTTTATTTTTCTTGGCTTTTTCTTTTTTGGCACATGTGAATTTTGTTTTGTCAGAGACTTTTTCTTGGTCTCTGATGATGGGTTTAAAATTAACGGAACATCTGGTTTTGGTGTGGGGATGAGCCAGGATTATGTTATTACTGATGTATATTGGTTACTATATATATATATTTTTATATATATATATATATTTATATATATATATATTTATATATATATATTTGATCTTTGCAAGGGGAAAACTACAAGGAATGAGTTTTATGCAATAAATTTAAATTTGTTACAGGTTTTCATGTTCAGGGTAAATAATTTTTCAACTTTGGGTGAAAATACTTGCAACAGTTTAAGGTGACTATATTTTACCTTAGGACAACTGTTGCATGCTAATTTGTATGTGTGTGTGTGTGTAAACACTTCAAAACTGAGTTAAAAGATGCAAATTTAAAATTGGTTGTTTGTCTAATGTGCTCCAGGTTCAGTAAATAAGCAGCTATTTAAAAGACAAACCAAAACAAAAAACAACTGGTTGGCTTGGTCCTGTTTCCCTGAAGTGATGGCTTCTCTAAGTATTTTGATCGAGAGCTGTGTGTGATATGTGAAAAAGAATATATGGTTGAGATGAGCATCCAATATTTCTGGGTTAGGTACTATACTAGGTTCATGAGGCTCACTTTGAGTAGGGGATAATTATATCACAAAGTGGTAAGTATAAGAGAGAGGTGTGCACTCAGAAGGGTACCTAACGACTCTGGAATGCAGATCTGTATTTGGAGAAAATGAGTTGAACTCTGTATCAGTAGCTTTGAGCTCTACGTATTTCATGGTTTTGTGTAAGGATGTAGGTCATCATCCCTAATGACTCAGGCATTCCTAATGTAAGGGGAGGGCCATTCCTAGATGGGCAGCTTCTAGAATCACTGGTCCAGGGCCTCAAAGAGGCAAATTACCCTTATGAGAGAAAGGGCATCCTTTATATTTTCACAGATCATCTTCAGACTAACTGGTTTAAAAAAGCCGTGTGGATGTGACCACATAATTTAATATCCACTCTAACTGGAGAAGGAAATGGCAACCCACTCCAGTATTCTTGCCTGGAGAATCCCATGGACAGAGGAGCCTGGTGGGCTACAGTCCACGGGGTCGCAAAGAGTCGGACACTACTGAGCGACTTCACTTTTACTTTCTAACTAGAACAAGACAAGATCTGTGGAATCCTGATTGGGACAACAGACTCAAATAAGGACGGTCTCAGGCAAACAAAAAATGTTGAATGTTTCATTTTACTTAAGGAATGAAAAGTGCCCCAGGCCTTTAAGAGGTGAGGGTGGGAGGGTTGTTTTGATAGATTCTTCCCTTAGGAGAAAAAACATGTTAGAAGCCAAAGAAGCTTCTGTTGCTTTTTCAAGAAGACAGGAGGAGAACAGGATGACAAAGGATGAAATGGTTGGATGGTATCACCAACTCAATGGACATGAGTTTGGGTGAACTCCAGGAGTTGGTGATGGACAGGGAGGCCTGGCATGCTGTGGTTCATGGGGTCGCAAAGAGTCGGACACGACTGAGCGACTAAACTGAACTGAACTGAGCAAGTGGCTTAACTTCTTAGAATTTTGGCCTATAAGTAGAAGTAGTAATATTTATCTGTTAAGGTTTCATGAATATTAAAGAAGTTGATATATATAAAATGTGTAGTAGTTTAATCCTCTCCTTTTTAGTACTGAGTGGTCAAGCCAAAAGAAAAGAAGGGAGCTCTTCTTTTGGTATAGTTAAAAAAACTCCATTGTATTATAGATAGGTAGCTTAGAACTCAGAGTCCACTGTATGAATTCACTTTAACAAGGTCACTTGATGTGTGTGTATATCTATATTTTTCCTGTTATCTGCTATATAGGCTTGTCTTTAACAGTTATTAGAAGATGAATAAAATACCCAGACATTTCATAGTGATTGATGTCCAGTTTATGAATTGTTTCATACACAGACCATTTAATTAATAAATTATGATTATGCAAACTTCAAAAAAAAAAGGACAATGGGGTTTTAAAGAACTTACAAAGGCCTGAAATCTTTGGGACTTCACTTTTGACTTTTAAAGATTCCATGTTTTGGCATTATAATTAATTCCCAATAATTAATTTCCCAATATAATTAAAAGGGTCTTTATATTTGTCTTTAGGGACAGCAAGGAAATGGCAACCCACTCCAGTGTTCTTGCCTGGAGAATCCCAGGGACAGGAGCCTGGTGGGCTGCCCTCTATGGGGTCACATAGAGTCGGACACGACTGACGTGCCTTAGGCAGCAGCAGCAGCAGGGACAGCAAGAAATGAGAGTGGGGAAATAATACCTCATTCTGTTGTCACTTTGGATGTTGGTGGAGAAAGAGTAATGAAAGGGTGTTTTCCAAGAAAGAACAGACTACTTAGCAGCGGGGAGGGGCATCTGGAATTACAAAGAGACGTTGGGGACAAAAGAAAAAGCCTTGTGAAATGCCTGACACGACGTCTCACCAGCCTGATTAATAAGGCCGTGGCTTCTAAGTGACCTCGGGTGACAATCTGCGTTGTGTGAGAGAGTAATCGCTGAGGGCAGTGTCACTTGGTTTTCTGGAATTGAGGTTGTCTGCGGGAGTCCAGGGACTGCACGTTGGGTCAGCTGACCCCGAGAGCTCTGGCGGGCCTTGGATGAGATGCAGGCCGAAGGCTCCGCATGCAAAAGGCTGGCCTCGAAAACCACAAGCCTAAACGGGCCTTCCGGTCAGGTGCGTTCAGTGGGCTATGCTTTCCCCACGACCCCGCCCACTCCTGTCCCAGGCCCGCCCACACCGCAACCTCTCCCTTAAGTGGGCCGGCTGCTCCCTACTTCCCAGCCGGCGCCGGGAACTCGGGTCTCGGCAAACTTGAGACTCGGGCTGCGCGGGGTGCCCTCTGCGCGTGCGCACGCCGGCTCTCAGCCCCCTCGCCCCCTCCCCTGCGCTGGGACTTGGTACGGCCGGGCCGGCGGTTGGCGTCCTCCGCGGCTCCAGCCAGGGGCGCGCTTTTCAAACCTTACCTTCGGAGTTGTGCCGGCGGCCCTAGCTGTGGCGCTGGAGATGGAGAGGCACGTCCTGAGGGGACACGAGCTCCGCGCCGCGGGGCTTGCGGCCCAGCAGGTGAGTGAGGGAGGGGCCCGGCTTCAGGTCCTCAAGCGGTAGTTCTGTCTGGACGACGGGAAACGCCCCAGTCCGCGTCTCAATTCAGCCGAGGCCAGAAACAAAAGGAAAAAGTAGGCGACTGCATTTTTGGGGCCCTAGTGGACCTTGGAGATCTCCCTGTTCCCACCTCCCCACCCCCGCCCCCAGTTTCTTAGGAAGGAAGCTGGCCTGGAAGGGGGAAGCGAGTTTGGGGCGCACCTGCCCCTCACCCCTCCTCCCAGGATGGGGACCTTGTCTTTTTGCAAGTGTGGCTGACTCGGGGGACTGGGAGCCCCAGGATTTTCCGGAAGCCCACCCGAGGCCAGTGGAGAACAGTTTGCTTGTTACTAGATTTGATGTAAAGCACAATTACTGTAGATGCTGTGTCTACATGCTGTATAAACTTGATGGGGCGGGATGGAGAAGCAAACTGGAACATCTGAACTGGAGAAACAGTTGGTCTGCTAGTGGATTCTTCTGTTATTTCTTGGCATTTATTAAAAGATTATATTTTCCACTCTCAACCTTTAAAGAACACTTAAAAGATGGGGCTTGAAAGAAAACTCTGCCTTTGAACGGGATATCCACTTCCAATTTAATCTCCAGTTTTACCTATTTCTGAAGTAGGTTAAACCATATGAAATTCCCAGTTTTGTAGATCAGAATTGGTAGAATATTAGCAATTTCGTATGGTCCAACCTATTATCTTTGCTTAGAAACCTGTTTTCTTTTCTGGAAATCTTAGAATCCTCAGCAGATACAAAGCTATTAGAACGTCTTCATAATGGTATGAAAACTAAAGCATGACTGCAGAGAGTGCAGTAACTTTATCAGTAATTTATACTGTTTTATGGCAGCATTTAAAAAAATCTCTAACATTTCGATGCACAGTGTTTCTTTTTCTATCTTGTTGTGTACCTTTTTTTCCCCTTAAACTGTAAATGGTATCCAGCTGGGCCGCTCAATGCTTAAAAGCCAATAAAGAGGCAAGGCTGGTGGAAAGGAAAGTTTACTTCATTTTGGAGGCCAACAGGGTGGGGGAGGGCAGTTGTTGTTATTTAGTCACTCAGTCCTTCCACTCTTTTGTGACACTAAGGACTGTAGCCCACCAGGCTCCTCCATCCATGGGATTTCTCCTGACCCAGGGATCAAACCTGTGTCTCCTGCAGTGGAAGGCAGATTCTTTACCTCTGAGCCACCAGAGCAGCCCTGGGGGAGGGCGGACTCCTGTCCAAAGGCTGACTTCACCCAGTATCAAGTGGCCAAGAGCATTTATAGGCAGAGGGAGGGGGCTGCATGCAGAAATAGCACAGTCAGCTTTGACAGTCATCTTAAAATTGTCATGGGTAGTCTGACCAGTGGCATCTTGATTGTTTTAAGTATAGTTAAGCTTCACTTCCAGGATAGGTTTGTTCCCATTTCTTTGAGACCAGTTCTTGGAGTTATGGCAGCTTCTGTGATGGCTACTGTCTGGTCTTGTATTAACAGTTAGCTTGTTCCTCCTGGTTGGAGTTTCAGTATCCATAAGTCAGCTCATGGGATATGGCTTAGAATATTATCTACAGCCCTTGAGAAGGAACTAAATGGCATTGACTTTCCTACTGACTACATTATTGATATTATTGTTTTGTCCTGTTTTCAAGCTTTTCTTTGCTTCTGTATTTTCTTACTTCTCTGATTAAACTTATTGTTAGGCTAAAGATGTTTCACAGGCAAAAAGGTAAGCTGAGGACGTGGGGGGCAGGGACCTTAAGGGTCCCGCTCTGTTTCACTTTGATTGTACTAATTATTTTTTTAAAATTTGATTTCTAGTGAATTGGTGGTATCTTGAGGCTCTTGCATTTATCACATAGGTGTTGGTGGGGCCGATCAGGTGTACTTATTGAGCTGTGTGTAGCAGCAGTATTTTGGAATGGTACAAAAGAGATGAGAATAAGGTCATAAAAGAAGTTTTATGTGGAATGACAAGAAATACTTAAATATACATAAAGGTGAGATGATTTACATGTAGGAAAGTACAATACTTAATGATTTCTTAGGTAGCAACAAATTAAGATAATTGCGTTGTGGAATCCCTTCTGTTTGGATCATGGAGAAAAATTGTAAATAGTAATAGGTTGTAATCTAACAGGAATACTGAGGGTCAGTAAAAAAATTTTATACTTGACTAACACTGAATTTTTGTATTTCCTTTGGTATTAATGAACCTGCCATAAGATAGGGATAGGCCCAAAGATTCTGAGATGGTCACTCACTAGTATAACTTCTCTACTTGAACATTAGAGTTATCTGTCACTACTCACAGCATAGAATATTGGCGTTGAAGTCCAATTAAGGTAAAATCCAATTCTGCTTGTTGTGGAACCTTGCATAAGTTAGCTGTCTTTTCTAAGTTGCAGTTTCTGCAGTTGTGGAATGGGAAAATTGCTTATTCTAGACAGTTGTTGGAATTTGAGAACCTCTTTAAAGTACTTAATGGACTTCCCTGGTGGCTCAGATGGTAAAAGTGTCTGCCAACAATGCAGGAGACCCCAGTTCGATCCCTGGGTCGGGAAGATCCCCCTGGAGAAGGAAATGGCAACCCACTCCAGTACTCTTGCCTGGAAAATCTCATGGACGGACGGAGGAGCCTGGTAGGCTACAGTCCATGGGGTCGTAAAGAGTTGGACACAACTGAGTGACTCCACTTAAAGTACTTAACAGTACCTAGCACTCATACATGCTTGAAAGATGACTGGTTTTGTTACTACCTTTGCCCCATTTATCTGAATAGTTGAAGCAGCCACCTACCTTTTCTTATAAATGTTTGAGCTTTTGCAGTCTTTATAAAAAAAAAAAATTCAAGGCATACTTTCTCATTGCAGAAAAGTAATCCTAGAAACATGAATTTATGAACTCTTTCTCCAGTTCTATTCCCCAGAATGAGCATTGTTAACAATTTCCAGACTTTCCTCTGTACATAAACAATTCATAAAATACACACAGTTTCTTTTGGAAAGAATGTATCTGTATATGCTATTTTGCAGGCTTTTTCATTGCAGTCTCTTGGTTAACAAGGTTTAACTATATGCATTAGATGGGTGGAGGTTCTATCTGGATTCATGCAGTTTTGTTTTTTTACCAGCTGCCAGCTTCGTTTTTTCTTTTTTTTTTAAGTCAGTGCTTAATTCCACCGTTCTGGCATTTTCTTTGTACTTTGTGTGCCATTCTAGCTCTTAAACTTTAGTATATTTCTGTTTCCTACATTATCTAAGTTTTCACATCTAAGTCATCTATTTCCTTCTTAGCCTTGCCCTAGCCCTTTAGTCTTATCAACCTAACTTCAAATACCTATGAGATGAGGCTTCCCTTTGACTTGATAGCAAGCGCTTATTGAGAGACATGCTTTTGTCATGTGTCCTCAGTTCAGTTCAGTCGCTCAGTCATGTCCGACTCATTGCGACCCCACGAATCGCAGCACGCCAGGCCTCCCTGTCCATCACAAACTCCTGGAGTTCACTCTGACTCACGTCCATCGAGTCAGGGATGCCATCCAGCAATCTCATCCTCTGTCGTCCCCTTCTCCTCTGGCCCCCAATCCCTTCCAGCATCAGAGTCTTTTCCATTGAGTCAACTCTTCGCATGAGGTGGCCAAAGGACTGGAGTTTCAGCTTTAGCATCATTCCTTCCAAAGAAATCCCAGGGCTGATCTCCTTCAGAATGGACTGGTTGGATCTCCTTGCAGTCCAAGGGATTCTCAAGAGTCTTCTCCAACACCACAGTTCAAAAGCATCAATTCTTCAGCACTCAGCCTTCTTCACAGTCCAACTCTCACATCCATACATGACCACAGGAAAAACCATAGCCTTAACTAGACAGACCTTAGTCAGCAAAGTAATGTCTCTGCTTTTAAATATGCTATCTAGGTTGGTCATAACTTTCCTTCCAAGGAGTAAGCATCTTTTAATTTCATGGCTGCAATCACCATCTGCAGTGATTTTGGAACCCCCCAAATAAAGTCTGACACTGTTTCCACATCTATTTGGCATGAAGTGATGGGACTGGATGCAATGATCTTCATTTTCTGAATGTTGAGCTTTAGGCCAACTTTTTCACTCTCCACTTTAATTTTCATCAAGAGGCTTTTTAGCTCCTCTTCACTTACTGCCATAAGGGTGGTGTCATCTGCGTATCTGAGGTTATTGCTATTTCTCCCAGCAATCTTGATTCCAGCTTGTGTTCCTTCCAGTCCAGCGTTTCTCATGATGTACTCTGCGTAGAAGTTAAATAAGCAGGGTGACAATATGCAGCCTTGACGTACTCCTTTTCCTATTTGGAACCAGTCTGTTGTTCCATGTCCAGTTCTAACTGTTGCTTCCTGACCTGCATACAGATTTCTCAAGAGGCAGGTCAGGTGGTCTGGTATTCCCAGCTCTTTCAGAAATTTCCACAGTTTATTGTGATCCACACAGTCAAAGGCTTTGGCATAGTCAATAAAGCATAAATAGATGTTTTTCTGGAACTCTCTTGCTTTTTCCATGATCCAGCGGATGTTGGCAATTTGATTTCTGGTTACTCTGCCTTTTCTAAAACCAGCTTGAACATCTGAAAGTTCATGGTTCACGTATTGCTGAAGCCTGGCTTGGAGAATTTTGAGCATTACTTTACTAGCATGTGAGATGAGGCAATTGTGTGGTAGTTTGAGCATTTTTTGGCATTGCCTTTCTTTGGGATTGGAATGAAAACTGACCTTTTCCAGTCCTGTGGCCACTGCTGAGTTTTCCAAATTTGCTGGCATATTGAGTGCAGCACTTTCACAGCATCATCTTCCAGGATTTGAAACCGCTTAACTGGAATTCCATCACCTCCACTAGCTTTGTTCATAGCGATGCTTTCCAAGGCCCACTTGACTTTGCATTCCAGGATGTCCAGCTCTAGATTAGTGATCCCACCATCATGATTATCTGGGTCATGAAGATCTTTTTTGTACAGCTCTTCTGTGTATTCTTGTCACCTCTTCTTAATATCTTCTGCTTCTGTTAGATCCATACCATTTCTGTCCTTTATCAAGCCCATCTTTGCATGAAATGTTCCCTTGGTATCTCTAATTTTCTTGAAGAGATATCTAGTCTTTCCCATTCTGTTGTTTTCCTCTATTTCTTTGCATTGATTGCTGAAGAAGGCTTTCTTATCCCTCCTTGCTATTCTTTGGAACTCTGCATTCAGATGCTTATATCTTTCCTTTTCTTTTGCTTTTCGCCTCTCTTCTTTTCACAGCTATTTGTAAGCCCTCCCCAGACAGCCATTTTGCTTTTTTGCATTTCTTTTCCATGGGGATGGTCTTGATCCCTGTCTCCTGTACAATGTCACGAACCTCATTCCACAGTTCATCAGGCACTCTGTCTATCAGATCTAGGCCCTTAAATCTATTTCTCACTTCCACTGTATAATCATAAGGGATTTGATTTAGGTCATACCTGAATGGTCTAGTGGTTTTCCCTACTTTCTTCAATTTAAGTCTGAATTTGGCAATAAGGTGTTCATGATCTGAGCCATAGTCAGCTCCTGGTCTTGTTTTTGTTGACTGTATAGAGCTTCTCCATCTTTGGCTGCAAAGAATATAATCAGTCTGATTTCGGTGTTGACCATCTCGTGATGTCCATGTGTAGAGTCTTCTCTTGTATTGTTGGAAGAAGGTGTTTGCTATGACCAGTGCATTTTCTTGGCAAAACTCTATTAGTCTTTGCCCTGCTTCATTCCGCATTCCAAGGCCAAATTTGCCTGTTACTCCAGGTGTTTTTTGACTTCCTACTTTTGCATTCCAGTCCCCTAGAATGAAAAGGACATCTTCTGCGGGTGTTAGTTTTAAAAGGTCTTGTAGGTCTTCATAGAACCATTCAACTGCAGCTTCTTCAGTGTTACTGGTTGGGGCATAGACTTGGATAACTGTGATATTGAATGGTTTGCCTTGGAAACGAACAGAGATCATTCTTTCGTTTTTGAGATTGCATCCAAGGACTGCATTTCGGACTCTTTTGTTGACCATGATGGCTACTCCATTTCTTCTGAGGGATTCCTGCCCGCAATAGCAGATATAATGGTCATCTGAGTTAAATTCACCCATTCCAGTCCATTTTAGTTCACAGATTCCTAGAATGTCGGTGTCCTAGTCAGTCTTGACTCTACCAACATGATTTTAGTTGCCTGCTCTCTCTCTGAGGTCAGTAAGCATCTCCATTGAATGCTTACTGTCATTACACAATCACTGTTCTCACTGTGGTTGGCACTAGACATCACTCCTAGCCTTGGAAAGCTTTGTACCCCTTTTTAACTAAAACCAAATCCTGTGACTCCATGAAGCTTTTCTTATTTAGAGTAGTTTCCTTGACCAGAGATGTTTTTTCTCTATATAAAGCATAGATGTGTACTGTACATTCTGGTGTGGTAGTGGTGGTTTAGTCACTTAGCTGTGTCCGACTCTTGTAATCCCATGAGCTATAGCCAACCAGGCTCCCCTGTCCATGGGATTTCCCGGGCAAAGATACTGGAGTGGGTTGACATTTCCTTCTCCAGGGGATCTTCTTGACCCAGAGATCATATAGTATATACTACAGTAAGAGAACTTGTATGGAGAATGCAAAACTGGTCCTTTTGTTTCTCCACAAATACATTAAAAACAGAAGCTAACACAACATTTTAAATCAACTATACTCCAGAAAAAAAAATACACTTAATTTATCCCGCTTGTATAAGCCCTCCAAGATCCACATCCACTCACTGTAGAGTAAGGGAGGTAAGGTCACAGTTTACTATGTATGTTAATTTGGCTGGGTTAGGGATCAGCAAACCAGGTCTGTAAAGGGACACATGGTAAATATTTTCAGTTTTGTGGGCCGCATAGTCTCTCTTGAAATTATTCAGTTCTGCCTTTGTAGCTTGAAAGTAGCCATAGACAATAGAAATGGGCGTGACTGTGCGCCAGTACAAGTTTATTTACAAAAATAGGCACTGGGTTAACTATAGTTAGCTGCCCCCTGCTCTGAAGGATGTGTGTGCTCAGTAACTCAGCTGTGACTCTCTGCGACCCCATGGACTGTATGTAGTCCTCCAAGCTCCTCTGTCCCTGGGATTTTCCAGGCAAGAATACTGAAATGGTTTGCCATTTCTTTTTCCAGGTGATCTTCCTGACCCAGGGATCGAACTTGCGTCTCCTGCATTGGCATGTAGTTTATCACTGAGCCACTGGGAAGCCTGATCTAAAGGATCAGTTCAGTTCAGTCGCTCAGTCATGTCTGACTCTGCGACCCCATGGACTGCAGCATGCCAGACTTCCCTGTCCGTCACCCAACTCCCGAAGCTTGGTCAAACTCATGTCCATCGAGTTGGGATGCCATCCAACTATCTCCTTCTCTGTCGTCCCCTTCTCCTCCCGCCTTCAATCTTTCCCGGCATCAGGGTCTTTTCCGACGAGTCTGTTCTTTGCATTAGAATTCTAATATCTGCCAGCTGTATCTCATTTCTTTAATGAACTTTTAATCTTACAAATACTGTAAGTTTTTTTAAAGCCCTGACTGTACATTTCTTTTCTCCACTCTACTCCAAGTCTCTCCAGTTTTATGAAGTCTTGATCAATAGTTGATGAAGAGAGACAATCTTCATTTACAGGATAGAAACCTTAGAAACCAATTCCTTAGTGTTTTTGTGGCCACCTGCTGGTTCCTTAAGGTTTCTGCAGTTTTCCAGATTGCTGGGGAATATCAAGAAGTCCAGCGCTGGTTCTCTACCTGGACTGTGCACTGAATCACCAAAGGAACTTAAAAAAACAAAAAATGTGCAGGTTCCACTTCCAAAAATCCTAATTGTTTGTTTTTCTTTGCCTGAGGTGATTCTAATGTATAGCCAGCTTTAAGAATGACTGTGCTAGTTCAACAGGCTGCCTCATACTACTATTTAAAAAGAAAACTTGAATTTAATGGCACCAGATGGTATTTGTTTATATTTGAGTTGTGGGGTAGTTTTTCATCCCAGTTTCAAGTTACTCTGTAAGTGCGCTCTCCAATACTAACCTGCCTGCCAGAGTTTATTTCTATAGACCTGTGGGTCACACAGATAATTCTTGTAATTGATAACCAGTTACATTAAAAAGGAATTTACTTTGGGACTGACAAGTCATAAAAAGATGAGATGGAGCTTTTGAAATTCAGTCATGTGTAAAGAAGGAAAAGTAGCAAATGACTACATTTATATAGTACATCAGTTTTGAGTTATGCTACAAAAGAAGGTTTTTATATAGTGATTACATGATGTAATTATAGAACATAATTAAATCTGTTTCTGCATGTGAATAGTACATTTGATGGATTTGGATAGTCAAGTTAAATCATCTACAGTTTTTCTTTTTGAGTAGTCTTCATATGCAGAGTACATCATGAGAAACGCTGGACTGGAAGAAGCACAAGCTGGAATCAAGATTTCTGGGAGAAATATCAATAACCTCAGATATGCAGATGATACCACCCTCATGGCAGAAAGTGAAGAGGAACTAAAAGGCCTCTTGATGAAAGTGAAAGAGGAGAGTGAAAAAGTTGGCTTAAAGCTCAACATTCAGAAAACTAAGATCATGGCATCTGGTCCCATCACTTCATGGCAAATGGATGGGGAAACAGTGGAAACAGTGTAAGACTTTACTTTTTTGGGCTCCAAAATCACTGCAGATGGTGACTGCAGCCATGAAATTAAAAGACGATTACTCCTTGGAAGGAAAGTTACGACCAACCTAGATAGCATATTCAAAAGCAGAGGCATTACTTTGCCAACAAAGGTTTGTCTAGTCAATGCTATGGTTTTTCCTGTGGTCATGTATGGATGTGAGAGTTGGACTGTAAAGAAAGCTGAGTGCCGAAGAATTGATGCTTTTGAACTGTGGTGTTGGAGAAGACTCTTCAGAGTCCCTGAACTACAAGGAGATCCAGCCAGTCCATTCTAAAGGAGATCAGTCCTGGGTGTTCATTGGAAGGATTGATGGCTAAAGCTGAAACTCCAATACTTTGGCCACCTCATGCAAAGATTTGACTCATTGGAAAAGACCCTGATGCTGGAAGGGATTGGGGGCAGGAGGAGAAGGGGACGACAGGGGATGAGGTGGCTGGATGGCATCACCAACTCGATGGACATGAGTTTGAGGGAACTCCAGGAGTTGGTGATGGACAGGGAGGCCTGGCGTGCTGCTATTCATGGGGTCGCAAAGAGACACGACTGAGCGACTGAACTGAATTGAATCTTCATAGACTATTGCTCTAACTTTTCTGCTTTTTAAAAAAGATTGTCTTTTCAGTATCTGAAACTTTTTTTTATTAGATTCATTCATATTTTTGATACAGATTTTATTTCATTTAAAAGGTAAATTATAGCATTCTTTTTAACCACAGAAACCAAGGTGATCTATTTTTAGAAGTAGACATACTGAAGCATTAACACATTTGTAAGACAGTAAAAAGTAACAACTTAGCAACTAAACATCAAAATAAGTATCTAGTGATTTATAATTTTTTTAAAAGTCACTGAATCAAATCAGAAGAGTATGTATCAATTTATAGAATTTTGACGTTGTATCTGAAACTTGCTTTTAGAGCCAGGATGTTACAAGATCATTGTGCAGAATAAAAGACTTTCAGAACTAAAATAACTTAGTAGTTTCATGGTGACTCTTAAAGCTAAAATAAATTTATACAAAACTGTGTTCTAAATCTCTGGTCCAGGAAGCTAAAGCTCCTGACATTTTCTTAGTACAGTGCTTTGACTCTCTTGCTTCTGAGATTTTATTTACATTGCTTACTCTAACAAATAGCCTGTTAACCTCTCTGCTGTGAAACCTTAGTTCCTTTATTCAACATCTCTTCTTTTAGGAAGGTTTTCCTTGGTTAATTCAGTATCATCAGTTAACATCTTGCCTTTTCACAGTGCAACTTACATGAAACATACATAGGCTATACTGTTCACCTTGGTTATTATATTTTTGTGTTGTTTTCCTAAGGTTGCCGTAACAAGGTACAAAAATTGAATGGCTTAAAACAACAGAAATTTTTTCTGTCACAGTTTTGGAGTCCAGAAGTATCTGTAGGGCCATGTTCCTGCTGAAGGGACTAGAGAAGAATCTGTCCTTGCCTTTTACAGCTTCTGATGGTTGCTGGCAATATTGGTGTTCCTTGGCTTGTAAACTCATCACTGCAGTCTTTACCTGCATCTTCACATAGAGTTCTCTGTGTGTCCCTCTGTTTCTCCGTGTGACTTTGCTATGAGGCCAATAGTTATTGGATTTAGGGCCAAAATGAATCTAGTATGACCTCATCTTAACTAATTACATTTACAAAACTGTCCAGGTAAGGTCACATTCTGAGGTTCTGGGAGGACAAGAATGTTTTGGGGACACTGTTCAATCTTGTACAATTACAGTAAAAATATGTAGTATTTCTCACTTTTGTTTCTGTTCTGTTTTTCTAGTAGATTATAAAGGCTCCCTAATAAAGCAAGATATTAAGATTTTGCAGAGAGTATATTTAACAATTTTTATACTATCATATATTAAAACTTTATTACTTTCTGGATATGTTATAAAATTATACTAGATAGTACATTTTTTATTTTTTAGGAATATAAAGAAATACTATTCTGTGTTTTTCTGCCTTTTAAAATGTGTTTTTTCCTCTCTCTTTTCTAAGAACTGCAGCATTCAAGAAAAAATGGATTTGGAAATTCGAATACGAGAAGGAATATGGAAACTCCTTTCTTTGAGCACTCAAAAAGGCCAGATTTTGCAGGCAGTTAAGAATCTCATGGTGTGCAATGCTCGAATAATGGCTTACACGTTGGAGCTGCAGAAGTTAGAAGAGCAGGTTGCAAATCAAGCTGGAAAATGGTTAGTGGCATTGTTTACCCATGGTTTTTAATGTACTTAAATATTTACATTAAAAACACTGTGTGATTCAACCTTAATTTAAAATGTCAAATCACCAAAGCTTTTAAAAAATATACTGAAGTAGCCTCTAGTATCATAAACATTTTGACAGTAGGGCTTAGAGTAAACTTACTATTAAGGCAGCAGTTTTTACTGGGCAGTTTTATTGTGTTCATTACTTTAAGATTGTAAAATGAAGTGGTTAAGAGGCAAGGAGTGAGGAAATATTTTCAGAAGGATCAAGATTGATACTAGAATATTAATGTGTACAAAGTAAATTTTAAAAAGCTGATAACTTAAACTGATAAAAGGTACTGAGAGAGGGAAACTTAGGTATAGAAGTTGAAATGAATAGGCAACAAAATTAAAGCTATGAATAAATAGAGCTAAAGGTATCAATGGGAGGGAACTTAAAAATCAGCAATTCCCTTAGGATAGCTGTTTAATCTCTGTTTAATTTCTGAAGTAAAGAAAAATTTCTTTTCTACAGTTGACTTAATATTTACATTTTGAAAATTAAGATATATACTAAAAACCTAAAAATACCTTTTATATAATTAGTATTCACAATATGTCAAATAATTTTCACTATTATTTATCCCTGACATTATAAAATGAAGTTTTTCCAGTATCATAATCTAGGAAAATATTTTTCAGATACACATAACACTGGAATAAGTCAGTGCTTCCCAAATGGGCCAAATATATTACTTAGAGTACATGATTATGTGTCATAAGACAGGCAAAGCCAAAGAATAACTGTGGCATATCTTTTTGTAGCATGAATTTTTAGGATAAAGTGTGAGATATTTAGAAGTGTGGCTTAGTTTTATATTATGCTACTCACAGGGGTATACATTCCTTCTCCTAGCAATATTTTATCAAGGAGGATTTATAACAACATTTTGTTTAGGAGGATTGTTTAAGTGGAAAAGTTTGAGAATCACTGGATTTTAAGTATAAGCATGCTCAGTTGTGTCCAGCTCTTTGGGACCTATGGACTGTAGCCCGCCAGGCTCCTCTGTCCATGGGATTTTCCAGGCAAGAATACTGGAGTGGGTTGCCATTTCCTGCTCCACAGGATCTTCCCAACCTAGGGATCCAACCTGCGGCTCTTGTATCTTCTTTACCGCTGGGCCACCTGGGAAGCTGGCTTAAGTACAGTGTGGGACTAAACACTCAGTATTTTGTTGTCACTCACAGTTATGTAGAATGTTCCTCTGGGAATCACATCTGCCCTTCATATTTATGTTCTTTAAATATTTATAATGATTTGTGAACTGGCCATTTTATTAATTTGACAGTACAGCTTTCCTGAAGTTGCTGATTTGTAAAAATGTTAAATTGTCTTAATCCCTGTTGGATTTATATAACAAAGATAAGAAAAAAATATCTGGAACTCTCACCTGAAAATGTGTACAACTTTCAGTTTCTTTACTGATTATCTTTGATAAAAATAGCTTTGATGGTATATTTCTTTTATATTTCAACATTTATGTTTATCACTCATATAGAAACATTGCATCCGTTAATTATTATTTCTTTAAAAATCTGAATATTCTGTATGAATTATTTTGTTTACAACTTCTTTTTGTTATGTGCACATATAGTCCGAGGTCACTGATGAAATGTAACTGAAAATCGCAGTACTTTCTTTCTTATTACGTAAAAGAACCTAAAGATAAAAAAGAATCCCGTGATAGTTTTTTTTAGTTCCTTCAAGAAAGTTATGTAAATTATGGCATTTGATTAATCAATCCAGTATTTATCAAATATCTACTACTTGTAGAACATTTACTAAATATTGTGCTAGTGTATTCAAATTCAAAGAACAGAATTTGTCAAAATGTGAGTATATTTGTATATTCAGCAGTGAAATACTTTACCTTCAGAGACTCAGCAGTCTATGCCTTTCTTCGTTTTGGTGGTCTTCAAGGTAGAAAAGTATTCCAGTTTTACTTTGCTGCCAGAACTTAAATAGCACTTTAATGAGTCTACTACCTAACACTAGTCTACCTTCTCTAAAATTTTATGATAAAATGTCAAAAAATTAATAGACTACATCTAGAGTTTTTCAAAGAAGAGTTAAATCACTATAAAATGATATAGTTAAGGAAGGCCTCGGAGAAGGCAATGGCACCTCACTCCAGTACTCTTGCCTGGAAAATCCCATGGACAGAGGGCTGCCGTCTATGGGGTCGCACAGAGTCGGACACGACTGAAGCGACTTAGCAGCAGCAGCAGCAGCAAGGAAGGTCTAATGGAAGAATTGGATAGATAGAGTTTGGTTTGTTTAGTAGGAGGAAAGCAGGATTCCAAGAAAGAAAAAAAATCTCAAAAGTTTAGGATAAAAGACGAGCATGAATTATTCAGTTGCAGTGAAAAGATGTGTTTGGATGAAGCTGAAGATCAAGCCAAAGTGGGAAAGCATGTGGATAGCAAAGATTCAGGAAAGCTTACAGTGATAGGAGTTTAACTGGTATTTCCTGATAGTCTTTCCAGCTGGCATATTCTGTGCCAGGGCGTTTATAAATACCACATCACAAGCTGAGAAAGGTATAAACTACTTTATTGAAGATTTGGGATAGGGACTTAGAGATATTAAGTAACTGTTTCAAAGGGGACCCAGTGGTGTCTCTCTGTTTGGGATGTGAACCCCAATGACTTAAAAGCCAGAGAAAACTTAACCCTCCCCAAAGAAGCCATGTACTCTCTACTACCCCAAGCTACTCTAGTAAGTTATTTGAGGGCTTTATGTTCAGTTCATTGTTTGCTTATCTTTTATCATTTTATTTTCAACAAAAAAGAGGTATGATAAAGTGGGTTTTGGGGAAGGTTAACTGGCAGACCATTGAAAAGAATGGTGAGACAAAATAATGAAATAATCAATTTTTAAGGAAAATATTTAAGAACAAAGAGTCGGATACAACTGAGCAACTGAACAACAAATTTAAGAACAGACAGATGAAGTGAGCAAATAAGTGACTTTTGATGAGACCCTGGTGGCTCAGACGGTTAAGTGTTTGCCTACAATGTGAGAGACCTGGGTTCAGTCCCTGGGTTGGGAAGATCTCCTGGAGAAGGAAATGGCAACCCGCTCCAGTATTCCTGCCTGGAGAATCCCATGGATGGAGGAGCCTGATAGGCTACAGTCCATGGGGTCGCAAAGAGTCGGACACGACTGAGTGACTTCACTTTCACTTATAAAAACTAGTACATGAGTTTTGGATTTTTCTGATAGATATTCTCACAAGGTGTTCTCTACATAGAAACAAGCGTTCTGCAAACAGTTTCAGGTATTTCTTAATTTATTAGGAATTGTCTTGTAAGTAAACAAATAGTCTTGCTTCATTTTACAGTCTGGTTAACTGACATTTCAAGAAACAGTTAAGCCCTAATGCCCCAAGACCTGCATTCTGTGTAATGACTTAACTTCTGTATATGTGGAATAGTGCTAGTTTGGTACCATTTTTGGGAGAACTGAGAAAAAAGTAGTCATTTTCTGGTTTAGTTGAGGAACCCTACTTGATAAATCAGTGATATAGTCATATCATTTGCTCTTTTTTTAACCACCTGGGAATATTGATGACTGGTTAAATGTTCCCTTACTATAATACTCTAATAATGTAACGGAAGCCTTGTTCTCGTTAACTTCTGGTATATTACCCACTTTTTACATCTAGATATGCAAAAAATATCTGGTTTGTGTAAAATCCATAGTAGAGTCAGAGTGACTCAGGAAAAAGTGAAGGGACTTACCTGGTTAAGAATCAGCCTGCCTGTGCAGGGGATATGGGTTTAATCCCTGGTTTGGGGAGATCCCACATGCTTCAGAACAATGGAGCCCACATGCCACAGCTACTGAGCTTGTGCTCTAGAGCCCGGGAGCCCGTGGTACCCGAAGCCTGTGAGCCCTAGAGCCCGGGAGCCCGTGGTACCCGAAGCCTGTGAGCCCTAGAGCCCGGGAGCCCACGGTGCCCGAAGCCTGTGAGCCCTAGAGACTGCTCTCTAGAGCCCGGGAGCCCACGGTGCCCGAAGCCTGTGAGCCCTAGAGCCCGGGAGCCCACGGTGCCCAAAGCCTGTGAGCCCTAGAGCCTGTGCTCTAGAGCCCAGGAGCCCGCGGTACCCGAAGCCTGTGAGCCCTAGAGCCCGGGAGCCTGCAGTACCCGTGGTACCCGAAGCCTGTGATCCCGGGAGCCCACGGTGCCTGAACCCTGTGAGCCCTAGAGCCCGGGAGGCCACGTTGCCTGAAGCCTGTGAGCCCTAGAGCCTGCGCTCTGCAACAAGAGAAGTCACCAGAATGAAAAGCCCATGTACCTCAATGAAGTGTAGCCCCCACTTGCCACACTAGAGAAAGCCTGCAGGCAGCAATGAAGACCCAGTGCAGCCCCCCACCCCCCAAAAAAAAGTGAAATATAGAAAGCTTTCTTGTTTGAGTAGACAGTAGCTAATAGGGGTAAGAGGTAGAGTGTGGACAGCTTATGGCCTTAGTTTAGAGGACAGGATTGCTTGTTTACAGCAGTCTGTCAATATGCTACTCTTTTAATTGGTGAGTAAAACTCACCACCTTTTCCTGTATGTTATAGCTGTGTGTGTGCATGCGCGTGCACACACTCAAGTGCAATGTGAATTGTGCCTGGTTTATTGCAGTGTTCTGACCACTGTGCCAGACTCCTTTGTCTGTGGGATTTTCCAGACAAGAATATTGCAGTGGGTTGCCATTTCCTACTCCAGGGGATCTTCCCAACCCAGGGATCAAACCTGTGTCTCTTATGTGTCCTGCGTTATCAGGTGGATTCTTTAACACTGTGCCACCTGGGAAGCCTGTATAGCCATAAAGAATTGCTTATATTGGTTCGTTTCTTAAAGACAGCTAATGGTTTCAATTTACTAAAATTCTTCAGATAGACACTGCATTCCACGATTTTTGTGGTCTGATCTCAAACTACTTCCATAATAGTTTACAAATTAGTTTGTTAATTTCTACTTTGCAAATTTATTTCAGCCAAATGCTTGGTCTGTATCTGCAAAACGGTTTTTGAATTTTCCTGCCCCTGCTTTTGTCTATACTGAAGTGTCCTATCTTCTGCTTCCATTTTACAAACCTTTTTTGTTCTGCCATACCTTACTTGCATCATCAAAGTTTCCTTCATAAGTGAGTTCACAAAAAGATCATTTCTTACTTATGCTCATAGTGAGGACTCAAAAAATGATTATTTGCTTCCTCTTAGTTCTAGTAACATTTGAACCATGAATATCTCACTGTAACATACTATATTCTCTTTGGAATATGTATTTTCAATTACATGATAAACTTTTGGAGATGGGGACAATGAATCATACTTATTGGTGAAACAGAAATGATGCCTAGAGCTTGAAGGCAATTCAACTGATGTTGATTCTTTTCTCTTTCTACTTTGTATCCCCCAGAACACCTAATAGTGCTCTATAATTATTTAAGAACAGTTTAATTTGTGCTTCATAATGTTTTGTGTCATTCTCCCTTCCATGTGTATAATGAACAAATAGGGCTTATAATTTAATAATTGTTAATTATATGGCAGTTACTTCTTATTCTTCTTGCTACTTTATTCCTTGTTCTTAGGTTCTTACTGTTTTTGCTGGCCTCTGTGCTTGCCATGTTCTCAGTTGTCCTTTTTTATTCTCTACTTTGTTAACCTTTTTAAAATCAACTTTTTATTGTGAGATTTCATATGTAAAAACTTATAAGAATAGTATGATAGACGTCATCTTTATTCTCCACCTGGGAGTTTGCCGAATATGTCCACTCTTTCTGCGTCTTTATCTTCGTACTCATACACACGTGTGCCTGCATGTGCACATGCACATTTTTCTTTGTCTGTGTTGAACCATTTGAAAATAAGTAGCAGACAACATGGCATGTATACTTCAGTAGTTCAGCAGGTATCATCTAAAAACAAGAACATTTCCTACATAACCTAAATACGATTATCATATGTAAAATACTGACAGGAATTCCATAATAATCAACTAATATTCAGTCGATATTCAATTTATCCTAGTTGTGAAAAGAAAATTGTTTATAATTGCTTTTCTCAAATCAGAATTCAGTCAAGATTCATTTGATTATGTCTCTTTAGTTTCTTTAATCATTTTACCTTTTTTTTTTTGGTCATTAATCAATATTTTATTTTATTTTTTAATTTTAATTTTTACTTTATTTTGCTTTACAATACTGTATTGGTTTTGCCATACATGTGACATGAATCTGCCACTGGTGTACATGAGTTCCCAATCCTGAACCCCCCTCCCACTTCCCACCCCATATCATCTCTCTGGATCTTCCCCATGCACCAGCCGCAAGCATCCTGTATCCTGTATCAAACGTAGACTGGTGATTCCTTTCTTACATGATAGTATACATGTTTCAATGCCATTCTCCCAAATCATCCCACCCTCTCCCTCTCCCACAGAGTCTAAAAGTCCATTCTATACATCTGTGTCTCTTTTGCTGTCTTGCATACAGGGTTATCATTACCATCTTTCTAAATTCCATATATATGTGTTAGTATACTGTATTGGTGTTTTTCTTTCTGGCTTACTTCACTCTGTATAATTGGCTCCAGTTTCATCCACCTCATTAGAACTGATTCAAATGTATTCTTTTTAATGGCTGAGTAATACTCCACTGTGTATATGTACCACAGCTTTCTTATCCATTCATCTGCTGGTGGACATCTAGGTTGTTTCCATGTCCTGGCTATTATAAACAGTGCTGCAGTGAACATTGGGGTACATGTGTCTCTTTCAGTCTGGTTTCTTCAGTGTGTATGCCCAGCAGTGGGATTGCTGGGTTGTAAGGCAGTTCTATTTGCAATTTTTTAAGGAATCTCCACACTGTTCTCCATAGTGGCTGTACTAGTTTGCATTCCCACCAACAGTGTAAGAGGCTTCCCTTTTCTCCACACCCTCTCCAGCATTTATTGCTTTTAGACTTTTGGATAGCAGCCATTCTGACTGGTATGAAATGGTACTTCATTGTGGTTTTGATTTGCATTTCTCTGATAATGAGTGATGTTGAGCATCTTTTCATGTATTTGTTAGCCATCTGTATGTCTACTTTGGAGAAATGTCTATTTAGTTCTTTGACCCATTTTTTGATTGGGTCTTTTATTTTTCTGGAATTGAGCTGCAGGAGTTGCTTGTATATTTTTGAGATTAGTTGTTTGTCAGTTGCTTCATTTGCTGTTATTTTCTCCCATTTTGAAGGCTGTCTTTTCACCTTGCTTATAGTTTCCTTTGTTGTGCAGAAGCTTTTAATTTTAATTAGATCCCATTTGTTTATTTTTGCTTTTATTTCCAGTATTCTAGGAGGTGGGTCATACAGGATCCTGCTGTGATTTATGTTGGAGAGTGTTTTGCCTATGTTCTCCTCTACGAGTTTTATAGTTTCTGGTCTTACATTTAGATCTTTAATCCATTTTGAGTTTATTTTTGTGTATGGTGTTAGAAAGTGATCTAGTTTCATTCTTTTACAAGTGGTTGACCAGTTTTCCCAGCACCACTTGTTAAAGAGATTGTCTTTAATCCATTGTATATTCTTGCCTCCTTTGTCGAAGATAAGGTGTCCATATGTGTGTGGATTATTATCTGGGCTTTCTGTTTTGTTCCATTGATCTATATTTCTGTCTTTGTGCCAGTACCATACTGTCTTGATGACTGTGGCTTTGTAGTAGAGCCTGAAGTCAGACAGGTTGATTCCTCCAGTTCCATTCTTCTTTCTCAAGATTGCTTTGGCTATTCGAGGTTTTTTGTATTTCCATACAAATCTTGAAATTATTTGTTCTAGCTATGTGAAAAATACCGCTGGTAGCTTGATAGGGATTGCATTGAATCTGTAGATTGCTTTGGGTAGTATACTCATTTTCACTATATTGATTCTTCCGATCCATGAACATGGTATATTTCTCCATCTATTAGTGTCCTCTTTGATTTCTTTCATCAGTGTTTTATAGTTTTCTATATATAGGTCTTTATTTTCTTTAGGTAGGTATACTCCTAAGTATTTTATTCTTTTTGTTGCAATGGTGAATGGAATTGTTTCCTTAATTTCTTTTTCTGTTTTCCTATTATTAGTGTATAGGAATGCAAGGGATTTCTGTGTGTTGATTTTATATCCTGCAACTTTACTATATTCATTGATTAGCTCTAGTAATTTTCTGGTGGAGTCTTTAGGGTTTTCTATGTAGAGGATCATGTCATCTGCAAACAGTGAGAGTTTTACTTCTTCTTTTCCAATTTGGATTCCTTTTATTTCCTTTTCTGGTCTGATTGCTGTGGCCAAAACTTCCAGAACTATGTTGAATAGTAGCAGTGAAAGTGGGCACCCTTGTGTTGTTCCTGACTTTAGGGGAAATGCTTTCAATTTTTCACCATTGAGGATAATGTTTGCTGTGGGTTTGTCATATATAGCTTTTATTATGTTGAGGTATGTTCTTTCTATTCCTGCTTTCTGGAGAGTTTTTATCATAAATGGATGTTGAATTTTGTCAAAGGCTTTCTCTGCATCTATTGAGATAATCATATGGATTTTATTTTTCAATTTGTTAACATGGTGAATTACATTGATTGATTTGCGGATATTGAAGAATCCTTGCATCCCTGGGATAAAGCCCACTTGGTCATGGTGTATGATCTTTTTAATGTGTTGTTGGATTCTGATTGCTAGAATTTTGTTAAGGATTTTTGCATCTATGTTCATCAGTGATATTGGCCTGTAGTTTTCTTTTTTTTTTTTTTTTAGCATCTTTGTCAGGTTTTGGTATTAGGGTGATGGTGGCCTCATAGAATGAGTTTGGAAGTTTACCGTCCTCTGCAATTTTCTGGAAGAGTTTGAGTAGGATAGGTGTTAGCTCTTCTCTAAATTTTCATAGAATTCAGCTATGAAGCCATCTGGACCTGGGCTTTTGTTTGCTGGAAGATTTCTGATTACAGTTTCATTTTCCATGCTTGTGATGAGTCTGTTAAGATTTTCTATTTCTTCCTGGTTCAGTTTTGGAAAGTTGTACTGTTCTAAGAATTTGTCCATTTCTTCCATGTTGTCCATTTTATTGGCATATAATTGCTGATAGTAGTCTCTTATGATCCTTTATATTTCTGTGTTGTCTGTTGTGATCTCTCCATTTTCATTTCTAATTTTATTGATTTGATTTTTCTCCCTTTGTTTCTTGATGAGTCTGGCTAATGGTTTGTAAATTTTATTTATTCTTTCAAAGAACCAGCTTTTGGTTTTGTTGATTTTTGCTATGGTCTCTTTTGTTTCTTTTGCATTTATTTCTGCCCTAATTTTTAAGATTTCTTTCCTTCTACTAACCCTGGGGTTCTCCATTTCTTCCTTTTCTAGTTGCTTTAGGTGTAGAGTTAGGTTATTTATTTGACTTTTTTCTTGTTTCTTGAGGTATGCCTGTATTGGTATGAACTTTCCTCTTAGCACTGCTTTTATAGTGTCCCACAGGTTTTGGGTTGTTGTGTTTTCATTTTCATTCGTTTCTATGCATATTTTGATTTCTTTTTTGATTTCTTCTGTGATTTGTTGGTTATTCAGAAGCGTGTTGTTCAGCCTCCATATGTTGGAATTTTTAATAGTTTTTCTCCTGTAATTGAGATCTAATCTTAATGCATTATGGTCAGAAAAGATGCTTGGAATGATTTCAATTTTTTTGAATTTATCAAGGTTACATTTATGGCCCAGGATGTGATCTATCCTGGAGAAGGTTCTGTAAACACTTGAGAAAAAGGTGAAATTCATTGTTTTGGGGTGAAATGTTCTATAGATATCAATTAGGTCTAACTGGTCTATTGTATCATTTAAAGTTTGCGTTTCTTTGTTAACTTTCTGTTTAGTTGATCTATCCATAGGTGTGAGTGGGGCATTAAAGTCTCCCGCTATTATTGTGTTACTGTTAATTTCCGCTTTCATACTTGTTGGCATTTGTCTTACATATTGTGGTGCTCCTCTGTTGGGTGCATATATATTTATAATTGTTATATCTTCTTCTTGGATTGATCCTTTGAACACTATGTAGTGGCCTTCTTTGTCTCTTTTCACAGCCTTTGTTTTAAAGTCTGTTTTATCGGATATGAGTATTGCTACTCCTGCTTTCTTTTGGTCTCTATTTGCATGGAATATCTTTTTCCAGCCCTTCACTTTCAGTCTGTATGTGTCCCTTGTTTTGAGGTGAGTCTCTTGTAGGCAGCATATATAGGGGTCTTGTTTTTGTATCCATTCAGCCAGTCTGCCTTTTGGTTGGGGCATTCAACCCATTTACATTTAAGGTAATTATTGAGAAGTATGATCCCGTTGCCATTTACTTTATTGTTTTGGGTTCGGGTTTATATGCCCTTTTTGTGTTTCCTGTCTAGAGAATATCCTTTAGCATTTGATGGGGAGCTGGTTTGGTGGTGCTGAATTCTCTCAGCTTTTGCTTGTCAGGAAAGCATTTGATTTCTCCTTCATATTTGAATGAGATCCTCGCTGGGTACAGTAATCTGGGCTGTAGGTTATTTTCTTTCATCACTTTAAGTATGTCTTGCCATTCCCTCTTAGCCTGAAGAGTTTCTATTGAAAGATCTGCAGTTATGCTTATGGAAATCCCCTTGTGTGGTGTTTGTTGTTTTTCCCTTGCTGCTTTTAATATTTGTTCTTGTGTTTGATCTTTGTTAATTTGATTAATATGTGTCTTGAGGTGTTTCATCTTGGGTTTATCCTGTTTGGAACTCTCTGGGTTTCTTGGATTTGGGTGATTATTTCCTTCCCCATTTTAGGGAAGTTTTCAATTGTTATCTCCTCAAGGATTTTCTCATGGTCTTTCTTTTTGTCTTCTTCTTCTGGGATTCCTATAATTCGAATGTTGCAGTGTTTCATATTGTCCTGGAGGTCTCTGAGATTGTCCTCATTTCTTTTCATTCATTTTTCTTTTTTCTTCTCTGATTCATTTATTTCTACCATTCTATCTTCTTTTTCACTAATCCTGTCTTCTGCCTCTGTTATTCTACTATTTGTTGCCTCCAGAGTGTTTCTGATCTCATTCATTGCATTATTCGTTATCTATTGACTCTTTTTTATTTTTTCTAGGTCCTTGTTAAACCTTTCTTGCATCTTCTCAATCCTTGTCTCCGCGCTATTTATCTGTGATTCCATTTTGATTTCAAGATTTTGGATCATTTTTACTATCATTATTTGGAATTCTTTCTCAGGTAGATTCCCTGTCTCTTCCTCTTTTGTTTGGTTTGGTGGGCATTTCTCCTGTTCCTTTACCTGCTGGGTATTCCTCTGTCTCTTTGTCTTTGTTATATTGCTGTGTTTGGGGTGGTCTTTCTGTAATTTGGGAATTTGTGGAGTTCTCTTTATTATGGAGTTTCCTTGCTATGGGTGGGATTGTATCAGTGGCTTGTCTAGGTTTCTTGGTTAGGGAAGCTTGTGTCGGAGTTCTGGTGGGTGGAGTTGGATTTCTTCTCTCTGGAGTGCAGTGAAGTGTCCAGTAATGAGTTATGAGATGCCAGTGGTTTTGGAGTAACTTTGAGCTGCCTGTATATTGAAGCTCAGGGGTGTGTTCCTGTGTTGCTGGAGAATTTGTGTGGTATGTCTTGCTCTGGAACTTGTTGGCCCTTGGGTAGTGCTTGGTTTCAGTGTAGGTATGGAGGCGTTTGATGAGCTCCTATCGATTAATGTTCCCTGGATTCAGGAGTTCTCTGATGGTCTCAGGATTTGGACTTAAGCCTCCTGCTTCTGGTTTACAGTTTTATGTTTACAATAGCCTCAAGACTTCTCCATCTATACAGCACCGATGATAAAGCATCTAGGTTAAAGATGAAATGTTTCTCCACATTGAGGAACACTCAGAGAGGTTCACTGAGTTACATGGAGAAGAGAAGAGGGTTGACTGGAATGAGATGAGGTGGGATCAAAAGAAGGGAGAGCCAGCTAGCCAGTAGTCACTTCCTTATGTGTACTCCTCAGTCTGTACCGCTCAGAGATGTTCACGGAGTTATACAGGGAAGAGGAGAGGGAGGAAGTAGACAGAGGTGGCCAGGAGGATAAAAGAGGGAAATGAAAAGGAGAGAGAGATCCAGCCAGTAACCAGTTCCCTAAGTGTTCTCCATCGTCTGGAACACACAGAGATTCACAGAGTTGGGTAGAGAAGAGAAGGGGGAGGGAGGAGACAGAGACAACCTGGTGGAGAAAAAGGAGAGTCCATGGAGGAGAGGGTGGTCAAGCCAGTAATTTCGCTCTTAGGTAAAATTGGGTACTGATGATTGGGTTTTTAAATGTACAAAATTGACAACAAATACCAAAAAGCAAAGATAAAAAATCTAGAGTTTGGATTTTCATAAATGCAATATTAAAGAAATGAAGAAGAAGAAGAGAAAAAAAAACACAAAGTTACAAGAATTATTAAACAACAACAACAACCACAAAAAATATATATACAGCATTTGCTTTAAAAATAAGGTTTTTCTTTTTAAAGTAATAGTAGGCTATAAAAATAAAAATTAAAGGAGAAATAGAGGACATAAAAATTTTGAAAAGTTAAAAAAAAGAAAAAAGAAACAAACATCAACAAAACAAAACAAACAAAAAAAGAGAATGATCGAACAAATAGTAAAGATATATCTGGGACTTTCTCTGGTGTTGTGGGCAGTGTGGGGTCACTTCCAAGGCGGTTCCCTCTGTTTAATTTCTTCTGTTTGCTGGTCTCTTCAGTGTCTGATTTCCGCCCTGACACAAGGAGGCGGTGGTGGACACTTTATTTTTTTAGGCTCATTTGTTCACAAGGAGGCGCTGTGGGGAGGGAGGGATGCTGCTACAAATAACACTGGTGTGTGCTCTCAGTGTCTCAGCCCCGCTGGGCCTGCCCCGGCTCACGGCGCATACCGTTCAGGCTCTACGTTGCACCACTGGGAACCATCTGAGGCCGGCCCTAGGCTGCATGTACCTCCCCGGTCTAAGCTACTCAGGCTCGGCTCTCAGGTAGCCCTCAGAGGCACAGATTTGGTTGGGCCTGCGTTTTGTGCCCTTCCCAGGTCTGAGTAGCTCAGGCGTTTGGCAAGCGCGGTTGTTGCGACTTACCGCCTTTCCCGTCCCTGCTGTTCAGTTTTCTGGGTGTACTGCTGGCGCCCCTTGTGAGGCAGATGGTGACTGTCCAGAACCCCCAGAAGTCATAGCAAAGAAGCCTGCTTGCAGTTTGGTAGGTAAAGTCTCTCCAGGGCTGTGATTGCCCCTTCCAGCCCTTACGGCTCTGGCTGCCTGTCACCGGAGGGGGATGGTCTACAGCCGGCTATTTCTGTTCTGTTCTTTGTTCTGTGCGCGGTCCTGGCCGTGTCTTATGTTAGAGCTTTTCGTGTGGTAGCTATCCCACAGTCTGGTATGCTAGCCCAAGTTAGTTCGTTCTGGTTACACTCAGGGCATTCCAGCCTGATTCTTAAAAAGCACTGCAGCCCGCAACCTCCCTGCCCAGCCCCCACTTGCTAGTGGCAGATTGCAGGCGTCTGCACTGCTTCTCTGCTGGGGGAGTTACCGTTGGGCTCATAATCTGTTGGTTTTAATTATTTATTTATTTTTCTTCCCTGTTATGTTGCCCTCTGTGCTTCCAAGGCTCACCACAGACTCGGCAGGGAGAGTGTTTCCTGGTGTTTGGAAACTTCTCTCTTCCCAGGACGGAGCTCCCTCTCTGCCTCCTTTATCTCTTTTTTCGTCTTTTATATTTTTTCTTACCTGTTTCTGAAGACAATGATCTGCTGTTTTGGATGCCTGATGTCCTCTGCCAGCATTCAGAAGTTTTGTAGAATTTACTCAGCGTTGAAATGTTCTTTTGATGAATTTGTGAGGGAGAAAGTGGTTTCACCGTCCTATTCCTCCGCCATCTTAGGCCCGCCCCCCCCCCCATTTTACCATTTTCTAAAAACTCTTTGTCATTGATGTTTTGAAGATTCTAGACTTTAAAAAATATCCTCTAAAAATATTCTGCATTTTATATTTGTCCGTATAGGGGAGGGAAAATTTTTCCATTTGCCCCTTTGATTTCTTTTGACTGGTCTAATATAAGACAGATTAGTAAGAGAAAAAAATTTTAATTTTGTATATATGGTGGTCCCATACCAGACCACCTGACCTGCCTCGTGAGAAACCTGTATGCAGGTCAGGAAACAACAGTTGGAACTGGACATGGAACAACAGACTGGTTCCAAATAGGAAAAGGAGTACGTCAAGGCTGTACATTGTCACCCTACTTATTTAACTCATATGTAGAGTACATCATGAGAAACGCTGGGCTGGAGGAAGCACAAGCTGGAATCAGGATTTCTGGGAGAAATATCAATAACCTCAGATATGCAGATGACACCACCCTTATGGCAGAAAGTGAAGAAGAACTAAAGAGCCTTTTGATGAAAGTGAAAGAGGAGAGTGAAAAAGTTGGCTTAAAGCTCAACATTCAGAAAATGAAGATCACGGCACCTTGTCCCATCACTTTATGGCAAATAGATGGGGAAACAGTGGAAACAGTGTCAGACTTTATTTTTGGGGGCTCCAAAATCACTGCAGATGGTGATTGCAGCCATGAAATTAACAGACGCTTACTCCTTGGAAGGAAAGTTATGACCAACCTAGATAGCATGTTGAAAAGCAGACATTACTTTGCAAACAAAGGTCCGTCTGGTCAAGGCTATGGTTTTCCCAGTGGTCATGTATGGATGTGAGAGTTGGACTGTAAAGAAAGCTGAGCACCAGTGAATTGATGCCTTTGAACTGTGGTGTTGGAGAAGACTCTTGAGAGTCCCTTGGACTGCAAGGATATCCAGCCAGTCCATTCTAAAGGAGATCAGTCCTGGGTGTTCATTGGAAGGACTGATATTGAAGCTGAAACTCTGATACTTTGTCCACCTGATGCAAAGAGCTGACTCATTTGAAAAGACCCTGATGCTGGGAAAGATTGAAGGCAGGAGGAGAAGGGGATGACAGAGGATGAGATGGTGGGAAGGTATCTCTGACTCAATGGACATAGGTTTGGGTGGACTCCAGGAGTTGATGGACAGGACGGCCTGGCGTGCTGTGGTTCATGGGTCACAAAGAGTCGGACATGACTGAGCGACTGAACTGAACATAACTAAAAGATTCAAAAATTGACCAAAGCAGGTGGTTTATTATTTATACCTTGTTGGACAAAGAGTAAATTATTTGTGAAGATTTGAGAAAGCAATGGGATTTGAGCTTAGAGTAGCAAATTAGTGAAGAAGTAATGAAGTTTGCATATACAGCTTCTCTGCCCCAAACTGTGTGTCTCAGGCAATAAAAATGCCTCCATCCTCCAGCATAGGGAGGGGATATTCCCATAGGAGCTTTGTTTCCTGCTTTCAAGGGAACAAAGGAGGGTTAGGGTGTTCTTGCATGAACTATTTCTCAGGTAACTTTAATTCAAAAAATATGCCACTTTGGCATCTCTTGGGGTGGCCTTACCCAATTCCCATCAGTTACTTGTTTATGGTATTATTGAACTTTTTCTCCTTTTTTGCTGTAACTGAAAGTTGGAACTTAGTCAGATTCTGATTAAACGTCTCTTGCAATAATTTTTCTAATTGAGATTGGATACTGTATATTCTGCCGTTGTGTTACAATGTGATACTTGTTTTTACTGTTTTAAATAATGCTAAGTTTGATCCCTTGGTTTAAATAGCAGTTGCCACATTTTTCCTCTGTGAAGCTATAATAGCTTTCCCTTCATGATCATAAGTAATCTTTGTGCTGTTACATTGCAGCTGGGAGAATATTCTGTTATCCAAGAAGCTTTCACTTAATGATTGTATCCATTTATCAGTTCAGTTCAGTCGCTCAGTCATGTCCGACTCTTTGTGACCCCATGAATCGCAGCATGCCAGGCCTCCCTGTCCATCACCAACTCCCAGAGTTCACTCAGACTCACGTCCATCGAGTCAGGGATGCCATCCAGCCATCTCATCCTGGGTCGTCCCCTTCTCCTCCTGCCCCAATCCCTCCCAGCATCAGAGTCTTTTCCAGTGAGTCAATTCTTCGCATGAGGTGGCTAAAGTACTGGAGTTTCAGCTTTGCCATCATTCTTTCCAAAGAAATCCCAGGGTTGATCTCCTTCAGAATGGACTGGTTGGATCTCCTTGCAGTCCAAGGGACTCTCAAGAGTCTTCTCCAACACCACAGTTCAAAAGCATCAATTCTTCGGCACTCAGCTTTCTTCACAGTCCAACTCTCACATCCATACATGACCACTGGAAAAACCATAGCCTTAACTAGACGGACCTTAGTTGGCAAAGTAATGTCTCTGCTTTTGAATATGCTGTCTAGGTTGGTCATAACTTTTCTTCCAAGGAGTAAGCGTCTTTTAATTTCATGGCTGCAATCACCATCTGCAGTGATTTTGGAGCCCCCCAAAATAAAGTCTGACACTGTTTCCACTGTTTCCCCATCTATTTCCCATGAAGTGATGGGACCGGATGCCATGATCTTAGTTTTCTGAATGTTGAGCTTTAAGCCAACTTTTTCACTCTCCTCTTTCACTTTCATCAAGAGGCTTTTTAGTTCCTCTTCACTTTCTGCCATAACGGTGGTGTCATCTGCATATCTGAGGTTATTGATATTTCTCCCAGAAATCTTGATTCTAGCTTGTGTTTCTTCCAGTCCAGCGTTTCTCATGATGTACTCTGCATATAAGTTAAATAAGCAGGGTGACAATATACAGCCTTGAGGCACTCCTTTTCCTATTTGGAACCAGTCTGTTGTTCCATGTCCAGTTCTAACTGTTGCTTCCTGACCTGCATACAGATTTCTCAAGAGGCGGGTCAGGTGGTCTGGTATTCCAATCTCTTTCAGAATTTTCCACAGTTTATTGTGATCCACACAGTCAAAGGCTTTGGCATAGTCAATAAAGCAGAAATAGATGTTTTTCTGGAACTCTCTTGCTTTTTCCATGATCCAGCGGATGTTGGCAATTTGATCTCTGGTTCCTCTGCCTTTTCTAAAACCAGCTTGAATATCTGGAAGGTCACAGTTCACTTATTGCTGAAGCCTGGCTTGGAGAATTTTGAGCATTACTTTACTAGCCTGTGATATGAGTATCCATTTATGATCCTTGCCTAAATTATTAGGAGTTTACAAGACCGTCATTATCTATTAATAATACTCTGTTTTCCTATAACTTTTGGCTAATATTCATTTGTAAGGAAGGGCATTCCTCTTCTTTCTGTCTCCATAGATTTGTTGGGGGTTTTAATACAATGTGTTATTATCATTTGTATTCATTAATCTTTTTATAGATTAAATTGTCCCAATTTTGTTCAGTGGAAGGTCCTTTAAACTGGCTTCTTTGTCCTTTTGACTTGTCTCTCTATTAGTCAATGGGAACTTTCTTACTCTGTGGCACAAAAGGATGACCCAGGTTTGCCTTGTATTTTCTGTGCATTTGACCTTGAGTCTGCCATTTCTTTAATGAGTCTTGATCTGCTTTAAGGGCCAATGGTAATTTGAAACCAAGATATGAGCATTAGGTATGCTCACTTTTATTGGGATTGCTAATTTTAGGCCTTGAAAACAGTAAAACTATGGGAAAGACTTAAAAACTGATGAGTTTATATTGATCTTTATAAGTTTTTTAAATTACTTTGTATTTGTATCTCTTTTTCTTATACTAAATATCTTAATTCCTAAGAAAGAGCAATATATTTCGTTATTTGATTTGTATATATATTTGTTTTATACTATTATTATATAAAATAGTTTTGTAATTATAATACCAGCATTATTGCTGATATAAATCCATCTGGGCAAGTTCAAGATATCCTTGTAATTCTTTTCTTACCTACAGAAATTATTAAAACTTTACATAAAAAGTTGAAAGAATTATACTGTGAAGATGGATATATCTGCAATTGAGAGTCTACAATTAATATTTTACTATATTGGCTTTGTCTTATATCTTTCTACTCATCTATCAGTTCAGATTATTTTTTATGATGAAAGGTCTTTTTTTACATGTGTGTGTGTATACATACAAATACATATACATTCTTGTGGATACAAGGTTAAAAGTTTAAAAGTTACTTAAAATAGCTCACTCTCTGTCTCTGTATTTTATGTTATCAGTTTCATAAACAGCCATTCATTCCTTGTGTCAGTCTGGGGTTGCCTTTTATCCCTCTTTGAATAAACTGTGCTTTCTGTATATGCTTTGTTTGTTTTTCCTCAGTGCTGGATTAGTAGTACCTGCCTCTATTCCCACTTGAAGAGGCAAACACTGCTCTTTTTCTTTTTTTCACTGTAGATTTTGCCTATTCTAGAACTTAATATAAATGGAATTTGTCCAGTGTGTACCCTGTTCTTTTCATCAGCATAATATTTTTGAGATTCTTCAGTAACTAGCATATATCAGTGAGATTCTTCAGTAATAGCATGTATTGTTCCTTTTTATTGATAAGTATTTTTCTGTATGAATATACCATGGTGCCACTTCCTTCTTCTGGGGTTGACTTCTGTCCAACTTATTCCTAGTACAGGTTGCTTGCCAATCCCTTCAGGTAGTTGTGTTTTAAATAGTTTTTCCATATTTTAAATTGTTTTCTTTGGGAGACTTTCTCAGATATGAGTTACTCTTAACATTGCATCTTGATCAGATAAATTTTTATTTCTTCCTACTTTACAAAATGCTTTGACATTTTCTCTCTGACTTCATGTGGTCAGCTTTCATGACTGTCTTACAGATTTTTGAAGTTAAATTTATTTTAATCGAAGTACAAAGTTCAGGCTGGAAGTTGAATGGTTCTGTGAAGATGTACAAGACCTTCTAGAACTAACACCTGAAAAAGAAGTCCTTTTCATTATAGGGGACTGTAATGCAAAAGTAGGAAGTCAAGAAACACCTGGAGTAACAGGCAGATTTGGCCTTGGAGTACAGAATGAAGCAGAGCAAAGGCTAATAGACTTTTGCCAAAAGAATGCACTGCTTATAATAAACATCCTCTTCCAACAACACAAGAGAAGACTCTACACATGAACATCACCAGATGGTCAACACTGAAATCAGATTGATTATATTCTTTGCAGCCAAAGATGGAGAAGCTCTATACAGTCAACAAAAACAAGACCAGGAGCTGACTGTGGCTCAGATCATGAACTCCTTATTACCAAATTCAGACTTAAATTGAGGAAAGTAGGGAAAACCACTAGACCATTCAGGTATGACCTAAATCAAATCCCTTATGATTATACAGTGGAAGTGAGAAATAGATGCAAGGGATTAGATCCGATAGACAGAGTGCCTGATGAACTATGGACAGAGGTTTGTTACATTGTACAGGAGGCAAGGATTAAAACCATCTCTAAGAAAAAGAAATGCAAAAAAAGCAAAATGGCTGTCTGAGGAGGCCTTAGAAATAGCTGTGAAAAGAAGAGAGGCAAAAAGCAAAGGAGAAAAGGAAAGATATAAGCATCTGAATGCAGAGTTCCAAAGAATAGCAAGGAGTGACAGAAAGCCTTCCTCAGTGATCCGTGCAAAGAAATAGAGGAAAACAATAGAATGGGAAAAACTAGAGATCTCTTCAAGAAAATTAGAGATACTAAGGGAATATTTCATGCAAAGATGAGGTCAATAAAGGACAGAAATGGTATGGACCTAACGGAAGCAGAAGATATTAAGAAGAGGTGGCAAGAATACACAGAAGAACTGTACAAAAAAGATCTTCATGACCAAGATAATCACGGTGCTGTGATCATTCACCTAGAGCCAAACATCCTGGAATGTGAGGTCAAGTGGACCTTAGAAAGCATCACTACGAACAAAGCTAGTGGAAGTGATGGAATTCCAGTTGAGTTGTTTCAAATCCTGAAAGATGATGCTGTGAAAGTGCTGCACTCAATTTGCCAGCAAATTTGGAAAACTCAGCAGTGGCCACAGGACTGGAAAAGGTCAGTTTTCATTCCAATCCCAAAGAAAGGCAATGCCAAAGAATGCTCAAACTACCACACAATTGCACTCATCTCACATGCTAGTAAAGTAATACTCAAAATTCTCCAAGCCAGGCTTCAGGAATACGTGAACTGTGAACTTCCAGATGTTCAAGCTGGTTTTAGGAAAGGCAGAGGAACCAGAGATCAAATTGCCAACATCTTCAGGATCATGGAAAAAGCAAGAGAGTTCCAGAAAACCATCTAATTCTGCTTTATTGACTATGCAAAAGCCTTGGACTGTGTGGATCACAACAAACTGTAGAAATTTCTGAAAGAGATGGGAATACCAGACCATCTGACCTGCCTCTTGAGAAACCTATATGCAGGTCAGGAAGCAACAGTTAGAACTGGGCATGGAACAACAGACTGGTTCTAAATAGGAAAAGGATTACATCAAGGCTATACATTGTCACCCTGCTTATTTAACATATATGCAGAGTACATTATGAGAAACGCTGGGCTGGAAGAAGCACAAGCTGGAATTAAGATTTTTGGGAGAAATATCAATAACCTCAGCTATGCATATGATACCACCTTTATGGCAGAAAGTGAAGAGGAACTAAATAAAAAGCCTCTTGATGAAAGTGAAAGTGAAGAGTGAAAAAGTTGGCTTAAAGCTCAACATTCAGAAAACTCAGATCATGGCATCTGGTCCCCTCTCTTCATGGGAAATAGATGGGAAAACAGTGGTAACAGTGTCAGACAAATCACTGCAGATGGTGATTGCAACCATGAAATTAAAAGATGCTTACTCCTTGGAAGGAAAGCTATAACTAGCCTTGATAGCATGTTGAAAAGCAGAGACATTGCTTTGCCAATAAAGGTCCATCTAGTCAAGGCTATGGTTTTTCCAGTGGTCATATGAAAGTTGGACTGTGAAGAACGCTGAGTGCCGAAGAATTGATGCTTTTGAACTGTGGTGTTGGAGAAGACTCTTGAGAGTCCCTTGGACTGCAAGGAGATCCTACCAGTCCATCCTGAAGGAGATCAGTCCTGGGTGTTCATTGGAAGGACTGATGCTGAAGCTGAAACTCCAATACTTTGGCCACCTATGTGAAGAATTGACTCTTTGGAAAAGACCCTGATGCTGGGAGGGATTGGGGACAGGAGGAGAAGGGGACGACAGAGGATGAGATGGCTGGATGGCATCACTGACTCGATGGACGTGAGTCTGAGTGAAGTCCGGGAGTTGGTGATGGACGGGGAGGCCTGGCATGCTGCAATTCATGGGGTCGCAAAGAGTCAGACATGACTGAGCAACTGAACTGACCAACTGAACCGAACAAAGTTCAGTATCTATGTATACTTACATTTATGCAATGGGGCTTCTCTGGTAGCTTAGCTGGTAAAGAATCCACCTGCAATGCATGAGACCCTAGTTCGATTCCTGGGTCAGGAAGATCTGCTGGAGAAGGTGTAGGCTACCCACTCTAGTATTCTTGTGCTTCCCTGGTGGCTCAGACAGTAAAGAATCTGCCTGTGGTGCAGGAGACCTGAGTTCCATTCCTGAGTTGGGAGGGTCCTCAGAAGAATGAAATGGCTACCTGCCCTAGTATTCTGGCCTGAAGAATTCCATGGACTGTATATAGTCCATGGGGTTACAAAGAGTCATCGTGACTGAATGACTTTCACTTCAGTTTTTTATATATACGCAGAAGATGTGTGTTATTGATTACAGTTTTAAGATCTTCTGTTGCCTTGCTTATTTTTTGACCACTTAAACTATCTTGGACAAAAAGAGGTTAAGATTTTTGTTATTAAGGTTTTGCTGTCTTCCCCTTCTATATCTCATACTTTCTGTTTTATGAAGCATTTGGTACCTAGTACTTGTCATGTGTTCATTGCTAGTTGCAGCCTTTAGCAGTATGGAGTCTCCTTTTGTTGTTGTCCTGTAAAGCTTTTGGATCTGAGTTCTACAATTTTCTGATAACAAGATCATATACTCTGATTTCTTATTGTTTGCATTTGTTTGGTATCTCTTTGTCCATCTCTAATTAGCCTTTATGAATTGTTTGTTGAAAGTGTGTTTCTTGTATTCATGAGTTTTACATTATGAGCGTATCTGAAAATCCTTTTACTAGAGAAATCTGGGCTTCCCTGGTGGCTCAGATGGTAAAGAATCCTCCTGCAATGCGGGAGAACTGGGTTTGACTTTGTGTGTGTGTGTATATATATACATATATATAGCTGATATACTTGATTTCAGTTTTGTCATATTCTTATATGTTAACTTACGTGTATTATAATTATAGCTTGTCTTTTATATGTGGCCTGTTTTCCTTATTCTTTTTCTGATTTAAGAAGTTTATTTGTCATAGTAGTACTGGAACTTTATATGTTTAAAGACTATATACTGTTAGCTTTATAATGACCTTAGTTCTTTTTTTTTCTTAGGCTTCTCCTATTTTGTTTTTCTGCTTTATATGATATCATTTTGGAGAAGACAACGGCAACCCACTCCAGTACTCTTGCCTGGAAAATCCCATGGATGGAGGAGCCTGGTGGGCTGCAGTCCATGGGGTTGCGAAGAGTCAGACATGACTGAGCGACTTCACTTTCACTTTTCACTTTCATGCATTGGAGAAGGAGATGGCAACCCACTCCAGTGTTCTTGCCTGGAGAATCCCAGGGACGGGGGAACCTGGTGGGCTTCCGTTTATGGGGTTGCACAGAGTCGGACACGACTGAAGCGACTTAGCAGCAGCAGCAGCAGCAGCAACATGATATCATTTTGTTTATACTTACAGTTTTCTGTGTGGAAATCAATGAACTTGTTCTATTTTCCCATTTCTTCCTGTTCTACCATCCAGTCTTCTTTTTTTAGAGTTGTATTTCTGCTTTGCTAAGTAGATAGTGTTTACATACCAATCCTATATTTGTATCTTCACCTTTCTTTTAGTCTTTGATCTACAGTTAAATAAATATGATGTTTGATACCTGTCTTTTTGTTATGCTTTCTAAAATCATCTGTTGTTTAGAGGAAGCTCATGAGCTAGTGGATTCCTTAGTGAATACAGTTTTCTTCGCATTCTTGTATCTTTAAAGTGCTTTTCTTTAGTGTTGGTACCTAAAGTGCAGCTTGATTGGATACGAAATCCTTGGCCAACACTTTCTTTCGCTGAGATTCTCTGAATACCTTGCTCCATTGTTGTATTGTTATCAATAAATCTAACGTCTAATTTTTTTTCCTTTTTCAAAAGACCAGGTCGTTTATCTGGTATATGACTAAGGCTGAGCATTTTGGCTCATGTAGTGCCTTTGAAATATTGCTCAGATGGTTAAGAATCTGGCTGCCGTAGAGGAGACTCAGGTTCGACCACTGGGTTGGAAAGATCCCCTGTAGAAGGGGATGGCAGCTCACTCCAGTATTCTTGCCTGGAGAATTCCGTGGACAGAGGAGCCTGGCAGGCTACCATCCATGGGGTTTCGAAGAGTTGGACACAACTGAGTGACTTAAAATATATTAATAGATTCAGTTCTTTTATTTTCAGACAGTTTTCCTGGAGTTAAAGCTTCGAGGGATGGGGGTGGGGGAAACATTAATTCTATCCTATCTTGTTATTTTATTTTTCATATTTAAGGACTCCAGTTACATGCAGATTGGATCTTCTTTGCCTGTCTTTTATGTCTATCACTTTCTTTTTGATGTTTTTAAACTCTTTATTTTATTTCATCTTTTTGTTTTGATCCACTGTATCCCTTTTTGCAGCATTTACCTGCTGTTTATCCTGTACTAGTGTGAGGTGTTAGATTTCAGATTCTTGTTTTCTCTCCTGTTTGCAGTAGCTTTGTAAGCTACACTTAATTCATTTTGAAGTATCATGTTACTTTTTTTTTGTTCTTTGTTTTTTGGAAAGTGGTTGGTGGGATATTTTTATCAGCTGAAGCATTGGAATTCTGCTTTCATTTTATAGTAACTTTCTATTGGTGTTTGAGTCCTTTTTTGTTGTTGTTCCTAATGAAATATGTAGGATGTAGTATTTTTCTGGGTCAAGTGGTGATAGTGGAGGGAAGTGGGTAAAAGGAGCTACTTGGGTTCATAGTTCAAAAGTGTTTTCTATTATTGGAAGGATGGATAGGAGTTTTGGTTCCTTTAGACATGTTGGTCAGTTGATTTTGATAGTTTGATGCTATTTTATATCTAAGGCATTTTAATTTCAGTTCCTTTCTCCTCCTCCTCTTCTTTCTCCCCTCCCAACCCTTTCTCTACCTCCTCTTGCTCCCTCTCCCCTCCTCTTCCTTGTCTTCTTCCTTCCTTCTTTCTATCATGGCCAAACCTTCCAAGGATACCTCCGCTATTGTGTGTCTCTTCTCCACAAGACTAACAACTTCTGAACCACAGTTCTTTTGGAACCCCTACCAGGGCTGTGGTAGACACCAGATTTTGTATCCATCTTCTAGAGGAGAGGATTAGATAAGCTGATCTTATTTTGTGTCCTGCAGTTGGTTTTCAGTTGCTCAGTCATGTCCAACACTTTGCGACCCCATGGACTGCAGCATGCCGGGCTTTCCTGGCCTTCGCCATCTCCCAGCTTGCTCAAACTCATGTTCATTGAGTTGGTGATGCCATCCAACCATCTCGTCTTCTGTTGTCCCCTCGTCATCCTGCCTTCAATCTTTCCCAGGATCAGGTCTTTTCCAGTGAGTCAGCTCTTTGCATCAGATGTTCAAGTGTTTTGCAATACCTAACTATTTGGGTGAGGCCTCCAGGAGCTGGCTCTGTTGTTTTCAGTTGTAAATTGAAGTCTCATTTCTAGTTATGCTGTTGGTTTGGGCCATAGATGATTTTATTTGCTTTCCTTGTTGATGTGAAACTTTTCATAGGATTCTAGAAAAGATTCCAATTTAGGTGACTATCATTATCTTCCCTGGTGGCTCAGAGGTTAAAGTATCTGCCTGCAATGAGGGAGACCCGGGTTTGATCCCTGGGTCTGGAAGATCCCCTGGAGAAGAAAATGGCAACCCACTCCAGTATTCTTGCCTGGGAAATCCCATGGACGGAGGAGCCTGGTGGCCTACAGTCCACAGGATTGCAAAGAGTCGGCCACGAGTGAACGACTTCACTATCACTATCACTGTCTATCATTATCTTGTAGAAACTGGGAAGTCATACTCTGATCACTTTAACAAATGATTTAGTGTGTCTTCCATGTAAGCTTCAAATTAATACTAAAGCCACAAGTGCTCACAAAATAATCCTGGTTTTCATGGACCTTCCTGAGAATGATACAGAAATACTAGGGCTTCGCCAGTGGTTCAGATGGTAAAGAATCTGCCTGCAGTGCAGGAGACATGGGTTCAGTCCCTGGGTCGGAAAAATCCCCTGGAGAAGGGAATGGCTATCCATCCAGGATTCTGGCCTGGAGAATTCCATGGATAAGAGGAGCCTGGCAGGCTACAGTCCATGGGGTTGCAGTCAGACATGACTTAGCAACTAACACTAAAAATGATACAGAATACATTAAAAATATTATTTTATTCAGTAGCTATTAGATAAATACTTCCCACCATTTACAGATGAGGATGCTGAGTCTGAGAGGTTAACAGCAACTTGCTAACTAGTTATTAATGGGTAAGAGTCACACCTATAAGGACTTGTTCCACCAAAATGACCATATCCTATTTTACTTCATTTGGTATTCACTAAACATTTGTTGAGTTCCTTAGACTGTACTGAGTTATATATTGGGCACTGGTGATTGAGCAGTGAACAAAATAGGCCGAAATACTATTCTTTTTTTAAAAAATAATTTTATTTATTTTTGGCTGTGCTGGGTCATCATTGCTGCATGAGCTTTTCTCTGGTTGCCGTGACCGGGGGCTGTGCTTTGCTGAGGTGCATGGACTTCTCATTGCAGTGGCTTCTCTTGTTGTGGAGTGTGCACACAGCTCTGGCGGTTGTGGCTCCCGGGCTTTGGAGCACAGGCATAATAGTTGGTGCATGAGCTTAGTTGCTCCACGGCATGTGGGATCTTCCTGGATCAGGGACCAAACCTATGTCTACTGCATTGGCAGGTGGATTCTTCACCAGTGAGCTGCCAGGGAAGCCCCCAGAATTCCTATTCTTACAGAACTTACATTTTAGCAATAATGTTCTCTCCTGGCCTAACCCACTAGTCTATCTTCTTGAAACTTTATTTGACTTTGTGAAAATAATACTAGTCAAAGATATTTATAGGACCTAATTATATGTATCATTCAACATGATTGTGATTTTAATAATGCCACAAAGCTAAATAGTTTCTTACACTCCAATTGACTAGTTTAGTTACTTATATACTATAACATAAACAAAAATAAAGGCTAAAAGTGTAGATTGCCAGTGAAATTATGTACTCCTGGCATTTCTGCAATACAATATGGTATATTAAAGACATTACTGGTTTTACTTTTTTAAACTTCATATTGTTCGGTGTCTGTTGAAACTAGGTTGTTATTTCAAGATTTAAAGTAGAAAACTCATCTTCCCAACTTAACATACTTATGAAGGTATTGAATTTATACCACATAGTTTTAGATGGCTTAAAATTCCATGTTAAGCATTTCTGAGTGTTTTAGTCTTCACTTACTTGCGTGAGGGGTGAAGGATTTTTATAACCTGCTTTTAAATAATAGAATTCTATTTAGAATTCTTCTAGTGCTTCATTAAGAAAATGATGCTTTCATCATGTGTCATTTCTTTATGTATTTTGTTAACTCTGGAAGGCAGTGCTATTGTAAATTCCAATATGGAACAATATAAAATAAGGTAAACTATATTTACTGTGCTAATTTTAATACAGATTTTTGAGCAACAAAGTGGCTGATTGGCACCCTCTGTTGGTCATTTTATTTACCTACAGGCAGAAATATGTTAATAAAATAGTTAAAAATTTGTCTTTTATATTTTTATTTGTCTTTTAAATTAGCTTTTACAAATCTTACCAAAATAATTCTCTAAACCAGGTTTATAAGAATAAGGTACACTGTTATATAGCTGTGCTTTTGATTGAGTGATTTTTATGGTTATTTGCTTTTTCTTCAGACTGGCTAATTGTAGCATTTAGAATTGGCATTAACATTGCAGATTTTAAAGCAAGTATTTATTTAACTGTAGCAAACCATTAGCTACAGTAGCACATTGTTAAATAGATAATGTTTAACAATTTTGTTGTCAATTTGGATTAATTAGAAAACATCACGTTTTAGCACCCTAAATAGCAATTGAGTTATTTGAATTGAAAATAATTCAAGCTTCTGAAACATGAGGCTGGATTACTTCATCTCTTAATTTTTTAAAGGCAGACTTAATTATTCTGTAAGATTATATGGTTAATTGGATTTATATTATGGGGGGTTTCCCTGGTGGCTCAGACGGTAAAGTGTCTGCCTGCAATGCGGGAGATCTGGGTTCGATCCCTGGGTCGGGAAGATCCTCTGGAGAAGGAAATGGCAACCCACTCCAGTGTTCTTGCCTGGAAAATCTCATGGATGGAGCCTGGTAGGCTACAGTCCATGGGGTCGCAAAGAGTCGGATACGACTGATTATATGGTTAATTGGATTTATATTATAGTTTGATAATATTTGTGTATAATAAATTTGTTGACTAGTCCTGAAAAGGACTTTTCTATGCAAGTAATTTACAGTTATAGGGGAAAAAAGCTATACCCTTGCCAGGTGGTTGAATAATTTAGAGTGGAAAAATTTTTTTGGTAAATATTCAGCCAGTTGCTTTTGGTGTTTCTAGTATTTTAGAATTTCACGTGTCTGCCAAAGCCTTAAATTTAATCCAATTTAATAATGCCTAATGGATTTAAATTTTAGCATAATCTATGACCTATTCCATAATACTGAAGTTACTCACTGTATTAGAGCTTCCTTGTATTTTTTCACTGAAATAAATATTTTGAAGAATTTATGCATTGCTCATATAGGAGATATTTTTAGAAATATTTACTTACAAATGCCAGCCAACTGTGTTTATACTGTTTCTTGTACCAATTTGAGGAAATTGAGATTTGTGTTTGATTTCTAGTTGGCCTTTCAGTATATAATTTCACAACATAGTAGACTATTCAGTTGAATTTTTCACTCTGATGACCTAATAAGCCAGCTGGTATTCCCCAACATGACAAACTGAACTTGTCTATGAAATATTGAACTTGACTCTTTAAAATTTATGATTCAACAAAACATTATTTTGAAATAATGAGTACTTCTATTTTTCACTGAGTGAATTCCCTGTTTTAATTTAAATACCAGTGTAACCACAAAATTATTAGATAGGATCCTGAGAATTTATGGCTTTAAGTCTACTATATTACTTAAGTTATACTTAGTGCTAGATTCTATAAATTCTCTATATATAAATTATATAAATACTATATATATATATATAAATGTCCCATATAGGCTTACTGACCGTAAGTACCTCAGTAAATTATTTTTGCTCCTTTGGAATATATTTCACCTGTAATACTTACAGGCTTAATCCAATAAGAGAGTTAAACAAAAAGTAGGATGATATATTTTGTTTTAAAATTTGATGCATGGTAATGAATATTATGTGCAGGCTTTTTAGCAAGGCTACTGACGTGTGCATAGGATGTGTCATACTCTTCTGAAACTTAGATACACTTCACACTCCCACTCAGTCTTTCTCCAAAAGCCCTTTTAGAATCAAAACAGTATTCAAATGAAGCTTCTATCTTATCACATACTTGAGGTACCTAATTAAATTAACTGGCAGTTAATTGGCTAACCAAATTGAATAGAGACAAAAAAAAAAAAGAGTGCACAGAATACTCCTGGATACATTGCTCTAGAAATGGAATGCTAATCTCTAAATGTAGGTTATTTATTAGGAAACAGGATATTGGAGAACTGTTTAGAGATGGGATTGATTTGGTGTAATGGAAATAGAATCCCTTCAACTGCAAGGAGATCCAACCAGTCCATTCTAAAGGAGACCAATCCTGGGTGTTCTTTGGAAGGAATGATGCTAAAGCTGAAACTCCAGTACTTTGGCCACCTCATGCAAAGAGTTGACTCATTGGAAAAGACTTTGATGCTGGGAGAGATTGAGGGCAGGAGGAAAAGGGGACGACAGAGGGTGAGATGGCTGGATGGCATCACCTACTCGATGGACGTCAGTCTGAGTGAACTCTGGGAGATGGTGATGGACAGGGAGGCCTGGTGTGCTGAGATTCATGGGGTCACAAAGAGTCGGACACGACTGAGCTACTGAACTGAATGGAAATAACTATTTTGAAAAAAAAAATTGTGATAATAGTATAGTCTACATTCAAACCTGGAAGTGTCTTATATCCCAAGAATTTCCTTTGAGACATTTTCTATTGTCATGGTAATGTTTTCCTCTCCACATTTATTCTCTCTAGAGGGCCACTCCCTTCCTTTGCCACCTTAGTTAATTTATTGTTCTGATATATGCTTAGCGTTTAAAGCTTCAGGGAAATAAATTACAATATTACTTGCACATGAATATGTAGCAGAGAGTAATTTTTTAAATGTTTGTTGGAGATTTTATAGGGATAATATACTCTTCGGTGGCAAGCTCATGGTTAGAAAGTTTATTTATTAACTTTTTCAGATGACTATAATCTGGTAAGCTAGAAATGTAATTTATGAAATGGTTACCCAAGATATGCTTCCTAGGACTTGTATAAATATGGCATATCTTGTTTATAAATGTAAGAGGTCACAAAAGACTTTCATTGTAGAGTAAGCTAATATGCAATCATCAGGGAAAGTACAGGTTATATAAAAAAATCAGAGAGAGAATGGCCCTATTTCTGTTAAAGTCAGCTAGCTGTTGACTAAACATCACAAACTTTGAGTCAAATAGTTTATATTAACTGGAAGTCATTGTTATTCCAGGATATGTGTTTATTTTTAGTATTTAGGCATTTAAGAAAGATTGTTAAAACAATTGCTAATTAGAGAAGATCTTTGTTTTTTCATTAGGTTTTTATTTTCTTTTGACAGTGAGGAGAATTTTGAAAGTAAAGAACGGACAGCTTGTAGAGGAAAGATTGCCATTTCAGGTATGCTGTAATGGATTATTTTTATATTGCTGAGTAAATTCTATAAAGTAACTTCCTAGAGTTAGTGGTTTTTTAAAATTCCTTATATCCATTTTCATTTTTCATTTTATTTTGCATACCTCTACCAGAACATTTGTTCTAAAATACTGTTTTCATCATTGTGCTCTACATTTGTGCAGAATATTACAGTCTGAGCAAACAGATTCATGTATATTATATACATTAATGTAGTTTTCTCTTCAGTGCAACACCGTGAAATAAGTAGGGTAGTTCTGTTTTTCTGCAGACTCAGAGGTTAAATGACTTCCTGTAAGTGGTTGAGCTGGGCTACAAACTCAAGTCTTTTGGCTCTCCATTCCTTTTCTGCTCGGAAGTTTCGATGCCGCTTTCTTTTAATGTTTGTCTACTCTGAAATTTCCATGAGTGTTGGAACCGTGTTTGCTTTGTTTGCCACTGTATACCCAGAAACTAATACAGTGCTCAGACGTAGTTATTATTCAGTGAATGTTGACGGGATGGATGACTGCACTCTGTTGCCCATAGGATAGAGAGTAGACTCTCCCCCAGCAGAGTTTTATATTTTGATCCAACCATTTTTCCTTGAACTGTATATAGTCCATGGGGTTGCAAAGAGTTGGACACGACTAAGTGACTTTCACGCTCACAACTATTTTTTCTAGTCATATTAAGCTGTCTGTATTAGCCATATACTTTTCTCTGTGTTCTGTCTATACACCCTATGCTCCTGACCCCCAGTTAACTCTTGAAATAACTCTAGTATCTTCAGGATCTATTAGCTCATCTAAAAGCCTTCCCTGTTATCATTCCCCTAGAAACGATGTTTTCCTTCTCTGGATTCTTAATGCAGTTAGGAAACCCTTTACCACTAGATGGCACTTACGCTGTGTTGTCTCAGTTTCTCCAAAGTGTTTAAGGAAGCTAAAGACAATGGCTTTGGAGATACCACAGATTGGAGTGAATAAGTATGTGACTGACTCATGTGTATGCTAGTTAGATAATGTATCTTTTATAATTATTATCTCACTGATACATTTTAGAAACAACAGACCTCCAGCAGTCCTTAAATAATAACTAGGCTGTTTCATTGGCTGAAAGCCTTATTCTCTTAGCTCCAGGAAGCCTGCTGCTGCATTTCAGGCCATGTCACCCAAGGAACTGTTTTTAGAAACGTGTTCATGATAAATAAAAATTCTACTACAGGACGGGTAGAGCTGAATTTTACATATGACATAATTGTCCTAAACAGAGGAATTCTTCTTGGCAGAAATTCTGCAGAAAATAACTATATATAAAAATCTGTTGTTTGCTGTATAGTTATTTCTGTTTTCCTCTTTGAAATTATGATATGAGTGGAATAAAACATGTTTTATATGTTATTTATGCTTCTGATGCCAAACATAGCACTTTTACATATTATACAGTTGTTAACTATGTTCAATAAATTTTAAAGTGAAAAAACAAAATATTATAGATTTTTAAAGAGGATTCTAAAAATACTTAAATATAATCCTTAAATAATTAAATATAATTCCTTGCTTATGCTATAGTGCCACTCAGTGTGTTAAACTGTTGTTGAAGACTGAATGCTGTGATAGTTAGCCTCTATTTTCATTTCATAATAGGTTATGGACTGCTGCAGTTCATGAAATTAGCATTAACTGTCCAATTAGAAGAGTGTTTAAATAAAAGCATTTAAGAGAGAAAACTGTTTTCTTGACCACGAATACTTGAGTGTAGAAATTAATCTTATTTCATGTGTTCTTTTATTATAAATGATAATTTTAAATCAAGGAGCCAAAATTCTCAGAAAATGGGATACATTTTCTTCTACAAAATTTCTTCTCATCTTTGCTTAGGCTCAATCATACCGTGTCTGTGTGTTTGTAAAAGATAAAAGCAAAGAATGTTAAAAATGAATTCACCTTTATAAATCCATTTTATTTTGATAAGGGAATGAAAATATGACTTGTTTTGATCAAAGTGAATATTTGCAACAAAATTTCATAGTGTTTCATTGTTTTCCAGAAGATACTTGGGTTTTCTGTTTCCAGCTTCACCACGCACTGGCCAGATCTTTCAGTTCAGTTCAGTTCAGTCGCTCAGTTCTGTCTGACTCGTTGCGACCCCATGAATTGCAGCACGCCAGGCGTCCCTGTCCATCACCAGCTCCTGGAGTTCACTCAAACTCAGTTCATCGAGTCGGTGATGCCATCCAGCCGTCTCATCCTCTGTCGTCCCCTTCTCCTCCTGCCCCCAATCCCGCCCAGCATCAGGGTCTTTTCCAATGAGTCGACTCTTCGCATGAGGTGGCCAAAGTATTGGAGTTTCAGCTTTAGCATCATTCTTTCCAAAGAAATCCCAGGGCTGATCTCCTTCAGAATGGACTGGTTGGATCTCCTTGCAGTCCAAGGGACTCTCAAGAGTCTTCTCCAACACCACAGTTCAAAAGCATCAATTGTTCAGCACTAAGTTTTCTTCACAGTCCAACTCTCACATCCATATATGACCACTGGGAAAACCATAGCTTTGACCAGACGGACCTTTGTTTGCAAAGTAATGTCTGCTTTTCAACATGCTATCTAGGTTGGTCATAACTTTCCTTCCAAGGAGTAAGCGTCTGTTAATTTCATGGCTGCAATCACCATCTGCAGTGATTTTGGAGCCCCCAAAAATAAAGTCTGACACTGTTTCCACTGTTTCTCCATCTATTTCCCATGAAGTGATGGGACCAGATGCCATGATCTGAGTTTTCTGAATGTTGAGCTTTAAGCCAACTTTTTCACTCTCCTCTTTCACTTTCAGCAAGAGACTTTTTAGTTCCTCTTCACTTTCTGCCATAAGGGTGGTGTCATCTGCATATCTGAGGTTATTGATATTTCTCCCGGCAATCTTGATTCTAGCTTGTGCTTCTTCCAGCCCAGCGTTTCTCATGATGTACTCTGCATAGAAGTTAAATAAGCAGGGTGACAATATGCAGCCTTGACGTACTTCTTTTCCTATTTGGAACCAGTCTGTTGTTCCTTGTCCAGTTGTAACTCTTGCTTCCTGACCTGCATACAGATTTCTCAAGAGGCAGGTCAGGTGTCTGGTATTCACATCTCTTTCAGAATTTTCCACAGTTTTTTGTGATCCACACAGTCAAAGGCTTTGGCATGGTCAATAAAGCAGAAATAGATGTTTTTCTGGAACTCTCTTGCTTTTTCCATGATCCAGCGGATGTTGGCAATTTGATCTCTGGTTCCTCTGCCTTTTCTAAAACCAGCTTGAACATCTGGAAGTTCACGGTTCACATATTGCTGAAGCCTGGCTTGGAGAATTTTGAGCATTACTTTACTAGCATGTGAGATGAGTGCAATTGTGTGGTAGTTTGAGCATTCTTTGGCATTGCCTTTCTTTGGGATTGGAATGAAAACTGACCTTTTCCAGTCCTGCGGCCACTGCTGAGTTTTCCAAATTTGCTGGCATGTTTGGTGCAGCACTTTCACAGCATCATCTTTCAGGATTTGAAACAGCTCAACTGGAATTCCATCACCTCCACTAGCTTTGTTCGTAGTGATACTTTCTAAGGCCCACTTGACTTCACATTCCAGGATGTCTGGCTCTAGGTGAGTGATCACATCATCATGATTATCTTGGTCATGAAGATCTTTTTTGTACAGTTCTTCTGTGTATTCTTGCCACCTCTTCTTAATATCTTCTGCTTCTGTTAGATCCATACCATTTCTGTCAAGCCCATCTTTGCATGAAATGTTCCCTTGGTATCTCTAATTTTCTTGAAGAGATCTCTAGTCTTTCCCATTCTATTGTTTTCCTCTATTTCTTTGCATTGATCACTGAGGCAGGCTTTATCTCTTCTTGCTATTCTTTGGAACTCTGCATTCAGATGCTTATATCTTTCCTTTTCTCCTTTGCTTTTTGCTGCTCTTCTTTTCACAGCTATTTGTAAGGCCTCCTCAGATAGCCATTTTGCTTTTTTGCATTTCTTTTCCATGGGGATGGTCTTGATTCCTGTCTCCTGTACAGTGTCACGAACCTCTATCCATAGTTCATCAGGAACTCTATCTATCAGATCTAGTCCCTTAAATCTATTTCTCACCTCCGCTGTATAATCATAAGTAATTTGATTCAGGTCATACCTGAATGGCATAGTGGTTTTCCCTACTTTCTTCATTTTAAGTCTGAATTTGGCAATCAGGAGTTCATGATCTGAGCCACAGTCAGCTCCCTGTCTTGTTTTTGCTGACTATACAGAGCTTCTCCATCTTTTTTTTGCTGCAAAGAATATAATCAATCTGATTTTGGTGTTGACCATCTGGTGATGTCCACGTGTAGAGTCTTCTCTTGTGTTGTTGGAAGAGGGTGTTTGCTATGACCAGTGTGTTCTCTTGCAAAACTCTATTAGCCTTTGCCCTGCTTCATTCCATACTCCAAGGCCAAATTTGTCTGTTACTCTAGGTGTTTCTTGACTTCCTACTTTTGCATTCCAGTCCACTAGAATGTAAAGGACATGTTTTTTGGGTGTTAGTTCTAAAAGGTCTTGTAGGCCAGATCTTTAGGAAAGTTAAAAGAATAATTGAGGTTTATCCTGATTATTTCTGCTAAACGTAAAAAAATTGCACATATTAAATAGGCAGACTACTAATTCAAATACCTAAACCAAATCAGTTCACAAAAGTAACTTGGATTTCACTTTTGAAAATGACAGAACTTCTAGGACCTAATAACATCAATTTAGCTATCCTAAATAGTTGCAACAATAAAATGCCGATTAAGACATTAAAAAAGAAGGTAAGAGTACTGTAAGTAAAATTGAGTCAATCATTTGCAAGAATGTGGAAGGAATTCTACTCTTTGACACTGAATTTAAAAATAATTACTAACTGATACTTTTTTTTTTGCCATCTGAACAGTACATGACCACCTGGGAAATAGATAAGAAATGTCTACCTTCTCTTCTTGAGGATCTGACATAGCTAGGCATGGGAAAGGGCAAACTGACCAATGGGCTGTGGTTGTATGGCAAAAGAAGCAAGGGTCCAATGTCCCTTCCAACCTGGTGTAAATAGTTAATACCACCCTGGAAGAAAAAGAACAACTATGAAAAAGAGCAGTGGTGAAATGCAGTGAGTCATCAACTATGGTCAAGAAAGTAGCAAGCCCTTTGACAGGACATCAGTGAAGTCATAGACAACAATAAAGGCAATCCTGTTAAAATCAAGAACAAAATAGCATTGTGTATTATATCAATGTTACAGCAGAGTTTTAGAAATTCTAGCTAAAATACTAAGAATGAAACCTGAAACTACTGAAAAGATACAGATAAATTAAGTACTATTTGAAGATAATAGATTGCAGTCCTAGAAAATAAAGGTAATTTACTGAGACATTTACAAAAAGTGGTAGTTGCTCTCAGAGTCAGCAATAACTAGTTACAAAATATGATGGCAAAAGTTTTCTCCTTTACAATAAGATCAGCAAAAAAACAAATAATAAATATCCCAAGAATAAACTTAATAAAGATGTAAGAGTAATTGTATTATACTACTCTATGTAAATAGCATATTTGTAAAGTTAACAGTTCCCAAGTGTGTGCTCAGTCACTCAGTTGTGTCTGACTCATTGCGACTCTTGACTGCAACCTGCCAGGCTCCTCTGTCCGTGGGATTCTCCAGGCAAGAATGCTGGAGTGGGGTGCCATTTACTCCTCCAGAGGTCTTCCTAACTCAGTGATCGAACCTGCGTCTCCTGCATTGGCAGGCAATTCTCTATGACTGAGCCACCTGGGAAAGCCCATTTTGGATAATATAATTCTGATAAAACATTTTGGAGGGGGGATTCTGACACAGTATTTCTAAGATTTACTTAAATTAGCAAGTGAGAATAATATGTTTTCAGAAGGGTATATTTCTGATGGTGAATCACTGTAGATGGTGACTGCAGCCATGAAATTAAAAGACATTTGTTCCTTGGAAGAAAAGCTTTGACAAACCTAGACAGTGTATTAAAAAGCAGAGACATTACTTTGCCAACAAAGGTCTGTCTTGTCAAAGCTATGGTTTTTCTACAAGTCATGTATGGATGTGAGAGTTGGACTATAAAGAAAGCTGAGTGCCTAAGAATTCATGCTTTTAAATGGTGGCGCTGGAGAAGACTCTTGAGAGTCCCTTGGACTTCAAGGAGATCAAACCAGTTAATCCTAAAGGAAATCAGTCCTGAATATTGATTGGAAGGACTGACACTGAAGCTGAAACTTCAATACTTTGGCCACCTGATGCAAAGAGCTAACTCATTGGAAAAGACCCTTATGCTGGGAAAAGTTGAAGGCAGGAGGAGAATGGGACAACAGAGGATGAGATGGTTAGATGGCATCACCGACTCGATGGATGTGAGTTTGAGTGAACTCCGGGAGTTGGTGATGGACAGGGAGGCCTGGCGTGCTGTGGTTCATGGGGTCGCAAAGAGTTGGACATGGCTGAGCAACTGAACCGAACTGATGATGGTCAGCCATGTATAAGATACATATTCTTTGAAGTTTAAAGTACCTCTCCTAAGGACTGGGCTAATGATTGATTCCTTATTTTAGTTCTACTGGAATAAAATGATAACAGGAGTATTTTCCTGTACAATATAAAAGGTCATGTAACATGGAATTTAGTAACTATTGAGACGAATCCAACAGTTAATAATATAAAATTCTAGCCAGCATGTGGTTTTGTGTAAGTATAAGATTATCATATAGAAAGGAAAGGAACTGTAAAGAAACAGACTGTTAGAGATCTAGTCAAGTGCCCTCCTTTTACAAATTAGAGACTGAGACTCAGTCTTGTAACTAACTTGTCCAAGCCACTTCTTAGTGCAGAACCAGCACTGATGCCTGAGCCTGACTCCTGTGCTGGGCTCTTATTTACCATACCCGTGTTCTCTCACTTTATAACTTAATCATATTATTTATTCACTACATTTTTCCTTTAAATTTGGAAAATTAACAAGTAATGAAATGTCTTCTGCCCAACAGCTCTCTAGTTTTTCTCAAAAATGAGCGTAACGAGAACAGGATGCAGTTCCTAACATTAGAGCACTTGCTTAGCTTCATTAAGGTTAAGAACTTTACACAGGAAATGGTTTACTTTACATATAATTCAATTTGGCAGACAGAAACCTTGCATAAAAGTTACAAACTTTAAAACCTCTTTAGTCCATATCATAGTAACTTATGTTGTGAAATAGTTTTCTATAATCTTGAACTGTATAAAACAGATCTTAATGAACTGGATTATGATGGTAGTCGCCCAAAGCCAGACATTCTGGAGTGCGATGTCAAACGGGCCTTAAGAAGTGCTGCTGTTAATAAAGGTGGTGAATGTGATGAAATTGTAGCAGAACTATTGAAATCCCAAAGGAGGATGCCACCAAGGTTTCGCATTCATTATGTCAGCAAATCTGTCAGACCCACCGTGGCCACAGGACTGGGAAAGGCCAGTCCTCATCCGAGTTCCTAAGAAGGGTAGTACCAGAGAACGTGCTGACCGTTGGACAGTTGCACTCACCTCCCATGCCAGTAAGGTGATGCTTAAAATCTTGCATGCTAGGTTTCAGCATTATGTGAAGCAAGAACTTCCAGTTGTCCAAGCTGCGTTTAGAAAAGGAAGAAATTAAAGTGCCAACATTTGCTGAATTATAGAGAAAGCAAGGGGATTTCAGAAAAACATCTATGTGTTTCATCAACTACACTGAAGCCTTTGACTGTGTGGATCATGACAAACGGTAGAAAGCTCTTAGAGAGATGGGAATACCAGACTATCTTACCTGTCTCCTGAGAAGCCTGTATGCAGATCAAGAGGCAACAGTTAGAACCCTGTATGGGACAACTGATTAGTTCAGGATTGAGGAAGGAGTACTACAGGGCTATCTGCTGTCACCCTATTTGTTTAATCTACACACTGAGCACATCATGAAAAATGCTGGGCTGGACGAGTTATAAGTTGGAATCAAGATAAGTGGGAGAAACATCAACCTCAGATATGCAGATGATAACCACTCTAATGGCAGAAAGCAAAGAGGAGCTAAAGAGTCTCTTGATAATGAGGGTGAAGAATAGTGAAAGAGCCAGCTTTCACTGGCTAACACTAAACATAAGACTAAATATTTAAAAAACTAAGATCATGGCATCTGGTCCCATTATTGCACAGCAAATAGAAGGGGAAAATGTGGAAGTAGTGACTGATTTCCTCTTTTTGGGCTCCAAAATCACTGCAGACGGTGCCTGCAGCCATGAAATCAGAAGATGGTTGCTTCTTGGAAGGAAAGCTATGGCAAACCTAGACAGTGTGTTGAAAAGGAAAGACATTACTCAGCTGACAAAGGTCTGTATAGTCAAGGCTGTGGTCTTCCCAGTGGTCACATACAGTTGTGAGCTGGACCTTCAAGAATGCAGAATGCCAGAAGTTGATGCCTTCGTACTGTGGTGCTGGAGAAGACTCCTGAAAATTCCTTGGACAGCAAGGATATAAAACCAGCCAATCTTAAAGGAGATCATCCCTGAATATTCACTGGAAGGACTGATGCTAAAGCTGAAGCGCCAGTATTTTGGTCATCGGATGCCTGCAGATGACTCATTGGAAAAGTCCCTGATGCTGGGAAGGATCAAGGGCAAAGGAGAAGAGGGCATCAGAAAATGAAATGGCTGGACAGTATCACTGATACAATGAACACGAACATGAGCAAACTCTGGGAGATCGTGAGGGACAGGGAGGCCTGGTGTGCTACAGTCCATGCGGTCACAAAGCATCTGACATGACTGGCTGGCTGAACAACCATGGTTTCCCTGGTGGCTTAGATGGTAAGAATCAGCCTGCAATGCAGGAAAACTGGTTTCAATCCCTATATATATTCTTTTTCATATTAAGTATGGAAAATAGTTCCCTAGTATAGTCCTCTATAGTAGGACATTGTTTATCTGTTATATATATATATATATATATATGTATGTATGTATGTATGTATGTATGTATGTATGTATATATATCAGTTCAGTTCACTTCAGTCACTCGGTCGTGTCCGACTCTGCGACGCCATGAATCGCAGCATGCCAGGCCTCCCTGTCCATCACCAGCTCCCAGAGTTCACTCAGACTCATGTTCATCGAGTCAGTGATGCCACCCAGCCATCTCATCCTCTGTCGTCCCCTTCTCCTACTGCCCCCAATCACTCCCAGCATAAGGGTCTTTTCCAATGAGTCAACGCTTTGCATGAGGTGGCCAAAGTACTGGAGTTTCAGCTTCAGCATCATTCCTTCCAAAGAAATCCCAGGGCTGATCTCCTTCAGAATGGACTGGTTGGATCTCCTTGCAGTCCAAGGGACTCTCAAGAGTCTTCTCCAACACCACAGTTCAGAAGCATCAATTCTTCGGCCCTCAGCCTTCTTCACAGTCCAACTCTCACATCCATACATGACCACTGGAAAAACAATAGCCTTGACTAGATGGACCGTTGTTGGCAAATTACTGTCTCTGCTTTTCAACATGCTATCTAGGTTAGTCATAACTTTTCTTCCAAGGAGTAAGCGTCTCTTAATTTCATGGCTGCAGTCACCATCTGCAGTGATTTTGGAGCCCCCCAAAATAAAGTCTGACACTGTTTCCACTGTTTCCCCATTTATTTACCATGAAGTGATGGGACCAAAGAGAAGCAAGAAGAGATAAGAAAGCCTTCCTCAGCAACAGAATGGGAAAGACTAGAGATCTCTTCAAGAAAATTAGAGATACCAAGGGAACATTTCATGCAAAGATGGACTCGATAAAGGACAGAAGTGGTATGGATCTAACAGAAGCAGAAGATATTAAGAAGAGGTGGCAAGAATACACAGAAGAACTGTACAAAAAAGATCTTCACAACCAAGATAATCATGATGATGTGATCACTCACCTAGAGCCAGACATCCTGGAATGTGAAGTCAAGTGGGCCTTAGAAAGCATCACTACGAACAAAGCTAGTGGAGGTGATGGAATTCCAGTTGAGCTGTTTCAAATCCTGAAAGATGATGCTGTGAAAGTGCTGCACCAAACATGCCAGCAAATTTGGAAAACTCAGCAGTGGCCGCAGGACTGGAAAAGGTCAGTTTTCATTCCAATCCCAAAGAAAGGCAATGCCAAAGAATGCTCAAACTACCGCACAATTGCACTCATCTCACATGCTAGTAAAGTAATGCTCAAAATTCTCCAAGCCAGGCTTCAGCAATATGTGAACCGTGAACTTCCAGATGTTCAAGCTGGTTTTAGAAAAGGCAGAGGAACCAGAGATCAACTTGCCAACATCCGCTGGATCATGGAAAAAGCAAGAGAGTTCCAGAAAAACATCTATTTCTGCTTTATTGACCATGCCAAAGCCTTTGACTGTGTGGATCACAAAAAACTGTGGAAAATTCTGAAAGAGATGTGAATACCAGGCCATCTGACCTGTCTCTTAAACCTGTATGCAGGTCAGGAAGCAACAGGTAGAACTGGACATGGAACAACAGACTGGTCCAAATAGGAAAAGGAGTACGTCAAGGCTATATATTGTCACCCAGCTTATTTAACTTCTATGCAGAGTACATCATGAGAAACGCTGGGCTGCAAGAACACAAGCTGGAATGAAGATTGCCGGGAGAAATATCAATAACCTCAGATATGCAGATGACACCACCGTTATGGCAGAAAGTGAAGAGGAACTAAAAAGCCTCTTGATGAAAGTGAAAGAGGAGAGTGAAAAAGTTGGCTTAAAGCTCAACATTCAGAAATCTCAGAGCATGGCATCTGGTCCCATCACTTCATGGGAAATAGATGGGGAAACAGTGTCAGACTTTATTTTTTAGGGCTCCAAAATCACTGCAGATGGTGACTGCAGCCATGAAATTAAGAGACGCTTACTCCTTGGAAGAAAAGTTATGACCAACCTAGATAGCATATTGAAAAGCAGAAACATTACTTTGCCAACAAAGGTCCATCTAGTCAAGGCTATGGTTTTTCCAGTGGTCATGTATGGATGTGAGAGTTGGACTGTGAAGAAAGCTGAGTGCCGAAGAATTGATGCTTTTGACTGTGGTGTTGGAGAAGACTCTTGAGAGTCCCTTGAACTGCAAGGAGATCCAACCAGTCCATTCTGAAGGAGATCAGCCCTGGGTGTTCTTTGGAAGGAATGATGCTAAAGCTGAAACTCCAGTACTTTGGCCACCTCATGTGAAGAGTTGACTCATTGGAAAAGACTCTGATGCTGGGAGGGATTGGGGGCAGGAGGAGAAGGGGACGACAGAGGATGAGATGGTTGGATGGCATCACTGACTCGATGGACGTGAGTCTGAGTGAACTCCAGGAGTTGGTGATGGAAGGGAGGCCTGGCGTGCTGCGATTCATGAGGTCGCATAGAGTCAGACACGACTAAGCAACTGAACTGAACTGAAGTGAACTGATGGGACCAGGTGCCATGATCTTCGTTTTCGGAATGTTGAGCTTTAAGCCAACTTTTTCACTCTCCTCTTTCACTTTCAGCAAGAGGCTCTTTAGTTCCTCTTCACTTTCTGCCATAAAGGTGGTATCATCTGCATATCGGAGGTTATTGATATTTCTCCCGGCAATCTTCATTCCAGCTTGTGCTTCTTCCAGCCCAGCGTTTCTCATGATGTACCCTGCATAGAAGTTAAATAAGCAGGGTGACAATATATGGCCCTGGCGTACTCCTTTTCTTATTTGGAACCAGTCTGTTGTTCCTTGTCCAGTTCTAACTGCTGCTTCCTGACCTGCATAGAGGTTTCTCAAGAGGCAGGTCAGGTGGTCTGGTATTCACATCTCTTTCAGAATTTTCCACAGTTTATTGTGATCCACATAGTCAAAGGCTTTGGTGTAGTAAATAAAGCAGAAATGTTTTTCTGGAACTCTCTTGCTTTTTTCATGATCCAGCGGATGTTGGCAAGTTGATTTCTGGTTCCTCTGCCTTTTCTAAAACCAGCTTGAACATCTGGAAGTTCACGGTTCACATATTGCTGAAGCCTGGCTTGGAGAATTTTGAGCATTACTTTACTAGCATGTGAGATGAGTGCAGTTGTGCAGCAGTTTGAGCATTCTTGGGCATTGCTTTTCTTTGGGATTAGAATGTAAAGTGACCTTTTCCAGTCCTGTGGCCACTGCTGAGTTTTCCAAATTTGCTGACATATTGAGTGCAGCAGTTTCACAGCATCATCTTTCAGGATTTGAAAGAGCTCAACTGGAATTCCATCACTTCCATTAGCTTTGTTCTTAGTGATGCTTTCTAAGGCCCACTTGGCCTTCCCTGGTGGCTCAGAAGGTAAAGCGACTGTCTACAATGCAGGACACGTGGGTTCGATCCCTGGGTCGGGAAGTTTCCCTGGAGAAGGCAATGGCAACCCACTCCAGTACTCTTGCCTGGAAAATCCCATGGACAGAGGAACTTGGTGCAGGCTACTGTCCATCGGGTTGCATAGAGTCAGGCATGGCTATATATATATATAATTTGTATCATAATGGGATCTGCTGATCCCAAACTCCTAATTTATCCCTTTCCCATCCCATTTCCCCTTTGGTAACTGCAAGTTTATTTTCTATGTCTGTGAATCTGTTTCTGTTTTGTAAATAAGTTGATTTGTGTCATTTTAGATCCCATGTATAAGTAATACCATATAGTATTTGGTTTCCCTTTTTCACTTACCTCACTTATGATAATGTCTGGATACATTCATGTTTCTGCAAATGGCAATATTTTATTTCTTTTTATGGCTGAGTAGTATTTCATTATGTATGTGTGTATATACATGTAAATATATCTATATATATCGGAGAAGGCAATGGCACCCCACTCTAGTACTCTTGCCTGAAAAATCCCATGAACAGTGGAGCCTCGTAGGCTGCAGTCCATGGGGTCACTAAGAGTGGGACAGGACTGAGCGACTTCCCTTTCACTTTTCACTTTCATGCATTGGAGAAGGACATGGCAACTCGCTCCAGTGTTCTTGCCTGGATAATCCCAGGGACAGAGGAGCCTGGTCGCAGGCTGTCTATGGGGTCACACAGAGTCGGACACGACTGAAGCGACTTAGCAGCATATATATATATGTATATATATATATACACACACACACAGACAAACACCACATCTTTTTTATCCATTTATCTTTTGGTGAATGTTTAAGTTGCTTCTTTGTCTTGACTATTGTAAATAGTGCTGCTATGAACATTGTTGTGTGTGTATTTTTTTATTTTTTTGAATTATAGTTTAGTCTGAATGTATGCCCAGGAGTGGAATTGCTGGATCACATAGCAACTCTGTTTTTAGTTTTTTGTGGAACCTCCCAATACTTTTTTCCATAGTGGCTGCACCAATTTATATTCCCACCAGCAGTGTAGGAGGGTTCCCTTTACTCCACACTGCCTCTGGCAGTTATTATTTGTAGATTTTTTTTTTAATGATGGCCATCCTGTCCAGTGTGAGACAGTACTTCACTGGTCAGATAATTTTTAAGTTCTGACATACATTTCTCTAATAAAAAGTGATATTGAGCATCTTTTGATGCACCTGTTGGTCATCTGTATGTCTTCTTTGGAGAAATGTCTATTTAGATTTTCTACCCATTTTCTGATTGAGTTGTTTAGCTTTTTTGTTACTGAGTTGTATGAGCTGTTTGTGTATTTTGGAAATTAAACTCTTGGTGGTCATATCATTTACAAATACTTTCTCCCAGTCTGTAGGTTGCCTTTTCTTTTTACTAGTTCCTTTGCTGTGCAAAAGCTTAAAGTCTGATTAGGTCCCATTTGTTTTTTTTTTTTTTTGCTTTTGTTTCTACTGCCTTGGGAGACTGACCTAAGATAACATTGGTACTATATATGTCGGAGAATGTTTTGCTTATGTTCTTTTCTAGGAGTTTTATGGTGTCCTGTTTTAAGTCTTTCAGCCACTTCTGGTTTATTTTTATATATGATGTGAAGGGAGTGTTCTAATTTCATTGATTTACATGTGGCTGTCCATTTTGCCACCATCAGCTGTTAAAGAGACTTTTCTCCATTGCATATTCTTACGTCCTTTTTAGAAATTAATTGGCCATGGGTGTGTGGGTTTATTTTTGGATTCTTTCTGTATGTCTGTTTTTGTCCCAATGCCATACTGTTTTTGACTGTGACTTTGAGGTATCATCTGAATCTGGAAGGTTTATGCCTCCAGCTTTGTTCCTTTTCCTCAGGATTGCTTTGGCAATTCTGGGTCTTTTATGGTCCTATATAAATTTTAGGGTTTTTCTAGTTTTGTGTAAAATGACGGGTAATTTGACAGGGCTTGCATTAAATATGTAGATTCCTTTGGATAGTATGGCCATTTTAACACTATAAATTATAATTCAAGAGCATGGTACACCTTTTCACTTCTTTAAGTCATCTTTAATTTCCTTTGTCAGTATTTTTATAATTCTCAGCATATAAATCACCTGCTTGATCAGGTTTATTTCTAAATTTTATTTTTTTAATGTGATTTTAAAAGCACCTTTTAAAACTTTCCCTTTCTGATATTTCATTGTTAATTGTAGAGAAATGCAACGGATCTGTATGCTAATTTTGTATCCTGCTACCTTGCTGAATTTGTTTGTTAGTTCTAATGCTTTTGGGTGGAGTCTTTTAAGGTTCTCTGTAGTATCCTGTCTTCTGCGTATAATGACAATTTTACCTCTTTCCTTCCAATTTGGTTATCTTGTATTTCTTTTCGTTGTTGTTGTCTGATTGCTGTGGCTAGGATTTCCAATGCTATGTCGAATAGAAGTGGTCATGGAATTTCCTGACTTTCACTGCCATGGACTTGGGTTTAATCCCTGGTTGGGGAACTAAGATCCCACAAGCCATGAGGTGCAGCCACAAAAACAAAAAACAAAAAACTAAGCAGTGAAAGTGGGTTGCATTGTCTTGTTCTAGAATTTAGTGGGAAGGCTTTCAACTTTTCATTGTTGAATATTATGTTGGCTGTGATTTGTGGTAAATAGGTTTTATTATGCTGAGATATGTTCCCGCTACTGTGGTTAAGAGTTTTTTTTTAATCATAAGTGGATGTTGAATTTTATCCGGTGTTTTTTCCGCATCCCTTGAGATAGATGATCATGTGTTTTTGTCCTTTGGTTGATGTGGTGTATCACATTGATTGATTTGCATATGTTGAACCATCGCTGTGACCCTGGGATAAATCCAACTTGACTGTGGTATATGATCTTTTTTATGTGTTGTTTGATTTGGTTTGCTAGTATTTTGTTGAGAGATTTTGGATCTGTGTTTATCAAGGATGTGCTCTGTGCTTAGTCACCCAGTTGTGTCTGACTCTTTCCATGGGATTCTCTAAGCAAGAATACTGGAATGGGCAGCCATTCCCTTCTCCAAAGGATCTTCTCAACCCAAGGGTTGAACCTGGGTCTCCATATTATAGGCAGACTCTTTACCATCAGAGCCATTTTGTTGAGAATTTTTGGATCTATATTTATCAAAGTTCAGTTTAGTTCAGTCGCTCAGTCGTGTCCGACTCTTTGTGACCCCATGAATCGCAGCACACCAGGCCTCCCTGTACATCACCAACTCCTGGAGTTCACCCAAACTCACGTCCATCGAGTCAGTGATGCCATCCAGCCGTCTCATCCTCTGTCGTCCCCTTTTCCTCTGGCCCCCAATCCCTCCCAGCATCAGAGTCTTTTCCAATGAGTCAACTCTTCACATGAGGTGGCCAAAGTACTGGAGTTTCAGCTTTAGCATCATTCCTTCGAAAGAAATTCCAGGGCTGATCTCCTTCAGAATGGACTGGTTGGATCTCCTTGCAGTCCAAGGGACTCTCAAGAGTCTTCTCCAACACCACAGTTCAAAAGCATCAATTCTTCGGTGCTCAGCCTTCTTCACAGTCCAACTCTCACATCCATACATGACCACTAGGAAAATCATAGCCTTGACTAGACGGACCTTAGTCGGCAAAGTAATGTCTCTGCTTTTGAATATACTATCTAGGTTGGTCATAATTTTTCTTCCAAGGAGTAAGCATCTGTTAATTTCATGGCTGCACTCACCATCTGCAGTGATTTTGGAGCTCCCCAAAATAATGTCTGACACTGTTTCCACTGTTTCCCCATCTATTTCCCATGAAGTGATGGGACCAGATGCCATGATCTTCGCTTTCAGAATGTTGAGCTTTAAGCCAACTTTTTCACTCTCCTCTTTCACTTTCATCAAGAGGCTTTTTAGTTCCTCTTCACTTTCTGCCATAATGGTGGTGTCATCTGCATATCTGAGGTTACTGATATTTCTCCCGGCAATCTTGATTCCAGCTTGTGTTTCTTCCAGTCCAGCATTTCTCATGATGTACTCTGCATATAAGTTAAATAAGCAGGGTGACAATATACAGCCTTGACGTACTCCTTTTCCTATTTGGAACCAGTCTGTTATTCCATGTCCAGTTCTAACTGTTGCTTCCTGACCTGCATACAGGTTTCTCAAGAGGCAGGTTAGGTGGTCTGGTATTCTTGTCTCTTTCAGAATTTTCCACAGTTTATTGTGATCCACACAGTCAAAGGCTTTGGTGTAGTCAATAAAGCAGAAATAGATGTTTTTCTGGAACTCTCTTGCTTTTTCCATGATCCAGCGGATGTTGGCAATTTGATCTCTGGTTCCTCTGCCTTTTCTGAAACCAGCTTGAACATCAGGAAGTTCATAGTTCACGTATTGCTGAAGCCTGGCTTGGCGAATTTTGAGCATTACTTTACTAGCATGTTATTGGCTTGTAATTTTCTCTTTTGATAGTGACCTTGTCTGATTTTGATGTAAAGGTGATGGTGGCTTCATAGAATGACTTTGGAAGTGTTCTCTCCTCTTCTGTCTTTTGGTAGAGTTTGGGAAGGATCAGTGTAAGTTCTTCTTATGTTTGGTGGAATTCCCCAGTGAAACCATCCAGTCCTGGATTGTTTTGTGGAGAGTTTTTATTTTTTATTTTTTACGGATTCTGTTTCACTTCTGGGAAAGATTGAAGGCAAAATGAGAAGAGGGTGGCAGAAGATGAGATGATTAGATAGCATCACCGACTCAGTGGACACGAATTTGAGCAAACTCCAGGAGATAGTAATAACAGAGGAGCCTGGCGAGTTACAGTCCACGGGATTGCAAAGAGCAGGACACAATTTAACAATTGACAGCAACAGCAACAAATGTCACTCCCGGTGATTGATCTCTTCAAATTATGCTTCTTCATGACCCATTTTGGTGGACTCTATGTTTTTGGAAGTTGTCTGTTTCTTTCAGGTTGTCCAATTTGTTGGCATATAATTGTGCATAGTGTTCTTTTACAGGTTTCTGTATTTCTGCAGCATCTGTTAGTTCTCCTCTTTCAGTTCTTGTTTTTTATTTGGGTCGTCTTTCTTAGTGAGCCTGACCAGAGGTTTGTTGATTTTGTTTACCCTTTCAAAAACACAGCTCTTGGTTTTATTGATTTTTTTTCCCTACAGTTTTAAAATGTCTATTTTATGTATTTCCTCTTTGGTATTTACTGTTCTCTTCCTCCTGCTGACATTAGGCTTTGTTTGTTCTCCTTTTCTAATACTCTCATTTGGTGGATGAGGTTGTTCATTTGAGATCTTTGCTTTTTGAGGAAGGTCTGTATTGTTGCATCCTACAGGTTTTGTATGGTTGTGTTTTCATGGTTAAACTTGATGGATATTTTGAGGATATTTCTATTAAAAAAATCCAGAATATACATTCTTTTCAAGTGCACATGCAGCATTCTCTAGGATAGACCCACATACTTGGATACAAAAGAAGCCTCAACAAATTTAAGAGGATGGAAATTTTTTCAAGCATCTTTTCTATGCACAATGACATGAAACTGGAAGTAAACCACACAAAGAAACAAGAAAAAGCAATTAGATGGAGACTAAACAACATGATACTAAAAGACTAATGGTTGATGATGAAATCAAAGAGGAAATAAAAAAAATAGTTTGAGATAAATGACAGTGAAAACACAATCATAAGTTGGGAGATATATTTTCAAAATTATTGTTGGATGAGGTATATGTGAAGTGTTTGGTTTGACACAAGAAGAACTCAATAGAATAATGTTTTGTTTTTCTCACTTTTTGATAAAAATGAGTGCTAAAGCAGCAGTGGGAAGAGCACTCATACATGTCTGCCTGGTTAGGAAGCATAAGAATAGAGTAATATACAGCTTTTCTAGAAAGGAAATTGAAAATAGGAGCTAAGAACCCTAGAAAGAATTCCAAACAAAACTGTAGACGAAAGATCATGGAATCTAAAAGTAAAGCACAGCATAAAGATAGCCAAATAGCTTATGTTCATAAAGAATCATAATTATTTGAAAGTGGCATAATTAACAGGTAAGAGAAAATAGGCACATAAACTTCCAAAGTGTAGTAGGGAGATGTTTTAAACAGAAATTTTCCACAAAATTTGAAAATTTGTACTCTGAGTACAAAATTAAAACAAACTTCACTTTACAATTGAGATTTCTAATGTGCTGTGTTATGCTATAATTGCTCATCTTAATCTATTTGGTAAAATCTTAATTCTCAAACTTTGAAAATATGCAGATAACATAAGAATGTCAAAGGAAAGTTATTACTCCATAATGTTAACCAGTATTAAAAGTACAAGGGAGAATGGAGGAAACTAGGAAGAACAAATGTTGACTGTTTGAAAGCTCTAGATTAATTTCTGGAATAAATTTATTATTTATTAAACTTAGAATTTGAAGAATATGTGAATGAGAGAAATATGTTTAGATCACTTTTAGAATATAGGCCCTTTCTTGGCCTGAAAGAAGTAATACATTCCTCTTTTTAGTTTTATTTCTTAAGGAAAATGCTACAGTTTGTAGCATGAATATACAAAGATCTGCACATTCTTTTGTAGACAAGTTAAATCTTCCTAATGGAAAGATCTTGGATTTGTTTGTCAAGAGTTGGGTCTCTTCCAGAAACCAGTAATCTTATATAAGTCACTTAATTTTTTTCATCTTTAAAGTTTACATAGTGGATAAAAGTTCGTTCTAAAGTCATTTCTACCTCTACTGTTCTATGATTTTGAAATTTATTTAGCTACATTTGCTGCTACTGCCTACCCAAAATATAAATTCAACACTAGGTTACCCAAATTTTGCCTATTTCAAAAGCATAAATCACAAAAATTTTATAACAGAAGCTTATTATAGGTGCTACTTGAGTAATACTTGGTGAGGTTTAAAAAGTATAAGATTTTATATTCCTAGTCTAAGCTATGTTTACGAGAAAATATTACTATGTTAGTATATTTAATAATAAATAAATGCTGGCTTTAGTGGTCAGAATCCATTATGGAATACAGAGGTTTACTTTACGCTAAGAGATTAAATTTACCAAAATTATTCCTTGTAATTTCTTTTTCCCCTCCATTATAGATATTCGTATACCACTAATGTGGAAAGACTCTGATCACTTCAGCAATAAAGAACGTATGTATGGTTTTGATTGTAATCGATGTATTTTCTTTAGTATGTAGTAAATTTGAGATAATTGGGAGAAAAAGCTGCTTCCACACTGAAATAAATGTCATTTGACAGAATAAGCACAGTCTTATTGATGGGAACCTGTGCAAGGATGCCAACAGGTAATAGACAAGGAAATTGTGAAACAAAAGGAGGTGTTTGAGTGAAGTAGTAAAGGCCACATTTTTTGACCAGAAATATTGGAGATTTTTTTTTGCCTTGTCCTCTTCCTTCAGAATATTTAATGGGATATAAGAGAAAGATTTTTAGCTTGATCTAATTTTTCTTCCCCTTCAGCATTTTATAGCTTTATATAGTCTTAACAAATCCATGCATGGCTTGGGTCATGGAAATTAACCTCAAATGATTTGTAGCTGTTAGAGGCAATGCAGAAAAGTTATGACAATCCTTTATCTTTCGTGTCTATTATGATAGCTTTGTTCCTCATACTTTAAGCCTGAATCATATTGAACATAATTAGTTTTATATGAAAAATACAAAATCAGGTTAGTATATTTGTTATTCATTTAAGAAATATAATTTAGTTTATAAAGGAATACATGGGGGAATTAAGTGTATCTTTCTGATTACTATAGAGAATTAAGTTTATCTGAAGAGCTCCATTTTCTCAGTAATAAGGATTTAGTCTTTTAATCACCTAATACTTTAAAAATATATATATTAAATTAGAAAGTCCAGCAGCTATGGTTTTTGTGTTCACATCTCTAGTTTTTATTGATTTTGTAATTTCCCCCTTCTCTGTTTGGTGGAAAATGTTTTGTTGTTAATGTGTCTGCTCCTAACCTCTTAAGATAGAAAACTTATTTTTATTAATTATATTTGGAAGCCAAAATGACAGGGGTAATAGTATATATGTAGTGCTAAATTTGCTATTAATTAAAGCTTAAGGAGTTTTCTAGGAATAAAATTGATGAGTTTGGTGGTTACTTTAGACTGCTGAGAAACCTATATTTTTAACTTTATTTTTTGATACTCTGTAGTTTAGTTGTATTTTAATTGGGCAAGCAATTAATATATACTGACAAAAGAGTCTCAATAAAAAGTTAAAGGATTACAGTGTACAATGTATTAAAATAAGAATCTATTAACAAATATTTAGGCTGTTTTTTTCATTTTCAAGTAAATTTTAACATAATGTAAACATGATTCATCACATGAGTCATTGTTTTAATGTTTTTCTTCTCTAGGATCACAGTACTATGCCATTTTTTGTTTATTCAAACTGGGAGCTGAAGTTTTTGATACTGAGATGGTGATTGTGGATAAAACAGTCACAGATATATGTTTTGAAAATGTGACCATATTGTAAGTATTTTTTTTTTAATCTTATTTGAAGGAAAAGAACCTAAAATTCTACCTTTTTCAGAGGAAGGCAAAGTTATTGACTTATTTTTGAAGCATTAAAATCTTTAACTGTTCAAATTGATTTTGAACGTTGCATTATTTATAAGCCATTTCTGGATTTGAAATTTTTCCAATGTAAAATAAAATGGAAATCATAATATTAGTAGTAAAACTATGAATACAGTGGCATATCATTATAATGTGATTTTATATAGAGTGAGTTTGAGCATAAAACACATTCTTACATCTCATATAGGAGATTTACTTACAGAAAAACTAAAATAGTGTAACAACCTTATTAGATAGTTCTGAAATATGTACTGTAGGAAAAGCACTTTAGTAAAATTTCAAGATGTTCTTTTTCTTATGGTGCACTTCTTTCATGTATTCCAAAACAATAAAAAAATTGGGTGATCCTCAGGGCCATTTTTATTGCCCCTGCTCTTTTACAGGCTTATTTTATTGTGGTCATAATACAGAACCAGAAAGAACTCCTCCGGTAGCCATAGAAATCATTTTTAACTAATATAAGTTTTTCCTGGCATTTTTTTCTATTGGCCTAAATCAGTATGTGATTTATATTTCTTATAGGGTTTCAAAGACAGTATCTTCATATTGAAATACTAGTAACTACTTATCAATCAAAATGAAATCAATATATATATTTTTCCCCAATCTTTAGTTATGGAACTATATACAGTTGAGATTGAAACTAGTTTTGCCACTCATGTAGCATTAAAAAAAGAACTGTTACAACCATGTTTTGGGGCTTTGGTCCACTGTTCCCTAAGTAATTGTACAACACAGAAAAATAAAGTACTTTTTTGGTGTGTAATTAGTAGTGTAGGCCATCTTATAAGCTCTGTTGAACCAAAGGAATTTACTTAGGATCCCCCAAATATTACCAAATGTTTACATAATGGAGACTAAAAAATTAATTTTTGTTATTTAAATATGTTTATTTCCATTATCAACTATTATAGTGCATTTTTTCATGGCAAAATTGTCCTGTCAATGGACTCTTTTCTTTACAACAATTTGCTTTTGTTTATTTTCACCACAAAGAAAAAAACCATAATTTTTTTTCACAAAATAGTGCAAGTTCCTTGGGAAGACAACTCATGATTTATAACTTTTTAATATTTCTGTAAATATTTCAAATTGTTCTAAAAATAACTGCTCACAAATGTTCTAAATGTTTTAAAATATGCTTTTTGTTATGATTGTTTCAATAAGTATTCAGTATTTATGAATCCCTGATTTTTCTCTAAATATTGACATTTGTTAGTCATTACCAGGAATACTGTATGTTTAAAAGTTGCCAAATAATAAACTATAAAAGTATTTCAAATCCAATTATTCCTTGGATTTATTCAAACTATAGATTGGCTATTTAAATCTTAAAAAGTCTATGCTGTGTATTTAAAATCTCTGAGACTGATGGATCTTCCTTCACAAGCAAAATCTGCTGATGAACCTCTTTTACAATTTTAAGTATATTTTATTTGTAATAATATCACCACAGTCTTTTATTGTAAACATAGTTCATTGTGTCTGAGAAAGAACAAAGCCAGTCTTGACATTGCAGATTTTCTGCATATTGTTTTAATACATACTGAATATATTTTATGCTAGGTTAAGAATACAAATATTACCAAGACTTCACTCCACTGCAAGGAGTTCATGCCTTGAAGTCTCTCTCTCTCCCTTTTTTAAGATTGGTAATATTTATATTTATGCTGGGTGCTAATGCACAAAGTTTATTTGTTGTAGCATTATGCATTTTTACAGATACATCTAATGTTTTGTGAAGTGTATCTCTTTTTATTTGTTTGTTTTCTCCTATATAACCAAATAGTGAAATGTTAGAGTTATTAGCTACAAAGGTGGGGCGGGAAGGAGGGGCACATTGTTGAGTGGACTGTAGGCACTTGATGAAAAAGACATGAAAACTAAAGGTTTCAGCAGAGGAAACCTTTTGTTTAATTTTCTTTCCTTTTTGTTTTCACATCTTTTCCTTTTGAGGAATGATCACTTCAGGAAATCACACAGATATAAATGCCTTAAAATGTAAATGCCTTAAAATAATTATATTAAGGAAATGAAAAGGAACAATAGCATTGGCAACAAAACGACCAGGGCATTTTATTCTTTTTCTTTAAGTAATTTGCCTGAATATATTGTTTACATTGAGTTAAAATTGCCCTACTTTAGAAGCTGGTAGCTCTAGAAGTTGCAGTGACCCTCTCAAGTCATTTAGATACTAAATAAACTCAGGGAGATTCTATCTTATTAATATATATTAACATAAACCTGTTCTAAATGCTGCTTTGAAAAGTTACAAAAACATCAGAGGGTGTTGTAATTTTATTTTCTCCTAAGTTAAATTTCTAACATTATGATTGTCCTTGTTTTTAGTAATGAAGCAGGGCCAGACTTTCAGATAAAGGTGGAAGTATATAGTTGCTGTACAGAAGAATCTTCTATAACTAATACACCAAAAAAATTAGCTAAGAAACTGAAAACATCTATAAGCAAAGCTACAGGGAGGAAAATCAGTTCAGTGCTTCAAGAAGATCATGAAATGTGCTTGTCCTTCAGTTCTGCTATTTAGTAAGTTTTCTAATACAATATTTATAGAGACATAGTATAATTATGTATTTGTGACATTTTAGAGTATTGTATGTGGTGAATATGTTTACATTTTAAATGGGAAAAGACTTCCTGAAGCAGTAACAAAACTTGATTGTCTGACATTTACCCAGCTGAGGTGGTATGTTTCTTTGAAAGTAGAAAGTTGGGTGACAATATGTTTTTAGTGATTTGAAATTCCAAGATCTAGCAGAAAGATGAAATTTTTTTTGTTGAAAAGGGACTAGCTATTGCCCCATTTCTGAAGTTCTCTTCTGATTTGTGCAAATCAAGGTCCAGACAAGGTCTGTCACATTGCATTTACGTGAATCCTTTACGTTTCTTTTAATCTTAAACAAGTTTCTGTTTCTTTGCCATCATGTATTGAAGAAGCTAGATCTTGTAGATTTCCCGTATTTTCAATTTATCTGATTACATCTTTGTGGTCTTTTTAAAACCTCTGTTTCTATCCCCTGTGCTCCTATAGCTTGCAATTAGATCTAGAGGACTGATTAGTTTCAGATTCTCTTTTAGGGCAATAATATTTCATGTTGATTATACGTACTTTCTACTGTATCCCGTTTGTAGGTCTGTTTCACTTTCAGCTGTGTTAAAAACTGATCAGTGGATTCAGGTGTTGTTAGCCTGATACATCCATTGTCAAGTTCCCTGTCAATGTTATATCTAATAGTTTTAGCAGCTGTGAGTGATGATTATTACATTCAGGATTATAATTTAGTGGCTTTCTAAATTTGTCCTACATTTATTTATTTATTTTTCTATATGCAGTCATTTTTAAAATTTTTATTTATTTCTAATTGAAGGATAATTGCTTTATAATATCATGCATTTATTTTTAAATCTGGAATTCTCTCAAAGAATAACCTTCCTTCATGAACTCTGTATAAATGCAAAAAATTGATGAAGGAAAAGGAGGAAAAAAATATACTTGATTCTTTTATTTATCCGATTTTACTGTCTGAGCCACGAGGGAAGCCTTATTTACCCAATTTTAGAATAATAATTTGATATCCTTGCATGGAGGTGATTAGTGTTTTGTTTTATTTGAACTCCTGAAGTTTTATGTATTTGTGTTTCAATCTAATGCAGTTGTTATTCTTTTTGAAGGCAAATTGCCCCATCTTTGATCAATGGGAACCCTTTAAGCTGACTCAGCATCTTTTTGACACACCCTAATCAGAGGAGCCTGGCAGTCTGCAGTCCATAGGGTCGCAGAGTTGGACATGACTGAAGCGACTTAGCAGGCACACACAATCTCTAATTAGCTTCTTTGCTTTGTGACCAGGGAACATGTTCTGTGTTCATGTTTTATTTTTCAGCTCACACTTAGAATCACCACCTCTGTAAGGAGCCCTGGTTTCTTTCAGATACTTTCTTTAAACATTGTGTTTGTTGCTTTACAAGTAGTTTTATCTTTCTTAGGAAAACTGTTGTATAGGCAGCATTCCTAGAATTTCTTTGCATTTGGCTCTTTAGCATGTCAATAATTTTACTATAATTATAAAGCAAAATATTTTAGGTACAGATCCTAGAAATCTCAGTCATCAGAATATAGCTAATTAGCTTTCCATATCAGTTACATTACATGTGAAAAATGCCTTGGGACTTTAGCAATGTGGCTTTCAGTTTATTTTGATTGAGACCGCGAGTACTGAATACACAGTACCATCAGCAGTCAGATTTCATGAAACAAAACTTAGCTCTTGCTATTTATAGTATAGCCATTAGACTTCTTTTATTCTAGGTATCTTCAGTTTTTTTTTAAATGCTGTTTATGAATCATTAAATTGATTTCATGATTCTTGAATGGGTCCCATCTATTGAAGAACAGTCATAGAAGATAGGTCTTTATAATATAAATGTCATTAAAAAGGATTAAGATTATATCAAGTATTTGCTAGAAAATGTTTTAATTCAACTGTAAGGTAATGCAACTATACTTTTTGATGAATAAATGAGCAATTATATTTCTAGTTTGAAACGTAGGTTTTAGAATTGAAAGAGACCTTAGAGATAATCACCAAATTCAATAGTTTTAAAATGTTTTTAAGCAGCAAAATTCTTTATTTAGAAAATGACAGCACTAGTAGTGTCCTGAACAAGTATTTCCTGGGCCTCAGTTTTCTAATATGAAAGGTAAGGATTCTCAGACATAATCATTTAAGAAGGCTCCTTAGATCACTTCTTGGCCTTTTGGCTAAGATCAAGTATAGAAGCCTCCTTAGAGACATTTTAGGCTTTCCTGTACCTTTCAAGCATGTAAAAACAATAAGTGGGCTTTTCACACAGTTCACACGTCATGGTTTCAGTACTTGATTTTTTTATGCTGTCATTTATTATTAGTGTGACCCAGGACAGATTAATATACTCCCTGGGTTTTTCTTTTTCCCTCTGTAAAAAGGGAATAATATTTAACTCCATAGGATCATTATGAGATTCAGAAAGATAATTCGTGAACTTGGTATGTTGTAAGCATTTAATGAATGTAGCTCTTAGCATTATTGTTACTATTTTTACTGTTCTGCGATCAATGTTTTTTCTGAAAAATTTTATTTAAAAAATTCATGCTGAAGCACTGCATGAAGAAACCTTCCTAGGATTATAAAATGTAGGCAGGGTCTTCCCTGGTGGCTTAGTGGTAAGGAGTCCACCTGCCAATGCAGAAAACATGGGTTTGATCCCTAGTTTGGGAGGATCCCACATGCAGCAAAACAACTAAGCCCATGCACGAACCCACTTGCTACAAGTACTGAAGCTCATGTGCCCCAGCGCCTGTGCTCCCCAACAAGAGAGGCCACCATGGGCAATGAGAAGCCCAAGCACCACAGTGAAGAGTGGTCCCCACTCACCACAACTAGAGAATAGCCCACACAGCGACAAAAACCTAGCACAGCCAATAAATAAATAAAACTGGTATTTTAAAATGTAGGCAGATATTTTAAAATTTAACTCCAGTGATTATAATTTCATAGAAGATAATCTAAGTGATTATATATAAATTTAATATTTTATATATCATAATATATATTATATATCAATAATATATAATATATTTATATGATATATATAACATTATATTTAATGTATTATATATTTTAAATATAGTTTAATATATAACATATATTAAATATAATATATAAATATATATTTTATAATATATAATATATTTACAATATAATATTTTATAATTTTATAATTTATAATATAAATATATTTATGTTATAAATATATATTCATAATAATATAATATATAGTACATTATATTTAATATATGTAACAATATATAAATCTAAGTGATTTGCCAACAAAGGTCCATCTAGTCAAGGCTATGGTTTTTCCAGTGGTCATGTATGGATGTGAGAGTTGGACTATAAAGAAGACTGAGCACCAAAGAATTGATGCTTTTGAACTGTGGTGTTGGAGAAGACTCTTGAGAGTCCCTTAGACTGCAGGGAGATCCAACCAGTCCATTCTGAAGGAGATCAGTCCTGGGTGTTCATTGGAGGGATTGATGCTGAAGCTGAAGCTCCAGTACTTTGGCCACTGGATGCAAAGAGCTGACTCATTTTAAAGACCCTGATGCTGGGAAAGATTGAGGGCAGGAGAAGAAGGGGACGACAGAGGATGAGATGGTTGGATGGCATCACCGACTCGACGGACATGGGTTTGGGTATACTCTGGGAATTGGTGATGGACAGGGAGGCCTGGTGTGCTGTGGTTCATGAGGTCGCAAAGAGTCAGACAAAACTGAGTGACTGAACTAAACTGAACTGAATCTAAGTGATATTATAACTTATATTTAACCTATACTCCTCTTCAATGCCTAGAAGTGTTTTTGAGAATAACATTTATTGATATTAAGTTCTTTGTAACAGGGACTGACATATTTGTCTTGAAGTGTTTATTATTCTGTTCAGGTTTGTCATTCTATTTTGTTGTTGTTTAGTCGCTAAGTCGTGCCCAACTCTTTTGTGACCCTGTGGTCTGTAGCCCACCAGGCTTCTCTGTCCATGGGATTCTGCAGGCAAGAATACTGGAGTGGCTTACCATTTCCTTCTCCAGGGAATCTTCCTGACCCAAGGATAATTCTATTTGGTTTATACCTAAATAAAAGTATCAGTTTTCCTTATCAACATTTCCCATGAAACTTATATGGAATTTGTTTATTTATATCATTAAAGCTGATCAAAAGACAGGATAAAACCTTTTATATCATTTCACCAATTTATGTTCTTTTAATACCAGCATTTCTTTTGAGCTTTTGGTGTGAATGCTGAGTGTACCAAGTTAAACTCATAGCCCAGGACCAGTCTTACCTGATCCTTCCTTAACTGACCACTTCAGCACCCTGGTAGGAGTTTCAGAATAGCAGTAGTGATGAAAATGCCTAAAAGGATCAGTTTTTATTTCTTTAATAGTGATTTAGTTGAATGAGAAGATTCCTAAGATAGCTTTTAATTTTTAACCAAAATGGGCAACATATATCTTCTTTAGTAATATGTCATGTGACCAAATATAGCTGTTCTTCCTTACAAAAGAGTACATTTTTTTTTCAGACTTCCATTTAAGGTAGTCATTTATTTTTTCATAATGTTTTTGGAACCCTTGCTGCATCAAATGCTACAACAATTGGCCTATTTGTTAAAAAAAAAATGTAGCTGATTAAACTTTTGGGAACTCAATATTAGGGTTGGCTTAAAAGAATGAGTGTAATGTTTTAGTAAGAAAATGTTATCCTGACAAGAATGCTTTAAAAGTGAGATCATTGTTGATTTTGGAAGCATTGGCATTGTAATTAGTCATGGTTTAAAAATGAAGTAACTTGAAATATCATCATAAAGTATTGTTTGATCTGAAAGAAGACAGTGAACATTTTTGGTAATTCTTAGCATGCTCCCTGGTGTGATTCATTTATTCGTTTTATTTGTGGAATTTAGCTTACTGAAATTCCTGTAACTAGATTTTTCCCAGTGTTTCTAATAGCTGAATTAACTATTTTATGTACCTTGAGAACCAATTAGTACATTATTCTTCATTGTATAAATACATGTTATTTTAAACAATTATCTTGTGGAAACTAGTAAAACTGAGAGTGATTATTTACTTGACAGAAAAGTATTAACTAAAAATTAACTAAATATTAACTAAAAAAATAAGCCATTATACTACATTTTAAATTAAAGTTATAAAGCAAATATCTTTGTGCAGAATAACTGGATTATTCATGTTTTGAGGAACAGTGAAGTTGATGGTTTGGTAGTGTGAAAGATGATACAGTGTTCAAGATTAAGGAATTACTCAGCTATGGGGTATAATTTTATTTATTCATTCAATCATTTTAGAAATGATTATTCAGCCGTTGTATCATGTGCTACTTTGGATTTAAAGGTTAGTAAGCCATGTCTACTGCACTCAAAATTCTTGCAGTAGTAAAAGATAGTATGTATCTGTTTTAATAGACAAGTACCTTAATTAAATTATTAATGAAGTATAAAGGGTAGTGGTAGTAAGTATAGTATAGTGGGATTCTGTTTCCAGTGTACTGCTTGCTAGCTACAGGCAAGTCAGTTAAACTGCGCATAGGTAGATGTAGTATTATAACGCTTTGCATGTTTGATTTTTAGGGGAGGGTTTTCATCCTGCTACTTCACAGATCCTGCAACATTGTTTAATTCATTGTGTGTGTGCTTAGTCGCTCAGTCGTGTCCTACTCAGACTGTAGCCTGCCAAACTCCTTTCTCCATGGGATTTTTCAGGCAAGAATACTGGAGCAGTTTGCCATTTCCTCCTCCAGGGAATCTTCCTGACCCAAGGATCAAACCTGCATCTCTTGGGTCTCCTGCATTGCAGGTGGATTCTTTACCTGCTGAGCCATTGAGGAAACCCAGTTATTTCATTATAAAAGTAATATAAACTTTAGAAATAGAACCTAGAAAGAGAAAAAAAAATGTGTGCAGTTTATTATAGATCAGTTGGGCTTCCCTGATTGCTCAGTTGGTAAAGAATCCGCCTGCAATGCAGGAGACCCCAGTTCGATTCCTGGGACAGGAAGATCTGCTGGAGAAAGGATAGGCTACCCACTCCAGTGTTCTTGGGTTTCCTTTGTCGCTCAGCTGATAAAGAATCTGCCTGCAATGCGGGAGACCTGGGTGTGATCCCTTGGTTGGGAAGATCCCCTGGAGAAGGGAAAGGCTGCCTACCCCAGTATTCTGACCTGGAGAATTCCATAGACTGTATAGTCCATGGGGTCACAAAGAGTCAGACATGCCTGAGTTACTTTCACTTTATAGATCAAATCAGTTCAGTTTACTCTCTCAGTCGTGTCTGACTCTTTGTGACACCATGGACTGCAGCACGCCAGGCCTCCCTGTCCATCACCAGCTCCCAGAGCTTGCTCAAGCTCATGTCCATCAAGTTGGTAATGCTCTCCAACCATCTCATCCTCTGTTGTCCCATTCTCTTCCTGCCTTCATTCTTTCCCAACATTAGGGTCTTTTCCAATGAGTCAGTTCTTCACATCAGGTGGCCAAAGTATTGGAGTTTCAGCTTCAGCATCAGTCCTCCCAGTGAACATTCAGGACTGATTTCCTTTAGTATTGGCTGGTTGGATCTCCTTGAAGTCCAGGGGACTCTCAAGAGTCTTCTCCAGCACCACTGTTCAAAAGCATCAATTCTTCGGCACTCACCTTTCTTTATAGTCCAACTCTTACATCCATACATGACTTCTGGAAAAACCATAGCTTTGACTAGAAGGACCTTTTTCTGGCAAAGTAATTTCTCTGCTTTTTAATATGTTTTCTAGATTGGTCATAGCTTTTCTTCTAAGGAGCAAGTATCTTTTAATTTCATGGCTGCAGTCACCATCGATAGTGATTTTGGAGCCCCCCAAAATAAAGTCTCTCATTGTTTTCCCATCTATTTGTCATGAATTGATGGGACCAGATGCCATGATCTTAGTTTTCTGAATATTGAGTTTTAAGCCAACTTTTTCACTCTCCTCTTTCACTTTCATCAAGAGGCTCTTTAGTTCTTTTTCACTTTGCCATGAGGGTGGTATCATCTGCATATCTGAGATTGTTGATATTTTTCCCAGCAATCTTGATTCCAGCTTGTGTATACTTTTTATATTTTGAACTGATGTTTTACCTCCAGGTTTTAAAGTAACTAGCTTTGTGAGATATATATATTCATAATTATGCTGTACATTCATATATATGTGTATGTATCTATGTACACACATGTTTTTTTCCTTGAGTTATTAGAGAGTCTTTATATGATCATTTTAATGACCACATTATCTATCAATTGGTTCTATCATACTTTCTTCTTAGGGGAGGTTATCAATAACTTTTTTGTATTGTTATTTTAAGATGTGTAATTCATTGGAAACAGAAGCAAATGTATTACATGTTTATCTCAAATAGTTGAGGAAAAGATGTCTTAGCCACAATTGTTTTATAAGGCCTGAGAAAAAATTCGACATATATTTGGGTCATCACACAATTTTAGCCTATTTTGCCACACAGGTTGCCACCTCTGCAATGCACTTGGTACAAATACACAGCCTGTAACATAGCTACTTCCTGTGTATACTAAAGCAGTATTTCATATTCCATTGTGTATGGAAATGATGCTATTCTTGAAGTGAAGAATACTTTAATACTTTTAGTGGTCAGTAAGAATAAATTACATCACTCCTAAAAGTAAAACACCGAAGTATCTTCATTCTCTTTCTCTCCCAGTCTCTGCCTTTTATCATTTCAGATAATATTTCTTGATGAATTTAAAATACATGCAGACTTTTCATCTAATACCTTGATCTCTAAGATTCATGACTTCCTTGCCTCTGGTGATCTTGTGCCTGTTTTAGCCATCCATCCCACAGTTGTACCCTAGATCTTGTCATTACTAATAATTGCATATGGTCTGTGTAGTAATATCCAATGATACCTACCACCTCCCACATTTCCAGCTTTCTCTGTTCAATATTCTGACTCTAATTAGCTTAAATTCCTTGATGTACCATTTTATTATTTTCTATTATTTTCTCCTTTTGTTATACTTACCTTGGAGAAACTTCAGTTCAGTTCAGTCACTCAGTCATGTCCGACATTTGTGACTCCATGAACTGCTTCATGCCAGGCTTCCCTGTCTATCACCAACTCCCGGAGCTTACTCAAACTCAAGTCCATCGAGTCGGTGATGCCATCCAACCATCTCGTCCTCTGTTGTTCCCTTCTCCTCCTGCCTTCAGTCTTTCCCAGCACCAGGGTCTTTTCCAATGAGTCAGTTCTTTGCATCAGATGGCCAAAGTATTGGCATTTAAGCTTCAGCATCAGTCCTTCCAGTGAATATTCAGGACTGATTTCCTTCAGGATGGACTGGTTTGGTTAAATCCTTCCTTTAGCTCCTCTGCACCTGCACTTATGAGGAATAGATGAGGAAGTGAGAAGAATAATACTGTCTGGTCTCACTTCAGAGGGATCGCTGATCTTAAGTGAGTTCCAGTATGAGCAGTCGTCCTAAGTGTCCACAGCCTTTCACTTTACCTCTCGTCAGAATTAGTATTTCACATTACACTACTCTCTCTTATAGAACCTCTTTTTCCACTCCTTATTCAAAGCTAATGTTGTTGTTGTTGTTCAGTTGCTGAGTCGTGTCGGACTCTTTGTGATCCCGTGAACATACACTTCAAGCTCCTTTGTGCTCCACTATCTCCTGGAGTTTGCTCAGATGTGTATCCATTAAGTTGGAGATGCTGTCTAACCATCACATTCCCTCTGACCCCTTCTTCTTTTGCCTTCAATCTTTCCCAGCAACAGGGTCTTTTCTAGTGAATTGGCTGTTGGCATTAGGTAGCCAAAGTATTAAAGCTTCAGAAACAGTCCTTCAAATGAATATTCAGGGCTGATTTTCTTTAGGATTGACTGGCTTGATCTCCTTGCAATCCATGGTACTCTGAAGAGTCTTCTCCAGCACAGTTTGAAAGCATTAATTCTTTGGCACTCAGCCTTCTTTATGGTTCAACTTTCACATCTATATGTGACTACTGAAAAACCATAACTTTAAAAGACACTTGATCCCTGGAAGGAAAGCAGTGACAAACCTAGACAGCATATTAAAAAGCAGAGACATCACTTTGCTGACAGAGGTCTTTATAATCAAAGCTGATGACTTCATTTGATACAGCATTGATGATGCCGAAGTAATCAGAAGAGAACTTGCGTATCCTCCGTCAACCAAATCTATCAGCCTGCCTGCATTTGTATCTTCGTTTGCTGCTTTCCTTCCTTTTGAACTGCCCTTACTCCATCTGAGACCACCCGCCTGTGCATTCGGTCATCTTCTCAAGTTCTCAAAAGTTGGCTCCTGCACATGCCCCCCCTTCTCTATCATCAGTTTCTCTTCTACTGCATCATTTCCAAACACATAAACATGCTGAAGTGCCTTGCGTTTCTCCTGCCCCATTGCACAGCTGTCCTTTACAGAGAAGTTTTTATGTACTCTGTCTCCACTTCCTGTCCTCCCCAGTTCAGTCAGGTTTCACCATGTTAACTTCTATCCCATCCTGTAGAAACTGCTCTTATCGAGGTCAGCAGTGATCTACATGTTGCCAGATACCAAGGTCATTTATCAGTGTTCCTCCTCCTGGAATTTTCAGTATTCAGCATAGTTGATCACTCTCCTTGAAACACTTGTTGAACTTGGCTTCCTTGGATACCACTTTTGTGATTTTTCTTCTGCCTCAGTGACTGTTTGTTCTTTGCCTGTCTCCTTTGTTCATTGCGCTTCAACTTAATCTGAGATGATGGAGTGCTTGTGTCCAAATACTCAGTTGTCACATTTTATGTAACTAACTTTCATTAAATATCATTTATATATTGGTAACTCCCAAATTTCATTCTTTAATACTTTTTTCTCTTATAACTCCAGATTCATTATCCACCTGCCTACCCTACAACCCAGACTCAAACCTAATCTGTTCAAAACTAAATTTTTACTTCCCATATCCCTTCTTTTCTCAGTCAGCCTCTTTGCAGTTAGTAAGAATTTGCTTTTTCTAGCTGCTCAGGCCAAACTCTTTGGAGTTGTCTTTGATTCTTTCCTTTCTTTTGCATCCTGTGTCCACATTGGGTCAACTCTAGAATATATCAAAAATTTTACCACTTCTCACCATCCCAGCAACTACCACCTTATTCCAGGCCTGCATCAGCTCTTGACTGGTGAGGTGCAGTAGCTTTCTGGTTGGCATCTCCATTTCTCTCTTGGCCTCGGTGGTCTTTTGTCTGCATGGCAGCCAGAGGGATCATTAAAAAATACAAGTCACATCATAGCACATGCCTCTGCTCAAAACCTACCACTTGCCTCCTGTCTCACTCAGAATAAAATCCAGGGGCCTCCTCATGCCCTACAAGGCATGCCCTCCTGCAGTGTATGGTGTCCGCCTGTACTCAGCTTGCAGACATTGTGTCTCCCTCTCTGTCACTGTGATCCTGCCACACTGATCGGCCTTGTTGTGTGTCAGATGCACCTAGTGTCACTCTCTGGCATCACTTATCCACCTCTTGTCAATAATCTGTTCCTGAAAATAACACCTTTTGCACTAAAACACTAATAGGGAGTCTATTTACCGTTGGAAAAATTGTAGTTGCATAAAACCCATGTATCAATGACCAATTCTTATGTTGAGATAGTGCTTAAATGTTGTGCCCCATCACCAAGCATTCATATGATTGTTAATAGGCAGTTTTGTGTGTAGTAATACTTGCTCTTCTATTATAATTGCTGTTCTCAATTGCTTTTATTCTTCACCATTAAAAAAAAAAAACTTCCTCAACTTTTGAGGGGCACTTATTATGTAACAATAGGGAAAAATAAGAGCTAATAATGAAACTCACTATAGAAATTTGTTAGGACAAGTGAAGAATAGCAGAGAATGCCCACCCTGAAAATGAGGTTCTCACAGTGTGTCTTTGCCCTAGCAACCTTCCCAATAGTCTGAATAGAAGTCTGAATTATATCAGTCATATTCAGAATGTAACTTAAAAATGTACTTACGAGTTATTCTGTTAAATTTTTTTTGGGGGGGTCAAGTTTTGGAGACAAGCATCCATTTTCTTATGCAAACACTGACAAAAAAACATTGGCTAGTAAGATATATCTCTTGTCTATGATGCTTGTATATTGAAAACCATGATATGCATGCTCAGTTGCTGAGTTGTGTCCAACTCTTTGAGACTCCTTAGACTGTGGCCCGCCAGGCTTCTCTGTCCAGATAAATCAAACCAATAAAATCAAGTGCTATAAATCTTAAACTTATACAGTAATGTATGGCAATTGTTTTTCAGTAAAACTGAAAAATCCAAAACCAAGACGCCTTCACCCAGGGAACAACATTCTGTGGAGTGTGCCATTATTTATTAATGAAGTGCATGCATGCATTGCATTATTGCTACATGTATATGTATTTTTTGTAATGTTTATTTTATTACATATATAGTAAGAGACAAAGAAGATTTATGAAACATATCACCTGGCCCAGTTAATAAAAATTCTCATCAGACTTTACATGGTAATTCTATTTTATTTTTCAAAGAATGACCATACTGTTTTCCATAGTGGTTAACATTTTACATTTCCATCAACAATGCAGAATGATTCAAATTTGTCCACATCCTTGCCAATAACTTGTTGCTTTCTGTTTTCTTTTGTTTTGTTTTGTTTTTTAAATAATGGTCGTTCTAATGGATGTGAAGTGGTTTGATTTGTGTTTTCCTAATTATTAATGTTCTTGAGTATCTCTTCATATTTTTATTGGCCATTTGTATATTTTCTTTAAAGAAATGTCTATTCAAGACCTTTGCCCATTTTTAAATCGGGTTGTTTATTTTGTTGTTGTTGAACGTCTAAATATTTTATGTAGTAGAAAATATACTAAAATTCTTAACACCTGTCTTTTTTCTCACTATTAGTGGTGCAAAGTACAGTTTGCTAGCTCATACTACCCTGAGCTTGGAAAGCGCTGAGGATAGCTTCAAGACTCATAGTCTCTCTGTTAATGGGAATGGTAAGTACAGTATTTATTTTACTTATTATACATGTTATGTCAATATATGTGTCGTGACAGTAATAATTGCTGATTTTAATATGTTCCTCTGAAGTGACTGTTAGCTTATATGAGATAGGCATGAGTGATTCTGTGGATTCTTTCAAATATGTCTGTCCCTTTTCCCCAAAAGTGAAAAGTTTATTTTTCTCTCTGTCTCCTGTGTGCTAGAGATTTGTTTGTGAGGCTTGCTTGTTAAGAACAGAAAGGTTTTGCATTTTCTGAATCCTTTTCTTTGACTTGAAATGAGAGACTTCACCACTCTTCTGTTAATAGTTGTCAAAGACCTATCTTATTTTTGAATTTGTAATTGAGGAAACCAACCTGTCTATTGGTAGAAAGCAGAGGATATAAGGGAAAAGTGAAAGTGAAGTCGCTCAGTCGCATCTGACTCTGTGCGACCCCAGAGACGGCAGCCCACCAGACTCCCCCGTCCCTGGGATTCTCCAGGCAAGAACACTGGAGTGGGTTGCCATTTCCTTCTCCAGTGCATGAAAGTGAAAAGTGAAAGTGAAGTTGCTCAGTCATTTACTCAGTTACTCCACGGACTGCAGCCTACCAGGTTCCTCCGTCCGTGAGATTTTCCAGGCAAGAGTATTGGAGTGGGGTGCCATTGCCTTCTCCAAGGGAAAGTGGGGCTAAATTAATCTTAAACATTCCAGTGGACCTGCATCAAACCTAGACTGGCGATTCGTTTTTTATATGATATTATACATGTTTCAGTGCCATTCTCCCAAATCATCCCACCCCCTTCCTCTCCCACAGAGTCCAAAAGACTGTTCTATACATCTGTGTCTCTTTTGCTGTCTTGCATACAGGGTTATCGTTACCATCTTTCTAAATTCCATATATATGCATTCGAATATTGTATTGGTGTTTTTCTTTCTGGCTTACTTCACTCTGTATAATCAGCTCCAGTTTCATCCATCTCATTAGAACTGATTCAAATGTATTCTTTATAATGGCTGAGTAATACTCCATTGTGTATATGTACCACAGCTTTCTTATCCATTCATCTGCTGATGGACATCTAGATTGCTTCCATGTCCTGGCTATTATAAACAGTGCTGTGATGAACATTAGGGTACACATGTCTCTTTCAATTCTGGTTTCCTTGGTGTGTATGTCCAGCAGTGGGATTGCTAGGTCATAAGGCAGTTCTATTTCCAGTTTTTTAAGGAATCTCCACACTGTTCTCCATAGTGGCTGTACTAGTTTGCATTCCCACCAACAGTGTAAGAGGGTTCCCTTTTCTCCACACTCTCTCCAGCATTTATTGCCTGTAGACTTCTGGATAGCAGCCATTCTGACTGGCGTGAAATGGTACCTCATTGTGGTTTTGATTTGCATTTCTCTGATAATGAGTGATGTTGAGCATCTTTTCATGTGTTTGTTAGCCATCTGTATGTCTACTTTGGAGAAATGTCTATTTAGTTCTTTGGCCCATTTTTTGATTGGGTGTTTTATTTTTCTGGAATTGAGCTGTAGGAGTTACTTGTATATTTTTGAGATTAGTTGTCAATTGCTTCATTTGCTGCTATTTTCTCTCATTCTGAAGGCTGTCTTTTCACCTTGCTTATAGTTTCCTTTGTTATGCAGAAGCTTTTAATTTTAATTAGATCCCATTTGTTTATTTTTGCTTTTATTTCCAGTATTCTGGGAGGTGGGTCATAGAGGATCCTGCTGTGATTTATGTTGGAGAGTGTTTTGCCTATGTTCTCCTCTACGAGTTTTATAGTTTCTGGTCTTACATTTAGATCTTTAATCCGTTTTGAGTTTATTTTTGTGTATGATGTTAGAAAGTGTTCTAGTTTCATTCTTTTACAAGTGGTTGACCAGTTTTCCCAGCACCACTTGTTAAAGAGATTGTCTTTAATCCATTGTATATTCTTGCCTCCTCTGTCGAAGATAAGGTGTCCATAGGTGTGTGGATTTCTCTCTGGGCTTTCTATTTTGTTCCATTGATCTATATTTCTGTCTTTGTGCCAGTACCATACTGTCTTGATGACTGTGGCTTTGTAGTAGAGCCTGAAGTCAGACAGGTTGATTCCTCCAGTTCCATTCTTCTTTCTCAAGATTGCTTTGGCTATTGGAGGATTTTTGTATTTCCATACAAACTGTGAAATTATTTGTTCTAGCTCTGTGAAAAATACCGCTGGTAGCTTGATCAGGATTACATTGAATCTATAGATTGCTTTGGGTAGTATACTCATTTTCACTATATTGATTCTTCCGATCTATGAACATGGTATATTTCTCCATCTATGAATGTCCTCTTTGATTTCTTTCACCAGTGTTTTATAGTTTTCTATATATAGGTCTTTATTCTCTTTAGGTAGGTATATTCCTAAGTATTTTATTCTTTTTGTTGCAATGATGAATGGAATTGTTTCCTTAATTTCTTTTTCTGTTTTCCCATTATTAGTGTATAGGAATGCAAGGGATTTCTTGTGTTGATTTTATATCCTGCAACTTTACTATATTCATTGATTAGCTCTAGTAATTTTCTGGCGGAGTCTTTAGGGTTTTCTATAGAGGATCATGTCACCTGAAAACAGTAAGAGTTTTACTTCTTCTTTTCCAATTTGGATTCCTTTTATTTCTTTTTCTGCTCTGATTGCTATGGCCAAAACTTCCAGAACTGTGTTGAATAGTAGCGGTGAAAGTGGGCACCCTTGCCTTGTTCCTGACTTTAGGGGAAATGCTTTCAATTTTTCACCATTGAGGATAATGTTTGCTGTGGATTTGTCATATATAGCTTTTATTATGTTGCGGTATGTTCCTTCTATTCCTGCTTTCTGGAGAGTTTTTATCATAAATAGATGTTGAATTTTGTCAAAGGCTTTCTCTGCGTCTATTGAGATAATCATATGGATGACCCAGAGGGATGGTATGGGAAGGCAGGTGGGAGGGGGTTTCAGGATTGGGGACACATGTACACCCATGGCAGATTCATGTTGATGTATGGCAAAACCAATACAATATTGTAAAGTAAAAAAATAAATAAATAAAATCTGAAAAAAAATAATCTTTAACATTTTTCTCTAGATGACAATTGGTAGTTATAATTTGTTGAAAAGAAATAGATAGCAGGGTGAAGAAGGGACGGGAGTGATTAGGAAGATTTGTAAAACTTAGCATAAGCACTCTCCACACTCCCAGATTACTTTTAGCTATGATGAAAAATATACAGTAGTGTTGGTAAAGTAGATTGGAAATATGATTTGGATTATTTATTTTTTCATTTTTCAAGGTAGAATATACAAAATCATTTACTACCTTATACTTTTTGCTGTAAAGAGAGATGACTCTCTACATTTTTAAAATTTCACACTAAAATATTACATTAAAAATAGAGAAAAGTTCATAAAATGTAAATGTGCAGTTTAACAAGTAATTATGATATGAATGGGGCTTCCTTGGTGGCTCAGAGGTTAAAAATCCTTGTGTGTTATATAATACCTTATTACATCTGGGATCATTTTCCTCCTGCTTGAAGTATAATCCTTAGAATTTATTTTAGTATGTTATGTCAGTATCATACCTCTTGGTTCTTTGTGTTTGTCTGAAGATGACTTTGTTTAGCTTCATTCTTAAAAGGCATTTTTTACACGGTGTAGAAGTTTGGCTCTTTAATATTTTTCTTTATGAATATTAAAGCTATAATTCCACTACCTTCTGGTGTCCTGTGAAAAGTGAAAGTGAAAGTGGCTCAGTCATGTCCAACTCTTTGTGACCCGTGGACTATACAGTCCATGGAATTCTCCAGGCCAGAATACTGGAGTGGGTAGCCTTTCCCTTCTCCAGGGGATCTTCCCAATCCAGGAATTGAACCGGGGTCTCCTGCATTGCAGGTGGATTCTTCACCAACTGCTCAGAGGTTAAAGCATCTGCCTCCAATGCGGGAGACCTGGGTTCGATCCCTGGGTTGGGAAGATCCCCTGGAGAAGGAAATGGCAACCCACTCCAGTATTCTTGCCTGGAGAATCCCATGAACGGAGGAGCCTTGTAGGCTACAGTCCACAGGGTCGCAAAGAGTCAGACACGACTGAGCGACTTCACTTTCACTTTCTTTACCAACTGAGCCATCAGAGTCTTGAACTGGCTATTAAAAATCATTTGTCAGCATGTCGCTTCTGTGATGGTAACTTTTCATTTTTTTCTTTGTCTTTGGTTTTCTGAAGCTTCACCATGCTATAGGTGAAGAATTTAGTTTTATTTATGATGCTTTTGGAAATCTTGAACTTCTTAATGCTGATTGATGTCTTTCATTATTCTGGACAAAATCTTGTCTGTTCAGACAGCCTCTGATCCATTCTCTTGCCTTTCTTCCTCTAGCATTCTTATTAAACCTATGTTAATCTTTCTGACTGTGTTCTCTCTTTTTATTATCATTTATGATCTATTCCTCATCTTTTTTTTCCTGTCTTTGCTACTTTTCCTAGAATTTTTAATGCCTTCTTTTATTTCCTTTAACCTCTGTGCAGCTCTGTCTGATCTGCTGTTGTATCTGTATACCAAGGTCTTTATTTCATTTATTGTACTTCTTATTTCTAGAAGTTCTGTTGGATTTTTTTCTCAAATCTGTTATGCCACTTTATATTCCCTGCATGCACTGTTAATATTCTTTCAGGTTTTTATTAAGAGAGTAAGTATAGCTATTTTATAGTCTATGGCTAATAATTCAGATATATAAAGTCTTTCTTTCAGTTTCTATTTTTTTTTGTAACTGGTTACCACTCAGTTTCTTCATGTATAGTTATTTTCATGTACTTGTCATTATAATTGACTATTTACATAGCAGAATAAATTAATGCTTAGTATTTGTTTCTGGTAGGAACTCGGAGAGACTAGGCTCACTTTATCCAAAGACCATGTCTGAGTTTCTCTGGATCCCTTCATCCCCATTTCTAGGCAGTGGGAATCCTGGGCAGTTAGACTGGTTTATTTATGGAAGGAAATGGCAACCCATTCCAGTTTTCTTGCCTGGAAAATCCCATGGACAGAGAAGCCTGGTAGGCTACAGTCCACGGGGTCACAAAGAGTTGGACACGACTGAGCGACTTCACTTTCACCACCCAGTTGGTGATTCCTTTGGGCTATCAGTTTAATATGAGGAATCCTCCCATTAATCTGCCTATGTTGTTAAAGTCCTAGACTGATTTCTGGTCTACTTCCCTCATCTTGCAAGATCTTTAAATCATAAATTGGATTTGCTGGGATTAGCAAATGCTCTCAAGACAGATTCTGTGCTCATTTAACTTACTGGTTCTCATTTATCAGATTTGTACTGGTAGTTTCTTTTAGCTTGTTACCTCTTTGTTGCGCTAAAGTTTTTAAAATAGATTTGGTTCAGCATTTTATAGTAGTTTTCAGTGGGAGGATTGGTCTGAACAATTCAATTGAGCTTTCTTTCATCCACAACTTCAAGTTTGTAATAAATAGTATTAGCATTATCAGTTGGCAAATCGGAAAACTTGGCAGATTAAGTTTTAATTCCATTTTGTGTCAGTTCTCTAGAATTATTGATGTTATCACCATATATTGAGTGCCTGTTATGTTCCAGACATATTCAGCCTTGAGAAAGAAAATTCTGTAATATGTGACCTCATGAATGATATTTGACATAATGCTAACTGAAATAGCCAGTCACAGAAGGACAAATACTACCTGATTCCACTTATATGAAGTGTGTGAAATAGACAGACTGTTAGAAGCAGAGCATAGTTTACTGTGAGAGTTACTATGGCAGTGACTAGGGGTTTGGAAGAAGAGAAAGGGGGTGCTAATAAACTGGTATAAAGCTTCCGTTAAGCAAGGTAAATAAGTTCTAGAGATCTGCAGTACAACATGTGACATAGGTTAACAATACTGTATTGTTCTCCCCCAAATCTGTTGAGAGTAGGATATCCTATTACATGTTCTTATGCTAAAGCAGTTTTTATTTTTAGCCTCTGTGAGATATAGTTATTAGGGAGCATTACAATGAAGTGATTAATGATGGAGACTGTGGAGCCATCAGCCATGGATTCGTATTCTAGTTCTACCACTGGCTAACTCTGTGACCTTCCCAAGTTCCTTATTTTGTTATCATTTACATTTTACAGATGAATAAAATACAGCTTAGAGAATGTAATGTGCCAGATTATGTAGCTAGCTAGTGTTCAAGCCAGACTTTAAATAATCCAAGACAGGCAGTGCTTTTTCTGCTATGTGTTCTGGTCAGGCATTATATTATTACTGATAAAGCACCTGAAAATTCAAAATACCATCGATTTGTTAATAATGGAATTGATGATGAAAGATCCTATTCTTTCAACTAAATCATCGGAAAGACCGTTGAAATGAATAAAATTCACAAAGAAAGCATCAATGTCATCAGTGTCCCTTGTCGTTAGTGTTCTTTAAGATATTACTAGATTCTCCTGTAATAAAATGCGCATGAGCAAATAAGCATGAGAACTAAGTGGTATATTTCTTTCTAAGAGAAACACAATAGAGATTAGCATATTGAGCATTCATGCTAAGTCGCCTCAGTCATGTCCTCACGTGTCTTTGTGCCCCTGTGGACTGTTGCCCACCAGGCTCTTCTGTCCATGGGTTCTCCAGGAAAGAACACTGGAGTGGCCATGCTCTCCTCCAGAGGATCTTCCTGACCCAGGGATTGAACCCACATCTCTTATGTCTCCTGCATTGGCACTAGTACCACCTGGGAAGCCTGAGTAGGATATTAAAGACTACGAAAAGACCTGTGCTTACAGCAGTAATACCCCAAAACGGTTTACAGCCGAACTTGTAGCTTCCACTGGAGAAAATTTAAGAACACTAGCCTATATGCCAAACTCTTTTGATGTGATAAGTATGTTCCTAGAAATGTGTGTGTAAATGAAAATCTTGTAAATCAGTTATATTTTGGGGAAGAAAGTACATAATTAAAAGTAAACACAATTTTATGCAGGAAAAAGTCACCTTTTATTTGTTAATAAATCTATGTTTAATAAGGTTTTCCTAAATAAAGTTATGTCAGTGTCTCCCAAATACTGTAAAGAGAATATACAAGATTTTTGAAATTTATAACTCAACTTTATTTCTCTTACTAGTTGAAGGAAAAAGCCAAAATGGGATCTTAAGGCTTGTATTTGTCATCAATAAATTTTTATACTTTTTATAAAACAATGAAACCACATTGTAAAGATTGACTGACATGGAACTGAGATGTTATCTGGATTCTTTCTCTTGCCTCTGTTTTGTTGTCGCTGTCATTTTAAAACTCCATTTTGTTCCCCATCTGAAACTACAGATGAATTAGATAAAATCTTTGAGTAATGAAAAGTCAAACTGTTCTTTCACTTCCTGTTTCATTTCATCTTGTCCTAATACCACCCTTGGTTAGAAAAGAAGAATTAAGTATTTTGATTAAATGTGTTGCACAAGACTGGAAAGACAGCATTGAATAATGGAAAGGAGATGGCTTCGGGACTGAGAGTGCCCTGGATATAAAATTATAAGGAGCATCTGTTACATGCCAGATACAGTGAAAAATGTCATATGTATGCATTTTCTTATTTGATTTCGCAACAGCCCTAGTACTTTATAGGGAGTATTCTTAAGAATGAGGGTTTATACTTGGGCAAGTTAAGTGCGCAGCATAGATGCCGTCTTTCTTGTTAAAAGTGGAGAGAAGAAGCTGTAGTTCTGTGCTTTGTTCTCCAGTGGTCATGAGCTGTAGAGAAATCTACATGCGAAGTAACAGCTGATTGCGGCCTGTGTGGCACGTGATCTGTAGAGCAAAGAATTTTACATCGAATATCTGTTTTCAAGGACTGCAACTAGGAAGGAATTATTTTTCTTGGTGTGCCATGAAATCTGAAGTTATTTTGCTAGAGAAACTGTTACATGTGGTGTTTAGGTTCCAGGTACATTGTTGATTGAACAAACTTTATGAACTGGTCTGAAAAACTAATCACTTATGATTCTATTTCTTCAGGAGTTACATCCTAACTTAAAAAAGAAGTCATCCATAAGTCTTGTATGTAAAGAAATTCACTTTGAAACTTTAAATTCATAAATCACAAATTTGATTTCAGATGTATTACTTAGATCCATGCTTTTATATAATGTTTCTTTCATTTCCTGGCTATTTTAAGAAAGGAGATTCTCATTTATTTATATCTGCATTTTAAAATCATTGCCTGTATTGTATTTATACACTTAATTTCTCTCAGATGAAGCCCTTCATTTCTAAAAGATAGCAGCTTTAACAAGGTAATAATAAAAAAGAACATGTCCAGAAAATTTGTGGTGTGCTATTCTTTAGTAGAATCTTGAGCAGGTAAATTGATAAAAATTATTTTATTTTGTGCTGTTCATTTGGGCTCCTCAGGTGGTACTAGTGGTAAAGAATCTGCCTACCAATGCAGGTTAGAGGTAAGAGACTCAGGTTCGATTCCTGGGTCTGGAAGATCCCCCTGGAGGAGGGTATGGCAACCCACTCCAGTATTCTTGCCTGGAGAATCCCATGGACAGAGGAGCCTGGCGGGCTACAGTCCATGGGGTTGCACAGAAATCGGTCACTACTGAAGCAACTTAGCACCCACACGCGTGCTCTTCATTTAGGCTGGTCTTTCTCATTTAACTGATGTACCAAACCTTGGCTACATCTATTAAATATATCTTAAATAACTGTAATTTTACCAAAAGTATTTTATTTTCTGAACTTACTTTTTGGTTAATAATAGTAACAGCCAATGGTTAGTCATTTAATAGGCATTTACCGACAGGGGTGCAGTGAAAACTTTACAAATCTTTTTTTGTTTGGTCCAGTGTGAACAAAGGACTGACCATATGTTGCATTTTTATTTATACCCTGATACACACAATAAATTATACAGTGCTTTCCTTCCATACAGTTATAAAGGCTGTATACCCACCTGCACATTAGAGGAGTATCTTAATGTTTTTTGAAAGAACTTTGTTAAACAATTGCAAACTTATAGAAAAGTTAAAAGTTGAATATCAAGGTCTTTTTGTTTTCCTCAAGAAGTATATAAGAGCAAGTTGCTTATCTGATGCTTCATTACTCTCAACTATGTTAGTATCTATTTCTTGCTAAAAGATATCCAGCTACATCATTACAGCTATCCAAGTCAGGAAATGAATATTAATGGTATTACTGTTATTCCTATTAAACAGACACTATTCAAGTATTTTTCCAGTAACGTCCCTATGACCAAAGGATCCAGTGTAGATTCACTTACTGCATTTAATCATCATGCTTCTTTAGTTTCTTTCAATCTGGATCAGTTCTCCAGTCTTTCCTTGGCTTTCGTAACTGTGACATTTTAAAATACCATAGTTATTTTGTAGAAGTTCTCTGTGTTTAGGTTTGTTGAATGTTTTCTGGTGCTAAGACTCAGGATATGCATCTTTGGCAGAAATGTCACAGAAGTGCTGTGTTCTCATTGCATTCTATCAGGTGGCATAGTTTGAGTCATCCCATTACTGATGATGTTCACTTCGATCGCTTGATTTTAGGGTGTCTGTCAAGCTTCTCCACTGTACAGTTACTCCTTTTGTTTCCCCCTTTTGTAATTAATATATAATTTTTGTGTGGGATGGGGATACTTTGAAACTAAGTATAATATTTATTAGACTTTCAACTTATTCATTGATTTATTTATATAATGACATGGATTTGTGTTTTATAGTTTTACTCAGTGCATTATAATCTGTTAATATCTTGTTTATTTTGAGGTTAAAATTGTCTCCATTTTGGCCAGTGGGGTTACATTCAAGATGGGTCTCTGACTTTTTCCATGTCCTCCTCATTCATTGAGTACTTCCTTGCTTCAGGCATGACAAGATATTTCAGACTCATCATGTACTTTACCTGCCCCAGTCCTGGAATCAGCCATTTCTCCAAAGAAGACTGGTTCTTTTTAATAGAAATAATATTTAGAAGACATGGGAGCTTTAGGTAAATTCATTACTATTAGACTGTCACCATTAGTTGTCACTTTTCCTAGGCCCTCTTAGTGGACATACATGTATATATTTTTTGTCATGGATTTCTTAATATCTATATGTTGAAAACCATGAGTTCATACCAGTACATCTAGTTCTAAACCAATACCAAAGAGTTCATTCTGCATATTTGTATTTCCTTTCTCTGATAGTGAGAAACCTGTCTACTATTATCTTTATATTATCTACTGTTTTTATTCTTTAATTAGTCTCCTTAAAAGCAACCATTTTCCCATCTTTTGCACATAATTGCTTTCCTCACCCCACTCAGGTTTTAACTCCACACGCCTGCCTGCCCCCATTACCCCGTGTGGACACCCTCGTCAGCCTGCCTGTGCTCTGACACCCCATACCCAGCTGCCCCTGTGCTTGGATTTCCTTCTTCCTGGACTCTGACGCACTCCTCTCAAGCTGACACCCATGGCTGGACCACCCCTGAAATGTGCACACTTCTCTTACTCTCCTTGGATTCTGACACCTCACTTGGGCAGCCACTGCATATAGATACCCTCCTTGCTCTACCTGGACCCCAACTCTCCATGCCAGGCCAACCGCTGGGAAGAAATTCCCCTTGGGTTCTAGATTCCCCATGTGATCCACTGTCCTCAGCCCATTCAGGCTCTGCCGCCTCATGCCAGGAAGCTTTCTCACTCACCCTTCTTATCCTGCCCGGCTCCAGCACCTAGCTCTGCCCACTACTGTTCCCCTCCCCCCAACTCCTGGCACAGATCCCCATCTTGGTGGGCTTCACTTAATGGCTTACAACTGTAAGGAAAGGGAGAAGGGGAAGGGCCAGAGGTTTATTATTAAATTCTTTAAGTTGTGCTCTAAAGTGTTTTATTCAGAGGATCAATTTGCTAATTACTATAATGAAAATCAGAGTATGTGACATACAAAAATCATTTTATTAGGATGGTTTTTAAATTACCTGAGTTTACTTATATGCCCTGAACTACCTCCATTGATTAATTGTTTTAACATCAAGAAAGAGATCAAGAGACTAAAAGTTCCATGTCTGTTCCAGGTGATAGCATGCTATAAACCAGGGATCCCCAACCTCCAGAATCTAATGCCTGATGACCTGAGGTGGAGTTAATGTAATAATAATAATATAAGTAAAATGCACAATATAAGTAATGTGCTTGAATCATCCTGAAACCATTCCACCCTCCCAGTCTGTAGCAAAATTGTCTTCCACAAAACCAGTCCCTGGTGCCAAAAATGTTGGGGACCACTACTACAAACTATTAGTTTAATATCATCCTGTCCTGACTGGTTTCTTTCATTTGATGTTGTCATTGAATATGGTAATATGAGTAGGAAGGACCTTTACATATGTTCTTATATAAAGCAAAAAAAAATTGTAAAAATAAAATGTATAATGACCTTAAATAAACACACATTTATACCTTGACTTTTTTCTTATTTAAATAGAAGAATCTTCATTTTGGCTTCCGTTATATGGTAACATGTGCTGCCGACTAGTCGCCCAACCAACCTGTATGGCTGAGAATGTATTTGCGGGATTTCTTAATGAGCAGGTTAGAAGACTTTAAATATCCTACAACAATTATAGCTCTAATTTAGATCTTAATGGCAAATTGTTTGGCCTTTTGATATTGAGAAGTATTTTCTTTTACATATATATATATAAAATCATCTATTGAATGGCAGCTTCCTCATTGTTAGACATAGAATAGGAGTTGTGGCTGGGAGTTATAAGGTGGGAAGGGGAAGGGCCTTAATGCAATTTTGATGGCCAAGGAGCTGCCTCTCCAGGTTCCTCTGCTTCATTAATAGCAGCAACAGGATAATCGCTAACAGAGGACTACTTGGGGAAACTGATGAGGACTTCTCAAACCTTTCCCGTAAAGACCTTTCTGGAAGACAGCTTTCAGCACAGTTTTGGCCTCTAGGCTTCCAAAGCTGCCTCTGTGCAACATACTCCTTATTTATTTATAACTATAGTTATTTATATTCAGTAAATAATTAATTATGGGCTTAAATGAATCAATAGCTTTTTAAAAAAGATTCCATTAAGAGGAAAGAAAATTTGCATTTATACAGGGAAGTCCGTGTTCTGAGAACAGTAAGGGAAAGTTATATTTTGAATATTGAGTTATTTTTATAATTTTCCTGAGTCATTCGGTGAATTGCTGTGGAATTCCAAGCACTAATTTTTAATAGGCTAGCTTCTCTTAAATTGCATTGACTTATGATTTTACATGTATGAGTTATGTGATAATCATTACTTCCCTTATGCATAATACTTTTGAGAATTCAAAACATTTCTTCTCTGATACTAACTTTTTTACTCTAAGCTACTAACTTATTGTATGGTAAATTAATTGGGTAGCTATCATGTTAACATCTTTAAAAACTAACTTAATTCAAGTATTTTGTTGAGTTTAGAGTTAAGATGATAAATAATGATTTAAAGTTGAGAATTTCTTGATTTTTCTTTTTCAGCAAATGGTAGGAGGTCTAATTCATTGGAGAAGGTTGTATTGTGTTTTAAGAGGGGGTAAACTCTATTGTTTTTACACTCCAGAAGAAATTGAAGCTAAAGTGGAACCAGCTTTGATAGTGTCTATTAACAAGGTAAATAAAATGCTGTTTTGAAGATAAAGATATAATATTTTATGAAATTATTTTCTATTACAGTTCACACTGTTGTCATCTTATTTACAAAAAAGGGAAGAACTGCTAAAAATAGTTCATAAAGATAATTTAATCTTATTTTTCTATTTATGGAACTTATCTGGTAAAGGAAATACTGTATATTTTCTAAGTGTAATAATTGGAGATCTATACCAGCAAATAGATCTTAAAGCAGAGAATGTGACCTGACGTTAACAGGTGGTTTAAATTTTTTATGAATGTATAATTAAGAGATCATATAAACATCATGTTACAGTAATATGCTCTTTCTAGTTAATGCTTAAATGAACCCATAAAAATAAATTCCTGAGTATACTTTCTGGTTTCTTATGGGATTGATAGACAGTTGTTCAGCCTTCTGCCAGAAGAATACACATACACGTAAATATACGGGTTTGATAAAAAGGAGATTATAACATTTTAGTTTGAAATTTTTCACCCAGAAATCTACACGAAAATTTTTCAGTCTAAAGCAGACTTATTTTATCTCACCATCTTAAGTTTGTCTATCCTCCAAGTCTAGGGTTTATTAGAGAGTTTTTCTTCCTTCTTTATAGCATTCCAACTCTAGAATTAAATTAGCATTTCTAGATTAGAAGATCATGTTTTCTTCCTATGAACGTCAATTGTTTCTAGTTGTTAAACTTTGCTTGCCTTCAGTGTGTGGTAAAACATGAGCCATCACATCTGTTAACTGTAATATATATGTTCTACTTGCCTTTAAGTTATCTTTTGAGAAAAAATTGTTATATATGTCTATGTCCTGAAAAAACATGTAGATACTGATCTGCTAGTGTATAAAGATTTAGTTAATTTCTATGATCTTTCCAGTAATGACATTTGATCTGTTTATGCCCTGCTTTTAGAGATGATGCCACTTTTTCTTAAAGGAAATCCTTTAGTGTGAGACCTTTTATTATATAATTAAGTCCACTTAATTTATCTGTTGTATTAGAAAGATTAATGTTGCTCTTAAATAATGTACCTCAAATATTATAACAGTGAATTTATTTTCATTTAAAAATTAGGTTAAAGCAAGTATCTTTTTACTATTGGAAAATTGATGTAATTTTTCCTTTGTCAACTTTTTGTTGAACATAGTGTTCACTTCCCTCCAGAGTTTTTTTTAAAATTTCAGATGTATAGAAAAGTTGAAAGAATAGAAAAATAAAACCTGATACCCATCACCTAGATTATTTATCTGTTCTTAACATTTTACCACATTTGCTTTCTCTCTAGATACTTAAAAAATATTTTTTTTCTGAACCATTTGAAAGTAAGCAGCAAGCAGCATGAAATTTCTTTCCTAGAATGTATTAGCATGTTTCTCCTGAAAACAAGGACATTTCCTTCATAACTGTAATATTATTATTATAGTCAATAAATTTATTGTTGATGAAATAATACTATCTAATATACTGAGCAAATTGCCTCAATTGTCTCCAGAATGTTCCAGTTTTTATTTTTTGTTTTATCCAAGACTCCATCAAGGATCACAGGTTGCATCTGGTCACCATGTCATTTGTTTCCTTTTTATCTAAATTGTACCCTTCACTTGCCATTTTTAAAAAAATTTATCATGACTTGACATTTTTGAAAAGTCCAGGCAAGTTCCCAAATTTGTTTTTGACTAATTGTTTTGCTTTATCCATGTTAAATACTTTTGGCTAGAGTTCTTCTGATACATAGATGATTTTGTGTAACCTGATTTTCACTAGGTAGTTAGGTAATAAAAATGGAATCTTACCAATTTTTTTCTTGTATATTGTACAATGGAATATGGATAGCTATAAACTAAATTAAAATGTAATCCAAACAAATGATATTTTAAAAGTTAGAAAAAAAATAAAAATAAATAAATAAAAGTTAGATTTGCATGCTTGGTGCTGGTGCACAGGGATGATCCAGAGGGATGTTGTGGGGAGGGAGGTGGGAGGGGAGTTCATGTTTGGGAACGCATGTACACCCGTGGTGGATTCATGTCAATGTATGGCAAAACCAATACAGTATTGTAAAGTAAAATAAAGTAAAAATAAAAATTAAAAAAAAGTTAGATTTGAAAACAGCCTTCAGGGTATTCATTTTTACTATCACAGCCCTTTAAGGGAGGCAGAGCAGGTAGGTCAACCCTATTTTACAGGTATCTTATTTCTGTTTTACAAGAGAAAGCCCGTACTCAGAGATCAGATAGAACTTGTCTAGCTAGTACATAAAATTATATGGCTCACTTTTTTCCTAATGGGTAAAAAACATAGATTAAAAATTCATGGATTTTTTTTTCTTTATAGGCATACTGCTAGTCTAGATTTGGGAAGCAAAATTAAACTTTTTCCTATCTCTGAATCCACTTTGAATCAGTTTTGAAAGTAGAAAGTAGCTTTGAAATAAGGTTCTCAGTCCAAAGCCAAGTTACCTGTTGGCAGTAACTTATGAATCTATTGAAACTTTACCATTTAAGATTAAGAGGACAATTATAATAGAACTTCTTGGTTACTGTAGTCAGTGCATCTGTATTTTCTTATTTGATGATAAGAATCTAATTTCCAAAAAGTGGTTAACAGTATTTACATGGCCTGACTAAATTGACCTTTTTCAATTGACTCATTTTTCCTGTGGTAATAAAGGCTGATGACCTGGCAACAGATGGGATTCTGTAGTCAATCAGCTCCATTATTATGATCACTGAAATCAGCGTATTTAGAAATCCCGTGGTGGCTCCACAATTAAGCATTGCAGATTCACAGGAAGATTATTTATCTAATAATTTGTATAGACTCAGCCTTAGGCTTGGTATAACATGAGCTGTATTTGACCCTGAGGACTGATGACACAATTACTGCTTCCAGTGAATATGACTATTGTCTAAAGTACCAAAAAGAATTTTAATATTAAATCATAAGGTTAAGGTTGGGAAGATTAATATAATTTAGTTGCTTCTCTCAAAAATTAAATTGATGACAAACTGTTAAATTACCTAACTTTGCAATATTTCCATCTTAATTTTCTCCAGTGCTGATTCCAGCACTGATTCCTGCCCTTTCTCAGTAGAAATTTTTCCTTTGCATTTCTTACTTAAAAAATTTTTTTGTATGAAAGTGTAGTTAATTTACACATTGTGTTAGTTTCAGGTATACAGCAAAGTGAATCAGTTATACATATATGTATCTCCACTCTTTTTTTAGATTCTTTTCCCATATAGGTCATTTACAGTGTATTAAGTAGAGTCCCCTGTGCTATATAGTAGGTCCTTATTAGTTATCTATTTTCTATGTAGGTGTGTATACATCAATACCAATATTTCAGTTTATCCCTCTTCCTTCTTTTCCCCTGGCAACCATAAGATTATTTTCTGCTTCTTTATCTGTGTTGTAAATAAGTTCATTTGTACCACTTTTCCAGAGTCCCAAAATAAGCAATACTGTATGATATTTAATTTTAAATATCTAACTTAACTTCTGTCATGGCTTAGTATCATTGAGTTAGACAAGGCTGTAAGTCCGTGTGATCAGATTGGCTAGTTCTCTGTGATTATGGTTTCAGTGTGACAGAATGTGGTCCACTGGAGAAGGGAATGGCAAACCCTCACTATTCTTGCCTTGAGAACCCCATGAACAGTATGAAAAGGCAAAATGATAGGATACTGAAAGAAGAATTCCCCAGGTTGGTAGGTGCCCAGTATGCTACAGGAGATCAGTGGAGAAATAACTCCAGAAAGAATGAAGGGAGGTAGCCAAAGCTAAAACAATACCCAGTTGTGGATGTGACTGGTGATAGAAGCAAGGTCCAATGTGTAAAGAGCAATATTGCATAGGAACCTGGAATGTTAGGTCCATGAATCAAGGCAAATTGGAAATGGTCAGACAGGAGATGGCCAGAGTGAACGTCGACATTCTAGGAATCAGTGAACTAAAATGGACTAGAATGTATGAATTTAACTCTGCTGCTGCTGCTGCTAAGTCGATTCAGTCGTGTCCGACTCTGCGCGACCCCATAGACGGCAGCCTACCAGGCTCTGCCGTCCCTGGGATTCTCCAGGCAAGAACACTGGAGTAGGGTGCGCTTGCCTTCTCCGAATTTAACTCAGATGGCCATTATATCTACTACTGTGGGCAGGAATCCCTCAGAAGAAATGGAGTAGCCATCATGGACAACAAAAGAGTCCGAAATGCAGTACTTGGATGCAATCTCAAAAATGATAGAATGATCTCTGTTCGTTTCCAAGGCAAACCATTCAATATCACAGTAATCCAAGCCTATGCTCCAAACAGTAACACTGAAGAAGCTGAAGTTGAACGGTTCTATGAAGACCTACAAGACCTTTTAAAACTAACACCCGGAAAAGATGTCCTTTTCATTCTAGGGGACTGGAATGCAAAAGTAGGAAGTCAAGAAACACCTGGAGTAACAGGCAAATTTGGCCTTGGAATGTGGAATGAAGCAGGGCAAAGGCTAATAGAGTTTTGCCAAGAGAACGTACTGGTCATAGCAAACACCCTCTTCCAACGACACAAGAGAAGACTCTACACATGGACATCACCAGATGGGCAACACTGAAATCGCATTGATTTTATTCTTTGCAGCCAAATGGAGAAGGTCTATACAGTCAAAGACTGGGAGCTGACTGTGGCTCAGATCATGAACTCCTTATTACCAAATTCAGACTTAAATTGAAGAAAGTAGGGAAAACTGCTAGACCATTCAGGTATAACCTAAATCAAAGCCCTTATGATTTTTATAGTGGAAGTGAGAAATAGATTTAAGGGACTAGATCTGATAGATAGAGTGCCTGATGAACTATGGACTGAGGTTCGTGACATTGTACAGAAGACAGGGATCAAGACCATCCCCATGGAAAAGAAATGCTAAAAAGCAAAGTGGCTGTCTGGGGAGGCCTTACAAATAGCTGTGAAAAGAAGAGAAGTGAAAAGCAAAGGAGGAAAGGAAAGATATAAGCATCTGAGTGCAGAGTTCCAAAGAATAGCAAGGAGAGATAAGAAAGCCTTTCTCAGCGATCAATGCAAAGAAATAGAGGAAAACAACAGAATGGGAAAGACTAGAGATCTCTTCAAGAAAATTAGAGACACCAAGGGAACATTTCATGCAAAGATGGGCTCAATAAAGGACAGAAATGGTATGGGCTTAACAGAAGCAGAAGATATTAAGGAGAGGTGGCAGTTCTTTTTAATGGCTGGGTAATACTCCATTGTGTTTATGTACCACAGCTTTCTTATCCATTCATCTGCTGATGGACATCTAGGTTGCTTCCATGTCCTGGCTATTGTAAACAGTGCTGCAGTGAACATTGGGGTACACGTGTCTCTTTCAATTCTGGTTTCCTTGGTGTGTATGCCCAGCAGTGGGATTGCTGGGTCGTAAGGTGGTTCTATTTCCAGTTTTTTAAGGAACCTCCACACTGTTCTCCATAGTGGCTGTACTAGTTTGCATTCCCACCAACAGTGTAAGAGGGTTCCCTTTTCTCCACACCCTCTCCAGCATTTATTGCTTGTAGACTTTTGGATCGCAGCCACTCTGACTGGCGTGAAATGGTACCTCATTGTGGTTTTGATTTGCATTTCTCTGATAATGAGTGACATTGAGCATCTTTTCATGTGTTTGTTAGCCATCTGTATGTCTTCTTTGGAGAAATGTCTATTTAGTTCTTCGGCCCATTTTTTGATTGGGTCTTTTATTTCTCTGGAATTGAGCTGCAGGAGTTGCTTGTATAATTTTGAGATTAGTTGTTTGTCAGTTGCTTCATTTGCTGTTATTTTCTCCCATTCCGAAGGCAATCTTTTCACCTTGCTTATAGTTTCCTTTGTTATGCAGAAGCTTTTAATTTTAGTTAGATCCCATTTGTTTATTTTTGCTTTTATTTCCAGAATTCTGGGAGGTGGATCATAGAGGATCCTACTGTGATTTATGTTGAATCCATTTGAATCAGTTCTAATGAGGTGGTTGAAACCTGAGCCGATTATACAGAGTGAAGTAAGCCAGAAAGAAAAGCACCAATACAGTATACTAACACATATATATGGAATTTAGAAAGATGGTAAGAATAACCTTGTATGCGAGACAGCAAAAGAGACACAGATGTATTGAACAGTCTTTTGGACTCTGTGGGAGAGGGAGAGGGTGGGATGATTTGGGAGAATGGCACTGAAACATGTATAATATCATATACGAAACGCATCACCAGTCTAGGTTCGATGCAGGATACAGGATGCTTGGGGCTGGTGCACTGGGATGACCCAGAGGGATGGTATGGTGAGGGAGGTGGGAGGGGGGTTCAGGATTGGGAACACGTGTACACCTGTGGCGGATTCATGTTGAAGTATGGCAAAACCAATACAATACTGTAAAGTAAAATAAATAAATAAATAAATTTTTAAAATAGATTTAAAAAAAAAGGTAGCAAGAATACACAGAAGAACTGTACAAAGAAATATCTTCACGACCAAGATAATCACGATGGTGTGATCACTCACCTAGAGCCAGACATCCTGGAATGTGAAGTCAAGTGGGCCTTAGAAAGCATAACTAAGAACAAAAGCTAGCAGAGGTGATGGAATTCCAGTTGAGCTATTTCAAATCCTGAAAGATAACGCTGTGAAAGTGCTGCACTGAATATGCCAGCAAATTTGGAAAGCTCAGCAGTGGCCACAAGATTGGAAAAGGTCAGTTTTCATTCTAATCCCTAAGAAAGGCAATGTCAAAGAAAGGTCAAACTACCACACAATTCCATTCATCTCACACGCTAGTAAAGTAATGCTCAAAATTCTCCAAGCCAGGCTTCAACAGTACATGAACCCTGAACTTCCGGATATTCTAGCTGGTTTTAGGAAAGGCAGAGGAACCAGAGATCAAATTGCCAACATCTGTTGGATCATCGAAAACGCAAGAGAGTTCCAGAAAAACATCTATTTCTGCTTTATTGACTATGCCAAAGCCTTTGACTGTGCGGATCACAATAAACTGTGGAAAATTCTGAAAGAGATGTGAATACCAGACCACCTAACCTGCCTCTTGAGAAACCTATATGCAAGTCAGGAAGCAACAGTTAGAACTGGACATGGAATAACAGATTGATTCCAAATAGGAAAAGGAGTATGTCAAGGCTGTATATTGTCACCCTGCTTATTTAACTTCTATGCAGAGTACATCATGAGAAACGCTGGACTGGAAGAAACACAAGCTGGAATCAAGATTGCCAGGAGAAATATCAATAACCTCAGATATGCAGATGACACCACCCTTATGGCAGAAAGTCAAGAGGAACTAAAAAGCCTCTTGCTGAAAGTGAAAGAGGAGAGTGAAAAAGTTGGCTTAAAGCTCATCATTTTGAAAATGAAGATCATGGCATCTGGTCCCATCACTTCATGGCAAATGGATGGGGAAACAGTGGAAACAGTGTCAGACTTTATTTTTCTGGGCTCCAAAATCACTGCAGATGGTGACTGCAGCCATGAGATTAAAAGATGCTTACTCCTTGGAAGAAAAGTTATGACCAACCTAGATAGTATATTCAAAAGCAGAGATATTACTTTGTCAGCAAAGGTCCATCTAGTCAAGGCTATGGTTTTCCCTGTGGTCATGTATGGATGTGAGAGTTGGACTATGAAGAAGGCTGAGCGCCAAAGAATTGATGCTTTTGAACTGTGGTGTTGGAGAAGACTCTTGAGAGTCCCTTGGCCTGCAAGGAGATCCAACCAGTCCATCCTAAAGGAGACCAGTCCTGGGTGTTCATTGTAAGGACTGTTGTTGAAGATGAAACTCCAGTACTTTGGCCACCTGATGGGAAGACCTGACTCATTTGAAAAGACCCTGATGCTGAGAAAGATTGAGGGCAGGAAGAGAAGGGGATGACAGAGGATGAGATGGTTGGATGGCATCACCGAGTCAATAGATTTGAGTTTGGGTAAACTCCCGGAATTGGTGATGGACAGGGAGGCCTGGCGTGTTGCATTCCATGGGGTCACAAAGAGTTAGACATGACTGAGGGACTGAATTGAACTGGCTATATGCCCAGGAGTGGAATTGCTCGATCGTATGATATCTTTATTTTTAGTTTTTTAAGAAACCTCCATACTGTTCTTCACAGTGGTTCTACCAACTTACATTCCCACACAGGACAGGAGTTTCCTTTTCTCCACTCCCTCTCCAGTTTATTGTTTGTAGATTTTTTGATGGTGACCATTCTGACCAGTGGAGGCTTCCTTGGTGGCTCAGATGGTAAAGAATATGCCTGCAATCCAGGAGACCTGGGATTTGATCCCTGGTGGGGGAGATATCCTGGAGAAGGGAATGGCTAACTACTCCAGTATTCTTGCGTGGAGAATTCCATGGATAGAGGAGCCTGCTCGATGGGCTATAGTCCATGGAGTCGCAAAGAGGCTAACATGACAGAGCGATCAACACTTTCACTTTGATTCTGACCAGTGTGAGGTAATAGCTCATTGTATTTTTGATTTGCATTTCTCTAATAATTAGTGATGTTAGGCATATTTTCACATGCTTTTTTGGTCATCTGTTTGTTTTCTTTGGAGAAATGTCTGTCTAGAGCTTCTGTCCATTTAATTGTTTTTTTTTTTTGTTGTGTGTGTGTTTCTTTTTAATTGAGCTGCATGTGTTTTTTGTCTATTTGTCAGTCTCATTGTTTGCAAATATTTTCTCCCATTCTGTGGGTATTCTTTTAGTTCTGTTTATGGTTTCCTTTGCTATACAAAAGCTTTTAAGTTTAATTAGGTCTCATTTGTTTATTTTTGTTTTTATTTTCATTACTCTAGGATGTTGTTCAAAAAGATTGGTTTGATTTACATCAAAGAGTGTTTTGCCTGTGTATTCCTCTAAAAGTCTTATAGTATTCGACCTTACATTTAGGTCTTTAATCTATTTTGAGTTTATTTTTTTGTGTAGTGTGAGGGAGTATTGTAATTTCATTCTTTTACATGTAGTTGTCCAGTTTTTCCAGCACCACTTATTGAAGCCACTTTCTTTTCTCCATTGTATAGTCTTGTCTCCTTTGTAATAGATTAGTTCGACCAGAGGTGTGTGGGTTTGTCTCTGACTTGCTATCCGGTCCATTGGTCTGTATTTCTGTTTTTATGCCAGTACCGTACTGCTTAGATTACTGTAGCTCCCTGACTTGATTGACTATTTCCTTCTCCATGTTGGGGAAAGTTTCAACTATAATCTCTTCAAAAATTTTCTCATACCCTTTCTTTTTCTCTTCTTCCTCTGGGACCCCTATAATTTGAATGTTGGTGTCTTTGATAATACCAGAGGTCTTTGAGACTGTCCTCAGTTTTTTTCATTCTTTTTACTTTACTCTGCTCTTCAGAAATCATTTCCACCATTTTATCTTCCAGCTCACTGATTTGTTCTTCTGCTTCAGATATTCTTCTATTGATTCCTTCTGGAGTATTTTTAATTTCAGTAATTGTGTTGTTTGTCTCTCTATGTTTATTCTTTAATTCTTCTAGGTCTTTGTTAATTGATTCTTGCATTTTCTCCATTCTGTTTTCAAAGTTTTTGATCATCTTTACTATCATTTTCTGAATTCTTTTTTAGGTAGTTTGCCTATTTTCATTTATTTGGACTTCTGTGTTTCTAGCTTGTTCCTTCATTTGTGTAGTATTTCTCTGTCTTTACATTATTATTTTTTTTTACCTTATTGTGTTTGAGGTCTCCTTTTCCCAGGCTTCAAGGTTAAATTCTTTCTTCCTTTTGGTTTCTGCCCTCCTAAGTTTGGTCCATTGGTTTGTGTGAGCTTCGTATAGCGTAAGATCTTGTTGTTGTTGTTTGTTTTGTTTTTTTCTCTGATGGGCAAGGCTGAGTGAGGTGGTGATCCTGTCTGCTGATGATTGGGTTTGTATTTTTGTTTCGTTTGTTGTTTAGATGAGGTGTCCTGTACAGGGTGCTACTGGTGGTTGGGTGATGCCAGGTCTTGTATTCAAGGGGTTTCCTATTGTGAGTTCTCACTGCTTGATACTCCCGAGGGTTAGTTCTCTGGTAGTCTAGGATTTTGTAGTCAGTGCTCCCACTCCAAAGGCTCAGGGCTTGATCTCTGGTCAGGAATGAAGATTTCAGAAGTGGTTTGTTATGGCATTAAGTGAGATTAAAACACATACCCAAAAACGAGAAAAGCTGAATCCCATACAAATGGCAGTTACAAAATCAGTCAAATAGTAATTAAAATAATGGAATATACATATACATATACATATACATATACATATACATATACGAGAAGGCAATGGCACCCCACTCCAGTACTCTTGCCTGGAAAATCATGGAGAGAGGAGCCTGGAAGGCTACGGTCTATGGGGTCACTAAGAGTTGGACAAGACTGAGCGACTTCACTTTCACTTTTTGCGCTCATGCATTGGAGAAGGAAATGGCAACCCACTCCAGTGTTCTTGCCTGGAGAATCCCAGGGACAGGGGAGCCTGGTGGGCTGCTGTCGATGGGGTCACACAGAGTCGGACGCAACTGAAGCAACTTAGCAGCAGCAGCACGTATAGATATATATACACACACACATAGACCCATAATCAAAGTCAAAACAGTCCAGCAAAAATAAAGTACAGTAGATTGTTCTGGCAAACAAAGGAAATCAAAAATTACATCTACCAGTTAGATAAAACTAATTAAAGCACAAACTGGAAAACAAAACTAAAGCAAGGTGCCAAGTGGGGAATAAAGCAATGCAAACAAAACTAATAAATATGTTGAGAGGAAAGGAAAGAAAGAAAAGAAAGAAAGACTATATATGCAAAATTAAATAGAGTTAGATACATTTTTTATTAAAGCAATTTTTAATTATTTTTTCAACTTATAAGATTATTCATATTTATAGAAAACTTGTAAAAAAAAAAAAAACCTCAGTGAACACTTGTGTATCATCTAGAGTCACCCATTAACATTTTGTCATATTTGCTTTATCTCTTTATTTTTCTTTTTTTGGGAGTGGGTTAAACACTCTGTGTAGTATTTAGTTTTTAATCATCTTTATGGTTGTATACTTTTTATAAAATAAAATTCACCAATTTTAAGGGTATAGAAGTGAAGTCACTCAGTTGTGTCTGACTCTTCGCGACCCCATGGACTGTAGCCGGCCAGGCTTCTCCGTCCATCGGATTTTCTGGGCAAGAATACTAGAGTGGGTTGCCATTTCCTTCTCCAGGGGATCTTCCCAACCCAGGGATCAAACCCAAGTTGCTGGCATTGCAGGCAGACTCCTTACCCTCTGAGTCACCAGGGAAGTCTTTAAGGGTATAGTTTGATAATTTTGACAAATAAGATACACTTATGTAATCATTATTACAATCATTATTGGATTATAGTTTGTTTAGATCTTTTTTATGAGAACATTAATTCTATTCTCTTAGAAAGTTTCACTTATACAGTACTGTTATCAACTATAGTCACCATGATTTACATTAGATTATTGGACCTAATTTAGCTGAAAGTTTTACGAAGTCTTTTATGTGTTTTTTTTTGTGGAGACATTTGAACATAAGTCTCCAGTATTGATAATTCATCCCTGAATATTTCAACAGGAGCCTCTCAAATTATATATATTTATATGTATAGAATTATGTATGTATATATAATTATATCATCCCAGCTGGGCAAATTAGGAGGGTTTCCTATATATCATCTAATATCCAGTCCATAATCATGTTCCCCCATTGTCACTAAAATATCTTTTTAGTTTTCGCTTTCAATCTAGGCCAATTCAACAATTATGCATCCTAACTTCTAAACTGTAAATTAGGTCTAGAGACTTGATTAAATTCATTTTATACATTTTTATTAAAATATTTCAGGGATGTCAAATTCTTTATAGAACATTATGTTCAAAGTCACATGATGTCAGGTTGTCTCACTATTGGCAATGACAAGTTTAATGACTTGATTATGGTGATGACTGCTAGCTCTCTTCAAAATAAAGGTTAACTTTTGTCTTTATAGTTAGCAAGTAGTCATTTTGATGATTTAGCCAGAGTGTAAATATGTTTGTTGTCCAACAATCTTTCACATGGTTTTAATGAACTGATTGCCCTTATGTAGATCAGTTATTACTTTGGAGATTGCATATATTTTTCTCCCTACTGTGCTTCCTCTATATGTGTTAGCTGATGCTCTTTTGTAAAGGAGAATGAATTATGTCACTCCTGAAAAGGCTAGATGCATGTTTAATGTTAATGACCGATTTTCAGAATAAGGAGTTGGTCTTACATGTTGACATTATATTGACATTGGCAACATGTATTAGAGTAGAATTACCTCCCCCAGATGTAGCATATGAGTGCCATTTCTGTTGTCCTGTCCCACCTCCAATATTATGATAAACTCATAAATTTCAAACCATGCAGTCTACTCAGTGTTTTAAATTACTTGGTTTTTAAATATAAGGTAAGTAAGTAAGTGAAGTTGCTCAGTCGTGTCTGACTCTTTGTGACACTATGGGCTGTAGCCCACCAGGCTCCTCCATCCATGGGATTTTTCCAGGCAAGAGTACTGGAGTGGGGTGCCATTTTCTTCTCCAGAGGATCTTCCTGACCCAGGGATTGAACCCTGGTCTCCCACATTGTAGGCAGACTCTTTACTGTCTGAGCTGTGAGGGAAGTATAACATAGATGTTTTAGTTATTTTGCTTACTTTATAAATTTCTAAGGGAAGATGTGCCATTAATGTGTTCTTAAATAGGATCATTGATAAATGCCAAGTTGGTATTTTCTCATAGGTAGGAAATGGCAACCCACTACAGCGTTCTTGCCTGGAGAATCCCAGGGACGGTGGAGCCTGGTGGGCTGCCATCTATGGGGTCACACAGAGTCGGACACGACTGAAGCGACTTAGCAGCAGCAGCAGCAGAGCAGATGAGCACCACATAAAACTTTTAAGAATAGTGTTTTTGTTTCACTTGTTAGTGTATTTCCAATACTGGGTCTCTAAGATCTTTCTTTTTATGCTTAATAATGTTAAATATCAAATAAAAAGTAAAATTCCTTTCTTTGATTGTCTTCTCTCATGATTTAGAAAATAGTAATTTTGCTTAATGCTACTTTAAAAATTATGTAAAAGCATAAATTTTACAGTTGCTAAGGTATATAAATAATAGCTCTGCTATTTTGATCATAGGATCTTTTCTATGACTATAATTCTTGTCCTTCTAAATGGCATTTCCTGTGAGGCTAAGTCAGTTCATTAATTTTCAGAGGGAGCCATCTGTGGAAATAGTCACATTAAGAAAAGAAAAGCCTAAAAGCTATTCCCCTTTTCTTTTCAGTCCAAATTTGAAAGGATGATTTACTTCAAAGTGATTGTTTAACTTCAAAAAACTTCCCTATGAATGTTGTTGAGCTAGACATCCTCAATAAAGGGTACTTAACTGGAGCCACTGAATCTCCTATACATTGCTGAAAGCATTTTATTAGCCAAAGTTTTATCCATTGCCTGTGGGGTAGGGAGGGGAATGGAAAAGAAGTGTGAGTCTTTGAGATCAATAGTCTTTTCTTGATTTAAATACTATGCATGACTTCATTTTAATGAATAATAAAATCTGTACTAAACAAGTCAATAACACTAGTTGGTGTGATAGTCCTTTGTTAAATTGTCTTGAAATGACTTTTAACCATTATATTTATTATGGACCCTAGCAAGTAAGATTATCATGAAGCACATGGGATTTTCTTCTGATTATGTTAGTCCTTTTAATGTATGAACCCTATCAACTGTTTAGATTGTCCTTTATTAAATACAGCAAAAATAATTTTTAAGCAACCTTTTTATTCAGAGTTTGCATCTGATTTCATTGACATAAATTGAAAATAATTATATCTCACTAATACTGATTACACCCAGTACTTATTTTAACTTATGCTTATGCTTTATTTCAAACATTCCTTGCCATATGTTTGTAGAAGGTATACTTTCTTTGTCATTAGAGTATGTATAAGTTCTAAAGCTTGTTTTTAGCCATCAACAATTTTGTCTTCATACCTGATTAATAAGAGTTTAGCCCAGACATCTTTCAAAGAACTCACTTGTCTTTATAACATGTTTCTGAGGAAGATGTGAGTGCAGTCTTATCTCTGTATTATAAGTAAGAAAGCAGGCAGTTCATTTTTGTAGTTGTATGTTATGGTTTTTTTTTTTGGAAAAAATTTCAAGACAATCTGTAGAAAGAATATTACCTCCACCATAGGATTATTTTGAAGCAAATTCTAGCAACCGTATCATTTTACTTGTAAATATTACTATTGCCATACTTAAGAAAATCTGTAGTTATATATAAAGATAATATGTTATCAAAATCAGACAGTGTTCAAATTTCTGTCTTGTGATTTTTTAAACAGCTGTTTGAATCAGGATCCAAATAAGGCCCATATACTGCGGTTGACTGATTAGGTCTCCTAAATTTCTTAATCAGTTGGCATTCATTCCACCATCACCCTGCTTTCTCTCTTACATATACACACACACAATTACACACAATTTGTTTGTTGAGGAAATTTGGTCATTTATCTTACACAGTTTTCATAGTCCAGAGTTTGCTGAGTGCATCTTCAAGTTGTCTTTTTTCTTTCTGTTTCTGAAGCAGGTTTAGGTTTGTTCATTGGTTAGTTTTCACTCCAATCCCAATGAAAGACAGTGCCAAAGAATGTTCAAACTACCGTGCAGTTGTGCTCATTTCACATGCTAGCAAGGTAATGCTCAAAGTCCTTCAGCCTAGACTTCAAGAGTATGTGAACCAAGAACTTCCAGACATACAACTGGATTTAGAAAAGGCAGAGGAACCAGAGATCAAATTGCCAGCATCCACTGGATCATGGAAAAAGCAAGAGAGTTCCAGAAAAACATCTACTTCTGCTTCATTGACTACACTAAAGCCTTTGTGTGATTCACAATAAACTGTGGAAAATTTTTCAAGAGGTGGGAATACCAGACCATCTTATCTGCCTCCTGAGAAACCTTTATGCAGGTCAAAAAGCAACAGGTAGTACTGAACATGGAACAACAGACTGGTTAAATTTGGAAAGGAATACATCAAGGCTGTATATCATTACCCTGCTTATTTAACTTCTGTGCAGAGTACGTCATGTGAAATGCCAGGCTGGATGAATCGCAAGCTGGAATCAAGATTGCCAGGAGAAATATCAACAACCTCAAATATGCAGATTATACCACCCTAATGGCAGAAAGAGAAGAGGACTTAAAAAGTCTCTTGATGAGGGTGAGTGAAAGAGGAGAGTGAAAAAGCTGGCTTGAACCTCAGCATTCATAAAACTGAAATCATGGCATCCAGTCCCATCATCTCATGGCAAATAGATGGGGAAAAAGTGGAAAGTGACAGATTTTATTTTCTTGGGCTTCTGATCACTGGACAGTGATTGCAATCATGAAATTAAACGATGCCTGCTCCTTAGGAAAAAAGCTGTGACAAACCTAGACAGCTTATTAAAACACAGAGACATCACTTTGACAACAAAGGTCCATGTAGTTAAAGCGATGGTTTTTCCAGTAGTCATGTATGGATGTGGGAGTTAGACTATAAAGAACGCTGAGCACTGAAGAATTGAGGGTTTTGAACTGTGGTGTTGGAGAAGACTCTTGAGAGTCCCTTGGACAGCAAGGAGATCAAACCAGTCAATCCTAAAGGAAATTAACCCTAAATATTCATTAGAAGGACTGATGCTGAAGCTGCAATACTTTGGTCTCCTGATGCAAAGAGCAGACTCATTGGAAAAGACCCCGATGCTGGGAAAGATTGAAGGCAAAAGGAGAAGGGGGCGACAGAGGAGGAGATGGTTGGATGACATCACCAACTCAATGAATATGAGTTTGAGCAAACTCTGGGAGATAATGAAGGGCAAATGAAGCCCACTCTGCTGCAGTCCATGGGGTCACAAAGAATCGGATATGACTTAGTGACTAAGCAATAACAATGGTTGGTTGGTAAGAATATATGTGACTGTTTTTATCAAGAGATGTATAATACTGTCTGAGTCTTCCGGTCATGTTAATGTCTGTTGATGAACAGTATATAAATTCTTTATTTCATCAGGGATTCCAAACTGGTGCTATTTTTAACATTCTTTCTTCATTTATTTGCTGGCGTATCTCAGCTTTATCAGCTATTAGGTTGAAGGACAATTCTTAAAGGAAAGGCGGGATAAATGCTTGTATTTTTGCATTTATATACTTCTGTGTTGTTCAGTTGCTCAGTCATGTCCGACTCTGCAGCATGCCCATGGACTGCAGGATACCAGGCTTCCCTATCCTTCACCATATCCCAGAGCTTGCTCAAACTCATGTCCTTGGAATTTGCGATGCCATCCAACCATTTCATCCTCTATCGTCCACTTCTCCCCCTGCCTTCAATCTTTCTCAGCATCAGGGTCTTTTCTAAACAGTCAACTCTCTGTATCAGGTGACCAAAGTGTTGGAGCTTCAGGATCAGTCCTTCCAATGAATATTCAGGGTTGATTTCCTTTAGGGTTGACTGGGTTGATCTCCTTGCAGTCCAAGGGGCTCTAAATAGTCTTCTCCAACAATTAATACACTAGTTATCAAAACTATGAGGTGGTTCCCCAGCATCCTTCAGAGGTGATCAATGAGTTAGTTTTTAAATATCATATGAATTTGTGGATTTAAAGACTTTCCATGCATTGGACCATTTCTGTAGTAATTCTTAATGATGTTCAGTTGCCCTCTAATTGGCTCTGGAAGCGTCTTCAAGTTTACTCTTGAGTCTTTTTGATACAACCTTAGTAATCTTTGATTTCTGGTAGGAAAGATGTTCCAGGCTTATCCTATTTCTTGAGTCAGGTTGGAAATGAACCAGAGTTCTCTAAAGAACTCTGATTTCATTTAATAGGAAAGAGTATTTAAAAATCATAGTATATAGTATAAAAATCAGAGTATATAGTAGACATTTTAAAAGTCACATATTCAAAAGTAAGATTAACAAGTTATAAATCTATTTCTGATATGGTATTTTTCCATTACCACAGAAATGGAGAAGTTAAAGTACAGTTTTAACTCAAAATAATGAAAAAATTTTGACTTAATTGTATTTTCTTACAAAATTGACTTCTCAGATTGTATTTGTATTATTCTAAAGCCTCTCAAATCAGCTAAAAGTTTTTGAATTAGCAAAAGGAAAACAAGAAATTGACCTTGGAGAGAACACATAGAACATGTTTCCTCATCTATAAAGACTGACTGTGGATTATCTCTAGGATCTGAGTCTTGCAGTAGCAAACTTTTAATTGCTATCTGAGTGATTCTTTGGTTATGCATTTATTCATCAAATATTTTTCAATCAATTAGTGGGTACCAGGCAATATTTTAGTTGGTGTAAATAATGGGGGCAACAGTACCCACATTGCTCACCTTCATACCCTGCTGAGAGGAGAAACTCACCACATGTATACACTGTGTGAGCCTATAGTGATAACAGTCCTAAAATGCACCATGTATATATTTTCTAATTCATTCTTTGTTGGGAAGTGAAGTCCTGAGCACTATTACTGATACTTTTTCTACAGTGAAAAACTGATTGCATGAACTTTCTGACATTATCAGAAACTTTTTAATCACTTTTTCTTTGATATACATTTTATTGGTTGAAGAAAGTTTCTCATTAGTTAAATTATTTTGGATGATAACATATTGAAGTTAATTCAGATGATATCTTCTGTTTCATTTGTACCTTTAAAAATCCTCTTGTGTTATAAAGGTTTAGTGGTACTTATGGCTCCAGTACTCTTGCCTGGAAAATCCCATGGATGGAGGAGCCTGGTAGGCTGCGGTCCATGGGGTCGCTAAGAGTCAGGCACGACTGAGTGACTTCACTTTCACTTTTCACTTTCAAGCATTGGAGAAGGAAATGGCAAACCACTCCAGCGTTCTTGCCTGGAGAATCCCAGGGGCGGGGGAGCCTGGTGGCCTGACGTCTATGGGGTTGCACATGGTCGGACATGACTGAAGCAACTTAGCAGCAGCAGCATGGCTATCAGCCATTGGAGGCTGATGCTGAAGCTCAAACTCCAATCCTTGGGCCACCTCATGGGAAGAGTTGACTCATTGGAAAAGACCCTGATTCTGGGAGGGATTAGGGGCAAGAGGAGAAGGGGATGACAGAAGATGAGATGGCTAGATGGCATCACTGACTCAATGGACATGAGTTTGGGTAAACTCCGGGAGCTGGTGATGGACAGGGAGGCCTGGCATGGTGCATTTCATGGGGTCGCAAAGAGTTGGACACGACTAAGCAACTGAACTGAACTGAACTGATGGCTATCAGAGTTAATGGAGTGCTCAGTATTTCTGTGTTGTACTGTTTTCTTGTAGAAGCATATAAATGATCAAGTTGTCATTTTCCACATAGCTATTTTTGTTCGAAATGGTATATTGGTAATATTAAAAATTTAGCCTACTCATCTATAAAAATCTTATTTAAAAATTAAATCCATTTTAAGTCTGTATATTAGGTTGGTACAAATTTAATTGCGGTTTTGCATTGTTGAACTTTGTTGTTTGATATTGGAATACATTCCTAAATGTGGTTAGGTTATACATCACTTTAATGTGCACTTCTTGCTTTATATCTTTTTACCAATGACGTTTCTTGTTGTTTATTTTATGTTTATTTCAGATTATAGAAATGGTGTTAAACAAAAAGCAAATTCTAGTGACTTTTTTTTTCTTGGATGCTATCTCAAAAACGACAAAATAATCTTTGTTTGTCTCCAAGGCAAACCATTCAATATCACAGTAATCCAAGCCTATGCCCCAACCATTAATGCTGAAGAACTGAAGTTGGACGGTTTTATGAAGACCTACAAGATCTTTTAGAACTAACACCCAAAAAAGATGTCCTTTTCATTCTAGGGGACTGGAATGCAAAAGTAGAAAGTCAAGAAACACCTGGAGTAACAGGCAAATTTGGCCTTGGAATGCGGAATGAAGCAGGGCAAAGACTAATAGAGTTTTGCCAAGAAAATGCAATGGTCATAGCAAACACCCTCTTCCAACAACACAAGAGAAGACTCTACACATGGACATCATCAGATGGTCAACACTGAAATCAGATTGATTATATTCTTTGCATCCAAAGATGGAGAAGCTCTATACAGTCAACAGAAACAAGACCAGGAGCTGACAGTGGCTCAGATCATGAACTCCTTATTACCAAATTCAGACTCAAACTGAAGAAAGTAGGGAAAACTGCTAGACCATTCAGGTATGACCTAAATCGAATCCCTTATGATTATACAATGGAAGTGAGAAATAGATTTATGAGTCTTGATCTGATAGAGTGGCTGATGAACTATGGAATGAGGTTCATGACATTGTACAGGAGACAGGGATCAAGACCATCCCCATGGAAAAGAAATGCAAAAAAGCAAAATGGCTGTCTGGGGAGGCCTTACAAATAGCTGTGAAAAGAAGAGAGGCAAAAAGCAAAGGAGAAAAGGAAAGATATAAGCATCTGAGTGCAGAGTTCCAAAGAATAGCAAGAAGAGATAAGAAAGCCTTCTTCAGTGATCAGTGCAAAGAAATAGAGGAAAACAACGGAATGGGAAACACGAGAGATCTCTTCAAGAAAATTAGAGATATCAAGGAAACATTTCATGCAAAGATGGGCTCGATAAAGGACCGAAATGGCCTGGACCTAACAGAAGCAGAAGATATTAAGAAGAGGTGGCAAGATTACACGGAAGAACTGTACAAAAACGATCTTCATGACCCAGATAATCATGATGATGTGATCACTAATCTAGAGCCAGACATCTTGGAATGTGAAGTCAAGTGGGCCTTAGAAAGCATCACTACAAACAAAGCTAGTGGAGGTGATGGAATTCCAGTTGAGCTCTTTCAATTCCAGAAAGATGATGCTGTGAAAGTGTTGCGCTCAATATGCCAGCAAATTTGGAAAACTCAGCAGTGGCCACAGGACTGGAAAAGGTTATTTTTTATTCCAATCCCAAAGAAAGGCAATGCCAAAGAATGCTCAAACTACCACACAATTGCACTCATCTCACATGCTAGTAAAGTAATGCTCAAAATTCTCCAAGCCAGGCTTCAGCAATACGTGAACTGTGAACTTCCAGATGTTCAAGCTGGTTTTAGAAAAGGCAGAGGAACCAGAGATCAACTTGCCAACATCCACTGGATAATGGAAAAAGCAAGAGAGTTCCAGAAAAACATCTATTTCTGCTTTATTGACTATGCCAAAGCCTTTGACTGTATGGATCACAGTAAGCTGTGGAAAATTCTGAAAGAGATGGGAATACCAGACCACCTAACCTGCCTCTTGAGAAATCTGTATGCAGGTCATGAAGTAACAGTTAGAACTGGACATGGAACAACAGACTTGTTCCAAATAGGAAAAGGAGTACGTCAAGGCTGTACATTGTCACCCTGCTTATTTAACTTATATGCAGAGTACATCATGCGAAACGCTGGGCTGGAAGAAACACAAGCTGGAATCAAGATTGCCAGGAGAAATATCAATAACCTCAGATATGCAGATGACACCAGCCTTCTGGCAGAAAGTCAAGAGGAGCTAAAAAGCCTCTTGATGAAAGTGAAAGAGGAGAGTGAAAATGTTGACTTAAAGCTCAACATTCAGAAAACGAAGATCGTGGCATCCGGTCCCATCACTTCATGGCAAATAGATGGGGAAACAGTGGAAACAGTGTCAGACTTTATTTTTGGGGGCTCCAAAATCACTGCAGATGGTGACTGCAGCCATGAAATTAACAGACGCTTACTCCTTGGAAGAAAAGTTATGACCAACCTAGATAGTATATTCAAAAGCAGAGACATTACTTTGCCGACTAAGGTCCGTCTAGTTAATGCTATGGTTTTTCCTGTGGTCATGTATGGATGTGAGAGTTGGACTGTGAAGAAGGCTGAGTACCAAAGAATTGATGCTTTGAACTGTGGTGTTGGAGAAGACTCTTGAGGGTCCCTTGGACTGCAAGGAGATCCAACCAGTCCATTCTGAAGGAGGTCAACCGTGGGATTTCTTTGGAAGGAATGATGCTAAAGCTGCAGCTCCAGTACTTTGGCCACCTCATGCGAAGAGTTGACTCATTGGAAAAGACTCTGATGCTGGGAGGGATTGGGGGCTAGAGGAGAAGGGGACAACCGAGGATGAGATGGCTGGATGGCATCACGGTCTCGATGGACGTGAGTCTGAGTGAACTCCGGGAGTTGGTGATGGACAGGGAGCCCTGGCGTGCTGCGATTCATGGGGTCGCAAAGAGTCAGACACGACTGAGCGACTCAACTGAACCAAACTGAACTGAACTGAGTTCAAAGTGGATCAGAAAGCAGTACAGACAACTCGCAACGTCAACAAAGTGCATTTGGCCCAGGAACTGCTAACAAACATCCAATGTAGGGGTAGGTCAAGAAGTTTTGCAAAGGAGACAAGAGATTTGAAGATGAGGAACACAGTGGCTGGCCATCTGAAGTTGACAGCTACCAGTTGAGAGGATCATAGAAGTTGATCCTCTTAAACTCACACAAGATGTTGCTGAAGAACTCAGTTTCAGCCATGCTATGGTCATTTGGCATTTAAAGCAGATTGGAAAGGTGAAAAAGCTTGATAAGTGGGTGCCTCATGAGCTCACCATGAATCAAAAAAAAATTGTCATTTTAAAGTTTCAGCTTCTATTATTCTATGCAGCAAGAATGAACCATTTCTAAACTGGATTATGACATGCAACAAAAAGTAGATTTTATGTGACAACCGGCAATAGCTGACTCAGTGATTGGACCGAGAAGAGGCTCCAAAGCACTTTCCAAAGCCAAACTTGCACCCCAAAAGGATGATGGTCACTGGTGGTCTGCTGCCAGTCTGATCCAATACAGCTTTCTGAATCCCAGTGAAACCATTACATCTGAGAAGTATGCTCAGCAACTCAGTGAGATGGACCAAAAACTGCAATGCCTACAGCTGGCACTGGTCAACAGAAAGGTCCCAGTTCTTCTCTATGACAGCGCCCGACCTCACGTCACACAACCAGTGCTTAAAGTGGAATGAATTGGGCTATGAGGTTTTTACTCATCTGCCATATTCACCTGACAGCTTGGTAGCAGACTACCACTTCTTCTAGTTATCTTGATAACTTTTTGCAGGGAAAACACTTCCACAACCAGTAGGAGGCAGAAAATGCTTTCCAAGACTTCATTGAATTGTAAAGCATGAATTTTTACTTTGTAGGAATAAACAAACTTATTTCTCATTGGCAAAAATGTGTTATTATAATGGTTCCTATTTTGATTAATAAAGATGTGTTTAAGCCTAGTTATAATGATTTTCAGTTCACGGTCCAAAACCACAATTACTTTTGTACCAACCTAGTATAAATGATAGTCAGGATTTGTATTAAGATCGATTTGAATGGAGGGAATCACAGTTTCAGCAACAATACGAAATAAGAATAGTTTGTGTTTTATCATTCAGGTTTGTTTTTCAGTATTAACAGGAATAGAGTATTGTCACCCCAGCCCTCCATATCTGCAACAGCTTTTATTTAGTTTGAAAGGAATATATCAAAAATTATTTTGAGATTTAAGTCATTCTCTGCTAATGATAATAAGGTTTATATCTGAAAAGGTTAATTACATGTATTCAAAGGCTCCAGATGCCATTTAGGGCAGCATTATTGAATACTGTATAAGTAATTACTTAAGGAAGTTAACTCCTCAAGTTTATTCCAAGGCATAAGAGTGTAAAAAGATCCTATTACAATAAAATAACAATATTGGCCATAAGTAATAACAATCCTCTGAAGATACATTCCTACTTTTTAAAAAAATGACAGGATAGACTGTCTCTAAGTTACCAGTCCTTATATTTTACTATACTTGAAAATTTCAAAGCTTTGTAATTACATGGGGTTCTCAAGGCAAGAATACTGAAATGGTTTGCCATTCCCTTCTCAAGTGGACCATGTTTTATCAGAACTCTCCACCATGACCCATCAATTTTGGGTGGCCCTGCAGGGTATGGCTCATAGTTTCATTGAGTTAGACAAGGCTGTGGTTCATGTGATCAGTTTGATTAGTTTTCTGTGATTGTGGTTTTTATTCTGTCTGCCCTCTGATCCCATCACTTCATGGCAAATAGATGGAGAAACAGTGGAAACAGTGGCAGACACTTATTTTTGGAGGCTCCAAAATCACTGCAGATGGTAACTGCAGCCATGAAATTAAAAGATGCTTACTCCTTGTAAGAAAAGTTATGACCAACCTAGACAGCATATTAAAAAGCAGAGACGTTATTTTGCCAACAAAGGTCTGTCTAGTCAAGGCTATGGCTTTTCCATTAGTCATCTATGGATGTGAGAGTAGGACTATAAAGAAAGCTGAGCATCGAAGAATTGACGCTTTTGAACTCTGGTGCTGGAGAAGACTCTTGCGAGTTCTTTGGACTGCACAGAGATCCAACCTGTCAATCCTAAAGGAAATCTGTCCTGAATATACATTGGAAGGACTGATGCTGAAGCTGAAACTGCAATACTTTGGCCACCTAATGCGAAGATCTGACTCATTGGAAAACACCCTGATGCTGGGAAAGATTGAAGACAGGAGGAGAAGGGGATGACAGAGGATGAGATGGTTGGATGGCATCACTGACTCAGTGGACATGAGTTTCAGTAAACTCCAGGAGTTGGTGATGAACAGGGAGGCCTGGCATGCTGCAGTCCATGGGGTCGCAAAGAGTCTGACAGGACTGAGCCACTGAACTGAACTGAACTGCCCTCTGATGGATAAGGATAAGAGGCTTACGGAAGCTTCCTGATTAGAGAGACTGACTAAGGGGGAAACTGGGCCTTGTTCTGATGGGCGGGGCTATGCTCAGTTCAGTTCAGTTGCTCAGTCATGTCTGACTCTGCGACCCCATGAATCGCAGCACACCAGGCCTCCCTGTCCATCACCATCTCCGGAGTTCACTCAGACTCATGTCCATCGAGACCGTGATGCCATCCAGCCATCTCGTCCTCGATCATCCCCTTCTCCTCCTGCCCCCAATCCCTCCCAGCATCAGAGTCTTTTTTCAATGAGTCAACTCTTCGCATGAGGTGGCCAAAGTACTGGAGCTTCAGCTTTAGCATCATTCCTTCCAAAGAAATCCCAGGGTTGATCTCCTTCAGAATGGACTGGTTGGATTTCCTTGCAGTCCAAGGGACTCTCAAGAGTCTTTTCCAACACCACAGTTCAAAAGCATCAATTCTTTGGCGCTCAGCCTTCTTCACAGTCCAACTCACATCCATACATGACCACAGGAAAAACAATAGCCTTGACTAGACGGACCTTAGTCGGCAAAGTAATGTCTCTGCTTTTGAATATACTATCTAGGTTGGTCATAACTTTTCTTCCAAGGAGTAAGCGTCTTTTAATTTCATGGCTGCAATCACTATCTGCAGTGATTTTGGAGCCCCTCAAAATAAAGTCTGATACTTTTCCACTGTTTCCCCATCTATTTGCCATGAAGTGATGGGACCAGATGCCATGATCTTCGTTTTCTGAATGTTGAGCTTTAAGTCAACATTTTCGCTCTCCTCTTTCACTTTCATCAAGAGGCTTTTAGCTCCTCTTGACTTTCTGCCATAATGGTGGTGTCATCTGCATATCTGAGGTTATTGATATTTTTCCCGGCAATCTTGATTCCAGCTTGTGCTTCATCCAGCCCAGCATGTCTCATGATGTACTCTGCATAGAAGTTAAATAAGCAGGGTGACAATGTACAGCCTTGACGTACTCCTTTTCCTATTTGGAACAAGTCTGTTGTTCCATGTCCAGTTCTAACTGTTACCTCATGACCTGCATACAGATTTCTCAAGAGGCAGGTTAGGTGGTCTGGTATTCCCATCTCTTTCAGAATTTTCCAGTTTATTGTGATCCACACAGTCAAAGGCTTTGGTATAGTCAATAAAGCAGAAATAGATGTTTTTCTGGAACTCTTGCCTTTTCCATGATCCTGCGAATGTTGGCCATTTGATCTCTGGTTCCTCTGCCTTTTCTAAAACCAGCTTTAACATCAGGGAGTTCATGGTTCACGTATTGCTGAAGCCTGGCTTGGAGAATTTTGCACATTACTTTACTAGCATGTGAGATGAGTGCAATTGTGTGGTAGTTTGAGCATTCTTTGGCATTGCCTTTCTTTGGAATTGGAATAAAAAGTGACCTTTTCCAGTCCTGTGGCCACTGCTGAGTTTTCCAAATTTGCTGGCATATTGAGCGCAACACTTTCACAGCATCATCTTTCTGGAATTGAAAGAGCTCAACTGGAATTCCATCACCTCCACTAGCTTTGTTTGTAGTGATGCTTTCTAAGGCCCACTTGACTTCACATTCCAAGATGTCTGGCTCTAGATTAGTGATCACATCATCATGATTATCTGGGTCATGAAGATCGTTTTTGTACAGTTCTTCCGTGTAATCTTGCCACCTCTTCTTAATATCTTCTGCTTCTGTTAGGTCCAGGCCATTTCGGTCCTTTATCGAGCCCATCTTTGCATGAAATGTTTCCTTGATATCTCTAATTTTCTTGAAGAGATCTCTCGTGTTTCCCATTCCGTTGTTTTCCTCTATTTCTTTGCACTGATCACTGAAGAAGGCTTTCTTATCTCTTCTTGCTATTCTTTGGAACTCTGCACTCAGATGCTTATATCTTTCCTTTTCTCCTTTGCTTTTTGCCTCTCTTCTTTTCACAGCTATTTGTAAGGCCTCTTCAGACAGCCATTTTGCTTTTTTGCATTTCTTTTCCATGGGGCTGGTCTTGATCCCTGTCTCCTGTACAATATCACAAACCTCATCCATAGTTCATCAAGCACTCTGTTTTTCAGATCTAGGCCCTTAAATCTATTTCTCACTTCCACTGTATAATCATAAGGGATTCGATTTAGGTCATACCTGAATGGTCTAGCAGTTTTCCCTACTTTCTTCAGTTTGAGTCTGAATTTGGTAATAAGGAGTTCATGATCTGAGCCACTGTCAGCTCCTGGTCTTGTTTCTGTTGACTGTATAGAGCTTCTCCATCTTTGGATGCAAAGAATATAATCAATCTGATTTCAGTGTTGACCATCTGATGATGTCCATGTGTAGAGTCTTCTCTTGTGTTGTTGGAAGAGGGTGTTTGCTATGACCATTGCATTTTCTTGGCAAAACTCTATTAGTCTTTGCCCTGCTTCATTCCGCATTCCAAGGCCAAATTTGCCTGTTACTCCAGGTGTTTCTTGACTTTCTACTTTTGCATTCCAGTCCCCTAGAATGAAAAGGACATCTTTTTTGGGTGTTAGTCCTAAAAGGTCTTTTAGGTCTTCATAAAACTGTTCAACTTCAGGTTCTTCAGCTTCTTCAGTGGTTGGGGCATAGGCTTGGATTACTGTGATATTGAATGGTTTGCCTTGGAGACGAACAGAGATCATTCTGTCGTTTTTGAGATTGCATCCAAGTACTGCATTTCGGACTCTTTTGTTGTCCATGATGGCTGCTCCATTTCTTCTGAGGGATTCCTGCCTGCAGTATTAGATATAATGGTCATCTGAGTTAAATTCACCCATTGCAGTTCATTTTAGTTTGCTGACATTCTCGGGAATGTCGACGTTCACCCTTGCCATCTCTTATTTGACCACTTCCAATTTTCCTTGATTCATGGACCTGACATTCCAGGTTCCTATGCATTATTGCTCTTTACAGCATCAGATCTTGTTTCTATCACCGGTCACATCCACAGCTGAATATTGTTTTTGCTTTGGCTTCATCCCTTCATTCTTTCTGGAGTTATTTCTCCACTGATCTCCAGTAGCATATTGGGCACCTAATGACCTGGGGAGTTCCTCTGCCTTTTCATACTGTTCATGGGGTTCTCAAGGCAAGAATACTGAAGTGGCTTGCCATTCCCTTCTCCAGTGGACCACATTCTGTCAGACCTCTCCACCGTGACCCGCCCGACTTGGGTTGCCCTGCAGGCATGGCTTGGTTTCATTGAGTTAGACAAGGCTGTGGTCCTAGTGTGATTAGATTGACTAGTTTTCTGTGAGTATGGTTTCAGTGTGTCTGCCCTCTGATGCCCTCTTGCAACACCTACCATCTTACTTGTGTTTCTCTTACCTTGGGCGTGGGGCTCAGTACATCTTTAATCCAATTTTCTGTTGTTGGGCTGGGCTGTGTTCCCTCCTAGTTGTTTGACCTGAGGCCAAACTATGGTGGAGGTAATGAAGGTAATGGTGACCCACTGTTCAAAAGGTCCCATGCATCCATTGCTGCACTCAGTGCCCTCGACCCTGCAGCAGGCCATTGTTGACCCACGCCTCTGCCTGAGTTGCCTGAACACTCACGGGTAAGTCTGGGTCAGTCTCTTGTGGGGTCACTGCTCCTTTCTCCTGGTCCAGATGCATACAAGGTTCTGTTTCTACCCTCCAAGAGTCTGTTTCCCCAGTCCTGTGTTAAGTTCTGGTGGCTCTATGGTGAGGTTAATGGTGACCTCCTCCAAAAGAGCTTATGCCATACGCAGGTCTGCTGCACCCAGAGCCCCTGCCCCTGCAGCAGGCACTTTGCAAGAGACACTCAAAACACAGCTCTGGCTCAGTCTCTGTGGGGTATGTGGGTCCTGGTGCTCACAAGGTTTGTTTGAGCCCTCTGAGCATCTCTGGTGGATAAGGGGTTTGATTATAAATGCAATTTCGGCCCTCCTATCGTCTTTCTGGGGCTTCTCCTTTGCCCTTGGACATGGGGTATCTTTCCTGGTGGAATCCAACATTCTCCAGTCGACAGTTGTTCAGCAAGGAGTTGTAGTTTTGGAGTTCTCACAGGAGAAAATGAGCACACGTCCTTGTACTCACCATTTTTCAGGTCAGTTTTCATTCCAATGCCAAAGAAAGGCAATGCCAAAGAATGTTCAAACTACTGCACAGTTGCACTCCTCTCACACACTAGCAAAGTAATGCTCAAAATTCTAGGTCATTTTTCATTCCAGTCTCAAAGAAAAGCAATGCCAAAGAATGTTCAAACTGCTGCACAATTGCACTCATCTCACACTAGCAAAGTAATGCTCAAAATTCTCCAAGCCAGACTTCAACAGTACATGAACCGTGAACTTCCAGATGTCCAAGCTGGATTTAGAAAAGGAAGAGGAACCAGAGATAAATTGCCAACATCCGCTGGATCATCGAAAAAATGAGGGAGTTCCAGAAAAACATCTATTTCTGCTTTATTGACTATGCCAAAGCCTTTGTGTGGATCACAACTGTGAAAAATTCTTCAAGAGATGGGACTGCCAGACCACCTGACCTGCCTCTTGAGAAACCTATATGCAGGTCAGGAAGCAGCAGTTAGAACTGGACATGGAATAGCAGACTGGTTCCAAATTGGGAAAGGAGTACATCAAGGCTGTATATTATCACCCTGCTTATTTAACTTCTATGCAGAGTACATCATGAGAAACACTGGGCTGGATGAAGCACAAGCTGGAATCAAGATTGCCGGGAGAAATATCAATAACCTCAGCTATGCAGATGACACCACCCTTATGGCAGAAAGTGAAGAGGAGCTAAAAAGCCTCTTGCTGAAAATGAAAGAGAATTGTGTAAAAAGTTGGCTTAAAGCTCAACATTCAGAAAACTGGGATCATGACACCTGGTCCCATCACTTCATGGTGAATAGATGGGGAAACAATGGAAACAGTGAGAGACTTTATTTTCTTGGACTCCAAAATCACTGCAAATGGTGATTGCAGCCATGAAATTAAAAGATGCTTACTCCTTGGAAGAAAAGCTATGACCAAACTAGACAGCATATTAAAAAGCAGAGACATTACTTTGTCAACAAAGGTCCATCTAGTCAAAGCTATGGTTTTTCCATGGATGTGAAAGTTGGACTATAAGGAAAGCTCAGCACCAGAGAATTGATGCTTTTGAAATGTAGTGTTGGAGAAGACTCTTGAGAGTCCCCTGGGCTACAAGGAGATCCAATCAGTCAATCCTGAAGGAAATCAGTCCTGAATATTCATTGGAAGGACTGATGCTGAAGCTGAAACTACAATACTTTGACCACCTGATGCGAAGATGTGACTCATTGGAAAAGACGCTGATGCTGGAAAGATTGAAGGCAGGAAGAGAAGGGGACAGTGGAGGATAATTGGTTGGATGGCATCACCGACTCAATGGGCATAAGTTTGAGTAAGCTCCGGGAGTTGGTGATAGACAGGGAAGCCTGGTGTGCTGCAATCCACAGGGTTACAAAGAGTCAGACATGACTGAGTGACTGAATTGAACTACTTTCTATGGCATACATTTTTTCTTGTGATTTTTAAATAGGAGTTCCTTCAGAAAAGAATTTATGTCATCTGTATGGTGTTCACCTGCTCATATTTATCTGTTTGTCAGCGAATGGATGGCTTTTCTTCCAAACTCTTTGCTACTTCTCAAATGTCCACATAGGACATCATTGAATGTATACATCGGTTTTGGTGTGTGACTCTACACACAGATTCTCTTCATTCTATATTCAGTATAAAGTGAATAATTTCTTCCCACTCTGAATCAGCCTTTGTAACTGCCAGCCAAGTATTCTGCATTCATTACAGTAGGCTTAAGCATCCAGCTCTAGAACTGCTCTACTCAGTACAGTTGCCGCTAGCCATTTGTGTCTGTTAGGTGCTTAAGATGTGGCCAGTCCAAGTTGAGATATATTGTAACTGTAAAATACAGACTGGAATTTTTTGAGACTTTAGTGAAGAAAACAATGTAAAATATCTCAACATTTTTAGTCAATTACATGTTAAAATATTTTCAATATCTGGGTTATAAAAATATATTATTTTAAAATAATATATTATTACATAATTATTTTCACTAGTTGCATTTTACCTTTTTTAAATTTCGTTACTGGAAAATCTTAAGTTACTTATGGGGCACACAACATATTTCTAGTGAACAGCATTGCACTAGAAAAATGTAAGTGTCAGTCATTATCCAGGCAGCCAGATCACTATCTTTGCTTTATAGGTCTATTTCAGACTTTTTTCCATAGTTCCTTGGAAACTAGTTGTAGTTGCTAGCTTATCACGAGACGAATCAATGCATATATGTGACTTGGGAATAGTCTCTTCTACCCATAAACACAAGGCGGATCACACAGTGTCATACTACTGCCACTCAGAAAAAAGGGACTTCCCTTTTTCCTAGATTGGGACTTCCCCGCTGGCACAGTGAATAAGAATCTGCATACCAATGCAGGAGCGTGGATTCGATCCCTGATCTGGGAAGAATCCACATGCCCTGGAACAACTGAGCCCGTGCTCTAAAGCTCTCAAGCTGCAACTCCTGAAGGCTGTTTGCCTACAGCCTGTGCTCCTCAATGTGAGAAGCCCGTGCACCACAATGAAGAGTTAACATCCCAGTCCCCCCGCCCTGCTTGCTGCAGCTAGAGAAAAGCCCACGTCCAGTACAAAGACCCAACACAGCCAAAAATAAACACTGAAAAAAATTTAAAGAAAAGGTTTAGACTATCAGCATGTATGAAGCTGTTGCCTTTGTTATAAAGTGGTGCATTCATCATTTTAAAAAATATTTTTGTACCATTTTCAAATTTATATTACTTTATGGATCTTTAGCTATGAGCTTGGTAAATGAATGTTACGTATGAAATAAATGTTAATAATGAAAGCCTAACTTTACTATTTACTACATTATGTAAATGTTACATTATGATTTTACTGCTTTAACTGATAACACTGTATTTTATGAGTGAATATTAGAATAAGAAACATACTTTACTAATTATTTTATTACTGTTGGAAATACGGTTAACATAACTCATTACAGTTATAACATGCTTGCTTGTTTTATTACAAATTTTAAGATTTATATAAAAGACAGCAAATTCCTACTTAAACTGAGAGATCAACAGAGGTTATGTTTTAATCTCATGTAATTTAACATTAGGGCTACATGTAGTATACTTTAAAACATTACTCAGTATTTTTAATGTATTTTTAAAAAACTTTCTTGATTTGAGCTTGTATATTGAAAATTGTCAAAATTACATGTTTTAAATTTCAACTGATCAGCAATAAGATTGTAATTGCATCTGGTATAAACATGGTAGCTATGCAATAACACATTTATTTGATCATTACAGAAATAGTCTCTTGTTAAACACCAATTTGTCTTAATTTTTAGGAAACCAGAATTCGAGCAGTGGATAAGGATAAAACGAAAAGAATTCATAATTTCTCTGTCATCAACCCTGTTGCTGGACAGGCTGTAATTCATATATTTTCAGCTGACAATAGAGAAGATCTTCAGAAGTGGATGGAAGCCTTCTGGCAGCATTTCTTTGATCTTAGTAAGCTGACATTTGGATTCTCTAGTAGTATATTCATGTAGCATGAAAGGATGTACATAGCAAACTAAATACTAAAATTACAGTTGTATAGTTTGTATTAAGAATTTGTATGCTCTTGAATAAAATGGTAGTATATCATCAATGCATTGATGCTTTTTTCTGTCAATTTTTTCCCAGTGCATGACTGATAATACCTGTGAATTTCTAGTATCATTGCCTGTTACTTTTAAGTTCTGGTCCCTAAAACAAGTAAACCACATTTTCTCAAAATACTAGGTTGAATGGCTTAAGGCAGTCTCTCCGATCAAAAGGATAATAAGCTATATGAGTAAAAAAAACTTCTCTAGGATAGTGATGATCATAAAATAATGAAATGTTCAAAAGGAGATTCGTTTTTATGTAGACTTCTGTTAACTCCCAATTCATTATATCATTTTGGACATCATCCAGAGATTTTTTTTTTAAAACAGCACATATGGTTTTTCAGTTTCAATAATACAATTCAATGACATGGATTATAAAAACAATGTGATAGTAATGTAACAGAGTTATAGTATATAAAATATATGAGGTTCTAATATTCTCAATTTAAGGAGGAATTTTATCAACAAAAATATTGAAACTGTGTATTGAAAATGTAGACTATTGATAATGACTGTTTCTAAGCAAACTAAGCCTACTGTTAGATTCAACCAGTATTTTATGTCTTTATGATACTTTTCTATAGAATTGCAAAGTAAAACCATTTTTAAACAATAGGAAGTTATTTCTACAGCTCTTTGAGATAATCCTAGAGTTATATTAGGAACTAGGATTAGATCCTAATCCTAGACATTTAGGAGCTGTTACTGAGAACTCTCTAAAATAGTTAATATCTGCAGTCCTCAGTTTAATTTTTATAAGCATACTCTGATCCATGGCTTGGCCAGTTATTTCAGTGATGGTTGGGGAGGGGGCAGAAAAGGGAAATAAATTTATTGATTAGTTTCCGAATACCATATGGCTTTATTTATTTTTCATAACAACCCAGTGAAGTAGAAATTATTTCTCTCTGTTTTTAAGATGAGAAAATTGAAGCCTGAATAGGTTTCAGGTTTATTGCGGGGAACCAGAGGACTCCTTCCAGGGCTTTCTTGGATTTTTCAGAACTTGTTTTCCTTAAGTATTGTCCGTTGGCACTCAGTAGATGTTTAAATGGGTCTTCCCTGATGGCTCAGATGGTAAAGAATCTGCCTATACAGGAAACCTGGGTTTGATCCCTGGGTTGGGAAAAGCCCCTGGAGAAGGGAATGGCAACTCACTCCAACATTCTTGCCTGGAGAATTCCATAGACAGAGGAGCTGGGTGGACCACAGTCCATGGGGTTGCAAAGAGTTGGACACGACTGAGCAACTAACACCAGTAGATGTTTAAATATTTGTTACACGTTGACCTGCATGTACTGCATTTCTTTATTTTAAAATTTCAGCTGATCTTAGGTATGTAACTTAAAAGACAACAGCTTCCTCTCATTTGCTGATTACAGCTAAAATTTTCACTACTTTCCTAACTGCTCTTGGTTTAGAGTCTGTCTTGTAGAGACTGTGTTACTTTTAGAAATGATTCTGGCATTTTAAGGGCTTCCCCAGTGGCTCAGCATTAGAGAATCTGCCTTCAATGCAGGTGCTGCAGGAGACACAGGTTTGATCCCTGGATTGGGACGATCCCCTGGAGGAGGACATGGCTACCCACTCCAGTATTCTTGTAGGCTACAGCCCATGGGGTCAGAAAGAGTCAGACATGGCTGAAGCAACTTAGGATGCACACACACACACTGGCATTTTAAAATTTTTGTGTAGACAAAAACAGGAAAGAGGAGTAAAAATGTGAGAATAGTATTCCTCAAATTATGTAAAATAATTTATTATGCTAAAAGAGAGAGTTGGTGGGGTAAGAATCTCATGACATTTGAGGAGAAATGAATCAGAAGATTGGAATCGACACTGTTGATACTACTTGTATAAAATAGATGACTAATGAGAACCTCTTGAATAGCACAAGGAATTCTACTCAGTTGCTCTACGGTTCCTTCCTAAATGGGAAGGAAATCAAAAAAGAGGGAGTATACGTATACATATAATATAGCTGATTCACTTTGCTGTACAGTAGAAACTAAACATTGTAAAGCAACAATACTCCAATAAAAATTAACTTAAAGAATCTCATGACTTTTTTGTGCTGTCAAAGTAATAAAGTGATGACAACTAGGTTCTCAGGTCTGGCTACTTCTTTAGTATTTAATGCTTTGGAGATAAAGTCTGCCAGTCTAATTTTTAAAGTATAAATAGTATTACATTTGCTGTTTAGAATTCATTGTGTAAGATATGAAGATCTGAAGCAAAAATGGAATTGCACATATTATCCCAAAGAGTGACTTGTACTTTAGAATTTTTACTCTCCTAGTAATAAGTGTAGCCTCTTGTAATCTTCAGTGAAATGTGATGTATGCAATGAAATAGAGGATAGATATCTAGGGCAGAATAAAGTAAGAGTAATTTAATACTTAGAACATATTTCAATTACTTGACTTAGCTTGAGAGTAGAAAGTCATGAGGGTGAGAAAACTGGAAATGATGAGAACACACTGGTGGAGCTAGGTGTGTTTAGCCTGTGGAAGGACAGCTTGAGAAGGCGGTTGGGAGGCAGGGAGGAGGTAATAGCTAATTTTTAGTATCTGAGAGCTAACATGTAAAAGAGGAGTGACACCTGTTCTAGACGATCAAATAGGTTACTGCTTGGAATAGTGAAAGATTTTTTTCAAATATTTAATAATATAGACTAAGTTAAATAAGCATCTTAACATAATAGATTATTTTGAATGGGAGCATTATAATAGTATATGTGGTAAGAAACATCTTCAATATACAGGTTTTATGTGAGTAGAATGTACCCATTTAATATCTCATACTGGGCCTTTATTGCTAGCATGTTCATATTACATATACCTATGCTTGCTAATTTATTTACTGGTGAAGTGTTTAATTGTAATGTCTTGATGAGTGAACATGGCACATTTATATCTGACTTGTGTAACACATGGGATAATGTGGCTCTATATTGCAGTTTTCAACATAGTATTCTATCAGTTTAACAATGAAAAGCTTTCAACTATCAATATTGAAACAATGCTGTACTATATTACTTGTCTAAGATTTGACAGAGAATTGTTTGCTGGTTTAAAGTGTTTCATTACTTTTCCATTAGATAAGGCCATTTTTTTCCTGCCTCCCAAAAGAAAAGGCTGGTGCTTCTATATCTAAAAAAGGAAGTAAAAGAAGGAATAATTTATCAAATCTCAGATCCTACTAGATTTAAATTCTACAGAGCAACCTTTGAAGGCTTAAACTCAAGATTTTATTCCCTTTATATATTGCTATATGAGATATTTTGAAATTTTTTACCATATTCTATACTTAGCATTGTAATAAAACATATTGAAAGGGATTTTAAAAAATATTTCTTAACTATTTAAAGAGATGGATCTAAAATTTATGTATATATTACCATATTAACATGATATAAATTAGACCTAAAATAACAAAAATAGATAATTTGAGTAAACATGAAGTATCTTTAATTTTTAAGCCATGGGAAATAAGTTGAATGTTGAATGTAGAGGTTGAGAATATAATAAAAAGAAATACAGATCATAAATCAGTAGAAAAAGGCACGTGTATATTACATTTACTTTTCTGCTAATGTAAGATAGCATGTAAGAATGGTAAAACCCAGCATACAAGTCCACAATAAAGATGGAAAGGCTAAATATTTTTTAATATCCACTCAGGAGAAATAAATCTGAGAATTTTATTTTGAGATGAACACAGTAAAACATAATTACAAGAAAAATTAATACGGTCCACACTTTTCAATTTTAATAATTAAAACAACTTATTCGAGTATTTTTATTATTTTGAATGCCTAATGGCTTTATTTAAGTGTCCTTCCTAAAATAAATTCAGTTCAGTTCAGTCGTGTCCAACTCTTTGTGACCCCATGGAGTGCAGCATGCCAGGCTTCCCTGTCCATCACCAACTCCCGGAGCCTACTCAAACTCAAGTCCATCGCATCCAGTTAGAATTTTGAATGATCTGTCTTTATAGTAACAGGTTTTTATGTATCCAAAATAAAATGAAAATACAGCATTTTTCTAGTTTTCCTGATTTTTAGGAGGGCAAGACTATCATCTTAAAAGAATTTTTTGTAAGCAATTCTTATTTGTTAATTAAAATTTTCAAAATTAAAATCATTTTCTGGCAGATTCATGTTGATGTATGGCAAAACCAATACAATATTATAAAGTAATTAACCTCTAATTAAATATATTTTAAAAATCTGTATGTCATGTTCATAGCAACTTAATCATGACAGCTCAAAACTGAAAATAAAATGTCCATTAATATTTAAAAAAATAAAATCATTTTCTGAGAAATACTACTTATATTTTTTTTGCTTCCTTCCAGATAACTATATTTCAGTTAATCTTTACTTTTCAGCTGCTTTAAATACTGAAAGTTTTTATGTAATATTTAAGAGAACTTACACAAATTTTTACCATAAGCATTTTAGTTATTGACTGTTTAGAGAAGTAATGTAGTATTTAGTTGCCTACAGAGCTTAGCTTAATATCTGTTCATAGAGATTTATATTTAAAATAGAGTACATTTGTGCCTAGACTTAGAAATAATGGGTAGTACTAGGTTTTTATAACTTCTTTAAGATAATACTTCATGAATTAACTTATTTTTTCAAAGCAAAAAATGTGTTGATAATCTATTAAAAATTAAATATATATTTCACATTTGTTTTAAACTAGCCTACCTTTTTCTTTCTTAGGCCAATGGAAGCATTGTTGTGAAGAACTTATGAAAATTGAAATTATGTCACCACGGAAACCGCCTTTGTTCTTGACAAAAGAGGCAACCTCAGTCTATCGTGATATGAGTAAGTGGGGTTTGTCTTTTCTAAGCTTCAGGGTAACAAAAACGACATTGTCCTAACACAAGCAGCTTATTCTATTGACATTAAAATGCTAAAATTTTCAAGCCACAGTCAGAAATGAATGAAAAAAGACTATGATTACAGACTAAGAAACTCATGTTTAAAAGATGAATTAATACAAAATTAATGAATACACATTTTTCATAGTTTGAATGCTTAAGATCAAACAGAAATGTTAAGACTTCAAAATGAATAAGGGTACACTGAAAATAAATATTAGCTGAGTAGCTGATGAAAATTCTGAAGATATAAACCTTGACATTTTAAAATGTAATTATGTTCAGTAATTTTTTCCATATTTTATTAAATTTGTTTTAAAGTAGTGTTGATAAATGAATATTAATAAATGAAAGTTTTCCTCTCAGGCAAAAAAAAATGGTTAAGTTTAATACTTTGGAAAATTTTAGATTTCTAGTCTCATAAATATTCCATTTTCCCCACACTTTGAAGTATATTTATTTATCTTTGCGTGATTGCCTCAGTGAGCAGTATTGTGAACAAGCACAAATCAGTGCTAAATTCTAGCATATTTTACCACCAGTGTTCCTGCACTTACATATACCTTTAAATGTTAGATTTAAAATAAAACATTTGAGCTTACACATTTGAAAATATCATGTAATTGACATAAATGCCTCCCATTTTTCCCAAGGAAAATCACCAAAGTGGTATTAAGGCTTCACTCTGTTTCCATGGGGGTTTTGTTTTGGATTTTTTTCCTATTACAAAGACTTTGCTGGTCTACAGGAAGGAATACTAATCCAGTTACATTTTCCCAGTTTACCTATTAGGGGTTTATAAAAGGGAATCCACTCTTACCTATAAGTCAGAACAGATTTTAAACCCAACAAAAGTTATTTAATGAATACTTAATCTGCAGAATTCAAAAAAATTCTGATGAAGTTCAACTCCTTTGAAAACTGGATTTTCCACATATATTTAGAAATATACTTATGCATGTGTGTGTATGTGTGTGTGTACATGTGTGCCGTACATGATCTTATTTTTTGATTCCATTAGTATGGTTATTTTTACAAGTAAACATATAAAAAAAAAACACTTATCCTGGTCTGGTTTGGATAACTATTATATAGATAACAGAATGTAATAACTTACTTGGGTAAAGGGTGTACTGCTTCAGAATTTGTTCCATGTATTTTTTCTAATAACTACTACAGGCATTGATTCACCTATGAAACTTGAAAGTTTAACTGGTATAATACAAAAAAAAATTGAAGAGACAAATGGAGAGTTCCTAATTGGCCAGCATGAAGAAGCCTCATCTCCTTCTTGGGCCACACTCTTTGATGGTAATCACCAAGTTCTCATCAAGAAAAAGGTGTTATCTCCTGCAAGCAAGCAGTTACATGAAGAGAAAGGGAAAAAGAGACGAGCTCCCCTTCCTCCTTCTGATAAAGCTCCATTCAACTTAAAAACACAGAGCAACAAAAATCAATTGGTTCAGGGCAACTGGGAAAAAACAAGTGTATCTCAGACCTCGCCTTTGGATACCAAACTGTCAACCCCGATGCATCACTTACAGAAACCAGTGGCTGCTCCTCGAAAACTTCTTCCTGCCAGGAAAAGTAGTTTAACTGATGGTGAACACACAGACACTAAAACTAATATTGAAGCCAAGCCAATACCAGCTCCAAGGCAGAAATGTATCAAAGACATTTTGGACCCTAGATCGTGGTGGACACAAGTATAGAAAACCCTTAATGTATAAAACATTAAAAAAATCTATAACTGTGAAGCTTAATTCAGAAGCACTGTGGATATAGTAATATGTAATTATGTAGGTAAATATGATAGTGATTTATATCAATTAATAGGTATAAAAATATTTTATAATGAAGAAATGGATTTCTCTTTTATGATTTTCAGAATTGAAGTTATTTCTCTAGCAGAGGATAAGAGGCAGTTTCTAGACAATATCTCAATTGTTGGAAGGGTTAATTTATTCCTAAATTACTACTAGGCGGTGAGCAAGCACTAGGCAGAAAAAAGCATTAAAATTTCTTTGGGGAGAGATTGTCTAGTAATTTAAACTGTGTTAAATAAGAGCCATATTCTCATTGTGAGAATTTTAATACTAATGGAATGTTTCAAAAGTTTTATTCAAACCACAAATTATAGAATCCACCCAAGAAGATTTCTTCTTAGCATTCTGGAATTCTCATCTAATAGTCCACTGGCTCTCATCTATTGTTTTACTCACTAGTTGACCTTTCAAATTCCTGGGATAAATTTTGGAATATTAAATTCTTCATCTTTAAAGAGAATATGTAATATGTTATTCAAAGTTGTTTCCTTGATGATCCCTGAAATCCTGTTGACATTACCTTTCATATGTAAAGCAAAATATTTTTAAGTTTAGGTAACAAGTAGATGAAATGTTCTTTACTTCCACTTTTCTATGTGTGGTATTAATTTCCATTGTGACATTGGCATTTGGGGAAATGAGTAGCTGTTAACACCTTAAAATTCATTTAATACTTATTTAAAAAGCAGATGACCTATTAAAAATATTAGAAAATTTGGCCATGATAATTTCAGAATTAATCCTTCTAAAAATATTATTTAGATTTCCTTTTTCTAGTAGGGGTTCGTGTCTGCTATTGATATTTGTCATTAAAGTCATATTATTACAATAATGACATTGGAATCATTTCCATAGGAGGTAATTTCCGTAGCAACTAATCATAGTGACACAAACAGAATTGTGAAATCAAGTGAGGAATAAATAGCAAAAGAATGAATACCTTAAAGGAACCAAAAAAACCCCTTTTTCTTAATAATTAATGCTTCTTATAAATAAGAGCTGGACAGTTTTAAAAATCAGAATTTCCAAATAAAACAGTTTCCATAAGCTGTCAGCAGCAGCACTAAAAATCTCAAATATCATTGTAAGAAATGAAAATATAAGAATTAAGTTACTGCCCTGTATATAATCTCTAGAGATTTTTTAAAGCTCATAAGAACTCTATTTGAATCAGAATTACATTATTACAAAGTAAAATGAATACTTCACAAAAAATAACATTAATTTAAATGGATCCTTTCATTATTTTTAGATAGCAGAGTCTTTTTTCATTTATGTAGAATGATGTAACTGCCAGGTTACTTTTGTGTTTGCCCAGGACTCCTAGTAAGAATTGGGACTCAAGGGAGTAATGATACAAAAGGTCTCATGTGACTGGAGACACCAGGACAGACATAGCATTTGATGAGAAGGAAATCCCATATGCTTGCCTGATAAAATTTAGAGACAATGAAAATCTAAAAAGGTACGATTAATTTGTTTTTTATAACTAGAAAGCTCTCATAAATCTCAGTTGTGATTGCCAATTCAGTAAATGACATATTAAAAATGTGAAGGATATTATTGTTTGAATTTTAATTTTTAAACCTCACTGCTGTTTTTGATAGCATTTATGACTCTTGTTGCCACTAAATTACTAAGCTAGATGATGTGTAGGAAAAATTGTTTCTGAAGCTGACATCTACGCATTTTTTTTTCCAGTTAAAGCCTTCCTCAGAATAAACCAGTGTTAAAACTTCCAAATTATATTCTTGTTTCTCCTTATGCATATTATTATCAAGAAGGATTCAAATGGTACAGGAACCAGAATATGTTCTTAGAGAAATTACCTAGCAGTTGTGCCCTCAGTGGGCACTTTGAAATAAGGTGAAGCCTTTCTTCCTAGAACCATTTAGATGAAGCCTGACCAAGGGCCGTCTCCCCCAGAATTATTCAGACTGTTTCTGGCGTCCCGTCTTACTATGTGTTACAAAGCCTTTAAAATCGGGCTGAAGTCTTGAGCTGTACTTCTGAGCTGCTACTCCTCAAGTGTTAGTTCTTCCCACTCTCCATTCCCAGCAAAAGGTGTAATACAAAGTTGGGGCTCCTGTCCTCCCTCCCTTCCTCCCTCCTTTTCTTTCTTCCACAGTTAAAAAAAAAATCTAAAAATACTGAGTTAAACACTTTTTCAAGGAGTTTGTCAAAAGAACTATTTGTTTTCTCATTTTCCTAAACCGGAAGTTTATGACAGAGAAAAATATGCCACATAATAAAAAACATTTCAGCTTTTTATGAGCTGACTTTTCACATTCCTTGTTTGTCCTTTTAATTTGCTTCTTGATATATGAAGACTATAAATTTGAAACAAAGAGTTACCTGTCAGATTTTAATAATGTTACAATTGGAGAATCATAAATAGAATAGGTATTTTATGATATTATAATACAGATGATCTGATAATATCTTTAAAAATTACATTTACTTTTCAAGTCCTGAGATATAAATTACTTAAAACAGCATTAAAGTAGTATTTTAACTGCTACAAAGTAGTGAACTTTTTATTAAAAATCTTGCAAGGACAAAGAAGGCATTTTGTTAATATAAATGCATACCTCCTAAGGTAAACAGTCTTTCAAAATATCAGCCATGCCAACTCTTGATTAGTTTTGTTAAATCCTAACTATCTGCTGTGCCCCCTGACTTCTTTTAAATGGACATGCATGCTTGTGGAAAACTAAATCCATTTATTATAAATGCCTTATCTTTACCCTTTAGGTCCTACTAAATATATTTTACCTGGTACTGTTTATTAAAATGGAAGCTGCCTTGATTTAGAGACAATTCACGGAAGGTAGGTTAAGCAGTCAAATATTTCTTTAGGCTTATGTTCAGTACCTCAGCCACCTACTGAGAAGTTAATTAATTCAGTCCAAATGAAATTATAGGGCAGTTCGGTGCAATTTATGGTAAGTGCCATTTGAATGCAGTCACCTGTGTTACCATGAGCAAGGAACAGCCATACTAGATAGAGATAAAATGCTGCACCATGAATGAGAGAAGTGGTTTGGCAGGAAAAATATCTGTCCCTGTGGTTAGAATTTGTCAAAACTCACTGTCTTTTTAAAGAGTGAATTATCACACAGTATTTAAACTTTTGTGACCTTTTATATTCTCATAGTTGTCTTCAGTGTTCTATTAGTCTTAAACTTATAATGTAAGTAGAGTTGACTTTTTGCGTTTACATTTCAAAGACACTCCTTTTTAAATGCTTACACATTTATGTGTAACTGCAGTGTTGCTAGTAATAGTTATAATGAAAATGGTCTATTCTGTATCGTGCTTATTCTTGGTTAATAATAGAAATGTTACCTTTGAATTTTTAAAAATAAGATTTCATTTGACAATATTGTAGAATGTTATTTTCTGTGGAATATTTGTATAATTGGCATTGTTTATAATTTTTACCTTTTTAATGTAGGTCAGGATTCTGGATTAAAAAGTATTAATTGTGCACATATGTATATTTAACTATTAGAAATTGATAAATCAAGGTCATGTGATTAAAACTTCTATACTTTAAAAGACTGATTCATGAAAACATTTTCTAGATTTTTTCCTTTAGGTATGTCCTCTAGGCTAAACTGATAGAAGTAAACAGTGTTGTGAAATCAGGGTAAACAGAAAAGACATACCCAGCAGCTGGTGCTAAGAAATGTACTCAAATGAACAAAGTACCTTAATGTTCAAATAACATAACTTTAACTATTAAAGAAATATTAACCAACATTTTTATTTATCTCAAAATAGGAAAAATACCAATCTTGGTGTGTTTGATAGGCAAAATCATCTCATATCTTGCTAAACTTGTGTTTTAAATGGCAGTGATTTGCTTTGAGAGATGTGGTAATCTCTTAATGTTAACTACTAAAGGAGAGAAATACTGAAAAGATAGATATACATAATTATGCTATGTCATAAACATGTTTCAAGATATCCAAATAGATAATTTTGTTGAAAATGGATACTTTCCTGAGTGTTGTATCAGGATACATTTTATTTTTGTTTACTCAAAAGAAAACAAAATTTGGTTTTGTGAATGGATGTATTTATGTTGCATTTAGCCAGTTTAGAAACATGTTTTCAGCTTGATTAGTTGGAGTGATTTTAATTTTACAGGGGAGAAAAAGTATTGTTATCCGTCTATTAATCTTAAGTATTAAAACATGTATTTTATATTTATTACATGTAGAAATAGAAATATATATATCTATATCTACACACTTACATATGTATCTGTACTCTGTCAAGTCTTCAATCCAGATATTTCCAATTAATTTTAAAAGATTCTTTAAAAATGTGCTGCCAGTGCTAGCAGAGGTAAAGTCCAAACCTTCCCCACAGTTTGCAGGAAGCATCATAACCCAGCTCCAACTACCATACCCTACTAGGTGCTTTCCTCTTATAGTCCTCATCTTTTGGACATTGCCTCAACAATCTGTGCTGTCCTCTCTTTGCCTAGAATATCTTTCCTCTCCTCTTCTTCACACATTCTCCTCTCAACCCACAGTCAGCAGATTTTATTCATTTTGCAAAGTAGTAGCACCACTAAATTCACAAAGACTCTGTGCCCTTATACTCCTTCCTTTATGCTCCACGGATACCTCCATTTATAGCCTAAGTCCTTGTTTGTGTTTTTGTGTTCCCCTACATATTAATGTTATGTGCTTCTTCTACGTAACAAATTATCATCAACTTAAAATCCTTTTCATTATCTAGCATTTCTTTATTTTTTCTCTTTTTATATTTTAAATTATGAAAGTATGGTAATACCTTTACAGGAGGCTTGGAAAATACAGAACAGAGTTATGTGTAGTTCCACTATATCTTATAATTATTTAAGTAGGTAAATTAAAATTTTAGTTGGAGTTTTGATATCAAATCCTTAAAAATAAATAGAATGAATATACAGAAAAGTAGGATGTAATAGACCTGAAAATCATCATGAACCAATTCAACATTATTAAGCCTTATATAACTTTCATATAATAGTAGGATACAAATTCTATTCAAATTCCAATAGACTATCAACTAGGAGACACTGGAACATATCTGTGGACTTAAGGTGCAAAACTTTCATGGTCTACAGGCATTGAAGTCATACAGAGTGTGTTCTCTTAACACTGTAGAATTATGTTTAGAAATTAATATCAAAGATATCTGAAAATAAGCCACATATTTTCAAGTTCTGTGTGACATTTACCAAGAGAGATCTTTGACTTAGCTGTTGAGAGCCTCAATAAAGTTAGAAGACTTTAAAGTTAGAAAAAACAGAGGGTAATTGCAGAGAAGAAAGCATTTACATAAGAAATTAATATCAAAATAATAAATTAATATCAAAGATACTTTAGAAACCCCATGTATTTAGAAAATAAGTATCCACTTTTAAATGATGGATGTATCTAAGAAGCTATAGGTACACCCTTAGAAAATATTTCAGTTGGGGTTTCAATATCAAATTCTCAAAAATAAATAGAATGAATATATAGAAAAGTAGAAGGATATAGTAGACCTGAAAATCAGAAAATATTTGTAACAACAAAAATAAAAAGAATTTATCAGAATTTATTGCATGCAGCTGAAGCTTCTCAATGCAGTTAAATACAATGTGGAATCTTGAATAAGGAAGGTATGAAAACAAATAATGGATACTAGCATAAAATTTTGTGAATTTTGAACAAAATCTGTAATTTAGTTAATAATACTATATATCACATGTTAATTTCCTGTTTGTTTGGTTTTTTTACATAGCATTTCTTTATATTCTCAGAATTGGATTAGATGTTTCCAGCCTCATTCAATTTTTTTTTTTTAAATCACCAAGATAATAAACTTTCTAGTCTTTTAGCAGTAATAATAGATGTAAAATACATGGAACTATATCAAAGTTTTGAGTAAATATAAATTAGAAATCTGGCATTCTATTCATACTAAGTACAACAAGTGGAATCAATATGTCATAAATTTTTTTAGCCAGGCAAAAATTCACAAGTTTTCTAAAATATATATATTATGCATACCATTTATATATATGTATAAATGTATGTATATATGTATGTGTGCAAAAGCTTTTCTGCTCTGCTTGATACAGGCTTGAGAAAGAACAACAGCAAAAAAAACAGAAATTGGAAAACATAAACTAAATGAAATGGTGAAACAATGTGAAATAGAAAAAGTAAAACAATCTAGATAAAAGTAAAAACCTTCACATAGTCCAGTTGTTTTTAAACATGGATGCTCGTTAGAAACACATCTAGAGCTTTGGAGAATAAAAGCAACACTTGAACATTTGTATTTTTCAAAAAATTCCAAAATAATTCTGATATACATCTGGATTTTAAGAAACGATTACAGTGTTTTCTACAAAATCGTAGTTTCAGTGATCTAGAATTCTGCTATTTTCTGTTGACTGTCAATACAATGTTATTAAGGGAATAATATTTATATAATCACAATAGTAAAAGATGTTTATCAGTTTTTACAGTCAATAGCCAGACAAAAATAAAAGATAATTACAATTGCAGGCCATAACGGAAACACGATTAACTTAATATGAAGTACTTACATACGGTTTAGGTGATTGGATGGAGTGCTGTGGTAAATGGAAGTGCGCGCATGCAGGCACGTGTTCATCCACCCAGCCTATCTATATCTTTTGGCTGGTGCATTTAATCCGTGTATACTTAAGGTAATTGTTTATATGTATGATTCTCTTATCATTTTCTTAATTGTTTTAGGTTTATTCTGTGTGGGTCTTTCCCTTCTTTTGTGTTTCCTGCCTGGAAAAGTTCCTTTAGCATTTGTTGAAAAGCTGGTTTGGTGGTGGTGAATTCTGTTAACTTTTGCTTGTCTGGAAGGCTTTTAATTTGTCCATCAAATCTGAACAAGAGTCTTGCTGGGTATTCTTGGTTGTAGGTTCTTCACTTTCATCACTTTAAATATATCGTAATTCACCTTTCTTTAAATTAGAAATCTGTATGGGTTTCAATGGGTTCTCTGCTTAGGATACTACAAAATCCATATCAAGGTGTCAGCCAGGCTGGACTCCAATCTAGATGCTCTGGGAAAAATCTGCTTCCAGTCTTTTTCAGGTTGTCAGCAGAATTCAATTCCTCATGCTTGTTGATTGGCCAGGGGTCACTCTCCAGTCCTTATATGTGGACCCTCAGTCTTCAAAGCCAGCAATAGCTCATTAAACCTGACACATCCAAATTCTCTTTCACATCCAAATCTCTCCTGTCCAATCAGCTAGAGAAAACTGCTTTTTAAGGGCTCATGTAGTAGATATAGCACATCAGGATAATCTCTTTTGAGTAATTCAAGGTCTACTGATTAGTAAGCTTAATCATATTTGGAAAAATGTCTTTTGACTATGGTATAGTCATGGGCATGATGTCATATTCATAGGGCAGGAAATCTTGGAGGCCATTTTAAAATTCTGCCTACCCCAAGCTAGATTTTTCAAGAGCAGGCAGCATGTCTTATTTGACTATTAACCCTCTCATGATAATAACAAGGGAGGATGATTATTATATGTAAAGTATTATGCTAAGCATGTGACTTAACTCACTTAATCCTTAAATAGTCCTTGTAGTGACCCCACTAAACAAATGTAATGTAGAAGCCTTGCGCTGGGTCACAATGCACAGTAGTTAAGTGTTTGAATTCTGGAATTAGACCTGGGTTAAATTCTAGCTCTGCTGTGATCTAGCTGTGGGATAGGGCCAGGTTTTTTTAATCTCGTGGTGTTTTTTTTTCTTTTAAACATTTAAGATGGCAATAGTTCTCACCTCATAGGATAATTGTGATTTTTAAATAAGATAATGCATGTAACGCACAGCCCAGGGCCTAGCATATGTTCTTCCATTGTTTTTATAACCTGATACGTAGCATGTAACAAATAAAGAAAGAGGAATGAGAAGAAAGAGCTGGTACTTGTGTGTGTGATATGTGTACATACATACAGATGTATCATTTTAAAAGAAAGGATAACTCTTGCCTCATTTTTACTTTATGCTTGATGAGCGCATACTGGAATTACAGTGCCTAAGAATTTATTTGTTGTGTGGTTTAGTTGCTAAGTCATGTCCAACTCTTTCAAACCCAGGGACTGTAGCCCACCAGGCTCCTCTGACCATGGGATTTCCCAGGCAAGAATACTAAAATGGGTTGCCAACTAAACCTCTGTCTCCTGCATTGCAGGCAGATTCTTTACTGCTGAGCCATCAGGGAAGCCCATGCACAAAAATTTTAAAGATACTTAAAATATGTCCATATTCTTATTGTCCTTATAATAAAACTCAGAGTTTATAAGATTAAAAAAATACATATTCTTGAGAAGTTCACAGTTTAGTTGGTGGGATCAACTATATTAGAGACTATTGGTATGGCTTACTGCTTAAATTTGCCTGCCTCATATATATACATAGCCAGGCTTCCCACGTGGCTCAGTGGTAAAGAATCTACTTGCCAATGTAGGACACGCAGATTTGATCCTTGGGTCAGGAAGATCCCCTGGAGAAGGAAATGGCGACCCATTCCAGTATTCTTGCCTTAAAAATTCCATTGACAGGATCCTGGCAGGCTACAGTCCATAGGTTCACAAAGAGTCAGACATGAGTGAGTGAATGAGCATGTGAGTGAATGAGTATATATAACAAATATATCTGTATACAGACACTTAAAACAGTCTCTACCTACCATCAGTGAACTTAACAAATCAGTTGAAAAGATTAATACATAAAACAATGATGGATACTATAAAAGAACAGTCACAATAATAGGATTACACATCTGATTTTAAGTGCTGTGAGAGATCCACAAAGGGTATGACAACTTGTACATAGCAATTTTTCAACAAGTGCAGAAAGCCTTTGTATCTTTTTACTACTAAAATGATGAATTAAGGAGTATACAGTTATATACTATGAATATCTTTGATGTCAGAATGTCATAAAAAGATTTTTCAAATCTAGGAGAAATAAGTAGAAGTCAATTTATTCAGCAGGCTATAGGAGTTTAATTTTATACCATTCAAATTTAAGGGAGATGAGTTGTCATGGAAGTTTGTAGAAAGGAACTATTGGATAGGGCAGTTAACCTACTGTTAAGGCAAGAATCAACAAGCAGATTGGTATGACTGAAGGAAAAATGGAAGTAGGGAAAGGTCACCATCTGCTGGACCATGAGCAGGGCTTTAATGCCAGCTCAAGAAACTAAGTCAAACTAAGTAGGACTCCTGGACACTCATGGGCAGGTCTGGGTCAGTCTCTTGTGGAGTCACTGCTCCTTTCTCCTGAGTCCTGGTGCTCACAGGGTTTTGTTTGTGCCCTCCAAGAGTCTGTTTCCTTAGTCCTGTGTAAGTTCTGGTGGCTCTATGATGGGGTTAATGTAGACCTCCTCCAAGAGGGCTTATGCCATACCCAAGCTGCTCCCAGAGCACCTGTCCCTTTGGCAGGCCACTGCTGACCCGTACCTCCACAGGAGACACTCAAACACTCAAAGGCAGGTCTGGCTCGGTCTCGAGGTTCTCCTGGTGCACACCTGGAATGTTAGGTCCATGAATCAAGGCAAATTGGAAGTGGTCAAACAGGAGGTGGCAAGAGTGAACATTGACATTTTAGGAATCTGAACTAAAATGGAAGGGAATGGGTGAATTTAATTCAGATGACCATTATACCTACTACTGTGGGCAAGAATCCCTTAGAAGAAATGGAATAGCCCTCATACTCAACAAGAGAGTCCATAATGCAATACTTTGGTGCAATCTCAAAAATGACAGAATGATCTCTGTTCATCTCCAAGGCAAACCATTCAATATCACAGTAATAAAAGTCTGTGCCCCAGCCAGTAATGCTGAAGAAGCTGAAGTTGAACGGTTCTGTGAAGACCTACAACCTTCTAGAACTAACACCCTCAAAAGACATCCTTTTGATTATAGAGGACTGGAATGCAAAAGTAGGATATCAAGAGATACCTGGTGTAAAACAGGCAAATTTGGCCTTGGAGTACAAAATGAAGTAGGGCAAAGGCTAATAGAGTTTTGCCAAGAGAACACACTGGTCATAGCAAACACCTTCTTCCAACAACACTAGAGAATACACATGGACATCACCAGATGGTCAATACTATAATCAGATTGACTATGAACTTTGCAGCCAAAGATGGACAAGCTCTATACAGTCAGTAAAAACAAGACCAGGAGCTGAATGTGGCTCAGATCATGAACTCCTTATTGCCAAATTCAGACTTAAATTGAAGGAAGTAGGGAAAACCACTAGAGCATTCAGGTATGATCTAAATCAAATCCCTTACGATTATACAGTGGAAGTGACAAATAGGTTCAAGGGATTAGATCTAACAGAGTGCCTGAAGAACTATGGATGGAGGTTCATGACTTTGTACAGGCAGTGAACAAAACCATCCCCAAGAAAAAGAAATGAAAAAAAGGCAAAATGGCTGTCTGAGGAACCCTTACAACTAGCTGTGAAAAGAGAAGTGAAAGGCAAAGGAGAAAAGGAAAGATATACTCATTAGAATGCAGAGTTCCAAAGAATAGCAAGGAGAGATGAGAAAGCCTTCCTCAGCGACCAGTGCAAAGAAATAGAGGAAAACAATAGAAAGGGAAAGACTAGAGATCTCTTCAATAAAATTAGAGATACCAAGGGAACATTTCGTGCAAAGATGGGTTCAATAAAGGACAGAAGTAGTATAGACCTAAAAGAAACAGAAAATATTAGGAGGTGGCAAGAATACACAGAAGACCTGTATAAAAAACATCTTCACGGCCCAGATAACCACGATGGTGTGATCATTCACCTAAAGCCAGACATCCTGGAATGTGAAGTCAAGTGGGGCTTAGGAAGCATCACTACAAACAAAGCTAGTGGAGGTGATGGAATTCCAGGTGAGCTATTTCAAATCCTAAAGATGATGCTGTGAAAGTGTTGCACTCAGTATGCCAGCAAATTTGGAAAACTCAGCAGTGGCCACAGGACTGGAAAAGGTCAGTTTTCATTCCAATCCCAAAGAAAGGCAATGCCAAAGAATGTTTAAACTACCAGACAATTGCACTCATCTCACATGCTAGCAAAGTAATGCTCAAAATCCTTCAATTTAGGCTTCAACAGTATATGAATTGAGAATTTCCAGATGTTCCAGTTGGATTTAGTAAAGGCAGAGGAACCGGAGATCAAATTGCCAACATCCCTTGGGTCATCGAAAAAGCAAGAGAGTTCCAGAAAAACATCTGCTTTATTGACTACGCCAAAGCCTTTGACTGTGGATTACAGCAAACTGTGGAAAATTCTTAGAAATGAGAATGCCATACCACCTTACCTACCTTCTTAGAAATCTGTATGCAGGTCAGGAAGCAACAGTTAGAACTGGACATGGAACCACAGACTGGTTCCAAATTGGGAAAGGAGTACATCAAGGCTGTATATTGTCACCCTACTTATTTAACTTACATGCAGAGTACATCATGAGAAATACTGGGCTGGATGAAGCACAAGCTGGAATCAAGATTGCTGGGAGAAATATCAATAACCTCAGATATGCAGATGCCACCACCCTTATGGCAGAAAGCAAAGAAGAACTAAAGAGCCTTTTGATGAAAGTGAACAATGCAAGTGCAAGTGAAAAAGTTGGCCTAAAACTCAACATTCAGAAAACGAAGATCATGGCATCTGTCCCATCATTTCACGGCAAATAGATGGAGAAACAATGGAAATTCTGAGAGACTTTATTTTGGGGGGGCTCCAAAATTACTGCAGATGGTGATTGCAACCATGAATTAAAAGTCTGTTGCTCCTTGGAAGAAAAGCTATGATCAACCTAGACAGCATATTGAAAAGCAGAGACATTACTTTGTCAACAAAGGTCTGTCTGGTCAAAGCCATGGTTTTTCCAGTAGTCATATATGGATGTGAGAGTTAGACTATAAAGAATTCCGAGCACCAAAGAGCTGATGCTTTTGAACTGTGTGGTGTTGGAGAAGACTCTTGAGAGTCGCTTGGACTGCAAGGAGATCCAACCAGTCCATCCTAAAGGAAATCAGTCCTGAATATTCACTGGAAGGACTGATGCTGAAGCTGAAACGCCAATGCTTTGGCCACCTGATGTAAAGAACTGACTCATTTGAAAAGACCCTGATGCTGGGAAAGTACCACAGTTGGCAGATTTAGTGGTAAGAGCACTTAGTTTTATGAATTGGGGAACTGGATTCTAGCCCTTGGAAAAAATCACTAGCCATGTTGTCTTGAGCTATTATTTACCTTTCAACATGTTTATCAGTAGAACCGCTAAAATAGTGTTTGTCTCAAACAAATCTAGAGAGCAGTAGGTTCCTGAATTCATGCCTTTAGAGACTGTAGTCTGTGGGGATGATGCCAAGTGTTTCTCCTTCTAATTCAGCTGGAACAGTTCTAAGTTGATCTGTTTTGTGATTAAACCCCATGAGCTAGTAGTATAAAAGCCATCATTTTACAGGTGAGCAATTTGAGGGACAGAACAATTCAGTAACTTGCCCACGATCTCATGGTTTATGAGACAGTATTTGAAAGTAATCAGTAATGATCCAAAGTGAGTGATCAACCTCATTGTACTACAGCCTCTAATAAAGGTGAAATAGAAAAAAAAAAAGAGCATTGAGAGAATGTTTTGCCATAACTAACCTCTAAACTCTTTTTCCCTAGTGATGTGATCACTTGAAGTATTTCTTCATATTAAAGACCCTGATGAAAATTGATGTCATTCACAGTTAGATCCAGCCTATACTGTTTGGGTATCATGTCTGGCCCTAGGAGGCATTTGGGAGGGAAAGTCTGGATTTATATAAACCTGACTGTACTAGCAGGCTGTGGAGAGCATTACAATAGAAATATGAAAGGGAGGAAAAGATTCCATCTAAGGACTTCTGGGAGGATGAGTATTTGAGCCAGGGTTAAAATATGAGTTGGTTTTCATTAATTGCAATTCTTTTTGATAAAAAAGCAAGAGACAATAATTATTAAAAAAAAAAAAAACAGCAGCAGAAGATAAGAAAAATAAGTTGGCTGAATAATCCAGAGGAGTGAAGGGATACTAAGGAAGTTTGGACAGGAAAAGTTGGGGTCCCAGCAGAATACTGATTAAAAGAATAAAGTTTGTTTTCCTAGAGTGGTGACTACATCAACATATTTTAATATTGGGGTGAAAAAATGAATACAGAACTTAAGATCTTAAGAACTGTAGTTCTAAGCCAGGAGTAATTTGTGTTCCATGGGAAATTTGGCAATGTCTGGAGACATTTTCAATTGCCCTGATGTGGATTCAGAATACTGCTTGAATCTGGCAGCAAGAGACCAGGGATGCTGCTCAGTGTATATAGAAAGTCTTAGGATTGGGCTCTGCAGATATGGGAGAAAGTTTTCTGAGCAAGGGAATGGAAAGAACAACGGTGCAGGAGCATTAAGATGGCTTAACATATGTCCACAGATGCTTTTGTTGCAGGAAGGGGGACCCCTTCCAGGGCCCAAAACTGGGCTTTTGTCTAACACTCGGAAAGGAATTGTCTGGGGAGACACATGTGCTGACAAAGCAAGAGATTTTATTGGGAAAGGGCACCCGGGTGGAGAGCATTAGGGTAAGGGAACCCAGAGCAGCTCTGTCACATGGCTTGCAGTCTTGGGTTTTATGGTGATGGGATTAGTTTCCAGGTAGTCCTTAGCCAATCATTCTGACTTGTTCAGCCAAGGTGGATGCCAGAGAGAAGGATTCTGGGAGGTGGTTGGACAGATGGTGTCTCCTTTTGACTTTTCCCAAACTCTTCTGCTTGGTGGAGGCTTATTAGTTCCCTGTTCCTTACCAGGACCTCCTGTCATAAAACAACTCATGCAAATGGTTACTGTGGTGCCTTGCCAGGATGGGCGGATTCAATCAGTGTGCTTCCCCTAACACTTTGAGGGCTTCCCTGATAGCTCAGCTGGTAAAGAATCTGTATGCATTGCAGAAGACCATGGTTCAATTCCAGGGTCGGGACAATCCCCTGGAGAAGGGATAGACTACCCACTCCAGTATTCTGGCCTAGAGAATTCCATGGATTGTATAGTGACTTTCAGTTTCACAGATGCTTTGACACATCTTCAAAGGTAGAGCCTGATTCTCCTCCCTTTGGATTCCAGGATTCACTAGTAATAGAGTATGGTGGAAGTGGTGCTATGTGACTTGTGAAGCTAGTTCAGTTCAGTCACTCAGATGTGTCTGACTCTTTGCAACCCCATAGACTGCAGCATGCCAAGCCTCCCTGTCCATCACCTACTCCCGGAGTTTACTCAGATTCATGTACATTGAGTCAGTGATGCCATCCAACCATCTCATCTGTTGTCCTCTTCTCCCGCCTTCAATCTTTCCCAGCATCAGGGTCTTTTCAAATGAGTCAGTTCTTCACATCAGGTGGCCAAAGTATTGGAGCTTCAGCTTCAGCATCAGTCCTTCCAATGAATATTTAGGACTGATTTCCTTTAGGATGGACTGATTGGATCTCCTTGCTGTCCAAGCGACTCTCAAGAGTCTTCTCCAACACCACAGTTCAAAAACATCAATTCTTCAGCACTCAGCTTTCTTTATAGTCCAACTCTCACATCCATACATGACTACAGGAAAAACCATAGCCTTGACTAGACGGACCTTTCTTGGCAAAGTAATGTCTCTGCTTTTTAATATGCTGTCTAGGTTGGTCATAACTTTTCTTCCAAGGAGCAAGTGTCTTTCAATTTCATGGCTGCAGTCATCATCTGCAGTGATTTTGGAGCCCCCAAAAATAGTCTGTCACTGTTTCCACTGCTTCTCCATCTATTTGCCATGAATTGATGGGACCAGATGCCATGATCTTAGTTTTCTGAATGATGAGTTTTAAGCCAAACTTTTCACTTTCCTCTTTCACTTTCATCAAGAGACTCTCTAGTTCTTCTTCGCTTTCTGCCTTAAGGGTGGTGTCATCTGCATATTTTTATTGATATTTCTCCCAGCAATCTTGATTCCAGCTTGTGCTTCTTCCAGCCCAGTGTTTCTCATGATTTACTCTACATATAAGTCAAATAAGCAGAGTGACAGTATACAGCCTTGACGTACTCCTTTCAATTTGGAACCAGTCTATTGTTTCATGACCAGTTCTGTTTCTTCCTAATCTGAATACAGATTTCTCAAGAGGCAGGTCAGGGGGTCTGGTATTCCCATCTCTTTCAGAATTTTCCACAGTTTATTGTGATCCACACAGTCAAAGACTTTGGCATAGTAAATAAAGCAGAAGTAGATGTTTTTCTGGAACTCTCTTGCTTTTTCAATGATCCAACAGATGTTGGCAATTTGATCTCTGGTTCCTCTGCCCTTTATAAAACCAACTTGAACGTCTGGAAGTTCACGGTTCACATACTGTTGAAACCTGGCTTGGGGAATTTTGAGCATCACTTTACTAGCATGTGAGATGAGTGCAATTGTGCGGTAGTTTGAGCATTCTTTGGCATTGCCTTTCTTAGGGATTGGAATGAAAACTGACCTTTTCCAATCCTGTGGCCACTGCTGAGTTTTCCAAACTTACTGGCATAGTGAGTGCAGCACTTTCGCAGCATCATCTTTCAGGATTTGAAACAGCTCAACTGGAATTCCATCACCTCCACTAGCTTTGTTCGTAGTGATGCTTTCTAAGACCCACTTGACTTCACATTCCAGGATGTCTGGCACTAGGTGAATGATCACACCATTGTAATTATCTGGATCATGAAGGTCTTTTTTGTATATTTCTCTGTATTCTTGCCACCTCTTCTTAATATCTTCTGCTTCTGTTAGTTCCACATTACTTCTGTCCTTTATTGAGCCCATCTTTGCATGAAATATTCCCTTGGTATCTCTAATTTTCTTGAAGAGATCTCTAGTCTTTCCCATTCTGTTATTTTCCTCTATTTCTTTGCACTGATCACTGAGGAAAGCTTTCTTATCTCTCCTTGCTATTCTTTGGAACTCTGTGTTCAAATGGGTATATCTTTACTTTCCTCCTTTGCTTTTCACTTCTCTTCCTTTCACAGCTAGTTGTAAGGGCTCCACAGACAGCCATTTTGCGTTTTTTGCATTTCTTTCTCTTGGGGATGGTCTTGATCCTTGTCTCCTGTACAATGTCATGAACCTCCGTCCATAGTTCATTAGGCACTCTGTCTATCAGATCTAGTCCCTTAAATCTAGAGATTCTTGTGAAGCTAGGAAGAAAGGATAACTCATACCTAAGCAGTCTGTCCTGGATCACTCACTTTGAGGAAAGCAGCAGTTACACTCCAACAGTCCTGGAAGAGACCCATGTGAGGAGAAACAGACTTCCCCTCCACAACCAACACCGAATTTTGAATGAGTACTCACATGCAGATCCAGAAGCCTAGGTAATGGCAGCCTCTTGAGAAATTCTAGGCCAGAACCCTATTATTTCAGTCAGTAGGCTTGGGTGGATTTGTTTCCATGGCAGTGTATATTTTTCAAAAGCAAAACAAGTGTGGGTATGCCACGGGCTTGAAATGGTTGAATTGTGTATGGTTAGGAATTAGTGTCGAGAAGGTGATGGCATCCGACTCCAGTACTCTTGCCTGGAAAATCCCATGGACGGAGGAGCCTGATGGGCTCCAGTCCATGGGGTTGCGAAGAGTCGGACACGACTGAGCGACCTCACTTTCACTTTTCACTTTCATGCGTTGGAGAAGGAAATGGCAATCCACTCCAGTGTTCTTGCCTGGAGAATCCCAGGGACGGAGGAGCCTGGTGGGCTGCCGTCTGTGGGGTCGCACAGAGTCTGCCACGACTGAAGCGACTTAGCAGCAGCAGCAGGAACTAGTGAGAAATAAGGTTGACTGGACAAGTGGAGTCAGTTCATGGAAGGCCTTGAATGTCAGACCTAAGTATTTGGCTTTTATGTGGTAGCTGAAGAAATCTGCCATATGGGCTTAGTATGTGCAGGTCACATCTGGCTTATTCGCTGTTAGAGTAGAAAGGGTGGAAGTAACTACAGTTAGTCTTGGGGACCACGCTCATCATTAAATTGTCTTTAGAAGAAGAAAAATGAATAACCTATAAATGCCACCCCTACATGTTAAGTTCATGAAAGACAGGGACCACTTTATTAGTCCTGCTTTGTCAATATAAAGGCGCTGAGAAGATCCAGCCTTCCCTGGCTTTGTGAACATATTTTTTGAAGAAGAGAAAAACTTCTCACATGTATCCAGGTCACTAATGTGACACCATTGGCTCAATTTTTTTCTTACCTGCCAGCCTTTTTGCAAGATGAGGGTGACACATTAAATTGTTTTCACCTGCAACATCGTAGTATGACTAGATTTATCAAGTTCTGTTTCCAGTAGGCAAGAGGGAAGGAGAGCCCTAGAGGGCTGTGAAGAGTGACACAGAGTGGTCATCAGATTGAAAGCAGGAAACTTGTAGGGGCTCAGGGCAAACCTCATTTATATGTGTCCACTTGAATGGATTCCATGATTCCTATTCCCCTCTGGGGGAAATTCAGCTGTGTATTTTGTTTGATTTGGCTGGATTTTTGTTTGCTTGTTTTTATAATTTGTGGTACCAAAAGTGATTTTAAATAGTCACTTGTGAGAGCAGGCCTGCTATCATATCATCCCAGAATCACTCAGAGTATCTCAGGGAAATGAGAATAATGTGCCCAGTATACTTCAACACCTTTATCAAGTCATGCAGCAACATCCCCAAAAAAGTAAATTCAGTGAAAATTTGGAGATATGATTATGCTTGAGATTGATTTCAGCCAAATCAATTACTAAAATAACGTACCTAGACTAAAGAACCCAGAAAGGGTTAGACTAAATGTACCATGAGTCTTATCAATTCCAGTGAAAATAGTCTGTTTAATTTTCTGCCATGAACTTCCTGGGAATCAGCTGATAAGTTGTACAATTTATATACTATCTTTTGGGGAACAAAAAGGTATGAATTCAGCCAGCACTTTGCTAGTCCCCATTAAAGGTGGTACTCCATTAGCTGCCTGGGTGTATGAAGAGGGGGATGAAAACTAGTCTTTGTCCTCACAGAGTTTATAGATTGGTTGCATTGATTCATGGGGTTTAGTTCGTGTCAAAAAAAAAAAAAAGTATTTGTCTGACGAGTAACCAGCATTGAAATAACAATGGTACAGTGGGTTTAGTTTTGTTTCAGCCACAGAGCCTCATTTCCAAATAAAATCTTTAGTAGGCTTTTTAATATGCAAAATAGGTCAAAGTGGAGCTAGCCTGGGGTGGGAAGGGAGTGCAGGGTCCTTGACTTGTATCCTACTTCATCATCCATCTCACTTCCTAGCAGGCCCAGCACCTTCTCATAGGACCTTGGGGTTCCCCAAAACAATTTGAGAATGTCCCATCTAGTGTATTGTTTGAGTCGGTGAAGTATTGCTGGATATTCACTTTAGAAGCCGATGAGCTTTAGATTAACTTTTTTCTTTTCTAAAATATTGGCCTTCTAGAACCTTACATTTTAACTGCTCAGGACTAGATTACTCAGTAGGCAAAAACAAGCAACACTCAATCCAACAAAACCTACACACATGGAAGAGACAGACCAGATTTTTTAATAAGAAACTATTAATTCCATCACATGTATAATATTTGTATTTATGAGCTGGTATAGAATTGTTTTTGAATTATATAGAGTGGAGGGAGGAAGGCACCAAAATTTTCAGTGCTTCAAGTCTTCCAAGGGCTTCCTTCCCCACTAACTGTTGTTGTTTAGTCACTGAGTTGTGTCCGATTCTTTGTGACCCATGGCCCACGAGGCTCCTCTGTCCATGGCATTTTCCAGGCAAGAATACTGTAGTGGGGTTGCCATTCCCTTCTCCAGGAGATCTTCCTGATCCAGGGGTTGAACCTGCATGTCAGGGATTGAGCCACAGGGAAGCCCTGCCCACTAGTTAGCCCTCAACTAATTCTTGAGCCTGTGACTCCAGGAGAGAACGTAACTCCTTAAACCACACATCCTCTCTGACAGGGCTGGTAGCCACATTTCCTGTTGTACCAATACCCACTCCAGTTAGCAAACAGAAGAACGCAAAGATGTTCGCTGTGTTCTGTCTTCCTCCATGGTGGCAAAGTTTCCATATTTGTCCTGTTCAAGTCAAGAGCAGTTCCCTTCATCAATTCTGTTTCTAATAAGGCACTCATTTAACTTGTCCCTTTAGCATAACTTCATGTGGGTGCATAGAAAGGAACGTTTAGTGTATCTGTGCATTAAGTAGAAACTGTAACAATTATAGAATATTTCCCCAATTTAAAATAAAAGAAGTACAAGATGAATGTTTATATGTTAAGAATGAATGGCCTTCCCTGGTGACTCAGATAGTAAAGAATCTGCCTGCAAAATAGGTGAAAGTGAGATCCCCTAGGCAGAGCAGCCAGGCATGGAGTAGAGAAAAGCAAAGGTGTGATGACCCAGCTCCCTCCGGTGGTTCATCACATTTTACACTCTCCTTCCATTGTGCCAAAAGAGCACTACTCTGGGTTCCAGTCCCAAGGGTGCTGCTGTCACTGACTGACTTTAGGCTAGTGTCTAAGTCTGCTAAGCCTCAAACCCTGTAAAATGATAATAATAGAACCTTCCTCAGAGTGTTGTTGCAAGGATTCAGTGAGAAACTGTATGTAAAACTATGTCTATAGTGCCAAGAAAACAGTAAGTATACAATAAATGTTAGCAACTAAGGCTATTATTAGTGTACCAACCACTGAAGTTGTTCTGAGCACAAGAAATATCGGATACACTAGGAAACAGCCGAGCTTGGGGTGCCTACAACGTAAAAAGCTAGCAGTAATATATAATCATACCATGAACTCTGATGTTAGGTTAACCTGGACTCTTCCTTAAAAACCAACCAACCCAAAAGCCCCTCCTTCGATGTCTCACCACAGTTTGAAAGTGAGGCAAGTCTTTACCAAAAGAACTTTTTAAAATTGAAGTACAGTTTACTTCCATTGTTGTATTAATTTCTCATATAACAGCAAAGTGATTCAGTTACACACATAGGTAAATTCTTTTTATATTCTCTTCCATTATGGTTTATCACAGGATTCTAAATATAGTTCCTTGTGCTATACAGTAAGACCTTGGTGTTTATCCATTCTGTATGTGATAATTTGCATCTGCTAATCCCAAACTCCCAATCTACCCCTCCTTTTGCCCTCCCTCTTGGCAACCACAAGTCTGCCCTCTGTGCCTCTGAGTCTCTTTCTGTTTTGCAGATAAGTTCAGTCGTGTCATATTTTAGATTCCACTTGTGAGATATGATATGATATTTATTCTTTTTCCGGCTTCACTTAGTATTATAACCTCTAGTTGCATCCATGTTGCTGCAAATGACGTTATTTCATTCTTTTTATGGCTGAGTAGTATTCCTATGTGTGTGTACCACATCTTCTTTCATCCAGTCATCTGTCGATGGATATTGAGTTTGTTTCCACGTTTTAGTTGTTGTGAATAGTTCTACTATGAACATAGGGGTACATGTATCTTATTATAGTTTTGTTTGGATATATATTCAGGAGTGGGATGGCTGGATCACATGGCAATTATATTTTTATTTTTTTAGGAACCACCATACTGTCTTCCATAGTGACTGCACCAATTTACATTCTCACCAACAGTGCAGTGGGCTTCCTAGGTGGCGCTAGTGGTAAAGAACCTGCCTGCCAGTGCAGGAGACATAAGGGACACCAGTTCAGTCCCTGTGTCGGGAAGATCCCTGGAGGAGGGCATGGCAACCCACTCCAGTATTCTTGCTTGGAGAATCCCATGGACAGAGGACCCTGGCAGGCTATAGTCCAAAGGGCCGCAAACAGCAGGACATGACTGAAGTGACTTAGTGTGCATGCATGCGACAGTGTGGGAGGGTTCCCTTTTCTCCACACCATCGCCAGCATTTGTTATTTGTAGACTTTTAAATATGGCCATTCTGACCAGTGTGAGACAGTACCTCATTGTTGTTCTGATTTCTGTTTCTCTAATAATTAGCGGTTTCAGCATCTTTTGTGAGCTTCCCAGGTGGCTCAGTGGGTAAAGAATCCGCCTGCAATGCAGGAGACACAGGCAGACGCAAGTTCAGTCCCTGGGTCGGGAAGATTCCCCTGGAGAAGGAAATGGCAACCCACTCCAGTATTCTTGTCTGGGAAATCCCATGGACAGAGGAGCCTGGTGAGCTGTAGTCCATAGGGTCCCAAAGAGTCAGACACGACTGAAGCAAGTTAGTACTGAGCATCTTTTCATGTTCATGTTGGCCATCTGTATGTCTTACTTGGAGAAATGTCTTTTTAAGTCTTCTGCCAATTTTTTGATTGGGTTGTTTATTTTTATTATTATTTTTATTGCTATTGAATTGTATGAGCTGTTTGTATATTTTGGAAATTAAGCCCTTGTTGGTCACGTCATTTAAAAATATTTTCTCCCAATCTATAGGTTGTCTTCTCATTTTGTTATGTCTCCTTTGCTGTACAAAACCTTGTAAATTTGATTATGTCCTGTTTGTCTATTTTTGCCCCAAGAGCAATTTTTGGATCAGAGATAGAGGAACTGATTGAACCAAACGCTTATTAGCTTAGGACTCAATGCCTAAGTGCCAGTCAACTTGGAGAGGTTGCCAATCAAAAATGTGAGTTTTTATTTTTACTCTGGAGGTCATATTTATGATAAATTATAGAAGCAAGAAGTGTCAAGTTAAATTATGTAAGACGAAACAAGAGTTGTCTGAAGTTGGCACTTAAATCAGATGTGTCGGTGGCAAATTAATTAGAACACAGAGGTAAGAGCAATGGGAAAGTTTTTAGTGAGGTTTCTGGGGACTTGGGAGGTGGGTGGTAGGGGTCCTGGGCTGACTGTTGACCTGGTTTACCTTTTAAATTTGACAGGTGTTTGACCAGTGAATGGTAATATTTCTAATGAGGCAAGAGAATATCTGGTAAAAGCTATACTTTAATTCTCTCTTCAGTAATTAACAAGGCCTATTTTCTTTACTCAGCTCTGGTTCAAGAACGTTGTTAAATAATTATAAAATATAAATAGAATATTAGCATCTTGGGTGTATTTGGTTGTTGAGAAATCTTTCTGTTGAGAATATGTAACTTCACAATTGCTGTACTTATTTTAAGTTCCTTAGGCTAGAAAGGAAACTCAGAGGCAATCTATTTCAACCTCCTTCCCAAGGCAGAATCACTCCCCCAACCCATAATATCCATCTATTCCAGCCTCTAGTTTGCCGTACTTCTTTTGTTTATTTTTTAATTTTTAGATTGTGTGTTTAGAACATTCAGCCTGATTTCTTACAAGTTCCAGTTCTAAGAAAGGTTGTCTTTTTTTTTAATTGGATGGCATTTTAATTTCAAAACGCCTGAACTATCAGCCTAATTTCAACTTGTCTTACATATTCAGTTGGCTCATCTTTTCTGAAACTTGTAACCTTTTCCTCTGACTACCCTTTGTGATTCTGACTGGCAATGACATTCTGGTTTCCTCTTCACCTTTGTGAGAGTAAAGGCTTTTTTTTTTTTTTTTCAAAATTATAATAATCAACTGCATAATCTCCAGAAACAAATACTGCCATCAGTCTCCAAATTCCTCTTCACATAGCATCTCAAATACAACATTAGAGCAGTCACACAAAATTTAAAATACAATGTAGCATTTCTCTGGCAGAACATAAGCTTCATGAGGGAAAAGACATGTGTTATCTTGTATTCTTAGCCCCTAATACAGTACCCAACACACAATAATGGCTTTAGAAGAATTCTTGAGAGGCGATGAACGAACGCTTTGTAGAGCTGTTGCTGCTTATGATTTTCCATTCAGAATTTACCAGTAACTTTCTTTTAAAGATGTCTGCTTAGACAGTCACTTCATTGTTCATTAGTACATGTCTTTGGTAAGTATGTCTCCTGTGAAGAGAAATATTAAAACAAATTATTATGGCATTCCATAGTGGTATTTCAGTTACTCAACTAATCCACCCACTGATAGAGTGAACTGTGAATAAATGCTTTGAAGAATAAAGTCAAGTAAATCTTTATAAAAAATCAAAGGCTGAGGAAATCTTGTTTGACAGAAGGCATGAACAAAAATGCTAAAATGAATACTATTTAGGGAGAAACACTCATTTTAACAGCAGACTAAATGAGGAGTAATAGTTCAAGAGTATCAAAATGCCTTATGTGATCAAAACGCAGAAACAGCTTATTTTTACTATGTCTTTTAATATTCCAGGACTCATAATATTCTACCTACATGAGCACCTGTCTTTTGTGGTAACTCAAAGTATTTGAACACCTTATCTAATCCAACCTCAAATTTCCTGTGAGGTAGGTAAGCACTGAGAGCTCTTGGTATTGTTTTCAAGATGTGACAAGTAAATTAGAGAGACTGTTTACACACTCTAAATTTCACAGAAGCCTTAGGGGGGAATTGAAGCTAGGAATTACCAGTTGATTCCCAGTCGTAGATATCATTATCAGAGTTCAAAAGGACATTGTTGATAACTTGATCCAACACAGGCTTTCCTGGTAAGACTTGTGGTGACTTGGTTCATTTCACCAACCACACAAATTTTTTTTTTTTTTTAATTTTAAAATCTTTAATTCTTACATGCGTTCCCAAACATGACCCCCCCTCCCACCTCCCTCCCCACAACATCTCTCTGGGTCATCCCCATGCACCAGCCCCAAGCATGCTGCACCCTACGTCAGACATGGACTGGCAATTCAATTCTTACATGATAGTATACATGTTAGAATTCCCATTCTCCCAAATCATCCCACCCTCTCCCTCTCCCTCTGAGTCCAAAAGTCCGTTATACACATCTGTGTCTTTTTTCCTGTCTTGCATACAGGGTCATCATTGCCATCTTCCTAAATTCCATATATATGTGTTAGTATACTGTATTGGTGTTTTTCTTTCTGGCTTACTTCACTCTGTATAATCGGCTCCAGTTTCATCCATCTCATCAGAACTGATTCAAATGAATTCTTTTTAACGGCTGAGTAATACTCCATTGTGTATATGTACCACAGCTTTCTTATCCATTCATCTGCCACAAATTTTATGTAACTTTTAAATCATATAAAAAATATAGGACACAGTTTTATATGTGTTTATATATATATATATGTATAAATACATGACATAGAAGGGTATTAAAATTTTAAAACAAACAAAAGATTTGTATTACTCCCTCCTCTCATATCCCAGCATCACTTTTGAAGATTCTCATTACCCAGACATAGCCATTAACAGTTATAATATTTATTTATATCCAGAATCCAACAAGTTACCACATCCCTGTTGCTTCCACCCTAATTCAGACCACCATCATCCATTGCTTGAATTGTGGCAATTGTCTTCCAACTGTCCTCCCCACTTCTCTTTAGCTTCCTGTTATCTATACTTATAGCAGACAGGGCTCCTGGGAAGACACCAGTTAGATTATATCTCTTCCATACTCAAAAGTCATTCAAGGCTCCCCATTCGATTCAGAGTGAAAGCCAAATGACCAGTAAGTCTCTATACATTATACTGGCCCCTTACCTCTGTAACTTTATCTTCTGCTCTTGAGAATGCCTCACTCTGTTTGCCTTAGACATTCTGGCCTTTTAGCAATCTTGAACATGCCAGGCATGTTTCTGCCTCAGAGCTTTTACACTTGCTATTTCTTCTGCCTGAAATGTTCTTGCCCCAGTTAGCTTCCCTTCCTTCCTGTCTTAATTTAAATGTAAACTTTTTAATGAGTCCTTCCCTAGCCACCCTTGGAGAAGGAAATGGCAACCCACTCCAATATTCTTGCCTGGAGAATTCCATGGACGGAGGAGCTTAGTGGGCTACAGTCCACAGGTCGCAAAGAGTCAGACACGACTGAGCAACTTCACTTTCCCTAGCCACCCTACTTAAAATTGTTACTCTGTTCCCAAACTCATACTTTCTATACCCTTCCTTCAGTTTTCTCCTTAAAATTCATTTTTACTTGTTTGTCTTACTGGTCATCTAGAGATAGATGGCTTCCAAATATAATTACGGTAACTCCCATCCCACATACTCTTTTCTAATGTGACATTGCTGCTCCCCACCCCTGCCTTCAAGAAATGGAGTCTGTTTCCCCTCCACTTGAATCTGGGCTTCTGTCCTTCATGTTTGCAATACTTCCTCTTGGAGGCCAATAGCCAAGTGAGAAAACCAACTACCTTAAGACCACCACACTGTAAGGAGGGCCAGGCTAACCAAGTGGAGAGAGGCCATATACAGATGAGTACCCCGTGGCTCCAGACATAGTAAAGTCTTATTCCACATTGAGCAGAGGCATCTTGAACTTTCTATCCCAATAGCCATCAGATGAATGGAGTCGAGTGAATGACCCACTATCTGATACTACATGGAATGGAGTTGTCAAGCCAGGCCCTGGATTCCTAAATCATAGAATTTTGAGGAAATACAAGATTGTTTGAAGACACTGTGTCTTGGGGTAGTTTATGAAGCAACAATAGATATGTGAAACATTCCGACACTAAAATATAAGCTCCATGAGGACCTGGATTTTTTATTGGTTTTGTTGACTGCTGTATCCCCTGTGTCCCCACTAGTGTTTGTAACAAGTTAGGTGCTCAGTAGGCATCTGTTGAGTGAACAAATCGAGAGAAAGAGAACATGATGACAGGAACATTACTAGCAGGTCAGAGTTTCCTTCTGATGCCATAAAACAATAGGATATGGCACTGTATTCTTAGGAAAACCAGCTTCACAGACATCGTCTTCAAACTTTTTGTTGGAGATGTTAAGTGAAACTTTTAATGAACCATATCACCTTTTAAGATGAAATTTGTCTTTCTAAATATAGAAGTGACTCAGATACATGGCAGAATTTTTAAACAGCACATGAAAAGTGAGCCTCATTTTTATCCCTCGATTAAGTTCCTTTGGTAATAGTCTAGAAAGTGTTGTAGTCACAATGAGGCCTAAGATTATCACTCTACATAGTATTTAAAGAGGGTTCCCTAAATATACCAAAACAGCATTTAGCCCCCATTTACTGAATATCTACTATAGCCACCCACTTAGTCCTTCAGTTCAGTTCAGTTGCTCAGTCATGTCTGACTCTTTGCGACCCCATGAATTGCAGCACGCCAGACCTCCCTGTCCATCACCAACTCCTGGAGTTCACTCAGACTCACGTCCATCGAGTCAGTGATGCCATCCAGCCATCTCATCCTCTGTCGTCCCCTTCTCCTCCTGCCCCCAATCCCTCCCAGCATCAGAGTCTTTTCCAATGAGTCAACTCTTCACACGAGGTAGCCAAAGTACTGGAGTTTCAGCTTTAGCATCATTCCTTCCAAAGAAATCCCAGGGCTGATCTCCTTCAGAATGGACTGGTTGGATCTCCTTGCAGTCCAAGGGACTTTCAAGAGTCTTCTCCAACACCACAGTTCAAAAGCATCAATTCTTTGGTGCTCAGCCTTCTTCACAGTCCAACTCTCACATCCATACATGACCACTGGAAAAACCATAGCCTTGACTAGACGGACCTTAGTCGGCAAAGTAATGTCTCTGCTTTTGAATATGCTATCTAGGTTGGTCATAACTTTTCTTCCAAGGAGTAAGCGTCTGTTAATTTTATGGCTGCAGTCACCATCTGCAGTGATTTTGTAGCCCAAATAAAGTCTGACACTGATTCCACTGTCCTTACACAACCCAATAAGGTAGATAATATCATTTCATAGATGAAGAAATTGAGGCTTGAATAGTGATGTAGCTTAACCAATGGTAACACTTTGGAAGTGATAGATTCAAGGTCTAACTCCCAAGCTATGCTTAACTTTTTTCCTTCATTGCCTCTGTTACAGAGATTGGCCCCTTTATCAAGTGCCACATTGTTATATTCCATTGAAACAATCTTTTGTGCATTTTAGGCTTGAACAAATGAGTAAATATATTGAAGATATTGGGAGCCAGGTTTCCCACTATTGGGGAAGGGAGTTATAAGTATGGAAAGGGAAAAGGAAAGGGTAAAATATATCCTACTGTGATAGATTAGAATTGGAAGCATCACTATGAACCCATTTCTATTATATATCTATCTGTATCTTAGCTCTATTCACTTAGAGTGCCTGTATATAAAAAGACATACCAGTAGAAATGAATGTGCTCAGATCTTGCTTCTAAATACTGTTCTCCAATAAAAGGAACTGGAGCTCCTTGTAAATGTGACTGAGTCTCTTGCTGGCATAGGGACAGCACAAGATGAGTCTGGAATGTCTTACTGCATCTAGAAAGTAAGAAAGTGCTCCCAGTAGCCAAAGCTGAAACTATTTGAGCAACAAAATAAAGTAGTCTTGGATTGTGACAAGAGTATAAAATAACTATTCATGGATTCATACTGACAGAAATGAATGAGTAAATAGCAAGGCTTCCCAGGTGGCACTAGTGGTAAAGAACCCGCCTGCCAATGCAGGAGATCCGGGAATTGTGGGTTTGATCCTTGGGTTGGGAAGATCCCCTGGAGGAGGAAATGGCAATCCACCCCAGTATTCTTGCCTGGAAGATCCCATGGACAGTGGAGCCTGCTGGGCTATAGTCCATCAGGTCGCAAAGAGTTGGACATGACCAAAGTGATTTAGCATGCATGCATGCACAAATAGCAAAGGAGAATTCCAGTATACCTTTATATGTGTTATACATTTGTAATTCATGTAGATACCCCTCTCTCAAGGAGGTGGAATATGACTTCCCATTGCATAATCTGGGGCTACGCACAGTGACTTCCTGCCAAAGAGTACAATATGGAAAGAAGGAAGGAGAGTGGTGAGACGTGGTGAAACACTACCTCATCTAGGCGAGCTGTTTCAGTTGGCCCCAGTTTTCCTATGACATACCTCAGACATTGTACTTTTGTCTGAGCTCTTCCTCATTTTCTGGCACTACAAAATTCTCCAGGCTCATCTGTATATTTCCTGCCCCAATCCTAGAATCAGCCATTTCTCCAAGGAGCCCTGGTTCGTTATATTGGGGAATGGTGTTAGAAACCAAAATCTGATAGCTCACTGTGCTCATTGTTACTGAGGTATCCTTGCTTGTAGCTCTCTCTACTGACAGAGTTAGAAAATATATGTGTATATACTAATATATGTATTTTCAAAGAATTTATGCTCTTCATCCAAACAGTCAAATTTATTGATATAGCACTGATTTGTTTCTTTTCTTATTTTTCTGATTAGTCTGACTAGAAGTTTATTAATTTTACTGTTCTCAAAAAATCAGTTTTTATTTTATTGATTTTTTAATTGCCTCTGCATTTTCAGGGTCATTGATTTTCACTTAATCCTGTATTATTTTTCTTCTGCTCACTTTGAATTTCATTTGCTCTTTATTTTCTAATTTCTTAAGGTGAAAGCTGAGGTCACTAATTCGTAACTGTTCTTTTTTCTTTTTTTTTTTTTAATTACAGGCATGTAGTGCATGAATTCTCCTCTAATTACAGCTTCGTGTGTTAGTTGCTCAGTCATGTCTGACTGTTTGTGACCCCATGTACTGTAGCCTGCCAGGCTCCTCTGTCCGTGGAGTTCTCCAGGCATGAACACTGGAGTGGGTTGATATTTCCTTCTCCAGGATTACAGCTTCAGCAGAAGACTATTATTTAGTTTCTAAACATTTTATGATTTTCTACAGATCTTTCTGGTATTGATTTCAAATTTAATGCCACTGTCAGAGATCATGCTGTATATAGACTGAATTCTTTTAAGCATGTTGAGATTTGTTTTAGGGGGCAGAATGGTGTGTCTCTTGATAAGTGTTCTATGTACATGCACTTAAAAAGAATGTATATTCTGTCATTGAGTGGAATGTTCTATAAATGTCAATTAAGTTCAGTTTTGCTGTTCAACTCTTCTATGTACCTGTTACCCACCTTTTGTCTACCGTTTTAGTCAATTATTGAGAGAGGGATAGTGAAATCCCTAACTCTAATAATGGATATATTTATTTTTCTTTGCAGTTTTATCAGTTTTTACTCATCTATCTTAAAAATCCATTATTGGTTTCATAAAAGTTTAGGATTTTCATATCTTCCTGATGAACTTATTCCTTCTTCTTTGTGAAATGATTTTCTTTCTCCTTGTCACTAACTTTGCTCTGTGCTCTGAAATTTACTTCATCGGATATTAACATAGTCACTCTTACATTCTTTGGATTAATGTTATCCTTGTGCTTCTCATTTCAGCCTTTTACATTTTTTTTTTTTACATTTAACTCCATTTGTTTGTTATATTTTAGCAAGTTTCTTCTAGGATTAAACAGTTAAGGTCTTGCTTTTTCATCCAGTCTGACAATCTCTGCGTTTTAATTAGTATGTTTATTTAGGTCATTTACATTTAAGGTGATTTTTTATATGACAAAGTTTAAATCTTATATTTTGCTATTGTTTTTTACTCAAGCCATTAGTTCATTGCTCCCTCTTCCTCTTTTTTTGCCTTCTTTTAGACGAACAAGGTATTGTTATTGCTATTATTACATCTTGTCACCTTTGTTGGCTTATTAACTTTAGGTAACTCTTGTTGTTTTAATGATTCTTTTAGAGTGTATAATAAAGACTAACTTGTTAGACTAGCAATTGAATTTCTCTGCTGTATCACTGCTTTAAAAGGTAGAAATAGCATTTTTAAGTATCTACTATGTGCCAGGTACTGTTCAGCATGTGTAATAGCTTGTAATTAGTTCATGTAATACAACAAGACTCTGAAGTATGGACTGTTGTTTTCATTTTGCACATGTAAAAACAGGCCTGAGAGGCTGACTTGCTCAAGGTTACACAGCTAGTAAATTGTTGAGTCTGGATTAACCTACTCTTTCCTTAGCTCTGTAAATTAACAGTGATGACTTCAAACCAATACTATACGTGGTAACTGCTTCCTTTGAACATTTTTCTTTATATAGTTGTTTTTATTTTTTATTGTTTTAACTTTCAAATCTATTTGTGGTAGCTAAGAATTAAGAGTTTTCTTGCATTCTTAATCTTATGTGATTTGGGAAATTGCCTTACCACATGGCTCTATCCACAGCCTTCTCAGTTCCTGCAAAGTAATCCATCAAACAGAAACCAAAACATTTATTGTTCTAAATATTCTTCCACTAGAGGTTATATTGAGCTCTATAATTTCTGAGGGTTTTTAAACCAGTTTTACCAGTCTGAATTTTAATTCTCCCAAAAACAAATTATAAGCTTAACAGTTAAATTTGTTTATAATTTTAAAAATTTGATGTCTCCCTTTTAATATGGATGTGTACATTATTATTGCCAAAATGTTACACCAAAAGAATAAGATTTAATTGCTGAATTATGTCAGCTAATATGAATGTACATTTAGCAGGTTGGTATATAACTGGTTTTCTAGGTATGGTCCACAAAACCTTGGCAATAGTGGTAATGGAAGAGACCCTTTCAGCAATATGAGAAAACAAAACTATTTTCATAATAACACTGAAAATATAATTTGCATAGTTTATTATGTTGACATTAACACTGATGGTTTGAAAAAGCACTAATGGATAAAACTGCTGGCATGTTAGCAGGAACACCAGACTGTACTTAATAGTCACAATTCCTTCACTATCATGTGGGAGAAAAAAAAATAATTTTGTTAAATATCCCTGATGGATTAGTAAAAAAATTTGGGGCTTCTCTGATGGCTCAGATGGTAAAGAATCTGCCTGCAATGCAGGAGACCTTGGTTCGATCCCTGGGTTGGGAAGATCCTCTAAAGGAGGGTATGGCAGTCCACTCCAGTATTCTTGCCTGGAGAATCCCCATGGACAGAGGAGCCTGGTGGACTACAGTCCATGGGGTTGCAAAGAGTTAGACATGACTGAGCAGCTAAGCACAGCACAGCACAATTTTATTAAACACTGATGCTTGGTTACATGTGTTTTTAGTATTCTGGTGAAATAGAAAATATGAATATTCCTATATTTCATAATTAGGAATATGAATGAAGTACTCCTCTGTACCAAAGTGTGACAGTTTTCTCAAGGAAAAGCACTTATATGGTTTCTTGTGTTGTGAGCTCAACTATGCTTTTTCTTTTTATATGTAACATTTTTACTTAAAAGAACAACTGACAGGCAAATTATGGTTATTTGGACTTGTTTCTTTGGCAGACATTTTCTCAAAATGGATGAAGTCAGTCTGTCTCTACAAGACATGCAATTGAAAATATTTGTTTCCAATGCTGAAATTTAAGATTTCAAATGAACATTAGAATTTTGGAAAACTATTATCTGTTACCATGAATGTGAACAGTTTCCCAAGACTTAAATCTTTTATGAAAAGATTGGTAGTGATATTAGATGCTGTGATTTTTACATATTGTTTAATGAAATTCATCAACATTTGGAAAATCTACATGACTCAGCCAACCAGTATTTTCCAAATGACCTCATGATCTTACAAAATCCTGCATAGGTAAAATTGTGATATAAACTAATGTATACTATTGTAACAGAGTACAAAATTTCATTGATATGATTTCAAATTGCATTTATCTCTTGTTAGACTTCCACATAGTATCAAAAAAGATTATCTATGAATATATTAAAAAGCTACTAAAATGCTCCTGTCTTTACCAAATACATATCTATGTGAGGCCAGTTTCCTTATTTTTTCTTTTTTTAAAAAATTAATTTATTTTTTAATGAAGGATAATTGCTTTAGAGAATTTTGCTGTTTTCTGTCAAACCTCAACATGAATCAGCCACAGGTATATTTATATCCCTCCCTTTTGAAACTCCCTCCCATCTCTCTCCCCATCTCACCCCCTAGTTTGATACAGAGCCCCTGTTTGAGTTTCCTGACCCATACAGCAAATTACCATTGCCTATCTATTTTACATATGGTAATGTACGTTTCCATGTTACTGTCTCCATACATCTCACCCACACCTCCCCTCTCCCTATGTCCATAACTCTGTTCTCTATATCTGTTTCTCCATTGCTGCCCTGTAAATAAATTCTTCAGTACCATTTTTCTAGATTCTGTATGTATGTGTTAGAATACGGTATTTATCTTTCTCTTTCTGACTTACTTCACTCTGTATAATAGGTTCTAGGTTCATCCACCTCATTAGAACTGACTCAAATGCATTCCTTTTTATGGCTGAGTAATATTCCATTGTGTATATGTACCACAACTTCTTTATCCATTCATTTATCAATGGAGATCTAGGTTGCTTCCATGGTCTAGCTATTGTAACTAGTGTTGCAGTGAACAGTGGGATACATGTGTTTTTGCAATTTTGGTTTTCTCAGGGTGTATGCCTAGGAGTGGGATTGCTGGGTCTAATGGTGGTTTTATTCCTAGTTTTTTCTTAAGGAATCTCCGTAGTGTCTTCCATAGTGGCTGTATCAATTTACATTCCCAACAGTGCAAGAGTGTTCCTTCCCTTTTGTCCACACCCTCTCCAGCATTTATTGTTTGTAGACTTTTTGATGAGGGTCATTCTGACCAGTGTGAGATAATATCTCATTGCAGTTTTGATTTGCATTTCTCTAATAATGAGCAATGTTGAGCATCTTTTCATGTGTTTGTTAGCCATCTATATGTCTTCTTTGGAGAAATGTCTGTTTAGGTCTTTTCCCCACTTTTTGATTGGGTTGTTTGTTTTTCTGGTATTGAGTTGTATGAGCTGCTTGTATATTTTGGAAATTAATGCTTTGTCATGGCAACCCACTCCAGTGTTCTTGCCTGGAGAATCCCAGGGACAGGGGAGCCTGGTGGGCTGCCATCTGTGGGGTCATACAGAGTTGGACACGACTAAAGCAACTTAGCAGCAATCCTTTGTCAATTGTTTCATTTGCTATTATTTTCTCCCATTCTGAGGGTTGTCTTTTCACCTTGCTTATGGTTTCCTTTGCTGTGAAAAAGCTTTTAAATTTAATCAGGTCCCACTTGTTTCCTATTGTTTTTATTTCTGTTACTCTAGGAGGTGGGTCATAGAGGATCTTGCTTTGATTTGTGTCATCGAGTGCTCTGCCTATGTTTTCCTCCAAGAGTTTTATAGTTTCTGGTCTTACATTTAGGTCCCTAATCCATTTTGAGTTTATCTTTGTGTATGGTGTTAGGAAGTGCTCTAATTTCATTCTTTTACATGTAGCTGTCCAGTTTTCCCAGCACCATTTATTGAAGAGGCTGTCTTTGCCCCATTGTATATTCTTGCCTCCTTTGTCAAAAATAAGGTACCCATAGGTGCATGGGTTTATTTTTGGGCTTTCTATCTGGTCCCATTGGTCTATGTTTCTGTTTTTGTGCAGTACCATACTGTCTTGATGACTGTAGCTTTGTAGTATAATATGAAGTCAGGAAGGTTGATTCCTCCAGCTCCATTCTTCTTTCTCAAGACTGCTTTGGCTATTCAGGATCTTTTTTATTTCCATATGAATTGTGAAATGTTTTGTTCTAGTTCTGTGAAAAAAATGCCATTGGTAATTTGATAGGGATTGCATTAAGTCTGTAGATTGCATTTGATAGTGTAGTCATTTTTACAATATTGATTCTTCCCACCCAGGAACATGGAGTATCTCTCCATCTGTTTATGTCATCTTTTATTTCTTTCATTAGTGTCTTATAATTTTCTGTGCACAGTTCTTTTGTCTCCGTAGGTCAGTTTATTCCTAGATATTTAATTCTTTTTGTTGCAGTGGTGAATGGGATTGATTCCTTAATTGTTCTTTCTGATTTTTCACTGTTAGTATATAGAAATGCAAGTGATGTCTGTGTATCGACTTTGTATCCTGCAACTTTGCTAAATCCACTGATTAGCTCTAGTAATTTTCTGATACTATCTTTAGGGTTTTCTATGTACAGTATCATGTCATCTGCACACAGCGAGACCTTTACTTCTTTTCTGATCTGGATTCGTTTTATTTCTTGTTCTTCTCTTATTGCTCTAGCTAGGACTTCCAGAACTATGTTGAATAATAGTGGCCAAAGTGGACACCCTTGTCTTATTCCTGATCTTAGGGGGAATGCTTTCAGTTTTTCACCATTGAAAATAATGTTTGCTGTAGGCTTATCAATGTGACCTTTACTATTTTGAGGTAGGTTCCTTCTATGCCCATTTTTTGAGGAGTTTTAATCATAAATGGATGCTGAATTTTCCCAAAGGCTTTCTCTGCATCTACTGAGATGATCATATGGTTTTTTTTATCTTTCAGTTTGTTAATGGTGTGTCACATTGATTGATTTCCATATATTGAAGAATCCTTGCATCCCTGGAGTAAACCCAACTTGATCATGGTATATGAGCTTTTTGATGTGTTGCTGAATTCTGTTTGCTAAAATTTTGTTGAGGATTTTTGCATCTATGTTCATCAGTGATATTGGCCTGTAGTTTTCTTTCTGTGTGTTGTCTTTGTCTGATTTTAGTATCAGGGTGATGGTGGCCTCGTAGGATGAGTTCAGAAGTGTTCCTTCCTCTGCAATTTTTTGAAAGAGTTTTAGAAGGATAGGCATTAGCTCTTCTCTAAATGTTTGGTCTTGTGAAGCCATCTGGTCCTGGGCTTTTGTTTTTTGGGAGATTTTTTATCACAGCTTCAATTTCAGTGCCTGTAATTGGGTTGTTCATAATTTCTATTTCTTCCTGGTTCAGTTTTGGAAGATTGAACTTTTCTAAGAATCTGTTCATTTCTTCCAGATCATCTATTTCATTGCCATGTAGTTGTTCATAATAGTCTCTTATAATCCTTTGTATTTCTGCATTGTCTGTTGTAACTTCTCCTTTTTAATTTCTAATATTGTTGATGTGATTCTTCTCTCTTTTTTTCTTGATGAGTCTGGCTAAGGGTTTGTCAATCTTCTCAAAGAACCAGCTTTTAGTTTTATTAATCTTTACTGTTGCTTCTTTCATTTCTTTTTCATTTATTTCTGCTCAGATCTTTATGATTTCTTTCCTTCTACTAATTTTGGGGGTTTTTTCTGCTTTGTTTTCCAGTTGCTTTAGGTGTCTATTTGATGTTTTTCTTATTTCTTGAGGTAGGATTGTATTGCAATAAACTTCCCTGTTAGAACTGGTTTTGCTGTATCCCACAGGTTTTGAGTTGTCTTGTTCTCATTGTCATTTTTTTTCCAGAATTTTTTCCCCTTTTGATTTCTTCAATAACCTTTTGGTTATTTAGAAACATGTTATTTAAGCTCCACGTGTTTGTGTTTCTTAGTTTTTTTTTTTTTTTTTCTTGTAATTGATATCTAGTCTCATAGCATTGCGGTCAGAGAAGATGCTTGATACAATTTCAATTTTATTAAATTTACTGAGGTTTGGTTTGTGACCCAGGATGTGGTCTATCCTAGAGAATGTTCCATGTGCACTTGAGAAGGTGTTTTCTTCTGCTTTTGAATGGAATGTCCTGAAGATATCAATGAGATCCATTTCATCTACTGTATCATTTAAGACTTGTGTTTCCTTATTAATTTTCTGTGTTGATGATCTGTCCATTGGTGTGGGTGGGGTGTTGGAGTCTCCTACTATTATCGTGTTACTGTCAATTTCTCCTTTTATGTCTGTTAGTGTTTGTTTTATGTATTAAGGTGCTCCTATGTTGGGTGCATAGATATTTACAATTGTTATGTCTTCCTCTTGGATTGATCCCTTGATCATTATATAGTGTCCTTCCTTATCTCTTGTAATCTTTATTTTAAGGTCTCTTCTGTCTGATATGAGGATTGCTACTCCAGCTTTCTTTTGCTTCCCATTTGCATAGAATATATTTTTCCATCCTTTCACTTTCAGTCAATATGTATCTTGAGATCTGAAGCGGGTTTCTTGTAGACAGCATATATATCTTGTTTTTGTATCCATTCAGCCAGTCTGTGTCTTTTGGTTGGAGCATTTAATCTATTTACATTTAAAGTAATTATTAATATATATGTTCCTATTGCCATTTTCCAATTGTTTGGGGTTGATTTTGCAGATCTTTTTTCTTCTGTTGTATTTCTTGACTATATAAGTCCATTCAACATTTGTTGTAAAGCTGGTTTGGTGGTACTGAATTCTCTTAACTTTTGCTTGTCAGAAAAGCTTTTTATTTCTCCCATCAATTTTGAATGAGATCCTTGCTGGGTACAGTAATCTTGGTTGTAGATTGTTCTCTTTCAGTACTTTAAATATACCCTGCCATTCCCTTCTGGCCTGCAGAGTTTCTGCTGAAAGATCAGCTGTTAAGCATATGGAGTTTCCCTTGTATGTTACTGGTTGCTTCTCCCTTGCTGCTTTTAATATTCTTTCTTTGTGTTTAGTCTTTGTCAGTTTGATTAGTATGTGTCTTGGCATGTTTCTCCTTGGGTTTATTCTGTATGGGACTCTGTGCCTTTTGGACTTGATTGGCTATTTCCTTTTCCATGTTGGGGAATTTGTCAACTATAATCTCTTCAAAAATTTTCTCTTACCCTTTCTTTTTCTCTTCTTCTTCTGGGACCCCTATAATTTGAATTTTGGTGCATTTGATATGGTTCCAGAGGTCTCTGAGACTGTCCTCAGTTTTTTCCATTCTTTTTACTGTATTCTACTCTTCAGAATTTATTTCCACCATTTTATCTTCCAGCTCACTGATTTGTTCTTCTGCTTCTGATATTCTGCTATTGATTTCTTCTAGAGTATTTTTAATTTCAGTAATTGTGTTGTTTGTCTCTGTATGCTTATTCTTTAATTCTTCTAGGTCTTTGTTAATTGATTCTTGGATTTTTTTCCATTTTGTTTTCATGGATTCTAATCATCTTTACTTTCATTGTTCTGAATTCTTTTTCAGGTAATTTTCCTATTTCTTCTTCATTTATTTGGACTTCTGGGTTTCTAGTTTGTTCCTTCATTTATACAGTATTTCTCTACCTTTTCGTTTTTCTTTTTTTAAGTTATTGTGTTTGAGGTCTCCATTTCCCAGGCTTCAAGGAAAGTTGAATTGTTTCCTTGATGAACTTTGAATTCTTTCTTCCTTTTAGTTTCTGCCCTCCTAAGGTTGGTCCAGTGGTTTTTGTGAGCTTCATATAGGGTAAGATTTGTGCTGAGTTTTTGTTTGTTTGTTTGTTTTTCCTCTGATGGGTAAGGCTGAGTGAGGTGGTAATCCTGTCTGCTGATGATTTGGTTTGTATTCTGTTTGTTTGTTGTTTAGATGAGGTGTCCTGCACAGGGAGCTACTGGTGGTTAAGTGATGCCTGATCTTGTGTTCAAGGGGTTTCCTTTGTGTGAGTTCTCACTTCTTGATTCTCTCTAGGGTTAGTTCTCTGGTAATATAGAGTCTTGGAGTCAATGCTCCCACTCCAAAGGCTCAGGATTTGATCTCTGGTCAGGAAGGAAGATTCCACAAGTGGTTTGTTATGGCATTAAGGGAGAGTAAAACAACTATCCAAAAATGAGTAACCAAAGATGAACCTCAGACAAGTAGTAGTTACAAAATCAGTGAGGCCGGTTTTCTACATATACTTGAGCCAAAATAACATAAAAGGTTAAATGCAAAAGCATATATGAGATTCAGGCTGTTTCGTACTAGTTCAGTTCAGTCACTCAGTCATGTCCGACTCTTTGCAACCCCATGAATTGCAGCACACCAGGCCTCCCTGTCCATCACAAACTCCCGGAGTTCACTCAGACTCCTGTCCATCGAGTCAGTGATGCCATCCAGCCATCTCATCCTTGGTCGTCCCCTTCTCCTCCTGCCCCCAATCCCTCCCAGCATCAGAGTCTTTTACAATGAGTCAACTCTTCACATGAGGTGGCCAAAGTACTGGAGTTTCAGCTTTAGCATCAGATCTTCCAGAGAACACCGTGGACTGATCTCCTTCAGAATGGACTGGTTGGATCTCCTTGCAGTCCAAGGGACTTTCAAGAGTCTTCTCCAACACCACAGTTCAAAAGCCTCAATTCTTCGGTGCTCAGCTTTCTTCACAGTCCAACTCTCACATCAATACATGACCACTGGAAAAACCATAGCCTTGACTAGATGGACCTTTGTTGGCAAAGTAATGTCTCTGCTTTTTAATATGCTATCTAGATTGGTCATAACTTTTCTTCCAGTGAGTAAGCATCTTTTAATTTCGTGGCTGCAGTCACCATCTGCAGTGATTTTGGAGCCCCCTCCCACCCCCCCAAAAAAAGTCTGACACTGTTTCCAATGTTTCCCCATCTATTGCCCATGAAGCAATGGGACCAGATGCCATGATCTTTGTTTTCTGAATGTTGAGCTTTAAGCCAGCTTTTTCACTCTCCTCTTTCACTTTCATCAAGAGGCTTTTTAGCCCCTCTTCACTTTCTGCCATAAGGGTGGTGTCATCTGCATATCTGAAGTTATTGATATTTCTCCCAGCAGTCTTGGTTCCAGCTTGTGGTTCATCCAGCCCAGTGTTTCTCATGATGTACTCTGCATATCAGTTAAATAAGCAGGGTGACAATATACAGCCTTGACATACTCCTTTTCCTGTTTGGAACCAGTCTGTTGTTCCATGTTTCTTATTAAGCTAGACATTAATGAGATTTGTAGAACTGCAAAATAATGCTTCCTTGATGGCTCAGTAGGTAAAGAATCTGCCTGCAATGCAGGAAACATAGACGCGGATTTGATCCCTGGGTCAGGAAGATCTCCTGGAGGACGGTGTGACAACTCACTCCAGTATTTTTGCTGGGAAAAAAAGCCATGGACAGAGGAGCCTGGTGGGCTCTGGTTCCCGTGGTCAAAGAGTCACACAACTGAAGTGTATCAGCACACATAGCACACAAAATAATGGTACTTTCCTCCCTGAGTTTATTTTTTTAAATATAGTTATTTTTTCATAAAAATGTTGTTAACATACTTGACTTAACTTGAACTTATGTGCATGCTTAGTCCTGTCTGGCTCTTTGAGACCACATGGACTTTAACCCACCAAGCTTCTCTGATTTCCTTTTCCAGGAGATCTTCCCGACCCAGGGATCAAACCCATGTCTCTTGTGTCTCCTACATCTCCTGCATTGGCAGGCAGATGCTTTACCAGCTGAGCCACCAGGGAAGCCCCAGTAGTACATAATGTCAGTTACCCATCTTTCCACCTAGTGGAGGGAATAAGAACAGAAGTTGGTTTGCAGACCAAGAAATGAATGAATCAGATAGACAAAGAGAAGTAGAGATGAGAGGCAGAGTGAAAACGTAAATTCTTAGATTTCTCACAGACCTCTAGCTTGGTTCCAGTTTATGCCTGAGCATAAACTGGTCTCTGTGAAAGAGACCAGTATCACAATAATAAATCATGCCTTTTCCTGTAGCCAGATTGAGTGAGTTTCTCTTACTTGAAACCATGTGAATGAGTTATAGCTAATAAAGTAGGACACATGTGATCTGTTATCAAACTTTATAACATTTATCATGTGCTGTACATTTTAGGATATGATTAGGCTAGAAATACAAAGCTAGTTTCCTGGAACTGCAAATGTACTATTTTTATATTAAAATTAAAAAGAATTACCATAGTCTACATGTGGATTAATTATTATCTTCAAAGAATTAGAACTCTCTCAAACATTCTTACCACAGAATCATACTGAACAAAATTTAATTTTTCTATGATTCAAAAGAATTTAGAATCTTTAATGCTCCAGGGGTATTACCATTTCATATGTTGCACAAAAAAGTTCTCATTATTTCAGCTTTCTGGTAGTTTGGATTCAGAATAAATGGGAATTTACTGTAATACTTTGAATTATTAAGTTCCGAGAAGCTCAAAGTACTTCAAATTCACATGAATTATATCACTTATCTTTCTCAACTCTTCTCAACTGAAGGAAATTTACAAATGGAAACTGCAATGGGTGGATTCAGGATACAGTCATATTTCTCAATGTCCAGACAAATATTCTATTGGGTTACTCTGAATGGGTACTAACTTCTTTTTCTACTTAAAAATGTTTTGTTTTGTTCTTTTTCTAGCTAATGATTAAGTAAGACTAAGGCCAGCAGCAAAGAACTGGAGCTATAATTTTATTTTGAAGTACATGTATGTGTGCATGCTCAGTCAGTATGTTATGTCTGACTCTTTGTGACCCCATGGACTATAGCCCACCAGACTCCTCTGTCTATGGATTTTCCAGGCAAGAATACTGAAGTGGGATGCCATTGCCTTCTCCAAGGGGTCTTCCTGACTCAGGGATCAGACCCATTCCTCCTGCATTGCAGACGGATTCTTTACCACTGAGCCATCAGTGATGCCCTTGATAAATACATGCTGATTTGATTATAGGTATTGACTCATAAATTTTCTGATGAATCTAGATCTCACAGTTTATTTTCATGAAGAAGAAAAACATAATGGTGAAAAATCAAATGCATCTACACATTCCTGGTTTTCACAGGAGCTAAAACTAAAGACGTATCTTCTTTAAAAAGATAAATGTTTTAATTTAAAAAATGTTGGTTTAGTATGCAGCCTTGGCCTTAATATAGTTTGATTTTCTATTTTTGGATTATCTATGACCAAATATAATATTTAATGTGTAAATGACCCTCTTGCCATCCAACCTCCCTTCTGAACACCTCTCTCCTTTAAAATGTAATTAGTTTCTTTCTGCTGCTAAAAGATTTAATGCTTTCTGAAGCCAAAGCTTATTTCTATATCACCTGCTGTTTTGGAGTATCTGTACCTTTCCTTCTGCCAGTTAGCCTGGATAATCAAAAGTGAACTGTAAAGAGAAATCTTCCATTTAGGACACATCAATTTGTACTAAGTCTGAGCTAAAAGATTAATATGGAGCATGTGGTACATTTAATAGAAAAGTGGCATTTAAATATTAATACTAGATAAATACATTCTTGCTGCTATCTTTGATAATTTATGTCATATACTTCTAGAAGGAAGTAAATCATTTTTTCCTTTTATGCTGTTGCTCAGTAACATTATATAGCAACATGTAAAACAAGGCACCATTTTCCTAGTCAGATCTGACAAAGGAAAATGAAAAATTTGGGTCCAATTTCAACCTCATTTCCTTACAGCCTAGATTTGTGTCACATGCTGGATCCTAACTGGTGCTTTCCAAATTAAATGTATATTTCTCAAACCAATATCTTAAGTGGTAATGTTCCAACAGTCCAAATGTTGATTACCAAAACAAGCATTTGTTTCTCTAGCAAGTGTTTTCACACAAAAGCATTTGATTCACGTACTGCAGCAAACAAACATTTGCTTTAGGCTGTCAAGGCAGCCAAAGTTCTTACAGAAACATTTCACGGGCTGGCTGGCACCCCTGCCTGGAGCAGGGCTAGCCGATGTCCGAGAATGCTTGTGAAGCCAGTTGCTGACCAAGAGGATCCTCGGAGAGACATTTAGACCATGAAGAGACACAGGCATTTTCAAAACAAATCTTATGAGAAAATGTGCTTCTAATTATGATGTTTCTATTAGAAAATGTCTTCATGTCTTCACAAAGCTACATTTGCTAATATAAATTCAGCCTTTGATGTAATCACAAAACCAAATTCTCATGAAAGTTCACAAAGGCAGATTTCACATAAAAACTCATGCAATTCAGGAATCATTATTTATGCAAGAACCCATGAGAGTTTCATTACATAAATAATCCCATTACTGCATTAAAGTCTATTTCTCTCTGAACAAGATGTAGATAATATGGGTAAATATGTTTTTCTTAAGTGTGCATCTATTTCACTGTCAAGATGAAGCTTTCACATAAAAACTCTTATTTTCCATATTATTTAAATGCTTTTGGAATGAATCGATATTTTTGAGGAAGTTGTTTACTTAAATATGTTCTTTAACGCATAGGGAAATTGATTCTTAACTTCTTCAAAGAGAGTTTCCTAGCAACCGGGTCAAGATTGATTCTTTGACTAGTTCTAAACTGAAAATAGTTACTAGCTGGCTTAAAAGCAAATTAAGAGGGGTTATTCTTAGATGAATGAAAACACAGAGTATCACTTGTTATATTTGATAGAACACATGACAGTTTTAATCACTAAGGTAATCAGCTTGCCAGAAGAGTTTACTGACCACTTTCTATGGATTTGACTCTGTTTTGACACTTATGGGTTGGGGCAGATATGGTGCAGGGAGCAGCTGGGCTTGTGCTCAGTCACTTCAGTCATGTCTGACTCTGCAACCCCACGACTGTGGCCCACAAGGCTCCTCTGTCTGTGGAGTTCTCCAGGCAAGAATACTGGAGTGAGTTGCCATTCTCTTCTCCAGGGGATCTTCCTGACCCAGGGATCAAACCCAAGTCTCCTGCATCTCCTGCAGTGCAGGCGGATGCTTTAACACTGAGCCACCAGGGAAACCCTACTACCAACATTCTCTCTGAAAGGCTTGCCAATTACTCTCCCACCAATATGCCAACAGGATTTTAGTTTTCCATCTGCCATATTTTCAAATACTTTAAAATTTATTTTTTTCTTTAAAAATTATATCCCATATTTTTTGTTTTGCAGATCTTTTGCAATAGTGAACCTATTTATATATAACAATAGTTTATATTAATTGACTATTTATATTTATTTTTCTATAATTCATGTTTGTATTTCTTTCTTATTCCAGCGAGTAGTTTGGGTCTTTTTTTCTTGTTGATTTGTAGAAACTCTTTATATATTATGTTGTCTTTGTTTATTATATATGTGCAATAATTCTCTCAGAGTATTGTTTTTCTGCCAACTTGGATATTAGTGTATTTTTTCCATATATGTTACTATTTATGTAGCTAAATGTGAAACTCTTTTAAATATAGATACTGGACTTCATATATGTAGAAGGAAATGCCAGTGTTATAAAAATATTCTAGTATTTTCTCCTAGAATTTAAAATTTTTGATATATTTGCATTTCTATACTTATATTTGATACATTTTATCCATCTGGAATATAATTTGGTTTAGGTGTGAAGCAGGAATTTATTTTCATTTTTGCTACTGATTTGAAATGTCTAATTATCATATGTTAATTTTCCATACATGGTTCTGTTTTGGATTTCTATTCTATTTCCTTACTCTATGATGAAATAGCACCATATTGGTTTAATTACTATCATTTTATAAAATGTCCTGATACAGCGTAGCACAGTGGTTAAAAGCATAGTAGATAAAAGCACAAACTCTGGGACTGAGACAAATTGTTCATTCTCTCTGTTTCTCAGCTCCCTATCTTTAAAACAAAGATAATGGAGTGTTTATGAGGATTTTAAGAGCTTCTATGTATAAAGTACTTAAAACAGTGCCTGGCGCATAGTATTTATAAAGGTGTTGGTTGTTATTATTTGTCATACTTTTCCACTAAAATTTTCTTGCTTGTCTTATGCGTCTTCTGGATGATTTTTAGAAACAGTATCTAAGGGGGCTAATCAAGAGATCCTCAAAAAACAATTCCCTTCTTACAAAGAATTCTGATGTCAACTGTTAAGGTAATTCTTTTTCCCATTGGACCATAATAAGCATGTAATAAGGAGCAATCATAGTTACAGTTAGTATTGTGGAAGGCACAGCAGTGGTGCAGAAATTAATGCCTTTTGCTCAGATATCTCATTCTCCTCCACCTGCTTGTAATGGAATCTATGCAGAAAAGGGAGAAGATGGAAGATGGGTGCCAAAGGAGAGCTTCTCTTATATTCCTTTGGGAGAATTTGTAAATCGGTCTCTTTTTCCCCCCTTGGAGCATTCTTCTGTTGCCCTTGCCTTTAAAGAACTTTTGTGGAAATCAGAAATACAGCCCCTTCTTCCCCAGCAAGTATGTTGAATTCTCAGAGATCTGGGGGAGATAATACTCCCACAAACTGCACTTGGGGATTAACATAGGCTTTAGCAGAGAGAGATTCAGTTGTTTAGCTAAAGCAGGAGTCATACTGAAATGCCTACAGGTGCCAGCAGGCAATGCAAATTGCAGATAGTCAAACTTTTCACTCACGAACCTCCTAAAATTTCTTTGGAAAATCATCTACCCTCTATCAGATTTTAGTTAACATCTAAAATTTTTAATAGTAAGGTTAATAGTTATTATAGCAAAGTGATGTAAATGGGGCAGTTTAAAATAAAAGATTTACATCACTCCAGTAGAATTTAAACCCCACTACAATTTGATAACGACCATCAACCATGAAAAGATACACAAACAAGTTTTTATTTAGCAAATGTTACTTCCTTTTTCTTCTGGAATTTATTTCTTAATTTCTCTTCTCCCACAAAATTTTATTTGAATATAATCTTGATTTAAAGTGTTTTATTTATCATACTTTCAGACTTCTCTGCAACATAAGTTAAAATATAAATTGAAAGTTTTATTTCCTGTGACCATAAGACCATATGTGTTAAATTTCTTCTTCTGGAAACATTGATTAAAACAATCTAAATATACTTGTTAATTTGTTATGAATAATTATTAAACATAAAATTTTATTTTACATGCATACCTATATGAGATGGGCTTCCCTGGTGGCTCAGATGGTAAAGAATCCGCCTTCAATGTGGGAGACCTGGGTTGGATCCCTGCGTTGGGAAGATCCTCTGGAGAAGGGAAAGGCTACCCACTCCAGTATTCTTGCCTGGAGAATTTCATAGACAGAGGAGCCTAGCAGACTACAGTCCATGGGGTCACAAAGAGTCGACTGAGCAACTTTCACTTATGTGAGACAGATGAGGTTTTATTTTTTTCCAATTAGTTCATATATGTGTGGGTGAATATTACTTAATGCTGGAATGAAATAGGGTTTGGCACCCAATCTGTTTCTATGTTTGGTGTTTATAAAGTCTGAGATACCTGGTTTATAAAAACAAGTAAATGGGAATAGGAACCTTTTTGTTGCAGCAACATCAAGATCGATATTTTGAATTGTCTTATTGTCACCCAGAAAGTTGTAACACCCTGAAGTATGGCACAATAATAGGATCTGAGATGGGTAAAAAGTATGCATTTAATTTGTTTGGCAGGTTGGGTTCTCAGGATGCAGATACTCAGACAGAATGTGGGGGCAAGATGTTTATTAGGGATCAACACCTGTGAAGAGAAGGAGAGGAAACAACTTGAACTGGGAAAAACTTGAGGAGGCCTTGGCCAACCCAGGAGGCAGCTCTGAAGAGATTATTGCCCATTATAGTTTGGGGTGGCTCCCTGGTGGCTCAATCGATAAAGAATCTGCCTGCAATGCAAGAAACCCAAGTTTAATCCCTGAATCAGGAAGATACCGTGGAGAAGGAAATGGCATTCCACTCAAGTAACTCTTGCTTGGGAAATCCTGTGGACAGAGGAGCCTGGAGGGCTACAGTCCATGGGGTCGCAAAAGAGTCGGAGACAACTTAGTGACTAGACCACCACCAAAGTTGTGTTGGTGACGAGTTGAGATGGCATGGCTTTATGGCCCCAAACACTTGGTCCCCAGATGTGGGGCTGTCCTGGGAAGGTGTGACCTCAGGCAGGGTGGGCCTCTGTAGATGAGGCCAACCCTGAGGACCTCTGCAAGAGGGCCAGTGTGTTTATTCACTAAGGTTACCATAACCAGTTGCCACAAACTTGGTGGCTTAAAAGTAACAAATATATTGTCTCATAGTTCTGGAAGCCTGAAGTCCAAAATCAAGGTATTGATGGGGTGGTTCCTTCTAGGGGCTCTGAAGGAGGCAGTTCCATGCTTCCCCCCCAGATTCTGCTGACTCCCGTACTCCTGGGCTTCCATGGCTCACAAAGGCATCACTCAGACCTCTGCCGCCATCTTCACATGGCCTTCTGCTCTGTGTCTCTGTGGTTTTCTACTAAAAACACTCCTCATTGGATTTAGGGCTTGCCATAATGAAGGGTGATCTTGTCTCAAGCTCCTTACCTTAATGATATCTATAAAGACCTTGATTCCATGTAAGGTAAAATTCTGAGGTTCCAGATAGATGTATCTTTGGGAGGTCACCATTCAACCCTCCATAGGCATCTAGGCCTTTGTTGAAGGGGAAGTCAATAAGCATCTCTCAGCATCTACCATATTTTGCCAACTGGGAAAAAGGTGATTATAAAGGGGAGCTAAGAAAAAGAGGACAAATGAAAAGGTTGGCTTCAAGCTCAATATTCAGAAAACCAAGGTTATGGCATCTGGTCCCATCACTTCGTGGCAAATAGATGGGGAAACAGTGGAAACAGTGTCAGACTTTATTTTGGGGGGCTCTAAAATCACTGCAGATGGTGATTGCAGCCATGAAATTAGAAGATGCCTACTCCTTGGAAGGAAAGTATGACCAAGCTAGATAGCATATTAAAAAGCAGAGACATTGCTTTGTCAACAAAGGTCCATCTAGTCAAGGCTATGGTTTTTCCAGTGGTCATATATGGATGTGAGAGTTGAACTGTAAAGAAAGCTGAACACTGAAGAATTGATGCTTTTGAACTGTGGTGTTGGAGAAGGCTCTTGAGAGTCCCTTGGACTGCAAGGAGATCCAACCAGTCCATCCTAAAGGAGATCAGTCCTGGGTGTTCATTGGAAGGACTGATGCTGAAGCTGAAACTCCAATACTTTGGCTACCTGATGTGACGGGCTGACTCACTGGAAAAGACCCTGATGCTGGGAGGGATTGGGGGCAGGAGGAGAAGGGAATGACAGAGGATGAGATGGTTGGATGGCATCACCAACTCGATGGACAGGAGTTTGGGTGAACTCTGGGAGTTGGTGATGGACAGGGAGGCCTGGCATGCTCTGGTTCATGGGGTCACAAAGAGTCGGACATGACCGGGTGACTGAACTGAACTGAACTGAACTGTGAGACTCAAGACAAACAGGTTCCCAAGCAGATCGCCTTTAGAAATGAGAGCATATGAAAGCTGAGTGTCTGGAAATTGATATTCCTTGGAAAACCTTTGTGTACCCCAGAGTAACAAGTAACCCAGTTTGAGGATTTAGTTCAAGTTGACTATTTCCTTGCAGGAACATGGGCCTCAGGTCGCTAGATCTCCAGTTATTTAAGAGAGTAAGAAATCCATCCTTCATGTGGTATATCCTTATTTTTCAATGTTGTCAGCTAATTCAATACAAACGAACAAAACCTAAGGAAAAAATGTTGCAAGCTGAATATAGCCACTGAGATAACCAGTGCTCTATGTTCTATCTCTATTCCTACCATAGTAAGTAGCTGAAACATCAGGTTATCTTCTTTGTTGGATAGATAGAGTGCCTGATGAACTATGGAATGAGATTCATGACATTGTACAGGAGACAGGGATCAAGACCAGCCCCATGGAAAAGAAATGCAAAAAAGCAAAATGGCTGTCTGGGGAGGCCTTACAAATAGCTGTGAAAACAAGAGAAGCGAAAAGCAAAGGAGAAAAGGAAAGATATATGCATCTGAATGCAGAGTTCCAAAGAATAGCAAGGAGAGATAAGAAAGCCTTTCTCAGCGATCAATGCAAAGAAATAGAGGAAAACAACAGAATGGGAAAGACTAGAGATCTCTTCAAGAAAATTAGAGATACCAAGGGAACATTTCATGCAAAGATGGGCTCGATAAAGGACAGAAATGGTATGGACCTAACAGAAGCAGAAGATATTAAGAAGAGGTGGCAAGAACACACAGAAGAACTGTACAAAAAAGATCTTCACGACCCAGATAATCATAATGGTGTGATCACTAATCTAGAGCAAGACATCCTAGAATGTGAAGTCAAGTGGGCCTTGGAAAGCATCGCTGTGAACAAAGCTAGTGGAGGTGATGGAATTCCAGTTGAGCTGTTTCAAATACTGAAAGATGATGCTATGAAAGTGCTGCACTCAATATGCCAGCAAATTTGGAAAACTCAGCAGTGGCCACAGGACTGGAAAAGGTCAGTTTTCATTCCAATTCCAAAGAAAGGCAATGTCAAAGAATGCTCAAACTACCGCACAACTGCACTCATCTCACATGCTAGTGAAGTAATGCTCAAAATTCTCCAAGCCAAGCTTCAATAATACGTGAACCATGAACTTCCTGATGTTCAAGCTGGTTTTAGAAAAGGCAGAGGAACCAGAGATCAAATAGCCAACATCCCCTGGATCATGGAAAAAGCAAGAGAGTTCCAGAAAAACATCTATTTCTGCTTTATTGACTATTCCAAAGCCTTTGACTGTGTGGATCACAATAAACTATGGAAAATTCTGAAAGAGATGGAAATACCAGACCACCTAACCTGCCTCTTGAGAAATCTCTATGCAGCCCAGGAAGCAACAGTTAGAACTGGACATGGAACAATAGACTGGTTCCAAATAGGAAAAGGAGTATGTCAAGGCTGTATATTGTCACCCTGCTTATTTAACTTCTATGCAAAGTACATCATAAGAAACGCTGGACTGGAAGAAACACAAGCTGGAATCAGATTGCTGGGAGAAATATCAATAACCTCAGATATGCAGATGACACCACCGTTATGGCAGAAAGTGAAGAGGAACTAAAAAGCCTCTTGATGAAAGTGAAAGAGGAGAGTGAAAAAGTTGGCCTAAAGCTCAACATTCAGAAAACGAAGATCATGGCATCTGGTCCCATCACTTCATGGCAAATAGGTGGAAAACAGTGGAAACAGTGTCAGACTTTATTTTGGGGGGCTCCAAAATCACTGCAGATGGTGATTGCAGCCATGAAATTAAAAGACGCTTACTCCTTGGAAGAAAAGTTATCACCAACCTAGATAGCATATTCAAAAGCAAAGACATTACTTTGCCGACTAAGGTCCGTCTAGTCAAGGCTATGGTTTTTTCAGTGGTCATGTATGGATGTGAGAGTTGGACTGTGAAGAAGGCTGAGTACCGAAAAATTGATGCTTTTGGACTGTGGTGTTGGAGAAGACTCTTGAGAGTCCCTTGGACTGCAAGGAGATCCAACCAGTCCATTCTGAAGGAGATCAGCCCTGGAATTTCTTTGGAAGGAATGATGCTAAAACTGAAACTCCAGTACTTTGGCCACCTCATGCGATGATTTGACTCATTGGAAAAGACTCTGATGCTGGGAGGGATTGGGGGCAGGAGGAGAAGGGGACGACAGAGGATGAGATGGCTGGATGGCATCACTGACTCGATGGACGTGAGTCTGAGTGAACTCCGGGAGATGGTGATGGACAGGGAGGCCTGGCGTGCTGCAATTCATGGGGTCGCAAAGAGTCGGACATGACTGAGTGACTGAACTGAAGTGAATATACCATCTCACCTGGAGAGCTGTATCGGTCAGGGTTCTCCAGAGAAACAGAACCAATATTATATATATGTATTGTGTGTGACCTCCTGGAGGAGGGCATAGCAGCCAACCCCAGCATTTTTGAGAATCTTATGAACAGAAGAAAAAAGCCTGATGGGCTACAGTCCATAGGGTTGCAAAGAGTCAGACACAGCTGAAATGACTTAGCACACATGCAAGCATAGTAAACATAAAATGTACCATCTATATTTTATGTGTGTGTATAGAGAGAGACTTATTTTAAGAAATTGGCAAGTCTGAAATCCATAGACCAGTTTGGCAACCTTGAACCTCAGGCAGGAAATAATGCTATGGTCTTAAGACAGAATTTTTCTTCTTCTCCAAGAAAGCTCAGTTTTTGCTCTTAAGAACTGCCAGTGGATTGGATAAGGCCCACTCACATTATTGAGGGTGATCTCATTCACTTAAATTCCACTAATTCCATTTCATTTTATTTATTTAAAAAATTTTATTTTATATTGGAGTATAGTTGGTTAACAGTGTTTCAGGTGTCCAGCAAAGTGATTCAGTTATACATATATATGTATCTGAAGTGAAGTCGCTCAGTTGTGTCTGACTCTTTGTGACCCCATGGACTGTAGCCTACCAGGCTCCTCAGTCCATGGAATTTTCCAGGCAAGAGTACTGCAGTGGGTTGCCATTTCCTTCTCCAGGGAATCTTCCCAACTCAGAGATCGAACCCAGGTCTCCTGCACTGCAGGCAGATGCTTTACCATCTGAGCCACCAGGAATCCCCCAATGTATGTATCTATTCTCTTTCAAATTCTTTTCCCATTTCAGTCATTACAGAGTGTTGAGCAGATTTCCCTGTGCAATACAGTAGATCCTTGTTGGTTATCTGTTTTAAATATAGCAGTATGTACGTATCATGGTTTTTCCAGTAGTCATGTATGGATGTGAGAGTTGGACCATAAGGAAGAGTGCAGAAGAACTGATCCTTTCAAATTGTGGTGCTGGAGAAGACTCTTGCGAGTCCCTTGAACTGCAGGGAGATCAAACTGGTCACTTCTAAAGGAAATCAATCTGAATATTCATTGGAAGGACTGTTTCTGAAGCTGAAGTTCCAATATTTTGGCCACCTGATGCAGAACCAGTTCATTGGAAAAGACCCTGATCCTGGGGAAAAAGGAAGGCAAAAAGGGGAAGGGTGCAGCAGAGGATGAGATGGTTAGATAGCATCACTGACTCATCAGACATGAATCTGAGCAAACTCCGGGAGAAAGTGGAAAACAGAGGAGCCTGGTGTGCTGAGTCCCTGGGGTCACAAGGAGTCAGACATGACTTAGAAACTGAACAACAACTATAGGTCAATCCTAAACTGTCCCTTCCCAACCCTTCGCTACTAGTAACGATAGGTTCATTTTCCAAGTCTATGATTCTGCTTCTGTTTTGTAAATAAGTTCATTTGTATCATTTTTTTCTAGATTCTACAAATAAGTGATATATTTGTCTTTCTCTGACTTACTTCGCTTGGTAAACTCCAGATCCATCCATGTTACTGCAGACGGCATTGCTTCACTGTTGTGTACATATACTACATCTTCTGTAGGCATTCCTCTGTCAATGGTCGTTTAGACTGCCTCCACATCTTGGCTATTGAGAACAACGCTGCAGTGAACCTTGGGGTGCATGTTTCCTTTAGAACCATGTTTTTCTCTGGATATATGCCCAGGGATGGGGTTACTGGATCAAATGTCAACTGTTTTTGTTTTGTTTTGTTTTGTTTTTTGAGGACTCTCCATTCTGTTCTCCATAGTGGCTGTACCAATTTACATTTCCACTAGCTGTGTAGGAAGGTTCCCCTTTTCCACATCCTCTCCAGCATTTATTATTTGTAGATGCAAAAATCCTCAACAAAATACTAGCAAACTGAATCCAGCAGTACATTTAAAGGAGTATATACCATGATCAAGTGGGATTTATCTTAGAGGATGCAAGGGTTTTTCTGTATCCACAAATCATTCAGTGTGCTACACCACGCCAACAAATTGAAGAATAAAAACCATATGATCATCTCAATAGATACAAAAAAAGGTTTTGATAAAATTCAACACTCATTTATGATAAAAACGTCTAACAGCTCCTTGGTAACAAAGCTCCAACTTTCATTTCCAACAGGGTTTTGATAGGCCTAGTACATTTTGCTCATTATTTTAAGAAAATTTGGAATCAGAGATTTTGTATGTTTGAGAAAGGGGCATGATCTGTTTACAAGGCCAAGCTGAAGAAAATGAAAATTTCCTGAAACCACATAATCTCTTCTACCTCGATGTCTCTTTCTCACCCTTAATTTTAAAAAAGAAAGGAAGATGAAAGAATGAATATAATTTTACAGTAGCATGGATCTCACTGTTTTTCTAGGAAATGAAGGGAAGAATCAAGTCTCTGGATACCATGTGTCCTGTGAAATAACAGTGAAGGAAAATAATTCAACAAACATTTATTTTCACGGCCAAAGTCACAGTTCTTTTCCCAGAGAACTGAGGTCTAGAATCCTGTCATCAAATTTAACAGTACCAAAATCTTTGTTTTCTAGGATAAACAAGCTTGAGAAATGGCCAGTGAAATTTTCCAGTTCAGTTAGCCACAGTGGGGAGTTTATATTGTCATACAATTGCAGTGAAATTTAGTAATGAGCATCACAATGGAAAATTAATAAAAGCTCAGCATAGCCCAGCCCATTCAAGTAATTGTCAATTAAGACTACAATCAATACTGAGGTAATAGCTCATGAACAAGGATAGTTGGGAACTTACTTCATTGACGCTGCAAATCAATGTCGACCATTGGGAGTAAGTGCACAGAAATGAGCTCATATATTGGAAGTAATCATAGCTGGGGAATTTGCTGGCTAGAAGGAGACTCAGAGATCAGGGTCTGCAAATAGACAAATGTTAGAGCATGGCCCCATCTGGTTAACAGAATGTTCTGGTTACTAGGAGGCAAAACCTTCTTTGTTCCAACCCTTGACGCTGTGGTCCTTTGAAAGGACCTGTGTTTCTTTTCCTATACTTTGGGCCCTGATCGACTTGCATTTATGTCCTTCTTATTCTCCTCTAGTCTCCCATAGATATTTGTGGTGTTCTCCTATTGGAAAATGTCTATAAATCTATTTCTTCCCATAGTCCTTTGTAGCACCAGGCAACCCTCTCTGACTTAGGTGTGTTTATTCAGCAGATGGACCTCCAGTTGATATTTGCTTTGAGACTAATCTCTTTAGGGTCAGCACTGGTTGGCACTGTCTTTGCCCTACCCCACCCTCTGTCCCCTCCTCCCTGTCACATGCAATAGCACCATAAACAAATCATATAATATGAAGCCAGAATATATTTCTAGGCCTGAAATAATTATTACATTATACACCTGATGGAAGAAGCCCAATAACATTGTGAGTACCCTAGACAGTGCAAGGCTGTTGACTTTTCATTCTAAACTGCAAACAGTTTGAATCCAGCTCTGTAATTGTGTTCAACCACCTCTTACTGTCCTCCAAATAATTTATTTTCTTGACCTTATTGCCTGAAAATTTATGAATATTTTCCTGCCTCATATTCCTCCCCAGAATGTGCAGCCAGAGGCTTTGAGATCTCCATGTTCACTTGGTTCAGATGTGAGTACTCAGAAAACCTCGTGGTGTTGGTAATGTGTAGAAAAGAGACAGGACAACAGGTCTGGGGTCACAGATAAGCCTGGACCAGAAGGCTAGGAGGGGATTGTAACGCCAACCTTGTGATTTGAGGCTCAGCAAACTTCCACAACCCTTCTTGGTGTCTGAGGTATTTATGAAGCACACATGTTTAGAGTGTTTCTGTGTAGGACTCATGGAAAAGCAGGTATGGCAATAGCAGTGAAGACTGTGGAAGCAGCAGCACTCATAGCCCTCAATCTAGAGCATCCCGTTAGCAGAAAAGTGGAAAAGGTAAGAGGGGGATGAAGAATTGCTGGGTTCCAGTTGCTGCACTGACATCCTCCTGTGCAAAGAGCTCTCAACTAAGAATTTGAAAGCTGAGAATTTGGAGGCAGTCCTAAGATGGTGGAGGAATAGGATGGGGAGACCACTTTCTCCCCAACAAATTCATCAAAAGAACATTTAACCGCTGAGTAAATTCCACAAAACAACTTCTGAATGCCTGCAGAGGACATTAGGCACCCAGAAAAGCAGCTCATTGTCTTCGAAAGGAGGTAGGGAAAAATATAAAAGACAAAAAGAGAGACAAAATTGGTAGGGATGGAGCTCCACCCTAGGAAAGGAGTCTTAAAAAGAGAAATTACCAAACACCAGGAAACACTCTCACTGCCGAGTCTGTGGCGAGCCTTGGAACCACAGCGGGCAACGTAACTGGGAAGAAAAATAAATAAATAATTAAAACCCGCAGGTTATGTGCCCAACGGTAACTCCCCCAGCAGAGAAGCAGTGCAGATGCCTCTGCCGCTAGCAAGCAGAGACTGGGCTGGGAGGTGCAGGCTGCATTGCTTGGAGTAAGGATCAGGCCTGAATGTCTGAGGGCAATCTGAAGGAACTAACTTGGGCCAGCAAACCAGACTGTGGAATAGCTACCATGCGAAAAGCCCTAACCTAAGTCACCGCCAGCCCCGCTCACAGAACAAAGGACTGACTAGAGCTATGCAAAAGCCCTAACCAAAGGAGGAGGCATATTGAGTGCAGCACTTTCAGCATCATCTTTCAGGATTTGAAACAGCTCAACTGAAATTCCATCACCTCCGCTAGCTTTGTTCGTAGTGATGCTTTCTAAGACCCACTTGACTTCACATTCCAGGATGTCTGGCTCTAGATTAGTGATCACACCATCGTGATTTTCTGGGTCATGAAGATCTTTTTTGTACAGTTCTTCTGTGTGTTCTTGCCACCTCTTCTTAATATCTTCTGCTTCTGTTAGGTCCATACCATTTCTGTCCTTTATCGAGCCCATCTTTGCATGAAATGTTCCCTTGGTATCTCTAATTTTCTTGAAGAGATCTCTAGTCTTTCCCATTCTGTTGTTTTCCTCTATTTCTTTGGGTTGATCGCTGAAGAAGGCTTTCTTATCTCTCCTTGCTATTCTTTGGAACTCTGCATTCAGATGCATATATCTTTCCTTTTCTCCTTTGCTTTTCGCTTCTCTTGTTTTCACAGCTATTTGTAAGGCCTCCCCAGACAGCCATTTTGCTTTTTTGCATTTCTTTTCCATGGGGATGGTCTTGATCCCTGTCTCCTGTACAATTCATGAATCTCATTCCATAGTTCATCAGGCACTCTATCAGATCTAGGCCCTTAAATCTATTTCTTACTTCCACTGTATAATCATAAGGGATTTGATTTAGGTCATACCTCAATGGTCTAGCAGTTTTCCCTACTTTCTTCAATTTGAATCTGAATATGGTAATAAGGAGTTCATGATCTGAGCCACAGTCAGCTCCCAGTCTTGTTTTTGTTGACTGTATAGAGCTTCTCCATCTTTGGCTGCAAAAAATATAATCAAACTGATTTCGGTGTTGACCATCTGGGGATATCCATGTGTAGACTCTTCTCTTGTGTGGGCCTTAGAAAGCATCACTAAGAACGAAGCTAGTGGAGGTGATGGAATTCCAGTTGAGCTCTTTCAAATCCTGAAAGATGATGCTGTGAAAGTGCTGCACTCAATATGCCAGCAAATTTGGAAAACTCAGCAGTGGCCACAGGACTGGAAAAGGTCAGTTTTCATTCCAATTCCAAAGAAAGGCAATGTCAAAAAATGCTCGAACTACCTCACAGTTGCACTCATCTCACATGCTAGTAAAGTAATGCTCAAAATTCTCCAAGCCAGGCTTCTGCAATACGTGAACCGTGAACTTCCAGATGTTCAAGCTGGTTTTTAAAAAGGCAGAAGAACCAGAGATCAAATTGCCAACATCCGCTGGATCACGGAAAAAGCAAGAGAGTTCCAGAAGAACATCTATTTCTGCTTTATTGACTATGCCAAAGCCTTTGACTGTGTGGATCACAAGAAACTGGAAAATTCTGAAAGAGATGGGTTAGCAGACCACCTAACCTGCCTCTTGAGAAATCTGTATGCAAGTCAGGAAGCAACAGTTAGAACTGGACATGGAACAACAGACTGGTTCCAAATAGGAAAAGGAGTACGTCAAGGCTGTACATTGTCCCCCTGCTTATTTAACTTATATGCAGAGTACATCATGAGAAATGCTGGGCTGGAAGAAAAACAAGCTGGAATCAAGATTGCCGGGAGAAATATCAATAACCTCAGATATGCAGATGACACCACCCTTGCGGCAGAAGGCGAAGAGGAGCTAAAAAGCCTCTTGCTGAAAGTGAAAGTGGAGAGGAAAAAGTTGGCCTAAAGCTCAACATTCAGAAAACGAAGATCATGGCGTCTGGTCCCATCACTTCATGGCAAATAGATGGGGAAACAGTGTCAGACTTTATTTTGGGTGGCTCCAAAATCACTGCAGATGGTGATTGCAGCCATGAAATTAAAAGACGCTTACTCCTTGGAAGAAAAGTTATGACCAACCTAGATAGTATATTCAAAAGCAGAGACACTACTTTGCGGACTAAGGTCTGTCTAGTCAAGGCTATGGTTTTTCCAGTGGTCATGTATGGATGTGAGAGTTGGACTGTGAAGAAGGCTGAGTGCCGAAGAATTGATGCTTTTGAACTGTGGTGTTGTAGAAGACTCTTCAGAGTCCCTGAACTACAAGGAGATCCAACCAGTCCACTCTGAAGGAGATCAACCCTGGGATTTCTTTGGAAGGAATGATGCTAAAGCTGAAACTCCAGTACATTGGCCACCTCATGCGAAGAGTTGACTCATTGAAAAAGACTCTGATGCTGGGAGGGATTGGGGGCAGGAGGAGAAGGGGAGAACAGAGGATGAGATGGCTGGATGGCATCACTGACTCGATGGATGTGAGTCTGAGTGAACTCCGGGAGATGGTGATGGACAGGGAGGCCTGGCGTGCTGCGATCATGGCATCGCAATGAGTCAGACACAACTAAGCGACTGAACTGAACTGATAGAGCTTCTCCATCTTTGGCTGCAAAAATATATTCAGTCTGATTTTGGTGTTGACCATCTGGTGATGTCCATGTGTAGAGTCTTCTCTTGTGTTGTTGGAAGAGGGTGTTTGCTATGACCAGTGCATTTTCTTGGCAAAACTCTATTAGTCTTTGCCCTGCTTCATTCCACATTCCAAGGCCAAATTTGCCTGTTACTCCAGGTGTTTCTTGACTTCCTACTTTTGCATTCCAGTCCCCTAGAATGAAAAGGACATCTTTTTGGTTGTTAGTTCCAGAAAGTTTTGTACGTCTTCATAGAACCGTTCAGCTTCAGCTTCTTCAGCATTACTGGTTGGGGCATAGACTTGGATAACTGTGATATTGAATGGTTTGCCTTGGAAACGAACAGAGATCATTCTGTCGTTTTTGAGATTGCATCCAAGTACTACATTTTGGACTCTTTTGTTGACCATGATGACTACTCCATTTCTTCTGAGGGATTCCTGCCCGCAGTAGTAGACATAATGGTCATCTGAGTTAAACTCACCCATTGCAGTCCATTTTAGTTCGCTGATTCCTAGCATGTTGATGTTCACTCTTACCATCTCCTGTTTGACCACTTCCAATTTGCCTTGATTCATGGACCTGACATTCCAGGTTCCTATGCAATATGGCTCTTTACAGCATCGGATCTTGCTTCTATCACCAGTCACATCCACAGCTGCGTATTGTTTTTGCTTTGGCTGCATCCCTTCATTCTTTCTGGAGTTATTTCTCTATTGATCACCAGTAGCATATTGGGCACCTACTGACCTGGGAAGTTCCTCTTTCAGTATCCTATGATTTTACCTTTTCATACTGTTCATGGGGTTCTCAAGGCAAGAATACTGAAGTGGCTTGCCATTCCCTTCTCCAGTGGACCACATTCTGTCAGACCTCTCCACCATGCCCTGCCTGTCTTGGGTGGCCCCACAGGCATGGCTTAGTTTAATTTAGTTAGACAAGGCTGTGGTCCTAGTGTGATTAGTTTGACTAGTTTTCTGTGATTATTGTTTCAATGTGTCTGCCCTCAGATGCCCTCTTGCAACACCTACCATCTTACTTGGGTTTCTCTTACCTTGGACATGGGGTATCTCTTAACGGCTGCACCAGCAAAGCACAGCTGCTGCTCCTTATTTGGACAAGGGGTATCTCCTCACTGCCACCCCTCCTGACCTTGAAGGTGCAATAGCTCCTCTAGGCCCACCCCTGCCTGCACAGCCACCACTCCCTGGAAGTGGGTTGATATCTATAGGACATTTCACCCCAAAATAATGAATATCACCGTTTTCTCAAGCGCACATGGAAACTTCTCCAGGATAGATCACATCCTGGGCCATAAATCTAGCCTTGGTAAATTTTAAAAAATTGAAATCATTCCAAGCATCTTTTCTGACCACAATGCAGTAAGATTAGATCTCAATTACAGGAGAAAAACTATTAAAAATTCCAACATACGGAGGCTGAACAACACGCTGCTGAATAACCAATAAATCACAGAAGAAGTCAAAAAAGAAATCAAAATATGCATAGAAATGAATGCAAATGAAAACACAACAGTGCAAAACCTGTGGGACACTCTAAAAGCAGTGGTATGGGGAAGTTCATAGCAATACAGGCATACCTCAAGAAACAAGAAAAAAGTCAAATAAATAACCTAACTCTACACCTAAACCAACTAGAAAAGGAAGAAATGGAGAACCCCAGGGTTAGTAGAAGGAAAGAAATCTTAAAAATTAGGGCAGAAATAAATGCAAAAGAAACAAAAGAGACCATAGCAAAAATCAACAAAGCCAAAATCTGGTTCTTTGTGAGGATAAATAAAATTTACAAACCATTAGCCAGACTCATCAAGAAACAAAGGGAGAAAAATCAATAAAATTAGAAACGAAAATGGAGTTATCACAACAGACAACACAGAAATACAAAGGATCATAAGAGACTACTGTCAGCAATTATATGCCATTAAAATGGACAACTTGAAAGAAATTGACAAATTCTTAGAAAAGTACAACTTTCCAAAACTGAACCAGGAAGAAATAGAAAATCCTAACAGACCCATCACAAGCACGAAAATTGAAACTGTAATCAGAAATCTTCCAGCACACAAAAGCCCAGGTCCAGACAGCTTTACAGCTGAATTCTACCAAAAACTAAGAGAAGAGCTAACACCTATCCTACTCAAACTCTTCCAGAAAATTGCAGAGGAAGGTAAACTTCCAAACTCATTCTATGAGGCCACCATCACCCTAATACCAAAACCTGACAAAGATGCTAGAAAAAAAAAGAAAACTACAGGCCAATATCACTGATAAACATAGATGCAAAAATTCTTAACAAAATTATAGCAATCCAAATCCAACCGCACATTAAAAAATTCGTGAACCATGACCTAGTGGGCTTTATCCAGGGATGCAAGGATTCTTCAGTATCCGCAAATCAATCAATGTAATACACCACATTAACAAATTGAAAAATAAAAGCCATATGATTATCTCAATAGATGCAGAGAAAGCCTTTGACAAAATTCAATATCCATTTATGATAAAAACTCTCCAGAAAGCAGGAATAAAAGGAACATACCTCAACATAATAAAAGCTATATATAACAAACCCACAGCAAACATTATCCTCAATGGTGAAATATTGAAAGCATTTCCCCTAAAGTCAGGAACAAGACAAGGGTGCCCACTTTCATCACTACTATTCAACATAGTTTTGGAAGTTTGGGCCATAGCAATCAGAGCAGAAAAAGAAATAAAAAGAATCCAAATTGGAAAAGAAGTAAAACTCTCACTGTTTGGAGATGACATGATCCTCTACATAGAAAACCCTAAAGACTCCACCAGAAAATTGCTAGAGATAATCAATGAATATAGTAAAGTTGCAGGATATAAAATCAACACAAGAAATCCCTTGCATTCCTATACACTAATAATGAGAAAATAGAAAGAGATATTAAGGAAACAATTCCATTCATCATTGCAACGAAAAGAATAAAATACTTAGGAATATACCTACCTAAAGAAAATAAAGACCTATATATAGAAAACTATAAAACACTGGTGAAAGAAATCAAAGAGGACACTGATAGATGGAGAAATATACCGTGTTCATGGATCAGAAGAATCAATATATTTAAAATGAGTATACTACCCAAAGCAATCTATAGATTCAATGCAATCCCTGTCAAACTACCTACGGTATTTTTCACAGAGCTAGAACAAATAATTTCACAATTTGTATGGAAATACAAAAACCTCAAATAGCCAAAGCAATCTTGAGAAAGAAGAATGGAACTGGAGGAATCAACCAACTCACTTCAGGCTCTACTACAAAGCCACAGTCATCAAGACAGTATGGTACTGGCACAAAGACAGAAATATAGATCAATAGAACAAAATAAAAAGCCCAGAGATAAATCCATGCACCTATGGACACCTTATCTTTGACATAAGAGGCAAGAATATACAATGGAGAAAAGACAATCTCTTTAACAAGTGGTGCTGGGAAAACTGGTCAACCACTTGTAAAAGAATGAAACTAGAACACTTTCTAACACCATACACAAAAATAAACTCAAAATGGATTAAAGATCTAAATGTAAGACCAGAAACTATAAAACTCGTAGAGGAGAACATAGGCAAAACACTCTCAGACATAAATCACAGCAAGATCCTCTATGACCTACCTCCCAGAATACTGGAAATAAAAGCAAAAGTGAAAAAATGGGACCTAATTAAAATTAAAAGCTTCTGCACAACAAAGGAAACTCTAAGCAAGGTGAAAAGACAGCCTTCAGAATGGGAGAAAATAATAGCAAATGAAGCAACTGACAAACAACTAATCTCAAAAATATACAAGCAACTCCCGCAGCTCAACTGCAGAAAAATAAATGACCCAATCAAAAAATGGGCCAAAGAACTAAACAAACATTTCTCCAAAGAAGACATACAGATGGCTAACAAAACATGAAAAGATGCTCAACATCACTCATTATCAGAGAAATGCAAATGAAAACCACAATGAGGTACCATTTCACGCCAGTCAGAATGGCTACTATCCAAAAGTCTACAAGCAGTAAATGTTGGAGCAGGTGTGGAGAAAAGGGAACCCTCTTACACTATTGTTGGGAATGCAAACTAGTACAGCCACTATGGAGAACAGTGTGGAGATTCCTTAAAAAACTGGAAATAGAACTGCCATATGACCCAGCAATCCCACTTCTGGGCATACACACCAAGGAAACCAGAATTGAAAGAGACACATGTACCCCAATGTTCATCACATAGCCAGGACATGGAGGCAACCTAGATATCCATCAGCAGATGAATGGATAAGAAACCTGTGGTACATATACACAATGGAGTATTACTCAGCCATTAAAAAGAATGCATTTGAATCAGTTCTAATGAGGTGGATGAAACTGGAGCCTATTATACAGAGTGAAGTAAGCCAGAAAGAAAAACACCAATACAGTATACTAATGCATATGTATGGAATTTAGGAAGATGGTAATGAAAACCGTGTATGCACGACAGCAAAAGATACACAAATGTATAGAACAGTCTTTTGGACTCTGTGGGAGAGGGAGAGGGTGGGATAATTTGGGAGAATGGCATTGAAACATGTATAATATCATATATGAAATGAATCGCCAGTCCAGGCTTGATGCATGATACGGGTACTCAGGGCTGGTGCACTGGGATGACCCAGATGGATGGTATGGGGAGGGAGGTGGGAGGGGAGTTCAGGATGAGGATCACGTGTACACCCGTGGCAGATTCATGTTGATGTATGGCAAAACCAATACAATATTGTAAAGTAATTAACCTCCAATTAAAATAAATAAATTTATATTACAAAAAAAAGAAAGCTGAGAATTTAGGAGCCACCTGTGTGGCACTGGCAACATCACTTAATGTTTGTCGAGCCTCCACTTTCCCATCCACAAGCATTGACAGTGAACTTTGCAAAAGGTAAAGCTCTGCTTTCAAGTGCCTGACGTTATCAGAGCACAGCACAGGTCATGTCTGCACACAGATCTGGTGGAAAATGCAATGAACTTAAACTATGCTTACAATCATTCAATAATGGTATTTCTTGAGAGAAATGTTGTTTCTCTGTTTGGGATATGCCATGATTTTCTTTTCCAAATCAAATGGTCTCTTCCATGAAGAAGCCACTGAGAGTCTGTACTTATGCAACAGCAGTGGAGGCATCTGCCCCTGATAATTCTAGGGGAGCTGTAAAGTGGGGCACACACACAGCCAGAGGAAACCATTGTGACCTCGTATGTTAGCCATCAGTGAGGAGCACATTTTTATGGCCCAGGAAGCGGAGGACTCTGATGGAGGTGTAGGCAGGCTCTGCACAACCCAGCCACTCACTGCACGCATTCTATGAGCTTGTCTGCCAGGAGATGCTTTCTTCACAGAGTTGAAATATGAGGTGCTTACTATAGCACTTCTTGAAGAGTCCCCCCTCCACAAATCCGTCCTCTGTGGGGGCCTCCCTCCCCTTCATTTTGTTCCGGGAGGGCGGCAAGTTGCTCCATGCAGAGAATAAGGGGGACGGTGTCTCCTGTATTCTGAGTTGCTCTTTTCCAGAGGTGTGCAAGATGCAAGCATGTGCCCGGCCCCTCCAGGCTCAAGCACCCTCAGGTCCCAACCAGCCCCATCCTCGCTGCTCCCCAGCCTCCATCTCTGTCACTCTGGTATTCAACCTTGTAGTCACCAGCAAGCCATGGGGCAGGATTACTTGCTCTGCCTCCTCCCTGGCCCTGTCACCTTGATCAAATTAAGCTCTGATGTGCCTGAACAGTGCTCCCCGGGAGTGTTTCAAGAAACAGCCATTTGAAACTGAAAACTGTATTGTTTTAGGGATGTTGTAATATACTATCTCACAGAAAATCACTTTATGAAGACCCCCAAATTTTTTCTTTAACTCAATACAAGAAAGAACTGGACTTTTCCTGAGCCCTTGGTTTCTCATTGTTCTTAATGTTATTTCTGTGAATCTAGCAACTGACATTTGGTCTCTTTTCACTGGCTGCTAAGAAGACTTTATAATTCACCTCTGTTCAAAACTACTCGCTAAAGGGTTTTTATTTTTTTTTAAAGGGTTTTTAACCATAGCTTTAACCATGACCTTTTTTCCCCCTACCTTCGCATTTCCTTCCTCTGATTTTCTCATTTATTTTTTGTATTTTAATAATATATGTAGCTCTGTATACAATTGCATAACTTTTTGGAATTGGATGGAGTATAAATACCTAAAAAGCAGACCATCTATTCCAACATTTGTTGAGCATCTTTATTGAGGTCCTACTCTATCCCAGGTACTGACTGTGGTCCTGAGGCACATAGATAAAAACAAGGAGCTGGCTGCTCCTGGGGAGCCCATAGCCTGAGTTTGTAATAGCCTTCTCCGGACCTTAGAGACTGGAAGTTGCCATCAAGCAAACTGTACTTACATTGAACCTGGGCCTGTGGGAACCAGAACCATGACAAGGAAGGGCCACTCTTCTGGTCCTATGGCTTAAGAGTCACCAATTCCTCCTCATACTTCCTGTAATGTACAGGAGTTGGTCTGCACTCTGGCTGTTTGTGTCTATCTGTTCTCTAGAAAGTTTAAATCTCCAGTGCAGTTCATGCCCACAGATGCTGGGCAAGAGAAGTGTCTTAGTTAACATTCACTGGCCAGAAGGACAGATGAAAGAATGTAGTTTTCCTGCTTAAAATCTTCCGGGTATTTATTTTAATGTCATAGTTAGCATCAAATCAAAACTCCTTCCATTGACCTGCAATGAGCTACATCATCTGGTATCCATTTACCTTCCACCTCTCTGAACTCCTTTTCTCTACTGTCAACTTCCTTCTTTTATTATTCCTGGTGCCTGGAAGGTTTTGCCCCAGGATATGACAAGCCCAGATCCTTCCCTTCATTCAGATCTCACCTCAATATTACCACTTTTCAGAGGCTTTCATCTAAATGTTACCACTTTTCAGAGGCTTTCATCTAAATGAAAGTACCACCACTGCCAGCCCCACCTCCATCACTATGCATTGAATGGCTCTACTTCTTTTACTTCATACCACTCATGTGGACTGCTGATTCCTACACAGACTACTGCAGTGGCCTGCTGACTGCACAAAGCAATAAAGGATATCATCACTTTGATGGAATTGTAGAAACTTCTTAGAAGGTGGAGGTCAGAGTGGAGTATTGAGATTTTAAGGGTCTAGTTTAAGCTGAATCTTTCAGCGTGGAGTCCTGACTGGAACTGGGCAGTTTGTGATATCTTAGTGTAGGATTGATGAACATAGCAAGGTGAGGGCTTTGCAGGGGCCTTGAAGAGTAAATAGATAAGTTGTGTTGTCCTGAGACATTAGTTGAAGAGTGTGTTGTTCAGATAAGTGGATTTTTCAGGAATCCTAAAACATACAGTAACATCGTTTGCAACTCCATATTTTGGACTGGAATTTTCTAGAATGTTGCTGTCACATTAATGAAGTGAAGTGAAAGTCGCTCAGTTGTGTCTGTTTGTGACCCCCTGGACTATACAGTACATGGAATTCTCCAGGCCAGAATACTGGAGTTGGTAGCTGTTCCCTTCTCCAGGGGATCTTCCCAACCCAAGGGTTGAACCCAGGTCTCCCTCATTGCAGGTGGATTCTTTACCAGCTGAGCCACAAAGGAAGCACTTGGGAAGGGAAGTAACAAGGGAAGTCACATTAATGCTGAGTGTCAGATAGTTGGATCATGTTAGTGTGAACAATAAGCTGTATGGCTGCAATGGTTTTGGTTCTTATTTATCACTGTATGAAATTATGTTTGTTTATTTACTTTTTCTCATTATCTGTCTCACCACCACCACCACCCAAACAAATATGATCTCACATGAAAGTAATTGCTCTATCCTATTCATTTCTGTGTCCATAATACTTAACTATGGGACCTGGTACTGATACTGTTTGTGAAATTTAAAGCAAAATCAGGACTTGACCTATGTTCAGAATCAGGGCCAGAAGGCTGAGCTTTAAATTATCAACTCCTCATTGAAGTGCAAGCAGCACCTCTCCTATTCAGCAGAAGGTGTTCAGTGGAAATGTGGATATTGTGCTTGGGCTAAGATGCTCACAGATTCTACAGAGATTCATTCAGTTACTCATTCACTTAATCAACAAGCATTCCTGGAATGCCTCTTGTGGGTCTACCTTGGTGCAGGGTGTTTACCATCATGCATCTGGTAGCTAATTGCTGTCTGCCAGGATGGAGGGGTCTGAGATTTGTTGCTTTTCCTCCCCTACGTGCTGAGCTGGGAATATTTGGATGCTTGATATAATCCAAATTTCAAAAGTATATAACTGACAATAAATCACACACATAAGTGTGTGTATGTGTAGACAAGGAATAAACCAAAATGCTGACAGCTCTGGGTGGTAAAATTATGGTTGGTTTTAATTTAATTTTTTATATTTTTCTGTACTTTTGACAGTGAATGTATTTTTTTTTTTTAGGATGATATTTGAAAATGTCACTTTCTTGTTTGAGGGTGGAGAGGGTAGGAGAGTTGCCAGATAAAAAGCATAATGCCTGGTTGGATTTGAATTTCAGATAAACAATAGAGTATTTTAGAGTAAGTATGTCTTTAATATCACATGGAGCTCAAGCTCAGTCACTCAGTCATGTCTAACTCTTTGCGACCCCATGGACTATAGCCCACCAGGCTCCTCTGTCTGTGGGATTATTTCAGCAAGAATCCTGGAGTGGGTTGCCATTTCCTTCTCCAGGAGATCTTCATGACCCAGGGATTGAGTCTGCTACAGCTCCTGCATTCTCCTAAAGAATCCTGCAGGTGGATTCTTTTCCACAGAGCCACCTAGGAAGCCCTATTAATATTGCATAGGACATACTTATACTAAAAGGTATTCACTATTTATCCAAAAGTCTCATTAAACTGGGTGTCCTGTTTTTATTTGTTAAATCTAAACCTGGCAGGTGGGGGCAACTCATCAGAGTCATATGGGGAGTCTTCAAATCTGTCCTCTGGCACTCACCTCAAACCAGATTCTAATGTGTCTACCTAACCTTACCCACCAACATTTAAGAGTTTGAAATCTCCTCCCAATGTTATCCCAGAAGCAAGGGGAGGAGGTCGGGGGTAATGCTGCAGTGGGGTGCTGTGGTTTGACAAGGATCCAAGGGGGTTTCAGTCACATCTATCCTGTTCACCATGGTGGAACTCACTGAATTCCACACTGTGAGGACAACTCTTTGGAAAGCTTCTAGGCCCTCCTGCGTTCTGGTGGGGCTGTTTTCATAATTTTAGTCCTCAAGGAGGAACCAGTAGACCCTGGATACTTGTGGGGCTTCTTTGCAGAAAAGAGGGAACTGGTTGGCGAGAAAGTTACCCAAGTTACTTGAGGACTCTGGCCTTGAAGATTCTGCTATGAATCTCTGGGTCGCCCACAGACCCTGGGACTGAGACAGAGGGGGGCCGCCTCCCGTGCATAAGTGTTTGACAAAGTCACCCACTAAAGGCCAGGAAGCCAACAGAGCTGTTCCAGCCTCTGTGAGACTCTTTCCTAGCTTCACCACTGTGGCCATGGGAGATGGCTTTTCTGCCAGAGGATGAACATGTCCAGAGAATAGACTTCTCAGGAAGGAAGTGTCTGGCACTGACCACCTACGAACTTGGCACCTCTGGAGAGATGTGAAGAATCTACAGCATTGTCCTTTGGGAAGACCTGTGCAAAAAGACCTGAAATAACCCCATGTGGCCACACCTCACAAAATAATATTGGAGATACAAAGAGCTAAACATTAGTCAGGATCTGTAAACATAGAGTTCAAAAAGCTGATAATTAACAAGGTGTAGGGCAAAGAGCAGTAGAGGAGAAACAGTAAGCTTTGAACAGTGTTCCAAACCCTCAAGGCCTCAGTTTTATTGTCTGCAGAATGGATGGGTTGAACAGGTAATAGAAAAGTAACTTCTAATTTTTGTTCTGGAAGTTTAATTTGGGGAGTTAATTAGGGTTCACTTTCTGAACTAGGAAAGCAGAATGATGACTCAGATAAATGCAATGTCATTTACTGAACCTTGTAGTATGGGAGGTGGGGGGGGGGCAGAGGGGATTAATGTTCTTCAGGTGTTTATTTGGTACTAGCCATTTTAGTACGTGTTTGATATCATTTCTACACTTTATAACAGTTCTTGGAGATTAGTATCTTTATCTTCATTTATAGCCAGGGAATTGGAGCCTTAGAGAGGTTAAGTGACTTTCTTGAGGGGCAAGTGCAAAGCCAGAATTTTTAACCAAGGTCATTTTCTGCTGAACCTGATGTCTTGTCCACCACACCATGTAGTCTTCCCTTGGCCACCTCTGCTGCTGAGCTGAAGCTGAAGTCACCTGCTCCTGAGCTCTCACAAGCACCATGTGTGGTACTAACGGGGTGGAGGTAGGCCCATCTAGAGAGAGTTCCTCCCCTTTCCACTGTGATTCATCAATGAACCCTGTAAATGAGGAATTGCCTACTGCTGACTTTGACTTATTAGGGACAGATGCCAGGGGTTATCTTCAAGGTCACCTTATGCTGCAAAATTCTCTTCCTACCAGTTGTCTAATATCTGAAATGCCTTGAACAACATCCAAAGCTTTTTATTACGGAGGAAAAGGGTATATTTTAAATATCCTATGTCTGACGCAGGATACAGTATGCTTGGGGCTGGTGCATGGGGATGACCCAGAGAGATGTTATGGGGAGGGAGGTGGGAGGGGGGTTCATGTTTGGGAACGCATGTAAGAATTAAAGATTTTAAAATTAAAAAAATTAAATAAAAAATTAAAGCAATAAAATCTTCAAATGCCAATTTTATTTCAAGCTTAAAATTAACAAACAAAATAAGAAAGAATAAAAAAAATAAATAAAATATCCTAGTATTCCCCTCCCCATTCCTCACTGAGAGAAGAAAAGTAGAAACTGCCTTTTCCCCCACTGACTGGTTTAATATCTTCTCAGGAATAGATTTTGACTGGGTTGGAAGAGATAGACGGGCATTTTTGCTTGAATTAAGACACTGGAAGAGAAAAAGAGATGCTGGGAAAGGAGAAGTCAGAAAGCCTTAACTGAAGTGGTTACTAGTGGAGACAGAAAAGTGGGGAGGGGCAAGTTCAGGGTAGCAGATTAAGAGACCCAAACTGCTATATATACAATGGATAAGCAACCAAGATACATTGTACAACATGGGGAAATATAGCCATTGTTTTACAATAACTTCAAATGGAGTATAATCTGGAAAAAGATTGAATTTGCTGCATTGTACACCTGAAAGTATTATAAATCAACTATACTTCAATTTAATAATGAAAATTAAAACCATTAAGAAATACTATTACACACCTATTAGATTACAATTAAATTGAAATTATAAAAACCAACCATACCAAGATTTAGTGAAAATGCAAAGGAACTGAAATTTTCATATACTGATGAGAATAAATGCAGAGTGCATCATGAGAAATGCTGGGCTGGATGAAGCACAAGCTGGAATCAAGATTGCCGGGAGAAATATCAATAACCTCAGATATGCAGATAACACCACCTTTACGGCAGAAAGTGAAGAGGAACTAAAAAGCCTCTTGCTGAAAGTGAAAGAGGAGAATGAAAAAGTTGGCTTAAAGCTCAACATTCAGAAAACGAAGATCATCGCATCAGTCCCATCACTTCATGGTAAATAGATGGAGAAACAGTGGAAGCAGTGGCAGACTTTATTTTTTTGGGTTCCAAAATCACTGCAGATGGTGACTGCAGCCATGAAATTAAAAGATGCTTGCTCCTTGGAAGGATAGTTATATTCAACCTAGACAGCATATTAAAAAGCAGAGACATTACTTTGCCCACAAAGATCCATCTAGTCAAGGCTATGGTTTTTCCAGTAGTCATGTATGGATTTGAGAGTTGCACTGTGAAGAAAGCTGATCATTGAAGAATTGATGCTTTTGAACTGTGATGTTGGAGAAGACTCTTGAGTGTCCCTTGGACTGCAAGGAGATCCAACCAGTCCATCCTAAAGGAGATCAGTCCTGGGTGTTGATTGGAAGGACTGATGCTGAAGCTGAAACTCCAATACTTTGGCCACCTGATGCATAGAGCTGACTCATTGGAAAAGACCCTGATGCTGGAAAAGATTGAAGGCAGGAGGAGAAGGGGATGACAGAGGGTGAGATAGTTGGATGGCATCACCAACTCGATGGACATGAGTTTGGGTAAACTCTGGGAGTTGGTGATGGACAGGGAGGCCTGGTGTGCTGCAGTCCATGGAGTTGCAAAGAGTCAGATGCAACTGAGGAACTGAACTGAGAAAATAAAATGGCGTAACCACTTTGGAAAGCATTTTTGCAGTTTCTTAAGAAATTAAACATATAGCAGCAATGTGATCCACGTATTTCATGTGTAAGCACTGACCCAAGAGAAAAAAGGAAGCACATGTTCATACAAAGGTGTACGAATGAATGTTCATAACAACTTTATTTGTAATTGCCCCAAACTGGAAACAACCCCAAGTGTCCTGACAGGTGAACTTATCAACATTGTGGTATATCCATACAACAGAATGCTACTCAGCAATTAAATGGAATGAATTTTGATACATGTACCAACACAGATGAAATTCAAAATAATTATGCTAAGTGTGAAATTCCAGACTGAGTTTCCATGCTGATTTGAAGTTCCAACAGCAACAAAAAGAATACATAGTCTACAATTCTATTAATATAAATTTTTAGAAAATGCAGACTAATATGTCCTGATAGAAAGCAGGTTAATGGCTACTTGGGAGAGAGGTGACAAGAGTGGAAGGGAGACATTATAAAGGGGTATGAAGAGACACGGAGATGATACATATGCTCAGTCCTGACTGCAATAGTGGTTTCATGGGTGTATACAGATGTCAAAACTTATAGAATTATGTACATTAAATATGTACAGTTATTGTTGTATGTCAGGCCTCAATAAAGCTGTTGAACATTTTTTAAAAAAGAAAAGTATTAACTGATTTTAGAGTAAATATTCAAGCACGCTTCCTTGAATACAGTGGTTGATCAAATGAATTACTTGCCTACTGTGGGTCCTGACCTTTTCAGGCCTCTAAAGGCACAAGAAAACATGATAACTAAAAAGACTGGAAATAACCAATAGTGAAGAATGTGGTTTGGCAGGAATAGAAACTTTATTTATTTGTATGAGCAGCTGCCATTTAAATGTCAGCCACTTCACCTGGGGGAAGCAAGTCACTTTGGAGTAGATTAGGGGAAAATGTGAGACCAAAAAGTGGTCAGCACCTGGAAACTTCTTTTGGTGTCTTGAGCTGAATTCCCCAGGAGCAGACTCTGAGAGAAAGCCATAAGGAAATGGTTGACTAGGGAAGTGTTTCCAGAAAGACAGGTGAGGATGTGAAAGAAGCAGGACAAGGAAAGGAGGAAAACCAAGTGTATGAGATGGCTTCACCCTGATCCTACAGGGGCCCCTGGGATTACTCATTACATGTCTCAATTGTCCAGTCTCAGGCAAGAGAACTGGGTTTTCTCTATTGGTAAAGGGCCTCTTTTTGAGGGGAATGCAGGATATAAATTCCCAGATGCTTCTAGGTCTGTGCAAATGCAAGCCATTTGGCTGTAGCATCAGGGCAGTCTCCGAAGAGCACAGGTGCCTTAACTATGCTGCCTCTCTCTCTACCTCTTGGAGCACAGAACTAGTCTCTGGATAGCAAGTGAGCAAATCAGTTGATCAGACCCAATCTCTTCCCTTTTGAAGAAAAGATAAACTGAGGTGGTCCTGAGTGAGCTTATTTATAGGAAAGAAAGCTCAAGTGAGAGGGAATTCACCATGAAGACAGGGGTTTGTAGATGCCTCTATTAAATGACCTACCTTAGCTTGGCATGACTGCTTCACTTTGGGGCTTTGACTAAATGTATGAAGAGGGCAGTTATAACCCCAGGAACTCAGAGGTGGAGCACATGTAGACAGACATGCCGCTGAGGTCAGAGGACAGTCAGTAGGCATCATGGCAGTAGAAGGCCGTGATGCATTGGCCTCAGAGAACCAGGACTTCTCAATGGTAACACAGTCTAACAGAGTCATGCATTGTAGTCATGCATGAATGCTTAGTCATGTCCTACTCTTTGCAACTCCATGGACTGTAGCCCACCAGGCTCCTCTGTCCATGAGAATATCCTGGCAAGAATCCTGGAGTAGGTTGCCATTCCCTTCTCCAGGGGACCCAGGGATCAAACCCACATCTCCTGTGGCTCCTGCCTTGGTAAAATAAAATAAAGACTAAAAAGGGAAATCTATTAATGGATTGATTAGATTTTGTAGTTCCTCCCTGTGGGAGGAAAGCTCAACTAACTAGACTATACACTGAAATTCTAGGATAATACTGCCAGGGGCTCCAAAATAAAGAAATACTACCTCCTACTGCTATGGACATAAGGGCTCAATATCTTAATTTAAGTTTTAAAAAAGTAGATCTGGTGGACTTCTGTTTTCTGGTCCAACATGTAATGAACTTGGAAGTTGTCATTCCTGTACTTATGACAATCAAGCTAAACCAAGTGAAAATCAACAACACTTCCTAGGTCCATCAGAGAATTGGAGTCACAGGAGAAATTTCTGCCCTGAAAACTGGAGCAACAGGCAAGTGGATTTAGACAGTCACAGCTGTTAGAACAGAAATCCTTCACTGCAGCCACCATTGGTAGGAATATTTTGAACTATACTGACAAATTGCTCCTGACTCAGTATAGACAAGCGTGACAGTTAAAAACTCTGAGAAAGCCCACTTTTAGGGAGGCTTCCACCCATTCATCACTTTTATCTCCAGGAGTCCTATAAGTTTGTCACTGTGAAGACTAGAAAGACATGCCTTCATGCTTCTAGCAGGGAGAGGGGAAGGGTAGCCATTTTGAAATATATCCAGAGCTCTTGTTCTCCTCAGCAAGGCCTACCCTCAAGGGAAACTAATTTACAAATGTCTAATCCACTGAGGTTTTACCAAAGCCTAACCACCTTGGGGAAAGGGAAATACCCAACTCATGTTCACTAAAAGACTAAAATCTAATTATAGGACTATAGAAAACTCTTCCCCCTCCCTCCACACACATACTGTACTACCACATCAATCCAGTTTCTGTGTAATAGTAGAACAGAAATTACAGCTAAAAGAACTGCAGACCTCAGATCCTATTTAAGAAGTCTGTAGGAAAACCCTCAAACAATGAGGGATACAAAAATAAGGACACTAGCGAAAATTTTAGTCTCTGACACCACAGTTACAGCAAATTTTGAAAACCACCTAACTCCTGGTCAGATATGTAAAACTTTATACTAAAGGCCTATGTAAATCAGTTCCTTTTATCCAGTATATCATGTCTGCTTTCAATTAAAAAAAAAAAAATTAGAAGGAAAGCTAAAGGGGAAAAAGTCCTGACAATCTGAAGAGATAAAACAAATATCAGAACCAGAAACAGACACAGCAGAGATTTGAATTAAAATAACTATGATTAATATGTGAAGGGTTTTAGTGGTAAAGTGGACATTGCATAAGAACAGATGGGTTATATTAGCAGAGATATTGAAGCTGTAAGTATCTAAAGGGAATACTGGTAATCAAAAACCGTGAAATAAATGAAGAATGCCTTTGTTGGGCTTATTAGCAGCCTGGACATGGTCATGGAAAATGTCAGTGAGCTTGTGAATAAAACTTCAAAAACTGAAAGTTTTGAAGGAGAAAAAAAGAAAAGAACTATGGGACTATTACAAAATATATAATAATGTACAATTTAATGGGAATACTAGATGGAGAAAAACAAGAGAAGAGGACAGAATAAATATTTGAAGTAGTGATGACTGAGAATTTCTAAATTAACAGCAGACACAAAGCCACAGATCTGGAAAGCTCAGAAAATGCCTAGTATGATAAATACCAAAGGGGAAAAAAACCCAACTATACCTAAACAAGACAAAGAAAAAATGTTGAAAGTGAAAGGCCAAAACAACTTACCAACACAGGAACAGAGGAGTAAGGATAAAAATTACATCAGACTTCTCTTCAGAAAGCATACAAGCAAGAAGAGAGAGTGAAGTATTTTAAATGTTAGTGGGAAAGAAGCCTACAAATCTAGAATTCTGTATCCCATGAAATCATTCATTAAAAGTAAAGGGGGAATAATAACTTTCTCAGACAAACAAATATTAAGGGAATTGATTGCCAGTAGTCCTGCCATGAAAGAAATATTAGAAGTTCTTCAGAGAGAGGGAGAATGACATAGGTCAGAAATTCAGGTCTACTTTTTAAAAAGGAGCATTAGAGGAGAAATAAAGTAAAATAAAATCTTTAATCTTTCTTATTCCTAATTGATCTAACAGATAACAGTTTGTTCAAAATAATAATAGTGACAATGTATTGAGTGTTATGTCTTAAGTATAAGTGAAATGAATGAAAGCAATATTAAATGGAACAGGAGGGAGGAATTGGAAATATGTTGTTTCAAGATATTTACACTCCATGCAAGTAATCAATTTAACAGTCAGTGGTCTAAATATACCAATTAAAAGACAGAGATTTCAGAGGGGATTTAACAGAAAAACAACACCCAACTATATGCTGTCAACAACAAAGTCAGACACAGATAGATTAAACGTAAAGGAATGGAGAAAGATAAAGCATGCTAATACTAATCAAAGGAAATCTGGAGTAGCCATATTGATTCCAGACAAAGCCAACTTCATAACAAGGGAACTTATCAGGGATAAAGAGGCATTGTATAATAAAAAAAGGGCTCAGTTCTCTAAAAAGACAAAACAATCCTTAACATTGCGTGTGGCTGCAATGCAATTCTGATGACTACCCCGGAGTTAGTGCAGACTTCACAACTGTAGGGCTCAGTTCTCCACAAAACTCCCCTCACTTCAGACACCAGCCACAAGCTCCAGGATTTCCAGGCCACTCACACTTCTTAACAACTGGATACAAATTCAGGGGCTCCCACTATCCTCCTAGGTTTGGTCATTTGATAGAATGACACACATCACTCAGGAAAGTACTTCACTTTTTATTAGAGTTTTATTTTGAAGGATACAAATAAGGATGAGCCAAATGAAGAGACATACATGATGAGGTCTGGGAAGGTCCCAAACATGAAGCTTTCTTATCCTCAAGACACATCACCCAGCATACCGAAGTATGACTGCCAACCAGAAGTTCACCCGAGCCTCGGCATCCAGAGTCTTCTCAGGGTTTCATTTTGTAGGCATGAATGGTTGAAACATTAGTCACAAGGCCAAACTCAGTCTCTAGCCAACCCCCCCTCACTTCCTGGAATATATAAAGTTATAGTAATTAAGTTAATGTGTTGGTGCCTCAAGGATAGACAAATAAATTGATGGAACTGAATGGGGCCATAAATAGACCTTTGCATGTATAGTCATTTGATTTATGAAAAAGGCCCTTTTTTTAAATTCAGTGGAGAACAGTTCACTCACTCAATAAATGATACTGGAATACATATCTGTATTGTTTTTTAAGAACCTTAATCATTATTCACACCAGCTACAAAAATTAATGCAACATATAAACTTGAAGCTGAAATTTTCTAGAGGAAAAAAGTGTGTCCATGCTAATGATCTTGGGATAGGTAAAGATTTTTTAAACAGGATACAAAAACCATTAATCATAAGAAGTTAATAAGCTGGAATTGTTTAAGAATTTTTAATCATCCAGAGACTTCATCAAGAAAACAAATATACCAAATATATTTGAATATAGACCTGAAAATAAATTTTTAAAAGACAAAAAGATTACAGTTTAAAACTAGTAAAAGATTTCAGCAAGCAATTTATAAAGGAGGATATCCAAATGACTAATAAGCATGTGGGAAAAGTACTAAGCAGTATTAATCATCAGGGAAATGAAAATGAAAACCACAGTAAAATAGCAGTTGATACTCATTAGAATGACTAAAATTGTAAAAACTGGAAATACCAAGTGTTGTCGAGGATATGGAGCCCCTGGAACTTTTATTTTGCTTGTTTTTGTTAAGTCTCTCAGTCATGCCCAACTCTTTTGTAATCTCATGGACTGTAGCCCACCAGGCTCCTCTCTGTCCATGGGATTTTCCAGGCAAGAATACTGGAATGGGTTTCCATTTCCTGCTCTAGGGGATCTTTTCAACTCAGGGATCAAGTGCACGTGTCCTGCATTGCAGGTGGATTCTTTTCCATTGAGCCACCAGGGAAGCCCTTACATTGCTTCAGTTCAGTTCAGTTCAGTAGCTCAGTCATGTCAGACTCTTTGTGACCCCATGAATCGCAGCACGCCAGGCCTCCCTGTCCATCATCAACTCCCAGAGTTCCCTCAAACTCATGTCCATCGAGTCGGTGCTGCCATCCAGCCAACTCATCCTCTGTCGTCCCCTTCTCCTCCTGCCTCCAATCCCTCCCAGAATCAGGGCTTATGGGAATGTAAATTAGTTTACATTGCTTGCGTGTGTGTGTGTGTGTGTGTGTGTGTGTGTTAGTCACTCAGTCATATCCAACTCTTTGTGACCGTATGGACTATAGCCTATAGCCAGGCTCCTCTGTCCATGGAGTTCCCCAGGCAAGAATACTGGAGTGGGTTGCCATTCCCTTCTCCAGAGGATCTTCCTGACTCAGGGATCAAAACCTGGTCTCCCACATTGCAGGCAGATTCTTTACCATCTGAGCCACCGGGGAAGACCTTGTATTGCTTATGGGAATGTAAATTAGTTTAAATAGTTTGTAAAACAGCTGAGTAGTAACCACTAAAGGTACATATACATTCCACTTTTAGGTGGAATTCAGTTCCAAAAGAATTAAGTAAATATGTCCACAAATAATGATATACAAGAATGTAGCCCCTTTATCACATCATAGCTCAAACACAGAAAACACCAAGTGTCCATCAGCTCTGCTGATGAATAAATCTATCATGGTATTTTCACTCAATGGAATATCTCAGCAAGAAGAAAATAACAAACTATGTACATGCAACAACATGAGTGAATTTCAAAGACTTATGTGAATGAAAGAAGACCAGAGATAGTACATATGCTTTCATTTCTTATGAGAAATTCAACAAGAGGCAAAACTACTTAATGAAGATAAAAGTTAGAATAGTGATTACATCTGGGTGGAGGAAGGTGACTGGGACAGGATTTCGAGGGAAATTCCATGTGATAAAAATGTTCTATACCTATATTTGTGTGTGTTTCAAGTACATAGACGTGTAAAAATTCATCAATCTGTATGCATAAAATTTGTTCCCTGTACTGTATGTAAATTATACTTCAAGTTTTGCAAAGAAGAAAAAAATTAGACCTGAATATTTGTAACTCGAGTTAGTGAAGGTATTCATGTCACTTATAAAGTCGAATGTCACACAAAGAATGGAACATTAAATAAATTATGATACATTCTTGCTGTAGAACATTGTGTACTCTTTATCTGTGAAGAATTTTTAATGACATGAAGAAGTGCTCAGGACACTGGGTTAAAAATGAAAGACTGGTATACAAAATTATGCCAAAATTTTTTCTTTCATTTTTATAATATTTGGAGATTTTTAAAGATGGTAACAAGCCAAAATATTAATAGTAGTTATATTTGTGGAATTAAAAATCATGGATGTGGTAAAACAGCTGCCAATCTCTGACGTTCAGCATATCTAGAGGTGATTAATATCTGTGCCCCTTCTCCTTATCTGGGTGGCTTTGGGACTCTTAGGCTAAAGAGTATGATGGCTATGACTCTCTGTGACTTCTACTGCTGATTCATAACAGGACTTAGACCATCTGCCTTGGTCTCTGGAAGAGCCCAAGTTGCCAGGTGTGAAATCCGACTATCCTGTGAGAAACCCAGGCTGCATGAAGAGGCCATGTTCAGGGTGTCCAGTCAGCAGCCCCACCTGGGCCCAACCATTAAGCTGTCCCAGCCTGAAAGCCACACATGTGAAGGAGGAAGCCTCTACCTGGAGATGGTTCCAACTCCCAGCCATGCAGTCTCCCTGCCTGAGTTTTCAGACATCTTGGAGCAACAAGAGAAACAGGCCATTCCCACGGTGCCCTGTCTGAATTCCAAAGAGTCTAGAAGAATAATAAAAGGGCTATTCTATGCCACTGACTTGGGGGTATTTTGTTATTCAAAGATAGATAAACAATATTTATTGTATTGTATCAACAATATTCAACTGGAACAGAGGTGGCATTTATTGTCTTTTTGAACTAATTAATAAGCAAAAAGTAAACAAAGCAAAGCACAGAGTCTCAATTATTTCTCTCAGTTGATCTTTCATTAGATCAGAAAAGAAGAAATGTCTCACCCCAAATGCCCTTCTACACAAAATGTGTCTGATACCTCCTACCTACCATCACCTTAGAGATGCCCAAGGATGAAGATTCTCAGGTAGAAAATGTTTGATGTGATGGGGACATGATTCCCTGCTCTTTCTCCCTAGGGCTAGCCAAAAGAGATGATGCATTTTCCAGTTCATGGGCTGCTTTTGAAAGCCTGTTGTTTACAAACTGAATTCATAACACACTGATTACATGTGACAATACCCTATTTGGTTATAAGTCCTTCCAATACAACTATAGTTAATCAGAATGTTTGAAAAAATTGGTTCTGCTTAGTGAAACCTTATTAATCAAGTGTTAATCCAAAACCCCCACGGTGGAAATCTTTCTAATATATTAGGGTAACGATAGCTGTTTCAACAAATAAACCCCAAGTTTATAGTGGTTTGGCTTCCCAAGCTGCTTAGTGGTAAAGAATCTGCCTGCCAATGAAGGAGATGCAGGTTCGATCCCTGGATCAGGAAAATCCTGTGGAGTAGGAAATGGCAATCCGCTCCAGTATTCTTGCCTGAGAAATCCCATGGACAGAGGAGACTGGTGGGCTACAGTCCATGGAGTTGCAAAAAGTCAGATACAACTGACTGACTAAGCAGCAACAACAGGAACCTAATACACTTATCAAGCATTCTTGCACATGTCACAGTACAGGAAAGGAGATCCGGTTAGCTATCCAGAAATCCACCCTCTGCCATCTTTAACATGTGGCTTCCAAAGTCACCTTGGCAATTTTCTCCATTTCATCCAATCAGAAGACAGGAAAGAACACAGGACAGGGCTTATGGCGAGTTTTATGGTCCAAGCCTGGACACATTTTAGTCACATGGCCTCCCCTAAGTACAAGGGAGCTTTAGGAAAGTAATCTGTGAGCCCAGAAAGAAGGGGAAACACATTTTGATGAACATAAAGCTGTCTTTGCCACATGACTGTATGTTCATAGATGGATGAACAAAATTGAATCTTCTTTCAAGAAAATCTGGCAGAGCCCCTGGGTTATGTCCATCACTCAAGAGCTCAGTGAGCAAAGAAGATTAGCAAGACGTCATTCTGACTTTACAGGTTATCTTTATTCAGTGTATTATTGTCATTCATCTATATATGTTTAAAATAAAATTTCAAAACCTTAAAGACATACTGAGATTCATATATGTTTTCTAATACTCACAACACTCTTTGAGATTATGTTTTTACCCCGTCCCTCCCATATTTGGCATATAAAGAAATGTGTCTTGGAAAACTGGGTAGCTTGCCCCAAGTGCTGAGGTGAAAACTCTAATCCAGTTTCTCATATCTCCTTGGGCCTTTCCACTTCAGTGCAAGCCTGCCCAGTTTACAACTACCAGCATCCAGGTCTCTGCTTGAGGGCTTTCTCTTGCTGCTGGAGGAACTAACCCTTACCCAATGACAGGAACTGCAGCATGAATATCCCAACTCTTGTCCCTGGGGGTGAGGGTGACTCTGAAACACAATTTACCCTGGCTCACGGGGCTCCCCAATAGGATCAAGCTCTCCCCTCTGGTGATTTGCTTGATAATGCACACTTCATTGGCTGCCTTCCCTTCCCTGACTCACTTTCCTGCTCCCCTGCTGGTATTTCCTTCACTTCCCTAATAGACCATTTGCACATAAATCTTTGTTTTAGGGTATGTTTCTGGGGAAACTCAAACTAACACAATCACATTTCTCAGAAACAATATTTTAAAAATTTCCTGGCCTTCATTACCATTTGCTGGTTTAGCCATTGGGTATGATCTTAATATTAGTCTCCTGATTAGCTGGATAGAAATGAAATAAAAATCTCTTTCCTTGACAAAAACATAAATTTAAAAAAAAGGCAACTTTTTACTCTTTTAGTTTTTATTAATGTTGAATAGAAATTATTTTTACAACTGACCTTTTTATTGAGATATGATTCAGATTGCTATAAAATTCACCAATTTAAAATGTATGATTCAGTGACCTTTAGTATATTCAGAGAGTTGTGTAACTATCACCACTGTGTAATCCCAGAGCATTTTCACACAGTAGAGAAAAACCATAGCTGTTAGCAGTCACTCCCCATTTGCCCTGACCCTTAGTCCCTGGCAACCATTGACCTACTTTTTGTCTCAATGGATTTTCCTATCCTTGACATTTCATGTAAATGAAATCATCCAGTATGTGGCCTTTTGTATCAAGCTTTTTTCTCTTACATACTGTTTTCAAGGTTCTTGAATATTGTAGCACTCCTTTCATGGCTAAATAATATTCCATTGTATATTACATACCATATATTTCTCTGGATATCAGTGCACATTTGGGTTGTTTCCATTTTTAGCTATTGTAAATAGTGCTGCTATGAACATTCATGTACAAGTTTTTGGTTGAAAATCTGTTTTCAATTTTCTTGGGTATATATCTAGTAATGGAATTGCTGGAGTAAACTCTGTTAAACTCTGGTTAAACTCTGTTTGACCTTTTGAGAACTTGTCACACTGTTTTCCAAGTTGGCTGCACCATTTAACATTGTCAGCAGTAATGCAGGAGGATTTCAGTTTCTCCACATCCTTGCCAATACTTATTTTCCTTTTTTCTTTGAAATAATATCTCATTGTGGTTTTAATTTACATTCTGCTAATGATTAATGATGTTAAGCACTTTTTTCAAGTGCTTATTGTTTATATATATATATAGTCTTTTTTTTTAAATTTAATTTTATTTTATTTTTGGCTCCTGGAAAGGGACTTGAACCCTGGGCCCTCAGATTAAAGTGTGATGCTCTGCCAGTTGAGGTATCAGGCTATTTGTATATCTTTTTGAAGAAATGTCTATTCATTAAAATTGGGTTGTCTTTTTATTGTTGAGTTATATGGGTTCTTTTTATAGTTTGGATACTAGACTCATCAAATATTTTGACTTGCAAATATTTTCTCTCATCATTTGAGTTGTAGTTTTACTTTTTTGATAAGTTTTATAGTTTTATTCTTACATTTAGATCTGTGATCCACTTTGAATTAATTTTTATGTATAGTATGAGATAGTGGTCCAAATTCACTATTTTGCATATGGATATTCAATTGTCCTAGTACTATTTGTTAATAAACCTATTTTTTCCCCCAATGAATAGTTTTGGTACCCTGTCAGAAATCAATTGACATATAAATGTATAGGTTTATTTCTAGACTTTCAGTTCTGTTCCCTTGATCTATGTTTCTATCTTTATACCATACCCTCTTAATTACTATAGCTTTGTAGAAAATTTTAAAATCAAAAAGTATGAGTCCTCCAACTTTGTTCTCTTTTAAGATTGTTTTGACTAAGTCCTTTGTATTTCCATATGAGTTTTGGGATCAATTTCTTCATTTCTGCAAAAAGTTGGGATTTTGACAGAGGTTGCATTGTACCTATTAATCATTTTGGGGAATATTGCCATCTTTACAATACTAAGTCTTCCAGTACATAAATAAAAAGTGTCTTTCCACATATTTAGCTCTTTTTAAATTTCTTTCAGTAATGTTTTGTAGTTCTCAATATATATCTTGTGTATATCTATATATTTTTTTGATTAAATTTATTGCTAAATGTTTTATTTTTATTGCTATTGTGAAAGGAATTTTCTTAATTCCATTTTAAGATTTTTTTCACTGCTGATATACAACAGACTTTTTAATATTGACCTTATAGTCTACAACCTTGCTGAACTCATTTATTAGCTCTAATAGTTTTTTTTTTTTCTTTTTGGCCTGGATTCTTTAAACTTTTCACTGTTTAATATCATGTCACATGCTGATAGAGGTAGTTTTATTTTCTTTTTCCTACTGGATGCCTCTATTTTCTTTCTCTTGCCTGATTTCACTTGCCAGAATTTCTAGTACACTGTTGAATGGAAGTTGTAAGAGCAGGCATCCTTGTCTTTTTCGTGATCTTAAGATGAAGGGTTTCAGTCTTTTACCATTAAATATGATATAAGCTGTGGATTTTTGTAGGTAACCCCTTATTAAGCTAAGGAAGTTCCCTTCTTCAAACAACTGACCTTTTGAGGAAAAAAAAAATCCTCTACTTTTCTAAATAGGGAAAAATGACCATCAAGGTATAAACATTAGAGGAAAAAAACAAAAACAAAAACAGATTTCTTATGATTTTCAAGTCCAGAAAGCCCAGGGAAACGTGATTTCTTGCTCTTCCAGGAGACTTCAGTTGGAAGTGAGTTGGTTTTATGAGTGTTCCTAAACTAACCTGGACATCATAGCTTTTTCACTGGCCTGGACTTCAGTTTTTCACTCTGTAACTAAAAAGTATCTAGTTTATTTAAAGAGTGAGAAAGGTTACTAAAGCAATACTGCAGGGGTGTATTTAAGTTTTGTTGTGAATCCAATGGAGATATTGATGCATTGTAAGCATTCAGTAAGTGTTTGTCAATGAATGAATGAACAAACTTTGAATGGAATTTAGGATTTTTAGAATGTTGTATTAGAAATCCTCTAAAGCTTCTCCTACTTTTAATACCTTCACGTTATTGAGGATATTATGCTTTGTCCTTAGCCACCTCAATTGTGTCCAACTCTTTGCAACCCTTTGGACTGTAGCCCACCAGGCTCCTCTGTTCTCGGGATTCTCCAGGCAAGAATACTGAAGTGGTTTGCGGCCCTCCTCCAGGGGATCTTCCTGACCCAGGGATCGAACCCATGTCTCTTATGTCTCCTGTACTGGTAGGCGAGTTCTTTACTGCTCGTGCCACCTGGGAAGCCCTATTGAGGATATACCTTCATGTTTTTGAGGATATTTAAGTCTGAGTGCCTCTGAGGCTTTCCTATCTGTGAGTCAGAGGCACGGCCAGGATACAACTGGAATGCCCTAATTCCTCCTATGGGCTCTCCAGCATGTACCGTCCTATCCAAGAAAGGCTGAGTCTGCCGCACTGCCAAAAAACCCATTATTAGAATTTTATTCCTTTAACTCAGAGATTCCTGAAAGACTGCAGGAACACTTCAGGCCAGGACATGGAGGGAAGGGAATCCAGATGAGAATCATGTTGAATGCTTAGGAGGCATCTCATTATGGGCACAGGCTTCAGATGAGGACAGAGCTGAGCTGGAGTCCCAGTTTCATCCCCATGCTTGTTGTGTGACTTTGGGTTAGATACTTCATGTTAAGAAACTTAACTTTTTGTAAGATTTTTCATTTATAAAATGGGAATAATACTTCACAGAATTATTAAGATGATGAATACGATTCCATATTTAAAACATTTAGCAAAGTAGGAGAAAGGAGACCTTGGATTTTCTTTTTTAGAACTGCTCCCTGGCTCCAGACTGTTAGGCTCATGGATCAGGGAGTGGGACCCAGGAGTAGGTACTAGAAGCCACCCAAGCTGAGGTCCACACAGGCCTGTTTGCCCTGAGGGACTTCTGCAGTAGGTATCAGAGCCAGGGAAACTGCAGGCAGAGCCAGAGGCAGAGGTGGGCCAAAAAAAAAAAAAAACAACCCAGAGAACATTTTTCAAAAGAGTCAGGAGGGATGCAGAGAAGGGGAAAAGTGATGTGGCCTTTAGAACCAGATGGGAGGAAAAAGAGAATCCAGTAGCTCTCCTGAAGATGGACGTTCCGCCTTCTGAGTTCTTTTAAACCAAGAAAAATATTAGCAAAGAAGGTCCACATCAACACACAGCAGGCTCTCTGGGTTTCTGTTTTTCTTCCTTAATTTCTACATTACATAATTTTATACACACTGCAGGGGGAAATCAAGTTAATGTTGATTTTGACTTATATAATCATTTTTTCACTGGCACTTGCCTGGCTCTGGAGGCTTGCTTAAGAAGCTGGCTCATGGCTAAGCCTGGCTTCGGGTTCTTGGAAGGCCTTATACCACCATTTACTTACTGAACACAGAGTTAGGACTCACCTCTTCTTCTCCAGCAGGCCATGGCTTTTGATACCAAACCCTGCCTTGGGTTTCTTTCTTTCTTTCTTTCTCCCTCTCTCTTTTTCTTTCTTTCCCTACCTTGGGTTTTCATATGATACAGGTGCCTGTAAGTCTGAGAGAGGTCCTCCAAACCTAGTGATTGGAAATTACACTGGCCTCATGCTAACACCCAGTTAAATAGTATTACAGTTACAGAAATGTGTTGGGGAGGATTCTGAATCTGCATCATGTCTCAGTGGGGAAAATTTGTGATTGGCTTGCAATATTGATTTTAGGAATAGGCAAGGAATTACAAGTTTCGGTCACGATTGGTCAGACTTTGACTACAAGAAAAATGCTTACAGAATCAACACGTATATATGTCTTTTGTTCCATTTAGAAGAGGAGAGAAACGAAGTTTTAGACTCATTTAATCCTCAGGTTCCAAGGTAACAGGTGATAATGTTCAGGGTAAACCCAATCAATTCCTGGAAGAAGGACTTTGGGGAGAAAGGTCACAGGGCTGTGTTCTCTCTAACCTGGAAGAAAAGGTCTCTTATTTCTATTTCATTTCTAAAAACGTCTAGTGAAAATACAAGCTGTTTCTCTATTTCTTGAATTTTGAAAAGCCTATCATGTTTCCTTGTTTTTTTTTTTTATTGTGACAAAATATACCTAATGTAAAATTAAACACCTTGACCATTTTTTCAGTGTACAGTTCGGTGGCATTCACTACATTTGTGGTGTTCTGAACCATCACCAGAACTTTTCATCCTTCTCCAGAACTTTTTCATCTTCCTACTCTGAAACTGCATACCCATCAAATGGTAACTGCCTGTTTCCTCTCCAGCAAGCCACTGGCAACCACTATTCTACTTTCTGTTTTTATGAACTTGACTACTCTAGGTACTTCACAGAAGGTGGAATTTGTCCTTTTGTGACTATCTTCTGTCATTTAGTATAGTCTTTAAGGTTCATCCACGTTGTAGTATGTGTCAGAATGTCCTTCCTTTTTAAGGCTGAATAATTCCACTGTCCATATGTACACACTACATTTTGTTTACCCATTATCTGTCAATGACATTTGAATTGCTTCCACTTTATAGCTGGTATTAATAATGTGCTATGAACATGGCACACTAGAACAAATATCTATTAGAATTCTTGCTCTCAGTTCTTTTTGATATGTATTCAGATATGGAATTGCTGGTTCATTTGATTAATTTTTTGAGGAACTAACATATTGTTTTCCCCAGTGGCTATAGCATTTTACATTCCCACCAATAGAGCGCAAGGGTTCCAGTTTCTCACCAACACTTGTTTTGGGTTTTTATTTTTCTGTTTTTCTTTAAACAATAACCATCCTAATGGATCTTTTTGGGTTTTCAAGATTATGCTAGCTGTTCCCAAAGGTTTATGGGAAATTCTATGCAATAGAATCTCTTCATAGAGGATTTTTCTTCCCCTTAATTTTCAAAGTGGGGCTTCCCAGGTGGCACAGTGGTAAAGAATCCACCTGCCAATGCAGGAGATGCAAGAGACAGGTTCAATTCCTGAATGGGGAATATCCCCTGGTGTAAGGAAATGGCAACCTGCTCCAGTATTCTTATGTGGAAAATTCCATGGACAAAGGAGCCTAGTGGGCTATAGTCTATGGGGTCACAGTCAGACACGACTGAGTGACTGAGCACATAACACAATTCTCAAAATATCACTATTCTTTTTTTTTTTTTTTCAAAATATCACTATTCTTTAGGTAAAGCACTAGGTGGAGTACACCACATTTTAAAAATATATACTTAAACAAAAATTTTTCCCCAATAGTGCTGTGTGATCAGACAATTGTACCAACTTTTAAGAATAGACATAAAGAATGACTTTGATATAATTGCCTGTGTCTCCCAAGTCCCTTCAAAGCTCTGGAGGAAATGCTGCCTTTGAGGAGGTTTTCTAAAGGCAGAGCTGGGCGTGGTAGTTCAGAGGTAATGGGCATTGACCACCCTCCCCGCCAGAGCAGGGAACCTTGGTTTGACCATGACCCAAGCATTTATGGGGCAACTTCTTGTCCAAAATACTGGGCTTTTGGACAAAGATGTGTAAGACATGCTCTCTGTCTATTAGATTGGATCACAAGTTGTATCTGAACAGTGTAGTCCAGGTTGCTGGAGAGAACATAAGTGCTCTGGGATCCTGATGGTGCTCCTTGGGGCTGTGGTCCTCTGGGAAGCCTTCCTGCGGGTGACTGGACACGTCCGGGCTGGGTAGGTCTGAGGGGGTGGGACATGAGGGGTTGTGATGTGACGAACATTGCTGGGGGGAGGAAGAGCCTGAGGAGAGGGAGGAGGGAACACATCTAAGTTATCCACAGCCTCATTTTAGGGTGCCCTACAGTCACTAAGAGGATCTTTCGCCTTATCTTTTTATTCAAGGGGGAGGTTTTTGAGCAGAAGAGTGACACCATCAAACTGCTGCTCCATGAGGCTTGTTCTAGGAACAGGCTGTGGGTCAGAAAGTGGAGAGAGCAGATAGGAGGGCCCTTGTACTCTGTGACAGAAGGCTCTAAACTTAAAACGAGGCTGGCAGTAACACTAAGGGATTCCCATAAATACACTTTTAAAAAAATATGTTTACTTTCTGTCCCAATACCCTCTGTCCTTAGGGCTGTCCCCTGATGAGCCAGTGCAGCTGTGTGCAGTCAGCCCTGCCTTCTTCTCTTCACACTGACTTCTCCTCCTTTCTTGCCAGCAAACCCCACATTGTGCCAGGGTCAGGTCCATGGCCAACCTGGAAGATAACGAAAATTAGCCTTTCTAATCTAGATGCTCCTGTAATGAGACTCTGGACTGACACAGAAATCCTGCCCGTATTTTGGCTTTAGCCAAAGGGGAAAAGTCAAAAATTGTAATAACTAAAGAAGAAAATAAAAACCATAATCTCTCTCATCAGGAGTACTGAGTACGTTTTACTAAGGTAACAAACAGTTACCATTATCAGTGGTTTAAAACCATTGGTCCTTTTTTTCTACAAGCTGCATAGTCTCATGTTAGAAGGTTGCCTAGCGCGCTGCAGTCCACGGGGTTGCAAAGAGTCGGACAAGATCGAGTGATTGAACAACAACAACACATTATTGTTGTCCCAGAAACATATCATATTCTTTATAAAGAATACCCCTTCTAAAAAACTGAAAAAGATGATATTGAAAAATAGATAAAAGTATAATATTTTCTGCCTGCCTTCCTGGATTGGCTTGCACAGCCATCTACTTCCTCATTCTCTCCTTTGACTATGACTAGGCTTGATTGTACCCACTCTGGTTCCAATGGGCCATGAAAACCCGGAGTCTTGGCCCATGAGGATGCCATCATGGACTTGGAGCTTGCCAACTTGGAAGCATACAGGCTGTGAGGACCACTCCAGGTATCCAGGCAGAAGGCTGGGATGAGACTGGCTCCTCCTTCCCGCTAAGCACAAAGGTGACAGCTCAGAGGGGCTTATCCTGACTCATCTCTTTTCAAGCAGTTCCCTCACCCCAGGCATGCTCTCTTCCATTACCTAGTCCTATTTTCTTCTTCAGAGCTCCTGTCCCGTTCTGAAGTTATCCAGTTTCTTTATGCTTGTCTTATTTACTGCCTGTCTTCCTCATTAGGATATAAGACGTTGTCTATTTTATTCGCAGTGGTATTTCCACTGATTAAGCTAATGCCTGGTACAGAGGAGGTGCTCAGTAGACATGTATGGGAAAAACAAGCTATCAGATGTTCACTCTTACATACTATGGGCTGTAAGGCATCAATAAATAGCAGGAGATTGAAATCCAGAGCTTAACTAAGCAAGTATTCCATCTCCTACTCCTTTCCACACACTTCCATTTTCAAGATGAGGAAACTGAAGAGAGATTAGGAGAACATCCAAGAACACACCCAAGACAGGACAGAGGGCCCCCCCGCCCCGGCCCTGCCGCATTCGCTATGTGACACACAGTGATCACACCCTAGTGCCTTATCCCACTGGGAAAGAATGAGAGAATCTTCTCTGTGGGTTCAATAGGTTCAGTTCAGTTGAGTTCCTCAGTTGTGTCTGACTCTTTGCGACCCCATGGACTGCAGCACACCAGGCTTCCCTATCCATCACCAACTCTCCAAGCTTGCTCAAACTCATGTCCATCGAGTCAGTGATGCCATCCAACCCTCTCATCCTCTTCTGTCCCCTTCTCCTCCTGCCTTCAATCTTTCCCAGCTTCAGGGTCTTTTCCAATGAGTCAGTTCTTTGCATCAGGTGGTCAAAGTATTGGAACTTCAACTTCAGCATCAATCCTTCCAATGAATATTCAGGACTAATTTCTTATAGGATTGACTGGTTTGATTTCCTTGCAGTCCAAGGGACTCTCAAGAGTTTTCTCCAACACCACAGTTCAAAAGCATCAATTCTTAAGCCCTCAGCCTTCTTTATGGTCCAAGTCTCACATACATAGATGACTACTGGAAAAACCATAGCTTTGACTATTACAGACCTTTGTCAGCAAAATAGGTTTGTCATCAACTGAGTAGCTTTATTAGCCCCATTTTATACCTATGGAGACAGAGACCAGAAAAGTTAAGCAAATAGTTTATCCAGATAAACCACAGTACTGCAATTCAAAGTCAAATCTTTCAATTCCAAGCACTTTCCACTGTATCAGACCTATTTCCTCTCATGACCAAGTGTGTCAGTTAGTAATGAATTTGACTGCAAATAACAGAACATCCAAAGGGCTTCCATAGCGGCTCAGCATTAAAGAATCCACCTGCAATGCAGGAGATGCCAGTTTAATCCCTGGGTTAGGAAGAACCCCTGGAGAAGGAAGTGGCAACCCACTCTAGTATGTCCATGGGGTTGCAAAGAGTCAGACACGACTTAGTAAACTAAACAAAGACAAAACTTCCAATTAGTAGCAGCTTCCTGGTGGCTTGGATGGTAAAGAATCTGCCTGCAGTGCATGAGATCTGGATTCAGTCTCTAGGTCGGGAAGATCCCCTGGAGAAGGAAATGGCTACCCTCTCCAGCATTCTTGCCTGGAGAATTCCATGGACAGAGGAGCCTGGCAGGCTGTAGTCCATGGGGTCGCAAACAGTCAGACACGACTGAGCGACTAACACATACACAGTAGCAGTTTAAACAAATGGGAAGCTTATTTTTCTCACACAACAAAAACTCTGGATATGGGTAATCAGAGCTGGTGCACTGGCCCACCCATGTCTTTGGAGACTCAGGTTCTTTATTTCCTAAACTCTGCTCTTCGAAACATTTTGGCTTCATCCTCATGCATGTTGCCACTGGTTATAAGATGCCGACTTCCCTTTAAGGCTCAGGACCCTGTCTCCAAATGAAGAAGTTCCCCTCCCCCCCAGAAATGAACCAGTTCATAAGCCCTTGTTTCACCTTTTACACTGTTTGCCTCTCCATAGCCTTCTCAGAATAGAACCTCATCACTTTAGTTTCCCACGATCTGAGCTGAAACTGATCTCTTATTGCTGTTTAATTTGCATGTCTTTACTTATGAGTAATGTTGAGAATATTTTCATATCTACTGACTACTTTTTATTTCACTTTTAATAATTGACCACTGATCTGCATTGTTCATCATTTTTCTATTTTATTTGCATGAGCTTTTTAAGAATGAAAGAAGTTAGCCCCTTTCCAGTCATATATGTTAAATATTTCCCCAACTGTCATTTGTCTTTCCTCTTGACTTATGGTACATTTTATTTTAAAAAATCATAAGTTTTAATATGGTAAAATTTCTCAGTCTTTTCCTTTGTGATCTCTGGGTTTTTGTTCCTTCTTCCAAAAGCTTTCTCAATTCCTGCTATATAGGCTTTAGCCATTTATTCTTCCAGAAATTTTATAGTTTCTTTCTTACATTTTAATCTTTGATCCATCTTGTATTGATGCTGGTGTAATAAATGAGGTAGGGATTTAACTTTTTATTTTCTCTAATCAGCTCCAACACCATTTATTCACAAATCACCTTTTCCTCACTTTTTGAAGAGTTACCATTTCTTATATTAAGCTGTTTTATGAATTAAGTTTGGTTTATGGATTATTTTAAAATGTTTAAAGTTTAATTTACTTAAGCTAAATATATATATATATATATATATATATATATATATATATATATACACACACACATACAGTTCACCTATTTCTTCCACCCCTCCACTCCCTACCTCTTGCAGCCACCTATCTGTTCTCTGTATCTATGAGCTTGTATTTTTGTTTGCTTGTTTGTGTTTTAGATTCCACATATAAGAGAGATTGTACCATAATTGTCCTTATTTGACTTACTTCACTTATCATGATGCCCTCAAGGTTCATCCACGTTGTTTTCAGTAAACATAGGGGTGCATAGAGCTTTTCCAATTAGTGTTTTCATGTTCTTCAGATAAATATTCAGAAGTGGAATTGTTGGGCTGTATGGTAGTTTTATTTTTAATATTTTTGAGGAAAGTTCATATTGTTTTCCATGGTGTCTGTACCAATTCACATTCCCATAAACAGCGAGCAAAGTCCACATCTTCACCATCACTTGTTACTTCTTGCTTTTTGATAATAGCCATTCCAACAGGTGTGAGGTGATATCTCATTATGAGTTTTTAATTTTCATTTTCCTAATAATGATGTTGAGCATCTTTTCATGTACCTCTTGGTCATCTGTTTGACTCCTTTCAAAAAAAATCTATTCACAGCTTTGCCCATATTTTAATTGGAATATTTTTGTTTGTTCTGTTTGTTTTTTGCTGTTGAGTTGAAATGAACTCTTTATATGTTTTGGCTATTATTCTCTTATCAGATATATTTGCATATATATTCTCACATTTGGAAGGTTGTGTATTCATTTTGTTAATGGTTTCCTTTGAGGGGTAGAAGTGTTTTAATTTGATATTTGTTTATTTTCACTATTGCTTTTGTTTTTGGTGTCAGATTTAAAAAATCATCACCAAGATCTGTGTCAAGGAGCTTACTGCATAGGCATTTTATGGTTTTAGGTCTTATTTTCAAGTCTTTAATCCATTTTGAGTTAGTTTTTGTGTATAGTGTGAGATAGTGGTCCAGTTTCATTCTTTTGCACATGACTGTCCAGCTTCCCTGACATTATTAAGGGGCCTATGCCTTCTCAGGTGGCTCAGTAGTGAAGAATCTGCCTGCCACTGCAGGAGACACAAAAGATGTGGGTTTGATCCCTGGGTCAGAAAGATCCCCTGGAGTAGGAAATGGAAACCCACTCCAGTATTCATTCCTGGAAAATTCCATGGACAGAGGAGTCTAGTGGGCTACAGTCAATAGGGTTACAAAGAATAAAACACAACTGAAAGACCAAGCATACTTACATCTTTTCCACATTGTATATTCTTTTTTTTTAATTTATTTATTTTAATTGGAGGCTAATTACTTCACAATATTGTAGTGGTTTTTGCCATACATTGACATGAATCAGCCATGGGTGTACATGTGTCCCTCATCCTGAACCCCCCTCCCACCTCCCTCCTCATCCCATCCCTCTGGTTGTCCCAGTGCACCAGCTTTGAGTGCCCTGTTTCATGTATAGAACTTGAACTGGTGTTCTATTTCACATATGGTAATATACATGTTTCAATGCTATTCTCTCATTATCCCATCCTCACCTTTTGAACCCAGAGTCCAAAAGTCTGTTCTTTATATCTGTGTCTCTTTTGCTGTCTCACATATATGGTCATCAGTCCCATCTTTCTAAATTCCATATATATGTGTTAATATACTGTATTGATCTTTTTCTTTCTGACTTACTTCACTCTGTATAATAGGTTCCAGTTTCATCCATCTCATTAGAACTGATTCAAATGTGTTCTTAAAAAAAAAAAATGCATTCTTTTTAATAGCTGAGTAATATTCCATTGTGTATATGTACCACAGCTTTCTTATCCATTCATCTGCTGATGAACATCTAGGTTACTTCCATGTCCTAGCTATTATAAACAGTGCTGTGATGAACATTGGGGTACATGTGTCTCTTTCAATTCTGGTTTCCTCGGTGTGTTTGCCCAAAGTGGGATTGCTGACTCATAAGGCAGTTTTATTTCCTGTTTTTTAAGGAATCTCCACATTGTCCTCCATAGTGGCTGTACTAGTTTGCATTCCCACCAACAGTTTAAGAGGGTTCCCTTTTCTCCGCACCCTCTCCAGCATTAATTGTTTGTAGACTTTTTGATAGCGGCCATTCTGACAGTGTGAGATGATACCTCATTGTGGTTTTGATTTGCATTTCTCTGATAATGAGTGATGTTGGGAGTCTTTTCATGTGCTTGTTAGCCTTCTGTATGTCTTCTTTGGAGAAATGTCTGTTTAGTTCTTTGGCCCTTTTTTTGATTGAGTCATTTATGTTTCTGGTTTGGGGCTGCATGAGCTGCTTGTATATTTTTGAGATTAATTCTTTGTCAGTTGCTTCATTTGCTATTATTTTCTCCCATTCTGAAGGCTGTCTTATCACCTTGCTTATAGTTTCCTTCATTGTGCAAAAGCTTTTAAGTTTAATTAGGTCCCATTTGTTTATTTTTACTTTTGTTTTCATTACTCTGGTAGGTGGGTCATAGAGGATCCTGCTGTAATTTATGTCAGAGAGAGTTTTGCCTATGTTTTCCCCTAAGAATTTTATAGTTTCTGGTCTGACATTTATATCTTTAATCCATGTTAGTTTATTGTTGTATAGGGTGTTAGAAAGTGTTCTAGTTTCATTCTTTTACAGGTGGTTGACCAGTTTCCCCAGCACCACTTGTTAAACAGATTGTCTTTTCTTCATTGTATATTCTTGCCTCCTTTGTTCAAGAATAGGTGTCCATAGGTGCATGGATTTAGGTGCCCAGATTTGGGTGCCCATAGGTGCCCAGATCTCTGGGCTTTCTGTTTTGTTCTATTGATCTATATTTATGTCTTTGTGCCAGTACCATTCTGTCTCGATGACTGTAGCTTCATAGTATAGTCTGAAGTCACGCAGATTGATTCCTCCATTTCCATTCTTCTTTCTCAAGATTGCTTTGGCTATTCAAGGTTTTCTTTTTTTGTATTTCCATACAAATTGTGAAATTATTTGTTCTAGTTCTGTGAAAAATACCATTGGTAGCTTGATAGAGATTGCAATGAATCTATAGATCACTTTGGGGAGTATACTCATTTTCACTATATTGATTCTTCTGATTGTATATTCTTGTATCCAATATCCACATTGTATATTCTTGGCTGCTTGTAGTAAATCAATTGACCATATATGTGTGGATTTATTTCTGGTCTCTCAGTTTTGTTCCATTGATCTATGTGTATATTTTTATGCAAATTCCATATTTTTTTTAATCACTATAACTTTGTAATATAGTTTGAAATCAGGGAGCATGCTACCTCCAGCTTTGATTTTCTTTCTCAGTATTGCTTTGGCTATTTGGAGTCTTTTATGCTTCCATACAACTTTTAATATTGTCTATTCTATTTCTGAGAAAAATACTATTGAAATTTTGATAGAAATTTCACTGAATCTAAAGATTGCTTTAGCAATATTAATTCCCCCAATCTGTGAGGACTGAATATTTTTCCACTTATTTGTGTCTTCAATTTCTTTCATTAATAGCTTGTAGCTTTCAACATATTGGTCTTTTATTGGCTTAAATTTACTCCTAGGAATTTTATTCTTTTGATGTATTTATGAAAGATTATTTTCTTATTCCTGTTTCTGATATTTGTTATCAGTGTAGAGAAATGCAACAAATTTTGGGATATTGATTTTGTTTCCTACAACTTTGCTGAATTCATTTTTCAGTTCTAACAGTTTTTTGATGGATTCTTTAAGGTTTTCCATATTTGATATCAGATTGCCTGCAAATAGCAAGTTTTCCTTTTTCCTATTTCTTTGTCTTATCTAATTACTCTAAGACTTAAAATATTATGTTGAATAAAAGTGGCAAGAGTGGATGTCTTTTTCTTATTCCTGATCTTAGAAGACAAGCTTTCAGCTTTTCACCATTGAGTATGTTAGCTGTGGACTTGACATATATCATCTTTAATATTAAGGCACTTTCCCTGTATATTTGCTTTGTTGAGAGGTTTTTATCATAAAATATTATTGAATTTTATCAAATGCTTTTTCTGCATCTATTGAGATGACCGTATTATTTTCATCTTTAATTTTGTTGATGTGGTGTGTCACATTGATTTGTTGATGTTGACCATCCTTGCATCTCTGGAATAATTCCTACTTGATTATGGCATATGATCCTTTGAATGAATTGGCTTTATTCTTATTTACTAATATATTTTTCCCTAATAAACTTTTCACTATTATAGCTTTAAAGTAGTTTTGGTGTCAGACTTGGCTAGTTTTTCTATTTTTCATTTCAAAGAAGCTTTTTGATTAATCTTCTTGTTTCCAAACAAACCTTAATATTAAGTTGAAAAAATGTAATTTTTAAACTGATATTTCATTACCTGTATAAACTAATTTAGGAAGAACTGATATCTTTCCATCAAATACCACAGTTTGTCTTTGAATTTCTTAAGTCATATTTAGGTCTGTCAATAGCTTATTGAAGTGTTTTTAATACAGCAAACTATGTGTTGCATTTATCCCTAGGATCCTTTGTGGTTGATATTTTAAGTGAGATCTTTTACCATAATTTTTAACAGGTAATGGTTAGGAAAAGCTATTGACTTTAAATATATATTAACATTACAACTCATCTCTGAATTCTCTTACTGCTTCATGGTGTTTTCAGTTGGTTCTCTCAAGTTTTATGGGCTAGCATTCTCTTTTAGAATGTAAATTTTCCATATGGGATAATACTTGTTAAACAGTTTATTTGCCTAATGTTGAACTATTCCTATTTTATGGGAGGTTGTGCTACAATTGTAGTGCAAGAAGTCAGTGCCTTACATACTTTCTTTTTTAGGTACTTCCCCCTCAAAATCCTGCTTCCCCACCCCAACCACTGACTCTATTGCCTTCTCAGTTCCTAGGACACCCATTCTGTCTCTTGTTTGTGAAATTTCATGTATCTTATTTCCCCACTCATCGCTTACCCAATCTCTGCTCTAAGGTCACTTCCTCCAAAAAGTCTTCCCTAAATCCTGGTTGAAGTTACCATTCCTCTAGATGTATGCTCTTATACCTCTGTGTTCCCTTTTGAAATACTCAGCACACTTAGAAGTGCTGCTCTCATATCTGTTTTTCTTACTAGACTTCAGGGTCTGGAAGAAACAGAAAGGTGCTGCCCTACTCAGTGCTCTAACTAGGAGCTCTGAACTGTGCCTGGCACATAGGAGACTCCCAATGAATATTTGTTGGAGTTGTAGACTAAAGCAGCCTGCTACAAATTTGACATTTTTTTATGTCTTTGGTTTTATCCTAAAACTCAGAAGAATTTTGCATTCAGTTACACAATATGTCTGTGTTATTTTCAATATAGAAATAATTTTTTTTAATGATGGAGTAAATTAGCACAACAGGAGGTGGACTTGGTTTTTCCCTGCCTTTGTGAACTACAAGAGATTTAAATTCTCCATCTTTAACTTAAAATAGTAATGATGATTTAGCTTTCCACTGAAGTTATTTTCTGAATGAGGATTTTTTTCCAAAATATTTGCTTGGGGGATTATCATATGTTCCTTGAGATGAGAGGAGACTTATCATTGACATTTTTCTGTGGGCTCCTCCACTCCACCCACATGAGGCAGGATACAGGGCCTCAGGTTCTGATGAAAGGTGGGACAGAAGAAAGGCACAGCACAAACATGCCACAGACTGTGTGTATAGCAATAGGGAAAGACTATATGATGGATAAGAAAAAAAACAAAAGAATTTTCCCACAGATGCACTTCCCAAAGTTTGGTTAATAGACCCAGAGCAGCTGAAAAAGAGCAGCTCAAAAAGTGCATGCTTCTCCTGCTGGAGAAGGCCTAGGATGGCTGTGTGCAAGCCTCACTCCCACTCTCAAGAGCCTGGCAGCAAAGGTGCAAATTCTGAGGGGTGAATTCCTGCTATTCCAGTTCAGGGTAGAGGCTGCGCTCTGGGATGCTGGAGCCAGACGCCATCACATGTTCACAGTCACAGCTCTGACACTAGTTGAGTGACTTTGGGCAAGTGTGTGTGTGTGCGTGCTTGGTTGTTCAGTCATGCCTGACTCTTTGCAACCCTGTGGATTGTAGCCTGCCAGGTTCCTCTGTCCATGGGATTCTCTAGGCAAGAATACTGGAGCAGGTTGCCATTTCCTCATCTATAAGGTTATAATGGAAAAAAATGAAATGTGCTGTGCTTGTATTACAACAAAGAATCACCAGATATTACATTTGAGGTCATTAAATGTAAACTTGCAGAAAATTCCATTTTTTCCCTCCAACCTATTCCCAGATCCCAGCTACTGACTAATTTAAGAAGATGCCAACTCTGGTAAAGCCATTGCTCTTTGGTTCCTTTGCAGAATTTCCCAGATTAAAGGAAGCTTGACTTCCTGAATATGACTTGGCCTGCATACATGAGTGGAGCACCTTTCAGTAATCATACATTACATTAAAAGTGAGAGAACACAGGGAGGACCCCAGTTCTCAATGATTAAATCAGTCAATGGGACATTTTTCTAATATACAGGAAAGCACCATCTCTATTGGGCCCTCCATAAAATAGAAGAGGTGATGAATTAAGTCATGTTCTTAGAGCAGGAAGTTCTGGCCTTGAATTATGGTTTTGCCATAAATGATCGAAATGAGTTTTGGCAAGTTGTTTAACCTCTCTGAGCTTTAGTTTCTCCATCTTTAAAGAAACTGTAATGACATAACCCCAGAGGATTGTTATAAGGGGATTATGTGTGTGGAAGCATTAAGTACAGTACCTGTGGTGTACACACACACACACACACACACACACACACACACACACTCACAGAGGAATTGTAAGTGAATCTTCCTGGCTCATGGGAATTAATTCCATTACTTTGCACCATCAGTTTCTCAGGAGAAAGGTTGGAGATCCACACCTTTCCTATGCTGATCTTCTTGTTCTGGGCAAGCCAACGGTTTGCTGCTCCCGTTTTACAGAGATGTACCACCAACCCCAGCCTCCTCCCACATAAATCAGAAGCTTAACCTGGGGATCATTACCATTGTGTTTTTGAAATCTGCAAAATTTGCTCCAAAAGAAAAGCAGAAGGGAGGTCCCTGGTCCAGTTGTTAGGGCTGGGTGCTTTCACCGTGGTGGCTCCAGGTTCAGTCCCTGGTCAGGGAACTAAGATCCCACAAGCTGGCAAGCCTCACATGGCGCAGCCAAAACAAAAAACAAAAAAAGATCTGTTCATAAAAGCAGAGAAGTCCTCCTTTAATCCATGGGCACCACTGTGATGACTGCTTCCAGTCCCACCTGGCTTTGAGGCAAAAGGCCAGGCTGTTGAGGCTGTGAGTTGGGAAGGAATGAGGGGCAGGGCTAAGAAGCGGAATGATATGCTTTCGGGGGGATATCTGAGCCCTTCTGATTAGATCCAAGGCTCTAGTCTTTCTCTGCATTAGGCAACCTGGAATTAGTCCCACCTGTCCTGGAGGTAGGCTGGGGAAGGCTGGTGTGGGAGGATGGGTAGGAGGCGCGGGGGTAGATGGGAGTTGGTGGGGGCAGATAAGAAGCGCGGGGGTCAATAGGAACTGGTGAGGCTTGTAAGGACATGCAGTGGTCGGTGGTCGTTTTGATAACCATGGCTGGAGTGTTGCGGGGCCTCTTTGGGTAAAAGCTGACAAGCCTGGGCTAGTAGGTAGATGCCTGGTTATCAAGAGCAGAGTGTGTAGTACAGTCGTAAACCTCAATATAATGTTAGCTGCATGGAATTTCACTGCTTATGGAACGTCTTCATATCCTGACGCCAAAGCCGAGAGGGGCGCAGGCAGGTGCTGTTCATCTCCAATCTGCAGGTGAGTTCATTGAGGCCTGCAGGCTGCACACCTGCGTCTTTACTCCGTGTGTGGCATTACATATCAGGTTATAGAATAGAAAGAATTTCAGATATACAAAAATATGTCATGGTATATCACCACGTTCTTGCCGCTTGCATTCAATAAGTATTAGCATTGTTCCTTAGATTAAAAAAAAATTTTTTTACAGGCAGTTAAGGGTTTCGTCCTCTGACCTCTGATTCTCCTTTTCTCTCTCCTGTAAATAACTTTATATAGATGCTGTCTGTGTCCTTGTCTATCCCCTAAATATATTCATAAACAGTAATATTTTATGTTTTTAATTATTTTTTGAGCTCTATGCCTTTTAATACTATGTTAGTTTATTTAGTTTTCTATTGTACAACAAAGACGATTCAGTTGTGTGTCTCTATATATTCTTTTTCATATTCTCTTACATTATAATTTACTACAAGATAATGAATATAGTTCCCTGTGTTACACAGTAGAATCTTATTGTTTATCCATTTTATATAGTTTGTATCTGCTAACCCCAACCTCCTAATTTATCCCTCCCCCACCCCCTTTTCCCTTTGGTAACCAGACCTTTGTTTTTGAAACCTGTGAGTCTGTTTCTGTTTTTTACAAATAAGTTCATTTCTATCATATTTTAGATTCCACATATAAGTGATATTTGTCTTTCTACTCTACTTCACTTAGTATGATAATTGCTAGGTCCATCCATGTTTTTTAATTCTGATCATACCATCTGAACCTTTTGCAATGTGCTTTTCTTTTCCGCTCAACATTAAGTATTTGATTGCTTCTTTACCTTGATACAGAGAGATTTAAAATATTCATTTTAAACTACTGCTTATTATTCCATTTCGTTACATATCCATTCTTTACTGATGGACTTTTGTGTTGTATTGTGTCTCTGTGTTTGTTTCTCAGTGTGTAATGAGAAGTGAGGCTGCAACAAGAATCCCCCTACCTACTCCTCCTAATTCCAAGTGTCAGGGTTCTCAGGATATATGTAGAAGTGTTCTTTCTGAGTTTCTAGTAAGCACACCTATAACTTTACTGGATTTTGCCAAGTTGCTTTCCAAATTATTTTGTTGGGTTTATTTATTTTTGGGTACCTTTTGGTTTTATTGCTGCTGTGAATGGAAAAAAAAAATTTAAGTATCATTTCAGTTGTTGCTGGTAGATAAAAATGTATGGGCTTGGATATTTTCATCTTATATCTGATGAATGTGTTGAGCTCTGTCATTTGTTATAATAATTGTAAATTCTCTTGGATTTTTTGGATGATTGCATTGTTTATGAAATGTTTCAATTTCTTCCTTTCCAAATATTATGCCTTTTATTTCCTTTCCTTGTCATATTACGCTGCAAAGGACCTGCAGTGCTATGTTAAATGAAAGCAGTGACATAATGGTAAATACCTCTGGGCTCCCGATTTTCAGCAGCATACTAAAAGCAAACAAATCTGATGATATAAATAAGGATACTGGTTGCTTACCTAGTCAGAATAAGTCAGTTGAGTAGAAAGTGTCATGAGAAAACATTCTGGCAAAATGGAGCTGTTTTGTTCTTGGTCGTGGTCATATGCACTGTACGTGTTTGACAAATTTCATTAAACTGTACACTTATGATTAATACACTTTACTGTTATTTGCCCATTTTCTTCCTGATTTTTCTAGGAGCTCTTTATATATTAATATGAATTGCAGTATGAGTAATATGAGTTGCAATATTTGTTACCAAAATAAAATTTACATTTTGAGTTTACTTATTTTTTTGCATTGACATTAATTTTTATGTAGGTAAGTACATTTTCACAGTTCCTAAACTTTAAATCACAATTAGAAAGGCTTTCCCTACAATTCTCCAATGTTTTCTTCTTTGAAATTTACCTGTGTTTTGTGTGGATCCAACTTAATTTTTTCCAATTGGCTTTCACATATTGTTATATAATTAGAATTTCTAATGTTTAACCATCTTTATATTTCTAGGATAAATGCTTCTTGGTCATGATATAGTATTTTAAATGTATTTAACATGCGTATGTCAGTTTAGTATATTAGGTATGCATATATATAGATAGTTATATGCTCATGTATGGGGGTGCTAAGTTGTGTCTGACTATTTGTGACCCCATGGATTGTGCCAGGCTCTGCTGTCCATGGAATTTTCCAGGCAAGAAAACTGGAGTGGTTTGTCATTTCCTACTCCCATCAAATGTGTATATGTGTGTGTGTGTGTATAAACATAATTTTCTAATATTTCACCATGGATTTCTGCATCTGGTTTATAAGCAAGATTGGTCTGTATTTTTTTCTTTCACTCTCCTTTTTGAGTTTTGGTAAATGAAGTCAAGGGCTTCCCTGATAGCTCAGTTGGTAAAGAATCTGCCTGCAATGCAGCAGACCCGGGTTTGATGCCTGGGTAGGGAAGATCCACTAGAGAAAGGAGAGGCTACCCACTTCAGTATTCTTGGGCTTCCCTTGTGGCTCAACTGGTAAAGAATCTGCCTGCAATGTGGGAGACCTGGGTTCGATCCCTGAGTTGGGAAGATCCCCTGGAGAAGGGAAAGGCTACCTGCTCCAGTATTCTGGCCTAGAGAATTCCATGGACATGGACTATACAGTCCATGGGGCTGCAAAAAGTCGGACACAACTGTGTGACTTTCACTAAAGGAGGTCAAAATAAATTCATAAAATGAATTCAGTAGCTTTTCCTCTTTTTCAGTTCTCTGACACAGTTCTTAGGACCATCTGAGCTTGGTTCTTTTTTGTGGAGATTTGATGCCTGATCAGATTTTTAATTGTTATTTATTTTATATTTCTTCTTGGGAAAATTTTATTAAGTTTTATTTTTGTAAGAAATAGCTTCTTTAAGTTTTCCAATTTATAGGCTTAAAGTTAATGCTACTCTCTAGTAATTTAAAAGTCTCTGCTGCAACTGTTTTTCTTTCCTAATACTATTTCTGGGTGTCTTTTCTCTTTTCTTCCTCGTGGATTTACAAACAACCTTAAGGTGTCCTTTTTAAAAAAAATTTATTTGGCTGTGCTGGGTCTTCTCTGCTTTGTATGGGGTTTCTCTCTAGTTGGAGAGAACAAGGGTGACTCCTCATTGCAGGGCTTCTCATTTTGGTGGCTTCTCTTATTGCAGAGCATAGGATCTAGGCACTCAAGTTTTTTTTGGTAGTTGCAAGACGTGGGCTCAGTAGTTGAACTGCACAGACTTAGTTGTTCCATGGCGTGTGAAATCTTCCTGAACCAGAGATCAAACCCATGTCCCCTGCATTGGCAGGCAGATTCTTATCCACTGTGTCACCAGGGAAATCCAACCTTAGGGTGTTCTGCTGACCTAATTTCTGGGTTAGGGTGGCAGAATAAAGGAGAGAACAACCCAATAAAAACAAATGTAAGGAAAGACTCTTCTGTTACTAAATTGCTGGCACTGCTCCTTTTGGTGGATTATCAAAAGCTCAATTGTGCCTTTTTTCCCTTCAACTCTTAAGTTGAAATAGAGTTGCCACATTATGGGATACTATGAGGATCAGTGAATTAATAGCAAAAAATACTCATTTGAAGCAGTGTCTGGTGCATACGGAGTTAAAAGTCTATGTCCTTAGCGTTTCTTGTTGTGTAAAGGAGAAAAGAATAAAATGACATAACAAGGTTTTGTTAGCAGAAGAGTCTGGAGACCATTCCTCCTGTGGGTCTTGGTTCTTGGTAAGGACACAAAAAGGATCTAAGATCTTAGCCATTGCCAAAAAGTTTATTAACAATAAGGAAAGAAAGAACAGGTTGCAAAGAGCTGTAACAATAAGGAAAGAAAGAACAGGTTGCAAAGAGCTGGACACGACGAAGCGACTAAGCACACACACAAAGAGGGAACAGAAACAACACCTCAAGAGAGAGGCAGGCCGTGCCAAGGGAGGCAAATAGCCCTGGAGAGGGGTGCAGAGTTTTTAAGGCAGGGTCGTTTACATAATCCAAGGGGACCGTTGATTGACAGCTGAATGTTATCTAACAAAAGACACTTTACCACGCATGTTCTTCCCATATTTCAGTCTGTTATAATTAGATGTATGTATTCATGGAATATTTATAAGCAGTTAATGAGTCCAGTGGCCACCAAAGGTTACTTTAGTACAGGATAGTGTCAAGTGTACGTGTGTGCTAAAGTAGGGAAAGTCCTGCAAGTCAGCTAGTGTGTTTTTCTAGCCCCCTATTTTTGGAGTACTAGTGAGGGCATATTAGGGGCTTGGCTGATAAATTGCTTGATGGGATTAGGCAGCTTTTGGGTGATTAGCTGAAGGGGCCACCTCTAGCTCTTCCCAACTAACCCCCTCCTATCATTCCACCCCTCAAGTGCATCTCCCCAACTCAGTGGGGAGATGGGTATTGTTCATCATTCATTCTGACTACTTCCTGCTGTCCAGGAGTAAAGAGGGGGTTTGGATGTCCATCACTCACTAACTGTCAGTGAGAGGGGCTGGAAGCAGCTGTCATGTCTGTCTAATGGGGGGAATGGTATGAGGAGGTTGTTGGAGAGGCTAAAGGCTGGTATCCTTGTTACTTCAGGAGTTGGGCTTGTATCTTATTAACCTGGAGTAAACAAACTAGGATAATAAGTTGAGGAAGCAAGGAACAAACAATAGAATTAAGAAAATACGTATAGGTGGGATATTAGCCATCTCAGAAAGATTTTTTTGACTAGAACCAGGACATCACTGTGATTACCCCACTTAAAATTTGTTTGGTTTTGAATAGACTTGTGGTGATTTTTCCCAATCTGTTGATGTAGAAGCAGCATTCTTCTCCTAAGAAGAAACATGTGTCTCCTTCAGCTTTGGTTAAAAGTTTGAGTGCCCACCAGTTTGGGGATACCACACCTGTCAATGAGTTTATTTAGGTGTGAAGTTTTCCCAAGATGGTGGACATTTGGACCTGGCCATGGTTAATTGAGTGGATATATGAATTGAGGTGCCCCCCCCCCCTCGATTACCATTCTGGTGATGCCTGTTAGGATAAAGATGAATGAGGAGAGGATAGGCCCCATCGCTTGCCCTCCATGTTCTAATTCAGAACTACTCTATTGGGGAGCATGGTTGATCCAGGTAACGTTTGGTATAATGTAACCCGGGGAAGTTCCTTTCTGCCTCGAGGGCAGGCACATGTATGCTGAAGTCCCACAGATGAAAAAGAGGCCTTGAGGTGGGGGTAAGTTGGTTCTGTAGGAGTGGAATGTAATTAGGGGATTAGTGTTACTGGCCAGTGAGACTCCTAGCCTCTGTTCCTCCACGGGGTAACAGAGGGTCCAGATTTGCCTGCATGGATGCTAGAAGCAACATAGAATTTTAAAAAGTGGGTTTGTTGTCTCCAGACCAGTAATTGTGCAATGAGGGTCCATTGAAAGATAGACTCTATACGATCTAGTCCTAGGATCAAGTTGGGCATCTGGGTAAGATGAGACATTGGATCAAATTTCTAGTGGCAAGGATGATATTGTCTGAAGGCTAGTGCTGAAGGAACATAGCCTGGAGGGGAATAGGTTCCGGGCAGTAGCTACGGTCTGTAAATACCCTCTGGGTCTAAGGGATGTTGAGAGAGGTTAGATTTATAATGGACCAGAGGAGGGGTAAAGTGAGAGTGAGTTTGGGTAGCATTTGGTCAAGAATGATGCCTAGTGTAGGCCTCAGAAAGACAGGATGACCAAGGTTGGGTGCCACAGGTGTGAGATAGGATTACCCACAGGAGGCACAAGCTCAGAAGAAAGGACAATCAAGATATCAAGACTGTTACAAGGCCATATATTTAAAGAGTTAGATTGTTATTTATCTTTGGTCCTTTTGAAGAGGAATTTAAGGGCTTCATGTGGTTCACAGGAGTAGGATGTTGGAGTGTCTGAGTCTTCGGAGGGTGGTTTCCATAGCTTCACCACAGAATGGTGAATCCAGGTGGAGATTCCTGGAAACTTGATGGACTTTGGATAAGGAAAGGAGGACTGAAAGAGGTCCCTTTCAAATAGGGTCCAACTGGGACTCGGAGACGCATCCTTCCAGGTTCAGATAAGGACCTTTTCCCCAGATTAGTATCGTATGGCTGGCTGAGGGCTAGGAGGGTTGGTTTCCAGGTCAATTTCCCCAAGCGCCTGTTGGAACATTGACAGTTTGGTTACATAAGATTGTAGTCCTAGGATTTCCCTGTCCATAAGTAGGTCAGATGTTAGGAAAGGATGTCTATATAAGGCTTCATATGGACTTAGTCCGAGGGGATCCTTTGGAGTTATTCTACTTCAAAAGAGGGAAACAGATAAGAGAGTTACCCAATTTAGAACTGTGTTAGTTTTCAGAGGATGCTTTTGAGGAACTGATTGACTCTTTCTACCTTTCCTGAGGATTGGGGCCTCCAGGAGCAATGTATTATAGAGCAAACCGTATGTTGGGGGCTTTGGTGATGGACTGGGTTATAGTGGAAATAAATGAGGACCCGTTATTACTTGGAAGGAAGCAGGGAAGACCAAATCAGGCAATGACTTCTTGTAGAAGTTTATTGATAATTTCTAGGGCTTTTTCTGTCCTAGTTAGGTAGGCTTCTATCCATTCTATGAAGATGTCTACAAAGACTGGTAAATACCTGTAGCCCTAGGAAGGAGGCATCCGGGTGAAATCCACCTGCCAATCTTCCCCAGGATAAGTCCCATGTCATTGGATGGCTTGGACCAGGGCAGGACATTTATTTCCCTGGGAGTTATTATAGGAACAGGTCGGACTAGAGCTGGATACCTGCCAGATTAGTTGATTAAGTTCTTTGCCTTTGGGGACTCTAGATACCATGGCAGAGAAGGCATCCCTTCCCAGACGTATAAATTCATGGTGGGCATTAATGAGTTTCCATTGGAGGCTCCTGGGGAGAAGAAGAGTCCCATCAGAGGTGTACCATCTGAATGAGTCTAGGTGGAAACGCCTTCAGGCTGCCCGCACCTTTCTTCCTCCGTATAGGTAGAGAGGAAGTGTCAGTGGGGCAGGGATGAGAGCTCCTGTCATGGGGCTGTTTGGAGGCGGCCTGCTTAGCAGCTTGGACTGCAAATTGATTTCCCTCTGCAGTGTCAGATGGCCTTTTCAATGAACTATGGCTACCTCTGTAGGCAGTTGGAGGCCTGGAGTAGTTGATTAATCTGAGGGCCATATTTAATGGGGCTGTTTTTGGAGGTTAGGTATCCTCTTTCTTTCCAGATGGCTGCATGGGCATGTAAAATCAAGAAAGCATCTTTAGAATCAGTGTAAATTGTGACCCTTTCCCCTTTAGCCGGTTCTAACACTCAGGTGAGTGCAGTGAGTTCAGCAAGTTGTGCAGATAAGCTCTGAGGCAGAGCTCAGGTGTCAGTGACCTGATGGGGGACACAATGGCACACCCAGCCTTGTGTTTTCCCTCTGCTATGCAACTGTTTCCATCCATGATCCAGACCTCATCAGCACTGGCCAAAGGTTGATCCCAGAGGTCCAGGCGGGCATTTAAGGAAATTGTCAAGACCTTGGAACAATATAGGAAGGACATTTTCCCCCTGGTACAGGCAACAGGGTTGCTAGATTTAGAGTCCTACAAACACCCAGGGATATCTGTGGGTCTTCAGAAAAAAAAAGATTTGATATCTGAGGATCCTGTTGTCTGAAAGCCAGGCTGAAGCCTGGTTATTAAGTAATTCTGATACCTGATGGGCAGTGAGAACCTGTATGGGTGCTTCCAGGGCAAACTTAAGGGCCTCCTGTTATGAGGGATGGTGCTCCCAGTGCCCCAGGACAGGGGGCCTGCCCTTCACAGTGGGATCCAACTATTTGGAAAGACGGGCTACTGGCTGTAGAGTTTCTCCTAGACTTTGAGTGAGGACCCCTAAGACAACATTCCCTTTTTCGTGGGTGTAAAGTTGGATTGTACGGGTTGAGTAAATGCTAAAGCTGGAGCTCTTCAAAGGAGATTTTTTAAGGTTTCTATGGCCTTCTGTTGGGATGGGCCCCTGGTAAAGGGTATTTGATCATCTCTGCCTTTTAGAGATTCATATAGGGGCTGCTCTGTGAGACGGTAGTTGAGTATCCAAATCCTACAATGCCCAGGAATGCTTGCAGCTGTTTACGTGAGGTGGGAGTCTGCTGAAAGGCTATGCCTGACAGGGGTCAATATCTTTCTGAGATAGAAAACTTACTAGTTGAGCCTTAGATTTGGACACCTTATAACCCTGCTCAGCCAGGAAACTAAGGACCTGAATGGCATGTTGAATGGCCTGGAGTTGAGATGGGAACAAATCAAGAGATCATCTATATACTGTATGAAAGATCCCCCCTCAAGTGTTGTTGGTCAATCACTAAGTCTTGTCCAACTCTTTGTGACCGCATGGACTGCAGCATGCCAGTCTCCCCTGTCCTTCCCTGTCTCCCAGAGTTTGCTCAAATTCATATCCATTGAGTCAGTGATGCTATCTACCCATCTTATCCTCTGCCATCCTCTTCTCCTTTTGCCTTCAGTCTCTTTTCCAATGAGTTGGCTCTTTGCATCAGGTGGCCAAAGTATTAGAGCTTCAACCTCAGTCCTTACAATGAATATTGAGGGTTGATTTCCTTTAGAATTGACTGGTTTCATCTCCTTGCATCCAAGGGACTCTCAAGAGTGTTCTCCAGCACTTCAGTTCAAAAGGATCAGTTCTTTGGTGCTCAGCCTTTTCTGTGGTCCAACCCTCACATCTGCACATGACTATTGGAAAAACCATAGCTTTGACTAAATGGACCTTTATTAGCAAAGTGATGTCTCTGCTTTTTAATATGCTGTCTAGGTTTGTCATACCTTTCCTTACAAGCAGCGAGCGTCTTCTAATTTCATGGCTGCAGTCACCATCTGCAGTGATTTTGGAGCCCAGGATTTAAATCTTCTAAATCTCAAGCTAGTGCCTGTCCAAAGAGGTGGGAGCTATCCCTAAAGCCCTGGGACAAAGCAGTACAGGTCAGTCGTTGAGGAGCTGGTGGTGGAGATTCCCATTCGAATGTGAACAAGTATTGTGATTCTGGGGCCACTGGGATGCAGAAGAAAGCAGCTTTTTAATCTGGGGCTGAGAATCAGCTACTATCTGGGTGTACTTTTCCTAAATGTATGTAAGGATTGGGGACTGTCAAGGGCAATTTTTGCCTCATTAATCATTCAGAAATCCTAGACCAGGCAGTTAAGTACCATCCTTTTTCTTCAGTGCTAGTATCAGGGTATTGGGGATAAGGAGTCCATGGGACAGGAATTTTGAAAATGATGGGTTGAAGTCCCAGGCAGGCTTCAGGCCTAAGGGGAATTGGGTCTTTGGGGGAAATTTATGTGGATCCTTTAGAGCTGTTGTGACTGGCACTGCATTTTTAGCTTTTCCTGGGATCCCCTGGTCTCAGGCCAGTGGGTTAACTTGTTGTAGCCATCTGACCTGGAGGGACTTTTTGATATCTTCATTAGTTAAGAGAGCTCCTAAAGTTTTCTGAAAGTTTCTCCCTGAATGGGGGGAGGGGGGGCGGTCCATGTGACCCTCCTAGGGAGAGAGAGAGTGGCATCCCAATTTTGTAGTAGGTCCCTCTCTAGGTGGGCTAGGACAGTCAGGCATATGTGAAAAACTGTGGAAGAATCCAAATCCCTCCCAGACACAGAAGAGGGATTAGTAAAAGCCCTCCCACGATGGTACAGCTCTGTGAGGAGCAGGGTCCAGAGAAGGAAGTCAAGACAGAACAAGTGGCCCCAGCATCAAGTAAGAAAATGGTTGACCTACCCACCACATCCATTTGTACCCTTGGCTCCAGTCCAGTGATGTTGATCTCTTGTATTGGGGTCAACTGGAGGGGATCTCCTCAGTCCTGGGTAGCAGTCACTGGTCCTCAGTCCCTTTAGATTGAGGCGCAAAGGGCCAACTCAGTGTTCCAACTGATAGCATTGATAGCGAGCAGTCTTAGGAGGTTTATCCCGATTGGGGCACTTCTGTGCCCAGTGGCCATTTTGTGACAAATGCAACATTTGTCTTTTTTGGGCATAAAGTCAGGGTACTCTTGGGGACAGCTGGACCCTCACTTGGGCAGCTGGCAGCCATCATTTGGGCATGCCTGGATTCCTTTCTTCTTTCTTTCTCCCAGGCTTGACCTCAGCCTTTTGGTCTCAGTTATAGAAGACCATGGAGGCTGTGTTCACCAGTTCATCTAAGGTGACACTAGGGTCTTGCATTAGTTTTTGTAATTTATGTCTAATATCAGGTGCTGAGTTGAAAACTGATCTTTTCTAATCTCTTGACCCTCTTAAGAGTCTGGATCTAGATTGGTATATTTAATGAATGCTTCCCTCAGCCTATTAAGGAAGGCTGTTGGATTTTCCCTGGGCTGCTGGCTGATTGCTGTTACTTGGGAGTAGTTTATGACTTTATGTTGGGCTGCCTTAAAACCTGCTTTTGATACAGAGGATAAAATGATTTATTTCCCATTGATGTTCTTTCTGATTGTAGTCCCATTTGGGATTAATGCTGGGGACTAATATTAATGGGATATTTATTATCAGAAAGGTGGAGTCCATCAGCAAATTTTTTGCCTCTCTTTTAACTCTTTCTATGTCAGTATCAGAGAGGGTCTGGTTTAGAATTATGGTGGTATCTTTTCAGGTCATTTCATAAGCCATAGTAATACGTTGGAATCCCTCAATATATTTAGTGGGATTGTCTGAAAAGCTGCCCAATTCTTCCTTAATCTATTTTAGTTCTACCAATAAGAAGAGTTTATGGACTAGTTGTGGGCCAAATTCGCCTCTTTGTGCTTCCACCAAGGGACAGACTTTAGCTGATGGAGGTAATCGAGGTCCCTTGTAAGGTGGGGGGGCAGCACTGGCTAGAGATGTGGCTGGTGAAATTGAGGGATTGTCCTTAAGTATCAGAGTGGCAAGGGTAGTAAGTTTACTAGTTGTAAGGAAATCTGGTTTATCCCACAGGATAAAGAAAAGTTGTGCATATGGAATCTCAGACCATTTATTCTGCATTTTGCAGAATAAGTCTCCAAAATTTGCCTTTTGAAGACTGGTGTTATAATTAATGGTTCTGTTTACGGGCCTGGATACCCTGTCTGAAAGGTAATATTGGGTCCTGATCATATTACAAAAGAAAATGAGTCTCCTTTTCTGTAGCGTGGCAGGGTCAAATTGTAACCAGTTTTGGAGGGTGCATCTCAAGGGTATCCCCTTAGGGACAGATGGTTGGTTTCCCATCTGGAAAATAGTAGGACAATTAGAGAGCCTGGTGTCCCAGGATCATAATCAGTATGGCTTACAGTCCAGCACTACATGGGAACTGGAGAGGACATTTCCTGCTTGTACCCAACTAAAAATGTCCCAGATGCCTGGTGGCCAGTCAGGGTCTGGAGCGTTTCTTATTCTGATGGGAAGGTGGAGGCTTACCTGAATCTGACATTGTCTGAAGAGGTAGGCTCAGGTTGAATGATGGTTCGATGGGGAGGAGGTTGGGAGCAAGAGTCTGCTCCCCTGATAGAGGATTGAGAGAGAATGGAGGAGCAGAGAAATCAGTAGTTCCTTTGTGCCTGCACAAAAGAGAGGAGTGGTGGAGATCTGGAGAGACAGGTCTGTTGCTTAGAGAAAATCTGAGTCTTGGAACCAAAATGTTAGCAGATAGAGTCTGGAGACCCTTCCTCCTAGGGCCTTGGTTCTTGGTAAGGATGCAAGAACCTAAGGTCTTATCCTTGCAAGAAAGTTTATTAACAGTAAGAGAACAAGTCACAAAGAATTGGACATGACTGAGTACACACAAAGAAAGAACAGAAAGAACACCTCAAGAGGGAGGTGGGTCTTGCCAAGGGAGGCGAATGTCCCTGGAGGGCTGGGGTACAGAGTTTTTAAGGCAGGGTCATTTGCATAATCCAAGGGGGCCGTTGATTGACAGCCTTGGTTGATAGCTGAAGGTTATATAACCAGATACTCTACCACACATATCCTTCCCATAACTCAGTCTGTTATAATTAGATGTATGTATTCATGGAATATTTATAAGCAGTTAATGAGTCCAATGGCCACCAAAGGTTACTTTAGTACAGGATAGTATGAAGTGTGCCCATGTGCTGAAGTAGGGAAAGTCCTGTAAGCTAGGTTGGTGGGGTGTTTTTCCTGCTCCCTGATTATTTTGGAGTACTGGTGGGAGCGTATTAGGGGTGAGGCTGGTAAATTGCTTGGTGGGATTAGGCCACTATTGCACAGTTAGCTGAAGGGGCTCCCTCAGTTGCTCTCAGCTAACTTCCTGCCTGTCAGGTTCGTTTCAGTCCTGTCCAACTCTTTGTGACTCCATGAACGGTAGCCTGCCAGGCTCTTCTGTCCATGGGCTTCTCCAGGCAAGAATATTGGAGTGGGTTGCCATGCCCTTCTCCAGGGGATCTTCCTGACCTGGGGATTGAACCTGGTTCTCTTACATTGGCAGATGGGTTATTTACCACTGTGCCACCAGGGAAGCCCTGGTTTGGAGAACAAGGATCACGGAAAATATGTCATGAATTCTTCCACACTTGGTGACTGGGTCCTTTCCCCACCTGATCATCTCCCTCATGCTAAATACTTCGCTAGTCTCCAGAGATAAATACTGAAATTACCATGGGGTAAAACAGTGTGGCTTGAACATGGCCACACTAACATTACATAGACTTTCTGGAAGTTGCATTCAAGCCATACACAATCAGATTTAACATAAAAGGCGGGAATGGATTGCAAAATGCCATACTTGTTTGTAGACTCTTTTTCTAAATTTTATTGGCATATAGTTGATTTACAGTATTGTGTAAAAATCAGATGCACAGCAAAGTGATTCAGTTAATATATATACACATTTATTCATTTTTAGATTCTCTTTCCTTTAAGAATTATTACAGAATATTGAGTAGAGTTCTCTTCATTGTACAATGGATCCTTGTTGGTTATCTATTTTACATATAGTAATGTGTATATGTTAACCCCAAACTCCTTCATAGTCCCACGTTTCCCCTTTGGTAACCATAAATTTGATTTCCAAATCAGTGTATTTCAGTTTTGTATATAAAATTCTTCCATGCCATTTTTTTTACAAGTTGGATTTACTAACATATTAGTGATGTTGTGTGATATTTGTCTTGCGTTTAGGTTGCTTCCATTTCTTGGCTATTGTAAATAGTGCTGTAATGAACATTGTAGTGCATGTATCTTTCTGAATTAGAGTTTTCTCCAGATAAATGCCCAGGAGTGGGATTCCTGGAACATATAGTAGTTTTAATTTTAGTTTTTAAAGAATCTCCATACTGTTCTTTCTGGTGGTTATACCAATTTGCATTCCCACCAACAATATAGGAGGGTTCCCTTTTCCCTCTCCAGCATTTATTGTTTGTAGACTTTTAAAAAAATTGAAGTATAGTTGATTTGTAGTATCATGCCGATCCCTGCGGTACAACAGAATGTCTCAGTTATATAGATATATGAACCTTCTTTTTTAAAATATTCTTTCTCCGTTATGGTTTCTACCAAGAGATTATAGTTTTGATTTGCATTTCTCTATTAATTAACAGTGTTGAGCATCTTTTCACGTGCCTGTTGGCACCTCTATTTCTTCTTTGGAGAAATGTCTATTCAGCTTTTCCCAGTTTTTGATTGGGTTTTGTTTGTTGTTGTTGAGTTGTATAAGCTATTTGTATGCTTTGAAAATTAATCCCATTGTTTGCAAATATTTTCTCCCATTCTGTGGGTTGTATTTATATGGTTAACTTTGCCCTTCAAAAGCTTTTCAGTCTAATTAGGTCTCATTTGTTTGTTTTTATGTCAATTTCCTTTGGGGACTAACCTGAGGAAACATTGGTCAGAGAATGTTTTTCCTATGCTCTCTCCTAGGAGTTTCATGGAATCATGTCTTATGTTTAAGTCTTTAAGCCATTTTGAGTTTATTTTTGTACATAGTCTGACAGTGTATTCTAACTCCATTTATTTACATGCACCTTTCCAACTTGCCAGCAACACTTGGTGAAGAGACTTTTTCCCATTTTATATTTTTGCCTTCCTTGTCAAAGATTAATTGACCATGGATGTGTCAGTTTATTTATGGGTTCTCTATTCTGTTCCATTGATTCATATTTCTGTTTTTTTACCAATCAGTTCAGTTCAGTTGCTCAGTCGTGTCCAGCTCTTTGTGACCCCATGGACTGCAGCACGTCAGGCCTCCCTGTCCATAACCAACTCTTGGAATTGACTCAAGTTTGTGTCCATTGAGCCAGTGATGCCATCCAACCATCTCATCCGCTGTCATCCCCTTCTCCTCCTGCCTTCAATCTTTCCCAGCATCAGGGTCTTTTCAAAAGAGTCAGTTCTTCACATCAGGTGGCCAAAGTATTGGAGTTTCAGCTTCAGCATCAGTCCTTCCAATGAACATTTAGGACCAATTTCCTTTAGGATAGACTAGTTGGATCTCCTTGCAGTCCATGGGACTCTCAAGAGTCTTCTCCAACACCACAGTTCAATAGCATCAATTCTTCAGTGCCCAGCTTTCTTTATAGTCCAACTCTCACATCCATACATGACTACTGGAAAAACCATAACCTTGACTAGATGGACCTTTGTTGGCAAAGTAATGTCTCTGCTTTTTAATATGCTATCTAGCTTGGTCATAACTTTCCTTCTAAGGAGTAAGTGACTTTTAATTTCATGGCTGCAATCACCATCTGCAGTGATTTTGGAGCCCCCCAAAATAAAGTCTGACACTGTTTCCACTGTTTCCCATCTATTTGCCATGAAGTGATGGGACCAGATGCCATGATCTTATTTTTCTGGATGTGGAGCTTTAAGCCAACATTTAAGCCTTTCTTTGTGATTGGAATGAAAACTGACTTTTTCCAGTCCTGTGGCCACTGCTGAGTTTTCCAAATTTGCTGGCATATTGAGTGCAGCACTTTCACAGCATCATGTTTCAGGATTTGAAATAGCTCAAGTGGAATTCCATCACCTCCACTAGCTTTGTTCATAGTGATGCTTCCTAAGGCCCACTTGACTTCGCATTCCAGCATGTCTGGCTTAGGTGAGTGATCACACCATTGTGGTTAGCTGGGTCATAAAGATCATTTTTGTACAGTTCTTCTGTGTATTCTTGCCACCTCTTCTTAATATCTTCTGCTTCTGTTAGGTCCATGCCATTTCTGTCCTTGATCCAGCCCATCTTTGCATGAAATGTTCCTTTGGTATCTCTAATTTTCTTGAAGAGATCTCTAGTTTTTCCCATTCTATTGTTCGCCTCTATTTCTTTGCATTGATCACTGAGGAAGGTTTTCTTATCTCTCCTTTCTATTCTTTGGAACTCTGCATTCAAGTGGATGTAAGTTTCCTTTTCTCCTTTGCCTTTTGCATCCTTTCTTTTCTCAGCTATTTGTAAGACCTCCTCAGACAACCATTTTGCCTTTTTGCATTTCTTTTTCTTGGAGATGGACTTGATCACAGCCTTCTGTACAATGTCACAAACCTCCATCCATAGTTCTTCAGGCACTCTATCAGATCTAATCCCTTGTATCTATTTGTCACTTCCACTGTATAATCATACGGGATTTTATTTAGGTCATACCTGAATGGTGTAGTGGTTTTCCCTACTTTCATCCTTTGTCATAAGTTAGATGACCACAGGTGCATGGGTTTCTCTCTGGGCTTTCTGCCCTGTTCCAGTGATTTATATTTCTGATTTTGTACCAGTAACATACTATCTCAGTAACTGTAACTTTGTAGTACAGTCTGAGGTCAGGGATCCTGATTACTCCAGCTTCATTTTTCTTTCTCAAGATTGCTCTCTCTATACAAGATCTTTTGTGTTGCCTATAAATTGCCATTTTAAAAATCTAATTCTGTGAAAAATGTCCTTGGTAACTTGATAGGGATTGCACTGAGTCTGTAGATCGCCTTGGATAGTATTGTCATTTTCACAATATTGATTCTTGCAATCCAAGAACATGGTCTATCTGTCCATAATTTTGAGTTATCTCTGATTTCTTTCATTACTGTCTTATAGTTTTTGCATACAGATCTTTTGCCTCCTTACATAGGTTTATTCCTAGGTATTTTATTTGTTCACTGCAATATGTGTGAGATTCATTCTTTAATTTCTCTTTCTGATCTCTCATTGTTAGTATATGTGAATGCAAGAGATTTCCTCATATTAATATTTTTAAATCTATCTTGAAGCTTTTTAAAATTTATTTTTAGTTGAATGATAATTGCTTTACAGTATTGTTGGTTTCTGCCCTACGTCAACATGAGTCAGCCATAGGTATACATATGTCCCCTCCCTCATGTGCCTCCCTCCCACCTCCCACACCATCGCAACCCTCTAGGTTGTCACAGAGCTCCAGTTTGAGTAGCCTGAGTCATACAGAAAATTCCCACTGGCTGTGTGTTTTACATATGGGTGCATAATGCATAGGCATGAAGTTTCCATGCTACTTTCTCCATTCATCCCACCCTCTCCTTCCCCCTACCTCCATTTCCATAAGTCTGTTATCTATATCTCTGTCTCCATTGCTGCCCTGCAAATAGATTTATCTGTACCATCTTTCTAGATTCCATATATATAGGTTAATATACAATACTTGTTTTTCTCTTTCTGACTTATTTTACTCTATACAATAGACTCTGGGTTCATCCACCTCATTAGCACTGACTCAAATGTGTTCCTTTTTATGGCTGAGTAATACTCCATTGCGAAGAGTTGACTCATTGGAAAAGACTCTGATGCTGGGAGGGATTGGGGGCAGGAGGAGAAGGGGACGACAGAGGATGATATGGCTGGGTGGCATCACTGACTCGATGGACGTGAGTTTGAGTGAACTCCAGGAGATGGTGATGGACAGGGAGGCCTGGCATGCTGCGATTCATGGGGTCACAAAGAGTCCGACACGACTGCGCGACTGAACTGAACTGAATATTCCATTGTATATATGTGCCACAACTTCTTTATCCATCTGTCAATAGACATCTATGTTGCTTCCATGTTCTTCCATGTAAATATTGCTGCAATGAACACTGGAATATGTGTGTCTTTGTCAATTTTGGTTTCCTTGGGGTATAGGCCTAGGAGTGCAATTGTTGAGTCATATGTAGTTTTATTCCTACTTTTTAAAGGAATCTCCAAACTGTCTTCCATAGTGACTGTATCAATTTACATTCTCACCAACAGTGAAAGAGGGTTCCCTTTTCTCCACACCCTCTCCAGCCTTTATTGTCTGTAGATTTTTTGACGATAGCCACTCTAACTGGTGTGAGGTAATATCTCATTGTAGTTTTGATTTACGTTTCTCTATGATGAGAGATGTTGAGCACTTTTTCATGTATTTATTAACTGTCTGCATGTCTTCTTTCTTCCTAGGTGGTGCAATGGTGAAGCATCAGCCTACAATGCAGGAGACTTGGGAGATGTGGGTTTGAGCCCAGTTTGGGGAAAATCCCCTGGAGAAGGAAATGGCAACCCACTCCAGTATTCTTGCCTGGAAAATTCCATGGACAGAGGAGCCTAGCAGGCTATAGTCAATGGGGTCACAAACAGCTGGACACAACTGAGCATGAACACACACATCTTCTTTGGAGAAATGTCAGTTTAGGTCTTTTGCCCACTTTTTGGTTGGGTTTGTTTTTCTGGTATTGAGTTACATGAGCTGCTTGTATGTTTTGAAAATTAATCCTCTGTCATTTGTTTCATTTGCTATTTTCTCCCATTCTGAGGGTTGTCTTTTCACCTTGTTTATAGTCTCCTTTGCTGTGCAGAAACTTTTAAGTTTAATTAGGTCCCACTTGTTTATTTATTTTTATTTCCATTACTCTGCGAGGTGGGTCATAAAGGATCTTGCTGTGATTTATGTCATGGAGTGGTCTGCCTATGTTTTCCTCTAAGAGTTTTGTGGTATCTTTCCTTAGATTTAGTTCTTTTAATCCATTTTGAGTTTATCTTTGTGTGTGATGTTAGGAAGTATTCTAATTTCATTCTTCTATGCAGAGCTGTCCAGTTTTCCCGGCATCACTTACTAAAGGGACTCTCTTTTCCTCATTGTATATTCTTGCCTCCTTTGTCAAGAATATACCCATATTTCTTGCATAGGTTTATCTCTGGGCTTGCTGTCTTGTTCCACTGATCTAATATTTCTGTTTTTGTGCCAGTATCGTACTATCTTGATGACTGTAGCTCTGTAGTATAATCTGAAATCAGAAAGGTCGATTCCTCCAGCTCCTTTCTTCTTTCTCAAGACTGCTTTGGCTTTTGGGGGTCTTTTGTGTTTCCATCAAAATTGTGAAAATTTTTGTTCTAGTTCTGTAAAAAAATGATAATTTGGTAGAGATTGCATTGAATCTGTAGATTGAATTTGGTAGTATAGTCGTTTTCACAGTATTGATTCTTCCAATCCAAGAACATGAAATAGCTCTCCATCGGTTATGTTGTCTTGATTTCTTTCATTAGTTTCTTATAGTTTTCTGTATACAGCTCTTTTGTCTCCTTAGTTTCGTTTATTCCTAGGCATTTTATTTTTGTTGCAGTGGTAAATAGGATTGATTCCTTAATTTCTCTTTCTGATTTTTCATTGTTAGTGTATAGGCATACAAGTGATTTCTGTGTATTGATTTTGTATCCTGCAACTTTACTAAATTCACTGTTTAGCTCTAGTAATTTTCTGATAGTATATTTAGGGTTTTGTATATATAGTATCATGTCATCTGCAGACAGAATTTTGCTTCTTTTCCAACCTTTTGGTTGGATTCCTTTTATTTCTTTTTCTTCTCTGATTGCCATTATTCCTTTTATTTCTTTTTGTTCTCTGATTGCCATTACTGGTGCTGCTGCGAAGTCGCTTCAGTCATGTCCGACTCTGTGTGACCTCATAGACAGCGCCCACTAGGCTCCTCCGTCCACAGGATTCTCCAGGCAAGAATACTGGAGTGGGTTGCCATTTCCTTCTCCACATTGCCGTAACTAGGACTTCCAAAACTATGTTGAATAATAGTGGTGAGAGTGAGCACCCTTGTCTTGTTCCTGATCTTAGAAGGGATGCTTTCAGTTTTTCACCATTGAGGATAATGTTTGCTGTGGGTTTTTCATGTATGGCCTTTATTATGTTGAGGTAGGTTCCTTCTATGCCCATATTTTGAAGAGTTTTTTTTTTTTAATCATAAATGGGTGCTGAATTTTGTCCTAAGCTTTTTCTGCATCTATTGAGATTATCGAATGGTTTTTATCTTTCAGTTTGTTAATAGGGTGTACCACATTGGTTGATTTGTGTATGTTGATGAATCGTTGTATCCCTGGGATAAATCCCACTTAATCATGGTATATGGTCCTTTAAATGTATTGTTGGATTTGGTTTGCTAGTATTCTGTTGAGGATTTTTGCATCAATGTTCATCAATGATATTGGCCTATAATTTTGTGTTTTTTGTGATATCTTTGTCTGATTTTGTATCAGGATGATGGTGGCCCCATAGATGAGCTTGGGAGTGTTCCTGCCTCTGCCACTTTTTGGAAGAGCTTGAGAAGGATAGGTGTTAGCTCTTGTCTAAATATTTAATAGAACTTTTCTGTGAAGCCATCTGGTCCTATAATTTTATTTGTTGAAAGATTTTTAATGATAATTTTCTTTACTTGTGATTGATCTGTTCATAGTTTCTATTTCTTCCTGGTTCAGTCTTAGAAGATTTTGTTTTTCTAAGAATTTGGTCATTTCTTCCAGGTTGTCCATTTTATTGGCATATAGTTGCTTGTAGTGGTCTCTAATGATCCTTTGTATTTCTGCAATATCAGGTATAACTTCTCCTTTTTCAGTTGTAATTTTGTTGATTTGAGTCCTATCCCTTTTATCTTGATTATGGTTATATCTCAACTTTGTTTATCTTACCAAATAAGTAGATTTTAATTTTACTGATTTTTTTCTATTTTGTTTGTTTCTGTTTTATTTCTTTCTGTTCTGTTCTTTATGATTTTGTTCCTCTACTAACACTGGGATATTTTTGTTCTCTTTTCTCAATTTGCTTTATATGTATGGTTAGGCTCTTCCTTTGAGATTTTTGTTTCTTGATACAGGGTTATATTGCTGTAAACTTCCCTTTTCAAAATGCTTTTTGGGAAAAAGGTTTTTTTTGTTGTTGTTGTTGGCCAGGAGAGAGTCTCAAGAGGGAGGGGATATATATATGTCCCCTGAGTCAACATATATATATGTTGCCTGAGTCCCATTATTGTTTGGCAGAAACTAATACAACATTGTAAAGCAATTATCCTTTCATTAAAAATAAATTTAGAAAAATTTTATTGTTGGATTATAATTGCTTTCCAATATTGTGTTAGTGTCTGCTGTGTAACAGAGTGAATCGTCTATATGTATACATATATCCCTGCCTCCCCCACCATTTCACCCCTCTAGGTCATGACAGAACACTGAGCTGTGCTGCCTTTGCTACACGGCAACTTCACACTAGCTGTTTTACACATGGTAGTGTGTATATTGGAGAAGCAATGGCATCCCACTCCAGTGCTCTTGCCTGGAAAGACCCATGGACGGAGGAGCCTGGTAGGCTGCAGTCCATGGGGTCGCTAAGAGTCGGACATGACTGAGCAACTTCACTTTCACTTTTCACTTTCATGCATTGGAGAAGGAAATGGCAACCCACTCCAGTGTTCTTGCCTAGAGAATCCCAGGGATGGGGGAGACTGGTGGGCTGCCGTCTATGGGGTCGCACAGGGTTGTACACGACTGAAGCGACTTAGCAGCAGCAGCAGCAGCAGCAGTAGTGTATATGTCAATGCTACTCTCCAATTAGTGCCACCATCCCTTTTCCCCTCTGTGTCCAGTCTCTGTCTGTGTCTCTATTCTTGCTGTGTAAATAGGTCCATCTGTATCATTTTCTAGATGCTATATATATGCATTAATATTCAATATTTGTTTTTCTGACTTACTTCACTCAGTATGACAGCCTCTAGGTCCATCCACATCACTACAAATGACTCAATTTTGTTCTTTTAAGTGACTTAGTAGTATCCTGTTGTATGTGTGTGCCACATCTTTATTCATCTGTCGGCAGACACTTAGGTGCTGCCATGTCCTGGCTCTTGTAAAAAGTGCTAAAATGAATACTCAGGTGCATGTATCTTTTCACATTATGGTTCTCTCCAGATATATACCAAAGAGTGGAATTTCTGGGTCATATGGTAGTTCCTCTTTTAGTTTTTAAAGGAGCCTCCATGCATTATCCACAGTTACTGTATCAGTTTGCATTTCTGCCAACTGTGCAAGAGGGTTCCCTTTTCACCTGCTCCAGCATTTGTTTTTTGTAGATTTTGTGATGATGGCCATTGTGACTGATGTGAGGTGATACCTCACTGTAGTTTTCATTTGTGTTTCTCTAATAGAACTGTGGTGTTGGAGAAGACTCTTGAGAGTCCCTTGGACTGCAAGGAGATCCAAGCAGTCCATTCTGAAGGAGATCAGCCCTGGGATTTCATTGGAAGGAATGATGCTAAAGCTGAAACTCCAGTACTTTGGCCACCTCATGCGAAGAGTTGACTCATTGGAAAAGACTGATGCTGGGAGGGGTTGGGGGCAGGAGGAGAAGGGGATGACAGAGGATGAGATGGCTGGATGGCATCACTGACTCGATGGATGTGAGTCTGAGTGAACTCCGGGAGTTGGTGATGGACAGGGAGGCCTGGCATGCTGCGATTCATGGGGTCACAAAGAGTCGGACACGACTGAGCGACTGAACTGAACTGAATAGTGATGTTGATAGCATTTTTTCATGTGTTTATTGGCTATCTATATGTCTTCTCTGGAGAAATGTCTATTTACGTCTTCCCCCCATTTTCTGATTGGCTTGTTTTTTTTTTTATTTGATACTGAGCTACATATGGTATTTTTATATTTTGCAGATTAATCCTTTTCTCAGTTGCTTTGTTTGCAAGTATGTTCTCCCATTCTGAGGGTTGTCTTTTCATCTTACAATTTCCTTTGTTGTGCAAATTTTTTGGTTTAATTGGGTCCCATTTGTTTATTTTTTTAAATTTTATTTTCATTATTCTATGAGGTTGTTCAGAGATCTTAGTGTGATTTATGTCAGAGTGGTCTGCCTACTTTTTTTCTGAGTTTTTTGGGGTTTTTTAAAAAATATTTTAATAGTATCTGGCCTTACATTTAGGTTGTTAACCCATTTTTAGTTTATTTTTTGTGCATAGTGTTAGGGAGCATTCTAATTTCATTCTTTTACATTTAACTGTCTAGTTTTTACAGCACCACTTATTGAAGAGGGTGTGTTTTCTCCATTGTACATTCTCACCTCCCGTGTCAAAGATTTGGTGACTGTAAGTGTGTGGGTTTATTTCTGGGCTTTGTATCCTGTTCCATTGATCTATATTTTTGTTTTTGCACAAGTACCACACTATCTTGATGACTCTAGCTTTGTAGTATACTGAAAAGTAGGGGATCCAGATTTCTTTAGCTCTTTCATTCTCAGTATTGCTTTTACTATGTGGGCTCTTTTGTGTTTCCATACAAATTATAAATTTTTTTTGTTTTAATTCTGTGAAAAATGGCCTTGGTAATTTGATACAGGTTGCATTGAATCCATAGATTGCTTTGAATAGTATCCTACAGTTTTCTGGATACAGGTCTTTTGTCCCTTCAGGTATGTTTATTCCTAGGTATTTTATTCTTTTTGCTACAGTGGTGAATGGGGTTATTTCCTTAATTTGTTTTACTAATTTTTCATTATTAGTGTATAGGAATGCAAGAGATTTCTGTGTATTCATTTTGTATCCTGTGACTTTACTAATTTCATTGTTTAGCTGTAGTAGTTTTCTGGTGGTGGCTTTAGGATTTTCCATGTATAGTATCATGTCATCTGCAAACAGTGACAGTTTTACTTCTTTTCCAGTTTGGATTGCTTTTATTTCCTTTTTTTTCCTCTGATTGCCATAACTGAGACTTTCAAAACTATGTTGAATAATAATGACAAGAGTGAGCATCTGTGTCTTGTTATTGATCTTCAAGGAAATTCTTTCATATTTCAGTGTTGAGAATGATGTTTCCTGTGGGGTTTATTATATATTGCCTTTATTATGTTGAGTAGGTTCCATTTATGCCCAGATTCTGGACATTTTTTTAAAATCATAAATAGATGTTTATGATTGTTTGGATGTTTATAGTTGCTCAGTCATGCCCAGCTCTTTGCAACCCCATAGACTGTAGCGCACCAAGCTCCTCTGTCCATGGGGTTTCTTCAGGCAAAAATACTGGAGTGGGTTGCCATTCCCTCCTCCAGGGGATCTTCCCAACCCAAAGATCAAACCCAGGTCTTCCACATTGCAGAAGGATTTTTTTTTTTTTTAAACCATCAGAGCCACCAAGGAAGCCTAAGCACACTGGAGGGGGTAGCCTATACCTTCTCCATGGATCTTCCTGACCCAGGAATCAAACCAGGGTCTCCTGCATTGCCCACAGATTCTTTACCAGCTGAGCTACCAGAGAAGCCCTAAATGCATTTTGAGTTTTGTCAAAAGCTTTTTCTCCATATATTGAAATTATCATGTGGTTTTTATCCTTCTACTTGTTGATATGGTGTATCACATTAATTGATGTGCATATATTGAAGAATCTTTGCATTCTTGGTATAAACTTCACTTGATCATGGTGTATGTTCCCTTTAACATGTTGTTGGGTTTGGATTGCTAGTATTTTTTTTGAGTATTTTTACATCTATGTTTATCAGTGATATTGGCCTGTAATTTGTGTGTATGTGTGCTATCTTTGTCTGGTTTTGGTATCAGAGTGATGATGGCCCTGTAAGATGAGCTTGGGAATGTTCCTCCCTCTGAAATTTTTGGAGGAGTTTGAGAAGGATAAGTGTTAGCTCTTCTATAAATTTTTGATAGAACATGCCTGAGAAGCCATTTGGTCTTTGACTTTTGTGTTTAGGAAGATTTTTAATCAGTCTCAATTTCATTATTTGTGATTGGTCTGTTCATAGTTTTTATTTCTTCCTTGTTTAGTCTTGAAAGGTTGTACTTTTTCAAGAATTTGTCCATTTCTTCTAGATTGTCCATTATATTTGCATATAGTTGTTTATAGCAGTCTCTTATGTTCCTTTGTATTTCTGCAGTTTCCGTCGCACCTTCTTTTTTACTTCTAATTTTGTTGATTTTAGTCCTCTCCCTTTTTTCTTGATGATTCTGGCTAAAGATTTATCAATTTTGTTTATCATCTCAAAGAAGCAGCTTTTATTTCATTGTTGTTGTTGTTCAGTCGCTAAGTCACATCCAGCTCTTTGACACTCCATGGACTTTAGCATGCCAGGGTTCACTGTCCTTCACTGTCTTCTAGAGTTTGCTCAAACTCATATCCATTGAGTCAGTGATGCCATCCAACCATGTCATACTCAGTTGCCCCCTTCTCCTTTTGACATTCCCAGCATCAGGGTCATTACCAATGAGTTAGCTCTTTGTACCAGGTGGCTAAAGTATTGGAACTTCAGCTTCAGCATCAATCTTTCCTGTGAATATTCAGGGTTGATTTCTTTTAGGATTAACTGGGTTGATATCATTGCAATCTAAGAGTCTCTCAAGAGCCTTCTCCAGCACAACAATTCAAAAGCATTAATTCTTGGGCACTCAGCCTTCTTTCTGGTCCAACTCTCATATCCGTACATGACCTACTGGAAAAACCATAGCTTTGATTATATGAACGTTTGCTGGCAAGGTGATGTCTCTGCTTTTTAATATGCTGTCTAATTTATCAAAACTTTCCTTCCAAGGAGCAAACGTCTTTTTAATTTCATGGCTGTGGTCACCATCCACAATGATTTTGGAGCCCAAGAAAATAAAATCTGTCACTGTTTCAACTTTTTCCCCTTCTCTTGTCATGAAGTGATGGAACCAGATGCCATCATCTTAGTTTTTTGAATGTTGAGTTTTAGGCTGGCTTTTTCCCTCTTCTCTTTTACCGTCATCAAAAGGCTCTTTAGTTCCTCTTCACATTTTGCCATTCTAGTGGTGTCATCTGCATATCTGAAGTTGTTATTTCTCCTGGTAACCTTGCTTCCAGCTTGTGATTCATCCAGCCTGGCATTTTGCATGATATACTCTGCATAGAAGTTAAAAAAGCAGGGTGACAATATGCAGCCTGGCTGTAATCCTTTCCCAATTTGAACCAGTCTGTTTTTTCATGTCAGGTTCTAACTGTTGCTTCTTGACCCGTATACAGATTTCTCAGGAGATATAGGTAAGGTGGTTTGGAATTCCTATATCTTAAATTTTCCACAGTTTGTTGTGATCCACACAGTCAAAAGTTTTAGTGTAGTCAATGAAGCAGAAGTAGATGTTTGTTGAAATTCCTTTGCTTTCTCTGTGATCCAACAAATATTGCCAATTTGATCTCTGGTTCCTCTGCCTTTTCTAAATCCAACATGTATATGTGGAACTTCTCAGTTGACATACTACTGAATCCTAGCTTGAAGGATTTTGAGCATAACTTTGCTAGCATGTGAAATGAGCTCAATTGTATGGTAGTTTGAACATTCTTTAGCATTGCCCTTCTTTGGGATTGGAATGAAAACACCTTTTGCAAACCGGTGGTCTACTAAAGAAAACTACTAAATTTTCCAAATTTGCTGACATATTGAGTGTAGCGCTTTAACAGCATCAGGATTTTAAATAGCTCAGCTGGCATTCCATCACCTCCACTAGCTTTGTTCATAGTAATGCTTTCTAAAGCCCACTTGACTTCACACTCCAGGATGTCTGGTTCTAGGTGGGGGACCACACCATCATGATTATCCAGGTCATGTAGACCTTTTTCATATAGTTCTGTGTATTCTTGCCACCTCTTTTTAATCTCTTCTACTTCTGTTAGGTCCTTACCATTTCTGCCCTTTACTGTGCCTACCCTTGTGTGAAATATTCCCTTGATATCTCCAATTTTCTAAGGAGATCTCTAGTCTTTCCCATTCTATTGTTTTCCTCTATTTCTTTGCATTGTTCACTTAAGAAGACCTTCTTATGTCTCCTTGCTGTTCTCTGGAACTTTGCATTCAGTTGGGTATATCTTTCCCTTTCTTCCTTGCTTTTTGCTTCTTTCTTTCCTCAGCTGTTTCTAAAGCCTCCTCAGACAACCACTTTGCCTTCTTGCCTTTCTTGTTCTTTGGGATGGTTTTGGTCACTGCCTCCTGCGTAGTATTGGGAACCTCTGTTCATTGTTCTTCAGGCACTCTATGTACTAGATTTAATCCCTTCAATCTATTTGTCACCTCCATTGTATAATCATAAGGGATATGATTTAAGGTCGTACCTGAGTGGCCTAGTGGTTTTCCACTTAAATTATTTTCTTCAATTTAAACTGAATTTTGCAATATGGAGCTGATGATCTGAGCCACAGTTAGCTCCAGGTCTTGTTTTTGCTTATGTATAGAGCTCCTCCATCTTTGGCTGCAAAAAACATTCAGTTCAGTTCTGTTGCTCAGTTGTGTCCGACTCTTTGCGACCCCATGAATTGCAGCACGCCAGGCCTCCCTGTCCATCACCAACTCCCGGAGTTCACTCAAACTCACGTCCATCGAGTCAGTGATGCCATCCAGCCATCTCATCCTCAGTCATCCCCTTCTCCTCCTGCCCCCAACCCCTCCTAGCATCAAAGTCTTTTCCAATGAGTCAACTCTTGGCCATGAGGTGGCCAAAGTACTGGAGCTTCAGCTTTAGCATCATTCCTTCCAAAGAACACCCAGGACTGATCTCCTTCAGAATGGACTGGTTGGATCTCCTTGCAGTCCAAGGAACTCTCAAGAGTTTTCTCCAACACCACAGTTCAAAAGCATCAATTCTTTGGCGCTCAGCCTTCTTCACAGCCCAAGTCTCACATCCATACATGACCACAGGGAAAACCATAGCCTTGACTAGAAGGACCTTAGTCGGCAAAGTAATGTCTCTGCTTTTGAATATACTATCTAGGTTGGTCATAACTTTTCTTCCAAGGAGTAAGCGTCTTTTAATCTCATGGCTGCAATCACCATCTGCAGTGATTTTGGAGCCCAGAAAAATAAAGTCTGACACTGTTTCCACTGTTTCCCCATCCATTTGCCATGAAGTGATGGGACTGGATGCCATGATCTTCATTTTCTGAATGTTGAGCTTTAAGCCAACTTTTTCATTCTCCTCTTTCACTTTCATCAAGAGGCTTTTTAGTTCCTCTTCACTTTCTGCCAGAAGGCTGGTGTCATCTGCATATCTGATATTTCCCCCAGCAATCTTGATTCCAGCTTGTGCTTCTTCCAGTCCAGCGTTTCTCATGATGTACTCTGCATAGAAGTTAAATAAGCAGGGTGACAATATACAGCCTTGACGTACTCCTTTTCCTATTTGGAACCAGTCTGTTGTTCCATGTCCAGTTCTAACTGTTGCTTCCTGACCTGCATACAGATTTCTCAAGAGGCAGGTTAGGTGGTCTGGCATTCCCATCTCTCTCAGAATTTTCCACAGTTTATTGTGATCCACACAATCAAAGGCTTTGGCATAGTCAATAAAGCAGAAATAGATGTTTTTCTGGAACTCTCTTGGTTTTTCCATGATCCAGCAGGTGTTGGCAACTTGATCTCTGGTTCCTCTGCCTTTTCTAAAACCAGCTTGAACATCTGGGAGTTCACGGTTCACGTATTGCTAAAGCCTGGCTTGGAGAATTTTGAGCATTACTTTACTAGCATGTGAGATGAGTGCAATTGTGCGGTAGTTTGAGCATTCTTTGGCATTGCCTTTCTTTGGGATTGGAATGAAAACTGACCTTTTCCAGTCCTGTGGCCACTGCTGAGTTTTCCAAATTTGCTGGCATATTGAGTGCAGCACTTTCACACCATCATCTTTCAGGATTTGAAACAGCTCAAGTGGAATTCCATCACCTCCACTAGCTTTGTTCATAGTGCAAAGAACATTATCAGTCTAATTTCAGAAATGACCCATCTGATGATGTCCACGTGTAGAGTTATGTCTTGTTGAAAGAGGGTGTTTGCTACAACCAGTGTGTTATTATGACTACACTCTGTTAGCGTTTGCCCTGCTTCATTTTGTACTCCAAGGCAAAACTTGCCTGTTAGTCCACATTTCTCTTGACTTCCTACTTTTGCATTCCAATTCCATTTGATGTAAAGGACATCCATTTTTGGTGTTAGTTATAGAGGTCTTGTAGGTCTTCATAGAACTGGTCAACTTCAGTTTCTTCAGCATTGGTGTGTGAGGCATAGACTTGGATTCCTACGGGGTCAATTGGTTTGCCTTGGAAACGAACTGAGCTCATTCTATCGTTTTTGAGTTTGCACCCAAGTACCGCGTTTCCAACTCTTTTGTTGACATGAGGGCTACTCCAGTTCTTCTAAAGGATTCTTGCCCACAGTAATAAATAATAATGATTATCTGAATTAAATTTGTCCATTCTTGTCCATTGTAGTTCACTGGCTCCTGACTTGTCGATGTTCACTCTTGGTCATCTCCTGCTTGACCACATCCAATTTACATTACTTCATGGACCTAACATTCATGTGCCTGTGTAACATTGTTCTTTACAGCATCACACTTAGTTTTCACCACCAGACACATCCACAACTGAGTGTCCTTTCTGCTTTGGCCCTGCCTCTTCATTCTTACTGGAGATATTAACAGTTCCCTTCTGCTCTTCCACAGTAACATATTGGACACCTTCCGACTTGGGGGCTCATCTTGCAGTGTCATATATTTTTGCCTTTTCATACCGTCCATAGGGTCGTGGTAAGAACACTGGAGTGGTTTGGCATTCCCTTCTCCTATGGGCCACGTTTTGTCAGAACTCTCCACTAGGACCTGTCATGTTAGGTGGCCCTGTACAGCATGACTCATAGCTTCATTGAGTTATGCAAGCCCTTTCATCATGACAAGGGTGAAGGGGTGTGATCCATGAAGAGAACTAGAGAATAATTTCATTGTTCACTACTATTGTGTTATTCATTTCTATTTTGTTTATTTCTACTCTGGTCTTTATGATTTCTTTTTTCTACTAATTTCGGTGGGTTTTTGCTCTTCTTTTTCTAGTTACTTTAGCTGTAAGGTTAGGTTGTTCATTTGAGATTTTCTTGTCTCATGAGTTAAGAAGGAATTGATTTAAACATCTCTGTTAGGACTTCTCTTACTGCACCCCATAGAATTTGGGTCATTATGTTTTCATTGTCGTTTGTTTCTAGGTATTTCTTTATTTGCACTTTTATTTCTTCAGTGACCCCTTGGTTATTTAATCTTATAATATTTAGTCTCCATATGTTTGTGTTTTTTTATATTATTTTTCCTGTAATTGATTTCTAATCTCATGACATTTTGGTCCAAAAATGTACTTGATATGATTTCATTTTTCTTAAATTTACCAAGGCTTGATTTGTGACTCAAGGTGGGATCTATCTTGGAGAATGTTCTGTGTGCACGTGAGTAGAAAGTTTATTTTGCTCCTTTCAGATGGAGTATACTATAAATATCAAGTAAATCTGTGTGTCATTTAAAGGCTTGTATTTTCTTATTATTTTTCTGTCTGAATGATTTATCCACTGGTGTAAGTGGAGTGTTAGTCACCCACTATTATTGTGTTTCTATTGATTTCCTTTTTATGGGTGTTAGGTTTTGCCTTATGTATTGAGGTGCTCCTATGTTGGTTGTGTGAAAGTGTTAGTTGCTCATCTGTTGATTGCATATATAATTGTTATATCTTCTTGGATTGATGTCTTGATCATTATGTAGTATCTTTCCTTGTCCCTTTTAATAGTACTTAGAGTGTGTTTTGTCTAATATGAGTATTGCTAACTCCAACTTTCTTTTGAATTCTATTTGCATGGAATATCATATTCCATCCCCTCACGTTCAGTCTGCATGTATCCCTTGGTCTGAAGTGAGTCTTTTGTAGACAGCATACGTATGGATCTTGTTTTTGTATCCATTCACCCTGTCTATATCTTTGGTTTGGAGCATTTACTCCATTTACATTTAAGTTAATTATCAATAAAGTATGTTCCTACAGCCATTTTCTTCATTGTTTTGGGCTTCTTTTTGTAAGTCTTCTTATTCTTTCATGTTTTCCCGCTAGAGAAGTTCCTTTAGCATTTGTTGTAAAACTGGTTTGGTGGTGCTAAACTCTGTGAGGTTTTGCCTCTGAAGCTTCTGATTTCTCTGTTGAATGTGAATGAGATGCTTGCTGGGTAGAGTAATCTTGGTTGTAGGTTTTCCCCCTTTCATCATTTAAAATATATCCTGCCATTCCCTTCTGGCCTGCCGAGTTTCTGCTGAAAATGTTGATAAACTTATGGGAATTCCCTTGCATGTTATACGTTCCTCATTGCTTTTCCTTGGTGCTTTTAATATTTTACCATTGTATTTAATTTTTGTTAGTTTGATTAATATGTGTCTTGGAGTGTTTCTCCTTGGCACGGAATGTCATTCTCTGCACTTCCTGGATTTGATTGACTGTTTCCTTTCCCCCATCTTAGGGAAATTTTTTACTATAATCTCTTCAAATATTTTCTAAGACTCTTGCTCTTTCTCAGTTTCTTCTGCAACCCCTATAATTCAAATGTTGGTGCATTTAATATTCTCCTGGAGGTCTCTTGAGTCTGTTGTCATTTTTTTAAATTCTGTCTTTCAACTCACTTGTTCATTATTCTGCCTCAGGTATTCTGTTATTGATTCTTTCTACTGTATTTTTCATTCCAGTATTTTATTGTTCATCTTCTTAAATCTTCTAGCTTTTAGTTAAACATCTCTTGTATCTTCTCTATCTGTACCTCCATTCCTTTTTTTTTTTTTTGATTTATTGTTATCAGCATTCAGTATCTGTTTTAAAAGAATGTATATACATTATCAAAGTATAGTTGAGTTACAATGTTTCAGGTGCACAGCAAGGTGATTCACTTACACTAATCAGTTCAGTTCAGTCACTCAGTCATGTCCAACTCTTTGCCACCCCATGAGCTGCAGCACGCCAGGCCTCCCTGTCCATCACCAACTCCTGGAGCCTACCCAAACTCATGTCCATTGAGTCGGTGATGTCATCCAACCATTTCATCCTCTGTCGCCCCCTTCTCCTTCTGTCCTCAATCTTTCCCAGCATCAGGGACTTTTCCAATGAGTCAGCTCTTAGCATCAGGTGGCCAAAGTATTGGAATTTCAGCTTCAACATCAGACCTTCCATTAAACACCCAGGACTCATCTCCTTGCAGTCCAAGGGACTCTCAAGAGTCTTCTCCAATGCCACAGTTCAAAAGCATCAGTTCTTTGGTGCTCAGCTTTCTTCACAGTCCAACACTCACATCCATACATGACTACTGGAAAAACCATAGCCTTGACTAACTGGACCTTTGTTAGCAAAGTACTGTCTGCTTTTTAATATGCTGTCTAGGTTGGTCATAACTTTCCTTCCAAGGAGTAAGCATCTTTTAATTTCACAGCGGCAATCACCATCTGCAGTGATTTTGGAGCCTCAAAAATGAAGTCTCTCACAGTTTCCACTGTTTCCCCATCTATTTGCCATGAAGTGATGGGAACAGATGCCATGATCTTAGTTTTCTGAATGTTGAGCTTTAAGCCAACATTTTCAGTCTCCTCTTTCACTTTTGTCAAGAGACTCTTTAGTTATTCTTCACTTTCTGCCATAAGGGTGGTGTCATCTGCATATCTGAAGTTATTAATATTTCTCCCAGCAATCTTGATTCCAGCTTGTGCTTCATCCAGCCCAGCATTTCTCATGATATACTTTGCATAGAAGTTAAATAAGCAGGGTGACAATATACAGCCTTGACGTACTCCTTTACCTATTTGGAACCAGTCTATTGTTTGATGTCCAGTTCTAACTGTTGCTTCCTGACCTGCATACAGGTTTCTCAAGAGGCAGGTCAGGTGGTCTGGTATTCCCATCTCTTTCAGAATTTTCCACAAGCTTGCTGAAGCCTGGATTGGAGAATTTTGAGCATTACTTTACTAGCATGTGAGATGAGTGCAATTGTGCGGTAGTTTGAGCATTCTTTGGCATTGCCTTTCTTTGGGATTAGAATGAAAACTGACCTTTTCCAGTCCTGTGGCCACTGCTGAGTTTTCCAAATTTGCTGGCATATTGAGTGCAGCATTTCACAGCATCATCTTTTAGGATTTGAAATAGTGCAACTGGAATTCCATCACCTCCACTAGCCTTGTTTGTAGTGATGCTTCCTAAGGCCCACTTGACTTCACATTCCAGGATGTCTGCTCTAGGTGAATGATCACACCATCATGATTAACTGGGTCATGAAGATCTTTTTTGTACAGTTCTTCTGTGTATTCTTGCCACCTCTTCTTAATATCTTCTGCTTCTGTTAGGTCCATACAATTTATGTCCTTTATTGAGCCCATCTTTGCATGAAATGTTCCCTTGGTATCTCTAATATTCTTGAGGAGAGCTCTAGTCTTTCCCATTCTGTTGTTTTCCTCTATTTCTTTGCATTGATCACTGAGGAAGTCTTTCTTATCTCTCCTTGCTATTCTTTGGAACTCTGCATTCAGATGCTTATATCTTTCCTTTTTTCCTTTGCTTTTCACTTCTCTTTCTTTCACAGCTATTTGTAAGGCCTCCTCAGACAGCCATTTTGCTTTTTTGCGTTTCTTTTCCATGGGGATGGTCTTGATCTTTGTCTCCTGTTCAGTGTCACAAACCTCTGTCCATAGATCATCAGGCACTCTGTCTATCAGATCTAGTCCCTTAATCGATTTCTCACTTCCACTGTATAATCATAAGGGATTTGATTTAGGTCATACCTGAATGGTCTAGTGGTTTTTCCCACTTTGTTCAATTTAAGTCTGAATTTCACAATAAGGAGTTCATGATCTGAGCCACAGTCAGCTCCTGGTCTTGTTTTTGCTGACTGTATAGAGCTTCTCCATCTTTGGCTGCAAAGAATATAATCATTCTGATTTTGGTGTTGGCCATCTGGTGATGTCCATGTGTAGAGTCTTCTCTTGTGTTGTTGGAAGAAGGTGTTTGCTATGACCAGTGCATTCTCTTGGCAAAACTGTATTATCCTTTGCCCTGCTTCATTCTGTGCTCCAAGGCCAAATGAACAGGATGAAAAGGCAGAAATGTAGGGCATGGAAAGATGAACTCCCCAGGTCAATAGGTGCCCAATATGATACTGGAGATCAGTGGAAAAATAACTTCAGAAAGAATGAAGGGATGGAGCCAAAGCAAAAACAACACCCAGTTGTTGCTATCACTGGTGATCGAAGCAAGGTCCGATGCTGTAAAGAGCAATATTGGATAGGAACCTGGAATGTTAGGTCCATGAATCAAGGCAAACTGGAAGTGGTCAAACACAAGATGGCAGGAGTGAACGTTGACATGCTAGGAATCGGCGAACTAAAATGGACTGGAATGGGTGAATTTAACTCATTTGACCATTTTATCTACCACTGTGGGCAGGAATCCCTTAGAAGAAATGGAGTAGCCATCATAGTTAACAAGAGTCTGAAATGCAGTACTTATACTAATACACATACATTATTTTTGAAATTATTTTCCATCATAGCTTATTATAGGATATTGACTATAGTTCCCTATGCTATACAGTAAATCTCTCTTGCTTGTTGTATATCTATTTTTTAATTAGAAATCTAGCATTCTATTCATACTAAGTCAAGTGGAATCAAAATGTTATTTTTTTCAGTTAGGTAAAAATTTGTAATTTTCAAATAATATTATACATATTTATATGTATATATACAAAAGCTTTTCTCCTACACTTGATAAAGATTTGAGAAAGACTATCCAAGAAAAAGAGATGGAGAGATTGGAGAACATGACCTAAATGATATGGGAACACTGAATATGAAATATAAAAAGTGAAACAAGGTATATAAAAGGTCATAATATAGTCCAGTTGTTTTTAAACATGACTCATTAGAGTCATGGCTCATTAGAAACATCTGGAGCTCTGGAGAAAAAAAGCAATACCTGAGCATTTGTAGTTTTCAAAAGATTTCAGGATAATTCTGATATGCATCTGGATTTTAAAACGTGATTACAGGTCTTTCTACTGGATCCTTGTTTTGATGATATAGAGTTGTATTATTTTTCAAGTGATCAATCAGGATACAATGGTATTGAGTAATAGTTGTGTAAGCACAACAGTAAAAGATATTTATCAGTTTTCACAATCAATAGCCAAACAACAAAAAAAGATAATTGCAAGCCATAATGGGAAACATGATTGACTTAACAGTATAAAATAATTGCATACAATTTGGGGGAGTATAGCAGAGTGAGGTGATAAGTGGGAGTGCATACCTGTACATGTTTTCATCCACCCAGTCAGTGTTTGTCTTTTGATTAGTACATTTAATCCATTTACATTTAAGATAATTATTGATATGTGTGATCCTATTCCATACTGTTCACCTCAAATCTTACTGCTTTAAAACTGTGGTATACCCTCCATTAAAAATAAAAAGATGAAGCAGTCAATCCAGTGATTAATTTAACATGGCTTTCATTGGGAAAAGTCAGGGGGGAAGAGGGGCATGACAAAGAGGAGACCAACAGACAAAAAAGTTAAATTTAACATAAAATGCTTTTCTTTTTAAAAAAAAAAAAAAAAGAAAAGAAAAGAAGAAAAGGTTATTTTCAATGAAAGGGAAAAAAAGCTTTTTGCTAAATCGTAGTAAGTTGAACAGTAATAAAAAATATGTAGGTTTTATTAAAAGTTATTGCTTCTTTCCCTACCTGAATTTAAAAAAAAAAAGTTGTCATCTAATACAAGTTTCTATTCCATATACCAAAATACGGATATCTAAAAAAATCATGACTTTAAATTTCCACTGATGGAGCAGGTAGGAGATAAAGATGAATTCTGAACTGCTTCTAAAAGTTATTCATGTTTTTAACCTTGGAGCAGGGTAAGGAATTAAGGTTACTTGACCTTGTTTGGGGATGTGGGTTTGGTTGTTTGTTTGTTTGTTTCAGTTTCATCCCTTGTTATCTCTAAGAGACTTGGAGCCAGTGATCCTATTATTCTGCTACAGTCTTTAAGGGACTTGAAAAAAAAAAGGCAGGGGGTGCTGTCAAAACTTCAACGTCTCTTGATTTCCTATTTCATTCTCTAATGGTTTATCTTTTTAAATATCTATATCCTGTTTCTTGGATAAAAAATTTTACCAAGGATCAAAAGAAGAAACCTTGGAATTTAAATGAAGAGATCTATATATCACAGTGGATTTCTTCTGAAACTGATAATGTTTATGTTTTAAGCAAATAAAGTGCCAGTTAATGTGAAACTCAATCACAATGACTTGAAAATTTTGCTTTATGAAAACAGAATTGAAATTCTTTTATGCCTTAAATGTGCATTCAAAGTCTATGAACCATGTTCTGTTTTTATTAGGGATAGAATGTTTTCCTCTCAGACCCCGTCCTTCCCATTTCTTGGTAGAAACATGACATGGAGTGCGTCTCTGGGCTTCCTACTTGACACTACTGCATAGCCTGCTTGCAGTGCCTACCAGCCCTGCTCTAGGACATGATTTCTCCTGGTTCTGTTCACTTACTTCATATGCTATGCTTGATGGAAGTCTGTGAAATACTGCTCTGCTATTGTTTGATTAGCATTTGTCTTTATACTGGCGCCCTTGCTTACTGTAGATGTTGCTTACAGCAGCAGTTTAAAGGGCTCTGCAGGGCTGGAGACACCTTGCATTCAGGAGGCCTGTGTGCAGTTGATAACAGACCAGTTACATGTCTTATGAAGATAGTCAGGAGACAGATCTGTAGGTTTGCTTCTCCACATTCTGATATCATGAACTAATGGAAACAAGGTTTAGGGTGTGTTAGTATGGTCCACTGGAGAAGGGAATGGCAAACCACTTCAGTATTCTTGCCTTAAGAACCCCATGGACAGTATGATAAGGCAAAATGATAGGATACTGAAAGAGGAACTCCCCAGGTCAGTAGGTGCCCAATATGCTACTGGAGATCAGTGGAGAAATAACTCCAGAAAGAATGAAGGGATGGAGCCAAAGCAAAAACAATTCCCACCTGTGGATGTAACTGGTGATAGAAGCAAGGTCCGATGCTGTAAAGAGCAATATTGCATAGGAACCTGGAATGTCAGGTCCATGAATCAAGGCAAATTGGAAATGGTCAAACAAGAGATGGCAAGAGTGAATGTCGACATTCTAGGAATCAGCGAACTAAAATGGACTAAATGGGTGAACTTAACTCAGGTGACCATTATGTCTACTACTGCGGGCAGGAATCCCTCAGAAGAAATGGAGTAGTCATCATGGTCAACAAAAGAGTCCGAAATGCAGTACTTGGATGCAATCTCAAAAATGACAGAATAATCTCTGTTCATCTCCCAGGCAAACCATTCAATATCATGGTAATCCAAGTCTATGCCCCAACCAGTAATGCTGAAGAAGCTGAAGTTGAACGGTTCTATGAAGACCTACAAGATCTTTTAGAACTAACATGTAAAAAAGATGTCCTTTTCATTCTAGGGGACTGGAATGCAAAAGTAGGAAGTCAAGAAACACGTGGAGTAACAGGCAAATTTGGCCTTGGAATGTGAGTTTTGCCAGGACAATGCACTGGTCATAGGAAACGCCCTCTTCCAACAACACGAGAGAAGACTCTACACATGGACATCACCAGATGGTCAACACCGAAATCAGATTGATTATATTCTTTGCAGCCAAAGATGGAGAAGCTCTATACAGTCAACAAAAACAAGACCAGGAGCTGACTGTGGCTCAGATTATGAACTCCTTATTACCAAATTCAGACTTAAATTGAAGAAAGTAGGGAAAACCTTTAGACCATTCAGGTATGACCTAAATCAACTCCCTTATGATTACACAGTGGAAGTGAGAAATAGATTTAAGGGCCTAGATATGATAGATAGAGTGCCTGATGAACTATGGACTGAGGTTCGTGCCATTGTACAGGAGACAGGGATCAAGACCATCCTCATGGAAAAGAAATGCAAAAAAGCAAAATGGTTGTCTGGCAAGGCCTTACAAATAGCTGTGAAAAGAAGAGAAGTGAAAAGCAAAGGAGAAAAGGAAAGATATAAGCATCTGAATGCAGAGTTCCAAAGAATAGCAAGGAGAGATAAGAAAGCCTTCTTCAGTGATCAATGCAAAGAAATAGAGGAAAACAACGGAATGGGAAACACTAGAGATCTCTTCAAGAAAATTAGAGATATCAAGGAAACATTTCATGCAAAGATGGGCTCGATAAAGGACAGAAATGGTATGGAGCTAACAGAAGCAGAAGATGTTAAGAAGAGGTGGCAAGAATACACAGAAGAACTGTACAAAAAAGATCTTCATGACCCAGATAATCACGATGGTGTGATCACTCATCTAGAGCCAGATATACTGGAATGTGAAGTAAAGTAGGCCTTAGAAAGCATCACTACGAACAAAGCTAGTGGTGGTGATGGAATTCCACTTGAGCTATTTCTAATCCTGCAAGATGATGCTGTGAAAGTGCTGCACTCAATATGCCAGCAAATTTGGAAAACTCAGCAGTGGCCACAAGACTGGAAAAGGTCAGTTTTCATTCTAATCCCAAAGAAAGGCAATGCCAAAGAATGCTCAAACTACCGCACAATTGCACTCATCTCACATGCTAGTAAAGTAATGCTCAAAATTCTCCAAGCCAGGCTTCCGCAATACGTGAACTGTGAACTTCCTGATGTTCAAGCTGTTTTAGAAAATACACAATGGAGTATTACTCAGCCGTAAAAAAGAATTCGTTTGAATCAGTTCTGATGAGATGGATGAAACTGGAGCCGATTATACAGAGTGAAGTAAGCCAGAAAGAAAAACACCAATACAGTATACTAACACATATATATGGAATTTAGGAAGATGGCAATGACCACCCTGTATGCAAGACAGGAAAAAAGACACAGATGTGTATAATGGACTTTTGGACTCAGAGGGAGAGGGAGAGGGTGGGATGATTTGGGAGAATGGCATTCTAACATGTATACTATCATGTAAGAATTAAATCGCCAGTCTATGTCTGACGCAGGATACAGCATGCTTGGGGCTGGTGCATGGGGATGACCCAGAGAGATGTTATGGGGAGGGAGGTGGGAGGGGGGCTCATGTTTGGGAACGCATGTAAGAATTAAAGATTTTAAAATTAAAAAAATAAAAAACTAAAAAAAAAAAAAAGAAAGAAAGAAAAGGCAGAGGAACCATAGATCAAATTGCCAACATCCGCTGGATCATGGAAAAAGCAAGAGAATTCCAGAAAAACATCTATTTCTGCTTTATTGACTATGCCAAAGCCTTTCACTGTGTGGATCACATTAAACTGGAAAATTCTGAGAGAGATGGGAATACCAGACCACCTAACCTGCCTCTTGAGAAATCTGTATGCAGGTCAGGAAGCAGCAGTTAGGACTGGACATGGAACAACAGACTGGTTCCAAATAGGAAAAGGAGTACGTCAAGGCTGTATATTGTCACCCTGCTTATTTAACTTCTATGCAGAGTACATCATGAGAAACACTGGACTGGAAGAAACACAAGCTGGAATCAAAGATTGCAGGGAGAAATATCAATCACCTCAGACATGCAGATGACACCACCCTTCTGGCAGAAAGTGAAGAGGAACTAAAAAGCCTCTTGATGAAAGTGAAAGAGGAGAGTGAACAAGTTGGCTTAAAGCTCAACATTCAGAAACGAAGATCATGGCATCCAGTCCCATCACTTCATGGGAAATAGATGGGGAAACAGTGGAAACAGTGTCAGACTTTATTTTTCTGGGCTCCAAAATCACTGCAGATGGTGATTGCAGCCATGAAATTAAAAGACGCTTACTCCTTGGAAGGAAAGTTATGACCAACCTAGATAGTATATTCAAAAGCAGAGACATTACTTTACCGACTAAGGTCCGTCTAGTCAAGGTTATGGTTTTTCCAGTAGTCATGTATGGATGTGAGAGTTGGACTGTGAAGAAGGCTGAGTGCCGAAGAATTGATGCTTTTGAACTGTGGTGTTGGAGAAGACTCTTGAGAGTCCCTTGGACTGCAAGGAGATCCAACCAGCCCATTCTGAAGGAGATCAGCCGTAGGATTTCTTTGGAAGGAATGATGCTAAAGCTGAAACTCCAGTACTTGGGCCACCTCATGCAAAGAGTTGACTCATTGAAAAAGACTGATGCTGGGAGGGATTGGGGGCAGGAGGAGAAGGGGACGACAGAGGATGAGATGGCTGGATGGCATCACTGACTTGATGGACGTGAGTCTGAGTGAACTCCGGGAGTTGGTGATGGACAGGGAGGCCTGGTGTGCTGTGATTCATGGGGTTGCAGAGTCGGACACGACTGAGCCACTGAACTGATGGCTGTAACGGAGAAGGCAATGGCACCTCACTCCAGTACTCTTGCCTGGAAGATCCCATGGATGGAGGAGCCTGGTAGGCTGTGGTCCATGGGGTCGCTGAGAGTTGGACACAACTGAGCAACTTCACTTTCTTTCACTTTAATACGTGCTCACTGGCCAATTGTACCTTCTAGGGCTGTGCTGTTACAGTACCTAGTAGCCACATGTGGCTGTTTAAATTTAAGTGAATATAAAGTAGAATTATACAATCAGTTCCTCCATTACACTGGGCACATTTCAAGAGTTGGCTAGTAGCTATAGTATTGGAAAGCTCTGAATTATAGAATATTTCTGCCATCCTAAGAAGTACCATAGGACAGCTATGTTCTAGAGAAAGTTTCAACAATAATAAAGTAGTAGTTATTCTTGTTTTGATGCCTCAGGGAGCAGATTACCTTGTCCTTACATGGTTGGGAATGCCTATGGTTATGGCTATGATGATTAAAATTGTTTGTTTGTTTAAGCAGGTTAAACAAATGCTTTGGAATGCTGTATCAGGAATTAGCTGGAGATTCCAAAATTCAGGATTTCTCTATTTGTGGACCCAAGTTAGTGTCATTTACTCTCTAGGTCAACCTTGAAAGCTATACTTTTTTTTTTTTTTTGCATTATTTCTGGCCAGAGGTCACCTCTCACCCCACTCCAGCCTCCTGCCACTGATGTACGTGTTGATGTAAATAATGACCTATTTCCTGGTCACTATCAGCCCTAAAACATTTGTCAACTTTGGCCACTTTCCTAGAAAAAATCATTGGGCAGTTTTATTACTTTTTCACCGAGTGACATCTTTAGCAAAAGCATCCTCCTTCCCAACAGTATTAGCCAGGCCTGGTGAAAATAGATAACTTTTCATGATGTTTCCTGTTGTATATGATTCAAGTATCTGAGCTTTAATTGCTGAATGTATCATAGATGGAAGAACATTCTTTTGATATACTAACAATTCATATAGTATGGTGAAATATAGATGAATCGGAATGAGGGTGAGGAGACCATGGGGCTGAGGCTTCTTTTTTATGTTTGGCATGTTTGGGTTAACAAAGGGATAAGGGCCCTGACATGTTGCTGTAAGTCCTGCTGGTATAAGAGAGGTGGGCAGGGTCCTCCAGGGAGTCAACCATGATAAAAGAAAGGGTCCTAGGTCTTTTATCAAAGTGTATTCTTGGCTTTTCTCCTAGACTTGTGATATCATGCTTGTTAGCAGTTTAGTCTATCCTATCTGTTCAAAGTCCACCTGACCAGATGGTACAGGTTGTAAACTAAGACCGTCACCAAAGTCTGTCCACCCTGTCCCCTGGGACCCATTAAGAAGGGAGCATACAGCATGCTACTCTTTCAGTGTGGCACTTCAACTAATAATAAGCTGAGCAAAACCAGGGGAAAGCATGGCAGCAGAGGACTAAGGGGGTGAGAGAAGTTTTTGTCCATCATCATGACATCAGAAAATGCCATTTTCCTGATTTTTCAACCCCAAATATCTACCAGTTGTTCCATTTAATCCATCATCAAGGCTGTCCTTCTCTCCTTCCAAGTACCTCTGAAATGTGTCCGACCTTCCCCCATTCTACCACCATCTTGGATTAGATTGCTCTGCGTTCACACAGTACCAAGAGAGTGGCATCGAAAACGACAAATCTGAATGTATCACCTCTCCACGTAAACTTACTGTTCAGTGTAAGGACCAAATGCTCAACCTTGTCTCTTAGGACCTATCTGGCTGACCCCTGCTATACTCTGTAACCTCACCTCAACTTCATTCCTTATTATGATGCTTCTGTCACAAAGGCTTTTTTTATTCCTGTAAGTTTAACTTGTTCCTGCCTCTGGGCCTTTGTACATGTGGTACCTTGTGCTCAGAGAACTCATCTCCTAATTCCGTCTCATCTCAACTCATACTCGTATCAGCTTAGTAATCACACTCCTCTCCCTTGGAACTAGGTCAGCTTGAGGTTTTATATTTATGTGGGTGACTATTTGATTAACTCTCCCATTAGTCTTATAAGCTCCAGAGGTGGTATATTTTATCTTCTACTCAAAATTGTCATCCTAGCTCCTAACAAATATGCCTGGCAGGTTGAGACGTGAATCAATCTTTGTTGACCAAGTAAGTAGTTACTTTTACTTGCCAGGAGAGGAGCGTGGTATATAGAAGCAGCTGTTGATTTAAAGAGCCCTGAGTTCATATCCCAGCTCTGCCAATTTGTTAGCTAGATGATCTTGGGCAAGTTGATTTACTAGTCTAAGCTTCAGTCTTTGCATCAGTAAAATGGGCAGAACCATATTTACATGACAGTGTGAAGGGTAAAGATATTGTATGCCAGCTGGGCACCCAGTAGGTTCTCAACAAACAGACATCATCGTTATCATTCTATTTGGAGACAGCCTGAAGGAAAGTACTCTGGCGGAGGCCACAGGGCGCTCAGGAGGAAGTGACAGATTACACCCAAAAGGAAACAGATAGTAACATTTTTTATTAAATATTACAGTGGATCAAAAAGTACAAAATATCTCTTGCCTGCTATGTGATTGGGAAACTATTGGCACGTAATACAGTATCAAAAGCAGTAATAAGTACAATTTGGAAAACATACAAAATTGAGTGTTTATAGTTGGCTCAGCATTTTTCTGGTAGTGTTTAAACTAATGCAAAGGTTACTCAATAACCTCTCCATTGGGAAACTATATAATATCACTGGGCCATGTTGCTATATACAAATAATCACCTTACAGAGCATAGAGGTTACATAGCTGGAATCACCAAAAGTATACAATATTTACAACACAGGAAAGTTTAAAAAAGTATAAACAGCCAAGAGATTATGCTGCTATTCTTCAGACATATTTCAACCATGGGGAGACAAGCAGAATATCAAATACATCAACAGCCAACACTGGAATTTAAGTGCTCAAGATAATCATTGCAATGGTGTGGGTCTCACCAGGGCAAACTTGTTCCCATTTTTCTTTAAAATTGGGACAAGAATAAAACTAGACCAGATGGGACTTGGCTGACCACCACCAAATGTGACTTTGTGGGACAACAAGTGAAGAGAAATAAAAGTTCTCTTTGAAGGCACACTACATAAAATATTTTTGTGGGATCACCTTGAAATTTCCATCAGACACACCAACACAGTGAAATACAGTACTTGAGAATTCATGCACCAGGTCAGAAAGTTGTAAAGTCAATGTCGAGTTTTAACAAACCCTTCTGTATATGCCCTGATAAACAAGTGAACTTAAGAGCCTCTAGCTAGTAAATAAATAAGTCAGTCCTGTGGCAAATATTACAAGTTCCAATCACTTACTAGGAGAATACTTAATTCTGAAACTTAGTTGGGCTGTTTTTTTTTTTTTCTTTAATGTTGAGTTGCCAAAAGCTAAACCAGAGTTGCATGGAAACGTTTTTTAAAAATATTATTTAGAATCTCCAAATCTCCAGTAAATCACGGTCTTAGTGCATTTTGAATTGCAACATTTCTTGGAAGCCGCACTTAGTAAATAGATTTATGACTCCACTGCCAATTAGATTCCACAGTTTCCTTTACAGAACTACCAATAACAATGGTTTGATTGCACAAAGAAAGGCTTGTGCAATGCCATTCAATAATAAGGCCCCTTGAACTCAAACAATGCAAACAAAGCCCTATTTAAGACTTTTTAAAATGTAGTTCTCAGCCAATGAAGAATTCAATGGTCTTTTTGAAAGATTTCCAAGATCTCTGTTCAGAGTTTTAAAACAAATAACACACTGCTTCTGCTGGGAATGTCTACCCTCATCTCTGTACTTGTCCTGATGTTTTGCCGAGGGTATGAGCTTCCTCAGACAGCAACAGTGAGTCTCCTCTCGGAAGAGATGAGACAAACAAAAGCTGGACTACGTTAACATTGTTTGAAAATGGTGTGATCAAATTCCAACATGATGAAACCAGACTGAAATCATTGCAGTGGGGAAAACAAATGCCCCCTCTTCCGAACGGATAGGTGAGCTCCACCGGGGACACATGCCCCGGTTTTGATAAACAAACTCACAGACACCATGTAGGATCTAGTCCATGTCAGCTGCAGAAACACTGGCGTTTCCCCTTCCTCCATGTCCTCTGACTCTGTGACCATTCAGTCTAGTGCAACTTTCTTATATATGTTCTAGCCAGCATTTTGCCAGCTGCAATTGAGATTATTTTCCCCCACTCTATCTTGTGCAATAGCAGGATAATCTGCATTCACACATTTATAATCTAAATTCTACTAGTCTATCTATGGTTCTATTAAATATATATATGTATATATTATTCCACAGGAAGGTAAATAATTAATTGAAGCAAATGGAACTCAACACTAGATCTCTACATTCGTTTCCACCTTTGGATATTAAGTATGTTACATTGAATATTTGGCTTCGTATCATAGAGACATTTCAATACAAATGCATGGCATGCATGGCTTGGTTTAAGAGCCACAGTTTCATTGTTTACCAGTTTTGATTATTTTGCAGTCGAGTTACCTATTTAGAAGTTGAAAATTATCATCAACTTTCATAGAATTAAATATCTCAGAGGTAAAAGACTTGGATAACTATGATTCTAATGTCTACCAGTCGCTTTGGGGCAGGGGAGGGTTGGCTGGGGAGTTCATCAAAGCAGTTTTAGCAGGGCTTGTGACCTGGAAGGAAAGTCCATTCTGTGTCAAGACTTTTAACACACTTAGAAAAATGCGTCCACCTTGATGTTACATCTTGTCAGCCTATAGGATAAAGTGGCAAGAATGACAATATACATTCTTTACATCTTTTGACTGCGTGAGCAGCTTAACCGTTTCTTTCCAACAGTAAAGAAAATCATTCAGTGGACCATACTGCCAGGTGGTTTAAAACATGGCACAAAACGGTGTGTGCATACACACAAATCTCACACCCCATAAACCCAAGGAGGATGGTTTGCTTGGGAAATGAGTAATCCAGTATGCCAGTTACCCCCAAAGATGTGGCCTGTGAGGTTCTTCTTGGGAATAGCAAGAAACCAACCTGATGAGGCAACGTGACAACCTGTTACTGGAAAGACTGTGGCCCAGGGCAGGTATCTGGCACCTGGGCCTCCCGCTGCTCACTTTCTTCTGGATAGTCAAGCTCCATCCTCTTCCCAGCCCCCTTTCCCAGACTGTTTAAAGGGATCTTTGCCAACACCAATGTAAATCATTTTGGCTTCTGTTCTAATTTCTGAAATTCCTAAAATATCTGTGCAGCCCACAAATATGTCCTCTAGACTCTTGTTATTCAGCAGCTTGCTGCCAGTGAGGTTTTTGTTTTTATGATTCCTCTGGTATGTAGGACAGTTTCACAGCCTAGATAAGGTAAGTACAATGCTCGATGTTTTCACATAACCCAATACTTCAAAGCAGAGCATTTGGCAGGGTAAGTAAGCAGTGTATAAGCTCTTTCAACTATGCCATTTATGAGGAACAAAATCCTTAAGTTGCAGATTTGCAAAGGAACGTTCTTTGCACTGTTGTGTGCTCAACGGTTTCTTTTTTCATTTGTTCCACTAGAATCAGTTGCTTCAATTTGTAAACAATGACATTACCACCCAAAGCTGCTCAAAATAAGATGTGGAAAAATTACAAACACACATCAACAACTGGGACAGTCAGTCTTTAAAACAAAATAAAAGACCTGCAAATAAAAGCGATACTGTTTAATTAAAAAAAGAAAAAAAAAAAAAGAAGAAGAAACCAGGAGAAAAATAGGATTACCTGTATATAAATTAGGTGAGCAAACAGTGATATGGGTAGTTTTAAGAAGCAAATATATACAGTCAGTTTAACAGTGTTTACTTCTCTGGATTGTTTAATAGTGTCAAAATGAAAGATCTATTGAAGTTTCACTATACATTGCATTGATTGAACCTTGGAGAGTTTTATGAAGAGGGGGCATCCCTTGGCATGTTTGCCAGTCTTCCTTGCCCCGTCCTCTGAAATGTCTACCCTTTTTTGCCCAGATTGTTTCCTGACCATCAGAACTCAGATGGAGTCCTCTAAGTTCTTCTGGATACACGTGAATCCCTTCACAAGACCCTCGTGCAAAGTGAACCATCTAGGGCGCGAGGGCCTCTGCGTCGGAAGGGGTCAAGATTGACCAGCCAAGGCCGGGATCATCCCAGAAATACCAGGTATGTTCACTTCCCCTCCAGGCCCCTTAGGCTAGGACTGATCTCACCCCTAGATTAGAAGAAATACTGACTTCTAATTCTCCAAGCCATCACCCCAGGTGCAGGAGTGAAGCGTTGTTAACCACGTCGCCATTTGGGATGCTGGGCAGGGCCGGGCTTACAGTTTCGTACTGGGGTGTACAGATGACAGCTGAGAAGATGGGAAGGCGGCTTGAGGATTTATAGCAGCTAAAGGGTAAATGCTGTTGTGCAAAAGGTCCCCATATGAACTTCCTACGGGTGTGGCTGCAGCCAGGTGTCTGTATAGCTGCTGAGAATTTGTTGGCGATGTAAAAATTCCTCTTTGCATCACAAGCGAATGGAAAGCAAGGGGCTGCATGAGTGGAGAGAGCACAGCCTGGTTTTTCAAGTACTGCAGAGAATGAGTGTACCCAGCCGGGAGCCTGGAGTTGAGGCCCGAGCTACACAGGCTCCCAGAATACAAACCTGGGAAGATGGGGGAGGAGAGGGGCAGCTTGTGGCTTTCTGAGGTGCTCCCAGAGTGCCCACTGTGCGCGGCCTTGCTGCCTTCGCTCTCCTGCTCCGAGGCCTTCTCCTTCCCAGAGACCTCCTTGGCAGGGTCCAGAGGAGACACGGCCCGGGCCTTTTTCCCAGCAATTACAAGGTCTAAATCCTCCAGGCTGCGCTTGATGGGCCGCGCTGCGCCAATGTTCTGAGGGCTCATTTTCCGGTGGAGGATGGGGTGGACCATGCTTTCCATCTTCCTGAAATTCTCCAGTCTCACAGGGTGAGGCTTTCCCGACCTGGAAAGCGATTCAGGATATTTTTTAGGGGCTGACATGGTCATAGGCGATACCCGACAGGCCTTGGGGTGACAGTCTCGACTCTGGCTATTTATGACCTGGAACTGGGAGGTGCCCTTGCTCTCCTGGGGTCCAGGCGCTGAGTGGGCCAGGCCCAGGGCCTTGCCAGTGGGTTTGTGGGGGTTCTTGGGAAGGCTCAGATCCGTTGGCTGATCATCTGTGGGGGCTTCCACTGCAGCTGACTTTTTGTCTTGCAGATGTAGAGACGCCAGATAATTCACGTGGAGCTTCTCTTGGTGTTTGTGGGAAGGAAAAGAACTGTTTTCCGTTTCCCTGTACATGTCCCTGCAGGGGTACTTGGATGTCTGTTCATTGTGCAGATGGTGTTCGGTGTGCCTATAGAGGCTGTGGAGGTGAGGAGATGAGTAGAAATCGGCCAGGAAGCTAGGCATGTGGGAGTGGGGAAGTGCCCTTTTCTCTAACAGTTTCTCCTTGCCCTCCTGTATTTCTTGCTTTAGGACATAGGGATCGGCCAGGGGGCTAAGGTGATGCTTGGAGAAGCTGAAGCGGTGGGGCTCCGATCGACTTAGTTTGTCATGCTTAAAAATGTCACTGATGCCCTTCCTCTCCTCTGAGGGCTTGCTTCGGAAACTCTGCACGTGCTGGATCACCGATGGCCGGTTGACTGCCGTGTGGTCAGTGCTTTGGCCATGATGGGCCTGGGACAGACTCGAGCACCGGTCATCCCTGGCAATCACTTTCTTCTTGCTGATCAAAGGGGGTGGGGAGCCATAGGGGTAGCTGCTGGAGAGGCTGGCTCCGCTGACCTGGGACAAAAGCTTTTTCTTGGCCAGCGGGGACATGATGCCTGGGTTCCCCCTTGAGTAAAGCAGGGGGGTGTAATTAAGTCCATGGTTCTCATTCATGGGCCCAGTCAAGTCTTTGTCTTTGAACATGTCAAACGACTGGACCACAAGGACCTTCGGGGTCTGCTTGAGTGCATTGTGGATGTCGTCACTGCCCAGCTGGTCCACCTTCACGGTGCAGTTGGCAATGTAATCTGCCATCGCAGGGAGCTTGTCATCCTCCCCCTCACTCTGGTTTGCCAGTGGGGGCTGTGTGGTGGAGAAGCCGGGGAAGGATGCTTCCTGGAGCTCATTTTCAGGGCTCTCTGTAAAACAGCAGGGCTTGGGTTCTTTTGAGTCCACGAGAGCACTGGGAGAGGTAAGGGACTGTTTGCCAGTCCCGGGAATCAGGGCCAGATCCCTTTCAGGGGCCAGAGGGGCACTCGCCAGTGGAGGGGCAGGCCCCTTCTCTTCTGCCTCCTCTGCCACCTTCTCACTGTTGGCACCTTGATCTGTTTCATTGTCTTTTTCTGGGTCTGCTTGGGACACCAAGGGCCTTGCTGCAAAATCCTGGTACCCTTCCAATTTTTTCTTTGTGTCTGCTATTGGGAGAGGCTCAGTGATGCTTTTCTGGTTTACAGTCTCTTGTTCCTTCTCTTGCTCTGATGAAACCTGGTAAGATATTGCAAAAGATGGTCAGAAGGAAGCCAAATGCATTGACACTTTATGCTATGAAAAAAAAAATTACACACAGCAGTTTTCTGAAAACAGGCTTGTCAGTCAGCTCATTGAGTTTCTGTAAAGCTTTATTACTTCCCAATCATGGCTCTAAACAAAGAAATCTAAATTACAGAAAGCATTAGGAGAAATATGCATATTCACTTCAGTCCCTTAAGAGATACCTATCAAAACAGCACAGTGTTACATACTGCTGGTGTACAATCATATCACTCCTTCTTGATTCTAATATACAGTATAATTCTGAGGTTGTCTTCTTGTCAAATCAGTCAATTATCCAAATGGGTTTTAAATTACATGTTATGCTTTATGACACTTTGGAGAAAGATTCTTTTTTTAAGCATCTTTCAAAATCCAACCCCATGTCAACAAGCAACAAACTTACTATAATCACTTGTTTTTCTTTAGGAGAGCAAGTATCGTCCTAACGTGTTCAATTTTATGGTGCATAAAATTACTGATGCTTTTATTTTATACCCAGAGCCAGATGACCTGCAGGTAAGACTGAAATACTGAAAAATTAGACAGATGCAAAATCAGCCCGTCTACCTGAGGGACAGAAGGACTCTAAGTCCTTCTAGGCTGCAGCAAACTACATGTCCATTAAAGCTGAAAATGAAGTTGTCAGAATTCAAGCAGTGAATGCCACCACAAATACAGCTTTTTTTGTTCATTGAAATACATTGTAGTCAATGAGATGGATGCTCTTTATGTGTCCCCGTTGACAGAAGTTGTGGGCACAATTCGACCCATTCATTGCATTATGTAGCTCTGCAAACTTTGACCTTAGAAGGTCATCTTAACTTTCCATCTGCGACCCAGCTGACTGGCAAGTTCTTTCAAAACTTCTGTCATTCTGCCCTGACATGTCTGGGGGGAGAACAGTCACAAAACAGTTGTATCAACCTGGTGTTTTTTCCCTCCCTCCATCTTATTCATGAATATTTTTCTTCTTTGTTGTTAAGGAAAGAAGTGTCCACCACTCTAGTATTTTGGGGCAAGACTGAGGATGCTGGTGGAGGGGTGCATAGGAACAAAAGTTTTAAGGAATCATACCCATTTCATAGAGGTTCTTCCTTAAATCCACTTCAAGATATCCCTGTTTTCTAAGGATGCTTATCATCTTTTCCTTTTTGCTATTTGTACTAATAGCTGCCTTTTCCAGTACAAATATCATTATTTGTTCTACATTAACAATCATCATTGGTCTCTGGAACTTATATTACATGAAAATACAGAAAAATGATAATGGTAAGGGGAAGAGGCAAATTGGATTTAAATGATATTCTTACAGGGCTGTGGGGGATTCTTAGTACCACTGATATTTATGTGATCTAGGCCTTAAGTTGCATAAAGTTCTAGTTTTTGGTATAGAAGGTCTTTGAAAGCTAGGCAGAAAAAAAGTTAAGGACCCTTTTTGTAGGATGGCATTTTATGATTTGTCTTGGTATGTTAAATGGTACCTTCCCCCAGAAAGCTTGAAATCCAATTACTTGAAGATAGTGGGTTTGACCAGAAGTGCTTTTTATTCCACTGAGTTCACTGCTTCACATTGAAAACATCAAAAATTAAAAAAAAATGACAATAAAAACAAAATTCAAACTCCAAAACACAATGAAAAGAAATATACTCACTCAATAATATGAATCTGTGTAAGAGGTGAGAGAGGCAATTCTTACCTTTCGGTCAACCTTGGAGAGGGTGTGAGATTCCAAGTAGTTTAGGTAACCTGATCATAATGACCTTGGTCACTTAGATACTCATAGTTCCTGAGGGAACCTGTTGGGGCTTATAGGAAACAGGGCGTCTTAAGGCTTTCAGGGTTTCTGTGGCCCACAGGGCATCAGGCTTGACTCTTGACAATGGTCTTGCTCTAGCTGATGGGCTCAGGGCATGGCTAAGGATTCCTCCCTCAACTCACAAATCTTCATGCCCAGAGTGGAGCCATTCAAAGGTCAACTGGCCTCTGGGTCCTCAGTTTGTCCTCTTGTGCTTTGGCAATGCTGTGCATATGGTATCAAATAGAACTCACTGATCCCAAGCCCTGTAATAAATCAGCAGGCCAACAAGATCAAGGAAGAATGGAATGTAAGCCTTAACTTGGAATTTCCTTGCTTTTGGCCATTTATATTACAAGCTTGCAGATGTTTAGAAACCTCTGCCTCATTTCCTTTCCCCCCTTTTAATAATTAGAGTTTAAAATAATTACGAAAGAAATTTCTCTTCTTGGTATTAATATCTTCTTACACAGGAGTCAGTTGGGTAAGTTAATTTCTAGTTAGGAGATTGGGGTGTGTGTTGTGTGTTTTAAGCCAATGTTTAATTAGGGAGTCTCTTATGTGCTCATTATAAACCTGATTTTTAGGGGGTGTTTAATATCAGCACTAAAATTCCCTCAGGGTTTGAATCTTAGAACATGCTGTCTCCAAATGTGGCTGCTAAGTTTTGTTGTTGTTGTTTTAATGGGCAGCAGAGTTTTTTATTATTCATGTTGAAATAGAGCCTAGATCAGCCCCATGACTGGCTGGACACTGACAGTAATGGCTTCTACCAAAGGGCTGCTGGGGGCTGTGGGTAGCTGGGACTTATTTTAAAAGGCTCAGAAACTACCTGTTAACAAGAGAGATAATCATGGTTTCAGAGGAACCACTTCAAAATTTCCCTATAAATAATATGTACTTAAGATGTTTCTAAATTGGTCTCACCCCAAGGCTGTTGCACAGAGGTCAGTTACGAGAGGCAAACAAGCCTCTGAAGTTTCCCAAACAGTTCTGCAGAGACACGGCAGATCCCACGGGTGAGTGTTTTAAAGTCACACCCACTCTTCAGACAGACTGGCTGTGAAAGGGCACATTTTTCACATCAGAGTCCCTTGGCTTTCTGAGCTGAAGAGCTCTGACTCCTTCTGTCTCGAAGTTGGCCTCTGCACTCAGCTTTCTACACCATGTTTTTGCTTCCTTCCAGATCCTATTCTTGGCCTATCCCATTCAACACTCACACTGCCCCGAAGGTCCACTCCTGGGGGACCTGTGAAGTTCAGAGGTTAGGGTTCACAGCCTGGTGTTGTCTTGGGCAGGGATGAGGCTCTGAGTGCAAGGCTCCAGGAGACCCCAAGGCAGGACTCACCTCCCAGAGAGATTTCTGTGGAGGAGCACAACTCACCTCTGATGTATCCTGGGGCTTTGGGGCATTCTCTTTTTCTTTCTTGCTCTTAGAGATTTCATGTTTGATGCGTTTGGCTCCTGATACTTTTGTCTTATTCTCGTTTTCCTGTGAATTGTTCTCCTGTTTTCGAGGTTTGATTGGAGGCAGGGGCTTATCTTCCTCTCCTTTAATAAACCTTTCATACGGCAGGATTAACCTGAAAGGGCATCAGAAGAGAGAATCAGCCAGGGCTGGCAATGCCAGTAGCAATATCGATGCTGTGGGGGAGTATGTTTTTTCTCAGTACAAGCAATTTATCAAGTGCCTTCATCTTTCCCGGTCAAAACCAGCACCTGGTAACTTACATACTTCTTTAAAAGACCTCTTTCTCATTTTGCGAATCTGTACACTGAGGATACCAGTGGACACATCCAAAAATCACATCATTATCACTGTCCATGGAACCTGGCCAAATTCCAATAGCAACATCACAATAACAGCAACTATAACAATAGCTGCCATTCATTACCATTCTGCCAACAGCTCTTTACTGAGCACTGACTATGTGTCAGGCAGTGTTCTAGAAACCAAGATACACCAGTGAACAAACCAGTAATAGTCAGAGCCCCTGAGGTTTACATTCTGCCAGGTAATGGCCTAGATAAATTATACAGGTTATTTCATGTAATAGCCACAGTGTGCACAGGTCCCTATGGAGTATTAGTATTACTGTTGTTATTCCTTTTTCAACAGATGAGGCAACTAAGGCCCAAAAGAGATGAAATAATTTGCCTGAGTTACCCTGTTAGATGTGGGATTTAAACCTAGTTCTGTCTGTCTCCAAAGTTTTTCATTCATGTCAAAATACAGACCAGACACTGAAGATAAAGAGGTTACGCGAGGCAAACACAGCATAGTGGCGAGGCGGCTGTCTTAGCCAGAGCCCTGAGGTGGGAAGGGGACTCAGGACCAGGAGCTCTGTTTTGGGGCACCAAGTTAAAGAGGGCCCCAGAGAGAAAGAAGGCAGACAGAACAGTCAAGCCACAAAAATCAGAGGGCTGAAAAATTCTAGCATTTTAATTATATAACTTTTAAAACAAAGTACATAAAATTGCTCTAAAACGAGAACATCAAACAGCTCTAGTTTTAATCTGTTTTCCCTTTGCGACATAGCGCTTGATCTGAAAGGGAAAAATAGCTGATGTAATTAAAAGGGATGGATTGCATTACAATCTCAGTTTCAACTTCAATGATTAAAGTTTTTATAATGCATTTGGTATGATTAATGACTCACTGTGGGATTAATACAAGACTCAGCCTTGAAAATATGAACTTTAATACAGCAAACATAATTTGTTTTAAATAAGACAAGTTGACTCAATGAAGAAAATGTACTTGGCTTATAAACAACATAAATCTGTTCAAATATGGGGAACCCTAATTATTTTTAAACCAAGACTCCCAGGCAAAACCTTCTTTGGTTTGAATATTTGTTAGCTATTCTGATATTGGTTTCTAACTATGCAATTTGGATCTCAACTACTTAAACATACACAACCGTTCAGGTTTGTGAGTACAAATGTAGGGATATTTGTGATCGTAATATTTCAGTCTTTAATAAAATACCAAGTAAATTATGGGAAAGTCAAATCCCAATTTACAGCACTGTAGACAAAAAATTCATTTACTGAGCATGCTCGGACAAGGTATGTGCAAGAAGGCGTGAATAATAGTTTCGAGCCCTGCATCTGGCAGTGGGCCAGCCATGAAGATCAACACAGCCCATGGGGAATAGTTATCTTCAGATCCCATTACAAACTGAGTTTAAACATGTTACAGCTGCTAAAACTGGAAACTGCTCTCTCTATGTAGACTTACTAAAATAATATGTGGCTGCCAAATACCTGCTTCCCACTGTAATATTACAGTTAATGTTTATATAATAAAAAGCATAACTAAGCAGAAGAGAGAAAAAAGCAATCCTGTTCATACTTGAATGTATTCTGTCTCATCTGTGAAGTCCCCAACATTCCCCTAATTGCTTTTATCTGCATAGTTCTGCCAACGACTTCATTCCCTTCAACAGCAGCAGGTTGGGGATTTTTGTCCAGGAGCAAAATGCACTGAATATTTTAAATTAGGAAGAATATGTTAAATTGACTTTAATGAAAACATATTTTTATTGTTAGGACAGATAGGTTTGTTTTACTTTTGTTTGGTTGCCATGGGAACCCAAGGAGCATTGAAGCCTGGGTATTTCAATGGTTATTGTTTGTTGGTACCACCCTCTCCCCCGCAGCTCCATTCTGTAATTGAGATGGTGACACCAGGAGGGGCTCCCTTCAGCATTACCTGAGAGTGGGGAAGGACAGGAGAGGAAGCAGAGACCAACAGAATCACACACATGGCCGCTACACCACCAGTCACCACACTCCCACAGGTCCTGAGAGTCCTGAGCCAACCCAGCTTTCTAGATGGGTGCTAAGGAGATTTTAATTTCCTTATACAGTGCTGCAAGTTGAAGAGGCAGGGCAACATTTCTATTTCATTTCTTTTCCCTTTCTTTTTTTTTTCTGCCCTTCACTCAACTCAGCAGCTGGCTGGACGGCAGCAATAAAAAATACATTTCACTTTGCTGGTCAAAGGCCTGAAGCCAGAAGCAAGAAATCTGGAATTAAACGTTTCTTGTATCTGGAAAGAGGCATGACTAAGGTAAAACTGAATCCAAACACAAACGCTGCCTGTTCAAGGCTTCCAGAGGGGGGGGTGTGTGTGTGTGTATAAAGGTCAATTGAGTGATTTTTTTTTTTCCTTTCTAAATCACTGAAAGATAATTATAGTGGCTCAGGGAATAAAAGCTCCCAAAATAAAACAAGAAAGGCAGCAGCTAAAAGGAAACAAGTAGAAATATGACCAGCTAAACCCTGAAGAACAGCTCATGGTCTCTCACCCAGCACACAAACAATCACTGTTCATATGGTGATTTCTGTTTGGTGCGATTTTCACCGAATGTTTTTTCAGTTACCCTGTCATGGTACAACACAATTACTCTGCAGGATACGATCTTATCATCTGATTATTAGAAGTTTTTACAGCACAAAAGGACGAAGGCTAGTATAGGTTCCTAAACATTTAAATGTTTAACGTACATGTGATACCATTAAAAACAGGGTAGCCAACCTAAGGTCAACACTGCCCAACGCAGGAAGCATTGTATAAAGAGTTTAGTATAATGCAAAATGACTGTGCCTTGCGGAAGATTATTCCTCAAATATTTGTAATACAACAAAGATTTAATCAGCTGCTAAACTGTACAGATAAAAGCAAAAATGCATTCAGCCCCCAAGAACTCATTACACAGGAGAAATATTTTCAATGGGCTGCAACTCTTAAGAATGTGGTTTGGGTTTTTGATGGGTAGAAGTAATAGGGAAGAGAAGCAATATATTCATTAGGAAATCCAGAGAGATTCCCCGCCATCCCCCCCACCCCCGCCCCAATCTAATGTAGTCTGAGGATTGAAAGCTAGGCAGATAAATGGGCCTCTACTATTACCCAGATTTCACATTTCAGATTAGCAAAATGCTTATTTATGATGCCATTAATGGATCTGAAATAGGTAAGCCACTGTGTATTAAAAAATAACATTTTTCCATAGGCATAAGATTTGTAGCAGCATGAGATTTTATTTTTCCCTAGGAATAATACAAGAACAACATTTTCCACCCCAAAGCAGAAACAGTAGGGGAGCCTTTTGCTATCGTGGAGATTCTTATTAAATTCAGTCGCTGTGAAAAGCAAGATTTTCTTCTTCCTTCTCCTTTTTTTTTTTCCTTAAATAAAGATGACTTACAATCAACCCAAGTTAAAATTAACAAATCAATGGCATTATAACCTTGATTTATTAGCATCTGAGCCACTAAATTATCATCATACAAGAAATTGCTGGTTTGAAAAGATTTCGGCTTTGTTAAATCTCAGGTTAAATAATGGTGCTCAGTATACTAGGGTTTTAGATCTGCCTCATCTGATATTATGAAAAATTCAATACATTTCTCTACAGCAGAAGTCAAGGGTCAGCAAATCTATTACTGTAATGTAAGTAATCTGGCAACCTGCCAACTCTTTCTCCCTTTTATTATTATTTTTAAACACGAAGGCAGATAATTTTATATTTACAAATTCTGAAATCCTCCAGGGCCTTGCCTCTCTTTCTCAACAAAAAGCAGCAGCCTCACATTCAAGAAATGTATATGGCACATGTCCTCATCATTTGCATTTCATACAAAAGAAGCAAAGACCTTCATCTTTATGAAGCAACATTCCCCTCCCCTCCTCATAGGCAGAGGAAGAGTAATGTCAGATCTCATCAGAATGAGTGACCACTAATGTCTCCTGTATTGATTAATGCTTGCATGGGATGACTGAACTTTGGGGCCAAAACATTTAGCAAACAGTGCTTAAGAGGAGAAATGAGAATCCATCTATTTATAGAGCTTTGAAAAATGATATTATAATAATGTCTGGGACTGATTCAGTCTGAAGAGTAGGAGAAGCAGCAAATCTTTAGGGTTGCATTTGAACCTCAGATTCACCCTAGTTACTTCATAGGCACTTTTCTGCTATCAAATCAGTCAAAAATTCCAGGCCTAGAGATCTACCAGTGCCCTTGGAGCAGAATATTTTAGGGGCAGAGGGAAAAATGTTGGTGTATGTATCAGATCACAAATGCTGCTACTACTACTATACTAAAAAACTATAACTAGTACGTTTTTCCATGTCAGTAAAAAAGAAATGATACATTGGTTCCACTGGGGCTTCAGACCTGATATAATCCCAAATGGAGTCATTATACCTTCAAGTTGACTCCAGGGCTGATAAATTCTAAGGTTTGGCCGGACATTTCCCTTCTGAGCCAGAAACTGAAAATATACAACTTTGCTGTGAAGTGTGGGAAGCAATCTTTCACCAAATATGGAGCCAAGAGAAGGCATGTTTTTCTTTTTTAAAGGTAAAGTACACAAACTTGTTAAGGTTCCAGGAAATATGGTAAGTTCTAATCTCACATACTGTTCACCTCCAGCTCAAGGTGTCAGACCATCACTCTAAAAATGGAGAAAGAGCATTAGCGGGGGTGGGGGGAAGCTAGGTACCCAAACTAAAGTCTAATACACAAATGAGCTATGTCAAGGTGAGGAGAAATGGGAATGTTTCCTCAGGGGACACAACACTGGTTGAGTATAATGGTAACTGGGCTGCTCTTTCCTGTCCTTTAATAAGCCAAGCTCCATCTAAGACAAATGTGGGCTCTGGATGAAGATCTCTACCATTTTACAGTGTGAGTTTCAGTGGAGCAGAAAAAATTGGTGTGCAGTGTGGGAGGAGCAAAGTATCAGTAACAGAGAGAGAGGAGAAAGAGGACTTCGGTGTCACCTTCCAACAGATGAAGATGTGAGCTCAAAGCTTTTAACAGCAAACCATGGAAGGAGGTGCCATGCTGACAGGCAGGCCACAGAGAACAAGTCAATGGCAGGACCCACCTGAGCAAAGAAAATGGTGGGAGAACACAACGTAGGTTCTGTGTAAAAGACTTAGGTTAAGCCATGAACTACCAAGGGTAAACTGTCCAGAGTTCTTTGCAAAGGAAGTAGGTATAAAGAGCATCATTTATATTCTGCCCTAAGATACCAAAAAGGTATGCAGCCCCTTATTGTTAACAACAAAACATGGCCCCCCGTCTTCAGAGAAATCACTTCCTTAAGAGCATGATTAGTTTACCAGGGGGCTTCATTTCTTACTCAGGGGGAAGCCGAAGATGAAAACCTTTTGAAGACACTAATAGTCTCCATTTGCCCCTGGAAGTGGCAGGAGGGGTGTTTCTTAGGCCCATTGATGACTCTGATACGTTCCAATAGTCGTGGAGTGACTGTGAACCTAACTAAGCAATGAAAGGAAAGATGTGTTGGGATCCAGTGGCTTGACTCTCATGAAGGAGGGTCAGTGAGACAGAGGAAGGTCCAGGATGACAGAAGTTACATGGGCTGTGGGGGTAGGGGATGAGGTCGGAGGGTGGGGAAAGAAACTTCTGGTTGTCTTACATATTGATGAGGCATTACAGTATTAATAGCAGCTGGGTCATGTATTAAATTCCTAATAACACCAGGCCCTTTGTATACCTCTCATCAATTTGTTGAGGAAGAAACTGAAGTTAAGTGTGAAATAACTATTAAAGGACTAGTGAAAAACATACAGCTATTGTGTGCCAAAGTTTGAGTTCAAATACGATCTGCCTCTCTGACCTGTCTTCACCTCAGAAAGGTAGCTGAGTATCTTCAGAAATTATCTGAGAAGCACCAACACTGGGAAGATACCGAAATGATCCCTCCTGGGTTAAGGGAAGTCCAAGCTCCTAAGGCAGAATCAGGGTGAGCACCCTCCGTTTCTCAGAGCCAGCAGACCTACAGAATACACACGTGGCCATTCCACCAAGGGTCGCGGCAGTCCCGCAGGAGCAGCCCTATGGCTGGCCACTGCTCCTCGTACAGTACGCCAGGATAACCACACCATCACTCTCCAAAAGGTGGTAACCCTGGATGCACCCGGCACAACCTGACGTTGGACGGTAAGAGAAACTCGGGAATCGCCATCTCCCACGGACCCCAGCCTGCAGCACTGAACTCTGACCCTGTCTGAGGCCCCCATGGCCTCCCCAGCTAGACTCTGCTCCTCGTGCTTGACTCCTGCAGTGCCTCCTTGCTGCTTCTAAGAGGGTCTAGACTGGCGTTGGTCAGTCCCATAGCTTTCCAGTGAAGACCACATTGAAGAAAGTCGACATGGATTTAAGAAAGGCTGACTTTACATCCCAGGGATTAAAATATGTGCTCACAACAGAGGGCATGGATGGTAAATAGCAACCCAGGCTTCCACAATGCCCCAGCAAAAGCCGTAACAATTCTTCTCAATTCAAAAACAATGACTGACTCAGAATCAAGTTGCATGGATCTGTTTCAAGGGCAGATTAACATTATTTTAAGAATAATAGACAAATATAACTACAGTATTTTCAGCATGATGTGCACCACCTCTCCCCATGAAAGCAGGCAGTGTCCATACGTAAAAGCAGATAAACAACTATTGCACTGAATTTCCATGTAAGTGAGATACCACAGGTTCCAGAGCTTCTGAAATGTTCAACAGTCTCCCCAAACATGTATCATTTTGATCCAACTTTGTAATAACTTGTACGAAAACAAAATGTTCCAAGAGGTTTTCAGTGGAAGAGTTAAGGATATATTTTAATGGTAAACAATTACATTCTTCTGTCATCTGATACTTTTTTTTCCCCTTTCTTTTTTGGAAACATGCTTTCTGAATTTTCAATAGTGCCTTTGTGAAGGCATCTGTTACTCACATAATTGAAAAGATGTTTGTGCAGTGGCATGCTTGAGAATACAGTTATTTAATCTTAATGATAAAGCCCCGAGGACAGAAAATCATAAGTAGAAACCTCTTGTTATTTATCAAAAAGAAAAAGGGCTAAGACACCTAATCTATTCTCAAATTTAAATTCATGCTTGATGAAAACTATCAATAAAACCTGGAATCTGCAAAGTTTCTTAAATACTACAGTGAGGTTCAAAGGGGGCTGGGTAGGGGGAGTAGCAAGAAAACAAAAATGAGACAATAAAGGAACTTGACAGAGAAAAAACTGCTGTTTGGCAAGTCTTTTTTGGGTCAAACAAAGAACTTGCTGTAGTTTATAGCATGACATACACACTTGATTAGTTTGTGCCTGAGGGTGTTTTTACACTCAACAATGTAAACTCCAACTTCTAATAATTACAACTTGCATTCAGAGGCAAATTTAAGAATTTTTAAATAGAGATTTTTCAAAGGCTGTTGTTTATTCATTTTTTAAAAAAACACAGAAACCAGTTTTTCTACTCCAGGCCCTGGCTACGGTTTTGTTTTCCTTTTTAAAAGTTTCTTGAAAAATCCATTGGAAAGTTATCAGAGCATTTTAGGCATGTTGAGCGATACAGAGAGAGGCTCTCATGAAATTACCTGACCGTCCTTTGGGGAGAAATTCTTTACTGATGAGAAGCTGCTCCAGGCATAGGGCTTACATCCACCCAATTCAGGTCCCTTATAAGAACAAGCCTGAGGGGGTATCATTGGAAAAGCAACAGCAATACCTTAGTCTGTTTATATCTCAACACTGTGTCTTATAACAATTTGGGGGGATTGCTGGTTGCCGGTAAGGGCCTTCTGTGGGTGTGGGGAAAAGGGAGGTGAGAGTGTCTCAGTGGCAATGTTACAGAAGTGTTACCAACAGAGTGCCCCTAGGCCAGAGCCCCCATTACCAACACAGTGTTTACAAAGAAGATGCCAAGTCCGCAGACTGGCTGACCCTACATGGATGAGGATGGTGCATGCTCTCCCTACCGGACCTCAAGGCAAGAGAATGAACAGACGCTGAGAGGATAAACTGTAATACCTGCCTTTGGTGCATCCAGTTTGGAAATTCAGCCTTAGAACTCTACCGACAGCCCCTTCCAGCACCTCATTCCCTACTTCTTTGTACACATATCCTAGAGAAAACTGTCCTTTTTGTTTGGATTTAATTCATTCAACCCCTAATTTTTGATATGTTCATGATGCTATACTGGGTGCACTGGTAAGTCTCAAGGAAAGCTGATACCACATGGTCCTTGCCCTCAAATATAGTTTATTGTTTTCGAGTTCTACAACTGAATTATTTTAGATTCTAACCTAATCACTTTAAGATCCAGTTTATAAATTGGTACAGCCACTATGGAGAGCAGTATGGAGGTTCCTAAAAAGACTAAAAATAGAGCTACCATATGATCCAGCAATCCCACTCCTGGGCATACACCCAGAAGAAATCATATTTGAAAAGATACATGCACCCCAGTGTTCATTGCAGCACTATTTACAGCAGCTAAGACATGGAAGCAATCTAAATGTCCATCAGCTGAGGATGGATAAAGAAGATGTACATATATACAAAGGAATGAAATAATATTTTTTGCAATAATATGCATAGACCTAGAGATTAGCATACACAAACCTAGAGATTATCATACTGAGTTAAGTCAGCCAGAGAACAACAAAAATCTTAGGATATTGCTTAAATGTGGAACTTATTTTCTTAAATGATGCAAATGTACTTGTTTGCAAAACAGAAACAGACTTATAGGCACCAAACAACTTATGGTTACCAAAATGGAACATGGTGGGGAGGGATAAGTCAAAAGCGTGGGATTACCATATGCACACATTATTATATAGAGAATAGGTAGTCAACAAGCATCTACTGTATAGCACAGGAAACTCAATGTTCCGAGATAACCTATATGAGAGAAAGAATGAATATGTGTATTTTTACAACTGAATCACTCTGCTGTACACCTGAAACCAACACAACATTGTAAATCAACTATACTTCAATACAAAAAAAAAAATCCAGTTCAAATTCTAGATTCTCCCGAAAGATTTTGCTCATTTCACTTGCAAATTCTCTTCTTTCTTTGATTTCTATTACTTTGTGACTCAGCTGGTAAAGACTCTGCCTGCAATTCCGGAAACCTGGGTTTTGATCCCTGAGTTGGGAAGATCCCCTGGAGAAGGGAAAGGCTACCTACTCCGGTATTCTGGCCTGGAAAATTCCATGGACTGTAAAGTCCGTGGGGTCACAAAGAGTCACACACGACTGAGCAACTTTCACTTTCACTGAACTTTATTTGTATCTATTACAACTTACTTACATAAGGTTTTTATAGCCTTAAGTTATTTAACTCTTTTTCATGTATGTATGGACTAGAAGTCCGATCATAAGTAAGCCAAAGGTCACAGCACCTCCCAGTTCTAATGAGATGCCATACTGAGAATTCTGAGGCTGAGCCTGGGTTCTTGGGGAGCATCATCACGTTCCCTTAACAGTCTCTTCCATGAATGTGGTAGCATGGGCACCTCCTCATTGTTTGCACCCCAATCTTGGTAGATGTTCAAAAAACACCAATTGGCTCTTGAGGTCAGTAGCAAAGGAAAAAGACAGTCAATCAAATGGTAAATCTATCCCACCCAAGTAAAAGAACCTGGCCAATAGGAGAGGGCTTCTTACCAATTTCAATAGTCACCTTAGGCACTGTTGATAGACTGACACTGCCCTCATCCCAAGAAATACTATATGCAACATCTGGAACAGCTTTGGATCTTCTGAGTGACACGAATGAGAGGCATTTACATGGGAGCAAGCCAAGCTGGTGAAAGCCCATAAACTGTGCTCTGAGGCTCGGATGAATGGAACAGGAAAACTTGACGTGAGAGGAGTTTTGCCAAGCGTATGAAGACCCATCCCTGAGAAAATGGAGCATGTGGAACAAGTCAGCCCCAGAAGGTAAGGTAGGGTCGATGGGAAGCCACAGGTGTCTTGCTCAGTTTGAGGAAGAGTGTACAGATGAAGGGTGCCTTCCGTGCCCTCCCACTGCAGGGCGTCTAAGCAGAGACTGGATGAGCTCAGTGCCAGCAGTCATTCAGTCTTTGCGGAACAGGGCAGCCGGCAGGCTACACTGTGCCTACAGGTGTGTTTAGCTTACATACAGTATTTTCAGAAATATTGGAGCCAATATTTGTAAGTTGGGTGATTTCACATAAAAGTCATCTCTAAGACATGGAAGGTCTGGAAGCACTGAGACTGCATCCTCCTAAGGCAGCAGGTGTCGGCTGATCCTACTGGCCTCCCTGGCCGGGCTGTGTGTGCTCGTTTCCTGCTGCCCAGCCTGGGCTGCCTGTGCTCACCATGCTACCTGCCCCCATCAACGTGGGAGTTTGTGACCACGGATGTGGAGCGTTGCTGCTGCAGGGACCCTGGATTTCCTATTTCTGACCAACACGTTTGTAAAACACCATAAAAAGGAATTGGATCATCCCTGTAGGTCAGACGGTAAAGAATCTGCCTGCAATGCAGGAGACCCGGGTTTGATCCTTGGGTCGGGAAGATCCCCTGGAGAAGGGGATGGCAACCCACTCCAGTATTCCTGCCTGGAGAATCACATGAATAGAGGAGCCTGGCGAGCCACAGTCCCTGGGGTCGCAGAGTCAGACATGACTGAGTGACTAATACTAGAAAGGAAAATTTTAAAAGACATACAACATGCATAGCCTCATTTTTAACAAAATTAGACACACACAAAATTATGCTGGTAAATTGCTCTGTAAGTGTCTCAATGCTTATTCATTGCTGCCCTGTTCACAGGAGAACCTCACTTGAGTAACACTGTCTAGAGGATTGCTAGAGGCTGCCTCAGATCTGTGCAGCCCACCTGTGGCCTTCAGTGCTGTGTGCTAATTAACTTCAAGGGCATCAAAATGAGCAAGAACACCCCACATCTTGTCCTAGACATGAACAGAACTGTAACTCCCCTTCCCTTGGCTTTTTCCCACAATATGACTAGCTGAGTTCCTTAGAACCTGATGTATTTTTGGCATTTTACCTTAAAGCATATTTCTTAACTCAAAACGTGAACCTCCCACACCCTGGGTTCCACCTTCAGAGAGAAAAAGGCCGAAGCTGCAGCTCACTGTCACTCGGGCCCTGGCCAAATGCATGGGGCTTGGGTGCAGCTCATAATGCCCCCAAACCCCAAACCAATAACTGCAAAGGAAGCCAGCGGCACGACAGTCTCACCCAAGGAATGCTTATGGGCAAAGCAAAAGGGTAGAATTGGAAATTGGGCATTACATATGCAAGAAGATGAGGCATAATTGTTCATTTCCCCCACAAATACATTTGTTTATGATTTTGATTTTCTAAGTACTCAGAAAAGCACATCATAAAGTACTTCTGTCTTAATGCTCCTTTTAAAATCCCTAGTAACAGCTTCATGTGCTCCATAGAAACAGACCATGTAATTTATTCAGGAAAATTAAAACCAGTAATCTGGTATTCTGTGTAAAGACTTCCCCCCACCCCCCTTGCATGTGCTTAAAAAACATTAAAAGAAAAAGAAAACAAATCTGCATGTGAAAACAGCCTTTAAAATGAATTACTACACCAGAAAATCAAGCTAAGAGAACTCTTTTAAGGTAACCATTTTCCTTTCTTGTTGCCTTACAGATAAAAGAAACTGATTTGGGGCATCTTAAATAAAGAGTTGGACAAGAAAGAAAACGTTCCACCTAGAAGTGTCTTGCACAGGAGGAGGTGGGTATTTTGCTTTGCACTGTAATCTGCAGTAACTTTATCAATAAATCCTGAACAAGAAATGTCTAGAATGACCACACTTCATAAGCTTTGCTGAGTTGAGATATCTACACAGCAAGTCTTTCGATGGGGGAACATTAATGCTTTTTATATTAGTGATCATCCGTAACATGAGCAATTAAGTACAGTACTAATGGACTGTGGCCAGGAACCTGTTACTAATATTAAAAACTGACAGAGATGAATAGGCTTGGAAGCAAAACTAGGCTGACAAAGACATTTTTATGAAGTGCTTGGATCTATTTGATTTAAACCAATCAGAGGCAAGTTTTGGACAAGTCGGGTCTTCAGCAACAATGATGCATTCACAGGCATTGTACCATTTCAGCTATGCCTTAAATAAAAACACTGACTCTTTTCAGCAACCTGTACTTTCATTATTACACTCATTAATAAACCAAAAGTGTCCAATTAATATACAAGTAACATTTACTGAAGACCCAGCTACTTTTTTCTTGTTGAAAAAAGAAAACATTTACTGGAGACACGAACCACACTGCGTGAAGAATAAATCAGTGGATAATGCATAGTAATCACTCACTGCTTCTCCATCTCCTAGGAAAGCAAAGTTGCTGGTAGGGAAATAGAAGGAGGAGCTAGTCTCTGTATTAGAGTGAAAACGAGAGGCCAAGTACACTGGCAGCAGAGCACGAACTCCAGTCGGACTTTAAGGGCATCTCCAGACTAGATGTTTGCTCACAAAATCCTGGCCCTTTACAACTCCTTGAGCCTTCTTGAATACGATGGTCTTTCCCCAACCTAGTCATTTCTGCCTTAATTGTGTGAGCACAGCCTGTAACTAGCAAGAATGAATGAAACCTGCCAGTATCACCCAACACAGTTGCAGCCAAGAGCTTCAGCCTTTTCTTTGACCTGAGCATAAATGGTTCAGGTTCCGGGACAGATATGGGTGTCCTCTCCCCTTCTCTGGCAGAAACATCAAAGAGAAGACATCTAGAGCAGCAATTCCCAGGCATGTCTCCCCACCACAAAACACAGGAGTATGGATGATTCCTTTGAGAACACAGTTCAAATGAGTGAGAGTGGCATTATGGGAAGCACAGTCTGATTTAAAACACACACACACACACACACACACACACAAACCTACCAAAATTTGCAGATGATTGATTTAAACTATTATAAACGATTAATTATTCATGACACCCCTTATAGGGATCACAACAGTGCAAACCTTAGGTGGTGAAAGGAAATGCCTACGATAAAACTCTGAGGAAAACACAGGCAGAACACACTTTGACATAAATCACAGCAATATCTTTTCAGATCCACCTCCTAGAGTAATGAAAATAAAGATAAACAAATGGGACCTAATGAAACTTAAAAGCTTTTGTGCAGTGAAAGAAACCATAAACAAAACAGAAAAGAGAACCCATGGAATGGGAGAAAATATTTGCAAATGAAGTGACTGACAAGGGATTAATGTCCAAAATATACAAATAGCTCATGTAGCTCTATATGAAAATAAAAACCCAATCAAAAACCAGTGCAGAAGATCTAAATAGACATTTCTCCAAAGAAGACATAAAGATGGCCAAAAGGCATGTGAAAAGATACTCAACACCACTCATTATTAGAGAAATGCAAATCAAAACTACAGTGAGGTATCACTTTATACGAGTCAGAACGCCATCATCAAAAAAGTCTACAAATGAAAAATACTGGAGAGAGTTAGGAGAAAAGGGGACTCTCCCACCTGCTGGTGGAAATAAATGTAAACTGGTGCAGCCACTACAGACAATGGTATGGAGGTTCCTTTAAAAACTAAGAATTCTCATATGACCCAGTAATCCCACTCCTGGGCATGTATCTGGAGAAAACCGTAATCTGAAAAGATACATGCACCCCCAGTGTTCACTGCAGCACTGTTAACAGTCAAGACATGGAAGCCACCTAAATGTCCGTCCACAGAGCAATGGATAAAGAAAATGCGGTACATACATACGACGGAATGTTACTCAGAAAGACGGAAATAATACCATTTGCAGCAACATGAGTGGACCTAGAGATGACCAAACTAAGTGAATCAGAAAAAGACAGATCACTTATGAATAGAATTTTTTAAAAATTATATGAATGAACTTACTTACGAAACAGACACAGATTTCGAAAACAAACTTATGGTTCCAAAGGGAACTGTGGGAGAAGGGATAAATTAGGAGTTTGGGATTAAATTATACATACTACTATATATAAAATAGATAATCAAAAGGACCTGCTGTATGGCATAAGGAACTCTACTCAATATTCTGTAGTAACCTATATGGGAAAAGAATCTGAAAAAGAATGGACACACGTATATGTTTAACTGAATCACTTAGCTATACACCAGGAACTAATAACTTTGTAATCAACTATACTCCAATATAAAATAAAAATTAAATAAAAGAAAATGCCAGGAACCGGGATGATGACCTTGCTAATCACCCTGCAACAGCCACTCTAACCTGGGTTTTGGGTTCTGCACAGTGATTTCTATGTTGGGGTGTCGTGTGCCCCCCGATGTAGCTGACTGCTGTCTCACAGCTCCAAACCCACTCTTCTGCACTCTGCTTGGTGATACTGGGATTGGGACAACACAAATTCCAAGTCCTTTTTGTCAGCCACCTTCCTATTGGGGTTCTACAAATGACCCTAGCAGGCCAGGGCAAGGGAGAAGGGACTGCCTCCCATTTTGCTTGCCCTTCCTTTCACTGCCAAGCCAGCAGGAACTTAGCAGCAGCTGCTGGTTCCAGCCTCTTGCTTCTTTCCACTGTCTCTGAACAGTGTCCTCTGAGATGGTCTGGCACCAGCCGTCTGCATGCAGCTCCACAGTGCCCTCCTTGAGCTCCTGAAGCACCAGCACTCACTGGGTGCCTCTACCTGTGAGGGATCTGAACCCCAGTCTGCTGAGACCACTGTCCCAACTTCCGGGTGGTGATAACATAAGCTCTTTATTCTCTCAGTCCTAGGAAACCTGTGGTTAATGCCTCTGTGTGAGTGGACTGCTTCACACCACAGCTGTTTAGGCAGTTCCCTATAGTTCTCTTTGTTGAATACTTAAGTGTGAATTTTTATTTTCCTCCCTGGGTCCTGACTGATACAATGACCAAAGAAAATTCCAAATTTCGAAGAGTAACTGACATAGCTTTTCAAAAACTTTATTCCAGTGGGAGACCAAAAGTTTATGAATTTTGCTCCCAAGAATGAGAGAAGAAAAATATCTAAAAATCTTTAATAATGCTTTTTAGTTGCTGAAGTTGGAGGTACTTCTATTAGAATTTTCCATTTTGACTGACTGCAGGCATGTGGGATTCTGCTCCTCCAGGAAGAGGTAAATCATAAAACAAAGTACACAACCTTCAAAAGAACGTATCTTGGCATTTGAGATTGAAGCTATTTTTATACACACACCTGCTTGAGTAAATTAAACACACAACCATACACATGTACCTGCTGCTACTAAATCCAAGCCTTTTTCTATCCCAAACCTTATCTGTTATTTGACCATGTGATGCTTTGTGATACATTTGCTTACTTTTTCACTCCAATGAGGTGAGCTAGCTCACAGCTGAGATAACACTCCTTTCTCAAATTTTAATCACTATCTGGTTCTTTAAGTGTGATGGGCCACATGTTAGGGACATTTGCACATGAAGCTAAGGGAGGTTCACTATCATAATAAAAACTGAAAGTAGAGACAGTGTTTCTAATGAAAACGTTTTGATTAAAGCTTTGACTCATAATCCAAACAAGAGGACTCTGATACCTCAAATGCCACTTACAGAACACTCACCCCAGATGCCAGTGCCTTTTTGTACTAGAAGTTCACTGTTGTACCCGCTACCAACAGTGAGAGTATGGTCTTTTGTATTAAATAGTGAGAGAAATACACTCACTTAAAAAAAACATTAAATGCAGTATACTGCAACAATGCTATGAAGAATAGTTATTTCCATCATCAATTAAAAAAAATCTTTCTGGATTATAACACTGTCAAATAAAGCAGTTTCTTGGGAATACTTTGTGAGGCTTTATCATAGGGTTCTAAACCCAACTTAATTTATTATACCTATGAAAACATTGTAAGTTTCACTGAATGGCCATATGAAAAGGGACTCTGTAAAGTGCAGTGCAGATAAAGATACAATTGGACTCGAAATATGACTAAGAGTTGGTGTGTGACGTGACATTATCTGAAGATGCATTTGTGTGATCCAAAGATGGGTGTTAAGCATGTGGTTTGAAGCTGGGATGGTAACTGATGATATGAAGAGCAACCATCAATTTACCACTTGTGTTGTACTTTTCAAAGGAGCAAGCTATATGGCCCATTTGCTCAGCTGTGTCTTGACTTCATCCCATCCATGGCCATTACGAAAAACACACACAGACACCTCTACTTGGATCTCACAAGCTCTGAATGTGAAACCAAGAAGCTGAGCCTGTCTGGACTTCTGCAGAGATATGCCAGTGATAAGGACGTTGGTATGACCTAAACAAGTATGGACTAAAGACACAGACCAATGATAACACAAGACCCTAACTGGTCTTCAGTTTTGTGGGGCACACAGTCCTAATGCAAAGGGGAAAATTCCCATGGATACAACCCTCAGTGCGCTAATTTGGCATTTATTTGCATTATCATCATCACCTTTCTGAAAGAAGCTGAAATTATTAGAAAACCAAACTACACAGAGCTTGGCAAGAAAGGATTTCCTGGGTCAAAAGCACAGAAGAAAAACACCAAGATGGGGAAAAAAGACAACAGGTCTTATCTAGGACCAATTTTCTTATTAAAGAAATACTTACTGTTCAATATTAGTACTTTCAACATTAATACATTTCTATGCTAATACAGTTACATGGCAACTCCACAGTAATACCGCAGACCTGTTTTCCAGAAGCTGAAAGTTCTCATAGTGAATGAACCTACGGAGTACACAGAATATACTGAATAATCCATGCTTGTGGTGCGGGGGAAGTATCAGTATTGTCAGACAGGGTTATAGGATAAAACCAAACTAGGAGAGCATCTAATTCTATTAGCTCCTGTAACCAGAGAAAGCCAGGTCCCCTAAAAATCACAAGGCAGTATGCAAAGTAAAATGGCAGGGATATTTCCTGTTTCCTCAAAGGTCTTATCCTTGACCCGTTAACTTTGAATTAACACACTTTTCATTAAGCAATGACTTTCCAAGAAAGGGTGTCTTACCTTTCATAATGCCTGCGGGTACAAGTGGCGGCGCTGGTGCTCCCGGGATTACCACCTAGCTCATCATAGATATGCTTCCACTGACGGCGGGCGGTTATCTGGAAAAGTGGCAGTGAGGAATTCAGTCTTGCATCATAAGAGGTTTGCAGCGCCAGGATTCAATACATATGCAACAGTTAGAAGAGAACAACAGTCTGTCCTGGCAACCCAGAAACAGAGAAGTCCAGATGGGTCTGTGGGGAGATGCATGGGCTTCCAGGAAGATCTCGCTTTCGCGCCTTCTTTACAGTAAAAGTGGAATTCTGCTTTGGGCTCTGTACTTTGTTACCTTTACAGCATGTTTATCAAAGATATCCCCCTGGATATTCATGTAGTTATTTGCCCACAAGGTCCCAAATGCATACTCTGTTCCTTTATGTAATGTGATTAAAGCATCAAAATATAGATTTCAGCTAAAATATGTCTTAGTATATCCATTTAAATGAATCAGAATTAATACTGGTTACTTGAGGGATATGGTAATGGGTGGCTGAGTACACAGGTAAACACAGAATTTCCATAAAACGTACTTCTGTATCTTCTGATTTTTGAACTATTGTGATGTGTTACCTACTTAAATTACTGTACAAATTAATTAAAATGATCAAGTTGGTTATGAAATTTCTAGTCCTCTCAGGCTGTATTGTTATGCCAGTTGTGCTAACCACCAGAACAAAACCAACATGTCAAACTGTCTTATGTCACAAGCTGTTTCTTTTTCTTCACTCAGGTCAGGAAAATGAGATATTGATGAAACCCTATGCAAATTAACATATTCCAAAGTTAAAATGTAAGGTCCGTATTTCACTGAGTTGGGTGAATAAAAGCAAACAGCTTATAATACATTGAAAGGCATACTATGGTCGTGTTTTTCTTTAATTTTATTTTTATATATAAATTAAGATTTTAACAAAATAACAGATGTATGATCTGGCAAATGATTACTTTGGGGAAACCACGTCATCTACTACATATGAGCAATCCAGTGTTTCCTTGAAACTGGAGAGAGAGAACAAGTTCTGAGATCCTTGTGAACGTTTCCAAACAGAGCTCCGGGAAAACTCTTGTTATTGGAATGTGTAGGGAGCTGGGCGTGGCATTTAAACAAGCAGAACAGGAGGCATCTTTCGAAAAACACCGCAGAGCTAACAGCGGAGTTCACTTAGGGCTAGAGGCGTGAAAAAAAAAAAAAACCTCAGTGTGTAACCAGGGGCTCCATAATTGTGAACTAAGGAGGAAAAGGGTGGTTAAATATTATAGGTTAAGTGGTACCCATTTCAAATAAAAAGAACCCCTTCATTTCCATAAGCCCTTCTTAACAGGCCCAAGTAGGACCTCGGGACGATGTGAGTTGCGCATTGTTCACTTTCCCATGAAGCATTCTTAAATCAATTTGTTTCAACAGTTCTCATTAGACGGAACCACCTCTCACGTCTACTAGCAGGTATAACTAAAAATCCTCCTGTATTTGTAGCTTGGTTTAGATTATAATAATAAATGTTTTCAAGGCCCTTTAAAAATACTCAAAATACATATTTTGGTAATTATTTTATATTTAATTTCAGTCTCCCTCCAACCTTTTAAATAATACAGTTACAGGTTGGTCTATTCTAGACCTGTGTACAGAAGAAACACGATAGCCTTCTTCCACCTATCTACATTATTCCTCAAAGCTCTTAGAATACGGAGGCCCTTGAAACAATTCTCCATATTTCCCTGCCTCAGATGAGGTGTCAGTTCTGGGGAGCCCCGCAGGGCTAGAAAACAAGACTGTGTGTTCCTGTAGTCACTTTAGAAGAAATAATCTCTTGTCATTCTCGTATCTATGAGTGTGCTGTACTTTCTATTTTGTAAAGAGTTTTCATATCCACGATATCATTTAATCCTATCAGCCTGTGAGGCAGCCTATAGGAATCTCATTCACAGACAAAGGAAACAAGTCTCAGAGAGGTTGCATGATTTATCTAAGGACACACAGCAGCAGAGTGGGAATGCCAGGAGTCATACCAATGTCTTTTGGTCACAAGAGCAGACTTTTTTCCACCACGTCAAAGCAGCCTCCATATCAGAATGACCTGGCGAATGGTGCACCAGGGTGATAATACAGAACTCCAGGGACCTTTTGCTTCAAAGGAGGGAGATAACTGTGGGACCCATTGCTTTTGCTACAAATTCTGAAACTCTCAGTAGTGGGAAAATAGCACAGCTAGGAGGTCACCAAGAATCTAAGGCAGGGGGTTGGGTTAATAGCTCTCTGAGATGTTCCTCTCTTTAAGTGTCTGTTAGAACTGTGGTTGCTGCCACCCTGCCCACTTGTGCCTCTACGAACAGAGATTCACCATTAAATCATGGATAAGTCCCAATTTGATCAGAATCTGTCTATTCACCCATGCATTCACTCACCAAACATTTACTGAACATCTCCCATTTGTTGGGTACTGTGCCAGCATCTGGGTGACCGCAGTGCAAACCCAACACCTGAGATGCCTGCATCCTAGTGGCAGATTCCAAAAATCAACACATGACCAAATTTATAAACAAAGGAATACTGATTGTGAAAAATATAGTGAATAAGAGACCACTGCTGACAGGGATATGTGTGGAAACTGGCCATGCTCCCCACCCACAATCTATCATCTATACTAAGGTATGCCCTGTTAAACACTTGCCTATCACAGAAATGATAAAACTTCTTTGAGAATAAATAATGAATTATCAAAAGGAACAAAAACAAAGTCTTCCTCACGCTAGGACTGAAACTGTGGCAGCAGGAAGCCAGCATCAGTCACCATTCGGTGTTAATAAGCCCTGTACAGCTGGCTAGAGGTCTGTGTTAGCCCCCTACTAGCAGATTCTGCTGTTTAAATGCAGTTGTTTTTTTTTTTTTTAACCAGTGGAGAAAAGACAAGGGCTGGGCCTTCAAGGAACTGGGCTCTCTGTTTACTGAGCTTCCACTGGCCAGCCTAGATGAATCAGGCCATTTTGAGATATTTTCTTTCCACAGGAAAGTCATAAAATGTGCTCTTTCCAACTGCTAAATGCTTTTAAGTACACAGGTCTCCTGGGTATACATCTCTCTCTCTTTTTTTTGTGCCCAGATGCGCTTTTAATTCAAATGCTGACCATAGGCTCTACAGCATGAAATGTCTCAATCCTCGCCTTGTCCAAACCTACAGGGGGTCGCAGAGCCCTCCTTCCGGGATAGCCCTGGGCACCACACCCCCACCTGGGTACGTGTGCCTTCCGTTCTCACTCGTGCTTTCGTCATGCCTAGGCGTGCATTTGCTCAGGGTTCTTATTCTGCCGTCCTCCCTGCATGGGTGTAAGCTTTAAACCCATCTAGGGGTAGGAGCAGCGTCTGCCTCCTGGTATCTGGCCCCCAGCCCCATTCAGCTGGAAAGTTTGATCTAGCTGCGGAGTCAGTTTGATCAACTGTTCATGAAGCCTCAGGCTTCCCAGTCATGTTCATGTTTCAACCTGACCCATTATTTTAGGTTTTTAAGGATACAAAGATCTCTGGCTCGCTACTTCCTAAAGGAAAACTCCATCCACCCGGTGACTTCTCTTCCACTGTGGTTCCCCTGTGCCCGCCCCCCACCAAGGGCCTCACTCAGACAGTAGGGATTCCTGACCGTGCCTTCTGCTGCTACTGTTCTAGGGACCGTACTGGGTACAGAGGCAGAGGTGAAAGGAGAGGCTGGAGGGTTGAGGGTGGGAAATAGCATAAAAAGAGAGAAATGCTACTGCTTTTAAGGGTTCACAATCTCGCAGAAATCACAATCCCTTATGATTTAACCATAAAGCGAGATGAAAAACCAAGCAGACCACAGCCAAGAAAGCCAGTCTAGGTGCATATGAAACGTAACCTCACTTTGAAGGCACTTGATGGTTACTTCCCTCCTTAGTGCGGATAAGACCCAAGAAACTGTGAAAAGCACTCTACACCTGTCATATTCACAAAGTTCTCATTCCTTATAAATAGTTATCCCCCCTGTTTCCAAGGACCTCGCCCCCCGCTCCCCGTGGATACCAAAATTCATGAATGCTCAAGTCTCACATAAAATTTGCATATAACCTATGTACATCCTTTTGTGTACTCTGAATCATCTCTAGATAAGCTATAACATGAAATACCATGTAAATGCTGTATAAATAGTTGCCAGTGCTTGACAAATTCAAGTTTTGCTTTTTGGAACTTTCTGGGACTATTTTTTTTTCTTTTCTGATCAAAGATTGGTTGAATTTTCAGATGTGGAACCCACAGATACAGAGGGCAGACTGGAAAGTGGTTTTCAAACTCTCTTTAGAATTCAGGTGGTGTTTTACAAGTGGCCTGAAACTAACTCTCAACAATGCCAGTCCTTGAGAAGAAAACGGACCCAGTGAGTAGGAAAGGAACCTGTCCTTCCTCTAATAATTTTGTCTGATGAAAATGTTCTGTTACTTAAAAAAAAAAAAAAACTGGAAAAATATTTTAACCCCAGACAGTCTTGGAGCCTTGATTTTCCCACCTTTGGAGTCACTAGGATGAAATAATTTTGGTATTTTGTGGCCTGGTGAGGAAAGTCATTGGAAAACTTTTGGGACAACAGGGTTCCCACTATGGCATGGCTTTGTAAGAGTGTGCAGGATGCGGTTAGGAAGTCAAAGGAGAGTTTGCCTGTGAGCAGTGTTGCGCGGGCTGTTGTGAGAAGCAGCCTTTTTTCTCAGGACACCTTGAGGGCGGACTGAATTCAAGGAAGATGACTTTTTTTTCCTGGTAGTACTCCAGGAACTGGAGCCTTTCAAAGCTACATGACATCATCTTTGGCCTTGAGAATTTTGAATTAAGCAAGAGGCTTTGTCTGTCCAGAGAACCAGGGTTAGATTCAGAGGATGTCTTGAAATGATGTCAAAGCCAGAATCTGATGTCAAGGCCTAATCCTTCCAGCAAGAAGACAAGTGGCTTCTTCCAGTTGTGAAATAGTGGTCCTGTCTCACCTCTGGGGAGAGGCGGGACTGCGAGCTGGCATTCTTAGAAGGCAACACACTTGCTCTTGCGTGGTCCTCTGCCTCTAGGATAAGATTTACTCAACCCATTTCCCAACTCTACCTCTCTCCAAATATTGCCTGTGGCTTGCCATCAAATGTTTAGCCAAATGGAAATCACTTTAGCAAACCACCATCAACATGCCGCATCCTGGTAATACCCCAAGCTACTCTGCAAGACTTAACTACTTGACCAGACGCTGAAGTGAAGACCTTCTTAGCTCATCAGCAAAACTTTATTCAGTTCTGCCTCCTCCACTGTAGGTGACCCAGACTCTCAAATATTTGGAAGGAGAAATCAGATATATGATTGTTAAAGAAGAGGTCTCATTGCCAACCAATCAAAATGCCAAGATGATGTGCTTTAGGAAATCAAATCCATTCAATACGTTTATGATCTCTAAACCTAGGGATGCAGAGACACGATATATATATATCTAGCAAAGACAGAAGAGGCCAAGAGAACAGAACACAGCTATTAGTTGAATGCTATAAAGGCTTAAAATAGAACTTCTGCTCTTTTTTTTTAAAAATTCAATTTGAGGGCTGTGAAGGACTAAAATGAAATAATCCATAATCCGCAATTCAAACCAGAAGGTTTGGAATAGTTTATAACCACAAACAAAAACAAGCCAATTAAAATGGCCTCTTCTTATAACCAGAAGGAATTCCAGAGAGATCTCTTTATCCAATCACAAGTTAACAGCAGAAGAAATACATCTACAGATTTTAAACTTGCAAGTTTTTACTATTACTGAGTATTTACATGTTCCAGACTTCTTGACCCATCTTCTAAGGTCACACATTTTTCTCAAGAATCAGAAAATCTCAACTAGTTAGCCGGTATATCAGGTAAGGTTCATGTTAAGTTCAAAGAAATGACTGAAAGATGCTCCCAATGAAGGTATTATTAGATCTCTTCTTTCCCCGAAGCATCACCCCCAATACATAAAAATATACATAAGAGACTGCTGAGGATGCAAAGCACAAAGAATTTATAAATCTCTTCCTCCTAGTGATGATGTTACAGAGGTTGAGATAATTGTGCATGAAATTCTCAGCAGTTCAAAATTTGAAAGAATGCCAGGATGACCCCCATTCAACTCATTTCATCTCCTTGTGCCTCAGTTTCCATATATGGAGCAGGGCAAGGATCTTTTTCTGCACAAAGGCCAATTCATGAAAACTAAAAATGTGAGGGGGCTACACTTTTCTTTATTCAAAATGAAAATAGCTCATCGAGTCCCAATTTAGATTGCCACTTTACCAAATGGAAAAATAATCGTTGGAAACTTTGTGCTGCTTTTGAGCCAAGGAATGTTAATATTCTGGCATGTTTATCGTGTTTATTTAGTAATAGCCTGAAGACAACCTTCTAATCTTTGATACTTAGATGGGGGCCTCATTTTGAAGCTAGGAGTCCTGAAGTTTAATAATAATCATTGTTACCATTAGCTTTGAATTAACAGAATCTGGGCAGTTTTTTTTTTTTTTTTTTAAAGGATTCTCAAATACACTTTAAAACTCCCCATTGAAAATTTGAGCTGCAGTTCTTGAGTAGACTCTGGGAACCACTGATCTAGAAGATTCCAAGATCTCTTTTGAGCTCTAAATGACAAGTCTATACTTGCTTCTGATAACAGATGATCTCACAGATAAGTATCCTCTAGTAAGGCTGTGATGACAACTTAAGTCCTCAGACTTGGGATATTATTAATATATCTCCTGGACCGACTTCAAAACTGAATCCTCACTGAACATCTCACAATTTTACTAGTCAAAATATACTAAAGAAAAATGTTTTCTATACTTCAGAGATTCAAAAGCTTAAAGGTAAAATCAGAGTGGCAAACTCAAGGGCCTGCAAGGTCAACAGGTAGTATGAGGCAGTTTTCAGAAAGGAAGGAGGAAAAGAAGGAAAGAAAAAAGGAAGGGAAAAAAAAAAATCCCACCAGTTGGTTTTATTCAGTTTATGGCCTCAAATATAGATTTAATAGTGAGATAGTCACACAGATTCACTGCTTGAGATGAGATGGAAAAAATGTGGCCTATTGTGAAGAATGCAGGGACCCAACAAAGGATGAAGGAGCTAAAGGGTGAAGTAGAGAAGAAAGGAGGAAAAGGACAGCCCCGCAGGTCACCAGTCCCCTTTGAGGCTTGGCTCAAGAGATGTGAAGCTCATAACCAGAAGGAAAGCAGATGCCAATCTGGTCTTCCATGTTTCCCAGCCCAGTCTTTCTCTCCACTCTGTCTAGCACTATACAGTGCAGGCAATACAGGCGGCAAAACTTAACACTTAACTTGCGGTCCGTCTTCATGATCCCAGGCCCTCAGTGCCAGCATCCAAGGACCTCCTTCCCTAGGCTCCATCCTTCCCCTTAATTCTCCTTCATGGTCATCTGTCCCAGCCACCTAATGACTCTAAGTTACTCAAACTTGCTATACCCAACTTCATTCTACCTACATAGTTTGTTTCCCCATTTGACTGTCTCATCCTTAGAAGACCATAATCTTTCACATCTAAATTCCATCCATTCTCCAATATTCTGCTCAAGGGGCATCAGACCTGCAAGTCTTTCTTCCTCATCTCTAAATGAGGAAGTACTTTACCCAAACAGCACTTCTGTTGACCTTCTCCCACTCTGTCTTACAGCTGGTGCCTTTTCTGGGTGGTAAGCAACTGGAACCCCTAGCCTAAATATTTTTATGTCCCCCAGAGTGTCTAACACTACATATTATACTTGTAAGTATATGTGGTCGGGTGATCTGCTGATTGTGTGCTCATTCAGTCATTCATTCAACAGAAGAATAATCACTGTTTGTTCAAAGAGTACTGCAAATGCCTTGAAAGTCATCAGAAGCTTCTTTTATATTTTCTACACCAGTCTGTGGTTGCTTGTTAAAAAGAAAAAAAAAAATTCTGGTGCAAATACATAAGATACAAAAGCAGGAAAAACTGATTCAGTGAAATTTGCTGGCTCTGTCCCTATCAGTGAGTAACAAAAAAATTCCTGGGTTTGAAAAGACATTTCATAATGTTGTGCAATATCATGTAACTATCTGCAGTCAGAGTTCATAAGAATGTGTATTCCTATTCTGAACAGTAAAGGTTAAAGTCTAGGCTATGGGGTGGACTGCTAAATTTATGAGACTAACACTGAATAAGTTATCATCTTTTTCACATGCATGAAAGCTATAATTAGCTCAAGATTTTACAAAACTATGAGCCACAGTGGGAAGGAGTAAATCTCCCCGCCTTATCAACAGATCCAACCAAGTGAAAAACTACATTATTTATTTTTCAGTAGGGCACTCAGTAAAACAGAAATTTTAAGCAAATTATATCTATGAAATATATGTTTAAATATAGTTCATATAAGTGTCTGATTTCCTTATAAACATGTATTATCTATATAGCAAACATTTTACATGCATATAGACTCACAAAGAATTCTTAGAATACCAGGTTATTAATTATAGATTAATATCAGATTAATCAATAGATTAATTAATAATAGATTATCTGACTTACATATTGCTTGCCATCTTTTTCCCATCCCAAGCCCCTGACATCAAACCCTCATATTAGTTTGTGGAATAAAATGCTGTATCTGGCGAGAAACACTAGCTATTATTTTGGGTTAAAATGAGTTTCATTTTCCTGACTTTCTGTCTCTGCCATCATTACTCTGATACAGAGATATACCCCAGGTTCCTCTGTTAGGAAAAAAATAATAATACTGTCTTCAGTTGCAGAAGAAACTGCACAACTCAATCTGATCACTATGTGGCGGAGAAAATCTTTCCAATGACGACATCTTCCTATGTCACTTGATTTTATTACAGATGTCATCTCTGTATGCTACATTAGCGCAGCTCTTTCTTCTTCTCTTCAAGATTCTAATCTGAGTCTGTTGCTCTAACATTTTATCGGTTCAAAATTCATGCTGTAAAAATCCGTGGCCATCAAATTTTCCTGTAAGCTAAAAATAACCCGTTCCTGTCAGTTAGAATTAGCTGATAAAGAGTGTCAGAGCCTGTTCGGAGTAAGTTTGATAACTTCCTGTTTATGCAGCACTGACCCTTGTCTAATAAAGCTTCTCTGCTCTAGAATGAGAGGAGATTCTGCTGCATTCTATTCCTTAATGGCCAATACTGATTACTTTTGAAAGCCTTTAATACATTTCCCATATTAGACATGAACAGATGTCAGGTATGTTGCCAAGGGAAATTTCTTTTATGCAATCTTGGCTTGTTGTACAATAATAGCCCTTTCTCAACATGGGAAAAAATTACAGACCTAACTAATTTCCCTGACAGGGGAGAGTTACATATGTTTTCCACTTGTAGTTTTTACGACAAGTTTACAATTTTGCCAAACCTGGAACTAATTGGGACTGCTTCCAAAAGCGGCCCAATAAACCCCCAAAAGTGTACAGCCATTTGAAAAGGCAGTCAGTGATGGTCATGTTTGCATTTTCTCCATTTTGGTCAAAGCAGGGTTGGGGTAGGGGGAGTTAGATTACAAAATTATTTCATTTAAGTTGCTTAAACACTTACTGTTTCATATCCTCCCAGTTTTTGAGCAGCTTGAAACATAGTCCAAAGGTTAACTGTTAGAGGGACAATAAGTATTTAGATAAGCATTGCATTAACATATTTCCAAGAAATGTCAATTAAAACATTTTGTTTTGTTTTTTCAATGAGAAAGAGAAATAAAAAGAAATATTAACGTAACCCAGAGAGCTAAGTTCTTGGGAAACAATTTGCCAATGGGTATTCAACAACAGGGTATATTAGTACCACTTAAAATATTTCTCAAGAAACAGTCACAAATACAGAAACAGTTCTACTTTTAGGATAAAGGACAACACAATTTTTAGCCCTGTTGCCATCAGCAGACCAAGGGAAGCTACATTACAGCCTCCTTGCGAAAAGCATGGGATTTCAAAACAGGGGTTGTCTTGTAGGACCCTTAGAAAGAAGCCATTGATTAAACAGTAATATGTAATGCCTCCTTCAGAGAAGAACTCTCCATAATCAATAAATACCAACCACTTTAATATATGATTACCTTAACAGAATTTCTGATGGCAGCAGTATATTAAAAGCTCCATAGCATATTTCAGTATCACATGGTGCCTTGCACTGAGCAGGTAAATAAATCAGTCACCCTTGAGGGTGCGGTGATACAACAAATCAAAGGAAAGGAAGACTGTTCATTCCCAAAGGAACTGAGAAATGTGCCCACCTCATCCCCTAACTTACTTGCCTGTGTGATGGTGCAAATACGTATTTTTAAAAACAAATTTCTCTTCACAGGGCGTGCATATGTTTATGCTATTAATTATCTATGCCGAATTACTGGTAACCCTGTTCATTTCTACTAAATACCATGGAATGGGACTGCTGAGGATTTGATTCTTTCATAAGAGGGGAAAATTGGACTTCAAGTAATTCTTTGGTAAAGGAAATGAGGAATAAAAAAACAAAAAGGCTCTGTGATACAACACTTTCAAAAAGCCTCACTGAACCTTGCACTATTTCAAAGCTATCAAGAGGCCTGCCTCAGCCTTGATTTAATCTGAACCAATGCATAATGCAACAAAGCTGTTCATAGTACATTAATTTTACTTCTATTTCAAGCAGCCAGTTTTCAGACAAACATTGTAATCATTCGTAGTTATATAAGTTTATAATGGCTGCGAGTGTTCTCTTGCAATCAGTGCCAATTGCTATTAGGTATGTAAATTGTTATGTAAAACATACAGGTTTGACATTCTTCATCAAAATGACACATGGTTTTAATCTAGAAGATACATTTGGAGAAAATACTATTGCAAACCAGGGGCTCATCGCTTTGTGTGCCACAAAATCCAGACAGAGGTAAAATATATACTCAGTTGTGAAATCAGGACAGGGTCTGGGTTTCTTCTCTTTATATGGAATTCTGCTCAGCCATGAGTTCCCTGTTCTTCTCTAAAATATATGATGACACTTACATGTACATGTCAAAGTAATTCAAAATTAGGCCCTCAGTTCAAATTTGTGTATTTCTTGTTTTCTCTGAAGTCATCATGTCTTTGTTATCTCTGGACAAATTTGGGGCTTAGGAAATATGTTTTCTCTTTGTGGTTGTTTTGTCCATCTTTAAATGTCCTCCTTTCAAAAGCTGTCTTTTCACAGGCAACATCTGTGCCTGATAAAACTACGTCATGTTGTTATCTCAGAAGAAAGGCGTTACAGACACTCAAGATTGACAAAACAGAAAATGAGAAACTTTCAACATGTCTATTTCCAGTCATAATCAGTGGATTCAAGCCTATAAATATCTCACTGCAACTGCCCCAGAAGGGAACAACGTAGCAGAAAGAGGCAGGGGGAAGAAATTCCTGGCCTGGATGATTTGTAGATTTAGTATAAACAGAGTATCATCCCCGGTAGAGGATTTCAACATAAGCCTGAGTCAAAAATTTCCAACCCCCAATTCAAAGAATCTGAGTAGCTTTGATATTTCAGAAATGAAAACAAGTATACTTACTCTGTTTAAAACCTAAATAGGGTATTCGTTCTATTGGCGTCTTTCTTTCTTTCATGTATTTATAAAGTGCCACCAGGAAGGCCTGCTCGTCGGCCCTACACTCTTCACCAATGGCAACCTTTGGTTTTTCTTCATTGGAGACTTTTTTACAATTATTATGGTTATTCTTCGGTTTGTTCAAGGCTGACCTAGCCTCACATTTCACCTGGAAAAGGGGGAAAAAAAAAATAAAAGGCCATGTCAAATCCAGCACAGCTCTGGGATTCCTACAGGGACATAGCTAGAGACATCGTCCACTAAAGTGGGAAGGGGGGGACCCAGGAAACTATCCTGGCCCTGAAATAGCTCCTAGAGCATCACAGACCACGGACAGTAAATTTCTGAGAAGGGCCGGAAACTGTGGTAGGCTTTGGGGTACTACAACCTTGGTCACAACTACTCAACGCTAGACACAAAAGCCATCACGCATAGTATGTAAACAAACGGATGCGGCTGTGTTCCAATAACATCTTATTTATAGAAACAGGTGGCCAGTGGGCCATGGTTTGCCAAACTATGCCAGCCTCTTTTAGACTCCTTACCAGCATGTTGATGTGAAACCAGAAACGGTGTTTACATCTGCTGGGACCACTCTCCTGTCCCTTTATACACTTTATTTTCCTAAAGGGTACCAGTGGTTACTGTCATCATGGAAGGAACCCTGCGTTCTTAGTAAGAGTCCCAGGTTCTGCACTTTGGATCAAGATGAAAGGCAAGTGCATTTCTTCACAGTAAATTGATCTTGTTGCAACTCTTCCCAGCAACCTGGAAAAACAGGCCAATGCTGGCTGATGTCGGGAGCACCAGCAGAGTCTCTGCCATCCGTCATCTAAGCATGACACCCAGACACACCCTCAATAGGAAACCAGACACCCCTCTTTAATGAGGGTGCCTAGCTTTTCAGTCAGCTCTGAAAATCCCGTAGATGTTAAGTGGCCACAAAGGAAAAAGTAGAGGTCAAGTAAAAACCCAGGAGGAGTAAGTGAAAAGCTTCAGAACTGAAAAATAAATGGTGGTAAATGGGCCACATGGAGCAGCTAACCCCACAATTCCGCCTCACTGCCATGTTCTACAAGAGGCCTTTGATGGTTGTTAAATAATATGCTAAGGTGCTGAGCTGTTTTAACTGTCAAAGGGGGAAGTACAAAGGGTCAAGCTTCGAGTGCAAGTGTGCCCACGGGGAACGAGTAGGTTCCAATATTCTTTACATCTCCCGACCTAACATCAGCGAGGAGAGGATGAGTGCCTGGGAAATATGGTGAATTAACATGTCCCACACAGTCGACAAGGTTTTCCATTTCAGATTCCTGACCCCTCTCTGTCTTTCCATTCAGATTCTCCTTTGCAAGCACTAAGAACATAAAAGGCTATGCTTATTTATTAAAGGGAAACATCTCCTCTACAAGGGTTTTCTTTATTGCTTATTCTCTCACATGAACACACCAGTTTAATATCTAGATGGGTCCTGAAAAAAATAAATAAATAAAACTTCCTGCACAACTCATTCAACCAGGCCTCTAGATAAGATTTTCATTTTTAAAGAGCAGTGGAAATGGGATGAAAACATTTACCCACGTAGGATTTCTACTTACAGTTATTTTCAAACTTTAGTACTTTGTAACATTAGATTAAGGTGAGCATCCTGGGATACTTTATGTTGTCATCATTTTTCACTGCCAAATTTTAGATTGTTGAGTCTAAAGTTCCAATGAAATCTATAATTTAACAGCTCTTTGAAATCATAAAAATCACTCCAGTTCTAATCTGTATTGCTTCCTGGCTTTTTCTGAGTGCTTACTATGTAGTCCAGCTCTATTCTAAGCCCTTACTATGTAGTCCGGCTCTATTCTAAGCCCTTTTTTGGTGTCATCTCCTTTCATGCTCATGACCCTAACAGGGCAGGTTATCACCCTCCTATCAGAGATGGGGAAACTGAGGTACGAGAGGAAGAGTAACACGTCCAAGACCATAGGATCACGTCCAGCATCCAAGTTAGTAAGTAGTGAGTTAGGGACTTGAACCCTAGCAGTCTCAGCCCACTCCAGTATTCTTGCCTGGAGAATCCCATGGACAGAAGAGCCTGGTGGGCTACAGTCCATGGGGTTGCAAAGAGTCAGACACGACTGAAGTGACTCAGCACGGCACGGCATGGCTGTGTCACTCAAGGACTTATGGTTTTAAACACTATTTTTTACTGACACTCATAAAAATATTAAACTGATAGTTAAAATGTTGTTATTGTTCAGTTGCTCAGTCATATCTGACTCTTTGCAACCCCATGGACTGCAGCACGCCAGTCTTCCCTGTCTTTCACTATCTCCTAGAGTTTGTTCAAACTCATGTCTATTGAGTTGATGATGCCATCCAATCATCTCATCCTCTGTCGCCCTCTTCTCCTCCTGCCCTCAATCTGTCCCAGCATCAGGGTCTTTTCCAATGAGTCAAAACATTCTTCCAATTAAAACGTATATCTTATTACTAAGCATTACAAAACGTATAGCTTAGAAATGTGATTTACCAAGTGAGAAGCAAAAGATAAAGCTAGGTGGTTTCCCGAGTGTAAAGAGCTCCATGCCTTCTGTTGTGTGTCGAGCAAAGGGAAAGAAACCAGTGTGAATGGAGTAGCCACAGTGAGCTGGGAGCAGCGCTGGGGGCTTCACACAAGCATCCCCGAGTCCCATTTTACAGAGGAGGAAACTGAAGTTCAGTGAGGTGGTGTATTTTGGCGTGTGGCTAGGGTCAGGTAGAACTCGGAGTCTAGAACTCAGATCTCCTCACTATAAACCCTTTAAAAACAGGACTTGATGTCAGCTTTGCATATAAAATCAGGCCGAATCTTAAGTTTGCAGTGATAATAGGCCAGAAGTTAAGGGAGTATGAGCTTTGCCCCTTACTGTCTAGGGAGCTGCCTCAGCCATGCAGAAGCAACCGGAGAGAAAAGGAAGCGTGGAGAGCACACACGAGCCCAGCCCAGAGGCATCGGACCCCTGACGACAGGAAAGCCTCCAGGTGTAGCCTGGCTGCCGCCTTCCGAATTGCATCCTGAGCCTCAGGGAGCTCCTTCTCAGTCTGGGGGATTTGTAAGACACGAACAGTAGTTTCCCTTCACAGACTGACTGCACGCATTTCTCAACATACATGAGCCCTCTAGAGGATAATTCTCTTTCTGGGTAGGACCAGGTCAAGTTCCTTGGTACAATTTTTCACACTTACCAGAAACTGTCTCAGCATTTTAAGCTACTGAAATATTACACGGGAGCTAGTCTTCATGTAGACCTCGAGAAAGCCCAGCCTTTTGATGGTAACAGGTAATTACTATAGTCTGTTTTCCCTGACCTGAGCGCCTTACACTTGTCGAGTTCACCAAGAGCTCTGGGGTTTCCAGAGTGATTGAGGAAGTGCTAATTAAAGGATCCACATTTAACATTTGCAGTGAACCACCACCTATTTGATATTAACCACATCCTTTCACTGGATTGAGTTGTAACTAATCCAGCCTTCAACCGAGGCAGCAGGATGTGCTGAACCAGCAGGAAAGGAACAAGAGTCTAATTTCTATTTGGCTACTAACTCTCTCGGAAATCCTCATGTTCCTCCTCAAGAAACAAGAAGGATATTCCCCGGGGTAAGTTCTTAGGACCAAATGGGATGAAAAATACTGAAAATAATGAAAGCGTCACATTTATAAAATAGTGAAAGTATGTTTGTGACTTCCATGAAAGAACATACTGCAGTTTCCCTTTCCAATGGTCCTTTTAGAATGTAAGCCACCTGTTGTGTACTCCTGGCCACTGCAAAGTGCTTACAGGATGTGAAAAGTCATTTGCCTTCTATCAATGGAGGCCTTTCATTTGAGAGCCAGGCTAAGAAGACTTCTCTTATATAAGTCACCATGTGAATAAGTTTTTTGCCCCAGACCTGGATTTGGGTAGGACATGTTCTTGTCATCTTCAGAGAACTGGTAGCCTCTTCTCCATGACTCTGTCATTGTAAAGCCATGACATTCTCGGTCCCTTGGAAAACAGAGTCTTACAAAGCTAGTTTTCATGTTCTCACTGAAAGAGGGCAAACTCTGGATGGCGACAGGCAAATTAACTTGACCTGCTTTTCCAGCCATGCAGACAACAAACTGAGTGGGTTCTTACTCTGACAGCACTTTGCTGCATGGAGCTGCAGAAAGCTGGTACTTATCCATAGTTAGAAGTGGTCTTGTTTGAGGCACTTCTGAAAAAAACAGCCACACAGGTCTTGGTTAAAAAGCCTAACTGTCACCTGCAACATTGCTTCCAGTTCAGCAAGTGATCAGACGGTCACAGGCTTGTAACCTCTCCTGTAGTATTTCCTGAGAAGAGACCACTCAAAGACACACCTGCCTTTCGCAAGGTTGTCCTGGCCCCAGATGTGGCTTGTTTATTCTGCAGGGACTTTGCATCCACTCGTCAGTGACAACAGAAGCCCGCCATACTTCATAGCTACCAGTCTCTCTCTTCTAGGTGAAGTGGTCTTTCCAGACCCAGTGGAAGCAGCCAAGGCAGGACTGTAATCCAAGACTCCCAAGAAGAGCAAGGCGTTCAGACTGGTCCCTGGGAGCTGACTACAGCGTCACGTTCATCCACACACCAGTGATATCTGTGATGAAAGGGTGAGCCTCCTCCTTGCAAAGATGCTGAATGGCAGTGGTGGTGCAGGGCAGGTGGAAAGGGTCACTTAGAAAACCCAGGCTAGACTCCAATTCCTAAGAAGCAGGTGAGCAGCAAATACAGCCTCCAGTTCTCTTCAGTTTTGTGGGTCCCAGTATGAGTCCTGAGCTGCCTTCCATGGAAGGAGAGGTGCTGTTCTTTCAGGTCAATTGTATGAGTTCTGTAAAGCTCCCAGAGGCACACCGCGGTGGTGGCTGCCAATGACTCGAGAAGGAGCTTCATCCTGCTAGGCTCAGGCGCAGAACATGCTGGGATAAACACAGGACATCACCTTAGAGGTATGGGGCAGGGCTCCAACACGAGAGGTTGTCAGTACAAGCTCTGCTGAGGGCTATGATCTCTCTCAGCTCCATCCTGCAGTATCTTGTAAGCCACATCATAGGGAATAAACTGTTCCTGCTGACATCCTTCAAGATCACAGAAGCCAAAGTCCTGGATAGGTAGTTGTAGGGCCAAGATGTCCAAATTACGAGAAAATGTCACCCTCGGTATCCACATGGACTCACTCGCAGAAGGTCAAAGGAATAGAACAAAAATAACTTTAGGCAAAAATAGATTCGTTTTTAGCCAGAAAATATACATTTCTACTAGGTGATCTTTTTAACCCTTTGCAATTTTGAAAGTCCTCAGAACTTCCTGATGGAACAGTCATGCTTGAAGATAAGATACAGAATGTGGATGTCTGTGATTTGCTTCTTTACACTGGAAGAGAAGCGGAGGGCATGGCACAGAAACAGCCGACTGCCAGCACAGAACTGAAGTCATGGTTTTCCACATCAGGATCTTCTAGATTCACTAAAAGTGCTCCCATTTTTGTAAGTTTAGTCCTTGGATCTGGAAATGTGGTGTCAGTTGAATTCTGGGCTTCAATTCAGGTCCTAAAGGGGCTATTGCTGTCTTTGGCACAGAAACAACACCTAAACGCAAACACCCCGTAAACGGAATCATGGAAATACAATCCAAGCCCACGAAAGTGAAAAAGATAAGCCTAAAAATATGAAGTGACACTTCACCCCTCACGGTGCTAAATTCTTCAGGCGTGCCCTTGCAAGAGTCCTAAGAATGCTAAGGCAAAACGGCCCCAGGCCCTGAAAGGAGAGTCTAGAATTTGGACTTCCATTCCGCATTACGAATGATCTTTAAAAACATATAAATTTCTATACAAGTATATGTATGCATGTAAGGACTGGGCTACGTGTCTTTAATCCTAAGGTCAATTAGAGGGGATTTGGAAAAAAAATAACTTGAAAAAAAAATTCATTCTAGCCATTTCTAATTCCATCCAGTTTTCATCTCTGAAGCATATTTAGATGAATACATTCAGAAAGAGGATGGTTCATCCAGTCTATTTTTGATACCAGCAGAGTAAACTATGTCATTGTGTCACCTACTATGAAATCTCAGCCTCAATGACGTGGGCGCTTAATCATCTGTCCTTTACCCAACCCTCCAAGCCGGGAGGTGGGAAGTCTTTCTGTTGACTAATCAAAATGCCTGCACTGCCCCCTCCCCCAGCTCCCCCCTCAACCCCCGCCAGGGGAGGGGGGTGGCAGAAACAGGCACAGCAGAGGGCTGTGAATACCAAAGTCAGGTTCTGAATTGAAAACTGCCACCAAGACACAGGCGCAGACAGATAAAGAGAAAAAGGGGAAAATAAAAAGATGCAGCAGAAAACGAATACCACCATATACTGGGGAACCAAATGACTGTACCTTGGCAACGGATTTGCCATCGGAATTGTTGTTGGGATCTTTACCACCACTGAAAGAGTCTCTTCTTTGTGGGCATGGCTTCTTTTTGCGTGGTCTGCCTTTAAGATTTGGCGCTGAAAACAAATGGAGAACAATTGAGAGGCATTTTCATTTGCGTGGGTTTCCTTACTAAAAACTGAGACACTCACTCCAGCGGCGCCCTCTAATTGTTCTGAGAAATGTACACATCTGCGGTAGCCAAGCCTCCTTTCAGAGACGCCCCTCTCTGATGGGCTGCGTCTACACAGCCTCTGCACTTCTGGACTGTTTCTCAAAGCTAACCTGTTACACTGGAACACATCTAATTAATGTAAATACAATGAAGCCCTCGGCTTTAAAGGACGATAATAAGGAAAACGCACTTCCCTGTTGTTACACAAGAAACACACACTGGCCTTGAAAGACAGCCCTGAGCCAGGCTCATTCTTTGTGTTTTGTTTTGTATCTTGTTTTCAGAAACACAAGAGATATGCCAGCCCATTATGGCATCACAGTACTGTAACATTTGAAAACCTCTCTCTTCAAAAGTGGAAAGGTAAGCACTTTCTCAAAGTATGATACAAATAAGTAAGGGAGAGCTGTAGATAGAGGCATTCACAATAATCTGGAAAATATTACTAAATGTATTTACTACATAGTATTTGCAACCAGCATGTCTCAGATCTCAGGGCATCTGGCAGGTACATTTAAGTCAGTATGCTCTTTTTCTTTTCAATGTACATATATTTTATGAAGATCTTGAGGGTTATTTAAAATAACATCCAAAGATCATACTGGAGTTAGCCCGATTCCGTGGAGATTATACTTTCTAAAAGCCACAGACAAGACACAAATCAAAGTTATATCTCATCTTGGATGCTGAGGTTGAATCCCTTTAAGATCCATAAAAGAAGGAGAGGAAAAAAAAAAAGGCTGCTGTTTATTGAGTGCTGTTATGACTCTCCGGCATGAGTTTTCACATTTAACTTCACCAGTTACCCAGTCAAGCAAAAGTAAAACAAACTAACTAACTGGCTAGCCCTTGAAGAATTTCAAACTAACCAATTACACCCCAAGCAATTTCTTTAAGCCCTTTCAAGGTACCACACTTTTTTTAAAAATTATTATTGCTTTAAGGTATGATTATGGCCATACGAAATCTGAACAACTCCAACCCTCTTAATTGTTGTTAATCTTACTTATGTCATGCAGTTAGCCAGTGGTTTTAGGACACTGTACATCATACTCATCTTACAAACACAAATAATCCCACTAATTTGATTTTCTACTACGGATAACAGTCTCGCTGTTGACAAAGCACAATAAAGCAGAGCTGCCTTTCAAATCAGGCAAAAGTTTCAAAAGTGGTTTTAGGGCTCAGACTCCCCGCTTCCCAAATCTGCTCTCCTCTCATCTCCCCACAATGTCTCTCTGAAAGCGCATCTCAGAAAGCGATCCTGGCATTACCAAAGGGATACAAACTCACAAACAGAAAATCAAGCAAAGAGAAAGCGGCGATTACCCATTCCAGTCGGCAAACATCTGCTTGATGATGTCTGTGCTCATGAAAGCTACAGCATGTGACTGCTCCCCGGCCCCACGTCCCTGAAGTCTCCACTCGACTTGGTGAGGATGTCAGCTTCCCTCCGAATGCGAGCTGCGAAGCTCAGCGCTCTGCTTACAACTCCCCTCCCCCGGCAGCTCCATTACTCATGTAAACACACAGCAGTGACTAGCACGGGGTGTGTGGGATGAGCTCCGAGGACTTGGCTGGAGCTGCCAGACTGGCAGGCAGGGCTCGCCTCTCTCCACCTCCCCGAATGGGGTGGGTGACTTCATCCTGCCTGTTTTGTGGCTCCTGACCTCCTGCTCCCCGGTCAGAGCGCGATGCCACCTTCTATGAACTGATGAGGCCCTCTGCCTGGAGCCAGGGTGGGGACTATTTTGATTTGAGGACTCTCGGTGTAGCACAGAAGTATTGCCACAACTGACCCAAGTGCTAAGACTTTAATGACGGTGAAGGAAGGATGTACTTTCAAGTCCCTTATCAAAATAATAGCCCAGCAGAGAGCTGATAGAAACTGACAACTTGAGGTAGGTCTGGGGCATTTCATTAAAAGAAACAAAACAACATTGCCTCTGTTCTAAGACTTGTTACTATGATCTTTCCTTCGTAACAATTTTGGCAAAAAGCATTTAAACCTAAAAGGCATTTACTTCCAGAAAAGCTTTCAAATCCCAAAGGCCTTTTAGACAGAGAGAACTCGCATTGAACAGGCTGTTTTAAATAAAGGCAGAGGTTTCGGGAACTGACGATAAGTCACCCCCAAATCGGGTCTATTTTCTCCATTCTTTGAGCTGCTCTTAGAACCCAGAGAGGCACATGCCCTTCCCCAGCAAATTCTGAGAATTACAAATTTAGAACAGGCTAGCAGCTAATAGTCTGGCCACACAAACTGAAGCTCTAAGTAGACTCTGATCAAGAGAAAAAGCCTTTTGTTCCTCAGAAGACAAGTACCCTGATATTTCAGGTATATCCCACCAATCCCCAAAGTATCAAATTTGAATACCTCTGTTAGTCTCACCTCTGAGCTCCTTTTCTGACCTGCCTGTATGGAAGGTATCATTGTGTTAGTTCTACTTTAGCTGGCTTATTCTTACACTGAGTCGGAGAGTCCTCAATGGCAGGACCATGTCCGATTCATCTCTCTCTGCCCCAGTACCCACCCAGGGGCAGTAATGCCTAATACATTGTCGAACAATCAAGTGACTGCTGGAAATAAAGATGCCCACATATACGCCCTTGGTGTCAAGAGCTAGGCCTGTCAACTTGACCGCGTGTATACCAATCACATTGGGCACCTGTAAATGGCATTGACCTTTCCTGCTCACCTGTGAGCTCTGGGAGCAAACACCAGTAACAGGAATTTACCGTGGGAGATAAGATCTCCCGCAGTGGGAGATGAGCCTTTGGTTCCTGCTTAGGGTAACTGTGTCTGGCATCTCAGTGGGGGCCATGATCTTGTCCCACATGCAATGAGCAAATAAACCGAACACCAGATGTTAAAAGTACTGGGGGAGGCATGCAGAACTCCATACAGGCCAGGTTAAGAACCTCCAGGATACAATTAAGAGAGTTTTTAGATCCACAAGACCTAAGGTGAAGCTTTGGGACAGCAGGGCTGGCTTCTGGGGACAGCAAATATTCTTGTCCCCAAATTACTCTTTTTTTCCTACAGGGTCACACACACAAAAAAAAACAAATTATTTGCTAGCCGGGTGAATGAAAACAAATGCTTTATGGTGTGGTGGTGGTCAGGGATGGGCTTGCTCCGGCCTTTAACTCTTTTATTAAAGAAACAGCCCACCTCCTCTCAGCTGCCCTGGACCAACTTACACCTGCCCTCTGCTTGACAGCTCAGGGCCGCAGACTTACTGACAGAACCCGAATCCTATAACTCCAGAATCACACCAGCTCCAGCTGATTTAGAGGAGGCCAGTCTCTACCAAGAAAATGATTCTTGGAAGCTAGCAATACATGTACTGGCAGCATAGTTGGTTCTAGTCAGTTCTACTTTTAAAAACACAGAGCATGAAGCAATAAATGTACAGCTACTTTGACGTGTGTATTGTATATACCCACAGGCCAACCCTGGCCTGGCTTATTCATAGAGTTCAATCAGTGCTCTTTGCAAGAATGTTTTTAATATTACCCACAAATATTAATAATAATAACTGACGCTGACAGAGCACTTTTTCTTGCCAATCAGAGCTTTGTATACAACAACTCATTTAAAACTCAAAACAAGCCCACAGTAAGGCACATTTATTATTATCCCCATTTTACAGACCAGGTAACTGAGACAGAAATTATTTTGTCTTACTTCATACCACTGGTTACTGGTAGTAGAAAGCTTCCCACCCAGGCAACTGACTTTATCCAGAGCTCCTGCTTTCAGGAACTTCCCTTTAACATACACACTTGCTGTGTCTTATAACGATGTATTTACAGTCTTAACTTGGGCTGGCAGACTCCAAGGAGCTCTCCCCAAATGAAAACACTCTCAAATACCACATAGCACAAGAGCGCTATAGCCCATCTCAGGCATCAAACAGCATCCTATAGCCCTGCTGGTGAGCACAGGGTCCCCATCAATCCTGAGCAGTAGGTGATGAGACTTTCACCAAAGTCACAGCGTTCCAATAAAACTTAGAGCACCAAGTACATCACCCCCTTGCAGTGTGCCATCGATGGACTTTTCTGCCTGATCAGTGAATGATGTCTATGGTTTTTTTAAAAAAATATCTTCTCTCTCCGACTGCCCATCTGTTCCTCTTACTCAGTGCCATGAAATTAACAAGTATTCACCACTGTGAAGTCACCGCTATTTCTATAGGTGTTAATCCCAGGAGAAATTGACTACTGCTAGTGCTCCAGGCTACTCTGACATTTAACCCATGTGTTTTGTTTATTCCCTTTTTTAAAAAAAAAAAATTCCTTCAACTATTAATGAATCATAGTCTCCTTTTTTTTTTTTTTTTTTGACAGTAGAGCAAAACATGTTTGTTTTTTTCCCCCCTTAAAGAGTCTGGAAGCTCAGAGTTGCAGGCACTCATTTATGTATTTACTTCACTGTGGGTTCTGACAAGTTATGTGACAGGCAGTGCAGGTGTGGGAAACTTTCATATTGCAATAATAATAATAAAACAAAGGAAATGTAACCAGTTACTGGCAAAGTAAATTGCTTTTGGCTTAAACGTTTCTGTTTTTTTTCCTACTGTGTTCTTCCTGTCATGACCGTCTCTTTTTTTATAACATTTATGCTCTTGAAAATACCACGAAGATAAACTGCTATAAAAGCTGGATTGACTCATCAGTTAACAACTCTTTCTTCTCGTTCTGCAGAGAGGATTTTGTTGCCAACAGAGCTACATAGTCTCTCGAGAAATTCTCTGTGAGCTTCCACTCAGAGATAGGACTTGCTCGTTGGTAGAGACTGGAATTAGGGGAATGGAAAACCAGGCATCATTTTCCTAAGAGTTTGACCCCCAGGGTCAATGTCTAGAGGAAGCCAGCAGAGCATAAACTCATTTGATTTGCAAGTTGTGTGTGTGTTTTTTAAACACTAAACACAAGTCAGAAAACTAAACTCCACAGACTGAAGTATTAAAATAGGACTGGCAAACATTGTTCTATGTATAGTCTGCATTACTGATAATACTTTGCATTTCTTTAATGCCTTTCCCCTGAGCATCTCAATTCTTTGGTACGTTTTCTTTATAGACAATAATCTTAAAATACTCTGGCAAGTTTCAGCATGGAGCATTGCCCCAGAAAGCTGGCGCGGGGTGGGGGGACCTACCCTAATTTAGTTATCATTTATTGTGTTCTATTTTCAACGTTTCCCTTTTGACTATTTAGAAACTTCCTCTTTCACTACAACAAAAATAGGATGAGTGTTTTTAAAGTTATTAACATATGAGTAAAAGATTTAGAAACCAAGAATGGCAGAAAGCTTGATCAAAGCCACTCCTGAAATTTATGGGTGTAATAAAAGAAAGGCATTTCACAGATAATCTCTCACAGAATTTCAGTTTTCAAATACTAGGGAAAAAAAGAAAAGAAAAACAGAAGCTCTCAGCTCTCATGTTGGCTTTAACTTAAAGCCAACATTTTTGCTTTTAAATTCATAAACGATTCCCTGAAATTCTGTTTCAAATCCACAGTTACATTCCATATACTCCCCAGTCCACACCTCACAGAGTGGGGCTGGGAAACTGCAGCTGCCGGGACTCAGTGTCTGATAACTGGTTGACTCCGTGAACTCACAAAGCATTAATTATTTATATGGACTTAAGATCATGCAAGTTTACTTTTATTCTGTTGGTCTATAAATAATTTTCCACACTCAACAGAAATGTTTGGGAAGCAACTGTGCTGAGATGCGAACACACATCAGGCCATTAACAAGCACAACTCCATCCTGGAGGACTTTCTGGCTTAAATGATGATTTCAGAGCAATAGGCACAATTTAAACAAAATTTAAAAAGAAAAAAGCTGCAAGAGTGATATCATGTCCTGTAATTTTCCTGATCGTTTCCTTTTTAAGAGTAATTTTTTTTTCTCTCAAATAAAGGCATTAATAAGGTGAGTCCAGAGTTGTGAGGAGTTCCCCAGGTGGCACTGGTGGTAAAGAACCTGCTGCCAAAGCAGGAGACCTGGGTTCAATCCCTGGGTCGGGAAGATCCCCTGGAGGAGGGCATGGCAACCCATCCAGTATTCCTGCCTGGAGAATCCCATGCAGAGAGGACACTGGTGGACTACAGTCCATAGGGTCGCAAAGAGTTGGACATGATTGTAGCAACTTAGCAGCAGCAGAGTTGTCAACTGAGGCCAGCAAGTGTTGTAAATGTTAGTCACCCAGTCGTGCCCGACTCTTTGTGGTCACACTCGCTACTCTGGATCTGACGGCCACTTGGAGTTTCCAAGTTTGCTTCAGCCCAAGCCACACCTTAATGGTGCTTGAACCACAGTGCCTACTAAATACAATTAAGCATTTCCAATGAACTACACTCTCACAGAACCCAGGTCCTCTCCTACCACCTGTGGAAGGGTAAGCAGAAGTGTTATGAGAAAGAGGATTGGAGAAAAAAAAAAAAGCAGGCTTTATATGAGGTCCAGGCACTTTGGCTCTGTCACTGAGGTCCCTAAGAGTCACTAATGAGAGTGGAATGTATTATTGCATTGGCCATACCTGGACTGCTCAGGCAACTTAAGTCCAAAACAGTTGTGGACTTCATTGACTGCTCAACAAACCATGTAAGCAAACACTTTTGTAATGCCTTCCCAACCTGCCCTGTCTTACTCACTCCTGTTTCATACTTGTGAATGCTGGAGCAATTGTTAATGCCTCTGATCAAAGTTTTAGTAATTTCATAGGCATGTGATTTGCATAGCTATTTCCTGATCCGCCTTCTCTCTGCCCTGGAGGTCTTCATTTCTCAGAAACACTTAACAACACAGATTATTTTACTTCTCCCCTTCCCCCAGCCTATAAATGGAACTTGACTTGCTAGCTCATCTGTATTGCTAATTAGTCTGAAACCATGTGACTCTGTGCATTCTTGCCATTAATGCAGGAGCAAACCTCTTTTTCACTCAGGTTTTACCACCAGTGATGGGCAGATCTCTATCTTTATTTCCCCTCTGTGCCTTGAGGGAGGAGACAGGATTTAAATGACCGAATGCTATCTATTTGTTATTCCAAAATGATGTAGGGAATTCTAAAGGAATGTAGAAACATTCTGGAGGTCTATGATAGGTATGACAGGCACTGGGCAAAGAAGGAAGGGATCACAGTCGCTTTTCACCATCACTTTGGTGGGCAAAATCTAGGAGCTAAATCGAGGTGGAGAGTGAGGAGAGATTCTGGGCCTTCAGAGTACTGACTCTTTATGGAGAGAATTCTTGAAAAGGCAAGGTGACTGAAATCAGTGCCAGACCTCTCAGACTTTGGTCTGTCTGATGACCCACAGATTCTGCCAGGGGGACCATCTCAGATGAAAAAGCCCCTTCAGGAGCTGTAAGGGGATAGAGGCAGCAGCTCATAGCCGCCCTGCAAATGGTTATTCATCTTTGGGATAATGGAGTCTATAGACCATGGTATCAGGAGCCTATGGAAAGACTGGAATTCCAAATATTTTGTAAAGAGACATCGGGGCAGAGTGGGTACCTGAGGGCCTAGTTTGCTCCTCAGACTGCACACAGAGGATCCCGTTTCCTCCCCCAGCTGCAAAGTCTTGTCTTGAAGTCACAACCCCAGCAAAACTAACAACTAGACTCTCAAATACCACAGTGGCTCAAATGTGACTTTCACATCTACCTCGCAACTCATTTCTCCTGCTATTCATTTCCCCAGATGTCAGGTATCCATCAGCCAACTCCAAACCCCCAGCTCCTCAGTTTAAATAAAAGGAAAGATCATGCTGGATGTTGAGGGAAAAAAGCTGCATCACAACTACTACACTTAGAACAAATGTATTGTCTCACTGCTCACTGTATCTGCTTTCTTAAGAATCTGAAATAACTCGTTTGCATTTTTTGATAACTTCAATATACACAGATTTAAATCTTTCTTAATATAATTATCTGTAATATCAAGAGAATATTAACTTAAGAAACTAGTGCTTTGTTTTAGGCTATTTAAAGATTCACTCTGGAAATGGTTTTAAAAGACATTTTGATGGCTATAATTTATGAAGTTTATAAAGACCTCTTAAGCTTAGAGAATTAATCTTTGTCTCTTTTTCTTTTTTTACAATCAATAAACCTGCTTATTCTACTCCATGATTGATACGTTCTATGGGGTCACTATTGTATGTGACAGCACAGAAGTGAAAGCTACAGTTTTGTATTGAACAATCTTGCAAGGAGCAGTAAATATCAAAAGAATTCTTAAACTCATATATAAACAGAACTTTCTTGTTCAGCCATTTCTCCAGGTTTGGAAATGAGATATTCCATGTTCAACATTAAGGATAACTGATTTGCTACCTCTCTACAGAAAACATTCCCAACTTGGAAAAAAGTAAGAGAGATTGTGTGTGTGTGTGTGTGTGTGGATTAACATGGAGATATTTAACTTATTATAGACTTGGACTTATAGTATAGGCTTTTCACTTTTTCAAACACATAAGGACAAGTAAAAGATCATCATATAATAGTTTCCCAATTTCTTTTTAAAAATCCCGAAAAGAATTTGTGCTGAAAGAGGATTTTTCACTCTCTTCATGTTTTTCTACCATTCAGAAAGAATAATTTAAGAAGTAGGATGTGTGCGCTCAGTCACTAAGTCACGTCCGAGTCTTTGCGACCCCACGGAATGCAGTATGCCAACCTCCCCTGTCCATGGAAATTTCCCAGGAAGATTACTGCACTGGGTTGTGACTTCCTTCTCCAGGGGATCTTCCCAGCCCAGGGACTGAACCCACACCTCCTGTGTCTCCTGAACTGTCAGGCAGATCCTTCACCGCTGTGCCAGCTGGGCAGCCACAGGAGGTAGGATAGTTTCCGAGAACTCCCTTGAGGACTCGGTGCTTTAACTGCCAAGGGCCCAGGTTCAGTTCCTGATGGCAGAACTAAGATTCTGCATGCCACACGGTGCAGCCAAAAAGAAAGCGAAAAACAAGTAGGACAGTCTCTTACTTAGAAGCAAAAAGGTTACTATTCCTGTTTGTCGCTTCTCGGAGCCCACAGGTGGCAGAGAATATGTGTGCTGCAGCCAAGTGGCGTGGGGAGAAAGGGCCTGGGGGTGTGTGTGGAGAAGTGGCAATACGATCCACAGCGCCTGGTGGTATATTAAACAAGGTCAGCTTGTTATAACCCAGTGGGGTCAGCTAGGGAGCTCAGCTCCTGGGAGTGAGAGGATGTCACACTGCAGGGAAAAGCAGAAAGATACCCATAGGAATCTCACAGTGAACATGGAGAACGCACGGAAAATGGTTCACTTATTTCCGTGAAAGCTAAGAAGTTTCTAAGACTGTTTAGAGTTGCTCTGTCCAATACGGCAACCACTATCCACATAGGGCTCTTGAGCACCTAAGGCATCTAGTCCGAATTGAGATGCGCTGTAAGTATAAAATACACACTAAGTTTCCAAGAATACACAAAAAATATAAAATAGGCCATTACTAACATGTTATACTGATTATATATTAAAATATTTTAGATACACTGCATTATATTAAATGTTATTAAAATTAACTCTACCTGTTTCTTTTTATCCTTTAAAATGTGGTTACTGGGACATTTTAATTCACATATGACTTGCATTATCTTTCTCTTGGGCGATGTTGGTTTAGTCAACAGTTCAATGTTACTCTTATAGATAGGTCCTTACAAATGTGTGTTAAAAAGCAGGCAGAGTAAGATTAACATCTGAAGCTAAACTAATAAGCAAAAAATCATGATTCAAAGTTTCAGTACAATCTAGACTTTTATTCACTGTTTTGGAGGGTAGTCATGCATAGATGTTAGTATCTGAACATTTTGCCAAACCTGAAATGCCTCCTTTGTAAAATTCAAATCTGGTAATCATTGACTCAAAGGAACTAAATGGCTCTGATGAAAATGTTATTTCATTAACTTCCTTAACTAAAAAGCCAAAGCAAATTTTAAGCTTTGACATCAGATTTGGAGAGTGAGAGAGTGGAGGAAGGGGAAGAAAGTGAGAAAAAGAGCTAATTTTTTATTTTCCTTACTATTCTTTCCTGCTGCCAGCATGAGCTAGGCGTAAGGTAAGTCATCTGTAAACTGAATAAGAGAAAATAGATTATGAGTGATTTTGACTCACTGGAAAGTAAAAGCTTCTCCATCACAAACTGTTGAGTAGGTTCATGGTCTGGATGTGTTTTTCTTTTTGGAGTTTCATCTGCCAGTAAGTAGAGAGGCCAGATACAGTCAGGCCCAAAGGCAAGGGCGTGGCCTTCATCGCTCTCCCAAGGTACTTGAAGTCCCACAGCTTCACATGACACAAAGAGAATTCATTGAAGAATGGAGCTCCGATAAGCCCAGAAAAGTGGACAGAACAAAAAGGTTTGAACTCTAGGGGGTAGGAGAGAAGATGCATTCTTTTCCCAATCTTAGCACCCAAAAGACTAGGGGGCATCACCCTGAGAAGAGGGCTGGCCTAGGTCTCATCCTCCCAAATAACTTGTTACAGTTGCTGAATTTAAAGCCTGTCCCCTCCCCCTCCTCCTCTTTTGATCCTGTGGCAGCAGCAACACACAAACCGACCTAGGGGAGGAACAGGGTTCTCCAAATATAACATGCCAGTCAAAGGGTTACACACCTGCCTGGGTTCTTTCATAGAATTCCCCCACCCCCTTTTTAGGGTTCTCATTATAAAAATAAAAACAGCAACAGTAGCAGTGGAAATAAAGTTAGGAAATATTTTCTTTTCTTAGAAGGCAAGAGTTGACATAGCATTTAAGGCAATGGCATGCAGAGAGATTCAGACTAAAATCTCCACAACATCAACAAAATGTGTAATGACAATTATTCATTCCACTGTCTAATACTTGTAACAATAATTTTTATGGAATTATTTAGCAGGTTCAACTTACATCTAGGGAAGCAGTCTGCGCACCTCTGGTATGTCTCTGACATCTAACTGTAGCAGTATTTGTCTTTACCCTCCAAACTCTTTTATAGCACATGGTATACATATTTCAGCATCCAACATTATTAACTCATGACCAACTGTCAGTCGATGGTTATCTAACACGTGGGGTCTCCACACAAGGATTCCTTATTTGGGCAAAAGCTCTTGTCTGGACCAGTCTGTCTATATTTTCCCTCAGAAGAACTTTATTTGGATTATTATGCGCTGTTAGTGGAAACTCGGAGGCTGCATGTGTGGCAACTGGAAGGCGGGGAAATAAATCCTCAGCAAGTTAAAACACTTAGCTGATATTAAAACCATTTCTGGCTTTGTTAGCTGAAAGGAAACTCTCGGTTGCCCTCTTGTGGCCAATCTATGTGATGTGGTGGGAAAACCATAAAAACCCAGAAACTAACTAGTTTAATCAAATTCAGGTAAGAACATTCAGCCTCGACAGAAACAGTCGCAAATCACAACCTTATGTTGTTTTATGCGTGTCAGAATTTACAGTTAGCAGCCCTCCTATGTGGAGAGGGAAGGAGGATGAGGGGAGGGGCTAATATGGAAATTAGAAATCAGTCTTTCTAGAATACAGTGACTTCACTATATTTACAACCATAACTGTTATATATGTGGTAAATTGATTTTTATGAGATTTAGAACCTTAAAAAAAATCAGGCCTACATTTTAAAAGTTTCTTCATAACCAAAAATAGACTGATGTTCCAACTGGCTTGGAATTATAGGAACCAAGGAAAGAAGCCTGAATAATTCCCTAATATGGAAGAAAACCACTTTTTTTCTTTTTAAATGAGGAACAGTTTATTTGTTTCTGACAATGGGCAACATATGGGAACTTGGAATTTACAGAACAAGTACAGGTATAGAACTTATCGTCTAAAAATAAAATTTTATAAAAATCTGAACTCCAAATTTAATCATCAGTTACTCGATTTGGTATTTAATTTTAATTTTTGAAAACACCGTTTAAATAAAAATTCTGCTGTAGGCCTTTCAACAATTTCCTGCCTAACAGGCCCATCCCCAAAAAGCAAACAAACCTGGTATTAAAACAGACTGAGCAGCTTAAGAAAAAGCTGGGGGCAAAGTACATGAGAACATAAACTATTTTTCATCTTATTACCAGTAAACGTACCATTTCCCTCTTTTATGTGTCTTCTCTTCAGATAAAAGCCACTCCTCCAACCAGCATTAACAAAAACGTTCTGTATTTTTAATGTGATTTTAGGGGCAGATTAATCTTAACTTGGCTTTTCCGCTTACACGTGGAAATTCACTGTTGCAACAACAGTTGTTTGGTTTTGTCTTTGAATTTGCAAAGTTCTTAAAGTAATTTTACTACAAAATTAAACAGCTGTGAGTTCTTTAGCAAACATGATGATTCTTGTTCTCCTTTGTACTATTGTGCAAGCTGAAATACCCTTTCTTTCATGTCTTTTTATTCCAAAATGAATTCCCTAGTTAGCCTTGTTTAGCTTTAAAAAATATAATGAAGAAAGGGGGTGGTGTTTGCTGACCTCTGAAATTCATCAGCATTTAAGCATGGTAAGTTTACACAAGGTGCATACTCAAAAGGGCTTTTGTTTCAGTCCCATTATGGAATGAAAAATGATATTCTGCCCCAATATAATGCCAATCCTTGTGTACCACAAAGCTGTCTGCAAATATTTCTGTGGAGCAAGGGATCTTAGGCCTATTTTGCAGATGAGAAAACTGAAACATAAGTTAATGTTGAGAGAGTGAGGCACGAGGACGTTCACAGAGGCTAGAATTAAATTTAGAATTTGACTCTTAGCCCAGGACTCTAACCACGTGAGGGCTCTGACTCTTTGGAATCAACAGAAGAGCAATTTTAAAACATTCTTTTGACGTTATTAACCTCAGCCTCAGGGCTCTGGGAAGTGGGGGCGGGAGGGGGGAGGGGGCAGGGGGGAGGGGGGAGGGGCGGGGCCTGGAAACAAATGGAGCTGCTAGGTTACAGCCTCCTGTGACACCACTAATGAAGTGGATTATTTGATCCATACCACCATATCTTCCAGGAATATTCAGAAGCTTAGCAATTTCCTTTGCATCTTAAAAAATTAAAACCGAGATTTCAGTGCTAGTGTAGGCAGCCTTCTAAAATATAGACCCAGAGAAGACGTGAAGTGCAGAAAGTGGCCTGCGGGTTTTCTAGTGGATCTGGAACCAAAGATCACCGCTAGGAGCTGTGATGGTGGCAGGATTCTTCATTTGAGTAATTTAAAGAATGATGAAGTTCCAGCGGAAGGTGAACCTCAGACACCATTGAGTCCAAATCCGGACTCTACTTGTCAGGAAAGGGAGGCCCAGGGACTGCAAACTTCCCACAGTCACACAGCTAGCGGCAGAGCACGACAGACACCCATGTCTGCTGGTTGCAAGGGACCAGCAGTGGTGCCTCGGCAGCAGATGGCTTTGCAACGGGCCCCGAATACCTCCTCCTGGGTCTCTCTGCGGGGTGAGCTCTGTCATCCCAAGACCACATAACTAAAACACACTTTCCAAGGAACTGCAATTAATAAAGTCAAATGGGAGCTGACAAGGACATTCCCGCTGTGTTCGAATGCCAAAACACACAACTGAGAAAGCTCACTTGGAGCATACGACCGTGGGTCCTCTGGCGGGATTTCTGCGCACCACACTCCCAGCTGTTTGCTCAGACCCAAATGGGAGGGACTAAAAGGAAAACGCTCACGAAGCCAGCAGGGCAATACTCGGCATTTGGCGTCAGCGTCTGCCACCTGCTTGCTTTTGCTGGGCTGGGCTGAAAGCAAGCCCAGGGGCCTCCTCATGTGAGGAAAGACTTCGGGAATTCAAGACCTGCGGGAGACATGAACCACTGCCCACCTTGCCTCTGAGCATCCTCATTAGGTTCCAGCAGTAACAAAGGCCCCAGAGGTTCCAGGCTCTTCACGTGGCTCCACACCTGTGTGCCCGAGCTCTGGCAACAATACCCTTCCTTCTTCACCTCTGTCCTTCCTGCCCCAACCTGTACCTGTTCCCCTAGACTTGCATTGGGAATTGCATCCCCTAAAACACTTCCTAATTTTCCACATCTCCCACTGGGGGAGTTTTCCTTTGTCTGTAACTTCTAGATCAAGCATGCTTCTACCCCAGCACCTGGCACCCTGTACTGAAATCATCTGTGGGTCTCTCTGCCTCACCAGACTAAAGAGATGACATCAGTCTTAGTCACAGCAGCATCATCATAGTAGATGCTCAATAAACATTTACAGAACAGTTGACGATCCTATTTTGAAAGCAGTGTATGGTACTTAGTGAGGGTCTAGTAAATGTTTTTTAAATTGCACTGACAGCTGATTCAATGAGAGAAAAGAAATATTTCTGAAGAGGGGAAAGTGGCTGGGCTGTTCACCTTCCTGCCTGTAGCACCTTCCCTTGGTCACAGTGGCCATTAATAAGGGGGGGAAATATGCATTCACATTTTAATTCCCACTGTGTAACTTTGAGACCCAGCTATTGTCAACCACTTAAAAGCTTAACAGAGACTTGCCTTGTCTGTGAAAATCTATAAATCTGACTTGTTTTGCCAAGACCCTCCAAGCCCACAGGATGATGCTGGCTCTACTGGAGAACCTAAACAGGGTGAAAGAGCAACACGGAAGAGAAACAAAGTTCTCTGGGGAAGATGGCACACTGTCTGTTGAGAACTACTTTTTAATAAAACCCCATCCCTGCAAAGCTGCCTTAAAAAAAAAAAAAAAAAAGTGTTCCTGCAGGCCAAAGTCTCGGCAAATCTGTAGAGATCAAATTTAAATTCTAATAAAGATTTTTAACAAAGATCAATAAAATAGGAGATTGATCTGCAGTTAAAAGTTCCCAGTAATGGGATAGCCTAGAAATTTCATAAATAATGCTTTTATCTTGATTGCAAAATAATCCCCTGCCACAAAAACAAGGCAAATCAAGGTAGGAAATTGTTCAGCGGGAATTAAAATGTCACACTTTACACGGAATAAAGTATTGCAATCACCAGGGAAACACACATTGCAAATGTGTTAACACAAAATTACATACATCACTTAATTATATAAGCGCATAGCTCCTTGAGTAACCCATTAGCTAAACATGTCGGGTTGCGGTTGAATATATACATGCAATATTTTTAGCACAAAGGGGATGTAACTATGTCAGGCCTGGCACCATAAAGCCTGAGATGGCAAGTGCTATTAAACTGAAATGCAATCATGTTGAAAAGGAAACATTAACGAACAGCAGACAATTGAGAAGAAAATACAGTGAGCTTGTGTTTTACTACATGTGCTTCCAAAACCTTATATAACTACTCATTGTCTATTTCATCTGGCTTGGGTCCCGGGTTTGTTCTATGTGATACTAATTTTATAATAATAAACTGCTACACCAGTTTTATGAAATCACACACACGCAGAGAGGTTGCAAGATGACATTACATATGATTATCTTTGCCAGCAAAGGACACTGTTTTGAAATTAAACCCAGTCTCATTCAAAATCACTCACTTTGTTTAAAGCATCCCTTAAGAGTAAAAAAAAGGTATACCTTTCACAGAAGGCTGGTGAAGTTGGTAAAACTGTTGCTGGATCCCCAAGTTTCATAAGGAAGTTAAGAAAGCAGAGGCATTCAGAGCAGATAGTTCTTCATAAAATTTACAAACCAAGCAACTGTATGACCCTGGGCAAGTCCATCTCTCTCTGGGGTTGAATTTGCCCATTTATCCAAAAACAGGATTGAACAGTTATGACTGAGAAAGACTATGAATGAGATAAAATGAGACAACGTGACTAGCACATTATCTGGTATTTAGAAAACAGTAATAAATGGTGGACTTCATTATTATTACTATTACATGCACAGACTCATGAAGTAACACATCACTTCAAGCGTTTCAAGAGGCCAGTAGTTCTCTAGTGGGTGTGTTATTGACACAGTAGAAACACTTGAACCCTTGGCATAGAGGTAAGCAGCTTACAGAATGCAACAAGAAGGAGTAAGCGCAATGAAGGCCAGAGGACCACTCGACATCTGGTATACCTCAGTGGAGGCTGAATGTTGTCCCCTCTGGCTGAGTCTTCCAACACAGAGACAATAACCAGAGGTTGTTAAAAGAGAGGATGTCTTGGTGATAACTGACTCTATATTTGGGGCAAGATTAAATCTCAGGACAAAAAGTGAAGAAAGGAAATTGCCACACAGTGAAGTGTTGCTAAATAGGACCAAATTTTTTTTTTTTTTAAAAGAGAGAAATTGGGAGATTGAGATAGACATGTATCAAATAGATAAGAAATGAGAACCTACTATATAGCTCAGGGAACTCTACTCAATTATCTGTGGACCTAAATGGGAAAGAAATTCAAGGAAGAGGGCAATACGTGTTTACATGTAATCGATTCACTGTGCTGTATAGCAGAAACTAATACAACATTGTAAAGCAAGTATACTCCAATTTAAAAAAAAATGTTTTAAAAAATAAATAAAAATGCCAAGCATCTTCATTCTCTAAATTATCATTGAACCCTGATCCCTCCCAGGTCCCCTGAATCCCCTATGTCTTGAAATCACCATACAGAGGCCTCTGCACATTGTAGGAGCTCAATAAATAGACAAATATTTGAATGGAATTAAATATGATAGGCCAAGAAAACCTACTGTTTATAAGAATCCCAGTATAGACAGATCTATGAGAAGGCTGAACTCCAGATAGAATCCAGGGTTTTTCCTCTGACACTTTCACCAGAACATTCCTATTAATCAAATACCACTTTAAACAAGCCACAGTACGGCAAAAGAGCAAGTTCTATCTAAACAGAAGTTAATGAAAGTCACTTAGAAAATAAAATCATTTAAGAACAAGTATTTAAGGTCCTGATTTCTTACTGGCCAAACCAAGTCCTGGTTTAGCTTCTAGGAGCTAATATTTGTTGATTCAATAAATACTTGTGGAGTTGCCATCACATGCCTGAAACTGTGCTAGTCCAGCTGGGGATAAAACAGCACAGTTCCTCACTTTAAGGAGTTCTCATATTCATTAAATCTGAATAAATGTCCTCACTCACCATGCCTCCCTCAGTTCCCTCATCTATATAACAGGACAGTTTCATTAAATAAGACTGGTTCATAAACCAAATTTGCCTGGTATCATAGTTTACTTAGTTTGTAGACTTTTTAAAAAAATTTTATTTATCATCAATTGAAAATCATGAGATTTTTTCACATAGAAATTGACATGCCTGGCTCTTCTTAAAGAGTTGAGAGCTCTGACAACTGTGGGCTCTTATTCCCACAAAACAACAAAAGACTGGAGCTGAAAACGAGCTGCTCCTTTAGGCAGAGCATGGGTATCTACTGCTTCCTGATTTCTCGTAAGCCCCACCACTCTTCTCCCTCTAGGTTCTGCTGACACCTCTGGGCACCTGCATTTGTGACCCCTGATATAGAAGATCCGACAGGTTGTTTTTATTTAGAATAACATATGACTATGAGAGCCAATCACTGGTATAAATCAGTAACCTGAAGAGAAGAGGTTAATTCCTGGATTAACCCATGTTCTTTACCTAGTGGTCTCAATCCAAAGGCTGCAAGATTCCAAAATGGGTTACCCAGAGGAGGTGCTATAATCTTCTTCTTAAGTGTTTTCCAAAACCCCATTATCTACACATCCACATGGGATTAGGCAGGAAGCAGCCGGCCTGAAGGCAGAGAAGTGGATCAAGCTATACTTGGAGGTTCCTCCTGTATCTTACACATTCCCTCTTTGCATGTGATCAGTATGAACAGGATATTTCAGTGGGTCTCTAAGTATGCCAAATCATATCTTGTTACTCTTAAGGGATGTCTAGCCTGATTCCTGGGGGATCTGCTTTGAACCTGGTATCAGAAACCTGGTCATTTCAGCTGCAACAAACTGTTTTTGCTCTTCATTCATTTTTAGACCCTTTGCGCTCCAAAAATGCCTCTTGATGGTTGCTAGGCAACTTTTGTTGAATACATGCAAGAGGCATTAATCGTGTGAACATTTTTGAAAACACGGGGGGCAGGGGGGGGAATTGTTTAAAACTGAGGACACTGCCATACCTAAAATAAAACATTTCTTCCTCAGGCTGCTGTCCAGAATAGGGACACTGCAGGCTGCTGGCTTCTGTAAGTCTGGAGGTAAGAAGAGCCATCAAAATTGGTATATATAGAATGGATGAACAACAAGGTCACAGTGTTTAGCACAGGGGACTATATTCAATAGCCTGTGATAAACCATAATAGAAAAGAATATTTATATATATACACACACATACAGATATATGTACAACTGAGTCACTTTGCTGTGCAACAGTGAAGACAATATTGTAATTCAATTATACTTTAATAAAAAATAAATTTAAAAAAGGAGATTCACCAAAAATTACCCATCCATACTTCTCCGCCTCTGTCATCATCCATCATCAACCTCCAACTCACACATATATATATATAGCTTCATCTCATAACAAAGTCTCCCTCATAGGATAATTGGGACCTGTCTTATTACATATTTTCTGCTTTTCCTGTTGCGTGGTTCCTCACTGATTACATTTTTCCTGACACGGGTATTTCATACTTGCATGTCCTCAGGGCAGGACAACTTGTGACTCTTTGATTATTACATCTAGCTTTAGAACCCACTGAACTTATCATAGAGCCATCATCTCTTTCTCTGACCCAAATGGAAACAGCAAGAACTCTTCTGTTTTCCACATCAAAGACTAAGCTTTCTGCTGATGCCAAATGCTTTATGTTTCTTACCAGTAAACGTAGATTTCACTTCATACTGTTTTCCTCCCTCTTTTATTATTTTTGACATTCCAACGTCATGATCAAGCTACAGAGATGCAGATGTGTATAAACTGAGTCAAATGTCTCAGCTAAACAAGGGGAGAACTTGTGGTAAGGTGATCTCTTTCTTTTGTTGGATATTAAATGGAGAAAAATACTTTTCTATCAGGATGCAGTTCTAAGGGCAAACTAAGCTAATTACATACTCTTTCCACTATATGGTTCACACAGGCAACGAGTTTCATCCTCTGCCAAGTGGAGGCAATGATTCAGGGCTCAGATGAGTGCCTGGCATATAGTGAACAGCATATGAGCATCATCACCATCCTTCTCATCATTATTTTTGGGTTTTATGCCCTACAATTGTCTTCCCACTATTTTTTGGTCAAGTATGCTCCTGTTGGTTGTTGGTTGATTCCAAGGAAAGATTGTCTTCCCTATGAAATCAGTTTAGAAAAACGTTGAGGATGACAAACTTAAAAAGAAAAAAAGAGAGGCTGTTATAAGAGATAAAAAAAGAAAAGTGTTGAATAAATACATCCGATTCTAAACTTTCCAGTTGACTTGGAAAGCCACCAAGATAAGGGAGGACATGGCACACCTGGAACTGAGAGTGGTCCGTGCTGTTGCACACAAGCGCTGGGCAGCAGTGGAGGGGGCAGGACAAAAATGGAGGCGAGAACACGTTAGCTCTGGAACAGTCTGGACAGATGGATCCTAGGTCTCTCTGGGTACTGTCCCACCACCACCACCCTGGGAGCAGACGGAGGCTATCGGGTCTCTCTGGGCTGAGGTGAGCACTGACAGATCCTGCAGGCCACTAACAAGTGTCTTATGCCTGGTGCTGTGCTGAGAACACTGCAAGCAGCTCTTCACACAGTCCTCACGAAGAGCTGGCCCTCTGGATCCGAGTGCTTCTGCATCCTCAGATCCAACAGCCACGGATCAAAATATCCATATTAAAAAAAAAAACACTTCAGGAGGTTCCCAAAAGTGAAACGTGAATTTTCCACCTGCCAGCAACTGTTTACTTAATATTTACCTTGTGTTTACAAAACGTTTACCTTGTGTTTACAAATATTTACATATCATTAACATCATATTAGGCATTAAAAGCAATCTAAAGATGACATTTCTAATTAAAAAAAATAGATGGACAACAAGCAAGAAAGGTTGACTGTTGAGCACAGGGAACTAGAGTCAATATCTTGTAATAACCTATAATGGAAAATAATCTGAAAAATAAGATATGATATATGTATAACTGAATCACTTTGCTGTGCACCTGAAACACTGAAGTCAACTACGCCTCAATAAAAAATACATATAAATATTTTCAAAAGCTATATATATATGTATGTATAACTGAGTCACTTTGCTGTACAGCAGAAACCATCAACATTGTAAGTCAACTATGAGTAAAAGTTGCTCAGTTGTGTTCGACTGTGACCCCCATGGACTGTAGCCCACCAGGCTCCTCTGTCCATGGAATTTTCTAGGCAAGAGTACCGAAGTGGGTAGCCATTCCCTTTTCCAGGGGATCTTCTCAACCCAGGGATCAAACTCAGGTTCTCCTGCATTGCAGGAGGATTCTTTACCATCTAAGCCACCAGAGAAGCCCAAAGTCAACTGTATTTCAATAAAATTAAAAATGAAAAAGTAATCTAGAGATGACTAAGATGGATGAGAGGTGCTAAGGTTATACGGAAACAATACATTTATGTAAGGAACTCAAGGATCCTCCGATTTTGTTATCAGAGAGAACCCTGGAAACAATCCCCTGAGGGTACCAAGAGATGACTATAATATCCCCTTGAGGTGTGTAGCATCATTACTATCAATTTAAAAATGAGAAAACTGAGCCTTAGAAAGGTTAAGTAATTTCCCAGGAGCACAAAAGGTGGTGAGTAACCGTGAGGGGAGACTGAGACCCCGACGCTCATGTGTCTTCACACCATGCTATCTGCTTCATAGAGCAGCCTACTCAAAGACCCTACTGAGGAATAGATTTTTGTTTCCTGAGATGTGGGGCAAAGAGGAGAGAGACTGTAGAGCAGAACACAGTGGCAACTGGCACACAGTTCGCAGGCGATTGCTCGCTCAGTACTCTAAACTAGTGATACTCTGCTTATGCAAGTCCTTCCAGCTAAGAGAGAAACAAGCCCGAGCTCGTTCATCCTCTCCGTGTCCCTCACATCATTAAAGAAAGCTCTTCTCAAGCCTAGTTAAGGTAAATATAAAAACAGAATTAAGAACTGTTTTCAAAAACATTTCTTGGGCACCAATTAGCCTTACAAGGGTCACCAAAGAATCATGAGACAAGATTCTTGCTTTCCAGGGAAGCAGAATTGAGTTGGTTTGCTGCTAGTCAGAACTGAAATATCTTTTCAACATTATGCTGGTTTCCTAGGATATGTAGGCTATATTCTAGGTACATGGGTTCCCAAGACATTCCTTGGCCCTACTCTCACAAGGCTGAGGTTCTAACATGGAGAATAGAGGGATAGGGTAAAGTGGGTGGGCAGATGTTATCAATAAGCAAGAGGACAAGCTCTGAGAATACCACAGGAGTGCTGAAATCATGGAAACATCAGAGAAGACTGTTCTTAGGAAGTGGTGTTTAAGCTGAGATCTGCAAGACAAAACAGGCTGGCCAGTTTGAAGGGTGAGAAAATGACACGGTTTCTTTTCCAGGAAGGACATATGCCGAGGTTTAGAATCAAGGGATAGGAAAGCAAGGTCAAGAAACTGAAAACAGTCCCATATTGCCCAGCTGGACAAAGCATAAGGGGAGGGACCGATATCCTCTTCCCTGTCTCCCTGAGACCAACGCATCACCATGCCAAATACCTTCTACACTGTAGATCTTCACAAGCCACAGAGATGGATCTGAAGAGGTTGGTGCAGGACTTGTGACGGGAAGGGGCTTGATAGACAGGCAGGACAGGAGAGACGGAGGAAGCGAGGAGACACAGACCCTGTTTCCTTCCCTGCTCTTTCAGTTTGTATTATGGGCACAGTGGGAGATGAAGCTGGCTGCCCGCCCTGCCAAGAGCCTCCTTACCCGACTCCCTGTATCCAAGTCTACATTTCTAGGTGTCATCCTCGGTGATAAAAGGCTCACAATTACTCCTCTCATTCCCCACTAGCCATGTTCAGCTCCTTATGCAGGCTGATGATGCCTGTTTTAATATGTGATTCTTCATTTATTCATTTCCAGCTAGCAAACAATTTTTAATTAGCCTGCTCTTTATTAAAGACATGGAGCAGGTTATTAACGAGGTGCATCTTTGGGTCTTTAAAAAGAGTGAAAAAGACATAGTCAATCTGCGTGTCATGTTTAGGGGTTTAACTGGTATTAGTCAACATCTTTAGAACAAATCTCATCAAGTTCCATTTTTAAGCCCTGACTCAACTGACAATCCCACAAGGCAGAAGGGAAGAGTGGGATTAATATATTAGTCACTTGTAAAACTTGCCAGTCCCTTAATTATATTGGTTGCAGTAAAATATTCCGAGGACTAAATGAAATTAAAAAAATAATACATATTTTCCTCTCTTCTATTGAATCTGGGAAGGATTCACTTGGTTCTATCATAGCACTTACAGCACTATACTTTAAGTGTCTACTGAATCCGAGGGAGCACCCAGGAACATGTGTGTACCTCAAAGGCCAGCACTATATTGCGTTCCTTGCTTTTCTAGTCCCATATCCTTACACAGGGCTACACACAATGACAAAGCTGGTTATCGACACGTGTTGGTTGGCCATATGGATAAATGAACAAACCACCTGCTCTCCCCACAAGTATCTGCTAGCACATTTCTCAGGAAAGAGGAAAAGAACCATGTGAGCTCCCCCTGAGATGTAGGGGAAGGCCTCTCAGTCACACCACTGGGCAGTCCTGCCTTGGCTACTTGTTCTGTGTGGTTCTGTTTCTTGCAACAGGGATTGGGTAAACTACCCACCGCGACTCTGCCTTCAGTTCAGTTCAGTTCAGTCGCTCAGTCGTGTCCGACTCTTTGCGACCCCATGAATTGCAGCACGCCAGGCCTCCCTATCCATCACCATCTCCTGGAGTTCACTCAGACTCACGTCCATCGAGTCGGTGATGCCATCCAGCCATCTCATCCTCGGTCGTCCCCTTCTCCTCCTGCCCCCAATCCCTCCACATCAGAGTCTTTTCCAATGAGTCAACTCTTCGCATGAGGTGGCCAAAGTACTGGAGTTTCAGCTTTAGCATCATTCCTTCCAAAGAAATCCCAGGGCTGATCTCCTTCAGAATGGACTGGTTGGATCTCCCGGCGGGTCCAAGGGACTCTCAAGAGTCTTCTCCATCACCACACTTCAAAAGCATCAATTCTTCGGCACTCAGCCTTCGTCACAGTCCAACTCTCACATCCATACATGACCACTGGGAAAATCATAGCCTTGACTAGACGGACCTTAGTTGGCAAAGTAATGTCTCTGCTTTTGAATGTGCTATCTAGGTTGGTCATAACTTTCCTTCCAAGGAGTAAGCGTCTTTTAATTTCATGGCTGCAGTCACCATCTGCAGTGATTTTGGAGCCCCCAAAAAATAAAGTCTGACACTGTTTCTACTGTTTCCCCATCTATTTGCCATGAAGTGATGGGACCAGATGCCATGATCTTAGTTTTCTGAATGTTGAGCTTTAAGCCAACTTTTTCGCTCCCCTCTTTCACTTTCATCAAGAGGCTTTTTAGCTCCTCTTCACTTTCTGCCATAAGGGTGGTATTATCTGCATAATCATGATGGTGTAATCACTAATCTAGAGCCAGACATCTTGGAATGTGAAGTCAAGTGGGCCTTAGAAAGCATCACTACGAACAAAGCTAGTGGAGGTGATGGAATTCCAGTGGAGCTGTTTCAAATCCTGAAAGATGATGCTGTGAAAGTGCTGCACTCAATATGTCAGCAAATTTGGAAAACTCAGCAGTGGCCACAGGACTGGAAAAGGTCAGTTTTCATTCCAATCCCAAAGAAAGGCAATGCCAAAGAATGCTCAAACTACCGCACAATTGCACTCATCTCACATGCTAGTAAAGTAATGCTCAAAATTCTCCAAGCCAGGCTTCAGCAATACGTGAACCGTGAACTCCCTGATGTTCAAGCTGGTTTTAGAAAAGGCGGAAGAACCAGAGATCAAATTGCCAACATCCGCTGGATCATGGAAAAAGCAAGAGCGTTCCAGAAAAACATCTATTTCTGCTTTATTGATTATGCCAAAGCCTTTGACTGTGTGGATCACAATAAACTGTGGAAAATTCTGAGAGAGATGGGAATAACAGACCACCTAACCTGCCTCTTGAGAAATCTGTATGCAGGTCAGGAAGCAACAGTTAGAACTGGACATGGAACAACAGACTGGTTCCAAATAGGAAAAGGAGTACATCAAGGCTGTATATTGTCACCCTGCTTATTTAACTTCTATGCAGAGTACATCATGAGAAAACGCTGGACTCTGCCTTCACTTATGGAAAAGCCATTTGGAATCTGGTCCCAACCGAAGGAGAGGAAAAGGAGAGAAATGAATGCTATCACCGCCTTCTTAGAAAGCTACCCTTCTTGAACTTACTCATATTTCTCCATTATCCATTCTGAGGCACAAGTTAGAATTTACAAGACCCGGGTCTTTGGTGTATTTTCACCAGATACAAATACCTCTTGAACATCCACAGAATGAAAGGCATTCTGGAATACATTTATCAAAATATCAGAAATTCTTCCAACTTGCCAAAATTAAAAATGCAGATTTAGGAGAATGCAGATTTAGGAGAATGACATTCTAACATGTATACTATCATGTAAGAATTGAATCGCCAGTCTATGTCTGACGCAGGGTGCAGCATGCTTGGGGCTGGTGCATGGGGATGACCCAGAGAGATGTTATGGGGAGGGAGGTGGGAGGGGGGTTCATGTTTGGGAACGCATGAAAGAATTAAAGATTTTAAAATTTAAAAAATAAAAAACTAAAAAGAAAAAAATAAAAAAAAAAAAATAGTGAAAAAAAATGTTAAAAAAAAAAAAAGCAGATATGCTTTTCCTTTGCTTCAGTCCCACTGTTCCTAAGTCAGCCTACTTTGGAATGACCTGCTTGATTATACATATAAAACTTAAAAAATTTATATAAATATAGGCACCACTATGTGGTCCTAAGTTAGTTCTGCCTATACTTCTCAACATGCAGTGACTTGATCAAGAGTGATGTGTATTTAGCATGTTTTTCTAATTATACCTGTTGTTAACATCGAGCATCTACTGCCGGAAGTACGCAAGCAAACACAGGTCATCTAGCTAATTTCAAGGCAACACATGCCAACTGTGGAGACAGTATCAAGACCACAACGTAAGCAAAAATGCCCAAGCTTGTTACAGAGAAATTTATAACGAGTAAAGGCAGACAGACCAATACAGATTACCTTTCCAAAAAGCCTTAGAAATGTGCCCAGATCTTCCCCACTCCAAAATCTTTCAAGATGCCCTAGTCATTCCGCTCAAAATAATGTCTCCGAATTCTATGGCCAAGATAAAGAAGTTCCTTTACTGTGAGATTTATTGCGGCAAAAAAACATGGCACAAATGAATCACAAAGATGTAAGATAAGAACTGTGTGGAAAACACTGTGATAGATGACATGTCTCATCAAATATGATTTTATGTGATCGGTTACTGTATTGCCCTGTTTAACTGATTTATATACACTTTAGGAGGCTTTTTACTGTTCAGAATGTAATTATATACTTTATAATTGAGTACATAATTGATTAATTGCAATGTTTATGGTCATTTCAATTAGAAGCTGGTTATCAGGCTCATGGTCAGAAACCTACCTTCCCTACCTTTCAAACACTGTTTCTACAAATAAATGAATTATACCTAACCTGTGAGACTCTGCTTACAGCACTTTTCCAATATGGCACTTGTATGTAATAACCAAGAAGGTATCTTTTCTTGGGATATCTGTTCCTAGGTATCTTCGGTACAGGGTCATTTTTAATATTTTTCAAGTTCTCTCCAGACAATTTCAGAACAAAAAAAGAATATCAACATAGATGATAGTTTGGATCAGTGGAAATTCATTCAGTATGTACCCATAATTTTTTTTTTTGCATTTTCGGCAATTCTGTAGCTTTTGTGCTCTTTAAGAAGAACAATAAGAAGTTAATCTCTCTCTTTAAAGGAAAAAAAAATCAGAAAACATAATTTTGTCAAATCTCCTTCAAAGGAATTTCTTTTCTAGCTTCTTATCTGTTCAAAGCTGCTTAAGATATGGTAGTCAATATCAATCAGGAAACATTTGACCCAAAGAGATAAAGTCCGGAGGTATGATCGTTTGATGAATGGTTTGCCCTTATCAGCTTGTAATTGCTATTATAAACTCAACAGAAAGGTTCCCTTCCACTCTCTGCTCTGAAATAAGCCTCAAAGAAAAAGGAGTGGTGGTGTCACCAAGAAACCTTAGGCGCTGAGCATGTGTGGCAGCCACTGGCTGCCACAGGTGTTGTGTTAGTCAAAATAAAGTCTCTGAAGGGCCACATTTTATAGCCAATGACGCGTTTTCACATACATTATTTCTTTTAATCTAGACAGCAATCTCTGGTGTTTGTAGCTCTTATCATGGCCTATAATTCTCTTGTGTGGGTGCATGTGTGTGATTTTGTATATATTTGCTTACCATTCACATCCTTAGATTCTAGTCTTCAGAAGGGCAAGGGACTTATGTCTGTTTAATTCAATTCATTAAGTTTGGCTCCAGATCTAATGCAGTAATATATATTAAGTTCTCTGTAAATATATTTGTTGAATTGATGAATGGCAACCTCCACCAAAAGAATAGTGAGTGGACGAAGACACTCTGTGTTGAAGGTGGTTATCTCCCTCGTTTTATTTTGGCCATGCTGCAGAGCTTGTAAGATCTTAGTTCCCCGACCAGGGGTTGAACCCACACCCCCTGCAGTGGAGGTCTGGTGTCCTGATCACTAGGCCATCAAGGAATTCCCTATCCTGCTCATTTTAAAGCTGAGGAAATTGAGGCTTGAACATGAAGCTGCTTATACGAAGGGGGCAGACACTTAAATCATATCTGTGTGGAAGTTGCTGAGGATGCTAAGAAGTCTCTTATCTTTATCCAAGACACAAAAGAGGTGAAACAGGTATACCACCAACTCCATCTCTGTGATCTTGATCATGACTACTATTACTCTTATTTTAAAACTATCATATCAGAAGCACAGTTCTAAACATTTCCCATACATTATCTTGTCCAATCCTTAGGACAACTATGGGAAACTATCATTGTTGAATACAGGATGAGAAAACTCAGTAAGGTTGACTAACCTAACAAACAACAAAATGAACAAGAAAACAGACCAAGAATTAAACCTGGGGGTAAATTTCTTAAATATCTATTATCTCACCTACAGGTGAGTACACAAAGAAGTGGCGGCCTCTTTTTTAAGGGCCACGAGAAACATCCCATCGCTAGAACACAAGAGTAGCAGCAATGGCTGAACCAGGAACTAGTTTATTCCTGATTTTTGCATTAACACACTCCACAAGTTCTAATGATGCAGTTTCTGCATTTGTGATGATGGGCTCATATTATTTCCCTTCATCCACTTAGAGGACTCCTGGAGGGACAAAGAGAATCACGTGTACCAGTTAAATGCTACTGTGACGATTCAGACTGGAGAAGAAAATGGCAACCCACTCCAGTATTCTTGCCTGGAGAATCCCACGGACAGAGGAGCCTGGCAGACTACTGTCCATGGGGTCACAAAGAGTCAAACACGTCCAACTGACTAACACTGTCACAATTCAGAAGGGAAGTGGGGCACTGGTGTGAACAATTACCCATAAAGTTCTCATAATCTCCTACCAAAGGTCTCCTCTCTCTGAGATTAGTGTCTTTATATTCTGTAGACTATTTCACTCAAAACTCCACCAGCCCCAGTAGGTTCTAAATGCCAGGCGCTCTGACTGCCTTCCTGTAGGGGTGAGATATAAAGTCTCATCAGGTTAAAAGCTACCGTAAACACAAATGTGCCAAACGGTGAGAACATACCTAAGTCTTCTCTGTCCTCTTCCAGTATTTTCATTCCTCTGGTATAAAAATGTGCCTCAAAATGTGGCAATGACCTGCCTATGTTTGTATAAATATGTTATTTGGTCAAGTTGGTATGAAGAGGACTCTATGCATGTTTACACAGAACTCTGAAGACAGCAATACTTCTAGGGCTAGTCAATTTTATATTCTGAATGATGGCTAAAGGAGCTACCGTGGGGAAGAGATCTGTCACTTAGGGAGCGAAGAAACCATGGACAATCTAAACTCCTGAGTATTTAATAAGTATTGATACTTTCAGATATTTGACTGCCTGCGAACCCACTACTTCAATGACCATGTAAGAGCTGTCCATTATAAGGAGCATGAGCTGGTCAACACTGGTGGACAAAAATTCTCAAAACAGTCTTCTCTGAGTCATCCACCAATGTGCGGTTCTACTATACCTACTCGGTACTTGCCCCAGTGTGTTGAAAGTCCAGGCAGGAGAGAGAGTTAAACACAGAGGCAAGTCTCTTTGGCTTGTTTACCATTGATCTAGAGACCTCATTGAAATGCTTAAGAAAATGGATGGTAATTTAATGACTGGTTCAATGGGTTTGGCTACTTTTCTCAGCGATCAAATTTAACCTTGTACTCCAGTGGCAGGAGATCTCTGTGGATTGTTCACATTGAGGTTTCTTTTGTGGGGGGTGGGGTGGTGGGGTGGCAGGTTGTTTAAATTTTGAGTTAATTTCCTTGCCAGAAGCTTTATTCCCAGCTCCTTTGTATCATTTCAGTTCATTATAAGATCCAGGGCATATTTACCCAAAGAAAACACATTGATTTTACTACTCTTCTTGTTCAGTTCAGTCGCTCAGTTCTTTCCGACTCTTGCGACCCCATGAATCACAGCACACCAGGCCTCCCTATCCATCACCAACTCCTGGAGTTCACTCAAACTCATGTCCATCAAATCGGTGATGCCATCCAGCCATCACATCCTCTATCATCCCCTTCTCCTCCTGCCCCCAATCCCTCCCAGCATCAGGGTCTTTTCCAATGAGTCAGCTCTTCTCATGAGGTGGCCAAAGTATTGGAGTTTCAGCTTCAGCATCAGTCCTTCCAAAGAACACCGAGGACTGATCTCCTTTAGGATGGACTGGTTGGATCTCCTTGCAGTCCAAGGGACTCTCAAGAGTCTTCTCCAACACCACAGTTCAAAGGCATCAATTCTTCAGTGCTCAGCTTTCTTCACAGTCCAACTCTCACATCCATACATGACCACTGGGAAAACCATAGCCTTGACTAGAGGGACCTTTGTTGGTAAAGTAATATCTCTGCTTTTCAATATGCTATCTAGGTTGGTCTAGGTTTCCTTCCAAGGAGTAAGCATCTTTTAATTTCATGGCTACAGTCACCATCTGCAGTGATTTTGGAGCCCAAGAAAATAAAGTCTGACACTGTTTCTACTGTTTCCCCATCTATTTGCCATGAAGTGATGGGACCAGATGCCATGATCTTCGTTTTCTGAATGTTGCGCTTTAAGCCAACTTTTTCACTCTCCTCTTTCACTTTCATCAAGAGGCTTTTTAGCTCCTCTTCACTTTCTGCCATAAGGGTGGTGTCATCTGCATATCTGAGTCCTCTTGAGTAGTCTCCAATTTTGAGACCATAGAGGCTAAACCTTTGCCACCAGGTACTTCAGCCAACTAGCTGAGCTCATAGCCCTGACTCGAGCTTTAGAGCTGGGAAAAGGAAAGAGAGTAGCCATTTACAGTGACTCCAAGTATGCCTTCCTGGTGCTACATGCACATGCTGCTATTTGGAAAGAAAGAGGCCACTTGACCACCTGAGGGTCCCCAATCAAATGTGGTGATCAAATCCTTAGGCTCTCGGAGGCAGTCCATCTGCCCCCTGAGGTTTCAGTCTCCCACTGTAAAGGACATCAAAAAGGGAGTACGTTAGTGGCACAAGGGAACCAAGCAGCTGATCAGGCAGCTAAAAGAACACCATTGAACAATGACCTAATGGGGTTGCCACCTTAGTTCCACAGACTAATTTGCCAGAAACTCCTTCATATACTGAAGGTGAGACTTTTAAAGCTAAGAGCGAGAGCTTTCAAGATCATATGAGGTGCTTCCAAGAGGAGGGACTCCTTTTTCTGCCTGGGAACCTCCAAAGGAAGTTGGTTAATTCCTTACATGCCACCACTCATTTAAGGGAAAAGGCCCTACAAAGATTACTAGAAAGGTCCTTCAGAGGAACAGGCTTCCAAATGACTATAAAGTAAGTTGTCTCCTCTTGTCCCAATTGCCAATTAAAGAACCCCCAAGGAGCTCAAAGACCCCAGCTGGCCCAGCCTGTCCAATGACGTGGGACCTACCCAGCAGAGGACTGGCAAATGGACTTCACCCAGATGCCAGTTTCTGAAGGGTATAAATACCTATTAATCATGATAGATACATTCAGAGAATGGATTGAAGGCTTCCCCACCCGGAATGGGAAGGCTGAGGCTGTGGCTGCTGCTGCTAAGTCACTTCAGTCGTGTCTGACTCTGTGTGACCCCATAGATGGCAGCCCACCAGGCTCCGCCATCCCTGGGATTCTCCAGGTAAGAACCCTGGAGTGGGTTGCCATTTCCTCCAATGTATGAAAGTGAAAAGTGAAAGTGAAATCACTCAGTAAGTGTCCAACTCTTTGTGACCCCATGGACTGCAGCCTACCAGACTCCTCCGTCCATGGGATTTTCCAGGCAAGAGTACTGGAGTGGGTTGCCATTGCCTTCTCCAGGAAGGCTAAGGGGTTGGTTAAAAAATCTGCTCTATGAAATCATTCCGAGATTTGGTCTGCCCAGGTCATTACAAAGTGACAGTGGGACATCACTTACTTCTAAGGGGTCGCTAAAGCATTGGGCATTACTTATCATCTCCATTGTGCCTGGAGACCTCAGTCTTCAGATAAAGTAGAAAGAGCCAACGAATTCTTAAAATCAGTGATAAAAAAGATAACCCAGGAGACCTCCCTGGGATGGAAGGAAGCTTTACCAATAGCTCTTCTCTGCACCTTTATTGCCCCTAAGGGAGAGGTTGGTCTCAGTCCTTATGAGATGCTATATGGAAGACCTTCTGTTTATGTCAATGACCTCTTCCTAGGTTCAGAGGCTCAGACCCTCCAGTCTTACACCATGGCCACTGGGCAATTCCAACAGGATATACACTTGTGGGTTGTCAACCAGGACCCAAAAGATTCTAAAGAGTCACCACTATATATTCCAGGGACTCAAGTCCTAATTAAAGTCTGGAAAGATGGGTCCCCAAAGGCTTGACTCCAGCCCACATGGAAGGGCCCCTACCCTATAATACTTTCTACCCCCACAGCAGACAAGGTACCAGGACACAACTCTTGGATTCCCTACTCACTAGTCAAACCATGGAAGAAAACAGAAGAGGACACTCAATACACCTGTGAGCCCCTGGGAGATCTCAGATACATATTCAGGACTACAAATCAGTGCCATTCTAATGAACACCCGCAAAATCTGGTCTCTGGGGATAAGATTTCTCAGGACAGCTCTAAAGAGCCAACACAGCTTGGCAGGGGTTGTACTCCAAAACAGACGATAGATCTCCTGATCCCTGACCAAGGAGGGACTTGAGCCATCTTGAATGAGACGTGTTATTTCTGGGTAAATACCTCTAGCTAAGTTAAAGAAAGTTTCACAGTCCTCAAGAAAAACATTCAGACCATACATGATGTCAAAGAACGAGCTGGAGAATTCTTGGGGTGGCTACAGTCCCTCTTTGGGGGATCCTTCTCCTGGCGAGGGGGAATTTGGAGTTAGCTGGGCTGGAAGAACCACAAGCTGGAAAAAAAGATTGCTGGGAGAAATATCAATAACCTTATAAATGCAGATGACACCACCTGCATGGCAGATAAGTGAAGAGGAAATAAAAAGCCTCTTGATGAAAGTGAAAGAGGAGAGTGAAAAAGTTGGCTTAAAGCGCAGCATTCAGAAAACGAAGATCATGGCATCCGGTCCCATCACTTCATGGCAAATAGATGGGGAAACAGTAGAAACAGTGTCAGACTTTATTTTTTTAGGCTCCAAAATCACTGCAGATGGTGAGTGCAGCCATGAAATTAAAAGACACTTACTCCTTGGAAGGAAAGTTATGACCAACCTAGATAGCACATTCAAAAGCAGAGACATTACTTTGCCGACTAAGGTCCCTCTAGTCAAGGCTATGGTTTTCCCAGTGGTCATGTATGGATGTGAGAGTTGGACTGTGAAGAAAGCTGAGTGCTGAAGAATTGATGCCTTTGAACTGTGGTGTTGGAGAAGACTCTTGAGAGTCCCTTGGACTGCAAGGAGATCCAACCAGTCCATCCTAAAGGAGATCAGTCCTAGGTGTTCATTGGAAGGACTGATGCTAAAGCTGAAACTCCAATACTCTGGCCACCTCATGCGAAGAGTTGACTCATTGGAAAAGACTCTGATGCTGGGAGGGATTGGGGGCAGGAAGAGAAGGGGATGACAGAGGATGAGATGGCTGGATGGCATCACCGATTTGATGGACATGAGTGTGAGTGAACTCCAGGAGCCGGTGATGGACAGAGAGGCCTGGCTTGCTGTGATTCATGGGGTCGCAAAGAGTCAGACACGACTGAGTGACTGAACTAAACTGAATACCCCTACTAATCTCTGTTATCACCATATTGATTCTGCTTATGATTGCTCCATGTATTATCAATTGTCTAATCCATTTTGTCTCTGCTCAGGTCAACAAGCTACAACGTACAGTGCCAGTTCGACAAGGATATATAAAGCTACGGCCGACCAGGGAAAGTATCACTCACCCTTAGATGGACACTGCTATAAGGACTCTGAAGCTTGAGACTAGCAAGAGGGGGAGGCCCAATGCCCCCTGCCATCCTAGTTCAACAGGATATAGCCAGAAAGACCTCAACAGCCCTATTCCCAAAGAACTGGGCCTCCCATCTCTTGAGAGGGGAATGTTAGGTAGGTAAGAATAGGAAAAAGGAGTCTAGAATGGCAGTGGCTAAAAGGGAGGGAAAAGCCCGCGAAACTGGAACAAAGGAAGGTCTGAGGACTAGAGTGAGGACCTCAGGTAAAACCAATAGCACTTCTGGCTAGCGCAATTTACATAGGGCAGGCCCAGGGGAGAAGAAAAAACATATAAAAAGACGAGCCAAAATTGGGCCAGGGGCCTCTCTTCTCTTTGGGTCTTTTGGTTTGTCATGTCCTCATGCCTCCAGGATGTATTTTCCTTTACTTTCTAAATAAAACTGAGCTGTAACATGGAGCTGTAATGCTGGTCTGTCTGAGGGCTGTAATGCTGGTCTGTTGCTTCAAATTTTTGTTGCGATGAGACAGAACAGAGGAAATTACAAACTCCCTGACACTCTGATGAAGGACCTTGAACCCTATCAAATCCAGAGACAGCAACAAATGAGGGATCATGGCGGTTGTGACATACAAGTAAAGCGCTAAGGTTTTCAAAGGACCCCATTCCCTAGAGTTAAAATAAGGAGAATGTCCCTTAGCTGGAAACCCATGGGTTTCTAAAGAACCTCCTCCACAGAATGGGTTTTGGAATCTCAAGAAAGTGGTGTTTGGGGAATTATAGAGCTCATCTTACCAGGGCTTCCCTGATGGCTCAGGTGGTAAAGAATCCCGCCTCAATGTGGGAGACCTGGGTTCGTTCCCTCGGTTGGGAAGATCCCCTGGAGGAGGGCATGGCAACCCACTCCAGTATTCTTGCCTGGAGAATTCCATGGATAGAAAAGCCTGGCAGGCTACAATGCATGGGGTTGTAAAGAGTCGGACACGACTGAGCAACTAAGCACAGCACAGCATAGAGGTCATGGTCCAGTCCACTGGACTAGACCATATAAACTCCATTCATATCACAGAGAATCTTATTTCAGAAAAAGAAGAGGATTAGAGAGCATGGAGCAGGAAGAATTGCCCTGAGGCTGCCAAGCTACTACAATGATTACAAAATGTGAAATTTATAAGCACTGAAAAGAGCTATGTAATATTGGGGCTTATTTCTCTCTCTCCTTAAAAGGAGAAAATTACAAATCACTGATAACTCCCCCTCCTCTGATTCCTCTCTGTATTGTGTTATTTCCCAATTACTGACATTGTGGTGATGCTGCCAGTTTCTTAGAGGCTGGCTAGAAAATATACGGACTAATTGTTGAGCAGAACCAGGGAGTTATTGGCCCTCTGGTTGTACTCTGTTATACCTACACCATGGGGTTTGCACAGCTCCAACTCAGGATTTAAAATGCTGAAATAAATTAACTTCTTTACTTAGACATAAACATCATATCACACCCCAGAAGGGGCCAGAATGGACGTTTCTGGTTCACACATTCAGTCCAGGGCAAAGAGGGAGAGATACTACTTCCCTGTAAATATTGCTAACCATAATCTGAATTCTCTAATTTCAGAAACCCACTCCTCCAACAGAGTAATATTTATAGAAAATGAAATTTGGGTTTTCAGTTATGCCAACTCTCTCTTTCATATTCAAATGCTACATATATTCCAGAACATGTTTACAGAATTTTCCCATATTTCTAAATAAATACACAAAAGAAGTCCTGAAATATACACATTTTAGAGATGACTTTGCACACACCAACTTATTCCCAGATGTTTTACATTCTGAATTTCTCAATAAATGAATAACATGCTAGGAAAGCAAACACAGGCTGACAGTATTTAGTCTAAGTTCTTAAACCGGTATAACATGTGGAGCTAAAAATAATTTTCAATAACTATATTTCAGTATCAGCAGTTATTAAAGAATTGAAAACGAGCACTTGTAGGATTTGCACCGATTCTTAAACGTGGTCTCTAGGAAGGTTTTAATTGTTTTGGGTTTCTCACAACCACATGGCAGCAACAACTCTTCTATCTTTTGAGTTTTATACATACACATATATTCATGTGACAAACCCATGGTCCCAGTTCACTGCCACAAGAGCTCATTAACAAGCCTCACAGCCCCAAGTCAGTTCTGCGAGCTCTGAACCAGTTCCAGAACAAGGGCTACAGCAAATGGCAGCCTGGCCTTTTCACTTCTTCCATTTCTTAGATTTAAAAAAAAAAAAGCAAAAGAACTTCCAATAACTGCTCCTTTCATACCTTTTATCTCCTTTATAAATTGGTAATATTCACTCATTAAATCTCAAACTTTGCTACATTCTTATGTAATGCTTAATTCTCTTCTTTCTCTGGGGTTGGCTTGTGAAATGTCTTTAATTAAAAAAGCTAAAAGCACTCTAAATCTGGATGGCAGACTCATTTCCAGGGCATTCAGGCATGTTGTCTAATTTTAAAACTCTGACAGGATACATGTAAATTTATGCAAGTTTCATAAAAGTCACAATTTCCTCCTTGAATTCAAGCTAAAGAAAATGCCCCCAAGCTCTTTTCAAAGCTGTTTGTTTTACTGGAAAGCTCATTTTGCCTATTGTGTTGAAGGTGATTATTCTAAAGAATATCCAATGTCAGAGTCCCATCAGGCCACTGAGAATTAAGGAGTTATATTTCCCTACTAATGATCAAATAGGCCCTTTGATCACTATTTTATGGCTCTTAGACAGAGTGGGGAGGGGAAGGGAAAATATTATCATGCAAATTATTTTGCCTGACAGTAATTAAGAAATTATATGTTAAAAAAATCAGTAATTGTTCACATGAGTCATTAATGTGTTTTCATTCTTTGTAAAACTTTCTGGCACGCCCTTCCTTTCTTGCTTTAAATAAGCAGGGACTGGAAAATATGCATAGTATTTGGAACCCAGGGGAGTGACATACTAATTCAAAGTTTGCTTGGAAGTGTAGCTTTGTGGAAACTCAAACGTGTTCCCCTTCTTTTTATTTCTATCACTCTTTACCCAAGACTTCTCTCCAGGATGTTGGGGTAGCCTCTTTGAACAGTGAGGCAGGGTCTTCACTGGGCTGGACTCTCCTCATGTCCAGAAGACCTAGATTTCTTCTAGGAAATCTAGAGAAAACCCACCAAATGGGGGAACCAAACCCAGCTCAGCCATGGGCAATTAACCAGTCTTTGCTAATTCTGTTGCTCCCTAGAAGCAAATCTTCACTCTGAATTAAACCTTGGCCAAGGTTTGTTTTGGAAAGGTCTTAAATCCACAGGAAAGAGACGAACAGTGAAGGCTGAGACAGGCTCCCTCCCCAATAGTTGGGACACCTTCGAATGAACTCAGGTTAGCTTACAAATTGTCGATCCCTAAAAGAGCACAAACTAAAATTACATTTGTTTTTATTGAAAGGCAGCCTCAAGTGCTGACATGTAGTGTATGACATGTGATACATAATAATACTCTTAAACTAGTTCTGACATAATATCTCTGGCGGCCTAATAACCACAAATGATTGCTTTAGTTAAGAACTAGCCAGAAGCAAAATAGATCCATGTAAAAGTAGCTCGAACCATAAATACCTCAACAATATTTTATGTCACTTTGTAAAAGTTAAAGGAGTCTTATAATAATTAACAACAAAAACGCCATGCTCTTGACTATTGTGCATTGGTTGTGAAAGGTTATTTCATGGTCCCGAGGCTGCCAGTGCCGTAAATTATGCAGGCACCAAGAAGCATTAAGGAGAAATAATAGCAATTTAAACGAAGGCTGACGTAATTCATGATAAACAGTCATTGGAAAATATTACAATGTTGTCTTTTTTGAGTGGGTTTAATCAGAAGAATGTGACCATATTCTAACATAAACCACTTCTCTTTTCCATTGTGCTCGCACTTGGAATGTTGGCACTCACCCTAGCGCAAGGTTCTTATTCACAATAATTGCTGAATCCAGAGCTCTAACACCTCCAGGGAACCTAACAATGTAAATTTGGTATTCTGATTGATGGAAGGAGCTTCCAAGACAAAGCTCAAAAGCTCTGGGCTGCCTGGTGGTCCAAGAGAGGGGCTGAAATTTGAGATGCATGTAGCCAGGATACCCTAAAGAACACACATCCGAAAGATGGCTAAGTAATGCAAATACTGAAGAATGACTTTATTGTCACGTCCTATAGAACCTTGAGATGTGGTATAAATCTGGCAGCTGTTCTGATAAAAGCAAATCTTTGTCACAGATTGTTCTGGGTGAACTGTAAGTATAACAACACGGTCAGAAGTAAACATGATGATGGAGGTTAAATCTGCCAACAGACAGTAACACAAAATATCACCAGGTCAGGATCATAAGACATGAGTTTAAGTTATGGTGGCCGAGCAGATGTTCATATCAGAACCCGTACAAATAACCGTTACCTTTAACATCGGGGGAGGGGAATTTTGTGCATAAAAACTGATTAGGGGAAGATTTGAAAAAAATAAAAAAGCTCAGGAACATGGCAATATGGAGACTGGATAATATTTACCTCTTTGGAATTTACCCATCTTTGGGAGTGTAAAGAAAATAATGATATTGCTATTATAACTGCAAAGCCCTCCGATATAGAGTTCATTTAAAAGTTTTTAAGCCAACTATTGATTATCTGTGTTGATGAAGGAAGGTAAGGATAAAAGAAAACAGAAAATCCAACAGCTTATTTTTCCCACTGGTTTCTTTCATTCATGATCCATTCTTTCCAAAGACCATTAAGAGCAGCAGAAGTGACTTCATTTTTTCTTCCTCTTCTTTTCTCTGCCAGCCTTCGGGTGGAGGTGCTAATGAGCTGGAATAAACTCAAAAGAAGGCAGAGGGGACCTTCGCAGGAAGTCAGGGGCTTGGATAATCTACAGAGTAGGGCCCCTGTCCCTGATAATCAAAAATTAATTGCCACCTCTAAAGATCATTTGAAATATCCATTGTATAGCAAAACAGACTATTTTTGACTCTAGATCTCTTTTTCCAACTTAGTCTATTTAAATAGTCCCAGGGGTCAAATATCTGGCCACTCCTTTAAAAATACTCTTTCAAAATATGATAAATGGCTGTCTTTGGCATTTAGACTAATAAAAATGTATTTTATCTCCTCTTACCACACAAACCTTACTTTCTCTAAATAGCCCATTGCGAACATTATCAGTAAATTTCGCTCAGTGTACAAATATTTTATGTATTACAATGAGTAGCAGAACGCAAAACTTGCAAATATTTATTTTTAGACATATGGGAAAAAAAGCAATTAGAGCTAAAAATGTGAAGAATGAAGAGCTCACTTAGAAGCAATTACATTGGACATGCAAACTGTTCTGCCGTCAAACTTTGATTCAGATGCTATGGAGCATATTAAGAAATATAACTTGCACACACACACAAAATAAAATATTATTTCACAACTGAAAATATCCAATCACTATAAACAACATCTGCGGGTCATTAATAACTTACTCGGCAGCTGAATTAGCCAAATAAGAAGTGGCCTGACTCAGAATTCCTAAATTTCTATTTTTGGAGAAAAACACAAAACATGACTTATATGCACAAATACAGACGCACCCTGGATATTTTATGTGAGTGTGCAAGTGTGTATAAGCAAAACGGTGGATGTGTGTACACACAGCGAGGCAGAGGCTATCTGTGCATTCATCACTACCTCCCCCTTAAGTGGTGTCCTGTTTTTGTTTTGAGGAAGTTTAAAATTGGAATATTGAGTTCCCTCTCCTTGCTCAGAGCCTTGTATGTAATTAGCATATTTTTCAGACTGGTAAGAATCTGACCATAGGCAGCATCTGAGAAGTTTTCCATTCCAAACTATTACAAAGCCTTTTGTACATAGCCTCATAACATGGTTTAAGAACAGGCATGCTCTTCAAATATACCAGCCCTAAGAGAAAAGAACTAACAATTTTACTGCCACATAAGCCACTGTACTGAAACACCCTAAATATTTATACTAACAGTTGAAAATAGCATCGGAGAACAATGCCAAAATATTTCTTTTACTCATTAATAGCAGCAGTCTTTGGGAAGACAGACGCCAAAAAGCCAGCACTTTCCTAATTCACTGGGCCTCATGACATGGTCTGTTACTATAGGTTTCACAAGGAGTCAACAGACTGGTTGATTTATAGGCAAACGAAAATAGTCTTTAAGACAATCCATATTTACATTAAAAAAAAATCTCTAAAACATCTCTCTGAAAAGTACCAAATTTTGATTGTAAGATGCACAATTCTTTTCAGATTTCAGTTTCTCCAATAATTGATGGTCTCCCAGTAAATGGTGTCTCACAATTATGGTGTTTTAATTCCAAGCGGTACATGTAAAAATAATCTGTATTACAAACATATTGTCTTGGATTTGATGAACTACAGTCCTAAGTTGTTTGGTCTGTATCAAGGGTCAGAGGATTCTTCTCTTAAGGGTCAAAGCGTAAATATTTTCAGCTCTGTAGGGCATGCTCAACTCCGCCACTGCAGCACCAAAACAGCCATAGATAAGACGGAAGTGCGTGAGAGTGGTATGGCAGTGTTCCAATAAAACACTATAGCACAGCAACAGGCCAAATGTGGCCGTGGGTATGGGACTCCCTATGTAAACCAGATAGTCAACAGCACCCGATGAGAACGGGCCCAGCGGGGCACGTACATAGAACATTAGGCCTGATGCTATTCCTGTTGAAGGCACAAACTCATCCCAGTCTGCACAAACTCATGCAGTCTTCCTGGTCTAACAACTCACCTGGAGCGGGATATCAGGACAGGCCAGACAAGGCTGAGGCCACTGACCACGTCTACACTCATGTGAGTCACCAAGTGGACATCGTCCAGGGCGGGGAAGCAGGGTGGGATCTACCTGTGCAGAATGTGGTTGGCTGACCCCTGTAGGAACACTGGTTTTATCCTGTATGTCAAAAATTTTGCACACGAGTTGGATTACGTAATTATTATTTAAGTAAATCAGAGGAGTCAGCAGTTTACTAACAAGAGCAGCAGGCACTGCAAGAGCACCCACTGTACAGCCCAAGGAGCTGGGTTCAAATCCCATCTCCATCCCTGGAAGAGCTCGGCGGGATGACTTCCTTCAACAGCTCTGAGCCTCACTTTTCTCATCTGCAAAACGGGGATTACAACACCTACCTCCAAACATGGTTGCAAGAATTTAAGGAGATAATGCTGGGATTAAGTGTTTAATAAATGGTAAAGTTGGCTTCACCAAGCCTTTCACACAACTCATTACATGGATTATCATTCAGAGACACAAACTATATTTAGGGACCAAACACTGCTTGACAACACAGTACTCTCTCAATACAATAAAAGGTTATGAGCTACTGCTATTATATATATATCTTAACTGGAATTCTCAGGAAATGAGTCGCCCTAGTTAACAAAAAAATGAAGTTTACAGAGTATTATTACAAATCATTATTGCACTGATAGAATGCAAGAATGTGAGGACAAAGGGGGATCTTAAAGATCATGCAGCCTTAGGGTTCATAACCCAAGGTTTCATGTTGTCAGTGAATCCTGAAAAATATATGCAAAATTTTCTATATTTGCTTTATATGTTAATTTTTGCTAATAATATTGTTCAGAGCCATCATCATCATGATATTTTCATGCACATTTTTATCAAAAGAAGACTCATAGCTTTCATCAGATTTTCAAAAGGGGCCAAAATCCCCAAAAGCTCAAAATCCTGTCCAGCCTTCCATTTCACATATAACACACAGAACCAAGGAGTCAACTGAGTTGCCAAAGCTCCCTATTTAGTACGAGGATTAGATCTGAACCCGAGTCTCTTGACTTCCAGCCAAACATCCTCTCTAGTACACTGTGTTTTGCCTTCGTTTCTTGGGAATTAATACACTAGCATGTATCCCTCCAAAATCCTGGCTCTGTACTTTTACTTAAGGCAAGGTCTTAACTGAGCCACCTGCCTAAGGAGGGAGCTTTCTAGGTGTCTCAGTGGTAAAGAATTCACCTGTCAATGCAGGAGGTGCAAGACACACATTCGATCCCTGTGTTGGGAAGATCCGCTGGAGGAGGGAATGGCAAATCACTCCAGTATTCTTGCCTGAGAAATCCCATGGACAGAGGAGTCTGGCAGGATGTAGTCCATGGAGTCTCAGATCAGACATTGCTGAGCAACTGAGCATATATACATGCACCGCGGCCTAAGAAACAGACCCTACCTTCTACTGCTGCTTCTTGCCACACTCTCCCACTCGTGTTGGCACCAATTTCAGCCCCGGGTTCCTCCATCAGGCCTGGACAGAAGCTAACAAGGAGGGAAGAGCTGGCAGTAATAGTTAGGTTGTCAGCTTCCATTCTCCACTTTAGGTAGTCCCGTGACACTGACCCTCAATCTTACATGTGGAAGTGTAATTAAAATAATTGGTAATAGGACATTCCCCATGCAAATTCAGGAGGTCTGAGACTAAAAATCAAAAATTTTAAGTTATTCTGGAGACTTGATAATGAGGTGGAAAATCTCTGCTTAAGCTCAGTTTCTTGCCTAAGCACAGTATTAGAAACTTTTTTTCCTGTTGTGCTGTAGAGCTATACAGAAACCCTGGGTTTTCATTCCAAGCACTGGTTCTCAGTATCTTCAGCGATAGTTGTGGAAGGTTCTGTAGACATGTGCTTAGTTTATAATCAGCTCTAGCAGGCGCTGATTCTCTGATCTCTCCACTACTGCTCAGAAGGAAAATAATTTTGGCAATAAGAGATTCCTGGAATTTATCCTAAAGAAACCACCAAAATGCTGATGTTTTTATATATAAAGATGTTCGTTATAATGTTAATTATACATTATACATTAAAGCAACAAACAAAACCCTGGAGGAAATGATATAAACTTCTTACAGAAAGGGAGTATGTAAACTCTGATACATTCATTTTATGTACTATTATGCAAACATTAAAAAGGTGTCTATAAAAATGTTTATAATAATATGAGAAAAGGTTTATTTTACAATAACTGAAATTTTAAGATATAACAATTGCATATATAAAATATTCTCTCTAAAAAATGCTTTGGAAAGACTGGAAGGAAACAGATAAATACTGATGAGATTATTGGTGCTATTCAGGGAGGCAATATCAAAGCATGGATAAGCATAGCAGCTTTGAAGCCAGACAGACCCGACCTGAAATTCAGTCTGACCACTTACTAGCTGTGTGGCTTCCTTGCTGTGAACTTTCTGAGTGTCTGTTTCCTCCCCTGGTTAATACGAGCCTCCTTATAGGAGTGCTAGTAAGATTAAGAAAATGTATGGAAAGGGCTTAGCATAAGGCCTGACATATGGTTCATGCTCACAGAAGAGTGGCAATTATTATTATTATTATACTTGTGCTTTCCATAATGGAAATAATTTCATAATGAGAAAAATATTTTGAAAAACATATGAGCTGTTTTTTTACTATTTACCCTTTTTTTCCTTCTTGAAATATAAAAAGGGGATGAGGGATGGGGAGCATTTGGTTAACTGAAGATTCTGGTTAATTAGGGCCTGCTGCATATAATCCTGCAACTGTGATGCCATACGCTCAGCACTGGGTCACATTTCGGGGGAGAGCATTAAGGGCATAGCGTGAGAAGCTGAGGCCCACGTCCTATTGAGGTCCCACCACTGCTGCATTGCTGTTTAGCCACTGGCTAAACAGTTCAACCACCCGATGTGGCCAGTGACCCCCGTGCTCCTGGTTTTAGAGTTGTTGCTCTTGGTTTTAGAGAGTCATTCTGAGGGAAAGCATCAAAGACTGGGAGGTCTTTGAAAAGCCTGAGGAAAGTTCTGCCCTGAGAAGGACACTGTGAGGTGTGAACGACACGGCTGAGGGGAGGATGAGCAGTTAGCAGGGCTGGCAGTGTGAGACCACCTCCTCAGCTCAGGCAGATGACCTCAGCATCCAGTGTCAGCAAGTCCATTTAAGGGCGGTGTCCACAATACTCCCTGTTTGTTCAAGTCCTGGCACACTTCACTTTCCTTTCTTTCAAGAACTATGGGACGGAAGGCGCTTCCCGAAGCATAAAATCAAGCCTCAGAAGAACCAAGGATCACTAGTCTCCTCCCTCCTTCTGAAAGCGCATGTGCTGGGGACGGAACTCGAGTCAGCGCCCTGTGAGGGTACCTTCTGGCATGGTGTATGCATGGTATCTTTGTCAAAATGTTTGCTCTCTTATTTTAAAGACCCAATGCTCCCATGTGGAACGGTGAGGAAGAGTGTGATCTGCCTGTTGTGAACTTGCCTCATGCGGGATCCTCTGTGGAGAACTCTTACGGGAGATAGAAGACCTCATCCTCAATAACACAGAGCCAGTCAGTGATCCATAAAGTATACTTCAGGCCTAAGTGCCATCCACCAAGCAGTCTTCCTAATCATGAATATTATACTGGCTGAGCCTCTTCTTTCCCAACACTTTCTGATATGACTCCGGGCTGACCTGTAATCTGTACTATGTTTCCGATCCACAGAACCCACTTTTCAATAGAACCTGTCAATGTCCTGTGTGCTAATAGCCCCATCACTGTTCCTTGATTTCCACAATGAATTCTGTTATCTACAGGTAGAGGTAGGAAGGGTGGACGCACTGACCCTGGAGACAGGCTACCATTTGCTCTAACTTAAGGGTGCTTCTCAGCTTTCTCAGAAAGAGCAACCTGTAGACCGTGCAAACTCCAGGGACTGTGAAGCATCATAACAAATGAGCAACAACCAACCAAAGACATGGACCAATTTATGAAGGCTGTTCCTCTGGTTTGGAAAGGTGAGTAAATGTTGAGAGAAACCCAGTTCCTTTGAACTAGACAGTATCCCTTGAGAATTAAATCAACGCAATGAGCTACTATTAAAGGACATAGTTGACTCTAAGGAAGGTGGTAAGATGAGGGACACTTGAAGCCCTCTGGAATCTAGCCAAGTTTTTATATCATCTCAACAAATAGGCGTGTGCGATGTCTCTTTGGGACCCCATGAACTGTAGCCCACCAGGCTCCTCTGTCCATGGGATTCTCCAGGCAAGAATACTGGAGTGCGTTGCCATGCCCTCCTCCAGGGGATCTTCCCAACCCAGGGACTGAACCCGCATTGCAGGCAGATTCTTTACTGCTGAGCCACCAGGGAAGCCCTTCAACAAACATATATTGATACAAACAGGAGAAAGGCATGATTCTTACTTCTTTAGGAGCTTAGAATCTAGTGAGGAGAAATGCAGCTGACACTGTTAACTTTAGTTCCAAGCAGAAGGAAGAATAACTTTCAAAAAGTACCGAGTAACACAGAAGGGACAGGAGCAGAGCGCCCCAGATGATGATTCTGAAGGTGCTTGTTCAGCCCAGAAGCAGCCCTCTACACAGCCAGGAAATCAGCCGCCTCACTCCTTACTCCTCTACCCACTGCCGCAAAGTTGGTGCAGCCCTCCCCTTCTTTCTTATAGACCCAAGGGAACATTTCCAATTTAAAAAGAGACAACTTGATTTTTCCTCCAAGAGACTTCCTCTGGGTCCTAACCACAACGGGGCCTGTGAGAGTAGGACCCAGAACTATGTGAGCCCTCAGGGGAAAGTGACATCTTCTAGGAGGAAAAAAAAAAAAAAGAGTTTTGCTTATAGAGGCTGAATTTTGTCTACACTGAAAGCTAAAAACAGCAAAGGAAAAAAAAAAAAAAAACACCTCATTCTCTGAGCTTCAAAGTCCAGAGTATTTTCCATGTCCTCACCTGAAATACCGCTCTTCTCTCTGAATCTGTCACCGTCCAGTCGAAGATCCACTTCCTCTAAGAATCCTCTCCTGACCTCTAGGCCCTCTTTCATTCATTTTTCAATGCCAGTGGCACCTAGACTTTGACCTCCTCAGCCCTTTGCAGATGCCTGACAGCATCCTGAGAGGGCAAGGTTTCCCATTCGCCAAGCTTGGCAGATAGCACCTCCTTCGAATGTCAGAAATAACTCTAGACTCCTTAGTGCCATGCTTGTCTCACTTAATGGAGGAAAAGTGAGTCCATGGGGTCAACAGCCTGGGTGGGGGTGGCAGTACTGACTGGTGCGTCGGCAGCATGTTAGGACTGTGACCTTGCAGCAAAGGTCACTCATGGGTCAAATATGGGACTGTTAAAAGGATCACAGATAATAGAGGCAGTGACCACTTGTTCTAGGTTTTACCTCAACCAACTTCATTTTTAAGGGCCTTGAGAAGATAGGCCAAAATCCCAACAACATCTGGAGTTCTGATTTCAACAGTCCGTGCTCAATGAATGCATGGATAAGCACCCAAGAAGCATTAGCGCACACAATCTTATTTTGCCCAAGTCCCAGGTTCTTTCGTCCTCCAGGATGGTGACTGCTGCTGCTGCTAAGTCGCGTCAGTCATGTCCAACTCTGTGCGACCCCATAGACAGAAGCCCACCAGGCTCCCCCGTCCCTGGGATTCTCCAGGCAAGAACACTGGAGTGAGTTGCCATTTCCTTCTCCAATGCATGAAAGTGAAAAGCGAAAGTGAAGTCACTCAATCATGTCTGACTGGAGAGCCAGAAAGGCGGTCCAGGGAGGAGAGCAAGGGCGAGAATTTCTAGGTAACTTCCAAAGGGAGCATAAAGCCCAGATGATGGAATCAAGGTCCATACCAGCCAGGAGTGAGAAGATTTCCTGAGCAGGCAGCGCAGCTGGCTCCTGACCCAACAGCTTGGCTACTCTGCCTCCTTTGAAAACCCATTACCAAGCCATGGCAAGCAAAATTTAATTTTAAAAAGGGAAATGATTTATGTGCTACAGGAATAAAGAAGTGACAGAAGCAGGAAAGCTTGCATACATTTCAATTTTTTGAAATTAGACCTATAATTTTTTCATAAAAAAAAAAAAAAGGATGCCAAGTTGGGAAAGCCAATGCATTCTAAGCAGAAAATGACAGAGAGGTGTATAATGAAAGTCCTGTCAGCATCACAACCCCATGTCTTATAAAGAGTGTGGGAGAACACGGCATTAGTTTGCTACTGCCCCCTTTCAACTTCTAAAGAGTTTCAGCTCTAAAAGGGCTCAGTATTCATTATCTGCTTCTCTGATGAGGTGGGAAGCCACTGGGAGATCTGAGCAGAGAAGTGATCAGTCTGGCTGGTATGCTGAAAAGAGACCATGAGACAGCAAGGGCCGCAACAGGGAGACTGCTCTTAAGTCACACAGACAAGAGAAGACACTGGCTGCCTTCAGACTTGATCCCAGTCTAATGGGATTTCGAATCTTTATCATCATTCCTTTAACCCCTCCAACGCACACCAATCCCTTTAAATCCTACAGATCCTATTTACAGGAGAGACCTGGTGCTCAGTTATCTGTTCCTGTCTGCCTAATGATCTCAGGAAGTCTGAAAGATCTTTCTGAGTAGGGACCAAGGTGAGTAGCATGCTAGTGTAATGGTTTAGAGCACGGATATTGAGTTATACTGTCTAGGTTCAAGTCCTGGTTTACCACTTGCAGGCAGATTCTTCTAACTGTACCATCAGGGAAGCCCTTACCACTTGCTAGCTGTGTAATATTGCTGTGCTTAAGTGTTCTTACCTGTAAACTGGCCGAGAACAATGATACTGATGCACAGTATGCGTGTATCCATTCAATATACATACATACATACATACATACATACATACATATATATATATATATATATATATATATATATATATATATTTAATGTTTTGGTCATGCTGAATGGCGTGTGGAGTCTTAACCACTGGAACACCAAGGAAATCCCCACTTAATCAATACTGATTACACACCTACTATATGCTAAGTATTGTGCTAGTTCCAGGCATATCGTTGTGAAAAGTCAGACGAGTTCCTTGCTCTGAAAGAGCTTATATACAGTACGAGTGGAGAGTGGGGAGATAGAACAAAACATGTAAAGAGATGAATACAGGAGTTCATTTCTGAAAGCGATGAATGGGTCAGAAGATAATGATACATTGGGTGATGGGTTAGAGAAGATCTGTGGACAGTGGATGGTCAGAGAAGACTTCTCTGGGGAGGAGACATTTGAGATGAGGCTGGAATGATGAGAAGAAGCCAGGGCCATGATATCTGTGGAAACACATTCCAGGCAGAAGGACAAACAAACAAGTATTTCTGGAATGAACCTATGTCGAATGAATCTGAGCAGCAAATGATACCTCATTTTCACCAGCAGTCTGTAAAGGCATGAAACAATTTTACGCGTGATTTTTGAGGAATCACTGTGGACCCCATATGTGGTTAAGGTTGTACTGGGTAGAGCAAGGGGTACAAGAAGATTCTGGTAACATGAGTACTTAAGCAGTACTTGCCATGTTCCATTTAAGTGCTTTCGGTCATTAACTAATCTAATCTTCACAACAATCCTGTGAGGTAGGGTCTATGCCTAGGATATATGGTCCATGGCTAGCTCACATTTTGCCAATACCCTTCCCACATACCACGCTGTAAGCTCCTGAAGAATGGGGAAGTTTCCATCTTGTTTACAACTTTCTGCACAAGGACCACATCAGGATTTGCACTGTAGGTATTGAGTAGATATTGATGAAATGAATGCACAGATAAGTGCATACTGTGTACCAGGCACCATGCTGAGACCTAAGCAGCCTTGGACAGCCTGCCCTACAGTCCAAGGACCTTAAATCAATCCAGTTTCCCCAACGGGACAGACTAAAGGAGTTTACAGAGAATATCCATTCATTTATCATGAGGATTTTAGAACTCAAATGAATATATAACTTATTCAGAACCTCATTTTACCAACCCTACCCCAAACCAGAACTTTTTTGTCTGTGATTTTTCATTGACCCAGCTCTTTCCCATACAGTGTGTTTGTGTGTTTTAATTTAATTAGTAAAAATATTTGTTTCATCCTAGAAAGCAATCAGAAAAGACCCTGATGCTGGGAAAGACTGAAGGCAGGAGTAGAAGGGGATGACAGAGGATGAGATGGTTGGATGGCATCACTGACTCAATGGACTGAGTTGGAGCAAGCTCCAGGAGATGGTGAAGGACAGAGAAGCCTGGTGTGCTGCAGTTCATGGGATCGCAAAGAGCTGGACAGGATTGGGTGACTGAACAACAACAGACAGCAATATGTTGATCTTGCTAATGTAATGAAATATAACTTTCTTGCTTTTCTCTAAGAAATCCTACATAAAATATTAGCCAATATAGACAAAAATCCTTTCTTCTGGGCTGACAAGAGTTTATTGAACCCATGAGCCCAAATAGTTTTTAATAAGCCATTGAGTCCACTCAGCTACAAAAAGGGGGTCCAGAGTTACTTTAAAATATCCTTTCAAGTTTCAAAAATAGAAAAGAAATCCACTAATCCTACCCATTCCATACATTATGACTTTAAATTAATTTACAACAGCAACATTAAAATTCTTTTTATTAACCCCCCACAAAGGGTTTGCAGCCAGCTTCCAATGCCTGTGCCTGAGGAAGCCTGTTCTCCAGCCCTCCCTGTCTTACTGTCCTGGAAGCCAAAGCTTGACTGTCCAATGACAGTCTAATCATTCCATGGACTCTAGAGCATATTACACACAATTTGACCAGCAGCTGTCTGGGAGTTTGGTTTATTATCTGGCACAATGAACTTATCATTCTCTTTGTCCCTACTTCAGCAACTACATGCAATAAAGAGCAGGTACCGAGAGCGGCCTTGGTTAGACCATCCTCTAACGATAAACAGAACCTCTAGAAAATTTCCAAGACAAAGCAATCCTTCAAGTGAGAACTCTTGAAGGTAAAGGTCTTCTGCAGAAATAGTAATACATAAGAAGCACAACTCCTTTTCCACTTGGCTTCAGTTAAAGAGAAACATCTGCCTTGTTATCATTTGGGAGGTGGGTGGGCACTGTAGGCAGGCAGGCGGGGGAAGCTTGAGTCTGTACAGGAACAAAGCCATTTGATCGTCAAAATCCACTGAGACCATGAAACCTACTTTGGCAAGAAAAAAATGTTTACTCACTTACAAATTCCCATGATCCTTAACAAAACAACTGCCTTTCCTTTCATTTCCAGCAAAACATGTGATGTTTAGAGGGGAAGAGGCAGAGTCCAGCTCATCCTTTAAGCTTCAAAATAATTTTCTACGTCCTGAGTTTTCTTTCATAGAAAGTCAAGGTTTTATCCCTTCTTCTGTTTCCCTTCCTCCCTCTGCTTTTTCTTTTTTTGTCTATAATGTCATTATTTCACCCAACAGGAAAACGGAAAAATTCAGGGCAGAGTCAGAAAAGTGTCTTTAAAACATACTGTAAAAAGTAGAAAACTTCTTTTCCATTAAGGTTCCAGTAAGAGCCCTGGAGGCTTAGGAAAATGGTTCCTTTATTATTCAAAGAGCAAGGTGGGTTTATTTTATTTTTTTTGAAATTTAGTAATGCTTATCTGTTTGCCAGTTTTTCTTTTTTTTTAAAAAAAATTTTATTTTTACTTTATTTTACTTTACAATACTGTATTGGTTTTGGCGTACATTGACATGAATCCACCACAGGTGTACATGAGCTCCCAAACATGAACCCCGCTACCACCTCCCACCCCACATCATCCCTCCGGATCATCTCTGTGCACCAGCCCCAAGCATCCTGCATCCTGCATCAAACATAGACTGGCAAATCAAAGAGGACACTAATAGATGGAGAATATACCATGCTCATGGATCGGAAGAATCAATATAGTGAAAATGAGTATACTACCCAAAGCAATCTACAGATTCAATGCAACCCCTATCAAGCTACCAGCAGTATTTTTCACAGAACTAGAACAAACAATTTCAAGATTTGTGTGGAAATACAAAAAACCTCAAATAGCCAAAGCAATCTTGCAAAAGAAGAATGGAACTGGAGGAATCAACTTGCCTGACTTCAGGCTCTACTACAAAGCCACAGTCATCAAAACAGTATGATACTGGCACAAAGACAGAACTATAGATCAATGGAACAAAACAGAAAGCCCAGAGATAAATCCACACACATATGGACACCTTATCTTTGACAAAGGAGACAAGAATATACAATGGAGTAAAGACAATCTCTTTAACAAGTGGTGCTGGGAAAACTGGTCAACCACTTGTAAAAGAATGAAACTAGATCACTTTCTAACACCACACATGCAAGGTGGGTTTAGATGACTATGTACAAGTTGTCTAAGGCCTAAGACTCTAATAGAAAGAGTAGGGAATCTTCATTTATCAAGAGAATGTCTTTTCAAAAAAACAAATGAATACAAACTTTTTCTGAGCCCAGCAAGTGGGCTGTTACTACAGGATTTTATAGATGGGACAAGTGAGGGGCCTTACATCACCTGCCCAGAGGCACAGCAAGCCAGACGGTTGGGCCTTGATTAACCTGGGCTACATACCTATAAGCCTAAAACTCTTCACTACATTGTGTTGCCCTCCAGGCCCTCAGCAGAGTATACACCTTAATATTGGTGTAGCTAACTTCCCCCTGAAGTCAGAGCTCATGGTTTCCTCTATACATGGACCAAACACCAAGATGACAGTCCATCTCATCTCTGTTCTTTTCAGGTGACTTACCACATCCTTCCTTTAACCCCATCCCATTCCTTGGTCAAGACACCCACACACACGGGCACATACCATCTGCCAAAGAATTTAAAAGCATGACTACTTCTGTCTCTCTGCACTTGAAAACTGAAACCAAAAATAAACCATCTTTTTATTATTTTTTAACCCACCATGTCTTAATCCATTTAGCCTCACCCACCTTTAAAAACTGATTTCATCTCACTTACGTTGGGTCTGCCTCACACCTCTAATAGGAGCCAATACCTTACAGTTATCCATTTATCTGCTGCAGGTGCCTCTGTTTGGGTTTGGCTGTCAACACTTTGCACATGTGAAGTCAATCTATGTGATATTAATGTAAACACTGTGCATTACAAACTGGTGGACATCTTTTTGTTCTAACAGGAAAAACAGACAATATGTTTGCATGTGCGTGTTTCCTCTACAGTGGAGACAAGAACACACTATAAATGAAAGTATGTGTTTTACCAAAGGATCATCAAATTATGAAAAGAGCTGAAAGCAAGGTAGGGGGCTGTCAGAGAATGCATGATGCTAGCAGATTCTACACGGAAAGTGGGGCCAGGAATTTTATGTAGAGATTTTTATGGGGAAAAAAAATCCCATTCGTAATGTCACTTTCCCCTCATCGTTATTATAAGCTCATTTCCTCATTGCATGTGCAATTCAACCAGTTTTCATAATGCTTTCATGTGGAGTCCATTGCTTTAGCTTTTGAAATAGCCAATTCTCTTTTGCTAAGAAAACAGCATATTGCCTTTAAGAGCATTGTAACTGACAAGATGGAAGAATGCAGGCAGGATGTCTAGGCTGAAGCTTTTCTGTCACCTGCCATTAATATGATTCAATTTATGCTTATGTCATAGGCTTAGACATTGTGCTGCACTGTGAGCAAAGAAGGGACTTGAATAAAATACAGTGAAGAAAGCAGATGGTATGCTATCAAAACCCTTCAAGCCTAAAATAACCTTTCCCAAGTAAGGAGAATAGTTAATTAAAACCAGGATATATTTACTCTATTCTGAATATCTCAATGTAAATAAAAATCAAAATGACACTACTGTAACATGGGACTAAATGATGAAAATTTCATCTATTCTATTTTTCTTTAATAGTTTCTAATCAAACTTTTCATTAAACAGCTTCATAAAATTCCAGAGCATTTATTTACAGGGACTCATTGTAGATTTAAAAGCCTTACTTTTATTGTTCAATTAAATTTGTTATTCAGTGGATGACATTAAAACAATAGAGACGGTAGAAGGGGAGGAGAGGTGTCTAGCCAGTTGGGCAAGGCTGTCACATGAGCAAAGTCCATTTTCAGAGATGAACCTGGGGAATGTGAATAAGCTGGAAGGCTCACAGAAGAAATGTGGGGGCAACTCTGCTCAAGAAAGCAAGCCCAGTTCCCTTGCAAAGCCATGGACTGGGTTGTCCCAGCCCAGGTCCTCTGACTCACATTCATGTCCTACTGGCAGAGAGGGCACCGGGCCACTTATTAAAACCACCTGGAGGGCACAGACTCAGGAGAGTGATGACTGTGGGCAAACAAATCTAAGAGAGACCAACAACCGACCTAGGGTGAAGACGGTCATTCCTAATGGTGTCGGAATGTGAATTTTAAATGATCTAGGCATTGCCAAAACTTATCTAATACTCTCTCTCCCTATTCGTATTTTTAAGTTTTCATTGGAGAATAGTTGATTTACAATGTCACGTTAGTTTCAGGTGCACAGCACAGTTAATCAGTTATACATATACATATATCCACTCTTTTTAAAAAGACTTTTCCTACATAAGTCATTACAGAGAATTGAGGAAGAGTTTCCTGGGCTACACAGCAGGTTCTTATTAGTTATCAGTGCATGCGCCCATCCCAATCTCCCAAGTTATTCCTCCTCCACTATCCTCTATTTTTAGAAACCAGATCCAGCCCTGCCTTTTCCACAAGGTTTTTCCCGACCCCTCACCACAATGACTATCTTCTCCAGCCAGGCCACCTCCTCCACAGCCCCAGCTCACTGCGAAATGCCTCCTGCACTTGCTTTCTGCAACACTCATCCAATACTTCGTCCCTGACTTTCCTGTAACATTAGTGAACCTTTCAGTTGTGCTAATGCTGTCTTCCCCAATTAGGCTCTAAATCCTCAAAATGATTGAGGACTGCCTTTTATTTATCTTTTGAAACCCCTCTCTCACCCCCACTCTGTAACCCCATTTAATAGAAGAGAGCAAAAAATATATTAGTTAATAAAATAAACATTATTTAATCATAGGAAAGCAGACACTGTCCTTTTGAGAAGGGCCTTGGAGGTATTTTATGGCAATTTATGAATTTCATGTGTCAAAGGTGTAGCTGCTAAATACTATAAACTCTTTGCCATCAGCTCTACCATTCATCCACCTGGTGATATGGCTAATAAAATTTGATTTTTACAGCCTAGGCATACTGTTACCTAAATTACATTTGACCAATTACTGAAGTCACCAAACGTGTGGTACAGAATATATACTGTGTAGAAAATTCATCTGTGGGCCCCCTGGCACTCGCGGTAATCTGACAGAAGTGTTTCAGTCATCTGGCAGTGTTTAATATTAGGAACATTTGTTTAATGCCAGTCACTAATTAAATTTATGTTCTTCCACCAACTGTTAGTTGGTTGGAGAAACCCAACCCCACGTTTTAACAAACCCTTTAACCCATGCTGATTTCAAATAGCACCGGTTGGAGGTTTAAAAGGAATTTCTCTGGAAATTAAGATGTATGACCAGAAGTGGAAAGTGAAGGAGGGATGTTGGTGAAGGTTTTTGAATCAGGTCAGAATAAGTTTTTTGGTTTGTTGTTGTTGTTGTTTTTCTCTTACTAAAACTAAAACGAAATCCTATAAGAAGTACCAAATATTTGAAGTACAAACTTAACTACAAAATACTAATATTCTAATTTTTAGACTAGTCATCTAGAAGCTCTTTAACAAAGGTACCTTTATTCCAAAAGAAAGCTTCCACTTTAAGAGACTGGAGAAGAAAAAGCAGCATTACCAGAAGAAAGTTCAGGAAAACATTTAAAAGTCAGATGCTTGTGTTTGTGAGAACATTTAAAACTAATTTAGTAACTCTTAACAACCATTGTGATCACTGTTAAATTGGAACTTCTATTACCAATTCTAGATGCAACAGCTTTGAAATTCAATGACTAATAACTCTTAATTTAGCCAAAAAGGTTAAAACATTTTTTCATTATATTACATTGTGAAACTCTAAATCTGAATACACTTAAATTAGGGAAAGCATTTTTTCAGTTCTATTTTGCGTCAAGAATTTAGAGACCTCTTGAGTAGCAAGCAGGATGGAGGGTTTGGGAGTAGGGGCTAGAAAAGGAAAAACTCAATAAAGTATTGAAAAGGGAAGATTTATAAATGCTGATCTGGAAAGAATTTTTTTTTTAATGTATTGGATACATTCAACTACTTGAATAAAAGAGGTTATTTCAATATTATGAATGACAAGGAAATCTTCTTGAAAAAAGGAAAAAATAACTTGCATAAACACTATTACTCTCTTACAGACTGATAAGCCAGAGTTGTAGAAGACATCTGAAAAAGACAGTCTGTAACCCCAAAAAAGTCATGTCTAATAAACTTAGGTCCACTTCTGCTCTTTCTTCCTCTCCTTCTTGGATCCAAATAAGCCATCTGGTCACCCTCACCCTCCTCTGTCCACCACAGCTACTTACAACATCCCACTTGCCCCTGCTCCAGGGCTGCTGGTGTCATGAATAACCAGCCTAGAGAGGTCACGGTGGACTCCCCAAGCCACGGCAAGGCCTGTGACGACTGAGAAGAATAATCTGAATCTGCATAATTTGCAAAATGAGGCATCCTTGGAAAAACATTACCCAACAGAATCAAGCAATGCTCCTGCTCAAAGGGCCCTCATGCTCTCTAGGCCACAGGTCTCCACCCCTTCTGCACCCAGGTGCCAATGAAGGAGTCAGCGTGGCTCAGTTATCACCCTGCCTGCTCTATGGTGGTGATTCCCAGGGAAGGGACGGGGGATGTGGGGGGTGTTCTTGCCTCGGTAAGTATAGGAACTTCCAGGTGACATGTGTACTATGATGATGCACCCCCAGAATATTCTGATATCCCTGCCCAGCCTATCGAGAACCTCTGATATGATCCAATATCTTCAAGGAAGATTTGAGAAAGTGAAGATTTAACAGATGTGATTTTATCTTGTCTCAAATCTTTCACAGCATCATGCAAGGTCTCCTCAACCGAGGATGTGCTATCTTCTCCTCCTTTCCTTCTGTCTCCAGAGAACTCATGAGCAGTCAGCTAAACAGAGATGCAGATACAGATACATGGCCACACATCCATGTTTAATGGGTATAGTGTAGAAAGATATTATCGTTATTGTTTAGTCACTCTTTGTCATGTCCAACTCTTTGCGACCCCATGGACTGTAGCCCACTAGGCTCCTCTGTCCATGGGATTCTCCAGGTAAGAATACTAGAGTGGGTTGCCATTTCCTTTTCAAATACTACTTATACATGTAAGAAAATAGATGAAGAGTCAAGCAAAACCTACAAATTTGGTAACTTCTTACTCTCTAGATATTCTGAACACATCCAAGAAATTTAAACAGATATGACAGCATATGATCTTAAAGAAGGGAACTAAATACAGTATTATGGAATAGTGAAAACCAAGGCAATTGTTTTCTTGATGTTTTCAGACTCTTAACTAAGACCTAAATAGTTTAATTCTATCAGCTAAATTGGAGAAGGAAATGGCAACCCACTCTAGTACTCTTGCCTGGAGAATCTCAGATACGGGTAAGCCTGGTGGGCTGCCATCTATGGGGTCGCACAGAGTCGGACATGGCTGAAGCGACTTAGCAACAGCAGCAGCAGCAGCAACTAAGACCTAAACAGCTTAATTCTATCAGCTAAATTGGAGAAGGCAAGAGCACCCCACTCTAGTACTCTTGCCTGGAAAATCCCATGGGTGGAGGAGCCTGGTAGGCTACAGTCCGTGGGGTCGCTAAGAGTCGGACACGACTGAGCTGCTTCACTTTCTTTTTTCACCTTCATGCATTGAAGAAGGAAATGGCAACCCACTCCAGTGTTCTTGCCTGGAGAATCCTAGGGATGGGGAGCGTGGTGGGCTGCTGTCTATGGGGTCGCACAGAGTCAGACACAACTGAAGCAACTTAGCAGCAAGCAGCTAAATTTAACCCGTTAACTTTTTATTTTTAAAATTTAGTTTACAATCTTTTATTCATGCCAAGTCTTTGAAACGGATGTGATTTTTACATATACAGCTCATAGCAATTCAAAATTCAGGGGCATAGGGATCTATTACATATCTATCTATCTACCTTACAGTAATGAAATGGTTAAAATGGTGCATTCTTTTTAAACTAGTGATTTTTATAGTTCTTTATGGTGGCACTAGTAGTAAAGAACTCATCTGCCAATGCAGGAGACATAAGAGATGCAGGTTTGATCCCTGGGTCACAAAGATCTCCTGGAGGAGGGCATGCAACCCACTCCCGTATTCTTGCCTGGAGAATCCCATGGACAGAGGAACCTGGAGGACTATGGTCCATAGGGTCACAAACAGTTGGACACAACTGAAAGGACTTAGCGTGCGTGCATACCATGGAAAAGGGAGTGATCAGTCAAATTTAAAACAATCAATATCTGAAGAGCCAAAGCCTTTTAAGAAACGACTAGCATAAAAGCTTCCTGTCCTATAAAGTCCAATTTCAAGGTCGACCAAGCAATTTCAGACTCTGTCTTGAACAACAAATTCTAAATAATAATCCTGTGCCCTGGGAAACAGAGGCTGCCAAGGAGGCGGTGACGTCTTATTGCGGCAATCACTGGGGGAAGACGGGGGTGGGGGCGGCACACCAGGCTTGTGAAAGTCAGCCCCGTTCCCCACCACTGCTCCTAACAAGAACTGAAAACAACCAGCCACACATGCACAAGTTTCATGTAGGATAAAAAAAATATATCATTTAAAGACTCACCAAATTCATCACATATGCTCTCATTTTCTATGAGAGTCGGGTGGTCGAAGGTGTCCCGACAGTACAGGATCTGAGGGTTCTTGCTGACCACTGCGATGCCCCCCAGGGCTAATGCAAACTGGTCTGTGAGAATGGAAGATGGCTTATCCTGGATGCGTTTCAGCATGGAGCGGTAGCGGCAGTACTGAGGGTAGCTGAGAACGATCACATTCGTTTCTTCCTCGTCCTCCCCTAGACAATCGAGAAAACACTTCCGTCACTTTCTTCCCTCCAACAAAGAACTGTGGCACCCATGGCATCATTTCAAGGCTCACCTCTGGTTTTGTATTAAAAATATAGTCTTCAGCAAGATTCTTATATTGGTTCATCTTTAGCACAGTCTGGCTGATGCCAGCATCCTCTCAGTCCCATTACTCATCCAGCTCCATGAAAAAGCCTCAGGAACCGATAAAGAAAGAACGAGTTGGACCCATAACCCCATAGACAGACTGAAGAAGGTTTAGGTCCCTGGCAAGCAGCAGAACCAGAAAACTGTTTTGAAAGAATCTGATGTGCATAAAAATATTTTATTTATAATTAATATCATTATTTTATCAATAGGAAAATTCAGAATTTTGTTGAGCTTCTTTGTATTTCTTTCTACAGTTTTGTGTTGCTTTTATTTTGGATTATATAATCCTTTAGTGCTTGAAGCCTTCTAAAGGCCATCTGGCCCAAGAGAGATATCCATGGGTCTCCAGAACATCATCACCTGCTCTGCTGGTTGTTAGTGCTGTTCAGTGAATATATCTTGCTCCCCTTATGGTCCTGTGGAAAGACCACCCATTGAAGACAAGTGGCCATGTGACTGGTTATGGCCAGTGAAATATGGCAGAAGTGGGTGGGACCTTTAAGAGCCAGAGTGCAGCTAACCACACTGTCTCCCTCCCTTCGTTCCGGACATCTGTAATGGTTCAGGTAGTGGCTACTCAGCCAGTTTTGGTCTTGAGTGAGGATAACATGGAATAAAGCACCTGGTTGGTCCTAAATGGATGCACAACATAAACACTTGTTGTTTCAAGTGGAGTCTGATTTGGAGGTTGTTTTTTGTAGTGTGATCTATCTCAGTGTGATTGATACATCCACCTTCTCCACCCTCCCCCGACCCATACCCCCCATCTTCTAATGTTCCTCAAATCCATCTGGTAACTTGGCACAATTCAGAGACCCACACCGAGAGGACTCCCCAAGCATCCTTGTGAGAGCTCCATCAGAACCAACTTAACTCAGGAGAACATTTCAGCAACTTTAATGAAGCTCTCTCTTATAACGATCTTAATGCTTATTTACATGTCACCATATTTACAAAAACCAGATTCTGCATGGATTAATTTTTCTTTCATCTTAAGCTTGAGAAATGGCAACCTCCCCCTCCCCTTTGGTATCCTGCCATCTGCACAATGTCAAGCTGAATTTGGGCTCCATGACCCGGTTTGCCATCACTCTCTATAACCACACCATCAGGGCGTTCGCAAGCAATTCCCAGATATGTCACTTGCTTATCCAAAGGGAAAACACTCAATATTTCGAGCCTTTACCATGCTGCAGGGAATTGCACAAAACAGTTGTTAAGGATACCAACATTATCATGGCCATCTGGCAACCAGTGGGAGACGAATGAGGAAGGACAGAACATAATGATGGAACATAACCAGTACCAATGGAAGGTGCGCATGTGACCTTTTCAGATAGGAGGCCAATACCCAGATGTATTTCTAATTATGTTCACTTAGTTCCTCAGGCTGGAGGCTTCTTCCAGAATGGAGATGTTTAGCTGCTTTCAAGATGACATCTTTTAACAGTTTATGTTGCTTAGACTCCTGCCTGGTTTGTGGGTAGCCACTTCATCAGCTGGCACACTTAATTAAATGGAAATATGTTTACACTGAAGGCAAGTCCCCAATGAAAAATAGTTTGAAGATGCTGATACATGTCCCAAGGCATGCCCACTTGAGATTTCTACAGTGGACCAAGACACTAGCTCAAATTTGTGCTTTCTATAACGTGAAAAAAAGTGTTAGTGAAAATATTTATGAAAACATCTTCAGAATTCCAGAGTGTGTGAGTACTCTTTGAAGAACCAGCCTCTAATGTGTCAACTGCATTATTGCACTCTATTTGTCCAAGATGACCAAGATTTGTCCAAGATCATCTAAGATGACAGTCAGGGAGTATAACCATGAACCCCCAGGATTTATTTCAGCATGCTCAGCCCCTAACACCATCTCTGGTACATAGTAAAACCATAAAGATGCCTGATGATTTCACTACTGTGATGGGAGTGGTGGTGTATGTGTGGGGGGGATGGGGGCTGTACTAGTGTCTTTACACATTCTTGAAATGGAGACAGTCATACTTCTAAGGTTGAATGATGCGGGAAAAAGTGGATGTTTCAGAGTCGGTTTTATAGCAGAAGATGTCACCTGGACTCTTGGGACCACTTCAGCTCCTTCCTATTCCTTCATTCTCCATGAGGATGCCATCTCTGGGTTCTTCTTAATTATCTCTTCTGGATGAAATCAGTTCCTGGCTATGTTCTGTGCTTAGAAATGACTTATTTTTTTAACTCCCTCATCCTTGAAACATGTGTCTCTATTTCTTCACACAGTCTATAAAACACTAACCAAACCTTGAGTTCTTTTCTTTCTATTGGAAGGAAAAAAAGCAAATTTCCTCTGATCCCAAGTCATGGAAACACATGCTATGAACGATGTCCATTCATTCTGGAGATAGCGTCTCTAAGAATGTTCTGGGACTGCCCATATCAGAATCATACAGGAAAATGCAGGAAGCCAGAGAACCTTAAGAACCTCTGATTCAGAATGTCTAAGGCAGTGGCCCAGAAATTTATTATATCTCTGACAAGTTCCCAGATAGTTCATGTACATTAAAATATGAAAACACCACCTGAGTTTAGCTTTTTTGCATAGACTTACAATGATTTACTCGGTTGGGTTTTGATCTTTCTCTCCATACACACACACACACACACACACACACACACACACACACACACACACACACACACACACACACTCTTTTCTATTTTCAGGTTATGTTTCTGTCCAAAACCCCACTGTACCTGAAACAATATGGGACCAAATTCCCTTCTCCTTGCCACTTTACTAACATTGTTACACATATCACAGAAGACAGTGAATGTAAAAAAGCACTCTTAAACAAAAATATGAGGAACTGCTTTTCTGCTTAGAAAGCAGAGCAAAAATATTACTGCGATGGCTGGTGCTAATAAAACATTAAAATTTACAAAGGCCTTTCACACAACATATCTTTTTTTGCTGTTTCTCACAACAATGCTATTAGTGCCATGACACCTTGTTAATATTCCCTTAGAGATGGGAAAGTCCAGATTCAGACTCTATAGAGGTGCGACTATAACTCAGCTTTTAAACTTCAAGTTTGATGAGCTTTTCATTATGACAAAATGTCAATAATAACATTATCCTTAGGGTAACATCTTGATTTCTTTTCCTATATGGGTGTGACTGAAGTAAATTATCTTTCCTTTGACATGTTGTTGTTGTTGAAGGGATTTAACTAATTTACAACATTAGGAGTGAGGATGGTGGTCTTTGATCAAATGAAATAGGAGACCTCTGTTTTATCCACAACTGTGGAATTCAGCCTGTTCTAAGTTAGAATTCTTCTACTCTGGTTAAGTTAGTGTTATTTTCCAATACCTCAAGTCCCATTGTAACAATTTAACAATGTTGACACACCTTCATGTTTATCAACTTTTCACTTTCTATCTACGTGATAGGAAGTCAAGCCAACTCTTAGGTTGTGCAAGCCTAGAATCCCTACCCCTGGCTGAGAGGTTAGCACAGCTGGGACCCGGTCTAATGTGGCAGTGCTTACTGATTTAAAAAAAAAAATCATTATAATTTTGTTGTATATGAACAGAACCATCTATTTGGAGCAGAATTTCAAAACTGTTTGGACAGGGGCAAATTTCCAACCTTACAATGCGATGTTCCCAGAGGAGCTGGCTTTAATGTTTACAAAAAGCAGAAGCAGCCCATGAGACCCTGAGGACTCCTGTGCAGAGGTGAACAAGCATTCTAGGTGAGAGTCAAGATAAGATCCAGGGCAAAGGTGAGATCTGGAAGAACCAACGATTCATCTAGGTCAAAGTTTCATTGCGTGAAGATACCATGAGTCTCTTCTTTGTGGTTTAGGCAAAGGTTTCATGAACTGGAGAAACTTTTTTTTTTCAAGGCTAAGTGTGGTCACTTTACTATGAAAGGTGAATATAAAACTATGGGTTTGGAAGTGCTTTCCAAGTCCAAAATTCTATGATCCTGTAACTCCCTCCTAAGCCTTTGCATTAAATTAAGTTCTTCCTGACACAGCTACAAAAAAGTAAATTGTTCAACAGCTGTCATATTTTATTTTGCCCTAGTACGCTAAGAAACAGATAAAGCCAAACAATCCTTTTAAGAATTCTTTAAATTCCTCAGTTACTTCCTACCTCCTATGCATTTCATATACACATAAACAAACACTCCTATACAAAGTTACGCATGATACTGACAATAAGAGCTGACAATAAGGCTGTGTAGGACATTTCCCCCTTTCCAATTCATAATAGGTTTAGCAGATAAATTTAAGAATGAATAAAGAGTGGATAAATTGCACATTTGTTTAACAAAAGACAAACAAAGTGTTCCTGGAACAAAGATTATCTTTCAGCCACACCCACATAGGGAAAGAAATCAAAGTATTACCCTAAGGAATCTTTCTCTAACACACACTAGTTGGCTGCAGTTGGTTGGGTTATATATACATTATTTGATTTCTGTCAACAGAAAATGACCAGCAATAAATTAATGGTACCAAAGACTGAAATTTCAGACCATAATTATGATGTTCTATTAAAATGCCATCCCATTCCTCAAGTACCCCTCCACCAAAAAAAAAAAAAAGAGTATGCTTATGAGTATGCCTATTTTAAAATGAAATATTCAAAGGGAATGAGTCCCTAAATTACTCAACCTCATTTCAACTTCAATGAAAAGAACTTCGCCTTTTAAAAGTTAATACCTAAAAGTACACTGCTTGTAATGCTCAACCAAAATTACTCTAATCCTGCGCTTATATCATAATTACACGTTTTGTTAACCTCTCTCAATGTCAATTTTTCACTTATTTATATATTTTCAAAGTCCAAAACAGAATTCCACTGAGAAACTATAATTATAACGTGAGACTCCACCCAAGCTTTTCAAACAGTAACTGTATACCATTGCTTTAATCCTCAGCATTGGGCTGGGGGTGGGAAGAAGGTGGGGGGAGAGGGTAAGAGCCCGCATTCATTCTGAATAGCATGTTGCTCAAGTCGTCTTTGTAAAAAGAGAGATGCATGAAATAGCAAACACAATGAATTAATGGAGCATTGACTTTCAAATATCCATAATGCTATTTTTTAAAACAGATAATGGTGGCCAAATGCACAGAAGGCTGAAAACATAAATTCCGGAGGAGAAATTTGCTTTTATCTCTTACACAACAATTTAGAAATGTAACTTTCTTTTTCATTTTAGGGGGAGGAGAGAAGGCTTGTTTCGGAAACATCACACTAGTATGCTTACTGAAAACCACTATAATCTACTTCTAACATCACAGTAAGCTTAAAAAAAAAAAAAAAAAAAGCTTAAAAAACCCTCGCACCAGGATTTTATAGAGCCTGGTGGAAAAAGTATGCATGTTCTTTCCTGCACCTAATTACCTCAAGTGAAAAATCTGCCAAGTATTTTGCCCTTTAGTTCTCTTAATCGTATTAGGGCAAATGCATTTGGATGCCAATAGAAACAAACATTTAAAGATTTTCACTTAAAAGATTCCAAATATGTATGAAGGTTATGTTTGAGACACAATGTCCCTAGTCCTTCAAGGATAATATACGGTGTTCTTTTTTTTGTTCCCCAAGCAAATATGAATTTGCTCATGTTATAAAACTTGATGTCTAGTTTTCAGACAATTTAAGTAAAATAAATGTCAATATGAGAGGCTCTTACAAAGATTTATGTTTCTTTCTGTTACTTTATTACATTAGGCATTCCTTTCTCAAAGCTTTATACTTTTCACTGTGCTCCTAGCAACAACCAACGGCAAAGCATCAACTTTATATACCTGGCACTGTTCCAATTCTTACTGCTATTGACAATTATATTGAAGTTTCCACTTAATTGCTGCTCTGTTGTGACACTGAATATTTGTCATAATTAGGCATTTCCTATTTTCCATCCATTCATTTTTGATTATTACTGAAAATGAATTTTTTTTTATTCCAGAAAACCTAAGCATGAAAATTCTACAGATAAGAGTAGCTACAGCTGTTACTATCATTACCAACATTGTAACATGCAGCAAAAAAAAAAAAAAAAAAAAAAAAAAGGCATATAATTTCTCGGAAGGTAATTTTCCTTTCAGTCTAAGTGCTCTTATTCATCTTACAGTTACTCAATGATTTCCTGTTCTAATTACAGGACATTATACAGAAAGACATTTGTAAAAGGAAAATGCAGCAGTGCCTATGACTACATAGCCTGACTGGTTGAAAGTGTTTAAAATTCAAAGCTGTACGTCAACTTTATCAATTTCTGATTACAACCTGTATAAATGTGTAATGTGTGTCCCTACATCTCTCATAAGGCAGTCAATTTAGGACCCAAACTTACTGCACATCAAAGGGGAAAATACAGTTACAGTTAAACTGATGTTGAAGAGTTAGGGTGCGGAAAGATCAGTTGTTTTTTTTTTTCTTTTCCCTCATCAAAGCTGTTAAATTGGAGGCATGCCAAGACAAGGAGTGGAAAATATTAATGATAAAAATAAATTAAATGCCTGATTAAAAGGGAGAGAGAACAAGATTCCATCCGGAATAGAAATGAAAATGCCACAAACTATTTCATAAAAACAGACTGTGACGTAAATTGCACATCAGTATTGCACTGTTGTGGTTATTTTGAGAAATGGTTTGTACTGTAAGTCAGCTGGTGCTGCCCCACCCTTAATGGTTTTGTAATTCTCTACACAGTAAGCAAGTGGGGCAGCCCTCAGATCGCTAAGACAGAAAACAGACCTAGCCAAACAGAACTGACAATAAAAAGATAATGTCCTTTTAACATAACAGAACAAGAAGATTGGCTTTATTAACTAAAAAAAAAAAACTATTTTAAATGGTCCCCAGCTTGCCATTTGTTTTGATAAATGGAAAGACAGATCTTCCCAGGATAGGCAACAAAAACATCACTTTAGAACTTAAAAAATGTGGGAAAATATGCCAGTTCAGGGTTGCAAACAGAACAAAGAATATTTCAAACACAAAAACCCAGGATTTTAACCAGCTGTTTCTAAAAGCAAACCACTTCAAATGGATGGCCACACAAATATAAAAATATGTGTTAATATGTTAATATCAGCTTTTGCCCTACTATTACTTCATCACCCAAAAAAGAAAACAACAGAAAGCTAAACTAAAACCAAGCATGCCATCATTTCGAGGAACAAATGAACCCACGGGGATGCAAAGCCAGCCTCCACCACCAAGCATCCACCAAGCAGTCACTGAATTCTAAGCCACATTTAAAAGCCTCATTAGATTTCTTCTTGAGAATTATGCGTGTGATACCCACATGGTTCATCTCAGACATTTAAAGGTCACACAAGACAGGGATTATGCAGCAGGTGTATCTACTGGTGAGATCACATGCCTAGACAGACCTGTAGGTAAAAGTGGTGACCACATCTGGGGTGTAATTCTAAGGGAACTGACCTGCCTTGACCTGCCTCCTGTTCACAGGGTTAACTGTTTAGCTGCAAGTCAGCTATTTATTCTTAGTGACTGTCAGTGTCTGAAGAAGAGAATATAAAGAGCCCAGGAGACCACATAGGACCCAGAGCTTGGACAAAATTTCTCCTACTCTAAAATTGTGCCAAAAGTTTTCTCAGAGATTAATTTATGCATTTATTTATTTACTAGTGACTCAAGCAAGGCTATTATATTGGATTGGAACTTAGTTTAAGTCAACCCTCTCTTGGTTTACAGGAAGCTACTTTTAAGATTCAGTTAGCTCCTCTGGTTACCATGACAAAGCTGTTATAAGAGAGGGAAACCAGACCATCATTAGCACAATTGATCTTAAAAAAATAGCTACACAACTTTTTATTTTTCAGTTTTTAGTTTATGTCTGCTGTCATTCCAAGAACCATAATACCATTACTGCAGCTGCCTTGTAGGCCTTTGACATTTGAGAGACCCTCCTGAACCCCCAAACTTATGAATAAACCTAACTAAAGTGAGATGCTGGACAGATCAATAGCTAAATGATTTAACTTCCACACATTAGGCTCTTAGCATGTAAGATGTGAATTTGTGCCTTAACAAAATGACTAATCACTATTTGTCCTGACTTTCATGGATGTGATTATTTCATAAGCAGTCAACACTGATCAGGCTAAATCTCATCATTTCCCACATGGTTTATATCTGGGGGGAAAAGTCTGTGTATGGAGTACTAATCCTAAAGGAAATCAGTCCTGAATATTCATTGGAAGGACTGATGCTGAAGCTGAAACTCCAATACTTTGGCCACCTGATGTGAAGAACTGACGCATTGGAAAAGACCCTGATGCTGGGAAAGATAGAAGGCAGGAGGAGAAGGGGACAACAGAGGATGAGATGGCTGAATGGCGACACTGACTCGATGAATATGAGTTTGAATAAGCTCTGGAAGCTGGTGATGGACAACGAAGCCTGGCGTGCTGCAGTCCATTCGGCTGCAAAGAGTCAGACATGACTGAGCAACTGAACCGAAATGAACTCATGAAGCACTAAACACCAAAAACTGTAAATTGATTCATGTTGATTACCTAATACCTACCATTTTGAAGCCCCATTCTATACATATATACATACATACACATGTGTATGTGTGTGTTTATATATACTTTATAATAGAACATATATCTGGAAAAAATAACATCACAGTATGGCTACTTTCATTAAAACTCTGTGGTCATTAAACATAATAAAATCAAATAACATTTAAGATCTTGCAAAGATGCTTCTGTTAGAGTCAGTGAAAATAAGAAAGGTATGAAATAATATGTTCAACCTCTTGCCTTTTGTTTAATAGCATTATTGAGATAGAAGTCACATAACACATAATTCATTCATTTAAAATGTACAAGCTCTCAGTATATTTAATTTTGCATCTATCACTATAATTAAATTTATAACATTTTCATTTTCCCAAAAGAACCCCTGTATCCCCTCATTCCACATCTCATTGCCCCTCATCAATTCTAGGCAACTACTAACCTACTTTCTACCTCTATAAATTTGCCTATTCTGGACATTTAATATAAATGGATTCACACAATATGTAGTCCTTTATAACAGCTTCTATCACTTAGCATAATGTTTTCAAGGTTCATACATATTGTAGAGTATATCACTATTTCAAGGCTTCCCAGGTAAAGAATCTGCCTGCAGTACAGGAGATGTGAGTTCAGTTCCTGGGTTGGGAAGATCCCCTGGAGAAGGAAATGGCAACCTACTCCAATATTTTTGCCTGGGAAGTCCCATGGACAGAGGAATCTGGTGGGCTACAGTCCTTGGGTTGCAAAAGAGTGGGACACAACTGAGCAACTAAACAACAATCAGCATTTCATTTCTTTTTATTCTTAATAATATTCCATTGTATGGATATATCACATTTTATCTATCCATTCCATCAAGTGATGAGACATTTGGATTATTTCCACTCTTTGGCTATTAAGGATAATGCTGCTATCAACATCTGTGTAAAGTTTTTGTGTGGGTATATGTTTTCATTTTTCTTGTGTATGTATACCTAGGAATAAAACTGACAGGTCATATGGTAATTCTACGTTTGCCCTTTTAAAGAACTACCAGACTGTAACTGTTTTCCAGTGTGGCTACACCATTTCACATTCTCTTCAACAGTGTATGAGGTTTCTGATATGTCCACATCTTTTCTAGCACTTGCTATTATTTGTCATTATTTGTCTTTTTGACAGCCATCCTGTACGCTGTGAAGAGATATCCCATGTTGTCTTGTCTAATGCCTAAAAATCATTAACAGTGGGTACACCTAGATTGTGACATTATCTGGGATTCTTATTTTCTTTGTTTGTCTGCATTTTAATGTGCAACTTTTTTTTTTTTTTTAAGATGTGGACACCTGGCAAAGTGTGTTAGCCACTCAGTTGTATCTGACTCTTTGCGACCCCACTGACTGTAGCCTGCCAGGCTCCTCTGTCCATGGAATTCTCCAGGCAGGAATACTGGAGTGGGTAGCCATTCCCTTCTCCAGGGGATCTTCTGAACCCCAGGTCTCCTGTATTGCAGGCAGATTCTTTACCATCTGAGCCACCAGGGAAGCACAGGAACATCTGGCAAATTTATATGGAATTTCAAGAGATCTCAAGTAGTTACTTTTAAGGAAGAACAAAACTGGAGGACTTACACTGTCCTATTTCAAAACTTACTAAAAAGCTACAGCAATCAAAGCAGTGTGGTACCGGCATAAGGTTCAAATGTGATCCAACAGAATAAAGAATCCAGAAATAAACTTATAAATCTTTTGACAGGGTGCCAAGACTATTCAATGGGAAAAGACAGTTTTTTTCAACAAATGATGTGGGTGAAAACTAAGTATTGATAGGAAAAGAATGCATTTGACCCTTACCTCACACCACATACAACTAACTCAAAATTTATCAAAGACTCAAATTTAAGAGTTAAGACTACAAAACACAGGAGGAAATCTTCATAACCTTGGATTTCACAATGTCCTCTTAAGCATAACACCAAAAGTGTAGGCAAGAAGAACAAAAAATAAACTGGACTTCTTCAAAATTTAAAACTGTTGTGTACCAAAGGACACTATCAAAAAAGTGAAAAGACAACCCACAGGACAGGAGAAAATTTTTGCAAATCATATAGTAAATGAAGAATTAAAATACAGAAAACAAATAGCTCTTAAAACAGCAAAAAGGGAAACAATTCCATTTAAAATAGATATTTCTCCAGAGAAGTTATACAAATGGCACATGAAAAATTACTAATATCATTACTAACAAAATGCAAACCAAAATCATAGATACTACTTCATACCTATTAGCAATACTATTATTACTTAAAACATAAACAAAAACAAAAACAATAAACTCCAAATGCTGGCGAGGATGTTGAAAAACCGGAACCCTGATACTTTGCTGGTGAAAATGTAAAATAACGACAGTGAAAAACAGTCTGGAAGTTCCTTAAAAAGTTACATATTGAATGATCCTACGACCTAGTAATTCCACTCCTAGGTATATATTCCAAAGAATTAAAAACAAGAACTCAAACAGATACCTGTACATCAACATTAACAGCAGCATTAATTACGAGAGCCAAAAAGTAGAAACTCAAGTGTCCAGCAACAGATAAACAGTGTGGTTATGCATGCAATGGAGTATTATTTAGCCATAAAAAGGAATGACGTTCTGATACATGCAACAATGAATGAATTTTGAAAACATTATGCTAAGTAAAATAAGCCAGACAAAGGCAAGATAATGTATGATTCTATTTCATATGAAGTATCTAGAATAGGCCAGTTCTGACAGAGGGTAGAATAGAGGTTTCCAGGGGCTGGGGCTAGGGCCAGAGGCCGGGGATGGGGAGTTACTGCTTAGTGGGTACAGAGTTTCTGTTTAGGATGATGAAGAAGCTGGAACTAGACGGTGGTAATGGTTGTACAACACCAGGAATGCACTTGGCGTCACTGAATTTTACATTTAAAAATGGTTACAGTGGTAAATGTTATATGCATACATTTTATGCAGGTTTTTTTAAAAGGAGGACTACATGGCAAGGGTTATATTTTCTTCCTGGATGCACTCTTCATTGCTTCTTGAAAGGAAAAGAGGTGTCTCTCCAACCAGTAACTGAACTATCAACTCCTGGAGGGCACAGTCAGGGTCCTAATTTCTTGTTATCCCTCCTAGATCTCTGAAGGGCCATTGAAAAATGTCAACTGTCTATAGACAGTATTGCAGTTAATATCTGAACGTCTGGTCAACAAGTAAGAGCTGTCATATGTCATTAGTTCACTCTAAGCTCTGGACCAGCAGCTCTTCCCAAAAGGCTGAAAGAACCTAGAGAAAGTTACCCTCCCAACTGTGCTGCACCCACTGCCCTTTTAGATGATGGGGCCTGAGTTTAGGTGGTCATCTCATCCTTCGACTTTTTAAGAGATAACTTCACCACTGAGGGGTGTGTGGACCACCCTCAAAGAGCCGAGCCATCTCCACACAGCTGCACTGACCCCTTGGAGTTCACATCCTCAGGTGACAAGAAACACCTGGATTGTACTGTTTCCTCGTAAATCATCACAGACCTTCTGGAGTGGCTTAATGGGGAGGGTAAAATGCCTTTCTCCTACCACTGCTGCTGCTGCTAAGTCACTTCAGTCGTGTCCGACTCTGTGCGACCCCATAGACAGCAGCCCACCAGGCTCCCTGCCCCTTGGATTCTCCAGGCAGGAACACTGGAGTGGGTTGCCATTTCCTTCTCCAGTGCATGAAAGTGAAAAGTGAAAGGGAAGTCTCTCAGTCGAGTCCAACTCTTGGCGACCCCATGGACTGCAGCCCACCAGGCTCCTCTGTCCATGGGATTTTCCAGGCAAGAGTACTGCAGTGGGGTGCCATTGCCTTCTCTGTCTCCTTTCATCTTAAATCAGAGGTCTTCAAACTGGTGAACCCCTGGACCCAGAGGGTCCAGGAAGGCTTTCCTAGGAGCATCTACACAGGTACGGGACACATGCTCAAGACATGTTTCACTCCCTACTCCATTCATTTCCCAACAGAGAGCCTGCGCTCAACACAGCCAACCTCCTTTTCCATCTGCTATGCCATCTTACGACCACTGAAGAGATCAATCAAAATACTGGTTTTGGAGAAGCCTACTTTATTGATATATTAAAGCACAGTAAACTGTAGGTTTTGACCCCCCCCCCCTTTACACATATTTCCATTAAAGGAGAAGCTTGGCAGTAGAAATAGAGTACCTTGGCCTGCATTAAGATGCTCTGAATTCAGAAAAGCCAGAGCAATAAAGGTTAATGGTGCTGATCCCTTTAAAATACAGCTGGAATGTTCTACGAGGCTACCAGATTTTTAAAAATAATCTAGACAAAAACCTAAGGATAAAAACTTACATGATTCATATTGGAACTGTTGTACTTTAATAAACATAGACTTTATTATTTAAGATTTCATCAAATTATATATAATATTTATTCTAATTATAGTCAGTCACCATCTTATTCCATCCCATATCATGTTTAACACTTTCTTTGCCTGTTAACAAAAAATTCATTCAAATTTATGATAAAAAATATTAAATGCCTACTCAAAATTGAGAAAAGACATGATTTCTGAAAGCTCTTTTAGAGCAGCACTATTCAATAGAAACATTGTGAGCCAAATATGTAATTAAACATTAAAAAGTAATAAAGCAGGTGAAATTAATTTTGATGGTCTATTTTTATCTGTTTCAGCACTAGTCTTTTACTATTAAAAGTAATAATTCAATGAATATTTTGTCTCTCCCCTTTATTGATATAATTGATGTATAACAACTTAAGCTATACAACATAACAACTTGATATATATATATATATATATATACACATGCATGTGTATATATATATATATATATATATAATGAGAATACTTTGTCTTAGGTCATAGTGTAAATTCAAATTTTTTTAGGGTACATTTTAAAAATTAGTTTATCTAACTCAATACATCAAAACCAGTATTTCAACATGAGCAATGCAAAGAATTACTAATGAGATATTCTACATCATTTTTTCAAATTAAGTTTTAAAAATCTGTATTTTACATTTGCAGCATCTCAACTAGGACAAGTCACATTTCGGGGCTTTGCAGCCACATGGAGCTTGTAGCTGATATTGGACGGCAGAGCTTTAGAGAGTCCACCAGGAAGGAAACCTGAAGACCGCTATGTCAGACACCTTGGACCTAAAAAGGCAGCTGGGATGACTGGCCTATTCTGGGCACTTGGCACAATCCCCACAGTGCCTTTCAGTCCCGGACTCTGGGATCCCACCATCTTAAGAAAAAAGGATCAGAAACCCAACTGGGAGAAGAGAACAAAACAGGAAGAAAAGCCATTTCTGTGACTGTTATTTCATTGTTCTAATAACCAAAACCCCAATGAAGGCCAGAGATCGCAAGCAACTCTGTGTCGTTATTTTAATAGAGATCCTCACTTGCCACCCTTCGTTTTCGGTGAATGATAAAAAGCAAATCAAAGTTAAAAAAACATTAAAGCTTCAACTACAAAACCCAGCAAGAGCCCTCTCTTCCGGGTTCCGTCTATTCTCCTGCTGACGAGCTACAAGTTTCCCGGCACCATGTCCACAGACTGTCTGTTCTGTGTCCTGTCACAATACCAGGAGAACACTGGTTGTTCAGAATGGGTATATTTTTTTATCTTTTTTTTCCTCCTAGTGTGCACAATACAAAAATTAGTTTAACATCTGAAAGAATGAAATACTTCTAAAACCTAATGGAAACTGAAGCTGCTATTCAATCTCACAGCAATGCAGTCACATAAAAACTCTGGTACCTTCTAACGTGCTCTCCCACAGCACACTGAGGGGGAACATCATTGCAAGGCACTGATGTGGATATGCTCTGCTTTACTTCCTTTTGTACAGGGTTAGTAGTGAGTATACCAATGGAAGACTTCAGGAGGAAGAATCTGGTTTATTCACATTTCCCATAATCCTTGTCATCCACTGAAAATCATTTCCACTGCAAATGTCTTCCTTTCCCTGAGTTATAATATCCAAACAGACTTCCGTTTTCTCATAAAAGACACAATAAACAAATTGCTGGTGACTAATATATTAATTCCAGTAATAATTCTGTGGTTTCATACATGAGTTGCTGGTCCTACCGATCTCTGTTCTGGGCACCTGTTGGGTGTTTCTGTGATATGGTTTATGGTAGAGGATGGGCTGCCAAATCCAGTCTGAAGCCAGTTTGTGTGAACAAAGTTTTATTGCAACACAGTCATGCCTATTCACTGATACACTGCACACAGCTGCTGTCATGCTATAGCGGTGGATTTGTGTAGCAGAAGAGACCTTACGGCCCGCCAGTCTGAAAAACTTACTCTTTGCCTCTGTGAACCTCTGCTCTGGATAATGGATGATTGTTTCCAGAAACTTGTTACTTGGATCACTGACATCACCTTAGTTCCTAAGATGCAGTTACTCTGACACTACACTGACCTTATTTGTTCATGTTGGGCTCCTCTTTCTGGTCCATGGGATCTTTGGAGGTCAGGAAATGGGTAGAAGTTCCACCCATTTAACCATGTCCTAACATCACAGAGAAGTGAAGCACATGGTAGGCTTCCAATTCATGTTCATTTCGATTAATTAATTAATGTTTTCTGGTTAGTCACCATTTGGCGTCCCCTACTTATACCCTACTCCCAGATTCATTTCCCAGTCCCTCTGTCTCGCTGTGTGACCCCTGAAGGTTGTATCACAGGTCTCCCTTGCACCCTGGCTTTTGCTTAGTTGAGCAGATGGAAGACACAGCAGGAGATCAGGTGGAGGAAAAGAGAGAAGTTGGGCTATTTCTCCCCCGCTGCCCTCCGCTTCAACACCACAGTTCTGGCTGTGGCTTCAGGCCTGCACCACGGTAGGTCCCTCGTGATTCGCGCTTCCACCAAAACCCCTCTTGATTCCTCTGTATAGCCCCTGGGTACCTCAACTGTCCCTCTTGGTTCTTTTTGCCCTAACCACACCTCTATAAATCTTCTCAATTAACTCTCTCCAACTGAATCCTCAGAGGAAATCTGTTTTTTTCCCTTAACCTGGAGAGAGATTCCTCCATGGTTCTCATTTGGCAAGTGGTAGGATGTTCCCACAGAGAAAGGAAAGGCTACCCACTCCAGTATCCTTGCCTGGAGAACCCCATGGACAGAGGAGCCTGGTGGGCTACAGTCCATAGGGTCACAAAGCAATTTAGCTTTAGGTCAAGACTGAAGCAATTTAGCACACACAGAATGTCCCCATTCTCAGAGGTTAAATGAAACCCAAGAAAGGGCATGTGTCCTGTGAGTGACTGCATTAGGATCACTGAGGGGTGTGTTAAAATAAAGATTCCCGGGGGCCCCCTCCTGCCATGCTGAACAAGGACGCCTGAGCTGTGTCTCTGTATCTGGGCTTTGTAACAGCTACTCCTGTGGTTGCCACACCCCCATTGAAAGAGATGAAGACACTCAGGTGTTGGGGCAGGACGGAAATATGAAACAGAAAATCAATTTGAAGCAACTATAGTGTACCTGAAAAGTCCTGAAGTCAGGTGTATAAATACAGAACTATTAAGCCGAAAAGGAGGTGAGAGCTCACTATCAGAAGGTCAGAGGGACTGGTAATGTTTACCACAGGAATTACCCACTTCTGTTGATAATACAGGTTTCCCAGGCAGCACATTGGTAAAAGAATCCACCTGCCCATGCAGGAGATGCAAGAGACACCTGTTTGATCCCTGGGTGGGGAAGATCCCGGAATGGCTACCCAATCCAGTATTCTTGCCTGGAGAATTCCATGGACAGAGAAGCCTGGCAGGCCATAAGCCACAGGGTCGCAAAGAGTCTGACACTAGTGAGTAACTGAGTACACACGCACACACACTTGGTAACACAGGTTAAGCCCTTTAAAGGCTACATATTTCAAAATCACATATTCCATAAGACTGGCTTCAACAGCTTGCCTACTCATGAGTACAGGAATAGCAGTGGGCAGAAAGATCAATTGCTCGGAAAGTTTAGAAACTATGAACCCCGTAGGTTCAATCATTTGTAGAATTTAACAAGGTAGAGGGTGTGAAAGACAGAGTAGCCGGGCAAGATGTTTACTAACTACTAAAGATACGATCTAGGAAATGAGCAATGATGACCTCTCAGAGACTTGGTTCCTAATCTGGAAAATGGGCATAAAAATAGTGCTTCCCAGGAGGACAGACTGAGTTGAAAAATTAAAAAGTATTGAAGCTAGGTACGTCCCTGGTGGTCCAGCGGTGAAGACTCAGTGCTCCCAGTGCTGGAGGCCGGGGTTTGATCCCTGACCAGGGAACTATTATAGATCCCACATACCACAACTAAGGGTTTGCATGCCACAACTAAAACCCAATGCAGCCGAATATATAAGTAAATATATATTTTTAACTATTGACTCTAATGTACACTCTATAGATAATCACTATTACTAGTGAAAGTCGCTCAGTTGTGTCCAGCTCTTTGCGACCCCATGGACTATACAGTCCATGGAATTCTCCAGACCAGCATACTGGAGTGGGTAGCCTTTCCCTTCTCCGGTGGATCGTCCCAACCCAGGGATCAAACCCAGGCCTCCCACGTTGCAGGCGGATTCTTTGCCAGCTGAACTACAAGGGAAGCCCAAGAATACTAAAGTGGGTAGACTATCCCTTCTCCAGCGGATCTTCCTGGCCCAGGAAATCAAACCAGGGTCTCCTGCATTGCAGGCGGATTCTTTACCAACTGAGCTATCAGCGAAGTTGCAAATCATCCCCTCACATATTCCAAAGAACACTAGCTTGTGGGGAGAAAAGGGAGCACATTCTCAAAAGTTTTATGAAAAAAGGGGTACCATAGAGTGAAAAGCATTGAATTTAACACAACTCCATAGACAGTCTCCTCAGGGCATTTGACAAGCTAAGGGGCATTTTAGCCAACAGGAGGAATTAAACTCCCTCTGCTGAATTTATTTTACCATGAAATCCTCTCACCTGCTTCCTTTCCTCCTTGCCAACACCACTCCCCTCCACCTCCCCGCCTCCTTTTTCTGGTCATTCATGGCTCCTCTCAACAAACTAGTGTTTCTCTGATCACATTTTGGGGACAGGATGGGAGTATGCACCCAAATGTTGATCATGGCAATCCCTCAAGCCCCCTTCACTCGCCTCTTGCACACACAGCCTGCTTAATGCTGTGTAATTACAAATAGTTTATCATGCATAGTGTAGTCACTCATTTGTATAACACTTTAGAATTTATAACACCCCTTCACATGCTTAGATTCGCTTAATCCTCCCAGAACCCCCCTGGAAGTCCATATGGATACACCTGTTTTATACAAGAGAACAGAAACACAACGAGGTAAATAACTCGCCCAAGGCCACCCACCTAACAGCAGGGATAGGTCATCAAGCATTAAGGGTCACTCCATCCCCATCACACTCCACCTGCCTTCTGCTTGGCCCCCAGCCTCCGAGAGGGGTTACAGCAGATTCACGGGAATCTGAGAGAAGCTCTGAGACTGTCCAGTGGGCTGATAACCTTGAAAATCCTTGTGATTTTCTGAACAAATGAGAAGCACATTTCTCATGTCAGGTTGTACTATCCAAGGAGTCTTTCCAGTCTCATGTCTCCAGGCTCAAAACAATCCCCCAAGGAAGCCTGATTTTGCCTTATTTGGAAGATAATCTTGGAAAGAGACTGCTGTTGTATAAAACACCCTTCATTGGCGCACTTCTCCACTTTTAACCCCTCAGCGAGTAAACTATTTAGGCTCAGTGAATCCAACGGCACTATTCTCTCATTAATTCTCTCACTATACTCTCCTCTCCTGTCTGGATCCCAAGACCAAGACCCACAAACCATCCCACCCTCATCGCACACATGGCTCACAACTGCACCCTCTGCAACCTGGAAAAGATAGCATTCAACACTGAAATGGCCATCCATCCACTGACTGATCTGACTCCACTTCCTGTGGATTAGGAGGAGACAATGGAGGAGGCCAGAGGTCAAAGACCTGGTGGCCTTGCCCTCAAGGGTGTGCAGCCTAGTCTACCGGGCGGCAGGCATGTGAGCAAACGCACCAGTAAGTGCTCTGACGGGTCACGGCAGAGGAGGCACACTGGTGGCCAAAGGAACATCAAGAAGGGCTTCTGGGGACCTCCCTGCTGCTCCAGCAGCCAAGACTCTGCACTCCCAACATAGGGGAACTGAGTTCCCCTGGTCAGTGAACTAGATCCCATAAGCCAAATAAATAAATGAATAAACATTAAATTTTTTTTTCACTTAGAAATGAAAAGAATAGCTTTCAAAAGAGAAAGCTTGAGCTGATGTTTGAAGAATAAATGGACACTCTCTAAAGCAGATAAAAACACCATCCCATCCTGAGCTCTTTCTATGTGGTAGTCATAAACACATCTTTCTCCTCCCCTAGACAACCCTACAGCAATTATTACTATCCCCATTTTCCAGATGAGGAGACTGATGCGTAAAATCATGAAGTGACTTGCAGCAGTGGCTCTGCTCAGGAGGCTGCACGAATGGATTTGAGCCCAGGTCTGCCTGCCATTACGGACTCAAAAGGAGAGAGTGGTGGTGGGTAAAATAGTTTCAACAAAAGGAGGCGTTTAAAAAATACAATTTGGATTCTGATCAGGTTTACAAAGAAAAAAAAAAACCCAGATACATTGGCTAGGTTGCCTACAACTTAAATGCTTCCTTTTTCATTTTTATTTCTGGGGCTTGGCTTGCCACCTTCATTGGGTAAGCCCAGCACACTCCATCCACATAGTCAAGATCGCTTTTAATCAGGAAGGGTATTATTAGTATATTCTGCCTCAACTGAAATGCAAACTCAATTTGAGTTTTTCCTCAGCTGGGACATGGACAGAGACCATCCAGATAATAGGTGTTATCGTTCATGAGGCCAAGGCAGAACCAATATGTAGCTAAATGCCATTCACAAAGCAAATTTAACAGCTCCGCTTAGCAATTCTTCAAAACCAAGATGATTTCAACAGTCTCTGAACACCAGCCAAGATGCCACCAAAGCATACTTAAATACCAGCAAATATTACATAAGATAAAAATTCCATGTTTGTCGCCTTCTTTGACTTAAAACCACCTGTCTCTCCCCTACCTTAAGACAGTGAAAGTAACTCAGTCATGTCTGACTCTTGTGACCCCCTGGACTGCAGCCTGCCAGGCTCCTTTGTCCATGGGATTCTTCAGGCAATACTGGAATGGATTGCTATTTCCTTCTCCAGGGGATCTTCCCAACCCAGGAATCGGACCCAAGTCTCCTACAATGCAGGCAGATTCTTTACGCACTGAGCTATGAGGGAAGCCCAAGACAAAGCCACTGCAATTCTTCAATTTTCAATGGGAGGAGGAAAGGAAGGGGGTTGCATGGGGAAAACAGAGCTCGGGTTTTGCCGAAAATTAGCATCCATCTTCCACCAACACTTTTTATTGGCTGTTAAGCTTTCAGGTCCTTGCTTCAAGTCCAATGGGACACTCCAAACACCCTTTCCTTGCTCCAGTAACAAACCTTGAAGCCTAGAGGACCTCTGACACCAGCTGTGCTAAGGACTGAGTCAAAGGCACACGTGAACAGCATCTGAAAAAGCCTCAGTACTTGAAAGCCAGGTCAGAAGCCCTGAGATTCATCAGTCTTTCCCCAGCCTTCAAATTGATTAGATTCTTTAAAGGCATCCCTGTTCTTTCTGCTTAGGTAGCCTATGCCTAGATTAACAAGCGACATAATTTACCACCTTGGGGAGTAATATTTTGTATTATAAGTTTGCTCAAGCTTATCTGGAGATAAAAATCTCATCCTTCCATGCACAATAAGAACCCAAACAAGGGGCTTCCAAGCCCACCATGTAACCAGGAGGCTGCATCTCATCTCATCTTTCTCTAAGAGAGCAGGACTTCAGAGCTTGGACAAATGTCCCCACGCACCAGTCAGTGGAAGAGATTCTTCCAGTGTATCTTGCCACCACGTGGTATCTTGGGTTAAGATGCTCTTCTGTAAGCGCTCCTCAATGAGTTATTCCTTCACATAGAACCATGAAGAGACCAGGTTTCTTCAGTCAAAAGAAATGAGATGATTCTCTTATCTTCACTCACACAGTCTTTAGAAAAATTTTTTAAATTTCAGAATGAACATATAAATATATCCTTGGTGTAAAAGGTGATGTGAAGACTCCCTTGACCTCAAACTTGACCTCACAAATCCTCAAACTTTAAGGGAACTTTTCACTTCCATTCAATCAAGCCTTCTGGAAAACAGCTGGTCTCAAATCACAAGGGGGCCTGCAGGACAGAGAGCTGGTCCAGTGATGCTGCTCCATCGAAGGTGTCCGACTCTTCCAAACATCACGGTGAAATGATGGCTCTCTCAGTTATTGCAGAGTACAATTTACTTAATACAGACCCCAACAGTTCGCCCCTGCACCGCACACTGAGACAAGCCTGAGCACACCGCAAAATGCCAGTCTGTGTGAAGGGACCCAGCTCCATCTAACCCCAGCTCCCTAGCTGTGGTACTGCTTCTTCCAACACATGCAGAAGAGAGAATGATTATACTTTGTTCAAAGTGTCTCATTACACTGATTTAAATAAGATTTCTAAACCTGCAAAGAGAGGAATCATTTTGAAATGCCATTTGTTTCAAACAAGCCTCTCTTAAGACAGTTAGTGAGATTTTCTAGAAACTCAGGTTGGTGGGGACCGAAGCCATCTCCTCTGACATGGACGGCTGACAGAAGATAATGGAGTTTAGTAACACCCAAGTCAGGTGTTTCTTTTCTGCTTAACGCATCCCCTTATGTCCCAGAGAATGTAACAGACAGGTGTTAAGAGACCTGCATTGAAGAATATTCAGCCTAGGCTTTCAGGAGATGGTAAATCTGGTGGCAAACTTGCTTCATCTCCGACAACGTTCAAGTGCCACTGACTCGGAATCATTTTCTGAGAAGATCTCACCCACCTGGACAGGTAAGATATAGTCCAGTTTGCAAAATGCCAAGGATGTTTCCTGACGTTTACTAACACTGCTGTCATTGCAAGGCTTAATGCCATACTAAAGTAAAATGCAAATATAAGAATCTTTCGGCTTGCTGTCTAGTTCAGTGATCTAACACTGTCCTCCTAGAGTCCAGCTGCTTTGTATTGAACACACACTATTGACAGGCGAGTGCTAAGCCTTAAATGTGTATTTAATCACTTCAGCAACCCTGGGAGGGATACATTTACCACTTCCATTTTATGGATGAGGAAATTGAGGCTTAGAGAGATTAGGCAGCTTGGTCAAGGTCACTCTGGAACCCAGGTCTGCCTGATTCCATAGCCCCTGGCCATAACCACTGCTTAGGACTTCTGAGAGAAGTCTACCCCCAGATAAGCCCGTGACACAAAGGGGCCTGCCACTGAAAGCATGGAGCCTTGCGCTCACCCTCGGCAGCAGAGATGCCCAGAGGAGCGGCCTATTCACCGAGTGATGACATCTGGGGTCTGGGTATCCTGTATGACGGAGGGCTGGAGTCCCTTTCTTGGGCAGCCACGATCCTTCCCATCCCTGTTCAGGGTCAGCATAGAACCTGCCATCTCAGAGGAGGAGGCAGGAGGAGGCCATTCTGGTTTTGCAATTATAATTCCTTCACTGCCCACTAAGTGGAGGCAGGTATTTACTGAGCGGGAGACACTTACTATTATTTTAAGAGAGGCCTTTGGAACAAGGAAGCTCGATGAATTTATGAGATCAGCTGCTATTTTTCCAAGATGGTTATAACGCAATTCATTTCATTTGCAGCTGGTTTAACGTGAAACATTGTTTAAGAGAGACAAATAAACAACAATTCACATTTGCTGGGCTTCTCTTCTCCCCTCCCCACCCCTCCCAGTTGTTCCAAAGGAAATTTTTTATTGATTAAAGTACAATTACATTACAGTTAGGAAAAACCAGCCCTGGAATAAATTGTTTTAAGAAGAAATCTCCCTGATGGCCTAAGAAAACAGCCTTCACAGAGGCGCAGCATATCACGCACCGGCTCTGGGAATTTGGGACCACTCCCTGCCCTTCTCTGGGCTTTGTTTCTCCTTTGTAAGACGATGGGGGCCCTGCCTTCCAAGGAAGGTGGCACCAGGTCAAGGCAGAGTGCCAAAGGGACTTGCCATGGCCCCTTCCTCCATAGGAAAGTACTAAAACTTGCATTGGTATAAAAGTGAATATTTAAATATTATATATTAAAACATTTTCTTCGACCAAAAAGGTCATTGCATTTTTCCTCTGAACTTGAAAGGAATGTAAACATTCTTGTGGCCCCCCAAAAGTATCAGGGGCCCTAGGCACTGTGCCAGCCATTGGTCCTGGATAAGCCTGGCCTGGATGAAGACCTAGCCCCTGGTTTGCTGAGGGCTGCTGTACGAGAAAAAGGGCTCTATGTGGGAAAACGGTGGAGAGGAGAGCTTCTATTATTTGGTGACCAGGTGTCGAGACAGGAGAAGAGAGTCGTCAGGTGTGACAGACGACACTGGATGGTATTTGGAGAGAGGAGTGGAAACAAGCCCCTCTGTCATCCCTCCCGTCAACTCTAAGAAATCCTTGGTCAGATCTTCATTGCTCAACCAGGAACACTGAATTTCAGAAATAAAAATAAAATAAGGAGATTGGATTCCATGATGTCTAAAGGCTCTGTGTTCCCATTCTAATATTAGACTTCTCACCACAAGTATTTAAATACTGTTCCGCAATGCCAAAAGCTGCTTCATCTCCCAGAGGAAACTCACTAATATAGGAACCAAGAATGGACTTTGAGGAACCTGATCATTTGCAGCAATGCCGCATGGTCTGCAGAGGCTGGGCTGCAGTGCACCCCCCACCCCCAAGAGCAGGCCAGGAGCACTCTGGCTGCACACCGCCTGCTCCCCTCGATCTGTGAGTTCAAGTCTCGGACAGCTGCACTTCACACCCAATACTGTTGGACTTTTCTGCTCCATGGATATGAATGAATTCTGGATGACTCGAACAGAAAATGTGAAGCACTGCATTTTCTCAGTGGGGCAGGGAGTTCTTTACTCTGTAGTTCAATGTTCATAAATCCCACACTTATTTTTTAAAGTTTTTAATTGTTTTGGCTGCACCACAGGCCATGTGGGATCCTAGTTCCCCAACCAGAGATAGAAGCCTTGCTCCCTACAGTGGAAGCATGGAGTCCCAGCCACAGGACTGCCAGGGGAGTCCTCGTAAATCCTGCATTTAAAATGATGGGGCATTGGGGCCCCCACATCGCCTTCGCCCTCCTGCTGGCTTGGCTGGGGCTTCCTCCCGCCAGTCACCCCCTGTCAGCACTGCCACCGTGAGCGGCCTCACCAGAGGTTGGGTCCTGAGTATTTTATTCATTTTCCTCATCAGTACATACCAACTCCCTGTTTCACCGACATATACACTAAAAAGTGACTCGTCCATTTTGTCCACTGGCATCATCCAAATAACTGGGTTTTTTTTTTTTTTTTTGAGCTTTGGCAGTGTGCCTCATTTAAGAGAAGAGAGATGTGGGTAACTTAAGTCTTCATTCACTTACAAAATATTTAGGTTTACTCCCTAAGCTGGCAGTTAACTGGCAAATCTTTACTCTGGAGCTGGGCTGTCCAATACAGTAGCTGCTAGCCACATGTGCCTATTTAAAGTTAAATGAATTACTGCTATTGCTAAGTCACTTCAGTCGTGTCCGACTCTGTGCGACCCCAGAGACAGCAGCCCACCAGGCTCCCCCGTCCCTGGGATTCTCCAGGCAAGAACACTGGAGTGGGATGCCATTTCCTTCTCCAATGCATGAAAGTGAAAAGTGAAAACGAAGTCACTCAGTCCTGTCTGACTCTTAGCGACCCCATGGACTGCAGCCTACCAGACTCCTCCATCCATGGGATTTTCCAGGCAAGAGTACTGGAGTGGCGTGCCATTGCCTTTTCCGTGAATGATTTAAAGTTAAATCAAATTAAAAAAAATTTTTAAATCAGTTTCTCAGTCACACTAGCCATAGTCAGGTGGTCAACAGCCACAGATGGCCTGAGTGGAAGGCACAGACATGGGAAAGGTCCTCTATCACAGAAAGTTCTATTGGAAACTGCTGCCTGAGGCTCAGACACTTGCAAAGGCAAAAACTGTACCCCTTTCAGCGCTGATGCTCAACCCAGGCTCTGCCTGACATGCAGTAAAAGCTCTAATTAATGCTTAAGGAACCAAGATTCTTCATTTTCAAACATAGGAATAAAATGTGACCCCCAAGACATGTTGAATTAGACAAGGAAGAAGTAAAGACCAAAAAAAAAAAAAAAGAAAAAGAAAAGGTTTTCTTGGGGAAATCGTTTCCACACACAAAAACTAGAATTCCAGCATCACTATACAAAAAAACTATTCCTAGACCCCTCCCTTAAGCAAGCAAAAAGTGAAGGAGACTGTTGCTCAAAATTTACATCAATGAGCCACTCACAATATAAGCAGGCAGGGAAAAATTACCAAAGCCAATATATTAGTAACAATAGCAAGAGTAGTAGCAATAATCATGGTGATGGTGATAATGATCCTGGGTACTTCACCTTTACAGAAAAATCTTTCATGTCCAGTCTCATTCAAATGCCATAATTTTGTGTGGTTGGAATTCATATACCCATTCTATTGGTGGGGGAAAAAAAGTTCTGGAGACTCGGTGCCTTGTGTAGGATGACTCAGCTGGTGCATCCGATACTTGGAAAGAGACACCTAAGCTTAGGCTTTCTGACTCCAGATCCTTCCGTTCCATCACAGCTGCTCTCCTTTGCCCAGAAAGTACCACTGGGCTATCCCTACTTTTCTACATGCCTTTAAATGAATTGAGATCCCTCAACAAAAGCAGACTTCGACTTTCAATGCCCCAGAAGGCCAACTCATCGACTGTCTTCCTTAATAATCATTTTTGGCTTCTGTAATATCAAAGAGCTAATCTTTGGTAACCATAGGCTCCAGAAAACATTATTAATTTATCATCCAAGAAACCATTTGTTCTGTGGATTATCAATCTCAAACAGTGGTTCTGAAGCCCGAGCATGATATACTATGCTCTGGGTTGCACAGCTGCTTTGCATTTTGAATTCTTTATTTATAGAACAAGTCAAATTAATAACTCAAAAAATGTTGTTTCAGGCAAAGTAATGGACACACAATAAAACTATTCATTTCCTAAAAGGTCACTCCAGGAGATGCATACATTGTTTAAAAGCCTACCAACAATGCTATTATTCCTTCGAAAACTGAAAATGTATAATAAGCAGTTAGAGCACAGATCTGCCCCTGAGACCCCAGGCTAATTTAAAGTACAATCACAAGGCAATCAATCATACTCCAAAATTACTTCATTTTCCAAACTGTTTACACTTTTTAAGTTACAAATCCACTTTCTGCTATTTCAACTCACGATTTACAACTACAGATTTAGACCGCTTGGCAAGCAGCCAAGCACTAGTCATGAGGGAACTAATGATATGAACAGATCAGTGTTTTATAAAGGAGAAAAGCGCATGTAAATTTCCAGTGTGTCTGCAAGTAATCAAGGCACTGCTGACTATAAATGAGACCGTCTCAAATTTATTTTAGGAGAAATATCTTAAAGCTGCACTTTTTATCCTGGCCAAAAAAAGCCTTTAGGAGGAACTCTGAGATTACTCAAATTATTGTAAATAAATGGTTATGTGAACAATATGGAAAGAATAGTGAAATAAGCAACTTATTTCAATAAGCGACTTATTTCAACATTCCTGTCCCACATGCCTTTATCATGATTTCTGGAATGCTACAGTTAATGGAAAGACAGAAAGAGATCTGCCAATCTCTCTCTCTCTCCTTTTCTCTCTCTCTCGCCTCTAAAATTGCTGCTGTTAACCATAGCAGCAAATCATGTTTGTTTTAGTAGACAAAAATGCTCTGAATAAAAAAGAAGACCCTGGGGGATACTGTTTTAAATTAAATATGATCTTTATTGTTTCATTACAACAGCACAGCCAAATAATCACTTTGTGTTATTTGTACAAATAATGTAGGATGCTCGTTTTCTCGCGGAAATAATTACTCTAGTCTATCATATCCTGCTCGTCGTCAAAACCTCCCCTTTTGCTGTCACCAAGCATGTGCATTAGACTCAAGAGGCTAAATTTAGCCAAAGTTTCATGTGTTCTTACATGTTAAAGAGTAAAGCCAAGTAAGCATATTCAGATGTGAGGATGCCTTGAAGAGAGTAGCTCAAAATAGCCTCATGGTATACACACTGCACGAGTCCATTCACTGTGATTGATAGTTTAGTTGGAGAATCATTACATGACTAAACTCAATTTTATAATTGGATAAGGCCAGATACAATAAACCAGCACCGTAGTGTTAAAGCATATTACATCTTTAAACTATCTATAATCATAAATCAACCTAATTATTTGAAATACTGTCATGAAATGGAAAAGAAAAGAAATTAAAATAAACTAGTTGCTTGAATATCTCATTTTATTTTCTAAGGACCAAAGCTTTTTATTGGCCTTAAAGCTCAGCCCCACAATGGCTGGTAGACCATACTCTTTAGATAAAACTGTACACACAGAAAATCAATAACGAAGATTAAAAGCTTCCCCCCTCCCTTTTTAACATCAGCATCTGTGTGTGTGTGTTAATTTCACTGTACTCAAAATAATGATCTTCAGGAACCTGGAGCAAGACACATAGCCCTATTTTATTAAAACTTCAATTTATCCTTGTTTTTGACACTCAGAAAAAAACACAAAGAGCAGAATGAATGTTTCCAGTTCTGAGTAATTTCAAATAAACTCCCTGGAGCCTCTGATCTCACCATTGTGACATCATCAGGATAAATGCTCATTGGCTGCAAGTCTCTTGGGTTAACCCTTTCACAGGAGTCCCAGCCTATCACTGGCTAGTGCTCCCATGCGGTCTCCTATATTTTCCTGTGAGAGCAGAGACACACACATAGCATAGACCTAAGACATTCTAGAAGGCAGGGGGTGTGTCTCTTCCAATGGAATTCTTGGTACAAATCAAATGCAGGACCTCAAAGGGGCATTGTGGGAAGTTCCAGCAGGTGGAGACAGTCAGGAGCTCTCTTAGAGTGGAGTAATTTCCTAATCACAATGTGAGAGCTGGAGAGAGAATTCTGGGTATAGAAATGTGTTCTACACTCAAAGCACAAGTCTACCCAAATTGGCTGTATCTAAATTTGCCCAGTTTCTCTTGAAACTTAGTAACCTATTTTTTGCTTTACATGGGCTACAGCGATGCCAAGAACTGAGGGATTTTCAATATATATGATATTCTAATTCTACTTTTCTTTATCGTCTGTATTTATTCTTTACTTTTTTTTTTTTTGCTATTTAACCATTACTTAGCAAAAGCCTTAGAATTCTGCTCTGATCTTTGACCTCACAAGTTCCACTCCTAGGAATTTATTCTGAGGAAATAATCAAGACTAAAGACAATAATATATTTTCAAGACTGTTCCTGAGAAAAACGTTTACAATAGTCAAAAGTGGAAAAAAATCTCCAAAGTCCAACAACAGGAGAATAGCCAGATAAATTATGGTATTTCTGTACAATGGAATACAGTGGAGGGCATTACCAAAAATGATATTGCAGGTGAATACGCTTGGTATAAAGGGCATATTAAGTTAAAAAGTATTATAATACTGAAGATACACTACAAACCATTTTCAAAACTTATGTATAATATGCAGAGAAAAAAGACTGGGATGACAGACAGTAAATATTAACACCAGTTATTTCAGCATGGTGGTATTATGGGCAAGTAAATTTTTTTCTATTTCCTTGTATCTCCCCAACATGATAAATGTTTGCTTTTATTATAGGAAAATAGGCACCTCTAAGAGAGATGAAGAAAAAACGTGGACATAGAAGAAGAAAATGACCTCATATAAATTCTTTAATGTTGGATAGTCCAAACATCTGATCAGACCTTTTTGAAATAATATACCCAACTTACATTTTTGTAACTGACAAATCTCCCCCACCACATCTAGTAAGGGACTGACAATCAATAAATATATTTAGTTGACAATAGTGATTAAAAAGAAAAAGCTGTACCACACTAAGGGGAAAATGGATTTTGGTACTCATACCACTTACAGATCTTTTTAGAAAGATCTGTAAGTGGTAAATACCTGCTGGTATCTTCATGCAAAACATTTAATATCTTGCATTAGTGTGGTACATTTATATCAACTGGTGAAGCAATATTGATACATTATGACTCATCATATCCATAGTTTACATTAGGGTTCACTCTGTTGTACACCCTTGGGTTTTGCCAAAGGCATAATGTCAGGCATCCACCATGAAAGTACTGCACAGACTACTTTCACTGGCTATCTATTTTTTCAAATGAGATTGAAAATGTCCTAATAACGCATACTGACCTCGAGCTATTAGAATGGACGCAAACATATCAACAACCCTCAGCATGGTCCAAGGTACAAAGACAACCACACAGTCTCAGCAAAATGAATCATTTTCTGCTGCCAGTTCGAAGGGTGGCTGTAAAAGGAGATGAAACTTTGGGATCAGCTAGTCCTTTCCGCTGAAAGAGGGGAACACAAAGGGGAGGGAGAAGTGGAGGAAGAGACCCACTTAAATTTCTTCCCTCTCCAGCCCTAAATTTAGAATTACTATTCAATTGTAAGACAGAATGTCAAGATGTAATAAACCGAACTGAAAAAGGGAAAAGAAAACATGCTCTTTTTTTTTTCCCCCTACAAATGAGGTTCAGAGCTTTTGCCCATTAAAGTAAACCAAATATGTTTCTCTCAAAAATTCCAGCCAAAAGGCAGGATGCCAAACACACTTAACAGATAAATCACTGTTTCAGGGTCTCTCTTTTACTCTCTCCCCCTTTTCTTCTTTCTTTTGCTACATACACACACACACACACACACACACACACACACACACGTTTTAAAAGCAAACAGAACACCCCTCCCCCTTCTCAATCTACTTACAGAAAAATAACCAGAGGAAACAATTACTTTTGTTGAAGAAGGCATTGTTTAGGGGAAAAGGCACATTAAAATAAGTTCTACTTTCTTCTCAGAGATTAGCATTTCGTATCTTGGGATCAAGCCATTGTCCTGTACACTATGTATAACTTATTGTAGTTAATTTATCACTAAGGTCATTGCAAACTAGGAGGCAGTTTGTAAACAAAAATGAATCACAGGTTTCATTTTTGTATCCTTTTCAAACTGGAAGACCTAACAGTTTCCTGTTCCAACATACAAAATAGTATTGCTTCTATCAACCTCCTCAGCCCTCTTGCCAGCAGTTTCCATTTAATTAAACTGACAGCAAAACAGGGCCTTTCGCTAATGGGATCCAGACCATTTTTCCTTCAATGTAAATTCTCAGGCATGAAATTACATCTGAAACAGACACAATAATCCTTCTATATCTTCGACATACATTTAATCTATAATAACAATTCCTTTGTCTATATTACAGTGTGTTTTAGATTTTAGTCAACCTTGTTTTAACTGGAATTCTCCAGCATTATCCAATTTGAATTCACTACAATGTCCTGCCTACATCTAGCCATAGATTATGGTTAAAGACCAGATGCCAAAGGCTAATGTCCACAGCAGGGAGGAAAAATGATAAAATGAATGAATAATGTCTGTTTGCATCCTTGTTCAATTTATTTAAGTAAGAGCTTTTTCATCAGTTGTTGACTCTAAGTAAATAAAAGCTATTGGCATTTATAAGTACTTTGAATTTCACATTACAAGTCAGGGTTTCAAGTATTTCAATATGGGTAATCAAAGCAGAATATATTAAGTGCATCTTGGAAACGTGATCCTATTAACATAATTAGTGGACTGGCTAGCTATTTTTCTCTGCTTGGATGTTGGTCACTTTTCTGGTATTGCAAGCCATAATATATGCTTAAAGTTTGACTTTTTCCAGTTCTTTAGGCATAATTATATATATAAAAAAATCTCCTTACTGGATGTATCAGTTAAAAAAAGAGACTCAAGAACTTAGCCTGGAAATCAAGAACTTCAGGGCAGGGGTAGGGGGGGGAATCCAAAAGAATCCTGAGACTATTTCTAAACAAAATTAAAGCACCTACTAAACTGAATGGTGAAAATGTTAATTTACTCTGATTGTGAGACAAAAGAACATGACGATTCTTGAATGAAAACTGGCTGGGTCAAGTGTCCTTAAAAAACAGAGCCTTTTTCACACTCAAGATAGGTCTATAACTCAAAAAAGCAGCGTGTAACAGAATGTAAATAATTTGAAAATGCTAAGCCCAAGGGTCAAGGAAGGCTGACTGATAAACTCAACTTGTTCTCCTTAACACCTTCACCAAATGGCAGTTCCCTTGGTACGGTTTGTCCAACTATCAAGAAAAGGCCCATCTATTTCAACAAAGGAAGGGAGTTCTGTTGTAGATATTCACTGACCTGACCGCCCAACTCCACCCACAAAACAGATAATAGTTTGCATGTATGAAATATTTTAGGTTCAATTCTTACTCTATTTCCAAAGGGCCCCTGTCCTGTTTGACCTTCCCATAAAACTGGCAATACTTGGGAGTTAGTGAATCAAAGAAATGAATCCTCTGAGCAACTTCATGAAACAAAGAAACTGCTATAAAATAAGCATTTTAGGACTTGCTGAAAATCATAAGAAATAATTTCATTGTTCTCTTGGGAAATACAAAGCAAAGCACTTTATTTTGGGGGTGGGAAGATGGGTGCAGAGTAGTGAAGGAACTGTCTTCAGAGTATCCTGACAGTCTCTTTGAAAATGAAACATTTCATTTATATAGCAGAAGACAGTTGTGGCAAGATTAGAAATCATTTCAAATCTCCCAGGCAATCAAAATACAGTCTTTTCATGTGGATGGACGGTCTCTTGTTTTACAGAAAATGCTAAATAAACAATTCTATGGGCAGAAATGTGAAAGCAATTTATTATTGTTCTATTCACTTCGGTTAAAACTTTAGAAACCACATGAAGCCTATAAATAGAACCTTTTCTTTGTCTTTGGGATGCTGAAAGCAGTTTCTCTAAGGTCCAAGGCGAAAAGGCAGGAAATTATTGCTCTTTCTCCACCGAGGAGTAACACACCAATTCAGACAATGCTTAAAAGATGGATTCAGCAAAAGCACTGTATATGGGAAGAATGACAACACTGTCCTCATTTTTTGAAAAATCAAGAGCACTGTGTTATAAATGGACTGCATTGAGATTTTTTTTTTTTAAATTTTGGACATGAGCAGCTTAATTACTTACGACAATACATTAGATTACCAAAAAGAACTGTACTAGTAATGGTGCCTTAGAAACAGGATACTTTAGAAAGATTCACTTTTAGACTTTGGAAAAGAAATACAAGTTCTGTAGGAACTGTTATAGGGTTGGGAGAACCTAAGTAACAGTTGGCCACATTCAGATCCATAAACACTTAGTTAAGTTTGGAAATAGTGGGCTTAACCAGAAAGAAGACCTCATGCAAAATGATTACTTCTAGGTCAGTGTTTTTTAAATTGAGGTTTGCAGCCCATTAGTAGGATTACAAAACCTCTTAGGTGGGTTGCAACCAGCATTTTATAAAATGAAATAGAATATAATAAAAAAGAAAATGCTAGAATTCATCATTCACAGTAGAGTTAAGTCAGGTTTGGTGGAGTCACTTGTTCAAATCTATCTATACATATACACATACATATATGTAATATAGGTATTTCTGTATATGTGTATACTGGTTCACCATGTTAAATTTATTTTTATTATTAGACATTAGATTGGGTATATTCATACACCTACAAAATTCTTACCTAGGTAATTTTAATGAAATCATTCATCCCCAATACTTCCATACAATAAGAAAAATAATACTGCCAAGAATCTTTCTAAAAGCCAAAGTCTAATGGAACTTGAGCATAATAGGCTCTTAAGTGTTTACTGAATAAATCAATTAAAGAATAAACAAATATAAGAATGTACAAACAGATTATTATCTACATGAATACAACAAACATATCCAAACCAGAAGGTTACATGTATTACTTCATGGGCCTGGGTAGCTCCCCTTGATTACTTTGAGCTGTATTTTCAACACTTTGTCAAGATAAAATGCCAGTATCATTTTTCAATTATAAATAGCACACACATTAACAGAGACATTAACATTCACAGGCCAGAAAGGTATCTTTCTGGAGGCTGTGTCTATATTCGAGCAAAACGTCTACTAGAAACGGGGAGAACAGTTAAATAGCTGGGAAGTTTGTCTACACAGTATAATCATCCGGCTGAGAGATGAGTATTTCTCCATAAACCAGCATTCTATAAGAAAACACATGAATGAAAGAAAAGGACTTATTTTGAGTTAGGATATATGACACTGTCCGCACTATCTCCACCTAGGTCCACTGTTTGTTTAATTTCTCCTTGGCTCATGTACCAAGAATTGTGGTGGTGGCTGAAATACAAACATGATTCACAAACATACAATGAATCCAGCAAAAATTTACTCTGAACTAGGAGCTCTAGACAATACAAATATTGACCATTTAAGACCTGCTTTTTCCTACAAGACCCTTGGAGTCAAGTTAGGAAAATATACCTTAAAAAGAAATGCAAGTAGGAATATGGTCATATTCAAACAGTAATAATGGTCTGTGTTTATTTGGGGGGTGTTGTTTTAATCACTATTTGAGTAAAGATACAGAATATTTCTCACACTTGCAGATGGGACAGTAAGGAGATACGCTCCAAATGTATGAGAGTCAAGAGTAAAAAGCTCTTCAAAGGCTGAAAACTGGCTGAAAGTAAATAATGCTAAATATAATAAAGAAAAAATGTAGTCTTACACTTAATTCTAAAAAAGAAGAAACAACTGTACAAGAACAGGATGGTGGTCGTCCATCTTAACATTTCTTGTTAAAAAAAGACCCAGCTTTCTTGGCTAACTATAATTTCCATAAGACTCAAAAGAAAGTACTTCTTGGGAGAAACAATAGAACATGCAGAGAATTCATGGAAATATAGGTCCAGGATAAAGAACTCAATGCTCTTATTAAACATGCCGCATTGCTTAAACAACTTAGATAGTCTGCAGACAGTATCTTTAAATGTGCAGTGATTAATCGAAACTCACCAACAGGAGCATAAGAATACTCTAGGTTGAAAGCACCAGGGGTAATTAGAAGATGTCAGAAGAACCAGGAAGACTTCAGGAGCTCTTGAAAGTAACATGAGAACTGCTTTTAAATTATCAAAAGGACTTTAATGTGGGAGAAGAGTCTATGCCCCTGTCTTACGGGGTTTCTTAAGAGAACTGGCCCCAATCGGTAAATGTAGCCGAGACAGAGTATTCAGTCCAATATAAACACAAAACCTTCCTAAAATTCAGAGCATGTAAGAAAAAAATATCCAGGGCTGTATAAAGTAAGTAAACCCAGTGGGTTTTACTTTATATCAGTGGGGGAACAGCAGAAGGATTTCAGTGACGGATGTAAAATGGATTAAACTGAATAACTGAGGTTCCTTACTACACTAAGAGTCCTGGACTAGGCAGGAGTCCCAGTGAGTTGGGAACCCAGGGAGTAACACAGCTTCATGAGGAAGGATGGCCAGAGCTGGGCCTTTAAAAATCAATACTAAAATGCATTTCCTGGCCCCCTTCACCACTTTGTAATTTTCTGAAATCAGTATGTATCTAAAAATTATGTCTAAATGTGGAATGAAATTGTTTCTTGTTCCCCAAAAGCTGTTGTGAAATCAATGATGCGTCTTTACAACCAGTGGCTCTAAGAATCAAGAAAATACAGTAAATTGGAATTAAACTGTTAACAGAGGTAGCCTCTGGGTAGTGGGACTAAGAAACATTTTTATTTTTTCTTTTTGCATATTTTTACTTTCTGCAATAAAAAACATATTACATTTGTAATGGGAAAAAACATTTTAAAAGAATGATTTAGAATTAGATTAGATTTTTATCTAGAAAAGTCCCACTGGTGAAAAATGAAAGTGGTGTTTAAATTATGACATTTCAGTGTTTCCCAGAGAATCTACATAGTTTTCATTCAGCCAAAGCATTTACTTTCGTAGACCGTGAAGAACAACCCATGGCCTCAAATCTAATTTCAACATCAATGACTGAAAAGTTGCCTTTATGTTACTACTCCTCAAACATACCCACATGTTAACATTTTAGTGGGCAATGTTCTACGACATTCTTTTATTTACTAAAGCAGTTAATCTAAGTTGTAAAACTAGAGCCCCGGGGGACTCAAAAAAGCCATTTTTGTTTTAAATAAGGGAAAAAAATGCAACCCGTTAACAATTTTACTTTTCTGAACTGGATTATGCTCACAAAAGCTTTTCACTTTCAAGAAGGATGTATCTTGCCTTTACTGTAGCAATAATATACTAAATGCTAACTCACTGATTTGATAAAACAATGGTACAGCCCTTACTTAATTTTCAGGCTGGGTGGGGTGGGGATAGGGTGGACATTTATTATTATATCCCACTCTGTGGGTTCATAAACTAGATTTTAAAAAAATAATTGTGTTCCTCTTCAATATAATGTTAAAACCAGTATACATTTAAAATCCTCCTCCCACTACAGCATATAAATAAGTGTGGAGAATATTTGCTATGATCTTTAAAGTAGGATGTTCAATGGAGGTGTAAGTTTGAAATATCTAACTCTGAATGTACAATGTTCTTTCAATAAAGGCTGGGCAAGGGTCATAAAACTATAAAAAAAAATATCCTGCCCCTTTGGACTATAACAGCTAATCATTAGCCATCCATTCGTAATGTTTACCTTTTAGTGTGTTATTTTCACATTTTTCTTCATGGGGACTAACCATTAGTATCCCCCTAAGACTAACAAAAGTACATTCATTGCCTGCTGGCAAATGATTTCCGGCCCCAAAGCATTTACTGGTAGAAAAAGTTAAAGTATATCTAGGCTTATATTTCTATTATTCTTGGGCATTAGCAGCAGCATAAATTTTTCTTCCCAAGAATTTCATTCTAACTGGCTTCACATATGATGTTATGTAAAGATTCACACATACTATTCACATGTTCGTGAATCAAATTTAGGAAAATAGAAAAAGTTAAACTGTAGATGTCTCAGAAATCTTTTACTAAATGGACATATTTTAAACTCATTCTCTATTCAACCTCTCCTCTTCTCGCCTCCCCTCCCCACATACACACACACAAAGACTATCCCAAAGCCCCATTAACTCCCAAATTAATATTCTACTGCATTTTAAAAATGGAGCTTGTTTGCATTTAAACATGCCTATGTAAACAAGGTGTTTTAAGGAGATTTTCTTCTTCAGAGTATTCAAGAGCTGGAGTGAAGCTATTTAAAGAATGGAGTATTCAATTCCTTAGGCCAGATGCTAGTATAAATATGAAACTATGTTCACACTGCAGATGAAACTATTTTTAGTCGGTGCATTTTGAAGAGCACTATTCAGTTAAGCATTGTAGAGTGGGCTTTCAGCAAGCTACAAACAGAATCTGGAGGTTTTTGTGCCCCCGTGTTAACACCCTGACACTGGGGCTTATGGGGGGTGGGGTCGGGGGGGTGGTTGCCCTTCCGCTGGTACACACCAGGGCAGCCTCACCAGATCAAAATACCAAAGACTTTCCTGCAAACCAGTAAACAGCCACTGCCCCCAAGCCCTCTCTTCCGTGCTCCCTGACACCTCTCCTATATCCCTGGATCTTTCCTTAGGAGATCTACCCCTTCCCACTCCCCAGTCACTGCAGAGTTCATTCCTGGCAGTCCAGGGTACTGGTTTCTCTCCCAGCCCTGAGGTGCATGTCCACTTTGCCTGGTGCCTGCATCAGTCCTGCATAGTTGTTAATGTGCTGATTTCCACTATTCACTCTAACCATCCCGTAAGCTGCACTATTATTCAATTCCAGACTTCAAAATCAAGAAAGGTGCAAATCTAGAGGGAACTGAGGACCACAGAAATGGGCAAACATAAAGATACTCTGGGCAGAGCCTGGCCATGGTTTTCACACCAGGCCCATGTGTGTAAACTCGGTCAACTGACAGTTGCTAATGACACCAGTGTAGGTGTGTAGACTGCACAGGTCAGGTCTTTCCCAGTGCCTTGCACATACTAGACACAGACACAATAAGCACGCACAGAAGGAGCTCAAGAAAAGCTGCAGTCAAGGATGATCAGAGTCTCATGAACCTGGGATACAGGTACAGAAACCAAGGGTGCAACTAAGATGCAGCAAGCAATGCTCAGCATCCACCAGTATGGGGCATGCGTCATTTCCCTTGGAACTTTCTTGGGGGCTAATGGACTTGATAATGAATTGCCTTGCTTCTTGCTCAAATATAAGCTGCTCTGCCAAGCCAGTCCTGCTGAGCAGTGACACTGGTTTGTACCTCAGCTGTTGGGCTGGATCTTCAACCAATTCGCTGCCATAATGTCACCAGGCTGTGGTTCTGGGCACAGTCCAGCTATCCTGTCCCGGTGACAGGCCGCTGTTCCTGTGGCTGTGAGTGAAGCCAGGAGGCAAGTGTAGCTCAGTACCCCTTTCCACATCTCCGCAGACTGCCAGGTAACAACAAGGCAGGGAAACAAAGTCCAGGGCTAGAATGATGAATGCTTTACTTTTTAGAATCTGAAAGAAGAGATAAACCAGTCAAGTAGCTGAGAGGCCTAGGGCCTTTCCACTGTTGTCTTTTTTTTACTTACACAAAGGAAAGGACCCAGAAATGAGAGAACTTAAGAGAAGGAGGGGCCAAGAGGGAGCATTATATTTTTCTTTAAGTATTGGGTTGGCCCAAAAAACTTGTTCAGGTTTTTCTGTAACCTCTTATGGAAAAGCCTGAATGAACTTTCCGACCAACCCAAATATATTCTGTTTGTTAAAAGATTAATGTACTATATAAAACAAAGGCTTAATCTCCTCTCAACAGTCAGATACTCCCATTGGCCCTAATGAAAAAGAGTTGCACATTTTTTGATAAAATATCAGCTGCTATTCCCCTCACCGCTAATTAAGGAGAAGAAAAAAACTGTGGTGCTGAGAACACGGCTTTAAATATTTCTCAAGGTTCTACTAACACTAGAAACCACTCTAGCTTCCCACAAGGTTTACTATATCACCAAATTCCTGCTACGTATTTACAGCCTGGTAACTCCTAATTATCATTTACGTTAGGATCATAAATGTTTTTTGGTGTCTTAAATGGACAACTAATATTACTGGTCAATGGACTGAGGTGCTGCTCATGTGATGGTAAAATTTATTCTCGCCCAAACTCCAGGAGTTCATTTGTGAGATATTTTATGCTACTATTCTTTCAGTGATTCATTTACCTTTAGTAATATTTGTATTCAGAACTGTGCTGTTTATAGCCAACGGCACAGTGCTTGGCTGAATTATCTTTTTCTTTCACAGCCTAACAGAGACGAGCACGTCAAATTGAGGATGGTCTTCAGGACACTGTTGGAATCAGACTGTCTGGCGAACACAGCCAGAGAGGTTTCTCAAACCACATGAAATGTTCTGACTGCAACATGCCTATCGGGTCATTAACAAGCATCCTAGAATGTGCGGTGCATATTTAAATGATTAGGTTCGTGCATGATGAGCCCGTTTCCAATGGTGCTTTAACTTTTATCAATTATGCAACACAGCACAGCTGCCTGTCTTCACCTTTGTTTTCTTGTGTGCCACTGCAGTGCACTTCCTTTCAGAGCAGTGTTTATGTCCTTTTGCTTAGCTTAAACCTAAGGCTAGGGCAGGTTGTTCTAATCTAGACAACCTGAAGGATTTCATCTAAACCAATCCAGTTTTGGCTTGACAAATTTCTAAAGAAGCTAGTTTCACCCAGGACTCAGAGGTGCCAGGTTACTCCATCACTGTGTTGGGCCAGTTGGTAGTAATCCCAACTGCCCTTTTCCTCACACGACTGGAATCTGTGTTCAGAAACTGCCGAGCGTTGAGATTCTTGAGTCCTCACCCCCAAAGAGGAGCTGAGTATGAAACCAATCACGTGAGTCTAGGCATCTCAAAGTAAGAGTCAAGCCTTTACTCCATTGTTCTTACAGTATTTAATCTATTTTGCTTAATTAACTCTGTAACGGACACACAAAAGGGGCAGGTGCACGGTGGGTTATTTTCAGACTTCACATCTGTGTGGCAGTTATACTTCTGAGGCTATAGGTTAATTCAGCGCAACTGGTTCCAACCCTTCCCAGCCTGCTGTTGACATGAGGCTTGCCACAGTCCGGGCAGGTCTCACTGCTATCAATAACCTAGGCTGGGCTGTTGCCCAAGAGAAAAGCCTCAAAGGAAATGACTTAAGTGTGGTATACTCTAGGAGTACCCAAGTCAATTTTAAGTTGATACACGGATAAACTTTTTTTTTAATTTTGAGAATTATGTATTTATCTTCACTGTTATTTATAGCAAGGGATATAAGTTTTCCATTTGCAGTAGTGACATAAAATTTCCTATTAGAGTTGTTTAAGTTAAAAAAAAAGCAAAGAAGAAAATATTAATAATAAAACAGCGATTTATCGAAATGGCAAAAATGTTGACATTGGTTTACAAATGGCCTAAAGTCTAGGATATCCTAAGTTAAGGCCTAAGACTTTAATAATGCTACCATTTATCAAGTGCTTTATTGTGCCAGACATTGTCTTAAGCACCTGGAATTCAATGCATTATTAAATCCTATAACATCTCTGTGAGGTAGGAATTATTATACAGATTTTTTTTAATTGGCAATCCAGGGTTCAAGTTCAGGTCTGCCAGACTTCTACCATTACATTATGCTGCCTCCAAGTATAAGATTTAAAGCCTCATCATGCATCCATTCATCCAGTGTATGTATTGAGCACCTACTACATGCCAGACAATATCCTAGATTAAAATTTGGGGTGAGGGAGGGACCTTTATTCCCTTTCCTATAAGTAGTGGCAGATGGCATATGGGAGTCTTGATCAGGATAAAAAAGAAAAGGTTTCTTATCTTGGGCTTCCACTCATGCTCTCTGAAAATAGACCAAATTTAGACCCATAAACAATACGTAGAGCTCCATTAGTAAAACCCAAAATGCTATTATTTTACAAATATTTAGAACAGCGAGCATGAGATTGATTCATGTAATAAACAAACTGCTATTAGAAGTGGCCGCTGAGGACTTCCCTGGTGGTCCAGTGATTAAGACTCTGCTTTCCCAATACAGGGGGTATGGGTTCGATCCTTCGTCGAGGAACTAAAATTCCACATGCCACATGGTCAAAAAACATGCCAACTAGGTCGATGTGACTACAAAGCTTTCAGAGTTGGCAGGCCTCATTTTATGAAAACCTAATACATAAAAATTAAGCCATAGGGAATATATTTACATTACAACAGGGGGCTCTACTTCACCAAAAGGAGTTTTCAGAGGGCTTCCTAAAGAGGAAGTAACTTCTAAAGTTATCATGTGTATAGAGCCTATCTTGATTAACCAGACACGAACAAATACGAATTACCCAGTGCCCATTCCTGCTGTCAAAATTAGTAATTCGAAAATAGAAAAAGTACACAACATGAGAGAAACATGTTCTTTCTTGTCACACATGCATGAGAACCAGAAATCCTCATTTCTGAAAACAGAATCTCATCAACCTTGTGGATGGACACCTAACCATTTTCATTTTTCTTCATAGCACAGTGAGTCAATACTCTTTAAAGGGAATCAACCAGCAGTCTTTAACCAAGAGTTCAAAGACCAATTTTAGGAGGGTCCATTAGCGTCTTCAAATGTCGTATCAATTTTGTGGATGTATTTTCTTGGTGGAGAGTCCACAGTGTTCTCCACATTCTCAAAGTCATCTATGCCAAACACCCAAAGATTAATAAGCACTATCAGAAACAAGCGAACCCAATTACCTTTCCTCCCTGTCACATACACACAGCCTTCAAGGAAAATGAAATAAACAAATCTTGGTGGTAATCCCCGATGGGTGGTATTTTGGGCAGAGTGATAAGTGATAGGCATTGAAAATGTATTTCCTAACTTTTTATTTTTTTTAAGTCATCGTAGACTCCTTTCAGAATTAGATGAATGCTACGAATGCACTCCGAAGAAACTGTGCGTTTATATTCCGAAATCTGCATGAAGACTTAGAGGTGGAAGCATTCCCACAAAAATTTATCCATCCTTTCTGAATAAGTGTTCATGACTCAGATGATTTCCCCAGCAGAATATATAAATATCTGACTTAGAGCTTAAGCTATGGGTTTTGTGTTGTGGCAGTGGGGCAGTGGCTAAGGGCAGCTGATGACCATCAGGTAAACCTCCTGGCAAACCATGAATCTGCTATCCATAGTGTAGATTCTATGCCCTCCCTATCTTCAGTCCTAGAACTGATTCGACAGGGAAAGTTTTACTCAGCCAGAAAGCTCTGCCCAGGGTAAATTCTCAGATTTTGTAAGATCCACTCTAACACTGCTTTTGGGAGAAATTGTTTTCTATGAATTGATCTGATTAACCACACTAGCACCACTTGCAACCAAGAATAATGTAATCAGGCAGAAGGTTGACATTTTCATACCAAAGTTTTATCATCTGTAATCCAAAATTGCTAACTTTTCCCCTTAGCTTGTATGTAATACAAGCTAAGAATATGATATGAAAATATTGCTTTGATGAATCAAGGACACCCAATGAGAGGATAAAGACTTACCACTGAGTTTCAACTAGTATTTCTTTATCACCAGTGCATGCATTGGTAGACATGAAAAGTCTCCATAGTTATGAAACAAATGAAACTATAAATCCAAACAAATCAAAGAAGAGCCTTAAGCTTAATTATCTTCCCTTCAACATCTCAGAACATTTTCTAGGTGGAAGTGCTAAAGCTCTGGCAAAACATTAGGAATTTCAATGAGGGATATATAAAATATGTATTTCTTCTGCTAACCAGATAGGCCTGATATGAACCATGAGGTATCTACCAGAGATAATGAAAGGTCAGCATTTAACATCAAGCGTGGAAATTTTATCTAGAAAGCCAACTTTGCACCAAATCCAAGTTCCTAGAGGGATAAGTAGGCACTTCAAAAAGAAAATCTAAGCTGAAGAAGACCACTATAGTCTTCAAGTCTAACAATATCTCAAAAGAACAGAGATCACATGGGATGGGAATCTCCTCACTTACTCAACAATCACACATGAGACTACAACCAAAGAAATGGGCATCATCATCCCTGCTCTTTAAGCATTTACATGTTTGCTCACACGCAAGACCCACTCAGGAAAGTTTTCCATGCTCCCAGTCCTCTCTGTTTACTCTTTTATCTATGCAGCGGCTAAATACAATCTCGTAACCTCGTTGTGCCTGTCCACCCCAACTACACCATGAGTTCCTAAGGGCAGAGACTGGGTCTCTTTCAAATTCATCTTCATTCTGCAGCAAATATGGTGCCCTGGCTTTCTTAAGCACTCAGTGGATACAACAGTGATGCTACTACGTAAATTCCCTACATACGAATGAGCTCCATTCTGAGAGCATGTTTGTTAATTCAAAGTTAGCCTAGCTAACCTCGCAGTACCAGCTACGTCACTGCTGCTTTTGCGCTTGCTTCCTGACATCCTGGGCTTGAAATAAAGATACTGTACTCTAAACAGCATTGTTCAGTAAAGTCACAAAAGCACAACCACCTGCAGAGGATGCGTACACACTGCAATGGATGCCCGACATATACTTTAAAATAAAAGATACGGCAAAATATCACAGCCATCCAAATCTCTCTAGATCAGCACTGTCCAATACAAACATAACGTGCACCATTTATATCTAAAAGTTTCCTAAAGTTTTCAGTACCCACATTAAAAATAAAGAAAAATGTAAATTACAATACTATTTTATTTACCCCAACATATCAAAATATTATTTCAACAGGTGATCAATATAAAATTATTAATGAGATATATTTTTTACGCTAAATTTTTGAAACCTGATGTGTATTTTACACTTACAGCCTATCTAACTTGCATGCTAAATATTCAGTTAAAGTGATATAGTCCTACCAAAGCAATAAAGTTATGCTTAACATAGAAAATTTTACACCGCTTTAGTTTTTAATTTCAAACTGAAATTAATTAAAAAACTCAGTTCCTCTGTTGTAGTAGTCACATCTTAAGGGCTCAGTAACTATATGTGGTTGGTGCCTACCATGTTGCACAGCACATTCTAGGCTACTTAACAGTAGCTGACAAAGCAACTTGCAAAATCATGTATACAGAGTAAGATCTTATATTTAAAGCAAGACAATTTACACACACACACAAACAGGTAACTAGAGGAGTAACTACTGATCATGAGCAGTGTGTTAATTCTGGGAGGAATGGAATAAGAAAGGAGGTAAAGAAGTATATTTAGGTTTAAATTTTTTGTATAAAAAGTAAAATTAAGAGGAAAACCAGATTGAAGTATCTCCTTTTCTTTAAATAGAAGACATAGTTACACACTGAGAGTGCGACAACTTAGATATCTTTAGATAAGAGCTACTAGACAGGTAGCGAAACCAGCAGGCATGCTGTATAAGGAATGTAGATCAAAGGTGTTTGTGTTTGACCAGGAGAATGGAAAATTGGAGATATGGGCAGTTATTTTCAAATATTTGAAATGCTATTAAGAAAACAAAAGTTTGATTTGCTCTCTGTTTTTCTCAGAGAACACCACCAAAGACAACAGAGTATCATTAATATAATCGCTTATATGATAAACCATGCATTTCTAATTTAATTCATCAAAAGAAAGAATTTCTAGCACAGAGACAGATAAAAGATGGAATGGAACTGTAAAGTCATGAGTTTCCTCAATCACTGAAAATATTAAAAAGTCAACTAACTTCTGCAGACATTTAAGAAGTATTAAGTGCAGAAAAGAGGTTGTAACTAGAATTCTGTAACTAGATTATCAATCCTGATATTTTATTATTGTGTGAGATTTGCCATTATCCAAAGGGCATGTGTGAAATATTACAAATGTTCACCCAACATTCAATTTCCTTCTCCTTCCAAGAATGCTGTATGATTACATATCCTCACTTCTCAAAAGTAAAACATGACCAAGGAATTGATCACTTTGTTGATTAACAAAATGTGAGTAGAAGCTAATGCCTGATACTGCACGTTTCTATATTTAGGTTGCAACTGTTCACTCTACTTTCTTGGGGAAGAAAATAGCATTTCTTAAGGTTTATTTTTCTAAAGGAAAGAGGAAAGAACACTAATGTTCTTGAATTGACTAAATACTCCCCCATATGTAATCTAATCTAATCTTCCCCAGTTCCCTTAGATAGGTATTTACAGATGAGCAATCAAAGCAGAATTAAAACTTTTAGGGTCATAGAGCTTACAGAGCAAGGATTCATGCCACAGAGGTTTAGTACAGTGGTCAGAAAGAAGCCACCTGAGAATGGTAGTTCCTGTGTTTGCTCATTCTTCTAAATCTTTGATTGAAAACATTAATACAAAACAATGGAAACTAAATGAGTGCTCTTAATGTAAAAAAAACAAAGAAAGCAAGCAAGCCACACAGAGGCTGCACATGTGAAAGCCTGTATTTACACACAGCCATCACGTGATAGGTAATTAGCCAGGTAACTATAGGTTTTTCTCTCCTAGAAAAGTATATGTTTCATCATGCTTTGAAATCTGCCTTATTATCAGCATTGCTGTGAAAACAATGTTTTATTCCTTATTGAGTGAATAGGTCAGGAATGGAACATTATTTTTGTAGAAACTAACAGAATACTTTTCTTTGCGAACCAAAGAAGTGGAATGGATGGTTGGAAGGTGGAAAATATCCTCCACCATGACTGGGGAGTAACCATCATAATTAAGGGAGGTTAGGATTAAAACAGTACAATTGCCTAGAATAAGAAGTATTAGATATCTTACTAAAACCATTTCCTTAATAACCTGTCACCTAAAAAGAAAGACTGCAAACAAGCTGATGATTAGGGGGAAAAAAAAAATAAGGCAGAGCAAGTCCAGTCTGGCTTTGTTTATTTCCCTGTATGTTTTTGTCACTGCTATAATCCTGACACATGAAATAGATTCCCTTGAGGAGGAGAGGGATTAATAAATGCCAGTAATAATACGTAAAATGTCCACACACAAACTCCTACTACAACACTACCAAAAATCCCTAGGCTAGCAAGCTAGCTTTGAAAATGTTCGAAAGCTCTCAGTAAATTTCCTTGAGTCAGTCTATAGACATAATATATGCAATCCGTGTGTGCTCAGCCATGGTCAACTCTTTGTGACTCCCATGGTGGACTACAAATGAAGCCAAAAATAGAAACCAAATACTACAAGCACAGTCATCTCTTCTTGGTATCTGCGGGGGATTGGTTTCAGACACCCTCCCCGCTCCCCACCTCCCAGATACCAAAACCCAAGGATGCTAGTCTCTTATATAGAATGGTAGGATATTTGCATATAACCTATACACATCCTTCTTTATACAGTTGACACTGGAACAATATGGGTTGGAACTGCGTGGGTCCACTTACACGGGAATCCAAGGCTGGTTGGATCCACGGATATAAGGAACTAGGGAATGGAGGAACTGCAGCGGAGGCCAAGTGTAAGTTATACTGAGAGTTTCGGCTGCGCAGAGGGTTAGCACCCTAATACCGGTGTGGTTCAAAGATCATCCCTAGATTAGCTGTTACACTTAATACAATGTAAATGCTAAGTAAACAGTTGCTGGAACGAGGCAAATTCAGTTTCACTTTTTGGAAGTCTCTGAAGGGTTTTTTTCTTTTCTGAGTACTTGCCACCTGAGGTTGGTTGAATCCGTGGATGAGGAACCCACAGATGTGGAGGGCTAGCTTTACACTGCTTCTCCTTCTAGGTACCAATAAGAAGCCCCTCCACTAGAGGGGGTCCTAGGAAGTGCCAGAGAAGAACTCAAGTCACCCACCAAATCCACACAGGTGTCCCCATCACTCAGAGAAGAGAACGCCAGAGATTCAGAGGAGGTTGATCATAAACGTTGCATGTTTACTTAACCTACTAAATATAGCTTTGAAGTTAGAAAGCCTACAGGATAGTTGGGACTGTTCCTGGGAAGATAAGGCAAACACATAATATACTGCATTATATTGCTAGTTATAGCATAAGGTGCTCATTCAGGCGGTAGAGACACCAAGTGTGATAAGAGCTCCGTAAGCAGAGAAAATCCTTTGAGCTGGACGCTGAACAAAGGCTTCAGGGGCTTAAACTGCATTTTAATGAAAAGAGAGAATTCCTTCAGGTGAGAATTCTGGAAGGGACATTCCAAGAATGAGTAAAGTATGAAACTTACTGGAGGGCTGGGGAGCAGGGGAGTGGGTGCATGTGGCTAAAAAGAAAGAAGACCAGGCAGTTAGACTAGTTAGGCTAAGGCAAGAGGTTTACATAAGCGATAGGAGATAAGAAAGAGATAGGCTCTCTTAACTTTCTGCGTGCACTTTGAGCTGGCAATTCTACCTCTACAAATGTATGAGGAAATAGTCATGGATGTGGGCAGAGTTACAAGAATTTCAGAGTTTGTGGGAAAACAGAAGCAACTGAACTGTCCAAACAGAAACACATCTACAATGAAACGTTATGCAGACAGAAAGAAACAGTGGAGATAGAGTGGTTTATAATATGGGGGCACTGTCATAAGACACCTGTACAAATTTAAATGGGGGAGGGGCAGACATTTTATTTTTATAGGGAAAAAGACTGTACATATTAATTCACACCTAAAAACACATTCATATAGATTAGAATATTGATATAAGAAATGCTAACAACAGTTACTTCTGAGTGGGAGAAAAAGCAGCAACGTATTTTTCTGCACTTTGTTGGATTGCTTGCATTTTCTAATATGAACACGGATAATCCTGGCAATCAGAAAAACAACAACAATGAACAATAACAATATTTAATACAAAAGAAGAACTTTCCTACTGGTCCAGTGTTAAGACTTTCAACTTTCAACGCAGGGAGTGTGGGTTCTGATCCTGGTCGGGGAGCTAAGATCCCACATGCCTTGGGGCCAAAAAATCAGAACATAAAGCAGGAGCAGTGTTGTAACAAAGTCAGTCAAGACTTTAAAAATTGTCCATATCAAAAACATGAAAAAAAATTAAAAAGAAAAAAAAAATCTGGGGCTTGGGGCTGAATATTTCACCTGATGCTTGCCTACAACATTTGCATCTTATCCAGTAGGCATGAAGTTACAAAGAAAGGGGGACTACAGGCTGAATGCCAGTATTTTTAAAGGGTCCGAAGTATAAAAGATGCTAGAAATGCTTTAAAAATTATTAGGTTGGTGAAAAAGTAATCGCAGTTTTGCAGTGTTGAAATTTGCCATTTGATCCTGGAATATATTCTTAAATGTGGTTATGTCATACCTCATTTTAATGCATATCTCTTGCTTCATGTTTTTTGCTAATGAATTATTACTTGCTGTGTATTTTCTATGTATTGTAGACCATAGAAGTGATATTTGACAAAAAGCAAATTCGAGCAGTTTTCTTAACCAAAATGGGCCATAAAGCAGCAGAGACAACTCACAACATCAACAACACATTTGGCCCAGGAACTGCTAATGAATGTACAGTGCAGTGATGGTTCAGGAAGTTTTGCAAAGGAGACGGGAGCCTTGAAGATAAGGAGCACAGTGGCCAGCCATCAGAAGTTGACAATGGCCAACTGAGAGGATCATCGAAGACTGCCCTCTCACAACTACACGAGAAACTGCCAAAGAGCTCAGTGCCAACCATTCTATGTTGTTTGGCAGTTGAAGTAAACCAGAAAGGTAAAAAGGCTCGGTAAGTGGGTGTCTTGTGGGCTGACCACAAATCAAAAAAATTTTTGTTCTGAAGTGTTCTCTTATTCCACGCAACAACAACAAACCATTTCTCAATTGGATTGCGACATGCAACAAAAAGCGATTTTATACAACAACTGGCAATGACCAACTCAGTGGTATGACTGAGAAGACGCTCCAAAGCACTTCCCAAAGCCAAATTTGCACCGAAAAAGGGGTCGTGGTCTCTGTTTCATGATCTGCTGCCACTCTGATCCACTACAGCTTTCTGAATCCCAGCAAAACCATGACATCTGAGAGGCATGCTCAGCAAATCGATGAGACACACCAAAAGCTACAATGTCTGCAGCCAGCATTGGCCAACAGAAAGGGCCCAATTCTTCTCCACAACAATACCCAAACACACATCACATAACCAACACTTCCAAAGTTGAACATATTGGTCTATAAGGTTCTGCCTCATCTACCATGTTCACCTGACCTCTCCCCAGCTGAAGCATCTTGACAACTTTTTGCAGGGAAAATGCTTCCACTACCAGCGGGAGACAGCAAATGCTTTCCAAGAGTTTGTCGAATCCTGAAGCGTGGATTTTTACGCTATGGGAGTAAACAAACTTATTTCTCATTGGCAAACATGTGTTGATTGTAATGGTTCCTATTTTGATTAATAAAGATGTGTTTGAGTCTAGTTATAATGATTTAAAATTCAGACTGAAACCACAATTACTTCAGCACCAGTCTGATAAAAAGCAAGTGGAAAGGTCCAAAGAAAGAGAATTCAAGGCCAGGTACATCTCTGGGATTATAGGGGGAAACAAGAGAGGCTGCTGAATTTCAGCACACTAGCTGAAAACACACAAGGCAAGGCAGCTAGGAAAACCCCAAATCCACAGCACTGTTTTCTCGACCCCTACTATGCGTAAAGCATTTTGTAAAGCCTCTGAAAACCCACTATTACTCCAATCTGTCCTAAATAAATATATTCATTAAAATGGGGTAAAAGTTCAAACCTCACATTTCCTCAAAAGTGACCTGTACAAACTGCAGACTTAAACACACAATGTTAGACGAGAGAAGAGGAGTGGGTCTTTGACTTTTAGGAAAATTACTGTTTTGCAATAAAATCTCACATTTAAAGTACTTGAAAAGATAAATGAGCAATTGGGAAGAATCAGCATCAATACTAAAGAGAATTAAGCCTAAATGTCCAAATCAAATACCTGTTCACAAAGCCGTCTGGAATAGCTACATCAATTCACATGTTCGATGTATATACTGCTGGATTCCACGGTGATGCTATCGTGGTAACAGCTATAATAATGGCCTATAATCAGTAATCATGTAGTGGCTAAGGAGATGAGAGGTGGAATGCAAACAAAAGTATTTTAGAGTTATAATAAAAGAAAAGCACACTGCACTTCTAGCTCTAGGGGAATGCTGAATCAAACTTCATTTTTAAAGCACATTTGAGGCACAGTGTTGCACTGTTCAAGGGTGTTTGACAGACCACGTGGACCAGTCAGTTTGCTCTTCACAGTAGGCTCTTATCACCAGATACAGATAGAAGTATTGCTCCAAGTAGGCCAGTCTGTCTATAATACCAGATATTTATGAGTTTGCAAGAAGCCAAGGCTGCCTAAAAGATTTTCCAAAAGACCCCGGGTATGCAATCAGAAACTAAAGGTGGTATGTATATATAGGGACTCAGACCACAGCTGAATTTCTTTCATCTTTGGTAATCTTCCCATCAGATGGTGACTACCACAGATATTTCACTGTGTTCAGATGGTGACTACCACAGATATTTCACTGTGAAATTCACATTTCTATTAATGAGACTGAAACAAAGTATGGGTTGGTTGCCTTCTCCATCATGGTCTTTTTTTATCATAGATATGGCCATACACCAGAAAACAGAAAATGAAAAAAATAAATAAATAAAAAAGGCAAGAACAGCTAGAGTCCAGAAGGATGATAATGAACTAAACTAACACATACGATAATTTAGGGAAGACATGCTGGTCTTTTATCTTATTTGATCAGAACAGCTTAAACAAAGCTGGACTCCAAGCTGGTATTCAACTGTGGCTCTTTATTGAGGCAAATACACTACAAACCTACCCTAAATGCTACAATATTTAACTATAGGAATTACAGAAGCTTGAAAGGCAAGGCAGTGATACAGAGCCACAAAACCTTCTGCCGTATTAGCTGATGATGGTGCTCATTAGATAATGGCCCACATTTAACACTACTGATTTTTTTTAAGATAACTAAACTTCAGGAGGTATAGGGGTTCAATAACATCTTTTCCCTCCTTTTTGCCCTGAGGAGTAAAAAGTCAAGGCCATACAGCTTTAGGGAAGATATTCTAATAGTTTTGCCTGCGTCAGTCCTATCCAGAGGGTGCCAAGCCTGATGGATATGCCACGGCTTTCTTCCACTGGAGCCTAGGGTTCTTAGCAGAGATGAGCTTGCGAAACGTAAATGGGTTAAGACGGTATGAAAGAACAACCAGAGTATGTCCTGGTGAGTGATTAGGATGGGGAAGGATTCTGAAACCATATCCTGGTGAAAAATTGAAAAGAAAAAAAAAGGGGGGAGGGGCTAAAAGGATGATATCAAGGAAAGGGGGAGGAAATATCAAGTGTACCAATGGCCAGTCTGACAATATTATGAAGAGCTCCTAAAAAGCATGAGTTTCTTACTTTGTTCAACTATTGTATCCAAGAGGTGAATGCTGGTAACCTGAATATTAAAAATAGCACTGAAGTTCCAATTTCACTTTCTACTTCTGCCCCAACATCTCAAACCCTAAAGTTTAGAACAAAGTCTTAAATTCTATAAACTTCTCTTCAGTTGACTATCCACCTTAAATCCATTATCAAAAGATGAATCCGGTGTTCTAGAAAGCACTCTAGGTAACACTAGAAGATCTGAAAGTCAATAAAAATTCCAAATGGAAGGGTCTTAACTTGAAATGAGCCTTCAGGAGGGATGGCAGTATGAATATCTAGACAGCAATATCAAGGACCAGCTGTCGACTGACTCACACACAGATTTCACAGACTTCTCTTCCAGCAGATATGGCCAAGATGGCTGAGTGCAGATAACATACATCATTGTTATTTATTCAAGACACTTTTTATATGTTCATTTTACCATTATTTCAGGACAGTGTTCAACTCTTTGATCATATGACGAAGCTGAATTTTAAATTTGAAGGGAATGGAATAAACTCCCATCTATGTTCCCAGGTCCTTAGAAAATAGCTTGTCACTACCTCGTTCTAAAGCTCTGAACGTCTTGGGGACAGACTCTTGGAAGTGTGAACTTGCTCCTGTCAGAGGTTCTTTGGGCTGCCACTTGACAATGAAATGAAGCAACCTTTAGAAGAAAGAGCCACGTAGGCACGTGGACAGCATGCCTCTCCTGTGTTTGTTGTGCTAGAATTAGATTGTTTAAAGAATGTATGGTTCACACAACAATATTGTTGGAGGAGCCTGGGACAAAATCCTTTGGGAATTATCTTTACAAATTTTTGATAAGCTTCAAGTGTAATTGATTTCTATTTTGAACTCAAGGACACTGCAAAGGCTAATTTGTTTCAGTGAAGGGGCCCTTCTGTAGGGATTCCTCATGATATCCATCAACAGCATAATTCAACAATATATCATCCAAGAAATTTCCCAAGTTTCTATCTTAAGAAAAAAAATAGCCTGGTAGCTCAGCCATGGACGTTAAAATATAAACAACAAATGCCCTCAGAAGACTGTTTAACATACAAACAAAATTTACATCTAGGAAGGAAGTAAGGATAAAAGAAAAGGATTGTCTTAGTAAGAATCATGTCTTTAATCCTAAGAACTTCATTAGATGTCTCTGGTAAAAAATAGTTACTATGACAAACTGTCAGCACCTTAGCATGCTTCTTATTAGAGACATTTATACTGTTTTCTGGAACACAAGGCAAGAATCCTTCCCATAGCCACATCCTGGGAAGCAGCTTGACATATCAAACTCACAGTTAAGTTGAAACAACCGTTTGAAATAAAAAGCCTCCAGAAATTCCAAGCAAAGACTACAGTCAATTTCTAACGAAAAGTACTAGAGAAGACACCACATATCACCGGCCACTGTGGCACAGCTTATTTAGACGGAATTTAAGAGGATAAGTGTTATATAAAATATAAATACATGTTTTTACATAAACATATATATTTGTATCCTTTCTCCATATATATGTATATATAATATATACAAAGTGTGTGAGTATATATAAAATATATATAAGTAAAAGCAAGACCCTAAAGGATTTTAATAACAGTCTTCTATCGAGGCAGATAGTGAGAGCGTAAACCCTGTCCCAAGTCCCCAGAACATGAGATTGGGGATGTTCTTAAGAGACAAATTTAACATTATACCACCTATCTCCCTTTGATATAGAACCTCCTTCTCATAATAATAATATGATGACACAACCATCTCAGACTTCAGCTTCACAAGTGCTTCCATAGGTATTTGTTCTCAGTCTATCTTCTCAAAAAACAAAGCACACACTATTACCCATTTCACACATGAGGGACCTGAAGGTGTAAACACACAGTGACTTGTGGCCTGAGTGACATCTCCAGGGCAGGAAAAGCTAAGATTCTCCTGACCCCCAAACCGTGGCTCCTTTCCTACCATCATGCTGTCTATTTCCCAAGGTCCAGTAAAAGTCCCAGCAGCAGAGACAGGGGAAGGTACTCTTTCTCAATTTGATGGGACTTTAGAAAAAGAAATTGAACTGAAGGAACCCCTATCATTAAATTCAGCCATACCCACACCCTCATCTTTTGGTCTCTTTTCTCAATTTCAGCTCAGATTCCCCTATCTTTTCTTTCTTTTTCTAGAGACACATTTGGAGATGAAACCATTCATAGCTGCCCATTCACAGACAATTTGTGGCAACATAATTGACAATGAGTCTGCTGCAAAAAAAAAAAAAAAAAAGAAAAGAAAAAGAAAATGCTGCCTTAATAACCTTGGCCTAAAATACATTCTGTTGTATGCCTCAAAGGGTTTCAATAAAAAGTCAACCTGTAGAGACATATTTTCTTGGCTTAAACAACAATCCAAAGCATATAAATGTAGTCCAACTATAATGACATATTTATAGGCCAATAAAGCTTACACTGCAGCTTTCATACTTCACTTAAAGGAACTCTGTAAGAAGCAGTGTTATATAAAATAATTTGATTTTTTTTTCAAACTTTAGCCCAAGGAATAAAAAAAATCCAAGTATGCTATGTTTAACTGATAGTGTTTATATTCCTTAGTTGCTTAAAGTTTCATAAAATGAAATAATTCTTCATTTGACTAGTTCCAACTGCCATACCAAATATGGGTATCAGGTCCACTTTATTACAAACGCTAAGTACTGTAATTCTAAAGACAAAAATAAATAACTAGAGGCTTGTATAGTGAACGATTTAATCAACCCGATTCTTCTGGAAAAACAGGTTTCTGTGTTCATTATGCTTATGAATAATACATTCCTTAACCCTTCTACTTTAACATAGTTATTTTTTTTCCTCCTTTTTCTATACACTTCAGTATGAAACTGTCTGAAAGAAGGTAAAATATTTCACTGAGTAAAGTCACAATTTGAATTGGTTTCATACTGAACTTTCTTTCTTTGAAAAGGACAAAGAAGGGGGAAAGGGACGAATGTACTCGCACATCTCAGAAGTGTTTTTTTAAGATTATTACTTTCCACACTATCTAGATCTACAGTTTAGTCATCATTTATGATCTTAAAGTTTTTTTTTTTTTTAAAAAGCAAACATGACATCCGCAAATATTGTCCTTGAAGGGCAAGGGGATTAGAGAAATGAAAGAGTTGTGATTTGATGATTTGAGTCAGAGCAGTTATTGGAAGCTGCCATTTGGGGCAGAGTTTCTCTTTGTGGAGTATTAATTTGTTGGCAGAAACACATTTGTGAGAACATTCTTTTTTTTTTAAACTATTCAGAGAGGCAGGAAGTGACAAACTGGGATTAAAGGGAACTTATTCTAACTAAACATTGAACAAAAAGTGTTCTACAATTAGCTTTTATATGGTAGAATCCCTTCTTTAAGAGTCAACCAAATTATTTTGTTATTACTGATATTTTAACGTGGCAAATAATTCAGTCAGAAAAATAACATACTGGAGTTTTACGTTATCCACGGAAAGGTGAGATCAGTCTATTCTTTCCTTGCTTCAACTAGAAAAAAAAAAGAGGGAGGGGGTCTTAAGTAATCTCAGAGTTCATCTTCTTTCTCTGGTGAGAACAATGAGGAGCTGGAAGGGCTCTACAGAAGGAAAAACCTAATAAGTGTGTGAACTTCCATCAACAATGTGGCATTGGAAGTGGTTGCAGTGTGGCCAAGAGAAAGGGAGATAAGAAAACCACTGTGTAGAAATAAAAGTGCAGACAACAAATATTTTGATGTTGCAGACAGAGAAAGTAAGAGGTTGAAGAGAAAGTTGTTGGGACAGGAATGCACACAGCAAAGGACACCCCCAATCTCCCCCATATAAATCCTCACAATGTAAACTTGCAACCCTTAGATCAAGCAGATAATGAAAACTCATTACATTAAGGAAAGTTTTTGTTTCTTTCCACATTATTACAACACAGTGTGCATTCCAATTACAAAAGCTATTTGTCTCAAATTCCCCACAGTTCATACCAACTAAGTAGAATTTCAAGGCCCCAAATTCTATCCTTAAAGAGGTATTTTACATTAAAAAAAGGGAGAGAAAAATACACAGTGTTCCTTATTCTTCAGAGAGCTTTCCCAGTCAAATCTCCTGTTGCTTATTTTCCCTTCCTCTGCACTAATCATAGAGCTGTTTCCCAAATGAGACCAACCCCCTCCCCCCTGCCCCGCCCGCCCCGCACCACCACCCAAAAAAAAAAAAAAAAAATCAGTCATCTAGAGATCCTTTTATCAGGTCACATTCCTTGGCCTTGCCTCAATCTTACTGAATGAAGAATCTGGGAAAACTGGCCTCAGCAATCAGTATTATTTAAAAAATTTCTCTAAGTGAGTCTAACGAACAAAAAGATTTAAAAACCACTAAGTACTTTGAATATGCATTATAAGCTAATTTCTTCTGGAATTAATTATTAAAAAGTTACATTATGGACATTTTTAGAGTTCAGGAAGATCAAAACCTCTAAATGTCTTGATGAAATTAAGAAGTTGGGTTTCTTTTCATTCATTAATAAACTATCAATTTTAAATACAAAAACAGCTCTGCTATAAATACTTTTGTTTATATGCGTGACATCAAGCTTAACCATCTACACATCCTTTCGTCCCCCATGGGTTTCCTGTTTAGTTTTTTATTAGTAACAGTATATTTCATAACTTAAAAAAAAACAAACAAACAAAAGGAAGGTTTTAATGTTAAGAAAAACCTAAGACAATAGCAATACAGCTTAGATCATATATTATTAGGCAAGTAACACAACAGCTGTATTATTCAGCATTACCACATGTCAGAAGGCTAGTCACATGTGTTCACAAAATTGGCCATGTAACAGCCTATATAAGAAAATCAGTAAAAAAAAAAAAAAGAAAGAAAGAAAAGAAATTCTTTGATTTTAAAATAAAAACCACTAGATTAATAATTTTCTCTACATGTGCACATGACAACCAGGCCACCATGACCAAAATATTATTGTCTGACATCTAACAAAACATGCCAAGAAACTGTAGATTATTAAACTTAAACTGCAAGAAAATATTAATGCTATTCCCAAAATACAGCATAGCTCATCACAAACCAGAATCACACAAAAGACAAGTCAGTTACAGGTGTTATTCAGTCTCATTATGCCAATTAAAATAGCCTAAGTTTGTTGTAGTAGTTAAAATCTAAGTTAAAAGAAAAAACAGGAAGCTGTCACATTAACGCATAAAATAGGGCTATGAAAATCAGCATTGTGCTAGAATGAAAGAAAAAGATGCTTTAATATGTTAAAAGTGAAGTTCCTCTTTGCCTAAAGGGGAAATAACTGGTCTAAATCAGAGGTCAACAACATTGGTCTTGAGCAATGTTAGAAAAGTAAGTCAGTGAATGCCACCAGGGAGACACAAAAGAGAAAAAAAAAAAAAGGAAAAGATAAAAAATTCATTGGAGAAGACAGTGTTAAGAAAAAGCAACAGAATTAATTATAGAGCCCCTTCCATACACCAATATACACCTATCACTAGGTGTTACATCTCCCAATGACCCTGAAAAGTTTCCACATTTTCCAGACTTGGAGGTTAATTTGCCTAAGTCCACACAGCTAAGTAAGCAAGAGAGTCAGGATTCAAACACTAAACAGAATAATGACTCTAAATCCCAATTTCTCCTTTAAAGCTGTAGTGGAATAGGGGAAGGAAGCAAAGAAAACACCATATAGTTGATGGCCACCATTGAACACTAAAACCTCTTGGGGGACCTAGGCTAGGAGTTGCCAGCCCTCGGCTCACTTGCTCTGAGGTTGCTCCCTTGATCCACATTAAGTAATTCATCTGTCTTCCTCATTTTGCTTTCCTGACAGTCCTAATAAATGTCATGTTGTCTACTCAGAACAAATATTTTAACTCTCTACTCATCAATTTTAGGTGCCTCAATTAAGACTTAACACCTTGATAGCAACTGAAAGTGAAAGTGAAAGTCGCTCAGCGGTGTCCGACTCTTCAGGACCCCATGGACTGTAGATTCCATGGAATTCTCTAGGCCACAATACTGGAATAGGTTGCCTTTCCTTTCTCCAGGGGATCTTCCCAACCCAGGGGTCGAACCCAGGTCTCCCGCATTGCGGGCGCATTCTTTACCAGCTGAGCCACAAGGGAAACCCAAGAATACTGGAGTGGGTTGCCTATCCCTCTTCAGCAGATCTTCCTGACCCAGGAATTGAACCGCAGTCTCCTGCATTGCAGGCGGATTCTTTACCAATGAGCTATGAGGGAAGCTACTGTTGCTGTTGCTGCTGCTGCTGCTGCTAAGTCGTTTCAGTCGTGTCCAACTCTGTGCGACCCCATAGACGGCAGCCCACCAGGCTCCCCCGTCCCTGGGATTCTCCAGGCAAGAACACTGGAGTGGGTTGCCATTTCCTTCTCCAATGCATGAAAGTGAAAAGTGAAAGTGAAGTCGCTCAGTCATGTCCCACTCTTAGCGACCCCATGGACTGCGGCCCACCAGGCTCCTCTGTCCATGGGATTTTCCAGGCAAGAGTGCTGGAGTGGGGTGCCATTGCCTTCTCTGAGGGAAGCTACTGGAAGCTGCTAAATGCCACGTGTTATATCATCCATTTTCTAGCACAGGTCTCCACACATACAAGGTCTTGTGACCCAACAGGTAACATCCATTTCTCAAACACCCAGTCATCTATCCATTCATATTCCCAGGTCCTTTTGTGATTAAAGAAATTACATATATGTACATGGGAGAAGGAAATGGCAACCCATTCCAGTATTCTTGCCTAGAGAATCCCAGGGACAGAGAAGCCTGGTGGGCTGCCGTCTGCCGGGTCGCACAGAGTTGGACATGACTGAAGCGACTTAGCATGCATGCATTGGAGAAGGAAATGGCAACCCACTCCAGTGTTCTTGCCTGGAGAATCCCAGGGATGGGGGAGCCTGGTGGGCTGCCATCTACGTGGTCACAGAGAGTCGGACACGACTGAAGCGACTTAGCAGCATGTAGGTACACACACACACACACACACACACACACAGATATGAATGATAGTGTTTCCAGAAAAACCTACAATAAAAGAAGTGGTTATTGTATATGCCCACGTTAGATTTAGAAGTACAAACGATAATTACCAAGGTCAGCCTTTTCCTTGAGAACGTCTTTGAAGTTGAGTCCACTATTCAAGGTTGACTGCCGATACTTCAGCAGAGCTTCCTTCTGTCCATTCCTTCCCAGGGACTCTGTTTTCACTGACCCAGCTTGGAGACCACATCTCCACTTGGAGAAATCAGAATGTACCCACTTGACCAGGTCTTCAAGCTTCACAATCACCTTTTCGGAAACAGCAATGACTTCATCCTACAAGAGGTAGTTGGGAGAGAACAACAGTATTGGTGGTTCTGAAGTCAGTAATACATTTTTCAATAAAGCCTATCAGAAATACCATTTGAGTGGTTTAATCTAATGCGAGCAGACAATTTGTTTGTTGTTTTTTTTTTGGTGACAGAGGACCTTCAATAACTCACTCCATTTCAAAGGTTTTTCACTGCTTGTGGTCTAGCTGAGGAGTAATTTATAGGATTTTTTTGTTATGTGCTTAGAAAATGTCCAAAAATTGGGCAGTAATTCTAATAGCTATTTTTAATGCTAGTTGCCAAAGCTCAGTCTCCCTTTTTGACCACTTGGGTGAAAGCTAATTTTTAGGTGCCATTAATTACAAAAGTAAAAAAGCAAGAAATAGATGACTAATGGTTAGCCTGTCTTTATATAAATGGTCTAAGTAAATCTGGGATTCTTGGAACTCTGACTCACCCCCAAATTCCTATGTTTATGGTACATTTTCCCTTGGCTTATACACAAATATTGAATTTAACTTTTGTCCTAAAATTAAATAAAACTGTGATGTAATCCCAAAAGAAATACTTCATAAATGTTATGTGCTTCCCACTGAAAGAAACTTACACATTCTCATGTTTCTTAAAAACTTTGTAAGTTGAGAAATGAACTGATTTTTTCTCTTAATACATATGGGGTAAGAAGCAAGAGGGTGGATAAGGAGAAAGCCTTTGAATCTAAGAAAAGTAGTTGAAACTTAAGTTTCTCCTATGGATCATAAATTTGAATTTTAAGCATCTTTAATTGTTTCCAGGAAACAAGCAACTTTTCTGACTCAGAATTAATCCAACAAGATATTTAATAGATATCCATCCATGGAGCAAAGGAGGGCCTCTCTTTCCCAAAGATTCTTTGAAAAGGCTTAAGAAGATCATCTCACTGGGTTTAAAGTTAGATTATTTGAAGCATTTGACATTTCAACTTGAACTGACTTCTTTCATTTCTTTTACTTCACGTTTCTGAAGAAAGCTGAGCTGTGAAAACCCCTAAGCTTACAAAATCTTAGAAATATTTTTGACAAACAACAACAGGAAGATGTCTCTGAGCTATTAAACAAAGGGAATTCACAAGTGATTTTGGCTAATTTTTCTGTAAAACATGACTCTTTCCTTCTTCTCTCCCACCTACACACACACACACACACACACACACACACACACTGTACACACTACTCCAAAGCAAACAAAAGAGGGTTTATTAAGATAAGCTTCATACAGTAAAGAGCCCTGGATTTGAAAACATTTAGTCTTTTTAAAATGTTTTAATGTAGGATCTAAAATTTCACTTTTCCTCCTCTAGTTCCAAGCTGCCTCTGAGAAGAGTTTGTTAGGTAGCAGCAAAATAACAAATCTCAATCAAAAATGAAAAGTAAAACTTTTGTAATGGAATCCTTTCCCTTATCATGATTAAATATGAACTTCCACTAAATGGGAGACAAAGTGGGAACTGTTTGTATCTTCTGCTCAAGAAAAAAAAAAGTCAATACTTTATAAACAATGGGGCATATTAAAAAGTACCATTTCAATGGATGATTTCACTCAGACTCACTACACCATCCTCTTGAAATAAAAGATCTGTAGTTGTCACGCATTTTATAGCTATTACATGGTGATTATTAAATGCCAGAATAAAAATTCAGGCTGGGTATTGTTTCAAAGCATATGGGAACAGCTTCTGGAAAGGGCAAACCAGGAATCAAGTTTAGAATATACTGGAAAATAATTAAGTATCATGGTATATAAGTCTCAACATTAGCAAAAATGGAATTTGGCAACAATTTTACCAAATATGGTTCCCTAGAAGAGACAAGTCTGGAGATGAGTGTTATTTTCAAATAGCTCTAACTATGATCAAATGATTATCATTTCAATTACCAGTTGCTTCAGATCTTTTCCAAGAAATGGCATGACTAGCTCTGGCTGGCTTCCAACACCCGCCAAACAAATCGTTTATTAACCAAGAGAAAATACAATCCTTATGATGTCATTGATGAATAAACCCTTCTTTCAAGATCCAGTCTACGGATTCAGTCCTCCTTCCCCTTTCTCTCTGAAACAGACTTTGTGAGTACTACGAATATATACAATACATAAAAATAAATGCAGGAATTCAAATAAACACATATTAGCCGTAAACCCAAGTCTGGATTAATTGTGAAACCACCAGTATGTCTCACTGTGGATTCAGAGAAACTAGCCCTACAACATTGTCAAATGCCAGGATTTAGAAGGAAATCTGATAAGCGGAGGAGGGGAAAGAAACTAAACACCCAAAAGAGCAAAATAGCCAACATATATATAGAAAGTGTCTCAGGAAACATTACTTTGTATACACAATGGCATAAATCACATGTTCATATTTACTATTCTGAGCCAGTGCTGACTAAAGTTCCTAATACCACTCTTGGGCAAGTCTCTATATCTAAGAAAAGAATTTCAATAAGCTCATCTAATAATTACATTAACTCTCTGCAAACCAAAAATTAGCATTAGATAAGTATTGCTGACTTACTCTTAAACAACACAACAGGAACATAAAGAAATACACTATTATTCTATTAACGTGCCTTAGCTCTTTTAACCCAGAGCCGAATCAATATTTATATAGACTGAGTTGGGACACTTTCTAAGTTCATATCCCCTTTCATCATTGTTTTAAGCTGCCTATTTCTGTCACTTGGATTTTGTTTCTCCAACTGTGTAGTAACAGCATACTCAATCACAGATTCCTCTAAGTCAAAGGAGATCCTCTGATCATATATCAGCCAGCTCATGTGTGTGGCTGGCCTCTCCAAGTGTTGTACAAATTGAGAAATTTTACATAAAGTCTCCAGACTTCTAACTCCTCTTATAAAATAAAGTGACATCTGAAAAAAAAAAAAAAAAAAACAGAAAACCCCTCTCAAAACAGGAAAGTTGAAACTGAGTAGGCTTGCTTTCTTTAGAGGGAAGGCAAGCCCTCTAGTTTGCCACTGACCCCACCACTCCCTGTCACCTTACATTCAGCCACCGTTCCCTACCTGCCTGGCCCCTTGGACAGGCACCCATCATCTAAACTTCCATGCCCTAATTTATCCCACCTCCTTCACGTCAATGATGAGAACAGTAAGACTCAGTGACACGTCCTACTGCCAACTTCAGGTGGAAGTTGGACAAGAATCCAAGTTTCCTCTCTGCCAACACAGCATTCATCCTGGACTCTGGAGCCAGACTGCCTGGGTTCAAATCCCTGCCCGGTAATTTCCTCCCTGTGAAACACTGGGCAACTTTGACTTTCCTGTGCTTCCATTTTTTAAACACACTTTTTTTTTTTTTTTTAAGTTTAGTAATACTGTCTATCTCTGATGCTAATGGTGAGGGATTAAATTTGTCAACATAAATGAAGTGGTACGTCACATCATTATCCTTGTTTCTCTAAATTAGTGTTTTCCAATTAGTACCACACAGAGATGAGTTTAGATGGTTCGTGGATAAATCTTTTCAAATTCAATATAACTTACTCACTGCATATTTATTCTTGTAGTAACTTTCCACTTATGGGGAAGTGGTACTAGCTTCCCATTTATAAGAGACATAGAAAGTTTCTTTTTAAAAAAATTTTGTTTTAAAAAAATGGGTTAGTTTGAACAAAAGCATTAAATAAACATAGGAGATATGGGTATGGCAAAAAAAAGTCTTGATGCTATGAAAATAAAATTTGGAATGGTACATTATATATCAGTGGTTCTCAAAGTATGGTCCAGGAGCCCTGGGGAATCCCCAAGACTATTTCAGGTGGTCCATAGAGTCAAAACAATGATCAAAATAATACTAAGAAATTATTTGCTTTTTTCACTCTTATTCCCTTTCAAGTGTCTAGTGGGGTTTTCCAGTGACTATATGACAGATGGTATGGCAAAAGAGTGAATACAGAAGGAGATACGAGAATACAGCTGCCTCTGTTAAGCTCAATGGTAAAGAAATTTACAAAAATGTAAAACAATGCCACTGTTTATACTAATTTTTTTGTTTTTGAAAATATGGTTAATTTTCATAAAAATGTGTTACATTTACATAATGGGTTTATACTGCCATTTTCATTTTATTTTTAAAATTAACTTACAGTAAAACTTCCTTTTTTGGTGTACAGTTCTTTGTACACATGGCAACTACTGATCTTGCCTGGTATGGTTTTCTCTTCTGCAAAATGTCATATAAATTAAATCATACAGTGTGAAGTCTTCTAAGACTGCTTATATCTCACTCCGCATAATGCCTGTGAGAGCCACCAGGCTGCTGCTTGTATCAACAGCTTGTTCCCTTTTTTCTGCTGAATAGTACCCCATGGTATGGACGTGCTCCATTGAGGAACACTGGGTTGTTTCCAACTCTGGTGATTACAAATAGAGTTGCTATAAATATTCATGCACAAGTTTTCATGTGAACATGCATTTTCAGTTCTCTTGAATAAATACCTAGGAGAGGGACTGTTGAGTCATATAGCAAGTATATATTTCATTTTGCAGAAGCTGCCCAACTGTTTTCCAGAGTGGCGGTACCATTTTGCATTCCCACAAACAATGTATGAGAGTTCTAGATGTCCCCTGTCCTTACCAGCACTTGATACTATTACTGTTAATTAACTTATTATTGCCATTTTAGTATGTATGTAGAGGTTTCTCATCATGGTTTTAATTTTCATTTCCCTAATGGCTGATGATGTTGAACATCTTTTCAGGTGCTAATTTGCCATCCGTGTATCCTTTCTGGTGAAGTGTGTATTTAAGTCTTTTGCCCGTTTTTAAACATTGGGTTGTTTATTTTCATATTGTTGAGTTTTGAGAGTTCTTGTACCCTCGTGATACGTCTTTTATTAGACATAGGGTTTGAAAAATTTTTTTTTCCTATTCTGTAGCTTGTCTTTTCATTCTTTATCAGTGTGTTTAACAAAAGTTTTATACTTTGATCAAGTCCAATTGATCATGTTTTAATTTTATGGATTGTAGTTTTACTTTTAAACCTATGAATTCTTTGCCTGAGTTCTGGTCATGAAGAATTTCTCCTTTGTCTTCTTCCCAAAGTTTTATAGTTTTACAAATATAATCCATTTTGATTTTTTTTTTTGGTAAAGTGTGAGTCAGCTTGACAATCAGTTTTTGCATATAAATGTCATATTACTTTTATTTTTAAACAAACTGAGCATTTAAAATTATTTTAAGTTTTAATTTCCAATACCAGTAGGTATAATCCACATAAACCAAAGCACCTCTGTGGTCCTAAATAATCTGAGCATAAAGGGTCTTGAGTTTAAAAACTTTCAAAACCACTATTATCATTAACCAAAGCTATTCTTAACTTTTATACACAATGGAATATTACTCAACTATTAAAAAGAATGCATTTTAGTCAGTTCTAATGAGGTGAATGAAACTGGAGCCTATTATACAGAGTGAAGTAAGTCAGAAAGAAAAACACCAATACGGTATATTAACAAATATATATGGAATTTAGAAAGATGGTAACAACGACCCTGTATGCAAAACAGCAAAAGAGACACAGATGTAAAGAACAGACTTTTGGACTCTGTGGGAGAAGGTGAGGGTGGGATGATTTGAGAGAACAGCATTGAAACATATATACTACCATATGTGAAATAGATGACCAGTCCAAGTTCGATGCATGAAACAGGGCAATCAAAGCTGGTGCACTGGGACAACCCTGAGGGATGGGAGAGGGGTTCGGGATGGGGAGACACATGTATATCCATGGCTGATTCATGTCAATGTATGACAAAAACCACAATATTGTAAAGTAATTACCCTCTAATTAAAATTAACTAATTTTAAAAATAACAATTTAATAATAACAACTGTAGCTTTGTCTTGAAACTCTCCTTCTTGTTAATAACTAGGAAGAACCTGAGATTTTATTCTACTTCAAACTTATAAATTAATCTGTCAGTTTCATGGATGCTTATAGAAGACACAGACTGTAAGCAGAGACAAAGGATGGTTTACAGTTCACAGCAATAGCTGCAGTCAAAATACCACCATCTGTATTGGATGTTTGATACCCAGCTCCCAAAAGGAGATTCAAAGAGGCCTAGATGAGACATATACATAAGAGTGGGGTGCATTTCAGGAGAGGAACCCCAAGCATAGGGAGGAACCCAAATCTTTTAATACTGGGCAATAAGTATGTCTGCCCTTTGTTTTGGAGGAAGACACAACCTCCATCTTCCAAGGCTGTTCACGACCTAAACTTCCTTGAAAAGATAGTTGGAACAAAGGCAGTCAGTAGTGCTGCTCACTAGATGTGCAGATACTCAATGGACCCATGAAGAACACCTACCCAACAACTATTCAATTTCTCTCCTCCCTCATTCTACTTCCCTACAGGGAAAATGTAGGAAAGCACACATCCTTAGGTTCCTTCTGGGTCCAGTCTTCTTTCTCTGCATATCACTCCCTGAAGAAATCATTCTCCATGGAGATTCCAATGTTAATCTCTAAGCCCATGACTACACTTGATAGATTGGTTCCAACTAGTTGGTTTACACCTTCATCCAGATTCCAGTCCTTTGTTCAGTCCTCAGTTTAGATGTCTCAAGAGTCAACTCACGTTCAGCGGAACTGCACCACTTGGCTTATATGTAAGAAAAGAGCTTAGTTGACACAAGAATTTAATATTCCCCACTATGATTAACTTTTTGCCTGTATCTATTCTTCGTTTCTTCTTTAATAAGAGATTGCTAATTTGCTGGGCACAGAATAAAGACATCATTTCCCTGCTTCCCTTACAGCCAGATGCAGCCACCTGACCAAGTTTTGACCGATCGGATGTGAGTATCAGTAATGTGTTCAACTTCTGGATCAGGCCCTCAAAGGGGATGGATATGCCTTTGGATCATACAAATGGAAGCAAATCTCTGAGAAAAAAGATAGAAGCAGTCAAGTCTCAAAGATTTCATGGAGCAGAGTCACCACATTAAGCCTGAACCACTTACCCACAGGCTGTGACATGAGAGATTTTGAACTCCCAGGTATTTAAACAACTTTAATTCTGGGCCTCTGTTAGCACAGCTAAGCCTGTATATATATATATATATATATATATATATATATATATATATAAAAGTATATATATATATATACTTTTTAAAAATATATATTTTTTACTAACATATCATTCCTCAGGAGCGAAGATGTGAGCAGAACCTTCCCTATAGCACCATGTGGTACCCAATAACAGACCTTCGCTGAGGAAAGCCATATTCAGCTATGTTAATAGAGCCCAAAGGACAATAAACACATTAGTGTATTATGTGGGGGTTGGCAGGGAGGAGGAGGGTTAAACGAGAATAGGAAAACATGGCTTATTCACCTCAATCATCCTCAAACATCCTGTGTTTTTAAAATGTTCTTTGTAGAGCAGTTGAAATGTGATAAATGTCAGGAGCACAAAACACATTAATAGGTGATGTTAGCTAAAAAAAATTGTGAAACCAAAATAACAGTCTACTTGGTTCCACAAGAGTGGGTAATTTGAAAAAAAAATTAATATAGACCAGTTTAAAGTCTTTATTGAATGTTACAGAATTGCTTCTGTTTTACGTTTGGGGGTTTTTTGGCCTCAAGCATGTGGGATCTTAACTCCCTCACAAGGGATCAAACCGGCACCCCCACACTGGAAGCAAAGTCCCACTGAATTGCCAGGGAAGTCCCAAGAAGGGGAGTTTTTCATCAAGACAGAAACTAAAACTGGAGACAAACTTAAAAGTTAGTGATGCCCTAACCACTGGAGCGGGCATGCATGCCCATGGTGCACACCAGCAGACTCAACCAAGGAAAAGAAGCGCCCCACTGAGCCTGGGTACACTGGCCACTCACTCCTTTATATCCAAGCCTCCCTCAGATACCTTCCATTCAAGACCCTACCCTTCTGCCCCCTCACTCTCCCTGTAACACATCTGTGTGTCCTGCTAATAGGCTATCTATGCAAAGAGTTAAAGGTTTCACTCGGCAGGCACATGGGCATCAATGGGCATCAATCCAGAGATCCAAGAATATCCAGCAAAAGAGAATGGCAATGTGGGTCAACAATACGAAGTTTTCACTGATCAATAGTGAAATGAGAACAATGAAGACACAGCAGTGTATGTTTCAAGAAACTAAATATGCTAGATTTCAAGGACTATCCTTGTATCAGTCAGGATCCCAACAGGAAAAAGATGGAATATTTGAATAACGATAATCACAAAGGGACTAATAACAAAGATGTTGGTGGGTGTAAAAGAACCCTAAGACAGCGATAGTCCAGGAAAATGGGCTCATAGCCGCTCACCTGTCACCATTCCTGGGTGAAACTGTCAAAGGTGGAGGGAATGGTTACAGGATCAGAGCAGACCTTCTACCAGCGGCTTTGACTTTCTCAGCAGGACACCGACAGTCTGTGGGAACCTCACAGGAAAGAACAGGATAGACACCTGCCTTCACTCTCCTCCATCCCTCTTCTCTTCTATGGGGAACCTTGATAGAAGCGGGCCCAGGAACTCTGTTAATGGGGCCACACAGGTGGGCCCTCAGGGCAGAAAGAAGGGAGCAATGCTAATCAAGAGAGGCTCCCTACACACTTTTCTATTTAAGACTTCATATCTCTTCCTTTCATCTAGTGGTGTTTTCGAGGGGGAAAAAAGATATTATGAGGATAGCAATGGATAGTAGTAGCTGTTTTCTAATGTCCTTAACTTGACAAAATGATACCAACACTAACTTGGTCCCTGAAGTGGGAATTACTGAGCTTATTACTTGTGACATGCTAAGTCGTTGTTAGGCATCAGTATTTGATGCTGAATTGCATCATTTTCTCTCCTACAATAAACACCTTTTTAATGGCAAAGATGTTTGTTTAACTTTTACGTCTCTTGTGCTTTCTAAGGAGCCATAGATTGTGCTAGGCCCAGAGCTTACAATAAGTGCTTCTGTTGACGGCCCCCACCCCTGTCTAGATGCTCCATGCTAGAAGAAACTAAGAGAGCTGAGGACCCAGCTAAGAGTCTCTAAAACTAGACTCTTAGAACTAAGAGTCTCTCGGACCCAGGTTCAAATGTAGCTCTACTGTGTTTAATGTTAATGTTGGGGTGTAACATTATGTTGCCCAGGTCTCATCTTAAAAAGGCAGGGCGGAGGGAGGTGAATAGGACAGAGAACCCACCTCATAGTGTATCTAGCCTATGGTGTAATTCTAGTACAACTCTCAACACAGGCATCCTGGAAATCATGGCTATTATTACATATAACATCACTGTAACTGAAAAGGTGGGGGGCTGGTCTTTGCATGTCACCTGCAACGAACTGTGTACTTCCTAACTCTTAATTCTTTGTCTGGGATGATATCCCTGTAGCTCCTGATGGCTGCTTCCAAGGCAAAGATGAGCCAGGAAGCAATCAAGAATGTTTGGGCTTCTAAGTTATATTCCTCAACCCTCAAGGATTCAGCAGTGACAAACTCTGAGGTACTTTATTTTACCCACACTAATCTATGAATTCAACAGATATTATCTTATCTAATCCCCATAAGGACTTGCTGAAATAGGGGTTCTCAGGCCCATTTTAGTGATGAGAAAACTGAAGTAGAACCAGAAACCAGCTTGGTAACCCTATGGTCTCTGGGAAACTGGTCTCTTTTTCCCGGCTGTGCTGCACAGCATGTCCAATCTTAGTTCCCTGACCAGAGATCGAATGCATTCCGCCTGCAGTGGAAGCTGGATCCCTAACCACTGGACCACCGGGGAAGTCCCAGAAACCGGTATCTTGAGCCTTGACAGTAGTAACACTCCAACCTACTCCTATCCCGGAGTAAGTAAACCTTCCCCACCTCCCACCAATTTCCTAGGGTGGGTGGGATTTAAAGTCATTTTGCAACAGAAAGTATTTTAATTTTTATTTTGTTTTTGTCCCCAAAGTAAGACTATATGCCTTACTTTAAAATGTGAAGAATTTTCTGTTGTCTGAGTGATGAAGACATCCTCTCAAGTATGCTAAGGTTTCATCTGACTCCCTTAACATGATGAAATGGATTTGCCATGGAGGCTCCCTAGTGTATTGGGTTCCAATTTCCCAAGCCGGTCCCTTCTCTTTCAACCACTGCCCCCTCCACCACCAGACGTCTGGGTGACTTCTGTGGCTCAGTGGATTTTGGAAATTCATCCTGGCACAATTAGAGAGAGTAAGCAAAAACAAGACTGCTCTGAGGGGCGATTTGTCCAATGTAATGTGACCATCCTTCATGGCTTTGCCAAAGGCATTTGAGTATCATACAAGTAATTCAAAAACCCTAAATATTTTCTGTTCCTAAATACATTTTTAATACACACTAATCTAAAACCTGTTGGGCAGCAGTCTGCTCCCCTACCAGAAGGCCATCTCGAAAGAAAACCTAAGAAACATCCTGTCGTTAATTCCCAGTTCCATTTCTTTTCCTTTGGATTTACCATGCATTCATCTTTTTTCCTCCCTAAGATTAAAAAAAAAAATTACACAAAAACAAGAAAACACATCCCAGCATTCTCTCTAAATAGGGAAGCATTTGATATGTACAGAAGATGCCTTCAGTCAATGGTTGAACCAGCCTACCCTTCCTTTAGCCAAATTAATAGGGTGTCAACATCACAGTCTATTTTTTCTTAACTACTTTCAGGCTGCCATAATAAAAACTGACTTGGCGCTCATAATCTTAGCTCTGGCCATTAAAACAGAAGCAAAAGAAGATAAAGGGGCACAATTCCAGTGTTAAAGCTCAACCAAGGTACCTATAAAGAACATTCTCTAAAACACAAACAATAACAACAGAACTCAGATTCAACCACCACCCAACCCAGATGTTCTAACATGCTGAGTGACTTCAACTCATTACTTTCTCATCTCCTGATCTTTTTTTCACCTACTGTTATAGGCACATGGCACCCTGCCCAGGTACGAAGTTCAGTGGGGCCCATATTCCTTTGAGACCCTAAAAGGAAGAAGAAAATTCCTTGTCCCTGTTGGTATATGAAAATCACAATGGGAGCCGTCCAAATTAGTCAAAGTTATTGGTGATCTGGCAACAGCATCTTGATATGCAGCTGCCATTAATGAGAACAGCAGTCTTCACAGACAATCATCGAAAGCCTTACGCCTATTTAGGACACTTTAATGTAGAAACCAAGTAAATCTTCCTATTTTGTGTAGCTTTTATTTAAACATAAACATATGATTTAGACATGCTCCCTCCTGTTAAACTTTTTTTTTTTTGCTCTGTTCGCTTAGCACAGTTCACATTATTATCTTCACATGTACAATGGCAGTGGAATAATTTGAGACCCAGGGCTTTATTTAATAATGTAATTATCCTATATTGGATTACTTAAAAGGGGCTTTGCATTTTAAAGTTCTAGTTTTTCCCATACTGGCGATATGCTCTGACACAGTAAATGATTCAGGCTTTAGTCAAAAGCTCTAAACTCAGTTTGGAAAAATATTGAGTGTTTTTGAATAAGACAGGATTAGCATAAGAGCCAATTTGCAACCACAGTTGGTGACCTTTCTACGCCTGTTCAAAGACTGTGGTGTGGAGGCCAACACAGCGGACAGACCACGAGCAACGACAGCCGCCTTATTCCAACTCTCCGCCACCTCAGGGATGGTATATAAACCAGAGAATAAAGCCCAAGTTTTCCTCAAGGTACACTTCCTGAAGGCAGGGCTGTAACTTGTCTTCCGTACCTTCTGACAGTCTATATGCTACCAGGAGGAGCTGAATGAGGGAATAAATGAATGCCACTGGGTGTTCTGACAAAACAGTTGCAGAAGGGAATCCAGAGGAGCCATCACAAGCTGAGCATTCACAAACTGAGCTTCGTCCAGTGCTAATGTCTGGAGGAATCTTGTTTGAGTTTCTCCCCAACTCAACTCAATCTGATCCAATTAAGCCGTATTCTGCTGTGTGCCAGGTACTGGGCTGAGGACCAGCCATGGACAGATAAGGATGAAGATGACACTGGTGCTGCCCAGGGCTCCTGTTTCTTGCCTAGGAAGTGAAGGTTCCTCTTGCTCTCTCTAGTCTCCTTTGCCAGAGAATCCATTCATTCTTTCACGTTCGATGTCCAGGGCGTATCCTTGAGCCTCTGCTCTAGGCACAGCAGGGGGCCAGGGAAGAGCAACAGTCTAGCGGGGACAAGGGACACAGACAGTAAACCATAGTCCTCAGCTAAAAGTGACTTATGGAATGAGAAACTGTCATAAGTGATCTCATTCATTCAACAAATATTTATCGAGTGCTAACTATATGTCGGACTTCCCTAGTGGCTCAGTGGTAGAGAATCTGCCTGCCAATGCGGGAGAAGCAGGTTTAATCTTTGGGTCAGGAAGAGCCCCTGGAGAAGGAAACGGTAACCCACGCCAGCATTCTTGCCTGAGGAAGCCCACAGACAGAGGAGACTGATGGGCTACAGCCCATGGGGTCGCAAAAGAGGCAGACGTGACTTAGCATCTGAACAACTGTATGTCAGGCTTTGGGATTATCACCAGGAATTACGTAAAAATCCCCACCTTCCTGGAGCCTACAGTTGTGGCGGAGAGGTACTGTTTGCCTCTGTGTTGGGGGAGAGGGATGTAGGGTGTCAGATAATAAAATATGAGGCCAAAGAACTAGAAGAGGCCATAATGGGAGACAAGGGTAGGCCTGGGTATGATGTCAAAGCAATGGTCAGGAAAGGTCTCTGCTGAGACCCTGAGGAAGAGAAGGAGCAAGTGAGGATAAAAGGGGAGAGAGGTGGGAGAGGAGCGGTGGCCACTGCACACAGAAGGAGCAGAGGACGCAAAGGCACCGGGGAGGGACAGGGTGTACTGTCAAAGTCAAGGTGGAAAAAAAAATTAAAAGGAAAAAACACACAACATACACACATCCTCGAGCTGATGCGTGCTTCTAAATTTAAATGCAGACTCCTTTCCTCTACATTTCCGGCAGGTTTAGCACGGAAGCTACTCCATAAATCAATTTCCATTATTAAAATACTGACTTAGTGAAGTTGCTCAGTCATGTCTGACTCTTTGCGACCCTATGGACCCTATGGACTGTAGCCTACCAGGCTCCTCGGTCCATGGGATTTTCCAGGCAAGAGTACTGGAGTGGGGTGCCATTTCCTTTTCCAATGTGCTTAATGCCACCCTTTTCTCAAATCTTTAATGCCTACATAGGTATGTTTTAAATATTTTATCAAAAACCACATTTCATCTTCCCTGAAACAGATGAGTTCTCCTATGAAAACAGCTAATGTCCACAGAATTTAAAAGATGGAGGGCCAGCTGCTCCCTGACGTATGCATGAAGTTGAAGGGTGGCTAAGAGATGCATATCTCCTATAGATACATTTGTCAGGAACACAAACTGGGACAACAATCCCTTTCATTTGGATGTTTAGGTCTTCTTTACATGGCTCTATGCCAACCTGATTTAATGCCGCTCCTTAACTATGGCCCATGGAACATACCTGTGTTTTTACACACTTAGGAGCCTGTTTAATTATACTAGTTATAGGTCCTCATTCCCCTTCTCCCTATGGACTCATCATCACACCAGACACAATGCCCTTTCCAGCAAAACTCCCCTAATTCACTGGTCAAGACATGAAGTTTAAGAAAGACTCAATATAACTTATTGACATGGTCAAAGACTAACAAACCTTTGACGGATTAAAGTGATCAGCTATCTACTATTAATGCATACGTCATCCATAATTAAATGCCCAGAAAAGTGGGTAGGTATTTGGAAGGAGCCACTCAAGGAAAATACACAATAACAAAAAAAGGAGAAAAAAAAAAAAGAGCAAGACAGGGTAAGAGGATTATCTTCCAATCCTCACCAGACTAACTTTATGCTAAAGTGACTGTTTCCACTGACTGTAGTGGGCATCCTCTATGAAGGTGCCCAGTGATCCCTAGCTGTCTGTATTCATGCCCTTGTGAGATCTCCTCCCCTTGAATGTGGGCTGGACACAACGTCTCACATCTAACAAACAGACCTATGGAAAAGTGATAGGATTTTAATTCTGAGATTAGGTTACAAAAGGTCTGTGGCTCGTGGTTTGCTCACATACTGTGAGGGAAGCCAGTTCCCATGTTGGAGCTGGCCTGTGGAGAAGCCTGTGAGGCATGACAAGGAACCAGGGAGGTCAAGGTCCATGGCTAACAAGGGAGAAGGGTCTCAGTCCAACAGCATAGGGGCAGACAACTGAGTGAACTCAAAAGTAGATTCTAGCCCAACGGAGCTTTGAGATGAGCAAGGCCCAGCCGGGCACCCTGAATGAAGCTTTGAGAGACCCTGATTCAGACACACCTAGCTAACCTTTACCCAGACTCCTGACTTACAGAAACTATGAAGATAATATTTTAAGATGTGAAATTTGGAGTAAGTTGTTACACAATAGAGAGCTAGTATACTAGTCTTTAAACACAAGATACTTTTACACATTTTTGTGTGACAATGAAAGTCTGTGAAACAAGTTGCTAAATAACAGTTTCAACTACGTCTGGAAATTAATTTCTGCTAAGAAACTGACAAGCCAATGGGAAAATGCTTTATGCAACTGCCTAAATCCTGGAAAAACTGCCTTCACAAGAGATATTCTCTTTTGGGGGGTAGCCACAGAAATTTCCCAGAATGCCATAGAACAATGTAGGGGGCTTCCCTGGTGGCTCAGACAGTAAAGAATCCACCTGCAATCCAGGAGACCGGGTTTGAACCCTGGGGTGGGCCGATCCCCTGCAGAAGCAAATGGCTACCCAATCCAGTATTCTTGCCTAGAGAATTCCATAGACAAATGAGCCTTGCGGGTGGGCTATATAGTCCATGGGGTCTATACAGTCTATATAGTCCATGGGGTCAAAGAGTCGGACACAACTGACGGACTGAGCATATAGAACTATATACATGTACCTGTCAGGATGGAAGGGCCAAAGTAAAATATAAACCTGTCAAGTAAAGCTAACTTTATCTCTTCTAAGCAACGAGAGGAAGAACAGCCAATATTACTCATCTCTTTATCACCCCCAAAGTACCCTGTACTAATAAATATTGGTTGAATTGAACTAAGTTTGCAATCAAAAGCCTGTATTTAAAAATAGAAATGGCGTGCCTTTAAGAACAATATTACATCCTCAGCTATTGCAGAAGAATCCCAAGCGTCCTCTCTCTTGCCCTCCTCTCACCTTTTCAAGGGCCTTGGCACAGCTGACCATTTAGACACTGTCCTGCATACACATACAATCTACAGGTCCTGCAAACACATAATCCTCTAGTCCTTGTGGCCAAGATCAAGGCAAGGCTTCTCTTTGCTTTAGCCAAAGAGAAAAAGGCAGAAAACAGCCTTAAAAATTAAGGTGAAAAAATATTAAGACAACTGAGGTATTCAATATTCTGACATGCTGAAAATGTTTTCACTCCACTGCTTTGAGGGGTCATTTGAGGAATTCTGGGGGTCAGGAGTGATTTGAACACCTGCTTGGCTGTCTATTGAATTACTGATCTAGTAACATCCAAAATGTGGAGAAATAGGACCTATAACTATAAAGAAAAAAGCCACAGCCCATTGATCATTTTAAAAGACACTACCGTGTGTGTGATTCATATAATTTGCATTAGAAAAAACCATCTTCCGCCTTTTTACTAGAACCTCCTCCTTGCCTGCCCAGATTGTTGGGGCTGCATATTTTACAACCCGATGCATTGTTGCTGAATTCACATTCAGCCCCCAGGAGCACAGAACACAATTAGACTATTATGAAGAAGGTCCGCAAGAAACAGAATGGAACAGATTATTTCACTTAAGACATACAGAATTCAATTATTTTCTGTATTTACAACCCATGTACACTAGATTTTGGAATAATTTGGTGGGGAGCTTGAGTACTATAGCAGTGTTTTCATCTGAATTCTAGTCATCCGATATGCACTGTGGGATTACCCCAAAGCTAAAGGATTTAATGGCCCAGCAGGCAGTCTCTGTTTTGAAGATCCTTCTTCTAAGCTCCCCCAACTATTCTGGCTGGGACCCTATCCCTTTATATCCATTTGCTGATGCTTTCTGCTTTTAAAAAGAACCTGGCATTACACATCTTAAATTGGTTTGGAATGCATTCTGTACCACCACCACCAAAAGAAGAAGAGGAGATGACAGAGGGTGAAACTAGTTTCCAAATTAGGGGAATTAGGGGTGTTTTGAAGAATAGGAACTAGGAGAGACTTTTTTTAATGGTGGGAAATGAGGATATTTAAAATAAATTCAGTGCTGTGACATTCAGCACATCAACATCAGATTTCCTGGAGGTTGCATCATGAAAGGGGAGAGACCTGGGAAGCACCAGGTCTGAACTTCCTTTGGCACACTGAGATGGGACATCTGGAATGCAGGTTTTGTCTTTTGACTCCCGTGTCATTTTATTTTGTTGTGGCTGATGGAAGAAATGCCTCCTCGAGGTTCTTTAAGACCCAAATGGAATAGAGCTCAACAGGCTTGAGGGTGCCCCATTCATAGGGACAGGAAAGCTCAAACACGCATCAAAGAAAACTCTGAACCTAAACACAAGAAAAATCTTTTGGAGAATGCAGAACCAGAAGTTTAACTCTGTTTAAACTGATAATTTTCTTAGTGTGTGTGTGTGTGTTTTTTAAAACAATAGTTAGAAATCCAATGACTCAACCAATAAATTACTTATTAAGGTGATATTAACAGTCTTAGCAACGTGACAGACTTCATGGAGACAACAAAGTTAGGATTTGGTCCCAAACCAGGAAGGGCAGGGTTGATAACTCACATCTGCTAAAGGCCTGGGTCTGCTATTAGCCAGACCACGGTTTGGGGCTTTATGTACATATAAATCTCATTTGATAATCACAGCCCACTAAGACTAGCCTATTTCACAGATGAGGAAACAGGGACCCCAGGAAAATTCAGTAATGGACCAAGATGACACGCAGCTAAGAGGCAGAATACGCATGCATGCGTGGTTCCACCAAGCTTCAAGACGAGGAGCTGATATCCTAACTAGCAAGAAGCAAGACATGTGAAATTACTAACCAGCCCTGCCTCCAGGTTCAAGTCCAACCTGACCTGCTAGACAACCCCAGGTCCGGCCCTAGTCTACCTCACTGTCCACCAGACCCCTGCTGCTCTGCCAAGGGCAGACCACTTCCAATACTGGAACGTCCTGCCTTTCTATTTTTCTGTGGCTTCTCCTGCCTCCTCTCGCACTCTCATCAAAATCTCCACCCATGAAAGCCCTAGGTATTTTTCAAGGGCCTGATGAACACAAGCTCCCCTTCTCCAGGCTGCCCTCAGCATAGCTGTAGGCCACCTCCGGCCTCACTCACTCCTTTCTCTCCACATTTCCATCCCTGCTCCTTTTCTGACTCTGGGCCCTAGTTTGTGCATCCAGCAATTCCTTCCATCCCTCCAGACTCTCTGGCTGGAGAGAATGAGGAGGGTTTTGTCCACCAAGCTGCCTGAGCGCCTTCCTTTGCTGCCCCTTTAAGACCAAAAGGTTCCTTCTGCTTCACTGCACAAAATGGGCCGAATATGAGAAAGTTTTAAAAACTGTAATACTCCAAAGCTTTGCTCTGAAGAATGCAAAGTGGCAGTCCATGGCCCACATCTAGATCAAAGACACATTTTATTTGGCCCCTAGTGTTTTTTAAACATTGGATGGAATTGCCAACTGTAACTACACAAAAATATGGCTTTTGGGCACTTCTCTTGAAAAATGGAAAGATCTGGCAACATCAAATGACACTGCTGCCCTGCAATGATGGGCAGGGCCTGAGGAGCAACGTACAGACAAGTCACTGCCCCCTGGTTCTTCCAAGCATCACATGGTCTTCCAGCCTTGGCTCCACCCACTTTGGCTTCCTGAACGGGCCCACACCTGTGCCTCTGCTCTGGGTTCCCCTCTCCCCTCTTCAGGTAAGGTGGATTTTGAACAAGACCTTGAAAGATGGATACAGAGGTTGTGCTATTTTATTACTTCACGGGGGAAAACCCCAGCAGATTTTATACCCCCTTTCTGATACAGCCCCGTTTCTTCGGCTTGTTAGCAGGACAGCACGAGGGTTTTGCCCTCTGTGTTCTGGAATCAAGACAGCTCGAGCTCCCATTTAGTCTCATTCATCATTTACCTGATGAATGCATTTACAAACCTGGACAGCCTAGCCTCTCAGGTTGCCCTCTTGCAAAATGGGATGACTACCTCACAGTATTATGGTTACACCAAAGGTCCAAGTGAAGTTGTCAGCAGCGGTTTTACTACTACCTTTATTAAGACCATTTTAGTACAAATACCTAGAGTCTGTCATAACGAGTGAAGAAACAGAAAAACAAATATTGTACATTAACTCATACAAATGGAATCTAGAAAAATGGTACACATGTACCTATCTGCAGGGCAGGAATAGAGACGCAAACAGAATGGACATGCGACATGGGAGCAGGAGACAGAGAATAGTGTTGACATATATGACTACCACGTGTAAGAGATGGCTCGTGGGAACCTGTAGTAGCACAGGGAACGGTGCTCTGGGATGACCTAGGCGGGTGGCGCGCGCGCGCGCGCGCGCGCGCGCGCACACACACACACACACACACACACACACACACACACACACACACACACACACACACACACACACACACACACACACACACACACACACACACACACAGCTGATTCACTCTGTTGTAGGGCAGAAACCAACTGCATTGTAAAGCAATTATAGTTCCATAATAAAAAAGAAGCCATTTAACACCTGAAACTAACACAACACTATAAATCAATCATACTCCCAATAAAATTAAAAAAAAAAAAAAAGAAACCAAAAAAATCATTTTAGACCAGGGGTCAGGCAAATGTTTCCTGTAAAGGGCCAGACAGTAAATATGTTAGGCTCTGTGCATATGTTCCAACTATCCAGCTCCTCCAGGATGGTGTGAAAGCTGCCAGACTGCTGTGGCTGTGTGCCAATAAAACTTTATTGACAAAACAGGCAGTAGGTCAGATTTGGTCCATAAGCCTTAGTAGGCCTTCTAGGCCCCATTTTCTACTTGTCTACAGCCATTCTGATGATGTAAATCAGCTCTGAAGATGCTGCTGCTGCTAAGTTGCTTCAGTCGTGTCCGACTCTGTGCGACCCCATAGAGGGCAGCCCACCAGGCTCCGCCGTCCCTGGGATTCTCCAGGCAAGAACACTGGAGTGGGTTGCCATTTCCTTCTCCAATGTACGAAAGTGAAAAGTGAAAGTGAAGTTACTCAGTTGTGCCCGACTCTTAGTGACCCCATGGACTGAGCCTGCCAGGTTCCTCCGTCCATGGGATTTTCCAGGCAAGAGTACTGGAGTGGGTTGCCATTGCCTTCTCTGAAGGTGCTACGAGGGGGTTAATGGGATTTAAAACAATAGCCCTCTTCAATGGGTTTCCGTGGGCAATGTCTAACCCGTTGATTGGATTCACCAAGATTAGGTTCAGCTCAGAAATCATGCCAAAAGGAGAATGCTCCCACCTCTACATCCTACCAAGAAACCTCATACCAATCGTCACCAGACTCTCTCTAGCCCTGAGTTCAAAAGGCCTCCACAGATCTTCCAAGTACGACCAGGCACCCGTGTCATAGGTCCCTGTATTTTGCCTTTACCAGGCTAACCGGGCCACAAAATCACCTGTTTATTTTGGATTGTTTGATTAGCCTTGCCTGTACTCCCCACCCAACAAGAAGCCCCAGGTCAGCAGGAGCTGCCTGATTTCCTACCTGTCTCTCCAGGAACCAGCACGACCTGCACACAGACGCCACTCTGGAGGGCCTGAGGCTGGGTCTCCTTGCCTGTGAAACTGCAGAGGTGCCTGGCGCCTCGCATGCGCTTGTGGGAGCAGGTGAAACGCCTTAGTGCACAGGTGCGTGGTATTACCATCAAATTAACGCGTGTCTCAGTTAACAGCCAATCTGATTGCTTAGTTCTGAGATGGCAGGATAGAAGCTTTTAAGAACCATATGCTGAATAAATTAATAAAAGACCAAAAGAAACTTTTCATAAACACTCAAACAAACTATAAGTCAGTATATATTGAAAATCCCGATTTTAATTTTCAATCTATTCTAAATAGGGGAAACACAAAAATCACCTGGTGGAATTCAGAACCAGGTGTTTTCAATTCTGCCTGAGTCTTACCTATATGTGACTTTGGCTAAGTTACTTAAGACCTCTTTCAGACTCATCTGCCTCATCCATCAAGTATGGAAATATCACAATACTACCAACCTTGGAGAATTTCTTTGATAATTAAATGAGTATTTATCTGTTAATATATATATAATGCCTGACACGTTATACTCAATAGTCAAAAACGTTGTAACTTCACTGAAAACACTGTGGGTAAAACTTTTGCAAATGGTTTTAGAAAAGAGCAAGTTAGGACACTTTCTTTGGCTTGCGCATCTGGAAGGAGGTGTGAATGTGGTTCCAAGGTGACAAGCATGGAGATGGGGTTTCTCTGTTCTGGATAAATCAATCAGGCTGCCTCTTCCTTCTTCCTATGGGAGAGTGAGTAACATGAAAACAGAAACCTTTATCTGGGCATCAGTCACTGTGTTCACTGTTATATCCCAGTACAGGGAACCCGCACATAGTAGGCTTGCAATAATCATTTCTGAATTAAAGAAATCATCCATGAATATCAGATGGTGGCAGAAATGCCAATTCCGTTTATCACCAAGAATGCCATCTTGGCAAAGCTTTTCTTGAGACAATATAAATATCCCTATCAGAGGGCCCACCTGGCTCCAGGAAAACAATTGAAATGAGGGCAATAAAGGTGAGGTCCAGAGGGGACCTGAATATCAACCCTGGTTTCCATGTAATCACTCACTCTTTGGTTAAGTATCTCATCATTAGAATAAAGGCCACACCCTTCTTCAGTGATTTCATAAAAGTGATGTCCCACAGAGCCACTGCTAAGGCCTACTAGTATAAGCCTGCTGGTGCAGGACCATCCTGCTGGGATGGCCCACCTGAGCATACCCGTGGGAAACACTTGCCTGTTTCCCTCAGACCATCACCTCAAGAGAGCACTCCTTTCCCGAAGCAGTAGACCACTGTACCTGAGGGCCTGGGTTCTGGTTCTACTCGTCACTCACTAGCTCTGAGCACATCCCCAAGACTGTTCTGAGCCACAGTCTCTTCATCCATTACATAAAGGGGGCTTGGCTCGAACAGCCTGTGAGGCTATTAAAACATCCAAGGCTCATTAGACAGGAGCCTTTCTCTTACACAGCCATGGCAAGTCTTCATGGTCATCTTAATAACAAAGCCAAGAGCTGTCCGGCCAGTCCTGCCTACCACCACACGTGTCTGTACAGATGGCAGAGGCGCAGGGACCAGCTGCACCCATGGACAGGCCAATGTCACAGCCGGGAAAAGGTCACAGGGCATTATCACAACCAACTCCGCATCAGACTCCCTCACCACAGGTCAGGGGCCCTCACTCCAGAGTACGTTTCCAATCGGAATGCTGCCAAAGTTGGGCTGTCACAGAAGAAAAACAGCTAAACCCAGGCCTTCATTAAGGAAAGTCTGCCATGCGGTGCTAAGTCGCTTCAGTCATGTCTGACTCTTTGTGACCCTACGGACTGTAGCCCACCAGCCTACAGGCTCCTACAGGTTACCATGCCCTCCTCCAGAAGATCTTCCTGACAAAGGGATCAAACCCGCATCTCTTAAGTCTCCCGTGTTGGCGGTGGGTTCATTACCACTAGCGCCATCTGGTAAGCCCCAAGGAAAGTCTGAGGACAAGTAGTAAGTGAGAACGTTTTAATTATTTGGTACATCTTGCTACTTTGCCTTTTTTCCCCAATGGTACTCAGAGCTGAGCTCAAAGTAGGTGATGGCAAGTAAAGCTTGGACTAAAGGGAAAACCAAAATGATTTCCATTTCTGATGTTCCATGAGGAATGTGGAGCAGCCTAGCAACAAGTAACTTGGTCAGTTATCTCTGTAGTGTGCGTGGCTTCCCTTGCGGGAATAAAACACACACAAACACACAACACCATATACACCTATCTGTATATATACACACACACACTTTAACATATATATATATATGCACACACATTTTTGAGCTTCCCACATGGCTCACTGGTAAAGAATCTGCCTGCCAAACAGGAGACGTGAGTTCGATCCCTAGGTGGAGAAGATACACCGGAGAAGAAAATGGTGAACCCATTCCAATATTCTTGCCTGGAAAATTCTAAGGACAGATGACGCTGGTGGGCTACAGACCATTGGGTCACCAAAGATTTGGACACGACTTACTGACTAAACAACAAATACATATTTTTTAACATACTCCTTATGAGGAACACACAAAAATAGCAAGATTAAATTATCTGCACTTAGTTCTTTGTCTCTAGTTATACTGTATTCTTTTGTGCTAGTAAAACAATATGTGCTTTAATTAGCAAATATCTGTAAATAATTTACTTGCTTTTCAAATCCAACAGAACAATGGGGTCGATTTTCACATACATTTATCCAGCACGCATGCTGGGTCTTAAGCCAGACTCTCCCATTGTTCAATAACTACATCAAGCTGTCCAACTCTTGCCGCTCTCTATGGTGCAGGGGTTGGGGGGTAGGGGGCTAGAAGCCCAAGTCTCAGAAGCCACTTGCCATTTTGCAAGACTTCAGAAGGCAAGCACATAGTGCTGTCCAGCCCAAGCTACAGCAAACTCTTATGATCTCAAACCCTGGAGCCTTCTGCTAGGGAAGTGGAAGTGTGCCAGGGCTAAGGGCACTGGAGTAATGGCTGCTGGGTGCAGGCGTTCTGCTGCCCTCTGCCCCCAGACAGCGTGAGCCCCAAAACGTAAGACACGACGTATGAGGTCCGTGAATCACAAACCTCATCTAGGCTCTGCAGGGTTAAAACTGGGCGCCGTGTGTGCAGTGCAAAGAAAGATGTTAAATCAAATGAGAATGACTGCTCTAGGACTGGAGGCACTATTATTTTGAATAAGATTGAAAAGGCCAGAAAAAGCAATTCAAAAACATTTCAATTATGTATTTCCCAGAACTACATCTTTGAGCAACTAATGCAAATGTTACCACCACAATAAAACTTCTTCCCACATAAAAGCATATAAAACAGGTTGAACAGCATATACTTTATATATCATATGCATATTTTTGACTATTAATAAAAAATTCAAAATCTATGTATGCTTTACTCTCCTAAGCAATACAGTAATTATGATTAAGGGACAGGCAGCACAAAAAGAGCCAATTTATCTTACTCGTGCTCAGGAATACTATTGTGTAACTAAGCAACTAAAGACAAAATATGGTCTAATTAATTCACTCCTATGCTTATTTAAAAGACACAATTAGAACATTTTTATTTTCCAGCCTGCACAGTAGCTCAACATGCTTGAGGGTGTAGAAAGCAAAGCCTATTATTCTCAAAGACAAGAGTTTAATGTTTAGTGCCACTGATCAGGCTTGGAACTCAACTCTGGGGAGGAGGGGGGTATATCATAGTCAGGGTGTGCTGGAGTCATGAGAAAGGAAAGGCGGTGGGGGGGTGGAGGGACATTTATGGGGCCACTAGACTGACCAGCAACATGTGGTTTCTACTCCCACTTTTTCCTCTCTGCACATGGACGGAGATGAGACCCTGAACATGATGGTCATGTGTGCAAGGACACTCACCACTGTGAGTCAATTTTATACAGCCACCAAGATTCTACAGGAAACTCATGCAATTAAGCCACACATCCTGGTCTGTGTGATAAATGTCAAATATCCATCTTTAATGCAGCTAACAGTGCATCTGATTTTAAAAGCAGAATTAATTTACCCAAGTATGTACTAGAGACTGATGCCATTAGCATGTTCTAAGGCACCCTTTCAATAATTGCATGTTTGAAAAGTGTCATCCAAATGGACGCTCACAGTCCAGGACATTAGCCGCACTCTTTGAAGGCCCAAGCCTGGCCCAAGTTCTAACCTCCAGGAAGCCAGTAAAGATCACGGTACTGCTAGAAAAAGCCAAGCCATCTGCACACAAGGGCACAGGAGCAGATTTTTCAAGAAATGCAGGAATCTATGACCACATTTCTGAGGCCAATGAATCCTTAAGCCAACAATCAATCAATTTATTTTAAATTTATTTAAAAGCCAAGCCAATGGGTAATCACTAGCTACAATATTATTCTAAGTGGAAGATGGCAAATATCCAACCACCCTGGCTATAAAAAAATGACAAGCAAATGCATTTGATTCCAGCGATTATATCCTGGATATTGGTTAAAACTAGGCTTTGATAAATGATCCTGAGTCCTATAAAAAAACTAGATGCCACTATGAACAATGGTATGCTTTATTAATAATTAATAACAAAGTATTTATTTACATGTATGGACTCATGTACTTCATAAAAATAACATTTCCTTAGTATGCGCCTGACACTCAATGTCAAGAGAGGTTTTAATTGCTTACAATTTTGATTTGTCATTGGACATATGGCCTCATCAAGACCATCGGTCTGAGAAATATGCTAGTTTGCAGGAACTGCCAACCAACACTCAAGTAAGAAGTGACTTTTCTTCCCTCAAGTTTTATCTTTTCACAGTTTGCCACCCAAAGCCTGACTTAAAAAAAAACAAAAAACAATCTTTACTTATTTTTTAATAAAATTGCTTTTGGCCACCCCACATGGCTTTTGGGACCCTAGTTCCCTAACCATGGATTGAACTAGGCCCTTGGCAGTGAAAACAAGGAATCCAAACCACTGGACCACCAGGGAACTTCCCCAAAGTCCTGACTTTCTATGGACTGAGAGCTGAAGACTGGAAAAGTGCTCAAAGAGGTGGGAGATGCTGGCTCTCGCCTGACCATTCAGTCCCATATAGTCATTCATTTCTTTGGTGAGTTCTCCTAAAAAGAAACCTTTTGCACTTCTTCACACCTTATTTTGCAAAATGATAATAGATTTTAGAAGAGAAAGAAGTGTGAGGTGGGCTGCTGGAGCTGGGCCACAGGTGAATGACCTGTGAGAAAGAAAGAAACTGGGCCAAGCTTAAAGAGAGCAGGTTGTGGGGAAGACGGTGTTTTAATTATGTCATTCAGTCCTTCAATAGATACTTGACAAGGGCACTGAGTACTGCGCAGAGACCCAGAGGTGAGTAAGGCACCACCTTCCGCCCCTAATAACAGCACCGCAGTGGGAGCAGAGATGATGGGGTGATGAGCACAGAAAAAGAATACAGATAATCCAGATAACCCAGATGGCACATGGAACACAGTATGCAAACTACATGGGAGGTTAAAACTAACCACTGGACTGTAAGCCCCCTGATGGCAGAGGTGCTTGTCTTGTTCACTGCTGTATCCAGGGGCCTAGAACAGGCTCTGGCACAAAGTAGGTGCTCTATAAGTATGCATGGGTTGAATGAACCTCAAAGGTGAAGGCAGTACTTCCTAATTTCCAGAAAGATAATAAAATACTACAAATAGTGACTTCATTTCATCTCCACTTAACTAAGGGACATAGAATCCGACAGCTTTTCTGTGACCAGTATCTGTCTATGGAAGCAGACTAAGGGATTTTTGAGGGTTGGGCTATTCTCCATTATCTCTCTACCTGGCTGTCTAGCACTTAGTAGGTCTTCAGTCAATGTTTGAGGAGATCAATGCATTCGTTTTCTAAAAACATGTAGACAGTGAGCTTTCTTCTGAAAACATATTGCATTTATTGTGAGCACAATTCACTAGTGTGTTATATAACATATTGCTTTTACATTTTTTAAAAACGTGTTGATCTCATCTCTCTATCAAGATTGATAAGCTTCTTAAGAAAAAGAGCTACATCATGCATTGTTTACATCTATCTCTGTACTTAGCAAAGCACTGAGCACATGGTTAGCAGTCAACAAGCAGCTTTTATTAACTCAGGATAGATGAATCCAACACTGGCTGGAATTAGGATCTTAACCACACAAACTAAAACTTAGTGTACATTTTACTGATTCTCAAATTTTCACATCCTAGGCTCAAAGCTGAAACAAAATTTTGTATATATGAATGTTTTTGACATATTAAAGTATTCCTTCTATTACTGGATCTTGCTCCAAAGCCACGTAAGAAAGACAAAAAGGTACACAGTCACATTCCTTATTTCAGATCAACTCTATAGGCCAGGGGTCAGCAAGCATTTTCTGTAAAGGGCCAAAGAGCAAATATTTTCCACTGTGTGGGCCATATGGTCACTGTCGTAACTGTTCAGCTCTGACATTATAGCCTGAGAGCAGCTATAAACAATATGTAAACAGTCTGACTATGTTCCAGTAAAACTTTATTTACAAAAGCAGACAGTGGGCCAGGTTTGGCCCTCAGGCCTTAGTTTGCTGATGCCTGTCACAGTCTAGTAAACTCTCTCCATATAATTCACTGGTTTTCACCCTGGTTCTAAAGGGCCTGCTATGCAAAGTATAAAGACATTCCTTCTCTTAGCTTAAGATCATTACTAACAATAAATAATAACTATTATAACAGCATCCATCATTTGTTTCAGGACTTTTAGTTTTACTAATTCTCCTGGCAAGGTAGAAAGCCTTTAAATCCATTTGACAGAAGAAGAAACTGAGGCTTAGAAAAAGTTAAAGAAATTGACCAAGGCTAGTGATGACACTGAGGTGATCTCAGAAACTTCTAAAAAATCAGCTCATGGATACAAACCAGAGGCTGAGAGGCCACCCACGGGTGAAGCAAGGACAGTCCGGCACCTGAATTTCAGAATGTGTCTGTGATACGATCAGGCAATCTTCTAAAAAATCCTGCTGATCCAGTTAACAGCATATTTCAATAATAAAATGTAAATCCTTAAGGAGCCTTTTATAATGGCAACACAGCTAAATCCACCATACGGATGAAAGCCAGCCTGATCTGGGGTGACTTGAATCACCTATATGTTCTAGTAAACTATCCTATACGTCACCCTCTCATAGAGAAAAGCTTTCTTTAGGAAGGTCCAAGGCAGTGGTCTCAAACTTTAATGAGAACAATAATATTAATATTAATGATAGTAATAATGAGTAAATTATTTTAGCAACTCTACTATCTCCCACCTTAGTTGTAAGCACTTTATATATGTATGAGCTCATTTAATCCTTAAAATAATCCTACAAAGTAGGTACTCTATTCCCATTTTACAGATGAGAAAACTGAGGCACAGAGTTTAAAACTTGCCCAAGATCCACACAGAGAGAGCAAGACAATTTATAAAATGCAGAATTCTGGATCCCAATTCCAGAGATTCTATATAAATTAATTTCAATAAGAGCTTGGGAATATACATTAAAAAATTTTTTTAACTAGATAGTAAGGCTGGTGATAGCCAAACCACCATTAGAAACCCTGGCTGCATGCTAGAATCTATCATGACCAGATATGCTTGATCCTGACTCTACAACACTGGCTTACTCACCTACACTCATATTGCAGGGGACCAGCAAGCCTTGTAGAATCCACCCCATGAAATTCAAGCTCGTACATCCACCTATTTTAAGAGGGTATACTGCCAATAGATTAAGCACTTGGCAATCTGAAAAGGAATATAATCAGAAGTTACCCAGTAACAGAGCCAATTACCCGCCTACTTTGCCATTTTCCTCCCCTGAAAAGCTACTGGCTGAATATGGCAATTGTAGGTAATTACCAGACACTTAACTCCTTGCATATGGCCCTGCTCTTCACTTTCATAATTCAAAACAGTATCATGATGAGGCCCAGAAGACTCCACATAGACCTAAGTTATTATGTTTCTTATTTATAAATTAAGAATATATAAAGACCCCTATAATCATAACTCCTTTCTATTCATTTAATTTATAAAGTATTTTGCCCATAATAATGTCTCGGTATATATAACAATCTCCAGTCAGCCTTACTATTATTGTTCCCTCCCATTTGCAACTGAAGAAACTGAGGCTCAGAGCATTTAGGACTGTTCAAGGTCAAACAAATAGTAAACTGTAGAATCAACATGTGACTCTCCGGAATGCTTCTCCTTCACACCAGCTGCCAGGACCCTAAGTACGTGCAGGAAGCAGTGATATAAGCAGTCCAGACATGATACTTATCTAAACTAGTAATAAATTGTTAATGATTATTAGTAATGGTATTACATGTAACTTACTATTATATGCCACTGACGAGGTTTATCTGAACTTTATAGAATAAGAATGATTCTGCTACCTAAATATCTGGTGACCTTTAGCAAAGCTGACTAACTAGTCATAGTTCTAAAATGTACAAGGAACTGCCCACATGAGTACACACTTCTAGAATGTAACATGATGTATTCAAGCTCTAGTTTCAAGAGTAGGTTTCAGCGGGAAAAATACACCAAACCTAAAATTTAAGGTCTAGATTCTAGCAAGTGACCTCTGACAAACCACATAATGTCTGCAAGCCTGTCTCCAGCTGTAAAATGGACATACAAAGTCCTGCCTTATCTAGCCTCCTACAATTACTGCAAAGATCAATAAGAAAATTTCCCTCCCACGCCAAAAAAAAAAAAAAAAAGTGTTCTAAAGATCATAGCACACCACACAGGGACGCTATTTCTAACCTCACACAGTGATAATTTTCCTGTTTTTAGAACTGACGTCTTCATATTTCAAGAAATCATAAAAAGACAGAATGGTTCTCTTAAACAAAAAAACCATCCTGAGTCCTGGCTGTCCTTTGGAAATGGATGCTGATATCAGCTCAATCAAGAAATTATTAACCTCCATTTAGCTACTTTAAATAAACTGCCCTGGCTGATTAAATGTGCTAAACATTTTCTCCAAGTAACAGTGCTCATCACCATGAAACCCTCCTCTTCCAGTTATGCACTGCAAATGGCAAATGCATCATTCAAAACTATTTAAAATCAATAATAAAATCATTTCACTGTATATAAACAACTTAATAGAGTTAAGTGAAAACAAAGCAAAGGTCTTAATGAGAGGGCCCTGTTGCCCCCTCTAGGTGCCAGAGGTAAATGCTGGTTTCTGTAGGCTCTCCTCCAGAGAAGACTGCTGTTGCTATTCTGCTAATGAATGACTAACTTAGGCCAGGGGGGAAATGACATCACCGGGGTGGAAAACCGATCTGCATTGGGAAACTTTCTACCTGCTTTACGTTTGTCATAATTATTTTGCACAATGTAGCCTGTATTTGCATAATTTTGAGGCGTGCCATTATCTCAATTGAAAATTGTTTTAATATGGCTGAATAATTCACAATGACATCAGCCAAAGTCCTAATGAAATATACAAGTATAATACAGCTAATTACCAGCCGTGTTAGCATTAAAAAACAAATCATGCATAATATTAGGCGATGTATATGCAGCTGAGGATTATAAATAGAGCCATCTCCCTCCCCCAAACCCCGAGAGTTTACTTTTAAATAGCAAGATTAATTTTCTCAGGTATGGCTCATATAGCAATGACGAAATGCAAAGATCATTAAAATGGTTCGCTTACATTTCCCCATAAAGAATATTTTTGTAAAAAATCGTGTATTTAAAAATATATCTATCCACTATCAACTGTTTTACCAGATGCAATCTTTGCCTAATATTTCTTTTACTCTTAAGTCAGAATTCACTATTTAATTACACAACAGAAATTAAAACTGCTCCAAGTGGGGTCAATTCAGGGTCTTTAAAAAATATTCCACTTTCAATTTAAAAAAAAGAGCGTGGCTACAAAATATCCCATAAAACACTGAATAATTTCCTTCTGGGTTTAGTCAGAAGTCTATTAGGCACCAGCTCTTTTCTGGATATTTAATCCTTCCCTTTTCCAGATCACAGGCCATGTTGAAGTAATAAATTTGAAAAGCAAATAATAAGAAATCAGGAGGGGGAGGAGGAGGAAGACAGCTGCGCAGGAAAGTTGGGTCGGGGGAGGGGGCCCGAGCTAGACCTTGGCAGGAGGAAAGAGCTCAACCTGTTGGTAGGTTGCAGGATTTTTCACAGTATTTCCAAACAACACCTTTGTAAAATTGCCGGCAGACTTCGGGAATTGTGAACGTTTAAAACCCAGAGCTGGCGGGGAGGGGGGAGGGCGGAGGGGCGGAGGGGCGGAGGGGCGGAGTGGCGAGGGGGGGGGTGTTGTTCGGGGAGGAGGGAGGGGCTTATTTCCGAAGAGGCAGATCGGAGAGCGAACGTTTTGACGAACTCCAGTAATTAAACCGGCAGAGACCACCGATGGGTAATTCGATTCCCCGAAGAAGGAGTAAACTGGAGATGCCAAAAGTACAATCAACTCCATCAGACCAAAGAATTCTGGAAGGACTGACTGGCAGGCAGCTTCGAGCTCCGCTCCGGGATGAGTTAAACGGGGAACCATTCATTTAACAAAAAGATCCTTACACCTACCTCGAAAGCTCGAGAGCCTGGAACAGACAGAGCTAGCTGCCCTCAAAAGTCTGAGTTTGATTACCGTGCTCTCGCTTGGACAACACAAAGCTTTGCCAGGCGGCCGCGCACCCTCCCTCCCCGCGGCGCAGTGGGCACAGCCTCCCCAAAATAGTTCCCCGGGTAGGTACCACGGCGCTGAGGTCGGTCAGCTGACGAGGGGAGCCCGCAGAACTGCGGTCACACATGAAATGACAGAGCCGAATAGAGGCGGCCGCCCCGGCGCCCGGTGACAGCGGGCTCACCTCGGGCGTCCTCCCAGGAAGGCGACGAGCGCCCCCGCGGCCGCCCAGAAACGTGCCGGGGAGGCTCGTTCCCTCTCCACCCTCCCCGGGAGCGCCGTCTGGGCACCGAGGACGCCGGACCCGCAGGGCCAGTGGGCGAGCACACACCCCTCTGCCTTTCCCTCCCCGGTCCGCGTCCCCCACATCCCCAAAGATCGCGCTGGAAGACGTCCACTTTGCGTGGAGTAATTGAAAAGTAAAACATCAAATGGTCTGTCCGGGGAGAGGGGGTGGGGACGAGAGATAGTTGTTAATGCTTAACGTGTTTGTGCCGGTTACACGACCGCTTTGAAATCCGCCCGGGCAGATCTGCAAGTTATTTGAATGTATTATTCCAGTACCTGTCATTTATCACTTTATTCAACACGTCTTTGCCAACTCAATAGCTTTTGATCTCACTCTGCCTCCATTTCGTAATTTCCGCCCTCTTAAACATATCAAATACTTACTTAAAAAAAAAAAGTGAACAATATCGAAACCCACCGAAAGAAATCCACCCATCCCCGACCAAGCCAGACTCGAAGGTAAATTTTCAAAAAGCAAAAAATATAAAAAGCATGTGATGTTCAAGCGGCAACAGAAAGATCACACGCGCGCGCGCGCACTCACGCACACACACACACACACACACACACACACACACACATCCTTGAACAAAACCCTTCTCAAACAAGTTATTTGATCTTGACTAAAATCAGCAGTTGGATCCTCTTTGTAAAGCTGACAGCCAAACTCTGACAATGGCAAAATACTCGAGCCCCAGCTAGTGGCGCTACCCCTTTAAAAAAGAAGTCGATCTTGCTCGCCTGCAGAAGTGAATACAGTATTTTCAAGCTTGCCCTGTAATAAGCATTACTACGGGAAAAAATAATGAAGAAAGAAAAGAGGGAGATATAAGTTTACCACCTCGCCATGGTCGCTATTTCTGCCCTGGGGAGTGTCTTCTGGGAGGAAATAAAGTTTAGAGCTGGATAAAAGTTGCCGGCTGGTCCTCTCTTCCCACAACAGCTGGAGCTCCGCTATGCAAATCGGATCCTTTGGCGTACATCTTACAAAGAAAAAGTCGCCAAGGGACAAAATTCTTGGTTTGCCTTCAAGGTGGAATTGAAAAGCCTTGTAGAAAATGTAAGGTCCGTGCAAGCCACACGGTGAGCCGACCCACTGCAGGGGAAAAAAAAGCACCAAATAAATAATGTAACCATCAGAGCACAAACGTCTATTCCCAGACACATTTACACACAGACATCCACTCTTAATACAGAAGAGCCAACAGATATAAAGCTGGGTGGAAAAATAATAGAGCCCACAAATTTTCTGCCTCCCTTCAAAAAAAAAAAAAACCTCCGGCCCCTCCACCCCCACCCCCTACCTCTCCATCTGAGGCGGTAAAATTACATTATGTATGTATGATCAGGGATTTTTTTTTAAACAATAAAAATGATTTGGGGGATGTAGAGGGTAAAAGTTTGGTGAAAAGTTTGTGGGGGGCGTGGGTGGGTGCAGAGGTGTGGGTGAGCCGGGGGGCTGGGGGGTGCCGGGGGGTGTCGGGATCGGAAGAGCGGAGGAGAGCGAAATACCTGGAGTGAGTTGGGCTCCATCTCGACGTTCTGAATTGATTGAACTCAACATTCTCTCCAAACTTGTTGGCTTGAATGGATTGCATCAGGTCCTGGAAGGGAGACGCATTCTCTGCCTTCATCCGGCGTACTGTCTCAATATAAAACTAAGTTCTTGCCTTCCCTTCGGCACTAAAATGATTGAAATTATGTCCTAATATTTCTCTGACGTCTCAATTTTCAGCTCCTGTCAGAACTATGTAGGTTTCCTTCCAAATGTAGGTTGATCAAATTCATAATCGACAGAAAGGCTCCGTCCGATCTCGGCGGGAAGCGGATGGATCAAGGCAAAAAACGTATAGGGAGCTTTGTAAAAATAAATTCTACCCTAAAACTGTGTGAAGATGCGATCTCCCTCTTCCCAATCTCTCTTGTCTAGCAGTGTCGTTTGATGAAATTTTTGGAGGAGACGAGAGCTAGCGAGCTCCGCTGTGCATCTGACAGGACCTGCTTGTATATGTCTAATATAAAGAACATTTCCTGCAGAGATTCCGGGGCGCTGCTCCTCTTTCTAATGCTCCTTAGCAGATTTGCTGTTATTAGACATGTAGATTTGTTTGATAGTTAAATTACGCTTCCTCACTGCCATGTTTTCGAGAACTAATCTGTTAAATTATCTTTTGATGCCTATTTACGTGGAAGGGAAAAGTGGGTTATCGATTATATAAACATATAAATATTAATGCATTTGTTCGCTTCGCAAAAAAAATACTCAGAAAAAAAAAACAGAACAGAAAGACAAGTGAGCAGCGCACACACATCTCAGGATTTTGCAAACAATATTGAACGGACAGCGACTGCATTTAGGGACTGGAACAATAAACGATGCATGATAAATCAATAAATGCGAGCAGCGAGTCTGCTCGGAATATGAATTCAGGCTCCTGGTTCTGCGTGTGCATTCTTTAATTTTGAAGTATATACATTAGTACGTGTTTACAATGCTGATGGACGCCAAGGGCGCTCTCAAATGATAATGTGTTTATATAACCCAGCGCTACAGGAATAATATACTGACTCCTACCCCACCCCCAACCCCTCCCCCGCCAAAAAGGGAGGGGAGCTTCCTCAATAATAGTTTGAAACTGAAAAAATCCATTTGCAAACTAGTTAAATACAACCAGAAATTAAGCTGTTGAAACCGGGGGCATGAACCGTAAGACAATAAAGGCTTTAAATGTGTATATTTATTGTTCTGGAGCCCTGGAGCATTGCGAGGTTTGCATGCACGGCTATTATGCAAACACAGAGAAACTTAAGAGCGACAGAACAAGGAACAGGCAGAGACTGCAAAGCCCTCGCTCGCTCCGACCCAGCTGCCGGTCCTCCGCCAGGCTAGATTGCATTTTCGCAGTGTTGATGTAAAATGGTGTACTCGCTTCCCCCACGCTCCCCCACCCGCTTCCCCGCTCTCCTCCCACTCCTTTCAGTATCACCCCCCCTCGCGATTTTATTATATTGGCACCAATCTTTCCAAAGTGGGTCTGGCATGCTAAAAAAGTAAACATGTACTATATGGGGAATAAGGTCTGTATAGTATGACAGTTGAAACTTGATCTGTGATAAAATTACAGGATGTTGAAATTACTAGTAAGCTATTTTTAACGCTTTCGCAACGTTTCACCTCTAGTCACAGCATCTAGTTGAAACAGGATTACTTTAATGAAAATTATATTCACATGGCTGAAATTAATACACCCGGCAGAGCACAAATGCCTAATATTCAGTGACTTGAGGTGGAAAGACCCTCTGTGTGTATTTTTATGCTTTTTCATAACGTCTGCGTCCTCTGCAGTAAGAATTAGGGCACTTAACATTATCTAAACCACATTTTTGATTCAGAACATGGGGAAGTAATAAAAGGCAAGATCTATCTCGTTTCTATACACACAGAGATAAACGCAAGAAAATGGCAGATCCTCCAATTACAATAAGTAATAAAAGCCCATGCCAAAGAGCTGGTATTCTGAAAGATGTCGAAACTATTTTAATAATTTAAAGTAATATCACAACTCTGCACCATGAAGGACAGTGTAAAAATTCACAGCCTCCCATCTTTTGCATTAGCCAAATTATGACTTGCACATCACTCTTTAATTATCTTCCTTGAAATTTCATCTGATCTTTCTATTTTATAAACATGGGTTACAAACAGAAATTACAGCTCTCTGGCGCTTTCTCTCTCTTTTTAAGTTTATGATGCTTACTGCAGACATTTGATTAGAATAACCCATTTTGTTCTTTTTTTACATATGAATGGATTTGACTGAAGGGCATTTTACATAATTTTTTAAAAAAATATATGAAAGACACTTAAGGCTTCAGTTAGTCTCTGTCCTGTTAGTGTAAATATACACATCCAGCTCAAGAAATCCTATGTTAAAAAACTTGAGTTGCAGTATTTTGACAAGATCATATTTGAGATCGACTGTGAGTCAGTTTCCTGTATGACCAACGCAGCAGCATTTATGCAGGAAACCTCAACAGAATGCCTGAGGGTATCCCTCGATTGTATATTAAATCTCTCTCTTTAAAAATACATAGCTCCTCATAGCATCTAAGCAACTTCTGCTGGTTTTGGTGCTATTAAGTCTTTAAGGGGCTGTAAGGAACTTCACTTAATTAGAAACCCTGTTTCTATGTCTCTTCAAGGTAGGTGCTGAACTAGGCTGCATGCTGCCTGACTCTCGACAAGGTTTTTGAGATGTTAACAATTGCAGCGATCTAGGTCTGAATATTTTTGAATATCTACAATCTTGTAATCAGATGGAAGCTAAATTTCAAAACTGAATCACAGGGACTTCTTCCCCCTCTTAATATAGCAGCAGCACCACCACCCCCATGAACATAATAAAATCTAATAAATCAAACTTCAGCTCCAATCCTGTGAATGACTTATAAAATTACAGATCACAATGGTGTGTTTACAAAAACAAAACAAAAAATCCTTTATTTTCTTCCTTTAATATTATGCTTGATAGGCACCTGTAGATTATCTGTGTAGCAAATATCCATACAAAGAAAGTTTCAATTAAGATAAGGAGATTGTATTGAAACAGCTCTTTGAAGTAATGTAGTTAATAGCCTGTTTGATTTCTTCTTGTGAGAGAGTAATAACGTGGATTCAAGGCTCCATCAATCACAGAGCAGATGTAAGACTTGAGACACCGGCACCCAGGGGAATAGAGGCAAACTCCTGCAGTGCAGGGTCCTTGGGCTAATGTAAAGTAAATACTCATAAACAGATTGAATGTTGTAAGAAGACAATCCATTCAGGACAGTTATAATCATGAAAGCAACTGCTTTATTTATCTATAAAAAAGCTTGTACACAGCTGGGACTCACTGTGTATAAAAGAAGAGTAGGAAAAAAGCAGTATATGTTTATACCACACTATTTATACCCACTATTTCTGGGTTCTTTCTTATGCCAAAACACAGGAACCTGTACCTACATATCTATATCCCTGCTGCTTTGGTAGTCCAAACCCCAACTCTGTTTTAAATTATTTGGTTTATTTAAAAGGTTAAAAAATTAAAAATCATGCCCACCACTCAAGGGAGTGGGGAAGCAGTAGACACATTTTTCAGTGTCTGCGAATCATTTCATAAAGGATCAGGAGGATTAAGTTAGTTGCAAGAACCAGCAGTGACATAATTAGGCAGCTTGGACTATAATAAACAGGATCAATAAAAGAAAAAAAAAAGTACAATTTGAAAAAAGAAGGCGACCATTTCAAAAATTCAACACTCTCTGCGCAACTCTGGGACTCCCCCTCCCCCAAATTGTAAAAAACAACTGAAACATTTTTGACCTTGGCTATAATAATACTTCATGTTTTAGCACTTTAGTCAGCATTTTATCTACTAATTGCTACACACTACCGCATGTGGCTCGAATCTGCCACTGCAGCTTTCTTTCATTGGTGAGCGAATTGCTTGATAAAGACTGGGAATTCAACCTGGCTGTTTCCTTCCTTGCTCCCCCTCGGCTCCCCCCACCACCTTTTTTTTTTTTTTTTTGCCTTTCCTTTTCTACCTAGAAGCCGCTATATTTTCCCAGAAAATACCGCATGGGTCAGAACAGGGACGGTGAATGGTCCCCTAATCTCTTTCCACCGGTTAAACTCGGGCCACTTTGGCGATCGCAAGGCAAAAGGAGAAGGTGAAAGGGGGCGGGAGGAACGAGTGGGGCGAAGGTGGGGGAGGGGGAATCCTGGCCTGTGATGGACCTGATGCTAAGAGATTCTGCACATTGGTCCCTTGGCTAGTCCACAGCTGGTTAGAAGTCCGTGGGACACCGCGCTGCCCACATGGGGGCCTCCAGTTAGAGGCTCTCTCCTGTCTTGCTTGGTCAAGAAGTGGGGTTCGAGGCGGGTGGCCCCCGAGTTTGCAGACTGATTCGTGGGTTGAAAAGCTAGGACAGACTGCGTGTCAGCCACGACTTAGTCCCCTCCCCCTTCCACGCCTGGCGCCATCGTGAGCGGTGGGGGTGGGTGCCGTTATTAATAAGGCGGCCTCCAGCAGTGCGGGCTCGTCCGAGTCTTCGTTCAACAAGTCTACTGGTTTGAAGAAGGATAAACCGGGTTATATGGGTCATTGCTTTCCAGGAGACCTCTAGCGGTCAAAGGTTGACCTACATCTTAAATTTGGGCCTCCACCTTGTCTCCTGCCTCCTGGGCTGTGGTGGGGGGTGGGTCTCTAACTCAGGTCTAGACAGTAAAGGCCGGTAGCTTGGAATAGATTTCTCCAGGACTGGAGGCCACAGCCAAGAGAGAAGTGGGGAACTCAGAGAAAAGGGTCCCCTCCCCCTCCCCCATACCCCTCTCCGCAGTCATGTGATGCGCTTTGTGGGCAAGGGAGGCCCCAGTTCCTCTGCCCTTAGTACAGATGGAGGAGACTTCCTATCTTATCTTGATTTTCTTCCCCATTGGGAGACTAATCAAGAATTTTCAGGGAGGTTGGATTAAATTTGCCCAAGCCATTTCCAGTTACAATAGCAATGTTGAGTCAATTTATTTTTTTCTAATTTATAAATTAAATCCAAGTCCCATTCCCTCACCCTAGTCACACATAAACCCAAACACCCCTTAATGTTAACAATTCATTGCCTTCAAGTGCCCTTGACATTTCTGGGCTATTTAGTTTAGAAGTAACTGAAGTTATTTCTTTTTTCTTCTTTTTAAAATTGCATGTCTTGCAGTGGGGGATGTATGACTTTTGACTACATTGTGACCTTGTTCCTCTACCTGAAATGCCGCACCGTTCCATCTCAGGTGGACAGCATCCTAAGGAAGAGGGTGATGGTGACTTACAGGCTTCTTGTTATTCAGACTCATTTATGATCCACATACTAATAAAGAATTTGATCAAATTGACCTCTAGCATGGTATTCAAGCGATTGTTGGGAACAGCCATCTTAGATCATACCAAAAACAGAGGTCCCAGCCATATGAGGTTATTAAAACATCTTGTCATACCTGATTTTTAAAAAAGAAGACAAGAAAATGTACAGATATGGAGTATTGCCTCCACTGGGGGACTCATATACCACCAACTAAAAATTTCTCTGTGCAGTTTCAAATAGACGTTAATGATGCCTTGTAGTTAGTGATTTACAACTTAAAAATACTTGACAAGCATTAAGTAACTCATTACTTAGAAGCAGAGTGGACATGGTAGGTAAATCACTAGACTGAAAGTCAAGGGGCCATTCTTCACTGATTTTCTGTGTCACCCCGTCCATGGCTATAATTATCCACAGGACTCAAATCCTAATTCCACCTTTGTCAGAATTTCTCAGATAATTGTGGCAGAATTATCCAGACTGGTCACCTGTGTAGTGGCAGCCCCCTGTGCTCAGCCATCAAGCAAACAAATGGAAGTATTAGCAAGTCCCTGGGCTGCCTCCACCTACATTTTGCCGTGGCCACAGACTGATAATTTTATGACTTGTTATTTCAGGTTGAAATATGTAAGTGTAGTTATTCACTAAGAGTATAAAGAGATCTGAGAACTTCAGAGAAAAAGGAATAACAAGAAGAATAATGAGATTGTTTTTCTTCTCATCTTCAATAAGCTGTGGCCAAAATGGAATTGGGCAGACTTTTCACAAAGAAGGTTAGGGACCACATGAGCCTCAATCAGTTTACACAGTGCTGTTCTCAGTGTATGCTGGAAACACCTCTTATGGACTTGCCAGAGCTAATTGTTACATTTTATGGAATTTTGCAAACTTCCTATGAAACACAACTATTTGGTAAATATTAAATTATATATATTTTATATAAACTATAATTCAATAAAAAATATATAAATTCACAATACATTATATTAAAAACAAAAACAATACATACTGAAAATTCATCACTTTCTCTCTTACTACATTTTAATATTGTCTATCCTCTTCAGGTTATTTATATCTTTTTTATTTTGATGATTACAATACTACATAATGGTGTGCTACCACATGTCTTCTCAGTCCATGACTGTTGGCATTATGTTGGTAGCTTGAAATTGGCTGTGATGAGATATTTAGCCCATGGAACTCAGAGAACATTACAAATCAGGGCTTGATTTAGTGTGTTATTGTTGATTGTTTAGGCTTAAGAAGGGGATGGACAAAATGTAAATATTGCCGATTGTGATGATTAATTTTATCTGTCAACTTGACTCGGTCATGGGATACTCGGTCAAGTCGATAGTTGGTCAAACATTATCTTAGATGTGTCTGTGAGGATGTTTTTGGATGACATTCACATTTGAATCAATAGACTGAGTAAAGCAGACTGCACCCAACCTCTCGTGGGTGAGCCTCATCCAATCAGTTGAAGCCCTGACTAGGACAAAAGTCTGAGTAAGAGGAAACTCCTGCCTGACTAATCGAGCTGTCACATGGGTCTTTTCTAGCCTTTGGACTTGGACTGAAACACTGGTTCTTACTGAGTCTTAAGCCTGCGGATTTTTGGACTGAAACTTAGACCATTGGCTGTCCTGGTTCTTGGGCCTTTGGACTCATGCTGGAACTAGAGGTCAGTTCTCCTGGGTCTCCATCTTGCTGACTACAGATCTTGGGGTTTTTCAGCCTCCGCAAATTGTGATATATATATATATATATATATATATATATATATATATATATATATATATATATCTCCTATTGGTTCTGTTTCTTTGAAGCCCTGACTAATACATGGATTAAACTTAAACATGTATCAGATCTGTAACCAATAATATTGTGAATAGCACAAAAAAGGAAGGAAATTTTTGAAAGCTATATAATTCATCAAAGAAGTTGCTCATGTCGTTGATGAAAGACTGAAATTCTTGGCTATGTCTTTTATCTTCACTTTTATTTTACTCCTCAATTTAAGTGAAAGTTTCAGACATTCAAATTGGAACTACACTCATTTGTTAATCCAATTGTAGGTTAGCTATGGATACAAGAGTTCAGCAAAGAGTTAACAAAAGCATCCTCTGGGAAGAGATTGGCTCTGTGGAATTTACAGTGAAGAGCGTGGTATATTTTATTATTATTTGTACATTTGTGCTACACTTCCTGTGTATCAGCAAAATATACAATGAATTTACATACCAACACACACACACACCGGAGAAGGCAATGGCACCCCACTCCAGTACTCTTGCCTGGAAAATCCCATGGATGGAGAAGCCTGGTAGGCTGCAGTCCATGGGGTCGCTGAGGGTCGGACACGACTGAGCAACTTCACTTTGACTTTTCACTTTCGTGCATTGGAGAGGGAAATGGCAACCCACTCCAGTGTTCTTTCCTGGAGACTCCCAGGGACGGGGGAGCCTGGTGGGCTGCCATCTATGGGGTTGCACAGAGTCAGACACGACTGAAGTGACTTAGCTTAGCAGCACACACACATACACATATATACATATGTCTAATTTTATTGGATATATACCATATGTATATATCTGTATCTACATCTAGATATATAAAAACTAACAGAGACATATCTCTTTTGGTTTGGGAAGCTAGTTGCATATTAGAAGTCCATGTCTGTCTAAAGCTGGTCTTCAGCCTGACTCACAACTCAAACTTCTAAAGTGGGGGTTGGCAAACTGTAGCCTACTACCTGATTTTGTACAACCCATGAGCTAAGAATGTGTTTTATACTCTCAAACAGTTGGGAAAAACCACTAGAATAATATTTTGTGGCAAATAAAAATTATATGAAGTTCAAATCTCAGTGTCCGTAAATAAGTTTTGTTGGAACTCAGCCATGCTTACTCATTTATGTATTGTCTATGGCATCTATCATGCTAAAATGGCAGGGTTGAGTAGTTACAACAGAGATCGTATGGCCCTCAAATCCTAAAATATTTACTCTCTTGTCTTTTGTAGCAGAAATTTCTTGTTCTAGAATAGGTAGGTACGTGCCTTGACTGGCAGTAGTAGACATAACCAAATGACCTTTTGAATTCTTTTTGTGTCCTTGGTCCTAGAAATGCTTCCTTAGTAAACAGAGAAAATGGCATACCCAGAGTTGTGAGGGATTCATATGGCTGACTCAAGGTCAGGGAGAGTCAATGTCTTCACAAAAGTAGAGAAGGAACATGAGATTTCCCACTCCTTGGTTTGTGTTCCAACCACTGGATCACAATGCCTTTCTTCTGGACCGCTTATCCTAAAAAAAGAAGTTATCCTAAAGCACTGTATAATTTTGTTAGGCGTGGTTAAATATTTATTGTTTTCTTGTTCAGTGTGGTTCAGTTACTGTGTGTCTATGTGTGTGATGGGACTCTTCAGGATGAAAGGTGCCATATAAGTTGAGGATTATTTTATGACTTGTTATTGCAGGTTGAAATATGTAAATGTGGTAATTCACTAATGTTGTATTAGTGCATATATCTGGGAAAGGGAAACAAGAATGCATTATCCTTCCTTTTGAGTCTAACATTATTTGCATCCTTTTAAAAAAAACACCCAATCAATTTTTTTTTAAATGAGGAAACGCAGTGGAGGAAAAAAAAAATTCCTTTAATGCAATACTTCAGCTGAAAGTTTAATGACACAAAAGGCAGGCAATTCAAAGTTACAGTTCCCACAGCAACTGTAACTCTGCTATATAGCACATTTAGGCATAGATTTCACAGCATGTACTGCAATACAAAATACTCCACACTGGGCATGCAAGGGGGCAGAGTTATGGTTGCTATGGGTACCATGACTTTGAATTTCCAGATTTTTTGAGAGTTTAAATTCTCAACCAGAACATCACATTAATAGTTCATTTTTTTTGCATTGAAAATAATAAAGATTGTATCACTGTTTCCACTGTCAAACCTATCTCCAGCTCAGTCCACTGGTTAGTATAAATACCTACCCAAACATATTCACCCTACTTGCTAAAATTAAATACATGACCTCAGCCCAGGGAGTATTTTAGTTTGCAAATTTATATGCGATGACTTTCACTGGATTAACTAAATCTGCTCCCTCCTCCTTTCCAAAAATCACCAAGAGATTTGGGTTAACTCTTTCAGCATTTTAGCATAGTTTATCTGTTACTCATGGGCTGAGAGGATATGGTAATCATATTCATTGTGTATGAATGTGTGATGTGCATATTTATAATTTATACTCTACTCCAAAAGGAACTGGAGGCAGCTAACTGCATGTATTCATTTATTCCTTGGCCACAACATGCAATTTCATGCCTTTATGCTAGTGATCTCAGGACCCTTTCACTTTAAAAATTGTGGAGGACCTCAGAGAGCTTTTGTTTATGGTGGTTTTATATAAATATATGCGTGTGTGTATTTACCACATTAAAATTATAATTTAGATATTTTAAATAGTAACTCATTTAAAATAACAATAATAAACACATTACGTGTTGACATATGTGTATTTAAAAAATAACTATAACTTAGTGGAAAGAGAGGCATTGTTTTACATTTTTACTAATCTCTTTAACAGAAGACAGCTGGATTCTCATAGCTGCTTCTACATTCAGTCTGTTGGATATTACAAATCATGTAGCTTCTGGAAAATGCCACTATACTTTTGTGAGAGTATGCAAGTCAAAAAAAGCAAACAATGTCTGAGTATTATTATGATTGTTATTTTAACCACCTGAAATGGTCTCAGGGATTTTCATGGATCCCCAGACTGTACTTTGAGAACAAGTGCCCTATGCATTTGCTTATGCTCTTCTTCCAAGCTTATACCTCTTCCTCATCCACAGGAAAACTCCTATTCATGCTTCAGGGCACTGGGAAAGATTAATTGCTCCCTTAGCTATATTCTCATAACAATTTGTACATATTATGATATGAGCATCTATTTTTGTATCCTTATGATTGAATGTTTAAATGTCTGGGGTTTTTTTGTTTGTTTGTTTGTTTGCTGTCGTTAGACTGTGAGTTGCCCAAAGGGGAGCCATGTCTTATACATTTTTCCCTCATTTTCTAGCATGGTACCTGGCATTCCATATATATGGAATATAAGAATTCAGTTCAACAAACAAGTAATAAAATAGCTCCCATTTATTGAGTCCATAATATATGTTAGGAACTATGTATGAATTATCTCAAATGTAATCCTAATAATAATGCTATGAAAGTACTATTATTAATATTTTCAGTGTTTTTTAAGTGAGGAAACTAAGGTTTGCCTAAAGTCGAAGTTATATACCATGCCAAGAAATATAGAGGAGAGAAAAATCGGGAATCAGAATCTTTGCCTTAAAGGCATTTATAAACTACTGTGGGAGATAAGACAAAATGCACAAGTGAAAGGCAAATAACAATATAAAACAACAGCCCACAAAGACTATAATTAAAGAAATGCCTACTTAGTAGAAATGGCTACTTACCCAGTGAGTTATTTAGAGTCAGACTTTTGGAGGACGCACTTCTATTAGAAAACCTTTGTTTTAGAATGCACACCAATATGTGTGCATTTGTCAATAAATTATATATTTACTACTGCACTAATCTGTAATATACAAATATGCACAAATATACTCAAAATATAAATTATGAAGAATTTTAAAATAATGAGACAAAAATATATATAAAGACATTCAAAATTTCTTTTTCAGAATCTGATGAATTATGGCCCTACTTTGAAGCCAGTTCATCTAAACCGGTGGCCATCAACTTTGGCTACACGATGGGTTCATCTGGGGAATTTTTAAGATACGGTGCTCAGGTCCCACCTCCAGGTTACTGAGATCAGAATCTCTGAGGGTGGGCAAACAGGTCATATGAGTTTTCCCCTCTTTCCCCCAAACAAAGAATCCTAATGTGTGCGAGTCCAGCCACTATGGACTGTGGTACCATCAGGAGAAGGTAGAGAATGTAGCCCCTTGGAAGACATCACAGAAAGATGGTATGGAAAACAGTTTTGAAAATTTTACTTGGAAGTATTGAAAAGTTACATTTATAAACTCACATAAGCTGAGGTTTTACATCCCCCTTGCCTAAGTTAGTATCTATGTATTTATTTTTGGAAGTGGTACCCAGTTTGAATGTACCTGGTTTGTCAAGGTGTGGAAGTGAGAAGCCCTGAGATGTATCCTGTGCCTGGTTGAACATTTGTGTGGACCCCTTGGGCTGTTTTTCAATAATAGGATTTATAGAGGTGGTGATTTCTGTTGTGGTAAAGTATTTTGTTTCACGAAAGTACATTCTTTGAATCAATATAAAGGCCCTTAAATGGAGTCATGACATGTTTGTTCTGGAAAGCATCTTTTAGGAGAGTACCTTTGTGTTATATATGAGGAAGCTGAGACCCACAGATGGGAAGTGATGTTGGGTGCCTTATGTAAGGCAGAGTTCTGAGAAGAAAAGTTTGGGACATTGGTGGGGGTAGGGTTGGGGAGAGATATGATTGTCCCTAAACACATGGGTTCTCAAGTGCATACTATGAAATTCCACCTTAGTGCCTTGAGCCTCCCTGGTAGCTCAGATTGTAAAGAATCTGCCTGCAATGCAGGAGACCTGGGTTCAGTCCCTGGGTCAGGAAGATCCCCTGGAGAAGGGAATGGCAACCCACTCCAGTACTCTTGCTAGAGAATCTCATGGACAAAGGAGCCAGGTGGGTCATTCTAGGACAGGGTGTGTGAGCAGCATGGACTCGAGTTAATTGTGGCTCCATCTTTAGCTAATCCTATCAATGCTAGGGTTGGCTTCAAACATTTTAAAACAAATTACATGGAAGACTCCTAAACTCCAAAAATTAGGAAGCTCCCTGAGCTCTTTGCTTTTCCATTCTTGGATCTATTGTGACTACAGTGATCCAGAACCTTCCCTGTGAATGGGAAGGCTCAACTAGATGAGCTCTGAGGTTCCTTTTGACCCTCTATCAAATCTCTTGGACTGTGTGCATTTTTAGATAGTGTCACTCAAATCTGAGGGCAACAATAGAGCACAAAATTGGGTTCTGAAGATTCCTCTTTGTGCATATGACAGGGAGGGGAGAGGTATTCTTATATATTCTTACATAATTTGCACCTTGAGATCCAGAGGCTGGGAGCCCCAGAATTCTGGGACAAATATAGCCATACTATGTTCACCAGGTCTGTTCAACATGGGTCATAGGTGAAAGACAGCACAGCCTGGGAGTTGCTTGATCTGGGGTACAGAGATATGTATAAACCAAGAAATCTGCATGTTGACGACTTATCAAGGCTTTAGTTCATGTGGATCAAATGTGTTTTCATGAAGTAGGAAACAATGTATGAAACCATTCTTGTTCTTCACTCTTTAAAACACATGAGAGTATTGGAAAGGTTCAAATGTAGGAGCTAGCATGACGCTTCATGGATCTTTATGCATTCTGTTTACCTTGTCACGTCTGTATATCCTCCACTTTGTCTTCTTCACCATCTCCACCTAAAGAAGTCCAAAACACTAAGTGAAAAGTGGGCAAACATTAACAGTAGCTCATTGTCCTAAATGGAGAAGGCGATGGCACCCCACTCCAGTACTCTTGCCTGGAAAATCCCATGGCCAGAGGAGCCTGGTGGGCTGCAGTCCATGGGGTCGCTAAGAGTCGGACACGACTGAGTGACTTCATGTTCACTTTTTAGTTTCATGCATTGGAGAAGGAAATAGCAACCCACCCCAGTGTTCTTACCTGGAGAATCCCAGGGACTGGGGAGCCTGGTGGGCTGCTGTCTATGGGGTCGCACAGAGTCAGACACGACTGACTTAGTGACTTAGTGACTTAGCAGCAGCAGCAGCATTGTCCTAAATGCCTGCATGTACTTAACTTTATATGGTAAGTGCTAGTATTAGCCATGTTTTAGATGAAGACACTGAAGCACACAAAGAGAGACAAGTAACTTGCCTAAGGTCACATAGCTAGAAAGAGATTCAATATGGATTCAAACTCAGGTAATCAGTCGAGAGCCTACTTTTAACCACACATTTTACCATCTCTTTGTTGACACTGTCAGGGACATCACAGAAGAAATGACTTCAACTGTTTGGTGAATGTATTAAGTTTTCATCATTACTTTTGATAAAAATTTTTAAATTAAAAAAATGAAATTAGGTAATATCCATCGAATTGGCAAATACTTTATGTAGTAGCCAGTATTGGATTGGAAATGAGAACATGAAATTTGCCCCTCTGGGGAGACTGCCAGTTTGTACAATTCTTCTGAAAGAAAATTTGGCAGTATATAATAAATCCTTAAGATACTGCATTCCCTCAAACCCAGAAATTTCACTTCTATGAATTTATGCTAAGGAAAATTTGGGGCAGGTTCACAAAAGGAATATAAAATTTACACTACAGTATTGTTCAAAATAAAAAAGTTTGGAAGCAATATAAGTAATTGAAACAGAGGATCAGCTAAATAAATTATGGCGCAACACTAATAAAGACAAATATGCACATATTCAGAGTGTAATAGAAACATGTTTATTGACCTGGAAAGACATTAAAAATATTCTTCTTTTTAAAAGGAAATTCTTTTACCTTAAAACATGCAAGTTTATATGGATAGTAGAATTAAGGCAATTATGTTTCTTTGTACTTTTTGGCCGTTTCAAAATTTTCTACAATGTATTACTTATGGGATATTTATAGAAAGAAAAAAGTACTAGAACCTCCTTGCCTTAGCCACTGGAAAACTTTTTGCAGATGTGCAAAACAGGGACTGCAACCAGAGAAGGTTCAAAGTGAAATTAATAGCTAACATTTATTGAGCACTCATTATGTGCTAGGCCTTCTAATAAATGCTTTGAATTATTTCTTTTAATCCTTGCAACTCTTATGATATAAGCACTCCAGTAGTCCTTTTTAGCAGCTGAAGCATGGAGAGATTATAACTTGCCCGGATTCACTGAGGAGGAAGCTTCTAAGGGGATGTGAATAATTTGTAGGATTCAGAAATAAACGAATAAAGTTCGGCCTTGGGTGTTAAGGCACCATCTTCCAGGAAAGGAACATTAGCTAGTTGACCCAACAAAGAACATAAATTAACCTAGTTAAAGCCAAACCATCTATTATAGGAGATTGAGCCCTGAGAGAACCCAGAATGGGTAGATAACTATACTATGTAACTTCTGATGGGGCAGTTAACTTTTCTGCCAGATAGGAAGTGCTTTACCGGTAGACTTTTTTTTGGGGTGGGGTTGGGGGTGGTGCCATGCAAAGGGTATCTGATCTGAGAAGCAGCTTGGGAATAAAACAGTTGAATTCATTTTGATAACTTGGGGATTTTGCTTGGCTTGCCACCCAGTCCCTCACTTCCCAACACCTCTCTCGATAAACATTGATCTGCTCATCTACTTCCTCAAGAGTCTCCTTTGATCTTCCCCACCCTTTTGTAGTTAGGAAATAGAGACACAGATGTCCTCAATGCTCTAGCATCTCTAGAACTTCAACAATAGGGCTCTACAGGTGGTAGCACTGTTGGAGAGAGGTGTCTGAGGCTTTTCTTCAAATTGTGTTTGCATAGCACTTAGTATCCGAATGAAAAGACATCTGTTGTGCAAATCAAAGAATCAGTGATAAGTGACTCAGTCCCAAGAACAAGCCATGCAATTTCTTTGCAAACCTTGCAAAGAAAATGTGCCTGGTGCTCTAATACTTGGGTCTCTGTTGAAGCTCAGGGTTCCTTTAGACACAGGGAAGCTGCTTACTATTGCTTTCGGTGACCCTAATATTCTCCCTAAATAGTGGGAACCAGGATCTTGAAAGGACAAAACACTTTCATGATTGTCATGCTTTCGTCCATGACATTTATGTTCCTGGAATGCCTCTACTTGTCTTTCCGTTCCTCATCCTTCATTGAAACCCAACTCAAAGGTCCCTCTTCTATAAAGAATGCCCTGGTGCTAGCAACTGAGAATTAGCTCAATATTCCTGGAACTCCATAGACAGTGTGTACTGTCTGTGAATTTTTGAATAAGTTTTATAATTGTATTGCTCTTCCCTTGAGGGACAGGAACTCCACTAAATAACAGCAATGGTAAACCAACAGCCAGACTAGAGTGGTGCCAGCCTATTTATTATATTATATTTTTAGATTTTTTTTGATGTGGACCATTTTTTAAAGTCTTTATTTAACTTCTTACATTATTGCTTCTATTTCATTTTTTTGGCTGCAAGACATGTGGGATCTTAACTCCTCCACCAGGGATTGAACTCCCTGCAATGGAAGGTGAAGTCTTAACCGCTGGACTGCCAGGGAAGTCCCCCAGTCTATTTATTTTAATAGAGAGAAATCTAGTGTTTTAAAGTTAGACAGCATCTACCACACTTTAGTGTACAAGGTTTCAAGTGTTTTAAGAAGTCCAGTGTATTGGGAACCTATTTTGTGGAAGGGTTTAGTTGATTTCAAGCTCAAGATTGAAATATAGGAGGTACCAGTTGAAGGCTTGTTTCCACCAGCACTGAGACATACTCTCAGTTCCTTCATTTATCAATGGGACAGTTGACACAGAGTCACTCATACCTGATAGAACTATTGTGAGAACAAAATAAAATCACAGATATGAGAAAGCCTTTATCCAAGGCATTATTGTAAACTACAAACCTAATCCTATGTCATAGAGGAGATTGCAGTTATGAGGGTGGGTGGTCAATACCTAGAATTCACGGATGATCAAGGAGACCAACTATCTGGAAATGACATCCACTAAGGAAAATCCTGAGTGGCCAAAGACGTTACAGGAGATGCTCGTATCCAATCAAAGGAGAATATTAATATGGTATTACTCTGGCGAGGTTTCCTACTTATTGACTAAACTGATCCACAAAATAGAGGTTTTCTTCAGGAAGAAAAAAGGGTTAAATAAATTTGAGAGAGACAAAATCAGATAGGTTTTTTTTTTTTTAACCCGCAGCTTTTAGAATGCTGACGTGACTCTTTGAGAGAACGATAGAGTGTTCTTTCTTCTCAAGGGCAATTGCCTGGCCAGAATGGAGACTCAATTCCCTGTCTTAGGATCTGATGGAAGGAAGAATGTGTTCGTGATCTGCCTGAAGTTTCTGAGATAAGAATCCAAAGAAGACTCTGATGTTTATCCAGCATTACAAAGGAGGAGACATTGATTTTGGCAGTTATAGGAACATCGGTCCTTGGAAAGCTGGATTCTGTTATGAGGGAAAGGGTTACTCAGGCCTGCCTGGGTTGGGGAGAACTCTTTCCTCCAGATGACTGCTACCTTGGCCCCAGTTCCACACTTATGCACCAGCCTTCTGATTTCTCACTCAGCTTCCAGGCACTCTGTTCATGGTGAGAAGTCTGGATAACAGGCAGCAACATCCTGTGGCCAGGAGAAAAAAGACTGTGAATTTAAAACTATTGCATCAGGGTTCAATTTTTCTTCTGAATGATTAATTGCACAGTACATTTAAATTCACTTTAATTGCAAATAGAAGAAATATCGACTAAGAGGACCTTCCTACTCACCTATCCCCATGCCACTCACTGCACTGTCGTAGACATACCCCACACAAAAGAACAAGATGACTGCTCCATAATGTCCCATGACTCTGTAACCATTTCTCTATTTCTGAACATTTATGCAGTTTACAGTTTTCCTTTAGGTGTTGCAATGAACTGAACATATATTTGTGCATTTTCTGTGAGATAGATAATGCAGAAGTGGAATACCATAACAAAGTAAATGCTTTTACAATATGGCTATATGCTGTTAAACTGGCCCAGAAAAGATAACACCAATGGACACTTCCAACAGGAGCATAAGAGCAACTTGTGAGTTGCTTGAAACAGATTACGTCTGGAGCAATGACAAAATTGGTTCTCTGGATTGCAAAGTCTCTAGAGCTTGGTGATGACAATTGCCTCTCCTGTGTAGTCTTGTCTAGAGGTCAGCTTGTTATTATTGTTTAGTCACTGAGTCATGTCTGACTCTTTTGCGACCCCATGGACTGTAGCCTACCAGGCTCCTCTGTCCATGGGATTCTCCAGGCAAGAATACTGGAGTGCATTGTCATTTCCTTCTCCAGGGGATCTTCCTGAGCTAGGGATGGAACCTACTACGTCTCCTGCATTGCTGGTGGATTCTTTACCTTTGAGCCATTAGGGAATCCCAGATATATGTATATGTGTAACTAAATCACATTGCTGCATAGCTGAAACTAACACAGCATTGTAAATCAACTATATTTCAATATAAAATTTAAAAAGTTTTTTCAGTTGAAATTGGAGAATGCAAGTTATATCTGCTCTGCAAGTGGGTTTCCCCATCCTTACCTCTGGCATCAATGAAACAATACCCATCTTAGGCTGCACTGGGTCACTGCAAATCTCCCCTAAGGCCAAGGCTTTCACTGATACATTCATTAACTGGTCTAGAAAAGTCAGGAATATATTCTGTCTCAGTGAGTGTGCTTGGCAATGCCTGGCCACTATTTCTTTCAAAGCTCACCTATTAGGTTATGTCTCTTTCCTTCCCTGGGGAAGAAAAAGTGAGGAAATAGCGTGAAGCCAAAGTGTTACAGGAAAGATGCTCCCTCCATAAGAAAGAAGCATGAGGGACAGGAGAAATTCTTGCTGTTTTTGGCCTTCCTTCTCCAGCCCCATTCTAACAGGAGAGTTACATGATTGATTAGTAATGCCTGCCATAGTCTGGATGGAGGAAGTCAGGGCATATTTGGCATGTATTTCTAATCCTGCAGTAATTATGCAATGAGTAATATGTGGTTAGTACAAAAGTTAGATGCAATTGTATCTTCTAAATTAAGAAAGATTTCATTACAGACCAACTCCCCATACAGACTTTCTGTCTCTGTTCTCTGCATGTTCTGAGTCTCTGTGCCATGGCAGCGTGGAGAGATAGTCTGCTGTCAGTAATTTGCAACCGTCTAGGTCTTGATACCTCTTGGTGCTATTCCCAACACAGAGCTGATATTTTTCTTGTTAAGGGTTCATAATTCAGGACTCACATATCCAAATGCCCAGCTTCTGCATTGGCTAACAGAGACAGAAAAGGAAAAAAAAAAAATCAGTGTTTGCCAAGTACCCAAGGATTAAATTGGTAGTGGAAAAAATTAGATTTTCAGGCTATTTAGAATTTATTACAAACAATGGAGCATTTAAATAAAACGAAGCTGATGTTGTGTTTCTAAACGCCTTTTCTACTTTGTACTGTAGTTGATGTTCTTTTTTAGAAAAGGAATTTTTATTTCCTTATTATTTGTATGAAGATACTTTCCATTTGCTTTACTGAGCAAAGGAGAAAATTTATCTTTGAGTTGAGTGATTTTGGGGCTCAAGGAAGAAGCCAGATATCTTGGTGACCCATTAAGCAGGAATTTAAGATGCATGGGCTTTCTAATAGAAAAATAATAGATGCTGTGGGGGCTGAAGTTGGGGAGTAGGATGGAGGTATACTAAAGAGGAAGTGGGGAAAAACACTGAGAGGAAAAGAGAGGATTTCTGGCCCCTCTACGTATTCAGCCAACAAGATTGCCACTCCCTGGAGAAGGATTTTAATTGCCATGTAAATGGCTCAGTGGTAAAGAATCTGCCTGCCAATGCAGGAGACCCCAGAGACACTGGTTCAATCCCTGGGTCAGAAAGATCCCCTGGAGAAGGGCATGGCAACCCACTCCAGTATTATTGCCTGGAAAATTCCATGGACAGGGGAGCCTGGCAGGCTTACAGTCCATGGGGTCACAAAGAGTGGGAAACAACTGAGCAACTGAGCGCACACAAGAGACAGAGCCAGCCCCTCTCAAGGGTCGTGACCATGGACTTCCTCCTGCAGACTAGTGTTCCTTCAACTTTAGACATTTGCATGCTTTGTTTTTGATTTTTGTCTCAACTTTCCACCTGCACTGTTTCTCACCTGATTGTAACTTATTTATTTATATTGACTCACTTTTAGAACTTTATATGAGTAGAAGAAAAATTAGTGTAAACTTGCAGTGAACAGAAAAGTGAAAAGTGAAAGTCACTGAGTCATGTCTGACTCTTTGCCATCCAATGGACTATACAGTCCATGGAATTCTCCAGGCCAGAATACTGGAGTGGGTAGCCTTTCCCTCTCCAGGGAATCTTCCCAACCCAGGGGTTGAACCCAGGTCTTCCGCATTGCAGGCACATTCTTTACCAGCTGAGCCACAAGGGAAGCCCAAGAATACAGAAGTGGGTAGCCTATCCCTTCTCCAGTGGATCTTCCTGACCCAGGAATCAAACTGGGGTCTCCTGCATTGCAGGCGAATTCTTTACCAACTGAGCTATCGGGGTGATCATAAAAATAAGTACAAAGTCAACATCAACGTTTGCTCAGACGAGTCTGACTCTTTGTGACCCCATGGACTATAACCCACCAGGCTCCTCTGACCGTGGGATTTCCCAGGCAAGAATACTGGTGTGGGTTGTCATTCCCTTCTCCAGAAATAAGCACAATGGGAACAAAAATGTTGTTAAAAAGTTTTAAAATATAAAACTTAATAATGGAAAATAATTATTGATAAACCTGAGAGAGTTCTAAACCCAAAATAAGTTCCTTGATGAACTTATTTACTAACAGTCAATAATGAAGGAATATTCAACTCTTTAGTGCTGACTTCCACCTAAAATCATGTAACTGTCCATAGTTCGGGAAACACTTTTTGAGGAGGCCAAGAGGTATGGTGGGAAAAGCTTGGTATTTCTAATTAGACCACACTGAGTTCCAGCTCTTACTGGTCTCTCACAGTAAAGCATGATTGTAATAACTATTTCACAGAGTTCCTGTGATGTCAGAATGTAACCATATTGAAAAGCATTTACAGTGTTTTTAGGCAATTTCAATTTTATTATTTTCTACAAATATGATATTTGTAGAATAGCTCATTTTAGAGTATTTTGTTCTGGATGGGGAAAGACATAACAAAATACAGAATCACAGAATTTGAGAAATGGAAAGGATTACTCAGAAAAAAATAAACAAAATTTATGGGCTGTATTTATTTTCCATTCAAAATAAAAATAGCTTTATTGAGTCCCACGGGAAAAATGTACTGTCTTACTTACACTATCTACTTCATTGACTAGAAGAATGTCAATGAGAAAAGTGTTAGAGTTTACAGACATTCAGAGTTAATATCTAGGTAATTGAGAAGCAGCCACACACAGGTAACATTCTTTCTTTATTCTTTTTTTTTTCTTCTTTTTTTAATGTCTTTGTAACCAAACATGTGTTGATATTTTAAAAAATTTATTTTTAATTGGAGGATAATTGCTTTACAATAATGTATTGGTTTCTGCCATCCAACAATGTGAATTATCCATAAACAGACATATATCCCCTCCCCCTTGAGCTCCCTTGTCCTCCCACTTCTCTAGGTCATCACAGAGCACCAGGCTAAGCTCACCCAGGTAGCATTCTAATCCTTTAGCTTTACATTCAAATAAGGCTGGTGGCTTGCATGGAACCTCTGGGTCTCATGGCCGCTTGATTAGTAGCCCTTTCCCCTCATTACTGATGAGGAAGCCGAGACTTAGAGCACCAAGTGTCCTGCTGGTTTTAAAAAATAAATCATTGTTAGTGACAACACAACATTTTATCTAATGTCAATCCTCATTAAATGCCTGATAGAGATCTAATACCAACTGACAGTATTTTATATAATTCTAGAATAATAGGAAGCTTAATACAGAAGGCATTTCAGAGTTCACCTAGTTCAGGGTTCAGCACTAAGGAGTGAAGTGGGTCTGGGGGCATGGGGAGAACCAGCGAGATCAAACTATCTGGAAGGGGCCCAGGCCTCCCCAACTGTTGCTGTGTGACTTTGGACCCAGTGTTTCCAGATCCGACTTCTAAAAACAAGACAGAAATTTGGATTTCTTCATGTTCATGTGAAAATTTCTTTATCTTTTGGCAACTCAGTAACTAACCTCCCCTACCTCCCCTCCTACCTTCGACCCTACCCTCCACCGCACACACACACACAGAAAACCAAAAACCTCTATGCAGGTCACACAATTGTCTGTGGTTTCCATTCACTCTGAGTATTGCCATATTGATGCTTCTGGTCTGGTCCAATGGTCTTCTCTCCAAGATGAGGAAATGGAGGCCCAGAAAAGAGAAGTGACCTAACCAAGGTCATATCATTAGACTCTTTTCTACAATCTCCTATGAAAAGCTGACAGATCATTCTTTTTCAAAAAGTATGATGAAATAAAACTGGAATTGGATAATCTAGAGAGCAATATTTCTGAGCACAGCTCTTTGTGTAATTGCCTGTAACCTATATTATCCAAGCTGGTGAACACATGAAGTTAGGAAAGTGAGCCACTGCCATAAAGAGTTGGTAGGGGGGGTTGAAAATTAAGTGGAAGTATTTGTTGGTGCAGGATGTTCCCAGAGATGAGTTCCTATTCCAAAATTATGGACCAGCAGTTAAAGTAATATGGAAATATGTTTACCCCAGGTTTCAGAGAAAAAGTTGTGAGATTATCATTTGCGACTCCATGGAAGGAAAAGCCATGCATATTTTGCATTAGTCTTTGAGATAGATAAATGAATTGATTATTCATGTATTAGTGCCATGAATAATGATTGACCTCTTACTGTGGACTAGTCATGGTTCAGGCACTAGGGGTACAAGATGAACAGGAAAAAAATTTCCTGCCCTAATGTGACTTATGTCTTGATGGGTTGAATGAGCTGCTTAGGCAATTCTCTACTGGCTAAATAATGGATCATCTCTTCCATCCTTTTTAGTCATGCTGACAAGAACAGGAAAGTTGATGGTGGCACTGAGAATAAAAAGTTGGCTCCCCTGCTCCTAGGCCAATATTGTATCACCATGGTAATGATACGCTCACTGGTCTGGATTATGGCATAGACTTACATATTTTGAACCAGAGCTCTAAAAATACCAGGAGGCGAAAGATACTATTAACGGGACAAGGCAGGGGAACTGATATCAATTTACTTCTTTGTTGTCCATGCCTCACTTAAAAAAAAAAAAAAAAAACAGAAAAATCTGAAACCCAGCACAAGCAGGGCGTGGACCTAAATTAAGCCTGTGGTCAGCTTTGCTGGGGAGAGACGACGAGTTTCTGTATGTGATTCGTCTTCAGCTCTGTTGGCTCTGGCAGACTTATAGGGGTGATATTTTCACACATAAATTGTCCTTGAACAATTTCTCCACTACCTGGAGCACTGCTCCCTCCTCCTTGCCCCCAGTCAGATGTGCCCATCTGCTGTCCCCATGCCAGATTTTTTTCTTTAATAACAAAGTACTTGTTGACAGTGTAAGAAAAATCCAGTTCTTGGTTGACGTTTACGTTCCAGAGGGTCTCTCTTTGGGGATAAAATTGGCAGCAGATAGCGTTGCACATTCTTGACATGGGGGCCAGCTTCCTCAAAAGCCTGCATTACTACAAAACAACTGCACTGCCCTTTCCAGCTGGTTCTCTTTGCTTTCTTGGGAGGTATCAGAAAGACTAATGCTTTTTGCCCTTTATCCTCCCTTTAAGCACCAGGGCTGCTGCATGGAGCAATGTCAGAAGATAATCAAGGGGAAGATGGTTGATGAGCCTAATAGCCCCTGAGTTAAACTTCCATGCTCACTTCCCATGTGCCCAGAAGTGACCTTGCATAGGTCATTTCTTAAATAAAACAGTTCCCTAATGATAACAGGAACTTGGACGTCATCATGAGCATCAAACCTCCCCTGGCATCCACAGATGATGACACCCAGCCAGGCTGAATGGACTTAAAGATTTGGTCAAGGGTGGCCACTGTCTTCTAGGAATGTGCCAGCTGATGGTGTGAACACTGACCCTTCTAGTGAATTTCACTGCAGCATAGTCTCTACTAAATTGTCCTAGCTGGATTAAAGTTAATCTTAGTTAATAGACAAAATAGAAAAATGTTTAGGAGAGAGGACTTTCAAATCAACTAATCTTTGGTTTGTATCCCTGCTGTAGCACTTTCTAACTTTAGGACACTGGATGAGTTAATTAGACTCTCCAGGCTTGGCTTTCCTGTTGGTAAAGAAAATAATAATAGTCTCCTCTATAATACATCATGGAGCTGTCATGTAGGCATAAAGGCTAAATGAGATGATATATGTGAAAACTCTTAAAACAGTGGCCCAGCATCAGTGAGGACTCAACAAAAGGTACTTTTCATTCTGGTATAAATGGTAAGATAGAGAATATTTTCACCAGTACATTTTTAGTTAAGGAAACTCAGTTAACAAAATCTTCATGAGTAGGCCCTAATGGGACTTGCCATAACAAAGAGGTAAGAATATTTCAGAATTGCAGTATTACTTATTTATAGGAAGAGGTTGCTTTGAAATAATTTTTAAAATTCTGAGCAAAATGCTTTGATGACTTACTTGAGAGGAGGGTCTATACATCCCTTGAAGCCTTGTTTACAGGTTAAGTTCTCATTTCATAATTGGCAAAGGTATATTTAAATTTAGTTCCCTCCAAGGGGTGATATATTTCTGAATTTGCAGTATCCAAGATTTTTTAGACTTTACTACCATCCAAAGTTTTAATTTCAGATAGTTCCTGTATATTTTAAATCTGAAATAATCTAGTCTTATATCCAGTAAGATTGACCTAGAATATACTCTGCTGATGACTGATTTTGAGGCTCAGGTCTTGGTACTGGTCTTTAGGAAGGTAGTGATAAAGAAAATAATGGTAATACCTCCTGCATCTGTGGAAATGATTTCATTTATGCTCACCACAATCCCATGTGGCAGAAAGAAACACATATTATTTCCCATATTTTACAGTTGAGGAAATTGAGGATTGGGGAGTAAATCATTTGCCTCCTGACACTTACTTCAGTGGTTTACAAACCTTTATGTAGCTATTTAGTTGCAGGATTCTTTCAGAAACTGAAATGTTTTCTGTAAGCAGAAAGAAAATTGAACCAGAGAACAGCCTACCATCCTCGGCCTCCTGTCCTGTCCTGATGATCACTGATGCCATATCTGAGGTAGGATGCAGCCTTCTCTGTCAGTGACCAGGGAGGCCCTGGCAGGTGGTCATCAGAGGGAAAGCTCTTTGCTTCCAGCTTTCTACACAGCCTTGGAATCTAGTGCCAATTACAGAGATGAGATCTGCCCCTGCAGGACACTTGGAGCTGCTTTGGCGGGCGAAACACTGACCCTGAAGGTGATTTGACTCAGTGCAGCAGACTTATGGGCTCTGCCCCCTGCTCACCCCAGCTGCAGTCCTGTTTCTTGCCTATTTGGTGTCCTGGGGGGCATAGCAGAGTCTGCAGAAGAGCCATAGTGTTGGTGATACTGGCACATAAGGATGGGGAGCGGAAAGAAACCAGTGTTTCTAGCCCAAGAAATCACAAAGGAGCCAGTGGGACATGAGGGAGCCATTTTATAAAGTCCCTTTTAGCAGTCTCCTAGATTGACTGAATCCTTTGGTCATAATGATACTACATATTTATAACTCTCACTGGTTTCAAACGCAGACAGACTTTAACAGAAATGCAGCTAGTTAGAGAGACACAGAGACAGCATCATCAGCCGTTGGTGAGTGCTTTATGGCTTACATTCCAGATACAGGTGTTCATTTCATGTGGCATCACAACCTGTTCAGTGTTTCAGTGATGTCATTTGAACAAATAAAGAAAGAAATGACATTGGCTGAAGAGTAGGTATCTTTATCATTGTTTTTCAAATGAGGAATCTGAGAGATTAGGTAATGTGCCAGAGGTCATGCAGATGAAATAAGGTTATCTGTCTCTGAATCTGGTAACCATTCTGTTACATCAGCGCATGCTCTCATTGACACCTTTGTCAGTGCATCGCAGAAGCAAATGCTATAAGGTGGCCTAGGCCGTGTCTGCTCCACGCTCTTCTGGGTCTATAAAGGAAAAGGGGCCCAAAGGAATTTAGAGTAAATGTCTATGGGGAAAGATGATCTCTTCCTCCAAAGACACTTGGATTTTATCTTCTTCTTAATTGTTTTCTGGAGATTGTACAATTTATGGTATTCAAAAGATCAGAGGTGTACAAAAAGTACCCAGGAAGATGTAAAGGTATTCAGGAAATAGAAATGTGAGGTGGCTCTATTCAGAGAGAAGAGATGATCTGTGTTGGTTAGGGTTGTAACAGCTGCCGTAACAAATTCTAAAATACTCGAAGTTTAACATCGTGAAACGTTCTCATTCATGGGATGGTCCTGTAGAGATGTTGCTCATTAGCGATGATGGGGGGATGCTCTGTGTTGCCACTCATGGGTCCAGATGAATGGAGTTTTTGCCATCCTCAATATGTGGCTTCTCGGCACAGATCATGTGAGGCAAACTAAATATAGAGGAGAATGGGCCAGGTCTAGAATATCATTACTTTCCACATATCGTTGCTAGAACTCAGCCACATGGTTTATCTGAAGCAAAGGAGGCTGAGAAACATAGTTGTGTTTATGATGAGAAGTGGAAACACTGTTGACCAGCCAGCAATCTCCGCTATAGGATCCAAAGGCAGGATGGTCATTATGGGGAAGTGACCACTTCAAAAGACTGAAAAAATTCACACATGTCTGCCCTTTAGGTGGAGTTCTCAGATGATTATGATTCTAAACTATAGCTTTGACAAGGAAAGGTGAGCAGGTGGAGGTGAACTTGTGTTTATCTTTATTACCAAAATGTTGAAGACTTTCTTGGTCAGCTCAGCCAGAAGTAATTGTTTTCTCCTCTGGATTACCACATTACTCTATATCTTCACTTCCCAGGGGCTCTTCAGCCTTGACAAGGGCTGTTGTGAGTGTAAATTGAGAGGATATGTGTGAAGGACTAGAACAACGGTTAATACCTAGTGAATATCACATATTAGCCTTGGTTATTAGTATATTTCTATTGAGGACACGTTTCTGAAATCTCTTCCCTTGCTTTCCATGACACGGCCCTTTCGTGTGTCTGTTTCTTCTTTTCAGTCTCCGGTAGGCTTTCATTCCACCACGGGTAACTAAATTTGGAATTCTAAGAATGTAGTTTTCTAAGTCTTCCTCTCTTCCTTATATTCCCTGGGGGAGCTCACCCACTCCATGTGACGCCATACACAGTCACATGGAAGCGACTCTGGACCTATGTCTTGGCTCAGTTGTTGTCTCTCAAGTCCAAGTTAGTGAAACCAGGTGCCAGACATTTCTAACAGAGATTTCACAGCCATCCATAACTCAACATGTTCAAAGTGGAATCCGTAATCTTTGTCTTCATCACTTGCTCCTGTGTCTATACTTCTGGACTGGAGGAATGGCTTCTCCTCCCCAGACTAGGAACATGGGGCTCCAGTCTTTTCCTCATTTCCAATATTTTGACTGTAAAACTGAAGAGGTCAACATCATTACTTTTTCTTTTCCAAAGTATTTACTACGCTTTTTACTGCTCCCATCTCTATAGAATTTCTTCCTCTCTAGGATCTCCTTCTCTGTGGCAGGAATATATTCCAACTTTATTGGCTCCTGGCTTTGCCATGTGAATTGCTTTGGCCAATGGAATGTGAGCAGCAGTGTAATATGCATGATGTCTGAGCAGAAGCTTGAAGAACCATTGCTTCTTTCCCTTCTGCAATGAGAATGAAATGTCCCAAATAGGGGCTGATCCCTAAGCCTGGATGTTAGAATAAAGAAGACCTGTGGAGCAGAGCTGCAGCTGTCCTGCTGCTGATACGTAATATGAGTGAGAAATAAACCTTTATCATCATAAGCCATGAGATTTTTATACACATTTCTTACTGGCACATAGTCAAACCATGTGCTATTTGGGGCTGGGTAATGAGCAATTAATTATTATTGGAGGACAGAAAAGTGGCAACCTATGTTATAAAAAGATAATATAATGTATATGTGCGTGCTAAGTCACTTCAGTTGAGTCCAACTCTTTGTGACCCTGTGACTGTAGTCTGCCAGGCTTCTCTGCCCATGAGGATTCTCTAGGCAAGAATACTGGAGTGGGTTGCTATGCCCTCCTCCAGGGGATCTTCCCCACCCAGGGATCAAACCTGGGTCTCTTATGTCTCCTGCATTGGCAGGCAGGTTCTCTACCACTAACATCACCTGGGAAGTCACCAAATAATATAATATACAAGGTAAAAAAAATCTATCTGAAATTACTTAGAAGTATGGATTGAAGGCAAAAGGAGAAGAGGGTGGCAGAGGATGAGATGGTTAGAGAGCATCACACTGACTCAATGGACATGCAAACTCTGCGAGATAGCGAAGGACGGGAAGCCTGGCAGGCTTCAGTCCGTGGGGTCATATGTGACTTGGCAACTGAACAACAACAACCACGAGAATTTGGGAAACAGAATAATGTTGCTAAGAAGGCAAAACTTAGGGACAAAATCAAACTAAAACTTGGTCCCTTACAACAACACAAATTGTATGATTACTGGATGATTATTTTGGAGCAGTGCTTACTGGGCAATTGCTTTCTTTTAAATTTTAAAATTAAAAAATTTAAAATATTTTATTGAGACATAATTGCAGTTGCTTTTGACCAACAGTCTCTTTTCTCTTTTAGTTCTTTATAAAGTTTCATTTGAAAATAGAACTCTGCCCTTAGAAATTTTTGATAATCTGTTTTATGCATAAATGGTAGGGACTCTAATATGACATTAATTTATTCAGCACATTTGTATTAAGCACTTCCTATGAGTGAGGCATTGTGCTAGGGAATCAGGATGCGTTAATGACCAAAACACAATAATTTCTGTTGTAATAAAGCTTGCAATCTACGGTAGCTGAAAGACCAACAAAATTTAGCAGACAAAAGACAAACTCTGGGAAATGGTGGAAGAGCAGAAGGGGTGGTCAGGCTGGTGTTGACTAAAAAGGAGATGGCATTTGTTGACACTTTTCCAGAAACTTAAAATGTGGGAGTGGAAAGGTATTAACATGATGAAGATGTTGGGGTATTGGGTGACTGAGCCTTTTTGTTTCTTTGTTGTTTGGTTCATTTGTTTTTAAGATGAGAGATAATAAAACATTTTTTTTTAAGTGCTCAAGGGATAATTGACAGAGGAGGAGAGACAGGAGGTGCAAGGAAAAAAGGGGCAACTCAGGAAGCTTTGCCACTTTCTTCACAATATGTCCTGGGGCAAATCATTTCAATGCTGGGTCTTGGTTCCCCTATTTTTAAAATAAGGAGGTTGGACCAGCTCAGTTGTTTTCAAATCATATTCAGGGGTTTTGCAGCCATTTGAGTTTTAAAGTATACTTCTATTCAATTTTAAGAATTGCAATAATAAAAATTATATTCCCCTGATATCTATAGGTTAAAGTCTATCAATCCTTATATATATATGTATATCCATATATATGTATATCCATATATATGTATATATATCTGGGCCTTCTTTTTATGAAGACCTTGGGACAGATTGTCTTCTGACATTTGAAACTGTAAAATTAAGTTTCCTGATTCCATTTTTTAAAAAATAGAAAACTTTTACTACCTTATACTACTTATTTCTGTGAGAAATGATGTTCTCAACAGCAACAAACTAAATGCTAAGGCAGGTTTAGGACTGTTAATAGTCATTCATAATCCAAAATTTCCATATTTTGGCTTTATCAGATCAGTCATATCATTCTAACTTGACTTTACAAAAGATAAATGTTAAAATTGGGACTATTACTTGCTTGTTTTTAAAATAAATTTATACTAGTGAAATACTGTTAAAACCTAATTTATATACTAGAGTTGTATGTATGATTTCATTAGCAAAATATTTAAAGTTTGAAAGCTGTGGAATAGGATAATCTCTAAAATTCCTTTAAGCTCCATCACATCTATAATTTTGTTGACCTAACAACATAACCTGGATTTATAGGATAATTGCCAACTTCCCACTTTACTTTGTACTTGGAACCAGTTTTTGAAGCAAGAAGAAAAGGGAAAAAAATGGCTGTGTGGAGGAGGAGAAAATTCAACTGCACTAATTTGAAACCAACTCAGGCTTTCCAGAAAATACACTAAAAAACCAGTGGCCAGCTTTAAATTGTTGCTTCCTATAGTGAATTAGGAAATGGATTCCCCTTAGTGGGCCATATCTGTCTCTTATAAATGACTCTAATTCAGATGGTCACATGAAAATAAAACAGCATCCAGGGGCTGTTTTGAACTGTACCAAACTGAATTCTACTCTTATCCAACCCAACCCCTAATTTTCAAACTGTCAGTGTGTAAAGTATATGCTTTTTGCTTTCTCTGAATTTGCATAAACTCTAGTAATCTTTTTTTTTTTTGGTTGATAACAGTGTTTGTGTTAAAATCACACCTTCTTTTGATTTCTTTCATGCATCTAGGCTTTTCTCCTGTTTGTGGACATAAGTGCTTTTATCTCACTCTGCAATCAGTCACGACCCAGGGTGGAGGGAGGGAATGTTTGGTACAATATTTCCTATATAAACAGTTTTGCTGTAAAAGGAACAATATGGCTCTAATTTTGATGTATGATCAGTTTAGAAACATGCAAACACATTTGAATATACATCCTGTACATGACAATAGCAATGTGAAATTGATACACACAAGGATTTTTCTTTTGCTACAGTGATTTGCCTAGCTTTCCCCCAACCAGAAAATATCAGCTTCATTTGTAAGCTTTTAAGTGAAAATGCCTGCTTTGATAGCTTTCCCAAATGGATAAAAATATATGTAGTCAAGTAGAATATTTTTTAATGGTCATGTTGTCCCCTGGCATGCACTCTCTATCTTAGTCTAAATACAAATAGAGGCAGCCCAAATCGAAGAGGATTTAAAAATTTTCAGTGTAGCTGTGGAGTAAAACTGGACGCGTCAGTGGCAGACACACAGCTCAGGGATATTCCAGATGCATTTGTTCTGTGTGAGAAAGAAGCGCTTGGGTCATTAGATCTTCTTTGACTGGGCCAGCTGGGAGGAACAGTTTTTTCCCTCTGGCTGGTTACAAGTGGCCCAGGTGTGGGTTAGCCTTGACCGGAGAGCCCAGTGGTGGGCAGTGTCTTTGTTTTTCTCTCTCTTTCTCACAGTACAATTTTGGGGTTGTACAACAGAAACGCAGTGAATGTAGTTGTAATTTGGTTATTGGAAGTTTCTATTATCGAACAGAGATCCTTTCTTCTCTTTATTTTAAAAATATTTATTTATTTACTTATTTGACTGTGCTGGGTCTCAGTTGCGGCAGGCAGGATCTTCAGTTGCGACATGTGAACTTGTAGCGGTGGCTGTGGGATCTAATTCTTGGGCCAGGGATTGACTGTGTGTTGGGAGCGTGGAGTCTTAGCCACTGGACCACAGGTGAAGTCCCCAGAGGTCCTTTCTTAAAAGGGATAAGTATCACCATAATCCTATCACCTAATATTAGTGCTATTTACTGTAAATTTACTAAATAACAGAATTTATAGGTACAGTTAAACCAACCTATGAAGCTGATACTACAATTAATATCCCTGTTTTTCTGAAAAGGAAACTGAAGCTCAGAGACACTGTGTAATTTAGTTAAGGTAATATATTTAGGCAGTGGCCTAGCTGAGATTAAAGCCTAGTTTCAGAGTTAGTGATCTGAATTTCAAACTGCCTCTCAGGTCTAGTATATGAAAAGTTTTCATTTTCCCATGGTTTTAATCTGTCTTTGTACATAAAGATGCATAACTTTCCTTATGTGAAATTAGAGTTAGTCTATACACACACATACTGGAATACATTACAATTTGAATATTAGGATATTTGGAACTATTTTAAAATTCTTGAGAATTTTTTATATGCTTGTATAGTCTTCATTACTATGATGTTTATCATTTACAATGGCTGGAATATTCATATTAAAAATGTATTTACCATGTAATTTCAAATTATGTGCTAGGCATTGTGTTATTATGTCCACTAGACATTTTGTTTCCCCCCAGAAAGAAATTGTTAGAAGTATGTATCATTATCTCCATTTTACAGATATGGAAGTTGAGAGTCATAGGATTTGTGTAACTTACTCAAGATCACACATTTGGTCAGTGTCTGGGCTGACTCCATACTGTGCCTCTGTTCATGATCCCATACCTGCCTTCAGAAATGAGCAAATTAAAAATTAGCAAATCAAAATGTGCAATATCTGGGGCATGGATAGGCATCATATGCCTCATGGTCAATACCTTTGCTATGTTGATGGCAGCTGCATGTGCCAATGAGCACGGATTTCCCTCCTAGTGGAAGCATATATTGTAGACTACAATGATAGGATCTGTGCTTGGATGGATGATCCAGTGGATCAAGATGCAGTTAGGGAGATTTACCCAAGCCCAGCAATCCGTCAAACGTATAGGTTTATAGGATCTGGGCATTAGGTTTCCTGGGGTCTGTTCTGGGGACAAAAGGCCATCAGACAGGGAAGGAGGCATCATTTAGGGGGTGTGTGTGTGTGTGTGTGTGTGCACATGCGTGTACACTGATAGGAAGTTCTCATCACCTCCAGACTAACACTGGAAATTCTTTTTCTACAAATGCGAAGTCCTAGCTATCTATTTCTCATCCCTTCTCCTTCCTGGTTTCTTTACCTTAAGGCAGATGTCTTTATCAGTACAGGCTGTTACAACAAAAATGCTATAGACTGGTAAGTTTAAACAGAAAAAAAATCTACTTCTTACAGTTCTGGAGGCTGAGAAGTTCAAGATCAAGGGGTTTGTGGATCCAGTGTCTGGTGAGAGTCTGCTACATGCTTCATAAACAACCTGCTGATCCTCACCTGGTAAAGAGCAGAGAGCCAGAGCAAGCTCTCATGTTTCTCTTTATAAGGCCACTAATCTCACTCACAAGGGCTCCACCCTCAAGGACCAATTATCTCCCAAAGGCTTCACCTCCTACTCCATCAGATGGGGGATTCGGATTTCAACATGTGAATTTGGGGGACGGGAACACATTTAATCCATAATAGCAGGGTTTCCCAACATGTGCTGTGGCAATGACTGGTGGACGGTGATTGTAGCCATGAAATTAAAAGAAGCTTACTTCTTGGAAAAAAAGCTATGATAAACCTAGACAGTGTGTTAAAAAACAGAGACATCACTTTGTCTACAAAGGTTCATATAGTCAAAACTATGGTTTTTGCAGTAGTCATGTATGGATGTGAGAGTTGGACCATAAAGAAGACAGAGCACTGAAGAATTGATGCTTTTGAACTATGGTGCTGAAGAAGACTCTTGAGAGTCCTTTGTATTGCAAAGAGATCAAACCAACCAATCCTAAAGGAAATCAGCCCTGAATATTCATTAGAGGGATTGATGCTGAAGCTCCAGTACTTTGGTCACCTTATGCAAAGAGCCAACTCATTGGAAAAGACCCTGATGCTGGGAAAGATTGAAGGCAAAAGGAGAAGGGAGCGGCAGAGGATGAGATGGTTGGATGGCATCACCAATTCACTGGATATGAATCTGAGCAAACTCTGAGAGTGGAGATCAGAGGAGCCTGGCGTGCTGCAGTTCATGAGGTGGCAAAGAGTCCAGCGACTGGACAACAAACAATGACTGGTGGTATGTGTGCATGTCTGAGTGAATTTTTAGGGGTACCCAGGTAAAACATTTACAACATTTTAATAGTTATGTACTTAATTTATAAATATTTGAAAATATATATAGCACCTCATTAAACGGTGACTTCAACCAGTATTATTGCTTCCTTTGCTGTGCTTAGCTGCTCAGTTGTGTCCAACTCCTTGAGACTCCATGGACTATAGCCCGCCGGGCTCCACTGTCCGTTGGGATTCTCCAGGCGACAATACTGGAAGGGGTTGCCATGCCTTCCTCCAGGGGATCTAAAATTAAAAAGTGAGTCATTTAAAGAAAAGTGTTGAAAAAATATGGGTGGTACTAGGATGTGCAAAAATCCCAAAGGTAGTTGGTGAGGAAGGGAAGTTTGGGCAATTAACTGTTTAAAACAGTGGTCCCTAATCTTTTTGGCAACAGGGGTCAGTTTCAGTTCATGAAAGACAATTTTTCCATGGACTGGGATGTGGTGGTGGGGAAACAGTTTGGGGATGATTCAAGTGCATTATGTTTATTGCGTACTTTGTTTCTATTATTATCACATCAGGTCTACCTCAGATCATCAGGCATTAGATCCCAGAGGTTGGGGACCCCTGGTTTGAAAGATGTTACCTTCTTCCTTTACATTTTGCACTGCTGGTGCAGTCTGGTACTCCAGGATGATGCTTTCACGATCTTTCTGGCTGGAACCCCTGTCTTTCCTGCTCTTTGAATCCACCACATCTCTGCCTCAGCACTCGGCACAGAGCCCAGCACAGAGTAGGAAGTTCATCTGAGATCCTCAGTTTCTCTGCCTGTACAACAGCAAGGGCAAGCAGCCCAACGTGTGGCCTGCCTCCTGGCAGCAGGTTCTGGGATCCAGGGCTCTCAAAGTCTGATCTTCTGCTGAGAGAAGGAAACAAGGGACAGAAATAGAACAAGAAATCTTGAACACAGATAAAAGGCTTTTTGATATTTGCATGAAATATGCTTCTTAAAAAGGAACTATTTTTATAGTATTATCTATAAGAGATTATAGGCAAAAATTAATTTTCTAAGTCTTTATAGTTAAAACAGTCTGTGCACAGAAGGAATTTAAATTCCTCTTTTAATAAAAAACCATGTATTGTCCTGCAGGCAAAGGGCTAGGGTTTGCTTTTTTTTTTTTAAACGTGATTATTTTGTGATTTCTGAGACCAAGAGAAATTTGTAAAATGCTATAAAGACTGCTGTGCTTACCTCACTGCATTCCAGACTGCGTCTATGCTTCCTCATAAAGGATTATTTGGAGGAGGGGAGAATGGCAGAAATATTACAATATAGCAATTCAATAAGGTATTATAAAGCCATAAAATACAGCAAAGATAGGGACTAAGACTTTTTAGGTGAAGGAATTAAAAAATAAGACAAACTGCTTGAGCTAAAGGAATAGGAGGCAAATAATTGAGCTTAGAGCTGACTAAAGGTTGAACCAAAGATATTTGAAGTGTTAATTTATTAAATAATCCTTTACTTTCATGGCTTACAATAAAAATATTTGTGGTCAGGAAAGTTAGGAGACAGGAAGTTGAAGTCTTCTAAAACCATTTCTGTGCTTGGAATGAAACCAAACCTTTATCCAATCATAAACCTTATGTGTTTATCTGCAAGGGAATAGAGTGGGGAGAGAGGGGAGTGGTGTTTGATTTCTATTTAAGGCACCTCTTTTCGCCCTGGGTTTTGGTCCTAGTGGGGTGTCCTCATGTAGCTTAGAGGAGGCAGCTGTCTCCCCTGCCTTGATCCACAGCACCCACCCCCTGAGCTGATGGGTAGGTACTGGCTCAGTTTCCCCGCTTTGGTGAAAATTGACAGGGAAGTAGGAAACAGTTTAATGATCAAAGCTGAACTTGATCTTTACAAAAGGATCCTTTCCATCCTGGAAATCTGAGTCACTTGAAAATAGTTTAGATACAAGAGAGAACCTACCCAACTGTCCACACAGGCCAGCTTGAAAGGAGACTGGGGCAGATGACCATACGTGACCTATCCTTAACAGGATGCCCTGAGAAGAGAGGGCTTGAGAACAAGCCACTGCCTTAGGCTCTTTTCAGTCATGCTGCAGCCTGGTCAAGTCTCAGTGAAGAATTTGATGGGGAAAACCCTCAAGGACAAAATATGAATTTCTTACATGGCTGGATATTTCTAATATCTTTATTGGATGGATGAAGAATATGAGACCCTAGGTAGTAGGATCACTTGCTGTGATGTGAATCTATTGAGGAGTGAGACTCTGAGTCCTTCTTGAGAGCAAAGTGATTTTGGGCAAGTGATTTAACCTCTGGAAACCTCAATTTCCCCATCTTTAAAATGGGGTTAATGATAGTTTGTACTTCCGTCGATTGTTTATAAATGTCCGAGTGTTCAATTCCCAGTCCAGGGCTAAATGCAGTATAATTTGGCCTTCTTTTTTTCAAGGCTTGGAGAAGGAGTGTTTGTAGGTTTGGCATCATCTGCTCACTCTTCACCCAGTGACCTGAGGTGAGGTTGACCAGAGGTGATATAGGAATAAAAGGGGGGAGTGAAGGAAATTAAAATTTGCAGAGTGTTTATCATAAATCAGGCACTTTACATGCATTATCTCATTTTGAAAAAAACAAGAAAATTTAGGATATGAGGCTTATTTATCTCATTCTCACTTGGAGATATTGAGCTTCCAATAGGTCCTATGATAATAACAGGTATCACAGCTGGGGCAGACCAGGTCCCAAACCAGGTGGCTCTTGTCTCCAAAGTCTAGGTACATCACCTTTGGTGGTAGAATGGTGGTGCTGGTGGTGGAGGGAGAGAAGGTGGTGGAAAGTACCCACTGCTCCAGTGGCCTGAGATTTCCTCTCCGTTAGCTACCAAGAAAGGCACATTGTGATTCAGAGCTCCTGAACATTCGGATTCCATGTTCAGATCCTAGGGCAGATGCCCTAGGGCTTGTAGGGACTGGACGCACATATGGTGGTGATTCACTGACCATCACTTAGAGGCCTGGTTTAGAGGCTAAATGAATACAGAACATGGCTTTCTTTACCTCTCGCACTGGCACAGTGAGGTGGGCGTTATGGCAAATTGACATATAGACATTAAGTGGGTGGAATTTCCCCAGTGATCCAGTAGCTAAGACACCACATTCCTAATGCAGGAGGCCCAGGAATGATCAAATTGCCAATAACCACTGGATCGTAGAAAAAGCTAGAGAATTTCAGGAAAACATCTACTTTTGCTTCATTGACTATGCTAAAGCCTTTGACTCTGTAGATCACAAGAAACTGTGGAAAATTCTTTAAGAGTTGGAAATACCAGACCACCTTACCTGCCTCCTGAGAAATTCTTTGCAGGTCAAGAAGAAACAGTTAGAACTAGACATGAAACAGTGGACTGGTTCCAAATTGGGAAAGGAGTACGTCAGGCTGTATATTGTCACCCTGCTTGCATGCGTGCTGAATTGCTTTAGTCATGTCTGACTCTTTTCAACTCTATGGACTGTAGCCCACCAGGCTCCTCTGTCCAGGTAATTCTCCAGCCCAGAATATTGGAGTGGGTTGCCATTTCCTTCTCCATCACCCTGCTTATTTAACTTATATGCAGAATACATCATGTGAGATGCAGGGCTAGATGAAGCACAAGCTGGAATCAAGATTGTTGGGAGAAATATCAATAACCTCATATATGCAGATAACATCACCCTTATGGCAAAAGTGAAGAGGAATTAAAGACCGTTTTGATGAAGATGAAAGAGGAGAGCGAAAAAGCCGGTTTAAAACCCAACATTCAGAAAACGAAGATCATGGCATCTGGTCCCATCACTTCATGTCAAATAGATGGGGAAACAATGGAAACAGTGACAAAGTTTATTTCCTCGGGCTCCAAAATCACTGTGGACAGTGACTGCAGCCATGAAATTAAAAGATGTTTGCTCCTTGGAAGAAAAGTTATGACCAACCTAGACAGCATATTAAAAAGCAGAGACATTACTTTGCCCACAAAGGTCCATCTAGTCAAAGCTATGGTTTTTCCAGAAGTCATGTATGGATGTGAGAGTTGGACTATAAACAATGCTGAGCTCCAAAGAATTGATGGGTTTGAACTGTGGTGTTGGAGAAGACTCTTTAGAGTCCCTTGGACTGCAAGGAGATCCAACCAGTCCATTTAGGAAATCAACCCTGAATATTCAATGGAAAGACTGATGCTGAAGCTGAGGCTCCATTACTTTGGCCACCTGATGTGATGAGTGGTCTCATTGGAAAAGACCCTGATGCTGGCAAAGATTGAAGGCAGGAGGAGAAGGGGATGACAGAGGATGAAATGGTTAGATGGCATCACTGACTGAATGAATATGAGTTTGAGCATACTCTGGGAGATGGTGAAGGACAGGGAAGCCTGGCATGCTAGAGTCCATGGGGTCTCAAAGGGTTGGACATGACTGAGCCACTGAACAAAAACAACAGGTTAGATCCCTGGTCAGGGAACTAGATCCCACATGCACCAACTAAGAGTTCACATGACACAGTGAAGATCAAAGATCCCACGTGCCACAACTAAGACCCTGTTCAACCAAGTAAATAAAGAGATTACGTGGCTTGCAGTGCCAGGATTCAAGGTGCCGTCTTCAGTTACTTCATCCCATTACCGCCAAATGGTGTGAGCAAAGAGCTCATGGTGTGAATGCGACACCACAGTCCACATCACAGGTTTGATCTTTTGGGCCAGTAGAATTGGCCTAGAGAGGAACTTCTTTTAAAATTTATTGGCCTCTTTGCCCTTTTCCTGGATCATGACTCATCAGCCATGGACCAGGGGACATCTGAGAGACTGGGAAGTTTTGGGCAGGATTTGGTGAGAGTCACCACAGCTGTGTAGTGAGTGGGCTTTGGAATCAGTCATTCTTGTCTGAAGTCCTGGCCTCTGTCTCTGTGTACATTGCAGGGTGTGATTTACCGAGTGGTTCTAAGCCAGTATCCTTTATGGTACAGGCAATTATAACAATACTTATTTATCTCACAGGGTTGTTTTGAAGATTAAATGAGAGCATGTTTGTTAATAGTGTCAAACTAGGGGAAGGGTGTGGAGAAGGCAATGGCACGCCACTCCAGTACTTTTGCCTGGAAAATCCCATGGACAGAGGAGCCTGTAAGCTGCAGTCCATGGGGTCGCTAAGAGTCGGACACTACTGAGTGACTTCACTTTGACTTTTCACTTTCCTGCATTGGAGAAGGAAATGGCAACCCACTCGAGTGTTCTTGCCTGGAGAATCCAAGGGATGGGGGAGCTTGGTGGGCTGCCGTCTATGGGGTTGCGTAGAGTCAGACACAACTGAAGCGACTTAGCAGCAGCAGCAGCAGGGGCAGGATGGAGCCTATGGGTGGCCTGGAAGTTGTTCAAAAATGTTTTAAGTAGCTATCAACTTTGAGAAATTTTGAGATGTCACCAAAATATCTATGTATCAGTGTATATATGTATGTATCATCTATTTATCTTCATCTCTTTCTTTGCCCAAAAGTGAAATTCATGATCCAAAGATTTCTCTGAAAATTCAGATCAGGCAGCAAAGGACTTTCGTTCCCAAGATAAAACAGTGAAATCAAGATAAATGGCAGCCACTGCTTTAGAAAGAACATGTATTTTCTGGTTTTCTTTTTTGGTTGCCTGCTTGCCCTGTAGTGTGCTTTGTTCAGATGGTCCCTGTGCCTTCACAGTGCGGAGGCAGGCAGATAGTCGCAGTGTTGTGCTTAGCATAGAGCAACACAGAGAAAGTAGGAGAGTCAGCATTTGAACCCTGGTAGTTGGACCCCAGGGCCAGCTGGATTACTTAGTCTATTCTCTGGCCTCACTATTCAAAGTGTGATCCACAGACCAGACATCTCAGCATCACCTGGAGCTTGTGAGAGAGGCAGAGTCTTGGCTCTACCCTGGACCTACCAAATCAGAATCTGCATTTTAATAAGTTCCCTTGGTGATCCATCTATACGTGAAAGTTTGAGAAATGCTGCTCTGAAGTTATTATTATTGAGTGAATGTTAAGATAGTCAGCTTTATAGATAAAGCTAGTATAGTAAATGGAAGATGAACCTGAGAACTGAGAATGGAATTCAAGTATATTTGCCTTGTGAATTTGATCAAATCTACTCTGGGCCTCATCCTATTTCTTTGTAAAATGAAGACAGAGCAAAACTTCTATTTTGCATTCGTAAAAATGCTAATAAATAGTATGGCTTCTGGTCAAGTGCCTCCAGTGCTGGGTGCTGAGGCTGCAGAGTACAATGAGGCCTAGGTAGCCCAGGCCTTCCCTCTGGGACCTCTCAAAGAGACAAACAAATTAACCATTACAGCGTTATGACAAACACAAGCCCAGGTTGTACACAATGCGAATACTCTGTGATCCTCAAACAGCATCTAAGAGGCACTAAATGGTCCCGAGTTTCGTGACCCAGGTAAAAGAGCCCCCATGTGGGTCAGAGCAACTCCCTGCATAAGACATACTTCTACTGAAGAAGTCGACTGGCCGTGTTTACAGCCCGGCGGCTGGGTGCAGCCCCAGGGAAAATATATGTTGAACCAACACACAGTGAAGAATGTAGATCCTACAGACTGTTATTTATTAACATTTATCCTGAAGAGAGAATGCTTTTTAATTTCATTAAAAAAAAAAAAAAAACAAGACCTCTGAGCTAGCACTGAATTACAGATAGTGCTAATTTGGTTCAATTATTTTGCTCATTATGGGCAGAAACACAAGTGACATTACAGAAACAGGACTGAGAAATCAGGTCCCAGATTACTCCTGTGAAAATACAAGTGGGATTTAAAAATGTATCGAATAACTAGCTGTCACACCTGATTAATACCACCCGATCTAAGAGAAGTGGCCATTCTATCTTCTAAAATGTCATTAAAATATCAAAAATAAAGAGTTCATGTAATTAAAGAAACATTATTTTGTTCACATAGCCTGAAAAAATGTGATTAGGCAGCAGTTCTGAAATGGTGATATTCAATCAGGTAGGCGTGTGTATACCAGCTCGGAGCTGATACTGCTGGTTATGTAAAATGTTGCCTCGTTACAGGCTGTGTTAGGGCAGACGCTGGGGAAAAAGAGATGGAGGTGGGGGCGCATGGTTCATTTGCTCTGAAGTCGCAAGGGTGGAGTTTTTTGTTACAAAGCCAAAATAGCCCTGTTTTATCAAATAAGCTATCTGGGTTACATTTCCTGTCAGCAAAGCGACAGGATCCACATTGATGCTTAGGTTCCAAATAAGACTGATTTAGTTATTCTGTCACTAAACACAAGCTGAATTTCCATTCAACAAAAACAAGAATCATTGGTTTGGTTTTGGAAAGACAAGCAATCATTTTTCATTAGCGTGTGTGGGAATGAAGCATGCTGTTGGTTGTTAATTCATGCTTGCGATAGTACCAGGGGATGGACATGCAAACAACACTTAGCAATCATTTTCCAGGAAATAATTTTCATAAAGTAGGGGCTCTGTATATAATCAAGTCCCTTTACCCACGTATCTATGTCGGCTTAAGTCATCAAGCAAAAATAAATTCCTATTTGTTCCATCTTGTTCAAGATAGGCACTTAATAAATGTTGGTTGAATTAATTTGCAGGCATATGAGTAGAATCTGGTGTAAGGAAATACTGTTTTCTTGGAGTTCATGGGCTGTACATTTTAGCCTTAGAAATCAGAGGGTGATAAGAAATACTGATGTTTCATAATTAAAGGCCTGGTTGGAGTGTGCAGCCATGCAGTCAGCCTTGTCTAGGTAATGTGTTTTGGGAGAGAAGGCACTGGGGTTTTTCTTAGTCCGTGAGCTTTCTGGCACTGGTCAATAACCAGCTATTCTTGGTGCATGAGTGAGATATTTTGTGAGGACTATACACTCAAGCAGTGTGTGTACCCAATGCCAAAGCAAATGGTTGAAAAGTGAAAACTCAGTCAGTCAAATGACTGATTTGACCATGGTTGTTCTGATTTTGAGAGTGGTTTTAGGAGTCTGCAAATCCCAGACAGGATCCATGATGGTGGACAGGTTTTGACTAGTGGCTTCCTGCATGGAAATAAGAAATATTCAGTCCAGCCCTAGCCTCAGAGGGTAGGTCAATCCTTGACAGTGCCTAAAGGCAGATGGATTGAAATTAGGGCAATGCTTGGACAATGGAAGCCCAGCCCACTGAACCAATGGTCTACAAAGAGGGATGTGGGAAGGAAATATTAGAACTCTGTATATTGAATTTTGGTCTCATCCTTTTGGCTTTCCGGTTTGTGTGTGTGTGTGTTTATTTTATACTATACATATTTGAAAGTGGAGTGAATGCAAAACTTACAAGCAAGTGAATACATGTATTAGGGATGTGTTGAGTTTTTCATGATTGCAGCCATGAAATTAAAAGATGCTTACTCCTTGGAAGAAAAGGTATGACCAACCTAGAAAGCATATTCAAAAGCAGAGACATTACTTTGCTGACTAAGGTCCGTCTAGTCAAGGCTATGGGTTTTCCAGTGGTCATGTATGGATGTGAGAGTTGGGCTGTGAAGAAGGCTGAGCGCCGAAGAATTGATGCTTTTGACTGTGGTGTTGGAGAAGACTCTTGAGAGTCCCTTGGACTGCAAGGAGATCCAACCAGTCCATCCTAAAGGAGATCAGTCCTGGGTGTTCATTGGAAGGACTGATGCTGAAGCCGAAACTCCAATACTTTGGCCACCTCATGCGAAGAGTTGACTCATTGGAAAAGGCTCTGATGCTGGGAGGGACTGGGGGCAAGAGGAGAAGGGGATGACAGAGGATGAGATGGCTGGATGGCATCACTGACTCGATGGATGTGAGTCTGAGTGAACTCCGGGAGTTGGTGATGGACAGGGAGGCCTGGCGTGCTGCAATTCATGGGGTTGCAAAGATTCGGATACGACTGAGCGACTGAACTGAACTGAACTGAGTTTTTCTAATAATGGCATGGGACAACAGAAAAATGTTTAGAGGTATTGACCTTGTTCGAGCTCTGTGTGGGCCAGGATGGTGCAATGTCTGTTTATCGCTGTACACTCAGCTTCCAGCACCACACACAGAAAACCCTTTTTATACTATAGGGTCTCTGAGAGCAGCTTCTCTCACTGTTGCTTTACATCATATCCCAAGTACCTAGCAGAGTCTTTGGAATTTAGTAGGTGCTCAAAAAAAGTTTTTTAAAATGAAAGCCTACAAGATAAGTCAATTGTCCTCAGAATATTTTATTAAGTTTTTGGTACACAGTTAAGGATCTCTATCCTGGGAGATCTTTGAAAGCATTTGGATATTTTGAATCATCTATTTCTCCCAACACTTGAAACAGAGGGTAGAAAGTGCTGTTTTTAACATATGCTCGACATGTTGTAATGATTCCCTTTCTCTTTATTTACTTATTAATTTTTTAAAAAGATTTTTTTATATGGACCATTATGAAAGTCTTTATTTAATTTGTTACCATATTGCTTCTGTTGTTTATGTTTTGTTTTGTTTTGGGCCACGAGGCGTGTGAGATCTTAGCTCCCTGACCAGGGATTGAACCCATACCCTCTGCACTGGAAAGTGAAGTCTTAATTACTGGACCACCAGGAAAGTTCCCCTTTCTTTTTAAATTGTAAACCAGATTTATTTTTAAGCAACACTGATTGATCAATGCCCAGTTTTAAATTCTGGCAGTTGTTTACTTTTGACATTAAGATTCTCTACTTTGCAGAAGGGTCACCATAAAACCCCTTTGAATAAAGAATATCTCTGTGCAATAAAGTCTGACTAATGAAAAGTGAATAAGTGCTCACATTTTCAGGAATATTCTTCTGTATCGTGTGAGGCAGACCTTCGGAGTTGTCTAGTGATCTAATATTATATATCTTGATTGGACAGAGGGGCAGAATGACGGACAGAGGTCATTTAAAATCTCATGGTGAGGGTTAGAGAGTGTGCCTGTGTGTGTGTGTGTACATTTTCCCTTATCCGTATTGTGCCAGGCTTTAACTTCACGAATGAGAACAGCAAAGCATAGGGTTAGGAAATCCCAAATTCAAATCTTAGCTGTGCTGTTTATTAGCTATCGTTTGCCTAAAGTAATATTCTGGAGTCTTAATTTACAAAAATTATTTCCAATAATGCTTCCTTAATAGATGTGTGGATTAAGACTCTCAGTTTGTAAGTAAAAAGAGATGATTTGCTCATGTGAATGACAAGTTCAGTTGGATGACTCTGGGCCCAGATGAATCTGTAGTTTCTCCAACATCATCAGGACTCATGTCTCCCCTCTTTCGGCTCTGCCTTCCTCCCTGTCATTCTGAGGCTCAGGTGGGACAGATGGCTATAGCTGTTCTGGCAGTACGTTTCCTGGAGAAGAGAATGTATCTCTATCTTAGCACCCAGAGGTATATATGTATTTGCCTCTCATTGCCTCAGTTGGTCATGTGCTCATCCCTAAAGCAAATGCTGTGGCTCAGGGAATCTGAGATGCTCTTTGGCTTTAGTCTTGGTGAGATACCCATTCATTGCTATGTGCTGTTAGCAATACTAACATGGCATTGCTATGTACCTCTTACTCCACCCAAATCTCTTGGTCTTGGTGTAAGGAGTGGTAGTTCAACAGACAAAAATTGGAGTCAGGTTATGAGATGGAAGAAGAGTGAATGCTAGAAGGAGGTACCAAGTGTCTACCACAGCTAGCTTGTGGGAAGATCAAATGAGTTCACATATGTGAAAATGCACAGCATATAAACAATCAGTAATTGTTAAAAGTAGATGATCAGATGAAGTCAGTCTCAAGAAATAAGACTCAGAAACAATGGAGGACAGATTTGAGATTAAGCACACAAGAAACCTTATTAACTTGGAATAAATTTATCAAGTGCAGTAAACAGTGTAGAGGTGTGGGAGAGCCTGGCCCAAAGCAGGAAATGACAGAGAGCAAGAAGGGAGGCGTTAAGGCAGCAAGTCTAAGGGACTGGACTTGGAAGTAGAGACAGGGAAGCAAGTCAAATGTGATGAACAGCCACAGTGGGGGCGTGGGAACGTGTTCCTTTATAAGCAAAGGTGAAAGGAAATGCAAACAACTGAACTTGGACTGTGCCATTGAAAAGAAAATGGCTGACCACACAATGGTGCTTCCATATAGTAGATTAAACTTACTCTGAAGGTGAAAAACACAATATTTTTATAAATATTTAATGGTTGGCAATGCTCTATGGTGACCTAAATGAGAAGAAAATCAAAAAGAGAGGGGATATATGTAACCATTTAGTTGATTCACTTTGCTGTACAGCAGAAACTAACATAACATTGTAAAGCAACTACACTTCAGTTAAAAAAGAAAAAAGAAAAAAACTTAATGGTTGGGAATGTGTTCATGGTAAATAAAGTTAAAAAAGAAGGCTATGAAACAGAATAGCATTGTGATTCCCATGTATGTAGACTTAGTTATGGAAACATCTGTATTATATAATTCCAAATGCCTTATAGCACAGGATTCTTCACTTCTATCTTTGAATCGAGGGAGTATTTTCCATTTTTAAAGCAACAAATTTGTAATCCTTTTTAAAATTAGAGGGAAATAATAAAAGCAAAAATAAACAAATGGGGTCTAATTAAAATTAAAAGCTTCTGCACAACAAAGGAAACTATAAGCAAGGTGAAAAGACAGCCTTCTGAATGGGAGGAAATAATAGCAAATGAAGCAATGACAAACAACTAATCTCAAAAATATACAAGCAACTTATGCAGCTCAATCCCAGAAAAATAAACAACCCAATCAAAAAATGGGCCAAAGAACTAAACAGACATTTCTCCAAAGAAGACATACAGATGGCTAACAAACACATGAAAAGATGCTCAACATCACTCATTATCAGAGAAATGCAAATGAAAACCACAGTGAGGTACCATTTCACACCAGTCAGAATGGCAGAGATCCAAAAATTCTATAAGCGATAAATGCTGAAGAGGGTGTGGTGAAAAGGGAACCCTCTTACACTGTTGGTGGGAATGCAAACTAGTATAGCCACTATGGAGAACAGTGTGGAGATTCCTTAAAACATTGCAAATAGAACTGCCTTATGACCCAGCAATCCCACTGCTGGGCATACACACTGAGGAAACCAGAATTGAAAGAGACACGTGTACCCCAATGTTCATCGCAGCACTGTTTATAATAGCCAGGACATGGAAGCAACCTAGATGTCCATCAGCAGATGAATGGATAAGAAAGCTGTGGTACATATACACAATGGAGTATTACTCAGCCATTAAAAAGAATACATTTGAGTCAGTTCTAATGAGGTGGATGAAACTGGAGTCTATTATACAGAGTGAAGTAAGCCAGAAAAAAAACACACCAATACAGTGTACTAACACATATATATGGAATTTAGAAAGATGGTAATGATGCCCCTGTATGCGAGACAGCAAAAGAGACACAGATGTATAGAACAGACTTTAGGACTCTGTGGGAGAGGGCGCGGGTGGGATGATTTGGGAGAATGGCATTGAAACATGTATACTATCATGTAAGAAATGAATCGCCAGTCTATGTTCGATACAGGATACAGGATGCTTGGAGCTGGTGCACGGGGATGATCCAGAGAGATGATATGGGATGGGAGGTGGGAGGGGGTTCAGGATTGGGAACTCATGTACACCCGTGGCTGATTCATGTCAATGTATGGCAAAACCAATACAGTATTGTAAAGCAAAATAAAGTAAAAATAAAAATTAAAAAAATGATAATAATAAAAAGAATCCATTGACAACTCCAAAAAAATAAAATAAAATAAAATTAGAGGGAAATAAATGGTACGTTATAAAAGAAAACCAAAACATCTGTTTCTGATAAACATTGAGCTTCCAGGGAAGAGGTTCCCAGTGAAGATGAGCAACTGGGTTGTTGGCTTGGATCAGAGCATGGGGAAGGAGTGTCTATTTTTGGTCTTAGATTTTGATGGGTAAGAATTCATTCATACCATGGATTTAGAAGAGAGTCACTGGGAAAGACTGATGTCTGAAGTATCTAAGCCTGGCATCTGTCATTTGCTTTTGACTTGCTTTTGGTTAAGCAAGAAGCTCCCACATATGGAAAAGGCCCTGAGGTCAGAAGACGTGTGTGTATGTGAAGCTTCACCCTGATTTCAAGCAGTAAGATTGTTGGAAAAATCATCTATCCTCTTTAAACCTCAGTTTCTTCATTTCTAGAATGGGGTAAATACTACTGGCCCTCCCTAACTGCTGCAGGATTCAAGAGATGATGTGAAAGGCCTTTCTTAAGGGTCAAATGTTACCCACCTGTGAGCTACTGTTCCCTTTGTCTTGTGACACTTTATATAACTCAATACCACTTCCTTTCCCCAGTGTGGCCTCCCACCCATGGTGAGTACTCATAGGTTCAGTCCATGTGAATAAGTTTACAAATCCGTCTATGAATGCACTCACATCCTTCACTCACTCCCCACACCAATAATGGTAGAGTGTATCACATATTCTTACTGAGAATCATGGAAAAGTGTGTTTTTCTTTTTTCCCCCAGTGATACCTGCTGGCCTACACCTCACATTTGGTTTAATGCACCAGAGATTATGAAATTCAAAAGGTCGTGTGACATCAAACAAAAAGAGGCATCTCTAATAGAGTTTTGCTTCTCAAGTTCTCCCCATCTCAGTAAATGTCAGCATCACCCACTCGTTTTCTCAGAACCTTGGAGTCCTCGTGTCTTCAGCCTTCCTCCACACGTCATATCTGACCCATCAGCACTGACTCTCAGTCCTGAATCTGACCACTTTTTCTCATCTCCACTAGTCTACTCAAATTCCAACCATTATTGTCTCTTTCCTAGAACACTGGTTTAGCCTCCTTAGAGTTTTCTCAATTCTACTTTTAATCCCTGACAGTCTGCTATTACACAGTCGCCAGAATGATATTTAGAAAAACATTCCCCTTGATTCCAGGTGGTCTAGTGGTCTAGTCTCCACACTCCCAGTGCAGGGGGCCTGGGTTCAGTCCCTGGTCGGGAAACTAGATCCTGCATTCTGCAACTAAAGATCCCATGTGCCGCAATTAAAAAGATCCTGCATACCACAACAAAGATCTCTCACAACAACTACGAACTAGCGCTGTTAAATAAATAAATAAGAACATAGGGGACAAAATTTGAAAACAAAAAAAAAAGATTTAAAATAAAAGGAAACAAAAAAAGAAAATCATTTCCCTCTCAGAACCCTCTATTGACCGTGCTTTAGGGTAACCAAGTGTAGATGAGTGGAGAAGGAAATGGCAACCCACTCCAGTACTCTTGCCTGGAGAATTCCATGGACAGAAGAGCCTGGTGGGCTGCTGTCCATGGGGTCGCACAGAGTCGGACACGACTGAAGCAACTTAGCATGCATGCATACATTGGAGAAGAAAATGGCAATACACTCCAGTTCTTGCCTGGAGAATCCCAGGGACAGAGGAGCCTGGTGGGCTGCTGTCTATGGGGTCGCACAGAGTTGGACACAACTGATGCGACTTAGCAGCAGCAACAGCAGTGTAGATGAGCAAGTTTCTCTTTATAAAAGTATTTCTATGAATAAAATAAAGAAGCAATGATAGCATCAGAAAAGTACCATTTAAAAACTCTCTAGTGAGAAGACATATCTAGATAATCATCAGTGGCTGCTGAGATTAGTTGAAAAAGAGATAGCCTTACATTATATCTGGAGGCACATACTACCACCTGTGAAGTTTTCCTGCCAAATTTTAAACCTGAATCCAGTTTAGTTTCTAGATCTGCCAACTTATAAGCAATACAAGGGACAGAGATACACATTACATGACACAATGGGAAAGCATTTAGCAGACTATGGAAAATACTACAGGACAAATAACTTGGCTACTTCAATAAATAAATAGCAAGGAGTGGAGAAAAGAGGGGGACCAACTGGACCTGTTTGTCCAGGACTTTCCTTGTTTTAGTACTGAAAGCCCAGCATCCTGGGAACTCCCTCAGTCCTTGGAAAATTAGATGGTTGCTCACCCTCTGCAGCAGAGGAAGGGGTGGAAGTGGGCTAGGGAGGAGGACCCCATAGATTAAAAGAGGCTTATGCAGCAGACATATGGACTTCATTTGGCTCTTCCTTAAATAAAAATTGTGGAGGGAAAGACAAGATGAATATTTGATGATATTAAGGAATTATTTTGATTTCTTTTTAGGTATGGTTATGATATGATCTGGAGAAGGCAATGGCACCCCACTCCAGTACTCTTGCCTGGAAAATCCCATGGAAGGAGGAGCCTGGTGGGCTGCAGTCCATGGGGTCGCTAAGAGTCTGACACGACTGAGCAACTTCACTTTCACTTTTCACTTTCGTGCATTGGAGAAGGAAATGGCAAACCCACTCCAGCGACGGGGGAGCCTGGTGGGCTGCTGTCTATGGGGTCGCAAAGAGTCGGACACGACTGAAGTGACTTAGCAGCAGCAACAGCAGCGTGATATGATTTTTTTTTTTAAAGAGTTGTCTTTTGGAGATACATGCTGAAATATTTATATATAAAATGACATGATGTTTAGGATTTCTTTCTACATAATATTGTGGTTCAAAACAAAGGTTTAGATGGAATTAGGCCACCTGAGTTGACAGTGGTTATAGCTGGGTGATGAGACTATGGGGGATTTTTCATGCTATTTTCTCTTGTTTTGTAAATGTTTGAAATTTTCTATGACATGTCAACATGCAAACCAAAAAGTCAAAATTTCCCTCTGATGGCTTCCCTTTACACTCAGAAGACAGATCACACACTCTTGCATGGCCCTCAGGAGTTCTGAGTGGCCTGCCTCCTACACCCAGGCCCCTGCCGCACACTGGCCTTCCAGACTTCCTCACTGTCTCCTCTGCCTCTGGTGTTTGTTTTCCTCTTTGTCTGAGGCTCCTCCCCAGACTTCACCTGCTATAGCCCTTTGCTCAATTCCTGCACCTGCTGCTGCTAAGTCGCTTCAGTCGTGTCCGACTCTGCACGACCCCATAGATGGCAGTCCACCAAGCTCTGCCGTCCCTGAGATTCTCCAGGCAAGAACACTGGAGTGGGTTGCCATTTTCTTCTCCAATGCATGAAACTAAAAAGTGAAAGTGAAGTCCCTCAGTAGTGTTCAACTCTTCGAGACCCCATGGACTACAGCCTACGAGGCTCCTCCGTCCATGTGATTTTCCAGGCAAGAGTACTGGAGTGGGGTGCCATTGCCTTCTCTGGCTCAAATCCTATTCCTTCCCTAATTGTATTAATCATGCCTTTTATCTCAGTTCAGTTCAGTTGCTCAGTCGTGATTTGCCATTCCCTTCTCCAGTGGACCACATTTTGTCAGAACTCTCCACCTGTCTGTCTTGGGTGGCTGTGTAGAGCATGGCTCATAGTTTCATTGAGTTAGACAAGGCTGTGGTCCATGTGATTAGATTGGTTAGCTTTCTGTGATTGTGGTTTTCAGTCTGTCTGCCTCTGATGGAGAAGGATAAGAGGCTTATGGAAGCTTCCTGATGGGAGAGGTTGACTGAGGGGGAAACTGGGTCTTGTTCTGATGGGCGGGGCCATGCTCAGTAAGTCTTTAATCCAATTTTCTGTTGATGGGTGGAGCTGTGTTCCCTGCTATTTAGTTCAGTTCAGTTTAGTCGCTCAGTCATATCCAAATCTTTGTGACCCCATAAATTGCAGCACGCCAGGCCTCCCTGTCCATCACCAATTCCCTGAGTTTACTCAAACTCACGTCCATCGAGTCGGTGATGCCATCGAGCTATCTCATCCTCTGTCGTCCCCTTCTCCTCCTGCCCCCAATCCCTCCCAGTATCAGAGTCTTTTCCAATGAGTCAACTCTTTGCATGAGGTGGCCAAAGTACTGGAGTTTCAGCTTTAGCATCATTCCTTCCAAAGAAATCCCAGGGCTGATCTCCTTCAGAATAGATTGGTTGGATCTCCTTGCAGTCCAAGTGACTCTCAAGAGTCTTCCCCAACACCACAGTTCAAAAGCATCAATTCTTCGGCGCTCAGCCTTCTTCACAGTCCAACTCTCACATCCATACATGACTACTGGAAAAACCATAGCCTTGACTAGATGGACCTTAGTCAGCAAAGTAATGTCTCTGCTTTTGAATATGCTAAGTTGGTCATAACTTTTTTTCCAAGGACTAAGCGTCTTTTAATTTCATGGCTGCAGTCACCATCTGCAGTGATTTTGGAGCCCAAAAAAATAAAGTCAGCCACTGTTTCCACTGTTTCCCCATCTATTTCCCATGAAGTGTTGGGATCGGATGCCATGATCTCCGTTTTCTGAATGTTGAGCTTTAAGCCAACTTTTTCACTCTCCTCTTTCACTTTCATCAAGAGGCTTTTTAGTTCCTCTTCACTTTCTGCCATAAAGGCAGTGTCATCTGCATATCTGAGGTTATTGATATTTCTCCCGGCAATCTTGATTCCAGTTTGTGCTTCTTCCAGTCCAGCATTTCTCATGATGTACTCTGCATAGAAGTTAAATAAGCAGGGTGACAATATACAGCCTTGACATACTCCTTTTCCTATTTGGAACCAATCTGTTGTTCCATGTCTAGTTCTAACTGTTACTTCCTGACCTGAATACAGATTTCTCAAGAGGCAGGTCAGGTGGTCTGGTATTCCCATCTCTTTCAGAATTTTCCACAGTTTATTGTGATCCACACAGTCAAAGGCTTTGGCATAGTCAATAAAGCAGAAATAGATGTTTTTCTGGAACTCTCTTGGTTTTTCTATGATCCAGCAGATGTTGGCAATTTGATCTCTGGTTCCTCTGGCTTTTCTAAAACCAGCTTGAACATCAGGAAGTTTCCCTGCTATTTACCTGGGGCCAACTATGGAATTCCAGTTGAGCTATTTCAAATTGTAAAAGATGATGCTGTGAAAGTGCTGAACTCAATATGCCAGCAAATTTGGAAAACTCAGCAGTGGCCACAGGACTGGAAAAGGTCAGTTTTCATTCCAATCCCAAAGAAAGGCAATGCAAAGAATGCTCAAACTACTGCACAATTGCACTCATCTCACACACTACTAAAGTAATGCTCAAAATTCTCCAAGCTAGGTTTCAACAATACATGAACCGTAAACTTCCAGATGTTCAAGCTCGTTTTAGAAAAGGTGGAGGAACCAGAGATCAAATTGCCAACATCTGCTGGATCATCAAAAAGGCAAGAGAGTTCCAGAAAAACATCTATTTCTACTTTATTGACTATGCCAAAGCCTTTGATTGTGTGGATCACCACAAACTGGAAAATTCTGAAAGAGATGGGAATACCAGACCACCTGACCTGCCTCTTGAGAAACCTGTATGCAGGTCAGGAAGCAACAGTTAGAACTAGACATGGAACAACAGACTGGTTCCAAATAGGAAAAGGAGTACGTCAAGGCTGTATATTGTCACCCTGTTTATTTAACTTATATGTAGAGTATATCAGGAGAAACGCTGGACTGGAAGAAGCACAAGCTGGAATGAAGATTGCCGGGAGAAATATCAATAACCTCAGATATGCCGATAACACCACCCTTATGGCAGAAAGTGAAGGACTAAAGAGCCTCTTGATGAAAGTGAAAGAGAAGAGTGAAAAAGGTGGCTTAAAACTCAACATACAGAAAACAAAGATCATGGCATCTGGTCTCATCTCTTCATGGCACATATATGGGGAAACAGTGGAAACAGTGTCAGACTTTATTTTGGGGGGCTCCAAATCACTGCAGATGGTGATTGCAGCCATGAAATTAAAAGATGCTTGCTCCTTGGAAGGAAAGCTTTGACCAACCTAGACAGCATATTACTTTGCCAATAAAGATCTGTCTAGTCAAAGCTGTGGTTTTCACAGTAGTCGTGTATGGATATGAGAGTTGTACTATAAAGAAAGCTGAGTGCCGAAGAACTGATGCTTTTGAACTCTGGTGTTGGAGAAAACTCTTGAGAGGCCTTTGGACTGCAAGGAGATCCATCTAGTCCATCCTAAAGGAGATCACTCCTGACTGATGTTGAAGCTGAAACTCATACTTTGGCTAGCTGATGCGAAAAACTGACTCATTGGAAAAGACCCTGATGCTGGGAAAGATTGAAGGTGGGAGGAGAAGAGGATGACAGAGGATGAGATGGTTGGATGGCATCTCCTACTCAATGGACATGAGTTTGAGGTAGCTCTGGGAGTTGGTCATGGACAGGGAGGCCTGGTGTGCTGCAGTCCATCGGGCTGCAGAGTCAGACACGACTGAGCGACTGAACTGAACCGAAACTATGGTGGAGGTGAGGAAGGCAATGGTGACCTCTTTCAAAAGATCCCATGCAAGTACTGCTGCACTCAGTGCCCCCAACTCTGCAGCAGGTCCCACCAACCCACGCCTCCACTGCAGACTCCTGGACATTCACAGGGTCACTGCTCCTTCCTCCTGGGTCCTGGTACACAAGGTTCTGTTTGTTTCCCTCCAAGAGTCTATTTCCCAGTCCTATGTAAGTTCTGGCAGCTCTATGGTGGGGTTAGCTAATATTATAAGTCAACTTTAATAATTTAAAAAATCCATTTAACACATAAAAAACCAAAAAATTGTATTTCCACTTTAAGTATAAGAAAACTAGTTACATGGCTAGTAAGTACTGAAACTGGGATTCAGAACCTAAAAACTTAAATGTTTGCTATCTCCCTAAGGTCTTAATCTCTGGATCAAGTCCCATCAATCAGAGATCATCCCTTCTCTCTCCTGACATTTGGAAAAAGAAAAACTTCCATGATAATCATTAAGGGGGAAGTGCTCCTAAGCTCCCTGCAGAGCACTCTCTCCTTTCCTGTACCTCCATTTATTCAAGCAGCAAATGGGGCTTATTCTGACTTACTCACTTCACAAATAGTTACTGCATGAATACTATGCAGCAGTTACCAGGGCTATGGGGATCAAGGGATTAACAGAATAGCCTGGGTTCCTACTCTCAAGTACAGGCAGAAAGTGAAAGTGAAGTCGCTCAGTCGTGTCCTACTCTTTGTGACCCCATGGACTGTAGCCTACCAGGCTCTTCCATCCATGGAATTTTCCAGGCAAGAGTATTGGAGTGGGGTGCCATTTCTTTCTCCAGGGGATCTTCCCGACCCAGCGATTGAACCCAGGTCTCCTGCATTGCAGGCAGATGCTTTACTGTCTGAGCCACCAGGGAAGTTCCAGGGAGAAATAAACAATAAATAAATAAACATGTGGTAATGCTTTAGTGCAGGATTAATGAATTCCTGAAGTGAAGTTATGGATTATACTGCATATAAAGATATTATAAACTACTGGCCATATTTTCCTTGTGCTGTACATTACATCCTTATATCTTACTCATTTTTTTATTGGCATGTAATTGCTTTACAAGTTTATGTTAGTTTCTGCTGTACAACAGAGTGAATTGGCTACATGTGTACATATATCCCCTCCCTCTTGGACCTCCCTCCCACCCCCATCCCACCCCTCTAAGTCATCACAGAGCACCAAGCTGAGTACCCTTTGCTATACAGCATCATCTCACTAGCTATCCATTTCACACATGGTAGTGTATAGATGTCAAAGCTACTCTCCCTTTCCCCCTCCTCTGTTAAAGTGGAAATATTATTGCGAATGAATGAGTTAATACCAGTTAATACCAGCGTTCTTAACGTAGTTCCCAGCATGTGGTAGATGCTTAATGGATGACGGTTTTTATTACTAGGAATGGTATCTGCTACCCTGTTTGTTTTCTTCTTGGGTTGTTAAAAAATTGTCGGGAAGGCAAGCCTAGCATACCTTTATTGGTCAAAACACAATTGGAATATGGTATCCTAAATCTAAGGCATCCCAGGTGGTGCAGAGATAAAGAATCCACCTGCCAATGCAGGAGATGCAGGTTTGACCCCTGGGTTGGGAAGATACCCTGGAGAAGGAAATGGCAACCCTCTCCAATTCTTGCCTGGAGAATCCCATGGACTGAGGAGCCTGGCGGGCTACAGTCTACAGGGTCACAAGAGTTGGACATGACTGATCACATGTATGTACCCAGATATTCTAATTTATTTATTAATATGATCCAGCGCAGGGCCTTCTAGACGGCAGGCAGTATAGAAACCACGTCATGTAAGAGATGGTTGGGACACATTGGGAGAGCTTGCCCCCCAAAATAAGACCTGTAGGAGTACTATAGATGACTTAGTAGATAATGTATGATCAAGTATAAAAAATAGTAGATATATTTGGGGAAGTCCTCAAAGGGGAGGCCAGGGCTCATAACTTACCTGGGCAGATGCTTAGAATCTGCCCTGATACAGAGGGGCTGTCTCCAGCAGATTACGTCTCCCTGAGGCAGCATCATGTCTGTCTGAACCTGTACTGCACCTCTTGGGTCCAACATTCCGTTCAGTTCAGTTCAGTTGCTCAGTCGTGTCCGACTCTTCTGCGACCCCAAGGACTGCAGCACACCAGGGTCCTCTGTCCATGGGATTTCCCGGGCAAGAATACTGGAGTGGGTTGCCATTTCCTTTTTGACCCAGGGATTGAACTCACATCTTTTGCGTTTCCTGTATTCACAGGGGGATTCTTCACTGCTGAGCCACCAGAGCACTCAGTTAATTACCTGTTTAAGCTCATTAAATTTTTTTCACTGAAAGAATTCAGTAAATATGGGCTACTCTAAGATAAACATCACTAACCGTGTTCTCCTATGCAGTGTCTTAAAACTACAAACACAGGAAACCTCTGAGATTGACTAATGATATTTGGGATTCATGAGACATTGTCTCACATAAGTAGTTGTCAAGGAACAAATGGAAATATAAGGCTATCAAAACTGCAAGGGGTTTATACCGTCATTAGTTTAACTTCATATGATACTTGGATCCCTTCTGTACATCGCCGCCAAATGGATGTTCAGCCTGTGCTTGACCATCTTTAGTGATGAGAAATGCATCTCCTTTGAAAAGAGGTATAGCCCTGAATTTGAGAGCATGGATTTTAGGGCAATTGAGACCCTAGATTCAGATGCCAGTACCACTTCTTATGAGCTAGCTCTGTGCCTTTTGGAAGTTATTTGGGTCTTCACTTTCTCATTTGCAAAGTGGGAAAATAATGCTGCCTATTTCATAGAGTGAGTGTGAAATATAAAATGGTTGTGCCATTGCTTGGCACTTGGCAAACATCCAAAAATGGCAGTTCTTTTGTTTATTGAGGCAGAACTATTTACTAGATTGACTATTAGAAAAAAATTTCCTTCTATAGTTGAAGTTTTTCTTCTTTATTTTGGAAGATCAAATAGATGTAGAATCTAATGCCATCTTTAACTGACTGATAGTGGCTTTCTGGAGACCAATGCTCATAATATTGTAAGGCTTTCTCTAGTAGGAAAGAAAGACAAAATGACTTAGTGATGTCAGGTTTGATGCAAGAATTGGGAAATGAGGGAGGCAGAAATTTTGTGAGTGAAAACATCTGGGTAGCTCATTGGATAGTTCCATTTTCCTCCTCGGGATCCTTCAAAATGTTTCTGTTCTCTCGTGTTCCCCTAATTCTTCTCATCTCATGAGCCCAGCACCCCAAACTTATATTTTTCCTATTCTTTTGCTGACTGACTGTGCTCACATCGATGATGCCTCTCTCATTCAGAGAGCAGGCACAAGTGCTGAGAAGCTGTCAAAAAGCCCTTGCTTTTTAAACAATTCATCAAATGCAACAACGACTTATTGAAAGCGCAATATGAGTAAGGAAAGGCTGGTCTCAACATTTGATGTTGAGAGTGACAATTAAACTTCGACTAAGGAAACACAAAGCTCTAAAGCGAGGCTCAAGCGCTGAAAACACAGAAACCATCAGGTCTTTTGGTGTGGGGACAACAGTGTGACTTGCCTTAATGGTCCCTGAAGGCTTCATTCTATGATATCAGAGAACAATAATTGGCACACACAAGGTTGCCTCACTTACTAGGAAAACAATACATTATAATCACTGTACTCTGTTCAAGGAAGCAGGGAGGTCTACAGTGCTCTTTATGAAGGTTATCAACAATTAATTAAAATAAGGAAATACTATTGCTAAAAAGATTCTGACAATTTTGTTATGTGAAACACCCCATTCATTGAACAGTATTACTGCATAACTAGAAAGGCTTTGTAACCTCAATCACATTTAGGTGGCATATTTAAAAGCAGAGACTATTCAGTGCTGTAGAGAGATTATAAATTAAATAGATAAGAAATAAATATGAGGGGGGGATGAAGAGTTCATTAGATGAGAGAGTAGATATTGATTTTATTTTCTCTCTACAAGCATTTACCAAGTGCTTTTTGTAAGCCAGACACTGTCCTGGGCCCCAGCAATGCTGAAGGAATGAGATGCGGTCACTTGCTCAGAGAGTTCTTAGTCCAGCAGGAGAAACTAACATGTTAACAACAACTATAGCACAGCTGAAGGAAAATAATCCTGCCTGGCAAAAGATGAAGGGTATGGCAGGCAAAGCTAAGAGGAGACGTAATACTTGAATAGCATATTGAAGAATAATAGGAATTTGCTGTTTTCCAGATATGCAAAGGGAGAAGTGTCTTAAGAAGTCACAATATTTTCTGTTGTTTAGCAACCCCTATGCTATATTATCATGGAATAGAGCGCTCAAAATGAGTTTTGCTGGGAAAAAAATGATTTGGGGGAATTCTTATAGGAAGGAAGGAAATATTAGAAGTAAGTCTGAACTCAAAGGAGAGAGAAAACCTAAAATGTTTAGATACAAGGAAAGGCTGGAGAGGAAGTTGAATTTACATGGTGGAGCAAAGTATGTGCTTAGACCAAGTCAGGAGAACCACATTTTAGTGGGGCTGTAGCCCTGACCTCTATGATCTGATTTGGGTATGAGCTTTACAATATGTTTCAAGTCACAGCCACCTAGTTACTTCTTCAGGCTTCTAATAAGGGGCTGAACCAGCTTACAATCGAGTTTCCTTCTAGATCTAATATGCCCCCATGCCCTGCAAGACTAGGGAGCTAGGAAAGACAGCACCTGGAACATAGTCGGTGCTCCCTAAATTCAAAGGAATGAACTACAGCCTTTCTTTGAAGAACTGGAGGGAACGTGTGCCATCTCGTAAAAAGAATTCAAATGTCATTAGACGAACGTCTGATTTTGCAAGTGGCTGGTGTTCTGTAAGTGGACTGGGGTTGGAACTCAAACAGAGGTGACTGGCAATGAGATGATGACACTAACGATACAGTAAAAGGGAAATACCTGAGGATTTATTGCCCTAGGAATGGCAAGAAAGAGGAGATCAAATATTGGTAGGAATGTCAACATTTGGGAATGCTGTTGTGGGACTTAAGTGGCTTAACCTGCGGTATCATGTTTAATTCTCTACATTGAGACTGTAAGCCTGATCCATGTCCTTGGGGAGTTGGGCTAGATTGACCTCATATGTGATGATCAAGTGTTCTGCAAATATCAAGGAGGATGAAGAGCCACATATCCACCTTGTCCTGAAGAAAACTCATGAGACTCAGTGGGGAGGCCGGGGCAGGCTATTACCCACCTAATGGAGAACATTAAACTTAATGCCAGCCACTAGCCCTTCTAATCCTTCTGATTATATTTTATATTCTCCTTAACAATTTCCACAACACCTTGGTAAAAACCTTATTTGACTGGTCCATGGGGATCAGTGTGTCATGGCGAGAGTCCTGGGAAACCAGTAACAATCTGCAGTTTTGCAACAACACTCGGCATACCAGTCTGAAGCTTCCGCAGTTTTCAGAGGCAATGGTCTTGTCACGGATGGGTTCCCAGAGATCTGAGCAGAAAGAAGTCAGGGTGCAGAAGGCACCTCCGTGTGAGGAAACGGGTGCCTTGAGGAACTTCTCATCTTACTATTATCACAGAGGCTTTGAGGGCATACCAGTTAAGTAAGGGTGCAAATACCAAGGTGAGTAGCAATTATCCCTGAGCATGGCACTTTCCCATAGGTACCTATAACAAGTTTGTGAAGAAGGAATTTGATTCACATCAAGCTCTTTGATAAGTGATATTGTCTCAACAGGTTATTATATAAAAAAAAAAAACAAAAAAAGTACTCATATTGTCACTGCTTTCTATTAACAAATAGTATGAGTAAAAATGATGTTTGTATTCTACCTACCAAAAATATTATTAATATTTTGCTGTAAATCTTTTATGAGTTCCGTCTCTCTGCCTCTCTATTTTGTGTCTGTATGTGGGATCATTCTGTATATATTAGTCTGAAACTATGGATATTGTGGATATGTTTATATATTGATAGATAAAAATGTATAATATTTTAGAATAGCTGCATAACATTCTATAGTGTATATCATAATTTCAATCAGTGCTCTACTAGTGGACATTTGTTTATTTTTTTTTTAATTTTGTTGTAAACATGTTGCAACAAAAATCCATTTGTATGCTATTTATGCTTTCAATTCTGTAGGCTGAGTCCTAAAAAAGGAACTAGAAGGTCAAAGGCTATAGACATTAAAAATTTTACTTTTCAAAAGAAGTTGGGTCATTTAACATTCCCAATATCAGTATTTGAGAGTACTTATTTTTGTTACCTCTGGTATCACTTGAAATGATGCCACTCAAATTTTTACATTTTTGCCAAATTGACAGCTGAAAACTAGTAACTCATTAGTGATATAGTTTGTAATTCCCTGACAGCTAGAAGGTTGAACATTTTCTGTGTTTACTGTATATTTGTATTTGCTTTTCTTCTAATTGCCCATTCATATATTTTGCTCATATTTGTGTTATTTTATTTTGAATTAATTTTTAGGAACTCATTATATATTCCATATTAACCCTTTATTGACTTTTTCTTATGAAGACAAGTGACCTTCAAATAAATGTTTAAGAAACAAAACTGTTTATTCAAAGACACTCTCATGCTAAAGTTCAATACATGCCATGAAGTGGGGCTGCAGAATGTGGTATTTAAATACTATTGCCCACTAAAAATACATCAGAATTCTTTAGAAAATTGGCTAATTCCAGATCTGGGACACAAAAGGTACAAGAAGCACCTAGTTTCTTGACATACTAGAGAAAATTTATCAAAGACTACAAATGTTCAGGAGCCAATCTGAGTCAGCTCCTGCTGGAAAAAGATGTGAAAATGTTAGAATAAAAAGGACATTAACTGCAATGAATTAAAACACATCAAATGGTTTGAATTTTAAACCACGGGGTTTAAACTATACTTTAGAAACCTTTGGTGCAAAAAAACAACTAGTTGTAAAAACTTAGTTTATTTATCAGTAAAGAAATCCATCATTCATCCCACCTTTCCTATACCTCAGGGTAATCACAAAGATGATGAGTCTTTAGCTGACAAAGTTATTAAAGATTAAATATTACCAGTTGTACAAGGGATCAAGTGCAATGACTTTTGATGAATTCTCTTGCTGCTGCTGCTGCTAAGTCGCTTCAGTTGTGTCCGACTCTGCACAGCCCCATAGATGGCAGCCCACCAGGCTCCGTCCTGGGGTTCTCCAGGCAAGAACACTGGAGTGGGTTGCCATTTCCTTCTCCAATGCATGAAAGTGGAAAGTGAAAAGTGAAAGTGAAGTCGCCCAGTCTTCTTAGCGACCCCATGGACTGCAGCCTACCAGGCTCCTCTGTCCATGGGATTTTCCAGGCAAGAGTACCGGAGTGGGGTGCCATTGCCTTCTCCGGATGAATTCTCTTAGTGGTTCATAAGTCTGAACCCCTAATGAAATAAGGATCTAGGCAATGACCATACATGGCTATTAATATCACAAAGAGCTCAATATTAACCAGATATTAAATGCCTCCTGATAAACCTCTGCAATATTCTTGCCAAGAAAATCAGAACTTACTGAGCAAATCTCTCACTATAGTGACCATATTACAGGAAATACAGGGGCCAGAGATGTAACATGTAAAATGATATCACGGGGATGATATCCGCAAAACTCAGACTGTAGAATAAAAGACATGGTTACTGCAGCAAATTTCAAGACCAAAAGGAGAGGAGGACAGGGGGTCGGGGAGAGGAAATGATCTTTACAGCAAATGAGACTAGAGAGACCTATCAACTAATTTCAATATATGGATCTTATTTTGATCTTGATTTGAATGCATACACTTAAAAATATGAGACAGTTGGCCAAATGCCAACACTGACTGTAAATTTAATGATATTACAAAATTAACATTAGCTTTTTAGGTAGGATCATGGTTTGTTATTTTTTAAAAGACTATACCTTAGAGATACCCATTGACGATATTTACAGATGAAATGATATGCTGCCTGGGATTTGCTTCAAAATTATCTGGGTGATAGTGAAGATGAAAGAAAGCTCCCCATGTATTAACAACTGTTGAAACAAGGTGAGAGGTATTTGGAGGTTCATTGTACTACTCTCTCTACTTTCACATGTGCTGTGAAACGTCTATAATGATAGCTGGCTGTCTTGTTAAAACAGAGTCGGGGTGTGCAAGGCTCTGCTGGCTCAGCCCTCATGACCACATGCACTGAAACACATGGAAACTCTCTGGTGTGCCACCAGGGCAAAGCTTCTTGAGAGCATGGAGTTTTGTTCCTTTTCATCCCTGAAGAATCCTCAGTGTTTAGAACAGTGCTTGGCACACAGCAGGTTCTCAGCATTTCGTGGCATGGATGAACACTTGTCACGTGGCGGTAACAGATGTTAGGTTAGTGTCACCAGAATATCTGGGGGCCCAGGTTACACCACAGAGGACTGGACACAAGCCTCCAAGATTTTGTCCATCTTGGGCCTTCTGGAGACTATGGGTGCAAACGAATCCACAAGCTCATGGCTTAGTTACAAAACCAGAATGTCAGAAATCTGTCTCACATCACAAGCTAAAGACCTTGACAGCCTCGTGGGCCATATGGAAAGGCTGGCCTAACTCACCAGGTCTACAGAGGTCCCCAAACCAGAGGCTTCCACATTAGCAACCACCTAGAGGTGTGTTAAAAAGGAGCGCAATTGTGCCATTTGCAGAGATGTGGATGGACCTAGAGATGGTCCTACAGAGTGACGTCAGAAAGAGAAAAGTATCATACATTAATGCATATATGTGGAATCTGGAGAAATGGCACAGATGAACCCATCCACAAAGCAGAAATACAGACACAGATGTAGAGAACAAACGTGCGGACACCGACGTGGGAAAGAGAGCACGGGATGAACTGGGAGATTGGGACTGACATATTACACTACTGTGTAGGAAACAGGTAACTAATGAAGACCTACTGTACAGCTCAGCAAATTGTACTCAGTGCTGTGCGGTGACCTCATGGGAAGAAAATCCAAAAAGAGTGGATATACAATTTTAAAGGAAAACTGGAGAAGGAAATGGCAACCCACTCCAGTGTTCTTGCCTGGAGAATCCCAGGGACGGGGGAGCCTGGTGGGCTGCCATCTATGGGGTCGCACAGAGTCGGACACAACTGAAGCGACTTAGTAGTGGTAGTAGTAGAGCTGATCCACTCTGCTCTACAGTAGAAACTAACACAACATTGTAAAGCAACTATATTCCTATCAAACTCTTTTTAAAATAAACTACAGGCTCCTGGGCCCCACCTTCAGAAATTCAGGTTCCCATCTGCCGGCACAGGACCCAGGCAAGCGATTATTCAACAGAACCCCACGGGTGACTGTGAGGGCTGTAAGCACTGTTACCCAGATGATCTCCTCAGCCCCATCCCGCCTGTAGCCTTCAGAGCTGTGGTCCAGTAGCAGCATTCCTATAGGGTCTCCCTCTTGGCAGGAGGCTGAGTGGCCTTGTCTTCTAGGGTGCTGAGAAGTCTACTATGGATACACGGGCAGAGTTCCAGGTTCATCACCCTCCTCCAGAGTTCCAGGTTCATCACCCTCCTCCTCCTGGCTCCGCAGCTCAACTCAGCTCAGTATTTGTTTTCTGAAGTTGAAACATTTTGCTGTTTTGGGCAGTCACTCCTCCCCAGTAGGCAACCCTCTTGCCCTAGAGTTGAATTGTCCTGCTTCTTTGTTTCTAACTAGGTAATTTACTAGTTTCTGGAGGTGGGGCTTCCTGCCGTTGCAGTTACTCTCTGGGCTAGTGCTTACAATTGATATTCTCCCAGGAAGTTACCTGGGAGATGAGCTACCTCCTTAGCTTAGAAGTCTGGTTGATTCCTCCCAGGCCTTGACCAACTTCTGCTTTCCTATTCCATAACCTTATTGATTAATCAAAACTATTGCTTACAGCTGCTGCTTAATGGATGATGGCTCTGGAGTTTTTCTGAATACAATTATTTATTGCTTTATTGATGTGCTACTTATTACTCTGTTAAGTACCGTAGGGTGTTTAATTATGTGAAAGGGAAGTGCAAAGGCAGTTGCTGAAAGCTGGAGTTAAAGAGGCCCAGTACCTGAGTTCCTGACAATATGTCATAAAACAGCTTTAAAACACATGCACGCACAACAGACAAACCTTGTTCCAAAGTTTAACGAGCTTGGAAACAGAATGGGCTTAGGGAGCTGCCTTGCCACTTTGCCATCTGTTATTAGCCATAGCACAAGCAATGAAATCTTGATATTTTAAATGAAAAGACTTTTTTTGCAGGGGGTGATGCTTTCATGCCTTTTCTATTTCTTGCTGTTGATTGAAGAGTCTGTGCTAAAGGGCACAGCTAGAATAGCTGATGGGACTGAAAAATGACTTCTGTTAGAATGGGGTGGGGGCCTAAAATGCCCACAGGTTCCATGGACTGGAACCTCCTTTTTGGTTGGTAGTCAACTCTTGCCATTCCTGAAGGCAGTCATACTGCTCCAGGAGAAACTTTAAAAAGAAACGCAAGGGGTGAACTGTTGAAGCACTTATTGAATTTTGCGTCTGTCCTGCCCCTGACCGTGGGGACGAATTCCCTGGCATGGTGTCAACAAGTTTAATGCCTCAGAGACCTTGGTGAAGGTGTGCCATGTTTGAGTAAGCTCCTTACTGCTAAGTCCAAGTCCTGACCTGACAAAGAGAAAATTCCATTATTTTAATTCTTTAGATTGGAGCTTTTCAAGTTAAGCTCTGAGGCATCCTAGGATTCTTTATTTCAAAGATGGGCAGTCTCACTCATCATGTGCTAAGCTGAGGCAGCAAGATCTTTGGGCAAAACATTTAGGTTGGGGACCTGGTGGACAGCCTTGCTGACCCCAGCACCTCTTCCCTCCTCTTGCAAGGCGAAGTCTTCCTCACTCTGCCCTAGGAATCTCACCTGTCGTGGGAAGGCTCCACAGTTTTGATTTAGGGAGGAGGAACTACCTTTCTTCTTCTAATCCCCTGTAAAATCAGGAATATATAATAAATTAATATCTCAGGAAGTGATGGCATCACAGAGACAAGCCTGTATGTATGCTTAAGCACTCAGTTGTGTCCGATCCTTTGTGATTTCATGGACTCTAGCCCACCAGGCTCCTCTGTCCATGGGATTTCCCAGGCAAGAATACTGGAGCAGATTGCCATTTTCTTTTTTTTATTTTTATTTTTTTTTATTTTTTTTTATTTTTAGTTTTTTATTTTTTACATTTTAAAATCTTTAATTCTTACATGCATTCCCAAACATGAACCCCCCTCCCACCTCCCTCCCCATAACATCTTTCTGGGTCATCCCCATGCACCAGCCCCAAGCATGCTGCATCCTGCGTCAGACATAGACTGGCGATTCAATTCACATGATAGTATACATGTTAGAATGTCATTCTCCCAAATCATCCCACCCTCTCCCTCTCCCTCTGAGTCCAAAAGTCCGTTATACACATCTGTGTCTCTTTCCCTGTCTTGCATACAGGGTCGTCATTGCCATCTTCCTAAATTCCATATATATGTGTTAGTATACTGTATTGGTGTTTTTCTTTCTGGCTTACTTCACTCTGTATAATCGGCTCCAGTTTCATCCATCTCATCAGAACTGATTCAAATGAATTCTTTTTAACGGCTGAGTAATACTCCATTGTGTATATGTACCACAGCTTTCTTATCCATTCATCTGCTGATGGACATCTAGGTTGTTTCCATGTCCTGGCTATTATAAACAGTGCTGCGATGAACATTGGGGTACATGTGTACTCCAGGAGATTTTCCCAATCCAGGGAGTGAACCCACAAGTATGGATGTATAATAAATAATTTGTATGATGCTGCTGCTGATGCTGCTAAGTAGCTTCAGTCGTGTCCGACTCCGTGCGACCCCATAGACGGCAGCCCACCAGGCTCCCCTGTCCCTGGGATTCCCCAGGCAAGAACACTGGAGTGGGTTGCCATTTCCTTCTCCAATGCATGAAAGTGAAAAGTGAAAGTGAAGTCGCTCAGTCGTGTCCGACTCTTCGCGACCCCATGGACTTCAGCCTACCAGGCTCCTCCGTCCATGGGATTCTCCAGGCAAGAGTACTAGAGTGGGCTGCCATCGCCTTCTCCCATTTGTATGATGGGTTACACTGTATTACAAAGAGCTCCCAGCCTGGAGTAAGAAGGTGTTGCAATTATACTTCTGCTACTTTTGAGTTTCATGACTGTGGAACAGCCACTTAATTTCTCTAAAACTTGTTTTCTTATTAACAAAATGGTAGCTGTACACAAGCTTGTGGTGGGTATTAGTTAAGACAATAGATTTTAAAAGTCCAGCCTTGTCCCTGATACATGGTGACTGAGCAAATATTAATGCTCACTTTTTCCAGATAATATATGTAACATTTGTTCTTTTAAATAAGAAAAAAATAGAGACCCCTTTTTGACTTTTAATGTAGTCCTTCTTAGAATTTTTGTTCCATGTTGAATATTATAGAGGCTGTATACTCATTAAGTAAGGTTAAGTAAAAGTTCAGGATTATAACATTGTACATAAAACATAATGTTTTTTGAAAGCATATTTTTACAAACATATATTTACTAAAAGTTTTAAAAATATTTGTGAAATTGGGATCAAATATTGTATGCAGTTGTAAATCCTACTTTTTTATACAGTTTTATCATGACAGGCTCATTTAGCAAAGATTTGTTTTGTTTTGGAACTTGAAACTCTGTTCCCAAGAATTCCCGGGAACTAAGTTTGCTCAAGTACATTTTTTTTTTTTTAAGTTGTTTACAATACTTAAAAGCCCAGATTTGTCCTATGTAATAGAAAATGTCTGAAAGAAAATGGGTACTTTTCCATCACTAGGATTCAAACCTGCAGAGATAGCATAGCACTAGGGATGACTGTTTCATTCCTAGCATCAGGCAGTCAGGATTTGAATCACAGCTTTTCTACTTGCTAGCTCTAACTTGACCTTGGAAAAGCTCTTCAACCTCTCTGAGCTCCAGTTTCACATTTGTAAAAGGGGAAGCTAATGGCACATAACCCAGAAGGATGCTGAGGAACGGTGGATGTAACCTAGGTCAGGCACTGCCTGGCACAGAGTAAGTGCTCAGTAAATGAACAGTACGCTAGCAAGTATTATTTGATTCTTAGATTCTCTTCAGGTGAGCTCACTGAGATGCAAAGGAGGGAAGTAATCACAAAGAGGACTAGCTACTTAAATTCATTCTTGTTGCCTTGGCTGAATTCTTCTGGAAGGCTTAGCAATACCATAAAATAAGAGCATTTGGAGAGTGGTGGTCGTGACTTCCTCTTCTCTTGCTGAATATGCTCTGTTCAGTGACTCTCAATGCTCTGTTGCAAAACTTTTTTCCCTCAAGACGCTAAACATTAAAAAAATACATAGTATTAATTAGATTTTCTTTATTTTGTCTCTATTATAGCTATATGTTGATGGTATCAAAATATCATAATTTACAGAAAATCAGTGTTATAGAGTGGTTTAAAACCTTCTCTTTGGCTTCAGGCAGACCTGGGCTACAGTTCTGCATAACATGGGCAAGTATGTAAGCCTCAGCTTTATCAACTGTGAAATAGGGATAATAAAAGGCCACTCCTTTTTGTATCTGCTACCATGATTAGCACATACTCAATGCTCAGACAGGCTGATGGAATCATCCCCAGGCTAAGTTTTAGGCATTATCTGGTGGTGTATTGTACATGAGAGTCCCCTTGCCTGCCCTTGCCAGACAGGTCCACTCTGATGCCTGGCTACATGACTTCACTGGTTCAATGGTTCCAGTATAAATTCTACTCTTCATTCATCTAGAATCTTAATAAACACTCCATCCTAAATGTGAGCCACAAGATCCATGTGGGCAAGTGCCTGCTGGTCACTCTCATGCCCACCCTGACTGCCTGGCTGAGCACTGATGACTCAAACCAAATTTCCTCTCTGTGTAGCCCCAGCAGGTCTCTACACAATCTACAACCTAATCCAAACACAAATCAGATTTGGGGGCATTTGGAGAAACGGAGAGGCACTCCCCTACATTGGAAGGATGATTTATGATTTCAAAGTCCTTTCCTGCTCAGAAGTGAGACGACATACATAAAAGGACGTGCGAACTATTGAGTGCTCAATGATATCTTCTTAGGATCTCACTCTCGGGGGAATGAACAGCAAAAAATTTTTGTCTCCACTTCCAAGATGGGGAAGTCCTGTAGCAGAGAGGCTAAGTGGCTGGCTTGAAGTTACTGGGTTAGCCAAAACCTTTGTTCAGGTTTTTTTTCCATAAGATGTTAAGGAAAAGCCCAAACAAAATTTTTGGCCAACCCAATATATGACTAGTTGGTGGCACAAGTGGGATTTGAAGTCAGAGAGCTGACTCCTGAATCATTATATTAGCACTGAGTACTCACCATGTGTCAATTACTGTGCCCAGTCTTTTATCACTTACTTCTCCAGTTTTATACCACGTGATACTATGAAACAGGCAATTTATATATGGAGCCACAGAGACTAAGGGAAGTAATTTGCTCGTTTTTACAACTAGAAAGTGATGGAAGTGATATTTAAACTTTGGTCTGTCTGATAGCAAGCCTGAGCCCATATTATATAGCTTCTAAAGAAAAGTGTTAACTTTTCAATATTAAATATTGCATAAACCATATATATACAGCTTTAAAACAGTTAACTGATGTCTTATTCTGTCCTTTCTTCATTTAACAAACATCGACTCAGCCCCTATGATGCTTTAGCCACTATACTAGACACAACAAAGAACCGCAGGTAAACGTCTCAGAGGTCATTGCTGATGTTTAGACATTTCTGTTAGAATACTTCCCATCGTCCCTCGCTCTGATGCCACTTGAGCGTGCCAGCCTGGTTTCCAATTCCCAGCTCCTGCATTTTGCGGCTTGAGAGCTTCCTTTGGCTCCCCCAAAACCTGCTTTGTCTGCCTATGTGGTCAGCTGCCGGTACCCTGGAATCAATGCCTCTCAGGAACAACTTCATCCAAAGACTGATGGCAGCTAGTATATAAACACTCCAGCTCCATCTCTCAGGTGGGATAATTCTGAGGTGTGTGTTATACACTGACTTCCAGAGTTTTCCATGGAATTAAGCTCCAGGTGCTGACTTGTAGTAGCTGGCTTGGGTTGGCCAAAAAGCTGCTTAGGTTTTCCCATAACATCAAATGGAAGAACCCAAACGAATTTTTTGGCCAACTCAATACATCTCCAATCAGTTGCCCTTCCCATCCTGCCTGGTTTTCCTGCCCCCTATCTGGAGTTTCTTTTGCCTCCCAAAATGTCTTGGGGTCTACTTTTGAGGCAACCGCAAGTGAGACTGGGTTCCTAAGGGTTCTTATATCCTATCATGACTGGATGTTTGGATTCTCATGAAGGCAGGTAGTTAGATTTAAACTGCCTTAGGAGTTAATTCTTGGGCTAGTAGTGGTTTATCAGTGGGCTCCAACCAGTTTGGTACCAGGGACCAGTTTCATGGAAGACAATTTTCCCATGGACCAGGGGCAGTGGGGGTGGTTTTGGGGAGATTCAAGCACAATACATTTATTGTGCACTTTACTTCTATTATTACATCAAGTCCAGCTCAGATCATCAGGCATTAGATCCTGGAGACTGGGAACCCCTGGTTTAATTCATTCTTACCATGACTTATGTGGGGTGAGCTATTACCTACAGGATCCTAGACTCTTAGTGGATATCAAAAAAAGGTAATGTACCAAACTTTCTCCTGAAAGGAAATGTTCTTATCTTGCAGGAATTTACTTTGTGAGGCCCCCTGGAACAAAGGATACTTAGGGAACAAGGTACTTGAATATGGTATTATTTTCGTTTTCTTGAATCTTACTGTTTCAAAGGACATGCTTATTGCTCTTGTTGTGAATGGAATACATCCTGAACTCATGAAGGGTTTGGGTGGGCTTTACCGGACAAGTCTGAATGGGAAACCTGGGAGCCATCCTTAATTTCCTTAGAGAGCATTTTCATTTTGTTGTCCAACAAAAGTTTATTGAACCTTTATGGGGCTGACCCCCAGGCTAAGCAATGTGGAATACTCACAAACACACAAAATGGATAAAATGCACAGTTCCATCTAAAAATTCTTAGGTCTGGGACAGCAGTGGATATATCACCACCACCCTCCCACCCTCACCCTTTCAGAGCTCATTTGGATGGTAATACATTGTGTCCTGGGGAACAATCGGACAATCAGAATGACTTGGTAAATTTGCCTGATTTTAAAAATATAATCTCAGGGAGGGGAAATAGTCTGTCTACGAGACAAATGGTTACCAATCTTAAAATAGTTCTTACTTTATTTTTACCCAGCCAACAAACATTCTCTTTTAGAGTCTTAACCTAATTTCCCAGAGTTGCCTGGCCTATCTTTCTCCTCTAATTTTAATGTTCTACTCAAGCCTTTAAGGTCTCAGTTGGTTAATGTTTAATGCGTTCCACAACCAGTGTTTGATGTTTATACTTTATTGGGCTAACCAAATTTGTAGAGCAAATTAAAAGTGTGCAGGTCTTTGGCAAGCCACATTGAGATATGTGTTGCTCAGAAACCATCTCCTTGTTCTATACTGCATGCCCCAAATAGTTTCAATTAACTGTTCTCTGTTCTTGGCAATATATGCAGTTTTCTGCATTGCTTTTGGGGAGCAATTAACTTCCTAGATTTATAAACATCATACCCTCATACCCTTTCAGAAAGCAAGTCACAGCAGAGAGTACCACTTCTATGTGAAGTGAGAGTGTCAGCAACAGGTAACCTATTAAGCCAGATTGACCAAGGATCATAAAAAGTGCACTTGAGAGGGAGTGGGGGAAGCTGGGAGGGGAAGATGGGGCAGGGCGGGGGAGGAGGGAGTAAGAATTGAAGAGCTGGTATTTTTGTTCAAGCAGAAACACACACATAATTTGAAGAAATCATACAAATGTAATCACACACAGATTAGGTAGAGCCATTACTACAATCACCTGAAGAAATATATTATTTCTCTCACTCATGGGTTTAATTTCAGTCTCTTATTTTGAACTAACTGAGCAGCGTCGTGTCATACAATGGACAGGGTGGGGGAAACCGAAGCTTGGAATCTCCAGCCTGCTGGCTCCGGTCTCCTGTTGCAATGCTGCCCTTAACCTCGCTGGGCATCAACTACACCAGAAGAGCACTGGCTATGATCTCTGGAGTCTCCCACTTCAGGTATTTTTGGGATGTGATCCCATCTTTACTCTCGTTTTTAGTCATAACATGCCTGGGGAATGGGACGTGGGGCTTACACTAATCCTTTATTTTTAAGTTGTTGTTGTTGTTGTTTTTGATGTGGACCATTTTTTAGACTCTTTATTGAATTTGTTACAATATTGCTTTGGTTTTAGATCTTGGCTTTTTGGTCACCAGGCATGTCCCCGACCAGGGATTGAACCTGCACTCCTGGCATTGGAAAGTGAAGTATTAAGCTCGGGCCCACCAGGGAAGCCCCTACACCAGTCTTCTTAAAGGACACAAGTTTCACAAGTAATTGCCACAAAGATGACAACTTAACTTTAATTTTCTTCAAAGAGTGCCTTGATTGTGGCCAGCTATTAGCAATCTTTCTCTCCATGTTTTTAAGGCAATATTCTCTTTCAGCTTTGCTGAGGGACCCCAGTTTGACACAGTGTGAGATGTTAAGAAGGTTCTGGTATGTGATCAGCAGATGAAAACAAGGAATCCCCAAACTGCAGGGTCATTGATGGACTGGGGGCGGGGCGGGGGGTGCGGTGGAGGGAGGCCTCAGATTTCCCTGGGGTCAGATTTCCTCTGTCTCCTCAAGGCTGCGGAGAGTCAGGCCAGGTCCCTAGCGATAGCTGCTTTCCTGGCACATCAGCAGTGGCTGAACACTAATGTGTTTAACAGTTGGACTTATTTTTAATCTACTGTATTAGGAGCACAAATTTAATCAAGAACAAAATGTTACCAGTGTTGTTTTTTTTGTTCCCACTTATGCATATATCCTTAACACTGTTTTGTATTCTCTTGTGATAGAAAGCTCTCCATCTGATATCTGACTTATTGCATAACATTAGTTTTTTTTTAAGTGCAAGTATATGTGGAGAAAAAAAAAGAGAAACAAGGAGCTGAATTTTCACTCAATGCAGCCCCCCTCGCTTAAAGAAATAACTGCAGTACAGATTTTAACAATTAACATTCCTGCAGTGGATGTCGTTATGGATGGAGCTAATAAATGTTTTCAAACACTCTTCTGCTCAAATACACCGTTCAGCTTATTTTCTGTCATTTGATGGCATGGGTGGGTTGAGACATTCCTCTAAGCTTTTTTTTTTCTTCCAAGTCTAAGAAAGAGATCTTATCTTCCTACCCAGCCTCGCTCACCCCCTTCCTCTGCCCTTCCCTCTCAGCGCCTACTTCACTGAAACCTGACTTGCAGGTCAGCGGGCTGGTAACAGATTAATTTTACTCTGTGAGGAACACCAAGCATTTTGGCCAGGAAACATGAGAACCCTGTTATACTATTACCGTTTTTCTAAATTAAATATTAGGAAAAATTAAACCAAATTGTGGCACAAAGTGCAATGGAAAATATTTCTCTTCCAAACACTACTCTGTGATAAATGCCTGTGTAAGTGAAAGCACAATAAATGAGCACTACATTAAAAACCTAGATTATTCAGGTTTTAAGACTTATAGCTAAAAGTGGTTTAATGTTTCATGCCTAATAATAGATTACTCCTATCACATTTCTAACCTTTATTTCTCCTAGCTTTGAAGTCCAGCCATATAAAGGTTGTTTGTAGAACCACACGAAAGTTAAAGCAAATATTACTTAGAATGATTCATACAGGCAAGAATTTGCAATGAAGGCAGAGGTGTTTTTTTTTTTTTTGGTGTGTATGTGTGTCTGAATCAAAGGAAATGAAATGTTTGTAATATTTTTTGGTTGATAAATTTATTAAAACATTTTAGAGGCTTGTAGTAGAGACACAGCTGACATAAACAAACTGACTGGAAACAGATTATATTCTGCTCTGTGGGGGAGGTGGAATTTAAAGGGGGAAAAATTCCCTGGATTTCAAAAATTGCCACCAGGTCACAGCAATAATTAACTGAATACATTAACGGAAAGCTATAACGTAGATGCTAAAAAAAAGTGAGTGAGGGGGAGCAGTCAAATTCATTTAATCCTCTGGTTTTTTGCTTACAGATTAGCCTTTCAGAATGAGCAACCTGATTTTTTTTTTAAAGGATACATTTACCTTCCAGAGCTTTTCATAGCAAAACATTTTGCATGGTTGCAAAAGAAATTAATTTGTTGCCAGTTGCTCCATACTGGCAGGAATTCTGAATAAAGAATGCAAGCAATCTATCTTTGTTTGCAAGATATAATTAATCTGGCAGTTAAAATTCTTTGGAAACATTCTGATGACTTATGTGGAAAAGTAGCGCAGCATTTTCAAAGAAAACTCAGAACTGTATGCAGGGGAAGATAAAAGATATATGAAGTGTTTGTTCTAAGCAATACTATTCATTTAAAGATCATAATGTAACCCCACCCTAGCAATTATTGTGAAAAACAAGACAAATCTCTGTCTATAGCTTTCTGACACAGTCTTGATTTGAGAAACAAAATAAGCACATTACTGTTATAGTCTAATAGACTGCAAGCTGTTTTATTAGAGTCAGCTGAATCCTGTTTTGCATAAAAAAGAACTCTGTTTGCTATCAAGAACACATTTACATTAATATGACTTTGACAAAGTAAAATAAAATCGCATTAAGATGATGTAAGTAGATAAGACAATGAAATCTCTGTGAGAGAGTTTTGGCATACACTAATTACAGTCAAGTCCCTGCAGGAAAAGAACATATTTTTACACCAACTATCCATGTGTTTGAAAATGTAGAGAGCCCAAAATGCAATCCTTAGTTTAGGTATTTCCTGAATACATTGTGCTTCTGAGGTAGATTTTTTTTTTTTTTAAAGGAGCCTGCCTGATAAATAATACTTTCAGTTACTATAACACAAGCAAGTTTCTTTCTGAATACCAGCCTGTAATCATCCTGATTATTTTAAGGGACTTTCCAATATAGGACAGCTGAAAACAAGGTTTTAGATTACATGGTAATTTAGGAATGCATGAAAAGCTAAGCAGTTACCATAATAGGGTCCTGGATAAACTTCATGGTTTTTAGAGCAAAACATAACAACATATGTTTTGTGATTTGTTTCAATGATTTTTCTATATTTTTTTCTGTTCAGGTTCTATCAAAATATTTGTAGACCTCCTCTGTGTACAGCGATTTTATAACCTTATTTTGAAAACTTTGATGTCTCTCTTTTTAGTTCGGTCATTAAAAGAAAGGCAATGATGGATGATGATAATGCTGTGGATTTTATGACTAATCAGTTCTTGGCAGCGGCCATATTTCTTCCGTAGTGAAACTTTAATATTCCTTTGGCCTTGCATAGGCTTAAAAAAAATTCTTTTTTTGGAACTGTGCTACACCAGCTACTTATTAAGTGTTACCAAACAGTTATTGCACAAAAGTTAGCACTCTGATTTAAAACCTGACAAAAGAGAGCAATCAGGAAAGAGTATTTCTCCTCCTTCCTGGCTCCTCACAAATTTTGGGTGCCTTGCAGTTGCGTTTTCCTCCGTTTTAAAGGCAAGCCTGTGGAGAACAACTACACAGATGGTAGAAAATTTGAGAAGGAATAATGTCTCCCAAGGTTGAGATGGGCTACAGTCTGCATTTCCTGTCCTCAGATTGTCTTTGTGACTATGCAATTTTTATGAGGAGCCTGATTTTCTGCCTGGAATCTTTGATGTATTGTTCTTGAAGTTGCAACAACAAACACCAGGTGTCTCCACTTAGCTGAGCTAAAGGTTCTGAAAAGGAAGGTGGCTTTGCCAGGAAAAGTTGAAGCAGCCTACCCCGTTCCCCGTTCCCTGGTCCTCTGCTGCTGCTGCCTGGACGAGCCCAGGAGGGCAGGCACGGGTCGGGGAGGGGAGTTCATTTTTTGACGGGTATGCAGGTAGAGCTTGTTGACGCAGGTCACATCTGGAAGGGAGCCGGAATTTGAAGTCATGAAGACTGGTACCCCTGGAAACACTAGTGTGCTGGGCAGGGAGTCTAGTGAACCAGGTGCCAGTGACCCAGATGGCGTTCTTGGTCTACTTTGATAGGGACTTGCCGTTTTGAAAGGCAAGAGACCAGCAATGGGTGGACGGGAGCCTTCTTGTGGGAGAGAGACACCATGGGGACCTTTCCTTTGGGTACAACTAGTGTGAAAACCGCTGGTGACTCAGAAGGTAAAGAATTTGCCTGCCATGCAAGGAGACCCAGGTTTGATCCCTGGGTCAGGAATATCCCTTGGAGAAGAGAATGGCTACCCACTCTAGTATTCTTGCCTGGAAAATCCCATGGACAGAGTAGCCTGGCGGGCTACAGCCCGTAGGGTCGCAAAGTGTCAGACGGGACTGACCACACTTTCACTTTCAGACTGAAGACCCAGGGGCTGAGGTGTTAGCTTCTTTACTAACACATCTTTACTTCCAAGTTGTGATTTCTGTTAAAATGTATTCATTTCTTCAACAAATAGTTGTTTCATCTCTAGTGTGTGCCAGGTACTAAGCAGTGAAAAACTAGACAAAACCTGCTCTTTCGTACCATGTGAATAAAAATATGACCCTTCCATTTGATGCCAAGGGTAACAACTGAGGCCAGTGTTTCTCAAAATGTGTTTCATGACATTCCAAATATGGTATTGTGCTGAGACAAGATTTCATATTTCATTACATCCTAGAACTACTGGGTAAGAAGGCATCTAGATGCAGGCCTTCTTAGTAGCCTTTATATACTAATTTGCATTATCTCTTTCCAAGAAATGTCCTCTTTCTCAAATGCATTTGATTAAGGAATCTTTTTTTTTTTTTTTCCAGCCTACAAATTACCCTAGATACAAGTGAATATTTTGAGGAACATACTTCGGGGGAAATTGTGAGTGGACACTCTGAATCTTTGTCTTTCCTGAGGTAGATAGGAGGTTAGATTGGATTGTGGAAGGAGGGACAAAACCTAGAATGTGAAGGCCGCCTGTCTAAGGAAGGAGAGGTCTGCCCTGGAGAATGTGTTTGTGGAAGAAGCAGTGATGTCATTACAGAGAAAGGTCTGTTCCCCATCTGGTTCTGAGTAGCCTTTGAATGACATGGGAAGATGGGAAAGCCAAGACGTGGATTCTGGTCTCAGTTCTGCCTCTAAGCATCTGTGTAATCTTGAGTACTTTGCCTACCCTTTTTGATCTTAATTTCTTATTCCTAATAATCAGCACTGAATCTGTGTTGTCCTTTAAACATCAAAACAGCTTTATGAGGTAGGCTATGTTATTGCCTCTATTTTATAGGTAAGGAATCTGATTAAGAGGTTGATCAAGAATTGATCAACTGATTAAGAATCTGATCAAGAAACTTGCCCAATGTCACACAGCTAGATAGTGATGGTGCCAAAAATATTTAAATAACAATCTTGGACCAGCTATTCCATTCTTCAAGATCTAATATTCCGTGATTTTATGAGAGTGATGTGTCTCATATATATTAGGATTGGACACTCAGTCATTTCAGCAGAAATCATTCATCTGTCAACAGATTTATTGAATACGTACTCTGCGCCAGAATTAACCAAGGCCCTGGGGAACCCACAGGGAACAAGTCAAAGTCCCTGCCCTCAGGACCTTACAGTCTAGTAAGGATGGAGGTGGGGACAAGTAAACAGGCTGTAACCTCTATGTAACAAAAATATTAATGATCACTGACATTTCTATACTGAGTTGTATTATTAAAATATTAAGGCATACTGTTCAAAAAAGCCAAAATGTAGAAACAACCTAAATGCCCATCAACTGGTGAATGAAATAAACAAAATGTGGTATATTCACACAATGGAATATTCAGTTCAGTTGCTCAGTTGTGTCCGAGTCTTTGAGACCCCATGAATTGCAGCACACCAGGCCTCCCTGTCCATCACCAACTCCCGGAGTTTACTCAGATTCACGTCCATCAAGTCGGTGATGCCATCCAGGCATCTCATCCTCTGTCGTCCCCTTTTCCTCCCGCCCCCGATCCCTCCCAACATCAGAGTCTTTTCCAATGAATCAACTCTTCACATGAGGTGGCCAAAGTACCGGAGTTTTGGCTTTAGCATCATTCCTTCCAAAGAACACCCAGGGCTGATCTTTAGAATGGACTGGTTGGATCTCCTTGCAGTCCAAGGGACTCTCAAGAGTCTTCTCCAACAGCACAGTTCAAAAGCATCAATTCTTCAGCGCTCAACTTTCTTCACAGTGCAACTCTCACATCCATACATGACCTCTGGAAAAACCATAGCCTTGACTAGACAGATCTTTGTTGGCAAAGTACTGTCTCTGCTTTTGAATATGCTATCTAGGTTGGTCATAACTTTCCTTCCAAGGAGTAAGTGTCTTTTAATTTCATGGCTGCAATCACCATCTACAGTGATTTTGGAGCCCCCCAAAATAAAGTCTGACACTGCTTACACTGTTTCCCCATCTATTTCCCATGAAGTGATGGGACCGGATGCCATGATCTTAGTTTTCTGAGTGTTGAGGTTTAAGCCACCTTTTTCACTCTCCTCTTTCACTTTCATCAAGAGGCTTTTTAGTTCCTCTTCACTTTCTGCCATAAGGGTGGTATCATCTGCATATCTGAGGTTATTGATGTTTCTCCCCAATCTTGATTCCAGCTTGTGCTTCTTCCAGCCCAGCGTTTCTCATGGAATATTATGCAGTCATAAAAAGAAATGAAGAACAGATATATGCCATGACATGGGTTAACCACAAAACATCATGTTATGTGAAAAAAAGCCAGATACTAAGGCCACATATTATAGAATTTTATTTATATGAAACATCCAGAATAGGCAAGCCCATAGAAACAGGAAATAGATTAGTGCTTGGCAGGGTCTAAGGGAGGGGGAGAATGGGAAGTGATGACTTCCTGGGTAAAGGGTATTTTTGGGGGTTTTATTTGTTTTTGTTTGTTTTTTTTTGGCTGTACCACTTGGCATGCAGAATCCTAGCCCCACTCAGGTATCGAACCTCATGTCCTCTGAATTGGAAGCATGGAGTCTTAACCACTGGACTACCAGGGAAGTTCCCAGGGTTTCTTTTGGGAGTGATGAAATATCCTGTGAGGGTTGCACAACATTGTAAATGTAATCAATGTCACTAACAGTAAATTTTATGCTAAGTGAACTTTACCACAATTTAAAAAAAATAGTGGTGATGGATAAAGCCAGACTTATTATTCCATGTTTATAAATTCACATTCATCACCTGCATTAAGAAAAAGTGGGCTCAGAACCATTGTAGATATAAAGGTGAATAAGATGTAATTCCTGTTCTGATGGATTTTTTACTGGAATGGTAGAAGGTCAACAATGAATTATAATAAAGTATAATTAAATCAGCATCACATTGGCAGAATAAGCAAAATGATGAGGAATATTTGGGAGAAAGAGACACTTCATCACCAAGGCCCTGAAGACACCATCAATGGAAGCCCTGGTCACAGAAACAAAAAGACCCTTTGGGGTCACTGTGGTCAGATAAAGCAGGGGCTGGTACACAGCCACACAGCTGCCATAGGCTATGGTGGACAAGAAGTAGCAGTCAATGGAACCAAAAAAGGTGAAGAGGAAGAACCAAGCAAGACAGTGAGAGTAGGGTAAAACTGCCCTGTGGTCCAGCAACATGGCCATCATCTGAGGCACAGTGACAGACAAGTGGCAGGTGGCCATGGAAAGGGTGACAAGGTGGAAAAGAAACAATTCATTTTCAACCGAGGTTTTTGGAAAATCCTCATGAAGGAAGTAGTCGTTCATGTGTCTTGAAGGTTCAATAGCAATTCAGTAGATGGAGAAGAGGAAGCCATCAGACAGAGAGGATAAATAACTTGTTGGATGTTATAGAGCAGTGATGGAGCAGAAATTGAATCATAGGCTCCTCTCCTGAGTTGAATATACTGACCGTCAGTCCTTATTTGTGGATTTGGTATTTGCAAACCTGTCTACTCACCGAAATTTATTTGTAACTCCAAACCAATACTTGGGGCATTTTCACAGGTGTTCAATGGACCTGTGCAGAGTGGCAAAAGATTTGAATCACTGGACAAGCATGTGCCCAGCTGAGGTCAAACAAGGCAGTGTTCTGCTTACCTTTCTCCTCTCATTGCTGTAAACAAGTATCCTTTTCAGGGTGTCTTAAGTGCTGTGTTTTCACATTTTGGTGCTTTTTGGTGGGTGATTTCACTGTTTATAAAGGCCCCCAAGCATCGTGCGGAGGTGCTGACTAGACTAGAGTTCCCAAGTGCAAAATGGCTGTGATGTGCCTTGTGTTAGATAAGTTTCGTTCAGCCTTGACTTACAATGTTGTTGGCTGTGAGTTTGATGTTAATGAACCAACAACATGTTTTAGACAAGGCGTCTTTAAGCAAACATATAAAAGTAGGTTGTATATTGATATGTAGATGAGACATGATCAGAGGCTCACAGGAACCTAACCCTCCATTTCCCCTGGGAGCAGTGGTTCAGAATTCACCAATACACTGTTGTCAACAACTTTATTGAACACAATGACCACAAAAAATGAGAATCAACAATATTTATCATCAACTCCCAGATTTGAAATTGGACCATTGTTTCTCTACTCATCACTCAGCATCAACTGCCACCTCACGGCTAAACATACACACATACTCACACAGGTATGCACGTAGGCACACACATTGCAATCTCAGGCAGGCACTCACATCTGTGCATGCACACATATATACAGGCTTCTCCCCAGAGTGGCTTACATCATTTTTAGAGTTCAGAACAAAACAAAAGTGCAAGGCCCTTGTACAATCATTATGAAAAACTGAAAGACGGCAGAACAGAGTGTTAAGCCAACTGCAGGTCCTGAGCACACATTGCACACTCACGAAGCTGGCCCTGCCTCTCCCTCCAACTGCTCAGTCATGACCTCACTGCAGCGCATGTACTTCTTTTTTCTCTGGAACAAAGAAAAGCTGATCACTGTTCACCCTACATCATTTGAAATGAGTTTATCAAGCCATTTGGACTTACCAAATGTCTGCAGGGAAGAGGGTAATAGACCCACAGACATACACTGTGATGACTCGGTGGCTGAAGAGCTGGCTTGGCCTCTGGCCTCCTGGAATCAAGGGACTTGGAGGGGATTTCATTTTTCTCACCGACGACCAACCAGAGTCACGTGGGCATGCGTGTCAGAGCACAGCAGAGCTGCAGGGCTCCACTCGGTCCCTCGCCAGTCCCCTGGGCCACATTCTCTGCAAGAAATCTCCTTAATGAGTTGATCAGTCCTGATTTAGCCTCCTTGAGGTTCCTGGACAATGCTTGGGACTTGGCAGCCTCTCTCAGGTGGCCTCCATTCAAGGAGTGTGGACTCTTCAGAAAGCTGTTCAGACTTCCAGGACAGAAGCAGGCGGAAGGCGGCTGCTAGACTCCTGAAGCCGATCTGCTTGGCTCCGAGTTTACTCTTTATAAAGGCTGTGGCTTAAGTCTCCAGGGAGGAAAGGAAGGGAGGGGGAGAGCAGACATTGTGAAGCAACTCAGCGAAGGCAGATCCCTGGGCTACAAACATTTATCTGGGCTTTCCTCACCCCTCATCTCCCCCAGACATGACAGGAGGGAGATGAAGTCGGGCAGCCTCGTAGGCTCCCGAGGAAGTAGGCTGGGCTTCCTTCTGGAGGGGAGGACCCAGGCAGGTGAACAAGCTCACTGACTGCACCCTGCAATCTGCAGACCTCTTCACCTCTCTCCACTCTGCAGCAACACATCGCAAGACCTTCAGAAGCATCTTCTTCCCAAAAGCTTTCTGAGCCATGGGCAGGGAGCAAGCTGTACTATTTGTATTTGTATTCTATGGTGTGTATGCTTTCTGTGAAAGTTGCTCAGTTGTGTCCCACTCTTTGTGATCCCATGGGCTGTAGCCTGCCAGGCTCCTCTGTCCATGGAATTCTCCAGGCAAGAAGACTGGAGTGGGTAGCCATTCCCTTCTCCTGATGGCTCAATCAGTAAAGAATCCACCTACCAATGCAGGAGATGCAGGTCTGATTCCTGGGTGGGGAAGATCCCCTGGAGGAGGGCATGGCAACCCACTCTAGTATTCTTGCCTGGAAAATCCCATGGACAGAGAAGCCTGGTGGTCTATCGTCCATAGGGTCACAAAGAGTTGGACATGACTAAAGTGACTGAGCATGCACATACACCTTAACAAAGTGGCAGAGACTGGGTGGCTTAAACAATAGAAGTGTATTGTCCTGCAGTCCTGGAGTCCAGAAGTTCAGGATCAAGGTGTTGGCAGATCTCGTTCCTGCTGAGAGCTTTGAGGGAGAGTTTGTCCCAGGCCTCTCTCCTTTCTTCTTGTAGTTTTCCGGCCGCCTTGGCGTCCTGTAGCTCATAGATGCATCCCCTGATTTATGCCTTTGTCTTCACCTGGTGTTTTCCCTGTGTCTCTGGTTCCAAACTTCCCTCCTTGTATAAAATACGTATAAGGCCCACCCTTCTCCAGTATGTCCTCCTCTTAACTAATTACTAATGCAGTGACCCTGTTTCCAAACAAGGTCACATTCTGAGGTATGGGGATTCAGACTTCAATGTACGAATCTGGGAAAACTCAATTCAACCCAGAACAGAGTTTGTGGTCGAAGTGTAGAGCAGAGGTGGGATTTAGCAAGCTGACGCTCGCAGAGATGGGCCAGACCAGAGTGCTGCTTGGACAAGAGGAAGAGGTGGGCCATGAAGTTTCACATGGACTGTGGAGCCAGATTGTGGGCTATTTTAGAAGCCAGGCAGAGTAAATTCAGACTTGGTGTGGATGGCAAGTGGGAGCTGCTATAGACTCTTGAGCTGGATTATAATAGTATAAAAATGGCATTTTTAGAGCAATGGCTCAGGCAGTGGTGTTGAGGATGGATCTCAGGGCATGTTGGTAGTGTCAGGGGGTTTAACTGGAATCCAGGAGGAATAACAGCAGGAGGGGAGTGGAAAGGATGTGACATTTTTAAAGGAAAAGAATATGGTAGGACTTGATTAATTAACTGGGTTCAGGAGATGGGAGCATTAACAGTATGTACTTGAGTTGATGATCAAGTTGAGAAGGGGAAAGCGTGCACACACGCGCATGAATATCCACGCCCAGATGAAGATCTTAGTTTGGAATGTATTGCGTTTAAAATGATGTTTAGCATCTGAGAGGACATGTGATCTATTCAGAGGTCAGCAAACTTTTCCTGAAAAAGGTCAGAAGTAATTGTTTTAGCCTTTGTGGGCCAACTGATTCTGTTGTACTACTCAACTCTTCTGGAAAGCTGCCACAGACTACATGTAAATAAGTGGGCATGGTGTCACACCAATAAACCTTTACCAAAAAATGAGCAGCAAGCTGGATTTGGTTTCAAGGCTATATAGTTTGCCAACTTCTGCTCTAGATGACTGGATATACGACACAACCATTTGTTAAAAGGAGAGAGAGCATACATGTCCTTTAAAGATTTTGTTATGTCTTTTGGATGTTGAATGTTTAGTATTCATTGGAAATTTATGCTATCAACTGAAACCTACCTATTTACTCATGCAAGCAACATTTTATTGAGAACCAGGTAGGTGCCAAGAATGTTCATATATTATTATGACAATCACTCCCCACCAGCAACTGAACTCTTATTCCCATTTTATAAATGAGGAGACTGAGGAAGCCCTCATTAGGCAATTTGGAACTTATAAACTTTCTTTCTGACTAGGAAGTATAATTAGTCTCTGGGTAGAGGCCTACTACTCAAGGCAAGGCTAGGCTTGAGAGTTTGCATGAGACAGTGTCAAATTAAACATTTGCTTACATGTTGTCAAAGTTTTACATTTGCTTTCAGGGACTTCCCTGGTGGTCCAGTGGCTAAGACTCTGTGCTCCCAATACAGAGCTCTCAGGTTCAATTCCTGGTCAGGGAACTAGATTCCACATGCCACAACTCAGATCTGGCCCAGCCAAATAAATAAATAAATATTTTTGAAAAATTTGCTTTCAATTAATGGTCTTCAGGATAATTGGACTCTGTGTTCTTGCTAGAGAGAAAGGTCTTAAAATTTTGTGATACCTACAACCTGTCACGATCCTGGAAGTGAAAAAAAACTGAGGGAAGATAATTTAAGGCTCATGAAGCTTGCCCTTTTCTCTAAATTACCTACATTTTTTCCTTTGACCCAGTTGACTGCTAAGTCATTCACAGAATCTATCGTGTATAGTTTCAGACAACATCATGATCTCTGTGCTAGATTTGCTACAAAAAAGTTGTGTAAATTTTGCTCCTGACTTAGCTGAGAGTTGTTATTGAGACATTCCTCCATATATTGCTTCCTATGATAAAATGATCTCAGAATTTGACATAAGAAAAATCCTTGCCTTCTGAGAAAATATGATTCAGCTCCTCAGTTAAAATGAATTATGCAACTAATTGTGTTTCCCTTTTTGACTGGGTTTCTAAGAAGCCCAGAGCCATGACTAAAGTACAAAGATGACAACTGTTGTCATGTACTACCCAACGTTTTCAAGGCCATAGCCTCTTGTTGGTTACTATTTTATTAATTTTATTTTTCCTCCCATAAGCTGCTTCAAATAGTCCTTGGAGAGATGAATATTAAATTTTTTTTATGTTAAATTGATTCAGAATCAAAGTCAAGTCTTTCAGCCAATCAAAACAATAACCTAATATCCATTAGACTCAGGAAAAAATGTTGTGAAGGACTGTATGATTAAGGATAAATATTTGCTTTGGTAACTTTTAGAGGATACATGGTTTTTGTTCTATGATGACAAATGATTGCATATCTGCTAAATGACTTTCCTAAAGGGACTCCTATATGTTGGGCTGGCCAAAAAGTTCATTTGGAATTTTCCTTAAGATATTATGGAAAAACACAAACGAACTTTTTGTCTAACCCAATACTTTAGCCATAACACTAAGGGCTGGGCGAGGACCCAGAACAAGCATGAAGTTTGGAGTTAAAAGATCTAAGGGCTCTAGATACTCAAGTGACTTCAAACAAGTCTCACAACCTCAGCTGGATTGTTTTGAATGTCCCTTCAAACGTCACCTTCTAGGAAATGATTACATACTTGCTGCTATTTGCCATCCACTCCCTTGTACTGTTCCTCAAGTAAATCTTACTCTTCTAGCAACACTCTAATAAGCATCTGGGCGTCAGGAGCTATATCCAGGCTTGGTTCTATGTCTGCGCTAAACATATCAACATATATATATATATATATATATATATATATATATATATATATATATACACACACACACATTATATATATATATATATTCACTGAGTCATATAAACTACATTTCAAATGGACTTAAGATAGTTCACAAAGATGAATGCAAAAATATAAGATTAAATAAATAAAAAGTAGTTTTATGCAGAGCAAAAAAAATAATTAAGACTAGAAACACGAGAAGGTATGTAGATAGGTAGGTAGGTGGATAGGTAGTAGGAAAGCACCTGGTGAATGAAACCCTAGCACCCATCTGCCTGCAGAGAGCACATTTGGTTTCTGCTCAAACACAAATTGCCTTGGAAACTGAAGCAAATGGAATAAAAGTGTGAAGAAATTTCTTTGTCTTAAATTTAACCAACAGAAAATGGAAACATAGCATGTATTGATTGCGTGTTAAAAGTCAGTTGCTGAGTCACTGATCTATAAAGGTGCTTACAGGATGCCGTAAATGGAAATTCCTTCAGTCTAAAAGGGCAGTATGGAAGTTCCACAGATTTGCTACAGTAGAACAAGAAGAAGCGATATTTCCTTTCTGAAGGATTATGTTTCACTGAGGAAAAGTTTTAGTTCTTAACGGCTGCCCATGGCTCCCACAGAATGAGGAACTTCTTGGAGAGCAAAGCAAATAGTGAGTAGCAGGGAAAGGGAAAAACAAGAAGGAAGCAGGTTGAGGGAATTCAGCAAACAGCCCTTCTTATGAAATTAGTGAGTAATAAGATAATATAAGGCCCATTCCTCTTTACGGGGAATATTCTCTGGTGAACTCTTCAAATGGAAAATTCTCAAATACTGTAATGCACTGATATGAAAGATTTATGTAGCAAGAAGCCAGAACAGATAGCAGAAGAAATTTGAAGCTATGAAGGTTGGCAGTCCTGCCATTAATACTTCATTCATTTAACAAATATTTATAGAGTCATTACCATGTACTAGACACTGTGCCAATCACTTGAGGGAATGGGGGCAAGGGAGATAATGATGAGTAATACATCATATCTGTCTTTAGAAGCATGCACCCTAATGGGAGAGCTGGCATAAGAGAATTCTTATCAATGCATTAAAGGTATTTATTGAGCATCTATTATGTACTAAGGCTGGTGCCAGATACTGCAACAAACTAGAATGAACACAATCTGTATTGAAATGCTAAAGTAGAAAAGTGCTATCAGAAGGGTTTTGTTTTTTTCTTTTTTGGTCTCAGCAGAGAATTAACACAAAGACCACTGATAATTGAAGAGATTAAATGGAATTAGACAGGGTCCATGTAGACATGAAACAAAGCATCAGGAAGGGAAACAGGTCAGAACTTAGAGCCATTTCTTTCTTGAGCTATTTCTTGGTATACTTCTCATGAATAACTATTTAATTTTATATAAACATAAGATTTTCTTAGTTCTGAACACTGAGATTGTTGGCTCCCTAAAATAGTGACCTCATACCTTATCTAGTGGCAGAGTCTGAATGAATGATCTGAGTCTCCAGGAGAAGAGAATCCAGAGGTAGCAGGTATTCCGTGTAAGGTACAATACCTTCTGCCCCATGGCCAAGGCAGACATTACTAATAGATCACAACAGTTTTTCCTGCTATGCCAGATGATCAGGGGTGGTCTTGGCACATAAAGATGAAGTTTTTTGCCCTCTGAATGCCCTTTAACCCTTGGGATTTTCCTGGACACTTAATACTATGAGAAACAACTGAATACTTGAGTTTCTTCTGGTCTCTCTCTCTCTCTGTGTCTTTATTGTTTTTTCTCTCTCTGTCTTGCCCGCACATTATGCTATGTGCTTAAATACATATTTTAGGTAATACTCACAGTAATCCAGTCAGGTAGGTGCTATTACTATCTCCTGAAACTAACTTGCCTGAGGTCTCACCAGTAGTAAGTAGTAAAAAGTGAATTCAAATCCATACCGTGAGCCTAATCCCGGAGCTGAAGCTTGTTCCTGCCTGCAGAATCAGAAATGGGAGGCCGTCTCTCCCAGGAAGTAGGGCTGTTCTTGTCAATGGAAAATTCACTCCTTGTTTTCTAAACCTGAAGGCATCATCTGTATTTCCAGGAGAAAAGGCAGAGTTGGATGACCCCTCAATCTCCAGTTGAGTTCAGTCTCTCAGTCGCGTCTAACTCTTTGTGACCCCATGGACTGCAGCACACCAGGCCTCCCTGTCCATCACCATCTCCCAGAGTTCACTCAAACTCATGTCCATGAAGTCGGTGATGCCATCCAGCCATCTCATCCTCTGTCGTCCCCTTCTCCTCTTGCCCCCAATCCCTCCCAGCATGAGTCTTTTCCAGTGAGTCAACTCTTCACATGAGGTGGCCAAAGTACTGGAGTTTCAGCTTTAGCATCATTCCTTCCAAAGAACTCCCAGGGCTGATCTCCTTTAGAATGGACTGGTTGGATCTCCTTGCAGTCCAAGGGACTCTCAAGAGTCTTCTCCAACACCACAGTTCAAAAGCATCAATTCTTCGGTGCTCAGCTTTCTTCATAGTCCAACTCTCACATCCATACATGACCACTGAAAAAACCATAGCCTTGACTAGAGGACCTTTGTTGGCAAAGTAATGTCTCTGCTTTTCTTTTTTTTTTAAAATTATTTAAAAAAATTTTTATTTTTACTTCATTCCACTTTACAACACTGTATTGGTTCCGCCACACATTGACATGAATCCACCCCGGGTGTACATGCGTTCCCAAACATGAACCCCCCTCCCACCTCCCTCCCCATAACATCTCTCTGGGTCAACCCCGTGCACCAGCCCCAAGCATGCTGCATCCTGCGTCGGACATAGACTGGCGATTCGATTCCCACATGATAGTATACATGTTACAATGCCATTCTCCCAAATCATCCCACCCTCTCCCTCTCCCTCCAAGTCCAAAGGTCCATTATACACATCTGTGTCTTTTTTGCTGTCCTGCATACAGGGTTGTCATTGCCATCTTTCTAAATTCCATATATATGTGTTAGTAAACTGTACTGGTGTTTTTCTTTCTGGCTTACTTCACTCTGTATAATCGGCTCCAGTTTCATCCATCTCATCAGAACTGATTCAAATGTATTCTTTTTAACGGCTGAGTAATACTCCATTGTGTATATGTACCACAGCTTTCTTATCCATTCATCTGCTGATGGACATCTAGGTTGCTTCCATGTCCTGGCTATTATAAACAGTACTGCAACGGACATTGGGGTACACGTGTCTCTTTCAATTCTGGTTTCCTTGGTGTGTATGCCCAGCAGTGGGATTGCTGGGTCATAAGGTAGTTCTATTTGCAGTTTTTTAAGGAATCTCCATACTGTTCTCCATAGTGGCTGTACTAGTTTGCATTCCCACCAACAGTGTAGGAGGGTTCCCTTTTCTCCACACCCTCTCCAGCATTTATTGCTTATAGACTTTTGGATCTCTGCCATTCTGACTGGTGTGAAGTGGTACCTCATTGTGGTTTTGATTTGCATTTCTCTAATAATGAGTGATGTTGAGCATCTTTTCATGTATTTGTTAGCCATCCGTATGTCTTCTTTGGAGAAATGTCTATTTAGTTCTTTGGCCCATTTTTTGATTGGGTCGTTTATTTTTCTGGAATTGAGCTGCATAAGTTGCTTGTATATTTTTGAGATTAGTTGTTTGTCAGTTGCTTCATTTGCTATTATTTTCTCCCATTCAGAAGGCTGTCTTTTCACCTTGCTTATATTTTCCTTTGTTGTGCAGAAGCTTTTAATTTTAATTAGATCCCATTTGTTTATTTTTGCTTTTATTTCCAGAATTCTGGGAGGTGGATCATAGAGGATCCTGCTGTGATTTATGTCGGAGAGTGTTTTGCCTATGTTCTCCTCTAGGAGTTTTATAGTTTCTGGTCTCACATTTAGATCTTTAATCCATTTTGAGTTTATTTTTGTGTGCGGTGTTAGAAAGTGATCTAGTTTCATTCTTTTACAAATGGTTGACCAGTTTTCCCAGCACCACTTGTTAAAGAGATTGTCTTTTCTCCATTGTATATTCTTGCCTCCTTTGTCAAAGATAAGGTGTCCATATGTGTGTGGATTTATCTCTGGGCTTTCTGTTTTGTTCCATTGATCTATATTTCTGTCTTTGTGCCAGTACCATACTGTCTTGATGACTGTGGCTTTGTAGTAGAGCCTGAAGTCAGGCAAGTTGATTCCTCCAGTTCCATTCTTCTTTCTCAAGATTGCTTTGGCTATTCGAGGTTTTTTGTATTTCCATACAAATCTTGAAATTATTTGTTCTAGTTCTGTTGTCTCTGCTTTTGAATATGCTATCTATGTTGGGGTCATAACTTTCCTTCCAAGGAGTAAGTGTCTTTTAATGTAATGGGTGCAGTCACCATCTGCAGTGATTTTGGAGCCCTCAAAAATAAAGTCTGACACTGTTTCCCCACAGGTTTTCCTTTTCTTCACCAACTCCTGGAGCTTGCTCAAACTCATGTCCATCAAGTCCAAGATGCTTTTAACCACCACACTTTCTCTCCAGGATATGGTAAACTTCTTAGGAATAATTTAGAGTAACTGTGATTTTCCCCCGCACATAAATGAAACACAGTGTTATCACTAAAAAAATATAACAAAACTCTTCCATTTGAAATCTGTGAATAAAAACATAATATCAAATATACATATGTAAATGCAAACATATATGTATAAGACAAAAATAAAACACCTTTCCAAAACAACAACAACAACAAACCCATCCAGCCATCTCATCCTCTGTCGTCCCCTTCTCCTCCCACCTTCAACCTTTCCCGGCATCAGGGTCTTTTCCAATGAGTCAGTTTTTCACATCAGGTGGCCAAAGTATTAGAGCTTCAGCTTCAGCATCAGTCCCGCCAATGAATACTCAGGCCTGATCTCCTTTAGGATGGACAGGTTGGATCTCCTTCCTGTCCAAGGAACTCTCAAGAGTCTTTCCAACACCACAGTTCAAAAGCATCAATTCTTCAGCACTCAGCTTTCTTTATAGTCCAGTTCTCACATCTATACATGACTACTGGAAACACCATAGCCTTGACTAGACGGATCTTTGTTGGTAAGGTAATGTCTCTGCTTTTTAATATGCTGTCTAGGTTGGTCATAGCTTTTCTTCCAAGGAGCAAGCATCTTTGAATTTCATGGTTGAAGTTACCATCTGCAGTGATTTTAGAGCCCCCCAAAATAAAGTCTCTTACTGTTCCCATTGTTTCCCCATCTATTTCCCATAAAGTGATGCCATGACCCTAGTTTTCTGAATATTGAGCTTTAAGCCAACTTTTTCACTTTCCTCTTTCACTTTCATCAAGAGGCTCTTTAGTTCTTTGCTTTCTACAAAAGGGTGGTATCATCGGCGTATCTGAGGTTATTGTTATTTCTCCCGGCAATCTTGATTCCAGCTTGTGCTTCACCCAGTCAAACATCTCATGTTCCTGCTTCTTAACTAGACAAAGGAGGAAATAAGATGAGAGGCCCAGGTATCTGTGCCTGCATCCACACTTCCCCACTGCCCCCCCCCCCCCCCCCGTCCAACCCCCAATGTCAGTGACCATTACATGGAAGCAACAGCTGATATAGAAGAGTTGGCCTAGAGGAAATGGATTAAGTGCTTGGAACACTAATGTCTTTATCTTTTTTATGGGGATTTTAGTTAGCTGATTTGAATTCCATTTCTCATTCTGCCCCATACTCATTTTTTTGGGTAAAACAGATTAAGAGGACAAGGTAGGCATTAGAAAAGAGAAACAAGAGACATGGACTTAGAGAATCATAATTCCTGCCAAATCAAAAGTTGAGTTTTAAGGAGAAAACCTCATTTTCTGAATAAATATTCACAGAACTAAGATGCAGATTGAATAAGAAGTATAGGAAATAAAGCTCTTTCTAATGGTAGATACTTCTTTTAAAATATAAATTTTATTTGTTCTTGGCTGCACTGGGCCTGCATTGCTGTGCATGGGCTTTCTCTAGTTGTGGTGAGTGGGGGCCACTCTTGGATGCTGTGCAACAGCTTCTCCTTGCAGTGGCTTCTCTCGTTGCAGAGCACGGGCTCCAGAGTGTGTGGGCTTGGTAGTTGTGGCACACAGATTGCTTCGCCCTCCTGCATGTGGAATCTTCCCGTGTTCCCCACAATGGCAGGCAGACTCTCAAGCACAGGGCCACGAGGGAAGTCCATCCTACTTCTTTAAGTGTTTTTCGTGGGTTAAAATATTTGCAAAACCTGTAAAGTTGACATTACTCTTTTCTCTTTTATAGGTTGTGGAAAGTGAGGATCAGAGAATTTAAGACACTTGCTCAAGATGACACAGCTATAAATGGTCAATCCAGGAGTTAAACCATGGTCCTTAACCCCTAAAGCTCTTAATCAATTTAGTACATCCATGTGAAAATGGTATAAACTATCAAGCACCAAAGCCCAAAGATACTATGAAGTTAATGAAGCTTAAGCTTCAGGGGTCCTTTCTAAGACCCTGGGAAACACCCCAGTAGTTTTTTGTTCATAATTTTATATTCATTTATGTACAGAGGCTGCCTTCAATTATATAAGCTTTGAGCCACACAAAACTTGAATCTGCATGGAAGCACCCTATCATTCTAGATTAGACTATCACATCATTCTCATCTCCCACCAGCCCACAGAAGATCTAGTACAGCATTCTCTCCTCCTGGGTATTATTCATCATCCAAATTCCCAGTGTTTTCCTCCTCTGGAATCTCATTTTTTGAGACAGCAAGTTGTGTTGGGTGCTGACAGTTTCCAGCCACTCAATAAAGAGTATCAATCTTTTTTTCTGGCATCTCATATATGACATTGCCAATGGTGTGTTTGTAACCCCTTGTGAGAACGGCCAGTCTTCTAATTATAGTAAATTTAGTCAAGGAAAAGGGCCCAGATTTTAAACAAACATCCATTAATTCTGCATTTGCATGTCATGCTCTGAAATCATCTTTTTCTGAGTCACGGATTATCTATTTAGATCAAGCCACAAAAAGCATCGTGTTTTGTTAATTTGGGGCCTTAGGGAAGGGTAAAAGAATTCTAGTCAAATATCCTAAGAGATTCTGTCCTCTTCAAAGTAAAACATCTTGGTAAATCATTAATCGTTCTTGAGTGACTACACATTTAGGACAAGCATATATTTATGCTAAGTGAACTACATTTCCAGAACCACAACAGTGTAGAATATACAATTCTTGAAAGAGTCAGCGAGCCCTGGAGAACACTGAAGTAAGGTAAAACTTGATTTGCAAATTAATTTGGACCATATGATTATTGGGACAAGACTTATAAAACTATTTCTTTTTTTTTTTAGTTTTTAAAAATGTATGTATCTTTAGCTGTGCTGGGTCTTTGTGGCTGCCCTCAGGCTTTCTCTCACGGTGAGTGGGTGCTGCTGTCTAGCTGCGGGGCACAGGCTTCCCCTGTAGGGCTTCTCTTGTTTGGAGCATGGGCTCTAGAGCGCCGGCTCAGGAGTTGTAGCACGCAGGCTCAGTTGCTCTGTGGCGTGTGGGATCCTTCTGGACCAGGGATCAAACCTGTGTACCCTGCATTGGCAGGCAGATTCTTAACCATGGGGCCACAAGGGAAGTCCCAATAATTAAAGAAATGTATATGTATAAAACAAACCCAGGTATGTGGAAGAGAGTATTAATTTAGGCAAGAGCACTATAACTAACAATCTGTGGTGGTAACTAACAATGGTGCTGATGATGAGGCTGATAATGATAAAAGTTAGCATGATTAATTATTCACTATGTCAGGTACTGTGCTGAGCACTTTAATGCATCATCCCATTTAATCCTCCTGAGTCTACCATCATCACCATTTTCCAGATGAGGACACTGAGTCCCAGAAATGTTGAGTGGCTTGCCAACATCATTTGATAAGTTATGGGCTTGGGATCTGACCAAGGTCTGTCTCATAGCAGAACCCAAGTTCTCAGACACTTTTCCAGCTATTTTATCTTTTAGGGCTCAGTTTCCTAATTTGCAAAATGAGGGGCTTGACCTCCCTAATCTCTGCTGTTTCTTCCAGCTCTACAGCTCTAAGATGCTACGATTTCAAGTTGCCATCCTCTGACAGCAAAAGAATGCTTGTTTTTTCTTTTTTCTTTACTAATATGTTTGTTTATCAAATTGATCTCTACCGGCTCAGGGTAATTAAAACCCCACAGCTCTTACATTCCCCAAATAAACACAGGCATGCACATCCAGCATCCCTCACAGCACCACACATGGCATCTTACATGAAAACCAAGAGTAGATGGAATGTGGCAAGCTGTGCAAACAGAGGAGTAAATATCTGTGTACCCCAGCCCAATGTACTGGAAGTTTCTGCTTATTTGCTGACAGCACCAAGTGCTGACCTGGCCAGGGCTCCCATAAACAACTTCAGATGTTCAGTTGGCAAAGCGTAATATTCATGATTCTAATATTGATGATAACCAGGTGGCACTAGTGGTAAAGAATTTACCTGCCTATGCAGGAGATGCAAGAGCCACGGGTTCGATCCCTGGGTCGAGGAAGAGTCCATGGAGGAGGAAATGGCAACTCACTTCACTGTTCCTATCTGGGAAATCCCATAGACAGAGGAACCTGGAGGGCTACAGTCTATGGGGTCACAAAGAGTCAGACATGCCTGAACAACTGAGCACAGCGCAGCATGCAATAAAGTGGTGGGTTTAGAAATGCAGCATATTGTTCAGCAGCTTGTGATCCAGGTAACCATTTATTAGGTCCAGAATAACAGAATTAACAATATGAAAAAAATGGTCAGGCCTTCCAGATTAAGAAACTCTCATGGGGCAGTGTTCATGGTGCACAACCTTAGTTACCATGGGAATCGAGATGTAGAATGTTCCAAGTTCTTGTCATTTCTGGACTTCGAGTATTTGTTTACCTTTTGTCTAAGGTTACATTCCTGAATGGAGGCAGGAGCAGAACAGGATTTCCTACAAAGAGTATGGATGACGGTTCTCTAAGTATAGTCTATTAGGACTGGGGAGAGGACCTTTTGTTGGTTTCACAGGAGCTGATGTGTACTTCCCTTGCTGGCTTAGCTCTTGGACTATTAAGATAAAGTGTGTGAAGCCTTGCCCTCAGGAGCTTGTAGCATGGGTGAGAAGATGTACATAAAAATCTATTTGTATGCTTACTGGGTACATACTTCTTTCTCTGATGTTCATGAGAAGATGGCATTGGATCTAGGCCTTAAAGAATAACAATTTAAACATACAGACATTGGGATGAGAGTGGAGAGGACAAAAAGGTAGGAAGAGAGGTTAGGTGAGGGAAGATAAACAACAGACTGGACCTATAACAAGCCTGTCTGTGTTTTTCTATTACAGCATCATTACATAGTTGTCATTGTGGTATTATTTGTTGACTGCCTCCCTCAACTGGATGGTAAAGCAGGGACAAGGAACAAATCTGTTTTATGCACTGGCACATCTCCAGGGCCTATGACCCTGTCAGAGCACTAGAAGGGGCTCAGTAGATATGTATACCAAATAGAAAGGAAGACAGATGTGTAACAGGACTGACCCAGAGTGGAGGCACACACAGAACCCTTAGATCAAAGACATATGGTAATTCAGTTGTCCAGAACACCAGACAAGATTAAAAAAAAAAAAGTCAGAGCCTTACCTTGGTGTGGTCATAATGCTGGCTAGGCAAAGAATAAGAATTAAAGAGAAAAACAAGCAGACGTTAAGGCTAGAAACAGGGACCAGAATGGGGGACAATTTAATTAATTTCATCAAATATGGGTCAACGATGAGCCAAGCATTATGGAGGTCAAGATGAACTTCAACAGTGTTTCAAAGAAAGAAGATTATGTCTTTCAGGTAACTAATAGCTTCATAGTACAGGCAATGTTTCAAGTAGAACTTGAACAATAGATAGGATTTTCTTCTAGAATGGAAATAGAGAAAAGAAGGACATTCAAAAAAAAAACAAATAGTAGAGATGAGAAGAGAAAAAGCATTTATGAAGAACCAAACTGTGTGCCCAGTATTAAGTATTATACTTAAGTATAAAGGAGATCAGCCCTTGGTGTTCTTTGGGAGGAATGATGCTAAAGCTGAAACTCCAGTACTTTGGCCACCTCATGTGAAGAGTTGACTCTTTGGAAAAGACTCTGATGCTGGGAGGGATTTGGGGCAGGAGGAAAAGGGGATGACAGAGGATGAGATGGCTGGATGGCATCACCGACTCAATGGACGTGAGTTTGAGTGAACTCTGGGAGTTGGTGATGGACAGGGAGGCCTGGCGTGCTGCAATTCATGGGGTTGCAAAGAGTCAGACATGACTGAGCAGCTGAACTGAACTGAACTGATACTTAAATCTTATCTATTCTTTGCTGTACCAAATAGGGTAAGATTATAACTGAGGAAACTGATGTTCCCAGTAGAGCTGTGACTTAAGTCAATGTCTATCTGACTTAAACCTGGTAAATGATGATAATATTATGTAACATTTAGTGTGTCATCTTCCTTATCCTCTTGGGAAACCCCATCTTTCATGAGTCAGGCCAAACATCACTTCCCTGATAAGCCTCCCTGCAAGCCTCTGCACTGAGTGTTCTGTAGATACCCTAATTAAAGTAGCTGTCTCACTGTATTGCAATTGTCTGATTATATCTATTTAAGACACGTTAGATGGTGAACTTGATAAGGTGAGGGACTGGATGTATCTGCCACCTTCTATAGATGTGCTTTAAGTGGCACTTCTTTGTATAATCAAATTTTGAATTCACCACCAGACGAGCAGAGTCTAAAATAAATGGCTGTGTGCTAGCTGCAAGGGAGGCTGGTAAAGTGAGTTTCTATCATCAGTTTTGTGGTGAAATGGACTAAGGTGGTAGAGAATCTCCCGATATACATGTGGTATTCGGATGAACTAAACATTCAAAAAAATAAAAATACAGAAGTCTACCAGAGAAGGCAAAGTTGTTAAATCATTCCCTGATGTACTTTTGAATAAAAAAAAATAATAAATCCTGGTTTGGCTATGGGTTATGGATAAAGAAAGAATGGGAGAAAGGTCAAAGGAATGACCATCCTCACAAAGACCCAGGTAAGCCAGCTACATGGGCAGGGGCAGCAGGTTGCAGAGTTGACCTCCTGAGTTCAGTGTGCACATCACTGGTGGGATACCAGTGATTTTAAGGGTTCATGAATTTTAAAAGTTTTAAATAGTTTTTTAAATGTGATGTATATTGGACAAAAATAATTAGCACATCGAAGCTGTGAGTTCACAGCTGGTATTGTTTAGGAAAAAGGTTAAGTTAGGTTCAGTTTAAAAGGACCAGTTCAATATTAGAAGCATTAAATAAATAATACAGCAGGGGGCATGGAGCTGTGGCATGGTTCCTGAAGGTAGCAGAGGAACAGCTGTAGTCTGGGAAAGCTCCCACATGGAGGTGGGGACAGGGCTTCACTCACCGCCTACATGTCTTTATCTCAGTGGGTCTCAACCTCATATGTTAAAGGAGTATGAGAAACCTCAAAACAGGGCCAACATGAGACCTCCTGTGGGGTCTTCATTTGGTTTGCCATGTTTGCCGAGACTGCTTGTGAATTTTAGATAATTGAATCTGTTCATCTTCCTCAGTCATCCATGTCTGGGAAATATCAGACCCCCAAGTTATCAATCTTTAAATGCCAATCTGTATCTGAGTGGCCTTTGGGGGAGGCATCTTCATGGGCAGGTGTGTTTTTGGATTTGATGAATGATTTACACCCAAATTTTAGAACTTCCATGGTGGTCCAGTGGTTAAGAATCTGCCTTGTAATGCAGGGGATGCAGGTTGGATCCTCAGTCAAGGAACTAGGACCCCGCATGCCACAGGTCAACTAAGCCCATGCAGAGCAACTACTGACCCTACACACCACAATTAAGCGAGGTCATGCACTGCGACAAAAGATCCCGCATGATGCAACGAAGGCCCTGCAGCCAAGACCTGATGCAGCCAAAATTAAAAACAGAAAGCCCTGCAAATTTTTATTTGCTCTAGATATGGATCTGCTCTCTGGCTCATTAGCATCCTCCAGCTTTCTCATCTGTAAATCCTTCCCTTGAGAGACTGGCCACTCATCCTCAGTTTGTGCATTGACTTGGTTGTGTGCAGGCCCAGAGTTCAGCTGCCAGTCGAGCTCACCAGAGGTCCATGGTGGAGGTGGAAACAAAGTTCCTGAGAATGACATTAATCTGCTTATAGAAGTTCAGCTCTAAGGAAGCTGCATTACCTTTTTTAATGGCTTCCCCTCCCTATCATTTAATTCCTTTGGGACTTTTATGTTTCAATAAGATCTGCTACTTCAGGAAGCAAGAGAGGAAAGAAGTAAATCCAGATTGGAAGGATAACGTGGATGGATACTGTGGAGCACCTGACATTGGTTACAATAGTGGAGCAGCTTCAGCGTGGGGAGACTCTGGCTGAAAACGAAGTTGTAGCCGTGAGGATGGGCTTCCCTGGTGGCTCAGATGGTAAAGAATCTGCCAGCAATTCAAGAGACCTGGGTTGGATCCCTGGGTTGGGAAGATCCCCAGGAGAAGAAAACGGCTACCCACTCCACTATTCTTGCCTGGAGAAACCCCAAGGACAGAAGAGCCTGGCAGGGTCCATGGGGTCTAAAACAGTCGGACACGACTGAGCGACTAAGCAGAGCACAGCAGAGCTGCAGCAGTGAGGATGGCCTAGAGTCACTGTGCTGTTGTGAGGCAGTAGCTGAAATTGTTTCATACTTGGATATATGCATAAGAGAAACATACAGTTGCCTTAAATGAAGGATCTTTTTAGATCTTACATTTGGATTACACTAGTAGGGGCTTTTGACTCTACTAGTTAAGCTGGGTGGACTCTCAAAGATAGTGGGGCTAAAGATTATACCCTTAGTAAGTTAGTAATTGATTGTATGGTTGATGGTATTACTGCTCACCAAATGTTCCAGTTTCCTTGTGGTGCATTTTCTGTGGGGCTTTCCTGATGGCTCAGCAGTAAAGAATCTGCATGTAATGTGGGAGACAGGGGTTCAATCCCTGCGTCAGAAAGATCCCCTGGAGAAGGAAATGGCAACCCACTCTAGTATTCTTGCCTGGGAAATCCCAAGGACAAAGGAGCCTGGCGGTCTACAGTCCGTGGGGTCTCAAAAGAGTAGGACACAACTTAGCAACTTAAATAACAACAAACTTTTTCTGCAGGGCAGTTATACATTTCTACCGTGTTAAATATGCAAGTGGCCAGGATGCTTTAGCTAATGAAACATGGGTCAGAATGATGCATAATTCCTAGGCAAAGGCTTTAAGAGCCAGCAATGTTTGTTTTTTTTTCCTCTCTTTTTCCTCTGTCCCAAAGGCTAGCAATGTTCCAGGTTGGGTTCCAGAGAAAAAGGGACTTGGAGCAAAGGCATAGCAGACCTTCAGTGGATATGCAATGAATTCAAGAAGTCAATCTTTGTTCCTGTAAAACACTAAGACTGGTGTTGTGTGTTAATGGCAGGACGATGTAGCCCATCCTGGCTTATGAGTTAGTAATGATAGTAACCCCAGCAATAAGACAATTGCCCTTTTTGAGCACTTGTGTGTACGCGTGCTCAGTCACTCAGTTGTGTCTGACTCTTTGCGACTCTATGGACTGTAGCCCAACAGATTCCTCTGTCTATGGAGTTTTCCAGGCAAGACTACTGGAGTGGGTTGCCATTTCCTATTCCATTTCCTACGCCAAACCCTGAGCTAAGCATTTTATATACTGCATCTCATTTAAGTTGGTAACAACCTTGAAAGGTAGATTATTTCCTCAGTTTACAGATGAGGAAGTTGAAACTCAAGAGGGCTAAAAAGGTTTCTTGTGGTTGCACCATGAGTGTATGGTCAGGATTTGAACGAACCCTTGCTATTAGCTGCTTTACTTTATTATACATCCGGATTCCAGTAACTGTTGTTAAGCTGTTGTCCCATGTAAGAGAGTCAAAGGTTCAGATACTCTGATCCATTGGATATGGGTCCTTATAGGGAACGTTTACTGTGTGGATAACAACAAACTGTGAAAAATTCTTACAGAGATGGGCATACCAGACCACTTTACCTGCTTCCTGAGAAACCTATATGCAGGTCAAGAAGCAACAGTTATAACCAGACATGGAACAATGGGCTGGTTCCAAATTGGAAAAGGAGTACACCAAGGCTGTATATTGTCACTGTCTTATGCAATTTATATGCAGAATACATCATGCAAAATGCTGGGCTGGATGAAGCACAAACTGGAATCAAGATTGCCGGGAGAAATATCAGTAACCTCAGATATGCAGATGACACCACCCTTATGGCAGAGAGTAAAGAGGAGCTAAAGAGCCTCTTGATGAAAGTGAAAGAGGAGAGTGAAAAAGTTGGCTTAAACCTCAACATTCAGAAAACTAAGATCATGGCATCTGGTCCCACCACTTCATGGCAAATAGATGTGGAAACAATGGAAACAGTGACAGACTTTACTTTCTTGGGCTCCAAAATCACTGCAGATGGTGACTGCTGTCATGAAATTAAAAGGCCCTTGCTCCTTGAAAGCAAAGCTATGACAATCCTAGACAGCATATTAAAAAGCAGAGACATTACTTTGCCTACAAAGGTCCATAAAGTCAAAGCTATGATTTTTCCAGTAGTCATGTATGAATGTGAGAACTGGACCATAAAGAAGGCTGAGCGCCAAAGAATTGATGCTTTTGAGCTGTGGTGTTGTAGAAGACTCTTGAGAGTCCCTTGGACTGCAAGGAGATCCAACCAGTCCATCCTAAAGAAAATCAATCCTGAATATTCATTGGAAGGACTTATTCTGAAGCTGAAGCACCGTTACTTTGGCCACCTGATGCGAAGAACTGACTTGGGAAAGACCCTGATGCTGGGAAAGGTTGAAGGCAGGAGGAGAAAGGGACGAAAGAGGATGAGATGTTTGGATGGCATCACAGACTCCATGGACATGAGTTTGAGCAAGCTCTGGGAGATGGTGAAGGACAGGGAAGCCTGGCATGCTGCAGTCCATGGGTCACAAAGAGTCAGACACAACTGAGCAGCTGAACAACAACAACAGGGAGCAAACTTACAAAAGCAAGGCATGGTCTCCCATAATCTGGCGGACAAAATATGAAAATGTAGCTAAACAATTGCTTATAATTTATAAAAACCTATTATTTATCATATAAGAGAAGAGTCATACGTAATAATTTTCCATTGTAAAACATGCCCTACACCCATAGAAATAACCCAATAATTATACTACCTTGATAGTATGTTGGAATCTATATAGAGTTATATAAAGAGCACAAATATTTACCACCAAAATTCCACTGTACAGGAAATTTGGGGGGAATATTTGGAGAGACTATTTAATATATAAATATACTACATATGTGTGCTTCCCTGGTGGCTCAGTGGTAAAATTTCCGCCTGCCACTGCAGGAGATGCAGATTCGATCACTGGGTCAGGAAGATCCGCTGGAGGAGGGAATGGCAACCCACTCCAGTATTCTTGCTGGGAGAATCTAATGGGCTGAAGAGCCTGATGGGCTATAGTCCATGGGATTGCAAAGAGTTGGACACAAATGAGTGACTAAACAACAACTACATGTGTATGTTTACAAACACTTTAAATTACATCATTTATATGTACAGGCTGCTGCTGCTGCTGCCGCTAAGTCGCTTCAGTTGTGTCCAACTCTGTGCGACCCCATAGACGGCAGCCAACCAGGGATTGGCTGGGATTCTCCAGGCAGGAACACTGGAGTGGGTTGCCATTTCCTTCTCCAATGCATGAAAGTGAAAAGTGAAAGTGAAGTCGCTCAGTCGTGTCTGACTCTTAGCAACCCCATGGACTGCAGCCTTCCAGGCTCCTCCGTCCACGAGATTTTCCAGGCAAGAGTACTGGAGTGGGGTGCCATTGCCTTCTCCATTATATGTACATATATATTTATAAATACACATATATGTGTACATATCTATTTATCTATATATAATATGCTTTAGAAATAATGGTCTGGTTGACTCACATTTGAACCACAATATATTGTGCCTTAAAGCCTAGTTATTAGATAATTATAGGCCAAAAATACTCTTGGTACAGTATGCACCATTACACACAGTAAGGTTTAACAAACTACTCATGACCAACTAAATTAATAAGATATGACAAAAACCACAGCCATTTGCAATTAGAAAACAAGAATAGCAGCAATTTAAAAAGCACAATCAACCAACTCAAGACAACGTGGATAATACACTGACAAAAAAGGATCCTTCTCGACACTTGTGGGAATTCCATCCAAGTGAATGTGAGCTTGTGCTGGAGCTTGCAGTATTGCCAAGCATTGGGAGCCAGAATTGTTAGCAGAGTAATGAATTAGCAGCCTCTATAAACTTATAATGTACTACACTGAATTTATGAAGACTAAAATTTAGGGACCCCCTTATGCCTACAAATTAAATCACGATCAGTTTTCATCCATTGAAATGGCAACTGGTCAACAAATTTCATTGGTCACAGTTTAATAATCACTGTTCCAAGATGTCTGGTCAACCAGTTGCCCAACTTTTTTCTATTTTGACCTTCTCTTTTGATAGATCTTCTGGCAGATACTTCTGTACTTGAGAGCCCATGCATCTGCTTCCTATGCATTTTCAAAAAAAGTCTTTGGGGATCTACTGCTCACCTCTGAGAACACATTTGCTTTGCCAGGTGCTTTAGTGCTGAGAGAGAAGCGCCTTGTGTTGAGGGCTTGCATGGTTCATCCTGACCCAGTGGTTAGCTTCACATTTCCTAAGGCTGAAAGAATGCCAGCCCCTTCGTGGACCATACCTCCAACCTGCTCCATAGGTACAGGGCAAAGGAAGGAAAGAGTGCTTCAGACCTTGGTGGAGAAATGTTTTTTGGACTCCTAGCTGCAACAGCCAGGCTAAAAGCCTTTGTGTGACTTTTCCCCAGGGCTCTTTCTGGACCACGATCCAGGTAATTTTGCAGGCTTCCCCATTCCCTCTCCCCTACCCTTACACCCCCGTACCCCTTCTTGATCCCAAGCAGAGGTGAAGGGTAATGGCTGACTTGGTTTCTGCTCCAATGAACACTGAACAACTGAAGATGTCATTTTCTAAGATTCAAGTTTGATCATTCTTAGTTTGAATCCTGATGGTACAGCTGCCTGTATATTTTCTTAGCATATATATTACTACTTAGGATACTCTGTGTTACATGTGGGGTCATGTCCCCCAGAACAAAAATATTGAAGTCCTAACTCCCTGGACCTCAGGTTGTGATCTTATTTGGAGATAGGGACTTCACAAAGGCGATCAGATTAAATGAGGTCACTAGGATAGGATCCAGTCCACTATGATTGATGTAATTTTACAAGGGGAAATTTATACCCAGAGACAGACATGTCCAAAGGGAAGACCATCGAAGACACAGGGAGGGCATTATCTACAAGTCTAGGAATGCTCAGGGCCACCAGACGCTAGGAGACAGGCAAGGAACAGATTCTCCCTCACACCCGTAGGAAGGAATCAACCCTGACAATACCTTGAGTTGGAACTTTTAGCCTCCAAAACTGTGAGACAACACACTTCTGTTGGTTAAGCCACCCAGTTACAGCAGCCGCAGGAAACTAATACACCATGTAACTTTGCCAGTGGTATTAATTCATTAAAATTTAATTCAATTTAACAAGTGCCTGTAAATAAATTCAGGAAGAGGTGGTGATATCCGATAATGGCTTAATGTGCTTCTCCCTCCTCCAGCTCTCCGAATCTCCTCTTCCCCACTGCGACCTATGCCCTGTTTATCCTCCCATCCTCTCTCTGTCCCTAAATCCCCTCCATATCCTCAGTTCCCCCTCTGCCAGCTTAGACTCCCTGGCCATCATTAGAAGCATTTTCTTGCATTTTATCAGCTACCTCACCCTCTCTCTCTCTGCACTTTTCTTTTCTGGAAAACCTTGACCTTGATTAAATCCCATTCTGCCTTGACACAAACAATTAAATGTGGCTGGGAAAACACACCCATTGAACAGCCACTAACCTGGGTTACCTGTCTAGCCCTTCCTTCTCTCTACAAAGGACTATTTAACTACTACTTCCCCTCCTCAAAATTCTGGTATCTTCTCCTTTCCCCTTCCACTCTTCATTCTCAACAAGTGACCTTGCTTCTTGTTTGACAGAGAAGCAATGAAAATAAGACGTCTAAACATTCCAATTTCCACATCTTCCCAAACCTATGCTGTTGCCCTGATTGGCCTCCCTTTACTGTGAGTGGGCCATCCAAGCACCTATCTAAAGCCAGCCCTCCTCCTGGGCTCCAGACTTCAGCTCTTCTTCCTGTGGTGGCCTCCTTCTCTCCTGCATCATCAATGTTCCCTGTTTACTCATCTACTGGATATTTCCCATCAGCATACAAACACGCTGGGAGTTTTCATATTAAAAAAAATAAAAAAAGAACATCTCCTGATACATACCTCTTCCAGCTGCCTCTCCATTTCTCAGATCTTACTTATGGAAAAACCATTGAGCAAATTGTCTTTAGCTTCTCCTCTAATTTCTCTCCTGTTATTGTCTCTTGAAGTCACTCCAGTCAGTCTTTTGTTGCACAGGATTGTCACAAGACTAATCCTGTGATGGTGCAAAGACTTCCAAGTCAGTAAGTCCATTGGTAAATTTTCAGTCCTCGTCTTGCTTGACTTACTGGAAGTAGTATACATGTCACAATGATTACTTCCTTCTCATTGAAATATTCTTTCTTTCAGTTCAGTTCAGTTCAGTCACTCAGTTGTGTCTGACTCTTTGCGATCCCATGAACTGCAGCATGCCAGGCCTCCCTGTCCATCACCAACTCCCAGAGTCCACTCGAACCCATGTCCATTGAGTCAGTGATGCCATCCAATCGTCTCATCCTCTGTCATCCCCTTCTCCTTCTGCCCTCAATCTTTCTTTCTTTGGAAATAATCTATTGCCCCCTCCCCCAATGTCCTTTAATGCTTTCTCCTCATTTCCCAAACTCAACATGTTGGCATATCCCAGGACTCAGTCCATTTTGAATTTCTTATCTTCTGTATTTGCTTCCATTCCCTAGATGATACCATTCCATCTCATGCTTCAAATATCTAAGTGATCATCATCTCAACTTTATTTTTCAATTTTTCTCTCTCCCTAAACTCCAGACTGAGACGCCCACCTGATACTTCCACTTACATGTCTAACAGATCTCAAGTTTAGTATATATCCCTGGGTTGGGAAGATCCCCTGGAGGATATGGCTATCCACTCCAGTATTCTTGCCTGAGAAATCCCTTGGACAGAGGAGCCTGATGGGTTACAGTCTATGGGGCTGCAAAGAGTTGGACATGACTGAGTGACTGAATACACACCCACATACACTTTGGCCATGCAGTATGGCATGTAGGATCTTAGCTCCCTGATCAGAAATTGAGTGTGGAGTCTTAACCCCTGAACCACCAGGGAAGTTCCTAGATCTCAAGTTTTTAACATAACCAAAATTAATTTGTAATTTTTTCTTCCAGCAATAGCCTTAGTAAAGTTTTTCTCCCAGCAATCAGTTCAATTCAATCACTCAGTCGTGTCCAGCTCTTTGCAACACCATGGACTGCAGCACACCAGGCTTTGCTGTCCATCATCAACTCCTGGAGCTTACTCAAACTCATGTCCATCACATCAGTGATGCCATCAAACCATCTCATCCTCTGTCATCCGCTTCTCCTCCCACCTTCAATCTTTCCTAGCATCAGGGTCTTTTCCAAATGAGTCAGTTCTTCACATCAGGTGGCCAAAGTATTGGAGTTTCAGCTTCAGCATCAGTCCTTCCAATGAATATTCAGGACTGATTTCCTTTAGGATGGACTGGTTGGATCTCCTTGCAGGCCAGGGGACTCTCAAGAGTCTTCGCCAACACCGCAGTTCAGAAGCAGTTATTTGGTGCTCAGCTTTCTTTATAGTCCAGCTCTCACATCCATACATGACTACTGGAAAAACCATAGCTTTGACTAGACGGACTTTTGTTGGTAAAGTAACGTCTCTGCTTTTTAATATGCTATCTAGGTTGGTCATAACTTTTCTTCCACATAGCAAGCATCTTTTAATTTCATGGCAGCAGTCACCATCTGCAGTGATTTTGGAGCCCACCCCCACCCCCGCCCCCCGGGCAAATAAAGTCTCTCACTGTTTCCAGCGTTTTCCTATCTATTTGCCATGAAGTGATGGGACCCGATGCCATGATCTTAGTTTTCTGAATGTTAAGTTTTAAGCCAACTTTTTCACTCTCCTCTTTCACTTTCATCAAGAGGCTTTTTAATTCTTCTCCTTCCATAAGAGTGGTGTCACCTGCATATCTGAGATTACTGATATTTCTCCTGGCAATCTTGATTCCAGCTTGTACTTCATTCAGCCAACATTTCACATTATATTCTCTGCATATAATTTAAATAAGAAGGGAGACAATATACAGCCTTGACGTACTCCTTTCCCAATTTGGAATCAGTCTGTTCTTCCATGTCCAGTTCTAACTGTTGCTTCTTGACCTGCATACAGATTTCTCAGGAGGAAGGTCAGGTGGTCTGGTATTCTCATCTCTTTAAGAATTTTCCACAGTTTGTTGTGATCCACAGAGTCAAAACCTTTGGTGTAGTCTGTAAAGCAAATGTAGATGTTTTTCTGGAATTCTCTTGCTTTTTCAATGATCCAGTGAATGTTGGCTGTTTGATCTCTGGTTCCTCTGCCTTTTCTAAATTCAACTTGAATGTGTGGAAGTTCACAGTGCACATACTGTTGAAGCCTGGCTTGGAGAATTTTGAGCATTACTTTACTAGCATGTGAGATGAGTGCAATTGTGTGGTAGTTTCAACAATTTTTGACATTGCCTTTGTTTGGGATTGGAATGAAAACTGACCTTTTCCAGTCCTGTGGCCACTGCTGAGTTTTCCAGATTTGCTGTAATATTGAGTGCAGCATGTTCACAGCATCATCTTTTAGCATTTGAAATAGCCCAACTAGAATTCCATCACCTCCACTAGCTTTGTTCATAGTGATGCTTTCTAAGGCCCACTTGACTTCTCATTCCAGGATGTCTGGTTCTAGATGAGTGATCACACCATCATGGTTATCTGGTTCATGAAGATCTTTTTTGTATAGTTTTCTGTGTATTCTTGCTACCTCTTCTTAATATATTCTGCTTCCATTAGGTCCATACTATTTCTGTCCTTTATTGTGCTCATCTTTGCATGAAATGTTCCCTTGGTATCTCTAATTTTCTTGAAGAGATCTCTAGTCTTTCCCATTCTATTGTTTTCCTCTATTTTTTTGCACTGATCTCTGAGGAAGGATTTCTTATCTCTCCTTGCTCTTCTTTGGAACTCTGCATTCAAATGGGTTTATCTTTCCTTTTCTCGTTTGCCTTTAGCTTCTCTTCTGTTCTCAGCTATTTTTACGGCCTCCTCAGACAACCATTTTGCCTTTTGCATTTCTTTCTCATGAGGATTCCCTTTAAAGATCATAGTAACCCCCCAACAGTTGTTCATTCCTCAAAACTTACATTCACCTAAAACTTGTATTTCACACTTAATCTTTCAGAAATAAAGGATATTGTCTCACCTTTTAGAAGGTATATGATACTTAATGAGTCTCCCACCTTTGTAACTCACTGTGGTCCAAGCCACCATCATCTCATACCTGGTTTTTGCAGTAGCCTTCTAACTGATGTCCATGCTTCTGCCCTGTCACTATACAGTTTTACCTAAGCAGCCCTGATAGTAGTCTGAATTTATTTTTATAACAGCTTAATTGAGATATTATTCACATACTATATATTTACCTATTTAAAGTGTATAATCTAATGGCTGTAAGTATATTTACAGAGTAGCACAACTGTCAGCACAATAAATTTCAGGGTATTTTAACTGCTCCCCAAAAGAAACCCCATGCCCATTAATAATCACTTCAGATTTCATCCTAACCTTCCCTGCCAACCCCCTCATCCTTAGGCAAGCTGCTGATCTAGTTTCTGATTCTATAGATTTGCCTATTTTGGACATTTCAGATAAGTAGAATCATATAGTATGTGATCCTTTGTGTCCGGCTTCTTTCACTTAATGTGTTCACGTTTCATCCATATTATAGCATGATTTTGTATTTCACTGCCTATTTCAGTACCAAATAATATTCTATTAGGGCTTCCCAGGTAAAGAATCTGCCTGCAGTGCAGGAGATGCAAAAGATGTGAGTTCGTTCCCTGGGTCAGGAAGATCCCCGGGAGGAGGGCATGGCAACTCACTCTAGTATTCTCGCCTGTAGAGTCCCATGGACAGAGGAGCTTGGTGGATACAATCCATGGGGTCGCAAAGAGTCAGACATGACTGAAGTGACTGAGTGTGTACACACGCAATATTCTATTATGTCGCTATGTCACACCTTGTTCATTTATCCATCAGTTAATGGACATTTGCATTGCTTCCACTTTTGATTTCTGTGAATAATACTGCTATGAACATTTGTGTACAATGTTCATATTGGACATACACTTTCATTTCTCTTAGGTATATAAGGAAGAGTGGAACTGCTGAGTCATATGGCAGCTCTATGCTTAACCTTTTTGAGGAACTGTCAGATTGTTTTCCAAATCACTACATCATTTTACATTCCTACCAACAATGGATAAGGTTCCAAGTTTCTACATCTTTACCAACACTTGAAATTATCTGACATTTTGTTTATAGCCACCCTAGTGAATGTGAAGTGATTTCTCATTATATAAACCATTCCTTTCAAAATGTGAGTTACATCATGTCACTCCCTTTTCCTCAGTGCCCTGCTGGCACATCACTCATTGTGAACTCTGAGTTTTCACAATGGCTTTTAAGGTCCTATGTTAAGGCCTTGATTTGCCCGCCACCTTTCCCAACCCAGCCCTCTTACCTGCTACTTTGCCTCTTTCTCTTTTTGCCCAGTTTGGCCACAGAGCCTTTGTAGTTACTGTTTATCTGCCTAGACTATGTTTCCTTCACATCCCCACCTGGCTTGCCCCCTTATCTGCTTTGGGTCTCGGTTCACTTGCTGCCTTATTGAGGAGGTCCTCCCTGAGCACCCAGTAACTCTGAGCCCTCCTTCATGCCTTTCCTTTACCCACTACAGCCAGCAAATGGAAGTACTTAGGGTGGGAGACCTTTCAGTAGGTATCCCAAGCCATGTGAATTTGGCAGTCTAGACCTCCTACTGATAAGGTCTACACTGCCTGTGGTCTTGAAAGACTTGACATTTGAAAAAGAAAAAAAAATTTTTTGAGTTTAAGTCTCAGATCTCTCTCTCCACACCCCCCCCCCCCACCTTTAAACATTATTAATTATTTTCCTTTTTGGCTGTGATGTAATGGCGTGTGGGATCTTAGTTCCCCGAGCAGGGACTGAACCTGGGCCCTCAGCAGTGAGAACAGAGTTCTAACCACTGGGATACCATGCATTCCCTTTAAATTTTTTTTTGTGGGTGTGTTTTTTTGTTATGAATTTTTTTAGTTCTTTCAGGATGAGAGAACATGAGGTGAAGTGTAAACAGCTACCGGATAGGCCATTAACATATAACCTATAACACTGCCAGAGGAGCGTTAAGGTCAGAAATTTAGCTCCATTTATTCCCTGCCTTGTCACTAAATTGCTGTGTGACTCTGGGTAGATCACTTCACCTTCCTGTGTATATTTCCCCTGTTTGTAAACAAAGGGGTGGGACTACAAGATCTTTGGTGTCCCCGCTAGCCCTGACACTCTATATTCTGTCAAACTTTTCACCTAATGAGATATTAACTCTGGCTTAGTTTTAGGCCCTGGGGTCCTGGGAACTGGCAGCTATCAGCAAAAGATCTCCAAATGCAATTTGAACTCAGTGGAGCTTAATGTATTTTTGTATCTGGGCTTCAGGAGATCAAGCTTTGAGTTGGCAATATGGGGAATTCAGTTTCTATTTTTGACAAGCTGTAGGATTTATTGAATGATACGTTGCATCTGGCAGCATTACTGATGAAGCAGGGAACAAGGACAGAGTTAAGAATTTCAGAATAGTTGAAGGACCTTAAAAGATTGACCCTAATGAGGACAGTCGGTTTAAGAACCACAGGGTTTGCCTTCCAAAACTCTCATTACGCAGCACGAGCTACTTCAAGATGGGAGGGAGGTGGTATGAGGGGAGAAGGGTTAGGTGGAAAGCTTTAGGAGGGCCAGGACTCAGGTAGGCTAGACAAGAAGCCTGTTACTCTTGCTCTTAATAGATTAATTGATTTCTTATTAGTATGTGTCTGTTGGCAGGAGAGAGAAGTGACATTTATGAAATTGTGAGGGTAGGAAAGGTTGAGGGTGGTTGGTCTCTATGTTGCTTGTAGAAATGAAAGTTTTCATTCCTGTAAACGAAAGGCCTCTTAAGGACAAGTAAATATCAGAGCTAATTTGCACTAATGTGATGACACATTCTAAAATTGGCTTTCTCTGTGATAGCCTCACCCTGTGTGATTGTTCGACATGCCCTAGGGCCACGTCTGCAGAAGACTTTCTTAATGGTCCAGGTTGGGGATGGACGGGGCTGGAGCCTAAATGCATGTACGAGACCCCTGGCCCTCGCCTAGTAAGAGGCAGAAAGGCTGAAGATGTTGCAGAAAGTAGGGACACAGTCTGGAATTCCTGCGTCAGTAGCTGGGTTTCCCCAGGGCCCTGGTGATGCCATGAGCTTCTAGGACATCTATATACAAGAGTCACGTTGGCTACACTGGTTTGTGATACATGGCTCTGAGCATGAATCACAGCTGTCTGGATGGAAGAAGGGAGCTTTTAGTACAGAAGGGGCCTACAGGTTTCATGTTAACTATCAACAATGATTCATTAGCAGTGATTTTCTGGAACATGTTATTGAGAAGGACTCTAAGTTTCTTATCTAGGCACAGGAGACGTGGATTAGCAATGTCTCCAATGAGTGAAAAAGGTCACAAGGATGTGCAACCTAAGTATTTGCTTAATTTTAGAGAGAAAGTTGAGCCCACAAGAGGGGAAGTGACCTGCCTAAGGTCACAAAGCTCACTAGACAGTTGGGAGGAAACCCAGGTCTCTGTTCTCTGATGCCTAAAGTCGTGTCATGCTGGGAGCTGTCTGGTCAGCAGCTAAGGAAGCCCAAAGTTAACCTGGTTCCTTCCCTTTCTAAGCCCTTTAATGGCTATTGTTGTCTTTCTCTTTTTAAGTCCTTATTTGTTTAACCCTCTGGTTAAGTTGATGCTTTTGAACTGTGGTGTTGGAGAAGACTCTTGAGAGTCCCTTGGACTGCAAGGAGATCCAACCAGTCCATTCTAAAGGCGATTAGTCCTGGGTGTTCTTTGGAAGGAATGATGCTAAAGCTGAAACTCCAGTACTTTGGCCACCTCGTGTGAAGAGTTGACTCATTGGAAAAGACTCTGATGCTGGGAGGGATTGGGGGCAGGAGGAAAAGGGGACGACAGAGGATGAGATGGCTGGATGGCATCACCGACTCGATGGACATGAGTTTGAGTGAACTCTGGGAGTTGATGGACAGGGAGGCCTGGCGTGCTGCAATTCATGGGGTCGCAAAGAGTCGGACATGACTGAGCAACTGAACTGAACTGGTTAAGTTTATGTGTTTAGGCGCCAACGGTTTGAAGTAAGGTACATGATGGCTTAAGGAATTCAGTCCATTCCAGTGGAAAGTGGCCCAGGTTCCTACAAGTTCCTGGAAGTCAACAAGGGACTTTTGTACTTCTAGGGTAGGCTAGGGTCTGCAGCCCTTGTCCAGCAGGAATAAGTTTCAGGATAAGAGACCTTAGCCCCTTACCCCTTAAGAATAAAGGTGCAGGACCCCCCTGGTGGTACAGTGGATAGGGATCCACCTGCCAGTGCAGGGGACGCAGCTTCAGTCCCTGCTCTGGGAAGACTGCACACGCTGCGGAGCAACTAAGCCTGTGCTCTTGAGCCTGTGGTCTGCAAAAAGAGAAGCCACAGGAATGAGAAGCCTGTGTGCTGCTACAAAGAGTAGCGCCTGCTAGCCACAACTAGAGAAAGTCCATGAGCAGCAACAAAGATCCAATGCAATCAAACATAAAATAAATTTAAAAAAAAATAATAAAAATTAAAAAGAAAGCAGTCTCTTGGGGGGGGGGGTGGGGCGTGGAATGAGACAGGTCTAGGACCTGGACCTTTTGCTGCAGTGCTACAATGTTGGCACCTGGACATACCTCTCTTGGAGCAACAAAATACAAAGAAACTATATGGGACTAAAAATAACTGCATGCGTGCAGCAATTAGGAAAAATTTTGGATGAAAGATACAAAAAGACCAAAAAGCTAAACTGACACTTCTGAAGAGTCCTGAGCAAAAGCAGAGTACCTCACATGCCCCCTGCACACACCACCACCTAAGGGGTGGGCAAACCACCTAAGGATCCCGCCGACCTGACCTGTTGACACCCCTACACTTACAAGGAACCGGCTTGCCCACATTCAGGGAACTGGGCAAGCAATGGAAGCTGTTGTTTGTTCTTGCTGCCTCCTGTTGCAGTGGAGGCCCGATAAAGCCTTGCCTGAAAAAAAAAAAGCCTCTGTTCCAAAGGATATTCACAAAATGTGTAGGGAAACATGAAGCTGGGGCTGACTGGCATGTGATGACACCCTGCTTTGAGCCACATCATAAAGTTTCTTTTGCTCTTGCTTCAGCAGGGATGGGAGTAGCACCTAACTGCTTTCATTCTGTGAAAGTGGCACTACGACAGAGGTCGTGGAAACACTATTCTTGGAGCTATGAAACTTTGGAAGGGAAGGTTCATTGTTCTACAGAGACACATCAGGTATCCATATTTCTTTCAAATATTTCCCCTCATAAGTTATGATTTGTGAGCTTTTAGTCTCTGGAATTCTTAGTACCTGCTTTCTTCCTAAACATGAAGTTGCTAACCTAGACTTGCTGAAGATTTTCATCTTATTATGAGGGTTAGTGTCTAATGGACTCTTTAGTGGCTGTGGGTCCCTGGTCCTGCTCCCTGATGCTGGCAGTATAGATTGGTCTTCAGGAATTGCCTGTGGTAGAAGGGAGCTATCTCACGATGGTATGCCCCCTTCTTGGAGGGTGGTCTGTGTCAGGGGCTATATGTACAGGGGTTCAAGAGCAACCTTGAAGGGCTATGCCAGTCGATCAGCAGAGGCCTCAGTTGCAAATGCATCTGTTGAGCATCTTTTCTCCCTAAGCTCAGTTCTGCTTTCCCCACCTTCTTAGAGGCATTGTTCCTGAGAGCAAATCCCAATAAACATCCTGTGTGCAAATATTTGTCTCAGAGACTATGTTACAGAGACTACCACCCAAGACAGACTAGATTTTGAGGATGTTAAACAACCCTGGTGGCTCAGATGGTAAAAAAAAAAAAAAAAAAAAAAAATCAGCCTGTGATGTAGAAGAGCCGGGTTCAATCCCTGGGCCCAGAAGATCCCTGGAGAAGGAAATGGCAACCCATTCTGGCATTCTTGCCCGGAAAATTCCATGGACAGAGAGATCACAAAGTCCATAGGGTCACAAAGAGTCGGACACAAATGACTGACTAACACTTAAACTCTGAAGGGCGAGCTTACTGAAATGAGAACACTTTCCCTGGCCACAGATTTAACACACTTTCAATGACTTGAGGTAGTGCTAGGATGGCTTTTGCAACCTTGGAGAATGCAACGGTCCACACCAAACAAAGTGGAAATGTCAGGACTGCCCAGGCAGGTGGTGGAGGACGTCACGGGATGGCTCAGAGAAATGGACCTGCTAGAATGGATATACTACATAATGCCAGAGTATTCATGAAAGTGCTAGTCGCTCAGTTGTGTCTGACTCTGTGATCTCATGAACTGTAGCCCGCCAGGTTCTTCTGTCCATTTGATTTTCCAGGCAAGAATATCCATTAGCTGACTAATTTCCGTGGAAGGGTCAAGTGAACACTCTTTTATCCAAGCAGTAAGGAATGTGTTCATGAGGTGAGCATGGACACCCCTGAGAAGTTCAGGGGTGTTAGTCCTCTGGAGCTAGGACTGACAGTAAGAGATGCTGTTACAGAACTGGGCTCTCTAGTTATAACAAAGATAGTAGGATCCTCAAATAATAGAGGCCACGTGGTGACACTTAACACCAGGAGCAAGGCAGGTACAGTTACTGGAAAGAGGAACAAGGTCAAAGTAGCCAGTGGGGGATCTAGCTTGCACAGAATGTTGGAGACATTAAACAGAATATGATGTTTCTGTAAATCAACTATACTTCAATTAAAAAAAGAATATGGTGTTCTTTAGGTACAAGATATTTCCTTGGTGGCTCAGTGGTAAATAATCCACCTGTCAATGCAGGAGACACAAGAGACGTGGGTTTGATCCCTAGGTAGGGAAAATCCCCTGGAGGAGGAGGAGGAAATGGCAACCCACTCCAGTATTCCTGCCTGGGAAGTTGCATGGGCAGAGGAATCTGGCCAGCTACAGTCTACAGGGTCACAAAGAATCAGACATGACTGAGTGACTGAGTGTACACACAAGATAGACAGGGAACCAACAGGTATTAATGTATACGATAAAAAAAAAAAAAAAAAGGATAGATGGTCAAGAAGCTGAAGGCAGCCACCAAAGGGGGAAGAAAGGTCATGATTCTTTACCTATTTTCTGGACTTGAGCCAGTTCTTGGACCTGAAGTCTATTGGCTAAAGGAGAGGTTCGCTCACCTTGAGGAAGAAGGCTATGCCATCATAGCAAAAGTATGCAGTATTAATTCTTTTTTTTTTATTTTTATTTTTTTGCAGTATTAATTCTTTCTGTTCTTTGTGGGCACACTGAGGCAAGGGGATTGCCCAAGCATTTTGAGGAATATTAGACTTCCCTTGTGGCTCAGCTGGTAAAGAATCTGCCTGCAAAGCAGGAGACCTGGGTTTGATCCCTGGGTTGGGAAGATCCCCTGGAGAAGGGAAAGGCTATCCACTCCAGTATTCTGGCGTGGAGAATTCCATGAACTGTATAGGGTCACAAAGAGTCAGACATGACTGAGCGACTTTCACTTCACAGACACAGGGCTGGAACTGACATCGATGCCAAAAGCAGAAAAAAGTCATCCTGGTCTCCTTATTAGAGTAAGAGAGTTTGGGAGTCAGGTAGTAAATGGAATCCTATCTCTTCCTGGTTCATAGTGAGTCCGCATGTTCCACCCAGTGGTCATTTCCCTGACCCTGGACTGTGTAACTGGAATGGATGTTTGGTGGTAGGCAGGACCACCATGTTGGTTTCTAGGTCTATGAGGTAAAAGTTAGCTTAGAGCAAAAGTTCAAGTGGAAGCCTCTGGAACTGTCTTCTACCCCCATGCCCAATGTTAAATCAAAGCCAATATTACATGTTGAAGGAAAAGTAGAGATTGGTGCTACCTTTAAGTATCTAAAGGGTGCAAGGCTAATGAGCATATCTCCACCTTGTTTACCAGCTTGACCCCTACAAAAACTGAATGGATTCCAGAGGTCAACAGTGGACCAACACAGTCCCAAGGAAGCACAGTCCTAATCACAGTTGTGATGTTGGCTATGATATCATTGCTAGAGCAGGGCTTTATGTGGCTTCAGATGTGTAGACCAGTGTGTGGTCATCTGGTGAATGTCTTTTTTTTTTTTTTCCATCCTCATCTATAAGAAGAATCAGAAACAACTGACATTTATGGGAGTGAAATTCTTACCCCAGGGCTTTGTGATTTCTCCTTCTTATTGACATCATATCATCTGAGGCGATTTGAATCATCTGGCCATGATATAGAATATCATATTGATCCTTTACACTGATAATACCATATTTATTGGATAAGATGAGCAAACAGCAGCAAGTAAGTGGAGGTTTGGGTAAGATATATGTGCTCCAGAACAAAGATAAGTCACTACATTGCTGGAATTTTTAGAGGTCAGGTGGTTTGGGTCATGTCAAGACATCATCTCCAATTAAAAGTCAAATTATTTCATCTCTCTTCTCCTAACACCAAGAAAGAAGAAAACTGGTAGGTGTTATATGATTCTAGGACAATATAGTCCACACTTGGGAACACTGGTTCAATCCATTTACCATGTACGGATGCAGAAAGCTTTGAGTGTGCCAAGAGCAGGAAAGGGCTCTGTACAGATCCAGGCTGCAGTGGAAGCGCCTCTGCCACTTGGACCATAAGACCTGCAGACTCTATGATGTTAGAAGTCTGTGTGGTGCTTAAAAGACTCCATGTGTAATTGATGGTGAGCCCCAGCAAGAGGGTCACAGTGCAGGCCCCTAGGGTTCTGCAGCGAGGCCCTTCCATCCCTAGCAGAGAACTATATAGCATTCAAAAAGTGACACCTGGCATGCTGCTTGGAGCCCGTCCTCCCTTGATGGTATGATAAAACAGCTGACCTTGTACCATTAGGTGGTCTTGTGGCCAGAGTTGCCCATCACTAAACCTGGGTTAAATCTGTCGAGACTGAGAGGATCCATCAGCAATTCATCATCCTCATCAGCTGGACCAGTCATAAGCAGGGTCAGAGGGCACATGTAAGCTGTGCGAGTGAGTGGCTAGGATCCTGTGCCATTCGCACTTATGCCCCAGGCCCCCTCCCTCAGCACACACCTATGGTGATGGAGAGGGTTCCTTATGACCAGCTGTGAGAGGAGGAAAGAGCAGAGCTTGGTTCACAAGTGGGTCTACATGCAGATGGAGGCCAAGAATGGACATCTGCTGCACTATAGTTCTGCTCAGTGACAGACATCAGGGCGTACATTGGGGCCACCACTTTGTGTGAAAAGATAAGTGGTTCAAGGGAAGTAATAATATACACAGACTGGAAATAATATACACAGCAGTGATGGTGCTCAGTCACTCAGTTTTGTCCAGCTCTGTGACCCCATGGACTATAGCCTGCTGGGCTCCTCTGTGTATGGAATTCTCCAGGCAAGAATATTGGAATGGGCCATTTCCTACTCCAGGGGATCTTCCCAACCCAGAGACTGAACCTATGTCTCCTGTGTCTCCTGTACTGGCAGGCAGATTCTTTACTACTGAGCCACCTAGAAAGCCTATGACTCAGAGTCAGTGGCAAACAGTGGGGCTGACTGGACAGCAGCCTGGACTGAGCATGATTAGAAACAGAGGATGAGATCTGGGCAAGAGGCATGTGGATAGCAGCATGGAGTGTGAAGATCTTTGTCTAGCATGTTAACCTCCACCTGAGAACATCCCCCGCTAAACCAGCATTAGCATCCAAGTATCTTCCTGCTGCAGAATTTGGGGCTTTGGCCAGTGGTTGACCAACTCATCATTTCAACTTCAACTTACTTTCTTCAGAGAGAACTTCCTCGACTATCTTAACTAAGGGTTTTCCCCCTCTGCTGTAGTATTAATACATCAGTCAGGGGGGTGTGGGACAGGGGACAAATTCAGAGATGTAAGTCAAAATGAAGTTGCAGTTAGCATCTGAGGAAGGCTTCCCCAGATTCCTCGGTGCTGTCCCCGGTGATCTGGGCCTGTGTCTTGCAGGGCAAGACCTCCTTGAGGACAGAGACCACACCGTAGTTTTGCATCTCTGTGCACCGCTGCACTTCTTCACTTTTCTCTTCTTCATTTTTCTTACAGTAAGTCATCCTATTTGGTGTAAGTTGTCTGTGCCTTTGATTAGTCTCCAAATCTTTTCTTATTTACCACTTTATCCCCTATGCTGGAAACGATTCTTGACACAGCGTATGTACTCAATAGATATTTGCTGAATGAAGGAAAAGAGCTCAGCAAGGGTAAGGAACTTGCCCAAGGCCACAAAGCTAATGAATGTTACGGCAGGGGTTTGAATCCAGGCTTCAAAGTGCTGATTTGTGCCTTTGGCCAAGATACTGAACGTCTTTCTTTGTGTCTTAGTTTCTTCATCTGTATCTACCTTTGGGACAAGAATAGTATCTACCTTTGGGTTATTGTGAGGATAAGAGGAGTTAGTGTATACGAGTTCAGGGTAGTGCTTGACACATATTTGTCATGGCAGAAGTGTTCATTATTAAGTAGCAGAATGGGATTTAAACTTGGGTGTGACTGGGTCTTAAACTTTGGTGGAGACTTTTAAGTGGCATTTTTGAGGACACTGGGGACTTAGGAGAAGAATCATGTCTGACAAAAGGAAAGAGTAGATACTTGATGTAGTTAACTTCATAACCTCATCAGTCCTCATGTATTGAGCATCTAATGTATACGAAGTGCAATGGTGGGCCACATGGGAGATGCAAAACGAGAGCATGGTCTCTGTCCTCAGTGAGGTCTTGCCCTGCAAGACGGAAGGCCCACATCACTGGGGACAGTGCTGAGGCAGAAAGTGTCCTTCTTCAAGGCTGAGGATAGCTGTTGTCCTGTGACACCAGCTACATTTCACACTATTTACGTATCCCCCCTCAAGTCCAGATGCATGGAAACACCTACAGAAATCTGGGAAACCGTCCTCAGATGTTAACTGCAACTTCATTTTGAATTACATCTCTGAATTTGTCCCCTGTCCCACACCCACCACCACCCCCCCACACCCGGCAAGTGACCAAAGCAGGCCTCCTTGTGACCTGTACGTGGCCCTCTTTGGGCTTGACCTCTGGCTTTCTGATGCCCAGACCTTGAGCCCTGACTCAGGTGGAGCTTACAGGCCAGCACCACTCCGGTTTATGCCATGGCTCATGGAAGCGCATGGTCACGTTTTTATTCCTGACACTGAAAACTTGGCCCAAACTACTCTGGGGTGAATTGCATTGCACTTAGTCTGGTTGTTGGTGCCAGTGTTGTTTGTTGACTGCTCTGGCGAGTGCTGAGTTTCTATTTAGTGCATGATTTAACTAAGTTTTACTGTTTGAGTTGAACTCTAAGAATCAAGGCAAATCACAAGGCCCATTAGGCCTTCTTTCGTAGGTTTGTTCATTGCTACAGCCACATGCCTCCTGCATTTCTGACGGAGGGGGTTGATCCCATATCAGATGCTAGTAGTGTCATGGCTTGGCTAGTATTTGGCCTTTTCTTAATGTGGACTTATGGACATGAGTTTATTTTCCATAGTTTATTGTGATCCACACAGTCACAGGCTTTCGCATAGTCAATAAAGCAGGAGTAGATGTTTTTCTGGAACTCTCTTGCTTTTTCCATGATCCAGTGGATGTTGGCAATTTGATCTCTGGTTCCTCTGCCTTTTCTAAAACCAGCTTGAACATCAGGGAGTTCACGGTTCACGTATTACTGAAGCCTGGCTTGGAGAATTTTGAGCATTACTTTACTAGCGTGTGAGATGAGTGCAGTTGTGCAGTAGTATGAGCATTCTTTGGCATTGCCTTTCTTTGGAATTGGAATGAAAACTGACCTTTTCCAGTCCTGCGGCCACTGCTGAGTTTTCCAAATTTGCTGGCATATTGAGTGCAGCACTTTCACAGCATCATCTTTCAGGATTTGAAATAGCTCAACTGGAATTTCATTACCTCCACTAGCTTTGTTCATAGTGATGCTTTCTAAGGCCCGCTTGACTTCACATTCCAGGATGTCTGGCTCTAGGTGAGTGATCACACCATTGTGATTATCTTTGTTGTGAAGATCTTTTTTGTATAGTTCTTCTGTGTATTCTTGCCACCTCTTCTTAATAGCTTCTGCTTCTGTTACGTCCATACCATTTCTGTTCTTTATCAAGCCCATCTTTGCATGAAATGTTCCCTTGGTATCTCTAATTTTCTTGAAGAGATCTCTAGTCTTTCCCATTCTGTTGTTTTCCTCTATTTCTTTGCATTAATCCCTGAGGAAGGCTTTCTTGCTATTCTTTGGAACTCTGCATTCAGATGCTTATATCTTTCCTTTTCTCCTTTGCTTTTCCCTTCTCTTCTTTTCACAGCTATTTGTAAGGCCTCCTCAGACAGCCCATTTTGCTTTTTTGCATTTCTTTTCCATGGGGATGGTCTTGATCCCTGTCTCCTGTACAATGTCATGAACCTCTGTCCATAGTTCATCAGGCACTCTATCTATCAGATCTAGTCCCTTAAATCTATTTTTCACTTCCAAGTATAATCATAAGGGATTTGATTTAGGTCATACCTGAATGGTCTAGTGGTTTTCCCTACTTTCTTCAATTTAAGTCTGAATTTGGAAAAGACTAATGATGGGAGGGATTGGAGGCAGGAGGAGAAGGGGACGACAGAGGATGAGAGGGCTGGATGGCATCACTGACTCGATGGATGTGAGTCTAAGTAAACTCCGGGAGTTGGTGATAGACAGGGAGGCCTGGTGTGCTGCAATTCATGGGGTCACAAAGATTCGGAAATGACTGAGCCACTGAACTGAATTGAATGTGGACTTGTGTGAAATATTCGAATCCAGCAGTTCATTTCACTCTTTGTTTTCCTCCTGACCTTGTATTACCAGCTTCTCCTTTGCTTTTGGTCTCAGGAAAGGTTATATATTGTTTAAATTGTATGTGTACATAATGGCCATTATTAGTAATGAAGTGTATTCTTTCAGTGGGACATAATCTCCAATAGTATGCAAATCAGCACATTTGTTCTTCCTCAGCATTTGCTGAAGGCTCCGTTCTTGGGCAACATATGGTCTCTAGTCACCTCTTCACTCTGCTCTGAAAATTTTCCATTACACATCTTAATCATCAATTTTTTTTTGCCCTCTGCTTAAGAAATGAATTAAGGCAGGAAAAATTGAGATGACAACCATTTTTAGATCGAAAAGAACCTCTTCTCCTTACTGCCAAAACCCACTGTTGCATTTTTACATTTTTCTTTCCTTTTTTTTTTTTTTCCTACGTCACCAATTAGCGCCTCAAAGTGAGTTTTGCGTCTGGCATGCACGGAGTGTGAACTATAAAAATTCTAGCTTCAAAGCTTCTTTTGCTCTATTTTGTGGGAAAAAATTCCCTTTATCAAGAAATTGCTCAGGCACAAGGGATAATTGTTTAAGATGCTTCCCGAACAGCATTTGTCCAGACGGTCAAAGTAATTTTAGAAACTGTGTCGTTCTGTTAAAGTTGATCTGACGAATACCCAGGAAGGGGAAATTAATCAAAGAGCACCTACTATGTGTCAGGCACCATGATTGCCTTGTATCATTCAGTTTTCTTAGTAGACAAGGGAAATAATGTAATTTGCCCAAGTTCATCTATTCATTTGACCATGAATTCTTTTACCAAAAAGTTATGTAATGAGTATTGTCTTCTTTCTCCCCTAGGCATTGAGCCAGGCACAGAGGCTAGCATGCTGAATGTGAAACACTTGATCCCTGCCTTCATGGGGCTTGCCATCTAATTAGGAGGACAGAAAAAATATAACCAAAGAAATAAATCAATGAAAAATAAATGGTGGCAAATAAACAGTGTCAGACTTAATATTTTTGGGCTCCAAAATCACTGCAGATGGTGACTGCAGCCATGAAATTAAAAGACGCTTACTCCTTGGAAGAAAAGTTATAACCAACCTAGACAGCATATTCAAAAGCAGAGAGATTACTTTGCTGACTAAGGTCCGTCTAGTCAAGACTATGGTTTTTCCAGTGGTCATGTATGGATGTGAGAGTTGGACTGTGAAGAAGGCTGAGCACCAAAGAATTGATGCTTTTGAACTGTGGTGTTAGAGAAGACTCTTGAGAGTCCCTTGGACTGCAAGGAGATCCAACCAATCCATTCTGAAGGAGATCAGCCCTGGGATTTCTTTGGAAGGAATGATGCTAAAGTTGAAACTCCAGTACTTTGGCCACCTCATGCGAAGAGTTGACTCATTGGAAAAGACCCTGATGCTGGGAGGGATTGGGGGCAGGAGGAGAAGGGGACGACTGAGGATGAGATGGCTGGATGGCATCACTGACTCGATAGATGTGAGTGTGAGTGAACTCCGGGAGTTGGTGATGGACAGGGAGGCCTGGGGTGCTGCGATTCATGGGGTCGCCAAGAGTTGGACATGACTGAATGACTGAACTGAACTGAACTCCACAGGCAATAAGTAGGGGGTTAAGAGAGAAAATAATTGGTGCTACAGGGTGGGTGGAATTTCCTTGACCTTGGATGGTACAATGCAAGTAGGGACCAGAGCCTTGACTCAAACTCAAGTTAGTCTGACCCCAAAGCTGTTTCTTCCCCACGTCTATATCCAGGCCACTCCATTCTGAGTTTTCATCATGATCCTGATGGCTAACATTTCCTGAGTCCCCACTATGTACCAGGCCTATTCAATTTTATGTGTTTCTCAGTAGTTTGTTTATGAAGTAGGGATTATTTTCCCCTCATTTTGCAGATGAGAACCCTGAGACACAAGAGAACTTTGAGACTTGCCCAAGGTGACATTCTGTTTTTGTCCCAAAAAAAGAAGGGGAAAGAAAGGATAAAAGAGCCATGACTGGGAGTCAAGAATAACTTAGATTTTGAATGGTGCTTTACTTCTTTAAATATATCAGATTAAAAAAGTGATGTGTGTTCATTATAGGCAATTTGGGGAAAAAAAGGATAGAGAAATGTAAAGACAAGAAAAAAAAATCACTCACAGTTCTATCAACCAGAAAGGGCAGTATTTTTTTTTGGTATGTAATAACAAAGATAATTGACACTTAAATAGTACTTACAATGTGCAGGTGCACATTGGCATTAATCCCTGAGGAAGGCTTTCTTATCTCTTCTTGCTGTTCTTTGGAACTCTGCATTTAGATGCTTATATCTTTCCTCTTCTCCTTTGCTTTTCACTTCTCTTCTTTTCACAGCTATTTGTAAGGCTTCCTCCGACAGCCATTTTGCTTTATATTATATTATAATTTATATTATATTAACTAACTTAATCATCACAGCAACTCAATAAGGAAGGTACTATTATTATCCCTATACTATAGACAAGCAAAGTGAGGTAAAAAAAAATAGTTAAGTAACATTCTCAAGATCACAGGATCAAACCTGCTTGGGCTGCCTGGTTCTGGAGTCCACACTGTTCATCACCCTGCTCCCTCTCTTCTCTAGAAAAAGAAGATGTATTCTTTTATAAACCTGGGGTCATATTTTACATACAATTTTAGACTCTGCTTTTATAGTGAACATTATTTCATGGCCATTTTTCCACATCCTTACATGTTCTTCAAAATATTTTTGATGGCTATATGACTATATTTCATATAACCACCTCTCACTGTTACACACTCTGGTTGTTTCCATTTTTTGTGTGCTTATAAAAAACAATTCAAGGAATGTCTCTGGACATAACACTTTGATTTGCTTCTTGCTTATTTCCTGGAAGAGGATTACTTGGTCAGAATTTTTGGCATTTCTTCAAATCCAAGGTGATTATTAAAAAAGGTGTTCAGATGTGTGGCACATATTTGAATAACAAAAACTCCAGGAAGTTAGAGATCTCTGTGGCTGAGCGGAAAAAAAAAAAAAAAAAAAGCCATCAGGGAAGACTTCATTAAGGAGGCAGGTGGAGTATGAGGCAGCCTTTGGACAATGAGATGTCAGAGCCTGATGAAAGAAGAATTACTTTAAGGTCCTAGGCACCAGTCTTCTATAAGTCTTGGGCAGGGTCAAGGTGAGAGATGGCTTCACAGAGCAGAGCCTGAAAGGATAAAAGGAATTTCCAAGGAAGACATGGATTCTGAGGAGAGGAGGTAAGTGGGCCTGGGGCAGTGGGAAGACTATAGGTAGGCCCAGAGACTGCAAGGAGATCAAACCAGTTAATCCTAAAGGAAATCAGTCCTAAATATTCATTGGAAGGACTGATGCTGAAGCTGAAGCTCCAAAACTGTGACCACCTGATGTGAAGAGCTGACTCTTTGGAAAAGCCCCTGATGCTGGGAAAGACTGAGGGCAGGAGAAGAAGGGGGCAACAGAGGACGAGATGGCTGGATGGCATCACTGATGCTATGGACATGAGTTTGAGCAAACTTCAGGAGATAGTGAAGGACAGGGAAGCCTAGCGTGCTACAGTCCATGGGGTTACAAACAGCTGGACATGACTTAGCCACTAGACAATAACAACAACAAAGAGATGTGAGAAAACATGCAAGGCTTTTAGCGGATACAGGAAAGATGTGGGAGACAAGCTGAGAAGAGGTCGGCAGGGGCTAGATCGTGAAAGGGGCTCATACATCACGTTAAGGAAGGCTGCCTTCCTTACATAGGCAACAGAGTTGTTGAAGAGTTTGAGCTTAAAAAAAGATGTTTTTGATAGCACTGTGGTGCCAGGAAGCAGGTGGGGCAGAAGGGAGTGAAGGCAGGGGAAGACCTGCTTGAGAGGAAGTTTGGGGACCCCTGGCACAGTTCTGATTCCAGTAGCAACCAAAGCGGGGGCTTGTGGCCCTATCCAGCATTCTTCATGCCTTGCCAAGAGGAGGACAGAGGGAATATTTATAATCACTGACATGGAAATGAAAAAGCTGCAGAAACAAAGAGCACAAATACCTCTTCCACGTTGTTGAGAGTAAGCATCCACAAGAAATATTCACGTATGTCAGAGGAGAAAATAATGAGGCAGCGTTCATCCTTAAACAGATTCAGCCCATCACTGCTGAGGCCCCAGCAGAAGGGGGGCTGGCTGGGGAGCCCCTTCCATTGTCAGCATTGGCTGCTCCCTTCCAAGCAGACAGGTCACTCTGCGCTTTCTTCCAGGCAATTATTTTCGGGATGACTGGAGATTTCGATCAACCAATCAAGCTTTTATAGAAGCCACTTTCCTTGATTATGTCCGCAATCTTTAACTCAGGGAGAGATTTTCCTTGGTATGGCTTGACAGCCTCAAGTTTTCAATTAATTTCTTTCTCCACTTTCTGCATTTTGTTTTTGCTTTCAGTTGTGGAGCTATAGTGTTCATAGGCTCACATGAACTTCCTGTGAGATGTGTGTGTGTGTGTTTGTGTAAGTGTGTTTTAAAGGCATTTGAAGCCTCTTTCTGGCCTTCTTTCAATGAATGTCCCAGGAAAGCTGAGTGAACGGAAAGAACCGAGAAGACGCACTGGTGGGTATAGAAGCTTCTGACTCCTGGATTCGGGACCAGCCCCCAGGGGTTTTAGAATGAGGCAGCCTCAGTGTTTTCAAAAGCAGGAGGTAAATTTCTGCTCCAAAAGACATTGATGAATATTTTGAATTTTCATGGACACACATCTATTTCACTGTCATGTATTTCATGGAAATGATTGCTTTCGTTTTAAAATAAAATTATTTGCATAATATATGTGACTTAAAAATGTGCTGTGTGTGTGCTAAAACACTTCAGTTGTGTCTGACTCTTTGCGACTCTATGGACTGATTCTGTCAAGCTTCTCTGTCCATGAAATTCTCTAGGCAAGAATACTGGAGTGGGGGGTTACCCTGCCCTCCTCCAGGGGATCTTCCCAACCGAGGGATCAAAACCGCGTCTCCTGCCACTCCTGCATCGCAGGCGGATTCTTTACTGCTGAGCCACCAGGGAAGCCCAAAATAAAAATATCAGGTATATATTGGTTCAGCTGTTATAAGGAAGGTGGCACATCTCTTGAAGGTGGCACTTGGATGTCTTATGATTAGGAGACATTGAAATGAATTTTGGAATCAGAGAGGCACGGATAAAATTCAAACTCTGACTCTTTCTAAATGTGTGCCCACGGAAAAATTACTTAGTATCTCTGCACCTCTGTTTTTCATCTGTAAAACCACCTTTAAGCATTGTTGTAGGATTTAGAGATTCATTTGTTCATTCCTATATTTATTCAGTCATTAAAGTCTATTGAATATTGGCTAAGTGCCACTCACTGTCTGGGCACAGGGACCACAGCAGTGGACAAAAGTCCTTATCTTCATGGAGCTCCCTTCCTACAGGGGACTGGACACAGGCACCAAATGTATAGATAGATTTGGACGAAACTCAAGTTCTAAGAAGAACACAACCACGTAAGGGAGGGGTTATAGCAAAGCTTCTGGAAAGTTGTCAGGTATGTCTGAAGAAAAGCAAGGTGGTCACTGTGTGGTGGAAGTGGATAGAGCGAGAGGGAAAAAGGAGGAAATGATTCCTGTTCACAGAACAGTTCCTCACAAGGAGGAACTCACACCCTCTACCCTCTGCTGGGGTAGAAGGTGCTATGCAGGTACAGTAAAGCCCTTGGGCTTTAACTGTGGTGGGATGAACAGTGACCAATGTATGCATGCATGCTCACTCACTTCAGTCATGTCCAACTCTCTGCAACCCTGTGGACTCTAGCCTGCCAGGCACCTCTGTCCATGGGACTCTCCAGGCAAGAATACTGCAGTAGGTTGCCACGCTCTCCTTCAGAGCATCTTCCTGACCCAGAGATTGAACCTGTGTTTCTCATGTCTCCTGCATTAGCAGGCGGGTTCTTTACCACTAGTGCCACCTGGGAACCCCTGGAAAGTGATCAGTACATTGTATATATTCAATATGATCAATTCAATTAATATTTGAATAGTAATGGACCTAGTAAATCTAGTTACATAGTAACCTAGTAACATGTATTGAGCACTACATTAGCCTCCCAGGTTTTGGCAATACCAAGATAAGCTGTATCAGTTCAGTCACTCAGTCATGTTCGACTCTTTGCAACTCCATGGCCTGCAGCACGCCAAGCCTCCCTGTCCATCACCAACTCCCGGAGTTTACTCAAACTTATGTCCATTGAGTCAGTGATGCCATCCAACCATCTCATCCTCTGTCGTCCCCTTCTCCTCCAGTCTTCAGTCTTTCCCAGCATCAGGGTCTTTTCAAATGAGTCAGTTCTTCACATCAGGTGACCAAAGTATTGGAGTTTTAGTTTCAGCATCAGTCCTTCCAATGAATATTCAGGGCTGATTTCCTTTAGGATGGACTGGTTGGATCTCCTTGCTGTCCAAGGGACTCTCACCACAGCTCAAAAGCATCAATTCTTCAGTGCTCAGCTTTCTTTATGTGAGAGTCCAACTCTCACATCCATACATGACTACTGGAAAAACCATAGCTTTGACTAGACGGACCTTTGTTGGCAAAGTAACGTCTCTGCTTTTTAATATGCTCTCTAGGTTGGTCATAACTTTTCTTCCAAGGAGCAAGTGTCTTTTAATGTCATGGCTTCAGTCAACATCTGCAGTGATTTTGGATCCCCCCAAAATAAAACACTGTTTCCACTGTTTCCCCATCTACTTGCCATGAAGTGATGGGAACAGATGCCATGATCATAGTTTTCTGAATGTTGAGTTTAAAGCCAACTTTTTCACTCTCCTCTTTCACATTCATCAAGCGGCCGCTCCAGCGCCATTCAGCCACAGTGCCAGCGCAGTCAGATAAGCAGTATAGAGGAGCTCAAATTCTTGTTGGAGAAAGAGTTATGTAATCAATAAATACCTAATGTTCATTGTATACTTGCTATGTGCCAGACATATTTACTAGTTTTTTTTTTCTTAATGCAGTAACTCATGTAGTCCTTACAAAGGTATACAATCAGTTATTATACCCATTTTGCAGATGAGGAAGCTGGGAGCACAGCTTATTACCTCTCACCTTTCGAAAAAAGGAGAGTGAAATAAATATGCTCCCTTTGAGATTCAAACTGCAGTGGGTGTGCAGAGCAAACATTACCCCAAAGAAGGGAAATGCAGCCACAGGACTGGCCCTGGAGGGAGGCTGCCACCTACTATCTGTGATGGCGGCCACGATCCCTCTCCTTCTGCTGCTTCTGTTTCCTCATCCCTGAAATGAGGTCAGGAGGGTTATCCCTCCCATAGGAGAGTCCTGAGAACCATGTATGCGAAATGCTTTGGAACAGAGCCTGGCATGTGACAAGTGTCTCTCAAGTCTTAGCGATACACCCCCAGGCATTATGAAAATGCTTCATGAACTGGCTGCCCTAGGCCGGGGCCTTGAGGAGTGAGTGACAGAAAGCAAAGGTGACTATGTTAATTTTAGGCTGACAAAGAACCTCTCAGGAAATTTAAGTGTTGAAAGTTCATGGTGTGGCTGGATGGCGGATGAGGGCGTAGTGGACAATTCTTTTAATTCTGTTAATCTGTGTCCATGAGGAGACCTTGACAGCCATCCTAAGCACAGTGAGCTTTTTTTTTTTTAAGGCCCAGGGAAGTTTTGATCCTTTGAGCACTGGGAGCCTGTGATCTGACCTGTGCTTTCACAGATGTGCCCAGCAGCTGCATGAGGAGTGTAATGGTCCTGTGATAAACACTGAAGGTCTGACCCAGAACAGGAAGGGGTGGAGAGGGGAGATGAGGGACAGAGACATCACGGAGGTGCAATCTACAGGGCCTTATTCACCTACTCCTTGGAGCTACACACACACACACACACACACACACACACACACACGCAAGAGAAACTCAGACTCGCTCCACCTCAGCCTCTTTCTGTGTCCTCAAGGGATAAGTCTACTTATAGTTCCTTAGTCTTCCCATCTGCTAAGGGGGAAAAACAAAGCCAGAATCTCATGGCTCCCAATGGGATATTGTCATATGTTACGTTAGCATCAAGAATCCTGTGAAAACGCAGACTTGCTTCACTCCCCATGCTAATAAAGATCTGTCTTCCTACCAGAAGACAGTACCATCAGACTCACATTTTCTGAGCACTGCAAGCACTGGTTGGGGTTTGAGCTATTCACTTGCTTCTGATCTGAGATTATTCTAAAAAGACTTTGCAGCTTAGGCTAATTGGGTAATTGGGATGTTTCCAGATGAAATTCGACTTGTATTTTTTAAAAAATGCTTTGAAGAACTGGTTGCCATGGCGCTGTTCTGCTGACAAGATCCTTCACTGGCTCCCACTGAGCAGCAGTAATGGGCTTCTGTTTATTCTAAGTTTTAGGTCACCCCACCTGAACGTCTTCTCCAAGGAAGCAAGGTACGAAACTGAAGGAATTAGTGGAGTCAGTCCCTTGTTCTCCTGGACCGGGGTGCATCTCAGCAGATGTGGAGACTTGTCACTGCAGGGGAGGGGAGGGCTGGTGGGGAGGGACTTCCCAGACCCCTCTCCTCTGGGCAGCTGGGAGTCAGTCGGGGAAGGAACCTCTGTACATCTGCCACAATGTAAACGGGATGGCTGCTTTGGGCTAAGAGCACTAATCCTCTCATCCTCTCATATTTGTGGGCAAATCGTTGTTTGGCAGAGAGAATTGTCTTTATTTTAAGAAATAACATGGTCTTAAAAATTAATATTTGTGTTTTCATAGTATTATTGTTCTAAATTGGAGAAAGCCTTTGTTCTAACTCAATTTTCCAACCTACTGGACAATCATTCTTACCCGTCGTCCTTTGGCTTCTTGTACCGAGCGTTTGTTATAAGAATGTGAAACATCTTCCCCAGATGCAGTATTTTTGGCTTCATTAAAAGTTTTTCTAGTTCCTCTTCAGTCATGTCAATATTTACCTTGGACAATGCTTTGTATCCTTTTGTTTATAATTCCAGAATTCTCCAAGACAAACTGATTATTCATGACTCCCTGGCCTGGATTACACTTTAAACATACCTTATGTTGACGCTTTCAGAGTTCGAGTCCCCCAAACTACTTCCTCTACTTCTCATAGATTCCGCACTTGTAACCTTCCGCACTCACTTCACACCCTGGATTTTCTTTGCCTTTCAGGGATCTTCCAAGCATGTCCATCTTGTTGAGTATGCTCTTAGAACATGGGCAGGTGAAGTTTTTCTTCCTTTCAAGGTTCCTGGATCCCTCCATCTTGCCAAGGATGCTTTTAGAATGTGGCAATTGTACCCACCTTCCTTGAATGTGCCCATTGTTTCCCCAGAGACCTGACTCTTCAACTTGCTGAATTTCTGGTTACCAAAACACAGAATGCGTGATCCCTGCCTTTGTTGTCTAAAGACTTCCATTTAAACCCCTCAGTGACTAAAAGGAGGCCTCAGTGGTCAACCAGAAACTCTAAAGCTACAGCACGTTTTTTCTTGAGAAGCCCACTTATACGGAGTCTTTCCTCCTTAACTGCTCAGCATTTTATGATTTGGTGTGCTTCCTTCAGTTTTCTGCACATGCCTTACAGTCATAGAGGATTTAAAATTTACACAGTATTTCACATTCATTATTACATTTGATCCTCATAACAAGTTGGTGAGAAAGACCCAGAAGTGACCTGCTTGAGATCACAAAGTGATGTGAGTAAACCACAGTTTTTGCCCTCAGGGATATTTATATTAATAAGCGATTTGATTTTATGTAAGTCTTTCTGTTCCTGTGAAACACTTTTTCTTGCTTTGGGGACACTTCATGTGCTGTTTTTTCTGCTTGAACAGCTCAACTTCTCCCTTTGACCAGCTCAACTCCTACCCATTTTTCAAATGTCAGCTTCGATTTTCATTTCCTCTAGAAGCATTCCCTTGTCCCCCAAGTCTGGGCAAGAGTTTCTTCCTTTGTGTGCTCACAGCACCCTTAAAAATAGATAAATAAGCTTACCATCGTATCTGTCACCTAATGAATACTTGACAAGCGTTTGCTGTTACTGTCATTCCCCATCCTATCTCTTACCTGTGCACTTTCTGTTCGCCATTGTATCCCCAGTACCCAGCCCTGAGTTGGTGCTCAATAAACGGCTGTTAAATAAATGAATGATGCCCAAGGGTTCTCACTGGATTCTTGAATTAAAGAACAGAGAGGATTCCAAGAGGGTCCAGGGAGTTTGGTGTAGTTCCAAATTCATTCTTCATAACACTATGTGTATGTTGATAACTAATGCGGTTATCTATTGCTTGTCCTGCAAAGTGTCCTTTCCCCCTTACTGTGTCTTCACCTTTTCCTTTGGGGAATTGCTCCTCTTCCCAGTTCTGGGATTGGTGTTTCTCAGATGTGTTGCCCATATCTTGGGATCAGGAGTAGGCCTTATAAGCAGAGTCTATGCTGTGACAACCCTGGCTGGTAACTGTGACTTTCGCTGAAACTCTTAGTTCAGTGAGGGTCTTGTTTTACTTTGAAGGTTGAAAGTGATAGAAACAAGCATAGCACTTCTGATTCTTTGGGAACCTGTGGAGGGATCAATGAGGCCACTGCAGAATAACCAGAGCCAAAGAGGTGGTGATAGAGTGAAGGCTGATGAAGACATCATTGAACACCTCGATTCAGCAGGATCTGACTGTGGATTTCCAAGTTTATGAACTCTAGACTTTCTTTTTGATTGCAAGGAGTTTGAGTTGTATTCTGATCAGTCATGAACAATGGACACGGTTCTGACTAATTCAATCGAAACCAAAACACTGTGGTATTTTAATTATTGACATTAGTGCTTTTTGTTCCTTTGTGGCCTTGCCTTTTGCTTTCACTTCACTCTTTAAAAGAGAAAACAGCACTTTTTTTTGCCTATCCTCCAGTGTTGGGCTGCTCCCCACAGGCCTGCAAGCCCTATACTTATCCAGCTTCAAGACTGAAGAATGAACCCAGAGTCAGCAGCAGAGACATCAGTGGTTTCCTGGATGGGGGATCTTAGCCATGTAAAGCAAGGTTCTGGAGCAACACTCCATGGTGTGTGACTGACAGTGGGCAGAACATGGTGGCCAGTCTTCTCTCCCCAGAGGGAGGGGGAAGATGTCTGCTATAGGAGGAACTGATGTCAGGTTGGCGCATCAGTTATCAGGGAGAGGGGCACACCCCTCACTGCCCCTCTGATAAGTTACGAGTGTGAGATGTTCTGATCTAAAGGTTAGAACAATCACTAGCTATGGCAGAGGTAAGTATGTAGGAAGGTCAGTGATGTGAGTAGATGTAGGTGAAGCAGGCACAGGTTTGGCAGGGGATATACAACCACCTCAGGTAGCCTGATCATACATTCCACCCCTACATATCCTGTACAACACTTAGAATCTTGCTCGTTCCCCCAACTTCTGTGATATCCCTGGGGTCGTATATGTAGAGGGACACTGCAACCATATACCACAAATACAATACAAACACCAGCAGATAAAGAGCATCAAGAGTGAGATATCTAGTAAGAACTTTCACTTGCCAGGATGTGGGCAAATTTTGGAGCCAAGCACTTACTGGGTCAAAGGAGAGGAAGTCAATGGCAGCTGCATCCCATTCAGTTTTAAGGAAAGTAAAGCTACACCTAGTTTTCCCAAACCCAGATCCACCCCCATGGGGAGGGGAAAGCCCTGGCTCTAAAATTCTGATGATCTAGGCAGGAGTCAGCAGTCACAGTACAGGTCTGCCACCCCAACATATGTTGAATGCCATTAGGGGTGGACCCATTAGGTCTTTCCAAACAAACAAAACCCAGTTAATCCCAGTAGTTGGGCATGTGTGTCTAAAGCCTATCCCATCCACACAGCATAACCAGGGGGCTCATGGGCAGTCAGTTGTATGGTAATGTTTAATGACAGGGGTCCTTCTGATGTATTGGCGTATAGGACTGGAAGATGGTGAGGGTCTTTTCCTCCATTGCCAGTCATCTCCACCTAGTCACAGCAGCTGCATCAATTTTTCATGGAAGTCCAGAGAAAGATGGCCACAGCATTTCACTGTAGATCAGCAACTAGACTCATTCCACAGTGAGGCCTGGTTGCTTTCCAGTCCTTGAGTAGACTTCCTTCACTCAGGTTAGGGATGAAATGTGAGACATCTAACAGGCACAACATGAGAGAGCTCAAGACCATGAAGTAAACTACAGGCAGAGCCTGCATTCTCAGATAGTACTACACTTGCCTGTGGCTGTTGCCCTGGTCTGCAATGCAGTTCTGACAACTCAAGTTTTTAGTAATACAGGAGCATGTCCAAAATCACATCGACAACGGCCACCTAGTTTTACCTTGGATGTCTGAACCACAGATACTCCATTGTGACTTTTAAATGCATTCTCCACCACAATGCCCAAAGCAGATGTAATTCAATGCAAGTTCAATAGGCCACATAAAAGGCCACTCTGGTGTGGTCTTAACTTGAAGTTAAGTTTAGCTTAACTAAACTTAAACTATGTACAAGTCAACATTCAAAAAACTAAGATCATGGCATCCGGTCCCATCACTTCATGGCACACAGATGGGGGAAAAATGGAAACAGTGACAGACTTTATTTTCTTGGGCTCCAAAATCACTGTGGACAATGACTGTAGCCATGAAATTCAAAAATGCTTGCTCCTTGGAAGGAAAGTTATGACCAACCTAGACAGCATATTAAAAAGCAGAGACATCACTTTGCCTACAAAGGTCCATACAGTCAAGGCTATGGTTTTTCCAGTAGTCATGTACAAGAGAGTTGGATCCTAGAGAAGGCTGAGTGCCAAGGAATTGATGCTTTTGAACTGTGGTGTTGGAGAAGACTCTTGAGAGTCCCTTGGACTATAAGGAGATCAAACCAGTCAATCCTAAAGGAAACTAATCCTGAATATTCATTGGAAAGACTGATGCTGAAGCTGAAGCTCCAATGCTTTGGCTACCTGATGCAAAGAGCTGATTCACTGGAAAAGACCTCGATGCTGGGAAAGATTGAAGGCAGGAGGAGAAGGGGACGACAGAGGATGAGATGGTTGGATGGCATCACTGACTCAATGGATATGAATTTGAGCAAACTCCAGGAGATGGTGAAGGACAAGGAAGCCTGGCGTGCTGTAGTCCATGGGCTCACAAAGAGGTGGACGTGACTGAGTGACTGACAACAAAAAATGTACAAGCCATAATGACTTCCCCATACCTCCATATGTGAAGATACTTTCCCCATCATTTTCCCTTTTGATTGCAAATCTTTCAGCAGACCAAAGTATATGTCCCTCAAAGCCAGGGTGAATTCTGCCTGCCTGCCTTGGGTCCAGGTCATGTCTGTGCTAGGTCTCCTTTATATTTGCCGAATTATCCATGCGTGGGGGAAACTGATCAGATATTATGAACAAGCTCAAAGACATACTGATGGGAAAAGACTTTGAAGGGTATGTATTTTATCAGTTAGGCTGAATTGTTACATAAGAATTGTACGTGTGCTTTCTGCAGCAAAGTGCAAGCGAGTAGTGTTATACATCATGAGTAGTTTCACTCTGACAACTTCACTAGATAATTTTCTCTTCTTCTGAACATTCAGGGCAAAAGTGTGGCTAACACAATAACTTTTATAAATTTAGACTTCAATTAATAGGACTAGACTTTAATATCTATTGAAACATGATATTTTCCCCTCTAAATTATTCTCATCTCCATCAAACATGGCCAAAGCAAGACTAACTTATTTGCAAAATAAGCCTGGCTGATTGACCACATGTTCTCCTTCAAACTGTCTATAGTGGAGCTCCTCAAAAAGAGTCTCAGACTAAATTCCCAGAAAGCCTCACAAGGCCAGGAAAGCCATGCCAACAGCCTGCCATCAGATTCTGTCTCAGTGGATTTCTCTCCTCTAGAGACTCCCCCCAAAATCGAGATTCCTGCACCTGCCAGGAAGTAGTCTTTCCCACTCACCTGACAAAGCTGCTCAGAACCCAAGAGTTTCCAACTTCTGGAGGAACTTGGCAGAAAGAAAAGAAAAATATTTCAGTTCTACCACAGGTGTAGTTTACCAAGTTGCGGGACATCAACCTAAGGGGAAGGGTTTTTCTAGAACTGGAAAACACAAATCAAAAGCAGCAATATTCTAGGGACTTCCCTGGTGGTTCAGTGGCTAAGACTCGTACTCCCAATGCAGGGGGCTCATGTTTGATCCCGTGTGCCGCAACTAAGATCCTATGCAGCCAAATAAATATTTTTTAAAATCAGCAATATTCTACACAAAAACCATAAAAACTACAACCATATTTACCAGTTTACTCAGTAATCAGTCCTTTTGCTAACTTTTTATGAAGCCATCAGGTTTTCCCCTAACATGCTTTAATTCTGTACCCAGTTCAGTGATATGATCTGAAATTTATCAGAGATCTGTACTGACAAAATGTCCTTCCTATGAAACTTCATTACGATGAAACACTTTTGCAAAAGCATCAGCGTACAACAACTGTATAAACGACAAAGGACTTTAAAAGGCACATTTAAACACCTACTTATGTGTAATCAATAAACTAACTTGGTTATAATAACCAGAATTATGGCCAATTAAATCTTGACCCTTAAAAATCTAAATCTCTGGCAAAAACCAAGAAGATAGTAATTGTGAACTATGTGCCACATCAGCATTTCCTGATCAGAAAACTTGCCCTTTATTCTTCCTCTTCTAAGGCAAAGGTAGGTAAACAGCCCCGCCCAGTAATTAATTTTCCTCTATTTTATCTTATTTGAAATGACTCAGATCATCAATGAATTCTCTTCATTTAACTTAGCTTAGTTTCAAGTTATCAAAATCTGAAGAGACTATTATAGATAGACATTCCCAAAACATTATTATTCCTATAGAGTTTTTAAATACCTCTTTCTTTTTCTCCCTTCATTCTCAGGGATCCGATGATTAAAGTTCCTGAGAGCCCAGGTAGATCATTTACATCTCAAAGGCACAAGAAGAGAAATACCAGTTCCTTCTAGGAAGCTGCTGCTGCTAAGTCGCTTCAGTTGTGTCCGACTGTGCGATCCCATAGACGGCAGCCCACCAGGCTCTGCCGTCCCTGGGATTCTCCAGGCAAGAACACTGGAGTGGGTTGTCATTTCCTTCTAGGAAGCTAGCTTCCTCTAACTGCATGTCACAATGCTGAAAGATTCCTATTGTGGCCATTTTTGAGGATTTTTTTTTTCTTCAGTTTAAACAACAGTAATATACAATAATACGAATCATTCACTCATATTTACATGCCTCACTTTCAGAGAAATAAGAATCAGCGTTTAAGTTAAACTTCACCTTCACTGTGTGTCTGTGGTTTTTCTTAATTTAAAAGGAATGGCCACAGGACTTTCCTTAGTGGTGCAGTGGCTAAGAGTATGCATTCTCAATGCAGGTGACCCAGGTTTGATCCCTGGTTGGGGAACTAGATTCTGCATGCCACAAGTTAGAAAGTTCACATGCCGCAACTAAAGATCCTGCATACCATGCAACCAAGATCCCGTGCAGCCAAACAAATGAGTAAATATTAAAAGAATTAAAAAAAAGAAAAAAAAAGAGCAGGGCCACCCCAGAGCTGTGGTCATTGCTTTATGGTTTAACCTCTTTTTTCCACTGTAATGGCAGCGGGAATCTCCACCACAGCCTCAGGGCCATGTATGAGTTCTCTGTACTCTCTTGGTGGTCCCCACTCTTCAAAGACAGCCACCATGGGGCCCCACATACTAGTGGTGGCCACATTGGGATTTCCCCCACAACTTTTGGGGTGTTCCCCTGGAACTTGTGGGCCCCACAGCTTCCCACTCTCATCCTTACTTTCCAGAGTCTGGGCGTTCACGGGAGTTTCTCAGTATCCCGGCTGCTTCCTGCTGGTCTGCAAGCCCTGGACTTGCCCAGCCTCAGGACTGAAGAAAGAACCCAGAGTCAGTGACAGAGACATCAGTGGCTTAATGGGTAGGGGGAGCTTACCTGTCTGAAGCAAGGTCCTAGAGTTTCACCCCACAGTGTGCGGCAGACACTGGGTAGGACTCAGCAAGTGGGACATGGTGGCCATCTCTGTTTCCGGTGGGAGAGGGTAGATATTGACCTCAAGTTGGCTCATTGGTTACCAGGGAAACTGGCAGCAGGGACACACATGCCCCTCATCACCCCTTTGATAAGTTAGAGGTGGAGATGTTCTGATGTAAAGATTAGAACAATTACTAGCTTGGTCTGGGGCAAGTATGGGGGAAGGTCAGTCATGGGAGCAGGTGTAAGTGAAGCAGGCACTGGTCGAGTAGCAGGTGTACAGAGAGCAAGAGAACGGCCATCTTGGATGGACTGAGCATATACCCAGTTAACCTGAAAATTCAATTAAAGGGCTTCCTCCAAACAGTACAGTTCATTGAAGTCTAACTATGCACATTATTGGAAAGGCCAGACTACATGAAACTGACATTATGAGAGCTGCATTTTGCATTGAAATAGAAACTGAAAAAGCAATGCATTTGTGCTTGGTTGTTTTGATAGGATTTTACTGATAGGAAGTTTGGAGAGAAGGGTTTACAGGGAAAATATCTAGTTTTTGGTTTACTGTCAGTGAAAATTTCCCCCAATTCTTACCCCATTGCTTTATTTACAAAGGGTAATATATTTTTGCTTTGGAACATCATTGCTGCTTTCTCTCTTGCTTACCTGGAAGCTCTTGGAATATTTAACAGTTGCAGCTATTGGGATGAGTGCTGACTTCTGCATTGGTTTTTCTTTAACTTTATCCTAGAATTAATGAGGACAACAAACGGCTGTGCCGATTAACCCATTCTGCTTCGTGACACACTCTGGCAATTGGCAGATGGTCTATCTTGCAGAGGATTGCAGAGGAATGAGAAGAATGCTGGTAGGAGAATGGGTCCTACTTATTTGAAGCCAGTTTCTTCCATTTTTCTCCTGGTATTTAGTGTCTTGTCTCCTAATATTTTTCTTCACTCTTAATTGGATGGGTGGCTTTCCTTTGCCTATGTGTGTTTTCCCACTTGGTTCAACTTCTCTTCCAATTCCAACATTTTCATTCCTTGCCACTGAAAACTTTGTTCAAACAATCCTTGGGTGAGTGTCTGGGGGTGTTATTCCACAAGAAGCCTACAGCTTGATTCAATCTCTGGATAAAATTACAACCGGAAAAACAGCAAAGTGAACAAAAGGAGACAAGAGGTGCTGAGTGACAAAGGCAATCTTGTCACAGGGGTATTATCCCAACCACTGTGAGCCTGGATGCAGGGCACGTGCCTGTGCTGAGATGTGCCTGGTGCTGTTTTGTCTTTATTACCATGCCTTGAATGCAATTACCTGTTGGATATTTTGTTTTTCTCTTTGAACATATTAACCTGTGTTCTAGGCCTTGGAGTGTAAGAAACATACTTGTGAGTGTCTAGGAATCCAGATACTGGTTTTTTTTTTTTTTTTTTTTTTTGCTTTAAAATGTGCTTTAAATTTCTTTAAAGGAAAAAAACCCTCCACTTGCTGCTAAGGAAAAAAACAACAGTCCCTTTTCCCAAATTCCTGTTGGAGAGCTAATAGCCCTAGAAACTGGTGTGGGTATCTCTATGGCTATTTGGTTATTTTCGCTCAGAATTTTGCCCTTGAGTTTGATATTCTCTATTTCAAGTTTTCTACTCTTTTAGCAGATTTCAAGTATCTGATACAGTGTTGTTAACTATAGTCACCACACGTGCCTTAGATCCCCAGAACTTACCCCTCTTATAAGTGAAAGTTTGTACACTTTGACCAACATTTCCCCAGTCTTCAGGTCTTGGCAATCACCACTCTCCTCTCTGGTTTCATGAGCCTGACTTTTTTATATTCCACATATAAGTGAGATCATATTTGTTTTTTGTGTCTTGTTTATTTCACATAACATAGTATTCTCCAGTTTCATCCATGTGGTCACAAATGGCAGGATTTCCCTCCTTTTCATGGTTGAATAATATTCATTGCCTATCTATCTATCTATCTATCTATGTCACATTTTCTTTGATGGACACTCAGGTTGTTCCCATATCTTGGCTATTGTGAATACTATTGCAGTGAACATGGGAGGGAAGATAGCCCTAGGTTACGGATGTTATTTCTTTTGGATATATACCCAGAGTGGGATTGCTTGATTAAGAGAGACTTTATTCTATAGGAGTTGTTTTTGATGGTCTCAAGATGGAAAACTACTCATATCAAAGGCTCTGAGATACTTCAGCCACTTTTGCAACTGGCTCCCAGAGATTGTTCTTTTTACTTTTTGGTGTCTTAAAAAAGTTAATTTGTTTTTAATTGGAGGATAATTGCTTTACCGTGTTGTGTTGGTTTCTGCCATACATCAACATTAATCAGTCATAGATATTCACATGCCCCTCCCTCTTGAACTTCCCTCCCACCTCCCACCCCATCGCACCCCTCTAGGCTGTCACAGAGCACCAGGCCAAGCTCCCGGTGGCACTATATGGCAACTTCCCACCAGCTATCTGTTTTACATATGGTAATGCATATATTTCAAGGCTACTGTCTCAATTCATCCCACTCTCTCCTTTCCCCACTGTGTCCCTAAGTCTGTTCCCAGAGAATGTTCTTGAAATCCTAACGCCACAAGGAAAGGCTGTACTTGCTGGTAGGGAAACAAGCCTTAAGGGAGATTGTCAGCGTTTCCTTACACCTTAAAGACTCTGGAACTGTGTGACACTGAGGGTCACTTCCAGTTCTGATATTATCCAAGAATGTGGTAGTTCCTTTTTCTACTGACACAACCCTCCCAGCTTTTGGCTGAGTGTCTTCCATGACAAGGAACGCACTCCTTGAGTAAAGCATTTCTGTAATTGTGAAGATTATCTCCCCACTCCCTGGAACCCCCATGCAGCCTCTCTTCTAGAGCAAAAGGGACTCATCAAATCTCTATTCACAAGACAGATCTTCAGTGCTGCCACCTCTTCTCTAAGTCATTCTTTTGGGAGCTAAACATCTATAGGGTGTTAACTGCTGCCCAGGCGTGGACCACTCTTGACCACTCTTGTCTGTAGAAACTCCAACTAGTCAGTCTGTATTAGAAACCAGTGTGAAGAACTGAGGATGCTCAAGTGATAGAATTGCATATCCACACTGACAGGGCTATGGTATCCTCGGTGTGGTCTAACCAGTGCAGACTGGGCTGGGGCTAAGGAATCCCTTTCTGGAGGCGTTTCATGTTATTGTTCAGAGAAGAAACATCTGCCTCTAAATACCAAAGTAATCCACGCTCATAGGCAGCACCTAAGATTTGACATTTCTGCTGGGATATACAGAGAACCATGTGAATTCAAATTTATTCAAAATCCAAACTGTGATTTCTAAACTGACAAATCCTTTGGTTCCTCATCTTGACTTTGCTATTTCTGAGAGTAGGACCCAAATTTTTCCATGTCTTTCTGACTTCCTTTTCCCCACCATATTCTTACAAATGGATACCATTTCTCCTCCACGCGCCCTAGTACCTTGGCCTGAGTTCCTTTCCTAAGTGCAACCTACTTTTCAGCTGATACTGGGAGTGTGCAAAACGGACGGCATTCCTGTACTAGTTTACACAATCAGATCTTCTTCAAAGGTCACATGGAGGAGAGGGCTGAGACCAAAAAAAAAAAAAACAAAAACCAAAAAACTCTTAGGCAGTGCTAATCTGCATTTTCTTAAGACATATATGCAAGAGGGCTAAGGTACACATGACAGGAAGTAGAGAATAAACCTATTCAACTTCTTAAAGAGCCTCATGTAGAAAGAGCCACAAGAGGAACACATTCCCAAACTGAGTAATCATCTACAAATAGTTAAAACATAAGTTCCTCCAGCCTCGGCTGCAGGAGTAGGGCAGAGGTCCTGGTTGAGAACTTTGATTTCCCACAGATTGTTTGAGTCTTAAATGAAGTTTGGAAAGGTTCCCTGACATCAAAGGCTGTTCCTTTTGGCTAATCAATTGAGTCTGCTTGCCTGTCCTCCCCTGAGCCCCCCACGACTGGCAATATATGTCAGAGTCTCCCTTTTGCCAGCAATTTGGAGGCTTGTGATAATAATACATCCTTTTTCTAAGTAAGGGAAAGGGTGGTCCTGGGGAATGTGAAGGCAGCGGAGAAGAGCAATGATTGACTCCTCCCTGAAAAAACAGACAAAGTCTGATCAACCCCTATCTGAATATCATCTACATAATTTGAAAATAACACACTGAAGGGAACAGGCCCAACCCTACTATCCTGCTCACATTTACATCTGGAACAGCTGCCAGGGCCTCTTGGAGTCGATTTTGTTCAGTTCTGCAGTGCTGACTTGAAACCCAGGCAGAAAATGAAAGTGAGCAAATTTACCTCTGGCATTCAAAGAAATGCTTTTGGTCAAAGTGAGTATTTCTGACCATGACTCATTTTCAAAAGAAGCATTGAATTCGCTTTGTCATCTTTGCCTGGATCGGGCTCAGTCGGCCCTTTTATGATTTTTAAAATATCCTATACAGCCAGGATGGCATTTATTAGGCTACAGCTATTCAGTATTGCATTTCAATATATAAAAGTCACTGTTCAATTGAATATTGAGTTTTCTAAGGAAGTAAACCTACAGAAAAGAAATTTGCAAGAATCTAAAATAAATGAGCTTAACGAAGATCAAACTGCCCTTTTGGCTGTTTCAAAGATCAAAAGATCTCTCTTTTATAGAAATCAGGAGCGGTTTGAATAGCCTCTTTCCTCTACTGCAAAGCCCCGTTTTTTCACTATCACTGATAGCTTGGGACTGCACCATAAGGGTACCAGAGGCCCTGGGGAGGAGGGAAGATGGTTTCATTACCCCCAAAGCATCCAGGACTTTGGCGTCTGAAATAGCAGTTTTGTCATTTAATTTAGTCCTGAGCCCAGTAGAGTGACAAAATGAAAATCTGTCCTCAGCTCCTGCAGGAGGGGGTGAGGGTAGTCTTAAAGGACATGAGAGGGTCTTTTGACAATTATTTTCAAAGCCTGTGAGTATCTTTGTCTCTGTCTTCCAGAGAGGCTGGATTATATTGGATTACACGGCAGAAAGTTATCTTTGGGTTCACACTGCCCTCTGTTCTGCAAAACTTTGGGAACTTGTCTAATCTCCCTAAGTCTCTATTGCTTCATGTGTAAAGTGGGGATAATAATATCCCAGAGGCCTAAGCTCTGTCCTACCTCAGGGCCTTTGCTCATGCTGTTCCTTCAACCTAACTTGTGCTCAGCCTCTAGGATTCAGCAGGAATGGCTTTTCTTCTGGGAAGTGTTTCATGAACTTGCAGGCCAAGAAATGCCACCCATACTCCCATCAGACACTGTGCTATGGTTTTCCTTTGTAACGGTTACCTCAGTTGTAATGGAGAACATTGTGAATACTGGTGTCATATCTGGCTCCCTCTATAAGGGGTTAGGGAACCTAACTTATTCACCTGTGAAAGTGTTAGCCACTTAGTCGTGTCCAACTCTTTGTGACCCCGTGGACTGTAACCCACCAGGCTCCTCTCTCCATGGGATTTCCCAGGCATGAATGCTAGAGTGGGTTGCCATTCCCTTCTCCAGCGGATCTTCCTGATTTGGGGATCAAACGTGGGTCTCCTGCATCACAGGCAAATTCTTTACCATCTGAGCCACCAGGGACCCCCCTATTCACTCATGTCTACAACTGAAACAGAAGCACAAACAAAACGTTTGTTGAGTGAATGAAATGAATGGAGATAGAGCAATCAAAAACCAGCAGTTCCTGTTATTCCCCTGTACTGTGGCATTCTGGGGGTCGGGGGGAGCCTCACCTCTCCACAAGTGTTGAGGTGGAGCCTCAGTGGAGTAGCTCATCCAAGAACGTCTGTGGTTGTGCAGACAGACATCATCGATCATCTCTCCAGCCAAATGCCTCCTTTATCTGCTTGTTTGTCTCCTCTCTGAGAGCATTAGCACCCTTGTTCATCCCCTTATGATGCAGGTTTTCTCCTTCCTGGGATGAGTCTTCTGATTTCACAAAGAGCTCTCGAGGACGGGTCTGCAGTGAGAGGCAAGCAACTGGGTGATGATCCTGGTGCTTCCAGCCTGGATTAGAGAGTTGAGTGGGAGTTGGGGGAGTTGGAGACATCAGTCCAGTGAGCCTTATTAGTTAGATCAGTTGACACTTTTAAACAGCGCTACCACCATTACCATCTCCATCATCATTAACAGCTAAAAGCTTTTTTACAGTTAAAAAAACTGTTGTGTCCCCATCTAGGGAAAAAAAAAAAATCCCATCAATACTATCAGCCATGTATGGTTGGAAATTCACCATTAGAATTTTTTTTTTTCTTGGGTTAAGCAAATACCCACAAAGTTACTTTTATTGGTTATTAACTACTGATTGTAAAATTAGTTTATCAACTCATTTCATCTGTGAAGATGGTGGTGGGGAGCAAGCATTAAAGGTTTTGGTTGTTTATGCAGGCAGGAAGTGTCTCTGTCAGAGTTTATTTGTAGGTAACAGGATTCAGTCTATTAAAAAAAAAATCAAACATGGATCCCATGCCAGAAATGAGGAGCTTACAGAAATCCCTAGAAGAGTTGGAGGAAGAAGCTTTCAGCAGAATTTCCAGAAGTCACACAGTTCAGAACTGACCCACTAAGACTGCGGCCGCCTCTGCCATATGATCTAGTTGGTGAAGAAGGAAGCCACATCTACAACTGCTGGTCTCATCCCTCACTACACCTACCCCAATACGCGCCAGCCAAGCGGCCCATGACTTGCCTCTCAGGTGCCTCAGTGTTAGGGTGTGGGTCCACACGCCTCTGCCCTGTGCTGGCGAGCAGACGTGCTAGCTGCAGCCTCCACCTTGACATCTGCTTTCAGCTTCGCAATGTCCTATGGGCAGGGTCTGCATGGCTGAAGTCAGGCTACATGTTGAACCTAAGCTGCAGAGCACCCTGGAAAATGAGACCATTTGGCTTGTCACCCTCAGCAAAGCCAAACAGTGGCTCTGAAGGGGTTGGGATGGGTGAGTGTGAACCAATCTGTAGGCTACATGGTGGGGGCTGGCGGCGGAGGCGGGGCGGAGGGTAGTCAAGGCAGGAGAGCATTTTTGTGAGAGAAAGGAAGAAGGGGCTGAAAATAACCTTGACTGACCTTGGCACTGTGCTTAGAGCTGGTGGTCATTATTTAGAGGAGGCATCTTAGGAATGCCATATGAGGGAGACATCTGGGTTTTCTTTGGGAGGTGGTTTTGAGGTCTTCATGTGAATTATCTTGAGTAAATAAATAGCCTCCTTCTCCTGTGCCCCTGACATTCATGGAGGGTATTCTAGTGCCTTCCTTACCAAAAGAGAAAATGTGTTCAGACTCACCTGCAACTGGGTGGCCTTTCTTCAGGCTGATGTCCACCGGGCTGAGAAAACACTCTCATGACAGTTGCTGAAAAGCTGCTGGGTGCACCCCAAAAGCTTTAGGTGTACCCCATTCAAGGAGTGGGTGGCACTTCTGTCTTCCCAATAAATCACTATTTCCCTGATGAGGAGACCCCAAATGTGGGCTCAGAATTGTTCATTTTGGATGAGGCATGGAAATCCCTCTGGGTTTTTGGACAGGCAGTCAGTGGTGCTATCCTGCCATCTTCTTTTTAACATTCAATCCAGCGAACACCTTAAGCTTTTATAAACATCTTCTTTTAATAGCATTGACTCCAAGCTAATAAGGCAACTAGCGAATCAAGTGACGGTGAATTTCTCATTAACAATTTATGTAACTTTGTTGAAGAGACCAATTCCAACTTCTGCTAATTGAGTTTGTAAGAAAAAGAAGGGTCCATTTTAGTACCACCCTCAGGACCTTAGTCACACTCTGGGAAAGGTAAAGTAACTCTTATTAGCAGACTAAGAAGTAAAAATCTAGGATGGAATGGAAGATTCCAGAACATGGTTAGAGCCCCAAAATTTCAACAGGATTGTAAAGCAGAGGCACCGACTGGCATTTCACAGTGTTTTGAATTTTATTGGCCAGAGGAAGGGCCCTTTGACTTGAAGCTAAAACCTCGTGTAAGGCTTTGAAGATGCTAGCTTTAGGATGTGGGTGATGTGTTCAGTTTCTCCCCCTTTATTTAAGATCCTTCTGGGGAATGTAGCAGAATGTGCTGGGTAGACCTGCAAGAGGACTTACCCTTTTCAGATGATCCAAAGCCTTTCCCTCTGGCTCCAGGAGGCGGCTGTAATTCAGGAGTTTCATAACGAAGGGCTGAGCGAGACTTCCTAAAGTGACAGCCCTGTGGGCAGAGGGACATGTGGTGTGTTTGAGATCGGCCAGTGATTGAATTTGAAGAGATTTAATAATTCTTCTTGAAATTCTCGGCTTTACCCTCAGACGTTCCTCTGGAAGCCTGATTAAATGCGTATTATTTCTTCTTAAGTGATTTTGCAGGTCATTTATTTTGGATTTATGAGCATCAACACATTTTAAAAGGTATTAGTGGGCTCTGCTGCTGGATACTTGTTCTCTAAATCATTAACTTTACTCTCTATCAGCATCAGATAATAAGAAATCTTTCAAATATCACCATGTCTTTTCTTATGTATTCATTCAGGCAACGAATATTTTTTAAACACCTTTTGTTTGCTAAGTTCTAGAAGTACTCCAAAGAACAAGACATTCAAGGTCTTCCTCTCACTACAGTGTAGAAATTTAAGTAAAAATTTGGTAAAATCTATATTATTGTGAAATCAGGAGGAATGAATTTGAATTAGTCTTCCTTTCCCATTCAATAAAAATCAAGGTCAAATGGAGAGATGCAAATAGGTTATGGTTCCTTTGTGGTTTCTTGGTGTGCGGGAACATTTAAAGTAGGAAGATGAGGTGAGTGGGGTGAAAAATCACTGCTCTTCCTCTCATCACCTTCTCCCAAGGTACCTGTCCCATAGAATTTGATATTGTCGAGTTGTTCTAAGTCTGTAGCTCCAAAAGAGAAAACATCCCCCGTGCTGGCAGAAATCTCTATACTACCTGTCTGGGGAGGCACACCTCAACTCCTGCACTGCGTACGATTATCTTCTCTTTGTGTCCCATTTTCAGGGCTGGAATGTAAGGTGCTAGGACCAAGGTGGAGTGGGTTAAGAGAGTACGATTAAGTAAATCATTTCAGTCATGATGGAGAAGAAAACTCAAAAGGCCCAACCAAGCCAGGTAACTGGGATTATCAGGAGAGGTGAAACAAACACAGCAAAAAATGCTAGTCACCAGGTCAGGAACAATTAGATCAAGGTGAGGGCTTGGAAAGGAGGCCGTGAGACACACTGGATTGCAGGATGTTGTTTTTCTGTTTATCTGAAGCCATGTTTTCAAGTGCCACAGGTAAGGCCTTGTCAGCTTAAAAGCCCTTGGTGCTGCAAAGATGGAGCTCCCCCCAGAAGTGTCCACTGTGCAATGGGAGGAAAGCTGGCCTCAGAGAAGCCTGGTTGCTTCGCCCATGGCTTGGGGGAAACCTGGATGAAGAAGGATGTGGGAGAAGAGCCGAGGATACCACTACCTTCTCAGGAGAACACGGTGGTTAATTCAAGAAACAAGGAGTTCAGCAGCATCCCTAAAGCTAAGTCTTTGCCAAGTACTTTCCCATCCATCTCACCAGTTCTTCCAGAGGCCCTGGATATGCATGAGTAGCTGCAGGGAGGATGGCTGTCCTCACTTGACAGATGATGAAACTGAAACCAGCGAAAACAAGTGAGTTTAAAGTCGCATGGGGACTGTGGTACATGGGTTTGATACCTGGTCTGGAAGGTTCCACATGCCGTGAGGCAACTAAGCCTGTATGTCGCAACTCATGCTTACTGAGGGAAGCCACCGCGTGCTGCAACTGTAGAAAACCCACATGCAGCAGCAAAGATTTGGTGCAGCCAAAAATAAGTAAATAAATTTTAAAAAAGTCACATGACTGTGTAGGGTCAGACCTAAAGCTCAAGTCCAGATCTTCTGATTTTAGCTGCAATTCTCTTTCCAGTACAATTTACATAGTATTCAAATGTTATGTAAAAATTAGCAATCATGAAATACAGCAATATAAACGTACTGATCCACTGAAACCTGGGATTGTAGCCAAGTCTCTGATTCCTTTGGAGACCTTGGCAGTCCCCTGGCCATCTCCTTTTTTATCTTTTTGGCTTTGATTGGCACCGGAGGAAATGTGTGTCTGAGCATTTACTACATAACACAGAGACTGGCATTCTATGTGTGGCCAGTCCCCTGGCCATCTCCTTTTTTATCTTTTTGGCTTTGATTGGCACCGGAGGAAATGTGTGTCTGAGCATTTACTACATAACACAGAGACTGGCATTCTATGTGTGGCCACGGTCCTCTGGATAATGACGATCCTGGAGTACCAGGGAACACTTTATTCAGTAAGATTTTACTCATTTGCTTATTCAGCTGCTGAATTATCTTCCAGGAGTAAATCAGAAGGTTTTACCATTCTATTTGCTTGCTTTAGTTGGGAAATCTGAGGGAAATGAATCCAATTCACTCTTTACATTTCTAATTAAAATGTTTTACATTTCAAGCTTTTTGACAGAAAAAAAAGGAGATAAGAAACATTGTGTACAAGGCAGCTTTGAGAAGACACAATCCATGTGACTGCTTTGAGCAAGAAGGGTTAAAAAAGGCAACAACAAAAAACCTGCTCATTTTTGCTTGCTTAAAAAAAAAAAAAACACCTCAAACCATCTCCAAATGTAGCTTAATCCATTTTCAGACTCTATACATTATGCATCAAGATTTTGTACAAAAGGAGATTGAGAGAAGTGTTTGCATGAAACCACTTCAGTGGATTAAATTTGTAGTTCAGCATATTAGACTAGAAAAGTAGACAGGACATTTTGAGAACCCTGCCTCCTTCCCGTATATGCAAAGTTCATACTTCAGATAAATACATTTTAAAGAATGGGTGGATTCTGGCAGCTGACTTAAAAAAAAAATAGGAAAGGATTGGGTCTTCCTTCCACTTAGCTTAGCAATGGCTGCAGAATCTTGAAGAACAGAAAGCATCATTGGGAAGGTTGATCTAAGCAGTTCTGCGGTGCTTGAGGTTCTTTCAGGTAAAGCCACCCTGTCCAAGGTGGGAAAACTAGTGTGAAGAGGCATTCCCAGTATAACGAGCTCATACAGGTACCTCTGCAATGATTGCAACACCCCCTCGCCCCCAGCTTCATTTCAAAACAGACCTACTGCTAAGGTTGAACATCAAAGCTCAGAATCAGTCATGTAGATGTCTTCACCTCATGGAAGTCAAACATCATTGACACCACATCTGGATGTCTGGAGGGCCACCGCCATTATTACTTCATTAACTAATGGATTTGGGGGCTCTTGGAAACTCAGTATCTATTTACCCTTAGCCCAGAGTACACATGCCACCGGAGGAACACACTTCACCGCCCTAAGGTAAAAGTCTGGAGCATCCCCAAACTAACCCATTTCTGGGCTGTGAATGATGGGAGGTCCTAGGGTTGATAGGTGATGGCTGGCCATGAGGCATCATTACTGTTATAAACCATGGGCTGTCCAAGCAATCTAAACAGTCTCTGAGAGTTTCCATAGTAACTTTTATTTTTTTAAGTGTTGAAAATTTCCTAGCGGCATGGCTGGTTGCCTGGGCTACAGTGTTGTGTTGACAGCTCTGGTCCCTCTCCTGGCAGCTGAAGATTAGGACAGTGACCAATGAGAGAGTAGCGTTCTCTGAAGTTTCCGTCAGGCCAGTGATTCATTTTGAGACCCACATTTTATGAATGCTGTGAATTCAATGCAATGTAGCTGTTGAGGTGTCTACATTCAAATTGGATTCCATTAACTTTATGGTGTGATTAAATGTCTGAATCATGAGGACTTAGGGTTGGATTTATGTGCCTTCTGAAAGCACTTTAGAAGACTGGCAGCTTCAGTGACTGTAATTTGATTCATTGGATTAGGAGAACAAAACCTAAAAAGATATCAGCTGAAATATAACTTGGATCTGAGAACCCAAACTTGAGAGTTGAGGTGGACACTCACTCTCAGATGTGCAGAGTGGAGCACTATTCTGCATGCATAATTTTTCCTTCAGAATACTTTATTTTTGACATTAGAAGGGATTTGGTGGTCTGCCATTAGGGTGTTTTGCAACTTAAAGTACCTGGTCATTAATTGTGGTGCTTGTTAAAAATGCCAGTTTCCAAGTCTGGCCTTCCGACTCTGCAGGGCTGGAGTGGGGTGCAGGAATTACAGACTTCCTTGGGAGAAAGCGATTTAATCCTCCTGCTTTTGGAGAAGTGATGTGTCTCACTTATGGCCTGAATCACAGCTAGTGGTAAGAGAGCAAGACCCCAAATTATATCTCTTTCCATTTTTCTTCAGGGATGTTTTATTAACTACTTAGTTCACACTCATTCAGATATGTATTTATGACATGGAAATTGTCAGATTTGAAAGCCATATGCACCACATTAGAAACATCAGAGAAAAACATGGAATGGCAGAGAAAGAGAACTTTGATATCTAAAAATTTAAAGAACTCCTGAGGTGTTAAATGGGAGCTGCACAATGCTTCTTCACGTATTTGAGTCAGTTTCAGGCAGTTCCTGACAGTCATGTATAAAATACTTTCATTTCTGCCTTTCTCTTTATGGATTTCTTCAGCTTCACATACCCTACAAATACACAGCTTCTGGAAATTCTAGAACAGATGGAATTAAAAACTTCATTATTGCTGTTTGTACTTGCTGTTTAATTTTTTTAACTTATGAATTATATTTTCAGATTCTTTGTAATTTCCTGTTGAGTGGTCAGCATTTGTATTGCTTTTAAAGAGCTGTTTATATATTAAAGTTATTAACTCCAAATCTGTCATACATATTGCTGAAGGGTTTTTTTTTCTCCCCTATTTTTATTAATGGTAAATTTTCTTTCACATGAAGCAGTTCAGAATTCTCCTGTAGTTAAAATTTTTCTTCTTACCTGTTCTTGTCTTTGTAATGTTACTTCATTTCTTTAATTTGTTAAGCCCTCTCTATCATGAGATCAGGAAGAGTCATTCACACTTTCTTCTAGTTGTTTTGTAGTTTTAATATTTGCATTTAATGCTTTAACTCATTGCTATACTCTGTAACATGTAACATATAAAACACAGATAACATATAAATATTTTTCCTTAATTATCTCAGCATCATTTCTTATAGATTTCTTTACTTTCCAATTGGTTTTTCAAGCATGTCATAAGAATTCTTTATTCCATACTGAGATACTGTGCTAAATATTTTTAATGAATTTAAAAATTTAATGACTACAGATTTCATTTGATCTTCATAATAAAATTCTAGTATAATTATTTTTATCCCCATTTTACAGGTGAGTGAACTGAGGCCTAGATACCTTATACTACTTATCTACAAAAGGCAGATCTAAGAGGGGATCTCAGGATTAAGTGCTTCCAAATTCTTAGATTTAGTCACCCATGTAAATTTCACCATAAAACAAATTCCTACAGTTACAGCTATTTTGGGATTCTTTATTGTTTTACTAACTTGGCAGCTGTGTGCTGTGCTTAGTTGGTCAGTCGTGTCTGACTCTTTGTGACCCCATGGACTGTAGTCTGCCAGGCTCCTCTGTCTATGGGGATTCTCCAGGTAAGAATATTGGAGTGGGTTGCCATGACCTCCTCCAGGGATCTTCCTGACCCAGGGATCAAACCAGGTCTCCCACATTGCAGGCAGATTCTTTACCGTCTGAGCCACCAGGGAAGCCCAATTTGGCAGCTAGTTTTGCGCCATGAGGGAAGCCCAACTAATATCACACTTTTAAGCATTTCAGCTTTCAGAAATACTTACAAGTATTTCAGAAAACCATCTTCTGGACTTCCCCGGTGGTCCAGTGTTTAAGAATCTGCCTGACAATGCAGCAGACATGGGTTCGGTCCCTGAGCTGGGAAGATTTCTCATGCCACAGGGCAACGAAGCCCATGTACCACAACCACTGAGCCTGTGCCCTAGGGCTTGTAAGGCACAACTGCATTCACCGCAACTACTCAAGATGTGTGCCTAGGGACTGTGTGAAACAAGAGAAGCCCCACAGTAAGCCCGAACACCCAAATGAAGAGTAGTGCCTGTTGGCCACAGCTAGAGAAACCCACGTGCAGCAATCAAGACCCAGTGCTGCCATCAGTAAATAAATAATATTTTTTTTTTAAAAATTATTATTTCTTTTTAAAAAAGAAAGCCATTTTCTCTTGTTACTGAAGGTGTATTCATGTTGGCCTCAGACTAACATCAGTAAATACAAATGCTGAGATTTTCAGTGGAATTACATGTAAAAATGACATCTTTATAGTATTTAAATTTTGCATCAAGCAAAATATCCTTTAGAACAGTTTATTTTTCTTCTGTAGGTCCTTTACATTTCCTATTTTCACTTTAAATATTTTGAATGCTTTTTAACTGTTGTAACAGATTTTTTCCCATTATATTTTCTAACCATTATTAATTTGTAGAAAATCTATTTTTTTAGTCTTTATATTTTATCTTTCTTTTTTGAATAGAATTCCTTCTGAGTTTTTAATGTAGATAACATTATAATCTACAAATAATCATTTTAGCTTTATGATAACTGTACTTTTAATCTCCTTATGTTGTCTTATTCCAGGGGTAGGAAAAGTGAAATATCATTGGTGAAAACAGCCAGCCTATGTACCTGTGTCCTTTTCCTCTTCCTTCTATAAAACATTCATGAAGGACTTCTCTGTGCCAGGCACTGTCCTAGACCTTGCAGGTAGAGCACAGAACAAGACAGAAACAGCACCTGCCCTCCTACAGCTGTATCCTGGGCTGGGAGACACACATCTAGCAGGTAATTATTAGTAATTCATTAATTGCAACCCTTATCTCATTTTTGACTTTAATGGGAATGCACCTAGTGTTTCAGTCCAAGTCAATGTGAGATCTTTAACATGCTATGTCCTTCTAAGGCAAGGTTCTAGTTTTTTAAAGTCAGGGATGTCCCTGGGGTTTTAAGAAAAGGCTTCTCAATGTTGCCTTTAAAAAAAAAAAAACAACCCCCAAAACTATTGTCAATCCATCCATTTTATAAACAATAAACTCAAAGCTCAGAGGGCTAATGGAGCATGCCCGACATCCTGCAGGGTTTTTTTTGTGTGTGTGACCGTATCCCCCATGGAACTCACCTTCTAGAACTCATCTCGGTACCATCAGGGCAATGCGCCTATTCACCCACAGTTTTGATCCCCAGGTTAGGAAGATCCCCTGGAGAAGGAATCAGCAACTGGCTCCAATATTCTTGCTTAGAGAATTCCATGAACAGAGGAGCCTGGAGGGCTACAGTTTATGGGGTGGCAAAGAGTTGGACATTCCTGAGCTACTGAGCACACAAGCACCTGTCAATATATCCAACTTAGACTGAGAACTTTTTCAGAACAGGAGCCGTTTCTTGGAAGCATTCTGTGCTTCCATGGGTTGGAACAGTACCTGCCACTTTCTAGTGGTCGCTGCAGTAAAGACTCCCTACTTGCCCCAGAGAGGGCAAGGAAAAGGGCACCCAAGCTTCTGGAGTTGGTCCAGAAGCTGGCAAAGGGCAAGGACACTGAAGGCTAGACTGTAGCATCAACCTATCAGAAGTGATATTTACTTCTTATTAGTTAAAAAAGTTAACATGGAATTTATGGAAAATATAGAAAAAAATTTTAAAATCACCTGCAACCTTACCATCAACAGATAACTTCCACTTTATTTGAATGCTTTATCTTTGCATATTATTTTTTCCCTACAAAACACTTATCATATTGAGTGATAGGTTTTTCCTCTAATATCTTGAACAATTTCCCAAGTCTACAATTATGTCAGCTTTTTGTTTGTTTTGTCTCATCAGTTGAGGCCTGGCCCTTGAGTTTCCCTTTGCAGTGCTCCAGTGATTCATCTGTCTATTCATTTTGAAAGAGTTCTAACAAATAAAGGAGCCTATGAGGACACCTTGAATAAAGACGCTTAACTGAATCTAAAATGGCCACACTTGGTTGAATGAATGATGACCTTGTCATCAAAATTTCAGCAGAAAGGAAATGGTACTAATAATTCAACAAGAGTCTAGCACCTTAAGAGCTGAATAGGTTTGGTTTCAAAAAATTTCTAGCTATTTTTCATAGACATGTTGGAATGCAATAGCTTCTTCTGTGGCAAACATTTAAAATACCACACCCACACAGAGAGATAATAATCAGCACTAGCAGCATAATCTTTGAAAAGGAGGAAAAAAATAAGTCTTATCTATCTGTCTACCTACCTACCTATCCATCTAAATTTGGAATTGAAGAATGCTGAGAATGCTAGGACATTCCAAGGTATAAAATATGGAAAAAAACACCATCACAAAAAACATTATGGAGGAAAGATCATTGCTGGAGTAGAAATGGCAGGGACCTGCCCAACAGCCATTGTATGTTTTTTCCCTCTTGAAAGGAAATTCCAATTTTGTTCAGTTACTGGCTGACCATGTGTTTCAGGCCCGCTCTCCCGCCCCTGCTGGTGAATCCTGACTCATTGAAGTTAATTCTTTTTTTTTTTTTTTTTACTTTTAGAATGATCATATTTTGATATTTTTCTATAGTGTGCTAGTGTTTCCAGTTAAATATGCTTGCTTTTGGGTTTTCAGATAAACCTGCAAAGTTAATTCTTATCATTCTACTTCCCTTACCAGTATCCGGTTTAGAATTGATCATGTGATACAACTCTGGCTGAAGGGACACAGGAGAAACTCTCCCAGGAGGCTTTGGGCAAAGTTTTTCTTCTTCTTAAAATGAAACATAAGTGAAGAAAAAACCTGTGAGCATGTAGTTGTCATCTTGGGATTAGTGGCGGACAACTCAGGACAGTAGCCAAGGTGCTGAAGGGGACGCTGCAGGCAGAAATGATCTGGGTCCTCCATGATGTCACTGAGGCTCCCCACCTATGAGCTTCTTTCTTGTAAGATTATGTAGTATATTTTCATAATTGTTTAAGCCATTTTGAATTTAAGATTTTATTGCTTTGTAGCCACAAGCATTCTGAGTGGCACAGGTGGTCACCAATAGCTAGTAAACAAGTGGTGATAGAACATGTTTGAGGGAGAGAATAACTAAATTCTATTTCCAACTCTGTCTATGATCTGACTGTGCTGCTTATTTTTACCTATGGACTGTCTACTACCCAAATCAGAAAATAATGCTTCTGAAATACATATTAATCTTTAGAATTGGATATAGTTAACATCAAGGAGCAACATACCAGTATTTGCTCTAGTAAGGGCTTTAGCTAGGTTCAGGAGTAGGAATCTAGTAAATACTTTTCAGTGAATCAAGGAGTTGAGGAAATAACCTTGGCTTAAGGGAGAAACTATTAGCAAATTAATAATCTAGAGTCTTGTTTATACTTATTATATTAGAGATATCCCAAGCCATCCATAGACATTTAAAAAATTACTAGCCTGACTTAAAGTAGGAAGTATTGAAGGTGTGGCCTCTCAAGAGTTTCCTGAGTGTGCAGTTCATCATGCTCGAGAGGCTCAGTCAATTATTTCATAGAAAGTCTGTTTAGGAGGGACTGCGGGCTTATATAAGCTAAGAAGTAATTACTTTATGCAATAAAACTATAAGCAGGTCCCTGGTTAATGAATTTGCTGGTTGTTCTCCCAATTTATAGACATTGACCCATATGAGGTACACTGCATATGCATAAGCACAGAGAGACATATTCATTAGTTAATTAGGGCAGGTCAAATTCCATTAACAGAGAGACTCAAGAGTGAAGTCACTCTCAGAAACGGAAGTTTCTTTCTACTTCATGTGACAGTCTGGATGTGTGATCTCGGTTGGTAAGTTTCACCTGTTTTGTGTACGAACCCAGGCAGACAGCTGCTTTGTCACCTTCCAGCCATCACTGTCTCACTGCCATCCAGCCAGCAGAGAGGGGAGGGGAAGAATATGGACGAGGTGTGGTCTGGTCTTGAGTGATACTCTTCAAGGAGCACAATGCACTTGTGTTCACATTCTGCTGGCTGGAACCCGGTCCCATTGTCATACCTCACTGCAAAGGGATCAGAAAAAATGGAGACTAGCCATGTGCTTAGGAAAAATAGGAGAAGGGGTTTGCTGGACACCTTCTGACACATATGTGGAGTCACAAAAAGAGGGCCAGGAACCTCATCCTCCCTAGTCCCTTCTCCCCACTGCAGTTAGAGTCCTAGCTGCATAGTTCAAATGTGCTTGTCCCTCACTGGCCACCTTCAAGTCTCAGCTGAAAACCCTTCAATAACCTACTATTAATATATTCAGGACAAACACAAAACTCTATCCCAACATAATCTAATATCCTTTAAGCCAGGGGTCTCCAATACCCGGTGGTCCATGACCTGTTAGGAACCAGGGTACACAGCCAGAGGTGAGCAGTGGGCTAGTGAGCAAAGCTTCATCTGTATTTACAGCTGCTCTGTATCACTGGCATTGCCACCTGGGCTCCAGCCTCCTGGCATATCAGCGGTGGCATTAGATTCTCATAGGAGCATGCACTGTGAACTGCACATGCGAAGGATCTAGGTTGTGCGCTCCTTATGAGAATCATCTCAAAACCATCCCCCCTCCTCCTGACCCCTCGACCATGGACAAAATTGTCTTCCATGAAACTGGTTTCTGGTACCAAAAAGGTTGGGGACTGCTACTTTAATCTATTAATTTTCAATTTTGGAAAATGCCCCTTCTCCCTTTCAAGGCTCCAGTCACTCAGACCCCCTTTCACATCCTCTATTTCCTATATTGTCTTTTCCCAGGGATTTTGCACTTGCTGTTCCCTTTGCCTAAAAACTCTTTTCTCCCTTCTTTGCCTAATTTGTGCTTACTCATCCTTTCAACGTGATTCTCCCAGGGGAACGTGCCTGGATTGTTCAAATTCCTCTAAATCAGCTCTCATTGTAGACTATACTGTTTTCCCCCACAGTACCCATTACAGTTATTCTTTTATAATTGTTTGTGTGATTGATTAAAATCCACCTCTTACACTAGACTATAAACTCCATGAGTTAAGTGATTATGTCGGTTTTTCTACAGAAGATACTCAGTAAATATTTGTTGACTATCAGGATATGTGAGTAAATGAATGAACAATTGTATGGATGAAGATCTGGATTTTAGTTTGGGCCCTGCCACAAATTAGCCATGTGATCACAGAGTTTTTACTATTTGGGGCCTCAGTTTCTTTGTCTTCAAGAACTGAACTAACATGATGTTTAAAACTTTCAGCACCATGGTCCTATGGTCCTACTATTTTAAAACTGAATCCTGTGGGTCATTATGTTTGTTTCAATCACTCAACTATGTTTCCTAAGCAGATGTTACAAGTTCTGGATCTGGCAAATAGAGTAAAAACATATTTTATTCTTTTGTCTTGAATTTTTGATGATTACAAATTCAGTGCAAACTTTAACTTTATCCTAATCTACTAAGTTCAGTCATAGCTGAAAAGGGGATTGGATGACGTTAATAAAAAATAATAGCACCAATGATTATACAGAAAAAGATAAGGAAATAAAATCTATAAATATGTTGTTAGTCACTGTAAGGGATTAATTCCAGTTTGGGACTGGAAAATGAGTATCATGTTACTTTTATTCCATTTGAATTTGTGCCTTGGTTTTATGAAGGTCATGTTTTGACAGTGCCTTAATATAAATGTTTATTGGTATAAGAACAGGGGCTTTTATCCTCCTTTTGATTTTGAGATTGATATTCAATAAAAATATTGAGTCTGTATTAACCCTTTTTAGATCATAGGATGACAGGTGACCATTACCAAGCTTGATTTCAAGTTGCTGGATAGCATCAATTCCATGAACTCCATGAAGTCAAGGACCTTATCTGTCTTGCTGCTACTGCTGCTGCTGCTAAGTCACGTCGGTCGTGTCCGACTCTTAGCGACCCCATGGACTGCAACCTACCAGGCTCCTTTGTCCATGGGATTTTCCAGGCAAGAATACTGGAGTGGGTTGCATTGCCTTCTCCTCATCTGTCTTATTTCATCCTAATACCTAGAAAGTGCCCTGAGTAAATAACAAGTTAGATTAAAAACAAGAAACACCAAATGACCGTTGGAGACATCTGCACTCAACATTCCCTGAAGCCAAAAGTTAAATAACACAAAACTCTGGCAGCTCAGACAAAAATGTGATGAACTGATCTCTGTTGTTGGTAGTTTCATGAACAAGAGAAGGACTGCAAGAACCAAAGAAATTTTTGGTATTCTCTCTTACTTTTGAAATTTGAATTCCAACAAGATGGTATTATTTTGATTTAGATTCCTTTTTGTTTAGGAAACCTAAACTAACAGTTATTTTGGCTGCTACAAAGAGGTCCTGACTCCTCTTATTTAACAAACCAATGTCCAGGAAAAAAAAAAAATTTGCTATCCAGAAGAGGGACATCTTCCTGAGACTCTGAAACCTGAGATATCATAAGTATTTCTCCTCTGCAATTGTTGAGAAAAGTAGCACGTTTCTTCTCTAGGGGAACTGAAGCATAATGAAATGCAATCTAAGAACATGCAAACTTATTATCTACCAGGATGGTTGAATGGTTCCAATCAAATGGAAGAGAGAAATAAGGGCTTTATATTCGGATTTTGGAAAAATGATTCCACAGCTATATTTAGGTGCAACAGTGCCTACAAATACCTGAAATAGTGGCAGTCTGTGCCTTGCTTGTATCATCATGAGTATATTTTCTATTTGAAACTTTCCATAGGGGTGAGGAAAAAATCACTGCAAATTATTCCTGCAAATGGAGAAAATCTATCTCACTGTGGATGGTAAGAACAAGGCTGCTACATATCTACGTAAGAGGTTGTGACTGTTATTCAGGTGAATCCTCAGAGGGCTGCCTTTGTGCCAAAGACTGCATAGAGTAGGTGGACCCTGTGACTAAAAAAGTAAAAAATGTTATTTATTTCTCCCACTCTTAGAAACTGCTAAGAAGTGGAGCTATAGCTTTTATGAGAATTTGCTCTTTTCCACGCCTACATGTATAGAAGTCCTGGCACCTGGGAGATGACCTTTTTAAAAATATGAATCTGATGTCACTGACTACTTAAAACTTATCAACAAGTAACACATTGCTTTTAGGGTAAAAATAAAAATCTGTACTGTGGGGCTACAGGTCCCTTAGAGAGCTCTGGCTGTGACCAGTCATACAGCTTCCTCTGCACCCCAGGGACTTTGCACATGCTTCTCTCTCTCTGCCTGAAATTCATCTTCCTCCACCTTCTGTGAAGTTAAATCCTACCTCTCCCAATCCTACCTCTTGTGTCTCAAGGGGAAAAACATGTGAGAAGTTCCCCTGATGTCCCAGACTAGATCAAGTTCTTTTTTTCAATATGCTCATAATTTCCTGAAGCCTGCCTTTGTCATAGTCAGCATTAGCTGTCTCCCTCTCCTAGATGGTGATGGACAGGGAGGCCTGGCATGCTGCACTCCATGGGGTCGCGAAGAGTCAGACAACAACTGAGTGACTGAACTCTCCTACATTATTAGGACAGAGGCCCTGTCTGTTTGGCTCACTAGTAAATGCTTGGGCACGTAGTAGGTACTCAATGAATATACAGCATGTACATAAAGGAACAAATGGAGCTGGGTTAGGCATTCCATCCCTACATAAGTTTTCTAAATACTTAATATGCTTACAATACAAATAAGTTTGTTCCCTTATTATAACTAAAACCCCAAATGGTCAGTTTTCCCTTTGTTTCATATTGACTATGAGATAGCTAGGTGAAGGTAAGGTTAAGAATATGGGCTTTGTAATCACACAAGCCTAAGTTCAAAACCTGGTTCAACCATTACTGGCTGTGTAATCATGGGAAAGTTACTTAAATTTTTTTCTCTGCTCCAGTTTCCTCATCTGTAAAACAGGTCATACCTGGATTTCAAGCCCTGATCTGCCAGTTGTCAATGGTGCAATTCGGTTCAAGTTAGTCATCTCTCTAAGCTTCAGGCATCTTAACTATACAATTAGGCCAGTAATATCTGTCTGTCTATCTGTTAGGGTTATTTGAAGGATTAAAAGTACACGAAAGTGAAACTGTTAGTTGCTCAGTAAGGTCAGACTCTTTGCAACCCCATGGATTGTAGCCTGCCAGGCTCCTCTGTCCATGGAATTCTCCAGGAAAGAACACTGGAGTAGGTTGCCACTTCCTTTTCCAGGGGATCTTCTAGACGCAGGGGTCAACCCCGGGTCTCCTGCATTGCAGGCAGATTCTTTATCGTCTGAACAGGGAAGCCTTTAAGTGTATATATATATACACATATATATGCTGCTGCTAAGTCGCTTCAGTTGTGTTCGACTCTGTGCGACCCCATAGACAGCAGCCCACCAGGCTCCCCACTCCAGTACTCCTGCCTGGAAAATTCCATGGACGGAGGAGCCTGGTAGGCTGCAGTCCATGGGGTTGCTGAGGGTCGGACACGACTGAGCGACTTCACTTTCACTTTTCACTTTCATGCATTGGAGAAGGAAATGGCAACCCACTTCAGTGTTCTTGCCTGGAGAATCCCAGGGACGGGGGCGCCTAGTTGGCTGCCGTCTATGGGGTCGCACAGAGTCTGACATGACTGGAGTGACTTAGCAGCAAAGAGTTATCATACACTGTTGGTAAAATATCCTTGGAAGGCACTTTGGCAATATCTATAAAAACTGGAAATGCAAATAAAATTTGACCTAGAAATTTCTCTCCTTAGGAATTCATTCTTGAAGTATAATCATACATGTTCACACAGATGGCAACACGACATTGTGATAGCAAAAGTGTGTTAGCCGCTCAGTTGTGTCCGACTCTTTGCAACCCCATGAACTGCAGCCCACCAGGCTCCTCTGTCCATGGGATTTTCCAAGCACGAATACTAGAGTGGGTTACCATTTCCTTCTCCAAGCAAAAGTACTGAAAACAATACAAAGTCCATTAATAGAAATAGTTTAAAAGTTATGGAATTTCTAAAATGAAATACTGTATACATACTCATTAAAAAGTGTGTGCTCAGGCACATCCAACTCTTCGAACTCCATGGGCTGTCACTAAAAAATACTGATAGAGAATTATCTTAAGATATATTATTTCATATAAAAAAGCACTGTAAAGAACAATGCAAACTGTGTGTGTTTTTTTAAAGACCACTCTATACAAGTATCCAGTTGTTTAAATGGGCAAAAATAATTTCCTATGGACTTACTGAAAGCTGTGGTTGCCTCATGGGAAAACAAATGAAGGTACCTAGCCAGGGTGAAATTTATTTCTCATTGTCTACACTGCTTTTTTCCTTTTTTTTGGTAATAGAGTGCATATATTGCTTTATTGATTCAAAATTAATTTAAAAGAGCAAAGACTGAATTAAAATTTGTAGTTACTGCTACTATAATTGCTCTTTCTCCTATTATTAGATGTTACAGTCAGGCTATTGCAGGGATCCCTGGGCTGCTCCAACACTATAAAGACATAAGAAAACAGGGTGACAAGTTAGTTACCATGGGGGGACATACCGACCCACAAGTTCCAGTGGAAAGACAGAGGAAGCTGGGAATTCTGGCAAGGTGGCTACCCCAAACAACTGGACAGTGGGTATCAGGGATGGGCAGTGGGTTTTGGTTATCAAGACTATGGTTTTTCCAGTGGTCATGTATGGATGTGAGAGTTGGACTGTGAAGAAAGCTGAGCACTGAAGAATTGATGCTTTTGAACTGTGGTGTTGGAGAAGACTCTTGAGAGTCCCTTGGACTGCAAGGAGATACAACCAGTCCATTCTAAAGGAGATCAGTCCTGGGTGTTCTTTGGAAGGAATGATGCTAAAGCTGAAACTCCAGTACTTTGGCCACCTCATGCGAAGAGTTGACTCATTAGAGAAGACTCTGATGCTGGGAGGGATTGGGGGCAGGAGGAGAAGGGGACAACAGAGGATGAGATGGCTGGATGGCATCACCGACTCAATGGATGTGAGTGTGAGTGAACTCCGGGAGTTGGTGATGGACAGGGAGGCCTGGTGTGCTGCAATTCATGGGGTCGCAAAGAGTCGGACATGACTGAGCGACTGAACTGAACTGAACTGAACTGAACTGAAGAGGTAAACAGAAACCAAACCTTAGGAAAAAAATCCTTTAATGTGAATTCATTGAATTATCAGAACAACCACAAAAAATAAGTATTATCTTCACTTAACAGATGACCAATTAGTGGGTGAGCAGCCTGTCCAAAGTCACACATCAGACCCTGGGAGTCTAACTCCAGAGGCAGGCTTTCGGTGTTCATATAGGGTATTGTTTTTGTGTAGTTTTTAGGGATCCAACTGCTTATTTTTTATTCAGTTTTGAACTCTTTGTACCTTTGCTCAAAATCAGCGCTCTTTATTAGAAATGGAGGTCCACCGATGTGCCAATGGTTGCATTTGAAGCTGTTCTGGATATTTTAAGAAGCTCCTTTATTTCCTATTTGTGGTTTCTCTAGTTTCACCTCTGTTTTCCCTGGAAAAAAGACGGATTGATGAAATTAAGACTTGTGAGCCCTTCTAGTGATCTCTGATGGCCATCAGCATTTTCAGTTAGGAAGGACGGCTCAAAGAAGAAACATCTTAGCTCATTCAGGCCTTCCAGACTTGGAACTGCATGAACAAATAAATAAAGACAGTTTCAAAGTAAGGACTTCTCTTACTTCGCCGATCAGTGTAGTTAAAACAACCAAATGCTTCCAGATCTGTCTCTACCCTAAATGAATATATTTTGGGCAGTCCCCTTGGTACTGATGCAGTAAGCAAGGTTGTAGCCCAAGGTCACAGCACGGACCAAACATATTCGACCAAGCGCCACCCAGATGTAAGTACATTTGGTTCCAATATAAACTGGAAACTTCTTGAAGAAATGTTCCCCTCCTTGCAATGCTCTACATTCTAGAACACTCTGAAGTCTCAGAAATTGGGAAAGGAACGAGGTAGTAGTCAATATAATTTGCCAAACTAGGGATAATCAGTTGGCAAATGGATACTTTCTTTTGAAATTATATTTTTAATAATGGTATTTAAAGGCTTGAGATGTTTTCAATCATTCTACTGCAATATAATGGTTAATTTTAAGAGCTCTGTGAGTTTGATTTGTATTTAAGATTTTTGCAATCTATATATAGGTTGGTCTTTAATAACCACTTATACATTGCTTCTTTTTATATAGGTCATGTATTCTCCCAGGAGAGTAACAAGATTAGAAATAACAAATACAGTACAGAATAAATTAAAGTGCTTCAAACTGCATTATATAATTTCAGAAAATTGGTTTCACACTGAAACATTTAAATAAGAAAACCAACTGATTTAAGGAGAAAAAAAAAACAAAACCTAGTACATGCACTTGAATTCCTATTGTTTAGCAAATTTTACCCTCAGCAGTATGGTGGTGGTCTGTGTTCACAAGGCTTCAGCAATGTGGCAGTTCATTTGGGTCAATATGGATAAAATCATTATCATTCTTCTTTATTTTAAAATGTTGACTTCATTCTCCTTAAGATGAATAACATTTACTAGTCAAAATGTCAAAGGAGTATTATAAAAGTAATTGTATTTTTATATATGGTTCTCCAAACTCTTATATAAAAATGTTCTTATTACACACAGTGCAATAAATTCAGAGGTTGTTATGGGACAGGAGATAGAGAAATTGGGGCCAATACTTTTCTAATTAGTTAGGATAATAAAAAGTGGGGCTTGGTTTTCCTGTCTCAACTAAATGAAGGCGATCTGGTGCTCGAGAGAGTCTATGATTCCGGCCGGTTTTGTTTGTTTCGTTAGGTTTTAGTATCACTCTCCTGGTTCGGAGTCCTCAGGCCTTTTTCAATTTTTCTATTCGTGCATTAAAGGCTTCTTCCTGTATTTGCAGCTTTTCGTTTATCTCAGTCTGTGAAGACAATCATAAAAAAGTGGTTATGATGGAGCTATCTTTTGCTGCACATTGTCTTTGTGGTTTTGACATACTATAGTGCCTAAAGACAGACATTATCCCTCACACACCTTCCTGTTTTGCAGACATAGCCGTGTTTCAGCCTGTAGTGATGTGATAACACTTTATCATATTTCTCTGCACATTCCCAATGTATAGCATGTCTGCTATGAACAGGAAGTGGTATTTGGACAGCCATTTTTCACATAGGCTTGTGTTGGAAGATAGGCTAATTTATCTGCATTTTCAGACAGACTTTACCAACAAGCACCGAATCAGAATAACTGCTCTAGGCTCAGTTACTGCAGTGTTGTTGGTACTGCCACCCCTCTGCAATGGGTGTTTTTGTCTCCCTTGTAATACATTCTAATTGGGATCCCAGAAAGCTTCTGTTGTGAAATCACAACACAAATAATCTCACAATTAGAATGATTCTCATAATTAAAGAGTATTTGCCACATATACAGCTCTTAAAATTATGCCCTTTGTGATATAGTTTTGGTATAAAAAAGTAAGCAGTTGCTGACAGGTTTTCGTGTTTGCTGTGGCTATGATAGCATTTAGCCTCTGGCAGTGATATTCTGTGGACTAACATTGCTACCTACACAAATCCAAAAATATTTTCACATTAGCTGAACATTTGTAGCCCTGGAAATGTCTTTTTTTTTTCATGATGGATTATAACATTATGTATAGAGAAACCAGTGGCAGGGGGCATGGTAAAACTGGGGTCTTTGTTTAGGTGATTTAAAATAGTAAACAAGCATATGAGGAATAGTTCACACACATAAATGTTAATAAGTAATTAGAAATGTAGAATTGTAATGCCTATGACCTAATTTAAGGTCAGCAGGTAACTGTATTTTAAGAAACATTTTAATTTATATAGAAGAAATTTAAAAAATCAAATACTGATTTTGGTCCAAATATAACTTCATTGTTATTTATTTATTTATAACTGTAATTGTAACAGCTAGTTTTGAAAGGTCTACTTGCTTGCCTTGTCTGATGAGATATTGTTTCACAGTTAAGAGAAACTATTTCTGAAAAGATCCCATTGGTGCCAATAATTCTGGGTTCTCGCACAAGTATGTTTTTTGGCTCCAGTTTTATCGAGTCTTGGGCTCAAGTCTGGCCTCTGGCTTTTCCTCTTTTCCTTTCTTGGTGCTAAGTGAAGGAGGCAATGAGGGATGAGCATGGTTGTCCAGGTTACAAAAGAAATGTCTTATTTTTAGGAACCTATAATCCTCTCGGGCATAATTTTGGGAAAGCTGAAAGGAGGAAGGGTCTAGGAGTATGGAGACCTAGGGATTCGTTTAGCTCTGCAGCCTTGAGCAGGTAACTTAACCACCTTTAGTTCTTATTGAAAAATTAAGTAGTTTAAAATTAAGTATGTTAAATTCATGTATGTTGGCTTTTAAATTCATAATTCCAAGTATGTTAACTTTTAAATTCATAATTCTAACTTTTAATTCTGATATATTCACTGTTGTTATACTATTTCATTATCATGATATTGTGCTATATTTAAAAAAGTATTACTTCTGTTTCTTTATGGCAGGCTATATATTATATCATGTAGGGCATAAAATGGTTTGAAGAAATGATTCTGTTACAGTTCCAAAGGATTGGGAAGCAGTGGTCTAACTAGACAATTGACTCTTCCCACTTTCAATTAAATGTATTTTAGGTCTACCAATAATCTCATTTCTTTTAAACTAAGGACAGAAGTATTATTATCTTCCAGCTTCTGTTTCCCTATCTCATCAGGGTTTTCACATTAACCTGGAGGTCTTTTTGGTATTTCACTGAGACAGAATTGACTGCCAGTAAGTGAAGGCTCTGGGGAAAAGGCTCCTGAAGGTCAAGGGCGTGCCTGCTAGAGCTGTGCTGACCGAGGGACACATCTCAGATCTCCAGACCATGGTGATCAGTATTTTGGACATGGACGACAAGATCCCCCGTCTGGTCAAGAACAGGTTGTCCTTGGTCTACAGTGTCTCCATGTTAATCCTCAGGACACGGATGACCAGATGTGCTACCTACAAGTCCCAGGATAGGGTATGGTTCTATTGCCTTTTAGGAAAGAATGGAAAATCCATGACCTGGGTCCGACAGTCTCTCAGTGATTACTTCTTGAGGTGATTTTCCACTCAGATTTTCTAACCTGGGAAGTTGACCTAAAAATACCTATGGTCCCAAGATGGCAAACTTCTCTTAAGGTTTTCACATTATTTTACTCTACTGCTTAAGATAGGGCCAACAGCCAACATTTAATGAAAGAATTTAGTGCTAGCATTCATATGTCTCTGAAATACAAATGCAAGAATTTAGTGCTAGCGTTCATATTTCTCTGAAATATAATTCTTTAAATATATTAAAGTTTGCTCCATTGGGCATAATTTTTATTATACAACTCAGGGCCAAACTAATTTCATTTTAAATGTATCTTTAAAATTAAAATATCTAGGCTACATAAGCTTAAAATGTTTGCTCTATTCAGTATAATTTTAATTAACATCTCAGGGCCAAGATAACTTCATTCTTAATAAATTTCTGAAGCTATAAAGTGAGTCAATGGGAAAGTAAGTAGATTAACATAAAAAATTTAAGGATTCACACAATTTTCAGAAATTTCTGAATTACAGAAAGTGAAATATGCTTGTAACCACAATGGAGAATGAGGTCTGAAAAAAACTGTACTCAAAACATGAATTCACTACTGCCTTTTCCTACAAAAATTATAATAAGACTATGATTTTTACCTTTGTATATTTTTTGAGTATGATTTTTAGATAAAGAAGGAGAAAAAACTATTGGAAATTTTAATGTATCTTACAAATAATAATTCATTAAATGTTTCTACAGCAAGTCATTGGTTTATATGCACTGACCACTGATAAGTGGCTACCTTTGAACAGGGATGAGACAGTTTTAAGAGCCAAGAATACTGGAAGGCAGGTTTTAGAAGTGGAAAATAACTTACCCATTTAAAACAGGGAGAAATTTAGGTAGGCAGAGAGTAATTACCCGACTTGGAATTTGACCAAGACGCAACAGTAAACACTGAAAAAGTGCCACACCACTGGAGTATTAAAAAGCAAAGTAGTCTGGTTGTGATATTAGAGGTTGTGTGGTTTTTGTAGATTACGCTGGAATTAGAACTAGAACCCGGTTCACAGCTCCCAATCAGGGTCTTTCATCAACTTCTGACCCTGGAAACCCTGGACAAATGACTTAATATTTCTGTTTCTCTCAGTTTTCATTTTATTTATCAGAGAAGTGCCTGCCTAATTCAAATGGAGTTTACTAGGATTATTGAGAGAAAATACATAAAGGGGTTTGCTATCTTGAGATACTGTATAAATAAACATCATCAAGCCATTTTATTGAAAAACTGGCAATAATTTGGCTCAAGCTAATGTCCATTCTAAAGGAGATTGGTCCTGGGTGTTCTTCGGAAGGAATGATGCTAAAGCTGAAACTCCAGTACTTTGGCCGCCTCATGCGAAGAGCTGACTCATCGGAAAAGACTCTGATGCTGGGAGGGACTAGGGGCAGGAGGAGAAAGGGACAACAGAGGATGAGATAGCTGGATGGCAGTGCCGACTCGATGCACGTGAGTTTGAGTGAACTCTGGGAGTTGGTGATGGACAGGGAGGCCTGGTGTGCTGCAATTAATGGGGTCGCAAAGAGTCGGACACGACTGAGCGACTGAACTGAACTGAACTGAATGCCCATAAATCTACTTAATATGGAAATGATCAAGGCACCTGAAAGATCTGCATCCCTCACCTCTGGTCCTTTCTATGCCTAATTCTTGACAAGATGGGGGATCTTGTCGTCCAGTGTCCATAGTTCTCTCTATGCCTAATTACATTTAGATGAGCCAGCTAATGGACTTCCAGGCCCAGTAAGAACGGCTGCAGGCCAGTGGGACAACACTTACACATAGAACCATCATATTTCTTTTGCTATAAAGGTAGTGATATAAATACTACAGACTCTAATATTAAAGAAATGTCAATGAATATTTAAACATACTGCTCATGGAACATGGAACATGGCCTCAGTAAAGATGTTTTCAATTTTGAGGGCTTGCAAACAATTTTATTACTGTATAGGGCCTTGGTGATAATTTCAGGGCCACAGGATCACAAAGGAGCCCAGGGCCATGATTATCCATAAACTATATTTAGATGAAATGTTATCAAATCTAAAGAGGAGATATGTTTTGAACTCAGCTTAATTCAGCTGCTCTCTGCCCTTCAACAGAGTAACCAGTTATTACATTCATGGGGTTGTTAACAATAAAGCTTTGTGTAAAACGTGTCCTTTCACTATTTCTGGTAAACACTAAACACCCCTTATTAAGCCGAGGACTTTGGCTAATTCTGTTGGCATCGAATTATTAAATGTTCGTGTAAATAGTACATTAACACTTGATGATTAAACAAGTAACAAGGTATGCTATTGCCAAGCTAATCTTTTGTTTCCTCTAAATTGTTATTAATGCAGAGTGCTTTTTATATATAGTCTCATGTCCAAAAAAACAACTGAGTGCATTCCCTGAGATGCATTCATATTTTAAACATGCAGTATAATGTCCTATTGGTTCATGTTTATTTCCTCAGGAAATATAAATCCTCTCAAAATATGCAAATGACTCAATCATTTTGCCTAGGAAATGATGCAAGTCTTTGTGTTGAGGTAGAAAAGGTGGCGTTCTATTTTTTTGGACAGGAAAAAAATTAAGGATAAAGCTAAGCCTATTGATTTATCATTAGCAGTTGCTACTGAGATGGTTGCTGTCATCACCATTTTCATGCAGCCATTGGTGTCAGTGGTAAATCATTAATATATAAATAAATAAATAAATAAATATATATCCATTAGCTGGGCTTCCCTGGGGGCTCAGATGGTAAAGAATCTGCCTGCAATGTGGGAGACCTGGGTTCGCTCCCTGGGTTGAGACGATCCCCTGGAGAAGAGAAGGGCTACTCAGTAAAGAGCTGGACAGGACTAAGCAACTTCCACTTTCACACACCCATCAGCTCTTACTGATATGTGAAAAGGAGCAAAGGAGTTCAAAGATAAGAAAGCCTCTCTTTAGAAATTTCATGGAAAGACTAAGCTAAGAATGATGGTCTGGTGTTAAATGTACTATCATTACCCCTGCATGAGCAGTCAGTCAGTGTGACTGGGCATCAAGTGTTTATGGGTCTTGATGCTGCGTGATTCTGTAAACTGGTAACATACCACAAAATGTGCCATTGTTGAATTTATTTTGTGATCTTACTGAGTCTCAGATGACACAACTGAGAGTTATGTGGAGACGTTACATTGAGCTGCTCGATCATCAGCATCACACTTGCTGGCAGAGCATGGGTAGTGTTTATAGACATTAAGGTTGAGGTTGGCTAATTAACAAGTAATAAAGTAAGTAAGCACACTATCAAGTAAGCACACTATCAAGGCTGAGTACCTGAATGCTGATTAAAATGTCATCTGTGACTTGGTCCAGCACCGATTTTATCTCTTCAATGGTGAAACCAACTAACAGATCAGTTTCTGAAGTATCGGCTTCTGGCTGGGACTCTTCAGGGCCTTGTTCTTGATTCAACCCCTAGAATATTAAATGTAAACAACACTCAAGTAGTTTCTGGAGCCTTTACTGATTTATATGTAGCCTCAGACTTCTCTTGGCTGCTTTCCTATCAGAAATGATATCAATCTAGGTGGATTTTGATCTGACATTTTCCTGCATTTTCATTATTCATGAGCATTATGACAGGTCAGTAAGCGGTGCTTTTACCTACTCAGAGAAAATGAAGGTAGAGATTGGGAAAGGTGGAGCAGATAAGATTAAAATTGCTTAATCAGCCTCAGCTGGCCCACCTGTGAATCAATGCCAAAGAAACATTTATATTTAACTAGGAAAGGTCGGAAGGAAAATAGGAGTGCATTTGGTTCTTTTTCTCCTACTAGAGAATATCATACTGAGACACAGTGAAGTAAGAGACAAAAGGAAACATACCTTTATTTCCATATCCAGTGGTGGAGGTGGCTCTATGAATGTTGAGTAAACATCAAATGAGATTCCTTCTTCTAGAGGATCAGGGAAAGGGTGATCGGCAGGATTCACAACTTCTATCAGTTGCTAGAGGGGAAGAGAAGAGCTATATTATGACAAAAGCTCGGGTGAGTAACCACAATTTCAGCCAATATACACAAAGTTCCAAGTCTATTACTTTTTAAATGCCATTGACTCTGATTTCTTGATGCCACAGATCTCTTAGCTTTATAGTGCTTTTTGTGCTCTGATAATTAGCATTTTACTTCCCCCACTGTCTTATCTTTCTATACTGTGTAGTTTGGGACTTCATTTTATACTGCCTTAATCTTGAATTGTTCCATGGGTCAGTGTTCCCTTCCTCCTGCCTACAAGTTCTCTGAAGGCAGAGACCATGTTTTAGATTCTCTGTGCATCTTCTCCAGTTCTGGTAGAGTTTGATCTTAAAACACTCAATGACAGCCTGATGGTGATTGATATTACCCAGTAGAGTCTAGCTGTTCTTGCAGGCAATGGTGAAATGGCCAAGAGAACTTGGTGATGAGGATAATAAAGGTTCTAAAGGTTAACGTACAAAGTTAGCACAGAGTAACTCAGAGAGGAGATGTGCAAAGTCAAGAAAAAATACTGAGGGCAAGGCAAGATGTCACTGAAAACATTTAACAATTCTGTGGCAAGATTGTGCCAATCAGAGAAGGGTGATGGTGGTCAACAGCAGAAATGAAGAAACGAGTCAAAGAAGTGTCCACCTCACCATGCCTTGAGGGAGAGAGCAGAGGTGAGGGTACAGATGACACTAAACATCTGATGCCTCTCAATGGTTCCTCTTGCTTTGATTTCATGTTTAAAAGGCAACATTCTGATCATAATCTGACTTCTCATCTCAGTTGTTCTACAGACATGACTCAGTTGTTCTACAGCTGAGTGCTCTGATCTTCATGCCTATTACATTCCTCACTGTAAATCAATAAACCCATGTTCTCATGTATTCAGTAAGGTCCTAGGAGCTTGTTTTTATGGCTCTGAGATGAAGCTACCCACTGTATGCTGACAAAGTCTTCAAGACTACAAGTTTTGAGACTTCCCTCAAGGCCCAGTGGTTGAGCATATGATTTCTAAGGTAGCGATGGTGATTTGATCCCTGGTCAGGGAACTAAGATCCCATGTGTGTGTTGTGTGTGTGTGTGTGTGTGTGTGTGGACACACACACTAGTTGTGTCTGACTCTTTGTGAGTCCATTGACTTTAGCCCACCAGACTTCTCTGTCCATGATATTTTTCAGACAAGAATACTGGAGCAGGTTGCCATTTCCTACTCCAGGGGATCTTCTCAACCCAAGTATTGAACCCTTATGTCTTGAGTCTCCTGCATTTGCAGGTGCATTTTTTACCTCTGTGCCACCTGGGAAGCCCAAGATCCTATGTGCTTAAGGGCAACTAAGCCAGTGTGCCACAACTACTGAACCCATGGGCTCTGGCACCTGCTCATGACAACTAGAGAGAAGACAGAGTATTACAACTAAGACCAGATATAGACAAAAAATTAAAAAAAAAGTGCCTACTCTAAGACAATAATCTAGAAATGCATAAACACCAAATAATTACCATCCCATGGGGCCTGGAAAAACCCTGAAATCATCATGTTCATTTCTAACTTTTCCACGTATTATAATACTTCACTTTTTACATACTAATACTTTTGATTTAGATAGGTTTTGGAATGAACTGAAGGCTAGGTTATTGCATGGTCATACCAATATATTTTGCCTTGAATTTGTATTACTAATTTTAATTTGATCTTATAGGAAGTTGCTGCTTAGTATAAACATATATAAGGACTGAAGTGTTGTAACTTTACAGTCAAGGCAATTTGGAAATCAAGAAATTAAATGATTGGCTTAAGGTCAAATAATTACTTGGTGACAGGGCTAGGAGTTAAGCCCTGGTGTGCTGACTTTGTGGCCTATGCCGTTTTCAGTCAACTGTAATATGTCCTCATGTTGCCACATTTGGAAGTTGCTGATATTATTAAGCACTTAATCTTTATTCTGTTAGATGACATCATTCCAGATTATTCATCCTAAATTGACCAAGATGACTAAATGTTAATAAAAATAGAAGATCGAAAAAACTGTATCAGAATAATCTTTCTGTCTCTTCACATTAGTAAAATATTCTTTTTTCCTAAATGGGACATCCGAGCATTTTCATCTCCTCACAAAATTTGTAAATTTTTTTCAGCATGCTTGCTTTTTTATCCTCCTGCACTTTATATTGCACTTTATTTTACTAAGCTAGAAAAGTGACATAGTTAAATATATTTTAGTGTCTTCTGAAACACAGATAAAGTAAATAAGCTGTATATAGGAATCCAGAGACAAGGGAAGATAATGAGGAATTTACTTGGTTGACTAAAGGAGACTAAATTCACTAAAGCTGACTTTAATATAGGGTAAAACTAGAAATTTGAGGGGAGTGGTAGTGAGTTAGACATTGAAAAAAGAAGAAAGGAATTGACTGGAATTTATTTTATTTACCACAGGCACTGAGAAGGTAAGCAGGAGATAACCTGCAAGGTTAAAGTAGTTTCTTTTAATGAAGGAAAATTTTATCTTGTTGCTTTTGCCATATCTGTCTTGCTGGTATAGTTTTCCATACACAGGCTAAGACTTTGCTAATTTTATTTCCCTTTGGTGGAAGTCATCAATGGATCACATCTCCAACCTGGTAGTAGAGAATTCTACCATCTGCCCACCTGTATCCTTTCTTCCAATAAATTATACATTTAAATACTTAAGGGCAAACAGATATTTGTGCTTACGGATCTCATTTTATTCCTTAAATCCCTTGTGGGCTGGATTTCCTTATAAAGTTTATCTGAACTGCTCGCCAACTCCAACTCCTCTGTTTTCCAAGTCTTTGGCACTGGTGCATGTGTGTGTACATGTGTGTGTGTACTGGGCACACACTTTGAAACCTGGAACTCCTCAGCTCCACATCATCATTTTTTCGGTGGGGTGAAGCTCCTATTTATCCCAAGAACCCAAACCTCTGACTGAGAACCAGGTTTCTTTTCCTTGATTTTTGTGAGTATAGCTCATATAGCTATTCATTTATTTGATTCATGTACAATAACTAGCAGTGAGGATTTCTTTACTTCAGGGTATTTTGCATACCGTCAATGAACCAAACCACAGCTATGTTTTCCTTTGACAAAGAGTCTATATTTGGTTACGTTAGTAAGATACTGTAAGGGAGAGAAATAAAATAAATTCCAATTTCAGATGAGGGTAAATGTAAAGTCATTTCATTAGTAGTACGAAGGTACATTGTCAAATATATAGCTTGAAATAAACATAGTGCCCAGAAGCATCATAGTGATTTTTTCCCCATTAAGTAGCCATTTTAGAAAACAAGTTTAAGGAAAATTAGAATCAATAATTGTGGTGAGAGCACAGAGCCAGCAAATATGTTTAAATGAAACCGTCTGATGCAATACTTTCTTTAAAAAATACAATTAGGCCTTTGTATTTTTTTTTTAAACAAAACCTCATGTTTTACAACATCACTGGTTCTGTAATAAAATCTATTTAAAACAGAAAGACATGGTCAGCTTTATTAAGTTAGATTTTCTGAAAGAACGTTATAATTTCCTCAAGTCTATGAATAGCTGAAGCAAATTAAACTAGTTTTATAACTATTTTATATATTCCTGTAGAACTGTAATTGTCTCATATTTTTTCCCTCAAAAGTATAATACATTACCTCTTAAATCTGGAAAATAAAAACAGAAAAAGTATAAAGTATGTTTATAAAAAATACTCCTACTTGGTACTCTGGTTTAGCAACCCCCTCTTTGAGTCTATAAGAGAATAGCACCCATAATCTTCAGATCAGAAAACAAAGAGAAAGACTTTAAGTGATTTGCCTGAGGCCTAATGCTGGAATTAAAAATCAGGAGTTTCTGATTATATACGTACATCATTTGACCAAATGATTGGTTTTGCCTGACTTTCAAATACCCCCTAAATATTACTTTGAATGTAAAGCAATAAATGTGTTTCTCTTGCCATTTTTGAATGCTTGCACACAAATGGATATAATAAAAACAATTATGTTGTTCCATGTGAATGCCATTTATATTTTTTCTGATAATGAGCAGACCATTTGAACTAAGGTGAGTACATTAAAAGCTCTAATAAAGAAGAGAATAGATTTCTAAACAGAATAATGAACTGTTAAGTGAACATACAATAAATAACATCTACAGATGTGGACGTTAGAAAATTTGTTTTGCATAACTTACCAGTATACATTTCCCCCAGATGTTATCTGTTACATGAAAATTAACTTAAGTTGGCTATAGTGTTCATTAAGTGCACACTGCATTAGAGTTATTTAAGATGGTTTATAATCTGAGTTTAGTTGAACTGTGCCATGGTATTTAAAGAATATCAAGTAAATGGCTTTTGGCATAATTTATACTTGGAAGTACAAAATTTCATCAACAAACACTATGCAGCTTTAAAAACATCCAAAATCTTTACTTACAAGCCAAATGAAATCACTAGAAGTCATTTAAGAATTTATATATTCAGTATGAAATAGACATTTACTACAGGAATAAATAATAAGGATTTTCAACCTCCTGGAACTCAGGACAGGGTCAGTTTAGGTCTAAAAAATACTTACAGGAATTAAAACCTGCTTCCAGATCTTTCTGTGTCTGAGCAGTATAAAGATCTTATCTGAAAATTGTGTTACTTCATGTTTTCTTTTTCTACTTTATGTGTTAACATTATTGGTAGCATTAACTCTAGTTTGCATTAACTCTAGTTTATTGTGTTTATTACTTGTTTTCTTATTTTTGTTGTTTGTTTTTGCTTATTTTTATTTATTTAGTATAGTTTTTTCTTTAGAAAAACCGTAGGTGATTTGTTAGTAGTGTTTATATCACTGAAATCCATGATTAAGATGGCAATTATTAAAGTCAGTTAAGTTATTCAAAATATTAAAAATGCCATTGGAATGACAATTTTCTGTTCTGAATGGCAAAAAACAAGAAAGAGTCATTAAACTCTTTTTGAGCTACAGACACAAAAAAACTGGTATGCTTCAAAGAGACAATTTTGGAATTGTCAGATGATGACATCATAGGTAAATCAGAATTTACTACAAAATGTCAAATTTCAAAACAAAAACTTTATGGTAAACTTCCCCAATACTAAGGAAAAAAAAGCACAAAAATTCCTGTAATGTTTTAACTATTTTCTCTCCTTGAAAAAAAGCATTACTTATTTGCAAGTCTAATTAAGACGTATTGTGTCATTCTGGAAAATTTTAACACAAATTGTAACCCATTGCTCACCACATACAACACATAAAATACCAACACATGAATGCCACCTGCAAAACGCAATCAACTCTGGTAATGTCATACTGAGGCCATAAATTTAAAATGAAAAGAGAGGAAATTCAAAAGCTGAGATTATCGGAGAAACTTTAATCCATTTCTAAAGTGTTTTTTTTGTGTGTGTTTAGGCCATTATAAATTTCTTAATATACCCTATAAATGTAGAATATCAATTCTGCTAGGAGTCCTCCTCCCCAGTTGCATTTTTGACTTGGAAATAAATTCGCAAATGCAGCACATTAATTTTCTTTCCTATGCTTAATATGCAGTATTTACATTTTGAAAAGGTTCAAAATGTTGCCAGGCTTCTGCAGGGTATGAATAGACATCTAATAGCAACTTCTATTTTTATCCACAGCATACTGGTAGTTTGAACATTTATAACTTAATAGAGCTCCGAGACCATCAGATTCACATGCTAATCACCTAAACAGGGAACGGTAACAGTACAAGTTAGGACAGGAAATGAAGACTACCAAGTCCAGCTAAAGCTGCAAGGAGGAATTTAGGTTGGCAGGCGCCAGTAAACCAATTCGCAATCTGGCTAGGACACTCCAGTTAACACCTTATGCCCACTTTATTTATATCTCTTGATTTGATCTTGTTTAACTTGGGCTTATTTTTTTTTAAGTTAGATAGGTAAATAAATTGATTTCAGGGTATTTTAGACATCTTTAGTATTTCTAAGTGTACTTCTGTTTAAGGCCAACCCTCTAACATGAAAAGAAATCTGAGTACCCCTATCTTAAAGACCTCAGATGACAAAATCCTCTCTAATGAATCTGAAAAAGAGTACCTTCTTATACTGTAAAGGCAATTTAAGAGGAAAAGATGTTTTGATCTGGCTCTGGTACAATTCCTGAGGGACAGAACAGTCCTTTAGAAACTCAGATATTTTCTAAAGATGGCAATAATCTGGAAGATACAGAACTGAATTATAGGTTTTAGACTTGGTTCTATTCCTAATTGTGTGATGCTAAGAAATCCCTAGGCCTCAGTTTATTTATCTGTAAAAGGAAGATAATGATAATTGCTACCTGGCTAATTGTTTCAAGGCACAAATTAGATAATGTGAGTGAAAATGTTGGGAGTTCTTCAAAGGGAAACTGTTATTGAACCTGAAGGTGTATTATATTACTATCATTTATAATTACTGTTATTATGGAAAGGATCATCTTTTTAATGCCGACACTGGAAGACAGATTAGAGTAGCCATGTTGGGGATACTAGTCTATGCTATTTCTATATTTAATTGGAACATTGCCCAAGCAATCCAATTAACTCAGAAGAATTTGTTAATGATGACATCCCATCACCCTGTTTCCATATAGTCTCAATTTTTAAAATACCAAACATATATCCAATGCCCTTTTATTTGATGAATTCCTTGGACCCAAACAACTTCTCTTTTGGGACTTAGACAGCATGACATAATTAGGTAGGTATGTGGCTTGGTCAGGACTATGGCAAATCACCTTATTTAGAAAAGGAGAGTGTTTATGTTCAACTTTCAAAATTAGAAAATCTGCTTCTTTCCCCCACCCCCAATTTATCACTCTGTTTATTTTTCATTTTCCAGTATCCAATGTGGCTTGTGATTTCCCAGATTGAGTTCAATTAAAAAGATTTCCTTTAACAAATTTTGTCAAAAGCACAGTTAGGGCAAACTTTCAACATGTCTTTCTTGTGAAAATCAAAATACCAGGGTTATTACAACTACGAAGTTCAGCACTGTACTTTTGACTCTTGAATTGTCCTTATTGTGCAATTTCCTCAGGGTGAGAGACTGAAAATATGGTTAATACCATTACAAATAATTAGAAAAAAACTATTTCTTTTCAAAAATATCTTTTAGAAGCCACTCAGATTGTATCTGTTTATTTTACTAAGTTATACTCTAAAAGGCATATCACTGAACTCACTGTAAACTATTTCAAACAGCCCTGATGATGGGTGAATTTTTGTTTGGTTTCATCCAGTGTATTCTATTTAAATTTGAGGTTTCTAGTACTTAAAAATGAGGAAATACTATAAATTACCTCTTGTTTTAAGAATTAGGAAATTAAGTATCAGTTAGTCAGAATAATGAGTTATGCAATTATCTTTGTGGAGAGCCTATTCTGAATTATGAAATATAAATTTAAAATTTTGATTTTATAAATGTTGCATTTAATTATATCTTATGATAGCTTATATGAAGATAAAGCTATTTCATGGCTTTTATACTTGAAAATATTCCTTTTGAACAAGTATCTATAACTTGCAGATGTTATGAGAGACTACAAATCATAATGGTTAGAAGAGAAACTACAATGGAAGAATCCTCTTGGTTCTAGACTTTCTCTTCATGGACTTTCTGTTATTCTCCCAGTTTAAGTTATCTGAATAAAAGGAGGCTAAAACTATTTGGAGAAAGCTACACATGCAATTTACTTAACTTCAAAGTATATGGATTGAGCTACACTTCAGTCCCAAAGCCATCAGCTGAAAGAAAATCTTTAAAACTATATTGAAATTTATTTCATTTAGAAATATAAGGCTTTTTTGGGCTAAACTAGAATGTTTGTAAGTGCTATGAAATCTTTACAAAAGTCAACAGAATATTATTATTCCTGACCTCTTAGGCCCAAGTGTCTATTTTAAGTAATCTGACATTAAAAATGTGCTGACAAATATAGATTAAAAAACAACACAGGAAGTTGTAAATCAGTTGGTAACCCTTAGCATCAAGGAAATAAGAGACCATGAAAATATACTCATTTACTTTAGTCAACCTCAATCTTAATTTTTAACTTAAGAAAATTTGCAGAAGGCATAAAGTTTATATTTTGGATATTTTATTCATAGTTTATATGTTTCCTTTTTCTCCAGTGGGCTCACAAATTATTACAAGGAAACACATTGTCATAGTTATAAATATTTCTCTCTCTGCTTAGTTTCCACCCCCTCCCTCCCCCTCCTTTTTAAAAATCTCAACTAATTCTTTAACTGTATTAGGCACTCTGGTCAGCGGGGCAGGATTTTCTTGCTTCAGAGGAAACTGCTGTTGATTATTCTTATGTGCCTGGCATTCTAGAAACATGGCTCTTTCAGGAAGCACCCAAGCCCTTCCTTCCATGCAGGGCAGCCCCTTATTATTTACATGGGACAATTATTTTTTTAAGGACCTAAGAAGAGGCGTGTCTTCCCTTGCAAGGAACAGCTCTAGGTACCGTAGTTTCAAGACTTTTCATGGAATCTGAATTCTTTGAAATTAACTACAAAACTGACTCTGTGGACAATGGCATATACAGCAAGAGATTTTATCAAAAAGACCTTTTACCTATAAGTAATAAATCATGCTGCTGCTGCTGCTGCTGCTGCTGCTAAGTCGCTTCAGCCATGTCAGACTCTGTGCGACCCCATAGACGGCAGCCCACCAGGCTCCTCCATCCCTGGGATTCTCCAGGCAAGAACACTGGAGTGGGTTGCCATTGCCTTCTCCAATGCATGAAAATGAAAAGTGAAAGTGAAGTCGCTCAGTCGTGTCTGACTCTTAGCGACCCCATGGACTGCAGCCTACCAGGCTCCTCCATCCATGGGATTTTCCAGGCAAGAGTACTGGAGTGGGGTGCCATTGCCTTCTCTGAATAAATCACGCTAGTTTAGTTAAAAAACTGAAGTAACAGTAACTCTGAAAAAATTTGTTGTTGTTCAGTGGCTCAGTTGGCTCCAACTCTTTGCAACCCCATGGCCTGTAGCACGTCAGGCTTCCCTGTCCTTCACCATATGAAAAATTTAGGTGGTATCTTTATTCCAGATTTGAATGTTTTAGAAATTTGGATTTTTTCCCCCCTTAAATGTGTACTGGGAGTCCTAGGTTGGCTCTGCCATTCAGTAGAGAGTATGTCTGAGATGTGGTTTCTTTATTTGTAAAATTAGGGGGTTGAACTAGGTCATCTCTAGTCCAGTTACAGATGTTCTATCCTATGTTACTAAATTTCAAGTGGTTTTTTCTCTATTTATACAAGACTCACAGTCGCCAGCCTATACAGAGCCTCAGATTCAGTATTTTTATGTCATGATGTAGAGGAATATTTGGATTACACACTTAGTGCTTACTGGAATCAGACAGGCTGCGGCTTGTTCATTTATTTCTACTTATTTATCTTCTCCAAACTGACTCCTCCTCCATTTGCTTTATCTCTTGATGGTATCACCAGCTTTTTGGTTGCCAGACTCAAAACCCGGAGGTTGTCTTCAGTACTTAACTCTCCCTTGTCCCTGATATTAAATCAGTCACAAAGCATGTTGGGGGCACCTCAGTGATGTCTGCCAGACCCACTCCCTTCTTTTACACAACAATGCCCATTGGGAAGGCTTCAAATCCAAATTCCTGCCTTACAGATCTTAAGTACCTCCGGCCATATTGGAGTACTTGGCTTGCACAAAATAAGTACAGTGCCTAGCACAGAGTGTTGCTGTTGTTCAGTCACTTAGTTGTGTCTGACTCTTTCTGACACCATGGACTGCAGCACACCAGGCTTTCCTGTCTCCTGGAGTTTGCTCAAACTCATGTCCATTGAGGCAGTGACGCCTTTTAATCATCTCATCTTCTGTCTCCCCCTTCTCCTGCTGCCCTCAATCTTTCCCAGCATCAGGGTCTTTTCCAATGAGTTGGCTCCTGCAACAGGTGGCCAAAGTATTGGAGCTGTAGCTTCAGCATCAGTCCTTTCAACGAATATTCAGGACTGATTTCCTTTAGGATTGACTAGTTTGATCTTCTTGCAATCCAAGGGACTCTCAAGAGTCTTCTCCAGCAGTACAGTTTGAGGGGTGCTCAATAAATATTTTTTCACAGGAAAAATAAAAGCATAGATGGAGGTGCTTTCCCAACCAGTGTCTTGCCTGGGAGGGTATTTCTCCCTCTTCCTTGCCAGCTGATATTCCATCTGGCCTTCCAGGCCAGCTCAAACCACCTCAGTGACATTTTTCTTGTGCTTCAGAATATTCCCTGCTCCTCTTAATAGTACTTTGTACATTGTGCCTTGAGTTACAACCATGGATGAGTGATCTCCCACTACTTTGTGGAAACTTCCTGAGGGCAGGAACCATGTCTCTGGGACCTCAGCTCAGGTTTCTGTACACAGGAGGCATTCATTAGGTGTTGAGTCTTCCATTACGGTAACCATCCATGAAAACATTTTCAGGGCTGCCAGTCTGTTTGATCAGTTCTGATTCAGTTTTGTAAGTTTGTCCTGAAAAATGATACTGCTTGGACAAGCAGATCTAATGGTTCACTTCTGCATCAGTGCAATGCCTGTATTTCTCAGTTATGAATGGAGTTTTAGAGTATTCATTTGATTAGCACAATGAAAACAGCATTTCAAAGACTTGACTGTATTGCTTAAGCTGACTAATAGTTATCAGTCAGTGTAGTTTAAAATTCTAAATAATTCCTCAGAGATACTGTCCTCCCTACAGTTTTGGATGGGAATAACATTAAAAAATTGCTAGATTTTCTGGTGCCTGGCTCTGGGGGCCATGATTCACATTGCTTTCCATGGGTTGTCCACTGGCAGCCCCCAACCTCCAAAACAATTTGAATGGTACCCACTGGAGTTGTGTCAGTGCTTGCCATGACCAGGAAGCTGAACACTGATGATGAAAAAGGGCCACTCTCATTTATAGGGAAACTTGCTCCAAGCTAGGCATTAGAAATGACATTACAGAAAGCATATTACAAATATCAGGCCCTTCAATTCATACCATGATGTGAGGAGAAGTTTTATTGATCCCAATTTTGGGGGAAGAACCTAAAGTTCAAAGAGGATAAGTAACTTGATCAAGGTCACACAGCTAGAGTATGTGGAATTCCCTCAGAACTTGAACCCAGATCTATTTGACTCCGAAGTCCATATACCCAATCCATAGGGGCAAGTGAAACCCCTCTGCTTCTTTATGGATCCTCTAAAATCTTTCTCTCTAGTTCAGGATCTTCCTCTCGAGTTTATAATGAGAAACTAGAGGTGCCAATAAAGGTCCGTCTAGTCAAGACTATGGTTTTTCCAGTGGTCATGTATGGATGTGAGAGTTGGACTGTGAAGAAAGCTGAGCACCAAAGAATTGATGCTTTTGAACTGTGGTGTTGGAGAAGACTCTTGAGAGTCCCTTGGTCTGCAAGGAGATACAACCAGTCCATTCTAAAGGAGATCAGTCCTGGGTGTTCTTTGGAAGGAATGATGCTAAAGCTGAAACTCCAGTACTTTGGCCACCTCATGTGAAGAGCTGACTCATTGGAAAAGACTCTCATGCTGGGAGGGATTGGGGGCAGGAGAAGAAGGGGACAACAGAGGATGAGATAGCTGGATGGCATCATGGATTCGATGGACATGAGTTTGAGTGAACTCCGGGAGTTGGTGATGGACAGGGAGGCCTGGTGTGCTGCAATTCATGGGGTCGCAAAGAGTCGGACACGACTGAGCGACTGAACTGAACTGAACTGAACTGAGAGGTTCAGAAAAGTAAATGATGTATGTACACTATTTAAATATCTGAAAATATAACTTCTCAGGGAATTTCAGGAAGAGAATTTGTTCACTGGTTCCTCACAGCACCGTAGGGCATTGTTTCAGAATAAGCTAATGAAAGTAAGGCACGGAGGACTGAATTTGTTTTTAAAGATGGCAAGATATAAAAAGCATTTGGTTTATAAAGTAATCTGAGAACATGCTTAAATTCATCTGTGTAAACAGGAAAGTCTAGGAGCATCAGTTTGCTTTTGGTGGCTAAAACTGCGTGTTCCTGTTCAAATAGCAATTTATCCTATTTGTTGTAATTGTAATTACTGTTTTCATTGGAATCACAGGTTTTTTTTTTTTTCTTCTAGAAACAGGCATGCAGAAAAACAACCAATAACCTAGATAGTTAAAAAAAACACATTGAGAAATGGGTATGGTATTGTGAACAAATCTCTTGTGATTATTCTTCCACTGTGCTCTGTAATGTACTTTAAATCCATTTCCATATTTTTAATTAACACTTAGTTCCAAAAAACTTTCTGGAGGCCATTTAAATCACAAATGGGAGAAAAAACAAATTTGCTTTATCAGAAAATTGACTATAGACTATTTGGTGGCTTTTATTATTTTTACATTTTAATGATTAAAATTAAATATAGCCCAATGACTCACAACAGAAGACAGTGAAATAATTTTCATGACTGATATAATTTTAAAGTCAACCTGGGTGAATAAGATATTAGGTCTGCTGTGGACGACTTTCATTGTCTGTCCTGTGGCTCTGGTTTCTGATCAGTTCCAACCATTTCGTGGAAAGAATTAGACAGCTGTGCCGAGTTACTCTTCTAGCACAAACCCAGTGGTGCTTTGGCTTTATCTCAACAGCTGTCCTATTGGGACTGTGGTCTTGCTTCTGTCCTGTGGATTTTAGGCACCTATTTTCATAGCCTGAATCACTCATTTCTTTGAGTGGGAAACAGAGAATGCACACATATTTTAAAATTCTTTGCACCAAAAAACCTGCATTATCTGCTGCTTCACTCAGACACTCACTGTCACAAGCAAAAGGCATAACTGCAGCTCTCTGAGGATGCTTACTCACCCATGGTCCTCTGGCAAGGGCCACTATCCTCATTTAGAACACAGGGATGTTAGGCACCCACCACATGGGTGTTTTGTGAGGATTAAATCAATGTGTTTAAGGCACGGACAGAGTGCCTGGCATGTAGGAAGAGCTTAAAAGTGTGAAGCTTGTTCTTATTTTTACATCTTCATGTCACATATTTATGTCTACAATAAACACAGTCTACACAAAGCTCTGTGAGGGTAGGGATTTGGTCTGTTTTGTTGTTTTGTTCCCTACTTTACTGCCTGGCAGGTGGCTGATAAATAGTGGGACAGTAATAAATATTTATTGAATAACTGAATGCAGGAAATCATTGTGGTCTCATTTGGTCAGTATATCATCCTATTACTAGTTTCCCCCTGTTATATAGTCTGTTGGTATAGGGGGTGCCAAATTTTATGATTTTTTTTTTTTCTGTATCTCTCCCCTGCCCTCCCACTATGACCTGTAACTCAGGCTGCTCCTCATCATGGCTGTCCAGTCCAGTTCCATGACTTTACATTTTCCTCGAATCTAATGGTTAGATTCTTCCAGGGGGTGTCCATGGAGTTTTGCAAAATGAATAGATTGTGGTGATGAGACCAGAATATTAGAATGAGTGTAGCCTGTTCCCTGATGAGGAAATTATTCAGGCCAGGAAAACCCTTGAAGGATCGTTCTGGTTTTCACACTTGTATGAACACAGCCTTGGTATGAGGGGTTGCTCTGGAGAATCTGGCCCAGCATGTTAATTTACTTGATTCAGGGAACTTCCTGGTATTTATAAATGAACTCTGTACATCAGACAACTGATATTTAGATAAGAAAATTGGAGAATGGCACATGCTGTAATACAGTGCTTCAGTGGATTGTAATACAGATTGATTTTAGCAAAGCTAATGTCATTTAAGTAATCAAAAACAAGCAAGGACAATGAGTTACTGTTTCAAAATTCTTCTGTTAGATATGAGAAAGCAGAACTAAACCCATAATAATAAGTAAGGCACACTGCAAAACTAAGTCACAGTATTAATCGAGTTAATCAAATTATTCAATCTACAACTGGATCTTAACAGATTTGGGATTGGAGTATCATTGAAAACATAAGTCCACTGATTATCGTCATTATCCTAGGAAAGATGAAGGTTTTACTTCTGAAGAATTTGGAGTTCAGGTCATATTGTGAAGAACAGATAGAGTATCAAAATGTTATGAAAAGACATATTCTATTTCTGTAGCTTCTGTTTATATTTGAAACATTTTCTTCTCTTTCAGCTCAGCAGTGATGGTAAATACTAAGAAATGACTGGGAAGATAAGATTTTACAGTAATTCTTTATTCCTAATAAATACCATTTCTTTATTTTGTTATAATCATGTTTACTTGCTTATTTATAAATGATTTTAATTTGGTTTGGATACAGCAATATAGCATTGTAACTAACTTATCCTTTGTCAGATCAATTTTTCTATTGGTAGATCAACAGATATTTTATTACTTTAATGAGAATTTTTAAAAAGTGTTTGCTGTTATATCTCTGAACTTCACCATCTCACTAGCATCTGTCAGCTTTAATCACCTACAAAAACTACCTTATAAAGATTACCTTATCAGAAAAAGTGTCATCTTGTGAGCTTAGGTGTGAGAATTGCAAAATAAAGCTGAGCTACACTAACAACTGCTGTGCTAATTTATTGTAAATTATGTTTTTTTTGTTTGCAGAGATAAGACATGAGAAGTGTTTCTATTTAAATTCATTTCCTATTATTTTAACATAAATAACAAATAGCTCAACAACAACAACAACAAAAGAACATAGAATATTCCTTAAATAGGTTCCAGTGACAGTGAAATTTATTTTCTAAGTTATTGGTATCAGTCATGTCACTCCATTCTAGGTGCAGAATCAGACAGCACAATTAAGGCAAAATATGGATGCTTACAATGCTAAATGGAAATTGCCAATTGTCATGTGAAGAGTGACGATAGGATATGAACTGGAAATAATTGCATAGCAAGCTGGTCTACAACAAAGCTTTAATTCACTGGGCTGACACTGTAAACTCATAATGTGTCGACCTGGCACCAGTCACGATAGATTATGGCTGTTCAGAATACATAAGCATGCCCCTTTTAAGAGTATTCTGGGAACCGTAGTTCAGACGACCCCAGTAAAAAACACTGCAATGGTTTTAGACAAGCTGGTTCTTTAAGAAATGAAAAAATCATGATGAGTGGTTCTATTATTAAAATTCAGAACTAGGTGGCAATGAATCACATTAAGTTATCACCTTTAAATCATCAGACAGTATAAATTGGGTCCTATAAAGAACCATGAGTCTCAATGCATTTTTAACAAGATGAACTTCTTATATAAACAAGATTTTATTATTATATTTATTATTATTATTATATTAAAACTAGAGTGGAGTTTAGTGCTCATAAAAGTGAAGGGCTAATGCTGCTAGCTTGAGCCAGAAAGAGTATAGGCCTATATTCGTAGACTGCTTTATGTAGCTCTGCCAATAAATTTTGACCTATTCTTGTTCTTATAAGTCAATGCCAAACATGGAAATTTGTATGATTCTTTTAAAAATGCATTAGTGGATAAGCATGTGGTAAGAGGACCCCAAGTCTATTTTTTTAAACCTACTGGAATTTGAACTCTAGACTGGAGAACCACTTGCAAGTCAACCCAATTATTTCATTCTCCCAACACCTTAAAAAAAATACATTGTTATCATTCAAAGAAAATAAAGTGGAAATACCATTTAAGAGAAAAATAGAAAGCCATTTTGCTGGCTTTGCTCTGATTTTCTTCTAGTAAACTTTATGCTGTACCAGATTGCATTTAAAAGAAGAGTTTTTCCTCTTGTATAAGATTTAGATTTCAGTTCAATTCAATTGATCTGAATGTATTCCATCCAGGCAGCCACATCACAGGCAGGATTTCTGCTCTTATAGGAGTTAGTCTGGAGGTAGAATTAGAAGGCAGGGGATACAAGCACCTGTATAATCAATTATAACAGTAAGTGAAAATAACTACGATTAGGTTAGAAGAGAGGACTACTGGGCTAGTCCCACTTTATTTAGCTGACGACTGAATGACTGAGTGATGTGCCCGTTAAAGACAAGAACAGAGAAGGGAAGGGCAGGGCAAGGTGGAGTATGTGGGTGGATACTGTGTCAGCTGGCTACTCTCATCATAATCACCCAAAGTCAGAGGAATAGGTGGCATTAAATAACTTGCATATGAAAACATGTTAAAATAAATTTGGTTCTTGAAGAAGTTGAACATAGTTGTTAATTACTGATAAATATTACTCTAATTATAAAGAAGAACAGAACAAACACTATTATTGGTTGATGGTTATTTTTGCTTTAAATGTTTACAGTTGGAGGGACACAGATAGACCTCTGGGCACAGATTATGAAAAACACATTTGATAGCTAAATATAAAACATCCAAATATTAATAACTACTGACATTTATGTAGTCCTTTCCTCCCAAAGCCCTTGACAAACATTAATGGCTATATGTACACAAGAATAGCACTGAAATGCTGCTGCTCTTGCAAATGACTAGATACTAAATCCAAGACAAAAGTAGCAAACGGTTGATTTACTTAAATACAGGTCTGTAGACTAAAGGTGTACGTTTAGAAACACAAGGCCACATTTCAAAATGTTTACCATATTTTATTTCAACATTATTGAATTACTGGGCTTTTCAAACTCCATTCTCTTATTTAGACATTAAGAGTCGAACATGACTGAGCGACTGAACTGAACTGAACTGAAGGTGTTTGTATTTTTTTAGATGTTGGTGTATGATTGTTGTACAGCAATGAATATCAGGGTTGATGGCATCTCCTTTCTGAGGACATCAGCTCTGACTCTTTAGTGCCCCCTAGCATGAGGAGGGCTGATATGCCAGTGAAGCACAGGACTGCCTCCTACTGAAGACTAGTTTTGTTTCATTACCAACCAAAATTGTTATTAGTTATATGAGAAAAACTATCTGGCTCAAATAAGTTTCTTTTACGAAATATCAGATCAAATTAGAACTGTTGCTTGGTGACACTGATTGAAAAGATGCCATGTTTGTTGTTACTAACTTAAATAAAGTGTAAATTACCTGGCAGTAATAATTTTTAAAGACCAGAAAACAAAATTTTTAATGTATACTCTTAGGGCTCTTACTGTAAAATATTAATTATGTTATTGCATTCTCAATTTCATTGCATTCTGGCAATGACAGAAATATAATTAAATTTCCTTGACATTTCCTGTAATGATATTATATTCTGGAAAATTTCGATTCAGGGATTACTACAAATCACTTACTTTAAATTTTAACATCCCTTCCTTCTCCATAAATCCTATGCACCCTCAAAAGTTCAGCTAAACTCCCAGCTCCTCCTCAAAGCTTCATACTTTTTTCAGAAAACAAGGCACTCTATTTTTAAAATTCTCATTTATGCAATCATTTGCAGTGTGACTTTACTGAGTATCCACTATAAACCAGCACTGTCTAGGCCCTAGGTTTTCAGGGATGATCAAATATTCCTCTACTTTCAAGCAGGTCACAATTTAGCGTGTACATGGGGTTCTTGGTAGGGATGATATACAAGATAATTTGCAGAGTGAAATAACTGCTAGAAGAATATGTAGGGTGTTCTAGAAATAGAGAGGAGAGACAGCTACTTCATTCTGATAGAACAGAACAGAGGAAGGGATTCAGGAAAAGCGTAAAGGGGAGATGGTACCTGTATTAAATTTTGAAGGATAAATAGGGAATAGCATGTAGATGGGGGTGAATAAAGAGACAATCCCATAAACAAAGACAGACAGACAGGGGAAGTGCATGTTCAAAAGTATAGAGGGTAAGGAGAGCATTCCAGGACAGGAGATACACACAGTGTTGGCGAAAGTTGGGGCCAATCAGGTCTAGGTTGAGTTTCAGCTTGCACATTTAATAACTACACAACTTTCAGACAAGCCACTTAATTTCCTGTAACCGTTGGTTTTCAGCCTATCATATGGGGCAAGTAACCTTCTGACTGACATCATGCATTGGTAAAGCCCATTTCCTTGAGGATTTTGTGGGAACATCTCAAAAAGTCAAAGATCAGAACAACTGAAATAAAAGTTATCGTGTAAAATTTTGTTTGAGGCATGCTAATGTTTTAAATATTTAAATGTTGTAAAGGTTTTAAATTTAAAATTTGATGTATAATCTTTTAGAGTCAGTCATGTCTAGAAGTAAGTGTATATTTGTCTTTTGCTATAGCTACAGTGAAACAATGGAGAAAAGGAAATTAAGAGATTTATTTCCATATGTCCAAATAATATCCAGCAATTTTAAAAACAAATTTAGCAAAAGTTAGAACAATGCATTTCCCTCATCATTTGCTGAGAAGAAGGCTGCTTGATTAATGTAATTAAAGGGTTGCTTGTAACTCAAGACTCAATTAAAAAAATAAATTTGGCCTTATTACTTTACTTCCAACTGGTGGTTTTCCTAGCGTGATTTTTGAGCTAAAATCTGCGGCTGCTTTGTTCATGACACATAAATTGTTTTAGCACATCCTTTCCCCTGCTGTGCATATGATTAAGAAAGCAGAGGTTAAATAGTGCAGTAAAGAATTGGGTAAATTCATTCTATTTTTGCTCACAGCGCCTTTTACCCCCTCCCCCTTTTAGGACTGGGAAAGTGCAAAAACCTATTATCTCTTTCTGAAATTATTTAAGATAGGTTCTTAGGCTGAAAATGTAACTTCTCTCTCTTAACATTTTCTAGTATACTGATTGTGTGATGCCTGTGCTATAGATATTATTTGTATTGGCAAGAAAACCAAATGCAAGTGCATCCTACCATTTATTGAGTGCTCATGTATGCTAGGCATTTTGCACACACTGGTCTATTTTCACTTGCAATAATCCTGTGAAATAGGAATAATCATTCTCATTTTAAGATAAGGAACAAGAGGCTCTGAGAGGTTATGTTATTGTTCAAATAACATACCCCATGATTAGAGGTAACAGAACTAAGGTGCTTACCCTGGTCTCTTTCATTCTAAACCTTGGTTCTTAACTATTCGCATTTTTTTGTAGGTAGAGTTTGATTTACAAGATTTAAATAAAATTCTGGTAGAGCATCTTGCATATATAGTTGGTGCAATACATGTTAAATTCAACTAAATGAAAATGTTATGCTCACGAGCACAGACAGAAGACAGTTGTTGCTCTCTTTGAGTTTACAATCTAACGTGGGCATGACTATAAGGTACAATGAGACAAGCAGCCTCAAAGGCAGTGTAGTATAGTGAGGAAATCATGAAAAACTCAGCATGTTTGATAGAGTTCTTTATCTCTTTCCTTAAGCCTGCTCCTTCTCCAGGCTTCCAGGTAATGGTGATAATATTCACCTAACTGTTCAAATCAGAATTGTGGCGGAGGCATGGGTCATTCTTGATTTCTCCTTTTCCCTCATGCTTTACATCCAATTCTTCAGCCACTCCTGCCAGATCTGCTCTGAAATATATTTGGAATCTACTTCTCTCTAACTTTTCTACTATCACCCTTTCCAGGATCTCAGAGCAGAGCAATCACCTTCTCATTGGTCTTCCTGCTCTCCTATTCAGTCAGAATCAGGCACAAGATACAGCCAGGGAAGGCTTTGTGGAGCCTGAAGTTAAATTATGAAAAAAAATTACATACACAAGTGATCTATAGAAATCACACAAGTGAATATATATATATATACATATACATATGCATATATATGCAAGGAATTAACAACAAATTAGATATATTAAAAAGCTGACAAATTCCACAAATATTACAAAATAAAAAAATGAATAACTGTCAACTGCTTGACCTATATTTGTAATTCATCTCACTTTACTTTTGGAGCTTCATATTCTAATCAGCTCTTCATATGACAAAATGTTGTAATATTATTTTCCACAGAAAGACTAGAAAGATTATCTAGTCTTTCCTCTAGTTTGATTAATGAAAATTATAATGATTATTGATATAGTTCAGAAAAATTTCAGCTTCACAACTCATTATAGATACTGTCATGTGAATTTTAGGACTGATGGCAAGTTTAAAAAAAAAACCTGTAGCAAGATTCCTCCATATATGAAATGTAACACTATAGGGTCTTTTCAGATTCTCTTATACAGTGAACAATTTAAAATAATCTTAATCCTTATAAAGATGGCACTCATTAAGCAATTTCTGTCAATATCTTTACTGTAGATATATATTATATATTTGATGTTATTGTCAATGTTAGTATTTTTTGGTAAAAGGCAAGAAATTAAAATCTTTTTACAATGTGTTCATGTGATTCACTCCTTTTCCCTAACTGGACTATCAAGCAATCTGGCCTAGTCATTGCTTCTATTTAAAATGTATTTTTTCTGCTTATTGAGTTACTACTTTTGTTATGATTACAATTGTTTTGAGGGGTTACAATTTATTCACTGATGTCAGAATAGTTTATATTAATTTCTCATCTGCATTGCTCTTATTTTATATTCTACTATATTTTGAATTTTTCTCAGTTCTTTATAAAGCAATTTAAAGATGACAAAAGAAGGTGCTCTGAATATAAGTCCAAATCAAAAGTTGTTAATTTCTCACTTGTTGAATTAAAATACTCCAAAAGTCTGCCCAAATTCCAGTTAAGATGATATATTCAAAATTTGTTGAATAAAATGTTTGCATTTCATTTGCACTTGGGTTTTTATTCCAAGTCTTCAAAAATATATTTGAGTTCTTAAAATGTCATTTAACTCATATTACAAGACTTAAATAACTTTTCACATAGCTGATCACTGTTAGAATTTTCCACAGACTAGCTTCTCCTTCCATACGCTTCAAACCTGGTTTCTCGAGACCCCACTGACACATGCCCAGGCCCTGGCCCTAAAGAACACACTCACATTACAATGTGACCTTGTATCATGATGCAGTCTCTGCATCATGATGTCACAGTGCACGGCAAAAGCCACACTTGCACAAAGATGGCTAGATAAAGACTATTACATATGAGTTCCCTCTCCCAGTTCAATCAGTGACCTTTCTAATGTGCTTATCTACCTATAAATCTCCAACTGTCTGTAGGAAATTTATGTTTTGTCATTTCAGTATCACATTAAATTTAATGTATTTAACACTAAACTCAACATCACAACCCTTAGTATCATTATGAAAATTATCTTTTCTAATTATGTCAATAGCACAATTACTTTTAGATCCTTTTATTCAAATCTGTACAAGTTTTGACTTGTCTTAATTTAGTCTTTGATATCCAAATTGTCATCAACTTCTATTTTAAATTTTCTTTATAGTAGTTCTTACATGTCTATTCCTTTCCATTTCGATTGCTATATCCTAGTTCTATTTTTTAATCATTTCTCAATTTCCTAATTTAGCTTTCTGTTCCCCAATCACTTTTCATTTCACAATGTTGTGTATAACATTGCCAAGTTAACTTTGCTCAAAATACTGCTTTTATCAACTTCATTACATTTAGATCACAGTTCTTACCAAAGATGGAATAGAAACAGCTCAAATTTCTGAAGAATTAAAGTTACTCTCATGCCTATTAAATATTAATTAGGATGAATTGAGTGGAAAGCCATGCTGAATTTGACAGAGTCTGATTCATAGCATATTTTCTACTTAGAACTTTATTTCCAAGTTGTAGCAATTCTCAGCCTCTCTACCAGGATTTCCAGAGAATTCAGCCTTCATGCCCAAGTCATCTACTGTTTATAATGAATTAACTTCTTTCCTGTGCATCTTGAATCTTACTAGCTATGTGCCATCCTTGAGAAAATAATCATTTAAACAATTTTCTGTAGGACTTAGTCGCCTTGTAGAACTCCTGTTAAAAAGGCGGATAAAGTAATAACTGAAATAAACCATAGCTGATATAAACTGCTAATAAAATATTACAAGTAGAGATTCTGCATCTACCTTAATGACTTAGGAAAAAAAAACCCCACTTCATTCATAATTAGCAATGTCCATTTGCATACAAACAATGCTGCCAAATTCAAACCCTGTCCTACTTAAGAGAACAGAGGCTGTTTATAAACAGTTTCCATGTAATACTGTCTATATTATTTGTCTTTGTACTTTTACAGACTGAAGTTTTACTATTAGTGCAGACTAGGCGGATAGGTGAATTAATGAGGTTTTTAACTGTTTATAATTTGCCAGAAGATCCAAACTGCTATAACATATATTGTCCAATATAACTGTTATATAATATAATGTATACTACAGTAATTTTCATGTTAGAATTATGTGAAATCTACACATATTTAGAGAGGTCAACTATAATAAAACATTTTTATTCTTGAGCTATCATTAAAAATGTTTCAAATTTAAATTTTAAAATGAAAAGTGGATAATAGTTGTTTGTTAACACTATATGGTAGTGACATTTGTGTAGTGGGATAGCATTCAGCTGTTAAAGTGACAGAAAACCCAAAATTCAGCAGCTTTAACAAGACAGTATTTTATCGTGGCTTCACATAAAATTTCAGAAATTAGCAAAAGAAAGCTGCTACACAGCACACACATAGCAACTTTGACTCTGCTCTGTATGAAGTCTTTTGGGGTCTGGGCTCCTTTTAGCTTGCTGCTCCTCTATGCTGGCCTCCAGTCCCGAGATAACCTCCTGGTCCACAATGCTTGCTCCATCCAAAGCCATCCTTTTCATAGTCTATCCAGAAAAACAGGAGAAAAGCAAAAAGAAGGGAAGAGATGGGAATACCAGACCACCTGACTTGCCTCCTGAGAAATCTGTATGCAGGTCAGGAAGCAACATTTAGAACTAGACATGGAAGAACAGATTGGTTCTTGGAAAGGAGTATGTCAAGGCTGTATATTGTCAACCTGTTTATTTTTCATATATGCAGAGTACATCATGCAAAATGCTGGGCTGGATGAAGCACAAGCTGGAATCAAGATTGCTGGGAGAAATATCAATAACCTCAGATATGCAGATGACACCACCCTTATGGCAGAAAGTGAAGAGGAACTAACTAAAAAGCCTCTTGATGAAAGTGAAAGAGGAGAGTGAAAAGTTGGCTTAAAGCTCAACATTCAGAAAATTAAGATCATGGCATCTGGTCCCATCACTTCATGGCAAATAGATGTGGAAACAATGGAAACAGTGACAGACTTTATTTTGGGGGGCTCCAAAATCACTGCAGATGGTGACTGCAGCCATGAAGTTAAATGACACTTGCTTCTTGGAAGAAAAGTTATGACCAACCTAGGCAGCATATTCAAAAGCAGAGACATTACTTTGCCAACAAAAGTCCATCTAGTCAAAGCTATGGTTTGTCCAGTAGTCATGTATGGATGTGAGAGTTGAACTATAAAGAAAGCTGAGCACCGAAGAATTGATGCTTTTGAACTGTGGTGTTGGAGAAGACTCTTGAGAATCCCTTGGACTGCAAGGAGATCCAACCAGTCCATCCTAAAGGAAATCAGTCCTGAATATTCATTGGAAGGACTAATGCTGAAGGTGAAACTCCAATACTTTGGCCACCTGATGCAAAGAACCAACTCATTGGAAAAAACCCTCATGCTGGGAAAGATTGAAGGCGGGAGGAGAAAGGGACGATAGAAGATGAGATAGCTGGATGGCATCACCGACATGATGGACATGAGTTTGAGCAGGCTCTGAGAGTTGGTGATGGACAGGGAAGCCTGGTGTGTTACAGTTCATGGGGTCGCAAAGAGTCGGACACGACTGAGAGGCTGAACTGAACTGAAAAAGAAGGGTGTGCTCCTTCCTTTTAATGACAATTCCATTAAGATTCACACTTGACTTCTGCTTACATTCCATCGGCCAACACTGTTTTGCCTAAGTTTACTTACTCACTCACTGAAAAGGATGCTGGGAAATGAAGTCTATCCTAGCCAATCATCTTCCCCAGTACAATTTTTCTACTAGGGGAAAAGGGGAAGAAGGGGGAGAATGTATGCTGGGAGATGACTCAAGAGACTCTACCACAAATCCTATAATCCTAATTTTATCTAATAAACCACTCATACTTCATTCTTATGGAGAGGGTAGATCCTATGCCAGAAAATTACACCCAGTTGGGCAAACAATGACAACATTCTTATAAATGAACTACTTGAAGGCAATGTCTTCATCTTTTTCAGAAGGACCTCCAGGGTCTACACCATGGTGGAAGCTGGAGAAATGTTAGTGTGAGGTAATAACTAAGATGCACTGGTCCCAGACTGATTTAGCTAAGTCTGGCTGTTCCAGAGACTTTTGGTGGGAAACTGAAACTCAAGATTTAAGGATTGCCATTACCTAGTCTTTGATAATTTCATGTAGCAGACTTTATTTGATTTTATTGACAGAAAGTGGCTCTCGTGTCTGCCTGGAGTCTAGAAAGAAAGATCAAGTTCCTGCTGAATTAGCTTCCATAGGAGGCTGTAGTCTAATCTCCATGTGAACCTCAGTTTGTGAACACCTTTTGAGGTTTATCCTGGATCCCTCTGAGAGAAATTTTCTGGCTAGGACCCAATTTTATTCCATTGACTTCACGGTTGTATAAAGATACCTTCGATTTCACTGTTGCTCATCAGTGGAACTCAATAATTCCGGCCTTGGAAAATCTCATTCTTTTCTTGGATTCTCTTTAGAACATAGAAGAATGATCAGTACTATCATGCTTCATCAAAAAATTTAAGATTACTTTTAGGTTAGGCTGAATTTCTCAACTATGGTTCAAATCTCACCTGGTCTCAGCAATGAAACTAGTTTTACTAAAAGAAGCTAATGCCATCCTCCACTCTGGTCCACATGATTTCTTCTTATTTTTGTTTTTATTTTAAGATCTTGTCCAACACTTCTAATTTGGATGAGCTTACTCATAATCTCTTTGATCATGGCTATTGCTTTAGAAAGAGTTCCACTTATTTCTCTAGTTATGAATGCTGCCAGTTGTCTAACAGTCTGTAATTTCAGATATTTAAACTTTGAAGAACCAGTGTGTTTCCCTTTCATTTGCAGGAGATAGGTTTAAAGAGACTTAAGTAAGGAGGCAAAAATCCATTGTATTTGTTGTTGACATAAAATGTTGCAGATAGCTTTCTGGCTTTTGTCTCAACTCTCTTTAGTGTTTTATTTTTTCCTTCCTACTTCTTCAGGAAAATCTTAATTAGGTTCCAGTGGTTCTTAACATCTGTTTAATTTTCCATTAAAAAAGTAAGGTGTGTTTTGAGTAGTTAGCAGACATCCTTAGTATCAGCAAATGGAAAAGGTTGAGCAATAAAGCAGTGGGCCACTGGAACAAAAGACTAAATATTATTGGTGAAAGAGTAATTGCGGTTTTGGATCATGAATTTTAAATCATTATAACTAGGTTTAAACACATCTTTATTAATCAAAATAGGAACCATTACAATCAACACATCTTTGCCAGTGAGAAATAAGTTTATTTCTGTAGCATAAAAATTCATGCTTTGGGATATGATGAACTCTTGGGAAGCATTTTCTGCCTCCTGCTAGTTGTGGAAGTATTTTCCCTACAAAAAGCTGTAATGCTTGAAGAAGTAGTAGTCTGTTGGCAAGAGGTCAGGTGAATATGGTGGGTGAGGCAAAACTTCATAGCCCAATTTGTTCAACTTTTGAAGTGCTGGTTGTGTGATGGGTGGTTGGGCATTGTTGTGGAGAACTGGGCCCATTTTACTGACCAACGCCGGCTGCAGGCACTGCAGTTTTTGGTGCATCTCATCGGTTTGCTGAACGTATTTCTCAGATGTAATGGTCTTGCCAGGATTCTGAACGCTGCAGTGGATCAGATGGGCAACATACCACCCAACAGTGACCATGACCTTTTTTTGGTGCAAGTTTGGCTTTGGGAAGTGCTTTGGAGCTTCTTCTTGGTCGAATCACTGAGTTGATCGTTGCTGGTTGTTGTATAAAATCCACTTATTATCCCACGTCCCAATCCGATCAAGAAATGATTCATTGTTGTTGCACAGAACAGAGAAGACACTTCAAAACAAAGATTTTTTTTAAAATTTGAGGTCAGCTCATGAGGCGCCCTCTTATCAAGCTTTTTCACCTTTCCAATTTGCTTCAAATGCCAAACGACCGTAGAAAGGTCGGCATGGAGTTCTTTGGCAACCTCTTGTGTAAGAGGATCAGCTTCGATGATTGCTCTCAATAGGTTGCTATCAGCTTCTGATGGCCGCCCAATGCACTCCTCATCTTCAAGGCTCTTACCTTCTTTGCAAAACTTCATTTACTTTATGTTCATTAGCAGTTTCTGGGCCAAATACATTGTTGATGTTGCAAATTGTCTCTGCTGCTTTATGACCCATTTTGAATTCGAATAAGAAAATAACTCGAATTTGCTTTTTGTCTAACATCATTTCCCTAGTCTAAAATAAATATAAAATAAACAGCAATAAGTTATTAGCATCAAAATAAAGTGAAATATGTTAACTAAAATGATGTATAACATAACCACATTTATTTAAGAATGTATTCCAATATCAAACAGCAAATTTCAACAATGCAAAACCACAATTACTTCTGCACCATCCTAATACAATAGCGACTACTGGACACCTAAATCCACTGATCTGATATGTTATACACATTGAACTTGATTATAAATGTGGACCAAGAGTAAAAAGGTCTTGGGATGGATACACACACACACACACACACACACACACACACGCATGTGCATGTCACATATAGTAATAAACATTATATTACTATACTCCTGAAATTAAAAGAAATTTTAGAGCTGGAAGAAAAGACAGGCCAAATCATTTTGAAATATTAATAAATACCTAATATATGATAACTGATTTATCCTCAGTAAAAAGTTTAAATTTTAAACTGGAAAAAAAAGCTAGAGTTAAAAAAAAGTCAGCTCTTGACAATGTTTGGTATATATAAATGAGAGTACATTCTACACTAAGCTTCTATTATCAGTTTTTCTGTTGTAATTTAAAAACATTATAGTCTCTATTCTTCTAACAATAAAACTCTTTTTCATGACATAAATCTAAGAATGCCTTAGCTGAAAAAATTATCTTTCTAGTTAAGGGCTTTATTATTCTCTTTCCTCTTTATTATTTGATCATTTAAGGAAAAATCAAGAAAAAACATATCTTAAGAAAATAAAGAAATATAGATAAAAAGCTAACATTCCTCAGTTTGTACTTTGAACTGCTAGTTTTCTGAACTGTGAATGCTTTTATATTTAAAAGTAATTTAACATCTAGTTATAAACAAAAAAAGGACCAAGTTAGGTTAAACTTTGGTAGTTTGAATGTAATGATTTCGTTACTTTGAAAATCATCCTCATGGGTATAAAAATAAAGTTTTAACCAAACCTCCACAGGAGGGCACTATAGTGTGACTCTGGTATAAACTGCAACTATTGCAACCCATTCAGTCATTATCTGACCCTTGATTAAACATCTAAAATAGTGAGCACTTCTCCCAAATTAGAAAATTCTAGTTTTCAAAACTCAAGATAGATAGATTTCACATGTGGCAAATTTATTTTCTTAGTAAAATAACCCAAAAGAGTATAGGATATTTAATCTTTCTTTTGCGCCATACATTAAACATAAAATCTTACCTCAAAATACAGCAAAAGTGGTAAGGTGCATGGTCTGGATGAGGCAAAATCTAAATAGGTTAGGGTTATATAATATTGAAACAGCAGGAATATTTTAGAACTATCAGACTATGCAATCAAAACTAAAAGATACTAAAACAGATAAATGCATTTACTACTCATTGGTGGCATGTATTTAGAAACAGTATATGAAAATTGTATATAAAATTGGTATAACAAATGGTATATGTTACTTATAATGTATGCCTACCTAACTAGACAGTGGATAGGTAAATCAACCTTAGTGAATGTAGAAACAGAATCAAAATATAAATACCAAAGTATCTCCAAACTAGTTCACCTCATCCCAGTAAGGATCTGAAAACACTGACTGCAATGATAAAGATGGAGACTTGATTTAAATTAAGATTTTCTAAATGCCCCTGGCCCTAACTTTCAATTTCACTAGTGTATTTCCAAGTTTCTCTCTAGCAGATAAGAATTTTGATAGTTTACTAGAGTTAAATCCATATGAAAGTAATTGTAATCTTGGCAGTTATGAAGTGTCTCTGTGACCCTTGCCTTATTATTCTGAGGACTAAGAGAATGCTGCACAAGTCCACAAAAGCTCCACTGAATAGAAAGTTTCATTAAATTTACAGAGCAATAAGAGCAGGGGTTACAGATATAGCTCTATAACTTTACATAACAGATCTGTTTCCATTAAGCAAATTACTCATTTCATTATAGTTCTGCCAAAAAAATAGCATTCAGATAAATCCTAATAATGAAGGGAAAGGCTGGTAGAATGTTGCAGTGGTGAGAATCCCCATATCAATGGCCTTAACTTTTGGGTGCAACATGTTCCACTTTATGGTCTAATATTGATAGCTGCAGTATTCTGGAAATATAAGTTGAAACAAAATGATGTAACCACACCGTGAGCCTGACAGCTTTCTGAATCTGCATTCTGTATTAGAAATGTATGGCATCATAATTTTATACAAATGCAAAGTGCTTACTTAAAACAGGGTTTGCTAAACTTTTGATGGCTCACACCTGGCTGAATAATTAAATTTGTTGGTAATTAAAATGCTAGTTCATCACTCCCCTGGGGACTCAAGGCAGACTGTTTTAATTCAAATATCTTTTCTTTTAGCTCATACTTACAGATCCTTTAGCCAATAAACAATTCAGCAATAGATTTAAAAGCAATAAAAAATCAGAAAGTAAGACTTGGATACTCTACTTGCACATAATAAAAATTACTTTTATAAACTACTCATGTAAAATTGGCAAATTATATAGTCAGATACTTAAATAATAGAATCATACAAGATCAAGGTTTTCCTTTCTTTTTAAATCTGGAATCTAGCTAACCAGAACACCTACTTCACTGGTTTTTCTGAAACTTCCATTTAAATTTTTTTCTCAGCTTTACTAGGTATACTTTTAAATACCAAAAGTAGCACATATCTAAGTCAAGGCTGCATATTGTCATCCTGCTTATTTAACTTATATGCAGAGTACATCATGAGAAATGCTGGGCTGGATGAAGCACAAGCTGGAATCAAGATTGCAGGAAGAAATATCAATAACCTCAGATATACAGATGACACCACCCTTATGGCAGAAAGTAAAGAAGAACTAAAGAGCCTCTTGATGAAAGTGAAAGAGGAGAGTGAAAAAGTTGGCTTAAAACTCAACATTCAGAAAACTAAGATCATGGTATTTGGTCCCATCACTTCATGGCAAGTAGATGGGGAAACAATGGAAACAGGGTTGTCTTTATTTTTCTGGGCTCCAAAACCACTGCAGATGGTGATTGCAGCCATGAAATTAAAAGACACCTTGGAAGGAAAGCTATGACCAATCAAGACAGCCTATTAAAAAGCAGAGACATTACTTTGCCAACAAAGTTCCATCTCATCAAGGCTATGGTTTTTCCAGTAGCCATGTATGAATGTGAGAGTTGGAGTATAACAAAAGCTGAGCACCGAAGAATTGATGCTTTTGAACTGTGGTGTTGGAGATGACTCTTGAGAGTCCCTTGGACAGCAAGGAGATCCAACCAGTCCATCCTAAAGGAGATTCAGTCCTGAATGTTCATTGGAAGGACTGATGTTGAAGCTGAAACTCCAATACTTTGGCCACCTGATGCAAAGAGCTGACTCATTTGAAAAGACCCTAATGCTGGGGAAGATTGAAGGCAGGAGGAGAAGGGGATGACAGAGGATCAGATGGTTGGATGGCGTAACTGACTAAATGGGTGTGAGTTTGGATAAACTCCAGGAGTTGGTGATGGACAGGGAGGCCTGGCATGCTGCAGTCCACGGGGTCGCGAAGAGTAGGATAAGACAGACAGACTGAACTGAACTGAAGGTATACATTTTGATGAATTTAGACATATGCATACACTTGTCACACCATCACTACAATCAAGGTAATAAGCATACCCATCACCTCCAAAAGATTTCTTGTTTCCTTTGCTTCTTTTATTTATTTATTGGTGTGGTATAGCAACACTTAACATGAGCTTGATCTTCTTAAGTTTTAAGTGCACAGTACCATATTTCTAACTATAGGCACTATGCTGCACAGCAGATATCCAGAACTTATTTATCCTGCATACCTGAAACTTTATACCCATTGAACAACTCCCTATCTACTCTTCCCTTCACCCCCTGGCAATACCATTCTGTTCTCTCTTTCCATGAATCTAACTATTTTATATACCCCATGTAAGTGGAATCACTCCATACCTGTCCTTCTGTGACTGGCTTAATTCATGTAGCATAAGGTGGCACTAGTGGTAAAGAACCCACCTGCCAATGCAGGAGACATAAGAGATGCAGGTTCAATCCCTGGGTCAGGAAGATCCCCTGGAGGAGGGTATGGCAACCCACTTCAGTATTCTTGTCTGGAGAATCCCATGCACAGAGGAACCTGGCTGGCTACAGGTTGAAGCACAAGCTGGAATCAAGATTGCCGGGAGAAATATCAATAACCTCAGATATGCAGGTGACACTACCCTTACGGCAGAAAGTGAAGAGGAACTAAAAAGCCTCTTGATGAAAGTGAAAGAGAAGAGTGAAAAAGTTGGCTTAAAGCTCAACATTCAGAAAACGAAGATCATGGCATCTGGTCCCATCATTTCATGGGAAATAGATGGGGAAACAGTGGAAACTGTGTCAGACTTTATTTTTTTGGCTCCAAAATCACTGCAGGTGGTGACTGCAGCCATGAAATTAGAAGACGCTTACTCCTTGGAAGAAAAGTTATGGCCAACATAGATAGCATATTCAAAAGCAGAGACATTACTTTGCAAGAAAGGACCATCTAGTCAAGGCTATGTTTTTTCCAGTGGTCATGTATGGATGTGAGAGTTGGACTGTGAAGAAAGCTGAGTGCCGAAGAATTGATGCTTTTGAATTGTGGTGTTGGAGAAGACTCTTGAGAGTCCCTTGGACTGCAAGGAGATCCAACCAGTCCATCCTAAAGGAGATCAGTCCTGGGTGTTCATTGGAAGGACTGATGCTAAAGCTGAAACTCCAATACTTTGGCCACCTCATGTGAAGAGTTGACTCATTGGAAAAGACTCTGATGCTGAGGGATTAGGGGCAAGAGGAGAGGGGATGTCAGAGGATGAGATGGTTGGATGGCATCACGAACTCAATGGACATGAGTTTGGATGAACTCCGGGAGTTGGTGATGAACAGGGAGGCCTGGCGTGCTGTGATTCATGGGGTCGCAAAGAGTTGGACATGACTAAGCGACTGAACTGTCTGAACAGGTGTGTGGTAATAGCTCAATATGGTTTTGGTTTGCATTTCTCTGATAAACAGTGATACTGAGCATCTTTCACATATCTGTTGTCTATTTGTTGTCTACTTTGGAGAAATATCTCTTCAAGTTCCTTGCCTACTTTTAAAAACAGGTTATTTGGTTTTTCCTATTTATAGAAGTTTCTTATATTGTAAATCAACCCTTTATCAGATACATGATTTGAAAATATTTCCTCCCATTCTACAGTTTGTCTTCTCACTGTTTTCTTTGCCATGCAGAAGCTTTTTAGTTTGATTTAGTCCATGGCATCCCACTCCAGTACTCTTGCCTAGAAAATCCTATGGATGGAGGAGCCTGGAAGGCTGCAGTCCATGGGGTCGCTGAGGGTCGGACATGACTGAGTGACTTCACTTTCACTTTTCACTTTCATGCACTGGAGAAGGAAACGGCAACCCACTCCAGTGTTCTTGCCTGGAGAATCCCAGGGACAGGGGAGCCTGGTGGGCTGCCGTCTATGGGGTCGCACAGAGTCGGACACGACTAAGTGACTTAGCAGTAGCAGTAGTCTCACTTATCTATTTTTGCTTTTTGTTTGTGCTTTTGGGCTTCCCTAGTAGCTCAGCTGATAAAGAATCTGCCTGCAATGCAGGAGACCCTGGTTTGATTCCTGGGTCAGGAAGATCCCCTGGAGAAGTGAATGGTTACCCACTGCAGTATTCTGGCCTAGAGAATTCCATGGACTGTATAGTGCATGGGGTTGCAAAGAGTCAGATGCGACTTTCACTTTCTTTGTGCTTTTGGCATCATAGTCAAAAGTCACTGCCAGGACCCATGTCATTTCCCTTAGGTTTTCTTCTAAGAACTTTACAGTTTCAGGTACTACATTCAGTTTTTAACACATTTTGAGTTGATTTTGTGTATGGTGTGAGATAGGGGTCCAATTTCACTTGTTTGCATGTGAATATCCAGGTTTCCAAACACCTTTTGTTGAGACTATCCATTTTCAATTGTGTATTCTTAGCTCCTTTGTTGAAGATCGGTTGTTCATATATGTGTGGGATTATTTCAGTTTTAGTCAAATGACTTTAATTTAAAAAAAAATGACAGTAATTAAAAAAAAATGTAACCTCCAGGATCTATATTAGAGATGGGCCAAATTTCTATGGACTTTCCTCCTTCTTTCTCTCACTTTCTTCTCTTTCCCTTCTTTCCTTCCTTTTCATCCTTTCTCACTTTCTTTTTCATTTTTACCAAAGTCAGGAAGAGGTACCGAAAGATTTTTTCACAAAATTTAATATGTCCAAAAGAAAAAGCAAAATTTTGGTTAACTAGGATGCTTCATTTATTAATCAAAATTTTGCTGCCAAAATCTATTTAATTTCCAACTTTGATCCCCCAAAGAACAAAACAGTTTTTTGAGGGTGACTGATGTTTTTATTTTGAAACAAAAACAATCAGAAGGTGAAATATGACATTAGGTGAGTACTAGAAACCTCCATAATACAAGAGGGAAAAGAAAGAGATAATGATCAATGTATAACTATTGATTTTACATGGTTTCATCCTTTAGTGAATGAAATGACATACTGTGCCTCTGTGGGCAGAATTATGTAACAAAAGCCAATAGAAGAGGGAGCCACAACATGCAAAAGCAGATTACCTATGACCTATATCAACATTTTCAGTGTTCCCATGATTTAGACATTAGGTTTTTAAATATAATGCATAGAAGTTTGATCAAAATTGTATCTGTGTTTTACTTTTTTTGAAATATCTTCTAATTTACATATAAGTTATAAAAATCATCAATAGAGTTCCTGTAGTACCACTGATAGAACCACTGGATTAAACTGCAGACCAATGCTGTATTTCTCATCAGACTTCAATATGCTTTAAAGAAACATGGCACTTTCCTGTACAACCAGAGGACAGCTATTTAAATTAACCTTGATCTAATATTGCCATATAATCCCCAGACTCTAGTAGAGTTTTGCCAGTTATCCTAATAATGTCATTTGTAAGTCCGGGATCCAATCCAGAAGTATGTTTTGTATTTGTTTCTTTAGTCTTATCAAGATAGACTGATGAGTCCCTCAGTCTATCTTTACTTTTCTTGAACTTGATTTTTTGAAAAGCCTAACAGTAACTTTTTGAAATATTTTTCTGATGTTCCTCATGATTTAATGCATTTTTGACAAGATGCCCCAGAAGTAATGTTATATCCTTTTCATTACAGCATATCAGGAGACAACAGTGCTAATTTGCATAATTTCTTATAATATTAATGTTTGTAACTTGGATGAGATGGTACTGGTTAAATACTCTGCTTAAAAGTTAATTATTCAGCATGTTGTACTTACTTAATAAGCAATTAGTAACAATTTTTTTGAAAGATACATTGAGACAATGTAAGTATTCAGTTCTTCATCAAACTTACACTGTCAGTTTTAGCATTCTTTGATCATTCATATCTAAATAAGTTATTATTAAATAGTAATAGTTTAACTTCATTATTCTTTTGATTTACAAGTTGTCATTCCACTGATGTGTCCTATTTCCCTTCATAAATCTATTTTTAAAATTCATGAATTTACAACAGTGAAGCTTCAGGGATATGTATTTTACAAATGGAGTCCATTACCATCATAGCGTATTTTGGTGTTCAAATTAGCTAGTAGAGAATTCATTACTATCATGATTTATTTTGATGTTCCATTTGGCCAGCAGGTGATCCTTCAAACTAGAGCCTGTGTCAATGGACAAGGCCCCATCACTCTTTGTATACTTCTTTCCTTTCTGAAACAATAACACATTCCAGAACCACTATTTTTTCCTTCCCTATAGCCAAGTCAGATGTTTATGGAGCCTTAGTTTCTTTTATTGTGCCACTGTATTTAGAAACGAAGAACTTGGTGCTTAGCGTGTTCATTGTTACTAAGGGTCCTCTCAGCAGACAAAATTAGAAAAAATTTACATTACATCACACTATACTATTCTCTGTGTGTTTATCTACCTACCGACCTGTCTATATATCCACCTATCTGTCCACCCACCTATCTTAAAACTCATTAGTTCAATCTGATAATTCCAAAACCATGTAGTCCTCCCCCTTACTACTTGTATAACTTCCTCTCCATTGTTCTTGATACATTTACTTATCTTCTCTGTCTCCCCTCATATATAACCAATTTTCAAAGCTGTATTATTCAAAAGTTCAACCCTAGATATATGCTGCCCTCTCTTTCTCCTACTGCCCCCAGCTCGGATCTAAGAAGGGGGATGGGAAGTAGATGAAGAAGGAAGGAGGAAATAAAGAATCTTGGCTCTGGCTTCACAGTCCTCCAAACTGAACTAAAACTTGAACCTGGACAGAAACACAGTAGCTCTCCAGTTCCCTGCTGGGTTGTGCTGGTAGAAACAGCTTTGTCAAAAACTTATGAAAATCCAAATTATGAAGTAATCTTTTGGAGTCTATTGTATACTAACTGAAACAAACAGGTTAGCTATATAAGCATATAGAAGAAACTAATAGTTATAGTCCCTTTACATTCTATAAAATCCATAGAAATATTATAGATTATTCTTTCTTTGTAATTGATATCTAAAAGGTGATATCTAATAAATTTACTTATGAGGCTAGCTCCCAACTGGTATATCTTTGCCCAAAAATCTGCAATCACCTGGTGACATTAGGTGTTGATTTGTAAATACTGACAGGCCAGTTGCAACACTTGCAGATCTATCTCCTACTTCCATATTTCAAGAAAGGTATTTTTATTACCAAACGTCTGAGGATTGATATGCCAAAAGTGTTAAAGGCCTTGTATATAAACATGAGTATGAGCTAACGTTGTATGTTTAAAAGAAAACAAAAACAGAAAGAAAAGCCAACATGTTAGAAGACTTACAGAGATGAAAGGATCTAAAGAAACCAGGGAAACATAATACCCATATCTTCGGATGCATTCAAAAGCATGTTGAAATAAAGGAAGGTTGAAAAATGGTTTTAGTCGTATGACATTAGAGTCTAAAAACACTGAATGTGTGTGACCCACAGATTTTAAGGCTCTAGAAATAAAATTTCAAGCCAATTCTGTAACAGATGCTAATGTAAATGATGCTTACAGGCATTGATAAAACACTGCCTTCCTTCTACTAACATATTCCATAATTATACTGTGATTTAAATAGTTTATATATATAGAGATGAATGTGGAACAGGAGAAAAGTATTCATACATTAGCATTCAGAGTAAGTAATTCAAACATCTAATTGTTCCAGCTCAAGGAAAATTTAAAAATATTACCGGTTAGGTGTTGAAAATTATTTTGGTTTATTTTTTATTGAGTCATGCTGATCATTTACAAAATTAGAAAATGTTCTTGATCATAATAGATACACATTAGAGAAAATACAGGAAAGGAGCAGAATGACAGACAATTATCAGGAAAACATTTCTGCTTTTTTTTTCCATCCCAGATATATTAAAAAGTCTTTAAAAAAAAACAACAAACTGAGCTTGTGCTGTTTGAAAAGAGTTATGGATAAAAACAGACATTTCTAGCTTGTTTTTTTTTTTTTCTGGAGAGAAATGTTGTGTATAAGGGGTTTGATTGTACACTCTTTGAACTCTAGAGGTCTTTTAGATGTATTTTAATTAACTTGAAACAGCTTTAAATCTCTTTCTTCAATATTCTGAGAACACCAAAGAAAATTTTAACTATTGTAAGAATTATTCTTGAGATTTATGCAATGGTCAATTTATAAGTCTTTCCTTTTGTAATGAGTGTGGAACCAAACCAAATGGAGTCACTTATGTCAAGGACAAAGTGGAGTCAGTCAAAACACAAGAGCAAAAATTAATCTTAACCTAACCTCACAGCTCTTTCTTCTTAGAAATCAGCAGAGGACACTAGCCAGGCCCCAAATACCAAGTCTTTTCATGCCATCTCTGATTTTCTTGTTTCCTAACTCAGCTACCCTGATCCAAATAAGAAAGAAGACCACCAGGCAACAAACCAGCTGAAAAAGCCAAAAAACTTCTGTATTCTTCCCATAAAAATTCCTTAGTCTGTAAGCAACTGAGAACTCATTGTTCCCGTAGCCTTGAGTTCCCTGGCTTGTAAGCTGAAAACCTTGCAATAAACTCATCCGTCTGCTTTGTTTCACTCAGCATGAAGAATCTGGTTTTTGACACTGGGGTGATTTGTAAATTTAGGATCTTTGGAAATTCCAGTTTTATTAGTATAGGTAAAAATATTATGATATTTAAAAATAGTTGAAGTCCAACTGGGTCAACTGAATAAATGTTTCTTGCATATTTCTCTATATTAATATCTATAGGAAAGTCAGTTAAGTAAACGTCCTAATTTCATTGAGTTTATAACAGAAAGTAATACCTTATAAATCTCATTTTGTCTTTTATAATTTTAATTTATACAGGTATCATAATGTTATAGGGGATTTCAAAGGAAGTTATCCAATTCTGGGCAATCCTATATGATTTCATGGGAAAATAGTATTTTCTAAATGTTATAAGTAACATGTTCCCTGTTGCAGAGCTTCCCTGGTGGCTCAGATAGTAAAGAATCTGCCTGCAACACAGAAGACTCGAGTTTAGTCCCTGGGTCAGGCAGATGCCCTAGAGAAGGGAATTCTACTCACTCTAGTATTTTTGCCTAAAGATTTCCATGCTTGGGGCTGGTGCACTGGGACTACCCAGAGGGATGGTACGGGGAGGGAGGAGGGAGGGGGGTTCAGGATGGGGAACACGTGTATACCTGTGGTGGATTCATGCTGATGTATGGCAAAACCAATACAATATTGTAAAGTAATTAACCTCCAATTAAAATAAATAAATTTATATTAATTAAAAAAAAAGAATTCCATGCTGTCCCCTGTTATATCAGCTTCCCACCAATGAAAATGATTTTACTATTTTTTGACCATAAGAATAAACAGCATCATCTTAAAATGGATCAAGCAATATGAAATAGTAAAAATAAAAATAAAAACTGTCACCAGAATTCCATATATTATTAATATTTAAATATTTTTCCAGGTATTTTTCCTATGTAATCAAATATGCACATAAAAATAAAGCTGTACCTTTTATATTGTTGTTTAGTCCCAAAATCATGTCTGACTCTTTTGAGACCCCAAGGACTATGGCCCGCCAGGCTCCTATACCCATGGGCTATCGCAGGCAAGAATACTGGAGTGGGTAGCTATTTCCTTCTTCAGGGGATCTTCCTAACCCAGGGGTCAAACCCATGTCTCCTGCATTGGCAGGCAGATTCTTTACCACTGAGCCACCAGGGAAGCCCATTTTTTATATTACTACATTTAATATTATATATATATATATATATATATATATATAAATATATTTACTGTAAGGAATAGGATGATATGATATAGATATTTTAGTCTTTCCTTGTCAATCTCATTGTGAAAATTCAAGAGCTCATATTTAATGGGTATGTGATCCTAATTTGGATGGATGTACTGCTGCTGCTAAGCCACTTCAGTCGTGTCCGACTCTGTGTGACCCCATAGACAGCAGCCCACCAGGCTCCCCCGTCCCTGGGATTCTCCAGGCAAGAACACTGGAGTGGGTCACCATTTCCTTCTCCAATGTATGAAAGTGAAAAGTGAAAGGGAAGTCGCTCAGTCATGTCCGACTCTTCGCGACACCATGGACTGCAACCTACCAGGCTCCTCTGTCCATGGGATTTTCCAGGCAAGAGTACTGGAGTGGGGTGCCATCGCCTTCTCCGATGGATGTACTAGTATGTGCTTAATCAATTTCTTATTCAGGGACACTATTTTCCAGTTTTCATGACTATAAAGAGCAACACTAGGAGGAGAGTCCTCATAGATATATCTGCACATACCGAATTACCTTTTTGAGATAAAGCCACAGAATCAGAATTTCCAGGTCAAAGGGTATGCGTTCTAAAATTTTTGATACATTTTAACAAACTGCAGACTAGCAGAGAAGAAATTTGAATTTTCATAAAGAGTCTAGTTTCTTATACCCAGATAGGCTAACTCAGTGTTGCCAATCCAATAAAGAGAGGATGGTATCACATTAACTTGTCAGTATTTCTTTCATTATTAGTGAGCCTGGATATCTTTTTCATATATTTAGTGGCCATTTGTCCCCTCTTTTATAGAATGCTGTTTGTGTCATTTAGTTTACTATTGGGATGGTTTATGTGATGCTATGAATGTTAATCCTTTGTTTAACATTTGTTAAAAATAACATTTCTATTTAAGAAATTTTCAAACTTGATTCTATGTGCTACCTTTCTGTTAAAATGTAATTTGGGGTTTTATAATTATCAATATTTTCCTTTATGTCTTATGAGACATGCTCAGAAAGTCTATCTCATCTGAAATTATAAATAAATTAGAAAAGAGTTTGTTCATATTTTCATCTAGATCTACTATGGTTTTATTTTTTAACTTTATATATTTTCTTTATCTGGCATTTTCTTGGATGAAAGGAGTAAGATGGTGATGAGTAATTTTCCATATTTCAATAATTCATTTGAATGCCATCTTTATCATATATTAAAATCTTAGATATGCTCACAGCTCTTTCTAAACTCTTGGTTGTGCTACTTGACCTGCTGGTCTTTTTCAGATCCTGCATTATTTCATTGTATCTGGTAGGATAAATTTCTCTTCATTAACATGGCATTTTCATTCTTCCAGCTGGAAGAATAATTATGTTATATTCTCCCTTGTTAGTATATATACCTCATCATAAGAGTACCCCAGTCACAAATTTTAATAGGGTTTTGAGTGGCATTGCATTGGATTTAAACATTAAGAGTGAATTTTCATATAGAAGTATTAAGTACTTCTATGAAAGAAGAAAATATGCTTCATTTTTTGTTCAAGCCTTCTTTTATATTCTTCAGTAAATAACAGTTTATTCACTTGGTTTCATCATATTCTTTTGATTTTTTCATGGCTATTGAAAACTTGGTCTTATTTTTGTGAGTGGAGTTTTTATTCCAAAATATTTTCCAACTATATTGTTTAAACATAAAAATGCTCTTAACTTTTATACTTTAATTTTTACTTGTTGCCATATACAATGTTACTTTTTTCTTATTTTCAGTTGATTCTCTTGGATTTTTCAGGTAAATAGTCATACAATTTAAAGCCAATCATGCTTTTCCTTCTGCTTGATTCTTCTTGAATTAAATGATGCCCTCCCCCTCCCCCCCAGTTCATATGTTGAAGGTCTAAACCCCAATGTGACCAAGTTTGGAGTTCAAAATTAAGGTTAAATGAGGTCATAAAGGTGGGGCCCTTTTCCTATAGCATTAGTGTCCGTTTAAGAAGGGACACCAGAGCACAACCTCTCTTTCTCTGCCATGTCAGGACACACAGCAAAGGTGGCTGTCTGCAGGCCAGGAAGAGAATTCTTAACAGAAATTGACCATCCTGGCGCTATGATCTTGGTCTTCTCCAAGAACAAAGACAAAATAAATTTCTACTGTTTCAGCCATCCAGTCTATGGAATTTTGTCATGGAGGCCTGAGCAGAATAATATTCTTATTTCATTCTCTTATTGGACTGGCTTTAAGTCATAAAGATGGTTGGATGGCGTCACTGACTCAATGGATGTTAGTTTAAGCAAACTCCGGGAGTTGGTAATGTACACGGAAGCCTGGCGTGACTGAACTGAACTAAGTCATAAAATGACAAATAAATCACTAAATTTTTAAAAATTGAAAATAGTTGATTTACAGTGTTGTGTTAGTTTTGGGTATATAGCAAAGTGATTCATATATATATATATTTTAGATTCTTTTCCACTGTATGTTATTATAGGATAGTGATTATAATTCCCTGTGCTATACAGCAAAATTCTTGTTACTTATTATATTTATTTTATATATAGTAGTATGTATATTTTAATATTAAACTCCTAATTTATCCTCCCTAGGAGCCCTCATCTTATCACTATTTTTAATGGGAATTCTTGTAATTAATTTTGGAAATGTCTGATTTTAAAATACTAAGTATTATTCTACTATTTTAATAAGAGGTCCTATCAGTAATATGAGGCTGCTTTATTTAAAATGGAGCTATTGTGTAGCACAGGGAATTCTGCTCAATATTACGTGGTAGCCTGGAGGGGAGGGGAGTTTGAGGAAGAATGGATACAGTTGTATGTATGGATAAGTTCCTACACAGTTCAGTTCAGTCGCTCAGTTGTGTCCAACTATTCGTGAACCCATGGACCACAGCATGCCAGGCCTCCCTGTACATCACCAACTCCTGGAGTTTACTCAAACTCATCTCCATTGAGTCAGTGATGCGATCCAACCATCTCATCCTCTGTAGTCCCCTTTTTACCTGCCCTCCATCTTTCCCAGCATCAGAGTCTTTTCAAATGAGTCAGCTCTTTGCATCAGGTGGCCAAAGTAATGGAGTTTCAGCATCAAAATCAGTCCTTCCAATGAATATTCAGGGCTGATCTTTAGGATGGACTGGTTGGATCTCCTTGCAGTCCAAGGGACTCTCAAGAGTCTTCTCCAACACCACAGTTCAAAAGCATCAATTCTTCGGAGCTAAGCTTTCATTATAGTCCAACTCTCACATCCATACATGACTACTGGAAAAACCATAGCCTTGATGAGATGGATCTTTGTTGGCAGAGTAATGTCTCTGCTTTTTAATATGCTGTCTAGGCTGGTCATAACTTTACTTCCAAGGAGCAAGTGTCTTTTAATTTCATGGCTGTAGTTACCAACTGAAGTGATTTTGGAGCCCAAAAAAGTAAAGTCAGCCAATGTTTCCACTGTTTCCCCATCTATTTGCCATGAAATGAGGGGACTGGATACCATGATTTTAGTTTTCTGAATGTTGAGCTTTAAGCCAACTTTTTCACTCTCCTCTTTCACTTTCATCAAAAGGCTTTTTAGTTCCTCTTCACTTTCTGCCAGAAGGGTAGTGTCACCTGCATATCTGAGGTTATTGATATTTCTCCCGGCAATCTTGATTCCAGCTTGTGCTTCTTCCAGCCCACCCTTTCTCATGATGTACTCTGCACAGAAGTTAAATAAGCAGGGTGACAATATACAGCCTTGACATATTCCTTTTCCTATTTGGAACCAGTCTGTTGTTCCATGTCCAGTTCTAACTGTTGCTTCCTGACCTGCATACAGATTTCTTAAGACGTAGGTAAGCTGGTCTGGTATCTCTTTCAGAATTTTCCATAGTTTAATGTGATCCACACAGTCAAAGGCTTTGGTATAGTCAATAAAGCAGAAATAGGTGTTTTTCTGGAACTCCCTTGGTTTTTGGATGATCCAGCAGATGTTGGAAATTTGATTTCTGGTTCCTCTGATTTTTATAAAACCAGCTTGAACATCTGGAAGTTCACAGTTCACATATTGCTGAAGCCTGGCTTGGAGAATTCTGAGCATTACTTTGCTAGCGTGTGAGATGAGTGCAATTGTGTGGTAGTTTGAGCATTCTTTGGCATTGACTTTCTTTGGGATTGGAATGAAAACTGACCTTTTCCAGTCCTGTGGCCACTGCTGAGTTTTCCAAGTTTGCTGGCATATTGAGTGCAGCACTTTCACAGCATCATCTTTCAGGATTTGAAATAGCTCTACTGGAATTCCATCACCTCCACTAGCTTTGTTCATAGCGATGCTTGCTAAGGCACACTTGACTTCACATGCCAGGATGTCTGGCTCTAGGTGAGTGATCACATCATTGTGATTATCCAGGTTATGAAGATCTTTTTTGTACAGTTCTTCTGTGTTTTCTTGCCGCCACCTCTTCTTAGTATCTCCTGCTTCTGTTAGGTCCATACCATTTCTGTCCTATATTGAGCCCATCTTTGCATGAAATGTTCCCTTGGTATCTCTAATTTTCTTGAAGAGATATCTAGCCTTTCCCATTCTATTGTTTTCCTCTATTTCTTTGCATTGCTCACTGAGGAAGGCCTTCTTATCTCTCCTTGCTATTCTCTGGAACTCTGCATTCAGATGGTTATATCTTTCCTTTTCTCCTTTGTTTGTCCCTTCTCTTCTTTTCACAGCTATTTGTAAGGCCTCCTCAGACAGCCATTTTGCTTTTTTGCATTTCTTTTTCGTGCAGATGATTTTGCTCCCTGTCTCCTGTACAATGTCACAAACCTCCATCCATAGTTCATCAGGTACTCTGTCTATCAGATCTAGTCCCTTACATTTATTTCTCCCTTCCACTGTATAATTATAAGGGATTTGATTTAGGTCATACCTGAATGGTCTAGTGGTTTTCCCTACTTTCTTCAATTTAAGCCTGAATTTGGCAATAAGGAGTTCATGATCTGAGCCACAGTCAGCTCCCAGACTTATTTTTCCTGACTGTATAGAGCTTCTCCATCTTGGCTGCAAAGAATATAAACAATCTAACTTTGGTGTTGGCCATTTGGTGATGTCCATGTGTAGAGTTTTCTCTTGTGTTGTTGGAAGAGAGTGTTTGCTATGACTAGTGTGTTCTCTTAAAAAACTCTATTAGCCTTTGCCTTGCTTCATTCTGTACTCCAAGGCCAAATCTGCCTGTTACTCCATGTGTTTCTTGACCCCCACTTTTGCATTTCAATCCCCTATAATGAAAGGACATCTTTTTGGGGTGTTAGTTCTAAAAAGTCTTATAGGTCTTCATAGACCCGTTCAACTTCAGCTTCTTCAGCACTACATAGTTCACCTGAAACTATCATAACAGTGCTTGTTAATTGGCTATATCCCAATACAAAACAGAAAGTTAAAAGTAATGTGTGAATATTCAAATGCTTTTTAATATTTATCAAGAAGATAACAAAGTTTTTCTTCTTGTCTATTCAGGGATGACATGTGAATGGATCCTGTAATAACTCAATTTGATCATGGTGTGTTATTGTTCTCAAGTATCACTGAATTCTACTTGAGCAAATTTTACTTAGGTCACCTGTACCAATATTCACAAGTGAACTGAGTTGTAGTTTTCTCTTTTAAATTACTTTTTTTGTCCATAGGTGTGAGTGGGGTATTAAAGTCTCCCACTATTATTGTGTTATTGTTGATTTCCCCTTTCATACTTGTTAGCATTTGTCTTACATATTGTGGTGCTGGAGAGGGTGTGGAGAAAAGGGAACCCTCCTACACTGTTGGTGGGAATGCAAACTCGTACAGCCACTATGGAGAACAGTGTGGAGATTCCTTAAAAAATTGCAAATAGAACTACCTTATGACCCAGCAATCCCACTTCTGGGCATACACACCGAGGAAACCAGAATTGAAAGAGACACATGTACCCCAATGTTCATCGCAGCACTGTTTATAATAGCCAGGACATGGAAACAACCTAGATGTCCATCAGCAGATGAATGGATAAGAAAGCTGTGGTACATATACACAATGGAGTATTACTCAGCCGTTAAAAAGAATTCATTTGAATCAGTTCTGTTGAGATGGATGAAACTGGAGCCGATTATACAGAGTGAAGTAAGCCAGAAAGAAAAACACCAATACAGTATACTAACACATATATATGGAATTTAGGAAGATGGCAATGACGACCCTGTATGCAAGACAGGGAAAGAGACACAGATGTGTATAACGGACTTTTGGACTCAGAGGGAGAGGGAGAGGGTGGGATGATTTGGGAGAATGCCATTCTAACATGTATACTATCATGTGAATTGAATCGCCAGTCTATGTCTGACGCAGGATGCAGCATGCTTGGGGCTGGTGCATGGGGATGACCCAGAAAGATGATATGGGGAGGGAGGTGGGAGGGGGGTTCATGTTTGAGAATGCATGTAAGAATTAAAGATTTTAAAATTTAAAAAATAAAAAAAAATAAATTTAAAAAATAAATAAAAAAAAAAATTACTTTTTTTTTGCCTCATCTTTTTTTTTTTTTAATTTTTATTTTTACTTTATTTTACTTTGCAATACTGTATTGGTTTTACCAAACATTGACATGAATCCACCATGGGTGTACATGAGTTTCCAATCCTGAACCCCTCCTCCCACCTCCCACCCCATTTGACAAGATTTGGAATCACTGTTTGCCCTCATAAAAAGTATGAGCAATGTTTCTTCTGTTTCCTTGGAAGAGCTTAAATATGTCAACCTCTATCACCTGAAGGTTAAAAATATTTCATTTCTGAAGACTTTTATGTTTTCTGTTTTTATCTTATAGTTATTAGTTGGTTTAGACTTTCAGTATCATCTGTTTTAATAATTTTTTCTTCCCTTCCAACCATGTTTCTCTACAGTGATCTCTGGTTATTGCTGCTTTCTAATTCATGTTTACTTTTGTATTGGTGCTTTTCTTTTATGTTTTTGAAATTTAGGCTACCTAGTATTTTACCTAGTAAAAAAGAAAATTCTTTTTAAAGAGTAATTATTAATTCGATTGCTTTTCTTTTGCAAATCATTAATTTTTACTTTTATCTTAATGATTTTCTTCTGTTTGTTCTGTGATTACTGTTACTTCTTAAACCCTTGAGTAGAATGTTTTGTTACTCTTTTTTAATTTTTTAACTGTTTCATATTAAACCAACTTTAAGATCCTGTGCATAACTTTGGTTGTATCCATTTGTTTGGCAATGAGTATTTAGATTGTTATTTTTCTAACAATTTTGGCATAGAATTAATCTTTGGCTGGAATTATTCCCTGGTGGCTCAGTGGTAAAGAACTGCCTGCCATGCAGGAGACAGAGGTTTGATCCTTGGGTTGGGAAGATTCCCTAGTAAAGATTTTGCACCCAAACTTCATCTCAGAATGACTATGGGATACTAAAATTGTGAAAATGAATCCTATAGAATGCATCATTCCTTAATCCTCTGCTTCCAGCTGGATTTGGCCAAAGAGAGCCACAAGCAGGATGTAAGAGAGAGGGCAAGGAGGAAAGAGAGAAATCAGGGTATTTATTGCCCCATTCCCTATTACTTGGTTATGGTTCTGGACTACACTATGTTTCTTTATGACTTCAGTTCCAACTTTGTGGCTCCCCTTTCAAGATTTCATTTCTTTCTTCTAGTGACACCTTGAGCCCTTGGATCTTCCCTCTTCAGCCTTAGGGCTAGTGACAAAACTTACTCCTTAAACTTACTCCTTAAACCTCAGTGACTTACAACTATAAGGATTAATTAATATTAGTTATTGGTTGTGATGCTGCTTCCTGATGTCCATTCTGGGATTCAGGTGATAGAGAAGCACAAACTAGGTTTAAAAGCTTCCTCCCATCTCTTTCATGACATTTCAGCTCACATTTTATTGGCTCATGTAAGTCATGACCAAGTATAACTTCAATGAAATAGGCAAGTATAAGCCTCCTTATAGAGGCAGAAATGGGGGAACAGTAGTAACAAAATCTGTCAAAGGTATCAATAATGCCTTCCCTGCTGTTGACTGTTGCAGAAGGATATGGCAACCCACTCCAGTACTCTTGCCTAGAGAATTCCGTGGACAGAGGAGTCTGGTGGGCTACTGTCCACGGGGTTGCACAGAATCGGACTTGACTGAAGTGACTTGGCGTGCATGCATGCGTTGGAGAAGGAAATGGCAACCCACTCCAGTATTCTTGCCTGCAGAATCCCAGGGACAGAGGAGCCTGGTGGGCTGCCTCTATGGGGTCACACAGAGTTGGACACGATCGAAGCAACTGCAACAGCAGCAGCAGCTGTTGACTGTACGTGGTGCTCACCAGGCTGCAGGGATTCTCATCCCAATATAAACATGCAGATGATATATAGAAATGATCTTCAAGTTTTTTGAAGATGTTGTCTGTTTCATGCCCAGAATTCTAATAAATACTGTGGTGTTCACTGAATCTTTTATCACTATTTCTGAAACTCAATGAAAAGTAGTTTTTCTTTTAAGAATTATAATAATTACATTGTTTTATACTTCATTAGTAATTTGACCTTAATTTTATGCTCAAGTGAGTGCAGTACTCACCAATCATCTCTCATCCAGTGATTCTGCCATTTCTATAGTTTTTATTTGGATGATTATCTGTATTAGCTGGTACTGACAAACGTATTTTTCAAAAATGGTACTTGTAAACCTGGGACATATGCTTCTTTAAATTTTGTCTGTTTGTGCTTATTTCATATTGTCTTGACATCTGAATACTAATTTGAGTATGTAACTCTACAGTCAAAGCTCTCCACCTCCCCACAATAAATACCTTTTATTAAATGCAATTCTAATACAAATGACATATGGCTATATAAGATATACTAAATGAAGAACCTTCAGTTATTATTGGCTTCCTTTGCCTGATATTCCACATCGAATCTCTTCTCCTAAACTTCATTGACATTATTTCTAATTCCTTCACATCTGAAACTGCTAAGGAGAATTAAGTCGATGTTTCTTTCTACCTCTTCCTTTATCAGTGGCTTATTTCTGTTGCTGGAATGCTTTAACCATGAAGTTCAGTAACTCCACATGGAGAGGTCTTGAGGTTTGTCATTCTTTATATTTTCCATTTAGGACACTGACACCTTTTGTTCTTCACCTTGCAGGACATTTTAGTTCTGTCCAAAATAGCCATAAGAAATTTGGCCCATTCCTAAAGGTCTTTGAAATGTGATCCTATCTAAAACATCCATGAGGATGTTTGGTCTATGCCAAATGGTTTTGGACTAACTTCCTGTCTTCCTTCACTGAGAAATGTTACTTCAGTTTATCTTTTTTTTTTTAATGTTTCTTTTCTTTATTTTTAAATATAAATTAATTTATTTTAATCGGAAATTACTGATTGTTAATTAACTTTACAATTGCCAATTACTTTACAATATTGTATTGGTTTTGCCATACATCAACATGAATCTGCCACAGGTATCCTACTGTACATTGGACCTCTACTGGATCCCTTGTAATTCTTCTCTCTATGTCCTTTCCCTCACATTTCTTGTATGATTTTCTAATGCTTGTTTTTTGTTGTCATGGTTTGGTTTTTCTACTGTAATTTCTACTCTTCCCCATTTCTAAATATTTTCCAGTTTTTCAGTGTTATCATTTTTCTCTCTTTAGAATATCATTTTCCTTTTTATTTTATTCTGTTTTATATCTTTAAATGACATGTGTCCTAAATTGCGGGTACTGGGCGAGGGGAAGAAATAGAAAGCATTATAGTTTAAACTCTTTAGGGTAAATCTTCATCTATCTTTAGTGAGTCTATTTGATTTTTTTTCACTCCTTTTCCCCTCGCTCTTCCCTTTCCTTTTTCTTATTTAACTCTCCTCCCTCACCCCCTTCTTCCCTCCTCCTCCTATTCCTTCTTTCTGATTTTTTAAATGTTATTGTTAATTATAGATCCACCTTTTAAAATGGAGACGGAAATGGCAACCCACTCCAGTATTCTTGCCTGGAAAATCGCATGGACAGAGGAGCCTGATGGGCTAGGGAGAAAATCACAAAACAGGATAAACTCCCAACACAGAGAAGCATCCTCCAGTTCAGGAGTTAAAAAAAAATGTAGAGAAAAACATGAAAGGAAGGATCTCATACCCTATAGCTTAAAGTTTACCTCAAGATAGCACGACCTTTGGTTAAAAGCATATATCAGAGATAACTGCCTGCAGCTTGGAGAAGCTGCTTCCCATCTACTGCCAATTTTGCTTACCAGAAGAAGACTAGAACCTATGCTGAGTATTTTCTGGCTTTTCAAAGCTAGCAATAGAAAGTGTGAATCTTTAGATTTTCTATCACATGTCACCTGCAACTCTGTTCTGTCTTCATAAACTGGAGAGTTTAAGCTTGGCTCTCGGTATCCTTTCTCAACTATCCTTTGAGTACAGTCTAAATAGTACTGTATAACAGTTGTTCAGTGGCATTATAGTTTCTGTTTAGGCCTAACCTTTCTTAATTTAAGTTGGAAATCAAAGAAAGGAATTTTATAAATATGCCTATATGTCATTATCATTCCAAGAAGTCCATTATAACTTTCAAAATTTGTTTTACTAAGACCCAGGAAAGCAATGATCAGACTTAATCTTTGGTTTAAGATACAGGAAGTCAGGGCTTTATTAACACTTCCTGAAACTCTGAGGCATTTAGAAGTAAATTATATATTGGAATTATGTTACTCCATTAGTAAGTGTATCCAAAAGGTAATTTATTTAACCTAATGACTTTCTGTAAAATTAACAACATGTTTTCAAAGTATATTTATGAAATGAAAAGTAACTGATGAAAGTTTTTCGTTTAGCAGTTTTGTTGGACTTTTTATTATGAACTGGAAATCAATTTCTAAGCACCCAGAAGATACAGGCATTGGGTAGAAATTAATGTTTTCTGTGAGAAATGTATCTCATCAGATTAATCAAATTTATTTCCATGAGATAGTGACAAGCTGTTAGAGCTCATGAAATAACACCTGTATTATAATTTTTATTAGATCTCCAGGAGCTTTTCACAATGAATTGGTAAATATTTTGTTTAAAACTTAGCTTTTTAACTTTTCCCAGTAAACTGTCTACTTTCTGAACTGCAATGACTAACTGGATTGGCTGGTTTGACTCGATGTAGTACTAATCTGACTTCTGACTGCCACTTTGGAAATTAAAACACATGCACACACATACACATCCAAACTCTGACCTTTGTTTCATGTTTAAATAATAATCTCCTTTTGGAAAACTATGCTATTTTTATACCTTTCTTTAAACAAACTGAGGCTACTTTTCACAAATGATTTTTAAGTGTTTTAATTTAAACTTTGTGGACTGGGTGTTTTCTAGTGAATTGAACTACTTTTTGGACTGAAATGAACAGCTTGCTTAGTTGCTGTGACACTGTGTAGCCCTAACCTGCCTCATGACCCTGACTTTGGAAACTAAAACACCTATACACATCATGGTGTTCATGGACACAAACACACACCCAAACTCTGACCTTTGCTTTATGTCAAAAATAATACTCTTTTTATGGAAAATCATGCTGAATTTATGGCAAACAAGATTTCTATCCAACTGTGCTTCAGGAAGAATTTTCCTATGTTAAAACTCAGTAAGGTTCCCTTTAGTTCACCCTCACAGTCAAGTATGAAAATGGCTTCAAGTTGTTTATTGCACCAAACCGGAATCACAGTGTCTAGCATCCATTTAGAGTCTGTTATAATCTACTCTACTCTACTCACTAAATTTTATTTCCCAACAGTCTCCAATATGTAGCCTTGCTTAATATGAGCAATCTCTTCCCTGTTATCTGGTTAAAATGTAACAATTATTCTTGGCTCTATGACCTTGCTCATACTGTAACTAATTTCCACTTTCTCAAATATGGAATGTTCTTTACTAACTTTTCTAAATGCTGCCCTTCTTTGTAGGCCTACCTCATTTCCAAACTCCTCAAACAAAATTTTATTTTGCTGCTATGGTCCACAGTGATTATTCTTTTTCCTTTTATTTCTAAACTAAAGCCTTTGTGTTAATTCCCTTAATATTTATCTTTTCAAGTAGATTGTATATTCTCTGATATCAGGTATCATATTACACTTTTTTATTTTTCAACAGTCATAAAGAGCATAGCACTGAACACATAATACTTTTTTTGGCTGTCAAAGGTATGAGTAATGTGTTTACCTTTTTCTGTTTATAACTGTAGACTATTTCCTCTAGGTAGAACACAATTTTTTTTAATGCAATTATTGTCAGATTTTGCTTCTCCTGTGTAGGTAGGTGGTTAAAGGGTTTACCATTATATTAAAACCTGAAAAAGTGAAAAGTATTAGTGGCTCAGTTGTGTCCAACTCCTTGTGATCCCATGGACGGTAGCCCTCCAGGCTTTTCTGTCCATGGGATTTCCCAGGCAAGAACACTGCAGTGGATTGCCATTCCCTTCTCCAGGGGATCTTCCCCACCCAGGGACTGAACCTGTGTCTCCTGCACTGCAGGCAGACTCTTTAACATCTGAGCCACCAGGTAAGAGTAAAATATCCTAAGATAATTTGAAGCCCTGGAAGTTCCAATAAGGCGGAAAGTGGATGATTTTGTTTTCAAAGATTAGAGTTCATGAGATAGACTATACTCCACATAAAACTGGAAGTGTATATGGACTTTCCTGGTGGCTGAGATGATAAAGAATCTCCCTGCAATGAGAGAGACCTGGGTTTGATCCCTGGGTCGGGAAGATCCTCTGGAGAAAGGAATGGCTACCCATGCCAGTATTCTTGCCTGGAGAATTCCATGGACAGAGGGACTTGGTAGGCTACAACCCATGGGGTTGCAAAGAGTCAGACACCACTGAGAGACTAACACTTTTTTCACTTCAGATCCTAATCTGGGAGGAAAGATACCCCTTTTTTTTCTAAAGTCATTTCCTGAGTATTGTGTTTCTTTTATTATGATATTCCCCGCTTCCCAGCACACCACCAACATGAGCCTGGTAAAATATACACAAACATCACTTAGTGTCATTTTGCATATTTGTATTTAAAAAACACAATTAAGGACAAGGAAGGAAATGGCAAGCCAAAGGCCTTCAGAAGTACCCAATATTGGCCTATTCGAAAGCTTAAATTTTATTCTAATCTTCCTCAATAAAGATACATTACTACCTCATATATATAAAGCAACAGTGAGTGGGGAGGGGGACATATTATTCAAAATAGATGCTGATTATTTTATATAATATGAATTTCTTATTTAAGCAACTAGAAATAATGTTATTTAAAATGTAGAAGAGATAAGACATATAAATAATTCACGGTTGAAATTTAAAAATGCCCCAAGAAAGGTAAAGATAAAATGAAGAGTTCACAGGGGAAATAGAAGAGCTATTTTCAGTTTAGGGGGTTAATAATTTATAAAAGAGAGAGGATTTGAAGTGAACATTGATGATAGAGCTAGTTTGGACAAGCATCCATTTAAGGGAGGTGGGAAGATGTGATGGGTTATGGATGACTACTAATCCTCTGTCACTCTCTGCATTGAGAGGTGAAGCTTATTCCCCCTCCCTTTGGAATCCTAGCTGGTTCTGTGACTGCTCTCCCTAGTGCAACATGGTCCAAGTGACACTGGGAGTTCTGAGCCTAACCTCCAAGAGGACTGGGCAGCTTCTGCTTCTTCCCTCTTGCAACCTTCACTTTTGAGATCCAAGGACCCTGCAGTGAGTCCAGCCACCTAGATGAAATGTGTAGAGATCATGAGAGAGAGGTCAGCTTCTAAGGGTATGTATTTTCTTGATGACTAATAAAGCCAGACATACCTTTTCATTTGGATATATTCTTTTGTGAAGACTTTGTCCAAGTTTTTGCCCATTTCCCCCCCTATTGGTTTACCTCTATCTTACTGATTTGTAGTTCTTTATCTATTGTGTATACATCTTTTTTTTTGGTCACATACATTTTATGGCAAATATTTTCTCCAATCTACTAAAAAGTTCTATCTTTTAAATTGTGTTTTTTGTTGAAACAAGTTCTTAATATTAACATAGTACAGTTTATCAACATTTTCAGTTGCGGTTAGTATTTTCTGTGACCCTGTTTAAGGCCATGATATTTTTGTTTTCCTCGATAAGCTTATATGTTTTACTTGTATGTTCAGATCTATATAATTCATAAGGAATTGATCTTTGTTTATATTGTGAGCTAAGGGTACACATACATTATTTTTTCTTATGGAATATACACCATCTATCATCACTTATTGAAAAGGCCGTTTCCCCCTCTGCATTCTATTGTCACCTTTGTCATAAACTAAATGACCATGTGAGTATGGTTCTCTTCTTGCACTTTTCAATTCTCTTCTGATGGTCTATTTGTCCATCATTAAGTCAAACATGGTGGTGGTTTAATTGCTAAGTTGTGCCTGACTCTTGCGATCCCATGGACTGTATCCTGCCAGATTCCTCTATCCTTGGAATTCTCTAGGCAAGAATACTGGAGTGGGTTGTCATTTACTTCTCCAGAGGATCTTGCTGACCCAGGAATCAAATCTGGGTCTCCTGCATTGCAGGCAGATTCTTTACAGATTGAACTATGAGGGAAGTCAAACATAAGTTGCTTTCAGTACTCAGTTCAGTTCAGTCGCTCAGTTGTGTCCGACTCTTTGCAGCACGCCAGGCCTCCCTGTTCATCACCATCTCCCGAAGTTCACTCAGACTCACATCCACTGAGTTCGTGATGCCATCCAGCCATCTCATCCTCAGTCGTCCCCTTCCCCTCCTGCCCCTAATCCCTCCCACCATCAGAGTCTTTTCCAATGAGTCAACTCTTCACATGAGGTGGCCAAAGTACTGGAGTTTCAGCTTTAGTATCATTCCTTCCAAAGAAATCCCAGGGTTGATCTCCTTCAGAATGGACTGGTTGGATCTCCTTGCAGTCCAAGGGACTCTCAAGAGTCTTCTCCAACACCACAGTTCAAAAGCATCAATTCTTTGGCACTCAGCCTTCTTCACAGTCCAACTCTCACATCCATACATGACCACAGGGAAAACCATAGCCCTGACTAGACGGACCTTAGTCGGCAAAGTAATGTCTCTGCTTTTGAATGTACTATCTAGGTTGGTCATAACTTTTTTTCCAAGGAGTAAGCGTCTTTTAATTTCATGGCTGCAGTCACCATCTGCAGTGATTTTGGAGCCCCCCAAAATAAAGTCTGATACTGTTTCCACTGTTTCCCCATCTATTTGCCATGAAGTGATGGGACCGGATGCCATGATCTTCCTTTTCTGAATGTTGAGCTTTAAGCCAACTTTTTCACTCTCCTCTTTCACTTTCATCAAGAGGCTCTTTAGTTCCTCTTCACTTTCTGCCATAAGGGTGGTGTCATCTGCACATCTGAGGTTATTGATATTTCTCCCGGCAATCTTGATTCCAACTTGTGCTTCTTCCAGCCCAGCGTTTCTCATGATGTACTCTGCATAGAAGTTAAATAAGCAGGGTGACAATATACAGCCTTGATGTACTCCTTTTCCTATTTGGAACCAGTCTGTTGTTCCATGTCCAGTTCTAACTGTTGCTTCCTGACCTGCATACAGTTTTCTCAAGAGGCAGGTTAGATGGTCTGTTATTCCCATCTCTTCCAGAATTTTCCACAGTTTATTGTGATCCACACAGTCAAAGGCTTTGGCATAGTCAATAAAGCAGAAATAGATGTTTTTCTGGAATTCTCTTGCTTTTTCCATGATCCAGCGGATGTTGGCAAGTTGATCTCTGGTTCCTCTGCCTTTTCTAAAACCAGCTTGAACATCAGGGAGTTCACGGTTCACATACTGCTGAAGCCTGTCTTGGAGAATTTTGAGCATTACTTTACTAGCATGTGAGATGAGTGCAATTGTGCAGTAGTTTGAGCATTCGTTGGCATTGCCTTTCTTTGGGAGTGGAATAAAAACTGACGTTTTCCAGTCCTGTGGCCACTGCTGAGTTTTTGAAATTTGCTGGCATATTGAGTGCAGCAATTTCACAGCATCATCTTTCAGGATTTGAAACAGCTCAACTGGAATTCCATCACCTCCAGTAGCTTTGTTCGTAGTGATGCTTTCTAAGGCCCACTTACTTCACTTTCCAAGATGTCTGGCTCTAGATTAGTGATCACATCATCATGATTATCTGGGTCGTGAAGATCTTTTTTGTACAGTTTTTCCATGTATTCTGCCACCTCTGCTTAATATCTTCTGCTTCTGTTAGGTCCATACCATTTCTGTCTTTTATCAAGCCCATCTTTGCATGCAATGTTCCCTTGGTATCTCTAATTTTCTTGAAGAGATCTCTAGTCTTTCCATTCTGTTCTTTTCCTCTATTTCTTTGCATTGATCGCTGAAGAAGGCTTTCTTATCTCTTCTTGCTATTCTTTGGAACTCTGCATTCAGATGCTTATATCTTTACTTTTCTCCTTTGCTTTTCGCCTCTCTTCTTTTCACAGCTATTTGTAAGGCCTCCCCAGACAGCCATTTTCAGATTTATAAATCTTGAAAACAGTAGTATAAACACTTCATTGTGTTTTCTTCAAGATTGTTTCAGTTTTTTTTTTTTGAGATTCTTTATACATTTTAGAATCAGATTAGCAATTATATGTACAAAACCTGCTGGAATTTTTATTGAGGTTACCTTGAATATGAAGATAAATTTGGATAGAACTGACATCTTTATTATACTGAGTCCTCTAGTCCATGGCCACTGTATATTCCTCTATTTGTTTACATATTCTTTTAATTTCATTCAATAATGTTTTGCCATTGTCTATGTACATATTCTTTACAGACTTCCAGTTTGATATCTCATGGTGTTTTTTTTTGTTGTTGTTTAATATTTTTAGTTATTTTACTTATTTGGCTGTGACAGGTCTTAATGGTGGCATACAATCTTCTACCTTCATTGTGGCATGTAGAATCTTTGGTTGTGGTATGTGGGATCTAGTTCCCTGACCAGGGATAGAACCCAGGCCCTCCCTGCATTGGGGGCACAGAGTCTTAGCCACAGGACCACCAAAGAATTCCTGATAGCTCGTGTTTTTTGATGTTGTTGTAAATGTTGTCATTTTATTAAGTTTTATTTTCTAATTATATCTTGATAATATACAAAAAACCTTTTGTTTATTGGTCACATGTCCACTGATTTATGAAATTATTTTATAAATTGCAATAATTCTTCTGTGGGTCCTATATATACAATTGGATCATTAAATGTGAGAAATAACAGTTTTAAATCTTACTTTCCTATTTCTATATCCTCAACTTTTTCATACCTTATTGCACTAGCTAAGATTTCCAGCATATCCTGAATAGAAGTAATGAGAGGAGAGATCCTTATTCTCATTCTTAAGAGGAAAGATTTCAATATCTGCCATAATTATGCCATATCGGTCATAATTATGATAATTATGATAATTAATTCTTCTATTCCAGATTTGCCACAGACTTTTATAATGACTGGATGTCAGATTTATGAAATGATAGTTCTTCTTCTAATGAGAAGATCATATGATTGCCCTCCTCTATTTTAATGAGGCAAATTTCGCTGACTGATTCTCAAATGTTAAATAAACCTTGCATTCTTGAAAGACACAACTTGTTTACCATTGGACTTGATTTGTTAACAATTCATTTGGAATTTTTGCATGTGTTTTCTTTTTTTTATGAGTATTTTTTTTTTAGTTTTTTATTTTTTTAAATTTTAAAATCTTTAATTCTTACATGCATTCCCAAACATGAACCCCCCTCCCACCTCCCTCCCCAGAACATCTCTCTGGGTCATCCCCATGCACCAGCCCCAAGCATGCTGTATCCTGCGTCAGACATAGACTGGTGATTCAATTCTTACATGATAGTATACATGTTAGAATGCCATTCTCCCAAATCATCCCACCCTCTCCCTCTCCCTCTGAGTCCAAAAGTCCGTTATACACATCTGTGTCTTTTTTCCTGTCTTGCATACAGGGTCGTCATTGCCATCTTCCTAAATTCCATATATATGTGTAAGTATACTGTATTGGTGTTTTTCTTTCTGGCTTACTTCACTCTGTATAATCGGCTCCAGTTTCATCCATCTCATCAGAACTGATTCAAATGAATTCTTTTTAACGGCTGAGTAATACTCCATTGTGTATATGTACCACAGCTTTCTTATCCATTTATCTGCTGATGGACATCTAGGTTGTTTCCATGTCCTGGCTATTATAAACAGTGCTGCGATGAACACTGGGGTACATGTGTCTCTTTCAATTCTGGTTTCCTCGGTGTGTATGCCCAGCAGTGGGATTGCTGGGTCATAAGGTAGTTCTATTTGCAATTTTTTAAGGAATCTCCACACTGTTCTCCATAGTGGCTGTACTAGTTTGCATTCCCACCAACAGTGTAGGAGGGTTCCCTTTTCTCCACACCTTCTCCAGCATTTATTGCTTGCAGATTTTTGGATCGCAGACATTCTGACTGGTGTGAAGTGGTACCTCATTGTGGTTTTGATTTGCATTTCTCTAATAATGAGTGATGTTGAGCATCTTTTCATGTGTTTGTTAGCCATTCGTATGTCTTCTTTGGAGAAATGTCTATTTAGTTCTTTGGCCCATTTTTTGATTGGGTCGTTTATTTTTCTGGAATTGAGCTGCATAAGTTGCTTGTATATTTTTGAGATTAGTTGTTTGTCAGTTGCTTCATTTGCTATTATTTTCTCCCATTCAGAAGGCTGTCTTTTCACCTTGCTTATATTTTCCTTTGTTGTGCAGAAGCTTTTAATTTTAATTAGATCCCATTTGTTTATTTTTGCTTTTATTTCCAGACTGCATGTGTTTTCAAAAGGGAGAAATGTCAAGAATTTTCCTTTCTTATAATATCCTTGCTAGGTTTAAGTATGTTAATCTTTTTGTGAACTCAGGAAGTTCATACATCATTAGTTTTATTACTTTCTTATAAGCATGAAGATATGCTGGAAATCTCCTTGTGGAAAATATTTTGTTAATATTTAAAAATATTTTAATTATTTCAATTTCTTTGATATAGAGCTATTAGAACTTTCCAAATTTTGTCATTTTAACTAGCATGAAAATTTAGGTAAAATGTTGCTTATTATATTATCTTATATTATCTTCTTATCTTTTAAATGCCTGTATAATCTTTAGCAATGACAGTCCCTTGGAGTGGAAGGAGATCAAACCAGTCAATCCTAAACGAGATCAACCCTGAATATTCACTGGAAGGACTGATGCTGAAGCTCCAGTACTTTGGCTACCTTATGTGAAAAGCCAACTCATAGGAAAAGACCGTGATGCTGGGAAAGACTAAAGGCAGGAGTAGAAGGGAACAACAGAAGATGAGATGGTTGGATGGTATCACTGACTCAATGAGTTTGAGCCAACTGTGGGAGATGGTGAAGGACAAGGAAGCCTGGTATGTTGCAGACAGGGGTCCAAAAGAGTAAGACATGACTGAGCGCCTGAACAGTAACAGTTTATTACTGACCTTGTATTGTGTGCCATCTCTCTTTTTCTTAAACAGTCTTTCTATCAATTTTATTAGCCTTTCTAAAGAATTACCTCATATATTTCTTAATTTTCTCTGCTGGTTGTGTATTTTCTATTCCATTAATTTCTGCTCTTAGATTTTTATTTTCTTGCTTATCCTTCCTTTGAATGTAATTTGGTATTTAAAATTTTTATTTCTCTAATTTGGTCTCTGGCCCAGCAGTCTGGATGTCTTCTTCAAGCACATTAAACTGTGACAGCTAACTTGTAGAGTATGTAAAATCTTGGTCCTTTCACAGATCTTGACAATACTATTCCCTTATTATGCTTTCAATATTTGTAGAAATTTCAGTGATGTAACCTCATTTACTACTGATATTAGTAATTTTGTCTTCTTTTTTCACTGCTTAGTTTTGATAGTCATTTATCAACTTTTATTGACCTTCTAAATAATAGCTCAACCTTTTTTGTTTGGTTTTATTGGTTTCTGTTCCTGATTAGTGTTTTTTGTTTCTGTTTAATTTATGCTTAATTTTATACTTTTTACTAGTTTCTTAAGGTGGAATCTGAGGTCAGAGATATGGGACGTTTTGTTTAATGTTGTAAATCTCTCTGTAAACACTGCTTTAGCTTTATCCTACAAATTTTGATTTTTTTGTGTGTGTTTTTATTTTCATTCCAGTCAAAATACTTTTAAAATTCCTTTTTGATTTTTATGGGTTGAGAACTGTGTTATTGAGTTTATACCTATTTGGGGATTTCTCTTACTGATTTCTAATTAATTCAATTATAATCAGAAGACATTTTGTATAATTTGAATTCTTTGAAACTAATTAGACTTCTTTATAGTCCAGAAATGGACTACTTTGTAAATATCCTTTGCATACTTAAAAGAAAAGCTTTCTGTTGTTCAATTATGTCAAGCTATTTGATAATATTGTTCAAATCTTCTATATTTTACTAACTTAGTCTTCTTGTTCTATCAATTATTAAGGGAGAGGTATTGAAATCTTCCACTGTAACTGTGGATTTCTCTGTTCATCCTTATAGATCTGTTGGTTTTTGTTTTATATATTTAGAATTTCTGTAACTAGGCACATAAATATTTAGGATATTTTTTTTCTTCTTTAATTGACTCCTGTATCATTTTGAAATGACCTTCTTTCTTACTGGTCAATTCATTGCTCTGATCTCTATTTTATCTGATATTGACAAAGCCATTCCTCCTTGCTTTTTCATTTTTATTAGCATGGTGTATATTTTTTCCATCTTTTTGCTTTTAACCTATATCTATCTTTATATTCAAGATGTGTTTCTTGTAGGCATCATATAGTTGGCAACTTTATGATCTTTGCCTTTTCTTTGGGTTCTTATATTCAGTATCATAATTCACATGATTAGGTTTACATTTCCATTTAATGTGATAACTGATATAGCTGAGTTTAGGGCTACCATCTTGCTATTTATCCCATAAATCCTTTGTTCATTTTTTTCTGTCTTCTTTTGGATTCATTATTTTGATTTCATTTCTTAGCTAAGGACTTTTTAGAGTGTTTTTGGCAGCTGATTTAGTGTTAACAGTATACATCCTTAATCCAGTCTACCCTGAGTGATACTGTACCATTTCATGTACAGAAGTTTTTAGCAATATACTTCCAAATCTCCCTTTTTAGTCTCTGTGCTATTATTATCATATGTATGTGTGTGTCAAATTGTGTCCAACTCTGTGTGATCCTATGGACTATAGCCCACAAGGCTCCTCTGATCATGTGATTCTCCAGGCAAGAATACTGGAGTGGGTTGCCATGTCCTCCTCCAGGGGATCTTCCTGACTCAAGGATCAAACCCATGTTCTCTTATGTCTCCTGAACTGGCATGCAGGTTCTTAACCACTAGCGCCACCTGGGAAGCCCATTATTATCATACATTCTAATTTTTTTAAATGCTATAAGCCAAAAATATATTCTTTCTCTAAATAGTAGAATGTTAAAAAATTATTTTATATTGACTCATACCTTTACCCTTCTAGTGTTTTCATTCCTTTGCATAGTTCCAGATTTCCACTTTATATCATTTTCTTCTGCCTGAATATCTCCTTAACATTTCCTGTATTAGGGGTCTGCTCACAATGGATTTTTAAGCTTTTGTGTATCTGGACAAGTATTTATTTCACCAGCAGTTTAGAACAATATTGTCACTGGATGTAGAACTCTAGGTTGATCATTTTTCTTTTGGTGCTCCATCTCTTCTGGTTTGCAATGTTTCTAGGGAGAACTCTATTTTCATTCTACCTTTGTTCCTCTGTGAGAAACAAAGATAATGCTTTTAATTCTACAGATGCTTTTAAGATTTCTCTTTATCACTAGTCTAGCAATTTGATTATACTGTATTACAGATTAGTTTTCTTTATGGTCTTACGTTTGGGTGAGTTTTGCTGAGTTTCTTGGATCTATAACTTTATAGTTTTCAGGAAATCTGGATAAAATTTTGCTACTATCTCTTCAAATACTTTCCCATCTCCTCCTTTTTTCTTTCAAGAAATCCAATTACATGTGTATTTGGCCACTTGAAAACATCCCACAGCTCACTGACTTATTTTAACTTCCTCCAGACAAGCAAGGAGTAGGAGCAAAATGCCTCAATCCAATCATGGTCTAGAAAATCATGGGGCTGGTTTTCAAACACTGTAAAAGCTAAGTGCACCTTTAATTCATTCTCACTATTAGTCTATAAGGCTAAGTGTACCATTCATTTACATTCCACTCCAGAATCCCAAAGACTAGGACCCTTACCTCTCTGGATTTCTGTACTTTAAATTGTTATGCTCTCAGCAGTGTAAGACTCTAAAAGTTCTGCTATGCTCTATGGATGCTCTTTGCACAGCATTTGAATTGTTTCCTTAGCACTGTCTGTGAAAAACTGCATATACCTGGAGTAGATGACTGTCACAGAATGTTAGGCTCACTTCTATACACCTATCTTCTTTCTTCAATTTCCATCTCCTCATCCTAGCACCAGTGGCATGCCCATACTCTAATTTTTGTTTTCTTCATATAGTCAAAGCTATGGTTGTTCCAGCAGTCATGTACAAATGTGAGAGTTGGACCATAAAGAAGGCTGAATACCAAAGAATTGATGCTTTCAAATTGTGGTGCTGGAGAAAAGTCTTGAGAGTCCCTTGGACTGTAAGGAGATCAAACCAGTCAGTCCTAAAGGAAATCAATCCTGAATATTCATTGGAAAGAGAGCTGCTGAGGCTGAAACTCCAATATTTTGGCCACCTGATACAAACAGCCAACTCAATAGAAAAGACCCTGACTCTGGAAAAGATTCAGGGCAAGAGGAGACAGAGGTGACAGAGGATGAGATGGTTGGATGGCATCACTAACTCAATGGACATGAGTTTGAGCAAGCTCCAGGAGATAGTGAAGGGCAGGGAAGCCTGGAGTGCTTTAGACCATGGGTTTGCAAAGAGTTGTACACAACTTAGTGACAGAATAACAACAAAAGTCTTATGAATTTGCCAAAAATTCTATTGGCTTGTCTGCTTCTTAGGGATTGCCCTTTGCCTGCTTCTCAATTTCTTGACTTGTACTTCCTAAAACAAATACTCCAGGAGAGAGGTAGCATATATGCTTAGGCTTACTTCAAAAATACTGGGCTCACATCTCTCTAGGATCATGGTCTCTTTAAGTATTGACTGCCTTGGAAGATCTCCAAAGCCTTCAAATGAGTTTTTAAAATTTATCCACTTTTTTATTTGTTCCTGATTAGAGCATCTTCTGTTATAAGATACTCCATCAGAGCTAGAAACAGATGTGATAGAATGATTATTTTTTGATGAAGTATTTTTTACACTAGAAAGATACATAATTGTCAAATTTATGCTTTATTGTTTAACATCCCCAAAGTACAAATTTCCACTGTTTTGAAAAGAGAATATTTTTGAGTTTACTTTATATCCAGGGGATTTCAAAAGTATCACAACTGCTTTCAGGATCCAAATTGTGTTCAATAGGGTTTCTCTAGTTAAGTGTAAGAGCTCCTTAAAGAAACTATTATAATAAAGTCTCTATCATTATCTCTTTCTCTATTTATGTCTCTGCACACACATACAAAATCAGCATCTCAAGCCTCCAGTCACAGTGCTATATTAGGAACTGGGAATCTGTGGCATAGAACAAAGTGAAAGTGAAAGTGAAGTTGCTCAGTCGTGTCCAACTCTTTGCGACCCATGAACTGTAGCCCACCAAGCTCCTCCGTCCATGGGATTCTCCAGGCAAGAATACTGGAGTGGGTTGCCATTTCCTTCTCCAGGGGATCTTCCCAACCCAGGGATCGAACCCAGGTCTCCCACACTGCAGGCAAACGCTTTAATCTTTGCACCACCAGGGAAGCCCTTAAATACAAGACTCCAAGTACTAACATCAAAGATTTCAAGGGAGGAAAGGAAGCCAGGTTGAAAGAAGAAGAGGGAGGAGGCGGGAGGGAGGGGCGAAAGGGGTGGCCTTACAGTCGTCTCCTACCACCTACAGATACCCAGACATTATGGGACTTTTCCCTGGGCCTCCAAAAAGGGAGGACTGGAACTCGGCCCTACCAGAAATCAGATCAGACCAGAACCAGAATTCGAGTTCTCTGCCAAGAGAAGGTGATCAGTCTCCAATCCTCAGCTCAGGCTGAGGGCACTTCAACCAGATTCCTGCGTTCAGGACCGGGGGACTAGAAAAACAGGGAAGGACAGGAAGGGTTAAGGAGAGGAAAGAGAGAGGGAAGGGGAGGTTTCCATTATCTATATACACAAAAAACTCACTGGAAACTTTATTTAAAATAGTAATTAAGTTTCTTCTTGTTTCTGGTGAATAAAAGCATTACATTCTTAAATCATTGTCTTCATTTTGAGGTAACAAAAATTGAAATGTACAAATTATATAAAATGCTTATTCTATGAAGTCACTCTTGTTTTAATTTACGTCCCTCACCCTTTAACTCATTTTATAATTTTGAAATGGCAAGTGGAGCTTATGTTACCACAAACATTTCCTTTAATCTGAAAAATGTGTTTTTTGAAAAGCCACTCAACGCAAATAAAGCTCTAAGTAAAGCTTCTTTTTCTAAATCGGTTTAAATTAGCTATATTTTTTTGGAGCCTTGAAAAAAATGAGAGATACAGCACTGAGTTTTGTTAGTTTTATATATATACATATATATATGTATATATTCTTCTCTTTCTGAAGAGAAGAAAGGAAGTCAGGCCAACAGTGATTTAAATGACTTTAAAACAAATCTTTCCTCTTTCTGTCTTTTGTTTTTAGTGGTTTATTGGCTGTTGGAGTCCCTTCTAGTATGTAAAATTAATTTGTGCAAAGGCATTGATTTAATGTATTTGTGATTTGTGTAAAGGCACTATGCATTTGCTGTGAAAATTTAAGTGAGCTTTTGTGGTTATACTATAAAGCTAATAAAGCAATCCACGTATTTTAGCCATGTTTTAATTAAAGGTGACTATCTTAAACTGACTTAATTCCAAATGTCTGGGCTTATTTTAACTTAATGGCTCTATGTCTAAGCAATAATCTAATTTTAAACTTTTTGTTTATTCTAAGTAAAGTCAAACAATATGTGTATTTGTTAAGAATAATCTTTGGGCAACACTTGAGATGATGTATTCCATTAGAAATGATTTGGGAAATCTCTTTTGAATAACCAATTTAAACTGTCTCCCCTTATGATCTGTAGAAAAAAGGGATAAAATTAAATATTTCTTCTATTCAAAATTAACTGCTGAATGTTAAATATTTTCCACATCTATCTACTTTGGATTTATTAAAGTAAGTTTCGAAAGTGGGGCCTCTCTCTTCCAAATTCTTAGAGCATTTTAACCATAAAAGGCTTAAAAATATTTCCCAATCCCATGGGCAGTAATCTGATATTCAGGAATTCTTTTTTAAGGGAATAAATGGAGTATAAATAAGCTTTTAAAATGAGAACTTTATGTGTGATCCACCATAGAAAACATTGTCTCAGTGCTTATAATGTGCCATGTACTTGAGATATAAAAAGGGAAACAGAAAGCGAAATAAAATTTATGTAGTACTCCCTACTCCTTATTTTCCCAATATTTAAGCATTTTCTCCTTTGTTTCTTATAGTACTCCGACAAGAATAAGAGGTGTTCTCTCAGTTTTAAAGATGAGGGACCCACAGCTCCATAGAGTTATGTAATTCGTCCATGGTTCTAAAGGCAGCAGATGGAGACTAAATTTTAACACGGGTAGAGAAATGGAAAGGAAGGTAAATAATAAACTGACCACTTCTGTTTCATTATCAAAAGAACACACTCATTCATTCACTCGCTTACAAAGCTGGTGTCTCATGTGTTTTTGTCTATATCAGCACTGGGGATATAAAATGAGATCAGTACTCAAGTCACACTTTCAAGTCCTGAATATGGAGTGAACATACTCCCATCAATATATTCAGCCTGCTCAGCCTCTACTGTCTCATTTTTTGTTTCATCCTCTTTTGTCTGATACCTTTAAAGTCAACTCAACCATTTTCTTCATTGTTGCATCCCTATTTCCCCCAACCCCTGCCAATCGGTTATCTGGACAATAAGTTATCACACACATATGTGGACAGCTCAGTTCAGAATCCCATTTTGAGGGTCTTTTTCCTGAGGCCACTCCTGTTATCGATTACTATACAGTCCAGGTTCTGTGACAAAAAGGCACACTGAAGCTTGGTAACTGAGGAGGGCTTAAAAAGGTGGTTATTTACCAAAAAGCAGGCTGCTTTAGGGGGAAGCAACAAGGATGGTTTGGCACCCTGTTCTCATCCCAGCGTCAAGCTGGGAGGAAAGGGAGCAGTTTCCAGAATACAGAGAGAAGAGTTATGTAGATAAGACAGGAAGTCTAGCCTTCTGTAAAGGCCACACTCAATATGCAGTGACCCTACAGGGAGGGGAGCTGAGAGTAAAAACACACAGCCTCTCTCTTCAACCACCCATGTCCACACGGTGGCCTACCTAGAAGTCAGAAGGTAAGAAGCTATTGATGATTTCCAAAAACACTGGTTTTCTGAGACACAGAGAAGGGTAGAAAAGGGTAGAAAGTGGATCTGGAGAAGCCAACAGAAAACATCAAGCAATAGGCCAAATATTTAATGTAGGATTGTTTATGGTATTTAAAATATATTTAGGAAATAGCTATGTTTAATTATAATTGTTTTTATCTAGATAACTGATTATGTTGAATAGGTGACTACATTCATTTTATGAAAATGGTATAATTAAATATTCAGAACTTCAGCCAGAGTTTATCTTAAGTAACATCTCAAGTTTTGAAAAATTTACATTTATATCAGAGTTATGCTCATTTACATTTAATCATCACATTACTTCAAAACATTCAATATTTAACAAAAATAATGGAGTGCTTTCACTTTTATTTTCTCCATTTTGACTGTAACTTAATATACAGTACTGTACTTAATGTCCATTTTTATAAACTACATAAGCCAAAGGCGCATATTTGGTTAACGATATTTATGAAATAAAAATGAACATCATGGTGCCTCTGGGTATAAAGCATAAAGAATGTAAAAGAACTGTAAAAGTGATAACTAATTTAAAATAACTTTCTTATAATATTATTTCTATTATCTTTTTTCAGTGCGTGTTTGGAAGGTACTATAGTTAAACTATGTCCTACTTTGTTTCTGTTTAATTGCTTGAACATCTGTAGGTAACCAATATTATGACATCCTGCTTAACTTAAAAGTGGCCTAAACTGTCTCATTCAAGGCTTTCTTTGGTGATCCTAGGCATTAAATCAAAGCCTCTGCAGAGAAGGTTTGGGACAGTCTTTAAGCATGTGGACCTTAGTCCTCAGGTTTCATGGTTAAAAAGTTGTCTCCCTCCTTTGGTTGTTGTGAAAATTGTTGACTTAAAGTTTGTAGACAGTTCCTAGTGTATACTAAATGTTCAACTAGCTTAACTTCCCTTCTCCCTAAACGTTTGCCCAGTTAACATCTATTATTCCATGTATCCACCCCAAAAAGATAACTAGGCTCAGAGAAGCCTTCTCTGACCCACTAATCCTCAGATCAGAAAGCACTCTCTAATCTCCTTCTTTACAATACTCTGTAGTTTTCCTTTACAGTACTTGGCCTGTGTGTGCATGCGTGCTGTTATGTCTGACTCTGCGACCGGATGGACTATAGCCTGCCAAGGTTCTCTGTCTATGGGATTCTCCAGGCAAGAATACTGTAGTGGGTGGTCATTTCCTCTTCCAGGGCGTCTCAACCCAGGGATCGAACCTGTGTCTCCTGCACTGGCAGTGGATTCTTTACTACCGAGCTATCTGGGAAGCCCTATATTCTAGTGAGTTTATTAATGTCCATTTCTCTCACTAGATTCTTTAGCATTATGAACAACTGTGCTTATTTTGCTGGCACATACTGATACTAAAAGTAATATTTTATAAACATATGGACAGTAAGTTCCCAGAGTACTTAGTGTGGTAGGCACACTGCACTTGCTTAATAAATATCTTGATTATTAAAGGAGACAATAGAGAGCAACCTGAAGATTATAGGTAACATCTACAACTGGAAATGCATTTAGAAGACAGTGATCTGGAACCTATAATTTGTTCCTTAGGAGATGAGCTTAAACTGCAAGGCAGCTTTGCCCATGTGGAGCTGAAATGCACATCTAATCCTATTCCTGAGCCAAAGAGAGCATTGAGCCAATATCTCCCAGTGAACTTGTACAGTTATCAGTAATAAGCCTTGCTTATAAAAAAGGCTTAGCTTCACATACTTATAACATGTCTCTCTAGATTGCTAGTTTGAGTTATTAAAAAAAGTAGTTTCTTAAATAAATTAAGTAAAGATTTTCATTGTTTAAGTAGAGCAAAATTATCTGTATTCATTTGTTAGCAGCATGCATCATTTCTTTCCCATTTAGAATACTTGATCTCTTTAGCTGAAAGCCTGTAATTCTTTAAGTTACTGTGTGTTGAATTAGGATAGAAAAACATTTTCTGAATAATGGAGACTTCTCTGTCAGTTCTTCCTCTTCTTAAAGTGTGTGTGTGTGTGTGTGTGTGTGTGTGTGTGTATTTCCCCACAAGCACTGGCACATTTATATGATTCTGTGTATACTGAGCACGCAAATCCTGGAGTAAAGTTGCTTCCCCATCTAAATTCTGATTAGTCTAAAAGCCAAGCTCTGGGAGGTATGAAACTCCATACTCATCACTTAAACCTGCCACATTTGCTATGGTCATTAGTACTTCAAGCCAAGAGAAGAAATAAGCAACTAAAAAAACACACAAAAAAACAAAAAAACTCACTCTGCTTCATCTATCCTTATATTATTTCCTTGATCAAACACAGAGCTAGTTTGCCACAGAAAACTTTGGTTTTTTTCCCTCTTCACTCCTATAGTCAATGGTGCTGATGCAGCTGCATAATTTGCATAGAAAGTTGCTCCCTTCTGTAGTCAGAATACCAATAAGGTGGCCTCTTTCTAAGCATGTTTATTCTCTCTTGATTGACTCTTCACTTGCATGCTTTTCTGCACAATGCATACTCACTTGCATATTCTCAGCCATCTGTCAAACACTCACCAAGCCTTTAAGGCTGGCCTCATAATCAAACTTGAACACTGAGGAAAGGTTGGTATGTGGCCCAATATTATAGAACTGTGACCAGAATCATCTTTTCAAGAAAGTAATCAATAAAAATATATCATCCTACAGTACTGGTTGACTTCCATTTGATTGCATAAATTTATTAACAGTTAAGCCTGCATTCACCAAGATACAGCTAGCTCTATATTTATAGTAAATGACTTCCTAGTTATAAACAACCATAGTTTCTATCCACACCAACTGTAGCAATCCAACATGATTTTCAGTCTGTAGAACAGAATCTGTTTTGTCATTCTATTAGTTATGCTACCTAGAACAAGACAGGCTTATCATAAATTTGGGACTTCACTACCAATGAGAATATTTAGAAGTATATTTAAGGGAAGAATACGATAAAATAGTTTGAATTGGAACTGTCCTATAAAATTCTATAAAAATCCAGGATAGATGGTCACATCCCTATAGATGTCCTGGCTCAATTTTACATTTTATACTTTAAACAACTTTACAAAATCTGTTTCAAAAATCGTACAGTTAAATTTAAAATATATTCAATGAAAATATAATTTACTACTTCTCAATTCATTCAATAAAATTCATTAAGTGTCTTTTGCTTGCAGGAGCTTCCATTACTGGGTAGTTCATTCATTATTGAGAAAGTAACTGCATACTCCTAGACAAGATCCTCCCCAGAAGAGCCAGCCAATAGTCTTTTGTCTGCCATATGCTTTTTTTTTTCTTTTTAATCCTGTCAGACCTTCAGATTTGAAGACAGCTGTTCTATCTTTCTTCAGTTTTTCTTCTTCAGAGACCTCTGAAAAATCCAGGTTATTTTCTTCTAACACATTTTGATTTGAATATATCCCTTTTCAAATGTACATTACTGAACCCTGTATGGTCTATTTTAGACATGTCTGGACATCTTAGTGAATAATGAAAAGATGACTTTTCTTTAAACCAGAAGCTAGATTATTAATGGATTCTGCTGTAATCACAGAATTGAGATATGTTGATTTTTCTTAAGACTCTATTCATTCCCTCTCTTCTTGCCATCTATTGGCCAGATAAGTATCTGAAACTACACAGTACATCCCATAGCTGGTGTCCTTGTTTTCTAGGTCTTATTGTGATCATCCTGGACATTTTGGTGATTTATAGAACTCGTGAATAATAAGATGCTCATCGAAGCAACAATTAAATCTTCATTGGCAATAGACCCTTTTGCTTTAGGGAAAAAGAACACTGCCTAATCACATAAACATGAAATGCATCTCTTCAAAATAAAAGACATTTTCATAATGTTATGCAATCTTTTAAAGTTAAGTAAGCAAGAAAAAAGAAATACTGCTGGATAAGGAAAATAAACGGAAATTGAATAAATCTTTGCTAATTTAAGTCTTTACTCAGAAAACAGCTGTGTGTTGAAGTACATGCTGATTATAAAAAATAAATTCAGGACATATAGACAAGTGTAGAGAGCAAGTAAAAATTATCTGGTATACTATCAACATCAAATAACTACTGCTAACAATTTGAAATATGTCCTTCAGGACCTGTTCTTTATATAGCTACATCAATAAGGATATAAAATTATAAATCACAATCACAATAGATACATTTGGTAGTCTGTTTTTTTTACTTCCTTAACATAATGTGAATAATTTTTCATCATAAGTACAACACTACATGAGTACTTTTAAAGATGACAAATAATAGAGACATCACAGATTTGAACATTTTCTTCTAATAGATGTTCAGGTGTTTCACAGTTTGAGGGTTTTTTTTTTTCCTATCATAAACAAATACATGCACTGATAGATCTGTCTAGTGTCTGATTATCATTTTGGAATAAACTCAAAGAAGAATAACTGTTAGCTCAATAGGTGAACACATTTTAAAATTTGATAAATCTTGCCAAAGTTCTCTCTGGAAAGTTTACCAGTTTACACTCCTACCATCAGTGTATGTGAGTGCCAGTTTAAGATACTCTCAAGATAAGGTGCTATCACTTTAATTTTTGAGAATCTGATAATTTTAATTTGCATTTCTTTGAGTTCTACAAAGGGTAAAACTGCATAAGTTTATTGGATATTTATATATCTTCTCTTCTAAATATGCTTTACTATTTTTTCCACTAGTACTGTTACCTTTTGTTCATTGATTTGTAAGAAATCATTACATTCCACATTAATACTATTATGCCTTTGTTCTACCCATACTGTTTTATTTTTAGAGTGTTTGATTTTTGTCTATGGTGTTCCCCTCCCCAAACAGAATTTTAAAATTTTGATGTCATCTAAAATATTATTGGTCTCTGATGTCTTAAGAGTCTCAACGTATAATGGGAATTCCCATTATAAATTAAACATTCCCAGGGTGGTCCATACAAAGAGGTTCTCCATGATTAAAACAACTCATATAAGCATATTTTCTTCTAATACTGACTTTTAATTTCCTGGTAATGGGTTTAACGATTGATATCTTAATAGGTTGATTTAGATTTTTCAGTCTGTGCACAAAAATAATATTCTCCAAATAAAATATTTTGGAATTAGTCAATGAAATAAACTTTTCCTTCCTTTACATTAATTGATTTAGTGAACAACTACTGAATGCTGTGCTGTGCTTAGTCGTCCAGTTGTGTCTGACTCTTTGCCACCCCATGGACATCCATGTGGATTCTCCAGGCAAGAATACTGGAATGGGTTGACATGCCCTCCTCCAGGGAATCTTTCCAACCCAGGGATGGAACCCAGATCTCCCACACTGCCGGGAAGGATTCTCTACCCTCCGAGCCACCAGGGAAGTATGTGAATATATATAGGTTCTCTACTGAAGAAAATAAGAAAAAAATATCAGTTATCCTAATCCCCCAGAGCTACATAGTTTCAAGTGATACAACTCTATACTTAGAAAATATTTAATTCTAAGGAAATCAAAAGTAAAAATGCCAGAGAAAGTCAGTCTCTCCTCACCCCTTCCTTTTTCTTCGGTGTTTAAAAGAAGCATCCCTCAAACAGCTATGGGGGAATAATTAGATTTGAATTGGCATAAAAAAGGTTGAAGAGCATTTCAAGCAGCAGGAAAAGCTTATGTCAAGGCAAAAGTAAGTAGGAACCCTGTAATTATGAAAAGACCAACCTAGTTCATCAGAGAACTGGTTACAGAGGAACTGAGATTAATGTTAGTGGGCCAACAGATGGAAAGACTTGAGTAACAGGTTCAAGAGTTTAGGTGCCATATGATTGGTGACGGAAACCATCTTTAAATTATGCTCCTGCCATTTATCAATTATTTTATACTGGAGACAGATCCCCTACATTTCTCTCAAAAGACTGATATTTAGGGCAGGATGATTATTTTCCTGTGCTTTGTGGAAAAAGAACAAGAAGTTTGATAAATTGTATTCTCAAGCATCAACCATTTTCTTTAAATGATAGATTCTAAAGTCAGTCACACATGCCAGGTAGAGCAGATAGAGTTATTTTAACACAACAATTTCTGATTGATTTTCTTTAGCAATACCCAATGAGAGTAGGTCAAACTACAAATTATGTCCTGTATGATTTTCCCGTCCAGCAGTTTGCTAATAGGATCATCCAACAAGGGGGAAAAAAAAGCCTTTTTCAAGATTAAAAACATCATCTGGATAAGTTTAGATTATTTTGATAGGTACATCTCAAGGGTAAACTAAAGAGAAAAAAGATATCTTTATAGCTACGCTTCAGTTGCCACACTCTGTTCCAAAATACGATCAGACATGCAATGCTGTTTCTGCTTTTTGTTTTTCCTTAAAAGGCTGAGCGTTTACATAAGTGTCATATTTTGTTTATTAAGGACACCATAACTTTATAGTTTAAAAAAAGAAAATAAATTCATATTTCTATCTGGTTATTTTTCTCCGCCAAAAGCTAACATTTTAAGTACAGTGTCATTAACACCCATAATCTGTGTGGGTTTTGAAATAAGGAAGAAAAAAGTGTTTTATTTATTTTGTTTTTGATTTAGGAATAAGTGTTCAGAACATAAAATTATATACAATTGACATCCCTGACTTTAGAGAGGTCTGAATTTTCTATATTTGCTGACTATAAGTGGTATTATTTTAGGTTTTGAAAGGCTGCCAAAATATGACTCTAGGCAAGGTAACCACTTAGGCATATTTATCATTCTCTTTAAATATCTTTGTAAGTATGTCATATTTATAATAATCAGATTCTGCCACAGTACCACTTGTGAAAACAGGGCCTCCACTTTCAGCTGTGCAGGCTGCGTAATGCACAACTCCACTAATCACATAGATCGTGATGTGAACGGTGCCCTCTGGAGTTGTGCAAAGGGAGAGTGTGTGAAAATGTCCATAAACTTACAGTCTGAACATTAAGCATTTTCGCTTAGTTAAGAGATAAAATTATACCTATTACATGTGTAAATTAGGGAAACTATTAAAGCAGGCTTAATCTTTTTTATATTTAAATACAAATATGTATATGTGTGTGCATCTGTTTAAATACACACACACACACACACACATATATGTATAATATAACCTTTGAAAGTACACATGATCCAAGACTTGATGTGTTGAAACTCTGGTGAAATTAAACTGAATAAATATTTTTAAAATGTGTTATGTATACATAATTCATGATAACAATTTTAATTTCTTAGGGAAAATTTGGGATGTTATAGCACAGCACCAGATTTTTAATCTATAAATGACTTTTCAGTTAAACCAAGTTTATACTTAAATTTAAAATATGTCAGTAACACACTTGTAAAGTATCTAAAAATTTTATGGATCAAGAGTTCACCTATGTTTTTTCTATTCAGTTTTTCATTTTGTAAACACCCAGATGATAATTCTCTGTCAATATATTAATACGGAAGCATGCTTATATGCCTGCATTTAATTTACAAAATGCGCCTCACTACTTCTTGGGAATGAACTAGGGAACAATTTAATTATTGTACAAGTAATACATGAAGACATTCACACTGTAGAAGGTTACCATAAATCTGAAATACACAGAATAAAATGTCCCTCTTCAAACCCTATCAAACTCCTACTTTCACTCAGTTGCCCAAAGGTCTGCCATGTTAAAGTTTAGTATAAATCTTCTAGCCTTTCAAGTCTTTACCATCATTTAAATGTATATACATGTCTATATATTTTCATGTTTATCTGCCTTTTTTTTTTTTAATGTTTACTTTTATTTATTTGGCTGCACTGGATCTTAGTTGCAGCATGTGGGATCTTAGTTCCCAGACCAGGGATTGAACCCACCCCCTTTGCATTGGGAGTGAGAAGTCTTAGCCACTGGACACCAGGAAAGTCCTCACAATACCCTGAATTCTGCCAGCAGTTCCAATGACCTTTATTTTTTATTTTTTTATTTTTTTTAATTTTTAGTTTTTTATTTTTTAAATTTTAAAATCTTTAATTCTTACATGCATTCCCAAACATGAACCCCCCTCCCACCTCCCTCCCCATATCATCTTTCTGGGTCATCCCCATGCACCAGCCCCAAGCATGCTGCATCCTGCGTCAGACATAGACTGGCGATTCAATTCACATGATAGTATACATGTTAGAATGTCATTCTCCCAAATCATCCCACCCTCTCCCTCTCCCTCTGAGTCCAAAAGTCCATTATACACATCTGTGTCTCTTTCCCTGTCTTGCATACAGGGTCATCATTGCCATCTTCCTAAATTCCATATATATGTGTTAGTATACTGTATTGGTGTTTTTCTTTCTGGCTTACTTCACTCTGTATAATCGGCTCCAGTTTCATCCATCTCATCAGAACTGATTCAAATGAATTCTTTTTAACGGCTGAGTAATACTCCATTGTGTATATGTACCACAGCTTTCTTATCCATTCATCTGCTGATGGACATCTAGGTTGTTTCCATGTCCTGGCTATTATAAACAGTGCTGCGATGAACATTGGGGTACATGTGTCTCTTTCAATTCTGGTTTCCTCGGTGTGTATGCCCAGAAGTGGGATTGCTGGGTCATAAGGTAGTTCTATTTGCAATTTTTTAAGGAATCTCCACACTGTTCTCCATAGTGGCTGTACTAGTTTGCATTCCCACCAACAGTGTAGGAGGGTTCCCTTTTCTCCATACCCTCTCCAGCATTTATTGCTTGCAGATTTTTGGATCGCAGCCATTCTGACTGGTGTGAAGTGGTACCTCATTGTGGTTTTGATTTGCATTTCTCTAATAATGAGTGATGTTGAGCATCTTTTCATGTGTTTGTTAGCCATCCGTATGTCTTCTTTGGAGAAATGTCTATTTAGTTCTTTGGCCCATTTTTTGATTGGGTCGTTTATTTTTCTGGAGTTGAGCTGCAGAAGTTGCTTGTATATTTTTGAGATTAGTTGTTTGTCAGTTGCTTCATTTGCTATTATTTTCTCCCATTCAGATGGCTGTCTTTTCACCTTGCTTATATTTTCCTTTGTTGTGCAGAAGCTTTTAATTTTAATTAGATCCCATTTGTTTATTTTTGCTTTTATTTCCAGAATTCTGGGAGGTGGATCATAGAGGATCCTGCTGTGATTTATGTCTGAGAGTGTTTTGCCTATGTTCTCCTCTAGGAGTTTTATAGTTTCTGATCTTACATTTAGATCTTTAATCCATTTTGAGTTTATTTTTGTGTGCGGTGTTAGAAAGTGATCTAGTTTCATTCTTTTACAAGTGGTTGACCAGTTTTCCCAGCACCACTTGTTAAAGAGATTGTCTTTACTCCATTGTATATTCTTGCCTCCTTTGTCAAAGATAAGGTGTCCATATGTGTGTGGATTTATCTCTGGGCTTTCTGTTTTGTTCCATTGATCTATATGTCTGTCTTTGTGCCAGTACCATACTGTCTTGATGACTGTGGCTTTGTAGTAGAGCCTGAAGTCAGGCAAGTTGATTCCTCCAGCTCCATTCTTCTTTCTCAAGATTGCTTTGGCTATTCGAGGTTTTTTGTATTTCCATACAAAGCTTGAAATTATTTGTTCTAGTTCTGTGAAAAATGTGGCTGGTAGCTTGATAGGGATTGCATTGAATTTGTAAATTGCTTTGGGTAGTATACTCATTTTCACTATATTGATTCTTCCAATCCATGAACATGGTATATTTCTCCATCTATTAGTGTCCTCTTTGATTTCTTTCATCAGTGTTTTATAGTTTTCTATATATAGGTCTTTAGTTTCTTTAGGTAGATATATTCTAAGTATTTTATTCTTTTCGTTGCAATGGTGAATGGAATTGTTTCCTTAATTTCTTTTTCTACTTTCTCATTATTCGTGTATAGGAATGCAAGGGATTTCTGTGTGTTGATTTTATATCCTGCAACTTTACTATATTCATTGATGAGCTCTAGTTAAAAATAAGTGGAAACACTATTCACATTGTTCTACCGTTCTTCTTCCTTTAAGCATGTTCGAGATCCTAACATAACCATACATGTGGATCTGCTGGACTCCTTCAAAAGACTGGTTAGTTTTCCACAGTGTGATTATACTTCATTTTATTTAGTCATTTCCCTTCTTTTTCACTTTCTGAAATTATTAGCTGTTATAAACCATACTTTGATGTATATTCATGAATAAACATCTTTATATAACATGAGTATGTCCAAATGAAAGATACTTATAAATTAGAATTTGGTGGACATAGGATATTTACATTTGATTTTTCCAATCTACTCTCCGAAGTGGCTTTAAAAATTTAAAAACTTCTCAACAATCCCCTGCCATAGAGCTTTGTTTTCTTGCATCTTCCTTAATACTGGCTATTAATCAACCTTTTTGATATTAGCCAATATTATAGTTGAAAATAGTTTTTCTTATTTGCACTTCCTTTATAAATAGTGAGGTTAAATATATTTGTATCTTATCAGTAAAATATACAGCCTGTTCAAATTCTTTGCAATGCTTCTGTTTCTTGTTTGTCTTTTACTTATTTTCTCTGTGCTTACTATTTATGCATAAAATAATTTTGACCTTTAACATTGTTTGCAAAAATTTTCAAGTGCCTTTTTAAAAACATTTTTCTTTGTAGTATCTTCCTTAAACCTTAAAAAAAAAATAGGCAGTTAATCCTAGAACTAAATTTAATCTCAAAATTAAAAACTACTTTCCTCCATACTTTTCTCGTGTTTTCATATGAGAGATTTTAAATTTAGCACTTTTTAATCCAATGGATTTTTATTATTCCATTTTCTCTTCTACTAGCTTAACATTATTTATCCAAAGCTTATCCTAGAGATGCAGTTCAGTTCAGTTCAGTTGAGTCGCTCAGTTGTGTCTGACTCTTTGCGACCGCATGAATCACAGCACACCAGGCCTCCCTGTCCATCACCAACTCCCGGAGTTCACTCAAACTCATGTCCATTGAGTCGGTGATGCCATCCAGCCATCTCATCCTCTGTCGTCCCCTTCTCCTCCTGCCCCTAATCCCTCCCAGCATCAGGGTCTTTTCCAATGAGTCAACTCTTCGCATGAGGTGGCCAAAGTATTGGAGTTTCAGCTTTAGCATCAGTCCTCCCAATGAACACCCAGGACTGATCTCCTTTAGGATGGACTGGTTGGATCTCCTTGCAGTCCAAGGGACTCTCAAGAGTCTTCTCCAATACCACAGTCCAAAAGCATCAATTCTTCGGCACTCAGCCTTCTTCACAGTCCAACTCTCACATCCATACATGACCACTGGAAAAACATTGATGAGACAGACCTTTGTTGGCAAAGTAATATCTCTATTTTTCAATATTATGCATCCTCAAATTATTAAATATTTATAAATCGATACTTTGACTCTTCTCAAAAAATGTCAGAAACAATACATTAACTCATTTACCTTCTTTTCAGTTTATAAGGTGCTTAGTCACACAGTCATGTCTGACTCTTTGTGACCCCATGAACAGTAGCCCACCAGGCTTCTCTGTCCATGGGATTCTCCAGGCAAGAATACTGGAGTAGGTTGCCATTTCCTTCTCCAGACTAATTTACCATCCTTTCAATATATAAAGTATTATCAGTTTATTTGGGGTTCCCTGGTGGCTCAGACTCTAAAGAGTCTGCCTGCAGGAGACTTAGGCAGTGAACCCAGGAGATCTGGGTTCAAATCCTGGGTCAGGAAGATCCCCTGGAGAAGGAAATGGCAACCCACTCCAGTATTCTTGCATGGAGAATCCCATGGACAGAGGAGCCTGGCAAGCTATAGTCCATGGGGTCACAAAGAGTTGGACACAACTGAGCGACTTCACTTTCACTTTTATCAGTTTATTTTAATTCTCTATGTAATATTTTAAGCCACACAAAACACAGGTGTATTATTCAGATCTACTGTCACATTTTACTTGTTTTCATTCTTTTCTATTTCTTTCACTTTCTATCTAGAATCATTTCATTAAAAATGTTGTAATGAAAAATTAGTCTTACTCAAATATAGATGATTTATGTTTTGATAATTTCTACTGTACAGCAAAGTGATTCAGTTATACATATACATGTTCTTTTTTTACATTCTTTTGCATTATGATTTATCATAGGGTACTGAATATAGTTCCCTGTGCTATATAATAGTATCTTGTTGTTTATCTGTTCTCTATACAGCAGTTTGGATCTGCTATTTCCACACTTTCAACCTTTACCTTCCCTTTGGCAACCACAAGTCTTTTCTCTAGGTCTGTGAGTGTGTTTCTGCTTCTTTGATAGGTTCATTTGTATCATATTTTAGATTCCACATATAAGTGATATCATATGGTATTTGTCTTTTTCTTTCTGACTTGGTATAATAATCTCTGCTGCTGCTGCTAAGTCGCTTCAGTCGTGTCCGACTCTGTGCTACCCCATAGACGGCACCCACCAGGCTCCCTTGTCCCTGGGATTCTCCAGGCAAGAACACTGGAGTCGGTTGCCATTGCCTTCTCCAATGCATTAAAGTGAAAAGTGAAAGTGAAGTCACTCAGTCGTATCTGACTCTTTGCGACCCCATGGATTGCAGCCCACCAAGCTCCTCCGTCCATGGGATTTTCCAGGTGAGAGTACTGGAGTGGGGTGCCAATAATAATCTCTAGGTCCATCCATATTGCTGCAAATGGCATTATTTCTTCCTTTTTATGGCTGAGTAGTATTCCACTGTACATACGTACCACAGCTTTTATTTTTTGTTTTTTAGCATTTACAATGTTGTGTTGGTTTCTGTCATACAACACTGTAAATCAGCCATAATTACACATATATCCCCTCTTTGCTAAACCATTCTTCCTTCCAAGCCATAATAGAATGCCAGACCAGGCTGCCTGTGCTACACAGTGACTTCTCACCAGCTATCTATCTTACACTTCGATAGTGTATACATGTTGATGCTACTTTCTCCATTCACTCTCTCCTTCCCCCACTGTGTCCACAAGTCCATCCTCTATATTGGCATCTCCACATCTTCCCTGCAAATAGGTTCATCAGTGCCATTTTTCTAGATCCGTATAGATACGTACTAATACACTATATTTGTTTTTTCTTTCTGATTTCAGTTCAGTTCAGTTCAGTCACTCCGTCGTGTCCAACTCTTTGCGACCCCATGAATCGCAGCACGCCAGGCCTCCCTGTCCATCACCAACTCCCGGAGTTCACTCAGACTCACTTCCATCGAGTCCGTGTTGCCATCCAGCCATCTCATCCTTTGTCGTCCCCTTCCCCTTCTGCCCCCAATCCCTCCCAGCATCAGAGTCTTTTCCAATAAGTCAACTCTTCGCATGATGTGGCCAAAGTATTGGAGCTTCAGCTTTAGCATCATTCCTTCCAAAGAAATCCTAGGGCTGAGCTCCTTCAGAATGGACTGGTTGGATCTCCGTGCAGTCCAAGGGACTCTCAAGAGTCTTCTCCAACACCACAGTTAAAAAGCATCAATTCTTTGGCGCTCAGCCTTCTTCACAGTCCAACTCTCACATCCACACATGACTACTGGAAAACCCATAGCTTTGACTAGATGGACCTTAGTTGGCAAAGTAATGCCTCTGCTTTTGAATATGCTATCTAGGTTGGTCATAACTTTTCTTTCTCATTTACTTCACTCTATATAACAGGCTCTAGGTTCATTCATCTTGATAGAACTGACTCAAAATTAATTCTTCTTTATAACTGAGTAATATTCCATTGTATATATGTACCACATCTTCTTTACCCATTCATCTGTCAATGGACATCTAGGTTGCTTCCATGTCCTGGTTATTGTAAACAGTGATGCACTGAACATTGGGGTACATAAGTCATTTAGAATTGAGGTTTTCTCAGGGTACATGCCCAGCAGGGGGGTTGCTGGGTCATAAGGTAGATTTATTCCTAGTTTTTAAAAGGAATCTCCATATTGTTCTCCATAATGGCTGTACCAGTTTACATTACCTCCAACAGTATAGGAGGTTTCCCTTTTCTCCACATTCTCCCCAGCATTTACTGTTGGTAGCTTTTTTTTTTGATGATGGCCATTCTGACTGGTGTGAGGTGATACCTCATTGTAGTTTTGATTTCCATTTCTCTAATAATTGGTGATGTTGAGCATCTCTTCATATGTTTTTGCCATCTGTATGTCTTCTTTAGGGAAATGTATGTTTATGTCTTCTGCCCATTTTTTGATTGGGCTATTTGTTTTCCTAATATTGAGCTGTATGAGCTGCTTATGTATTCTGGTGATTAACCCTTTGTCAGTTGTTTCATTTGTCATTATTTTCTCCCAACCTGAGGGTTGTCTTTTAATCCTGTTTATTGTTTCTTTTGCAGTGTAAAAGTTTTTAAGTTTAACTAGATTCCACTTGTTTATTTTTGTTTTTATTTCCATTACTCTACGTGTTGGGTCAAAGAAGATGTTGCTAATTATGTCAAAGAGTGTACTGCTTTATGCACTCTTTAAGAGCTTTATAGTTTTTGGCCTAACATTTAAGTCTTTAATCCATCTTGAGTTTATTTTTGTGTGTGGTGTTAGGAAGTGTTCTACTTTGATTCTTTTACATGTAGCTCTCCAGTTTTCCCTGAAACACTTATTGAAGAGGCTGTCTTTTCTCCATTATATTTTCTTGGCTCCTTTGTCGAAGATAAGGTGTTCATAGGTGCGTGGGTTAATTTCTGGGCTTTCTATCTTGTTCCATAGGTCTATATTTCTGTTTTTCTGCTGGTATCATACTGTCTTGATTGCTGTAGCTTTGTAGTATAGTCTGAAGTTGGGAAAGTTGATTCCTTCAGGTCTGTTTTTCTTTCTCAAGACTGCTTTGGCTATTCGAGGTCTTTTGTGTTTCCATATGAACTATGAAATTTTTTGTTCCAGTTCTGTGAAAAATACCATTGGTTGTTTGATAGGGATATCTTTGAATCTATAAATTACTTTGGGTAGTAATAATCATTTTTACTCTATTGAGTCTTCAATCTAAGAACATTGTACCACATCTTTATCCATTCATCTGTTGGACATTGATGTTGTTTCAATGTCCTGGCTATTGTGAATAGTGATAAAATGAATGGTGGGGTGCATCTATCTTTTCAAATTATAGTTTTGTCTGGATATATGTCCAAGAGTGAGACTGTAAGCTCAGATGGCAACTCTATTTTTAGTTTTTTGAGGAATCTCCATGTTGTTTTCCATAGTGAATACACCAATTTACATTCCCACCAAAAGTGTAAGAGGGTTCCTTTTTTATTCTACACCCTCTCCACCATTTGTTATTTGTAGACTTTTTCAGGATGGTTATTCTGACCAGTGAGAGGTGGTACCTCATTGTAGTTTTGATTTGCATTTTTCTAATAATTGGTGATTTTGAATATTTTTTCATGTGCCTATTGGCCATGTGTATGTCTTCTTTGAAGAAATGCCTATTTAGGTCTTCTGTTCATTTTCATTTAGGCCTTTTTCCTCTTTTCTTTTCTTTTTTTTGTTATTGAGTTGTATGGGTTGTTTGTATATTTTAGAAAAAATGTGACTCATAAAGGGTTAATACGCCAAAAAATAAAAAGACTTCATACAAGTCAGTAACAGAAAGAAAAAAAAAAAAAACCTGCATAAAAATGCAAACATCTTCTCCCACTCAGTAGGTTGCGTTTTAATTTTGGTGATGTCCTTTGATGTGCAAAAGATTTTAAGTTCAACTAGGCCTCATTTGTGTTTTTTAGCTTTTGTTTTCTTTGCCTGATGAGACAGATCCAAAAACATAGTGCTAACTCTTAATGCTCAAAATTCTCGAAGCCAGGCTTCAGCAGTACATGAACCATGAACTTCCTGATGTTCAAGTTGGTTTTAGAAAAGGCAGAGGAACCAGAGATCAAATTGCCAACATCCGCTGGATCATAGAAAAAGCAAGAGAGTTCCAGAAAAACATCTATTTTTGCTTTATCGACTATGCCAAAGCCTTTGACTGTGTGGATCACAATAAACTGTGGAAAATTCTGATACAGATGGGAAACCAGACCACCTGACCTGCCTCTTGAGAAAACTATATGCAGGTCAGGAAGCAACAGTTAGAACTGGACATGGAACAACAGACTGGTTCCAAATAGGAAAAGGAGTACGTCAAGGCTGTATATTGTCACTCTGCTTATTTAACTTCTATGCAGAGTACATCATGAGAAACGCTGGGCTGGAGGAAGCACAAGATGGAATCAAGATTGCTGGGAGAAATATCAATAACCTCAGATATGCGGATGACACCACCCTTATGGCAGAAAGTGAAGAGGAACTCAAAAGCCTCTTGATGAAAGTGAAAGAGGAGAGTGAAAAAGTTGGCTTAAAACTCAACGTTCAGAAAACGAAGATCATGGCATCCGGTCCCATCACTTCATGGGAAAGAGATGGGGAAACAGTGGAAACAGTGGCTGACTTTATTTTTGGGGCTCCAAAATCACTGCAGATGGTGACTGCAGGCATGAAATTACAAGACGCTTACTCCTTGGAAGGAAAGTTATGACCAACCTAGACAGCATATTAAAAAGCAGAGACATTACTTTGACACAAAGGTCCGTCTAGTCAAGGCTATGGTTTTTCCAGTGGTCATGTATGGATGTGAGAGTTGGACTGTGAAGAAGGCTGAGTGCCGAATAATTGATGCTTTTGAACTGTGGTGTTGGAGAAGACCTCTGAGAGTCCCTTGGATTGCAAAGAGGTCCACCCAGTCCATCCTAAAGGAGATCAGTCCTGGGTGTTCACTGGAAGGACTGATGCTAAAGCTGAAACTCCAATACTTTGGCTACCTCATGCGAAGAGTTGACTCACTGGAAAAGACCCTGATGCTGGGAAGGATTGGGGGCAGGAGGAGAAGGGGACGACAGAGGATGAGAGGGTTGGATGGCATCACCAACTGGATGGATGTGAGTTTGTGTGAACTCCGGGAGTTGGTGATGGACAGGGAGGCCTGGCTAGCTGTGATTCACAGGGTCGCAAACAGTCAGACACGACTGAGCGACTGAACTGAACTGAAAATAAATTTGGGGGATTTAGATGATGATTGCATAGAATCTATACATAAATTGGGAAGAACTGATGTCTTCACAATATTGAGTCTTTCTACCCACACATGGAATATCGCTCCATTTATCAAGTTTTTTTTTTTTCATTTCATTCTTCAGAGGTTCACGTTTTCCTCATGTAAATCTTGTATATATTTTGTCGATTTATGGCTAAGTATTTCATTTTTTGAGTGCTAATACAAAGAATAAAGTGATTTAAATTTCAAATTCCACTTGTTCTTTCTGATACATAGGAAAGAAACTGACTTTTTTATATATTAAGTTTTTATCCTGTACTCTTTTGAGAATTGCTTGTGTTTGTTTCTTATAGGATTTCTTTTTTGGTAAATTCTATCAGATTTTCTACAGTTAGGTCCTCTGCAAACAAAGACATTTTTATATCTTCTTTTTCAATCTGTATAATGTTTATATCATCTTCTTGTCTTATCAGTTAGAACTTATAGCACAGAAGAGATATCCCTGCCTTGTAGTACACTTTACCTTAGTGGAAAGTTTTGAGTTTCTAACTTAATGGTATTTGTTGTTCAGTTGTTAAATCGTGGTTGACTCTTTGCAACCCCATAGACTGCAGCACACCAGGCTTCCCTATCTTACACTATCCCCTGGAATTTCCTCAAACTCATGACCATTTAGTCAGTGATGCCATCCAGCCACCTATTTCATCTTCTGTTGCCCCCTTCTCTTCCTGTCCTCAATCTTTCCTGGCATCAGGGTCTCTTCCAATGAGTTAGTCTTTGCATCAGCTGGCCAAAGGGGTGGAGCTCTGGCTTCAGCATCAGTCCTTACAGTGAATATTTAGGGTTGATTTCCTTTAGGATTGAATGGTTTAATAATGTTAGCTGTAGGTTTTTGATATTTGTTATCAAAAGAGGGAGTTCCCTTCTATTTCTAGTATGCTGTTTTTATATCAAGTGGGTATCAAATTTTATGTAATGCTTTTTCTGAATCTATTATGACCATGTGATTTTTCTTTTTTTATCTTGCCTCGAAGTATTGTAATAATTGAGTTTTGAATGTTGAATAAGCCTTGTATACTTGGGATAAATCGCACTTGGTCATGGTGAATACATGGCTAGATGAGATTTGCTAAATTTTCGTTAAGTACCTCTGCATCTATGTCCATGAGAGCTATTAGTCTACAGTTTTCTTTTGTTGTAATGTCTTTGTCTAATTTTAGTACTTTGGTAATGCTGGCCTCATAGAATCAGTTAGGAAGTAGTCCCTCTATTTCGGTCTTCTGCAAGAGTTTGTAGAGAACTGGTATGATTTCTTCCTTATTTGTTACAATTCACAAGTGAGCCCATCTAAGCCATGTGTCTTGTCTTTTGGAAGATTACTAATTATTTACTTTCTTTAACAGATATAGGCTTATTCATTTATTCACATCATCTGTTTCTTCTTTTGTGAGTTTTGGCAAACTTTGTCTTTCAAGTTAACTGGTCCATTTCATCAATGTTATCAAATCTGTGGGCAGAGAATTGTTCACAGTATTCCTTTATTATCATCTTAATGTCCATAGGGAAGTAGTAATGTTCCCTCCTTCATTACTGATAGTAGTAATTTGTGTCCTACCTCTTTTTTCTTAATTAGCTTAGCTGAAGCTTATCAATTCCATTGATCTTTTCAAAGAATCAGTTTTTGATTTCACTTATTTTCTCTATTGATTTCCTGTTTTCAGTTTCATTGATTTCTGCTCCAGTTCTTTAGGAGCAGACTATTTTTCTTTCAGTTACTCTGTATTCCATTTGTTCTTATTTTTCTAGTTTCCTAACATGGAAATTTAGATTACTGATTTTAGATCTTTCTTGTTTTCCAATATATACATTCAATGCTATAAATTTCCCTCTAAGCGCTGCATTTGCTGTATCCCATAAATTGTGATTAGCTGTGTTTTTATTTTTATTTAGCTCAAAATACTTTCAAGTTCCTCATGAGATGCCTTATCTGAGCCAGTGCTATTAGAAGTGTGTCTAATTACTACAAATTGTTGGATTTTTCAGTTACCTTTCTGTTATTGATTTCTAGTTTAATTCCACTGTGATCTACGAGGAGACATTTATGATTTCTGTTCCTTTAAATTTGTTAAGGTGTGTTTTATGGTATAGAATAAGGTCTATTTTGGTGAATGCTCCTTGTGAGCTTGAAAAGAATGTGTACTCTGCTATTGTTGGATAAGTAGTCCATAGATGTCAATTATATTCAGTTGACTGATAGTGTTGTTGAGTCTTACTATGTTTTTAACAGATTTTCTGCCAGCTAGATCTATGTACTTATGAATAGAGGGGTGCTGAACTTTCCAACTATGATAGAGGATTTATCCCTTTTTTAAATTTGTAATTCTATTAGTTTTTGCCTCACACAATTTGATACCCTGTTGTTAAGTCACATATGCTAAGAACTGTCATGTTTTCTTGGAGAATTAACCCTTTTATCACTCTGTGATGTCCTCTTCATACCTGTGTTGGGGAAGCTAGTGAAGTAGTCTTGTTCAGGCTTCAGAGGTGGCACTAAGTCTCTCTCCCTCTGACTGGACAATGACCTTAAAACTGGCTGCATGCCAAACTGCTTTTCCATCTTGAGTTTACTTTTGTGTATGGTGTCAAAGAATGTTCTAATTTCATTTTTTTTTTACACATAGCTGTCAAGTTTTTCCAGCATCATCTACTGAAGATTGTCTTTCCTCTATTGTATAGTCTTGCCTCCTTTGTCATAGACTAATTGACCAGAGGTGTTCGGTTTTATTTCTGGGCTTTCTATCCTGTCCATTGACTTATATTTCTTTGTGTGTGTGTGTGTGTGTGTGTGTGTGTGTGTGTGTGTGTGTGTGTGAATACTATTTTGATAAATGTAGCTTTGTAGTATAGTCTGAAGTAAAGTAATCTGATTCCTCCAGCTCCATTTTTCTTTCTCAGGATTGCTTTTTGGCTATTTGGGGTCTTTTGTGTTTCCATAGAAGTTGTAAAAATTTTTGTTCTAATTTTGAGAAAAAAATGCCATTGATAATTTGATACAGATTGCACTGAATCTATAGACTGCCTTGGATAGTACAGTCATTTTGACAATCAATTCTTCCAATTCAAGAACATGGTATATTTTTTCCATCTACTTGTATTATCTGTTTCTTTCATCAGCATCTTATAATATTCAGAGTACAAGTCTTTTGTATCCATAGGTAGGTTTATTCTTAGGAATTTTATTCTTTCTGATGCTATGGTAAATGGGGCTGTTTTTCTGATTTCTCTTTTTGGTTTTTCATTCTTACTGTATAGGAATGCAGGGATAGATAATTGTTAGTGTACAGAAATGCAACAGATTTCTATGTGTTGATTTTGCATCCTACAACTTCATTGAATTAATTTGGAGTAGTTTTCCAGTAACATTTAAAGGGTTTTCTATGTATAGTATCATGTCATCAGCAAATAGTGACAGTTTTATTTCTTATTTTCCAATCTGGATTCCTTCTGTTTCTTTTTCTTCTCTGATTGCTGTGGCCAGGGCTTCCAAAACTATGTTGACTAAAAGTGGTGAAAGTGGAAATCCTTGTCTTGTTTCTGCTCTTATAGGAAGTGCTTTCAGCTTTCCACCATTGAGTACAGTATTAGCTATAGGTTTGTCATGTGTGTATGTGTGTGTTAGTTGCTCAGTTGTGTCCAACTCTTTGTGACCCCATGAACTATAGCCCACCAGGCTCCCCTGTCCATGGAATTCTCCAGGCAAGAATACTGGAGTCCCAACCCAGGGATCTAATCTGGGCTTCCTGCATTGCAGGTAGATTCTTTACCATTTGAGTCACCAGCTAAGCCCACAGGTTTGTCATATATGGCCTTTATTATGTTGAAGTATGCTCCCTATATGCCTACTTTCTACTTTTAGAGAGTTTTTATCATAAACTGGTATTGAATTTTGTCAAAAGCATTTTCTGGATCTACTGAGATGATCATATTGTTTTTAAGACAATCTTTTTTTCCATGAATTTAAACCACTGACATTAAATTTGATATAGCTGGATTAATACATACCATATTTGTTTCTGCTTTTTATTTGTTGCCTCTTTCAGTTCTTAATTGAAAATTCAATATAATTACATAATATATAATTTCCATTATATATATATCCGTTATATTTCCATTATATATATATTATATATATAATTTCCATTTTTTAGCATATTACTAATTTAGTGGTGTTCTCTAGTTTTCAATATCCACTTACAGCCAATCCAAGTCCAATTTTAAATATTAATAGTAGTATACTGCTTCATGGGTAATATAAGGACCTTGTAAAAACAAAATAAACCTATTTCTTCTCTGTTGTCTCTTATATCCATCATGAAATTCATGTCACTTATAGATAAGCATATATATATATATATATATATATATATATAAAATCAAATGCATTATTATTATTTAAACAAATTTTACTCTTAGCTAAATTAAGAAAAAAGGAAATCAAAAGTTCATATTTTACCTTGATTTATTCCCTCTTTGAATGCACTTCTTTACTTTATGCAGATCCAAGATTGTGACCTATATTATTTCACCTTGTTAAATAACTTTCTTCTAACATTTCTTGCAAGCCAGGTCTACTGGCAACAAATTCCCTCAGGACTATTTGTTTGAGAAAGCCTTCCTTTTTCACTTCTTAAGGATAATTTCACAATGTAGAGAATTCTAGGTTGGTAGTTTTTTTCTTTCAGCACTAAACACTTCACTCAGTTCTTACTTGTATGGTTTCAGAGAAATTGAAAGTAATTCTTATACTGGTTCGTACAGGTTGAGTCTTTTTTTCTCCCTCCTACTACTTTCAGAATTTTTCTTTATCTTTGATTTTATATAGTTTAAAACTTACATGCCTAGGTATAATTTTTTTGGCATTTATCATCTTTTGGGTTCTCTGACCTCCCAGGATGCAGGGAAATTCATCTGGGGAAAATTTCATTCATTATTGCTTCAAATATTTCTTCTCTTCCTTTCTCTCCTTCTACTCCTGCTTTTCCCACTATATGCATTTTATACCTTTTGTAGTTGTCCTGTAGACCTTGAATAGTCTGTTCCATTTTTTTTTTCTCTTTCAGTGTTTGTTTTCTTTGGTTTTTGGTTTGAGGATTCTTTTGATAATATCCTCTAGTTCAGAGATTCTTTCCTCAGTTGTTTCCAGATTACCAATAAGCTCATCAAAAGTATTCCTCTTTTCTTTTACAGTATTTTAATATGAAGTATATAATCAACCAAATAATGAAGAAGGGTAACAATAAGAAGGCACTGCGATAGTAGATAGCAAGAAATTCTATTATGGTATGGTGATTAAAGCAGGGTGATATTCTGACAGGGATTCACAAATAAACCAATGGGATTACTGGTCATAATAAGTCAAACTGAGCATTAAGAATAGTAATTAATATGGATCAAACAAAACAGAAACAAAATAAAATCTATTTCAGTTTCCTATTCTTACTACAACAAATTACCACAAACAGTGGCTTAAATTAACATAAATTTATTTTACAGTTCTGGAAGTCAGAAGTCCTCAACTTAATGTGTTGAAGAGGCTCCATTCAGTTCAGAGACTCTACAGGAGAATCTGTTTCCTTGCCTTATTCAGCTCTTAGCTGCCGCTGCTGCTAAGCTGCATCAGTAGTGTCTGACTCTGTGTGACCCCATAGACAGCAGCCCACCAGGCTCCCCTGTCCCTGGGATTCTCCAGGCAAGAACACTGGTGTGGGTTGCCATTCCCTTCTCCAATGCATGAAAGTGGAAAGTGAAAGTGAAGACGCTCAGTAGTGTCTGACTCTTAGCGACCCCATGGACTGCAGCCCAGCAGGCTCCTCCGTCCATGGGATTTTCCAGGCAAGAGTACTGGAGTGGGGTGCCAGTGCCTTCTCCGGTGAAGTCACTCAGTCATGTCCAACTCTTCATGACACCATGGACTGTAGCCTACCAGGCTCCTCCATCCATGGGATTTTCCAGGCAAGAGTACCAGAGTGGGTTGCCACTGTCTTCTCTGTCTGCTCCTAGAGGGCACCTGAATTCCTTGGCTCCTTGCCTCTTCCTCCATCTTCAAAGCCAACAATTTAGCTTATTCAAATCTCCCCCTTGTCACTGACTCTCTCTTTCCTCTCTTTTCCTCTTAGGGGGAACATGATCACATTGAGCCTACTTGGATAATCCTCCCATCTCAAAGCCTTCAGCTTAATCATATCTGCAAAATCTCTTTCACATGTAAGATTACATATCCACAGGTTCCAGGAATTGGTATGTAGGCATCTTGAAATGATGGGAGGGAAATTAATTATTCAGTCTACCACCATCACTTTTGAAGTATACTAAAAATCCAACTTATTATTTTGAAAACTTTCAGAGAAAGGGAGAGAATAAGAAACCTGTTCTTTCTTTTCCATATGAACTGTATCTCATTTTAATCAAATAATTGAAGAGTGAAAGTTTCTGTTTCTAGAAATACTGAACTCATAAATGAAGAAAGAATGATAAAATATTAAAAGAGAAAAAGAAAACAGAAAGAAAACCAGACACTATTTGCCTCTTAATAAGACTGTACAAAACCACCTTCAAATCATTCTTGCTAAATATATGAAGTGAAATCTAGTTAGCCTTCCAACATTAACTGTGTTCTGAAAATAAGGAAGAGATACCACAGAAATTTAGGTAAAATTTAGTCAAATGTCAGTAAATTCTATAGGATAGAAGATCTAAAGTATTCAACAAATAAAATGTTCAATTTTCTTTGCATTTTGTTAGGTTCATTCCTACATATTTTATGGTTTTCATTATTACCAATGGGATCCTTTTCTTCAAGGCTATTAACAAAATACAGGAAAACATTTTTTTCTTAATGATGGTTTCTTACCATACCATCTGCAAACAATGACAGCTTTGTATCTTGTTTTTCAACACCTCCCTTTTTCTTCTAATTTTGACTTTTTTGTTTTATCAAATTGGTGAGGAACTAAAAATCCAATGTTGTGTCAAAATTATCAGCCTTGTCTTGTTCTTTGTGGGTATTTTAATGGCTTCATTAAGACATTTTAGACAGATTTCAGTTTTTGGTATATTCTATCAGCTAAGAGTATAAACCTACATTATGGGCTAACTAGAGTCTTTTTAAAATGAGAAATGGATAGTTATCAAATGTTTTACTGTATCTATTGAGATCATCATTTGGTTTTTCCTTCCTCTAATCTGACAGTGTACTAAATTACATTAATAGATATCCCAGTGTTAAACCATCCTTTCATATCTGGAATAAACACTATCTGAACATCTAATCCTTTGCCATATTTCACTTCATAATATTTTATTTAAGATTAATGCATCTATAATATTTTCATAACTGTGATTGCCTACAATATTGTGTTATTCTTTTCTATTTCTAATTATAATTTATTACCGATTCACAGGATAAATTTAAAACTTTCTCAGGATTATATTAACTTCAGAGAATGAGTTGAAAGCTTTCCATCTCCTTCTATGCTCTATAATAACATATAAAAAGGAAATGTTTCCTCTTAGAAATTTTGGTACATGTCCATCCCAAACTTCCTAATTATCTGGACACCCAACGAGGACTTACAATATAGCACCTGCTCCATGTTATGTGGCAGCCTAGATGGAAAGGGAGTTTGGGGAGAATGGGTACATATATATATATATATATATATATGCCTGAATCCCTTTGCTGTTCCCCTTAAACTATCACAACATAATTTGCTAATTGGCTATATCCCCAGACAAAATAAAAGTGAAACAAATTTTGGTAGAACTAGCCTATAAAACCTATATCTGACGGCATTTTTATGTGTTGAGCATTCAATATTTTATATGTTTAACATTCTATTAAGATTTTCTACACTCTCAAGGAAATCTGTATTTCTCAAGTAAAATTTACAGTTCCCTGAATATTGCTTTTTCTGGATTTTCAAGCCTATCAACAGAAAATTGATATTTTATAAACATTTTCAAATTTCATTTTAAACAAACAAGATCTTTATCAGTTCATTTGTCAAGAAAAGGATAAACTTTCAAACTTTTGTGAGACTATTAATCAGAGTTTAGATCTACTAACATTTGCTCTATCAACTCTGTTTCTTAGCTATCATTTGATCTGTTCATAGAGTTTCATGCATCTCTTATAATTTTATTTTCCTCAACTACTTGTTGATTTTGTGCTGCCAGCTGACCTTCACATTAGATGATCCTTGTTCATTTGTCTGTGGATGTCTGTTTGCCAAGCCTGCCTTTAGACACTGTAGGGGAGGCATAAAGAATGATGTTGTAAGGCATTCAAGGTGTACTCACTGTCACTTCTGAACATCAATTGCCACTACAGAACTGCCCTTCTCTTTAGTGTCAACACCCACAATAGTTTCTTTAGCATGGGAATGAATGCCACAGAATCCCAGTATCCTGTACAAGCAGCAGAAGGTAAATGGACTAAATGGGGTAGCTGCTCTACTTGCTTTCATCAGTTCAATTCAGTCATTCAGTCGTGTCCAACTCTTTGCAACCCCATTGACTGCAGCAGGCCAGGCCTCCCTGTCCATCACCAGCTCCTGGAGCTTACAGAAACTCATGTCCATTGAGTCGGTGATGCAATACAACCATGTCATCCAATGTTGTCCCCTTCTCCTCATGCCTTTAATGTTTCCCAGCATCAGGGTCTTTTCCAATGAGTCAGTTCTTTGCACCAGGTGGACAAAGTATTGGAGTTTCAACTTCAGCATCAGTCCTTCCAATGAATATTCAGGACTGATTTCCTTTAGGATGGACTGGTTTCCTTTAGGATGGACTGGTTTGATCTTGCTGTCCAAGGGACTCTCAAAAGTCATCTCCAACACCACAGTTCAAAAGCATCAATTCTTTGGTGCTCAGCTTTCTTTATAGTCTAACTCTCATATCCATACATGACTACTGGAAAAACCATAGCTTTGACTAGACAGACCTTTGTTGGCAAAGTAACGTCTCTCCTTTTTAAAATGCTCTCTTAAGTTAGTCTTAACTTTTCTTCCAAGGAGCAAGCGTCATTTAATTTCATGGCTGCAGTCACCATCTGCAGCGATTTTGGAGCCCCCCAAAGTAAAGTCTGTCACTGTTTTCACTCTTTCCCCATTTATTTGCCATGAAGTGATGGGACCAGATGCCATGATCTTCGTTTTTCTGAATGTTGAGTTTTAAGCCAACTTTTTCACTCTCCTCTTTCATTTTCATCAAGAGGCTCTTTAGTTCCTCTTCATTTTCTGCCATAAGGGTAGTGTCATCTGTATATCTCAGGTTTTTGATATGTCTCCTGGCAATCTTGATTCCAGCTTGTGTTTCATCTAGCCTAGCATTTCTCATGATGTATTCCACATAGAAGATAAGTAAGCAGAGTGACAATTTACAGCCTTGATGTACTCCTTTCCCAATTTGAAACCAGTCTGGTCCATGTCCAGTTCTAACTGTTGCTTCCTGACCTGCATCCAGATTTCTCAGGAGGCAGGTCAGGTAGTCTGGTATTCTCATCTCTTTAAGAATTTTCCACAGCTTACTGTGATCCACACAAAGGCTTTGGCATAGTCAATAAAGCAGAAGTAGATATTTTTCTGGAACTCTCTTGCTTTTTCAATGATCCAATGGATGTTGGCAATTTGATCTCTGGTTCCTCTGCCTTTTCTAAATCCAGCTTAAACATCTGGAAGTTCACAGTTCATGTACTGTTGAAGCCTGGCTTGGAGAATTTTGAACATTACTTTGCTAGCATGTGAGATGAGCGCAACTGTGTGGTAGTTTGAGCATTCTTTGTCATTGCCTTTCTTTGGGATTGGAATGAAAACTGACCTGAAAGTAATGCTTTCATCATTTTCCCTCTCAAAGTTTCTCTCATTTCTGTATCAGTTTAGGATGCCTAAAGAAATGTAGCATTAACTCTGTAGTGCCTTTTCAGTACATATGGGGCTACAGTTTCATCTAATCAATAATTTATCATTTTAGATGGCATCAAACCTCTTATCTATAGCATTCTGAATTTTGAAAATTTTGGTCTTTTACAGGATTTTGGATGCAAGAGGAATTGTACATGTGTGCTTAGTTTATTCTTTTGATAAAACCACTGTTCCCTTTGGAAAAGTTCTTCCTGCTTCTTTGGGGATCTATTCATGTTCTTTCACCCATTCAATATGGTCAACTTGGGTTTTCTAATAATATCACTTCTCTGGTCACAGTGACTAATTGAGAGCAGACATAAAACACAAACACAGAAAATCGTATTGGGAGGAGGAATGTTTCTTTCTTTCGGAGGTGCTAAACTGTAACTGTCTCTTTCATGTCCACCACCAGCTGGAGGAAGCCTGACTGCAATAGAAGGGAACAAGGCCCTTCAGAAAAAAGAAATGAAAAAAGTCTAGGAGAGATGAGAGACTGAACCACATGCATGGATATCCACATGTACATACACACTCAGTAACATGGTTGACTATGAGATCCAGTTAGTTTTAGTCTAGCTTTCACCCCTGCCTTTACCTGTTAGTGACTTCCCTGGTAGTTCAGTTGGTAAAGAATCTGCCTGCAATGCAGGAGACCAGGGTTCAATCATTGGGTTGGGAAGATCCCCTGGTGAAGTGAATGTCAAACTACTTCAGTATCCTTGCCTGGAGAATTCCATGGACAGAGAAGCCTGCCGTGCTACAGTCCATGGCGTCCCAAATGTCGGACATGACTAAGTGACTAAGCACACAAGCACACGACATAATAAGATATCTCCCCCCTTTTTTAATTAATTGAACTATTTTGAGTGGAATTTCTTTTGCTTGCACCAAAAAAATATACTTTCTGGCTAACTCATTCACAGTCTTTAGATTTCCTCTTAGACTTCACTTGTTAATGGAAGACCCCTATATTATAATTACTTAATCATCTCTCCCCTCTCATTCAACAATAAACTCCATGAGGACAAGGATCATTGCTTGTCACTGTGTATGCCTGGAACTTTTGTACAAGGCCTAGAGCATAATAGAAACTGGATCACATAAACATGTGGAATAATGAATAAATGCTGTAACTGTATCATCTCATTTTAGTAGATGCCCGGCAGTAGATACCTGGTTAGAACCATGTCTTTGGGTATCTGCTATAAGTTTTTGATCATCATCATTGCTACTAACCAATAGGGTTCTTTGTGTACAAGTATTCACTGTTTCTCCTAGTTTTCAGGTAACCAAAGCAAAGGACAGTTTCCAGGTTTTTGGGTGGGTCCTCAAGGCCATAGAAAACATATACCCCTTAAGGCAGGAGTCCCAAACTTCTGGAATCTAATGTCTGATGATTTGAGGTGGAGCCCATGTAAGAATAGAAACAAAGTGTACAATAAATGCAATATACTCAAATCATCCTGAAACCATCCCCCTCAACCTAGTCCATGGAAAAACTGTCTTCCACAAAACCAGTCCCTAGTGCCAGAAAGTTTGGGGACTGCTGCCTTAAGGAGACTTTGGTTCCCTTATAATTGTTATGTTTGTGGATCTGTGATCTAATTGTATTGCCAAAACAACAGACTTGGAGAGTTCTTGGCTTGGGTGATTAAAAGGAAATTCTCATCTCTATAAATAAATTGTGTCATCCTCTAAGATGGCTACAACTACAGGTATCTATCTGCTGCCTTTGTTCTCTGCTCCATCCTGTCATTATTCTAGCTCATTCTAGTTGTTCACTACCTTTTTCAACATATGTTTATATGCGAACTATTGAAAGAACTACAAAACATGCTGCTTATAGAACTGTATATATTAGATTTCTAGATTATGAAAAATCTCAGGCCAAGAATAATGAATTACCTACCAAAAAATGACCTAATATGAAATTTCTTTAAAAAGGTGAGTAGAAATAGCTAGAAACAACTATTAAAATAAAAAATACAAATTCAATTTTCTTTAAAACCCAAGAAAAATTGAGTATGATTTATGTTTCTTATTAATAATTAAAATTAATATTTAGCAATTATTCTTAGAGGTGATTTATGCATTTTGTTATAATCATCTATCCATAACTAAGAAACAAACTAAATTTCATCAGTGTTACTTAACTTGAATTCTTGCCTGAGATTTAAAGTTTGAACACTTACATGGCTGTTGTATGGCCCTTGTTTGGTTCCAGAGCCCTGAGGTCAGCATGAATAATTACGTTAGTGGACCAGGCCTCTATGAAAGGTTGTTACTTAAAAGAAGGTATTTGCACCAAACATTATCAGAAACTCCTAAAATGCTATAAAATAATTGTAGTATAACATTTGCTTTGGTTAATCCTTTAAAATTATATGAATGATCTAATTCTCGAAGACCCAACATCCCTTCCTTAAGGAATTTATTTATAGCTCTGGTCAACTTGGGGAAAATACAAAAGACAATAGAAAATAAATGGATCAACCCTTGTCTACTTTCTCCATTTTTTCTTTCCATAAGCATAAATGTCACCTAAATATAACCTTACAACAGAGGAGAAAGGCACGATTGTGTAATTAACAAAGGGAAAGGGAGTTCTTCACGAAATTTTTTTTCTTCATGATTCTAAATATCTGTGTATGCCACTGCTGGAAGCCACTACCATTTTCCCAAAGTTTTGCTGAGTAGATAAGATAGGGTTATATGCCAAACAGATGATTATTATAATGCTGTCATACTATATGATTTAATTCTGAAATGGAAACATTTTCAGTGAAACTTTTGTCAAATGACATCTAATTTAAGACACAAAATGAGGAGACTACAAAGAAGAAATTTTAAGGAAAGTCAAAAGCAAAAAGGGTTCCTTGTTTTCCTTCAGCTCATTTAAAAGGCCAACAGTAGAACAAGTACCCAAATGGACACCATGACTCAGGTGTTTAATGAAGTCAGCAATTTATAAACTACAGAATAACAATACTAGGGAAGACCAAATGGCTGGCACATTGCATCTGCTTCTTAATACTAGGAAAATTATACAGATAATGTAAATATCCCCTTATTCACCTTATTTCTGACTGTGACCATTCCCGTCTCCTATTTTTCTAGTTGAGAATCTAAAGAGCACTCTTTATGGCATCTTCAGAGTTGGATTGACTGAGCGACTAAGTACAGCACAGCCTTCATAAGATGTTCTCTTATCGTGGATTCATTTCTAGTAATTATGAATATGTGACTATATTTAAGAGTGTTCAAAAACAGCTTTAGGTAAACCATTTCTTGTAGAACTGCTATTATATGCACTGCCACTGAATCACTTATGGAGTATTAAGAGGCACTGCTATGTGCCCTGCATTATACTATATGCTGCACAGTAAAACAGCACATGATTCACGGCTTCAAGGAAATTACGGTTGGATTATGTCAACTATATCAATCCCCGGGAAACAATTAGAAAACCATATAACGAGATGTAAACATACATGCTTACTGCTGTGCTAAGAGTAGCCAATATTCAGCAGAAAGAGATAAATTGGAATAAAATAATAGAGTGTGATTAAAGAGTTTCTCTAAACCCTTCCTTTGAGATGCGACGTAATTAAGGAAGGTTTGCTTCGTTGAGAAAGTGGGATTTGAATTAGGCCTTAAACAATGAGTACACTGAAAATAAATGTGAAATTAGAAGAGATTTAACTGAATTAATTTATCTCACTTTTCCTGATTTTATTTGTATGAAGATACACATACTCTATCCAACTGAGCTTTGTCAAATAATCCATAAATACATAAAGTATATGTGATTAACAATGCTTTTAATGCCAAAAGACAGCTTATTTTCTTAATCCAAAGCTCACTTTGTGTAATTATTCTTTTTGCAAACTACTAGTTGGTTATATTAACACTTGAGTAATCTTGACAAGAAGTTGCTTTAAGCAGTTAAAGATCCAGATGCTGATCAGCATGCATTAAGTGATTCAGCTTAATTGGTTCCATCTAGATAAATTACTTACCTCAGTTCCTATCACAATTTCTTCCCTGGCAGAGAAGAACAGAAACTCATACAGCTTGTAGTGCTGAAATAAGCTGAAACACAAAATAAATGTGGAAAACTGATAAATTTATTTCAGGGAAAAAAGCAAATATATAAGAATATTTAATATAGGAAAGTTGTCTGCATTGACCAAGCTAAAGACATTAAACACTAATATGGTATCAGTCACCTCCACTACTTCAAAATATGTTGCCCAGAAATGCTAAGAAATTTAAAGGCTTATTTTCTGATACAATGACAATATAACACAGTACCTAAATTAGTAACGGTAAACTAATCTGTGATGAATGGATAGGTTTGGGGTAGATTTCATCTTGACTTTTCTTGGCTCATGACCAAATAATGCAATGCACCTAAACACCAACCTTCATATTCTTTTTCATGTTTTGTTCCAAACTGGAATCAATTTCCTCTCATACAAATAGCACTGAATTCTAAGGCTACTTCCATATCAATTAAACCTCTCATGTTCTCAAACTGTTTCAAGATTAATCTCTAATAACACCTGAAAAATGATATAATGTTAACTGAACTACTTTTTAAGAGATGTCTGATTTTCTTAAAGAATATTCGATTACACATCAAAGGTAGGAATTAACTTAAGAAAGATAATTTCTTTAGCTCCTACCCTAAAGACTAGGTGGTCAGTGTATAAAACCTATAAAGAGATAAAAGATAGGAGTTTCTTAAAATGTATGTATTTCTAGTAAGGTTAAATATCTCAGCAATGTGTTACTGAGAGTTAAAAATTTACTGAAAGGTTGACTTCTAATATCCTGTTTGTGATAATATTTGAATTTTTCTAATTCTCATCCTGCTGGTTGGGAAAATTAATAGACTCATAATACAGTGAAATGCTGAAGAACAAAAAATTGTCTTAGTGGTTTCTCTTTCACTCTGGTGCCTTTTGCTATTTAAGAAAATTGATTTTAATATAACTGAGAAATTAACATTTGCAAAATGTAGCTACAGAGCATGTATAATAATGGTTTCTGAATGCTGTAATGGATCAAAGTTTCAATTCATTTGAAATCAATGAAAAAATCCTCAGGCAGCTGGGGCTCTCTGAGTTACATTAGCAGTTGATCTCACTACTAACACAATCCATTAAAAAGTGATGTGTGTGCAGATCAGTCATGTTTTTTTTTTTTTATTACATTCAAATTAGTCATCAACATTCAGAAAACTAACTTAGACCTTGACATTACTTTGATTTGTTGGCTAGAAAATACATTAAGATTAGTGACATTTGATGATTCAATGAAGCAAAATACATTCAAACCCACCTTCCCTTACACTGGTTACCTAGAGAAAGCTTTAAGATTAAAAGTATCACACTGTCAATAACTGACTCTGAGTAGAAAAATAAGACTGCAGAGTATTTTGGAAAGAGCTTGGCTTCTTTTCAGTTAACTGGTATAAAACTTTCCTTCCCCCATCTTATGTCACTCAATGAAGTCAATTCATAAATCTTCCTGCAATTTCATAATCTTTCCACCTTATTCTCCTTACTGCATATAGTTATTAGATCAGTATTAGTTGCTCAGCTGTGTCCAACTCTTTGTGACCCCATGAACTGCAGCCCACTGGGCTCCCCTGTCCATGGAATTCTCTAGGCAACAATACTGGAGTGGGTTGCCATTCCCTTCTCTAGGGGATCTCCCAGGGATCAAACTTGGGTCTTCTTCATTACAGGTGGATTCTTTACCACCTGAACCACCAGGGAAGTCATTATTAGATTATCCCATACTAAAAAAGAAACTCACTTCTCACAATGAATATAAAATGCATGACTTGGATGCAGTGGTCAAAGAGGCAAAGTTGGGCAAGGTCAGGGCTATAGAGAGACAGGCAAGGAGAGGGAGGGGCCACCTAAGGGAGGCACTTACCCAGTTGCTGGTCAAGTCACCCCCAGTGCCTTGATCTGGTCCCCACCACAGCTGGGGTTCTCTCACTTTACCAGGGAGACTTATATGGGAACAAAGCATCACTTCTGAAATGGGAATGTATTTTTTACCTCTACCTTTGAACTTTCAGTTGACTCAAATCCTTAGATTATTTTATCAAACATCTGTCTTAGTCTTAAATCAAAAGGAGAGGACTCAGAATGAAAATGGGTCAAGATACCTGGCTCCACACCAGGAAGTGCACGTGTGCAAACAGGGACAGTGTTGCTTTTCTTATATTGGGTATACATCTGTGCACATTACCTTCACCTGACTTCTACAGAATACATAGAATATACAATGACAGAAGTGTCCTTGAAGCCGATGGATATCTAAATGATGTCTTATGTTAAAAAGCTATGTATATATTACTCAGATTACTCAGTACTCATAGCAATGTTGGGAAGAAATTTTGGTATTCATTTTTTAATTCATAAATGCCTTATATTGATAGAGTATATGGTGCAGACTTATTAAGAGCATCAAATGAAATTTCAATTTTATTGTCAGTTAAGTTTCATGTACAATAAGTCATGTTATAAAAAGCACTCTCCCAAAATTGACTAGGGCTATCGCTGGTTGATTAAACTTAATTATCAGGCTAAAATGAAACATGGTTATATTTTTTATACATGAGTTAGCTTTATATTTAGAAAATTTCTCTGTAGTCATTAAAACGGTAACTATTATATGCTTTACCTGCCATTAAACTAATATTTGTGGATCTTTGTGACACTGTGAACAAGTGTTGTAGAGAAGCACATTTCTCTTTACACAATGTCAGTATCAATTCCAGGTATCCTACTTACCAACTCATATTTTATTCTATGTGACATAGACATTTAAAACATGTAATTTCTTTGAAATCACAACATAAAGATTTAACAGCATCAAAACTAGTTCTGGAACTTCCTTAGTGGAGTACTGGATAAGAATCTACCTGCTTATGCAGGGGACACGGGTTCAGTCCCTTGTCTGGGAAGATTCCACATGCCATAGAGCAACTAAATCCATCCACTACAACTACTGAGCCTGTGCTCTAGAGTCCACGAGCTGCAACTACCAGGTTGCACGTTGCAACGACTGTATCCTGCATGCTCTAGGGCCTGTGAGACGTAACTGCTGGGCCTGTGTGCTGCAATTACTGAAGCCTGTGCACCCTAGATTCTGTGCTCCACAAGAGAAGCCACTGCAATGAGAAGCCTGTGCACTGCACCAATGAGTAGGCCCTGCTTGCTGCATAGTCCCCACTCACTACAACTGGAGAAACCCTGTGCAAAGCAAAGAAGACGCAGTGCAGTCTAAAAGTAAGTAAATTATTTTTTTAAAAAAGAAAAACTAGTTCTGATTTACCTTATTTGCCTAAACTTCCAACTTTGGGGGGTGGGGTGGGGAGAGGTAAGACTTTTTACCTTTTACAAAATTTTACTTTTTTACTTTTTACAAAATTACTAGGTAATTTTGTTTTGTGAAGTTAACTGGTTAGGATCTAAAGATGACTAATACTGACACCCTCTCCTCTCTTAACCATTTTCTGAATGTAAATAAAATGAAAAGAAACATGTTGATGAATATTTGTCCAGAGAGATGAGATGAACAAGAAAAGAGCTGCCATCTTTCACCATCTAGAAGGTGCTTGGGTTTTGCTGTTGTGATTATCCATCCTTGTGCCCAAAGTAAACCTCTTGGGCTGAGAGTTCAGCTGAAAAATGTGCAAGAGAGAAGGCTCAAATAGAGAGAGAAAGGAAAGAAGAATGGTTTAAACTCCCCTGCCTAGTGATTTCCAAACTCTGATGGGCAGAAGGATCTTGGGGAACAGGTTTTCCTTTTCCTTTCCTTTCCTTCTCCTATTCCTGTTTCCTTTCCAGTTCTGGGTTTCCATTCCCTTCCCTCTCCCCACACAGGATCTCCCTTTAATCTGGTTCATAGGAGGACTACTGTGGCTCTCAGTGAGACATACTTTAGGAGGTTATGTTGTTACATTAAGAAATCATATTATTATATATCAAATGTTATTACATAAAAATAGATCATACACCATTATTAATGCATGCCAGAAACCAGTATATAAACCTTATCATATTAAACACATTAATTAAAAAAAAAAAAACTTCCAGACTACAACCAGGATCCTTGCCAAGCAAATTACGAGCATGTCTAGACTATCATGTAGCACCATTTATTTTAGAATTTTTAAACTTAAAGTTGAAAAGTACGGCAGTATATAGTAATGGAGGAACAAAGATATTCTGCAGAAACTTTTAGTTAGGCAAAAAAAAGATTTTTTTTTCCAATTCTTGTTTAAATATTTGCTAACTTTAAAAATATCCCTTGAGAGAGATCCATGACTCTCACGCAGATCTTGTGACAAAGCATATAAAAAGACAGATTTCTTAGTTCAACAATGAAGAATCACTGTAATAAAAATACTTTTCCTCCAATCCCCATCATTTTCAAAGCAAAGAGAAAGACTTAATGAGTTTAATTGGTCAATACTACAAAATATTTCAGGGCACATAATAAATCTGAGGAAATACAGATATAAATCTCTTCAATTTCTAATATAAACCATTTAAATAAATGTTTAAATGGATATAAATTTTACTCTGTAAAATGTAAAATTTTAATGTCAAGATCAACTACCTAAAGAATCCATTGTGATGAAATCTGAATAATCTGAAAAAATCACTTTATTAATAAGAACAGTAGTACTTCGTGATTCAGAGAAAAAATTCTTAGACAAGAATTACATATCTCAATGATATTATACTTATCAAACACAAAGATTTTTTAAAGTCACAAGGTTAACCAAAATGTTCAATGTCCTAGATCTACTGGATGGATGATTTGAGTATTATCTAATTATTGGTTGGGTTAATTACTGTATCGCTTCCCTGATAGTTCAGTTGGTAAAGAATTTGCCTGCAATGCAGGAGACCTGGGTTCGATCCACAAAGATTCCCTGGAGAAGGGAAAGGCTACCCACTCCAGTATTCTGGCCTGGAGAATTCCATGGACTGTGTAGTCCATGGGGTTGCAGAGAGTCAGACACGAAGAGTGACTTTCACTTCACTTCACTTAATTACTGTATAAATTTTGTAATGTATAACTTAGTTTAAAATTCAGTTTCTATTTAATAGACCTTTTCTATAAAACCTGAAATAAAAACCTAAATGCTACTGAATAAAGTCCCTACCTGATTTTCAAGTAATCAACAATAGCATTGGCTTGTTTCACATCAAAGATATTCCATTTTTCATTTTTGTGTGATGGTCCTATTTCAGCCATGACTTCTCCAAGCCATTTTATGCTGTCTTCTAAGGACATATGCAGTGCTGAAAAAAAAATCCAGACAAGTCTTAAGCATTATTTTATGGATGCTTTGGCAACAAAATAACCAAAGAAGTCCTTAATGTGTAAAAATTGCAGTACTTGTGAGGACAAATGTAATACTACTGTTGTTTATGCTAATAATTATATTTTATGTAAAAGAACAGCAGGTGACAAACCGAACAATAGTAAATTACCATAAACACTATACAAATGTCTAAAGAGTTTGTTTCCATTTAAAGATGGGAAAAAAAAAACCTCAAAAAATTACTTTAGACTGGAAAAGAAAATCTTTTTATGATCTTAGATTAAGAGTATAGATGGAAATGACCCAAAGGTTGCTTAGATCAGCTGGTAAGGAAAGCCTACATGGTAGACAGCAAAACCGAACACAGAGCTGAAAATGTAAATGAACAGAGTTGACTAATACTCAGTTTTAGCTGATTGTTACCATGTGGGAATTTGGGCCTGAAGAGGTTTAACAGATGCCAGGAATATGGATTTTTATGTAAAACATCAAGACTTTTCATTTTTCTTTTCCAAGCTGCAGACATATATATGCTGTTTCTCAAATGTATGCCTGATGGTGGTGGTGAGAGCCAGATGACAGTGCAAAAAGAGTGACACCGGCACCACTTTGTCACCATTACACCAAACAAGTCGATTATTTCACTATTAAAAGCAAACAAACAACAAAGTAAAACTATTTCCTAAGGCATCCAGTTGAAAAAGAAGTAGGTAAGTGTCAAAAGCCTGAGAGTTAAACTTTTACAATGTGTATATTATAAATATTAACTTTCATCTTTTCATATTTTCACTTGTGGCAGGCAAATACAAAATACACATACACAGACAGTCATGGCTCCCTGTGTGCTGAGGATGAATCCAGGTAACTGGAGTGTCTCGGTTGTCCTTTGCTGATAAGTGAAGGGTGTATGGACATGACACCAAAGAGCATGAAGCTGGAGATTTGAAAGGCTCTAGCAGAAAGGAGGTTGGATTGCTTGCTTGGGGAAGGCACTTGTCAGCTGGGGGCCTAGATGAGGGACTAGGAGAGAACTGTGCTGAACAATGTGAACCTCATCCTCCCAAGCCCAACCAAACCATTAATAAAGTTTCCATGTCTTGTTAATGGGGTGTATGGATTTTTCAGGGAGGTAGAAGGGGAGAGTGCTGGGAAGTTATGAGAATATAGGCTGATTGTTGGACCCATTTATTTCTGGGTTACACAGCTACTTTTCCTAGGATGTAAGTGCTAGGTCCCAAAATTACTAATAAAATGCCAGGAATTTAAAAATTTGGGAGACACTATAAATACCAACTTGTGATTTGTTTAGTCTAGATTCTATATGTAGGAATTAGAAAAGAAGCATAAAACTATATAACAATTAAAACCTAGTTTAATGAATGACAATTAGTCTAATTCTCATAGCCTCCTTATAGATACTGTTTTATATCTGTCAGAGGTATAGAATTATTGCTAGATAACTAGGTTTTCCTATATCATTTTAAGTGGAGCTCAATTATTATTGAATTATTTCTTTTTTCATGACAAACTTCTTTTGAAAATAGAGCAATTTCAGAAATGAAAAATCTGTTGGATAAAAGTACCTAAGAAATGAATGGATTAAAATCTGAATCATTAATAAAATGATATTAATTAGAGATGCAGAGAAAAAATCTAGATTGTAATTCTAGATGTAATTATACTTATCAAGCACAAAAATAAATTCAAATAGCTATTTCCTTATGTTAAAATATAAATGACTCTTTAAAACTGTTTTTTATGTCTAATGTCTTTCAACAGGAAATGGCTTTAAAAATATGAAAGTTACTTATCTAACTGAAATGTTTGCTTTTAAAAATCACTTTTAGTGATGTGATTAAAATATAAGATTAAACCAATTAAACAGTAAAAGCTGTTAGATATAAAATTTATCCTTGAAAATTTAGGGTAATCAAAAAACAAAATATACTTATAATTAGTTGGAAGATTTAGATTGGTAATTCATAACTGCCATTTACTAGTGAGGTGATCTGAGTTTCATTTGCTTATCTGTAAATGAGAATAATACCAATTTTCAAACTAATAGTGCTGCTGTGAAGATCGAGTAAGGAATGCATAGGAAACTCTTGGTAAACTGAAAAGATACATATATATTATATGTCTATTCCAACCCAAAGAAAGGCAATGCCAAAGAATGCTTGAACTACTGCACAATTTCACTGATCTCACACGCTAGTAAAGTAATGCTCAAAATTCTCCAAGCCAGGCTTCAGATGAACTTCCAGATGTTCAAGCTGGTTTTACAAAAGGCAGAGGAACCAGAGATCAAATTGCCAACATCTGCTAGATCATTGGAAAAGCAAGAGAGTTCCAGAAAAACATCTATTTCTGCTTTATCGACTATGCCAAAGCCTTTGACTATGTGGATCACAATAAACTGTGGAAAATTCTGAAAGCGATGGGAATACCAGACCATCTGACCTGTCTCTTGAGAAACCTGTATGCAGGTCAAGAAGCAACAGTTAGAACTGGACATAGAACAACAGACTGGTTCCAAATAGGAAAAGGAGTACATCAAGGCTGTATATTGTCACCCTGCTTATTTAACTTATATGTGGAGTACATCAGGAGAAACGCTGGCCTGGAAGAAGCACAAGCTGGAATCAGGATTGCCAGGAGAAATATTAATAACCTCAGATATGCAGATGACACCACCCTTATGGCAGAAAGTGAAGAGGAACTAAAAAGCCTCTTGATGAAAGTGAAAGAGGAGAGTGAAAAAGTTGGCTTAAAGCTCAACATTTAGAAAACTAAGATCATGGCATCTGGTCCCATCACTTCATGGAAAAGAGATGGGGAAACAGTGGAAACAGTGGCTGACTTTACTTTTTTGGGCTCCAAAATCACTGCAGATGGTGATTGCAGCCATGAAATTAAAAGACACTTACTCCTTGGGAGGAAAGTTATGACCAACCTAGATAGCATACTGAAAAGCAGAGACATTACTTTGCCAACAAGGGTCCGTCTTGTTAAAGGTATGGTTTTTCCAGTGGTCATGTATGGACGGTGAAGAAAGCTGAGCACTGAAGAATTGATGCTTTTGAACTGCGGTCTTGGAGAAGACTCTTGAGAGTCCCTTAGACTAAAAGAAGATCCAATCAGTCCATCCTAAAGGAGTTCAGTCCTGGGTGTTCATTGGAAGGACTGATATTGAAGCTGAAACTCCAGTACTTTGGCCACCTCATGTGAAGAGTTGACTCATTGGAAAAGACCCTGATGCTGGGAGGAATTGGGGGCAGGAGGAGAAGGGGACGACAGAGGAGAGATGGCTGGATGGCATCACTGACTCGATGGACATGGGTTTGGGTAGACTCCGGGAGTTGGTGATGGACAGGGAGGCTTGGCGTGCTGTGATTCATGGGGTCTCGAAGATTCGGACACGACTAAGCGACTGAACTGAACTGAACCTAACTGATAGCACTTTCTAGAATTCAATCCAAAACCAGGCACGTTTGAGATAGTCAGGAGGATGGGCTCTCACTTGCTGGAGTTCAGATGTGTCATCTCTGAATCTTATTTATTTTTATAATTTTTAAAATAAGGAGAATAATATTAATAGAACTATCTCATAAGATTGTGGATGAATCAAGTGCCAGTATTTGGAAAGCAAATCTATGAAATATTTACTATTATTATTCCTATTTGGAAGAAAAACAATTCAACTTCATAGAACTAAGAAGTGTTCTATGAATATTTAATAAATGTATGTTATATAGAGGAGAATTAATCTTGGCCCACTGACCCTGACAGAGGCCAAATATCCAGACTATCTAACTGTCTACATCCCATGCTTGGTCAGGTCCTGGAAAAACTGGACCTCAATATGTATATTATTGGAAAAGGATATGGCAACCCACTCCAGTACTCTTGCCTAGAAAATTCCACGGATGGAGGAGTCTGGTAGGCTACAGTCCATGGGGTCACAAAGAGTCAGACACGACTGAGCGACTTCACGAAAGATAATTGTACAAATCTTATGTTCTATAATCCTTTATTTTGATCTACTTTGACTCCAGGTGGGTTGTCTGCAGAATGACTCATAGATAATGCAGCAGAATCTGAGACAAGGGACACATTATAAGTGAGTCAGTATAAAATGCAGTTTTCACACTATAATTTTATTAGCAACCATTGACCATGCTACAGTTCAGAGCACAGATTCAGTGCTTTTTCTATGACGATGTTGCAGAATGGGATGGGAGTGCTCACTATGCATTCAGGACTCTACCACCTTTTAGTTTAAATATAAACGTACTTTACCTATTTCTCTGGCACACCTGGCTAAGATTACATTCTCTCCTGATGGTAGTTAGAACCTTTTCAGGTTGAAAGGTTTGAGGGGATTTTCTTTTTCTATCAGAATGAAAAAGTTAGATCCCTTGCTTTTCTTCTGGTTAGCCTTTACACATGTACTTTCACTCTCTCATAGTTTTTGAGTACTTGGATGGATCCTGTTCAAGTTTTAAAAATTCACTTTTGGACTGACATCAACAATATAAAGTTTCACATAAAAGAAATACTTGTGATGCAGTTGTAAGTTATGGAAAAAGTTTAAAATGGAAATCTCTTGTCCAATTTGGAATGTGACATTCATGAAATTTTTCTACTTTCCTTTAGTGTTTCTAGTTTATAAATTCTTAGTTCACAGGCTGCAAAGCTTAAGACTATTCATGTCATATACTTCTTTTTACAATTAAATTGATTAAGTGGTACATTCACATGGTTCAAAAAATATGTCAAGGTGTACTGTAAGAAGACTTACTCCAATCCTGTTGTCCAAATGTCTAGTTCCTACACCCTTTGCACCTAAAATTTTGATTATTAGTTTTTTCTACATCATTTCAGCACTTCTTTGTATATATAGTAAATAAAAACATATACTTATTCTTGTCTCTTTTTTTAAACAAAAGAATACAATTCTGCACCTCACTTGACTCAGTAACATATGATATCTAGAAAGCTTCCTTATTCTTTCCATTTTTACAGCTACATGGTATTACGATTTAGAGATAGGGTAATCCCTACAGATAAATTTGTATTTTCAGAGTAGTTTTAGATTTACAGGAAAGTTGCAAGAATATCAGAGTTCCCATATAGCTTATACACAGTTTCCCCCATTGTTAATATTGCTATGGTGCATTTGGCACAACTAATGAGCAAATATTGATATATTATTATTCAAGTTCACTCTTTGGATTTCTTTAGTTTTTATTCAAGTCTTTTTTTTTTTTTTTTTCTGTTTCAGGATTCCCTCCAGACACATTACATTTACTCATCTCATCTTCTGAGACTGCACAATTTCTCAGAGGTTCCTTGCTATTAAAGGCTTGCACAGTTTCAAGAAGTACTGATCAGGTATTTTGTAGTGTGTACTTAAATTTGGAATAAATTTGATACTTCTGTCATGATCAGATAAGGAAGAAAGGTTTTGGAGAGGAAGACTACAGAGCCATTTTCTTCACATTATATCAAGTGGTAAAGAATCTGTCTACAAATGCAGATGTAGGAAACGCGGGTTTGATCCCTGGGTCAGGTAGATTTCTAGGAAGAGGAAATGGCAACCCACTCCAGTATTCTTGGCTGGAGAATCCCATGGACAGGAGAGCAAGGTGAGCTACCATCCATGGGGTTGCAAGGAATTGGACATGACTGAGTGACTGGGCATGCACACACCTTACTATGCATATTTTGCCACCCACATCATATTACTATTTAACATGGCTCATCACTAATAACATTAGTATTTAGACCTGTGGAGGTTGTATCTGTCAGGCTTCCCTATATAAAGTTACTATTTTCCCTCCTTTCCATACTGTCCTCTTTGAAATGAGCTGTGCAGAACATTCTTAAGAAATGGGAAAAGGCATTCAACTTCTTGAGGATGCAGTGATGTGCTTAGTTGTTCAGTCCTTTCTGTGACTTTGCGACCTCATGGACTGTAACCCGCCAGACTCCTCTGTCCATGGGGATTTTCCAGGCAAGAATACTGGAGTGGGTGGCCATGCCTTCCTCCAGAGGAGGTATCTATAAAAATTACTGGGACTTCCACATGGGAGATTTGTCTATTTTGCCCCAGTTAATTATTTGCTGTTGTTCAGTCACGAAGTCATGCTCAACTCTTTGCAACCCCATGAATTGCAGTACAACAGGCTTCTCTGTCCTCATTATCTTCTGGAGTTTGTTCAAACTCATGTCCATGGAGAAAGTGATGGCATCCAACCATCTCATCCTCTGTCATCCCCTTCTTTTCTTGCCCTCAATCTTTCCCAGCATCAGGGTTTTACCAATGAGTCAGCTTTTCCCATCAGGTGGACAAACTATTGGAGCTTCAGCATCACTCCTTCCAATGAATATTCACGACTGATTTCCTTTAGGATTGACTGGTTTGAGCTCCTTGTTCTCCAAGGACTCTCAAGAGTTCTCCAGCACCAATTTTTCGGCACTCAGCCTTCTTTATACCCTTTAATATCCATACACAACTACTGGAAAAACCATAGCTTTAACTATACGGACCTTTGTTGGCAAAGTGATGTCTCTGCTTTTTAATATACTGTCCAGGTTTGTCCTAACTATTCTTCCAAGGAGCAAGCATCTTTTAATTTCATGGCTGCAGTCACCATCCGCAGTGATTTTGGAGGCCAAGAAAACGAAATCTGACACTGTTTCTACATTTTCCCCATCTATTTGCCGTGAAGCAATGGACAGGCTGTCATGATCTTCACTTTTTGAATGCTGAGTTTTAAGCCAGGTTTTCACTCTCCTCTTTCATCTTCATTAAGAGGTTCTTTAGCTGCTCTTTACTTTCTGCCATTAAAAGTGGTATCATCTACATATCTGAGTTTGTTGATATCTCTCCCTGCAATCTTGATTCCACCTTGGGATTCATCCATCCTGGCATTCTGCATGATGTACTCTGCATTTCAGTTCAGTTCAGTCACTCAGTCGTGTCTGACTCTTTGTGACCAAATGGACTGCAGCACACCAGGCTTCCCTGTCCTTTACCAACTCCCAGAGTTTACTCAAACTAATGTCCATCAAGTCAGTGATGCAATCCAACTATCTCATCCTGTCATCCTCTTCTCTTTCCACCTTCAATCTTTCCCAGTATCAGGAAAGAGTTAGTTCCAAAGAGTTAGTTCTTCACATCAGGTGACCAAAGTATTGTAGTTTCAGCTATAGTATGAGCCTTTACAATGAATATTCGGGACTGATTTCCTTTAGGATTGACTGGTTGGATTTCCTTGCTGTCCAAGGGACTCTCAAGAGCCTTTTCCAATACCACAGTTCAAAAGAATCAATTCTTTGGCACTCAGCTTTCTTTACAGTCCAACTCTCATATCCATACATGACTACTAGAAAAACCATAGCTTTGACTAGATGGACTTTTATTGGCAAAGTAATGTCTCTGCCTTTTAATATGCTGTCTAGGTTGGTCATAACTTTTCTTCTAAAGAGTAAGTGTCTTTTAATTTCATGGCTGCAATCACCATCTGCAGTGATTTTAGAGCTCCCCAAAATAAAGTCTCTCACTGTTTCCCCATCTATTTCCCATGAAGTGATGGGACCAGATGCCATGATCTTCGTTTTCTGAATGTTGAGCTTTAAGCCAACTTTTTCACTCTCCTCTTTCACTTTCATCAAGAGGCTCTTTAGTTCTTTGGTTTCTGCCATAAGAGATGGGAATACCAGACCACCTGACCTGCCTCTTGAGAAATCTGTATGTCAGGAAGCAACAGTTAGAACTGGACATGGAAAAAAAGACTGGTTCCAAATAGGAAAAGGAGTATGTCAAGGCTGTATATTGTCACTCTGCTATTTAACTTCTATGCAGAGTACATCATGAGAAACTCTGGGCTGGATGAAGCACAAGCTGGAATCAAGATTGCCAGGAGAAATATCAATAACCTCAGATATGCAGATGACACCACCCTTATGGCAGAAAGTGAAGAGGAACTCAAAAGCCTCTTGATGAAAGTGAAAGAGGAGGGTGAAAAAGTTGGCTTAAACCTCAACGTTCAGAAAACGAAGATCATGGCATCTGGTCCCATCACTTCATGGGAAATAGACGGGGAAACAGTGGACACAGTCAGACTTTATTTTGGGGGCTCCAAAATTACTGCAGATGTTGATTGCAGCCATGAAATTAAAAGATGCTTACTCCTTGGAAGGAAAGTTATGACCAACCTAGATAGCATATTCAAAAGCAGAGACATTACTTCGCCAGCAAAGGTCCGTCTAGTCAAGGCTATGGTTTTTCCAGTAATCATGTATGGATGTGAGAGTTGGACTGTGAAGAAAGCTGAGTGCCGAAGAATTGATGCTTTTGAACTGTAGAGAAGACTCTTGAGAGTCCCTTGGACTGCAAGGAGATCCAACCAGTCCATTCTAAAAGAGATCAGTCCTGGGTGTACTCTGGAAGGACTGATGCTAAAGCTGAAACTCCAGTACTTAGGCCACCTCATGTGAAGAGTTGACTCACTGGAAAAGACTCTGATGCTGGGAGGGACTGGGGGCAGGAGGAGAAGGGGACAACAAAGGATGAGATGGCTGGATGGCATCACTGACTCGATGGATGTGAGTTTGAGTGAACTCCAGGAGTTGGTGATGGACAGGGAGGCCTGGCGTGCCACAAAGAGTTGGACACACCTGAGCGACTGAAGTGAACTGAACTGATAAGGATGGTGTCATCTACATATCTGAGGTTACTGATATTTCTCCTGTCAATCTTGATTCCAGCTTGTGCTTCATCCAGCCCAGCATTTTGCATGTTGTACTCTGCATATAAGTTAAATAAGCAGGGTGCCAGTATACAGCCTTGACGTACTCCTGTCCCAATTTGGATCCAGTCTGTTGTTCCATGTCCAGTTCTAACTGTTGCTTCTTGACCTGCATACAGATTTCTCAGGAGGCAGGTCAGGTGTTCTGGTATTCCCATCTCTTTAAGAATTTTCCATAGTTTGTTGTGATCCACACAATCAAAATCTTCAGTGTAGTCAATAAAGTAGAAATAAGATATTTTTCTGTAACTCTCTTGCTTTTTCAATGATCTAGCAGATGTTGGCAATTTGATCTCTGGTTCCTCTGCCTTTTCTAAATCCAGCTTGTACATCTGGAAGTTCTTGGTTCAGGTACTGTTGAACCTAGTGATAAGGATTTTGAGCATAATCTTGCTGGCACATGACATGAGTACAATTGTATAATAATTTGAACATTCTTTGGCATTGCCTTTCTTTGGGATTGGAATGAAAACTGACCTTTTCCAGTCCTGTGGCCACTGCTTTTTCTAAGTTTACTGGCATACTGAGCATAGTACATTAACAGCATCATCTTTTAGGATTTCAAATAGTTCAGCTGGAACTCCATCACCTCCACTAACTTTGTTTGTAGTAATGCTTCCTAAGACCCACTTGACTTCACACTACAGAATATCTAGCTCTAGTGAGTGATTACACCATCATGGTTGTCTGGGTCACTAAGAGCTTTTTTGTAGAGTTCTGCTGTGTATTCTTGCCACCTTTTCTTAATCCGTTCTGCTTCTGCTAGGTCCTTGCCATTTTTGTCCTTTATTGTGCCTATCTTTGCATGAAAGAGTCCCTTGGTATCTCCAATTTTCTTAAAGAGATCTCTAGTCTTTCCCATTCTGATTTTTTCCTCTATTTCTTTGCATTGTTGACTTAAGAAGGCTTTCTTATCTCTCCTTGCTGTTCTCTGGAACTCTGCATTCAATTTGGAATATCTTTCCCTTTCTCCTTTGCCTTTTGCTCCTCTTCTTTTCTCAGCTACTTGTAAGGACTCCTCAGACAACCACTTTGCCTTATTGCATTTCTTTTGGTTTAGCATTGCATTGTTTTTGGTCAGCACCTCCGGTACAATGTTATGAACCTCCATTCATAGTTCTTCAGTGACTCTCTATCAGATGTAGTCCTTTGTTTCTATTTGTCACTTCCACTGTATAATCACAAGGGATTCATTTAGGTCCTACCCGAATGGCCTCGTGGTTTTCCCTATTTTCTTCAATTTAAGCCTAAATTTTGCAATAAGGAGCTGATAAACTAGACACAGTCAGCTCCAGATTTTGTTTTTGCTGACTGTATAGAGGTTTTCTGTCTTAGGATGCATAGAATGTAATCAATCTGATTTCAGTACTTTCCATCTGGTGACGTCCATGTGTAGAGTTGTATCTTGTGTTGTTGGAAGAGAGTATTTGCTGTGAACAGTATGTTCTCTTGGCAAAACTGTTAGCCTTTGCCCTGATTCATTTTGTACTCCAAGGCCAAACTTGCCTGTTATTCCAGGTAACTTCTGATTTCCTACTTTTGTATTCCAGTCCCCTGTGATGAAAAGGACATCTTTTGTGTGTGTTAGATCTAGGTCTTGTAGGTCTTCATAAATAACAGTTCAACTTTAGCTTCTTCAGCATTACTGGGTGCAGCATAGACTTGGATTAGTGTTGTTGAATGGTTTGCCTTGGAAATGAACTGAGATCATCCTGTCATTTTTGAGATTGCACACAACTACTGCATTTTAAACTCTTTTGTTGACTATGAGGCCTATTCCATCCTTTCTAAGGAATGCTTGCCCACAGTAGTAGATATAATGGTCATCTGAATTAAATTTGCCCATCCCATCTATTTTCATTCACTAATTCCTAAAATGTCCATGTTCACTCTTGCCATCTCCTGTTTGACCACATCCAATTTACCTTGATTCATGGATTTAACATTCCAGGTTACTATGCAATATTTTTCTTTACAGCACTGGATTTCACTTTTACCCCTAGATACAAACACTACTGGGCATCCTTTTGGCTATGTCCCAGCCTCTTCATTCTTTCTGTAGCTATTTCTCTGCTCTTCCTCAGTAGTATACTGGACACCTACCAACCTGGGAGGTTCATATTTCAGTGTTATATGTTTTTGCCTTTTCATACTGCTCATGGGGTTCTCAAGGCAAGAATACTCAAGAGGTCTGTCATTCCCTTCTCCAGTGGACCATGTTTTGTCAGGCCCTAACTAGCAGGGACATGCCCTTCAGCTGCTCAAGGTAGCTGGATTACATGCATGGTGCCCTGGCTATCCTGCTGTCCCACTGTTGGTCTTCCTTGAGCGTTTAAACCGTCACTGGCCATCCAGTGTCAGTCAATGTGCAGTAAGGGGATCGAGGCAAAGGTGACACTGGAATGGCTGGTAAGTGGGTCAGAGGAAGGCTGGAGCCAATGTTGAAGGATTCCCAGGAGCAGAGGGCAGCCCAGCATCATGGCTGCCACTGGCCACTTGGAGTCAACCTGCTGCCCAGCAGCCATTGTCCACCATGGAGCTGATGCACCGCCCAGGAGCCGCTGTCCACCAGTGGAGCTGATGTGCCGCCCAGGAGCTGCTGTCTGCTGTGGAGCCACTGTCTACTCTGGAGCCGATCAACCACCTTGGAGTGAACAGTACCCACGCCTCTCCACTGCTGGTGGTCATCCTGGGGCCAATCTGTTACTACCCTACTCCCGTCTCCATCTCTGGGGTGATCTCTGTGAAGCTACTTCCCAGGCCACCAACACCACTTCAGGTTGCCAAAGCCATGTTATCCCATGGCCATTTGCAGGTAGTTAATTATTTATTCAAGCATTAATTCATTTATTCAAATTATTTATTCAATCATTAATTTTCATCAGCATGGATTCATGGAAGTTAATTTCATATTTGGATTATAATTCAATACTATGCCATCTTGTTCAATTTGTTCTGTGGATACTGGGAGCTTTTTCAGTTGGCTTCTCTATTCTTTTGGCATACTCCCATCATTCTTATTTTTAAGTACTTTTTTCTGGTCACTACAAGATGCCCCATGCTCACCTTTTATGCTCCCTGCTCTAGGTCTACAATCAGCCATTTTTCTAAGGAGCCCTGGTTCCTTTCATCTGAGAATGAAATTATAAACCAAGGCCTGAGTCCTGAGTGCTACGCTCACTGCTATTGGATATCATTGCTTTTTGGCCCTCTTTGTGAATAGAGCTGAGAAGTTTATGAATATATGTTTACACTGAACTCTACAACTATTCATCTGTATATTTCTTACGTTAAACAAGAGTTCACACTGATATTTTCAGTTGATGTTTCTAATTTTTTGCTGTTTCAAATATTACTGAAACTAATGACTCTACATATATGTCAGGTTATGCATGTGCCAGTGAATATGCAGGATAAGTTCCCAAAAGTTGAATTGCTGAGAAGAGACAATACATTTGTCAAAGAGATAATAAATCTGTAAATTTGATAGACAGCTGCTAACCTACATTCCACAATGGGGCTTTTATTTCCATCAGCAACACAAGAGAGTACTTGTTTTCTTACAGCTTTGACAGTTGAAAATGCTACCAAAGTTTTACAGTTTTGTCAATTTGATATATGACAAATATTTTAATTAACATTTTTCTTATCTTTAAGATTGAGCTTCTCATTTATTTAAGAATCATTTGTATTTATTTAGTCATAGCCTGGGTATACTCTTCTATTGCACTATTGGTCTTTTCTTCTTGCTTTTGTATGCTCTTTTTTTATATTATAGAATTTGTTTGTTGGTGTCTGAGATGCAATGTTTTCCCCAGGTTCTAATTTTTATTTTTATTTTGGTATTTTTCCATTGCAGACTTTTGACTTTTATAAATGACATTTATATCAAATATGTATCAAATTTTATCTTTATGGCTTCAGAATTTTGAAGTATAAAGATCTTCCCCATCCAAGGTTGTAAATAAATTAAACCATGTTTTTCTCTAATATTTTTAAGGCTTAACTTAATTTAAAATTAAGCATTTGATCCATTTGGAATATATTCTGGTTTATATCAACAGACAGACACAGGTTTGAATCAATTTCATTTCACTTTTTTCTTGATGGATACCCAGTTGTCCCAGTATTATTTATTGAATAATTTATCTTTTCATCACAGATTTGAAAAGCCATTTTACTGAATTCTAATGATTAGTTAAATTGCTGTTCCTTTGGTCTGTCTGTCAAGTGATTCACCATTGTGTTCAAATACTTGAGGTTTTCTGTTAATAAACTACAGAATTACTACTAGTAGTACTACTACTACTAAGATATGCTATAGCTTATTACATTTTCTGAAGACAGTTTTTCTGGCAATTTGTCTTATTTTCCATATTTTGTTAGAATCATCTTGCCTAGAAACACACCCCTAGACAAAAATATTAACAAAATACTGTTGGCATTTTTAATTGGAATATTAATGCTATAGATTAACTTGATAAGACTTCACATCTTTATGATGTTGACTCTTTCAAAGAATGTTGTTTTTCCAAATGTTAAAAACCTCCTGTGTGACTTTAAAAATGCTCTGAAGTTTTCTTCATATAGGGCCTGCACATTGCTTTTTTAAAGTTTATTCCTGCTTAGTATTTTATCATTGTTGTTGTTGTTAGAGCACATATTTTTCTTTCACTAAATCTTTTATACATAAATATTATGTTTTTATACACAAATATTTATGTACAAATATTTTTATACCTAAATATTTTTTAACACTATCATACAGTAAAATTCACTGTTCCTTTTGGTGTACAGTTCTAGAAAGTTAAATGCTTGGATAGCCTATCACTACCATCAGGATACAGAAAAGGTACATCACCTCCAAAAACTCCCTCATGCTGTCTTTTTATGTCCTCTCATCACCTCAACCTCTGGCAAACACTGATTTGTTCTCCACTGCTGTTTGTTTCCGGAGAAGGCAATGGCACCCCACTCCAGTACTCTTGCCTGGAAAATCCCATGGATGGAGGAGCCTGGTAGGCTTCAGTCCATGGGGTCGCTAAGAGTCGGACATGACTGACTGACTTCACTTTCACTTTTCACTTTCGTGCATTGGAGAAGGAAATGGCAACCCACTCCAGTGTTCTTGCCTGGAGAATCCCAGGGATGGGGGAGCCTGGTGGGCTGCCCTCTACGGGGTCGCACAGAGTCGGACATGACTGAAGTGACTTCGCAGCTTAGCAGCTGTTCGTTTCCAAGGCAAACCATTCAATATCATGGTAATCCAAGTCTATGCCCCAACGAGTAATGCTGAAGAAGCTGAAGTTGAACGGTTCTATGAAGACCTACAAGACCTTTTAGAACTAACACTCGAAAAAGATGTTGCCGGGAGCCAGCACAGGAGATCCCACCCATGACAAGGTCATGCAGGACTCGAGGGACTCCCTGGGCCATCCCACCCATGACAAGGTCATGTGGAAGAGTCCTGATAAGCAAGGCCTCAGGACTCGACGGACCCCCTGGACCTGCTCGAGCATCTACCCTCAAACCAGAATCTGTCTGTCTTACTATTTTATGTCTTTCACCAGCTCTTCTGACATTAGCAGGGGGCTGTACCCCGACCACCCTTCTCTGGTATGAGTAAACTTAGGGCTTTAGTTAATAAATCTCCTGGGCATGAAAGGAGTGTTTCAAACTCTGTTAGCATTCTAGCTTACTTGGCAGGTTTATCCAGACTCTTGCAACATTGTTGAGCCTATGCTTGCTGCCAAGTTCTCACATCCCTTATCCATTTTGTTCCTGGGAGTGCATATAGTTAAGATATAGAAATAACAAGCAGTAGCTTTAGCATTAGCAACATTAGACATTGAGTTAATAAGTTCTTTCTTTGCTGTAACCCTCTGAATCATTGCTCCATAAAAATGTAACTCTGTACTTTAAGGGTGACGCAGGCTAAGAATTTAAGAAGAAACTCTTTAAGGGAAGATTATTGTTCTGGCTGACCAACATTTATCAAAAAGAGGTCATGAAATATCAACAAGCCTCCAGAATAGAAGATGATGTACAAAAAATTAGACTCTTACAAGAAGGAACCTGATATTGATAAAAGTTATAACTGATGGAATGTTGACTCTGCACTTTTCACATTGCTGTATGTACAACTCAGGGTATAAAAGCCCCGAGGAAAATAAAGTAAAACGGGCCTCGCTCACTGAAGTTTGGTCACCCCGTGTCATTCTTTCCTTATCTCTATCTCTATCTATCTTCATTCACCGACGTCGCCAATACTGAGGATATCCCTGGACTCAGCTGAGGCTAAACCCCGGCAAGATGTCCTTTTCATTATAGGGGACTGGAATGCAAAAGTAGGAAGTCAAGAAACACCTGGAGTAACAGGCAAATTTGGCCTTGAAATGTGGAATGAAGCAGGGCAAGGACTAATAGAGTTTTGCCAAAAATATGCACTGGTCACAGTAAACACCCTCTTCCAACAATACAAGAGAAGACTCTACACATGGACATCACCAGATGGTCAACACCGAAATCAGATTGACTATATTCTCTGCAGCCAAAGATGGAGAAGCTCTATACAGTCAATAAAAACAAGACCAGGATCTGACTGTGGCTCAGATCATGAACTCCTTATTGCCAAATTCAGACTCAAATTGAAGAAAATAGGGAAAACTGGTAGACCATTCAGGTATGACCTAAATCAAATCCCTTATGATTTACAGTGGAATTGAGAAATAGATTTAAGGGCCTAGATCTGATAGATAGAGTGCCTGATGAACTACGGAATGAGGTTCGTGACACTGTACAGGAGACAGGAATCAACACCATCCCCATGGAAAAGAAATGCAAAAAAGCAAAACTGCTGTCAGAGGAGGCCTTACAAATAGCTGTGAAAAGAAGAGAAGTAAAAAGCAAAGGTGAAAAGGAAAGATATAAGCATCTGAATGCAGAGTTCCAAAGAATAGCAAGAAGAGATAAGAAAGCCTTCTTCAGTGATCAATGCAAAGAAATAGAGGAAAACAACAGAATGGGAAAGACTAGAGATTTCTTCAAGAAAATTAGAGATACCAAGCGAACATTTCATGCAAAGATGGGCTGGATCAAGGACAGAAATGGTATGGACCTAACAGAAGTAGAAGATATTAGGAAGCGGTGGCAAGAATACGCAGAAGAACTGTACAAAAAAGATCTTCACGACCTAGATAATCATGATGGTGTGAATACTCATCTAGAGCCAGAAATCCTGGAATGTGAAGTGAAGTGGGCCTTAGAAAGCATCACTACGAACAAACCTAGTGGAGGCGATGGAATTGCAGTTGAGCTATTTCAAATCCTGGAAGATGATGCTGTGAAAGTGCTGCACTCAATATGCCAGCAAATTTGGAAATCTCAGCAGTGGCCACAGGACTGGAAAAGGTCAGTTTTCATTCCAATCCCAAAGAAAGGCAATGCCAAAGAATGCTCAAATTACCACACAATTGCACTCATCTCACATGCTAGTAAAGCAATGCTCAAAATTCTCCAAGACAGGCTTCAGCAATACATGAACGGTGAACTTCCTGATGTTCAAGCTGGTTTTGGAAAAGGCAGAGGAACCAGAGATCAAATTGCCAAAATCTGCTGGATCATGGAAAAAGCAAGAGAGTTCCAGAAAAACATCTATTTCTGCTTTACTGACTATGCCAAAGCCTTTGATTGTGTGGATCACAATGTTCAGTTCAGTTCAGTCACTCAGCCGTGTCTGACTCTTTGCACGCCCCCCCCCCCCGAAATGAACTGCAGCACGCCAGGCCTCCCTGTCCATCACCAACACCTGGAGTTCACGCAGACTCACGTCCATCGAGTCAGTGATGCCATCCAGCCATCTCATCCTCGGTCACCCCCTTCTCCTCCTGCCCCCAATCACTCCCAGCATCAGAGTCTTTTCCAATGAGTCAACTCTTCTCATGAGGTGGCCAAAGTACTGGAGTTTCAGCTTTAGCATCATTCCTTCCAAAGAAATCCCAGGGTTGATCTCCTTCAGAATGGACTGGCTGGATCTCCTTGCAGTCCAAGGGACTCTCAAGAGTCTTCTCCAACTCCACAGTTCAAAAGCATCAATTCTTCGGCGCTCAGCCTTCATCACAGTCCAACTCTCACATCCATACATGACCACTGGAAAAACCATAGCCTTGACTAGACAGACCTTAGTCGGCAAAATAATGTCTCTGTTTTTGAATATGCTATCTAGGTCGGTCATAATTTTTCTTCCAAGGACTAAACATCTTTTAATTTCATGGCTGCACTCACCATCTGCAGTGATTTTGGAGCCCCCCAAAATAAAGTCTGACACTGTTTCCACTGTTTCTCCATCTATTTCCCATGGAGTAATGGGACCGGATGCCAATAAACTGTGGAAAATTCTGAGAGAGATGGGAATACCAGACCACCTAACCTGCCTCTTGAGAAATCTGTATGCAGGTCAGGAAACAACAGTTAGAACTGGACATGGAATGACAGACTGGTTCCAAATAGGAAAAGGAGTATGTCAAGGCTGTATGTTGTCACCCTGCTTATTTAACTTCTATGCAGAGTACATCAGGAGAAATGCTAGACTGGAAGAAACACAAGCTGGAATCAAGACTGCCAGGAGAAATATCAATCACCTCAGATATGCAGATTACACCACCCTTATGGAAGAAAGTGAAGAGGAACTGAAAAACCTTTTGATGGAAGTGAAAGAGGAGAGTGAAAAAGTTGGCTTAAAGCTCAACATTCAGAAAATGAAGATGATGGCATCTGGTCCCATCGCTTCATGGGAAACAGATGGGGAAACAGTGGAAACAGTGTCAGACTTTATTTTTGGGGGCTCCAAAATCACTGCAGATGGTGACTGCAGCCATGAAATTAAAAGATGCTTAGTCCTTGAAAGAATAGTTACGACCAAGCTAGATAGCATATTCAAAAGCAGAGACATTACTTTGCCGACTAAGGTCCATCTAGTCAAGGCTATGGTTTTCCCATTGTCTTGTATGGATGTGAGAGTTGGACTGTGATGAAGGCTGAGCACCGAAGAATTGATGCTTTTGAACTGTGGTGTTGGAGAAGACTCTTGAGAGTCCCTCGGACTGCAAGGAGATCCAACCAGTCCATTCTGAAGGAGATCAGCCCTGAGATTTCTTTGGAAGGAATGATGCTAAAGCTGAAACTCCAGTACTTTGGCCACCTCATGCGAAGGGTTGACTCATTGGAAAAGACTCTGATGCTGGGAGGGATTAGGGGCAGGAGAAGAAGGGGACAACCGAGGATGAGATGGCTGGATAGCATCACTGACTCAATGGACGTGAGTCTGAGTGAACTCCAGGAGTTGGTGATGGACAGGGAGGCTTGGCGTGCTGCGATTCATAGGGTCACAAAGAGTTGGACACAACTGAGCGACTGAACTGAACTGGTGTCACTGTGATTTGTTGAGAATTTCCCATAGGTGTAATCATAAAGAATACCATCTTTAAGACTGACTTCTTTAACTCAGTATGATCCTATTGAGACTCATTCTAATTATTGTATCATGGCTCAACTACTTTTACTGCTGAGTAGTGTTCCATTGCATGGATATACCATAGTTTTTTTACCTGTTTATCCATTGATAGACATTTGAATTCGTTTTTATTTTTGAGCACTTATGAACAGAGCTGCTAGACAACATGCATGTGCAGGTTTTTGTGTGAATATATGATTTTCTTTCTTTAGAGTAACGCATGTTTCTTTAGAGAGGGATGAATGGGATATAATTTTCTAAGAAACTGCCAACTATTATACAGAGTGGCTGTGTCATTTTTTTATCTCCACAAACAAAGAACAAGAGTTCTAGATGCTCTGAATCCTTGTCTGCACTTGATATTGTCAGTCCATTCTAACAGATGTGTAATGGTATCATAGTGGTTTTATTACATTTCCCTAATGACTAATGATGTTGAGCTTCTTTTCAGGAGTTTATTTGCTATCTTTATATATCTTCTTTGGTGAAGCATCTGTTCAGATTCTGTGCCCCCTTTTTTTTAAAAAAAGGTCAACTGTATTTTGTAAAAGATTTGCATTTATTGAAAATTACAAAAATAATATTGAGAATTCTTGCCAACCCTCCACATAGTTTCTTTTATTTTTAATATCAAACATTATCATGGTACATTTATTACTACTAATAAACCAAATTTAAACATGACAATGAGCTTCCTTGGTGGCTCAGACAGTAAAGCATCTGCCTACAATGCGGGAGACCTGCGTTCAATCCCTGGGTCAGGAAGATCTCCTGGAGAAGGAAATGGCAACCGGCTCCAGTATTCTTGCCTGGAAAATCCCATGGATGGAGGAACCTGGTAGGCTACAGTCCATGGGGTCGCAAAGAGTCGGACATGACTGAGCAACTTCACACACAAATATTAAAATGAACTAAAGCCCTTATTTTATTAATTTTCATAATTTTTACTTAATATTCCAGGACATCATCCAGGACACCAATTACATTTGGTTGTCATGCCCCTTAGGTCCCCCTAGATTCATAGTTTCTCTGACTTTTCTTGTTTCTAATAACCTTGTCAGCTTGGAGAAGACCAGTCAAATATTTTGTACAATGTTCCTCAATTTAGTTTGCCTGATCGTTAAACAGAAGTTATGGGTTTTTCATGGCTTTGTCCATTTCTAACAGGATTTTTAAACTTATCGCTGTGTTTTGACAGTTCTTTATGCATTACAGATACAAGCTCTTTTTCAGATATGTGATTTGCAAATGTATTTCTCCCTGTCTACAACTTTTCATTCTTTTAACAATGACTTTCATAAAACAAAAGTTTTAAAATCTTATGAAGTCCAATTTATAAATTTTTCTTTCACAGGTACTGTTTTGGGGTTCACATCTAAGAACTTCTCAATAACCCAAGGTTATAAAGATTTTCTCTTATGTTTTATTCTAAAAGATTTATAGTTTTATATTTCAAGTTTATAACAATTAGAGTTAACTTGCATCAAGTGAAAAGTTTAGGCTGAAGTGCACTCTTTTCAATATAGATGAATAGTTGTTTCAATACATTTATTGAAAAGGAGACTTGGTTCCACTGAATTGCTTTTGCATAGTTATCAAAAAGTCAGATGATCATTTTTCTATTCTGAATTCTGTCTTCTGTTTCACTGATACATGTGTTTATCCCTTCACTAATTCCACAATGACTTTATTACTATAACTATATAGTAATTCTTAAACTGAGTGTTAAGCCTTATGCAACTTTACTCTTATTTTTCAAAAAAAAAATTAGTTGTTTTAGCTCCTTGGCCTTTCCATATAAATTTTAAAATCAGTAAGTATGTCTAGAAAAAATCCTGCTGGTATTTGGATTGATACTGCATTAAATCTACATATCAATTTGGGAAGACATCTTTATCATGTGGAGATTTCTAATCCAAGAACACAGCATGTTTTTTTATTTGTTTAGGTTTTAATTTTATCATCATTTTGTAGTTTTTGGCATATAGATTGTGCACATTTTGTTATACTTATACTTCTGTATCCATACTTCTATCATTTTTTGAGTTGTTATAAATGAAATTGTTTGTTAAAAATTTGGTAGTATATTGAAATACAACTGACTTTTGTGTTTTGACCTTCTTCCTGCAACATTGCTAAATTCATTACTTCTAGGAATTTTTTTATTCTGTGGAATTTGCTATATAATCATTTCATCTGACAAGAGGGACTGTATAATTCCCTCCTTTTCAGTCTGCCTGTATTTTATTTCTTTTTCTCACTATACTGCACTTATTGCTAAGACTCCAATTCTTATGTTGAATAGGAGGTAAAACCAGACATTCTTACCTTGATCCTGATCTTATGAGGAAACAATTTTTTTTCATCACTAAGTATGATGGTGGCTTTTCTGTAGATGTCTTTTATAAGGTTGACAAAAATCTCATCTTTTCTTAACTTTCTGATGTTAAAAACATGAATGGATGTTGTACTTAGTCAAATACTATCTTTGCATCCATTTACATGATCATGTGCTCGTTTCTTCTTTCAATTTTTTACATGAATCAGATTTTCAACACTGAACCATTCAGCATTGAATTTCTGGTATAAACCCCAACTGGTCATCTATATATTTTTTTTTTTATGAATTGCCTGATTAATTCTGACAACATTTTGTTGAGATGCTTTTATGTTCATTAGGGACATTGCTCTGTAATTTCTTCTCCTCTTTTTACTTCTACTTCCCCCCACCTTTCCTCAACTTTTTCTTCTTTTCTCTTTCCCCTCACCCCTCCTTTTCTTTGTCAGGTTTGGTATGAATATAATTTTAGCCTCACAAAATGAGTTACAAAGAGTCCTCTCCTCTGTTATTCCTGGAAGATGTCATATATAATTGGTGGTATTTCTTCATTAAATGTTTAACAGAATTTTCCAGTAGAAACATCTGGGCCTGAAGAATTTTTTCTGATAGTTCTTGGCAACAAATTCAATTTTTTCAATAGTTATGGGACTATCAAGATATCTACTTCATCTTGGTGAAATTTTTTAGTTTGAGGTTTTTGAAAACTGGTCAGTTACTTTTGTTTTCTAATGTACATATAATTAACATTCTCTTATTATTCTGTTAATGTCTGCACAATCTTTAGTGATATCCTTTTTTATACTTGATAATAATAACCTTGATAATAATAACTTCCATCTTTTTCTTAGTCAATTTTGCTTCATGTTTATCGATTTTGATCTTACCAAAGATCCAGATTTTTTTTCCCTGATTTTCTCTATTGGTTTTCCATTTTCAATTTCATTGACTTCTGTTTATTATTTATTTCTTTTCTGCTTGATCTATGCTCTATTCATTTACTTAAAAATCTTTTCTAATATCTGTTGAGACTTACTCTTTGACTCATGGACTATTAAGAATTGTGCTGTTCAATATCCAAGTGTTCGGAGATTTCCCTTACACATTTCTGTTGTTGATTGTTAAATTCCATGATGGTCAGAAAACATATTTGTATGGTTTCAATTAAACTTAAAGTTGTTACATGATCCAGGATATGGGTCCTCCTTGATGAATGTGCCATACACACTTGAAAGCATGACTATTCTGTTGTTTTGGGGTATGTTGCTCTGTAAATGGCAATTAGATCCAGACAGCTGATGTTTTTCTTTTGGTTTACCTTATTTGTGACCTAGTTAGCCTCTTGAATTTACAGGTCTATGTCTTCTGATAAATTTGGGATGTTTTAAACTACTGCTTTTTCAAATGCTTGTTTAGCACTGTACTCTTTCTCCTATCCTTTTGGGACTCTGAATGATATGTATATTAGAACTTCTGTTGTCCATAGGTCCTTGAGGTTTTGTTCATTTGTTTACCAATCTTTTAAAATTTTTTCTCTGTATTGCACAGATTGGATAATTTCTATTGCTCTTCCATCTTTAAGTTCACTGATTTTTCCTTTGTCTCCATTCTGTTATTGATTCCATTCAGTGAGATTTTAATTTTGGTCATTGTACAATTTGGTTCTAAAATTTTGTTTCTTGATTATACCTTCTGTTTCTTTCATGATTCTTTATATTTTAATGTTTGTTTCAACAATGTTCACAACAGTTCTTTTAAGCTCTTGTAGCTGTTTTGAAGTCTTTGTCATCTAATTTCAATATCTATTTCATCTTTTTTTAAAAAATCTTGTCATTTTATTTTTATTTATTTATTTTTTTGGTGCTCTTTTTTATTTTTATTTTTTTTTTTACTTTACAATACTGTATTGGTTTTGCCATACATTGACATGAATCCGCCAAGGGTGTACATGAGTTCCCAATCCTGAACCCCTCTCCCACCACCCTCCCCATATCATCTCTTTGGGTCATCCCAGTGCACCAGCCCATTTCATCTTATTGTTGGTATCTAGTTATTAATATTTTCCATGCAGGATGAGATCCACACAGTTCTTTGTCTGCCTAGCAATTCTGAAAATAGTATTGAAAGAATGTTTCGAGACCTGTAGTACTCAAAGATTCCACAAATATTTGTGTCATGAGGGAAAAAACAGCCAAAGTCTGTTTTTGTGATGATTTACTAAGAATTCTTTTTTGGAAGATTATAGTTCAACAATTGACACTGAAACAATGTTATATTATTTATCAGGGCTCTTAATAAAATAGTACTGGAAAAGACTGAATTCTCAAAATTACCTAAGACCTCAGTTTCTGTTTTAGTTTTATATTAGGTACAGAATAATCTGAAATCAGTCAGTTAATATCATACAATATTTCTCACTGTCAAGCATAATTATTTTTTTTCTTCTATTGGACATTATTAGTGTTTAACACGGCACCACATACCTAAGTAAAGAAAAAATGAAATTCTCCTATTTGCAGAGAAGGAAAATAAGGATTTCTCTTCCTCACATACAAAAACTACCAATGCTTCCCTTGTTAAGAGTGATGAGAAGCAGGAAGAAAACATAAGGTATGAGTGACTCCTCAATTAATTTTGCTAACACAGTATTTCCCTGCTTCTGAAAAGTTAGAAAATTATACAAGGAACAAAATAAGCTTTGTGTGACCAAAAGTCCTCCATAAATTTTAGTAGGACAATGGTGACAATACTTTAGGGGTAGAAAGGACTTCTATCTCCCTAAATTTTTTTAAAAAAGAAACTAAAAACAAGCAAATAATCAAAAGAAGAGACAAAATGGAAGGAGGAAGAAATGAAGGAAGGAAGGAAGGAAGCAAAGCTGCCTCCCGTAGACACAAGCAGGTCTTTCTGTGGAGTTAGAAATACTTTGACATTTATTGTGTTCATGGTCTTTTGATTATACAGTAAGATTCATGTTTTAGTTCTGCCATTTATCAACTATGCACCTTAGACCGCTTGCTCAGCTGTGATAGAGGGGTTATGATACCTCCCCTGCAGTTGCTCTGCACTTTACAATGTATGTTAAAGATTGGAACCAAACATACTGCCTAGGACAAAGCTGGCAATAAGTAATGATAGATTTCCTTCTTTTCCTCCTTCCAAGAAAGTAACTCTGTTTATTCTCAAACAAAAGTCATCACATTTAAAACTGCTCCAAGGAAGAATTTCCAAATTTCCTGTAGTAACTCATTTCAGTAAATAAAAAAACTCACAAAATCTAAGTGTATGGGACTAATGTCTATTTCATGGGGCTTTGATACTGAACAAAGTACCTCCTCTTAACAGCAAACCTGATATTACAGTAATATTTAAATGTAAGATAAGATGAAAACAGCTCAAACAATGAAAAATATCTAGATAAATCTGAATTACTTGATATTTTTGGGATGATGACACTGATGAGATTTCAAAATTAAAGTAATATATCTGGCAAATTCATTATTGAGAACATTAACTTTGTTAAGTATTAACACTTTACAACTTAATGAAGTTATGAAGAATATTCTTGCTATATATACCCAAGGAAAAAACACATAATTTTCATTGTAGGATTTACAATGAAATTAGGAGCTTTTGCTTGAGAAAATTCATTTAGACAGTGGACTAAATTTTCTTTTCTTAAAAAAAGAAAAAGTAATGTACTTACTTCTAAGATTATGAAGTAGCATATCTAGTAAAGTCATAAATTTTGAATATTGAATAACAGAAAAGTCCATTCCTCTTGCCCACAAAAATCCAGATACGTAATAATCTAGTAGACTGGCTTCCTTTAAACAGGTTTGAAGATTTTTGAAATTCAAAAACTTTTCTAGTTTCCTGTTAACAAAAAAAAATCAAGATATTAAAATTGATTAAACACTGAACAGTTCCTTTTCTAAGTTTTGAAAACAGATACTATTCTTGAATGAAGATTCTATAATGCTCATAAGCTAAAAAAACCATGATTATATAAAAATCCTAAACCCAAACAGCATTCAAAAGAGAGCACATGAAAATTCTTATTATTCATTTTTTTCCACTTCCTCTTTCTTCTTCTAAATTTCTCTCCTCTCCTCTTTTTTAATTGAAGTAAAACTGCTTTACAATGTTGTGTTGGTTTCTGCTATATAATATGTGAATCAGCCATGATTATACATATATCTGTTCTCTCTTGAGCCTCCCTTCCCTTCTCTCATACCACCCCTCTAGGTTATCACAGAGCACCAGGTTGGGCTCCCTGTGTCATACAGCAACTTCTCACCAGCTACTCATACGTTGATGCTACTTTCTCCATTCATCCGCCTCTTTCTCTCTCTTTCCCACCATGTTTACAAGTCCATTCTCCACATCTGCATCTCCATTCCTTCCCTGCAAATAGGTTCATTGATACTGTTTTTCTAGATTCCTTATATATGGGTTAATACATGGTTTTTCTTTCTGATTTACTTCACTCTGTAGGCTCTAGGTTCACCCACTTCCCTAGAACTGACTCAAATTCATTTTTTATAGCTGGGTAATATTCCATTGTATACATGTACCACATCTTCTTTATCCATTCATCAGTCGATGGACATCTAGGTTGCTCCCAGGTCCTGGCTATTGCAAACAGTGCTGCAATGAACACGTACATATGCCTTTTAGAACTGTGGTTTCATCAGGGAATATGCCCAGTAGTGGGGTTGCTGGGTCATATGGTATATTTAGTCCTAGTTTTTTTAAGGAATCTCCGTACTTTTCTTCATAATGGCTATATCAGTTTACATTCCCACCAACAGTTGTTGGGAGTTTCCTTTTTCTCTTATTTATCTCTGAAGTAAAATGTAGTAACTTTTTCTTTTCTTTCAAATTCAATGTCTTTTTTCACTTATACAATCAAGTTTCTTTTACTCTGACAGTGTTCTGGAACTGGATTGTTAAATATTTATTGTTTTATTTTTTAGGAATTCCAATTATGTATGTTTTACTCATTTTTTCTAGTACTGTAATTTTCTTTATCTTCAAAAAACTTTAAATCAATTTCCTTTTCATTTTATATGCTTTTCTCATTACTGTCTTCTGTGTCCCTTGTATTTTCAGCATTGTTAATTCTCCCTTGGGCTATTTATAAATTTCACTTCTGTGAGACCTCTCCTTCTCTACTTAAAAAAAAAAAAGTTTCATCACCTTTTATTTATTTTTATCTCTACCTTGATTTTTTTGTATCTCTGTCTTATGTTCTTGTGACTACTTCACAAGAGTTCTTATTCTTAATTCATGATAAATATATTTGAGCATATTTTTTGTCTGTTCATAGCCATATTTTTCTGGTGTGTTTCCTTTGCCTGACATTTCTTTTTTTTCTATTCTTCATTTTTATCCTCACAACGGCTTTGTATGTATACTCCTAGTTTAATGCTCAAACCTGGTCATATTACAAGCTATTTTCTATATGAAATAAGTTTATGTCAATTATTCTACTTTTTAGCCTTTATTCAATTACTGGGAAAAATGAAAAATGTAGAATAGGTTCTCCTTATACCATCTCTATACCTCCTTATAGATAGAGGAAGTATCTGCTCCACACCTTATAATATAGTCCTGCTGTTGCAAACAAGTGTTCTTGGAATGGCACTTCAGGGTTTTCTCTTCACCTGGGAGAATATTTTTTAAACTCATTCTCAGATCTTAAACTGTGTGATCGTCCCTGTACTTTTCCCCACACTTCTGCTTGATCTACCATGTTTCTGGCAGGCATACTCACATTTTGCAGTCTGGACTTTCATTCTCCTTGTTAGTACAGAGATGGAATTGATATTTCCTTGATGCTTATATGTGATTTCTGAGGGAGAAAGAGTGTGTGTGTGTGTGTGTGTGTGTGTGTTTGTCTGTGTGACAACTTTATACAGTTATTAAAAAAAAGATAGTCATTATTTATAATATTAAAATATGATCAGAATAATGAATACAGCAAGATTAAACAAGTTTGGGAAAAAATAAAGCTGATGTTATGTTTAACACACTCTCATCCAACTCAGAAACATTTCATTTACAGTGGTATCAGAGTAGACCCCAATCCCCAAAGTGAGATCTGAGTCTTTTCACAGTAATCATAGCCTCTTCTCATAATGCTGTATAATGCCTTTCTGTATATGGCATTCTTTATAATTACTGACCTACAGTGGGTACTGTCCTAAACTGTTCTAGTTAATGCATAACTAAAGGTAAGGTTAATTTTCTTCTGTGGAACAAAAATCAAAAGCATAAATAAGTAGCTTTGACTGCTACTGGCAGCTGTTTTAGAAAAATCAGTCCCAAGATTAAGCCTTACTTCCTGATAATTTTGAGGACTTGAGTCAATCAACACTGTAGTCACTCTCTCTCTCAATGTCCTATTATGTGATAGTTTACATACACACATATGTGTCAGTTCAATTCAGTTGCTCAGTCGTGTCCGACTCTTTGCGACCCCATGAATTGCAGCACACCAGGCCTCCCTGTCCATCACCAACTCCCGGAGTTCACCCAAACTCACGTCCATTGAGTTGGTGATGCCATCCAGCCATCTTATATGTGTACATGTGCATAAACTTTATTTTTAAGACAATACAATCTTTTTTTATGTTACAAGCAAATAAAAGCATACACAACTGATATATTTTGTCAAGCAGAGAAATTAAATGATAGATGCAGAAAAGAATGGGCAGGCACTCTGGGGAGGGAGGTTATCTTACTAGCCAGCCATCTTCCATTTGCACTGGATATCAGTCAGCAAGATTCATTTTTCAGTGTTTATAATACCACTTAGTCTTAAGTGAAAAGCAGTAAGAAAACTTCTATAGCAGTAAAAACTTGTGTTATTTTACTAGAATCAATAAATAGGCCAAGGAACAGGTAGAAAACAAAGAAACAGACCAAATATATATGGAAACAGGGATATGAGAGGTAATATTTCAAAATCAGTAAGGGAAGTACGAATTGTTTAAGAATGATGCTAGTTTATTCCAACAGAAATTAAACAGTTAAAAAAATGATGCTGGCAGCACTAGCTAGCCACATAGAAAATAAAACAATACTCAACCAATACATGGATTAACTAAAACAAACCCAGCAGCATTTTATTCTGAATTATATCCTTAAAGCTTTGGTTTTTTTGGGGGGAGAGGGGAAATTTACAGTAAGAGTGTATTTGTTTAAGAAACAGTTTTGAACAGCAACTTTTCTTATTTTCTTTGCTATCAAAGCTTTTATTTTATGAAGCTTAAATTACTTCTCTGATTCACTATGCTAGATGTATACTCTAACATCTAATTGCTATAATCTGCATTTTGAATGTTTTCATAATTTTTTTTCCATTACTGACTTGATTTTCACCAAGATAAGTTCTATACTGGATTTATTCTTTTTTCCTTTATTTTTTTTAATTGAAGGATAATTGCTTTACAGAATTTTGTTTTCTGTCAAGCCTCAACATGAATCAGCCATAGGTATACATATGTCCCCTCTCTTTTGAACCTCATTCCCATCTCCCTCCCCATCCCACCCCTCTAGATGGATACAGAGGCCCTGTTTGAGTTTCCTGAAGCATACAGCAAATCCCCCTTGGCTAGCTATCTTACATATGGTAATGTAAGTTTCCATGTTACTCTTTCCACACATCTCACCTTCTCCTCCCCCTCCCCATGTCCTTAAGTCTATTCTCTATGTCTGTTTCTCCACTGTTGCCGTGAATAAATTATTCAGTATCATTTTTCTATATTCCATATATATGCATTCAAATAGGATATTTATCATTCTCTTTCTGACTCACTTCACTCTGCATAATAGGTTCTAGGTTCATCCACCTCGTCAGAACTGACTCAAATGTGTTCCTTTTTATGGCTGAGTAATTTTCCATTGTGTATATGTACCACAACTTCTTTATCCATTCATCTGTCGAAGGACACAGAGGTTGCTTCCATATTCTACCTATTGTAAATAGTGCCGTAATGAACAATGTGATACATGTATCTTTTGAAATTTTCATTTCATCAGGGTATATGCCCAAGAGTGAGATTGCTGGGTCATATGGTGGTTTCATTCCTAGTTTTCTAAGGAATCTCAACACTGTTGTCCATAGTGGCTGCATCAATTTACATTCCCACCATAATGCAAGAGCATTCCCTTTTCACCACACCCTCTCCAGCATTTATCGTTTATAGACTTTTTGATGATGGCCATTCTGACTAGTGTGAGGTGATATCTCATTGTAATTTTGATTTGCATTTCTCTAATAATGAGTGATGTTGAGCATCTTTTCATGTGTTTGTTAGCTATCTGTATGTCTTCTTTGTATGTATGTTTAAGTAATGTATGTTTAAGTCCTTTTCCCACTTTTTGATTAGGTTGTTTGTTTTTCTGGCACTGAGTTGTATGAGCTACTTGTATATTTTGGAAATTAATCCTTTGTCAATTGTTTCATTTGCTATCATCTTCTCCTATTCTGAGGGTTGTCTATTCACCTTGCTTATAATTTCCTTTGCTATGCAAAAGCTTTTAAGTTTCATCAGGCCCTACTTGTTTACTTTTATTTCAGTTACTCTAGGCGGTAATGTTGAAGAAATTAAAGTTGAATAGTTCTACGAAGACCTTCTCGAACTAACACCAAAAAAAGATCCTTTTCATTAGTGAGTGAAGTCGCTCAGTCATGTCCAACTCTTTGCGACCCCATGGACACCAGGCTCCTCCATCCATGGGATTTTCTAGGCAAGAGTACTGAAGTGGGTTGCTGTTTCCTTCTCCAGGGAACTTCCCAACCCAGGGATTGAACCCAGGTCTCCCACATTGTAGACAGACGCTTTCCGTCTGAGCCACCACTTGATCTTAGCCAAAAGGCCAAGAAGCGCTGGAATGCAAAAGTAGGAAATCAAGAGATACCGGGAGTAACAGGCAAATTTGGCCTTGGAGCACAAAATGATGCAGGGCAAAGGCTAACAGTTATGTCAAGAGAATGCACTGGTCATAGCAAACACCCTCTTCCAACAACACAAGAGAAGACTCTACAAATGGACATCACCAGATGGTCAATACCGAACAGACTGATTATATTCTTTGCAGCAAAAGATGCAGAAGCTCTATACAGTTAGTGAAAACAAGACTGGGAACTGACTATAGCTTGGATCATGAATTCCATACCACCAAATTCAGACTTAAAATGAAGAGAGTAGGGAAAACCACTAACCATTCAGGTATGACATAAATCAAATCCCTTATGATTATACACTGAAAGTGACAAATAGATTCAAAGATTAGATCCGATAGACTAGAGTGCCTGAAGAACTATGGACAAAGGTTCATGACATTGTACAAGGGGCTGTGATCAAGACCATCCCAAAGAAAAAGAAATGCAAAAAGGAAAAATGGTAGTCCAAGGAGGCCTGACAAATAGCTGAGAAAAGAAAAGATGCAAAAGGCAAAGGAGAAAAGAAAAGATATACTCATCTGAATGCAGAGTTCCAAAGAACAGCAAGGAGAGATAAGAAAGCCTTCCTCACCGACCAATGGAAAGAAATAGAGAAAAACAATAGAATGGAAAAGACTAGAGATCTCTTCAAGAAAATTAGAGATACCAAGGGAACATTTCATGCAAAGATGGGCTCGATAAAGGACAGAAATGTTATGGACCTAACAGAAGCAAAAGATATTATGAAGAGGTGGCAAGAATACACAGAAGAACTATATATAAAAGATCTTTGTGACCCAGATAATGGCAATGGAGTAATCACTCACCTAGAGCCAGACATCCTGGAATAAGAAGTCATGCAGACCTTAGGAAACATTACTACGAGCAAAGCTAGTGGAGGTGATGGAATTCCAGTTGAGCTATTTCAAATCTTAAAAGATGATGCTGTAAAGTGCTCACTCAATATGCCAGCAAATCTGGAAAACTCAGCAGTGACCACAGGACTGGAAAGGGTCAGTTTTCATTCCAACCCAAGGCAATGCCAAAGAATGTTCAAACTACCACACAATTGCACTCATCTCACAAGCTAGTAATGTTCAAAATTCTCCAAACCAGGCTTCAACAGTACGTGAACCATGAACTTCCAGATGTTCAAGCTGGATTTAGAAACGGCAGAGGAACCAGAGATCAATTTGCATCCACTGGATCATAGAAAAAGCAAGAAAATTTTAGAAAAACATCTACTTCTGCTTTATTGACTATACCGAAGCCTTGGACTGTGTGGATCACAATGAACTGTGGAAAATAAGAGATGGGAACACCAGACCACTGGACCTGCCTCCTGAGAAATCTGGATGCAGGTCAAGAAGAAACAGTTGGAACTGGACATGGAACAACAGACTGGTTCCAAATAGGAAAAGGAGTACATCAAGGCGGTATATTGTCACCCTGCTTATATAAATTATATGCAGAGTACATCATGCAAAATACCAAACTGGATGAAGCACAAGCTGGAATCACGATGGCCAGGAGAAATATCAATAACCTCAGATACGCAGGTGATACCACCCTTATGGCAGAAAACAAAGAACTAAAGAGACTCCTGATGAAAGTGAAAGAGGAGAATGAAAAAGTTGGCTTAAAACTTAACATTCAGAAAACTAAGATCACGGCATCCAGTCCCATCACTTCATGCCAAATAGACGGGGAAACAATGGAAACAGTGAGCGACTTTAATTTTGGGGGCTCCAAAATCACTGCAGATGGTGACTTTAGCCATGAAATTAAATGATACTTGCTCCTTGGAAGAAAAGTTATTCCAAACCTAGACAGCATATTAAAAAGGAGAGACATTACCTTGCCAACAAAGGTCTGTCTAGTCAACGCTATGCTTTTTCCACTAGTCATGTATGGATGTGATATTTGGATGATAAAGAAAGCTGAGCACAGAAGAATTGATGCTTTTGAACTGTAGTGTTTGAGAAAACTCTTGAGAGTCCCTATACAACCAGTCCATCCTGAAAGAACTCAGTCCTGAATATTCACTGGAAGGGCTGATGCTGAAGCTGAAACTCCAATACTTTGGCCATCTGATGGGAAGAACTGACTCATTGGAAAAGACCCTGACGCTGGGAAAGACTGAAGGCAGGAAGAGAAGGGGACAAAGAGGATGAGATGGTTGGACAGCATCACCAACTTGATGAGTTAAGTAAGCTCTGGATGCTGGCAATGGACAGGAAAGCCTGGAATGCTGCAGTCCATGGCGTCGCCAAGAGTCAGACATGACTGAGCAACTGTAATGAACTGAACCTAGAAGGTGGACCACAGAGAGGATCCTGCCTTGATTTATGTCATTGCTTGTTTTGCCTATGTTTTCCTCTAAGAGGTTTATAGTTTGTGGTCTTACATTTAGGTCTTTAATCCATTTTGAGTTTATCTTTGTGTATGGGGTTAGGAAGTGATCTAATTTCATTCTTTTACATGTAGCTGTCCAGTTTTACCAGCACCATTTATTGAAGAGGCTGTCTTTGCCCCATTGTATATTTTTTGACTCCTTCATCTACTTCTGCTTTATTGACTATGCCAAAGCCTTTGACTGTGTGGATCACAATAAACTGTGGAAAATTCTGAAGGATGGGAATACCAGACCACCTAACCTGCGTCTTGAGAAATCTGTATGCAGGTAGGGAAGCAGCAGTTAGAACTGGACATGGAACAGCAGACTGGTTCCCAATAGGAAAAGGAGTATGTCTAGGCTGCATATTGTCACATTGCTTGTTTAACTTATATGCAGAGTACATCAGGAGAAACGAAGGGCTAGAAGAAGCACAAGCTGGAATCAAGATTGCCAGGAGAAATATCAATAACCTCAGATATGCAGATGACACCATCTTATGGCAGAAAGTTAAGAGGTACCAAAGAAACCTCTTAATGAAAGTGAAAGTAGAGAGTGAAAATGTTGGCTTAATGCTCAACATTCAGCAAACTAAGATCATGGCATCTGGTCCCATCACTTCATGAGAAATAGATGGGGAAACAGTGGAAACAGAGTTAGACTTTGTTTTGGGGGGCTCCATAATTACTGCAGATGTTGATTGCAGCCACGAAATTAAAAGACACTTTCTCCTTAGAAGAAAAGTTATGTCCAACCTAGATAGCATATTTAAAAGCAGAGATATTACTTTGCCAACTAAGGTCCATCTAGTCAAGGCTATGGTTTTTCCAGTGGTCATGTATGGATGTGAGAATTGGACTGTGAAGAAAGCTGAGCACCGAAGAATTGATGCTTTTGAACTGTGGTGTTGGAGAAGACTCTTGAGAGTTCCTTCGAATACAAGGAGATCCAACCAGTCCATCCTGAAGTCCTGGGTGTTTATTAGAAGGAATGATGCTGAAGCTGAAACTTCAATACTTTGGCCACCTCATGCGAAGAGTTGACTCATTGGAAAAGACTCTGATGCTGGGAGGGATTGGGGGCAGGAGGAGCAGGGGACGACAGAGGATGAGATGGCTGGATGGCATCACGGACTCGATGGACATGAGTTTGATTGAACTCTGGGAGTGGGTGATGGACAGGGAGGCCTGGCTTGCTGTGATTCATGGGGTTGCAAAGAGTCGGACACGACTGAGCAAGTGAAATGAACTGAACTGAAGTTTGGTCTCGTGGTTTGTGTAAGCTTCTTATAGGATGAAATTTGTGCTGAGTTTTTGTTTGTTTGTTTTTCCTCTGATGGGCAAGGCTGAAGGGCATGGTAATCCCATTTGCTGATAACTGGGTTTGTATTTTTGTTTGTGTTTTAGATGTGGGGTTCTACATAGAGTGTTACTGGTGGTTGGGTGATGCCAGGTCTTGTATTGAAGTGGTTTCCTTTCTGTGAGTTCTCACTGTTTCATACTCCCTAGGGTTAGTTTTCTGGTAGTCTAGGGTCTTGGAGTCAGTGCTCCCACTCGAAAGGCTCAGGGCTTGATCTTTGGTCAGGAACAAAGATTTCACAAGTGGTTTTTTACGACATTAAGTGAGATTAAAACAAATATCCAAAAACGAGAAACCAAAGATGAGCCCCAGACAAATGGTAGTTATTAAATCAGGCAAATAATAATTAAAATAATGGAATATACATATACACATATCAAGCCATGAGTAAACTGAAAGCAGTCCAACAAAAATCAAGAACAGTAGATTGACCTGGCTAACCAAGTAAATCAAAAGTTATATTTACCAGTTACGAACAAAACTAACTAAAGCACAAACTGGAAAGCAAAACTAAAGCAAGGTGCCAAGTATGTAATAAAACAATGAAAACAAAACTAACAAATATGTTAAGAGGAAAGGAAAGAAAGAATATATATGCAATGTTAAATAGAGATAGATAAAGAAGATTTATATACATTAAAGATTAACTGCGAGGGGAAAAGAACAGTAGGAAAGGCAAACAAAGGAATAAATGTAGTAAAAATATAATAAGTTTTTTAAAAAGTTAAAATGATAAAAAAGAGAGAGGAAAAAAAAACAGAGGAAAAAAGAAAAAAGGAAAACACAGAACTGCAAAAGCCCCACATAGAGGCAGAGGTTTATAGCAACAATAAAAAGTATGACTGAATTTACACATATACATATACACCCATAAACAAAATCAAAACAGTCCAACAAAAATAAAGTACAACAAATTGACCCAGCAAACGAAACCAAAAATTATATCTACCAGAACAAAACTAACTAAAGCACAAACTGGAAAACAAAACTAAAGCAAGGTGCCAACTGGGGAATAAAGCAATGAAAATAAATCTAACAAATACGTTGAGAGGAAAGGAAAGATAGAAAGGAAACAAAGAATAGATATGCAAATTAAATAGAGGTAGGTAAAGAAGATTTATATACATTAAAGATCAAGTGCAAAGGGAAAAGAACAGGAGGAAAAGCCAACAAATGAATAAATGTAGAAAAATAATAATAGGCTTAAAAATTAAAACTAAAGAAAAAGAAAAAAAGGAAAACTCCACAGAACTGCAAAAGCCCAATATAGTGGCAGTGGTTTATAACAGCAATAAAAAATGAATCTGAGGTAAAAAAAAAATAGCTCAAGAACTGAATCAGATTTCATGGTGCCAATAACATCGACAACTAGAACAGAGGGGTAAAAAGGCGGGAAGGGGAATAGAAAAGAATCTACAGAGCAAGTCAATACATAAGGTTAATAAATGTTTTTCTTGAGTTATTGCTATCAGAGTCCTCTCCCTTACTGGGAGTCACAGTCCACCTCACCTCCCTATGATACCCTCCAACACTGTGCTATCTCTAGACCTGCTGTTGGGGCAGCTCAGATTCTAAACTGGTGCTTCTGTGTGTTCTTGCCTCCAGTGTCAACAGCTGTCAGTACTAGCATGTTTTCTTTTGTGGGAGCTCTCAATGATCTTTTATATATTCCACAGATACAGAGTCTGCCTAGTTGATTGTGTGGATTCAGTCTGCAGCTTGTAGAGCTGGTGGGAAGGTTTTGGGTCTTCTTCCTTAGCCACCCTGTCCCTGGGTTTCTATTGTGGTTTTATTTCCACCTCTGTATGAGGGTCTTCCACTGGGGTTTGCTCCTGAGGCTGCCCGGGAGGACTTGGGTTTGCCCCTGTGAGGTGTGGAGGTGGTGCAGCTGCTTGGGTTGCAGGGCTTCTGGCAGCACCAGGTACTCAGGGGAGTTGGTGGCTAGGGCAGCAGGAAATATAGTGCTCTAGAAGGGTATGGCAACCAGTACTGGCCAATACACTCCAGTATTCTTGCCTGGAGAACCTCCTTCCCTGACAGAGAAGCCTGGCAGGCCACAGTTTACAGGGTCACCTAAGAGTTGGATACTACCCAGGTGACCTTGCCCGCACAGACACAAGGCTTTTTATGCCTGTGGCAGCTCTGCCCCAATGAGAGTTGAGCGTGAAGGTAGTAGCGCAGCTGCTTGGCTCGTGGGGACCCTGGCAATGCCAAGTGTGCAGGGACACGGACTGCTTCCGCCACAGGAGTATGGCCCTATCAGAGTCTTTTTTTCAAGCATTTTTTAAGCTGGCAATCAAAAGGCCTTTTTGGCTAGCCTTTCTCTGTAGCTCCGCCCATTCAGGCACTTAGAAGGCTCCCTTGCTGCGGTCCTTCTCTGTTGTTTGTTGCATCACGCACATAGAGGGGCCCCCCTAGCTGGGGTTCTACTCTGTAGATCAGCGTGTCAGGCACTTAAAGGAGCAACCGGGTGGGGTCCTGCTCTGTAGTTCAGTGCATCAGGCATTTGATGGGCCAGCCTCTGTATTGTTCAGCTGCCAATGCTGGCCTGTGGAGAAAGAAAGGCTATAGTGATGGCTCCACCCCCTACATGTGACTCAGCAGTATCTCCTTGCTTCCATGGCTGCCTGGCTTTCCTCCACAGGCATTTCCCATCACAATCTCCTCCCTCACCTCCCCTCAATCGGTCTCTCTGCAGTCAACAGCAGCCCCTGCCCTGGGATCGCTCCACACTCGCCAAACTCCAGCTCCCAGGCGCTGCACCTTCCAGGGTACCCTTGCCCCTTTCCGGGGTATGTACGGCTGTGGCGAGGACTGTCTGATTCTCATTCCATTTAGGCTTCCATAGATCAGCTGTTTCACTGTCAGCCTTAAATGTTTCTCCTCTGACTCAGACAATTGCCCCTGTGGGGACTGGACGCCTGCTTCAGTTCCCCCACATGCCGAGGGCAAATCCAGTCCTGCTAACACTCCTGTTTTTCCCCCTAGTTCTTTCATTCTACAGAGTTTTGCATTGTTCCATATATTCTTTTCCTCTGGGCAGGTACTCCTGTCTGCTCTCAGCTGGTGTTCTGCATGCACTTCTGTGTCTAAAGGTGTATTTCTGAGGTATCCGTGGAGAGAGATGTACACCACGTCCACCTACTCCTCCGCCATCTTGTTCCCCAGGATTTATTTTTTACTGTAGTTTCTTGTCTTAGTCCTAACAGCTCCTTTTTAACATATTTTATAATCTCTTTTTTATCTCTTGTTTTATGAAATCAATGTCCTCTTTAAACATCAGCTTTGTCTAACGATTTTTTGTTTCCGGAAGTTAGTTTTCCTTCCAAATGTATTCATCTGCAATCTGCATGTTATTTTTTCAATTAAATATCTGACCTAAATAGCTGCATGTGTCCTTTGCTTTACATTATTTTTTGAATGTTTTAACTATATTAACAGACAACTGCCTGAGAATATTTTGGTGAGATCTCCTTGAGGTCCCTCCACTTTTGCTCTCTTTTTCCCTAATGTGTCCTCTGTTGCTTTCCCTAAGTACCATTCAAATCTTAACCTTCAACTTGAGCTGCAGGCTAAATATTTAACATTTCTATTCTCTTAGTTATTTCACTCCAAAGAAAACTATGCAGGGAGACGCTGGGAACAAGATACAGCTGTGGTTTGAACGTAAAGTTTCCATGCATTTTACTGGCATTTGTAAGCTTTTCCTCTAGTGATAAAGGGAGAGGGGACAGAGGAGAATAGTGAAATGGCCACTGATGCAGCACAGGAGAATGTAGGGAAAGAAAAAGATGCTTAATAGTGATCTAGGAAGTTTTGCTATAGTGATAGGTGATGAAACTACCTACTTTATCTCACCAATAATTTCAGTAAAAATATTACATTATTCTTGTATGCTCTTGAAATTGGAATACCTTTCATTTTTTGAATATGATGACATGCAGAAATAAGCCTTACGGCAAGAGCTGAACAGCTCATGGAAACCAGTTATAGAAAGGTTATTAAAAGATCACTCCACGTTATTTCTATGTTTAAACAGTTATTTTCAATTTAGTCTTTATCTTTTTTTTCAAAAGGGATTTGCATGGATCTGTATATAAAATCAGGGTTACATGAAAACATGAATGACAGCAGTTAGGAGATGATAAATGTACCTAGATATTTATCCTTGCTTGAAGTATATTCAAGAAATATATTTTAATGATACTTTAAAGTTTCATTTGATTGGTTGCTTTTATGGAGCAAAATTTTTAATGTTAAAAGGTAAGGGAATGTGCTGATGTCCTATAATTTATTTGAGTAGGTTTATAGCTTTGCAGGACTTCCTTGGTGGCTCAGACGGTAAAGCATCTTCCTACAATGTGAGAGACCCGGGTTCAATCCCTGGGTTGAGATCTTCTGGAGAAGGAAATGGCATCCCACTCCAGTTTCTTGCCTGGAAAATCCCATGGATGGAGGAACCCGGTAGGCAACAGTCCATGGTGTCGCAGAGAGTTGGACACAACTGAAGGACTTCACTTCACTATAGGCTTTGCAGGGGCTTCCCTAGTGGCTCTGATGGTAAAGAATCTGCCTACAATGTGGGAGACCTGGCTTGATTCTTGGGTCAAGAAGATTCCCTGGAGAAAGAAATGGCTACCCACTCCACTATTCTTGCCTGGAGAATTCCATGGACAGAGGAGCCTGGTGGGCTACAGTCCATGGGGTCGCAAAGAGTCAGATAGGAGTGAGTGACTAACACTTTCATTTTCTTAGCTTCCTAGATTGTATGGTTTTTGGCATACTTTTGCCAGTTGGTGACAGGATACTTCAATTATATTTCTGTCATTTTGAAAGGTATATAATCCCAACTTATAATAATGCTATTTTAAATGGAAAGTGAACGACTGATTGCAAATATTTCAGGGTAACTGTTAAAAAAATCATGTAAAAATATCTCAAGAAAATTACTCTAAGAAATGGTTCCTGGCATAACACTGAAGTCATTTATCCAAAATTGATGTCCTGTAATCTGAGATTACTTCAGGTGAATTCTATTAATCAGATGGTCAACGACATATCCTGAAAGAATGACCTTTTAGGTCAACCTGCTGTTTAGCTTGGGTTGTTTCTATGTTGCTAACTTCTGTATCACTCCTTGAATCATTTACTTTCTCCTGGATCTCACCTCTTAGAGATGAAAAATACTTTTAGAAATTAGATATTTAACAAAAAAGACAATAATTGAAAAAATTGTCAAAAAGATTGTTATATAAACAGTACAATTAAGATGTGATGAGAAATACATAAGTCTAAAAAGCATTTGTGCAATAAGTTTTATTAACTATTTTTAAACAATATATTTTATTTACTATTCAATATAATTAAATTATAAACTATAAACTATATTAAATGTGTCACTGACATCATATTACTCTATCTGCCTAGTATTAAATATCTACTTTTTACATTTCAATGACAACATTTGGGGTTATCTAGAAGTCCAAAATAATATGGCTGACTTAAGTAATCAGTGATATTAATACAATAAATGAATTTTTCTAATTAATTCTGGCACTAAAAAATAAGAATTCCCAAAGAGTATCTGTTTCTATAAAACTGGTAAAATGACCTTGAAATTCTTACTTGATATCTATGAAATTGTTAATTGACTCATACTTCTAAAGATGCAGATAGTAAGCTGTATGGCCAAATCACAGACCACCAAAATTTCTAGCAGGATTTAAAGGCAGTGCAGGTGAAGAGCATCTTAGGAAAAGGCCTGTCAGTGTCATCTGCCTGCTCTTAATATGCTTTCCCTTCTCAAACTTCTCCTCCACCCATTAAATTTATCATACTTCCTTCTCAGCCGTAAATCACCTCTATTCCATAATATTTGATATTATGATCTGCAAATGATAACCACTGACAGAGTCATTTTCTATTTGCCATTATGGTTTACAACACTCTGCTTGCATCCAGATGACTGGCCTACAGAAATCTTACCCTGGAACATTACAGTCCAGAACATCATCACATCATTCCCACTCTCCATATATTACAACTAATCAGGCTTCCATTATTAGAGTGAGATAATTTTTAAAATGAATGTTACTAAAAACACCATTTAGGCATTTGTGTGGTGAATATATCTGAGTATATCTAAAGAGTTCTAAGTAAATGATCTACTGTAGAAATCAATGGCTTTAAAAATAAGATGTACCTGTATTAGAACTGATGCCTATAGATTCAGTTATATTCCCATATTTAAACAAAATGTATGAGATTAGAATACTTGGTATAGCTTCGTATCCAATAAAAATCACAGGTGGATGGCTAATATTCCAGATTACCAAAATTATACATGTATTGACTATTAATATTACAGAAAATGCATCTTACTCTTGTCATGATGAGACAGAAGACCTAGAGGTTCTTATGTATACTGTCGGTTTTACAAATGAAAGAGAAAAGAAGATGTCATATGCTAATGGTTGTTTTTAACAATAAATCCCTATTCTGTGTTAAGATAACAAGTTGGTTTGAAATCCACTTCTCCCATAAAGAAGACTGCTGAGCAGTGCAAAAAGTCAGTTTGAGAATTTTTGTGTTCCAGAGTCTGGATATATATATATATATCTGTGCACAATATAATAACACATATTTTGAAAAAAGTTTTAAAAATGTGTAATAACATATTATTCCGTTTATAGATGCAGAACTAGAACTGTTCCATATTTGGTTGTGATATCAAAAGTACTTACTGTTGAACTCCATCTACATCCTCTGCTAGTATTTCAGTGATCTGGGCAACTGAAAGAAAATCTGGAGACAGAATCTTTTCATGTTCCTGGAATTCAGCATCTTTCTACCAAAAAAAAAATGGAATAATTATTTCAATCACATTTCACATATTAATCCTAATAATACCAAAATCTGTTCTTACTTTTGTCTACTGCTATCAGGAAAAAAAATTTAAGTAATGGTATCTCTTCTACAAAGCTGAATGGTTAGTCAATCTGTCTTCTGTGCATATTTAAAACTGGGTGATGGTTTTCAACTAACAAACATTTTTGAATATCTATATATTCCTCTTTGAACCTAGGGTACAAGAGGAGGCAAAGACAACAAAGACTTGTTACCCTCAAGAAGCTCAACATCTTATGGAAGGAATAAACCGAAGATGATTTTAAAACAAGAAAATAAAATTATAAGTGAACCATAATAAAGGTGTCATTCAGGACTTCCCTGATGGCACAGTGGATAGGAATCTGCCTGCCAATGTAGGGGATACAAGTTCGATCCCTGGTCCAAGAAGATTCCATATGCTGCAGAGCAACTAAGCCCATATCCCTCAGCTGACGCCTGCACGCTCTAGAGCCTGTGCTCCACAACAAGAGAAGCCACCACAATGAGAAGCCAGTGGCCACAACTAGAGAGTGGCCTGAGCTTGCAGCAACTAGAGAAAGCCCACAGGAAGCAACAAAGATCCAGTGCAGCCAAAAATAAGTAAATAGATTAAAATTTAAAAAATAGCTGTCATTCAGTCTAAAGGAAGGAAGGGACAAGGACAAAAACAGGACAAAGAAAGTCTAAAGAAAGGAATAGATTTTCGGAGAATGAACGTGGATAGTGCCGCAGGTGAATGAATCAGCAACACCAAGGTGATAAATGCAGGACAGTTGGGTACCAGTTCTGTGAGTATCAGTATTTCACAGTGGTGCCAAGCATACACACAGAGTACAAGTTGAACCCAAGTGGAAGGTGGGCATTGGGAAAATATCACAGGAGATCTTAAATAATTTAATAAATATTTACTAAGCAATTACAAGACACAAGATACTGCACAACTCACCATACATATTTTAGACCATGGCTATTGGAAGAATGACAGAAGAGTTTGTTCTTAATAAGCAGAAATGGACTCTGAAGTTTTTGAGCAGTGAAATGACAAAATAAAACTATGCTTCAATGAAGGGTAATCTGTAGCAGGGTGAAGGAAAGACAGGAACAGAGCAAGGATAAAAAGGAAGAGTTAAATGAAAAAATTATTAGAACAGTTCAGGAATGAAGCATTGGGTGCACTGGGCTCCTAGCAGTGTGCATGAAAATGGATAAGGATAAATGCCACATATATATGGGGGACTAAAAAGAGGGATGAATGAATGCAGAGTCTGAGTTTCTGAAATAGGTGACTAGAAGAAAAAGGTATTGAGACTCAGGGCCTCCAAAAGCAAATATGCCCCCATGCACGAACCAGACAAAAGAATACTCTCTGGGTAGAGGAAGTATTAAAAGATGTAAGGCTGACACAGCCCTGTACCCAAGTGCACCGCTTGTGAACAGAATAGTTCCACCTTCTGCTCAATTCTCAGCTGAGTCGTTTTGTACAGAGTACAATCCATAAAAACATACAAGGCTCTCTTATTGGGCTTCCCTGATGGCTCAGATGGTAAAGAATCTGCCTGCAATGCGGGAGATGTGGGTTTGATCCCTGGGAGGGAAGATCCCCCGAAGAAGAGAACCCACTCCAATATTCTTGCCAAAAGAATTCCATGGACACAGTCTATGGAGTCACAGAGAGTTGGACACGACTGAGCAACTGACACATAAACACTCTTATTACACCAAAAGAAATAAGAGATTTAGAAGATGATGCCTTTAAGAAGGCAAGATGATGAGTTTGGTTTCAGTGGTTGAATTTTAGGTGGAATATGAATAGCAAGAAATGTTTAGAGATTAATTAGAAATGCTAGAGTCACAAGGTCAATTTTACAGATATTGGTTTAGGAGTCACTGCAAGTATGAGAATGAATGAAACTGCCCAGAGCCAGAGCATAAAGTGAACTGTGAATGGAGGATGGAAATGGAGACTGAGAAAGAGGTAAGACACCAGGAGCTTCATGAAAATCAAAGATTATGAGATTTATACCAGTCAGAATGGCCATCATTAAACAGTCTACAAATAACAAATGCTGGAGACCATGTGGAGAAAAGGTAACTCAAACATGGTTGGTGGGAATGTAAATTGGTGTAACCATTATGTAAATAGTGGGGAGGTTACTCAAAAAATTAGAGTTGCCATGAGTGTATGCTCAGTTGTATCCAACTCTTTATAACCCCATGAACTGTAGCCCACTGGGCTCCTCTGTCCATGGAATTTTTCAGGCAAGAATACTGAAGTGGGTAACCATTCCTTTCTATGGGGAGACTTGCTGACCAAAGGAGCAAACTCATATACTCTATTCAGTTCAGTACAGTTGTGTCCAACTCTTTGCAACCCCATGAACTACAGCATGCCAGCCAGGCTTCCCTGTCCATCACCAACTCCTGAGGCTTGCTCAAACTCCTGTCCATTGAATCAGTGATGCCATCCAACAATCTCATCCTCTGTCGTCCCCTTCTCCTCCTGCCCTCAATCTTGCCCAGCATCAGGGTCTTTTCCAGTGAGTCAACTCTTTGCATCAGGTAGCCAAACTATTGGAGCTTCATCTTCAGCATCAGTCCTTCCAACAAATATTCAGGAATGACTTCCTTGAGGATTGACTGGTTTCATCTCCTTGCAGTCCAAGGGACTCTCAAGAGTCTTCTCCAACACCACACTTCAAAAGCATCCATTCTTCAGCACTCAGCTTTCTTTATGGTCCATCTCTCACATCCATATACGACTACTGGAAAAACCACAGCTTTGACTAGATGGACCTTTGTTGGCAAAGTAATGTCTCTGCTTTTTAATATGCTGTCTAGGTTGGTCATAACTTTTCTTTCGAGGAGTAAGCATCTTAATTTCATGGCTGTAGTCAACATCTGCAGTGAGTTTGGAGCCAAATAAAATGAAGTCTCTCACTGTTTCCATTGTTTCCCCATCTATTTGCCATGAAGTGATGGGACTGGATGCCATGATCTTAGTTTTTTGAATGTTGAGTTTTAAGCCAGCTTTTTCATTCTCCTCTTTCACTTTCATCAAGAGGCTCTTTAGTTTTTCTCTGCTTTCTGCCATAAGGGTGGCGTCATCTGCATATTTGAGGTTATTGATATTTCTCCTGACAGTCTTGATGCCAGCTTGTGCTTCATCCAGTAAGTCATTTTGCATGATGTACTCTGCATAGAAGTTAAATAAGCAGGGTGACAATATACAGCCTTGACTTACTCCTTTCCTAATCTGGAATCAGTCCATTGTTATATGTTCGACTTTAACTGTTGCTTCTTGACCTGTAGCTATGCATGGTGGTCTGGTATTACCATCTCTTGAAGAATTTTCCAGTTTGTCATGATTCACACAGTCAAAGGCTTTGGCATAGTCAATGAAGCAGAAGTAGATGTTTTTCTGGAATACTTTTGTTTTTTCTATGATCCAATGGATGTTGGCAATTTGATCTCTTGTTTCTCTGCCTTTTCTAAATCCAGCTTGTACATCTGGAAGTTCTCAATTCACACACTGTTGAAGCCTAGCATGGAGAATTTTGAGCATTACCTTGCTAGTATGTGAGATGAATGCACTGTGCAGTAGTTTGAACATTCTTTGGCATTGTCTTTCTTTGTGATTGGAATGAAAACTGACCTTTTCCAGTCCTGTGGCCACTGCTGAGCTTTCCAAATTTGCTGGCATACTGAATGCAGCACTTTCACAGCATCATCTTTTAGGACTTGAAAGAGCTCAACTGGAATTCCACCACCTCCACTAGCTTTGTTCCTAATTATGCTTCCTAAGGCCCACTTGACTCTGCATTCCAGGATGTCTGTCTCAAGGTGAGTGATCACACCATCATGGTATCTGGGCATGATGATCCTTTTTGTATAGCTCTGTGTATTCTTGCCACCTCTTCTTAACATCTTCTGCTTCTGTTACGTCCATACTGTTTGTCCTTTATTGTGCCCATCTTTGCAAGAAATGTTCCCTTTGTATCTCTAATTTTCTTAAAGAGATCTCTAGTCTTTCCCATTCTATTGTTTTCCTCTCTTTCTTTGCACTGATCACTGAGGAGGGCTTTCTTATCTCTCCCTGCTATTCTTTGGAACTCTGCATTCAGATGGATATACCTTTTCTTTTCTCCTTTGCCTTTCGCTTCTCTTCCCAGCTATTTGTAAGGCCTTCTCAGACAACCATTTTGCCCTTTTGCATTTATTTTTCTTTGGGATTATCTTGATCACAGCCTCCTGTACAATGTTATGAACCTCTGTCCACAGTTCTTCAGGCACTGTCTATCAGATCTAATCCTTTGAATCTATTTGCCACTTTCAGTGTATAATCATAAGGGAGTTGATCTAGGTCATACCTGAATGGTCTAGTGGTTTTCCCTACTTTCTTCAATTTAAGTTTGAATTTTGTAATAAAGAGTTCATGATATGAGCCAGAGTCAGCTCCTAGTCTTGTGTTTGCTGACTATATAGAGCTTCTCCATCTTTGGGTGCAAAGATTATAATCAATCTGATTTCAGTATTGACCATCTGGTGATGTCCATATGTAGAGTCATCCATTACTCAGCCATTAAAAAAAAATGAAATTATTCCATTTGCAGCAACAGGGATAGATCTAGAGATTATCATCCTAAGTTAAGAAAGTCGGAAAGACAAATATCCTATGAAACCACTTACATGTGGAATCTAAAATATGACACAATCAATATATCTATGAAACAAAAAGTCTCACAGATACAGATAACAGACTTGTGGTTACCAAACAGGAGGAGAGGTTGGGAGGGAAGGATTGGGAGTTTGGGATTAGCAGAGGCAAACTATTATATTTAGAATGAATAAAAAATAATATCCTACTGTGTAGCACAGAGAACTATATTCAGTATCCTGTGACAAAACATAATAGAAAAGAATGTTAAAAATAATATATACAAGTATAAGGAGTCACTTCTCTGCACAAAAGAAATCAACATATTGTAAATCAACTATGTGCTGTGCTGTTCTCAGCACTCAGTTGTGTCCGACTCTTTGTAACCCCATGGAGTGTAGCCCGCCAGGCTTCTCTGTTCATGGGGATTCTCCAGGCAAGAATACTGGACTGAGTTGCCATGCCCTCCTCCAGGGGATTTTCCCAACCCAGGGATAGAACCCAGGTCTCCTATATCACAGGTGGGTTCTTTACCATCTGAGCCACCAGGGAAGCCCAACTAAACTTTAAAATTTTTAAAATAAATAAATCTTTAAAAAGTATTGTGAGATTTGGGTGAGAGTGGGGCAAATATTTTTAATTCAACAGTTATTTATCCTCCTTCCATGTCAATGAACTCCAATAAATAAGAACAGCAAGAAACTTTTTGCTATAGTTAATAAGATTACATCCCAAATTTTCTTTATCCTTTTTCAAGAATAGAAAACTGCAAAGCTAACACTCACTGGAAATAATAATCAGTTTAATGTTTATAATTTAATATTAGGTTATTATATTTTTATTTTAAAAAATCTAATTGAAAAGTAAAATATGCTATTTTATTAACTATCTTTATTTAGTATAGAGTCAGCAAACTAACCTAAACTAGGTCATCCATTTGATTATAAATTCAAGAAGAAAAAATATTTTAGTACCTAATATAATACTTTGTACCTAGTAGGCACTCAGATGCTTATAAATTGAATTAAATGCATGCAGTGTTTAGACAGGATAGTATTTTAGTTCATAATATATTGTATATATTTGTTTAAATATTTGTTAGTTACATGCATTTTTTATTATTAGCATTAAACTATAAGTATTACTGTACTATCAGTTCAACTAGGTTGTAAATTCCTCAGGGACAGTCATTCAATATTTTATTTCTTTTGAGAATTCTGAAGTTTCTAGTTAGATCAACAAAGGTTGTTAATTAACCTGTGTCTGAATTCATCTTCATCCTGTGATGACATTGTTAGATGATGGAACATGATGAAAAGCCGTATGTAGATTTGGAAATATCATGATGCCTTTAATATATTGATGAATTCTGTGACTTAACAGCAAGACTTTTGAACCTAAAATTGGATTCATGTTAAAACATCTTTTGATATATTTTAATACAAACACAATTGTTATCATTATTAAAAATGAATAAAGATATACATGAAAGATATACACACATTCAGATCAATTGTCTCAGACTTCAAAATTTTTTAGGAGAAAATAGGTCACACAAGAACTGCAAAAAACAGTATAATCTTAATCTTTCATACAATAATAATTCTAGCTAAGGAATCTAATACCAGTGCCTTGTTCTTCTACTAAAACTTGATAGATTAAGATAATCATTTTGTAGGAGGGTTTGCCTCTGTTTTTTTGTTTTCTTTTGTTTTAAATTGAATTCCTGGACCATTTTAAATGAGAGCTTTTCTTCTGTTTGTTTATACACTGCCATGCACTAGAAAGGATGTAAGATGGTTAAATATCTTTAATCTTTCAATACATACATTCTCATTTGTAAAAATTAAAGATACAATGGAAAATTCATGAATAGGCTAATAAAAATGTAAATATGTAATTATCACTTTCTCTGTAAAATTACATCTCTGACTAGGAAAATATGTGAGCTAAACTGCACTGTAACTCATTTTATTCCACCACCTGGTGGATTTTAGCTGTTATTCCAGAAGCATTAAAATTGTAAGCTGCTATTTTTTGTCAGATAATCTTTTCTGTGAATTTTTTCTCTAATGTCATCTAAACTTTTCACATTTGAACATAACGTCTTTCTTCTAGAATTTAATCTTTTGGGCGCATCTTTGTTTCTATCACTGATATGTCTTAAAAGATTCTTAAAAAATGTTCACTTAAGAAATATATAGCACAGTTCACCAAAGATGCCTAAGAGGGGTTTCATAGCCTTAGAGAACATAGAGTGGTCTACCATTTCCACACTCTGAAAGGCTTTCTTCAAGATTGAAAAGAAATGAACTAAGAAGCAGCTCTGTGTTCAGCCATGTTGGAGCTGAGGCAAAAAGGAAAGAACAGTAATAATGATGCTGTCTTTACTTGGAATTTAAATCCATTATGGATTTTTGCATTTATTTTAATTTTTTTAAATATTGCATTAAATTTTTTCTCTTGACTACGGAATTTTTTAGCATCCCTTAAATTCTGTACCCAAGGAGGGTGCCTCACTCTCATCACTATAGTGCTGGACACCATAAAGAGCCAATTTAAGAAAAAAAAAAAAAAGTAGATGAAAGAAGGGTAAGTAAAAGCAAGAGCTAGTTCCTTAAAATAATGAACAAAATAGACAAATTTTGGGCAAAGCTGGTTAAAGAAGAAATAAATATATGCCACATTAAATGAATTCATTTGAAAATTACAAGGTAATGGGTCATTTTCTAGGAATATACGTTATAAATTTGACCAAGGGTAAAGGAAAAAATGGACCTGACAAACATGAACTAAACTAGAAGTCTACTTTTTAAAAGGTCACACGTCCAGACAGTTTTACACTTGAAGTTCTACTAAACAACCAGAACACATAAATTCTGTTAGTCTAATGATTGCAGATTGTAGATATTCATTTTTAGAGACCAGCATTATCTGTATACAAAAACCTGAACTAGCACGGAAAGTTGAGTAAAGTCAAAATCATTAATGAACTCAGATGCAAAAATTCTACTTTAAAATATCTTAAGGGTCTCCCTGGTTGTCCAGTGGCTAAGAATCTGCCTGCCAATGCAGCGGAAATGGGTTCGATCACTGATTCACTGATACACGCTGTGAGGCAACTAAACCCATGCATCACAACTTCTGAAGCTGGCAAGCCCTATAACCTGTGGAACAACAGCAAGAAAAGGCACCACAATGAAAAGCCCATGTACAGCAACTATTACAGAAAAGTAGTCTCCACTCACCACAACTAGAGAAAGACTGAGCACAGCAATGGAGACCCAGCATAACCAAAATAAATAAATACATAAAATTTTAAAAATATTTTTTAAAAGTGACGTCTTTGAATGTTGAATCCAGCATTGTACTAAAATAATAAGAAGCTATCATTATGACAAGATAAGGTTAATTTCATAAATGCAAGGATAAATGATGGTTAACAAGTCTCATGTACTTTTTAAGTCAAATTAAAAGATAAAATTATGGTTATATAAGTAAATAATAAATAGGCATTTGTGAGAATTCAGCAGCAAAACTCTCAGTAAAATATGAATTAAAAAAAGCTAATTTATAGTGAATGAAACTGGCATGATGGTTCACACTAGAACAAAATTAGATCCCCATTTCAAATATACATCTATCAAAAATTAATTTTAGCTGTGTTAGATACATAACTTTAGTAAAAGAAAACTTTAAATATCAGGAAAAGATTGAAGATAATTTGTGCAACCTGAAAGTGAGGATGGAGTAGGGAGAAGCAGGAAATAGATAGGAATAAGATAGGAAATTGAAAGACTTAATAAGATGAAGGACTTATTAAACTTAATAGTAAGATGAAAGACTTACTAGAAGACCAAACATCTGTGAATACCTCCACACCCACTATCAGTATTTTCAGAGGTTCTAAGTGTTTGATAAATGATGCTATATATTCACTTCATTGGAAGCACTGATGCTAAATCTGAAACCCCAATACTTGGGCTACCTGACGTGAAGAACTAACTCATTCAAAGACCCTGATGCTGGGAAAGATTGAAGGCAGGAGGAGAAGGGGACAACAGAGGATGAGAGGGTTGGATGGCATCACCGACTCAATGGACATGAGTTTGAGTAAACTCTGGGAATTGGTGATGGACAGTGAGGACTGGTGTGCTGCAGTCCATGGGGTCAAAAAGAGTCAGACATGACTGAGCGACTGAACTGAACTGAACTGACTGAGTAATGTTTTCTCAACAATATTTTGAGCAACTTTTTGGCATCCTGTCCATTGTCCTATACTATCTATATCATGTGGTGTGAATGGCTTCAATAAATCCCTCTTGAATGATATTCCAGTTGTAGGAACCTGATCATCTTGGTACTCAAGTTGAGCCCCAAGTGTTTCTCTCCAACCTGCCAATAATGAGATGGGGCTGTTTTCAAAGCCCGGGCATGTGTGCCAAGTTACTTCTGTCACGTTCGACTCTGTGAGACCCCATTGACTGTAGCCTGCAAGGCTCCTCTGTCCATGGGATTTTCCACACAAGAATACTGGAGTGGGTGGCCATGTCCTCCTCAAGGAGATCTTCCTGACCCAAGGATTGACCCGTGTCTCCCACATTACAGGCGGATTCTTTACCACTGAGCCAACTGGGAAACAATCATTTACTTTTTACTTCTCTGATGTGAGTTGAAGTATGCTGCTCCTGCTGCTGCTGCTGCTAAGTCACTTCAGTCGTGTCTGACTCTGTGCAACCCCATAGACAGCAGCCCAAGAACACTGGAGTGGGTTGCCATGTCCTTCTCCAATGCAGGAAGGTGAAAAGTGAAAGTGAAGCCACTCAATCGTGTCCAACTCTTTGCGACCCCATGGACTGCAGCCTACCAGGCTCCTCCTCCATCGGATTTTCCAGGCAAGAGTACTGGAGTGGGTTGCCATTGCCTTCTCCAGAGTTGAAGTATAGTCCCTTTTAATTATAGTATTAATACCTAAATGATTACATGTCCCAAACAGTATTTTTGAAGATATTAAGAAAGTCAGTTTATGAACTGAATTTACACCCTCACGTACAAATTAACTTATAAGCATTTATAAACTCCTTTCACTTACAAATCTTTAGGTAGCAAATATTTATTTTCAGATTGTCATCATTTCTCTGGTTTTCTGTATTTAAATGTTTCTCTCCCAAAACTTTAGCCTTACGCAAGAGGCATTTATTCCCATGTTACTAATGAAACTATACTATTAAATGCAGAAAGTTGGCAAGAAAGTTTATGTAATGTTACATAAAAATATTTTTCTGGAGTCATATCTCATGTCTGCTTGTTCAAGGTTATCTTATAGAGTTCGATCTATGATAATTATTATACCTGGCATACCTCAAACCCTCTATAATTCCAATTAGTTGTCAAATTTTATTGAGTGCCTATTATATGATTGGGACAACTGGTTGTTTTAATTTTAGGTACTGACAACAAACAACAAGTGGGAAACCTCAGACTATTGAAAGTGTACGCTTTATTTCCAACAAACTTGGCAAAAAGAAGTATTTCACTACTGTTTGGCTCAGATGACTGAATGGTCCACTGGCTAGTCAATTTGGGTACAAATTATTGAGAAATAATACTATAATGCTAGGTTTCTAGGGATCAACTCTGGAAAGAATCTCACTTTACAAGAACCTTTCAATACCTAACTGAAAAGAAGTAGCCTCATGAATAGAGACACCAAGAGAGATTTTTGCTATCTTTTCCATCTAACCCCTGAAACCCACAGCGGGCACAAATGGGTGGCTGCTGCTGCTAAGTCACTTCAGTTGTGTCTGACTCTGTGCGACCCCATAGACGGCAGCCCACCAGGCTCCCCTGTCCAGGCAAGAACACTGGAGTGGGTTGCCATTTCCTTCTCCAATGCATTAAAGTGAAAAGTGATGTCGCTTAGTTGTGTCCAACTCCTAGCGACCCCAAGGACTGCAGACTACAAGACTCCATGGGATTTACCAGGCAAGAGTACTGGAGTGGGTTGCCCATTGCCTTCTCTAGGCAAGAGTACTGGAGTTGGGTAATGGGTGGCAGGCAGGACTTACTCTAATGAATGACACAACACTAAGGATCAACTGTCTTCTCCATGAACTACAGGAACTCTGGTTTTAAAATGAAGTCTCCAAGATGCAGACTGTTAATCTTAGCAAACGAACAGTTAAGTGAGTCCAAATTCCAACTTTACTTTTTCAGTTTGTTACGAACTAAAAGACTAAGCATATCCCAAAATGACTGCCATGAGGAATACCTGCTGCTCCTCCAAGAAGTTAAACAAAAGAGCTCAATGACTGTGGTAAGATGGCAGATAATCACCTAAGGTCTGTAACTGGTTCATTAGTTTCACTTATCCTTTATAAAAAGTGATTCCCCCTCACCCTGGAGCACGGTTGTTTTTTTTTTGTTTGTTTTTTGTTTTGTATCTTAAAAAAAAATTAAGGGGTATTTTCTTTTTTGAAGTGCAGGTTCATTAATTCCAAATTATCAGTTACTTATAAAGGATATTTCTATTATTGTTACATGGATAAGTACTGGGTATATTCTCACAAGAAAGTTTTTGTATATATTTATATACCATGATTTAATTGGAAAATTTCCTATGCCACATTTGAAACTGTATTACTTACATTACAGATCACAAGGGAGTAACTGGCTTAGTAACCAGTTTATCACATTAAAATGTATTTTTAATGTATGCTAATTTCAAAAGGTTCATAGAAGAGTCAGCAGCTTTAGTGGTCTGCATACAGTATTGGGAAGAACCTGTTGGGAATAACTTGCGTATCTCTGGGCAAGGCACTGTATCACTGGCTCTGTTTATCCTCATTTATAAAACTGCAGCTCATACACATCTTCTGTACAAAAAAAAAACCAAATAAATGCTATTTAGACTAATAAGTGAGTTCAACCCAGCAATGTTAATTATAACATTATTATTCACCTTCAGAGTCCTAAAAAAGCTGAAGAAAAAACTTCTTAGAATAACATGATTGACTCAGTATGTGAAGATTTAAACATTTCTTAGTAGTATCTGGCAAATATTTTTAATTAAAATCTCAGGATACAAAGCTTCTGAGTAATCCCAGTTACTTAGAACCCATTTATTATTGAGAATTAGTGCTGGGAGGGGCCGGAGAAGAAATCTTTTATTTCGCACAGGAAATCACTGGAGGCCTAAGAATGTTAAATTCTTTTCCTAAAGACAAGGTGCTAATGAGCAACTCAGCCATAACCGGAAGGTTGATTTTCTAGGCGTTCCTCCTTTGTCCGATCTATCAACTATTTACTTATTTAGAGAAACAGTAAAATAATACGAGAAACACTGGCCTTCAAATATTCATCAATCCACTATCAATGAAGAGTAATTATTCCATGACATCTTTTGAGCAACAGAACTGTGATATCTGAGAAATAGGAGTCATTTACAAAGGAGACGCGCTCACTTATATTTTCCAAAATTCCCTTTTAAGTAGAGAATCCTGGGAAGAGCGCGTATTTGTGAGGCCTTTTGGGCAAAGAACCGTCCAATGGAGGGGTTTTTAGTTTACACTCGGGGGCACGGAGGGGCGGCGGTCGACAGGGCAAGGGGAGCGCGGGTCGGTGGCTTGGGGAGCCCCCTTCACTCCCTGAGAGCCGGCGCCGCCTGGGCGTCGCACCCACTCGGGGCCGAGCACCCAACTCGGGCATGGGGCGCCTCCGAGGGAACAGCCTCGGCCCGCGGGAGAGGTCGGGGGCTCGGGGGTCGCGGGTACCGGGCAGAGACTGCGTACCTCCGACTCGGGTGTGGTTCCCGCCGAAGTCATTCCCGCGGGAGTCGTTCCCCCTGGTGTCCCCACAAACGTCGCCATGATCCCGCCTCAGCCCTGCGGCCCCTCGTCGCCTAGGCAACCGGGGAGGGGGCGGGGCCGGGGTCAATGGGCTGGGGAACTGAGGCCACGCTTAGCCGCTTCCGGTCCCGAGCCCCATGCCCACCCGGGAATTGGTCAGGACCAGGCTTGTAGGAACGGAGAGCAGGCCCTACCGCTGCGGGGCGCTGTGCCCGGAAAGCCTATGGCAGGGCTTTGAGTAACTGAATCGAGATAGACTTTCCTTTTAGCAAGAGTGAAAAAAGGAAAAGAATAAAAGCAGTTGAAACGAACTAGTAAACGGGCAAGTGGGGCTTCCCTGGTGATTCAGTGGGGATAGAGTCCATGGGGTCGCAAGAGTCAGACACGACTTAGCGACTAAACTACTACCACCAAACGTGGGTGTGTAATACTAATACATGGCAAGCCTGTCCATTTTTCCCAGGCAAGAATACTGGATCTCCTTTCTCCAGGAGATCCTCCCGACTCAGGGATCAAACCCACGTCTCCTGCATTGCAGACGGATTTTTATTGACTGAACCACCAGGGAAGCCCCCCGTAAATATTAAAGTGAGGTATATTATTGAAATTAATATTTTACATGAAAAAAGTAATTTTAAAATATTAGGATATTATTGTTATGTTTAGAAGGAAAAACAACCTTAATTTTTTTGGAGATAACATGCTGATAGATTTAGTGATGGTGAAGGGATAAAATGTCCACGATTTACTCCAAAATAAGGGAGGCAGATGGATAATGAGTGGAGGTACAGTAGAGGAATCAAGATTGGGGAGGAGGGACATGGTCATTATACTATTATTTCTACTTATAGTTTGATTTTTTTCCATAATAAAAATGTTGAAAAACAATATTTTTAGTATTTGTATGGCTTCCCTGGTAGCTCAGCTGGTAAAGAATCCACCTGCAATGCAGGAGACCCCTGTTCACTTCCTGGGTCCGGAAGATCGCTGGAGAAGGGATAGGCTATCCACTCCAGTATTCTTGCGGTTACCTGGTGGCTCAGCTGGTAAAGAATCCACCTGCAATGTGGGAGACCTGGATTCGATTCCTGGGTTGGGAAGATTCCATCCAGACAGAACGGCTACCCACTCCAGTATTCTGGCCTGGAGAATTTAATGGAATGGAAAATCCCATGGACGGAGGAGCCTGGTAGGCTGCAGTCCATGGGGTTGTGAAGAGTCAGACACGACTGAGTGACTTCACTTTCACTTTGCATTTTCTTGCACTGGAGAAGGAAATGGCAACCCACTCCAGTGTTCTTGCCTGGAGAATCCCAAGGACGGGGGAGCCTGGTAGGCTGCCATTTCTGGGGTCGCACAGAGTCGGACACAACTGAGGTGACTTAGCAGCAGCAGCAGCAGCAGCAGCAGCAGTACTCTTGCCTACTTCACTTTCACTTTTCACTTTCATGCATTGGAGAAGGAAATGGCAACCCACTCCAGTGTTCTTGTCTGGAGAATCCCAAGGACAGAGGAGCCTGGTGGGCTGCCGTCTATGGGGTCACACAGAGTTGGACACAACTGAAGTGAATTAGCAGCAGTAGCAGCAGCATACAGTCCATGCCGTCACAAAGAGTCTGACAGGTATGAGCAACTTTCATGTGAGTGTTCCTCTCTGAACAATAGTATGTACTTCGATAATGAAATGTGTTTTACTTTTATTAACTTCCATGGGGGTTGCTATGCAGGAAACTTACTGCAAATATCAGACATTAAAATGCTTCACTTTCCTCCTCTGTCAAATGAGATAATGACAGTGTCGGCCTTATTGCATTATTGTGAGGATTTAGCATGTTAATATATGGGAATATTTAGGACAGTATCCTGCAACAGTAGTTCTGTATTATTAGGATTAGTATTAGTTTGTACTTTTCTCTTTACTCCATCCTGTACAACCATTGCCAAAATAATACTTCCTTCATGGACCTCTTCTTATATTTGACCCCTGCCTTTAAGACCAGTTTGGCAATAAGGAGTTCATGATCTGAGCCACAGTCAGCTCCTGGTCGTTTTTTTTTTGTTGACTGTATAGAGCTTCTCCATTATTGGCTGCAAAGAATATAATCAATCTGATTTTGGTGTTGACCACCTGGTGATGTCCATGTGTAGAGTCTTCTCTTGTGTTGTTGCCAGAGGGTGTTTGCTAATACGAGTGCATTTTCTTGGCAAAACTCTATTAGACTTTGCCCTGTTCATTCCGTATTCCAAGGTCAAATTTACCTGTTACTCCAGGTGTTTCTTGACTTCCTACATTTGCATTCCAGTCCCCTATAATGAAAAGGACATCTTTTTTGGGCGTTAGTTCTAAAAGGTCTTGTAGGTCTTCATAGAACCGTTCAACTTCAGCTTCTTCAGTGTTACTGATTGGGGCATAGACTTGGATTACTGTGATACTGAATGGTTGGAAACGAACAGAGATCATTCTGTCGTTTTTAAGACTGCATCCTAGAACTGCATTTCAGATTCTTTGTTGACCGTGATGGCTACTCCATTTCTTCTAAGGGATTCCTGCCCACAGTAGTAGATATAATGGTCATCTGAGTTAAATTCACCCATTCCAGTCCAATTTAGTTCGCTGATTTATAGAATGTTGACATTCACTCTTCCCATCTCTTGTTTGACCACTTCCAATTTGCCTTGATTCATGGACCTGACATTCCAGGTTCCTATGCAATATTGCTCTTTACAGCATTGGACCTTGCTTCTATCACCAGTCCCATCCACAACTGGGTATTGTTTTTGCTTTGGCTCCATCCCTTCATTCTTTCTGGAATTATTTCTCCACTGATCTCCAGTAGCATATTGGGCACCTACTGACCTGGGGAGTTCCTCTTTCAGTATCCTATCATTTTGCCTTTTCATACTGTTTGTGGGGTTCTCAAGGCAAAAATACCAAAGTGGTTTGCCATTCCCTTCTCCAACGGACCACATTCTGTCAGACCTCTCCACCATGACCCGCGTGTCTTGGGTGGCCCCATGGGCATGGCTTAGTTTCATTGAGTTAGACAAGGCTGTGGTCCTAGTGTGATTAGATTGACTAGTTTTCTGTGTTTATGGTTTCAGTTTGTCGGCCCTCTGATGCCCTCTCGCAACACCTACTGTCTTATTTGGGTTCCTTTTTCCTTGGAGGTGGGGTATCTCTTCACAGCTATTGCAGCAAAGCACAGCTGCTGCTCCTGAACTTGGACAAGGGGTATCTCCTCACCACCGTCCCTTATTGCCAAATTCAGGCTTCAACTGAATAAAGTAGGGAAAACCACTAGACCATTCAGGTATGACCTAAATCAAATCCCTTATGATTTACAGTGGAAGTGAGAAATAGATTTAAGGGACTAGATCTGATAAGTAGAGTGCCTAATGAACTATGGAATGAGGTTCTTGACATTGTGCAGGAGACAGGGATCAAGACCATCCCCATGGAAAAGAAATGCAAAAAAGCAAAATGGCTGTCTGAGGAGGCCTTACAAATAGCTGTGAAAAGAAGAGATGTGAAAAGCAAAGGACAAAAGGAAAGATATAAGCATCTGAATGCAGAGTTCCAAAGAATAGCAAGAAGAGATAAGAAAGCCGTCGTCAGCGATCAATGCAAAGAAATAGAGGAAAACAACAGAATGGGAAAGACTAAAGATCTCTTCAAGAAAATTAGAGATACCAAGGGAACATTTCACGCAAAGATGGGCTCGATAAAGGACAGAAATGGTATAGACCTAACAGAAGCAGAAGATATTAAGAAGCAGTGGCAAGAATACACAGAAGAACTGTACAGAAAAGATCTTCAAGACCAAGATAATCATGATGGTGTGATCACTCATCTAGAGCCAGACATCCTGGAATGTGAAGTCAAGTGGGCCTTAGAAAGCATCACTATGAAAAAAGCTAGTGGCTATTTCAAATCCTGAGAGAGGATGCTGTGAAATTGGTGCACTCAATATGCCAGCAAATTTGGAAAACTCCAAATTTGGCAGTGGCCACAGGACTGGAAAAGGTCAGTTTTCATTCCAATCCCAAAGAAAGCCAATGCCAAAGAATGCTCAAACTACCACACAGTTCCACTCATCTCATACCTTAGTAAAGTAATCCTCAAAATTCTCCAAGCCAGGCTTTAGCAACACGTGAATCGTAAACTTCCAGATGTTCAAGCTGGTTTTAGAAAAGGCAGAGGAACTAGAGATCAAACTGCCAACATCCGCTGGATCATCAAAAAAGCAAGAGTTCCAGAAAAACATCTATTTCTGCTTTATTGACTATGCCAAAGCCTTTGACTGTATGGATCACAATAAACTGTGGAAAATTCTGAAAGAGATGGGACTGCTAGACCACCTGACCTGCCTCTTGAGGAATCTGTATGCAGGTCAGGAAGCAGTAGTTAGAACTGGGCATGGAACAACAGACTGGTTCCAAATAGGAAAAGGAGTATGTCAAGGCTGTATTTGTAACCCTGCTTATTTAACTTCTATGCAGAGTACATCATGAGAAGCACTGGGCTGGAAGAAGCACAGGCTGGAATCAAGATGCTGGGAGAAATATCAATAACCTCAGATATGCAGATGACACCACCCTTATGGCAGAAAGTGGAGAGGAGCTAAAAAGCCTCTTGGTGAAAGTGAAAGTGGAGAGTGAAAAAGTTGGCTTAAAGCTCAACATTCATAAAACTAAGATCATGGCATCTGGTCCCATCACTTCATGAGAAATAGATGGGGTAACAGTGGAAACAGTGTCAGACTTTATTTTTTGGGGTGGGGGGGCTCCAAAATCACTGCAGATAGTGATTGCAGGCATGAAATTAAATGACGCTTACTCCTTGGGAGGAAAGTTATGACCAACCTAGATAGTATGTTGAAAAGCAGAGATATTACTTTGCCAACTAAGGTCTGTCTAGTCAAGGCTATGGTTTTTCCAGTGGTCATGTATGGATGTGAAAGTTGGACTATAAAGAAAGCTGAGTGCCAAAGAATTGATGCTTTTGAACTGTGGTGTTGGAGAAGACTCTTGAGAGTCCCTTGGACTGCAAGGAGATCCAGCCAGTCCATCCTGAAGGAGATCAGTCCTGTGTGTTCACTGGAAGGACTGAGGCTGAAGCTGCAACTCCAATACTTTGGCCACCTCATGCAAAGAGTTGACTCATTGGAAAAAACCCTGATGCTGGGAGGGATTGGGGGCAGGAGGAGAAGGGGACGACAGAGGATGAGATGGCTGGATGGCATCACGGACTCGATGGACATGAGTTTGAGTGAACTCCGGGAGTTGGTGGTGGGCAGGGAGGCCTGGCGTGCTGTGATTCATGGGGTTGCAAAGAGTCGGACACGACTGAGTGACTGAACTGAACTGAACTGAACTGATCTGAAATTCTACCGATGACAGGAGGGTTACCTCCAGTGTGGGTGGTGGGGTGAGGTGGGGTGGGGGGCGGTGGGGAGGGGATTGTTTTGTAGTAATTTGTATTTTACTGTATTTAATGTTGTAATATATTAGAGAAGTCAGTTTCGAGGAGCTAATTTAATAATATGGGGCACTTTTTTTTTTTTTGCCGTGGTAAGGAATGGTGTTGAAAACCCATTAGCCTGAAGGTTACTTTTAATTTGCACAAGTTGGAGCTGATTTTAACTTCTCACTTCTTTTGTAGGGAGGTGCCAACAGGAAAGACAAATCTCAGTAGTTGATATGCTTTCTTACATGGAAAGGTCAGTTATATCTTCCTTCTCAAGTCTCTTTGGAAGATAAAGGCTTCTAACTAAAGCCTGCAAAATTCCATTTGTTATCTTAGTTTATTGTTTTAGGGCTAGCAGGGAAAAGGAAACATATGGGTCTTGTAGTTTACAATTATTTTTTTAAACGACCTCTGACTTTAAGCACATCACAGTGAAATACGGGATAGCTTGATAGTATTTTTTGCCCAATTGGATTGGCCCTCATTCTAATGAAAGTACTCCAGTCTACATGCTGATAAACCTATGAGCAGCAGGTTTTACAAGTGGAATCAAATTTTTTTGAAGAGGGATATTTTTATAATTTTTATCAGTTGAGGCCTTGTTTGTGTTACTCCCTCAGCCATGTCTGACTCTGTGCAAACCCAAGGACTGTAGCCCGCCAGGCTTCTCTGTCCATGGGATTTTCCAGGCAAGAATATTGGAGTGGGTAGCCATTCCCTTCTCCAGGGGATCTTCTCGACCCAGGGATTGAACCCAAGTCTACTGCATTGCAGGTAGATTCTTTACTGTGTGAGCCACCAGGGAAGCCCTAATTGAGCCTTTAATGTTTAAAATAATACCAGGACTTCCCTGGTGATCCAGAGGCTAAGATTCCACGCTCTTAAATCAGGGGGCCTGGGTTTGATCCCTGGTCAAGGTCTAGATCCCAGATGCTGAAACTAAGAGTTTGAGTACCACAACTGAAAGATCACTCAGGCTGCAAGTAAGATTCAATGGAGTAAAATAAGATAAATAAATACATATTTTTTTTAAAAAAATTAAACATTTAGGAAAGGGCTAGATAATTTTTTATTGGGTATTGATGGTCTGCTGCTGCTGCTAAGTCGAATCAGTCGTGTCCGACTCTGTGCGACCCCATAGACGGCAGCCCACCAGGCTCCCCTCGTCCCTGGGATTCTCCAGGCAAGAACACTGGAGTGGGTTGCCATTGCCTTCTCCAACGTATGATTGTGAAAAGTGAAAGTGAAGTCGCTCAGTTGTGTCTGACTCTTAGCAACCCCATGGACCGCAGCCTACCAGGCTCCTCCGTCCATGGGGTTTCCCAGGCAAGAGTACTGGAGTGGGGTGCCATTGCCTTCTCTGATTGATGGTCTAGTGTAGCAATATAATACAATGAGAACTGATGGTGAGATTTCCACTGTCTTCTTAGAGTCAGGAACTATTTTCACTCCACTCCTCATGATTTATGTGTTACTGGTTCATTTTAAGTATAAGAGAAGTTCTTCAACAATAAATGAAATGATGATACTAATGAGATTAATGACATATTAGTAGTTCCAACACTGTCATTCCTGAGGTCTTGAATCTTTTAAGTGACACCCATGATAGTCTTAAGAGGATCAGGCTGGAAAAACTACAGTTTGTTCTTGAAATAGTACTGAGAGACCACAAAGTTGCAGACATGGAATTTAGATAACACACTGTATTTTAGCCTTGAGATACACTGAATTGTTAGATGTAGAAAGAAAAGCTATAAAAATCATTTTATTTTGTAAATCATTACCTTCACTCTTTGTTACATATTTAACATTTAGCAAAGAAAGTATTCCAGTAGCTAATCAATTCTGAAATATATTTCATTTTCTAAATCTTTACCTACTTCTCAAATCTGGTCTTCTCATTTCAGTTAAGTGCCTTAATCTGTTCAAGTCATATGGGAGAACATTTTAAAGTCTTACCTTAACAAAGTGCTTATAGAAAATGGGATAGTAAACCTACTGTAGTAGAATCTATTCTGAGACTAACTAATTATTGGTTGTGTGTGTGTGTGGGGGGGGGAAGTGTAATGATTTTCAATCACTTGGTCTGATTTTGAACTTGTTCATGTAATACTGCATCCTGTCTTCAAAACTCATTGTGGGCATATCTGTTATTCTTTATTATCCAGTTATTTACTTTACAGTGAATTTTTGTGCCCTCAAGATGAAATTTCTTTTTCTCCAATCAGAAAATGCTCTCTTTTCCTAACCCAGAGACTTCTTTAAGATAGTTTTGTACAGAAACAGACAGATTTGTGGTTGCCAAGGGAGAGGGGTGAAGTGAGAGGGATGAACTGGGAGTTTGGGGTAGATGCAAACTACATTTAGAATGGTTAAACAACAAGGCCCTACTGTATATTCAATATCCTGGGATAAATCATGATGGAAAAAAATACTAAAAAGAAATTCTATATATGTTTGGGCTTCCCAGGTGGCACTTGTGGTAAAGAACCCGCCTGCCAGTGCAGGAGATGCAAGAGATATGGGTTCTATCCCTGGGTGGGGAAGATCCCCTGGAGTAGGAAAGGGCAAACCACTCAAGTATTCTTGCCTGGAAAATCCCATGAACAGAGGAACCTGGCAGGCTATAATGTATGGGGTGGAAAAAGAGTCAGATGCAACTGCGAGACTAAACACACACACACACACACACACGTGTATGTGTGTAACGGAGTCACTTTGCTGTACAGCAGAGATTGGCACAACACTATGAATCAGCTACATTTCAATAAAAAAGATAATTTTGTAACTTGTTCCTTTTCTTCCAGATGATCTTTTAAAAGAAAAATGGGGTCACCTCTCCTTAACCACTCCATGTCCTCCAGTCGGTCTCTAATCGCCTGTGCTCTCCTAAAGCCGTCCTCTCAAGGGCTGTCCCAGGTCCTGTCTTCCTTGGTGTGTGGACGTCCTATTTGTCCCAAATATCCATTCCTTGCCTTCTCTACTTGGCCTTGTGTCCTGGAAGGCTGACCCATCAGCTGGACTCACCAAGTTCGTCAGCCTGAGACTTGTGGTTACGTTTGGCCAGTGGGAACACCAGCAGATTAATGATAGGAGACTGAGGTCCAGGGTCATTTATTCTCCCTGTTTCCTTTCTTCAGGATTACAAGTTGGGTGTACAGTAGCTAGCTTCCTACACCAAAAGCCTTGATGGCTAAGGTGGGTCCCTTAGCCCCTGCAGCTCTCCTTTGAGCCTCAGTACAGTTCAGTTCAGTCGATCAGTCATGTCTGACTCTGCGACCCCATGAACCACAGCACACCAGGCCTCCTTGTCCATCACCAACTCCTGGAGTGTTTACCCAAACTCATGTCCATTGAGTCGGTGATGCCGTCCAACTATCTCATCCTCTGTCACCCCCTTCTCCTCCTGCCTTCAATCTTTCCCAGCATCAGGGTCTTTTCAAATGAGTCAGTTCTTCACATGAGGTGGCCAAAGTATTGGAGTTTCAGCTTCAACATCAGTCCTTCCAGTGAACACCCAGGACTGATCTCCCTCAGGATGGACTGGTTGGATCTCCTTGCAGTCCATGGGACTCTCAAGAATCTTCTCCAACACTACAGTTCAAAAGCATCAATTCTTTAGCACTCAGCTTTCATTATAGTTCAACTCTCACATCCATACATGACCATTGGAAAAACCATAGCCTTGACTAGACAGACCTTTGTTGGCAAAGTAATGTCTCTGCTTTTTAATATGCTGTCTAGGTTGGTCATAACTTTTCTCCCAAGGAGTAAGCATCTTAATTTCATGGCTGCAGTCATCATCTGCAGTGATTTTGGAGCCCCCCAAAATAAAGTCTGCCACTGTTTCCACTGTTTCTCCATCTATTTGCCATGAAGTGATGGGACTGGATGTCATGATCTTCATTTTCTGAATGTTGAATTTTAAGCCAACTTTTCACTCTCCTCTTTCACTTTCATCAAGAAGCTCTTTATTTCTTCTTCGCTTTCTACCGTAAGGGTGGTGTCATGTGTATTTGAGGTTATTGATATTTCTCCTCAGGGAACTACTTTAGAGTCTTTAATCCATTCTTGTGGACTGGGGCTTCCCAGGTAGTGACAGTGGTAAAGAACCCACCTACCAATGCAGGAGATGAAAAAGATGCAGGTTCAATCCCTGGGTCAGGAAGAGCCCCTGAAGGGAGTGTGTGGCAACCAACTCCAGTATTCTTGCCAGGAGAATCCCATGGACAGAGGAGCCTGGAGGGCTACAGTCCCAAGGGAACACAAAGAGCCAGACGCGACTGGGCAAGCAACTGAACACACACACACACACACACACACACACACACACCTGCGCGTGTGCACACACACACACAGCTTAATGCAAAAAACCAAGTTAACAAATTTAAGCAACAATGCACACCTAAAGTGAAAATGCTTCAGCTGACAAAAAACCACACCCTATTTCCTTCACCCAGGCAAACGCGTGCAAATTTTTAAAGTGCAAGCAGGCTCTTTAAACACATGATTTGAGTTAGCCATAAATAATTTTTGTAAAAATGAAAATTTATCCTACATTTTAATTTGTGAAATATGTATGATCAAAACAGTTTCACTGATTTTTTTTTTCCTTCTAAAACTATCTAAAAGTGACTGGGTGCCATTTAATTAATGGCAGGGGACTCCATTGCTCTTCAGATATATCTTTGAGAAAATTTATCCTGGGGTATTCTGAAAAGTGCTTTGGCTGAGCAAGCTTTGCCCCCTTCTCTGTGCTGCCTCCCACCCCACTCCACTTTTAAACATAGCAAGTCTAATTTTACCTGTTTTACATAATAGCTTTCTTGTGAATTTTGTTAGAAGGAAAGACTTTGAGCTTTAAAAAGTTTCAAATCGACGAGGTAATCTCTAAGGAAACTTCATCTCTGAAAATTCTATTACAATATAATTTCCCAAAGCATTCGTTGTCTGAAATGTTCGCTTTGGCAAATACACAGTATTACTATTATTAAACATTTCTGATGTATATACATGTTGATGATTCGAGGGAAGGAAAATTACATACATTATCTCATTTATTCATCAGAATCCACTGTCATGGTATTCTACATAGCACCACCCTTGATCAAGAAACTTACTACCCAGGAAAATAAGCGCAGGTCTGGGCCCAAGCTCATGGAACTCACTGGTCTTATTATATCTGCTCCCCACCCCCCATCCCCTGAAGTAGCTGGCTTGATGAAATAGTGGAATGACCTTTTGAAGACTCAGTTACATTGCAGACCTGGATCAAGTTTATCCAGATGGTTGTACATGCTCTGAATCAGCATCCAATACATGGTACTCTTTCTCTCACAGTCAGGATACATGAGTCCAGGAATCAAGGAGTGGAAATGGGAGTGGCACAACTATTATACCCTAATGACCCAGTAGCCAAATATTTTTCCTTGTTTCTGTGTCCTTATGCTCTGTTAGCCTAGTGGTCTTAGTTCCAGAGGGGCTTCCCAAGTGGTCCTGTGGCAAACAATTTGCCTGCCTGCTAATGCTGGAGATGCAGAAGACACGGGTTTGATCCCTGGGTCAGGAAGATCCCTTGGAGGAGAGCATGGCAACCCACTCCAGTATTCTTGCCTGGAGAATCCCACAGACAGAGGAGCCTGGCAGGCTATAGTCCCTAGGGTTGCAAAAGATGGACATGACTGAGTGACTCAACATGCATGCACTTAGTTCCAGGGGGACAAATACTTCTACCAGGAGACACAACAATGACCCCACTGAATTGAATGTTGAGGCTGCTACCCAGCCACTTTGAACCTCATACCCCTGAATTAACAAAGAAGGGAGTTATGGTACTGGCTGAGGTGATTGACTTGACTACCAAGAGGAAATTGGACTACTACTCTACAGTGGGGTAAAGAGAGTATGTCAGGTATATAGGAGATTCCTTAGGGCCTCTGTTAGTATCAATATTACTATGAAAGTGAAAGTGTTAGTTGCTCAGTTGTGTCTCACTCTTTGCAACCCCATGGAATGTAGCCGCCAGGCTCCTCTGTCCATGGAATTCTCCAGGCAAGAATACTGAGGTGGGTTGCCATTTCCTTCTCCAGGGGATCTTCCAAGTCTACCTGCTGCAGACTGTACCATCTGAGCCACTGAGGAAGTTAATATTACCTGGGATTAAGATCAATCAGTTAGTTCAGTTGCTCAGTCGTGTCCGATTTTGTGACCCCATGAATCACCAACTCCCGGAGTTCACTCAGATTCATGTCCATTGAGTCAGTGGTGCCATCCAGCCATCTCATCCTCTGTTGTCCCCTTCTCCTCCTTCCCCCAATCCCTCCCAGCATCAAAGTCTTTTCCAGTGAGTCAACTCTTCTCATGAGGTGGCCAAAGTACTGGAGTTTCAGCTTTAGCATCATTCCTTCCAAAGAAATCCCAGGGTTGATCTCCTTCAGAATGGACTGGTTGGATCTCCTTGCAGTCCAAGGGACTCTCAAGAGTCTTCTCCAACACCACAGTTCAAAAGCATCAGTTCTTCAGTGCTCAGCCTTCTTCACAGTCCAACTCTCACATCCATACATGACCACAGGAAAAACCATAGCCTTGACTAGACGGACCTTAGTTGGCAAAGTAATGTCTCTGCTTTTGAATATGCTCCTTGGTCATAGCTTTTCTTCCAAGGATTAAGTGTCTTAATTTCATGGGTGCAGTCACCATCTGCAGTGATTTTGGAGCCCCCAAAAATAAAGTCTGACACTGTTTCCACTGTTTCCCCATCTATTTCCCATAAAGTGATGGGACCAGAAGTCATGATCTTCGTTTTCTGAATGTTGAAGATCAATAGAAAACACCAAAACCCAATCCAAGCAGGAGTGCTAATGGCCCAGACCCTTCAGGAATGTCCACCCCACCAGCTGAAAAACCATGACCAGCTGAAGTGCTTGCTGAAGGCAAAAAGAATACAGAAAAGATAGTGGAAATGCAGCTACAAACCTTCACTGCCAACCATTCACAGAAACAAAGATTATGATTGCCATGAGTATTTTCTCCTTGTTATGAGCACCTTTGTGTGTGTTTTCTTTTCTCTCTTATTCCCTTATGTAACATAAGATGTACTGAGTTTATATCACAGTATTTATGTATTATTAATTTTACATCATAGTATTTCAGTTACAGGATATATCAAGAAAACTAAACAGACAAAAAAAAAAAAAAGGCAAAAAACTCTGTGCCCAAAAATTCCATTCTAATGAGGTAGTACACCTAGATTCTATTTCAAGATATAAGAACCCACTAATTAGTGTTTGGGAAGGCTTTTTGTCTATAAATATCTGAGAGTTTAAGATATGAAAAGAGCTCAATATTTTATGTGATGTCTCTTTAAATGGAAATAATATCCTACTGGTTGATGGTTAATAGTTTATTAGAGAGTGGTAAGTGCTATGGGCTTCCCAGGTGGAACTAGTGGTAAAGAACCTGCAGGAGTTGCAGGAGATTCAGGAGACCTGGGCTTGATCCCTGTGGTGAGAGGATCCCCTGGAGGAGGGCATGGCAACCCACTCCAGCATTCTTGCGTGGAGAATCCCATGGACAGAGGAGCCTGTTGGGCTACAGTCCATAGGGTCACAAAGAGTCGGACATGACTGAAGCAACTTAGCACACGCAAGTGCTATGGGAAAAAACAGAGCAGTTTGAAGGGAGATCAGCAGTGTGGGGTTGGGAGAATCTACGCATGTTGAAATTTCAGGTAGGATGGTCAGGATTCACCTTGGAAAAAAGATGACAATTGTGCAAGCTTATCATCACCATTATCATAACTAGCATTCTAGCTAACTGTTTTCTGTGTATTTCCTATTTAAATTTCATAACAGATGTAGGCACTGAAGCTTAAACAAGTTAATTATTTACTTCATGTAACACAGCTATTTAGTGGAGGCTATAGAATTTAAATTCAAGACTATCTGATCAAGGGCCCAAATCATGCATCCTGTACTATGTCTCAAGCAATAGTTTCCTAACTGGGTTTGAAGGTTGCAGTGACATTTGATTTGACATTAGTTTTTCAAAGCATCTATTATTAGCCTTGTATTTAAAACTCAGTTTAAAACCATGTACTTAAATATATAATAATTCACATATTAACATATTGGAGGTTCTCAACCTGTTAAACTGAGGATTAGGTACTTTTTGTACATCTGCAAATTTATTTCCACTTTTGTGCATATATTTGAACATTGTACAAATGTTTCATTGGCTGCTGCTGCTGCTACTAAGTCACTTCAGTTGTGTCCAACTCTGTGTGACCCCATTGATGGCAGCCCACCAGGCTTCCCACGTCCCTGGGATTCTCCAGGGAATAATGCTAGAGTGGGTTGCCATTTCAATGTTTAAATTTTGCATGATTAAGAAAATTCAGACAGTAGTTCTGTCAACAGAAAATTCTAAAATAGCTCGTGTGTAGCATGAGGTAGGATTGGGAATGTCTGCTGATTGCATGTTATCATCATGATGGAATCTTGAAAACATATTGAAAAAAAGAACCTGTAATATGGTCATGTAATGTCATATAATATGTAATTCTAGTGCCATTGGTTCAGTTTAGATTTTTTTTTTTTTGCCTGAATTGAGATATAATTAGTGACTAACTCTTGAATTTATTTTAAGCTCTGAATTACTTAAATGAAGAATATCCTGAGATTACAGGAAGTTATGTTTTTTTTCTAACCTACCATTTGTAGTTACTTATGTAGATTAAGTTGGTTTTTTTTTAATATTATGAAACCAAGTCAGAATTTTGGAATAATTTCATTACTGAGACTGACATGACTGAAACAGTCTCATTATGTTAGTTTTTATAGTTATAGACAAATGCATGTTATAATGAGTAAATATGTTTATAGTTATAATGCTGCTGCTGCTGCTAAGTCGCTTTAGTCGTGTCCAACTCTGTGCGACCCCATAGACGGTAGCCCACTAGGCTCCCCCGTCCCTGGGATTCTCCAGGCAAGAATACTGGAGTGAGTTGCCATTTCCTTCTCTAATGCATGAAAGTGAAAAGTGAAAGTGAAGTCGCTCAGTCGTGTCCGAATCTTTGCGACCCCATGAATCACAGCACACCAGGCCTCCCTGTCCATCACCAACTCCTGGTGTTCACCCAAACTCATGTCCGTCGAGTCAGTGATGCCATCCAGCCATCTCATCCTCTGTCATCCCCTTCTCCTCCTGCCCCCAATCCCTCCCAGCATCAGGGTCTTTTCCAATAAATCAACTCTTCGCATGAGGTGGCCAAAGTATTGGAGTTTCAGCCTCAGTCCTTCCAGTGAACACCCAGGACTGATCTCCTTTAGGATGGACTGGATGGATCTCCTTGCAGTCCAAGGGACTCTGAAGAGTCTTCTCCAACACCACAGTTCAAAAGCATCAATTCTTCAGCACTCAAAGTTCAATTATTCACAAACCATTGTGCCCAAACCTCCTGGAGTTATTAGCGTGATTCTTAACAAGGGATTTCTCATATTTTTCCTTTTAAAAATATTTTGTTTCCACTGCCCAAATCCTGTTTACAAAACATTGCCTTAGTCACCAAAAATTTTTGTAAGAGAAAGCGCAGAGCATTTCAGTGTTTTTAATGAATATAATAAATCAATAATGTGATTTTAAAATTTTTATCCAAGTAAAAGCCACAATTCTGTTATTTGGCAGTTTATCACTTTTTCTCTGAATATATAAACAAGAAGCTTATGAGCAATGAGATCTAAAAGGCCGTGTGGCCACTTGTGTGAGGTCCTTGCATCTCTTCATATAGTTTAGGGATGAGGCAGAATTTGGTAAAACACATTTAAGTTAAAGAGTCCATAGTCTTTATAATCAGTTTTGGATGCACTTTCATTCTTGAATTCAGAATCTGAAATATGAAATGTATGAAATGTAAGCAGATGTTGATAAGGAGATTTGAGAAGTTAACAGCTAGCCATGTCTGCTCCAAAGGATTATGTGCTTCCATGCAAAAAAAAAGACTCCCACAAGCTTAAATATCTTCCCTTCTGAAGAATGAAAGGCAAAGAGATGCCACAGACACCATCTAGTATATTTATAACTAAAAACCCCTCTTTAAGACTCCTGTTTTTGTGCCAGATTTAGAGGCAAATTTTCATACTGTGTGTTGGTGGGTCTGTATGCATTTTGATGGGCTAACCCCTCTGGTGAACTTTGAATGTGTGCTATTTTTTAAAATCCTAGATAACTTACTTTTGGAAAGTGGAAAATTGTTTCTTTTATTTCCATGAGGTCCAATACTGTGCTTTCGATGTGTTCAGTAGAGCTGGACCATAAAAATAATAAATGTGTGACAACATGAGTATAAATATAATAAATGTCATGCTTTCACATGGCAAATTGTCAATATCTATTGACATTTGTTCTTATGGCATCTATTAAGGCCACACCATATTTATTAACTCTGGTTTGATTATACCACTCCATTAACTTGGTAATTTCATTTTAGTTTAAGAGCATTTTAGCTGCGGAATTAAATTTTATGCACAAGCTCAGAAGTCCTTCGGCAGTGAACATTTCATATATATAAAATAAATAATTAATGAAGAAAAGCTGTTTGGGAGAAGCAGAAAACAACAGTATCAGGATCAGATAACTTTTTAATAACACACTCTGAGATATTGCTCATGGAGATTATAATCACAAACTATGTCAGCCATGTTCATAGGCTTTTTAGTGAAATACTTTGAAGTAGAAATACCTATATCAGAGGGAAACATTACCTCAGTTAGAAAATAGGTATTAAACCCACCTTTCCAGTGTGAGCAATAAAGTGAAATGGAGCAGGACCACATTGTCCTTGCCAGCCCACCCCCTCCCGCCCACCATGCTTGCCTTTTGTCTGTGAAAAAACTTTAGCCAAACAGTAGTTTAGTCAGAAAAGTGAGAAAATGCAGAAACAAAGGAAAACAGTCAAAGGAGACCAAATAATAATAGTTTAGTCATTAAGCATAGTGGAGGAGCTTTAGTTCCTTCTCAAGGGCTATAGGTAATATTCTCAGCCATATCCTATGAGCTGTCTTATAGATACTGAGACCCTACGTGGAGAAATTAACTACGTGATGACCAAACTGTAGCCATGGTATGTGCTATGCTTAATCCCTATGTCATGTCCAACTCTGCGACCACATGGCCTGTAGGCCTGCCAGGCTCCTCTGTCCAAGGGGATTCTCGAGGTAAGAATACTGGAGTGGGTTGCCATGCCCTCCTCTAGGGGATCTTCCAACCCAGAGATTGAACCTAGGTCTCCGCGTTGCAGGTAGATTCTCTACAGTCTGACCACAATCCAAGAACTGGCCTCAAGAAATGAGGGAAAAAAAAAAAGAAAGAAAGAAAGAAAGAAAAAAAAAAACCCACCCTGGAACTGAAGTTTAACTATACTTAAAACAATCAGGATATACTCTGGTCAGACCACCAATGATGACTGTCAGAACTGATTGTGCTATTTCTGCATGTAGCCTCCTCCCTCTGTCTAAAAATCTCTTACCCCCCTGATTGTCTGCAGGGGTGTGATGGGGAGGGGAGTTTGCCTGTGGACAGGCATCCACCACCCCCCAAACCCTGGTTGCTGGCATCCAAAATAAAACAAAGATTTCTTTCCACTAAACTGTCTTCTTTAATGGCTTCCGAGGGGCGCCAGCTGGACCCCAGTTTCAGTTACAAAAAGAAAATGCATGTAAGTGTGAGGCTGAGTAAATTTGCTTTGTAACTAATTTTAAACATGATATTGCAGAAATTTGATCCTAAACATGTTCCCCCTTCTGATAAATCTCACACAAGTTGCCAAAAGATCACTTAAGAGACTACTGGTAGAAGACTTTGTAAGCGAGCTGGACCCTATGGGGCTTTCCCAGGGTACAGCCCTCCCGATATCCTTTGCTTCTGCTCCTCCCTGAAGTACCTGAGGAGAAGGCAATGGCACCCCACTCCAGTTCTCTTGCCTGGAAAATCCCATGGATGGAGCAGCCTGGTAGGCTGCAGTCCATGGGGTCGCGAAGAGTCGAACACAACTGAGCGACCTTACTTTCACTTTTCACTTTCATGCATTGGAAAAGGAAATGGCAACCCACTCTAGTGTTCTTGCCTGGAGAATCCCAGGGACTGGGGAGCCTGGTGGGCTGCCATCTGTGGGGTCGCACAGAGTCGGACACGACTGAAACGATTTAGCAGCAGCAGCAGAAGTACCTGAATAATAGTATCTGAAGAACATTTGCGTTGCTCTGAGTGAGTGAGTGAAAGTTGCTCAGTCCTGTCCGACTCTTTGCAACACCACGGACTATTCAGTCCATGGAATTTTACAGAGCAGAATACTGGAGTAGGTAGCCTTTCCTTTCTCCAGGGAATCTTCCCAACCCAGGGATCAACCCAGGTCTCCCGCATTGCAGACAGATCCTTTCTAGCTGAGCCACCAGGGAAGCTTTACAGTTACTAAAACCCCCACCAAATGAGAGGAATTAACTACTTGACAGCGGGAGCATGTAGCCCTAGACCCTAAGGATTGATAATGTTAACACCTGTGACCCCGCCCTGTTACCTGGCCATCAACCAATCAGAGAGTTGCGCATGAGTTGATCGCGTACCTCCCCTCCCCCACCCCCGCACTTTGTCTTAAAAAGTGTCTAGCTGTAAGTGTTCAGGTTTTTTGAGCCTTAGCAGTCCCAGACTCTTACTCCTAGAAGAAACTCTGCACTTCCCTTCAGGACAACCCAAGTCAAAAATTGGCCATTCTTGAGAGCCCCCAAGTTTGGTTTGGCAATTTTGGCACCTGAGGTGGGCATGGTCCTGAAGGGACGTCCCCCGTGGCACATTCACCTTGGCTTATGGTGGCTCCCGGGGCCTGTGCAGCTGCTAACAGAGCGTCTTTTCCTCAGGGACAGCCCCCAGTGCTTGCCACAACCCGGGCGTCCTTGGCCCGCAGTGCTTTTGTGGTGAAGGAAACAAGGCGATCGCTTTGGCCGCTTCAGACATCTTTGGTGAGTAACGGGGCTCGCGTGTCACGACACCAGGCTGTCCTTCCCTGTTGTGTTGGCCTCACCTGTGGCAGAGCATTGATTGGGATTTTCTCTTTTGGACAGTCATTTTGGTTTCCTCTCTGACCAGTCATTGGTAAGGGGTTCTCCCTTTTGGATCAAGTATGGCCACGTGGCTTCATATCTGACGGAGCATTGGTTGAACCTCACCACCACTGGTAACCTCTAGTTCTCTGTATCTGAATCTGCTTCTTTTTTGCTATATTCACTAGTTTGTTGTATTTTTTAGATTCTACATATAAACAATATCAATCAATATTTGTCTTTGACTTATTTCGCTTAGCATAATGCCCTCCAAATCCATCTATGTTGCTGCAAATAGCAAATTTTCATTTTTTATAGCTAATATTCCATTGCATATATGTGTATATATACACACACACACATTCATATCCACATCTATATCCATTCATCTGTTGATGGACACTTAGGTTGCTTCCATATCTTGGCTGTTGTAAATAATGCTGCTGTGAACTCCGAGGTGCATGTATCTTTGGAATTAATGTTTTGGGTATTTTGGGTATATACCCAGGAGTGAAATTTCTGTCATATGTTAGCTTTCTTTTCAGTTTTTTGAGAAAGCTTCACACTGTTTTCCACAGTGGTTGTACCAATTTACATTCTCACCAACAGTGTACAAGGGTTCCCTTTTCTCTGCATCCTTGCCAACATTTGTTGTATTCCTTTTGAGGATAGCCATTCTGGCAGGTGTGAGGTGATAGCTCATTGTGGTTTTAATTTGTGTTTCTGGGATTAGTGACGCTCAGCATCTTTTCATGTGCCTGTGGGTCACTTCCATTTTCTCTTTGGAAAAATGTCTATTCCATTCTTTTGCTCATTTTTTAGTCATGTGGTTAGTTTTTTTTTTTATGTTGAGTTGTATGAGCTTTTTATATATGTTGGATATTAATCCCTTATTGGGCATATCATTAGCAAACATTTTACCCCAAGAAGGTTGTCTTTTCATTTTGTTAGAGGTCTCTTTTGCTGTACAAAAGCTTTTAAGTTTAATTAGGTCCCATTTATTTATTTTGCTTTTATTTCCTTTAGGAGATGGATTCAAAAATATTGCTGTAATTTATGTTATTGAAGGGATCTGTATTTGCTTTTGAAATCTTTTGTCACTTTGATTACATGAATATATATTCAGTACCTTATGATGCAATTTGACCAAATGTTTTGAAAATTTTTGATACTTCCAACAAACTTTTTGCTTATTAAATACAATTTGCTATCTGCTTTGGCAATTGAGGAGGGCAAGGATTTAAAAGTCAAAATGGGGCAGCTATGTTTCAGATACCCTAGGTAAAACTAGACGGCCATCGTGGACACGATTTTAGATATGTTCATGGATGGCTGAGAGCTTGAATTTTCCAAACTGTTTAAGATTAAGGGACATTGCCAGGTGTTCTCAAAACAATATCTGCTAGCAGCTGCTGACTGCAGCCTTATTGTCTGAAGGTATCCTCTTGTATCATGAAACCTTTCTCTTATAATAAATAAGACAATCTTAAGCTATAGTCTCCCAGCAGAAGTCACTAGATTCTTTAGATACGTAATACCGCTGGAGAAATTGAAACCCAAATAAATATAATAATTTTATAAGGTATTTGTAGATCTTAACTTATTGTCCTGGTTGCCACCTGGAATAGGCAGATTCCTTTGGGAAATACTATTAATACAAGGTGCATTTTGATCATTTTCCTAATTGTAATGTGTCTACTAATTTTCAAATGTTTCTCTGAGTACTATGACAAAAGCCATCGAAAAGAGAGGTAATGTTTTCATAATACAAAATACTGATGCTAAGTTTCTTGGGACTCAAGAATTCTTTGAAATGAAAGTCAATGATTTTCTTTCCTCTAATTCTGAAAAATTGACTTTTGCCGCTGTTCAGCGGGATGGATCCAGAGAGATCATTTCCTCTCTTCAGTCAGGATGGAGAAGTAGCAAAGAACAGGAGGGAGTTTAATAGCAGGACCCTCTGGGGCCTTCCTGGGACAGGACCCTCTGGGGCCTTCCTGGGACAGGCCCCTCTCCCATATCCTCTGCTTTAGCTCCACTCTGAAGTACTTAGATAACAGTACCTGGTGCACATTTCCTGAGTTGTTTTACAGATGCTAAAACTCCCACCAAATGGAAGGAATGAACTAGTTGATGACCATAAGCTCCACCACCCCAGACCTACCAGAATCTAAGGGTTGTTGGATATTGTTACCTCCAGTTATGCTGCCCTGTTACCTCACCATCAACCAATCAGAACTGTGCATGAGCTGATCACACACCCTAGGATTCCCCTCCCTCACTTTGCCCTCACAAATGCTTTGCTGAAACCCATCAGGAAGAGTTCAGGCTCTCTAAGCATTAGCTGTTCTGGACTCCTGGTGTGGGGCTCTGCAGTAAATGCTGCACTTTCCTTCACCACAAACTAGGGTCAGTAGACTGACTACTGTACACAGGCAAGCAGACCCAGGTACTGGTTCTATAACAGCTTCTCTAGTTTGTAGTCAGTCTCACCTGTGGATTATAAAAACTATTAGTCTTATTACTGTGTTATTTTAGCTACTATCTATTAAGTCATAGACTACACTGGGGTTTGACTGTTCAGTTCTCACTAATTTGTTTAATTTATTGTCCTCTCTGAAGGCACTTAGAACTCCAAAATAATGCTTTAAAAGCCTTGAAAACAAATGAGTAAACACATGTTCTGCTTAACCATTTTTGTCTGACCAAAGCTCTTTGGATGTGCTCAACACTTCTTCAGTTCAGTTCAGTCGCTCAGTCGTGTCCGACTCTTTGCGACCCCATGAATCGCAACACGCCAGGCTTCCCTGTCCATCACCAACTCCCAGAGTTCACTCAAACTCGTGTCCATTGAGTCGGTGATGCCATCCAGCCATCTCATCCTCTGTCATCCCCTTCTCCTCCTGGCCCCAATCCCTCCCAGCATCAGAGTCTTTTCCAGTGAGTCAACTCTTCCCATGACGTGGCCAAAGTATTAGAGTTTCAGCCTCAGCATCAGTCCTTCCAATGAACACCCAGGGCTGATCTCCTTTAGGATGGACTGGTTGGATCTCCTTGCAGTCCAAGGGACTCTCAAGAGTCTTCTCCAACACCACAGTTCAAAAGCATCAATTCTTTGGTGCTCAGCTTTCTTCACAGTCCAACTCTCACATCCATCCACTGTGGAGACAAATATGATCAGTTAAATAAATGAACAATTTCATTGGGATCAGAAAGCTTTAGTAGAAACTATTAATTTTTATAAGCATTAACTGAGAAAAATCTAGGTATTTGACATAATCTATGTGCCTGTAGAACACTGCCACCCTGTTAACATCAGGACTAAAGAATCAGGCAATTCAGATAAAAATTGTAGCATATGGCGAGTCTTTATAATGGTGGGAAGATAGGCCAAAAATTATGTTTGTAAATTTCTGAAATGATTTCCAGAAATGCATAACAGGCTAAGTGCTTTATACAGTATGTATTGTTAGCAGGTGTGAGTACTTTATGTCTTACAGACAATACTGACATTTTACTCCTTTATACTCTTTAAGGGAACAAGCAGCATAATTGGAATTCCTTTGAGAATGATTTGTTAGTTATTTTGGACCTTTATAGGGAGTAAATGGTAAATAAGAGCTGAGTTTTTGGACATTAGTATCTATTGGTTGAGCAGATTATACTGTAAATTTTAAAAAGGAAGGGCAATTTAGGCAATGATGCTAACAGCTGCACAGTTATTGTGTAATAGTGGCCCACCTGGGCTGAATTGTGAATTGCAAAACAAAGCTTAATGCTTTCAATTTCGTGATGTCTTTAGCTACAAGGGAAGCTCTCAGCTAAGCAAAATGTAGAGCTACTGTCAGACCATCCCTCTGCCAAATTACTACTGCACTGAAAATGACCAGTGATATCACTTGGTGAGGTCATCACAGCCTAGTTCTCACAAAGTTTCCAGCATTCCTGATCCCAATTTTGCAGCTCCATAAATTATTTTCGGTAATAAAATGTTTTCTCTTCCTTCATTATGTTAATTTTTGGTAGTCTATTTTTTCATTTTAGTTTTTAATTGGAGTACAGTTGCTTTACAGTGTTTTATGCTGTACACCAATGTAAATCAGGTATATGTACACATATATCCCCTCATCTATATTTTTTAAGCCTATTCAGCCTGTTTTTTTAAACACGTGAAGTCTTCTCCCATCTTCATCATGAACAGTGCAATAGGTGCACAATCTAGGCAGTGAGTTACATGCTGTGATTTATAGATGGAATTTGCAATTGTTATAAACGTAGAGGAATGTTCTTATGAGTTAAGCTCAGCAAAAGTAAGCCTTCTTGTACTAAAAATTTTACCACCATGTAGTGTGGTTGATCTGGAGAAGGCAATGGCACCCCACTCCAGTACTCTTGCCTGGAAAATCCCATGGATAGAGGAGCCTGGTGGGCTGCAGTCCATGGGGTCACTAAGAGTCGGACACGACTGAGCAACTTTACTTTCACTTTTCACTTTTACGCACTGGAGAAGGAAATGGCAACCCACTCCAGTGTTCTTGCCTGGAGAGTCCCAGGGACAGGGGAGCCTGGTGGGCTGCCATCTATGGGGTCGCACAGAGTCGGACACGACTGAAGTGACTTAGCAGCAGCAGCAGCAGCAGTGTGGTTGATCAGATTTCTGTAACTTAAAGAAAACAAGTATATTCTACATCTCCATCAGGGCCCCAACTTTGCATTTCTCTAATTTTTCTCTTTACTTTGTAGCGTTGAGGAGACTAACAGAGGCTCTAGAAACACGAGCTCTTAAAAAAAAAAAAAAAACGGAGTTGAGACATCAGGAAACCATGTGGTCTTGCTGTGAATCATCACTAATAGAAGCCAAAGAAAAGTTGGGCATTATATCAAGCATTGTTTTCTTTCCAGGTTTTGCTAAATCTGGCTAAGTTTTATAAACACTTAGGGGAAGTTCAGAGTTCTGTATCTTATTCCTAGATCTTTCATATGAGCCTGAGAAGTCACTTAAGTTTACAGATGTGTTTGAGATGGATCTTAAACCACCTTTCAAAATATATCACCGAAGAAAAGTGTTCATTTGTATGCTCTCTCTTCACACATACCTAGACAAAATCATGGAAGCTGTTATATTTTGATGCAAAGAGTAATTCATGTTTTTCATAAAGCCAAATGGCTGCCTGAGTAAATCTGTTAATCAGTTTTTCTCTTTGCTTGTTTTCTTTCACTAATGTGGTTTCCATTAGACATTTCAATTCTGTTTCATTGCTGGTAAGCATCTGTTTTAAAATACAGTCAAAAATTGGTACTCCTGGTCCAATTCCAAGGGGCAAAATTAGCAGGAATAAGTAATCCCACAGCCTTAAGAAGAACCCTCTAAACCATGAAAAAAAAAAAACTAATAAGTACTAAACTTTGAATAAAAGAGCCATAAATGAGTCTGGAAGCCTCATTTACATTGTAATGTGCATAGCAGCATGATGTCATTATCAATTAGTGTGAGTATTTTCTAACAGCCATCTATTCTGAGTATGGAGTTATTTAGTTTATGGTTATGATCATGGTGAGTGTGTTTGTGTGTGTGTTGGTATCAGCAATGTTCATGGAAAGTAGTAATGTGGAAAAAATTTATGCCAACCATGAATCAATCCTACTTCATTTAATGTGATTTATGATGATAAGTGTTACCTCAATTAGTGTTGAATAGAATCATAAAATCTGGCTGTAATCTAAGCTTTCTACTGTATGAGATAAAGCAACAAATATGTGTATATATGTGTGTGTGTGTGTGTGTGTATTTTGGGGCTTCCCAGGTTGCTCAGTGGTAAAGAATCCACCTGCCAAGGCAGGAGAAGTGGATTCAATTGTGGGTCATATCTCCTGGAGGAGGGCATGGCAACCCACTCCAGTATTCTTGCCTGGATAATCACATGAGGAGCCTGGCAGGCTACAGTCCATGGGGTTTCAAAGAGTTGGACATGACTTAGTGACTGAACATATGCACATATCCATTGCCAGTTTCATCACAATTTAGCTTTGTTTTCTTTTGAAGTTTGGAATACTGGAGGTGTTGTCAGGACTTATATTTTGTTCTCTGTGTTTTAATGTCTCAGTCTCTCTGTTTAGATTGTAGGATTCCCTTTGCGCTGGTTAGTCAACTAGTGTCTGAGGTATGAGGTAAGCCTAACTTCCTGAGTTTAGGGTTTGTGTTTAAAACTCCCAGCGTTCTGGGATAGTACAGGGCAGTCTGAATGGACATTGATGTTATGAGGAAGTGATCTTGATGAGATGCTATGCTTCTTAGGCCCACTTCCTGGTTTTGGGCTCTCTTTAAAAATGTTACTTATTTATACTTCTTTCTGTGTATTATAAAACATTCCATTGATTCCGTAAGTATGATTGCTGGTGTTATTATTATTAACCCTTCCTGTTTTTGCTGCATTTCCGTATCTTAACCAGTGATTATGAATTTTTTAATTTATGATTTCAGAACATAAATACCTAAGTTAATTGAGACTTATCAGTGACAGATATCCAGATACTTCATATCCTTGTGGCACGTATTTCTTAATAATAACTGTTTAAAAATATAAAGGGTTAACTGAGTAATGTATGGTGTTGTTGTTTAGTTGAAAAATTGTGTCTGACTTTTTGTGATCCCATGGACTGTAGCCCACCAGGCTCCTCTGCTCATGGAATTCTCCAGACAAGAATACTGCAGTGGTTTGCCGTTTTCTTTCTCTAAAAGGATCTTCCCAACCTGGAGATTGAACCTACATCTCCTGCATTGCAGGAAGATTCTTTATTGCTGAGCCACCAGGGAAGCCCCAAGGTAATGTATACATTGTTTTTTGTTTTTGTTTTTTTTTAATGGCTTAGTGATGCTTGGTTTACCTGTGCAGTAAAGAAAAAATAGTAAAACAAAACAGCAAAAATAAGAAAAACCCTGTTCCTGGACTCTCCTCTAATGAAGCATTTTTACTGGTCAGGCTGGTTTTCCTCCAGACAGTGGTATATATCCAGTCTTCCCGGCTCTCAGGCTAAGGCTTTGGGGCTTTGCTATGATCACACTGCAGTTTGATGATCTGTGTAATGTTCTGTGCCTCAGTTAATCACACAATGGAAGGATTCAACTGACTGAATCATTTGCTTTATTATGACTCCAGAACAGCACTGCTAGTTACTCCAGGAATTGCCTCATGGGAACTTTGTCAGAAGGAGTTATTCTGAGGCAGTCACTTTGTAAACACTTCCCTTCAGTTGCCTTGTAAGTGGCATCAAGACATTCCTGCTACAACTCAGTTGAAAAAACAACACGACCCTTTGGATAAGCTTTCCTAGTGGAAGTCGTTAATACTGAGTTTAATATCTTCATGATGTTATCATGCTAAGGTGCCAGGGTGGTAATTGAATGGGATGATGTATGTGAGTCCTTTGGTACAGTGCCTGGTAGATGATGAACACCCAGCACATGGTAAATATCCAGCAATGATGCTGGTTATTGACCTTGTTCACATCATACATGAAGCCTCAATTGGGCATCCACCTAAATTGCTTTGTTTTGAAAACTTGGCTGTGCTCCTCCTTTTATTTTTTTTCTAGCCCACAAATATGTATCTTTAAAAAGGATATAAAACTCTTTTCCTTGATCTCATCCTCTCTCACTGTTTCCTAGGCTTTGCTCCATTAGGCATCACCTCAGTCTCTCTTGCTTCACCATCCTCTATCCTGCAATTTGCACTCTCAAATTTCCCTCCAAATCCAGTCCATAAAACATAATACTTGTCCTTGATCTAAGCTTCTCTTTAAGCAGTTGACTTAGCTTGGTTCTTTCCTTCATAGTCAATCTTTTAAAAAAGTTTTAAAATTTATCTTTAAATTTTTGTGAACTTTTCATTTTATATTGGGGTATAGCTGGTTAATAATGCCACAATAGTTTCAGGTGAATAGCACAGGGACTCAGCCATACATATGCACATACCCATTCTCCTCCAAACTCCTCTCCCATCCAGGCTGCCATATAACATTAAGCAGAATTCCATGTGCTATACAGTAGGTCCTTGTTGGTTGTCCATTTTAAATATAGCAGTGTGTACATGTTCATCCCAAACTTACTAACTATCTCTTCCTCCTATCTTTCCCCCAAGCAGCAAGTTTGTTATTTATTTATTAATTTTCTTATGTGGGCCATTTTTAAAGTCTTTATTGAATTTGTTTCAACATTGCTTCTTTTTTATGGGTCTTCTTGCTGCAAGGCATGTGGTATCATAGCTCCCCGATCAAGGATGAATCCTTATCCCCTGCAGTAGAAGGTGAAATCTCAACCATTGAGCCACTAGGGAAGTCCCTAGAGCCAAACTTCTTTAAAAAGTCATCTACTTGATGTCATCTCTCAACTCCCTGTATAATTTGAAAGGCAATGATTGAAATGGCTGAACAAATACAGAGTGGCATGTCCAGCAAAATCTGGAATCAATTGCACGTCGAGTGTTAAACAGAAAAAGAGTATGCTATCTTTCAAAGTCAGACCCCCAGGATCTAAATTGTGAGCACAGGTTATAAGAAATAGTCTTACATACTTCTGGGGATGCCAAAAGAGGCAATGCCTCGTTTCTTTCTCCAAGCTGCTTATGAACTAGCTGTGGAGAGGACCACATACATAAATAACAGAAAGAAAGGGAGGGCCCTTGGTTAGGAAGAGAGGTAATGGCAAGATTAGAGTTGGGTCTAAAAGGTGGATCCAGTGTGGCAAGGTTGAGGAGTTATAGCTCCAGGTGAGGAAATACTGGGCTTCCCAGGTGGCTCTAGTGATAAAGAACCTGCATGCCAATGCAGGAGATGAAAGAGGCAAGGGTTTGATCCCTGTCTTGGAAAGATCCCCTGGAGGAGGACATGGAACCCACTCCTTGCCTGGAAAATCCCATGGATAAAGGAGCCTGGCAGGCTACAGTCCATAGGATTGCAGAGAGTCAGACATGACTAAAGTAACTTAGCATGCACAAGGAAATATTGGGTTGGCCAAAAAGTTTATTTGGGTTTTTCCATAGCATCTAACAAACCTTTTGGCCAATTCAATGCTATGTAAATATGGCTAGTGATAGGAAAAGGTAAAATATGTTTGGTAGACAGACATGAACAATCTGTTTAGGAATGAAAATTCTTATGGGAGAGTGGTGAAGTCAATGCAAAAATATTACCCAATATGCACTTTATTCAATAAATATGTTCCTGGAAAGTGGGAAGAAATAGGGACCAATGTACTTAGTTCTTTAGAAGTATTAACAGCTGGATCTGTCATCAATGAATGAATGCTGGAGGATCAAGTTCTCATAGTTCCAGTCTGACTTTAGTGTAAATGAGGTAATTGCATTAATTCTTTCAGGCCTTTAGGTGGTCTATCAGTAACTGTGTAAATAATTAACTGGCATCTGCCATTTAATATATTAATCGTGAATATGCAATGCTACATTCAGTACAGAATTGTGGGCCTCTTTAATGCTGTTTTAACAACTATTTGAATGATTTTCATGTCAACATAATTTTTTCTGTTGACCATTTCAATAAACATCTATTCTGTGGTACTCTGTGGGGCAAATTTAGTGAAGAATTATACCAAAGTTATAAGTCACTAGAGATTTCACAGGTCCCTGCATCATTTTCAAATTCTTCAAAGTTCATTAAATTGATAAAAATAGAGCCATAAGGGGGTTCAATTAACCTAACTTTCCCAGGATGTAACTTATTCTTCAGAGCTGCATATCAGATTTTACATGGTTGGAGGTTCATTTAACAAATGACTTCTATGTGCTAGTTAGGACCCAAGAGACTTGAGATTCTTCATGTGGCTTCCAGTCATCTACAGACTTCCTGTGCTTATTTATTGCTCTATGACCATATTTTATTGATATACTATATGTCAGTTTGTCAGTTTGGGTCATTCTGTGTAATGTTGCAAAATATTCCTGATTTTTTTCCCCTTCTGAAAGCTTGTGTTCCTCTAAAGAGTTTCTGTGTAATACCTACCCGTCCATTAGTAATTTTGATAGTTGATGTAAGTGGGGGCTAGAGCTCTGGGGATGGAAGGTATAGACAGGTTTGCTGGTTTTTATGCACACTGGTAGATGTCTTAGGAAGATGGAGTATTATTATTGAAAACCTTAGATCAGATCCTAATTCTGTGACTTGATTTTAGTCTTTCCCCCAAAAGGTCATCATCAAGGAGCAACTGTGACATATTTAACCAACTCTGTCCCTTTGAAAGCAGTCAATCAGAGTAGAGTTTCCATTTAACATCTGAATTTGATCTAGAGCCGATTTGAAAAACAATGTATTAAGATTAAAATAATAAGACTTAACATAGAATACTCATCTTCTTCCTAATTTTCCTATTGGAAATTCAAAATCATGAAGTTATTGGCAGGAAAATTCCCAGTGTTATAAGTAACATATTTTAAAGATTTGCATAAAGTAACACTGTATAACAGAATCAGCCAGCAGTTGATTATAAAAATCAGAACTAGCCCAGTGTCATATACATGGAAAACCATCTTATTTTTCTTGATTGTATTACTCCATGGACTAATTTTTTGAACAATTGAAATTGTTTAACCATGGTATAGGATCCTTCTAATAAAGTTATAAAAGGAATATCTACTTAATTGTCTCTCAAAATAGATGAGTTCCAAATTTAAAGACAAAACATGCAGTTCCTCTGAAATTTTCCTCTGATGAGACTTACCGGATTCTACACGCTGGAAGGGAATCTAAGGATTATTCAGTTTACCAAGTCATTTGCAAGATGAGGGGACTGAGGTCCAGAGTAATCAACTCAACTTCCTGCAACAAGGCCACATCTCTTCCTGGCACCATGCTGCCACTTGCTTCATGGTACAAGATTCTGAAATTTCTCTGAGTTTCTACAACTTCATTATTTTGCTGTGTTTTTCTATCATTTGATTCTTGGATTATTTTTCTTGTGAGTGAGGCATAAGTAAGTAAGTAAGTGAAGTCGCTCAGTCATGTCCAACTCTTTGCGACCCTGTGGACTGTAGCCCACCAGGCTCCTCTGTCCGTGGGATTTTCCAGGCAATAGTACTGGAGTGGATTGCCATTTCCTTCTCCAGCAGATCTTCCCATCCTAGGGATTGAACCCAGGTCTCCCGCATTGTAGACGGACGCTTTACCATCTGAGCCACCAGGGAAGTCCAATAAGGATGCAAACTACCTTTAAAAAATTTATTTATATGTTTATTTATGGCTGCACCGAGTCTTCACTGTATGCAGACTTCCTCTGGTTTTGGTGTGTGTGCTTCTCATTGCCATGGCTTCTTTTGTTGCACCTGAAGGGCTCTAGAGCACATTTTTAGTAGTTGTGCTGCATGGGCTTAGTTGCCTTGTGACATATGGGATCTTCCTGGACCAGGGATGGAACCTGTGTCCCCTGCATTGGCAGTGGATTCTTAACCCACTGGACCAGCATGGGAGTCCTGCAAGTACTTTTAAACTTAAACTGTTTAGGCCACTGAAGTTTGGATAAGTGATGGGTTCAGAGCATGAGCTTTTTTTGTCTGACAGACATAGATTCAAGCTTTGCCTCTGCCACTGACTTGGTGACATTTGACAAATACCTTAACCTAAGCCTGTTTTGTCACAAGAAAATTAGCTTTTGTTTGTTTATGTGAACATGCCAAGTTGTCGATAAATATTGTTCTCATTATCATTCAGTAAATGCTTATTGGGCAGCTGAATCTAGGAAAGATGTCTGAGGCTATATTACTATCTCTAAATATATTTCTTACTCTGTATTATTGAAAAAGTGATGGTGATAGTTTAGAGACAAAATTTTTCAACGTGTTATATGTTGCCTGCCTGTAGTTTTCTAGATTTACAGACTTCATGACTTCATCTGTATTTTGCAGAAAAAAAGAACTCAAAAGGCATTTTACTGACTTGCTAGTGAGTCGAAGGTAGGCTAGAGTTCAAGTGAGGTTTTGATTCAGAGGTTAAACAGTGTTATCAATGTTTCCATTTTCTTTCTCACTATCCTCTCTGCCTGCCAAAGTGTTTGCTTCAACCAAGAAAGGCTCAGCTTTGGGGAACTGAAAGCATCCTAATTCATATTAAGCAATAAAAGAAGATCTCCCTGGAAGTTCTCAAATAAGAGGGTGGAAACTTAGTTCTTGAGAAATTCTCAGCAAGATATTGTTTAACTGATCCCTGCTGGACTCTGGTTATTATGTCAGAGATTGGACTTGCTGACTGGTTTTGGCCAGTCATCAACATGTCTGTTATTGGGGATGAGTCAGTTTCTCATCAGAAAATGTTGCTGTGTTGAGAGAATACTCAAAAGGAAATTAGAGTATGGTGACTAAGAAAAAAAGACAATGGATAATGGGAAGGCCAAAATATCTACTACATTTCTCTGACCTAGTAGTATGTTCCAAGTTTGAGATGCACTGTCAGGTAATTATGGGCCTTCATTGTATATCATCAAATTCTTTGCTTTTATACAGATAAATAATAGCTATGGATATAAGCATGTAAGCAAGGATATAGTTAAAGAATTTCACTTATTCAAAATTTCTCAATCTTCTCCCCAAGCAGTGACCTTTGGAAGAGTTTACTATTGTTGACTGGACAGGAGGTCTAGGTGAATTATGTTAAATATAGCACATTGCAGAATCTCTGGAGAATGATATGTGAAAAGTCAAAGACAAATAGTTTGCTTTATTTTCTATTGAAAAGTAGCTGGATTTTCTATCAGAAAAAAATACTAAGCAAGATAGAAGTGAGACTGGAATGAATTCATTTGAATCATTTCAAACGCAAAAGTAATTTCCACTTTTAGCAAATCATAACATATCATCGTTGTAACCCTTCTTGTTTCACACATTACTTAACAATATTAGTCAAGTTGGAATGCTTTTCTGTTTCTGTCAAGGAATTTAATGCTCTCAATTCTGACATCCTCTAAACACTATGGATCACACTGCAGAAATGTCTGAGGATACAACATGTATCTAAGCTGCAGTAGACTAAAAATATTTATGGCTCCAAAGTAGTTTGCATCCCCATGGAGAGTACACACCTCACTCACAGGGAAAATAATCACAGAACCAAATGATGCCAAGAGCACAAAACGCTACAGCCAGACAATCTCAGAGAGCTTTCAGAATAAGGAATCTGACTGACTTTGAACTTCATGGTTTTTGAGTGCACCAGGTTCTCAGGATAGTGATTGAGAAGCCCAGAAGTTGGCAGTACTATGGGAAGTCTGTTAGGACCTGGAATCATGAATTCTTTGAGAATCATGAAAACTACAAGTGCTGACACCAGAAAAATGTTCCTCCATCCAGAATTTCATAAAACAATTTTGGGGTTTCATGGGCTCCCAAAAGTTCATTTTTATTTTTAAAAATTTTATTGGAATATGGTTGACTTGTGTTAGTTTCAGTTGTATAGCAAAGTGAATCAGTTATACATATACATATTTAAAGCTCATTTTTAGACTCAGGCATATGTACATATAATATATATACATGTACATATATATGTATATGTACACACACACACACATATATATTTTGTTCAGTGGCTCAGTCGTGTCTGACTGTTTGTGACCCCATGGACTGCAGCACACCAGGCTTCCCTGTCCTTCACTATTTCCTGGAGCTTGCTCAAACTCATGTCCATTGAGTTGGTGACACCATCCAACCATATACACAGCATTTTTATAGAATGCAAAAACTAAACCCTCCTTCCTTGAATTAAAAAATATCATATCTAACTATTTAGAGGAAAAAAATAGGCTCATTATTCCTCAAAATATATTTCTAGTTCAGTTGTTAAGGCTTAAGAACATGTGAAGGAGTAAAAAATTTGGAGCATTACTGGATTCTTCCAATACCTTGTACGCAATAGGTACAATGAATCTTACATGAAGTAATGAAAAATCAGAATTCTGTTGTAGCAGCTTAGTTCCAATGTCATAAAAGTAATACTAGGTGAATACTTACTAAAATAATTTTCCTTTATTTTGTCATGAAATATTAACTTCCTTACCACCTAATTTCCAGGCTTCTAAATAGGGTTTTTAGAAAACATAAATTCATTAAAATATACAAAATTAAGTGCCTGGTTACTTTCCTTCAGTTCAGTTCAGTTGCTCAGTTGTATCTGACTCTTTGCGACCCCATGAATCGCAGCACGCCAGGCCTCCCTGTCCATCACCAACTCCCGGAGTTCACTCAGACTCACGTCCATCGAGTCAGTGGTGCCATCCAGTCATCTCATCCTCGGTCATCCCCTTCTTGTCCTGCCTCCAATCCCTCCCAGCATCAGAGTCTTTTCCAATGAGTCAACTCTTCTCATGAGGTAACCAAAGTATTGGAGTTTCAGCTTCAGGATCATTCCCTCCAAAGAAATCCCAGGGCTGATCTCCTTCAGAATGGACTGGTTGGATCTCCTTGCAGTCCAAGGGACTCTCAAGAGTCTTCTCCAACACCACAGTTCAAAAGCATCAATTCTTCGGCGCTCAGCTGTCTTCACAGTCCAACTCTCACATCCATACATGACCACTGGAAAAACCATAGCCTTGACTAGATGGACCTTTGTTGGCAAAGTAATGTCTCTGCTTTTCAATATGCTATCTAGGTTGGCCATAACTTTTCTTCCAAGGAGTAAAGGTCTTTTAATTTCATGGCTGAAATCACCATCTGCAGTGATTTTGGAGCCCAAAAGAATGAAGTCTGACACTGTTTCCACTATTTCCCCATCTATTTCCCATGAAGTGATGGGACCAGATGCCATGATCTTCATTTTCTGAATGTTGAGCTTTTAAGCCAACTTTTTCACTCTCCTCTTTCACTTTCATCAAGAGGCTTTTTAGTTTCTCTTCACTTTCTGCCATAAGGGTGGTGTTATCTGCATATCTGAGGTTATTGATATTTCTCCCTTAAATCTTGATTCCAGCTTGTGCTTCTTCCAGCCCTTCGTTTCTCAAGATGTACTCTGCATATAAGTTAAATAAGCAGGGTGACAATATACAGCCTTGACGTACTCCTTTTCCTATTTGGAACCAGTCTGTTGTTCCATGTCCAGTTCTAACTGTTGCTTCCTATCCTGCATATAGGTTTCTCAAGAGGCAGGTCAGGTGGCCTGCTATTCCCATCTCTTTCAGAATTTTCCACAGTTTATTGTGATTCCCTTTTTAACTTCAGTGGAATATTTTGCAAAATAAATATTGTGCTGAGGGGTGTATTCTAATAGTTACACGAAGAATGTTCCTTACATTTTGCATTTTCAGGTCTGTTAATTCTGTCTTTGATGTTTATAATCTCTAATAAGCTGTTTTCTAAAACTAGCATTCTCACTGGAGATCATCCAGCTTGTCGACTCAAATGACTGAAAGAACACGACTGGTCCCAACACAGAGCGAAACTCTGTGGAAAACTTGTAATGATGTGTAAACATTTTCACACTCATTATGATTCAGATATGGACTGTGGCCCAGAAAAGATGTAGATGTATTTTGATAGTCCCTGTAATTAGCTCAGCAATGTTTTTCTAAGTTATGATTTTATGCTGACTATTAGAAATTGCACATTGTTGAGATGCCACATCCAAAGAAGGTACAATATTATGTAGCAATAAACACACTAAAGTAAATTTCAAACCGAGAAAACATAAATGTGGCATGAATATAGTTGAGAAGGAATATGGTCTTAAGTTTTATATACAGTTCTAAACATATAGTCCAATTGCATTTTGAACAAGCAGAGCAAACCTTGAGGATTGAAGGCACCACAGGGCAGGTGGACTTGTTTGTTATGGGCATCAGTATGGAGACTGAGGAAACACGTCCAGCCCTAAGTTTTATACTACTGATGTCCTTTCACCCAGGGTGTGTGACAGGCAGGACTGGCTATATAACTGGTGGGACCCAATATAGAATGAAAATGCAGTACTTCTTGATTTGGAAAAAAAATTTTCATTTGGAAAAAAAATTCAGGATGGCAGCAGCGGTGCATCAACCAAGCACCGGGTCCTGTGCAGCTGCTGGCCCTGGTGATAGGGAAAGAAGGGAGTTGTCGAGATGCTTCTGAATCCTGTCTGTCTCAGCCTTAGCTCTTCCTGGGCTCTGAGGCGATGCTCAGACCAACTCAGGAAAATAGCCAGTGCTGTGTTTGGTGCAGGTTTTTAAAAGCGATTGAGGTGACAAGGGTTGTTCATTCCTGAAATCCATCCTCTAGATAGGTTGTGAGGATTAATGAGTTAATATCAGAAATTGCTAGAGGGCAAATCTTCACTTGCCTAAAAGAGCATAAAATTTTTATTTTGCCTTTTATGCTTTCTGACAATCCCTTCAGTCTGCCACTAGGCTTTTAGTGGAGCGTGTGGAGAATTTAGGACAAGATGATGAATCTTACTCAAGGGCATCTTGATAGCTTTGCAAACTTAATACAATAATGTAGGTTCTGGGCCCCGTTTCATGGAGTAAATAAAGGCAGCCAAAACTTCGGATAAAAGATGCTATAGCTCATTGGGTGTTATTATTTAGGGGGCAAATTATGGCAATGAGTCCTTTTATATATTAAAATCCCTTTTATCATTGCCTATCTTAATTTCATTTTACTTGCATGCTCAGTTGCTTCATTTGTGTCCGACTCTTTGCAACCCAATGGATGGTAACCTGCCAGGCTCCTCTGTCCATAGGATTCTCCAGGCAAGATTTCCTCCTCCAGGGGATCTTCCCAACCTAGGTATCAAATCCTCACCTCTTAAGTCTCCCGCGTTGGCAAGCACATTCTTTACCACTAGCGCCACCTAGGAAGCCCCCTAATTTTTTGAGCAACCAGAGTTATAGTGCTGCCCTATTTAGTGTTTAAGGCTGTCTATTTTTTTAAACAATGCAGAAAGAATTCACTTTGGCCCCTTAAAAAAAAAAAAACAGATTGTACAACTTGAAACTGAAAAGCCACAAATGATAGCTGTTTTAAGAACTAGGACAGGAACAAAGTTGCAACCCCTTTTGCTTTCGCCACTCACTTCAGACCCCAGGGAGGTGGGTTCTTGCCCCACTGCCACAGCCTTGGACCTTGATCAACTTCAGAGTCACTTGAGAACCTTAGTTCTTCTAAGTCACTAGAAGAAAGGTGCTAATGAGGCATTTAACACTTGGACTCCAGCACCTGAGTTAAAAAAGATAGGTTGATTCTTTATTCATTCATCTGTTGATGGACATCTAGGTTGCTTCATGTCCAAGCTATTGTAAATAGTGCCACAATGAACACTGGGTTACATGTGTCTTTTCAAGTTTGGTTTCCAAGTATATGCTTAGAAGTGGTATTGTTGGGTTGTATGGTAGTTTTATTCCTGGTTTTTCAAGGAATCTCCATACTGTCTTCCATAGTGGCTGTATATATAAAATAGAAAGCCAATAGAAATTTGCTGTATGACTCAAGGAACTCAAACCAGGGCTCTTTAACAACCTAGACGGTGGAAGGTGGGAGAGAGGTTCAGGAAGGAGGAGACATATGTACACCTATGGCTAATTCATGTTGATGTATGGTAGAAATGAAACCAATATTGTAAAGCAATTATCCTTCAATTAAAAATAAATAATTTTTTTAAAAAAAATTAAGAAAAGGGGATGCAAGCTAGAGCGGCAACAGCTGAAGACGGTAGCTGCCTTCAGCACTGATACTGGAAGCAGCTCTCTGTCCTCACTGCCTGCCTTACAGTGTGTTTCAGTTAGTGAGTAGAAGTTAGGTGTTGGGAATGGAGTGATTCGGTGCCTGCCTTCAAGGAGCTTTCCAACTGGCGGTGGAGACAAAGGTACCAAAAAATGCAGAAAGCAAGCACATGGTAAAGGAGATGAGGACAGAAAGAGGGAGAGGAGGAAAGTTTATGGAGGGAGGCTGTCAGGGGTCAAACCTTGAGGTCTGTGGTAGGGAAAATGGGCCGAATGGAGAGGAATGGTGGCTGCATGAGGGGAAACGATTGAGGAACAGCTATCCTCTGCCCGAATGAAACTGAAAACTTCCCATCAGTTTGTCTCCTGCAGTCTTCACGAACCCAAATGTGGTCAGCTTCATTTAGAAACAACAGATTTTATCTCAGTACACACACACACATATGAGACATGGTTAAGATTCATGGAACAGCTAGACTATGTTCCATGAGATTATGGCATCTGTTCCTCAATATAATTCAAAATAAAATAACACATCACACAATACATTCACATATATGCTTTGTTAAAATAGCTTATTTTCAGATTGTTTTATGGCTAAATCCCAGGTAAATTGCTTGAAGGTGGACTTGTATCAGATTTGAGGGGCTCTTGTTTGTTGTTCTTGTTCAGTTTCTAAGTCATGTTCTACTCTTTGCGAGCCATGGCTCAAAAACTCAAGGTGACTGCAGGACGCTGGGCTTCCCTGTCTCCCTGAGCTTGCTCAAACTTGTGTCCGTTGAGTTGATGATGCCATCCGACCATCTCGTCCTCTGTCACCCTCTTCTCCTCCTGTTCTCACTGTTTCCCAGCAACAGGGAAATGTGTCAGCTCTTTGCATCAGGTGGCCAGAGTACTGGAGCTTCAGCATCAGTCCTTTCAATAAACATTCAGGGTTGATTTCCTTTAGGATTGACTGGTTTGATCTCCTTGCAGTCCAAGGAACTCTCAAGAATCTTCTCTAGCACCACAGTTGAAAAGCATCAATTATTTGGTGCTCAGCCTTCTTTATGATCCAATTCTCATCTCCATACATGACTGCTGGGAACAACCATAGCTTTGACTATACAGACCTTTGTTGGCAAGGTGGTATCTTTGCTTTCTAATACACTGTCTAGGCTTGTCATAGCTTTTCTTCCAAGGAGCAAGCATCACCTTCTGCAGTGATTTTGGAGCCCAAGAAAATAAAATCTGCCACTGTTTCCATTTTTCCCCAAACTCTTTGCCATGAAATGATGGGACCGGGTGCCATGATCTTAGTTTTTTGAATGTTGAGTTTTGAGACGGTTTTTTCACTTTCCTCCTTAATTATATGGAGGCCTGGTGCCAAGGTGACAGACCCAGTAAATGGCAGAGAAAGCATTCAAATTTAGGTGTGTCTGATGCCAAAGCCCAGGCTTTTTGATAATGTGGCTTTCCCAATGAGCCATGCCTGAGATGCCTCCCAGTCCTGGGTGTGTGGGGCCCTATAGGTGGAGACAGAACCTCCATAAGGACACAGAAGGCTTCATAGGATGCTCTGAAATTTTGTCACAGGTTTTTAAGTGGCATACATCTTCCCTATATTTACGGTACATTGTTATACAAGAAAAGAACACTACAGAGAAATGTTCATAGCATAATCCCATTTTTCCCTAACAAGATGCTTTTATACCTATGTTTATAGATGGTGTATGTTTGCATAGGTACCTTGGGTAGCTTGGGGGGCTTCTCAGATGACTTAGTGGTAAAAAGAATATGTCTGCTAATGCAAGAGACATGGGTTCAATCCCTGAGTTGAGAAGACTCCCTAGAGAAGGAAATGGCAACCCACTCCATTCTTGCCTGGGAAATCCCATGGACGGAGGAGCCTGGTAGGCTACAGTCCATAGGGTCATAGAGAGTCAGATAAAACTTAGCGATTAAACAGCAGCAGCAGCTTGAGTACTGGAAGGAATTTTTTTTTTTTTATAAGGAGACAGAACACTAAGTTATTCCTAGTATTAATATAATGTGAAGGGAACATGCATAGCAGTAACACAGTTCATTCTACCCCATTACCAACAATACAGAATTGGTGAATGTGTCAGATAAGGTCACCAGATAATACATTCAAAGACAGTGCTGATTTGTTTAGGTGATGGGGCTGTGGGTAGTTTAGTCTAAGATTCCTTCCTTTTGTTGTTTTAGTTTTTGCTCTGAGGTAAAATAATGAAACAAAGGTTTCCCCGAATCTGCTGGACTTAGTTGTGCCTTTAGGTTTATAGTCAACATTCACCTACCTTCTAGTCAGAGGTCGCAGACCCAGACCGCTCAACTCCCTCTGTGCTTCCAGATGGGAAACAACCCATTCTGTTGCCCTGAGCCCCCCAGGAAACAGTGAAAAACCTGCAGGTGCCCCCCTGAAATCTTGGGGGAAGTGTAGTGTGCCCATTCTGTTGAAAAAGGTGGGGGCAGCTGTTTTCGAGATTGCTATGTTGGAGGATGGTGAGCCCAGTATTTTTAGATCTTCCAGTTCTACTAGAAAAGCACAAAATTCAGATTTGTTTATGAACACTCTATTTTGAGTGATTGGCATGATATCACATCTGAAAAGATGCTATTCAAGTCATAATAGATGCATTTACAATCACATGTCATTGTGTCTTGTGGGGAAAGGCTAGTGCAATATTTTGGGTCTAGTTCAGTATTTTGACAGGAGCTCGGGAAAGGTCAGGCCTATGGCTCTTGGGTGGAACACAGCACTGTGTAGGTGTGGCTTAGGATGGGGGATAGCACATCCAGAAAATCAGAGAGTCGCACGTTGGAGAGGAAGGGTGGCTGTGGTCCCATCAAAAGCCCTCAATGATAACTTTGACTGATTTCTACATTTTTCTGAGTGTCTATCTTCCCCTGCTATTTATTCTCTTAGATTGGTTGTTCAAACTGAACTGTGGAGCTCAGACAGTGACAGGGTCACCTCAGTAAGGAATGAAGACATTCCTTCTCCCACCCTAACCATATACACACACAAATCCCACACATTCCAAACATGTAGAAACATGGAGTATTGTTTTGCTCTTTTATTTCTTGAGAGTTCGGGCATGGGAATGAACTGAATATTACCGTGCATCATTGCATGTTCTGAATTCCAGCATAATTCAAACACCTCCCACGAAGATTTGTCATTCTGCCTCCAGGCAGGACTGTTCTTAAAGTGTTCTTGACATATGAACACCTGTGGTATTCATTAAGCCCTCCTGGAAATAAGATCTCCTTTAAAATACTCAGAAAGTATCTCTCTTAAAGAACAAAGTTCTGTATCTCCATCAAAAACATGAAGGTACAGCTTTTACTCTGCTCTACCTGAAAGGGTAAGAAAAGTAGGTTAGCATGTAGGGAGTGGAATTAAGTCCATGCCAGCAAGTGTTTGAGAAGTAAACCTTATATAGCTCATGACTTACATCAGCAAAACCCTCCTCTCCACTCTGTGCTTTCAGAAAAGGGGCACACGAATTCTGGAACATCATACCCTAATAATTTTTTAAAGACTCTGCAAACTACTGCTTTTAAACATTGAAATATTAAGAATTGTTCTGTACTCAAAACAGATCATCTTATTTTAGAAAGTGCTTTTTCACTATCACAACATTCTTTTGCAAGGAGCTGGCTAAAAGAGAGTCAAATTTTTTTTTTTTTTTCATTGCAAGTCTGTCTCCTCTGTTCTGGTTCAAGCCAATAACTCATTTTATGCAGTCACAGACCAAGAATTTTGAAATTTCGAAGGCATCACTGGAAATAGCATATTCTCCACGATCCTAAAGACACATTTCTTGATAACACATTGATTACTATATCCCTAAATGGGTATTTCTGGTACATTGTCTGTCTAGCAGGCATATATTCACACCTATTTGTCTGGGTAATTTCTGGCTCCAGAAGAACATATGGGCCATATTCACAACTTCTAACCATTTTCAGTGTTTATCTTTATTCCATCAAAGTTCTTCAGAGTTTTTTTCTATTTCCCTTCTGTCTCTTTATCTCTTCATTTTTCTTGAATGTGCTGACTAGTAATTTGTTTTTGTAAAGCTCCAGTTTTAAAGTTTGTGGGATAGGCAAGCTCAGAAATCCACAGACAGAAGTTTTCATTCTTGCTCTGTCATTATTTAACATTTACATTTGTGTAAGTCATTTAGCACACTCCTGCTTTCTATTCCCCATTTGGCAAATGCAATGAGGGCAGTTTCCTTCTATCAGCTTAGCAAAAATATAGTGGCAGTGAATAATGCACATGAATTACTTTGAGAGTCTTTGGAAAAATCTAAGTTCTTGACCCTACTCTGCCAATAGTCTATTTGATGCCTGTGCAAGTCGCTTTGATTATTCTTTGCTTTGGTTTCTCCATCTGAACAATGTGAGTCATACTTTCTTCCTCTACCTATTTCACAGAGATGTCTGTATCTCAGGCAACTGTGATACTTTGAAAAGACAAACAGTGCTAAGAATTTAGGGCAGTATGGACTAGCTTCTGGAATAGAAATATCAATAGTAGCGAGTAATAACAGTTATCAGTGACCTACCTGTGCTTGCCATAAATTACATGATCTCGTAATCTTTTAACTGTCGATGCAACATGGGTATAGCTGTGTGCTCGGTCGCTTCGGTCACGCCCAGCTCCTTGTGACAGTATGGACGATAGCCAGCTAGACTCTGTCCATAGGATTCTCCAGGCAAGAATACTGGAGTGGATTGCCATGCCCTCCTCTAGGGGATTTTCTCGGCCCAGGGATCGAACTTGGATCTCCTGCATTGCAGGTGGATTCTTTACTGCTGAGCCACCAGGGAAGCCCAGTGTGGGTATACTTATTTTTACATGTACATCAGGAAACTAAGATTTGGTGTGTGACTGATTTATGGTCAACACATTAGTAAGAGGCAAAACCAGAATCTGAACCTAATTGTGAGTCTCTGTTGTAGTTTTTTTTAGCTTAAAAGTGATGGTTATTCATTTATTTATATTCATTATTATTTATTTGCATTCATGCTTGCACAGTTAGCTTCTGTTTTAAAATTTTTGGAATACATAGCAATTGAATCTAAACTACTGAATGTTACCTAGTCATGCATTAAAGAAGATGTAAACTTCAGATATAGTTTTAGGGGGACTTCTCTGGTTGTTCTAGTGGTTAAGAATCCACCTTCTAACGTAGGAATGGTTAGGGAACTAAGATCCCACATGCCGTGGTGCAACTAAGCTCTCATGCCATAATTACTGAGCCTGTGCACTACAATAAAGATCTTGTGTGCTGCAACTAACACCTGATGCAGCCAAATTAAAAATAAATAAATATTTTTAAAAAGAAATGGCTTTAGGGAGCTGAATATGGCTTTTAATGAAGATTTAAATATGGATGCCACAAAGGAATGCAGGCTGTATCTAATCTATCATTGACAGAAAGCAGATCATTAGCTGCTGGGGGCCAGGCTTAGTTGGGGGTTAGCTTGGGAAGGGCACAAGGGAATCTTGGCGGTGATGGCAGTGCTCCAGGTTTTAATTGTGGGGGTGGTTACAAGGTGCATTCTTTTATCAAAACTCTACATTTAAAATAGGAATATTTTTCTATACATAAACTACTAAAGTCTCAATAGATTTGACTTTTTAAAATACAGGTACCATCATCTCCTTGCTGTCTGATTGCACAAATTATTAACTGATCTCAGTCTTATGCTCTTTCTGTAAAAGTAGGACTATCCATTGTACTGCCTCCGACATGTTGATGTTCAGTCACTGCTGTATCTGACTCTTTGCAACCCCACAAACTGCAGCATGCCAGGATTCCCTGTCCTTCACTATCTCACAGAGTTTGCTCAAACTCATGTCCATTGAGTTGACAATGCCATCGAACCATCTCATCCCCTCTCGCCCCTTCTCCCCCTGCCCTCAATCTTTCCCAGCATCTGCGTCTTTCCAGTGAGTCGACTCTTTCAGCATGCTGGAGAGCATTAAATAAGAGAATCTGTACAAACAGCTTACCATCTACTTGTCCTGAGTATGCACTCAACACATGATTATTCCACAAAAATACATGCTAGACAGTGTCCTTCTAGGTGGTAATGACTGTGAGAAGGATCACCCTTTCCCTGAGTGGTCCCTGTGAGGAATATCATTTCAGATGACACCTTGCTAATGTCAAGGAAATGGCCTTGGGACGTTTTGGACTCAAGTATTCTAGGCACAGAGGACAGCACAGTTCCCTCGAAGAACTGAAGGCTGGGGAGACAGCTAAGATGTGACTTTGGAAAGCTCAACAGCAAGATTACTCCTCTCTCCTTTGGGAAGACTCTGGAGGAAATTGAATATGGGATGAGGTGTTCTGATTCACAGTTAAAACAATGTCTTTGACTTCTATTTAAAGTCTGGATTCTCAAGGGGTAAAAAAAGCTGTAGGGTCACAGGGTGAGAAAGAGTGGGGCTTGGACTCTGATGGTAGAATTAGAAATGGTGAAACACAGTCAGATTTGAGATCTATTTTGGAGCAGAGAACGCAGAATTGCCAACAGTTTGGATGTAGCAAGGAATAGAGAAATTGTTTTTTGGCTTGAACAACTAGGTGCTATTTACTGTCTTGACGTTTCAGTTCAGTTCAGTTAAGTCGCTCAGTCATGTCCGACTCTTTGTGACTCCATGAATCACAGCACGCCAGGCCTCCGTGTCCATCACCATCTCCCAAAGTTCACTCAGACTCATGTCCATTGAGTCTGTGATGCCATCCAGCCATCTCATCCTCGGTTGTCCCCTTCTCCTCCTGGCCCCAATCCCTCCCAGCATCAGAGTCTTTTCCAATGAGTCAACTCTTCGCATGAGGTAGCCAAAGTACTGGAGTTTCAGCTTTAGCATCATTCCTTCCAAAGAAATCCCAGGGTCCATCTCCTTCAGAATGGACTGGTTGGATCTCCTTGCAGTCCAAGGGACTCTCAAGAGTCTTCTCCAACACAGTTCAAAAGCATCAATTCTTCGGTCCTCAGCCTTCTTCACAGTCCAACTCTCACATCCATACATGAACACTGGAAAAACCATAGCCTTGACTAGACGGACTTTAGTTGGCAAGGTAATGTCTCTGCTTTTGAATATACTATCTAGGTTGGCCATAACTTTTCTTCCAAGGAGTAAGCATCTTTTAATTTCATAGCTGCAATCACCATCTGCAGTGATTTTGGAGCCCCCCAAAATAAGTCTGACACTGTTTCCACTATTTCCCCATCTATTTCCCATGAAGTGATGGGACCAGATGCCATGATCTTCGTTTTCTGAGTGTTGAGCTTTAAGCCAACTTTTTTACTCTCCTCTTTCACTTTCATCAAGAGGCTTTTTAGTTCCTCCTCACTTTCTGCCATAAGGGTGGTGTCATCTGCATATCTGAGGTTATTGATATTTCTCCCTTAAATCTTGATTCCAGCTTGTGTTTCTTCCAGTCCAGCGTTTCTCATGATGTACTCTACATAGAAGTTAAATAAACAGGGTGACAATATACAGCCTTGACGTACTCCTTTTCCTCTTTGGAACCAGTCTGTTGTTCCATGTCCAGTTCTAATTGTTGCTTCCTGACCTGCATACAGATTTCTCAATTATAATTATTTTTTTTTGAGAAGCCATTTGGTGAACTGTTAGGTATTATATCATAAAGGGTTTCTGGGTTGACTATTGATATTAAAGTGTTTGTGTCCTAAGTGCTAGCTTGGGATCAAATTCTTGTCTCTTAAGTCTTAAGATGTTTTATCAGGTAATGAAATGGTTGTGCTGGAATCATTTCTAAAATTGACATGGCATTTGTGCCTGCCTGCCTGTGTGTGAATGCACACATGTGAACATGTGTGTGTGTGTGTGTAATACGTTCTTGAGGCTGCCGACGTCTGGTAGCAGAAGGGAATTCAGAGCCAGTCTCAAAGCAGCCTGTTGCTCACATCACTTGGACTGTTTTACACTTCACATAATCTTTGTGACTTTGCTCAGGTGTGGTTCTCTCATTACTGTTTTCTGCTTCTAAAACAATTAGAAATTCTGTAGTCTTTCTCAGGATGTCTGGAGTGGCAAGTGAGAAAATGTCTGGGAGACTTTTAGAGTTTCTATTCACAGTTTATATTTCAAAGCTTAATTTTATCCTTTTGGTGGAAAGGCTCAATGTCAACATCACATTAGTTGGTTAGTGGAGTTTTTCTCTTCCACCTTCACTTCTTTCCTTGCTGGCTCTTTTCTCTGCGTCCCTCCTCTTACTTGTGTTTCTTATTCCAGAAACTCCTGAAATTTTCACTGAGTGCATGTGAAGGACTAATCTGTGACCAATCAATGAGCCATATTCCCCCAGGGAGTCATCTGACAACTGATGGAACCTTTAATGTAATAATTAAGTCCTTGACTTCTGCTAAGTACATACTACCTGCCAGCGCTTTAGAGGAGTTTTCCATCTTAATCCTTCCAGCAAACGCAAAAGCTCTTTTGTACAAACTTGTAAAGCTCTTTTATTTTCCACCTCTAATGGTTGAGTACACAAGTTCAGAGAATAGAGTCATTTGCCTAGGGTCACACAGCCAGTAAGTTACAGAATTTGGACTTTAACTCAGGTCGATCTGGTTCCAGATTCCAAATTTATAGCTACTAAGCAACAAACTGTGGAAAATTCTGAGAGAGATGGGAATACCAGACCACCTGACCTGCCTCTTGAGAAATCTGTATGCAGGTCAGGAAGCAACAGTTCGAACTGGACATGAAACAACAGACTGGTTCCAAATAGGAAAAGGAGTACGTCAAGGCTGTATATTGTCACCCTGCTTATTTAACTTCTATGCAGAGTACATCATGAGAAACACTGGGCTGGAAGAAGCACAAGCTGGAATCAAGATTGCTGGGAGAAATATCAATAACCTCAGATATGCAGATGACACCACCCTTATGGCAGAAAGTGAAGAGGAACTAAAAAGCCTCTTGATGAAAGTGAAAGAGGAGAGTGAAAAAGTTGGCTTAAAGCTCAACATTCAGAAAACGAAGATCATGGCATCTGGTCCCATCACTTCATGGGAAATAGATGGGGAAACAGTGGAAACAGTGTCAGATTTATTTCTTTGGGCTCCAAAATCACTGCAGATGGTGACTGCAGCCATGAAATTAGAAGACGCTTACTCCTTGGAAGAAAAGTTATGGCCAACCTAGAAAGCATATTCAAGAGCAGAGACATTACTTTGCCGACTAAGGTCTGTCTAGTCAAGGCTATGGTTTTTCCAGTGGTCATGTATGAATGTGAGAGTTGGACTGTGAAGAAGGCTGAGGACCGAAGAATTGATGCTTTTGAACTGTGGTGTTGGAGAAGACTCTTGAGAGTCCCTTGGACTGCAAGGAGATCCAACCAGTCCATTCTGAAGGAGATCAGCCCTGGGATTTCTTTGGAAGGAATGATGCTAAAGCTGAAACTCCAGTACTTTGGCCACCTCATGTGAAGAGTTGACTCACTGGAAAAGACTCTGACGCTGAGAGGGATTGGGGGCAGGAGGAGAAGGGGACAACCGAGGATGAGATGGCTGGATGGCATCACGGACTCAATGGACGTGAGTCTGAGTGAACTCCAGGAATTGGTGATGGACAGGGAGGCCTGGCGTGCTGCGATTCATGGGGTCGCAAAGAGTCGGACACAACTGAGCAACTGAACTGAACTGAACTAAAGCTATAGGGCCTCAATTTATCTAAACTTTAAGATGTTGCGTCAAGATTCTCCAGAATCTTGTGTGTGTGTGTGTGTGTGTGTGTGTGTATTAAGTTGCTAAGTTGTATCTGATTCTTTGTGACCCCATGGACTGCTGCTGCCAGGCCTCCCTATCCTTCACTATCTCTTGGAGTTTGCTGAAATTCGTGTCCATTGAGTGGTGATGCCATCCAACCATTTCATCCTCTGTCACCTCCTTGTCCTCTTGTCCTCAATCTTTCCCAGCAACTGGGTCTTTTCCAATGAGTTGGCTATTTGCATTAGGTAACCAAAATATTGGAACTTCAGCATCAGTCCTTCCAATGAATATTCAGGGTTGATTTTCTTTAGGTTGGCCTGGTATGATCTCCTTGCAAGAGTCTTTTCCAGCACCATAGTTTGAAAGCATCAATCCTTTGGTGCTCAGCCTTCTTTATGGTCCAACTCTCATCTCTGTACACGACTCCTGGGAAAACCATAGCTTTGACTGTATGGAGCTTTGTTTTCAAAGTCTTTGCTTTTTAATATGCTGTCTAGGTTTGTCATAGCTTTTCTTCTGAGGAAATCAACCACTGTGATGCTGTCTGAGGAACTTAGAAAACAGTCTTACAATCATGGCAACTGTTGTCTTAATTAATGGCCAGATTTTGTGTTACTACATAGGAGGATCTGTTATATTTTTGGCCTTCAACCAAGGTATAGAAAATAGGATTGCCTTTATTTTCAGACTCAAATATTCCTGATTTTCTGCTGACTAGTGCATTTTTTTAAAGTACTCCTTTAACCCATTGATATTAATTCACTAAAAAACCATCCATACATGATGAATCCTGAAGTTTTACATTCCCCAAATCTCTGTCAGATTGAATGTTTTAAATACTTACTGTTTTTATATGAGAGAATTCAGACATACAATATTTAGCAAGTAAGTTCAAACAGAGGCATTGCTGATTGACAAAAGCATTAGAGACATAAGAGACTGTTTTTCAGATTCACATTGCTTTAAGTTCTGGACAGACTACTCATGAAAGGAAACAGCTACACACACACACACACACCACATCACTCATACACACACACACAATTTCTACCCTACTTTTGAAAGATAAAATATTTGGTTTATATAGATAATTAAACCCTGGAAGCTGGCAGTAGAACCAGTCCAAACAAAATGTGTAATTCTTCTATGGCTACTTGGAAACTTTATTTGCTGGAAATGGGGGGCCTCAAATGATTCACCTTTTTATGACAATTTTCTATTCAGAGACTGTCTTTATGTGACTCAGATGTACTTCATTCAAGCAATGGAGAAAAAAAATCTGAATCACAGATTGTTAACAAAGCAATGCAGATGAATCTATTAAAGTGTATCTCCTCGCTGTTTCATTTTTGACTTCCAGTTGGCACTTTTTCTTGCCTCTCAGCTTTGAAACTCGAGAATAAAACACCTCTGGAAACAAAGCAAAGTGAGCTGAAGTGTGTGTGTTATACAGAATACTGAGCGTGATCTTTGTGTCGTGCACAGCTACAGCTGTCACCGATTTTTCATCTACAGTAAGGTCAGCCAGACAAAAAGACCCAAGACAACACATTCAGTACCATCTTTGTTCTCAGCTCAGTCTAAAAGAGGTAACTTTCAGTGACTTCCAATTATGATCATCCTAGTTTTTTAACACATCATTCGTTTGAATATTAATTGTTGGTCAGATGGCGGAGTTCTCTCAAGTTCATCAAATAAAATAAATGCAGCTGTCATAAAAGATGTTCACCCCAAATCTCCAGAGATAAATGACTTAGTGTTCCAACACCAAACACTGATTGGTTTACCTTCAAATTGTCTTGTGGAGATAAGGAATTCAAAATGATTTTCAGTCATAAAGTGCCTACCTACTCTATATTCAGAGTCCAATTATATAATTTATTATTGAGATCATTTGGTCTACCTTTCTTACCTTCCTTGTAGCTTTCTTCATCCTTTTTCACAACAAATGACTGGATGACATGAATTCTCTACTTATTAGTTATCTAAGGAACAGTTAATAAATTGAGATTTAGAGATTGTTCAATTCTTAATTGTATCCATCTCCTTCTAATTATTTATGGATATTAAAATGTAACATTTTTGCACACTTTCTATTAATATTAACCATAATGCAAGCTAAATAAAAAAGGGAGCTTCTAATTCTGAGATTTCTAAGACATGATTTGGAGAGAAATTGCTTCTTGTTTGAAGCATTTTCCATGATAAAAATGTTTATTTTTGGTGATTAAATAAAATGAAGAGTACCAGCTTAATTTTTACCAGTAGATGATTTTTTTTTTAATGTTGAACTTCAGCCTGTATGGAACTCACTGTCTTCTCCATTTTATTCCTAAAATATTGTTTTATGTTCTGTCTGCTTCCATAGTATTTGATTTTATAAAATGTTCTAAGGGAAGAAATTGCACACCATCCTACAAAGACCAATGCAAAATAGTATTTTCCTTGTGTTACTATTTACCTTTCTCTCTTGTGTGGTTATGTAGGGAATGGAAAGAACTAACTCAAGTCTTCACAGACCTCAAAATATATAATTAACGCTGTATCTGACAAGAGGGTTTTGTTGTTATTGTTTTTGTTTTCACTGACAAATAAATGTCACTTTTAAAAGGAATCTAACAGGAAGAGTGACAAAATTAGGCAAAAGGGCAAAAATTGTTTCCTCTCTTCATGGCAGAATACAGGAGGTTTTTTTTTTTTTTTTTTTTGATAAGTACTTACAATGACTACACTGTTGACTTGGCATGCAGATCAAAAGACTGACAGATTTAATTCATGTTTCTGTGCTATACAAACAATGACATGTATGAGCCAATCTGTGCTCCTTTCAACTAGTAATTGAAGGTAGTGCAAACACAGACTTTAAAGGATCAGTGGTGCCCAACTGAACTATTCGACAAAAAGAGATCCAACAATGCTTATTCTTTTTCCTGTTTCATTGGGATTCCACTTTGCCTGGCCTCTGCCCTGCCCTTACTCTCCTGGAATTAATAGCGACTGATGGTCTGGGCATTGTGTCAACAGAAATGGACACACAAGAATTCTATATTAACATTCTGGTCTGCTGCTGGGCAGGGGGGAAGAGAGAAACTTTCAGAGTGCACAGAAATGATCTGAAGACTTTTGGAAGTTAACCACAAGAAATCAATGTTTGCATAAGCTTCCATTACACAGGCAGCTTTGCTTTATAATGTGGGGACGGTCTGGGTAATAAGGTAGTAAATTCATCCACAAATGTATACAGGATGACCCTGCAGGATTTTGACATGACATTTTCTGTGGATCTCACTTGGTTGGAAACTACAGGCAGTATTTTTCTTCAGTAATTTGTGTACTTGATGTATTTTTTTTTCAAATTGCATGGTGCCAGCAATTTGGCTTTTAAATACAATAGTCTTTTGAAAAGTACTGCAGAAAATGAATAGAAAATCACCAGCATCATGGCAAATTATCCTAGGTCAACACATAATGCCTTCATTTCCCAGATGTCTCAATTCAGGCTGCTACTTTGGACATTTTTGTCTAAGGAGGCTTATAAGTATTCCAAGTATAATAAAAATTTTCTGTTTCGTGTTACCTTAGGCTAACATCATTGTATGTGTATCTTCCACATTAAGGTTCTCAAAGAAATGGATTTAAAACAAGGTACCCAGAGGCAGTGCTTTTGCTCAAATGTTTCCAATGAATTCTTTGTTCAAAATCCTTGCCTTTACTTTCAGATCATGGATAATTTCTCATGATTCTGCATCAATTATAAAACTATAATTGTCTTACACTAAATGGTTTTGAAATATAATTTCCAAGTTTTAAATGCCCAGTTTAAACACTTGGAAGTTGCCTATGCCATAATAATTCACTGACAAATCATTTTAAAAATACAGGGTCTTTCTTACAATGGTTGTAAAAAGAGTTACATAAAAAATGCTGGTTCATTGTAGAAAAAAGTTTCAAATATGCAAAAACAGAAAAATGTATCTATAATATTTCCAGAATAATTATTATCATTTGGTTTCTATCTTTTCAAACTTAAAAAAATAATAGTATGTTCATTCTTTTAGTAAGTACATATATATTTTTTTTTCTTCTCCCACTGAGTTGTATAGAGTAATTTGTAAAGAATAATTTGATAAGTATTCTGCAGTGGGTTTCTCCTGTGGATTTATTAGAATCTAGAATTTTTGAGTAGGAAGGTATGTGTGTTTGTTATAACACAAGTTGTTGTTCACTTGCCTAGTCATGTCTAACTTTTTGCAGCCCCATGAACTGCAGCACGCCAGGCCTCCCTGTCCCTCATCATCCCCCAAAGTTTGCTCAAGTTCATATCCAATGCATTGGTGATGCCATCCAGCCATCTCATCCATAACACAAGTTCAGTTCAGTTCAGTTCATTTCGGTCACTCAGGCGTGTTCGACTCTTTGCAACACCATGAATTGCAGCACGCCAGGCTTCCCTGTCCATAAACAACTCCTGGAGTTCACTCAGACTCACATCCACTGAGTCAGTGATGCCATCCAGCCATCTCATCCTCGATCGTCTCCTTCTCCTCCTGCCCCCAATCCATCCCAGCATCAGGCTTTTCCAGTGAGTCAACTCTTCGCATGAGGTAGCCAAAGTACTGGAGTTTCAGCTTTAGCATCATTCCTTCCAAAGAAATCCCAGGGTTGATCTCCTTCAGAATGGCCTGGTTGGATCTCCTTGCAGTCCAAGGGACTCTCAAGAGTCTTCTCCAACACCACAGTTCAAACGCATCAATTCTTCGGCGCTCAGCCTTCTTCACAGTCCAACTCTCACATCCATACATGACTACTGGAAAAACAATAGCCTTGATTAGATGGACCTTTGTTGGCAAAGTAATGTCTCTGCTTTTCAATATGCTATCTAGATTGGTCTGACACTGTTTCCACTGTTTCCCCATCTATTTCCCATCAAGTGATGGGACCGGAAACAGTGGAAACAGTGTCAGACTTTATTTTATTGGGCTCAAAAATCACTGCAGATGATGACTGCAGCCATGAAATTAAAAGACGCTTACTCCTTGGAAGAAAAGTTATGACCAACCTGGATAGTATATTCAAAAGCAGAGACATTACTTTGCCGACTAAGGTCCGTCTAGTCAAGGCTATGGTTTTTCCAGTGGTCATGTATGGATGTGAGAGTTGGACTGTGAAGAAGGCTGAGCGCTGAAGAATTGATGCGTTTGAACTGTGGTATTGGAGAAAACTCTTGAGAGTCCCTTGGACTGCAAGGAGATCCAACCAGTCCATTCTGAAGGAGATCAACCTTGGGATTTCTTTGGAAGGAATGATGCTAAAGCTGAAGCTCCAGTACTTTGGCCACCTCATGTGAAGAATTGACTCATTGGAAAAGACTTTGATGCTGGGAGGGATTGGGGACAGGAGGAGAAGGGGACGACAGAGGATGAGATGGCTGGATGGCATCACGGACTTGATGGACGTGAGTCTGAGTGAACTCCGGGAGATGGTGATGGACAGGGAGGCCTGGCCTACTGCGATTCATGGGGTCACAAAGAGTCGGACACGACTGAGCAACTAAACTGAACTGAAGTGATCTAGGTTGGTCATAACTTTTCTTCCAAGGAGTAAGCATCTTTTAATTTCATGGCTGCAATCACCATCTGCAGTGATTTTGGAGCCCAAAGAAATAAAGTCTGACACTGTTTCCACTGTTTCCCCATGTATTTGCCATGAAGTGATGGGACCAGATACCATGATCTTCGTTTTCTGAATGTTGAGCTTTAAGCCAACATTTTCACTGTCCTCTTTCACTTTCATCAAGAGGCTTTTTAGTTCCTCTTCACTTTCTGCCATAAGGGTGGTGTCATCTGCATATCTGAGGTTATTGATATTTCTCCCGGCAGTCTTGATTCCAGCTTGTGCTTCTTCCAGCCCAGCGTTTCTCATGATGTACTCTGCATGTAAGTTAAACAAACAGGGTGACAATATACAGCCTTGACATACTCCTTTTCCTATTTGGAACCAGTCTGTTGTTCCATGTCCAGTTCTATTTGTTGCTTCCTGACCTGCATACAAATTTCTCAAGAGGCAGGTCAGGTGGCCTGGTATTCCCATCTCTTTCAGAATTTTCCACAGTTTATTGTGATCCACACAGTCAAAGGCTTTGGCATAGTCAATAAAGCAGAAACATGTTTTTCTGGAACTCTCTTGCTTTTTCAATGATCCAGTGGATGTTGGCAGTTTGATCTCTGGTTCCTCTGCCTGTTGTAAAACCAGCTTGAACATCTGGAAGTTCACGGTATTGCTGAAGCCTGGCTTGGAGAATTTTGAGCATTACTTTACTAGTGTGTGAGATGAGTGCAGTTGTGCGGTAGTTTGAGCATTCTTTGGCGTTGCCTTTCTTTGGGATTGGAATGAAAACTGACCTTTTCCAGTCCCATGGCCACTGCTGAGTTTTCCAAATTTGCTGGCATATTGAGTGCAGCACTTTCACAGCATCATCTTTCAGGATTTGAAATAGCTCAACTGGAATTCCATCACCTCCACTAGCTTTGTTCATAGTGATGCTTTCTAAGGCCCACTTGACTTCACATTCCAGTATATCTGGCTCTAGGTGAGTGATCACTCCATAGTGATTATCTGTGTCATGAAGATCTTTTTTTGTACAGTTCTTCTGTGTATTCTTGCCACCTCTTCTTAATATCTTCTGCTTCTGTTAGGTCCATACCATTTCTGTCCTTTATCGAGCCCATCTTTGCAATGTTCCCTTGGTATCTCTAATTTTCTTGAAGAGATCTCTAGTCTTTCTCATTCTGTTGTTTTCCTCTATTTCTTTGCCTTGATCGCAGAAGAAGGCTTTCTTATCTCTCCTTGATATTCTTTGGAACTCTGCATTCAGATGCTCATATATTTCCTTTTCTCCTTTGCTTTTCACTTCTCTTCTTTTCAAAGCTATTTGTAAGGCCTCCCCATACAGCCATTTTGCTTTTTTGCATTTCTTTTCCATTGCGATGGTCTTGATCCCTGTCTCTTGTAGAATGTCACAAACCTCAGTCCATAGTTCATCAAGCACTCTGTCTATCAGATCTAGTCCCTTAAATCTATGTCTCACTTCCACTGTATAATCATAAGGGATTTGATTTAGGTCATACCTGAATGATCTTGTGGTTTTCCCTACTTTCTTCAGTTTAAGTCTGAATTTGGCAATAAGGAGTCTTGATCCGAGCCACAGTCAACTCCTGGTCTTGTTTTTGTTGACTGTATAGAGCTTCTTCATCTTTGGCTGCAAAGAATATAATCAATCTGATTTCAGTTAGAAAATGATTATTTCCAGGATTACGTGGCCTGGTTAGTGGCAGAAAGAGCAACTGACAGAGAAGTGATTGCTGAAAATTTGAAGGAAAGGTGAAATACTTGAAAACTATGGATGTGAAGGATAGCAAGGAAAATTGGGCATGTTTTGCTAGAGAAGGGAATTTGATGTCTTTTTATTTGAATGGTTGCCACATCAAGTTCTTCATCAGTTCTGCCTTGGTTTGGGTTGCCGTAACAAAAATACCAGACATGGTGTGGCTTAAAAAATAAACATATTTCTCATAATTTTTGAATTTGGAATTCAGAGACTAGAGTGCAATGATGGTGGGGTTCTTGGTGAAGGCCCTCTTCCTGGTTCACAAAAGACCATCTCTTTGTATGTTCATTTGGTAGTGAGAGAGGAAGCAAAATTGCTTCTGTCTCTCTTTATAAGGGCGCTAATCTCATCATGAAGGCTCCATTCAGGACCCAATTACCCCCCAAAGACCCCACCTCAAAATAGCATCACATTTGGGATTAGAGTTTCAACTTGTGACTTTTGAGGGATACAAACATCTAGTCCATAGTAAGTGCTCTAGAAAAAAAGAAAAAACTAGGCTACAGGGTAGAGATTATTGCACAGGAAGCTTTGATGCCTGTTGAAAAGAAAGAAGGAATCATCAACTAGTAATATTCAACAGTGGGATCAGCTATGTCTCCAATACTGAACCCCTTATCATTGAAGGTGACCATGGGGATGCTGAATAGCTATTGGTCAGGGTTGCTAGATAAGGGTTGGCTGCCTGCAGAGAAATGTTGGATTATGTGAGAAGCCCCTTCCTTCTGCAGGACCATATTTCCTTGATTCCAGGCAGTCTGAAGGGCCCAACTCTATAAGGATAAGGTTGTGTGTACAAATCATGCATAAATTTAAATGACAAGAGTAAAACCAAAATCAGTTCTGGTGTGTACAACTGCTAAGTTAAACCTTTCAATTATCAAAAAGCAGCAGCTCTTTTGCTGTGCCAGATACAAGAAGTATTTTAATTCTAGAAACAGAGGCTCCGTAAGCTTGAAAGTCATCAATGAGAATGGCCAGGGTTTTTACATTGGTGGTGTGAATTCCATATCCCATCTCAAAAAGGAAGCCATGAGGAAGCCTGAGGAAACAAGGATTGGTGTATAACATACTTGATTAACTGAACTGTGTTCTTTTCTGTGTAGAGTCTAATCAGTCTATATATGAAAGCATTGCATAATATAGTCTAGAAGCAAGCAAACATAAATCACCACTTTGGCAAAAAACCAACACGATCAGGAAGTAGAATAATAGCATAATCCAAGATGACTTTATGTTATTCCAGAGACAGAATGGGGTTGAGCATTATTCCTAAATACTGCAATATCTGCAAAGGTGAGATGATCATTATAAATCAGGATGTTACAAAGAGAAGAAAAGAGCTGTAGCTAGAGACAGATGATCCAATTAGCAAGATATCCATTTCCAAATTATTATGTTTTCAAATAAATTCTGACATGTAATTTCAGAACATTGGAAAATAATACTAAACCAGCCCAAGTAGAAACAGGAAGTAAATCTTGGCAGAGCTGTACACCCTCAGCATATTATTAATAATTTTTCCCATTGCTGAGAAGGGAAGGGGGGAAGGGTGGTGGTGAACAGAATGATTTTCAAAAACCAGCCTTGAACTTGAGATGGTTTTCCCGAACTTGGAGTTAGAAATCAAAACTGGCTAAGTCAGGGAAAAAAAAAAAAAAAAGTCCTGTAATTTCTAAAGCAGATAGTTCAACCAGATAGTTTAAATGGATCTATAAGGACCCTCATGTTCCAAAGTATCAAATACAGCTGAAGAGTCTTATGAGCTTAATTTTACCCTCTGGTACACGGCACACATCATTATGCATCTTGGAAAAATCTATACAGTTCCTACAAGCAGACATAAAACTCTGTTTTCTTTTCAGTAAGTCCATTCATGCTAGCCAGTTGGGACCATTGGAAGCCCATAAAAATATTAACCCTACTTCCATCCTTTCCAACTCTTCCAACACATAAACCATATTTTCAAAGAGAAAGAGGACATGGTGATGCATATGTATTGACCACAAAAAGCTGCTGTCTTGGTGAAGCAGGGGAAAGAGTAGGAACAGGGCAGTGTATTTCAAAATATCCTAAGTAAGAATCAGGCTTCCCTGATAGCTCAGTTGCTAGAGAGTTGCCTGCAATGCAGGAGACCCAGTTCGATTCCTGGGTCAGGAAGGTCTGCAGTCAGCTGCTTTGCTTCCTACAGAAGCAATCTTCTAGAATCATCTCAGTCCTATGAAATAAGATTCTGTGAGGCTTGGATCTGCATTTTAAATAATCTTACTAGGGATTTTAGCACAGTATCTTTTGAGTATCATACGCTTAGGTGGAAGTATGAGGATTCCCTTCCCCAGCATCTTCCAGATACAAAATCAATATTAAAGAAGAGTGCTCCAAGGGAGGTGATTGAGGAAGAAAAACACCAAGAATGACAAGTTTAAGATCAAATAATTTGAAGTCTGAATGCCTGAGTACTGACTAACATATGACATTTGTAGACATAAGCTATTGAAATCAAAAGCAATGGTTTGGGGATAGAATAGGGAGGGATATAAAATGGCTGTGTGCTGAAGCTGTCATTTGTGTCAGCCTATTGCCTGTCACTGGAAATAAGCTGAGAATCCCCTTTGTATAACACAGCAATGAATCTTAGAAATTCTTACAAGCATGTTTAAGTGCCATTTGAAACTCAGCTGAAGCTTTTCTGTGGGAGTTCAGTTTATACAGCTGTTCCCAATGTGATACTAATAATGATGTTTTATACCAGGCAATATTCAAAACCCTTTAGATGTATTATCTCAATTAATCTTTTCCACACTTCTCTGAGGTTGATGCTATTAATCTTCCTGTTTTACAGATGAGGACATGGAGGCCCAGAGACATTAAGTATTTTGCACAAGGTTTCAGCTTCGCTACAGCAGGACTAGGCTTTAAGCACAGAATACTGACTTCAGAGCCTGTGCTTTAAACTAGGATGTTGTTCTGCCTCAAACTTTGGGACTGCATTATTTAACAGAAGTCAGCAAATTTTTTCCATACAAGGCCAAATAGTAAATATTTTAGGCTTTCTGGGCCATACAGTTTCTGCCATTAAAGTCATAGACAAACCATAAATCAATGGGCATGGTTGGGTTCCAACAAAACTTTATTTACAAAAAACAGATGGCAGGCTGTGGTTTGCTGTTCTATTATATCTTTTAAAATATCCCCTCCTTCATGGTGATGTAAAAGAACTACAGGTTATTATTTTTAAGGGAAGACGTATGTGAATAGAAATTTTATATTCTGTATTCTGATGTATTTAAAATTTTCTTTCTGGGGACTTCCCTGACAGTCCAGTGGTTAAGATTCTGCACTTCCAATCCAACGGGTGCAGGTTCAATGCTTGGTAGTGAAACTAAGATCCCACATGCCATGTGGTGCAGCGCCCCCAATTTTTTTTATTAAAAATAATAAACAATGTCTGCCCCTTTCTACTGTCAAGAGGTGAAAGGGAATTTGCTTAGAAAGATTTCCAGAAGTTGTTATCAGTTTACTTTGAAGTGTTCACACTGTCTCACCTAGTTGTTCCTGTGATCGGAAATGTGGATTTATGAAACAGCCCACTAGGCTCCAGGGTGGGCCTTTGCAGAGGAGAAAAGATTTAGCACTTGGAGAGTGTAACTCACCTGGGAGAAGATCACACCTTTGATCGAGACTTCATTGTCTCCCTACTTTAAAAGGGTGTCCATAGCAGTCAAAATCAGTGGTTCTGAGGACTAAAATGTTGAACTGTAAGCTTTTTTGCTTCACATGCACATATTCCAACTGAACGTTGCTTGAAAACACGTGCTTTAAATTTCATCAAAATGAGATCTTTTGAGTCTAAACTCTTTCAGAAGGCCTGTTAATGATCGACTTGCAAATACTAAAATTATTGATAATGGCTTTCAGAAATCCTCTAAACTCTAGAATTTGGTCTCTCTCCAACTGTGAAGTGGGACTATGACAGCTGCCATACTCCACAAAACTGGAAAACCGAATCAGAAAATAGACACCCCAAAGCCTTGGTAAGTTCAGAGGGCTAAATAACCCTTGTTGGTAAGTTATTGTTGTTCATGTGCTAAATCCTGTCCAACTCTTTGCGACCTCATGGACTGTAACACCCCAAGCTTTCTCTGTCTTTCACTATCTCCCAGAGGTTGCTCAAATTCATGTCCATTGAATCAATGATGCCATCCAACCATCTTACCCTCTCCCACCCTCTTCTCCTCTTGCCTTCAATTTTTACCAGCAGCAGGGTCTCTTCCAATGAGTCAGCTGTTTGTGGCCAAATTATCAGAGCTTCAGCATCAGTCCTTCTAATGAACATTTAAGGTTGATTTCCTTGCTTTCCAAGAGACTGTAAAGAGTCTTCTCCAACACCACAGTTCAAAAGCATCAATTCTTCAGTACTCAGCTTTCTTTATGGTCCAATTTTCACATCTGTACATGACTACTGGAAAAACCGTAGCTTTGACTGGATGGACCTTTGTTGGCAAAGTGATGTCTCTGCTTTTAAATACACTGTCTAGGTTTGTCATAGCTTTTCTTCCAAGGAGCAAGCGTTTTTTAATTTCATAGCTGCAGTTATCATGCACAGTGATTTTGGAGCTCAAGAAAATAAAAGTCTGTAACCATTTCTTGTTGGTAAGTTCAGTTTAGTTCAGTTGCTCAGTCATGTCTGACTATTTGCGACCCCATGAATCGCAGCATGCCAGGCCTCCCCGTCCATCACCAACTCCTGGAGTTCACTCTGACTTAGGTCCATCGAGTCAGTGATGCCATCCAGCCATCTCATCCTCTGTCGTCCCCTTCTCCTCCTGCCCCCAATCCCTCCCAGCATCAAAGTCTTTTCCAATGAGTCAACTCTTTGCATGCGGTGGCCAAAGTACTGGAGTTTCAGCTTTAGCATCATTCCTTCCAAAGAAATCCTAGGGCTGATCTCCTTCAGAATGGACTGGTTGGATCTCCTTGCAGTCCATGGGACTCTCAAGAGTCTTCTGCAACACCACAATTCAAAAGCATCAATTCTTCGGCGCTCAGCTTCCTTCACAGTCCAACTCTCACATCCATACATGACCACTGGAAAAATCATAGCCTTGACTTGTTGGTAAGAGTATTGTGTAAATTGTTAGGGGTCAGGTAATGATACACACTCCCTATGTTTGTACGTGGGCTTGGTAAGCAGAGGCAGTAAAGTAGGATTCTATGTATAAAGCGACACAGGACAGTATTTCCAACAGTTCATATGAGTTCATTAGAGTCATTGTAGAACTGTCTGGAGGGTGGACTGTTGGAGGGTGTATCTGTGTACTCTATGGAAAGGGGAGTGAAGGCTCTCAGATACCCGTGATGAAATATGGCAAGAGTGGATGTTGGCTTTGAATCCACGTCTCACAGTGAGAACTGCCGCTTTCCTATGCAAGTAGTTATCTGTGATTTTTAAGAAAAGATGTAAAAGAAGGAGTATGTTGTCATTCCAGCAAAACTGGAAGAAGTTGAGCTGTCCTATGAAAGGAGTTGACAGAATAAGCCCTTTCCATTGCTTTTTATAAGCTTTGCTTTTGGAAATGTGAGCATTTATGTGGACAATGGCATGAATTTTTCTAGTAGCCAGCAACTATTAGGTGATACTGGGGAAGTTGACAGTCACATAAAGAAAACAAAGAGGAACTTTCCTAGCAGTACAGTAGTTAAGACTTTGCCTTCCATGCAGGATATGCGGATTCAATACCTGGTTAGGGAGCTAAGATCCCACATGCCTCAAGGCCAAGACCCAAAACTTAAAACAGAAGCAATATTGTAACAAATTCAATAAATACTTTACAAATGGTTCATATAAAAAAAACTTTAAAAAACAAAGAAAACTAACAGTTGATCCTCAAGGTGTCAACAAATTAGGTTCACAGTTGAACAACTTGAATATACATATGCATTTGAGTTTGGGGTTCTTTTTCCTTCTTATTTCATTGCTTTTTTTGAAAGAGCTTGGATTGAGGAAGGTGAAATAAGTATAATCATGAATAATGCAAAAAGTGGTACCACCATGGTTATTCAATAATAAATCCACTTAAATTTTCTGAATAATCCAAAATGTCCAATTCTTATTATAAATGCTCCCTGTTTATTGAGCACTTGCTGTACGTCAGTAACTGTGTAATGACATCACATAAATTATTTTACTTATCCAATTCCATCTCTATGAAATAGGCAGTTTTACTTCCACATTTTTACCGATGAAGAAAATGGCCAGGGGCACACAGCTCAGAAGTGGGATTTCAACCCAAATCCGTTTGATGCCCCAAACCATAAAACACTTAATCACTAGTTAGAAAAAAATACAGGGATAACTAAGAAGTGTGCTTGATTTATATGGAATTGTAACTAAGGGAAGAGAGCTCATGAGCAACTTTGATGGTATAATTAAAGGCAAGGGGAAGACGTCATTTCTTTTCTTGGAGAAGAACACAAGGGGTCATGGTGAAGGCACTTTCCCATCTGAGGTCCCCACATTTCCACTTCAGACCTTCCTTTACTGCCCTATGGAAATGAACACCTGCACATTCTTTATTCTTTCTGCATTCTGCTTGATCCTGTCACATGACCCGTCCAGTTATGAAATTTCCCATTTAAAATTTCCCATTGAGATGCATTTTGTTTTGGGTTTATTTTGCTCATTACACTGTGAACTCCATGAGACCTGACTCCTATTTGGCTTTGTTTCCCATGCCACCCTAGCATCTCCCATACTGCCAGGCACATAGTAATAGTAAGCACACAGAACCCGGTAGTAATAACAGCCTTGACTGAGCACTTGCTGTGGGCTAGGTATCCTTCCAAACACTCTCCATTTATTATCTCATTTAACCTTCACCGTGACTTCATGCTTACTTTAAATTCAGAGGGAGGAGGTGGTTATGGTCTGTATAGTTCTTTCACCCATCACTGGCTCTTTTCATTCTATATCCTGTAGCTCCACTGCCTGCCATGTATGTGTTTTATTCACCAAGTCCACCACAAAACTGTTACTTATTCTTGATTGCTTCATTGCGTATTATATATTTTTATATATTGTTATCTATTAACAACATGTAAATAAATACCTATTAACAATAGATGGCTTCCCTGGTAGCTCAGCTAGTAAAGAATCCACCTGAAATGCAAGAGACCCCGGTTCCATTGCTGGGTTAGGAAGATCTGGTGGAGAAGGGGTAGGCTACCCATTCCAGTATTCTTGGGCTTCCCTGGTGGCTTAGACAGTAAAGAATCGACCTGCAATGTGGGAGACCTGGGTTTGATTCCTGGGTTTGGGAAGATGCCCTGGAGAAGGGAACGACTATCCATTCCAGCATTTGGCTTGGAGGGTTCCGTGGCAGGCTACAGTCCATGGGAGTTGCAAAGAGTCAGATACCAGTGAACGATTTTCACATCACTTCACTTCATTAACAGTATTTCTTACACACAACCAGAGAGCTTTATCCTTTCTATTGTGAAGCTGGGCTACTTTTTAAAAATATAAATTTATTTATTTTAACTGGAGGCTAATTACTTTGCAATATTGTAGTGCCTTTTGCCATACATTGACATGAATCAGCCTTGGGTGTACATGTGTCCCCCATCCTGAACTCCCTTCCTCCTCCCTCCCCATCCAATCCCTCAGGGTCATCCCAGTGCACTAGACCCAAGTACCCTGTATTATGCATCGAACCTGGACTGGCGATCTGTTTCACATATGGTAATATACAAGTTTCAATGCTATTCTCTCAAATCATCTCACCCTCACCTTCTCCCACAGAGTCCAAAATTCTGTTCTTTACATCTGCGTCTCTTTTGCTGTCTCACATATAGGGTCATTGTTACCATCTTTCTAAATTCCATATATTTGCATTAATATACTGTGTTGGTGTTTTTCTTTCTGACTTACTTCACTCTGTATAATAGGCTCCAGTTTTATCTACCTCATTAGAACTGATTCAAATGCATTCTTTTTTAATGGCTGAGTAATATTCCATTGTGTATATGTACCACACATTTCTTATCCATTCGTCTGCTGATGGACATCTAGGTTGCTTCCACGTCCTGACTATTGTAAACAGTTCTGTGATGAACACTGGGGTACACGTGTCTCTTTCAGTTCTGGTTTCCTCGGTGTGTATGCCCAGCAGTGGGATTGCTGGGTCATATGGCAGTTCTAGTTCAAGTTTTTTAAGGAATCTCCACACACTTCTCCATAGGGGCTGTACTAGTTTGCATTCCCATCAACAGTGTAAGAGGGTTCTCTTTTCTCTGTACCCTCTCCAGCATTAATTGTTCGTAGACTTTGGATCGCAGCCATTCTGACCGGCATGAGATGGTACCTCATTGTGGTTTTGATTTGCATTTCTCTGATAATGAGTGATGTTGAGCATCTTTTCATATGTTTGTTGACCATGTGTATGTCTTCTTTGGAGAAATGTCTGTTTAGTTTTTTGGCCCGTTTTTTGATTGGGTCATTTATTCTTCTGGAATTGAGCTGCAGGAGCTGCTTGTATATTTTTGAGATAAATTCTTTGTCAGTTGCTTCATTTGCTATTATTTTCTCCCATTCTGAAGGCTGTCTTTTCACCATGTTTATAGTTTCCTTCGTTATGCAAAAGCTTTTAAGTTTAATTAGGTTCCATTTGTTAATTTTTGCTTTTATTTCCATTACCCTGGGAGGTGGGTCATAGAGGATCCTGCTGTGATTTATGTTAGAGAGATTTTTGCCTCTGTTTTCCTCTAGGAGTTTTATAGTTTCTGGTCTTACATTTAGATCTTAAATCATTTTTGTGTTTATTTTTGTGTATGGTGTTAGTGTTCTAGTTTCATTCTTTTACAAGTGGTTGACCAGTTTTCCCAGCACCACTTGTTAAAGAGATTGGGCTACTTTTAAAAATATTTATTTCTTTCAGATTGCATAACTACTCTGGCTAGCATGCTCCTATTTTCTAATATTTATTTATTTATTTATTTAACCACACAGAATGTTGGATCTTACTTCCCTGACTAGGGTTCAAACCCACTGTACCCCCCTGCTGTGGAAGCAAAGATTCTTCTTTTTTTAAAAAAATAATTTATTTATTTTACATTACAATATTGTATTGGTTTTGCCATATATTGACTTGAATCCACCACAAGTGTACATGTGTTCCCCATCCTGAACCTCTTCCCACCTCCCTCCCCATCCCATCCCTCTGGGTCATCCCAGTGCACCAGCCCTGAGCACCCTGTATCATGCTTTGAACCTGGACTGGCGATTCGTTTCACATCTGATATTTTACATGTTTCAATGCCATTCTCCCGTATCATCCTGCCCTTGCCCTCTCTCACAGAGTCCAAAAGACTGTTCTATACATCTATGTCTCTTTTGCTATCTTGCATACAGGGTTATCGTTACCATCTTTCTAAATTTCATATATATGTGTTAGTATACTCTATTGGTGTTTTTCTTTCTGGCTTACTTCACTCTGTATAATAGGCTCCAGTTTCATCCACCTCATTAGAACAGATTCAAATGTATTCTTTTTAATAGCTGGGTAATACTCCATTGTGTATATGTACCACAGCTTTTTTATCTATTCATCTGCTGATGGACATCTAGGTTGCTTCCATGTCCTGGCTATTATAAACAGTGCTGCGATGAACATTGAGGTACATATGTCTCTTTCAATTCTGGTTTCCTCAGTGTGTATGCCCAGCAGTGGGGTTGCTGGGTCATATGGGAGTTCTATTTCCAGTTTTTTTTTTTAAGGAATCTCCACACTGTTCTTCCTAGTGTCTATACTAGTTTGCATTCCCACCAACAGTGTAAGAGGGTTCCCTTTTCTCTGTACCCTCTCCAGCATTTATTGCTTGTAGACTTTTGGACAGCAGCCATTCTGACTGGCGTGAAATGGTACCTCATTGTGGTTTTGATTTGCATTTCTCTGATAATGAGTGATGTTGAGCATCTTTTCATGTGTTTGTTAGCCATCTGTATGTCTTCTTTGGAGAAATGTCTATTTAGCTCCTTGGCCCACTTTTTGATTGGGTCGTTTTGAGCTGCAGGAATTGCTTGTATATTTTTGAGATTAATTCTTTGTCCTTTGGAAAGCAAAGATTCTTAACCACTGGACTGTCAGGGAAGTCCCAGAAGCTGGGCTATTCTTGTTGAACAAACTTCAGATAATACTAGCCATAGCCATGAAACTGATTGGCAATCACTTTTATATACCAGCTGAAAAATGGAGAAAATGAACTCAGCTTCTGAGAAAGAAAAACATCTAGAAGAGGAATGAATCAAGTTATTTAATATAAATCTACTGGGTTGCTGGTTTATTAATATCCCCATGCTTGGGAAGAATAAAAGTAAATTCAAGACTCAGTCTCACCATGAAGTAACAGTTTTTAAAGTTAAAGGCATGAGAATTTTTGAGAATCTTTTGAGCAGATGGGTCCCATGTCCCCTGAGGCTTGCACAGAGCTCTGGACCTGCACAGTAGGTCAACTTGCTGGTAAAACGGGTATGCAGGGATCCATGGTGTGTAGCTTGGTAAATCTGTGCCACAACAGCTACCCAATGAACATATGGGGGGAAATAGTTTTGATGACTAACAGCAAATGTGTAACATAATCTTACATTATCATAGAATTAAATGGAAAAATAGGAGCTAAGCAAGATTCTAGGTTAGAAGAGCCAGGAGTGATAAGACAGGCAAAATAGGTAAACATTAGATAAATCTGGTTCAAGAACAGAGTGTGGAATTAATAACAGAGTATTATACCTAGTAAATAGTCAATAAACATCTCTTGACTAATTTGATTTTAAGTGCTTATGAGAAGAAATGGCCTCCCTCTCCACCCACATGTCAGTAAAAGTCTTTCACTCAAGCAGAAGGAAAGATTAGCTGTTTATTTTTAATCATCCTTGAAAAGAAGGCTCAGGCAAGAGATTGCTTTATTCTCTTATCTTCCCGCACCATCCCACATTTTGGCCGTCATAAATCACTCTCTCTCTTCCTCTGTTCTCTGCCCAGGGTCCTGTGACTTTCATTCTTAGACACATCTATGCCATATGGGTAAAAGAACAAAGTGAGAAGTCATTTCCTTTATCTGTTCTCATAAACAGCCCAGAAACATGAGACAGGATCTAGGGGAGTTTACACAGGAAAGGAATGATGTGTTAAATATTTGGGTGAGGGGCTAAAGCAGAGACCATGACTTAGATTAAAGTTATCACCATAAGGGAGAGTCTTGTTATTAACAGGTAATAATTAGAATTTGTTTAAGATTTAAATTAGTTTGCTTTGCCTTTCACTTACTTAAAGAAAATCAATTAAGAGCCTGTAAAAGGCATGAATCAAAGAGTCAAAATCCTCCCGCTGAAAATGTTCAATGGTCACTGATAGATGTTATGCCAAAGATATTCTTTGTCATGTTTCTGACACACTGAAAAGTAATGAAGCTCTGAACCAGACTTGCCATATAAGAGCTGTGCTCTCTGTCTTCCCAAGATGAAAATCTGGAATGGCTTTTGGAATATTTGTTTTTTTTAATCATAGTGAAGCTCTCTCTTTTTTTTTTTTTTTTAAATTAATTTGGTTGCTCTGGGTCTTCATTGCTGTGCTCTGGCTTTCTCCAGTTGCAGCCAGCAGGGGCTACTCTCTACTTGTGATGTACAGGCTTATTGCAGTGGCTTCTCTTGCTGCGGAGCACAGGCTTTAGGGTGCAGGCTCAGTAGTTGTGGTGCGTAGGCTTAGTTGTTCCTTGGCATATGGGATCTTCCCAGACCAGGGATCAAAACTATATCCCCTGAATTGGCAGGCAGATTCTTAACCCCTGGAACACCAGGGAAGTCCCATGGAGGAATTTGATTTATTGGAATGTACAAGGGACAAGGGGTATTGATAAATTCTCTGACCATTGGTTTCCCAATTATGTAGGTAGGATGCAGAGATTTAATTGCTTAACTTGGCTGAAATAGATGGTCATAGCCTTTTTTTTGGACCATAAACCTGAATGTTTGCCCCAAGACACATACCACCACTCTGCACCTTAGGATAGGTGGAGGAAAGGCAGAAGAGTAACCCCAAGGAGAAGATCTTTCCAAGGAAAGTATTTACCTATCCAAATCCTTGATAGCTATAATCTCTAGCTAGTCCATACTATCCAAAAATAATGTTTTCCTTTCATCTCTTTCTCTTCCTCTTTTCCTCATTCTCTCCCTCCAGAACAGTTATGAACACTCCATAATCCTACAATACATTTTTTGTATGTTTGTCTCCATTCCTCCCCATTGCTGTCTCCTCCTCCTTTTTAGGTTAGCATCTGTGATATGATCTGTATATATTTGACACAGACTGCTTCCAAATCGGGACAGGAGTACGTCAAGGCTGTATGTTGTCACCCTGCTTATTTAACTTATATTCAGAGTATAAAAGCTGAGCACCAAATTGATGCTTTTGAACTGTGGTGTTGGAGAAGACTCTTGAGAGTCCCTTGGACTGCAAGATCAAACCAGTCCATCCTGGGGGAAATCAGTCCTGAATATTCACTGGAAGGACTGATGTTGAAGCTGAAACTCCAGTACTTTGGCCACCTGATATGAAGAACTGACTCATTTGAAAAGACCCTGATGCTGGGAAAGATTGAAGGCAGGAGGAAAAGGGGACAACAGAGGATGAAATGGTTGAATGGCATCATCAACTCGATGGACATGAGTTTGAGTAAACTCTGGGAGTTGGTGACAGACAGGGAAGCCTGACCTGCTGCAGTCCATGGGGTCACAAAGAGTCAGACATGACTGATCGACTGAACTGAACTGAACTGAATATTTGGCAAGGTTAAACTTATAGTGAAATAGTTGACTATTTTTGGAAATTGCGCAGGGCCTGAAGGATATATAGATGTATAACAAATACTTTGGAAAGAATCAGAAAAATATGAGACTAAGCAGACTCATAAATTAGGCATCGGTCAATATTACAATTCCGTTTTGGTGGACAGCTGTTGAAACAAGAGTGTTTTCTGGAATAGTTGGATCCTTTAGTGGCCTAGGAAGGAAAAGAGTATTTCAGGGGGTGGGGACAGTATGCAATTACTTTAGAATCACTCTTTCTAACCATGGAGAAAAGGACTGAGTTTACTTTAAAAACAGACACACTAAAATATTATGGCTTTAATGGAAACTCAAGTTCTTCCTTTTCTTGTTGGACATCAGAAAGGGTTGGAAAATTCTTCCTTTGCTTCGTATTACTTTCTAGAGCATTTTGCAGCAGCCTCAGTAATCTCAATCTGGTAAAGGAAACTTGAGAGGCCTGGTCAAGGGAGAGAGTGGAGGCTCTGAGACTCTGCATGCCTTGTGTGATGGCACATTACCAGGATGCCTGGCTCGGGAGGAGAAGAGGACCGGATTTGGAGTGAGGACGGAGTGGATAGTTCAACCTTCACCTCATGAGGAACTCTTCCATGAGATTCCTATTCACTCTGAGCCTGTTTCCTCCTGTGAAAAACTGGTGATTCTAGAAAGGCTCTGATGAGGATGAAAAAAGAGCTGTGTTCATTTTAAAGTACTATGCATCTATGAAGTATGCAGATGGTAACACATATGAAGTAATTTAGATGGGAGCTTCTACTGTTGTTATTTCTGGCTTTTTCTCCAAGTGAAACCTTCAGCCAGGATCTGTTGCTGGATTTACTGCAGAGAAATGGGCCTGTGCCCATGAGTGCACACACACGCGCATTTTATATGCATATGACTTCATATCGTGTCTACCTCTGTCAATGACAGTACCGCATAGTGGACTGAGCATGGACTGGTAGACCTGGGTTAGGGTTCTAGCCCTGCTTCTTACTAGAACCTTGACTTTAGGTAAGTTACTTCACATGTTTGAGCTTCAGTTAAATTTCTTCAACTCTAATACAGAGATAACACCCACCTAATACATCTTGGTACACGATAAGATTATGTATAATTTTCCCAATAAATGGTAGGAGTATTAGTTTTCATTCTTTTTTTTATCACCTTTGTTTTCCACAGCCCTGAGGTTCTGACTGATTATATGCCTCAAAAGATTCTACTGTTGAGGAACTTGGAATGATGCATGGATAACAATGGGCCCATGGAGATTTTCAATTTTTGTCAATTTAAAACAAAGAAAATTTTAGCAAATATTTAATCTCACCATTGAAAACATTCCCGTCTAAGTTGGGAACATTTAGTAGTCATAACCACTGAAACTGTTTTTACTGGAAAGGATAGATAAAAATGCTTAGCAGGCTGACAAATGCAGTAAATCTAATTTAACTTGTCTGGGTAATGCCTGTCATTTAGACTTTCATGGAGAAATAAATTTGTATTTATTTAGGATAAATATTATGAAGTCAGTTAGGCCCAACATGAAGCAGTATATTGCTGGAGTATTTTACCTTTCTGGATTTGTCAGTCTCCTGGACTTCAGTATCATTTCCCCTGTTCTGACTATACCCTAGTTTATTGTAACGACTCTTTTCTTATGGGCCATTTCTGTCTTGTTTTTTCTTTTAAATTGTTTCTTTTCCCAAGGTTCTGATGTTAGTGTAACATCTAACATAATTTGGATTCCCCTTTTGCATTTGGTTTTTAACAATCACATCCAGATGTTGTTTGCATTATAGCCTAATTCTCATTCAATAAGGTTTGGATATTTCAGAATATCTTACAATCAAAAGTGTCTTTCACATTCCTTTCAGATCACAGTGATTTATATTTTCGCATAATCTATTTGACTCCAACATAGGATCACAGCACTGAAGGGGACTTTAGAGGTCATTTAGTCCAATCTCCTAGGTTAGAGATGAGGAAACCGAACTCCTGGGAGACTTTGTGTCCAGTGCTAGTAATATAGCCAATATTTAGCAAATCTAGGAAGAAACCATGGATCTCATTTCTCCCAGGTCACTGCAAGCTTGAATATTACATGGTTGATCATGAAAATACTTTTGAACTTATTAAAAAAACATTTCTTTTATTTATACACAGTACTCTAAATCCAACCCAGAATGTTCCAAAATCTCTAAGAATGGCTTCAAACTAAAGTTGTTCTATTGTGACTTTTCTTAAAATACATAACTTTTAAATCAAATCATTACTTGTGTGCTTCTGAATTTGAAACAATCTTGTACTTCTTCAACTTCTGTGTTCTTTGAACATTTTAAACAAAGAAGTCATGTTTTAAGCAGTCTTTTCCGTTTAAGTAGTTTCCGAATGTGAAGTCTGTAAATGGGGAGAAGTGAAGTCATCCATATATCATATGTCATTTAGGGGCATATGTAGAACTTTAATACTTTTCTCACTGGAAAAAGAAAGGTTTAAAATTTAATTCATGTAGAAAGGAAAAACCAAGAAGAACCAAACCTTCTGTTAAACAAGACCAAACGGAGTATAATTTAGAAAATATATACTGTAAATGCTAGTGCATAAAATGCCTCCATTTTAATCACAATCTACTTTTGATTTAACTGGTATTGAAATAAGGAATGCAAAGGCAAGTTAAAAATCTTTTTTTTTTTTTAATGGGATGTCTGCCAATTACTAGTAATTGAGTAATTATTTTCCCCATAAGACATTCTGGCCCATTGGAATGTAGTTTAGTATAATAATCAGATTCAAAGAAGTTCTGATGCCAACATTGTATGGAATTTGGTCATGATGTTCTTTTTGGTGACATACTAATTCTGCCCCCCTCCCTTTTTTTTTTTTGGCCATGCCTTGAGGCTTGCGGATACCCTGACCAGGGAAATAACCAGGTCTTACCAGTGCGAAAAAGTTTATAAATGACAAGGGAAGAAAGAACAGAGAGAGCACCTCAAGGGAGAGGTGGACCATGTCAAAGGAGGCAATGAGCCCCAAGGACTGGGGTATAGAGTTTTTAAGGCAAGGTCATTTCATAATCCAAGGTGTTATTGATTGACAGTCTTGATAGACAGCTGCAGGTTATATAACAAGACGTTCTACCATGCATGTCCTTCCCATAATTCAGTCTGTTATAATTAGATGTATGTATTCACAGAATACTTATGAGTAGTTAATGAGTCCAATGTCTGCCAAAGATTACATAAGTATAGGATAGTGTGAAGTGTGCGCATGTGCTAGAGTAGGGAAAGTCCCACCAGTGGGCAGATGGGGAATTATTCTGGCCCCCTGACTATTTCGGAGTATCGGTGGGGGCATATTAGGAGGAGGGCTGGTAAATTGCTTGTTGGGATTAGTCAGCCATTGGATGTTTAGCTTAAGGGGCCACCCCTCCATGCTCTAGCTTCCTGCCTAACAATAGGATGTGCAAACAGTATACTAAACCCTTGATTCTATTATCCATTCCTTATCATTTCATAGTCCTCATGAAAGCCCTTAAAAGTAGGTACTATTATATTCCCTTTTTCAGGAGGGTATTAAGGATTAAAAAGGTTAATGGAAATGTTCCAGGTTCTATAGCTAACATATGGTGAAGCTAAGCTTTGAATGCTGTCTGATTTTTAAATTTATTATTTTTGGGGGGGCTGTGCTTGGTCTTCCTTGATGTACCAGCTTCCCTCTAGTTGTGGTGTGCAGGCTACTCATTGTGGTGGCTTCTCTTATTATGGAGCATGGGGTCTAGGGTGCACAGGCTTTAGTAGTTACAGCACATGGGCTCAGTAATTATGGCTCCTGGGCTCTAGAGCACAGGCTCAGTAGCTATGGCACATGGGCTTAATTGCTCTGCAGCATGTGGGATCTTCTTGGGTCAGGGGACAAACTCATGTCTCCTGCATTGGCAGGCGGATTCTTGACCACTGAACCACCAGGGAAGCCCTGGCATCTGATTTTTAGACCTGACAGTTTCAGCCCTGCAACACAATGGCATGTCTAGAGGTTCTTAACAGTTATTTCCCATGATGAACCAGTTTAGTTGATGCTATGTTTTAATGTGAAAGTTGAATTATTTATATCTTCTCGGAATCACCTTGAAGCAAATTTTACTGTACCTAAGATTTAGTATCTTTTAAGTGTTTTTTATTAAGCTGAGTGAACTGTGGCATTAAGAATTGTGACAACTGATTTCCAATTCTAGTTCTGTGCTGTTTCTGCAAAAATGGCCCAGGGGATCACCAAAAGATCTGGGAAGCTGAAGGCAAAAGTGTGGTACATTGAACAGTATTTCAAAATCCTTAGCCCATGACTGTCAGCACAGTTTCTAGCATAAGGAGATGATGTAATTTCTAGGGGACTATGGACATTGAACTTGTCCATCTGTCTGTGCCACGGATGTGCTTTATACTCTGAAGGACTGGAGTGACTGTAGCACAAGAGTTGTAAAGCATGGGCTTCTGATTTGGTCAGCCAAAACCATGTACCCCAATGTCACATGTCAGCCTATTGAACACATACAGTGAAAACTTTAGGAATTGGGTAGGGATAAAGTTCTGCAATATCCAATATATGATTCAGACCTGGCGCCACTAGTCTAAACTATAGCTTGTTCTGGGCCATACAAACAAATTTGCAAATAAGTGAGAGTTTGAGAAATTTGAATAAATTGAGCTAGTCTGTTAGTTTCTTGCTTATAGATTAAAGGATCAGTACTAGTCTGATGAAAGTGAAAGAGGAGAGTGAAAAAGTTGGCTTAATACTCAACATTCAGAAAACGAAGATCATGGCATCCAGTCCCATCACTTCATGGGAAACAGATGGGGAAACAGTGGAAACAGTGTCAGACTTTATCTTTTGGGGCTCCAAAATCACTGCAGATGGTGACTGCAGCCATGAAATTAAAAGACGCTTACTCCTTGGAAGAAAAGTTATGACCAACCTAGATAGCATATTCAAAAGCAGAGATATTACTTTGCCAACTAAGGTCCGTCTAGTCAAGGCTATGGTTTTTCCAGTAGTCATGTATGGATGTGAGAGTTGGACTGTGAAGAAGGCTGAGCGCCGAAGAATTGATGCGTTTGAACTGTGGTGTTGGAGAAGACTCTTGAGAGTCCCTTGGACTGCAAGGAGATCCAACCGGTCCATTCTGAAGGAGATCAGCCCTGGGATTTCTTTGGAAGGAATGATGCTAAAGCTGAAGCTCCAGTACTTTGGCCACCTCATGCGAAGAGTTGACTCATTGGAAAAGACTCTGATGCTGGGAGGGTTTGGGGGCAGGAGGAGAAGGGGACGACAGAGGATGAGATGGCTAGATGGCATTACTGACTCGATGGCCATGAGTCTGAGTGAACTCCGGGAGTTGGTGATGGACGGGGAGGCCTGGCGTGTTGCGATTTATGGGGTCGCAAAGAGTCAGACACGACTGAGCGAGTGAACTGAACTGAACTGAACTAGTCTGAGAGTGGGCTCCTTGCAGAAAGATCAGTTATCAAAAATAATGGGCAATAGGGACTTCCCTGGCGGTCCAGTGGCTAAGACTCTGTGCTCCCAGTGCAGGGGGCCTTTGTTTGATCCCTGCTTAGGGAACTAGTTCTCACATGCCAAACTAACAGTTCACATCCCACAACTAAGACCTGGTACAGTCAAATAAATAACTAATTTAAAAAATTATAGGCTATAATTTACAGAATGATCTTGCTGCCTCATTGTTTATTATCTAATAAACAGCCTGCCAGGCTCCTCTGTCCATGGATTTCCCAGGCAAGAATACCAAAGTGGGTAGCCATTCCCTTCTCCAGGCAATTTTTCCAACCCAATTCTTCTGCATTGCAGGCAGATTCTTTACCACTGAGCCACCAGGGAAACCCCAATAAATAGCATGTGTATGGAAAACAAAACAAAACTTTAAGAAGAATACAATATATCCTCAATTTTGGCTATTCACCTTCACATAGTAAAGATGCTGATAAGTCCTCACAGCCTTTCTTAACGGTGTTTTCTTGACTTATTTGACCATAAAAATACCTCTTTCAGTGACCATTATTAACATGGAACTAGTATTTTGTGGGAGATAGCAAAGTTCATATGGGAACTGTTAGTTATGGAATGTGCATCTAGTTCTCTGACCAGGTTCATTCTGGTACAAAATGTCTACTTTCCCCATGTTCCATTGATTTCTTTTTGTTTTCTTTCTTTTTTTTTTTTTTTCATTCTGCAAAATAATGAATCCCATATACCTATCAGTTGGTAACAACTCTCTAGATTTTGTCATGTTGCTTTACTTAGTTTGAGGGGGTAATTTAAAGCAAATCCAAGGCAACATAATGTTTTTATGTATTTATATCCTTGAATATTTCAGTATGCTGTTGTAAACAAATATGAGATTTCTTTCTGTATTTCCCATGCCATTATCCCCTTTAGCAAAATTAACACTACTTCTTTATACAGTTGACATTCAGATTTTCTAAATAGTTCCCTTTCTCCATTATTAAATGTTCAATTCAGGGGCTTTTAGTCTATCCATAATTGTGTACCCATTACTGCAATCAATTTTTATTAATCCCTAAAGAAATCCTACTCTCCTTAGCCATCACCCCCAAATCCCCATATCCAGCTTTAGGCACCAGAAATCTACTTTCTGTTTCTAGAGATATGCCTATCTGAGACATTTTGTACAAACAGAATAATATAATATGTAGTCGTTCATGTCCAGCTCCTGTCACTTAGCATAATTTCATGCTTCATCCATGTTGTACATGTATTAGTACTTCATTATTTTTTATGGCCAAATAATATTCTATTGTATGTATATACCACACACATATTATTTATTTAGGTGAATTCTTTTTTGGAAAAAAAAAGACTTTATTATAAAGATTTCAAATGTATGCAAAAAAGAGAATAGTATAACCAACTCCCAAATAGAATCTCATTGTTCCCACAGTTATCAACTTGTAACCTATCTGGTTTCATCCATATTTCAGCATTCCCTTGCTCTCTAGGTTGTTTGAAACAAATCCAAGACTTATCATTTCATCCGTAAGTACTTCAACAAATAGTTGTAAATGGTAAGATCTCCTTTAAAAGATATCACCAGTATCACACCTAAAACACAAACAATAATTCCTAATTCCATCAGATATATGGTTAACTGATGTCTTTAATGTTTCACAACCATGTTTATCTTCCTATATTAGATTGATTTCCTTAGTGGATATTAAAATTGTTAAAGACAGTTGATTTGTATAGGAACATTCATTATGCTAGAGGATAATAGCATAATATACCATAACAAATGCTATTATTCTCGTTTTCTATGAAATTGTAAGACATGAAGTCTTTCGTGTAAGACATGATGACAGCAATCTCATGCAGAATCTGCCTCTGTCTGTCGTTTGTGGATGCCCACATGCCCTTCCCCAGGTTTTAGAGGTATTTAGAGGTACATGAGCATAGAGCCCAGAGAGAGATCAGAATGCTAAGATCTGACAGAGACAAGTTGTCCCAAGACCTCATAGACTGGAGCAAGGTAATGTTGATCTGCTGTAGAAAGAATGATCTCCCAGCCAAGAATCCTTTCTGTACATCTGGGCCATAGAGTGTAGTCTGTGCCCAGGCCATACCATGAGGGTGGAAGCAGCACCACTAGCTTGGATGGGGGAAATGAGTGAAAATCAAAGTTCCAAGTAGGGTACAAGCTGTTCTCTTAGGCAAAATATCTGGAACTCACTGAGTTTATCAATGTTTACTTCTGTTGACATTTTTCCTTACTCTCTTGGAGAAAAATTGTACTATTTGTCATTGAAATAATAATTTAGTCTTTAAAATAATTTTAAAGTTACTCTGATGCCTAGAGATTTGTGTTTATGAAACCTGCATGAATAGATGAACTCTTCTTCTACTCTTTCTATTGAATGGTTATAGTTTTGGAGAGTGTTTTGTCCTACAGTAGAGCAATGGACTTCACTGGTGGCAGGTTTAACAGATGTTTTGGTGTATGCATGTGAATCAAATTAGTGTTTTCATCTCAAAATTTTGTATCACTGAGGTGTATGGTATTAAAGTGAATGCCAAAGGTATAAGAAGTATGGCACTCAGTGAGAAATGTCAGCAGCTAATTAATTAGGATGTTGGTCTAGAGCAGTAGTTGTTAAGCATGTGTCTTTAGGTAAATTTTCAGAACACTTGAAACCTTTAAAGTAGCATGCATGTAAGCAATTGGTATGTTCATCTGAACTTAGGTTTTTGTCTTTGTGAGGGTCCATAGTTTCAATTTTTCCAAGAAGTTGGTGCCCTTTTGTCTCTGAGAGATTATAAATAAGTGATGTGTGAGGGTTTGACAAGAGGAGCCAGTGCAGTTCTTTGACATCATGGTTTTTTCCCCCTTATGTGATCTTATCTAATCAGAAACTTTAAAAGACTAGGCAGAGATCAATATTTGTTGAATGAATGAAGTTAACAAATAGCTGCTTCTCTTGTTTCATTGAAGTTTTTGAGATTTTGGCTAAACAGTAATTATTCATTGATTGCTCCATTGAAGACTCCACTAGCACCTTAACTGTTCGATAAGAGGCATAAACACAGGGGAAGTTTATATGCCCTATGTGAGACTCAACACTTTCACAGGCCCGTTATCCTAGTAGGCCATCACTAATGTGGAAGTGTATGAGTAGTAGATTTAAATGATAGATTATAGAGTTACTTTTAAGGATGCAGTTGTGTGGCTTTGTATCTGTGTCTGAGGAAATGCAAGAGATCATTTAAATTCACAGAAGATGTGTTTGGCATGCTCGAAACAGCTGGGATCCATCCATCCACTTTCCATTAACCTTCTTAGAAAGATGAATCCTCACAAATGAAAAGTATTTTGTAATCTAATGAGCTGTTATTTGGAGAAACCCAGAATAGAATCAGATTATGGGGTTGGCGGTTCCTTGGAGGTTGTTGTTATTTGTGTAATTCTATGTTTTATTAATTCTGGTCTCTTTACTCATTAGGAGGAAAGGAATTTTTAGCCCTAAAAAGCAAAATGTGACACCTTTAAAGGCAGTAGAATATAGATAATATTAAAAGATTAACATTGGCCATTTTAAGGGATCTACTGAACTTTTCACATTGACACTAAAAGTTGCTTTATCTCTTACCAGTAACAGTTGCGTCCAGGGTGTCGGCTTCTGGATGAAGCTGTTGACCCAATCACAGGGGTTCTGTAGTACAGAACGCTATCCTGAGAGAACACTTAATTACAAATTAGAGCAGGAAATGGAGACTCTTCTATTTCAAACCACTGGGTAATTTCCCTTCACTAGAGTATCAGCATTTAGTCAGAATATTTATGGGACAAGTGACCTGGTGTTCTTAAAGGTCCTTATGGGGGGAGCAAGATGGATCTACATCTTCTTTGAAAAAGGCAGTCTAAAAACAAGGGAATAATCTTTTTCAAGCATGCGCCATAATTTGCATTTTGGAACCAAGAGAAGGAAAACTCATTTAAAATAGATTATCTGATGACAAGGAGTCAGACTTATGAAAAGAATATTTAAGCTTTATACCAATGGAAGGAAGAATAAAACACATTTCTTACCCAGAGCATAATCTTAGTGAAATTAAACATGTATAATGATTATACTTCAAACATGTCAAGAGGCCCTATAATAACAATGAGGTCACAAATGGAAAAGACAGAAAAAATAGTGATCTCAGCAAAGAGGATATATATGCATATATATACATGCATTCATACACTTTGGAAATTTTTTGCCCTATTGAGTTAATTTGTTATAATACAAATAAGATAAATATTAAGGAAACATTAGTTCCAAGTTACTCTTGAATAAAAACAAGGCACAATATTTAAGTATGCCATGAGCATCACAGATGTCCAATAGATATCCTGATGAAAATGATGATAAAATATTTGCCTTAATACATTTTAGAAAAATTCAGATTTAGCATTTGCAACTAAATTGAGCTCCCTAAAATTCTGTTTTCTGCTTATATTTAGATATGTTTTCATAAGTGTGGCTGCCCAGAGAAAATATAATAGACACAGAAATCAAGTTCTGGATAAGTGTGTTGGAAAAAACAGTTGACTAGGAGTTAATCATCCTAGATATTTATTCCTTCTCTACAGTTAAACTGGTGGTGTGACCTCGGGCAGGCAGTTTAATCCCTTTGAACCTAGACTGTCTGAGCTATACAATGAATTAGTTGGACTAGATTTTTTAAGTCTCCTTTTGGTTTTAATAAAAATAAAATTCTAAATTGCTCTGTGAGTTAAATCAACATTGCCAATCTGGTTAATTCTGGGCCTCCAGCCTCTTTAAAATGGAGAACAGTTTTTGTGAGTTATTTTTTTTTTTAGAAAAAATAAATTCATCTCTTCTTCTTTCCGCTTTGCCTTTGAACACAGTTTCAGATTTTTCATCTGTATGGTGGCATTGTGAGCCTATTTATTTTTCCAAAGACCTTTTACTCTGATTATTTGATAAGAAACAATATTTTTTTTTCCAAAGGTATTGAGTTATTCCCTTGGTTTGTATTAGAGTAGATAAGTCCTTTCAGTTTTTTAAATGAGTTTACATTTTCATTCCATCTCTTTGATTCAAGTTTGAAGGGATTCTATTTTGGCTATTTTATCTCTCTGCCCCTAGGAAAGCCAGACTTTAAGTTATCCCTAAGGTATCACTGGCAGCATTCCACACCATCTGTAATGTATAAATATATTCAGTTATTCAGTATATTCCAACTTAGCTAGCTCTAGTAATTTTATATTATTGGAGTCTTTCAGGAGAAAAGCATTCATTCTCTACTGATTTATTCCTTACTGTTAGTTCTGAACTTTTGATTCAACTGACAAGTAATCTAATACAGAAACAAAACCCTAAACTTTTCCGCAATGAGTTAAGTAACAGAAATTTCTGGAGCCCATTCATTGTCCTTATTGCAGTTGACTGGTTGAATACATTTGAGCACCCTTGGCAGATTCCAGATTTGAATTTAGGAGACTTAAGGCAGGTCAAATCACTCTCAATAAAAGGTGCTTGTCTTTGAATCTCTTCACTGATAAAACCTTTTATTCACCTTCCTGACACAGTATATCCCATTAGTTTCTTTGACTATTTCTTTTCTGTTTAAAATTTTCTCCTTTCTTTACTTTTTCTATCAATAGAATGAAAGAAAACACACCTTCCTCCCACTCATATATGGCTTCAAAAATTTGCTTTTTAAATTTAAATATTGAATATGAATTTTTTGAACTTTCATACATGCACAGACAGCTCCACCTACATGAGAAGTTGTAAATACAGAAATGCTTAGTTGCTATAGATGACCTCTTGTAAGTATGAGCTCTGAGCCAGGGAAGAAGTATATTGGAAAATGAGGTTGTGGAAAATATAAATGATGGGAAGATAGATAGGAATTCTAATACCAGCTCTCTCATCACTAGTTATGACATTGAGAATGGCTTAACCATTTTTAGCATCAGTTCTTGTCATCTGTAAAATTTACTTGCACAGTAGGCTTTCAAATTAGAAATGATTATTTTTAAGAACATGTGTATTTAGCAGGCTTCCCAGGTGCTACTAGTGGTAAAGAAGTCACCTGCCAGTGCAGGAGACTTAACGAGACAGGGGTTTGATTCCTGGGTTGGGAAGATCCCCTGGAGGAGGGCACTTGTGCTTGCCTTTGGATAGCATACAGAAAACTCACAGTGGAATATTACTCAGCCATTAAAAAATCAGTTCTAATGAGGTGGATGAAACTGGAGCCGATTATACAGAGTGAAGTAAGCCAGAAAGAAAAGCACCAATAGAGTATACTAACACATATATATGAAATTTAGAAAGATGGTAATGATAACCCTGTATGCAAGACAGCAAAAGAGCCACAGATGTGTAGAACACTCCTTTGGACTCTGTGGGAGAGGGCGAGGGTGGGACGATATGGGAGAATGGCATTGAAACATGTAAATTATCACATGTGAAACGAATCCCCAGTCCAGGTTCGATGCATGATACAGGGTGCTCAGGGCTGGTGCACTGGGATGACCCAGAGGGATGGGATGGGGAGGGAGGTGGGAGGGGGGCTTCAGGATCGGGAACACATGTACACCCATGGCAGATTCATGTCAATGTATGGCAAAACCAATACAATATTGTAAAGTAAAAAAATAAGTAAATAAAATTGAGATTAAAAAACAAGAAGAAGAAAAGAAAACTCACAAGATCTGACTGTCCTCAAAAGTTTATAATTTAGTTGAAGTTTAGAGTTTGCTCAGATATATTACAGTAGGCTTTATATACCATTCATTCATTCATTCATTCACTCATTTATTAACACATCTATTCAACAAGTGTTTCTTAATGCCAAATATTATCCTTAGGACAGGGTAAATCAATGAGCAGAAATACCTATCTAGAATCTATGAAAATTTACAATTATAACTGACTTTTTTTTATTTTTTAAATTTTAAAATCTTTAATTCTTACATGCGTTCCCAAACATGACCCCCCCTCAATTGTATTAAAATCATTATGAAGACACTTTGGCTCCATGTTGCCTTCATTTAAATCTCAAATCTGTCATCTACTATCTGGTTATTTCTGTGCAAGTTATTTTTACGTGCTATGAGCCAAATATCTTCATTATTGAAATAACACATAGCCATGCACAGTGTGATTGAAGATTAAGTGAGTTAGCATACATAAAGTATATAGAATAATTCTTGACACATAGGAATTACTTTGGACCAATAAAATGGACCATTAAAATGTTAAATTTATGGTGGTTGTTATTAGGCACTATTTTCCAGGTATCAGATTCTTATTTTTCAACTTCCCTCTTCTCCAAGTTTTGGCCTTCATGTGCATTTATGACTTAAGGTTAAGAGAAGAGCATAGTTTGTTTTCCTTAGTCACAGTGATTGGTTGAGTTAGGACAGAAGCAAGTCAATCAAGTTCAATCCAAGTCCTTTCTTGGGCTTTTTAGATGAATATTCTCTTTTCTAGTAGAAGTGAACCTGAGTTGACATAGCCCTAGAGTTCCCAGTGACCTTGTCACTACTTGGAGCCAAATAATGAAACTGTAAGGGCCTTCCATGATAGCTCAGTTGGTGAAGAATCCATCTGCAATGCAGGAGACCCCAAATAGATTCCTGGGTCTGGAAGATCGACTGGAGAAGGGATAGGCTACCCAATCCAGTGTTCTTGGGCTTTCCTTGTGGCTCAGCTGGTAAAGAATCTGCCTGCAATGCGGGAGACTTGGGTTTGATCCCAGGGTTGGGAAGATCCCTTGGAGAAGGGAAAAGCTACCCACTCCAGTATTCTAGCCTGGAGAATTCCATGGACTGTATAGTCCATGGGGTCACAAAGAGTCTCACACAACTGAGTGACTTTCACTTTCAATGAAACTGTCTCGGCACAGGGCAGAACAGGAAGTTGGAGATAAAACAGACACTAATGATAAAAGATCAAACAGTACAAAGACTTTTCTCCTGAAATTTCAGTTTTATGTGAAATTACTGATTACAATTTCCTTGTCCCATTTTCTTTTTAGTGTGTGACCAATTTAGGCAGAGTTGGTTTATGTTTATTGCAAGTAAAGAAACCTAACTCAGTAACCGACTCATTTAGAGACTGATAGAGATTTATGACGATTAAATCTCCTCTCTTCCTTTTCCCCTCCATCAAATAGAGTTGTCTCATGCTGCTTTATCATTTGCTGAAGTTTCCCTTTTGGGTAGAAGCCTGTAATTGTCTTCTCTTGGACCAGAGCATTTTGGAGATCTACCTGAGGTGGCCAGAGAATAGTCAGGAGAAATGACAAGATAAAGAAATCTGTAGACTAATTCCATTGTGGATCAATGGTGTCCTTTTGTACCTGGCAAAGAGGAAAACTGAGCTGTGCAAGTTTCTTTCTGTGTATGTGGCAATATGAGAGATTTGGCATGTTTATTCTACCAAAACTAACCAGATTAAAGAAGGACAATCAATTAGGCCATGAAATTAAATATATGGTTACAAATTTTGTTACGTGGTATGAGGGGAAAAGATAGAATGCAGATATTAGAGCAAATAACCAAAGCATTGTCTCATTCTTTCATGCTCAGGATATGAAAAAGGTCAGCAACTTTCAGAAAGGGGCATGTGACATGTTTAGTTTCTGACTGGCTGCTTTGTTAGCATTATTACTAAAACCAACTGAAATAAAAACAAAGAAAACCATCACTAATAGTACAACTGATCAGCACTGATAGCATTCTGATTAAGTACTTGCCACATGAAATTCGCTGGACTTCTCACTCCATATATGGGGGTAAAACTCAAGAACCCTTCCTACTTTCTCCAAAAGTTCTTGGCGTTGGGAGCTTGGATTTCTCTGACTCTGATAGCTTTCTTCCATTTTTTTTTTCTTTTAATAACTGTCTCTGAGATTTTTGTCATTGACTTGTCACAAATCAGTGCTTCTTTCGTTTTTTTATGAGAAGACTAAGGACACAAAGCAACAGTTAGAACTGGACATGGAACAACAGACTGGTTCCAAATAGGAAAAGGAGTACGTCAAGGCTGTATATTGTCACCCTGCTTATTTAACTTCTATGCAGAGCACATCATGAGAAACACTGGACTGGAAGAAACACAAGCTGGAATCAAGATTGCTGGGAGAAATATCAATAATCTCAGATATGCAGATGATACCACCGTTATGGCAGAAAGTGAGGAGGAACTCAAAAGCCTCCTGATGAAAGTGAAAGAGGAGAGTGAAAAAGTTGGCTTAAAGCTCAACATTCAGAAAATGAAGATCATGGCATCCGGTCCCATCACTTCATGGCAAATAGATGGGGAAACAGTGGAAACAGTGTCAGACTTTATTTTTTGGGGCTCCAAAATCACTGCAGATGGTGACTGCAGCCATGATAAGACGCTTACTCCTTGGAAGAAAAGTTATGACCAACCTAGATAGCATATTCAAAAGCAGAGACATTACTTTGCCAACTAAGGTCTGTCTAGTCAAGGCTATGGTTTTTCCAGTGGTCATGTATGGATGTGAGAGTTGGACTGTGAAGACGGCTGAGCACCAAAGAATTGATTCTTTTGAACTGTGGTGTTGGAGAAGACTCTCGAGAGTCCCTTGGACTGCAAGGAGATCCAACCAGTCCATTCTGAAGGAGATCAGCCCTGGGATTTCTTTGGAAGGAATGATGCTAAAGCTGAAGCTCCAGTACTTTGGCCACCTCATGCAAAGAGTTGACTCATTGGAAAAGACTTTGATGCTGGGAGGGATTGGGGGCAGGAGGAGAAGGGGACGACAGAGGATGAGATGGCTGGATGGCATCACTGACTCAATGGACGTGAGTCTGAGTGAACTCCAGGAGTTGGTGATGGACAGGGAGGCCTGGCGTGCTGTGATTCATGGGGTTGCAAAGAGTCGGACATGACTGAGAGAGTGAACTGAAGGACACAAAATGCCGTGTGTAAGAGATTTGGGCAAAGTTGAGTATGTGTGCAGAACTGAGCCAGTACATAGAACAGGAAACATTTTAAATTTGCATTTTTGCATGATAAATGTCTTTAATATGGACACACAGCATCCATGGTCCATTAACAACTTTCAGCTGTTCTTGTTGGCTGTTGTTCTTCTTGCTGCCATGGGCTCCAAACATCCATCTTGCTAGCTTCTCTCCTCTCTACCTTGAGCACTTTCCTTGCCTGGGCAATCTGCTAAAAATTTGTGCTTTAATACTTAGAACCACCTATGAGTTTCCTCTGTTATTAATGTCAGGTAAGTAAATCTGACCTACTAAAATAATTTGGGTTTAAGAATTAGCAGTGCATGTGAAGCTAGGGAAATTCTTTGCTCTAATATGTCAACATCTGATAGAGCAGCCAGAAGATTTGGACCTTCCTGACTCCGAGGTGAGCTGGTAGAACCTAGTATGTGTGTATGAGGATAAGTGTAAGGAGAAATGGAAGTTATAAAAAGTGTAAAAAGAATTTTTTAAAGACTTTTTGAGTATTTTTTAAATAAAGTTTGATTTGTAGATTTATAGATAGAATTAACTACTTAGGAAAATAATTCAAAATCTAGGAACAGATGCCAAGAGAGGGAAAGAAAACTCTTCTTCCTCCTTCTCCTTCATGTTTGTCTTCATCGAAGAGCCATAGCTTGCCAATTCCTTTTCTTTTTAAGACTATACATTCAACGTGTATCACATTCTTATAAGACAATTAGTTCTGATTTGTTGTGCATGATAAGTCACTTCAGTTATGCCTGACTTTGGGCCACCCTATGGACTATAACCTGCCAGGCTTCTCTGTCCATGGGATTCTCCAGACCAAAATCATGGAGTGAGTTGTCCTTCTCCAGGGAGTTTTGATTTGGAAGACAATTTTATTATATGGGATAGAGGGGAAGAATTTTTCCTACCAAATTTATCCTATCTAATGTTAAATCGTAATATTTAATTGAAGTGAATATTCTGCTCATTCAGATTTATTCTCCAAATGAGATAGATGGGAGCTTATTTATAATAATGACAATAATAACAATGGGGACTATTTCTCGCACTTTTATTTTATGGCAGGCAATTGACTTTATGTAAGTTTCCTAGCAAATCTGCAACAGAGATTGTTATTACATCTCCATTTTTATAACTGAAGAAAAGGAAAGAGCTACAGAACAGTTACAAGACATGCTCAAGGTCACATCAAGCCTATATGTGGTCAAACTGTTATTTGTGTAGTGAAGGCTGGCATTGCAAGGATTTTGTTCCTTAGATGCTTGCTGGGAGGCTTGAAAGCATGATTCTGCATGCTCCCATGGTTGATTCTCTTGGAATTTGGTATTTTTTATCATTAGCTAGTGAGGTGGTCACTATCAAATCTTTATTTTCTGTTTTATAGTTAATGATTCCATTTTTAACTGAGATAAAGGAGAAGGAAAAAAAACCCCAAACTTGTCACATAAGAATATAACCATAGAAAAATTTTTAAAAATTTCCTTAAGGATGAATAATAAGCAATGCAGAAATCTGAGGAACAGATATGCTGACTGACTTGCTCAAGGTCAAACAGATAGTTACATAAACACATTTTCCTTTGTCAAAGAAGTTCAGTGTTTTAAGTAACTAATTTATTTTAATGTTGGGAGATCTCTATAAATCTTACTGCATTACTTAGATAAATAATTTTCCACTAAAATTGTTTTTTCAGTAATTTTGTTTGGCTATTTTAATGGGTGTTTTTCATAATCTCTAATGCTGAATTTCTCATCAATTCAGCCCTCCAGATTTTATTAGGTTTTGTGTGCTTGGGAAATAACACCATCAACACAGAGTTATCTTCACATATGCAAGACAATTATATTGATATATCATGTGCTGTATTTTAATTTCAAAATTATTGCCTCATTGTTTTCTCCTAGAGCCCAGTTTTATTTCTTTCCTCTTATCGTTAAAGGTACAGGGACAAGTAATTCACCCTTTAAAAAAGAAGAAAAGAGAAAAGGTTTGTTAAAAAAAAAAAAAGGTAGCTAGAAAAATCTCCCACAGAGTGAATTCCCACAGTGTTATGGAGGATGTAAATTTAGCCCAGTGTGATTCAAACAATCAAGTTAGGAATTTTAATTTAATGGTTTGTTCCTTTGAATTGTTAGATGCTCACCTCATTGTGCAAGTTGTGTTTGAATTAGAGAAAATTAAACTAAAATGTGTTGAATTAGGTTATTCTGGGAGGTCTGATTCACAGGCTGAGTGATGGACTAGAAAGAATGAATCAACAAACAAAAGAAAAGGAGGCTTAAATTATTTCACTTTAATAATGACTCTATTATCTCTCAATATTTTAAAATTTAAATATTTGGTTTTTGTGATGGTAGTATCATTTCAGCAGTTTAAATAGGCTTGGGGAATTATCTTATTTTCATTTCAACACAAGCCAGAATCCCATGTTTCTGGTATGTTGGTCAGAAACCTCAATGGCTCACAGATTAAAGGGTTTGTGAATCAGTTTCTGCCGAACTGGCTTCTCTGTGGCAAATAAAATGCTGGAGGAGAAAAAAATTTTGGATGAAAGAACAGACGAGAATGAGCATCAAGTATTTTTTTTTTTTATATGGTATTTTAGGGAGTAGTCCAATAGGCCAAATGGATCTAGACAATCATGGCTCATGTTTGGAATTACAATTGTATGATTTGGTTTAAAAAAAAAACAAAAAAAAAACAACCCAGCAGTTTCTTGGAAAGTAAGAAACACATTTAAAAAGCCCATCAAGGGAAAAGGGACTTGATTATAAGCCTTTTTACATGTCTACCCATAAAGAAAGAAATGTTAATAGAGTGAGCCCTTTAAAAGTAAAATGGAGTTCTTACCTTTTAGAGATTTTAAAAGTTAGACCTGATGGGGACCTTAGGGCCACATGCATTGTTCAATTGCATTTCAAAGATGTTGAAACTATAGCTCAGACATTGCATGTGTCATGCTAGGGGTCACAGTGGTACTGGCTGAGTTAGAAAAGGTATTTCCTTTCTTTTCATATTATATTTTCCTGGTTTACTCTTGGGAGCACTTACATCTCAAATAATTGTCATTGCCTTTGAGCCCTTTTCCTTGAATTTAATGTTGGTGTTAGTTTACAGCACGTGCCTCTGCCCTTTGGAGTAATCATAGCCATTGCCATACATTATGATGGTGCAATTATTCCAGACACAAGCACTGATAATATAGTAGCTCATGATCTTTTCACCACCACGGTAAAATGACTTATCCCTCTGTAGGCAGATCCAGCTCCTTTACTGTGGTAACTCAGCCAAAAGTGTGCTTCCTCAAAGTTGGAGGGAAGGCTCTGACAAGGGTTAGCAAAAGCAAATGGTGCTACATACCTCATTGCAAGCCTTTGTGAAAGGCACGCCTCGCAAGTGGATGATACATCTTGATGTAAAACAATTAGGCCACGTGGAACAAAGCAAACATTTGAATGGAGATGGGATATCAGTACAGTTCACTGTACTGATTTTACCAAGAGCCCCAAAAGGCAGGAAACCTGTTCTACTGAAGAGCTAAATGGCTTCAACTGCCTTGACTTCTCCAAGGATGTTTCTTCATCTGTAAATACAGGGTTTGGATTAAGTTATTACTAAAGTTGCTTTGTGTTCTAGCAAACTCCTTAATACACAGGTAGCCCTCTTAGCATGTTTGAAGCACAGGAAAAATTAATAAAATTATATAGACTGATCATTTTTTTGATCCTGGTTGCAATATTTCTCTCAGTTAAGGTTACCTTCATTTGTATGGTTTCCCATTGAGCTTTAGTCCCTTACAAAAATCTGAATGCTTTTCAGTTTAATGTGTATCAGCAACCTATTTGTTCAGTGTTTAGAATAGTAATTTTGGGAATACTTTCCAGAATCCTCAAACAAGTAATCCTGAAGCACCAACGGAGTGCAGCTACTCTTGGCACTCAAACCACAGTTTGGTTGGAGTCCTCAGGGGCAGCTTACAGTGCTGTTGAAGAGAGCAGAATTGGGATTGAGGGTACATTTAATTAAATGACAAATGAGTGACCTACAGTTTGTAGCCTGTTTTTATCTAATCACTTAATTTTCCTATATTGAGAATTTCTGATCTTTAAACTCTCTTTATCATGGTTTAAACACATTGACTCATAGCAGTTTTCCTTGTTTTCTTTGAGATAATTCTCAGATTAAAAAAAAATCCTTGGCATTTGAGACCAGTGATGAAGGCTGTGGGAAAGAAATAATCCCAATAATTATATCTAAAGAAATGTATGTTATATATAGCTATTTTTTCTTGGCTAGGTTAATGCTGTTCTCAAATCACATACAAATTAAAACAGAGCATGTAGAATGATTGGCTAAGATGACACATAGCCACTGAATAACATTCCAGACACTGCAGCACTGCTAGTCACCTATGTCATCTATTTGCTCCTCCCTTACCTCTTGCTTTTTCAAATAACTAAATGATCTCCAGTTTCACTTGACGTGGCAATGTATACGGCTTTAAAAATTACATTTACCAATTTCTCTTGAAGCAGAGGTAGCCAGCCATGTGATATAATCCTATTCAATGAGATAACATGAATCGCATGATTGGGCTTCTGTAAAGCTCAGTAAAGTTAAGGATGAGGCTGACCCAAATGGCAAATGCTCTTTGCTTTCATCCTTCTCCTTTTCTGAGATGTGGATGCAGGGCTGGATGTCAGACAGCCATATTGAATTCAAGAGGTATTTCTGTGAATAACACATCCTAAGTATGGCAGTGTGTAGAGCTGGATCGAGTCTCAGTTCCAGGTGATATTTGAGACACCAGACTGGCCATGGATTCCTTTTCTTTAGGCTTCTCATTCAGTAAAGAACCTAGGACTCCTAATTTGTTTAAGCTATTTGGGGGTGATTGCGTCTCTTATTGTGACTGAACACATCTTAAGGGAGAGATTATATACTGTGTGCAAAGTGCCAATCTTACTAGTACATATAAAGATTTATAAGAGTTTAATAATTTCTCCTGATGGAGGTATATTTATATATATGGTATGTATCAATATACAGTATATACATAAGTGATATACAGTGTATGTAGTTAATCAGTATAGATCATGTTTATCTACCTACCTATCTACCTAGTGATGGGTATGATTCTCACAAACTCCATGAATATGGAAGAAGAGAGTGATCTGACTGATATCTGAGAAGGCTTCCTGGGAGAGGGTTTTTTAGGCTTTCTATTTTTCTTTGTCAGGGTGAGTATGTTGTTGCAGGCAAATGGAAACTGGAAAGATGTGGGGCAGAGGAACAACTTGAGTCATACTACAGAAATTCTCTCCTGTGGTCTCACCAGCTCATCAAAAATACTTAAAACAATAGAGAATGTTTTAAAACTGTCTCAGTTCATTCTGGTATAGATCAAAAAGTTGGCTTGAACTGAAAGTTTCAATTAAGGTTGCATTTTTCATGTGATTTCCAAATCAGCTTGTTTCTTGATTAACCTCATAAGTGGGTTCATATATTACAGTCTGTAAGGAGAGCCACAGGGGAGCAATATGAGGAGAAGAGAACCAAACCCCATTTCTGTTCATGGTCATCTGGCTTGTTCTATGTCTTAACTGTTAATCCAATAGGAAGTCACAGGTAAGCTTGACAGTTAAAATGAACCTGAGAAAAATCATGATCAACTGTATCCTCTTTTAAAGTTTTCCCAGCTCTTAACTTCTTATGTGCCATAAAATGGTGATCATCAAAGAATTTCTAACATAGAGGTGGAAGAGTTGATATTAAGTTAATTGGCATGGTTTATTGGCATATCTATAGGTGATATTCAGCTATGTATACTCATTTGGATATCAGCCATGTTCATTTAGATATCTTACACACAAATATATGTTCAGATGTTTCCTTTTGGAGTCCACGTAAATGAGTGAATTAAATTCCATGTCTGAGTTTCCATTGCCAGAATCTTCATTTTTACTTCAAGTTCTTCTTTGGGGAAGGTCTGCTTTCCATGGTCAATTTTCTAGTTTCTTTCTTGTATTCATCTGACTTTACAAGATACATGCTTTTACATGTATGTTATTGCATCAGTCTGGAACAAGAATGCTAAATACATGGCAGGTATTGGACCCCTTTACTCCCTTTCCATACATATGACCATGTTGTTCACCCCTGGGACTCAGTGCATTTTCCCACTGAAATTGCGCTCCTTCAAGTTCTTCAACATAATGCTGCAAGAGTGGGAACAAAAATATTTGAATTGACATTCAAGATGAAAGTCATGTGCCAACCACTGAATAGATGTGAAGCCTGGTACACTTTTCCTTGGATACAAGGTTGTGCTAAAGCCTTGTGTATCCAGAGATATGCCTTTGTCTTAGGAAGTCTGAGTTTCTATTTGAAGGGCATGAGGAATGTTCTTCTGGGAGATGGCGTCACAAAATAATTTGTGTCTCGTTAAGGTCTTAAACTTGCCTAGATCCATAATCCATGCAATCTACTCAGTACTGGTAATGACTGGTAATCTCATTTGACTTTCCTGTTTCATAAATAGGAAAGTGTCTCTTTTGAAGTAATGAGAAAAACTGATAAGATATTCCCATAAAATTCAAGTTCATGTTGTTGCTGTTTTTCAGTCACTAAGTTGTATCTAACTCTTCTGTCCCCATGAACTGCAGCCTGCCAGGCTTTCATGTCCTTCACTATCTCCCAGAATTTGCTCAATCCCATGGCCACTGAGTCAGTGATGCTGTCCAACCATCTCATCATCTATTGAGCCCTTCTCAATTTATTGACCTCCTGCCCTCAGACTTTCCCATCATTACAGTCTTTTCCAATGAGTCAACTCTTTGCATCAGGCAGCCAAAGTATTGGAGCTTCAGTATCAATTATTCCACCGAATATTCAGGGTTGATTTTCTTTAGGATTGACTGGTTTGATCTTCTTGCTGTCCAAGGGACTCTTAAGAGTCTTCTCCAGCACCATAACTTGAAAGCATCAGTGCTTCAGTGCTCAGCCTTCTTTATGGTCCAACTCTCAGATCCATACATGACTACTGGAGAAATCATAGCTTTGATTACATGGAGCTTTCTCAGCAAAGTAATGTCTCTGCTTTTTAATATGCCCTACCCAGTAACCCTGAAGAAGCTGAAGTTGAATGGTTCTATGAAGACCTATAAGACCTTTTAGAACTAAGACCCAAAAAAGATGTCCTTTTCATTATAGGGGACTGGAATGCAAAAGTAGGAAGTCAAAAAACACCTAGAGTAACAGGCAAATTTGGCCTTGGAGTACAGAATGAAGCAGGGCAAAGGCTAATAGAGTTTCACCAAGAGAATGCACTGGTCATAGCAAACACCCTCTTCCAACAACACAAGAGAAGACTCTACACATGGACATCACCAGATGGTCAACTCTGAAATCAGATTGATTATATTATTTGCAGCCAAGGATGGAGAAGCTCTATACAGTCAGCAAAAACAAGACCATGAGCTGACTGTGGTTCAGATCATGAACTGTTTATTGGAAAATTCAGACATACATTGAAGAAGATAGGGAAAACCAGTAGACCATTCAGGTATGACCTAAATCAAATCCCTTATAATTATACAGTGGAAGGGAGAAATAGATTTATGGGAATAGATCTGATAGAGTGCCTGATGAACTATGGACGGAGGTTTGTGACATTGTTCAGGAAACAGGGAGCTAGATTATCCCCAAGAAACAGAAATGGAAAAAAGCAAAATAGCTGTCTGAGGAGGCCTTACAAATAGCTGTAAAAAGAAGAGAAGGGAAAAGCAAAGGAGAGAAGGAAAGATATACCCATTTGAATGCAGAATTTCAAAGAACAGCAAGGAGAAATAAGAAAGCCGCCTTCAGTGATCAATGCAAAGAAATAGAGGAAAATACTAGAAAGGAAAAGACTAGAGATCTCTTCAAGAATATTAGAGATACCATAGGAATATTTCATGCAAAGATGGGCTCAATAAAGGACAGAAATGGTATGGAGCTAACAGCAGCAGAAGACATTAAGAAGCGGTAGCAATTATACACAGAAGAACTTTACAAAAAAGATCTTCACGACCCAGAAAATCACGGTGGTGTGATCACTCACCTAGAGCCAGACATCCTGGAATGTGAAGTCAAGTGGGCCTTAGGAAGCATCACTACAAACAAAGCTAGTGGAGGTGATGGAATTCCAGTTGAGGTATTTCAAATCCTAAAAGATGATGCTGTGAAACTGGTCACTCAATATGCCAGTAAATTTGGAAAACTCAGCAGTGGTCATGGGACTGGAAAAGGTCAGTTTTCATTCCAATCCCAAAGAAAAGCAATGCCAAAGAATGATCAAACTACGACACAATTGCACTCATCTCACACACTAGCAAAGTAATGCTCAAAATTCTCCAAGCCAGGCTTCAGCAATACGTGAGCTGTGAACTTCCAGATGTTCAAGCTGATTTCATAAAAGGCAGAGGAACCAGTGGTCAGATTCCGAACATCTGCTGGATCATTGAAAAAGCAAGAGAGTTCCAGAAAAACATCTATTTCTGCTTTATTGACTATGCCAAAGCCTTTGACTGTGTGGATCACAATAAACTGTGGAAAATTCTGAGAGAGATGGGAATACCAGACCACCTTACCTGCCTCTTGAGAAACCTAAATGCAGGTTAGGAAGCAACAGTAGGAACTGGACATGGAACAATAGACTGGTTCCAAATAGGAAAAGCAGTATGTCAAGGCTGTATATTAGTCACCCTGCTTATTTAACTTATATGTAGAGTACATCATGAGAAATGCCAGGCTGGATGAAGCACAAGCTGGAATCAAGATTGCTGGGAGGAATATCAATAACCTCAGATACGCAGATGACACCACCCTTATGGCAGAAAGTGAAGAGGAACTAAAGAGCCTGTTGATGACAGTGAAAGAGGAGAGTGAAAAAGTTGGCTTAAAAACTCGACATTTAGAAAACGACAATCATGGCATTTGGTCCCATCACTTCATGGCAAATTGATGGGGAAACAATGGAAACAGTGGCTGACTTTATTTTTTGGGGCTCCAAAATCACTGCAGATGGTGATTGCAACCATGAAATTAAAAGGTGTTTACTCCTTGCAAGGAAAGTTATGATCAACCTAAACAGCATATTAAAAAGCAGAAACATTACTTTGCCAACAAAGGTCTGTCTAGTCAAGGCTATGGTTTTTGCAGTAGTTATGTATGGATGTTAGAGTTGGACTGTAAAGAAAGCTGAGCACTGAAGAATTGATGCTTTTGAACTGTGGTGTTGGAGAAGACTCTTGAGAGTCCCTTGGACTGCAAGGAGATCCAACCAGTCCATCCTAAAGGAAATCAGTCCTGGGTATTCATTGGAAGGAGTAATTTTTGAAGCTGAAACTCCAATACTTTGGCCATCTGATGTGAAGAGCTGACTCATTTGAAAAGACCCTGATGCTGGGAAAGATTGAGGGCAGGAGGAAAAGGGGAAGATCAAGGATGAGATGGTTGGATGGCATCACTGACTCAATGGTCATGAATTTGGGTAAACTCCAGGAGTTGGTGGTGGGCTGGGAGGCCTGGCATGCTACAGTCCATGGGGTCACAAAGAGTCAGACACGACTGAGTGACTGAACTGAACTGAACTGAACTGAACTGTTTTGCCATGAGGTGATGGAACCAGATGCTATGATCTTAGTATTCTTGCCTTGTCGTGATGAATGGGCTTTTGTAACTCATTGAATCTATAAGCCATGCTGTGTCAGGGCCACCAAAGATGGACAAGTCATAGTGGAAAGTTCTGACAAAATGCGGTCCACTGGAGGAGGGAATGGCAAACACTTCAGTATTTTTGCCTCGATTAGCCCGTGAACTGTATAAAAAGGTAAAAATGCTACTTCATATGTAACTATTACCAGTTTCCTATTGTTGAGATAGTAAGTGACCTCACACAGAATGGGGTAAAACAACACAAGTGTATTTTCTCACAGTTCTGGATGCTAGAAATCCTAAAATCAAAGTATTATCAGGGCTGCATTTCTTTTGGAGGTTCCAGGGAAGATCCCGTTCTCTTGCCTTTTCTTGCTACTTGAGATCACCTGCATTCCTTGACTCTGTGGCCTCTTCCATCTTCAAAGTTAGCAATGGAACATCTTCAAATTTCTTTGTGATTCTATCACTCTTATAAGAATCCTTGTGATTAGAATGAACCCACCTAGATAATCCAGGATAATCTTTCTTTCTCAAGGTTCTTAATTTAATCAGATCTATAAAGCCCCACATAAAGTAACACAAAGTGACATATTTGATGTTCCTGTGATTAGGATATGGGTATCTTTGGGAGCCTTGTTCTACCCAAGAGTCATAGTCAATTACTTTTAGTCATTTGATTGCTAGTTCACCTTCACTATTTTACACACAGGTATCCATTGTGCACAATATCATCCTGACATATAACTAGGAAAGCTAGATGCAGTTACCCTTTCCATCTGGAGAAGAAAAATAGAGATTTTTAAAAATTAAATGAGTTGTCCATGAACAAAAATGTGGAGAGCTGGGATCCAAACCTTGCGTGTCTAACTTGAAGTCTGGGGTTTTCAGTGGTGTACTGTAGAATCCTGTGGTTTCATTCACAATAGGCTGTGATTTTGCAAACTTATTTAGCAGCAAAACCTTATGTTAAATGAAATCTTATCCATGTAACTGATAGGTCCCACTTCACCATTCAGGGGTTCAAAACACGGTCATCTCTCTTTTAACATTCAAATTAAATTACTCTAAGCTCCATCTTGCTCTCATAGAAATGTCTTTCTTTCCTACTAGGACCCTCTTCACCACAATAAGCCCAAGAACAGTAGAAGCATGTGTTCAGTCCATGAAATAACATGCAAAAAAATCCAAAATAGTTAATGTGTTTACCAGGAACCAAGATCTCCACTGGTGTTATTGCTGGCTGGTGTCACCACAGGAGACAGGAGCAGTGTATGTCCATGAAGGAGGGAGCAGGGCAGAGACCTGCATACACATGCTGACATCTTTGGCTGCTGGTGGACTCCGGATGTGGGGTGTAGAAGGAAATGTCTCTCACACAGTGTTAGGCAGAGCTATGCTCATGCATGCCCCTGCTCTCATGACTTTACTAAGAAATTGCTCATTCACAGTATAATTTATTACCATTTTCCTTAAGCAGACCCTCCCTCAGTGTCTGGGCAGCTGGAGGGTGAAGGTTTTCCTGTCTTAGAAATAGCTCAGGGACTTCCCTGGATGTCCAGTGGCCAAGACTCTGTACTCACAGTGCAGTAGCCCCACATTCTGCAACTAAAGGTTCCATGTGCTGCAACCAAGATCCAGCCAAATAATTTAAAAATAAATATTAGAAAATAAAAAAGAAACAGCTGAACCAGCATCCCTTACAACATCAACATCCCTAGCCCATGATACTGGAGACAGTCCTCTCTTGGTCACAAGGTCTATCCGATTTGGTCCATTCCAAGAAAGTGATACTTCTTTACAGGTGCTAGATTATGCTGCAAGGAACAAGAGAATAAAATAAAACACCAAATAGGAATGGCATGAATCAGGCATAAATTTCTTTCTTTCTCATGTTCTATCTTGTTGCTCTACCACGTGATTCTTAATTTCCTGAAGTCAACTCATAGACCAAGTGTTCATAAATCCTGGAAGCTGCAGTCAACTCCATAGTCCAGCTAAGAGGAAAGTACAGGAAAAGAAAAGAAAGAGTGACTCTACTTTTAAGATTACTTCCCTTACATCCCACTGTCTAGAACTTAGATGTCCAAAAGGCCTCACCTATCTGCAAAGTAAGCTGAAACTCCAATACTTTGGCCACCTAATGCTAAGAGCTGACTCATTGAAAAAGACCCTGATGCTGGGAAAGATGAGGACAGGAAGAGAAGAGGGCAACAGAGGATGAGATGGTTGGATGACATCACTGACTCAATGGACATGAGTTTGAGCAATCTCTGGGAGATAGTTAAGGAAAAGGAAGCCTGGTGTGCTGCAGTCCATGGGGTCGCAAAGAGTTGGCCACAACTGAGCATATGAACAGCAACAACAATCTGCAAGGAAACATGGGAAATTTAACATACTCCAGGTGATCACATGTCCTGCTAAAACTGAAAGGTCTGGCTTTCACATCTCACCAGACAAGTGGGCCAGAGAAGGCGATGGCACCCCATTCCCGTACTCTTGCTTGGAAAATCCCATGGATGGAGGAGCCTGGTGGGCTGCAGTTCATGGGGTAGCAAAGAGTCAGACATTACTGCGCGACCTCACTTTCACTTTTCACTTTCATGCATTGGAGATGGAAATGGCATGCCACTCCAGTACTCTTGCCTGGAGAATCCCAGGAATGGGAGAGCCTGGTGGCTGCCATCTGTGGGGTTGCACAGAGTTGGACATGACGGAAGTGACCTAGCAGCAGCAACAGCAGCAGCAGACAAGTGGGCTGAGCTGAGACCAGGATATATTCTGTGGTTCCACCCTAGGCTCTAATTTCCTTGGGGAAAATAGAGAATTACAGAAGCCTCCTTAGTTCTTAAAATTAAGCATCAGAGAGCAGACAGGTGTACCTGACCAGTGGAAAAGAATATATAGAACCACACAAAACTCAGTTGGATGAAGGAACTAGGAGTAAAAACAGGAGTGTTAGTAGAACTGGACCTGCCTTCAACAGGTGGGGGAACTGAAGCAGAAGTCCGATCCCCACCCTGGGGCCATTTTCTGAGTCAGAGGAGACACATTTAAGGCTGAGAGTGAAACAGCTGATCTGTGGAAGCCTAAATGGAATGAGAATCAAACAGTCCTTGCTGCAGCCATACATACCCCAGACAGGGATGCAGGTCCCCTAGAAGGCACAGTGGCTGGGCCTTTTAAAATTTTCTCTTTTTTAAAAATTTTAATTTTTTAAAACCTATTATTCCTTTGTTTGATTTTCCTACTGATCGTTTCCACTTGCAGTTAATCTTTAATGTATATAAATCTTCTTTATCTATCTCTGTTTAACTTTGCATATCTATTCTTCCTTTCTTTCCTTTCCTCTCAGCATATTTGTTAGTTTTGCTTTTACTGCTTTATTCCTCACTTGGCACCTTCTTTAGTTTTGTTTTCCAGTTTGTGCTTTAGTTAGTTTTGTTTTTAACCGGTAGATATAATTTTTTGGTTTCCTTTGTTCCCCAGATCAATCTATTGTACTTTATTTTTGTTAGGCTGTTTTGATTTTGCTTATGGGTGTATATGTGTATGTGAATATTCCACTATTTTAATTATTATTTGCCTGATTTTGTAACTGCCATTTATCGGGGGTTCACTTTGTTTTCTCATTTTTGGATATTTGTTTTAATCTCACTTAATGCTGTAAAAAACTGCTTGTGGAATCTTCATTCCTGACCAGAGATCAAGCCCTGAGCCTTTGAAGTGGGAGCATTGACTCCAAGACCCTAGACTACCAGAAAACTAACCCTGGGGAGTATGAAATCATGAGAACTCACAGAAAGGAAACCACTTGAATACAAGACCCAGCATCACCCAACCACCAGTAGCACCCTGTGCAAGACCCCTCATCTAAACAACAAATGAAACAAAAATACAAACCCAATCATCAGCAGACAGGATTACCACCTCACTCAGCCTTGTCCATCAGAGGAAAAACAAACCAAAACTCAGCACAAATCTCATCCTATATGAAGCTTATGCAAACCACTGGACCAACCTTAGGAGTTCAGAAACCAAAAGGAAGAAAGAATTCAACCTTGAAGCCTGGGAAAAGGAGACCTCAAACACAATAAGTTAAAAAAAATGAAAAGGCAGAGAAATACTACACAAACGAAGGAATGAACTAGAAACACAGAAGTCCAAATGAATGATGCGGAAATAGGCAAAATACCTGAAAAAGAATTCAGCAAATGATAGTAAAGATGATCAAAAACCTTGAAAACAAAATGGAGAATATGTAAGAATCAATTAACAAAGAGCTAGAAAATTAAAGAATAAACATACAAACAGCACAATTACTGAAATTAAAAATACTCTAGAAGGAATCAATAGCAGAATATCTGAAGCAGAAGAATGAATCAGTGAGCTGGAAGATAAAGTAGTGGAAATAACTTCTGAAGAGCAGAATAAAGTAAAAAGAATGAAAAGAGCTGAGGATAGTCTCAGAGACCTCTGGAACAATATCAAATGCACCAACATTTAAATTATAGGGGTCCCAGAAGAAGAAGAGAAAAAAAGGGTATGAGAAAATTTTTGAAGAGATTATATTTGAAAATTTCCCCAACATGGAAAAGGAAATAGTCAATCAAGTACAAGAGATGCAAAGAGTCCCATACAGGATAAACTCAAGGAGAAACACACCAAGACACATACTAATAAAACTAACAAAGACTAAACACCAAGGAAGAATATTAAAAGCAGCAAGGAAAAAACAACAAGTAACATACAAGGGAAAGTCTGCACATTGAACAGTTGATCTTTCAGCAGAAACTCTACAGGCCAGAAGGGAATGGCAAGATATATTTAAAGTACTGAAAGGGAACAATCTACAACCAAGATTACTGGCAAGGATCGCATTCAAAATTGATGGAGAAATAAAAAGCTTTTCAGACAAGCAAAATTAACAGAACTCAGTATCACCAAACCAGCTTTACAACAAATGTTAAAGGGACTTACATAGCCAAGAAATACAAGACAAGAAAAAGATCTATCTACAAAATCAACCCCAAACAATTAAGGAAATGTCAATAGGAACATATATATCAGTAATTTCTTTCAGTGTAAAGGGATTAAATGCTCAAGCCAAAAGACACAGACTGGCTGAATGGATACAAAAACAAGATCCATATATATGTTGTCTACAAGAGTCCTGCTTCACACCTCAAGACACATTTAGATTGAAAGTGAGATGATGGAAAAATATATTCCATCCAAATGGGAAGCAAAAGAAAGCTGGGGTAGCAATCCTCATATCAAACAAAATAGACCTTAAAATAAAGAAGATTACAAGAGATAAGGAAGGACACTACATAATGATCAAGGGATCAATCCAAGACAAAGACATAACAATTGTAAATATCTATATACCCAACATAGGAGCACCTCAATACATAAGACAAACACTAATAGACATAAAAGGAGAAATTGACAGTAACACAATATTATTAGGAGGCTTTAACACCCCACTCACACCAACAGACAGATAATCAATACAGAAAATTTAATAAGGAAACACAAGTCTTAAATGATACATTAGATGAGATGGACCTCATTGATATCTTCAGAACACTGCATCCAAATGCAGAAGAATACACCTTCTTCTCAAGTGCAAATGGAACATTCTGCAGGATAGAGCCCATCTTGGGTCACAAATCAAAGCTCAGTAAATTTAAGAAAATTGAAATCATATCAAGCATTTTCTTTGATAATAACCACAATGCTATGAGACTCGATATCAATTATAGGACAGAAAAACTGTAAAAAACACAAATGCATGGAGATTAAACAATACTTTTCTAAATAACCAACCAGTTACAGAAGAAATCAAAAGGGAAATCAAAAAATTTCTAGAAACAAATGACAATGAAAACATGACAACTCAAAACCTATGGGAAGCAGCAAAAGCAGTTCTAAGAGGAAAGTTTAAAGCTATACAATCTTACCTCAAGAAACAAGAAAAGCATCGAATAGACAACCTATCTTTACACCTAAAACAACTGGGAAAGAAGAAGAAGAACAACAACAACAAAAAAACCCAAAATAGTAGAAGGAAAGAAATTATAAAGATCTGAGTGGAAATAAATGGGAACAAAAATGAAAGAAACAGTAGTAAAGATTAGTAAAACTTAAAGCTGGTTCTTTGAGAAAATAAACAAAATTGACAAGCCTTTAGCCAGATTCATCAAGGAAAAAAAAAGAATAAAATCAACACAATTAGAAATGAAAAAGGAGAGGTTACAACCGGCAATGCCGAAATACAAGGGATTACATGAGAGTATTATGAACAACTATATGGCAATAAAGTGGATAACCTGGAAAATAAATGGACAGATTCTTAGAAAAGTTCAATCTTCTAAGACTGAACTAGAAAGAAGTAGAAATTATGAACAACCCAATTGCAAGCACTGAAATGGAAGCTGTGATCAAAAATCTCCCAAAAAAACAAAAACCAAGGACCAGATGGCTTCACAGAAGGATTCTATCATTTAGAGAAAAGCTAATGCCTAACCTACTAAAACTCTTTCAAAAATTGCAGAGGAAGGAGCACTTCTAAACTCATTCTAAAGGACACCATCACCCTGATAACAAAACTAGACAAAGACAACACAAAAAAAGAAAACTACAGACCAATATCACTGATGAACATAGATGTAAAAATCCTCAAAAAATTGTAGCAAACAGAATTCAGCAACACACCAAAAAGCTCATATACCATTATCAAGTTGGGTTTATTCTAGGGATGCAAGGATTCTTCAATATATGCTAATCAATCATTGTGATACACTATATTAACAAATGGAAAAATGAAAACCATGTGATCATCTCAACATATGCAGAAAAATCCTTTGATACAATTCAGCATCCATTTATGATTAAAACTCTTCAAAAAATGGGCATAGAAGGAACCTACCTCAATATAGTAAAGGCCTTATATGATAAGACTACAACAAACATTATTCTCAATGGTGAACAACTGAAAGCATTCCCCCTAAGATCAGGAACAAAACCAAGGTGTCCAATTTCACCACTATTATTCAACATAGTTTTGGAAGTCCTTGCTACATCAATCAGAGAAGGAAAAAAAATAAAAGGAATCCAGATCAGGAAAGAAGAAATAAATATCTCATTGTTTGCAGATGACATGATACTGTACATAGAAAACCCTAAAGATAGTATCAGAAAATTACTAGAGCTAATCAGTGAATTTAGCAAGGTTGCAGGATACAAAATCAATACACAAAAATCACTTGCGTTTCTATATACTAACAGTGAAAAATCAGAGAAATTAAGGAAGCAATCCTACTCACCGTTGCACCAAAAAGAATAAAACATCTAGGAATAAGCTTATCTAAGGAGACAAAAGACAAAAGAACTGTACACAGAAAATTTTAAGACACTGATGAAAGAAATTAAAGATGACATAAATAGATGAAGAGATACTCCAGGTTCCTGGGTAGGAGGAATCAATAATGTGAAAATGACTGTATTACAAATACAATCTACAGATTCAGCACAATCCCTACCAAACTACCAATGGCATGTTTCACAGAAAGAGAACAAAAAATTTCACAATTCATATGGAAACACAAAAGACCTTGAGTAGCCAAGGTACCCTTGAGAAAGAATGGAGCTGGAGGAATCAACCTTCCTGACTTCAGATTATACTACAAAGCTACAGTCATCAAGACAGTATGGTCTTGGCACAAAAACAGAAATATAGACCAATGGAGTAAGATAGAAAGCCCAGAACCCATGCACCACCTATGGTTACCTATTCTTGACAGAGGAGGCAAGAATATACAGTGGGACAAAGATAGCCTTTTCAATAAATGGTGCTGGTAAAACTGGACAGCTACATGTAAAGTAAGGTAATTAGAGCACGTCCTAACACCGTACCCAAAGATAAACTCAGAATGGATTGAATACCTAAATGTAAGACCAGAAACTATAAAACTCTTAGAGGAAAACATAGGCAGAACACTTGATGACATAAAGCAAGATCCTCTATGACCCATCTCCTTAGCTCAGTTCAGTTGCTCAGTCATGTCCAGCTCTTTGTGACCCCATGAATCGCAACATGCCAGGCCTCCCTGTCCATCACCAACTCCTGGAGTTCACTCAAACTCATGTCCATCCAGTTGGTGATGCCATCCAGCCATCTCGTCCTCTGTTGTCCCCTTCTCCTCCTGCCCCCAATCCCTCCTAGCATCAGGGTCTTTTTCAGTGAGTCAGCTCTTCGCATCAGGTGGCTAAAGTATTGGAGTTTCAGCTTTAGCATCAGTCCTTCCAGTGAACACCCAGGACTGATCTCCTTTAGGATGGACTGGTTGGACCTCTTTGCAGTCCAAGAGACTCTCAAGAGTCTTCTCCATTTGCATTGGGTGCACACCCCTAAAAAAAAAAAAAAAAACAAAAAAACAAAAAACCAAGGAGTCTTCTCCAACACCACAGTTCAAAAGCATTAATTCTTTGGTGCTCAGCTTTTTTCACAGTCCAGCTCTCACATCCATACATGACCACTGGAAAAACCATAGCCTTGACTAGACTGACCTTTATTGGCAAAGTAATATCTCTACTTTTGAATATGCTATCTAGGTTGGTCATAACTTTCCTTCCAAGGAGTAAGCGTCTTTTAATTTCATGGCTGCAGTCACCATCTGCAGTGATTTTGAAGCCCAAAAAATTAAGTCTGACACTGTTTCCCCTTCCATTTCCCATGAAGTGATGGGACCAGATGCCTTGATCTTAGTTTTCTGAATGTTGAGCTTTAAGCCAACTTTTTCACTCTCCTCTTTCACTTTCATCAAGAAGCTTTTTAGTTCCTCTTCACTTTCTGCCATATGGGTGGTGTCATCTGCATATCTGAGCTTATTGATATTTCTCCCGGCAATGTTGATACCAGCTTGTGCTTCTTCCAGTAATGGAAATAAAAACAAAAGTAACCAAGTGGGACCTGATTAAACGTAAAAGCTTTTGCACAGCAAAGGAAACTAAAAGCAAGGTGAAAAGACAACTCTCAGAATGGGAGAAAATAATAGCAAATGAACTGACAAAGGATTAATTTCCAAAATATACAAGCAGCTCATACAACTCAATCCCAGAAAAACAAACAACCTAATCAAAAAGTGGGAAAAAGACCTAAACAGACATTTCTCCAAAGAAAACATACAGACGGCATACAAACTAATGAAAAGATGCTCAACATCCCTCATTGTTAGAGAAATGCAAGTCAAAAATAAGGTGAGATATCACCTCACACAGGTCAGAATGCCCTCATCAAAAAGTCTACAAACAATAAATGTTGGAGAGGGTGTGGAGAAAAGAGAATGCTCTTGCACTGTTGGTGGGAATGTAAATTGATGCAGCCACTATGGAAGACAGTATGGAGATTCCTTGAAAAACTAGGAATAAAGCCACCACATGACCCAGCAATCCAAGTCCTAGGCATATATCCTGAGGAAACCGAAGTTGAAAGAGACACATGTGTATTTCATGTTCATTGCAGCACTATTTACAGTAGCTTGAACATGGAAGCAACCAAGATGTCCATGGAAAGATGAATGGATAAAGAATTTGTGGTACGTATACACAATGGAATATTACTCAGCCATAAAAATGAACACATTTGAGTCAGTTCTAGTGAGGGGGATGAACCTAGAGCCTATTACACAGAGTGAAGTAAGTCAGAAAGAGAAAGATAAATATTGTATTCTAATGCATATATACAGAATCTAGGAAAATGGTACTGAAGAATTTATTAACAGGGCCACAATGGAGAAACAGACATGGAGAATAGATGTATGAGCGTGGAGTGAGGGGAGGAGAGGGCAAGATGTATGGAGAGAGTAAAATGGAAACATATTACCATATGCAAAATAGATAGCCAATGGGAATATGCTCTATGCCTCAGGAAACTCAAACAGTGGCTCTGTATCAACCCAGAAGGGTGGGGTGGGGAGAGAGATGGGATGGAGGTTAAAAAGGAGGGGATATATGTATACCTATGGCTGATTCATGTTGAGGTTTGACAGAAAACAACAAAATTCTGTAAAGCAATTATCCATCAATTAAAAAATAAATAAATTTATTTTTTAAAAAACCTGAAAGATCCTAAGAAAAAAGGTCACAACCAGTAGGCCCCATTCTGAGGGAAACACCCAACTTATTACAGAGTCACTTCCTTTTACAAAAGATAGGAGCAGATAGTCCTGTCTAAAACAGAGGGGGTTCTCTAGAGCCCTACACACTCAGCTTTGTTGAGGAATATAGGACTGCAAAGCATACTACTCAGTATGTCAGGTCACAGGTCAGGTCATAGCTCAAAGGGTTACCTGCTTCTTTCTTTTGACAAGCCCGTTTACTTATTTTTCCTGATAAATTTCAAACTTACATATAAATGAAAAGAATAATGTGGCAATAATAATATACCCACCACCCAGATTTACTCGTGTCACATATGGGCCTAGTATTATCTTAAACAAATAAAGCATTTCAGATTTATCTAGGGTTACTTTAAAGTACCACACAGGCTAATTCTCCTCTTCCTCCATTTCTGTATCCAACTCTGTCCTCCACAGCTTGGATCATAATATTGTTAATACTTCTAGTTCATCCAAAAACAAAAAAAAAATCCACACTTCATTTTGATTTCCTTTGTTTTTACCTAATGTACTTTTTCTGTCCCAGTACCCTATCCAGGCCACCACATTACATTTCATAGAAATGTCTCCTGAGACCCCTCTTATCTGTGATATTCTCATATTTCCCTTGTTTTTGATGGCCAGACAGTTGGGTAAGGTATTTTGTAGACTACCCTCTATTGGAACTTGTGTGATATATTCTCCTGACTACACTGGGGTTATAGTTTTGAGGAGGAAACCACAGAGGCTGAATGCCATTTTCTTTATATCATATCTAGGATATATAATATGGACCTTCCCTGGTGGCTCAGACCATAAAGAACCTGCCTGCAATACAGGAGACCCGGGTTCAGTCGCTGAGTCAGGAAGAGCTTCTGGAGAAGAGAATGACCGCCTGGAATATCCCATGGACTGAGGAGTCTGGCTGGCTATAGTCCATAGGGTTGCAAAGAGTTGGACATGACTGAAGTGACTGAGCATACACGTATGCAATGTAATAATTGCCCATACACATTGTAGACTTACATATGTCTGCATACCTGTATGTGTGAGTATATTACTTTTACTTTAATAGGACTTAGTAAGCTAACAGGAGTAAAACTCAGATTTTGGATTTTTTTAGCATTAATGGAACAGGTGGCAGAGTTTTTAGGTTGTGGTCCTTGGGCTAACTGCCCTCGTGTGTCACACTGTGAAAGCAGTTACTTATTCATAGAACTAATTCTTAGCCTTTATTTGAGTCACAAATTCCTTGTGAGATGCTAATGAAAGGTGAACACACCTTTTGCGCAGGTGGGACAAAATGTATAAGTAAACACAGAATTTAGTCTAGGATTCCTGAGGTTCAAATGCTCCCTGAAATCTGACCTGGGGCATCAGTGACGCCTGGTCAGAGGACTGTGGTGCTCGAGGGAAAGATAGAAAGTTCACATGTCCTGTTGCTGGTTTTCTCAAGCTTTCTGGCCAAGAAAATGGTATCATTTAACAAATAAACCAGAAGAGTCTGATCTGATAATGGTATCAGCTCATTACATTTATTTTAAACAGCTCCCCTTTATGTAAAATCACGATGGAATTGGGGTTCTCTTTTGGTTTCTATACCAAGGTTGTAAGGAGAAAATCAGAGTTAATTTGCTTGGATTCTTTAATTCATTACCTCTCCCAATTTTGAATCACTTCCTCTTTGCATTAATGGTTCCTATTTAAAACTGGTGCATTGGAAAGGAGAGAAAATGTTGTATCTATGAAAACTGACATAGGTGTAGGATAGGAAGAGTTAATTGAGTTAAATCTCTGTACATTTTTCTGAAGCTGTGTTTAACACTGATTATTTCAAGGTGGTTTTTATAATCGCTTCCAAATGTTTTAATGAGGCTGTTTTTCATTTTTCTCGAGACTTCTTAAAAAAATTTTTTCCCCCTTCCATATTGATTTTCCAGCTACTTTCCTTAATGTTGCACTTTTACGGTTTGTTCCGGAAGCTTTCATCCACCTCCCAACCTCATCTCTCATCCTGTCTCCTGGGTGTTCTTTGTCTGAGGAGAAAGCTCTTTGGGTCTGATTCCTCACAGTTTTTCGCACAGCCCGCATCCCAGGCCGTGTGCAGTTCTTATTTCAATCTGTCAGTCGTCGTCACCGTAGCTACCTCCTGTTGTCATCTTATTTCTTTAAGAATCTCCCCAGAATAGAATCTACAAGATTTGTGATTTTATCTAATTTATGGATGATAAGCGTTGGAACGCAGTTTAATGTGTTGGCATTCCTTTGATTGCAGACGTCGCCCTCGAGGCACTTCCCTTCCTCCTCCTGGATTTCCCCAGCCTGGCAGGGGCCACTTCCTTACTGTTTCAGGTAGCGAGAGGCAATTAGGCTGTCCACGGGTGGGGACTCTTGTCACTTACCACAGTCTGTGTAAACACAGGTTACTAGCCAGCCCTGGCTGCTGTCAGAGATAGGAGTCACCATGCGCCTGCTATTCCTTCAGACAGAGGTCCTGTTAGGTGGTGATAAACAGCTTCCCAAAGAGGAAAACCAGTTCCCTAGACTGTTGCTGGGATCCCTATCTGGATGCTGGACCCGCCCCTTGCAAACATCATGGCACAGAAACAAGATCACTCATCGAATGTGTTCTTAGATTTTGAAGCAAAGAGGGTTGGGTATTTTCTAAAACATAGTGATAATAAATGGGTCTGTTTTCCTTATTTCCTTTGCCTTGCTTGTTTAAGTCCAGAATCCTATGGTCAATTTAGTCCAAAGTCTTGGTAGATATAGCTTTCTCTCTTGAACTTTATTATTCATACAAGCTCACTGAGGGATTCTGCTCTTTTATTACGAAGTTACAGTGGTCAAGATACGTGTGTTTTTAATGGAGAGAGAGGGTGTGTCTCAGGTCGATATTAAGATCTTTGCCTAGGTTGGGCAGAATCGAAAGCATTAATATAGTGTCTCCTATGTATATGCTTGGGCACTGAAGCTTGCTCATGGGCTTTTATGTCCTACTCCCATGAGGAACTATTTATGTATGAATGATATTTAAGTAGCTCTAGCACTCAGTGGGAAGAAGGGTATTTAGGTAACCAGTTTGAGAAAAGCTTTTTAATGTTTGGATTGTGGTACAACGTTAACATCAATTTGGAGACTAAACTTCCATTTTTCATTGTAGTAGTTATAAAATAATGATGAATTATAGACAAATAATAGGAAGACATATTTTCCTAGGGCCATTCAAATTTAACAGTGAAGATTGTTATTAAAATAAACATTGTCCACAAATCCTAGCTGTTTTCTCTACACCTATCTAAACTTCCCTGGTAGGTCAGTGGTAAAGAATCCACCTTCAATGCAGGAGATGTAGGTTCAATCCTTGGGTTGGAAAGATCCCCTGGAGAAGGAAATGGCAACCTACTCCAATATCCTTGCCTGGAAAATCCCATGCAGAGAGGAGCTTGGTGTCCTACAGTGACCATCGGGTCACAAAAGAGTTAGACACGACTTAGTGACTAAATAATAACAACAATGTGAACTTCACCTGAGTGTTTGGAAATTCCCATTTAGTGCTGATATTTTCTCCTTTCAGCCAGATGTTTGGTATCCTGTGAAGAGGGCATTGTATCTTGCTGTGAAGGTAAAAATCTTGTGTTAAGGAAATTCATCAGCAACAGAGGTTAAAGGACAAAGGCCCATCTGAAAAAATCTTTGGAAAAATCACAGTATCAGGGTCTCTGTAACATGAATTGGGTTTCTACTCAACAACACCCTTTCCTGATTTCTTCACTAATACCCATGGGAACAATTAATTTCACTTTAGTCTTAGTTGACCTGAGCTATTCCAAACCCAAGGAAAAAAATTATATGAATCTGAGGTCTTTTATTAGTAAGGTTGATTGGCATAAAATTTAATAATTGAGAAAGGATACCAAGAAAAAAAAAAGATAAAGTAGGGGGCCCTAATGAGAAACAGATCCTCATCCCCAAGGAAATAAGCATGAGTTTAGATGTAGCTTGGTACAGAAAAGGAAAAATATGTAGCTGCCTGATGCAGTGGCTAACTCCTTCCTAGGGTGATGGACTGGCTTCCAGTTCTGTTCCCCTTATTAACGCCAATGTGGAAAAACTCTGCTTTTGGAGTTGACATTCTCCATGCTTTGTTTTACCCTAAGGGAACACATTTAGTTTTTCTGGAAGTTTTTATTTTGTGAAAGCTAAATCTCTCTTGCTTTTATCTAGGCAATGATGTTTTAACAAACAGGGCTGGCAGCCCCAGTGACAATTAGTCCAGCCTCTGCATTCCCTGTGAAGGATGGGAAACACCAGCTCACTCCCACTGGCATCTGTATCCTTGCTCATGTTTTATCTTTCCTGGTGCACCTTTCCTTCTTTTTGTTTCTCTGACCAATTGTAAGGTCATCCTGAGTTCCATTTGTTCCATGAAGTCTTTCCGAAGGAGTCTGGACCCTCTGATCTCCCTTTCCTTTAGTGCTGATTGACAGTGACTCATGATTTAGCCCATCCTTATAGACTATCTTCTATTTCTGTCTCTTGCCTGACATATGTTAACCTTTGATTTATCAGCTAGAGTAAAGGACTGCATGAGAGACGAAAGACCGTATCTCCCATAAAGATCTCTTCTGAGGAACAAGCATAATGCTGGATATGTAATACTGTGCTATGGACTACATCTCCATATGTGGGTTTGATGGGCTTGAGTAAATAGGAGAATATCCTCCATTTTGAGAAAGAGCCTCCCAGGTAATTTGCTTGAAAGTATTTTCTAATTATAGTGTTAAAAGATTATAAGAAACACGTTTCTCTTACAATAAATTAATAAGAAAGTTGTCATAATTTGATGACTGTCTACTTATGAATACATTCTGAGAATTCTTAGGTTCAATTTTTTCAGACAAAATATTCCTGACATCATTGTTTCAGCAGAGTGTCTGACAAATGCTGTTTCTTCATAATTTCTCGGGACACTCAAACTGAGTCAGATTAGCACTTTACAGATTGGTTTTCCATGTGTTAAAAAATCAGTTATACCTGCATTTTAAAAATATCACAAAATTTTTCATAATGCCATCTTGATTGGAACAGATCCCATATTGTGCTAAACTGCTTTTCTAAGAATGGTCCCCACATTTCTGGGGTAAGATGGATAACATATTTTAGGGAGGTACACCAATGGATTGGAGGAGGAAATGGCAACCCACTCTGTATTCTTGCCTGGAAAATTTCATGGACAGAGGAGCCTGGTGGGCCACAGTCCATGGGTTGGCAAAGAGCAGGACATGACAAAGCAATAGTACACACCAATGGACATTTTATATTTTAATAATAATACATGTTAATGTACAGTAGAAGGTTACAGCAGGCACATCAAACCTTGAATCACAGTTATTATTGCTCAGGATAAAGTATGTATATATTGTGAACCAGGGTAAAGAAAACTTATTGACTTATACTTTGTATGTTGATGCATACCAAGATAGAGCAAAAACTGTAGATTTAGTAGAAGAGATCACCTAGAGGAGGCACAGCTTCAAACCAAGACTAGACCCTCTATGAAGAGGGAAGAGGAGAGCTTCCCAGGTGGTGCTAGTGATAAAGAACCTGCCTGCCAATGCAGGAGACGTAAGAGATGTGAGTTCGATCCCTAAATTGGGAATATCCCCTGGAGAAGGAAATAGCAACCCAATCCAGTATTCTTGCCTGGAAAACCCCAATGGAGGGAGAAGCCTGGTAGGCTGCAGTCCATGGGGTCGCTTCTTATGTCTTAGCCATTGTAAGTAGTGCTACTATGAACACTGGGGTGTGTGCATTTTTTTGAATTAGAGTATTTTTTTCTGGATATATACCCAGGAGTATACTTCACAACAAACTGTGGAAGATTCTTAAAGAGATAAGAATACCAGAACACGTTACCTGCCTCCTGAGAAATCTGTATGCAGGTCAAGAAGCAACAGTTAGCAACATACATGGAACAACAGACTTGTTCCAAATCAGGAAAGGAGTATATCAAGGCTGTTTATTGTCACCCTGCTTGTTAAACTTATATGCAGAGTACATCATGCAAAATGCTAGGCTGGATGAAGCACAAACTAGAATCAAGATTGCTGGGAGAAATGTCATTAACCTCAGATATGCAGATGACACCACCCTTATGGCAGAAAATGAAGAACAACTAAAGAGCCACTTGGTAAAAGTGAAAGAGAAGAGTGAAAAAGTTGGCTTAAAACTGCACATTCAGAAAACTAAGATCATGGCATCCAGTCCCATCACTTCATGGCAAATACATGCGGAAACAATGAAAACAATGAGAGGCTTAACTTTTGGGGGCTCCAAAATCACTGTAGATGGTGATTGCAACCATAAAATTAAAAGACCCTTGCTCCTTGGAAGAAAAGCTATGACCAACCTAGACAGCATATTAAAAAGCAGAGACATTACTTTGCTGACACAGGTCCATCTAGTCAAAGTTATGGTTTTTCTAGTAGTCATGTATGGACCATAAAGAAAGCCGAGTACCAGAGAATTGATGCTTTTGAACTGTGGTGTTGGAGAAGACTCTTGAGAGTCCCTTGGACTGCAAAGAGATCAAACCAGTCAATCTTAAATGAAGTCAGTCCTGAATATTCATTGGAAGGACTGATTCTGAAGCTGAAACTCCAATAATTTGGCCATCTGATGCAAAGAACTGACTCACTGAAGATCCTTACATTGGGAAAAATTGAAGGCAGGAGGAGAAGGGGATGGCAGAGGGTGAGATGGTTGGATGACATCACTGACTCAATGGACATGAGTTTGAGCAAGCTCCAGGAACTGGTGATGGACAGGGAAGCCTGGCATGCTTCAGTCCATGGGGTCACAAAGAGTCGGACATGACTGAGTAACTGAACTGAACTGAGAATCAGTTGCTGAATCAGATGGTAGTTCAATTTTTAGTTTTTTAAGAAAACTCCATAACCATTTTCCATAGTGGTCACACGAGTTTGTATTACCACCAACAGTATCTGAGGCTTCCCATTTCTTTGTATCCTCTCTAGCATTTATTATTTCTAGACTTTTGATGATAGCCATTCTTACTGGTGTAAAGTGATATCTCATTGTGGCTTTGATTTGCATCTCTCTGATTATTAGCAATAATGAGCAACTTTGCATGTGTTTGTTAGCTGGCTGAATGTCTTCTTTGGAAAAATGTCTATTCAGGTCTTCTGCCCACTTTTTTTTTTTTTTGATTGAGTTTTTTTTTTTTTTGATATTGAGTTGTATGAACTGTTTATATAATTTGGATATTAACCCTTTGTCACATCTTTTGTAAATATTTTCTCCCATTCCATATGTTGTCTTTCACTTTCCTGATCATTTTTGCTGTGCAAAAGCGTTTAAGTTTGATTAGGGCTCATTTGTTTATTTCTGCATTTATTTATTGTTTTGCCTTGGGATACCGATCTAAGAAAATGTTGCTATGATTGATGTCAGAATGATTTGCCTATATTCTTTTCTAAGAGATTTATGGTTTCATGTCTCACACCTAGATCTTTAAATGATTTTAATTTTATTTTTGCATACAGTGTGAGTGAACGTCCTAATTTCATTTTTTTACATGTAGCTATCCAGCTTTTGTGAGCTTCTCTGGTGGCTCAGACAGAAAAGAATCTGCAGAAGACCTGGGTTCGAACCCTGGTTTGGGAAGATCCCCTGGAGGAGGGCATGGCAACCCACTTTAGTGTTATGGCATGGAGAATCCCCATGGACATAGGAGCCTTGCAGGCTACAGTCCATGAAGTCGCAGAGTCGGACACAACTGAGAGACTAAGCACATCCAGCTTTCCCAGCACCATCTGTTGAATTAGTCAGTTCAGTCAGTCAGTTGTGTCTGACTCTTTGTGACCCCATGGACTGCAGCAAGCCAGGCTTCCCTGTCCATCACCAACTCCCAGAGCTGGCTCAAACTTGAGTTGGTATGATGCCATCAAACCATCTCATCCTCTGTTGCCCCTTCTCCTACTGCCTTCAATCTTTCCCAGTATCATGGTCTTTTCCATTAAGTCAGTTCTTCACATCAGGTGACCAAAGTATTGGAGCTTCAGCTTCAGCATCAGTCCTTCCAATGAATATTCAGGACTGATTTCCTTTAGGATTGATTGGTTTGACCTCCTTGCAGTCCAAGGGACCCTCAAAAGTCTTCTCCAATACCACAATTAAAAAGCATCAGTTCTTCAGCACTCAGCCTTTTTTATTGTCCAGCTCTCACATCCACATCAGAGAAGGTAATGGCACCCCACTCCAGTCCTCTTGCCTGGAAAATCCATGGACGGAGGAGCCTGGTAGGCTGCAGTCTGTGGGGTCACACAGAGTTGGACATGACTGAAGTGACTTAGCAGCAGCAGCACATCCATATATGACTACTGGAAAAACCATAGCTTGTACTAGATGGACCTTTGTTGGCAACTAATGTCTCTGCTTTTCAATGTGCTGTCTAGGTTGGTCATAGCTTTTCTTCCAAGAAGCAAGCATCTTTTAATTTCATGTTTGCAGTCACCATCTACAGTGATTTTGGAGCCCAAGAAAATAAAGTCTCTCACTGTTTCCATTGTCTCCCCATCTATTTGCCATGAAGTGATGGGACTGCATGCCATGATCTTAGTTTTCAAATGTTGAGTTTTTAGCCAGCTCTTTTACTTTCCTGTTTCACTTTCCTCAAGAGGATCTTCAGTTCCTCTTCGTTTTTCTGCCATAAGTGTGGTGCCATCTGCATTGCTGAGGTTATTGATATTTCTTCTGGCAATCTTGAATCTAGCTTGTGCTTCATCCAGTCTGAAATTTCACATGATGTTTTTGGCACATAAGTTAAATAAACAAAGTGAGAATATACAGCTTTGATGTACTCCTTTCTAAATTTGGAACCAGTCCATTGTTCTATGTATGGATCTAAGTGTTGCTTCTTGACCTGCATACAGATTTCTCAGGAGGCATGTAAGATAGTGTGGTATTCACCATCTCTTGAAGAATTTTTCATTGTTTGTTGTGATCCACACAGTCAAAAGCTTTAGCATACTCAATGAAGCAGAAATAATATTTTTCTGGAATTCTCTTGCTTTTTCTACAATCCAGTGGATGCTGGCAATTTCATCTCTGGTTCCTCTACCTTTGCTAAATCCAGCTTATTACATCTGAAAGTTCTCAGTTCACATACTGCTGAAGCCAAGCTTGGGGAATTTTGAGCATTACTTTACTAGCATGTGAGATGAGTGCACTTGTGCAGTGGATTGAGCATTCTTTGGCATTGCCTTTCTTTGGGATTGGAATGAAAACTGACCTTTTCCATCCAGCTCAGCAATGGCCACTGCTGAGTTTTCCAAGTTTGCTGACATATTGAGTGCAGAACTTTCACAGCATAATCTTTTAGGATTTGAAAAAGCTCAACTGGAATTCCATCACCTCCACTAGCTTTGTTCATAGTGATGCTTCTTAAGGCCCACTTGATTTCACACTGCAGGATGTCTGGCTCTAGGTGAGTGATCACAGCATTGTGGCTATCTGGTTCATTAAGACCTGTTCTGTATACTTCTTCTGTGTATTCTTACCCTCTCTTCTTAATATCTTTTGCTTCTCTTAGGTCCACTCTGTTTCTGTCCTTTATTGTGCCCATCATTGCATGAAATGTTCCTTTGGTGTCTCTAATTTTCTTGAAGAGATCTCTGCTGCTGCTGCTGCTAAGTTTCTTCAGTCGTGTCCGACTCTGTGCAACCCCATAGTCGGCAGCCCACCAGGCCCTCCCGTCCCTGGGATTCCAGTGTTCCAGGCAAGAACACTGGAGTGGGTTGCCATTTCCTTCTCCAATGCATGAAAGTGAAAAGTAAAAAGTGAAAGTGAAATTGCTCAGTCATGTCCAACTCTTTGCCACCCCATGGACTGCAGCCTACCAGGCTCCTCCGTCCACGGGATTTTCCAGGCAAGAGTACTGGAGTGGGGTGCCATTGCCTTCTCCCATTCTATTGCCTTCCACTATTCCTTTGCATTGTTCACTTAGTAAGGTTTTCTTATCTCTCCTTGCTAGTCTTTGGAACTCTGCATTCAGATGGATACATCTTTTCTTTTCTTCTTTGCCTTTTGGTTCTCGTTTTTTTCTCTACTATTTATAAGACCTCCTCAGACAACCATTTTGCCTTTCTTTTTCTTGGGGATAGTTTTGACCACTGCCTCCTGTACAATGTCTCGAACCTCCGTCCAAAGTTCTTCAGGCACTCTGTCAGATCTAATCCCTTGAATCTGTTTGTCACTTTCACTGTATAATTTTAAGGGTTTTGATTAAGGTTGTATGCCAAAGCCTTTGACTGTGTGGATCACAATAAACTGTGGAAAATTCTGAAAGAGATGGGAATACCAGACCACCTAACCTGCCTCTTGAGAAATCTGTATGCAGGTCAGGGAGCAACAGTTAGAACTGGACATAGAACAACAGACTGGTTCCAAATAGGAAAAGGAGTATGTCAAGGCTGTATGTTGTCACCCTGCTTATTTAACTTATATGCAGAGTACATCATGAGAAACCCTGGGCTGAAAAAAGCACAAACTGGAAACAAGATTGCTGGGAGAAATCTCAATAACCTCAGATATGCAGATGATACCACCCTTATGGCAGAAAGTGAAGAGGAATTAAAAAGCCTCTTGATGAAAGTGAAAGTGGAGAGTGAAAAAGTTGGCTCAAAGCTCAACATTCAGAAAACAAAGATCATGGCATCCAGTCCCATCACTTCATGGGAAATAGATGGGGAAACAGTGGCTGACTTTATTTTTTTTTGGCTCCAAAATCACTGCAGATGGTGACTGCAGCCATGAAATTAAAAGATGCTTACTCCTTGGAAGAAAAGTTATGACCAACCTAGATATCATGTTGAAAAGCAGAGACATTACTTTGCCGACTAAGGTCCATCTAGTCAAGGCTATGGTTTTTCCAGTAGTCACGTACGGATGTGAGAGTTGGACTGTGAAGAAAGCTGAGTGCCGAAGAATTGATGCTTTCAAACTGTGGTGTTTATTTTTTTTTTCTTTATGAGTATTGACATTTTATTTTATTTATTTTTTTTTAAATTTTAAAATCTTTAATTCTTACATGCATTCCCAAACATGAACCCCCCTCCCACCTCCCTCCCCATAACATCTTTCTGGGTCATCCCCATTCACCAGCCCCAAGCATGCTGCATCCTGCGTCAGACATAGACTGGCGATTCAATTCACATGATAGTATACATGTTAGAATGGCATTCTCCCAAATCATCCCACCCTCTCCCTCTCCCTCTGAGTCCAAAAGTCCGTTATACACATCTGTGTCTCTTTCCCTGTCTTGCATACAGGGTCGTCATTGCCATCTTCCTAAATTCCATATATATGTGTTAGTATACTGTATTGGTGTTTTTCTTTCTGGCTTACTTCACTCTGTATAATCGGCTCCAGTTTCATCCATCTCAACAGAACTGATTCAAATGAATTCTTTTTAACGGCTGAGTAATACTCCATTGTGTATAACAAATACTAATAGAAAAAAAAATAAAATAAACTGTGGTGTTGGAGAAGACTCTTGAGAGTCCCTTGGACTGCAAGGAGATCCAACCAGTCCATTCTGAAGGAGATCAGCCCTGGGATTTCTTTAGAAGGAATGATGCTAAAGCTGAAACTCCAGTACTTTGGCCACCTCATGAGAAGAGTTGACTCTTTGGAAAAGCCTCTGACACTGGGAGGGATTGGGGGCAGGAGGAAAAGGGGACGACAGAGGATGAGATGGCTGGATGGCATCACTGACTCAATGGACGTGAGTCTGAATGAACTCTGAGAGTTGGTGATGGACAGGGAGGCCTGGCGTGCTGTGATTCATGGGGTCGCAAAGAGTCAGACACGACTGAGTGACTGAACTGATACCTGAATGGTCTAGTGGTTTTCCCTACTTTATCGAATTTAAGTCTGAATTTTGCAATAAAGAGTTCATAGTCTGTGGCACAGTCAGCTCCCAGTCTTTTTTTTTTTGTTTTTTGCTGACTGTATAGAATTTCTCCATCTTCAGCTGTACAGAATATAATCAATCTTATTTCAGTGTTGACCATCTGGTGACATCCACATATAGAGTCGTCTCTTGTGTTGTTTGGAAGTGGATGTTTGCTATGGTCAGTGCATTCTCTGGCAAAACTCTGTTAGCCTTTGCCCTGTTTCATTTTGTACCCCAAGGCCAAGGTTGCCTGTTACTCCATGTATCTCTTGACTTCCTACTTTTGCATTCCAGTCCCCTTTAATGAAAAGGACATATATATATATATATAGATAGATAGATAGATAGATAGATAGATAGATAGATAGATTTTTTTTTTTTGATGTTCAAGAAGGTCTTGTAGGTCTTTATCGAACCATTCAGCTTCAGCTTCTCTACCATTAGTGGTTGGGGCATACACTTGGATTACTGTGATATTGAATGGTTTGCCTTGGAAATGAACAGAGATCATTCTGTCGTTTTTGAGATTTGTACCCAAGTACTGCATCTCTGACTCTTGTTGACTATGAGGGCTACTCCTTTTCCTCTAAAGGATTCTTGACCACAGTTGTAGATGTAATGGACATCTGAATTAAATTCTCTCACTCAAGTCCATTTTAGTTCACTGATTCATAAAATGTTGATGTTCACTCTTGCCATCTCCTGTTTGACTACTTCCAACTTACCTTGATTCATGGACCTAACATTCAAGGTTCCCATGCAATAATGTTCTTTATAGCATCAGACTTTACTTCCATCACCAATCACAGCCACAACTGGGCATTGTTTTCCCTTTGGTTCAGCCTCTTCATTCCTTCTGGAGCTATTTTTGCACTCTTATCCAGTAGCATATTGGGCACCTACCAACCTAGGGAGTTCATTGGGCACCATCTTTTGGAGAGACTGTCTTTTCTCCTTTGTGTATTCTTGTCTCCTTTATTGAAGATAATGGACTATAGGTGCATGGGTTTATTTCTGTGCTGTCTATTCTGATCCATAGATCTATGTGTCTGTTTTTGTGCTAATACCTGTTTTGCTGTTTTGGTTACTGTTGGTTTGAAGTATAGTCCAAAGTCTAGGAGGATTGTACCTCCAGTTTTGTTCTTTTTTCTCTGGATTTCCTTGGCAATTATGGATCATTTGTTTGAGATAAATTAAGATTTATTTGTTCTAGTTCTGTGAAAAATGTCATGTGTGTTTTGATAGTGTGTGTCCTAAGTTCCTTTAGTCATGTCTGACTCTTTTTGACCCTATGGACTGTAGCCCACCAGGCTCCTCTGTCTGTGAGATTCTCCAGGCAAGAATACTAGAATGGGTTTCCATGCCCTCCTACAGGGGATCTTCCGAAACCAGGGATCAAACCTGTGTCTCTTATGTCTCCTGCATTGGCAGGCAGATTACTTACCACTAGCACCACTTGGGAAGAGATTGCATTAAATCTGTAGGTTGCTTTGAGAATATGACCATTTTAACAATATTAATTATTCCAATCCCAGAGCATGGGTTATATTTCCATTTTTGGAATCATCTTCAAATTCCATTATTAATTTTTATAGTTTTCAGCATATAGATCTTTCACTTCCTTTGTTAAGTTTATTCCTAGGTACTTTTAATATGCTTTTTACTGTCACTTTCTATATTTCATTACAAGTGTATAGAAATGCACCGATTTCTCTGCATTAAACTTGTGTTCCACTAGCCCTTGCTGAATTCATTTATTAATTCTAAAATTTTTTTGTGGAGGCTTCTGGGTCCTCAGTATGACCATCATTTTGAAGCATCTTATCATAAACCCTACCTCTTCCTCAGTTATGTCTGGAAATACAGTATATTTCTATACTTCAAATCAAAATGTACTGTAAAAGTTGACTGCAGCTAAACCCCATCTTTGATTTTTTCTCATTGGTCATAAAATTGGGAAAATCAAAGGACTATCCCTTTCTCTAAGTATCGCTTTGAATGGCTAAGAATTTAAGATACTAATAAACAGGCAAGACATCTGGAAAGTAACCTGGGCAATATTAACAAGCCAACCATCCTTTTCAAGCTACAGAATTCAGTGGTCATTTTATTGGAGACTAGAGACTATAGATTTAGTTGTTTGCTGGACCTGGGAAATATCCTTTCAGAATTACTGTATGAAGAATTAACACATTATTGACTAGGGGATTTTTGCAGAAACTAACTCCCATGACTGACGATTTGTTATGTAAATGAATATTGAAACACCTGCATTTGAGAAAATATCAGAAACTTTTTTTGCACTTAGTGTATTTATTTGAAACTATGTATGTGTCTTACTAAAACCTTCTAATATTTTGTTAGAATGTGACAGGCAGTACAGCAGGCACCTGTGTCCAGGGGAACAGAATGTCATTGCAAATGTATAGTGTTTCACTGCTTTCCCTGAAAGAGTAGACTGTACACTTTGTGGTGGCGTTTTTTTTTTTTTTTGTCCTGTGGGTATTTCCTCTAGAATATGTTCTTTTATTTTACCTATGCAACAAGGTGGATCTTTCGGGGGGGGGGGGAGCTCTTGAGAAATTTTGTGATATCATTTTTGAAAATTTTATGGTAATGAGTTGCATTTATAATACATACGATGTTGGAACAAGAATCTAATGGAGCAAAATGTGAATGATAGCAACAATCATAAGTTGTTTAATGAACCCTTGATCAATTTTAAGCTCTAACAACTTCCCATGGTGATGTTAATTGTATTACTCTCTAGAAATGTACTGATACATCTCCCCTCAATAACATTCAGGCAACAAAAGATGTATCAATACCTCTCCAGTTAATGATGTATTTGAAAGCTGCCATCCTCTTGCTCTAATGAGACCACTAGAAGAAATAGGGATGTGTTTAGTGGGGATTCTAAATTCTGAGCTCCACCATGGAATTGCCACATCTTATTCATGGAGGAACCCTTGGTCCTGAATGCAGAGCATGGCCAATGGAAATATTGTTATTCATAATTTAAATTTTTCATTCATACATTTATGAACTAATTATAATCAATGTCACCAGAGATTAATTATGTATTAATTATGCCATGAATTGAGAAAAGGGGGAGAAAAAGGAAAGAAGGATTTGAGGAGCAGATGAAATCATGACAATTAATTATTAAATTTAAACATACTTTTTATTACTAAAAAAATCTCTAAGCATTAAACAAAAGTTAAAAGCATTGTTATATAATTGTTTAAAGCTAGCTTCTCTTCACTGACTTTAGTGGATTATAATTATATTTCATAATTCCCATTACTCAACATTTTAGTAACTTTTTAAGCAAACCAAAACATTGATTTAGGCTCAGAAAAAATTCTTATCATTCCCATTCACTCAGAACTCTCTATTAAGCACAATTGGATAATAATGTAGTATGACCACTGCTGATCTCTTAGTTCCCTTTCCCTCCACATCAAGACAGTTCTGATGATTACAAATGTGTTCATTTGAAATCAGGAATGCTACAGAAATGCTAAAACTAACAGTTTTAAATTTACACATCATTAATGTGACTTTAATTGATTTACTGAGTCAAATATTGCAATTATCCTCAGCTAAATCTCTCAGTGGGGGATTTTAAAAAGATGTAAACTAAAGTGCTAATTTAGAACTGGAATCAATATGGGTAATCATTTTCTTTTTCTTCCCTCCTTTCTATCATTCCTCCCTCTGACCCTTCTTTCCTTTCTCCCTCCCTTCCTCCCGCCCTCCTTCCTTCCTTCTTTACTTTTTTCTTTATTTCTGCTGAACTAGACTAAGCAGTACTTTCACTCATAGATTTCTCTGACTTCAACATTTGAGGAAATGAAAACAATATTTCTGGCTGCTGTTCTTAACACAGGGGTTGGGTGTATAATGACAAACATTTCTAATGAAAAACAGCCTATGTGAAGTGTTTATTAAATTACCTGTAAGCTTTAAATCTTAATTTATATGTATAAAGTTGGAACAATACAAGGAAAAATCAAAGGAATTTGATTATAAAGAGATACTTCAATTTATGAAAACTCCTAGAAACCAGTCAGATGTTTGTGTTAAAGTTTGTATTATTTAATACTGTATTACCTGAGTGAATTTAATGCATCAGTAATTTAGATACCTGGATTGTTCTAAGATTGTGTATTTGGGGAGTTCTCAATATATATCAAAGCACCCTGCAGTGTTCTTTGCTTAAGGAGTTCAGCCTGTGTCTATAAACCTTTGCACGGTTTTCTTGGCTCATCACAGGGGTCTGAAACAAGTAAGCAGATTGGGATGTTTTGAAATGAAAAGGAAGAAAAACCCATTCTGTCATAATGACAATTCTATAATAACTTGCGGATCAATGTTACTGATCAACACTGGCTATAGAAATGACGATCTGGTGTGTGTGTGTGTGTGTGTGTGTGTGTGTGTGTGTGTGTGTTTTGAAATGAAAAGGAAGAAAAACCCATTCTGTCATAATGACAATTCTATAATAACTTTTGCGGAACAATGTTACTGATCAACACTGGCTATAAAAATGACGATTTGGTGTGTGTGTGTGTGTGTGTGTGTGTGTGTGTGTGTATGTGTGTGTAAATGCTTTACATTTGCAAGGACACTTAAAACCTGTGCCAGGTGGTACAGTTGGTAAAGAACCCATCTGCCAATATGAGATGCATGAGACGTGGGTTTGATCACTGGGTTCAGAAGATCCTCTGGAGGAGAAAATGGCATCCCACTCCAGTATTCTTGCCTGGAAAATCCCATGGACAGAGGAGCCTGGTGGGCTACAGTCCACAGGGTCGAAAAGAGTTGAACATGACTGAGCACACTCACTTTCACTTTTCACTTTCATGCATTGGAGAAGGAAATGGCAACCCATTCCAGTGTTCTTGCCTGGAGAAGCCCAGGGGTGGGGGAGCCTGGTGGGCTGCCGTCTATGGGGTCACACAAAGTCGGACATAACTGAAGCAACTTAGCAGCAGCAGCAGAGAACACACACATTTAAAAGCTGAGCAGTAGTGACCTGCAAAAATAGAAATATAGAAATATTGAGACCAATGTGTAAAGCAATGTTTCTCCCTCCATTGCTGATTATGGAGCCGCCTGGGAATGCAGACCTTCTAACACAGAATGAGGCACTGGTAGGGCTCACATCTACAGAGATTCTGTACGAAGAGTCAGGGAGTTCCTATCCATTGTGTGCTATCTCAATGGTTTTCTTTGTGTATGTTCTTTTTCTTTTTTAAGTATTTATTTATTATGGCTGCATCAGGTCTTGGTGGTGCCGTACGGGCTAGTTGCCTTGCGGCATGTGGAATCTTAGTTACCTGACCAGGGGTCAAACCCATGTCCCCTGCATTGGATGGTGGATTCTTAACCACTGTATCACCAGGCAGTCCTGTGTTTGACCTTTTTAAAGTTTAAAACAGTAGAATGCTCTTTACCCTCTCAAATCTTACTTATAACCCTGACATGAAAGCAGGAAAAAACATACCAGCTGTCTTTGAAGTAGTGGTAAGAGCCTTAAGCTCTGTCCTGTCCAAGTCTCCCTCTAAATCAGTTCCTTTATGAACTCTTCCAGAGGATGAGGAATCTGCTCATGATTCATTCATTTAGATTAAGACTCTGAAGGCCTTAGCTACAGTGTAGACAGGAAGGCTTTCACATTCTGCCATTACTAATCAGACATTCCTCACTTTATTCTCTAATGTTAGCCAGTAACTTGGGGAGCCCAGAGTGTCTGGAAGAGAAGCAATGAGCTCTAATTTGCGGAGAGATTGAGGAGGAGAGTAAAATCTCTTAGGCAGTGTCACAGAGAACATGAAAATGTTAACACAGTAAGTGGAACTGAGAATTTGAGAAACAGTACACTGGTTGTCTGGTAGGGGAAAAAAAAACACAACACAACAAAACAGAAAACAAAGTCCTAAGGGAGGCAAATACTGTGGAAAGAGAAAGATTATGAAGTAAGCTTGCCAACCTGGTACATGTGCGTGGGTTCCATTTGGTAAGTGTGCGTGTGTTAAGTCGCTCAGTCGTGTCCAGCTCTTTGCAACCCCATGGACTGTAGCCCGCCAGGCTCCTCTGTCCATGGAATTTTCCTGGCAAGAATACTGGATTAGGTAGCCATTAACTTCTCCAGGGGATCTTCCTGACCCAGGGATCGAACCTGGGTCACCTGCACTGCAGGTGGAGTCTTTACTGTTTGAGCCATAGGGACCCATTTGGTAAGAGCTCATGTCACCCAGACGATGGCCTGGGAGACCAACAGGGCACTTCAGAAAGGAAGTGAACTGGACCCAAGCTTCCCGATGCAGATCTTGGCTTTCAGGGCACCTCTACTTTGCAGGTCCACTGGGGATGTTCTGGAGCTCAGTTATATAACTGGTGTGTGAATCCTTTCTTGAGTTAGCTATCTTTAAGGACACTTTAGAAGCAGAGAGGCAGGAATGCCTTCTGTCTTAAATTTGCCCCAGTCTCTGCTGGATCCTCAAATTCTTTCCTTAGCTTACCACACGTGTTAGATGAAAGTCTTGATAAGTGACTCTTATTTATTGATGGTGATGGTGGAAAGGGATGATAAATATGTAAAGAAAGTCAGGGAAGCAACGCTGTAATGAATCAACATTGGATTTTGCCTAGAATTTATGTATAAATAAAAAAGAGTAGCAAAGAAATTGAAAGTTAGAGTGAGCCAATCTCCCTTATAACACCTGCTTATTTGACTCTTCTGTGATGTTGACACAGTACTTTCTAGGTGCATCCATTTCTCAGATTGTATTTACCTTGAGTGCCTCTGTATGTGATGCCATCAGTGCAGTGTTTGTACGCAATTTCACAGGTCATTTGTGTTCTGTGGGCTGAGTTTATGACACAAAGATATTTTCCAACATTATGCTCCAATCCTTTCTTTAAATAATTTTTATGTTTCTCTCCTTCTGGAACTCCAAAAACACATCTATTAGACTATTTGATTTTGTCCTGCTGGTCCCTACAGTTCTGTTCCTTTTTCCCTAATTTTTTTCTCATTTTCAGATAAAGTAATTTCTATTTACCACTCCTTTCTTTCTCTGTTGTTTTCATTATGATGTTAAGCCAGCCAGTGAAATTTTATTTCAATTATTATATTTTTCAGTTTTAGAATTTTGAAAAATTTCTAGTTTCTATTTCTATGCTGAGAATTTCTATATTTAAATTTATTGTGAGTATATTTTTCTGTACATCATTGTGTACAGTTAAAACAGATATTCTTAAATTCCTCCCTCATAATTACAGTACCTTAGTTCAGGTTTGGTCTCCACTGATTATCTCTTTTATTTAGAATGGGTAGCATTAATCTGTTTGTTTTTAATTTTGAACTGTATCCTGGGCATTGGGAATGATGTATTATAGAGATTCTGGGTTTTGTTATATTCTACCAAAGAAGAGAGATATTTCATGTTAATGGATAGAAAGACTCAATATTGTCAAGAATTCAGTCCTTCCCAAGTTGATGTATATATTAAATGTAATCACAATAAAAATCCCTACAAATTATTAATGGGTATTGAAAAATGCATTATAAAGTATATATGGAGGGGCAAAAGACCCAGAACAACCAATACAATGTTGAAGAAATAGAACAAAATTGTTCTGGCACCAACATTACCTGTCTTCAAGACTTACTATAAAGTTACAGTAATCAAGAGAGTGTGGTATTGGTGAAAGAATAGACAAATCAATGGAAGAGAATGGAGAGCTCAAATAGACTCATTAAGTACAGTCAAGTAATCGTTAACAAAAAAGCAAAGGCAATACAATGAAGCAAATGCAATCTTTACAACAAATGGTGTTAGAACACTTGTACAACCACATACAAAAAATACATTTAGACACAGGCCTTATACCTATCACAAAAATTAATTGAAAATAAGAAACAGAGCTAAATATAAGATGCAAAACAAACTCTTAGAAGATAACATAGGAGAAAGCCAAGATAACTTTGTGCCTGGTGATGAATTTTTAGATAAAACACCAAAGGCACGGTACATGAAAGAAATAACTGATAAGCTAGACTTCATTAAAATTAAAAACTCTGCTTTGCAAAGAATACTATTAAGAGAATGAATATACAAGCCACAAAATGGCATACAATATTTCAAAAGGAATAGCTGATAGAATTCTTATAACTTAACAATAAGAAAATAAGAAACTTGATTTTACAATGGGCCAAGGACCTTAATGGACATTTCTCCAAAGAAGATATAAAAATTTAAGCATAAAAAATGTTTTACATCTTATGTCATTAGGGCAACAAAATTTAAAACAAGGAGATAGCACCTTACACCTATTAGAAAGGCCAACACCAGAACGCTGAGATAATCAAATGCTGGCAAGGATGTGGAACAAAAGGAACTCTCACTGTTTGCTGGTGGGAATGCAAAATGGCATAGCCACTTTTGAAGACACTTTGGCAGTTTCTTAAAAAAAAAAACCCTAAACATACTTTTACCATGTGATCCAATAATTATGCTCCTTGTTATTTACCCAAAAGAGTGAAACTTATGTCAACACAAAAATTTGCACACTTTCTACCTGTTCATTGGAAAGTTATTGATGTACTTTTTTGTATTAACCTTGAACCCTACGAACTTGCTATAACTTTCTAGTTCTCTGAGTTTTTAAAAAATTCTTTTGGATTTTCTACGTAGATGATCATATCATCTGTGAACAAAACCAGTTGTATTTCTTCCTTCTTAATATGTATACATTTTATTTCCTTTTCTTGCTAAATTAACTAGAACTTCCAGTACAATGTTGAAAAGAAGTGGTGATAGGGAAATTCCTTGAGTGGTACTTGATCTTGATGGGAAAAACTTCCATATTTCATCATTAAGTATGATGGTATCAGTAGTTTTTTGTAGCTATTCTTTATCAAGTTGAAGTTGTTCTCTATTCCTAGTTAACTAAGAGGGTTTTTTTTTAAAAAAAATTAGGAATGGTGTTGGATTTTGTCAGATGCTTTTTCTGCATCTATTGATATGAACTTGTGATTTTTCTTCTTTAGCCTGTGATTGTTGATTGTTGAGGAGAAGGCAATGGCACCCCACTTCAGTACTCTTGCCTGGAAAATCCCATGGGCTGAGGAGCCAGGTGGGCTGTAGTCCATGGGGTCGCGAAGAGACTCCACTTTCACTTTCATGCATTGGAGAAGGAAATGGCAACCTACTCCAGTGTTCTTGCCTGGAGAATCCCAGGGACAGCGGAGCCTGGTGGGCTGCCATCTATGGGGTCGCACAGAGTTGGACACGACTGAAGTGACTTAGCAGTTGATTGTTGATGTGATTGTTGTTGTTCAGTCGCACAGTCATGTCCAGCTCTTTGAAGTCCCATGGACTGCAGCATACCAGGGCTCTGTGTCCCTCACCATCTCCCAAAGTTTGCCCAAATTCATGTCCATTGCATTGGTGATGTCATCCAGCCATCTCATCCTCTGACGCTCTCTTCTTCTGCCCTCAATCTTTCCCAGCATCAGGGACTTTTCCAGTGAGTCAGTTGTTGTGCTGGACAATATTAAATGGTTTTTGAAGGTTGAAAAAGCCTTACATACCCAGAATAAATTTGACTTGAACATGGAGTTCAATTCTTTTTTTACACACTGCTGGATTCAATTTGCTAACACTTTGTTGAAAATTTTTACATCTATATTCATGAAGATATTGGTGTGTAGTTTTCTTTTCCTATAATGTGTTTGGCTGATTTTGGTATTAGGATCATAGAATGAGTTAGGAAGTATTCATTCTGCTTTGAGCTTCTGAAGGAGACTATAGAGAATTGATTATTATTACAATTTCTTCCTTGACTGTTAGAGTTCACCAAGGAGCCCACCTGCACTTAGTGTTTTCTGTTTTGAATGACTATTAATTACTGATTCAATTTTTAAAGTCGATATAGGTCTATTCATACTATTTCTTCTGTTTGAAGAAAGAGTACGGATTTTAGCAAATTGTGTCTTTGAAGGAATAGGCCCATTTTATCTAGGTTATCCAGTTTGTGGGCATAGAGCTGTTTATGAAAGAAAGTGAAAGTGTTAAGTCGCTCAGTCATGTCTGACTCTTTGCAATGCCATGGGCTGTAGCCCACCAAACTCTTCTGTCCATAGAATTCTCCAGGCAAGAATATTGGAGTGGGTTGCCATTTTCTCCTCCAGAGAATCTTCCTGACCCAGCGACTGAACCCATGTCTCCTTCATTGCAGGTGGATTCTTTACCATCTGAGCCACCAGGGACCCCCCCAGAATTTTCATAATGATCATTTATTATCCTTTTAATGTCCATAGGATCAGTAGTTATGGGCACTATTTCATTTCTGATATTAGTTGTTTGTATTTTCTCTTTTTTTCTTAGTTAACCTTAGCTACCTAAAGGCTTATTGGTTTTATTGATCTTTACAAAGGACATTCTTTTGGTTTTATTGATTTTTCTCTACTGATTACCTGTTTTTAATTTCACTGATTTCTTTTCTAATTCTTTTTCTGCTTACTTTGGATTTAATTTGCTCTTCCTTCTTTAATTTCCTAAGATGAAAACTTTGATGACTACTTTTGGTCTTTCTTCTTTTCTAATACACGTACCATGCTATAAATTTCCCTCTAAATACTGTTTCACTGCACCTCACAGATATTTATAATTTTTTTCTTTTTCATTTAGTTTAAAATGTTATTAAGTTTCTCTTGAGATTTCCTCTTTGGCCCATGTGTTATTTAGAAGTATGTTGTTTAATCTCAACATACTGTGGGATTTTCCAGTTATTATTCTGTTATTTCTAGTTTAATCTCATGGTGGTCTGAGACAAGACATTTATGATTTCTGTTCTTTTAAATTTGTTGATGTGTATTATGTGAGCCAGATTGTGGTCTGGCTTAAAGAATGTTCTATGTGAGCTTAAGAGACATATGTATTCTGCTGCTTTTGGACAAAGTCTATAGATGTCAGTTATATACAGTTGATTGATGGTATTGTTGAGTTCAACTATGACCTCATTGATTTTCTGCTAGCTGAATCTGTATACTTCTGAGAGAGGAGTGAAGAGTTCTTCAACTATAATAGGTGACTCCTCTATTTTTCTTGGCAATTCTACTAATTTTTGCTTCGCATAGTTTGCTCTATTGTTAGATGCATACATGTTAAGGATTGCAGTATCTTCTTAGTGGGTTGACTCCTTTATTATTATGCTGTTCCCTTTGTCTCTGATAATTTTTCTTACTTCGAAGTCTATTCTGTCTGAAATTTAATAGAACTACTCCTGCTTCTTTTGACAAGTGGTGGCATGTATATTTTCCTCTATCCATTTATTTTAATCTATATATATCTTTGTGTTTTCAGCACATCTTTATGTTTAATATTTCTTGTAGAGTGTATAATAGTTCTTATTTTTGATCTACTCTAACAGTCTTTCTCTTTCAGTACACATTTAGATCATTGACTTTCCTATCTTTGTGTTCCACTTGATTTCAGCATTTCATGGTTTTAACTAAGAATTTTATTATTTCACATTCTTTTTTCTTAGTATATTGATTATACTCCTTTTTATTTTTTAATTGCTTACCTGCAGTTTGCAATATGCATTTAAATCTAATGTAAGTCTACTTTCAAATAACTCTATACTGCTTCATGTAATATATATGTAACATATATAATATAATATATATAATAGGTATACTGCTTCATATACATAGGTAGTGTATCTTATACCAAAAAATTCTCTTGGCAAAACTCTGTTAGCCTTTGCCCTGTTTCATTTTGTACTCCAACGCCAAACATGCCTGCTACTCCAGGTATCTCTTGACTTCCTACTTTTGCATTCCAGTCCCCTATCATAAGAACATCTTTTTTGGGTGTTGAGGTAAGGTCTTATAGGTCTTCATAGAATCATTCAAATTCAGCTTCTTTGGCATTGGTGGTTGGGGCATATACTTGGATTACTGTGATATCGAATGGTTTGCCTTGGAAACGAACAGAGATCATTCTGTCATTTTAGAGATTGTACCCAAGTACTGCACTTTGGACTCTTGTTGCCTATGAGGGCTACTCCATTTTCTCTAAGGCCTTCTTGCTTACAGTAGTAAATAATAATGGTCATCTGAATCGAATTTGCCCATTTCTGTCCACTGTAGTTCGTTAGTTCCTAAAATGTCAGTGTTCACTCTTGCCATCTCCTGTTTGATCACATCCAATTTACCTTGATTCATGGATCTAACATTCCAGGTTCCTATGCAATATTGTACTTTCTAGCATCACTTTACTTTTACCACCAGACACATCCACAACTGGGTGTTGTTTCAGCTTCGGCTCAGCCTCTTCATTCTTTCTGGAGCTATTTCTCTGCTTTTCTCCAGTAGCATATTGGACACCTACTGACCTGGAGGCTCATGTTCCACTGCCATTATAACAACAGTGCCTGGTTATATTTTCTTGAGAGCTGAACATTGTGTAATGGGTAAAATAAATTGCTACAAATAGGTCTTTAGTAATGTGATAGTAAGGTGTGGGGAGAGGGGAGTGTTATATAGTTATGATTAAGTCTTAGTGTTTTAGTGAGGCTACCCTTCAGACAGAATTTTACAAGTGTGTCTCAGTGTTTTCTCCCCACCCCCTAGAAATGTAGGGCAAGATGGCTAGAGTGGATTGGGGTTGGGTATTTCCCTTCATGTAACTCAGCTGGGCTCTGATACAGAGTTAGACCTTAGTTAACTAGTTTTCCTTGAGGACAGGCCCTGTGAAGAACAGAGGACTCTGACAGATTTCAAGAAATTTTTTTTTCTCTCTCCTCCTACTAGAAGCATGAGGGGAAGAGGACTTTTCTCCCACATTTACTGTGAAACCTGGGAAAACTCCTGGGATTAAGTCTCAAAATATTGTGGGGGTTTCCATATGACTGGGTTCCCCTGGAGACTTTAATTTTCAGAGTTGCATACACAGAACCTCCAGGAATTCAATTACAGCTGTGGTTTTTTCACCAGCACTGGTTTCTGAGGTGGTTTCCACTGTGAGTCTCTGTTCTGGTAAGCCATGACCCCCTGTGCTTGCCTATCTGCCTCTCCAGTCTTGAGGACAGTGGTTTGCCTATGTCCTCCCCCGTTTTGCAGGTCTAGGAAGAGTTGGTTTTTCAGTATGTTCACCTTTTGACTTGGTAGGACGAAGTAGTGCCTTCTAAGCTCCATAGATGAAGAACCCTTTTCTTTGCATTTCACTTTTAGATTTTTATTTGGCTATTTGCTTATATGTGGTTTTCCATATGAATTATAGAATAAATTTATTATCTTCAAAACATTCCAGAAACATGGATATCTTTAGTAAGTCATTTACAACCAGGGATAGGGACTGTCTCCCCATGTATTCAAGTCTATGTCTTTTATAATTTAAAAAAACCATGAAATTTTGTGTATTATTTGTTAATTCCTAGATTTTATAGTATTATTTACAGTACTAAGAATACCCTCCTCTATTTATATTTCATCTTATTGTTTATTAGACAAATGTTATGTAATTTTTTAATGGGGTATGAATTACATATAATAAGTTGCATAAATCTTAAGATTACAGTTAGAATTTTTATTTTGTATATAGCCAGGTCAACATATGAAATCTTTCGTAGGATTCCAAAGTTCCTTTCATGTCTTATACCATTTATCTGAATTTTATACAAGAAGAACCAAACTTTATGTACTTCTTTGTGTCTGCATTCTTTTATTTGACATTATGCCTTGAGATTTATCTATGATGGTTCATTCTTTTTCATTTTTGAGTAGTATTTCAGTACATAAATATGCCAAAATTTGTTTCTATATCTTCCTATTGATGATTGGACTGGTTGATTTGAGTCCATTGAGAATAAAGTTTCTGTGAACATTTTTAGACATGATTTTGATGGCACATAAGTATTCATGAGAAATGCTTTAGATTTTCATAAGTTGATCTTCTATCTAGTTAATCTTCTTGAATTTTCATTTTAAAATTTGCTGAATCTGTTCATTTTAAAAATAAAGTTTGAAAATAAAGTGGGAGAAAAATTTATGATCCTCATGTGTGTGTTTAGTTGCTTAGTCACATCCAACTCTTTGCGACCTCATGGACTATAGACCTCCAGGCTCCTCTGTCCATGGAATTCTCCAGGCAAGAATACTGAAGTGGGTTGCCGTTCTTTTCTCCAAGGGATCCTCCTGAACCTGGGTCTCCTGCATTGCAGGAGAATTCTTTACCATCTGAGCCAGCAGGGAAGCCTCTTCTGATCCTTAGGCTTCCTATTTATTTTTCTTCTTTAAAATACTCATTATGTCCTGTAGTACTTTTTAAAATAACAGTAGTATAATTGTGTATCTGTGTAGTGTTCCCTATCTGAAAGGATCATATATAAATTTTCTCCAGTAAAGTTACTGTATTAACATTATAAATAGGTATTAAAGTTTCTGCATTTTTACATCAAACTGTTGAGGTAATGACATATTTTTGTTTTTTTTTTCAACCTGGAGAAGTGTATTGATGGATTTTCTGATGAAAATTTTATTTGAATTCTTGGGATCATGATGTTTTCTTTTAATACAATGTGAGATTTAGATAGCTAACATTATATGGAAGATATTTACAACTGTGTTTCATGTAGCATGTGCCAGATTTTTTCTTCTTTTTCTCCTTTTCTACCTTCTTTCCCTATTTTGGAAAAGTTATGCTAGCCTCATGAGTAATCCAAGAAAATTTACTTTTTTTTTTTCAACAGTCAGGAACAACTTGTAAGAATTAGTTGGTTGCTGAAAGCCTGGGATTTCTTCGGAAGGAATGATGCTAAAGCTGAAACTCCAGTACTTTGGCCACCTCATGTGAAGAGTTGACTCATTGGAAAAGACTCTGATGCCGGGAGGGATTGGGGGCAGGAGGAGAAGGGGACGACAGAGGATGAGATGGCTGGATGGCATCACTGACTGGATGGCTGTGAGTCTGAGTGAACTCCGGGAGTTGGTGATGGACAGGGAGGCCTGGTGTGCTGCGATTCATGGGGTCGCAAAGAGCCGGACACGACTGAGTGACTGAACTGAACTGAACTGAAAGCTTGGTAGAATTAACTGTTAAGTGTGTGGGTCCAATGCATATGAAGAAGTGTCTTTGATTATAATGTCAATTTTCTTAATGCTCATTTGTCTCTTCATGTCCTGTATTTCTTGCACTAATTTTTAGTTCAGTTCAGTCGCTCAGTCGTGTCCAACTCTTTGCGACCCCATGAATTGCAGCACGCCAGACTTCCCTGTTCATCACCAACTCCCGGAGTTCACCCAGACTCACGCCCATCAAGTCCGTGATGCCATCCAGCCATCTCATGCTCGGTCGCCCCCTTCTCCTCCTGCCCTCAATCCCTCCCAGCATCAGAGTCTTTTCCAGTGAGTCAACTCTTCGCATGAGGTAGCCAAAGTACTGGAGCTTCTGCTAATTTTTAGGGTATCCAAAAATTCATCAGTTTTGATATAGTTTTTTTTTGTAATTTACACACACTAGGGTTTTTTTTAATAGTACTTCAAATTTTTTTCATTTTTTACTTTGTATTTTTTTGTAACTGCTTTTACACTCTGTTTTACTTTCTTTGTTCTCCAAATGGGAAATGTGTTCTGTCCTTACCATTATTACTATTATTTAAATTTCTGTGGGTTAGCTTGATTGCCTTTTTCCACAACTACTTGAAATTAACACTTAGCTCGTTTCCAACCTTTCTTGCTTTCTGATACATGCATTTAAAGCCATGTTATTGTTCAATAACTAAGTAGTGTCCCACTCTTTGCAGCCCCATGGACTGCAGCACACCAGGCTTCCCTGTCCCTCATTGTCTCCTAGAGTTTGCTCCTACTCATGCTCATTGAGCCAGTGATGCCATCCAGCCCTCTCCTGCTCTGCCACTTCCTGTTCCTCTTGCCCTCCAAATTTGCCTCTAAATATTGTGTTAGTCCTAAATGTTGTTAATGCTGACATGCAGTGTTTAATTTTTCCTTTACAGTATCCCTTTACATTTCTAATTATTCTAAGGATTATGAAGTAACATATTGTTTTCTAGAATTTGATTTTTAGCAATGTTTTTCTTGTTATTTTCTAGTTTATTAGATTATGAGCAGAAAACATCTGTAAGATGTTGATTCTTTAGATATTTTTTACCCTTAATTTGCAGAAGAAACATAAGTGCAAATGTTCCATATGCCCTCATAGAGGATAGTGTTCTCACTCTTGTTTGTAAATTTTTCTGCATAGCTAACAACTCAAGCATATCAATTGTATTATACAATCGAATCAAGAAAATATTAAGAAATCTGTACATTAACTTATTCTTTATCTGCTTATTAATTTTAAAAGAGGTGTGCTAAAATCTTCATTTTCTGCCAATTGTCACTTTATATAATTTGAAGCTAATTTAGGAGTATATTCTTTACTGTTTTCACCAACATCAAAGATATATACTGCATTGTGATAATTTTTGATGACTTTATTTGGGCAGAATTTAAGATAGCTATCACAATTTCTGGTCCATACATTTTTGTGTGACTTTTAAATTATTTGATTTTAGATTCTTTTTGATTCTTTTTCCTTTAAATGTGTCTCTTATAGAAGATATGTTGATTTTTTTTTTTTTTCAATTTGAGACTCTGACTCTAATTGACGAGTTTGTTTACTGGTGTTACATTAGGATTTCTTTTCATATTATTATTTTATAACTTGTATTGGTTTACTTTTTTTTCTTATTTTCCAGTGGATAGATCAGGTTTTCTTTTACTGGCATAAAATTTAAGTTATGCATTAAAAAAATTATTTAGTAACTTGGTTATCTGTTTCTATGGTGCTTGCCTTAACGTACAAATAATAGTTATATTTATTTATCCCATCTCTTCATTCTTTCGGGAGTAATTTCTCCACTCTTCTGCAGTAGCATATTGGGCAGAGCCAAAGCAAAAACAGCAATCAGTGGTAGATATGACTGGTAATGGAAGTAAAGTCTGATGCTGTAAAGAACAGTATTGCATAGGAACCTGGAATGTTAGGTCCATGAATCAAGGTTATTTGGAAGTGGTCAAACAGGAGATGGTAAGAATGAACATCAACATTTTAGGAATCAGTGAACTAAAATGGACAGGAATGGGTGAATTTAACTCATGACCATTATATATCTACTATTGTGGGCGAGTATCCCTTAGAAGAAATGGAATAGCCCTCATAGCTAACAAAAGAATCTGAAATGCAGTACTTGGGTGCAATCTTGAAAAGGACAGAATGATTTCTATTCATTTCCAGGGCAAACCATTCAATATCACTGTAATCCAAGTCTATGTCCCAACTAGTAATGCTGAAGAAGCTAAAGTTGAACGGTTCTATGAAGACCTACAAGATCTTATAGAGCTAACAGTCAAAAAAGATGTCCTTTTCGTTATAGCAGACTGGAATGCAAGAGTAGGAAGTCAAGAGATACCTGGAGTAACAGGCAAATTTGGCCTTGGAGTACAGAATGAAGCAGAGCAAAGGCTAACAGAGTTTGGCCAAGGGTCATAGCAAACACCTTCTTCCAACAGCACAAGAGAAGACTCTACACATGGACATCACCAGATAATCAATACTGAAATCAGATTGATTATATTCTTTGCAACCAAAGATGGTGAAGCTCTATACAGTCAGCAAAGCAAGACTGGGAGCTAACTGTGACTCAGGTCGTGAACTCATTATTGCCAAATTCAGACTTAAATTGAAGAGAGTAGGGAAAACCACTAGACCATTGAGGTATGAAATAAATTGATTCCCTTACAATTATACAGTGGAAATGACAAATAGATTCAAGGGATTAGATCTGATACACAGAGTGCCTGAAGAACTGTGGACGGAGGTTTGAAATTGTATAGGAGGCAGTGAAGAGGAAATGCCAAAGGCAAATGGTTTTCTGAGGAGGCCTTACAAATAGCTGAGAAAAGAGAAGCTAAAGGCAAAGGAGAAAAGGAAAGATATACCCATTTGAATGCAGAGTTCCAGAGATTAGCAAGGAGAGATAAGAAAGCCTTCCTCAATCATCAGTGCAAAGAAGTAGATGAAAATAATAGAAACACTAGTGGGAAACACTAGTGGGAAACACTAGAGATCTCCTCAAGAAAATTAGAGATACCAGGGAATAGTTCATGCACAGATGGGCACAATAAAGGACAGAAATGGTAGGGACATAACAGAAGCAGAAGATATTAAGAAGAGGTGGCAAGAATACACAGAAGAACTATACAAAAAAGTTCAACATGACCCAGATAACCATGATGGTGTGATCACTCACCTAGAGCCAGACATCCTGGAATGTGAAGTCTAGTGAGCCTTAGGAATCATCACTACGAACAAAGCTAGTAGAGGTGATGGAATTCCAGTTGCTGCTGCTAAGTCACTTCAGCTGCATCCAACTCTGTATGACCCCATAGACAGCAGCACACCAGGCTCCTCCATCCTTGGTATTCTCCAGGCAAAAGTACTGGAGTGGGTTGCCATTTCCTTCTCCAATGCATGCATGCATGCTAAGTTGCTTCAGTCGTGTCCGACTCCGTGCGACCCTACGGACAGCAGCCCACCAGGCTCCTCTGTCCACAGGATTCTCTAGGCAAGAATACTGGAGTGGGTTGCCATTTCCTTCTCCAGGAATTCCAGTTGAGCTACTTCAAATTCTAAAAGATGATGTTGTGAAAGTGTTCCACTCAATATGGCAGCAAACTTGGAATACTTAGCAGTGGCCACAGGACTAGACAATGTCAGTTTTCATTCCAACCCAAAGAAAGGCAATGCCAAAGAATGTTCAAACTACCACACAGTTTCACTCATCTCATATGCTAGCGAAGTGATGCTCAAAATTCTCCAAGCCAGGCTTCAACAGTACGTGAACTGTGAACTTCCAGTTGTTCAAGCTGGATTTAGAAATGGCAAAGGAACCAGAGATCAGATGGCCAACGTCCGTTGAATCATGCAGAGGAGTTTCAGAAAAACATCTGTTTCTGCCTTATTGACTATGCCAAATCATTTGACTGTGTGGATCACAGCAGACTGTGGAAAATTCTTAAAGAGATGGGAATACCAGACCACCTTACCTGCCTCTTGAGAAATCTGTATGCAGGTCAAGAAGCAACAGTTAGAATTGGACATGGAATAACAGACTAGTTCCAAATTGGGAAAGGAGTATGTCAAGGCTGTATATTGTTACCCTGCTTATTTAACATATATGCAGAGTACATCATGAGAAACGCTGGGCTGGAAGAAGCACAAGCTGGAATCAAGATTGCCAGGAGAAATATCAATAACCTCAGATATACAGATGACACCACCTTTATGGCAGAAAGTGAAGAGGAACTAAAAAGCCTCTTGATGAAAGTGAAAGAGGAGAGTGAAAAAGTAGGCTTAAAACTCAGCATTCAAAAAACTATAATCATGGTATCCGGTCCCATCACTTCATGACAAATAGATTGGGAAACAATGGAATCAGTGAGAGACTTTATTTTGGGGGGGCTCCAAAATTACTGCAGATGGTGACTGAAGCCATGAAATTAAAAGATGCTTGCTCCCTGGAAGAAAAGTCCACCCTGGACAGAATATTTTACAGTACTCTGCCAGCAAAGGTCCATCTGGTCAAAGCTATGGCTTTTCCAGTAGTTATGTGTGGATGTAAGAATTGGACTATAATGAAAGCTGAGCACTGAAGAATTGATGCTTTTGAACTGTGGTGATAGAGAAGACTCTTGAGAGTCCTTGGACATTAAGGAGATCAAACCAGTCCATCCTAAAGGAAATCAGTCCTGATATTCATTGGAAGGACTGATGCTGAAGCCGAAACTCCAATACTTTGGCCGCCTGATGTGAAGAACTGACTCATTTGAAAAGACCCTGATGCTGGGAAAGATTGAACGCATGAGAAGAAGGGGATGACAGAAGATGAGATGGTTGGATGGCATCACTAACTCAATGGACATGAGTTTGAACCAGCTCTGGGAGTTGGTGATGGACAGGGATGCCTGGCATGTTGCAGTCCATGGGTTTGCAAAGAGTCAAACACAACTGAGCCACTAAACTGTACTCATTTATCCCTAGTGACTTTTGTAAAATATTTTTTATTATATAAAATTTCTATCAAGTTAAAAACAGAGAAAATAATAAAACCAGTATACCACCAACCTCCTTCTTGTACTAGCAACACACCGTCGTTATTTAATCTCTATCATTCTCATGCCCCCAACCCTGCAACCTCCAAAGTTATTTTGATGCAAGTTCAAGATGTCATGTTATTTTACCCATGAAATTTTAGAATATATTTCTTAAAAATAAGAACTCAAAATCTTAACCACGATTCTATTATCAAAAGCTAAAATAATACATAATTATTTTATATAATCAGATATTCAAGAGTTCACTTTTTCCTAGTTGTCTATAATTTTTTTATGACAATATGTTTGAATCAGAATCTAAATCATGTGCTCACATTTGACTGGTTATAAGTCTTTCACATTTTTAGCCATGCTCCTCCAAGTTGTAGCAAGTTCAGCATCAGAAGGAAGTTAGGCAGAAAAGCAGAATCTTAGGCTCCACAGGAGACCAACCAAATCTGAATCTGCATTTTAATAGGAACTCCAGTTGTGAAAACTGCATATTAAAATATATCAGCAATAGCAGCCCCTCCTGTTTCTCTCCCTCATTTCTTAATTGCAGTAACTAAGTCCTCTGGCCCATAGACTTTAGATTTTGATGGGTACTCCCTGTGGTATTCTTAATATGTTTTTCTCAACCTCCTGTTTTGTATAAATTGATAGAGCTGGAGTTTGGATTATATTCAAGTACAATTATAAAAAAATAATTTATAAATGATAGTATGTACTTTCATTTGGAGATACACAGTGTCTAATCATGTCTGTTTATAAAGCCTGTTAACTGAGATACTGATCATGTGGGAAAAATAGAATAGTTATTCTTTCACTTAAACCAGTTTTCAGAATGAAATTTATCAATAGCATCTGCTTAAAAGGACCAATGAAATTTATATTTTGTATTGTTTTGTTTGCTTTTATTTCTTTCATTCATTTGCTCATTCATTTTGTAATCATAAACTCATGGATTTAACCACATTTTGTGTATTTCAACCCATTTCTATTACTATCCTTATAGATGCTCAAATATTCCCACTTTAGACCAGGTTGGCTTCTCAGTCCTTTTGGTTTAAACATAGTAGGCTTTTGTAACTTCTCTGCTTCTTGGTATGATAAGCTTTCTGATGTGTTAATCTCATAAACTTTCCTAACCCAAACCATTAGCCATTTCTACAATGAATCTGGGGCCTTTTGATGTGAAATGGTTTCAGGACTACAGGCTGAGTACTATTATTGATTTGTCACTCAGTTGGATCCGACTCATCCTGTTAGTTGCTCAGTTATGTATGGCTCTTTGCGACCCCACGACTGTAGCCTGCTAGTCTCCATCTGTCCATGGGATTTCCTAGGCAAGAATACTGGAGTGGGTTGCCATTGCCTCCTCCAGGGGATCTTCCTGACCCGGGGATTGAACCTGCATTGAACCTGCATTGCAGGTGTATTCCTCACTGCCGAGCCACCAGGGAAGAGTATTAGTGAGGCTTACATATACAATGATTGTTGTCTAACATAGTGAATCACTGTAAATACAAGAAAGATGCACATATCTTTTAAGAGTGTTAAGCCCAAAGACATTGCAAACTTGGACCAAAAGTGATAGCGAGAGGATAATGTGAAAGAAAGCTGAAAATTCTCAAAGTTCCACAAAGCCGGAAACAGAGCAATAAAATTACTTATTTGCAAACATGTGCACATGTGCACCCCTTCATGAAGAAGGAAGGACGACCTTAGGGAAGAGCTGGAAGTTTGGAGGGTGGAGCCGTGCGCAACAGAGGATTATTTCCAGGACTTGAAAACTAAAGGAGTATGCCCAGTTGGATTTCAAAATTGCTTGGGACCAATGGCGCCCTTCCTTTCTTTAATTTTCTCCCCTTTTAAATAGGACTATCTATGACTATTACCTAATACCTGTAACACTACTGTATTTTGGGAGAGAATAACTTGTTCCTGAGTTTCACAGACTCACAAAGGGAGAGAGATTTTGCCACAAAATTCCTAGTACCTCACCCATGCCTAATTTAGATGAGATATTTAACTTGAACTGATGAGACTTTTTTGCTTGGGATTTTTTCAGGCAAGAATATTGGAGTGAGTTGCCTTTTCCTTCTCCAGGGGATCTTCCCTTCCCAGGGATCCAACCTGGGTCTCCCACCTGCACTGCAGGCAGACTCTCTACCAAGGAAGCCCAAAGAGACTTTAGATGTGATTTTGGATTTAGGTTGCTGCTGTAATGGGTTGAGATTTTTGGTAATTCTGGGATTGGAGTAAATGTAGTTTTGTATATGGGAGGGATATCAATCTTTAGGTGATAGAGGGAATATTAGCATTGGCTGAATAATGGATTGCCAAAAATATGTTCATACCCTATTCCCAGAACCTGTAACTATATTCTCTTATGTACTAAGAGGAACTTTGCAGATGTGATCAAGGATCTTGCTGCTGCTGCTACTAAGTCACTTCAGTCGTGTCTGACTCTGGGCGACCCCATAGATGGCAGTCCACCGGGCTTCCCCGTCCCTGGAATTCTTCAGGCAAGAATACTGGAGTGGGTTGCCATTTCCTTGAAAGTGAAGTCGCTCAGTTGAGTCTGACTCCTAGCGACTCCGTGGACTGCAGCCTACCAGGTTCCTCCTTCCATAGGATTTTCTAGGCAAGAGTACTGGAGTGGGTTGCCATTGCCTTCTCCTAAGGATCTTGAGATGAAGATATCCTAAATTATGCAGTTAGATTCAATGTAATCATAAAGTCTTTATAAGAGGAGGCAAGATGATCAGAATCAGTTGTAGGAGTTGTGATCATGAAAGTTAAAGGTTGGAATGATGTGAAAAAAGAACCTCCAAACCTAGTATTCAGTTAAGTTCAGTAGCTCAGGTGTGTCTGAGTCTTTGCGACCCCATTGACTGCAGCACACTAGGCTTCCCTGTCAATCACCAACACCTGGATCTTACTCAAACTAATGTTAATCGAGTTGGTGATGCCATCCAACCATCTCATCCTCTGTCATCCCCTTCTCCTCCTCCCTTCAGTCTTTCCAAGCACTGGGGTCTTTTCCAGTGAGTCAGTTCTTCATATCAGGTGGCCAAAGTATTAGAGCTTCAGCTTCAACATCACTCCTTTCAATGAATATTTGGGACTGATCTCCTTTAGGATGGACTGGTTGGATCTCCTTGCAGTCCAAGGGACTCTCAAGAGTCTTCTCTAACCCCACAGTTCAAAAGCATCAATTCTTCAGTACTCAGCTTTCTTTATAGTCCAGCTCTCACATTTATACATGACTACTGGAAAAATCATAGCTTTTATTAGCTGGTCCTTGGTTGGCAAAGTAATATCTCAACTTTTTAATATGCTATTTATGTTGGCCATAGCTTTTCTTCCAAGGAGCAAGTGTCTTTTAATTTCAAGGCTTCAGTCACCATCTGCAGTGATTTTGGAGCCCCTCAAAATAAAGTCTGTCACTGTTTCCATTGTTTCCCCATGAAGTGATGGGACCAAATGCTATGATCTTAGTTTTCTGAATGTTGAGTTTTAAGCCAACTTTCTCACTCTCCTCTTTCACCTTCATCAAGAGGCTCTTAGTTCTTCACTTTCTGCCATAAGGGTGGTGTCATCTGCATATCTGAGGTTATTGATATTTCTTCTGGCAATCTTGAATTCCAGCTTGTGCTTCATCCAGTCCAACATTTTCATGATGTACTCTGCATATACGTTAAATAAGCAGGGTGACAATATACAGCCTTGATATACTCCTTTCTCAGTTTAGAACCAGCCTGTTGTTGGCAATTTGATCTCTGGTTCCTCTCCCTTTTCTAAATCCAGCTTGAACATCTGGAAGTTCACGGTTCACGTGCTGTTGAAGCCTGGCATGTAGAATTTTGAGCATTACTTTGCTAGCGTGTGAGATGAGTGCAATTGTGCATTAGTATGAGCATTCTTTGGGACTAGAATGAAAACTGACCTTTTCCAGTCCTGTGGCCACTGCTGAGTTTTCCAAATTTGCTGGCATATTGAGTGCAGTACTTTCATAGCATCATCTTTTAGTATTTGTAAATAGCTCAATTGGAATTCCATCACCTCCAGTAGCCTTGTTTGTAGTGATACTCCTGAAGGCCCACTTGACTTCGCATTCCAGGATGTCTGGCTCTAGGTGAGTGATCACACCATTGTGGTTATCTGGGTCATGAAGTTTTGCAGGCAGCCTCTAAAAATAGTTGGAAACAAGGAAATGGTTCCTTTCCTAGAGCCTCTGGAAGGAACCACTCTGACCCACTCTGACCACTCTGACAAATAAGAATTTGGTTTACGATTCTGGACTTCTGACTTCTAGAAATATAAGAGAATAAACCTGTGTTATTTTAAGTTACTAAGTTTGTGGTAAATTTGTTACAGCAACAATAGGGATACATTGTTGATACTTACTGTTTCTAGGAGTTTTCGTGGTTAAAGCAGAGAAAGATATGTATTTTTATAATATAAAATACATATTCTGAACTACTGGATATGATTTACCATTATCAAATTTCCATCAGTATCTATTTTCTCACATGCTGAAAATCTCAGTTCTCAGTGACAAAAAAATAATTACTCATTTACTCTGTCTTACATTACAAATACACCAGTTTTAGAATGATAATACCACTACTACCACCAAAAATATGATTATCAAAAATGGTTTATTTGTAGATTATTTCCCACTGAGAGTGTAAAATGAAATTACTATGCCTTAAAGTCATTTGAAATAGCTCTTCTCTGTATGGTTATGCCACCAATTGGAGACTGAGTTAGCTTCCTTTGCTTCATTGTTAGATTTTTAATGATTTCTTTTTGTTTGAATCTTATTTTATAATCATGTAAGATATTTTTATGGCTCCAACACTAAATCTACAAATCAAAGAAGTTTGGCTTCTATCCCTGTTTTTCCACTATTCCCTTTCACTTATACAAGTACGTATTTTTTTTTTTAATTGCTGGACAAATTGCTGATTTATTTTTAAAAATAGCCCAGAGAACACTTGTTCTTTACCATGCATTAGTAATATAAATAAAAATGTCTGATCATGGAAATTTTAAAACATACTAAAAGCACATAGGAAAAAAATATATAAAGTGCCCTGGACTCACCACCAACCTTATAATTATCTGCTAGAGACTCATGTTTTTCATCTATACAGTCCCCCATACTCATTTTTCCCTCTTCTTCCATTATTTTGAAGCAAAATCTGAAATTCTCAATTATTTCATCGATAAATACTTTAGTAAGTAAAAGATAAGGAATCACAAAAATAAATACAATTATTATATCAGCAAAATACAGAGTTTAAACTTACATGTCATCATTTATTTTCAGAATTCTCTTTTTTGAACTAGAATACAAATAAGGTCTATCCCCATTTTTTCTTTAAAAACATTTTCAATCTACAGGTTCCTTTTACATAGTCTTTTTTGGTGCCATTTTTTTCATTTGTTAATAAAGCTATATTGTTTGTTCTGCAGATTCTGATAGTTGGTATTTTACAGATTGTGTCCCTGTGATACCATTTAATGTGTTTCTCTGATCAGTCTGTTTTCTGTAAATTGATGTTCAGACATAAGGTCTTGCTAAGGCTTCTTCAAAGGTAGTATTTTATTCTTCAGTCAAGAGGCATATACTACATGATTCTTCTCTCTCTCTCTCTCTCTCTCTCTCTCTCTCTCTCTCTCTCTCTCTCTCTCTGGTGACCAGTTCCTTAATTCATTATTTTAGGGGCTGTGAAATGATACTGAATTCTATCATTACTTCCTTCATGTCTAGCTGGAGTTCTGCCATAAAGTAAAACAAACTTCTCATCTACTATTTGGTATCCAGTGATATTATTCATATAGAAAGGCAGGGTAAATGTCTTCTTTTTAGGTGCAACTTTTTTTTTTTTTAATGAGATGATTCCCTGGTGTCAGAGCTCTTCAGAGAAACATAACCAATAGACCATGTATTAATATATGTGTGTATGAGAGATTTATTTTAAGGAATTGCCTCACATGACTATGGCAGCTAAGTTCCAAGATCTGTAGTCAACAAGCTCTGACACCCAAGAGAGACCCAGAGGGGTTCTAGTTTGAGTCTGAAGCTTGAGGATCAGGAGAGCTTATAGTGTGAGTTCCAACAGAAGGGCAGGAGAAGCCTGACATCCCAAGTCAGCAGTCAGGCAGGTGAAGTTTCTTTTTTATCCATGGGAGGGTCAGTCTTTTTGTTCTATACAGGCCTTCAACTAATTACATGAGGACCACCCACATTAGGAAACAATGGAAACAGTGACAGACTAATTTCTTGGGCTCCAAAATCACTGCAGATGGTGGCTTCAGCCAGGAAATTAAGAGGCTTGTTCCTTGGAAGAAAAGCTATGACAAACCTAGAAATCATAATTAAAAGCAGAGACATTACTCTGCTGACAAAGGTCAGTTTAGTCAAAGCTATGGTTTGTCCAGTAGTCATGAATGGATGTAAGAGCTGGACCATAAAGAAGGCTGAGCACTGAAAAATTGATGCTTTTGAACTGTGATGGAGAAGACTCTTGAGAGTCCCTTGGACAGCAAGGAGATCCAACCAGCCCATCCTAAAGGAAATCAGTCCTGAATATTCATTGGAAGGACTGATGCTGCAGCTCTAATACTTTGGCCACCTGATGTGAAGAACTGACTTATTAGAAAAGGTGTTGATGCTGGGAAAGATTGGAGGCAGGAGGCGAAGGGGATGACAGAGGATGAGATGGTTGGATGGCATTACCGACTCGATGGATATGAGTTTGAGTAAGCTCTGGGAGATGATGAAAGACAGGGAAGCCTGGCATGCTGTAGTCCATGGGGTTGCAAAGAGTCAGACACGACTTAGCGACTGAACAACAATTGGGAAGGACAATCCTCTTTAACAGTCTACCAATCCAAATGTTAATCTCACCCAAAACACCATCAGAGACATATCCAGGATAATGTTTGATGAAATATCAAGGCACCTCAAGGCCCATTCAATTTGATACATAATATTAACCATAATATCTTACCTCCTCAAACAGCAATCATTTCCTTTTTATTCATTCCTTTTTATGTTTTTTCTAAAAAAAGAATCATCATGAACTCTTGGATTTAAATATATTTGATGTATTTCTACCCACTGCAATTGTTTTCATTATTGGTGCTCAAATTGTACCATTTCTGGATTCTTCCATTTGGCTCCTAAGTCACTTTGACACAGTTCTAGTAGTTTTTGTTAGCTTCCTTTTGTTGTGATATTCACACTTATCATGTGCATTGCTTGCTTTAAATTTGAATCAATCATTTCTGTAAGGAACCCTGCTTCTCTTTATAGAGTAAAATGCTATTTCAAGGCCATAATCTGGGTATTAGGGGAGCACATTAATTATTACTTGGTTGTAATTATTTTTAATATTTTCCATAGATAAATCTGCAGATATGCAATTCTCATTATTTGAATTCAGAATGAAAAAAAAATTTGTTTTATGTTTTTCATGTCTTTTTTTAGTATTTACACCTATATGTTCTCTGTCCTACTAAGAGAATCCCAGTTACCAATAACACTGACCTTGATAGAATCAGTGTATCAAATTAATGACTATTTTTGGATTCCATATTACACAAACAGTATCAGAAGAACAATACCTGTACCACCAGCAATATGATTATTAAAACAGTGAAAGATTTTCAGTTATTTTATCCTTATAAATTATTCAAAAGAACTATATAGTCACATTACTGTTTTAAAGTCACATGGAACTCTGTTTCTATGTGTGGTAACGCCACTATCTGGATATACACATACAGTCTTTCATTTTATTTGATTTTAAAAACTAATTAATAGAAATCTGACCAAGAAACTACCATCATATTGTTGTTTAATCACTAAGTTGTGTCGGACTCTTGTGATCCTAAGAGCTGTGCCCACCAGGCTCTTCTCTCCATGGGATTTTGCTGGCAAGAATACTGGAGTGGCTTGCCATTTCTCTTCTATGGGGGAATCTTCCTGACCCAGGGATTGAACCCACATCTCCTACTTGGCAGGCGGGTTCTTTACTGGTAAGCCAACTGGAAAGCCTGAGGAACTACAATATGATGCAGCAATTCTACTTATGGGTAAATATTTGAAGGAAAAACATCACTATCTCCAAAAGATATCTGCATTCCCAAATTCACTGCAACAGTATTTATAATAACTAAGACACGGAAGTGACCAAAGTGTCCATTAATAGGTAAATGGATAAAGACAATGTGAGATATTTACATATATGTGTGTGTACAGACACAGAGCAATGGCTTGACTGTATGTTAAAACTTACGCTTAGTTAATTTATGTGAAAGGAAGTATGGATTGTGTTCAGATTCATCTTTTTGCATATGGAAATCCAATTTTTCTAGCACCATTTGTAGAAAAGAGCATTCTTCCTCTTTTTGTTTGTTTCTTCGTCAAAGATCACTTGGCTACATTTATGTAAGTCTAGCTTTTGACTCTATCCCTCCATTCTGTTCCCTCCATTCCCTTGTACTTAAATGATTTAAAAATTATGTATCCACCCACTTTCTTAAATAAAAGGTAGCATACTATACATAACTCTTTTAGTCAGTTCACACTGTTAAAACAAGATGCAGTAAACTGAGTAGCTTAACAATAGACACTTTTTTCTCACTGTTCTGGACACCGGGAAGTCCAAGATGAAGGTGTCGGCCAGTTTGGCTACTAGTGAAGGCCCTCTTCATATTTGTGTCCAAGCGTGGTGGAGAGAGCAAGGAAACAAGCTCTCTCTTGTTCTTCTTAAGAGCTTTAATCCTGTTATGAGGGTATTTAATTACCTCATAATTTAATTACCTCCCAAAGGTTCCATTTTAGTTTATCACATTGAGGATTAAAGTTTCAATATTTGAATTTTGGGTAGACACATATATTCAGTCCATAAACATACTTTCTTCCTGCTCAGTTGCATTGGTCAGTAACTCCTCTAAAGCAGGGGGATTTAAAAGCACGGGGATTAGTGGCTAGTGTTTTCTTTTCCTGATTTTTATAGGACAGGCTCTAGTGTTTCCCTATTAAGCAAGACACCAGCTTTATGATGGATATACATGCATGTAGGTAGGTAGGTGAGAGGTACAAAGATGGAAAAAATAAAGACAGAAATGGTATGGACCTAACAGAAGCAGAAGATATTAAGAAGAGGTGGCAACAATACACAGAACTATACAAAAAAGATGTTCATGACCCAGATAATCACGATGGTATGATCACTTACCTAGAGCCAGACATCCTGGAATGTGAAGTCAAGTGGGCCTTAGGAAGCATCACTACAAACAAAGTGGAGGTGATGGAATTCCAGTTGAGCTATTTTCAAATGCTAAAAGATGATGCTGTGAAAGTGCTGCACTCAATATGCCAGCAAATTTGGAAAACTCAGCAGTGGCCAAAGGACTGGAAAAGGTCAGTTTTCATTCCAATCCCAAAGAAAGGCAATGCCAAAGAATGTTCAAACTACTGCACAATTGCACTCATCTCACACGCTAGCAAAGTAATGCTCAAAATTCTCCAAGCCAGGCTTCAACAGTACATGAACCGTGAACTTCCAGATGTTCAAGCTGGATTTAGAAAAGGGAGAGGAACCAGAGATCAAATTGCCAACATCTGTTGGATCATCAAAAAATCAGAAGAGTTCCAGAAAAACATCTACCTCTCTTTTATTGACTACACCAAATCATTTGACTGTGTGGATCACAACAGACTGTGGGAAATTCTTAAAGAGATTGGAATACCATTCCACCTGACCTGCCTCCTGAGAAATCTCTATGCAGGTCAAGAAGCAACAGTTAGAATAGACATGGAACAACAGGCTGGTTCCAAATTGGGCAAGGAGTATATCAAGGCTGTATATTGTCACCCTGTTTATTTAACTTATATGCAGAGTACATCATGAAAATGTTGGACTGGATGAAGCACAAGCTGGAATCAAGATTGCCGGAAGAAATATCAATAACCTCAGATATGCAGATGACACCACCCTTATGGCAGAAAGTGAAGAACTAAGAGCCTCTTGATGAAGGTGAAAGAGGAGAGTGACAAAGCTGGCTTAAAACTCAACATTCAGAAAACTAAGATCATAGCATTTGGTCCCATCACTTCATGGGGAATAGATGGGGAAACAGTGACAGACTTTATTTTGAAGGGCTCCAAAATCACTGCAGATGGTGACTGCAGTCTTGAAATTAAAAAAGGCTTGCTCCTTGGAAGAAGTTATGACCAATCTAGGCAACATATTGAAAAGCAGAGACATCATTTTGCCAACAAATTTACATCTAGTCAAAGCAATTGCTTTTCCTATGGTCATGTATGGATGTGAGAGTTGGACTATAAAGAAAGCTGAGTGCTGAAGAATTGATGCTTTTGAACTGTGGTGTTGGAGAAGACTCTTGAGAGTCCCCTGGACTGCAAGGAGAACCAACCAGTCAATTCTAGGGGAAATCAAATCTGCATATTCACTGGAAGGACTGATGTTGAAGCTGAAACTCCAATACTTTGGTTATCTGATGTGAAGAACTGACTCACTTGAAAAGACCCTGATGCTGGGAAGGATTTAAGGTGGGAGGAGAAGGGGACAACAGAGGATGAGATGATTGGATGGCATCACAGACTCAATGGGCATGAGTTTGAGCTAGCTCCAGGAGTTGGTGATTGACAGGGAAGCCTGGTGTACTGCAGTCCATGGGGTTGCAGAATTGGACATGACTGAGCAACTGAACTGAACTGACTGAGGTAGGTAGGTAGAGTAAACCATGTTTTAAAACATCTGCATCAATTCCTATTTTATGTCTATTAGATGACATTTATTTATTCCTATTAAATGAGTGGATATTATGTTAAAAATGGATAGTCAAATTTGTCAACTGCCTTTCCTGTGTCTATGAAGATAAATATTATTCATCTTTCTCTTTAACTTGATTATAATGATGAATTATATTAATAATTTCCTAATATTAAAACACACTTACTCCTTGAGTTGACCCTACTTACTAATATTTACCATGATTTAATGTGATGCTTCAGTCTAATGATTGTTAATATATAATCTACATTTGAATTGTGCAGCATTATTTATAAATGGAATTAGTCTGTATCTTTATGGAGCAATCTTTGCCAGGTTTTCTTATCATGTTATATACTGGTAGAATTTGCCTATGAAATCTTTTGGGTCTATTGCTTTTGGATCTCATTAACTACTATTTTTATTTCTTCAATGGAAAATGATGTATTTAGGCTCTGTCTCCACTGTGGTTATTTTTAGTAACCTGTAGTTTTCTAAAAAAAACCAAACAATTCATTTTATATTGATTCCTTGAACATGTATATCTTCCCTATAAAAGATAAATACTCTTCCATGCATCATTAAATCTCTTGTTGATTTTTCTGGAATTTTAGCTCCAGCTTGTTTTAGATGTATTTTTAATTTTTTGGTTTAGTCACTAAGTTGTGTCTATTTTGCGACCCCATGGACTGCAACCCACCAGGCTTCTTGGTCTACAGGATTTCCCAGGCAAGAATACTGGAGTGGGTTGCCATTTCCTCCTCCAGGGGATCTTCCTGACCCAGGGATCGAGCTCCAGTCTCCTGCATTGGCAGGGGGTTCTTTACTGCTGAACCACCAGGGAAGCCCATAAGTAAATACATAAGTATTTTTGCTTATGTTGTCTTTACTTGTAAAGACAGCAATACTTTTTCAAAAAATGACTTGACTATATTTACTTCCCAGTATCTTCAATTATCCTCATGGGTTTAACTCTATTCTTGCTTGAGTACTTTCCCTTAGAAGGGTTTGAAGTCAGACATTCGCAAAGCTCATGAGGTCTGTTAAGTCCAAGGATTTTTTTCTCATCAGGTTTAAATTACATACTGGCAAATATAAAATTTTACAATCGCAAACATTTTGTTCCTACAGCTTACAAATAATACTCTATTGTCCTCTTGCTTCTTTCTTTTCAGTATAATTTTTGTTTCTTTTAAATATTTTGCTGCTTCGTTTCTGGAAGATTTTACTTTTTTGGATGTTATTATACTAAAAAAAATATGAGCTTCCCTGGTGGCTCAGATGGTAAAGCGTCTGCCTGCAATGCGGGAGATCCCGGTTCGATCCCTGGGTTGGGAAGATCTCCTGGAGAAGAAAACGGCAACCCACTCCAGTACTCTTGCCTGGAGAATCCCATGGACGGAGGAGCCTGGTAGGCTACAGTCCATGGGATCGCAAAGAGTTGGACACGACTGAGCGACTTCACTCACTATACTAAAATATATCTAGGTATAGGTTATTTTTTACATTTTCAAAATTTATTTTTCAATTGAAGGATAATTGCTTTACAGAATTTTGTTGTTTTCTGTCAAACCTCAACACGAATATGGATACCTATGTATACCTGTGGCTGATTCATGTTTAGGTATAGGCTTTTATCTATTATTTTGTGCTCTACAAAGACCTCTTTTCAATTTTCATCTTTGTTTAAATTGGGCAAATTTATTTTCCTTATTTCATCATATATTTCATCATCTATATTTTAAAACATACCCTTCTAGTACTTTTATTATCCATATATTTTTGCTTCTATTTCTAATCTCTAGAAGTCTTTATTTTTTTTTTTTACATGTCTCATCATTATCTTTTCCTGCTGCCCTCCAGGAAAGTTTCTCAATCTGATATTTTGGCTCACTAATTTGTTTTACAAATTGGTGCTCTTTATTCACGTATCATATTTTTCACAACTCATATTTCACCTTGTTATCTTTCTTCTTGGTACTGCATAACACTCCCTAAATCCTCCATTTTCTATTAAAGAATATTCGTTATGCTTATTTGGATGATCTGTTCCAGCAATTTTTCCTCACACAGTTATTGGTCAGTTTATTATCTTTATTTTGTAAGTTACAACCATCAGCTCTCTGAAGTCATGCTTCTCTGAGGATAGCAGGGGCTTTTTAACATTGCAAAAGATCCCATATCCATCCCTGAGTCAAGAAGATCCCCTGGAGAAGGGAATGGCAAGTCACTCCAGTATTCTTGGACTTCCCTGGTGGTTCAGACAGTAAAAAATACACCTCCAATGTAGGAGACTTAGGTTTGATCCTTGGGTTGAAACATATCCCCTGGAGAAGGAAATGGCTACACACTCTAGTAATCTTGCCTGGAGAATTCCATGGACAGAGGAGCCTGGTAGGCTACAGTCCATGGGGTTGCAAAGAATCAGACACAACTAAGTGGCTTTCATTTCATTACTTTACCTTATCCTATAGTAAGAAATATATTCTATATATATGACCCATTTGATTGTTGTTCAGTTGCTCAGTCATGTCCAACTCTTTGCGATCCCTTGAATTGCAGCATGTCAGGCTTCCCTGCCCTTCACTGTCTCCCTGAGTATATGCAAACTCATGTCCATTGAGTCAGTGATGCCATCCAAACATCTCATCCTCCCTCGCCTCCTTCTCCTCCTGCCCTGTCTTTCCCAGCATCAGGGTCTTTGCCAATGAGTTTGTTCTTCACATCAGTTGGCCAAAGTATTGGAGCTTCAGCATCAGTCCTAGTGAATATTCAGTGTTGCTTTCCTTTAGCATTGACTGGTTTGATCTCATTGCTGTCCAAGGGACTCTCAAGAGTCTTCTCCAGCACCACAGTTGAAAAGCATCAATTCTCTGGTGCTCAGTCTTCCTTATTGGCCCAACTCTCCCATCCATACATGACTAATGGAAAATCCATTGCTTTAACTTTATGGACCTTTGTTGGCAAAGTGATGTTTCTGCTTTTTAATACACTGTCTAGTTTTCTCATAGCTTTTCTTCAAAGGAGCAAGCATCTTTTAATTTCATGGCTGCAGTCACCTCCACAGTGATTTTAGAGCCCAAGAAAGTGAAATCTGACACTATTTCCTCTTTTCCCCCATCTATTTGCTGTGAAATGATGGGACTGAGTGCTATGATATTCATTTAAAAATTTAATTTAGTTATTTTAATTGGAGGCTAATTGATTACAATATGTGATGGTTCCTGCCATACATTGACATGAATCAGCCACAGGTGCACATGCTTCCCCCCATCCTGAACCCCCTCCCACCATCCTCCCCATACCATTCCTCTGGGCTGTCCCAGAGCACCAGCTTTGGGTGCTCTGCTTCATGCATCAAATTTTCACTGGTCATCTCTTTTTTTTTTACTGTTGAGTTTTAAGCCAGCTTTTTCACTTTCCTCCTTCACCTTCATCAAAAGGCTCTTTAGTTCCTCTTAATTTTGTGCCATTACAGTGGTATCATCTGCATATCTGAGGTTGTTGATATTTCTCTGGGCACTCTTGACCCCAGCTTGTGAGTCATCCAGCCCAGCATTTCGTATGATGTACTCTGCATATAAGTTAAATAAGCAGAGTGACAATATACAGCCTTGACATACTGCTTTCCCAATTTTGAGCCAGGCTGTTGTTCCATGTACAGTTCTAAGTATTCCTTCTTATCCTGCGTACAGGTTTTTCAGGCAGGTAAGGTGGTCTGGTATTCTCATCTCTTCAGAATATTCCACAGAATATTTGTTGTGATCCACACAGTCAAAGGCTTTAGCGTAGTCAGCGAAGCAGATTTTTTTTGGAATTCCCTTCTTTTTTCTATGCCAGAGCATGCTGGCAATTAGATCTCTTGGTTCAGCCTTTTCTAAATCCAGCTCGTACATCTAGAAGTTCTTGGTTCACATCCTGTTGAAGCCTATCTTGAAGGATTTTGAGCATAATCTTGCTAGCATGTGAAATGAGTGAAATTGTACAGTATTTTGAAGATTCTTTGGCATTGCCTTACTTTGGGATTGGAATGAAAACTGACCTTTTCCAGTCCTGTTGCCAGTGCTGAGCTTTCCAAATTTGCTGGCATATCAAGTCTAGTACTTTAACAGCATCATCTTTTAGGATTTGAAATAGCTCAGCTGGAATTCCATCACCTTCACTGGCTTTGTTCATAGTAATGCTTCCTAAGGCTCTCTTGTATTCACACTCTAGGGTGTCTGGCTCTAGGTGAGTGACCACAGCATCGTGGTTATCTGGGTCATAAAAAGCTTTTTTTACAGTTCTTCTGTGTATCCTTGTTACCTCTTTTTAATCTTGCTGTTTTTGTGCTTTATTGTGTCTATCTTTGCATGACATATTCCCTTGGTATCTCCAATTTTCTTAAAGAGATCTCTAGTCTTACCCATTTTATTGTTTTCCTATATTTCTTTGCATTGTTCACTTAAGAAGGCTTTCTTATCTCTCCTTGCTATATGTATCTAAAAATACTTATTTCATGATGAGCAATGCACTCTGATATTTCTTGGTCAATTTTACTTTATGGAAAAATATTAGCCATTAGTTACTTCATTCATTTAATCATGCACTAATGGGTCAAAACCTATTGCTTGAAATCTTTAGGATATGAGAGGGCAAGACTGAAGGTCAGGCAATAGTTAAGAAGGAGGGATAAGAGGAATAAGTCCTAGAGTTGGAGGCAACACAGGATCTCTCAGATTAACCTAATTTGCTCCACTCCATTGAGCAATAATTCTGCACTGGTATTCACTTCTAAATTCTTAATATAGGAGCAATGCTATGAGGTGGCAGTCTTTTGGTTTATACATTCCTGCCCTGGCATTTAGTGGAGAAGAGATTCGATCAACGAACGTCCAAGGGTGACTGGTCAATTTATACCTATATTAGTTCCTCACCTTATAAGGCTGCTCTAAGCATAGCAACACCCGTGGTGCTTGGTGGTTACTGCTGATTTCTGATGCTAATGAGCAAGCAGTGATTATCCCAACACAATGAAGGGTGATACTAGAGCAGAAATTTCCAAATCTGCCTTGATCTGTACTTCACTGCTGCTCTCAGGCTGCCTGGGTCCTAAGGGGATTCCCAGCTCCTCCCAGACCAACTCACAGTGGCCTTCACTCTCCCTGGGATTTCTGTTTTTATGTTATTTCCTCAGATCGATAGTTCTTTTTCTCCCACAGTTTCCCCAGAGTGGATTATGTTTGGAAAAATCCACCAGCTTTGTGTTAGGTCTTTTCAGGAATCGATCAAGTTTAAGGCTCAAAAATAAAACTTTTTCATGATGAAGGCCTCACTGATTAATTTGAGGTGAGTGTATCTCAGAATAAGAGTCAGGGTGATAAAAAGATATATCATTTTGCTGTTGTCCAGGATGCTCTTGTATTTAATTCTCCTGGGCTGCCCAGGAAGCACTTGTTCTTACAGGTTCCAGGTTAGGTTTCAGTGATGCATTTCAGCAGTGTCTATACAACCAAAGTCAAATGAGAGATTTCAGTCACTAATGCACTGAGAAGGCAGTCAATCAGAATAGCTCAGGGAAAATTGTCTTTGCATTTGTATGAAGCTTGTGGTTCACTGAAGATAATCCAGGTCACTGCTTTTTCCAGGTATACATTATGGCTCATATGTGGGGATAAGCATACACTAGGGTTATCCAGCAACTATGTGGGGTGGGTCTCTGACTCTAGCGAATAAGACGAAGAACTCCAAAAATCACCTCTGCCTCCGAAAGGAACTCTGTACCTGCTCTGACCTTTTCTTCAGGTTAGTCTTAAATTCTCGGTGCTAGTTTAACGTTTTTGTTATTTATAATTTCTTTGAGTTAATTGACAAAGACCAAAGAACTATTTCTGAAGCCCAGTGATAGAAGCTCTTTCAGACAGTAGCGACACATTATGGTATCAGTATTGATTAGTGATCACCCTTCATTCCAGTTAAACAGGTAACCTTTTGTACATCTGACTTCATCATCTTTCCACAAAGATGCTTTCCCCTTCTATATCCCCCACATCTGTAGTTTTTACTACTACTATCGACGCAGCTGCCTGTAGGGATCCTCAGTTCTTCCCTTGCTCTCATCATTGCACAACCAACTCCTATTAGTTTTAACTTCTGAGTCTCTCTAAAATCCACACACTTAATGTCTGGCATCTCATCCCACCACCCTAGGCATATCTCACTAGATATCTCCTCCAGCCTTCTTACTAGTCTTCTGATTTTGATCTTGCCTTTAATTCTTTGTCAACATAGCAGCCATCATGTTTTGACCATGTCACTACTATGCTGAAACTCTTCAAAATCGCCTAATTGCCCATAGAGTTATTTGCAAGTGGCTTCCCCACTAAAATTATACCTAAGAAATACAATGCAATTCCATTAGTATCAGCAACTAAGGCAGCTGATTTCATTGAATACATAAGTGGATGGGGGAATAAATATGGTACATATCCAAATTTCTGGAATGAGAAGTACATTCTTATACCATTGTAGGTATTCAGTAAATATTTCTTGAGTGAGCTGATGAATGGGATCACAGAGAATCAGACATGACTTAGCAACTAAACAATAATGAAACACAAGAAAGGTAAATTTGGTAGCAAGAAGCAGTTGAAGATAAGTTCAGAGCATAAAATTCAATGAGTAGACAAGAGAATCCTGGGGCCCTGTGAGAACTTAGTTTTGTGAGTGTGCGCACTCACACACATGTACACATATGAGGGGAAAATGTGCTCTTTATTGCTAGTAGATTCTCACAGTAGTTCTCAGGAATATTTTAAGTATAAAATTGTAATACAGTGTTGCCTATGTCACCCTACATTCCTGCCTAGATTTTGGAACCCACTGTTAGTAAATGAAAAATTCAATCCAAGTTCAAAGCATAATTCAATACTACATTTCCAATATGTCATTTATGCAATTCTTTTTAAAAAAGACCTCTGTGTTGCTGTTGCTCGGCCATTCAGTTGTGTCCAACTCTTTGCTTCCCCACAGATTGCAGCACACCAGGCTTCCGTGTCTTTCACTATCTCCCAGAGTGTGCTCAAACTTAGGCCCATTGAGTCAGTGATGCCATCCAACCATCTCATCCTCTGCCATCACCTTCTCTTCTGTTCTCAGTCTTTCCCGGCATCAGGGTCTTCTCCAGTGAGTCAGCTCTTCACATCTAGGTGGCCAAAGTATTGGAACTGCACCACAAGTCCTTCCAATGAATATTCAGGGTTGATTTCCTTTAGGATTGACTGGTTTGATCTCTTTGCTGTCCAAGGGACTATCAAGAGTCTCCTCTAGCACCACAGTTTGAAAGCATCAATTCTTTAGCATTCAGCCTTCCTTTTACTCCTACTCAAACATCCATACATGCCAGCTGGAAAACCATAGCTTTGAATATAGGGACCTTTGTCAGCAAAGTGATGCCTCTGCTTTTTAATATGCTGTCTAGTTTGATCATAGCTTTCTTTCCAAGGATGAAGTTTCTTTGAATTTCATGGCTGCAGTCACTGCCCACAGTGATTTTGGAGCCCAAGAAAATAAAGTCTGTCACTGTTTCCACTTTAGCCCCATCTATTTGCCATGAAGTGATGGAACTGGATGCTATGATCTTAGTTTTCTGAATGTTGAGCTTTAAGCCAACTTTTTCAATCTCCTCTTCCACTTTCATCAAGAGGCTCTTTAGTTCCTCTTCACTTTCTGCCATAGGGTGGAGTCATCTGCATACCTGAGGTTATTGATATTTCTCCTGGCAGTCTTGATTCCATCTTGTGCTTCATCCAGTCTGATATTTCACATGCTGTATTCTGCATTTAAGTTAAATATGCAGTGTGACAGTATACAGCCTTGATGTATTCCTTTCCCAATTTTGAACCAGTCCATTGTTGTGTCCAGTTCTAACTTTTGCTTCTTGACCTGCATACAAATTTCGCAGGCAGGTAAGGTAGTCTGGTATTTCCATCTCTTTAAGAATTTCCCACAGTTTGTTTCAATCCACAGTCAAAGGCTTCAGCATAGTCAATGAATTAGAAGTAGATTGTTGTTGTTTTTTAATTCTCTTGTTTTTTTCTGTGGTCCAGAGTATGTTGCCAATTTTATCTATGGTTCATCTGCCTTTTCTAAATACAGTTAGTAAATCTGGAATTTCTTGGATCACATACTGTTGAAGCCTAGCTTGAAGGATTTTGAATATCACCTTGCTACAGTGTGAAATGAGTGCATTCATGCAATAGCTTGAACATTCTTTGCACGTCTTGGGCCTCCAAAGAGAACAGAGACCTGCCCACACCTTGATTATAATCTAGTGAGACTGCATCAGCTTTCTGACCTCTAGGACTGTTACATAATAAATTTGTTTTGGGCCAATAAATTTGTTACATGAGCCATAAAGCACTTGTACACTGTAGGAGTTATTTTTGTTTGTTTGTTTTTTGTTTTTAAAGAGACCCAAGAGGAGAATCATTCCCTCCTCTTTTTCTGCTTTTAGAGGCTACTAACATTCCTTGGCTCATGCCCCCTTCCATCTTCAAAGCCAGCAATGGCCAGTTGAATCTTTTCATTCTGTGTCACTCTAACACTGACTCTTCTGGTTTCTTCTTTTACTTATGAGGACTTTTATGTTATCTCGAATGTATGGATGTGAGAGTTGGACTGTTCAGAAGGCTGAGCACCGAAGAATTGATGCTTTTGAACTGTGGTGTTGGAGAAGACTCTTGAGAGTCCCTTGGACTGCAAGGAGATCCAACCAGTCCATTCTGAAGGAGATCCAACCAGTCCATTCTGAAGGAGATCAGCCCTGGGATTTCTCTGGAAGGAATGATGCTAAAGCTGAAACTCCAGTACTTTGGCCACCTCATGTGAAGAGTTGACTCATTGGAAAAGACTCTGATGCTGGGGGGGATTGGGGGCAGGAGGAGAAGGGGACGACAGTGATGGATGGCATCACTGACTCGATGGCCATGAGTCTGAGTGAACTCCAGGAGTTGGTGATGGACAGGGAGGCCTGGTGTGCTGCAGTTCATGGGGTCGCAAAGAGTTGGACACGACTGAGCAACTGAACTGAACTTATTAATATGACAACCGAATAGACAATTGATGAGCTTATGCCCAATAAATATGTCATGGAAAATAAGATGCAATACTTTGGGTTTATTGGATCATTTGCAATTATATCTTAAATATATTATCACTAATATCAGCATTTCTTTGTTTCTATTTTTACCCTATTATAATAGCCTAAGGGAAATTTTAAAAAAATTCCAAACACTAAGATTTCATAAGCAAACATAATGAAAATGGTCACAAAACCATACTATTGTTACTGAGTCTGAGGTCATACTGCTGGTTGTGTGACAGGCCAATAAATCAAGAGATGAGTCACTGGGGCAAGGATTAGTACTTTATCAGAGAGTCAGCAATCCAAGAAGACAGCGGACTGGTGTCCTAAAGAATAATCTTACCTGGGTTAGGATTCAAGCTTCTTTTATATTAAAAGAGGAGAGAGTGTGGTTCGTTGCTGCAAACTTCTTGGTGATACAATCCTTTTTTCTTGTAGCTGTGCATGTAGGTCGGTCACACTATTCGGTAAACCTCCAACAAGAATGTTATTCTCTGTTTTGCAACTTCTTATCTGTATATGAATATAAAAGTGTCATACCTTTAAAAGTCAGAGCTTTGAGGATGGAATGTCCTTTATAGTTCAGGCTAAAGGCAACATTCTTGTAGCAAAGGCAACAGAATACAAAGGTTAAGGTAATAGAAACAGATCGAGTATGGAGGCAGATATGTTCTTCCCTATTGCACTATATGCCAGCAAATTTGGAAAACTCAGCAGTGGCCACAGGACTGGAAAAGGTCAGTTTCCATTCCAATCACAAAGAAAGGCAATGCCGAAGAATCCTCAAACTACCGCACAATTGCACTCATCTCACACGCTAGTAAAGTAATGCTCAAAATTCTCCAAGCCAGGCTTCAACAGTACATGAACCGTGAACTTCCTGATGTTCAAGCTGGTTTTACAAAAGGCAGAGGACCCAGAGATCAAACTGCCAACATCTGCTGGATCATTGAAAAAGCAAGAGAGTTCCAGAAAAACAACTATTTCTGCTTTATTGACTATGCCAAAGCCTTTGACTGTGTGGATCACAATAAACTGTGGAAAATTCTGAAAGAGATGTAAATACCAGACCACCTGACCTGCCTCTTGAAAAAACTGTATGCAGGTCAAGAAGCAACCGTTAGAAGTGGACACGGAACAACAGACTGGTTCCAAATAGGAAAAGGAGTACGTCAAGGCTGTATATTGTCACCCTGCTTATTTAACTGATATGCAGAGTACATCATGAGAAACGCTGTGCTGGAAGAAACACAAGCTGGAATCAACATTGCCGGGAGAAATATCAATAACTTTAGATATGCAGATGACACCACCCTTATGGCAGAAAGTGAAGAAGAACTAAAAAGCCTCTTGATGAAAGTGAAAGAGGAGAGTGAAAAAGTTGACCTAAAGTTCCACATTCAGAAAACTAAGATAATGGCATCTGGTCCCATCACTTCATGGGAAATAGATGGGGAAACAGTAGAAACAGAGTCAGAGTTTATTTTTGGGGGGCTCCAAAATCACTGCAGATGGTGACTGCAGCCATGAAATTAAAAGACGCTTACTCCTTGGAAGGAAAGTTATGACCAACCTAGACAGCATATTAAAAAGCAGAGACATTACTTTGTCAACAAATGTCTGTCTAGTCAAGGCTATGGTTTTTCCTGTGGTCATGTATGGATGTGAGAGTTGGACTGTGAAGAAAACTGAGCGCCGAAGAATTGGTGCTTTTAACTGTGGTGTTGGAGAAGACTCTTGAGAGTCCCTTGGACTGCAAGGAGATCCAACCAGTCCATCCTAAAGGAGATCAGTCTGGGGTGTTCATTGGAAGGACTGATGCTGAAGCTGAAGCTCCAATACTTTGGCCACCTCATGCGAAGAGTTGACTCATTGTAAAAGACTCTGATGCTGGGAAGGATTGGGGCAGGAGGAGAAGGGGACGACTGAGGATGAGATGGCTAGATGGTATCGCCGACTCAATGGACATGCGTTTGGGTAAGCTCCGGGAGTTGGTAATGGACAGGGAGGCCTGGCGTGCTGTGGTTCATGGGGTTGCCAAGAGTCAGACACGACTGAGCGACTGAACTGAACTGAACTGATTGTACTTGTAAGCCAAGAGAAAGTACTCTACAGCAAAGTAGCTGGTGATTAGCATATATATGTAAATATGTGTCTCCCTGGTGGCTCAGACAGTAAGGAATATGTGTGAATTGTAGGATACCTGTGTTTGATCCCTGGGTCAGAAAGATCCATCTGGAGAAGAGAATGGCTACCCACTCCAGTATTCTTGCCTGGAGAATTCCATGGACAGAGGAGCCTTGCAGACTACAGTCCATGGGGTCACAAAGAGTTGGACATGGCTCAGTGTATTACACTTTCACATGCTTCACTTCAGCAAACCTATATAAACCCAAATTTGGCTGATGCAGACTACCTTAGCTGTCAATGCACAAAGTACAGAAGAATGTGCTGCATGAAAGTTGAAAACTATGTTAAATTCTTAAAAATACATGAATCCATTATCAGACTTTGTTATGTCTGGTAAATATTTTGATTACTGTAAATTCAGTTCAGTCACTCAGTTGTGTCTGACTCTTTGTGACACCATGAACCACAGCACGCCAGGCCTCCCTGTCCATCACCAACTCCCAGAATTTACCCAAACTCATTTCCATTGAATCGGTGATCCCATCCAACCATCTCATCTTCTGTCATCCCCTTATCCTCCTGCCCTCAATCTTTCCCAGCATCAGGGTCTTTTCAAATGATTCAGCTCTTCGCATCAAGTCGCCAAAGTAGTGGAGTTTAAGCTTCAACATCAGTGTTTCCAATGAACACCCAGCACTGATCTCCTTTAGGATGGACTGGTTGGATCTCCTTGCAGTCCAGGGGACTCTCAATAGTCTTCTCCAACACCACAGTTCAAAAGCATTAATTCTTCAGTGCTCAGCTTTCTTTATTGTCCAACTCTCATATCCATACATGACTACTGGAAAAACCATAGCTTTGATTAGATGGACCTTTGTCAGCAAAGTAATGTCTCTGCTTTTTAATATGCTGTCTAGGTTGGTCGTAGCTTTTCTTGCAAGGAGTAAGTGTCTTTTAATTTCATGGCTACAGTCACCATCTGCAGTGATTTTGGAGCCCAAAAAATAAAGTCAGCCACAGTTTCCACTGTTTCCCCATTTATTTGCCATGAAGTGATGGGACTGGAGGCCATGATCTTACTTTTCTGAATGTGGAGCTTTAAGTCAACTTTTTCACTCTGCTCTTTCACTTTCATCAAGAGGCTTTTTAGTTCTTCTTCACTTTCTGCCATAAGGGTGGTGTCATCTGCATATCTGAAGTTATTGATATTTTCCAGCAATCTTGATTCCAGCTTGTGCTTCATCCAGTCCAGCGTTTCTCATGATGTACTCTACATAGAAGTTAAACAAGCAGGGTAACAATATACAGTCTTGATGTACTCCTTTTTTCTATTTGAAACCAGTCTGTTGTTCCATGTCCAGTTCTAGCTGTTGCTTCCTGATCTGCATACGGTTTCGGAGGAGGCAGGTCAGGTGGTTCGGTATTCCCATCTCTTTCAGAATTGTCCACAGTTTATTGTGATCCACACAGTCAAAGGCTTTGGCATAGTCAATAAAGCAGAAATAGATGTTTTTTTCTGGAACTCTCTTGCTTTTCCGATGATCCAGCGGATGTGGCAATTTGACCTCTGGTTCCTCTGCCTTTTGTAAAACCAGCTTGAACATCTGGAATTTCAGAGTTCACATATTGTTGAAGCCTGACTTAGAGAATTTTGAGCATTAGTTTACTAGCATGTGAGATGAGTGTGCAGTAGTTTGAGCATTCTTTGGCATTGCCTTTCTTTGTGATTGGAATGAAAACTGACCTTTTCCAGTCCTGTGGCCACTGCTGAGTTTTCCAAATTTGCTGGCATATAGAGTGCAGCACTTTCACACCATCATCCTTAAGGATTTGGAACATCTCAACTGGGATTCCATCACCTCCAATAGCTTTGTTCATAGTGATGCTTCCTAAGGCCCAAATTGACTTCACATTCCAGGATATCTGGCATCCTGGAACCAGCATTATCTGGGATGTCTGGCATCCCTGATAACCATCATGATTATCTGGGTCGTGAAAATCTTTTTTGTATAGTTCTTCTGTGTATTCTTGCCACCTCTTCTTGATATCTTCTGCTTCTGTTGATATGTATTTTAATATCTGGTAGATGTTATCAGATGGACCTGAGCTGGGACTAATAAAATAGATATTTCTTAGATTATCTAGATTGGTCCTCTGAAAAAGCACAAATGATGGGCAAACCAGTAAGTCCCATCAGCACCCAGACTGGAATCCTGAAATATCATTTTTCACCGAAAGAAATCGGTTCTATGTAATTACTGAATTCTGGGTCTGGATTAGTTAATACACAAGGAATATTGGCACATATTATACCAGATAGGAAGGAACCTAGCAAACAGGCTCTATTCAAAAGGACTCAATTGTTAACCTGAATACCTCTCATTGGACAAAGACTGGACAACCAATTGGAGTGGAAACGTTTAAAATATCAGATAATTAAAAATCAGGATAAATTTGTGATTTCTGGATGCTAGAGAATAGCTCATAATTTTAGTAAGCCAAGGGAAACAAGAATTTTTACCCTGACTTTCCAGTATGAGCTGTACCTTACAGCAATTCAAGTAGCTGAAGTCAAGCTTCTCTTTATTTATGTGTTCCAGCTAATAAAGGAGAAATGATAGAACATCATCAATAGTGAGCTGGTAATGATATTCAATGGCTGGTAACATTAAAAAATGGAGTAATAGATATTATCTGTCTCCTGACAGAAATACACAAAACCCTGTATAAAACATTCACGCCATACATAAAAATTTAAATCTTAATCTTACTCTTCTGTATCTCATCAAAGAAACAGAATCAACAAAATTCAAATTGTGGAGGAATTCTGTATGACAAAAGAGCCTGATTCTTTAACAATAACAACAATGCAAAGATAAAAAGCCAAGATATTGAGGGAGAATCCATGAAGAGACAAGACATGTATGAAAGAAGCACAACGTATGCACCTATCTGGACTGCAAATCAAATAGGGGAAAAGGGGAAATAAAATAATTTTTTTTTAAAGGGAAAAGAAAGTAACTGCGGAGCTGTGAACAATAATGAATATTTGAAGGTTTTGAGAATACGTTTTACATTATTTTAAGATGATAATGATTTCGTCTTTACAGTAAAGACAAGAGCCTTAAGTTTAAAATATCGGTGAAGTGGGATGTTGGGAATAGTTAATCATATTATTTTTTCTACTTCTGTTTATGTTTTTAATTTCCTTAATAAAAAGTCAAAAAATGTTTCCATTAATTCAAATTTGTATAGTTTCTAAGAGCAACAATAAGAACTCCTTTATCAAGAGAAGAATTTAGATGCTTGATTTTTCTTGATTAATATTTCAAAGAAGTTAATAAGATACCATTAAAGTTAGAAACTCAATTATCTGCTCGAGCTTAACACTGGCAAATTTCTTTCCAATCAATTTCCTCTGCTTCATAAAAGTTGTTTCAAGCAAGCTGAGGGGACTAGAAATTATAACTGAGAGATAAGAAATAACTTTGGAAATTTGTTTTATGGTTTAATTTCATATTTAATCTAGACTTTGGCAATTGCGTACACATTGCCTAACAAAGTTTTAGAAAAACTAGCCTTATGTACCATATTTAGAGAGCTTTCTACTATGCCTAGCTCTCTGTTAAGTATCTTCCCCTTTTTTTCAGTCAACTTTTACCTCATTGAATGGAATATTTTTCTATAATAAAGTTAGAAAATCAGATAATTGAACAAATAATTATGCCTTTGTTTTAATTGGCTAACCGTTAGAACATTGTATACCAAACTTCAGTCTATATGGATTAGATATTTAATTATAAAAAATGAAGCCATAAAAGCAATATAATAGAAAATACTGATGAATTTTTATAATCTATGATAAGGAATGACTTCCTCATGTGATATCAATTCAGAACCTACATTAAAAACACTGATAGCATTGAAGACATAGAAAGTTATATCACAATATTGCAAAAGGACTCTTTTATCCAAGTTTATGGCCAACTGGTAGATATCTAAAATACATGTTATTAAGAGTTAAATTCTTAATAAATTGAGCATTTATAAATGGATGATAAAATCTTTCTGAGAGAAAATGGACATGAATAAATGATGCACAAATAAAGCAGTGGAAATACAAATTACCAACATACACATGGGAGAAAAGTTCATCCACACTTGCTAGTAATAAATACAAATTAATATAAAGATGAGATGACATTTCCTCATCTGAATTTGATTAGACAGATGTGTGGTGTTGGTGCTGCAAACTGCTGGGAGGAGTTGAACTTGGCACAACGTCTCTCAAAGCAGTTTCACTGTATTAAGAGCCTTAGTGTTTGCATAACCTTTAACATGGGAACTCTTTTTTTTATATAAAAATAACAACTGTGGAAACACTAACATAAACATTTATTGCAGCATTTTCATAATAGCAAAAAAGCTGTAAGCAATCTGAAATCCCAGGGATGAGGAATTTATTCAACCCTTTGATAGATATATACAGATGCCAAAGATGCCTTATTAACACAGAAGGATGGTGATGGCTCTTGTTAAGTGGAAAAACAAGGGTTCAGAGCAATTTATATTGTGATATCTCATTTTATTTCTCTCTCTCTCATATATATATATATATAATACACATATATACATAACTATAATATATCTGCATTCTATACACTATTAAAAACATAATTTCTGCAATAAAACAATTTAAAAAGATGTTTTATTTCCTACTGATTTGAAAAGTTTCTGGTAAGAACTTCTACTGTAAAATGTAACAATAGGAAAGATCATAAGATCATTCAAGATAATTGAATGCTTGTTCTTGTTGAGATAGAATGACCTGTGAGTAAACTACAGCTCCAGAGGCAGAGCCCAGAGTGATCATGTAGTCCTCATGGTGTAAGTTCATCTGATTTTAATGCATCTCAAAGATAAGAAATGTAAGACTTTTTTGTATTTGGGATACAAATACAAATACATGGATAGGATTTTTAATCTAGAACACACAAATATATGTACATAAACAGAGGAAAAAACTGCCTGCCAAGGAAGCTTGGGAAAGCTGATGAGGAAAGACTAATGCTACTGGTTCATAATACCCAGTAACTAAGGGACTTTCAAACTCTGTGATACAACTGTCAAGTGATATACATTATGATAGCAAGTTGAAATGATTTACTGGGTTAAATAACTCATAGTATTAAAATTAATTTTACCCATTTATTTTTACCTTTTTAAAAAGATGAGGATACCAGAAAATGTGATATTAGATATGTGGCGTGCTTTATTCTTCTGTTGAAGAGTGCTGCTCTATTTAGATTTTACTGTAGTAAAAATCTAATTATGTCATACCTCTGCTTGTAAGCTCTCAGTGTTTTCCTATTATTCTTAGGACAAGAACAAAACCCTTTAATGTGGCCCAGGAGCCCATGAATAATCTTAGCCTCACCTATCTCACCATTTCTACAATGTTCCAGTCTTCTCTTTGATTTCTTGAGGTCCAGCAAGTTACCTTCTTTCAAGCCCTTAAACATAAGATTTTTCTAACTCCAGATTGAGACTTCAAGTGTCTCATGAAAGAAATTTAGTGAGTTGAAATGAGCATTTAAAAAAATGAAACAGAACAACACTGGATAGGAGGTAAAGAACATCACAAGTAAAAAAAGGGTAAATGTTATTTTATGTAATGTGTTTCACTTTATGTGTTTCTTTACTGGATTATGTGCAAAATGTAATTCTTCCTGGAGTAAAACATGTTTGAGAAGGAGTACTCTAACTCAGGATTTCTCAGCTTTGGCACTATTGACATTTTGGCTGGATAATCCTTTATGGTGGAAAGTTGTCATGCTCTTTAAGATGTTTACCACTGTCTCTGGCCTCTACACACTAGATTCTAGTAGTACATTCTTTTTCTGTTATGATAACCCAGAATACCTCCAGACTTTGCCACACATCCACTAGCTGAGAACTACTGCTCCAAGGCATCATGTCTGATCTCCCAACAAAGCTTTTTTACCAACTATTGTCACCTACTAAACGATCTTCTCACCTCTCCTCTCCTGGTAACTCTTCTTCACCTTTCAGATCCTAGCTCAACTGCATCCTCCTTGGGGAAGTCTTTCTTGAGACCTCAATAAGTCTCATCCTTCTATTTTATGCTCTTAAAAAGTCACATGCTCTATTTTAAGCACTTATCTTATCCACTTACCTCTGTGGTTATTTGATGACTATCTGCCTGTCTCACTAGGCTGCTAGTGCCATGAAGTCAGGGATCATGTCTGATTTTGCCCACAATACTGCTAAGTCACTTCAGTTGTGTCTGACTCTGTGTGACCCCATAGACGGCAGCCCACCAGGCTCCCCCGTCCCTGGGATTCTCCAGGCAAGAACACTGGAGTGGGTTGCCATTTCCTTCTCCAATGCATGCAAGTGAAAAGTGAAAGTGAAGTTGCTCAGTCATGTCTGACTCTTCGCGACCCCATGGACTGCAGCCTACCAGGCTCCTCCATCCATGGGATTTTCCAGGCAAGAGTACTGGGGTAGGGTGCCATTGCTTTCTCCATTGCCCACAATACAACATTGTGCAAATATTTTTTCAATGTCTACTATGTCCAGTTTGTAAACAAGATGCTAGATATACCTTGGGTAGCTGAAAAAGCAAAATCCCTGCCCTTGAGTGGCTGAGTCTCGTTCATTTCAATTGCTCAGTCAGGGCCGACTCTTTGTAACCCCATGGACTGCAGCACACCAGGCTTCCCTGTCCATCGCCAACTCCCGGAGCTTGCTCAAACTCATACACATTGAGTCAGTGATGCCATCCAACCATCTCATCCTCTGTTGTCCCCTTTTCCAATGGCCTTTGATCTTGCCCAGCATCAGGGTCTTTTCCAGTGAGTCAGTTCTTCATATCAGGTGGCCAAAGTATTAGAGCTTCAGCATCAATCCTTCCAATGAATATTCAGGACTGATTTCCTTTAGGATGGATTGGTTTGATCTCCTTGCAATCCAAGGGACTCTCAAGAGTCTTCTCCAACACCACAGTTCAAAAGCATCAATTCTTTGGTGCTCAGCTTTCTTTATAGTCCAACTCTCACATCTGTACATGACTACTGGAAAAACCATAGCTTTGGCTAGACGGACTAATTTGGAAACAGACTAATACTTAAGTACAAGTTAACAATGGAAATGGCACTAAGGTAAAGATGTGTTTTGTGTTAGAAACACCAAATTCATGTTGTCAGGAGAAGGTACATTGGGGATGTGAACATTAGGTAAAATTTGAAGTGTTAGAAGGATACAGTCATATAAAAGCAGGGAAAGACCATTCTAAGACCAAGTATCTTATTAAAAAATAAAAGCCCTTATGACAGGTTCCTATTAGATTTTTAAAGGCTCACTCTGCTATGAAGAGAATGCAGAGGAAATGAAAAGAAGGGGAAGCCACTTAGAAAGTCATCTAGTCCAGGCAGGAAACCATAGAATGGAAATGGAAAGAAGTATATGAAATGTAAGTATTTATTAAGTATCTAGTGTGTTAGTTGTCAGATAATAAATATTTTTTGATTTAATATCTATTTCATGAATTCATTCAATATTTAAGCTTTAAGAAATTAAGACAACTTTGGATTAAGTTTTGAGTAATTGCCTTTTATTTTTGTCACCATATCTGCCTGTTAAAGTTTTCCAATTCCAAATTGTCAAAGAAAAATTTCCCTGTATTCTCAGACAAATTAATCTGTTTCCACAGTTATAGCAAATCTGTCCTAGTACCATTGTACCACTTATCATTGTCTACCTTAGATGAGATATTTGTGTTCATCTGCCCAATTAAAGTATGGGTGCAGTGAAGGCTGGTAATTGTTTTTGAACTCTGATACAATGGGCTATACATAGGAGACATTAAATTATGTTGGTTGAGTGGAATGAATGCTCTGAAAAACTGGGAAAAATCAGTCTTTGTGCTCCCATGGCTGATTCATGTCAACGTTTAGCAAAAACCACTACAATGTTGTAAAGTGATTAGCCTCTAATTAAAATAAATTAATTAATTAAAAAACTTTGCTTTGACTCAGTCAGAAATAATCTCCCAGTAGACATGAAATTTTTATACTTATTTGAAGTTAAAGATTATTTTGAAAAGGCAGTGTTTTAAAACACGTGTCAATCTCAGATATACTAAACACAGGTTTCATTAGTGTAGCTTTTGACGATGCATTTTATGGAGCTAAGGGAACATGTATTTGCATTTCTCTTTGATGCTTAGCTAGGAGTGGAATTGCTGGACCACAGGGTTAGGTTATGTTTAACTCTCTCAAAAGCTACCTAAACTTTCTCCAAAGATGTTTACTATTTTATGTTCTCAGCAGTTATTTATGAAAATTCATTCTTCTTCACATTTTTATTAACTTTTGCTATGCCAGTTATTTAAAGATTTTCAGCCTTTTTAGAGGGTAGGAATTGCTATCTCACCAAAGTTTCAGCCTGAAGTTTCCTGATGACTAATGATATGGAATACTTCATCATATCCTTATTAATCATTCACTTATCTTCCTTTTTGAAGTATTTCAGTCCTTTACCAAATTAAATTTTTTTCCAGCTATTTTGAGATGCAACTGACATATAACTTTGTGTAAATTAAAAGAGTACAACATGGTGATTTGATACACATATATATGACAAAATGATTACCACAATGAAGTTAACACGTCTATCACCCTCACATCACGTAATTAACAATTTTTGTTGTTATGGTGGTGCGAACATTTAAAATCTACTTCCTGAGCAACCTGCAAGTATACAGAACCGTATTGTTAACTATAGTGACTGTACTGTATATTATATAGCATACACTGTAATATACACACTATATTGTATAAAAGATAATAAATTCATATTTCAACTCAAAATTTGTACCCTCTGGCCAACATCTCTCCATTTCCCCCACCCACCAGCCCCTAGAAACAAAACATCTATTCTATTTCTATGAGCTCAGTTCTTTTGATTCCACATTTAAGTTAGATCATATAGTATTTACCTTTCTCTGTCTGACGTTTCATTTAGCATAATGCACTTAAGGTCCATCCAAAAATGACAGGATTTTGTTATTATTTTATGGCTTATAAATATTCATACATATTATACATAGGGGGGCTTAGCAGGTGGTGCTAGTGGTAAAGCACCTGCCTGCCCATAGGAGACATAAGAGACACAAATTTGATCCCTGGGTCAGAAGATCCCCTGGAAAACGGCACGGCAACCCACTCCAGTATTCTTGCCTGGAGAATGCCATAGACAGAGGAGCCTGGCAGACTGTAGTCCATGGGGTCGCAGAGTCGGACACGATAGAAGTGACTTAGCACACACATTATATTCAGGTAATTATAGGTAAAAAATATATATATACATGTATTCTATTATATATAGGTATGTTACATATATATATGTATGTGTATATATATATATATATATCAAGGAATGAATGGCTGAAGAAAATGTTATATATATAATATATAATTATGATTATATTATATATTATAGATGTATAGATTTATTTTTATAAATATAATTTATTATGATTTTATAAACATATACATCATATACAATATATATGATATATATGTACCATATATATTATATATATATGATATATATATATAACATTTTCTTCAGTCAGCCATTCATCCCTTGATAGACACTAATGTTATTCCACTTCTCAGCTACAGTGAATAATGCTGCTGTGAATGAGCACAGGAGTGCAAAGATCTCTTTGAGGTAGTGATATCTTGTCCCTTGGATATATATTAATACCAGGAACTAAGATCATATGGTAATTCTATTTGCAATTTTTTTGAGGGAACTCCATACTGTTTTCCGTAGTGGCTGTACCAGTTTACATTGCCACCAACAGTGCAAAAGAGTTCCTTTAACTCCACGTTTTCCTTAGCACTTATCTCTTGTCTTTTTGAGAATAGCCATTCTAAACTATGTGAGATCTTATTGTAGGTTTGATTACATCTCCCTGATAATTAGTGATGTTTATTACCTTTTCTTGCACTTGTTGGCCTATATGTTCTCTTTGAAAAGCATTTATTCAGTTTCTTTGCCTGATTTTTAATGAGATTATTTTGGATTTTTGCTATTGATTTGTATATGCTCTTTATATTTTTTAGATATTAACCTCTTACCAGACTTATGACTTGCAAATATTTCCTCCCATCCCGCAGGTTGCTTTTTCATTTTGTTGATTCTTTTCCTGTATAGCAACTTTCTTACTTTGATGGAATCCCACTTGATTTTTGCTTTTATTACTTTTGCTTTTGGTATCATACCCAAATTTCATTGCCAAGACGAATGTCAAGGAGTTTTCCTTTAGGTTTTGTTTAGAGTTTTATGGTTTTTAGGCCTTACATTTAAGCATCTAGTTAATTTTTGTGAGTGGTGTAAGATAGGGTTTCATCTCTCTTTTTTTTTTTTGCATGTGGGTATTCCTTCACTAATTTTTTTTTTTTAAGAAGAAAAACTTTTTTTCAACCGGATTCAGTGATATGCATGCTATAGCAAAGGCTGACTGTAGCAATCTCTTTTCAAACCTGCACTGATGTATACATTAGGCTTTATTTGGGAATGATTAATTTCTGGTAAAATGTAGATTCAATCTAACATTACACCAATTTTTACATTTATTGTAGACCCTTTTAGTACTAGAGGTTAAATTTTCATCACCAAAAAATGAGACTAACCTTATAGCTACTAATAAGGTAATAAGCTGTGAAGTTAATTCCCCACTATTGCTTGGAAAATATACCCCGAGGTGGTTAAGAGAAATTCTGGCCTCATCCAAATCTGTTATTTAATTCTTCAGTCATCATCTACTATTGGCTTGGTTGTCAGTCCTCTTCTTTCTGACCCCAACCAATTAAATGCCAGTGTTTCTCAACTCTTTAAATAAGGGCATTTTTTATTTGTTTGTTTTTTCTCCTACTTCTATGCTCACAGGACTAGTCAAAACAATTCTGCCCAAATCGGGCCTGACTGCACTGTCTTCCTCCTGTAGACAGGGATCCTATGTTCACCATACATACTTCATTTTTAGACAGCCTTTGCACTTTTGGTGCCTTCTTGTCTTCTTCAGTGCCTATATGTAGAAGCCGTCTAAACAGGTCATTTCCAATTCTGTGAAGATCTCAGGTAAAGCTTCCACTGCTCCAAGTACCTGCCCCACCATTCTATTGGTCTAGCACAAAGTGGAGTCAATTTTTGTTCCAGCTTCAATAAGACCTACTGGAGCACCATATAGAAGATCATTGTCCCTTTACTAAATTAAAAAATAACTGTGTTGTATGTCCTTTTATTATTTAATTGTAGGTGTTCTTTATATAAATAATATATGTATCATATATCATTATACATAACATATGTATAAACATCTTGATCCCCTTCCCCCAATCACCCTGTTCACTTCTGACAACCACCAATCTGTTCTCTTTATATACATATATATATATGGATATGCTGCTGCTGCTAAGTTGCTTCAGTTATGTTCGACTCTGCACGACCCCATAGACGGCAGCCCACCAGGCTCCCCCGTCCCTAGGATTCTCCAGGCAAGAATATTAGAGTGGGTTGCCATTTCCTTCTCCAATGCATGAAAGTGAAAAGTGAAAGTGAAGTTGGTCAGTTGCGTCTGACTCTTGGCGACCCCATGGACTGCAGCCCACCAGGTTCCTCCATCCATGGGATTTTCCAGGCAAAAGTACTGGAGTGGGGTGCCATCGCCTTCTCCGATGGATATGCTAAATACTTCTATTATATAGTTTTCTGATGGAAATGATATCTTGCATATTTTTTACTATGTACATTTTAAATTTCTTTTATTACTGAAGTATAGTTGAGAAAGAACATTAGTTTTCAGAGTACAACATAATAATTTGACATTTGTATACATTGTGAAATGATCACCAAAATAAGTCTACTTTCCCTCTGTCATCATAGAAAGTTTCAGAAACAATTTTTTTTGTAATGAGAACTCTTAAGATTTTCTTTCTTAGCAGGTTTCAGTTCTGCAATAAAGTATTATTAACTATAGTCACCATGCTGTACATTATATTCCTATGACAATTATTTTATAATTGGAAGTTTGTAACTCTTGATCCGCTTCACCCATTTCTCCCAACCACCCCCTGCCACTTCTGGAAACCACTGGTCTGGTTCTCTTTATCTATGAGTTTTGCTTGTTGCATTTTTTAGAAGTGAAACATATAAATGTTTTTAGAAGTCTACTTTTAGAAGTTCACATATAAATAAAATAATATAATTTCTGTCTTTCTCTGATTATTTCATGAAATACAATACTTTCTAGATCCATCCATGTTCTCTCAAATGGCAAGATTTCTTTCTTATGGCCGAATAATATTCCACTGTGTGTATACACACACATAGACACAGCCCTCCACTTTTCCCTTCCATTCATCCATCAGTGGGCTCTTGGGTTGTTTCCATTTTGTGACTGTTGTAAATACTACTACAGTGAACATAGGGGTGCATATACCTTTTTGAGTTGGTGTTTTCATTTGCTTTGAACAGCCAGAATTGGAATTGCTGGGTCCATATGATAAATCCATTTTGAATTTTTTGAGGAATCTCCATACCAGTTTCCATAATGGCTGTACCAAATTAAATTCCCATAAACAATCCACAAACGTTACTTTTCTACATCCTTTTCAGAATCTATCTCTTGTTTTAATAACAGCCATTCTGACACATGTGGGATGATAACTTATTGTGACTTGCTTTGCATTTCCCTGATGATTAGTGGTGTTGAGCATCTTTCCATGTGCCTATTGGCCACCTGTACATTTTCTTTGGAAAAATGTTTATTCAGATCCTCTGCCCATTTTTAGTCAGATGGTTAGTTTATTACTGAGTTGTATGGGTTCCTTCTTTATTTTGGTTAGGAACTCTTTATTAGACATATCATTTGCAAATATCTTCTCCCATTCAGTAGATTGCATTTTTACCTTGCTGATGATTTTCTTTACTGTATGGAAAGATTTTTGGTTTGATGTGGCCTATTTGTTTATTTTTGCTTATGTTTCCATTGCTTCTGGAGCCATATCCCAAATTTTATATATAGATCCAAATTTATATATACATATACATAAACATATGTGTGTATGTATATATATAACTAGATATATGTATATATATGTATAGTTAAGACCAAGGTTGGCCAAGAGTGTACTGCTTATGTTTTCTTTTTTTAAATATAAATTTATTTAATTGGAGGCTAATTACTTTACAATATTGTATTGGTTTTGCCATACATCAACATGAATCTGCCACAGGTATACACGTGTTCCCCATCCTGAACCCCCTCTCCCTCCTCCCTCCCCGTACCATCCATCTGGGTCGTCTCAGTGCACCAGCCCCAAGCATCCAGTATCATGCATCGAACCTGGACTGTAATATCATATAAGAAACGAATTGCCAGTCCAGGTTCGATGCTTATGTTTTCTTCTAGGAGTTTTATGGTTTCTAGTCTTTCATTCATTTTGAGTTAATTTTTTGGTATAGTGTAAGATGGTGGCCCAGCTTTCCCAAAATTATTTGTTGAAAAACTTTTACCCATGTATGTTGTTGCTTCCTTTGACATAAACTAGTACTCTTGCCTGGAAAATCCCATGGACGGAGGAGCCTGGTAGACTGCAATCCATGGGGTCGCTAAGAGTCGGACACAACTGAGCAACTTCACTTTCACTTTTCACTTTCATGCATTGGAGAAGGAAATGGCAACCCACTCCAGTATTCTTGCCTGGAGAATCCCAGGGACGGGGGAGCCTGGTGGGCTCCCGTTTATGGGGTCGCACAGAGTCGGACACAACTGAAGCGACTTAGCAGCAGCAGCAGCAGTAGTTGACTATATGGTATTGATTTATTTCTGGGCTCTCTATTCTATTCTGTTGATTTATACGTCTGTCTTTATGCCAGTGCCATACTATTTTGGTTTGTAGTATAATTAGAAATTGGGAAGTGTGATACCTAATGCTTTGCTCTTCTTTCTCACAATGGCTTTAGCTATCAGGGATCTTTTTTGGTTCTATACAAATTTCAGAATTGACTCTATTTTGGGGGAAAATGCCATTGGACTTCTGATGGAGATTGTATTGAATTTGTAGATTGCTTTGGGTAGTTTGTGCATTTTACCAATATTAATTCTTCCAGTTCGTGAACAAAGAATATCTTCCCATTTATCCGTGTCTTTTAAAATTCCTTTCACTAATGTACTTTTCAGTGTATAGGTCCTTCATCTCCTTGGTTAAGTTCATTCCCAGGTATTTTATTCTTCTGATGCAATCAAAGGTATTTTGTAAAGGAGATTGTTTTCTTAATTTCTTTTTCTGATAATTTGTTGTTAGTCTAGAAAAAGACAACTTATTTTTATATATTGCATTTGTACCCTGAAACTTTACCAAATTTGTTTAAATGCATTTACTAATTTTAGCAGTTTTTTGGTGGTCTTTAGGGTTTTCTATATATAAAATAATGTCCACAAATAGTGACAGTTTTACCTCTTCCTTTCCAGTTTGGATGCCTTCTTATTTTTCCTGCCAAATTGCTAGCAATTTCAGTACTGCTGCTGGTGTTTAGTTGCTAAGTTGTGTCGGACTCTTTGTGACCTCATGAACTGCAGCCTGCCAGGCTCCTCTGTCCATGGGCTTCCCCAGGCAAGAATACTGGAGTGGGTTGCCATTTCCTTCTCCAGCAGATTGTTCCAACCCCAGGGATCAACCCAACCCAGGGATCAAACCTGTCTCCTATGCATCTCTTGCATTGGCAGGTAGAGTCTTTATACTGATCCACCAGGGAATGTTGAATAAGAATATGTTAAGGTCCACTACTACTATTTATTGATGTCAGTTATTCCCTTTAGGTCTATTAATATTTGCTTATGGGTTTAGGTACTCCTAGGTTGGATGGATAAATATTTACAAATATTACATCATCTTGTTGAATACCTTTTCTACTCCTTCACATTCAGTCTTTGTGTCCTTTTATCTGAAGTGAGTCTCTTGTAAGCATATATGTGGGTCTTGTCTTTTAATCAATTCAGCCACTCTGTCTTTTGATTGGAATATTTAGTTTATTTACATTTAAAGTCATTGTTGATAGACATGTACTTATTGCAGTTTTGTTAACTGTTTTCTGGCTATTTCTGGCTAATTCTCTGTTCCTTCCTTCTTCTTGATTTCTTTCCTTGTGGTTTGATGACTTTATAAAGTGTTATGCTTAGATTCCTTTCACACTATCTTTTGGGTATCTACTATGTGTTTTTGTTTGGTGGTTATCGTGAGACTCAGATATAACAGGATATATATGTAACAATCTATTGTAAGTTGATAGCAAGTTAAGTTTGGATGTATTCTGAAACTTAGCTTATTATTACCCTTCCTGTTGTAGTTTTGATTTCATATATTTATTTATTGGCTGTGCTGTAGGGAATAAGGAATCTTAGGAATCTTTTACCTCTTTTGTCTCTAACCTTCATACTGGTTTGATAAGTAATTGATCCATTATCTTTACTACATTTTTTATCTTTACCAGTGAGATTTTTAATTATGTTTTCTTGCTACTAATTAGAACCCTTTTTAGCTTAAAGAGTTTCCTTTAACACATTACCAACTGGAGGATTTTTGCAGAAACTAACTCCAGTGGCCAGTGATTTGTTATGGAAGGGAATATTGAAACACCCACACTGAGTAAGTATCAACAACTTTTTGTGCACTTAATGTATTTATTTGAAGTTTTGCACATGTCTTACTAAAGGATTCTAATATTTAGAATGTGATGGGCATTACAGCAGGCACCTGTGTGGAGGGAATCAGAACATGTATTACAAATATATCACGTTTCACTGTGCCTTCCCCTGGAAGAACAGACTACACTTTCTGGCAGAATTTTTTTAAAGTTGTGTGGGGATTATTGCCTCTAGGACATGTTCTTTTATTTTACCTGATAGTCAACAATGTGGATCTTTGTGGGGGGCTCTTCTAGAAACAGCATAAGAAAGACCAGGTGCAGGACTACCACTACACCACCAGAACGGTCAGTTCACCCATTCTCTCACCACTGCTAACAAAAATTGCTGTAAGTCATTTTATTCTGTGCTTTAAGGCTACAATAAATTTTAAACACATTGAATAAACTGTAATTACTCAGTTAGAAACCCATTTTTGAATTTTCTGGAGGATATTGAAGTTTGCCAGATATTGGATTTGATCCATCAACTCCTTTCATATATTTATTATACTCCATCACCGACTTGATGGACGTGAGTTTGCGTGAACTCCGGGAGTTGGTGATGAACAAGGAGGCCTGGAGTGCTACAATTCATGGGGTCACAAAGAGTCGGACACAACTGAGCGACTGAACTGAACTGAACTGAATATACAAGTGGGATTAGTTATCTGATAGCCAGTCTTCCTGTTGTCTTTTCCTGTAGATGCTATAGAGGTGTCATGAATAGTTGTCACCATGAGAAGTTGTCTTTCCATATAAAAAGAACCATTTCTCCCTTCTGTAAGAATGTCATTTTCCCCCTCTGTAGATTTTTAGATTCCCCCTTTAATTGGTTTGGTAGGCCACAAGTATCTCTGATAGTCCCACACACTCTGGTTTTATATTTCAGATGTGAACACACTATTGCAATAATTGTCTTGATAAATATGGTTCCATGAACCAAGATAAGGTTGTAGGACTGATAATATTTTCTGCAGTTTCTTTCCTTCATCTCTGTAAATCTCAAGGTTGCATATATATCCCATTTCCATATTTTCTAAGTTTTCCAGGATTATATGTTTGGAATCTGAATTGTCCTTTCCACTTTATCACCGCCTTATCAAATGATTGCTCTTGTTTGGATAAATGAATCAATTAAAATTTTGGTAGAAAATAATTCAAAAGAGGTTTAACTTTTGAAATTCTGTCTGCAGGAAATGGAGTCCCCAAGTTATTGTTAAAGTGAAGAAATGTCATTATTTGTTTGAAGGTTAATCTCGTTATAATCTTTGGAAAGATATGTGTTTCAAGTGAGGGGTCAGTCTACTGATATTCTTTCCAGTGTGACTTTATTTGTCCCATCAAAATTATTAATTCAAGAAACTTCTTCATGTCACTACTAGTTACATTCAATCCATTTAAAAACTGTATCATACTTTTTATATAATTTGTCATTCTGCAGGTGATACAAATTTGAGTAGTGACCAACTTGAAAAATTCCTTGCCAAAAATTGCTATTTCACTAACGCTTTGCAGATTATTACATTCAATAATTATATAACTGTTCCTGAAACACCTGTAAAACGTTCCAATTTTCATGAAATGTTGTCTTCAATCCACTCATCTATAGATGCAAAGGAGCATTCTCCAGCATTGTGAGTTTTATTTTCACTTTCCATATTAGAATCAATCACTATGTTTTTTTGTCTTTTTGTTGGTCTTATATTCACATTGTCTGAATCAGAACTATATTCTGAAGAACTATCATATTCTGAGACACTAGTATATATGTCAGACAATTAGATAAAGCATCTGCATAAAATTCACTCAAACTCTTCACTCAAAATTTTGTGATGCGTCATTTTTGAAAATTTTATCTTAATAAATATGTTAATAATATACACAAGTTTGGAACAAAAACCTAACAGCACAAAATGTGGATGATAATGACAATCGTAAGTTATATAATGAAGCATTGATCAATTTTAAGGTCTAACGACTTTACAAGGTGATGTTAATTGTTTCATGCTCTAAAACATATTGATACATCTCCAGTCAATGACCAGGTAACAAAAGATGTATTAATATGTCTCTGGTCAATAATGTGTTTAACATTTCCTGGAAGATTGTTTTAGTGGTAATGAACTCTTTCAGTTTTTGTTTGTCTAGAAAGCTCTTTATCACTTCTTCAAATTTGAATGATAACCTTGCAGGCAGAGTGTTCTTGGTTCAAGGTTTGCCCTTTCATCCTTTAAATATATAGTTCCACTCCCTTCTGGCCTGCAGATTGTCTACTGAAAAATCAGTTGATAGCCTTATAGGAGTTCCTTTGTATGTTATATGCTGCTTTTCCTTTGCTACTTTTAATATTCTCTCTTAACTTTTGCCATTTTGATTACAAATATATCTTGGTGTGGAAGTTCCTCCTTGGGTTCATCCTACATGGGACCTTCTGTGCTTTCTGGACTTGGGTGACTGTCTCCTTTCCCAGGTTAGGGAACTTTTCAGCTATTATGTTTTAAATATAATTCTCAGCCCTTTTCTCTCTCCTCCCTCTGGGATCATTATCTGCTGATGGATGGGTCTGTGTCCCTACCTAGTTATTTGACCTGAAGCATCCTAGCACTGGCACCTACAAGCTATTGGGTGGGGCCAGGTCTTGTCACTAATGAACTAGAGGGAGGATTCTACAATGGCATCTGCCAGCAGTGGCTTTCACAGAGTAGAATGAGCTCCAAATATGGCTGCTGCCATCTATCCATGTCCCCAGTGTGAGCTGCATCCACCCTCTACCTCTGCAAGAGACACTCCAAGACCAGCAGGTAGATCTGACTCAGATGTCTATCAAATTACTTTGCACTGAGTCCTGGTGAGGATGAGATTTGTGTGCACTCTAAGAATGAAGTCTCCATTTCCTGAGGTCGTATGGGACTCCTGAAATTGAGCCCCACAGGTCCTCAAAACCAAATGCTTCAGGAGCTTGTCCTCCCAGTGCCAGACCTCTGGGCTGGAAGCCAGATGTGGGTTAAGAGCTTTCACTCCTCTTGGAAAAACTCTGCAATATAAATATTTTCCAGCTTGTGGGCTGTACACCCAGGGGTATGGGACTTGATTATATCATGAGTCCACTCCTTTTTCCTATCTTTAGTTGTAACAGATATTTTCTGATAGGTTTTGGTCTTTTTCATAGATAGCTGTTCTGAAGATAATTGTGGATTTGGCATGCTTGTGAAAGGAGATAGATTCAGAGTCTTTTTACTCCACTAACATGGCTGATCTCCAGGTCTGCTTTAATTTTTTTCCAACAGTGTTGTGTAGCTTTCATTGTAGAAGTCTTGAACATATACTGTTAACTCTATGACTAGAAGTGAAAGTGTTAGTCACTCAGTAGTGTCCAACTTGTTTGCAACCCCACGGACTGTAGCATGCCAGGCTCCCCTGTCCATGGGATTTCATAGGCAAGAATACAGGAGTGGGTTGCCATGCCCTCCTCCAGTGGATCTTCCCAACCCATAGATAGAACCTGGGTCTCCTGCATTGCAGGCAGCCTCTTTACTGTCTGAGCCACCAGGTAAGCCCAAAACTTATGACTAAGCACTTTTAATGCTATAGTTCATTTATCTATTTAAAAATTATCTGCAGGATCTGTATTGATGTCCCCTTTATTTCTGATACTGCTATTTGTGTTATTATTCTTTGTCTCTTTCCTCATCATTCTAGGTATAGGTTAATCAAGTATATTAATCTACTGGAGAATTAACTTTTGTGTTTGTTATTTTTTATTTATTTTCTGTTTGTAATATTTATATTCTTTTAACTACTTTCAGTTTAATTTTGAAATATCAATTTAAAATTCTCTCCTCCCATCAGATGAGAAGTTGTTTGAGGACAGGGACAATATCTCATGATTGACATGTTAAACCTCAACATATATTTTTAAAATCAGTTATGGAAACAGATGAAAAGTTTCCAGTTCTGCAGCATTTCATCTGCTTAATATGTATATTAGTTATCTTGCTGAATAATAAATTACCCTAAAGGTTCTTATCTGATGAGGAAGGGGAAGAAATATAAGAAAATGATTTAAAATAAAAGTCTATTTTAAATGATAGAGTCTAATAATGTAGAAGACACAGAGAGAAGGACCAGCCAGACTGTATCAAATTTAAGTCTCTAAATTTTGGACAAATAAATTTCTCTGAGCTTCAGTTTCCTCATCAGAAAATATGGTAACACTACCACTGAAAGGGTTGTAGGATTAAATGAAAGAACACGTAAAACAGCTGCAACCGTATTTGTGTGCCTAGCACATATTAGGAGCTCAGTAAATGCTATTCATGTCCATATTTGAAAAAAATGCTCTCAAGTAGGGTTGTTGAATGTGTGGAAATAAATACTATGCACAGCACAGGACACAGTTTATTTCAGTTCCACCCAGAGTATTGCTGTTTTTTAGTCACTCAGTTGTGCCTGAGTCTTGCAATCCCATGCACTATATAGCCTGCCTGGCTCCTCGATGAAGTGAGTGGGTAGCCATTACCATCTCCAACCCAGAGTATTAACTGCTAACTATCAGTAGAATCAATAAATCATTTTATGGTTATAGAAGGCAGAAGAAATCTATATACTTTGGGGGGGTACTAATTTTTGCTTAAAAATTAAAAATCTACATCTTGCTTCTCCAACTGAAGATTGGTTTTGTTTTGTTTTTTGCAAAAAGCCTACCTGAGTTAGTGCAGTATTAAAGGGAGATGGAAAAGAAAGTCAAGATGGGGCACATGAAACAACTTTGGACCTCTGTATTCAAGAGAGTAGACTGAAAGCCAGTAGTACCTGGATCAGGAATTTCAGATTCTTTGTACAATATCTGAGTGACCACCAAATGGGAGAATCAAGTAGTCTGTTTCTAAGGAATTTAAATATGTATGTATGTATGTATCAGTTCAGTCACTCAGTCCTGTCCAACACTTTGCGACCCCAAGGACTGCAGCATGCCAGGCTTCCCTATCCATTACCAACTGCAAGAGCATACTCAAACTCATGTTCATTCAGTCAGTGATGCCATCCAACCATCTCATCCTCTGCTGTCCCCTTCTCCTCCTGCCTTCAATCTTTCTCAGCATTAGAATCTTTTCAGTTGAGTCAGTTCTTCACATCAGATGGCCAAAGTATTGGAGTTTCAGCTTTAACATCAGTCCCTCCAATGAATATTCAGGACTGATTTCCTTTAGGAGGGACTGGTTGGATCTCCTTGCAATCCAAGGGACTCTCAAGAGTCATCTCCAACACCACAGTTCAAAAGCATCAATTCTTTGCCATTCAGCTTTCTTTATAGTCCAACTCTCATATCCATACGTGACTACTGGGAAAACCATAGCTTTGACTAGACAGACCTTTGTTGGCAAAGTAATGTCTCTGCTTTTTAATATGCTGTCTAGGCTGGTTATAACTGTCCTTCCAAGGAGTAAGCATCTTTTAATTTCATGGCTGCAGTCACCATCTTCAGTGATTTTGGAGCCCAAGGAAAGAGTCTGTCTGTCAAGAATGGAAACCATTGTTTCCCCATCTATTTACCATGAAATGATAAGACTCTTAAGAGTCCCTTGGACTGCAAGGAGATCCAACCAATCCATTCTGAAGGAGATCAGCCCTGGGATTTCTTTGGAAGGAATGATGCTAAAGCTGAAACTCCAGTACTTTGGCCACCTCATGCGAAGAGTTGACTCACTGGAAAAGATTCTGATGTTAGGATTGGGGGCAGGAGGAGAAGGGGACAACTGAGGATGAGATGGCTGGATGGCATCACTGACTCGATGGACGTGAGTCTGAGTGAACTCCAGGAGTTGGTGATGGACAGGGAGGCCTGGCATGCTGCAATTCATGGGGTTGCAAAGAATAGGACATGACTGAGCAACTGAACTGAACTAATTGATGGGACTGGATGCCATGATCTTAGTTTTCTGAACGTTGAGTTTTAAGCCAACTTTTTCACTCTTTCACTTTCATCAAAAGGCTCTTTAGTTCTTCTCTTTCTGCCATAAGGGTGGTGTCATCTGCATATCTGGTTTCCCTGATAACTCAATTGGCATGTGTACGGATAACTTCAAGTGAGAAGAGAAGTACAGTCCTTCCGTAAGCAACAGTAATATCTACTGCAAATGAAAAAAAAATCTAGGTTGGCCAAAAAGTTCATTTGGGTTTTACAGTACTACGTTATGGAAAAACCCAAACAAACTTCTTGGCCAACCCAATATTTTGGGATGAATAGAAAATGTATAAGCATTAATCACATGGCTAATGCTTTCTACTTACAGGTCTTCAAGCTTTAGAATACAGACTGAAAAACTTTCTGATTTAAATTCATTCAAACCCATACTTTCTTGACTACACATCAGTGTTTCTTAGTTTTTTATACACATTCGCTCATTTATCTCTCAAGATAATCTGAAGAGGTCAGTATTTTCATCCCTACTTATAGATGAGGAAGTTAAGATAAAGATGTATCTTAACTGTTGTAACTAAACTATATATTAATGTTTGCCCAGTAGCACACAACTGGGATTTGTACCCAGTCAGCCTGATTCCAGAATCCCTACTCTTAACCAGTATACACAGACATAGACACATAGTATTGAGGCAGAGTTTCAGACAGAGTAGGCCCTTAAAAACTAGTGTGCCAGGCTTCCAGTGGGATTATTCCATAAGTACTCATCAATCAGAAAATTTCAATATTGCACATTAGGAAACAAGTGTCCTATTCATTTTTTTTTTTTGCTATGTTTCAACATATGGTATTAACCTATAAGTAATTTCTGTGCTCAGTGTTTGACCTTTGTCCAGCAAGTTCTGAGCAAAATAATCAAGAATGTATTATTTTCCTCTTTCAAAAAAATGTTAACTTCGCATGGTTACATGGGACAAAAAGAATGAAATATACAAATCAGTTATATATGTTTCATTGACTCCTTTGTCCTATAGGATAGCCTTCTATGGTTTGATATTGTGCACCTTCATACTAATAGCAAGTAAGAATTAATTCATAAAAAAGATAAAACTGGAAAAAGTAAGTAATTTCTTATTTTCTGAAAATAATTTAACTTCCTCAATTCTGCTTTTTCAGGAACCAAATTCTGATGACATATCGTGTGCCACCTTCTGCCTAAATGATTTGATCATCTATAATAGGGGTTGTCAAATGATAGCTTGCAAGTCAATTCAGGCCTGCTGAATATAAAAAAAGTTTCATTGAAACACAGCCACATCCCTTCATTTATGTATTTTCTGTGGCTGCATTTGCACTGCAAAGGCAGAGTTCAGTAGTTATGACAGACATTCTGGTCCACAAAGCCCATATTATTTACTCTGTAGCCATTTTCAGAAAAAAAGAATACAACCTTTAGTCTATGAAGATGATACCTGTCCTTACACCATGGATGATAAGTAAGCTAAGCTATTCTTTATCCTGTGGTCAATATCTTGTTTCATTCTGCAAATGACTACTCATGCTCGGAGAAAGATCGACTAAAAATACAGTGATTTGAAAATCCTAGCCCCAGTAGATCATGAAAGCCCATATCCATAACAAAGTTGACCTCACTCATCAATAATGACAATCAATATAAAACTGACTTTTAAGCTTCTCTATTGTATGGTGTTCTGTGAAGCATAGCCTATTCCTGCTTTATAGTATCCACAATCTAAGACACATGATAACTAAAACAACATGTTATAATGAACATGCTAAAATTAATAACTAAGTTGCTAATAATGAAAGAGGAAACCGGAATTTCTTTTTGACCAGAAATTTTTGATATTTTCCATGAAAATTTGATGGAAAATTACAAATAGCAAAACTTAAAATTGTACTGAAACTTGCTTACCAGGAGGTTGTGTCAGCAGAAAGGTCATCCTATTTAACTTGGGGGTGAAGGGAGATGAATACTGTAGACATTCTTTAACAGTTGTAAGCCAGGCTTAAGTAAGGAGACAAAAATTGATTTGCAGAGTCAAACAGAGTTGATACTTAATGTTATTATTTTGCTCTGAGTTCAACATACCAGCTGGTTTGAACTGTGGGTGACCTACACAATTAAAACAACACAAATAAAAGACTAGAGGATTTACTTATCTGGCTTCCTGTTCCTTTTTATGTTGTCCAAATTATAACCCTACCATCATCACTGCAAAATAAATCAAGCATAAATTCCTATTAATGTAATGAATATTTTATATCTTTTAGATAGGACCGTTGCTATATCTTCTGCAAATATGAGTAAATTGATGAAGCAAGTCACTAAAAATGGTATGTCCTATTAACTAATTAGATGATCAGAAAGAGAAGAAAATTGAATATTTAAAGTTTATATACTATTATTTTAGCCATTTAACTGAACTGGTAAATTTCCATTAAGGCAATAATATAAAAAATGGAATTTATTTTGTATTATGAAAAATTTCAAAAAATTGAACAAAAATGAATATTCACCATCAGGACAGAGCAGCTAGTACTCATAGGCATTTGCTTGCTTTATCTCTAGTATTTTTAAATCTAGCATAGTGTCCTAGCTTTTAATTTCCTGTGTATTTAATCTCATTGACTCTCAAAAAGACCAAGTCTGTTTTCTCAAGGATTATACTAAATTTTGAGTATATAACTTTCTTTTGATGTTTTTACCTTTTCTATCTCTCTATCCTCTATTTCTAGAGAACTCAAAGCTTGGTCTATATTCACAGTAAACATTTTGGAAAATAATTTCATTGGTGATGTTGTGTGCCTTATTCTGCCTCATATCAAGAAGCACACAACTTCAGGTCATCCCAGTATTGGTGATGCTAAATGTAATCACCCAGTTGATTTGATGACCACCAGACCTCTCCATTATATGGTTGTGCTTTTCTTTGGTAATATACATTTATCTTCTATTCCAGCAACATTTTATTTAATGGTTTTAGCCTTTATAAAGGAACTCTGCCTGGATTACTGATTTTATAAGGTGAGAACTGATTTTTTTCCTAATACATTTATTCTTTCTATGTTTATTAACTGATGGTCTTTTGTAAAAAAAAAAAAAAAAAGTGTGTTTCCTCTTAACAATTGCTCACCACCTTCCCTTTAACAACCAACTGTCAGAGTAAGAAACTGGTATAACAGTAAGATATATTCCAGTTCATCCAGGACAGTCCTGATTATGTCCCTTGTAGAAATACTGCTGTGCTCCCATTCATGGATTTCCTAGGTCAGCACTGGTAAGTAAAGAACTCACCTGGAACACAGGAGATGTAAGAGTGGAGGGTTCAGTCCCTGGGTCAGGAAGACCCCCTGGAGGAGGAAATGACAACCCACTCCACTATTCTTGCCTGGAGAATCCCATGGACAGAGGAGCTCCGCAGGCTATAGTCCATGGTCTCAAAAAGAGTCAGACACAACTGATGTGACAACACAAACACATGCTGCCATTCATATAATTTAACAGATTAAACAATAAATTATGAGAACATTCCATGTATTAGTCACCTTGAATTTCTCGCTCAAAATCTCAATCTCTCATTTTGACAATCCTAAATGTTAGTTTATTCAGTGTTTCACAATTTATATCTAAATCTTTTGATATCTAAATCTTTTATATGAAAACATAATAATTATCCCTTTTGATACTCAAATCTCAATTTTCAAGCATTCAAAATTGACTAGTGTTTAAGTCTCTTAAAAATGCTTTTGTGTCCTTTTGATATAACTCCAGTTTTGATTAAATATTTGCTTTATGACATAATAATCTATTATAGCATTACCTTGTATTTTCTGTGCTCCAGATCTGAATTCAACAATTTCCTCAAAGATCTCTGATTTCTTTTACTAGGAATTGGTAGCAGAAACTGATCAGGAGTATTCATTTTTACTGAGGTGTTATTGCTCTCAGAATATTTCAGTGGTTAAATCTAGGGTATATATATAAAGATATATAAACTTTATATTTTTATTATTTCCAATTCAAATTGAACATTAAAGTGACTTTCCTAATTACTTTGATTTTTTAATTTATATTTCATTCTGAAATCCTTGGTTTATAATTAGCACATTTACTTTATGATATGCATAAAATGGTTACAAAATAAAATTTCAATGTTTACCAACAAAATTCTGAATATAGTTTAAAATTATTTGATTTCTCTTTTCCTTTGTGTATACGAACTTAGGATGTATAGTTAGAGTACTAGATCAAAAGTAATTTAAACATTTGTTTGGCAAAAAGTATAAGTAGAGAGAAATTATGAATATGAAAAACAGTGTGGTTTCTGTCACAAGCAAATGGTTAATATCCCAGACCTACTAGATATATGGGGCTTCCATCATAGCTCAGTTGGTAAAGAATCTGCCTGCAGTGCAGGAGCCCTGGGTTCAACTCCTGGATTGAGAAGATCCCTTGGAGAAAGAATTGGCAACCCACTCCAGTATTCTTGCCTGGAGAATCCCATGGACAGTGGAGCCTGCCGGGCTACAGTCCATGAGGTTGAAAGAGTCAGACAAGACTTATTGACTAAACCACTACTAGATATATTAAAAAACAATGGAAACATGGTTTAGATATTAAGTTAACCTACCTAATAAATGCAAATAAATCTTAATATATGAAAACAGGCTTAAGTTGATCATAATAAGTTCAGTTCAGTTCAGTCGCTTGGTCGTGTCCAACTCTTGGCGACCCCATGAATCACAGCACGCCAGGCCTTGCTGTCCATCACCATCTCCCGGAGTTCACTCAGACTCACGTCCATTGAGTCCGTGATGCCATCCAGCCATCTCATCTTCTGTCATCCCCTTCTCCTCCTGCCCCCAATCCCCCCCAGCATCAAAGTCTTTTCCAGTGAGTCAACCCTTCACATGAGGTGACCAAAGTATTGGAGCTTCAGCTTTAGCATCATTCCTTCCAAAGAAATCCCAGGGTTGATATCCTTCAGAATGGACTGGTTGGATCTCCTTGCAAGTCCAAGGGACTCTAAAGAGTCTTCTCCAACACCACAGTTCAAAAGCATCAATTCTTCAGTGCTCAGCCTTCTTTACAGTCTAACTCTCACATCCATACATGACCACTGGAAAAACCATAGCCTTGACTAGACGGACCTTAGTCGGCAAAGTAATGTATCTGCTTTTGAATATACTATCTAGGTTGGTCATAACTTTTCTTCTAAGGAGTAAGCATCTTTTAATTTCATGGCTGCAGTCACCATCTGCAGTGATTTTGGAGCCCAGAAAAATAAAGTCTGACACTGTTTCCACTGTTTCCCCATCTATTTCCCATGAAGTGATGGGACCAGATGCCATGATCTTAGTTTTCTGAATGTTGAGCTTTAAGCCAACTTTTTCACTCTCCTCTTTTAGTTTCATCAAGAGGCTTTTTAGTTCCTCTTCACTTTCTGCCATAAGGGTGGTATCATCTGCATATCTGAGGTTATTGATATTTCTCCCTTAAATCTTGATTCCAGCTTGTGTTTCTTCCAGTCCAGTGTTTCTCATGATGTACTCTGCATAGAAGTCAAATGGAATTTAAAACTATTTAGGTATAAACTTTGAATTACCTACACTGATAAAAATCCCAAAATTTGACAACATAATCTACTGGCAAGGCTGTAGGTATAGACAATCACATACATTGCTGGTAACAATGTAAAACAGTATAATTCTTCATGGAGAACATGATGTGGATGCCTTGGAGGGGGATACTACTTTCTGTCTACCACACAAGGTCATAAAACGAGTAGATTAATAACAAATTTGAGGGAATTGAATTCATATAGAATATAATTCTGATATTAATAGAAATAAAAATTAAAAGATTACTGAAAATTCCTCAACTACTTAAATAATGAACATGTTTCTAAACTGTCTTTAGGTCAAAGAAGAAGTCACATATAAAATTAGAAAATATTGGGGACAGCAATCACATTCAAAATTTGTGAGTTATAGCTTTAAAGCATAATTACAGAGAAATTGACATCTTTTAAGCTTCTATTCTTAAAAGACGCCAATTTCTCTGTAATTATTGATTGCAGCCATGAAATTAAAAGATGCTTACTCCTTGGAAGGAAAATTATGACCAACCTAGATAGCATATTGAAAAGCAGAGACTTTACTTTGCCAACAAAGGTCCATCTAGTCAAGGCTATGGTTTTTCCAGTGGTCATGTATGGATGTGAGAATTGGACTATGAAGAAAGCTGAACACCGAAGAGTTGATGCTTTTGAACTGTGGTGTTGGAGAAGACTCTTTAGAGTCCCTTGGACTGCAAGGAGATCCAACCAGTCCATTCTGAATGAGATCAACCCTGGGATTTGATGCTAAAGCTGAAACTCCAGTACTTTGGCCACCTCATGAGAAGAGTTGACTCATTGTAAAAGACTCTGATGCTGGGAGGGATTGAGGGCAGGAGGAGAAGGGGATGACCGAGGATGAGATGGCTGGATGGCATCACGGACTCGATGGATGTGAGTCTGAGTGAACTCTGGGAGATGGTGATGGACAGGGAGGCCTGGCGTGCTGCGATTCATGGGGTCACAAAGAGTCGGACAGGACTGAGCGACTGAACTGAACTGATGCTTCTATTAATAATTTGGAAAGTACACAATTAGCAGTTTGTTTCTATCATAATAAGCTAAGAAAAAAAACAAGTGAATAAAACCTACATTAAGTTAAAGCAAGTAAATAATAATGAAAACAAACTTAAGCAAGAAAGAAAACAGGAATAATAGAAAGCAACAAAATTCAAAGCTGAGTTTTTGAAAAGGTCAAGTAGTATAATTCTTTGATCAACTTCTAGGAGATGGATCAAGGAAAAAAGAATACACAAATTACCAATATCGAGAATAAAATAAGAAATGTCATTATTAATCTGACAGTCATTAAAAGAATTATAAGGGAATATAATGAATATTTTGTTCCAATAAGATGGAGAACTTAAACAGATTGAATACATTCCTTGAAGGGCATAAATTAGAATTCAGAGAAAAAGATAAATGTATATTTATCTTCTATACCTTATTAAAGTTGAATTTCTTAAAAACTCACCTAAAAGAATACTAGGCTCAGATGGGTTCAGAGGAGAATTCTATTGAATTTTTAAGGAATAATAATCCTGCACAATTCTTTTTAGAAAATAGAGGATTATGCAACACTGTCCAAAGTACTCTGAGTCCAGCATTAGCCTGATACTATAATATATCCAGAGAAAAACACTGTAAGAAGAAAAACCTAGGGAACAATCCCCAAACTGGACTCAATCCTCAACCCAATACCAAAAACCAAACCAAGTAATACAAAAAGCAAATTATACACAATGATCAAGTGGTATTCCTGGATTTCACGGTTGCTTTAACCTTCTGTAAACAGTGTAATTCTCCATGTAATGGAGAAAAACATATGAACATCACAATAGATATATTAAAACATTTTACAAAATGCATCACCTATTAGAAACTCTCAGCTAAATGTAAATAGTAAGGCAACAATATGAAATATTCAGCTGACATCATATTTGCTGAGAAAGGTTAGTTTCCTGTTCTAAGAGTGGGAATAAAGTCAGAAAGTTACACATGCTTAAGATATTGTCCATTGTGTTGCACCATGTACAATAAAGCAGACGAGGTAAACACACACACACACATATATACAGGAAAGAAAGACAGCTTTTGCTTGGGTAGCATCATGATATACATAGAAATTAGTAAGGACACTACCAAATTAAAAAAAAAACAACAACCCATTACCTGACTAGTAAGTGAATACAGCAGCATCCCATGACAAAAGAGCAGTATACCAAAATCAACTGTGCTTCTAGATACTGGCGATGAAAGATTACATCATCAAAAAATACAAAATGCTTGGAGATGATCTGAATGACATGTGCAATATCTGTACAATGAAAACTATCAAAGATTGCTGAATGAAGTTAAAGAAATAAATAATGGGGGAGCTACAAAATGTTAATGAATTTAAAGACAATATTATTTTAAGGTATTGATTCTCCCTAAATTTATTTACAGAGTTAATACAACACTCATTAAAATACAACAGACATTTTCAAAGATATGGTCAAACTTATTCTGCAGTTTATATGAAATACAGAAAACAGAGAAATCTTATAATAAAAGAATGTATCTGGAGGACTTAATGCTCCCTGATTCCAAAACTTACTTCATATCTACAGGGATCAAAGTATTGATAATATGAAATTGGCATAAAAATACACATTTAGATCAATGGAACAGAATTAAACGGATATACGGTTATATGGTCAATTAATTTTTGACAAGTTACCAAGATAATTCAGTGGGGTGAAATGGTCTTCTCAATAAATGGTGCTGGGGTAACTGGATATCTGTACAGAAAAGGGGGCTTTAGCATTTTCCTCACCCTACACACAAAATTTGATTCAAAATGGATTATAGAACTTAAAAAACTTAAAACCCTAAAACTTCTAGCAAAAAAAATACGAGAAATCCTTTATGACTTTGGGTAAAGCACATTTGCATTGATAGGACACAAAATATATGAATCACAAGAGAAAAGTATTTTATAATTGAAGTTTACCAAAATTTAAACTTTGCTTGTCAGAAATTATCATGGAGAAAATTAAATGACAAGTCAAAATGGGGAGAAAATATTTGAAAAGAACATATGTTAATAATGACTTGGACTCAGCATACCAACAAATCTTACAACTCAATAGTAAGACAACCAAATAGCCCACCAGGCTCCTCTGTCCATGGGAATATCTGCCCTGTGATAATTTTGAGGGATGGGATGGGGAAGGTTTAAGACGGAGGGGACACATTTATGCATATGGCTGATTCATGTTCATGTATGGCAGAAACCATCACAATATTGTAAAGCAATTATCCTCCAATTAAAAATCAAATTAAAAAATAAAAAGTCAAAGGCAGATCATAAAAAATAATACTGGAATGGATTGCCATGCCCTCCTCCAGGGGATCTTCCTGACGCAGGGATCAAACCTGCATCTCTTACATCTCCTGCATTGGTAGGTGGGTCCTTTACCACTAGCACCACCTGGGAAGCAATGTCACAGGAGAGTGCCAGTGAGTCAGAAAGGGACTGCTCTATCAGCCTAGTGTCTGGAGGGACCACGTGGAACAAAGCCACGAGCAATCTAGAGTTGTTCAGTAAGGAAAATGAAAAATAAACCTTTGCTGCCGCTATCCAAGACTTTGTTATACAAAATAACCTTACAAAAGCCAGTGAATATAATTATATTTTGACTTGTATTTGCTGTTCTGTTTCTTGTGAATGTGCATGCTCTTTTTTTAGAGTTTTTCCCCATATAGTTCATTACAAAGCATTAGGTATGGAGCCTTTCCAATTATGATTTGGTAAATTCAACAACAAAATCTTTGCATACAACAAAGAGGGAGAAACAGAACACCAAGTACAAGTCAGAATATATACATATGTGTAACTGACTCACTTTGCTGTATGTCTGAAACTAACACAACATTGTAAATCAACTGTACTCCAATAAAAATGTTAAAACATTAAAAATAATGACATTGGATATCTTTAAAACAGTATACTGCATATTATGTACTATATGCTGCTGCTGCTACGTCGCTTCAGTTGTGTCTGACTTGTGCGACCCCAGAGATGGCAGCCCACCAGGCTCCCCTGTCCCTGGGATTCTCCAGGCAAGAACACTGGAGTGGGTTGCCATTTCCTTCTCCAATGCATGAAAGTGAAAAGTCAAAGTGAAGTTGTTCAGTGGTGTCCGACTCCTAGCAACCCCATGGACTGCAGCCTACCAGGCTCCTCTGTCCATGGGATTTTCCAGGCAAGAGTACTGGAGTGGAGTGCCATTGCCTTCTCCATTATATACTATATAGTATACTGTATACGATAAAAGAGTATATAGTAATAGAAATGTTAGGGAAACTTGCCTTATTCCTGTCTAAGAATTCTTCCAGTGTTTCTCTTGTTAAGGATAAGTCTTATTAAAGACAAATTCATTTAATCTCATTTTTAAAAGTGTTTTCAAAATTAGAAAATGATGTTGAATTTTCAACTGTCTCTTAAACATCTGTGGAGATGTATGATATAATTTCCTTAAATATATCGATATACTGAATAACCCTAATGCTTTTTTAAAATGTGGCACCATTCCTGTATTACTATAATAAACCCAACTTGGTCAGGATTATTATTTTTTAATGTGCTATTTTATCTTGGGGTTTTACATTGATATTTAGGAATACATTATCTCTAACTGAGTTTCTAGGTTTAATTTTCAATGTCATACTCATTTCATAAAAATAATTTGAATATCTTCCTTCTTTCCTCTGTGATATTATTTTTATTTGTAATTTGCTTTTCTCCTTAATTTGTATGTTTTGTGGGAGAATATAAAATCACTGCAGATGGTGATTGCAGCCATGAAATTAAAAGATACTAACTCCTTGGAAGGAAAGTTATGACCAACCTAGATAGCATATTGAAAAGCAGAGACATTACTTTGCCAACAAAGGTCCGTCTAGTCAAGGCTATGGTTTTTCCAGTAGTCATGTATGGATGTGAGAGTTGGACTGTGAAGAAAGCTGAGTGCCAAAGAATTGACGCTTTTGAACTGTGGTGTTGGAGAAGACTCTTGTGAGTCCCTTGGACTGCAAGGAGATCCAACCAGTCCATTCTGAAGGAGATCAGCCCTGGGATTTCTTTGGAAGGACTGATGCTAAAGCTGAAACTCCAGTACTTTGGCCCTCTCATGCGAAGAGTTGACTCATTGGAAAAGACTCTGATGCTGGGAGGGATTAGGGGCAGGAGGAGAAGGGGACGATGGAGGATGAGATGGCTGGATGGCATCACCGACTTGATGGACGTCAGTTTGAATGAACTCTGGGAGTTGGTGATGGACAGGGAGGCCTGGCGTGCTGCGATTCATGGGGTCGCAAAGAGTTGGACACGACTGAGCGACTGAACTAAACTGAACTGATGCATGGAGAAACAAGAACTTGCTAATGGCCACTCTATAATGGAAACTTGGCATTTTTGTCTTATTATAAAACCAGTGCATGCTTATTGAAGAAATCTTACAAAATACAAATGGACACAAAGAAAATATAATAACATAATAATGTTAATAAAACAACAGCTTGTTACCACTTTGAATAATCTTTTATCAAATTATTCAAAAATTTAATAGTTGGGGGGAGCAATGAAGATGAACGAGTAGAAAGACCCTGAGTGCACTTCCTCTCATGAGCACATCAAAATTACAACTATCTGCAGAACAACCATCAACTGAAAAAAAACAAAACTGTAACCTACCAGTGCGGAACCTTCCTGGTTCATTCCAAAGATCTCCCACAACTAAAGACATAAAGAAGGAACCACAATGCGATGGGTACAAGGGCTGGACTTGTGATATAATCAAACCACTGGGACGGGCAAACCAGAAAATTGCAGAATCATTATATTGCAGAGGTTCACCCACAGGAGTGAGGGTCCTGAGCTCCATCCACATCAGGCTCAAGCCCAGGGCTCTGGCTTGGGAAGATGAACTCTCAGAGCATTTGTTTTTGAAGGCTTAATTGCATGAGTTCCACAGGCCTGGGGGAAATAGATATTTACCCTTAAACACTGCACACAAAATTCCACATATACTAGGCCCCAGGGCAAGAGCTGTCATCTGATAGGAGGTTGGGCCAGACCTACCTGCTGGTTTTGCAGGAGAAGTGTGATGAGGCTGTAGCTTATTTGGGGGAGAAAAACACTGGGGCCAGACATACTGAGGAACATTCAACTGTATGAACACTCCTGGCGACCGCCATATTGGCTAGTTAGTGCCAAGACCTGGCCCCACACAACACCTGTAGGCTCCGGTGCTTCCCACTCCAGGCGGCACTGCAGGCATGCAAGGTGTGGCTTCCCCCTGGGTGTCTGGCTTGGGTAAGGAGGGTTTTGCCCAGAAGATTTCTAAGGTTAGGTCACATGTCTTCTGGTCCCTTGGCTTGGGGTGAGAAAGGTCTTCCAGAAGCTCTTTTTCTCTTTGCCTGTTGCAGGCTTTGCATGGCCTGGTCTGGGGTATGTAAGCAGCAGTAAGGATACATGGGGAACGCACCACCATGTTCTTCCTCAAATCTCAAGGTCCCTCTGCAGCCATACTTCTTTACACCTTTCAGAAAAGAAAGATTGAAAATTTTAAAAAATCACAACCAACCTTTATTTTCTTTTACTTCACACATTGCATTTGAACTTGGACAGGGATTCATTTGGATCCCCGAACCTCCTTGTCAAATTAGACCCCAGAAGGTCAAGGGCAGACCAGGTTTAAGTCATCATTAATCTGTTGCAAGAAAGTGAAGGAAGAAACCTTTTTCCCTGAGTAACTAAGGCAGAATTTTTAAGTATGTCTTTAGATGATAAATGATAAGTGAGAATATTTGATCTGGAGGCAAGTGTAATATTTCCTCTAGATTTATATCCACCATTTAGCACAACCAAGTTCAGTTCATGAACACATCTAATGATAAATATCCCTTTTAGGTTAATTTTTCTATATCTAAAATAGTGGCCCAGTGGGAAGTGATGACCAATCCATTCCCCAATGGCGTCAGGTAGGAAAATTACTGAATTCATCATCAATCTCACTCTTTAGTCCTCCAGGGAAGATTATCTTTGTAGAACACTGTAAAGCTAAATAAATTTAAAAGATTATCAAAGAGAGATTATAAATCTAGGTGGAAGTTCTCAATTCTGGGCACCCATTAGAATCACTTGGGGAATTAGAAAAAAAAATAATACTAATGGGTTTGCACTGCCCCGGGTCAATTAAATAAAAATGTTTGAGTGGGACCTGGACATCAGTATTTTTTAAAGCTGTCCAGGTGATTCTAATGTGCAGTCAAGATGGAAAATAACTCACATAGGGAGGTGATGTTTTTCTTGACAAGGGAATTTATATGTTATTACAAATTGCACTTACCATACCAGATAAAACACATTGACTAGATGTGCCGGTTACATGAGACAGGCAGCTCAAAAGGAAGTCCCTTTAAGTTTGTTCCTCCCAACATTGCTAGTGGCTTACTCTGCTACCAGAAAGTGCTCTTAAACCAGGAATAAGAATGGACGATGCTCTAAAAATATCATTCCCCAACAGGTAAAGAAATACTATGATTCTAGAGAGACGGTTGCTCTAAAGTGTAAATCTCTTGTACAGAATTTGTGAGTAACCATCAGGTTTAATTCACTGGATTCCTTAATTCTGGGACCCAAAATATGCTGACTTACCTAACAGAAACTTTACATTTCAAGAAGTACCTGGAAGTGAGCCTACCAGACATAAAGCATTGAAACAGTTGGATGTACTATGAGTGGGCATTCCCTGACCCCCTGCTCCTAGTGGAAAGCTTATCTTGGACCTAGCAAACCAATCTCATTTTGTCTATGGGTCATATTTCTAAGTAAGAGTTTTCATTTTTGAAACTTCAGGGCTCTGAAGCTAGGTATGGTCCAATCATGTGACAGAGCTTTCATAGGAAAAAGCAAGCCTCTGCATTGGTGGAATCTTACAAGGAGACATGACAGGAAGTTTCTGGATGAGATGAATATTACAATTAGGGTAGAGATATTAAGGGTTTCCTTAAGGTTGTTCAGCTGGTAAAGAATTTGCCTACAATGCAGGAGACCCTGGTTCGATTTCTGAGTTGGGAAGATCCCCTGGAGAAGAGATAGGCTACTCACTCCAGGATTCTTGGGCTTCCCTAGTGGCTCAGCTGGTAAAGAATCCACCTGCAATGCAGGAGACCTGGGTTCGATCCCTGGGTTGGGAAGATCTTCCAGGGGAGGTCATGGCAACCCACTCCAGTATTCTTGCCTGGAGAATCCCCATGGACAGAGGAGCCTGGCGGGCTACAGTCCATTGAGGAGTTCACAAAGAGTCAGACATGACTGAGTGACTAAGCGCAGCACACCAGCATAGAGGTATTAAAGGCTGTTTAAAATCACCTTTCAGGGATTTCCCTGGTGGTCCAGTGGTTAAGAATCTGCCTTCCAATGCAGGGGATGCAGGTTCAATCCCTGGTTAGGGAACTAAGATCCCACGTGCCGCAGGGCAACTAAGCCTGCATGCCACAACTAGAGAAGGCTGCACTCTGCAACTACTGAGCCCATGCCCTCTAGGGCCTGTGCATGGCATGTAGAGAAAGGCCAAGTGCTGCAACTCGAGAAGCCGATGTGACAACTCAAGAGAAGCCCCAGCACTGCAAACAGAGAAAGTCTGCATGCTGCAATGATCAGCACAGCCAAAAAATTAATTAGTTAATTAGAATAAAATCACTGTTCAGAGAAGGCAACTTCCATGGGCCATTAACTTACTCTCCCTTGCTGCTGCTACTGCTAAGTCACTTCAGTCATGTCTGACTCTGTGTGACCCCATAGACGGCATCCCACCAGGTTCCCCCGTCCCTGGGATTCTCAAGGCAAGAACACTGGAGTGGGTTGCCATTTCCTTCTCCAGTGCATGAAAGTGAAAAGTGAAAGGGAAGTCGCTCAGTCATGTCCGACTCTTCGCGACCCCATGGACTGCAGCCCAGGCTCCTCCGTCCATGGGATTTGCCAGGCAAGAGTACTGGAGTGGGGTGCCATCACCTTCTCCGTACTCTCCCTTAGGGGCATAGAACAATGATTGGCAAACACCAGCCAAAGCTATCTCCTTTTCCTGAGAGAGGCAAGCCTGTTGACTAACAAAATGGATTTCTTCTCCTTAAGTTTTGATCATGTGTGTTTTCTTGAGTGGTCTATCACGGACTCTGACAAATTAAGAGGGCCTCCACAACTGCTCTCATTTACAAAATTCTACTAAGATTTCAATCTTTTTAAATGCTCCTTAGCAACTACTGGTACAGCTGAGGTACCTGTAACCAATGGCCCTGGTGTCAAGATATTTTTGAGACTATCATGTTTCTTTCAATTTGGGGCTTAAGATTTGGGATTTTCTATTTACAAAGGTCATTTGTCTTGGCTTGAAAAACAGTGGGAAGGTGTGAGAAGGCACAAGATTAGCCAGCCTAGCTTCTAGAAACTGCAGGTCATTTGGAAACCAGCATACACATAAGTAACCCAAATGGTTAAGCCTAGTTGAATATGTAGGTGCAAGCACAAGATTACTTGGAAGTTGTGTCACCCTTAGATTTCAGGGAAGGACTACCAGCTGACTTACTATTCTAGAGATAGCACTGGTTCAGTTAACAAAAGTGTATTAAATGCCTCTGCCTGCTAATATATATAGAAATGGATACAAGATGGTCTTCATCCTTTAGAAATTATGGCTAGTCATTATCTTCCTATTTTCAGCCACACTTGACTGTGAAGAGTGCTTCCAGTTTCAGAAAGTGCTAGAATAAAGTTCAACTTCTGCTCCATAGTTCACCAATGATTACATAACTCACTAAGCTCCTTCATTCTACACTTGAATATAATTACCACTAATTGACTTATCTCTCATTTTACATATTTACTATTAAAGCCTTTCTATATACAGAACCTTACATTCAAATTATAAGAAGATGGCTCACCTCACCAAGTGCATAATCACAGTTGGTGGTTCCTTAAGTCTGAGCAGACAGCTACCCATATTTCCAACATTTATCAGCCACCTCTGACATTCCCGTGTCCAAAAAAATAACCGACTCACTGTTTAAATCTATGATGAGCTACATAACACAGGCAGCATGGAAGGCTTGTTGCATGACTGATGTGGTCTCCAAAAATATCAAGTGAGAGTAAAAAAAAACCAAGGTTCTCAATGTATGTATATATATATACATTCACACACTGGAGAAGGAAATGGCAATCGACTTCAGGACTATTGCCTGGAAAATCCCATGGACAGAGGAGCCTGGTAGGCTACAGTCCACGGGGTTGCAGAGTCGGACACGACTGAGTGACTTCACTATATTCGCTTTATTCACACACACACACATATATAAATAAAATGCTTGAAAACAGTTGGTTCATTTTCACTTAATGATAGTTATATTTCTCTACAATGAAGATACATATTAGATGTAAAAGCAGAAACTGAAGAGACATTCCATTTGGACTTGATAAGTGAATGACTGGTAAAGCAATGTCAGCTGCATGACATTACTACTTTCCATATTGGCTAGCTAAATTATGTGCTCATTAGTTTATTGGGTTAATAAATGAGAGGCTAAAAAATGTGCATGCTCTTACATGTGAAATATTTTCCCAGAGCCAAAGGAAGCCTGACTAATTTGAGTTAGATTTAAATCCAGTCTTTTGTAATGATTAATACCATGAGACAATGAGAGAGTAGTCAGCTTCTAATTCTGACTTGGCTAGTGACTCACCAAGAGGACTTGTGAAATTCTCTGAACCCCCATCTCCTCATCTCTCAAAGGATAAGATGAAGCTTATTCTTGGGGCTCTACCTAGTTCCATGATTCTGTGCCATCAGATAAAGATTCTAAGGGGTTTATATTTATAACTGAATCTTAAGTATAATAAAATTGGTGGGTGTCATTAAGCATAGTCTTGCTAGGATCAAGGTCATTTAGGGACTGAAGTATATCCTAGGCTGAGAAACACTCCAGGGCCAAGACCCATGATATAGCTGCAGTAATTAAATTGCTGAGCTCTCCAAGGAGAATGGGGCTGATGATATACTATCATGAGATATAATAATGTAAATGAAAGTGCTTTGCAAACTATTTGGAACTATATAAATGTCAAGTGTTAGGCAGTATTATCTTCTCCATTTATTGAGGGGCCAACTCATAGAACTGACTTCAACAAGGCCACATAATAAGTCAGGGACAATTTGGAAGAAAATACATTTTTTATTCTGATGTTCCTTCCTTGCCTTCTTCTTACCAATATTTATGGAGCTGCTTCTATATCTAAAGTACCAGTAGAGGAATTAAAGAGATGTCTAGGACACTACTACTATTTTCAACAAGCTTGCAATCCAGTAAATATATACGAAATAACAGCATCTGTTTTTCTTTAATGATTTTATGTAGAAGATTTTTTCCTCACCAGGTTTTAAGTTAGTTGGATACCCTCAAAGACTTTTATTTTCTTTGATCATCTTCACTATGTTCAATGGATTATGGGGGATATTGATCCTAAAAATATTATTTGATGGAAAAAAAATTCAGACAGGATTTAAACCCTCTAAAATGCTAAAGAAATGTAAGTTCTTACCATCTTTTATGTATGCTGATACTTTCTCTAGTACATCTCAAGAATAGATACACAGGATCCCTCAAGAAGATACACGGGATCCAGTAATTTTAGACTGATACTGTAACAATAACAACCCCAAATAATAATGTAAAGAACAACAACCAACATGTGCTAATAATTATTAGGACTAATAATATGCTAGGCACTGTGTTATGCATTTATATTTATCTTATTTATTCTCCACAACAATCCTATTAAGTTGGAACTTTTTTTAATCCACATTTTACAAAGGAACAGACCCAAGGTTTAGAAATGATAAAAGTCATACGGATATTGAGTGGCAGAACTAGACACTGAATCTTGCAGTATAGTTGCCAACATGGAAAGTGGGACACCATTCCTGGGGGCTGAATCTAACTGATTTACTACATTAAAAAATATCTAGAATTTAAATCAGTCTAGACCAGTGGTTCTCAATGAGTAGTAGCCTGTCCCTTCTCCAGGAGATCTTCCTGACCCAGGGATCGAACCCAGGTCTTCTGCATTGCAGGCAGATTCTTTACTGTCTGAGACACCAGGGAAGTCCAACTAACACTATCACACAAAAAATGTCCAGAATTTTAAATCAGTTTGAACTAGTGGTTCTCAATGGAGGGCAATTTTGCCACACAGGGAATATCTGATAGTATCTGGAAACATCTGTGGATATCACAACTTCACAGGTACTACAGAAACCACAGATGCTGCTGAATATCTCTCAAACAGAGGTCACCCGCACGCCCACAACAAAGAATGATCTGGTCCAAAATGTCAACAGAGAAACCCTGATCTAGACCTGTCTTTCCGTACCAGAGCAGTTCTGCGGTGAATTAGGGGCTCTGTTCTAATGGCTCAGGTGGTCCTGGACAATCATGACCTGAAAGGCCAGTACAAGAGCTCAGGTAGGAGTAGAGGCGGCACATGATCCCAGAGCTTCTATGAAAGGCAGTACAGTGAGGGATATTTTTTCCCAGAAGGTAAGAACAGCATTCTCCTTTGTTACATATTACTTTTTGGTGAAACTGGAATTTGTAAAGGTTTGGTTTATAGTTATCTCCCAACTACTCTCCACACCTTTTGTTAATTTAGAACAATGTCCTATTGTTTTTTTAAATACAAAATATACCTGGAGATTATGTTCACTTGCAACTAACACAGTAGTGTAAATAAATTATACCTCAGTTTTAACAATTAAAAAATATACAGCTGAAGTCTTGCCTATGTTTGAGACTCTTTCCATCTAACAGTTATATGGCTTTATCTATGAGTAGCTAAGTAGCTATGGCAATTTTGTGGTACTTACAGTCACATTTCCTGATAATCTCTGGATTTTCAGGGACCATTAGAGATCCTTGTATGAATCTTGGAGTAATGAAAAGTACATTCTAGCAAATATTTTAGGTATTCTGCTATTGCTGCATTGATTTAGAAGCACATTTCTAGATCAATTTTTTTTCCCCTGCAATTTTAACTTGTAATAAAATGAGTCTTAACAAAAGCACCCTTTGCAATCTAAATGCTTAGGTTGAGAACAGCAGGCCAAATTGAGAATTAATTAACATTTTGAAGCCGTAGTGCTACATTGCTTAATCCTAAATTGTACTTCAAATAGGGATTGATTTCTACACTATAGCAAAAAATGCATGATTTCTTCCCATGCTTTGTTTTAATAAAAAACATGGATGGTATATCTTTAGAGAATAAGATTAAGTAATGCAACCATTAAATGTTTTTGATGAGGCCATAATATTATCTAATTACAGAATCCATGTTCTACGAGTCATCTTTAAAACTTTAAGAAAACAATTATTACTGAATAAGGAAGACAGAAAACCAACCAGTACTGAACACATTAGTATAATTTATGTATTCATATAACTGATAATAGACATCTATTTCTAAAAATCCTTAAAGCACAGGTAATAATGGAGCCAGTCAGCAATGTGCCACTTGCAATTAATCACTCTCTTCATATTCACAACATTCAATTTTTCTTGCTATTTGAGAGAGTAGTGATTAACTGATAAAAGTTTAACAAGTGCACTAATAGCAGGTGCTTCTAATTGCAAAGTCTTCAGAATGATCCTCCCCAAACCTACTTTATGCTAATTTGTACAGCATTAGTCATAACACTTTATGATTTTACTTTTAAAACAACTTTTCTTTTAGTCACCCTAATTTAATTAAGAATTTTAACTAGTTGCATGTATCAAGAACACCAATGAATTTTAAATCTGTGAGTTTGATTACCATAAGAGATTAACAAGAAGACTCATAAAAATGCACGGCTGCCAATTAGAAGCACCAACACTGTGTAAATTAGAATTTGTTAATTGGCTTAGCAAAATGTAAATTCAATTTTTTGAAATTTTATGAACTGAAAAATTGATTATATTTTTTGTGAGCCTCAAGGAAGATCTTATTAGTAATGATATTTGTTTCAGCAGTTCCTGAGATTATACTTATATTTTAGCCACAAAGATTTCTATTTCATTTATTTCAAAAATATCTGATTATAGAATTCATTTTTCATCCACACGTTTGCCCCTCACCATCTACATACACTATTAAATGAATATTTAAGTACACATTTTTCTTTCATCTGTCTTTCCTCTTAGCAAGACATAAAATATGCATACTAGGTAAAGTTTGTTATTTTGTACTTTAATATTAAAGTACAAGTAATTAATTTAGTTTCCTTAAATGCTATGTGTTTATGACAAAACCTACAGATGCTTTTACAAAGATGAATATTGAAACAGCATTTCAGGTATGCAGATTAATACTGTTTGCCTCTAGGAAGGAGACCCAGCAATCTTGCATTTTATAAAAGGAGCAGAAACTGTACTTCAGTATGCACTGTGGAATGGCAAGGTCTCTTCGCAATGTAAGATTAAAATCCATTCTCAGTGAGGCATAGACATAGCACTAACCTCCTGTCAGTTACTGCCCTGCTGAACCGCAGTCAAGAAACAGGCAGAACTGAGGACAGGCCTGAAATATTCTTAAGGCTGAGTCTACATACTGTGAGGAGCTGGGGAAACGCTGCACTGGATTGTTCTGTGAATTCAGCACTCCCATTTTCCAGATAATAATCACAAACACCCTCACTCAGCCCCTTAGCTACTCCTATCCCTCCCAGAACTGTTTTTTGAAAATCACAATGCTTGGTAATCTCTCCAGAAGGCTCCAAATTCAGCAGATAATTATTTCACTGTTCAAAACCTCTTGCATTAATACATCATCCTAAATTAGTGTAATGAGGTTATTCTATCCATGATTAGCTCCCGAAAGGGATAAAACACAGGATGAGACCAGAGGGAAAAGGAATCACGAACTTAGTGCCCTCCCTTTGATCACTGTGGGTGGGAAAGGGACATGCCTCACGCCTGTGGTTCCTCATCATCTTGAAGAAGCAACTGGTTCGATGCAGGATACAGGATGCTTGGGGCTGGTGCACTGGGATGACCCAGAGGGATGATATGGGGAGGGAGGTGGGAGTGGGGTTCAGGATAGGGAACACGTGTACTCCCGTGGTGGATTCATGTTGATGTATGGTTAAACCAATACAATATTGTAAAGTAATTAGCCTCCAATTACAATAAATAAATTTATATTAAAAAAAAAAGAAGAAGCAACTGGGACCCAGATGGCCAGATAAGGGACCCAAGTAGCAGAAGGCAGGCCTTGGATCTGGAAGGTCTCCTGCAGGAACTCAGGGTTAAAAGAGATATAGTCACTAGAAATCAGCTGGATCATAGGGAGCAGGACAGGCTCTAACTGCCAAGAAACAGGGTGGCTTGGCTTTTTCACCCTGATCCCTTCCTCTTTGTTACAATTACTCTTCCCCAACATGATCTTCATGTTATACCAGTTTAAATTAAAAAAAAAAGCAGAAAATAATCTCAATTTCCAAAAACCAATGATTGTTTAATAAAGTTAGGGGAATATTATGCCACTATGAAAATAATAGTGAAGATATATATATATATATATATATATATATACACACACATATGTGTATACATATATATATATATATACACACACATGGAAATATGTTTTTCCATGTGTGTATATATATATACATGGAAATATGTTCACCACTTCTTAATTCATTGGTTTACCAAATATTGTTGCATGCTTGTTATATGTCAGGCTCTGATCTGTTTCAGCAGTGTATAAAACAGTGAGAGATTCAGAAAATTAAAAATGAAAACCAAATACATAATGTAATTTCAGGGATGATACTTGCTATGAAGAAATAGAAAGCAGGGTAACAAAGCAGGGGAGTATGTGGTAAAGACATTTGAATAGATAAAGGGAGAAGACCATTCCTAGAAGAAGGAAAAGTCAGCGTGAAAGCTCAGAACTGGGAGTAAGGCCAGACACAGGGAAGGAAAGAAAGCTCCAGGCTGAAAAGGAAACAAACAAGCAGTGGGGCACAGGGCAGAGAAAGAGGCGCATCGCTGGCAGCAGGTTGGAGATGCTCCAGCATCCTCAGTAGGCTTTCCCAGGAGGGTGCCGAGAAAGGAACTGTCACCTCCCCTGAGCCGGTGGTGGTTCTGGTGTAAGAAGGTATCTTCTATCCAGGGTGCTCTACACATGTTGGTTACCAGGGGTGTCAAATGCATCGTCTCCTACCCAGTGGAAAGAGTGCAAGTACATCTGCACCCTATGTTCAACTAAAAATAAAACACTATTGGGACTTCCCTGGCAGTCCAGTGTTAAGAACTTCTCCTTCCCCACAGTGGATAAGACTCCACTCACCAATGCAGGGGACATGGGTTTGATCCTTGATCTGGGAAGACTCCACATGGTGCAGAGCAACTGACCCCGTGCACCACGACTACTGATCCCACGGGCTGCAGCTACTGAAGCCCATGTGCCTACAGCCTGTACTCTGCAACAAGAGAAGCAATTGTGATGAGAAGCTCACATACTGCAAAGAATAGTAGCCCCCACTCTCTGTAACTGGAGAAAGCCCATGCAAAAGCAAGAAGACTCAGTGCAACCATAAATAAGTAAATAGACCTCTGGATGTCCACGCTAAAAAAAAATGACTTCGTCTTTCAACGCACGCCATGCAGTTTCCATCCCTGGTTGTGGAGCTAATCCCACATGCTTCACAGCCATAAAACCAAAAACATAAAACAGGAGCAATATTTTAACAAAGTCATAAAGACTTGAGAATGGTTGGGAAGATTCTCTGGAGAAGGAAATGGCAACCCATTTTAGTATTCTTGCCTGGAGAATCTCATGAACAGAGGACCTTGGCAGGCTACAGTCCATGGCATTGCAAGAGTCAGACATGACTTAGCGACGAAACCACCACCACCACATTGAAAAAAAAAATTTTTTTTAATTAAAAAAAATTATCAACCATTATGTAGGCCAGACAGATACATCTGTGGGCTTTATGAGGCCTTTGGGCTGGAAGTATTTTTAACCCCCTTTTAAGCCTGGAGTAGACATTCCAGGACTGACTGTGCTGGATAAACTAAGACAATGTGCACTGCAGTCTAAGAAAACTCTCTGAGCAGGAGACTCTCCCTGGGAGCACCCAAAACTTTCTCATCCATTGCCCTTTTCCCTCTTTTCCAGATGAACCCGAGGACACTTCTCTAGTAACAAAAGCCCTCTGTAAGTTTCACCCCTTGGAAGCTCCCCTCGTAATGTGGTACTGATTACCTTTATGGTCTGCTACTAGTCAATTCAGGGACTATAACTCTTGACGCCCCAATTTAGTTCTTTTATGGGAGTCCTGGGCAAAACCATACCACTAGAAGCCACAATTTCTTAGGCTGTTAATAAAGAGAATAGTATTTATCTTTCCTGCATGGAGGGGTGATCGTTGATTAATAAATGCTGAAATGGTGTTTTGAAGGTGACAAGTGTCAGCTATTATAGTGACTATTATTAGCTGATCCTACAATCCAGAATTAGAATGAATGCCAGCTTGCAGCGTGATTTCTACATGTTTTGGATGTACATTCTATCCACTGGAGGAATTTAATTTAAGCCCAGTGTCATTAATTAATATGTATAAAGCATGTTGCCTCAACTGCTCTAAGTACCAAGTGCAGTTGTAACAAACACCAAAGCTTTAGTTTGAACCTTGTAGTAATACTGCGTTCTGATTTGCTTCATTTACATCACAGATCAAGTACTCAGGGGCTCATTTCTATATTCTGTGCAGTGCCCAGCAGCCTGCTGGCATATCATAACTGTCCAATAAAAGCAGTAATAAAGTTGTAATCTTCTTTTCTCTTGATTTGCCTTCATGTATTTTTTTAAAAAGTAGATTAGACAGCAAGAAAGATATTCTCTTATTTGTGGCAAAAGATGACTCAAAATCTTTGCCAATGGGAATATGGAATCTTTTTTTCTCCTGTATACCAATCAGGAAAATGAAAATTATTTACTCTGGGATGTCTTGTTGTATCCCTCTTAAATCATGTATAGTCCACTAATGGACATTTATAGTCCATTCCTCCTTTGAATAATGGAGGACCTAGGAGGGCCCCTGATTTAATTTTGTCTCCTGTGTTTCTTTAGTATCTTTGTGCTTTCTTGCATTTAGGGGAATAGCACAGAAGAGAGAGTTAAGAATGATTTTTTTTTTTTAAAGAAAGCTATTAAAAGCTTTTACAAGGGACTCGAGCTTTAATAAAACATCTCTGTATGCAGAAAGGCCAAATCTCCAGGGATTTGGGAAAAGGCAACCTCAAAGTTAAACATTTGAAGAGCAAACTAAATTCATGACTTTAATATCACTTCCTTTCTTCTCTCACCCTTATCTTCCCTGTAAGATACAGCATTAGGTCAGCATATTCTTTAATCCAAAATCTCTATGAGATAGCAGTATCAGTTTATAAGAGCACATACTTGTTGGACATTTTAGTTTATAAAATTCTATATTACATACCTATTAGATTTCTACTGCTTTCATAACAAATGACCATAAATTTAGCAGCTTAAAACAACTACTTATTATTTCACAGTTCTCTAGGTCAAAAATAGAGGCACAGTTTGGAGACTTCCCTGGTGTTTCCAGGGAGCTAAGACTCTGTACTCTTAATGCAGGGATCCTGGGTTCAATCCCTGGTCAGAGATCCCAATGCTGCATCAAAGAGTTGGCATGCTGCAACAAAATGATCTTGCATGCCACAGTGAAGATCAAAGATCACATGAGCTACAACTAAGATGATGCAGCCAAATAAATAAATATTAAATATATATAGGCAAAGGTTGGATAAGCTGGTTCTCTGCATCAAGTTTCACAAGACGGAAATTAAGATACCTGTGGCCCTCTCTTGAGGCTCTGGCAACATATTCACTTCCAAGCTCATTCATGTTGCTGGCAGAATTCAGTTCCATGTGGTTGTAGGACTGTGGTACCTGCTTCCCTGGAGCTGTTGACTGGGGATTGTTCTCTAGTTTCACAGATACCCACATTCCTTCACTGATGGCTTCCTTTCTCCATCTGCAAAGCCAGAAATGGTAGATAAGGTCATTTCAAGCTTTAAATGTTTCTGATTTCCCCTTCTGTCTCATCACTCATCTGCTTCCCACCTGAGAAAAGTCTCCTCTTTTAAGGGCTCATGTGATTAGACTGGGCATAGCTGGATAATCAGAATTTCACCATATCAAGGTCTGTAATCAAAATTATATCTCAGAAATCTTTTTGAACATGTTATGACCAACCTAGACAGCATATGAAAAAGCAGAGACATTACATTGCCAACAAACGTCCATTTAGCCATAGTTATGGTTTTTCCAGGGATCATGTATGGATGTGAGCATTGGACTATAAAGAAAGCTGAGCGCCAAAGAGATGCTTTTGAACTGTAGTGTTGGAGAAGACTCTTGAGAGTCCCTTGGACTGCAAGGAGATCCAACCAGTCCATCCTAAAGGAAATCAGTCCTGGGTGTTCATTGGAAGGACTGATGTTGAAGCTGAAACTCCAATACTTTGGCCACCTGATGCGAAGAGCTGACTCATTTGAAAAGACCTTGATGCTGGGAAAGATTGAAGGCAGGAGGAGAAGGGGATGACAGAGGATGAGATGGTTGGATGGCATCACCGACTTGATGGACATGGGTTTGGGTAAGCTCTGGAAGTTGGTGATGGACAGGGAGGCCTGATGTGCTGCGGTTCATGGGGTCGCAAAGAGTCGGACGCGACTGAGCGACTGAACTAAACTGAACTGAACATATTCATGGGCCTTCCCTGATGATCCAGTGACTAAGATTCTGTCCTCCCACTGCAGGGGGCCCAGGTTCAATCTCTGGTCAGAGAACTAGATCCCACATGCTGCAACTGAGTTTGCATGCTGCAACTATGTCTGGTGCAGCCAAATAAATAAAGAAATATTTGAGAAAAACATAACATATTGGCAGACTCCAGGGATCAAGGCATGGTCATCTTTGGGTATAGGACATTTTTCTGCTTATTATTTCATAGAATTATCATACTAGGCAAGGAGAACACTATTATCCCAGCTTTACAGATGAAGAAATACAGGATCTCAGTGTGTGAGTGGTTTAATCTAGGTCACAGAGCAAGTAATCAACAGCATCCAAGAGTAATGACTAAATGACCTTCTGTTATTTCCAGTTATTCTTTGATTTTAATAAACATTTAAAGGGGGCTTATTAAGCATCAGGTTTTGTACTAATCCTGTAAATTAAGGGATAAAACTTGAAAATTCTGCATTCAAGAGGTTCACAATCTTGCAGACTAACTGACAAATATATGAGCAATTTTAATACAGTTTGTAAAGGCTATGGTTTTTAATACAGTAGTCAAGGCTATGGTTTTTCCGGTAGTCATGTATGGATGTGAGAGTTGGACTATGAAGAAGGCTGAGCACTGAAGAATTGATGCTTTTGAACTGTGGTGCTGGAGAAGACTCTTGAGAGTTGCTTGAACTGCAAGGAGATCCAACCGGTCCATTCTGAAGGAGATCAGCCCTGGGATTTCTTTGGAGGGAATGATGCTAAAGCTGAAACTCCAGTACTTTGGCCACCTCATGCGAAGAGTTGACTCATTGGAAAAGACTCTGATGCTGGGAGGGATTGGGGGCAGGAGAAGAAGGGGACGACCGAGGATGAGATGGCTGGATGGCATCACTGACTCTATGGACGTGAGTCTGAGTGAACTCTGGGAGTTGGTGATGGACAGGGAGGCCTGGCGTGCTGTGATTCATGGGGTCACAGAGAGTCAGACATGACTGGTGACTGAACTGAACTGAACTGAAAGGCTTGATAAAGAACACAGAGAAAGCACAATCTCCGAGAGGGAAATGAGTGGGCATTAGGAAAGACTTCCTGAATAGTTGATCCTTGAAAAGGCCTTTCAAGAACAAGTAAGAGATCACCAAGTAGATATCCAGGGTTTAGTAGGAAAAGCAGGTCTAAAGTCTTTGTGGCAAGAAAAGCTAGGGTTCCTTCAAGAACCTGAAAAAGGGATGTAGGGCTTGAGTGGAGAAGAATGAACAGAGAAGCTGTAAGGGTGGATAGTACTGCATTGTGAGAAACTTTAAAAAGATACTTCTCACCATGGTAAGGAACAATTGAAGCACTTGATCCAGGTGTGACCTAATCTAATGTACATTTTAGAAAGGTATAAAATGAGGAGATTCAATTAAATGGATGCTAAGATAGTGAAACAACAGTGACCATCATGTTCAAAGTACTTGTTAATATTCTGAGGTTGCAAAAACATAAATTATACATTTTTTCTTACATTTTCCTCCTTTTGTTGGAACTCTTTTGGTTGCAAAGAGCAGAAAACAAATTCAAACTCATTTTGGCCAAAGGAGAATCTATTGATAATGGGAATGGTATAGTTTCAGACCAAGCTGGATGCAGGAGCTCAAATGATATCATTAAGGGTCTATCTCCCTCTCTTACTTCTGACCTTCTCTTTTTGAAATCATTTCATAGAGTTTTCCTTCATATTGCACCAAAGATAGCCAGTAGCAACTCTACAAGAAATGGGCTTTACTAGTATAATCCCAGAGAAAGGATCATGTCTTGTCTCCCAGCATCCTTATGAATCTGGAAACGGATTTGGCTTTCCCATGCCTATTCATGGACCACTCTATTCACGAGGATAGGGTCCTCAACAACTTACCTGAGTTATATACATCCACCTCTGTGGTAGGAAAAGTGGAGCCATCTTCATGTGTTGGAGTTGGGGTATTTTTTGAAATGGGAAAATGATAGATCTTCTAAAATAAAGAATGATAGGTAAATATATCAGATCTCCATTGCATCAGTGCTTGCCAATCACCTGAGGATCTTGTTAAAATGTAGACTCTGGCATCATGGACTCGATGGACGCAAGTCTGAGTGAACTCCGGGAGTTGGTGATGAACAGGGAGGCCTGGCGTGCTATGATTCATGGGGTCGCAAAAAGTTGGACACGACTGAGCGACTGAACTGAACTGATTCAGTAATATGAGGGTAAGTTCTGAAATTCTGCAATTTGACCTAAGACATATTAGTATGCTTTTTGTTACCCAAACATTTTGGACCAGAGATAGTTCAATATTCACTTACATAACAAATTGCTGGCCACAGGTGTTAGTTTCTGCAAAATTCCCCTGGTCAATAACGTATTAATAAACTCCTGGTGCTGCTGCTTTGTGGACCACTTTAAGTAGCAAAGCACTATACTACCTGTTAAGGGAGTCAAGGTAAGCATGTGGAAAGATAACCGTAATAATAAAAGTGCATGAGGTAATTAAGGCAATGACAAAAGACATGGGAAAAGGGAAAGTCACAAATTTTAAAGGCCATAGGTACCTTAGAATTTCAAAGAAGAGAGAATTTCCTTAAGGAATTTTCAGCTCACTTCAGTTCAGCCGCTCAGTCATGTTCAACTCTTTGTCATCCAATGGACTGTAGCACACCAAGCTTCCCTGTTCATCACCAAGTGCCAGGACCTACTCAAACTCATGTCCATCGCATTGGTGATGCCAGCCAACCATCTCATCCTTGGTCGTCCCCTTCTCCTCCTGCATATATGAGGTTATTGATATTTCTCCCAGCAATCTTGATTCCAGCTTATGCTTCATCCAGCCTGGCTTTTCTCATGATGTACTCTGCATATAAGTTAAATAAGCAGGGTGAAAATATACAGCTTTGATGTATTCCTTTCCCTATTTGGAACCAGTCTGTTGATCCATGTCCAGTTCTAACTGCTGCTTCTTGACCTACATACAGATTTCTCAGGAGGCAGGTCAAGTGATCTAGTATTCCCATCTCTTAAAGAATTTTCTACAGTTTATTGTGATCCACACAAAGACTTGGCATAGTCAATAAAGGAAAAGTACAAATTTTTGTAGAACTCCCTTGCTTTTTCTATGATCCAGGGGATGTTGGCAATTTGATCTCTGGTTCCTCTGCCTTTTCATATCCAGCTTGAACACCTGGGAGTTCATGGTTCATGTACTATTGAAGCCTGGCTTGGAGAATTTTGAGCATTATGTTGCTAGCTTGTGAGATGAGTCCAATTGTGTGGAAGTTTAGCAGTTTTCAAACTATGGTCTGCAGTTTGACCTGGGACCTTTTTAAGAGGTCCATAAGGTCAAATTGTTTTAATGAGAATCCTGAGACATTACTTGACTTTTTCTTATTAGTATATGTAGTAATCATACAAGAGTAATGATTAATCAAACAGATGGCACCTTGGCATGAATCAAGGGAGAGGCATCAAATTGTACAGTGGTCACAGTATTTATCATGACTGTGTTCTCATGGAAAACAAATGCCATTTTCACTTAAGAATGACTTTGGTGAAGCAGTAAAAGCTATTAATTTTATGAAGACCCTGGATTTTATTCAGTCTTTTTAATATTTTTGTGACAAAATGGGAATTCAGTTCAGTTCAGTTGCTCAGTCATGTCTGACTCTTTGCGACCCCATGAATCACAGCATGCCAGGCCTCCCTGTCCATCACCAACTCACGGAGTTCACTCAGACTCATGTCCATGGAGTCAGTGATGCCATCCAGCCATCTTATCCTCGGTCGTCCCCTTCTTCTCCTGCCCCCAATCCCTCCCAGCATCAGAGTCTTTTCCAATGAGTCAACTCTTCGGATGAGGTAGCCAAAGTACTGGAGTTTCAGCTTTAGCATCATTCCCTCCAAAGAAATCCCAGGCCTGATATCCTTCAGAATGGACTGGTTGGATCTCCTTGTAGTCCAAGGGACTCTCAAGAGTCTTCTCCAACACCACAGTTCAAAAGCATCAATTCTTTGGCACTCAGCCTTCTTCATAGTCCAACTCTCACATCCATACATGACTACTGGAAAAACCATAGCCTTGACTAGATGGACCTTAGTTGGCAAAGTAATGTCTCTGCTTTTGAATATACTATCTAGGTTGGTCATAACTTTTCTTCCAAGGAGTAAGAATCTTTTAATTTCATGGCTGCAATCACCATCTGCAGTGATTTTGGAGCCCAAAAAAATAAAGTCTGACACTGTTTTCACTGTTTCCCCATCTATTTCCCATGAAGTGATGGGACTGGATGCCATGATCTTCGTTTTCTGAATGTTGAGCTTTAGGTCAACTTTTTCACTCTCCACTTTCACTTTCATCAAGAGGCTTTTTAGTTCCTCTTCACTTTCTGCCATAACAGTGGTGTCATCTGCATATCTGAGGTTATTGATATTTCTCCTGGCAATCTTGCTTCCAGCTTGTGTTTCTTCCAGTGCAGTGTTTCTCATGATGTACTCTGCATAGAAGTTAAATAACAGGGTGACAATATACAGCCTTGACGTACTCCTTTTCCTATTTGGAACCAGTCTGTTGTTCCATGTCCAGTTCTAACTGTTGCTTCCTGACCTGCATACAGGTTTCTCAAGAGGCAGGTCAGGTGGTCTGGTATCTCTTTCAGAATATTCCACAGTTTATTGTGATCCACACAGGCAAAGGCTTTGGCATAGTCAATAAAGCAGAAATAGATGTTTTTTTTGAACTCTCTTGCTTTTTCCATGATCCAGCGGATGTTGGCAATGTGACCTCTGGCTCCTCCGCCTTTTCTGAAACCAGCTTGAATTACACATAGAATAATTCTGCTGCTTCCCAAATAGAATGGTGTCAGGAAGAAAAGCATTTGTATGATTGTTTGAGCTACAAGCTGAAGTAACCACATTTTTTTCATTGAAAACATTTCTTACTCGAAAGAGTGACTAGCAGTCAAGCTACAGTTATTCTAGGTGGGTATTTGTACATCATGAAAGTGAACATGTGGGCCTACTGCTTCAAGAAAACAAATGATAGCATTCATTTTTTTAATAATGAAATTTGAGCTCTCAAGCAAAAATTAGAACTTTTGGAAATGTTTCTCAGTCACTATGAGCTTTATAGCATCTCAATTTTTAAAGGCTTTTCTGGTAAAATTGAAGGTATATTAATAAATGGAATTTTTGACATTGCTGTGTCATCATTTCGATGGTTTACATAATTTAGCAAGTCAAATTTTCCAGATGGCCAATGCATAATGTTACAAAACTATGAATGGGTAAAAAACCCAATGAAAGTGCAAGACAGACTTATAGATTTAACCATAACATGTATAAATATATCACTGATACAGTTTCAGATCCTATATTGTAATAAACCTGTAATAAACTACCACTTGTTAGGTTTGAGTGTAGTATCAAAGAAGAATACGCAGAAATTAAAAAAAATGCTATTAAAATATTCTTCGCATTTCAAAATATATAGTATATCTGTGAAGGCCAGATTGTTTTCTTATACTTTAACCAAACATATATTGTAGCAGATTGAATGCAGTAGGTGACATGAAAACTCAGCCATATTCTCTGAAGTCAGACATTAGAGGTATTTGTAAAAATGTGAAATAAAGTCACTCTTGTCACTAATGATTTTATTTATGGCTTTGGAAAATATTTTTTTTCATAAAAGCATGTCATGTATTTTAGCATGCATTTGATTTAATGTTATTTTAATGGCATTAAAATAGAACTTACAAAATTTTTCCATTTCATATGTTCCAATTCTATAAATATTTATTGATATAATCCACATAAACACAAGTTCTTAATAGTTTTTAAGAGTGTAAATTGGTTCTGAGATTGAAAGGTTTGAGAATTATTAGGCAAGGTTTATTAGAAAAACTTGAGATTGCTAGGTTTTTACTGCCATTTAATTATGAATATATTATAATAGAGAAAAAATGAGTCCTTATTTTAGAATGAGCTTCTGTATCATCTAGTTGGATGGAAGCCTAGATATGGTGTTTGGAATAGAATCTGTTTCTAGAGTTGTTCAGACAAAAAATAAAACAACCTCTCCCAAACACCCTTAAGTAGCAATACATATAGTTGGTCTTATTTGAATGCCACTGACTAGAACGTTGCATTAATGTTTGTGCCTTTGTTTAATATGTGATTCTTCAAAATAAAATTTAGAGATCAAGTCTCTCACTTTTCTGAAATAAATGCTATTTGGCAGGGCTTCCATTTGTCCTAGTTTTTCTATTGCTTTTTGGGATGTCAAAATACCCTTAAATAGTTCTGGAGTTAGAAGCTTCTCTCTCTCTCTCTGGCACTTTGCCTTCCTTTCTAATGTTACTAAAGGTTGGATCACTAGAAAGTTGACTGATATATATATTCTACCCATGGCTATTCACCTCAAGATGAGATTATGAAACTCCTTACATAAATAGGCATATTGCTCCTCTGAAAATAAAGCTTTAGAAAAATAAAACTTTAGGGCTCTGCACAACAAGGTTTGTCCACTTATTATATCCAAGTATTTGTCTTGATGTTTCACAAATGCTGACCCGTGTAAGTCTTGTAATGATCATATGATGGGCCAATGAAATTGAAGAACATAGAGGTTAAGCTACTTGTTCAAGGTCACACAGCTCTTGCATGTTAGACAGTCCAGACAATCTGACTCCAGAGATGTGTCATTAACCAGGACAGTATGCTGAAATATTGCTAAGGAGATAATTTTAAAAATAATATTTCAATTGAACCGTTACTTAATTTTGGTGGACAATCTTAGTTAGAATTTACTTGAGCTTTGAACAAATACTCTTATCCTTATAAAACTTCTGAGAAAAGATTCTGGAAAGACTAAGATACAGGGGATAGAAACTGCAGTGATTTTGAGCTGGCAGAAATCTAGTTGTTCACTCAGTAGTGTCTGACTCTTAGCAACTCCATGTACTGCTGCATGCCAGGCTTCCCTGTCCTTCACTACCCCAAGAGTTTGCTCAAACTCATGTCCACTGAGTCAGTGATGGCATCCAACCATCTCATCCTCTGTTGCCCACTTCTCCTCCTTCCTTCAATTTTTCCCAGAATCAAGGTCTTTTCTAATGAGTCAGCTCTTCACATCTGGTGGCCAAAGTATTGCAGCTTCAGTTTCAGTCCTTCCAATACATTTTCAGGGTTGATTTCCTTTAGGATTGTCTGGTTTGATCTCTTTGCAGTACAGGGAATTTTCAAGAGTCTTCTCCAGCACCACAATTTGAAAGCATCTATTCTTCAGCACTCAGCCTTCTAATGGTCCAACTCTCACATTCATACATGACTACTGGAAAAATCATAGCTTTGATTATACAGACCTTTGTCAGCAAAGTGATGTCTCTGCTTTTTAATACTCTGTCTAGGTTTGTCAAAGCTTTTCTTCCAAGAAATCTGGTAATGCCCCTCAAATTCTGCCAACAAAAAACCCACCAATAGCAGGAGTATGAGAACCCTGGTTCCTGGTCCTAGTGACAAATGTCTGAAATTCCATGCTTTATCATGTCAAGGTTCTTGAATTTTACAAACTATAAACTATATTTTAATACAGAAACTGTATTTCAAATTACTCCTCATTGAAAAAAAAAATGATGCTCCAAGAAGACCCAGTCACTGAAGTTCTTTGTGTCTTGAAATGGTTCCTACCACACTGTCCCAATCCTAGAGAAGCCTGGCTCCAGAGAATACTTTTGGAAGGCTCTGGAGGATTATCTCCTTTTTGTACCTCTTCTTCCTGCACTTTTACCTAGGGACCCTATACAGGTACAATCTTGGTTACACAGCTCTAAAATAATATGACAGTAAGAGGGTTGGGGTGGGGAAAAACTCTGTAAGTGTGATAGATATGGCCAAGCGATTGAACAGTCTCTCTTTCATTGATGCTTTTAATTTAAGCCCATAGTTGCACTCAAATGTCTAAAGGGACAAAGCAGGCGGCAAGAAAGAGTGAACTAGGCCAGGTAGGAAATTCTTGGAATGCAGGCCCGTGTACTAGTGAATATGGGTTGCACTACACACCTCCAGTCCAGTAAGAATGGGTCCAGATTTGCCAGGTATTCTGATTTTTTTTTAAAATTAGAGACATAAGGGTTTCTATTATTATCTAAAACGCATATACACCTGTGCTGGATTCATGTCAATGTATGGCAAAACCTATACAGTGTTGTAAAGTAAAATAAAGTTAAAATTAAAAAAATTAAAATTTAAAAAAATAAATAAATAAATAAACCTAAAAAAATAAAATAAACTATTCAAAATTTTTTTATTGGGGCATAGTTGCTTTACAATGTTATGTTAGTTTCTACTGTACAGCAAAGTGAATTAGCTGTATGTACACATATATACTTTCTTTGGATTTCCTTCCCCTTTAGGTCACCACAGAGCAATAAGTAGAGATCCCTGTGCTATACAGTAGGTTCTCGTTAGTTATCTGTTTCATACACAGGATCAACAGTGTATATATGTCAATCCCAATCCCCCAGTTTAATTTTAGTAATTTTATTTATAAAATGTGTGGCCAGCCAAAAGAGTTTCAGACCTTTGGCTTATGCTGTACATTCTTCCTGGAAACCCCATGAATATGCAACATCTACGCTGCTTATGGATTTGTTTATGTCTTTAGTTGGTAGACGGACACTCCCTGGCTTTGTGTGTCTCACGCAAAGTTTGCCAAGAGAAATTTTTGTCCTCTGACCATCTTCAAGTTGTTGTTTTTGCCTACTTACAAGTCCCAAGAGGGAGAATTAAGATGACTCTTCTTAAACAGGATAAAAAATGACCTCTTTATCACTTTTATGGTATTATCCTCCGAGGATCACACAGTTTCTTCGCTCTTTCTTCAGTGTACAAGGGGAACAGCTGTTTCCCATCGTTGGAAAAAAACCTTTTTTTGTATTCTGAAATAGTTACTAAGACTCACCTTGCTCACATCTTCCCTCTCTTCAGACCAAATAACCCCTCATCCTTCAGTATTTCTTCAAGGACTTCTTTTCTTCTTAAATTTTAATTATTTTCATTAGCGACCTCTTGGACCCTCTCCAAGTTTCCCACATCTTGCTTAGAATGTGGTCACAGTGGAATGACTTGTCCTTGTGAAAGCTCAGCCAAAACTAAATATAGCCAGAAGATTATTTGCAGTTACTGCATGTTATGTCTCTGTGTGACTGTCAAATGGCACTGCAATTCTGACTGATACGTTAACCTGCAATCTGCCCCAAGCCCCATGTCATTTCCATTGTTTTTCTGTGTAGCCAGTTTTTTGCCTTATTCTCATGACATATTTTGTGATTTTTACTGCCTTACAGTTAATAGTAGTAGTAGTATGGTATGCATGCCTGCATGCTTAGTCACTAAGTTATGTCTTACTCTCTGCAATCCTATGGATTGTAGCCCACTAGGCTCCTCTGTCCATGGGATTTCCCAGGAAAAAACACTGGAGTGGGCTGCCATTTTCTTCTCCAGGAGATCTTCCCAACCCAGGGATCGAACCTGTGTCTCCTGCATTGTAGGTGGATTCTTTACCACTGAGCCACCAGGGAAACCCCTTAGGGTTGACCTTATGTAATTTTCTTTCTGTTTACTTTTTCTCTGTACCCGGAGTGCTGGGACTTTAACCCAATACCTACGCAGTGTCCAGTACAAAACAGGTGGTGAAGATCTGTTTACTGATGAAATAACTCAAACATGATTTAGGCAATATGTCCCATCAAAAAAATTTTATTGAATCTAGTAGAAGTTTCTGGTACCTTTTTCCACACTTGACTAAAGATTTGGATTCTCTTTAGAGAAAGATCTGTAACTAAGTCTTGGCTCTTGTTTCTTAATAGCGATTTGATTTGCCTAAGTTATTTAAATTCTTTAAGCCTTTGTGTCTAACCTATAAAATATGCATAACAGTATCTATCTTTAAAGTTATTGTGACATTTATAAGAGACATCGAATGTAAAATATTGGGAAGTGTTCTTGGTATATCCCCTCTCAAAATGCTAGATTAAAAAAAATATACTATCCAAACCAGGCATGCACGTGTGCTCAGATGTGTCCGACTCTCCGACCCCATGGACTGTAGCTTGTCAGGCTCCTCTGACCATAGAATTTCCCAGGCAAGAATACTTGAGTGGGTTGTCATTTGTTTCTCCAGGGGATCTTCCTGATCCAAGGATTGAACCTGTGTCTCCTGCATTGGCAGGCAGATTCTTTACCACTGGTGTCAACTATCCAAGACAGAGCTTTATATCTGAATTAATTAAGGAGGAAGATATTATTGCATCTCAAATTTTCCCTTCTGAAAGGCCTTATGCTGGAAGTTGTTTCCAGACTTTAAGAATTCTTGTTCCTGGCATTCTGTCTTGATACTTCAATTTCTCATTTTTCTGCTCAAATTAAACACACAGGGTAAATGTTTAGTCCTGGTAAAATACTCGGTATACAATATTAGCATCTCAAAATCATCAGTAAGTCTTAGTTTCACCTTTTCCTGTATCTCCATGAGCTAAAAATCTAACTGGAAAGTATAGTCCATTGATGCAAAAAAGAAATGTATAGCTGCTATTGAAATAGTTTAAAGAAAAATAAGATATTTGAGCATTCAAAGAAGAGGTCTGGACCCCAGTACGAGGAAAGAAGAAGGTCTTACCCAGACTGTGCTCCAAAGAAAGTGCTGGGTAAGAGTCTCTCGTCTGATGGCGGTGCTGGTGGTGGTGATGATGATAGAGTCGTGGACAAGTTCCCATATCACAGAAAACAGGATGTAGCCACTAGAGAAAAAACAGCATGTTAAGTACCCCAGTGAGTATTAGATTATTGCAAATCTTTAGGAATGCCGGGAAAAGTAAGAGGAAATGACAGTTCAGAAGTGATTCACAGCAAGATGAACATAACAAACTGGCACACTTCATGGATGCAAAAACTCACAATTCTAAAATGGTCATCAATGTAACTCCGGAAGTGTGTGTCTCAGCAGAAACTGTAAAGTGTAGATTTACAGTTTCTTTAGGAGGAGGTGACTTGCTTAGGAACAAAACTTCAGTAAGGTTTATTAGTTGTCACTAAATAATATTGTTTAGGGATGACATTTGTTAGCACAAAAGACTATAAGTTGATAACTCACATAAAGTTTATATTAAGCTTAGGGTTCTTTAGATTAATTTCTGAAATCCAGATGACCTTGCAAGTAATTTTCATTTTAGCCACTACAGTAAATCATTTCATTTCCTACTCAGAACTACTTCAGAATTATAATGTGTCCCAAGGACACACTGAACTTTATTTTTATACCTGCCTAGTTTTACTTTCTCTGTGAAAAAGGTCATTGACAATGAGATAAATAAAATCAGAAGATCCGGTGAGTCATCCCTGCTATTATTAGGCTCAATGATTAGGATAAATCGATTAAATAATGAAAAATTATTTGATTATATTTTTCATACTGAGAAATACAACACTTGAAATTATAATATGCCACTGGCCTAAATATTTGTGCCAACTTGTTGTCTATATTGATTTGGGATGGTTGAATATAAAATGCCTAGAAAAACAGTGAAACTAACAAAGGTCTAGGAGTCAAATGACAGAATTTTATATTAGTTCTATCATTTGTTAGCTGTATACTATTTGTTAGGCAAAAACACTGAGCCCCATTTTTCCCTTTAGTTAAATGGGAATGATTTTACACTGCTGTTTCATTGAACAAAGGTGATAATGAAGGTCGTTTAGAACTCACAAGGGCTGTAACACACATATGTAAGGCTCAACTACTACTATTTCTACTACTACTGCTGCTGCTATTATTGCTACCCCCACCACGAACAGCATTATTCTTCTCTTGGATTTGCTTCAGGCAGGTATTTCTCATCCTGGGTTTGCATATGATTAACACATAGATAAACCAGGTGCATACATACCTCTTGTGCCTGTGTGCTCAGTCGTGTCCGACTCTTTGCGACCCCATTGACTGTAGCTTGCCAGGACCCTCTGTCCACAGAATATTCCTGGCAAAAATACTGGAGCCAGTTGCCATTCCCTGTTCCAGTGGATAGGGATGAAACCCGAGCCTCTCGACTCTTCTGCATTGGCAGGCAGGTTCTTTACCTCTGAGCCACTGGGGTCCTCTCATATGCTACATAACAAAAGACCATGGAGGATGTAGTAATATGCTTTTGTGTATTTATTTTTAATATAATTAATGCATATCAATTACAAAAAATTATCAAAAAATGATACAGAGTTTTCTTATAAAAAGTGAAGTATTTGAAGACGTGGAAGAGTGACTGTCTTGTTTTATTCTCCCCCAATCCCATTTCACGTTTCAGTCTGTTTTTTCAGTCTGCTGGCCTCAAGGCTAGGTGTTTTAGGCATAGAGGATACCCAATTTGAATGCAAAATGTTCCATACTAGGTAAGTTTCTCCACAAGTAAGTTAGTAGGTAAGGGCCTTCAAATGCTCTGCTTTTGAAGACAAAACTAACTTAAACGTTGTCGCTGACAGACAGATTTTGAGTGCCTGTTACACACAGGACAGAGTATTATATATACTGACAAGTACAAATTTTCAGTTCTATTTTTTGCTTAGCTTCTTGCAGACTGTTTTTCTTTTCTATCTTCATTCACCTTTATAGCATCTCTCTTTTTATTTTTCATAGATTTTAAGATTATCTTACAGTTCCAACTTTACAGTTTATTTCCTCTGGAATGTGTTCCTTATTACATATATAAGGTCAATTTGACTACAGCATTCAAATGTACCTCAATTTTATTACAGGTTTCCTTAAAACAATGATTTCCACCCATCCTAAATGTAGTGGCTGGAGATCTGAGAAATGAGATAAGTAGACAGCAATGTAAATGAGCTTGCCAAAGATTATTCAAGGTTGAAGTGGAAATGCTACATTGAGGTCAAATCTGATTGCTGATACTGGCAGGACTAAGGTTACAAGGCGAGGGTCATAGATGAGTAAGGTATCAAGCATACATAAAACATGCTTTCTTTTAAAATTATAGCTTCAGCATTTCTCCATATAAATTCAAATGACTATATGATAACCATGGATATACCATTTACTACTGCTGTATGTTATAATGCCTCTGTGTTGTATTATGAATAATGGCTATGGAATGTGTAAAATCACTTTTTTACCCATATATTTGTGCTCATTGAGCAAATATTTGTGCTCATTTCATTAGAGTCCTTGAGGTAAAAGTTCAAGTCAAAGAATAAGAAAACTGTAATAGCTACATACAATATCGCCTAACAACCATAATATAACAATACATAACAATTCATAACAATTTAACTTACAGCATGGATGCTTTGAAACGACCCATCTCGCTGATTTCTCCACCTCCCTGCTGACTCCTCACTCTTGATTTGGTTAATATCCAAAATACACAAAGAACTGATACAAATAAGCAGCAAAACAAAAAGCAAACAACCCTCCTCCCCAAAAAACAATATGAATAAGAATGGGCAGAGGGAACTGAATAGAAGACACACAAATGGCAGATACGTGAAAACGTGGTCAATATCAGTAACCATCAGGGTCCATGGTACATGAAATGGTTCATCAATAGGTACATGAAGATATTCAACATCATTAATTATCTGAGAAATTCAAATGAAAACCACAATGGGATATCTCTTCACAGCTGTAATAGAGTGGAAATAACAACCAGGGTATAGGATGTAGGAAAAAGAAAACCCTTCTGTATCATTGGTAGGAACATACATTGGCGCAGCTACTAGAAAAACAATATGGAATTTCCTCAAAATTTTTAAAAAGAACTACCATATGATTCAGAAATCTCAATTCTGAGTATATATCCGAAGGAAATTAGAACAGTATATCAAAAATATTATCTATACCCCTGTGTTCATTGCACACTTGACTATTATTCACAATAGCCAAGATACAAAAATGACCTAAGTGTCTATCAGCCTAGATTGAAAGAAAAATTGATAAAGAAGTTGAACATATATATATTATTATCATTGTTGTTTAGTTGCTAAGTTGTGTCCAATTCTTTTGTGATTACATGGACTATAGTTCACCAGGCTCTTCTGTCCATGGAATTTCCCAGGCAAGAATACTGGAATGGGGTTACCACTTCCTTCTCCAGGGGATCTTCCCAACTCAGGGATCAAACCCATGTCAAATATATATGTATACACACACACACACACACACACACAGTTCAGTTCAGTTCAGTTCAGTCGCTCAGTCGTGACCGACTCTTTGTAACCCCATGAATCGCAGCACACCAGGCCTCCCTGTCCATCACCAACCCGCGGAGTTCACTCAGACTCACGGCCATCGAGTCCAAGATGCCATCTAGCCATCTCATCCTCAGTTGTCCCCTTCTCCTCCTGCCCCCAATCCCTCCCAGCATCAGAGTCTTTTCCTATGAGTCAATCTTCACATGAGGTGGCCAGAGTACTGGAGTTTCAGCTTTAGCATCATTCATTCCAAAGAAATCTTAGGGCTGATCTCCTTCAGAATGGACTGGATGGATCTCCTTGCAGTCCAAGGGACTCTCCAGTCTTCTCCAACACCACAGTTCAAACGCATCAATTCTTCGGCGCTCAGCCTTCTTCACAGTCCAACTCTCACATCCATACATGACCACAGGAAAAACCATAGCCTTGACTGGATGAACCTTAGTCGGCAAAGTAATGTCTCTGCTTTTGAATATACTATCTAGGTTGGTCATAACTATTCTTCCAAGGAGTAAGCGTCTTTTAATTTCATGGCTGCAGTCACCATCTGCAGTGATTTTGGAGCCCAAAAATATAAAGTCTGACACTGTTTCCCCATCTATTTCCCATGAAGTGATGGGACCAGATGCCATGATCTTCGTTTTCTGAATGTTGAGCTTTAAGCCAACTTTTTCACTCTCCTCTTTCACTTTCATCAGGAGGCTTTTTAGCTCCTCTTCACTTTCTGCCATAAGGGTGGTGTCATCTGCATATCTGAGGTTATTGATATTTCTCCTGGCAATCTTGATTCCAGCTTGTGTTTCTTCCAGTCCAGCATTTCTCATGATGTACTCTGCATATCAGTTAAATAAGCAGGGTGACAATATACAGTTTTAACGTACTCCTTTTCCTGTTTGGAACCAGTCTGATGTTCCATGTCCAGTTCAAACTGTTGCTTCCTGACCTGCACACAGATTTCTCAAGAGGCAGGTTAGGTGGTCTGGTATTCCCATCTCTTTCAGAATTTTCCACAGTTTATTGTGATCCACACAAAGGCTTTGGCATAGTCAATAAAGCAGAAATAGATGTTTTTCTGGAACTCTCTTGCTTTCTCCATGATCCAGCGGATGTTGGCAATTTGATCTCTGGTTCCTCTGCCTTTTCTAAAACCAGCTTGAACATCAGGAAGTTTACCATTCACGCATTGCTGAAGCCTGGCTTGGAGGATTTTGAGCATTACTTTACTAGCATGTGAGATGAGTGCAATTGTGCGGTAGTTTGAGCATTCTTTGGCATTGCCTTTCTTTGTGATTGGAATGAAAACTGACCTTTTCCAGTCCTGTGGCCACTGCTGAGTTTTCCAAATTTGCTGGCATATTTAGTGCAGCACTTTCACAGCATCATCTTTCAGGATTTGAAACAGCTTCACTGGAATTTCATCACCTCCACTAGCTTTGTTCGTAGTGATCTTTTCTAAGGCCCACTTGACTTCATGTTCCAAGATGTCTGGCTCTAGATTAGTGATCACATCATCATGATTATCTGGGTCGTGAAGATCTTTTTTGTACAGTTCTTCTGTGTGTTCTTGCCACCTCTTCTTAATATCTTCTGCTTCTGTTAGGTTCATACCATTTCTGTCCTTTATCGAGCCCATCTTTGCATGAAATATTCCCTTGGTATCTCTAATTTTCTTGAAGAGATCTCTCATCTTTCCCATTCTGTTGTTTTCCTCTATTTCTTTGCATTGATCGCTGAAGAAGGCTTTCTTATCTCTTCTTGCTATTCTATGGAACTCTGCATTCAGATGCTTATATCTTTCCTTTTCTCCTTTGCTTTTTGCCTCTGTTCTTTTCACAGGTATTTGTATGGCCTCCCCAGACAGCATTTTGCTTTTTTGCATTTTTTTTCCATGGGGATGGTCCTGATCCCTGTATCCTGTACAATGTCATGAACCTCATTCCATAGTTCATCAGGCACTCTATCTATCAGATCTATATTATTCAACCATGAGACGGAACATGCTAACATTTGCCACAACATTAACAGACCATGAGGGCTTTATGCTAAGTGGAAAAATTCAAAAAAAGGACTGTATGATATCACATATATGTGGATTTTTTTAAAAAAAGCAAAGCTAAGAAATAGAGACTAAAAGGGGAGTTACAAGAGGCTAGAGGGTGGAGGAAAAGGGAAGATGTTGGTGAAAGGATATAAATGTCCAATTATAAGATAAATGAGTTCTGAGGATCTAATGTACAGCAGAGTGACTATAGTTAATACTATTGTATAATATACTTGCTAAGAGAATATATCTTAAATGTCCTCATCACAAAAAAACAGTGGTATTTATGTGACATGCTGCAGGTATTACCTAATATTATGGTAATAATCATTTTTAATACTTAAATGTATCAAATCAACACATTATATGTCAATTCAGTTCAGTTCACTTCAGTCATTCAGTCGTGTCCGACTCTTTGTGACCCCATGAATCACAGCACTACAGGCCTCCCAGTCCATCACCAACTCCTGGAGTTCACTCAGACTCACGGCCATCGAGTCAGTGATGCCATCCAGCCATCTCATCCTCAGTCGTCCCCTTCTCCTCCTGCCCCCAATCCCTCCCAGCATCAGAGTCTTTTCCAATGAGTCAATCTTCGCATGAGGTGGTCAAAGTATTGGAGTTTCAGCTTCAGCATCATTCCTTCCAAAGAAATCCCAGGGTGGATCTCCTTCAGAATGGACTGGATGGATCTCCTTGCTGTCCAAGGGACTCTCAAGAGTCTTCTCCAACACCACAGTTCAAAAGCATCAATTCTTCGGCGCTCAGCCTTCTTCACAGTCCAACTCTCACATCCATACATGACCACTGGAAAAACCATAGCCTTGACTAGACAGACCTTAGTCGGCAAAGTATTGTCTCTGCTTTTGAATATGCTATCTAGGTTGGTTATAACTTTTCTTCCAAGGAAAAGTTATGTCAAATATATACGTATAAACACACACACATATATATATATACACACACAAAGGAATATTATTCAACCATGAGAAAGAACATGCTAACATTTGCCGCAACATTAACAGACCATGAGGGCATCATGCTAAGTGGAAAAACTCAAAAAAAGGGACTGTATGATATCACGTATATGTGGATTTTGAATCCACATATATGTGATATCATACAGTCTTTTAATTTCATGGCTACAGTCACCATCTGCAGTGATTTTGGAGCCCCCAAAAATAAAGTCTGACACTGTTTCCACTGTTTCCCCATCTATTTCCCATGAAGTGATGGGACCTTTTAGAAATAACACCCAAAAAAGATGTTCTTTTCATTATAGGGGACTGGAATACCAAATTAGGAAGTCAAGAAACACCTGGAGTAACAGACAAATTTGGCCTTGGAATGCGGAATGAAGCAGGGCAAAGACTAATAGAGTTTTGCCAAGAGAACACACTGGTCATAGCAAACACCCTCTTGCAACAACATAAGAGAAGACTCTACACATGGAGATCACCAGATGGTCAACACCAAAGTCAGATTGATTCTATTCTTTGCAGCCAAAGATGGAGAAGATCTACATAGTCAACAAAAACAAGACCAGGAGCCGACTGTGGCTCAGATCATGAACTCCTTATTACCAAATTCAGACTTAAATTGAAGAAAGTAGGGAAAACCGCTAGACCATTCAGATATGACCTAAATCAAATTCCTTATGATTATACAGTACAAAAAAGATCTTCACGACCCAGATAATCATGATGATGTGATCACTAATCTAGAGCCAGACATCTTGGAACGTGAAGTCCAGTCGGCCTTAGAAAGCATCACTACAAACAAAGCTAGTGGAGATGATGGAATTGCAGTGGAGCTGTTTCAGATCCTCAAAGATGATGCTGTGAAAGTGCTGCACTAAATATGCCAGCAAATTTGGAAAACTCAGCAGTGGCCACAGGACTGGAAAAGGTCAGTTTTCATTCCAATCACAAAGAAAGGCAATGCCAAAGAATGCTCAAACTACCGCACAATTGCACTCATCTCACATGCTAGTAAAGTAATGCTCAAAATCCTCCAAGCCAGGCTTCAGCAATGCATGAACCGTGAACTCCCTGATGTTCAAGCTGGTATTAGAAAAGGCAGAGGAAGCAGAGATCAAATTGCCAACATCCGCTGGATCATGAAGAAAGCAAGAGAGTTCCAGAAAAACATCTATTTCTGCTTTATTGACTATGCCAAAGCCTTTGATTGTGTGGATCACAATAAACTGTGGAAAATTCTGAAAGAGATGGGAATACCAGACCACCTAACCTGCCTCTTGAGAAATCTGTGTGCAGGTCAGGAAGCAACAGTTTGAACTGGACATGGAACAACAGACTGGTTCCAAGTAGGAAAAGGAGTATGTCAAGGCTGAATATTGTCACCCTGCTTATTTAACTGATATGCAGAGTACATCATGAGAAATGCTGGACTGGAAGAAACACAAGCTGGAATCAAGATTGCCAGGAGGAATATCAATAACCTCAGATATGCAGATGACACCACCCTTATGGCAGAAAGTGAAGAGGAGCTAAAAAGCCTCCTGATGAAAGTGAAAGAGGAGAGTGAAAAAGTTGGCTAAAAGCTCAACATTCAGAAAACGAAGATCATGGCATCTGGTCCCATCACTTCATGGGAAATAGATGGGGAAGCAGTGGAAACAGTGTCAGACTTTATATTTTTGGGCTCCAAAATCACTGCAGATGGTGACTGCAGCCATGAAATTAAAAGACGCTTACTCCTTGGAAGAATAGTTATGACCAACCTAGATAGTATATTCAAAAGCAGAGACATTACTTTGCCGACTAAGGTTCATCCAGTCAAGGCTATGGTTTTTCCTGTGGTCATGTATGGATGTGAGAGTTGGACTGTGAAGAAGGCTGAGCGCCGAAGAATTGATGCTTTTGAACTGTGGTGTTGGAGAAGACTCTTGAGAGTCCCTTGGACTGCAAGGAGATCCAACCAGTCCATTCTGAAGGTGATCAGCCCTGGGATTTCTTTGGAAGGAATGATGCTGAAGCTGAAACTCCAGTACCTTGGCCACCTCATGTGAAGGGTTGACTCATTGGAAAAGACTCTGATGCTGGGAGGGATTGGGGGCAGGAGGAGAAGGGGATGACCGAGGATGAGATGGCTTGATGGCATCACTGACTCTATGGACGTGATCTGAGTGAACTCTGGGAGATGGTGATGAACAGGGAGGCCTGGCATGCTGCGATTCATGGGGTCGCAAAGTGTCGGACACGACTGAGCGACTGAACTAACCTGATGATTATACAGTGGAAGTGAGAAATAGATTTAAGGGCCTAGATCTGATAGATAGACTGCCTGATAAACTATGGAATGAGATTTGTGACATTGTACAGGAGACAGGGATCAAGACCATCCACATGGAAAAGAAATGCAAGGAAGCAAAATGGCTGTCTGGAGAGGCCTTACAAATAGCTGTGAAAAAAATATGTCAATTATATCACAATAACACTAGGAAAATATTTCTAATTTTTCTTTTGTGAATTGCTGGTCAGTATGGAAACCCTCATACAAACCTGAATAATTTATTTGATGTTTTATGTAAAAATTATCTCAACCCACTTTCATACTTATAACATTGCTTCCAGGGTATTTTCGTATTTTAATTTAGATTATGTTTTCTTTCATTTATAGAATAAAAATTATTTTATGAAGTTAACGGCTATTTTCTCTATAGTTTCTTTTATTTCCATTAAACAGTATAATGAATCAGAGGTAATAATGCAAGGTCATTTAAATAACTCTAAAGTAATACTAGTAGTATCATTACCAGTACCAGCAACACCACTACCATTTTAGTTTGGCGTATACCAAATAAAAAGTGAAAATCTGCAGAAACACACAGGAGTAGGACCAGATTAGAATCTGAGCAGCCCCCACAGTAGGTCCAGAGATAAGTACAGTGTTGGAGAGCATCCTAGGTAGGTAAGGTGGACTGTGATTCCCAGTGCAAGAAACGACTCTGACAGCAGTGACTCAAGAAAAATATTTACTATTCTTATTTTTTGACTTGTTTTACAGATTATTTTGGATTTTTTTCTTTTTCTTTTCCCTTCTCTCCCTCTGTTGTAGTTGTTGATTTTATTGGCACTAGGAAATTTAATTATGATTTTGAGCTTTTTTTTTTTTTCTTTTTCCTCAGTCACATTTTTTATTGTTGTCATAAACCTCTGCCTTTACATTGGGCATTTGCAGCTCTATGGAGTTTTCCTGTTTTTTTTTTTCTTTTCTTTTTTTTTTTAATTTTAAATTTTTAAACCTATTATTATTTCTTCTGCATTTATTCCTTTGTATGCTTTTTCTACTGTTCTTTCCGCCTTGCAGTTGATCTTTAACATATATAAATATTTTTTATCTACCTCTATTTAAGTTTTCATATCTATTCTTTCATTCTTTTCTGTCTCTCCCTTCCTCTCAACATATTTCTTAGTTTTATTTTCATTGCTTTGTTCCCCAATTGGCACCTTGCTTTAGTTTTGTTTTCCAGTTTCTGCTTTAATTAGTTTTGTTCTGGTAGATATAAACTTTGGTTTCCTTTGTTTGCCAGGTCAATCTACTGTACTTAATTTTGCTGGACTGTTTTGATTTTGCTTATGGGTATATATGTATATGTGTATATTCAGTCACACTTTCTATTGTTGTTATAAACCTCTGCCTCTACGTGGGGCTTATGCAGTTCTGTGGAGTTTTCCTTTTTTTCCTCCTTTTTTGTTTCTTCTTCCATTTTTTCTCTTTTCTCTTTTTTATAATTTTAACTTTTTAAACCTACTTTTTTTTAACATTTATTCCTTAGTTTTCCTTTTCTACTGTTCTATTCCCCTTGCAGCTAATCTTTAATGTTTATATAAATCTTCATCTTCCTCTATTTAACTTTGCATATCTATTCTTACTTCCTTCTCTTTCTTTCCTTTCCTCTCAACATATTTGTTGACTCATTTGAAAAAACCCTGATGTTGGGAAAGACTGAAGGTGGGAGGACAGGGGATGACAGAGGATGAGATGGTTTGATGGCATCACCAACTCGATGGACATGAGTTTGAGCAAGCTCTGAGAGTTGGTGATGGAGAGGGAAGTACGGCGTGCTGCAGTTCATGGGGTCACAAAGAGTTGGACACAACTGAGTGACTGAACTGAACTGAACTGATATTTCATTATTTTAATTATTATTTGCCTGATTTTGTAACTGCCATTTATCTGGAGTTCACCTTTGGTTTCTCATTTTTGGATATGTGTTTTCAGTTTAGTTCAGTTCAGTTGCTCAGTCGTGTCCAACTCTTTGCGACCCCATGAATCGCAGCATGCCAGGCCTCCCTGTCCATCACCAACTCCCAGAGTTCACTCAGACTCATGTCCATAGAGTCAGTGATGCCATCCTGCCATCTCATCCTCTGTCGTCCCCTTCTCCTCCTGCCCCCAATCCCTCCCAGCATCAGAGTCTTTTCCAATGAGTCAACTCTTCGCATGAGGTGGCCAAAGTACTGGACTTTCAGCTTTAGCATCATTCCTTCCAAAGAAATCCCAGGGCTGATCTCCTTCAGAATGGATTGGTTTGATCTCCTTGCAGTCCAAGGGACTCTCAAGAGTCTTCTCCAACACCACAGTTCAAAAGCATCAATTCTTTGGCACTCAGCCTTCTTCACAGTCCAACTCTCACATCCATACATGACCACAGGAAAAACCATAGCCTTGACTAGATGGACCTTAGTCAGCAAAGTAATGTCTCTGCTTTTGAATATACTATCTAGGTTGGTCAAAACTTTTCTTCCAAGGAGTAAGCATCTTTTAATTTCATGGCTGAAATCACCATCTGCAGTGATTTTGGATATGTGTTTTACTCTCCCTTAATGCCATAACAAACCACTTGTGGAATCTTCTTTCCTGACCAGAGATCAAACCCTCAGCCTTTGGAGTGGGATCATTGACTCCAAGACCCTAGACGACCAGAGAACTAACAATTAGTTCAGTTCAATTGCTCAGTCTTGTCCGACTCTTTGTGACCCCATGAACTGCAGCATGCCAGGCCTCCCTGTCCATCACCAACTCCCAGAGTTCACTCAGACTCACGTCTATCGAGTCAGTGATGCCATCCAGCCATCTCATCCTCTGTCGTCCCCTTCTCCTCCTGCCCCCAATCCCTCCCAGCATAGGGAGTATCAAATAGTAAGAACTCACACACACAAAAAATCCACTTGAATACAAGGCCCAGAATCACCCAACCACAAGTAGTTCTCTGTGCAGGATGCTTCATCTAAATAGCAAACAAACGAAAATACAAACTGAATCATCAGAAGACAGGATTACCACCTAACTCAGCCTTGCCTATCAGAGGAAAAACAAACAAACAAACAAAAACTCAGCACAAATCTCACCCTATACAAAGGTCACACAAACCACTGGACCAACCTTAGGAGGGCAGAAAGCAAAAGGAAGACAGAATCCAACCTTCTTCAAGGAGAGAATTCAACTTTCCTTGAAGCCTTGGAAAAGGAGACCCCAAACACAATAACTTAAAAACATGAAAGGAAAGAAAATGAAAAGACTGCATGAAGAAAGGAACAAACTAGAAACACAGAAGTCAAAATAAATGAAGAGGAAATAGGCAAACAACCTGAAAAAGAATTCAGAATAATGATAGTAAAGATGGTCAAAATCCTTGAAAACAAAATGGAGAAAATGCAAGAATCAATTAACAAAGACCTAGAAGAATGAAAGAATAAGCATTCAGAGACAAACAACACAATTATTGAAATTAAAAATACTCTAGAAGGAATCAATAGCAGACTATATGAAGCAGAAGAACGAATCAGTGAGCTGGAAGATAAAATGGTGGGAATAAATTCTGAAGATCAGAATAAAGTAAAAAGAATGAAAAAAAAGCTGAGGACAGTCTTAAAGACCTCTGGGGCTATATCAAAAGCACGAACATTCAAATTATAGGTACCCCAGAGGAGAAGAGAAAAAGAAAGTGTATGAGAAAATTTTGAAGAGATTATAGTTGAAAATTTCCTCAACATGGAAAAGGAAATAGCCAATCAAGTCCAAGAGGCATGAAGAGTCCCATAACCCAAGGATAAACCCAAGGAGAAACATGCCAAGACACAAACTAATCAAACTAACAAAGACTAAACACAAAGAAAGAATATTAAAAGCATCAAGGGAGAAGCAACAAGTAGCATACAAGGGAAACCCCATACGCTTAACAGCTGATCTTTCAGCAGAAACTCTGCAGGCCAGAAGGGAATGGCAGGGTATATTTAAAGTACTGGAAGGGAACAATCTACAACCAAGATTACTCTACCTGGCAAGGAACTCATTTAAAATTGATGGAGAAATAAAAAGCTTTTCAGACAAGCAAAAGTTAACAGAACTCAGTACCACCAAACCAGCTTTACAACAAATGTTAAATAGACTTATATAGTCAAGAAATACAAGAGAAGAAAAAATATCTACAAAATCTAACCCAAACAATTAGAAAATGACAATAGCAACATCAGTTCAGTTCAGTTCAGTTCAGCAACATATATATTAATAATTACTTTAAATGTAAATGGATTAAATGCTCTATCCAAAAGACACAGACTGGCTGAATGGATACAAAAACAAGACCCATGTGTATTCTGTCTATATAAGGTCTGAAGAAACCCACTTCAGACCTTAAGACACATATAGACTGAAAGTGAGAGGATGGAAAAATATATTCCATGCAAATGGGAACCAAAAAAAAGCTAGAATAACAATCCTTATAATAGAAAAAATAGACCTTAAAATAAAAAAGGTTACAAGAGATAAGGAAGGACACTACATAATGATCAAGGGATCAATCAAAGAGGAAGACATAACAATTATAAATATCTATGCACCCAACATAGGAGCACCTCAATACATAAGACAAACACTAACAGATATAAAAGGAGAAATAGACAGCAACACAATAATTAATAGTAGTAACTTTAACACCCCACTCACACCAATGGACAGATCATTAAAACAGAAAATTAATAAGGAAACACAAGTCTTAAATAATACACTAGATGAGATGGATCTCACTGACATCCTCAGGACATTCCATCCAAATGCAGAAGAAACCACCTTCTTCTCAAGTGCACATGGGACATTCTCCAGGATAGACCACATCTTGGGTCACAAGTCACACTTCAGTAAATTTAAGAAAATTGAAATTGTATTAAGCATCTTCTCCAACCACAATGCTATGAGACTAGATATCAATTACAAGAGAAATACTATAAGAAACACAAATACATGGAGATTAAACAATATGTTTCTAAATAACCAACAGGTAACTGAAGAAATCAAAAGATTTCTGGAAACAAATGACAATGAAAACATGACAACTCAAAATCTATGGGATGCTGCAAAAGCAGTTCTAAAAGAGAAGTTTAGAGCAATATAATCCTATCACAAGAAACAAGAAAAACATTGAATAGACAGACTAACTTTACAAGAAGGAAAAAAAATAGTAAAAGGAAAAAATCATAAAGATCCAAGCAGAAATAAGTGAAAAAGAAATGAAAGAAACAATAGTAAAGATTAATAAAACTAAAACCTGGTTATTTGACAAGATAAGCAAAATTGACAAACCTTTAGCCAGACTCATCAAGAAAAAAACAGAGAAGAATCAAATCAATGAAATTAGAAATGAAAAAGAAGAGGTTACAACAGACAATGCAGAAATACAAAGGATTATAAGAGACTATTGTGAACAACTATACGGCAATATAATGGATAACCTGGAAGAAATGGACAGATTCTTAGAAAAGTTCAATCTTCTGAGACTGAATCGGGAAGAAATAGAAGTTATGAAAAACCCAGTTGCAAGCACTGAAATGGAAGCTGTGATAAAAAACAAAACAAAACAAAACAACTCCCCAAAAACAAAGGCCCAGGACCACATGGCTTCACAGGAGAATTCTATCAAACATTTAGAGAAGAGCTAATGTCTATCCTTCTAATACTCTTTCAAAACATTGCAGAGGAAGGAATACTTCCAAACACACTCTACGAGGCCACCATCACCCTGATAACAAAACCAGATAAAGACAACACAAAAAAAGAAAACTACAGGCCAATATCACTGATGAATGTAGATGCAAAAATCCTCAACGAAAGTTTAGCAAACAGAATTCAGCAACACATCAGAAAGCTCACACACCGTGATCAAGTCAGGTTTATTCCAGGGATGCAAAAATTCTTAAATATACAGAAATCAATCAATGTGATACACCATATTAACAATTTGAAAGATAAAAACAATATAATCATCTCAATAGATGCAGAAAAAGCCTCTGACAAAATTCAGCACCTATTTATGATTAAAACTCTTAAAAAAAAAAAGGCATAGAAGTAACCTACCTCAACATAGTAAAGACCATATATGATAAGCCTATGGTAAACTTTATTCTCAATAGTGAAAAACTGAAAGCATTCCCCGTAAGATTAGGAATAAGACAAGGGTGTCCACTTTCACCACTATTATTCAACAGAGTTGTGGAAGTCCTAGCTACAACAATCGGAGAAGAAAAAGAAATGAATCCAGATTGGAAAAGTAAAGTGCTCACTGTTTGTAAATGACATGATACTGTACATAGAAAACCCTAAAGATAGTAACAGAAAATTACTAGAGCTAATCAGTGTATTTAGCAAAGTTTCAGGATACAAAATCAATACACAGAAATCACTTGCATTTCTATATGCTAACAACGAAAATTCAGAAAGAGAAATTAAGGTATCAATCACATTCACCACTGCAACAAAAAGAATTAAATATCTAGGAATAAACTTATCTAAGGAGACAAAAGAACTGTACACAGGAAATTATAAAACATTAATGAAAGATATCAAAGATGACATAAACAGATGGAGAGATACTCCATGGTCTTGGGTAGGAAGAATCAATATTGTGACAATGACTATACCACTAAATGCAATCTACAGATTTAATGCAACCCCTATCAAATTACCAAAGGCATTTTTCACAGAATTAGAAAAAAATTTCACAATTCATATGGAAACACATATGAAACACAAATTCATATGGAAGATCCTGAATAGCCAAAGCAGTCTTAAGAAAGAAGAATGGAGCTGGATGAATCAATCTTCCTGACTTCAGGTTATACTACAAAGATACAGTCATCAAGACAGTATGGTATTGACACAAAAACAGACATATAGACCAATGGGACTAGATTGAAAGCCCAGAAATAAACCCATGCACTTATAGTTACCTTATATTTGACAACAGATGCAAGAATATACAATGGGGGCAAAGACAGCCTCTTCAATAAATGGTGCTGGGAAAACTGGATAGCTACATGTAGAAGAATGAAATTAGAACACTTCCTAACACTACATACAAAGATAAACTCAAAATGGATTAAAGATCTAAATGTAAGACCAGAAACTATAAAACTCTTAAAGGAAAACACAGGCAGAACCCTTGATGACATAAATCCAAGCAAAATCTTCTACGACCCACCTCCTAGAGTAATGGAAATAAAAACAAAAGTAAACATGTGCGACCTGATTAAACTTAAAAGCTTTTGCATAGCAAAGGAAACTATAAGCAACGTGAACAGACAACCCTCAGAATGAGAGAAAATAATAGCAACTGAAACAACTGACAAAGGATTAATTTCCAAAATACACAAGAAGTTCATACAACTCAATCCCAGAAAAATAAACAATCCAATCAAAAAGTGGGAAAAAGACATAAACAGACATTTCTCCAAAGACATAATACAGATGGCTAACAAACAAAAAATTCTCAATGTCGCTCATTATTAGAGAAATGCAAATCAAAACTACGAGATATCACCTCATACCAGTCAGAATGGCCATCATCACAAAGTCTACAAACAATAAATGCTGGAAAGGATGTGGATAAAAGGGAACACTCTTGCTCTGTTGTTGGGATTGTAAACTGATACAGCCGCTATGGAAGACGGTATGGAGATTCCTTAAAAAACTAGGAATAAAACCACCATATCACCCAGCAATCCCATTTCTAGGCATATACCCTGAGGAAACCAAAACTGAAAGAGGCACATGTATGTCAGTGTTCACTGCAGCACAATTTTCAATAGCTAGAACATGGAAGCCCCATGGGAGGAGGAGCCTGGTAGGCTGCAGTCCATGGGGTCACGAAGAGTCGGATACGACTGAACGACTTGACTTTCACGCATTGGAGAAGGAAATGGCAATCCACAACAGTGTTCTTGCCTGGAGAATCCCAGGGAGGAGGGAGAGGGAGCCTGGTGGGCTGCGGTCTATGGGGTTGCACAGAGTCGGACATGACTGAAGTGACTTAGCAGCAGCAGCAGCAGAACATGGAAGCAACCTAGATGTCCATCAACAGATGAATGGATAAAGAAGTTGTGGTATATATACACAGTGGAATATTACTCGGCCATAAAAAGGAACACATTTGAGTCCATTCTAATGAGATGGATGAACCTAGAACCTATTATGCCGAGTGAAGTGAGTCAGAAAGAGAAAGATAAATACCATATTCTAACACATATATACGGAATCTAGAAAAATGGTACTGAAGAATTTATCTACAGGGTTGCAATGGAGGAACAGACATAGAAAATAGACTTATGGACAAGGGGAGGGGGAGGAGAGGGTGACATGTATGGAAAGAGCAACATGAAAACATACACTACCATATGTAAAACAGATAGCCAACGGGAGTTTGCTGTATGGCTCAGGAAACTCAAACAAGGACCGTGTATCAACCTAGAGGAGTGGGATGGGGAGCAATATGGGAGGGAGTTTCAAAAGGGAGGGGATACAAGAATCCCTATGGCTGATTCATGTTGAGGTTTGACAGAAAACACCAAAATTCTGTAAAACAATTATTCTTCAATAAAAAAATAATTAATTTTTTTAAAAGTGAAAATCTTTCTCCCTCCTCATCCAATCCCAAAGCAGAGAAAACTGCCAGAAGTCTGACATTTATCCTTCAAAGCTTTTCTTTTACATAAACTTACAATATCCTTTGCCCTCATCCTTCTCATCCCCTGCTGAGCTCAGTAGATGCAACTTTCCAAATACGTTTTAAATTCTCCATTTCTTTTTGTTTTGCTTTCTGGTCCAAGTCACTATCCTCTCTTGTAATAGCCTTATAAGTCATCTCCCAACTTCCACTCTATCTTCCCAACAATCTATTAAGGTCAGAGTGGCCCACAGTTATCATTTAAAATGTACTTTCCTTTAAAGCCATCTATTGGTTTTCTATTACAATAAGTTTAAAATATATATCTTTAACCAGCTTAAAAAGCCCTGCTGGGATTGGCTCCTGCCTGTTTCTCCGGTCTCCAGAATTGCCTCTTTTCTGCTTAGAATTTCCTCTTTTCTTGCCTCTTCCAACACTGTTTTTATTTTTTAGGTCCCTGAAGCTCTTTTTCAATTCAAGCCATGTACTGTTTTCCCTCCTTGTGATGCTCTTCCCTTCCTACTCTCTTTGCCTGGCTAACTCCTACTCATTCTTCATGTTAAATATCACTTCTTCTGATTTGTCTTCCATCAATTTCTGCAGTTTAAATAGTATTTCTCTTTCACACTTTTTTCATATAATATTGATACCAAGTATTAATACTCATTTGTGTATATTTTTACTTAATATTCACTTCTGCCAGTAAGCCATAAGCTCCATAAGAGAACATGCTCTGTCCTAGTCATTTATTGGAATGGAAATAATTATTCAGGAAAGAATACCAGGTAAACTTCTGAAGTGCTGAAAACATCTCATATCTTGATTTAGGTGGCGGTTATATGATTGTATATATTTATTTTTACATGTGGCAAAACATATAAATTTGTACAAACTTTAAGATCTCTGAAGTTTATCATATACACATATGCTGTTCTTAATATTTTATACTATTCTCCAATTAAAAAGTTTAGTAAATTAAATTAAAGACACAATTAAAATTTTTACAATAAATATCAGATTGTCCTTCAAAAGCTATAACAATTTAAATTTCCACAAGTATTATGAAGGTACTCTTTTATCACCATGCCCTCATCAATAAACTCCATACCAATATGCCAAGCAAAAGATAGTATCTCACTGATGTTTAAATTTGCTTCCTTGATTATTAGTAAAGTTGAACATTTTTAATCCGTCTTGGATTTAGTTTAATGCATGATAAAAGAATTCATTTATTTTTCTGATCCTCTTGTCCCAGCACCATTTATTGAGTAATTTCTCCCTTCCTCTTTGATTTGTTCTGTCATTAATCTTGATCATAGCTTTGTGATGTCACTGGCCTTTATAATAGAATAAATTCTTGTATGGAGTAGAATCTGTTTGAGATATCTATTCTCCTCTATTCATTTCCCTCTTTATTGTTATACCAGTGCCACGTGGATTAAGTTAATAACATAACTTAAAAGCAGTCATCCTCATTAATCTTCTTTTTCAAATGTATAAAGGATCCTGATAGTCTAAATGATGTCTAAAATGGTTCTGTCAAGTCAGAAAATACCGACTAAGATTTTGATTTGAAATTCATCTTAGGTAGGGTTCCTTGGGGATATAGACATTACGATGGAGATTTGTTTGTAGGTGGCTTCAGAATGCCTGAAAGAATAAACCTATGAGAGAGTGAAGGCTGCAGAGAAGTCCAACTATGATGTAGTTGCAACAGAGGCGTCAGTTGATCCCATCAGAGGCTACAGAGCTAGGATGATTCTTCTATTGACCAGAATTGAAAGAAAGGGGGGTTACTTCAGTGAGTCAACAGACACAGCTGAGGGAGGTCTAACAGGCAAGGCCAAGGCCGTTTTTAGGGAAGGACTCAGTTGTGAGTTGTGAGTAGTCAACACTCAACCTCTGGAAATAAGTGCTGATCCTGAATGCAGACACGGGTGGTGTGCCACAGTGTCCACTACACAATTTTTACAATATTGCTTGATTTCTCAGGAAAATGATTAGCTTTCTGTTGTATTCAATATTTTTATGCCTTAAATAACTTTTTGAGGCTAAATATACAAAAGAATACAATTGGAAAAACTGAGCAATGTTTCTATGCAATGACTGCTAGTGAAAACATAAACTCAGTAGACTGGAATGATGTACCAGAATCAATAAGTGAACTTAATAGGAATGAATGACCATCTTTTACTCAATTTTATCTTAAAGTACTTAAGGTGGTCATTAAAAAAAACTAATTATTTCCTTTGATTTGCTTAGATTTTCCAAACTCTTTGCATTCTCTTCGGACTACAAAGAGCCTCCTGTCTTACTTTTTCCTGCTCAAAGTCTGCTTCTTTTGACATAGCTGATGACAAATACTCAGAATTGGCCTGTGTAAGCATCGGCTGAACATCTCTTTCATCCCAATATATTCATTAGCTTTCTCCCTAAAACCTGGTTCTCCCTTATAAAACATAGGGGCCATCTCTAACTATTCTCTCCCATGACCAACTTTCAGTTTATGGTGGGGACTTACCACGTCTACCTGAGCAATATGTTTGAACCTGCCTCTTGTTCTTACTCTCAGTGATATGGACAAAGTTCACATTAATATCATTTGTTACATGGACTAATGTTATAAATTTCTACTTAATTTCTACGTCTCTGGCTGGTTCAGTACAGTTGCTCAGTCGTGTCCAACTCTGTGACCCCGTAGACTGCAGTACACCAGGCTTTCCTGTCCATCACCAACTCCCAGAGTTTACTCAAACTCATATCCATTGAGTCGGTGATGCCATCCAACCATCTCATCCTTTGTCTTCCCCTTCTACTCCTGCCTTCAGTCTTTCCCAGCATCAGGGTCTTTTCAAGTAAGTCAGCTCTTCGCATCAGGTGGCCAAAGTATTGGAGTTTCAGCTTCAGCATCAGTCCTTCCAATGAACACCCAGGACTGATTTCCTTTAGGATGGACTGGTTGGATCTCCTTGCTATCCAAGGGACTCTCAAGAATCCAGCACCACAGTTCAAAAGCATCAGTTTCTCGGCACTCAGCTTTCTTTATAGTCCAACTCTCACACCCATACATGACTACTAGAAAAACCAGAGCTTAAGGCAAAGTAATGTCTCTGCTTTTTAATATGCTGTCTAGGTTTGTCATAACTTTTCTTCCAAGGAGCAAGCGTATTTTAATTTCATGGCTGCATCACCATCTTCAGTGATTTTGGAGCCCCCAAAATAAAGTCTCTCACTGCTTCCATCATTTCCCTACCTGTTTGCCATGAAGTGTAATCTGTAACCAATTATGTCACCAACACCACCATCCTTGTCATCCAGCTCAGACACTTTGATGATTCTGTCATTTATAGAGCAATAGAATCGAAGTGTGTTAATATGAGATTCAAAGCTTTGTGTACTCTCAACCTCACCGTTTTTGTGTTCAAGATTCAGCTACCTCAGTAACATATTATTGGATTTCCACAGCAGAAATTAATTGTGAATCCCTTTATTTTCCATTGTGCTTTGTTTATGCTACTCTTGTAAAATCTATCCTGCTTTATTTATATATATTTACACATATAGTTATATTTTACTTGTATTTTCCTGCCTAGATTGAGTTCTAGAAGGCAGAAGCTGTTTATTCATCTTTGTGTTCTTCACAAAGCCTAGTCTAGTATAAATCTTCATTGTGCAAAATATATAGATGTGGAATATAATTCTGATGTTTAGTACAATAGGGAGGGATTTTCCTGTTGGTTCAGTGTCTAAGACTCTGTGCTCCCAATGCCGGGGGTCCAGGTTCAATCCCTAGTCAGGGAACTAGATCCCACATGGTGCTGCAACTAAACATCCTGCATGCAGCAACAAAGATTGAAGATTCCAAGTGCCACAACTAAGACCCAGCACAGCCAAGTGAATAAATATTAAAACAAAATAAAACAAAACAACAGAGATGCAATTCTTTCACTCACATGGCCCTCTCTGAACTGCATCTACAGCACAAGCAACACGTGGCCATTTAAAAAAAATTAGATGCAACATTAAATTCTGTGGGTGCATTAGCCACATGTGCCTAGTGGCGATTGGACTGCACAGCTATGGGACATTTGCACCATCAAAGAAAGTTCTGTTGGAGAGCACTGCTCCAGCATATTTGCACCAGAAAGCTTTCAGCTGCAAGTAACAGAATACCAAACTAGTCTTCATTTGGATTCCTTGAAAACACATCCTAGAAAAGGCCTTAGGCACATGTGATTTCTTTAGAAGGTGATCCCAAAGTCAAGGAAAGCTAATTTGTGGGGTAAGAAAAAGTGAGACCAGAAGGGAAGACAAGTCAGCAAAAGGTGAGTTAATAAGTGGGTTTCTGCTGCAGGCAACTTGGACTCTGTTGGAGCCCTCTGAGACACTGTGTGGAATGCATTTCAGAAATGACCCACCAGAATGCATAGGGACTTAATCCCCTAGCTCCACTGAATCCTGTTCCCTATTGACAGAAGCTTAGAGGGAAGGATATATATTCCTCTTGCTACCTCACGTGGCATTGGATCTTTGGGAAGAGAGGAAATTCAAGAAACCCGAGGTGGAAAACCATCAGTTTGCTGGCAACCAGCTGATCATCTCAGGTGGGCAAAAGGGATGATCAGGAGCTTTAAAAGATGGTGCTAAATAGGGCTTAGTGTCTGACTCCTTGTGGCTCTATGGACTGTGGCAACCCAGGCTCCCCTGCCCTTCACTATCTCCCAGAGTTTGCTCAAATTCATGTCATTGAGTCAGTGATGCCATCCAACCATCTCATCCTCTATTGCCCCCTTCTCCTCCTGCCTTCAATTTTGCCCAGCATTGGGGTGTTTTCCAATGAGTCAGCTCTTCACATCAGGTGTCCAAAATATCGGAGCTTCAGCTTCAGCATCAGTCCTTCCAATGAACACCCAGGACTGATCTCCTTTAGGATGGACTGGTTGGATCTCCTTGCAGTCCAAGGGATTCTCAAGACTCTTCTCCAACACTACAGTTCAAAAGCATCAATTCTTTGGTACTCAGCTTTCTTTATAGTCCAACTCTCACATCCATACATGACTACTGGAAAAACCATAGCCTTGACTAGTTGGACCTTTGTTGGTAAAGTAATGTCTCTGCTTTTTAATATGCTGTCTAGGTTGGTCATAACTTTCCTTCCAAGGAGTAAGTGTCTCTTAATTTCATGGCTGCAATCACCATCTGCAGTGATTTTGGAGATCCAAAAAATAAAGTCTGACACTGTTTCCACTGTTTCCCCATCTATTTCCCATGAAGTGATAGGACCAGATGTCATGATCTTAGTTTTCTGAATGTTGAGCTTTCAGCCAACTTTTTCACTCTCCTCTTTCAATTGCATCAAAAGGCTCTTTAGTTCTTCTTCACTTTCTGCTATAAGGGTGGTGTCATCTGCATATCTGAGGTTATTGATATTTCTCCTGGCAATCTTGATTCCAGCTTGTGCTTCCTCCAGCCCAGCGTTTCTCAAGATGTACTCTGCATATCAGTTAATAAGCAGGGTAACAATATACAGCCTTGCCCTACTCCTTTCCGTATTTGGAACCAGTCTGTTGTTCCATGTCCAGTTCTAACTGTTGCTTCCTGACCTGCATACAGGTTTCTCAAGAGGCAGGTCAGGTGCCTCCCATCTCTTTCAGGATTTTCCACAGTTTATTGTGATCCACACAGTCAAAGGCTTTGGCATAGTCAATAAAGCATAAACAGATGTTTTTCTGGAACTCTCTTGCTGTTTCCATGATCCAGCAAATGCTGGCAATTTGATCTCTGGTTCCTCTGCCTTTTCTAAATCCAGCTTGAACATCTGGAAGTTCATGGTTCATGTATTGCTGAAGCCTGGCTTGGAGAATTTTGAGCATTACTTTACTAGCATGTGAGATGAGTGCAATTGTGCGGTAGTTTGAGCATTCTTTGGCATTGCCTTTCTTTGGGATTGGAATGAAAACTGACCTTTTCCAGTCCTGTGGCCACTGCTGAGTTTTCTAAATTTGCTGACATATTGAGTGCAGCACTTTCACAGCATCATCTTTCAGGATTTGAAATAGCTCAACTGGGATTCCATCACCTCCACTAGCTTTGCTCATAGTGATGCTTCCTAAGGCTCACTTGACTTCACATTCCAGAATGTCTGGCTCTAGGTGAGTGATCACACCATTGTGATTATCTGGGTCTTGAAGATCTTTTTTGTGCAGTTCTTCTGTGTATTCTTGCACCTCTTCTTAATATCTCTGCTTCTGTTAGGTCGATATCATTAAACAACTGTATTAACCAACCCTTGAACTTTTCTCTGTAATATACAGAAAAGAAAACTAACAGAGTGTTGTGATAGCTATCATTATTGAAGAAATACCACTGGATAGTAGATTAAATTTAATTCTGATGGACCAGGAGATATAGCTAGAATGAGTGTGGAATTTATATATATATATATATATATCTTTCATATATTGAACAATCATTTCCCTTTAACAATTAGAACTAGCCATAATAATATGATAAAACAGTAATATCCTCACCAATAAAAAATCAGTCAAAAGCTGAGTGATATTAACAATTTACATTCCAATAGTGCTTTATGTTTCAAAGCATAATTTTACTTGACTACTCTTAAAACCCTTTAAGGTGGCACTGTGTAGATACTATTACATCTGTTTTCCTTATGGAAAGAATGAGGGTCAGCAAGCTTTATGACTGCTCACATCATAGGTTTTTAATAAATGGTATAGACATAACTCACTCTCAGATTTCCTGAGTCAAAAAGCGGCAATTTCTAAAACTTTAAAAATGTGCCATGTGCTCAGTCATGTCCAACTTTTTGCAACATCATGGTCTGTATCCCACCAGGCTCCTCTTTCAAAGGGATTCTCCAGGGAAGAATTCTGGAGTGGGTTGCCATTTCCTCCTCCAGGGGGATCTTCCCAACCCAGGGATTGAACTCATGTCTCCTGCATTGCATGCGGATTCTTTACCTACTGAGCCATTGGGGAAGCCCCAAAACTCTGTAAATGTGAGGCTATTTAAAAGTCTTATGGAATTAAATATAATTTTGTAATAGACCTGGATTTGACTGTGGTTGTTTCTTATTACCAGGAATCTTGTTCCTAGGAATGCCCATCATTAGCCACCCTCTTTCTCTCTTCCCTTGATAACTTAAAACTACATTTCTTATAGCCTCTGCTGCTATATTTTTATGTCTGACACTTTCTGTCTGTCTCCCCCTACACCTGAAGACGCTTTACTTGGTATTAGTCACTACCAAGATTATTACCCTTGCCCAGTATTCTATAGGGTCCACCTCTCAAATAAACAAAAACATAGCTAGAGAAAGTTTCTCTTTCTTGATTAATGTGAATTTTCTTTCACATTGTTTCTCTCCTTGATCAATGTGAATTTTCTTTTTTTTCACTGAATGATCTGGTTTACTTCATGACTGAGCTGACAACTGTCTGGGGAGCCTCCAATTTTCACCTGATTAGTTGGAACATAATGAACTCTCACCTTTCTTTCCTTTGTATCAGATATGAAGGATTAGAACTGCTGTTCTAGTTACCCTCCTGTTCTTAACTTCCTTCCTGGGTGGAGGTAAGTACTTCTGTACAGCTAGCACTCAGTGAATTCTCTTCAATCAAGTAGGCAAGGCTAATCTGAGTTGTGGGATCTTTTGATCTAGTTCTGGTTGGTGCTTTATGTTTTTTATTTTAGTGCAAACATACTATTTCTCTAGTTCTTAAGCTGGAATGTTTAAGTCACCAGAGCTTCAAACTTTGCAGGATTTGAAGTAGCTCACTATCTTGGGGTAGGAAAAAAAAAAAAAAAAGACTTCCCATCTCAAATATGCTTGATGCAGAGGTTCCTTCACCTCCTTACAGGGGTTACTTTTGAGCTAAGAAGAGTGATTATTATACTCTACTGGTGAATTTGATATGTGTTATTTGGAAGTGACTCTGAAGAATACCTAAAATTTTTAACTCCAGAAATGAAGCAAGGGGAAAAAAAAGATACAGATTTAGTAAATGACTTTACAATAACTGCATTGTGGCTTGTTTGTTTCTTAATGTTCACTCTGATCTGCTGTTTTCTACTAATTGGTGCTTTATTTTACAATGGCAATAACAAAAATAATAGTAAACCACTCTAATAGTTAATGAGAGTTTACTATAAACAAGGCATAATTCTAAGCATTTCACATGTAATAACACCAAAACTTTGTCAACAGAGTACTACTGGTATCCTTATTTTATATATTTGAAAACTGAGGCATAGAAAGAGTAAGTGATTGTCCAAAGTCACAGAGCTATAAATGGTGAAGCCAAGATTGCCCCTCTGCCATTCTAGCTCCAGAAAACCACATGCTTAATCATTATGCTTCCATACATTTTAATTATTACCATTAAAGGTATTCACGAAGTTGGAATTTTAAGAGGTCTGGCAGGAAAGCACAAAATAAACTTCTTTCTTAGAATATATTAATGCATTTTTCATTCCCTTCCAACAAACTCCTGTTGTTTCAGCTTGCATGCTTATGCATTAGCCTACTTCAAATATTTCATTTTTATTAATTTCTACACTTTGCTTCCTACCTAAAGGGTGTGTGTGTGTGTGTGTCTCAGCTGGTAAAGAATCCTCCTATAATGTGGGAGACCTGGGTTCGATCCCTGGGTTCAGAAGATCCCCTGGAGAAGGGAAAGGCTACCCACTCCAGTACTTTGGCCTGGAGAACTCCATGGACTGTATAGTCCATGAGGTCGTGAAGAGTTGGAAACGACTGAGCGACTTTCACTTTCACTTACAGTAGATATTCTTGCATAAGTCCTCTGTTTAGACCTCTAAAATCTTTGAATCTAGAGACTGTACCTTGTGAATTTTCAGAAAGGCTGATCTGACCTGTCTTTGAAGGAAGCACAAACCAGAAAGTAAAAGCAAGGGAGAGGGACAAAGCTAACTAGAGTAGTGATGGGGAGGGGTCTCAGTAGCTGTAAGGACATTGACAGCTCATGCATACAAGAGATAAGAGGTTCCACAAGGACTAAAGGAAAAAGATAGTTTATTTAATACAAATATTATTATCTAGGGAGAAAATATGGAGAGGGAAAGGGCAACCCACTCCAGTATTCTTGCCTGGAAAAGTCCATGGACAGAGGAGCCCAGCGGGCTACAGTCCATGGGGTCACAAAGAGTCGGACATGACTGAGCGACTAACACACAGGGAGAAAATAATGGGAATGTTAGGAAATAAAAACTAGCCTCGGGATTAGAAATTTAGGACTCATTTTTGTAAATTGGAGAAAAAAGAAAAGTTAAATTCTGATAAAGAGCTATAGGTATATTCAGCAAAAAATTGGAATCATTAGTAGAGAGCTTCAGCAAAAATGAAGGAAAAAAGGAAGAAAAAGTCAAGGAGATGGATGGGGGAAAATGCAGCAAAGCAGTGAAAGAAAAATACTCAGGGTCCAGTATTTCCAAAGACATCCCTGTGATTTTTAATGACTAAAAGTCACAGATACATGAAATGTGAGAGAAAGGCAGAGCTGACTCATTCCCACAGCTGGCTTCTGAAGGAAAGGCTGTTATGTTTCTTTATTATGACAATTGACTGGCCAGATAAATTATGATTCAGTAGGTTACAGGTGCGGGAAATGGAGTGGAAAAGTACAAGGACTGAGCAAACGGTAAAACTGCATTGGCCTTATCAGTGGACTCATGTTGAGTCCATCTACTTGATGAACATCCTTATCAGCCAGCAAATATAAATGACTTATGGGAATAATATTTCAAGGCATAATGACATGGCTATATCTAGTATTCTTCTAAGATCTGGGTTATTAAATATTAAATATCAAAGCTGTAAATTATAGTAGCAGCTTTATATAACTAAATTAAATTCAAACAAAACCTAATTTCCTTAATCATTGGCTGTAATCCTCTAGGAACATATGCTATTAACTCAACTACAAATGGCACAGAAATTGTATGACTTTAGTTAAGTTATTTGATATCAAATTCTAATCCAGGGCAGACTTCCTCTGTAAATCTCCTACAGGGATTTTAATACTTCTACAATCATATTGGCTTTTTTACAGAGTAACTAATCCTTTCATAGTCTTATTTCTCACTCCTTTATCCAATTTCTTTTTACCTTTTATCTCAGAGCATATTATAGGTCAATTTTGCAAAACTAACTTCTGTAGAATTAAAAAAAAATTATCCCAAATTATCACCACAGTTAACATAACCTAAGATTCTGCACCAAGAACTAATTAAACTTAACTGAGAGTATTTATAGATCCAATTAACTGTCTATGGCCATGTATGTCAGTGCAAACCCAAAATAGCAAAAAGAAAAAAAAATCTGTATAATTTGGCTCATTGTCTTTATGGCCAAATGCTTATCTTGGAGTTTGCTCAGTGATGAAGTGTATTGAGTCCACTGTGATTATGAACAAATAGCTTAAGTCAATTTATTTTGTGCACTTCTTGGACAAACATTTTTTTATTATGTCATAGACTAAATCATATATGATTAAGAATCTAAAATTGCTTAAAGGAAGAGATTTTTGAGAGGGACAGAAGAATTAGTTCCTATTACTGGGTGGTACAAAGCAGTAAAGAGATGAGAATTCTGGTAAAAGTAGATGCCTGGGAAGTTTGGGCTTCTGTTCGTAAGCAGTGATGGGAGGCATGGGGAGCCTGGTCTTGACAGACACTTAGAAGAAGGAGAGTAATAAGCTCAGGTTTTAACCCTAGATGTCAGGCTTTCTCATTGTAAGGATGGGGCAGTGCGGGATTGCCTTGAATCCAACAAGATGGTAATCCAAGACTGTGGGCAGGTTAGCAAGAGGAGATGCTTGCTTTTCTGGAGAGCAAAAGGTCATAACTATTCCCTTCTGCATCTAAAGGCTGAAGACTAAATGCTATTTTATCCAGCCCAGACTTTTCCAGCCTTAAGGTGTTTCCAGACTCACTTTTACTTGCCTACCTCTGTCTTCACTTGGATGCCTAATAGGAAGATCAACATGAACTCAGCTCCTGTTGCAATCCAGATTTCATTATGGTTATCTGGCATTCTCAAAGATTAACTTTTGTTTAAGGTGACATGTTTCATGAGAAATAATTTATAGAGGTGTGGGTAGAATTAGTGGAGTCAATAGGATGCTGAAACAGCCAGGGATTGGTAACATTGGGAAGCTGTCCTACATGTAGGGACAAGGGTAGAGAGATCAGAGAAAGCTTTGAGCCATGGAACAGGGTCCATCTGATTGAAATAGTAATTCCAAGGCAGTAACTGGAAGTAAAAAGATTAGACAGGAAGGAGTCAGAAGAAATACATTCTGTTTTTCTTTTCTCCTGTCTTCTGCAGCTACTTCAGATATATACATCTATGAAATATACACATCTATCTATTTGGAGATACAGATCTTTTATCCATATAAATACATAGAGAAATTCCTCATTCATATATATTTATACAAGTATAGGTTTCCCTGGTGGCACAGATGATAAGGAATCTGCCTGTTAATGCAGGAGACTCGGGTTCCATCCCTGGGTCAAGCAGATCTCCTGGAGAATGGAATGGCTACCCATCCCAGGGTTCTTGCCTGGAGAAGTTCATGAGGAACATGGCAGAGGAACATGGCAGGAACATGGCAGGCTACAGTCCATGGAGTCACAAAGATTCAGACATGACTGAGTGGCTAACACTACACTATATGTATGAATAAGTCAACTTTGTCCTATATTTAAAGAGACCATACGACTCAATGTCTGTACTAGGTACTATGGATATCTGGGCTGGTTGATCTTTACCTGGGGCAACTGACTTTGAACTCTTGCTTCTCCTAGGGTCCCCCCAGTGCTTAACAGTGAAAATCCCCAAAGGCTGAGTCCTCAGCCCTCAACTCCTTCTCCTTATGTTCTACTTTCAGAATTCAACTATTGCCTTTATGCTATTGTGGGTTCAGACCTCAAGGCAAGTTATAATTCATAGGAACAGTATTTGATTAGGAGTGCAGAATTTAAAATGAAGACTCTCTTTTGCTATGAAAAGGTGTAGACTTAAAAATTAAATAGACCTGGGCTTCTCTGGTGGCTCACTGATAAAGAATCTGCCTGCCAATGCAGGGGACACAGGTTCAATCTCTGATCCCATATGCCGCGGAGCAGCTAAGCCCATGTGCCACAACCACTGAGCCTGTGGTCTACAGCCCAGGAGCTGCAACTACTGAAGCCTGTGTGCTGTGCGACAAGAAGCCACCTTAATGAGATGCCCATGCAACACAACTATAGTCTCTCCCACTTATTGCAAGTAGAGTAAAAGCTGTGTAGCAGTGAAGATCCAGCGCAGCCAAAAAGAAATAAATAAAAATTAAAAAAACATCAGTAGAGGATGAGATGGTTGGATGGCATGAGTGACTCAACGAACATGAGTTTGGGTAGACTCCGGGAGTTGGTGATGAACAGGGAGGCCTGGCATGCTGCAGTCCACGGGGTCGCAAAGAGTTGGACATGACTGAGTGACTAAAATGAACTGAACTGAGAGTGAGCAAAGACATTAAAATAATTAATAAAAAATTAAATAGACTCACTTTTGAAGCAACCCAAACAAAAACGAACACAGAAAAGATAAAGGGAGCAGGTGGTCCATCAAGCTAGCAGCGAACATCTTAATTACGTGCTTAACACTAGCTTTGGTTTGCTTTGTAATCATGAATTAGTCTCGACCGAATGTGGTTTAAGTTACATGTAACTCAAATGTTCCCAGGTCTGTCCAGCTTACGACAAAATCCCCAAAAGGGTCTTTTCTCAAGTCTGTGAGGGCGGATGGCTGGCATGCATGACTAATGCTACCTCCGTCCTGTTTGAAGATCAGTGCCCTTGAGACAGAGGATGATCTCCAAAGGTGCCAAGGCTGCATGTGGAGCTTTGGTATTACTTACCTTGGACTCTTTGGTTTTCTTCTTTAAGATAGTAGGCAGACACCTTTCCTTTCTCACCTCAGTGCTCACAGGGGACGTGCATGGTGGAGTGGCCTGGTTCCCTAGTGATAGTTGGTTGTAACTCTCACCCAAAGCATACAGGTGACTCAGGGCTGGAGGAGTTATAGAGCAGCCTCACTCGGCACATAGGATCTTTCCTTCCTCCCCTATCGGGCGGCTCACCTCAGACTGACTCACAGAGCCAGAGTCCTTCATGCAGCTTGGTAAGTTATTTCTCTCAGGGGTCCTCCTGTACTTCGTCTCCCATTCACCACCCCACCCTGCATCAGGCCAGTTCCCTGCTCCAGATGAAATTCAAGTTCTTAGAGACTTATGGGTCCTACAGACACCTGGGGCATGGCTAGGTCTACGAGTCTGAAATGGTCACAGTTGGGGGTGATGGTGGAAAGGGAAGAATAAACAGCTTCTTTCTCTCTCAAGTTAGGAGAGAAAATTTCAGTAGTTCCATACGGAGTGGGGCTGGGGTGTGAGGAGGAGAGGCAGTGGGGTAGAGAGGCAGTTTGAGATCATCTATCTTCCATGCTAGCAAGTCTAAGGCTCAATATTCCTCTGCCCTCAATATTCTTTGATAGGTTTCTGTGGTCAGACACATCAGGGTTTCATTCCTTGTAATCAGTTGTTAGCTTATTTGATTAAGAATATTTTCATCTGTGACTAAATTTTCAGCTCTTAATAGTTTCAGAAAATGGTAAAAATTGTCTTGAATGCCCTTGACTCAAAATTGAATTGGACTGATTCATAAGAGGCTATTTTTGAAGTTTCTTGAGTTTCTTGTAAGAAGTGCCACTGTCTATTAACCTACTCCCTACTGTTTCCTTTCATTATTCATCATGCATCATACCATCACATCTTGGGGAATTTGTTGTTGTTGTTAGAAGCATACATTTGATAGAAGTTAGTGACTTAGCAGAAGCTGTGTTGAGAAGTGATTTTTCTTAAGGGTCTATGGGAAACAAAGACAACATTGGTATACTCTTTGAATCATGGGCTTGTTAAAAATTCTATTTTTTTTACAAAAATGTGAATGTGCTTAGTGCCACTGACCTGTTCAGTTAAATATGGTTAAATAGTATGTTTTATATTATGGGACTTTTATCACAATAAAAAAATTAAAAATTCCATTTTTTCCTACATTGGGGACTTAAAAAAAAAAAAGGCAACAGTAAGAATTGCAGTCAATTTCATGCTCAGAACAAAACCTTATGAACCAGAAAGCTCTGGAGGCTTCAAAAAAATGTACATATGGCCCATTTTAAAGGCATAAAACTTACCTATTCCATTAGGTAATTTGGAGAGTCTCCATAGCTTCAGCCATTGCTCTGAAGTCCTTAAAACTTTCCAAAGACAGTTACTTTCCAAACCACAACTGCTGTCCAATAAAAAGAAAAGACGCTGTAGTCAGTGGTATTTGTGCAATTTTTCTGCATTATCAACTTTTGACTCAGGTAAAAATAAATAAATAAAACCCTTTAGGTTTCCCCCACGGAAAGTCTGTACCAATCTATTAAGTGAATCTATCATTGTGCCTATTGGAGAATTTAGAAATAGTTTGAGAGAGAAATTGTACCGCTTTTATTTACAGCTTCGTAGGTCATCTCCAAAATCTGTGACTGCAGTACAGTGAGAGGCTGAAACAGCGAGTGCTGCTGGAGGCCACGCTCTGCTTGGCTTTTCTTTAGAACTTACAGCATAAACGTGTGATAGCAACACTGAAATTGTCTTTTCAAGAGCTCTCTTCAACTTTGTCAAAAAATAGTTTTGTACAAAGAATGAAAACCAATTCCTTACAAACATGGGGATCGTCATAAAAAGGAACGCATCTGAGTCTGTTCTAATGAGGTGGATGAACCTAGAGCCTATTATATAGGAACTAAGTCAGAAAGAGAAAAACAAATATTGTACACTAACACATATATATGGAATCCAGAAAGATGGTACTGATGGACTTATTTGCAGAGCAGCAATGGAGACACAGACATAGAGAACAAACCTAGGGACACGGGGCTGGAGAGAGCAACGTGGAAACATACATCACCCTATGTAAAATAGCCAGTGGAAATTTGCTGTATGACTCAGGAAACTCAAACCAGGGCTCTGTAACAATCTAGACAGGTGGGATAGGAGAGAGATGGGAGGAAGTTTTAAGAGGGAGGGGACATAGGTATACCTTTGGCTGATTCATGTTGATGTTTGGCAGAAACCAACAGAATACTATAAAGCAATTATCCTTTAATTAAAAATAAATAAATTTAATTTTTAAAACAGGGGCCTTGCAACAAATTAGGACCCTAAAAGTTATGGATTAAACACACACACACAGCGCACACTATGATTAAGTTTAATTTTTCATCTTGGCACGCCTTGATTGCAAACTCCTTAAACCTAAATCAAGTCTTCTATAATCCAGAGGCAGCACAATGTTGAGTATAATGTTAAGTATCAGTATAACCAGGTCACAGCATCAGCAGCCTAGCCAACAGCCAAAGATGATTAGAGAAAAAGTGTACACTCTCCCCAGTCATGGAAGAGTAACTTTCAGGTAAGCCTATATGAATAGTTGGGTTTCTGCTACAACCTCCAAATAAACTTTTTAAAATCAATTCTGGTGGTCATTTTTTGGTCAAATTTTTTACAACTCTAAATATTCAGAGGGAAAAATACTCTGCCCCCAGCCTAGAACCCAGGTCACTCTCCAGAATACTGCCTGCATTTTTCCCCACTGTGTCACAAAGGCTCAGCATATGGTAAGCTTTCCATAAACCTGATTGATGCTTCCTCTCTTTCCCAATCATCCTCCTACTCTTAGCAACTTTGCCATGCTGCCTTTGAAACAACAGGAAGATTCAGCAGTTTATAATTTATAATCCAGCCCTTGAAATACCAGGAAGGGTATTTTGGGTCTATGCCCAGCCTAGTAGTTTAACAGAATGAATTAGCACATGCAGACAATTACTGGACTTATAGACTTTATTTTTTCTTAAACTTTTTATTTTACATTGGAGTATAGCCAATTAACAATGTTGTGAGAGTTTCAAGTGGACAGCAGAAGCTCAACCACACACATACCTGTATCCATTCTCCCCCAAACTCCCCTCCCATCCAAGCTGCCAAATAACATTGAGTAGAGTTCCGTGTGCTATACAGCAGTTCCTTGTAGGTTATTGGTTTTAAATATAGAAGTGTGTACATGTCAATCCCGAACTCCCTAACTATCCCTCCATCTCACCCTTCCCCCTTGGTAACCATAAATTTGTTCTCTTAAGTCTGTGTATCTGTTTATGTTTTGTTAACAAGTTCATTTGTATCATTTGGGCCGATGCACTTTAACGTCCCTCTTGTGTGACAGCAATAAATGTTCTCAGGTAAGGCTGTGGTCATTAGTCAGCTCAGGACAGGACATCACATACCGGGTGGCTTAAACAACAGCCACTGATTCTCCCATAGTTTTAAAGGCTGCAAGTCTACGATCCAGGTGTCTGCAGAATTGGCTTCTAGTGACACCTCTCTTTCTGGTTTGTGGATGGACACCCTCTTGCTGTATACTCACATGGGCTTTCCTCTGTGCACGCACAGAGTGAGAGAGAGAGAGAGACTTCTGGTGTCTCTTCCTTTTCTTGTAAGGACACCTGTTCTATACTGTTAGGCCCCTACCTTTATGACCTTGTTTCACCCTAATTACCTCCTTAAAACCCTTATTTGAAAACATGGTTACATCTGACTTTAGGGCTTCAATATATGAATTTTAAGGCAACACAGTTCAGTCTGTAACATTCTACCCTCATAGTACTTAAGCCATGACATATAAACGAGAAGAGGAAATATTGCTCAAGGGTTTTTCATCTTCTTCTGGAAGAAAGCTTGGAGCGCTTTGGTTGTACACAGGATGGTTGTATCATGTTAGGTATAAGGAGAACCTGTCATTTTCTTTATCTGGAGACTAACTATGGCTTACGAAGAAGTATATGGATGACAAGTTGACACGGGGTGAACTTGTGATGATTCATTTTATGTGTCAAGTTGACTGAGCCATGAGGTATTTAGATATTTGGTCAAACATTATTCTGGATTTTTCTGTGAGGGTGTTGGGGATTGGGTTAACATTTAAACTGGCAGACTGAGTACAGCAGATTGCCCTGCATAATGTGGATGAGCCTCCAGTAATCAGTTGAAGGCCTGCATAGAACAAAACTCAGATTTCTACAAACAAGTGAGAATTCTCTCTCCTGCCTTCAAAAGGGGACATCTGTTCTTTCTGATTCCATGAGAAGCTGCCGTTCTTTAGACTCCAACTGGGACACGGCTCTGCAGATTTTGGACTTGCCAACCTCCATAAGCACATGACTCAGTCTTTATAATAAACAATTACATTCATAAATACATTCTTTTTTCCTGGACAACTCAGACTACTAGTCATGCATTTCAAAGGCCAGCTGTCTTCCACTAGTTGTCACTTAATCATGTGTATACACATTTATTGTAAACATATCATGTTTAGTTCTTGTTGCTGCAAAATTTAGGAAACAGGAAATCATAGTCAGAATTCTCAATTCTATGACTCCTAATTTGAGTCAGAAATCTGAGGGATTACAAAACATTAAAATGACTACAAAGTATTTCCTAAATTCTCTACTTACTGGTAGCATGACTTAGGATGAGTTATCTGCTCTGAAATCTAGTTCTTCATTCAGAGAGGGGGATAGAAACACATCTGCATTCTGTGTTATAAGATCACTTTAGAATCTCATCAGGTGACTTAAAAAAGCTCTTCTAAAGATACAGAGTGTCATCAAATGATCTAATGAATTACTATTACTGCATGACACACACGTGCATGTGTGACTGTGGGTTTAATTTGAATAAAAATTCCCAAACCTTAGGAAACAGATCTTATCATGACAAACACCATAGGTTAAAGCAAGGATGGTTACTAAGTGGCTCATGGGCTGCTACCCTCCCTGCCCACTGCCCTGGCCAACATCCAAAGTCTACCAGGAATGCACTTTCCCACTGAGCTTGGGAAGAGCTTTAGCATTCTTCTAATGCTTTGTATTCCTGGCAGCTACTACCAGAGGACCTGAGTAGGCATACAAGTTGTTACCTTGTTATCATTTCTGAATCAGTTATTAATTAATCAATTTTGTGGGCCTGACTAATCTGCCAAAGGAATGTCTAGACTTCTTCTAATGTATAAAATACAAGATGGATCTATGGACAAGTGAGGAACATATGGCCAACCTTTCATGCTGCATTTAGCAGCCATCAGCTTTGCAGTTGTGTCCCTCAGCCTTTGTAACCTTTGTCGCTGGAAATACAGACATGTCTGCCCTCCTCTGTAAATTACTTGACAAATTCTGCAGTTTGTGGGCGTGGTCTTTGTAGAAGGGAGTTGTTTGAAAGGGAACAAGAAATCAGAGAGACTGTGCCAAGAAAACAAGATGGGCTAATTTATCCACCTTCCTCAACCATCCTTCTTGCCTTCCTCCCCTGCTATAGGCACAACTTGTCCTTCAGGGACTATTTTCTCATTTTTTTCTTCAGGTTACACAGAAAAAAAAAAATCCAGAGTTCTCTGATTAAAGTCAGCATAAGGTTTTATGTTTCTTTTTTTTACTGAGTCATACAAAAGAAACAAGACAACACACATTCAGCCCCATCGAAATCTAACCAATCATATAGCCTTATTAAACATAGCATCGACAGAAAGAAAATACGAAGTGCTTGCCCAGAAAGGATGAAAGCCAAGAACAGGGTAATTTTCTGGCTTTGTCTTTCATATCTATAAATTTTATTTTATTTTTTGTGCAAGTCACTACGTTCCTGAATAGCTGTTGATATTAAACATTGGGGGAAAACTTACAAATGGACAGTGAAAGGCATTAGGGATTACCAGATGTTAGCTAGCCATACTCCTTGAGAACCCTATTCACATCTGTTTTTGACCTCCCGAGTACATAAAACACTTTCTTTTCTCTTCTATTATTCGATCTCCTCATTTTTGTGGCCAAGTCTATATTGGATGCAAAACTTTTCCAGACTAAAACTTGGCATGTGAACTCTTGATTTGGCTGCAGTTGGGTTACCACCAATTTGCAAAATAAAGTATGAATAATAATCCAAGCTGTGAGAGTGCAAAGTAAAATAAATCTTTACTTTACCATCTTATCAGGGAATATAAATCATTCTGGCATATACGTCAACCTTAATTTCTGTGTAAAAGTTCCAGATGTAGTTATGATTCTATTTTATAAACATAACCAACTTGTTAGAAATAATGAGTGCAAAAGACCCTCTGGATCTCATGAATGGCTCTTCCTCATGAACACACAGAACCTGCGCCCAGAGCCACGGAATTCAGAATTCGGTTGAGTTCACTTGACAGTGTTGCCTCCATAAAGATTTTCCTTTGTCTCTTTGTTTGTGTTCCTTATTAAATTCCACACTCTTTCCCTCTACTTTCTGCCATGGGTATGCCTCCTCTTCATCTACAAGCAAATAAGCCTTCTGGGGTGCCATCAGGTCCAAACAGAGAACTGATTTTAAAACACATATCTGCAGTAATGATTTTGGATATCAATCTCCACCATTTTTTTAAAAAAATTTCAAAGTAGGCTTCAATATTAAACTCTTGCTAGGGTTTTCAACCTGGAGGAGGGCAAGGCAACCCATTCCAGTGTTGTTGCCTGGAGAATCCCATGGACAGAGGAGCCTGGTGGGCTATAGTCCACAGGGTCACAAAGAGTCAGACATGACTGAGCAACTTAGCATGCACGCATGCATAAGTTTTCAAATCTAAGCTCTTGGTCATATTAGACCCCCAACTGCTGCTCTACCTGCCTGGTGCCTAGGCATCACCACCTCTCTGTATGCAGGTCTTACATAGACTAGCCAGACCACCCGGGATTCTCAGCCATAGCGCCAAAGTTGGCTCTTCTTTAGTAGGTACCATTTACTGTGGTCCGGGTGCATGATTCTCTTCAGTGCCACAACAGCCTGTTAGAGCAGAACTCTTACAATGAGGGAAGAGTGGCTTAGATGAATGTAATTGCCTGTCATTACATAGTTGTGGTCACTTGGTACCTAAGCCCTTCACCATGAGCTGTTTCTTTCCCAGTTACATTAGGAGCATCTATTCTGATCATTCTTCCCGTTTGCTCTAATCCTTGCTCCACTCCATCTCCTAGCACTCCATCTCCTTTCTTTGCTGTGTTTTTATCCCTTGTGTGTTCTAAGTCCCTTTAGTCGTGTCTGACTCTGTGTGACCCCATGGACTGTGGCCCACTAGGCTCCTCTGTTCATGGGATCTCCAGGCAAGAATACTGGAGTGGGTTACCACACCCTCCTCCAGGGGATCTTCCAGACCCAGAGATCAAACCCACATCTCTTTCTTTTCCTGCATTGATATGTGGGTTCTTCACCGCTAGTGGCACCTTACTGTTTTTCAATTCTGTATCCCCAACAATCTCAACACCCCAGATACATTCTCCTGACACCCTACAGAGCTTTGCCCTCCTTATAAGTGTTGAAGGCAATGGCACCTGGGTTTAACATCTTCTGCTTCTCTTAAACCCCATATACTTCCTTTTATTTACTCAGAAGCTAGACATATGGATTAGTTTCCTTTTCTAACATATTTAGTTTTAAGAGACATGGTTGGACCTAGAGGGTATCAAACAGAGTGAAATACGTCAAAAAGAGAAAAACAAATATCATATATTAATGCATACATGTGAAATCTAGAAAAATGGTTCAGGTGATCTTATTTGCAAACAGAAATAGAGACAGATATGAGAATAAATATATGGATACCAAGCAGGGGAAGGGGTGGGATGAACTGGGAGATTGGGATGGACATATATACACTATCAATACTACGTACAAAACAGGAAACTAATGAGAACCTACTCTACAGCACGGGCTTCCCTTATAGCTCAGTTGGTAAAGATCCACCTGCAGTGCAGGAGTCCACCTGCAAGGTAAGAGATGTGGGTTCAATGCTTGGGTTGGGAAGATCCCCTGGAGAAGGAAATGGCAACCCTCTCCAGTATTCTTGCCTGGGAAATCCCATGGACAGAGGAGCTTGGCAGGCTACAGTCCATGAGGTCACAAGAGTCAGACTTGACTTAGCGACTAAACCACCACCACCATTATATAGCACAAGGAAATCTACTCTGTACTCTGTGGTGACCTAAATGAGAAGGAAATCCAAAAAAGTATATATATATATATATATATATATATATATATATATACATACATACACATACATACATACCAGGGGGCTTCCCTGGTGTCTCAGACAGTAAAAAATCTGCCTGCAATGCAGTGTGTGTGTATCAATAGCTCAGCTGTGTCTGACTCTGCAACTCCACGGACTGTAAGCCGCCAGGCGCCTCTGTCCAAGGGATTCTCCAAGCAAGAGTACTGGAATGGGTTGCCATTTCCTTCTCCGGGGGATCCTCCTGACCCAGGGATCAAACCCACATTTCCTGCATTGCAGGAGGATTCTTTACCAGCTGAGCCACCAGGGAAGCCCCCTCAATTTTTAGATATTATAAAAATTCAGTGTTGTTGGGAAGGAATCTGAGGCACATTGACCCCCCCACTCCAGGCCTCTATTTGCTAGCCCAAGGTCAAGTGCACACACTCCTGGTCTCCACCCCCAGTGGAACGAGCTGCACGCAGGCAGCCTTTTGCCAGGGGGAGGGTCTCAAGAGCCCATCTGGTGACCTGGTTAGGGGGAAGCTGGCCAGGTTCAAGGGCTGTGGATGGGGGAGCAGGAGGAGAGGTGTGGTTGGAGGAGCAGCTGCTGTGTATGTGTGTGGGGGGCACTCAGCACTGAATAGGGGATCCCAGCTGGGGTTCTGTAATTATATCAATTGGGGACAGGCAGAGCCCTCTGCTGTCCAGATGGGGAAACTGAAGCAGAGACTCCAGTCTTTGAGAGGGGGCGGGGCCTGCCATCAGCTATGGAGGTTCACTCATCTTCCACAGGAAGGCATCTTGGCTTCCCCAGGAGCTGCAGTGTTATCAGCAGTCACTCAATGAGACACAAGGGGGGACAGCAGCTGGGTCACTGGGCCGAACAGACCGCCTCCACTCAAGACAAGAGTTTGATCCTTGGGTTGGGAAGATCCCCTGGAGAAGGGAATGGCTACCCCCTCCAGTATTCTTACCTGGAGAATTCCACAGTCAGAGAAGCCTGGCAGGCTATGTTCATGGAATTGCAAAGAGTCGGACACAGCTGAGCGACTGAGTTTATAGCTAATTCATTTTGCTGTATAGTAGAAATTAACACAACATTGTAAAGCAACTATATGCCAATCAAAATTAATTTAAAAAAAAAAAAGAGAGAGAGAGAGACTTTGACTTTCCTTTATCCTTACAGGAACATCAGCTTTCACGCTGTCTTTGTTTTCTTCCAGTCAGCTGACCTCCCCACTTTCCCTTTCTGCCCCGAAATGACATTTACAACTGAGGTCTGAACAGCATATAGTCACCATCCTTGGTTCTCTTGGGCTCCTACACTCTGTTCACCCTGTCTGGGAAAACTGAGCCCGAGATGAATGCTACATCCCACTTGCTCTATGCTCTCTCTATAGCTGGACCGTTGGAGACTGCAGAGGAAACTTCATGTTCCACTACACTGGTGCTAATACTCGCTCAGAATTTGTCATGCACCCTTTGCTTGCCTCTGCTTACAGCCTACTCTCTTTGCCCTCAGATATGGGCCCAAGGCTTTACCATGTTCATCCAGACCTCCAGCCAGCACCCACCCCTCACTGTCAGCGCCTGGGCTCATACCCTACTTCACTGTGAAGGCTGAAGTCCTCAGGCCTGATCTCTGTCATCTTCCTGTCTCCTTTCATCCTCTGCCTTATCTAAATCCACATGCTTCCTTCCTTCTCTGCAACCTCAGAGGACACAGAGTCCCTTTTCCTGCTTGGAGTCCCTTCCTCCTTCCTCTCCATTTGGCCAACTCCTCACTCCTCTTTTAAAGCATTTCAGGGGGTCATTCATTCTAGGAGGGCTCCATCAGGCTGGGCCCCTCGTTGGGTCAGGTGACTCTTCAGAGCTTTCTTGGCATAGCCATCTAACCCTTTGCTTCCGACATGCTAGTATAAACTGCTTAGGTGTTTGCTGCCTGGACCAGGTTGGGAGGGCCTCAAGGTCAGACACCTGATACTGCTCACTTTTAAATCATCAGTCTGGTGCAGGCCTTTCACATAAGAGTGACACAGTTTTATTTATTGTTTTTTGTTATCAATTTACTTCCTAAACTCAGCCGGATGTGTTTCCTTAAGTCTAGACAAAACAAAAAAATAACACTCAAAAAAAAAACCAAAAAAAACAGACTCACTATAGAGACCATCCTGTGCTTTCACATCTCATTTCTATCAAAAAGAAACTTTCTAGATAATGCAGTATATGACATATGTGTGTATGTATTTCTTTACATATTTATTCATATTTTTAGGCAATAAAAGTATCTTTTGCTTCCCATTATCAATACTATTATAAACTTTAAATAAGTCACCTGCCCATTCTGGGCCTCATTTGCAAAATGAGGAGACAGGACTTAGTAAACTCAGTGGACTCTTCAGTAATGAGATGATTTTTTTGATGACAGTGATAACAAAACAGAGGCTCTATGCATGAGTAATAGAGAAAAATAGTTAACTCTGCTATCCTAAAAGTATTTTCAAATTATTACACAATAATTCCCTTACCTGAAATTTCTAAAGTGAGTTTTTGAATTTATAAGCTGCTTTCAAATAAAATGAAATAAATAAATCTTATATTAGTGCATCAATTTCCTGTTTTAAAAATACTTTTAAATTTTATAATAATTATAGCTTTACATAAAGTTTCCAAAAATAGTTCAGGGCTCCTGTATACCTCTCATCCAGCTTCCATTTTGTTAATATCTTACATTACTATGAACCAAACTTTAGCCCTCATTAGGACTTCACTAGTTTTCCACTAATCTCCTTTTTCTGTTCTAGGATCCCGTCCAGGATACCACATTGAGTCACCATGTCTCCTAATTTCCTCTGGGCTGTGAGAGTTTCTTTGTCTTTGCTGGTTTTTCATGACTGTGATGGTTTTGAGAAGTACTGGGAGGGGATCCTGCAGAATGTCCGTCGATTTAAGTTTGTCTGATATTTTTCTCATGGATAGATGGCGGGTATAGGTTTGGGGGAGGAAGACCACAGAGAAGTGCTCTTCTCAGCACATCATATCAAGGGAATGTACACCAACTTGACTGATAACTGTAAAGTCAACCTTGACCTCAGAGTCCTTTAATGGAGCGACTTCATCTTCATTACGTCATGTGACTCTTTTAAGGATCATGGTGTATACAAGCCTGGCGTTCTCAGCCCCAGTTCATAAAGGAAGACCCTGAAGTGGGGGCCAGAACTAAGGCATTGTAACTGTACCCAATCAATCTCTCCCTAACCCTCAACCACTTCTTCTAAATCACATTCAAAAGAAGCATTTATAAGAAGCAATGTTTTAGAATGCTTTCAAGTATATGTTCATTTCAGTGCTCTTGTGGTTAAGAATTCTCATGATTAAATGATACATGTTATCTTCACAGCTACAGCTATAATCCTAGGCTTATCTGAACAAATCCAAAATGGATCAACAGGTCCAATCAACCAATCAAGGAACCACAAACTACATGGTACTTCCCTGGTGGTCTAGTGGTAAAGAATCTGCCTGCCAGTGCAGAGGACATGGATTTGATCCCTGGTCCAGGAAGATTCTACCTGCCGCAGGGCAACAAAGCCCACGTGATGCAACCACATGAAGCCCGGGCACTCTAGAGCCCACGCTCCACAACAAGAGAAGCCACCACAACGACAAGTCCGTGCTCCACAACTATAGAGAAGCCCCCACTTGCTGCAGCTAGAGAAAGGCCTGTGCGAAGCAACAAGACCCAGTGCAGGCAAAAATAAAAACATTTAAAAAACCTACATGAACCAATCATAATTTAAATTCACATTTGGAATGAACTTTCCTTTTTCAAACTGATTGTTCTGTGTTTGATAGTCATATGTGATTTTCTTAAAGATTCAAGCCTTTTTATTAGACCTCAAAAATCCTTAAAAGGAAGTTGTTTCCTCACTTGTAAAACAGGCTTGTGATTTACAAAGAGATATAACATTTTGGATGTGTAGCAATGTTGCTCATTTTTCAATCAGATAGGAAGGGGGCCTGATAACTGTCTCTCTGGGGACATTAATAACACCAATAATAATCATTGATATTATAGTAATAGTGATAATAATAATAGCTAATATCCCCTGGTGACTTACAGGGTACATAATCTGCCTGCAATCCAGGAGACCTGGGTTTGATCTCTGGGTCGGGAAGATTCCCTCAAGAAGGGATTCCTCACTACAGTATCCCTGCCTGGAGAACTTCATGGGTAGAGGAGACTGGCGGGCTTCTGTCCAGGGCATCGCAAAGAGACAGACACAACTGAGTGAGTGGCATTTTATAAGGTAAGGCAGATCTCTGTTAAGCAGTAATCTCACTTTATCCTCAAAATCTATGGTTTAGGTGCTACTTAATATTCTCATTTTGCAAATGAGAAAACTGAGGCTTAGAGATAAAGAAACACCCAAATTTACCCAGATCATATGCTTGAAGCATTTAGTTTGCTAGGGCTGCCATAGTCAAATACCATAGAATGAGTGGCTTCAAGAACAGATACTTACTTTCTCACAGTCCTAGTTCACAGAGGGCTCAAGATCAAAGTGTTGACAGGTCTGTTTCTGTCTGAGGTCTCTCTCCTTGTCTTGCAAACGGCCACCTTCTCACTGAATTCTCACATGGCTTTTCCTCTGTGCTTACACATCCCAGTTGTCTCTGTGCACCTAAATTTCCTCTTTTTATAAGGACACCAGTCAAACTGGATTATAACCCGTCTGAATGGCTATATTTTAATCATCGCTTTAAAGACCTTGTCTTGAAATCCAGGTACATTCTGAGTTATAGTACAAGGGATTGTATGGATGTGAGAGTCGGAACATAAGGAAGGCTGAGCACCGAAGTGCTGATGCTTTTGAACTGTCATGTTGGAGAAGACTCTTGAGAGTCCCTTGGACTGCAAGGAGATCCAACCAGTCAATCCTAAAGGAAATCAATCCTGAATATTCATTGGAAGGATGGATGCTGAAGCTGAAACTCCAATACTTTGGCCATTTGATGCGAAGAACTGACTCATTAGAAAAGACCCTGATGCTGGGAAAGATTGAAGGCAGGAGAAGAAGGGGATGACAGAAAATGAGACGGCTGCATGGCATCACTGAGTCAATGGACATGAGTTTGAGCAAACTCCAGGAGATGGTGAAGAACAGAGAAGACTGGCATGCTGCAGTCCATGGGGTTGCAAAGGGACAGACGTGGCTGAGTGACTGAACAACAATTAGGGATTGGGACTTAAACATGGATATTGGGAGGACATAATTCAGCCCCTGACAGGAATGGTGACTCAAACCCAAGCTGCATGACTCCCAAGCCAAAATCTTAATTATTTAGCTATCCTAAAGGATGAGTCTCACACTATTCAGGGTAGTAAAACCACCAGCATTTTTAGACTGATTTATCATCAATCATGCCATGTTTCCATGGATCTGATCTCCTTTCATGTGATAGAATGAAGCATTGAGCTCATACCGATGACACTGACTACTTTAGTATTTACCCCATCATTTACAACCAGCTGGCCTTAGGAGATGACTCAGCTATGATACCAGATGGGGAATAATATGTTTCTGTTTTGGGGTATTGTTTATTCAGCCCTCATTCATATTTTAATTGATTTATTCAAGAAATATTTACTGAGTGCCTGATATATTTGGGGCATTTTTCTTAGCATGTTAGAAATATCAATCAATTTAGCCCTCTTAATAGATGAAGGTATCATCATTATTCTTATCTTATAGATGAAAAAACAAGGCTCAAAGAGAATAGATAACTTGCCAACAATCACTTAAGAGATGGTGCCAAGGCTTGAAGACTGCAACTTGAAGGCAGCCTCATTCTAGACCCTTCTCCTACACTTCAGATTCTTCTTTCCTGCTAGCTTTTAAAGTGTCTGAAGATTGACAATTACCAATGACTTTTACTTTTTTTAAGAAGAATAATTATTATGGTTATTACTAACTTAGTAAAACTCTGTGTTTCCTCTCCTATTATATATAATGTGCAATGGCTGCAAAGTTCCTATTTAATCCATACGTTTCAGAAGAGCAAATAAATCGGTGAGTTTCCTAGTTAAAGTTCGTGAAGTAAGAGCTAGGACTTCACCTCTGAAATAATAGAAAATATTTTTAAAGCCAGAAAGGATGCAATTAAAACACTGCTAGAAAACAATATGGACTGGACATTTTGAGGAGTTTCAGGATAGAATACAGTTGGAGGGGGTCAATGGAGATAGCAGAGCAGCGGAAAACAGTCTAAGAGAACAGAGGTGAGCATGGTTCTTTCTATGAGAACACCTAAGAAGTTTAAGTCACATCAGCAAGTGCAAAGTACAGTTATGCATGAGATATTTATTCAGTAAAGATATTTATTCAGTAACTATATTCAGACTTTCTATATTGGGGACCATCTCTACTTCTAACCTAGGGTCATCAATGATCTCCAGCTAAAATCTGAGAAATGTTCTTTAAAGAGAGATGGGGGTCAGCTGAGAGAGACTCCCAGTAAGGATGTAAAGAGAATCAGAGCATCCTTGGGAGTGGATGTGGATGTTTGCATTAACCAGGGCTGGGAGATGGGGTAAAGACAGCTCTACCAAGGCCTGAATGAGATATGTTAAGCACCAGCTCTCAGAAGCTCAGGGGAACCCTCCTTACTTTGACATCACTGCTACTGAGTGTGTGCATTAAAGTGATGTCTGAATAGGATCAAAATGGAGCTAAGGGAGAAATGAATATTAAAAAGAGGTTGTGACTTTTGAGACCAGCCTGCAACTTTGGTGGCTCTGGGTGTAGACGTGACTTTGGTATGCATCGCTACTGACAGGCCATAAGTGGGTCCATAATTGTATGATATTTGGATAGTATCAGGCAGGGACAACTCTAGCACTGCAGGTGTAGGGTTTGTATGGGTCAACCCAAGAGCTAGATGGTACTAGGTGTGTCAGTCAATATGCCTGCCATGCCTCCGTCATCTCCTGTTCAAACTGTCTTGCCCAGAACGAAGCAAGAAGGATGATTTCTTAAAGGATAGAAAAATAAGAACTAAACTGGTTCCAGATTGGGAAAGGATTATGTCAAGGCTGTATATTGTCACCCAGCTTATTTAACTTATATGCAAAGTACATCATGTGAAATGCTTGGCTGGATGAAGCACAAGCTGGAATCAAGATTGCTGGGAGAAAAAAAAAAGATTGCTGGGAAAAATATCAATAACCTGAGATATGCAGATGATACCACCCTTATGGCAGAAAGGGAAGAGGAGCTAAAGAGCCTCTTGATGAAGGTGAAAGAGGAGAATGAAAAGTTGGTTTAAAACTCAACATTCAAAAAATTAAGATCATAGCATCCAGTCCCATCATTTCATGGCAAATAGATGGGGAAACAGTGGAAACAGTGAGAGACTTTATTTTGGGGGGCTCCAACATCACTTCAGATGGTGATTGTAGCCATGAAATTAAAAGACACTTGCTCCTTGGAAGAAAAGTTGTGACCAACCTAGATAGCATATTAAAAAGCAGAGATATTACTTTGCCAACAAAGGTCCCATCTAGTCAAAGCTATGGTCTTTTTGGTAGTCATGTATGGATGTGAGACAGCTGAGTGCTGAAGAATTGATGCTTTTGGACTGCAAAGAGATTCATCCAGTCAATCCTAAAAGAAATCAGTGCTGAATATTCATTAGAAGGACTGATGCTAAAGCTGAAACTCCAATACTTTGGCTACCTGATGCAAAGAACTGACTCATTGGAAAAGACCCTGATACAGGGAAAGATTGAAAATAGGAGAAGGGGACGACAGAGGATGAGATGGTTGGATGGCATCACCTAGGAGGCCTGAGAAAGAGAAAAGCAACTTCCTAAAGGAGGCAACTAGTCTGACACTGTAGTTAGGCCTTGGTGTCCTCCTGGTGAACATAAACATTTCACAGGATATCAAGCAAGGTCTCTGTGAGCGTGATGGATGAGACAAAAAGTGGATCACTCTGAAATCGTGTCTGAACACAGCCAAAACATTAACATTGTTCAAACCACACACACACAAAAAAAGACCAAACATTCCCCACTGATTTAGCTTTATTAAGATATCCAACCTTAGAAATATTAATCCAACTTCCTGATAGCATCCGATTTAGAGTAAAGCCGTGCCTTTTTCAGCCCTTTTTAAAATCACCTAACACAAGACCAATCCTTTCTAGTAAGTCTTTTCCAACTTCTCTAACAACTTCTTAGTGAGATGCCCCACAGTTCTCCATGGAGTGTGTACTCCCTCCCTAAATAGTAATAAAACCAATTTGTTCAGCAACAGATGTGTTCCTGGCGGTGTTGGACTAGAGGATTTTGACAGGTCTTAGGAATGTCACATTTTTCTCTCCACGTTTATTATTACTTGTCACAGATCTTCAAAGAGCAGTTCCCCTGGACTAACGATCCTGATCCAGGCAGTAAGTCCCAAGGTTGCCAGGCCCTTACGAGGTGCCAGGTGCTTTATATAAATTAATTCAGTGGTCCTCAAACTTTTTAGCACCAGGGACCAGGCAATTTTTCCACAGACCAGGTAGGAGGGAGGGTGGTTTCAGGATGATTCAAGTGCGCAACATTTGTTGTGGACTTTATTTCTATTATTATTACATCAGCTCAACCTCAGATCAACAGGCATTAGATCCTGGAGTCTGGGGACCCCTGTATTAACTCTTTTTATACCCACAATGGCCCCATGAGTCAAGAGGCTTCGTACCTCATTTACAGGTGAGGAAATGGAGGTACAGAGTTTATAGTGCAAGCGGCTGAGCCAGGAGTCCAAGACAGCCAGCTGACTCCGGGCTAGGGCTCTGGTGTGCACTCTGGGCTACCTCCCCCTCCATGCTCTATGTGCTCTCATGCATCACTCCTGTACAGTCGCTGGTCACAGTGCCATCAGCCTACACTGAAGGGCACATGAGAAACAGCTCCAGGATATCACTACTGGGTTTCCACAGGAAAAAAAGAAATCTCCCAAATCACATCACCAGAAATAAGTGAACTTCTTTTAAGCAGTTGGATCTTTTTTTCACCTAATGAAGACAGTAATCACATACTTCAGAAATTTCAACCTAATTTTAAGAAAGGTATGGGGTGACTTTCAGTTGAATAAACCTAACCAAGAAATATTCTCTTTGAGTTATACTTTTTAATTTTACTAATGTGGGCAAGAGAGTATTCCTGCTTGGTAGTAACAGGACTGAGTTCAGTTCAGTCACTCAGTCATGTCTGACTCTTTGTGACCCCATGAACTGCAGCACGCCAGGCCTCCCTGTCCATTGCCAACTCCCAGAATTTACTCAAATTCATGTCCATTGAGTCAGTGATGCCATCCACCCATCTCATCCTCTGTCGTCCCCTTCTCCTCCTGCCTTCAATCTTTCCCAGCACTTAGCAGCAGCAGCAGCATGTCTTTATTTTCCCAGAAAGAAGGAAGCTGAGGCATAGAGCCTTGGAAGGTAATAGTTGATCTCTAGTATGATCTCAGTAAGTTGGCTTCATTTTATTTATTTTTGCAATTACCTCCCATTTGTAGCCTACTGCACTGATTTTCCATTTATAAGTGATAGAAAGTTTCCTTTAAACATTATTTCAGTAAAAATTTGAGTTCGTTTAAGGAAAAATGTTAAGTAAATAGTGGTACAGATGGTAGGAGACCAAACAAGGAAACAAAAATCATGGAGGTGTTTTGGGAAACCCTGACTCCAGTTTCCTCTTTGCCTTGGATGCTGGAAAGGCAGTTTACCTCTTTAGCCATTGATGTCAAGGGTACAGTTCTCCGCTCCATCAATTTCTCCTTCCAATCTAAGCCTGGCTTTATCTTGTATCTCCTCTGCACTGTCCCCCTGCCTTCCTGTTTTACCACTCTATTTCCTTTAGGAAAAAAATAGTCAGGGTAGTGGGTGAGGGTTGGAGAGACATAATAAAGAATATCCCTTTGTTTTAATAATACCTGTCCCAAAAGTAGAGCTAACCTCAGGTACCTATCTTGCTAAGTGAGGTACTGAGAGCTCTGCGGAAAAAACCTAGCTCGCCTCATTTCCTCTTGTCCAGGGAAGTTTTAATTCTTCAAATTGGGCTGGATCTGTATGTCTAAACCTGCCTGGATAGCAGATTCTCTGGCTTTCCTGCATCCCATCTTAGAGTCGTCAGGAGACCCGGTTCCTATACAACATGTGAGTGAATGAAAGTACTTCAGTGGAAAAGTAAGTGACACTCCCCGTGCGCACCCCCTCCCCTTTCCTGGTGTGCAGCCCCAAGCCCTTTTGTGCACCTCCCTCCTCTTTCCAATGGGGGAAGTTCTCGGTGACCCCGCGGAAGCCTGAGGGGTGGGGGGGGTCAAGGCAGGGATGGAAAGAGGACCCCCAGGGATTGGGAGGGGAGATGGACAAAAGCAGGAGAACAACGCCTGGGAGCCGGAGCAGGGCAGCCCCATACTCCCCGGAAAGCCTGGAAAGCTGGGGCTAGCATCTCCTCTCTTTGGAGAGTTCTCAGGAAGTTTGGGGGAGGGGCGCCGGCTCTCTCCTGTTCTGGGAGGGTGAGAGGACTGCAGCCGCCGCAGGTCTCGGAGCTGTCACGTTCCGCCCCCGGCTGCGGGCCGGGTCTGCGGGGCGCGGGCAGCGCGCGCGCCGGGCGGCATGGAGGGACTGGTCCTGCTCAACGCTCTGGCCACCCGGCTCCTCTTCGTGCTGCACTCGCTGGTTGGAGTCTGGCGAGTGACCGTGGTGAAGAAGGAGCCGTGGTACTGGCTGCTGGCGCTGCTTAATCTCTTGCTCTTCCTGGAAACGGCGCTGACCCTCAAATTCAAGCGCGGCAGAGGCTACAAATGGTGAGCGCACCCCGGGAGAGGGAGGGCGCTCCGAGTCCCTGGGACGCTCCCCTGGGGCACTCTTGGCCGGCCCTGGGGCCCATCTCCTTGCAGGCTGCCGATTCTTTACTGGGATGTGGACCCCCTTTGTCCTCTCTGGGAGCGTCGAAGCAGCGCGGGTTGCTTGGGCGTCTCTTGGGCATGCCGAAGTGCCCCCAGGGTCCCAGGGCAACACGGGGAAGGCTCGAGTCGCACCCACGTGCCACCCAGTCCCAGGGTTGGCAACTTGGAAGACGGGAAAAAGAAGGGAAGCGCTTGCTTGCTCTGCGGAGAGTGCATCAGGGGTGTCAGGCCCTCGGCATTCTGAATTTGAGGTGTGAGTGTGCACAGTTTAGCCTGGGTGCGTGCAGTTATGGGAATGCTCTTCTCTGGGCAGACTTGAGTGAGAGCTTGTGCGCATCGGGCAGCATCCAGGGGCGAGAAGCCACTCGCAGCACGTCTGTGGTTTTAGCCGCTTCGCTTGTACCAGCCCAGGGCGCCCTGGCTTGGCATCAAGCCCTGTGAAGTATCCGGGGTTGCTTCACAGCCTTGGTTAGTGGTCAGTCCCTCTTGTCAAAGAGGGGTTGCGATGCTGGGGAAGGGATTGGCAGGCAGTGGTTCAGCCTTAAACTCAACGTGCCACACTACAGGTTCTGCCTGATGCTTTATTTCCTTCCCAAAGACTTGGATGGCAATCAAAGAATTGAGAGAAAGATTTCCTGCTATTTACAAGACCGTCTATCTCTATCGCTCCACTCCCAGGAGATTTTCACCCCAACTATCTGAGTTAGTCCTCTTCCTGAATTATTATTATTATTTTTTAAAAGAGTCTGTGTTTTCATGTATGTCCATATTAAAAAAAAATCATACTGCTATGAAAAAGAGGAAAATACTATTAACCAATTCAAGAATTATATACATGATGGCATATTAAGTAAAAAAAGAAAAAAACCCTTTTGACGATTTTACATATTAAACTCTAACAGGCTGTGTATTTCACGACAATCCAAGGGAGAGAATGTGTTGTCTCTTAAAATGATGTGACTCTTCCTTAAATTTTCGAATGTTGAAAAATTTCTAGAATTATCAGTGAAGAAATTATTCAAGTAGAACCTTAATTTAATACAATAGGGACTGGAACCACGTCACGTCACTAACCCTCCCCTCATTAACAGCTTATTAAATAGGAGAGATCTGAGGTACTTTTCAGCGTGTCTTTTGGAAGTCTCAAAGATAAATGGTATTAGTTCCCCAGATAAGCCTTAGGGTTAAAAAAACAAAAGGGAGAAAAGTGTTCATCTAGCAAGCATTTCACATGAGACTGATTTAGTGTTTACTGAGTAGCTTTAACATGCTGGGGTAGAAAAGATCTTCAGTAACGGGAGGGTGAAGACTGATATCTGTTCCATGGAAAGTAGTCCTGCCAGCAGCCACCATCAGGGCTCTGGAAAAAATGTCAGCCTCAGAAGAAGGACGAGCTTAACTGGCGCTGAAACGTCCTCTTTCTTCTCCAAGAGTGGACAAGAGGGCTCAGTTCACATTAAGTCAATATTGCATGCCAGTTGTGTAGAAATACTCTAGTCGATGGCACCTTCACCATTGACCACTGGCTGCTAAGATGGACATGTAACTTAAAACCAAGAAAAGAAAAAAGGCTGGGACCAAAACAGGTGATGGCCAATGTGTCAAGTTAAACAGGAAACTAGGGGCATGTTTGTGTAGAGAGTTTGGACTCAAAATCAGACAGATAATGGAGTAAAATCTGGGTTTTCCTACTTACTTGCTGTGAGGCATTGAACAAGTTGCTTAACCTTTTCCAGTCTCAGTTTCCTTATCTATAAATACATAGCTTATAGGTTATTATGAATTAGATGAAATGATACATGTTGATGATCAGTGAATACAAAAGAGATGGTCTTTCCGAGATCCTAGACTTTTTCTTATTTTCAAGTTAAAAAACTTTGAGAGGCTAGCCAATAAACCATTGGTTCAGGGCCAAAAAGTAGAAAACAATTCTCACCTTTGTTTCAGAATAGGACCATGATGTATAGTTTATATTATAGCAAAAGTGTGTAAAGTGAAAGTGTTAGTCACTCAGTCATGTTCAACTCTTTGCAACCCCATGGACTAGAGCCCACCAGGCTCCTCTGGGCATGGAATCCTCCAGGCAAGAATACTGGAGTGGGTTGCCATTTCCTTCTCCAGGAGATCTTCCTAACCCAAGGATTGAACGCTGGTCTCCTGCATTACAGGAGGTTTCTTTACAATCTGAGCTACCTTGTATATAGCACTAAAAAAAAAAAAAAAAAAAAAGCTGACTCAATATCTAGACCATATTTGAGAATATGCCAAAACAAACAAACAAACAAACAAACAAAAAACCTTGATAGACTTGGTTTATTATACAAATTCAGGAACAAAGGAATCTTTGTAAAATGATCTAAATACAAATGTAATTAGTAAAACTTTGTTCTACTGATGCTATCAACTGCAACTGAGTCTATAAATATGATCATTTGCATGATGGACAAAGCTCACACAATGATCTTTCATGAATTTGAGGAAAAAAATCAGAAAATGGAATGTTAAAATGATATTTTAAAAGACAAAGTTATGGCAGTATCTATACCTCTATGAACATGTTACTATAGAGATCTATATAAATATATATGTTACCTTTTAATCCATTTGTCTTACATCTTTTATTCTACCCTATAGAACCGAAAGCACCTGTATATAAAGACATACATTCAAAAATACTAAATTTCATCTTGATAGTGGAAAATAGAGCTAAAAGCGACCTGACCATTCATCTAGAGATTATGAAAAATTGTACACTACCCATACTATAAAACATTTTGCTGGTATTGAAAATAATGTGGTAGGTTTTAGTATTGACTTTGAGGCATGTCCATGATACATTGTCAGGATAAAGTTACAGCATTGTATATATTATTGCCTCAGTTTCTTTAAAAACAACCTTATCAAAGAATTATCCTTTGTATCAATTGGATACATTATCTATGTACTAGTCAAGAAGTGGGAGGTGGAGGGGAGGGTAGCTGGCAGGGAGGAGGAGGGAGAGAATGAGAGGAGAAAAAAAGGAGAAGAGAAAGGAGGAGGAGAGAGAGGGAAAACCCTCTCATATTAAAAATCAATCCATCAATCGAGGTCTGAACGGTGGACTAAACTCTGTGCATACATGAAATGAAAGTGTCTTTTCTGGAACATTAGATCTATAAGCCTCCTTTAGACTGCTCTGGGCTGGTTTGAACTTTTTTCTTTTTATTAAAATTTGCACCTGGCCCCAAATAAATCAAATCTATAGAAATAATGGGGCAATAAACAGAGCTATAGAGGAAAATGTGAACAAAATTTCTTGTAACGTAGCAAACATATTACACTTATCCAAAGAATGTTTCTTTAGCTATTCTTTGGAAAGGAAAAATGGAACTAGAGCTGCTGAGCTCAGCTGTCCAGGGACAGGCAACATTACATCAGCACTAAGAACTTGCCAGTTGGAAAAGCTTAATTTTGGGGGATCATATAGGATAAAGAAGGGAAGCCAATGACACACTCCTCATGAAGTCCAAGAAATGTGTGCTGGTGGAATTTGGTTCTTTTGCCCTAGTATTTATTAATTTCATCTGCTATTCACTTATATTCTTTTAAGATAAAAATTAGTATCACTGCTTTATTTTTAAAAAACTTTTCATTTTATATTGTAGTATTACCAATTAAAAATGTTGTGACAGCTTCAGGTGGACAGCAAAGGGACTCAGCCTTACATATACATGTATCCATTCTCCCCCAAACTCCCCTCCCATCCAGACTGCCACATAACACTGAGCAGAGTTCCCTGTGTTGGTTATACATTTTAAATATAGCAGTGTGTGCATGTCCATCCCAAACTCCTGAACTATTTCTTCCCCCTCATTCTTCCCCCAGCTCCCCCACAACCATAAGTTCATTCTGTCAGTTTGATTACTGCTTAATTTTTTCCTTGATTTATTTTCTATTGTCTGGGCAACAATCAAAAGGATCTGTGAATTACCATTTGCATGTCCGTGTGCTAGGTCGCTTTAGTGGTGTCTGACTCATTGCAGCCCTATGGACAGTAGCCTGCCAGGCTCCTCTGTCCATGGGATTCTCCAGGCAAGAATACTGGAGTGACTTGCCATGCCCTCCTCCAGGGAATCTTCCTGATCCAGGGATCGAACTGCATCTCTCATATCTCCTGCATTAGCAGGTGGGTTCTTTATCGTGAGTGCGACCTAGGAAGCCCCATGAATTATCATTTAGGTACAGTCCAGTAGCAGACAAGATTTCCAGTTCCTTTCCAGCTAATACTGATAAAACATTGCTCAGGAGAGAAAAAAAGTGACCAAGACTTTGACAAATTTGAAGCCTGTTCACTTTCAAGCAGACATTATCTGAGAATATGTAAAAATATAAGTTTAATTTATTGCTGAAAGTACAGAATTTTAAGCACTGAGCTTTCTTCATCAAAATTTCAAGAATACAAGGTACATATCTTTGAGTGAACAAAATATCTTACTGACTTGGTTACTTCATTATTTCTGTTTCCCTTTATTAAGTTGAATCAGACAACCACTTTTGTTCACTTGCTTAATAAGTGGGCATGACACGCTAGATACTATGTGAAGAAACAGAAAGCAAACACATTTGAGGTTTTAAAATCAAAGGTAGCAGTTCAACGATGTGTTCAAATATGTGGGGATAAGGATTATTATGAATATTTAGCATTTAGTGATGTTCAGGCTCTTTCAAGTGTTTTACAGAATTTCCCACGTGATCTTGACAGCGGCTATAGTTATTTTCTGTTTTCTCCCATTTTGAGATGAGGAAGCTGAGACACAAAGCCGTTAAATCATTTTACTTGAGATCACTGAGTTGGCGATTGGAAGAGCAAGGATATTAATACACTAACAATTTCCCAGAGATAGGATGTGAGGAGGAGTGATAGCCGGGGTGGGGTTGGCGTGGGGGAAGGAGGCGGGGTGGGGGTTATGGTGTGTGGGGAGGGGGAGGGGACTTTACAGCGTGTGAACAGGAGCAGGAAAAACGGGTGGGAGAGAAGTGGAGGCTGGGTAGGTAATGAACATCCTGAGGGAAGTGAGGGTGGGAAAGAGAGCACTTTTCTCTGGAGGAAGCACAGAGCCTTATTATTCTTCATTCAGCAAAACTACCTGGTACATCTCAAACGTGTTAGATATTCTTTTTAGTGCCAAGAAAGTGGAGGTGCCCTAAAAGAACTCATGTTTTAGTTAGAGGACTCAGAAAATAAATAAATAATAAACAGGTGTGCTGAGGGGGAAGGTCAAAAGATACACACTTTCAGTTATGAGACAAATAAGTATGGGGGATGTGATTTACAACATGATTGAAACAATACTGCTCTATGTTAGATATGAAAGTACACCCATGCGTGCTCCTGTGCATGCGAGCTCCTGTGCATGAGTGCTAACTGCTTCACTTGTGTCTGACTCTGTGTGCCCCTATGAATTATAGCCTGCCAGGCTCCCCTGTCCATGGGATCCTCCAGGTAAGAACACTGGAGTGGGTTGCCATGGCCTCCCCTCCTCCAAGGGATCTTCCTGACTCAGGGATTGAACTCCAACTCGTGTCTCTTACGGCCCCTGCATTGGGAGCAGGGTCTTAGCCACTAGCACTACCTCGGAAGCCCCAGATGAAGGTGGCTGAGAGTAAATCTTAAAGAGTTCTCATCATAAGGAAAAATATATTTTCCTTTTGCTTTTATTTTGTATCTGTATGAGATGATGGATATTCATTAAACTTATGTGGTCATTATTTCATGATGTATATAAGTCAAATAATTATGCTGTATACCTTAAACTCATACAGTGCTGTGTGTCAATTATACCTAGTGAAATGGGAAGAAAAAAAAAACCCAGATGTGCTGATAAATAGCATTAAGCAAGTCAACAAGTGAGTGAGCAGAACAGTGAAGGGCTAAATGGGCTGGGTTATAGATGGATGGAGGACTTGGGGAAGGTTCTACTGAGTGGAAAGTGAGATGTCTTGCTGGGAGGCGATCGGGGAGCTGAGCCTGTTAGAGAGAGGAGTCGGGCATGGGAAGAGCCAGGGAGGCAAAAAACAAGACTGAGAGAAGGAAGAGCAAAGCATGTCCTGGGTCACTTCTGACACCCTCCCAGGAGACAGAGAAGTACTGTCTTTCTCTTCGACTCTTCATTGTCTCTTCTCACCATGTCCCCTTCGTCTAGGTGAAAAATTCCTTCTAAATTTTATATTTTACCATATCTCATTTTTTTTAGAAAATGGAAGCATAGTTGATTTATAATGTTTTAGGTGTACAACACATGTTATACATATATATAACTGAATCACTACAGAAAGACTATATATATATATATATATATACATATATATGGATCATATATATGTATATATATATATGTGACTGTATGTAGTCTTTTCAGATTCTTTCCCAGTATAGGTTATTACAAGATACTGAATATAGTTCCCTATGCTATATAATAGGTCCTTATAGTTTATCTATTTTATATACACTAGTGTGTAACTGTTACCATATCTCATTTGAAACATCATATGTTAGAAAATGCCTGGGTGGCCTCCAACTAAACACAGGAAAGATAAATTAGGAATCAAAAGAGATTCTGTCCTAATTTCATTGCAAATTCAATTCAGTTCTGTAAAAAAACTCAATGAAATGTTTTGATTACTCAACTGTACAATATTTAGAGGGTTCAAAGGAAGAAATGAAAAACCTAGATTTGACAGATATCATATGAAGTCTGATCATGAACAAGTTCTGAGTAGCAGAGAAGAGCTTTGTCGGATATAATTCTGTAGTTTTTGATAGTATGTATATCCCTCTACCAAGAGTGCTTACAAAAATGCCACAAAGTTGGGGAATACAAGTACTCTTCCCCCCATCTTACGGGGTATCAGAGAGGATGAAATGCAGGTGTAAAGAAGGAGACCCTATGATTTCCATGTGGCCAACGTGGGCACTAGAAATTCTCCCAGGAGATGAACTATTTCTTTCCTTACATTTGCTGCCCAAATAGCAAATTCATACGGACTGCCTGATAGCTCCCTTTAACTTTTTTAGTTAATAATACTAGCAGTTTCCACTGTGCACTGGATCTATCAGCACTGCCTGCCGCGTATATAGTTTATAGTACTCATTATCTTCATGTTTATGTGTGTTTGTGTGTAGGCATTTTCTATCCTGAGCCTTGCTGTTGTTCCATCACTCAGTCCTGTCTGACTCTTTGCAACCCCATGGTCTGCAGAACGCCAGGCTTTCCTGTCCTTCACCATCTCCTGGAGTTTGCTCAAACTCACATCCATTGAGTAGGTGATGCCAACCAACCAACTCATCCTCTGTCACCCTCTTTGCCTCCTGCTCTCAACATTTCCCAGCATCAGGGTCTTTTCCAATGCAAAAGAGTGACTTAAAATTGCATCATTTTTGTAGGCATGTACTGAATGCTACCAGTAAATGATTTTGTTTTCAGGGATCTGAGTCATGGTTTAGGAAGAAGACTCTTCTGTTATCTTAAGTTAGCATTATGCTTTATTTTCAAGAAAAAGTCATATTTTCTTATTTTGTTTCATGAGGGACTTGTTCAGTTCAATTTAGTCACTGAGTCGTGTCCAACTCTTTGTGACCCCATGGACTGCAGCACGCCAGGCCTCCCTGTCCATCACCAACTCCCAGAGTTTACTCGAACTCATGTCCATTGAGTCGGTGATGCCATCCAACCATCTCATCCTCTGTCTTCCCCTTCCCCTTCCGCCTTCAATCCTTCCCAGCATCAGGGTCTTCTCAAATGAGTCAGTTCTTCGCATGAGGTGGCCAAAGTATTGGAGTTTCAGCTTCAGCATCAGTCCTTCCAATGAATATTCAGGACTGATTTCCTTTAGGATGGACTGGTTGGATCTCCTTGCAGCCCAAGGGACTCTCAAGAGTCTTCTCCAGCACCACAGTTCAAAAGCATCTGTTCTTTGGTGCTCAGCTTTCTTTATAGTCCAACTCTCACATCCATACATGATTACTGGAAAAACTAGAATTTTACCTAGATAGACCTTTGTTGGCAAAGTAATGTCTCTGCTTTTTAATATGCTGTCATGGTTGGTCATAACTTTTCTTCCAAGGAGTAAGCGTCTTTTAATTTCATGGCTGCACTCACCATCTGCAGTGATTTTGGAGCCCCCCAAAATAAAAAAAGTCAGCCACTGTTTCCACTGTTTCCCCATCTATTTGCCATGAATGATGGGACCAGATGCCATGATCTTAATTTTCTGAATGTTGAACTTTAAGCCAACATTTTCACTCTCTTCTTTCACTTTCATCAAGAGGTTCTTTAGTTCTTCACTTTCTGCCAGAAAGGTGGTATCATCTGCATATCTGAGGTTATTGATATTTCTCCCGGAAATCTTGATTCCAGCTTGTGCTTCACCCAGCCCAGCATTTCTCATGATTTACTCTGCATATGAGTTAAACAGGCAGGGTGACAATACACAGCCTTGACATACTCCTTTCTCTATTTGGAACCAATCTTTTGTTCCACGTCCAATTCTAACTGTTGCTTCCTGAGCTGCATACAGGTTCTCAAGAGGCAGGTCAGGTGATCTTGTATTCCCACCTATTTCAGAATTTTCCACAGTTTGTGTGATCCACACTGTCAAAGGCTTTGGCATAGTCAATAAGCAGAAGTAGATGTTTTCTGGAACTCTCTTGCTTTTTTGATGATCCAACGGAAGTTGGCAATTTAATCTCTGGTTCCTCTGCCTTTTCTAAAAGCAGCTTGAACATCTGGAAGTTCATGGTTCATGTACAGTTGAAGACTGGCTTGGAGAATTTTGAGCATTACTTTGCTAGCATGTGAGATGAGTGCAATTGTGCAGTAGTTTGAGCATTCTTTGGCATTGCCTTTCTTTGGGATTGGAATGAAAACGGAAATTTTTCCAGTCCTGTGGCCACTGCTGAGTATTCCAAATTTGCTGCCATACTGAGTGCAGTACTTTCACAGCATCATCTTTAAAGTTTTGAAATAGCTCAACTGGAATTCCGTCACCTCCACTAGCTTTGTTCATAGGCCCACTTGACTTAATAATCCAGGGTGTCTGACACTAGGTGAGTGATCATACCATCATGATTATTTGGGTAGTGAAGATTTTTTTGGTATAGTTCTACTGTGTATTCTTGCCACCTCTTCTTAATATCTTCTGCTTCTGTTAGGTCCATACCATTTCTGTCCTTTATTGTGCCCATCTTTGCATGAAATCTTCCCTTGGTAGCTCTAATTTTCTTGAAGATCTCTCTAGTCTTTCCCATTCTATTGTTTTTCTCTATTTCTTTGCACTGATCACTGAGGAAGGCTTTCGTATCTCTCCTTGCTGTTCTTTGGAACTCTGCATTCAAATGGGTATATCTTTCCTTTTCTCCTTTGCTTTTTGCTTCTCTTCTTTTCGCTGCTATTTGTAAGGCCTCCTCAGACAGCCATTTTGCCTTTTTGCATTTCTATTTCTTGGGGATGGTCTTGGTCACTGCCTCCTCTACAATGTCACGAACTTCCATCCATAGTTCATCAGGCACTCTGTTTATTAGATCTAATCCCTTGAATCTATTTGTTGCTTCCACTGTATAATCATGAGTTTTGTTTTAGGTCATACCTGAATGGTCTAGCGGTTTTCCCTGTTTTCTTCAATTTAAGTCTGAATTTGGCAATAAGGAGTTTGTGATCTGAGCCATAGTCAACTCCCAGTCTTGTTTTAGCTAACTGTATATAGCTTCTCAATCTTTGGCTGCAAAGAATATAATCAGTCTGATTTGGGTGTTAACCATCTGGTGATGTCCATGTGTAGAGTCTTCTCTTGTGTTGTTGGAAGATGGTGTTTGCTATGACCAGTGTGTTCTCTTGGCAAAACTCTATTAGCCTTTGCCTTGTTTCACTGTGCTCTCGAAAGCCAAATTTGCCTGTTACTCCAGGTATTTCTTGACTTCCTACTTTTGCACTCCAGTCCCCTATAATGAAAAGGTCATATTTTGGGGGTGTTAGTTCCAGGTCTTGTAGGTTTTCATAAATTGCTCAACTTCAGCTTCTTCAGCATTACTGGTTGGGGCATAGTCTTGGCTTACTGTGATATTGAATGGTTTGCCTTGGAAACAAACAGAGATCATTCTGTCATTTTTGAGATTTCATCCAAGAACTGCATTTCAGATTCTTTTGTTGACTATGATGGCTACTTCATTTCTTCTAAGGGATTTTTGCCCACACTAGTAGATATAACGGTCATCTGAGTTAAATTCACCCATTCCAGTCCATTTTAGTTTGTTGATTCTTAAAATGTCGATGATCACTCTTGCCATCTCCTGTTGACCACTTCCAATTTGCCTTGATTCATGGACCTAACATTCCAGGTTTCTATGCTATATTGCTGTTTACAGCATCAGACTTTACTTCCATCACCAGTCATATCCACAACTGGGTGTTGTTGATTCTTTGGCTCCATCCCTTCATTCTTTCTGGAGTTATTTCTCCACTGATCTCCAGTAGCATATTGGGCACCTACCGACCTGGGAAGTTCATCTTTCAGTGTCCTATTTTTTTGCCTTTTCATACTGTTCATAGGGTTCTCAAGCAAGAATACTGAAGTGGTTTGCCATTTCCTTGTCCAGTGGACCATGTTTTGTCTGAACTCTCCACCATGACCCATCCATCTTGGGTGGCCCTACACAGCATGGCTCAGTTTCATTGAGTTAGCAAGGCTGTGGTCCATGTGATCAGATTGGTTAGTTTTCTGTGATTGTGGTTTTCAGTCTGTCCGCCCCCTGATGGAGAATGATAAGAGACTTATGGAGACTTCCTGATAGGAGAGACTGACTGAGGGGGAAACTGAGGACTTGGGACTTGGGATCAAAACAGTGATTTTGTCTACATTTAAAATGGGACTCCTAGGAAGCTGAACCACTGAATGATACCCATGTTTTTCTCCACATACTATGTTCACCTGATATATTCAGAGCTGAAAGTTAAGGTTATAATACTTTATAATTACTTGTACTTATTTGGGAGAAAATCAAAGTGCAAATTAGTATGGGCAGCTCCCATGAGTCAGTGTGTGTGTGTATATATATATATAATTTAGAATTAGATATATATCTAAGGGCTTCCCTGGTGGCTCAAACAGTAAAGAATCTGCCTGCAATGCAGGAGACCCCAGTTTAATCCCTGGATGAAGAAGATCCCTGGAGAAGGAAATGGCAACCCACTCCAGTATTTTTACTGGGAAAATTTCATGAACAGAGGAGCTTGGCAGGGCACAGTCCACGGGCTTGCAAAGAGTCAGACTTGACTGAGGGAATAACACATGCATATATGTCTAATAACTATCTAATTTTAAATTTCATGTATTTCCGCTTCTCATAGCAGTGGCATTATTATCCATACAGCATCAGGATACATCTGAATACCTTCACTTTTCCATCAAAGGAAGACTCACCTTTACTTCCAGGTTTATTTTCCCCATGTCAATGTCTCTCCCTATTTCAGAAATTCCTCTAAAATACTGATGTTATTGTGTCAGACCTGGGGTATATAAATCATTTTGCTAAAGAAAATCAGTGTTTTTTAATATAGGTTTTTGACATGCAGTTTTTAAAAAAAAATGAACTTTCTTTCAAAGTCACACTAATGGTTATTAACAATTCACAACTATTAATATAAAATGCCAAGGTGGAGTTGATTTTATCTTCTCTGAATATAAACTTACCATCCATAGTTGTTCAGGGAGGGGGTTATATTTTATCTTTGGGCTGTCCAAGAGGTAGCTGGTGTAACACTGACTTAATGTTGTATGCTTATTAGAATAAAAATGAGTAACCTTGGGAAAAAAAGAAGTCCTCTCGATGATGCATGCCCTTGCCAGCCCTCGTTGGGTCTTGTAGGGGTCCTTTGCTTATTCTCCTTGACTCAGTTTCCTATTCCACACACCTATTTTATTATTAGGAAAAGCCTCTTAATAAATTGGCTGTGCCATTTTCTGATAGTCTGTTAATAACGGGGATGAGAATGACTATGAAAGTGATGGTGATGCTGATCATGGAGTTGGTAACAGTTACTGAGATACTGAGTACTGATGATGCTCCAAGCCTGCTTTCTATCCATTATCTCATGTAATCCTCACAATGACCTGATGAATTCATTTTCATCTTTATTACCATTTTAAGATGAGGATGCTGCTGCATAGCAAGCCTAGATCACTTACCAAAGGTCACAACTAGCAATAATAAGTCATGAAAACAATCCTAGCATCTGTGAACCCTCAGTTTTCCTGAGCCAGACTTTTGCATTGAATGGATTCCCTCATTCACTCCTCACAAAAGCCCTGGTGCTATTTCCTGCTTGTAAATGAGGAAGCCAAACTCAGAGAAGTACTCCCATGCCTCGACTGAGCTCTACCACCTAGTTGCTGTACTCTACATTCAGCAACCAAACTGGGTTTGCTGTGGACAGTACAACTGCAGACATTTTTGGGGTCAAGTATTCTCTTTGGTACAGAAAGGGTCAAAGTATTTTCTCTGTTTCAAAATTGGGTAGGTAAATCCCAGGTGATTTGCTAAATGAACACTAGAATGGTTTTGCTTAGACGAGAATGTAGAAAATTTAAGGGACTTTCCTGGTGGTCCAGTGGCTAAGACTCTTCTGTGCTCCCAATGTAGGGGGGCCTGTGTTTAATCACTGATCAGGTAACTAGATTCCTAAGAAGAGTTTGCATGCTCTGACTAAAGATCCCATATGCTGCAACTTAAGAAAGAAAGAAAGAAAAAAGATCCTGCATGCCACAAGTAAGACCCACATAGCCAAATAAATACATAAGTATTTTTTTAAAAAGAAGAAAATTTTAGACTAGACACAGCCACAGCTCAGAACATCCCTTTAAAATCAAAGCAGATGCAAAAGAAGATAGAAAAGGGGAAAAATTCTAGACTGTTTTCATGGATCCTAAAGGGAACAACCAAACTCTTCCACAGAACAGAAATAAATACCACTGTCTTTTATAGAGTGAAATAAATTAAAGTTATACATAAATAACATCCATAATCCATTGAATCCCCTGAGAGACCATTAAAATTCCTGTAGTCATTAGCACTTAAGTTTGCTTGTTCATTAAACATTCATTTATTATACGAGGCACTATGATGGTGTTCTTGAGGGAACATAAAACATGTGCAGTTATATGAGGACAAGACAAAACAATACTCTGAGTACCAAATAATTTTTGACAAATTAAGTCCAAAAGAGCAGAAAGGCTGCAGAATAAAAATACAGTCTGTGCAATAGGCTTGTTAGACAAGGAAATTTTCTCAGGTATGTGCTTTAGGTCCTGGCCTTTAAAGTGGCTGGTGGTTTTACAAAAGTGAAGAGAAGAAAAGAGAGAAGGGCTTTTCAGGTTGAGGGAACGGTGGCGATAGGGTTTCAGCTGGAACCAGTTCATTTAGGAAGAGGTCATGATGTTCTCTGGATCAGAATTTTTATGAGAAAAAACAGTAATGCAGATCATAAAGTCGATGCATATTTTGTCCCTATAGCTCATTTAGTCATTGTGAGGCATTTTCCTGAGCTTTGAATGTGAGCAACTTCAATTTTAATAGAGTTTGTTCTTGCCTTAGATATCCACTTGGAAATTTTTAAGTGAAATATATAATATTAATTTTGCTGGAGGTTGATATTATAGTTTGAGAATATTCCCTTATGAAAGAAAACATTTATGGTCTTCCCTGGTGGGCCAGTGGCTAAGCCTCCTCACTTCCAATGCAGGGAGGCTGAGTTTGATCCCTGGGTAAGGAACTAGATACCAGGTGACTCAACTAAGAGTTCCCATGGCGTAACTAAAGATCCCGTGTGCCACAACTAAAGATTTCACATGCCTCAATGAAGATGGAAGACCTCACATGCCACAACTAAGACTCAGCACACCCAAACAAACTTAAAAACAAATTTTAAAAGTCAGCAATAACAAATCACGAAAGCTCTAATTAAGAGTGCTAGTATTCACCTTCACAAGTATTCCCCTTTTTATAAAACCTAAATGTGGGCATTTTTCAAACGCTTGAAAATGCCGTTACAATAAGTATTCCTGACCAATTTGAAATCCTGTCTTTTTTGTTCTCATTATTAGTCTGTTGTTTTTTTTGCTCAGTTGTGTCTCTTTGCAACCCTATGGACTGTAGCCTACCAGGTTCTGTCCATGTGATTCTCCAGGCAAGAAAACTGGAGCGGGTTGTCATTCCCTTCTCCAAGGGGATCTTCCTGACCTGGGGATTGAACCCGCGTCTACTGCATTCCAAGCAGATTTTTGACCATTTGAGCCACCTCCCCGCTAAAGATCATGGACAAAACAAACCCATCATGTGATCTTGGTACCTGTTGAAACATACACATTTCATATTCAGATGTCCATTTGTGGGGCATTCTCACCAGCTTATGGCCATTTGGTTGTGGCCTGTCTTCCTCCTGCCAAGTCCTTCCTCTCATGGGCAGACACAGGCAAAGGACTCTAGGAGGGAGGTGCAGATAAGAGGCTTCCTAGGCATCTGGGGGCTGTGTGCTCTGCAAGAGCACGCAGTGCATTCTGAGGGGTGGCAGAGATAGATGGTAGCTGGAGGCCATCCTATCAGTTGCCCTCTCTCCCTGTGCTAACAGAGAGGCCTCCTGAGCAGCCCAGATGCAAACCCTGGCCCACTTCAAGAAACCAGTCTCCATGCAAGGAGGACAGTCCTTAAGTTGTTAGATAGGATTCAGGGGTGTATGAAAGGATATCTTGACCTAGTTTCTTAATTTCCATGAAAATAAACCTATTATTATAAAGTGCTCCAGAAATTTTGAGGACCCTTGAGGTGGTTTAACATGAGATTTTGAAACTTGGGTCTAGTATATCCTGACAATTCCACTCTGCTTTTGTAGAGTAGGAAATACTCAGAAGTGAAATACAAAATAAATGACAGTTCACCTCAGAGTAATTTTGGCTTCATTTAAATATTATCTATCTTCAGATTTATGCATATAATTAGAAGATTAGAATCCTCATTGTATGCAGAGAGAAAAGCTATGCAGGGTATTGGGTGATATTATGGTTAATTTTCTTCTATTTACTTATTTCTATTGTTATACATTTCTAAAATGAACAAATGTTACTTTTTCAATATGAAAACAATAATACATATCATTTTGGGGAAGAGGAAAATGGAATTTTACTTCTAGACTAATGGTGAGTTGAAGTAAATATAATCCACTGCAGAGCTAAATTGCTCAATGTCATGACACAATCATTTTGTGAAAAACATTATGTCATGTTGAAATGACAACTTTGTAGGGTAAATAATATTTTATTTTTGGAAGAAGTGAACTGAAAATAAAACAATGAGTATAGTTCTTTAAGAGCTCAGAGTAGTGTCTAGCATGTAGCACGACCTACAAACATATTAGTCAACAAGTAAGTATATAATAAATAAAGGAAAATAAGGATGATGCGCCGGCTCTATATTTAGGGAGAACTGGCCTACTGGCTAAGGGCTGTGAATAAACAAACAAACGAAAATTTCTGTGGAGAAAAATTATCTTTAGGAAGGTAAATTTAGAAAAAATAGCTGACCAAAAGGGAAGCAATTTGGCATTAAAGTCTTAATGTTGGGCATATTCTGTATTGTGATAAGGGAACACTAATTAGAACTGTAATAAATCTGAGTTTCCAAGGGCAGATAGTTCATTCAGTTCAGTTAAGATCAGTTCAGTCACTCAGTCTTGTCTGATTCTTTGCAACCCCATGAATTGCAGCACGCCAGGCCTCCCTGTCCATCACCAACTCCCGGAGTTTACTCAAACTCACGTCCATCGAAGTCAGTGATGCCATCCAGCCATTTCATCCTCTGTTGTCCCCTTCTCCTCCTGCCCCCGTCCCAGCATCAGAGTCTTTTCCAATGAGTCAACTCTTCGCATGAGGTGGCCAAAGTACTGGAGTTTCAGCTTTAGCATCATTCCTTCCAAAGAACACCCAGGACTGATCTCCTTCAGAATGGACTGGTTGGATCTCCTTGTAGTCCCAGGGACTCTCAAGAGTCTTCTCCAACACCACAGTTCAAAAGCATCAATATTGTATTTTCAATACAATTAAGACTAGAGTAAAATGATATGAAGCCCCTATGAAACGGTATGCAGTTTGGTTCATTATACAGAAAAAGGTGGGATCAGGCTTAGTTTTTAATTTTTAAGATTCACATTCTCCTTGGTTCCAGAAATGAACTGCACTGACAATGCACTATCAGGAATATTGTAAACCTTCAAAATAATATGTAATGGCTAAATGTCACCTTGAAATATTAAATCCTGCATGGTAGAAAAAATATCAAATTCATCCAGGCACAGAATAATGTTTCCTTCAGGAAAACTTTTGATAAGAATCAATTTATGATATTTCAAAAGGAGATTTCCAGTCAGACCAGCAACAGAGTGTCAAGAAAGTCAGAACTGTAAATCAACTATGACCTTATGAGATCACTATTAATACTTGGGATGGACCATCACGTGCCAGGTACTGTGGAAGGAGCTGAGGACATGATGTGCAGATAGACACAGTCAGGTACAGTTCTTTGCTTATATCACTTAGAATTGCTGGGAGACAAGTGACCACAAACACACACACAGACACACACCCGTATGCACACATTTAAATGTTGAAATTCTTTTAACACCCATGGAATAAGAGTGAAGAGTGCTCTAGGATAAGCAGGAGGCCCAGTTGCACAAAGAGGCCCAACTGAAGCATGGAAAGACAAGGAAAGTTCTTCTGTGCAGTCCTATAGAGCTGATATGAACTTTGAAAAGGAGATGATAAGGTGAAAAGTGAGGGAGAGAGGTATTTCAAGGGGGAGAAATACATATGTGAAGGTTTGAGTTAGAAATCAACTTAGCTTCTTTCTCTTTTTTTAGTACAATATCAAGCCCATAACACTGTCTTCTCTACTCCTCATAACCATCCTATGAGGTTGATATAACCTCTTTCATAGACAAGGATCTTGAGTCTCAGAAAAAGTAATGAATTTCTAAAGATGAATGAATGGGAGAGGCAAGATTCAAATTTGGGTCTCTCGAGTTCATGAAATTTCTACTGCAGTGTAACAGTTCCTCAAGAGACACAACCTAGAAACTGTACCTGCTACCAGGCCTGCTGAAATATGAACAAAAGGTCCTTGTAGATGCTAGCAGCCGTCACCTGTTTAGCTTTCTCAGTCTTTCCTTTATTTATAAATTTAGTCATTCAAACATTTAAGCATTTGCTTAATAAGTATTAACTTTAAGCATTCATAAATAAACACTAATTCTTTAAGAGATGGGAATATCTGTCTCCTGAGAAACTTGTATGCAAGTCAAGAAGCAACAGTTAGAACTTAACATGGAAAAAAAATGACTGGTTCAAAATTGGGAAAGGAGTACAACAAGCTGTATATTGTCATTCTGCTTATTTAACTTATATGCAGAGTATATCATGCAAAATGCTGAGCTGGATGAGTTATAAGCTGGATTCAAGATTGCCAGGTAATTATCAACAACCTCAGATATGCAGATGACACCACTCTAATGACAGAAAACAAAGAGGAACTAAAGAGCCTCTTGATGAAGGTGAAAGAGGAGAGTGCAAAAAGCTGGCTTAAAATTCAACATTGAAAAAACTAAGGTCATGGCATCTGGTCCCATCACTTCATGGCAAATAGAAGGGGGAAAAGTTGAAGCAGTGACCTATTTTCTCTTCTTTGGGCTCAAAACTCACTGTGGAGGGTGACTGCAGCCATGAAATTATAAGACACTTGTTTCTTGGAAGGAAAGCTGTGACAAGCCTAGACAGCATATTAAAAAGCAAAGACCTCACTTTACTAACAAATTGTGCATATAGTTAAAGCTATTGTCTTCCCAGTAGTCATGTACAGATGTGACAGTTAGACCATAAAGAAGTCTGAGTGTGAAAAATTGATGCTTTCGAACTGTGGTGCTGGAGAAGACTCGTGAGAGTCCCTTGGATAGTAAGGAGGTCAAACCAGTCAATCCTAAAGAAAATCAACCCTGACTATTCAATGGAAGGACTGATGCTGAAGCTGAAGCTTCAGTACTTTGGCCACCTGATGTTAAGAGCAGAGTCATTACAAAAGACTCTGATGCTGGGAAAGATTAATGGCAAAAGGAGAAGAGGGCAACAGAGGATGAGATGGTTGGAAAGCATCACTGGATTCAATGGACATGAACTTGGGCAAACTCTGGGAGATAGTGAGGGACAGGGAAGTATGGCGTGCTGCAGTCCTTGGGTTTGCAAAGAGTCAGACATGACTTAGCGACTGAACAACAATGGAGATTTAAAAAGACAGCAGGGACTACTGAGGAGAGGAAAGATGAAGGAGATGGAAGAGGGAAAGGACATAAATTAGAGACTCAGGATCTGCCGAATTGTATTATAAATGTACACAACAAGAAAACAGTGGAGAATGTGCTGGGTCACAAGAGAAATACAAGCTAAAATTAATTACTGCAGTGAATTCCTGTATTTCCAAATATAGGAAGGGTACTGATAGAGATATAAGAGCAGGGCTTTCTGAAACAAGTAGTCATAATTTGAAGGACATCTGCTCCAAAATCCACATCAGAACCGCTCTTCTCAGATGGACCAACCTGAAGGGACGAAAGAGCCCTTTGCTCTTAACAGGGACCCATGGTCCAATAAAACATATAGCTGAAATGTACCCTTCGTGTAAAAATGCAATGTATCTATACCTTTCAATACTTTTCTAGATAACAGACTTTTATTTTCTCTATAATCAAAAAAAAAAAAAAATCAGTTGAACAACTACCATAGCCTGCTACTGGAGAGGGAGAGAGAGAGGAGCTAGGGGAGGAAGTTCCTAATTCCGAATTGCTATTAATCACTTTGTGAACTAGGCATTTCCTTGGTAATTCTACCTGGAAGCCTTTGGGAATTCCAGCAAATCCTCCTAGGTATAAGGTTAAGAGGGTCAGGAACAGGGGTGGGGGAGGAGGAAGACAATGGACTCACATGCTCTTGACTTGAATATGATTAATTCTCAGGCACTTAATGGGATTCCCACCCCCTTTCACAAACGTCAAATAGGTGTGACAACGAAGAGGGATGGAACAAGGGAAACTTTCCGAAACATTTTGTTTTGTTTCATTTTAAATACACAGCAGGTTGAAACTACTGAGTTGCTCAGCTTGATAGGATATGGTAGAGGAAAGGGAAGTAGAGATAAGATGAGGAAAGGAAAAGGCTTTGAATATGTATCTGATTAGGGAATTTTTAATCTTTGTAATAGGCAACAGAGAAAATCCTAGATTTTGAATGATTTTTAAAATACATAACTAGATTTCTAATTAGAGGAAACATGTTGAAACAGGATAGTCTTTTTTCCAATTGTAGAATAAATTTCATGCACAGAAGATGTTAAGGGTGATTGATTGTTTATTTTATTCTTGAACTCTTCCAAGAACTATGATATGTTCAGTATATAGTTTCCTTAGATTATTATTTTAACAATATTGCCAGGCGAGTTAATCCTAAAATTAATCCTGAGAGAGTCAACAAAATTGCAGCCCAGCCAAATTTGACATATACAAAAAAAGATTTACAGAGTCCAACTGTCCCTCCAACCAGAATTCATATCCTTCCCTAATTTCACAAAGGAAATATTCTCTCCTGATGTTTCCGTTGATATGGGAGGTCAAAGAATTAAGTGTTCCTTTTCTTTCTAAAAGCATGTTTGACATGGCAGCCTTGGATATCTTTCTGCAGCCCAACCATTGTCTAAGTCAGATTCTAATAATATCATGACCCATAACCCTTTGTTTCAAATTAATTTCTGTAGGAAATTGATGGTAGGGTAATGTCTATTTAAATACTGATTTTTTTAAGAGTTGCTTTCACTTGCCCTTTCTCTTCCCAGAAGTTGAAAGGAGATATTAGTGACAAGGTTAATAGCCTTTAAACAGTCCATTCTAAATATTTTCCTCCATTTAGGTTTGTTCACTCCCTTTCTCTTCCCCCGGATTATAACCATATGATTTTAGTGGAATTTCATCTCAAATTCTGTTTTTGAGCAATTAACATTTCTATTTTTCAGGTCATCTTAAACCATCACATGAATGTACTAAAAGTATTTTAATAAAATTACACTGACTTACAGTTTTAAGATGATTTATAAAGCAAGAGTCCAATCTAAAATAAAATGCAATTGGAAGAAATAAGTTTGTAAAGTATGTAATTTTTATCTTAGTTCAAATTTTGAAGGATGTGTTTTCATTGCATGACATCCCATAATTATGTAACAGCTACTTGTTATAGAATGTACAACTCTGCCAGACAATGCTTTATAGAAAGTTCCAACATGGGTTGGAACCGTGCAAGTCCACTTATATGCATCTTATTTTCGATAAATACATACTACAGTACCATGGTTGGTTGAATCTGTGGATGTGGAACTGTGGATATAGAGGGTCGATCTCAGAGTTATATGTGGATTTTCAACCACACAGAGAGTCCTAATCTCCACGTTGTTCTAGGGTCAACTATATCATAAAAATTCCTGTGAGATAAATGTGACTGCTGTTGCCTCAAAATTCATACGTTGAAGCCCTAAGTCCCAGAGTAACTATATTTAGAGACAGAGCTCTTAGGAAGTCAGTAGAGTTATTTGAGGTCATAAGGATGGGGTCCTAATTCACTAAGACTGGTGGCTTCATAAGAAGAGAAGAGAGAAATCTGTTTCTCTTCTTGTGATGTGTGTGCGCTCAGGAAAGGCCATGTGAGTTCACAGTGGGAGGTGGCTCTCTAAAAACCAGGAAGAGAGCTCTTACTAAACCCCAACCATTCTGGAAGCCTGATTGTGAACTTCCAACCTCCAGAACTGTGAGAAAATAAATTTCTGTTGTTTAATCCACCCAGTCTATGGGTTTTGTTATGGCAGCCTGAGCCGACGAATACATGACTGTTCCCATTTTGTCGATTAGGAAGCAAACTGGGAGGTCAGTGGCAAAACTAACGTTTAAATTTGATGTGTCCAGGTACAAATGAGAGTCCTCTCTATGGACTGCCCTCTGAATTTGAGTCTGAAAATAATTACTATAGATAGCCTTCAAAGAGATACCAAACCCGTCATCTGTGGTTTGTTTGTATACGCGTACCTTGGAGATATTGGACGTTCATTTCCATACCACTGAAATACAGAGAGTCACATGAATTTTCTGGTTTCCCAGTGCATTTCAAAGTATACTTACAATAGGCCATAGTCTACCGAGTGTGCATTATGTCTGAAAAAACAATGAACAAAGCTTAATTAAACAATGCTTTATTGTTAAAAATTGCTAGCTATATCTGAGTCTTCAGTGAATGTTAGAAGTAACATCCAAGATTACTGATCACAGAGCACAATAATAATAAGAAAATTTGAAATATGTGACACAAAGACACAAAGTGAGCAAATGCTGTCGGAGAAATGGTACTAGCAAACTTGCTTCACGCAAGGTTGCTGCCAACCTTCAATTTGTAAAGAAAAACACAGTGTCTATGAAGCTCAATAAAGCAAAGCACAATAAAATGAGGTGTGCCTGTATTTTTATTTTTCCTAGGTTTAGCAGAAACACACAAAGCCAGTTGATTCTGTTTAGTCTTATTCCTTATCATCTGATTTTTGTCTTCTAGCAGAATGTTATTTTTTGAGCTCTCAGAATTTCAGGTTAATGTTGAAAAATGTAGGCAACCTTCCCGAAATTACAGTGTTCAGAAACCAAGATTTACTGTTGCCGTATTTGCTTTCATATTAAACACAAAATATCCAGTTTTGTGCCTGAGACTAATTGGCAGTGTCCCATTAAACCGTATTAAAATTAACATCTATTAATTGGATTAGAAATTCAGTGAGAATGACAGCTGCTAGTGCCTTTTACAGTTGCTTTGTTTCTCTATAATCCATATGGCACGAATCACATAATGCATTTTTCCCCTTTGAAATAAACATTTGAGATTAAAAGGTTTGACTCAGTGTGGTCAGGGTATGTGCACTTGTTTTCTTTCTTTTAAAAAACACTATGAAAGCTGAACTATCTTTTTACCTCGTTCACAGGTTTTCACCAGCCATATTTTTATATCTGATTAGCATTGTTCCATCATTATGGCTTCTTGAAATGCACCATGAAACCCAGGTATGTACTTTTGGAGAGTTGAATACTCAGCAACAAACTACATTCCTATTATAATCCAATTTCTGTCAGAAATGCACTTTTCTAAGGAACTGGAGTTATCAAGAATTGACTAAATAAGACCCTTCAGCAAAAAGGAAATGAATCCATGATCTGTCTAAACTAATAAAAGTGTCGCTTTCATTTAAGATTTAAGAGTATTCATTAATAATCTGGGTTAGAGATCTTGTTCCTAACACTTCCCCTCCAACATGCTACAGTTTACATGGGGGTATACAATTTTGGTTTTATCCCTTGCAGTTTCAGTGAGTTACTGCACTAAGAATGGGCAGGGCTCTGTATGACAGGCTGCTGTTCTTAGTCGCTCAGTCATGCTGCACTCTGTGACCCCATGGATCCTAGCCTGCCAGGCTCCTCTGTCTATGGAATTTTTCAGGCAAGAATACTGGAGTGAGTTGCCATTTCCAACTCCAGGGAATCTTCTGGACCCAGGGATTGAACCCATGTCTCTTGCATCTCCTGCACTGACAGGTGGATTCTTTACCACTGAGCTACCTGGGAAGCCCCATGACAGTATCTTAGAGTGAAGTGAATCAGAAAGAGAGGAAAAATATCATATATTAATGCATATATGTGGAATTTGGAAAAAACATTAGTACAGATGATCTTATTTACAAAGCAGAAATAGAGACACAGACAGAGAGAACAAACATGTGGATACCAAGGTAATGGAGGGTGGGTGGGATGAACTGGGAAATTGAGATTGTTGTATATACACTATTGTTACTATATACAAAATAGATAACTAATGGATCACTAATGAGAACTTACTGTATAATTCAGGGAACCCTACTCAGTGCTCTGCTGCTGCTGCTGCTAAGTCGCTTCAGTCGTGTCCGACTTTGTGCAACCCCATAGACGGCAGCCCACCAGGCTCCCCCGTCCCTGGGATTTTCCAGGCAAGAACACTGGAGTGGGTTGCCATTTCCTTCTCCAATGCATGAAAGTGAAAAGTGAAAGTGAAGTTGCTTAGTCATGTCCGACCCTCGGTGACCCAATGGACTGCAGCCTACCAGGCTCCTCAGTCCATGGGATTTTCTAGGCAAGAGTACTGAGGTGGGGTGCCATTGCCTTCGGTAACCTAAATGGGAAAGGAATTCAAAAGAGCTATATGTATATATATATACATATAGCTGATTCACTTTGCTGTACAGTAGAAACTAATACCATATTGTAAAGCAACTATACTCCAATAAAAATTAAAAAAAAAAAAAGAATGGGCAAGGCTCAGTCATCTAGCATCCTATAAAATGACATTTTCCCCTTTGGTCCAGGGGTAAAGAATCCATCTGCAATGCAGGAGCTGCAGGAGACATAGGTTTGATCCCTGGGTTGGGAAGACCCCTGGAGGAAGGTATGACAATCCACCGCAGTATTCTTGCCTGGAGAATCCCATGGACAGAGGAGCCAGGTGGGCAATAGTTCATAGGGTCACAAAGAGTCAAACACGACTGAAGCAACTTAGCACACATACAGAGGAACAACAAAAACAAAACTCCATCATCTGTGCCCTGCTATACAAACACTGTCAAACTCGGAAGGGCTATTTGAAACAGTCTGTTTTAAAATACAGGCTTTGCAGGTTATAGGAGATTCACTTCTGAGGTCCTAAGAGCTGTCTTAGTAAAATATGAATTTCATTCAAGTGCCCCAAAATAAGTGTAAAGGAGAGGAACCAGGGAACCCACGATCAGGAAGGGTAGGCTATATATATAAAGACCACACTGACCTAGAAAAGAAACAGTGGCTTCCAATATGAGTCCCTAATCTATAAATAGAGGCACTGACTTAATTTTTTAAATTTCTTTAATTGGAGGATAATTGCTTGACAATGTTGTGCTAGTTTATGTTGTACAACAAGATGAATAAACTATAAGTAGACATATCCAGAGAAGGCAATGTCACCCCACTCTAGTACTCTTGCCTGCAAAATCCCATGGACAGAGGAGCCTGGAAGGCTGCAGTCCAGGGGGTCACTGAGGGTCGGACACGACTGAGTGACTGCACTTTCACTTTTTACTTTCATGCATTGGGGAAGGAAATGGCAACCCACTCCAGTGTTCTTGCCTGGAGAATCCCAGGGACGGGGGAGCCTGGTGCGCTGCCGTCTATGGGGTCACACAGAGTCGGACACGACTGAAGCGACTTAGCAGCAGCAGCAGCAGCAGCAGCAGCAGCAGCAGCAGCAGACTTATATCCTCTCCCTCCTGACCCTCCCTCCCATGCCTCTCCCCATCCCGCTCTAGAGAGAGGTGCTGATTTTTCAGTGAATTACTTCTTATATGGGCAACCCCAGGTAGCAGGATCTAGGCTGGATTCAGCCACTGATTGTCATCAATGCTCCTATGTGACACTGGAGTGGGGGCACTTAGTGCAGTCCATTGGACTGCAGCCTGGACTTCACATCTTCAGGGCTCAGGTTACAGGATTATGTTTTATAGATGAACTGTAGTTATGATATAATAATGTTGTATCTTTACTGGTAAAATCTGTGAGATTGTCACAGATTTCTTTGCCATAGAAGGTCACTTTATAGCAAAGTTAAGCCTCTGATACATGTTTCAGATATTCAAACCTTATCTGGAAAATGCTTGCTCAACATTTTAGGCACACAGAGGGGAGTTTAGTTCTGTGGACTAGTTTTGTGGAATTCCACAAGCATGTACCAATAAGGTAGGCATGAAGAAGACATCTGTCTGCCTAAATCTCCTGTCTAAAGAATATTAATGTCAAAGGCTATCTCTATGTTTGTAGCAAAAGAATTTTTGTCACAGTAGATTGGTTGGTTCAAGTTACTACAGCTTTTAGGATATCAAGGGACTGTTTTAATTTCCTTACTGCTTACTACTTTCAGGGGTACGAGAATAAGCTCTGGTGACTTCAATCACTTTTTTTACATCCAATTCTATGACAAGGTTATCATCCACAATAACAATTCATTTCCCCAAATGCTTTTATAGTAGAAAGCTCTGCACAGTTAATTGATATACAGGTCAAATCCCATTACAACAAATAGCATGCAACCAAAAACTCTCTTTTTAATAAAATTAAAAAAAAAAAAAAAGATGTTTCAGCCCTGGGCAGTACCTCTCTAATTTTCACACTACAAAAAAAAATCGACCTTTAGTAGTAATGGATCTGACTCATTTTGACACTGAGAATTAAAATGAATGCCCAGATTGTGAATTGGGCAGGGTGGGCAGAGTTGGAAGTAGAAAAAAGAGAGAGAGAGATAAAAAAGTATTAGAATTGCATTTAAAGAAATAAAAAATGGCAGAATAAAGGAAGGTACGGAAATTCTTAGTCTATTCATGTAGGAAATCTTGGTTACGATAATAATCATATCATACATTTTCATATAGTTCTTTATTTCAAACTATTTTCAGATACTTTTTTTCATTCATATACCCAGCAACTCCTTACGTTAGACATGGTATGTAGATTTCTATGTTAGAGAATAGGAACCAGAAACTCAGCAAGGTTAAGTAATTTTCCCAAGGCCACACAGCTAATCAACAGCAGTTCTAGGGTTTAGAACCTGGGTCTTAACCCCTAGTTCATTAAATCACACTGCCTTTTTCAATAATGTGTTTTATGTTTTATAGGAATTTGCATCAATATCATCTGAATGTTTCATGATTGAAAAGGATAATTTAATTTGCTTTCACATTTTCCATTTACTCTGCACCCTAAACATTCTAACCTATGACTTGGCATTCGAAAAACATCCTGACCTATTTCATGATAACATTTCTCTTAGATGCTCAATTCTGTACCTTCACTTCTGAATCTGACTGGGTACACATGAATGGAAAGAAAATGTTTGTGACAACAATTATGACCTTAACTCTTAGTCAAGTCTATTTATGAATTGGCACAGTTAAAGCAATGGAAATATTCTGGTCTTGAAGATGTCTGGTTTGAACCAAAGGAATGTTTTTGAAGCTTTTAAAGGTTTTCAGACATAGCCCATGAAAAAGTGACTTTTTGGCACCCAGATCATCCATGTAACTCACTTATATAATGCTGATTGTAAACAGTATTACTATAAAACCAATATAATTCAGGTTAGGTCTTAGGAGTTTGTTCTGTGCAATCCAATACAACTGCCACTTAAAATAAAGTTGCATCAATTTATAACAAACAGAATTCTAAGAATGAACAGGGACTTGGGTCTTTATACCATAATATGAGCTACAAAGCCATTTGCCATCATGTTATCTTATGCTGCAGTACAGATGACTTTTAAAAAAAAAAAAAAAACAAGATGTCTATGGATTTTTAGTGAAAAACATATCAAGGTCACCACTTTTAATATACAATCTGCTTTCATGCCTGCCAAGAAGTGTTCAAATATGTTTCCTATTGAACATTAGGTTCTTAGAGTCACAGAGCTCCTACAATAAGGATTTGTTGCTTGGTTCAAAGATTTAATTTGTTATCTTCATTATCTTTTCTTGGAGCCTTAGCTATATATAAAAAAAAAAAGTGTGCAAACAACTACATTTTTGCTCTTAGAGATATGGCACATGGCCATTTTTCTTAATTATTCTTGTCATTTCACCCATAATACTAGTTGTTGTTGCTGTTGTTTTTCCATCCATAACACTAGTTGTTTTGATGGAAGGGGAAAAAAATAGCTTCTTGACAGACTTTCCTTTCTACTTTTCCAAGTAGCTCATAGTATGATCAATGAAGTATCCAGAATTAATTAAGAAAAATATACTTCTCAGTGATAGCATTAAAAAAAAAATCTCTCTAAATCCAAATGTGTGATCATGGATGTGCAGTGGTGGTTGTGTTTGTGTGTGTGTGTGTGTGTGTGCACTTCAAATGTATGTTAGCTCTGCAGATTTTTTAAAAAATCAGACTGTTTTTCTAATGAGTTTGTGAAATAATCATTGGCTACACTTACATTTTGAAGTATCTCACCTTTCCTCTCTTATGTACTTTTCTCTTTTCTTTCTCTACCTCAGATTCCTAGCTTCTGGTTGGATTAAAAATCACACATAGTAACATAAAGAAATTTACATGCAAATTGAAAGAATAAGGAGGGGGAAATGCCATTTATTTTAGGTCTGTTGTTAACTTTTCTATAAATCTAAATTGGCTTCTAGAGTGATGTAAAATGTATATGTTGATGGGTAGATATGTTATCATTTTTGGGGGGTTGTTACAGTGCTTAACAGACATGATTGAAAGTAACTGAATTACCTACATTAGCAAAATGGTATTTTAAATAAAGAGGCTCTGAACAAGTAATAAAATCATTGAATGAATGCTTTGACCAGGATCATACATGCTTTCATTGGTTGTTGGTTTGTTTTATAATTGTTCCATGATTTAAGAAAGGGACCCCAGAGATCAATTCATAAATTCTACAGCTCTCCACAGTGAACTTAGAGCATCTACAGCCTCATAGAGTTGTGGGAAAATGAGACATGTATAGTTGATTTTTTTCTCATATTAACTGAAAAGTGTTTTCTACCTCAAGGCTATATTCTGATTTTTGAAAATGTTTATGCATACTACAGAAACTTCACATCTTTGCTCATACTCTGTTAGATACACTGAAGCCATCTTAAATGCTGCCTACTGTGATATTTTCTGACACATTGCTTTTTAAAAATACTTCTTAGTATTGCAGTGGCCAATCTGGAGGATTGTCACAGAATACCAGCAGAAAAGAAGACTTCAATCAAACTCTCTTGTCAGCTGAACGTACCAACAGAGCAGATGATCTCATTGAGACGGTGAGAGCTTTCTCCTTGTATGGTAAGGGATCTAACAAATCACCTTTTCACTTGGTGAGAATACCACTTTCTATACCTTTCAGCTCATTCTTCCCTAGGGAAATTCGCCAATTGTTTGGCTCAGAAAGTCACAAGATAATTGTATTTTGAACTATTATTGAACATATTTAACAAGCCTAATGGGCATATATATTTATATGCATTAATAAATATATTTAACTTGCAGTATTAAGGAACCTTTAACACTTAGATCAGATGACCTATGTACAAAGAGAGATACAGACAATTGTGAAGGAATGATATAATGAAAAGATTGGGATCTGCCCTATATATTTTTTTTAATTAATTTAGTTTTTAATGAAGGATAATTGCTTTACAGAATTTTGTTGTTTTCTATCAAACCTCAACATGAATCAGCCAGAGGAATACATATATACCCTCCCGTCTGAAACTCCCTCCCATCTTCCTCCCCATCCCACCCCTCTAGATTGATATAGAGCCCCTGACTGAATTTCCTGAGCCATACAGCAAATTCTCCTTGGCTATCTATTTTACATATGATAATGTAAGTTTCGATGTTACTCTTTCCATACATCTCACCCTCACCTCCCATCTCCCTATGTCCATAACTCTATTCTCCATATCTGTTTCTCCATTGCTGTCCTATAAATAAATTCTTCAGTACCATTTTTCTAGATTCTATATATATGCATTAGAATATGATATTTATCTTTCTCTTTCTGAATTACTTCACTCTGTATAATAGGTTCCAGGTTCATCCACCTCATTATAACTGACTCAAATGTGTTTCTTTTGTGGCTGAGCAATATTCCACTGTGTATATGTACCACAACTTCTTTATCTGTCCATGGACATCTTGGTTGCTTCCATGTTCTAGCTACTGTAAACAGTGCTGCAGTGAACATGTGTCTTTTTCAGTTTTGGCTTCCTCAGGGTATATGCCTAGGAATGAGATTGCTCGGTCATATGGTGGCTTTATTTCTAGTTTTCTAAGGAATCTCCATACCATCTTCCATAGTGGCTGTATCAATTTACATTCCCACCAACAGTGCAAGAGCATTCCCTTTTCTCCACACCCTCTCCAGCATTTATTGTTTGTAGACTTTTTGATGATGGCCATTCTGACCAGTGTGAGGTGATATCTCCTTGTAGTTTTGATTTGCATTTCTCTAATAATGAGGGATGTTGAGCATCTTTTCATGTGTTTGTTAGCTATCTGTATGTCCTCTTTGGAGAAATGTCTGTTTAGGTCTTTTTCCCATTTTATGCTTGGGTTGTTTGTTTCTCTGGGATTGAGTTGTATGGGCTTCTTGTATATTTTGGAAATTAATCCTTTGTCAGTTGTTTCATTTGCTATTATTTTCTCCCATTCTGAGGGCTGTCTTTTTACCTTGCTTAGTTTCCTCAGCTGTGCAAAAACTTTCAAGTTTAATCAGGTCCCACTTGTCTACTTCAGTTTTTATTTCCGTTACTCTAGGAGGTGGGTCATAGAGGATCTTGCTTTGATTTATGTAGTTGAGTGTTCTGCGTATGTTTTCCTCTAAGAGTTTTTATAGTTTCTGGTCTCACGTTTAGATCTTTAATCCCTTTTAAGTTTATCTTTGTGTATGGTGTTAGAAAGTGTTCTAATATCATTCTTTTACATGCAGCTGTCTAGTTTTCCCAGCACCATTTATTGAAGAGGCTGTCTTTGCCCCATTGTATATTCTTGCCTCCTTGGTCAAAAATAAGGTATCCATAGGTGCATGGGTTTATTTATGGGCTTTCTTTCTTGTCCCATTGGTCTATATTTCTGTTTTGGTGCCAGGACCATACTGTCTTGATGACTGTAGCTTTGTAGTATAACCTGAAGTCAGGAAGGTTGATTCCTCCAGCTCCATTATTCTTTCTCAAGACTGCTTTGGCTATCTGGGGTCTTTTATGTTTCCATATGAATTATGAAATTTTTGTTCTAGTTCTGTGAAAAATGCCATTGATAATTTGATAAGGATCACATTGAATCTGTAGATTGCATTTGGTAGTATAGTCATTTTCACAATATTAATTCTTCCTACCCAAGACCATGGAGTATCTCTCCATCTGTTTATGTCATTTTTGATATCTTTCATTAGTGTTTTATAATTTTCTGTGTACAATTCTTTTGTCTCCTTAGATAAGCTTATTCCTAGATATTTAATTCTTTTTGTTGCAGTGGTGAATGGGATTGATACCTTAATTTCTCTTTCTGATTTTTCATTGTTAGCATATAGATATGCAAGTGATTTCTGTGTATTGATTTTGTATCCTGAAACTTTGCTAAATGCACTGATTAGCTCTAGTAATTTTCTGATACTATCTTTAGGGTTTTCTATGTACAGTATCATGTCATTTACAAACAGTGAAAGCTTTACTTCTTTTCCAATCTGGTTGCTGTAGCTAGGACTTCCCAGGACTATGTTGAATAATAGTGGCGAAAGTGTATACCCTTGTCTTGTTCCTGATCTTAGGGAGAATACTTTCAGTTTTTCACCACTGAGAATAATGTTTGCTATAGGCCTATCATATATGGCCTTTACTATGTTGAGGTAGGTTCCTTCTATGCCCATTTTTTGAAGAGTTTTAATCATAAATGGGTGCTGAATTTTGTCAAAGGCTTTTTCTGCATCTATTGAGATGATCATATGGTTTTTATCTTTCAATTTGTTAATATGGTGTATCACATTGATTGACTTCTGTATATTGAAGAATCCTTGCATCCCTGAAATAAACCCAATTTGATCATAGTGTATGAGCCTTCTGATGTGTTGCTGAATTCTGTTTGCTAAAATTTTGTTAAGGATTTTTGCATCTATCTTTATCAGTGATATTGGCCTGGAGTTTTCTTTTTTTGTGTTGTCTTTATCTGGTTTTGGTATCAGGGTGATGGTGGCCTCGTAGAATGAGTTTGGAAGTGTTCTTTCCTCTGCAATTTTTAAAAGAGTTTTAGAAGGATAGGCATTAGCTCTTCTCTAAGTATTTGATAGAATTCTCCTGTGAAGCCCTCTGGTCCTGGGCTTTTGTTTCTTTGGCAGATTTTTAATCAAAGCTTCCATTTCAATGCTTGCAGTTGGGTTGTTCATAATTTCTATTTCTTCCTGGTTCAGTCTTGGAAGATTGAACTTTTCTAACACTCTATCCATTTCTTCCCGGTTATCCATTTTATTGCCATATAGTTATTCATAACAGTCTCTTATAATCCTTTGTATTTCTGCATTGTCTGTTGTAACCTCTCCTTTTTCATTTCTAATTTTGTTGATTTGATTCTTCTCTCTTTTCTTCTTGATGAGTCTGGCTAAAGATTTGTCAATTGTGTTTATCTTCTCAAAGAAACATCTTTAAGTTTTATTAACCTTTAATAGTGTTTCATTCTTTATTTTTCATTATTTCTGCTCTGATCTTTATAATTTCTTTCCTTCTACTAATTTTGGGTTTTTGTTTTTTGATTGTTGTTGTTCTTCTTTTTCCAGTGGTTTTAGGTGTAAAGTTAGGTTGTCTATTCAGTGTTTTTCTTGTTTCTTGAGGTAGGATTATGTTGCTATAAACTTCCTCTTTAGAACTGATTTTCCTGCATTTCATAGGTTTTGAGTTGTCATGATTTATTGTTATTTGTTTCTAGAAATTTTTTGATTTCCCTTTTGATTTCTTCTGTAATCTGTTCATTATTTTTTAATGTGTTGTTTAATCTCCATGTGTTTGTGTTTCTTACAGCTTTTTTCTTGTAATTGACATCTAGCTTCATAGCACTGTGGTTGGAGAAGATGCTTGATACGATTTCAATTTTTTTAAATAACTGAGGTTTGATCTTGATTTGACTCAAGATGTGGTCTATCCTGGAGAATGTTCCATGTGCACTTGAGAAGGTATTCTGCATTTTGATGGAACGTCTTGAAGATATCAATGAGATCCATCTCATCTAATGTATCATTAAAGACTTGTGTTTTCTTATTAATTTTCTGTTTTGATGATCTGTCCATTGGTGTGAGAGGGGTGTTAAAATCTCGTACTATTATTGTGTTACTGTCAATTTCTCCTTTTATGTCTGTTAGTATTAAGGTGCTCCTATGTTGGGTGCATAGATATTTACCAATGTTCTGTCTTCCTCTTGGACTGATCCTTTGATCGCTATGTAGTGTCCTTCCTTGTAGCTTGTAATCTTTAAGGTCTATTTTGTCTGATATGAGGATTGCTACTCCAGCTTTCCTTTGCTTCCCATTTGCATGGAATATATATTTTTTTCCATCCTCTCACTTTCAGTCTATATGTGTCCTTAGGTCGGATGTGGTTTTCTTGTAGACAGAATATAAATGGGTCTTGTTTTTGTAGCCATTCAGCCAGTCTGTGTCTTTTGCTTGGAGCATTTAATCCATTTATATTTAAAGTAATTATTGATATATATGTTCCTATTGCCATTTTCTTAATTCTTTGGGGTTGGTTTTGTAGATCTTTTTTCTTCTCTTGTGTTTCTTGACTATATAATTCCATTTAACATTTGTTGTAAAGTTGGTTTCCTGGTACTGAATTCTCAACTTTTGCTTATCTGAAAAGCTTTTTATTTCTCCATCAATTTTGAATGAGATCCTTGCTGGGTACAGTAATCTTGGTTGTAGATTTTTCCCTTTCAGTACTTTAAATATATCCTGCCATTCCCTTCTGGCCTGCAGAGTTTCTGCTGAAAGATCAGCTGTTAAGCATATGGGGTTTCCCTTGTATGTTACTGGTTGCTTCTCCCTTGCTGTTTTTAATATTCTTTCTTTGTGTTTAGTCTTTGTTAGTTTGATTAGTATGTGTCTTGGCGTGTTTCTCCTTGGGTTTATCCTGTATGGGACTCTTTGTACCTCTTGGCTATTTCCTTTTCCATGTTGGGGAAATTTTCAACCATAATCTCTTCAAAAATTTTCTCATATCCTTTCTTTTTCTCTTCTTCTTCTGAAAACCCTATAATTTGAATGTTTGTGTGTTTGGTATTGTCTCAGAGGTCTGAGACTATCCTCAGTTCTTTTCATTCCCTTTACTTTGCTCTGCTCTTCAGAAGTTATTTCCACCATTTTATCTTCCAGCTCACTGATTTGTTCTTCTGCTTCAGATATTCTGCTAGTGATTCCTTCTAGAGTATTTTTAATTTTGGTTATTGTGTTGTCTCTTATGTTTTCTCTTTAATTCTTCTAGGTCTTTGTTAATTGATTCTTCCATTTTCTCCATTTTAAGGGTTTTTTTTATCATCTTTAGTTTCATTATTCTGAATTCTTTTTCAGGTAGTTTGCCTGTTTCCTCTTCATTTATTTGGATTTTGTGTTTCTAGTTTTTTCCTTTATTTGTGTAGTATTTCTCTGCCTTCTCATTATTTATTTATTTATTTTTTAACTTATTGTGTTTAAGGTCTCCTTTTCCCAGGCTTCAAGAAAAGTTGAATTCCTTCCTTGAAGAAAGTTGGATTCTATTTTCCTTTTGGTTTCTGCTCTCCTAACATTGGTCCAGTGGCTTGTGTAATCTTCATATAGGGTGAGATTTGTGTTGAGTTTTTGTTTGTTTTTCCTCTGATGGGCAAGGCTGAGTGAGGTGGTACTCCTGTCTGCTGATGATTTGGTTTGTATTTTTTGTTTTTTCACTGTTTAGATGAGGCATTCTGCACAGGGTGCTACTGGTGGTTGGGTGATGCTGGGTCTGGTATTCAAGTGGTTTCATTTGTGTGAGTTCTCACTATTTGATACTCCCTAGGGTTAGTTCTCTGGTAGTCTAGGGTCTTGGAGTCAGTGTTCCCACTCCAAAGGCTCAGAGCTTGATCTCTGGTCAGGAGCAAAGATTCCACAAGTGGTTTGTTATGGCATTAAGTAAGATTAAAACAAATATCCAAAAATGAGAAACCAGAGATGAACCCCAGACAAATGGTAGTTACAGAATCAGACAAATAATAATTAAAATAATGGAATATACATATACACCCATGAGAAAAGTCAAAACAGTCCAACAAAAATAAAGTACAGTAGATTGACCCAGCAAACAAAGGAAATCAAAAATTATATTTACTACTTAAGAACAAAACTAAGTAAAGCACAAACTGGAAAGCAAAATTAAAGCAAGGTGCCAAGTGGGGAATAAAGCAGTGAGAGCAAAACTAACAAATATGTTGAGAGGAAAGGAATGAAAGGAAAAAAAAAGAAAGAATGGATATGCAAATTTAAATAGACATAGATAGAGGAGATTTACATACATTAAAGATTATAGAGAAAATAAAAGGAAACGCCTCAGAACTGCAAAAGCCCCATGTAGAGGCAGAGGTTTATAACAACAATAAAAAGTGTGACTGAATGTACATGTATACATATACACCCATAAGAAAAATAAAAATAGTCCAGCAAAAATAAAGTACAATATATTGACCTGGCAAACTAAGGAAACCAAAAATTATATCTACCAGAACAAAACTAACTAAAGCAAAAACTGGAAAACAAAACTAAAGCAAGGTGCCAACTGGGGAATAAAGCAATGAAAATGAAACTAACAAATATGTTGAGAGGAAAGGAGAGAAAGAAAAGAATGAAAGAATAGATGTGCAAAGTTAGACAGAGGTAGATAAGGAAGATTTATATTTGTTAAAGATTAACTGCAAGGGGAAAAGAACAGTAGGAAAAGCCAACAAAAGAATAAATGTAGAAAAAATACTGTTTAAAAAACTAAAAATTAAAATTAAAAAAAGAGAAACAAAAAATAAAAAAGGAAAACTCCACAGAACTGCAAAAGCCCAACATAAAGGCAGAGGTTTATAACAACAATAAAAAATGTGACTGAGGAAAAAAAAAAAGCTGAAAGCCTAATTGGATTTCATAGTGCCAATAAAATTGACAACTACAACAGAGGGGGGAAAATGGGGGAAAAATCTAAAAGAATCAAAAGAACAAGTCAAAAAATAAGAATAAATAAGAATAATAAATGTTTTCCTTGAGTCACTGCAGTCAGAGTCCTTTTCCTCACTGGGAGACACAGTCCACCTTACCTCCCTAGAATGCCCTCCAACACCATGCTTGCTGATCTCTGGACCTGCTGTGGGGGCTGCTCAGATTCTGCTCTGGTCCTACTCTTGTGTATTCTTGCCTCCAATGTCCACAGCTATCAGAACTAGTGCGTTTTCTTTTGTGGGAGCTCTCAATGACCTTTTATATATTCCACAGGCACACAGTCTGCCTAGTTGATCATGTGGATTTAATCTGCAACTTGTACAGCTGGTGGGAAGGTTTTTGGGTCTTCTTCCTTAGCCACACTGCCCCTGGGGTTCGATTGTGGTTTTTATTTCCACCTCTACATGTGGGTTGTCCACTGGGGTTTGCTCCTGAGCCTGCCCTGGAGGACTTGGGTTTGCCCCAGTGAGGGCCAGGTGTGGAGGTGGCAGCTGCTTGGGTTGCAGGGGTTCTGGCAGCACCAGGTACTCAGGGGAGTTGGAGGGTAAGGCAGCAGGAAATACAGTACTCTAGAAGGGTATGGCAACCAGTATTGGCCAATACGCTCCAGTATTCTTGCCTGGAGAACACCCCTGTCTGACAGAGAAGCCTGGCAGGCCGCAGTCTACAGCGTTGCAAAGTCAGACAACCAAAGTGAACCTGTGTGCGTAGACACAAGACTCTTTTTTGCCTGTGGCACCTCTGCCCCAGTGAGAGCTGAGCATGAAGGTGGCACCACTGCTTGTCTTGTGGGGACCCTGGCAGTGCCAAGTGTGCAGGAACATGGACTGCCTCCGCCACAGGAGTTATGGCCCTATCAGAGTCTGTTTCCAAGCCTCTTGTAGCTGGCGATCGATCAGAAGGCCTCTTTGGCCAGTCTTTCTCTGTAGCTCCAACCGTTGAGGTACTTAGAAGGCTCCTTGCCTGGGGTCCTCCTCTGTAGTTCAGTGCATCAGGCACATAGAGAGGGGCCCCCTGGCTGGAGTCCTACTCTAGACTGGCGCATCAGTCACTTAAAAGAGCACCCTCGGTGGGGTCCTACTCTGTAGTTCAGTGCACTAGGCTTTAGAATGGGCCAGCATCTCCACTGTTCAGCTGCGGATGCTGGCTTGTGGGGAGAGAGAGGCTACGGTGATGGCTCCACCCACTATGCATGACTCAGCAGCATCGCCTTGCTTACATGGCTGCCTGGCTTTCCTCTACCGGCATTTCCCATCAGGATCTCCTCCCTCACATACCCTCACTCCATCTTTCTCAGTCAACAGCAGTCCTTCCCCTGGGGTTGCTCCATAATCCCTAAACTCCAGCTCCCAGCTGCTGCGCATTCAGGGGGACCAGCATCCCTGTCTGGGGTATGTATGGCTGCAGCAAGGACTGTCTGATTCTCTTTCCATTTAGGCTACTACAGATCAGCTGTTTCACTCTCAGCCTTAAATGTTTCTCCTCTGACTCAGACAATTGCCCCTGTGGGGATTGGGTGACCCCTGCTTCATTCCCCCATCCCCTGAGGGCAGGTCCCATCCTACTAACACTCCTGTTTCTGCCCCTAGTTCTTTCATCCTACTGAGTTTTGCATGGTTCTGTATATTCTTTTCCTCTTGTCAGGTACTCCTGTCCACTCTCAGCTGGTGCTCTGCGTGCACTTCTGTGTCTGAAAGTGTATTCGTGATATAGCCATGGAGAGAGATGTACTGTCCACTTACTCCTCTGCCTTCTTGATCTCCTCTGCCCTTTATATTTTTAGGTGCTTATATTGACAATAGGGAAGGTTTTCAGCCAAAATAGAATCTCTTCTTTGCTCTCCCCATGTTTGATATTTGGCAAACTAACTATGGCCTATGAGAGACTCAAGACCAAGGCCCCTTTCACTGAACCATGTTTTCAATAGTAAGATAGGCTATTGATTCTACTGAGCTTAACAGAACTAGTTTTGGGTTCTAATTCAACCTTCAATCACAGCTTACTCATGTCACTTTGAACAAATCAATCTCACCGTCTCTTAGTTCACCATCTGGTAATTGAAAACATTAATATTTACCCTGCTAGCATACATTTCTATATCCTAGGTGGCTCAGTGGTAAAGAGGAGTGCCAAGCAGGAGACACAGGTTCAATCCCTGTGTCAGGAAGATCCCCTGGAGAAGGAAATGGCAAACCACTCCAGTATTCTTGCTTAGGAAATTCCATGGACAGAGGAACCTGGTGGTCTACATTCCATGGGGTTGTGAAAGAGTCAGACATGATTTAGCAACTAAACAGCAACTACTACAACACACATCCTGTAAGAATCAAATAAGATGTTTGGGAAGACTCATGAGTGTTTCCCTGGTGGCGCAGTGGTAAAGAGTCCTCCTGCCAACACAGGAGTCATGGGTTTGATCTCTGGGTAGGGAAGATGCCCTGGAGGAAAAAATGGTAACCCACTCCAGTATTCTTGCCTGGAAAATCCCATGGACCAAGGAGGCTGGAGGACTACAGTCCATGGAGTCTCAAGGGCGTCAGACATGACTTAGGGACTAAACATCAGCAATGGGAAGAGTCGTAGAAGACATATAATGAAATGTGCAAGTGAAAGATTATTGATCTTCTTGCATGGCTTCAATCAGGTTAGCATACAGACGTATTCTTCTCTCCCGTCACCTTTACATATGACCTCAGCAAGTGATCAAGAGGGGTAAATTAATTTGTAGAAATATAGTTAAGTCACTTGTATAAGTCAGTTGGAATCACTGTCCATCCACTGGAGAGCTACACCCCTGTAGTCCTTAGAAGATCATAACCTATGAGGCCAATAAGATATTGAACACTAGATGTTAAGCAGGCAAGAGATAGTATTTGGAATACATGAATGGGATGGAAATTTTCTCCAGAGTCCAAGAATAAGGGCAGAAGAAATTTGGTTGCTTTCTTATATTTAATAATAAATGTTCAGAATAAAAATAACCTTATAATTCTTCTGTTTCTTTTAGGTAATAAACATTATATATTTTCTCCTTTGATAGTGTTTTAAAGCAATAAAAATCAAAGGAGAAGGTCTGTACCATGCTGAAAATATTACTAGATTAGTAAATTCAAATTTGAAATCTATAAAAATATAGGAATTTTAAAATTTTAATATGGAATTTAAAAAATGTTGTGATATGTTATACTTATTACAGAGACTGATGAAATAATATGAGAAATTGTCTGTGAAAAGTTACAAAATTAGCATTTAAAATATAAATACAACCTCACTAGTAAGTAAAACATTTAAATTACTTTCCGTTATAAGGCTGCCCCATTTTAAAGAGACATTAGCATTTTTTCTTTTTTAAAAGACTGTTCAGCTAAAAAGAGTTTTCCTTTCTTTGGTAAATGAAGAATTATTTTCTGGAAATGCTCTTCCACAAAAGCTGACTCTTCATTGAAAACCATGGTGAAAAAGGCCTTTCTAAAGTTCTAGTTCATAACTCCTCTGTCTGCATAACATTTCTGTTAAACAGGCCAAAGTTTTTGTAAATAACTTATCTACAGTATGTGAGAAAGTCTGGACTTTGGGACTCCATCAGACATTCCTTCTAATGCTAATAATTGGAAGATGGCTTCTCCCCATTGGAAGTGGGATCACTCGGGATCAACTCTCTCAACTTCTCCTTATGTTTGTGGGGACAGCTGCTGACATATTGGAATTCACAAGTGAGACCCTGGAAGAAGAAAATGTGAGGTAAGTAGGCCCTGCGATGAAAAGACCTTCTTTTCAAGGTCAGGCCCACACACCTGCTTTTTTGTTCTATTATTTATATTTTGCATTAATAAAGCTTTTTCAGTATATCATATATCCAGTGGTAGAATCATAGAATTTGTTGCTGTTCAGGTATATATTAACCAGTACCCCAATGTGCACACACACACATACACACACATATATACATGTATACACATATCTGGGTTTCCTATACGGCTCTAGTGGTAAAGAACCCACCTACCAATGCAGGAGACATAACAGATGCCTGTTCGATCCTTTGCTGGGGAAGATCCCCTGGCTAAGGACACAGCAATCCACTCCAGTCTTCTTGCCTGGAGAATCCCATGGACAGAGGAGCGTGGCAGGCTATAGTCCATCGGGTTGTAAAGAGTTGCACATGACCGAAGGGATCCAGCATGCACGCATGCATATACATATATATATATATAATTGTATGTATCACATATATGTGCTATGTACATATGTAGAAGTTGTATATGAATATGTAAATAAAGTTGTGTGTGTGTGTTAGTCACTCAGTTGTATCTGACTGAATACGTAAAGGATGTTGCTGCTACAGAAAAAAGGCCGATAATATTTTCCATGGGTAAGAACAGAGAAGCTCTGCCTATTTGCATGACCACGAAGCGATGGTTACTTGAAAACCATCCCTGGCTCCCCTTTCACATTTTCAAGTGTCCAGGAATGTAGGCAATCTTAAGTGTCTCTTGCAGAGCAGAGCTACTATTCCAGGAAAGTACCTCAAGGAGGCATGGAGGACTCTCTCCCCTAGCTGACTGAGGAATTTATATTCCCTGGTGTGAATGGAGAATGGCGCAGATTAGGTTTTATTTTCCTAAATTTTATTTTTAATCAGTTTTGTTCAAAGTGCCCAAAGGCTATCTGGTGTAGATGCCTATAAATTAAAACTTATTGAGTTGGTACTTTTATTTTTGCCACAAGCAAATAAACCCAGAATCCGTGATCACATCTGTTTATGGAACACTTTCTTACCTTTAGGGATTTAAGTCTCAGTGCCTGAATGTACTTTCAGCTCAGGCTGTTACGCACTATGCTATAAAAATAAATTGCAATGAGGCTGGCTTTTAATGCTACCGTTTACTTTATGCTATGTTTCTCAAATAACGAAACATAAAGCTGAGCAAAATACACTAACCTACTGAGTAAACTTAATATCCCAATTATAGTACAAAGTGTATCATTATCAGAGGTTACCTTTATATGATCATTTCCTGTTCCATTTATACTGTTTTCTCATATCTTAAGTAGATATAGAATTTTAAAAAGAATCTAGTCTAAGTTGATCCATTGTCCTCAAAATGCCAATTTTATTTTTTAAAGAATATTTACTTAATTTGCTGTGCAGGGTGTTAGTTGCAGCATGCAAACTCCTAGTTGCAGCCTATGGGATCTAGTTCCCTGACTAGTGATTGAACCAGGCCCCTTGCATTGTGAGCAAGGCGTCATAGCCAATGGACCACCAAAGAAGTCCCGAAAATGTTGATTTTAGCTTTGTGGCTTTAATACCTTACATGTAGCCAGTGCTTTACATGGTGTAACATATTTTCAGACATATTAGAATATTTATAATACAGTGAGGTTACAAGAAAAACATTTAAAAATCATGACCAAACATATAAAAACAATAAATAACTATAGGCACCACACAACTGACTATACCTATGGGGCTTCCCAGGTGGAACAGTGCTAAAGAATCCACCTGCCAATGCAGGAGATGAAAGAGACACAGGTTCAGTCTCTGGGTTGGGAAAATTCCCTGCAGGAGGAAGGGGCAACCCACTCCAGTATTCCTGCCTGGAAAATCCCATGGACAGAGGAACCTGGCGGGCTACAGTCCATGAGGTCAGACATGACTGAGCGCATGCACACGCGCGCGCGCACACACACACACACACACACACACACACAGAGCTATACCTACATAGAAATAAACACATAAATGCCAAGTATCTAGTGAGATCCAAGGGATATGAGGTAGAAGAGGGGGGAGTTCAGGGAGGAATACGTTTTGAGGGACTCATCTGATCTTTCTCACATCTAAAGATGGTTTTATGGCTATCTTAATGCTCAATGTTTTAGACCCATCCACAAGTGACAGCAAGAGGCATTTTATAGACCAGTTTGCCAATAGATGTTGAATATTAAATATATTAATGACTAAAATGTCAATCGTCCAAGGCAATTAAAAAAACACTCTGAAAGTCATGGCAGATCATTCATTCACCAACTCTTGACTGATTATGTAGTGTGGGCCAGAAGTGTGCTACTGGAGATTGGGGAGCTAATAGGGAGCAAGTGATGAACCAAAGGATACACAATCCTGTCCTCACCCAGGTAATTTCAATTCAGCATTTTCTTCCCCCACATGCACATTCATCTGAGTGTTTTATAAATCATTTTATTCATTCTAAACTTACACCAGTCCTGAGAATAGAATGGAATCAACCCTGCTCAGGTTATTGTTTTTCAGTTTCTTTTTGGGTTTCACGATCTCAAATGAAATCATTTTGTTTGTAATTGCATTGTGTCAGAGACCGTCTGTGGTTTCCACTGCACTCCTGCATATCTCCATCACAACCCAAAGCCTCCAAAATCAAGGCCCAGAAAGAACTGAGAGTTTTTATTCCCACCTAAGGCCCACCTCCCAAGTTTGACTTCATCTCAGGTTCCATACTGTAAGAATAAACACTGCAGATTGCCATGTTTTCAAAGGAAAGACTTCAACTCTCTCACTGCAGCATAGCTTTCCCTTTTGGCCTCAAAAAGACAATCATAAAGCATAAATTTAATGTACATGTAAAGGATGTTTCCATGTAATATAGAAAAGAGGGTTACTTCATTATAACCTACTTAACGTCACTTATTATTACAACATTTTCTTTTCTTTTTTATTCTGTAATTTGAGCTGACAGGTTTAGGAGAAAACCTGCAATGATGTCTGTATCACAGTGATGTCTGCCTCTCTTTCCTTCATCCTGGGTAATACCTCAAACCCAGTTTTGTTTTTTTTTTAACCTAAATCAGTTTCCTTCCATATACCTACACAAAGTTCATCTTTCTGATTCTTATGAATTTGCATGGACTCATAAGATATTGCAAGTTTTTGGTAACAACTTCATTTATACAACACAAATGCATCTATTGTAATTCTATGGTTCAGTGATATTTTGAAATTTATAGATTTGTGTAACTATCACCAGAATCCATATTCCTTGTGTCTGTTTGTGGTCAATTCTCACTCCCACTGTCAGCTCTAGGCAAACACTGATATGCTTTATATCGCTTCAGAAATTCCTTTTCTAGAAATTTTATGTAAATGGGATCATAAAGTATATGGTCTTTGTGTCTGGCTCTTTCCCATAGCATAATATTTCAGTGATTCATTCCCATTGTTCATTGTATGGGTTGTCAAGCTCTGTTTTAATAGCTGACTAGTATCCTATGCATATACCACGTTTTATTTATCCATTCTGTAGTCAGTTTTCTTGCTATTGAAAATGATATTGCTAGGAACATTCAGTTACAAGCCTTTGTATGCATCTGTTTTCATTTCTCTTGTATAGATACGTAGGAGTAGAATGACTCAATTTTATGTTAAGTACATGTTTAACTTTTTAAGAAACTGCCCAACTGTTTTGCAAAATGGCTATTTGTTATTGCTGTTGTTGTTGTTTAGTTGCTAAGTCGTGTCCAACTCTTTGCGATCTCCTGGAACTAGCCTACCAGGCTCCTCTGTCCATGGGATTTCCCAGGCAAGAAAACTGGAATGGGTTGCCATTTCCTTCTCCAGGGGATCTTCCCAGTCCCAGGGATTGGACTCACATCTCCTGCATTGGCAGATGGATTCTTTTCCACTGAGCCACCAGGGATGCCCCCCAAAGTGGCTATACCTATGTAAAAACACCCCCACCAGCAAGGTGTGAGAGTTCCATTTTCTCAACATCGTCACCAACACATTTTTTTCAGTGTTTATGATTATAACCGCTCTAGTGGGCTCATAGTATTACTGGATTGTGTTTTTAATTTGCATTTTCTTAATGATTAATGAAGTGGAGTATCTTTCATGTGCTGATTAGCTTTTTATATATCTTCCTTGGTGAAGTATCTGTTCAAATTTTTGCCCATGTTTCACTGGATTAAATTTTTATTGAGTTGTCTATATATTCTGGTTACAAGTCTGTTATTAGATACATAAATGTAAATATTTTTCCCAGTATATAACTTTTTATTTTTTAATGCTGTCATTTGAAGAACAGGTTTTTTTTAAAAATTTTGATAAAATCCTATTTATCATTTTTTTCTCCTATGTAGGGCTTTGGGAATCATAGATTCTAAGAAATATTTTCCTCACCAAAAATTAGAACTATTTTTCTCTAATATTTTGACTTAATTTTTGTGTATCTTGAGGTAAGAGTCTAAGTTCATATTTTGTGTTATTTCATTTTGTGTTTTGGCATTGTTCCAGCTCTAATTTTTGTCCCAGCTGGGGCCAACTGTCTCAGCACCATTTGTTGAAAACATTATCCCTTCCCTATTAAAATGACTTGGCACTCCTTGTCAAAAATCAAGTGACCACATATGTAAGGAGTTTTCCAGAACTTTCTATTGTGTGTCTGTCTGCTCTGTGTGTCTGTCCTTATGCCAGTACCACATTAGTGTGATTACTGACATTTTATGATCAGTTTTGAAACTAGATATTCTTCAGTTCTCTAGCATTATTCTTTCAAAAAATTGTTCTGATTTTTCTAGATGCTTTGCAATTTCATATGTTTTATTATTAGCTTGTCAAATTCTAAAAAAAAAAAAATACTGCTGGAGTTTTAATAAGGATTGTATTAAATCTAAACCTCTGGCTTCCCTGGTAGCTCCAACAGTAAAGAATCTGCCTGCAATACAAGAGACCCAAGGTTCAATCCCTGGATTGGGAAGATCCCCTGGAGAACAGAATGGCTACCTACTCCAGTATTCTTGCCTGGAGAATTCCATGAAGAGAGGAGACTGATAAGCTACAGTCTAAGGTGTCACAGATTTGGACGTGACAGAGCAACTAACACCGTGATTTCTATCAGTTTATGAAGAAGAGGCATCTTTACAATATTAAGTCTTCCACCCCATGAATCCTAACTATGTCATCACTTATTCAGATTTTCCTTGATTTCTCTTAGCAATGTTTCATAATTTTCAACATATAGGTCTTACACCACTTTTCTTAAATTTATTCTTAGTATTTTTTTGATAGAAATATTTTCTTAATTTCTTAATATCATTTTCATGTTTTTATTACCACTACATAGAAATATAGTCGACTTCTGTGTAGTAATCTTGTACCCATCGATCATGCTTATTAGTCTTGTAGACTCCTTAGGGCTTTTTACATATAGGAGAATATCACTTGAAAGCAAAGATAGTTTTGATTCTTGCTAATCTATATGCCTTTTATTTCTTTTTCTTGCCTTATTGCTCCAGCTAAAATTTCTCATGCAGTGTTGAACACAAGTATGAGTGGGGACTTCCCTGGTGGTCCAGTTCTTAAGACTCCATGCTTCCACTGCAGGGGGTGCAGGTTTGATCCCTGGTTGGGGAACTAAGATTCCACATGCCATGAGGCATGGTCAAAATAAATAAATAAATGAATAAATATGAGTGAACTTTTAAACCTCAAAGGATAAGCATTCTGTCTTTCACTTAAGGATGTTGCTAGCTGTAGGTTTTGCACAGATATTTTTATTAGATGCCCTTGATCAGTTAGAGGAAATCCCTATCTAGGTTACTGAGAGTTCTTTATTTCTTCTGTTCTCTCTCTTTCTTTCTCTCTCCTTTCTTTCTATGGACATTTAATTGTGTCAAATATGTTCCTGTTTTTCTTATGATCGTTATGTGGTGGCTGTTCTTTATTCTATTAATATAGTGTATTGCATTAACTAATTTTCAGACGGTAAATCAACCTTAGCTTCCTAGGATAAATATCCCTTGGTTATGGTATATAATCTTTTCTGTATGCTGATGAATTGGTTTGCTAACACTTTGTTAATCATTTTACATCTATATTCGTAAAACACACTGTCTTTTAGTAATATTTTCAAATGACATTTTTCCTGGCTTTGCTATCAGGGTAATACTCCCTCAATGAATATCTCAAGAATCACTCCTTCTTTATTTTCTGAAAGGCTCTGTACAAGACTGGTGTTATTTCCTCTTTAAATATTTTATAGAATTCACTTAAGCTGTCTAAGCCTATGGTTTTCTTTGTGGGAAGATATTTATTACCAATTCAATATCATTATTTCTAATAAGGCTACTCTGTTATTCTGTTTCCTCTTGGGTCAAGTTTTATTATATTTTACATTTTAGGATTTCTTCCATTTTATCTAAGTTTAGTTTTTGTATGAAGCTGAACATTCTGTTATTCCTTTATACTTGTGTCAATTCCTGTAGAGTCACTTATTATGGTCCTGCCCTTTTCGTTCTGAGTTGGTCACTTGTGTCTTCTCTATTTTTCCTTAGACTTCTCAGTTTCCTCAGTCTTTTAAAATAACTAATTTTTGGCTTCACCGACTTTTTTATATTGTTATTCTGCTTTCTATTTAATTGGTTTGTGTTCTGATATTTATTTATTTTATTTTATTTTTTTTTTTATAATTTTTAGTTTTTTATTTTTTAAATTTTAAAATCTTTAATTCTTACATGCATTCCCAAACATGAACCCCCCTCCCACCTCCCTCCCCAGAACATCTTTCTGGGTCATCCCCATGCACCAGCCCCAAGCATGCTGCATCCTGCGTCAGACATAGACTGGCGATTCAATTCACATGATAGTATACATGTTAGAATGTCATTCTCCCAAATCATCTCACCCTCTCCCTCTCCCTCTGAGTCCAAAAGTCCGTTATACACATCTGTGTCTCTTTCCCTGTCTTGCATACAGGGTCGTCATTGCCATCTTCCTAAATTCCATATATATGTGTTAGTATGTTCTGATATTTAATTTTTCCTTCCTTCTGTTTGCTTTGGATTTAATTTGCACTTCTGTTTTCTAGTTTCTTAATATAGAAGCTTATTGATTTGAACTCTTTCCCCTTTTCTAGTATGGTATTCAAAGTTATAAATTTCCCTCTAAGCACTGGTTTATCTGCATCTCATAAGCTTTGATATGTTATCTTTTTTTGTTTAATGCAATTCAAATTATTTTCCAGTTTCTCCTGTGAGTTCTTCTTTGACCTCTGAATTGTTTAGAAGCAAAGCTATTTGATTTCCATATGGGGATTGCCTGAATTTCTTCCTGCATTTTTTTATCTTAATTCTGCTGTAGTCTGAGAATATACAAAATTAACTCTTTTAAGATATTGCGACTTATCTTGTTGCCTAACATACAGCCTATACTGGAGAATATTCCATATGTGCTTGAAAAGAACATGTTGCTTGATTGAGTGTTTTATAAATTTAAAGAATGTCAAATTGGCTGATACATTTCTTCAGGTCTTCTATATCCTTACTGATTTTCTGCCTAGTTGTTCTATGAATTATTGAGTGGGGCACTGAAATCTTCAACTCTAATTGTTGAATTGTCTGTTTCTTTTTCAGTATTGTCAATTTTGCTTCATGTATTTTGAGGTCCTGTTTTAAGATGTGCAATTTTTAAAAGTTCTTCCTGATGTAGTAATTGTTTTTCATAATGACATGTCACTCTTTTTCTCTAGTAATATTTCTTGTCTAAAAGTCTATTTTGCCTCTCATGAATCTAGGCACTCTATTTTATGACTATTGACATGGACTTTTTTTTCAAACTCTTTATATACCACATATACTCAGAGAAGGCAATGGCACCCCACTCCAGTACTCTTGCCTGGTAAATCCCATGGACGGAGGAGCCTGGTAGACTGCAGTCCATGGGGTTGCTAAGAGTCAGACACGACTGAGCGACTTCACTTTCACTTTTCACTTTCATGTACTGGAGAAGGAAATGGCAACCCACTCCAGTATTCTTGCCTGGAGAATCCCAGGGACGGGGGAGCCTGGTGGGCTGCCGTCTGTGGGGTTGCAGAGAGTTGGACACGACTAAAGCGACTTAGCAGCAGCAGCAGCATACTTAAATCTTGTATTTTCCTCTCAGTTAGACAATCTTTGTCCTTTAATTGGGGTGTATATTAATTTCCCAGGGCTGCCATAACAAAATACCACAAACTCAGTGGCTTAATCTAACAGAAACTTGTCTTCTAGCCTCTGTCTTCACATGGCATTCTTTCCAGTGTGTCTGTGTCTCCAATTTTCCCTCTTTTTTCTGGGGAAACCAGTCATTGGATTAGGACCCATGCTAATCTAGTATGACCTCATATTATTTTCATTACATCTGCAAAATCCCTACCTCCAAGTAAGATCACATTCTGAAGTCTAGGAACACACGAATTTGGGTGGACATTTTCTAAGTTTTTAAAAGGTGTTCAATCCATTAATATTTAATGTAATTACTGATGTGGTTGAATTTATATCTGCCATTTTGCATTCATTTTTCTCTATGTCTCATTTCCTTTTTGTTCTTATGTTATTTACTGCTTTAAAAATATATTTAGTGAACAATTTTAGTTCCTCTATTGATTTTTCTATTGATGTAAGTAGGGAAGACAATATATATATTTAAATCTTCACATTCTAATAGTTCCATTTCCTCCCCTTCTTTTTTACTATTATTGTTATATATGAGTCACATCTTTATATGTTATAAACCAAACAGTACAGTTTTTATCATTACTATTATATAGATTAATTTTTAAGAAATTAAGATATGATTATATATTTATATGCTCACTTATATTTACCCACATATTTGAAGATGTTCTTGTGGAGTTGAGTTACTTTCAGTGTCATTTTTCTTTCAACCTGAAAGACTTCCTTTATTGTCTCATCTAAGGCAAATCTGTTAGCAACAAATTCTTCTCATCTTTGGCAGAAATGTATGTATTTTTTCTTCATGTTTGACAAATAGTTTCATTGTATACAGACTTCTTGGTCAATAGTTTTTACTTTAGCATTTTATATGTATCATTCCACTTTCTGCTGACCTTCATTATTTGTATTTTCTAATGAGATGTTAGCCATTGTTTTGTTGTTACCCAGCACAAATGATCTTTTATTTATTTAATTATTTTGCTGTTTTCAAGAGTTACTTTTTCTCTTTGACTTTTGAAAGTTTCACTGAGATGTGTCTAGGTTTGGATATCTTTGTCTTTATTCTTACCATGACTCTGTTGATCTCAGTTCAGTTCAGTTCAGTTCAGTCGCTCAGTTGTGTCTATCTCTTTGCAACCCCATGAACTGCAGCACGCCAGGCCTCCCTGTCCATCACCAACTCCCGGAGTTTACGCAAACTCAAGTCCATTGATTCAGTGATGCCATCCAACCATCTCATCCTCTATCGTCCCCTCCTCCTCCTGCCCTCAATCTTTTCCAGCATCAGGGTCTTTTGAAATGAATCCGCTGTTCGCAACAAGTGGCCAAAGTATTGGAGTTTCAGCTTCAACATCAGTCCTTCCAGTGAACACCCAAGTCTGATCTCCTTTAGGATAGACTGGTTGGATCTCCTTGCTGTCCAAGGGACTGTCAAGAGTCTTCTCCAACACTACAGTTCAAAAGCGTCAATTCTTCTGTGCTCAACTTTCTTTATAGTTCAACTCTCACATCCATACATGATTACTGGAAAAACCATAGCCTTGACAAGACAGACCTTAGTAATGTCTCTGCTTTTGAATATGCTGTCTAGGTTGGTCATAACTTTCCTTCCAAGGAGTAAGCGTCTTTTAATTTCATGGCTGAAGTCACCATCTGCAGTAATTTTGGAGCCCCCCAAAAATAAAGTCAGCCACTGTTTCCACTGTTTCCCCATCTATTTCCCATGAAGTGATGGGACCAGATGCCATGATCTTCGTTTTCTGAATGTTGAGCTTCAAGCCAACTTTTTCGCTCTCCTCTTTCACTTTCATCAAGAGGCTCTTTAGTGCCTCTTCACTTTCTGTCATAAGGGTGGTATCACCTGCATATCTGCGGTTATTGATATTTCTCCCAGCAATCTTGATTCCAGCTTGTGTTTCTTCCAGTCCAGTGTTTCTCATGATGTACTCTGCATAGAAGTTAAATAAGCAGGGTGACAATATACAGCCTTGAGGCACTCCTTTTCCTATTTGGAACCAGTCTGTTGTTCCATGTCCAGTTCTAACTGTTGCTTCCTGAGCTGCATACAGGTTTCTCAAGAATCAGGTCAGGTGGTCTGGTATTCCCATCTGTTTCAGAATTTTCCAGTTTATTCTGATCTGTTGATCTAGGATATGTAAATTAATATTTTTCCTCATACAGAGGACTTTTCAGCTCTAATTTCTTCACGTTTTCTCCTCCATTGTCTCTTCTTTCTGAGACTTCTTTTTTTGACTTTCTTTTTATTTATTTATTATTATTTTTACTTTACAATATTGTATTGGTTTTGCCACACATTAACATGAATCCGAACTTCTATCACAAATAGATATGCTTAATTGCATTCTGTAGGTCTCTCAGACTCTTCTTTTTCTCCTGCTTTACTCTCTAGTCTTTAGACTGGTTAGTTTTCACTGATTTATCTTTCAGGTCACTGATTTGTCTACCATCTCCAATATATATGTAGAGTCAAATTGCAGAATTCATCTAGTGAAATTTTCATTTCAGTTCCCATATCTTCAACTCCAGAATTTCTATTTAAGTCTCTTTTTAGTTTATATTTCATAGTTCAATTATTTAGTTGTTGAATCATTGTCATCATACTTTTCTTTGGTTTATGGAATAGTTTTCTTTCATTGTTTGAGGATATGTGTTATAGTTGCTCTGATATCTTTATCTGCTAAAGCCAACAATTGGACCCCATTAGAGTTAGTTTCTAGTGATTGATTGATTGATTGATTGTTGTTGTTGTTTTTTCCTGAGCTGAATCACACATTCCTGTTTCTTTGTATGTCTCATATTCTTTTGGCTAAAAACTAGACATTTTATATTGTGTTGCAATATATTATCCTCAGGCTTCCCCATATGCCTCAGGCATCTTCTTGTTTTTGTTGTCTCAATAAACTGCCTGAATTTATTCTGAGGATTCTATCTTCCCTTGGATTCCATTCACTGATGTCTCTGCTTGATCTTGTTGTTTCTTTTTATTCCTTATTTTTGTCTTTAGTGTGGCTATTAGAGTCACACCTATAACTGCACAGCTTATGATCAGTCAAATGATTTGAGCAGCAATTATGATCAAATGCCTTGAGCCTATTTGATTTCCACCTTTCATGAACAAATGGATCTTTTTATACACTGGAAGCACATCAAAGTTTTCATATTTATCCAGTTTCAAATCTTTACTGACCCTTCTTGGATCATCTCTGCATATGTCTGGCATACATGGAGATGTTACCTAGCCTTTCTCTGGCTCTTTTGTTTTCAGAGTTTCTCCATTAAATTTCTTTTTTTTTTTTTTTTTTTTTTTTTTTTTTTTTTTTTTTTTTTTTTTTTTTTTTTTTATTTTTTTTTTTAATTTTTAGTTTTTTATTTTTTAAATTTTAAAATCTTTAATTCTTACATGCATTCCCAAACATGAACCCCCCTCCCACCTCCCTCCCCAGAACATCTTTCTGGGTCATCCCCATGCACCAGCCCCAAGCATGCTGCATCCTGCGTCAGACATCGACTGGCGATTCAATTCACATGATAGTATACATGTTAGAATGTCATTCTCCCAAATCATCCCACCCTCTCCCTCTCCCTCTGAGTCCAAAAGTCCGTTATACACATCTGTGTCTCTTTCCCTGTCTTGCATACAGGGTCGTCATTGCCATCTTCCTAAATTCCATATATATGTGTTAGTATACTGTATTGGTGTTTTTCTTTCTGGCTTACTTCACTCTGTATAATCGGCTCCAGTTTCATCCATCTCATGATTGCAACCTCAAAGTAGCAAAGTTTTTGACTTCTCCATTCATTTCCAACCAAATTTGTTACCTTCACTGACCACACCTTTAACCATGGGATTTCACACTCTACTCCACATCAAGTCAGTATACTCTGATTACAAGGAGCTTCTGGTTTTCATTGTCAAGCTCTCCCTGTTGTAAAAACCACTACTCCGATTGACCAAGACAATTTTAACATTTCCCTCATGTTGACTAAACTTTAAAAAGGTTTATTCCTGCATATAGGCCTCTGATTTTCCTTTCCTTAAAGCATTTATTAAAAAAAAACACTTGGGGTTGTAAATTCTTCCTCCGTCCCTTTGAGATGCAAGTCTTTTCTCACCCTCTTTCCAGTTTTATAATATGACCCAGGAATATCTTTCTTAAGGATGTAAGAGCTATCCCTTTGAAATTTGATCATCAAGAAAGATAGCACTTCTGTCTCCTAGACTCTTTGGGATGATAGGAACATAACTTAGATCAGTGCCAATAAGCAAATACAGATGGCCTAATCACATTGACCAACTTCCACTTTAATGTCCTCTAGTACTTTTCCACTGGTTTACCCCCCTGTTTAAAAACTCTTCTGCCTTTTGTTTCAATGGGGGTGAATTCAGTCTCTCTCCCTTACTGCAATGACCTTCAATGAAGTCTTCATTTATTTAATTGTCTGATGCAATTTTTCCTTTACATACAAAGCTGGAGGGATAAAGGAATATCTCATGGGCAAGAATGTCTTAGATACTCACTCTTCTTAACTAAAGTTCTACCAGGTTTTCATGAATAAATTACTTAATGTATTATTTGCCTTTGGTTTATTTCCAGAGATATGAAGTGGTTGTTTTCGATATTTTTTCCATTGTTATGTATGTTTGCTGCGGATAGGGTTTGCGGACCATTTCATTCTGCTAAAGCCACCCTCCAGCATTTTAACAAGTCTAAATTTCCATATAGTTGCCAGCAACAGTTAAGTGGTTCTTTACACCTTTGGAGATCACTCTGTGCAGTCTTTTTTTGAACATAGATCATCTGTTGAAAAGAAAAAACACATTTGGTAAAATGTTCCTGTAGCCTTATTGCAACTTCACTGTAAATATTTGACCAAACAAGGGAGAGTTTTTCTATGTTCACACTGTGTGTTCTTTTAATTTAGCTCTCTTTGTTTGGTGAAACATTTCTTCCAGGTTAGATTAATACTTCATTTCCTTTCGTTCCTTCTCTCTCTCTCCCCTTAATTTTTCCCCTCCTCTGAAGAGCTTGTCAGATGCTTTTTAGAAAGCTAGAGCAAGTCTATCCACTGATTATCTGTTATTTATGGACGAGTTTACACTTCCAAAAGGACAGAGTTACGCAAATCAGCAATGCATGAAAACACACCCTTACACATGCATAAAAAATGAACTCAGAATGCCATAAAGACACAATTAGACAAGACACAATAAAACTAGAAGAGAACATAGGCAAAATGCTCTGCAACATAAATCATACCACTGTTTTCTTAAGTCAATCTCCCAAGGCAATAGAAATAAAGACAAAAATAAACAAATGGGAGCTAGTCAAGGGTACAAGCTTTTTTATAGCAAAGGAAGCCATAAACAAAATGAAATAACCTATGGAATGGGAGAAAATATCTGCAAACAATGTGACCAATCAGGTTTAATTTCCAAAGTATACAAACGGTTCACACAACTCAACAACACAAAATAAATAAATAAATAAATGAGCAGAAGAACCTAAACAAACATTTCTCCGAGGAAGACATACAGCCGGCCAATAGGTGCATGGAAAGATGCTCAGCATCACCAATTATTGGAGAATGCAAATCAAAACTACAATGAAGTATCATCTCTCAGTGGTCAGAATAGCCATCATTACAAAGTCTAAAATAACAAATGCTGGAGAGGACATGGAGAAAAGGGAACCTTCCTACACTGTGCTGGGAATATAAATTGGTGCAGCCACTCTGGAAAACAGTATGGGGGAGCCTCCGAAAATTAAAAATAGGCTTGCCCTATGATCCAGCAACCTGGAGGAAGGCATGGCAACCCATCCCAGTATTCCTGCCTGGAGAATCTCCATGGACAGAGGAGCCTTGTGGGCTACAGTCCATGGGATCACAAAGAATCAGACATGACCGAGTGACTAAGCACAGCACAGCACAGAATGATCCAGCAATCTCACTCCTGGGCATATATCCAGACAAAATTATAATTCAAAAAGATACAATGCACTCCTACGTTCACAGCAGCATTATTTACAATAGCCAAGACAGGGAACTGATCTAAATATCTATTGACATAAATATCTATTGTATACAATGGATATTACTCAGTCATTAAAGATGAATGAAATAATGCCATTTTCAGCAACATGAATGCAACTAGAGATTATCATACTAAATGAAGTAAGTCAGAAAAAGACATATCATATGACACCACTTACATGTGGAATCTAAAGTATGACACAGATGAACCTACCTACAAAGCAGAAACAGACTCACGAACATAGAGAACAAACATCGTTGCCAAGAAGTGGGGTGGAGAAGTGATGGAAGTTGGAGTTGGGGTCAGTAGATGCAAACTCTTACATATAGAATGGAGAGACAACTGATCCTGTGGTATAGCATGGGGAACTATATTCAATGTCCTGGGATAAACCATATGGAAAGAAATAAAAAAAAGAACATATATATATATATATATATATATATATATATATATATATGTATAACTGAGTCATTTTGCTGTCCAGCAGAAATTAACACAATATTGTAAATCAATAAACTTAAAAATTAAAAACAACTAGCAGTGCATGACTTTATCTTTAGTTTTTCACTCAATAGTTTTGGTGTACTGATCTACCAAATGTCAGTCTTTTATCCTCCTAAGTTTTCCAAGTAGAGAAGTGATACTCACATCCATAATTATACTTCAAAAGATCTTTTGTCTCTCTATGAATAGAGTCCATTGTCTGCTTACATGCTTGTCAGCTGACATTTATGAAGATAGATTACACATGAGAAAATGGGGCAAGACAAGTGGGGGAGACAATTACACAATAGAGACAATGTTGGATAAATTCATTCCAAAACTCCATCATAAGTTTGGAGTGTTTGCCATTTAAGCTTAGTGATTTAATTATATTCCAGCATTTAACCTTACTGAGTAAATTTTACTGCCTGAATTCATAATGCAAATTTGTTCCAAAGATTTTCTGATCATCCTTTCAAAATTTATGTTTGATAACTTTACTAATACATTTGTCAATACCCACATTCTCCCATACTGCATGTGCTCAGAGAACACTTGCAAAAAATATATATTCAGTATCATAGAGTTAGAATCTTATTTAGGGTCAAGGTCAGTTTATCATTTATCCCTATTTTGTGTAATAATGAAGTTAAAGCACAAAGTGTTTAAGAAGAATGTTCCCATAATAAAAATACTATTACTACTACTAATAGTAGTGGTTGGTAATATTTATCTCTTGCTGTGTTCCAAGTACTGCTTTAAGGGTTTTAGTTGTGATAAGTTATTTAGTCCTTACAATAACACCATTAAGTAGAGACCATCAGTATCAGGATTTTATAAGTTTAACAGTGGCAGTCAAGAGAAGCTGTGACAGTCTCAAGATTACCTAGTAATATATATACATATAGCTTGTAGCACTCAACTATGCTTAGCCTGTATCATGTGCTGTTCTGAGAGCTGATTTTATATGTTTAACATATTTAAACAACATGTAATACAACTATCAAATAAAATCCAGTAGCCATTATTACTGTCATTGAAAGTGCATGAACTAAAGCAGGAGAAGATCCCTTGGAGAAGAAAATGGCAACCTACTCCAGTATTCTGGCCTGGAGAATCCCAAGGACAGAGGACCCTGGCAGGTTACAGTCCATGGGGTCATAAATAGTCAGACATGACTTGACTTAGCAACTAACCCACCAAACTAAAGCACATAGGTATTATATTATTTGTTCATATTCATGTAGCTGGTAAATGATTAGTCTGGAATTGGAGGCCCATGCCCTGTTTTTCTGGAGAGGGTTAGAGCTGATGTTTGAATTCTGGCAACCCAGCACCAGAGTTCATGCCTTACCATTTCTTTCTGCTGCCTTGCAGACAAAATTGCACCTGAGGTTTTTGGTAGAATTATTGAAGTCTGAGATGAGAAGAAACTTCAAAAGTGACCATCTATGGAGAAATCTATTTTACATCTCTTGCAAAATCCTCTCCAAAATGTTCTCAATAAGTTTTTGTCCAGACTTTCTTTGAACATTTTCACTAATAGAGAATATACTAACCCCAGGGGCAACTCATTCTATTTTGAGTTAATATTATAAGAAAGTACTTTCCTCTATTGTGATGAAATTTGGATTCTTATAGGTGCAGCTAAAATCCTTTGAACCTGAATTGGTTCTCTGAAGTCACAAGAAATAAGTTTAATTCATTTTCAGATGATAACGCTTTCAGTTTTTAAGGAATTGTCTGGTTTTTAGTTTCATGAACTCTGCCACGTCTAACATAGCTCTGAGGTCTCTCACCATCCAAGACTCTCTCTTTTGGACCAAAGACGTTTTAAACGTTCCTCCTAAAACATGAAGGCAGCACATAATATTTCAGATATACTCTGAACACTGTAGAACAGAGCAGGGCTAAAACTTTCCATTTTCTTCATGGAAATACTATCACGTAAAGGTTAAAAGGGTGGATGCTAAAATCACTGGCCAAATAGGGATCATAAGTGTACCCATTTGTTGAGCTGGTATGAGGATTAAGTGTGACTGCAGAGCTAAATACTTAGAAAACTCCCTGGCACATAGTATGAGCTCAGAAACTGCAGGTAAGATTATTTAAAAATCCAGGCACTTATTGAAGGTCTGCTAAATGTAGACATTGAAACTGCAAAGGGAAAATTATAGATCACATTCCCCAGGCATTTGGATTTAAAATTCTTGACTAATACTTCTTGGGAAGTGATCTATGATTGCATTTGATTTTGGAAAATCAAAAATTATGTCACACTGTGGACTCATAATTAAATAATAGGACGGGAAAATCCTTGAGCCTTTTGAATGGCTGCTATGAAGTGCCACCTCTTCTATCCTATTAAAGGTCATTCAGTTACACCCTGTCAAGATCTCTGGGGATCCTGGTTGTGTCTTCTGGGGTATTGGTTTCCGATCCAACCTCCAGTGTCATATGTGCATAGGAGAAGCCTTCCATCAGCATCAGCAACCAACTCAGGGATGAAATGTGAAGTGCAACAGAATCAAAAGCAGGGCTTGCAGCCACCCGGTAGAGAGCTTCCTTTGGGGAGTCATTTACGCAGTTAGGAATCCACCTAACTGTACTCACACCCAGAACATTTCTTCATCTTGCTAATAAGAACACCACGGGAGGCTTTTTCATGAGCCTTGTTTAAATCCAAATGTCTATTATTAATTTATATATCATTACCTGCTTAGTAATCCTAACTATTTTTAAAGAAAAGGAAAGAGAGAGAGAGAAAATCTTAGATGAGTGCTTTTGTTCTCAGGAAACCTATGATGATTCCTAGTAATTACTGTTCTCTTCAATACAGGCTCTCAGAAATCTTTCAAATAACCAGTTTTATAATCTAACTGGGGATTAATAGTAAATGCACTTTTATAGTTCAAGATATACTTTTGCTTCATTTTGAAAGTTAAGACCTCATTTTTTGTCAACCTTGTCTGCACCATCAACTGCCAGGACAGATAATGATGGCTTAGAAATCTCATTTACAAATTCTCTCAGAGTTTTGAGATCTAATTTTTCAGGACTTCAATACTTGGAACATTTAAAAACATCCCTTACAATCACCTCATTGAATTTGGTTTCAATTACTCTTCCCTGATGTTTTTCTATCCCTCTCCATTCTGGAAATCCCTCTTGACAGAGAAGTTGGCAACAAAATCTGTTATTACACCACTAACCTCAAATTGATAACTTCCTTTGGGTTTTTGCTGTAAAAGAGTGACTTTGATTCTTCTTTCATATCCTTTATATTTTTGTAACCTCTATTCTTTCTGACTTTAGTCTTTGAGACCATTCTCCTCGGTCTATGACATCTGTACATTTTCCAGGTAGGGATCCTTTTGTGCATGCAACAATTCCTTCCATAAATATTTGCTAAGTGACTGTTATTTCCCAGGCACTCTTTTAGGCACTGGGAATCCAGCGGTGAATGAAACAATCATATTCCTTGATTCACAACTGAAACACATTCAATTGTGAATGAAATAATTTACCTCCTAGTGTCCACTGTAAATCTTTGATTATTGGATTTATCTTCCCACTTTTTTCTCCAGCTGAGGATGGAGTTTCTTTTACAGGCTAAGCTCTTAATTGTTGAGCTTTATCCAACCCTTTGGAGAGGGATTTTTAAGTCAGAGTCTTGGGAACCTGGGACAATTTTCACTTTCTGTCCTTGAAATTTCTTGAAATAACCCCTCTGAATTTTCAGGTTAATATCTTAACTTTTGTCCTATAATGCTTCTGTGATTCTGTAAAACGAAATTCAGCAATACAGGACCGAGAGGTTTTGCCATGATTCACATAGATGTTGCCACATGTGGAAGTTGGGTTTGAAGTTTCATATTTTTAAAAACTTCTTTTTCATTATTTCATTTTAATCATGCATGGATTTTTCACAAATATCTTGGTGATCACCAAGATAATATCTTATAATATTAGATATTATACCCTAATAAATGAGAGCTGAGAGCTCTCATTTATTAGAGTATAGTCAAAAAGGAGAGAAAAGAGGAAATAGTTTTCTGCATGTGATCATGTTTTTCATCGCTAATTTAAAATATTGTCTACATTCCAGGAATAGCCCTGCCTTGGTTTATTCCATCCTTGTTATATGGACCTGGAGCATGCTACAGTTTCCACTTGACCTGGCAGGTAAGTATCTGATGTTTGTTCAGAGAAACCGAAAATAACAGCTCTTGACTATGAAACTGTAATGAAGGTAAGGACTCATTTGAGAGGACTATCATTTTTTTATCACTTTGATATCTCAGTGTTAGTTCCAGCTCAGTTTAGAAGAAAAGCGGGTTGAAGCTGGGGAGAGCCACAAGAAGGTTCCCTTCAGGTACCTGGTGAACCTGAGGTAGTTGAGAGGATTAGAGCACAGCCTTATGTCCATTTCATACAGTGGTTCCATCACTTCTGAAAATTAGTTAGGAGCCTCAGTTTTTCATCCATGAAATAAGGTTGATAATTGTTGTAGTGAGGGTTGAGTGTTCTTTTGGTGACAAAAATAAGATGTAGTTTGCAACAGTTGTGCTTATTAGCATAGTTACTGGCATATAAATGCTGTCTCTTGATATTTTTAAGGGGTCATTTTCATTCTTTTGTCAGACCTTTGTATTAGAATGTCGAAAGGAATAAGAGCAGTTTCAGGGCCACATGGAAAACTAGATTTTTTTCCTCAGTAGTGGGTCTTATATTCCCCTGGGCTTATTTTAATAAAGACATAAACCCCCTAAGCCTTTGCCAGAAGTGAACTGTTCCTCAGGCATTTCATACTGATGATCCAGTGCTACGTTATCCAGTACAGTACCCACTAGCCACATGTGGCAATTTAAAGTTACTAAAATTAAATCAAATTAAAAGTTCAGTTCCTCAGTCACACTAGCCTGCTCAGTGGTCATACATGGCTGTGTTGTTAACACAGATATAGAATGTATTTTTTTTATTAATACCGATGGTTTTATTGTACTGCATTGACCTGGAGTGAGCCTATAAATTGTAGGAGCCCTAGAATTTTGATGTGGCAATTCTCCTGGATGCCATTTCACTCTGAATAAGTTCTTGGATTGAATAGTTATATTTTCCTTAAGTCTGATTCCTCTCTTATGGAACCCTACCTGATGACCTCAGGGGTAGAATGAATTTTTGTACTAAGATATTTAATTTTTCTGCATCCTTTTCGGCCCACTTTGATAAGCACAGAGGTTTCAGAGGCCATTTTAGACCTTATCATCCACTTTTGCAAAACAAAACTGTCAATACAATAGATGGAAAGCATGGCTGTGGCTTTTTGGAAATGCTCAGAACCTAATTATGAGTTAATAATTGCAAACAAACGTATACAAATAAGTACACACACACACACACACATGCTCTATACCCATTGATCAGCTGGTGTCCTCTGCCAGCATATTAGGCACCATCAGTTTAGATGTTGAATGATACCCTCAGGAAATCCTCTGGGAGACATTTCCTGACCCTAACATCTTAGGAAAGACTATTATTGATCTTATCTTGGTTTTTCTTTTGTCATTCTCGCTGCTCGTCCTCCCCCTCCCATATCTTGTGGTTTATAGCCTCACTTAGAAAATTTTTATATAAGAAAGAAATTTTGTAAACTTTCATGGGCGATAATGTTATGCAGCTGTTTGAAAAACAAAGACCAAATGTTACTTCTGACTAAATCACTATTGTATTTTCCAACAAACAGTACATTATGTGCACCCATATCAAAGCGGCTTCATAGTATTTGCAGGCTCCAACAGACGAAGGCATTCTTTGTTTGAAAACTCCACGTGGAAGGCTGTGTTATTATAAAAGGATTATTTTCTGCCCTTGACCCTGAATTAAATTTACATTTTAAAAATTAAAACAAATAAGGTTCCATTGTTGATTGGACCTCCTTTTGTTCAACTGGAAAATCAGTAATTATATCCAGTCTTTCTTATAAACTGTGAAACAAAACCGTAAGGAATTAGACAAAATACAGTAACAACGGCAGTTATTTGGGCTTTTTTCCCACTACCATTAGAGAAATATGTTTAACATGACTTAAGTTTGAATTTGAAGAAGCACTTGAATTTTCACAACACAGTTTACAGAGAGGCCTGAGTGAGTCAGCCTACACAGTAAATAGGTAGGTACCAAAGAAAGGATGCAGAAGGATCTTGGCCATGTATACTCCGGTTCATCTTCCAAATTTAGCAGCCAGGTAAGTCATACGTTATCTTAAGGGAAAGATGGACAGGGAGAAAGGAGAGTTGCCAGGGTGTTGCTGCTGCTGCTGCTAAGTTGCTTCAGTCGTGTCCAGCTCTGTGCAACCCCATAGATGGCAGCCTGCCAGGCTCCCCCGTCCCTGGGATTCTCCAGGCAAGAACACTGGAGTGGGTTGCCATTTCCTTCTCCAATGCATGAAAGTGAAAACTGAAAGTGAAGTCTCTCAGTCGAGTCCGACTCCTAGCGACCCCATGGACTGCAGCCCACCAGGCTCCTCCCATCCATGGGATTTTCCAGGCAAGAGTACTGGAGCGGGTTGCCATTGCCTTCTCTACAGGGTGTTAGTCTAATGGAAACAAAAAGAATCAGGGAATAGGGGGCCCTCTCCTCAAAGGTATCATTGTTCTGCAGTTTTCAAAGGAGGAAACTGCAGGCCCAGGCAGCCTAAGTAACGTGGCCAGCATCTTGCTGTTAGAAAGTAAGGAAGCCAGAAGCAACAGCCAGACTCCCTGACTCGAGGCCCAGAGTACCCTGCCGCCCTGATGCCTCCCTATGCTGCAGACTTCAAAGACAGACAGGGCGGTTTCTTCTGTTCTTTATCTAGCTAGTTAATGGTGCTTTCCCCAGTGTGAGGACTTGAAGGTGAGCTGGATTTTTTTTCTACATGGATAGAAAGTAGAGGCTGGTTTTCTTTCATGTGTTTGATTGGACTGAAAACAGATGATGCATTTTGAATATAAAATGATGAAGGCTGTCCAACGGCAGGGTGGTTTCAGCTGTTTCTATGCCCCTGCCCCGCGGAATGAAATTACAGGCTCACTCCCAATCGTGAACTAGCCTAGCCCCAATGTTTGATGGCTTTTACCCACTCCATTCTCTTATGCATTTCAGAGACCTGCGTTAATTGGCCTGTCTTGTGTTTTCAGTACAGAATGTCGTGTGCCCTGTGTCCATGACAACGAGGGGGTTCTCCAGCCGGTTCTTCTGCCAATACAGTGCCGACCTATGGAACATTGGAATCAGTATCTTCATACAAGATGGTCCCTTCCTTGTTGTGCGGCTCATACTCATGACCTATTTCAAAGTGATCAACCAGATGCTAGTGTTCTTTGCTGCCAAGAATTTCCTGGTGGTTGTGTTACAGTTCTACCGCCTGGTGGTGTTGGCCTTGGATGTACGTGCTTCCTTGCGAAGTCAGCCGGAACGCCTGAAAGGAGAGCACAGATGCCCGGATGCACCTGCTGAGCGTGGGGTCTCACCTGAGGCCTGGCCAGGCAGTTCCATGGAGGCCTTGGCTATTCCTTTACAGGCCTCGCCAGTCACCTCCGACGACTCCCACCCCACACCATAGTTAGTCTCTGACAGCAGCGTGCAGCTAGACAGCTTGACTTTTCTGGTTCGTCTTTCAGACAGAATCTTCTCTCTCTTTTTTAGCTTTGGCATATAATAATTTTCAAAAGAACAACATAAAAAGTGATCTTAAACCAAAGCTGAGAAATTTTCTCTTTTGAACGGAATGAAAAGAACTTTGATTAGTGGCTATCGCTACAACTTCTGTGTGATGGTATCAGATGTTAGAGTTGTTCAACGACTAAGTGATTTGTTTGTTTTGAACTGTTTGAAAAGCTGTGGACCGGGTGAGAGTGACATGCCCTCAAGAGATTTAATGCAGACAAACTGTCGCGGCTGTTACCTGAAAATGGAGCATCTTTGAACTTTGGCTCTATTGTCAGACTATCTCATCTGATCTTTTCTGCAGTGTCCCTCTGACATCAAAAAATGTACATTCAGTGAATGTAGAACAAATGGAGGGAAAAGTGCCTTTAAAATTACCTCACTGTGTGCTGGAAACAGTGAAAATCTCTGCCCAGCTGCCATAGCATCAAGAGCCCTATTCATCACTGCATGGACCTTCCCAGGAAAATCATTTTTCTGGGCTGCTGTGGTCTTCTGTCATGGTGCATATGCTTTTCTGGAAATGTTATTGCTTTGGCTTGGGTGCTGCAAAATTCACAGCAAGCCATTTTGGTTACAGATCTACTGGTTGTTGGGCAGGAAATACTGGTAATGCTGACAGAGTCACAATTTCCACTCTGAACATGATTTGCAGTCTTCGTCAGGATTTCCCTTAACTCCACTTTACCATTTTCTATATTGCCAAGTCGAATTATGTGGGTTGATGCAAGAAAGCACTGAAGCAGTGAATAAAGGTATTTCAGGCCCTTTAAGTGGTACCACAATCGCTAGCATCCGCCTGCAGTCCTGGGAGCACCTCTGAACTGCCACTGCTGGAGCTGGCCTTTGGTCTCGGGAAGATGGTGGTGATGGAGGCTTGCATTAGCCCTCCTCACCACCGACAGCCCTTGATGAGTGACGGGGGTCAGAAAATGCCACAGCATTGTAGAAATCAGGAAATTCGCTTTTCTTCCCTGCATTATGACTGCATTTCCCCAGTACTTAAATAGCTGTATTTTCTTTTCATATGCCTCTGTACGTTCCCGTTGGAGGTGATTCAGAACCTTTTAAAATGATTTTTGCTTTTAAAGATACAGTGTGAAAACTTACCTGGCTTTATAGCAGTAATTATATAAGGCAAACAACTCCAAAACTGTTCCTTTAGGGTTCAAAGCATAATTCCACCCTGTTATTATGCTCAGGAATTGAAAGGGACATTAAAGATAAGGCAGGGTGTGAACTTAAATTGGATATGACCTAGGGACACCCAGTTGGGACAGATTTTATCTATAAATCTGTGTGACATGATATCTGTTCAAATTATTTCATACTTGCATAGACAAACTTTTTATACAGAAAAATTAATATTTTTCAGTTAATAGTTTCTTTGGTGCTTGATAATATTTCTGTTTCTTTTCTTCCTCATGTTTCTAATTTTAACAATATGATGATTGCAAATTTACACATGAAAATAATAAGAGTACATTTAGAATTTTCCATAATAATTTTATGAAAAGTTAACATCAGGAAATTGTATTTATATAAAGAACTTGATAACTTTTAAGGGCATGTTATTTAAAACGTTTAGCAATTAAACACAAAATAATAACTTCTATTTATAAAGATACTCAGCTGAATCTGTTTGTATGTTGACTGTCTTATGTTGAATGTTTTCCTCTACAACATGTATGTGCTGCTTATTATTGCAGATTTGCTCATGGGCATGCTTTTTATGTTTTAATTTTTCTTTTCCAGCAAAACAAATATTGGGCCTCTAAAAATAGATAAAGTATGAAGAAGTATGGCTGTTGTGCAGATATTTTAAAAATGCTTTTGACTCTGAGACTTGGCTTGGCTCAGTGAATGAGTTTCTAGTATTTAAGTATTTTGTAATTAGCAGTCCTCCAAAGGCCTGGGAAAAAGAAAGTCCAGAGTCTAGATTTACCCCACTGCCAGGAAGGCAGAGGAAGGCAGAGAGCACCTAAGACAATCTTAGCAAGTTCGTGCATGCTAAGTCACTTCAGTCACATCCAACTCTGTGAGACCCTACAGACTGGAGCCCGTCAGGCTCCTCTGTCCGTGGGATTCTCCAGGCAAGGAAACTGGAGTGGGTTGCCACTTCCTTCTCCAGGGGATCTTCCTGACCCAGAGATTGAATCCATATCTCCCGTCTCCTGCATTGGCAGGCAGGTTCTTTACCACTAGCGCCACCTGGCAAGCTGTCTCAACAAGTAGTGGAGGCAAAAGAGACACATGTTCTGCAAGATTTTCCAGGAAAGACTATTAAGGGAAACATCTGCTAACCTGACTGCCAGAACAGCCACTCTCTTGGACCTTTTTTCATAGTCAAGAAAATCTATATTCATTTAGTTTATTGAAAAATAAAACCTAAGTTCAGGTTGTATGCCTAGGACCCTTGCTGAAAACTTAAAACTTGACTTAGTTAATTGCATGTTTTTATTGTAGTTTGCTAAATATTGTAATGTTTGAAAACATCCATTTATAGTATTATGGATATTTTTTGAACTATTAAAACATTTATAGTATTTGCTGTAAAGTGCCCTGGACAGCAGTTACTTCCCAGAGGCTGACATTCTGGGACTGGCTTCTGCTTTATCTGCACAACATAACTGACTTATATCATTCATATAATGCAATACAGGCCATACCTCTCTACCAACCCCTCACAGACACAGAACATCCATATCCTCACCAGTGAACAAAGTGGTTTATTTGTGGTTGTTGGTGCTGTTGTTGTTATTACTGTTGTTGCTATTTAATTGCTGGATGAACTCCGTTGAATGTCCTTCCTAAAATCCTGCCATTCCATTTGTGAGACGACAGAGTGGCGCTGTGTAGAAACATGCCTCACAATCATCCTCTGGACTTTGTCTACTTCCTAGAGGACATGACTTGCCACTGCAAGATTAGTGAACTGTCTTTCTCTTTTGACTACTCTGTTAATTTTTATTTAAGCTGGAACAGATAACATGAGGAAATGGAAATTTTTGTTGGCCAATAATATTCTTTCTAATCTTCCAAAGTGCAGATTGTTACACAAATGCATCAGTTACCTCTGTTGTAGCTCCACTAACAAAGTGAAGGGTAGGAGCACTTCAGGCTTTTGAAGATGAAAAGGATGTGGCCGAGTACTATAGGGTTCAGTATCATAATAGTAATTGTTAACTTGTTATTTCACAGATCTTTCAAAGCCTTGGGAAGGCGTGCATTTTAGTGCACATACTTGGGGATTTCCACCAAGGTTTCAGAGTTCACACTGACTCTTGTTATCTTCGGCAGTTGATCTCAATGACTGTTAACTAACTCTTCTGTTAAAAGAGAAAAAGGATTGCGCAGAACCACTGTTCCCCCTTCACTCTACATATATGTATGACATACACGCTGACATACATCTAGAGCCTTGGATATGTCAATGAAAAGCCAAATCATCTAGAAATCTAAAAACAGAAGAGAGCATTACTTTTTTTCCTCTAATTTTAGGCTTTGTTTTTTTACTTAATGTACATTCTGATCCTCTCGCAGTAACATCTGATTTGGAGTTAAACTAGGCAGCTTGAGGAGGTTTATAGTTGTGAGGCTTTAAATAACAATCCACATGATGGGAGTAACTGTAAGCAATGTTTAAATAACTCTTGCGCACTTATATTTCATGGGTGTCCATCCTCTAAATCTTTCTTACTAGAATATTTTATAAGAATATTTGCTCTGAATGTTTATATTTATAGTATTTGCTATGAATGACATTTGTATTGTATTATATACATTAAATAGTTTGTGTAGAACTCTATCAATGTTTGTTTTTATGCCTCCATTTCCTATCTTTGTTCTCTACTGTAATTCATTTCATTTAGTTTTTAAGCTCTGGCTTAAAAAGAAAACTGACTTATTTAGAATGTGATGAAAGTGGCATTTCAAACTAGTGAGGAAAGATTGACCAATTTTATAAATGATGTTGGGAAATTCTGCAAACCATCTGGAAAAAATAAAGTTAATTTTTTATCTCATGCAATATATAGAAATGAATTCCAGATGGACTGAAGATCTCAGTGTAAAAGTAAAAACTCTAAAATATTAGAAGAAAATATGGAATGTATCTTTAGCATTTGGGGAGTGGGAAATACCTTCCAAGGCAAGTTAGAAACCCCTGAAGCTATGAAAGAAAAGAATGACAGATTGTAAAGATTTAAAACTTCTAAATGGCAATAGGTATCACCAATACATCACTAATACCTTCCTTTATGGAGAAGGGTATCAGTGCACTCAGAGAAGAGAAAGGACAGGTAGAGAAATCAGAATGGAAGAGCCAAATTGATCATGTACTTATAGATGATTGTGTCCTGAATAGCCAGGAAAAGCACAAAAAAACCTAAGAAACTATTATAAATAATCTGAAATTATACAATAATCAATAGCTTTTTTGTATACAAACATCACATAGAATATAAATTTGAAGAGATTTCCATTGTAATATGAACTAGAACCATGAACTACATGGGAATAAACTGAATAGGAAATGTACCAGATTCATGTGAAGAAAATTTTGAAATGACTTTGAGGACCTTCAACAAATAATTTAACAAATAGAAAGATATATTCTATTGGGGAATGGTAAGAAGTTTTGATATTTTAGAAAGTGTCAATTTCTCCTAAATTGATCTGTAAATTTTAATATAATCTCTGGAATAAACCAAGATTTTAATTCTAATGACTACACAAATTGATTCTAAAATATGATGATTAAATAAGCATGAGATAGTAGCTGGAAAATACTAAAAGGGAGAAAAAAATTAGTGTGCTTTCATTAGACTTACTAAAGAGCTACCATAAGCAAGATAATCGGATTCTGTCAAGAAGAAAAATGAAACAGAACAAGTTCAAGAAATAAACTGAAATACACAAGGACTTTGATAAAAGATAAATAGTGATAGACTATTACAAGAGGTTTAAGGCTTGAATAATATTAAATTGGATTCCTACCTCAATCCTTATATCTAAAACATGTCCAGATGGATCAAAGAATTAAACATTAAAAATAAAAAACAGAGAACTATGTTTCTACAATTGTAATGGTGAGGATGTTTTCAAAGCAAGATATAAAACGAAGTAACCATAGGTGATACATATATTTCAACTTATAAAACTAAACATTTTATATCATAAATATACCATAAGTGAGTTTAAAGGTTGAACAAAAAACTGGGTAAATATTTTTGCAACAAATGTAAGAAAGCATGAGTTTTCTTAATGAGCAAACAGCTCTCACAAATAAGCAAAAGAAAAAGAACACCACTGGAAACATGAACAAAAGATGTTAAGTATATGGTTCACCGCAAAAGATATGATTAAGAAAATGCAAATCAGGCTTCCCTGGTGGCTCAGTGGTAAAGAATCTGCCTGCCAATGCAGGAGATGTAAGTTGGATTCCTGGTCCAAGAAGACCCCACAGGCCATGGAGTGACAAAACCCATGCACCACCACTGTTGCGTCTGCGCTCTAGAACCTGCGAGCTGCAACTACTGAGCCCACACGCCACAACTAGTGAAGCCCGCTAAAGCCTGTGCTTTGCAGCAAGAGAGGTCACTGCAACCAGACGCCTGCACACGGCACCTAGAGAGCAGGCCCCGCTCCCTGCAGCTAGAGAGAAGTCTGAGCAACAATGGAGAGTCAGCACAGCCAAAAAATAAATGCATATAATTAAAAAATAATAATAAAATGCAAATCAAACCACAGTGAAATACCATTTTTCAAATGCAAACTAAACTGCAAGATACCATTTTTCAGTGAGCAGTCTGGTGAAGATTCCAAAAAAAAAAATTTTCGAATGCTCTATCAGAAAGTATTAAGGGAAGAAGCATCTTTTTCATTGCTGTTGAGGACGCAAATTGGTACAACTCCTTTGGAAGACATTTGGCAGTATCAATCAGAATTTAAAATACATTTATCATTTGACCAGCAAAGTCAACTTCTAAGAATGTGTCCTGCAGATAAATGTGTGCAAAAATATATACATAAGCCTGTTCAGAGTAGGATTTTCTATAACAGCAGCGGAGTGCCCATTAATAGGGTTATTATTAAATCAGGGAACACATATACTACATAACGGGCTTCCCAAGTGGCACTAGTGGTACAGAATCCATCTGCCAATGCAGGAGACATGAGTTCCATCTCTGGGTAGGGAAGATCACCTGGAGAAGGTAATGGCAACCCACTGCAGTATTCATGCCTGGAAAATCCTACGAGCTGAGGAATCTGGTGGGCTACAATCCATGGGGTCACAAAGAGTCAAACACGACACATATACACACAACAATACCTATATAGAAATAAACATAAATGCCAAATACTTAGCAACTGTAGAGTTCAAAGAGTTGGACACGACTGAGGGAGTGACCCTTTTACTTTCACACTACATACTACTATATAGGTTTTAAAGAGAATGGAGTAGATCCATAAATGCTAATAAGGAACAATCACTTATTTTATTGCATAAACGTAAGGGAGAAAACCATGAGTAAACTCTTTATAAATGTTATCCATGAATTTACCGGTAGCTAGTACATGGATGAAATGATGGCGCAAGCTTCCAATGTTCATGGCTATTATTCACGAAAAATGAATATCACCAACTGCGCCGGCTGCCAATATTATTTTGCAATTAAAGGGAAAGCACACTGATCTTTTTCACCCAACAAAGGATTATTTTAGATGTATTAGATAAATCGAAGGTTTAAGACATGTCAGATTCTGCTTGCTTTATGAAGTGTTAAACCTTGGGAAATGAAAAAATGAATATATCTAAAAGCAGCCAGAAAAATCAACTGACCAAGATCACTCATTGGGTCTTGATGAACGCCACAGAGACCACTTTGCAAGGGCCAGTCTGACACTTTTGCACTCCCTGAAGTTTATACAAGCAAGACAAACCATATAGGAATTTCACATTGAATTAGAAAGTCAAGCTGATTTCCCCAGGAGAGAGAATGAACTAAAGGAATCCTAAAAGAGAAAACTTCAGAAGGAGTCTGTGCATCTGTTTGCAAGTTCATATTCATAGCCCATCTAATTTGTTTATATAAACTTCTTAAGATTTTGGTTAAATATTAACTAAATTTACAATGGATGGTGGTGAAGTGATCAAATGGATTGTATGCAAATCTGATCAAATCACTGTGGAAAACAAAAATCCCTAAACCAACCATATGTCAGGTATCATATAGTCTTTGTATCTAAACTAAGATATTTCAAGCAAGAAAAATTGGATTTATGAGACAAAATATGTTTTCTCTGTGGAGGCAGTCGTTCAGTTTCTGCCAAGTTAAGTGGCTGGAGAATTTGGATGGTTGTGGTTCTGGGATCTTGGGGGTTGTTTCTACCTTCTGGCAAAGAGTGTTCTTTCTAGTATTCAAGAGTTCCCATATGACCCAAGTGACAGCTAACAGCTGGGTCAAAAGCTGTAATTATTTCATCAGCTCTCTTGGTTTCAGCTAACTCCTATCAATACCTAGTTATCAGTCTCTAACTTCAACCTCTTTCCTGAACTCTGTGCCTAGATTTGCATCTCCTCCCACGACCCCAGATATTCTGCAAGCATCATACACTCAGTATACATAGAACACTTATTGTACCTCACTCAGATTGCATTATATCCCCTCCCTCTGTTCCACTTGATGGCCTGTAGCCACTAGCCCCTCAGGTACCCGTGCTAAAACTGGAGACACCCTCGACCCTTGGCTCTTCTTTCTTATCTTTCCTATGTAAGTGATCTCCAAAGTCTTTCACCTTTATTGATTATCATCCCTTTCAGTGTATGACCTGCCTCTCTAGCTCAGTTGCTACCACCCTAATTTAGTATCTCATCACTTCTTACCTCGCTGACCACAGTCATTTCTCAAACGGTCAATCAACTTCCTGCTCTAATCCCCCATAAAAACATTCCAAACTGCATTCAGAACCATCCTAAATGGCACGATTTATCACGTCTCTTCTATTCAACACTTTGACGATGTCTCACTTTCAACAAGATCAAGCATAAAGTCTGAAGGAAATCATTTAAGACCTATCACAAGTTGGCCCCAAATTGACTTTTCAATCTTGTTTTCTATCACTGTTTTTTTCTTTTCTCTCTTTCTCTCTCTCTCTCACACACACACACACAAACACACACACTTACACATGCAGCTGCCACCATAACATGCTACTCATGATCTCCTAAATTTGCTATTATCCTTTACTTAGCTGGGGCTTCTCAGGTGGTACTGCGGCTGCCACTGCTAAGTTGCTTCAGTCGTGTCTGACTCTGTGCGACCCCATAGACAGCAGCCCACCAGGCTCCCCCATCCCTGGGATTCTCCAGGCAAGAACACTGGAGTGGGTTGCCATTTCCTTCTCCAATGCATGAAAGTGAAAAGTGAAAGGGAAGTTGCTCAGTCGTATCCGACTCTTAGCAACCCCATGGACTGCAGCCTCTAGGCTCCTCCATCCATGGGATTTTCCAGGCAAGTGTGCTGGAGTGGGGGGCCATTGCCTTCTCCTTGCAGGTGGTACAGAGGTGGTGAATTGACCTGCCAAAGCAGGAGCTGCAGTTTCAATCCCTGGGTCAGGAAGATCCCCTGGAGGAAGACATGGCAACCCACTCCAGTATTCTTGCCTGGAGAATTCCATGGACAGAGGAGCCTGGAGGGCTAAAGTCCATGGGGTCACAAAGAGTCTGACACAACTGAGCGAGCTTTTTTTACATTGCTATGTGTTTGCGTGCTTTGCTCTTTCTTTTCTTCAGTGTAACAATGCTATTGCCACCACTCCGTTATTAATTCCTTGTCTACTCACCCCTCAGCTCTTGTGGGTGGCCTATTTCCCCAGCCAGAGTTGATTTTTAGGGGAGGAAGAACAACCCCATCAGCAAAGGTTATTCTGCATCCTAAGGGCACCCAAGAAAGTGAGCACAGGCATCTTCTAGAAGCAGAGACATCCTCCAGTCCGGGGTTCCCTGGTTTCTAGGGTTTCCTTTGAAGCAGCAGTGCTGATGAAAATGTCAGGTAAGCCAACGTGGATGGAGAGCTGTGGGCTTTGTCACTAGTCATGGTCATGGAAAAGAATCTGCAGGAGAAGAGACAGGTCAGTGATCCCCAGAAGCCTTCCCCTCTTCTCAGATCTGGCTGAACGAGGCAGTTTCTCCTGTATTACAGATAGCTGTAATCTTACAGCTTCTCTTTAAACTGTCTTAGTGATATTTTCCCCTGCTGATTATGAACTGTCCCCCTTCTAGCAATACATCTCACCCAGCAATGATCTCCAGCTCTGGTAGAAACCCCCACAAAAGCTTCAGAAGGCTTAGTGCAAAGACCACATCTGCCTGCTTCCTGGACCAAGCCCCTCGCCTTTACTGTGTACTGACAGCACTTTGCACTTGTCTCTTTCCCAGTGGTTATCATGATACATGCAATGACTTGTTTATGTCTCTGTGAGCTGTCTGAGGCCATGGGCCATGTCTTAGACTCCATTATAACCGCTTCGCTGCTCCAGACACACTGAAAGTTTGCCTGTTTACAGAATTCGCCAAGCTCCTTTCTACCTGGGAGTCTTTGTTCTGTTGGTGCTTTTACCTGGGACAACTCCCACCCCTTCTCCCATTCCCCCAGAGCTGGCTCCTTCTTCTCATTTGGATTCCAGCTGAAGTGCAGGGTCCTCAGAGAGACCATCACGTTTTCCCTTTCTGAATAATCTCCATCACCTCTATCTTTATTGTATTCCTAGATTTTATCACTAGGGGAAATTATCTCTGCTTTATAAATTTATTTGTTTATTGTCTATCCTAACTATAATGAAAACCTAAAGGTCAAGAGTACCTATCTTGTTCATCTCTGGGTCCCCAGTGGGTGGCACATAATAGCTGCTAAAAACTACTTGTGAGTACATTACTTCTCTGTGCTTATTTACATCTATAGTTTTTTATAAAATTAAAATGTGTTTTTACATAAAGCATATTTATGTATATACTCTGCTTTGTTCCTTTATCATTTTTGAGCTTTTCCTAATGTTAGTTATTCTTTGATAATATAATGCCAAGAAACTCTTCTGCATGAATGTAGAAAAAGACCTAACCACCATTTTTTTTTAAGATTCCACATATAAGCAATATCATATGATATTTGTGTTTCACACAGGGAACTCTACTCAATATTCTCTAATGACATATAGGAATAGAATCTAAAAAGCTGGATATACGTATAACTGATTCACTCAACTGTACTCCTGAAACTAACACAACATTGTAAATCAACTATACACCAATGAAATTAATTAAAAAGGAGACCTCCTCACCAAACACCACAGGCTTTTCCAGCCATCCTCCTCCTCAGCACTGGGCCTTGGGTTCCTGGAATTCTTTTTCTTTGTGGCCAGTCTCCTGGTGATGTGAGAATCCTCACCTCCCATTTCTCATCTCTTTTCATTACTGGTTCCTTCTTTCCATGGGTCTGTCTGCTCCTTCACTTTCTAAATGTGCAAGTTCCAGCTCGTCCATCTGGCTGATCTCTCCCTTGGCAATCCCACTCCCATCAGTGACCCCTTAGGTCCACAGCACCAGTTGCTTCCCAAGCATCTTCTTCATGTTTCCATGGCAATGATCTCCTGGTGCTCCAGCCCACCATGTGCACAGCTGGATTCAAAATGTGTCCTCTCCCAATGTATGCATGCTCAGTTGATTCTGACTCTTTGTAACCCCTTGGGCTGCAGCCTGCCAGTCTCCTCTGTCCATTTTCAGGTAAGAATACTAGAGTGGGTTGCCATTTCCTCCTCCAGGGTAGCTTCCCAATCCAGGGGTAGAACCTGTGTCTCCTGCATTGCAGGCAGATTCTTAACCCACTGAGCCATCAGGGAAATCAGCCCTTTTCTTGAACCCACAATGCTTGTTAACAAAACTACCAACCTTCCAGTTATTTTGGCTCAGTCTTAGTTGTCATCTTTGACTCGCCTCATTCACATATTTGCTGAATCCTATTTCTTTTTTGCATAATGAATATAATTTTGCTGCTTTTCTCTGATTATACAAGCCATACATGTTCAATGCAATGATTTCAAACATATAGAAATGTAAGAGGGCAACAGTCGCATGGGATCCCACTTGACTGCAATGTTCATCATTAATCATTAAAAATAATAATCATTCTTTCATGAATATTTTATTTCAGATAGAAAAATGATAGGTGGATAGACATAGATGACAACTAGCTAGCTAGTTAGCTAGATGAGTTCATGTAAATGGGATAATATACTAATTAAATCTTTAAAGATAAAAAATACCAAAGAGTTGTTAAAACTGTGGGTTAATTTATATTTTTATGATGAATAACTTCAGCTCTCAATCTTGTCAGTATTACCTCTATGAAGGAATACAAAACCTCATGTGGAGAAATGAAGAGTACCTGTTTTAGGGTTTTGGGGAATTTGAAGCCTGGAACCTAACCCTGTGGAAACTCTGGAATTGGGACCTTGCTTTCTTCATCTGTCTATGCTCCATGTTGACTCTTACGGTATCTGTAGAATAATATTTTGCCCTATGACTGATCAATGGCCTCAACAAATCTCTTTTAAAGTCTATCACATATAAGCCACTGCCAGCCATGCAAGGGACACACAAATGAATAAGTCATCATCCTTGCTTTTGAGGAAATTTATATCTATGGCTTGTACACACACACACACACACAGACACACACACACACAAATGGTACTATACCTTGCCAAAACTTCATGCCCTACCACCTGTCTTCATGCCTGTGAAGGGTTCATTTTAATTCTCTCTGGGTTTTGTGTAGGACCTAAGTTTCCAGCCAAGCTCCCAACATATACTTGGAAATATAAGAGGGGATGCAAAAAGAGAAAGGAGATCTGACAGGGCTGATTTAAAAGAAATGAAAGTTGTTTATTTTTTGAAAATATGTTTTGTAGGTGATGGCTCTTAATCACTGTGGGACAGTCACTGTAGGACCCCTCAAACATGGCAAGAGCTCATTGTGGACCTGGAATGATTTTGGAGATAATCTTTTCTCTTCTTTTCAAAGGATGCTGCTATTCTGGAGAGGTTTTGTCTGAACTCAGCCATATTTCCAGACTCAAAGTGGTGGGACACTGCTCATGCGAAAGCACCACAGAAGACTTGAAAGCACTATTCGGACCTTCAGAATCATCTGAAGTGCGTTCTCAGTACATGTCCAGGACAAAACATGCTCATTTGTCACATGTGAGGGAGCAGTGACATTTATTTTTACAGATTCAGTGGGCTGAGAGGAAGACTTAGTAGGCACATCACATTCTGGCAATCTCCATCACAGCAAAAAGAGTCTCAGAAAAGGAAGACACACAGGGTCTATACCTGCAGATTACAACCTCTTTCATTAACTCTGCAAAAAGTTTAAGATTAAGCTTCAGCAATCTAGGACACAAAAGCTTTAGAGAAAACGCTAGCTGGGGAAAATGTCAGTCATATTTAAGGGCAGATGTCCACCACTTCTCTCTGGGGAAGCAGTCCATTAAGCTGCACGCTGCTGAATCAGATGTGACAAAAAAGTTCATTCAGCCCGGTTTATTTTGGCTTGAGAGTTAGCAGCCTGAGCTGCTGTGGCTGATATTTCTGGATCTGCTGTTGCTTCTACTCTAGAGGTTGTTGAGTCAGACCTGACTGAGCTCTCAGACATCCCTGGATCTGTGGGACACACACACCTCTTCATAGCCTGAGTGCCAGTGATTTACAGCATCCTGGTAATTCATGTTTGAAAACTGCATACCTCTCAGCCCAGATGTAAACTCAGCACCAAGCAAAATCAGCTTCCCCTCGAATCTGTGTGTTCTGTGTTCTTCCATAGAAGACTGAACATCCCAGTGCTGAGCCATTTGTTATCCTGTGCATGACACCTCTGGGGGTGACAGCCACATTCATCAAAGCTCCAGTCCCTTAAAGGGAGAATGTTCAGGAACTATCTGAGCAGCTATCAGAGAATTCACCCTTGCCTCATGACTTTTCTAAAACTTAATAAAAATCTTCTTTTCAATCAAACTCTTCCAAAGGATACAGCACTTCTCTAATTTCACGGAGAAGCCAAAGCAAATATCAACCAGTTTCTACGTTTTAGCTTCAACTGCCTTAACGATGCTCTCTTACTCATGTCATGCTGTTGATTTCCTTTCCGACTGGCTCACACAAGGATTTTACTCAAGATAGATTCTGCTCTGTGTTTGTACTTTGAGTCACATACCTTTGGAGCCTTTGAGCTTGAAGGGATGTTAGATCTCCTTACCTCTTTGAAGGCGAAGAAATGAAAGCTGGAAGAAGGGAAGGGGCATCCTAGGTTTACTCTCATGAATGGCACATTCAAGATCAAATGAGCTCTGCACAAAAGCAAAATACATACAACAGAACAAAAAATTAAACATGTTTAGTTTTCTGCTAATAGCATAGCATCTATAACACCCTAAAGACAATCTTCTTTGCTCAACATTTCAGAGTTTACCCAAAGCTTTCACACAAATTATTTTAATCCTCACAACCATTCTGGATGCAAGGCTTGGTTTTTTTTGTTGTTGTTTTCTTAAACAAATGAGGAAATGAGCACTCAGAGTGGCCAAAAGGATAGCAAAGGTCATATATTTGGGTCTGAATGACAGCTCAAATCCAAAGGTTCAGCTCCACAGGCAGGGACACATCACAAAATGATTCTGTCCATCAGTGAGCAGCAGTGAACACAAACCTACTTCACAATCTAAATAGATTCACTTTTCCCATTGGTCTGAAACTTTCCAAACTTAGCTTTCACCAGCAAAATTGTCCTGCTGTCCCTGGAAGTGGGTCCAAGCCTCTTCCACAAGATGACAAGAACACCTGTCAGCGTCATCAGAATGGGACAAAACTACCACTTTGGTTCTTTGGGCCCTAAACTGATTTGCTCTCAAGAACTCCGATCCTCAGGAATATTAAAGTATTGGGTTGGCCAAAATGTTTGTTTAGCCAAGATCCTGTGGAAAAAACCCAGATTAGCTTTTTAGACAACCGAATAATTTGCCTGCTTCTTCCCAAAGACAGTTTTGTGTTGTCCACATTTGTTCAAAGAAAATTGCTGCTGTTGTTTCTGTGGTCCTGGGATTAATTATGCCAAAGTGTTTTATTTTTATTGTCTCCTTTTCTGTATTTAATGGAGTTAGAAAAAAAAAAAACTCATTTTTCTTCCTTCCCATACTGAAACTCCTACCATATTTCCTTAGCCGAATTAATAAAAGACACTGCGCCAGGGAAGATGTGGGATTGTTTTACAGAGGGCCTTTTGAGTTTCCCTGACACAGAATATTTCCCTCCTTCTCTCTCCCAAGCTCTTCCTCTTTTGTAGAAGCACTATAGGTCACAGGGCCATGAGTCTGCAGCAGGTGAAAGTGAAAGAAAATCACTAAGTCTTCCTTTTTATTCTTTCTCTGACTTCTTCATTTACAGAAATTAAAACCTATTCTAAACTGGCTTCTTCCTTGGCATGAAAATAAGCTCTTCAAGTGCTCAGGAAATGCCCAGTCACCTCACCCTGGGACTTTGGCTTCCTCAACTTTTTGTTCCTCAACTTCTCATGCATATCTCTTGAAGACTGGTGATAATTTTTTTTCTGTAAAATATGAATTGGTAACCTTGGAAAGTCTGAATTGCATCCAAAAGGAATTCATTACTGAGTGGGGGTGACTTTGACTTTCATGAAAATGAGTGCTCCGAAATCATCAGCTTTGGAAAATAATTCATTACACTTTTTTATTTTTTTTGGTGGTGGTGGGGTGGATAAAGTGCCTTTCATAAAAGCACCTCTTGTATGAGTATCCCGTGTGACCTACCTCATATGAAAGAAAATGTTAGGACAGTCAGCTATTTGGAAACATTGTACGTGCAAGCTTTTATGCTGACTTTCACTGAGAACGAGATGAATCATGAATACTTAAAAATTTTTCCCCATGGTTCTGCTTAAATCCTAGTTAATTGTTTCAGAGTATCCACCTGGGGGAAGCCGTATGCAATATGGGTTTGGGGGTTGGTGCTTTCAAGGACTGTCCAGCTCTGTGGCCAGTGAGGAGGCTGCTCCCTCCACTTTTCATCCCAGTCCTCACTTGTCTCGTTATCTGGGTAGATTCACTCACGTCTGTCTTTCTCTTGAGACAAAAGAATACATACCATCACCCCAAGTACTTTGCAGGTTAACAAAAGTTATGAGATTTTTCCTTAACTTAGAAAACTTACATAATAGAACAGAGTATACATTTCATATATTGAAGATGCAGATTTTTAAAATTTAATATTCTATCATATCTGCTTCAGAAATCTTTCATATTAAACACATAAATAAAATAGGAATGAAGGGAAAATCTGCTTTGTGTGCCTACTCAGTGGGATTCTCTCTCCCTCTCTAGAGGTACACGCTCTCATAAATTTGGGATATAGTCTCCCAGCCCATGTTTTTATGTCTTCACTACCCATCTTTAAACATTTTGTCATACTCGAGGAAGATGATTCTGTTTGTCCACCTAATCACTGTCATTCCCCTCTTCCATTCTATCAGGACCCTGGTCTTGCCCAGGAAGCAGTGTCCAAGAAGGCCATTCATCATCCCCTCCAGGCTCTTGTGCAGCTAAAGAGGGGAGCGGAGGGGAGCAGAGGAGAGGATGTGACCTAGTTTTGGTCAAGAAGTTGGAAGCAGAATTTTAGAAGATGAAACTTCTGGAAAAAAAACCCATCATTTTCTTGGTAAGAGTGCATATATTCAGATTCAGAGTCACCTTCTACCCTCCCTCTCTGTGGACCTGATGCATGAATGTACTGTGGGGCATGGGAGCTCTCACCATCTTGAAGATAAAAGAAAGACAGAATGAGCTTTAGGGAAGGAACTCTGGTTGCAGGTTTGAGGACCCCAGAAAACTACTGTCAAGCTCTCCATCAGAAATGGACTAACTAAACATATTTACAAGTGATCATCATATACCCTGTCCCCTTTCTGGACCACCAGACATGATTAATTGTATAAGCATCCCATCCCTTCACTTTGTGGGACCCGACTGATGGCTTCTTGGAGCTATCTTCATCTGAATCTCCTTCAGTTGAACTCTTACAAGATAAAATCATAAACCTTGATTTGGTTAAGCCACTGCCACTAAATTTCTGCAAACACAGCCAAACACAATCCTAGCTGCTGATATTTGTTCTTTTTTTTTGTTTTTTCTTTGAAGACTCTTGGACTTCCCTGGTGGTCTAGTGGCTAAGACTCTGCACTTCTGATGCAGGAGGCGTGGATTCTATACCTGGTCGGGAAAGTTCCATGGCCCCCCTCACTCACCACCAAAGAAGATTCTGATAGAAATGGTGGTACTCTAACAAGCTGTTTGATAACTTGCTTTTTTCACTCAGATCATGTTTGACCTCTATCCACTTTGAAACATATCTAGTTCACTTATTTTTAAATTTATTTTCTCTATTCATTTCCTTTTATGGGCCTTTAGAAACTTTTCACCATTACCAAAATATTGTTCTGTATAGCCCCATGGACTCACATGCATTAGGAACATCCCCATGTTCCTCTGGGATGTGTGCTCGAGGTAGTCTCTGACAGCTCTTTCTGAGATTCTTCATTTGGGTCTAAGTGACTTTTTTGAAGATAGAACTGTTTGTGTATTTAGAGGCAAGTGGGTAATGACAGTTGCCAGAATTTTTTAAACTATGCCATGCTATATTTCCTAATTTTCTTACTGTATTTGTTAAGCTTGTGATTAAACTAAACTGAAAACTAAAATCTGGGCGGAAATGCAGAAACAGCAGTAACTGAATGAGAAAGATTTTGATTTCCACCAGTTTTCTAACAGTTTCTTCTGTTACTCACCTTTTGGCCAAGAAAAAAAAAATCTACACCAGGATTTTTCAACCATGGCACTGTCGACAGTCAGGGCTAGATCACTTTTTGGTGTCAAGCCAATCCTGTGTATTTGCATTCTGGGATGTTCAGCTGCCTCTCTGGTCCCTAACTCACTAGATGCCATGAGCATACCCTCTGCAGCTATGACAATCAAAAATGACTCCAGGCATTGACAAATGTACCCTGAGCAAGGTACAAATTAAAGTTGATATTTACGATCAAAGTTATATAGCATTAGGGAGAGGGTGCTGCTACTGCTGCTAAGTAGCTTCAGTCGTGTCCGACTCTGTGCGACCCCATAGATGGCAGCCAACCAGGCTCCCCCATCCCTGGGATTCTCTAGGCAAGAATACTGGAGTGGGTTGCCATTTTCTTCTCCAATGCAGGGAGAGGGTGGGGAGGGGTCAAAATCACCCAGCTGACAACTACAGTTCCACAGTAACTGAGCTTGTGTTATTTAAGATGAATGTAAACAGAGAAGCCCAAGGAGGCATTGGTAAACTAAATGACTTTTAAAATCTGGCCATTTTAAGACCATTTAAGAAGCCTACTATGGATTATTTCAGTAAACCTCTATTTCCAACTTTTAAGTTGGAGAAATTAATTTTGGTATTTATAAAATTTTTGTAAAATAAAAATATGAGAAATAATAACAATAATAAAAATATCAGTTATACTGTACTGGGAATTTTCCTAAGTTTGTTACTATGCCTTCTTCTTTAATCTTTGCAAACCTACTTGTGATGTAGGTACTATGTCATACCAATTTCACAGATTAGAACATTTAGGGACAAGAAGGTTAAGATTTGTTTTTCATAGAGATTATCTTTAACTTTCACAAGCCTTCAAGGTACATGCAATTACTGACATTTTATAGAGGAATAAATTGGAACAGAGGCAAGAAACCTATTAAGAAACTATCCCACAGTATTAAACCCCACAGTAATATTCAATGTGGATTAATACAGTTACATCCTTGAACATGATACAAGCTAAAACTGATATTTACTATCAAAGGTATTTAGCATTAAGGATATGAATCCCTTAAGGGGAATTTAGTTACCTCTTTGTAAATACAGGAAAAATAGATTTTTCAATTTGTAATAGAAAATTATATTTATGTCAAAGTCTAAAATTTTCAAATTTCTCCCCTTTTCTCTTCCTCCCTAACTCCCACATTCATTCCAGAAAGGATTTAAGTAAGGCAGTTAACCAGATGTATAAAGCTAACTAAACATAATAAAAACATGTTCAGTTCAGCTCAGTTCAGTCGCTCAGTCATGTCTGACTCTTTGCAACCCCATGAATCACAGCACGCCAGGCCTCCCTGTCCATCACCAACTCCCGGAGTTCACTCAGACCCACGTCCATTGAGTCGGTGATGCTATCCAGCCATCTCATCCGTCCCCTTCTCCTCCTGCCCCCAGGAATATAAAGCGAATTCAGAAATGACAAGGAGACACTTACTATATGGATCTATACACTGCTTTGGGAAGGCTATAAATGAGAATTTTTCTCTCTTATTACCAGTATGTAAAGGGAAGTGTGGTCAATTAGTGTGGACCATTAAATACTAAATGAACCCATTACTCAGAAGTGCTACTGTTGCTGGTGCTAAGATTAGACAGAAATTCTTCCTATTACACCTGACAAAGTTATACTATACACAGTGTTCTGGACAGGAAAACTACAATGAGGTATCACCTCACACCAGTCAGAATGGCCATCATCAAAAAAAAAAAAAATCTACAAATAATAAATGGTGGAGAGGGTGTGGAGAAAAGCAAACCTTTGTGCACTGTTGGTAGGAATGTAAATTGATATAGCCTCCACAGAGCACTATGGAAGTTCCTTAAAAACTACACATAGAACTACCATATGACCCATCAAGCCCACTCCTGGGAAAACTGAAATTCAAAAGGAGACATGTATCCCAATGTTCACTGCAGCACGATTTGCAGCAGCCAGGACCTGGAAACAACCTAAATGTCTATCAACAGATGGATGGATAAAGAAGTTGTGGTACAAAAAGATACTGGGATATTAATCGGCCATAAAAAGGAAAAAAAAATGGGTCACTTGTAGACATGCAGATGGAGCTAGAGTCTGTCATACAGAGTGAAGTAGGTCAGAAAGAGAAAAATAAATATTGTCTATTAATGCATACATGTAGAAACTAGAAAAATGGTACAAATGAACCTATTTCCAAGGCTGGAATAGAGACACAGACATAGAGAATAGAGAATAAGCATGTGACACACCATGGAGGAAGCAGACGGGGGGCTGAACGGGGAGACCAGAACTGACATATACATACTACCACGTGTCAAATGGATAGCTAGTGGGAAGCTGCTGTGAAGCACAGAAAGCTCAGCTTGGAGCTCTCTCACGACCTAGAGTGGTGGGGTCGGGGAAGGTGGCGGGCCAAGGTGGATATATGTATACGTATAGCTGATTCATGCTGTTGTACAGCAGAAATGAACACAATATTGTTAAGCAATTATATTCCAATAAAAACAACGAAACAAATAAATGCAGTGATGAGTTTCACAAGTCTGGGTGGGCTGCAAGCCCAATTCAAGGAAAGCATGATTATCACTTGTGATTTGTCCTTGTTATCCTGATTACAATTTGATCACTCATAACACTTCTGAAGTCCTCAAAATATCAAATTATATACGAATTTTAAACATTATCCTGACCTTATTGGTTTTTGTTGATTCTTTGGGTTCTCCATGAATCCCCATTTTTACCTGTTTTTATAAATTATGATACAAATTTACATATTTTAAAATATACTTCTTTTTTAGATTTTTGAAACTTTCTGGTTGTGCCTGTTCTCCAAAACTACTGTATTGAGCCATCGTAGGGTCACTATGGTTTATGCTACTAACTTAATAGTGATTTATGTAACTTTATTCCCTCAGCCTGCTCAGTTGCTTATATTCCGTAAGGCTCAGGGCACTTTATAAATTAATAATTTTTAAAAAGGCTACAATAAGAGTTGCAAAGCTAGCAAAACCCACAGTGGGCAGATTTCACTTTCTGTTCCAAATCGCTAGCACAGGTCTATTAGCAACCAGAACAATGGTGAGGATTATAATGGTGTTTCTTGCATTACAGCTTTAAAAAGAAGATACAGCAGAGTAGGTCAAGGTGAAAATAGCTGAAACTTCTAATTCCTGTTGTAATTCAGAACATACTTATATTTATTATTATTATTGTTAATATTATTATCATCATTATCATTACAAATAGTGAAAGTAGGGATGCATAAATAAAGTCTGCCCTAGGGGCAGCCTGAAGCTATATTCCAGCAAGTTACTGTGCTTCAGTATTATGAGAATTTTTATCCATCATCAATAAAAAATGAGCAGAGCAGTTATTATGGCAGTTTCCACAGTCAAGACTGTTTCTGCTATTACATCTCTTAGTAAAAGGGTGATACACTCTCCATTCTAAGATGTCAACTCATCCACCTTTCTGACATTAAAGTATAATGTACAGTCTTTATGTGGATTCTTCCCTAGTGAAGTCACATTCCCATGAACTTGGGGCAAGGACACAATGGGGCTAAATTAACTCTGGGCAGAAAGGAAAGTAAATTACATTTTTTATAAAGCAATAGTAGCACTGAGCTGCCTCCATTGCTTTCTCAGAAAGGAATGAAGTTGAAATAAATTTGATAAAATAAATATTTTACAGAGCAGGATTATGCTCACCAGTGCTGGAATTATGCCAGACCAATGCCCTTGATGTTCCACTGGGCACTCTCTCGAGACACAAAAGAAGCAAGTACTTCTCTCCCCCCACACTCTCCAGCACCCTGGATATGAAGAACAGCCTAAGCAAATGGTCTGACTGCTGCAGCCAACTTTCCAGCAGCACGGTAATTGGGGTTGGGGTCTCAGAATATCAAAGTTCCCCTTCCTATATGCTATTTTTTTCTCCTTAAATTTTAATTTAAATTTAAATGTTAAATTAGGCCCTTTTTATTTTGTCTTTTTAACCAGCCAATCTTGCTAATGGTCATTGAAGGCATATAGAAGTTTCACAGGTAACTCACTAAAGAGTACATATGGATACGTCTGAAAAGCATGAGATTAGGAAGAGAAGACCCCACTTCAAGTCCAGCCTCTACCCTCCTTCAATGTGTTACTTTGGGGAGATGCTTTTCCCACTTCTAAACAGATATTTTTGGGGGCATATGACCAATTTGAAATGATTCTCATTTTTCTGAGAAGCAATGTCCATCTCATCTGCATACTCCTTACCCACAGCAAATTAGACCTTATTCATCAGATTTTCTCCCCCAACAGCGTTGATAAAAGGTAAGCTATGGAAAGTGTCATTCTGTCATATGGACAAAGTAACAGAAAAAGCTAATGTGCAGGGAGAAAATAATGTAGAAAGAAGAGAAGAGGCAATAGTGGAAGGGGAGACTGAGTCTTGTGTATTCTTACGCCTTCCTAGAGAAGAAGCCAGAATCACCTTGACAGTGTTCCCATCCCCAGCCTCTATTGAGACCCTATTGACATGTTGCTGCATTCCAGTTTTGTGAAACACCCTATGTCATAGACTTGGGAGTGCTCTCTACTGTTTTTCTAGATTTTTGTGGGTCTTTGTCAAGAATTCTAAAGACACTCTTGAAGTCTTTTTTTGAAAATTTTCCACCACAGAAGTAAGAATTCCTGACCCATTATTATCATGGGTTCCTTGTGAGGGGCAAATGAGTCAATGGACAAGGACATTCTTTGTTAATCTTTTTCAAGCAAATTCATTTTGTCAATGAATGTTTACTTGGTTTTCACTATGTCCAGTGCTCAAAATGTGAGGACAAAGCACAGAGGAAAAGAAATTATTACCAAATGGAATTTATGCTCTAATGAAGAGAAACAGAAGGTAAAACAAACAAAGCAAGCAAATATATTGTATGACAGGTAATAAAGGGAAAAAAGAGCAGTGTAATGGAGGGAGTCATGGAGTGATGAATGTGAAGGGGTTATTATTTTAGATAGACAGGTTAAAAAAAAAGCCTCAATACTGCAATAACACCTGGACAGGATGGAGATCAGAGAGTGGGATAGGAGGATACCTGGAGAACAGCATTCTAGCAGAGGGAGGCCAAGGCAAAAGCCCTGAGAAAGAAGGGGATGTGATGTGCTTGAGGAAGACCAGAGAGACAGCACAGAAAATGAGATCCTCCAATGGCTGGTCTCCTATGGGACAGACTTTGAATTTTACTCTGGAAGAGACAGGAAGCTCTTGGAGGCTTCTGAGCAGAGACAAGACATAACTTGACTTAAACTTGAAAAGGATGATTGAGATGCCATTAAAAATAGGCGACCCAGGAGAAAGGTAAACAAGCAAGTCTGTTGGTGAGCTAGTGTGTGGTCCAGGTGAGGGATCTGGGTGGCTTAGATTAGAGTGGTGGCTGTAGAGGGACAAGGAAATTCAGATTCTCATTTAAAGTGAAGGCAAAAGCTACTCAGGTTGCAGATGGTTTAGAGATGGATTTGAGGGAAGATAGCAGTAAAGAAAGAGTAAAGATTGGAGGTCAGAGAGGAAGATGAAACTCGTGCTGATGAGATGGTGGAAAATGGCAGGATCAGAAGTCACTGAAGTGGGGAAAACGAAAAATTTCATTTTTAGATACGGTAAATTTCAAACAACAATGAGACATCCAAGGAGAAAAGTCAAGTAAGAATTCGTATCTGAAAGTTTTGACAGATCTGGTTTCTATTCCTGCCTTTTTCCTCCCCTTCCCCTGACCCCCTTTCACCTCCACAGAAACATCCCACTTGAGCCTGCTAGAATATTGATATTTCCAGTCAGTGGGATTAAGAAGTAAGGAGATTACAGACAGCATGATACTTTAAGATCAAAGTGTCTGTAAGGGAAGCAAGATAATTTTTTAAAGCTCCAATTGATGTTCTTGGCTTTCTGTAGTTAATTTAGGTCAACATATCTTTTATCTTTGAACAAAACACTATCAGCAGCAAAACATCTCATATCTATATTTATGGGAAACACTGGGGAGTCTGAGTCAGAAAATAAATATAGAGATCACTGTAATAATAATTAACAAATTATTCTTTGATGCAAAAATTGTTGGATGTGCATATCAGGCACTGAACATTTATTAAGCATGGGCTTTATGCTGCTGAGAACATCCTAAACTATTCTAAAGAGCCTAACAGCTAATGCTAATAAAACTCAGTCACTGTCTTCAGGGACTGAGAGCAGAGAGCCTAAAATTTCATATAATCCCAAGGTCAACTCACAGCAAATGACAAATTTGATAAATCTCTTGGGTCCTTTTCTACCACCATATTCAGAATTTAACTTATCCTATAGCAAATCATTGGAAGAAAAACTATGACCAACCTAGACGGCATATTAAAAAGCAGAGACATCACTTTGACAAGAGCGGTCCAAATAGTCAAAGCCATGGTTTTTCCAGTAGTCACATATGGATGTGAGAATTGGACCATAAAGAAGGCTGAGTGCTGAAGAATTGATGCTTTTGAACTGTGGTGCTGGAGAAGACTCTTGAGAGTCCCTTGGACTGCAAGGATATCCAACCAGTCAATTCTAAAGGAAATCAACCCTAAATATTCATTGGAAGGACTGATGCTGAAGCTGAAGCTCCAATAATTTAGCCACCTGATGTGAAGAGCCAACTCACTGGAAAAGATCCAGATGCTGGAAAATACTGAGGACAAGAGGGGAAGGGGGCAACAGAGCACGAGATTGTTGGATGGCATCATTGACTCAGTGGACATGAATTTGAGTGCACTCAGGGAGATAGTGAAAGACGGCAAAGCCTGGCATGCTGCAGTCCAGGGATCGCAAACGGTCAAACGTGAATGAGTGACTCAACAACAGCAATAGCAAATCCACTTTTCAAGCCAGTCTGTAAGCCAGAGAGATTGCACTGTGCCATGTACTCTGAAAATACATCCAAAGAAAAAGAACCTATTTTGAGTTGTAGAATACAGCAGAGAACTATGAAGGCAATGCAGTTTGGTGTAAGAATAGAGCCAATTTCAGGGCCAGGATATAGTCAGCTTCTAAATCCTACTCAGCATGTCACTTACGCACTGGGGCACATACAATAAATTCATTTATATTGAACACATCAATACCTCAGTGATACAAGAGAGCAATTATCCTCCACTAAAGTCCTCAGAAATTTCTATCTCCAATCTTTTGAACCTTCTTCATTGTTTAAAAAGCTTTGTTTTTTAATCTGCATTTTACTGGAGTTTACCTACCTAACTCCAAAATTTTTTATTGTGCAATTACACCACATGGCACTCATGAGCCCAGTAAACATGACCTGGTCACCTACTGTGCTATACACACAGATGTATCTGTTCTTTTCAAGCAAGAAGGAACAAAACACATAAACATAATACATTACAGAATTTGCCAAGGTAGGCCTCTGTATGAGATATTATGAGAGTCCAGAAAAGGGCACTTATCAACCCAAGAGTTTCAGCAAGGCCTCACTTAGGCAGTTTTATTTTTATTGTACACTTATTTTTTTGGCCACATGGCATGTAGGATCTTAGCTCCCCAACCTGGGGTTAAACCCATGCCCTCTGTAGTGGAAGCATGGAGCCGTAACCATTGGACCATCTGGAAAGTCCCTAGTCTTGCTTAGGGAGCTTTAGAGAAAAAGTGGAAGTTCACCAGGCTAAGAGACAAGCTGGGCATGGGTAGGAAGAGAGACCATTCCTGCAGATGGAGAAATCAGACTCAACCATGAGTCAGTTGCATGAGATTAAGTGCTGATAGAATAATAAACTTCGAGACAGAATCATAAGAGCTGCAACTGGAGGGCTAAGTTAGAGTCAGATCATGAGGGCATTTGATGTCTCAACTTAGTTCTGCTTTTGCTAGGGAGCCATTCTTCCCTAAGCCAACTCAAATCCTTCTTTTTGGAGACAAGGGAGGTGAGGATGGGCAGAGCATATTAAGCAACTAAGAATGAAATAAATGACTTTATTCAACTATAGAAGTTTTTTATTTTATGTTCTTATGATGCCTGGGGATAAATGAGACAAAGGTAAGAAAATAAATATTATGGAAATTAATTAACTAGGGTATTGCTTGCTATATTTAAAAGTCATCAGAAATAATGATGCAGGCTATAAGCATCTTTTAAATGATTATTACAGATTATCATCAGAAAGGAGCAATAAGTCAATGACCTCTGGGGTCCCTTAAAATGATTCTAAAATTCCAAAATTATGACCTCACTTTTTTTTGCTCTTGTCTGAGGAGTTGCCAGAGGGGAAGTAGCTCTAAAAAAGGGATTAAGAACTCAGTCTCAGCTTGTGTTGCAATCTCTCTCAGTTCTCACATCTCACTTCATTGCAAACAATGAGGATATTTACCAAGGGTTTCTCAGAAATGATTTCAAATTTCAAGAAAGTACAATATAAGAACTCAAGAGATTAGCCAGATAGAACCTTATAAGAAAGATACAAAATGTATAAAAATATTAATTCAAATAATAGAGCAAATTAAGCTTACTATAGGTATATAAGGATATAGATATAAATATACAAACTATATCTAAATATTGCTTTTTATGACATGTGCCTGACTCAATGACTAAAAATATATCTACTAATACATATATTTTAGATCTAGCATACTTTCATTTTAAAAATCATCCCCCAAATCCTATAATTACTGAAATTGCTGACCAGTGCTATTTGAAAACTCTTTGTAGTCCAGGTTACTTATCATCATGTTGGAAAAAAACAGGCAAATGACATCTGCTCCCTTTTAAGAAACAGAAGTCCTGTTTCTAACCTAATTAAGTGGTTAGAGTAGTCATCCATAAGAACAGAAGCTAGCACTTGAGGGCCCATTAGTATAGCCCCATGAAATTGTTCTCCTTAACTGGCTGATTTCTCTCTTTCCAAATATAAGATCCTGACTCTGAATTTGTGGTAGGTCCCATTCAAAGTTCCTTTTACCTTTAATTCTGTAAGTGGTTGGAGTAGGATGCTAATAAGGTTAAACAGTAGGCTGAAGACCTAGGCAGATTTTTGTTGTTATTATTGTTCTTTGAGTTTATACTCGACCCAGTTAGTTTCATTAAAATTAAGATGACAATCAGCTGTATTTTATACCAATATGTTATCTTCTAGAAAGTACATTCTAACTAAAAAATCAAACACTGAATTTTAAACATTTGCTTTATAGAACACAAACTCTCAAAAAAAAAAAAATATTCCTTAAAAATCAAATGAAGGGAGGCTCCAAGTCCAACCTGTCCATGCAGGTTCCAACACAAAACCTGCTTGTTTCATCTTGACCTTGTAAATCGTTGCATGGATGGCTCATTCAGGAAGGCTCCCCGTCATGAGTACATTAAAGGTTCTGGGATACTAGCAGTAAATAAATCTGTTTTCCTTCATTTAAACAGAATTATTAAGCTTATCTGATCAACGAAGGTTGTTTTTCTTATAAAATATGGTATTACTCCATGGAATTCCACAATGTTGTAAGTGATACCTATGAGATCAGAATTTTGGAGGCCATGGTTGTTTAAAATTTATTCATTTTATATACCTATAACAGATCCCATTTGACAGATAACTAGAGGGACACAAATATCATTCCAAGGTTGCCTGACTCCTGCATGCAGAACTGTAAGCGGCAACTAAGCTTTCCTTATTTTCATCCCAGATCATCTCATTGTTACCAAGAATTCTTGGTTACTTGCCTTAATTTTTTTCCTACTAATTTATCTGGAGGAATAAAACACATCATACCAGTAGGATTATATTTATAATTTTCAATCTAATAACAAATTTACAAGCACACACACAATGGAGCACAGTTCACATTTTTACCACATCACAGCAGTAATAGGTAAAATACAATATTAGGCATTATATCTGTCAATGAGGCTAGTCAAGATAAACTGTTGGACAAATGAGAAATAGAATAGAAAACAGTAAGCCAGACTGAATCCATGAGTCCAGATTCAGGCTGTAGCAGCTACTGATGAGAAATTCAGAGTACTAGATGATATTAGGACCAAAGCTAGAATCACTGCCTGAAAACAGGCGACAAGGTGTTCTCCTGCTCATGAAAAAAATAAAGCTGGGGGGGTATGGGAGTGGGGCGGGAGGGGGGTTCATGATTGGGAACACGTGTACACCCTTGGTGGATTCATGTTGATATATGGCAAAACCAATACAATATTGTAAAGTAAAAAATAAAGAACTAAAAAAAAAACCAAAAACCTACTGCTGTCTTGCTACCTAGAACTAGGGCACTGCAGGGATGGGGGAAGGCAACGACAGCCTCAAATGAAAGAATAATTTCTATTTACCAAGAGCAAGAATCTATAAAATGGGACTTCCCTGGTGGTCCAGTGGCTAAGCATCCGTGCTCCCCATACAGGAGGCCCGAGTTGGAGCCCTGGTCAGGAAACTAGATCCCACATGTCTCAAATAAAGATACCACATGCAGCAAGAGGATCAAAAAGCCTGTGTGCCACAACTTATATCTGGTGCAGCCAAATAAATAAATTAAAAAAAAAAGAATCCACAAAATGTAAACAAAACATAAATACAATATGTTAATAAAATATAGGTATGTTAATATATACATAGATTAAATAAGCCCAGGGGAAGATGAAAAAGACTGAATCACAGGCTGTAAGTGAAAAATACAGTCATTGAAATGAAAGAAAAAATAAAACACCCATTAGGTGAAACAATTCTAAAGATGAAGCAACATGATAGAAAAGAGAGAATTAATGAATTATATGACTATACTGAGGAATTGACAAAGAATTCATCATAAAGAGCAAAATAAATTTCTAAGGGATAAGGAAACACATCAAAGAAATATCGATGACTGATCTGAGAGGCTCCAGAATCAGAGACTAGAAGAAATGGTGAAGAAACAATATCTGAACAGATATAGCTATAAATTTCCTAAAAGTGAAGAAAGACAAAAATGTTCATAACAAATTACTGAATTCTGAGAAGTGTGCAAGATAAACCATAAAGTTAGAACTAAAGCATCGAAGATATTAAAAATAATCCTAAAGCTGGAGGTGAAACACTATTTGCAGAAAGTGACATTTAAACTGTCAGGAGATTTCTCTTTAGCAATAAGAAATCCCAGAAGACAGTGGTGTTATTTAAGATGCTGAGGTCAATACCTGTGACCTAGAATTTTATACCCAGTTAAACTAAAAGAATGAAAATGAGATGTTCAAATATATAGATATTTAAAATGTTAACACCACTCTCAACTTAAAAAAAAAGACTGTCATCAAGCAGAGGGGTGAACTCAGAAGTCAATAAAATGTGTCAATGAATTTAATTATTCATTGATGGCAAAAACAACATATATTTTAGAATGTGAAATGTAACTCTAACAATAATGAGATTGCAGACTAAAACAATTAGTATATAGTTTTAATATGAGAGGTTTTGTACTATGTATGAGAGGAGGGAAAAAATGTTGCATAGCTACAGAATTTGCTAGAAAATAAAATTAACTTTATATGTGTTAAAATATTACAGAATTCCTAGTGAAATAATAATATAACTGAGCTTCTAGGCCTGTAAAGAAAAACAAAATAGATTAAAACTTTTTATTGATTCAAAAGAAAATAGGAGGAAAAAGGAACAAAGGAAAAGAATGTGAACAGAAAACACAAAATGAGATGATGGGAATAAGACTAAACAGATGAAAAATAAAATATATGTAATAGATTTACATATAACAAAGTTAACAATTAACAAAAGATCATGATTTATTAAATTAGGTCTAAAAAACAAAATCTATCTAAGACAAAACTACCCTGAGAAATTTAAAATATGAATATGAATAGCTCATAAACTATAAACCATATTGTATCATTCTACCCTTTTTAAAAATTTAACCTTATGTTTTTGGCATTTATTAACCTTGATATGTACAGCTAGAGTCCATTTCTCTATAAATTTTTATAATAAATCCAAGTTTTCAAATTTTAAAACTTTTCCCTATAGTATTTTCTTATGATTTTATAAAGTGATATATCTGTGATTGTGTTTGTTTAGTTCATAATATTTTAAAATATTTTTGTTTTTCTTGATCACTCATTCAAAGTGTGACTATTTTTCTAGTTCACTAAATAAACATATTTCGTTTCGTTGGTCTTTAGCTTCCCTGACTCACTTTACATTAATTTCTTATTTTACTTTTGAAATGTTCTTCTCCCTAATTAAGAGTTTGTTTTCTGTTACGTTTCTAGCTTCTTGATTTGAAAGAGATAAACTCATTTTTGTTTTTCAAATATTCTATTATTTTTACCAAAGGCATTTATGCTTATGCCTATAAATTTGTTCCAGTTATAATCTTAGATATGATACATTTTATTATTTAATACTTATATTTTAACTCAAAATATTTTAAAACTTCTATTAGAAATTTAGAGGAGCCTTCTTAAATGTATTAATTTTCTAATTTTCATTATCAATTTATTGTTGAATCATTAGTTCAATTTTTTATTAGAGAATGTTAAATGTATGAGCTCAATTTTAATAAATGTTTACTGTGTACTTGAAATGAAGGTATGCTTGCTATTTCTTTGGTATAAAGTTCTTTCTGTCTGTTTACCCACTCAGCCCCTGCCCTCTTATTTGTAAATGTCTCATTCAAAACATCTGTATCTTAACTACCTTCCTTTTAGCTGTTTGACTTCCAGAGTGTCTTACAGACATGAGCTGAAATATCTCAAACCGTTAGTGACGGTTTGTGAACAATCTGTCAGTTTTTGCTTGATATACCATGACATTTTTAGTAGTGCATAAACTTATGATTTCTATGTATTCCTTGTGAATTACTTTTTAATTTTTTGTTCATATTCAGTCTATATTGCCTTAAGTATTGTTTTATCTGATACTAATAATAATTCCCTGCCTGTTATCTTTTGATCAATGTTTATCTGACATCTTATATAAACAGTATATACAAATATATATTTGAAAGTCCACAGAAAAATCATATATTATTTATGGATCCATACATACATAGAATAGTCAAAAATAGTCATAGAGAATGCTTGAGTTGATAGTTGCAGAATAGCAATTTAGATAAACACACTCATAAGGAAAATCTGTAGACATGTTTGCCTGTATTCTGGAAGACGCCGTTGAGAAGCTGTGGGTCAAAGAAAATTATCAAAGTAAAAGTAGAATTTTTAATGCATTTTGAATTGTTAATAAGAAGACTACATATCAAAACTTGTTGGCTGCAGCTAAAGTTATGTGAGAAGGATATTTTTAATATTAAGTATGTTTATTAGAAAAGAAGAAACACTAAACAACCATGGGCTAAGCACTCATCTCAAGAATTTAGGAAAATAAATTCACAGAAAGCACAGCCAAAGAAAATAACAAAGACAAAAGTAGAAACTTCAATGAAACTAGATAAAAGGAAAACTTTTCAAATCATTATCTGAGGCCAAGAAAACTGATTAAAAAAAAAAAAACTGAGACAAACCAAAAGAAAAATTACAGCCCATTTTATTTAAGATGATAGATGCAAAAATGCTGAGTAAAAAGTCAGCAAATAAAATCTGCTGCTTCTGTTTAGTCACTCAGTCGTGCCTGACTCTTTGAAACCGTATAGATGGTAGCCCATGTAATCCTCTGTCCATGGGATTTCCCAGGAAAGAATACTGGAGCAGGTTGCCATTTCCTTCTCCAGGGGATCTCTCTGACCCAGGGGTGAAACCTGTGTCTCCTGCATTGCAGGCAAACTCTAACATGGAGTTACATGGGAAACTCCAAATAAAATTTAAAGATTTGTAAATGGACTAGCTCATCACAAAGACTCAGTTATTCTAGGAATGAAATTTGTTTAACAAGAGGACTTAGAAATTAAATCACCACAGTTCAGTTCAGTTCAGTCACTTAGTCGTGTCTGACTCTTTGCAACCCCATGAACTGCAACACACCAGCCCTACCTGTCCATCACCAACTCCTGGAGTTTACCCAAACTCATGTCCATTGATTCAGTGATGCCATCCAACCATCTCATCCTCTGAAGTCCCCTTCTCCTCCTGCCCTCAATCTTTCCCAGCATCAGGGTCTTTTCAAAGGAGTCAGCTCTTCACATCAGGTGGCTAAAGTATTGGAGTTTCAGCTTCAACATCAGTCCTTCAATGAACACCCAGGACTGATCTTTAGGATAGACTGGCTGGATCTCCTTGCAATTCAAGGGACTCTTAAGAGTCTTCTCCAACACCACAGTTCAAAAGCATCAATTCTTCAGTGCTCAGCTTTCTTTATAGTCCAACGCTCACATCCATACGTGACTACTGGAAAAACCATGGCTTTGAATAGATGGACCTTTGTTGGCAAAGTAACATCTCTGTCTTTTAATATGCTGTCTCAGTTGGTCATAAATTTCTTTCCAAGGAGTAAGTGTCTTTTAATTTCATGGCTGCAATCACCATCTGCAGTGATTTTGGAGCCCAAGAAAATAAAGTCAGCCACTGTTTCCCCATCTATTTGCCATGAAGTGATGGGACCAGATGCCATAATCTTCATTTTCTGAATGTTGATTTTAAGCCTACTTTTTCACTCTCCTCTTTTACTTTCATGAAGAGTCTCTTTAGTCTTCTTCACTTTCTGCCATAAGGGTGGTGTCATCTGCATATCTGAGATTATTGATATTTCTCCCAGCAACCTTGATTCCAGCTTGTACTTCATCCAGCTGCATCTTTCTCATGATGTATTCTGCATATAAGTTAAATAAGCAGGGTGACAATATACAACCTTGACATACTCCGTTTCCTATTTGGAACCAGTCTGTTGTTCTGTGTCCAGTTCTAACTGTTGCTTCCTGACTTGAATACAGATTTCTCAAGAGGCAGGTCAGGTGGTCTAGTATTCCCATCTCTTTCAGAATTTTCCAGTTTTTTGTGATCCACACAGTCAAAGATTTTGGCATAGTCAATAAGGCAGAAATATATGTTTTTCTGGAACTCTCTTGCTTTTTCCATGATCCGATTGATGTTTGCAGTTTGATCTCTGGTTCCTCTGCCTTTTCTAAAACCAGCTTGAACATTTGGAAGTTCACGGTTCACATATCGCTGAAGCCTGGCTTGGAGAATTTTGAGCATTGCTTTACTAGTGTGTGAGAAGAGTGCAATTGTGCAATAGTTTGAACCTTCTTTGGCATTGCCCTTCTTTGGGATTGGAATGAAAACTGACCTTTTCCAGTCCTGTGGCCACTGATGAGTTTTCCAAATTTGCTGGCATATTGAGTGCAGCACTTTCACAGCATCATCTTTTAGGATTTGAAATACCTCAACTGGAATTCCATCACCTCCACTAGCTTTGTTTGTAGTGATGCTTCCTAAGGCCCACTTGACTTCACATTCCAGGATGTCTGGCTCTACCATCGGGGTCGTGAAGATCTTTTTTGTACAGTTCTTCTGTGTATTCTTGCCACCTCTTCTTAGTATCTTCTGCTTCTGTTCGGTCCATACCATTTCTGTCCTTTATTGTTCCCATCTTTGTATGAAATGTTCCCTTGGTATCTCTAATTTTCTTGAAGAGATCTCTAGTCTTACCCATTCTATTGTTTTCCTTTGTTTCTTTGCACTGATCATTGAGGTCAAAGAAATGACCTCTTATCTCTCCTTGCTATTCTTTGGAACTCTGCATTCAAATGGTTATGTTTTTCCTTTTCTCCTTTGCTTTTCGCTCTCTTCTTTTCAAAGCTACTTGTAAGGCCTCCTCAGACAGCCATTTTGATTTTTTTGCATTTCTTTTCCTTGGGATGGTCTTGTTCCCTGTCTTCTTTACAATGTCACAAACCTCCATCCTTAGTTCATTTGGCACTCTGTCTATCAGAAGTAGTCCCTTAAATTTATTTCCCACTTCCCTCTGTATAATCAGAAGGGATTTGACTTAGGTCATACCTGAATGCTCTAGCGTTTTTCTGCACTTTCTTCAATTTAAGTCTAAATTTGGCAATAAGGAGTTCATGATCTGAGCCACAGTCAGCTACCATTCTTGTTTTGCTGACTATATAGAGCTTCTCCATTTTGGCTGCAAAGAATATAATCCATCAGATTTCGGTGTTGACCATCTGGTGATGTCCATGTGTAGTGTCTTATGTTGTTTTCTCGGAGAGAGGGTGTTTGCAATGATCAGTGTGTTCTGTCAAAACTCTACGAACCTTTGCCCTGCTTCATTCTGTACTCCATGGCCAAATTTGCCTGTTATTCCAAGTCTCTCTTGACTTCCAACTTTTTTATTCCAGTTCCCTATAATGAAAAGGATATCTTTTTTTTTGGGGGGGGGGGTGTTAGTTCTAAAAGGTCTTGTAGGCCTTTATAGAATCATTTAACTTCAGCTCTTTCAGCATTACTGATTGAGGCATAGATGCATTACCATGATATTGAATATTTTGTCTTGGAAACGAACAGAGACGATTATTCGCTTTTGAGATTTTATCCAAGTACTGCATTTCAGACTCTTTTGTTGACTATGATGGAAACTTCATTTCTTCTAAGGGATTCTTGACCACAGTAGTAGATATGATGGTCATCTGAGTAAATTCACACATTTCAGTCCATTTTAGTTCGCTGATTCCTAAAATGTTGACGATCTCTCTTGCCATCTCCTGTTTGACCACTTCCAATTTGCCTTGATTCATGGACCTAACATTCCAGGTTCCTATGCAATATTGCTCTTTACAACATCAGACCTTGCTTCCATCACCCATCACATCCACAACTGGGTGTTGTTTTTGCTTTAATTCCATCTCTTCATTCTTTCTGGAGTTATTTCTCCACTGATCTCCAGTAGCATGTTGGGCACCTACCGACCTGGGGAGTTCATCTTTCAGTGTCTTCTCCTTTTGCCTTTTCATACTGTTCATGGGGTTCTCAAGGCAAGAATACTGAAGCGGTTTGCCATTCCCTTCTCCAGTGGACCACATTCGGTCAGAACTCTCCACCATGACCACCTGTCTTGGTTGCCGTACACGGCATGGCTCATAGTTTCATTGAGTTAGACAAGGCTGTGGTCCATTTGATTAGATTGGTTAGTTTTCTGTGATGTGGTTTCTGTCTGTCAGGCTTCTGATGCCATCTCAGCGCTGACCATCTTACTGGGTTTCTCTGATGTTGGACTTGGGGTATTTCCTCCTGAACCCTGCTCCTCACCTTAGACATAGGTATCCCCTCACTGCCCCCACTCCTAACCTTGGACCTGGGGTATCTTCTCTCAGAGGCTCACAGTTCCAGCACCATGCAGCCGCTGCACCACATATATAGCATAAAGGAGAAGATAGTATGATCATCTCAACTGATGCAGAAAATTCATTTAATAATATTATTTGTGGCAGTCTGAATGTACATATCTTTAATTCCTGGAAAACATGAATATGACACCTTAAATTGTAAAAGGGACTTTCAATTAATAAAGATTTTGTTATGGTTATATTATCATCCTGGATTATTGTGACTGGGCTATGTAATTACAAGAGTTCTTACAAAACAGGGCAGGAAGGTCAGTATCAGAGAAATGGATGTGACAACAAAAATAGAAGTTGGGGACTTCTCCAGTGGTCCAGAGGCTAAGACTCCATGCTCCCAGTGCCAAGGACCTGAGTTCAATTCCTGGTCAGGGAACTAGGTCCCACAAGTCACAATTAAAGAATTCATATGCTGCAACTAAAGAGCCCACAAGCCACAACTAAAAAGCTTCCCCATGCTACAACTACAAGATCCTGCATGCTGCAAAAACAACAACAAAAAGACCCCATAAGCTTCGATGAAGACCGAAGATCATGAGATTACACACGCTGCAACAAAGACGTGTTGCAGCCTAATAAATCAGCAGAAGCTGGCATGATGCAAGGCAATGAACAAAGGAGTGTGGAACCTCTAGAACCTGAGAAAGGCAAGGAAACATATTCTCTCAAAGAGCCTTGAAAAGCAGTGCAGCCCTGCTGACCCATTTTCGGACTTCTGACCTCTAGCACTATAAGATAATACATTTGTCTCTTTAGTTCTTCTTCACATTCTGCCATAAGGGTAGTGTCATCTGCATATCTGAGGTTATTGATATTTCTCCCAGCAATCTTTGTCATCAGGCAAATGCAAATTAAAAACAAGATAACACTTTATATCAATACTTATCAAAACGGCTAAAAATTAAAAGTCTAATAATGCCAAGTACTGCAAACATGCAGAGTGATGGCAACTCTCAAACACAGCTGGTGGCAGTGTGATCATTAGAATCACTTGGGAAACTATTTGGTTTCATTCTTTAATTCTATAATTTCCTTATTTGATATATAGTCAATAAAAATCTATGTTGAAGAATGCCCATAACAATATTTATTAATATTTGGAGCACAATCTAAATGGTATTAATAATAGAATAATTTGATCAATTCTGGTATATTAATACAATTGAATACTATACAGCAATGAAAATGAACAATTAAAGTCACATGCAACAAGATGAATCTCACACACACCATTTTGAGCAAAAGAAACCAAGTAAAAAGAGATATACAATTTGATTCCTAATATGTTAAGTTCAAAAACAGGAAAAATTGATCTGTGGTGGTAGAGGAAAAAATATTGATTACTTTTTGAGAAAAGTATGGGAACAGTGATTGCTACAATGTACAAATTTGGGTGGGGAGGGGCTCCTTGGGACCCAATAATGTTCTAGTTTCTAAAATCAAACAGTGTTTGAATGAGCCTTTTTACTTTATGAAAATTAAACTGCACAATTTATATACTTTTCTACATTTATTTAAAGTTCAACTAATGAGTGAATGTTGTTTAATACACAGGAATAACAAATATCAAAATCATAACAGTGGTTATTTCAAATGAAAGAGGGTGGTAACTGAGATTTGGCAAGCGTTGGTGGTGGGGGTGAGAAGAGTTCAACTCTATGTTTTAAATCATTTTAAAAGAATATATAATGCAAATACAGGAGAGAATTAAGATGAAATTAAGCAGCGAGCACAAGCTGAAATCAAGATTGCCAGGAGAAATATCAATAACCTCAGATATGCAGATGACACCACCGTTATGGCAGAAAGTGAAGAGGAACTAAAAAGCTTCTTGATGAAAGTGAAAGAGGAGAGTGAAAAAATTGGCTTAAAGCTCAACATTCAGAAAACTGAGATCATGGCATCCAGTCCCATCACTTCATGGCAAATAGGTGGGGAAACAGTGGAAACAGTGTCTGAATTTATTTGGGGGCTCCAAAATCACTGCAGATAGTGACTGCAGCCATGACATTAAAAGACACTTACTCCTTGGAAGGAAAGTTATGACCAACCTAGATAGCATATTCAAAAGCAGCAATATTACTTTGCCAACAAAGGTCCGTCTAGTCAAGGCTATGGTTTTTCCAGTAGTCACGTATGGATGTGAGAGTTGGACTGTGAAGAAAGCTGAGTGCTGAAGAATTGATGCTTCTGAACTGTGGTGTTGGAGAAGACTCTTGAGAGTCCCTTGGACTGCAAGGAGATCCAACCAGTTCATCCTAAAGGAGATCAGTCCTGGGTGTTCATTGGAAGGACTGATTTTGAAGCTGAAACTCCAATACTTTGGCCACCTCATGGGAAGAGTTGACTCATTGGAAAAGATTCTGATGCTGGGAGGGATTGGGGGCAGGAGGAGAAGGGGACGACAGAGGATGAGATGGCTGGATGGCATCACCGACTCGATGGACATGATTTTGGGCTAACTCTGGGAAATGGTGATGGACAGGGAGGCCTGAAGTGCTGCGATTCATGGGGTTGCAAAGAGTCAGACAGGACTGAGCGACTGAACTGAACTGAACTGAAGCAGAGGGTTTGTTACACAGCATTTTTTGTCGTATTACTAATCTGTCTTCATTACTGTAAATATAAAATCTTTCCTACATAAACAAAATCCAGTGAGGTTTTCCCAAGTAGTATGTTGGTCAAAGCAAGAGACACCTGCAGAGTCACATCGTCATGATCTCCAAAGTGCTCTCAGAGACTGGAATTGTAGCAAATGAACTGTGGTTGAAGGCTGTGGTCATTATGTTTCACAATACACTCTTTAAGCCTTGAGAGAAACTTCTCCCTGGCCTGAGTACTGGGAATATTTGCGTTTTCCTTCCTTTGAAGGAAATATTAATAACAGACATTCTGAATTAACATCTAATTGGTCTATTTTTACTTTTGCATTATTATTTGGAAACCTCAAAACTAAATTTGTGGTCCGTTTCTTATAGAATGAGTTTTTAGTAATAACCTAAATTCTGTTTAATTTTATATTTTTAAACATTAATTACTGTTTGCCCTATCTTTTTCTACATTTTAAAGCTTCCCTGGTGGCTCAGATGGTAAAGAACCTGCCTACACTGTGAGAGACCTGGGTTCGATCACTGGATTGGGAAGATCCCCTGGGGAAGAGAATGGCAATCCACTCCAGTTTTCTTGCCTGGAGAATCCTATGGACTCTCTTGAATTTTAAATTTTAATCTTGAATCACTTCTTAAAGCCCTCTTGGAATATGGAAATTTACAAATTATTAAATGCATGATTAGATCTGATCCAATAATTTTTCAAATGTCCTTTTTATCATTTATCTTCTGTGTCTGTATCCATGAAGAGATTAGCAGGAGAGAAGAATCAGAGAAGAACAAGTGGCAATGAGCTCCTTTTCCAGCCACAAATAATACACTATTCTGTAGCTTAATATATTATTCTGTTCTCTGCAGGGAAATGTGAGGTCATGGTTAGTTTTCCTAGGAGAAACATCTTTCTGAACTTTTCATGGGACCCACAAACCCTTCCACATGGAGAAAATTTAAATATTTATATATAGTTTATATGGAAGGCAAAAAAATACTTTTTTTAATCAGAAGAATTAGTTTTCTGATTTTTTCTAAATGTGTTTTATTGATATCATATTTACAATTATATTACATTTGTATTATTTTACTTTGTTAGATTACTTCATTTTATTGATTTCTTACAATTAAGTTATAATCAGTGGACTTCTCCTGTCTCCCCTATATTCCTTTCATCTGTACACACACACACACACATCTTTCAAATAATCATGGATAATCTGTAAACTACTTCTTATTGTGTTTTCCATTTCAGTCTCATTAAAATTTCCAAAGTCTATCCTTGAGTTCAATCTTTCTCAAAGATCAATACAGACTAAACTTATCATTGGGTTTTGCTGATCCATCTCTCAGGAAGCTAATTTAAATTTCTCCCCACTAGGTAATATGGTTAAGTCACTACTCTATGTCAATATTTGCTTTAAGTTCTTTTCCACTTGATGGAGTTCATGAGATGTGCAAAACATTTTCTTGGCTCTTCAAGAGTGGGTTATGTATGTATACAAAAACAGAAATGAGACGAGTGCAAACTTTTCCAAAAGGCCTTTCTGAAATGAATGATCATTTTATTATTTTCTCCAATAAAATTAACTCAGTCACTTGAAAGAAATACAACACTCATATTTAATGCAAAGTATTGAGATGAGAGAATGAAATATTTCTGTATTTATAATTCATTATAACATTTTATATTCAATTTTCACTTTGTCAAAATGCATCCATCATAGTATTTTAGAAAAATAGGGGAATTCTTACTATTTCATGAATATAAGTCTTGAAAGGGAAGAATTCCCTCTGGTTGCAGTTTTATTTCAGTACAAGTTATATCTTCAATTCTATGATACAGGTGAATACTCCAAAGAAAAAGTTTATATGCTGTAACATCCTGTTACTATTTAAAATATAAGAGAAGCAACTTTCTAGACTTAGAAAATACAGCTACAATAGCAACCTCCCACCTCTGAGCCCATCAACTTTAGGTCCTGATTGTAGGATGACAGGAGTTGGCCAGTGAAATGATAACATTTCTGAGAGCTCATTTTATTCCTGAGTCACTTTTGCATGTAATGATAACATCTCATTTGGGGCCTGGCCTCAATGCATCTCTCTGTAAATTACTTGCCATATATCAGTCTTGATTTAATAGACTATAATATATAGGTGCTTTTTATTGGAAAGAGTTTGGAGCATTTTTAAAATGGAAAAAAATGCTCCCCAGCAGGAAAACTTAAAATAATTAACAGTTATGGGACTATAAGGAGAAACTGACTACCTCATCTCTTGAAGAATCCCTTCCCATATCTTCTTTCCTAGATCTCCCTAATCTTCTAATTCTTCTGCTAAAGAAGACTAAAGTTGTAAAAAACAATTTTAGCTCAAACTTCTTTGATTCAATTCACATAATTAATTTAACAGTAGCTCAAGGTTCCTTTTTTCTTAAACCACTCTTTTCCCTAATTACCTGATTTTCTAATAGGAACTGAAATCTTCCATTTCAGTCCTCTCAGAGCCTAATTTAATCTACATCATAATTTTGGGAGACTGGAAAACTGGATTGCATATTAAGCTTATTCTATTCTATTTCAAAGCTTCTTGAGCTTGGTTCCTGTTGGATATTAGATTTCTTTAGTAGCTAAGAAACATGGAGATGATAGTACAGAATGCTTTGATATAAATCAAGAAGAATGTGTGTCTCCATCCTTAACCATTATAAAGCACTTCTCTCTGAAATAAAACTGTCTTTCTGGAGCATAATCCTGAGTTTTTTAAAAATTTAATTGCTGTGTTTAGTTTAGATGTTGTTTAAAGCGTTCAAAATAAAAAGTGGGCTTAAGCTTTAAGAAACTGTGGCATAAACACAGGTACACACATTTGTACACACACACACACACACACACACACACACACACATGCACACAAGTAAATCCAAACATAGGTTCAACAAAGAGCCATTTAGTGCAAATAAGCTCTTAATAAGGTATAAATACGCATTCAGTTCAGAAATAAAAAACAGTAGTGTGGTTCCCAGATGAAAATCATCACTATTGGAAAAAGATCGCCATGTAAGTATCACATTGCTACCCAAGGTATTTAGCTTGCCTATTTTCCTTGTTTTTCCTCTTGCCAGGAAGGGGGAAAGAAAGCAAGCAAAGACAAAATAAGAAGGAAATAAGGCTAAAGAACATAAAATTGTGGAGAAATAAAGAAAGATAGGATCCCCAAAACTGGAAAATGAGACAAGATGTTACGGCAAATATGAGCTACTCAATATTCCATTCTAGAAAGCTCAACTCGCAATACATTGCCTGGAGCTATGAGTAAAATGTGTCACTCTAAAGAAGATAAAGTCAAAACTTTTCATTTCATACCTGAAAAGCAAGGCTGAATTTACTAAAAAGGCACCAATGACAGAAAAATCTTTCGCAGATCCAATCAGTCTAGTAGAAGAAAAAAACTGGGAATCAGAGGAATTCAGTGACATGTCCAGGTTTATGTATGTTGCTAATGAAGGGCCCAGGACTAGAACTAACGTCACCTGGAACTTTCACTGGCACCCTCAATACCCAAGAGGTTGTGCTGTCTTTGAAATTTTCATTAATCTGCACTCATCCCACATTTATGTGCTCAGCATTTTCTATGTGCCAGGAACTATATTCAGTCCCAATGACACAAAATATGAAAGTATTATACAGAAAGATATAGTCTTTGCACTCATGGGGCTTATAGTTTTGGAAGGAAAGTCACATCAAATTATTATTTACAAAATGAATTAGAGCTGAAATGAATACTATAAAGAAATGAAGGGTAATACAGAAATTTTAGAAGTATTGGCTATTTATTTAGGGCTTCTAGCTCTACTGTTCTGCTGAAATTTCTCTCATGAAAGTCATTAAGACACACTTCTTTCCTCTTTTTACCTGAACTCTCTTCAGTTTTTGACATTACTAACAGTTTCTTCCTTCTTTAAGCTCCCTACTCCCTTGATGGGACTTTTTGGTGGCGGGGTTTTTGTTTTTTGGTTTTTTTTTTTTTTTTTTTGGTGGTGTTTCATCCACCAACAAAGTAATACAAGGCGTTTGAGGACTCAGGCCAAGTTAGAGAATTACCGCAGAACAGGCTTGTGGCTGCAAACCTTGGATAACACAGAAGCTAAAACACAACTCTGGGGGCTCAGGCTTCAATGGAGCCAAATGGTTGGTAGTAAAAGTTACTGACAGCGACTGAAGGAGTCATTAAGAATGAAGCCATGGGAAGCATAAACAACTTGGAGCACATGAGTGTAGGCCAGGTAGACACAGCGGAAATGTTCCCAAAGAGCTTCATTTTTCTAGAAATGCCTAAAAATGCATACAAATTTTCTTATAGTACAAGAATTCCCCAAGCGAATGTAAACAGCCAATTAATTAAGGAATATAAGTCGCATTACACAGACTGCTATTAGATATAAAGTGAAGTAAAGTGAAAGCCGCTCTGCAATGCCCAACTCTTTGTGACCCCCATGTACTATACAGTTCATGGAATTCTCCAGGCCGGAATACGGGAGCGGGTAGCCTTTGTCTTCTCCAGAGATATTCCCAAGCCAGGGATTGAACCCAGGTCTCCCATATTGCAGGTGGATTCTTTACCAGCTGAGTTACAAGGGAAGCCCATTAGACATGCAAACAGGATAATCTGATACTAAAACTATTAAACATATATATTTCCATTTTCTCCTAAATCAGATTGCCCTGAAGCACTTCTCCAAAAAAGAAGGGCAAATAATACCTCATGAAAGAGTAAGAAGTGATGTAATGGAAATCCCTCCGGTTACAGAAGGAGAAAGAGATGGAAAGGACGGATAACAAGTCTAAGGGAAACATCTTCTTCAGAGTTGAAACAACCTACCAGATGAGAAGAGCAGAAATACCAGACAGGTTATGTGTGTGTATTCGCTTGTAGGGTGGATAGGAATGCAGTAAGACAAGAAAAATATGTTAGAATCTTCAGAGAAATGGAGGGAGAACATGAGAATATTCAAGCAGAAGTTTCATTTTCCCAGCACATCCAACAAGGCTTAGGGAGGGCAAAATGGCATTGAAGGAGGGAGATGAGGGATGGCCTACAGGATGTTCTTCTGGCTTTGTATGCCTACAAGTGGTACATTAGAGATTCAGAGATTTCTGAGTGTCTCTCCGTATCCAGAAAGTTAAGGTGAAAACCTGCAGGTCTTCCAGGAAGCTTTCTGTAATGAAAACTTCAGTGCCCCCAGCATGGTAACCATGGGTGGACATCATTCATTAGGAATGAAGTGAATGGAAGTGACTGAGAATGAGAAGATCTGCATGCAAACATAGATAGAGGTGGGTAAATACAGAATGAACATGTGACTGAACAATTCCATTCCTAGGTATAAACCCGAAAGGATGAAAAACAAGTCTTCAGATAGAAACATAGACTTGCTTATTCATAGCAGCTCTATTCACAATAGCCAAAGGTAGAAAGAACCCAAATTTTCATTAAGAGATGAATGGATAAACAAAAAGCAATATATCCATAAAATGGACTATTATTTAGCCTTTAACAAGGAATGAAGTTTTGATAATGTAAAAGATATGGATGAACTTTGAAAACATTAGGTTAAATAGAAAGGAAGAAAGAAAGTGAAGTTGCTCAGTTGTGTCCAACTTTTGCAACCCCATGGACTATAGCCTACCAGGCTCCTCAGTACATGGAATTTTCCAGGCAAGAGTACTGGCATGGATTGCCATTTCATTCTCCAGGGGATCTCCCCAACCCAGGGATTGAACCTGGGTCTCCTGCATTGCAGGCAGATGCTTTACTGTCTGAGTCACCACAAAAGGTCACATGTTGTATGTTTCCATTCATACAAAATATACAGAATAAACAAATTCAGTGACAGAAGGTACATTGCTGGTTGTCGGGAGCTGGGGGTAGGACAGAATGGGGAGTGACTGGTTATTAATTGCATGGATTCCATTGGGAGTGACAAAAAATTTCAGAAACTAGAGTGGCTTCACAGTCTTGTAAATAGACTGAGTGATACTTAATTCTATAATGGATAAAATGATAAATTTTATGATATGTATATTTTATAATAATAATGATATTGTATTGGCCAAAAAGTTCATTCAAATTTTTCCAGAAGATGTACAGGAAAACCACGAATGAAATTTCTGGCCAACCTAATAAAAATAACAATAGAAGTAGGGTCTTGTTAGCAAGGAGTAATGTCTAACTGCCCAGTGGAATATTCAACAAGCATTAAGCATGCTGAAGAATATGAATTTCACTGAGATTATGACTTTAATAAGTGAGCTCTTCATTTTTGGACACTAGAGGTAGATACCTACAGGTTGTTAGTTGAGTCCCAGAAAAAACTATGAGGACCCCAGGTCCCAACTATCTCACCATCAGGATAGAAAAGTCACCCTTGAAAACAGAAGCTAACTTAGAGAGGGAGAGGAAAGAGATTGGGTAGGAACTGAGCTTCGAGTTGCCTTAATAATTTCTGAAATGATAATATTCTAACCAAAAGAAATTATTTGAAACTGGAAGGGCTGTAATTTGCAAGTTTTTAAGCTTTTTTTTTTTCCCTGCCATCAGCTGACATGGGCATCTCAGCATAAAGTGAGAATAGTTTCAGAAAATTAAAAGAACACTTTTTTTTTTTTGGCTCCATTTGAGAACAATATGTATATTTCAGGTTTGAATAAGATGGAAATCAGAAGCAACCGATATATAGATATAATACAGTTGTGTTTATAACCCATCTCTTATTTGAATGATTTTATGATTTGCGATGAGAAAGATGGAAAGTGCAAAATTGGTGATGGTGCTTGTGATGAGAGATGCTGCTGCTCTTGGGCAGAAGACTATGTGATGTCAACACTCTGTGATGCTGAGGCATTACAGCTCCAACAAAAACTTATCTGATGATAAAAATCACTATTGTAAATTTCCTACAGGATGAAGACTCGTGTTGTAGAGAGTCTGAAACTCTTAAGCATAGATTCTCCGTTTTCCTACTGAAACAACATTTCTCAGAAGGAATTTCTTGATAAAGTGAAATTTCCAGTAGCTCAGATATCATGCCCTAGCACAGAGGTCTTTTTCAGAGTTCTCAACATACATTAATTAATCACTATTGTTTAAAACTGGGGTATTTTATTTATATGTGTGTATGTACAGATTGTGTTTCTCTTAAAATGTTTGTAGAAGTTGTTATTGGGCTGAGTCACCACGTGGCAACGATCAGAACCAAGTCTCTAGCTGTGCTTACTGCCCCAACAGAGTAAATGTAACTCGCTTTACATTTACCTGTGAAAAATGGCAGTCACACTCCTTTCTGTAGCCATGTGTGTTTTCTATCCAATGAAGATGAGTATGCTGCTGAATCATGTTGTTTGGCTTAAGAGGTAAAATCTCAGAAATTTTTCATCTCTGAAAAATTTGTAGATGACAAACCACCAGCGCCCTAGCTCTCTAAAGGGCTGAAGTCATAGCAAGTATGCAATCACCGTCAAAGTAGAATCGTTCACTAGCCAATAAAGCATTATGCATGTTAGACTGTAAAGTGTAAAGTGGCCTGCATATATAAGGTACTGTTATAGTATGGTCATTAATAAGTATCTTGGCATTTAGCCAATGTAGCTAGAAGTCTGTGTGATGATAAGGATAACTTTGGTGCAGTAACTATAGCCCATGAGATCCTAGCTTAGCTAAAAATGAACTAGGAAAACTCTACAAGCCTGAAGACATTTATGTAAGAAAAAGTAGCATTTGAAATTTCTACATTTGTATTAGAAAGCATGCAACCTTCCTAGCACATAGATAAGTTAAAGCATTCATTGTGAAATAAAGATTTTTAATTTTAGTACATGAATCTGTATTTTTTCAATAGATGTAGATACTTTTAGGAACATGATGTCTTTAGTCTTTCTGGAAAATTTGCTGATATTTCAGTTTAACTCTTATTTTCACACGAGGTAAAAATAAAACAGAGATGACGTTACTAGTTGAAGGTCACACAGTGACTCAATGTAGAGAAAAAATGAACTGTGTCTCTTGATTCCCTTATCAGTTTTATATTGTGACTTAAATTTTCTCAGGTCCCAAGACTCAGTTAAATAAGCTTTTCATTTTTTTGTTTAATAGAAATTGATTAAATAGTGGTTTAACATTGTCATTGAACTTTTATTATTTTAATTGCATAGCTATCAATAGTTATGTAGAGATTCATCAAAAATTGTTCTTGATGTGATGTAAGAATTGATTTTCTTTCAGACAACGGATCAGTCAGAATTTTGAATGTGGAATTCTTTTAGAACTGTTCTTTGATTTCTTAATAGGATTATGGCTAATCTCTTGATGAATGGTAATACTTTCCTTTATTCTTAGTTTTATGTTTTTTAATAGTTCATTTTGTTACACTCTCTGATTACTTGTTTTCTTTAGCTCTGTCAATAAGTACAAATATTGAATAGCCTAAGGATCTCTCTTACTGGCCTACTCTTTCCCTGAAAAGAATTAGAAATAAAAAGAGAAGATAAAAACCATTTACTATTTGGTATAAAATAAGCTCACCATGGGAGATAAAGAGAGACAATTTGTAAGATTTTCTTGGAAAAAAAAATCTACTTTTCAGGGCATTTTTTGTCCAGGGATAGGTAGGCAATCATTTGTGATCTCTGTGTCCTGTATGTTATTTACAAATTCCTGATAAGAAACAAAAATGGTACAGTGGGAAACACTGTAATTGAGACAACAATAAAAACTGAAATTAGGAGCTGTGGCTTGCCTTTGTTTCAGCTAAGACACAGCTGAGGTTTTTCTGCTAAGTGTAGTGGAAAATAAGGGAAAGGAATTATTGCCAAAAAAGTAAATACAATGATGGCTGAATATATATATTAGATTTTTTCCCAAGGAGCTTTTGTGTGAGAGCCTGTCTGATAATGCACTTCAATACATTAACATCTTGGAATTTTAAAGGGTCTGTCTATCAGTGTGCTTTCTGAATGGGTTTTCAATTGCACAAATGGTCTCTATCACATGAAAAGCAATACTGTTTTTTGAAAGGCAATGTACTTATTGTGCTACTCACATGGGACTATCAGTGCCTATTGGCTACCAACAATTACCTTTGAAATGAAAAATATTGTTTGTATCAAAGAACTGTTTGAGTCTAAAGAAAAAGCTTTGCAGCCTGCCAATCATCCCTATATCCTGAGGATTGTATTGTTGGGAGTTTTATACAATTTACATGCAGAACCTGAAAATGACTCCAGTGAGTTATATAACCCCATGGGGTGTTTTCACTCTGGTTAGGTTACATTTCCTGACACTGCTGACATCAGATTATTTTTGTGGCAATAGGAACTAATGCTCTTCTATTTTTAGATATCTGAAGTCTGTTTGGCAATTGTTATCATCTGTGATTACTTGGAATGCCTCTTACCTCCCAATTTCAGAAAATCACCTTTATCAGTTCAGCTGAGGATAAAGGAAAACAGTTATAAACATCTCCTTGGATTACTGGTTTGGAAAAGCAGCAAATAGAATAGGGTGTCACCTAGACTACCAGAATACTTTACCAAAGTTACTAAATTTCCAGTAGCCAAACAAGCTCAGGAATCTTTGTAAATCAGTATTTTAGGGTTATTTTTAAACTTTTTTTTTAAGGAAAGATTTATCGTTAATTTTCCTCATGGAGCAGAGCCAGGCTGTCATTTCAAAATTCACTCCTTGCTCCAAAAATGCCTTTATAATGTTTTTATAGTGTATGGATGCCATGGCAGGAAACTTCTCTGGAGACATAAGACGTGCCAATGTCATTAAAAAATCCATATGTCTGCCTAATGCATGAGAGCAAGTTATTGTAAAGCTTGATATAAACAGATATGTTATTTGATAAATATATAATAGGATATTTAGTGAAGGTTTAAGTGTTACCAGACACTCATGGAGTCTCCCTAGGCCTATTTACAAAGGAATTCTAGCCTTAGCCTTGTCTGAAATTACTTCTGATTATTAACGGAAAGAGACTTTTTATTTTAATTAAAAACACACACTTTATATTTCAAATGCTAAAAAGCAAAAAGAGGTAAAGGGGAAAAGAATTAACAAGATGTATCATCCCTTGATACTTGAGCTTCCCTTGTGGCTCAGCTGGTAAAGAATCCGCCTGCAATGCGGGAGACCTGGGTTCGATCCCCGGGTTGGAAAGATCTCCTGGAGAAGGCAAAGACTACCCACTCCAGTATTCTTGCCTAGAGAATTCCATGGACTGTATAGTCCATGGGATCTCAAAGAGTCGGATACGACTGAGCAACAGTCACTCACTCAGAGAGTATAATGGACCACACCAAACTCTGGAAAATTCTTAAAGAGATGAGAATACCATCCAACCTGACCTGCCTCTTGAGAAATCTGTATGCAGGTCAGGAAGCAACAGTTAGAACTGGACATGGAACAACAGACTGGTTCCAAATAGGAAAAGGAGTACGTCACGGCTGTATATTGTCACCCTGCTTATTTAACTTATATGCAGAGTACATCATGAGAAACACTGGGTTGAATGAAGTGCAAGCTGAAATCAAGATTGCTGGGAGAAATATCAACAACCTCAGATATGCAGATGACACCACCCTTATGGCAGAAAGTGAAGAAGAGCTAAAAACCCTCTTAATGAAAGTGAAAGAGGAGAGTGAAAAAGTTGGCTTAAAGCTCAACATTCAGAAAATGAAGATCATGGCATCTGGTCTCATCACTTCATGGCAAATAGATGGGGAAACAGGAAACACTTTATTTTTTGCACTCCAAAATCACTGCAGATGGTGACTGCAGCCATGAAATTAAAAGACACTTGCTCCTTGGAAAAAAAGCTATGACCAACTTAGACAGCATATTAGAAAGCAGAGACATCACTTTGCCAGCCAAGGTCCATCTAGTAGTAGTCATGTATGGATGTGAGATTTGGACTATAAAGAAAGCTGAGCAATGAAGAATTGTTTTTTGAACTGTGGTGTTGGAAAAGACTCTTGAATTCTGCAAGGAGATCCAACCAGTCCATCCTAAAGGAAATCAGTCCTGAATATTCACTGGAAGAACTTATGTTGAAGCTCCAATACTTTGGCCACCTGATGTGATGAGCCTATTCATTAGAAAATACCCTGATATTTGGAAAGATGGAAGGCAGAAGGAGAATGAAGTGATAGAGGATGAGATGGCTGGATAGCATCCTCGACTCAATGGACATGAGTTTGAGCAAATTCTGGGAGGTGGGAAGGATAGGGAAGCCTGGTGTGCTGCAGTCCATGGGGTCACATAATGAGATACGACTAACCAACTGAACAAGAAGAAGAAGAAGACAGTATCATTGCTCTCATTTATAAATTAAATCATATTGGAGTTATAAATATTCAATAACAGAAGAAAACAGGCCAAGTGTGATACTCCTCTGTGTTTATGAATGAGTGTGGGTATGTGTGTGAGCATTCAGTCATGTCCAACCCTGACCACATGGACTATAGCCCACCAGGCTCCTCTATTCATGGGAATTTTCAGTCAAGAATACTGGCATGAATTGCCATTTCCTCTGCCAGGGGACCTTTCCAACCCAGGGATTGAATCCACACCTCCTGCACTGGCAGCTAGATTCTTTACCACTGAACTACCTGGAAAGCCTCATATGTATATGTGGATGCATTTATTTAGTTATATTTTGTATATAGTTATGACCACAAGTGTGCATGTCTATTTTATATATATATATGTATATATATATATACTTTTAGTAGATATATTTACTATAAATTTATAGTAAGCATATATGCAAAAGAGATATATAGTATTTTATATTTAGTTTTATTATTATATTTCAGATTCCCAGTTATCAAGAAACCATAGGATGAGCATTAAAATCCCCAATACCCTTTACTCTTTGGAATCTTTACCCTTAATTTCACATAAATCCTAAACCACAATGATAAAGTCAAATCAGTGATTATTTACTCACTGACTGAGTGTTTAGGCTTTTGCTATGTGCTATGACTAACATAAATACAAAATGGTATTAAAATGAGAAAATTTCAATTCACTTAATTTTTCTGTGTCACAGAAAAAGACTCTCATTATTTATAATTTGCAGTGGAATACCTGTCTGCCAGTGAGAGAGATGCATAATTTGAGAGCCACTGTTAAGTAGCTGAATTGTGTGGATTCTTCAGTGGGGAGGAGATAAAATGATGAAAGCAGCTCTTTTGGGGAACAACTGGGTGTGGATACTGTCGACTTTGGGTTGCTATAGAAAGAGAAAGTGACTGGTAGGTCAAGTACAGGTCAAGTTTTGAAGCAGAATCATTAGGAGAGCAGAAGTCAGCAACAGGTAGGTTAACCCTGAGTCAGCATGCACATAACAGGAACAGTCTATTTATCTACTCATGACCATCTTAATTCCTAAAAGCAATTAAGCTATTTACAAAAGCCATGAGGTCAACACAATTTCTGGGGCAGAGATGAATGACAAAAATTGGGAACATTTGAATTCTGTGTTCAAGGTGATAATTGAAGAAATTCGGCTTTGGGTCAGAGTATTGTTAACCAGGTAGATGGTAAGGGTGGGAGGAGCAGAAATGGACAAGTAAAACCAGAGAGATTATTAATCTGACATTTACAAACTTACGTAAGGAGGTTGGACCCAAATGTGACAAGAAAGAAGACAGGATGGCAAGAATGTGACAACTATCACTCCCATCTCTTCGGGCAAGAAAGAAGTCTGAAGCTGAAGCAATATGATGGCTTAATCCAGAATATTTGATATGCTTCCTGTTATGTGTTAAATCTATCCCCAAGCCTGTTGAGACTTACAGGGAAGACAGATGGATGTACCTGAAAGAAGTGGAAAGAGGGATGTGAGTAAGGGTATTCCTAGGAAGAAGATAGAAGGAACAGGAAGAGGTTGAAGGCAAGGATACAGGTATGAATTGATTAGAGTATAAACCAAGGGTGAGCAGTAAGTACAGAGAGGAAAGGAAAAGGAAACCTGAATGAGAACCTGATATTAGCACTGAAATATAACTCTACTACTCTAGAAGTGGCAGGTTCATGTCTATTCCATCTTTCGCTTTCTTTCCACACTCTTAATTTGTATTCTTACTAGGGTCGTCCTACAGGTAATCATTTTGCTCCTTTCTCTTCTGTCACTTTGTTCTCTTATCCTGTTGTTACCTAGGACCTTCTGTGACAATCTCAGAGCTGCTGGCATTTCGCATCAAAATATCCAAGTTACAGTGTCTACATATCACAACTGCTAGGATTATAGTACAAAATGATAGTTTTCAAGATCCTAACCATAAAGAAATTTCTTATAAGTCTTCCATGTGGTGACATTAAAAACAATATAGCTTCGTTTTTATTGGTGGAAAGGAAATGTTTATGGCAGTGCCTTTTCTTTATCCTCCATCGATGTTGCTTCTTCCTGGTGTCCCACAGGCTAAAGAAATAGAATTAGTTTCCATGTTTTTTCTATATATAATCATAATTTGAATGAAACCAGAAAATTCTCAAGGTAATTAAAAGAAATACAAGTTATTTCATCCTTAGAGTCATTCATAAATCTAAACTGAGTATATTCTCCCATTCTTCACCACCCCACTCTCTTGCTCTTTCTCTCATAATGTACTACTTCCTTACAGTTTTCCAGGCCCTCTGTGAGGTATAGAGGACATTTTACTGAAAAAATACCTAATATCATCTCCTTCGGAATATATAGTATATTTAGGAAGAAAGAAAATTAAACAGATAATTACAACTCAATATAAGTGCTAACCAAGGACAAATAGAGGGTGTTAAACTGGGGAGTCTAGGAATAGGAGGTATCACAAGAGACTTGCCTGGAAAAAGGGTTGCTTAAGCTAACGGTCAGTTCAGTTCAGTTCATTCATTCAGGCGTGTCCGACTCTTTGTGAACCCATGAATTGCAGCAAGCCAGGCCTCCCTATCCATCACCAACTCCTAGAGTTCACCCAAACTCATGTCCATCGAGTCAGTGTGCCATCCAGCCATCACATCCTCGGTCGTCCCCTTCTCCTCCTGCCCCCAATCCCTCCCAGCATCAGGGTCTTTTCCAATGAGTCAACTCTTCGCATGAGGTGGCCAAAGTACTGGAGTTTCAGCTTCAGCATCAGTCCTTCCAAAGAACACCCAGGGCTGATCTCCTTTAGGATGGGCTGGTTGGATCACCTGGCAGTCCAAGGGACTCTCAAGAGTCTTCACCAACACCACAATTCAAAAGCATCAATTCTTCAGTGCTCAGCCTTCTTCACAGTCCAACTTTCACATCCATACATGACCACTGGAAAAACCATAGCCTTGACTAGGTGGACTTTGTTGGCAAAGTAATGTCTCTGCTTTTGAATATGCTATCTAGGTTGGTCATAACTTTGCTTCCAAAGAGTAAGCGTCTTTTAATTTCATGGCTGCAATCACCATCTGCAGTGATTTTTGAGCCCCCCAAAATAAAGTCTGACACTGTTTCCACTGTTTTCCCATCTATTGTCCATGAAGTGATGAGACCAGATGCCATGATCTTCGTTTTCTGAATTTGAGCTTTAAGCCAACTTTTTCACTCTCCTCTTTCACTTTCTTCAAGAGGCTTTTTAGTTCCTCTTCACTTTCTGCCATAAGGGTGGTGTCATCTGCATATCTGAGGTTATTGATATTTCTCCTGGCAATCTTGATTCCAGCTTATGCTTCTTCCATCCCAGTGTTTATCATGATGTACTCTGCATAAAAGTTAAATAAGCAGGGTGACAATATACAGCCTTGACGTACCCCTTTTCCTACTTGGAACCAGTCTGTTGTTCCATGTCCAGTTCTAACTGTTGCTTCCTGACCCGCATATAGGTTTCTCAAGAGGTAGGTCAGGTGGTCTGGTATTCCCATCTCTTGAAGAATTTTCCACAGTGTGTTGTGATACACAGTAAAAGGCTTTGGCATAGTCAATAAAGCAGAAATAGTTGTTTTTCTGGAACTCTCTTCCTTTTTCCATGATCCAGCAGATGTTGGCAATTTGATCTGGTTTCTCTGCCTTTTCTAAATCCAGCTTGAACATCTGGAAGTTCATAGTTCATGTATTGCTGAAGCCTTGCTTGGAGAATTTTGAGCATTACTTTACTACCATGTGAGATGAGTATAATTGTGCAGTAGTTTGAGCATTCTTTGGCATTGCCTTTCTTTGGGATTGGAATGAAAATGGACCTTTTCCAGTCCTGTGGCCACTGCTGAGTTTTCCAAATTTGATGGCATATTGAGTACAGCACTTTCACAGCATCATCTTTGAGGATTTGAAATAGCTCAACTGGAATTCCATCACCTCCACTAGCTTTGTTCATAGTGATGCTTTCTAAGGCCCACTTGACTTCACATTTCAGGATGTCTGGCTCTAGGTAAGTGATCACACCATCATGATTATCTGGGTTGTGAAGATCTTTTTTGTACAGTTCTTCTATGTATTCTTGCCACCTCTTCTTAATATACTCTGATTCTGTTAGGTCCATATCATTTCTGTCCAAGACAAACCATTGAACATTACAGTAATCCAAGTCTATGTCCCAACCAGTAACTCTGAAGAAGCTGAAGTTGAACGGTTCTATGAAGACCTACAAGACCTTTTAGAACTAACACCCAAAAAAGATGTCCTTTTCTTTTAGGGGCCTGGAATGCAAAAGTAGGAAGTTAAGAAACACCTGGGATAACAGGCAAATGTGGCCTTGGAACACAGAATGAAGGAGGGCAAAGCTAATAGAGTTTTGCCAAGAGAACACACTGGTCATAGAAAACACCCTTTTCCAACAACACAAGAGAAGACTCTACACATGGACATCACCAGATGGTCAATACCGAAATCAGATTGATTATATTCTTTGCAGTCAAAGATGGAGAAGCTCTATACAGTCAGCAAAAACAAGACCAGGAGCTGACTATGGCTCAGATCATGAACTCCTTATTGCCAAATTCAGACTTAAAGTAGGGAAAACCACTACCATTCTAGTATGACCTAAATCAAATTCCTTATGATTATACAGTGAAGTGAGAAATAGATTTAAGAGACTAGATTGGATAGATAGAGTGCCTGATGAACTATGGACGGAGGTTCGTGACATTGTAGAGGAGACAGGGATCAAGACCATCCCCATGGAAAAGAAATACAAAAAATCAATATGGCTGTCTGGGGAGGCCTTACAAATAGCTGTGAAAAGAAGAAAAGCAAAAAGCAAAGGAGAAAAGGAGAAAAGGAAAGATATAAGCATCTGAATGTAGAGTTCCAAAGAATAGCAAAGAGAGATAAGAACGCCTTTCTCAGTGATCAATGCAATGTTGGGAGAAGGAAAAGTCCAGACTGGGGTGGGTGGGGTCCAGACTGCTGGGGTGAAAAATCCTCATGTATGATGTGTAAAAGTAAATTGATTCAAATAACTAAAAAATTTTCAAATAAAACCAGACTGTTGATCATAAATATTAACGGAACTGGCAAGAAGTGACACCAAAAAGATAAGCAAGGGCCAACATTATACCAGGAATGTGAGGATGGTTTGATCTCTGCAAGTGGATTAAGGTAGTATACAATTTTTTAACAGAATAAAGGAGAAAGTTCAGTATGTTCATATCAAAAGTTGCAGAAAAAGGAATTCAGTAAAAGGAAACACTGATTCAAAAACTTCCTAGAAAACTGGTCTCAGAAAGACACTTTAATTTCATAATGAGTTTTTCCCAATAAACTTAAACAGCTAATTTAACACTAAAAGATTAAGAAACATCTCCTTTAAAGTCAGAAACGATGTACCTCCCATCACCACTTTTCTTTTACATTACAATGGCAGTTTTAGCCAAGTAAATAAAAACAAAAAGGAAACAGGATACAGGTAGAAGCCATGCTTTGCTTAGGAAATTTCCTTTTCTGCTAACAAATAAATTATTGGATTATAAAGAGCTAATCTAACTTTTATACCAACCAAGACACTAATTAAAACAAATATTTTTACCCACCAAACTCTCCAGTTGATAATATAACTGAAATGTAGCAATAGCTTTGTGTCAGTGAATTACTAACAAAGTAAACTGTCCATGTTTGCCTTACATCGGTATCTTTTACTATCCAAACTGTCTTCAATTTCCTTGCCAGTTGTATTTCAGTTGTCACTTGATATGTGTATGCAAACTGCAAGAACTGTGGAAACATGCCCTGTCAGGGTCATTTTCTTTTTATAATGGGCCCAGTATCTGGTTAAAAATTATGATAACCACAAGATTTTAGTTTAATAGATTCTTTCAGGAACTGCAAAAAAAAATAGTTTTTTTAGTTGCCAAAAAACCACAAAACATTCTAAATGATGGTTTTAAATATTAGCTACTATCTTGAGTAGGTAAATACCACAAAGGATATATTTCTCTAGGTATCACTGGCTTTTTCCCCTCTAATTAGATTTCTTCATCTTATTAACTCTTTTGCTGGCAGCTGTCATAGTGAGATTAAACTTCATAGGAAACTCTGTAAATCTTAATGTCACAAGTACTCTACATTTTACATAAATAATGTCAGGATTATAAACATTACATTATGGAATCAAATATAATATTATATAAAATCTATGGGCTTATGCATTTCAACTCCTTGCTATACTACTTATAAAACTGGTCACCTAAGTAAGATTTACTTAATGTCCTTAAGGCTTAGTTTATCTGCACAATGTGCATGATAACACCAATTTTACAAGAATCTGGTGACGATTAAATGAGATAAGTATGGTCAAGTCCACAGTGACTGCTACTTGGGGCCGAGTAAATAACAGTCCATTCCCTTTATTCTTTCTGTCTATAATATCAAACAATAACTCATGTCATAACATCAAACCCTTAGCATACTTTCCAACCTTCAAACTACTCATTGACTTCAAGGGAATAGAGTTTAATACCGTAAACCAGGGGCACAAATTAGGAAGGAAATCTCCAAGGATAAAATTTTAGCAATGTTAGAGAACATGTCTTTTTTTATTCTTTACAATATCTTCTCAGAAGAACATATTGCCTGGAACCATGTTGTGGAGGCTTCACAGAAATTTACTGAATAAGTGAATGAGTGAACAAAGATCAGAGATCTTGAATATCATCCAGTACATTCACCTTATTCATCTTATATTTTTTAGTATAAGGTGAATATACATAGATACATAATATAAAATTCACCACTTTAACAATGTTAAAGTGAAAACTTCACTAGCTTTTAGTATATTCACAGTGTTGTACAACCAACACCACTACCTGGACCCAGGTTGTTTTCATCATCACCAGACTCTACTCCCTGCCAAAATACCCTGAACCCACTGAACAGTCACTTCTCATCCCCCCACCCCAGTCCCTGTCCATCTCTAATCTGCTTTTAGCCTCTATTAGCCACCTTTTTCTGCTGACTATAAAGAGTTTATCTCAGGAATGCATATTAATTTTGCAATTTAAAAATTGATAAATATATTACATCATACTAAAAAATAATAAAGAAAAACAATCATCTAAATATGCAGAAAGGATTGGATAAAATTCAATATCCATTTCCAGTAAGAACTCAGCAAACCAGGAATAGGGAAACATTGCTTTTCACCATCATATGGAATGGTAGTAGCAGTGTTTCATGGATGGCTTTCCTGGGGTTAAGATGCCACTTGTATTCCTAGCCACCTTATTCTTTTTTAAAATTTATTTATTTTTTTAATTGAGGGATAATTGCTTTACAGAATTGTGTCGGTTTCTGCTAAACATCAACATGAATCAGTTAGAGGTATACATATGTCCCCTCTGTCTTGAACCTCCCTCCCATCTCCTTCCCCACCCCACCCCTCTAGATTGTTAGAGTCCCAGTTTGAGCTTCCTGGGTCATACAGCAAGTTCCCGTTCTTGCCATCTTATTCTTAAGTGAAGGGAAGCTCGGGGCTAGAGACATCACATGACTTTCTAGCTTACACAGTCAGTAAACATCAGAGCTGGGGATCAGTTAAAGTTTGATTTTCTTTCTAGAGCATCATTGTGCACTGCTTCATATACACATTTGAGCAGCTTCTACATTAAGAAGTACCACTCACTTTTGCCCTCTTTTTCAGAAATATATAAGACAATAGTTCATCCTGACTTCTCCCCTTAAGTGAATGACAGAAAGAAGGCTCTCCATTTTTCAAAATGTGTTCCAAGAGTAACACATTGTCTCAGGCATAATGTTAAGTGTATTACAGACATTTAACTCATTTCGTTCTCACTATACCTATGGAGATGGAGACAAATATCTAATTTTTCAGGTGAGGAAAACGCAATACAAAGAATTTAAATGACTCACAAACGATCAAAGAGCTAATAAAGTATAATTTCAATGCTGTTAATAGGATTTAATTTTTTCAAGTGGGAGGATCTGAAAATAACACAGATTTAGGGAATGTGGAAATCAGCAATTAATCACTGTTGTACACCGTAGTATTTCTTGGGGCTTGTAATGATTTAATTGCTTTTAATGGGTGAACACTCTTTAATTGATTAGTCATAAATTTGTGACAGGAGAATACAGGATATAATATTTTTAAAACATATTTGAGCTAAGGAATCTTAAAAACCAACTTACTGAGTTAATATTTTACAAGCAGTAAGTAAACTATCAAAATGAATAGTTTGATAAGTTTTGACAAATGTTTCAGTTCAGTTTAGTTCAGTCGCTCAGTTGTATCCGACTCTTTGCAACCCCATAAACCGCAGCACTCCAGGCCTCCCTGTCCATCACCAACTCCCAGAGTTCACCCAAACTCATATCCATTGAGTTGCTGATGCCACCCAACCATCTCATCCTCTGTTGTCCCCTTCTCCTCCTGCCCCAATCCCTCTCATCATCAGAGTCTTTTCAAGTGAGTCAGCTCTTCACATCAGGTGCCCAAAGTATTAGAGTTTCAGCTTCAACATCAGTCCTTCCAATGAACACCCAGGACTGATCTCCTTTAGGATAGACGGGGTGGATCTCCTTGCAGTCCAAGGGATTCTCAAGAGTCTTCTCCAACACCACAGTTCAAAAGCATCAATTCTTCAGCACTCAACTTTCTTTATAGTTCAACTCTCACATCCATACATGACCACTGGGAAAACCATAGCCTTGATTAGATGGACCTTTGTTGACAAAGTAATGTCTCTGCTTTTTAATATGCTATCTAGGTTGGTCATAACTTTCCCTCCAAGGAGTAAACGTCTGTTAATTTCATGGCTGCAATCACCATCTGCAATTATTTTGGAGCCCCCAAAAATAAAGTCAGCCACTGTTTCCCCATCTATTTGCCATGAAGTGATGGGACTGGAGGCCATGATCTAAGTTTTCTGAATGTTGAGCTTTAAGCCAACTTTTTCAATCTCCTCTTTCACTTCCTTCAAGAGGCTCTTTAGTTACTCTTCACTTTCTGCCATAAGGGTGGTGTCATCTGAATATCTAAGGTTATTGATATTTCTCCTGGCAATCTTGATTCCAGCTTGTGTTTCATTCAGCCCAGCATTTCTCATGATGTACTCTGCATAGAAGTTTAATAACCTGGGTGACAATGTACAGCCTTGACGTACTCCTTTCCCTATTTAGAACCAGTCTGTTGTTCCATGTCCACCTCTAACTGTTGCTTCCTGAACTGCATACAGGTTTCTCAAGAGGCAGGTCAGGTGGTCTGGTATTCCCATCTCTTGAAGAATTTTCCACAGTTTGTTGTGATCCACACAGTCAAATACTTTGGCATAGTCAATAAAGCAGAAATAGATGTTTTTCTGGAACTCTCTTGCTTTTTTGATGATCCAATTGATGTTTGCAGTTTGATCTCTGGTTCCTCTGCCTTCTGTAAAACCAGCTTGAACATCTGGAAGCTCATGGTTCACATATTGCTGAAGCCTGGCTTGGAGAATTTTGAGCATTACTTTACTAGTGTGTGAGATGAGTCCAATTGTGTGGTAGTTTAAGCATTCTTTGGCATTTCCTTTCTTTGGGATTGGAATGAAAATGGACCTTTTCCAGTCCTGTGGCCACTGCTGAGTTTTCCAAATTTGCTGGCATATTGAGTGCAGCACTTTCACAGCATCATCTTTGAGGATTTGAAATAGCTCAACAGGAATTCCATCACCTCTACCAGCTTTGTTCGTAGTGATGTTTCCTAAGGCCCACTTGACTTCACATTCCAGGATGTTTGGCTCTAGGTGAGTGATCACACCATCATGATTATCCGGGTCGTGAAGATCTTTTTTGTACAGTTCTTCTGTGTATTCTTGCCAACTCTTCTTAATATCTTCTGCTTCTGTTAGGTCCAGACCATTTCTGTCCTTTATCGAGCCCATCTTTGCATGAAATGTTCCCTTGGTAGCTCTAATTTTCTTGAAGAGATCACTAGTCTTTCCCATTCTATTGTTTTCCTCTATTTCTTTGCATTGATCCCTGAGGAAGGCTTTCTTATCTCTCCTTGCTATTATTTCGAACTCTGCATTCAAATGGGAATATCTTTCCTTTTCTTTGCTTTTTGCTTTTCTTCTTTTCACAGCTATTTGTAAGGCCTTCTTAGATAGCCATTTTGCTTTTTTGCATTTCTTTTCTTGGGGATGGTCTTGATCCCTGTCTTTTGTACAATGTGACGAACCTCCGTTCATTGTTCATCAGGCACTCTATCAGATCTAGTCTTTTAAATCTATTTCTCACTTCCACTGTATAATCATAAGGGATTAGATTTAAGTCATACTTGAGTGGTCTTGTGGTTTTCCCCACTTTCTTCAATTTAAGTCTGAATTTGACAATAAGGAAATCATGATCTGAGCCACAGTCAGCTCCAGTTCTTGTTTTGCTGACTGTATAGAGCTTCTCTATCTTTGGCTGCAAAGAATATAATCAATATGATTTTGGTTCGACCATCTGGTGATGTCCACGTGTAGAGTCTTCTCTTGTGTTGTTGGAAGAGAGTGTTTGCTATGACCAGTGCATTCTCTTGGCAAAACTTGACATGGAACCACCAACATAATCAAAGTAAGGAAGGCACTCCATCAGCCCCTTCTCAGAGGATTTCCCCACATCTGGTCTCAGACATTAGGTCTGTCTTCCTTCATTCAATGTAAAGATTTTGAGATTCAGCCAGGTTTTTGCATGTTATTTTAGCAGTCTGTTCTTCTCATTGCACTGTATGGTGACACCACAATATGTTTGTTCATCTATTAATGAATATCTCTGTTTTGTTTTGATGGACTATCTTCTACTTTGGAAGTCACTGACATGAATCTTAGCTAAGGATGGATTCTTAAGAACTCTTTTGGAGAAGCAGAAACCAGAGAAGTCACATATGCAAAAATTTTTTCCGTCATGTGGTAGCTGAGATATGGAAGGAAAAAAAAAAAAGAGCTGGGAGCCCCTTAATGTCGACATTTTGTTGAGCATTTAATGAAACTTACTTCATTAAATTCTTGAATGTTAGGAAGTCATTCTAAGGACCAAAGTCAGAAAGCATTTTGTGGCAAAGAGTGTGTGTGTGTGTGTGTATGCACACGTGTGTGTGTGTGTGCATGCATGTGCTGTATTAAACACTACAGAGAAGTAAAAGAAATCTTCACCTCTCTCAGGATGAATGGACCAGGTTTTTGTGACAGAATGTTAATCTAGCTTCAGTCTGTACATTAATGGCAAGTGCTTTGTTGAATGTAATTAATAAATATGAAGGATTAGATGTTGAGTCTGATATCTATTGACCTTGTAATTCTACAGACCTTACAGGCAATAAAATGTCCGTGTATGTTGTACTGAGTCTGTGTCTTGTTTTTACAATTATCTTTGTAACTGGTCTTACTCAGTTATCATTCCAGAGAGTTCCTCTTCCCTATTACAGCACTAATAAATTAGGGGTTCCGTAAGTGCCTTTGTTCAGATTCATTTTCTTCTTTCCGTTAATGAACAGCCATCTGCAGCTGCTCCTCGATCTTAATCCATCTGCATGGAGATGCCATTGTTACATACAGCATTCTATAAATATTGTTATGCTGACAAGCAGACTGCAGATGGGGGGGGCGATATTTTTATTATTATTATCCCTGATTAAGAGACAGGCCAGATTGACAACACAAGGGCTCTGAGGTCCCCTCTCTTCTGTAAATTGTCTGTTCACATAATTATATTTCTAGTAACAATATTACGGTATGCATTACAATCATCATTGTGGTTGTTATTTGTTATTCGCTGAGTACCACTTCTGCATTCTGCAGCAGGCAAGGCACAGCATGTAGGAAGACAGAGTTCAGACTTGAAAGGATTAAATATTCATATTGTAAAAAGCAATCTGATCAGCCTTAGAGAACTGAGCTATTAAAGCATACATGGTGTCCTGTGCCATATTTTTATGCCATGGACTATAGCAAAGGAGTTATATTGCATCCTCCATATGTCAAGCCTTCTCTTACACATAGAAATTGGTCTGAAGTTCCTAAGGTAAAGCAGCACATGAGAAGAGAAACGTCTTCATTTAAATTCAGAATATGAATGCTTTTTTTTAATGAGACAGCTTGAGAGATGACAAGTTCACAATTAGTGGGAAGAACTTTCATTACCAATGACTTAGGTGACTTCTCCTCAGCAAAGTGGAAGAGAAAGAAATGATTCAGCTGGTTTGGGAGAGAAAAAAAAAATCTACTTACTGTATACCTAATATATAGTAGGTGCTGGGAACACAGTCGTGAACAACATAGCAAGTTTCCTACCTGTAGGGAGGTTGTGCTCTAGTGGATCAAGTTAGACATTGAACAAGCGATCACAATTGTGATTATGCAAAAGTAAAAGGGGCTGTTGAGTGTGTAATGGGAGGGCCCAGGAGAAGGAAGGCATTCAAGCAGTAGACCTGTAGCAGGTAGGGCGCTGACCCCTATGTTCACCTCAGTCCCCAGAACCTGTGAATGCTGACTTGTTCAGAAAAAGGAGTTTTTGGTGCTTGCTTTTGCAGCACTTATACTAAAGCTGGAATGATACAGAGAAGATAAGCATGGCCCCTGCACAAAGACAACACACAAATTTGTGAAGCATTCCTTTTTTTTAAAACACAAATATACGGAATCTAGAAAATGGTACAGATTTGCAGGGAAGGACTATAGATCCAGGCATAGAGAATGGACTTATGGATACAGCAGGGGAAGAAGAGAGTAGAGTGAATTGACAGAGTGGCATTGACATATATACATGACCATGTGTAAAATAGATAGCTAGTGGGAAGCTGCTGTACAGTACAAGGATCTCAGCTCTGTGCTCTGGAACAACCTAGAGGGGTGGGATGGAGGCTCAGGGAGAGGGGAGATGTGTATATGTACACATATAGCTGATTCACTTTACTGTGAAGCAGAAACCAATACAACATTGTAAAGCAATTATCTTCAATTTTTTTTAAAAAATGATAAAAAAAAAAGGAAAGCAGTAGGACCCACTTTGGACAGTAAAGAAAAAAATAGAAAAAGGAAAAATAAGAAGGAAATGTGGAGATCATTCTGGATTCTGGGGTGAGCCCTAAATCCAGTAGCAAGAGTCTTTTTAAGAAAAAGGCATTGACTTCCCCAGCAGTCAAGTGGTTAAGTCTTCACCTTCCAATGCAGAAAGTGTAGTTTTGATCCTTCACTGGGGAGCTAAAATTCCATATGCCTCATGGTCAAAAACCAAAAACATAAAATAGAAACAAGGTAACGAATCCAATACAGACTTTTAAAAAAATGGTCTACATTAAAAAAAAAAAAAAATTCTTTCAAACAAAGGAAAAAGGCAGAGGGCAATTTGACGGACAAGAGGAGAAGACATAAAAAAGAGGGGGAATCACTGTGGCTATCGAGACAGAGCCTGGAGTGATGTGGCCACAAGCCATGGAATGCTGACAGCCATCAGAAGCTGAAGGAGGCCGAGAATAGACTCTCTGTCAGGAACTGCACTGTGCCTCTCAGATTTGGAGGAAGATCCTTTCCTATTCCCCAAATGCAAGCAGAGCTCTTTTGACACCTTCATTGCATTCTAGTGAGATCCTAAGGAGGGGATCTGGCATCCTGACCCACAGAAACTGAGATGATAAATGTGCCAGGTTTGTGGCAATTTGTTATACTGCATGGTCCAGAAATGGTGAGGCATAGCTGGGGTGTGCTGACTGAGGAGTGTTTGCAATGAGGATGAAGTAGCAGATTTAAGGGGGTTCTGGAATTTAGGTGAAGGATTTTTAGACTGTCAGTACAATGACCAGCATTTGAGGGTCTTAGAGCTATAGAGTGATATATTAAACTTGAGACTTTACAAGACCACTCTAAGAGCTGGCTATAGCTACTATAACAAATTACCACAGAGAGTGGCTTCAAATAGCACAAATTTTTTTCTTATAATTCTGTGGTTTAGAAGTCGGCCATGGTTCGAACTGTGGTGCTAGAGAAGACTCCTGAGAGTTCCCTGAAAAGCAAGGAGATCAAACCAGTCTATCTTAAAGGAAATCAACCTTTAATGCTCTTTGGGAGGACTGATGCTGAAGCTCCAATACTTTGGCCACTAGATGCAAGGAGCTGACTCACTGGAAAAGACCATGATGCTGGGAAAGATTGGACGACAGAAGATGTGATGGTTGGATGGCATCAGGGATTCAATGGATATGAACATGAGCAAACTCTGGGAAATGGTGAGGGACTGGGAAGCTTGGAGTGCTGCAATCCATGGGGTTGTGAAGAGTCACACGCAACTTGGCAACTGAACAACAACATGGTTCACAGTGGACTCGAGGTCATAACAGAGCTACCTTCCTTTCTGGAGATTATAGGAGAGAATCTATTTCCTTTCCCTCTTGAGCTTCAGAGGCCACTTGTCTTCCTTGCCTACTAACCCCCATCCTTGGTCTGCAAAGCCAGACATGTGACATACCTCTTAACATTCTTCTGTAGTCACATCTGCCACTGCCTCCAAGTAGCAAAGGTTATCCAGTTTTAGAAACTCATGATTACATTGGTCCAAGGAATGATGCTGAAGCTGAAACTCCAGTACTTTGACCACCTCATGCGAAGAGTTGACTCATTGGAAAAGACTCTGATGCCAGGAGGGATTGGGGGAAGGAGGAGAAGGGGACGACAGAGGATGAGATGGCTGGATGGCATCACTGACTCAATGGGCGTGAGTCTGAGTGAACTCCAGGAGTTGGTGATGGACAGGAAGGCCTGGCGTGCTGCGATTCACAGGGTCGCAAAGAGTCGGACACGACTGAGTGAATGAACTGAACTGAACTGAACCAAGATAACACAACATAACCTCCCATCTCAAAAACCCTTAATTCAATTACATTGGCAAGGTCCCTTTGCTATATAAAATAATAGATTCAGAGGTTTCAAGGATCAGAATGTGGGCTTTTGGGAAGGTTGAGATTCTGTCAGTCCCAACCACACTGATGCCTTGATGGAATAGAGATAGACAGAAGTGAATGAAGATAGAGGGCTATTCCAGTGGTCTGAGCGAGATATCATGGGAGTTAAAATCAGGATAGTGGTAGTACAGATGGAGAAAGTGAAGTTGCTTAGTTGTGTCCAACTCTTTGTGACCCTGTGGACTGTAACCTACCAGGCTCCTCCATTCATGGGATTCTCCAGGCAAGAATACTGGAGTGGGTTGCCATTTCCTTCTCCAGGGGATATTCCTGACCCAGAGATCGAACCCGGGTCTCCTGCATTGCAGGCAGATGCTTTAACCTCTGAGCCACCAGGGAAGCCTCTACAAATGGAGAGACCTCATCAAATTTGTAAGCTATCTGCATTGTATCTGTACTTGATATGGCTGTAAGAGCAGAAAGAAAGAGGAATTAAGGTTAACTCTCAGGATTTTGGCTTCAGGATTTGTGTGAATGGTGGTGACATCTGCTGAGCTAGGAAATACAGGAGATAGAGATGGTTTCGGCTTAATCCTTTCTGTATCAGAGAGCTTCCTTTGACTCTTCCACATTCAGTCTCCTCTCTTCACCACTCTGCTCTCTGCCCCAGGAGGCTGATCTTTATGTCTTATTCAATAGATGACTTTGCCCTCTCACTTCCAGTTGGGTTCAATGAACAGGGCAGAGGAAATAGATCAAAGAGAGGAGAGTGAGTGTTCGATATTTATTTCACTGGGTCTGTTCCTACTGGGTGTTCTTGGGTTGACTTTGTCCCACCATCTATCAGACGTTCCTCTCCACATAGCTAGTTAGTTAGCACACACACAATCTCTTCCCCTCTCTCCCTTTCTTCCTCTCCCCCCACCCCCCATCCTTCTCGCCTTCTATCTCTCTGGGTTCTTGTTCCTTCTCTTGCCCAACAGATTCAGAATGCTAATAGCTTCCTGCCGTTACCAGGTCTATAGACCTAGTAGCAGGAAGGCATCAACCCATGTTGCTTTTTCTAAACCTTGTCCACAATTCTGCAAATAGCTTCTTTATTCAAATTTCTTCTGTTTCCTTCCAGAAGCCTGATGGATATATGTTAAATATGAGACATACTGATAACTGTGGAAATACAGATGCATGAGTTTGGAGCTCAGAAGCAAAGTCTGACTTGATAGTTATATAATGTGGTTGCTACTGGTGCAAAGACCCTAACTGGAACTTTGGTAACTGATTAGATTATTTAAGGAGGATGAACAGAGTTAGAAGAAAAACAAACAAACAAACAAACAAAAAACCTTGGGCGAAAACACAGAGGAGCTTTAATATTTAAAGGCTGGTGAAATAAAAGCAAAGGAAAGGACAAAGGGATTTGTACTACTCTGCTTGGCTTCCGTAACAGAATGCCATAGACCTGGTGGTTGAACCAACAGAAATTTGTTTTTCACAGTTATGAAAATTGGGAAATCCAAGATCAAGGCACAAGTGCAAGCAGTTTCTGGTGAGAGCTCTTTCTGGCTTCCAGATGGCATTTTCCTCATAGCACTCTCACATGGTATAGAAAGAAATAAAGAGATTTCTGGTGTCTCTTCTTAGAAAGGCACTAACACTACCATAAGGGCCCCACCCTTATGACTTCATCTAAACCTAATTACTGCAATACGGCCCATTTTCAAGGTACATCACCCTGGGGTTAGGGCTTCAATATGTGAATTTAGAGGAATACAATTTAGCCCAGAGCAGGATTAAAAATGGGAAAGTGGCTGACTGTGTCAACTGGTGCTGAGAAATAAGTTCCAGGGGACACTGGAAAGTAATCACTGGATCACAAAGCAGATTAGGCATTTGATATGTATGATTTTAATAACTTTATAAAGTAATTTACTTGGTGCTAATGGCATGTAAAGGATAACTAATGAAGTTTTCCACCCAGCTGCAGACTCAGGTCATAAATATATATCAGTTTAAATACAGCAGTACAATCAAGAATTAGTACAAAGCTCTATGAAGGTCTGAAAGAAAGAAAATAGCATCAGCTCCCAATTATTCAGGTATATTTAGATGTCAGATATTGTGCTAAGAGCAATATGTATATTATCTCATTCTAATCTTTGTAAGCATGCCACAAGGTAGGTATTACTATTATTTTCCTATTATTATATTTTAACAGGAAAAGAAATTGAGACATAAAGACAATAAATTATTTTCCATGACCTATGCCTGGTAAATAAAGAGGTGAGATTCAAGGCTACTTAATACCAAAACCCAAGACTCTTAACATGTATTTCAGGGCATGAAAGTGAAAGAACATGAAAGTAAAGTTGCTCAGTCGTGTCTGACTCTTTGCAACCCCATGGACTGTAGCCCACCAGGCTCCTCCCTCCATGGGATTCTCCAGGCAAGAGTACTGGAGTGGGTTGCCATTTCCTTCTTCAGGGGACCTTTCCTGACCCAGGGATCGAACTCGGGTCTCCCGCATTCCAGGCAGACGCTTTAACCTCTGAGCCACCAGGGAAGCCTTTTAGGGCATAAATTCAGTAAAACAACAGTGTTTTTCATCTTATTATGAATAAATAATACATAGTCTATGGATTCTACATCACTCTGGGAAGATTTCAAAATATATTTTTTGTAATGAAATAATTACAGATTTACAAAAAGCTGCAGAACCACAGAGAAAGCTGTCAGGTACCCTTTACTCAGTTTCCTCCAATGGGTACATTTTATATGACTATAGTGAGACATCAAAACCAGGCAGTTAATATTGATATGTATGTCTAGAAATTCTATGTTATTTTACGGCATCTGTAGATTCATGTAACCATCATGACAATCAAGATACAGAACTATTGGGACTTCTTAAAGGCAGGGGACTGCCACTAAGGCCTGCCATTGCAGGGGACATGGGTTCGATCTCTGGTCCGGGATGATTCCACATGCTGAGAAGCAACTAAGCTGGTGCACCTCAACTACTGAGCCCACGCCTCAGAGTCTGTGCTCTGCAACAAGAGAAGCCATCACAGTAAGAAGCCCACTCACCTCAACTACAGAGTAGTTCCCACTTGCTGCAACAAGAGAAAACCCATAAGTAGCAACAAAGACCCAACACAGCCAATAAATAAATACATAAAAATGGAAAAAAGTTGTTTAAAAAAGAGATACAGAACTATTGCCAGGAAAGTTTCACTCATGCTACCCCACTGGAGTCACATCCACACAGACAGGACTTAGAGACTAAACAACAACAAATAGATATAGATATCTCACAATGGACTTAGTCTGCATTTCCTTAGTAGCTAGTGATGTTAAATATCTTTTCACGTGTTTAGTTGCCATGATAACTATATATCTTTTTTGATGAAATGATTCTTCATATCTTTTCCTTATCTTCTAATTGAATATAGGGTGTTTTTTAAAAATTATTTTACTGTTTAGTTTTAAGAGTTCTTCATAGGTGACCTTAAGACTCTGCCTTCCGATGCAGGGGACATGGGTTCGATCCTTGTTTGGGGAACTAAGTTCCCACATGCCCTTGGGGCAACTAAGCCCACACACAGCAACTATAGAAAGCCTGAGTGCTGCAATGACTAACCATGCAGCAAAAAAAAGAAAGAATTCTTTACATATTTTAGATACAAATTCTTTGGTCAGATATGTGACTTATAAAATGTTTTCTCACAATCTGTAGCTTATCTTTCCATCCTTCTAACAGAGTCCTTAACAAAACAAAAATGTTTAATAAACTGCATAAATATGTAGTCTATATGTACAATTGATTTAAAACAATAACTAATTTAAAGTAATATGTACATGCCTTAAACACATACATATTAAACATAACATGTATATACTACTTTTTATCTATAAAACTGCAAAGATGTCAGTTTGGAAGTCTCCAAATGACACTGTCATCTGCATCAGAAATTCTGCTAGTGTTTACAAGTCAAGTCTTGGCAATAGCACATAAAACAGCAAATGTTATGGCTTATTCTATATTAGGCACTTTACAAAAATAGGCATCCAAAACACAGAGAAGCATGTGGGCAAGTTGCTACTAATCCATGTAAACTGTACAATAAGATGGCCTGTACTTTATAATATTTTCAAAATACTGTCATTCCAGATAGTAACTATTTCATAAACAGTTTGAGAGGGATTTTCAGAGTCTGAGATTAAGAAAATTAGAAGGTGGCATTCAGAAAAATAAAAGTTATAAAATATAATTTAATACAATTTCTTTAGTCATCAAAGGTTGTAGAAAATAGTGGTATTATTTTTCACAATTGATGAAATATATATATTACAAAAATCTAAACTTTCAAAGACTTGATTCTATAATGTGCAATGGAGAAATAGCCTTTGAAACAGTAACTCTCTGGGTGACTAGGTTTACTGAAGTAGTAAAATGAAAATGGACACACTTGTCCAGCTTTTAAAATTGGTTAGATTTTAATTTCCTTGACTGATTTAAATCTCTTTAGAAGCATTAACATAAAGCAAGAGGAAGAGTATTTCTCCTAAGTATTAGATTCATTGTTGGTGCTGTTTTTTTCCTAGATTTTTTAATGTGGACCATTTTTAAAAGTCTTTATTTGAATTTGTTGTAATATGACTTCTGTTTTCTGTTTTGGTTGTTTGGCTGTGGAGGCATATGGAATCTTAGCTCCCTGACCAGGGATTGAACCCAAATCCCTTGCACTGGAAGGTGAAGTCTTAAACTTCTGGACCGCCAGGGAAGTCCCTAGATTCAGTGTTAGTAATTCCATGTTTTAACCAATAGATGAACTGTATATTGTAATAACTATAAATGGTGTTGTTTTAATTACTGTCTGGCTAGAGAGCAGGTAATTTAAGTCTGCGAATGCCTAATCTCTTAATCTCTATTAGCTGAGGGGGGCAACAGTTTTCCTCAACATTTCTTTTTACATAATCACAAAGACTGATTCCAGAAACAACAAAACTTTCTAAACTTTAAGTCTGTCTCTCCAGTATAACTTCAATATTTTATTTGAAATATATTAAGATGCATCTAGAAAAGATGTCCAAACTTTTCATTTAATAATACATTCTATTCAGAGCATTTTTTGCTAGAATTTTTTTTTTTTTTTGGCAAGATGATTGCTTGAACCAGAGAAAAGAGGCCATTTTGAAATTAATGCATTTGTAGCATCGAAAACATTTCACAAAGCTTCTCTGTTTTTTTCTTCCCCATTCTATGAGCTGCCAGCTTTGGACAAAGAAACTTTCATGGTGGTGACTGACTTGCAGAAGCATCCAAAACCACCCTTCCCTTGAGGAAGAGGTTGACAACTAGATAAGGTGCTGGTGGACTGACCTGAACATCAGGGGCTGTCCAAGTGGGGCTCGGTATTTGTGCCATCCTTGCAATTAAGTTCCTAACAGATTCTTGAGGAAATTGGGGGTGGGGTGGGGGAAGGGCAAACTGGCTTGAAAATCAGAACATATTACAACAGAGGGCAAGAAGCATGGGAACAAAATGTATTCCATGTAACTCTTTCTAAAGTCAGCAAACCAAAGTGTCATGGAAAGGGGAGACCTGTGAATGACTAAACAATACCCTGGCAACCCAATGATATAGCTATTTACTTCGGTGAGTGGCAATGAACCCCAGAAATATGGTTTATAAATTATATATGTATAATAAAACATGTATCTCAAGAATGCCTGTTGAATTTCCCTCCCTCCTTTTCTCTCTTTTATGCTAGAAAAAGTGAAGCTAATGGCAGTTTGCCATGGTTATGTGATATCCTGGCAAGAAAACTCATTTTATATCACAAACATATGGTCTAGTAATGGTTTTATATTATACTCCTTTTGAGTTTTATTCCCATTTTTAGGAGACCTCTTCTAGACAACAGCAATATGTTTTCTTGTCGACCCATCACATCAACTATTAACACATGTCTTTGCTTTTAGAGTTTATAATGGCTAAAAAGGTAAAACTTAACCTTATGTTATGTGTGACCTAAATTTTGATTGTGCAGGAAAGCTGATCTCCAGTGCTCTTCTGTGTTACAGTTACTGGTTCTCTGTTTTCCTTTCAATTAAACAACTCTCTCCCTCTTTTCAATGGTTAATGTTCCTCAAGTTACAAAGGAATAAATTGAAATGTGTACAAAATATGGCAACCAGGACGGTAAAATGACTCTAGATTTAAGGGTTGCACAAGCCAAATCTGGTCCACAGATGTGTTTTGTTTGGCTTATAGAGTGTTTAAACATTAAAAAAAAATTAGTTGCCAACATTTAAAAATTGGAAGATTTTTTCAGTAGAAATCTGGCGCCTCAGTATTTTTTTTTTTAATCTCATCATCAGCCCTGGTCCACACGGTGACACACCAATGACCAGCAGATGCCAGGTAGCACCTGCCTCTTGTCTTGGGTCCCCCTCTCTGGTTCATCTCAGTCCCATTCAACAAGCTTTCACTTGTTTATACTCAATCTCTCATCCCTATTGATATCTGAGCTTAAGACTCCTTTTTACAGGGGGAATTTGGAAGAATTGGTTGCGTGTGGCTTTGAGAAATACATAATCAAGAAAGACAATTAGCTTTCCTCTGTCTTCAAATATATGAAGGATTTTCCTGAGAAGGGGGATGATTAGATGAATAAAGTACTGTTGCCTCCAGAGCCAGAAAAAAAAAAATCTAGAGGAAGGCAAATATGGCCATGATGTAGCAAAAACATCATGAGTTGACAATGACAATGACAATGAGTCTACCAGGAAAGGGAGGCATTGCCCTCGTGGGGGGAGAGACTCCAATTACTGAACGTATACAAGCAGGTGTGGGTGAAACAGGATGTCCAATGGACTCATCATTTGCTGAGTTGACCAGTGATCTCCATGGTTCCCTCCAGCTCCATGAATCTGTAAAATCCCTCTTGAGCCTCCCTCCCACCCCCACCCCACTCCTCTAGGTCACTACAGAGCACCAAGCTGAGTTCCCTGTGCTATAGGGCAGTTCCTCACTAGCTATTTATTTGCACATGGTAATGTATACATGTCACTGCTACTCTCTCAATTTGTCACACCCTCTCCTTCCCCCAATTTGTCCACAGAATTTGATTTTTAAAACCATCTTATTTGGAGCTGTGGGTTTCCCAGGTGGCTCAATGGTTAAGAATCCATCTGCCAATGCAGGAGATGTGGGTTTGATCCCTGGGTTGGGAAGATCCCCTGGAGAAGGAAATGATAACCCACTCCAATATTCTTGCTGGGGAAATCTCATGGACAGAGGAGCCTGGCAAGCTGCAGTCCCTGGGGTCACAGAAGAACTGGACACAGCTCAGTGACTCAACAACAATTTGAAGCAATAGGTTGAGCACCGTGCTAAGTGGAAAAGAAGTTTGAATCTGAAAACATGTGTAAGTAGAAGTCTTTGATGTATATTTGGATAAGGCTTAGGGAATGCCAGTGCTAACCTTCTGAATTAATCAGGGAAGTTTCCTGATTAGAACTGTTTCAGAGTGCTGCTCCCTAGTTGTAGGGCATTTGATTTCTTTCCTAACAACACATGGCAATCAGAGGTACAGTTTTTCTTCTGGGGAAAAACATTGATTATTCTTAAAAGGGAAACATCAGCACAGCTATCAAGAAGGGGTAAAACAGCACAATGGTTCTGAAAACCACTTGAAGTTTTTCTTTGCTGAAGGGATTAAAGAAAGAATACAGAATGCCCCTAAAGTCTTCACAAACCACAGAAAAAATGACAATAATTGCTTTGCATAGGAACAGTTACTGGGAAAGCATAAGACTGGGGTGAATATCAATAGATTTTAGCCTTTTTTCAGTTGAAGTCTTGCTTTTTACATCAGGAATTGGCAAATGAACAGCCTACAGGCCAAACCCATCTAATGCCCTGTCTTTGCAAATAAAGTTGTATTAGAACAAGCCACACCCATTTGTTTATGTATTGTCTGTGACAGCTTTTCTGTTAGAGAGACAGCTGGGTAGTTCTAAGTTCTAATACAAACAGTCTGGTATAGAAAGCCCAAAGTACTTACAATTTTGCCCTCAACAGGAAAAGTTTGCTGACCTCCTGACACAGACTAGCTAACTTATACTATATCAGTTTCTTGTCAGCAAAAAAAAAAAAAAGCCAAGCAAGATCTTGATGTTGCTATAAAAGAAAATACCATATTCTCCTGCTTTGGTGGTAAACAAAAGACAGGGTTTTTTTTTTCCAACTTCTGACTGCTGTCTCTGTTTTCACCTTGCACCCACTGAGACACAAAATTCCACATCATTTTTGTTTGTTTCTTTCTCACAAAGAATTCATCACACAGAAGTATCAGCAAGCAATGCCAACTTTCATTCAAGTGTTTGGGGGGGAAGGGGCTGGTGGAAAAGAGTAAACAATTTTAAAAATCCCTTTCAAAACTTTCTCTGGAGTTCTTTCTACCTGAAATTTGTTTAAAACTTAGTGAATGAAACTTCCTTACCTATTTTGATTATCTCCATGTTAAATGAAAGGGAGCAAAATCAAAAGGTTATTTATTTATTTATTACAATTGTTTTCATTTTAGCTTTTCATTTCTTTTTTAGAGTAGGAGAGGACCACTCCTTTGTGGTATGAAATCTATTTGTGATCTCTGGTTAAAATGTGGCAATCACTGATTACAGGACTAAACAAGCTCACCAATATGATATCTCCTCATTCTCTCAAGAATATATTTTGTACACATCCTAGAGAAGCATCAATAGTACTTGTGCTGCTGGGATTTACAACTGTTACCCGTGGAATCGCATTGTCATGATGAAAGAAAAATATATTATTACTAAATATAATTTGTAAATATACTGTACTGAGTGGCTTTTACTCTATATAACTGTACCAAGGACTTTTGCTATTGGCAATATGTCAAAGTAGATATTGTGAAAAAAACCCTGCTGCTCCAGCACTTGGAAATAATGGATAAGGTACAAACATCTCTCTAAATATAAAGCTGAGCTTAGGAGAGAAGGAAATCCATAAGGACCAAAAGCTGAGAGAGGAGCCCCACGAGTCTCCCTGTCTTATCTTTCTTCCCTGCCGCACAGTTTCCTGGATCCCTCCCAGGGAAAGGCAAATCTCCTCTCTATTATGCAGAGCCCTTCATCTCTGACCCAGTCCTTACCATCGTAATTTCATACAAAGTTTCCTCAGAAAGAAAAGTTAGCTCTTAATAAAAGCCTACCCTCTTGAGAAGGTCATTTTGTGACTTGTACCAGACTGACAACTTGTCATCTCACCAACACCCTCCCAGGCAGTGGTTTCAAAATATGTCTCAAAACAAATGCAGTGTTCACCACAAGAAGAAATCTGTTACATGGAGTATTCTCAGTTAATTACTCAAGTTGAAAAAGGGATCATGGGAATGGGCAGAGGGCAGTTTTTGGTGAGGGAAAGTGGATGTTACATGGTGCCTCAACCCCACAATTAGAGAGGGGACTGAGAGAGGCAGCAAGCAGAGGGCAGAATTGGTGAGTACACACCCTATGGTTCAGAAGCCCTCTGTGCGTCAGCTCCAAACCTTGCTCTACCACTTTCAGATACTCACTGGAAAATGCCAATGTATGGCAAAACCAATACAGTATTGTAAAGTAAAATAAAGTAAAATTTAAAAAAAAAAAAGAAAAGAAAATGCCAGAGGGATGTCTACCAATGAGCAGTGCAAGGCAGGAATCAGTCCATTTGAATGGAGAACAAAGGACTATGAAATGGAAGTTTTAAGGATCTATTATGAACACATGGCACTGTCAGTGTCAAGAGGGGCTTTACTGGAATCCAAGTGAGGCATGAAATATCTTAAGGTACCAATAGGGAACTGGGAAAACCAAGGGCTACATTAAAGTATTTAGTTTCTGATATTGATTTTACTTCATTCATCCTTCAGATCTTAGCTCAAATATCACTTCTTTAAGGAAGGGTTTCCTGACACCCTTGTTTCTGTCAGATCCTCTTGGGTTTCACTCTTGTGAGCTCTGAATTTGTTTCCTTAGTGTCACTTGCATCCATTACAGTTGGAAAATTAATTAATTGTGCAATTCATATTTAATACACATCTCCTCTCGAAATGCAAGTTGCATGAAGGGAGAAACCTTATCTGCCTTGTTCACTGCTTGATTTTCAGCGCCCAGCACTTATCAGGCATGGAGTTGGTTTTGCTATTAATAAATGAAAAAACTATAAAATTGCTGCAGTGATATGACTGCAATCATAATATTATTTTTGTTCACATTGCACCTTTGATTTTTTTTTCAAATTTCCATCTAGAAGGAACTTACCACAACATAGTAAAAGCCATATATGACAAACCCACAACCAACAACATTCTCAGTGGTGAAAGGCTGAAAACATTCCTTCTAAGATCAACAAGACAAGGATGTCCACTGTTACCACTTTTATTTAATATAGTTTTGGAAGTCCCAGCCATGGCAATCAGAGAAGAAAAAGAAATAAAAGAAATTCAAATTGGAAAAGAAGAAATACTGTCACTGTTTGCAGATGACATGACACTATACAAAGAAAATCCTAAAAATACTACCAGAAAACTATTAGAGCTCATCAATTAATCTGGTATAATTGCAGGATACAAAATTAATACAGAGAAATTTCTTGTATTCCTATACACTAACAATGAACTATCATGAAGAGAAATAAGGAAACAATTCCATTTACTATCACATCAAAACAATAAAACACCTAGGTAAAATCTACCTAAGGAAACAAAATATTTGTAGTCTGAAAACTGTAAAATGCTGATGAAAGAAATGGAAATGACACAAATAGGTGGAAAGATATACCATGTTCTCGGATTGGAAGAAACAATGGTCAAAATGACTATATTACTCAAAGCAATCTACAGATTCAGTGCAATTCCTATCAAAACTACCAACGGCTTTTTTCACAGAACTAAAAAAAACTAAAATAAAATAAATTTGCATGGAAACACAAAAGACTCCAAATAGCCACACAATCCTCAGAAAGAAAAATGGAGCTGGAGGGATCAGGCCCCCTAACTTCAGACTAAACTACAAAGCTACAGTAATAAAAACAGTACGGTCCTGGCACAAAAAAAGAAATATAGATCAATGGAACAGAATACAAAGCCTAGAAATAAACTCATGCACCTATGGTCAATTAACCTATGACAAAGGAGGGGAGAATATAAAATAGAGAAAAGCCAGTCTCCTCAATAAGTGGTGCTGGGAAAACTGGACAGCTACATGCAAAAGAATGAAATTAGAACATTCTCTAACACCATACACAAAAATAAACTCAAAATGGATTAAATACCTAAATCTAAAGCTGGACACTACATAACTCTTGGAGAAAAACATAGGCAGAACACTCTTTGACATAACTCACAGTGATGTCTTTTTGGAATCACCTCCAAGTATAACGAAAATAAAAACAAAAATATAAAAGTGGGACCTAACTAAACTTAAAAGCTTTTGCACAACAAAGGAAACCATAAATAAAATGAAAATACAGCCCACAGAATGGGAGAAAGTATTTTCAAACAAAGTGACTAACAGGGGATTAGTCTCCAAAATATACAAAGAGCTCATGCAGCTGTATGTCAAAAAAAAACAAACAACCCAATCAAAAAATGGGCAGAAGATCTAAATAGACATTTTCTCCAAAGAAGACATACAGATGGCCTAGAGACACATGAAAAGATGCTCATCAACACTAATTATTACAGAAATGCAGCTCAAAACTATAATGAGGTATCACTTCCCACCAGTCAGAGTGGCCATCATCAAAAAGTTACAAACAATAAATCCTGGAGAGGGTGTGGAGAAAAGCAAACCTTTGTACACTGTTGGTGGAAATGTAAATTGGTACAACCACTGTGGACAATAGTATGGAGGTTTCCTAAAAAAATAAAAATAGAATGACCATATGATCAAGCAATCCCAGTCCTGGGCATATATCTGGGGAAAACTATAATTCAAAAACATTTGCAATAGCCAAAACATAGAAGCAACTTAAAAATCAGATGACAGAGGAATTGATAATTCTGAAAGATATGGGAATACCAGACCACCTGACTTGCCTCTTGAGAAACCTTGATGCAGGTCAGGAAGAAACACTTAGAACTGACTGGTTCCAAATAGGGAAAGGAGTACGGCAAGGCTGTATATTGTCACCCTGCTTATTTAACTTCTATGCAGAGTACATCATGAGAAATGCTGGGCTGGAAGAAGCACAAGCTGGAATCAAGATTGCTGGGAGAAATATCAATAACCTCAGATATGCAGATGATACCACTCTTATGGCAGAAAGTAAAGAAGAACTAAAGAGCCTCTTGATGAAAGTGAAAGAGGAGAGTGAAAAAGTTGGCTTAAAGCTCAACATTCAGGAAACTAAGATCATGACATCTGGTCTCATCACTTCATGGGAAATAGATGGGAAAACAGTGGCAATAGTGGCTGACTAATTTGGGAGGCTCCAAAATCATTACAGATTTTGACTGCAGCCATGAACTTAAAAAACACTTATTCCTTGGAAGGAAAGTTATGACCAACCTAGACAGCATATTAAAAAGCAGAGACATTACTTTGTCAACAAAGGTCCATCTAGTCAAGGCTATGGTTTTACCAGTAGTCACGTATGGATGTAAGTGTTGGACTATAAAGAAAGCTGAGTCCTGAAGAATTGATGCTTTTGAACTGTGGTGTTGGAGAAGATTCTTGAGAGTCGCTTGAACTGAAAGTAGATCCAACCAGTCCATCCTAAAGGAGATCAGTCCTGGGTGTTCATTGGAAGGACTGATATTGAAGCTGAAACTCCAATACTTTGACCACCTGATGTGAAGAGCTGACTCATTTGAAAAGACCCTGATGCTGAGAAAGATTGAAGGCTTGAGGAGAAGGGGGTGACAGAGAATGAGATGGTTGGATGGCATCAATGGACATGCTGCTGCTGCTGCTGCTGCTAAGTCGCGTCAGTCGTGTCTGACTCATGAGTTTGGGTAAACTCCGGGCATTGGTGATGGACAGGGAGGCCTGGTGCCCTGTGGTTCACAGAGTCATAAAGAGTCAGACATGACTGAGCGACTGAACTGAACTGTGATACACACACACAATGTGATATTACTCATCCATGAAAAAGAATGGAAGAATGCCATTTTCAGTAACATGGGTAAATCTAGAAAGTATCATACTAAATGAAGTCAGACAGAGAAAGACAAGTACCATATGATATCACTCATATATGGAATCTAATTGCATCATTAAAATCTGATTGTATCATTAGAAAATGATGCAAATGACCTTATTTACAAAACAGAAACATACTTCCAGATATGAAAAACATATTTATGGTTTGAGGAAACAGGTAGAGAGAGTTAAATCCAGAATTTGTGATTAACATACACACACTATTATATATATATAAGATAGATAACCAGCAAGGACCCACTGTACAGCACAGGGAACTCTATTCAATATTCTGTGATAACCTATATAAGAAGAGAATTTGAAAAAGAATCGATATGTGTATAACTGAATCACTTCGCTGTATAGCTGAAACTAATGCATTATTAATCAACTATACTCTGATAAGTTTTTTTTTAAAAAGCTGCCATTCAGTAAGAAACACATTATACATGATACATACACACACGAAAATGATTTTAAGTTTTTGTAAGCAATACTGACAATCATTACATACAAGTCACTCTCAACTTTTCTAATCTTTTTCAGTTTTTTTAATTTAAATTTATTTATTTTAATTGGAGGCTAATTACTTTACAATAGTGTATTGGTTTTGCCATACATCAACATGAATCCGCCATGGGTGTACACGTGTTCCCAATCCTGAACCCCTCTCCCACCTCCCTCCCCATACAATCCCTCTGGTCATTAAAAAGAATACATTTGAATCAGTTCTAATGAGGTGGATGAAACTGGAGCAGATTATACAGAGTGAAGTAAGCCAGAAAGAAAAACACCAATACAGTATACTAACACATATATATGGAATTTAGAAAGATGGTAATGATGTATGCGAGACAGCAAAAGAGACACAGATATATAGAACAGTCTTTTTCAGTTTTTAAAGTGCTAGTCATGACCCTTTCAATTGATTTCATGACCTACTTATGAATTGTAACCTACAATTTGAAAACCCTGCCCCAGGGCACTTCATAATCACAAGATGCAAATGAATATTAAATGTGTTTAAACTTTCCCTTCATTCGTCGGTCTCTATATATCTCACAGAATGTAGTCAAAATATTCATTGTTGGTACAGTAGAATAGTTGTCCAGGTCTCCAAGACTAATTAGATGAACATTCAGTTGGTAATGCCCTCCTGTGGGTACTTTCAGGCAGAGGATGCTAATGGGAAGATGGCCCAGGAAGCCAAAGTCCACTGTGTCCTAAGGTGATAATTTACTTGTAGGAAGTGTAATTTACCTGACATTCTAACTGTACATTTACAATTAGATTTGGATTTCTTGCCCAGTTTTACTACATCAGACCAACATATGCTGTGTTTCAGATGGAAGTCCCAGGTTATTTTGCATCAGGGACCCCAGGGCTTTTGCCATTCCAAATTAAACTTGGTTGTGCACGTAAACCATGCAGATTAGGCTTTGGCCACATGCTCAGCACTGCCAGAAAGAAATCAGGTTACAAGTCTAGAAGTGAAAATGTATCAAGGGCTGCCTCCCCTTGCTGGAAAAGTTTTTATCAGGGGTTTTGAAAGTCTAACACTCAGTTCAAACTGGCACAACTAGATGCATGCGTCTTCTTGGCCACCAAAAAAAAACAGGCAGGGAGGCAGGGTATGCTTTACAATATTCACCCATGTCAGAAGAGTGACAGTAAACTTGGTAAATGGACTGGAAGTTTTGCGGATTTAGTATCTGGAAAATGTTTTCACATGTAGATGACTAGAGTTGAATTCTCCTATGGATGATGCTGCATTCGTGGGAGGAAGGCTCTTAGTCTTCCCTCTTGCCTGGGTGACTCACAGGACTCCTAAGATCTCTCTTATCCAGAAGTTATCCCAAGCCTGGGATTATCTGAGAGCACTCATGCTTTCAAAGCTACAAATTGGAGATGAGCACTGCGTAATAGGACAAGTTAATAGGGTAATAGAACATCGCTCCTCTACAGTGTCTCTCCTCTTCCTGGGGTGTCATACCTTAAATTTGTGAGAGCAGCATTTACATTGAAAAGTAAATCTGGTAAGTAAAATCTGTATAGCAAAGTACACAAACAAGTACAGCTTAATAAATTTTACAAAGTGAACTTACCCATTTAACTGGCCCTCAGAACAAGAAACAAAACATTTCTAGATAGATCAGAAGCACAGTCTGTGCCTCCTTCCAATCGTGGGCTGTTTCCCAAGGGTAACTAGTATCCCTCTATCTACTATGATAGATAACTTTTTCTCATTTTTGAATTTTATATAAATGGACTTCTGTAGAACATACTTCTTTAAATCTGGTTTCTTTCTGGCATTCTACTTTATGAGATTCATCCATGTGGCTGACTGGAGTGGTTTATTCATTCTTATAGTTGTATAGCGGTCTGCTGGATGACACAGAACACAATATATAACACAATATATATAAGACATAACATAATATATGATTTCTTAAGCATCTACCGTATAACACTGTATTATTTTCTCATACTGGTGAGCTTAAGACATGTCGCCAATCTTAAGTCTGAAGTCAAGCTCACCAGTATGAGTAAATACTTAATATAGTGGTATATGATGCTTAAGAAATCATAGTTAATATTTCACACATATTATTTCATTTATCACTTGAGAGTCTTTATATGATGATTATTTTTATTGCCATGTTGAAGATGAGAAACACAAGATCCAGAGAAGAAATGTGACTTTCTTGAGACCACATAAGCTTAAGACACGAGCATAAGACATAGTTTTTACTCGCAACAGGCTTCCCTGATAGCTCAGGTGGTAAAGAATCCACCTGCAATGCAGGAGACCCCAGTTCAATTCCTGGGTCAGGAAGATCCCCTGGAAAAGGGATAGGCTACCCACTCCAGTATCCTTGGGCTTCCCTTGTGGCTCAGCTGGTAAAGAACTTGCCTTCAATGCAGGAGACCTGGGTTCGATCCCTGGGTTGGGAAGATCCCCTGGAGAAGGGAAAAGCTATCCACTCCAGTATTCTGGCCTAGATAATTCCATAGACTATGCAGTCCATAGGGTCTCAAAGAGTTGAGCAGGACTGAATGACTTTCACTTTCATCTATGAGCAACAGCAATAATAATAGCTATTTCCCCACCACCAGACTTGTAAACACATGGCCTATTGTAATCCAGAGACTTTGGCTTAGCTTTCCTGTTGTTTGCAGAAGTCTGGGTAGTTCTTTCTCTATCCAACGGAGGTGGCTATTGGCTAAGGCTGAGGAGGTGGCAAGCAGTGCTTTACAATCTTTCAAAAAGCATATCAGGATGTTGCTGGTGAAGATGTGTTGTGGTTATTTCTATTTCAGGGTGCAAAGTCATAATATCACCTCACAATGTTACGAAAGAAATGTTTTAGCAGACACCAAGGAACTAGCAGGTGAAGACACAAACTTTTCTTTCTTCACCAGATTAAGAACAAGAAAGGAATGTTTGGGGCCATCAATCATGTTTTCTAAATGCTTTTATTATAGAGTCCATGTATGAATGTACTCATTTGTCAAAATTTCACCACATCTTCTGCAAAGAGGTGTCATGTTGCCTTAAGCACTGAACAGTAAAGTTGTTTACAGTCTGTCTTCCTGCCCAATTTATAGAAGCTAAAAAAGTCCTCTGTTTCAGAGGAATGAGCCCATGATTTTCAGGAGACATGGGGAAACCTTGAGGTTGGAAGATTTCTTTCTGCAATTAATATCAATCCAAAAGCTCGTCACTAGCCAGGGCTCTGTCTACACAACAGGAAAGTAAACATTTAGGCAGCAAATAAAATATCACAGAGACTTGTGGTTGCAAGTTAAAAGAGTACTGCTCATTCTCCCTCTGTTAACTGCTGGATTATTGGAGAAGGAGGTGACTTTCATGCTTTCTTGCTGGCTGTGTCTCACTCCTATTTGGGCTCACAAATAGGTTCTTACTGAACCATGTTCCGTGTTCTTACTTGTCTTTCAGTTTAACAAATAATTGTAGTGCCCCTCAAATAGCCTTCCAAATACAAGGCTATTTGGAAACCGTGGAAGACTGATTTCTAAGTTAATAAACCCAAAACACATTTGCCCAACATAGTTCCTTTAATTTTAAAAGGCTCATATAATTTAAGGGAATTTAAATCCATGTGTTTTTTATTCACTTGCACTGACATCATCAAAATAGCCTTTTGAACAGCTGGTTGAATCTTTTTTAATAAAGTTCTCTTATGACTTGTTTCTTTTTGAAACAGGATTTTTTTTCTTTTGCCAAAGGCAACTGAACCTAAATGCCAAAAGATCTGGATTTTGATCAAAATTCCAAACCTGTAAATTTTGAGGTTGAAATTTTTCAAAATGAGCTGCTGACTTCCCATTGAAATTAGTTGTAAAGAAGGAAAAAGTGCCATCTGAATGAACTTAGTGGTCAAAACTGGTGTCAGAAGACTCAAGAAATGTCTGTATTTGCTGCTTAATTTTGTTCCAGATCTGAAATGTATCAGAATAAATGTGTATTGGATTATTACAGAAATGTGATCCACTGCCAAGTAGTTAACTTTTCCACCATCTCTGGTTATCATGAGTAAACCACAAGGCCGTGCTCTCCAGAGGTTAGAAACCCAGCACACTGCGGCTGTCTGAGATTTGTGAAATGTGATTGTTTTAACAGAGTCATTTTGGATAAAAATGCTTTGCTAAACAGTGTGTGTGTGTGTATGTGTGTGTGTATAGGGAAAATATGCATAAAAGGAAATACACACACACACACACACACACATAGGATATATGCATATAGTCAGACATGACTTAATGACTAAACAACAAAAATTTTATATATATACATACACATATATAGCCATATATACATATGTGTGTGTATGTATGCATGTCTGTGTGCTAAGTCGCTTCAGTTGTGTCTGACTCTTTGTGACCCTACAGGTTGTAGCCCACCTGACTTCTCTGTCCATGGGATTCTCCAGGCAAGAATACCAGAGTGGGTTGCCATGCCCTCCTCCAGGGGAATCTTCCCGCCCCAGGGATTGAACCCACCTCTCTTATGTCTCCTGATCTGGTAGGCAGGTTCTTTACCACCAGTGCCACCTGGGAAGCCCATGTGTATCTCCCTAGAGATTTTTCTTCTTTAATAGGAATATTCTCCTCTTAAGGGTATGCTTAATGATTTAGTGAGTGAAATTAAAATCCAAGCACAAAATATATAAAGGATTTCAGTTTTAAAGTATATCCATATGCTGTAGTTGAAAAAAAACTCTATAGAGCTTTTTGGTATTAACAATTCGAGACTGTTTTTCTCCTTGTCAAACTGTATACAGTTAAGCAGTAATCAGAGAGATGTATGGCTGGGAGAAGTTGAATTTTACAGGACTCTGTGAAGCACACAGGCACTGCAATCTCCTCCAGCCCTCCAGCAGAACTGCAAAAACCAATGCTCCGTTTGAGAAACAAATTTGTCTGCCATCTGAGAACTCCTCAAAGGATAATTCCCCATGAATAGGAAAATTAAAAGAGAGAAAGAGAGAAGAAGAAAAAAGGGATGAGTCCTCTGACTCTATTTTACAACTGAGAGTTTTAAAGGGAGAGATTTACATATACATGCTTACATGAAAGTGCATAAATATTAATAGATCCAGACTTCCGATAAAAATAGAAATCAGAATTTTTAATTATTGTATTATTGTTTACAGATTTAATTGTATCCTTCTCTTTAAGGTAGCGGCTTCCCAGGTAGCTCAGATGGTAAAGACTCTACCTGCAATGTGGGAGAACCAGGTTCAGTCCCTGGGTTGGGAAGTTTCCCTGGAGAATGGAATGGTAACCCACTCCAGTGTTCTTGCCTGGGAAATCCCATGGCAAGAGAAGCGGGCTACAGTCCATGGGTTAACAAAGAGTCAAACACAACTGAACAATTAACAATGTTCTCCCTAACAATTAATTAGTGAGAGAGAGAGAGGTTCTCTTTAAGGATAACTCCATAGTTTCCTGTAGAGTAGAATTTGTTTGCTGTCAAAAACTTCAGAATCTTCAAAGCCATTTTCCAAAATCCAGTTTGTATGATGTTAAAAGAACATTCATGTGTTTACAAAAGTGTCTTTTTAAGAAACTTTAATAAACAAAAAAATATATTTACAAATTAGATGACGATTCCTAGGTATTTATTCTGGTCTAAGCTTGGCCACATATGCAACAAGGAAGAGAATGTTGTCCCCAACTGATAAATACAGAGATTTTGGCACTAGAGGTATAGCAGCATGAATGAATTTTGTTATGAATATACAGTCCCAGAATTTTAGTGGATTCATGGCAGAGTCAATTTAAATATGAACTTCCAAGTACATTGAGTGACTGGATACAGGTGGGAGCAAAGTATAAGAAACAAGGCAGGAGAAAAATCTAAAGGAGATGCCACTCATTGAAGAGCTGCCAGTACAAGTAGGGTTTGCTTTAAAGACATCTGATCTACAGCTTTAAAATAACTCTTTGATTGTGTAACTTGAAGTACATCACTATTTTGCATTATTAGGCAATAGAAGCTTTCAGATGTGCTTTACATATTGACTTTTCAGCCTAACCCACAGAATGCTGTTTTTACACTGGCAGTAAAATCGTTAGATTTTATGATTTAGCTATGTGACCTTGGCAAGTCACAAACTTTGCATACTGCAATTTCCTCATTTATAAAATAGGTGGTGATATGTAGTCATATTTTACAAGAACAAGTGTACTGAAATATGTTAAAGGGTTTTGACATCCTTATAAGCTACAAAAGTACCACTGTGTTCCATTGTAATTATGTGTCCAAGTATTGTGTCTCTTCCTCTTCATCTCTAGCTCTTCCCCCTCTTCCTTTCTCTTTCCCTTTCCCTCCCTCCCATATATTCTCTCCTTACAGAATCATAGTTGCCATAACTGGAAGAAGTCATAGAAATCATGAAATTATATCAAAAGAATAAAGTTTCCAAAAAGATCATTTATCTGAGGTCACAAACCTACAGCTAATTGTTACTGAAGTGAAAGTTGCTGTCGTGTCTGACGTTTTATGACCCCATGGACTATACAGTCCATGGAATTCTCTAGGCCAGAATACTGGAGGGGGTAGCCTTTCCCTTCTCCAGGAGATCTTCCCAACTACTTAATTGTTAATTAATTAATAATTAATTAAAAATTAATTATGATTACTAATTAGTCATAGTGATAATTATGCCAAAAGTCATAATAACTAATGCCAAAAGTAGATCTAAGCCCCCAAGTCATTGCATCTCCTTATGTGAACCTCTTGGAAGACATTCTAACAGAGTCATTAAGATTGAGTAACAGATGAATTGGGGTTCAGTTTCCAGCACTGATCATCTCTCTGCATCTGTAAAACAGGATCAAAAACAATATCTACCTTCTGGCATTACTGTGCGAGATTAAGCACTTAGCAGAATGCCTGGAACTTGTTAGCACTGAATGATCATTATCAATTTGCATCATTTTCTCACTGCATTTCACTGTTTCTCTCAAGATAGTGTAAGCTTCATCTACCTCCACTTTTCTGAGATGGACCCCAGCGTCATGAGTTTCCTCCTCAGTGGCCCAGGCTGTTCTATTATAGTCTTAATGGCTAATTTGAATGCTTGTGACACAATACTTTGAAACAGGCAGTAACAGAAACACCTTATTACAAATGAGGAACCTGAGGTACAGAGAAATGACCTGTTCAAGAGCACAAGACTACTAAGTCACTCATAGTTTATCTCTGTGCTGTGCTGCACCCAAGGCAATAGATAGATCACTCAGCCCCCCCAAGTCCACATAGGCAGGGATGGAAAGTCAAGAAATGCATCCATTTTCTGTTAACATCTATTAGAGAACTGCCCTCGGGGGAATTATATGCATATAATCCCAGGCTGCAAAGGCCACGCACACCACAACTGTAATGGGCTGCCCAAAAAGTTTGTTTGGGCTCTCTGTAACATCATATGGAAGGGACTTTCTGGCCAACCCAATATCATGGCAGAATCATGGTTGGCCAGGAGACCTCAGCCAAATCTCCCAGGAGTGAAAACAAGCCCCCAAGGATGCTTGTCTAAGCCCAAGTGACTCAGGACACACTCTGCTAGGGGGGAGGGAATCTGCAATCCTGCATCTGAGCTGCTGCACCTCAGGGTTAACATGGTTAATTTCTAGGAAAAAAAAAAAACAAAACCCTGCCCACTGACACTATCATTCTTAGAAGCTGTATTCATTCCTGGGAGCATTAGATTCATGAGCAGGTTGGTGCTAAAAAGCTCATTTAAAAACAGAGATGGATGTTTAATTATTGTTTGATTTGGGGTTATAGCCTTTCATTTTTCAAACATCTTAAGAGCAGAGAATGAAAATTGTTACCTAAGAAACTATTGAAATTCTCTTAACTCTTCTGGGTATGTATTATGTATTCCATGAGTTCTCTGCCAGGGATATAAGTCAGAAACTCTCCTGCTGGTTTTGATTACAGCTGCAAAGTCACAGATTTGAACAGCTCTAGACAATCATTCTTCTGAACCTACACATAAATATAAAACATTTTCTTTATCCTTATCACATAAACCTTCAACAAGATTCGCTTCAAAGTAAATTCCCGTTTTCCTCCATTTCCTTTTTCTCATTTATCATTTTAACAATTAGCAAAACACATTTTTTGAAGCAACAAAGCTACCCCATTTGCATATTTAAAGGTCATTGTACAGGTTTAAGCTATTTAATATCAAAGTGATGATAATTTAACAATCGCTTCCTCTGGATTCAGATAAAATGCAAAATTACCTCTGGCTTTTTAATTCTGCACATTTCCAGACACATGATAAACATATGAGATGAAGATAATGGCAGGAGCCATATAATGAACCAACAGTTAAGCTACGGGAAACTTTCTTTATAGTCAGCTTCAGGTCTTTGCATTGTTACTTTATTATTTAAAATGAAGCTGTCCCATTTCAGTAAGCGGTATCAAGAACATAATTTGCTCAGGCACCTCTTTATTTGAGGCGCTGTCAGAACTGGCAATGAGAAATGACACAATCCCTCAGTTGTTAGTGACAGGCGCCACTATATTAGTCCAGCACTTGTGTATTTCTCTGCTGTTTTTGAAAAATTGCATTCCCTTTGTGTAAGCAGAACAAAAAGAAATAGAAATCAGTTCCATGTGAATTCTGTGGTCCTCTATATTAAACTGTAATTGTTTCCTGGTAAAAAACCAAGCCTGCAGGATTTCCTGAAAAATAATTTACAAGGATGGGTACTGGGTCCAGCTTGCTTTTTTTTTTTTTTTCCCTTGTGCTTCTGTGATTGATGACACTGCAAGGAGCTGGTAGATTTGCTGCTGCTGTTTCATCTCCAGGACGTTCTTTTGCCTTAAACAAACTGCAATCTTCCCCCCAAAATATTTTTACGTGGCATTCACTTTTCCTAGCTTCTTGGTTGGTAACTGATTTTCAATTTAGGCACTGTTCTGAGGGACCCAGTTAATGGCCTCAGTTGCATCAACAGAACTAGGAAGACAGCTTGAATGAATTATTTAAGGTAATGGCTAGGCAGAAATTTGTAATTTGATCTAGTTAGCTCAATATGAGCTATGACCTTTAGAGAGGTAATACGTTGAGCATGCTGGCTTAGGGGTCCTGCACACCTGAGTTCAGACCCTTCCTCCCCCCACTGAATAACTAGCACATGCCATTTCAAGCTTTACGAGCTATAATTTCCTCTTATGCAAAACTGTGGAATGATGAAACCTATTTTTTCAGAAGAGGAAGCAACAAGTTACTTGTGAGGACCCAGTGAGTTAAAGGTTAGAAAACTCTCTGAAAATCATAGCTGGTTTTACTAATAACAAAGCCCAAAAGATGGCAAATCTGTCTTGGATCCATATCTGTGGATCCTTGTGTGGTTTTAATAGCAAGCACTATGAAATAAAAGAGAAAAGTTAACTGTCCTTCAGCCTTACTTACTCTGCACCAGGCGTAATGCCAGGCACATGGCACACATCCTCATTTAGTCTTGGAAAGGATGTATCATTTTTCTCTTTACAATACTAATTATAGCTAATAATTACTGGCTGTACAATATATACCATATATTATGCTGAGTCATTTATGCACATTATTTCATGTAACTCTTAAAATAATCCTGTAAAGAAAGTGCAGTTGCTAATGCTGCCACGGAAATGGAGACTTAGAGAAATTACGTTGGCCAAAATCACAAAGCTGGTTGATGGGACTCATTAAACCACATCCAACCCAAAACATCAATTCCAGCTTTTCTTTTTATGTTTTGGTTTTTAGTTTCTTTTTATTTAAAAATTATTTTTTTGGAGTATAATTGGTTTACAATGCTGTGTTAGTTTCTGCTGTATAAAAAGTGAATCAGCTATATGTATAAATATATCACCTCCCTCTTAGATCTCCCTTCCACCCACCCATCTCCATCCCACTCATCTAGGTCATCACAGAGCACCAAACTGGGCTGCCTGTGCTATACAGCTGGTTACCACTAGCTATATACATAGAGAACAGTATGGAGGTTCCTTAGAAAACTAAAAACAGAACTATCATATGACCCAGGAGAAGGGGGTGGCAGAGAACAAGATGGTTAGATGTCATCACTGACTCAATGGACGTGAATTTGAGCAAACTCCAACAGATAGTGGAGAACAGAGGAGCCTGGCATGCTGCCATCCACAGGGTCATAAATGCTGTCCCACAGGGTCACAAAGAGTCAGATATGACTTAGCAACTGAATAGCAATAACCAATGACCCAGCAATCCCAATACTGGGCATATACCCTGAGAAAATCATAATTCAAAAGGATACCTATATCCCAATGTTCTTTGCAGCACAATTTACAATAGCCAGGCCATGGAAGCAACTTAAATGTCCAGCAACAAATGAATAGATAAGGAAGATGTGGTACTTATATACAATGGAATATTACTGAGCCATAAAAAAACTGAAATCAGGTCATTTGTAGAGATATGGATGGACCTAGAGTCTGTTATGCAGAATGCAGTCAGAAAGAGAAAAACAAATAAATGTATGTGGAATCTAGAAAAATAGTACAGATGAACCTGTCTGCAGGGCAGGAATAGAGATGCAGATGTGGAGAATGGACATCCAGACACAGAGGGAAGGGGAGGGTGGACGAACTGTGAGATTAGGATGGACATATATACGCTACCAGCTCTTCTCATTTGGTTTCCAACTTTTTGATCATGTCCAGCCTTGGGTATATTTTCACCTGACTTTATTCATAAAAATGAGCAGTGGGGTGGGGTGGGGGGAATAGGAGTACACAGTGTGATTTGCTCTGAGATCTTCAAATGTGCCTTCACTCCTCCCATCTCCCCTAGCCCTGAATAAACTCTTTAAGATCAAGCAAAAGCCCTGAAGCCTAGAAGTTTCCTCTCTCACATCCCTTGGTACGATTCTAGGTAAGGTTGGCAGCGCTAAAGAAACAAAGATCCAGACATATTATGTCATACAGAATGAAGCGAGAATAATCACATAAGCTTTCTAACAAACACTATTTGTGATATCTTGACTGTATTTCCAGCATGGATCACCATATGGTCATTTATTATTGGAAACTATGGCTTCATGCTTTAGAAGGCAATACCAATTAAATTTTCCTGCCTGGAGAATCCCATGGACCAAGGAGCCTGGAGGGACTGTGGTCCATGGGGTCGCAAAGAGTCAGACAAGACTGAAGCAACTTAGCATGCACGTATGCACCAATTTAGTTCCACAAATACCCTTTCCATTCATCCTAATATTTGCGTCATAGGAACAAGGAGGTGTTACATCTCAAGGAGAAAATTCATGTTCCTTCAAACCTGCTCTGTTGAGGCAGATGGATCAAGGACACGTATGAATGGCAAACTCTCTCTTATCTTAGAAGATACTGGAGAAGCAAAACAAAGCACCAGACAAGAAACTGAGAGCCTCAAAGGCCTGCCAACAATCAGACCAGGTGAAGATTCATACCTAGAAGTTTAATTATTAGAGGTGTTCTGTGCTGCTGCTGCTGCTGCTGCTGCTGCTGCTGCTGCTAAGTCACTTCAGTCGTGTTCGACTCTGTGCGACCCCATAGACAGCAGCCCTCCAGGCTCCGCTGTCCCTGGGATTCTCCAGGCAAGAACACTGGAGTGGGTTGCCATTTCCTTCTCCAATGCATGAAAGTGAAAAGTGAAAGTGAAGTCACTGAGTCGTGTCCAACTCTCAGCAATCCCATGGACTGCAGCCTACCAGGCTCCTCCATCCATGGGATTTTCCAGGCAAGAGTACTGGAGTGGGGTGCCATTGCCTTCTCCGGAGGTGTTCTGTAGTCATGCACTTATGCTACTGCTATATCTAGGGAAGCTTTTTCACCTCCACATGTTAGATGACTTCTTAATGAACATGAAGCATTGTGATTTGCCATGTGTTCAGTGTGGTAGAGAGGAAAGGAAGAAACAGGAGGAAATTTCTGTTCCAATGAGGCAATTACGTGTGTTAGCTCTTAAATCTTGTCCTGAGGATGAAATTATATCATCATCTGCTGCTGCTGCTGCTATGTCGCCTCAGTCGTGTCCGACTCTGTGCGACCCCATAGACGGCAGCCCACCAGGCTCCCCCGTCCCTGGGACTCTCCAGGCAAGAACACTGGAGTGGGCTGCCATTTTCTTCTCCATCTATTCTAACACAAAACATGTGTCAGACCCAAAACAGGACTGCGTCTGGCACACAGTAAGCAGTCAAGAGGTGGGGGCTATTGGTGTTGTCATTATTTTCATCACACCCTAGACTTTTCTTTCCAGAAATTCTTCATCAACTCAGGCCATGTCCTACCCATTCACCTAGCATTTTTGAGACAGAGAAGACAAAAAAGGAGGAATTCAAGGAGCACTACTTAGCAATAGGGGAATAGAGATGGTTGTTCCAAGACCTCATGAATCTCTGTCTCTCTGACCTGGAGTATTTGCAGGAGAGTTTATGAGCTCAGGTAGAATCTTTTACCTCAGTGTGCTTATCCATAAAATGAGAGGATGGTAATATGCATGCATGGGCCTCCTCTATGGAAGATGCAATGCTTGACAAGCTATAGGATAATTTGACACCAATGTATAGCCAAGGAGCAAAAGACCCAGATTTCTGCTGAGTCCCTGGTCATCTGTGGGAGGTATCATGTGTACGTATGAGATCTCACTCATTACACTTCCTTCTTTGCCAGAAACAGAAGCAAAACTTGCCCTAAACATAACTTTTTGCACAGGGTATTGACCATTCTGCTGTGAATAAGGAAGTTTTGAAGTCTTGTGAGGGCCAAGTAACTTGTGTATGTGCATATTAACTTCCCAATATGAGGATATTCAAAGCTCAATGTAGGCTTCTCTCTTGGGCTTTCTCTCTTTCTTTCTGTGTATCTATCTACATATAGATATATACATATGTATATACACATGCACACATTATATTGGGTTGACCAAAAAGCTCATTCAGGTTTTTCTGTAAGAGATTATGAAAAACCCAAATGAACTTTTTGGCCAAACCTATATACATATATATATATATATATATATATATATATATATAATATACATATATATAATATACATATAATAAATATATAGAAACATATGTCTCATTATATATATATACACACACATACATATACAGAGACATACACAATTTTGTGCTTAAAATATTTTTGTTCGTGATGCACCCTTACTGTTGACTTGTATGCATCTTCTTTTATTAGTGTTAGTAATATATTAAGGTACCAAAAAAAAAAAACCCATCATAGAAACTAGAACATTGGCAATGATTTATATATACTTCCTCGGTTTTATCTCATCCCCTCTATTTTCCCCTGAAGATAATCATTTCCTAATTTATGGGTCCGTAAGTTTGTTTTTCAGTTATATCATTTTACCATGTCCGAAAATTATACTCTCATTTTAGTTGTTTTTACAAGTACTATATATGACATCCTGGGACTAACTGGTTTTATGTAAAAGCACTGGTAAGATGAAAGAATTTTGTGTTATGTAGCTACATTTCATTCTGTCTGATGCCTCTGTTTCATTCCATTGCATAGTACACCATGCTTGATTGATCCGTCTTTCTGTCAATGGGCATTCAGATTATTTCCACATTTTGCAGTCTTCGTGGCCTAAAACCTGTATGCTTATTAGCCAATAATGATTCAATGAACACTTGGTGCTTTTCTTTAAACTCTTTGATCATTCAGACATATAGTCATGAAACCAAGCAAACAAGGAGTGAGGTTGAATGCATTTTAGGAAGGACTGCTGTTTGCTTACTAACTCCAGTGGATGCATTGCTATAAAGACTTCATTTATCATCCCTTGAACTAGTCATTTTCAATTAATAATAATAGCTTTGCTACCTTAAGCAAACCGTCCTTCAGTTTCTTCCTCTGTGAAAGCAGTCAGGCTGATCTTAAAAATCGGGAACATTCCTCTCCTTACTAAGATTCTACAGCCTGAAAGACAGAGAGGGATCCACTAGTAACAGGAAAACCTAATGTTTATTAGGCAACTATGAAGTACATAACACTCTATATTCCACACATTGTGTTTATCTAATGTTCACAACAACCTCATGAGGTAATTACCATTATTAGTCCCATTTTGGAGATAAAGAAACTGAGGCACAGCTAAATAAAAAATTATAATAACCCACACAAATCTGTGGTTTTGTAAAGCTAGCCTAGTGCCATGGAATGAAGATGGAAATCCATGCAATCTCAACCAAAAACCCACTCTCTTGGCCAAATACTCTGGATCTCTGACCTCCTCAAAGCCAGCTTCCAATTTCCCTAAAGTTCTAAGCATAATTATTGTTAGATTCAATCGCATGACTTTCCTCTATAGCTCGAAGACCTTCATCCCACAATCCAAAGAAAGAAACTGAGATCCTTCTTGGCATAGAGGTTTTTTTAATCAGTATCTAATTTAAAAAAAATCACATATGCAATTTTTGATTTGTTATCCTGATCATTCACAAGTGAACACAGCAGAATGAAAGTTGCTAAGACTGCAGATAGGACAATGAATTCTGATGAGGAACTTTTGTGTCACCAGTCATCTAAATTGTCATATGATATATTGTTATTACATTTTATATACTTATTTCTTAGACATGTGCCCACAATGACTGTGAAGTGAAAGTGGAAGTGTTAATCGCTCAGTCACGTCCGACTCTTTGCAACCCCATGGACTTTAACCTCTGTCCATGGAATTCTCTAGCCAGAACACTGGAGTGGGTAGCTGTTCCCTTCTCCAGGGGATCTTCCTGACCCAGGGATCGAACCCAGGTCTCCCACATTGCAGGCAGGTTCTTTACCATCTGAGCCATCAGGGAAGCCCAACATGGCTGTATCCCCAAGGAAAAACTAATTTGAAATGTAGAAATTAGTGCAATTCTTGAATATTTTTGCCTACATGCAAAGTTGCAGTGTTTTCAGGTTATTAAATATTATCAGTATATGAAAGCTTCAGCTCATTAGGAAGCTGAAAGAATACAGTGTTGCCAACTTATAATCAGTCAGTCAGTGAACATTCATCTTGTGTTGTGTGCAGAATACTCAATTAGGCTGTTGGGGCATGATAAAAGGAGAAGACTCTTTCTGCATCAGATGGTTTTATAATTTAATTGAGGAAATTATCTAAACTTAAGAGCAGCTTATTAAATATCAAATACAAATTTAAATGGTAAGAAATGAATTGGTGTATACTGAGGGAACACAGAGGAGGTTTAACAGATTAATCAGAGACACTCTCTAAAGCAAATTCCATCAGCACTAAAAGTCCTAACTTTGAATACCCACTATATGCAAGCCCTCATGCTCTGTGCAGCACAGGCTATGTCTTATTTGATCCTCACAGCTATCTTTAAATGAAGCATTATGTTTGCTCCCATTTATACATGAGGAAACCAAGTACTAGAAAGCCAAGACAATATACCTGAAGTTCCTAGCTAATGACAGACTGGGTCATGATTTAAGCTGAAAGCAGTCTGACACAAAAAAGCCGATGTGCTAGTCATTCTGTATACAGCCTTTAAAGGAGCCGTGTTAATAGTGCCCATTGGCAGAAATGTGGATGAACCTAGAGACTGTCATACACAATGAAGTAAGTCAGAAAGAGAAAATCAAGTATTGTAGAACATTGTTCATATGTAGAATCTAGAAAAATGGTACAGATGCACTTACGTGTAAAGCAGAAATAGAGACATGAATGTAGATAACAAACTTACCAGGGGTAAGGAGGGGAATGAATTGGGAAACTGGATAGATACACACACATCAATATATATATAAAATAGATAACTAATGAGACTCTACTGTATATAACAGGGAACTCTACTCAATGCTCCGTGGTGACCTAAATGGGAAGAAAATCTGAAAATCAGTGGAGATATATATAGCTTATTCACTTTGCTGTACAGCAGAAGCTAACACAGCACTGTAATGCAGCCATATTACAATAAAAAATTGAAAAAAAAAAAAGAAGCTGCATTAAGATGGATGTTGGCTCTGGAGGGATGGATGAAGAAGGCTGAGCACATTCCTGGATAAGGGACCACAGATGTGAAGGTGAATAATCATGTGGAAGACTGAAGGCAGAGCAAACTTTTATTTTAAAAAGTATTTTATTTGAACTAATTTTAAACTTCAAGGCAGTAAAAATAGTTCTTTTATGTCCCTTAACACCCCTTCTCCAATATTAACATCTTACAAAACCACATGGCAACAATCAAGAACAAGAAGTTAACCCTGTAGCACAGGGTTACTGACTAAACTGGGGATGTCATCCGAAATTCCCACTTTCCTACCAGTGTGCTTTTCCCTGGGATCCTATCCAGGACCCCACATGGCGGTTAGCTGCCATTTCTTCTCTGGTACATCAGAGTTCTTCAGTCTTGCATGGTCTTTATGATGCTGACACTTTCGAAAATGACTCATCAGTTACTTTGTAGAACATCTCCCAATTTTAATTTGTTCAATATTTTCCCACAGTGAGAATGAGGTCAGGCCTTTTTGGCTAGAATGTCACAACAGTAATGTTTGTGTCCTTTCAGTGTACTGTATCTTGGGCTTCATGCTATCAGTGCATCTTAGCAACTTGGCAGAAGATTCCTTGAGTTCATGCAAATTCTGTTCTCAAATAATTTCCTCCTAACTTTAGTATTTTTGGTGGATCAACACTTAGTGGTAGTATAGTATTTGTCTAATGGTGATCTTCTCTCTCTCTCTTTTCTTCTACATTTTTCAATTCTACTATCATTCAATTTCTATTATGAAATTCTACTGAGGAACAGCTGTTTCTTCTCCTGAACTATTTATTTATTTGCTTATTTGATTATATATATAAGTGTGGATCATGGATGTTTACTTTAGTCTGTGGTTAAACCCAATATGATTATTATTTATTCTTTAGCTAAAATCTTCCACCTTTGGCCACTGGGAGTTGAGCTTCTTTTGGTTGGATCCTGTATTCTTGGGACAAGCCTCACTTTTAAAAGCATTTCCTTGCTTTCTGGCACCAGGATCATCTTGAACTTTTCTTGCCTTAGCCCTGAAATCAAACACTTCTCCAGGAACATCTGGTTCCTCTTACTGAAGAATCATGAGTAGGGACCAAGATTTGGGTGCTAGGTACAGCCAGATCAGATTGTTACTGCCTTACTCAGAGTTTTCCTTTCACTAAAGAGAACTAATCTTGGAGAGAAAGAAGTGGAGAGAGTCAATGGGTAGGACTTTATAGTACTTTATACACCAACCTAAGGAACTGGGATCTGATATTACGAACATTACAGGGAAATTCTGTAGAGCTAAGCAGGAACTGATTTGTTGGAATTGTGTCTTATTTATGGAATTGTGTTCGAAGAAGATGATTTTTATACTGGGGTACAGGATCTAACTGGTAAAAGGGCAAAACCCTGAATAAATAAAAACAGCTGAAGTTATCTAGGTATGGGATGGGAAAGGCCCAATCTTAGGATAAAAGTGTAGGAGGAAGAAATAAACAGAAGAAGCAAAAACATTCGAGAAAAGTAACCAGCTAGAGACAGTAATGGTTACAACAGAGGATTAGGGGAAGTGCAAAATTAATGTTTGTTATATTTTACAGCTGAATATATGAAGGTGTCACTGGTGATACTGGCAATGATTGACTCTGTGTTAAGAAAGCATAGACTTCAGTTGTGACATATTTAGTTTAAGAATTACTGAGACATGTTAATAGAAATAACCCCAGTAGAGAAGGGGAGGTATCAGACTAAAAACAGACACTATATTTTTGAATCCCTAATACCAAGCTCTGTACTTCACTTTCAGTAGGATCCTGAATAATAATAGCCCACATTTTAAAATGCTTACCCTGCGTCTGGCCTATGTCAAGTACTTTTATATATATGACATTATTTAATCCTCATAATGTTCCTATTGATATCATTTGCATATTTTTGACAGAGAAACTGAGATTTTTTAAGAGGTTAAATGGCTTGACCAAAAAGATCAAGCTGGCAACTTGATGAAGTCAAGATCTGGCTTCAATTCACATGACTCCAAGGTCCCATTCTTCACGAACAGACTGTTTTTGAGAGAAAGATAGGTATACATACAAAGTGATTAAACACAAAACATGTCTTACATAAACAGATTTGAGACGCATTTGTGCAAATGAATTCATTAAAGTATAAGACTAAAAAAACCCCACAGATTCTAAGACAGAGTCTTGATAAATTAGATTTGAAAGAAGGAAGACAAAGAGAAGAATAATGAAATGAAAGAAACCAGCGAGGGAAACAGAACATAATTATTAGTATATAAAAAAAAAGAAAAGCAAAATGTTTGGTAATCACCACCTACCAGTCATGGTAGGTAAGCTTCCTGCAGACCAAAACTCCTGCCAAAAACAATTATAAAACAGAATCTGTCTTAAAAACATTTGTTTATTCAACATAGTTCTGGAAGTTTTGGCCACAGCAATCAGAACAGAAAAAGAAATAAAAGGAATCCAAATTGGAAAAGAAGAAGTAAAACTCTCACTGTTTGCAGATGACATGATCCTCTACATGGAAAACCCTAAAGACTCCACCAGAAAATTACTAGAGCTCATCAATGAATATAGTAAAGTTGCAGGATATAAAATCAACACACAGAAATCCCTTGCATTCCTATACATGAATAATGAGAAAGTAGAAAAAGAAATTAAGGAAACAATTCCATTTACCATTGCAACGAAAAGAATAAAATACTTAGGAATATATCTACCTAAAGAAACTAAAGACCTATATATAGAAAACTATAAAACACTGATGAAAGAAATCAAAGAGGACACTAATAGATGGAGAAATATACCATGTTCATGGATCGGAAGAATCAATATAGTGAAAATGAGTATACTACCCAAAGCAATTTACAAATTCAATGCAATCCCTATCAAGCTACCAGCCCCATTTTTCACAGAACTAGAACAAATAATTTCAAGATTTGTATGGAAATACAAAAAACCTCGAATAGCCAAAGCAATCTTGAGAAAGAAGAATGGAACTGGAGGAATCAACTTGCCTGACTTCAGGCTCTACTACAAAGCCACAGTCATCAAGACAGTATGGTACTGGCACAAAGACAGACATATAGATCAATGGAACAAAATAGAAAGCCCAGAGATAAATCCACACACATATGGACACCTTATCTTTGACAAAGGAGGCAAGAATATACAATGGAGTAAAGACAATCTCTTTAACAAATGGTGCTGGGAAAACTGGTCAACCACTTGTAAAAGAATGAAACTAGATCACTTTCTAACACCACACACAAAAATAAACTCAAAATGGATTAAAGATCTAAATGTAAGATCAGAAACTATAAAACTCCTAGAGGAGAATATAGGCAAAACACTCTCAGACATAAATCACAGCAGGATCTTCTATGATCCACCTCCCAGAATTCTGGAAATAAAAGCAAAAATAAACAAATGGGATCTAATTAAAATTAAAAGCTTCTGCACAACAAAGGAAAATATAAGCAAGGTGAAAAGACAGCCTTCTGAATGGGAGAAAATAATAGCAAATGAAGCAACTGACAAACAACTAATCTCAAAAATATACAAGCAACTTATGCAGCTCAACTCCAGAAAAATAAACGACCCAATCAAAAAATGGGCCAAAGAACTAAATACACATTTCTCCAAAGAAGACATACAGATGGCTAACAAACACATGAAAAGATGCTCAACATCACTCATTATTAGAGAAATGCAAATCAAAACCACAATGAGGTACCACTTCACACCAGTCAGAATGGCTGCGATCCAAAAATCTGCAAGCAATAAATGCTGGAGAGGGTGTGGAGAAAAAGGAACCCTCCTACACTGTTGGTGGGAATGCAAACTAGTACAGCCACTATGGAGAACAGTGTGGAGATTCCTTAAAAAATTGCAAATAGAACTACCTTATGACCCAGCAATCCCACTGCTGGGCATACACACCGAGGAAACCAGAATGGAAAGAGACACATGTACCCCAATGTTCATCGCAGCACTGTTTATAATAGCCAGGACATGGAAACAACCTAGATGTCCATCAGCAGATGAATGGATAAGAAAGCTGTGGTACATATACACAATGGAGTATTACTCAGCCGTTAAAAAGAATTCATTTGAATCAGTTCTGATGAGATGGATGAAACTGGAGCCGATTATACAGAGTGAAGTAAGCCAGAAAGAAAAACACCAATACAGTATACTAACACATATATATGGAATTTAGGAAGATGGCAATGACGACCCTGTATGCAAGACAGGAAAAAAGACACAGATGTGTATAATGGACTTTTGGACTCAGAGGGAGAGGGAGAGGGTGGGATGATTTGGGAGAATGGGAATTCTAACATGTATACTATCATGTAAGAATTGAATAGCCAGTCCATGTCTGACGTAGGGTGCAGCATGCTTGGGGCTGGTGCATGGGGATGACCCAGAGAGATGTTGTGGGGAGGGAGGTGGGAGGGGGAGTCATGTTTGGGAACGCATGTAAGAATTAAAGATTTTAAAATTTAAAACAAACAAACAAACAAACTCTTCCCTAGCAAAACCATCAGGGTGATTGGGCTTTGTGAGCACAAGCCCCTCCTTTCTCCTTGTTCGGACCTGCAATAAACCTTTCTCTGCTCAAACACACACACACACACACACACACACACACACACACACACACAAACATTTGTTTAAAGGTATCAGAAAGCTTACCAAATTAAAAGAGCTTTCAAGAGCGAAGCTCCCAGGGGAAAGCAAAGATCCTAGATAAACTTCACACATATGCAGTTTTCCCCTGAAGCACTTGTCAGTTTTTAAGTAGCTGAAAGGCTGTAGAGAGTTTCTGGAAGTCTTAATAGGACTCGGTAAGAAATTGGAGTTCAGGGTCTACCAAGAAGGAGTCTTAGTAACATCCTACATTTTTAAATGGGATCATAAAAGCCTAGCTCCAACCGTTTCAATCTGTGATGGAATTAAGGTAAGCTGCCCAACACTAATTGCCTTCCAGTATGAAGGAAGTTCAGTTCAGTTGCTCAGTCATGTTCGACTCTTTGCGAACCCATGGACTGCAGCATGCCAGACTTCCCTGTCCATTACCAACACCCGGAGCTTGCTCAAGCTCATGTCCATCGAGTTGGTGATGCCATCCAACCATCTCATCCTCAGTCATCCCCTTCTCCACCTGCCTTCAATCTTCCCCAGAATCAGGGTCCTTTTCAACGAGTCAGTTCTTCACATCAGGTGGCCAAATTATTGGAGTTTCAGCTTCAGCATCAGTCCTTCCAATAAACACTCAGGACTGATTTCCTTTAGGATGGACTGGTTGGATCTCCTTGCAGTCCAAGGGACTCTCAAGAGTCTTCTCCAACACCACAGTTCAAAAGCACATGGATACCACCAGATGGTCAATACCAAAATCAGATTGAATATATTCTTTGCAGTCAAAGATAGAGACGCTCTATACAGTCAGCAAAGACAAGACTGGGAGCTGATTGTGGTTCAGATCATGAACTCCTTATTGCCAAATTCATATTTGAACTGAAGAAAGTAGGGAAAACAACTAGACAATTCAAGTATGACCTAAATCAAATCCCTTAGGATTATACAGTGGAGGTGACAAACAGATTCAAGGGATTAGATCTGACAGACAGAGTGCCTAAAGAACTATGGACAGAGGTTTGTGACATTGTACAGGAGGCAATGACCAAGATCAGAACCAAGAAAAAGAAATGCAAAAAGGCAAAATGGTTGTCTGATGAGGACTTACAAATAGCTGAGGAAAGAAGAGAACCAAAGGCAAAGGAGAAAAGGAAAGATATACCCATTTGAATGCAGAGTTCCAAAGAATAGCAAGAAGAGACAAGAAAGCCTTCCTCAGTGATCAATGCAAAGAAATAGAGGAAAACAATAAAATGTGAAAGACTAGAGATCTCTTCAAGAATATTAGAGATACCAAGGGAACATTTCAGGCAAAGATGGGCACAATAAAGGACAGAAATGGTATGGAGCTAACAGAAGCAGAAGATATTAAGAAGAAGTGGCAAGAATACACAGATGAACTATACAAAAAAAAAAAGATCTCCATGACACAGATAACCATGATGGTGTGATCACTCACCTAGAGCCAGACATCCTGGAATGCGAAGTCAAGTAAGCCTTAGGGAGCATCACTATGAACAAAGCTAGTGGCAGTGATGGAATTCCAGTTGAGCTATTTTAAATCCTAAAAGATGATGCTGTGAAAGTGCTGTACTCAATATACCAGCAAATTTGGAAAACTCAGCAGTGGTCACAGGACTGGAAAAACTCAGTTTTCATTCCAATCCCAAAGAAAGGCAATGCCAAAGAATGTTCAAACTACCGCGCCACTGCACTCATCTCATATGCTAGCAAAGTAATACTCAAAATTCTCCAAGCCAGGCTTCAACAGTACATGAACTGTGAACTTCCAGATGTTCAAGCTGGATTTAGGTAAGGCAGAAGAAACAGAGATCAAATTGCCAACATCTTTTGGATCATCAAAAAAGCAAGAGAGTTCCAGAAAAAATATCTATTTCTTCTTTCTTGACTATGCCAAATCTTTTGACTGTGTGGATCACAACAAACTGTGGAAAATTCTTCTAGAGATGGGAATACCAGATTGCCTTACCTGCCTCCTGAGAAATCTGTATGCACACCAAGAAGCAACAGTTAGAACCAGACATGGAACAACAAACTGGTTCCAAATTAGGAAAGGAGTCAGTCAAGGTTGTATATTGTCACCCTGCTTATTTAACTTATATGCAGAGTACATCATGTGAAATGTCAGGCTGGATGAAGCACAAGCTGGCATCAAGATCACCGGGAGAAATACCAATAACCTCAGATACGCAGATGACACCACCCTTCGCAGAAAGCGAAGAAGAACTAAAGAGCCTCTTGATGAAAGAGGCTTCTTCTTCTTCTTTTCTTTAATATTGTATTTTTGAAAATCCAACCTCTTCTCTAGATTTTTAATCTTTGCTTTTCCGTATTTATCATCAATTTTGTACTTTTAAAAATCCATTCTTCAGTACCCATTTTTACTTGAGAGCAAGATTACTGGCTTGACCACTCTCTCCTCCTTTGGACTCTCCTTTTTCTCTACCAGGTCGCCTCTGTCTCCCCCCTCCCCCTTCTCTTCTCTACCCAACTCTGTGAATCTCTGTGTGTTCCAGACAGTGGAGAACACTTAGGGAACTGGTTACTGGCTGGATCTGTCTCTCTCCTTTTCATTTCCCTCTTTTATCCTCCTGGCCAGCTCTGTTTCCTTCCTCCCTCTCCTCTTCTCTGTATAACTCCGTGAACATCTCTGAGCGGTCCAGACTATGGAGTGCACATAAGGAAGTGATTACTGGCTAGCTTGCTCTCTCCTCTTTTGATCCCACCTCATCTCATTCCAGTCACCTCCAACTCCCCCCTCCCTCTTCTCTTCTCCATGTACCTCTGTGAACTTCTCTGGGTGTCCCTCACTGTGGAGAAACTTTTCATCTTTAACCTAGATGTTTTATCATCGGTGCTGCATAGATGGAGAAGTCTTGAGGCTACTGTAAAACTAAAACTGAAAACCAGAAGCAGGAGGCTTAAGTCCAAATCCTGAGAACATCAGAGAACTCCTGACTCCAGGGAACATTAATCAATAGGAGCTCATCAAATGCCTCCATACCTACACTGAAACCAAGCACCACCCAAGGGCCAACAAGTTTCAGAGCAAGTCATATCACGCAAATTCTCCAGCAACACAGGAACACACCCCTGAGCTTCAATATACAGGCAGCTCAAGTTACTCCAAAACCATTGACATCTCATAACCCATTACTGGACACTTCATTGCACTCCAGAGAGAAGAAATCCAGCTCCACCTACCAGAACTCCAACACAAGCTTCCCTAACCAAGAAACCTTGACAAGCCACTGATACAACCCCACCCACAGCAAGGAAACTCCATAATAAAGAGAAGTTCACAAATTCCCAGAATATAGAAAGGCCACCCCAAATGCAGCAATATAACCAAGATGAAGAGACAGAGGAATACCCAGCAGGTAAAGGAACAGGAGAAATGCCCACCAAACCAAACCAAAGAGGAAAAGATAGGGAATCTACCTGATAAAGAATTCCAAATATTGATAGTGAAAATGATCCAAAATCTTGAAATCAAAATGGAATCACAGATAAACAGCCTGGAGACAAAGATTGAGAAGATGCAATAAAGGTTTAACAAGGACCCAGAAGAAATAAAAAAGAGTCAATATATAATGAATAATGCAATAAATGAGGTCAGAAACACTCTGGAGGCAACAAATAGTAGAATAATGGAGGCAGAAGATAGGATTAGTGAAATAGAAGATAGAATGGTAGAAATAAACAAATCAGAGTGGAAAAAAGAAAAACGAATTAAAAGAAATGAGGACAATCTCAGAGACCTCCAGGAAAATATGAAATGCTCCAACATTCGAATTATAGGAGTCCCAGAAGAAGAAGACAAAAAGAAAGACCATGAGAAAATACTTGAGGAGATAATAGCTGAAAACTTCCCTAAAATGGGGAAGAAAATAATCCCCCAAGTCCAAGAAAACCAGAGAGTTCCAAATAGGATAAACCCAAGGCGAAACACCCCAAGACACATATTAATCAAATTAACAAAGATCAAACACGAAGAACAAATATTAAAAGCAGCAAGGGAAAAATAACAAATAACACACAAGGGGATTCCCATAAGGATAACAGCTGATCTTTCAATAGAAACTCTTCAGGCCAGGAGGGAATGGCAAGACATACTTAAAGTGATGAAAGAAAATAAGCTACAGCCCAGATTACTGTAACCAGCAAGAATCTCATTCAAGTATGAAGGAGAAATCAAAAGCTTTTCAGACAAGCAAAAGCTGAGAGAATTCAGCACCACCAAACCAGCTCTCCAACAAATACTAAAGGATCTTCTCTAGACAGGAAACACAAAAAGGGTGTATAAACCCAAACCCAAAACAATAAAGTAAATGGCAACAGGATCATACTTAACAATAATTACCTTAAACGTAAATGGGTTGAATGCCCCAACCAAAAGACAAAGACTGGTTGAATGGATACAAAAACAAGACCCCTATATATATATTGTCTACAAGAGACCCACCTCAAAACAAGGGACACATACAGACTGAAAGTGAAGGGCTGGAAAAAGATATTCCATGCAAATAGAGACCAAAAGAAAGCAGGAGTAGCAATACTCATATCAGATAAAATAGACTTTAAAACAAAGGGTGTGAAAATAGACAAAGAAGGCCACTACATAATGATCAAAGGATCAATTCAAGAAGAAGATATAACAATTATAAATATATATGCACCCAATATAGGAGCACCACAATATGTAAGACAAATGCTAACAAGTGTGAAAGGGGAAATTAACAATAACACAATAACAGTGGGAGACTTTAAAACCCCACTCACACCTATGGACAGATCAACTAAACAGAAAATTAACAAAGAAACACAACCTTTAAATGATACAATAGACCAGTTGGACCTAATTGATATCTATAGGACATTTCACCCCAAAACAATGAATTTCACCTTTTTCTCAAGTGCTCATGGAATCTTCTCCAGGATAGATCACATCCTGGGCCATAAATCTAGCCTTGATAAATTCAAAAAAATTGAAATCATTCCAAGCATCTTTTCTGACCATAATGCATTAAGATTAGATCTCAATTAAAGGAGAAAAACTATTCAAAATTCCAACATATGGAGGCTGAACAACACGCTTCTGAATAACCAACAAATCACAGGAGAAATCAAAAAAGAAATCAAAATATGCCTAGAAACAAATGAAAATGAAAACACAACAACCCAAAACCTGTGGGACACTATAAAAGCAGTGCTAAGGGGAAAGTTCATAGCAATACAGGCATACCTCAAGAAACAAGAAAAAAGTCAAATAAACAACCTAACTCTACACCTAAAGCAATAGAAAAGGAAGAAATGGAGAACCCCAGGGTTAGTAGAAGGAAAGAAATCTTAAAAGTTAGGGCAGAAATAAATGCAAAAAAAAAAAAGAGAGAGAGAGAGAGAGAGAGAGAGACCGTAGCAAAAATCAACAAAGCCAAAAGCTGGTTCTTTGAAAGGATAAATAAAATTGAAAAACCATTATCCGGATGCATCAAGAAACAAAGGGAGAAAAACCAAATCAATAAAATTAGAAGTGAAAATGGAGAGATCACAACAGACAACACAGAAATACAAAGGATCATAAGAGACTACTATCAGCAATTATATGCCAATAAAATGGACAACGTGGAAGAAATAGACAAATTCTTAGAAAAGTACAACTTTCCAAAATTGAACCAGGAAAAAAAAGAAAATCTTATCAGACCCATCACAAGCATGGAAATTGAAACTGTAATCAGAAATCTTCCAGCAAACAAAAGCCCAGGTCCAGACGGCTTCACAGCTGAATTCTACCAAAAATTTCGAGAAGAGCTAACACCTATCCTACTCAAACTCTTCCAGAAAATTACAGAGGAAGGTAAACTTCCAAACTCATTCTATGAGGCCACAATCACCCTAATACCAAAACCTGAAAAGGATGTCACAAAAAAAGAAAACTACAGGCCAATATCACTGATGAACATAGATGCAAAAATCCTCAACAAAATTCTAGCAATCAGAATCCAACAACACATTAAAAAGGTCATACACCATGATCAAGTGGGCTTTATCCCAGGGAGGCAAGGATTCTTCTATATCCACAAATCAATCAATGTAATTCACCACATTAACAAATTGAAAAATAAAAGCCATATAATTATCTCAATAGATGCAGAAAGCCTTTGACAAAATTCAACATCCATTTACGATAAAACTCTCCAGAAAGCAGGAATAGAAGGAACATACATCAACATAATAAAATCTATATATGACAAACCCACAGCTAACATTATCCTCAGTGGAGAAAAATTGAAAGCATTTCCCCTAAAGTCAGGAACAAGACAAGGGTGTCCACTTTCACTGCTACTATTCAACATAGTTCTGGAAGATTTGGCAATAGCAATCAGAGCAGAAAAAGAAATAAAAGGAATCCAAATTGGAAAAGAAGAAGTAAAACTCTCACTGTTTGCAGATGACATGATCCTCTACATAGAGAACCCTAAAGACTCCACCAGAAAATTACTAGAGCTAATCAATGAATAGAGTAAAGTTGCAGGATATAAAATCAACACACAGAAATCCCTTGCATTCCTATACACTAATAATGAGAAAGTAGAAAAAGAAATTAAGGAAACAATTCCATTCACCATTGCAACGAAAAGAATAAAATACTTAGGAATATATCTACCTAAAGAAACTAAAGACCTATATATAGAAAACTATAAAACACTGATGAAAGAAATCAAAGAGGACACTAATAGATGGAGAAATATACCATGTTCATGGATCGGAAGAATCAGTATAGTGAAAATGAGTATACTACCCAAAGCAATCTACAGATTCAATGCAATCCCTATCAAGCTACCAGCCACATTTTTCACAGAGCTAGAACAAAGAATTTCACAGTTTGTATGGAAATACAAAAAACCTCGAATAGCCAAAGCAATCTTGAGAAAGAAGAATGGAACTGGAGGAATCAACTTGCCTGACTTCAGGCTCTACTACAAAGCCACAGTCATCAAGACAGTATGGTACTGGCACAAAGACAGACATATAGATCAATGGAACAAAATAGAAAGCCCAGAGATAAGTCCACACACATATGGACACCTTATCTTCGACAAAAGAGGCAAGAATATACAATGGAGTAAAGACAATCTCTTTAACAAATGGTGCTGGGAAAACTGGTCAACCACTTGTAAAAGAATGAAACTAGATCACTTTCTAACACCATACACAAAAATAAACTCAAAATGGATTAAAGATCTAAACATTAGACCAGAAACTATAAAACTCCTAGAGAACATAGGCAAAGCACTCTCCGACATAAATCATAGCAGCATCCTCTATGATCCACCTCCCAGAATTCTGGAAATAAAAGCAAAAATAAACAAATGGGATCTAATTAAAATTAAAAGCTTCTGCACAACAAAGGAAACTATAAGCAAGGTGAAAAGACAGCCTTCTGAATGGGAGAAAATAATAGCAAATGAAGCAACTGACAAACAACTAATCTCAAAAATATACAAGCAACTTCTGCAGCTCAATTCCAGAAAAATAAACGACCCAATCAAAAAATGGGCCAAAGAACTAAACAGACATTTCTCCAAAGAAGACATACAGATGGCTAACAAACACATGAAAAGATGCTCAACATGGCTCTGATGCCCATTATCAGAGAAATGCAAATCAAGACTGCAATGAGATACCATTTCACACCAGTCAGAATGGCTGCGATCCAAAAATCTACAAGCAATAAATGCTGGAGAGGGTGTGGAGAAAAGGGAACCCTCTTACACTGTTGGTGGGAATGCAAACTAATACAGCCACTATGGAGAACAGTGTGGAGATTCCTTAAAAAACTGGAAATAGAAATGCCTTATGACCCTGCAATCCCACTGCTGGGCATACACACTGAGGAAACCCGAATTGAAAGAGACACATGTACCCCAATGTTCATTGCAGCACTGTTTATAATAGCCAGGACATGGAAGCAACCTAGATGTCCATCAGTAGACGAATGGATGAGAAAGCTGTGGTACATATACACAATGGAGTATTACTCAGCCATTAAAAAGGACACGTTTGAATCCATTTTAATGAGGTGGATGAAACTGGAGCTGATTATACAGAGTGAAGTAAGCCAGAGAGAAAAACACCAATACAGTATTTTAACACATATATATGGAATTTAGAAAGATGGTAATGATAACCCTGTATGCAAGACAGCAAAAGAGACACAGATGTATAGAACAGACTTTTGGACTCAGAGGGAGAGGGAGAGGGTGGGATGATTTGGGAGAATGGCATTGAAACATGTATACTATCATGCAAGAAACAAATCACCAGTCTAGGTTCGATACAGGATACAGGATACTTGGCGCTGGTGCACTGGGATGACCCAGAGAGATGATATGGGGAGAGAGGTGGGAGAGGGGTTCAGGATTGGGAACTCATGTACACCCATGGCAGATTCATGTCAATGTATGGCAAAACCAATACAGTATTGTAAAGTAAAATCAAAATAAATAAATAAAGTGAAAGAGGAGAGTGAAAAAGTTGGCTTAAAACTCAACATTCAGAAAACTAAGATCATGGCATCCAGTCCCATGACGTCATGGCAAATAGATGGGGAAACAATGGAAACAGTGACAGACTTTATTTTGGCGCTCCAAAATCACTTCAGATGGTGAGTGCAGCCATGAAATGACTTGCTCCATGGCAGAAAAGCTATGACCAACCTAGACAGCATATTAAAAAGCAGAGACATTACTTTGCTGACAAAGGTCTGTCTCATCAAAGTTATAGTTTTTCCAGTAGTCATGTATGGATGTGAGAGTTGGACTATAAAGAAAGCTGAGTACCCAAGAACTGAAGGAAGACAACACCTCAAAAATTTTTCATGCACCATAGTCAAGATTTTAAAAAATTAACCAATATCCAAGAGACAAAATAAATGCCAAAAATACAAGATAAAAACAGAAAACATAAAGAGTCCTATACAGGATCCATATAATATTATCAGCGTGGGTGCACGCACGCTCAGTTTTATCTTAGTGTTTGCAACACTATAGACTGTAGCCTGCCAGGCTCCTCTGTCCCTGGGCCTCTCAGGCAACAATACTGGAATGAGTTTCCATTTCTTCCTCCAGGGGATCTTTCTGACTCAAGGATCGAAACCAAGTCTCCTGCATCTCCTGCAGGCATATTTTTTTTTATCACTGTGCCACCCAAGAAGCCCCATTATCAGACTCAGCCATTAAAAGGACTGTGATGAATATAACAATAAAAAGACAGATTTCAGAAGAGAAATGAAAATGTTAAAAATAATTAAATGGGAACTAATAATGAAAAATATAAGTAAAGTTACATCTTAAGACAGGTTGAAGAGCAGATTAGACAAATGAAAGAAAATATAACTAAACTAGAATTTGTATCAGAAGAAAATATTCAAGCTGAATCAGAGAGAGAAATAATGGAAAATATATATATTTTAAAAGTGTAATGCATATCAAGAACATGGCAAAAAATATAGTTACATATAATTGGAATCCTAGAGAAGAAAGATAATAGAGCAAAAGTAATACTCGACGAGATGGCTGAAAACTTCCCAAAACAGATGAAAAAACACTTTCACAAACTGAAGAGATATTGCAAATGTTACAGATGAGGAAAAAAAAAAAAAGAGTACCTGGCACATCAAGAACTTTCCAAGAAAAAAAGGAACAAAAGTCAGATAGCTAATTCTCAACAGAAATACACGAAGCCATAAGATAATGGAATATTTTCAAACTGCAAAGAAAAAAATGAAAATATACCAACCTAGATTCCTATATCTCATAATAATTCTTCAAAAGGGAAAGAGAAAAAAATGAGATGCTTTCAGACCAAAATAGAGATTTCATCACCAGCAGACCTATACTTAAAGAATGCTGTAAGTTTTTCTTTAGGCTAAAATAAAACGATCCCTGAAGGAAGCACTGAAATGCTGGGAGAAATGAATAATAAGAACAAAGATAAACATGATGGGAAAATCTACATGTATACTGATTGTACACAAGAATATTAATCATGTTTTGTGGAGCTTAACATACATACATACATACATATGTGTATATATATATATATGTATATATATATATATATACACACATCCATATGTATGTTTTTAAAATATATGACAATGAAACACTCAAAACTCAGAAGGACAGAAGGTATTCAAGTGTTCTAAGATGTTTCCATTTCTAAGGTAGTGACAGAAATAATTTAGAATACAATTTAATATGCCAAATATATTTGCAGTAATGTCTTAGAATAAACATTGAGAGAACAATAGAAAAATTACAGTAACTGCTGCTTTAAAAGAAGCCAGGAGAGGGGAAAAAAAGGAGTCTAGTATAATAAAGAGAAAGAGATGACAAAATGGGTTACAGATTTAAATCCAAACATAGTAATTGCACTAAATGTAAATATATTTAACACTATAAATTTTAAAAAGAAAATCAAATAGGATTTAAAAATAGCTTTGGGTTGCTTAAAGGCACATAACTTTAAATATAAAGAAACAAAGTTCAAAAGTAAAATAATGGGAAAAATATACAAAGAAAAATGAATCAAAAGCTGTTGTAGTTGTGTTACTATTGGAAAAGGCAGAAAGGAAGGAAGTGTCACTAGAGATAAAACAATGATATTTTTTCATAATTATACAATAGTCTATTAATAGGAAGCTGAATATAAACAAAAGTGTTTGTACCTAATAAAATAACTTCAAAATACATAGAACAAAATTTGGCAGAAATAAAATGTGAAAAAAAATTCAACAATTACAGATGAAAGTTTTAACACACCTTTCTCTGTAAGTAATAAGCAGGGCAAAACAAACAAAAAAAATCACAGTAAGAATAGGTATGAACAGCATGATTAATACACTTGACCTATATAGAACTCTGCATTCAAAACTACATTTTTTTTTCAAAAGCCTATGGAATATTTACCAAAATTAACAAGACTCTGGGCCATAAAGCAAATCTTAACAAATTTCAAAACACTGGTGTTATAGAGTGCATTGTCCAGCCAGAGTGGAATAAAGCTAAAATTAATACCCAAAAGACAATTGAAGAATACACAAATATGAGAAATAATCAAAATAGTTTTAAAAATACAAAGATCAAACAAGAAATCAAATAAAATAAAAACAACTTTGAACCCCACATCATGAAAATCGGATATATCAAGTTTTGTGTGATACATCTACAGCTGCTTCAGTTCAGTTCAGTTCAGTCGCTCAGTCGTGTCCAACTCTGCGACCTCATGAATCGCAGCACGCCAGGCCTCCCTGTTCATCACCATCTCCTGGAGTTCACTCAGACTCACGTCCATCGAGTCCGTGATGCCATCCAGCCATCTCATCCTCGGTCGTCCCCTTCTCCTCCTGCCCCCAATCCCTCCCAGCAACAGAGTCTTTTCCAATGAGTCAACTCTTCACATGAGGTGGCCAAAGTACTGGAGTTTCAGCTTTAGCATCAGTCCTTCCAAAGAAATCCCAGGGCTGATCTCCTTCAAAATGGACTGGTTGGATCTCCTTGCAGTCCAAGGGATTCTCAAGAGTCTTCTCCAACACCACAGTTCAAAAGAATCAATTCTTCGGCGCTCAGCTTTCTTCACAGTCCAACTCTCACATCCATACATGACCACAGGAAAAACCATAGCCTTGACTAGACGGACCTTAGTCGGCAAAGTAATGTCTCTGCTTTTGAATATGCTATCTAGGTTGGTCATAACTTTGCTTCCAAGGAGTAAGTAAGTGTCTTTTAATTTCATGGCTGCAGTCACCATCTGCAGTGATTTTGGAGCCCCAAAAAATAAAGTCTGACACTGTTTCCACTGTTTCCCCATCTATTTCCCATGAAGTGATGGGACTGGATGCCATGATCTTCATTTTCTGAATGTTGAGCTTTAAGCCAACTTTTTCACTCTCCTCTTTCACTTTCATCAAAGGTTTTTTAGTTCCTCTTCACTTTCTGCCGTAAGGGTGGTGTCATCTGCATATCTGAGGTTATTGATATTTCTCCCGGAAATCTTGATTCCAGCTTGTGCTTCTCCCAGTCCAGCGTTTCTCATGATGTACTCTGCATAGAAGTTAAATAAGCAGGGTGACAATATACAGCCTTGACATACTCCTTTTCCTATTTGGAACCAGTCTGTTGTTCCATGTCCAGTTCTAACTCTTGCTTCCTGACCTGCATACAGATTTCTCAAGAGGCAGGTCAGGTGGTCTGGTATTCCCATCTCTCTCAGAATTTTCCACAGTTTATTGTGATCCACACAGTCAAAGGCTTTGGCATAGTCAATAAAGCAGAAATAGATGTTTTTCTGGAACTCTCTTGCTTTTTCCACAATCCAGTGGATGTTGGCAATTTGATCTCTGGTTCCTCTGCCTTTTCCAAAACCAGCTTGAACATCAGGGAGTTCACAGTTCACATATTGCTGAAGCCTGGCTTGGACTTAGAGGGAATGAAATTTGTCTCTAAGCAGAGAAGAGGCTGAAAGTGAAGTCTCTACGTACTTATCTACAGATTTTAGAAAGAGTGCTTTAAAGCCAAGTAAATTAAAAGAAGAATGTAATACAGAGAAGAAAGAATGCAACAGAGAACAAATGTAGAACATGGTACCAAATAAAGGAAGCAAAATTTTAGAACTATTACCTAAATAAACTAAGTATCAGTATAACAGAGAAGATACAAATTACCAGTAACAGAAATAATAGGGGGTTTATAATTTCAAATCCTATAGACCTTAGAAAGATAAGAAGGTATTGCAAACATTATTTCAATAATTTGGAAAATTCAAATGAAATGCACAATTTCCTTTCAAAACAAAAATCACTAAATCTGACCAAGAAGAGATAGAAAATCTGAATAGTCCTATATCTGAAAAAAGGATTGACTATAGTTAGAAACCAGTCCATTCTGAAGGAGATCAGCCCTGGGATTTCTTTGGAAGGAATGATGCTAAAGCTGAAACTCCAGTACTCTGGCCACCTCATGCGAAGAGTTGACTCATTGGAAAAGATTCTGATGCTGGGAGGGACTGGGGGCAGGAGGAGAAGGGGACGACCGAGGATGAGATGGCTGGATGGCATCACCGACTCGATGGATGTGAGTCTGAATGAACTCCGGGAGTTGGTGATAGACAGGGAGGCCTGGCGTGCTGCGATTCATGGGGTGGCGAAGAGTCGGAAATGACTGAGCGACTGAACTGAACTGAACTGATCTATATATGCAATGCTATCCCAATCAAAATCCCAGGATAATTTTTTTGTGGAAAGAGTCAAATTTGATAGAGAAATACAAACAGCTATTTTTAAAAGCCTCTGATAAGTTGATTGTTACAAAAGAAAAGATTATAAACTTTGTTAGAAACAGATGTTGAACAGTATTTGCCTCATTTAGATGTTTACTTTCCAAGACAAAAGAAACATCACAAGTTAGCACCATTTATAGAACTTTATTCTTGTCATCACTTCCTCTGCTACCACCGTCATTACTTTTCACCTACAGCATTCAACAGTTTCCTATTTAGTGTCTGTAATTCCACCGTTCTGTCTCATCTTAAAACAACTTGATCAAGAATATATCATAGATGGTGGTATGTGCTTTCATCGTGAGGGACATACTGTCTGATTGCCTGCTTTGTTTGATGTTAGCAGCCACTGATGATCTTGATGATTCTTGACCAAAAAACAATCAAATCTGTGTTAAGCTAAAAACTATAGATCTAATTACTAGCTTATAAGAAATAAAGGAAAAAGAGACAATAATGGGGGAAATGACAACAGGGAAAAATAACAGGGATGCAATACAGAAAATAGAGATTGTGAGACTCTCTACAAAAATATAACTTCAGTTCACCAACAAATAAGTTACAGTGAAAAAAAAAGGAGATAAAATAAAAACAAAAAGAGAAGAAAAGTCAATGAATTATCATGTATAAACTTTATTCAGATCTTTAACAATCTGTAGCAAATAATTTATGGATGGTCAAAGAAATTGGAACATTGAATATATGAAAACATAAAGAAATTACTGTTATTTTAGTTGTAATAATGATACTGTGATTATATTTCTATAAAGAGTCCTCAATTTGAGAAATCGATACTGAATAATTCATGATGGAAATTATATTCCACTTGGGATTTGCTTCAAAATAATCTAGTAGTGTTAGTAGTAGCAGTAGGAGGAGGGGAACAGCAAATGGCTGGATGTAGTTGAAACACGATTGGCCATGAGTTGACGGTTTTTGAAGTTGGGTGAAGGGCACATGAAGATTCAATGTTCTAGTTTACTTCCATGTACATTTTAATTTGCAATAAAAAAGTTTTCAAAAATCCAAAAAAAAAAAAACAAAACAAAACAACAACAACAACCCAGCAACAACTTGAAAAATACTGTCACAACATAAGGCTCTGTGCTGTTCCCTGAGCTTATTAAGCACATTTCTACCTCAGGGCATCTGCACCCACTGTTCACTCTCTTGGAAAGGCCTTCCTCCAGATGTTCACATTTCTTCCTTCTTTGCCTCTTCCAGGTCTTTTTCTCAAATCACTTTGTCTGTCTGTCTTCATTTGAAGAAGCAATCCCCAGCCCACACCAGCACTCCTCTGACCTCCTCCCTCTGTATCTTCTTCTCTGTACTAAGTCTCTTCTGCAAATCAACTGTGTGTTTTCGTTGCTTATCTGTCTTTTCTCTCTATAATGTAAGCTTTGTGGGCAGAGATTTGTAACTTATTCGCTGTTATATCACAGCATCTATAATAGCGTCTGGCATATGGCAAGCCCTCGATAAACATTTGTAAAATGATTTAAATAAATGAATAAATTAATGACGAGTGACACTTTAAAGTTTTAAGATGATTTTCGTGGAAGAAGCTATAGCAATACTTCACCCAGTTTTTTGGTTTTATTTTTATATTCCTGTTTGGTGCTTTTCTCACTGGATTCCACACGGAGACCCTGAGGGGCCCACAAAGCCCACAATTCAGCCTGGCTGGAATGTTCTGTGACATGCAGAGAAGAATGAAAGAGTGTAATTCTGCTATGAGAAGGGAGCATTTGAATGCTGGCTTCAATATTTTTTAGTACATTCATAAAATGTTTAATGAAAGTGTGATAAAAAAGAAGAGTGGTTTTATTAAAAGACAAATAAAAAGTTCTGTGTTGTTTGAAGGGACCGTCTTTTGGTTTGATACTCAAAACGAAGTTAGAGAACAAAACTATGCTTGAAAGTAACTGATTCAGTGTGTTATTTATAATCTATAATGGAACATGTTCCCAAGAAAGTAGGTTATTTCTTTATGCATGTATAAATTTGAAATTAATACAATAAAAAGTCAAACGTCTTTGGTTAAGGAGGACAGTAAGGTTGGATGTCAAATCCATCATAAAACTGATGCTACAGCCAGACCAGAAAGTTACTCTTTGATCCTTTTAGGGTTTTTCAATAAGTTTTTCTGATGGTTTTTTCCCCTTCCTTTTCACTGTCTTTATAGCCTCACTCTTAAAAGACTCATTTTCTTTCAAGAATAATCACTTCAGCAAAAAGAAAACCTATGCATTTCGACAATAGTTGGGTTTGCTAAGGTTTCAGCTTTAAAAAGAAGATAAATAAGAAACTTCTTTGGAAAAAAATGACTAATCCTGAGCTCTTTAACTATTTCTTGAGTATCTATGAGTAATTTGGGCATGCCACCTTGAAAACTTTTATGTCTTGAATTAATATTCACTTAAGAGTAACAATGACCTTTGGAAAAAAAATATGTTAAATGGGTTAGTTTCTAGCAGTTAATATCCTTTAACCTCCCTCTACATGGAAAAGAAAATATTTAAATTACTGTCAAACAAGGGAAAAATATTACCAAGCTTCCCACATCCTTAAGAAATTTTCTTTATGGTGAAGCATCTTGGAAGATGATAGCAGTACAGCTAAGGTTCATAAGGAAAAATATCTGAGGGTATAAAGTGACACAAGTAAATGTTTGGTCAGAAATAATAATAATAAGAAAAGATGCCCTGGTTGTACCTTTCCTATTCCTCAGATTTCTCCCTACCCCTGCCCCATCCCAAATGCAAGGCAACAGGACATCCTGAACAACCAAAGATTCTAAAGTCAATCAGATGCAGATTCAAATCCCAGTTCTGCTACTCACTAGCTGTGTGACCTTGGGCAAGCTACTAAGCTCACTAGGCCTCAATGTACACGTCAGTAAAATGGGACTCTTGATACTTTCAGGGACAGCTATTGTGAGGACTAGATGAGGTGATGGGTAAGCATGACTGGCATGTAGTGGGCACTTCAGGAAACAGTAACAAGTTCTTCATTCGATCAATATTTCTTCACTTCTCTTCGTGTAGAACTGTGGCATGTCTTTTTCACTCTTGATATTTATCTAAACAGCATTTTTCTTTAATCTCAGCCTTTCCACCCCAGTCTACTTGCTGTATAATCTTGGATAAGAGGTGCATATATCTGGAGCTCATTCTTTGATACCTTCTCTCTCTCAGGAATCTAATCAGTAGAAATAATAGTTACAAAGTATATACTGCTTTGGAGAAGGCAATGGCAACCCACTCCAATACTCTTGCCTGGAAAATCCCATGGATGGAGGAGCCTGGTAGGCTGCAGTCCATGGGGTCGCTAGGAGTCGGACATGATTGAGTGACTTCACTTTCACATTTCACTTTCATGCATTGGAGAAGGAAATGGCAACCCACTCCAGTGTTCTTGCCTGGAGAATCCCAGGGACGGGGGAGTCTGGTGGGCTGCCATCTATGGGGTCACATAGAGTCGGACACGACTGAAGCGACTTAGCATAGCATAGCATACACTGCTTACTATGTGCTGTCATAAGTAACAATTCATATACTTTTCACGTCAAGTCTATGATATATGTGCCCTTTTCATTTGAGGATGAGAGGGATAAGGTATCTTGTTCAAAGTTACACATAAGTAGGTGCCAGCCGAGATGAGAGTCCAACCCAGTTTCTACCTGAAGTCATTAAGCTAGAATACCCATAAAATTAATTTGATTCCAGAATTTACTCTAAAATTTAATGAAGACACTCATCCTTTAAATTTCAAACTGAAAAAGAGTACGCAAAAGAAGGAAGTGAGAGAATTGCCAGGAAGAAACCCTGAAATGTGTCTCCAGAAACTGGCACTGCTACAAGGTGGCTGAGGAGGGATGGAGTAGGGAGGGGAGGTGGGCATAGACTGCTCTTTGCTTGGCTTTCCTTGAGCAGTAAAAGGCTGGGTGGGACCCAAAAGGAAAGTTTGATATGAGAAATAGATTTCTGGAAATAATGTCATCTGTGTAACTACCAGCATCTATTGCCCTCTTATCAAAATGAATCAAAATTATGTTCTTGAAAGCCAAATAATGGATAAATTTTAAAGAATATCTACTCGGAGGCAACCACTGTGCTGAGTCAGCTCTTCAGATAATCACATCTAATCATTACAGCAAGTCCTTTTAGGAAAATACTGTTCTCTGCTCACTTTATAGACATGGAGACTGATGTTAAAAGACAGATGAATTTGTCTATGATCATGTAGTTGATAAGTAGTGGAGCTGGAAGAGGAGCTTGCTCTATGGATTTTACTGATTGAACAAAGGCAGAAAATTTGCAGCAGTGTATGTTTTGGTTGAATTTCTTGGTTTAAGATTCCCTGGTTCATTCCACTCTATACAGATGAAAAAAACTGAAGTCAAGACCAATGAAATGACTTGACCCAAGGTTCTCAGATCATTAATAGCCATGCCAGACTTACAATCTACTTTCCTATAAGCCTGCTCCTGTATTTTTCCTGTCACACTACATGGCCTCTTGCTTGGGGGAAAAGAGAGATTACAGAATCCACGGACACAGATTTTGAAAATCCCCATAATGTTTGTTTTCTGGAGTTCATTTGAAGGGAGTAAGAGAGAGGGAGTTGGAGTCAGTAAGGTTAGAGAAGCTCTGGAGGTGGGTCAGAGAGTCAGCTATAGGGAGGACGTTCCTAAAAAGTGTCCTTAGCTGGCGCTTGGTGAACACTGGAGTGCTTTGTTCAAAAGAATTCAACTAAAAATAAGCTGGGAAAAGTGCCCCTATAGGAAAAACAACATTTCGTGTGAAAGTATGATTTCAATAAGTCGACTGAGTCCAAGTTTAGACTGTGATTCATTTTACAAATGAAGTTATACCCCCAGATCATGTATGCATCCAATTTCGGCTTTCGGCTATATTCTTCATCACTCTTGTGGGACATGTGTTTATTAAATTATAGCCCATGCCCTATTCTGTGGTGTGGACTGTTTATCTTGTAGATCTGAAATAACATAATTATTTAAAGCAAGTTTGAATGGCATATTATTAAATTCCCCTTTTCCTTTTCCACCAACAGAAAGCGTTCTCATTTTCAAAATTTAAAATATTTATATCTTTAAATTTTGATACAATATCTTTGATACATACACAATAACATTAAAAGTTGTGTGTGTAATTATACTGTCAAACGGTTCCGTCTTCCCTCTTAATCTTCCTCCAGCATATTCAGCATTGAAGAAGCAGTGCTGCCAGACTGTAATAAATCACCCTTGCGGGCTTTGAATATCATGCTGTACAAGAGGAATTCGGGCAGGATACATAATTTTTAAGTGAATACATAAAGGCATTTGTACTTTACATGTGGCTGCATATTGTTGACACTTGGACTTGTTTGTCTGACTTTTGAATTAACAAATAGGTAGTTAAGGGTAGCAGATCTATTCTACACAAAGCTCAGTCAAGGTGATACTAAATATCTATTGGTTGATTTGACTGTTTTACACTGGATAAAGTCAGTGTAAAATGGTGTACACATAACACAATACTACCAATTATCAAGTGTCCATTATGTGCTAGGCATGTTATCTTTAAAGCTCACAGCCTGTCTACAAAGTAAATTGTATTAAACTTCGTTGTTAGATGAAAAACTCTGGGGATCAGAGAGATTAAACAGCTGGAGGTCAAACAGTAAGTGACAGAGATTGGGAGCTAGTTAACATGGGTTGGAAAAGATTTCGGGCAAAATTGACTTAAAGGAGTTGTAGAATGCTCACCCTGAAATCCTTGATTTTAAAGAGCCTGGGCCATGTTTTGCTTAAAGGCATGACTTCTTTCCTTCATTCCATGCTACTTTCTGACATTTCTTGTAGAAGGGAAACTAACGTTGACTGAGCACAAACCTTCTCCCAGTTTCTATGCTGGCCCTTGTACATGCTGTTCTATTAACATTTTAAAAACTCTTTGGAAGCCCTTTGGCTCTGCTCATCTGCCTCCTATCATGGCCAAAAGTCAAGATCACTTCACTGGTGGTGAGAAGATGTGAGTTCTGGCTGAGTTCTAGCTGTATGAATAAAGTAAGTTACAAATCCTCTCTGCACCCTCAGTTTCTCCATCTGTTAGATGCGATGGTCACATAGTTCCTGCTTAGCTCATCTTTTAGTTAGAAGCAACATGTCAGAATGCAGAATAGTAGACAAGAATAAAATTACATATATGAACAAGGGTGGTCACCTATAGGACAGAGGCACACTGTATAGTTGTAAGACAGGAAATGTACTGATACATGGTCAGTACAAGGAGGCCAGGGAGGAAAATGGGAAGGAAGGAAAGAAAGAAAATAATTTGAACAGGGCCAGTACTCCTCCTGGTATGCTACACAATGAGAATACCTCCCACACACCAGGGAAGAAGGGATGAGCAGCTTCAGTCCCTCCCACTTCTCTTGTGCCTCTCCAAGCATGGGTCTCCCTATGCTGGCTTTAGCTCCTTGGATGGGATGCAGAATTCTCTAATAAGATGGCCTATAATTGCAAGCCATCTGGCTTTCCAACAAAGAAACAGTCACTTATTTTAATGCAGAACAAAAAACTGGCTGCAAGAGAAGACGTATTCCTCAAGGCACTTTCAGGAATGATCTAGATTGTAGTTCTCAAACCATCTGCGGTGAAGGACTCATTTTTCACTCAACAGTATTTAAACTAATACTTTTGTACAATACAATAAAAATTAATTACTAGAAAATAAGCACTTGCTTGGATGTCCAGCCATGCCATCTGGCTTACTCACAGTTTTAATACTTATCTCATTTCTGTCCAGAAACAGACGATTCAATGACTTGTACTGGCCTACAAACTATCCTGAGAGGAGCATCCATCTAGATTACATTGACACCAATGCCAATTCTAAACCTTCTTTAAATTCCAACCCTTTTAAAATAGGACTCCGTGTTCTACTCCATCCTTCATCCTGACTACAGAGCCCTGTGTTTTGGTAACCTCTGCCCCTAAATGACCCACATATCTGATTTTTCTTTTCCTTTCTTCCTCCCATCTAAACAGACTCACCCTGTGAACTATCCTCTTAAGAGTTTTGTCTGTAGTAGTAACTGGTAGGCTAGTTATGCTGAGCAATGAGTTTATGCTGAAATGTATCAGTTCATGGTGCATTCCATTCAAAGGAATTCCATATATAAATATCTGTTTATTTGAGCCTGCTGTATTTAAGATATTCTGTTAATATCTGGAAGGATGCCACAAAAGATATGATATCTGCTCTCCAATAGTTTATCATCAAGCCATCTGGATAATATTCCATACTGACTGTCAAGTTCTTTAATATTCTCACATTCCACTCTCCTTGTCAGGTCTCATTTCCCAGAGCTCCTGAACCTGGCTGGCCTCACTGGTTCCTGAGCACACTATGATTTTCAGATTTCTGTGTCCTTATTCATGTTATTCAGTCATATTCCAGATGACTTCTTCTCCCCTACTCATCTTTCCAGGCCCTGCGCAAACTTTATCTTCATCATGTGACTTCCAGACAGAGGAACTTAACGTGGCCACATGGATGTGCCTGTCACGGGAACCTCATTGAATTTATAGGCATAATATTCAACATAGCACCATATAATATGGTTCCTGAGTTATGAGAACAGCATTTGTCTTTCTCCATAATTAAATTGTAGATGCTTCCTGAGCAGCATCTTCATTGTTTGGTAATATGACAATTGATGTACAGTCAACGTCTTTATTCACTGCCCACCAAGAGCAAGGCTGGGTCCTTAACTCTCTAGAAAATACAAACAAGAAGACCCTTAAGGAATTTATACCCCCAGGGACTAAGATCCTTCATAGCTCAGTAAGTAAAGAGTCTGACTGCAATGCAGGAGACCTGGGTTCAATTTCTGGGTCAGGAAGATCCCCTGGAGAAGGAAATGGCAACCCACCCCAGTATTCTCACCTGAAGAATCCTGTGGACAGAGGAACCTGGCAGGCTACAGTCTATTGGGTCACAAGAGTCAGACGTGACTGAGTGACTAAGCATACTCACCCAGGGCTGAGATTGGCTTTCCCCTCTTATATAGTTCACAGGACACTTGTCCAGTCTCATGTTCCATGAAAAATCTGTCAGTAGTCAAATTCCAAACTTTTTGTATTTCCCTCTTTGAGAGTCACATGAAAATTCAGTAAAGATTTTAATAAATCTTACAAATGGACAATTTCTTTAACTTTATTTAAACCAGAAGTTCCTCAAAATAATATGACTTACACTCTGTCTAAAAAAATTCTTTGTAAATATTTAATGGATAGTAACATTTTGATGTTAGTACAGAAGAAAACTAGTATTTTTTGATATATATTTGGACAAACACTGATTGGGTTAAAATATAAGGTTAAAATGCTACTACTATGTATACTAAAGAGTTACTATTGATTTTGTGTCATAATGGTATATAATTTTTTAAAGTTCTCTGGTTTAGAGATACATACTGAAATATTTATGGGTGAAAGGATATGGAGTCTGAGATTATCTTTAAGACATTCCAGGAAAAATGAGGAGGTTAAAACAGATAAAAATTTAGTAAAATATTAACAACTGGGGTAATGCAGTTCATTATATAGTCTGCCTATTGTCTCTGAGAAGTTCTGTTATAAACAGTTTCATTTTTAAATTCTACAATGCTTGAAATACACAAAGTCAGACAAACTTCATTCATTTGGCATTTACCAATTTAAAGTCTGTGATCTATAGGACAATATATTAATTTGGTTAAATTGAAGTTTTGTCTTCACTTGTAAAATACATTCAGAGTTCATATAAACTCCCCCAAATATACCAGAAGATAGTTTACAAACCTTCAGGGAGCTCTGAAGGCACTGTGGATGGAGCAGGTGATGGGGTAGGCTCTTGTACCTCGTCCTGCAGCTATAGCTACAATCCAATTTAGACTTTTTATTAAACATGAGACTTCATTTTTTACAAGGATTCCACAGTTTGAAAACATAAAGTGTGAAAACCACTGCTGTATGCCAGGCCACTGAACCCCAATGGAAGTGGTCAACTAGTTCTAATTTGGTAAAGTCCTTCCTTGTTATGATTAACTTTGATTTTAAAAATTGATAAGCTTAATTTCCAGACCCCTACCTTCCTCTCCTGTACCTTCCCACAGAGGCCAGGGAGGGCCATATATTCGTGCTTTGCTAGGTTTGTGGTGTGTGGGTTGGTAGCTCACTGGCAGCCAGTCTTCTCAAGGTCTGGTGTACATCACGCCAGGATTCATCCCTCAGTCTGCAGCAAGCCAGAAACTTGCCTGTCCCTGGATGTGAGTCTCCCCCCAAAATGAGCATCTGGGGCAGTTATCCAAGACCCAGCTCTCAGTTTCATGGAGACTCTGCTCAGATAGCATGAGAAGAGGAACACTCCTCTTTTGCTCCTTTGTTCCTCCCTCTTTTGTTCCTTTTTTCAGAGGACATTCTAGGGACTAATATTTACCGCGGTCCCTATTGGAGGTAGCCTGTCCAGCAAAGAATCCCATCTAGAAGGATCACTGAAGAAATCAAAAAATGTCTCTTACGTGTTTTTTATCAAAGACAAAGTGAAAGCCAGGGGAAAGCTCCTTCTTCTGCACCCAGAGGTCTAGTTCTATATTACAGCATGTATGCCGGGCTTCAGAGCACCAGTTGTACCAATGGGTACATGCCAGCTGGGCCACTCCTTGGCCTTGGGAAATTATTTCATATCTCAGCTACTCAGCCTCAGTTTCCTCATCTCTCAGAAGGTTAGGAATGGCCAACCCCATAGGGTTGTCCTAAATGCTTTGAAATGTGCTAAGTGTTTCCTCAGGATCATTGCAAAATGAGAGAAGGTGAGACAAGTACTTTGTATGAAGCCAGTTATGGTGTGAACAGGAAACTGGACACATTCCTACTTATACTGCTACTGCCATCCTTCAGGTGGTTACAGTTATTAAGACCATATACCTCTGTTCCTAGACTGCTCTCCTAGGAAACCATCTGAATAAGCAATTTTCCCTTTGTAATCGAGATAAACTTTCTGGAAGATCTTAATGTAATAAGACATATAGCTCAGACATAGAAACAACCTAAATACCCATCATCAGAGGAACAGATAAAGATGTGGTACGTACATATAATGGAATACTATTTGGCCATAAAAAAAGAATGAGATAATGCCATTTGCAGCCACATGAATGTGACTAGAGATGATCATACTAAGCAAAGTAAGTCAGAAAGAGAAAGACAAGCACCATATAATATCACTTACCTGGAGAGCCCAAAATATGACACAAACAAACCACTATTTATGAAATAGAATCACACACATAGAGAACAGATCAGTGGTTGCTGGAGGGAAGGGGGAAGGTTGGGGGAAGGATGGAGTGGGAAGCTGGGGTTAGCGGATGTAAGCTTTTATATATAGAACAGATAAACAACAGGGTCCTACTGAATAGCACACAGAACAATATTCATGTCCTGGGATAAGCCATAATGGAAAAGAACATTAAAAAAAAAAAGAATGTATGGGTGTGTGTGTGTGTGTGCATGTGTGTGTATATATATAATTGAATGAATCACTTTGCTGTATAGCAGTAATTAATACATTGTAAACCAGCTATTCCACAATCAATCAATCAAATAATCAATCAATAACCTTGGCTCTAGGCATACCTGGAAACTAGAAGAGCAAGTTCTGCTTAAGTTAGTGTCCACTCTGAAGGGCCTCTGTGCCTTCTCCCATGAGACAATGTCCCATCCCAGCCAGTGAAGATCAGGAGAACCTATTGTTACCAGACAGGGGACTTGCATTTATTTAGCAATTAGCTTCTGTACTGATTCCAGGCTTAGGATAAAAACTAAGGTCAATCCAGTATAATGGCTTGGGCACAGTTAACATAATCTAATTAGTCTGGCACCACTTCCTGAAAGCCACGGCCACCGAGGCAGGTTTCCAAACACCATAGATGGGGCATCATTTGCTGCCAGAAAATGGACAGAAGGTTTCCAGGAACAAGACCTGATCTACAGAACTGTTACTGATTTCACTTCTCGACTTTTTGCTCCAGATAGTTCCTCTTCTCCCCCTCCCCTTTATTTCTCATGCTCTTTAAAAAAAAAAAATTATTTATCATGTTTTTAGGATGGGCAAAAGACATTGTCCCAACCAGAAGGAAATCTCTGTTGATAAATGAAAGTGGTAAATGAGTCCTCTCTTCTGCAAAAGAACATAAATATCGACTAAGGGGCTTCAGTTTGGTTTGGGCACATGTGAAGGGAGGCCCCCTTTAAATACTTCAGAATGAAGCTTCTTAACAAAGACTCCCAAAGTACAGGCAAGCACATCAGAGAAAAATGTCAGATTCCAAATGCCCTCCCCAACTCCGCAAAAATGTCAAAGGAGCGACTGGGAAAAGGAAGAATGAGTCTTCCAATAATGTAGAGCCAGGCAGAGAGAGGAAAGAAAGGAAGATAGCATCTGATTTATAAATATTTATAAAACAATCATTAGGCTTGGCTAGCACATGCAGTTCTCTGAGTTCACTGCTGGGAAACAATAATAAAAAGCGTGGAATTATTCAAATAGAGGTGAGAGGAAATTTAATTCTGTATTTTTAGAAATCTACCAGGGGCTCTGGTTGGGTTGGGGGCAAGAAATACAGCTCTCAGAGCCATAGTTTCGCCTCCTGGCCCATCCAGTCAGACCCTGGCCATCAGCATCTCCTGCAAATTGGTCCTTGGCTGCCTTCCTCTGCTTTTGTTTTGAGCTACTGCCACCACCCCCGCAGCCCTCCCATCCTGGACCAAGTGGTGACTGCCCTGAATGGGACTGGAAATAATTCCTTTAAGAAGCCAAGCTTGGGTCTTCTTTTCAGATGAAGACAATGCAGTACAGTGCTTCTGCAAAGGGCTTCTATCAGGAAAATTCATCTCACCTCTGTGTTCTGGGCCAGGCTTACATGCAACATCAGAGCTTCCCAACCACTGGGATGTGGCACACCGCTGCACGCCCAAAGTGAAAGTGAAGTCGCTCAGTCGTGTCCGATTCTTTGCGACCCCATGGACTGTAGCCTATCAGGCTCCTCCGTCCATGGGATTTTCCAGGCAAGAGTGCTGGAATGGATTGCCATTTCCTTCTCCAGGGGATCTTCCCAACCCAGGGATCGAACCCGGGTCTCCCACATTGCAGGCAGACGCTTTACCGTCTGAGCCACCAGGGAAGCAAACCACAAACCAGCCAGAGGATAGGAAAAGTTCTAAATCTTCATTGCACTAAACCATGTTCACCCTTTTTCAAAATGACTCTTCAAAAAAAAAATTACAAAAATTAAGATTATCTTCAGGTACTATTTGAATGACTCCCACTATAAACTTCTTGAATTCAGAATTATTACTTAGGCACTGAAGACCCTTAGCATCTTCCCTGGACAACTGCCACCATGTGTGGGCCAAGATTTCTGGCAATGATGACAAATACGTTCAAGTTTCTCACTATATTTTTTGGAAATTTTACTATTTGAAAGTTCTATATGGTTTTTAAAATTGTTTTTCTTGTTTATATTTTTTTCTTACAGTAACGGAATACTAAACTTTTTTTCAGTAAGTCCTATAGACACCCCAAGACTCACCCATCTTAGCTCAGCTTACCCCAGTGTGCAGTAAAAGTAACACGACTTTCTATGTACAGCCTGACATGAAATATAATATCTAACACTTAATTCCTACTTTGCCTGCAGACCTGTTCTAAGCTATGAAGGACGGACTATTATTATACCTGCTTTACATATGAGAGAACTGAAGCACAGATGGGTAAAATAACTTGCCCAGGCCACACAGCCAGGAAGGAGTGGAACTAGGATTTTAACTTAGAAAGTATGCTCTTAATACCAGGCTTTCTGGTCTCACAAAAATGCAGACAGTGGTCTCTTAGCGCACATTCTCAACTTTAGTTATATCATCCCCAACGAGGCGAAAACTGGTTTTGAGGTGTCTCAAAAAAAAAAAAAGACCCTTACTCTTTTTATGTACAAAAGTACAGATTATGTTAGTATATAAACAGATACAGTCTATTATGAGAAAGGGCAATTAAGAAAAAAATTGTCCTTAGGGGAGCAATCATGAAACAAGATTGCAACTCATCAGTTTATGAGGTGTATTAGAAGAAAACCATGAAAGTCTTTTCCGAAGACTGTCCCCTCCTCAAACATGCAGACACAGGTATGTTCAAACATCACACTCAGATGCACTAATACTTTGCTTGATCTGCTTGTCTTGGTGCCTGAAATTTTCTATACTAGAGAATCATCTTTTTTGATCATGGTAATACTGTCCACAGATGACCTTCTCAAAATGCAAATGTTGCTGTGATGAGTTATATGTTAATCTCTTCAGATCATTTAGTGACAGTGAGAATAGCAAGATGCTGAGGAAATAAGAAAACAAGTCAGATTTCAGGAATAGGGGAAAAGAGATAGGGCAGACTGAGAGCAGGAGTTCTGTGGGAACAAGGGAGACCCAAGGCGGGTAGTACTAGGGGAAGCCTTGGTAGAGTGAGGGCTTATGAATCATCAGATACCTAAAAGCCGGGAATAAATGGACTGAGAAAGACTAGCATCACATTGCTTATGGCATTTGCCATCAGACAAAATTAAGTCTACAACCTGGCTATGCATCTTTCGGCAAATGACTTTTACTCTCTGAGCCTCAATTGCTTTGTCATGGATATAACGGGCCTTAGAGTATAAATGTGTGAGAAGTGCCTGGAATGGAGTAGGCACTCAATGGATCCCAACTTAAATGTTGGTTGTTCCATCCCTATATTTTCTCTGGTATTTTTAGAAGTAATATGATTACCTTGCAGTTTTATCCAGGGCTCGCCATGTGCTTTAGAACAACTACATACTTTCCTCTTTGGACTCAATGAGAGGTCAAAGAAAGAGAAGGTGCAGCTCTTTCTCACTCCCCTCCCATGAAGTAGCCAACTTCATGGTGGTTTCAGTGGCTCCCTAATTGCATCAAAAAACAGACACATCAAGGCAGCATGTAGCTTCAAGAGAGTACATTTTCTTCTTCACTGTTGCAAATATTTCCAAAGGAAAATGAAAGGTGTACAATTTTATAATCGGTCAAGCAATTGCCAAACAGAGCAAATAAAAAGCTTTTTCTAGAAAAGAATCAGTAACAAGAGAACTGATCTTTCATCCTTTCATCTCCAAATTCACTAGTGATTTGAATCAGCCAAACTTAGGCTTCCCTAATTCTGACCTATGTTTTCAGTTTTACAGTTTGGGAATGGAGATAGTGACTATGATCTTAGAGAGAAGGCAGAATTTAAGAAAAAGCAAAAACATGTTAAAGAAGTGAGAATTTAGAAGCCATAAGTTTTACTTGGACAAAAGTATTGCCATACTAGTTCTGCATGACCATCTTCTTCCAATCTATTATGGATTCCAAGACCTATATGCACAACCAAGGCCTGCCCCTAATAGACTAAGCTCTGGAGTCAGGAAGGTCCCATTCTCCAGCAGAATGCAAACAACCTCCCCTCACTATTGAAATGGTCTGGAAAGAACCCTTTCTCTCCCCCAAATCCCCAGGAGGAAGTATGTCATCCAAGGTGATCATATATGCACAAAACATCATCCAGGCTTGTATTCTCATCTTCATGACCCAAGTTCTCCCACCATGACCTATTTTCATGCCTGCACTTGCCAGGACCAAAAGCAACTCTTGCCAACTTTTTATATGACGCCTTATTCCTTCTTATGACCCTATTTCCAAATTCCCTTCAACAGACTCAGATGGATGCCAAGGCTCTGGCACCACCCATCTCTCACTAGGTCTGCTTCTACCATATGAGAAACCAGGAGAAATAGGACATTTTAAGACCTTTTGACTACTCACATCTCGGGGAGGGGCATGACCAGGGGCAGGCCAGAGTGAAACTGTCTAAAATTATGTTGTCCCATACAATAGCCACCAGACCTATGTGGCTATTTAAATTAGTTAATATTAAATAAGATTTAAAAATCAGCTCCTTATATGGAGAGACAAGGCTGGACCTAGGGACAGTCATACAGAGTGAAGTAAGTCAGAAAGAAAAAGAAATATCATATATTAAGCATATATGTGGAATCTATAATAGAAAAATGGTACAGATGAACCTAATTGCAGGCAAGAGTAGAGACCCAGACGGAGAGAATGGATGTGTAGACACAGGGAGGGGAAGGAGATGGTGGGTTGAATTGGGAGTTCAGGACTGACATATATACACCACTATGCGGTCAGGAAGCAACATTTAGAACTGGACATGGAACAACAGACTGGTTCCAAATAGGAAAAGGAGTACGTCAAGGCTGCATATTGTCACCCTGCTTATTTAACTTCTATGCAGAGTAAATCATGAGAAACGCTGGGCTGGAAGAAGCACAAGCTGGAATCAAGGTTGCCAGGAGAAATATCAATAACCTCAGATATGCAGATGATGCCACCCTTATTGCAGAAAGTGAAGAGGAACTAAAAACCCTCTTGATGAAAATGAAAGAGGAGAGTGAAAAAGTTGGCTTAAAGCTCAACATTCAGAAAATGAAGATCATGGCATCTGGTCCCATCACTTCATGGGAAATAGATGGGGAAAGAGTGGAAACAGTGTCAGACTTTATCTTTTTGGGCTCCAAAATCACTGCAGATGTTGACTGCAGCCATGAAATTAAAAGATGCTTACTCCTTGGAAGAAAAGTTATGACCAACCTAGATAGCATATTGAAAAGCAGAGACATTATTTGCCAACAAAGGTCTGTCTAGTCAAGGCTATGGTTTTTCCTGTGGTCATGTATGGATGTGAGAGTTGGACTGTGAAGAAAGCTGAGTGCCGAAGAATTGATGCTTTTGAACTGTGGTGTTGGAGAAGACTCTTGAGAGTCCCTTGGACTGCAAGGAGATCCAACCAGTCCTTCTAAAGGAGATCAGCCCTGGGTGTTCTTTGGAAGGAATGATGCTAAAGCTGAAACTTCAGTACTTTGGCCACCTCATGCGAAGAGTTGACTCATTGGAAAAGACTCTGATACCGGGAGGGATTGGGGGCAGGAGGAGAAGGGGACGACCGAGGATGAGATGGCTGGATGGCATCACTGACTCGATGGACATGAGTCTGAGTGAACTCCGGGAGATGGTGATGGACAGGGAGGCCTGGCGTGCTGCGATTCATGGGGTCGCAAAGAGTCGGACACGACTGAGTGACCGAACTGAGCTGAACTGATGTGTAAAACGGATAGCTAGTGGGAAGCTGTTGTACAGCAAAGAGAGCTCAGGTCAGTGCTCTGGGATGACCTGGAGGGGTGGGATGTGGGAGGGAGGCTTAAGAAGGAGGGGATATATGGATACATATAGCTGATTCACTTCATTATACAGCAGAAATTAACACAACACTAAAGCAACTATATCCCAATCTTAAAAAAGTCATTTCTTCAGTAATGCCGAGCATATCTCAGATGTTTAACAGCCACCTGTGATTAGCAACTACTGGCCGGCTATGGAACATTTCCACTGTCACAGAAGATCCTGTTAAATAGGGCTCCCAAGGCTCAGAACAGGGCCTTTTACTGTTCTGAGCTCAACAAGCTCAACCACGCCTGAGGGATGGTATCGCTACTGAGAACCACTGTTGGCTGGAAACCTGGATCGGCCCCACTCAGATCCTTCTGAGAAAGACCTTCAAGCTGCTCTGGGCCCAGGACTTACCACGTCAGGTGCTGACTCTTCTCTTCAGAAATTTCCCCAATTTAAACCGAATTCTTCTCTGAGTGAGCCAGAAGAAAGAGATAATATGTCAGGGTGGATAGCCCTGTTTAAAATGAAATATATATAACATAAAATTTACCATTTGAACCATTTTCAAGTGTATAATTCAGTGGCATTAAACATACCCACACTGTTGTGCAACCATCACCACTGTCTATTTCTATGACATTTTCATCATTGCAAACAGAAACTCTATAACTGTTAAGCAGTAATTTCCGCTTTCCCCTCTCCCAGCCCCCAGTTGTCTTTAATTTACTTTCAGTCTTTATAAACATGCCTATTCTAAATATTTCATAAGTCAACTTACACAGTATTTGTCCTTTTATATCTGGCTTATTTCACTTAGCATAATGTTTTCAAGGCTCATCCATGTCTTAGTACGTACTTCCTTCCTTTTTACATCCAAGTAATATTCCATTGTATGTTTATACCACAGTTGTTGAAAGGAAGAGATGATTCAAAAATAACGAAAGAACTGAGATGCATTACTTGCCTGATTGAATTCCCTGACATTCCACTTATGCTTCACTGTCAAAAAAGGGAATTCTTTTCCTATTTTCTGTCTCATATCAGGAGTTAAAAAATCTCTCTGGGGCTGTTATCTTTTGATGTGCAAGGTAATTGCGTAGTGCCTGGCATAGAATAAGTATGCTATATAGCTATTTATTGTTGTTGTTGCTCTTATTATTAGTCTGTGAGATCAGCAGTACATTGTGGACAGCCCGAGTCTGGGTTTCTGAACATGCATCCAGCATCATTCCTTAAACTGCCACCTGGGTCAGATGCCCCAGCTACTGGACTGGACCCTGGTGGGACAGTTGAGTTCACTAGTCTGACTGCACTGCTGTATTCTCAAGTTGTTAGATAGTTCATCAGGTTTGGAGGTCCAATCTTTAAGGTCCTCACAAAATGTATGACCCAGGGTGGTACACATTTCTCAACATGTGGCTTGAATATGGGATACTGCTTAAAGATTGTTGATTACAGATAGATAGATAGATATACACATACATATGCTTATCTGTGTATTTCTGTGTATATATGGACTTACATTTTATGCTGATAAAATATCAAATTTGCCACTCCATTTTTAAGTGTATAATTATTAAATATATCCACAATGTTGTGCAACTGCCACCACTGTCTATCTAGCAGGTAGACACACACACGGTTTGTATTATGATGGCACTGATGCTTTGCTGTACACGCTCTCCAGTCTTGACCAGCTCCTGAGAACACCGTGTTCTATTAGATCAGCACCCCAAAAGGTCACAGTGGTGACATGATTTTCTTGCTTGCTCAGCTGTAGGGCTGCATGTGCATATCAGTGGTGGTGATGACCTACTGCCTTTGGAGGCCTCCCAGAACAACTAAGTCTGTTAGTCAGAGAATGGGACAAAAAGAAGCATACACAGTCTGGCTTTGAAGGATTTCTCTCTTTTAAACACCGAGGCGCCAGCTACTTTGATACTCCATAAGGGTGTTAAAAACTTTGTTTTCTCTTAAATTTCCAATAATATTTGAAAAGTTAGACATACACCCATCACCCTTCCTTCCTTTATAGTAATTTCCTGTTTTCCCTCGCTTCCTCCCTTCTAAGCCTCCCAAAGGCTGTAGACTCTAACTGTAGACTCCAGCAAGTAAAAGCATTAAGAGCTGGGTGGCTCCTACGCATCTAGAAGACTCAACAACACAGGCCTCAAAAGAAGGCTGCGATCATTTCAGGGAGAAGAGATCATCAGCTTGATCAGAGAATCTGCTGCTTGTTTATTTGGTAAAGAAGGAACAGAGAGAAGGAAACACCAAGCCTCAATAATGAAATGACCTTTCTTCTGAACAGATCAGCTTCATAAATTACAATGATTCAAGGCTGCATCTAATATCTGGGGAATAGAGTCCTCTGTTCCCAAAGACAGATGTGATTATGACACATAGTCAACAATATTTTTCTTCATTATTGTTTGGCCTGAATTTGGGGTTTTCTGGGAGGGAAAGGAAGAGAAGGGGTTGAGGACTTGGAGAATAATAGGAATTAAATAGGAATGTATTTGTGGTTCAATGTCTCTATTATAGAGTTTTATTGTTGGCTTAGGTAAAATATCATTTGGAATCTATCATGAGGAGGTCTCCTAGGCTTTTTGGTAGACCGTTCTTAAATTAAGGGATAGAATCTGAATCTTGTGAGGTTGTTTTTCATTAACTTAACAGAAAACCATACTCTTAGAATGAGGAACCAAAGCCAGGATGTGGGTTTCCTAAGCTACCATAACTGTACTGTTTAGAATGTGGTACATGTATTACAGTTAGTTTATAGATGGTTCTTTTACAACATTCAAAATATGACTCTGTCTGCTCTAAGACAACATCTGGCCTCTTTACCTAGGTAATTCTTACAGCTCTGTTGTCACAGAGTACCAAATATATTCAGAAATGGGGTAGTAAGGATGTTCTTCACCCACCTCTCACAGATATTAAAATAAAAAAGAAAGAATTAGGAAAGAGAGATTCTTTAGGCAAAAGGAAAACTGGATTATAGACCTGGCTTCATCAGTTGCTGGCATATCATTCAACTTTTATGTGTCTCAAATGCAAAATGGGTACCACTGTTTCAGATTCTACCACACCTTATTAGGATTACACTAAGAATAAAATAAAACAGAAGATACATAAGAAAGCACTATGGAGAGTTGGAAATAAATTCACATGTACATTTACACTGTATTAGTTGTGGTCTATTGCCATTTTCATGCTGTAAGGCTCTGTAACTAGCAATGCCCTGATCGTATCTCATTTAATCCTTATGACAGACTTACGCACTAAGTACTGTTATAACGTCTACTTCATGAAAAAGGAGTGGAGACATCATCGGGACCACAGTCATGAAGTGAGGGAGCTAGAGTCTGGATTCAGTTTGCCTACCACCAGAACTAGCTCGCCTATACACTATGAGAGCCTGCCTCAGCTGGCTTACAAAACATTGTTGGTTATTAAGGAAAGGAACGAATCTAGAATATTACAGATTAACTGCACAACTTAATACTCAGAAGGCCTGCCACTAATGTTACAGTTGGCAGCCTCCGTGATGGCCCCCACTGATCTCCATGCCTTTGTGTTCTCCCCTTAAGTGGGAGGGATTTCGTGAGTCACTTCTAACGAAGAGAATACAACAGATGCAAAAAGATGTCATGTGTATACTACTGATACTACGTATAAAGTAGATCACTAGTGAGAACCTGCTGTATAACTCAAAGAACTCCATTCAACGCTCTGTGGTTACCTAAATAGAAAGGAAATCCAAAAAAAGAGGGGGTATATGCATGCATATAGCTGATTCACTTTGCTATACAGAAGAAACTAACACAACATTATAAAGCAAATATACTCCAATAAAAATTAATTTGAAAAAAGAAACACACGACTCCCAAGATTAGGTTATAAAAAAGACTGGATTCCATGTCAGGCGTTCTCTGTCACTCTCTCCTGGACCACTTCATTCTGGAAAAGCCAGCTGCCATGTCATGAGGTAGCCTGGCAGAAGGGCTGACCTGGTAGGGACGTGAGGTCTGCCAATGGCCAGCTGAATGAGCACGGACACATCTCTACTGGGGGCAGAGGCGAATCATCATATTGAATAGAAGCAGATCTTGCCCCAGCTGGGCCTTGAGATGACTGGAGCCTTTAGCAAAATCTTGGCAACCACCTTTCAGGAGACCCAGGTATTCTGCTCCTGGATTCCTGAGCAACAGCAGTTGGGAGATAAGCGTCTGCTATTTTCAGCCACTGAGTTTTGGGGTAATATTTTATGCAGCAATAAACAACTGGTACAAGTGTTAACCAAGAGACTGACTAGAGAATTGGAACCTTCCCAAGCCTGCCTCCTTCAACTCATTCAACAAATATTTACTGAGTTCTTACATGCCAAGCCCTGATGTGGGCCCTGCCCTCAAACTACTGGTCATCTGATGGGATGCGGAGTGGAAGGAGAAATATATCTTTTAAACAATTAAAAATCAAAATTCTTTCTAAAATACTGGAAAAGAAGTAGAAGAAAGAGAACAACCTGGAGCCAGCCATAAGGACTCTGACTCCAGTCCTCAGATATGGGAATTTGGAGAAAAGTGAGCTTCAGTTTCTTCATCTAAACAGATAGATGATAATACTATTTCTAAAAATTTGTAGGATTAGATTAAAGAATGTGTAGAAAACATCTAGCATAATGTCTGACATTTATTAGGGGCTCAAAAATGATATTTCTATGAGTTCTACTCTTTCTTTTTTAAAAATAGGGAGTCCTGGGAATTTTGATCCCGCAACTGGGACTCTTTGCTTTCATTGCCAAGGGTGCAGGTTCGATCCCTGGCCAGGGAACTAAGATTTCACAAGCCACACAGTGCAGCCAAAACACAAAACTTTCAAATAAAAAATAAAATAAAACCCTAATCTTTTAAAAAACAAATAAAATAGAAATAGGGAGTCCACATCCACCTTGTACAGGATGGCTTAGTATGTAAAGATGTGAATAAAATGCTTAGCACAGGGCACAGTCTGTTTTATATGCACCTAGATATTAATTCCCATTAATTTCTACAGAAACTAAATCTTATTATGGCTACAGAGGATGAAAATAATTTTATTAAAAAATTGTGAGGTTCTCATTTTTGTTTAAAATTGCTTTTCCATTTTGCTTCTCCAACTAAAGATTTGGTTAGCTTTTGAAATGAAACTTGCTAGGAACCAATGGGGAAGATGGAAAACAAGGATAGGATGGGACATCTGAATATACAACAAAGTCGAATGTACCCTGGTAACTGAAGAATAGAAGTTCAGGATTCTCTCTCTGCCTCTGAGTGACAGCCAATACCCACCACCAAATGGGGACGTCGAGTAGATTTAGTCTCAAGTGTTGCAAAGCTGAAAACAACGAATGGTCACCTAATACAGTTATTTATGAAACTTACATTTCTATCACCATATGACAACAGGAAAGATTACTGATTCTCATGAATTTCCTAGAATTTAAGCAACCCACATCAACATTAATATAACTAAAGTTATATGTAAGACTAGAAAGACAGACAGGCAGGCAGACAGACAGACACACACACAACTTCCACAATACAAATCAAACTATATTGGATTTTATTTTTATAGGAACTAAACATGACCACTAGATGGCACTGGAGTCTGATTTCATCTATTCCAGAACAGTCTCTGGGAAAAACAACTGCAAGGCTATCATAAATTTTCTGAGTCAGTTACTTGCTTATCTGATATAGTGCAAGGAATAAGACATTTTGATATTCTTTTTCAAGTTCCTGGCAATCTCCCATCAGTAAATGAACACACCACCAGCTCAACCTGAAGCAACGTGATCTTGTCCAGACAAGTGAGTTCCATGAGCCCTTGAAGAGTTTCCTACAAGTAAATTTAAGTTTCTACAAATGGAATAGATTGTAATTTATAAGTGATATAAAAAAAGCATGATATGAATCTGTCAAAGCACTGATTCTAGCTGTTAATTTCCCCTAGCAATTCAGATCTCAGTTCTGGCACATCCAGGGTAATGCCTGGAAATTGATTCAACAAATATGCATTGGGACCAAGGTCCCAGGGTCAGCTTAGATACACAGAGGTAGCAGCATCCCTTGTGGAGCTTACATTCCAGAGGAAGAGTTAGACTATAAGCGAGTGAACAGACATGCTGATTTTAGATGCCATGAACAAAATGGTGAACATGATGAAGATAAGTGGAGGGTACATTTGATAAGGCAGTCATAAGCCTTCTCTGAAAAGGTGAAATTTGAGCCAAAGCTAGAAGGTCAAGACAGAGTCAACCACAGAAAGAAGACCAGCATGGTATAGGCACCAAGAGGAAAGAGGATTAAAAGAAAGGAGCTGGGAGAGGCAGACAGGCCAAGCCATGGAAGGACTTCTAGTTTCTATTTCATCTTGTTATGTAAGTCACTGAAGGATGTTAAGAAAGCAAACAGCATACTACATATAAAATATGCAAATAACAAAGACCTACTCTACTGCATAGGGAACTATACTCAATATTTCATAATAACCTATATGGGAAAAGATCTGAAAAAGAATAGATATATGTGTGTGTATGCCTAACTGAATCACTTTGCTATATACCTGAAACTAACACAACATTGTAAATCAACCATACTTCAACAAATAAAAAAAACAAGCAGCACAACTGATTTGCATTTTTAAAAGATCATACTGGCTGCTAGGGTAACCAATTACATGATACAGGGTAACCACAACAAACACTCAATAAAAGTATATTAAATAAATTAATGAATCAATGACTATGGCTACTATGTGTCTAACACCAATTGAGTGCTTATTATTCACTGAAATTCACTTTACACCCATCACACTGACAGAGTTAAGCACACACTTAGGACAGTGGTTCTCAAGCTTTAGGATCCATCAGAATCACCCAGAACATCTATTAAACACCAACTGCTACACCACACCCCTAATCAGACCTTCCCATCATGTCCTCCCTTCACAGCTTCAGATTCAGTAGACTTGGGAGATGGAGCCCAGGAGTCTGTATTTCTAAGAAGTTCCCAGATGAGGCTGATGCTGCTGATCCAAGGACCACACTTGGAGAACCACTGCTGTATAAAATGTTAAAAACAAAAACAAAACAGGGCGGACATTGTTCTATTACGGTTCAGGATTCTGAATCTTAAAGACCACATTCATCTTTTTCTTGTATAACATATATGGGAAATATTATTCATTTCCTGGCCCAAGACGAAGTCCCTATCTTCTTTACTAATAGACCCTCAGTTTTATTCAGGACTATTGTCCCCAGTTCCACAGTTTAAGTCAGGAGTGATTTAATGAAACATAGTAGCTTCATCCCCTTTGGCCAGATACTACTCCAGCCTCCCCTAAATGGCCATGGGATAAAGGAGAAATAACAGGAGTGAAGTGAAGGTGCTGGGAAAGACTTTCCTCCCTAATGAAAAAGAGCAGGGAACGAGGCACCTTCACTGGTAGGAGTGAATACGCTCATGAAAAAATAGCCACAGTTTCAAAACTGTGAATACCTATTAGGCAGTGCTGTGCTAGTAAGTGTTTAACAATAGGCTTTCAGCAATGAAAAACAAATTGCTGATTTCCATGGGGTAAATGCTCCCACAATGGATGACTTCAAGCTACCAATGTGTCATTGGATATAAAAATGGGAAAAGATATTAACAACAGACTCTCATGTCCCAGTAAAAGCCAGCTTCAGCAAACGATTGCCGGGGATTCTAAAAGCGAAGAGTGGGGTGCACCTTTATGCTCAAATATATGATAAGCAAGGTTAATCTTTCATTTATTTTGCATATAATCTCTCCTAAGAGCCATTTGCATAGCTGCATAAGTAGCTTTGAAGGTTCATACACAGTGTCTAACACAAATGAAGACACTCAGATTTGTGGTTGATGGGGAGCCCCTTTGCCATGACTATTAATGTTTAATTGAAATATAAACCTACAAATAGATTCTCTGCAGACTTTTATGCATCATTAGAGGATATATTTTAGAAAGCTAGAGTCTTTCTAAGTCTCCACAAACTGCCCCGCTTGTTTAGCTATGCTACATTTCTCCATGTTGTTTAAAGAAAATAACATTTATAGCAAATGGAAGCAAACTTAATTTTGAGGTAGCTTTCAGTTCCATTCAGTCGCTCAGTCATGTCCAACTCTTTGCAACCCCATGGATTGCAGCATGCCAGGCTTCCCTGTCCATCACCAACCCCCAGAGCTTTTTCAAACCCATGTCCATTGAGTTGATGATGCCATCCAACCAGCTCATCCCCTGTTGTCCCATTCTCCTCCTGCCTTCAATCTTTGTCAGCATCAGGGATTTTTCCAAGGAGTTGGCTCTTTGCATTAAGTGGCCAAAGTACTGGAGCTTCAGCTTCAGCATCAGCCCTTCCAATGACTATTCAGGACTGACTTCCTTTAGGATTGACTGGTTTGATCTCCTTGCTATCCAAGGAACTCTCAAGAGTCTTCTCCAACACCACAGTTCAAACGCATCAATTCTTCAGCACTCAGCTTTCTTTATGGTCCAACTCTCACATTCATACATGATTACTGGAAAAACCATAGTTTTGACTAGATGGACTTTTGTGGGTGAAGTAATATCTCTGCTTTTTAATATGCTTCCTAGGTTTGTCATAACTTTCCTTCTAAGGAGCAAGCATCTTTTAATTTCAAGGCTGCAGTCAGCATCTGCAGTCAGCATCTGCAGTGATTTTGGAACCCAAGAAAAGAAAGTCTTGTCACTGTTTCCATTGTGTCCCCATCTATTTGCCATGAAGTGATGGGACTGGATGTCATGATCTTCGTTTTTTGAATGTTGAGTTTTAAGCCAGCTTTTTCACTCTCCTCTTTCACTTTTATCCAGAGGCTCTTTAGTATCTCTTTGCTTTCTGCCACAAAGGTGGTGTCATCTGCATATCTGAGGTTATTGATATTTTCCCCTGCAATCTTGATTCCAGATCGTGCTTCACCCAGCCATCATTTCACATGATGTTCTCTGCATATAAGTTAAATAAACAAGGTGACAATATACAGCCTTGACGTATTTGGAACCAGTCCATTGTTCCATGTCAGGTTCTAACTGTTGCTTATTGATATGTGTACAGATTTCTCAGGAGGCAGGTAAGGTGGTCTGGTACTACCATCTCTTGAAAAATTTTCCAGTTTGTTGTGATCCACACAGTCAAAGGCTTTAGTGTAGTCAATGAAGCAGAAGTAGATGTTTTTCTGGAACTCTCTTGCTTTAGGGATTGCTTGAGGGAATCAGGAAGTCCAGTTGTTTCTACAGAGTAGCCATTAATTTTATCTTGTTCCTCACATCCCAGAATTCACCTTAGCTTCTTGTCAGTCATGCAAGGTTTCAACATCATAAAAAATTGTTCTAGCAAATCCTCTCTGACCCTCTTGACATGGCACCTCAGTATGGACAGTCCCTCTGTCTGGAATGCTTGCTCCTTCATTCCAGATTATCTCATCCTCCTCAACTGCAAGAATAACGTAGGAAAGTTACAAATATATACGTCCCTTGATCTACTCAGTCAGAATCTCCAAGAGAAGGAGCTTAGAAATAGAATAGTAGAAACAAATGCCCAGGTGATTGTTATCAAGTAGTTTTAGAAAAACCTGGCTTAGTTTTACCAGAAATACAACTGCTTCCTCAGAGAAGCCAAGCCCTCCCTGATCCCTGAGGTTGGGTCCCCTTTTTAACTGTTTTAGCCTTACAGGTTTTTGGGGGTTACTTTTAACCCTTGCACAAATAAAATTTATTGCCAGTATTCCCCTTAAGACTGTAAATTTTGTGAAAGTAGAAAGTGTGTCTTGTTCATTACTATATCTTTAGGATATAACGGCATCCTTGGCACAAAATAGATGCTCATTAAATACAGGTTGACTAATGACTCATGGGCCCATCTCATATCTATGAGCTATGGAAAATCTTAAGATAACAACCTCTCCTTCAGGGAATATTCATCACAGCAAGCTGGACTGTCAAACTTAATACGTGTCCTTGCATAGGTCCTGCACGCCCCGCACCCTGGTCCTGATTTCTTTTAGTTTGGAAAGACGTGGGAGTACTCCTAGCAGGATTAGCTATAATACATTTAAGTGTTGAGTGTGAGCATTAGAGGCCTGACATAATAGGGGAAAGGACAGTATACATTTTAGCTCATAGTCCTCCACAGCGCTGGATCCTAATCTGAGACTTCTCACCCGAAGTGCCTGTACCTCCACTCTCGGGTAGTCCCGTGTGGTGCAGGTTGGCGTGAACTCTTTCATCCTCCCATCTCCACAGGGCAAATGTTCAGCGCCGAGCTATTTAACACCATGTGTCAAGGGGGAGGCAGTGGAGGCGGAGATCAAAAAGGAGATGTAGCTTTTGCAAAGAGCACCGTATGTCTATTTTCATTTCCAAACCAAATGAGATGGGTTAGGGAACAAATTCAGAATTTGTGTCAATTTATTGATTCTTAGGGATCAGACACCTTACTTTTATTTTTATCTTCTTCTCAGTCTGCTCTCGTGCCAAGTGCTTGCCCCTTCGGATGCCTGTTCTCCATTTGGCCATTCTCGCCGGTTTTTTGGCAAAAATCTAGGGGAAATGGCAACCCACTCCAGTGTTCTTGCCAGGAAAATCCCAAGGACAGGGGAGCCTGGTGGGCTGCCGTCTCTGAGGTCACACAGAGTCGGACACGACTGATGCGACTTAGCAGCAGCAGCAGCAGCAGTAGACATGTCAATTTTAGGGAGACCAGAGAGCCATTTATGCCAATTTATTGCCTTCATCTTATGTGCCAGATGCTATATTAGTGAGCTAGCTGAATAGGGACTATCATTGTCAGACGTGACCAATGAAGAAAGAACCACTGAGAACTGGAGGTGACTTAGCTTACATCCATTCCTGGAGTTTGGAGAGCAAAATTCTTAAGCATAAACCCTATAAGCAAAAAGGCTCATGTGTTCTCATACTGGTCATAGAATTTTAGAGGTGTAAGAAACCTTCAAGATGCTCTAATGCCAAGATTTTTAAACCCCTGTTAGCCTCAGTTTGAAAAATATCTAATTGGAAGTGTGCCTTATACAATGGTTATAAGCATATCTGCTAATACTGTTTTTTAGGAGTGGGGGTCCCAGAGTCACCCATTCTTCCCCAATGATAGCTGCAGAGGAAATGTCCCTAATTAAGTTTGAAAATAGTGTGTCTACTGCAAGATTTTTATTTTACAGATGAGAGAATTGAGGTACAAAAAGGGCAACATTTTCCTAATGCCCACAGAACTCATCAGTGAAAGAGCCAGGCTGGATCAGAGCCTGGTTGCCTTCCCCGGAGCACAGAACTTCAGCTATTATTCCTTTCTAATATGTCTACCCTTAAAATCCATCCACTGGTAAGTTTAGGTAATTCCATAAGTATTTAACACCAGCATTCAGTAACAGAAGCAATCCCTAATCAGATTGGTACTTAATTAGAGCCAGTAACTGTGTATATGCCCACATTTCACTTGTACAGATTCAGAATCTGCATCCCCCAAAACACTTGAAAGAAGTTAGAAAAAGTAGAAACTGAGATTGCACCACTGCGCCCCCTAGCGGAAATACTCCATTACTCACTCCCTGTAAAACGAAGAAGAGTACTGGGATTTTGCCTGCTGGATTCCCTGGAATCACCAATACACTAGGGAGAAAGGAAATGTCAAGGGGCTCAACATGTGTCCAGCTTTTCCTTATGGGAATGTTGCCAATTGCTTTAAGTCAGTTGATCCTCCTTACAACTTCAATACAACCTGGGGGCAGAGTTGATGTGGACCAAAAGCAAATGAATTGACATGACATGATTCATTAATATGAGAGACCAAACAGGAAAGCATTTTCCCTTATATACTTTTACCTGAAAGTAATTTATGACTCCTGAAAAGGGTGCTTTTACTGGCTACTTCTGACGGATAAATTGTATTTGTCCCTTTCTATTTATTTTACTATTAATAAAATTGCCATGAAAATATACTATCCTCAGAAACGGAAGTCTGCCATCACATTTATTTTGCCATCTTTCATGACTTTTCTTCCAGGAACTCATCTATACATGCCAAATTTTGTTACTTTGACTAGTCTGGTTACTCTCTGCCAACCACCATATGTATCTTTTAATTAAGTAGAAAAGAGATCTTAAAAGCTCACATAAGCCCAGGAAACTCTATATCTGGCTGACAGCAAAGTCTCCTAATTTGCTAGCAAAAGCACAGATTGACAGAATAGAATAGATCAAGAAAATTGATCGTTACTCATATGCTGGATTGAGTCAATATATGTAAATCCATCCCTATTGCTGGCAGGCACTGAGATGCTTGCCATGCAGAACAGACACAGTTACAGCCGGTTTTCTAGTCCAAATGCCAGCCCTTCGCTTTAATGCAGCAAAACTACAGTTATGTACTCGGAAAGCTCTTTTGTATTCGTAACAACTGCAGTTTGAATGTGGTTCAGGACAGAGAAACTGTATTTACGAGCCGCCATCTCTTCTAAGTCAATACAATTTGCAGTAAATACAGTTTAAGTTAGAGCTACGGTATAGATGCTCTGGGAATTTTCTTTGTGGTTTTACTACATTTTTTGGAAACATTTTAAACGTTCACTGCTTTCAAGTTCATTTCTTTAAAGTGAACAGCCTCACATGGTTGTTGTGAAGATCAAGTGAAATAATAGATATGAAAAAGACTTTGAAGAAAAATTAAAAGCATTATGCAAATGGGAGATGATGATTATTTTCTTTTTGTCTCAAGGTCCTTTTACTTAAGGGCAATGCTCTCTAGTTATCTCAAGGCCTGTTTTAGCCTTGATTTTTAAATCGCAGAATATTCAAAGTAGCAGTGCATGAAAAACAGAAGGCTTAGGAACATAAAATACACATTATGTGTTTAGATATTCCTTAATATCTTTTCAGGGAAGAATAATTATGAAGCTCATAGTATCAAAGAAGAGTCGTGTTTCTTTCCTCAGGAGTAGGACTCAATGGCACATGGATTTGAGTCTTTCAAGAGCTGCTATCTTCTTTTCTGAGGCTAACTAACTCATTGTAAAGCTAAAGAAGGTCATTCATTTTTTGCTGTAAACTGCAAGAGGACCTGCAGAGTTCATAAGCAAATATAGGTAACCATCATTCAAGGGAGAATGACTCAGCAGTCTCATAATATATGGCAGTGGTCCCTAGGAAGGCCCTTTGGAAAAGAATACAGGCCTAGGCCTGCTGTAACTTCAAAAGTAATGGCACAGACATAGCCTATTAATTCATTCCTATCCATTCTAGTCCCTCCAGACAACATGGGGTCTCTTCCTATTCCTCTCACCCTAGAAGTGGCAAATGTCTCAGTTAGCCTGAGTGCCAGCAAAGTTTGCAGGGATGGAATTATAGGTTAGAGTGAGGAGGCCTTTTAAAGATCTTTTTTTTTTTTTTCAAATTATTTTCTATCCATTATTTCATTGCCCTTAAATTGTGTCTTCCATTCGACGCAGGCTTTTTCCTTCTGCTGGTAAACATCCTCAGGTCTCCCCAAGTTCTTAACGTGGTTGATTCCATATTCAACCACTAGGAGCCTCTTTCAAGTTAGCTATGGAACCTTGGTAATCTTCGATAGCTTCTTTACTCTCGAATACATTGAAGGCTAATCATACACATTTCTTGTTTCAGACTTGGAATCATGCAAATCCAAGAGGAGAAAATAGTACATATTTCAAGATTTCAGACTACATGTGAGAAATTCTCATTACTAATAATTGGATCACTGTTCCTAGACTTTGTCAGAGGGCAGAACTAGAGGGCAGCTTTCCATCTCCCTATTCCTAATGCTCCCAGTTTAAAAATAGTCACATTATTTACATTGTCAGATCATACAGATATTCCATGTTATATGCTTTCCCTTATCGTGATTTTTCTCTCTCTCTCTTTTTTTCTTTTTTGGTTTTCACTGTACCAGTAAATTTATATTGAATGTTCTCTAATCACCCTTAAGGTAAATTCGGTTGTCTGAAGCTACATTTTAGCACGGAGAGTTCAAAAAATTTTTTTCCAATCTTCTATGGAATATTTGTAGAGTACAATGAAAAATAAATTACTGGAGAAGTGATTCATGTGCTTGGATGTCACAGCAATGTCAAAGCGCTATAAAAGTTTCAAAATGCTTACTCTTAAATTCCATTCTTATTTCACTGCAGTCTGCTAGATTGCTCAGGAAAGGCACATGAGAACAATATTCTCTGTGTTGGTGCATGTTTACATCAGTTTACCAGAGGCTTTTTATACTTAAAGGTCAATTTTACTGAACATAAAGATTCTTGGCCCTCGTTTTCTTTCCTTAGCTTTCTTACATATGTTACTATATTTTCCATAGTCAGTAAAGTGTTTCTGTAAAAGTCTCTGATGGCAATCTAATTTTCTTTCTGTTGGTCTTTTTGCTTGGCTATCCAAAGAATTTTTCTTTACAGGATACTGTCAGCCACTATGGGCCAGTTTCCAGTGCTCTCAACATGTAATTTCAAATTCTCTTTTATTTCAGGAAAGTTCCTTGAATTATAATTTCCCTTCAGGAACCCCTATTATATAAAAGAGATTCCAAAATGTGTGGAACTTTTAGCAGTCTGTCGAAACCAATGGACCCCTTTTCAGAGTAATATTTGCAATGAAATGGAATACATAGAATATCACAGAAAATTAACTATATTGAGATATAGTTCCTAAAAATATTTTTAAATTGTGATATAGTAATGTATCTACTTCTTTATTATCAGATTAAATAATAAGAACTAGTGGCAGGTCCAATAATAACTATAAGTTTGGAAAAAGTGACAAATGTAAATGACATTTGGAGTTTTTTAAGCTATAATTTGATATTATGGGATTTGTGATTAATTTTGGTGACAAGGCACAGTTACTGTTAACACTACTGTGTTTTCATGCCTTAATAACTAAAGAAAAATGTTAAATTTCATCTAACGGTGAATGGCAGTGTAGATATATTTTTATCAATCAAACCCACAGATCACCTGAATTTTATCCACAAACCTGGAAGTTCATGCATCAGGTCAGGAATACCTGTACTAGATATGTGATGAATCTTCTAAATTGCCCCTTTCTCTCAGATGTTTTAAAATGGATTTTGATTTTTAAAAATTTCTTCCTTTTTTGCAGGGGAAGGGGAGAGGGCTGCACTGGGTCTTCATTGCGGCATGCAGGCTTTCTCTAGTTGTGGCACAGGTGCTTAATTGCCTTGTAGCACAAGATATCTTAGTTCCTCAAGCAGGGATCCATCCTTCATCCCCTGCATTGGAAGGCAGATTCTTAACATTGGAACACTGGGAAGTCCCTAAAATTTTCTTCCCTTTTGTGTTCTACTTCTCTTATTGCATTATCCTTTCTGTTTACTTCCTTTTGTGTTCCTCTTGCTGCAATTCCATTACAGAAATGATTTTGTTATTTTATTTCAAGTTCTTTATAAATCTTCCTTAATTAAAGTAATGAAAGAAAATAACCTACAGCCCAGATTACTGTACCCAGCAAGGATGTCATTCAAATATGAAGGAGAAATCAAAAGCTTTACAGACAAGCAAAAGCTGAGAGAATTCAGCACCACCAAACCAGCTCTCCAACAAATACTAAAGGATCTTCTCTAGACAGGAAGCACAAAAAGGGTGTATAAACCCAAACCCAAAACAATAAAGTAAATGGCAATGGGATCATACTTATCAATAATTACCTTAAACATAAATGGGTTGAATGACCCAACCAACAGACTGGCTGAATGGATACAAAAACAAGACCCCTATATATATTGTCTACAAGAGACCCACCTCAAAACAGCGGACACATACAGACTGAAAATGAAGGGCTGGAAAAAGATATTCCATGCAAATAGAGACCAAAAGAAAGCAGGAGTAGCAATACTCATATCAGATAAAATAGACTTTAAAACAAAGGCTGTGAAAAGAGACAAAGAAGGCCACTATATAATGATCAAAGGATCAATCCAAGAAGAAGATATAACAATTATAAATATATATGCACCCAACATAGGAGCACCACAATATATAAGACAAATGCTAACAAGTATGAAAGGGGAAATTAACAATAACACAATAATAGTGGGAGACTTTAATACCCCACTCACACCTATGGATAGATCAATTAAACAGAAAATTAACAAGGAAACACAAACTTTAAATGATACAATAGACCAGCTAGACCTAATTGATATCTATAGAACATATCAGTCCCAAACAGTGAATTTCACCTTTTTCTCAAGTGCTCACGGAACCGTCTCCAGGATAGATCACATACTGGGCCATAAATCTAGCCTTGGTAAATTCAAAAAAATTGAAATCATTCCAAGCATCTTTTCTGACCATAATGCATTAATTAGATCTCAATTACAGGAGAAAAACTATTAAAAATTGCAGCATATGGAGGCTGAACAACATGCTGCTGAATAACCAACAAATCACAGAAGAAATCAAAAAAGAAATCAAAAATGCATAGAAACGAATGAAAATGAAAACACAACAACACAAAACCTGTGGGACACTATAAAAGCAGTGCTAAGGGGAAAGTTCATAGCAATACAGGCATACCTCAAGAAACAAGAAAAAAGTCAAATAAATAACCTAACTCTACACTTAAAGCAACTAGAAAAGAAAGAAATGAAGAACCCCAGGGTTAGTAGAAGGAAAGAAATCTTAAAAATTAGGGCAGAAATAAATGCACAAGAAACAAAAGAGACCATAGCAGAAATCAACGAAGCCAAAAGCTGGTTCTTTGAAAGGATAAATAAAATTGACAAACAATTAGCCAGACTCATCAAGAAACAAAGGGAGAAAAATCAAATCAATAAAATTAGAAGTGAAAATGGAGAGATCACAACAGACAACACAGAAATATAAAGAATCATAAGAGACTACTATCAGCAATTATATGCCAATAAAATGGACAACGTGGAAGAAATCGACAAATTCTTAGAAAAGTACAACTTTCCAAAACTGAACCAGGAAGAACTAGAAAATCTTAACAGACCCATTACAAGCACAGAAATTGAAACTGTAATCAGAAATCTTCCAGCAAACAAAAGCCCAGGTCCAGACGGCTTCATAGCTGAATTCTATGAAAATTTAGAGAAGAGCTAACACCTATCCTACTCAAACTCTTCCAGAAAATTGCAGAGGAAGGTAAACTTCCAAACTCATTCTATGAGGCCACCATCACCCTAATACCAAAACCTGACAAAGATGCCAACAAAAAAAGAAAACTACAGGCCAATATCACTGATGAACATAGATGCAAAAATCCTTAACAAAATTCTAGCAAACAGAATCCAACAACACATTAAAAAGATCATACACCATGACCAAGTGGGTTTTATCCCAGGGTTGCAAGGATTCTTCAATATCTGCAAATCAATCAATGTAATACACCACATTAGCAAATTGAAAAATAAAAGCCATATGATTATCTCAATAGATGCAGAGAAGGCCTTTGACAAAAATCAACATCCATTTATGATAAAAAATCTCCAAAAAGCAGGAATAGAAGGAACACACCTCAACATAATAAAAGCTATATATGACAAACCCACAGCTAACATTATCCTCAATGGTGAAAAATTGAAAGCATTTCCCCTAAAGTCAGGAACAAGACGAGGGTGCCCACTTTCACCGCTACTATTCAACACAGTTTTGGAAGTTTTGGCCACAGCAATTAGAGCAGAAAAAGAAATAAAAGGAATCCAAATTGGAAAAGAAGAAGTAAAACTCTCACTGTTTGCAGATGACATGATCCTCTACATAGAAAACCCTAAAGACTCCACCAGAAAACTACTAGAGCTAATCAATGAATAGAGTAAAGTTGCAGGATATAAAATCAACACACAGAAATCCCTTGCATTCCTATACACTAATAATGAGAAAGTAGAAAAAGAAATTAAGGAAACAATTCCATTCACCATTGCAACAAAAAGAATAAAATACTTAGGAATATATCTACCTAAAGAAACTGAAGATCTATATATAGAAAACTATCAAACACTGATGAAAGAAATCAAAGAGGACACTAATAGATAGAGAAATATACCATGTTCATGGATCGGAAGAATCAATATAGTGAAAATGAGTACACTACCCAAAGCAATCTACAGATTCAATGCAATCCCTATCAGGCTACCAGCGATATTTTTCACAGAGCTAGAACAAAGAATTTCACAATTTGTATGGAAATACAAAAAACCTCAAATAGCCAAAGCAATCTTGAGAAAGAAGAATGGAACTGGAGGAATCAACCTGCCTGACTTCAGGCTCTCCTACAAAGCCACAGTCATCAAGATAGTATGGTACTGGCACAAAGACAGAAATATAGATCAATGGAACAAAATAGAAAGCCCAGAGATAAATTCACCACCTATGGACACCTTATTTTCGACAAAAGAGGCAAGAATATAGCAATGGAGAAAAGACAATCTCTTTAACAAATGGTGCTGGGAAAACTGGTCAACCACTTGTAAAGGAATGAAACTAGAACGCTTTCTAATACCGCACACAAAAATAAACTCAAAATGGATTAAAGATCTAAACGTAAGACCAGAAACTATAAAAATCCTAGAGGAGAACATAGGCAAAACACTCTCAGACATAAATCACAGCAGGATCCTCTATGACCCACCTCCCAGAATACTGGAAATAAAAGCAAAAATAAACAAATGGGATCTAATCAAAATTAAAAGCTTCTGCACAACAAAGGAAAATATAAGCAAGGTGAAAAGACAGCCTTCTGAGTGGGAGAAAATAATAGCAAATGAAGCAACTGACAAACAACTAATCTCAAAAATATACAAGCAACTTATGCAGCTCAATTCCAGAAAAATAAACAACACAATAAAAAAATGGGCCAAAGAACTAAATAGACATTTCTCCAAAGAAGACATACGGATGGCTAACAAACACATGAAAAGATGCTCAACATCACTCATTATTAGAGAAATACAAATCAAAACCACAATGAGGTACCACTTCACACTAGTCAGAATGGCTGCAATCCAAAAATCTGCAAGCAATAAATGCTGGACAGGGTGTGGAGAAAAGGGAACCCTCCTACACTGTTGGTGGGAATGCAAACTAGTACAACCACTATGGAGAACAGTGTGGAGATTCCTTAAAAAATTGCAAATAGAACTGCCAAATGACCCAGCAATTCCACTGCTGGGCATACACACCGAGGAAACCAGAATTGAAAGAGACACATGTACCCCAATGTTCATCGCAGCACTGTTTATAATAGCCAGGACATGGAAACAACCTAGATGTCCATCAGCAGATGAATGGATAAGAAAGCTGTGGTACATATACACAATGAAGTATTACTCAGCCATTAAAAAGAATACATTTGAATCAGTTCTGATGAGATGGATGAAACTGGAGCCAATTATACAGAGTGAAGTAAGCCAGAAAGAAAAACACCAATACAGTATACTAACACATGTATATGGAATTTAGAAAGATGGCAATGATGACCCTGTATGCAAGACAGCAAAAAAGACTCAGATGTGTATAGTGGACTTTTGGACTCAGAGGGAGAGGGAGAGGGTGGGATGATTTGGGAGAATGGCATTGAAACATGTATACTATCATGTAAGAATCGAATCGCCAGTCTATGTCCGACGCAGGATACAGCATGCTTGGGGATGGTGCACGGGGATGACCCAGAGGGATGTTGTGGGGAGGGAGGTGGGAGGGGGGTTCATGTTTGGGATCGCATGTACACCCGTAGTGGATTCATGTCAATGTATGGCAAAACCAATACAATATTGTAAAATAAAGTAAAAATAAAAATAAATAAATAAATAAATAAAATGAATGGTTCAGGATAAGCAAATTCATATAGACACAATTAGTGGTTCCAGGGGTTGGACAGCAATGGGCTTGTGAGAACGGGAGGTGATAGCTGAAGATGATACAGGGTTTCCTTAAGCTGATGAAAATGTTCTAAAATCAATTGTGGTAATAGTTTCATACCTCTATGAACAGACTAAAAGTTATTGAATTTACATTTTAAATTAATGAATTGTATAATGTGAATTAGATATCAATAAAGCTATTATTTTTTAAAAAATGGGCCAAAACACTAAACAGACATTTCTCCAAAGAAGACATACAGATGGCAAACACATGAAAAGATGCTCAACATCACTCATTATCAGAGAAATGCAAATCAAAACCTCAATGAGGTACCATTTCACACCAGTCAGAATGGCTGTGATTCAAAAGTCTACAAGCAATAAATGCTGGAGAGGGTGTGGTGAAAAGGGAACCCTCTTACACTGTTGGTGGGAATGCAAACTAGTACAGCCACTATGGAGAACAGTGTGGAGATTCCTTAAAAAACTGGAAATAGAACTGCCTTATGATCCCACTGCTGGACATACACACCGAGGAAACCAGAATTGAAAGAGACACATGTACCCCAATGTTCATCACAGCACTGTTTATAATAGCCAGGACATGGAAACAACCTAGATGTCCATCTGCAGATGAATGGATAAGAAAACTGCGGTACATATACACACTTGAATCAGTTCTAAAGAGGTGGATGAAACTGGAGCCTATCATACAGAGTGATGTAAGCCAGAAAGTAAAATACCAATACAGCATACTAACACATATATATGGAATTTAGAAATAAGTTAATGATAATCCTGTATGAGAGACAGCAAAAGAGACACAGATGTATAGAACAGTCTTTTGGACTCTGTGGGAGAGGGAGAGGGTGGGATGATTTGGGGGAATGGCATTGAAACATGTATAATATCATAAGAAATGAATTGCCAGTCCAGGTTCGATATAGGATCCTCGGGGCTGGTGCACTGGGATGACCTGGAGGGATGGTACAGGGATGGAGGTGGGAGGGGGGTTCAGGGTGGGGAACATGTGTACGCCTGTGGCAGATTCATGTTGATGTGTGGCAGAACCAATACAATATTGTAAAGTAAAAAAAAATAGTAATAATAAAATAAAACCTTCCTTAATCACCTCATTTCTGAGTTTTTCTATTTGCAATTCATTGTCCCAGCTTCTACCCTTTGCTTGCTTGCTTTCAGTTCACTCTGGAATCCTGCATATCAGTTCTCATCTGCTTCGTGGGCATGTCTTTCCATGTGCCTCCCAGGTCATGGGGAATTTATTCTTCTCCTCATTCACTTTGTTAGATTGCATACTTTTCCCTTTGCTCATATGTAAGTAAATAAGTTTTTGTCTGCTTTTCAGAGGGAGGAGAGGTCAGAATAACTTTTCTAGATTCATGACTATAAACTCCCTTTTCTGTTTTTCTCTCAAAGTGACTTAAAAATATGGCCTTGGACTTGGTGACACCTCCCTTTTTAACTCTCCAATCCCATTGTTATCTGGATATTTTTGCTCATTTTGTTACTAATCTGCTAAATTTGCAACCTATTCTCAATAGTTCCTCCTGGAAGGAAATACTGGCGTATTATGATTAATGGTCTATAGGGTCCAGGCTGTCCCAGCACCATCAGATCTCATCAAGCACATCCCTTGTTCCCATCTGTGATCCAGATCCTATGAAACTCCCAGCCAGTTCAGCTGCATTTTCCAGTGAGTATGTGTTAGGGATACAAAGGTTCTCAGAACCATTCAGGATTCACACTGCCTTCCCTTGACTTCCTTCTACAAAGATGCTGATACCACATAGGTATCCTGACTCTCAAGGGTTTTCCCTGGTCCACTCATATCTAGGTGTTTGTGGAGACATCTTAAAACCCAGTAACAGTAGATAGGTAGAAAGATAGATGATAAATGAGACAGATGATAAATGGAGAAATAAAGAGATGGACAGATGAATGGAAGGATAGATGGATGGATGATAGTCAGACAGACATACTGTGTGTGGCTTGTCAGATTTTATATTCTAGCTGCCCTATTAGTTTTACACAGGGCAGTGATTCTCTACTAGGGGCAATTTTGTTCCCCAGGGGACATGTGCCAATGTCTACTGACAGTTTTGGTTGTCACAACTGAAGCTGGGGGTAGGGGTGAGAACAGTACTACAGGCATCTCATGGTTAAAGCCCAGGAATGCTATTAAACCTCCTACAATATGCAGGACAGCCTCCCAGAACTAAGAATTCTCCAGTTCAAGCTATCAGTAGTGCAGAGGTTGAGAAAACCTGGTCTACAGATTTAGGGGAGATTCAAAATTCAGCCACAATTGACATCTTCCTCTATGCTTCCCAACTGCCTCATCAATTCTTCATCCAGAAATTGTGTTCACTTCTGTCCCCTGCTATTCCCCCCTAGTTCAGGCCCATACTATCTTTGACCTGAACTACTGTGGTAGTTTCCTAAGGTCTGTGTGAAGCCACTCTCCTTTTCCCCCCAGTCCAAATCACTCTATCCACCCTGCTGGAGCAATTCGCTCAAAGCACAGCTCACATCATGCCAAACATCTGCTCCAAGAGATTCACTGGTTCACTGGTATCTCGTAAATAACGTTCAACCCCATCAGCTGCAAATTCAATGTTTTTTCTATGCTCTGTCCTTAATTTATGTTCCTTTTATTCCCTGTACTCCTCGAGACATAACTTGCAATTCAGTCAAGTGGGAATCTCCACCATTTGACAAATATGTCTCTTTTCCCCTCAATTCTTTGTTAGGACAACTACCTCAATTTGTAGCATCTCATTTTCCCTCTAGACAGGTCCCAAAGCTCCCTTGTACATGAAATCTTTTCTTTCCCTCCTCATCTTCTCCCCGACCACTCCAACCAAAACTTCCCTGCCCCTCTTTTAGATATCCTAACATTTTAGATACACTTGTCTTACAGCACTTCAATTATATGCTACAGTATAATCACAGTACCTCCCACACTACTGTAATTCCACTGTGGATAAGGATTGAGTATTTTTCGTCTTGGCATTCCCCTCAGCACCTAAGAAAGACTTAGAGCAGCTGCTCAGTAATACTTGTTAAATTCATGAGCAGAACTCAGCCCTACGGAGGTAAAGTGGTCATCTGAAATTCATCCTTCTGGTCAGTGGCAGAGACCACATGGCTCTAAAACAAAACTATGACAATGGATTCCTAAGATCATTTTGTGTACATGATACTACAATTATCACATTATTGGTAGTAATTACAAATCTAGGACTGGGTGTTGGACAGGCAGCAAGAAAAACCAAACAGGTAACATGGTTGCTATTACTGAGGAGAATTTCTAGGCATAGCTATTCATGCAGGTAGAAGGTCAGCAAGTGATTAACCAGATACAGAACTGAATACTAAACATCAATTATTTGATACTCCATCTCCCAAAGCTTCATATCTCTAACACCCTAAGAATTTATCTCTAGTTTGAGTTGCATTTTTAAAATAATAGGATTATATCCATAGAAGAGACATAAGTCTTAATAGACACACCATACTTTGCCTCAAATCCCCTCCCTTTTTTTAGCACTACGTATAGACCAACAGACTGGTTCCAAAAAGGAAAAGGAGTACGTCAAGGCTGTATATTGTCACCCTGCTTATTTAACTTATATACAGAGCACATCATGAGAAACGCTGGGCTGGAAGAAACACAAGCTGGAATCAAGATTGCCAGGAGAAATATCAATCACCTCAGACATACAGATGACAGCACCCTTATGGCAGAAAGTGAAGGGGAACTAAAAAGACTCTTGATGAAAGTGAAAGTGGAGAGTGAAAAAGTTGGCTTAAAGCTCAACATTCAGAAAATGAAGATCATGGCATCTGGCCCATCACTTCATGGGAAATAGATGGGGAAACAGTGGAAACAGTGTCAGACTTTATTTTGGGGGGCTCCAAAATCACTGCCGATGGTGACTGCAGCCATGAAATTAAAAGATGCTTACTCCTTGGAAGGAAAGTTATGACCAACCTAGAGAGCATATTGAAAAGCAGAGACATTACTTTGCCAACAAAGGTCCATTTAGCCAAGGCTATGGTTTTTCCAGTGGTCATGTACGGATGTGAGAGTCGGACTGTGAAGAAAGCTGAGTGCCAAAGAATTGATGCTTTGAACTGTGGTGTTGGAGAAGACTCTTGAGAGTCCCTTGGACTGCAAGGAGATCCAACCAGTCCATTCTGAAGGAGATCAGTCCTGGGATTTCTTTGGCGGGAAACATGCTGAAGCTGAAACTCCAGTACTTTGGCCACCTCATGCGAAGAGTTGACTCATTGGAAAAGACTCTGATGCTGGGAGGGATTAGGGGCAGGAGGAGAAGGGGACGACAGAGGATGAGATGGTTGGATGGCATCACTGACTCAATGGACGTGAGTCTGAGTGAACTCCGGAAGTTGGTGATGGACAGGGAGGCCTGGCGTGCTGCGGTTCATGGGGTCACAAAGAGTCAGACATGACTGAGCGACTGAACTGAACTGACTGATAGAATTATCTATATATAACTATGTATAGAGTTATCCATATTTATACTATGTATAGAGTTATCCATATTTATACTATGTATAGAGTTATCCTGGCACGAAACATTTCATATACACATGTATTTCTGCAGGTAGAACTTGTCTGGTGCTTTCCTGATGGTATGTTATGTGCACTGAGAGAATCACCACTCTCCAGAACGCCTTCCCATCTACTATTCCCTGTATTCTCTGCTCATTATAGATTCACATTTTGATGTGTAAAACAGGGATCTTCATAAATCATTTAGGCCAGGAAGGGATAAGTTTTGGATTTCCTGCCCCCAGAGCAGGCACTACGATGTCACTGAGCTGTGACACTGGGGAGAAGAACCAGGGTATTTATGAGAACCAAGTACTCCACAGGGCGAGCGTGCTAAGTCACTCCACGTGTGTCCAACTCTGTGCAACACCATGGACTGTAGTCTGCAAGGCTCCTCTGTCCGTGGGATTCTCCAGGCGAGAATACTGGATGGGTTCCCGTGCCCTCTTCCTGGGGATCTTCCCAACCCAGGGATGGAATCTGTGTCTCCTAAGTCTCTTGCTTTGGCAGGCGGGTTCTTTACCACTAGCACCATCTGGGAAGCCCAAGTACTCCACAGTAATTGGGCTGTTTTCACAATTTGGCTACTCAAACCTTCCTCTGTTCACTTCTAGTCATTTCTTCATTCTCAAGTTTCTCTACAACACAACTAGACACAAGCCCTGTGCTTTTAAAAGTTTTCTGTCCAGGAAATAAAACCTAAAAATATGTTTTACAATAAGGATCTACGGAGTTGGTGATGGACAGGGAGGCCTGGCGTGCTGCAATTCATGGGGTCGCAAAGAGTCGGACACGACTGAGTGACTGAACTGAACTGAACTGTATAGCACAAGGAGCTCTGCTCAATACTCCGTAATGGCCTATATGGGAAAAGAATCTAAAAAAGAGTGGAGGGGGCTTCCCTGGTGGCTCAGTAGTAAAGAATCCACCTGCCAGTGCAAGAGACCCAGGTTCAGTCTCTGGTTTGGGAAGATCCCACATGCTGCAGAGCAACTAAGCCCATGTGGCATAACTCTTGAGCCTGGGAGCAGCAACTTCTGAAGTTTGCAGGTCTACAGCCTGTTCTCCACAAGAGAAGCCACTGCAATGAGAATCCTGCACACCACAACTAGAGAGTAGGCCTTGCTCGCTGCAACTGGAAAAATGTCTGTGCTGCAGCAAAGACCCAGCACAGCCAAAAATAAATTTAAAAAAAGAATGGATGTATACACAGGTATAACCAAGTCACTTGGCTATACACCTGACACTAACACAATGTTGTAAATCAACTACAATCCAATAAAAATTTAAACATATATATATATGTATATATTTACTATCACTCTTTTAGCAAGAAAGAGACTATGTGCCTCCATGTTGGAAGAGATACCTGTACATCATATTATACAATTATTATGTAGAGATGACAAACTGAAAAAAAAATCCCTATCATACAGTTCTTAGGAGTATCAAATGTAGAACAAAGCAGGCACCAAATCATTTTCAAGTAAAAATATTAAGATTCTAAAAATGCAACAGGTTTTGTATGATCCTATAGTTTAAATACACATTATTTAAAGTATTCAAGATTGTTCCTTTTTTCCCCTTGGGGATTAGAATTATTCTCAGATCTAGACTTTGTCATGTCTCTGAATACTAAATATCAATTAATAGTAAAAGAAGAAAGCTGTGCAACACGTGAAATATGGGCTTCTTACTCATCTAGTTCTCTCTGCCAGGTACAATGATTTGGGCTAAATTCATACCATCTGGTTTCAATTTCTAAGCAATATTCTTCTCAGGGATACCTACTTTCACTATTACTTGCTATCACACCTGGAGAGCAAACAGACAGGTAAGGCTCAGTTGCCTAGTTACTATCTTCTTTTGTGCCATGCTGAAGCCATCTTTGTATGGTGTCCTTGGCATCTTTGTCAGGCTGTGTATTGTCATCCCACTTATTTAAGTTCTATGCAGCATACATTATGTGAAATGCTGGGCTGGATGCAGTTCCAGCTGGAATCAAGATTTTCAGGAGAAATATCAATGACCTCAGATATGCAGATGATAACATCCTAATGGCAGAAAGTGAAGAAGAACTAAAGAGCCTCTTGATGAAAGTGAAAGAGGAGAGTGAAAAAGCTGGCTTAAAACTCAACATTGAAAAAACTAAGATCATGGCATCTGGTCTCATCATTTCATAGCAAATAGATGGGGGAAAACATGGAAACATGAAAGATTTTATTTTATTGGACTCCAAAATCGCTGCAGACAGTGACTGCAGCCATGAAACTGAAAGACACTTGCTCCTTGGAAGAATAGCCGTGACAAACCTAGACAGCATATTACAAAGCAGAGATATTACTTTGCCGACAAAGGTCCTTATAGTCAAAACTATGTTTTTTCCAGTGGTCATGTGCAGATGTGGGGCCTTCCCTGATAGCTCAGTTGGTAAAGAATCCACCTGTAATTCAGAAGACCCTGGTTTGATTACTCGGTTGGGAAGATCCACTGGAGAAGAGATAAGCTACCCACTGCAGGATTCTTGGGCTTCCTTTGGGGCTTAGCTGGTAAAGAATCTGCCTGCAATTCAGGAGACCCTGGTTTGATCCCTGGGTTGGGAAGATCCCCTGGAGAAGGGAAAGGCTACCCACTCCAGTATTCTGGCCTGGAGAATTCTATGGACTGTATAGTTTTGGGGTCACAAAGAGTCAGTCACAACTGAGCAACTTTCACTTTTACTGTACAGATGTGAGAGCTGGACCAGAAAGAAGGCTGAGCACCGAAGAACTGATGCTTTTGAACTGTGATGTTGGAGAAGACTGTTGAGAGTCCCCTGGACTGCAAGGATACTAAGCCACTCAATCCTAAAGGAAATCAAGCCTGAATATTCACTGGAAGGACTGATGCTGAAGCTGAAACTCCAATACTTTGGCCACCTGATGGGAAGAGCCAACTCACTGGAGAAGACCCTGATGCTAGGAAAGACTGAGGGCAGAAGGAGAAGGGGGAGGCCTGGGATGAGCTGGTTGGATGGAATCATCAAGTCAATGAACATGAGTATGAGCAAACTCTGAGAGATAGTGAAGGACAGGGAAGCATGGCCCGCTGCAGTCCATGGGGTCACAAAGAGTCAGACACGACTGAGCAACTGAACAACAACCTCGTCTTCTTTAAGAAATGAAGCCCTCACTGATGGACCCAATTTCACAAAGTTCCACTATCTAGCCGATAGTTGTGGTTTCTTTATTTTGCACACAGACAGGGCCACAGATGAGATTACGATGGAGCAGACATTCACTCCATCACCCAACTTCCTGTTTCCTGGGAGTAATAGTCTTCCGCAGCTGCTGGATGCTAACCTTGGCCCTGTGACTATCTCTGGTCTCATGCATAGGAAGCAGACTATAATGCTCTGTCTTGATTTGGGTCTGGCCACCCATGTGATTTGCCATGTTTCCTGACATGGCACAAGACTTGAAGGAAACTTTGCCTTGCCCTAGGAGTTACATACCTTGAATAAGCTCTTGTTTAAGGACAACAAGATACGTGAAACAGAGTGTGACTGAACCTGTAACTTGGAGCCAGAGCAGCTGAATCAGGGCAAGCCCACAGACTTGTGAGAAATAAGTGGTTATTGTGTACTGGGAGCATAACTATGGCAATCATTAGCTTTAGGCCATGAGTAATATACAGAGGTCTTAATAATCTATTGGCTCAGTGATAGCAGCTCAGAAGTAAAAGATCCCGCCTGTCAATGCAGGAGATGTGGGTTTGATCCCTAAATTGGGAAGATCCCCTGGAGGAGGACATGGCAACCCAATCCAGTATTCTTGCCTGGGAAACCCCAGGGACAGAAGAGCTTGGTGGGCTGCAGTCCATGGGGCCGCAAAGAATCAGGCACGACTGAGTGACTAAACAACAACAAATAATCTATTACCTACTGCAACAATGGCCTCTTTGCCAAATCTGACTGCAGTTTCAATCACCTCTGATCATCGTGCCCAGCAGTGCCACTCTCAACATCCAAAATCTCTTTTTTAATCATGCTGCTTCCTATATAATGGAATACATGTATTTGTAATTCAGAGTGTGTTTCCTGCACTATATCTCCTGAAAACTAACAGTTCTCAAATGATAATAAATACTCCTTGATAAAGGCATTTACAATCATACGTACTTGGGAAACACAGGGTTGAAGAAATGCTGATTAAGCTTTTGTTGTGTGCTATTTTCTTAATGCAGAAATTCTCAGAGCCTTTACTATGTAAATGTTCATCATGCTTCATTCAGAGGCATAATTTTTGAAACTTACTAACCATGGAAAATTTCCCAGAAATACCTCAGAGGTGACTGGTGTTCCACAACACTCAATTTGGGACATGGTTGTCCATAGCACAAAGCCAAAAACCTCTGTCTGATTTCTCTATCAGGGAAATGCTGGCCTTGCAGAAACAGTTTGGAAACTTTCCTTCTTCTTCAGTTTTTTGCAGTAGTTTGAGAAGGATAGGTATTGAGTCTTTATATGTTTGGTAAAATTTACCAAAGCTGTCTGGTCCTGGGCTTCTGTTTCTTGGGAGTCTGGGGGTAACTGATTCAATTTCATTACTAGTAATTGGTCTGTTCCAATTTTATATTTCTTCCTGATTCACTCTTGGAAGATTGTATTTTTCTAAGAATTTATCTATTTCTTTTCCATTATCATCATACTTTCTGGAGTATAATTGTTCACAGTAATCTTTTACAACCCTTTGTACTTCCGTGGTGTCAACCATAACTTCTGATTTATTTGAGCCTTCTCTTTTCTTCTTCATGAGGCTGGCTCAAGATTTACCTATTTTGTTTATCTTTTCAAAGAACCAGCTCTTAGTTTGATGGATTGTTTCTTTTGTTTTTGTAGCCTCCATTTCATTTATTTTTACTCTGACCTTTATGATTTCTTTCCTTCTACTAACTTTGGATTTTGTTTGCTCTGCTTTTTATAGTTACTTAAAGTGTAATGCTAGATTGCTTGAATTTTTTCTTTGTTGTTTTGTTTCCTGAGGTAGGTCCGTATGGCTATAAATTCCCTCTTATGAACAGAACTGCTTTTGCAGTGTCTGATAGATTTTGAAACACGTTTTCCATTTTCAATTGTCTCAAAGTATTTTTCTATCTGGGCTTCCCTTGTGGCTCAGACAGTAAAGAATCTGCCTGCAATGTGGGAGACCCAGGTTTGATCGCTGGGTCAAGAAGACTCCCTGGAGGAGGATATGACAACCCACTCCAGTATTCTTGCCTGGAGAATCCCATGGACAGAGGAGCCTGGAGGTCTACATTCCATGGGTCTCAAAGAGTCGGACATGACTCAGTGACTAACACACACACATTTTTCTATTTCCTCTTTGATTTCTCCCTGGAATGTTTTAGTTCATCTTACTTGGGATTCTCTGTGCTTCCTAGACTTAGGTGTCTGTTTTCCTCACCAAGTTAGAGAAGTTTTTAGCCAGTATTTCCTCAAGTAGGTTTTCTGTCCCTTGCGCTCTCTCTTCTCCTTCTGGATCCCTCTAATGTGAATATTAACATACTAGATGTTATCCCAGAAGCCCCTTAAACTACCCTCATTTCGGGGGTTTCTTTTTGTTATCCCTGTTGGGTGATTTATTATGGCCTGCCTTCCAGATTGCTGATCTGTCCTTTTGCTTCATCTAGTCTACTATTGGTTCCCTCTAGTGTATTTCTCATTTCAGTTATTACATTCTTCAACTCTGATTGGACTTTTCCCCCATCTCATTGTTTAAATTCTATTATTATTCCTCCATTCTTTTAATGAGTTTGGTGAGCATCTTTATGAGCATTATTTTTAACTCTTTATCTGGAAGATCACTTATCTCCATTTCATTAATTTTTTTTTCCTTTTAAGGTTTTGTCTCTTTTGTTTGGAACATATTCCTTTCTCTCTTCATTTGGCCAACAATCTCTGTGTGTTTCTATGTGTTAGGTAAACCAGCTGTCTCCCAGTATTGCAAGAGTAGCTTTGTGTAGAAGGTAACTTGTGGGGCCCAGTGATTCCCGCTGATCACCAGGTGCTCCAGGAGTGCCCCTGTGTAGGTTGCGTGTGCTCTGCTATTATGCCTGGGATGGGACTAATGGAGGTGCAATGGTGTGTGGGGCTGACCCTCAGTGAAGCTGGCTCTAAGGCCTGGTCACAACTATTGTGGATGCTCTGGTCTGTATGGCCAGCCCCTTGGGGTGAGCCACTTTGGTTGAGGATGATTGAAGGGGCTCTAATGAGAGCTCAGGGCACCTGCTGGATATGATGAGACGGAGGGCCATTTTAGAGGGGCTCCAGTGCTAGCTGAGAGTGTCCACCAGATCTGGCAGGAGGTGGAAAATTGAAGGAACACAGACTGGGTCAGGTCTGTAGCTGAACCTGGGGCAGGGGAAGTCATGCTAGCAAAGTCAAAAGTGATACCTGATGTTGCTGGGGAGGAAGAATCAGTATTGTGAGAATGACTATACTACCAAATGCAATCTACAGATTCAATGTGATCCCTATCAAATTATCAATGGGATTTATCGCAGAACTAGAACAGAAAATTTCACATTTCATATGGAAACATAAAAGACTCTGATTACCAAAGTAGTCTTGAGAAAGAAGAAGATAGCTGGAGGAATCAAGCTTCTTGACTTCAGATTATACTACAAAGCTACAGTCATCAAGACAGTATGGAACTGGCACAAAAACAGGAATATAGACCAATGGAACAAGGTAGAAAACCCAGAAATAAACTCATGCACCTATGGGTACCTTATTTTTGACAAAGGAGGCAAGAATATACAACGGAGCAAAGACAGCCTCTTCAGTAAGTGGTGCTGGGAAAACTGGACAGCTACATGTAAAAGAATGTAATTAGAACACTTTCTAATACCATACACAAAGGTAAATTCAAAGTGGATAAAAGACCTAAATGTTAGACCAGAAATTATAAAACTCTGAAAGGAAAACATAGGCAGAACACTCAATGACATAAATCAAAGCAAAATCCTCTATGACCCACCTCCAGAGTAATGGAAATAAAAACAAAATAAACAAGTGGGACCTAATTAAACTTTAAAGTTTTTGCACAGCAAAGGAAACAATAAACAAGGTGAAAAGACAACCCTCATAATGGGAGAAAATAATAGCAAATGAAACAACTGACAAAGGATTGATTTCCAAAATATACAAGAAGCTCATACAACTCAATAACAGAAAAACAAACAACCCAATCAAAAAGTGGGGAAAGACCTAAACAGACATTTCTCCAAAAAAGACAAACAGATGGCTAACAAAAACATGAAAAGATGCTCAACATCGCTCATCATTAGAGAAATGCAAATCAAAACTACAATGAGATATATCACCTCACACCAGTCAGAATGACCATCATCAAAAAGTCTACAAACAATAAATGCTGGAGAGGGTGTGGACAAAAAGGAACACTCTTGCATTGTTGGTGGGAGTGTAAATTGATACAGCCACTATGATTAATGGTATGGAGCTTCCTTAAAAAAGTTGGAATAAAACTAACATATGACCTAGCATTGAACTCCTAGGCATATAGCCTGTGTGTTAATTGCTCAGTCATGTCTGAATCTTTGCGAGTTCATGAACTATAACTGGCCAGGCTCCTCAGTCCATGGAATTCCCCAGGCAAGAATACTGGAGTGGGTTGCCATTTCCTTCTCCAATACCCTGAGGAAACCAAAATTGGAAAAGACACATGGACCCCACTGTTCATTGCAGCACTATTTACAATAGTTAGGACAGGGAAGCAGGCTAGATGATCATCAACAGATGAGCGGATAAAGAAGTCATGGTACATATACACAATGGAATATTTCTCAGCCATAAAAAGGAATACATTTGAGTCCGTTGTAATGAGATGGATGAACCTAGAGCCTATTATACAGAGTGAAATAGGTCAGAAAGAGAAAGAGAAATATCATATACTACTGCATATATATGGAATCTAGAAAGATGGTACCAATGAATCTATTTGCAAGGCAGCAATAGAGAAACAGACATAGAGAAGAGACTTATGGACCTGGGGAGAGGGGAGGACAGAGTGAAATGCATGAAGTGAGTAACATGGAAACTTACATAATCATATGTTAAATAGATAGCCAGTGGACATTTGCTGTATGTCTCAGGGAACTCAAACAGGGTTCTGTGTGAACCTAGAGGGGTGGGATGAGGAGGGAGATGAGAGGGAGATTGAAGAGGGAGGGGACATATGTACACCTATGGCTGATTCATTCTGATGTTTAACAGAAAACAACATAATTCTATAAAGCAATTATCCTTCAATTAAAAAATAAATTATTTTTAAGTGATACCTGTTGGTGCCAGGCCAGCTAGAGACAGAGTGAGCTGAAAACAAAACAAAAGGAAAACACACTGGTGCCCATCAGCTCCCCTGTTCCAACAGTTCCCTGCCCCTCAGGTACATGGCCTAAAATTAGTCATTGAATCTCCTCCACATATAACCTAGGCACTTTTCAAACTGCTGCCTGTGCACTGGGACTTGGAGCAAGTAAGATTTTGAACACGCTCCTTAAGTACAGATTCTCAGTTTCTTATAGCTCTCCAGTTCTTCCAGGCATAAGCCCTGCTGATTTGCAAAGCCAGATGTTATGTGGGCTCATCTCCCTAGTGCAGTCCCTGGGGCTGGGGAGCCTGGCATGGGATTCAGAGCCCTCATTCCTCAGGAGGACCTGTGAGCCTCTGAGCCTCTCCTACCTGTGGGTTGAAGCTCTGGGGATGTGGGTTCTGGCCAAATCACATCTCCACCCCTCCTACCGGTCTCAATGTAGCTTTATCTTTTTATCTTTGTTATTGTTCAGTCACTAAGTCATGTCCAACTCTTTGTGACCCCACGGACTGCAGCACTCCAGACTCCCTGTCCTTCACTATCTCCGGGAGTTTGCCCAAACTCATGTCCATTGAGTCAGTGATGCCATCCAACCATCTCATCCTCTGTCACCCCTTTCTCCTCTACCCTCAATCTTTCCCAGCATCAGGATCTTTTCCAATGAGTCGGCTCTTCCCATCAGGTGGCCAAAGTTACTGGAGCTTCAGCTTCAGCATCAGTCCTTCCAATGAATATTCAGGGTTGATTTCCTTTAGAATTGAATGTTTTGATCTCCTGCAGTCCAAGGGACTCACAAGAGTCTCCTCCAGCACCACAATCTGAAAGCATTAATTCTTCAGCACTCAATCTTCTTTATGGTTCAACTTTCACAACCATATGTGACTACTGGAAAAACCATAGCTTTGACTAGACAGACCTTTGTCAGCAAAGTAATGTCTCTGCTTTCTTAATATGCTATTTAGGTTTGTCATAGCTTTTCTCACAAGGAGCAAGCGTCTTTTAATTTCATGGCTGCAGTCACCATTCACAATGATTTTGGAGCCCAAGAAAATAAAATCTGTCACTGTTTCCACTTCTTCCCCATCTATTTGCCAAGAAGTGAGGGAGATCCTTTCTGTTAGTCTTCAGGTCTTTCTCAGAGATAGTTTGACTATGTGTAGTTATAATTTTAGTATGTCCATGGGAGGAGGTGGCCCAAGATCTTCCTACTCAGCCATCTTGCCCCTTCTCCTCTTTTAGTCTTTATATTTTCTCTCACTGTGATAATCTGCACACTAAATTATAAACATACTTTATTTTTATATTACAATGAGAATTTGAAAAAGGATAGATACATGTATATCTATGCCTGAATCACGTTGCTGTACACTTGAAGCTAACACAATATTGTTAACTGTTCTCCAAAATAATATAAAAAGTTAAATATACACATATTATAAAAATATATTATTTTCATTTTCACTAAGACATATTTCAAGCAACTAAAATTTTACCTACTCTTCGCTTTGCCAGTTATTAACATCTTCATATGTATGCCTTTGATTTTTATGTTGTTTTCAAGAAAAATAATTAGAGAGTGACCAATGCCCTTTGATATGAAAGGATCCCTGCCCTTTATATCCACTACTGCAGGCAGGAATCCCTCAGAAGAAATGGAGTAGCCATCATGGTCAACAAAAGAGTTCAAATGTAGTACTCTGATGCAATCTCAAAAACGACATAATGATCTCTGTTCATCTCCAAGGCAAACCATTCAATATCACAGTAATCCAAGTGTATGCCCCAACCAGTAATGCTGAAGAAGCTGAAGTTGAATGGTTCTATGAAGACCTACAAGACCTTTTAGAACTAACACCCAAAAAAGATGTCCTTTTCATTATAGGAGACTGGAATGCAAAAGTAGGAAGTAAAGAAATACCTGGAGTAACAGGCAAATTTGGCCTTGGAATGTGGAATAAAGCAGGGCAAAGACTAATAAAGTTTTGCCAAGAAAATGCACTGGTCATAGCAAACACCCTCTTCCAACGACACAAGACAAGACTCTACACATGGACATCACCAGATGGTCAACACCAAAATCAAACTGATTATATTCTTTGCAACCAAAGATGGAGAAGCTCTATACAGTCAGCAAAAACAAGACCAGGAGCTGACTGTGGCTCAGATCATGAACTCCTTATTACCAAATTCAGACTTAAATTGAAGAAAGTAGGGAAAACCGCTAGACCATTCAGGTATGACCTAAATCAAATCCCTTATGATTATACAGTGGAAGTGAGAAATAGATTTAAGGGACTAGATCTGATAGAGTGCCTGATGAACTATGGAATGAGGTTCATGACATTGTCCAGGAGACAGGGATCAAGACCATCCCCATGGAAAAGAAATGCAAAAAAGCAAAATGGCTCTCTGGGGAGGCCTTACAAATAGCTGTGAAAAGAAGAGAGGCGAAAAGCAAAGGAGAAAAGGAAAGATATAAGCATCTGAATGCAGAGTTCCAAAGAATAGCAAGAAGAGATAAGAAAGCCTTCTTCAGCGATCAATGCAAAGAAATAAAGGAAAACAACGGAATGGGAAAGACTAGAGATCTCTTCAAGAAATTAGAGATACCAAGGGAGCATTTCATGCAATGATAGGGTTGATAAGGGACAGAAATGGTATGGACCTAACAGAAGCAGAAGATATTAAGAAGAGGTGGCAAGAACACACAGAAGAACTGTACAAAAAAGATCTTCATAACCCAGGTAATCATGATGGTGTGATCACTCATCTAGAGCCAGACATCCTGGAATGTGAAGTCAAGTGGCCTTAGAAAGCATCACTACGAACAAAGCTAGTGGAGGTGACGGAATTGCAGTTGAGGTATTTCAAATCCTGAAAGATGATGCTGTGAAAGTGCTGCACTCAATATGCCAGCAAATTTGGAAAACTCAGCAGTGGCCGCAGGACTGGAAAAGGTCAGTTTTCATTCCAATCCCAAAGAAAGGCAATGCCAAAGAATGCTCAAACTACCACACAATTGCACTCATCTCACATGCTGGTAAAGTAATGCTCAAAATTCTCCAAGCCAGGCTTCAGCAATATGTGAACCGTGAACTTCCTGATGTTCAAGCTGGTTTTAGAAAAGGCAGAGGAACCAGAGATCAAATTGCCAACATCCGCTGGATCATGGAAAAAGCAAGAGAGTTCCAGAAAAACATCTATTTCTGCTTTATTGGCTATGCCAAAGCCTTTGACTGTGTGGATCACAATCAACTGTGGAAAATTCTAAAAGAGATGGGAATACCAGACCACCTGACCTGCCTCTTGAGAAATCTGTATGCAGGTCAGGAAGCAATAGTTAGAACTGGACATGGAACAGCAGACTGGTTTCAAATAGGAAAAGGAGTACGTCAAGGCTGTATATTGTCATCCTGCTTATTTAACTTCTATGCAGAGTACATCATGAGAAACGCTGGAGTGGAAGAAACATAAGCTGGAAACAGTGGAAACAGTGTCAGACTTTATTTTGGGGGGCTCCAAAATCACTGCAGATGTGACTGCAGCCATGAAATTAAAAGAATCTTACTCCTTGGAAGAAAAGTTATGACCAACCTAGACAGCATATTCAAAAGCAGAGACATTACTTTGCCGAATAAGGTCCATATAGTCAAGGCTATGTTTTTCCTGTGGTCATGTATGGATGTGAGAGTTGGACTGTGAAGAAGGCAGAGCGCCAAAGAATTGATGCTTTTGAACTGCGTTGTTGGAGAAGACTCTTGAGAGTCCCTTGGACTGCAAGGAGATCCAACCAGTCCATTCTGAAGGAGATCAGCCCTGGGATTTCTTTGGAAGGAATGATGCTAAAGCTGAAACTCCAGTACTTTGGCCACCTCATGCGAAGAGTTGACTCATTGGAAAAGACTCTGATGCTGGGAGGGATTGGGGGCAGGAGGAGAAGGGGACGACAGAGGATGAGATGGCTGGATGGCATCACAGACTCGATGGACGTGAATTGGAGTGAACTCCGGGAGTTGGTGATGGACAGGGAGGCCTGGCGTGCTGCGATTCATGGGGTCGCAAAGAGTCAGACATGACTGAGAGACTGAACTGAACTGAACTGAATGCCCTTTTTACTGCTCTTCCCCAATTCCAAGTTCCTCCCAGAGATGATTACCATCCTGAATTCATCATTTCTTATATATTTGTATAATTTTACCACCTATTTTTTGATCCATAAACAAAGTAAGGCTTGAGTTTTATGTTTCTTAATTTATAAAACTGAAACTATGCTATAAATATTCTTTTATAACTTGGACATGACAGTTTTGGATGTCTTCACACTGTCCTATGTAGCTCACATTCAGCTATTTTTAACTATAGCATAGAATAATATATCACAATTTTTTATCTTCTTTTTTTTCTCTTAATGGATGCAGGAGATGCAGTTTGATCCCTAGGTCAGGAAGATCCTCTGGAGTAGGAAATGGCAGCCCACTCCAGCATTCTTGCCCCAGACATTCCTTGGGCAGTGGAGGCTGGTGAGCAGCACTCCATAGGTTTGCAGAATCTGACACGCCCGAGCACACACGCACACATGTATTCAATTTTTGTTATTACAAAAAACGCTGCAACCATCTCAAAGTGTTTTTCTGAATATGTACATTGCTAACTCTCCCAGATGCTGTAGTTAAATCCAACATGCTCAGTCACTAAGTTGAGTCTGACTCTTTGTGACCCCATGAACTGTAGCCCACCAGGTTATACATCCAACCATATCCAACATGGTCATGCTCATTTATAATCTCACAGCAACAGGTGAGAACTCCACACTACGCCTTCACTTTTACAGGTGTAGTCAAACTTTTAAATCATTGCCCACTCTCATGATTAGGAAAACATACTCATTATTGGTACTTTTAATTTGAAATGGTCTTCTTACTAATAAAACAGAGGATTTTTTTTCATGTTACTGGCCTTCCTGGTTTTGTGAGATGTCTGTTTGTTAACTATGAATACTGTATTTTTTTTTATGAAACTCCTTCTAATTATAAGAGTAATATATTCTTGGTTGTGAAATACTACAGCAAACTGGAGAAAAAAATGACCTCAAAGGCCACCATCCACTGGGTAATATTATTAATGTTTAGCTGCATTTTCCGTATAGTCTTTTCATATACATAATTGTATTTTAAATTAAGTGAGAAGAAACTGTGAATAGAGCCCTTGTGATAAAGTTTTCCACTGGGTTGTTTATAAACCTGACCAGATAAAATCCCTAGGCCTGGAGTTAATATGTTTGAGAAACACAGAACACCAACAGTCAGATCTTTGGCCTTGAAAATTTCCAGAATACAGAGACTCACTTTACTTTTGTGTAGAACAAAAGCACATCTTTTGTTCGGTCCTTTTCCAGGTTCTCCAGCCCAATAACATAGTTCATTCATTGTCAGCAAGCCCTTGTAGCGAAAAGTACTGTGAATATTGCAAGAGCTTTCAATGGAAAAGGAGCAAAGGAGAGTAACTGATATGGCTCAAGAGTTACATCTGGTGCCAAGAAAGTGGGGAAAAAAAAAAAAAAGTGTGAAAGGAAATGCTGTGAGGGTTGGCTTAGCCACGTTAACCTCTTCAGGCTTCAAATGACAAAATCCAATTTTAGGATGCAATGCGAGACATAAGCACAGTGCCGAGAATTTTTATTTTTGCTCATTTTTAATCTCCTACATGTTTATACTCCAAGAGATGGTGAAGGACTGGGAAGCCTGGTGTGCTGCTGCCCATGGGGTTGCAAAGAGTCAGACATAACCTAGCGACTCGACAGCAACAACAGTATGTTTATAGTTTATTTTTAAATAATATGTTTTTATTTTCTTATTGAAATGTAATTGACATCAGTACTATATTAGTTTCAGGTGTACAACAAAGCGATTCAACATGTATATACACTATGAAATGACCACCACAATAAGTCTAGTTACCATCTATCACCACATAAATTTAGTACAATATTACCAAGTATATATTAATCTTACACTGTACTTTGCAGCTTGATAGCTTATTTCATAACACTTTTAAATAACAGAAGGACCACATCTATGAATAGTTTCTGAGCCTTGGAATAATGGTGAAGGGCTTTCTGTTGCTTTTACACATGAGAGGCAATCTGAATGCTTTGAAAATTCTTAGGTTACAAACTTTTCACCCCAAACCACCAAGATTTTTCTCAAACTCTGGCATTTGCTATTACAGAAAGGTTAAAATCTGTCTTGATAGGCAAGATTTTTTTTCCTCCTGAGTGAATGTAGGACTTATTTTTATTCTTCTAATTCAAACATTTTGGCCGGTTGTATTCAAGTGTGATTCTCTGCTCTTCAACTTTGTCTAAGATGCAGTGAATCCTTCTGTTCTCAATACTTAGGTCTTAGTATGACTCAGAGAAGTTGTTTTTTACTTAACATACGTCTTTGCTTATTGCTTCATTTCCGGTTGTTTTTATTTTCTTGTTTTAAACACCTAAAGTTGTCAGGCTTCATCTCTATTATCTGCCTTGGAGAGTCATATCTTCTTCATTATTTTCATCTTTCTAGCCTTTTTTCTGCATTTCTTAAGAGTTCTTGAGTTTGTTCAATACCTCAGTGGCTTGATTTTCCATAATGCCTCTTCTCTTCTTGGCTGCTATTCAATTTTATCCTGCCATTTCATTATAGGTTCTCCAAAAGTCCTTTCTTCACTCAGGAATCTCCCGTCTCATTTCACCAATGTCTTTCAATACGATTTTCTGTTACTTTTTTACGAGGAAGAGGCATCTTGCATTCTACTCTAAATGATCCGATTTTCTAATTCTCTCCTGTTTACTGGTAGAAACCATTCTCTGAGGTTTGCTCCTCCTCTATGTCTTAAACTAATCCTATCCTCCTTTGTGTACACAATTTTTAATGTCCCTCCATATTCTATTTTTTGTGTGGTCAGTCATGTCCAACTCTTTGGGACCTCATGGACTAGAGCCCACCAGGCTCCTCTGTCCGTGGAATTTTCCAAGCAAGAATACTGGAGTCAGTTGCCATTTCCTTCTCCAATTTGTTTGTTCACTTTGCTTCCAAAAGTTAAGCTGTCTATCTATTGGATTTTCTTCCCCAATGGACAAAGTATGTGAATTGCCTTCAGCCCCTTTCTTTGTGTTCTTTATAGGAGTAGACTTCCTTTCTCATTGCCTAGCTGGAATATTCACTGGTGGGCACAGCTTCTAGTCTTAACCCTCAAAGGCCAGTAGTCCTTAACCCCCATTTCATCTACAATGACTCTGCCAGCTGAGAAGGAAAATTCTTCCCTCCCCCGCTGCGTAGTATTCTGACCCTGGGACCATGCTGTTATTATTCATTCAGAGATCCAACTGGAAGAAGGGATACACAGTGTGAACCAGTGTCAGAAATCCCATTTTTATCATTTTGATGGTTGAAGCCCTGCAGATCACTGAAATATCTCTAAGTATTTACTCTGATATACTTTTTTAATCAAATCTTTGCTTAGTAGGAAATCTTAGCAACATATATATTAAATTAGTGTATGTCACTGGATAACAGGTAGAGAAGATTTGCTATCAAATCCGATGCTCCCTACTGCCACTTATACCTACCTCCCTTTAAAAGTTCATGCCTAGGGACTTCCTGGCAGTCCAGTGGTTAAGAATCCACCTTCCAGTGCAGGGGACATGGGTTGAATCCCTGGTCAGGAAACTAAGATCCCACATGCTATGGGGCAACTAAGCCTGTGCTGCAAGTACAGAGCCCATGTGCTCTGGAGCCCACACACCATAACTAGAGAGAAAGCAATGTAAGATCCCACATTTTACAATTAAGATCTGATGCAGCCATACAAAAAAAAATAAAGAGAGTAAGCACTAAAAATAAAAATAAAGTTCATGCCTATTCCCTAGAAATTAATCTAATCTTATTCATTGCTCATGAAACAATAGACTTTAACAACTATTTTGTGATATAGTGTAGAAGAATCACTTCCAAATCCCAACAATGTCTCTTTGAATATTCCCAACTTACCATGAAGGCATAAGGAGTGGTTAAAATACAATTCTGGTGTGGCAACTGGGTTCTTGTTTGCAGTCAACAGACTCTGACTCTGGCTGATTTAAACCAAAAGGAATATATTGCAAGGATACTAGGAGTTCTTAGAGTTGATAGGTAAGTGGGACACCAAGTCTGAAAGAGACAGGAGAAGCAGCAACCTGGGAATCCAGAATCAAGGACTGCAGAAACCAGAGGAATGAACCCACAGCAGGAAGAAGCTAGCTGCTACTCCCAAAGGTGATTCAAGTCTGATCATGTCTGATCTGGTCTTGTCTGCTTGGTACTTTGTTCAAGATTCAAATTCCAGGGAATGAGCAACCAGCTGGCTTTACAACACGTGCATACTCCTTTTATAGGTGACAGCAGAGTTCTTGCTTAGGATCCCACCATATGGTACTCTGAGGGAAACATTAACTGCCACATGGAAACTAAGGTGATGATAAAAAAAACGAACAGATCCGAGGATGACAAAAACCTCATGAATGTCCACCACGTGTAGGCTGGAGGCCTCAGATTTCACCCACCATCTTACGTCTTATCTGATTTCTTCTTTCACTTTAATTAGCTGAATCCTTGTTGGCTCTGTACCTCAAAACTGTTGATCAGCTTTGCACTCGAGGCTCTGGATGAGAACTCACATCTTAACTGGTGGGAAGAGACTGTTTGGAATCAACTGAATCTACAGTAAAAAATTGACTGCTCCCTTCACCTACCCATGTGATCTTGGACAAATCACTTAACTTTTGTAAGCCACAGTTTCCTAATTGATCATGATTTTCTGTGGGACAGCCAACAGCCAAATCCTGGCAAACTTTCTTCACGTCTTAAACCTCAGAGCAGGTGTCTCCTCCAGGCCTCTTTTTCCCCCTCTAAGCTGAAGTAAGGGTTGGTCCTTTGCTTGCTGAAACCCACTACTTATAAATCTATCAGTATACATAGGAGGTTGAGTTCTTAAAATGACTCTTTGTGTCTTCGTCTATATGTTCCCTTTTAGCATGGGTCTAGTTTATCTTTGGCAATAAGTGATTAGGTTGAACACTGGTACGGTTATGAAGCTGATAATGACTGATATTTCCTTTGAATATTAATATTTAATAACCCCCATCTCTTAGTTAACAGGTGTCCACTGTGTGTCAAACACTATTCCTATATACTATAAGGATATATTAAATATAAATGTGTGTGTGTGAATCACTCAATCGTGTCTGACTCTTTGCAACCCCATGGACTATAACCCATCAGGTTCCTTTGTCCATGAAATTTTCCAGGCAAAAACACTGGAGTGGATTGCCATTCCCTTCTCCAGGCGATTTTCTTGACCCAGGGATTGAACTCTGGTCTCCCGCATTGCAGGCAGATTCTTTACCATTTCAGCCAACAGCAAAGCCCACATTAAATTTATCATTTATATATATATAATATACCCTAAATTATATATTTATATAAATACATTATCTCTTCCCTTCTTCACAATTCTTTGAAGTATGGATTATTATCCCCATTTCATTGATGAGGAAACTAAGACGAGTTGAGGTTACAAGTCTTACCCAGTGTGCAAAACTAATTTAAATTATCTGTCTGGTTCAAAGCCTATTCTCTTTCCATTTGAGCACACCTTTTCTCTGCTCTCACTGTTATGATGATAGATCTCCCTAAAAAGGCACACTGTGCATATTTCAACTTTTTTAGCATTTTATATGCTTTACTATTTTCCCTGGAAGGAAATGTTTCTTAGTGTCTTCCATCTGTGTGCTATAAAAAATTATTTGTCAGGTATTATAGCTCCTAGCAACTAAATGCCAACCTGATTTGGAAATAAGATCTTGGGTCTGAACTAGAATTCAAGATCTGATTCACAGCCCATTTCACAGATGGAAAAATGGAACCACAAAGATACAGTATGACTGCCAGACTCAAATAGGCCACTCATACAGTGGGCTCAGGTCTTCTATCTCTTAGGATGGCAACATGTGTTTGGAAAGACTATGGACTGTGTAACCAAACAATGCAAGATGCAGATATTGACTGCTGCTTGATATGTGACCTCAGGCAAGTTTTCTGACTTCTCTGAGGTTGTTTCTTCATTTGTAAAATGAAAATAATACTTACATTATAGAGGTGCCATGAATGTTGGAGGAATGTTGGAGATGAATCGTGAAAGTACCTAATACAGGGCCTGGCACAGAGTAAGCGCTCATTAACTGTTAGTTCTTTCTGCCCATCACAGTCTAGCCATGTCCTGGAGCACACACGGCCTTCCACACATCTCTCCTCCTTCTTGGCACCCACATAAATCTCCCATTGAAGAAATCTCGAGCTACGAGTGTATGAAGCAGAGTCCATTCTACTGAAAGCATTTTTTTTCTTAATTTAAAGAAAGAAACAATAAAAAGTGCTGAGCCAATATTTCTACTCTTCAATCATTAAATATTAATCGATGTCAATGCATTTGAGGGAGCCTTTAGCTGTGACAGGTGAGCTGAAAGTAGAAATTCTGATTTAACGAGGCCTCCTGGCCTCTTTGGTAAAATGTCAGGGTGCAGGGTGTGGTGGAGAATAATTAACTGTTAAACAACCTTCTGAAAAAGATCAGTAACTACGAAATTGGATAAAAAGACAAAGCAGCTCTTATTTTTCCCCAAACACATTTTCGCTTTGGGATTTTTTCCCTTTTTTTCCCTGAATCAACCCTGATTCAACACCACCTAAGTTGATACGCCCTTAACTGTTTTGTTTAGACTGGGCTATGAAATGATTAGGCTGCTGAAATGATGAATCAGGGAACCCTGCAGGATTTTTCACAGTCTCTCTGAACAATGCCCCATATCATACTTACAATGACAGGCTGTATTTTTATATTTGACATGTGAGAGGAACATGGAAAATAACACACTGACAGCACCTTAGATACCAGTCATACATCTTCCTAACACAGATTGATGGGTGGAAAAGAATATTATTTAGTGAGCCCTTCTTAAGCTCTCCTAGGAAAATATATAGATCCACCAGTGGATTGACTTGAAACTCATATTAACATTCCTTACGAGCAAGAAACAGAAAAGCAGCCACCATCCATTTTGACACTAGCACAAGGAGCAGAAAAATTAGCAGAAACCAATCCTGTACCTGTACATTTCTCACTGATGGGTCGTGGTTTGCTCCTCCCCAGCCTAGGAAGCAGAGGAGGTGAAATTTTCTCCATCCAGGCACACTAATCTTTCTTGAACTCAAACTAAAGATGAAAGATAAGCTGCTAGGAAAATTGAAGCCACTGCTAGAGCTGCTCAGAGAAATAAGTTGAAACAGAAAAGATCTGAGATGGAATAGCCATGGCTAACCGCATGACTATAGAGAGACTCCAAGAGTCACGTGGGCCGGTGGCTACCACCTATGAGGGAACTGAAGCATAACAGATGGAAAAGAAAAAAAAAAAAGTGTCCGAGCGTGGAGGCTGTAACGTGCCAGAACATACCCCTCCAGGAGGGCAGGATTTATCCCCACAGTTGCTGGGAATACTGCTGCTGGCAGCTCTGTTATGAGCCCTCTCTGGGAAGTGACTCTGCCAGCAGTCTGCCTCTTGGGACAGTCCACACCAAGAGACAGGGCAATACAGAATTATAAAGGCCTGGCCCCAGATCCCCGAAAGGAACAGGTCTGGAAGGTCATCCTAGGTTCTGAGCCCCATGAGTTAGCTAAGACCTGCATTAGGATTCTACCCTATCCATTCAGTCCTTTTTCCTTCCCTTCTTAAGTACAGGTGTCAGTCCCTGACCATTCATTTTATAATAAATTTCTTGCCACACACAGCATCTCATGCATTTAGTCTGTTTCCAGGAATACCTGAACTATAATACTCCCTTCACCTCCAACTGCCCCAATGTACCGTGTAACTCAAATATCCCAATGAATAAAATCCTATGATACTACCAGGAATATGTACATTTAGTCAACCAAATCCTTTTGAAACCCAAGTCATAGTCATCTTGATTTTCAAGATGGAAAATAAAAACAGAGAAAGACGAGCACCATCTTGTGGAAGGACCTGCCACTGTAAATTTCAAATCCTCTTTTTGCTATGACATGGAATTTCTATTTGGTTGGATTTTGCTTGTTTCTTTTTTTCTATGTCTTTGCACATGTACTATTTTTTTGGTGAACTTTTTATTTTATATCGGAGTATAGCTGATTGACAATGTTATGATAGTTTCAGATGCACAGCAAAGTGACCTAGCCCTACATACACATGTATCCATTCTCCCCCAAGCTACCCTCTCATTCAGCCTGCCATACAACATTGAGCAGAGTACCCTGTGCTATACACACAGTAGGACCTTACTGGTCATCCATTTTAAATATAGCAGTATGTACACATTGATCCCAAACTCCCTAACTACCCCTTTCCCTCCATGCTTCCCCTCTGGTAACCATAAGCTTGTTCTCTAAGCCCTCCAAGAACAAAGTTCTCTTTGTCATTCTAACACCAAAACAGAAATAGGTGAGATAAACATCTTTCCTATTGTAGACAGAATGAATCAAGTATCCAGATCATTTATTCTTAGGATTCAAAGGGCATAGCACTCTTGTTTCTAATGGAAAATAGTGGGATATGAAGACAAGGATTGATCATGTTACTGCTTTTGCGGGGGTTCAGTTCAGGTGCTCAGTCATGCCCAACTATTCACAACCCCATGGTCTGCAGCACATCAGGCTTCCCTATCTATCACCAACTCCCGGAGCCTGCTCAGACTCATGTCCATTGAGCCAACCATCGCATCCTCTGTCGTCCCCTTCTCCTCCTGCCTTCAATCTTTCCCAGCATCAAGATCTTTTCCAATGAGTCAGCTCTTCTCATCAGGTGGCCAAAGTATTGGCGTTTCAGCTTCAGTATCAGTCTTCCCATGAATATTCAGGACTGATTCCCTTTTGCAGGGGAGACAAAGAAAAACAGAGACTCACTTAGAACTGACGGCAGTTTCAGCATTTGGCTCCAAGAGTACTGGGTTATTTGCTGCTCCACGGCTTTGTCTACTCTCCTTAGTTGTTTTTTTTTTTTTTTTTTCTCTCTCTGCATCTCGGTTCTACTTCTGCTTCCTCTGTTTCTGCTGTTTCAGCCTCTCTTTCCCATTTCCTCTCCCTCCCACTTCACTGGAACTTTTTTTTTTAACTGACTGGAGTTTCAATAGTAGTTGCATCACACATGTTGCTATTTCAGCAATAAACTTGGAAAAGGGAAAGAAGAATGTTTCATCTCTGTGTGCAACTGTGATTCAAATATGGTGAACTAATTTATTCTCTAAAACTTAATTAAAACCAATATTAAAAAAAGACAGAGAGAGAGACAGCTTTGGAGAGAGCAGTGACTCCCTTGGCAGGACCTGGGTAAGATGCATTCAGTTGGGACTTCAAAACTGAACATTTGATTTGGTCCCATGATTTTCAGAGGATTGGTCTAGTTTTATATGCTACTAAAGTGCTTTTAAGTATTTAATGGTTTACTCCAACTGGGGAAAGTTTTGTTAGGTTTCTCTAAAGTTTCCCACAGGAAAGCCTTGGTTTTTTATTTGTGACTGGAATTTTTTGTGGCTTTGAGAATTACCACAAAAATAAAAAATGCTACTTTTGAAGTTTTCCAGATGCAGACAAGTATATTTTCATATATCTTACATCACATTTCTGGTTTTGAAGTGATTTTTGTCTGACAGAATGAACAAACAAGGTCAGACTGGAACTCACAAGAATAGTAACTTCAGGCTGAGATCCCCTTGACACCATAAGCTTCTTGACTATAAAACTCCAGCTTGATCACTTTTAAAATACCTTGCACCAAACACAGAAATTTAGTAGACACAGACAAATGGATAGGTGGATGGATAGATGCGTAGGTGAGTAGATGGATGGATGGACGGATGGATGGATAGGAGGGCGGATGAACAGATGAATGGATAGGTGAATGAATGGAGAGGTGAATGAATGGATAGTGGATGAATGGACGGGTAGGTGGATGGATGGATGGATAGATACGATTAAATAAATCCATGAATCACAGACTGCTCAGATATAGTTGCCTATATTCATTCTGCTGGAATTGGAATTACAGGAAGGGATTGAAGTGGCTCCACTAGCTCTCGTTAAGAGTAGAAGAAGACTGCTAAGCATGAAATCTCAGTGAAATCTCATCCCCAGAACCAGCTTTGCAAGGTAGGTACTCGATAAACATTATATAAATTGACCTATCAAAGTCTGCCTCAAGGACACTGCAAGAAGAGTGCCAATGGTTATTATTTTCAATATTTTATTATGAAAATTTCCAACATATAAAAAATTTTAAATAACTGTACACAAAACATCTCTATATCTGGGATCTAGATTTCACCACTAACATTTCACTCTAGTACTTCATTTACTACATTTACCACATAACTGTCTATCTACCCATTGTTACATTCAACTAACAACTAACATTATTGTTGGGCATTTCAGATTAAACTGCAGACATAGGCAGTTTTCTCCATAAATACTTTGCTATTCACACTGTTAGAGTTCAATATTTGTTTTGAATCTTTCCCTCCATTGTAAAAGAGATCATTCACTGAATGTTGACTACTGCAAACATCTGTGTTATCCAATCCCTATCAAAATACAGAACATCATCATCACTTTAGAAAATTTTTGAAACCTCAAGTCTCTACTGCTAATTTCTTTACCTTTTTACCCAAAAGAGACTGAGGACAACTTAAGAAGTTTGAAGTTTATAGGAACTATCCACTCTGACAAACTGCTTCAGATCTCAAGCCATTAATAAGAGTCACTTTCTTCTATTTGTTTTAGAAAAATCCAAACTCCAAATGCACAGCTGATGGCAGGGGAGAGATTTGTGCAGATGTGCAACATTAGCTGAAAGTCCAGTAAGTTGGCAAGTAGGCAGAAGAGAATACAGAAAAATTAGATTCCTAATTTCTTGTGTGGATGTTTTTTAAAAAGATATATACAAATAATTCATATTGTAATAAAAGGTATGCATTTGGTCTTAATACCTTTAGTATGTTTTCATTGTACTGAATGTTCTTGGGACATCACCTTTATCAGGGCCGTAAAATAACCAAGAAACCCTCTGTGAAGTTGTGCATGTTGCCAAGTAGAATCCAGTGCCAAGCTAAATCCCTACCACATGGTACATAAAAGCTGAATCTCTTCCAAATGCATGGCTCCTTCTTAAGTAGCTGGTTGACTAATTACTTTCATCAGGATAATTGCACCTAAGGAAAGGGTACAATTATTTCTACCAAGTGGAATGTTGACATCGTTTAATGAAGAATTAATGCATGTGGTGACACAACTATGTATTTAGAGAGGAAATAAAGCAGTTACCAACAATCTGTTTCCAAGAAAGAATTTTTTAAACATGTCTGTTGTACTCTTAAGCATTCAGAGTAAAGCTAATAGACATTTCCACAGCACACAAGACTTAGTCTCTATCTAAGGCAGTGCATGCCAACGAATTGCCATCAACTAGGCGCTAATGGGCCCATCATGGTTAAGGAGCAGAGCAGCAATTAACTTGGGCTCAACTAGTGCCCACTCACACTGCTACATTTCAAAGTGACCTTTCCCGTCATTATTCCACACAAATAGTAAACCCACAACATCCTTCTTTGTAGGAGTGGCAAATTTTAGAAAATTGCAATGCAGAAGGATTATAGTTAAAACCTCCAATTATTCACTGGGAACTAGAATAGTCACTGATGGGTAAGAACTATAAAATGTATACTACATAAATCCTTTATTTATTCCTTCAATACACGTCAATCAATCCACTATGAAATGGAAGGAGCTATGCTAATTGCTGTATAGCAATCCAAAAGTAATCAGAAATCTGCTTTCAAGAGGCTTATATACTCCAAAGAATAATCCAATCATTTATTCCCCAAGTTTGTTAGTTTTAGCCATATGGCATGAAGGACCTTAGTTCCCTGACTAAGAATCAAACCTGAACCCAATGCAGTGGAAATGAAGAGTCTGAACCCCTGGACTCCACTGGGAAGTTCCTCAACAAGTCTCTATTGGGCATTCCACTGTCTAAATACTCCTTCTAGACGAGGTACCCATCTCTCCAGCTGCAAGGGGTGTAAACTGTTGGTAGTTCACAACTACCAACTGCTTTAGACTAAAAAAGAGATACCCCTCTTTCTGGAGGCATCAGCATCCAATGACTGGTGATGCTAGAGTCCAAAGGTTCTTGATTCAGTTGGGACAACTGAGAAGCGCATCAGAGCTCCAGCTCCAGATCTCACTAGAGGATCACCTGAAGCCTCTCTTGTAAACTGCACCACAACTCAACTTCTCCCTCTTTCTAATTCTGCAGCTCACTCATCACAGATATTTTTACTAAAAGCATTTCTCAGTTAACCTGTTACATGTAAATCTCAAACTCTTAGAGTTTGTCACTTGAGGAGTCAATCAGGGACAGCTTCTGCCAAAAGTGATCCTAGGTAGAACACTATAAAAGGGGATTTAGGGGATAGATCACCTACTTCCAAAATAACTAGTGTGCAGTTATGTGTAATAGTTAAAATTTCCCTAATGGAGGGCTGAGATGGAAATTAAAATTGAAGGATAAAATATGGCCAAAATCATGTGGTATGAGAACCTCAAAGCCTCTTTGGTAATACTTAAAAAAAAAATCTCTCAATTCCTGCATCTAGAGGGATCTCTCTAGAGACTAGATACTGATGCTGGCAGAAACAGATGCTACAGATAAGGATGAATTCTCCATAGCAGCCTGTCTTCTATTGTAACGGCAAGGCCTTGATTGGGAGGGAGTGGAATACAGAAGCTTGGCATGGGAATGCATTAATTGTCGTACTGGAAAATCTTGAACCTTTAGATACATTCAGATCCCTTTGAGTCCTCTAGCTATTCAGAACTGGCCCACTCCTCCCTCTTAAAGGCTTGCACTCCCTAACCCACTTATGCTTGAAGATGCTGCAAAAGCTTATGCTTTGCAAAATAACACACATCCCCTCATAATCTATCACACCTTTCCTCCTGGCAATCAGATCATGGAGAAAGTTATAACAACCTATCTGGAGAAGTAAGGTCTGGGCCTGCTAAAATAGGCTAGAGGCTCTGGATCAAAGAAGCTACAGAACTTAGCCAATATGTACCAGCAGGAGCCAAAGAGTTTATATGGGAATGCATCATGAGTATGTCACGTCAGGAAGAACAAAATGTGGAGTTGGAAATGGATGAATTTATCAATTCATGAGCACTCTCCTGTGATCTAAGATTGTCACCCCCACTAAGGATCCCAGGAGACAGTGCTAATATGCTGCAAAGATGGTTCTTGGAAGCTTGGACAAAGCAAGAGCCCATACCTAATGAAGCAGAAATATGGCAGATGGTGGAGGGAGTAATCGAAAGATTCAGAGAAGTGAATCTGCTAGACTGGATGTACTACCTAAGGCCAGAAAACCTACCCATCTACTATGTTCCATGGAAGGGCCCAGGGACAATTCGTTTACCAAAGTATTAAAGAATTTGGCAATGAGAAGGGTACCAGCATAGTTAAGAGGCTCAGTGACAGCTGTCCGTGGTAGTCCACAGCAGTAAGAGATTCTACTAAAAAACTGGGCTCATGATAACAATGGGCATGAGAGGATCCCAAAATAAAATAAGTTAGGTAGGTGTACCTAACAAAAAGAAAGATGAACACAATTATCATAATGAATAGTAAGGTCAAAATGATAATCGAGGAAGCTGACCTGTAAAGAACAATGGGGGTGTTTAATAGAACACTATATTCCAAATGTCAAATAACTAAGCAAGCAGCCTTCAAGGGTATTACTCAAGTTGTATAATGAAAAGAAATTAAGGATGGATGATTAAGAGGCTGAAGGTGGATACCTTGATAAAAATTCACAATCTCTTGCCCAGTATCCATTCTCAGACCTGATGCATTGACTGATGGAAAGGTCATGTCCCCATGAAAAAGAACCCCATGGCCTCATGACAAAGTTGTTTGGAAATGATTTCTCCAGTTCTTCCATAATGGACTTCTGTCGATAGACTCAAATAACTGTATAGGAAAAAGAGAAGTATCCAAACTTGGCAAAAGCCAAGTAGAAGACTAAGAAACCTGCCTTCTCCTTCTCGTCCCTACCCAAGAGAGTATACTGGGACATCTTCTCCAAAGTAAATGACAACCCACAGCATCTTGTAACCCCCCACCACAATGGAGGAAGCACAATATTTGGTAGGCTTTTTAAAGTTGTGGATACAGCACAGCCCACACTTACGAACACTGCTTCCATCCATTTACTGAGAAAATTGGGAGACTTCCAGCTTTGAATGGGTCCCATGGCATGAAAAAGACCTGCAATGTACCCAAAGTACAAGGCGAGCAGTCATCCACTTGGGGCATCAGACCTACCAGACACTATGGTATTAGAGGTGTCAGTGTTGAGAGTAGACTATGTGTAGAGTTTATGGTGGGCTCCAATAGGAGAATGGTAATATAGACTCTTAGGTCTGTATTATTTGTAGCAAGGCTTATTCTATCTACTGCAAAGATTTCTATGTCACTTACACATAGGTTCCTCATATGCTACTGATTCCTAATTGAGATGGAGCATAAGACCACAGAATATGAAGTGCCATGGGCCAGAGTTGCCCATCAGGAGTCATAAAGACACATCCAAATCACAAGCTTTAGAGGGCTCAGCATCAATCTTGGTAAGATGGAAGTAGTACTTACGATATCAGACACAAGCAAGTTCAGAGAGCACAAGTAAGCTACATGGACAGGTGGTTAGACTCCCATACCAGCGTCTGCAACTGTGCCAGTACCACTCTCCCCAGTTACACATGCAGCCCCATGAGGGCTTGGGGAGGGCATGAGGATGACCTGTAATAAAGAAGGAAAAGGGCAGGATGCATACTATCCTGAGGACACATCATAAGCTGTGTTGTACTTCCCACATCTTCTCCTAACTGATGGTCTTGGACAGGGGTCCCCAACCTCTGGGATCTAAGGCCTAATGATCTGAAGAGAGCTGATACAATAATAATAGAAATCAAATATGTAACACATGTAATGTGCTTCAATCATCCCCAAACCATCCCCACTCCGAGTCTACAGAAAAAAATGTCTTCCAAGAAATATGGTACCTGGTTCCAAAAGGGTTGGGGACCACTGGTCTAGGAACTGATTGTCTTGGGGTTATGATGCCACTTGCAGTTTAAACTAGGTTGTTCATGGATCGATAAGTTAGTCATGACACTTCCTCACTCATTCATTCATCTCACAACTACTTATTGAATTCCTACTTTGTAAAGTATCATTCTGGGTTCTGGGAACATATCAATAAATGAAATAGATAAAGAAGCCCATATTTTAGTGGGAATGTACAAAACACAAACAAATAGAAGATACAGTCTTTAAAGAGGTGATAAGTGTTACAGAGAAAATGAAAAAGGAAGAGGGACGGAAGATGCCTGGCAGGTACACAGAGGTCCAGATTTGAATAAGGTGGTTTAGAAAGGCCCCCATCTCAAGTAGTTTACTTGAGCAAAGCGCGGGAGCATATATCTACAACACTAACATTCTAAGCAGAAAAACAGCAAACGCAAAGGCACTCTGGGTCAGTGGACTTGCCTGAAATGTTCAAAGAATGGTAAAAAGGCCAGTAGGGCTGCAACAGTAAGAAAGAAGAGCTGTTGGAGATGAGTCCAGAAAGAAGATGGGCTTCTAGATCATGTAGGCTTAGAGACTGTTGTAAGGATATGGAATTTTGCTCTGAGTGAATGGAGAGACATTGGTGGATTCCATACAGAGAATGGACATATCTTTTTATTTTTTTGGTTAAGTCGCTTCAGTCATGTCCAACTCTGTGTGACCCCATAGACAGCAGCCCACTAGGCTCCTCTGTCCCTGGGATTCTCCAGGCAAGAATACTGGAGTGGGTTGCCATTCCCTTCTCCAATGCATGGAAGGAAAAAGTGAAAGTGAAGTTGCTCAGTTGTGCCCGACTCTTCGCGACCCCATGGACTGTAGCCTACCAGGCTCCTCTGTCCATGGGATTTTCCAGGCAAGAGTACTGGAGTGGGGTGCCATTGCCTTCTCCGGACATGATCTTACTCAAATATAAAAAATAATTGCTCTGGTGTTGAAGATACACTGTTGGTGGTATAAGAATGGGAACACAAAAGTTACTGCCATAACCCAGGGAGGAGAGGATGGTGGCTTATAAATAACAACATGATAATGATGGAAGTGATGAGAAGTTGTTTGAATTTGGATTTTTAAGGTCATATACAATCTGTAGACAGATTAAAAATAAGGTGAGATCAACAGGCAAGTGAAGAACGATTCTGAAGGTTTTTGCCTAAACCAAAGTGAACGGTGTTTCTATTATTTGAGACAAATAAAGCTGAGAGAGAAATAAATTTGAAAGATTCGTTGATTTCAGTTCATTTTTGTGCTAATATTAAGATGCCTACTAGACACTCAGTGGAGATGGTAGAGTGTACCATGGATTCACAAGTCTGGAGCTGGCAGCCAAGGCATGAATTTGAGGATCAGTACCACTGAGATGATACTTAGAGCCAGGAAGCAAATGAGATCCCTATGGGAAAATGGGTAGATGAAAAAAGCAAAGATACCCAAGCAACGAGGCTTGGTGTACTCTACCAGGAAAACTGGGGGCAATCAGGAGGAATCTGCAAAAGAAAATGAAAAAGCTGCCAGTAAGGTAGGAAAACCAAGAGCATAGTGTCCTGGAAGCCAAAGAATTCCTAGAGGGATGGAGTGGTCCACTGTGGCAAATGGCTCCGATAAATAAAGCAGGAGGAAGGCTGAGAGCTGATCTTTAGATTTTCCAATGTGAGAGACATTGCTGATTTTGATAACAGTGGTGTCTGTATCATTGTGTTTTAAAACTAATTTTTATGAGGCATAGGTGATCTTCAACGTTGTGTTAGTTTCAGGTGTACAGAACAGGGAATCAGTTGTATGTAGACATATATCCACTCTTTTTTAGATTATTTTCCCATGTAGGTCATTTACAGAGTATTGAATAGAGTCCCCTGTGATATGCAGTAGGTTCTTATTAGTAATCTGTTTCATAGATAGCAGTGTATATATGTCAATGCCAATCTCCTAATTTATCCCTCCCCACTTATCCCCTGATAACCATGTTTGTTTTCTACAACTGTGATTCTATTTATTTTGTAAATAAGTTCAATTGTACCATTTTTTACATTCCACATATATCATTCTGTATCAGTACTCAGATCAAGAACACATACACCAGTGTTTCTCCCTTTGTCCTTCCTTTTCCCTCTCCTCCTACCTTCCTTCCTTCCCTCTCTCTCTCTCTCTCTCTCTCTCTCTCTCTCTCTCTCTCTCTGTCTCCCCTCCCATTTTAAATGAGTTCCAACTCAAGAACCTACTTTTTTACATGAGCACTCATATCTTTTTTTAACCCTTTCTTGTCTTTCTTTTTCATACTTTCCCCCTCCTACCTCCTTAGTTACCTCTCTCTTCTCCCTCCACCCTACCATTTGCATTTCCTGAAAAAGAAATGTAGAAAAATAACATAAAGGTTCAAAATCTTCCAAAAATGTTTTAGGAAAGGGAATAAGTACCCTTAACCTCTAAATTCTTTACAGTTGTTCAAATGTTTCCTTCTGAATGCTAACAATAGTCACCATCTATTTATGATTATCTTTGTTTATCCACAGGAAACAGGTTTTGGGATAAAACATGCACATGCAATTTTCCTTTTTCTGTAATTTAGCAAGCGATTGCAAATTATATTTCCCACTGTGTTTCCATTTCAAATGTGCTACATGTTAAATAAATATTAATGACCTCATCCAGACCCTTGGGAGCAAGAACTGTCTTTTGTTCCATGTACCCTACCCTCTTCCCATGTGCCTTGCACGGTGATTCACATTATAGTTCACTTGCAGGAGTTCACTTAATAGTTGTAAAACTGAAGTAATATTTTTGTTGTGGATAAATGGGTTTAGTTCCAGAAAACTTACTCACTACTGGACTTAAGAATACAATCTACTTGTGAGACAAAGACATGTTGTTATGTACCAAACCCTGCTCCTGAAGAGTGATAGTAAGGGGACAGGCAGATATAATGTCTCCCAATCAGGAGCCACAAAATCAAATGACAAGTATATAAATGGGCCAGGTGAGGACCTAAGGGAAAAATCCACTCATTTGGTCTAAGTGGGGAGCTGCTCCCAAGTCCAACTGAGGCAGTCGTGCAAGAAAACAAGCCTAGTGTTGTTGGATCTTCCTATTTCTCAAGAGAAGTTGGAAATTCAAGTTGGCTACTAATTCAATCTTTGTAAATGAGAGGTAGAAGAGGCTCAAGAGCAACAGAAATGTTCACCAAAAGCTCATCTACAGATTTTCCATCTCTGCCCCTAGATAGGCATGACGACCACTGAGGAAAGGAGCTGATTTTGTAGCTCAGCCCACATCATTTCTCAGGGCTGCCTGCCCTGTCCAAATGGGTACACTGCCCTGAGGTCACCTCATAGATGGTGGGGAGATAGAATTACTACCGCCCTTCTAAAGGTTTAGATTAAGGATGTTTCACTAAGTCCCAAACATAAATTACAACTATTCATTGGGAGCTACACTCCCATTTATATGTCTATAGATACCAAGTGCTTCCCTTAATGAGATAACCATTCAGACTACTTGAGATGTCTCCAATAAGTGATCTGTGTACATGTTCTATTGCCTCATAAATACTCAGCATTATGGAGGGCCATCCTATTGTTAGTCTTCTCATGGGTTATTCATGAGTTGCAGACCGTCTGTGTAACATCACTAACCATTCCTCAATTCTCCCAACACAGTGGATTCCTTTTGGTGTACCTGTGTCTTCTGGAAATTGCTTCCTTCCTGTTCAATTACATTTAACTGAAATCATCCTGGATGGATAATAGGCTTGCATTCTCACAAAGCCAATGTGTGTGCACGTAGGTGCCCGTATGTGTGTGTGTGTGCACATGTGTATGTTCCCCTAACATCACCGTGGGGCTCGAAATTGTCTTTAAAACTTGCACCAAAAACTGGGGTCATAAACTCAAATGCAATTATTTATCTTTCTCATAAACAAGAGAAAAGCTTTTTTAAAACTCCCTAATGCATTTACTGGCTTTGGCCTGAAGGAAACAATTCAAACATATCCCTAAAGTATTTGCCCTAGTTGAGGCAGAATACGGTTCTGAGCTTGGGCATGGCCCAGGTACAGTAGGATGAGGGCTAAACTGCATTGCCAAGTGAGTAGGTCTCTTATTCTCTGGTGTTCCAAAGAATAACAAAGCACTGGGCCACATTCCACTCTGTGCTAGCATTTTTCTTTGCAGGGACCTTAACAACATTTTTTTCCAAAGCTAACCCTAATCCTAGGGGCACAGAGCAAGCGATTCCTATTAACTGCTTTTCAAGTACATGTTAAAAATGAACCCAAGTGGAGAAAGCTCTGGTGGGGCTCCATGGACATCTAAGTCTCCTTAGATGGATCTCCTCTGTGGATCTCTAAGGGGGATCAGGCAGCTCTCTAGCCCTCGGTGACCTCCATCATCTCAACCTCCCTCTGGTGGGAGGATGCTGTTGTTGCTTTCATGTAAGGGATCTTTCAGCTTGCTTTCATGTAAGGGATCTTAATCCAATGTTTCCAGCCATTCTGCAAATTTGGGGGAACAGAAGAGGGACTGAGTACACAGCTTTAATAGGTAAAAATACTGAACACCAGAGTTAAACACTGGTGGAAAGAGGACCAACATTAGGGCTACTGAGTCACTTCTAGATTATCTTTGCTGTTCGCCCCAACCTCTCCTATACAAACTGAGTTGCAAATGGTCAGCGTATCCCAGCTTGGAAATGTGTACTTTTCTCTGCATGGAAGGTTCTTTGCATAGTTGGCTGTCTTCCCATCACTCAGCTTCAACTCAGACCTTGTGCAAAGAGGCCTTTGCTGCCCACCTTAACTAAGGTTACGCCCACTTTCCTTCCAGCCACTCAGTCTCACCACACTTTTCTTCTTGAAAGCACGAAGTAATCTCTGTATCTGCTTCTTTGGCTATTTGTTTCTCATTTTTCCTCCCACTAGAAGGTGTGTTCCATGAGAGCAAAAAGGACGTCCCTCTTGTTCATTCCTGAGTTTTCACAAGCTAAAATACCACATGGTCCATAGAAAGGATTCAATAAATACTTGTTGAATAAATGACTTTCAATCACTCAATTTATCACACACTATTAATCAGAAAAAATAATCACATATGGGAAAGGTCGTCATATACAGCAAGTCTCCTACATACAAATGAGTTCCATTCCCAGAGCCCATTCTTAAGTCCAATTTGTTCGTAAATCCAACAAAGTTAGCCTGGGTACCCTACTAACACAATCAGCTATACAGTACTGTACTGTAATAGCTTTATAAGACTTTTCACACAAATAATACATTAAAATAATACAGTACAACAGCTGGCATACAAGGGCTGGCATCCATTGAATCAGTAAGAAGAGTTACTGACTGAAGGAAGGAGAGGAAGTGGGAGGCTGTAGAGCTGAAAGATTGTCAGTAACAAGAGATGGGGTGCAAGCTGCAATTTCACCCATGCCTGGCATTGATGGAATGCACATGTTCATCTCTTGAAAGTCTGCAACTGAAAAGATTCGTATGTATGCAGACCTACTGTATCAGAAAGGTCTTCTAATGTGAAATCTGAAGACTGTGGCTTTAGTGGGACTTCCCAGTATTTAAAAGTGGCCATGGTCTAAAACACTGGTTCCTGTATGACAGTGTATGGTTGAGACATTCTAGGTCACCTACATCATTACATTACATTACAGCTTCCCTCCTCCACAACTCTTGTGTCCTGTCAACTGATTTTCTTCCTAAATTAAGCCCCATGCCATTTTCTCACAGTGAAAATTTCTCCTTTCAAAGCCCATTCTTAACCACAGAGAATATAGTTTTCCCAAAATTATTGACTCAAATAATCCCATGCTTTGCTAGCCTAGAAGAGAACATGTTTCTTTAATTCCTAAATCTCAAAGTCCTGATCCTAGCCTAGTGCAGAAAGTCCACTAATTTCTCAGGTTTCCTCATCCACATATTTCTAGGAATCTCCAGGAATTTTGCATATGAGTCTGCTATCTCTCCTAATTGTGGCTTGCCACAGACCTCAAGCAGCTGGCTGCACTCTCCAGTTCTATTCTCCATGGACCTCCTCCTGCCGTCTTGAATTCATTTTCTGTTAGACTGCGGTGGTTCAGCACTGAGCCACTGGTAACTGACTTTTCCTTCAAGTCCCCATGACCGTGGGGACTAAGATATAGCTCTTAACATGTATTGAAGACAGGAGAGAATAGACAAGAAGAGAGAACATAAAGAACACAAAGACAATATAAGTTATGACTGTTCTCAGTACTCACAAAAGTCTCCCATTGAGATCTTAGCTGATTTATTCTCTTTTCTTTACTATTTCCTTCCTTTTACTTATTTTGGGTTTGCATTCTCCTTTCTCTACCTTCTTCCAGTGGAGGCTTAGATAATTAATTTTAGCCTTTTTTCCTTTTACAATATAAGCTTTAAAGCCACATATTTCCCTCCAAGCAGCGCTTTTGCTGCTTTTGTGTTAGACTGTGTTTTCAGTCAGCTAAAAATAGTCTCAATTTCTCTTGTGATTTCTTCCTTTATAAGTTAATTAGAAACATGTGACTTAATTTCCAAGTATTTGAAGATTTTCCAGGTATCTTTTTTGTTATTGATTTCTAGTTTAATTTCATATATAATTTCTAGCTTGATTTCAAACTCTTTTTTTTTAATGTTTTTTAATATAGACCACTGAATTTGCAATCTTGTTTCTGTTTCATGTTTTGGTTTTTAGGCAGCAAGGCATGTGAGATCTTAGCTTCTTGACCAGGGATTGAATCTGTACCCGCTGCATTGGAGGGCGGACTCCTAACCACTGGACCTCTAGGGAAATCCATGATTTGAAACTCAAAGTTTTAAGTTAGTTGAGGCTTCATTTATAATCCAAAAGATAGTCTACCTTGTTGACCATTCAATGAGCACTTTCGTGGAATGTACATTCTACCATAGTTGGGTGAAGCGTTCTATATATTTCAATTAGCTGAAGCTGACTCCTAGCATTGTGTTCTAAATATCTATTGATCTTTCTGTCTACTTGTTCAAATTACAAAGAAAAAGGGAATTTTGAAATCTCCTATTAGTGTTGATTGGTCAATGTGCCCTTACAGTTTGGTCAGTTTTTGCTCTGTGCATTTTATTGTATTTCTACTGTTGGGCCCATACACATTGAGGACTAAGTTTTCCTGATAAATTGACTTATTATTACTAAAAAATCATCTTTACTCCTTATCATAATCCTTTTTTCTGAAGTCATTTTTGATATCAATATAGTCCCTTCAGAATTCTTATACACAGTGCGCGTATGCTGTATTGCTTTTTTGTTCTTTTATGTTTAACCTATCTCTTTCACAGTTTCTTATATACAGCATATATTTGGGTCTAACTTTTATCCAGTTTGGTAATCTCTGCCTTCTTATTGGAGTGCTTCGAATGTCTAAATTGAATGTAACCATCATATGTTCGGTTGAAATCTACTCTCTTGCTATTCGTTTGGCATGCATCCTTTCTGTTGTATCTTTCCCTCTTTTTCTGCCTTCTTTCAGATTGAGCATGTTTTCTATTAACCAGAGGTTTCTTGACTGATTTTTTTAAATGCCTTCTCTCTTTTAATGAATCACCATCCTCGATGCTATAGGAATTCATACTTTTTGCAATTAAGTTTTTGTTAGGATTTTTTTTTTTTAATGTTTTATTGTTTTGGCCATACCACAAAGCACATGAGATCTTAGTTCCCCAATCAGGGATCAAACCCCCACCCACTGCAATGGAGACACAGAGTCTTTACTGCTGGACCACCAGGGAAGTTCCTTGACCAATTTTTATCCTGGCTATGTTTTATTTTTATTTTATTTTTATTTTTTGCTTGTCATGCTCAGCAATTTGTTGCTTTAATTGGATCCCGGATAGTGTGATTTTAATTTTTGCAAAGCTGGATTTTGTTACATTTCATTAAAGAATGTTAGGTTTTGTTCCTGTGTGTGGTTAAATAATTTGCATGTTCGTTTGATCATTTTAAGTTTTATTTTCAAGCTTAGATTATGAGTCTAGACTAGTTTTCCCTTTAGGATTCTTTAATGAATCTTCTGTATATTCATTCTAGTCTCTTATTTAGACTTGGAGATTTAAATTATTCCAGATCCTGTATAAATTCTGGGATTTGTTTGACATACAACCTCTACCCCCAGCCCAGGAATTGCTCTTTCCTCAGAAGCTGTTCTTTATCCAGCTTTGTAAATGTCATTCTTTCATGTGCAGGTTGATATTCAGCCAAAGACCCAAGGACAGAAACATGCATATTTCTGAAGCTATTTCTCAGCATATGTACCTTTTCAAGGTCATCTGCTTTGCAAATTCTCCCCAGCCACAGTGGCCTTTCTGAACTCCAGTCTCCGTTGTCTCCAATTCAACATGACTGGTCTATGTTTGTAGTCCCATTTCCTGCGCCTTGGTTTGAAAATTCTGCCAAGCATAAAGATAGGGCAGTTGTAGAGTTCATTTGTTTGTCTTCTTTCAGAAATCACAGTTCTGCACCATTGTACAGTGTCAAATAAAATCATTTCATATATTTTGTCGAGTTTTCTAGTAGTTAACAATAAGAAAATGTATCTAGATCTTTGTATTCATGGAAAGGTAGCCTTTCTTTCAAGAGTTACTGACACCAGGGAAGCCTGTTCATTTCAGGACAATCCCCAGTAAGTCCCACAGAAATTAGACCTTGATCTCTAGATCACTGCATTTCTGGACGTTAGCACAACAGACAGCATCCATATAATTTCCAAAGTCGTGATTACTCATTCTGGAAAATTCTGCACATGGTACTTCTACAATTCAGTCAATCCAATTCCTTTCAGGATTCCTCTAACAGCATTTAGATGCTACCATACCGTTGATCATCTCCGTCTTTCTCTTTGACCTTTCCCCAACTATGAGACAAGAACTCATACCCATCTCCCAAATATTATAAATGTTTTTGAGAGATTAATAAATATAAATCTTCATGTGGAAAATATATTTGACCTAAGAGAACTATAATATAGTACAATGAAATGCTAGCTAAAATGGAAATATTGTTTTTACATTACTATGGACAATCGTTGAGGTTTTGGGTCCATATCATCTTGAATGTCTTAATTTTCAAATTTGCTTTATCTCTGAAAAAACTCAAGCTATATCACAGTGATCCTTCTGTGCAAAGAACATCTACATAATAACTCTTTCCACAAATTACAGGAAAAGAGAATCTGAGAAAAATCCTGAAGTTTTTAAGTTACAGTTCTTTCCAGAGTTTAAAGTCTACACCCAAGTTTTAAAGATTCACAGTACTTATTCTAAGCCCTGGGTTAAATGACATTTTCCCCTCTCCCTCCAGCAGTCTTTATAAAAGGGAATCTTTTCAAAGTTAGTGGCCAAAGATGTGGTGTCTAATGATGAGATGAAGTCACATGAAGTTTCCTTCCCATCCTTCAGGCTTTCTCCTTGTTTTTGTTGTTTGGTTCAGAGGCATATATATTACCTGAATCTAATTATGGTGCCAAATAATCAAGGATGGGTTTCAACTGTAGATGCATGATATTGAGCCAATTCTTAGATCTCCCTCTGTCATATATAGAACAACAGTATCGCCTTGCTCATGTAGCTGTTTTAAAATTATCATCTTATTGGACATCCCTGGTGATCCAGTAGTTAACACCCCATGCTTCCAATGCAGGAGGGGTTGGTTCCATCCCTGGTCCAGGAACTAAGATCCCACATGCCATAGGCATGGTCAAATTATTTTTAATAATAAAATTACAGAGTTTTTAAAAGAGACAAAAACAACATATGTGTGTGTATCTTTTTGCTTTTAATGGTGTTTCTAATTTAGTTTTCTTCAGCTTTGTATTTATATTTCTCTATATATATGAATACAGATGTATGCTAAGAACCATGTGAAAAAAAAGTGTTTCAGAAAATCAACTTACATGAAAGGTCATTAAAATTTTACAGTCTCTTCTCATCTGGGACAGGTTCTTTTTTCCTAAAAAAAAAAAAAAAAAAATCATCAGGTGAGACAGCTAGATAAGGCCAGGCCTATATGTGGAGAGAAGAACAGACTTAATTGTACTGGTGTACCCTAAGATCAGAGATTCATGGCAACTTTGTGCAAGATCTGACTGTGTTACTATATAAAAGGATGAGTTTCCCACCCCTTCTAGGACCAGCAGCCTCTCTCCTCTCTGGTAAAGGAAGGATGCAAACAAGGAGGAATTCCATCATCAATTCTTCTTAGTTCTTGATTACTTGGCTCCAGAAAGGCTGAAGCCAGAATCTAGGGTAGTAGTAGAGTCTTAAAGATAATAATAATAATAATAACAATTCCTAATAATTCCTGCCTCCTGGTATCCTGGTATCCACAACCTTGTGGAATCCCCTCCCTTGAGTGTGTGGGTTTTATTCAGTCACCCAGTTGTAACAGAATATGATAGAGCAATTAGATGTCACTTTTGAGCTTCTGTCTTGAGTATTCTCTTTCTCTCCCTCCCTCCCTCTCTCTCTCTCTCACTCCTTTTGTGATTCTGTGTCTGTGTCTCTCTTTTTCATCAGTTTCCCTGAAGGAATCCAGCAGACCTTTGGAGTGGCCCTTGTGACAAGGACGTGTAGTTAATCACCAAACACATGAATGAGCTTAGAAGGGGATCTGCCTCCATTTGACACTTCAGTGAGACCACATTGTACTGAAATCTCATAAGCCAGCAGCACTTAGCTTAGCCATTCGGGTTTCTGACCCACAGAAACTATGAGATAATAAATATTCATTGTTTTAAACTACCAAATTTTGAGGTAATATGTTAGGCAGCAGTAGATAACTAATACTAAAGAAGCTACATAATGTTATCATAAAAGTAAATCCCCTGAGAAGGACTACAAGTCACAAAACTTGAGCACTTGTTCTCCCTCTGTTTATGTTTATGTCTGTGAAAGTCTCATTTTCTTTCTGGAATTCTGTTTCTCCATTTTTTAATATAAAAGATTGTATTTACTGATTTTTACTCCATATAGCTTAATATTCCTTTTAGGATCTATACAGCGTAAGTAGTGTGTTTGTGTAAAGATATACAAGTCACGAGATTTGAATGAAGAAATTAAAGAACATATATATATACAAATGGAGAAATACTTCATGTTTATGAGTAGGAAGTCACAATATTGTTATGATATCAGTCTTCCCAATGTGCCCTATTAATTCAACACAATCTGAATCAAAATTCCAGCAAATAATTTTGTGACCATCAACAAACTGATTCAAGTTTGTATGGAAAGGCGCGACATAGCAAACAAAATAGTGAGCAAGAACAGCAATAAACATGACACTACCTGACTTCAAAATTTACAAAAAAACTACAGTGATCAACATAGTGTGACACTGGTGAGTTAACAGAGATCAAAAAACAGAACAGAGAGCTGAGAAATAGACCTACACACATATGGTCATCTGATCTCTGACAAAGGAATAAAGGCAGTACAATGGAGAAAGACTACCTTTCTACCTTGAAAAGACAGTCTTTTTCTTTCCCCTGAGCCATACAGCAAATTCCCATTGGCTATCTCTTCTACATATGGTAATGTAAGTTTTCATGTTACTCTTTCCATACATCTCAGTCTTTTAATAGATGGTATGAAATAACTAGAAATCTACAGGGAAAAAAATTAATTTAGACTCTGCCACAAAAAAATGAACTCAAAATAAACCGTAGGCCTAAACGCAGAAAGAAAAACTACAAAGTTATTAGATAATAACACAGGTCAAAACCCAGATAACCTTGGGTATGGAGATGACTTTTTAGATAAAACAGCGAGGGCATGATCCATGAGAGAAATCACTGATAAGTTGAACTTTATTAAAACTAAAAGCTTTTGCTCTCTGAAAGACATTGTTAAGAGTATGAATAGGTAAGCCACAAACTGGCAGAAAATTTTTACAAAACAGATACTGATAAAAGATCCATATCCAAAATATATGAATAACACTTAAAACTCAACAGTAAGAAAACAGTTAAAAAGTGGACAAAATATCTTAACAGATACTTCATCAAAGAAGATATACAGATGGAAAATAAGCATATGAAAAGATGCCAACATTATATGGCTTTCAGCAATTGCATGTTAAAACAACTAGATACCACTCCACGTCTATTAGAATAACCAAAACCTGGAACATCAACAATACCAAATGTGGATGTAAAGTAATAGAAACACTCATTCATTGTTGATAAGCCTGAAAAATGGTACAGTCACTTTGAAAGACAGTTTGGGGGTTTATTACAAAGCTAAACATAGTCTTTATGTGTAATTCAGAAAACATGCTCCTTGGTATTTACCCAGATGACATGAAAAATTCTGTCCACACAAAAACCTGTATGTGAATGTTTACAACAGCCTTATTCATAACTGCCAAAATGTGGAAGCAACAAAGATGTTCTTAGATAGGTGAATGAAGAAAAATACTTCAGTTCAGTTCAGTCGTTCGGTCATGTTCAACTCTTTGCTACCCCATGAATCACAGCACACCAGGCCTCCCTGTCCATCATCAACTCCCAGAGTTCACTCAAACTCATGTCCATTGAGTCGGTGATGCCATCCAACCATCTCATCCTCTGTCGTCCCCTTCTCCTCCTGCCCCCAATCCCTCCCAGCATCAGAGTCTTTTCCAATGAGTCAACTCTTGGCATGAGGTGGCCAAAGTACTGGAGTTTCAGCTTCAGCATCATTCCCTCCAAAGAAATCCCAGGACTGATCTCCTTTAGGATGGACTGGTTGGATCTCCTTGCAGTCCAAGGGACTCTTAAGAGTCTTCTCCAATACCATAGTTCAAAAGCATCAATTCTTTGGTGCTCAGCTTTCTTCACAGTCCAACTCTCACATCCATACATGACCACTGGAAAAACCATAGCCTTGACTAGACGGACCTTTGTTGGCTAAGTAATGTCTCTGCTTTTCAATATGCTATCTAGGTTGGTCATAACTTTTCTTCCAAGGAGTAAGTGTCTTTTAGTTTCATGGCTGCAATCACCATCTGCAGTGATTTTGGAGCCCCCCAAAATAATAGGTCCATCCATACAGTGGAATATCATTCATCAATAAAAATATGTACTTGAGCCATGAAAATATACAAAGGAATCTTAAATGCATGTTACTAACAGAAAGCAGGCAGTCTGAAAAGCCTACATATTACATGATCCTAACTATATGACATTCTTGAAGAGGTAAAATGGTAAAAAGGCCTGTGGTTCCCAAGGGTTGCGGAGGGGAAGGAAGGGATGTACAGGTGGAGCGCAGGTGATTTTTAGGGCAGTGACACTCTTTTGTATGACTCTCTAACAGTGGATGGTATTGCTAGTTTGTCAAAATCCATAGAATGTACAACACAGAGTAATCCCCTAACGTAAACCAGGGACTTCAGTTAATAATAATGTACCTTTTGTTCATCAGTTATAACAAATGTACCACACCAATGCAAGATGTTAATCAAAAGGAAACATTGGAGTGGGAGGAGTATGGGGAAGAAGAGATACACATGGAAACTACTTTTTGACAATTTTTTGTAAACCTAAACTGTTCTAAAAATATTTTTAAATAGTTTATATATATATATGTATATATATGCACACACACATATATGTGTGTCTATATATATGTGCATATACATATATATTCCCATTCCCACATTGGGTTGGGTTTGTTTTCATCTGGGCTTATGTCAGACTCATGATCCACAGTGACAGGCTCTGACTACAATGCTGGACTGTATGGTTACCCCCTAGACATCAGTAAGTCTTCATGGTGTGATGTTTTCTAAGCACCTAATAATTATGAATATATTTTTATATCCATTATTTGGTGGTTAAGAACGCTCAGAGGAGAGACTGGTTCAAATTTTATTTCCAATATTTCCAGTACCAAACTGCTAATAAATTACTAAATCCATGTGCATTGATTCCTTAGTCTACACCATTGATATAAAAAGTGTGAGATTTAGATGAGCTAGTAGTTGTAAATCACAGAAGAATTTTTGGCCCATAGTAGACACTCAATACATGTGAACTCTTATTCTGATTATGCACTGCTCCTTTGGGTTTTAAATATTGCCTATATACAGGTCTGTTTTAACCCCCTGACCAAGTGGCAGATCTATATTCTGGACATCTTAACAAGTAAAACAAACACTAAGAGATAAACTGGACCTAGTATGTGCTGGTTGCTTAGCAAGTATTTGCTGATGGATATTTAAATGAATACAAAACAGAGGAATGGCTGGCGGGAAATAAAGAAAGGAACATTTTCAAAATGGCCTTTTATTTAGCACATCAATACAAATAATCCTATTTTCACCAAATTGTCTCGAGAAATATTTCCATCCATACCTTTTTCATGAGAGAACACTTTTCTTTCTCAGTGTATTTCTATAACAACATTGAATGTCAACTAGATTCTTCTCTTTAAAACTTTAAAGCAGAGCTAAAAAGAAGGGGATTCAGCCTAACAAAGAAAATGTTCTCACCAGGAACTCCTCAACAGAATGCAGCAGCTGTACTAACAGGTGAAAGGATGAATTTTTAAAGAACAACTCTGAATTCCAGCTTGGAAGTATCCTGTTTCAAAGATCATTGATGGGGCAACATTTCATTGAATTAAATATTGACTAATAACAAAACCTAAGAAATACGTATCTTTCACAAACTCCAAAAACAGATGATCAAGACCGAATTAATCCAAACTGAAGAGGCTATTCCAGCATAACAATCACAAGTTACATCAATTTTCTAGGTAATGAAAAGAAGCCCATTCTTCCTTTTCAGTGATGTCATTTTATATACTTAAAAATGAAAATGTTTGGACCACAATATATGAGTGGCATGAGACATTGAACTTCAATACAAAGAACTGACTTTCTTCTCTCACAATGCCTCCTATAGTCTCCTTTGTTCAATAAAAATATATGATTCATTGGTTTTTTTAAAAATGCCTTATTTTTGGTGTGCCATTCAAAGGACTGGATTAACAATAAAAATAATAGCCAACATTACTTATGTATTTTCTCATTTAATTATCAAAACCCTAAGGGAAAAGATATTTTTTGTATTTATTATCTTTCTTTTGCAGATAGAACACTGTAGCTTAAAGAAGTAAAACAACTTATTCAAGGCCTTATAAGTGACAAAACAGCTTGGAAACATCTGCATTCACACCCTGCCTCTCTCCTGGGCTGCCTGGACCTCACACCAAAGTAAGAACACACCTAACCATTCCCTACTCTCTCCTACCTGACTTTCTTAAAAGTCTAAAATCATGAAATAATAGGAAGAACATGAGTATGTCAGGTCATCAGTTCAGTGTATAGAGCTCTCTTTTTTCTTCCTTGACATGAGTCTTACTAAATATGCCAAGAATATTTATTAGCACAAGAGGTTAGAAGAGATGTTATATAAATGGACTTTCAAGTGACTGATGACTCACAATATTGCCTTAAATTAATTTGAGCATATGTCATATGTTACAGCCTTCATATAGGTAAGTACGTATGTATGGTTATTTTAAGATCAACTGTTACAGGATGAGGTGCTTATGAAAGAATTATCCATTAATATAAATAGATACTGGCTCACGAGAAACACTGTCAGAGCTCTACCAATGGCCTCATACAGCAAGGAACCAAGCAATGAGGCAGTCTTATTCATTAAAAATGAAATTGAAGTATCAGAGGAGAATTCACTTGCTGGAAGTTCCAGGAATGCAATGATTAGTAAATAGATGACTCTTGAGGAAGGGAAAAGGTAGGGTCTGGAAGAAAGATGCCCCCTTAATGTTGCTATTGGTGAGAGAATCCTACTGGAGCCTCCAAGGCAGTGCTTCAGTTACTGCTTCAGAGCTCTGGGAGAGAGTAATACTCCCATTTTACAGATAGGATAACTGAGAGTTTAAGAGGTTTATGCAAGGGCTCAGAAGAAAATGACAAGTAGAGAATTTGAACCTGGTCTTTCTGGTTCCAGTGCTTGCCTTTTGCCTACTTCATCATTCTATCTGCCGCCTCTAAATTGATTGAAAACAATTCATGGTGACACAGGCTAATTTCCAAATCATTTCCAACCAAAGATATCATTTCCTGAAATATGTCCATGAAAAGCTATTATATTTTGCTATCTCAAAGAGTAATTTTCTTTTAAGATATTGAGTTTATTTTCGCTAAAGAGTAGAGTATGCCCAGACCTTGCCATTTTACTTTGCTTAAAATAACTTCTATAAATGTGCATTTTCTAAAGATGCATAAAGAATTCTCCCTGTTTTCTAAGCTATTGTGACTGAGTCATGGAGAATCAGGTTGAAAGAATCATATCAAACATCTAAACAGCTAGTTGAAAATAAATCTGTTTGATAACACACATGCCCTAGACATAGTAAATATTAGCACTTAATAAATATTTATTGAATGAAAGAATGGGAACTTCAGAAGGCATTTGGGAAGCAATTGGAGAAAGAGAAAACTTTTCCATTGTTTAAGTTTATTTTCTTGGTGGAGTGGCATCAAATAAGAAACAATAGGAAACTCATTGGCCTTAACAACAGACAATAACTTGGCTTAAAAGAGATAATAGTTTTCTCTAGGGGGATGAAAAATGTGACCACATAATAATGAGACCTCTTTGAAATGAACATTCCAAATCAACTTACTGGAATTAATATTATCCTTAAATTAGTATACTAGGAGGTCATAATATCATTTTGACAATAATACTTTATTTTCAAACACTGTGGGATGAGACAAATGAAACTGTTTTCATAGAGGCAGGAATGGAGATTATGGCAGGAGGGAAGCCAGTGAATCAAATCCTACCTGAACCTCTGGGGAAGAGCTCCACGGCCCACCACTGCAGAAGGCCGGTCAGGGAATGTTTACAGTTGGAGAATGGGGAGCAGCTGGCTCCAACTACCTCAGCCCACAAGAACAAACATGTAAAAGAAACACTTAGGCATGTAATACAGACTCTCTGCCAAATAGCTGCTTCTGTTGTTGCAAGCTCCTCACTTTCTACAGGAGTGAAATCGACATGCAATTTGCTAAAACAAAATCATGGCAGATATACACCGTCCCTTCACCCATCAGCTCGGCCAGAAATATTCAAGCATGGATCCACATCATCTTTTATAAAACTCACTTCAATCCTTAACACTTGTTTTAGGTAGAAATCATCTTCCCATAAGAATAAACAAACTTAAAAATCTCCAGGTATTAAAAAAAAAAAAAGATAGTTGGAAAGAAGGGTAAACAAAGACAGAACTTAAGGCATATTCATATGTATGCATATGTATAAATCACTTCAAATATCCCTAAAGAAACAGATCTACTGAAAGAAATTAAAAATATGTGTATATCTCTCTGAGTTATATCAAAGAAATTCAGAAAAATAGTCTAAGAAATGAAAACATGAGATCAGTGACTTTTACTTCCAGTTTAAAAATTACGTGATGCAGTAGCACTATGTATAACAACCAAGACATAGAAATAGCCCAAGTGCCCAACAACAGATGATTGGTTTAAGACGTGTGTGTATATATATATACATATATATATACACATACACACACACACACATATATATGTATATACAACGGAATATTATTCAGCCACCAAAATGAATAGAATATTGCCATTTATAGCAACATAGATGAACCTAGAGGATATTTTACTAAGTCAAGTAAGCCAGAGAGAGAAAGACAAATGTTATACGAACTCATTTACATGTGGAATCTAAAAACTAACACAAATAAACCTACACATGAAACACAAAACAGATTTACATACATAGAAAACAAACTTATGGTTACCAAAGGAGAAAGAGAGAGGGAGGAGGGAAATATTAGCAGTATGGGATTATTAAATACAACTAGTAAATATAGATAAGCAATAAGGGTATATTGTATTCAACAGAGGATGAGATGTCTGGATGGCATCACCGACTCAATGCACATGAATTCGAGCAAGCTCCTGGAGTTGGTGATAGTCAGGTAAGGCTGGCATGCTGCAGTCCATGGGGGTCACAAAGAGTTGGACACGATTGAGTGACTGAACTGAACTATATAACTATATTCAATATTTTACAATAATCTATAATGGAAAATAATCTGGAAAGAAGTATATATACAACTGAATCACCTTGCTGTGCACTGGAAACAATATTGTAAATCAACTGTTCTTCAATTTAAAAAATTTTAAATATATGACTATAGTCATTAAAATTACAGTGATGAAAATAACAGGAAACAAGTTTTGGAAGATTGAATTAGAAGATAAACATTTTCCCCACTGACCCAGAAGAATTACAGATAATGAGAAAATGAGCAAAAGGAAAAAAGGAATAAATGACATATCAGGGGAGATACAACACATCTGACAAATAAGAATAAATTAACTGGATGAAGGCAACAGTCACAGAAGCAGAAGAAAAGATCCCTGGTCTGAAAGAAGGACTAATTCTTTAGATCAAAGGGTTTGTTCCAAGTATGGGGAAAATTAATAAAATATACATTGATCAGGCTCTAAATATTTCCTTTATACATTTCATATATAAAGAAAATTATGGGGAACAAGGGATAAGAAATATTCTACATGTTGGGGGGGCCCTTATTGACACTGAAATCTTCATATAAAATGACAGGTGAAATCTATAAAATTTTGAGAATGAATATTATGACCTAAGAGTTCTGCACTCAGTCAAGCTACTTATATATGAGAACAGCAGAAAATCTTTTCAGATGTGCAAGCATTTTCTCAGTATTCCATATATATATACATTCCCTTAAAAAGGGAGGAGAAAGCCTCACAAACTTTAGTAAACAATTAATTAAAAATAAGATATGACTTAAGTGAGCAGTTATAAGGAAAAAAAAATAGTAAAAAGAAAAGAGAGGACTTCCCTGGTGGTCCAGTGGTTAAGAATATGCCTGCCAATGTAAGGGACACAGGTTCAGTCCTTGGTCTGGGAAGATCCCACATACTGCAGGGCAGCTAAACCCACACATCACCACCATCGAAGCCAGTGCCCCCGAGAGCCTGTGCTCCACAACAGGAGAAGCCATGCAATGAGAAGCCCATGCGTGGCAACTAAAGAGTTGCTCCCACTAGCCACAACTACAGAAAGCCTGTGGGTAGCAACAAAGACCCAGCAGAGCCAAAAATAAATATAAATAAATTTTTAAAAATAAAAGAGGGAAATTTAATCAGTGAACATTTAAATATCTTTAAATTTAATGTTTTCTAGATTTTACCAAAATATCATGAAAGTACTCATTCAGGTATGTTATGACTATCACATGGATTTCCAGAGTTAATGACTCCAAAATGTATCCTGATTTCAAAGATGTTATAATGCAAAGAAAATGCATCTTCTAAATGATTAAATATGGTATTAACTTATAAATAATTGATGTAAAACTGTGTGGATCACAATAAACTGGAAAATTCTGAAAGAGATGGGAATACCAGACCACCTGACCTGCCTCTTGAGAAACCTATATGCAGGTCAGGAAGCAACAGTTAGAACTGGACATGGAAAAACAGACTGGTTCCAAATAGGAAAAGGAGTATGTCAAGGCTGTATATTGTCACCCTGCTTATTTAACTTACATGCAGAGTACATCATGATAATCACTGGGCTGAAAGAAGCACTAGCTGGAATCAAGATTGCCAGGAGAAATATCAATAACCTCAGATATGCAGATGATACCACCCTTATGGCAGAAAGTGAAGAGGAACTAAAAAGCCTCTTGATGAAAGTGAAAGTGGAGAGTGAAAAAGTTGGCTTAAAGCTCAACATTCAGAAAATGAAGATCATGGCATCCGGTCCCATCACTTCATGGGAAATAGAGGGGAAACAATGGAAACCGTGTCAGACTTTATTTTTTTGAGCTCCAAAATCACTGCAGATGGTGACTGCAGCCATGAAATTAAAAGACACTTACTCCTTGGAAGGAAAGTTATGACCAAACTAGACAGCATATTAAAAAGCAGAGACATTATTTTGCCAACAAAGTTCTGTTTAGTCAACACTACAGTTTTTCCAGTAGTCGTGTATGGATGTGAGTTGGACTATAAAGAAAGCTGAGCCCCAAAGAATTGATGCTTTTGAACCGTGGTGTTGGAGAAGACTCTTGAGAGTCCCTTGAACTTCAAGGAGATCCAACCAGTCCATACTAAAGGAGATCAGTCCCGAGTGTCCATTGGAAGGACTGATGTTGAAACTGAAACTCCAATACTTTGGCCACCTGATGCAAAGAGCTGACTCATTGGAAAAGACCCTGATGCTGGGAAAGATTGAAGGCAGAAAGAGAAGGGGATGATAGAGGTTAGGATGGTTGGATGGCATCACCGACTCAATGGACATGAGTTTGGGTAAACTCTGGGAGTTGGTGATGGATAGGGAGGCCTGGCATGCTGTGGCCCATGGGGTCGCAAAGTGTTGGACACAACTGAGCAATTTAACTGAATTGAGACTTCATTAAAATTAAAAACTTTTCATTAAAATTAAAAACTTTTGCTCTGAGAGTCACTGTTAAGAGAATAAAGAGACAAGCCACAGATTGGCAGAACATCTTTACAAAACACATACCTGATAAATAATTCACACCCAAAATATACAAATAACTCTTAAAATTCAACAATAAGAAAACAATCAGATTAATAAATAAGTCAAAGACCTTAACAGACACCTCACCAAGAAAGAGATTAAGATAGCAAATAAGCACAAGAAAAGATGCTCAACATCATATATCATCAAGGAAAGGCAAACTTAAACAATGAGAATCCACTACACACCTATTAGAATAACCAAAATTCAAAACACTGATAACACCAAATGCTGGTGAGGATATAGAGCAACAGGAACTCTCATTCACTGCTGGTGGGAATACATGTTACAGCCATTTTGGAAGACACTTGGTGATTTCCTACAAAACTGAAATATTTTTATCATAAGATCCAGCAATTGTGCTTCTTGGTATTTATCCAAAGGAGATGAAAACGTATATCCACCCAAAAACTTGTACATGGATGTTTCAAGACGCTTTATTCAAAACTGCCACAATGTGGACCTAATCAAGGGCTTCCCTGGTAGCTCAGCTGGTAAAGAATATGTAAAGGCCAGCAGTTGGAAAGAAGAACTAAACACCAAGCAGAAAAGAATAAGGATAATCCAGATCCCTCTGGGCATTTCTGCATCTATTTTTTTAAAACCATATCTGCCTACCTTAAAAAAGTAATAGTTACAATTTTACTTTCACTTTCAAAAATTTCATGAAAATTTCCTCTTTTGACTACTTATACCTCAGAATCACACAGGGTAGGGAGTTAGGGGAAATGCAGTATTCAGGTTCATCAAGTTGACAAGAAAACAATCCAGTTAGGTTGGTTGCAGTTACAGGAAGGAGATGACATTATTACATTGGGCATTAAGTCTGGAGATAAAAGAAAAATCAAAGCTGAGGAAACAGCTAATCCACAACCAGCAGAAGAAAAAAAGAAAAGAAAAATATACCTAGGAGGAATGGTCAATACAGCGCTTTTTATTTCTCAGCCTAAAAGTTGCATTATTTAGGAGTCTATGTAGATTACCTTCTATCAGCACAAAATAACATTCCTAGGTATTGGATAAAAGCCAGAAACTAAAAACACTTAAAGAAATCATTAACCTTTCTTCAAACAAAAGAGAACGAAAATATGTAAAGCAAAAATTGTTAGAAATAATAAATAGACAATTTGAAAAGATTGCAAATACCTTCAGCATGACTCAGAAATCAATAGAAAAGGAAACAAAAAACAAACACTGGTATAGAACATTTGAATTACACAAATAACAACCTTTATTCATTATCCAGTTACAGAATTCTGTACTTACAAAATAAAATTCTTGCCTCAAGGAAAATTTGCTCACACTTTAGGAAAAGTAAAAAAATACAAAAAAAGCAGAAATCAAGTTATATTCTTTAACAATAAGGTAATAAGAACTTGTAAAAATACGAACAAAGCTAGTGGAGGTGATGGAATTCCAGTTGAGCTATTTCAAATCCTAAAAGATGATGCTCTGAAAGTGCTGCACTCAATATGCCAACAAATTTGAAAAATTCAGTAGTGGCCTCAGGACTGGAAAAGGTCCGTTTTCATTCCAATCCCAAAGAAAGGCAATGCCAAAGAAATGCTCAAACTATAGCACAATTGCACTCATCTCACACTCTAGTACAGAGAAAACAATGGCAACCCACTCCAGTACTCTTGCCTGGAAAATACTATGGACAGAGGAGCCTGGTAGGCTGCAGTCCATGGGGTCGAGAAGAGCTGGGCACGGCTGAGTAACTTCACTTTCACTTTTTACTTTCATGCATTGGAGAAGGAAATGGCAACCCACTCCAGTATTCTTGCCTAGAGAATCCCAGGGCCAGAGAAGCCTAGTTGGGCTGTCATCTATGGGGTCACACAGAGTTGGACACAACTGAAGTGACTTAGCAGCAGCAGCAGCACATGCTAATAAAGTAATGCTCAAAATTCTCCAAGCAAAGCTTCAACAATACGTGAGCCGTGAACTTCCAGATGTTCAAGCTGGTGTTAGAAAAGGCAGAGGAACCAGAGATTAAACTGCCAACATCGGCTGGCTGATAGAAAAACCAAGAGAGTTCCAGAAAAACATCTATTTCTGTTTTATTGACTATGCCAAAACCTTTGACTGTGTGGATCACAATAAACTGTGGAAAATTCTGAAAGAGATGGGAATACCAGACCACTTTACCTGCCTCCTGAGAAATCTGTATGCAGGTCAGGAAGCAACAGATAGAACTGGACATGAAACAAAGAATGGTTCCAAATAGTCAAGGCTGTATATTGTCACCGTGGTTATTTAACTTATATGCAGAGTATATCATGAGAAACGCTGAGCTGGATGAAGCACAAGCTGGAAGCAAGACAGCTAGGAGAAATATCAATAACCTCAGATATGCAGATGATACCACCTTTATGGCAGAAAGTGAAGAAGAACTAAAGAGCCTCTTGATAAAAGTGAAAAGAGAGTGAAAAAGTTGGTTTAAAGCTCAACATTCAGAAAACAAAGACCATGGCATCTGGTCACATCACTTCATGGCAAATAGATGGGGAAACAGTGAAAACAGTAGCAGACTTTGTTTTTTGGGGCTCCAAAATCAATGCAGATGGTGACTGCAGCCAAGAAATTGAAAGACGCTTACTCTTTCAAAGAAAAGTTATGATCAACCTAGAAAGAATATTAAAAAGCAGAGACATTGCTTTGCCAACAAAGGTCCATTGGACAGCAAAACCCTTCGACAGCAAGGAGATCCAACCAGTCCCTTCTGAAGGAGATCAACCCTGGGATTTCTTTGGAGGGAATGATGCTGAAGCTGAAACTCCAGTAGTTTGGCCACCTCATGCGAAGAGTTGACTCACCTCATGCGAAGAAAAGACTGATGCTGGGAAGGATTGGGGGCAGTAGGAGAAACGGACGACCAAGGATGAGATGGCTGGATGGCATCACCGACTCAATGGGCATGAGTTTGAGTGGACTCCGGGAGTTGGTGATGAACAGGGAGCCCTGGCATGCTGTGGTTCATGGGGTCACAAAGAGTTGGACACGACTGAGTGACTGAACTGAACTGACTGAAAAATAACCTTGTATATACACATTTATAGCCACTGTTAAGTTTAAAATGTTCTTCTGAATAAACCTTGAGGTAAACAACAATAAAAAAATTATAAACTATTTTAAATATTAATAACAGCAAGAATATCCAAATCTACCGAAATAATCAAAGATGTATTTCAAGAAAATTTTGAAACGTATGTTAAGTGCATACATAAATAAGAATTATTTTAAATTAATTCTTCTTCTTAAAGTCACTCAGTCATGTCCCATTTCTTGCAACCCCATGGACTACAGAGTCCATGGAATTCTGCAGGTCAGAATACTGGAGTGAGTAGCCTTTCCCTTCTCCAGGGGATCTTCCCAATCCAGGGATCAAACCCAGGCCTCCTGCATTACACACAGATTCTTTACCAGCTGAGCCACCAGGGAAGCCCAAGAATACTGGAGTGGGTAGCCTATTCCTTCTCCAGCAGATCTTCCCAGCCCAGGAATCGAACCAGGGTCTCCTGTGTTGCAGGTAGATTTTTTACCAACTGAGCTATCAGGGAAGCTCTTTAAATTAATTATCTTTCAGCAAAGCTGCCAAATACTAAGTCAGGACACATCAACTTTAATCCTACACCCTAACAGCGAAAAATCTGAAAGGGTAATTAAGAAAATAATCAATTCACAATAATAGCATCATAAAGGATAAAATACATAAGAATAAACTTAAGGAGATGAAAAAGTGGTACAATGAAAACTACAAAACAATGTAGAAGGAACTTGAATATACAAATAAATAAATATACATCCTGTGGTCATGAATTCTAAACTATCTATACTACCCACAGTGATCTACAGCTTCAGTACAATCCCAATCTTAATCCCAATGATATTTTCTGCAGAAATAGGAAAAAAACATCCTAAATTTTAAATGGAATTTCAAAGGATCCTGAAGGGGCAAAACAATTCCAAAAAAGCAGAACAAAATTAGAATCAAGTCACACTACTTGATGTCAAAACATATTACAAATCTACAGTAATCAAAACAATGTAGTATTGGTTTAAAGACAGGCATAAACTAATGAAACAGAACACAGATTTCAGAAATAAATCCATACAAATACAGTAAAATAATCTTCAACAAGAGCATCAAGACTACACAATGGTGAAATGATAGTCTGTTCTTCAACAAATGATGATGGGAAAATTGGATATCCACATGCAAAAAAATAAGTTGGAGCTTACTATGTGATATACAAAATCAATTCAAAATGGACGAAAGATCTGAACATAAAAAACTAAAACTGTAAAGCTTCCAGGAAAAAAGCACAGAGGAACAGCTTTACAACACTGGATTTAGCAATGATTTCTGGGACAAACACCAAAAACACAGGCAACAAAATGAAAAATAGACAAGACTATATCAAACTTAAAATCTTCTCTGTAGCAAAGGGTACAGTGAATAGAGTAAAAAGGCAACCTAGAGAATGAGAAAATATTTGTAAACCATATATATCTTATAGGAGTTTAACTTCCAGAATATATAAAGAATTCCTACAACTCAATGACAAAAAATATAGGAAAACAACAGAATGGGAAAGACTTGAGATCTCTTCAAGAAAATTAGAGATACCAAGGGAACATTTCATGCAAAGATGGGTTCAATAAAGGACAGAAATGGTCTGGACCTAACAGACGCAGAAGATATTAAGCAGAGGTGGCAAGAATACATGGAAGAACTGTACAAAAAAGAGCTTCATGACCCAGATAATCACGATGGTGTGATCACTCCTCTAGAGCCAGACAGCCTGGAATGTGAAATCAAGTGGGCCTTAGGAAGCATCACTACAAACAAAGCTGGTGCAGGTGATGGAATTCCAGTTGAGCTCTTTCAAATCCTAAAAGATGATGCTGTGAAAGTGCTGCACTCAATATGCCAGCAAATTTGGAAAACTCAGCAGTGGCCACAGGACTGGAAAAGGTCAGTTTTCATTCCAATCCCAAAGATATGCAATGCCAAAGAATCCTCAAACTACTGTACAATTGTACTCAGCTCACACGCTAGTAAAGTAATGCTCAAAATTCTCCAAGCAAGGATTCAGCAGTAGGTGAACCATGAACTTCCAGATGTTCAAGCTGGTTTTAGAAAAGGCAGAGGAACCAGAGATTAAACTGCAAACATCCGATAGATCATTTAAAAAGAAAGAGAGTTCCAGAAAAACATCTGTTTCTGCTTTATTGACTATGCCAATGCCCTTGACTGTGTGGATCACAATAAACTGTGGAAAATTCTGAAAGAGATTGGAATACCAGACCACCTGACCTGCCTCTTGAGAAATCCATATGCAGGTCAGGAAGCAACAGTTAGAACTGGACATGGAACAACAGACTGGTTCCAAATAGGAAAAGGAGTCAAGGATGTATATTGTCACCGTGGTTATTTAACTTATATGCAGACTACATCATGAGAAACACTGGGCTTGATGAAGCAAAGATCCAGATGCTGGGCTGGAACCAAGATTGCTGGGAGAAATATCAATAACCTCGGATATGCAGATGACACCACCCTTAAGGAAAAAAGTGAAGAAGACTTAAACAGCCTCTTGATAAAATTGAAACAGGAGAGTGAAAAAGTTGGCTTAAAGCTTAACAGTCGGAAAACGAAGATCATGGCATCTGGTCCCATCACTGCATGGCAAATAGATGGGGAAACAGTGGAAACAGTGGCTGACATTATTTTGGGGGGTTCCAAAATCACTGCAGATGGTGATTGCAGCCATGAAATTAAAAGACGCTTACTACGTGGAAGGAAAGTTATGACCAACCTAGACAGCATATTAAAAAGCAGAAACATAACTTTGTCAGCAAAGGTCCTTGTAGTCAAGGCTATGGTTTCTTCAGTAGTCATGTATAGATGTGACAGTTGGACTATAAAGAAAGCTGAGCACAGAAGAATTGATGCTTTTGAACTGTGGTGTTGGAGAAGACTCTTGAGAGCCTTGGACTGCAAGGAGATGCAACCAGCCCATTCTAAAGGAGATCAGCCCTGGGTGTTCACTGAAAGGACTGATGTTGAAGCTGAAACTCCAATACTTTGGCCACCTGATGCGAAGAGCTGACTCACTGGAAAAGACCCTGATGCTGGGAAAGATTGAGGGCGGGAGGAGAAGGGGACGATAGAGGATGAGATGGTTGGATGGCATCACCGATTCAATGGATATGAGTTTGGGTAAACTCCAGGAGTTGGTGATGGACAGGGAGGCCTGGCATGCTGAGGTTCATGGGGTCACAAAGAGTCGGACACGACTGAGTACAGAACAACTGAGCAACTGGACTGAATTGAAACACAATCAAATAACCCAATTTAAACATGAGCAAAATATTTGCATAGGCATTTCTCCAAATAAGATACAAAATGGAAGATGTTCAATATATCTAATCATGAGAGAAAGGCAAATCAAAACCACAATGAGATATCACTCATACACAATCAGGATGACAAATCTCAAGAAAACAGAAAATAACAATGCTGGCGAGATGTGGAAATATTGGAACACTTATGATTGTTGATGGGGATATAAATCAGTGCAGCCACTATGGAAAAGAGTATTAGTTCAGTTCAAGTCAGTAACTCAGTAATGTCCAACTATTTGTGTTCCTGTGGACTGCAGCATGCCAGTCTTCCCTGTCTATCAGCAAGCCCCGGAGCTTGCTCAGACTCAAATCCATCAAGTTGGTGATGCCATCCAACCATCTCATCCTCTATCATTCCCTTCTCCTCCCACCTTCAATCTTTCCCAGCATCAGGGTCTTTTCCAATGAGTCAGCTCTTCGCATCAGGTGGCCAAAGTACTGGAGTTTCAGCTTCAACATCAGTTCTTCCAGTGAACACCCAGGACTGATCTCCTTTAGGATTGACTGGTTGGATCTCCTTGCAGTCCAAGAGACTCTCAAGAGTCTTCTCCAACACCATGGTTCAAAAGCATCAATTCTTCAGCACTCAGCTTTCTTTATAGTCCAACTCTCACATCCATACATGATTACTGGAGAAACTATAGCTTTGACTAGACAGACCTTGGTTGGCAAAATATGCTTGCTTGGCTTTTTAATATGCTTTCTAGGTTGGTCATAGCTTTTCTTCCAAGGAGCCAGCCTCTTTTTAATTTCATGGTTGCCATCACCATCTGCAGTGATTTTGGAGCCCCCCAAAATAAAGCCTCTTACTGTTTCTACTCTTTCCCCATCTATTTACCATGAAGTGATGCAACCAGATACCATGATCTTAGTTTTCTGAATGTTGAGCTTTAAGCCAACTTTTTTCACTCTCCTCTTTCACTTTCATCAAGAGGCTCTTTAGTTCTTCTTTGCTTTCTGCCATAAGGGTGGTGTCATCTGCATATCTGAGGTTATTGATATTTCTCTCAGCAATTTTGATTCCAGCTTGTGCTTCATCCAGCCCAGCATTTCGCATGATATTCTCTGCATATAAGTTAAATAAGCAGGGTGACAAAAAATTAAAATAGAATTTATCATATGGTCCATCAATCCCATTCCTTGGGAAATATATTCTTAAGAATCGAAAAACAGTAAAATTACCCATGCATTTGAAAGGTGAAGTCACTCAATTGTTTCTGACTCTTTGCACTGTAGCCTACCAGCCCTCCAGCAATGGAATTTTCCAGGCAAGAGTACTGGAGTGGGTTGCCATTTCCTTCTCCAGGGGATCTTCCCAACCCAGGGATTGAACCCCAGTCTCCTGCATTTGCAGGTAGACACTTTACCATCTGGGCCACCAGGGAAGCCCCAATCACAAGTCTACACCCTTCAGTTGATAATGTGCTTAAGACCCCACCAAGTCTATACAAAAACTTCACTTCCCAGAAGTGATTCTTTGTAGGTGAGAAGTCCACATTCTCAGCTTGCTGTTTATATCTCAAATTAGCAAATGTCCACAGAGAAAAAGCTATAGAGGTTTGCTCATTTCCTAGAGGTTCCCACTTCTCTGAAGAAACGGACCCTACAGTTCATATTGTCTAAACTACTCTCCTCTGGTTTCTAAAAAATAAGTCTGTATTTTATGTAGCAGAGTTGTTTTTGGTGAGAACTGGCCTGCCTCTAGCTCCTTCATACCACATGGAAGTGGGAGCAGAATGACTTGTTCATGTAAAAACTTATATCTGTGTGTTTATTATTTATAATACAAACTTGTAAATTTATTGTTTATATATAACTTTATTGATTTTATTTTATAATTGCCTAGAAAAAGTGATATATAATAGTAGATAAATAGGAAATTATGTGAAAAAATATGCATCAAATCAGTAATATTACTTAGGGGAGACAATTAGCATTGCATTGGAAGATGCAGTAGATGGTTGATGAATTGCAAATTTTCAGATTTTTCTCTATATGTGCCCACATTGTTCGAATTTTCAAAATAAGGTTACATTTCTTTAGTAATTAAAACAATGTAAAATGGAAAGTCTATATAAAAGAATGGAGAAAGGTAAACAAATGTTAACCAAAAAAAAGGATGCTGATGATATTAATAGAAAACAAAGTAAAATTCAAGCCAAGGAGCTTCCCATTAAGCAAAGATAAATGTCTCCTAGTCATTTTTTGCCTGAAAAAATCCCATGGACCGAGGAGACTGGCGGGCTGCAGTCCATGGGGTCGCTAAGAGTCAGACATGATTGAGGGACTTCACTTTTACTTTTCACTTTCATGCACTGGAGAAGGAAATGGCAACCCACTCCAGTGTTTTTGCCTGAAGAATCCCAGGGACGGAGGAGCCTGGTGGGCTGCCGTCTATGGGGTCGCACAGAGTCGGACACGACTGAAGCGACTTAGTAGTAGTAGTCATTAAAAAGCAAAATCCAAAATAAATGCCATAAATATTATGCACTAAATAAAAAATATCTAAATACATAAGCCAAAACTTGAATATTTGGCAAAAATCACAGTCATACTGTGAAATATTTACCCACTTTATTGTTTCTTTTAGACTGCTGTTGCTGCTGCTGCTAAGTCACTTCAGTGGGAAATAAGAAATAAAGATACAAAGTAGGATTTAAATAAATCATATGCTTACCAGTAATGAGTCTAGTTTGTGTCCTTCAAGGGAAGATATATCCTCTTTACAAATAGAAAAACATAAGCCAAAACTGTCAAATACCAGGCCATAAGGAAAGCTTAACAAATTCCCTAATGTAGGAATTGTAGGTGTCATTCTTTCGGATAATACTGAAATAATTAAGAATAAGTAATAATACTTACTTTTGAAGTAATAATACTTCAAAATTAAGAGTAAGAAGTTAAGAAAAACTCATCAAACCACTTTAAGTTTTTTAAAAGCCCCCTGGATATTGTCAAAGTGAGTCTAACACTGTAAGATAATAAGCTAGTGATAATAGTCAAGAAAATATTGAAGAATACTGAGAGAAAATTACCCAGCCATATAATAAAATATTAAGATGTAAAAACAAAGCAATGTGATGTTCTCATAGGAAGAAGCAGACATACCAATTAAACAGAACTAACAAGACTTTAATGTGTGCTAAAGGTATTTTATTAGTTTATTAGTTTCCCAGGGCTTATGTAACAAATTGTTGTAAACTGAGTGGAGAAAACAACAGAAATGTACTGTCTCACTGCTCTGGAGAACAGAAATATGAAATCAAGGCGTCAGTAGGACCATTTTGTTTCTAAAAGCTGTAGGAAAGGAGACTTCCTCACCTCTTCCTAGCTTCTGGTGAGTTTTGGCAATCCTTGGTGTTCACTGGCATGTAAACACATCACTCTAATCTCTGCCTCCAAAGTCACATGGCATTCTCCCTATGTGCCTGTGTCAAACTTTCCCTCCTCTTTTAAGGACACTAGACACTGGATTAGGGTCTACCCTACTCCATCCAGTACAACCTCTTCTTGACTTGATGACATCTACTCAGCACCCTATTTCCAAAGTGGTCATGTGCACAAGTTTCAGATGGGCAGGAAATTTGTGAGGCAATATAATTCAACCACTACACTTAGTCAATACACTTGTTGAATACAGATAAAGAAAATTTAACTCTAGTTAACTTGAGTAAACAAGAGAAATTTTACCATTAGCCAACTCCTCTGACATGCAAAAGCAGACTTCACAGTGATCAAAACTGAGTGATTGTTTTTTTAAAAAAAATTTGTTGGAGTATCGTTGATTTACAATGTTGTGTTCATTTCAGGTGTATACATAGTGAATTAGTTATACACACACACACACACACACACACACACACACACACACACACACCCCTACTCTTTTTTAGGTTCTTTTCCCGTATATGTCATTAAAGAGCACTGAGTAGAGTGCCCTGTGCTATACAGGGTCCTTAAGTCCTAGAACAGATCCTTATTAGTTGTCTATTTTATATATAATAAGGTGTAAATGTCAAACTTGACCTCCCCTTTTCTACCCCCCGGCTTCCCAGGTGGCACTAGTGGTAAAGAACCCACCTGCCAATGCAGGAGACATAAGAGATGTAGGCTTCATCCCTGAGTCGGGAAGATCCCTGGAGGAGGGCAACCCACTCCAGTGTTCTTGCCTGGAGAATCCCATGGACAGAGGAGCCTAGTGGGCTACCTTCTGCAGGGTCGCAGATAGTCGGACATGACTAGCATGCACTCAACCCGAAGTTTGTTTTCTACATCTGAGACCCTATTTCTGTTTTGTAAATAAGTTCATTTTTACCTGCCCCCCCCGCCCCCCGCCAGATTCCACTTATTAATGATATCATATGACATTTGTCTTTGTCTGTCTCACTTTATCTCGCTCCTCTGATTCCCACATGGCCTCTCGCCACTGTTTCACTGTGCACACTGGACTCTTTCTTCCTTTCTACATATCTCCTTCTCCACGCACTCAAGTGCCCTCAGGTCTCATTTAGAGATTCTCAGTTCCACACACACAAAGGAATCAGTCACCTAACTCCCAGTCCTAATTCCAAATTTTCAGAAGAAATAGGATTGACATGGGCCATAGGGACATAGTAGATAATTTCTATGGTGTGGGAGCCATTTTCAAAAAAATGTGACCATCATGAGCTGGACGGTTTCCTCCTAAAGTGTCTACTATACATAGTATTTTAAACCAATAAGGGAAGGATAACTAAGTAAACTCTCTGGGAGTGGAAATAACAATTTAGGAGGAAGATAATAAAGCCTTGCTGTGCAACAAAAAGCACAGAGACATTAAAGATTAAATGTAAATAATATTTTAAAATAAAAGTAAAAAAGATGAATATGTGTAATATTACTCTATTTCTAAAGCCTTTTAATTATTCCTCAACTATTACACATATATTAATTATATATTATTTTAAAATGCTAGTTGTAGATTTATGGCATTACCGTAATTTCCCAAGTATGACAGCATATATAATAGTTATATATTATTTTTAAATATTAGTTGCAGATTACTTTGAGCTCAAAGAGTGAAAACTTGCCTCCAATGAGAATTTTTTTAATGTAATATGCTCAATTCTTTGAAAGATTTTCAAATACAATTTGGAATAATATATGTATCACGGGGACTCAATGTGTTTTGAGATGATTACTTTGAAAGAAAAGGCAATTATTCAAATGTATAAATATTAGTAATGCTCTTATTTAAATTAATTACAAAATAGTTTACACAAATCTGTCTGCTTAATATATACAGAAACCACTGTTTCTCTATTTCAGTGTTTGTTGATTGCTCAAGCTACTGTTATTTTAAGTACTATAGCCTCATCAAATGATTCTACAGTGTTAAAAAAAAACTGCTTCTTAATTTAGATGAGACTGTTTTAAAAGAAATCTAAATGACATTCACTTAATGGAAACCCTATTCCATGCCCTAGTTATAACAAAACCTCATTTAGAATTTTCAAGATAGAGGTAAGTTCTTGTTAATTTCATTTCTCATTAAATACAGCTATCTTAAAAATACTTTGGGATTAGCTTTTACTATTGAAACATTTAAAGAAATATATTATTCTACCTTTCTAACTTAATCATTGGGAAAAATGGACATCATTATATATTTGATCATTTAGGGCCCTCTGACATTGGGCACATAGTAAGCATTCAAGAGGGATGGTTGAATGAAAAAGTAAGTGGATTAATTTTCCAACATTAATTGTAAACAATCATTTGCACTGACTGGTGTTTTGAATAAGGATATGAAATAGAGCGGTACTGAATGACTATCTTGCCTTTAGTGCATGTCTAGAAAATCTATTTTTTTAAGTAACTTTATCTGAGCATTTCATTTTTTTCTTTCTCCTACAAGTTAAAAGCAGAGAACTCCAGTTAAATTGAAATACTAGCTTTTTCTTCATTTTCATTAATTAATGCCTTACAGTATTTAACTCATTTTTCTACGTTTCAGTCTAAACCAATTAAATAATTACAGCAGAGAACAAAATTTTTTCTTCAACTTGAAGTGTCTGAAATAATAGATGTGAAAATACTTAGAAAAGTATAATAATGGTATAACCACAAAGATATTGCTCAAAATATTATTAAAACTAATACTTAACCATTACTGGGTATTTAAGAAGTTCCAGGTATTGAGCTAACTGTTTTACATACAATATCTTATTTAATCTTCAAAACCACCCTCTGAGATAAATACTGTTAGTATCACCATAAAGAATGCTGGGATTGAAATCAAAGACTTGAGAGTCTCTGACTCATGGAATAAGGCTATTGGAATGAATGGTCAGTTTATTACTGTATGTCTATTTCTTTACATCCTCATCCAGGGATCGAACCCGCGTCTCCTGTGTCTCCTATATTGCAGGCAGATTCTTTACCCGATGAGACACTGGGGAAGCCCTTCAGTGCTCCAAGATCAATCCAACGGGAGAAATAGCCACTACTTCATCTAGATAATTTCCTATAGGTGTTATAATTTGACAACCATTGGCCCATTAAACCACAAAACTAAGTGGATCAAAATCCATTTTTAAGATAATCCAAGCTTTCATAAAAAGTTGCTGGTGAAGAAAAATGGAAATCCCCTTGGGATTTAGTATATGATGGTGAGTGTGTTTTCACTTACATAGATTCAAATATCAAAACTAAAAATACAAGGAAGCAGAGGATGTGCAAAACATTCCCAGCCAACTGTTTCCTGACTGCTGACAGTAGGAGGGAAAGGACTCCTAGTGAAATAACTTCTTGTTTGTTCAACAAAATAGCTCTTGATTCTGTGAAGAGCAAAATAACATCCTCTTTCTATTGCAACATAATTGATCCAACAAAGAGGTATGTATTTGCACATTCTCTTCTCAGGGTCAACTGAACAAATTTCACAATCTCAAGAATGAAAAGGCAAGTAAGTTACTGAGATTAAGGAGCTCTTACACAATCTATGTTGATTTAACATTTGAAATCTTATGATGGTTTGTTATTTCATCTGCTTATCACCATTATATTAATTTTGAAGGAGGCTGTCATATTCTATTTTAATTCAATATATCACAATAAAATGATAAAATATCTTACACTTCGCAGTTAACAATAGACTTTGATCTTTTCCAAAAATCGCTCAGAAACTGCAAGTATAATGATAACACACACTTGACTGCTTTCAAATAGGAAAAGGCCTTGAAAGAGAAAAAAGAAGGAGAGAGACAGAAAGGAACTTCTGTTTTAAATTAAAATGAGAACTGGATCTCTGAGGGCATGTGAACATTAATTTTAAAAAGACCTGAATTCCTTATCAGGCAGCATTATTGGAGCCACTGACCTGTATTGAAAAGGAAAAGAAGAAAAGTAACGCACATTTGGGTGCTTTGGAAGTAAGAGGTTGGTTTGATAGCCTGGGCATGCTGCACTCATTTACTTTTGTCTGCTAAATAGCTAGATAAAACTAAATAGAGTGAGCCTTTTGGTAATCTTAACTCCTTAGACTACCATATACACATAAATGTGTTATCACATTAGATGAATATTTCTTATTACGCCTCTGTGTCTGGCATTGTACAGATGATGAGAACACTTTGCTTGTTCTCCAGAGAAAGCTGAATCTTAAAAGCCAGGTGGCTGCATTAGAGTCTGTTTCTCTGAAATCCAGGAAATTGTGCCTTGATCTGGTTTTCTTCAGTTGGTCAGGTTCCATCAAGCACTATGTTCAATACCACAAGTGAAGGTAGATTCAAATACTGGGAAGGCAGTTGTCATGGCAGTGACAGTCGATTTCTTTCTAAACATACCCAGTTTCAAATTCCGGGTATGCAATTTATTAGCTATTTAAGTATGGGAAAACTTTGTAACCTCTTTGAACCTCAGTTTTATCTTTGCTTTAGGAATAGTAAACCTATTCTACATGGAACAGGGATGTTGGGCAAGCTAAAATATGTGTATGGCTAGAATATATGTTAGATAAATGATTATATATATAAACATATATATACACATATTTATATATATAAGATATATAAAATATACACATATTTATATTTATATATATATATTTATGCTTAATATGTGCTTGGCATAAGTCAAATTCAGTAAGTAGTAGTCACTCGTAGTAGTAATATAAGGCAATATTGTAGAGAGTAATAGTTTGAGTTCTGAAATGAAACAAACCTGATTTTAAATCCTGACCATACTAGCTATTGTTCTTATAGCCATAAACAAAATCATGCAACCATTCTGTGCATCAGTTTTCTCCCATAAAATAGAGGAAACAATCCCTGCCAATCAGAATGTTGTGTGGACTTATTAAATCATGTTCATAAAGGGTTTTTCATAAAGCCATCACCTAATAACTTTTAAAGATACAGCTACAGATTCTAAATTGAATAGTTTTATCATTTGTTTCATATCAGTGACTCCCTGACATTAAGGGGATGTTCAGTGTATGTTTGCTGATTGGTCCTTTAACTGACAGATGTCTCATAGATCAGATATGAGGCATCATCACTCAACTCCCTTTTTTCTGAATGTGTTCTAAGTTGCTTCAGTTATGTCTGACTCTTTGCGACCCTATGGACAGTAGTTCATCAGGCTGCTCTGTCCATGGGATTCTCCAGGCAAGAATACTAGAGTGGGTTGCCATGCTCTCCTCTAGGGGATCATCCTGACCCAGGGATCGAACCCAAGTTTCTTATGTCTCCTGCATTGGCAGGCTGCTTCTTTATCTCTAGTGCCTCCTAAGAAGCCCTTGTTTTCTGCATATGAGACAAGAAAATTTAATTTACATCTGATTCTATATTTTGATTGATGTGTTGTAGCCTTAGATTTGCATGCAGACAATAAACTGTAACAACTGAACTTGGGATATTGTTAGGTTACCCTAACAACTATTAATATTAGCTTTCTGGATAAATCCTAAAATGTAAGAAGAAATGAAATGAGAATACTAATGCGGAATTGAGACACACTATCAGCGGGCAAAGTTGGGCAAAGTTACCTCTCTGAGTCAATTTTCTCATCTATAATGTGGAAACAATTGCTTCTAAGTTACTTTCAGTATCTAAAAACCAAGCCCATGTTAATGGTCATGAGTACCACTCACCTCTCCTTTACTTTAGAATTATAGCTTTTGAACTATATCTGTAATTCATCTCAAATTAACTTTTAAGTATGGTGTGAGGTAGGGATTGAGGTTAATTTTTGTTTCAGCATGATTACCCAGTTATTCTGGCATCATTTACTAAAAGGCTCTTCCTTACTACATTGATCTGTTTTGGTACATTTGCTGAAAATCAAGACCCTTTATTTCTGTGTTTATTTCTTGACTCTCTGTTATGTTCTTTTGTTTAATTTTTCTCTTATGTCAATACCATGCCATCTTGATTATAATACTCTTTGTATTTAAGTCTTGAAATCAGGTACTGTGAGTTTTTCAAAATATTCTTTTATTTAAAGATTTCTCTAACTATTCTATATCCTATGAATTTCTATCTACAGTTTTGAATCAACTTGTCAACTTCTACTAAAAAGTCTGTTGGGATTTTCATTTTGATCTTATAAACTCTATGGATCAATCTAGAGAAAACAGACCTTCTTAAAAGTATGTAGTCTCCTGATTCAAAACATTCATTTCTTTAGGTATTCTTTTATTTTTCTCAGCAGTATTTTGTAGTCCTCTACAGAGAGAGTGAATGTTTGTTTTGTTGTAATTATTTCTAAATGTTTTATGTTTTGATGCTATTATAAATGGATATTTCTTAATTTCACCTTTTAATTTTGCTACTAATATATAGAAATTCATTTGATTTTTATGTATTTTTCTTGAGTCTTACAAACTTACACTATTATCTGATTAGTTCTTTATTTTTAGATTCCTACATAAACAATCTTGTTGCCTTAAAGTAAAGACAGTTCTAAATACTTCAACCTTTGTAATCTTTATGGTTTCACTTTTTATCTTACTTTATTGCACTGGCTAGGACCTCTAGTGCCAAATTAAGTAGAAATCATGAGAGTAGATATCCTGTCTAGTTCCTGATCTTAAGGAGAAGCATTCAATTTTTCACCATAAAGTATAATGATGGCTATTTGGTTTTGTTATAGATCCCTTCATTAGACTGAGAAAAATTCCTTTTTACTCCTGTATTGAGAATTTTTTTTTCATAAATAGATGTTGAACTTTGACTAATGATCTTCTTGCATCTACCAATACCATCATATGGTTTGCTCTATTTTTCTATTAATACTGTAAATTAAATTGATAGATTCATAAGTGGGAGCTCAGTTGTGCATTCATGGGCTAAAGTTCACTTAGTCATGGGAAATTATCCTTTTCATATATTTTTGTGTTCAACTGCCAATATTTCATCAAGGATTTTCACATCTATATTAATGAGACATTATTCTATTATTCCATTTCTTACATTATCTTTGTCGGGTTTCATTACTGGGGTTATGCTGCCTTAAAAATAAAAAAGGAAATTGTTCTTTATGCTTTTTCTAAATGAGTTTATACAAGAGTAATACTATCACTTCCTGAAATATTTGATAGAACTTACCACTGAAACCATCTGGGCTTGAGATATTCTTTTGGCAAGTTTTAAAGTGAATTATCTCTATTTTTTATAATTTATATATTTTAATTGGAGGCTAATTACTTTACAATATTGTAGTGGTTTTTGCTATACATTCACATGAATCAGCCATGAGTGTACAGGTGTCCCCCATCCTGAATCCCCCCACCTCCATCCCCATTCCATCCTTCAGGGTCATCCCAGTGCACTGGACCTGAGCACCCTGTATCATACATTGAACCTGGACTGGTGATCTACTTCACATATGGTAATATACATGCTTCAATGCGATTCTCTCAAATCATCTCACCCTTGCCTTCTCCCACAGAGTCGAAAAGTCTGTTCTTTTGCCTCTTCTGCTGTCTCATATATAGGGTCATCATTACCATCTTTCTAAATTCCATATATACACATTAGTATACTGTATTGGTGTTTGTCTTCCTGACTTAACTCTGTAACATAGGCTCCAGTTTTATACACCTCATTAGAACTGATTCAAATGCATTCTTTTTAATGGCTGAGTAATACTCCATTGTGTATATGTACCACAGCTTTCTTATCCATTCGTCTGTTGATGGACATCTATGTTACTTCCATGTCCTAGCTATTGTAAACAATGTTGTGATGAACATAGGGGTACATGTGTCTCTTTCAATTCTGGTTTCCTCGGTGTGTATGCCCAGTAGTGGGATTGCTGGGTCATAAGGCAGTTCTATTTCCAGTTTTTTAAGGAATTTCCACGCTGTTCTCCATAGTGGCTGTACTAGTTTGCATTCCCATCAACAGTGAAAAGGGGTTCCCTTTTCTCTGCACCCTCTCCAGGATTTATTGTTTGTAGACTTTTTGATAGCAGCCATTCTGACTGGTGTGAGATGGTACCTCACTGTGGTTTTGATTTGCATTTCTCTGATAATGAGTGAGTTGAGCATCTTTTCATGTGCTTGTTAGCCTTCTGTATGTCTTCTTTGGAGAAATGTCTGTTTAGTTCTTTGGCCCATTTTTTGATTGGGCCATTTATTTTTCTGGTATTGAGCTTCAGGTGCTGCTTGCATATTTTTCAGATTAATTCTTTGTCAGTTGCTTCTCTTGCTATTATTTTCTCCCATTCTGAAGGCTGTCTTTTCACCTTGTTTATTGTTTCGTTCATTGTGCAGAAGCTTTTAAGTTTAATTAGGTCTCATTTGCTTGTTTTTGCTTTCATTTCCATTACTCTGGGAGGTGGGTCATAGAGGATCCCACTGTGATTTAAGTCAGAGAGTGTTTTGCCTATGTGTTCCTCTAGGAGTTTTATAGTTTCTGGGCTTACATTTAGATCTTTAATCCACTTTGAGTTTATTTTTGTGTATGGTGTTAGAAAGTGTTCATTTTATTCTTTTACAAGTGGTTGACCAGTTTTCCCAGCACCACTTGTTAAAGGGATTGTCTTTCCTCCATTGTATATTCTTGCCTTCTTTGTCAAAGATAAGGTGTCCATAGGTGTGTGGATTTATCTCTGGGCTTTCTATTTTGTTCCGTTGATCTATATTTCTGTCTTTGTGCCAGTACCATACTGTCTTGAAGATTGTAGCTTTGTAATATAGCCTGAAGTCAGGCAGGTTGATTCCTCCAGTTTCCTTCTTCTTTCTCAAGACTGCTTTGGCTATTCAAGGTTTTTTGTATTTCCATACAAATTGTGAAATTATTTGTTCTAGTTCTCTGAAAAACACCATTGGTAGCTTGATAGGGATTGCATTGAATCTATAGATTCTTTAAGTAGTATACTCATTTTCACTATATTGATTCTTCTGATCTATGAACATGGTATATTTCTCCATCTATTTGTATCATCTTTGATTTCTTTCATCAGTGTTTTATAGTTTTCTATATATAGGTCTTTTGTTTCTAAAGGTAGATTTATTCCTAGGTATTTTATTCTTTTCATTGCAATGTTGAATGGAATTGTTTCATTAATTTCTCTGTTTTCTCATTGTTAGTGTATAGGGGTACAAGGAATTTCTGTGTATTAATTTTATATCCTGCAACTTTACTATGTTCATTATCTCTAGTAATTTTCTGGTGGAGTCTTTAGGGTTTTCCATGTAGAGGATCATGTCATCTGCAAACAGGGAGAGTTTTACTTCTTCTTTTCCAATCTGGATTCCTTTTATTCCTTTTTCTTCTCTGACTGCTGTGGCTAAAACTTCCAAAACTATGTTTAATAGCAGTGAGAGTGGGCACCCTTGTCTTGTTCCTGACTTGAGGGGAAATGCTTTCAATTTTTCACCATTGAGGATAATTTTTGCTGTGGGTTTATCATATGTGGCTTTTATTATGTTGAGGTACATTCTTTCTATACCTGCTTTCTGGGTTTTTTTTTTTTTTAATGAATGTTGAATTTTGTCAAAGGATTTCTCTGCATCTATTGAGATAATCATATGGTTTTTATCTTTCAAGTTGTTAATGTGGTGTATCACACTCATTGATTTGCAGATATTAAAGAATCCTTGCATCCCTGGGATAAAGCCTACTTGGTCATGATGTACGATCTTTTTAATATGTTGCTGGATTCTGTTTGCTAGATTTTGTTGAGGATTTTTGCATCTATGTTCATCAGTGATATTGGCCTGTAGTTTTCTTTTTTAGTGGCATCTTTGTCTGGTTTTGGTATTAGGATGATGGTGGCCTCATAGAATGAGTTTGGCAGTTTACCTTCCTCTGCAATTTTCTGGAAGAGTTTGAATAGGGTAGGTGTTAGCTCTTCTCTAAATTTGTGGTAGAATTCAGCTGTGAAGCCATCTGGTCCTGGGCTTTTGTTTGTTGGAAAATTTTTGATTACAGTTTCCATTTCCATGCTTGTGATGGGTCTATTAAGATTTTCTATTTCTTCCTGGTTCACTTTTGGAAGGTTATACTTTTCTAAGAATTTGCCCATTTCTTCCAAGTTGTCCATTTTATTGGCATATAGTTGCTGAGAGTGGTCTCTTATGATCCTTTGTATTTCTGTGCTATCTGTAGTGATTTCTCCATTTTCATTTCTAATTATGTTGATTTGATTCTTATCCCCTTTTTTAAGGTTTGTCTATTTTATTTATCTTCTCAAAGAACCAGCTTTTAGTTTTGTTGATTTTTGCTAGAGTCTCCTTTGTTTCTCTTTCATTTATTTGTGCCCTAATTTTTATGATTTCTTTCCTCCTACTAACTCTGGGGTTCTTCATTTCTTCTTTCTCTAGTTGCTTTGGGGATAAAGTTAGGTTATTTATTTGATTTTCCCTTGTTTCTTTAGGTAAGCTTGTATTGCTATGAACCTTTCCCTTAGCACTTCTTTTTACTGAATCCCATAAGTTTTCGGATTATCGTGTTTTCCTTTTCATTCATTTCTATGCATATTTTGATTTCTTTATTTATTCTGTAATTTGTTGCTTATTCAAAAGTGTGTTGTTTAGCCTCCATATGTTTGCATTTTTAATAGTTTTTATTCTGTAGTTAACATCTAATCTTACTGCATTGTGATCAGAAAAGACGCTTGAAATGACTTCAATTTTTTTTTAATTTACCAAGGCTAGATTTATCTTATTTAAAAGATACAGAGCTTCACATTTTCCATTTATTTCTGTGTAAATGTTGGTAATTTTTGTGTTTTAAGGTATTTTAAATTTCATCTAAATTTGATGATAGTTTGTTAATTATTTTTCTTGTTATACAACTTGCTAAGAGAGGTATTTTAAATTCTCCATATATAAACTGTACTTGTCTTTCGCTCTTTAGATATAATTGCCTCTGCTTCATGTGCTTTTAATTTCTATTATTAGATTCACACACTGTTAGGGTCATTAAATATCCCTAACAAGATGGATAGCTTATTAATTTAAAATATCCTTCTTTATTTCTGATAATATTCCTTATCCTCAAGACTACCTTGTCCAATAATAGCATCCACGTTCAAGGTCAGGAGGGGTGGCCATAAGGAGATACCCTTCTTCCAAGGAAAGGAGCAGTGGCTGCGCTTTGCTGGAGCATCCATGAAGAGATACCTCAAATCCAAGGCAAGAGAAACCCAAGTAAGATGGTAGGTGTTGCGAGAGGCATCAGAGGGCAGACACACAAACCATAATCACAGAAAACTAGTTAATCTGATCACAAGGACCACAGCCTCGTCTAACTCAATGAAATTAAGCCATACCTGTGGGGCCACCCAAGACAGGAGAGTCATGGTGGAGTGGTCTGACAGGATGTGGTCCACTGGAGAAGGGAATGGCAAACCACTTCAGTATTCTTGCCTAAAGAACCCCATGAACAGTATTAAAAGGCAAAATGGTAAGATACTGAAAGGGGAACTCGCTGGGTCGGTAGTGCCAAGTAAGCTACTGGAGATCAGTGGAGAAATAACTCCAGAAAGAATGAAGGGATGGAGCCAAAGCAAAAACAATACCCAGTTGTGGATGTGACTGGTGATAGAAGCAAGGTCCGATGCTGTAAAGAGCAATGTTGCATAGGAACCTGGAATGTCAGGTCCATGAATCAAGGCAAATTAGGGTGGTCAAACAGGAGATGGCAAGAGTGAATGTCAACATTCTAGGAATCAGCGAACTAAAATGGACTGGAACAGGTGAATTTAACTCAGATGACCATTATATCTACTACTCTGGGCAGGAATCCCTTAGAAGAATTGGAGTAGCCATCATGGTCAACAAAAGAGTCTGAAATGCAGTACTTGGATGCAATCTCAAAAATGACAGAATGATCTCTGTTCATTTCCAAGGCAAACCATTCAGTATCACGGTAATCCAACACAATGCCCCAACCAGTAATGCTGAAGAAGCTGAAGTTGAACGGTTCTATGAAGACCTACAAGACTTTTTAGAACTAACACCCAAAAAAGATGTCCTTTTCATTATAGGGGACTGGAATGCAAAAGTAGGAAGTCAAGAAACACCTGGGGTAACAGGCAAATTTGGCCTTGGAGTATGGAATTAAGCAGGGCAAAGGCTAATAGAGTTTTGCAAAGAGAACACACAGGTATTAGCAAACACCCTCTTCCAACAACACAAGAGAAGACTCTACACATGGACATCACCAGATGGTCAACACCGAAATCAGACTGATTATAGTCTTTGCAGCCAAAAATGGAGAAGCTCTATACAGTCAGCAAAAACAAGACTGGGAGCTGACTGTGGCTCAGATCATGAACTCCTTATTGCCAAATTCAAACTTATATTGAAGAAAGTGGGGAAAGCCACTAGACCATTCAGTTATGACCTAAATCAAATCCCTTATAATTATACAGTGGAACTGATAAATAGATTTAAGGGACTAGATCTGATAGACAGAGTGCCTGATGAACTATGGACGGATGTTCATGATGTTGTACAGGAGACAGGTTCAAGACATCCCCATGGAAAAGAAATGCAAAAAAGCAAAATGGCTGTATGAGGAGGCCTTACAAATCCCTGTGAAAAGAAGAGAAGTGAAAAGGAAAGAAATAAGCATCTGAATGCAGAGTTCCAAAGAATAGCAAAAAGAGATAAGGAAGCCTTCCTCAGCGATGAATGCAAAAAAAAATAGAGGAAAACAACAGAATGGGAAAGACTAGGGATCTCTTCAAGAAAATTAGAGATATCAAGGGAACATTTCATGCAAAGATGGGCTGGATCAAGGACAGAAATGGTCTGGACCTAACAGAAGCAGAAGATATTAAGCAGAGGTGGCAAGAATACACAGAAGAACTGTACAAAAAAGATCTTCACGACCCAGATAATCACAATGGTGTGATCACTCACCTAGAGCCAGACATCCTGGAATGTGAAGTTAAGTGGGCCTTAGAAAGCATCATTACGAACAAAGCTAGTGGAGGTGATGGAATTCCAGTGGCGCTCTTTCAAATCCTGAAAGATGATGCTGTGAAGGTGCTGCACTCAATATGCCAGCAAATTTGGAAAACTCAGCAGTGGCCACAGGACTAGAAAAGGTCAGTTTTCATTCCAATCCCTAAGAAAGGCAATGATAAAGAATGCTCTAACTACCACACAATTGCACTCATCTCACATGCTAGTAAAGTAATGCTCAAAATTCTCCAAGCCAGGCTTCAGCAGTACATGAACCATGAACTTGCAGAGGTTCAAGCTGGTCTTAGAAAAGGCAGAGGAACGAGAGATCAAATTGCCAACATCCACTGGATCATGGAAAAGGCAAGAAAGTTCCAGAAAAACATTTATTTCTGCTTTATTGACTATGCCAAAGCCTTTGAGTGTTTTTTGGATCACAATACTGTGGAAAATTCTGAAAGAGATGGGAATACCAGACTGCCTGATCTGCCTCTTGAGAAATCTATATGCAGGTCAGGAAGCAACAGTTAGAACTGGACAAGGAACAACAGACTGGTTCCAAATAGGAAAAGGAGTACGTCAATGCTATATATTGTCACCCTGTTTATTTAACTTATATGCAGAATACATCATGAGAAATGCTGGTCTGGAAGAAGCACAATCTGGAATCAAGATTTCTGGGAGAAATATCAGTAACTTCAGATATGCAGATGACACCACCCTTATGGCAGAAAGTGAAGAGGAACTAAAAAGCCTCTTGATGAAAGTGAAAGAGGAGAGTGAAAAATTTGGCTTAAAGCTCAACATTCAGAAAACGAAGATCATGGCATCTGGTCCCATCACTTCACGCCAAATAGATGGGGAAACAGTGGAAACAGTGACAGACTATTTTGGGGGGGGGGGCTCCAAAATCACTGCAGATGTGGACTGCAGCCATGAAATTAAAAGATGCTTACTCCTTGGAAGGAAACTTATGACCAACCTAGATAGCATATTGAAAAACAGAGATGTTACTTTGCCAACAATGGTCCATCTAGTCAAGGCTATGGTTTTTCCAGTGGTCATGTATGAATGTGAGAATTGGACTGTGAAGAAAGCTGAGCACCGAAGAATTGATGCTTTTGAACTGTGGTGTTGGAGAAGGCTCGAGAGTCCCTTGGACTGCAAGGAGATCCAACCAGTCTATCCTAAAGGAGATCAGTCCTGGGTGTTCATTGGAAGGACTGATGCTGAAACTCCAGTACTTTGGCCACCAAATGTAAAGAGTTGACTCACTGGAAAATACCCTGATGCTTGGAGGGATTGGGGGCAGGAGTAGAAGGGGACGACAGAGGATGAGATGGCTGGATGGCATCACCGACTGGATGCACATGAGTCTGAGTGAACTCCGGGAGTTGGTGGTGGACAGGGAGGCCTGGCATGGTGTGACTCATGGGGTCACAAAGAGTCGGACATGACTGAGCTACTGAAGTGAACTAAACCAGCTTCTTATGCATAGTACATCTTTTTCCATTTTTTATGTTCAAGCTGTCTGCATTTTTTTGTTTAATATGCACGTCTTATCAAAAGCATAGAACTGGGTCTTCCATATTTTACCCAGTTTGATCATCGCTTGTTTCTATTTAACACTTAACATTAAATATAATCATTAACATAGTTGTGTATAAGCCTATGATTTTGCTGTTTTCTACTTGTCATCTCTTTGCTGAAGACCTTCCTTTGTTATTAATTTTATGCTTTCTTATTGGTTAATTGAACTGATTTCAGTAATCCTTTTCAGATTTCTCTACTATCTTTTACCTATGTATTTTTTGGTGGTTACTCAAGGTTTACAAAATGCATTCGTTATTTATCACAGTCTATGCCAAATTTGACTGTAATTTCACATAAACTACAATCAGCTTGTAACTGCATAAGTCTTTTCAATCCTCTTCCTTTGCCTATTGTTATCTATATTTTACATTTACTTGTGTTATACACCCCACAATTCAATGTTCACATTTTTAAACTAACAGCTGTCTTTCAAAGCAATGAAGAGGGGAAAAAAGTACTTTTACCAACATATTTACCATTTTTTCATATTTTTATTCCTTCCTACAGATTCAAGTTTCATCTGCTCTCATGTCATTTTAGCCTGTATAACTTATTTTAGCCATTCTTATAATACATTTTACTAGTAACATGATACCTTGGCTTTAGTTTATCTGAAAATGTCAATCAAAATACTGAACCAATCTGCCCATATACCATTAAAAATAATCCGTATATTCTTCATTGTAGCAGAAATATCTATTCCTCACAAAATATCCACAACCTACTCAATTTCTCTGCCTTTTGCAATTAGGCAGGTAGTAAGGTCTGTAAATTCAACACAAAACATTTAAGAGCAGCTATGATGTATCCTTTTCGTATGCCAGCAAATTTGGAAAACTCAGCAGTGGCCACAGGACTGGAAAAGGTCAGTTTTCATTCCAATCCCAAAGAAAGGCAATGCCAAATAATGCTCAAACTACTGCACAATTGCACTCATCTCACATGCTAGTAAAGTAATGCTCAAAATTCTCCAAGCCAGGCTTCAACAGTACATGAACCGTGAACTTCCTGATGTTCAAGCTGGATTTACAAAAGGCAGAGGAACCATAGATCACATTGCCAACATCCATTGGATCATCAGAAAAGCAAGAGAGTTCCAGAAAAACATCTACTTCTGCTTTATTGACTATGCCAAAGCCTTTGACTGTGTGGATCACAACAAACTGAAAAATTCTTCAAGAGATGGGAATACCAGACCATCTGACCTGCCTCTTGAGAAATCTGTATGCAGGTCACGAAGCAACAGTTAGAACCGTACATGGAACAACAGACTGATTCTAAATCGGGAAAGAAGTATGTCAAAGCTGTATATTGTCACCCTGCTTATTTAACTTATATGGAGAGTACATCATGTGAAATGCCAGGTTGGATGAAGAACAAGCTGGAATCAAGATTGATGAGAGAAATATCAATAACCCCAGATATGCTGATGACACCACCCCTATTGGAGAAAGCAAAGAGAAACTAAAGAACCTCTTGATGAAAGTGAAAAAGGAGAGTATAAAGGCTGGCTTAAAGCTCAACATTCAGAAAATTAAGATCATGGCATCTGATCCCACCACTTCTTGGCAAATAGATGCAGAAAATTGGAAACAGTGAGACTTTATTTTGGGGGGTTCTGAAATCACTGCAGATGGTGACTGAAGCCACGAAATTAAAAGATGCTCTCTCCTTGGAAGAAAAGCTATGACCAACCTAGACAGCATATTAAAAAGCAGAGACATTACTTTGCCAACAGAGGTCCAACTAGTCAAAGCTATGGTTTTTCTAGTAGTCGTGTATAGATGTGAGAGTTGAATTATAAGGAAAGCTAAGCACTGAAGAATTGATGCTTTTGAACTGTGGTGTTGGAGAAGACTCTTGTGAGTCCCTTGGACTGTGAGTAGATTCAACCAGTCAGTCCTAAAGGAAATCAGTCCTGAATATTCATTGGAAGGACTGATGCTGAAACTCCAATACTTTGGCCACCTGATGCTAAGAACTGACTCACTGGAAAAGATCCTGACGCTAGGAAAGATTGAAGGTGGGAGGAGAAGAGGATGACAGAGGATGAGATGGTTGGATGGGATCACTGATTCGATGGACATGAGCTTGAGCAAGCTTCGGGAGTTGGTGATGGAGATGGAAGCCTAGTGTGCTGCAGTCCATGGGGTCACAAATAGTTGGTCACAACTGAGCGACTGAACTGAACTGAGTGACATATCTATTAGTTCTCTTGCTCATGGAGCCCATATATTTTAAATATATCACCTACAAGATAGTAAAGACTCTGTCAGCCTAGATCCATGAATGATTCTGTGGAGCAAAGTCCTTTCCTTTCCCCATCCTGTGATATGCTCTGTACTGCATTATACAAATTTTTGTTGTATTAATCTATTGAGATTTGGGGATAATTTGTTACTGTGTCTAGCCTAACCTAATACACCTTCTGATTTGAAGTTATATACTAAACTACTATAATATTTGGGTTTTAGGACTCCTGTTCCATTTTATTGATGTCTGTCCTTTCTAATACCAATATTAAACTCTTTAGATCTTTTTTATAACTTTATAAAACAGTATGATGTTTGTTGGGGTGACATATATTTTCATTGTTCATTTTTTTAAAATACCTAAATAGTCTCAAATATCATTCTTACAAGTCACCTTTAACTTCAGTCATATTACCAAAAAGAGTCCATTCAGGTTCAACATGAAGAATTATTTAACTAAATTGAGATTTATTATCAAAGGATCTTTCTATTTATTCACTTTATTTATATTCCACAATAAAACTTGATATTTTTCTCAATATAGATTCTGCACACTTCATTTTAATTTGTTCCTGAGTTTATTATAATACTTTTCTTACCATACTAAATGATATATTTTTACCATTGCATATTCTCACTGGCTGTTTAATGTATGTATTTTTGACTAGAATCTGTATATGGAGCTACCTACCACACTGGAATCACCTTCATGGAATCACATTCATCATCCAGCAACATATATATTTCATAGATTATGGATTCCATATGGTCCACTTGATTAGATCACCAATGTATAAACTAAATTTTGAAAGTATTTTTTTGTGTGTGTTGTTAATTGAAAGCGACTTGGATTATCAACTCTACCATTCTCACTTTTCATGCAAAAACATAAAGGCTATTTAAGGGAAAGCACTTTATTTTCAATCCCACACTGATTTCAACTTAATCTATATTTACTGAGAACCTGCCATGCTTTTGATATTCTGATGCTAAGGAATCTAGAGTGTGCTCCAACCATAATCCAAGATAGGCAAAAAGTAGAAGCTTGATAAATGTTTGTTCTACCATGGACAGGGAAGCGTGGCTTGCTTCAATTCATGGGGTCGCAAAGAGTCAGACACGACTGAGCAACTGAACTGAACTGAAAAATATTAAGATATAGCAGCACTTTCCCAAGAGTTACATCCAAGCCAAAGGTTTTTAGGACAAGACTCAACTCATGTGTACAAGTGGTTAAAAAAGTTAAAAATAGAAATTAATTTTCAAGATCCTAAATTAAGAAACAAGCTGACATGAGTTAGGGAGAAAAAGGAGGATGTACCAAGTAAAATTTCTGGCCTTAATATTGATCACATAACCAAGGCTAGGACCACACCCTTCATAGGTCAAGTTTCAACTATGTCATTTGTTAGCTATATGATCTTTGCATTTTACTTAACGTTAAACAACCTAAGCTTGTTTCCATCTGTAAAGTGAGGATAATATTATACCTACCTTAAAATGTCTCTGTGAGGATTCTATGTGATCCTTAATAAATGCTTGCTATGACTTATGCTGTTAAGTCAAATGAAGTCCCTGATGTATCTCAGATGGTAAAGAATCTGCCTGCAATGCAGGAGACCTGGGGTTCAATCCCTGGATTGGGAAGATGCCCTGGAGAAGGGAATGGCAACCAACTTCAGTTTCTTGCTTGCAGAATTCCATGGAGAGAGGAGCCTGGCTGGCTCTAGTCCATGGGGTTGCAAAGAGCCAGACACAACTGAGTGACTAACACACACACACACAAATAAAATAGACCCAAGGAAGGCAGTTGAGGAAAGAGGCAATTATGCTCACATGTTTGTAAGTCAATAGTTTAGCAACTGATTTTTAATCAACTGAAATTGAGATACTATTCCAAGCAATATCCTTCATTCTAATTCAAATCCATACTAAGGCAGTAGGCTAGGCACTGTGGATTACAGGATGAAGAAAGCATGGTTTCACCTTTAAGTGAACATTAAGTCTAAAAATGGGGAAGGAAAATCACACAGGAATACAAGGGATTATAATGAGTACCACATGATTATCAAAGCACTCTCTCATCTCAGAGGGAGAGTGATCATTGGTTGATGTGATCAGGAAAGCTTTGTGGGAGGGGATAAATTTTATACTGGGTTTTGAAGTATCTGTAGTTTTGAGAGTTGGAAGTAACTGGAGATAGCTGACTGAAGGAATAAATAGAAACAGGGACAGGAATAAATGAAGGACATGGATTACGCATTTATTTATTCATGCCTGTGGTAAACACTGGACGTTTGGGAATCCGAGATTACTGAATTTGGTTGGAATGCAGAACATGAGTGGGCAGGTCAGGAATACATCCATGAACAGGGAGGCTGGGGTCCAGGCACGTGAATATCATGTATATTGAATTGAGGGCACATGAATACCAAGTTATGGTCTCAAGTGTAGGAGAGTCAGAGGTTTTCTATGAACAAGAGTCACCAGAAATGACTGAAGCCCTGCTTTTAAGATTATTATCCCACAGGCTGAAGGTCCTCAAGAGAGTCCTGATGAGAAGTGATGAGGATCTAGATTTGATACGGGTAATAAGAACACTTTGGAGGAAAGTTGGCAGAACTGATCACTGATTGGGCAAGGATATAAACCCCATATAAATTAGGTTCCTCACCTCTGTGACTAAGAAAATATCATTATCAAGTTGACATGTTAGGAAGAAGCTGATACGGGGAAAGAAAAGGGAGGAATGATGATGTTAAAGTCAAACAGATATCATGATTTTGAGGGTTTTCATGGGGAAACCTGAAGACTTCAGTTCAGTCACTCAGTCATGTCCAACTCTTTGTGACCCCATGAACTGCAGCACGCCAGGCCTCCCTGTCCATCACCAACTCCCAGAGTCCACCCAAACCCATGTCCATCGAGTCGGTGATGCCATCCAACCATCTCATCCTCTGTCGTCCCCTTCTCCTCTTGCCCTCAATCTTTCCCAGCATCAGGGTCTTTTCCAATGAGTCAGCTCTGCGCGTCAGGTGGCCAAAGTACTGGAGTTTCAGCTTCAACATCGGTCCTTCCAATGAACACCCAGGACTGATCTCCTTCAGGATGGACTGGTTGGATCTCCTTGCAGCTCAAGGGACTCTCAAGAAGAAGACTTAGGATGAATGAAATTGCAAAGAACCAAGAACAATGACCACGGGAGCCTAAATGAAGCAAGAAACACTGAAAAATCAGACACCAAAAAACTACCTTCAACTCCCTCAAAGGAACCAAGATCTGGTTCTTCCAGCAAATTTAGAACCAGCTGTCAACAGCAAACCTGTGTGGTAGCAATAAGTAAAAATAAGAACGTCCCCTCTCTTATGTATGGAAGTCTGAATGACCTTCAGATTCTTTTGTGTTCCTACAATCTAATTTGTGGTTGTTGGAAATGTCAAGAGATGGGAGACTTTGAAGGATGACATGTAAAATTTCATGCTATTCTGACCAAACTGAAGCAGGATTTAGGTGAAAAGTAAATAGTTGAATAGGTGACCCTATTTCACCCTAGCTTTAGGGAGTAATTCTTATTGTTTATTATTACCGTCATTATTTATCAGGATGATGATGGTGACAATGATGAGTGTCTCACAGAGAGAAATTAGCCCAGCCCAACTTCCAGCCTTCTAAGGAAGGATGAAAAAAAGAACCACCAGCAGAATGAGGATGGTGGTCCCCTCCCTGCCTTCTGCTGGAGATATCACCAATGTGGTGGTCAAAACTGCCCATGAGGAAATGTTCCCAGTTGAGGAGTGATGAAGGGAGACTTCCTGGTTAATTAACAGGGGATGCAATTTAGATCTGGGAGGACTCACTTCTGCAAATGTGCAAACCCTATCAACTATGCAATGACAAGCTCCATTTATGTTTGTAGAATTACATACAGGGATCCTTATAAAATTGTTTGTACTCATCAGAGGGAGAACTGAATTAATTCCAATAAGGGTAAAAGTATAGATTTATTCCATAGAAAACAGCTAGGTTTCTAGCAGAAATCAGTGCTTATCCTTCTGAACTTCTCCCAGAGTGGTATCTATTTAAAGGGTTGTAGTCTGAGTACTTCAGTAGCATGGTTTCTGCTGTGAATGATGTAGGTACAAATTTTTATAGGATTTAAACTTGTTTTCAAAGTACTTTCCCAGCTATGATTTCTATTGGTGGTAGCAACCCTGTGATATAGGCCAGATGTTTGATGAGGAAGCTCAGGCAAAGAGAAGTTTCACCACTCTTCAAGGCATGCACAGCTGCTGGGTTTAATGACAGACCTAAAACCAGAACCCAGTCCCTCTTTTGCCAGTCTACCCTCCTGAAGGCAATACACCATGCTTACAAATAAGCAGAAACAAGTGAAGAATGACTGCTTCCTTACTGAAGCAGACAATTCTCCTAACACACTTAGAGCTAAGGTACCAACCACAGAAGCATTGATAAGCATGTTTTTCTGAGGCTTTACAAACCTTTATTTTTTAATATTTATAAAGCAAAGTGGAGCCAAAACAAATAAAGAGCTGCATTTCTACTGTTTACTGTATGCATTGCAATGCAATCTACATGATATTTTTTCTCACTTAACCTGGTAAGGAAGCTATGATTCTCCCCAGGTTACAGATGAAAAAACTAAGACCCAGGAAAAATAAACTCACTTGCTTTGAGGTAGATGTAACTGACATGTGTTTGAGTCTTGGCATCATACATGAGTCTGCATTCATACTGGACTGGACTTTCACACTGATCTCAGGTGGGAGTTGTAAGAACTTGCCCCTACCCACAGGAGACCAGAGCTGTTGCAAGCAGGTGGGGTTGTTGCCTCCATGGTTCCTGAGTTCCTGCAAGAAGACCAGAAGGAGACGAGACAGCCTTCACAGCCTGGCGATGGACTGAAAACTATACTGCTCTTCAGCATGATCAGAGCATGTGACCGCAGCATGGTTCTATAACTGGATACAACTGCAAAGGCGCAAGTCCACCTTCTGGTCAAACGTCCCTATCAGCCCCTTTGGTTACCAGCAGCTTCATGCAAGGTTTGGTCTCCTTTAAGCTTTTCCCAAAAAGGTTCTACTCTCATTTGCATCGAAGTGTAAAATATCTGCAAGGAGTTAGAAAAGCTATTCTTTTCAGGAGAATATCTAGGGGAAAGGACTAAAACTCCAACATACAAATTCTTAGAGGTCCAAGTGGGCCATCCCAGACTCCCAGAATTCCACACTGGTTGTGGAGGGAACATAACCATGCTGCTCCTCCAATGGGGGAGGCAGTTCCAGGCACCGTGAGAAGGAGCCATTTCCTATGTTTATCTTTAATGATGCTGCCTTGAATGTAAGCTACTGTGCTGTGCTTAGTTACTGAGTCATGACTGGCTCTTTGCAGTTCCATGGACTGTAGCCGGCCAGGCTCCTCTGTCCATGGAATTCTCCAGGCAAGAATACTGGAGTGGATAGCCATTCCCTTCTCCAGGGGATCTTTCCAACCCAGGGATTGAACCCCGGGTCTCCTGCCCTTTAGGCAGATTCTTTACCATCCAAGCCACAAAACCCTGATACCATCAACCCCCCTACTGGAATGTGCCCCCGCACAATCTGGAAACTACACTAACAACTTGAACTCTTAAGCTGAACCAAACTCAATAACTATGTTTCACTGACTTATAGAGGAAAGTTTAAATGCTTAACTTTTGAGGGGCAATTTTTAGGTGACTTATAAAGATGGCCCCTGGAGAAGGCAAAGGCATCCCACTCCAGTACTCTTGCCTGGAAAATCCAATGGACGGAAAAGCCTGGTAGGCTACAGTCCATGGGGTCACGAAGAGTCGGACACAACTGAACCACCTCACTTTCACTTTTCACTTTCATGCATTGGAGAAGGAAATGGCAAACCACTCCAGTGTTCTTGCCTGGAGAATCCCAGGGACAGCAGAGCCTAGTGGGCTGATCATCTATGGGGTCACACAGAGTCGGACACGACTGAAGTGACTTAGCAGCAGCAGCAACAAAGATGGCCCCTAGGTAGCCATGGGAGAGGCTGAGATGGAGTCCTCCCCGAGTTCTCATGCTTTTCCTTTCCTGGTTCCAGGCCCTTCTTGAGTCCAGGTTCCAGGGCTCCGTGAATTGCTTCTCTTTTTACTTAAGAATCAACCAACAAATGGTAGAAGGGTAGAGTAAGGGATAGTTTTCTTATACTGGGTTTGTTAGTGTTATATAGTTTCAAAACTATAGAACTATTAGGCAGTATTAAAAAGTTGTTTAAAATGTTAGTGCCAGGAAGTGTTGAATCCCGGTGTCCTCATTAAGACTATTAATGGGCTCCCTCTAATGTCTACTATTTCCATTTATAAGATGGGAATTATGACACAAACCTTACAGGACTGCCATGAAAATTAACATACACACAAATAGGGAGCAAGTCTAGCTCTAATATAGAACAAGGTCTGCTGGAAAGAAGTTCCAGAAAGGGCAAAGATTGTATCATGGAAGGTCTTATATGCTCACTTCATGGGAAATAGATGGGGAAACAGTGGAAACAGTGTCAGACTTTATTTTTTGGGGTTCCAAAATCACTGCAGATGGTGATTGCAGCCATGAAATTAAAAGAATCTTACTCCTTGGAAGAAAAGTTATCACCAACCTAGACAGCATATTCAAAAGCAGAGACATTACTTTGCCGACTAAGGTCCGTCTAGTCAAGGCTATGGTTTTTCCAGTGGTCATGTATAGATGTGAGAGTTGGACTGTGAAGAAGGCTGAGCATCGAAGAATTGATGCTTTTGAATTGTGGTGTTGGAGAAGACTCTTGAGAGGTCCCTTGGACTGCAAGGAGATCCAACCAGTCCATTCTGAAGGAGATCTGCCCTGGGATTTCTTTGGAAGGAATGATGCTGAAGCTGAAACTCCACCTCATGTGAAGAGTTGACTCATTGGAAAAGACTCTGATGCTGGGAGGGATTAGGGGCAGGAGGAGAAGGGGATGATGGAGGATGAGATGGCTGGATGGCATCACCGACTCGATGGACATGAGTTTGAGTGAACTCCAGGAGTTGGTAATGGACAGGGAGGCCTGGCGTGCTGTGATTCATGGGGTCGCAAGGAGTCCGACATGACTGAGCGACTGAAGTGAACTGAACTTGGGGGCTAGAGAGAAGGGGTTCTGGCTTCATTCTGAAACCCACCAAGTCTAACAGCAGGAATTATTTTCTTAAAAATAATGAGCTGGAAGGACTTCCCTGGTGGTCCAGTGGCAAGACTCTGTGTGCTCAGTGTAGAGGGCCCTGGTTTGATCCCTGGTCAGGGAACTAGATCCCACATGCCAGACTAAGATCAGGGTCCCTTCCAATGAAAAGAGGTCTCTGCATCAGATGGCCAAAGTACTGAAGCTTCAGCATCAGTCCTTCCAATGAATATTAAGGGTTGATCTCTTTTAGGATTGACTGGTTTGATTTCCAAGGGCCTCTCAAGAGTCTTCTCCAACACCACAATTTGATAGCATCGATTCTTTGGCACTCAGCCTTCTTCATAGTCCAACTCACACATCTGTACATGACTACTGAACAAACCATAGCTTTGAGTATGTGGATCTTTGTCAACAAAGTAATGCCTCTGCTTTCCATTACACTCTCTAGGTTTGTCATAACTTTCCTTCCAAGGAGCAAAAGAAAGGAAGTGAAAGTCATTCAGTCATGTTCAACTCTTTACAACCCCATGGTCTATAGCCCGCCAGGCTCCTCTGTCCATGGAATTCTCCAGGCAAGAATACTGGAGTGGGTAGCCATTCTCTCCTCCAGGGAATCTTCCCAACTCAGGGACTGAACCTGGGTCTCCTGCATTGCAGGTGGACTCTTAACCATCTACACCACCAGGAAGTCCAAACACTGGTCTGGCAGCAGTGAGATGCAAGCCTCTTTTAATTTCATGGCTGCAGTCACTGTCTGCAGTGATTTGGGAGTCCAAGAAGGTAAAATCTGCAACTGCTTCCACTTTTCCCCCTTTTGTTTGCCATGAAGTGATGGGACCAGATGCCATGATCTTAGTTTTTTGAATGCTGAGTTTCAAGCTAGCTTTTTCACTCTTCTCTTTCACCTTCATCAAGAGGCTTTTTAGTTCCTCTTCGTTTTGCCATTAGAGTGGTATTATCTGCATACCTGAGGTTGTTGATATTTCTCTTGGCAATCTTGATTCCAGTTTTAGATTCATCCAGCCTCTCATTTCTCCTGATGTGCTGTGAATAGAAGTTAAATAAGAAGGGTGAAAATATACAGCCTTGATGTACTTCTTTCCCAATTTTGAACCAGTCCATCATTACACAGCCAGTTCTAACTTTTGCTTCTTGACTTGAATACAGGTATCTCAGGAGACAGGTAAGGTGGTCTGGTATTCCCATCCCAGTGCCTTAACACATAGCCTTTGCAAGACAACTATGGGATTTATAAGTGCTGGTTTCAGCACTTATAAACTCTGCAACCTTATACGATTTCCCTAACTTGCTCTCTTGAGTGTCAGTTTCTTTGACCATAAACCAGGTATAATAATAGTATCTACATCATTGTCATAGGATTGTACTGCGCGTTACATTTTTTTTTTACTTTTTTAAAAATTAAAAAAAATAATTTTTTAATTCCATAGGTATACATATATCCGCTCCTTTTTGAAACTCCCTCACATCTCCCTCCTCATCATACCCCTTTAGGTTGATACAGAGCCCCTGTTTCAGTTTCCTGATCCACACAGCATATCCCCATTGGCTATCTATTTTACATACAGTAATGTAAGTTTCCATACTATTCTTTCCTATATCTCATCCTTTCCTCCCCTCTCCCCACATCTATAAGTCTGTTCACTATGTCTGTTTCTACATTGTTGCCCTATAAATAAATTCTTCAGTACCATTTTTCTAGATTCTGTATATATGTATTAGAATACAATATTTATCTTTCTCTTTCAATAGGCTCTAGGGTCATCCACCTCATTAGAACTGACTCAAATGTGATCTTTTTATGGCCGAGTAACATTCTGTTGTGTATATGCACTAAAACTTGTTTATCCATTCATCTCTTGATGGACAATTAGGTTGCTTCCATATTCTAGCTACTGTAAATAGTGCTGCAGTGAACAATGGGATACATGTGTCTTTTTCAATTTTGTTTCCTCAGGGTATATGCCTAGGAGTGGGATTGCTGGGTCATATGGTGGTTTTATTCCTAGTTTTTAAAGGAATCTCCATACTGTCTTCCATAGTGGCTTTATCAATTTACATTCCTACCAACAATGTAAGAGCATTCCCTTTTCTCCACACCCTCTCCAGCATTTATTGTTTGTAGACTTTTTGATGATGGCCATTCTGACCGGTGTAAGGTGATATCTCATTGTAGTTTTGATTTGCATTTCTCTAATAATGAGCAATGTTGAGTATCTTTTTGTGTGTGTTAGCATTTGTATGTCTTCTTTGGAGAAATGTCTGTTTAGGTCTTTTTCCCACTTTTTGATTGGGTTGTTTATGTTTTTCTGGTATTGAGTTGTATGAGCTGCTTGTATATTTTGGAAATTAATCCTTTGTCAGTTGTTTCACTTTGCTATTATTTTCTTCAGTTCTGAGAGTTGCCTTTTCACCTTGCTTATAGTTTCCTTTGCTGTGCAAAACCTTTTAAGTTTAAGTAGGTCCCACTTGTTTACTTTTGTTTTTATTTCTGTTACTCTAGGAGGTGGGTCATAGAGGATCTTGCTTTGATTTATGTCGAGTGTTCTGCCTATATTTTCCTCTAAGAGTTTTATAGTTTCAGGTCTTGCATTTAGGTCTTTAATCCATTTTGAATTTATGTTTGTACATGGTGTTAGGAAGTGTTCTAATTTAATTCTTTTACATGTAGCTGTCCAGTTTTCCCAGCATCATTTATTGAAGAGGCTGTGTTTGCCCCATTGTATATTCTTGCCTCCTTTGTAAAAAATAAGGTATCCATAGGTGCATGAGTTTATTTCTGGGCTTTCTATCTTGTACCATTGGTCTGGTCTATATTCTGTTTTTGTGCCAGTACCATACTGTCTTGATGACTGTAGCCTTGTAGTATAATCTGAAGTCAGGATGCTTGATTCCTCCAGCTCCATTCTTCTTTCTCAAGACTGCTTTGGCTATTCAGGGTCTTTTGTGTTTCCATATAAATTGTGAAATTTCTTCTTCTAGTTCTGTGAAAAATACCATTGGTAATTGGATAGGGATTGCATTGAATCTATAGATTGCATTTGGTGGTATAGTCATTTTCACAAAATTGATTCTTCCTACCCAGGAACATGGAATATCTCTCCAACTGTTTATGTCATCTTTGATTTTTTCATTAGTGTCATAATTTTCTGTGTACAGTTCTTTTGTTTCCTTAGGTAAGTTTATTCCAAGATATTTAATTCTTTTTGTTGCAATGGTGAATGGGATTGATTACATAATTTCTCTTTCTGATTTTCCACTGTTAGTATATAGAAATGCAAGTGATTTCTGTGTATTTATTCTGTATCCTATGACTTTGTTAAATTCACTGATTAGCTCTAGTAATTTTCTGATAATATCTTTAGGGTTTTCTATGTACCATATCATGTCATCTGCAAACAGTGAGAGATTTACTTCTTCTTTTCCCATATGGATTCCTTTTATTTCCTTTTCTTCTCTTATTGCTGTAGCTAGGACTGCCACAACTATGTTGAATAATAGTGGCAAAAGTGGACATGCTTGTCTTGTTCCTGATCTTAGGGGGAATGCTTTCAGTTTTCACCACTGAGAATAATGTTTGCTGTAGGCTTATCATATATGGCCTTTACTATGTTGAGGTAGGTTCCTCCTATGCCCATTTTTTAAAGAGTTTTCGTCATAAATGGGTGCTGAATTTTGACAAATTTTTCTGCATCTATTGAGATGATCATACGGTTTTTTATCTTTCAATTTGTTGATATGGTGTATCACATTGTTTGATTTACATATACTCAAGAATCCTTGCATCCCTGGAATAAAGCCAATGTGATGATGGTGTATGAGCTTTTTGATGTGTTGCTGAATTCTGTTTGTTAAACTTTTGTTGAGGATTTTTTATCTATATTCACCAGTGATATTGGCCTGTAGTTTCCTTTTGGCCTGTAGCTTTCTTTTTGGCCTGTAGCTTTCTCCTTTTTCAAAAAGAAACCTGTGTTGTTATTGTTATTGTTTAAATGTTTATTGAAGTATACAGGTGTTCCCCATCCTGGAGAAAAAAAAAAAGAAACCTGTGTCTGGTTTTGGTATCAGGGTGATGTGGCCTTGTAGAATGAGTATGGAAGTTTTCCTTCCTCTGCAATTTTTTTGAAAGAGTTTTAGAAGGATAGGCATTAGCTCTTCTCTAAATGTTTGATAGAATTCTCCTGTGAAGCCATCCGGTCCTGGGCTTTTGTTTTGGGGGAGATTTTTGATCACAGCTTCCATTTCAGTGCTTGCAACTGGGTTGTTCATAATTTCTATTTCTTCCTGGTTCAGTCTCAGAAGATTAAACTTTTCTAAGAATCTGTCCATTTCTTCCAGGTTATCCATTTTATTGCCATATAGTTATTCACAATAGTCTCATAATCCTTTGTATTTCTGCATTGTCTGCTGTAACCTCTCCTTTTTCATTTCTAATTTTGTTGACTTGATTCTTCTCTCTTTTTCTCTTGATGAGTCTGGCTAAAAGTTTGTCAATTTTATCTTCTCAAAGAACCAAGTTTTAGTTTTATTAATCTTTGCTATTGTTTCTTTCATTTCTTTTTCATTTATTTCTGCTCGGATCTTTATGATTTCTTTCTGTCTACTAATTTTGGGTCTTCTGTTCTTCTTTTTCCAGTTGTTTTAGGTGTAAAGTCAGGCTCTCTATTTGATGTTTTTCTTGTTTCTGGAGGTAGGGTTGTATTGCTATAAACATCCCTCTTAGAACTGCTTTTGCTGCAACCTGTCGGTTTTGAGTAGTCTTGTTTTCATTGTCATTTGTTTCTAGAAATTTTTTTTATTTCCCTTTAGATTTCTTCAGTAGCCTGTTGGTTATTTAGAAATGTGTTGCTTAATCTCCATGTGTTTGTGTTTCTTACAGTTTGTTTCTTGTAATTGATATCTAGTCTCATAGCATTGTGGTCAGAGAAGATGCTTGATTTGATTTCAATTTTCTTAAACTTACTGAGGTTTGATTTGTGACCCAAGGTGTGGTCTATCCTGGAGAACATGTGCACTTCAGAAGAAGGTGTATTCTGCATTTGGATGGAATGTCCTGAAGATATCAATGAGATTCACCTCATCTAATCTATCATTTGAGACTTGTGTTTCCTTCTTAATTTTCTGTTTTGATGATTTGTCCATTGGTGTAAGTGGGGTATTAAAGTCTCCTAATAATATTGCATTACTGTCAATTTTTCCTTTTATGTCTGTTAGTGTTTGTTTTATATACTGAGGTGCTCCTATGTTCAGTTCGCTTCAGTTGCTCAGTCGTGTCCGACTCTTTGAGACCCCATGAATCACAGCACGCCAGGGCTCCCTGTCCATCACCAACTCCCGGAGTTCCCTCAGACTCACATCCATCGAGTCAGTGATGCCATCCTGCCATCTCATCCTCTGTCGTCCCCTTTTCCTCCTGCCCCCTATCCCTCCCAGCATCAGAGACTTTTCCAATGAGTCAACTCTTCTCATGAGGTGGCCAAAGTACTGGAGTTTCAGCTTCAGCATCATTCCTTCCAAGGAAATCCCAGGGCTGATCTCCTTCAGAATGGACTGGTTGGATCTCCTTGCAGTCCAAGGGACTCTCAAGAGTCTTTTCCAACACCACAGTTCAAAAGCACCAATTCTTCGGCGCTTAGCCTTCTTCACAATCCACCTCTCACATCTATACATGACCACAGGAAAAACCATAGCCTTGACTAGACAGACCTTAGCAAAGTAATGTCTTTGCTTTAGAATATACTATCTAGGTTGGTCATAACTTTGGGTGCACAGATATTTATAACTGTTATGTCTTCCTCTTGGATTGATCCCTTGATCATTATGTAGTGTCCTTCCTTATCTCTTGTAATCTTCCTTAAGGTCTATTTTGTCTGATATGAGGATTGCTACTTCAGTTTTCCTTTGCTTCCCATTTGCATGGAATATATTTTTCCATCCTCTCACTTTCAGTCTATATGTGTCTTCAGGTCTGAAGTGGGTTTCTTATAGACAGCATATATATGGGTCTTGTTTTTATATCCAGTCAGCCAGTCTCTGTCTTTTGGTTGGAGCATTTAATCCATTTACACATGTAAGAATTAAAGATTTTAAAATTAAAAAAAATAAAAAAATAAAAAATCCTTTAAAAAAATAAAGTAATTATTGGTATATATGTTCTTATTGCCATTTTCTTAATTGTTTGGGTTTGATTTTGCAGATCTTTTTTCTTCACTTGTGTTTCTTGACTATGTAAGTCCCTTTAACATTTGTTGTAAAGCTGGTTTGGTGGTACTGAATTCTCTTAACTTTTGCTTGTCTAAAAAGCTTTTTATTTCTCCATCAATTGTGAATGAGAGCCTTGCCAGGTATGGTAATCTTGGTTGTAGATTGTTTCCTTTCAGTACTTTAACTATATCCTGCCATTCCTGTCTGGTCTAGAGTTTCGGCTGAGAGATCAGCTTTTAAGCATATGTGGTTTCCCTTGTATGTTACTTGTTGATTCTCCCTTGTCAGGAGCCTCGTTAGGCATTACTGACAAAATGGAGGCACAGCCCAACCCCCTCTCCTCATCTCGCAGGCATGGCCCCAGGATGAAGGAGTTAGGCTTTGTTATTCTCTCTTGTTCTTTCCTTTCCTCGGTTGAGTTGGCTGGAAAGAATGTTAAGGTGCCTGAGAGAAGCATGAGAAAGCACAAAGCCTTCTGCAGTTGTGCCCAGAAAATAATCTATAACCATTGACATTTGTTCAAGGATCTTTACAAAGAATGTTCCAGGATGAGTGCAGCAGCTTGAGGCCATGGGAGGGATTGTTTTCTGAGATCTGTTTGTGTGGGAAATATTTATGGCAAAAGAAGTTTGCTGAGTTTAGGGTTTTGGAATAAAGAATAGCTAGAAGCCTTTTTAGGAGATAGTGATCTTAAGATGCTAGGGGCAAACAGGATTTAAAAAGATAAGAAATAAACTGAGGAATGTGGCATGAGTTATAATGTAATCACAAGTTAAGTATAGAACACATAAGAGAAAGTAGATAATAGATAGTAAAGCCAATTCTGAGAGAATCCCTGAAGCAGGAACTCTGTTTGTAGGGCAACAGTGATTTCTGGAGACAATAAATCTGGGTGGGGGAAAATGAAAATGTCAAACCTCTGACCTAATGCTTTTGTCAAATATAAAAGAGAACCTGTAGCTTGAAATAAACATGTAGTTCCATACTATGAGTCAGAGGCTACATCATCTTCCGCTGACACTGCTCACCCCTTCAGGCTGATTCCCTGGCTGCCCGAGCTGGACTCCGGCACTCCCTTGCTGCTTTTAAGACTCTTTCTTTGTGTTTAGTCTTTGTTAGTTTGATTAGTATGCATCTTAGCATGTTTCTCTGTGGGTTTATCCTGTATGGATCTTTTTGTGCCTCTTGGACTTGACTATTTCCTTTTCCATGTTGGGAAAATATTCAGTTATAACTCTTCAAAAATTTTCTCATAATCTTTCTTTTTCTCTTCTTCTTCTGGGACCCCTTTAATTCAAATGTTGGTGTGTTTGATATTTTCCCAGAGGTCTCTGAGACTATCCTCAGTTCTTTTCATTCTTTTGACTTTATTCTCTTCAGAAGTTATTTCCACCATTTTATCTTCCAGCTCACTGATTTGTTCTTCTGCTTCAGATATTCTGCTATTGATTCCTTTATAGAGTATTTTTAATTTCAGTAATTGTGTTGTTTGTCTCTGTATGTTTATTCTTTAACTCTTCTTGGTCTTTGTTAATTGATTCCTGCATTTCTTCCATTTTGTTTTTAAGGTTTTTGATCATCTTTACTATCGTTATTCTGATTCTTTTTCAGGTACTTTGCCTATTTCCTCTTCATTTATTTGGACTTTAGGTTTCTAGTTTTTTCCTTCATTTGTGTAGTATTTCTCTACCTCCTCATTATTTTTTTTTTTTTTAACTTACTGTGTTTGAGGTCTCCTTTTCCCAGGCTTCAAGGAAAGTTGAATTCTTTCCTTGAAGAAGGCTGAATTCTTTCCTCCTTTTGGTTTCTGCCCTCTTAAGGTTTGTCTGGTGGTTTGTGAGAGCTTCATATAGGGTGATATTTGTGCTAAGTTTTGTTTGTTCATTTGTTTTTTCTCTGATGGACAAGGCTGAGTGAGGTGGTGATCCTGCCTGCTGATGATTGGGTTTGTATTTTTGTTTTGTTTGTCATTTAGATGAGGTGTCCTGCACAGGGTGCTACTGGCTGTTGGGTGATGCCAGATCTTGTATTCAAGTGGTTTCCTTTGTGTGAATTCTCACTATTTTAGAGTCTTGGAGTCAGTGCTCACACTCCAAAGGCTCAGGGCTTGATCTCCACAGTCCGTGGGAATGACAAGAGGAACACAGCACAAAGTTTCAATGGTCACCTTACCCACACATCACCTCGCCCCACAGCCCTCATCACCATCCTCATCACCACCAACAAAGCAGATTTGTTTTGCCCAGTGTGCAGTGAGCCAAACTACCAAGATGCTGAGGTTTGCAGCAAAGAGATTTATTCACCAGACAGCCAACCGAGGAAACTGAACACTCAGATCTACTTTAGTTAACAATTTAAGTAAAGCCCTTGGCACAGCCAGGCATACACAAAACACTCAATAAATGTTACCTGTTATTATGATCTTAACTATTAACATAACTATTTTTGTTTGGCCAGAAAGAAAACAATAATGAAGATAGAGGAAAAGTTACTGATGTTTCTCAAAGACACAGTTTAGTATGATGGGTCCTTTTACCCAAGACCGGTTGGTGTCTGACATGTATTGCTTTGAAATGTCCAGTCCTTTTAGCTTCACAAACAATCATGGCTCTCCCCCTTGTCCCTTCCTCTCCTGAGTGGGTCAAAAATGAACCTGAACTTTGTGGAGAGGATTTGTTGAGGAAGGGAACAAGGCTGGACAGGAGGCAGGCGATGTGAAACCAAATCCTATCTCTTCCACTTGGACAAATTTTTTAAAAGCTCCAAAGCCTTACTGCCTTCGCACTTAAGCAGGGACAAAAACATCCACCTATGATAGGGTTGTTGTGATTATTAGATTGAATAAAAGAATAAATGTAAAACAAATGTAAAATATTATTATGGAAGGAAACAGTGTGTTTCTTTCCAACCAAGGTGACCCCTAAGGACACAAGTTGTAAATTCAAAATAATCCCTCCTTCATGACCCCTGAGGCTTGCCAAGTTCCTATCAGGGCACAGTGATATTTAATATCTAAAGATGAGCAGGTGTGTCTACTGCACATCCTGTCCCAAGGGGAGTGAGCATCTACAGAACAGGAACCAAGTCAGGTCAATGTCCTAAACACCAGTCACATGCACCACTAGCTCATTCTTCCTCTGAGACTCTTCTGTGTGGTTCATTTTTTTTTTCAATGAAGCCCTTTCAGATTTAAGGGAGATGGCAAGTATCTTGGCTTTTCCCTGATTTTAAGAAGAAACCTCATGCTGAAGCTAAAACAAGTGAGACATTCAATGACAACAAAAAGTTGGGAATACTTGTTGATAGTTAAATAAATGTGAGTCTTAAAGGTCATAGGCTGCCTTTTAAATCTTTATTTATTTAGTTATTGCCTATATGGTATTAGGATATGAAGACTCCATTTAGGAAAGCTTTTAAATGAGAAAATTGTATCAAAGAGAAAAGCAGAAGTAGGAAAATTAAAAGAAATTGAAGGGCATAGAAAGGCTTAGCAAAAATTGCTTGAGGTGAACCAAAAATTTGGTTTCCTACTTCCAAATGGGAAAGAAAAATTATCACCTATGAGATTTATAGCCTGCATAAGATGAAAAGCCAGATATTCTGATGAAGTGTAGTTGTTCCTAGTATTGTGACTGGAGACAGACTCTGCCCATGAAGAAGGATAGTGTCAAAGCTTCCAATTAGCCTTCCGGAATCCATTCTTGTCCTATAAATCTCTCCTGCTTTCAAAAACCAAATTGATCTTCCCAATGAACAGTTTATTATATCATTTCCCAGCTTAATATATCTCTCAGTGACTTTTGGTCCTCAGGGAAATATGATTCTTCTTGTGTTGGTAAATGTTTAACCATCAGCTCTTGGCAGGAAGCAAAGGCCCTGAGTTGTAGCATTTGTTAATCATTGTGGTGTAAATATACTTCTACCACGACTGATTTCAAGCCACCAAAGTGCTGTCACTGAAAGCAAACTGGGAAGAGACTTACACAGATACATTATTGTATAGAATTTCTACCATATAGATACCAAAAAAAAAACCTAATAATAGCAAAAAAAAAAGAAAGAAAGGAAGAAAAGTATTTCACTAGTGATGAGTCTTGAGTACCATCTTTTAAAACTATGATTTATGGAGAGGGGAGTGACTACCCACTCCAGTATTCTTGCCTGGAGAATTGCATGGACAAAGGAGCCTGGTGGGCCACAGTCTATGGGGTCACAAAGAGTCAGACATGACTGAGTAACTAACACACTTATTTAGTCATAAGTTTATGTAATTTAATTTTTAATAATAACTGTATTGAAGAATAGCTTGCAAGATTCTGGAGTATTTAGCAGATGACTCTCTCAAACCCATAAGCTGGTTCTAATACACCACTGCTTCTGAGCCATCCTAAGATCCACCCTCCAGATGTTTCCTCCAGGCTCTTCCCTAGTCTCTTGTTCTCTCACACTCTCTGTTCCAGACCCATCCTGAAGCACTGCAAATAATCTCTGTTTTCTCTTGTTTCTGAGCCCCTGTTATGCTGTTCCCTTTGACTGGAAGACCGTGGCTAACCCTTACTTGTCCTGGATCTCCATGCACACATTTTCCCCTCTAAGAAGTCTTCTCTGATACTGTAAACTGATATGGGAGCTGTGCTGTACAGACTGAATTTAGCCTGAACCTGGCCTTTCTCCTTGACTCCTTGGAAGTAATCTCCAAACCTTGGAATGTCCTGTCTGAATCTCCAAAATATACAAACAGCTCATGCAGATCTATGTCAAAAAAAAAAAAGAGCCCAATTTAAAAAATGGGCAGAACAAGTAGGAAGGGGGAGGGGAGGGAAGAAATGGGAGTCTGGAATCAGCAGAGACAAATTATTATACATAGGATGGATAGACAACAAGATTCTACTGTATAGCACAGGAAACTATATTCAATATCCTGTTACAAACTGTAATGAAAACAAATACATATACATATATATATATGTATATATATAAAACTGGGGTAATTCTCCTCTACAGAAGAAATTAACACAACTGTGTAAATCAACAATACTTCAATAAAACCCAAAAGAAGAGGGGCAGAACAGACATTTCACCAAAGAAGACATACAGATGGCCAAAAGGCACATGAAAAGATGCTCAACATCACTAATTATCAGAGAAATGCAAATCAAAACTACAATGAGGTATCACCTCACACCAATCAGAATGGCCATTATCAAAAGGTCTATTAAAATTAAATGCTGAAGAGGATGCAAAGGGAACCCTCCTACATTGTTGGTGGGAATGTGAATTGGTGCAGCCACAATAGAGAATAGCATGGAGATTCCTTGAAAAACTAAAAACACAGCTACCATATGATCCAGCTAGCCTACTCTTGGGCATATATCCAGAGAAAAGTAAAATTCTAAAGATACATCCACCCCAATGTTCAGTGCAATACTATTTACAATATCCAAGACATGGAAGCAACCTAAATGTCCATCAACAGAGGAATGGATAAAGATATGGTACATATAGCCAATGGAATATTAATTTTAAAAAAACATACTCTTGTTTATTTGGGCCTTATTTGTCTTTCTCTGACTCTACTTTATACGATAATCTCTAGGTCCATCCATGTTGCTTGCTGCAAATGACATTATTTTGTTCTTTTTTGTGGCTGATTAATATTCCAGTGTAGCAAAAAAATAAATACTTTTTAAAAATTTTGAAAATAACATGAATCAATTAAACTGAGGATAATAATGCCTGAGAGACATTCAAAACACCAAATTCACAAGTTGCCAAGAAATGTGTCTTCATGAATCTCTCTCTTTGATGATTTCACTTGGTCTTACAAAAATATTTAGACCAGAGAGGAGTGGAAGATTATTCTTCAGTTAATTTCTATTAGCATTGTTTCCCCTGTTAGCCTTTTGATTAAAACTACACTGAAGAATACGGGAGCTTATTTCTGGGATATACCTGAAGGGCACATAGAAGGATTGGCCCAGACGCTTCTTAAGTTAGCTGAGTCCAGGTAAGGTTGAAACAGATCTGAGTGAAATACGAGCATCTGATCAGGACATCTGTAAGCAGAAGACTATCACAAAGCTGCACAGAGATAAAATTTCTTTTGTTTGTTCCACACAAGAGTACAAATAGCTGCTAACTTTACCTGGCCTACCACAGACAACATAACAGATGAAGTTCCTTCACCCCTCTGAACCACAGTCTACTCACCTGCAGAATGGGTATAAGAACAAGCACACTGCTTCACAGTGATGGAGGGATCAAAGCAGGTAATAAGTATAAGATATTTGGAAATACCAAAGCATATCATAACTTGGACTGCAAGGAGATCAAACCAGTCAATACTAAAGGAAATTAACCCTGAGTATTCATTGGAAAGACTGATGCTGAAGCTGAAGCTCCAATACTTTGGCACCTAATGCGAAGAGCCAACTCATTGGAGAAGCCCCTGATGCTGGGACAGATTGAGGGCTAGAGAAGAAGCAGGCAACAGAGGATGAAATGGTTAGATAGTATCACCAACTGGAATGGATGTGAATCTGAGCAAACTCTGGGAGACAGCAGAGAACAGAGGAGCCTGGCATGCTGCGGGGGTTACAAAGAGTCAGAAGTGACTCAGCAACTGAACAACAACAAAAACATATAATATTGCTCTTCTTCTATTAGCCCACTAGAGGGACAACCCGCCCAGACACTTACTTAATGATATCTGGGGCTGTTAATTAGTTGCAAAGAAAATGCAATGAATTGCCAAGGTGTACCAAGTAGCAAATCAAATCTATGGCATAAATGGTGGCAGCTGTTTTTTACTGAGTACAGGGACTGGGCAAATCCCTTTACATTATATCATTTTATCCTCACAAGTCTGCAAGGTACATATATTACTATTCCCATTTTACAGATGAGGAAACTGAGACTCAGCAATATGAGGTAATTTGCCCAAGGTCACATAGTTGTTAAGCAGAAGAGTTGAGACTCCAACCCAGATAAATCTCTCCAAAAAACCAAAGCTCTTACCATGATGTAGACCTACCCTGATGTGGAAAGATCAGAAGAGGGACTATGTGAGGTGTTCTTGTCATGGTGCAGTTTCGATTATGGATTTAGTCACAGCTCTTTCCACAATTCACATCTAGGCGGGCTGAGGGGGGATAGTGTCTGGTTAGTTCAATGTAGAAGGTATCACCTGCCACAGTAAATACTGTGACCCTCATTTTGGAGTGGACCCCAAAGACCAGATAAGAATGCCTATGGGAAGTTTGAAATTTTAAGTCTATTTTATAATCTATTTGAGCAGGATGCCGAGACAAAATTAATTCATGACAACTTGTTCTCAAACTGTGAATTTTTGGGAACATTTCCAGTATTCATTAGCTCTCAGATTCACACTTCCACCTGTGTGTTGAAGAGCTGTTTTATCAGTTCCTAGAGCAAGAGGATAAAATAGAGGAACCGACTTTGTCTCATTTTCTCTTTAATTTGCAATTTTTAAATGTCAGGAGAGTGAGTTCAGAATAGTGGTCGGCAGTTCTCCCATCTCCCTCCCCATCAAATCTTTAGGCTCCTTCCTGTCCATTTGTTCTGCAGTCTCTGAGTTTTTCTCAAACAGGATCTTTGTTTTGACTGAATTATGTCTAGAGTAGGCTTGTTAGAAAGAGGCTCCTCCTTGTCACCTATCATCACTTTCTTGACCAATAAATACTAAACCTGATTTTATTTTAAGGTTACTATAATCTGACTGTCCCTGAACTTACTGCTTATAGCAAGACTCAGTGAATTTCTGATTTTCAACAAAAAACACTTAGCTAGAGAGGAAACAGCTATCATCTGGGCAATCAATTCACAGATCTCTTCTTTTCACTTTCACTTTTCAGGAAGGAAATGGGTGCCACCTGGACAATTAACTCACAGATCTATTCTTGGGTAGCAGAGTTAAGGTCGCCCAATGCAATGAATTGGGTGGTTACACTCAAGTGAGAAGTGATCTCTTCTTCCCCTCCACAATGTTTACTTCATCATCCACTAAGCCTGTTTCCTACTTATGACCTGTGACAACCTAGCCCAGCTTGCTTGGCATCTCTGTCTATAACACAATGTATAGACTTTTTCTTACATACATGCTGCAATAACCAGTCTTCCCTACCTCCCAAATATGGAGTCTACTGATGTGTTTGAAAGTTCACAACTTTGGTAATTTAAAAGTATTCAATCATCTCCCCTTCTGCTAATTCACACTCGGGGAGAAACAAATCAGAACAGATGTTCTCCACTTAATTTTCTTACACACCTGATAGAAAGAGATTTGGGCATCACTGACATGAAAACTTACAGATGTTCAAGCTGGTTTTAGAAAAGGCAGAGGAACCAGAGATCAAATAGCCAATATCCGCTGGATCATCGAAAAAGCAAAAGAGTTCCAGAAAAACATTTATTTCTGCTTTATTGACTATGCCAAAGCCTTTGATCACAATACACTGTGGAAAATTCTGAAAGAGATGGGAATACTAGACCACCTGACCTCCCTCTTGAGAAACCTATATGCAGGTCAGGAAGCAACAGTTAGAACTGGACATGGAACAACAGACTGGTTCCAAATAGGAAAAGGAGTATGTCAAGGCTGTTTATTGTCACCCTGCTTATTTAACTTATATGCAGAGTACATCATGAGAAATGCTGGACTGGATGAAGCACAAGCTGGAATCAAGATTGCCGGGAGAAATATCAATAACCTCAGATATGCAGATGACATCACCCTTATGGCAGAAAGTGAAGAGGATCTAAAAAGCCTCCTGATGAAAGTGAAAGTGGAGAGTGAAAAAGTTGGCTTAAAGCTCAACATTCAGAAAACGAAGATCATGGCATCTGGTCCCAGCACTTCATGGGAAATAGATGGAGAAACAGTGGAGACAGTCAGACTTTATTTTTGGGGCTCCAAAATCACTGCAGATGGTGACTGTAGCCATAAAATTAAAAGATGCTTACTCCTTGGAAGAAAAGTTATGACCAACCTAGAGAGCATATTCAAAAGCAGAGACATTACTTTGCCAACAAAGATCTGTCTAGCCAAGACTATGGTTTTTCCAGTGGTCATGTATGGATGTGAGAGTTTGACTGTGAAGAAAGCTGAGCACTGAAGAATTGATGGGTTTGAACTGTGGTGTTGGAGAAGACTCTTGAGAGTCCCTTGGACTGCAAGGAGATCCAACCAGTCCATCCTGAAGGAGATCAGTCCTGGGATTTCTTTGGAAGGAATGATGCTAAAGCTGAAACTCCAGTACTTTGGCCACCTCATGCGAAGAGTTGACTCATTGGGAAAGACTCTGATGCTGGGAGGGATTGGGGGCAGGAGGAGAAGGGGACAACAGAGGATGAGATGGCTGGATGGCATCACTGACTCGATGGACATGAATCTGAGTGAACTCCGGGAGGTGGTGATGGACAGGGAGGCCTGGAGTGCTGCTATTCACAGGGTCACAAAGAGTCGGACACGACTGAGCAACTGAACTGAACTGAACTGACATGAAAAAGGAATACTGATAAGAATTTTTGAGAAGAGAAGGAATTGACAATATGGTGGTCAAAAGAGAGGATGCCATGCCACTGACCCCCGCACTCCTCATCCGCTCTCAGTGTCCTGCCTTTGTGTCTTTGCCTCAATTTCCTAGTTCCATTCCCCTTTCAAGTGTCTCATACTAACATTGCAGGTTCCACAACCTACCCTCAAAATTTCACCACCCTTGGCTAAATATTTTTCAAGAAAAGAGAGTCAAGGCTTGAGTCCATGCTCAGTAGCTATCAATTAACGTATAGCTGTGTCAGTAAAAAAAGAAACATAATGAACTACTAAAGACATTTCGAAGGCAAGATTAAGCTGGCTAGATAGACAAGCAATTGTATTCTGTAAATTTAAAAAGAAGCCTTGTCAACTAGGGATTTTTTTAAACACTACGATCTGATGAGCAAGGGAATAGCTTCAGAGAAATGCATGAGAAAGTCATATTTATACGACTGTAAATTTTCTAAGTAGCAAGGATTTGAAACTGCTTTTTAAAATAACCAGATAGAGGAATCTTGGTGCGAGCAATTTACACTTGAAGTGACTGTTCTGTCTTTAGAACTCTGGGAAAAGTGAGGTGTTTAATGTATCTTCCAGACAATTACAAAGCAGTCCTTGATCAAATTCCTCTGCAAGGGATATTGACAAACCTGCCCAACTACAAGGATCTCCTGTAGAGAAAATGATCTATGAGATTACCTGCTGGTGGGTTCACGGGTCAGATTGTCAATATCTCGAGAAGAGTCACAGAAATAAACATTTAATGTTTGCTGTCTTGACGGCTGTATTTATAGTCCTATTTAAACAGTTGGTCAATCAAAACCAGTTAGAGCAATTACAGCTTTCCCCGCCTAACATGCAAGAGAAGGAAACTGAACGCACTGTGATGAGAAGTCAATATAGCAAGATAATCTAAAATTGCTTTTTATTCATGTGGAGGGAATTTGGTACTATTATATCTTGTCACTTGTAATTGTCTGATTAGATGAATACAGTGAAGATGTATTACTATAATGAAGTCAAATACTCAATTAGAATTTATTTTTTTCTTCCCTTCCTACATTGTTTGAGATCCCCATGGAATTTGGAACACAATATTCCTTTCCCTATTGAGTTTGGCTTCTTTATATTGGGCAAATATTTATTCTTTTATCTATGTTTCAGTTGGAGCTGCAGTGAATGTGTCTATTTTTCTCATGACTTGACTCCTGCTGTCAAACAATATAGGTGATGTTGTTAGGTGTAAAATTATTTTGAAGACGATGTAAATCACTAATCCAAGACAGATTGTGTGCTGAATTCTAATAGCAAACTTCTTTGAAGGGATACGAGAAAGTGAAAATGGCACTTTTTGAAGGAGGCTGTGATTTCCACAGTGTTGACTTAGAGCTTGAATACAATCTGGTAAAAAAAAAAGTGCGCCAAATTGTGAATCTTTTGAAGGGTTAAAAAGGGTGCAATGAGCCAGCATCTGTTTGGTAGTTTTCAAAATAAAGACCTGAATGGGCAGGAATCTAGTTTCTGATTAAGAGATCAGGTTCTTAGGCAAAACTCTCTGTATCCTGCTTACTGACTGCATTTCCTTAGGCAATTGTTTCATACCTCCAGGTCTCAGTTATCTAGCTGTGAAAATAAAGATCAAACCTGCCTGATAGAATTGTTCTGAGTTTTAAATCACATAATCCATTCCAAGCTCTTGGTACAGAGTCCTCATTATAAGGAATGTGTGTGTGTGTTTAGTTGCTAAGTTGTGTCCAACTCTTCGCAACCCCAGGGACTGTAGACCACCAGGATTCTCTGATTGTGGGATTTCCCAGGCAAGAATATTCAAGTGCATTGCCATTTCCTTCTCCAGGGGATTGGCAGGCAGATTCTTAACCACTGAACCACCAGGGAAGCCTGGCTAATGCATAGACTATGGCAATTATGTGAAAGCTGATGAGTAGTGAATTCAACAAACATTTACTCAGGGCTTTCTATGGACACAAGAAACTAGACAGATTCAAAGAAAATTAACACATCATCCCTATCCTCAGTTTAACAGGGTTAACCTGGTGCTCACCATCTTATGGGGCTTCCCTGGTGGCTCAGATGGTAAAGCGTCTGCCTGCAATGTGGGAGACCTGGGTTCGATTCCTGGGTCGGGAAGATCCCCTGGAGAAGGAAATGGCAATCCACTCCAGCACTTTTGCCTGGAAAATCCCATGGACGGAGGATCCTGATAGGCTACAGTCCATGGGGCCGCAAAGAGTCAGACACGACTGAGTGACTTCACTTTCACTTTCACCATCTTAGAAGGTAGACTGACAGGTTTGCCATCTATGACTACAGTATCTTTTTTTTTTTTTCACAAGAGTTTCAAATGACTTTTTTTCTGATTAATGTACTAGTCTTGAGAATTCTATTTAAACTGTAATACGAAAGGTGGTGATAACATTTTTTGAATATTTACTTAAAATGTTTAAAAAGGCAAATTATAAAACAGATAACCATGAGAACCTATTGTATAGCACAGGGAACTCTACTCAATGCTGTGCGGTGACCTACAAGGGAAGGCAATCCAAACAGCAAGGAATATGTGTATATGAATAACTGACTCCCTGCTACACAGCAGATACTAACACAACACTGTAAAGCAACTAGATTCCATTAACATTTTTTTAAACGTTAAGCTATAACATCTTAAAGGTTCCTTCTTTCATTCCGACCTGCATTCTAATCTGTTCTCCATCGAGGAGTAGAAGGATCTTTGTAAAACCTTTCATTGTCTTCCTCTTGAGTTTACAATAACATCCCACTGTGTACTCTGAGCTCCTACTAGGCTCTGCCTCGTCTAGTATCTAGAAAACCCACTGGTCACCCTGCCCCTCCGTCACTGCAGTCCTCCCCACCCTGCCTTCCCTTCTCTACAGGGGCCTCTGCCTCTGTTTGTCTGAACTGTTTCTCTTCCTTTGCTTTGTCTAGTTAATTCCAATTCTTTGTCTGGTCTCAGTTGTGACATTACTGTCTGAGGAGGACTTAACTTCCTCACTGCCCACCACCACTCCAAACCAATTTATCTGTGACTTTCTCTTAGGATAAACTACAATTTGCCTTCATAACCATATTTATTTCTATGATTAAAAAATCTATCTCCCTACCAGACATAAACTCCTTGAAGTCAGAGACCATGACTATTTTGGTCATCATTATATACCCAGTTACTAGCACTATGCTTGGCATATAGTAGTTCTACCATAAACATTAAAGAAACATGTTAAAGGGTAATCCCCCGCCAGAAAAGAAGGTCAAATCATCATTCTCATATGACATAAAAGGAAAAGCTGTGAAAGATTTTAAGATGTTATTAATGAGAGAATCAGGCAGCTGTTAAGCCAATTCAAAGGAGAAGTTAAAGAATAAATATATAGGATCCACTTATAGATCTAGAGTATGGTAATTAATGTGCCAACTGAGACAAAACTAGTTTTAACACAGCATAGAAGAAATTCAAGTGAATCTTCTCTTGACAGATTTTTTGGCATATTTATAACTAGATTTATTTTGCATTGCTCTTAGTTATCTACAGCTTTGAGCTAGAAAATATCTCAAAGGCAATGGAAGGCTAAAATCAGGGAACTCAGAAGGCACTCTAAACAGTGCTTAGATTTCTACTGTAACACATTTTTTGCTACAACAAATAGACATGGTGAAGGCATACAGGAGGGTACATTTCATTCTCGTGGTGGGTGAGAGATTTCAGACGTCTTCATAGTGGAAAAAGAGTTGAACTAAGTTTTGCAATGTAGGTAAGATTTCCATAGTGGTAAACTACTTGAGATTTTTAGAAGAGCTCTAGAGAAATGTTTCTAGCAATGGGTTAATGATGAATTTTTCAGGCAAAAGTATAGTCTCAGAGAAGAGAGCCCAGGAGAGGAACTACTAGAAAGAAAAGTAGAAAGAAAGGAGAGATCCCTAATTCTGGTTTCTACAGCAATATTTCTTCAAGACTAAATCTCTGGGCCTAATCCCAGAATTACTTTTTTTAAAACCTGGCACATATTAAAGAAGAAGAAGAAGCTGAAGCTCCAGTATTTTGGTCACCTGATGCAAACAGCTAACTCTGGAAAACAGATCTGAAACTCAGATTTTGGCTCAGATTCTGAAACTCAGAATACTGATTATCTGGATAATAAGGAGATAGCACCCAAAAGCGGATTCCAGTTTCTCCAGAGAAGACATATAGATGGCCACTAGGCACATGAAAAGATGCTCAACGTTGTTAATTATTAGAGAAATGCAAGTCAAAACTACAACAAGGTATTATCTCACACCTGTCAGAATGGCCATCATCAAAAAGTCTATAAACAATGAATGCTGGAGAGGGTGTGGAGAAAAGGGAACCCTCCTACACTGTTGGTGAGAATAGAAATTGATACATCCCTTATGGAAAACACTATGGAGGTCCCTTAAAATCTAAAAATAGAGCTACCATATGATCCAGCAAGGACTTTCCTGGTGGCTCAGACAGTGAAGAATGCCTTAATGCAGGAGACTGGGGTTTGACCCCTGGGTTAGGAAGATTCCCTGGAGAAGGGAATGGCAACCCACTCCAGCATTCTTGCCTGGAGACTTCCGTGGACAGAGGAGCCGGCAGGCTATAGCCCATGGGATCACAAAGAACTGGATGACTGAGTGACTAACACAGAAACACACGATCCAGCAATCCCACTCCTGGGCGTATATCTAGTGGAAACTGTAATTCCAAAAGATACATGCACACCAGTGTTCACTGCAGCACTAGTCACAACAGCCAAGACATGAGCAACCTAAGTTTCCATCAACAGAGGAATGGATAAAGAGGATGTGGTGTGTGCATGCTCAGTCACTAAGTCGTATATGATTTTTGCAGCCCCACTGACTGTAGCCTGCCAGGCTCCTCTGTCTATGGGATTCTCCAAGCAAGAATACTGGAGGAGTTGCCATTTTCTTCTCCAGGAGATCTTCCTAACCCAGGGTTTGAATACAAGTCTCTTGCATCTCCTGCATTGGTAAGTGGATTCTTAACCACAGCACCACCTGGGAAGTCCAATGATACAGATAGAAAATAGGATGTGGTACATATAGACAATGGAATACTATTCAGCCATTAAAAAGAACAAAATAATGGCATTTGCAGCAACATGGATGGGCCCAGAGATTGTCATACTGACTAAAGTAAGAGAAAGACAAACTTCATATGATATTGCTTCTGTGCAGAATCTACAAAAAAATGCTACAAATGAACTTATTTACAAAACAGAAATAGAGTCACAGATATAAAACATAAATTTACAGTTACTTGGGGAAACGGGATAAATTAGCAGATGGGGATTGACATCTACACACTACGATATACAAATAGATCATCAACAAGGACCTACTGTATAGCACAGGGAACACTACTCAATGCTCTCTAATGGCCGATATGGGAAAAAACATTTAAGAAAAGAGTAGATATATGTAAATGTATAACTGATCAACTGCACTGTACACCAGGAAATTAACACACTATATATCAACTATACTCTAATAAAAAAAAATAATAACTTGAAAAAGGAGGTTCCAACCTCTAAGATTCTGGAGATATTGGTGTACTTCCCAACATCATATTAATAGAATGAGAACAACTAGCCGAGTCTATGTCGGGGATTGTTTACTATGTGAATAGTAGGGGGAAGAAAGTCTTTATCACACAACCAGTATTTCTGGTCGTCGTGTAGTACAGGGGTTAGTAAACTCTGTAGAGAGCCAGATGGTAATTATTTTAGGTTGTGCATGTCATGCTGTCTGCCAGTCTGCATTAGAACTACTTAACCCTGCTGGTACAGCGCCAAAAAGGCCACAAACAGCACGTACACAACAGAAGTGCCTCTGTTCCAATAAAACTTAATTTTTAAAAACAGGTAATGGGCCAGATGGGTAAGGAGATACCCCTCGTCCAAGGTAAGGAGCAGCAGCTGTGCTTTGCTGGAGCAGCCGTGAAGAGATACCCCATGTCCAAGATAAGAGAAACCCAAGTAAGATGGTAGGTGTTGCAAGAGGGCATCAGAGGACAGACACACTGAAACCATAATCACAGAAAACTAGTCAATCTAATCACACTAGGAACACAGCCATGTCTAACTCAATGAAACCAAGCCATGCCCGTGGAGCCACCCAAGATGGGCGGGTCATGGTGGAGAGGTCTGACAGAATGTGGTCCACTGGAGAGGGGAATGGCAAACCACTTCAGTATTCTTGCCTTGAGAACACCATGAACAGTATGAAAAGGCAAAATGATAGGATACTGAAAGAGGAACTCCCCAGGTCAGTAGGTGCCCAATACGCTACTGGAGATCAGTGGAGAAATAACTCCAGAAAGAATGAAGCGATGGAGCCAAAGCAAAAACAATACCCAGCTGTAGATGTGACTGGTGATAGAAGCAAGGTCTGATGCTGTAAAGAGCAATACTGCATAGGAACCTGGAATGTCAGGTCCATGAATCAAGGCAAATTGGAAGTGGTCAAACAAGAGATGGCAAGAGTGAACATTGACATTCTGGGAATCAGTGAACTAAAATGGACTGGAATGGGTGAATTTAACTCAGATGACAATTATATCTACTACTGTGGGCAAGGATCCCTTAGAAGAAATGGAGTAGCCATCATGGTCAACAAAAGAGTCTGAAATGCAGTACTTGGATGCAGTCTCAAAAACGACAGAATGATCTCTGTTTGTTTCCAAGGCAAACCATTCAATATCACAGTAATCCAAGTCTATGCCCCAACCAGTAATGCTGAAGAAGCTAAAGTTGAATGGTTCTATGAAGACCTACAAGACCTTTTAGAACTAACACCCAAAAAAGATGTCCTTTTCATTATAGGGGACTGGAATGGAAAAGTAGGAAGTTAAGAAATACCTGGAGTAACAGGCAAATTTGGCCTTGGAATACGGAATGAAGCAGGACAAAGACTAATAGAGTTTTGCCAAGAAAATGCATTAGTCATAGCAAACACCCTCTTCCAACAACACAAGACAAGACTTTACACATGGACATCACCAGATGGTCAACACCAAAATCAGATTGATTATATTCTTTGCAGGTTCTATGGAGAACCTCTATACAGTCAGCAAAAACAAGACCAGGAGCTGACTGTGGCTCAGATCATGAACTCCTTATTACCAAATTCTGACTTAAATTGAAGAAAGTAGGGAAAACCGCTAGACCATTGAGGCATGACCTAAATAAAATCCCTTATGATTATACAGTGGAAGTGAGTAATAGATTTAAGGGAATAGACCTGATAGACAGAGTGCCTGATGAACTATGGATGGAGGTTTGTGACATTGTACAGGAGACAGGGATCAAGACCATCCCCATGGAAAAGAAATGCAAAAAAGCAAAATGGCTCTCTGGAGAGGCCTTACAAATAGCTGTGAAAAGAAGAGAGGCGAAAAGCAAAGGAGAAAGGGAAAGATATAAGCATCTGAATGCAGAGTTCCAAAGAATAGCAAGAAGAGATAAGAAAGCCTTCCACAGCAATCAATGCAAAGAAATAGAGGAAAAGAACAGAATGGGAAAGACTAGAGATCTCTTCAAGAAAATTACAGATACCAAGGGAACATTTCATGCAAAGATGGGCTCGGTAAAGGACAGAAATGGTCTGGACCTACAGAAGCAGAAGATATTAAGAAGAGGTGGCAAGAATACACAGAAGAACTATACAAAGAACATCTTCAAGACCAAATAATCATGATGGTGTGATCACTCACCTAGAGCCAGACATCCTGGAATGTGAAGCCAAGTGGGCCTTAGAAAGCATCACTATGAACAAAGCTAGTGGAGGTGATGGAATTCCAGTTGAGCTATTTCAAATCCTGAAAGATGATGCTGTGAAAGTGCTGCACTCAATAAGCCAGTAAATTTGGAAAACTCAGCAGTGGCCACAGGACTGGAAAAGGTCAGTTTTCATTCCAATCCCAAAGAAAGGCAATGCCAAAGAATGCTCAAACTACTGCACAATTGCACTCATCTCACATGCTAGTAAAGTAATACTCAAAATTCTCTTAGCAGGCTTAAGCAATACGTGAACCGAGAACTTCCAGATGTTCAAGCTGGTTTTAGAAAAGACAGAGGAACCAGATCAAATTGCCAACATCTGCTGGATCATCAAAAAAGCAAGAGAGTTCCAGAAAAACATCTATTTCTGCTTTATTGACTACGCCAAAACCTTCAACTGTGTGGATCACAAAAAACTGTGGACAATTCTGAAAGAGATGAGAATACCAGACCACCTGACCTGCCTCATGAGAAACCTATATGCAGGTCAGGAAGCAACAGTTAGAACTGGGCATGGAACAACAGACTGGTTCCAAATAGGAAAGGAGTATGTCAAGGCTGTATAGTCACCCTGCTTATTTAACTTCTATGCAGAGCACATCATGAGAAACGCTAGACTGGAAGAAGCACAAGCTGGAATCAAGATTGCCGGGAGAAATATCAATAACCTCAAATATGCAGAGTGAAGAGGAACTAAAAAGCCTCTTGATGAAAGTGAAGGAGGAGAGTGAAAATGTTGGCTTAAAGCGCAACATTCAGAAAACGAAGATCATGGCATCTGGTCCCATCACTTCATGGGAAATAGATGGAGAAACAGTGGAAACAGTGTCAAACTTTATTTTTTGAGGCTCCAAAATCACTGCAGATGGTGACTGCAGCCATGAAATTAAAAGACGCTTACTCCTTGGAAGAAAAGTTATGACCAACCTAGAGAGCATATTCAAAAGCAGAGACATTACTTTGCCAACAAAGGTCCATCTAGTCAAGGCTATGGTTTTTCCAGTAGTCATGTATGGATGTGAGAGGTGGACTGTGAAGAAAGCTGAGCGCTGAAGAATTGATGCTTTTGAACTGTGGTGTTGGAGAAGACCCTTGAGAGTCCCTTGGACTGCAAGGAGATCCAACCAGTCCATTCTGAAGGAGATCAGCCCTGGGATTTCTTTGGAAGGAATGATGCTAAAGCTGAAAGTCCAGTACTTTGGCCACCTCATGCGAAGAGTTGACTCATTGGAAAAGACTCTGATGCTGGGAGGGATTGGGGGTAGGAGGAGAAGGGGACGACAGAAGATGAGATGGCTGGATGTCATCACTGACTCGATGGACATGAGTCTGAGTGAACTCCGGGAGTTGGTGATGGACAGGGATGCCTGGCGTGCTGCGATTCATGGGGTCGCAAAGAGACAGACACGACTGAGCGACTGAACTAACTGAATGGGCCAGATATGCCCCAGGGCTATAGTCTGTTAACATCTGTCTTAAAAGATGAATGAGTGAAGTGAAAATGAAAGTGAGGTCGCTCAGTCATGTCTGACTCTTCGTGACCTGTAGACTGTAGCCCACCAAGCTCCTCGGTCCATGGGAGTCTCCAGGCAAGAATACTGGAGTGGGTTGCCATTTCCTTCTCCAGGGATAAGATGAGTTGGGTACCAAAGAGATCATTACAATGTTGAGCCAGTGCAGGCAGGGCAGAGGTGTGGATCATTTTACTTACCTCCATCCCAAACAGTACTTTGCACACAAATTCTAAAACATACATTGTAAGAGAATATTTTTTAAGCTCCTCCTCTGAACTTTCAGAGGGACCTATAACTCTTCCAGCCTTCAGTCACATCCTACCTGGTACTGAGTTATCCATGCATGTGTCTTTATTCATTCTTAGGATGTAAACTCCTGGAGGGTAGAGACTGTGCCTTTTTCAATATTTCTATTAGTATTTTTTCCTTGATGTATGATAAATGCTAAAAAAAGGTTTCCTGCATGAGTGAATGATATCATGTTGTCTTTTTGTTTGTTTGTTTGATTTTGAACCTTTCATGGTCTCAGTGAAATGCCAGCCTTCCTTTGAATGTTCAGCCACAGTTTTCTCCAGGAATGAAGCATTTCCTGGAGCAGGATGCTTGGCTGTGATCATGGCTGCAATCTGTTCCTTACCATCCTCCCTACTTTCTGGGACTACTCTTGAATGGGTGATCATTTGCCTTCTTAGGAAATGTCCTCCTAGTGGCTGGCCATGACCCATTTAACATAATTCAATGCAGCATTCATATATTTCCCCCAGGGCTGTCCTTTTCTGGTGTCTGAAAGTTTTTGAGTAAAGCACTGTGTTTTGTTGTGGGTTATTTTATATATATATATAAAATATGTATTATACACACACGCACACACACACACACACACCCCACAGATAATAAACTGTTAACAAAAAGAAATATTAGTACATTCATATTTCTAGGGGGTTTTTTTTCCAGTTTCCCTTAAGTGTTCCTTCCTTTGTGAGAACACCAAGTCCTCATTTCCCTGCCTACTAATAGCTTTTTCATGAAGTGCCTCCACCCGCATTTTTTTCCTTTTTTCTTTTATTTCTTTTTTTTCCAGCTTTTAAGCAGTACCAGATGTTGAATGAAAGAAACTCTCTGATTGGTGTCCAGAGAAAACAAAAAGCATGTATCACTTCAAGCCTGACCTGCACACGGCAAAAAATGGACCGAACACAGGCTGCCAGCATTAAACACATTGCAGATGGTACAAAAGGAAAATTCTGAACTAATAATTTTTGTATCCCTAATGCTTCCATTGTTGCTCTTCATTCCTGATGAAAGAGTTAATTTTTTGTTAAAAAAAGATGATAGAATAGGAAATAGAAAAGCCACAAAAAAGGATTTTATTTGAGACATCTTCTGCCTTATTATGTGATCCTAGGCCAATTTACCAAAGGAAGATGCACATTTATACTGTGGGGTGTTGAAGGGTGTTTTGAAAGAGTAATGGAGTATTTTTTTCACCAAGTAAGCTTGAGATATGTTGGGTTAAACAAGTTAAACAACAGGCTAACAAGTATCATAAGTATCTAAAGGGCTGTGTATAGACTGAACCTTTCCCCATAACTACACAGAATACTTTTATTGCAGAGTATTTTATAGAATGACTGACCTTTGGTATACACTTCAGGAAATGCCATTGACTGGGAAACACAGATTTGCTGGAAAATTAGGTGCAATAATCTTTGGTATCATTGATAACACGGTATTTCTAAAATATCCTCTGACTGCCTAGCATCACGCAGCAGGATGTGGAAGACTCCTGAGTCCTCGGTCACTCATCTCCGAAGGATAAGCAATATGCACACCTGAACGTTTATCCCATGGTGCAGGGCCAGGCCAGTGGCCAGAAGGCAGCTACATAATGTTTTTTAAACTATGTGTGGAGGAGTCACAGAGATTCCCCAAAGATGCCACAGGGCACTACTTAGGGAGGGATGGTTAGGGAGAATGTCAACCAGGAAGGGTTAAGCTCTCTAGCCATGAATCAGCAAATAAGAACCACTTGGAGACAAGATTCTGTTGTTATAGGATAATAATATGTGCCAAAATTATTTTTCTCATTTCTTTTTTTTTAAACTATCCTTTTTTGGGAGGGTCTGTAAGCATTTTTTATTTATTTTGCTTTTCTGAATTTTTTTCTTTGTTGATTATTTCTTTTAAATACAGCAGCTCTAAAGATTTGAAATATTACAGATAACTTTCACATCTGTGTGTTTCCTCTTTCCAGTCAATTCTACATCTTCCCTTCCAAAAGTCACTGCAGACATAATTTTAATGTGAATTCAAGCAAGGCTTCCACGCTTTTGCTCATGATCTGTTTCCCCCTTTTGATGAACGTTGGATTAGTTCCTGTTTTTCACTCCAGCAGGATAATCAATAAGTGCCAAAATTCTAAATATGTACATTTCTACTCAATAAGTAAAAGGAATTGTTGCTATGTTCATCTGTACATGTTTCCACTGCTGTGGTGAAGGTATCTTCGTATGTTTTGAGGAGGCAGAAACAATCACACAAGACAAGAACTGAGCAGCAGAAAGACATGGGAAGAGTCACAAAAGAAGTGAGAGAAAGCTCTGTAATAAACACCTGAGGGTGGGGGAATGGACAAGACAGGAGGAGAGTGAGTGAAGGAGAAAAATGCCAGAGCAACCAGTAGTCAGGGAACTTCAGGAGATTTTCAAGAGTGAGTCTCTAGCATGGTGAAGGGCAGAAAAACCCTGGGAAGGAGAGAAACAGAGAAACAATAAGTGTTGCTTGGATTATGAAATAATATTGGTCAAGTGTCCTGGGTAAAAAAAAGAAAAAATGAACCTTTTTTAAAATTACTTTTTAGTACTATACTTTTTTAAAAAATGTGGTTCTATACAAATATTAGATTATGTGAGTTCAGAACTCAGGCTTATACAGATAAATGTACGATTTGTATTAGGCTTTTTGAAATATTGCAAATAATGAGGGTCCCATCTTTACTTCCAAGCATTCTGAGATGTTCAAGGTGCCAGGTTGGAAATGTATTGCTTAGATGTTGATAAAATCATGAAGGACTTTTAAAAGTCTCATTTAGGAAGTCCAATGAGATTAACAGCTTTTATTTTTTTACTGAACTTGATAAATAACCTGAATGTGTTTGCTTTTTTTTTTTCCACTTAGACTCTCCTGTCACCAAGCCTTGTAACTCTTTTGCTTCTAGTTGCTATAGAAATGGTGCAATGAAACTTGACTGATTTGTGCAGAATTCATTTCTTTCTGACACCACTGTCTTTAAAAGCTACACTCAGATTGTTTGTGAGAACTGGGTCACTGTACTGTATGGTAATTAGAAATGCTACTATTTTAATTGAAGGCTATGAATAAGACTGCTGAGTTTATCTTGGTTAGGTTTGATGGGTCCTTTGAGATTATTTTTCAACCTGGGTGTCTAATATAATCCTCAGATTTCTTTCTTCTTTTTCTTTTTCCGTGTGTATATGTGTGTATGATGTCCCATTTGCACTTTTTCCTGATAATTCCTACTTTGCCTGCTTATAGTTGACTTAAACCAAAGAGTAAACCCTTGATTTCCATTCATGTGAATTTCTCTAACCATTGCTCTTGCTGCTAACAACCACTTCATTGTAGGCTGTCTTATGAGATATGAATTAATGGAGAAAGAATCCCCTGCCTTCCAGAATCATCTCCTATCCTGGATTTATGGCTCTTAGGAGGCCCAGGGCACAATTTGAAGGCAATATTCTCTACATTCTATGACAAGAATGAACTCGCAAGAACCCAGAATGCTCTTTTCTTGCCATGATCTGGTGAGGGAGTCAGACTGCCTTCCTCTCTCTTCTGACCTCAAACAGAATTCTGGCCATCCCCTGTAATTAGAAGTGTTCAAGAGGAGTCTTGGGTGACTCAGGGGCGGGCAGTCCCAGGTCTCATTACCAGATGAAATGATGATGCCTTTTTAAGGAGACTAAGACATTCTGCCTCCAATTTTCTTTCTGCTCCTTCCAGACTTGTCTCTCTCTGCCTAAGCCACTGAATCACCTTAATATGTGAAACTATGAGGCCAGCTCTGCCCAAAGTACTGTTTGCTATAGAAAAGAATATGTCTTAGTTTCAGCTGCACATTTTTCTCTCTGGTTGCGTTTTTGCATAGAGCAGTCTCTGGAGACACACACTTGACAGCTTCATGTAACAGGTTATCGATTTGAGGGGGATTTATTTTGAACTAATCCTACAACCCTTGGTTTTTTCCCAAAGCTGATAAAGTTGAGATCATAGTAATTACAGAGGGAATTCCCTGGTGGTCTAGAGGTTAAAACCCTGTACTACCAGTGCAGGGGACCCAGGTTTGTTTGATCCTGGGTTGGGGAACCAGATCCCACATGTTGCAAAAAAGATTCTGAATGTTGCAACAAAGATTGAAGATCCTGTGTGCTGCAACTAAGACCTGACATAGCCAAATAGATAAAAACTTTTTAAGTTATAAAAAAATTATGGAGCCAAGGAGGGGCACAAGACATTTTATTTTGGGGAGGCATTCTCCTGGGCTCCTGCTCTTGTTCTCCTCAACCAGAAGGCTTAGAGGCAGCAATTAAGAGTCATACTGTTTGCTCATTTCTGTTACTGCCCAACTTAGCACTACCCATATTACTTGGCCTGAACAGAAAAACAGTCCCTGCCTCATTTTTCTTCAGTTCTCCTGTTATTTGCTTATAAATGGCTCATTTAGCTGTTCTTCATTTGCAGGAGAGCTTTCTGGGGCCTCATCAAAGCCCTCTTCTCTTACTTGAAGTCTCCCTGCAGGTTTCTTTCTTGATTGCTTTTAAAAATTCTTTGCTTTTAGAGGCTCTGAACCTGCCACCTTTCTTTCCTAAAACAATCTCAAAGCCATTTCCATATCCAAATTGTTGTGATCTCAAGAAATTGTATTTAGAACCCTGAACAAGTTGGAGGAGGTTTAGAGACATAATTCTTTGTTGTATTTATGCATTTGTTTAAAATGAAACTCCACAAAGTACAAAAGAGTTCAGAGAACTTGCTGAGAACTGTCCAAACTCCTCATCCAAAGCACTGGACTGGAAAACAAAGAGTGAAGTGTTTACACATACATCCACACATGCATATAACAAATACACTCTCATAGACACATAGACACATGTACACACTTACATAAACACACAAGTCTGGTATCTAAAAAAATCCTTGGAAACACCCACCAGCAAGCTGATGCTAATTTTCAAATTAACTTTTCTATTCTTTCACTCAAGAAAATATTCACAAATATTAGACTTGGCCAACCAACCTATATTTTCATTGTTTTCGTTTTTAAGAAATTTCAGTAACACAAAGCTGGCAGGGGCAGGGGGGAGACTGGCTTTTCTACCATATTCATGAAACCCAGACAACATAAATCAGTGAAAAATGGCTTCTTCTTAAAAAACTGAACCATAATTTACTTACAATAGTTTATTGGGTTCTGCTGTGCAAATGGGTGGTGTACATTGATAACCATAATAAATCTTATTAATACTATCTGTTCCAAAGTTAACTACAGCATAATTGGTCATATTCCTTATGCTATACATTGCATCCCCATGATTTATTTATTTTACACCTGTAACGTCGTACCTCTTGATCCCCTTCACTTGTTTTGCCCATCCTCCCACTTCTGTCCCCTCTAATAACCACCAAACTGTTCCCTATATTGTAAGTCTGTTTCAGTTTTTAGATTCCATGTATAAGTGAGATCATACCTCATTTGTCTTTTGCTGTCTGACCTATTTCATGTAGTGAAAACTCATGTTATTGCAAATGGCAAGATTTCATTCTTTTTTTAAAGGTAATGTTTCCATATCTTGACTATTACAAATAATGCTGTAATGACCAGAGGGGCACATATATCTTTTCAAACTAGTTTTCATTTTCTTCAGCTAAGTACCCAGGTCAGTTCAGTTCATTCACTCAGTTGTGTCCAACTCTTCGCGACCCCATGGACTGCAGCACGCCAGGCTTTTCTGTCCATCACCAACTCCCAGAGCTTGCTCAAACTCGTGTCCATTGAGTCAGTGATGCCATCCATCCATCTCATCCTCTGTAGTCCCCTTCTCCTCCCACCTTCAATCTTTCCCATCATCAAGGTCTTTTCCAATGAGTTGGCTTTTCACATCAGGTGGCCAAAGTACTGGAGTTTCAGCTTCAGCATCAGTCCTTCCAATGAATATTCAAGACTGATTTCCTTTAGGATGCACTGCTTGGATCTCCTTGCTCTCCAAGGGACTCTCAAGAGTCTTCTCCAACAGTTCAAAAGTATCAATTCTTCGGTGCTCAGCTTTCTCTATAGTCCAACTCTCACATCCATGCACGACCACAGGAAAAACCCTAGTTTTGACCAGATGGACCTTTGTCGGCAAAATAATGTCTCTGCTTTTGAATATGCTGTCTAGTTTAGTCATAACTTTCCTTCCAAGGAGTAAGCGTCTTTTAATTTCATGGCTGCAATCACCATCTGCAGTGATTTTGGAGCCCCAAAAAGTAAAGTCTGACACTGTTTCCACTGTTTCCCCATCTATTTCCCATGAAGTGATGGGACCAGATGCCATGATCTTTGTTTTCTGAATGTTGAGCTTTAAGCCAACTTTTTCACTCTCCTCTTTCACTTTCATCAAGAGGCTTTTTAGTTCCTCTTCACTTTCTGCCATAAGGGTGGTGTCATCTGCATATCTGAGGTTATTGATATTTCTCCCAGCAATCTTGATTCCAGCTTGTGCTTCATCCAGTCCAGCATTTCTCATGATGTACTCTGCATATAAGTTAAATAAGCAGGGTGACAATATATAGCCTTGACATACCCCTTTCCCGATTTGGAACCAGTCTGTTGTTCCATGTCCAGTTCTAACTGTACCCAGATGCTGAGAAAGATTGAAGGCAGGAGGAGAAGGGAACGACAGAGAATGAGATGGTTGGATGGCATTACCAGCTCGATGGACATGAGTTTGAGCAAGCTGTGGGATTTGGTAATGGACTGGGAATCCTGGCATGCTGCAGTCCATGGGGTTGCAAAGAATCGGATACAGCTGAGCGACTGAACTGAAGTACCCAGAAGTAGAATTGCTGGATTGTATGGTAGTTCTACAGCATTTTTAATCTTTTACAGAAGCCTCCCATGCAGTTTTCCATAGTGGCTGCATCAATTTACATCCCACCAACAGTGTACAAGGGTTCTATTCTTCACATCCTCACCTACATATTTTCATGTGTCTGTTGGCTATCTATTTGACTACTTTAGAGAAATACTTATTCAAGTCCTCTGCCCACTTTTCAGATTGCTTTTTGGATATTTAGTTGCATGAGTTCTTTCTATATTTTTGATATTTAGCCCTTATTGGACATATCATTTGCAAATATCTTCTACCATTCAATAGGTTGCTTTTAAAAGTTATGCTGATGTAGTCCTTCACTGTGCAGAAGCCTTTTAGTTTGATGTAGTTCCATTTGTTTATTTTTTGCTCTTGCCTGAGGAGATAGATCCAAATAAATATTGCTGAGACTAATGAAAAGAGTTTACTGCCTGTGTTCTCTTCTAGGACTTTTACAGTGTCAGGCCTTCCATTTAAGTCTTTAATCCATTTTGAGTTTATTTTTGTATATAGTGTAATAAATTGTTTGTCTAATTGTTTTCCCATAGCTATGCCCTTTCCTCAACACCATTTGTTTAAAAAAGTCTTTTTCCAAGATATACCACGCGAATAGAGACCAAAAGAAAGCAGGAGTGGCAATACTCATATCCGATAAAATAGACTTTAAAACAAAGGCTGTGAAAAGAGACAAAGAAGGCCACTACATAGTGATCAAAGGATCAATCCAAGAAGAAGATATAACAATTATAAATATATATGCACCCAATATAGGAGCACCACAATATGTAAGACAAATGCTAACAAGTATGAAAGGGGAAATCAACAATAACACAATAATAGTGGGAGACTTTAATACCCCACTCACACCTATGGACAGATCAACTAAACAGAAAATTAACAAAGAAACGCAAACTTTAAATGATACATTAGATCAGTTAGACCTAATTGATATCTATAGGACATTTCACCCCAAAACAACGAATTTCACCTTTTTTTCAAGTGCTCATGGAACCTTCTCCAGGATAGATCACATCCTGGGCCATAAATCTAAACTTGATAAATTCAAAAAAATCGAAACCATTCCAAGCATCTTTTCTGACCACAATGCATTAAGATTAGATCTCAATTACAGGAGAAAAACTATTAAAAATTCCAACATATGGAGGTTGAACAACACACTTCTGAATAACCAACAAATCACAGAAGAAATAAAAAAAGAAATCAAAATATGCATAGAAACGAATGAAAATGAAAACACAACAACCCAAAACCTGTGGGACACTATAAAAGCAGTGCTAAGAGGAAAGTTCATAGCAATACAGGCATACCTCAAGAAACAAGAAAAAAGTCAAATAAATAACCTAACTCTACAACTAAAGCAACTAGAAAAGGAAGAGTTGGAGAACCCCAGAGTTAGTAGAAGGAAAGAAATCTTAAAAATTAGGGCAGAAATAAATGCAAAAGAAACAAAAGAGACCATAGCAAAAATCCACAAAGCCAAAAGCTAGTTCTTTGAAAGGATAAATAAAATTGACAAACCATTAGCCAGACTCATCAAGAAGCAAAGAGAGAAAAATCAAATCAATAAAATTAGAAATGAAAATGGAGAGATCACAACAGACAACACAGAAATACAAAGGATCATAAGAGACTACTATCAGCAGTTGTATGCCAATAAAATGGACAATGTGGAAGAAATGGACAAATTCTTAGAAAAGTACAATTTTCCAAAACTGAACCAGGAAGAAATAGAAAATCTTAACAGACCCATCACAAGCACGGAAATTGATACTGTAATCAGAAATCTTCCAGCAAACAAAAGCCCAGGTCCAGATGGCTTCACAGCTGAATTCTACCAAAAATTTCGAGAAGAGCTAACACCTATCCTACTCAAACTCTTCCAGAAAATTGCAGAGGAAGGTAAACTTCCAAACTCATTCTATGAGGCCACCATCACCCTAATACCAAAACCTGACAAAGATGTCACAAAAAAAGAAAACTACAGGCCAATATCTCTGATGAACATAGATGCAGAAATCCTCAACAAAATTCTAGCAATCAGAATCCAACAACACATTAAAAAGATCATACACCATGACCAAGTGGGCTTTATCCCAGGAATGCAAGGATTCTTCAATATCCGCAAATCAATCAATGTAATTCACCACATTAACAAATGGAAAAATAAAAACCATATGATTATCTCAATAGATGCAGAGAAGGCCTTTGACAAAATTCAACATCCATTTATGATAAAAACTCTCCAGAAAGCAGGAATAGAAGGAACATACCTCAACATAATAAAAGCTATCTATGACAAACCCACAGCAAACATTATCCTCAATGGTGAAAAATTGAAAGCATTTCCCCTAAAGTCAGGAACAAGACAAGGGTGTCCACTTTCACCGCTACTATTCAACATAGTTCTGGAAGTTTTGGCCACAGCAGTCAGAGCAGAAAAAGAAATAAAAGGAATCCAAATTGGAAAAGAAGAAGTAAAACTCTCACTGTTTGCAGATGACATGATCCTCTACATGGAAAACCCTAAAGACTCCACCAGAAAATTACTAGAGCTCATCAATGAATATAGTAAAGTTGCAGGATATAAAATCAACACACAGAAATCCCTTGCATTCCTATACACGAATAATGAGAAAGTAGAAAAAGAAATTAAGGAAACAATTCCATTCACCATTGCAACAAAAAGAATAAAATACTTAGGAATATATCTACCTAAAGAAACTAAAGACCTATATATAGAAAACTATAAAACACTGATGAAAGAAATCAAAGAGGACACTAATAGATGGAGAAATATACCATGTTCATGGATTGGAAGAATCAATATAGTGAAAATGAGTATACTACCCAAAGCAATTTACAAATTCAATGCAATCCCTATCAAGCTACCAGCCACATTTTTCACAGAACTAGAACAAATAATTTCAAGATTTGTATGGAAATACAAAAAACCTCGAATAGCCAAAGCAATCTTGAGAAAGAAGAATGGAACTGGAGGAATCAACTTGCCTGACTTCAGGCTCTACTACAAAGCCACAGTCATCAAGACAGTATGGTACTGGCACAAAGACAGACATATAGATCAATGGAACAAAATAGAAAGCCCAGAGATAAATCCACACACATATGGACACCTTATCTTTGACAAAGGAGGCAAGAATATACAATGGAGTAAAGACAATCTCTTTAACAAGTGGTGCTGGGAAAACTGGTCAACCACTTGTAAAAGAATGAAACTAGATCACTTTCTAACACCGTACACAAAAATAAACTCAAAATGGATTAAAGATCTAAATGTAAGATCAGAAACTATAAAACTCCTAGAGGAGAACATAGGCAAAACACTCTCAGACATAAATCACAGCAGGATCCTCTATGATCCACCTCCCAGAATTCTGGAAATAAAAGCAAAAATAAACAAATGGGATCTAATTAAAATTAAAAGCTTCTGCACAACAAAGGAAAATATAAGCAAGGTGAAAAGACAGCCTTCTGAATGGGAGGAAATAATAGCAAATGAAGCAACTGACAAACAACTAATCTCAAAAATATACAAGCAACTTATGCAGCTCAACTCCAGAAAAATAAACGACCCAATCAAAAAATGGGCCAAAGAACTAAATAGACATTTCTCCAAAGAAGACATACGGATGGCTAACAAACACATGAAAAGATGCTCAACATCACTCATTATTAGAGAAATGCAAATCAAAACCACAATGAGGTACCACTTCACACCAGTCAGAATGGCTGCAATCCAAAAATCTACAAGCAATAAATGCTGGAGAGGGTGTGGAGAAAAGGGAACCCTCCTACACTGTTGGTGGGAATGCAAACTAGTACAGCCACTATGGAGAACAGTGTGGAGATTCCTTAAAAAATTGCAAATAGAACTCCCTTATGACCCAGCAATCCCACTGCTGGGCATACACACCGAGGAAACCAGAATTGAAAGAGACACATGTACCCCAATGTTCATCGCAGCACTGTTTATAATAGCCAGGACATGGAAACAACCTAGATGTCCATCAGCAGATGAATGGATAAGAAAGCTGTGGTACATATACACAATGGAGTATTACTCAGCTGTTAAAAAGAATTCATTTGAATCAGTTCTGATGAGATGGATGAAACTGGAGCCGATTATACAGAGTGAAGTAAGCCAGAAAGAAAAACACCAATACAGTATACTAACACATATATATGGAATTTAGGAAGATGGCAATGACGACCCTGTATGCAAGACAGGGAAAGAGACACAGATGTGTATAACGGACTTTTGGACTCAGAGGGAGAGGGAGAGGGTGGGATGATTTGGGAGAATGGTATTCTAACATGTATACTATCATGTGAATTGAATCGCCAGTCTATGTCTGACACAGGATGCAGCATGCTTGGGGCTGGTGCATGGGGATGACCCAGAAAGATGTTATGGGGAGGGAGGTGGGAGGGGGGTTCATGTTTGGGAATGCATGTAAGAATTAAAGATTTTAAAATTTAAAAAATAAAAAACTAAAAAAAAAAAAAAAAAAGTCTTTTTCCCATTGTGTGTTCTTGTCTCCTTTGCCATAGATTAAGTGACCGTAAGTTCATTGGTTTATTTCTGGGCTGTATTCTGTTCCACTGATCTATTTGTCCATTTTTGTGCCAGCACCAACCTGTTTTGATTACTGCAGCTCTATAGTACAGTTTGAAATCAGGAATTTGAGATTCTTCCAACTATGTTCTTCTTTCTCAAAATTACTTTGACTATTCAGGGTCCTTTGTGTTTCCACACAAATTTTAGGATTATTTGTTCTCATTCTACAAAAAATGCCATGAGAATTTTGATAGGCATTGCACTGAATCTATAGATTGCTTTAGGTAGTATGCACAGATTAACAATTTTTCCAACCTGTTGAAGAATTATACTGATTATTATAATATATAATAGAAAGCATAGTATACTTTCCATTTAATTGTGTCATCTGAAATTTTGTTCACTGATGTCTTATCCTTTTCGAGGCAATTGTAAACAAGGTTGTTTTCTTAATTCTCTTTCTGATAGTTTGTTATTAATGTATGCAAACTGTCTAATTGGTTTTGCAAAAGAAACCAACATTGTCTGTAAAGTAGATTACTGAAGTATTTGCCCCATATCCAAGTTCAGGTTAAACGTCATTAAGAGAGATAAGCAGAAGGGAAGGAGGACAGAATCAAGGATCATTTATTTCACAATCTTAACTCTTCTTTCTCCAAGACCCTTTCCCATAAAATGATTTCTATTCACTTACATTTTCTTCACTGTAGCTGATAGAGCTAATAGATGTCATGTGTTTACCAGTTTCATAGTTTTGGCTAAAGGCATCCAGTGCATCAGCAAACTTATAACTGACTGAGGGGAGAAAAAGAGATGTTTCAGATACTCGGCAAATCAAGGGTTTCCTTTTTATTCTAAGATGAATCACACTCCTCAAATTAGAATATTTAAGAAACACTGCTTTTTAAATAATCTCAAATTTAATAAATATTGACTTCAAGATACCATCTCCTGCACTGGCAAGAAACTCAAGCTCAAAAGATAAAGTCTTGGTACTGCCCTGACGGTCCAGTGGCTAAGACCCCACTCTCCCAATGCAGGGAGCCCGGGTTCTATCCCAAGTCAGGGAAGTAGTTCCCATATGCCAAAACCAAGAGTTCACATCCCACATCTAAAGATCCCACATGTCACAAACAAGACCCAGCACTGCCAAATAAATAAATACACATAAAAATTTAAAAGAGGCCTCTCCTCTTCCCCTTTTCCTTCTGACTCTGCTTCCAACAGTTGCCCCATTACAGTGTCATGCTAGGAAAGTGGAACCACTAGTTTTCTGTCCCACAGTGCAGCCCACAGCAGCCTCTTGAAGGCCACCTGCTTACCATTTACAGGATGCTCTGCCAAGGCAAGAAGGGCACCTTAAATCATGGAGCTGTCCCTCTACAGATTTTCCACTCCTTTCTGGCATTTTCACTGTTCTGGTTACTGTTACTGCATTAAAAACTGCCCCAGAAGAGTGACTTAAAGCAATGATACTCACTTATCTTTCTCTAGAGAGTAACTGGGCTCAGCCAGATGGCTCTTGGAGAGTCTTTCATGAAGTTGCATCAGATGGTGACTGGGATCTGGATTGTGACTCTTCAAAAAACTCAGAGCCAGAACAGCTGGAGTTTCTCAGGCATCTCTACTTCTCACTGTGGTCTCTCTATACAATCTTTCCCCTCCTTACAGTAGTCAGACTTCATACACGGTTTGTGAAAGCTCCCATAGGAGATAATCCAAGAGAAACTAGCAGAGGTGGCCTGGTTTCTTGCCTTAGAAATCACCCAGGTTCACCTCCATCACATTCTACTCCCGGAGGCAGTCACAAATGTCAGCCCAGTTTTGAGTGAAAGTGAAGAGTGTCAAAGGATTTACACTTTTAAAAGGGTTTGTTTTAAAACCACCAGACCCAGAGAACACAATATGGGCCCTATTTCTCTGAGGTCCCACTGTCATCTCAACACCAACTCCAGTTTAAAGAAATCTCACCTTTCTCCTTTTTCTTCTAAAGTGGTTTTTTTCTTCCATTGCCATCTGGGACACCTATCATCATTTCTACAATGGTCTCAGGCCAAGGATGGCAGATAAATAAGGAGTCCAAAGATTTATAAGTATAGGCACCAGTATAAAGACTAGAATAAAGAAATAATGCTTCACCTACACTGTTCATGGTGAGTGTGGTCAATGATTAAAGATGCTGACTCTGAGATTAGCGTAGGCATAAACCATGGCTCCACTTCCTACCAGTTATAGGCTGTGAGGCATGTAACTTAAGCCCTCTGCTCCAGGTTTCTCCTCTGTGAGGTATAGATAATAACAGGACTGCTCCATCAGGTGGGGCATTAATATTTCCAACACATAAAGTGCTTAGACCATTGCTGTGATTAATAAATCTTGACTAATATTTTAAAAAAGAAATAATGCTTCAAGGGTTTCCTTTTTATATTAATATGTAAAATTAATATGTCCTTTTACAGTCTAAAAAAAAAAAAAGATAAGTGGCAACTAACATTGGACTTCATTTCTGAAGACCACAGAGAGTGCTAGGGACTGGGGGAAACCGTCCTAAAAGGGGTAGCTGCCATTCTGCTTTAAGCAGTTGTTGCCATGAAGGACACCAGGTTTTCTAGAAAAGTCAGAAATGTCAAATTTTATGTGCAACATCCTGACCATTAAATGCGTGTGTCTGTATGTGTCCGACTCTTTGGAACTCCCCTGACTGTAGCCCGCCAGGCTCCTCTGTCAGGGATTTTCCCGGCAAGAATATGGGAGTGGGTTGCCATTACCTTCTCCAGTGGCATCTTTCCAACCCAGGGATTGAACCTGCATCTTGGCATCTCGTGCATTGGCAGGCAGATGCTTTACCACTGCACAACCTGGGAAGTACTGATTGTTAAATGCTAACTACTTATTCAAATGCCTTCAAATGCACATTTGGGCCAAATGAAATATGTCACTGGTCATATTCAGGCTTCTATATGTCTGTCTTGGATTTCAATATAGGTAGGAAGAAGAGTTGATTTGAGGCTGCTTCCGACTTCTGCTCCTTCAAAATCCCTAAGTCAAGGAAATGTGAAAGAATCTATCTATGCATGAGTAATGAGAAATGAGAATCTACAGGGAGAAAAATACAAATTGATATTTCAGTAAAGTAACTTACCACATGGTGTGTATATCAGAAGTCAACAACCTGTGGTCCACTGGCTGTAATGTGACCTGCTGTCTGGCCTTTGTGAATAAAGTTTTATCAGAACACAGTCACACTTACATTGTTAATGCATTGTCTGTGGCTTCTCTCATGCTACAATGTAGGAACTGAGTAGTTACAACAGACTGCCTGGCCACAAAGACTAAAATACTTATTATCTGGCCCCTTTACAGAAAACCTTTGCTGACTCCTACACTAAAGCTAAGAATTACAGTAATTTTTTTTTTTAAGAATTGCTATAATTTAAAACTAAAGGCTCTTAAATTTATTTGCTAACTTTGGGGCCACAGAGTTGACATTTGCATCTTAAGGTAAAGGCTGTGGTTTCTCTGAATTTTCTAGTAGCAGTTAAATTGTCCTGTTGAGCTTGGTCTGTAATTAGCAGGTATAATAAACCCTAAGTGCTTTCCTTACGACATGATAGTTAAAGCCTGTAACTCAGCAGTTTTATTCTAGTCAAGAGGAAGACTAAAAAACACTGCAGGCTATGCTTCCCATCCTATTTCAAGGCACCTTTATTTAAAATTCAATGACAGTGTGTCCCTTTAGAGCATGACTCTGCCTTGTCAAGAGCACAAAGCTTAGAATAAGGATATAATTCCTAAGTCTTCAGCTGTATTTGAAGAGACTCTTGAATATTTTTCCAAGAAGAAGCCAGTTGATATTTTTAAGAAAAAAATATTAAATTCCTTTCTTATACTTTTTTTTTAATTTTTACAAAAACAGAAAGCCTACCAGTACTTGATATGATAGAAAAAGTTACTGATGAAAGGGTGCTGGCTTTCTCTCAAAGTGTACAATTCAGAAAAAAATTAATGAACTGGTGAGGTCTACAAACACCCCAAATTTTTGTCCAAAAACATCATCATTGCTATTGCTTGTACTTGGACCTTGTGCTTCATGAACTGTATAATCAAATGAAATAAAATGACTCTAACATTATCTGTTCAAGTCCAAGATCGCATAATACACTTCTTATTCCTCCCAATATGGTCAGCTAGAAATTGTGCACATTAGATAGAAAGTAAACATAATTAAATACTGAAAGGTGGAGAGAGGTGGACCAGCCAGGAACCTTGGGACCCAAGGAATGACATAGTGGTGTCAATGGAGACCCAGTGGGAAACCAAGATCTACCTGGCACTAATATGCAAGACCCCTCCACACTTCACCTGCTGGTCTGGTGTCAAAGGAGGCCTGTTAGAAGATTTAAGCCACATCCAGAATTCATATCAAAATACTTAAGATGTCCAGGGTACAACTGAAACTCAACATACCAAGAACCAGGAAAAGCTAAACTTACACAAGAAAAGATATCCAACAGATGCCAACACCAACACAATTATTGTGTCGATGTAAAATTGGAAAGCTTATCCAACAAGAATTTTAAAGTAATCATCTATAAACAATTACAGTCAGACTTGAAACTAATTTAAAAATAGATTCAGCAAAAAAAAGAAAATATTGAAAAATCAAATAAACACTTTAGAACTATACAAAAGCCAAAATAGAAAACTTAATGGATGAGCTCAATGGTAGAATAGAGAAAACAGAAGACAAAAACCAGTGACCTGGAAGACAGAACAACAGAAATCACCCAATATGGTGAATAGAAAGAATACAGGCTGAATAAACAGTTCTGAAGGACCCATGGAACCACAGCCAAAGATCTGGTATTTCTGTCACTGGAATTTCAGGATAGGAGAAATAGGATAGATCTATAAAATTATTCCCAAATTTGCCAAAAGACATATACACATAGGTCCAAGAAGCATAGTGATCCTGTAACAGACTGCTGCTGCTGCTAAGTCGCTTCAGTCATGTCCGACTCTGTGCGACCCCATAGACGGCAGCCCACCAGGCTCCCCCGTCCCTGGGATTCTCCAGGCAAGAACACTGGAGTGGGTTGCCATTTCCTTCTCCAGTGCATGAAAGGGAAAAGTGAAAGTTAAGTCACTCAGTCATGTCCAACTCTTAGCGACCCCATGGACTGCAGCCTACCAGGCTCCTCCATCCATTGGACTTTCCAGCCAAGAATACTGGAGTGAGTTGCCATTGCCTTCCCTGCTCAAACAGAATAAACCCCAAGAAATCCATACCAAGATGCATTAAAATCAACCTCAGAAAAACAAAGAAAAAAATACTGAGATTAGCAACAGGGGAAAGACAATTCACCTATAAGATTAAGACAATTCAAATATTGTGGATTTCCCATCAGAAACCATGGAGGCCAGAAGTAAGCAACACGTTTTTCCTGTGCTGATGAAAAGAACTGTCAACTTTAAATTCTATATTCAGTAAAATTACCTTTCTAGAATAAAGGGGAAATAAAGACATTTTCAGGGCTTCCCTGGTGGATCAGGCAGTAAAGTATCTATCTGCAATGCAGGAGACCTGGGTTCACTCCCTGGGTCAGGAAGATTCCCTGGAGAAGGGAATGGCAACCCACTCCAGTATTCTTGCCTGGAGAATCCCATGGACAGAGGAGCCTGGTGGGCTACAGTCCATGGGGTTGCAGAGTTGGACACGACTGAGCAACTAAGCATGCATGCACACAAAGACATTTTCAGATGAAGGAGAACTAAGAGAATTTGTCACAGGTAGACTTTCTATATAGGGAGGTCTTGAAACAGAAGGGAAATGATTAGAAGAGGAACTCTGGAACTTCAGGAAGGAAGAAAGAACAGAAAGAACATAAATATGAGTAAACACAATACATTCTTCCCTTCTTGGGTTTTCTAAATGACATTGGACAGTTGAAGTCAAAATTTTAACATGTGTGATTTGATTCTTAACATATCTACATACACGTTATAAATATGTAAGGTAATTCTATTATGAACAGAGGAGTGTAAAGGACTTTGAGAGAAGTAAGATTAGTACACTTCATTCAAATGTGTCAGAATCTTGATAGCAGTGGCAGTTACAAAAATTTATACATATGATAAAATGACACAGAACTATTTGATATGATACGCATCAAAAACGGGCTTCCCTGGGAGCTCAGCTGGTAAGGAATCCACGTGTGATGCAGGAGACCCCAGTTCGATTCCTGGGTTGGGAAGATCTCCTGAAGAAGGGATAAGCTACCCACTGCAGTATTCTTGGGCTTCCCTGGTGGCTTAGACAGTAAATAATTCACCTGAGATGTGGGACATCTGGGTTCAATCCCTCAGTTGGGAAGATCCCCTGGAGGAGGGCATGACAACTCATTCCAGTATTCTTGCCTGGAGAATCCCCATGGACAGAGGAACCTGGTGGGCTACAGTCCATGGGGCCTCAAAGAGTCAGACATAACTGAGCGACTAAGCACAGCACAGTAGCACATACCAAAAACACAAGAAATAACAAGAGCTGGCAAGAATGTGGAGAAAAGGGAACATTTGTACACTGGTGGGAAAATAAATTGGTACAGCCACTATGGAAAACAATATAGAGATTCCTCAAAAGTCAAAAATAGAACAAAAATAGAAATACCATAAGATCCAGTAAACCCACTTCTGGAAATGAAATCACTGTCTCAAAGAGGTATCTACCCTGCAGCATTACTGACAATAGCATGATATAGAAACACCTAAAGTTTGTCAATGAATTAATGAAGAAAAGGTAGTATACACACACACATGCACACACACAAAATATGGAATACTACTAAGTCACAATAAAGAAGGAAATCTTACCATCTTTAGCAACATGGATGAACCCTGAAGGCACCATGTTAAGCAAGATATGGCACAGAATGTCAAATACCATGTGATATCACTCACATGTAGAATCCAGAAGACGTTGTTGAAACAGAGTATACCGGTGGCTGCCAAGGGATGGAGGTTGGGAGAAATGGGAAGATGTTAGTCAAAGGGTGGAAACGTCCAGTTACAAGTGAGTTCTGGAGATCTAATGCATGGTGGCTCTAGTTAACAATACTGTATTGTACTTGGAAGCTGCTAAAAGAGATCTTGAATGTTCTCATCTCACAAACACGCAAACACAAGGTAACTAAGTGAGGTGACTGATGTGTTAACGAACCTTATTGCGATAAGCATTTCACATCATATTCTTATCATATATACATATATCATATTCACATTATATACATACATCAAAGCATAACCTGGAACAACCGAAATTCACATAATGTTATATAGCCATTGTTTCTGCTAAACTGAGGGCGGGGGGAAGAACTACACACACACGTTGTACCAATATCAACTTTGAGTTCCTTCTTTTGCTATTGCACTATAGTGACATAAGTTGTAATCATTGGAGGAAACTGAGTTGAGGCTATGTGGGACCTCTCTGTATTATCTTTGTAAGCTTCTGTATTATCTTTTGCAAGAACTGTGGCCATTGCTTTCTAACTGATCTCCCGATTCCAATCCATCCTTCTTCGAACTTTCTAAAGATTACTTCTGTTTCTCTCTCTTAAATATCGCCCACATGAAGTGCCATCTCCTACATCTCCCTGGTCATTCTTGTAAGAACTCAAGTCACATATTTTGTGCAGTATCAAGCACAGTTAACTGGCATTTAGCAAATTAGTAAGTCACAGTGTTGTCTTCCTATTATAATCAAAATAATAACTTAGCTAAAAGTCTTCTCCACCACATCAGCTGCTGGAGGGTAAAAATCTTATCTTACACATGTTTATCACTAAAGTGACAATACTTATGGTGCACAACACAGAAGCAGCACAGGAATGTTTGTTGAATGAACACATGATCAATTATTTTATTAGATGTGCCATGGAAAGGGAGGAAAATTACAGACTCTTGTTTTGCTGAGTTTGATGGCCAGCTACCTTATAACCAAACTTTAAAGATTTAAGAATGCTCTCAAAATGTACATGCTGGATACAGAATGTTAACATCAGTGTGGCCATAAGTGGAAATAAGAATGAGGCTTGGAAAAACTTTGTTATTGTTTTTTAAAAATAAGTTTTTTAACTTTTACAGTTTTTCTTTAAACTTTTATTTCATATTGGACTATAGTTGTGATTCTATTGTTGTACAAAGTGATTCTATTACACATGTATATATGTCTATTCTTTTTCAAATTATTTTCCCATTTAGGTTATTTACAGAATATTGAACAGAGTTCCCTGTGCTATACAGTAGGCCCTTATTGGAAATATACTGATGTGTGAATATGTCAATCTCAAACTCCCAATTTATCCCTCCCTTTCACCTTTCCCCTTTGGTAACCGCGAGTTTATTTTCTATGCCTGTGAGTCTGTTTCTATTTTGCAAATAAGTTCATTTGTATAATTTTTTTACATTCTGTATATAAGCAATATCATGTGATATTTGTCTTTCTCAACCTGACTTCATTTAGTAATGACTCTATATAGGTACACAGTTTTTGTCTGAGATGATTAAATTGCCCTGGAAATAGTGATCATGGTTGTACAGCCCTGCAGATGTAAACACTGCAATGGAATGCACACACCATCGAACTGTATGCTGAAAATAGTTAAAATAATCAGTTTTATGTGATGTACATTTTACCACAATAAAAAGTGACTCTAGAAAGACTCTGTTTTCCTAGGATTATCAGATTCAATCTTCTAGAAACTATGAAATTGATCTAGGGCCAGGACAAGGAATGCAGCAGGACTGCTTAACGTGGAAATTGATTCAGTTTCTCTGTACATTTTATTCCCTCAGCATTTAGCATGTTAAGTGAATTTATTTTTTAGATGAAACGCCAGAAAGTAAACATTACCATTCACCTCTCTCCCCTCCCCCAAAGATGTTTGGTGCCATCTGGTGATGAGGTAGAAAGATTGGATTTCCAGAGGGATTAGTCCAGGCTGTTTAAAGCAGGAAGTTAATACAGAGGTTTTTAACTTGCAGTGACAAATGGCTCTGGGCTAGGATCAAGTTCTACAAATAGATTAAGCCCTTTTTCTTCCTAGGAATAAAACTGACCTGTCAAGTCCTAAAAATAGACTGCTAATCACCTGGCCTATTTTCCTACTGTTCGTTGAAAAGAAAAAAAAATCTTTTTTGGCCAGACCTCAGTCATTCTTATCCACCTAATTAACAAATTAAGCATACAATTTTAATAGGAGCTTTCTCTGATAAACTGTCTCCTTTAAATGTGTTTCTGATTTCTCATGCCAGAAAGGACAACTACAGAAGGGAATAAATATCTAAGCAAATCGAGTCCCAGAAAACTTGGAGTGCAGCAGGCAACTCAATGTTCTCTCTGAAATCTTGTATGTCTCAATTTTGCCAACAAACAGAAGCTTTTCACTGGGGATCAAATGTGATATTATTTGAACTATCATAATACTGTTGAGTTTGTTAAAGAGAGTCCTTGGCAAATCTAATCAAGCACTTCATTTTTCCAACACTGCCTAGCCTTACACATGTTCTAGTATCAGAGCAGAAAATATCAGCCTCCTTGAGGAACCTGAAGTTTGAGTAGCAGCCAGAATTACAGATTTCTCTATGCCGTTTTAGACAAGAGAAGTTTCCCTATCACTCTTAGCATTTGATTTTGTTCCCTGTAAAGTCAAAGTCTTCACAATTCTCTTGGCAAAATGTCTATGAGAGCTAAGAGACACCAAACAACAATAGTAGATACTATTTATTTACAGACTATAAATAAAGTCCTTTATTTACATCCTCTTTGTCCCAGAATGGATATAAGGTAGCTGTAATAACAGAAGTGCCATTTATTAAGTAGTCACCATTTTTCAGTGGTGAACTGGGCATTTTATGTGGATGTTAAAAGCATGGGGTCTAAAGAGTTGGACACGACTTAGTAACTAAGCAATAACAAAGGTTTAATTGAGATACTATAGATGCTTTAACACAAGGTCTAACAAGTAGAAGGTAGTCAATAAAGATAAGTTTTAAATTAGAAAGTATTCAGTATGCTCAGTTGCTCAATCATGCCCAACTCTTTGTGACCCCATGGACTACAACCCGCCATGCTCCTCTGTCCATGGGATTTCCTAGGCAAGAATACGGGAATGGGTTGCCATTTCTTTTTCCAGAGGATCCTCCTGACCTAGGGCTCAAACCCACATCTCCTGCACTGGCAGGTAGGTTCTTTACCACTTAGCTACCTGGGAAGCATACTCAGTAAAGGTGATCATTAATTTAATCTTCATAAAGTGTTCCTCAACAGGACACAGGCTTAGCAAGATTAACCAATCTGCTCTAAGTAGACAGGAATGGACTTCATAGTCTGCTGCTCACAAAGCCCATGATTCTTTCTTCACTCCTATGATTCTATTTACTCAGTGTAATAGCACTGCTCATAAAAGCCCTGCTATTGAAGATGAAAAACAAACCCTAACATGGACTCATTAGCCCTCCTTTAGCTTTCTATTCCAGAAATTATCTTCTCTCTCTTTGATGAAGCGAAGATTCTGACAGCTGAATCACAAAATTTCCAAGACTGGGATTGGCCTAGCTGAGAGAAAGGAAAGTGGCAGAATTTAGGAAGGGGACCTGGGCCTCAAATGTCTATACCAACTGCCTACACTCAATGAATTCTCAGATCCTGTCAGCCCAAAGGTGGACAGAACAGGGGCACTCCGCATGGCCGCTGGCTCGGATGATGCTCCATCAAGCTGGAGCTCTTAGACGCGCACCAGCAACAGCTGCGAACTACTAGTGCCTCTCAGGGTGTTTCATTACACGATATTATCCAGCAACGGTGACACGGAGACAGATGACTGCCACCATTGAAAGAACACTGCTAAACCCGGAATATTTGCTCATGTCCATTTCCCCATCCTTATCACCTTCTTTAATGGAGCTTACTTTTATGTGAATACTGTGTATATGCCACGTTTCACTTTTTAATTAGCTGGCCTGGGCAAGATTTGCTTCTTTTCCTCCTCTTCCTCTTCTTTTATCATCAGCATCATCACCATCACCATCATCCTCATCTGGTTTTCCCATGCCTCCCTAGGCTCATCATTTCTACTTGAAAGCTACTCTGAATATTCCCTAAATCTTCCTTAAAAGTTAATTTCCCATTCAGTGTGGAAGACTTCAAATCCTCTGCAACTTTTCCTGTTTGGAGTTGGCTCTCCAGTCTTTCTTTCTTTCTTTTTTTTTTTTGATGACACCTGTTGCCTGATACAAATGTATCTTGCCAGCGAGTACATGATTCCCCCCACTTGTCTCATGCTACCTGATTGAAATCTCTCATTTTATTGTTATAGCTTTGGCTGTCACCTTTGCAAATTACAGACCCAGCTTCATGAGACACCGCTGCAGCTGGGAATTCATTTCATGCTGATATTTTTGGTGTGACCACATGTGGCCCTATTTGTTCACGGAAACCTGCAGGAATGGGCATGTGGGCAGTTTAAAATCTCACCAGGCTTTCATCTCTCACGCTGGGCCATCCCTTTGCTGACACAGACCATTATTTTCTCCTCACTCACTCAGCCTCTCTGATTTGCTTTCCACAACCCTACACATTTCTCATCAGCTCGTTGTGAGCTCTGACACATCTCAAGTAAGTTATTTATTTTGACAGTTGTGTGTGTAATACATCTAATGTGGGATGAACCTAAGAGTCAGATAACCGGTTATTTTAGTCCTGGGAAACGACTTCATTATCTTGTGAAATGGACTTTCAACACTCAGTCCTAGCAAGTAATGAATGATATTGTGTAACACGTTTGCGGCAATTACCTTTGGAAATGAAGGCTCCCTCTGGTGCTATTGATAGAATGTGAGGTGAGACCCTTTTTTCTTGTCCCGGGCTTCTTTGCAAGACCAGTGAGCACACGATGTGAGCACAGAACATCTGCAGGGGAGATAAGGACCTGTCCACCCCGCTGCCCAGCAGCCCTATCCTCCCCACCCACTTTGGACTCAGCCTCGTTCTAGACTTGCGAGACTCATCCTGACAATTCCCAGTTAGAGGGAATTTAAGGATCCTAAGAACAGAAGCCCCGTTATTTTTCATTGGTTAGTCTATTTGGTTCCGTTGAGGCCATAAACCCTTATTCATATAACTGGACCATCCACATGTCCATGGTAAGGAGTTCTGTCTTATTTCTGCTACTTGTTCCTTTGAGCAGCATTTAGGTGTCTCCATGCATCCAGTTTCCAAATTCTGGCTCTTTCTTGTGGGTATATTGTTACTTCTTCAGAGGACCCTTGAGGGTCCCTGCCAGTGGGAGATGCTGACACAACCTGGCTTCCTCCTTTAGCTTATGGCCCCTAGACATGGTTAGGCTCTCTGTCCCCAGGTAAGTCCACTCTTCAGCCATCTACTCCTGTGGACACACAGGGTGATGTGAACCCCACCAAGCCGATATGAACACCAGCCATCCTTACTGGCATCACCCTCTCTTCCTGATGCTGGGAAAGATTGAAGGCAAGAGGGAGAAGGGATGAGGTGGTTAGATAGCATCATCGACTAAATGGACCTGAGTCTGAACAAACCCCAGGAGATGGTGAAGGACAGGGAAGCCAGGCATGCTTTAGTCCATGGAGTTGCAAAGAGTTGGACACGACTGAGCAACTTTCACTTTCTTTCACTTTCAGGATGAAGGGTCATTATAGGCTAGTACGTTTTGCAGAGTTATATACTCCAGGTATCGAGTGAAATCTAGGGACTCTCTGGAGAAATGTACATATATCTTTTATTCTGTTTTTAATATCAGGAGTACACAAATGATGTCAAGCTCATCCATAACTGCTTGGTTTTGAACTCTGTTTTTATACACTGCTAGGCAATGGGTCAGAGAAGGCAATGGCAACCCACTCCAGTACTCTTGCCTGGAAAATCCCAAGGATGGAGGAGCCTGGTGGGCTGCAGTCAATGGGGTCACGAAGAGTCAAACATGACTGAGCCACCTCACTTTCACTTTTCACTTTCATGCATTGGAGAAGGAAATGGCAACCCACTCCAGTGTCCTTGCCTGGAGAATCCAAGGAACGGGGGAGCCTGGTGGGCTGTCGTCTATGGGGTCGCACAGAGTCAGACACAACTGAAGCGACTTAGTAGGAGCAGCAGCAGCAGGCAATGGAGGTGGAGTGGTAAGAAGACATTAAACACAAAACCTGTCCCCTGCCCTAGAACAGCTCACTTTAATAAAAGTCACTGATCAAAGAACAAATCATTTTTCTTAGGCCCACTCAAAATCTCTCAGCTTTCTTCTAATTATACTACAGTCTTCCAGATCTTTCCCTCATGCCAAGTATACATAAGTTTTGCCTATCTTAGAAATGACTATAGTTTAGAGGGAATCCAAATTGTCAGCTTAGGCACTGAGAACAAATCATCATTGAGTCCTTTTTATGCTTAATAATTTTTATAACTCTGTATATGTTTACTCATCTATTTATCACTGGGTTCACATATATGAATTGCTTACTCATTTCCATAAGATTGCTTTATAAACATGCTTAGGTGTTGCATTTGTATAAACTCTAGGAAGGTAGGGATTGCGGAAGAAAACCCTCAAGCAGCACATCCGATAAACTCTAAGTTGGGGTAAGTCTTCTGATTCTCAGGGCAAACTACATCTCCAAGGAAAAGGTCAGTGGTGGCCACTAGACATGCACTGCCCCTGAAACCTTGCGTATCTCTGATGTTACGGTAATAGCACAAGATAAAAAGTCAGAGATGGGGTCCATGTCCAGCTTACTCTTTCCCAGTTGCGTGAACCTGAACAAGTTTCCTGTTTCATTAGGCAGTAACAAAGATCACATCCCTAACGAGTAATCCTCAGACTCGATGAGACTAAAAATAAACGAAGAAGTCTTTTATCAGTTACAAATTACTATACAAAGGATATTATTGGAAGCAGCCTGGCATAAAGGAAAGAGGGTGGGTTTGAAGTTAGACAAACCTGATTTCAAATCTACTTTCTTTCATTTAATAACAATCTGATCCTAGAGAAGTCACCTAACACCTCTGAGCCTATTTTTTTCCTCTGTAGAATGGAATTGTTTATGTTATAAGACTGTTGCGAAGATTACATATAAATGCCTAGCACAGAATTTGTCTCATAGTAGGCACTCAGATTATGCTAGCTTAGTATAAACATTAATATCAATAACTAATAATGCAAATATTAGTTCTTTAGTAGTTGAGATGGGTTTATACTAATCTAGCTATATTATCATGGCCCATGTCTCAAGGATACACGTCACATGGAACATATTTACAAAGAACGATCAGTTAGGTGAGCCCTTGGTTACCCTGAAATTTGCCCCAGGAAATTTAACACTCTTTCTGGTCTCCTTAGTACAGGGATCAAATGATGTACTTGACTTTGGAGTGACTTCTGCTAGACCTAACATAGTCAAAACAAAAGATAAAGAAGAAGGGAAAGGTTATTGGCCTAATAAAAACTGTTTCCTTACAAAGAGGCTGACTTGAAGGCTAATTTAAAATAGTGATATTATGGTGTGTTTTTTATATAGCTTTAAACAATTCTTAGAGCTTAAGTGGTCATAAAAACTCCATTTCAGAAAATAATTGTATTTTTTTAACATCAGCTTGTGGTTTCAGAGAGCTGCTTATCCTCTCCTCAAAAAGGGCTTGAAATCTAATGTCAAAACATCTGGCAATTACCCTGGACACTGATGTCAATCCCTCAGGCAACGAAACTTCTAATATTCTATTAGGAAATAAAGATCACTGTGACATCTGACCACTTGTATCTTAGAACTATTCCTGACCCTGAATTTTTGTAACAAGCATGAATCCATGATAAACATGTTGTCATGAAGCAGAGCTTTGACAAATCATTTAAACAGCTGCCCTTAGTGCTGCGAACCTTTTAGGACTGCTGGAGCAAAAACATTCATTGATCACCAACTGTGTATCAAACCACTGTGATCATCCTGGGTAAAATAATGAAAAGATGTACATGGGCCATGTTCTCAGGATTTTAGGGTTTAAGTTTCTCGCTGAAGTACAACTAAATGAACTTTCTGAGACCTGATATAAGCCTGGCATTGAAGGGCCACAGAGGCGCTGGGAACTTAAGTTTATTTGTAAACATCTATGTTTACTTGAAAGCTCATTAAGTGCCTTCTTCAATGGCAACCCACTCCAGTATTTTTGCCAACTCCAGAGGAACCTGGTGGGCAACAGTCTGTGGGTTTACAAAGAGTCAGACACGACTGAGTGACTAACACACTCACTGAAAGCCTTACAACCACTTACCCTCGAAGAAAGTAATGGTTTCATCACCAAAATGTGATACTTAAGAGCAATGTCAATCTCTTAGGGCAAGACAAGAGGAACATGCCCACTTGGATGAAGACAGAAACAACTACACACTTCCAAATATTTTTCCTAGCCACCTCATGCTGCCTGCCATTATAACCACCGAATTCAAACTCAAATTTTTCTACGAAATGACTGACGTATATGGTGCAACCCACTGATGATGCAACTTATCATCCAATCTGAGAAATCCCTTTGCTTCTTATCTGGCAAAGAGTAGAATCTCAATGGAATTATCCATGAGAATTATCCATTCTATCCAAACTAGAATTTTTCATGCTGGTTAGGAAGGGCAGGTGTAAGTACTAAGTTTCAGAAGATCTTGAGGGAGGAAGACATTTGGGAAGAGACACCAAGAACAGGTCACACCTTCCTCACAGGGAGGCTGACATTGCTAGTTATCATGCACCCAGAGCCAAATGGAAAGCATCCTCCTTGACAACTGTCCAGTAGACCCTGATACTTAGTCAGAGAGCTCTTTCTAGTTAAACCCAGAGGAAGCTTCAAAATCCCTTCTCCACCCATCTTCCCACCCAGGAGACCACTGCAATCCACCTGAACTGATAAGAAAGAAGAAACTCTTAGTTGTTTCACAAGATTCTCTTCATCTCTTTTTCCTTCAGGCTAGCTTTGTCAAGAAAAATAGTATCTTTCCTCTTTGAAAACATTCTGAGAAGAAAATGACATAGGAATCGGAGGATGTTTCCATTTTTAAGGTAAATGATTTGTTTTGTTAGAAATTTCTTCCTGGGATTTTTATCATTTTCCTCCCACCTTACCTCTCCTGTGTCCATTTTGGAGAAAAGCACCTCGTTTATCTTTGGGAGACAGTAATGCAGAAACTGTAACTGAGCAGACTTCCCCTTGAGGATCAAAATATTTGTGTTAAATGAAATGAGAAATCTGCTAAGTGGCGGCATGAATCCCCCAGGGAAGGATATTTTGTAATTTTGAAAAATTCCTACTGAAATTCTTCTCTTGCCAAGAAAAGAGGAATGATTTCTATTAAAATTACTTCATGTCTGAATTACTCTCTGCCCCTCGGGAACATATAACATTACAGCTTTTACACTCGGTAATTTAGAAGGACAGGGGACACCTTATTTGGAAAGCACACAGGCTTAACACGAAATATTGGGTATTAAGTATTTTTACCACAATAGTCTCCTTTTGACAATTTTGCATTTAAACTATTCAAAGTAAAGCTCATTTGCAGAGCTGGTTTCTGTGATTGTCGGTCTAAGACTTTGTAACTTCCTACCCTTATCTCACTGTTCCCTGTAGCTGTGGAGAAAATTCTTTGACTTGGTGTGCAAGAGTTGCACCTTTTACAGAAAACAGGATGGATGGTATCACAGTCATAAAGCAGCTGATTGCTTTGAAGCCAGTAAGTGTTAGTTGCTCAGTCGTGTCTGACTCTGCGACCCCGTGGACTGTAGCTGCGGCTCCTCTGTCCATGGAATTCTCCAGGCAAGAGTACTGGAGCAGGTAGCCATTCCCTTCTCCAGGGGATAGTCCTGATCCAGTGACTGAAGCCAGGTCTTCAGCATTGCAGACAGATTCTTTACTGTCTGAGCCATCATGGAAGCTCCATAAAATGAGTTCAGTTCAGTTCAGTCGCTCAGTTGTGTCTGACTCTTTGCAACCCCATGAATCGCAGCACGCTAGGCCTCCCTGTCCATCACCAACTCCCGGAGTTCACTCAGACTCACATCCATCGAGTCAGTGATGCCATCCAGCCATCTCATCCTCTGTCGTCCCCTTCTCCTCCTGCCCCCAATCCCTCCCAGCATCAGAGTCTTTTCCAATGAGTCAACTCTTTGCATGAGGTGGCCAAAGTACTGGAGTTTCAGCTTTAGCATCATTCCTTCCAAAGAAATCCCAGGGCTGATCTCCTTCAGAATGGACTGGTTGGATCTCCTCGCAGTCCAAGAGACTCTCAAGAGTCTTCTCCAACACCACAGTTCAAAAGCATCAATTCTTCGGTGCTCAGCCTTCTACAAGTTTTATCAAAATACATGTATATATGAATAGTTGGGCTAGAGCAAAGGCTTTGGAAAGGAACAAGAGATGGACAACAGGTATCAACCAACTGACCAACTCTGATCAAGGATTATGGATCACACAAAGCACTGTGTTGAGAAAACTTCTGAGGCCAAATTCAGATTAAGGAGGAAAGAAAGCCTTAAAAGATGAATATTCTGCCACAATCTCAGGTGGCCAAACAGAATTCATCCTGCTGCTGCTGCTGCTAAGTCACTTCAGTCGTGTCTGACTGGTATGCGTTAAATATCACCAAAGGTCTTATCAAGTTGGTAGAATTAGACTTGTTTTCTAATTTTCCATAGTGAATATATTTTGTTTTCGTAATAAGATTGAAACTATTTTAATGTTTTTAATTGGAAAAATTGATTTGACAATTTTTCCATACATTATCCCAAAGCTTAAGGGGAAATAATTACCTTCTTTATGGCCTGTTCAGAAAAAGTCATCTTTGGGACCAGTGGAAAGATTTTCCATTTCTATGTGTTAAAAGTCAGTAAATCTTTGACTTATTAATTAAGCATCAATTATTTGAATTATCCTGAGGCATATTTGTAGGCTTTATCCAGGCAGAGCTCCTGATGTTATTGTGGCATTAATGGACTTGGGATAAATAGAAGCAGATGGAGTATGGCTGGAACAGCAAAGCTGCAGAAGTATGAACACACTGGAACAAGACCCAGATTGTTCTTACACATACACGCACACAATCCTTGATCATCAAAGAAAGAGAATAGGAACACTTATATCATGTGTCACTTTGAGTCTAAGTGAACCAATGGATTTAAAATATAGACACACCAGTGCTGTTGTCAGCAGTACTATCTGTAAATATTCTTGGTTTCTGTGTTAATGAAGGGAAACAGTAGCATCCAAACCACAGATCATCAGAATTTAATTCCTTAAGTTTTAGTAACTGATTTCTAATTAGCATAGACTCAGCAATGCCTCTATGGAACTACCATCAGGATCTATCTGGTTTGACAAGTCACAGCATAAGCGGAATAGAGCCCCGAGCAAGTTCAGGGACCATTCTGGGACTCACTCACAATCAGTGTGGAAGGTGAATGCAGAAAGACCATCTCATCTTTCTTTCTAATGTAAGCTGCTGCTTTTTATTTATCTTGAAAATGATATTTCTCTGCACAATTGAATCTGAGTGAATGGTCCAGATTTTGCTGAAGATATCAACAAAATCATTTCACACTCTCTGAACAATCACCACTCAAGAAAGGGAATTTCACATACACAGAAGATACATTATAAACCCTACCCTGAGACAGAATATGTGCCATGGGTCACCAATATATGTTTATCTAATATATGGATAAATGCCACCTGAATGAATAAATAATCTAGTTTATATGGTTAAAAAAAAGAAAAGTAGCATGCCATTTAATATATCTGAACTTTCCCATTCTCCTTTTTCCAACATTTGGATGTAAAATTAGAAGGAAAAATAAAAACACTTAATTTGGGGAGGGCTTTGTCCTGATATAATATGTAAAAATAACAGTTATCATTTAGTGCACATATATTTGGTTCCAACACATTAAACATATTGCAGAGTATCTTTATAGGCTTTCCAGGTGGCTCAGTGGTAAAGAATCCAGCTGCAATGCAGGAGACATGCGTTCAATCCTTAGGTCAGGAAGCTCCCTTAGAGAAGGAAACAAAAACCTATTCCAGTAATCATGCCTAGAAAATCCCACGGACAAAGGAGCCTGGTGGGCTACAGTCCGTGGGGTTGCAAAAGAGTCAGACATGACTTAGCAATTAAACAACAACAACATCCTTATAGCAACCCCCATGATATAGTATCATCATTTTACAGGTGTAGAAACTGAGGCTCAGAGACATTAAGTCATTCTTTAAATTCATGAAATAGTAGTTACTAAAGGACAAAGCCAAGTTCTGAACGACCAAAGCTTATGCTCTCTACACTGTAATGTTAGCATATCAGTATTAGAAAGTTCCTTACAGTCATTTTTCTCCTACTAAATTAGCTCACATGATGTAAAAGTGCTCAGGATAAAATCTTTAAATTAGCCCAAAGGCATGCAATTACACAGTGGCAAAGTCAGACCTAGAGTCTGGTCTCCTGGCTCCTTCTACTTCTTTGCGTAGCCTGCAGCATGAGTCCACACCAGGCAGACCCGATGCGCTTCTGGATGAATCCTCCTCTTCTAAATGGGTTTGCAGGTGTGATGAAATGGCAACCATGAAAGAAATTCACAAGCTGAGCCCAGGAAGAGACATGGAATTGGGGGCTGTTGGAGGAGAAGGTATGAAAGTCAGTGATTTCTAAGAGACTGGAGGAGTGGCAGACCGCCAGGGGCCATTGCTCACCTCCAGAATGATTTGTTTCTAAACAGAAGAAACCTCAGGATTTTGTAGAAGAGATAAGAATTAGCTGAACTAAAACAGTGCGTCTCTGGCCTTGCCCATGGCCTTGCACAAGTCACTGGCTCCTTCGTGACTCTTTCAAATAGTGATCCTAATATTCATCTGATTATATCACAGAACAGCAGTAGGTAACAATCACCGAAATAACTATAAAGCAGTCTACCCATGGAGTATGCAACAGAAATTATTAAAATTAATGATCTGAGCAGCTTGCAGGTGAAATGCCTGCTCCAATTTAAAGCAAGTTCTTTCAAGTTGTACTTTTTTCTAAGAATTCTGCCTCAATTCGTGGAATTGGATTATTTAAATGAAATACACTTAATAAGTTCCCCTGGGCATCACTTGATACTTCTTTACTATTCTTTTTACCTTTTTTGTATTAGATTTAACACCTGGGTAATACTAAGTGCCATGGTTACCATAAATTATAGGAGGCTAAATAAATATTTGAGAGAGCAGGAGCGATTTGATTAAATTGCTGAAAATGAAAGGTTGAGTACTATTTCCCACACTAAATAGACTTTCTAGCTTGAGCGTGCACTGCCAACAGTGGATTTAGTTTTCATAGCCCTAGACATTTTCTAAAGGGGTAAATTGCCAGCATGACCACTTCCGCTTTTATTTCTTATTTAAGCCTTGACATATTTTTCATCCTTTGACTTTAAGCCAAGCTGGTAAGTTATGGCCAAGACTTGAAGCCTTGATAATAGGGGTTGTAATAGTGGAACTCTATTGCACAATCTACCTGGAATGGGCAGGACTATTTACACTGTAAATGTGGGTTTTAGGCACATGAGATTTATTTATTTATTTTTTTTTTTTTTTTTTTTTGTTTTTGTTTTTTTTTATTTTTAGTTTTTTATTTTTTACATTTTAAAATTTTTAATTCTTACATGCATTCCCAAACATGAACCCCCCTCCCACCTCCCTCCTCATAACATCTTTCTGGGTCATCCCCATGCACCAGCCCCAAGCATGCTGCATCCTGCGTCAGACATAGACTGGCGATTCAATTCACATGATAGTATACATGTTAGAATGTCATTCTCCCAAATCATCCCACCCTCTCCCTCTCCCTCTGAGTCCAAAAGTCCGTTATACACATCTGTGTCTCTTTCCCTGTCTTGCATACAGGGTCGTCATTGCCATCTTCCTAAATTCCATATATATGTGTTAGTATACTGTATTGGTGTTTTTCTTTCTGGCTTACTTCACTCTGTATAATCGGCTCCAGTTTCATCCATCTCATCAGAACTGATTCAAATGAATTCTTTTTAACCGCTGAGTAATACTCCATTGTGTATATGTACCACAGCTTTCTTATCCATTCATCTGCTGATGGACATCTAGGTTGTTTCCATGTCCTGGCTATTATAAACAGTGCTGCGATGAACATTGGGGTACATGTGTCTCTTTCCATTCTGGTTTCCTCGGTGTGTATGCCCAGAAGTGGGATTGCTGGGTCATAAGGTAGTTCTATTTGCAATTTTTTAAGGAATCTCCACACTGTTCTCCATAGTGGCTGTACTAGTTTGCATTCCCACCAACAGTGTAGGAGGGTTCCCTTTTCTCCACACCCTCTCCAGCATTTATTGCTTGCAGATTTTTGGATTGCAGCCATTCTGACTGGTGTGAAGTGGTACCTCATTGTGGTTTTGATTTGCATTTCTCTAATAATGAGTGATGTTGAGCATCTTTTCATGTGTTTGTTAGCCATCCGTGTGTCTTCTTTGGAGAAATGTCTATTTAGTTCTTTGGCCCATTTTTTGATAGGGTCGTTTATTTTTCTGGAGTTGAGCTGCAGAAGTTGCTTGTATATTTTTGAGATTAGTTGTTTGTCAGTTGCTTCATTAGCTATTATTTTCTCCCATTCAGAAGGCTGTCTTTTCACCTTGCTTATAGTTTCCTTTGTTGTGCAGAAGCTTTTAATTTTAATTAGATCCCATTTGTTTATTTTTGCTTTTATTTCCAGAATTCTGGGAGGTGGATCATAGAGGATCCTGCTGTGATTTATGTCTGAGAGTGTTTTGCCTATGTTCTCCTCTAGGAGTTTTATAGTTTCTGATCTTACATTTAGATCTTTAATCCATTTTGAGTTTATTTTTGTGTGCGGTGTTAGAAAGTGATCTAGTTTCATTCTTTTACAAGTGGTTGACCAGTTTTCCCAGCACCACTTGTTAAAGAGATTGTCTTTACTCCATTGTATATTCTTGCCTCCTTTGTCAAAGATAAGGTGTCCATATGTGTGTGGATTTATCTCTGGGCTTTCTATTTTGTTCCATTGATCTATATGTCTGTCTTTGTGCCAGTACCATACTGTCTTGATGACTGTGGCTTTGTAGTAGAGCCTGAAGTCAGGCAAGTTGATTCCTCCAGTTCCATTCTTCTTTCTCAAGATTGCTTTGGCTATTCGAGGTTTTTTGTATTTCCATACAAATCTTGAAATTATTTGTTCTAGTTCTGTGAAAAATGTGGCTGGTAGCTTGATAGGGATTGCATTGAATTTGTAAATTGCTTTGGGTAGTATACTCATTTTCACTATATTGATTCTTCCAATCCATGAACATGGTATATTTCTCCATCTATTAGTGTCCTCTTTGATTTCTTTCATCAGTGTTTTATAGTTTTCTATATATAGGTCTTTAGTTTCTTTAGGTAGATATATTCCTAAGTATTTTATTCTTTTTGTTGCAATGGTGAATGGAATTGTTTCCTTAATTTCTTTTTCTACTTTCTCATTATTTGTGTATAGGAATGCAAGGGATTTCTGTGTGTTGATTTTATATCCTGCAACTTTACTATATTCATGAGATTTTATGATATGTCAGAAGTAGAGTCATTCCTGATAAGTGGGCATGAATGGGGGAACTCAGCTAGGATGAATTAATAATAATTACAGCAATGCCAGGAAATTTGGAATAAGCAAAAAAGATTACTGAGCACCTCCAGTGGAAAATTATGTATGCCCTGTTTAGAGCAGTTAACTTCAATATTCCTGGTCTAGCAATGAGTCTGTTCTATGGATTCTCCAGTTTGAAACAGTTATTCCTATTTAAAAATGAGTTGAACAAAATCTTAAATACACATTCTTTTCATATTTCTGTGAGACTCATCATCTCACCTTTTTAAAATTTATTCTCTCCCAGTTTTAGTAGCTAACTTACAATGGGGACTTCCTGCACTAAATTTTGTGTGTGTGTTTTTCTTATTTAAGCCATACAACTGTGTATATTAGCCAATTTCCCCTTTAAAAAGATGAACTGATTGAGGTATGAAGAGGACAACTTACTTGCCCATCTAAGCAATGGACTGAAATTCAGACAGGGGTCCTCTGTCACCCAGAAAATCTAAAAGTATCTAGTTAGTTCTCCTTTACCTCTGACTAGATGAGTTCATTACTCAGAGTTCCTTGATTTATATCTCTTTTGGAAAAGAACATATTCTCCCAAAGTGCATCCTGGTCCACATCCTGTCCGTAGTCTCAACAAACTATGCCTTTCTCTGATCTCTGACAGCTGGTAACAAAGACACTTTCTCAAAATGGTCTTCCATATGGTCCTAACCTATGGGTTCCTCCAAGGAGACTGGAGTGAAGTAAGAGTTCTGAGTTTCGAAGACAGAAAGGAGGAGATAGCAACTGCAAAAGGCAGATTTCTGAGGCCTTTGCTAAAACACAGAAGTATGATGGGTCAGGCCACGAGAGGGCATGGAATGAAGTTTGGTGTTTAGGGACCCAGCAGCGAATTCACAGCTCTACTATCCAGGCACTCTTCCTAGTGCTCCCACTGTCCCAGGCTCCCATTCACTCTGGAATTTAGCTCTCTAGCTTTAGGCTCAGAATCTTCAGCAATCTATGTACAATCTGTTCACCATTCCAAATAGAAAAGTCCTATTAGGACTGATGAACCACAAAATCTAGGTAGCTCTGCTGACTTCCCTGGGCTCCAGTTTTCCCAACCACTCCCCTCCAAAAAATCTAGAGTAGAGATCCCTTTCAGCTTTAAAATGGAATGGTTTCTAAAATTAGTTATCATTCAGTAAAATATAATTTCAAATGTGAAATGAAATTGAAGCCCTTCTTAGGATTTCTAAAACAGGCATTTATTTATTCCTTTGTTTATCAGTGTTTATCAGTTTTTTATTTAAAACTTAATTTAATCCAAAAGGGAGTTGAGTTGATTTATGGAATTGTATAGTAATAACCCACAGGCTATTGTCTGCAGAAAAGGGTCATTGTAAAGAAAGTAAGGAGACTGTAGTAGTAAGTAGGGCTGTTGTTTGCAAGTACAAAAGCCCACTCTGCCATTCCAAGGTAATTAATATTCTCATGAAATCCAATAACAGAAATGCCCCCTTGGCCCCGTGAGTGGACAGGACCCAGGGACTAGAATGACCACAAGCACACTCACCTCCCAACTTTGCTTCCCACTGTGCATCTGTGCTATTTATTTCCCTTTTAAAGAAAGGCCCATCACAGAAAAAGATGATTACTAACAGCAATCACCTGCCAATGCAGGAGATGCAAGAGATGTGGGTTCGATCCCTGGGTTGGGAAGATCCTCTGGAGGAGGGCATGGCAACCTATTCCAGGATCCTTGCCTGGAGAATCCCATGAAAAGAGGAGCCTGGCAGACTACAGTCTATGGGGTTGCAAAGAGTTGGACATGACTGAAGCGACTTAGTACATGCACGCAGCAGCAAACACATGTACATATCATCCAAAGAGGAACCAATTTTTCTAAGATCAAACCTGAAATTCCCGGAGAAAGAATTCACCACACTTGAAAAAGTGGCTCACCTCTTGATCAACCAACTGTGACCATAGTGAAAGAAAGGTGTTTTAATTGAAATGGGAGCTCTTCCCTTCCTCTAATCAGAATTAACCTCTGGACAGAATCATGCTCTGGAAAAAATGGCTAGCAGGGACAAGACACCCACTACAGACTGAGATGAGAGGCAGGGAAAACTACCAGAAAACAAGGGGTTGGGATAACAGCTGAAAACATGTTCACCATAAGTCCCACAAAAGGAACCATTATTATGTAGTACAGTGCTCATAAAACTTTAAATTAAGTAATACCATTAACCTCATTAGAAACTCAAGCTATTGGCATATATATATGCTGCTGCTAAGTTGCTTCAGTCGTGTCCGACTCTGTGCGACCCCATAGACAGCAGCCTACCAGGCTCCCCCATCCCTGGGATTCTCCAGGCAAGAACACTGGAGTGGGTTGCCATTTCCTTCTCCAATGCATGAAAGCGAAAAGTGAAAGCGGAGTAGCTCAGTCGTGTCAGACTCTTCACGACCCCATGGACTGCACCCCACCAGGCTCCTCCGTCCATGGGATTTTCCAGGCAAGAGTACTGGAGTAGGGTGCCATTGCCTTCTGTGTATAAAAAAGATAACTAATGAGGAAAGTCTACTCAGTGCTCTGTGGTGACCTAAATGGGAAGGAAATCCAAAAAAAAAAAAAAAAACAGAGGATGTATGAATACATATAGTTGATTCACTTTGCTGTACAGTAGAAACTAACACAGCATTATAAAGCAACTACACTTCAACTAAAAAAAAAAATCAAGCTAGAGTTGCAGCCCCTCAGTCCACAGGGACATTTTGACACACAAATAACTGTATTCTCCACTCTAATTAGTATCTTTCTTTCCCTCTATTAGGGCCCTTCTATGTGGTCCCAATAAAAGCCTTTGCACATTCCCAAAGAGTTACTCATCTGTTTTCTCAGCATTTTTCTTTTGATTCTTGGACTTCATTTACCCCATAAAAGCACACTAGAACATCAATGCATATCTCAGCTTTTGCAATTGTTCCCTCTGCACAATTAGGCATAATAATTAAAGCATTCTTTTTGTCTGAAAGGCAATTAAAGTACAACTTTGGAAACATGTGACAATAATATTGAATAATGTTACATCTGTTGGTGAGGTCACTAAATGGGCAATAGATCTTAGAAAGCAAATGGTCTTTCCTTTGTAAACAGATTGCTGAGGTTACTTACATGGCTGTAATAGGTCCCATACACTACTGGCTGCCGTAGCAAGTTTTTCTAGCTTGCTGTGTTTCTATTCCTTTATCAGAAATGAACACTCTGTGGTAACTGGCGTATGTCCATTAATGTACTGATGAAAAATGAATCTAAAACCACTTGGAAATCAGCAGACAGCCATGAAAAGAAGAAAATTACAGACTTTAAAAGGTAATAATATTTAAAAGAAGGACTTAGTGACAGAATGAAAGATGATGTCTATCAGAAATTGGAAGACAACAAAGACAGCTACTAGGAGCCACTTAATGCACTGATCACCGACCAGCTACAGTTCTATAATAACATCAGCTTTCCTTCTCTGCCTTCATCCATCTCTCCATTCCACACAAAAAAACAGCCTTCATGAGGGCAGGACTATTGTCAGGTATGTTCATTATATTATCCCTAGTACCTGGATTAGTGACTGACAACACGTGACACTCAATTTTTTTTTTTGTTTTTTACTATTTATCTTTTACTAAGGTATTACAGATAAACAGTAAAAAAAAAAAAATTTTTTTTGAGTGTAACGTGTTGTCAATGGCAACCCACTCCAGTATTCGTGCCTGGAAAATCCAATGGACCGAGGAGTCTGATGGGCTATAGTCCACGGGGTCGCAAGAGTCAGACATAACTGAGCAACTTCACTTCACTTCACTTCACTTAAGGTATGACATACATACAGAGAAGTACGAATGTCATAGGTATAAACTATAAACTGTCATAATCTGAGCACATCTATACAGAACCCAGAGCAAGAAATAAACCATTACCAGGACCTCAGAAACCCTTTAATTCACTTTTTACTACCCATCCTAAGAGCAACCATCATCCCCAATTCAACAGCATAGTCCAGTTTTGCTTATGTTGTGATTTTTTTATAAATGGAATTAAGCTCAGTTCAGTTGCTCAGTTGTGTCCAACTCTTTGCGACCCCATGAATTGCAGCACTCCAGGCCTCCCTGTCCATAACCAACTCCAAGAGTACACTCAAACTCACGTCCATCGAGTCGGTGATGCCATCCAGCCATCTCATCCTCTGTCGTCCCCTTCTCCTCCTGCCCTCAATCCCTCCCAGCGTCAAACTATTTTCCAATGAGTCATCTCTTTGCATGAGGTGGCCAAAATATTGGAGTTTCAGCTTCAGCATCATTCCTTCCAAAGAAATCCCAGGGCTGATCTCCTTCAGAATGGACTGGTTGGATCTCCTTCCAGTCCAAGGGACCCTCAAGAGTCTTCTCCAACACCACAGTTCAAAAGCATCAATTCTTCGGTGCTCGGCTTTCTTCACAGTCCAACTCTCACATCCATACATGACCACTGGAAAAACCATAGCCTGACTAGACAGATCTTTGTTGGCAAGGTAATATCTCTGCTTTTCAATATGCTATCTAGGTTGGTCATAACTTTCCTTCCAAGGAGTAAGCATCTTTTTAATTTCATGGCTGCAATCACCATCTGCAGTGATTTTAGAGCCCCAAAAAATGAAGCCTGACACTGTTTCCACTGTTTTCCCATCTATTTCCCATGAAGTGATGGACTAGATGCCATGATCTTAGTTTTCTGAATGTTGAACTTTAAGCCAACTTTTTCACTCTCCTCTTTCACTTTCATCAAGAGGCTTTTTAGTTCCTCTTCACTTTCTGCCATAAGGGTGGTGTCATCTGCATATCCGAGGTTATATATTTCTCCTGGCAATCTTGATTCCAGTTTGTGTTTCTTCCAGCCCAGCGTTTGAATGTGAAATGCTTTGTGTATGATTTTTTATTCAACGTTACACTGGCGAGATGCATCACTATTGCGTATAGCCGCAGGTTGCTCATCCTCCTCGCTGTACCGCATGCCACTGTGTGCAGGTACCAGTTCATTTGCCCTTTCAATGGCCAATGGGCATTCACGTAGTTTTCAGTTTGGGGGTAATGGAAATAGTGCTCTTATGAACATCTTTTGCTTTACACATTTCTGTAGGATACACACTACTACATATAATTGATAATCAACAAGGATCTACTGAATAACACAAGGAACTCCACTCAATATTCTGATATAACCTATATGGGAAAAGAATCTAAAAAAGAATGGAGATATATATATACACGGAGGAGCCTGGTAGGCTGCAGTCCATGGGGTCGTGAAGAGTCGGACACGATTGAGCTACTTCACTTTCAATTTTCACTTTCATGCATTGGAGAAGGAAATGGCAACCCTCTCCAGTGTTATTGCCTGGAGAATCCCAGGGAAGGGGGAGCCTGGTGGGCTGGCGTCTATGGGGTCGCACAGAGTCGGACACGACTGAAGCGACTTAGCAGCGGCAGCAGCAGCAGCAGTATATATATATATATAACTGAATCACTTTGCTGTATTCCCAAGGCTATAACAAACACTGTAAATCAACTATACTCTAATATAAAATAAAAATTAAATTAAAAATTTTTAATAAAATTAATTAAAACTGAAGCCTTAAAGTTTTAAAAAGAATCTATGTTTTCATTGAATGTGGGGTGAAATTAATACAATTCAATACTTTGATCTTCACATGGAGAAATAAAGGGCCAAGTTTATTGAAGAGAGGCCAAAGACTATAATTCAGGCTGCTGCTGTTAAGTCGCTTCAATCATGTCCGACTCTGTGCGACCCCAAAGACGGCAGCTCACCAGGCTCCCCCATCCCTGGGATTCTCTAGGCAAAAACACTGGAGTGGGTTACCATTTCCTTCTCCAATTCATGAAAGTGAAAAGTCAAAGTGAAGTCGCTCAGTCATGTCCAACTCTTAGCGACTCCATGGACTGCAGCATACCAGGCTCCTCCATCCATAGGATTTTCCAGGCAAGAGTACTGGAGTGGGGTGCCATCGCCTTCTCCAGATAATTCAGGCTACTACCCACTAACTGAGTGGCCTTGAGCAAAAATTTTCTGGCCTCGATTACTTCACATAAATTGAGGGAACTGAGTAAGGTAATCTCAAAATCACTTCCACATTCCAGCCCTAAAATTCTATAACTTACTTGGGGTATAACGTCAGTGGTTGTTTAGTTGCTAAGTCATGTCCAACTCTTTTGTGACCCCACTGACTGTAGCCTTCCAGGCTCCTCTCTGTCCATGGGATTTTCCAGGCAATAATACTGGAGTGGGTTGCCATTTCCTTCTCCAATAATTGTTAGAGTCATGACTAAAAGCTGTGCTTTCAAACTCATATTCTGTAGTTTTAATTTCATATCAGCCCTTATTTTAGTGAGATTATTGATGTGATTATTATCAACATTAATAATTAACATTAGCAAATATTTATTGAAATCATTTTCCAATTGTTTTTCTTACACTATCTCATCAAATCCTCCCAACTCATGAAGAATTATTATACCCACCCCATTTACAGAACAGGGAAATTGAGTCACAGAATGAATAAACTCTCAGTCTAAGGTCACCAAGTTACTAAGTGGTTGAGCTAGGTTATTTGGGCTACTACACACAGATAAGTTTATGTGTGACCACCTTTAACTTTAAACAGCATCCAATATTGACTCCTTGGCTATAATTTACAGCTGTTTCTAGCTACTTGTTCCAATGGAAACTTGTTTCTCCTTTGATTCCTATATCTGACTTGTCAAATACCCAGTCTGAAATCAGTCACAATAGAGCAGCATTCTCTGTGGTGTGCACCCAATCTGGTCTTCAGTTCAGTTCAGTTCAGTTGCTCAGTCGTGTCCGACTCCTTGTGACCCCATGAATTGCAGCACGCCAGGCCTCCCTGTCCATCACCAACTCCAAGAATTCACTCAAACCCGCATCCAACGAGTCGGTGATGCCATCCAGCTATCTCATCCTCTGTCATCCCCTTCTCCCCCTGCCCTCAATCCCTCCCAGCATCAGAGTCTTTTCCAATGAGTCAACTCTTCACATGTGGCCAAAGTACTGGGGTTTCAGCTTTAGCATCATTCCTTCCAAAGAACACCCAGGGCTGATCTCCTTCAGAATGAACTGGTTGGACCTCCTTGCAGTCCAAGGGACTCTCAAGAGTCTTCTCCAACACCACGGTTCAAAAGCATCAATTCTTCAGTGCTCAGCTTTCTTCACAGTCCAGCTCTCACATCCATACATGACTATTGGAAAAACCATAGCCTTGACTAGACGGACCTTTGTTGGCAAAGTAATGTCTCTGCTTTTTAATGTGCAATCTGGTCTTAGCACTCTGAAAATCAGAGTTCTCCCTGACATCTTACAAGATCACCTGGTGCTGAGCTCTCTTTTCAACAACACTTGGATGGGTTTCTTAACTCAGAATTTTATAAAGGCAATAAAATTAATAAATCACAAACATTTGAACTCACAGAGGAAACAATGCTAAAGGGAGACCCAAAAGTTCACATCACTATCTACCACAAACAATATTATGTTATCTGGTGTCTGTTACTAATATTGAAGTGCAGCTTGATGAGAAGCTGGTGAACACCTTTGGTCATGTGGTAAGTGAAATATCTCTGGCTTGACGCAATTCAGATTTTTGCTTTCTCATCCTTTACTCCTTTTTCTATGTTCCACAAAGATTCTCATAGACTTTAGATTTCCGTTTTCTTACACACTACATTCCCAGTGTCTCAGTAAAAAAAAATTCTCAGGCCCTGTCTGAAAACTGCTCTTAACTGCTGATTTTTAGTAAGGACAACGGATCAGTTGATTTTCAAGGGGGGTTTTCTTTCAGTCAAAACACTTTGCAGCAACACGCTTAAGGAATATCTTGTTATCTAGAAATTGTCCCTTTATGTCTACACATAAAATTCCTGTGGATCACAATCCATTTCTTCTATGATTGATATAAAATGATCTATACCTCATCTTCAGGCCAAATTCTGCCACATCTAGTCCAGCCCCAATATTGAGGGCTGGCCCTCACAGTGTGAGGAAGGCCCCTCACACTGTATAGCTTGATGTAGAAAGCATTTATATTCTTCCTGACTTTAAAAACACCTTTTAGAAAATCATATCATACAAACTATATATACATTGCCTAATTACCATACAATCTCTCACCAAAGTCCACTAAACTGTTAGCCACATGAACAAGCTTGATGTTACCATTATAAATATTAAGCCTAGCACTTCTACCTGGTCATTTTGCCCTGATACCTATTAGGCTTTTAGAACCTGGAAAATGACCTCACATTCTGTCTAAAGACATATGAGGGTAGCATCTCAGCAAAAGCTTAAATCATGGAGGGTACCTTCCCTAGATCCTTGTTCATTACCTGGGACCCTGGTCCATGTGTCACCTCTATCAGAGTTCAATAACTGAAGAAATGTCCAGACCTTTCCTGCTACTTATGGTTCAGTCATTAGTAGGCCTCAAGGCTCTTATCTTGGTCTTCAGTGATTGTTTGTGCAATTATTTAACATGCATGGACTAGTCAATGAATAAGGAGCCAAAGTGGTCATTTTGATGAGTGGCCTTCTAATTCTGAAGAACCCCAAAACAGATCCAAACAAACTGTGGTCATTATGGGCTCAGGCACTCTAAATCTACAGATTAGCCCCACTAGAGACAACCACTTCTAGAGTCCCTTTCCTGGCAGCATCTTGGAGGATGTACCTAGACCAACAATACCTGTGCAGAAGGGTCAAGAAAAATAAGGGTGCTCAGCAAGATTGTGACTGCTAACCAAGTTGAAATTCCACATTTTCTGAAGTGTATTGTAATAACTCTCATTTTTATCAACAGTAGTAATTTCCTCTCATTGAGGGATTTCCCTGGTGGTCCATGAGCTAAGATTCCAGGCTCACAATGCAGGGTACCTGGGTTCAGTCCCTGGTCAGGGAACTAGAACCCACTTGTCACAACTAAGAGTTTGTCTGCCACAACTAAAGATCCCACATGCCGCAACTAAGACCTGCTGCAGCCAAATAAAAAAAATAAATAAAAAGAAATCTTACTCCTAGTGTTGAAAGGACTGGCATTGGTATCTTTATATTTGCTTTTTATAGAGAGGAAAAGTCAATCTTAGGAACAGGTAAAGTACTAAGATCACAATCTAATCCCTTATGAACCAGGCATATTAGTAAATTAAGAGATGAGAGAGTGATCAAATAGAGAGCCCCTTTCTCACAACTTTGAAACCAGTCTGTATAATGCGACTCCATCAGATCTACTAAATTAAGAAACCCGAACCGAGGCAGGTGGGAGCTGAGACATTTATCGTGGGGTACCACTTGAAAACCACAGACTGCCATTGCTGAGGTTCCCTAGAATGCCTTAGTTTTGCCCATCTTATAATCTGAGAAAGCAGTATAGTCAGATGAAGAAGGTTCAGATAAAAATAAAATATATATAGTCATGATATTGAGGAATATTTTCAAGTTCTTCACTTTATGGAACATCAAACTAATAAAGGGGACTTTGAACAATGTTACATGAAATGAAATGAGACCTCACAACTACAGCAGGAGGTTGACCAGATGGACTGGAGGCTATGTGCATTACTCATTCTTTTTGTCCTGGACATGGGGTTCTTTCCCCCATGTCAAATATATTATAAGAAGGGAAAAAAACATGAAAATAAAGTAAAAGATAAAACAGGAAAGGCCTGGAAAGAAGTATGGGAAGGGTTAACTATGGAGAATAAAATAAAGTAAAAGTGTTAGTCACTCAGTCATGTCCAACTCTTTGCAACCGCATGGACTGTAACCCACCAGGCCCCTCTATCCATGGAATCCTCCAGACTAGAGTGGGTACTCATTCCCTTCTCCAGGGGATCTTCCTGACCCATCAATTGAACCTGGGTCACCTACATTTCAGGTAGATTCTTAACCATCTGAGCCACCAGAGAATAAAATTAAGTCAGCAGACAAAAGATGTTGAAATTAGAGAGTGAACACAAGTCTGTATTATGGAGGGTCTTCTGGGTACCACTGACCTGTTGGTACATCTTCCACTGTCCCTGGTCCAGTCTAAGTGTGTAACAAATCAGGTAGTTACAGAACTACATTTTCCCCTCTTGCCCAGACACTGCTTGAAACTAACCTAAGACTGGAAAGAGGCAAGAGTTGTCTCCAGCAGCCTTATATAAGTTGACCTAGGGTTACAGTAAAATAGTCAGTTGTGGCTTAGTTCAATCTGCTTATGCATATTATCATCTGAGGGTTAAGCTTGCTCAGAGCAGACAGTCAAAGAAGCATCTTTTTCTGTGTACTTGTAACAAATCTCAAATTTCATTAGCTCTGTATATTTGCAATAAATCTCCTTTACCTCAACTAGATAGACTGGCTTACTCTTTTTTTTTTTTTAACATACAAACAATTTCTGGCCAAAAAAAGAAAATAAAATTCTCCCATTGAGCAGAAACATAATATATCATTTGAAATTTAGTCTGAAAACAAAAACAATTTGTGGATTTCAAACAGATAGAATTGAACCTAGGGAACTGATTATTCAGGTGATTTAAAAAAAAACAAAAACAGGTGCTGAATAGGAGATGCTGAGGTATTCCAGAGATTGCCAACAATAAGAAATCCCTGCTATCCTACGGCTGGGGGAACCCAGAGAGGGGACTGTGCCCCCAGATAGAGAGCTGTGGTCACTAGGTATAAGATGAAACCATACTGGGACCATGAAGAGAGGCGTTTTCCAACAGGATATAGACCCAAAGAGGCACACATGCTGCCAAGATGCCACCAAAAGCAGAGAGGAAAAGAGACATATTGTGGCCCTTCTCCTTCTTTACATTTTCTTTATATGGGTGTTTCCCATTGGCCAAATCCACAGAGATGCTAGAGGACTAAGAAACAAAGTTTCTTGTAACAGAGAACAGAGCAAAAATAGACAAGAATGTGGATTTGAACAGAAGCAGGCTGAGATCTGCCCTGTGTAGACTCCGGGAAATACTTTGTATCACACTACTGAACACCCTACAACAGTTCTGGATGGTCTGGGGGCATAAAAACTTAACTTGAATTTGGGTGATAAGGAGTTATATTCTTCTTTCACCTATTGCATTTCAATTCTCCCCATTTTGCCTTGGGGATTTTTGCAAGATATAAAACATAAGTTACTTGGAACCATGAGCTCTCATTATAGAACCCAAATGCCTAAACTAGTTGCAGACATTATGATAAACGTAATAGAGGAGAAAGGAGGGGAGAGATGTGAACAAAAGGCAGCAAGAAGGGGAATAATTCTAAAACTGGATAGAGGACAGGGTACAGATATTGATATCTCGGGAAATCAAGGACTCATATGCTACTCCATGTTGACACCCAGGGTCCTTAGAGGAGCATGTATCCCAGTGAAGCCTAAAGTCTAAGCACAGGGGATTCCTGCCTCACCAGTCACATGTCCTAAACTGGGTCCAGACATGGCACAGCTTTCAGATGTAAAGGGAACTGTAGGCAAAGGTACTGCGTGCATCAGCTGGAGCCAATAAGCTTTGGATAATTCCCCATCTCAGCCTTCCCTACTCAGGCTTAACCTCAATACCTGTATCATTCCCAGCAAAAACAAACGGCACATGCAAAAAAGTCTAGCCAAAAGAACTGAACAAGGGAACTATAAGTCTCGAACAGAATGAAGGAAATTGATGAGAATGGTGAGGTACCTTGAAAATGTCATTACGTCTGAGACCTGAAAGGGGAAAGGGAGAAAATAGTGTCACTCTAGTCTCAAAAGAGCAGAAACCACATCAGGATTTCCACCAAGTCCTGATGCTTTATAGAAGCACATTCAACAGCCACAACTATGGTGAGAGACAAGACCAGAAGGAAGCAAAAAGAATGACTGTCCCAACATCTTTTCCTATGCCTGTTGGCCATTTGTATGTCTTCTTTGGAGAAATGTCTATTTAGGTCTTCTGTCCATCTTTTGATTGGGTTGTTTGCTATTGAGTTGCATGAGCTGTTTGCATATTTTGGAAATTAAGCCCTTGTCAGTCATTTGCAGATATCTTCTCCAAGTCCATAGGCTATCTTTTTGTTTTATTGATGGTTTCTTTGCAGTACAAAAGCTTATAAGTTTGACTGGGTCCCATTTGTTTATTTTTGCTTTTATTTCTATCGCCTTGGGAGACTGAATGGTACAAGTTATGTCACAGAATGTTTTGTTCATGGAATTTTATCGTGTCATGTCTTACATTTTGAGTGTATTTTTGTATGAGGATATGTCCTTAACTTCATTGATTTACATGTGGAGGTCCAGCTTTCCCAACACTCAAGAGACTGTCTTTTCTCCATTACATGTTCTTGCCTCCTTTGCTGAAGATTGACTGTAGGTGTGTGGATTTTATTTCTGGGCTCTCTGTTCTGTTCCATTGATCCATATATCTGTTTTGTTCTGGTACCATGCTGTTTTGATTACTGTAGCTTTGTAGTTGGAGAAGGCAATGGCACCCCACTCCAGTACTCTTGCCTGGAAAGTCCCATGGACAGAGAGGAGCCTGGTGGGCTTCAGTCCATGGGGTCGCTAAGAGTCAGACACGATTGAGCAACTTCATTTTTTTCACTTTTCACTTTCATGCATTAGAGAAAGAAATGGCAACCCACTCCAGTGTTCTTGCCTGGAGAACCCCAGGGATGGGGGAGACAGGTGGGGTGCTGTTTATAGAGTCGTACAGAGTCAGACACGACTGAAGCGACTTAGCAATAGCAGCAGTCCCAATTTCATTATTTCCTTTTGAATTCCAGTTGGCATATCTCTTTGATTAAACACCTCCAGAAGCCAAACATCCTGTAAGCCCAGCCAAGGCAATCTGTGGAGGTCTCAAGGCATAGACAAGGGCAGGAGAGGGCTAAAATTGAGAAGGGTTAAATAAATAACCCTGTAACTTCAGCAGCACCCAGTAACTTCAGATTTTGTGGGGGTATGAGGTTTCTAGAATCTGAGGGGCTGGCTCAGATGGTCAAGAAACTGCCTGTAATCCAGGAGACCTGGGCTTGATCCTGGGGTCAGGGAGATCCCCTGGAGAAGGTAATGGCTACCCACTCCAGTATTCTTGTCCATGGGGAATATCCCCATGGACAGAGTGACCTGGAAGGCTACAATCCATGGGGTCACAAAGAATCAGGCACTACTGAGTGACTTAGCATGCATGCCCTTTAAAAAAAATAAAAATTTTAACACAAAATTAGATGTGGAAGTACATATTTGCTTAGATTAAAAAGAAAAATCACAACAAATACATTTTAAACAGCTGACAAATAATCAACTATCATAGAAGCCAAAAAATTACTACATTCTCGTTAATTAACTGCCTGAGGTATCTTTGCAATTTCTACCTCCGCTACAGTTTTGGCTGAAATGTTTTCAACATCTCTTCATATAAGAACAACTCTCTAATATCAATTTCTGTAATGAGAATAGAAAAATAATTTAATCTTTTCTACAGTGACAAATCAAAACGTTATTATTGATAACTAAGATGCATAAAACAGGCAGCTTTTTATTGTTTGTAACTCTGCTGTAAGTTTGCACCCTACATAAATGCGAATTTTAATAAATTTTATTTTTCATGATTACATTTTTTAAATGTAACTAGTTTTTATTTTGGATACACTGCATTATCAAATATTAATTCTGACAGCAGATGACTTACATTTTGACTAGGTGTTGATAAGTACTGAATTTTTCACTCACAATTAAACATGTCTCATGGTTGGAAGAATTTTCCAGAGATCAGCAAACCTAGTTTTTACTCCAGTATCCACATGTTTCTGCTGCCAAGAACCACAGAAGTAATTCATACATTGATGACTAGCAATAATTTAACTACACAAAAGTAACTGAAAAATTACATAAATATATTTCACTAAACCCAAACTAAATATCAGGCACTCAATTTTCCCCGAGTTGGATCTTATAGAAGTCTGAAGCATGATTAAAGAAAATACAGGTCAATGAGATCTGCAGACATACATCTGAATAAAAAATCTTATATACTTGTAATGTATTTTATTTTTTTAAGTTACTACCTAGCTCTGCTCACACAAAAGGTCTTGAAGTAATAATCAACTCAGTGGCAAGAAGCACCTTAGTGCCCAGACTGTGGTTTCTAATTACCATTTCCACAAAAAAGAAACTGACAGTCTGGGAGAGATGGCTGATTCCAGATCTGGTGCAGTAAATTCCAATACAAACCTGGAATATTTTATCATGCCAGAAAGTAAAGAATCTATCTGTATTCATTGGAGTCATGCCAAAAGATAACAGGAGCCAAGTTAAAGGGACTCCCACTGGCCAAATGCAAAATATTTTGTGCAAAAAAAGTATAGTAACTATAATATATTAAAACTTATCAAATACATATTTTAATATATGAGGTCACAATGACATATATTTTTCAAAACCCGGTCCTATTCGAAAGTTGTTAGGGACACCAACCTCTAATTCTGAAATTTGATAAAGAGGGGAAAATCAAACATTAATCCTGCCATTCCTGTATTAACTATATTTCAGGGTAATCAAATAATTGACAAAGAAGGGTTCTTTACAGAAGAATTCCACTCAGTAATTACAGAAAAAAATGACTGGAGTAGAATATCTACATTTTGTAGCTAATGAAATAATAGTTCTAGCCAATGGCCATCAAAGATTGTTAAAACCATGTGGGGAATGATACACGAATCAGGCTACAATATCGGAATCCTTTGAAAGAGACTGAAAGTGTTAGTCGCTCAGTCCTGTCACACTCTCTGCATCTCTATGGACTGTAGCCTGCCAAGCTCTTCTGTTCATGGGATTCTTCAGGCAAAAATACTGGAGTGGGTTGCCTTTTCCTTCTCCAAGGGTTCTTTCCAACCCAGGGATCGAACTTGGGTCTCTCATATAGAAGGCAGATTCTTTGCTGTCTGAGCCACCAGGGATTGGTCAGTCACCAAGATTGGTCAATCTTAATATTACCAAAAATAAATAAATAAAATACAATAAGGCAAAATAAAAAACACAGTGAAGAGAGAAGAGCGGGTCAAACATCATCATATGTCTTTAATGTGATATAATGTTGAATATACAGCATCGCCTACGAAATGTTCTTGACAAAAAATTGAACTTGACATGATCAATCATCTAGATTTAACTTCCAATTTACAGGAAATACACAGAGGAGATATGAAAATGTCAAATGTTCCCACTGCGATATAATCACTAAACCTCAGAGTGCAGGATATTCTATGCACACAAGATCCAGTTTCTACAACAAATAAGTGTCATTTTATAAGAGAGAGAGGGGAAATTGCTACACCAAATGCAATATGCAGAATCCTGATTAAAATAAATCAATTTTTAAATGTTATGAATAATAAGAGAAAGCTGAATATTGAGAGTATATTGAACGATATTAAAGAAATATTTTCTTGACTGTAAAAAGTTTTAAAATAGAGTGTCCTTGTCTCTTAGAGATATGTATTGAAATATTTAGGAGTAAAGTGATATTGTATCTAGCATTTACTTCAAAATAATCGAATTGGTAGGAGTAAGGCCTGGGAGAGAAATTATAAATGAAATAAATCTAACCATATGCTAATAATAGTTGAATCTGGGTGACAGGTATATGTAGATTTATTATACTATTTTCTCTAATTTCGTGTACATTCCCAACCTCTATAATAATTTTTTTTTTCAAAAAAACAGCTAAAGAAAAACTTTCCAAGAGGTAAACTACAACTATAAAAAGGCATCTTTTCTCTTATATTCTCAAAAAGAAATTTTACTTAGGCCTTCAAATCCTTAAGGAGAGAATCTGCATCAACAGCGATTTTCTTCTCTCTTTTCAGTCCCTAAAGATTGCCTGTTTCATCAAGTGTTCAAGGCCAACTCCTATATTCCTCAGAGAACCACTTCACCACGGATACGTGACAAAGATGAAAACCCTGGGTTAGGGTATCCTGCCTCAGTTACGTGTAGCCAGACAAAAACCTTTCTGCCCCCTAAAATTTAGTCATCACGTGGAACAGAATTTGATAGATTGACTCTTCACTATTATTTGAATGTCCTAGCTAACTTTAAAGTTAGCCTCACTAAACCATAAAAAGGTATTCATGTCCTAAGTTTGGTGCAGGCATCTGAATGCGGCTGATGAGCTGTCGCTCTGCAGACTTTTCTCTACAACAGCTGAAGCACTAGAGCTTCACACATAGTTCCCTGCCCCCACTTCCCTCTGCAGTCTTTGCTTAATGGAAACAATGCTCAAAGTTGCTACCCTTCCATGCTGATAAAGTATGGAATTAATTAGCATTACAGAACCTAGAAATCTATACAAGGGAATTTTTTTTGTTGACCATATCATGTGTTAGACAGTGCCACCTATTGGTGAAGTGTAACACTGTCAACCAGGACTACAGAATTTTGTGATACAGTCAAGCCTCCTTAACTCAGACACAATAGGGAAAAAAGCCAGACTGAACCGGGAGAAACTCATGGTAGGAAAAAATTACTTTAATACGCTTTAAAAAAAATATGCTTTTATCACTTTCAAATAATGTAGGCAATCCGAGCTAGACTAATGGTGAGGGATCCCAAATCCTTACAGAAAGTATTTCTGATTAGTGCTACAAATATTCAGCCTACACTACAGTGATATTGCCTTAAATTGCAATTAACTCTTTCTTCATCGTGGTTTCTAAAGATCTTAAAGTCACTTTATTTGAGTAGACATACATGATAAGCCTATCATGATGAATTTTTTAAATTGAATTTTATTTTCTTACAGCGATCCTAGGCAAATTCCCTAGGGGAAGTCCTAAGGGGTTAGGATCTGCACTTCCCCACTTCCACTGCTGGGGCCCACGTTCAAGTCCTGGTCAGGGAGAGCTAAGATCCCACTAGACACACAGAACACCCAACCAAAAAAATACTAATAAAGTGACCCTCTCTGAAAAGTCCCAAGTTCCAAACCTGTGGAATCTAAATTAATTAAAAAAATTCTAAACTCAAATTAGACAAAAGATTAGGAAATTAAATTTGAACACTGTAAATATGGAAAGAGGGGACTTATACGTCTAAGCACTTCTTATCTCAATCAAATGTAGATGGGAAGACTGAATCTTAATCTTAAGAATGAATCTTCCCATTAAGAGATCAGATTGTAGGAACAAAAATAATAGAAATGTGAAAAGTAAAATCCCATTCAATTCTCTAAAATGTCCAACATGCCATGGGATCTGTCATCAACTAGACCCCTCATCAAAAGTTCTGACTTCATTCAGGAGGATGATTCATATAAATTATTCAAATAACTTTTATACCTTAGATTTATTATATGTTTCTGTTTTGGTATAAATATATTTCTATGGTATAATATATGTTTAAGTATTATCATATGTGCTGTGTGTATTCAGTCACTCAGTGGTATCGGACTCTTTGTGACCCATTGGGATGTAGCCCACCAGGCTCCTCTGTCCATGGGGATTCTCCAGGTGAGAACACTGGAGTGGGTTGCCATGCCCTCCTCCAAAGTATCTTTCTAACCCAGGCATCGAACCCAGGTCTCTTGCATTGGAGGTGGGTTCTTTACTGTCTGAACCACTAGGGAAGCCCAAGAATACTGGAGTGGGTAGCTTATCCCTAATATAATATATATATAAACTACTTTGTAAAATAATTTTAATAATGAAATTGATGGGAAAAATCCAATTCACTTCAAGTGATATGTTTTATAAAGTCCACTTAAGGGAATACACCAATATATTGCTGAATGAGTAATACCTGAAACTAAAATATCTCTTGCACTCAGGCTGCTCCCTGATAAAATTTTCGCTTTAAGATCACTCATTCACCTCCTTGCTTCTACTTGACTGCATTATACTGGGAGGTATGAGGCTTTCTCAGGCTTAGTTCTAAACTCATCTTGCCCGGCATCTCCCACTCAATGGTTTCTCTTCTTTGGAATCCTTCAAGACTCCCATCCCTTCAGGGATGCTGAGAGAGCCAGCTTTGACTGCAGCACAGCCTAAAAGAGCACTGACATTTTCTTTTCCTCTGCTGCTGTCTCCTCTTCCCTCTCCTTCACCTTCTAATCAATGCTTGAGGGGTGCTTTGAGGAATCCTTTCTTAGGTCCTAAACTCCCTGGGTGCCAAGTTGCTGGATCACACAGCGAGGTGAAGGTAACAGGGACTGTTACAGCCTTCCCAGCTCTGGAGGGTGCATGGGAAGCAAGTATTCATGACACTAGACATGGTAACTGCACCAATTTTGTGGCAAGAAATTCCAAGCTGCAAAAAACCAAGACCGAAAATATTGGGTCTAAGAAATAAAAAAGGGGGGACTAAGAAAACACAAACAAGGTCTCTGATGCATGCTCTGCTAATCCTTCCAAAGGAAGGAAACCCTGTTAATGACAGACCAGGAAGGCAACCTTGCAGTTGACTTCTATTTTCTAGGGCTGCCCTGGTGGCTCAGACGGTAAAGAATTTGCCCGCAACGCAGGAGACCCGGGTTCAATCCCTGGGTCAGGCAGATCCCCTGGAAAAGGGAATGGCAACCCACTCCAATATTCTTGCCTGGAAAATTCCATGGACAGAGAAGCCTGGTGGGCTACAGTCCATGGGGTCACAAAGAGTCAGACACAACTGATCAAAGCATATTTAATGTGTTCCCACATGGTGGGAAGGGGGCGTGCCAAAATTAAAATCAAGAAAGTTTGGCCATCTTGTGAGAGTTAAAGAAACTTGGAAACAGTTCGAGAACAGAGGAACAACTAGAGGGATAAAGAAACGATTTTTTAACTCACAACTGCTTTTTGATTTGTCCCTGTTTAACGCATGACTGTGGAGTAGAAGAATTCAGAATCTTGAAATAAATAAAACACGACAGTTGTGCTGAGTTTTTGGAGACACTCAAGGAGGTGACCTCAAGAGAGTTAACTAGAATCACTTGGAAATAAACAGGTGACACTCACTGGAAAAGCCAAAGGAGAATTCTTACAGGAAGCAGACTTGGGAAAAGCCAGGGCAAGGCTGAGGGTCCACAAAGAAAAACCAGTTAACCCTGAGCGAGTTTCATGAGCTGATCCAGATCCTGAGGAAGAGAACTGTAGCGAGTAGATTCAACATTTTATTTAAACAGCAGGGCACCCATTACCAAAGCTGAGAAGGCCCACAGCTACAATCCTCTGTGTAGAAAGGCAGAAACAAACCAGTGGTTCTCAAAGTTTGGTCCCAGGACCAGCAGCATCAGCATCCCTTGGGAGACTGTTGGAAATTCTCAGGCCCCACACCCACTCACTGAATCAGAAATTCTGCTATTGGAACACAGCCTCCTGTGTTTTAAGAAGCCCTCAAGGTTATTCTGATACACACTGAGGTATGGGAGCCACTAGATGAAACCATGAGACTAAATGATAGAAATGGTTCCAGAACTTTATTACAGTTAAATATGGACTTGAGGAGTCTTTCCCTTCCTTATGCTCCCCCCTCATCCAAGCCCCTATCACCTCATGCCTGGGACCAAGAACGGCCAAACTCTGGTCCCAACCCCTGGGGTCAGGCTCCTCCTTCAGCTTCTCACAGTGCAGGCCGAGGGAGCCTTTTAAGTCACAAATCCACAGTGTGACTCCTCTGAATAACACCCTCCGGGAGCTTCCCCCAGCATGCAGGATCAAGGCCGATTCGTGACCCAACTTCTGCTGCGGGAGCCACAGCACTCTCCCAAGCTGGAAGCTCCTTGGCCTTCCAGGCTCCAGCCAAGTTGGATTGCTTTTAGCTCCTCAGATCCAACTTCCAGGCCATTATAGAGGTTGTTTCCACTACTGGAGTGACTCTTTCTGTCTCTGCCTCTCTCTGTCTCTGCATCGGGCCAATCTGGAGATGACTCCATGGAAAGAGAAGGAAACCCGCAGGGCTTAGGTTGTGAAAGAGAGAAGTCGGGAGAAAGGGGAGGAAATTGAGAAACTGGAAACCAAAGAGTCCCACCCCCAACTGTGAGCCCAGTGGCCTGGGGTCTCGACACCTGCCCTCCCCTTCAGTCTTCACCTTCTGCAGGTGTTCAGCCCATCCCTGACTTCACCTTTGGTACCCCCCACCCCTCGCCTATCTGAACTGTCTGGGCTCCAAATACAACACATTCTCTGAAGATTAGGCTCCTGATGGCTTTCAAGTAGCTCATTAGCTACCCGATGTTGCAGGGGTTCTCAAGGTGTGGTCCTCAGGCCAGCAGCATCAGCACTGTCTGGAAACCAGTTAGAAATGCAAAATACTGGGCTGGTGAACTCACTGGATGGAAAATTCTAGGGCAGAGCTCATGCAATCTGCATTTTATAAAAATCCCCCAGGCAACTTTTATGCACACTGAAACGTGAGGCTGACTATCTCAAGTAGTTGAGTTAAAGCCCATGCAAAGGGAACACCAGCTGTCCTCCTGGGTCCATGAGAGGCATTACAGTTTAGGCCTCTGGGTGACAATACTCCTGCTTTTGCATAAACCTCAAGGCTGTTTTCAAGGGATGACAAAAGATCAGCCGGGGGTCAGCCCTTTGGAAGATCTCAGGGCCCACGGATGCAATTGAAACTGTTTGGTGGCATTTTGGGGGGCTCCAAAGAGCTCCAGTACCATGGTCCTTTATGTCTCAGTACAGAAAAGAATTCAGCAAGAGGCAAAGTGATAGACAAGAAGCAATTTATTAGAATAGGACAGCTGTGAGCCTTACAAGTAGGCAGGCAAGAGGTGCCACAGTGAGAACTCAGTGGGTTACAGTTTTATAATCAAAGAGAAAGTGAGGAGAGGGAAGAGACTACCTTCTTCTCCTTCTTGAGCAGATGTCACGCTCCTCTCATTAGTTTCTCCTCCAGGTTGGGCAGGGGAGCTTCCTGGTCCCCACGTGGTCAAGCCATGATTGTCATAACACTATGGAAATATTATCTCGGGTCTCACTACAATAAGGGTCTTTACTTTGAAAAGTCACCTTTCCATAAATGGTTTTTCACGTGTGCAGAGAACATGGCACAGGAATCATTAGCTTATCGAGCCCCTTGGGCAGGCTGTGGGTCTCACGCCACCATTGTTTCATGATCTGGGGACATGTTTCATGCTTCTGCTCTTTTCTTAAGTTATCATGAATTTACAGGGGTCTCCCATTTGTTTTTTAATTTACAATTCCCTAGTGGGATTAACTACTTAATCACCTACTTTGTCCCTTTACTCTGTCCCTATCACAATTGTATAGGCAGTATTGACGATGATCATTATAGCAACACTAGTAATAATAAGAAATAGTGGACACTATATATTAAACTCTTATAACATACTTTACTTCTATATATCCAATACATACAACCTCAGAAAATAAGAATTATTACACCCCTTTAATGGATTCAAAAACCCAATCTCAAAGAGTTTGTGGGACTTGCCTAAAGACACCTGCTAGGAAGTGACAGGTCAAAGACTTAAATGTGGAACTGTCTAGCTCCGAGTTGCTTGTTCTACTCTCCATGACTTATTTCTACAGAGGTGCTGGGTGGTTACTGGAAGAATCCTCCGTTCCCTGGGCCAGGTCCCTCTTCTAAATAAACACGGCAATATATTGAATTTCCTCCTGCTCCTCCTGCCTTTCTTTCAGCCTTGTTTCCTTTCGGGGTTCCCTCTGAGGCTTCTGTCTCCTCACCGACCAATGACTGTGATGTAGTTTGCATTTTCTGTTGCCATGCAGAAGGCGGCAGAGAGTGAGGCTGTGTGTGAGAGAGAAAGAGAAAGCCTTCCAGATGAAATGCCGTGTGTAAATGGAAATTGTCATTATTATCAGATGAATAAATGGAGAAGACGCACACTGGCTCAAACAGAACTGAAGGAAAAATTGGATGGCGAACAAAAGCATTATTAATTTAAGAAACTGCCTGAATTTGCCTCTGGCAGTTTCCTTTGTAAACACCGTTAACACCCTGGAATGCTTGAATTTATTTAAATGCCTAGCTTAAATACAGAAAAAGAAAACAGAAACCTAGGCATTACTTTTAGGCATCCAGAAAATTGTTTGCTTTGAAAATCTTCCTGAGCAAAATAAAACTAGCATAGGAGACTTCCCAATTATGAGGGTCTGGTATTTCTGATGAAATTCTTTCATAGACTATAGAGTTGTTGACTTCTCCCCCGTTCAACACCACATATAATTTATAGCTGACAACTCTGTCACACTGCTGCTGTAAGACACGCTTGTATTTGTATTTCTCGATAATATGAACATGGTTCTTAGGGGTAAATGGCTGCAGCAAGGGATATCTTTAGGCAAAGGGTTATTTAAGTGATCAAGTCACAGATGAGTAACTCTGCAAATGAGCCTGGTAGAGTCAACTCCATGGAGGAGAATAACTGCAGCTTTATGACCTCATTCAAAGGTGGAAAGTCCCTTACACAGGTACCATGGTGGAAGGTATTCAGAGAAAGTGTGTTTTGACACCAGAATCAAATAAGTCATATTTCTCTGAAGGAAAATATACCTATGATTTTGGATGAGGTGACTCTAAGTGAAAAGCCATCCCCCACAACACAAGGTTCACAGGCTTTTTCGATTTATCTAGGAAAGTAAACATGGGCTTGTCAGTTCTCTGGATGAAGCATAAGCTGGAATCAAGAAAACATTTAGAAGAAATTCTGACTCTCTGAGTTGGATGAGTAGCCATATCCCAGGAATCCAGCCCCCTACTCCCACCCCAGGCCATTTGGAACCTAGAGACCAACTAGGCTTGGAATTATTGCTGCAGATTATCAGCTAGCCAGCCCCAGGGGGGCAAACTGGTGATAACTAGCACCTCACCATGAGTGAGCCAAGGCTTGAATCCCTTGTCAAAGTATAGAATAACAACAACGAAAATGACCAGTGTCAATCAGGGTCTTACAGTGGATGGGGTAAGAACTTTATATACAGTCTTTATGTACACTGTATGATTTCATCCTCTTAAAAACCTTATTAAGTAATTTAATAATATTATTTCCATTTCATGAATGAGGAAACTGAAGCATGGAGGTTATGCCATTTGCCCAAGATAAGTAAGCTAGAAAGTGGCAGAAACAGGATTCAAGCTCAGACTGGCACTAGAGTCCAGGTTCCTAAACACCCATAGGAATTACCACGAGCCACAGGAAGATGGTGGACATTCAAGTTCAGCACTATGGAAGAGAATGCCAGCTCAGTCACAAAGGTCAAGCATGACCCTGAGCAAGTGAATTCACTGTATTCCTTACTTGTCAAATGGATAAAATTCTGAACTAGCAGCTGACTGTGAAGAAGTTTCTTAGCACTGAGTGGACACTCAACAGTGAACAGTTTCTTAAGGTACATCTTAAACTCACTGACCAGTTCTGGCTATGACCCAGCACTGGAATGGTATTTATCAACTCCAGACTACTCTACCTAAAGATCTGAGAGTCAAAAGCTGAGTGAGATGACTGCAAACTGTAAAGAAAAAGAATCACAAACCCGTACACACACAAACTCACACACACAGACTGGATTCTTGTAGAACTCAAAAGACAGAAAACACTTCCTTCTCTATTCAGATCGTATCACATTTAACAGCTACCTGGCAGAACATCTACTTCTGCTTTACTGACTACGCCAAAGCCTCTGACTGTGTGGATCACAACAAACTGTGGAAAATTCTTAAAGAGATGGGAATACCAGACCTCCTGACCTGCCTCCTGTGAAATCTGTATACAGGTCAAGAAGCAACAGTTAGAACTGGACATGGAACAACAGACTGGTTCCAAATCAGGAAAGGAGTACGTCAAGGTTGTATATTGTCACCCTGCACATTGAACTTATATGTAGAGCACATCATGCAAAATGCCAGGCTAGATGAAGCACAGGCTGTAATCAAGATAGCTGGGAGAAATATCAATAACCTCAGATATGCAGATGACACCACCCTTATGGCAGAAAACAAAGAAGAACTGAAGAGTCTCTTGATGAAAGTAAAAGAGGAGAGTGAAAAAGTTGACTTAAAGCTCAACATTCAGAAAACGAAGATCATGGCATCCGGTCCCATCACTTTACGGCAAATAGATGGGGAAACAGTGGAAATAGTGAGAGACTGTTTCCACTTTATATTTTGGGGCTCCAAAATCACTGCAGATGGTGAGTGCAGCCGTGAAATTAAAAGACGCTTACTCCTTGGAAGAAAAGCTATGACAAACCTAGGCAGCATATTAAAAAGCAGAGACATTACTTTGTCAACAAAAGTCTGTCCAATCAAAGCTGTGGTTTTTCCAGTAGTCATGTATGGATGTGACAGTTGGACTATAAAAAAAGCTGAGCGCTGAAGTACTGATGCTTTTGAACTGCGGTGCTGGAGAAGACTCTTGAAAGTCCCTTGGACTGCAAGGAGATCAAACCAGTAAACCCTAAAGAAATCAGTCTTGAATATTCATTCGAAGGACTGATGCTGAAGCTGAAACTCCAATACTTTGGCCACCTGATGCGAAGAACTGACTCATTGGAAAAGACCGTGATGCTGGGAAAGACTGAAGGTGGGAGGAGAAGGGGACGACAGAGGATGAGGTGGTTGGATGGCATCACCAACTTGATGGACATGAATTTGGGCAAGCTCCAGGAGGCCGTGATGGACAGGGAAGCCTGGCGTGCTGCAGTCCATGGGACACATCAGACACGACTAAGCGACTGAACTGAACTGGCAGAGCTGACTGAGGATGGAAACTTAACTCTGAATCTAATTTGTATTTGCTTAGTCTCTAAGTTGTGTCTGAATCTTTTGCAACCACATGAACTATAACCCTCCAGGTTCCTCTGTTCATGAGATTTCTCAGGCAAGAATACTGGAGTGGGTTGCCATTTCCTTCTCTAGGGGATCTTCCTAACCCAGGGATCAAACCTGGGTTTCCTGCATTGTAGGTAGATTCTTTACCATGTGAGCCACCAGGGAAGCCCACAAATATTTGGTGAGTGTCATAAATTTGCATTTTGATTGCCAGTATTACACATACAGTAAGTATCCTACATAGGAGCAAGTTCTGTTCTGAGAATTTGTTCTTACGTCCAATTTGTTTGTAAGTCCAACAAAGTTAGCCTAGATACCCAACTAACATAATGGGCTAAATAGTACTGTACTGTAATAGGTTTAAGATACTTTTTACACAAATAATACATAAAAACACAAAAAATGAAGACAACAATTTTAACCTTACAGTACAGTACAACAGCTGGCATACAGGTGGACAAGCAAGAAGAGTTACTGACTGGAGGAGGGAGAGGAGATGGGACGATGGTGGATCTGAATAGCAATAGGAGACAGGGCAAGCTGCAATTTCACTCACACCTGATGCTGATGAAATGCATGCTCACATCTTCAAAACTTTGAAACTTGAAGGTTCATACATAGGGGACTCACTGTATTTTACTTTAAATATGTCAGTTTATATACACAAATATATAAAGTACAGTGGTACAGTGCGTGTGTGTGCTTCTCCCTACGATGATTCTGTAGCAAACTGACCTCACTGCTACAGGTCACTTTGAATCTTTCCCTAGACTGGACTGGAATGATTCAAAACCACCACCAATTGATTCCTAAAACTTAAGTTGTATTTTTCTGGGATTATCAAGATGAGATTTCTGTTTCCCTTTTCCCAGGAATACATTAATAACAATTTTTCAAACACAGCTAATGGCCCTGCTTGTCTTGCTGTTGTTTTACCATATGCCTCACTGTGGCACAACTAGAAAAGGGCCGCCCACAAGGCCCACGTCAGGCCAACCAGTGAGGCTCTGAAGGGTGAGTGGCCTTTCTGGCCCTGATTTCTCTGCATTTCTTCCCCTTACTTCCTGATATGCTTGCAGACTTCCAGTGCCCCCTACTTTCTCCTGCTTCACCTTTATTTAAACTGTTTCAGGGAATGATCCATTAATATTACCTTCCCCGGGGGGACTGACTCCAGCAGCAATTCACCATGGCTGATAAGGAGGAGGATAATCATAATGATGAGAGTAACAGATTTACGGGTGTTATTTTGTGTTTGTCTATGCCCAGTTTCTCCTTGTACCTTTTTTTTTAAATTTTTTGACCACACCATGTGCCATGTGGGATGTTAGTTCCTTGACCAGGGATAGAACCTGTGCCCTCTGCCTTGAAAGCACCAAGTCTTAACCTCTTCCACCAGCAAAGTCCCTCCCTCTACCTCAATCTATCCAGACTGTTCTCTCGACACACTGAAGATTTATGCTGAAAGACTGAATACTACACACAACTTCTATTCTTGGGTCTTTCAAAAGCAGGAACTCTTCTGGGTGGATTTGCAAGATAAAATACCAGGTGCTTGGTTAAATTAAAAAATCTCAGATAAGTAACAGTTTTTTAGTGTAATTGTGTCCTGAGCATTGCAGGGGATATACTTAGATTAAAAATTTATGCATTGCGTATCTGAAATTCAGTTATCTGGGTAACTTGTTTTGTTTTTGTCTTGGCTAAATCTGGCCTCCCTACCACAGGCTGAAGGCAGAGAGACTGCAAACATGGCAGCAGGAGAAAGGGGGACCACCCCCGAAGTCCAAGGCAGATTCTGAGGGGCCCTCATGGAACTGGGCCTGAGCCCACGTCTCATGCAATCAAGTGGGTGCAGGAGCTCAGTGAAGAGGGCCTAAGTTGTACCACAGAAGGCTGTACCTCTGGCCTCAGGGCACATTCCAGAGACCCCAGCCCAAGCAGGGGACAGTCCCTTAACATCAAGAGACGCCCACAGGCCCTTAACATCAAGTAGCCAAAGTGCTCAGACAATTCGTTTCTTCTCTATAGGTCCTAAGGACTGAAATGGGAGTGGTCTAATAATAACTGAGAGCAGATTTTCTGCCAGACAGCATGAAGGAGACTTTAGGGTATAGTTAACCAAATCTAAAGGAAATGATGTGATATTTTTAATGTCCAGTTTTGTGAAAAAACTTCATAAATGCAAAATAGTCATCATTATTGCTAAACGTTAAGGACTCTGTGACATACACCACGTTAAGTGCTTCATGCACAGTAATTGGGTTTTTTTATGACAGAATCATTATGGAGCAAAAGAAGGGGTCCTTTGTTAATGGAGTTCAGACCTTGGGGAGCATGTGAGTGAGATCGCAGGAGAGGGAAACAGTGGACACGAAATAGTGCCCCTGCACCCACTGATTAGCCTGGCTCCAGTCCCTAAAACGAATTCCAGTCTAAAGGAAAAATTAGCTCAGGAAGTTGCTTCACTGAATAGACAAGGTATTTGTTTCTGGAACCAGCCATGTGTCAACCTGTCTTGCCCTTTCTGTCAAAAGGCAAAACAGGGTTAGTTCTGAAGTGAACATTTAACTTCCTCCCTTCAGACATATGTTTTAGACTCAAGATTCAGTTCGTGAGGCCTTTCATGTGACCAGGTTAAGTTCTATAATTCCTTAAGAAACAACCTGGATTATCTTTGGGCCAAGGTTTCAGTAAAAGCATTGCATTGTACTATGCAATGAATATTCACTTGAAAGAGGGACAGCTTGCTTTTCAGTTGACGCATTATCATGTCCCTAGGCTGAGCAATCTCTTCATCTAGGACTTGGTGTTCTTCTTCCAGTGATATGAAGCAAATAGCCATTGGCTTCATTTGGAAACAGTTTATGCACTCTCCAGCCCAGCCATACAACACACACAGCTTAGTGTGAAGATCTGAAATGGCTTTGCTTTTACCACATGCTGAAAAATAAATCACAGTTATCCAATACCTGGCATCTGGTTTTGCACTCCAGAGTCATCTTCAACGGATCACAAAAAAATCATCATTGTCATCACCATCTGGGCTTCCCTGGCAGCTCAGCTGGTAAAGAATCCACTTGCAATGCAGGAGACCCTGGTTCAATTCCTGGGTCAGGAAGATCCCCTAGAGAAGGGATAGGTGACCCATTCCAGTATTTCTGGGCTTCCCTGGTGGCTCAGAGAGTAAAGAATCTGCCTGCTATGCAGGAGACCTGGGTTCAATCCCTGGGTTGGAAGATCCCCTGGAGGAGGGCATGGCAACCCACTCCAGTATTCTTGCTTGGAGAATCCTCAAGGACAGAGGAGGCTGGTGGGCTACAGTCCATGGGATCACAAAGAGTCGGACATGACTGAGAGACCAAGCACAACACAGCACATTACCACCTTGCTCAACAATGACTAGCATTATAAATGTCCAGTCCCATGCCTTCATGGAAAATAGATGGGGAGACAATGGAAACAGTGACAGACTTTACTTTCTTGGGTTCCAAAATCATTGCAGATGGTGACTACAGCCACGAAATTAAAAGACACTTGCTCCTTGGAAGAAAAGCTAAGACTAACCTAGACAGCATATTAAAAAGCAGACACATTACTTTGCCAACAAAGGTCCTTCTAGTCAAAACTATGATTTTTTTTCCCAGTAATCATGTATAGATGTGAGAGTTGGACCATAAAGAAAGCTGAGTGCTGAAGAATTGATGCTTTTGAACTGCATCAATTGGAGTTGGTTGGAGAAGGTTATTCAGAGTCCCTTGGACTGCAAGGAGATCCAACCAGTCAATCCTAAAGGAAATCAGTCCTGAATATTCATTGGAAGGACTGATGCTGAAGATGAAGCTCCAACACTTTGCCCACCCGATTCAAAAAGCTGACTCATTGGAAAAGACTCTGATGTGGGAGAGATTGAAGGCAGGGGGAGAAGGGGACAACAGAGGATGAGATGGTTGGATGGCATCACCCACTTGATGGACATGAATCTGAGCAAGCTCTGGGAGCTGGTGATGGACAGGGAAGCCTGGTGTGCTATAGTCCATGGGACAGCAAAGTATCAGACACGACTGAGCAACTGAACTGCTAATAAGAAGACTTATAAAAGGAGACAGGACACAAAAAGAAGTTTCTTGAACAGAGCCTCAGCAATTCTGTTTTGAAGATGTGTTAACCATTTAACCTGGGAGATAAACTCAGTATCAAAATTAACTGGAAATGAGTTCTTTTAAGGAAAGTTTTGTTTTATAGGAGTCATTGCCAAGTCCATACTCTCTGATGCAGAAATCTGATACTGCAAATAGTTCAACAAGAGACTGGTCTCGAATACTTCAATGTTGAAGACAAGGAGTTACTGACATCAATTTAAGAATTTTACACAGAGGGAGCTCCTGACCCTGAACAATGAAGGCAGAGATGATGGTTTCTTTGTGAAGAAATTAGGAGATGTATCTATGTCTATAAAACCCTTAATCCCATGCAGATTCTGCAACTTTTACCATTTAAACATTTTTACCACTCAATAAATTGCAGTAAGTTAAAGGCAAATTTTCCTTTGGTAGAAATAACTCAGACCCAGACCTTTCTCCACCTGGATGTCTCACAGATTCTTTGAGATAAAAAAAAAAAAACTTTATTTCTCTATGGCTTCAAAAAAAATGCATTCATTCTGAGGCTAGGTTTCTCACTGTTGGAAATTGGAGTTGAAAACATGGAGGCAAGAAAGACTAGAATGTATCACAATCAGTATGAACTCAGCGTTTTTTTAAATACAGAGAGACAAATAGAGAAAAAATATATCTGATTTCTGTTCACCAAAAGAATTAGAAACAACACCCCCATATTAATGAATATACCCAGACTTTGGTGATCCAGTGCTGTTTGGATAAAAGGCAGATTCCAGGGCTGTGGCAGAGAAAGTACAAAATAATCTCAGAGGGGTGTACTGCTCCAAAAAGTTTAAGAGTTCAGAGAAATGACAGAAACTACCCAAAGGACACAGGAACCATTTTGAAGGGACTTCCACAGGCAAAATGAGGGGCAATTAAAGCATCAAAATAAATAGAGTAGTGGATAATAACTTATTTAAATCTATGAGTCCACAGAAGTATAAATTTAAATGAAAATAGAGATGGGGAGCCAGAAAAGATCTCCCTTACAGTAATATAGATACAGCAGTATAAATACTGCAGCAACCATGGAAGAGAAAATCATCCATGGATGCTCAAACCATCAGATGAAAGTTCAATAAGGAAGATAAAATTCACACAGACTCACAGTATCTCTCCACAAAATTCTTGTTAATAACAGAAGGGAAAATTCATAATTTTACACTGAAAAAGTCTAGAGGATACCAGATTGTTATCAATGCTACAATCACCAACACGGGGACAAATCTACATCTTGTGTCTCCTAACAGGCACTAAGGAGGCTACCACCTAACTTCTCTCTTTCCAAAAATAATGTATAACCCAAACCTAATTGTCACAAAACAATAGGTAAATCCAAACTGAGGGACACTCCACAAAACAAACGGCTTGTACCCTTCACAATGCCAGGATCAAGAAAAAAGAAGAGAGTTTAAAAAAAAAAAAAAACCTGTTTAAAATGAGAGGATAGTTACAGAGACACCTAAGTGCAATGTATAAATCAGGACTCCATCCTGCACTGGGCGTAAAATCTAACATATGAAGAATGATTGAGACAACTCATAGAAGCTGATTATAGACTGTCAATTAGATGACCACAATATATCAATAGTGCATAAGTTTGATGTTTGATTATTTCACCGTGGTTATGTAAGAGCCCATCCTTTTTCATGGGAAATATGCACTGGTGTTTAGGAGTAAAGAACCAAAATGTCCCCAACTTACTTTCAGTTCATTCAGAAAAAATCTATCAGTGTGTGCATATGTGTCTGTAAGAGAGAGAGACAGACAGAACAAGAGTACCTGGGGCAAGATGTAAATTTTGGTGGACTTGGATAAGCATAAGGTGATTTCTAATATTATTCTTGCAACTTTGCTCAGTTTAAAGTTATAGCAAAATAATAATTTACAAAAACCTATCCATTTGTGTGTGTGTGTGCTTTTATAAGGACTTTCAAACTGTGGTGCTGGAGAAGACTCCTGAGAGTACCTTGGACAGCAAGGAGCTCAAACCAGTCAATCTCAAGGGAAATCAACCCTGAATTCTCATTGGGAGGACTGATGCTGAAGTTGAAAGTCCAGTATTTTGGTCATGTGACATAAACAGCTGACTCATTGGAAAAGTCCCTGGATGCTGGGAAAGATTGAGGGCAGAAGAAGAGGGCTTCAGAGGATAAGGTGGCTGGATGGCATCACCAACACAATGGACATGAACTTGGGCAAACTCCAGGAGATGGTGAAGGACAGAGAGGCCTGGCTTACTGCAGTCCATGGGGTCACAAAAAGTCAGACACAGTGGGTGACTGACAACAATAGCATCCATTTTTTTTAAGGCCCAAATGAATCCTAAAATCTTCTATGAAAACTTCTCTTCGCACTACAGAATGATATCAAAGATCATAGAGTTTTATGACTTCCTCCAATAGGATTTGTCTATGAGAGTGTACTTTATTCCATTTTTGTTTTAATGCCTTCTCTCTTTTAATGAGGCACCATACTTGACACTGCAGGAGTTACTTTTTGAGAATAACAGGATTTTTTTTTTGTTTGTTTTGTTTGGGGGGTTGTGCTGTTCTTATTTTATTTCATTTATTATTTTGGCCACACCATGAAGCAAATTGAATCTTAGTTCCCCAACCAGGAATCAAACCTGTGTCCCCTGCATTGGAAGTCTTAACTGCCTGACCACCAGGGAAGTTCCAGTTTTATTCAATTCTGCACAGCACTAGCAAACTTCTCTTGTTCAATTAAATTGGCTACTTTCTATCTCCTTCACCACACTCGAAGTTCTTCGAGGGCTGAGATTCGAGGTGAGGTATAGGGACTCATTAAATATTTACTGAATAACTAAAGTATGAATGGCTTAATTTTTGGAAGTCAACACCTCTTGCTAGTTTCTATTACTATCTTCTGATAATCTGCTGTACAACCACTTGGGGTGCATGTAAGCCACACAGACCCACCTGGACTGTAATGAATCTTTGGAGGACAATTTCTGAATATCAAATTTATAAAAAGGTTCTTCAAGCAATTTTAACATGCATTAACTTTTAGAATCAGAGATCAAGCAGAGTGAAGCCATTTCTCATTATTCATATCCCCTCATTTCTCCCTTTTCCATATTTTCCCCCTAGAATAAAAATCTTCAAACCGACACTTGCTGAGATTCTGGAGCTTCTATTCAATTTACACTCTCCCTATTGAAGTGTGGCCTTTGCTGGTTTGGCTCCCAGATAGCTTCCAAATAGTACCTTTAAAGAACTCTGAGAGCCTCAGTGTCTGTATAAAATAAGGAAATGCAAAGGAAATACATTTGACCATAACCAAAATTTTACTGAAAAAAATAACAAAAAGACAGCATGTAGGATTAAAATACAAAAAAGACAAATTTGCTTTCCAGCTTTATTTCTACCAGAAAAGAAAAGTTTTCCTTTAGAAAAACAATGACTTTGGTTTAAGCCAACTGTTATATATAATTACATATCCCTTGAAGTATTACTGGTGCCATCAAAGTTTCAAAAAGGGTGGGATTTCAAGGACACATGTAGTTGCATCAAATTTCACTGCAGATTCTAATAAGGTGATATTTTTAGTCTATGAACAGAAGGTAGTAGGTTAATACAGCCTGTAGATAAGCTATTAATAACCTCTTTGCAATCAATGTGATTCTAGATGAATAGTAAAAATAAGACATTCACTTCTCTTCCTATCTCTTAAATGTCATGCCTTTATCACCGTCTTTAAGATTTGTGAAATGAAAAGACAGATGAAAAAAGTCAATGGACAGCCTCTTGAATATGTGACATAAATTATCCTTGAGCTAAATAATTTACTAGTTTATAAAGCCAAGGGAGATAAAGATTCCAATGTAAGTGAAATAAACTGTATGCATATTTAAATAATTCATATTTTAATTAAAATTGCCTATGGAACACTGGGATATTCCAAAATCATTTTGACCAATACCTACTTTCATCAGCTTAAAAAAAGCAAGAAAGAAAAAGAGTTATCAGACATAACTTTGCAGGGCTTTTTGAAGGTCCCCAAACTGTGGAAACGTAGGTCACGAGCTTTTACCCTGTGCCCGGTGCTATAATTAGCTTGGTGTCAAGAGGAGGAAATACACAGTGAACAGCAGGTACGCAGTGGGTTTTGCTGCATGAAGCATAATGAGGATTTCAGATGCAACACACTAATACTTGTTTTATTACTGTAGTCAATTGTCCGTGCATCTTAGGATTCATGTTGTGTGCATTGGCTAAGTCATGTTTCTTTCATTAGCTGAAGCAATTAATGTACATTCAGCCTTTTAAGTACTATCTCTTTCTGCTTTCTCCTTGTGTAATTCAGTCTGCGATGATTAAAATAATTTTTCAATGGCAATGTCACAGCTTAATGAAAAAATATACAGCACTAATATAAGAAGCATTTGTAAACATTTTTAGGAGGATATTGTTTGTTGTAACACAGCACTGTAGCAGATGGCTATAAAAAGCAGCTCAAACTCAAAACTAGCAGACAGACCAACCTCAGGGGATTGGGGTAAATGGGTGGAAGATGGAGAATTTGGGTCTTTTGAAAGAGAATTTAATACTTTGTCAGAAATAGCTTTCAGTCTCTCTTTTGTTTCATATGGTTAAGGACCAAAGATGGGGTACTATTTACAATGAACGACTCAGCCTTGATCAACATTCTAAATGCGGTAGGAGATAGACGGACCCCTGGGCTAGACAACTGGTCTATGTCAAGTGGAGTAAAACTGAAGCTTTGTTCTCACCCCACTTCAAGGAAAAGCTAGTGGCAGAAGCTGAGCTCTGCTAAAGTAGGGATAAGTGGACCACTCCTGAGGTCTACACCTCAGGAAGGCTTCTAGGGACTCAAAAAGGGAGGGGTCCCAGCCCATAATAAGTGTGGACACACAGCCACAGGCTTCTTCCCTGGGAGCTAGCTTAGCAAAAAGATGTGTTCACCGGGTGGGGAGGGTCCTAGATCAGGTCAGATGTGGGAAAAGAAATAAGATCGTTGGCCAAAGGCAAATGAAGACCTGGAAGAACTGTCCTAAATAAGTGATTGAAGTCACCTTTTTACTGCACTCCTCCTCATTAGAGAGGACACCCACCACTTTCCTCTACAGGTATGTAGCTCTGCCTTGCTTCTGGCTTAAATAAACTGTTTCCCTGTGTTCTCTCCCACATGTTGTGCTATGTCTCTAATAATAAACTTTGTACCTATTTTCACACTTTTTTGGCTTTCTGAAACATTCTTGCTTTCAAACAGGGTGGGGAAGTGCTGGTGGCAAGAGCCAGGGCAACTTTGCTTCTGGCCTCTAGCATCTGGTGAACTGGCAGCTAGGAGTCTTGGTTTTCATCCAGGCTCAGTTCAGTTCAGTTCAGTCGCTCTGTCGTGTCCGACTCTTTGCGACCCCATGAGTCGCAGCACGCCAGGCCTCCCTGTCCATCACCAACTCCCGCAGTTCACTCAGACTCAAGTCCATCGAGTCCGTGATGCCATCCAGCCATCTCATCCTCTGTTGGCCCCTTCTCCTCCTGCCCCCAATCCCTCCCAGCATCAGAGTCTTTTCCAATGAGTCAACTCATCTCATGAGGTGGCCAAAGTACTGGAGTTTTAGCTTTAGCATCATTCCCTCCAAAGAAATCCCAGGGCTGATCTCCTTCAGAATGGACTGGTTGGATCTCCTTGCAGTCCAAGGGACTCTCAAGAGTCTTCTCCAACACCACAGTTCAAAAGCATCAATTCTTCAGTGCTCAGCCTTCTTCACAGTCCAACTCTCACATCTATACATGACCACAGGAAAAACCATAGCCTTGACTAGATGGACCTTAGTAGGCAAAGGAATGTCTCTGCTTTTGAATATGCTCTCTAGGTTGGTCATAACTTTTCTTCCAAGGAGTAAGCGTCTTTTCATTTCATGGCTGCAGTCACCATCTGCAGTGATTTTGGAGCCCCCCAAAATAAAGTCTGACACCGTTTTCACTGTTTCCCCATCTATTTCCCATGAAGTGATGGGACCAGATGCCATGATCTTCATTTTCTGAATGTTGAGCTTTAAGCCAACTTTTTCACTCTCGTTTTTCACTTTCATCCAGGTTACCCAGGTTCAATTCCTGGGCAGGAAACTAAGATCTCTCTCCAGGGCGGCTCACTGCTGTCTCTTCCAGATCATAACTACTGAGCAAGTACCTTGTGAAAGGGCCTAGGCTCAGTCTTTTACATACAACTCCTCCTTTAATAATAGAAACAGTGAAAAATTGACACACAGAGGGATGAAATGACTTTCTTAAGAGTCTTACTGCTAGTTAGCCATAGAGCTGGGATCCATCCCACACTGAATTCCCTTTTACTACCTGATGGAGAAGGCAATGGCACCCCACTCCAGTACTCTTGCCTGGAAAATCCCATGGATGGAGGAGCCTGGTAGGCTGCAGTCCATGGGGTCATGAAGAGTCGGACACGACTGAACAACTTCACTTTGACTTTTCACTTTCATGCATTGGAGAAGGAAATGGCAACCCACTCCAATGTTCTTGCCTGGAGAATCCCAGGGACGGGGGAGCCTGGTGGGCTGCTGTCTATGGAGTTGCACAGAGTCGGACACAACTGAAGCTACTTAGCAGCAGCAGCAGCAAAGTGGTTAAGGAGCCAGGCTGGGTGGGTTTATGCCTCTGCTTCCCTGCGTATTAGCTATGGGACTTTGAGCAAGTTACTTAACCTGAGTCTCAGTGTGTTGTTTATAAAAGTTGAGATAGTAACAGAAACCTAGCTAGTAGCATTGAAGTGAAGATTAAATCAGTTAATATGCACCAGGTGCTCAGAAGCATGCCTGGCGTGTGGCAAGCACTCACCAAGTATCTGTGGCGTAATTATTCCTAGGCTCTATTGCCCAGCCTGTGTCGTCTGTTCCTCTGTTTCAGGACTAATTGATTCTTTGTTTTAAGCAAGGCATTATGCTCTTATGATGCCTATTAGTAAATGAACATGTGTATAAATGGTCTTAGAGATGATTATTTCACACTTGTTACATGTCATCACCGGAATCCAGATTTAATCAACTTTCTGAACATCCTTCCTAATTTAACAAGTGATTATCCTTTTTTAGTGCACATGGGCAATCATTTCAATAGATATATTTTTAAATTATTTTTCACTTCCTTGGGCATGATGTGCTAATTCAATCTTTAGCAGTTAGACACATGTGATTAGATGAAGTAGCTCAGATATTGAGAACACTCTGTGGTATTTCCTTTAGAATCTCCAGTCAGCACTGAACAGAAAAAAAGCCAGTCCTAGTCTATGATGACTGTCTACATTCCTTACTCTGGCTGGCTGCTTCCTGAAAGCAAACTCTTACACTGCTCCCTCAGCCTATACAACGCTTATGCTGATTCTGTATTTGATATCTTCCTGCTCTTCCTTGGAGAACCTTACTTCAATGTTACTTCTTCCAGGAAGAGTTCCAGATTTGTTTTTCCTTTCCAGATAAAATTCTCTCTGCCTCATATGAACAACTGAGGTAGAAAATACCCATTTTCCTCCAATCAGTACCCTTTCTTTCTACAGGCACATGGCTTTCCAAAATAAGGACTATATCAATCTCCCCTTGCAGCTAGGTGTGGCAACTCATGTGACTATAATTCGGTGAACAGGCAGCAGGCAGAAGTGCTGTGTGCTACTTCTACTCTGCAAAGAACACGCATGCCACTCTTTCCTCCTTCCCTTTCTCTACTTGCTAGAGTGGATGTGATGGCTGGTGTTTGAGCAGCCTTGAGGCCATGAAGTGGAACTCAAGTGTAAATGATGGCAGAACAACTAGGTAGAAAGAATCTGAGTCACCACACAGCCTGGACTGCCTACCTTCAAAAACTGTGCACATGAGAAAGAAAGAAACTTCAATTTTCTGTTGTTTGCATGTGAACCGAGTCTTGACTCATTCACCTCCTTTAGTGTTTGTATCATTTGTACCTATATCTCTTACAAAGCATTCACAATATCACAGTATATTTAGCTGCAAGGACAGCTGCTTACCTACTACATGTGAGTTCCCCGGAGTAAGAACTGTTCATTAAGCATGCATCATGGTGCCAGGATTTTAGGAGGTTGCATAAATGCTTATGCCATAAAGATGCCATTCAGATAAAGTAAACTGAGGTGTGTTGACCAAAACTGCAAGTCACAGTGACACTCAATCAAGAGCAATTTTTTTGCACAGCATAAAGATCTTTTTCACGCACAAAAGAAGCACAAAATGGTTTGTCTGCAGTAGCTGTGCTTATTCCACTGCCTTTGCTTAGAATGACTGCTGTAATTAAGAAAACAAATTCTCTTGCTTCCGGATTACTGTTTGTTTGGTAGATCTGGCAATAAGACATCACATTTGGCTGAAGAACACTGTGGTTTGAGGAGATTATCCTCTTGAATAGAAGGACTTAGAGTGACTGGCAGCTGTGAGAGAGGAGAGGCCCATAGTTCTGTCACATGATTCTGACACCTGACCCAAAGTTCTGGCTTATGAGACTTGACCTATGTCCAGATTTAACCATTTATTGTGCATTTCTACACTTAGTCTAAGTTCCTATCCAGAGTTATATTCCAGAAGTTCACTGAAGCAGAAAGTGTACATTATTTGAAATGAATTATCTGTTTTACTATGAACCATAGTGTTTTAAAAGTAGCAAGAATGGGAAGTTTTAAGCTTGAAAGCAGTGTTTTAGCAGAAAGTAATGCTTTGGGGAATAACCACTCTTTTTTATTTTTTTTTTAAGACAAAAACAATCAACTAAAAGAAAACAAGCTGTCTTGGTCATGAGGGCCTTATCGATTTTCCATTCTCCGCCCTGATCCTGAGACTCTCTGCTAATGTCACAGATCTGAAATGACTACATGAACTCTGTAAAAAGGATATTTTGATGGGAATTTAAAACTTAACTCTAAAATTAAGCACTTAACTCAGTTAAATTTCCTAACACCATTGCCATCATGAAGCTCTTCAGAAGCTTTCGAGTGGGATAGAAAAAAGGTCTGTCTCTATTTAAGAGCCTAATTTGCCTACTTTAGAAGAAAAAAAATAATCTTTCTAGTAGCAAAGCTTTTTAAGATATAAGTGCTACAGTGATTTGACTGTAAAATTTTAAATGGCAATGATAAATGAACTGTGTACTTTTTTCTCAAATTCACACTCGGCCGATGGTGAGAATCCTTTCATACTACTTCCTCTGAACTGGGGCCACCTTAACCAAAGGGCAGAGAAAAGTAGAATTATTTAATATACAAGAGCAGCTGCAGAAAATGCCCTCACTGTTTTTCCGAGGCCCAAGACAAACTAGAAAACATATGTCACTCTCGTGACAGAGTCCCCTAACACAGTGCTCACTGTCAGGCTGAATATCCTGGGTGTGTGGTTAAAAAGTTAGTTCACTGATACCACACAGCAGTACAGTTAGAACTAATTCATTCTAGATAATTCACCTATAAGTGAAGTGAAGTCGCTCAGTTGTGTCCAACTCTTTGCAACCCCATGGACTGTAGCCTATCAGGCTCCTCCGTCTATGGGATTTTCCAGGCAAGAGTGCTGGAGTGGATTGCCATTTCCTTCTCCAGGGGATCTTCCCAACCCAGGGATCGAACCCAGGTCTCCTGAGTTGCAGGCAGACACTTTACCATCTGAGCCACCAGGGAGACAGGTATTTTATCTATGGAAAGCGATGTGAAACACATTGAAATGAGTTAATCACAGGGCATCCTTATTAAGACAATTGAGTACGGCTAGATCATTACTGGTTTCCCAGGTGGCTCAGTGGTAAAGAATCCACGTGCAGTGCAAGAGATGTGAGTTCAATCCCTGGGTGGGGAAGATCCCTGGAGAAGGAAATGGCAACCTGCTCCAGTATTCTTGCCTGGGAAATCTCATGGGCAGGGGAGCCTGGGGGACCTATAGTCCACAGAGTAGCAGAGACTACTTAGCAACTAAACCACCACCACAGATTACTATAAGAATGAGTGAGATTCCTCACTCATCAGAATCACTCATCACCCAAGTTATTTTCACATTATAAAGGGTTTGCCATGAATAAAATTAATAGAGAAGGATAAAAAGGGAAGAGGAAGAAAGAGAAAAGGGAGGAAAGGAAGGAGTGAGGGGGAAAAGACATCTTCAGAAAGATGTCATAACCCCCTTAACTCTAAGGACCTCAGACCAGAAAGTCTTGTTTAGAAAAATCTGAATCCCTAATGATGTAGCTGACCTTTGGATCCTCTGGGAAGCTGCAGCAAGCTGTTGTCATTGATTTTTGTCTCAGTAAAAGTCTAGGGACTTGGGGACCACAAATTTCATCTGTGACTCTCCTACCCTGGATTCTTAATAATGTATAAGTCCTTTCCTTTCTCTTTCTTTGTTTAGATTTCTTGTCCTTGTTTCCAAAGGGAAGACAGAGAGGGAAGAAAGAATAGGTAGAGGAAGGGCAATGTTATTAATCAAGAGGGATAATTCTCATTTATACATCAAGCATTCCATTTTTTCATCTATCTAAGAGGCTCTGGGCACTAAAAGTACCAGAATGTGGGACGAGCAAGGTGCTGTACTACCAGTAGAAGCAGTAAGTACTCAGAGAGTACTTTGGTAAGAGTCACACACACCAAAAAAAAATGACAGAATGATGGGTAGAATCAAATTCTTGCTGTACAAAGTCTGGACACCATTAAAATGCTAGACTGGCTTCAGCAATCTCGAACCCAGTAGCCTTTGGACAACAACCCAACCAAATGCTGGCACTCCCACCAGAAACCACAGCCAGAAACACAGTTGTAGAATTTGTAACTAATCTGAAACTTACACCCAGTTCACAGAAACTCAATAATGTTTTCTACTGAAGGAGAACCAGATCCAGGAGTCCAACTCAGATATTTTTGACTTACAATAAAAGCTGAAAGAGTTTATAAAGGATTCACCTGAAATGCTAAGGGAAATTTGAAATGGGTAGAAAGTAATCCTTCATAAAATCAAAGTGCAAATAGCCAGAAATTGTGGGTTTTTTAATGAGAGAAAGTCAAAGCTGTTTTGATGAGTGTTAAACACAAGACCACAAGTGGGGTCCCAAGCTGGCAGAAGAATAGGATGGGGAGACCACTTTCTCCCCCACAAATTCTTCAAGAAAACATTTGAATGTGACCAACTTCCAAAAAACAATTTCTGAACGCTGGTGGAGGACACCAGGCACCTAAAAAGGCAGCCCAATCTCTTTGAAAAAAGGGACATGATTACTGGATTGACTGCTCTCTCTCCCCTTTTGACTCCCCCTTTACTCCTCCGGGTCACCTCTCTCTCCTTCCTCCCTCTTCTCTTCTCGATTTAACTCTGTGAATCTCTCTGGGTGTTCCTGGCTGTGGAGAGTTGTTTCACCATTGACCTAGGGATCTTATCTTCTATGTTGTAGGGATGGAGAAGTCTTGAGGCTACTGTAAGAGGAGGACCGAAACCAAGAGGCAGGAGGCTCAACTCCAGAACTTCAGAACATCAGAGAACTCCTGACTCGAGGGAACATGAATAGACAAGAGCCCACCCAACAGTCTCCATGAAAGTGAAACTCACTCATTTGTGTCCAGCTCTTTGTGACCCCACAGACTACACAGTCCAAGGGACTCTCCAGGCCAGAATACTGGAGTGGGTAGCCTTTCCCTTCTCCAGGGTATCTTCCCAACCCAGGGATTGAACCCAGGTCTCCCACATTGAAGGCAGATTCTTTACCAGCTGAGCCACAAGGGAAGCCCAAGAATACTGGATTGGGTAGCCTATCTCTTCTCCAGCAGATCTTCCTGACCAAGGAATCAAACTGGGGTCTCCTGCATTGGAGGCAGATTCTTTACCAACTGAGCTATCAGGGAAGCATATGGCAGGAGAAGGGGACTACAGAGGATGAGATGGCTGGATGGCATCACCAACTGGATGGACGTGAGTTTGAGTGAACTCTGGGAGTTGGTGATGGACAGGGAGGCCTGGCATGCTACAATTCATGGGATCACAAAGAGTCAGACATGACTGAGTGACTGAACTAAACTGATACCTACACTGAAACCAAGCTCTACCCAAGAGCCAATAAGTTCCAGTGCAAGACATACTACACTAATTATCCAGCAAATAGGAACACAACCCTGAACATTAAAAGATGGGCTGTCCAAAGCCATACCAAACCCACAGACACCCCAAAACTCACTACTGGACACTTCACTGCACTTCAGAGAGAAAAGCTCCAGCTCCATTCACCAGAACACAAAAACAAGTTCCCCCAACCAGGAACCCTTGACAAGCCACTGGTCTAATGCCACCCACAGGAAGCAGACTCCACAATTAAGAGGAATCACAACCTTCCAGCCTGCAGAAAGGGCACCCCAAACACAGCAATCTAAACAGAATGAAAAGGCAGATAAATATTCAGCAGGGGAAGGGACATGATAAAAAAACACCAAACCAAACAAAAGAGGAGATAGGGAGTCTACCTGAAAAAGAATTCAGAATAATGATAGTAAAGATGATCCAAAATCTTGAAAACAAAATGGAGCTACAGATAAAGAGACTAGAGACAAGGACTGAGAAGATGCAAGAAATGTTTAACAAGGACCTAGCAGAAATAAAGAAGAGTCAATCAATAATCAACAATGCAATAACTGAGATTAAAAACACTCTGGGGGGAACCAAAAGTAGAATAATTGAGGCAGAAGAGAGTATAAGTGAGGTGGAAGATAGAATAGTGGAAATAAATGAAGCAGAGAAGGAAAAAGAATTAAAAGAAATGAAGACAACCTCAGAGAGCTCTGGGACAATGCTAAATGCCCCAACATTCGAATCATAGGTATCCCAGAAGAAGAAGACAAAAAGAAAGGGCATGCGAAAATACTTGAGATAACAGTCAAAAATGTCTCTAAAATGGGGAAGAAAATAGCCACCCAAGTTCAAGAAAACCAGAGTCCCAAACAGAATAAACCCAAGGCAAAATACCCCCAAGACCCATATTAATCAAACTAATGAAAGTTAAACACAAAGAACAAATATTAAAAGCAGCAGGGAAAAGCAACAAATAACACACAAGGAGATCCCCATAAGGATAACAGCTGATTTTTCAATAGAAACTCTTAAGGCCAGAAGAGAATGGCTGCTGCTAAGTCACTTCAGTCGTGTCCGACTCTGTGTGACCCCATACACGGCAGCACACCAGGCTCCGCTGTCCCTGGGATTCTCCAGGCAAGAACACTGGAGTGGGTTGCCATTTCCTTCTCCAATGCATGAAAGTGAAAAGTGAAAGTGAAGTTGCTCAGTTGTGTCCGACCCTCAGCGACCCCATGGACCGCAGCCTTCCAGGCTCCTCCGCCCATGGGATTTTCTAGGCAAGAGTACTGGAGTGGAGTACCACTGCCTTCTCTGAAGAGAATGGCAGAACATACTTAAAGTGATGAATGAGAAAAACCTACAACTAAGATCACTTTACCCAGCAAGGATCTCATTCAGATAAGAAGAAGAAATCAAAGTTTTACAAATAAGCAAAAGCTGAGAATTCAGCACCACCAAATCAGCTTTCAACAAATGCTAAAGGATCTTCTCTAGACAAGAAACAACACAGAGAAGGTTTATAAACTTAAACCCAAAACAACAAGGTAAATGGCAAACAGGATCATGCTTATCAATAATTACCTTAAATGCAAATGGGTTAAATTTGCCAACCAAAAGACAAAGACTGGCTGAATGAATACAAAAACAAGACCCCTATATATGCTGTCTACAAGAGACCCACCTCAAACCTAGGGACACATACAGACTGAAAGTGAAGGGCTGGAAAAAGATATTTCACACAAATGGAGACTAAAAGAAAGCAGGAGTAGCAATACTCATATCAGATAAAATAGACTTTGAAATAAAGACTGTTACAAGAGACAAAGAAGGACACTATATAATGATGAACGGATCAATCCTAAAAGAAGATATAACAATTATAAATGTATATGCACCCAACATAGGAGCACCTCAATATTTAAGGCAAATGCTGAAAGTATGGAAGGGGAAATTAACAGTAACACAATAATAGTGGGGGACTTTAATACCCCACCCACACCTATGGATAGAGCAACCAAACAGAAAATCAGGAAGGAAACACAAGCTTTAAATGATAAAATGGACCAGTTAGACCTAATTGATATCTACAGGGTATTTCACACAAAAACAATGGATTTCACCGTTTTCTCAAGTGCACACAGAACATTCTCCAGGATAGATCACATCCTGGGCCACAAATCTCGCCTTGGTAAATTTTTAAAAATTGAAATCATTTCAAGCATTTTTTCTGTAAGATTAGATGTCAACTACAGGAAAAAAAAAAAAACTATAAAAATCACAAACAAATGGCAGCTAAACAATACACTTCTGAATAACCAACAGATCACAGAAGAAATCAAAAAGGAAATCAAAATATTCATTGAAACAAATGAAAATAAAAACATGACAACCCCAAACCTAAGGGATACAATAAAAGCAGTGCTAAGAGGGACGTTCATAGCAATATAAGCCTACCTCAAGAAACAAGAGAAACATCAAATAAGCAACCTAACTTTACACCTGAAGCAACTGGAAAAAGAACGGAAGAACCCCAAAGTTAGTAGAAGGAAAGAAATCATAAAAATCAGAGCAGAAATAAAAAGCTGGTTCTTTGAGAAGATAAATAAAATAGACAAACCGTTAGCCAGACTCATCAAGAAAAAAAGGGAGAAGAATCAAATCAACAAAATTAGAAATGAAAATGGAGAAATCACAGCAACACAGAAATATAAAAGATTATAAGAGACTACTATGAGCAATTATATGCCAGTAAAATGGACAACTTGGAAGAAATGGACAAATTCTTAGAAAAGTATAACCTTCTAAAACTGAACCAGAAAGAAATAGAAAATCTTAACAGACCCATCACAAGCACAGAAACAGAAACCATAATCAAAAATCTTCCAAAAAACAAAAGCTCAGGGCCAGATGGCTTCACAGGTGAATTCTACCAAAAATTTAGAGAAGAGCTAACACTTATGCTACTCAAACTCTTCCAGAAAACTGCAGAGGAAGATAAACTCCCAAATTCATTCTATGAGGCCACCATGACCCGAATACTAAAACCAGCCAAAGATGCCACAAAAAAAAGAAAACTACAGACCAATATCACTGATGAACATAGATGCAAAAACCCTCAACAAAAAATCTAGTAAACAGAATCCAATAGCTAAAAAGATCATATATCATGACCAAGTGGGCTTTTGTTCCAGGGATGCAAGGATTCTTCAATATTCACAAATCAATCAACCCCATATTTACAAATTGAAAGATGAAAACCATATGATTATCTCAATAGATGCATAGAAAGCCTTTGACAAATTCAACACCCATTTATGATTAAAAAACTCTCCAGAAAGGCATAGAAGGAACATACCTCAACATAATAAAAGCCATATACAACAAACCCACAGCAAACATTTTCTTCAATGGCAAAAAATTGAAAGCATTTCCTCTAAACTCAGGAACAAGACAAGGGTGTCCACTCTCATTACAACTATTCAACATACTTTTGGAAGTCCTAGCCACAACAATCAGAGAAGAAAAAGATTGGAAAAGAAGAAGTAAAACTCTCACTGTTTGCATATGACATGATCCTCTACATAGAAAACCCTAAAGATACCACCAGAAAATTACTAGAGCTAATCCATGAATATAGTAAAGTTGCAGGATATAAAATTTATACACAGAAATCCCTTGTATTCCTATACACTAACAACGAAAAAACAGAAAGAGAAATTAAGATAACAATCCCATTCACCACTGCAATGAAAAGAATACTTAGGAATAAGTTTACCTAAGAAATAGAAGACCTATATATAGAAAACTATAAAACACTGATGAAAGAAATCAAAGATGACACAAATAGATGGAGAAATATACCAAGTTCATGGATTGCAATATTCAATATAGTGAAATAAGTATACTAGCCAAAGCAATCTATAGATTCAATGCAATCCCTACCAACCTACCAATGGTATTTTTCACAGAACTAGAACAAATAATTTCACAGTTTGTATGGAAACACAGAAAACTTCCAGTAGCCAAAACCATCTTGAGAAAGAATAATGGAACTGGAAGAATCAACCTTCCTGACTTCAGACTATACTACAAAGCTATAGTCATCAAGACAGTATGGTACTGGCACAAAGACAGAAATATAGATCAAAGGAACAAAATAGAAAGCCCAGAGATAAATTCACACACTTATGGACACCTTATCTTTGACAAAGGAGGCAAGAATATACAGTGGAGAAAAGACAATCTCTTTAACAAGTTGTGCTAGGAAAACTGGTCAACCACTTGTAAAAGAATGAAATGAACACTTTCTAACACTATACACAAAAATAAACTCAAATGGATTAAATATCTAAATGTAAGACCAGAAACTATAAAACTCCTAGAGGAGAACATAGGGAGAACACTCTCTGACATAAATCACAGCAAGATCCTCTATGACCCACCTCCCAGAGTAATGGAAATAAAAACAAAAATAAGCAAGTGGGTTCTAATTACACTTAAAAGCTTTTGCACAATGCAGGAAACAATAAACAAGGTGAAAAGGCAGCTTTCAGAATGGGTGAAAATAATTGCAAATGAAACAACTGACAAAGAATTGATCTCCAAAATATATAAGCAGCCCACACAGCTCAATATCAGAAAAACCATCAACCCAATCAAAAAGTAGGCCAAGGAACTAAACAGACATTTCTCCAAAGAAGACATACAGATGGCTAATAAACACATGAAAAGATGCTTAACATCACTCATTATTAGAGAAATGCAAATCAAAACCACAATGAGGAATCATTTCACACTAAGAATGGCCACCATCAAAAGGTCTACAAACAATAAATGCTGGAGAAGGCATGGAGAAAAGGGAGCCCTCTTACACTGTTGGTGGGAATGCAAACTGGTATAACCACTACAGAGAAAAATGAGGAGATTCCTTAAAAAACTGGAATTAGAACTACCATACAACCCAGCAATCCCACTGCTGGGCATACACACTGAGGAAACCAGAACTGAGAGTCACATGTACTCCCAATGTTCAATGCAGCACAAAAGCTAGGATATGGAAGCAACCTAGAAGTCCATTAGCAGATGAGTGGATAAGGAAGTTTTGGTTCATATACACAGTGAAATATCACTCACCTATAAAAAAGAATGCATTTGAATCAGTTCTAATGAGGTAGATGAAACTGGAGCCTGTTATACAGAGTGAAATAAGTCAGAAAGAGAAACACCAATAGAGTATATTAACGCATATATATGGAATTTAGAAAGACAGTAGCGAAGACCCTACAAGCAATGCAGCAAAAGAGACACAGATGTAAAGAACAGACTTTTGGACTATGTGGAAGAAGGCGAAGGTGGGATGATTTGAGAGAAGAGCACTGAAACATGTATATTACCGTATGTAAAACAGATGACCAGTCCAAGTTCAACGCATGAAGCAGGGCACTCAAAGGCAGTGTTCTGGGACAACCCAGAGGGATGGAGTGGGGAGGGAAGTGAGAGGGGGCTTCAGGATGGGGGGACACACGTGCACCTGTGGCTGATTCATGTCGATATATGGCAAAAACCACCAAAATACTGTAAAGTAATTATCCTCCAACCTAAATAATTAATTTAAAAAACAAAACCACAAGCCCAAAATGGAGTCACTTATGCTAAGCCCATGTCACCAAATTGAGTCTTAACGTAATTACAGTTCAGCTCTCCCACAAATAGAATCTTTAACCAGTCAATCAGGAATCAACTGATTAGCATTAGTTACTTAAGTAATCTGCCTAACAGACTCCTGCCATGACCTAAAGGGAAGCAATTTTGTGTTGATCAACCAGCATTTCGTTTGCCTTGTGTGACTTCCTTGTTCCTGCTCCTTTCTCCTGTAAAAGTTCAGAGCTACTTTCTGTCTACTAGACTGAGTGCTGCCTGATTCAAATAAATTTGTGCTCAAATAAACTTGACATTTTTAGGGACCTCACTGGTGGTCCAGTGGCTAAGACTTCACACTCACAATGCACGGGGCCCAAGTTCTATCCCTGGTTGGGGAACTAGATCCTCCATGCCTAAACTAAGAGTTCACATGCTACAACTAAAATTCCCACAGTGTTTAGTCATAAAGTTAGTGTTGTTCAGGTTTTATCTCTGTCAGTTGGCAATTAGATATGAATTGTGTTCATAGATATAAGTTAAAGTGTGAAACTTGACACTGAAGGATTTTCTTTCTGTTTGTTTTCAAAAATGTTAATAGTAACAATTATGACTAGTATTAACAGGAACACAGTTTCAACACTAATACACTGGCTGCTGCTGAAGTACTGAGATGCCTGTTTCCGAGAAACCTGCTGAGGGATGAGCTTCATATTCTAAGTAGGTCTTTCACACTTTGAGAAGGGGCCTTCCTCTCCTTTCTCCTTCCTCACAGCTACCTTTCCTCACTTAAAAAAAAATCCTTTTGGCAATTTATTCTTTTGGGTTAATAAGATCCTCCTAACAATAAAAAGACAATGCTGAAGACAAATGTGCTTTAATTTAAAATTTTGCCTACTGCTCCTTTGGCTTCCCTGGCGGCTCAGAGGTTAAAGCATCTGCCTGCAATGCTGGAGACCTGGGTTTGATCCCTGGGTCGGGAAGATCCCCTGGAGAAGGAAATGGCAACCCATTCCAGTACTCTTGCCTGGAGAATCCCACGGAGGGAGGAGCCTGGTAGGCTACAGTCCATGGGGTCTCAAAGAGTCGGACACGACTGAGCGACTTCACACTTCACACACACACCGCTCATTTACCCTGCAATAATTAGAGTTTGGATGTGATAGGCAGAGTTCTAAGCTGGCCTCCAAGATTTCAGATCTCTGTTGTATAAACCCTGAAGAACTCCTTCCTTCCCCTTAAATATGGACAGGAAAAAATCTATGAACATGATGGGATATTATACCCAGCACTAAGTAACGAATCAATTGACTTTGAACTAACCAAAAGGGTGATTATTCTGGTGGGCCTATCCTAATCAGGAAACCTTTTCAAAGAATGTCAGAGGGACATTCTTCTGCTGGCCTGAAAGAAAGAAAATTGCCATTTTATGAGCGGAAGGTAGCCAGTCTAGGGCTGAGAGCTGTCCCCAGCCAATACTAGCAAGAAAGCAGACACCTCAATCATACAACTGCACCAAAATAAACCTTACAATAAAGCTTGCAAGGAACACTGTATGTGGTAACCAACACATTGATTTCAGTCTAAACAGAGGACCCATCTAAATCTCATATACAGACTCTTAAGGCATGGAAACTATGAGATGATAAATTCATGCTGTTGTAAGCCACTGCATTTTTGGTAATTTGCTATGCAGCAATAGGAAACTAATACGTTGATGAACACGTGTAAAAGTCTCATTAGTCACCCAAATCTTTTAACTGACACCATAAATGGCACGAATTTATACTCCTAGAAGCAAAAACACAGGTTAGACATTGCATTCATTATTTTCTTCTTTCCTTCCTTCAATTATAATGTAAAGGGAAGAACACCTCTGACTCCACACTAAGTCTGCTCCTTCTACGGTAAGCTTTGTGCTCTGTTACCTATGCTTATGCATTCTGGCTCTGCACCTTTGCTAAAAGCACGTTGCCTATGGCCTGAAATATACATGAGTGCCCATTCTCAGGGCTCTGACCTTTAAGACTCCATTAATACAGAGAGTAAAAAGTTGAAGAACAGAGAATAATACTTGTTTTACTGGAGACATATAGGAACACCATGACCTGACCTATGCGGACAGGTACAAATAACACAGGATTCCGACACCAACAATTTGCAACAACTAACCACATCCCTCTCCCCTTCCCTGGCTTTTCAGTTCATTTCAGTTGCTCAGTCATGTTGGATTCTTTGCAACGCCATGGACCGCATCACACCAGGCTTCCCTGTCCATCACCAAACTCCCAGAGTTTACCCAGACTCATGTCCATTGAGTTGGTGATGCCATCCAACCATCTCATCCTCTGTCATCCCCTTCTCCTCCTGCCCTCAAGCTTTCCCAGTATCAGGGTCTTTTCCAATGAGTCAGCTCTTCTCATCAGGTGGCCAAAGTATTGGAGTTCAGTTCAGTTCAGTTCAGTTGCTCAGTCGTGTCCGACTCTTTGTGACCCCATGAATCGCAGCACGCCAGGCCTCCCTGTCCATCACCAACTCCCGGAGTTCACTCAGACTCACGTCCATCGAGTCAGTGACACCATCCAGCCATCTCATCCTCTGTCATCCCCTTCTCCTCCTGCCCCCAATCCCTCCCAGCATCAGAGTCTTTTCCAATGAGTCAACTCTTCGCATGAGGTGGACAAAGTACTGGAGTGTCAGCTTTAGCATCATTCCTTCCAAAGAAATCCCAGGGCTGATTTCCTTCAGAATGGATTGGTTGGATCTCCTTGCAGTCCAAGGGACTCTCAAGAGTCTTCTCCAACACCATGGCCTTTAAAAGTGCTTTGTTGAAACTCTTCAAGGAGTTCAGGGTCTGGGGACCTGAGCCATCATCTCCTTGCACGGCCTTGCAATAAATATTTCTCTGCTTAAAACTCCGATGATTCAGTTTGTTTGGCCTCACTGTGCTTTGGGCACACGAACTTGCATTTGGTAACAGTAATACTAGGCATAAGTACCCAGAGAAATAGTTTCATTTTTTTCCTCTATCATCCTCTTTTGGGGACCATGTTATCAACTTCAGACAGGAAATCACAGAGTTATCCCCTTATAATAAGGTATTCAATGTCACTGTTCTACTGAAAGAATATATGCAGCTAATCATTTTGATTAGCTTAAGAAGTTTCTCCTACACACACACACACACACACACACACACACACGTATTTGGCATCTCCTCAAATACAAACAGAATTTGATCAATTATTAAAGTATATTTATGGGGACTTCCTTGGTGGTCCAGCGGTTAAGAATTACCTTCCAGTGCAGGGGACAAGGCTTTGATCCCTGGTCAGAAAACTCCACGTGCCATAGGGCAATGAGTGAAGCCAGTGTGCTCCAACTACTGAGCTCGCAAACTCTAGAGTCCATGCTCCACAACTAGAGAGAAAAGCCTGCCTGTTGCAACTAGAGAGTCCTGTGCACTGCACTGAAGACCCAGCACAAAGCAGACCCAGTGCAAACACAGAGGATCAAGTTATACAAACAGATTATATTAACACTCTCATCACTGATGCATTTGTTTTTCTTTTCCTGTTTTGTAAAAGCAGCAGCAGTAGTAGTAATAGCATCCTTTATGAGAGATTATGCTTAGCTGATTTCTCTCTACTGAGACACTTAAAGGAATAGAGTGGAAATAGACTCTAAGGGAAGAATAATGGCTTGGAGGCTAGGAGATTTGTGTTCTGTGACCTATTTTGACATTAATAGCTTGACTCTAAATGTACAATTTTCTTTTTTAGTTTCTTCATAGATTAAAACAGAACAGATTCAATGGGCTCACCATTGTTTATAGTGTTTAAGAACTTAGTGTAGTGTAGTGTTAGTTGCTCAGTTATGTCCGACTCTTTGCAACCCCATGGGCTGTAGCCCACCAGGCTCCTCTGACCATGGAGTTCTCCAGGCAGGAATATTGGAGCAGGTAGCCATTCCCTTTCTCCAGGGGATCGTCCCAACCCAGGGATTGAATGCGGGTCTCCTGCACTGCAGGCAGATTCTTTATCATCTGAGCTACGAGGGAAGTCCTTAAGGAGAGGGTGGGATGATTTGGGAGAATGACATTCTAACATGTATACTATCATGTGAATTGAATCGCCAGTCTATGTCTGACGCAGGATGCAGCATGCTTGGGGCTGGTGCTTGGGGATGACCCAGAAAGATGTTATGGGGAGGGAGGTGGGAGGGGGGTTCATGTTTGGGAATGCATGTAAGAATTAAAGATTTTAAAATTTAAAAAATAAAAAACTAAAAAAAAAATAAAATAAAATAAAAAGAATTTCAATTCAGTTCATTTCAGTCACTCAGTCGTGTCCAACTCTTTGCGACCCCATGAATCGCAGCACGCCAGGCCTCCCTGTCCATCACCAACTCCCAGAGTTTACTCAAACTCATGTCCATTGAGTCGGTGATGACATCCAACCATCTCATCCTTTGTCATCCCCTTCTCCTCCTGCCCTCAATCTTTCCCAGCATCAGGGGCTGTTCCAATGAGTCAGCTCTTCGCATCAGGTGGCCCAAGTATTGGAATTTCAGCTTCAGCATCAGCCCTTCCAAAGAAATCCCAGGACTGATCTCCTTTAGAATGGACTGGTTAGATCTCCTTCCAGTTCAAAGGACTCTCAAGAGTCTTCTGCAACCACACAGTTCAAAAGCATCAATTCTTTAGTGCTCAGCTTTCTTCACAGTCCAACTCTCACATACATACATGACCACAGGAAAAACCATAGCCTTGACTAGACGGACCTTAGTCAGCAAAGTAATGTCTCGCTTTTGAATATGCTATCTAGGTTGGTCATAACTTTCCTTCCAAGGAGTAAGCGTCTTTTAATTTCATGGCTGCAGTCACCATCTGCAGTGATTTTGGAGCCCCCCAAAATTAAAGTCTGACACTGTTTCCACTCTTCCCCCATCTATTTCCCATGACGTGATGGGACTGGATGCCATGATCTTCGTTTTCTGAATGTTGAGCTTTAAGCCAACTTTTTCACTCTCCTCTTTCACTTTCATCAGGAGGCTTTTTAGTTCCTCTTCACTTTCTGCCATAAGGGTGGTGTCATCTGCATATCTGAGGTGATTGATATTTCTCCCGGCAATCTTGATTCCAGCTTGTGCTTCTTCCAACCTAGCGTCTCTCATGATGTACTCTGCATAGAAGTTAAATAAGCAGGGTGACAATATACAGCCTTGACGTACTCCTTTCCTATTTGGAACCAGTCTGTTGTTCCATGTCCAGTTCTAACTGTTGCTTCCTGACCTGCATGTAGGTTTCTCAAGAGGCAGGTCAGGTGGTCTGGTATTCCCATCTCTTTCAGAATTGTCCACAGTTTATTGTGATCCATACAGTCAAAGGCTTTGGCATAGTCAATAAAGCAGAAATAGATGTTTTTTCTGGAACTCTCTTGCTTTTTCGATGAGCCAGCAGATGTTGGCAATTTGATATCTCTGCTTCCTCTGCCTTTTCTAAAACCAGCTTGAACATCTGGAAGTTCACGGTGCACGTATTGCTGAAGCTGGGAATCCCAAATAAACATGTGGTAAAAACAAAGGAAGCAAATGCAGCAGGAGAAGTGGGAAACCAAGCAGGCAGGCTCCTGGTGTCCACAGCCACCGCCACTCAGATTAGCTACTGTTTATCTCATACGCTTGGGCCCTATGGAAGACACCATATCAACAAAAGCTGCCAAAGTTTTTCACATAAATGTTGCAAAACACTGGACTGCACAGTCTATAAGGTCTTCCCCAGCAAAGATCTTATGAGTCTCTCAGAAGTAATAAACCTAGAGAATGAGTACAGAGTCATCTTTTCTCCTGATTATCACTCTGGGTCTTAGATTCTGCTGATGAAGCAAAATGTTTCCAAGGAAGACTGGATATCCCTTAATCCACCTGGCACTTCCTGTAGATCTCTCCTTCATTGTTCACTGTGGTGACAGTTCTTAGACAGTCCATACTCAAAGCAATCCAGATGTTCTAGTAGGGTACTTATTTCATTTAAGTTAGCTATATCAATAAAGCCAGTGCATTCAGTGTGATAAAAATGTATAACACTGCAAAGCTCCTTATATACATAAATTTAAAATCCAATAAAAAAATTTCTTTTCTGTTCTGTCTTATTCTTGGCGCAGGTCCCTGAATTAATGTTTGGTGCTGGGGTAAGACCAGCAGAGCAATTCATTTGTACTCTAGGAAGCTGCATAGACAATTAAAGAGAGTAGGGGCTTCACAGTGTGGGGTGAATAGGATCGAAAGAAATGCCTAGAAATAGGGTTTCTAAAAATCAGTGATGCCGGGACTTCCCTGGTAGCCCAGTAGCCGAGACTCCACGCTCCCAGTGCAGGGGGCCCAGGTTCGATCCCTGGCCAGAGAACTAGATCCCACATACTGCAACTAAAGACCTTGCATGCTGCAAAGATTGAAGATGCTGCAAGCTGCAACTAAAACCCAGCACAGCCAAATAAGTAAACATTTTTTAAGAATTAGTGATGTCACCCATTAGGGAGCAAAGACACACAATACTGTGCTCTTCTTGTCACCCCTCAACTCTATTCCCATCCCACTGTAATATTGAGAAAGTGAAGTCGCTCAGTTGTGTCTGATTCTCTGCGGCCCCATGGACTGTAGCCTACCAAGCTCCTCGGTCCATGGGATTTTCCAGGCAAGAATACTGGAGTAGGTTGCCATTTCCTTCTCCAGGGGATCTTTCCAACCCAGGGATCGAACCTGGGTCTCTCCCATTGTAGGCAGACGCTTTACCATCTGAGCTACCAGGAAAGCGAGAAAATATTGAGAAAACCAAGGCAAATACATCCTATTCCTTCTGCTGAATGGAAGCATAGCCTGATGCTGACAAATGTCACTGATCATTCTGTTCCTATCACTTCATGGCAAATAGATGGGGAAACAGTGGAAACAGGCTGGGGTGAGGGGTGGGCTCTAAAATCACTGCAGATGGTGACTGCAGCCATGAAATCAAAAGACGCTTGCTCCTTGCAAGAAAAATTACGACCAACCTAGACAGCATATTAAAAAGCAGAGACATTACTTTGCCAACAAAGGTCCATATAGTCAAAGCTATGGTTTTTCCAGTAGTCATGTATGGATGTGAGAGTTGGACTCTCAAGAAACCTGAGTGCCAAAGAATTGATGCTTTTGAACTGCAGTGTTGGAGAAGACTCTTGAGAGTCCCTTGGACTGCAAGGAGATCCAACCAGTCCATCCTAAAGGAAATCAGTCCTGAATATTCATTGGAAGGACTGATGCTGAAGCTGAAACTCTAATACTTTGGCCACCTGATGTGAAGAACTGACTCATTTGAAAAGACGCTGATGCTGGGAAAGATTGAAGGGCACAGGAGAACAGGACGACAAAGAATGAGATGGGTGGATGGCAACATCGACTCAATGGACATGAGTTTGAGTAAACTTTGGTCACTGGTAATGGACAGGGAGGCCTGGCGTGCTGTAGGCCATGGGGTCACAAAGAGTCAGACACAACTGAGTGACTGAACTGAACTGATTCCTTCTGCTGAATGGAAGCGCTGCCTGATGCTGACAAACATCACTGATCAATTTTAACAGGAACTACATTATTATGACAATTTTGACAATACTGGTTACTTTGGCCAATACTTGTTGAATTACTCTGGGCCAGAAATTACGCCCAGCACTTCACTACTATCACTTCATTTAACCTATATACGACTGCCTATAGGCAGTTTACTTTTCATTTCCCCCAGTTTACTAATGAGAAACTGAGGCTCAAGGGAAGTTATTGAACTTGCTCCAGTCACATAGCTAAGGAGTGACAAGGCCACATATGTCTAACTCCAAGCACTTAACCAAAAGTTGCCGTCTTCTCAAACCACTTGAATTTGATCTGCTTCAGGATAAAAGCTGAGACAGTTATTTCTGGGCACCCTCATCCCCAGGATAGGACATTGCACAGCAAATGGGATTCAAAAATTCTTGCTTTGAAATGATCATCCCTACTTTTACGAGTAACCTATTGCATCTAAATCCGTTCGGAGGTGGAAATATAAATACACTATTCAGTGGAACAGATCTTCACTTGTTACCATGATAGCACAACAAAATATACACAGAAAAGCTTAATTTTAATTCATATAATCTTTAAATGGATTTGTGAACATAGGACCATCGTCCTCTCCATACAGAAATCCCTAATTCTCCAGAGTGCAACAATATTGAAAGAAGATCATCAAAGCAACAGATCCAAAAATACAGTCCAATCCACATTAATTTTAATCTATATAATCTCCCATCTAAATGGATTTGTTACCATAAGACCATGGTCTTCTCTATATGGAAATTTCTAATTTTATAGAATACAATATTTTAAAAGGAAAATTAAAGGCCTGATCTAAAATAATGATTGATACAGTCTGGGTTAGTTTGGGATTCATCCTAAAATAACATTTAGCTCATTAGCAGTAGCAGTCTGATCTATTCTCCCTGCTTAGTAAGGGTTACATATGGTATTGGCTGTATTTTCCAAGCCCTGAATCAGGATACATGACACAGGATTGCTAGGGAGTATCCGGAACATATGGTCAACATCATATTAGGGAACAGCCACTGAAGATACTTAGGAGTTGCTATTCCTACAGCACATATGTGTTTCAGAGAATAACTTCTTATTTTCTCAAAGATACAGCCCAAGTCTACCAGAAGCCTTTGAGAGTTGAAGTTAATTATATATCCAGGTAGGTGGGCCAGTAAGAAAGCTCAGAAAACAGCTTGATAAGACGAGAAATCAACCCTTCACCCATTTTCAGTTTAGAGAAGCCGCATCAAACCTTAATGAGAAACCACATGTAGTGGTAAATTCTGGCATTTAATTTTATGATTATTTACAGCCATTCTGGTGCATAGCATATGGCATAGAGTGGATTTTTTTAAAGTATCAGAAAAATAAGCTAGAATGGACTAAATACATAGCAATCAAGTTTTATTCCTCTTGGTATAGAGATGAGAGACATATTTAATTAAACAAAAAAAGATAGAATTGTATGAGCTGTGGGTAATAAGTCATACTTTCAGAACTGCTTCGCATCATGTCCTAGGTGAAAACTAGTAACAAATATTAAGAGAGTTAATATAGCTCCAAAGTAATTTATTCTCAGGCAAATGTCCTACAGTCTGGCAAAAAGCTTCGTTCTTTTAATTCTATAGTCATTTATCATTCTAATAATATGTTATAAAATACACTGTGAAACCTTTCACCTATTTGGTTTTTTAATTATTTTCTAAGGTCTCATAGGAGACTTTGGCAATAGAAACAATGTTAAGTTTTCTTTTATTCTCTCTCCAAGAATTATGCCTTTGCTCATCCAATATCCCTATATATAAAGCTAAGAGATTTGGATAAATTTACTTCCCAAATCAACTATTAAAGTATGCTTCATTAAATGAGAATAGGAACAATTAAATGACACATGATATAGTTGTTTTTTGTTTTTTTTTTTAAAAAAAGAGCAGAAGAGTTTCAGGTACAAGATGGCCAATCAGTGATTCACCTCCCTTTCCATCAAAAGCCTACCCAGCAAGAGTCTATCAGTACAAAGGAATACAACCACATGAACAGAGAGAAGGGAGAAGAGGGCAGTGCGTCAGACTTCTGCAACTGGAAAGTTCTAGAAGCACAAGGATGGATAAAACAGTAGAATAATCCATGGTCCAGCTCAGTTCAGTTGCTCAGTCATGTCCGACTCTTTCCGACCCCATGAATCGCAGCATGCCAGGCCTCCCTGTCCATCACCAACTCCTGGAGTTAACTCAGACTCACATTCATGAAGTCCGTGATGCCATCCAGCCATCTCATCCTCTGTCGTCCCCTTCTCTTCTTGCCACCAATCCCTCCCAGCATCAGAGTCTTTCCCAATGAGTCAACTCTTCGCATGAGGTGGCCAAAGTACTGGACTTTCAGCTTTAGCATCATTCCTTCCAAAGAAATCCCAGGGCTGATCTCCTTCAGAATGGACTGGTTGGATCTCCTTGCAGCCCAAGGGACTCTCAAGAGGCTTCTCTAACACCATAGTTCAAAAGCATCAATTCTTCGGTGCTCAGCCTTTTTCACAGTCCAACTCTCACATCCATACATGACCACAGGAAAAACCATAGCCTGACTAGACGGACCTTAGTTGGCAAAGTAATGTCTCTGATTTTGAATATGCTATCTAGGTTGGTCATAACTTTCTTCCAAGGAGTAAGCGTCTTTTAATTTCATGGCTGCAGTCACCATCTGCAGTGATTTTGGAGCTCAAAAAAATAAAGTCTGACACTGTTTCCACTGTTTCCCCATCTATTTCCCATTAAGTGATGGGACCAGATGCCATGATCTTCGTTTTCTGAATGTTGAGCTTTAAGCCAACTTTTTCGCTTTCCTCTTTCACTTTCATCAAGAGACTTTTTGGCTCCTCTTCACTTTCTGCCATAAGGGTGGTGTCATCTGCATATCTGAGGTTATTGATATTTCTGCCAGCAATCTTGATTCTAGCTTGCGTTTCTTCCAGTCCAGAGTTCCTCATGATGTACTCTGCATAGAAGTTAAATAAGCAGGGTGACAATATACAGCCTTGACATACTCCTTTTCCTATTTGGAACCAGTCTGTTGTTCCATGTCCAGTTCTAACTGTTGTTTCCTGACCGGCATACAGATTTCTCAAGAGGCAGGTCAGGTGGTCTCGTATTCCCATATCTTTCAGAATTTTCCACAGTTTATTGTGATCCACACAGTCAAAGGCTTGTCATAGTCAAGAATGCAGAAATAGATGTTTTTCTGGAACTCTCTTGCTTTTTCAATGATCCAGCAGATGTTGGCAATTTGATCTCTCTGGTTCCTCTGCCTTTTCTGTACTTCTCTGGTGGCTCAGAGGTTAAAGCTTCTGCCTCCAATGCGGGAGACCCGGGTTCAATCCCTGGGTCAGGAACATCCCCTGGAGAAGGAAATGGCAATCCACTCCAGTACTATTGCCTGGAGAATCCCATGGATGGAGAAGCCTGGTAGGTTACAGTCCACGGGGTCGCAAAGAGTCGGACACGACTGAGCAACTTCACCTTTCACCTTTTCTGCCTTTTCTAAAACCAGCTTGAACATCAGGGAGTTCACGGTTCACGTATTGCTGAAGTCTGGCTTGGAGAATTTTGAGCATTACTTTACTAGCATGTGAGATGAGTGCAATTGTGCAGTAGTTTGAGCATTCTTTGGCATTGCCTTTCTTTGGAATTGGAATGAAAAGTGACCATTTCCAGTCCTGTGGCCATTGCTGAGTCTTCCAAATTTGCTGGCATATTGAGTGCAGCACTTTCACAGCAGCATCTTTCAGGATTTGAAACAGCTCAACTGGAATTCCATCACCTCCACTAGCTTTGTTCATAGTGATGCTTTCTAAGGCCCACTTGACTTCACATTCCAAGATGTCTGGCTCTAGATTAGTGATCACATCATCATGATTATCTGGGTCGTGAAGATCTTTTTTGTGCAGTTCTTCCGTGTATTCTTGCCACCTCTTCTTAATATCTTCTGCTTCTGTTAAGTCCATGGTCCAGAATCTACCATAAGGAGATACAGTGCAAATCACTGCAAATAGAGTACAGTATGAGAGAGGCTCTGGGACAAAGTAAGAAAGACAGTCTTGACTATGAGCAAGGCTGAAAACAGAGGAGCTGGATGAAGGATGCTAGAACTGATGAGCTCCCATCAGTCCTTCTCTATCTCAATCCCCAGGTATGAAGAACTGGCAGGTTGCAGGTAGTCTGTCCTCTATTGTCTGGCCAAAAATTAATACACAAAAATTAAGGTGGAAGGGGAGATGAGGGCAATGCAGCAGCAGGCAACTCCTCAGCATCAGGACTACCGCCATCATGCCAGGGACAGCAGAGTTGACCACTCTGGACAATCTGAAAGTGCAGGAGGTGAAAATGAATTCTTCTTGCCAAGAGCTGTGGCCCATCACTAAAGAGCTTAGTGCAGTAAGCCCAAGAAGGAGTTGATGCTCTGCAGCTGGGAGAAGGACCCAAGGCAGTGTTTAGAGGAAGGCAAGCTTCTCAACCAATGTGCCCAACCAAGTCCTTTCTTTTTCTTCCCCAGGCAACTTTACTGGGGCTCCTGCTGCACCCCAGAGGGGATGAGAACAAACAACAAGTTCCCTTGCTTGCTCACTCCCTGAGGTGGGAGGCAAGCTTGTTCTTTATACAGGGTAAGGGTAGGGGTGTGTCCAGGGGTCAGGCCAGAGAAGTGGCTTAGGTGGTTAGCCCACCTTTTATGTGGTGTTGAGAGCAGCGGGCTTGCACAGTACCCTGCTTTTGCTCCCAACACCTTGTATCTGCTCCATGCTGTTCAGAAGTGGCAGTGGGGTTTTCTTGGTCTCTCTGTGTCTTTTGGCCCTGGACTTCTTTAGGGAGATAAAGTGGAGTCTTTCACAGAGTATTGGACCTGCAGTGATTATTCCGACCTGCAGCAATTTCTTCACTGTCATAAAGAGCCAGCAAAGTTTCATGAGTGAGTACCGGACAAACAGGGCTGGGTGAGTGCTGACCTTAGGGAGCTGTCAAAGGTCACCAAAGTGAAAACAGATAGGACTTTACCCTATCACTCAAGACCAAGGCCAGAGCCCAACCCTGAGATAGAAAGCAGCTTTTGATGCTGTTATTCAGTCACTAAGTCATGTCTCACTCTTTGCGACCCCATGGACGGTAGCATGGCAGGCTTCCCTGTCCTTCACCGTCTCCTGGAGTTTGCTCAGATTCGTGTCCATTCAGTCAGTGATTCCATCCAACCATCTCATCCTCTACTGCCCCTTTCTCCTTCTGCCCTTAATCTTTCCCAGCAACAGGGTCTTTTCCAATGAGTTGGCTCTTCGCATCAGGTGGCCAAAGTATTGGAGTTTCAGCATCAGTGCTTCCAATGAATATTCAGAGTTGATTTCCTTTAGGATTTACTGGTTGGATCTCCTTGCTGTCCAAGGGACTATCAAGAATCTTATCCAACACCAAAATTTGAAAGCATCAATTCTTTAATGCTCAGTCTTCTTTATGGTCCAACTCTCACATCCATACATTATAGCTTTGACTAGACAGACCTTTGTTGGCAAAGTAATGTCTCTGCTTTTCAATATACTATCTATGTTGGTCATAGCTTTCCTTCCAAGAAGGAAGCCTCTTTTAATTTCATGGCTACAGTCAGCATCCACAGTGATTTTGGAGCCCAATAAAATGAAATCTGTCACTGCTTCCACTTTAAAAGGCAATCTGAAGCCTGCCAACATGGCAGCCATCTCTTTTTTCTGGACCATGTGAAGATGAGTTCATGGTCCAAATCCAGTCACACTCCAGGCAACAGGCAGTAAAAACTCTCCTGCAGTTTGCATCAACCCAAAAGAGAGCTCTTTCCAAGGGATCACAAACATTAACAACAATGTTAATTTATGTGGCATGGCTGTTATTTTATACCATTTCTTGCCCATTCAACATTTTAAAGGCAAAAAAATTAAGGGGATGATTCTTCCAAAACAAACTTATTGGGGCCAGTCATAGCCTTCTAGATGTTGGCATCTGAGAATTCATGGAAAGACTCACCCTTATTATGTACTGGCTATAAATCTAAGGCAGAGGAAAAACAGAGAGAGAGAGAGAACTTGATGTTTAAATTTTGCATCTATTATCATTTGAAAACCATGTTCAAATGTTTGAAAACATTGAGAGCCTATCATGCCTATACCCAATGTGGCAACAAAGTAGACACTAGCCAGGTTTGGCTGGGTGACCATTTTTCTAAGTGGGTGTGCTTATTTGAAATGCTCAATACCTCTTCTCTCAGCCACTTTTAGAGAATTAAAAATAGACCTTGCAAGGAAACCAGTTAAAACTAATGTCCATAACATGGGGCAGCTGGATATACACACAAGAGCTATTATCTTTTGATGTCCACCAGCTAGATACAGTTAATGGCAGGCAGCTGAGCATCAAAGGGAAAATGTCCCCCATGTGCCCTTTGCTTAGATACTAGCCCGTAAGTGCTTTGGAAATTCAAGTAGATTTTCAGTGGGTTATTTTTATTGTGGGTTCACAAAGATCTTCAAGGAAAAGCACCTCACTTGCAGACATTCACTCTCCAGGCTTTCCCACCTTTATTGCCATCACTCCCTCTACAATGAGCTTTAAGTCAAAATCAATGTTGAAATAAAGGATGTCAGTACTTGGTGGCTAAAGGAAATTGACTTTCAAACAGTTGAGAGCCTAAAACATAACTCCTAACACAATCTAGTTTATCTAGTTTATCTGCTCCAGAATTTTCTAACCTACAATGCTCATCCTAGCTCCACGCTAGAGTCATCAGATGAGATACATCAGAATCTCTAGGGAAAAGCCAGGACCCTTGTCTTAAATGCTCTCCAGTTATTTCTAACGTACACCAGGGTCCAGAACCCCTGAAGTTCCCTCTAGTTATAAGATGATTGCAGATTATTTGAATGAGAAACTGCAAAAATGATGTAGGGCATGAGTACATACGGGCATTTCAGGAGCATATAACACTCCAAGATAGTTACTTACGAAAACTTAAAAGATAATGATCTCAGTTGTAAGAGAGTGAAAATTTAGAATCAACCAATTTCAGTTTCAGGTGGTCAAAGGAAAAGGAAATGGATACTAGGTCACCACTGAACCCCAATTTTCATCTGGCAAATGACCCATTCCCCCAATATCAACAAATGCAGGTTGAATTGACTTGACTCTTCCCCTCAGCCTAGGATGGAGGGGCCACCTGACATTGGTCCAGTCATTCGGGGCATTTCCTTTCCCTGGCTGTCGTCATTGCTCAAGGATCAAATCAGAGCACGTAAGACATGGTTCTGCTACAACTCTTAAACCAGGGAAAGTGCTTTTTATCCTGACACTTGAATCTGAAAAGACCTGGGTCAGAATTGGTAGAGCCAGTATTTTCAACATAAGAGAAAACCTGAGACTAATTCAGAGAAGAAGAGTAGCTGGGAGACTTCAAAAAAGAATCCAGGACCTGATTCCATAATTTGGGTTCCTGTATCGAGCTGAGCCTGAAGCTAACACTACAACTTAGTTTTCAGTTATAAGAGCCAACAGATTCCCTTTTCTATAGGTTAGTGTGGATCTTGGTAACTCAAAGAATTCTAAGTGAAACGTCTTCCAGCTAAAACAGCAGTTTCTCCCTTTCTCTCTTACACTGCCCCCAATCCCAGCATAAACACAGGACATCATTTACACACAGTCCAGACTCACATTTAGGCTTCCCTTGTGGCTCAGCTGGTATAGAATCTGCTTGAAATGAGGGAGACCTCGGTTTGATCCCTGGGTTGGGAAGATCCCCCAGAGAAGGGAAAGGCTACAAACTCCAGTATTCTGACCTGGAGAATTCCATGGACTGTATAGTCTATGGGGTTCCAAAGAGTTGGACACAACTACGCAACTTTCACTTCACTTCACGGTAGAAGTGAACTTATTTGCTCTCCGTTTTCAAAAGTCCTTTCATCCAGCCCCATGATAGTCTGAGAAGGATTACCCTTTATTAACGCACAAAGAAAGGGCTTGACTAGAAGAGACTTGGGCTGTGAATACCTTATCAGTTGTTCCTATCAAAGATATCAAGACAGATTCACAAGGAAAATAAATACAAAGACATTTATCATGGTAAACTACCGGACATATCATAGCAAAATGACTAAAACCTAAAGACAAGGAAAAAATCTTCAGAGACTCCTGAGACAGTAACATATATTACCTTCAAAAAAAAACCTAATAAGATTTATAGCTGATTTCTCAACAATAATAAGGATCAGAAGAAAATAAAATATCCTCAAAATGATAAAATGAACTACAACTATGAATGCACTAGAAAAAATATATATATATGTATACACAGACATAAATCTGGCAGTTCAAAACTCTTTCTTAACATCACATCAAAGAGGGAAATCATGAAAGAAATTCAAGAGGAATATATCTGACCATATGAAAACTAAATATTTATAAGCTTTAGGTAAAATTCATGCTATAAAATGTGAAAGATAGTTTCAAACTGAGGAAAAAGTATAATATTTTCAATATGTAAGATAGTAAACTATTATCCTTAACAAGTAGCCTTTACAAATCAATACGAAAAAATACTGTAAGCACCCTAAAATGGGCAAAGAATATATACATAGTAAACAAAAAATGTTTAATAAATTTGAAAATGTTTAACTTCATTAATAGTAAAAATACAAATTAAACAAAAATATTACAGAAAGTTTCAGCTATGAAATGATCAATATTTAAAAAATGAATTTAATATTGAGGCTTCAGTGGTGGCCCAGCTGGTAAAGAATCCGCCTGCGATGTGGGAGACCTGGGTTCAATCCTTGGGTTGGGAAGATTCCCTGGAGAAGGAAATGGCTACCCACTCCAGTATTCTCGCCTGGAGAATTCCATGGACTGTTTAATCCATGTGGTCACAAAGAGTTGGACACAACTGAGCATTGAATTTTTCAGAAAAGCTGTCGATAATTAGGCTCTGTGCACTTCTGGAGGGCAATTTAGGGTAAACATTCATGCACTCTTCCTAGAAGGCAGCTGAGCAGCACATAGGCAGCAGTCTAGTAGTTAAAACTCTGCACTTCCACTGCAGGAGAGGCAGGTTCGATCCCTAGTTGGGGAACTAAGATCTCACATGCCATGTGGTGGGGCCAAAAAATAGGTTAAGACGTGTCCCTTGGCCCATTAGTTACATGTTTAGGAAAAATCCTCAATTATAATAAAAAATGAATAAAGATTTAGCTATAAAAAGTATATAGCTATATAGTATAAATGAGTAAAATTTTAGAAGCAGCCTAAATCTTCAACAATAGGAGAGTTATTAAAATAGTAAAATACATTGTAATTATATTTCTAATTAAAATACAAACAAGTAAGCACAGTATTACTTCATTTTTCTAGATTTTCATAGGACATATACCACCTTTTGTACAACAGCACAAATTATAAATATATGGTATTGAACTCAATTTATACGCCTCTCTACTTCCCTGGTGGCTCAGACGGCTAAGCGTCTGTCTACAACGCGGGAGACCCAGGTTCGATTCCTGGGTCGGGAAGATCCCCTGGAGAAGGAAATGGCAATCCACTCCAGTACTATTGCCTGGAAAATCCCATGGATAGAGGAGCCTGGTAGGCTACAGTCCATGGGGTCGCAAAGAGTCGGACACAACTGAGCAACTTCACTTTCACTATATGCCTCTCTAGATTTGTTCAATCCCACCGGCCTCCCGGGTCAAAGAAAGAGTTCCAGCTGGACAGTGATATAACCATCCAGCATGAATTCCATGGTGAAGACTTTGGGCAAACATGCATGGCACACACTGAGGACGGGAAATCCCTTTGAAGATTCTCAAATCACATCCCACAAGTCCTAATTACATATCCAGGAAGCCCCAGAGTGTGCAGCTTGGTTGTTCAGAGAGAGAAGAAGCAAGTTCAACATATTTGGCCACCTGATGCAAAGAACTGACTCATTTGAAAAGACCCTGATGCTGGGAAAGATTGAAGGCAGGAGAAGGGGACGACAGAGGATGAGATGGTTAGATGACTGAGAAACTGAACTGAATTGATTCTTGTCTTGTTGCTGTTGTTCAGTCACTAAGTTGTGTCTGACTCTTTGTGACCCCATGAACTGCAGCATACCAGGCTTCCTTGTTCTTCACTATCTCCCTGAGTTTATTCAAACTCATGTCCATTGAGTCAGTGAGGACAGCCAACCATCTCATCTTCTGCTGCCCCTTCTCCTCCTTCCCTCAATCTTTCCCAGTATGAATGTCTTTTCTAGTGAGTCAGATCCTTTGTATCAGGTAACCAAAGTATTGGAGCTTCAGCTTCAGCATCAGTCCTTCCAATGAATATTCAGGGTTGTCTTACCTCTATTTCCTTTCTATTGATAGCTTTGGTGGAAAAAAAAATAGCACCTATACTTGGAATGATTAAGAGATCATCCTGGAATGTAGCATCATTCCCAATTCATGGAAAGAATCCTTGAGAAACGTTTCAAAGCATCATCTGTGTTTATGCCCTAAACAGATTGAATCTAAGCATACCCACAGCCATCACCTGAGATGCTCTCTTCAGTGTTCCTTGAAAACAAATTCTTATGAGTCTTAGCTTCTAAAACACAATCCCTCTTCATCTCACCCCAAATCTAGGTGGTCTTACATTTTTGATAAGAATAATAATGAATGATGAGACTAAGACAACAAAGAATGAGATTAAAGATTCATTAATCAAATGTTTCAGAATACAGGCAAATTTACTCAAATTCTGACCATGCAAATGATGACTTTAGAATCCTTTAGGAAAAATGCAGTTAAATCTGTATCAACATTTTAAGGAAGACAATCAAAGTCAAACATTATTATCTTTTATGATAACTTTCTGTTGTCATGACACAGGTTCCCTTTTTGTGATTTCAGCAGTGAAGATTTAAAAAAAAAAAAACTTAATTTAAAAGAAACCTCATATAGATTTTTACAAAATGTGGCTGAAATTGGTAATATGAGATTACTAAACTGAGAAGCATTTTTTAGAATCTTAAAGTTGTTAAGACTCCCAAAATATATAAGCCACAGTCTGCACACTAAGACTCAAGACTTTTCATCATAGGAGAAATCACATACGTTAAGGAAAGGTAAATAAAACTCTTCCTTGCACAATTCAAATGACATTAAAACCTTAATAAAAGTTTTCAACCTGTTAGTCTTATGTTCACATTTCATTGTAAGTTCCCAGAAACCAGAGTACATGTCTGTTCACTACTGAATTTCTTAAGAGTCTAGAAGAGCATCTTTACAGTAACTAATCGATAACTTTGGCACTAAAAATTTTCTTGGCTGTTAAATGTATATATGATTCCTTTCTAATAAATTCTTGCTTCAGGCACAGACTGTTAGTGACTTCATCCCACCAACACATAACTCACTAACACGGTAACCCACTACCCCTGAAATAAAACAGCTTGTAGGTAGTTCCTGCCTTGCTGGCTGACAGTTTAGATGGGAACCAGGGAGTTGTTAGAAGCCATGAAAAGAAAAATCAATGTCTGGTAGGAACAGGAAGCAGCACACAGGAAAAGGAAGTAGCTGGGCAGCAAAAAGAACCTCACTGAGGCTCAGCTGCATCCTCATGGTACTGCAGCTGTGTCTATCAGTAAAGACCCCCTTTGGCTCAAGCGACCTCAAGTTAAATTTCTATCACTTGTAACTGAAACACTTCTGACCAAGTCATCATTTTCCCATCTAAATTCTATTCTTAATTATTTCCAACCTAAGTTCTATCTCTCTTGAGACAGTTAACTCACATTTCATTACAAAACAAACAAAATAATATAGATCAGATGTCATAATGATGAACCTCAAGTTTATGTTCAGAGTATTTCATTAAACTCTCATTTTATAGCATTGGGTAGCACTCAAACCAAAAGGCTTTCAGTTGAGACCTAAAGATGCTCTTACCCGGCATATACTACTACCACAGTAACCATTTTAAACATGCTCTAAACTGAGTTAACTGCATTTCTTATAAAATTCACTAATATTCAATAGGTACGTTTTTACTTTCTTTCCAGTAATAATCCCTAATGTTTTTCTACATCTGCTGTCAGTTTTGAGACGCTCAACAACTATGTGAAAGGTAGCGTGGCTATTTGCCTTCTTGTACTACTCAGGGTAGACTAATTGCTGCAATTCAAAAAGCTCAGGAACTCAAAACCATTTATTTTTGGCTGATGTTGAGTTAAACGCAAACGAAAAGCTCTCAGACACGCCCTTGTGATGTCACCATCATCAACATCAACACAGGAAGAGGAAAGAGCCTGGGAAGGTAAATGCATCAGATACTCCGCCTCTTCAGAAGTGAGGCGCTACAATTCTACTCATATTCTATTGGCCAGAACCAGTCACATGGTCTTGGCTAAGATGCAAGGGAAAGACATCTCCCTTGAGCAGCTGCTTTCTGGAAGCAAATCCACACTATGGAAGAAATCACAGATTTATTTTATTTGTCCCTGTCACGGTTTTGTGGATGAAGACATTGAAGTTCATATACAGCAGAAATTAAAGCAGAACAGTTACTCCAACCCAGGTGTTCTCTTAGGTGGCACTTTCCTTCAGTACTAATGCCAAAGTCAGTCAGAATGACATGCATTTAACATTGACATTGAGGGGACTTCCCTGGTAGTTCAGTGGTTAAGACTTTGCACTTTCAATGCAAGGGATGCAGGTTTGATCCCTGGTCAGGGAACTAAGATCCCACATGCCACGTGACCAAAAAATAATAATAAAATTTTAATAAAGATGATTTTGAATTATACACTCCTTTCCTTTTCCTCATTTTCCCTGTTCTTTTAGTTCTCCTTTAAAGATCGATTTTTAGTAATTTTTTTCTGACTCTTTTCTTTCGTACTCTGCTTTGTCCTACCATATTAACCACACTGCCTCTATTTTTGTTTTTATTAGTATTATCTATATTGGGGTATATTTTACAAAGGTCCATACCTGCTAGCTTGAAGGTCCATACCTTCAAGCATCTTAAAAGCAATCTTATTCCTCTGTGTGTCTGTTTCTCAAAAAGTGATTAATTAGTGACTGCTTGGTAAGTGAGAAAAGACTTTCTCCACATCCAAGTTCATTCAACCCCTTGACCTCTCTCATACAGGTGAAACCTTTTTCCTCAATTAACATGGAAAATCAAAAACAGAAGCTAAAGCACATGTGACAGATATAAAAATGTAACCCTGTATTCTTCTACATTTAACACATTTTATGAATATTCAGAAAATGAAGATCATGGCATCTGGCCCCATACTTCATGGGAAATAGATGGGGAAATGGTGCAAACAGTGTCAGACTTTATTTTGGGAGGCTCCAAAATCACTGCAGATAGTGACTGCAGCCATGAAATTAAAAGATGCTTACTCCTTGGAAGGAAAGTTATGACCAACCTAGAGAGCATATTCAAAAGCAGAGACATTACTTTGCCAACAAAGGTCCGTCTAGTCAAGGCTATGGTTTTTCCAGTGGTCATGTATAGATGTGAGATCTGGACTGTGAAGAAAGCTGAGCGTCGAAAAATTGATGCTTTTGAACTGTGGTGTTGGAGAAGACTCTTGAGAGTCCCTTGGACTGCAAGGAGATCCAACCAGTCCGTTCTGAAGGAGATCAGCCCTGGGATTTCTTTGGAAGGAATGATTCTAAAGCTGAAACTCCAGTACTTTGGCCACCTCATGCGAAGAGTTGACTCATTGAAAAGACTCTGATGCTGGGAGGGATTGGGGGCAGGAGGAGAAGGGGACGACAGAGGATGAGATGGCTGGATGGTATCACTGACGCAATGGACGTGAGTCTGAGTGAACTCCAGGAGTTGGTGATGGACAGGGAGGCCTGGCATGCTGTGATTCATGGGGTCACAAAGAGTAGGACACGACTGAGAGACTGAACTGAACTGAACTGATTAAAATTCTTGTTCAGCAGCTCAGCAGCATTAGCAGTCCCTCCCCTTTAAATGTTTGTTTAATCCCACCATTCAGCAGCCTCAAGAGTCAGGGCACCTGCATTTGCTGTGAGTTGATGCTTGAATGAACCTTAAATCTTCATGTTCTTTTTGACACCGTTCTGAGACAAACTCTTTGATTCAGGAAAACTGCATACTCTATGGAATAGAGCTGAAGCAATTAATCAAGTATTTAATTATATTGTAACAGAACACAGTTATGAAGCTTTTAACTAACAATGGGAAAGAGTCCCCAGTGACCTTAGGCAACAGAAGACACTAACACAAAAAGGCTATTTAAACCTCAGTTCTTGGGGTCTCAGTGGGAACATGTGGAAGCACAGAATGGATTGGCGTCAAAAGGCTAAAAACTCGCAGTCAACCCTTTAAAAGCAGGGTTTTTAAACTTGGAGACTGCCTGTTCCAGAAGTTCCTAATCACTGGTCCAGACTGGTGCAAATTTTCACCACCTTGAACATTCTAAAACAGAGCACCTAGGTACCTTTCCCCTTTGTCTCTTTCCTGTAAGAGTCCACAGTCAATAATCTAGATATCATAATCTTGACATTTTAAAGCATGATGTCTTAAAGGGCATGCAATGCTGAAAGAAACCATTCTATTCTTGGATGGTTTGTGAACTCAGAATCCATATGATGATGTAATCATTTTATTTTCTGTTCTTACTATGTCCATCTCACACGGATATCCAGAAATCGCCTCTCTTGGTCTCCTTCCTTTTCAACCCCCCAGCTTCAAACCCAAAGTCCTGGTTCATTCTGTTGCTATCCTGTCCAAACCCAGACAGGTAAATTCCTGACCTACCCTTCCCAGTAAGGTGAGGCTGGACATGTACATTCTTCAGACTGGAGTTCCTATGTAACAATCTAATTCCTCTCTAACACTGAGAGAAGATCATGGCATAACTCTGGTAGGTTTTTAAAACAGCCTATTTTCACACCAGGATGAGAATGGGGAGATGACACGGTGATGAAGGGACAGGGAGTCCCATCTTGCCACAAAACTTTGCCTCCCCACTGTCATCTGGGATGAGAAACAATCTGTCTATACAACATAGCACTCTATTCTACATACAGCTCACACTCACTCTTCTGGACCAAGAAGAATGATTTCAGCTCCCCAGCAAGTGTGTGAAGGGTTGTCTACCACCAACAGAGTTACGATTTCAGATTAAGGCTTCATTCTGAAGAGGTCTGAAAATTACACTGTGTGCTGGGGTGGATTATTGTTCCAATTTCTCCTTCGTTCCCTATTTAGAAAAAAAAAGAAGCAGCAGCAGCAGCCTACCTATCCACACCCTTTGCCATGTGATTCTACAGTGTCAAGAAATAGAACATGCCAAATACACAGCTCTACCTGCAACTTGGTCAGGTGCCTTGCTTTGACCACTGGAATGTGGGTGGAAGAGACAGTGTGTCAGTTCCCAACAGTTTAAGAGGCATCGCCTGTCACTTTAAGCCCCTACACCCATCTTCCTTTAACTTGGGTCTGGAAATGAGAAGACACATGGAATGGAGTCAAAATAAGAGAAGTAACACCAAGTTGAGCCCAGCAGAACCACAGACAATTTGCAGCCCTCATGATAACATGAGCAGTAAGTGAGTATCTCGTGCAGTACATCACTGTAATTTGGGGTTTGTTTGTTGCTGCAGCCAAAGTTAACTAATATGAATGATACTCAAATTTTTCACAATCTATCTCAAACATAAGCTTTCCATCTTCCCCTGCCACCGTTCTTCCCTCCACAAAATATGTTTCAGACAAATGGTTAGCCCTTAAATGTACCCTCTTACCTTTCCATGTCCATGGCTTTGCTCATGAAAACCCCTGGCCTAGAATACACAAGTTCTAGTGCAAACAGAACAGGCTTTAAAGTCACCTAAACTAGGCTTTAAAACCAAGACCATCACTTAAATTTAGCTACGTGCTCTCTGAGTTTCAGTATCTCTATCTGTGGGAATGGGGCTGAGGTGGGAGCAGGAGATGATGGAAAAAACGCAAAAGCATCAACTTTAACAGAAGACCAACTCATATTTTCTGCTAATCATTATTCTGACCCCATGACCTAGCCTTAGTTTTATCACCTGTAAAATGGTGATGATGGGTTCTTAGGCTTAAGAACTCTATGTTCTTAAGTGACATAGAGTTGGGAAATCAACTAGGACAGAGCTTAACAATGTCCTGCTTAATTTTTTGCGGACTGAAAACTTAAATAAATAAATAGGGCTTCCCTGGTGGCTCAGTGGTAAAGAAATCACCTGCCAGTGCAAAAGACATGGGTTCAATCCCTGGTCTAGGAAGAATCTACATCCCACATGCTCCAGAGCAACTAAGCCCGGGTGCCACAAATACTGAGCCTGTATTCTAGAGCCTGGGAGCTGCAGCTACTGAAGCTCACGTGCCGAGAGCGTGTGCTCTGCAATAAGAGAAGACACCACAATGAGGAGTCCACACACCCCAGACAGAGGATAGCCCTTGCTCACTGCAACTAGCGAAAAAATCCACAGAGAAATAAAGACCCAACACAGCCAAAAATAGATAAATGAAGTGTACAATCCAACAGGGGCATCCCAAGAGGTACAGTGGTAAAGAATCTGCCTGCCAATGCAGGAGACACAAGAGACATGGGTTTGATCCCTCGGCTGGGAAGAGTCCCTGGAGGAGAAAATGGCAAACCACTCCAGTGTTCTTGACTAAAAAATCTCACGGACAGAGGAGCCTGGCGGGCTACCAGGCCATGAGATCACACAGAGTAGGACATGACTGACTGACTAAGCACAGGTACAAGCATGCACTCAAACTGAATAAGAGATCTCAAGGCAATTTTAAAATAATTGTCAATTAATAAGCATGTGTCTTCTACATGTGCCATGTACAACACGGGTTCACTGAAGATATTAAAATGTGTTTCTTGAGAAAAGTGTTCCACAGTTAAATAAGTTCAGAAAATCTTGCATAAAATACCTCCCTTTGGATATTCATAGTACACATTAAAAATTAAAGGCTCTGAGAAATCATGTGATAAGTAATCTTATTTGACTTCATTTAACATCTCCAAAAAGGACCATCCACTGTTCCTCCTATTGACCTGTTAACATTCAAAGTCTTTCAGAGAACATGGTTTGTGTCTTACTCTGCTAGGGCTGTCACAACAAAGCACCATAAACGGGGTGGCCTAATCAGCAAGAATTGATTTTCTCACAGTTCTGGAAGCTAGAAGTCTGTGATCAGGGAACCAACACGGTCAGTTTCTTCCGGTCAGGGCTTTCTTCCTGGCTTGAACATGGCTTGCAGCCCTCTCACTGTGTCCTCACGTGGCAGAGAGAGAGAAAAAGAGCATGACGGGGCAGGGGCGATCTCTTCCTCTTCTTCTAAAGGCCACCAATCTTATCAGATTAGGACACCACCCCTAGGATCTCATTTAACCTTAATCACCTCCTAAAAGCCCTGTCTCAAAATGCAGCCATACTGGAAGCAAAGGCTTCAACATATGAATGGGGGTGGGGGACACACCATTCAGTTCGTAATAGTTTGGGAAATGCTCGTAAAGTATGAAATATAACAGGGAAAAAGAGAAAAGAAATAAAAGTGTAGCAGAATGAATTCAATCCGTTTTGATGAAAACACACAATACTTTATAGAGGAAGAGGACTTATATTAGTCTGGGACCCAGGGTAGATTGAGCAGGTTATTATGGGATCTGTAATTTTAAGCTGATGCACTTGCCAAATTTCAAGAGAATGGGCAATTTGCTGGTCCAGGCAGAGCAGATATGAGAATCATGTGGCTGAAACTTCCAAATCTTAAAATCTGATACATTCAAACACCTCTCTGTCCAAGGACCTCTTCCCACAAACTTCCTCCATTGCCCTGCTATGAATATGCAGGAAAAAAGATGTACCCCATGATAATTATTTGTGAGAATACAAATAATAGGAAGAGGATTCAATGAAATTTATGACCACCTTTTGGGCTCAAGCCAACTCCCTACCAAAACATCTCCTGTTTAGAGGGGATAAGTATAGAAAAACAGTCACACTGATGAGCTTAAAAAATACAGATAATTTGGCTCTGTGGATCAAGGACCAAGTGCTAAGGCACCTGGAATCATTGGTTAGCCTTCAATAGGTGGCTAACTTGGCTACATCTAATGCTTGCTTTACCCACACACTACAGCATAAGGATAAAGCAGGCATTGAAATCAACCTTATTACAAGACTGCTGTATCACATTTGATGCCAGATCCATGGTTTTGTCAAGCCTTTAGCTTTTTCATACTGGGAAACTTGTTTCTTTAAGATTCAGGAGACAACCTTATACAAATTATCTTAATGTAGTTATGAAATATGCTTCTAAGTTGTGTCCAACTCTCTGTGACCCCATGGACTACAGGCTCCAGGCAAGAATATGGGAGGATTGCCATTTCCTCCCTCTAGGAGATCTTCCCGGCCTAGGGATTGAACCCGTGTATCCTGTGTCTCCTGCACTGGCAGGGAAATTCTTTACCACTGAGCTACCAGGGAGGCCCTCATACGAAATACACAGGTTTGAAAATGCCAATGCTCACAGGAACCAGCATGGCAGATGCAAATGGGCAAATAAGTTCAATTGACAGCAGTGGTGAGCAGCGTGACAGACTGGGGAACATGTGCTTCTAAAGCCCCCCCCCCAATATCTCCAAAATTCTAGCCAATATTATCTTGTAGATATGTAAGCTTAGTATTGACACACCTCCTGATTTTTCAAGAAAAGTTGGCACTCTGGATTTTGATGTGAAATTCAACCTTTAAATGTTAGCAACAAACTAAACATCTTTCAACCCTCTCTATAGATATGAATAACACTCCTCCATCTCCCACCCACGCACAGACACACATGCAAATACATTTACAGGATAACTCCAGCCCATAGGTCACCAGTGTTGAACCTGTGACATATGCTATAAATATTTAGTGAATAAAGGCATCAAAGCTATCCCAAAATACACTACTCCAATGGAGGGAAGAACACCAGAGGTCTGATCTTTTCAAACCAGCAGCTGGCATTGTCAGAACGGTACAACATTAAGTTTAGCTTCTCTCTAAGGAGAGAACCGACCACTAAGATTTATGGAAATGCCTGAGAGAACTGGCCATCCAATATTATTCCTTCTCTGTTAAACAAATACTTCATGACATCTCTAGTCCAGATGTCATGACAGATGCAAGAGGTGCGGATTTCACTGCCTGATTCAATGTCAAATTGGAAACATCACTACTCTTTCCATACTCTTGATGAATATTACTTCAATATGATGACATTAAGTCATGCATTAAAAAAAAAAGTTATGCACATATTGTGTCATTAAGATTTAATTGCAAGTTGCATTACATATAAATCCAAAACTCTTCACAGCTCACCATGGTTTTCGTTTCTTTTGTTTGTTCTTTCTCCAGGATGGTTTAATCTTGAGAAAGAATGCCTTAGCAGGAAGAAAAAAAAAGTGCTACCAAATTTTAGTGAAAGTAAAAGTCGCTCAGTCGTGTTCAAACTCTTCGCGACACAGTTCATAGAATTCTCCAGGCCAGAATACTGGAAAAAGCCTGTTCCTTCTCCAGGGCATCTTCCCAATCCAGGGATCAAACCCAGGTATCCCATGTTGCAGGTGGATTCTTTACCAGCTGAGCCTCAAGGGAAGCCCAAATAGGAGATCCAAATAAGTTGTGTCCAACTCTTTGCAATCCCATGGACTGAATACCAGATTTTAGAGGACCCATTTAATTCTGGCGCTTCCTTGGTTAAACTGTTTCCTGCACTCCTTGCTCCACTGCTCTCCTTCCAGTCTCTTCCACCTGAGGAGAAAGCAAGATTCAAGGCACCCGGTTTAAATCTGTTTCTAGAAACTAATGAGTTGAACAGTGGTTCTATTTCACAGACTTGTCCAGGTTCAGTGGGACGTTACACCATTTAAAACTAAAAAGCCCCTTTTTATTTCAAAGACAGCTGATAGGAAAAACAAATTGACAGTGTATCTTGAAAGAGCTCATCCCACATGCAGACAAATTTTTACAGAGAAAGGGCACAGAAATACAACCTGCCAAATATTCAATTGAACTTATTTTAGGCCCTTGGATTCAGAGCACTGTACATACATAAACACAGAGCTGCTCCATCTTCTGGTTTTTCCAAAGAACAGGCTATAGCAAAAAGGAATATAGAAAGTTTGGGCCACCTTCAACAGGGTCAAGCACAATGTAAAACAGAGGAGCCGAACAGGGCTCATTCAGATTTCAGGCCATCACTGCTACTGTACCAAAACTTAATACGAAAAGCTCACTGTGATTTATTCCATGAAAGAGCATCCCTGAGCAGAAACTAACACAACACTGTAAAGAAACTATACACCAATAAAACAGATAAATATAAATAAAGTGATAAAAATAAAGTTAAAAAAAGAAAAAAGAAAGAAGGTCCCTGCCTTGTTCGTTTTGCTAGGCCTCCACCCCACCCCCACGTTCAACCCAGATTTAGATTTTTTACTTTCAATTTCACCCAACTCTACTCTTAGCTTTATAATGACTTTAACTGTTCAATATTTAAAGAACCAATTAATTAAATAACATTTATTATGCTGTAAGGACAGTGGTTCTCATATTTTCATATGCATAAGAATTACCAAGGGAGCTTGTTAAAAACTCCAGGCGCCCACCAACCCAGAGATCCTGATTCAGTAAGTCTGAGCTGGGGAGCAGGAATTTTATTCTTAACAGTCCTGCTTCATCTGATTGTGGTGACTGGCCGACTGCATTTGGGGACACACTACTCGAGGGACTAGGGGATTAGATAACTGCACGCTCTGGAGGGGGTAAAGAAAACCAGCAAAGTACAAGTCCCTGGTCCATTACTCACTAGCTGTGTGATCTAGGGGAAGTCAGTACATGCTCTGTGCCTCAGTTTGCCTCATCAGCGAAAAGAGAAAAACACCACCACCAAAGTCATAGGGTTGCTGGGGACGTGATCAGTCAAGTTTGTATCTCATTCTACCCTCTCTAGGAGGACTCTTGCTGATTCCAGAGCCCTCCTGTTCCATTGGTCACCAGTTCCACAGTTTCTCTGGTGACTCAGCTGGTAAAGAATCTGCCTGCAATGCAGGAGACCAGGTTTGATCCCTGGGTCAGGAAGATCCCCTCGAAAAGGGACTAGCTACCCACTCCAGTATTCTTGCCTGGAGAATGCCACGGACAGAGGAGCCTGGCAGTCTACAGTCCATGGGTTGCAAAGAGTTGGACATGACTGAATGCACCTTTCAGAACAACTGGGGAAGAGGGTCAGGCCCTGTGAAAAAGAATCATGGAAAATTTGGGGAAAGCAAATATACAGCCCAATCCATGGGTGTACTATGGAAGAAAAGTGTAGTGGTCTGAGGGAAAATATGTGTGATATGTGAGCTGTTTCCCCTCACCTCAGTCACGTCTGGGGGTGACAGCCAGCAATACGTGAAGGTAAACAAAGATGGGCACTATCATTGAGGCAACCAGAAAATAAATAAATAAACCTTCTGGGACAAGTGACACTTTTCCACCTAAGTGGACTGTTTTCAGTGTGTACACACAGGTTTTACTATCTTTATTTTTAGGGGGGAAAAATATAGGTAGCTGCTGGCCACTGACCTTCCCCTGACCAGGGTGAACATCTTAAATCAAGAGCTTGCTACAACACAGCTGAGCTTAGCGATTTTAATGAGAAATCTGGTCCTGCTGGATTAGTGTTCATGGGCCACATCTTGTCAGCAATTCCTCAGGAAATTATTCAACCATCCCCAACTGCAAAGAAACAGATGGTGTACTGGAGGGGAAGAAAAAAAAAAAAAACAAATACTCTGAAGTGTATGTGCTGGTGAAAAGCAAATTTAAGGACAACAAAGGCCAAAGATGACACAAATACTGAAAGTACTTTTTCCCCAGAAAAATGGACTTTCAGAGATTTTCATTTTTCTCTCCCCTTTTAAAACTAGGAACTCTACCCATCATTGGCTTGCATACTCAATGGGAAGATTTGTTTGAGTTTTCAGAACTGGTTAAAAGAGACAGCTTGTTTTAATAACATAGAATCATACTGATCAATCGCCCTTATGGAAGATCAAGTTTTAAAATTTTTATTAATGCCCCCGCTTTCTTTCTTCTAATATCCTTTAACCAAAACTTCAGGATCTGACTCTATTATGCCAACTACCCATAAAAAAAATGCTGAAATACTATTAAAAATTATGATGACACCTGAGAAAATAGCAGGGTAACCCTCATGAATATTAAACCTTTTCATAATGATCAGTGTTATTACCATGAATACTAAATGTTATGAATTCATTGGAAATTCATAATGCTTAGTGTGAAAACTTGGCCTGTAACCAGAAAGTCTGAATTATACTTGGCAAATGCTTGAATTGATTTCAGTTATAAAAGCAGGAAAAGGAAAATGGATAAAATTCTTGACCTTTAGAATTAGAAGCCAAAGAGTGTGAGGAATCTCACAAAAGGAAGGCTAGTTGCAATTTTCAAAGATTTCATGGAAATGTCTGAATCTTTTCCAGAGTTCCCATTTCTGCTTAATTATATCCCAGTGAAGAATCAGAGAAGTGTCAGGAGTAAGAGAGCAGCACCTTCAGTTACCAATCTGTGGCTATTCTTACATGGCACTAACTTCCAGAGCTTAGTACCACAGCATGTCACGTATTACATGTAGTCAATGGGGAGTACTACAGCCTAGGAGTGATTCTGACCCTAGAAGAAATCTGCACAAAATAATCATTACGCAAGAGTCTGCACCTATTACAAATCATGCCGGCTTTTAGTCCTCACATCTCCCACTGAGATGAGCCCCAGCAGGTTTTGCTTCAGTAACTGAAAGCCACATCTATATGAAAACAAATACACGGAGTGCTTGTTATGATTAACTGATCACAAACCTTAGGCCATGTGTTTTTATAGTCGCATGACATTCAGGCAAATAAAATGGGATGATTGATTCTCAAGACATTCCAAGAGCGGAGTAACAGACGGGGGTTCGGGCAAAGAGATCTTAATGAAAATCTGATGGGAAAGCGGATCTCTCTTGGGGGGTGGGGGAGGTGGTTGTTCCAGCTGAAAAACTATTGAGCAATTTATAATAAACTGAAAGCCTGGTTTCACAAGCATTCCCTTAACAGGATCACTTACAGCTCTATTTACTGAGCAGGTCTTCCTACTCATGTTGCGTGATCAAAAATCATAGGAATCAGACTTTAGATTGAAAGTTTGCTGATCAAAGTGAAGAAGCTCCTATCAAAATTCTTTCCTTGCAAAATATGCTTCTAAATCCACAGATACTTAGCATCTTTTAGAGAATACAAGCATATCCCACACAGATTTTTTTTTAAGTATTGTAATTTTATCCCAACTAATTTAAGCCCCATTTGAAATTTCCTTTAAAATATTCTTAAGAACTGGAGAAAGTTCTGACTGATGGATGGATTTAAGCGTCTCATAATTTCCTAAAACATTCTCTAACTGTCCTCAGTAATAATCCATTGAGGTGACAGAGAATGGGGACAGATGCTAATTTTGCCTCCGGGAATTTCTATGAAGTTATAGGATGGCACTAAAACTGCAAAACAGCAGGATTTAACTAAACAGAACATCAATCAGTAGAGAACAGTATGGTGTGCCTGGAATCCATTCTGAATGTCCTCAGGGCAAATTCCAAGATAGTTTCTCCCCCTCTAAATTCTAAGTCTCATAAGTAATGTCTTACATTCTCCCGGTAATTTCTTCAGTTATACAATCATGGCAAACCGAGAGGCTCTGGAGAGTTATTCAGCTAATAATCCACCACGAGGAATTATTGGCCCCTTCAGAACAATTACTCTGCATTCTTCCCGAATTCACTCAGATACCTTTAGCGTCCTCTGAATCTCCTTGGCGTCAACAATACTTTCTTAACGGTTTCACAAGCATTTCAGGGTCTGAGAGTCCCAGATTAGAAATACAGATAAAAATTCCTCATAAGTTCCCAGAGAATCATGAATAACATTTCTAAGTGCAAAAAATAGCCCTACATACTCATCAAGGCTAGTAAACTATGTGAGATTTTAAAGCGGCACCATGGGGAAAGAAAATCTGCAATATTCCAATTTAAATGAAGTCAGATGAGAGACTGTGGTAGAGTGAAAAAGGATACGATTTCGGTTCCTGGGTCCTTAATATGAAGTGAAAAATACTTTTCTGAATTTCTAGGTCGTTATCTGTAAAATGGGAATAATAACTACATATCTTTATGCATACGTATAGCTGATTTACTTTGCTGTACAGTAAAAACTAACACCACATTGTAAAGTAACTAAAATCCAATTTTAAAAATTTTTTTAATTAAAAAATAAAATCTGTATTAGAAATTTTGAAGTTTTAAATAATAACTACATATCTTACAGGGTTATTGTGAGGCTTAAATGAAAGTTTTATAAAGCCTCTAGCACAGTTACCAACATCAAAGCCTGGTTTTATAAATATTTATTCTCTCTAATGTTAGAACGTCTCCTCGTAAGTGCAATTTCCCTGTATATCTGCACTAGCCGAGGACTGGGCCAGCCATTTTCAGTTAAGTCTATGATGAAGCCCACTCTTTAAATGATAGCTTTTATTCTTCATCAGAGTTTGTAGATTGCAGGCAACAGATGCCTACTCAAAATAACTCAAACAAAGGAGGACAACTGGAAGGATTTGGGACAGATCTTTTCATGACCCAGGAGCTCAGCTGTCCATGACCAAGGTAGCTACTCTGGTTCTCAGTCTCTCCCTCTGAAGCCAACAGGCCTCTCCTCCTTGCTTCTCTCTGCCTGACCTCCTCCCCCACCTACTTCCCTTTGAGGGCCAGCATTCTCCACTTAAAAGACATGCAGCTGAAAAGGCATTCCCCTGCAGCCCCACTGCCGCATTCACACATGCACCACCCTCTGAGCACACACCCTGAGACTCTGATACAAGACCAGTTAGAGAAGATGATGTGTGTCCGGTAGGTTGGGGCAGGAGTGGAAACTGGGAGAGGCAGCTGTACCATGCGGTCCACGGCCATCCCTTCAGCAAACTGCGTGATGTGGGGGCGGAGGGAAGGGAGTTCCAAAATAAGAAAGAGTGAATGAGGCAGGCACTCCAGAGCTGATCTGCCCAACTTCACAATAAGATATTATCTTTGGCTTCCTGCTTCTTATCCATCAAGAGCCCAGCACTGGTGGCCGATGAGCATGCATAGCTGTCCTGCCCCTCAACAACTAGGATCACGAGCAGCCTAGAAATTGTGACTGTGAATAACCATAGGAATTCGTCGTCTCCAGATTTAGAAAACGGTGTCAAGCTTATTTCCATTCCTACTTCTTCTCCCACCCACTGTAAGCACCTCTAGTCACTCCCACATACAGAACACATCATCATCCCACTACACAGGTCTACCCAAAACTCAGTCGGAACCACGCTCACTCTTAGCTCTTACGTGTCCTTCTGAAATGCACTCTCTTCTTTCTCCCTTCTTTTTTCCCACATACTTTCCTTTACAATATCCTACATTCCAGAGCTAAGTTTGACTATATAAAGAATAATAAAATCAAATGCCAGTGGCCAGGTTATATTGATAGATATCTAAAAGGTATCAATATGCTTGACATTCAGAAGTAAGAAATGCCACCTTACTTGCTGTAAATCAATGCGACTTAGGCACAAAGCCCCTCATGAATCAGCACTGATAAACTGAATCTCAGACACATTTAGGGAGACACTCCCTCTCTTGGGGGGTTATTCAATAGTCCCAGAGAGTGTTCCTCCGTTGAGTACTGGAGTGGGTTGCCATTTCCTTCCCCAGGGGATCTTCCTGACCCAGGGATCAAACCCAGGTCTCCTGCACTGTGGGCAGATGCTTTACTGTCTGAGCCACCAGGGAAATCCATCCAATTCTTAACAATGGATAAAGAGGTCTCTGTTTTCAGTCTATCATGACTGACTCTGAGATACTCATTATTCAAGATATACATACACACACACACACACACACACATCCAGTCCATCTGAAGTGAATCATTTCCCCAGCTCTTGCCAAGCTCAGGCACAGAATTTCTCATGGCTGGGACCTAGTGCATAGATCTTTCAGGCATTTATGCTGTCATCATCTGAGCTACAGCCACCCTGGGATGGGAGTAAGAATATCCATATCTTTTCCTTTCAGGTCAATTCATATCTCTTTCCTCCAGTCCTTGCTGACCTTCTCCCTTTCAGAGGACTCATTTCTTCAGGGAGTCTAGATTTTCAAAAATAATGACCTGGTAATTTCCCCCTGAGGGCAAGAGCTGTCCAACTTCTGGGGCTCTAAGCTTGCTTGCTCTCTAGAAGGTAAAAAAGAGAAAAACACCTCTCACCTATTTTCCAACTCTCCCTGTAACTGTGAGAACAAGACAGATATTAATATCACTTACTTTAGCAACTACCTATAAGTGAAAGTGTTTAAATGACTGTGCTCTCGGGCTCTTCTCAAACTGCTGATTGCAGGGTCATTCTCCCAGAAGCTTTTCTGGCAAGTAAGAAAAAGTTCAGAAAGTGACATCTCTGGGGTTGGCAGAGAAGAAGTGAAGGCAAAGAGATGGTCTACAACATGAAATATGGATGTCCAGGCCAGGCCAGGCCAAGAAGGTGGAGTAGGAAAGTATTTCCTGAGCTGGCCTGAGTTAGGATGGCACAGCTTCATAGTGGAGTAGAGAGGTAAGGGCGGAAAGGGGAAACCAGGGAGAAGAACGCTACTCAGACTCCATGACAAATGCAATGTGCTTGGTAATAGCAGTAATTCTAGAACTGCTAATAAAATATAGTCTCTTGGACAGCAAGGAGATCAAAGCAGTCAATCTTAAGGGAAGTCAACCCTGAATACTCATTAGTAGGGCTGATGCTGAAGCTGAAGCTCCAATACTTTGGCCACCTCTTGCAAAGAGCCAACTCATAGGAAAAGATCCTGATGCTGGGAAAGATTGAGAGCAGAAGGGGGTGACAGAGGATGAGATGGTTGGATGGCATCACCAACTCAATGGACAAGAGTTTGAGCAAACTCAGGGAGATGGTGAGGGACAGGGAGGCCTGGCGTGCTGCAGTCCATGTGGTCGCAAAGGATCAGACACGACTTACTGACTGAACAACAACAACAGCTGTGCTTTTTATGTGCTATGTGATATTTAATTCACTTCACATTCTTCATTGCATTTATCCTCAGTATCTATGAGGGAGTCCTATTGTTATGTTCATTTTATAGATGCAGAAACTGAGGCACCAGAACCCAACTAAGATGGCATCGCTAAGAAAAGGCTGGGCCATTCTCACACGATGCCAAAAACTCTTTCAGGTACTTTACATACAGTAACTCACTTAATACAATCACCCCATTATGTGAGTGCTCTTATAAAATTAATTAGAAGTTTCCAAGTATTCGGGGCCTGGCGTGCTGCAATTCATGGGGTCGCAAAGAGTCGGACACGACTGAGCAACTGAACTGATGCAAAAAAAAAAAGCAATACTCAGATTAAATTGGTCAAATATGTAAGGACAAGCTAACAGTCAGCAATTAGTGTAAGAGCCCTGGAGCGTGAAACAGATATTCCAGGTCAGACCATCACTGGCACTATGAGGGAGGCCAGGCACCTCTGCAGAGAAGGTGAACTGGCTTAACTATGCTTAGTAAGGATTGTCACTAACAACTTTGTAAGGCAAACCTGAGACTCAAGTCAGGCCCCCTGAAGAGCATTTTATTTAGTCATCTATTTTAAACAAGATAAATTCAGTTTCTATATAACACATACACATACAGAAATACACATATATACAGAAGGTAAATAGTACATCATTATATAACTCAATCTGAGTTCTAACATGTTTAAACAACACACATACACAGCACAGTATCCAAAGCTGGTAGGAAATAAGCAAACTAGCATTTGTTGAGGGCTTAATTCTATGTCAAGAACAACTTTAGGCCCTTCACTCTGATTTAAATTGTTCCTTACACAAACACATACCTATTTAACATAAATATAAGAAATTTTCTTTCAAGTCAAGAGCTGGGTTTCAGGGGCCAAAACTGAATGAAAAGGGAAGAATTGCTGAAATTAAGGTATTTTAAGAAGAAATAATTCTATATTAAGGTGTCACTTAAAAGCAGGGGAGTAAAGAGCCCAATGTTTCCTAATGGGAGGCTGGATTCAGCATCCAGAGCACAAGGAACATGTTGAGATGTTATACGCTGGCCAAAGAGACTCAGGACCACGTGGGCAAAATGATGACAGGCCATAAGCACCATTAACAATGTTACCAGGAGACTTGAACGCTGCTGAGACAGAATTGGGGTACTCTGCCTGGATTGGTGTGCACAGACCTTCACGTTGTCAAGGATGTGCAGGAAGAAAGGAAACCAGAGATCAGAGAAATGCAGTGATGCTTACAGAAATTGAAATGGAAGAACATCTCTGCAGCAGAGTAATGATGGGTCCTGACAGCTCAAACTTTGGGTTTTCAGACTCAGATTTCAAAAGGATACGGCCACCCTTTCAGCTGAGCTGATGGTGAATAATTATATCCTGTCTTTGCTTCTGCTCAAATGGTTGACTTCTAAAATACTATGCTGACATGCAGGTTTTATAGCAATCATAATTCAATATTTCAATAAAGAGTTTCCTCTGAACATCACTGGGGTTTCACTGGCCTGTCTTTCTTAGGGGCCTCGACTCTATGGAAAGAAAAGCTAATATTTAAGTGCACTGTCTGACCCACCAGGTAGGCATATAAAGAATACCTTTGGAGGGTCAATCATGAAAATAAAAATCTTCCTTAACTTTCTTTTGTTAAATAAAGTGAGGGGCCTCTCAGGGAGGCAGACGGCTTCAGACAGCCTCTTGTCTGGGGAATTCAAGTAGGGTAGTGGAAAGAGCTAGGCTCTGTAGTCCCTGCTCTGGGTTTGAACCCCAACTCCATCCTGAATGAGCAGTGATGTAAATTTTAACTCCATCACTGAACTAGCATTGATGTCCCTGGGAAAGTGCCTGACTTCTCTGAGCTTCTCTTCCCCACTCTACAAAACAAGTCCAGCCTTATCTATTTTCCAGGGGGTGGGAGAGATTCTAAATCTAAATGTATCTGGGTGTGATTTTCACTGTTTCCAGAAGGTTCACCTGGAGACCACACGGTCAAATCTGCTATAAACACACATCTCATGAAAACCGTGCCTCTTAGTTCAGTGTCAGGAAAGATGAAAAGGAAGGGCTGCTTTAAGAATAATTTTTTTCTTGGCATTTATTGATACTCAATTTTTAAATTATGTATTTTTAGAAATGTATTCAAGTATAGTTGATTTACAATGCTGTGTTTGTTTCAGGTGTACAGGAAAGTGATTCAGTTATACAAATACATACATTCTTTTCATATTCTTTTCTATTATGGTTTAGCACAGGATATTAAATACAGTTCTCTCTTAAAATTAAACCTTATAGTTCTACAACTGCAATGCTAAAATGCTATCCCCTATTTTGAAAATGATACAGTGCATAAAAGTCTGTGTAAAAATTCTGTGCACATCTGAGGGCTCCTAGGAATAGACATTCGACTATCGGCTTCTACCTTATACACCTTCATTTCATGCAGACAGCTAGGTATTGCTATCTCAAGAGTCTGGTCATTGGATTTCAGTGGTATATCAGAACGAACAAGATTGTAAATTGGATTTACAGTGAATTCTATGAATAAATACATAGCATTAATTTTGTATTAATAATTACCAAGATATGTCAGAAAGGCATATGTTATACTAGGCAGTTTGTAATATATGCCAAGTGTCCAGTAGAGTGCTATCATCAAGTAGACAATCAGAAAATGATAGTTCAGTAAATGTCCTGTAGAAAACAAGAATACAGTTAAGATGAACTAGAGAAGTGCCAGCCTGTTCTGGAACACACCTTGCCAAAACCACACCAAAATTGTCTGCCTTTTGTTAACTGTAGCAGGCTACAGTCTAGAAGAAACCATTTTATTTCAATATAGGGATATTTCACTTTTAAATGGTCATTAGAAAATCCTCTTATGTCAGTTGTGTACGTTTTTTAGTCCCTCACTCTCTTTTTTTAGGCAACCCTGATGTTTCTTAACATTTCAGTCTTTATCAGTATACATTAGTATATTCTCTAGGCTTCACGAACCTATCAAAAACACCTGAATCTGTTATTCTGTTCTTAAAAACATCACTCCACCTGTGGCTGCCTATTTCTCCTGTACAGCACGCATCACAATTGTCGGCCTACTGCTTTTCTCAATGCATCAACTGAACAGAATTCATGACTGTGAATTTCTAAATCACAATCCTTGACCTTTCACATGCAGCAAATCTCTTGTCTCTTTCAGTCAAAAATTATACTGTTCTCTTCTAGGGCAATACTTGGAAGCCCGATGCCACATGAAAGCTATGTATCCTATTAACTGTTGTTTTGTATTTAACTTGTTTAGGATATGGTCGCCTTTGGTCCTTCTGAACTTAAAGAACAGAAAATGACTCAGTTAAAAGTATAGCAGTGGCTTACATCTCAACGTGGCATCTGCATTCATCTCCTCTCCCTTTCGAGTCATCATCACACCGATATTAAAAGAGTAGATATAAACCCACAGCAACAAAGGGAGCGAGAATAGAGCCTCCAGAGAGCAAGAGATCTTATAAAATTTCTAAGACCAAAACAGATGGATGAGTCTGAAGACTGATGGAGAAGAGCAGAGGAAAGCACAACCAAGCATACTAATGAAGCGAACTGCAATCAATAAGAGACAGATTTGCTCTGGAGGACTCAGAGACACCAGGTATGAGGAAGGGCAGATTCCAAGGACATGCCTGAAAAGAGAAGTGAAACTCTAGAAAGAAAAACAAATATTGTATATTAATGCATACATATGGAATCTAGAAAAATGGTACAAATGAACCTGTTTGCAAAGCAGAAACAGAGATGCAGACATAGAGAACAAACCTATGGGCACCAAGGGGAGAAGGGGAAGGGTGGGATGAGTTGGGAGATTAGGACTGACATACGTACACTGCTGTGTATAAAGCAGATAACCAATGGCATCCTATTGTACAGCGCAGGGAGCTCTACTCAGTACTCTCTGGTGATCTAAATGGGAAAGAAATCCAAAAAAGAGGGACTATACACATACATATTGGAGAAGACAATGGCAACCCACTCCAGTGTTCTTGCCTGGAAAATCCCATGGACGGAGGAGCCTGGTAGGCTGCAGTCCATGGGGTCTCAAAAAGTCGGACACGACTGAGTGACTTCACTTTCACTTTTCACTTTCATGAACTGGAGAAGGAAATGGCAACCCACTCCAGTGTTCTTGCCTGGAGAATCCCAGGGACGGGGGAGCCTGGTGGGCTGCCGTCTATGGGGTCTCACAGAGTCGGACACGACTGAAGCGACTTAGCAGCAGCAGCAGCAGCATACATACACATACACATAATTGATACAATTTGCTGTACACAGAAAAAGTGAAAGTGAACATCACGTCCAAGTCTTTGTGACCCCGTGGACTATAATACAGTCCATGAAATTCTTCAGGCCAGAATACTGGAGTGGGTAGCTATTCCTGTCTCCTGGGGATTTTCCCAACCCCAGAATCGAACCGGGGTCCCCTGCATTGCAGGTGGATTCTTTACCAGCTGAGCTACCTAGGAAGCAGAAACTAAGACTATTATAAAGCAACTATACTTTTTTAAATTTAAAATTTTTTTGATTTATTTTAAAAACACTCTGCCTCTCATCTACCCCCATGCAGAACACTACAGTGAGATGTTTACCCTACATAAGAAAAAAGGGGATATCCTCTGGACATTTTGAATAAATTATCTGTGAAGAAGAGGGCAGTGGGTACAAAATTAGCACCCCTGAGCAAATCCCTCATCGTTCTAGTATTTAGAAGTCCCAAGGCATCATCTTTAGTTTTCTACTCTCTCCTTATAACTGATTCCTTCCCTTTCACCAAGTTCCACCACAGAGCTCACAGTTAGGTTTTTAATGCCATGATGTCTCAATGCCTCAATGATGGCATTTGAGAAAAGCTGAAACAAGCAAAATCAAGACACCATACAAGAATGACTGAAGATGAAACAGGATTAAGTCAGGAATGGAGGGGAGGAGAAAAAGAGAACAAGAGTACTTCTGCTTGGTATTCACAGACAGGATTGAGGTTATATTGCAATCATAAACCAAGAAGAGGATGATATTGAAAAAATACAAAGACCAAAGAACTCTTTGAAACCTAAAAACTGTCCATTTTTTAAAAATGCAGACACAGTATAATATTAAATGAAGCTAAACTCCCAGACAGCAGGACAAAAATATTTAGATAGAAGATACTGTTACACCTTATCTAAACAATGTAAATTTTCCTACTCATTTTTTAGAATCAATTTGCAAACTGGAATACTTGGCTATGATTCCAAATAGAACATATGCATTCTCAGACTTCCCTGGTGGTCCAGTGGTTGAGAAACTGCATAGGTTTGATCCCTAAGATCCCACATGCTGGGGTGCAACTAAGCCCATCCACCTCAACTACAGAAGGCACCACGATAAGAAGCTCACACACCACAACGAAGAACAGCCCCTACTGCTGCAACTGGTGGAAGACTGCATGCAGCAACAAAGACCAGCACAGACAAAAATAAAGAAAGAAAATTTTAAGTTAAATAAGGTGATTTGAAAAAAAAAAAAAACTGGGTAGGAGCATTCTAAGCAGTGTTCAAAAAAAATAAAAAGAACATATGCATTCTCAACCTTGCTTTCCTTTTAAAAAGATAAGTTGTAACTAACCAAGGACCAAATGGGGTGAGGGGAGGGTGGAGGTGGAGGAAAGAGCATGGGAACACTGATGTCAGAAGTCAGTCGATGCCATCACTGGGGATGCAGCAAATGTGGCTTATTATTGTTTGGAGTTACAAAGATGGCCTCTGGAGGAAATGAGGGTAATTTTGGAAAGAGATAAAGAGGGAGACAGACAGGCCAGCATGAGGAGGCTAATTCCTTGCATATTATAATAGACAGAATAAATTAAGAAAATTTGTTTTCTCAATTTTCACTTTCAAATTGAGAAAAACAAAGAAACAGCATATTGAAGACATGAAGAATAACACATGAAAAGACAAAGCAAAGACAATGACAGGCAGTTACCTCTGAGAAGTGGGAAAGGAGTAAGGAGATTATCAGATGCCTTTTGCTTTTCCTTCTGTTTCTATAGTGTTTGACTTTTCAAACCACGAGCATTAAGTATGGACATTCATTCTAATGCAATATTAAAAAAAAAAAAGAGAGAGAGAGCTTCCATCCACCTCAATCTCAATCCATATACATTTCACTGGTAGATGCTCAACATTCTTGGCATTTCAGCTTTTTCCAGCCATTTCAAGTCTCCTTAAAGGCCATACTTACTTGTTTGACAGAGCAATATATATCCAAACTAAAAACAAAGTGACAAATATATGAGCAGAAAAAACCTCATCTGACCTGCAGAATCATATAGGCTTAGGAAGCATTTTAGTATTCAGCCTTTGAACATATGCTGTTTTTTAACAAATGAAATAAACTCTTGATTATTCTTCAGGTAAAACCCTTCAGCAGAACTGCTGCTGCTCCTACTGCTGCTGCTCTTGAGGTTTTGCTGCATTTTACCCCAGGGGAGAAAGGAAACACACGAGTGCACTCAAGCACATTCCTCACTCCATTTCCGGTCTAGTGGAAAGACGAAGGTACCAAGCATGCCCAGGGTAGACTCATTTCAGTCTCCTGGGATTTATAAGGTTCAGAAAGGTAATCCTGTAGAACTACAAGGCCTTTTTTTTCTTTCTTTTTCTTTGTACCTTTTAATATTTCCCTGATCTTGCATAATGTCGACATATTACTTCCAGTACACAAAAAGGAAATAAAAGCTCTTGGGGAGAACAAAATCTAAGAATGAGAACATGAAAGACCTCTATTATCAAAAGAAAGAAAGATATATTTCAATTCTGTATAATTCACTTACGAGACAAGGAAGGAGGTGCGTACATTAGATTTTTATTCTCATGGTAGGTCAAATTTCCAAAAGAGGTTCTGGGCAAGAAGCGTGTGTCAACCATTTCCTTTATTAAGCTTGGCGGTAGTAGTGGCCGTTGCTCAGTCGTGTCCAACTCTTTGCGATCCCATGAGCTATAACCTGCCAGGATCCTCTGTCCATGGAATTCTCTAGGCAAGAATACCGGAGTGGGTAGTCATTCCCTTCTCCATGGGATCTTCCCAACCCAGGGATCGAAACTGGGTCTCTGGCATTGCAGGCAGATTCTTTATCATTTGAGCCACTAGGGAAGCCCTTACTAAGCTTAGAAATTATTAAAAATCTCTCATTATAATTTTCCTCATTTTCACTCAGTTCAATGCCACCAAATTCTTTTTTTGCTCATGTGCAACTGGTTTATTTGTTTACATATTACAGAGATAGTACTGGCTTCATATAGAGATATTAGAAAATATTAAAGAGCAGAAGCAAAAAGGATTAATCATCTTGGAGACAACCATCATCAACATTTTGGTGAATGTCTTCAAATCTCTTTTAATATGCCTATATTATATACAAAATTAAGCTTACACAGTCTGTACAATTTTACAACCAGTTCAGAAAACTTTTGTGAATATTCTTACTTCAATACAAATATATTTCTCCCAAAAAGATCTTTCTGAATATTTATCCAAAAGATCTTTTTCAATCTTTTATTATGTTTCTGACTGTGATCAATAATCCATTGATGAGTATCTTGGTACATACATCTTAGTATACAGCTCTGAGAATTTCTTCAGGGAAAATCCTTAAATAAGAAACTACTAGATTGTAGGCCATGCATATGTTTAAGCTTCTCTTAAAATATACTGGTTACAATTTTTAGTTCATTAAAAATCATTTTAAACCACAAATAGCAGAGAAATGGACCTGCTGAATCCCATCATTTCAGGATTTGCCCTTATTAAGTACAGAGGTTTGAGATCCCTCCATAGGAAAAGAGACTGGCAATAACTATACCAAGATGTCTTATTTGAATGTCTTATTTGACTATGGGTAATGAGAGTACTTTGGCCACCTCATGCAAAGAGTTGACTCATTGGAAAAGACTCTGATGCTGGAGGGGATTGGGGGCAGGAGGAAAAGGGGACGACAGAGGATGAGATGGCTGGATGGCATCACTGACTCGATGGACGTGAATCTGAGTGAACTCCAGGAGTTGGTGATGGACAGGGAGGCCTGGCATGCTGCGATTCATGGGGTCACAAAGAGTCGGACACGACTGAGTGACTGAATTGAACTGAAGCTGCTCATGGACTCTCAATTCTGCCTCCACATACCCCAATCCTTGCCAAGCATTGCTGATAGACCAGCAGCGGGTTCCTCCCTGAAAGAGAGCCAACGCACGCACTTGGCTCAAGCAATCAGATTTTCTAGGCTGACAAGTGAGACTGTCCCTAGTAATTGGTAGGTTCTGGAGCTAAAAAGCCATGGAGCTTAAGGGCTAGAGTCAGCTTCTTAGCCAACCAGAGCCACCTACAGGCCTCAGAAGTTAAACAGCAAAACCTGGAAACAGAGCAAATAATTCAGAGAGAAGTGGAGAGATGTACCTGGAAAGGCAGAAAAACAAGACTGTGTGTCCTCAGAAAGACACAGACTAGGTTACTACAGTTCCTGATTTCTGGGTCTTGGTCTTGAGCCCTGGGACAATTTCTTTCCTGTCATGTATGAGGTTGATGAGATGGCCAGTTGCACCCTCAGCCACCCCCCTACCCCTCATCAAACATATATATATATTCACACACACATACATATATACATATATTATGTGGATGTGTGTGTATATATACATATATAATGTGTATATATGTTAAAACATATTATACATACATGAGTTTTTATTCTTTGGGACTACAGTCTGCTTACTTGAACAAAAAGTGAATTTTGCTGTCAGAACACTGAAAACCAAAATTTGAAGATGCAAAAGAGCAGCCCCTGGGCCTCATTCCAACCTCAATCATGTTCTACTTGGCTCCACAGCGTTTTCATAAATCTGGATAAGCATCTATACGTGGGGAAGCTTTACATAACATCTGAATCCTTATCTTTTTTTGAAAAACACATCATGAATTGAGTATCACTGTGCCCCGGGCCTGAACTGGCTGGAACTGAGCAGCTGGTAACACCCTGAGACATAGTACGTCACTCAGAGTTCACATTCTTCACCACGCAGGAGGTCCCTACTTGGATACCCACCCTGGACAGCTATATTCCTTTTTCATTTTAGGCCCCCAAGGAGTTAAAGTTCCTGACCCCGTGTCCTAAAAGACCTACTTTGAATTTCCTCTCTTGCCTTTGCCTGCTTCTGAAGGTCTGATTCCTGGGTTTTTAAAAGAGATTATAGACCATGTACATCCTCTCTCCTGCATTCTCGCCCAAGCATTGCTTTTTAAATAAAGTTAATGGCTTGTCATTAAAGGGTGATGCTGATGCCTGAGGAACAAGGCATTTTATCTGCCTCAGCAGTATATCTGTGGCAAAGAATAAAAGCTAGGAAAATCAAACACTTCCTCATTTCTCCAGAAAACCTTCCTTTTTCTAATTTAGAAACACCCATTTTGGAAAATCCGTGGGTTTTTTTTTTCCCTCTGCAGAGCAAATATCTGACACCACATCATTATCCCGAAGCCCAAACACAAGCCACAAGACTGAAGGCTCTGACAAAGGAGCTGATGTGAACACTAAAATTCTTAAGCTTCAATTATGAAATTGCCTGCTTTACAGAACTGGTTAGATGTTGTTCATTTGGCGGGGGGCGGGGGGCGGGTTGTTCTGAAACACTGAAAGAAGCACCCAAGTCATCATGGTATTTCCCACTGGAGATGGGAGCAAAGTGCACCAGCTTGAGTGCCTGCTGACACCAGCCCCTTTCTCACCTTTAAATGAGCCTTGGAATAAATCAAGGGCAACAGGGACAACTGGATGGGTCTGCAAAGGAGATCTTTATCTCCCAAGTCTTAAAAATCTGGAATCTGCTAAACCACAGAGGAGATGTTTTTTATAGCAGTGAATGTTTTTTTAAGATGACATGTGAAGAAGCACACTGTTTTCTTTTACGCTTAATTTTCAGAAAGTTTTTCGACCTGAGCCATTAACATCTATCAGATGGGTCCTAATCTCTGGTGAACTAACACATGTGGGAAGTTAAAGTCTTCTCCATTCACGATGGAATAAATGTTTCCAATTTACCACTTGAAGGCAAGATATCAGACCTGGAATTGAACTGATTTCAAGAGAATGAAGAATATCCTACCTCTGTCTGCACAATTGGGCCTGCGGACTTTGGTGGTCCAGTGGTTAACACTCCACGCTTCCACTGCAGGGGGCATGGGTTCAATCCTTGGTCAGGGAACTAAGATCCCACATGTCATGCAGCATGGCCCAAAAAAACCAGATCAGGCCTGAATAAGGCAGAAGGAAAAAGCATCAACTATGCCACTGCCTTCCCTTAGTCAAAACAATGTATTTCTCTGCAAGAAAACTCTAAATTGGAATTTCAAACACAAAGTCTAATTAGAGGTTCAGCCAAGGTTTAAATGCCATCAGTGTTATCCATCTCTTGCCCAAGATATTTTCATTGTTTAACAGTAACAGTAAAATAGAATATATACATTTACCCAATTCATCATTCTTCAAGTCTCAGCTGGAACCTGGAAAAGACTGGTGAGCTTAATCCAGCAATGAACAGTCACCTCAACAAGAATACTGAATGTTAACATACCTGACTTGAGACCCTAATTAAACGTACATTGAAAAGCCACTGTATGAGAATCTGGAGAGAATTCAACCCTTTCGTGCTACTGTAATGTCAGACAGTCTACAGCTGCCTTAATATTCTATACTGAATAGGGAATGTCTGTTTGCATTCATCACTACAGAAATCTACAGAGAGCTTTAAATGATAACCCCACTGGAGTAAACCACAGGCTTGGTGCTAGGTATTTGTTTTATTTTTACCAAATGTGAAAAGAGGGACTCCAGTAGACAGGGAAGAAAGTCGGGGGTCCCTTGGAATAAGACCCTGGCTCTCCACCAGGTTATGGTCCCAAGAAACCTTCTGGCCTCAGTTCAGGTCTCTGCTGTGGCCCAAATCCCAGAACCCCGGGTTCAACCTATGAAGAAAGACATTATCATCCCCAGGAAGAAACATTTGTGACAAAATATTCAGCATATCTTATTAGCCGTACTGACTCTTGTGATGAGAAGGTAATTAAACCACTTCCCAATATGTGTTTTGCTATAAAACAATCTTAACTGACAAAGTTTAAAAAAAAGTTTCTTAAAAAAAAATATAAGTACCATCATCTCTTCCTTGGACTTCTCAGGTGGCTCAGTGCTAGAGAATCTGCCTGTCAATACAGGAGACACAGGTTCAAACCCTGGATCAGGAAGATCCCCTGGAGAAATGGCAACCTACTCCAATATTCTTGCCTGGGAAATCCTATGGACAGAGGACCCTGGTGGGCTACAGTCCATGCAGTAGCAAGAGTCAGACACAACTTAGCAACTAGAGAACAACATCTCTTCCTTAGATATACTCCTTCATATGTGAAATATCAGATCTTGGAGATAAATCAAAAAATGCCACAATGTCTCATTTAATGAAGTCAGAGAATAGCAGTTACAAATGAATGAACTTCCCAGAATTACCCCATGAAGCATCAACTTCCTATAAACAAATCAGGTAGATACAGAAATTGTATGCCATACAAACATATAGATTACAAAAAGTATACATGTGTAAATTTTAAGTATATGACTCATTTTTTTTGCCTTTCAAAACAGAAAGTATTAAACATGAGTGCTTCTTCATATCATGGTTCCCTAGTCAGAAGCCTGTGTATGTGTGATAACCTGGGTATCCTAATATTCCTATATATTTTGATTTGGCTTTTTATAGTTTCTTTCAGCCTCATTCACATTTTCAACTGTTCAGTATCATTTCAGGCTTATGGTTCTCATAATATTTTTCAGCTACCCCAAAACCCTCTTGCTCTGATTCCTAATATCTTCTTTGCTATGAACAAATAGACTTAAGTGAGGGGAAGAGAGAGAGAAATAAAAATGATTGTAAACCAGCCTTTAAAGCCTCTCCCTATGGGAAGGAAATCCAAAAGAGGTATATGTATCTGTATATGTATGTGTGTGTGTATCAGTTCAGTTCAGTCACTCGGTCGTGTCCGACTCTTTGCGACCCCAAGAATCGCAGCATCCCAGGCTTCCCTGTCCATCACCAACTCCCAGAGTTTACCCAAACTCATGTCCATAGAGTTGGTGATGCCATCCAGACATCTGATCCTCTGTCATCCCCTTCTCCTCCTTCCCTCAACCCCTCCCAACATCAGGGTCTTTTCCAATGAGTCAACACTTTGCATGAGGTGACCAAAGTACTGGAGTTTCAGCTTCAGCATCAGTCCTTCCAATGAACACCCAGAGTGTGTATATATATGTCCAAAAAAGACAGGATGTGTGTGTGTAGCTGAGTCACTTTGCTGTACAGCAGGTACTAACACCACATTGTAAAACAGTTCAGTTCAGTTGCTCAGTCATGTTCAACTCTTTGCGACCCCATGGACTGCAGGACACCAAGCTTCCCTGTCTGTCACCAACTCCCAGAGCTTGCTCAGACTCATGTCCATCAAGTCGGTGATGCCATCCAACCATCTCGTCCTCTGTCATCCCTTTCTCCTCCTGCCTTCAATCTTTCCCAGCATCAGGGTCTTTTCCAATGAGTCAGTTCTTCACATAAGGTGGCCAAAGAGTTGGAATTTTAGCTTCAAGCCCTTCCCAAAAGCAATGTGCAGGAGTTTTAGTTACTGGAAACTAGAGTCACTTCTCAGCTTCTCAGATTTCTCTTTCAATGGTTCTTACCTAAGCTCCCAATAGTTGATGTGGCTGGTTAAGTGACATTCTGAGAAATTGGGTATTAATGGACCATGATATTATAGAAATTGTTTTAAAGTGAAGATGTAAGGAAGCAACTCAACTTTGAAGACCCACCTACTTTCCTTTCCAAATTTACAACCTTGGTGTGCAGTGTAAATAAAATATTATTGAGCATAAAGCAGAAATTTAATACACAAAGAGCAAAGTACTCAGTAGGGATCACAAATGTTTGGAGAAAGAAATAAAAGGCAACATATTAATGAACAATTTGCTAATGAATCTTCCAAGAATTATACCAGTCATACACCTCAAAGTCTCAAATGGGGCTTGTATATTTGTTCCAGAGTACCTGGAGGCCCCAGCTGCACACTCCACTTCTGAAGGTCAAGGGAGGAACAGTACCTCTGTTTGTTTGACAAGTTGGTGGCTTTTGTTTTTTTTTTTTTTTGGTTGTTGTTTTCTCTCTTTCTGGCTGCACCTGGCATTATGTGGGATCTTAGTACCCCTCACCAGGGATCAAACCTGCGCCCCCCTACACTGGTAGCATGAAGTCGTAACCACTGGACTGCCAGGGAAGTCCCCCTCTCCTTGCTTTTAAACATTTTTCATTAATTCTGAACCAGGGTTAAAAATCACAAGAATAACCCCTCCACATTATGACCCTCCTCCGGGTACTCCTTTTCCATCCTCATATTAGTATTTCTCTCCTCTCTTTTATCTCCAACTCTGTAGTTCATTCCTCCCCTGTTTCTTTCCCCTCTGCCCCTAAAGCTGAGCAGTATCCTCTGGTGTGCTCTTCAAGAACTCTGAGATCTTCTACTTTACTAAGGCACTCATTTATGACCTAAGCTTCCTCTGCTAAAAAAAAAAAAAAAAAAAAAAAAAACAAACAGCATTCTGTGCCTGCCCACACACATTGCTTTTTAGCAATTATATCCTTATTATATCCTTCTGCCCGTGTTTTTGTTTATTACTTTTTACTTGCCAAAATCTCCATGAAATTCTAAGTTCCTTGACAACAAGGATTCTTTCTTATTCACCTGATATCTTCCATAATATCTAGTGACCCATAGATGTTAGCACTATATACATAAAAATATATGTTAACTTAACTAAATTCGTGTTGTGGTGGTCGTGTAGTTGCTAAGTCATGTCTGACTCTTTCACAGTCCCACAGATGGCAGCCTGCCAGACTCCTCTGTCCATGGGATTTCCCAGGCAAGAATATTAGAGTGGGTTGCCATTTCCTTCTCCAGGGATCTTCCCAACCCAGGGATGAAACTCAGTCTTCTGCTTTGCTGGGTGTCTCCTGCATTACAGGTGGATTCTTTACCCACTGAGCCAGTAGGGAAGCCCTTGCTGCTGCTGCTAAGTCGCTTCAGTTGTGTCCGACTCTGTGCGACCCCATAGAAGGCAGCCCACCAGGCTCCCCCATCCCTGGGATTCTCCAGGCAAGAACACTGGAGTGGGTTGCCATTTCCTTCTCCAATGCATGAAAGTGAAAAGTCAAAGTGAAGTCACTCAGTTGTGTCCAACTCTTAGCGACCCCATGGACTGCAGCCCACCAGGCTCCTCCGTCCATGGGATTTTCCAGGCAAGAGTACTGGAGTGGGGTGCCACTGCCTTCTCCAGGGAAGCCCTTAAACTGGTATAATTTATATACAATATGAAGAAGACAACTTAACTACTGTTATAAGTGTTGCTTTCAAAGCACTTTTATATCCATGGTCTTAATTTAAACATACAGCAAGCCAATGGTTTACATGAACTCAAAATGGTCATTTATTATTTCATCTAACCACCATTCATTCACTTTTCATCTGATATGAGCACTCTAGTTTCCCCCAACAAAGAATCCCCATGCTACTTTTACTCCAAGTGTTACAGGTGACACAAACACCAGCCCTGGTCTCACAAGGTCATGAGAGGATGCCTGGCCTGTCAGAGCACCACGTTCCCTGAATTCTGGTGACTGATTCAGGGATAAGCACTTGGCCAGAAAGGGACAAAAGGACTAAACTCTGGAACTTTTGTGAAATTGTTGGAAAGACAAAATAACTTATTTCTGATGGAGTTGCTGCGACATTAGGATGTAAACTAATTTGGCATTGCAAGGGGAGAACCAAAATAGAGGAGAGTAGAATTAAGGGAAACGACTCTTAAGGACATCATTTAAACCCCGGGATACAGCCATACCTAAAACCTACATAGAACATTTCTGTTAAGTGAACCCAATAAGAAAGCTTCTGTACTTGTACAAAGAAAACAAGCAACAAAATGAAAGAGCCGGTTGGGAGAAAATATTTGCAAATCATATATCTGGTAAGAGAGTAATGTGAAAGTGAAGGTTTAGTTGCTCAGACGTGTCAGTCTCTGCAACCTCATGGACTGTGGTCTGCCAGGCTCTTCTGTCCATGGAATTCTCCAGGCAAGAATATTGGAATGGTTAGCCATTTCCTTCTCCAGGGGATCTCTCTGACCTAGGGATCAAACCCAGGTCAACTGCATTGCAGGTAAATCCTTTACCATCTGAGCCACCAAGGAAAATATATAAGGAACTCACACAACTCAAGAGCAAAAATAACAATGATAATGAAAATAAAAATTTTAATGGGCAAAGGATATGAATAAATGTTTTTCCAAGGAAGATATCCATGGCCAACAGGTACATGAAAAGGTGTTCAACATCACTAAGAGCTCAGTTCAGTTCAGTCACTCAGTCGAGTTTGACTCTTTGCCGTCCCATGAATTACAGCACGCCAGGCCTCCCTGTCCATCACCAACTCCCAGAGTCCACACAAACTCATGTCCATCGAGTCGATGATGCCATCCAGCCATCTCATCCTCGGCTGTCCCCTTCTCCTCCTGCCCCCAATCCTTCCCAGCATCAGAGTCTTTTCCAATGAGTCAACTCTTCGCATGAGGTGGCCAGAGTATCGGAGTTTCAGCTTTAGCATCAGTCCTTCCAGTGAACACCCAGGACTGATCTCCTTTACAATGGACTGGTTGGATCTCCTTGCAGTCCAAGGGACTCTCAAGAGTCTTCAACACCACAGTTCAAAAGTATCAATTCTTTGGTACCCAGCTTTCTTCACAGTCCAACTTTCACATCCATACATGAAAAACCATACAGGAAAAACCATAGCCTTGACTAAACAGACCTCTATTGGCAAAGTAATGTCTCTGCTTTTCAATAGGCTATCTAGGTTGGTCATAACTTTCCTTCCAAAGAGTAAGCATCTTTTAATTTCATGGCTGCAATCACCATCTGCAGTGATTTTGGAGCCTAGAAAAATAAAGTCTGACACTGTTTCCACTGTCTCCCCATCTATTTCCCATGAAGTGATGGGACCAGATGCCATGATCTTCATTTTCTGAATGTTGAGCTTTAAGCCAACTTATTCACCCTCCTCTTTCACTTTCATCAAGAGGCTTTTTAGTTCCTCTTCACATTCTGCCATAAGGGTGGTGTCATCTGCATATCTGAAGTGATTGATATTTCTCCTAGCAATTTTGATTCCAGCTTGTGCTTCTTCCAGCACAGCGATTCTCATGATGTAATCTGTATAGAAGTTAAATAAGCAGGGTGATAATATACAGCCTTGACGTACTCCTTTTCCTATTTGGAACCAGTCTGTTGTTCCATGTCCAGTTCTAACTGTTGCTTCCTAGCCTGCATACAGATTTCTCAAGAGGCAGGTCAGGTGGTCTGGTATTCTCATCTCTTTCAGAATTTTCCACAGTTTGTTGTGATCCACACAGTCAAAGGCTTTGGTGTAGTTAATAAAGCAGAAATAGATGTTTTTCTGGAACTCTCTTGCTTTTTCCATGATCCAGCGGATGTTGGCAATTTGATCTCTGGTTCCTCTGCCTTTTCTAAATCCAGCTTGAACATCTGGAAGTTCACGGTTCACATATTGTTGAAGCCTGGCGTGGAGAATTTTGAGCATTACTTTACTAGCATGTGAGATGAGTGCAATTGTGCGGTAGTTTGAGCATTCTTTGGCATTGCCTTTCTTTGAGATTGGAAGGAAAACGGACCTTTTCCGGTCCTGTTGTCACTGCTGACTAATAGTCAGGGAGATGCAGACCAAAACCACAATTAGGTAACACTTCACAGCTTTTACAGTGGTTATTATCAAAAAACAAAAAACTAGAGATATAGTAATAAGTGTTGCTAAGCGTGTGGAGAAAAGGGAGCCTTTGGACACTGTTGATGGGAATATAAATTGGTACAGCCACGTGGAAAATAATATAGTTCTTCAAAAGATGAAAAATAAAACTACTTTGAAAGTGAAATTGCTGAGTCGGACACAGCAGTCGTGTCTCTGCAACCCCATGGACTGCAGCCTACAAGGTTCCTTCGTCTATGGGATTTTCCAGGCAAGAATACTGGAGTGGGTTGCCATTTCCTTCTCCAAAACTACTGTGCCATCCAGCAATTCTGCTTCTGGGTATACATCCAAAAGAAACTAAATCAGTACACTGAAGACATACTACATTCCCAATGCTCACTTCAGTGAACATTATTCACAATAGCCCAGGCATACAAACAACCTAAGTGTCCCTAGACAGATGAATGGACAAAGAAAACGTGTCATATATGCAATGGAATATCATTCAGTCTTGAAAAAGAACTAACTGCTGCCATTTGCAACAACATGTATGAGCCTGGAGGACATTATGCTGAGGAAAATAAGTAAGATAAAGACAAATACTCCATGATATCACTTATACGTAGAGTCTAAAAAAGTCAGACTCAGAACATTTCCAGGGACAGTGAGTTGGGGGAAATGATGGGATGTTGACCTAAAGAAACAAACCCTCAGTTATAAGATGTAAAATTCTAGGGCTATTATGTACAATATCAAAATTATAGTTAATAATGCTAAACTTGAAATTTGCTAACAGTAAATCTTGAGTGTTCTCACCACACACACACACAATGGTAACTATGTGAGATGATGGATGTTAACTTTTCTGTGGTAAGCATTTCAGTGTACAGATAAGTCAAAAACCACATTGCACAACCTAATTATAATTTTATTTTCCAATAATACTTCAATAAAGCTGGAGATGGAAAAAAAAGTAATTTGTAAGTTTTCTCCATTTGAAAAAGAGAAAAGTCCTGACTAATCAAAAGTCTGATAGCACTGAGGATTAAGGTTGTTCCATGACCCATAGTAGATGATATAACGAGTTCTCCCAGGGGCAGAATCAGTTCTGAGTCAGTGTCTCTTCCGCCATCTCTCTCTTAAGTTCAGTTAGGGAGGGTGTTGGGGACCATGCTAGTTCTCCCTCCACTCCCATCCTCATCACAGCATCATAAAATTCCAATATCCCTGTGGCAACATTCAGGGAGAGTCAGAAAAAAACTTGTAAATAAATTTGTCAATTTTATTTTAGTTCTCATTGCCGCAAATTTATACAGTTCAAACAAATTTACCAAACATTCACAACTTTCACAACCTCACTTATCCACAGTATGAAAGGATTTCCCTGGTAGCTCAGCTGGTAAAGTATCTGCCTGCAATGCAGGAGACCCCAGTGCCATTCCTGGGTCAGGAAGATTCCCTGGAGAAGGAACAGCTACCCATTTAAGTATTCTGGCCTGGAGAATTTTATGGACTGTATAGTCCATGGGGTCACAAAGAGTTGGACATGACTAAGTGACTTTCACATGATTATAGGTGAATATAATCACTAAGTTCCTTTATACTGTTTTTTCCTCATATTAATACATGATTTGGTCTGTCCTGGATCCAGGTGAATCACGTGATAAGACTGGAAATTATTCAAGCAAAACAAATTTTTTTTTTTAATGTCATGAATTAGGACAAAGAAAACAAAGAGATCAAAACCTGCCTATGTGGCACTCAGTGGTTAGAGTTTAAGATCTCAGCTCCAGGCATGAGGAAGCTTCCTTCAGCTGTTTTAACAATGCCTACCCATTGTCAGCCCTGAAGACTGGTCACCGTGTACTCAACCTGGCTTCTTCCACCTACCAAAATCCAATGAACCAAGAAGAAAGGAAAACAAACCTGGAGGCTCATGTCAAGTGTTGGCTAGTAGCTGCCAGAGCTGATAAAAACATGATGTGTCCCTCCACTGGGTAAAAGGTCAAGGTCAGGCTTGTCAGCTCTCAAGCACAGGTGAAAATGAACAGGTCACCAAACTCTGGGGACTGATTCTGTTTTTGCTTGCCATTTTGCCCATAATAAACACACAAACACAGCCAATCCTATTATTCACAGGTTCTGTATTTGCAAACTTACCTACTTGCTAAAATTTCTTTGTTACCCCCAAATTAACACCCCTAGTGATTTGAGAACCTTCACACACAAATTGTGCAAAGCAGGCAAAAAATTTTAGCTGCTCACATGGGTTCCCAGCTGGGGTGAACCGGCTAATGCTCTGTCCTCTTGTTTCCTCTCCTGTCCCTTCAACAAGTGTCCTTTTCACAGTTTCCTTGGAGCTGCATTTTTCACATTTTTGTACTTTTTGGTGGCGATTTCACTAATTCAAATGGCCCCCATGGATCATGCTGAAGTACTGCCTAAGGTTACAAGCACAAGAAGGCTGTGATGTCCCTTAGAAGAAGGTATTGGGTTGGCCAAAGTGTTCAGTTTTTTCTCTTCCATCTTAGAGAAAAACCCTAACGAATTTATGGTCAACCCTTACGTGTGTTAGGTAAACTTCAATCAGATATGAGTTATCACGCTATTAGCTCTGAATTCAAAGGTAATGAGTCAAAAACATATATTAAATAAATTATCACATAAAATGACGTTACCTATTGATTAGTTAACAAAAGTGTTGGTGACTAGAGACTCACGGGAATCTAACCCCATATTGTCCCTAAAAGCAATGGCTCAGTGACTTTACAGAACATGACAAGTGTGAATAATGAAACTTGGCTGCACAAACATATATAATATCCGTATGCATGTTGTATAGACACATCTACATTTAATAGACACTCTGTATAGACAAACCTTCATGCAAATAGGCATTTTTAGGAGAAGGGTTACACTGCCCTTCCTATATTCAAAATGAAGGTCCAGAAATAGAGCTGCATTGTCCAGTTCCAGTAGATAATAGATTATAAAATACCCAGTGTGGGACAATCTCTCAAGGGGCATAAGAGATGAAAGATCTGACTTCGAGCCAGCTAATCACTGCCTCCCTCATGAGTCCCAGTAATGATATTCACAAGGGAACCATGGAAATTGCTTCTCTGAGAAACAGCAAAATAAAGTTAAGTCCTTCCATGCTTGCTTTCTAAGCTCAGAATCTCCTTCACCACACGTGGCAATTATGGTGGCAATTGTTACACCTCCCAAGTGGCTGCTCCCAACCTCCCAAATTTAAGCAAGGCATTGATTTTTCTATCAAAATCTAATAGTCTGTAATCCTGTTAACCAGGGTTTTACTGTCACCATCACCAGCCACAAATATACACAGCATACCTGGCAGGTAAAGCAAGATGCAAGATGGTGGGAGGCAATACACTCACACTATTAGATATAAGGTTGGTACCTTCAGAAATCTTACAGTTATAAAAGAAAAAAAAAATCTCAGACAAGATTCCAACTTCAAACCTCAGAGACTTTTAACTAATTTGACATTTATATGAGCTAATTCAGGGTTTTTGTTAAAATAATGGAGAATGGGAAAGATACATCCACCTCAATTTTCACAGTAGCCTTATTTACAGGTGCTAAGATATGGAAGCAACCTAAGGGTCCATCAACAGCTGAATAAAGAAGTTATGGTACATATATACAATGGAATACCAGTCAGCCATAAAAAATGAAATACTGCATTTGCAACAGCGTGAATAGACTCAGAGGGTACTATGCTAAATAAGTCAGAGAAAGACAAATACTACATGATATCACTTATACATGGACTCTAAAAACTGAAAAAAACAGATATTATAACATAATAGAAAGAGACTCATAGATACAGAGGAAAAAAATTAGTGGTTACCAATGAGGATAGGGAAGGAGGGAGGGAAAATATAGGCATTAGGGGATTAAGAGGTAGAAACTATTATGTATAAAATAAGCTACAAGGATATATTGGAATGCAGTCTATGGGGTTGCAAAGAGTCAGACATGACTTAGCAACTGAACAACAACAACATGTATTGTACAAAACAGGGACTATATAGCCAATATCTTAAAACAAATATAAATGGAGTATAACCTTTAAAAATTGTGACTTGCTCTATTATTCACTTGTAACTTATATGATATTGTACATCAACTACATGCCAATTTTAAAAAGATAAAATAATAATGGAATAAGCAGCAGTAGGTGTAACGTCATGGCTGAGGAAGAAAGCATGTAAGCCTTTTGGAACAGATGTACTATTTTATTCTATGTTTTCTTACTTTTCTTTCAGTGACAAACATACACAATTCTCATAATTGGAGCTCAATAAATATCTCATTTAAGGGGAATGTACCTGATATTTGCTGGAATCATCCTAACCTAAAGCCCTGGTCTTACACAAAGATGGACAGTTATGGACCTAACTATTTTTTGGATTGAATTTCATATGAATTTTTTTCTAAACTGCTCAAAATGCTAAAGGAAAACAGATCTACTGAACAAGCATTCCCTGCAAATGACATGTATGTGGCAGAAGGGACGCACACAGAGAGAAAAGGAAGGATGTAGAGATAGGATATTGGTGAGAAGAGGAAGGCTGGGAGACAAGGACCAAAACTTTATGCGGCCCTAGTAACACTGTGCCTGGTTCTTCCCTGGTGGCTCAATGGTGAAGAACCCACCTGGTAATGTAGCAAATGCAGGTTGCATTTCTGGGTCGGGAAGATCCCCTGGAGAAGGAAATAGCAACCCACTCCGGTATTCTTGCCTGGGAAATCCCGTGGGCAGAAGAGCCTGGCAGTCTATAGTCCATGGGGTCACAAAAGTGTTGTACAAGACTTAGTAACTAAACAACAACAATGCTGTACCTAGTCTAAGAGCATATCAACCAGAACACCTGGTTAAATATTGTGAATGGAATGCATGCATTTACTGTCCCCAGACTTATCAATACCATAATTATAAACACATAAGCCCAGCAACTCACCAGCTTCACTTATGCACCCAAACTTTAAAGCTATTTTTATTTTCAATTCATCAGTCTTTAATAGGAAGAGAAAACCCTGGATTATGAGAAACATAAAGAAATTCCCCAACATGAAAGTGGAGAATTATCTTTAAAATGAAAAAATGCAAAGTAAAGAAATACTATCAGAAGGTAGCTTGCAAAATCATTATAGCACCAGAGATCTATCAAAGAATAGGGTGTCACAAAAAGGAGAAATGTTTAGAGAGAAAGACGAGCTCTTAAAAATTAAAATTACGAGAGCAGAAACTGGAAAAAAGCAACTAATTATCAATTATACGTGAGGACAAAAATTTTTAAGTATGCAAGTTCTCAAGATACTTACCTGCTCTTGCCCTTTACTCTAGAACGTACAGGATAAGAAACGTTCCCCACCAAAATGAAAGTGTAAATCAAGAACGAGACCAATAGAAAAATCAGTAACTCAAGATTCCACCAAGAGCAAAGCAAAACGTTCTAGGAGGGTAAAGACGGGCCATGCCTTGGTGACTGCTGTTTCCAAAATGAGAAAGCACCAACCCAGCTGGGCGCAGAAGCAAACAGTGTTCCCCCAAAGTTCCCACGTCAAGAGAATTAATTAAAAGTGGCATATTATCTAATACTTTTCAATGTATTAACAGTCATTTCAATACGATAGTTACGACTTTGATAATATATGTATGTGGAATCTAAACAATAATGGTACAGATAAACCTCTTTCGGGACAGGAAGAGAGATGCAGTCATAGAGCATGGATGTGTAGACACAGTGGGGGAAGGGAAGGGTGGGATGAACTGAGAGCCTAGGCGTGACATATGTACACTACCATACATAAAATAGCTAGCTAGTGGGAAGCTGCTATAAAGCACAGAAACCTCAGCTCAGTGCTCTGTGATGACCTAGAGAGGCGGGATGTGTGGGGGCAGGAGGGGTGGAAGAGATGTCCAAGAGGGAGGGGATATATGGATACACATAGCTGATTCTCCCGTGGTAAATCATCCTGCAGCGCAGGAGACATGGGTTCCATCCCTGGGTCTGGAAGATCCCCTGGAGGAGGAAATGGCAACCTATTCCAGTATCCTTGACTAGGAAATCCCCTGGACAGAGGGACCTGGCAGGTTACAGTCCATGGAGTCGCAAAAGAATCAGACACAACTTAGCAACTAAACAACAACAAATAGCTGATTCACTTCACAGTACAGCAGAAACTAACACAACATTGTAAAGCAATTATACTTTGACTAAATCTATTGATTGATCGATGAATCGATCGATGGATAAGGGCTTCCCAGGTAGCACTGGTGGTAAAGAACTGGCCTGCCAATAGACAGACAGACAGACAGATGTGGGCTTCCAGGTGGCACTAGTGGTGAAGAACTTGCCTGTCAATGCAGGAGACAGCGGAGACATGGGCTTGATCCCTGAGTGTCACATACCTATACTTGAAAGTTGCTAAGAGAGTAGATTTTATATGTTCTCACCAGAGAAGCAAAATGGTATGTCTGTGACATGATGAGAGGCATTAGCTAACACTATGATGCTAATCATTTTTCAGTATATAAGTGGATTGAAGCAACACAGTACAGTTCAGTTCATTTCAGTTGCTCAGTCATGTCCGACTTTTTGTGACCCCAAGAATCCCAGCACCCCGGGCCTCCCTGTCCATCACCAACTCCTGGAGTTCACTCAGACTCACGTCCATCGAGTCAGTGGTGCCATCCAGCCATCTCATCCTTGGTTGTCCCCTTCTCCTCCTGCCCCCAATCCCTCCCAGCATCAGAGTCTTTTCCAATGAGTCAACTCTTCGCATGAGGTGGCCAAAGTACTGGAGTTTCAGCTTTAGCATCATTACTTCCAAAGAAATCCCAGGGTTGATCTTCAGAATGGACTGGTTGGATCTCCTTGCAGTCCAAGGGACTCTCAAGAGTCTTCTCCAACACCATAGTTCAAAAGCATCAATTCTTCAGCGCTCAGCCTTCTTCACAGTCCAACTCTCACATCCATACATGACCACAGGAAAAACCATAGCCTTGACTAGACAGACCTTAGTTGGCAAAGTAATGTCTCTGCTTTTGAATATACTATCTAGGTTGGTCATAACTTTTCTTCCAAGGAGTAAGTATCTTTTAATTTCATGGCTGCAGTCACCATCTGCAGTGATTTTGGAGCCCAAAAAAATAAAGTCTGACACTGTTTCTACTGTTTCCCCATCTATTTCCCATGAAGTGATGGGACCAGATGCCATAATCTTCGTTTTCTGAGTGTTGAGCTTTAAGCCAACTTTTTAACACAAGGTATACCTTAAACTTACACAATGTTATACATCAACTATATACCAATAAAGATGGGAAATATTTTAATTTTTTTCAAAGGAAAAAAAATTTAGATAATGATGGAGTTTGGGAATAATTTTCTCATCCATAAAATAAAGGAGTAGACTAGCAGATCTCTAAATCCTTTCCAGCTCAAATAACCTATGAACTATAACCTACAACCTCAAACTCTTTAAAAATGAAAATTCATATTTCAAAGCCAACATCAAAGATGAACGGTTCATGCATTTCCCTGGGGAAAAAGCAACCAAGCAATAATATTTAGAAAAATATTTTATGTGTATCAGGATTTTTAAAGTTGGCCATTTAGTCAAATAAGCTCTGCTTCTTCCAGTCAAACCACAACCCACTTCACACCCTGTTTCATACACAGATTTCTTTTTAGGTGGTTTTATCACATGCACTAACTCTGGTTCCCAGAGAGTGAGCCGTTAACAGGTGACAAGAAATGTCGTCACTAATGTTAACATTGGCATCTCTCACAGACAGGCCCACTGGTCTGCAAATTAAGAGAATTTAAGAATTAAGAAGCCACTTAAGCATAAGACTATCATTAGCCAACTTATCCTTGCATTTGCTAATGACCAAAAACAAAACCTTAAATATGGATGAGGTTCTATATAACTAGGAATAAACATATATTCCCCGAGAAATCATTTTTTCAATCTTCATGTAATCTTAGGGACCATGCTAGTCACATATTTCTTGCTCAGTAAAAGTGAATTTCCAACCTAAAAAGTGAGTAAAGGGTCTTCCTTGGCAATCCAGTGGTTAAGACTCTGAGCTTCCAATGCAGAGGACATGGGCTCAATTCCTGGTCAGGGAACCAAGATTCTAAGATCCCACGTCACTCTGTCAAAAAAATTAAATAATAATAATTTTTAAGAGTGAATATGAAAACAGGAGACCCAGAAACTCTTATCTTTTTTTCTCATTTCTGGCTTTATTTCCACCCTAGTTGTTGCCCTCAGCTATTATCTGTGCTGTGCTATCTGGCCTGATCCTGTCTGTCCTTGTTTTCTCCAAGCTCCCTGCCATCTTTGGTATGTCTTTTCCTTAGACACCTTCTCCTTCTGAGACAATTTCCAATCCACATTGTTCCTTAATGCCAAATCACTAAAGAAGCACCACTGACAAGTCTTGGGGACAAGGATGCTGACCAAGGACAACCTGCTCCAATGCCTCAGGAAGTCAAGGAAAAAACCAAGAGTCCAATCTGGGTCTCCCCTTGTACCTCTTTCAGTACTGTTTCCACAAAATCACATGAAACCTGAAATAACAGCAAACCCAGGAGCAGGGCAGTCAAAAGGCGACTAAATGACCACATGTGACTTGGTTTTGGAGGCACTTGCATCTGAAAGTATATCTGCATGCTGTGTTCACATTAAAGGTGTACATTTTTAAATCTGGCTGACCCAGGACTTGTAATGTCTTAAGGAGACACTTCCCTTTAGGCTGAATGTTTATAGTAGACCGAGGGACAGCTCAAGTGCTTGAAAGTATTCATGCAAAAAAGCAGAGAGAATAATTCATTACACTAGAAGAACCTAATCCTTCTAAATCAATATATCTCTGCACACAAAGCTTCTATCAAGAAATCAAGCCTATTATACACCCAGAGAAAAAACATGGTCTAAAAAAATACATGCATCCCAAAACTCATTGCAGCACTGTTTACAATACCCAAGATATGGAAGCCACCTAAATCCCATCAACAGAGGAATGGATAAAGAAAATGTGGTACATATATACAATGGAATATTACTCAGCTGTTAAAAGGAACAGCTTTTGCAGCAACATGGAACATGGAATATTACTCAGCTGTTAAAAGGAATGGCCATTTGCAGCAACGTGGATGAACCTAGAGACTGTCATACTAAGTGAAATAGATGGACAGAGAAGGAAAAATATCATATGTTACCCAACATATACGAAATCTAAAAAGAAATGGTACAAATGAACTTATTTACAAAACAGATACAGACTCACAGACTTAGAAACAAACTTATGATTGCCATGGGGGGAAGATGGGGGGAAGGGATAGTTAGGGAGTTTGAGATCAACATGTATACACTGCTATATTTAAAGCAGATAACCAACAAGGATGTTCTGTATAGCAAAGGGAACGCTACTCAATGTTATGTGGCAGCTTGGATGGGAGGGGAGTTTGGGGGAGAATGGACACATGTGTATATATGGCTGAGTCCCTTTGCTGTCCACCTGAAACTGTCACAACATTGTTAATCTGCTGTACTCCAATATAATATAAAAAGTTTAAGAATATATCAAAAAATTTTTAAAGTGAAGCCCATGTCAGGGACTACAAATTCTCCTGCTGGTAGGAGTCAGGAGAAAACATGAATGGCCACACATAGGCCCAGGAGTGAAGAAAGGAAATAGGGTGAGTAGGCCCTGTTGCCCGGCAGCTGCTCTCATGCAACAGTCTATGCCTACTGCCACTCTATGCTTCACTCTTGAGCTGTAAAATTTTTCAGCTTTGAAAAGGGACTTTCCTGGTGGTGCAGTGGTTAAGACTCTGCCTTCCAATGCAGAGGTGCAGGTTCCATTACTGGTCAGGGAGCTAAGACCCCACATGCCTAGTGGGCAAAAATACAAAATATAAACAGAAGCAATATTCTAACAAATTCAATAAAAACTTTAAAAAGTAAAAAGTAAAACACTACAAAGGAAAAAGAAACTCTGTAAATTTAAACCAACCTAACTGATCCCATTATGAGAAGTCAGGCACATTTTTTTCTTTTCTAATTACACAGCTCTTCAAGAAGACAGTGTTATCAGGAAGGTGTAGATAATCCTCTGAAAGAAACTTCCAAGTTTTGAATACTTCAAACAAGACCTCTGGCTCTTTGCATACACTTTTCTCTCATCAAAGTCACCAGGAGTTAAGAATTTACCAAATCAGCGACAGCAAGATTTTCAAACAAAGTTCTTCTTTTTCCTCTCTCCTATATCGAACACATTTATTTTACAATCCCTTGAATGATGGATGCTAGCCTAAACAGAGAATACTCAATTGTGTCTATTTTAAAAAATACTTGTACTAATAGGAGGTCAAAAAAAGAAACTTTCGTGAATTGACAAATAATCAATTTTCTGGGGCCTGCATCAAAACTATGACATCAAACGAGGTAAAAGTGTAACCAAGTATTCTTAAAAGCTTAACTGCTCAGGCAGGCTTAGGGGTCTGAGTGTGCAGCTGAGCACTAAGGCATTATTTGCGGTTTTCGTCAGCAGGTGTTTGGCAGACACTGTTTCCACAGGATATGATTGTCCAGTCCTTCATTTATCTCAAATTTTAAAAATAACTAGTATTTTATTGAGCAAAAGGATTAGAGGAGATCAAGAAAAGGGAAATGGTTTGGCAGAAGATAAAACTCAAACACCAAGCAACATCTTAAACTGAATTGCCTTGAAATAACTAACAATGAGGTTTTAAAAAAACATTTTAAGGGTCAAATGCTCAGAATCCCACAGCATTTCTAATTAGCAAAATTCAGTTCACAGAAGGGCGCTAAGCTCTCAAGATTAAACCCAGCTAATGCTCCTGGCCACTTCCACTTACCTAGTCAACCTGACTAAGCCACAGACTCCTTTCCTCTGTAAGATATCTGACCAATATTACACTGGACACCATTAATCAGTTCAGTTCAGTTCAGTCACTCAGTTGTGTCTGACTCTTTGCAACCCCATGGAACACAGTACGCCAGGCCTCCCTGTCCATCACCAACTCCTGGAGCTTGCTCAAACTCATGTCCATTGCATCAGTGATGCCATCCAACCACCTCATTCTCTGTCATCCCCTTCTCCTCCTGCCCTCAATCTTTCCCCGCATAAGGGTCTTTTCAAATGAGTCAGTTCTTCGCATCAGGTGGCCAAAGTATTGGAGTTTCAGCTTCAGCATCAGTCCTTCCAATGAATACTGAGGACTGATTTCCTTTAGGTTAGACTGGCTGGATCTCCTTGCAGTCCAAGGGACTCTCAAGAGTCTTCTTCAACACCACAGTTCAAAAGCATCAATTCTTCGGTGCTCAGTTTTCTTTACAGTCCAACTCTTACATCCATACATAACTACAGGAACAACCATAGCTTTGACGAGATTAATATTTGTAGGTTAGTTTTTTGAAACCCCTTAGGTGAGTTTTATGTTTACTATGAGTTCCCTATATTGTTCTCAAGTCAGTTTATGCCAGTTTTCTTGCTATTGCAACTGTGAAACTGGGCTTCCCCAGTGGCTCAACTACATGCCAATGTAGGAGACATAGGTTCAGTCCCTGGGTTGGGAAGATCCCCTGGAGAAGGAAATCGTAACTTGCTCCAGTATTCTTACCTGGAGAATTCCATGGACAGAGGAGCCTGATGGACTACTGAGTCCGTGGGGTCGCAAAGAAGTCAGAAACAACTGAAAATACATGCACAATTTAATTAAATATTACACAAACTGACTAACAAGAGTATGGAAAGAGAGTTTGGGGTTTCTATGAAAACCTAGTTGAATATATTGGAAAGACTTGCTAAAACCAAGTCTAGAAGAAAATTACTTTGGGTGAGATATCTGCGAAAGAGTAGGAAATATTCATAAAAAATCTAGATAGACTGTACTGTCAGATGACTTCACAACTCATTAACTTCTAGCTCTTTTTTTTTAATTAAATTGAATTTAGAAGAAATAGGCAATGCATTGTATGGTTTATGCAAAAAAGATGACAGCATTCTAATAATAGACATATTCAATGAAAAGGTCTTGACTTTCAAAGTATTGGCTGACAACAAGAAAAGTTAAAATACATATATATTGTTTTCATGAATCCCTTTTCAATTTATTGACAAATTTTATTGGCCAATACCAATCACATCAGATAATAGGGCTTCTACTATGCTCACTTCAAATAAGTCTTATGTTCAATATGAACAAGGCAACACTTTTACCAAAATTTTTGGTTACTGCAGTCTTTACATTTTAAACCCTTGTCAAGGGAGGTCATAGAAACGACCTCCTCAGCCTAATATCTTGACATGGCAATCAACTGAAAAGTTTACATTTCAATGGACCAAAATCTATGGAAGATTCTCTACTACAAAGTTGCCTTTTTTCTCCTGACCTCATGAAAATTTACATGTTTGTTTCATAATTAAGATAAACTTATCAAATTATATTGGCTAAAATGGATTATGCTATATAAATCTCTGAAATAGTCATAATTAGGTTAAGTTTTTGAGAATTGATAATCATTAGTAAATTTATGTACCAGACAATGTTAATAAACATAGACACCCCATCTATGTATACACAGCTGCTTTTCACAGCACCCATTTTTCACATGAGAAAGAGTGCTAGAGATAACAAATAAGTTGCCCGCAAGTCACTGTCTCTGATGTGAGGGACACAGCCAGACTTGGCGTCTGGTCTCTCAAGTTCCAAACATGGTGCTCATCTTCACAGTGCTACCAGGAGCCCTATAGATTATGTTACTTTAATGCTACTCAACTAAAGGCTCCAGTCTTTCGACTATCTTGATTTTACATTTAGAAACTTCTCTATACTTTTTAAAATCATTGGTTATAATACACAGCTACAAAATTTTTTAAAAAACTAGATGTTCCTTAATAAAATTTCTTCAGAACAGAAAGGTATACAGATTGCATTACTAATAAGAAAACACTGCTTCCAAGGAAGGGCATAATGGAAATAATTCTGGAATGTTTCCTTAACTCATTCATACAGACACCTGCTCTTGGCTATGCTCAGCACTGAGAATGCAAAAAAGTATGTAATAATGCCATTTGCAGCAACACAGATGGACCTAGAGCTTATCATACTGAGTACAATAAGCCAAAGACAAATATCTTAAGATATCACTTATATGGGGAATCTAAAAAGATGATATAATTGAACTTATTTACAAAACAGAAACAGACTCACAGACTTTAAAACCAAATTTGTGGTTGCTAAAGGGTAAAGGTAAATGGCTGGATAAATTAGGAGTTTTTACTTAACATATACACAAAACTATATATAAACAATAAACAAGAACATACTACATAGCACAGGAAATTCTACTCAATAGTCTGTAATAACCTACATAAGAAAAGAATCTGAAAAAAAAAAAGTATATATGCATATAACCGAATCACTTTTCTACCCAGCAGAAATTAAAACAACACTGTAAATGAACGATACATGAATAAAGAAAATAGTTTTAATGGACAAATTCTTAGAAAAGCACAACTTTCCAAAACTGAACCAGGAAGAAATAGAAAATCTTAACAGACCCATCACAAACACGGAAATTGAAACTGTAATCAGAAATCTTCCAGCAAACAAAAGCCCAGGTCCAGATGGCTTCACAGCTGAATTCTACCAAAAATTTAAAGAAGCTAACACCTATCCTACTCAAACTCTTCCAGAAAATTGCAGAGGAAGGTAAACTTCCAAACTCATTCTATGAGGCCACCATCACCCTAATACCAAAACCTGATAAAGATGCCACAAAAAAAGAAAACTACAGACCAATATCACTGATGAACATAGATGCAAAAATCCTTAACAAAATTCTAGCAATCAGAATCCAACAACACATTAAAAAGATCATATACCATGACCAAGTGGGCTTTATCCCAGGGATGCAAGGATTCTTTAATATCCACAAATCAATCAAGGTAATACACCACATTAACAAATTGAAAAATAAAAGCCATATGATTATCTCAATAGATGCAGAGAAAGCCTTTGATGAAAATAAACATCCATTTATGATAAAATAATATCATATTTTTTTTCTCCAGAAAGCAGGAACAGAGGGAACATACCTCAACATAATAAAAGCTATATATGACAAACCCACAGCTAACATTATCCTCAATGGTGAAAAATTGAAAGCATTTCCCCTAAAGTCAGGAACAAGACAAGGGTGCCCACTTTCACCGCTACTATTCAACATAGTTCTGGAAGTTTTGGCCACAGCAATCAGAGCAGAAAAATAAATAAAAGGAATCCAAATTGGAAAAGAAGAAGTAAAACTCTCACTGTTTGCAGATACCATGATCCTCTACATAGAAAACCCTAAAGACTCCACCAGAAAATTACTAGAGCTAATCAATGAATAGAGTAAAGTTTCAGGATATAAAATCAACACAGAGGAATCCCTTGCATTCCTATACACTAATAATGAGAAAATAGACAGAGAAATTAAGGAAACAATCCCATTCACCATGGCAAAGAAAAGAATAAAATACTTAGGAATATATCTACCTAAAGAAAATAAAGACCTATATATAGAAAACTATAAAACACTGGTGAAAGAAATAAAAAAGGACACTAATAGATGGAGAAATATACCATGTTCATGGATTGGAAGAATTAATATAGTGAAAATGAGTATACTACCCAAAGCAATCTATAGATTCAGTGCAATCGCTATCAAGCTACCAACAGTATTCTTCACAGAGCTAGAACAAATAATTTCACAATTTGTATGGAAATACAAAACAACTCAAATAGCCAAAGCAGTCTTGAGAAAGAAGAATGGACCTGGAGGAATCAACCTGCCTGACTTCAGGCTCTACTACAAAGCCACAGTCATCAAGACAGTATGGTACTGGCACAAAGACAGAAATATAGATCAATGGAACAAAATAGAAAGCCCAGAGATAAATCCACACACCTATGGACACCTTATCTTTGACAAAGGAGGCAAGAACATACAATGGAGAAAGGACAATCTCTTTAACAAGTGGTGCTGGGAAAACTGGTCAACCACTTGTAAAAGACTGAAACTAGAACACTTTCTAACACCGTACACAGAAGTAAACTCAAAATGGATTAAAGATCTAAATGTAAGACCAGAAACTATAAAACTCCTAGAGGAGAACGTAGGCAAAACACTCTCCGACATAAATCACAGAAGGATTCTCTATGACCCACCTCCCAGAATACTGGAAACAAAAGCAAAAATAAACAAATGGGACCTAATTAAACTTAAAAGCTTCCGCACAACAAAGGAAACTATAAGCAAGGTGAAAAGACAGCCTTCGGAATGGGAGAAAATAATAGCAAATGAAGCAACTGACAAACAACTAATCTCAAAAATATATAAGCAACTCCTGCAGCTCAGTTCCAGAAAAATAAAAGACCCAATCAAAAAAATGGGCCAAAGAACTAAACACATTTCTCCAAAGAAGACATACAGATGGCTAACAAACACTTGAAAGGATGCTCAACATCACTTATTATCAGAGAAATGCAAATCAAAACCACAATGAGGTACCATTTCATGCCAGTCAGAATGGCTGCTATCTGAAAGTCTACAGGCACTAAATGCTGGAGAGGGTGTGGAGAAAAGGGAACCCTCTTACAGTGTTGGTGGGAATGCAAACTAGTACAGCCACTATGGAGAACAGTGTGGAGATTCCTTAAAAAACTGGAAACAGAACTGCCTTATGACCCTGCAATCCCACTGCTGGGCATACACACTGAGGAAACCAGAATTGAAAGAGACACATGTACCCCAATGTTCATCGCAGCACTGTTTATAATAGCCAGGACATTGAAACAACCTAGATGTCCATCAGCAGATGAATGGATAAGAAAGCTGTGGTACATATACACAATGGAGTATTACTCAGCCGTTAAAAAGAATACATTTGAATCAGTTCTAATGAGGTGGATGAAACTGGAGCCTATTATACAGAGTGAAGTAAGCCAGAAAGAAAAACACCAGTACAGTATACTAATGCATATATATGGAATTTAGAAAGATGGTAACAATAACCCTGTATGTGAGACAGCAAAAGAGACACAGATGTATAGAACAGTCTTTTGGACTCTGTGGGAGAGGGCGAGGGTGGGATGATTTGGGAGAATGGCATTGAAGCATGCATAATATCATATATGAAATGAATTGCTGGTCCAGGTTTGATGCATGATACAGGATGCTTGGGGCTGGTACACTGGGATGACCCAGAGGGATGAGATGGGGAGGGAGGTAGGCAGGGGGTTCAAGATGGGGAACATGTGTACACCTGTGGCAGATTCATGCGGATAAATGGCAAAACCAACACAATATTGTAAAGTAATTAGCCTCCAATTAAAATAAATAAATTTATATTAAAAATAAATAAATAAACCATATCAATAACTATATCCAAAAAAAAGAAAATAGTCTTTAATTGCAGATGATCTTACATATTGAAAATCCTTAAGACTTCAACAGCCGAAAGAGCTGATCAATGAATTAATTTGCAGAATATAAAATCAACATAGAGAAATCAGTTGTACTTCTACATACTAACAATGAAATATCTGAAAAAGAAATAAAGAAACCAATTTATTGCATGAAAAACAACTGCATCAAAAACAATAAAATATTTAGGCATAAATGTAACTAAGGAGGTAAAATAGGAAGCACACTGAAAACTATAAGCTTTGATAAAAGAAATTAAAGAAGCTACAAAAAAAAAAGAGAAATATTCTCTGTTCATGGATAAGAAGAAGGAATATTGCTAAAATGTCCATACTGTCCAAGGCTATTTATAGATTCAATACAAGCTCTCAAGATTCCAACAGCACAAAAAGGAAACTCCAATGGCATTTTTCTATGAAAAAGAATGAACAATCCCAAAACGTGTGAAATCACAAAAGACTATGACTGGTCACAGCAATCCTGAAGAACAAGAATAAAGCCAGAGGTATCACACCTCCTGATTTCAAACTATACTCCAAATCTACAGTAATCAAAACAGTTTTATACTGGCATAAAAATAGACACAAAGACCAATGGAACAGAACTGAGAGCCCATAAATAAATCTCTGCAGACATAATCAATTAACGTTTGACAAAGGATTCAAGAATACTCAATGGGGAAAGGACAAATGGTATTGGTAAAACTGGATAACCATCTGCAGAAAAACAAAATTGAACCCCTTCTTATACCACTTACATAAATTAACTCAAAATGATTTAAAGCTTTAAACATAAGGATGAAATTTTTAAACTTTTAGAAGAAAACATTGAGGGAAGTTCCTTTATATTGGTCTTGGCAATGATATTTTGGATATGACACCAAAAACACAAGCAACAAAAGCAAAAAAAATTGAAGTGATACTACTTGAAACTAAATGTATAACCACGATGGTGTGATCACTCACCTAGAGCCAGACATTCTAGAGTGTGAAGTCAAGTGGGCCTTAGCAAGGAAGCATCACTATGAACAAAGTTAGTGGAGGTGATGGAATTCTAGCTGTGCTATTTCAAATCCTAAAAGATGATGCTGTGAAAGTGCTGCACTCAATATGTCAACACATTTGGAAAACTCAGCAGTGGCCACAGAACTGGAAAAGGTCAGTTTTCATTCCAATCCCAAGGAAAGGCAATGCCAAAGAATGTTCAAACTAACACACAATTGCATTCATTTCACATGCTAGCAAAGTAATGCTTAAAAATCTTCAAGCTAGATTTCAACAGTACGTGAACCAAGAACTTCCAGATGTTCAAGCTGGATTTAGAAAAGGCAGAGGAACCAGAGATCAAACTGCCAACATCTGCTGAATCACAGAAAAAGCAAGAGAGTTCCAGAAAAACATCTACATCTGCTTCATTAACTATGTTAAAACCTTTGACTTTGTAGATCACACAAACTATGGAATATGCTTAAAAGAGGTGGGAATACCGGAATACCTTAACTACCTCCTAAGAAACCCGTATGCACCTCAAGAAGCAACAGTTAGAACCAGAAATGGAACAACAGACTGGTTCCAAATTGGGAAAGGAGTACGACAGGCTGTATATTTTCACCCTGCTTATTCAACTTGTGAAATGCCAGGCTGGATGAAGCACAAGCTGGAATCAAGATTGCTGGGAGAACTATCAATAACGTCAGATATGCAGATGACACCACCCTTATGGCAGAAAATGAAGAACTAAAGAGCCTCTTGATAAGAGTCAAAGAGAAGAGTGAAAAAGCTGGCTTAAAACTCAACATTGAAAAAAATAAGATCATGGCATCTGGTCCCATTACTTCATGGTGAATAGATGGGGAAACAATGGAAACAACAACAGACTTTATTTCCTTGGGCTCCAAAATCACTGTGGATGGTGACTGCAACCATGAAATTAAAAGACGCTTGCTCCTTGGAAGAAAAACTATGACAAACTTAGACAGCATATTAGAAAGAAGAGACATTATTTTGCCAACAAAGGTCCATCTCGTCAAAGCTATGATTTTTCAGTAGTCATGTATAGATGTGAGAGTTGGACCATAAAGAAAGTTGAGCACCAAAGAATTGACGCTTCTGAACCACGGTGTTAGAGGAGACTTTGGAGAGTCCCTTGAGACTCAAGGAGATCAAACTAGCCAATCCTAAAGGAAATCAATCCTGACTATTCACTGGAAGGACTGATGCTGAAGCGGAAGCTGCAACACTTTGGCCACCTGATGCAAAGAGCCGACGCATTAGAAAAAACCCTGATGTTGGGAAAGATTGAAGGCGGGAGGAGAAGGGGACAACAGAGGATGAGATGGTTGGATGGCATCACTGCCTCAATAGACATGAGTTTGAACAAGCTCTAGGAGATGGTGAGCGACAGGGAAGCTTGGCGTGCTGCAGTCCCTGGGCTTGCAAAGAGTCAGACATGACTGAGTGAGTGAAGAACAACATGAAACGAAAAGGATTCTGCACATCATAAGAAACAATCAACAAAATTAAAAAGAAGCCTATAGAATGGAATAAAATATCTTCAAACCATATGTATTATAAGGAGTTAATATTCAAAATTTATAAAGAAACTACCAAATCAATAACCAAAAAAGTTTTTAATGGGCAGAGGAACCAAATAAACATTTTTCCAAAGAAGGCATAGAAACAGCCAAGAGGTACGTGAAAGGATGGGCTTCCCTGGTGGCTCAGTGGTAAAGAATCCGCCTGCCAATGCAGGAGACACAGGTTCAATCTCTGAGTCAGGAAGTTCCCCAGGGAAAGAATGGCAACCCACTCTAGTATTCTTGCCTGGGAAATCCCATGAACAGAGGAGCCTTGCTGGGGCGGGGGGTGGGGGGGGTGGCTAAGTCCACGAGGCCACAAAACAGCCAGACATGACTGAGCAACTAAACAACAACAGGAAAGGATGTTCAACATCACTAATCCTCAGGGAAATGCAAATCAAAAAACCACAGTGAGGAATCACCTCATACTTGTTAGAAAGACTAATATCCAAAAGACAACAAATAACAAGTGTTGACGATGTGTGGAGAAAAGGGAATTCTTATATGCTGTTTGTGGGAATATAAATTGGTACACTCACAGTGGAAAAGAGCAGGAATGTTCTTTAAAAAGTTAACATAAAACTACCATATGATCCAGCATTCCCCACTTTTGGCTTTATAGCCAAAGCACATGAATGCAGGATATCAAAGAGATGGCTGCCCTCCGTGTTTACTAATGTATTATTCACAACAGTCAAGGCATGAAAGCAACCTCAGTGTCAACAAGAGTTTACTGATATGTGAGATACACACACACAAGGTTGATCCTTGAAAACCATGGAGGTTAGGGGCACTGACCACTCACAGTAAAAAATTCACTTACTGCTATCTCTGCCTCAAAAGCAAAGAAACTGAGAGATGATTCAGCTTACTGTCAAAATAGGAAACAGTTTGTACAGAACCAGGACTCAGACTCTAGTTATTTCGATTCCATATACCATGATCTCTAAATGAATACAAGTATTTCCCTGTACTTATTTAAAAATCTGTAAAATGAAAATAAAGGTACTATATTTATTGAAAACAATTTTGTGTAATGGACCTGCACAGTTCACACTCATGCTGTTCAAGGGTTACTTGTGCATGCACACATGCACACACGCGTGTGCACACACACACGCACACACACACACACCCAGGATGTTATTCAGCCATGAGAGAAAACAAAATCCTGGTATTTTCAACAATATAACTGGATCTTGAAGGCATAATGTTAAGTGCAACAAGTCAGAGAAATACTGTATGATATCATTTAAATATGAAGTCTAAAAAAATCTAACTTATAGGAACAACAGTGTAAAATGGTGGTTACCACTGACTGTGGGGTGAAGGGAACAAGGAGAGGTTGATCACAGAGTATAAACTTCCTGTTCCGATTCTGGGGATATAATGCACATCATTGTGATTATAGACAACAACATGAAAGTTGTTAACAGATGTTCTCACCACAAAAAAAGAAATGGTAACTATGTGATGTGATGGTGGTTTAACCGTATGATATGTACTATGTAAGTGATCAAATTAAGTTGATCAAATCAACAAGTGATCACATCAACAACCTTGAACTGACACAATGTTACAGTGAGATGCACAAGGTTTATTGAGGTACCAATTATATCTCAATAAAGATGGAAAAAACACAAAAGTAATGAATTTGCAGTGGCACTCTAGTGGCAGCTGTGTGGTGCTGGAGTGACTGTGAGGAAATACCCCATGTCCAAGGGTCAGAGAAGCCCCAGCAAGATGGTAGGAGGGGCAAAATCACATTTAGAACCAAACCCCATACCTGCCAGAGATGCTCAGAGGGCTCAAACATACCTTGTTTGCACAAGGACCCAGAGACCCCACAGAGACTGAGACTGTGTTTGGGTGTCTCCTGAGGAGGCATGGGTCAGCAGTGGACTGCTGCAGGAGCTCTGGGTATGGCATAAGCTCTTTTGGAGGAAGTCACGATTAACCCCACCACAGAGCCACCAGAACTTACACAGGACAGGGGAAATAGACTCTTGGAGGGCACAAACAGAACCTTGTGCATACCAGGACCCAGGAGAACAAAGTGGAGGTGAAGGAATTCCAGTTGAGCTATTTCAAATCCTAAAAGATGATGCTGGTAAAGCACTGGACTCAATATGTCAGCAAATTTGGAAAACTCAGCAGTGGCCACAGAACTGGAAAAGGTCAGTTTTCATTCCAATCCCAAAGGAAGGCAATGCCAAAGAATGCTCAGACTACTGCATAATTGCACTCATCTCACATGCTAGTAACATAATGCTCCAAATTCTCCAAGCCAGGCTTCAAAAGTATGTGAACTGTGAACTTCCAGATGTTCAGGCTGGATTTAGAAAAGGTAGAGAAACTGGAGATCAAATTGCCAACATCTGTTGGATCATCAAAAAAGCAAGAGAGTTCCAGAAAAAAATCTGCTTCTGCTTTATTGACTTCTGCTTTATTGACTCTTGGCAGTGTGGATCACAATAAACTGTGGAAAATTCTGAAAGAGATGGGCATACCAGACCACCTTAGCTGCCTCCTGAGAAATCTGTATGCAGGTCAAGAAGCAACAGTTAGAACTGGACATGGAACAACAGACTGGATCCAAATTGTACATCAAGGCTATATATTGTCACCCTGCTTATTTAACTTATATGCAGAGTACATCATGAGAAATGCTGGACTGGAAGAAGCACAAGCCAGAATCAAGATAGCTGGAAGAAATATCGATAACCTCAGATATGCTGATGACACCACCCTTATGGCAGAAAGTGAATAACTAAAGAGCCTCTTGATGAAAGTAAAAGAGGAGAGTGAAAAAGTTGGCTTAAAGCTCAACATTCAGAAAACTAAGATCATGGCATCTGGTCCTATCAGTTCATGGCAAATAGATGGGGAAACAATGAAAACAGTGAGAGACTTTATTTTGGGGGGCTCCAAAATCTCTGCAGATAGCGACTGCAGCCATGAAATTAAAAGACGCTTGCTGCTTGGAAGAGAAATTATGACCAACCTAGACAGTATGTTAAAAAGCAGAGATGTTACGTTGGCAACAAAGGTCCGTCTAGTCAAAGTTATAGTTTTTCCAGTAGTCATGTATGGATGTGAGAGCTGGACTATAAAGAAAGCTAAGTGCCGAAGAAATGAAGCTTTTGAACTGTGGTGTTGGAGATTATTGAGAGTGCCTTGGACAGCAAGGAGATCCAACCAGTCCATCCTAAAGGAAATCAGTCCTCAATATTCATTGGAAGGACTGATGCTTCCAATCCTGAAGCTGAAACTCCAATACTTTGAACACCTGATGCAAAGAACTTACTCATTGGAAAAGACCCTGATGCTGGGAAAGATTGAAGGCAGGAGAAGAAGGGGAAAACAGAGGATGAGATGATTAGATGACATCACAACTCAATGGACACGAGTTTGAGTAAGCTCTGGGAGTGGGTGATGGACAGGGATGCCTGGCATGTTGCAGTCCATGGGGTTGCAAAGAGTCGGACATGACTGAGTGACTGAACTGACTGACTTATCCCACAAAGAGGAGTCTGTTGTCCACTGTCGTTATTTGCAATTACTGGCACATGGTACTAATAACAAGCAGATGGCTTTTAGTCAGTTTTCTTTTCGTGTTAAACTCTCTACAGACAATGTATTGGCTTCTGTCTACACCTAGGTGGACCACCACCACCACCCTGGCATGATGCTGTGAATGTGAACTAGGTCTTACCATACAGAGAAGACAGAGAAAGTCATCTCAGACAGAGTCTTTGCTAGGGAAATCCTTCCAAACCAAAGATCCAATCATGCCATTATTCTGTCTAAACACCAAACTTCTTTGACCTACTTTGAACAAGCACAGTGGTATGAAAAGATGAGAAGGACAAAGAAGTTTGGTGTTGTTGAGCAGAGTTCAAGGAAGTTGAACTCTGTAAACATGACCTCTTTAAGTTCCTGCAAAGATTACCTCAAGTCAAGCCGGAATCTGAGCTGACTGGCTCAGGAATCTAGACTTTATCCTAAAAGCCACAGAAAGACTGGGTAATCTGATGGGCTGCTGCTGCTGCTGCTGCTAAGTCACTTCAGTCGTGTCCGACTCTCTGCGACCCTATAGACGGCAGCCCACCAGGCTCCGCCATCCCTGGGATTCTCCAGGCTCCAGACTCTTAAATTCAAATCTTGGCTCTGCCATTTAACTACTGCATGATTTCAACCCATGAACCTGTCAAGATAATAACACAATGCCTACTCTGCAGAGTTGTGAAGATTAATAAAGGCAACAATGGGAGATGCTTAGTGCCTTGGGTGATTTGAGTGGACAATACACAAGGGCCCTCTGAAGAGTTTAGACGAAAGAATGCCATGATTGCATGGTTTGGAAGGATTGCATGGATTGCATGGATTGTGGTTTGGAAGGATTTCTCCAGCAACAATGCGAACTCAGGGACACAATTAAGGAATTTTTGCAAAAATGCAGGTAAAGCAAGGGAAAGACATGAACTTCAGGTAGCACTGTGGTGTCTGAAACAGGAAGTCGTTTCTAGAGATATTTGGAGGAAGAGGGGTGGATTAAACATGGACGGGGTGGGGGAAGGGGGAGATGTAGATACACTCAGCACTGTAATAGTTGCCTAGGCGTTTCCCTGGAGGTCCAGTGGTTAAGACTCTGCACTTCCACTGCACAGGGCACAGGTTCAGTACCTGGTGGGGGAGCTAAGATCCCACATGACATGCAGCAAAAAGAAAGGAAAAGGTCCCATATTAGCCCACCAACAATCAAAATGATGATACACATAGAGCATATATATAAAATAATTTCTTTCACTTTGAACACTTATTCGTTTTTACCTCTTAATAAAAATTAATGAATTTTGATGAAGAGCCCTCAGGTCAGGAATCAAATACAGCAAGTTCAGTTCTGACTCAGTCCTCACTGCTCTTTGACATGTGTTTCAATTTCTCATTCACAAACATGAAAAAACAAATTCATTATACCTACTCATATGATTCTGAAAAGAATATTATTATCAACAGTGTTGCAAGTAGGAGCATTGCATAATAGGAACTGAACTCCTAACAGGGACTGAATTAATAAGAATGCAATTGTCCATGGTTATACACAGTGTCGAGCCTGGTGGGCTGCCGTCTATGGGGTCACACAGAGTTGGACACGACTGAAGTGACTTAGCAGCAGCAGCATACACAGTGTCGGGCTTCCCAGGTGGAGCCAACAGTAAAGAATACACCTGCCAACGCATGAGACAGAAGAAAGTTCAGTCCCTGGGTCTGGAGGATCCCCTGGAGTAGGGCATGGCAACCCACTCCAGGAACTGTGCCAGGAGAATCCCATGGACAGAGGAGCCTGGTGAGATACAGTCCACAGGGTCGCGAAAGGTCGGACATGACTGAAGTGACTTAGCAGGCTTACACACAGTATTATTGTGGGAAAAGGATAATTGGACTTCTCTATGATATTTCTGTTAGCTTTTTTTGTAAGTCTGAAATTATTTCCAAATAAAAAGTTAAAACAGTCATGAGGGTGTGAATTCACCCAAGACCCATGTGTGAATATGAATAGCTGTTACAGGAAATGCTGTTTGCAGAGAAATGGGACCGTTCAAGCTGAGCTGAAATGATGTTTCCCCTGGTGGATTGAACAACTGCCCAGTGACACACTGACTCCTGGAAGCTCCCTTCTGACAGCATTCTGAAGTCTGTTCTCGCCAAACATTTCTTTCTTTGCATGTAAGAATGGCAGTCAACAGCCAAATCAAACAGGAACTGCTTGGCTTGTTTTGAAGAAGCCTTTGGAAAACTGCTTTGGAGTTGCTATTTGTCATTGCCACCAAATCTTGGAGACATGGGGAGAGGAAACTGTAGTGTCCTGCCTCAGCCTGACTCTAGGCACTTTTCCAATTTGTCCTTTCACACAAGACCAGAAAGTCCATGTGGAATTCTTCTCGGAATCCAAGTCTCCAGCATAAGACAACTTTCTTTAATTGAAAGTGCCAGTGGCTTCGATTTCCTTTTGAAAAGGAGTTTTTTGTTTTTCCTTCTTTAAAGCTCTTGATTAGTAGAAGGCATGAATAAAAAATAAGATTTCTGTGTGAGTTCTACACACTGAGGCCATCACTACAAGCACAAAAATACAAATAGCCACTGCATTGACTCATTTCCTTCTAAGCTAAAACCTTCTCTACTAATGAAACAGAAGTTCAGGAAAATGACTTGCTAAGAGTCTCTCCTCTTAGACTCGGTAGAGTCTATATTAGCTATCTAACACAATCTAACACACTCCTAGCTAACACAATCTATAGCCAACAGTCATGAGTAGATCTAGGCAGAACTTAGAAGAAGAAATAAATACGCACAAACATCCATCATCAAAACAGGCTTTCACTGTCATGAAACTACTCTGGGAGAGTCTGACTTAAAATTGCTCACCCTCATCCAACCACAGGAAAAACATTCAATACTTTCAAGCTCCTACACTAAAGCAGAGCCTCTCTGAGCACATATAATCACTGGATTACAATTCTAGTCACATATACATGTGCAGAGGAAGGTCTTTCGAATGGAGCAAATACTCCTTTAAACACTCAATTAAAGCCCTTTCAAGAATGTACAACAATGTGATTTAGGTCACACACATGATGTCAGAACTATGGGTTGAATCTCATCAATGCAATGAAGCAGAAGAAAGTAAGATTGAAGCCAGTTGTTTGGTTTCGTGTAGCTAAAACAACTGCCTGATTAACTAAATTTTTCTCCTTCTAACTGGTTGTCATGGTATTGTGCAGGTAGAATCTTAGATGAAGCCTGTAGACAACAACAAATTTGCGACATTCTGCCTTGACCCTTATTTTGCAATTATATTAGGGCTGTCATTCTCAGAGGACATGGAATCACAATACAGTCTCTTTAGAAAAAGATTCTCAGAAATTTGCAGATGGGAAAGCCAAGGAGTCAATGGAAGACCATATTTTATGATTTTAAAATACAGGTTTATTATTTTCAATTTCTGTGCACATTTAAGACTAAGAGATATATATAAATAAATAAATATTAAATAAATAAATAAATACTAAATAAATTCAATTAAGAAAATGAAAAATGCCAAAAGGCCTATATTGCCTGTATATCAAAAATATACAGTTATCTCAGTGCACAGACACCAGTTACTGTACTCTGAGATAAAGGCACTTTTACTTAACCAGAACTACAATAACAGTCCCTAGTGTTTACTGGACATTTAGAACATACCAGAAGTTTCATATGTATTTTCTCATTTATCTTCCCCACAACCATTTAAGATAGAGTCTAAGATGATGGGAATTTTACAAATAAAGAAACTGAGCTTAAAGAGACTATGTCTCTTTGCAAACGGAAAGAACGGATTTGAGGACACAAAGAGGGATGGAGAGGGTGGAACAAATTGAGAGAGTGGTATTTACATATACACACTGCTGCTGCTGCTAAGTCACTTCAGTCGTGTCTGACTCTGTATGACCCCATATTTACACTACCACACATAAATTAGATAGCTAGTGGGAAGCTGCTGTATAGCACTGGGAGCTCAGCTCAGCGCTCTGTGGCATGGAATGGGGTGAGGGGAGGAAGGTTCAGGAGGGAGGGGACATATGCATATTTATAGCTGATTCACATTGTCGTACAGCAGAACTGAACACAGCAGTGTAAAGCAATTATACTCTAATTTTTTTAAAATAAATTTTAAAATTTTAAATAAAAAGAGAGAGAGAGTACACCTCAGGCCCAAGAGCACACCAAGGGGTGGGGACCCTACTAGTCTCCATGGCCTGAGGCCTTCATTCTACCCCGAACATCTTCTAAGCAAACACACTCCAAACTGTCAACTGATCCCCCACCAGTTACACTCTCACCTAACGTTAGCCATATTTTCAGTCTCACTGAGACCAGGGGGCTCCTTTCAAAGAAAGAACCTATGAATGATGAGCCATTAACAATTTTCAAATGTAAAAGCAAAGCTTGGAATCTGAAACAGAACTGAAATGCCCAACTCAAAATTTAAAAAATTTCAGTTTAGCAATAACATTCAGGATTTGTATCCATTTCATCTATGTTTTTTAATAACACTTTTATTCGGCTGCTCCAGGTCTTCATTATGGTATGTGGGATTTTTTTTTTTTTTTTAGTTGCAGCATGGGGAATCTTTTAGTTGTAGCATAAGAACTCTTAGTTGCGGTATTTGGGATCTAGCTCCCCAACCAGGGATCGAACCCAGGTCCCCTGCTCTGGGAGCACAAAGTTTTAACCAGTGGATCACCAGGGAAGTCCTCACATCCCCACTTTTAAGAGATCTTTTTTCCCTTTTGTGCTGAAGCTACTAAAATTAAGGCTTTAAAATAAAGAATGATGAGTTTTCTCTAAAGCAAGGAAATTCATGTTCCTAGGATCCACATCAAACATTATCCTTTCTGTACCACATTTGGGCTGGTGCCTCGGAAATGTACACAGTGGCTGTGGACATCTCCCTTAAGCTTTGCTCCCTGGACATTGTTCAGGGAAGCTGGTAGTGATGCTGTGTTCTTGGGTATCTTGGGAATACTAATGGATACCCAAAGAGAACACAACCAGCAAGCATACTGCAGCACAGGGCCTGTTTTATTCACTCCTGGAGGCTCACAAGTGAAACTCTGACAAAGCATGCACCACGTCTGTGGGCAGAGGTCATAATCCATTATCTGAGACAACAATCACTAATGTCTGTGGCTTAACAGTAAAAGGAAAGGGGGTGAAAATTTTTCATCTGTAACAGGTTTGATAGATCACAGCTCTGATCTCCCCTTCCCACTAGCTTATTAAGTAGAAAGTCAATATGAATATGCAACAGAACTGTATCCTCCTTTGGTTTTTTGGCAAACTGGTCTTTGCTCCTAATTCCCAGCAGTATCAATTAACAATGAATAATTTTAATAGAATGCTTGGAAGTACGGGACTGGTGCTGTAAAAATTAATTGTCTTGAGCAGATTTCTTGTAGACACCGTTCATCAATATTATGCCATCTCACAAGCAGCTGCTTGTCTTCCTCCCAGGGATTCAAGAGAGGAAGGAATGAGAATAAGGTGGCCTCATGCTCTGCAGGTGTGTGGGCAGCATTTGAATTTTTAACATCTTGGGTTGTAAAAATCCTGGAAAGAAAATTAATAGTTTGATGTGTTCTGCTACAGCTGAAGTTCTTAAGATGTTTTCGGAGTGATCCAGATTAAATAACTGAATTAAACAAAGTATGAACGGAGACTTCTCATAAACGCTACCTAAAATACGATCACTTGTACGATGCCAGACTCTGGAAATTACACCTATTTATGTCAAGGAGTATTTTATGTAATTGTTTGGCATGTTCAGAAGTAAAGTGATACAGTATATATCACAGGGAATGGAAACCTTTAGATCAGTGTATTTGGAAGGAACATCTACTTTAGAATAAGAGAACATGAGTTCCAGGCCTGACCCTTGCATCCTCTTGTAACCTGGGGTAACAACTTTTAGAAACTAGCATTTCCCTTCTCAGGGTCAAAATCTCCTCACCTATAAAGTGAGAGAGTGAGTAAAAGATCTCTAAAGTTCTAGTTTTTATAATTCAAAAAGATACATGCACCACCTATGTAAAAAGCAACACTATTCACAATAGCCAAGACATGGAAGCAACCTAAATGTCCATCAACAGATGAATGGATAAAGAAGCTGTGGTATATATGTACAATGGAATATTACTCAACCATAAAAAAGAACAAAATAATGCCATTGGCAACACCATATATGCACTAGAGATTATCATACTTAATGAAGTAAGAAAGACGAATACCATATGATATCACTTATCATGGAATCTAAAATATGACACAAATGACCCTATCTATGAAGCAGAAACAGAATTACGGACTTGGGGAACAGATAGGTGGTTGCCAAGAGAGATGACTTCAGGGCAAGGGTGGACTGGGAAGTTGGCATTAGCAGATATAAGCTTTTATATATAGAATGGATAAACAACAAGGTCCTGTACACACAGAGAACTATATTCAATATTCTATGATAAACCATAACGGAAAAGAATATTTAAAAAAGAATGCATATATATATATATATATATATACACATAGTTGAATCACTTTGCTGTACAACAGTGATTAACACAACACTGAAAATCAATTATACCTCAATTTAAAAAATTAATAAAATTAAAAGTTCTATTGTAAATCAACTATCTTTCATGCATCCAGAGGTGTGTCCAACTCTTTGTGACCCCAAGGACTGTAGCCTACCGGGCTCATCTGTCCATAGAGTTTTCCAGACAAAAATACTGGAGTGGGTTGCCATTTCCTCCTCCAGAGGACCTTCCCATCTCAGGATCAAACCCATATTTCCTGTGATTCCTGCAATGGCAGGCAGATTCTTTACCACTATACCATGAACTATACCTCAATAAAAAATGAATAAAATTTAAAATGAAGTTCTCGATTTAAAAACAAAGGTGTTGACACAATTCAGGCAAAGATGGAAAACCACATACACTGTTCACAAATGCTGAATACCTGTCCATGCTAGTCTTCTAGTTCTTCCAGAGAAGATGAGCACATGTCCCTCTAATCCACCATCTTGAGACTCTACTAATCTCACAGGACCTTTTGAAGGAGGTCACCATTATCTGCATTACTTCCACCATAGTCTGGCCTCAGGTCAAACAAAAGGGATATAGCCCCTCCTACCAACAGAAAATTTGATTAAAGATTTACTGAGCACAGCCCCACCCATCAGAACAAAACCCAGTTTTCCCCTCAGTCAGTCTATACCATCAGGAAGCTTCCACAAGCCTTCAGAGGGCAGACACAATGAAAACCACAATCACAGAAAACTAATCAAACTGACCACAGCCTTGTCTAACTCAGTGAAACTATGAGCCATGCCTTGTAGGGCCACCCAAGATGGACGGGTCATGGCGGAGAATTCTGACAAAATGTGGTCCACTGGGGAAGGGAATGGCAAACCACTTCAGTATTCTTGCCTTGAGAACCCCATGAATAGTATGAAAAGGCAAAAAGATAGGACACTGAAAGATAAACTCCCCAGGTCAGTAGGTGCCCAATATGCTACTGGAGATCACTGGAGAAATAACTTCAGAAAGACTGAAGAGATGGAGTCAAAGCAAAAACAACACCCAGTTGTGGATGTGACTGGTGATGGAAGTAAATCTGATGCTGTAAGAACACTGCACAGGAACCTGAATGTTAAGTCCATGAATCAAGGCAAATTAGAAGCGGTCAAACAGGAGATGGTAAGAATGAATGTTGACATTTTTTAAATCAGTAAACTAAAAAGGACTGGAATGTGTGAATTTAACTCAAATGACCATTATATCTACTACTGTAAGCAAGAATCCCTTAGAAGAAATGAGTAGCCATCATAGTCAACAAAAAAGTCCAAAATTCAGTACTTGGATGCAATCTAAAAATGACAGAATGATCTCTGTTCATTTCCAAGGCAAATCATTCAATATCACAGTAATCCAAGTCTATGACCCGACCAGCAATCCTGAAGAAGCTGAAGTTGAATGGTTCTATGACGACCTACAAAAATCTTCTATATTTAAAAACCAAAAAAGATGCCCTTTCCATTATAGGGGACTGGAAAGTAAAGTAGGAAGTCAAAAGATACATGGAGTAACAGGCAAATATGGTTTTGGGAATACAAAATGAAGCAGGGCAAAGGCTAATAGACTTTTGCCAAGAGAATGCACTGGTCATAGCAAACACCCTCTTCCAACAACACAAGAGAACACTCTGCATGTGGACATCACCAGATGGTCAATACCTAAATCAGATTGCTTTCTTTTTTTTTTTTTTTTTTTTTTGCAGCCAAAGATGGAAGAGCCCTATACAGTAAGCAAAAACAAGACTAGGAGCAGACTCTGGCTCAGATCATGAACTCCTTATTGGCAAATTCAGACTTAAATAGAAGAAAGTAGAGAAAACCACTAAACCAGATATGACCTAAATCAAATCCTTTATGATTATACAGTGGAAGTGACAAATAGATTCAAGGGATTAGATCTGTTAGACAGAGTGCCTGAAGAACTATGGATGAAGATTTGTGACACTGTACAGGAGGCAGTGATCAAGACCATACCCAATAAAAGAAACGCAAAATGGCAAAATGTTTGTCTGAGGAGGCCATACAACTAGCTGTGAAAAGAAGAGAAGTGAAAGGCAAAGGAGAAAAGGAAAGATATACCCATTTGAATGCAGAGTTTGAAAGAATAGCAATGAGAGATAAGAAAGCCTTTCTCATGATCAATGCAAAGAAATAGAGGAAAACAATAGAATGGGAAAGACTACAGATCTCTTCAAGAAAATTAGAGATACCAAGGGAAGTTTTTGTGCAAAGATGGGCACAATAAAGGACAGAATTGGTATGAACCTAGCAGAAGCAAAAGACATTAAGAAGAGGTGGCAAGAATATACAGAAAAACTATACAAAAAAGATCTTAATGACCCAGATAATCATGATGGTGTGATCATAATAGAGCCAGATATCCCGGAATGTGAAGTCAAGTGGGCCTTAGGAAGCATCACTATAAACAAAGTTAGTGGAGGTGATGGAATTCCAGTTAAGCTATTTCAAATCCTAAAAGATGATGCTGGCAAACTGCTGCACTCAATAAGCCAGCAAATTTGGAAAACTCAGCAGTGGCCACAGGACTGGAAAAGGTCAGCTTTCATTCCAATCCACAAGAAACGCAATGCCAAAGAATGCTCAAACAACTGCACAATTTTACTCATCTCACAAGCTAGCAAAGTAAGCTCAAAATTCTCCAAGCCAGGCTTCAACAGTAAACTGTGAACTTCCAGATGTTCAAGCTGGATTTAGAAAAGTAGAGGAACTGGAGATCAAAGTGCCAACATCTGCTGGATCATCAAAAAAGCAAAAGAGTTCCAGAAAGACATCTACTTCTGCCTTATTGACTATGCCAAAGCCTTTGACTGTGTGGATCACAACAAACTGTGGAAATTTCTTAAAGAGATGGGGATACCAGACCACCTGACCTGCCTCCCAAGAAATCTGTATGCAGGTCAAGAAGCAACAGTTAGAACTGGACATGGAACCAAAGACTGGTTCCAAACTGGGAAAAGAGTACATCAAGGCTGTATATTGTCACATACTCTGCTTATTTAACTTATATGCAGAGTATATCATGAGAAATGCTGGGCTGGATGAAGTACGAGCTGGAATCAAGATTGCTGGGATCAATAACCTCAGATACACAGATGACACCTCCTTATGGCAGAAAGCGAAGAAGAACTAAAGAGCCTCTTGGTGAAAGTGAAAGAGGAGAGTGAAAAAGTTGGCTTAAAATTCAGCATTCAGAAAACTAAGATCATGACATATGGTCCCATGACTTCATGGCAAATAGATGTGGAAACAGTGGCTGACTTTATTTTGGGGGGCTCCAAAATCACTGCAGATGGTGACTGCAGCCATGAAATTAAACGACGCTTGCTCCTTGGAAGAAAAGCTATGACCAACCTAGACAGCATATTAAAAAGCAGGGACATTACTTTACCAACAAAGGTCCGTCTAGTCAAAGTTATGGTTTTTCCAGTAGTCATGTATGGATGTGAGAACTGAACTATAAAGAAAGCTGAGCACTGAAGAATTGATGATTTTGAGCTGTGGTGTTGGAGAAGACTCGAGAGTCCCTTGGGCTGTGAGGAGATCAAACCAGTCAATCCTAAAAGATATCAATCTTGAATATTTATTGGAAGGACTGATGCTGAAGCTGAAACTCCAAAACTTTGGTCACCTGATGTGAAGAACTGACTCATTTGAAAAGACCCTGATGCTGGGAAAGACTGAAGGTGGGAAAAGAAGGGAACAACAGAGAATGAGATGGTTGGATGGCATCACCGACTCGATGGAAGTGAATTTGATCAAGCTCCAGGAGTTGGATGGACAGGGAAGCCTGGCATGCTCCAGTGCACAGGGTCACAAAGAGACAGACATGACTGAGTGACTGAACTGTCTTCTAGGCCTGACCTGTCCAATACTGTATCCATGAGGCATGGGTGACTATGCAGCAGTTTAGAAGTGCTGTTAATGGTCAAACACACATCAGATTACAGATGGTATGAAAAGAAAAAATGCAAAATATCCCACTAACATTTTTATCTTCATTGCATGTAGATAGGGTAATATTGGGGATGCACAGGGTTAGATTAAATGCATTATCAAAATTAATTTTCTATTTCTCTCCTTACTGTTTCTAATGTGGCTACTGGAAAACTGCAGGTCACATATGTGCGTCATTCCACTGCTGCTGAACAGCACTGGCCTAGGTCTTGGTTCTTAGCAGCAGGCAAAATAAGACAGGTCCCCACTCTTTTAAGGAACTTGCACTCTGTGAGAGGCAGGAAAGAACAAACAAGCAAGTGAATAATTAACTTAGGTAACAGTGCTATGAAGATAATAAAATTAAACATTATGCCAGAGTAGTTTTCTTTAGATAAGGTGGTTGGGAAAGATTTTTAAGAGAAGGCGACGTTTAAGCTGAGACGCAAATGATGAGACATGGCAGCCTGACCCAAATCTGGGAGAAGAATGACCCAGAAGGAGGAAAGAGCAAGTCCTGAAACCCTGAGGTGAGAGCAGACTTCAGATGTAAACACACTGACATCCTCATGACACATTTACCAGAAGTATTATTTCGGCTCCGCAATGGATTTACTGGGCACCAAGCGTTGTTTTAGGAAATGTTACATACAACATTACCCCTATTTCATCTTCCCAATGACTCTCTCTATAAATAAAATAGTGACAAAGTGTCTTTTGGAGGAGAAAAGGGCGACCCACTCCAGTACCCTTGTCTGGAAAATCCAATGGACAGAGGAGCCTGGTGGGCTACAGTCCACGGGGTTGCAAAGAGTTGGACATGACTGAGCATGCACCTATGCATGCTCACCTTTAACACAGATGAACTAAAACTCAGAGGGTTTGAGGGACCTGTCTGAGAATGCTCAATATGTAAGACAGATTGGGGACTGATGCGCCCATCTTCACTCCTGAAATTCGGGCCTCTTTCCGCCTGGTTTCTTTAGTCACCTTCACCCAAAGTACAGAGAGGAGGCCAAAAAATTTCCCAACAGATGTGTGGTGTCTTTGCCACTCCTTCCTAGCTACTCTTTATTGCTCAGTGGCTCACTGAAGGAGTGAGTCTGGAGAAATGTGATCACCGCCACCAACTATTTGATGAATTGGAGATGCAAGTTTGCCCTCAAGCAACTAGACAACATTGTTCATTTTTTAGAAAGGAAGGAAGAAATTGTTAATTCCTTTCCCTTTCCTCTCTTCCTCTTAATTATCAAGTGTTTGTCTTATTCATTACATTTGTTAGGCGTTTAGCAAGCCTTCTTAGTGATTCAAATGGCATTCTAGAATAGCTTAATAGTGGAGGTCTGCTGAGCCCAGCTCCTGGGAAATATTTTGCTGCTTCACAAGGAACTCAGTCTGAACCAATGGAGGTTTGTGCACCCTGAAATTATTGGGATTAAGAGTGGGCAGGGACCTTTATGGCGGGACAGCCTTGAACATGTTTATACTTACGTACTGATGAAACACAAACAGTATTTCCTGGTTAAGATTATTCTGTTTCTGAGAATTGAGATCAGCTATAGGAGCCCCGGCTTTCAGCTTCCCAGTAACAGTCCAGGCTTCCTTCCCATTTGGCACTATAATTCGATGACATTGGATTTTATTTTATTTTTTAATTTTAATTGGAGGCTAATTACTTTACAATATTGTAGTGCTTTTTGCCATGCATTGACATGAATCAGCCATGGGTGTACATGTGTCCCCCATCCTGAACCCCCATCCCATCCCTCAGGGTCATCTCAGTGCACCAGGCCTGAACATCCTGTCTCTTGCATTGAACCTGGACCGGCGATCTATTTCACATATGGTGATATACATGTTTCAATGCTATTCTCTCAAATCATCCCACCCTTGCCTTCTCCCACAGAGTCCAAAAGTCTGTTCTTTACATCTGTGTCTCTTTTGCTGTCTTGCATACAGTATCATCATTACCATCTTTCTAAATTCCATATATATGCATTAATATACTGTATTGGTGTTTTTCTTTCTGACTTACTTCACTCTGTATAATAGGCTCCAGTTTCATCCACCTCATTAGAACTGATTCAAATGCATTCTTTTTAATGGCTGAGTAATATTACATTGTGTATATGTACCACAGCTCTCTTATCCATTTGTCTGCCAGTGGACATCTAGGTTGCTTCCATGTCCTAGCTATTGTAACAGTGCTGCAATGAACATTGGGGTACACATCTCTTTCAATTCTGGTTTCTTCGCTGTGAATGCCCAGCAGTGGGATTGCTGGGTCGTATGGCAGTTCTATTTACAGTTTTTTGAGGAATCTCCACACTGTTCTCCATAGTGGCTGTACTAGTTTGCATTCCCACCAACAGTGTTAAGAGGGTTCCCTTTTCTCCACACCCTCTCCAGCATTTAGTGCTTGTAGACTTTCAGATAACAGCCATTCGGACTGGTGTGAAATGGTACCTTATTGTGGTTTTGATTTGCATTTCTCTGACAATGAGTGATGTTGAGCGTCTTTTCATGTGTTTGTTAGCCATCTGTATGTCTTCTTTGGAGAAATGTCTGTTTAGTTCTTTGGCCCATTTTGTGATTGGGTCATTTATTTTTCTGGAATTGAGCTGCAGGAACTGCTTGTAGTTCCCATCTACTGGGTCCAGCAGATGTCTTCTGAGTACCTTTTAATACTGGGCTTACAGGACATCAACAAGAGACAGAAATCAGGGCCCCCTTTTCACAGGAAGTTGAGTCTCATAGCGTTGCTTTGCCTGAGGTCACAGAGCTGCTGAGGCAGGCTTTCCATCCTTCCCTGAAACCAGCTGTCCAGACACCAGGCCTCCTACCAGCTCCTACAAGGACAAAGGAGGGTAGGGTGGCCAGAGGACCAGATGCAGCCTGGGTTGATTGAAGCTCACAGCCCACCTGGTCTTATCATTCTCTGACCCACTACTCAGGGTTCCAGACTCCCCAGGGGGCCTGTTCCCTCGTCTGCTTTGGTCTTTCTTCCTCCTGCTTCTGTGCAAACTGGGGCCCCTCCCCCATGCCCTTCTATAGATACTTTGGATAGATACCCTTGCTCTCATTTCCAGCCGCAGGTGGGCTGTCAGTACAGACTCTCCCAGGCAGGATAGCAATAACTAACCAAATGCCAATGGGTTCCTAGTAAGTGAGAGGTGGGATATCTTTTCTTTACTATCATCTCATTGTGTGACTTGTTCCAATGAACCAATTCTTCTCTGTTATGGAAGTGAGTGAACTCCTTCACCCCCAAGACATCCACCCTCTTCAAAACACCTGACATGACCTTCTGTCCATCCCCTAGATGACTTTTTTTACTTTTTACCACTTTTACTTCTCAATTTGAAATCACAGGCTACCCATCACCCACAAATGCCTTTCCAAACTAGTTCAAACTTTTCTGCAAGGACTGAATCAGGGGTGAGATCTGGCAGAGATAAGAGGTATTTAAACTATTTACAGTGGATTGAAGCAGAGGTAATTAAGAAGTCCTTTAAAATGAACATCAGAACAACCACAGGAGACACTGTAGTGGGGGACCCTACCTTCCCCCACCCCCATTCCTTTATCCTGTCATAATGAGGGGTTGAAATGAATGGTCTAGCCATATACTTCTAGGGACCTTTATGTCTTCTCCCCTGAGTTATTGTCTTGTCTTTTACCAATGTCCCAGAATGGAAGTGAGAAGGCACTTGTCCAAAATTCCCATTTCTAGAGCCCTGCACACTCTCCTTTAGAAAAACCCTTAAGCATTCTCTTAGCTCCTGTACACAGATCTAGAAACCCATACTTATAAAGCACATCAAAGATGGAGCACTTCATTCTGGTGTGGACCAATATGTCCTCAGCATTGTGTTGGCCAAAAAGTTTATTTGGGTTAAAGTGAAAAAAAAAAAAAAAAGATATTTTTCATTTTCATGAAGAACTTTACTGAACAATATATTCACTAACCAGATGAACTTTTTGGTCAATCCAATATAAACCTTGCTCACAAACTGACAAGTTCCTGGCAGTGTGCTGGAAGACTCATTTGGTTATCATTAGAATTATGTTTAGCTCTAAGGTCTAAAGTTTAGCTTTAAGGTTTAGCTCAACCTTATGTTTAGCTCTAAGGTTTAGCTTCTAAGCTCAAACTTCAGCTCACTTAGAATTCAGACCTTCCATTCTAGGTGGAATACCTAGAGTGAACTTGCAGTTTTCAATTCACATATCTGAAGACATGGACTCTCCCTTTCTTTTGAAGACAGTTGGTCTCCTGGTTTGTGTGACTCTCTTCTTTGTCTCTCTTTCCTTCTAATTCCTCAGTGTGATCGGTCCACAAGCTAAATGATATGATGGAGAGGTTACTGAGCTAAAGGCTCCTATCAGAGTCATGCCCCAAAAGGTAAGCATCTGAGACATAAAACACGTGTTTAACAGACCTGACCTGGACATGAACCAATGCCAGTGTGGCTGCCAGCCAGCTGTGGCATTCCCAGCAGCCTCCAACTTTATATCCAGGTAAAATACCTTCACAAGATTTTCAAGAAGATCCCAAAGGGGACAGATGATAGGAAAGAAGAGAGAGGATGTCACTGAGAACCAGAAAGAAATTTAGTGTACATCTAGTCCAATCTCATCTTTTCACTGTGAGGAAATGAGGCCCATTCTGATGAAAACCTGTCCAAGGACTCTTGTGCTTATAAGGACAGAGCTTAGAACATACCTCAAGCCCCATGACTATTAGGCTAATGTTCTTTTCCACGATCCAATTTGCCAAGCCCAAGAATAGCTCTGACTCTTATCCGCAGACTATCCTCCAGCTGTCCAAGAGAACCCAAATTCAGAAGACATGGCATCGTGAACTGAAACAACCACGGCTTTTAACGTCAGGCCTGAAGTCAAGTCTAGCTATATGGAACTTCCCTGAAAGTTACCAGTCACCTTTCTGAACTCTTGTTTTCTTACTGGTGAAGGGGGGCTAATAGTTGCCTTCAGTACCTGTCTGACTTGTTGTGAAAATCAAAGGATACAGGAAATGTGTAATGATTCTCAAATTCCACTGACCTAACACAGAACACGGAGAAGGCAACGGCACCCCCCTCCACTACTCTTGCCTGGAAAATCCCAAGGACAGAGGAGCCTGGAAGGCTGCAGTCCATGGGGTCACTGAGGGTTGGACAAAACTGAGTTACTTCACTTTCACTTTTCACTTTCATGCATTGGAGAAGGAAATGGCAACCCACTCCAATGTTCTTGCCTGGAGAATCCCAGGAACAGGGGGGCCTGGTGGGCTGCCGTCTATGGGGTCACACAGAGTCGGACACGACTGAAGAGACTTAGCAGCAGCAGCAGCAGCAACACAGAACACAGACTGAGGGGCTTAACAGATATGGAAGTAAGCCAAGACCACTTCCCAGCAGCTCTGGGAAGGAAGGGGAAAAGACTAGGAAGGAAAAGGAAGAGAAAACATCCTGTGACGTCATGGGGTTAGCAGGGCAACCAACTGTTCTATTTGTCCTGATTTTAGCACCAAAAGTGCTCTGTCCTGGGAACCCCTGAAGTCCCAGGCAAACTGGAAGAGCTGGCCACCCTAAAATTTAATATTAATTTAACACCTAAAATGTGAGTCACTAAGATATTATACTCACTCACAGAAAATTGTAAACCTGTCAGTTAAGAACCGTTTAACAGCAGGCTATGAGTTTTACATGACTCCCTCTTCTTCACCTCCAGGAATAAGGGAAACCTAGGTAAGGGCTTTAAAAATACATTTTTCTGCCTGTGGTGGCCACTAGCTTATATTCCTCCTCACAGGACACTGTACACAGCAGAAAAACAACAGCAATGCAAAACAAGTGAGTCAAGAGACAGGAGAAGATTAGAAAAATATCAAGGAATACAAGTGGATAGCCCAGCCAGCTAGCGCCCTGCTGTGTGCAAAGGTTAAGCATCTTGTCAAAGCCCAGGATCCAACATGTTATTTCATCTTATATTCCCCCCTCCCTTCTGAAAACTACTAAGAAATGCAGTCAAATTCCTGACAACACAGCCCATCTTTCTGACTACTTTTGCTTTGAATGTAAGCTATCTCACTTTCAAAATGGAGGGCAGTAAAAGGCATTGTTTCAACTTTATTTTTTCCAATTGGCTTTTCTGGTCAAGGGCCTTAAAGTACCAGTTCTCTTAGCCAAGACTGGAAAGAGTGTCATATCTGATATTCTAAATTATTCATTCCAAATTCTGAATTAGGATTGGGCAGCTCAGATGAATATACAGCAGTTTTGAAATCTATTCCTAAGAGGTAATTGTTCAGTCAGGAGGACAACTTCTTTCAAACTGTGTGCAGAAAAGCATACCAAGAAACATGAAACGCTTTGGAAAACTTCTGGTGTGCGACCACATTTGCAGGTTTCACCAAAATATTTATTCTGGTTCCTCCATCTCTTGAGAGCAGATTTTTGAACATATGGCTTTTAAGGACTTTTTTTTTCCTCTCTGTCTCCCTCGCCATCTTGTATTCCAGTTTTGTAAGTAGAGACATATATGAAAATGATATGTGTGGTTTTTTTTCCTTCAAAATATGGGGACAATTAGAGAATAAAATACGCTAACAAGTGTGGATTCAACTGGTATTCTTGAAGGACTTCTATAAGCACTCTTTTGGTATACAAGAAACAGTGAGCACCTGAGATTTTTGGCCAGCATTATTCTTTCTTCAATCCTTTTGGATCACATGCAATTATGCCCATGTGGGGATAAAAATAGTTTTAAATTCTGATAAGGCATAAAAGCAGTATAAAATGACAGGCATGGTACACTGACTAAAATAATCAATAGTAACTCATACTTCTGTACTTTCCCATCTCCTTGAGAAAAATGACCATATATACCAAGAGTGGAGTATTGACTAGGAAGGGAAGAAAGAGGGCCTATCTGCCCATGATGAATTCTAGAGAGCATACAAAAATCATTTGTCTTTAAAAATAATTTCACTCACATTCATACACTATACGTTTCATCATCAGTTTTAAGTTTATGGTATGCTTTGAAAAAGAGGTAGTCTGTTATATATATATATATTTTTTTAAACATCTTAGCTGTGGCTTATTTCTCTGGATGAAATCTTATGCATGTTCCAGGCCTGTGTATCTTACTGTCTCTACACAGTTTTCTATTAAGGGCACAGGCTATCTAATGAGAATGCTTACTATGGGCCAAGTTCTAACAATTTTATAAATATCAACCTAATTATCTTAATATGAAGAATAGTAGGAAGACTTTCCTGGTGGTCCAGGGGTTAAGACTTTGCCTTTCAATGGAGTGGATGTGGGTTCAATCCCTGGTCAGGGAGCTAAGGCTCCACAAGCCTTGCAGCCAAAAAACCAAACCATAAAGCAGAAGCAATATTGTAACAAATTCAATAAAGACTTTTTAAATGGTCCACATTAAAAAAAATAAAAATAAAAAAGAATGGTAGATACTATTCTCATCCCCATTATACAGATGTGGAAATTGAGCACAGAGAGGTTAAGGGACTTTCCCAAAGTCTCAGACTTAGTAGGTGCTGGAACCAGGATTCAAACCCAGACAGTGCTGCCCTTGGTTTTCACCACCACCTCTCCAGGCCACACCATTTGCTGCCTACACTCCAGACATCTGCTGTTTTCTAGTCTTCCAGTCCCTCAAAGAGTCTTGTCAGCCTGTGTCTTTGGACATGCTCTCTTTGCCTACAGAATTCTTCACTGTTGGCACCTTCTCATCATTTCCATCTGAGTCAAAATGCCATGGACTTGGGAGGTCTTCTCTGTACCTCCTCAAAGTTAAGGGATTGACATGTACACACTACTTTATTTAAAATGGATAAGCAACAAGGGCCTACTGTATAGCACTGGGAACTCTGCTCAGTACTATGCAACAACCTAAATGAGATAAGAACCTGAAAAAGAATAGATGCATATATATGGATAATTCAATCACTCTGCCTTATACCTGAAACTAATATAACACTGTTCATCAATTATACTCCAGGATAAAATAAAAAGATTTTTACAAAGTTAAGTGTCTCTTCCCTCTCTTTCTCCCTCTTTCACACCAACATCTTTCATAGCATTCATCACAATTTGTCATTTTCTTTTCTTGCTGGTTTCTATCAGACTTTCCCACTAACATATTCTCCACAAAAGCACTGTCTGGCTCACTAAGTATAGTACCTGCCTCACCGAAGCTAATAAATAGTCACTGAATGAATGAATGAATGTTAAAGAACTCTCTATGTACACAGTCTGGACAAATAGCCTAACTGGGACAACTTTCAGGCTAAGTTGAAGCTATATTCAGGTGTAGGGTCAGGAAAAGAGGTTCTGGATCAGGCTTAATTAAAGAATGTACTTAGAATATTAAGCACATTCATTGAATCCATGAATGTGGGTACAATCTCAAGACCTTTCAGACATCCGTCTTTCTGCAAATGGTAAGAGTCATGTTATAATTACCAACCGCCAAAAGCTGCCTTGACATGCACCAAGTAACTGGCAGATTCAAATCTAGAAGTGAGAAGGCTGGGCTGAATGGGAGCCCCTCCTGCAACCCCTGCCCTCTCGCATTGCCTACAGGTACAAGTTTCTGCCCTGGAATCCAACTTTCATATAAAGCCTATCTGAAAGTACAAGTGAAAGTGTTAGTCATTCAGTCATGTCCCACTCTTTGGGACCCTCTGGACTGTAGCCTGCCAGGCTCCTCTGTCCATGGAACTCTCCAGGCAGCAATACCGGAGTGGGTAGCCATTCCAAGTTTAGTGCTATAAAGACAATTAGGTCCCCAATTACTTCTGTCAACTCAAGACTGTAAAGTCTTACTTTTCAAAGCGTTACTATATAATTATCTTCTCTGAGCTTCCAAACTGAATAGCCATTAGTCCAGAGTTCTGCTGGGTTGAAGTTCCTGCTCTCAATTACCAGTGGCACAGGCCTTGTCCGAAATCAGAGGTCCCTTTACCTAATTTCAATTCCAGCATTAAGAAGAGGAGAAGTTTCTCTTTTAAAATATTATTTCTTTATTTGGCTGTGCTGTGTCTTAGTTGCAGCATGTGGAACCTAGTTCCTTGACCAGGGATGGAACCCGGGCCCCCTTGCACTGGGAGGATGGAGTCTTATCCCCTGAACCACCAGCAAAGTCCCAAGACAAGACATTTCTTCACTGCAGGATCTATTTGTTCTCACAGCATGGCACAGAGCCAGGCCACCACTTGGCCTGGGCAGAAGTCAGTCTGTATCAGTCAGAGTCATGGCAAGAAACAGATGCGACAGTTAAACTGGGTCATTTGAAGAGAATTTAATAAGGTAACTGCCTATAAAACTATGAACAGGATCTAAGAAAACAAACAAACAAACAAACCAAAGAATGGTACAGAATATTCCAGAATTGGCAAGAGTGGGTTGCTGTTTTTCCCCTAGAGATGAAAAGACAAGTGGTTCCCAGAACCAGATTCTAGAACAGTTAGCTGAGGGGAGTGGGTATAAGGAGTAGACCACCTGTCAAGGAGGTGTGGCCATCAGAGGAGGGATGTAGACAGGCTGCAGAGACCATGGCAAGAAAGAGGTAGAGGAACACCCTGCTCATTCCTACTTCTATCGCCACTGATTCAACCCAACTAGAATCCAAAGTTTCTAAGAAAAAATGGTGTGACTGAAGGATTGGGTCCACACAAAACATGTGTGACCTCAAACTTTTTCCCCTGTGAGTTCCACCATAGCATCACCCAAAAATGGTATTCCATGGAACAGGCTTTAGGAAATGCTGGAGAAGGTAACCTCCATTGCCTCCCGCTTCAGCATTCTGTTGCTCTAATCAGTACTAGGAGGGAAGGCATAGGACATACTCGGCTAAAAGTCAAGTCCCAGCACTGTCATCTTGTGTTAACTGACATGATTACAGAATTACAACATGATTCAGGATGGGGTCCTTGGCCACTGGATTAACAACTGTGCGGGGGGCAGGCGGGTGGAGAGAAAGAAGAGGGGGCACTTTTTGGATAAAATAGCTGAAATTCATCCAAATTTCTTTTTTAAATGAGGCTGGAGGTTATTGAGAATTCAGAAGAACCTATTAATTGCCTTCCCAGAATTGTGGTTGTGACAAGGGGTTCATACCAGATGCTCCTAAATATAATGAGACTAATTTGTAAATGTTCCCATAATGCACTAATTCTGAAGGCACTCGCTGTCAGGGGAAAGTTTCTCCTGACCTCAGTTAATGACCTCCTTACATCGTGAAGCATGAAGATTGATAGATCTTGTAATTTTTATCCCCGTTAATTTAACTGCAGATGCTATTCTTAGGCAACTTGGTGATCACAAGATTTAAAATATTGATAAGCGTCTATAGGACGGCAGTAAAGAAAGAGAGGTTTTTAACAGACTGTGAAGGAACTTACAGCTTGTTAAAGGAAACTGGCTGCAGCTCAAAAATGCATGGGAAACTGACAGAGTGGGAAGCATTTAAGATAGAGTCAAGGAAATAAACCATAAAATTTATATTTATGAAGCCAGCAATGCCAAATGAGCAACAGGAACCAATGTGCCTGAGTGTGGAAGGGAAGACATATACAACAGCAGAGAAGCAAGGAAAATTAGAAAAATAAAAATGCACGTGTTCACTGCAGTATTTCACCACCTCGACATTTGCAGCTAAGGACTGTTGGGAATATTCCCATCTTGAAGGCAGTTCTGCCTGGGGTGGTGATGGACAGTCCAGTACCTGAGAATGGTGTTTACTGGGGATTCCTATACTTCCCCCAAGACTCTGTTCCCCTAATTCTGCCACTACGCTGGCTCCTGGGACTTCTGTACATCACAACACCCAGTTGTCACATAAGGAAATTCAACTGCACAACCTGCAGGGCTCTGAAATGTAACAGCCTCTGTGAGAAGAAGGTCACAGACTGTAAGAAAATGCATTTGGTGCAGAATGCATTTCTTTTAAGTATTCTCAGGTGTGTTGTTGTTCCCTTCAAGCTATAACCCAACCCTAACATACAGGGGTGTTATGATGCCCAGGCAAGAAACTAAAACATTTTGACAATTATCACTTAAATTCCTTGCCAGTCTACTGAGGCAGACATTATTATTTCTACTTCAGAGATGAAAAAACCAAAACAAAGAGAGTTTCAGCAATGGGACTAGCCAACAGAGCGGTAGGCAGTCACCACTGAAGCTGAGAGAAAAAGAACCTGTCCGTTATCATTATCACTAAAACTGTTACCCCTAGAACTTAAGAACAAAGGGATTAAAAAGGGTACCTTGGGGAACAAAGTACCTTGAGCTCTTCCTCCAACTGACTTTACTCTTTTCTATGGACTATTCCTTAACTATAGGGAAAGAAAAGTGGAAGAAAAATTATAAAATAAAATATGGAAGGGTGGGAGGAAAGATTGTTGACATCAAAGTCAAATGGTCAAGGGACTTCCCTGGTGACCTGGTGGTTAAGACTTTGCCTTCCAGTGCAGCGGATGCAGGTGTGATTCCTGGTTGGGGAACTGGATTCCACATGTCACAACTAAAGATGCCACAAGCTGCAACTAAGACTCATCACAGACAAAAATAAATAAATAAAATATATAATTTTTAAAAAGTTAAATGGTCCAGCTGGTAGTTAGAGAGCCCCAGCTCTGTATCATGGAAAGCTGTGTAACTGGAGCTCTTGGGGGACATGGTTCAGACCAGTTCATAAAAGAGGAAATAGAACAACCATATTCTGAAGGTAGGCACCATAACACAAAGGCAACAACACTGGGCAGAAAGACCAGCAGGCCATGATTCTAATCCCAGTTCTGCTACCTCTAAGGTCTGAGTGACTGCAAGCACATGTTTAAGGTGCCTTCTGGATCTGAGGCTATTTGCCAAAGACTGGAAGTTCCCTTCCAGTCTGCCTGTGACCCCTCCAACTCTCTGTTCATAAGTGAAATACACTTAAAGCAAATGGCCAAGAAGATTTGAGCTTTTAGAGAGAGTCTCCCTTCAGCGAACTGACAAATCGGCTTCCTATGGCTGCTGTTCAATTTAGTTGCTCAACTGTGTCCAACTCTTTGCGACCCATTGGACTGCAGTAAGCCAGGCTCCCATGTCCATCACCAACTCCCAGAGCTTACTCAAACTCATGTCCATTGAGTCAGTGATGCCATCCAACCATCTCATCCTCTGTCATCCCCTTCTCCTCCTGCCTTCAATCTTTCCCAGCATCAAGGTCATTTCAAATGAATCAGGTCTTTGCATCAGGTGGCCAAAGTATTGGAGTTTCAGCTTCAACATCAGTCCTTCCAATAAACACCTAGGATTGATCTCCTTTAAGATGGACTGGTTGGATCTCCTTGCTGTCCAAGGACTCTCAGGAGTCTTCTCCAACACCACACTTCAAAAGTATCAATTATTCAGTGCTCTGCTTTCTTCATAGTCCAACTCTCACAACCATACATGATGACTGGAAAATCCATAGCCTTCACTAAACAGACCTTTGTTGGCAAAGTAACATTTCTGCTTTATAATATGCTGTCTAGGTTGGTCATAACTTTCCTTCCAAGGAGCAAGCGTCTTTGAATTTCATGGCTGCAGTCACCATCTGCAGTGATTTTGGAGCCCAAAAAAATAAAGTCTCTCACTGTTTTCATTGTTTCCCCATCTATTTGCCATGAAGTCATGGGACCAGATGTCATGATCTTAGTTTTCTGAATGTTGAGTTTAAGCCAACTTTTTCATTCTCCTCTTTCAATTTCATCAAGAGGCTCTTTAGATCTTCTTCACTTTTTTCCCTAAGGGTGGTGTCATCTGCATATCTGAGGTTATTGATATTTCTCCTGGCAATCTTGATTCCAGCTTGTGCTTCTTCCAGCCCAGCATTTCTCATGATGTACTATGCCTATAAGTTAAATAAGCAGGGTGACAATATACAGCCTTGACATACTCCTTTTCCTATTTGGAACCAGTCTGTTGTTCCATGTCCAGTTCTAACTGTTGCTTCCTGACCTGTATACAGTTTTCTCAGGAGGCAGGTCAGGTGGTCTGGTATTCCCATCTCTTTCAGAATTTTCCACAGTTTGTTGTGATCCACACAAAGGCTTTGGCATAGTCAATAAAGCAGTAGCAGATTTTTTTTCTGGAACTCTCTTGCTTTTTCGATGATCCAGCGGATGTCGGCAATTTGATCTCTGGTTCCACTGCCTTTTCTAAACCCAGCTTGAACATCTGGAAGTTCACAGTTCACAGTTGAAGCCTGGCTTGGAGCATTTGGAGCATTACTTTACTAGCATGTGCTTCTGCTGCTGCTGCTAAGTTGTTTCAGTCATATCTGACTCTGTGCAACCCCATAGATGGCAGCCCACTAGGCTCCTTTTCCCTGGGATTCTCCAGGCAAGAATACTTGCCATTTCCTTCTCAAATGCATGTGAGATACAGTAGTTTGAGCATTCTTTGGCATTGTCTTTCTTTGGGATTGGAATGAAAAGTGACCTTTTCCAGTCCTGTGGCCACTGCTGAGTTTTCCAAATTTGCTGGCATATTGAATGCAGCACTTTCACAATATCATCTTTTAGAATTTGAAATAGCTCAACTGGAATTTCATCACCTCCACTAGCTTTGTTCATAGTGATGCTTCCTAAGGCCCACTTGCCTTCACATTCCAGAATGTCTGGCTCTAGGTGAGTGATCACATCATCATGATTATCTGGATCATGAAGATCATTTTTGTACAGTTCTTCTGTGTTTTCTGGCCACCTCTTCTTAATATCTTCTGCTTCTGTCAGGTCCATACCATTTCTGTCCTTTATTGTGCCCATCTTTAGATGAAATATTCCCTTGGTATCTCTAATTTTCTTGAAGAGATCTCTTGTCCTTCCCATTCTATTGTTTTCCTCTGTTTCTTTGCATTGATCACTGAGGAAGGCTTTCTTATCTCTTCTTGCTATTGTTTGGAACTCTGCATTCATATCGGTATATCTTTCCTTTTCTCCTTTGCCTTTTGCTTCTCTTCTTTTCACAAATTTGTGAGGCCTCCTCAGACAACCATTTTGCCTTTTTGCATTTCTTTTTCTTGGGGATGGTCTTGATCACTGCTTCCTGTACAATATCACAAACTTCCATCCATAGTTCTTCAGGCATTCTATCAGATCTAACCCCTTGAATCTATTTCTCACTTCCACTGTATAATAGTTAGGGATTTGATTTGGCTCATACTTGAACAATCTAGTGGTTTTCCCTGCTTTCTTCAATTTAAGTCTGAATTTGTCAATAAGGAGTTCATAACCTGAGCCACAGTCAGCTCGTCTTGGTTTTGCTGACTGTATAGAGCTTCTCCATCTTTGGCTGCAAAGAATATAATCAATATGATTTCGGTATTGACCATCTGGTGATGTCCATGTGTAGAGGCTTCTGTTGTGTTGTTGGAAGAGGGTGTTTGCTATGACCAGTGTGTTCTCTTGGCAAAACCCTATTAGCCTTTGCCCTGCTTCATCCTGTACTTGAAGGCCAAATATCTGTTACTCCGGGTATTTCTTGTCTTCCTACTTTTGCATTCCAGTCCCCTATAATGAAAAGGACATCTTTTCGACGTGAAGCTATACTCAGCAGTATGATAAGCCCCCTGGATTGCAACCAATATTTTCCATCTTTCTGAGTTCTCTAGTAACTGAGCTCCTGTCTCTCATGCCTCTGGGGCCATAGAAAAGGCTCAGGTTGAAAGTTTTCAAACTCCCTGAAATATCAGGACCAAGATGCTACCACTTTGAAGAATTCTCTGAAATGCAAACCCTCTAATGCCATAATGGAGTCCAGGTAACTGCTCCACATACCAGAAATCACAATAAATACAGCTGATGGACCATTCTTGTCAATCTCTTTTAGGTTCTGAATATCTTGGATTCAATATTAGAGGTTCCCTTTGTTCCCTTGTAAAGAGCCACTCCCTGACAAGCAGAGAGAAAAATTCGGTGGCATGTTTTTATAGAACATATCACCACAGCCTTATTATGAAGCTTGAAGCATTAGGGTTTTGAATATATATTTTAAATAAACAGAAAAGTAATGATGGGCTCCCAACAATTGTAAAATTAGAGGCTCCAACATTATTCCAACAGATGGCATCCTGCTTTGTGCTATCATGTTTGAGTTAGCAGCAGTCTTCATTATACAAAGATATTCTTCAATTGTGTGATCTTCATAATAGGGATTAAGGAAAGGATATAAATGCAGTAATTTAGCAGATCTTATCGTTGGAAAGTGCTCATTTACTTCTAACTTGCACCATGGCTCTGTTGCTTAAAAAATGTTTGCCTGCTGTTTTTTAGCAGCAGGGAGAACAAAACACATTGTTGTTAAGGTTGTTGATTCTAACTAGCTTTCATTAGGTATAAAAACCCATAAAGAATCAATAAATACTTGGTGTTTTTCTAAAGAGCATTCAAGGGTGGGGACAGTTAATGTGTTCATTGTATCCAGACAGTCTTTGCCCAAGAGAAATAATGAGGGAAAAGATGAATAGAAAATGGAAAATACTCTCCATTAATAATGCTTTCCAAGCAATAAAGCATTTTAAGTCAATAACTTGCTTACTACTTAAAGGCCAGCACAATATTTTAAAAATTCCCTTATATAACTGGCCATCTATGTTTAATGGGATTTTCTGCACAAATATTACATAGTCCCTAATGGAGCTATTAGCTGTTCATGGCAACTGTCCATCTTGATTCTATTCCTATAAGCTAGCCATACCCATCCCAGACCACAAGGCTAGTAGCCAATTGAAAAACTGCTGCGGCTTCTTCAGCTCTATCTCAACACTGCCTATTGACCCTGCAAGGCCTACTACAATGCTACGAAATGCCAGGTGCTCAATAAATGTTTTGTGTATAGAAATGAATCCTCTCCAGTAACTCTAGTTTATCTTCTCAAAATTACTTATTGGTAGTAAAGCTGGATTCATAGGAACACTATCTGTGGACTGAGACAATAAACTCACTGCTTATTTTTCTAATCATTTTTAAGATGACAGGTCCTTTCGAGGAATTGATGGAGGTAACAACCTCTTCCCCCAGAAAGATTCACATGGACACATACACATTTGATTTTACACACAATTTGGGGTGATTCCTTAAACCTAAAGCATCATGGATTCCAGGTTAAGAATGCCTGACCCCTCAAAGCAATAAAGTAGTCATGGACCCCTAGTGGTCCTGTGGTTAAGATTCCATGCTTCCAGTGTAGGGGACACAAGTTCCATCCTTGGTCAGGGAATTAAGATACCACATGCCACCAGGCATAGCCAAATAAATTAATTAATTAAAGAGTTTATCCCCAAGCTCTCTTAAACAAAACAAAAGGTCATGGAAATGCCAGCAATATACAAGACATTAACTTTATTGATAAGTACTAGAATGTGTGCTTGTGCTGAGGCTAAGTCACTTCAATCATCTCTGACTCTGTGCAGCTCTCTGGACTGTAGCCCACCAGGCTTCTCTGTCCATGGGATTCTCCAGGCAAGAATACTGGAGTGGGTTGCCATGCCCTCCTCCTCCTGGGGATCTTCCCCACCCAGGGATCGAACCTGTGTCTCTTATGTCCCCTGCCCTGGCAGGCAAGTTCTTTACCGCTAGCACCACCTGGGAAGCGCTCACACTAGTTAGATATGAACAAATGACCAAAATCTCTATGGTGATATATAATGCAATTTTAAGAACATCCACTGTATAAATATTACAGGACATTCAAATTGTGGAGGCAGATTGTTTGCTTCTCAAAATCATTTTTTCAATCTACCTAAGACAGCAAGCCTCCTGAAGCCAGGGGGTCCATGTCTTTAGTTACAGTTCCTGCCATTCAGTTGGCCTTTGGTAAGAGTTTGTCGTGTGTCTTGAATAAATACATGGCTACCTTGCAGTTTCTGTAAATAGCTATGCTTCATTTGTGTTTGCATTTAGGTCATTAAAAGCTTGCATAGATATGCAAAAAGAAGCCTCTGTCAACTGAAGATTATTCAGAAGAGAAGATAAAGCGTATCTCAAATTATAATGTGAGTCAATGGGAAAAGTGATTTACTTTACGAAAATGAAATTTACACAAAACTAGTGCATAAATCAAGATCTACTCTCTCTCATGAATAATTTGAGTCACCTAGTATAATTTATAGCCTTTGTTATAAAACCAATTTAAAACCCTATTCCAACTGTAGTGTATCTTCTGTGAAAACTAGCACTAATCCTGATGCAGGAAACTTGCCTGAATTGAAAAAAAAAATTCTGGAGTAAAGAATGTGAGCTCTTCAAACACCAGGCATTTTTTGCTTTGTCTTGCCTTTTTTTTTTTTTTTTTTTTTTGCTGAGACAAATTTTGGAATTTGTTAGACCACTGTTACAAAGAATTCTCTTTATGTGAAGGTAATAGAGAGCTAATGGCACAAACTAAGGAAACAAATAGCATATTGAGGGGGATTACTTCACTCTTCTTCTGGAAATAGTAGAAAATTCCAATCTCCTGATTAGGGGGAAATATTCATGAGAAAGGATTGTTTTCTCACTCCGAGCAGGAATACCTTATTATGGCACAATCTCCTTTACCATTAAGCCTCTCAGCTGTGATGTGCCAAACTGATTATCCAGGAATTTAGCTTCCTCCATGCATTAATTAGCCTCCTAAGGCTGCTGTAACAAAACACCACAGACTGCGTGGCTTAAACAACAGAAATATATTTCCTTACAGTGCTGGGGACTGAAGTCCAAGATCAAGCTGTCAGCAAATTTGGCTTTACCTGAGGCCTCTTTGGTTCACAGATGGCCTCCTTCTTACAGCCTCTTCACATATGTATCCCTCTGTACACACACCCCCAGTGTCTCTTCCTCTTCTTATAAGGTCACTGATCCTACTGGATTAGGGCCCCAACCTAACGGCCCCATTCTATTGAAAACTCAATCACCTTTTTAAAGACTGCATCTCCAGGAATGAACTAATGCCATCTGCAGCAACATGGATGGACCTGGAGATTATCAGACTAAGTGAAGTAGTAAGTCAAACAGAGAATGACAAATATCACATGATATCACATATATGTGGAATCTAAAACAAAAAAGAAAAAAATGTGTACAAATGAACTTACCCACAATACAGAAACAGACTCACACACTTAAGAGATGAACTTTTGGTTACCAGGGGGAAAGGGTGGGCAGGGGAGGGACTGGGAGCTTGGGATTGAACACAGTGAAAAAAAGGGAAAAAATAGACTATTTCCAAATAGAGTTACATTCTGAGGAAATGGGGGTTGAGACTTCAACATAGTGATTTCCGGGGAGGGCTCCAGAACCCAGCGATCTGACGGCTTGCCTCCTCATAGCCCTGTGTTCACTGACCACTCTAGATACATTTATTCTCATAGGATCAGGCTTCGAATCCCAAGACTTCTTTCTGACCCGAGGGCCCAAGTGTCTCATGCTATTACATGACCACCTCTCCTTACTTTTCTACTGCTGCCATAGTAATGAGGGACCAGGAAAGGGGTTCTTTGCAGAATCCTCAAGTGACTTCTTTCTTCTTGATTGTGTGTCTATGTGTGTGTACTCTTCTTGATATACAAAACAGACCTCCAGTCCTTTGTTTGAATTTAAGCATCAGTAAATCAATGACAATAATTCCACTTACATCTGTGTAGAGTTTACATTAAGAGAACCGTTGCAGAAGAAAGTCCAACAAAAGAGATCGAAAAGGGACAGCTAGAAGAAGGCAGAGGAACTGTGAGAGAATGATGTTAATGGAAGAAAGGAGACTCCAGTGTTGATGGAGGCTTTTAGGGATATTGACCAATAAAAGGTAAGAGAATGTGGAAATTAAGAAATCACTGATAATCTTACGAATAGTTACATGGCTTGATCTTTGGAAGCCAAACAATTGGTTGAGAATTTAATAAGAAGCAATGAACCAGAATAGTGAATATGGGACAAAGCAAGTAGCTTAGAGGTGGCTGCGGGAATGTGGAGGTCCGAGAAACAAGTTTGTAAGGATGGGTGAATATAGTCACGGACTAGGACGAGAAGGTAGAAAGAAATTGAGAATTAGACTGAAAGCAAATATAAGAAATTGCAGCAAGGCTTGGGGAGAAGAAATAGCATCCCAGGGATAAAGCACAGACAAGGAAGTATCAAGAAGTTGCTGGAAGATTTAGTATAAAAGAAAGCACACATTGTCCCTTAACAGGGCACATCAGGAGAGGATGATTGTCAACACGGCTAAAATGAGAGGCAGCTACACCTCCCATGGGGCTAGTAAAACCAGACAACTTCAGTGGTTCCCATCTGATGCCCATTTGAGATACGTGACATGCTTCAGACGGTGGCTGGGAAAAGGAGGCCTTTGGGGAGCTGGGCTCATGTTCAAAAAATCATTTTGCTGAAAAATCAATTCAATGAAGAGTCAAGCTACCAAATTCATTTAAGTTATGTTTCTCTTAACTGGAAGTTTACAGCAATTAGTACTGAGTGACGTTTAACAGAACTAGGGGAAGATTTGAAGATTTGGCGGAAGTTTGGGTTGACTGATTTTCATTTGTTCTTCATACCACCCTTTTAAGGAATATCTCATGTGTCAAAAGCAAAGTATCATGGGATGCTTTAATTAGGAACACAGGTAATATTCAAAAATGCATATGTAAATACCAGGAATCAAAATTTAAGGGTTTCCTATGGAGAATTTTACTATGCCTACTCTTTTGCCCTATTTAAGACCCTTTGACAAATATATCAAATAGAATAGCCTACTTACCTTGTTTTTATAGCAATTAGTAGCCAAGGAAATGGCAAACCACTCCAGTATTCTTGCCTAGGAAATCCCATGGACAGAGGAGCTTGGCAGGCTACAATCCATGGGTTTGCAAAAGTCAGACACTGCTGAGCAACTAAACAAGTCAAAATTTAGCATGTGGTATGAAAGAAAGTGGAAGTGAAGTCGCCCAGTCGTGTCCAACTCTTTGCGACCCCATGGACTGTAGCCTACTAGGCTCCTCTCTCCAGGCAAGAATACTGGAATGGGTTGCCATTTCCTTCTCCAGGGGAGCTTCCCAACCCAGGGATCAACCTGGGTCTCCTGCATTGCAGGCAGCCGCTTTAACCTCTGAGCCACCAGGGAAGCCCCTAGTATGTGGTATAGCTGTACTTAACTGCTTCAGAGTTACCTTCCCCCTGCCTTGCCCCAAAGTACATCCCCAAGATGAAAAGGGTCAAAGAACCTGTCTGCAACTGAGTAAAACTCAACACGGGGAACTGGCTCAGTTCTGCCTCTAACACCTCTGCCATCGTCTTCAAAAGCTAGAATTTGTTTATACATATGTCTGTCCATCACTAAGTGCATAGCTGTGTTACTTGGGCTTTTATTGATGGTTGGAAGAGGCAAGTTCAAGATCTGCTGTAAGGGTATCAGGAACCTATGGAAGTGTCAGCTCCATGGTCACTGGGGGACCTGTGATTCCAAGGTCAGGATGTGTAATCAGTTCCTTAGAAAACTGGCTCACTGGAAACAGAAAAGCCCTGTGCAAGAGGGATCACCTGGAACATTTTTAACTAACACATTAGCTGATTTCTCCATCACAATTTTGAATTTACATTTAATGTAGTTCAAATCTGAAGTCCTAATCACACGGTCCTTTATAATAATCCTATCTAAACAGCCCTTGTTTTCATTCCCATCCTTGAATGTTTCCAAATTCCATTTTCTGCAACTGTCAACAAGTCTATGCCTTTGGAATGCTTTACAGAGTAGCTAAACATTTATTTCCTAAAAGGCTGATACAGAATACACAAGTGCCAAGATAAATTTTAGTGGGGCCAGAAGCATACTTCTCTTTAATGAGAGAATAACAAATTGGATTATATAAGCATCTTTCTAGAGCCCTTTGGGGATGGAAGAGGGTATCCTCTGACCCATCCATATTAATCTACAGTGCATGGCCCAGAGTCAGATTGCTGGGCCACATTCATGAAGTCAGCCTCATAGTATGTAGTTAGGACAGCTCTCCACAGTGGTTAAAAACTGGAGTCCCAAGTTCTGATCAATAATATGTTCAGATCACCTATTACTTAATATTTGAAAGTTATTTAATCTCTTTCTGCCTTTCTCTTTTATGAAATTAGGCAGGAGTTGGATGAACTTGTGTATGTGTAGTATATATACATACGCTTGGCACATAACATACACTCAGTAAATGTTAGCATTTTGTACACAGTGGAAAGACGGCTCAGATAGTAAAGAATCTGCCTGCAGTGCAGGAGACCGAGGTTCGATCCCTGGGTCAGGAAGATTCCCTTGATGAGGGAATGGCTACCTACTCCAGTATTCCTGCCTAGAGAATTCCACAGACTGAGGAGCCAAAGAAAGGCAATGCCAAAGAATGCTCAAACTACTGCATAATTGCACTCATCTCACACACTAGTAAAGTAATGTTCAAAATTCTACAAGCCAGGCTTCAGCAGTATGTGAACTGTGAACTTCCAGATGTTCAAGCTGGTTTTAGAAAAGGCAGAGGAATCAGAGATCAAATTGCCAACATTTGCTGGATGATCAAAAAAGCAAGAGAGTTCCAGAAAAACATCTATTTCTGTTTTAATGACTATGCCAAAGCCTTTGACTGTGTGGATCACAGTAAACTGTGGAAGATTTTGAAAGAGAAGGGAATATCAGAACACCTGACCTGCCTCTTGAGAAACCTGTATGCAGGTCAGGAAGCAACAGTTAAAACTGGACATGGAACAACAGACTGGTTCCAAATAGGTAAAGGAGTACGTCAAGGCTGTATATTGTCACCCTGCTTAGTTAACCTATATGCAGAGTACATCATGAGAAACACTGGGCTACAGGAAGCACAAGCTAGAAAAAAGACTGCCAGGAGAAATATCAATAACCTCAGATATGCAGATGATACCCTTATGGCAGAAAGTGAAGAGGAACTAAAAAGCCTCTTGATGAAAGTGAAAGAGGAGAGTGAAAAAGTTGGCTTAAAGCTCAACATTCAGAAAACTCAGATCATGGCATCTGGTCCCATCATTTCATAGGAAATAGATGGGGAAACAGTGGAAACAGTGTCAGACTTTATTTTTTTGGACTCCAAAATCATTGCAGATGGTGACTGCAGCCATGAAATTAAAAGATGCTTACTACTTGGAAGGAAAGTTATGACCAACCTAGATAGCATATTCAAAAGCAGAGACATTACTTTGCCGACTAAGGTCCATCTAGTCAAGGCTATGGTTTTTCCAGTGGTCATGTATGGATGTGAGAGTTGGACTGTGAAGAAAGCTGAGTGCCGAAGAATTGATGCTTTTGAACTGTGGTGTTGGAGAAGACTCTGGAGAGTCCCTTGGACTGCAAGGAGATCCAACCAATCCATTCTAAAGGAGATCAGTCCTGGGTGTTCTTTGGAAGGAATGATGCTGAAGCTGAAACTCCAGTACTTTGGCCACTTCATGCAAAGAGTTGATTCATTGGAAAAGACTCTGATGCTGGGAGGAATTGGGGGCAGGAGGAGAAGGGGACGACAGAGGATGAGATGGCTGGATGGCATCCTTGACTCAATGGACATGAGTCTGAGTGAACTCCGGGAGTTGGTGATGGACTGGGAGGCCTGGCGTGCTGCAATTCATGGGGTTGCAAAGAGTCGGACACGACTGAGCAACTGAACTGAACTGAGGGGCCTAGCACGCTACAGTCCATGCGGCTGCAAAGAGTTAAACGTGACTGACACTTTCACTTTTTCACTTTCACATAATGGAAAAGCCTATAGATTGCAACTTAGAATCATACACATTACTTTGTAAATTCTTCCCTTCTTATTTTTTGCAAGCCTAAAAAGTTGAACTTAAATTAAAAGCTATTGTTTCTCTGCTGAAGAATTCATTCAAGAAGTACTTATTGGGGGGACAGGGCTTGGGGGAGGAATGAATTGGGAGTTTTGGATTAACAAATATAAACCATTGATATTATATATAGAAGGGATAAACAACAAGGTCCCACTGTATAGCACAGGGAACTATATTTAACATCCTGGGATAAACCATAATGGAACTGAATATGAAAAAGAATATATGTATAACTGAGTCACTATGGTATACAGCAGAGATTAGTGCAACACTGTAAATCTACTATCTTTCAATTAAAAAATAAAATACTTACTGAGTAAATACCTCATATCATGTCTTGTGCTGAATGTATAATTTAAAAAATAGTGAAAAATAAAACCAGAATGGTCTCTATCCTCAAGGAATTTACAGTCTAATAGGGAGCATCTGGAACTATAAATAAAGCCCAATCAGAATGTATGTTATGATGACAGAAAGGAGAATAACAGATGTAAAATTCAAGGCATCCGTCAGTTTAAACCTGCACTTGTGGCAACCAGAATCGCTACTAGGCAAGAAGAGAGGCATTTTCTTCTCTGCACTAAAGGATATTCTCAAAGAAAGTTAATCACGTCCAGAGTTAGTCTCTTTGAATACAATTTGATCTGTACATGTTGAGAGAGAGCTATAGCAGGATTCACCTATCTCACTGCAGTCAACTATTAAGCAGTGAAATTTTGCCTGAACGCATGTAAGAATTAAAGATTTTAAAATTTAAAAAAAAGAAAAAAAGAAAAATCCAAATACAGTAAGTTCCCTGTATATGAACCTTCAATTTCTGAGCTTTCAAAAGTTGCAAACATGCGTCCCATCCCCTGTATGCCAGCTGTTGTACTGTTCTACTGTACTTTTCAGGGATTCCCAGGTGGTGCTGGTAAAGAACCTGCCTGCCAATGTAGGAGACATAAGAGATACCAGTTCAATGCCTGGGCCGGGAAGATCCTCTGTGGTAGGGCACGGCAACCCACTCCAGTATTCTTGCCTGGAGAATCCCATGGACAGTGGAGCCTGGTGGGCTAACATCCATTGGATCACACACAGAGAGTCAGGCATGACTGAAGCAAATGAGCACGCATATACCATACAACTGTACGCAAATACATACAAGCAAACCGGTCCTGGTTGATAGTTAGGACAGTCCTAAGCTAACAAGACAGTTGGCCAGCCTAATAGCAGGGACATCTCACAAAGGCAGACCTCTCCTCTACACTCCAGAGGATCTTAAGTGTGAGGGCCCTGGTAATGGGGTGTGGTGGTTAAATATGGGGGGCTTTGGGGGTCAGAGGATACGTGTTGAAATCCAGCTTCCACTTACTAGCTGTGTAACCCCAGACATATTACTCTTCCTCTCTGAGTCTCAATTTCCTCACCTGCAAAATAACAATGCACTTCACAGTTCATCATAAGGATTAAATGAAGTAATGGATATAAACAAAGTTTTCAACACACCACCTGGCACGCTTGCAGCACACAGTACATGTTATTACCTTTTCTACTTCAGTAAGCACTCAACAAATATTTACTGAATGAACAAATACTTGCAGATATTTTCGACAGGTATGTCATGCTTCTCACAGTTACAAATGGTGTTACCAGAAGTTAGGGGGTATGGAATCGTGAAAATGATCCCCCCCACTGCCCAGCATTCCCATCCCAGACCACCTGTCCGCTCTGCTGACACCTCCCTGAACTCTTCAGGATCCAGTCCTGTTCCATTAGAGTCTCCATATCCCACCAACCACATCTTGAGCAGAATCCCTGTATCAACAATGGACAGGCACGTTCTCTTCATCCCTCCCTCACCCTCAGCTCACCCCCTCAGGAGGACGGGGCTACCTGTAATCATCGGTAGTGATTTAGTCACTAACTCATGTCCAACTCTTGCAAACCCATGGACTGTAGCCCACCAGGCTCCTCTGTCCATGGAATTCTCAGGCAATGATACCGGAGTGGGTAGCCATTCCCTTCTCCAAAGAAGGAAGACCTGACCCAGGGATCAAACCTCAGACTCGGGCACTGCAAGCAGATTCTTTACTGACTGAGCTATCAGGGAAGCCCACCTATAATCATTGCTACACGGGAAATACTTCATTGTATCAGCCAGGATATAAGGAGTGAGCAGAAAAGGAAGAAGACAAGAATGGAACACATTGGGCTTTTTCACAAGTGCAGAAAACAGATAGCAGGAGCCCAGTGAAATCCAATCTGGTTGGGAGAGAGAGGCTGGGTTTCACTGGGCAAGAAGCTGGCTTTGAACCAGACCAAAAATGACCAAAATGGCAATGGGCTCACTGTATAAGTGAAGTAGCTGACACATATTATTAACATATAAAGAGTAAGTCTAATGAGGAGACATTTCAGTTTTCAGGGTAAAAGATTTCTGGGCTCCCAGAAGAAGACATAGAAGAGATGGAAAATAATACTCAGTAAAAGCACAGAAAATTTATTAATACTATCCATGATTTTCAGAGAGTTGGAAACTTGTTCTTGAAGCATTTAAAAGCTGAATTCAGCAACCCCACCAAGCTGGAATCAAGATTGCTGGGAGAACTATCAACAACCTCAGATATGCAGATGACACCACCCTAATGGCAGAAAGCAAAGAGGAACTAAGAGTCTCTTGATGAGAGTCAAAGAGAGTGAAAAAAACTAGCTTAGAACTCAACATTCAAAAAACTAAGATCATGGGTTACAGACCCATAACTTCATGGCAAATAGATGGGGAAAAAGTGGAAACAGTGACAGATTTTATTTTCTTGGGCTCCAAAATCACTGTGGATGGTGACTGCAGCCACTAAATTAAAAGACATTTTCTCCCTGGAAGAAAAGTTATGACAAACCTAGACAGCATATTAAAAAGCAGAGACTTCACTTTGCCAACAAAGGTCCATATAGTCAAAACTATGGCTTTTCCAGTAGTCATACTGAATGTGAGAGTTGGAACATAAAGAAGTCTGAGCATCAAAGAACTGATGCTTCTGAATTGTGGTTCTGGAGAAGACTCTTGACAATCCCCTGGACAGCAAGGAGATCAAACCAGTCAATCCTAAAGGAAATCAACCCTAAATATTCATTGGAAGGACTGGTGCTGAAGTTAAAGCTCTAATCCTTTGGCCAACTGATAGGAAAAGCCAACTCATTGGCAAAGACCCTGATGCTGGGAAAGATTGAGGGGAGAAGGGACAACAGAACGTGAGACGGTTGGATGGCATCACTGACTCAATGGACATGAGTTTGAACAAATCTCAGAGATAGTGAAGGACAGGGAAGCCTGGTATGCTGCAGTCCATGGGATCACAAAGAGTTGGACAAAACTGAGTAACTGGACAACCACCACCACTCTTTGGAAACTCCCTCTCTCTCTCTCTCTCTCTCTCTCTCTCTCTCTCTCTCTCTCTCTCTCACACACACACACACACACACACACACACACACACACACACAGGCACTGTGATCCATGCTATTCATGGAAATGTGTCACACATCAGGAGTGACACCAGTGGGCAAGTAAGACTGGGAATCCATGGCTGGTGAACAAAGCACTGGGCTAGGAGACCAGAAATCTTCATTTCAATCCAACCCATTTGAGACTGTGGCAAATCATTCACTCCTCTGTTCTTCAGCTGCTCTGGCTGCAAAAGGATCACAGCCATTTCTGTTCATTTCTGCCGAAGAGGACACTCATCAAGTGGAATCAGATCACATGCACTGAGTCCCTCTTCAGAAGAGAATATATGCACACCTTCCATTATTAATAATAAAAAAATGGACTCAAAACTTCTGCCAAGAAACCTTTGTCACAACGCCAGGAGAGCATAATTCCTCTGTAATGATACCAGTCCTTTGTACTACCCAGGTTTCAGAAATATGAACAGGAAGTTCATATTTTTCAACAACAGGAAGTCACTAGTATATAATCATTTCCCACTAAATATTTTCAAGAGCCTTGTTCAAGCTGGCTTTGACTTTATTTAAATAACAAGTTGAGGCTTTAAAATAGATATTAATTAAAGAAATCCCTTTCAAAAGTAGATATTATATAAGCTTATTCTTCCTTTATAAAGCATTTAGTTCCTATTGAGAGAAACAAGTGGTTTCTGATTATAAAGCATACTAAAAAATACAAATATCACAAGATAGTGTGTGTTGAACAAATAACACTCAATCATGTGAGTCAGCTGACTACTGTAGATACGAGTACATTTTTTAGCAATGCTGGCTATTATCAGTGGTACCACTAACGAACAGAATGAAAAATTTCTTTCCAAGCCAACAATTGAAGTGTTGCACATAATACTCCCCATTCATTCTCCATATAATTAGTCACTAGCTTTGATAAGAGGGTTTGGTTTCCTGTATCTTTTCCGGTTTCTTGGGTACTGAACAGTGTTCTGTGAGGGACAAGAACAGTGTCTGCTTTCGATCCTGCTTGTGATTTGAAACTTTGCTCACATGAAAGTCACACCTGGAATAAAAGGTGGGGCCACACTCTGAGTCTTTTATGAGCATATCAGCTCAGTTACCACAAGTAAACATTGTCATCAGTAAAAAGTACACACAGTTTTTGGGATCACCATGCCTCATTGCATTCTTTTCGAAGAGAGCCAACAGTATGGGGTTAATATTTTGACCTTACTGAACAAAAGTCCAAGTGACCGCCTGCTGTGCTACTTAGACCTACTACTTATGCACAAGTCCAAGCAAACTCTAGTAGATGGTGAAGCACACGGAAACCTGGAGTGCTGCAGTCCATGGGGTTGCGAAGAGACAGACACAACTGAGCAACAGAACAGCAACAACTTATCCACAGTCCAGGCTCCTCTCTTGAGTGTTAGAGACCACACAGAATCATCCATCAATCAGTAATTATTGACCAAGTGCCCTTTCCACAAGCTGAGCCCCTATTCTGTCCACCTCTTTGGACTTGGATACGGCTCATCTCTAAGACAAGAACTGCATACACCATCATTCGTTGGTCTAGGAGTCATAAGAAGGCATCCAAGATGTACTGGAATATGATGAATTTGGTCAGTTATACAGAGTGGTCTTGATGACAGAATTTTAAAAATGGGAACAAAGCAAGTTTATCTGCTTTGGACTGTTTGGTAGAGCCTAATAGTGAAATGAGTGCTCCTCCACTGTGTCCTTATGACTGTTTTTGTTCTGTTATGCATATACTATCATAACCACCTAGTTACTTTTTCCCCCATAGACTAGAAGCACCTTAAAGATAGACTGTTTCCTATGCATCTTTGTACCCCAAAAGACTTCCCCAGTAGCTCAGACAGAAAAGAATCTGCCTGCAATGCAGGAGACCTAGGTTTGATCACTGGGTTGGGAAGATCCCCTAGAGAAGGGAATGATTACCCACTCCAGTATTCTTGCCTGGAGAATTTCATGGACAGAGGAGCCTGGGCTACAGTCCACAGAGTTGCAGAGAGTCAGACACAACTGACAAGGGTCTGTATAGTCAAAGCTATGGTTTTTCCAGTACTCATGTACAGATGTGAGAGTCCAACTGTAAAGAAGGCTGAGCACCAAAGAATTGGTGCTTTCGAATTGTGGTGCTGGAGAAAACTCTTGACAGTTCCTTGGACAGCAAGGAGACCAAACCTAAAGGAAATCCTAAAGGAAATCAACCCTGAATATTCAATGGAAGGACTGATGCTGAAGCTGAAGCTCCAATCCTTTGGCCACCTTTTGCGAAGAGCTGACTCACTGGAAAAGACCGTGATGCTGGGAAAGATTGAGGACAGAAGGAGAAGGGGATGACAGAGGATGAGATGGTTGGATGGCATCACCGACTCAGTGGACATGCATTTGAGCAAACTCCAGGAGACAGTGGAAAATACAGAAATTTGGCACACTGCAGTCCACGGTCACAGAGGGCTGGACACAATTTAGAGACTGAACAATGACAAGGAAGGCAAAGCCCGGCTGATCATACATAAGAATGGAGCAGTTATCTTCAGACAGATCCTGCAATACCAAATGCTGGGAGTTATTTTATCTATTCTCCTCTTCTAAAGATTTGTCCTAAGAGGGGAGAAGTAAATAGTAGGGTGAGGTAGGGAGGGGGGCTGTGTGGTTCCCCTTTGAGTCTCATCCTCAATTAAAAGAGAAATAGTTAATATTTTACTCTCTGTATATAACCCATCCATAAACTGCTATGTGAAACTTAATTCAGGCAAGTATATCTCCTACTCTCCAGAAGCGATTTCTTCCACTCTTCAGGTAAGAAGCTTTCCTTTTCTAAATCAAGAGTCAAATTCATCAAAGGACTCCCCCCTGCCTCCCATGGAATTCAAGGATGGCAAAACCATCTCCCATCCAACTACCACTGAGGCTCACTAGAAACCACCGCTTCCTTGAAGAATGTTGCCAACATAGGTAGCCATTCCCCAAATACTAGCAAGAGTTCAGGTCATGCTTCCTTGTGGATCATATTCATGCACCTGGAATACATTTTAAGGTAAAGGAACACTGATTATAATAAGACTGACTATGAGTTCTTTGTGTGACTTCTTAACAATACTTCTCTTCTAATGAATTGCCAGACCTCTGAGATACAATCAAAGTCCCCTACTGGCCAGGATGAAGGTCCCCAAGTGATGCAAAAAACAAGGGCTAGAGCCCAGGAGAAGAAACGCCATCTGTCCTGGCAGAGAAACACAAACAGGAAATCTTGGTCAGGAATGAGATAGCTTCTACAGAAACATCAGCATCAAAGAAAACGGTAAGAATATTATTAAATATAGAATAAATACTTAAAATGTAACATACTTGAAATCAACTCTGTCCTTTAAAAAAAATATTTTACTGCCTCCTATGGAAGTATATATCTAAAATTATAATAAGTCAGATTGCTTTAGGTTCCACTCAGAAATATTTTGTCAAAAGACTGCTTTACATCATATTTGAAAAACATAAGCAGCCTTTACCAAATATAGACACAAGGATCACAAACTGAAAATAGAAACCAGAAGACAGACTCAGTGGAAACCGAGGAAATACTGACATTGTATTACACTTGGCAGTGAAGAAATTGAAATCTACAGTGATTTACTACATTAACACATGAATACAGAATTAGGTGAAAAAAATATTCAAAATATCAGAAACCGTAAGACATTTTTTGGCAATAAGTAAGGAAGAAGATTTATTTAACTTGGAAAGGGTTGGCAGAAAGGGACTAAAATGAGAAACAATAATATCACATATTAACTTTGTTCTTAAACATCCACATTTAATGTATCAACTTTGGCTGTTGTTATATGCCTTGGCAATTCAATAAAGTTACTGAAATGGAAAATTGAAAATTTTTATTGTGATATTTCCAATTTCTCCACTAGTGGAATAGTTTAATAATAAGCCATTGCATATGCTTTCAGCATTCTCATTAAAATGACTGAGCAATCATTTTTCTTTCTATTCCAAGTTATCAGCAACTTTATTTACCAGTGCATATTAAGTAGAACACAAAGCTCAGCTAACCATTTGTGGCTGTACTTTCTGAACAGGCAAGGATTATCTACTGCAAAGACACAGAATTTCAAAGCTGGAAGGAATCTCAAGGGTGTTCATATTCCATACTTTGTGGTATCAGTGAGGAAACCGAGACTCCAAAGGGTGAAGGAACTTCTCCTATGACAACAGCCATTCAATGGCAGAGTAGATGTCACGCTTACAGAATGTTCTACTATAGCAGACTATCCTACAGTCCAAACATTATTTCAGTAGTAAGTGTTGAACATTAACCGACACATGCCTGTCTGGCAAAAATAAATAAAAAACTCAATGGCCAAAGAGGAGCATTAATTTACTGAAAATGTACCTCCTCCTTGTCACAAGGAATTCCAGGTTGCAAAAGAATCAGATTCCATTTATAATCACTTTGCGGTGGTTTACTTGCTCAGTCCTGTCCAACTCTTTGCGACCCCATGGACTGTTTGCCACCAGGCTCCTCTGTCCATGGGATTTCCTAGGCAAGAATATGGAGTGGGTTGCCATTTCCTTCTCCAGGGGATCTCCCCACCCAGGGATCAAACCCGGGTCTGCTATGAACTCAGCCAGATTCTTCACCGACTGAGCCACCGGGGAAGTCTATAGTCACTTTACTTTGGATGTTTAGCCTTTTGGCTTTTATAAATCTGGCCTCAGCTGTGACATGTTTCAGCGTTCTATCAAATGTCTGTTTGCATTCACCGCAGAGCCATGCAGAATAACAACAGTTCCCTGATTTGTAAGGTGATATCTCCATAAAACTGCATTAATTCCTTTGTTGGTCTTTGCAGAGTAAATCTACTTCTAATCTGGTACCTGCCATTAAGCAGCTCATATCACTAATTTATTTCCCTTTTAATCAGCAATTTGGCCATGTTTTCTTTGACTCAGGCTCTACATAAATGTTTGCATTAACTATTAACCCTCCTGAGGCCATGGGCTTGATTGGACAAGGAACGGAGCAGAGCTGAAAGGGCTGGGTCCAATAAGCCATGTGACCTTGAGAAAATAATTTATCCTCTCTGAATTGTTCTTCATGTGTAAAATGTAAGAAGTCAATTTCATGACCCCTAAGATCTAAAGCTCTGATTTCTAAACTGATTGTTCTGAAGCCACTCTTAAAAATAATTACTATGCTTAGACCCTAAACATCTACCCTATTTACCTCTATAGACCTGGTACATATTTCAGTCCTAGCACTAAGACAAGTAAATAAACTATGGTAAAATGTGATGTCTCCCTTACTACACCACGAACTCCATAAAAGGTTAATTCATTTTTATAGGCTCAGTGCCTGTCAGAGTCGACATTCCATAAATGTTTAATATATGAACAAAAGGATGGATGACTGCCACAGCATAAGACAAAGAAGAGTTTATGTGTATAAGTTCACATTATCTCTGCAAACCGCCCAGAGATCATTAACCTAAACCTCTTCTGAAAAGCTAGCACTTATATGTAATTTGCCTGTTCACAGCATAATGGACTTCACAGTACACCTCTTAGAGTCTGATCTCCTCCTGTTCAACCTTCCTTGACCATAAGCTTTTCGAGAGTAAGATCTATGCCTGATTCATCCCAACTTTGTGTACCAATTCATTACGCTTAGGAGGTCTTTCATCAATTTTAACTAATTAAACAAATAGAAAACAGTAGTTTCAGAATAATAGTGGCCAAATAAAGGATACATTTGGTAACAAAGTTAAAAAAGAAATTCAGGAGAAAAAATTTGGAACAAATTATCTGTGATTATAAACATTCAACTTTTTGTCTTTCTGCCCTGGGATTTCTTTGGAAGGAATGATGCTAAAGCTGAAACTCCAGTACTTTGGCCACCTCATGCGAAGAGTTGACTCATTGGAAAAGACTCTGATGTGGGAGGGATTGGGGGCAGGAGGAGAAGGGGACGACAGAGGATGAGATGGCTGGATGGCATCACTGACTCGATGGACGTGAGTCTGAGTGAACTCCGGGAGTTGGTGATGGACAGGGAGGCCTGGCGTGCTGCGATTCATAGGGTCGCCAAGAGTCGGACACGACTGAGCAACTGAACTGAACTGATCCTTCTATTCATCTCAAATTTCCACCTTTGTAAAAATCACTCATTTCTAGGAACGGTATTTTCCTTCATAATTCCATCAGGGCATAATTTGTGGGATACAATGAGGTCTAATATAATCTAATAAGTTCTCACAGAGGGGAGGACGCATGAGGAATTTTTTACACTGTAGTTGCAATTCTAAGAAGTCAGAGTAGCGTTGTAGTTGAATGGTTTCTGTTTATATAAAATCTAGTGGTGTGGCCTGCCTTCCACGGTTTCCGTTTATTTGAAATCCAGTGGTGTAGCCTGCCGTCCATGGTTTCCGTTTATTTGAAGTCCAGTGGTGTAGCCTGCCTTCCATGGTTTCCGTTTATTTGAAATCCAGTGGCGTGGCCTGCCTTCCACGAAAACTGTCTCTATGCTGCTTCAATAGGGACTTTTTCAGTCAACAGTCCACTAGGCCAACTAATATGGAACCCCAGCGGAAGAGACTCCTGCTGGGATGTTCTGCTCGCCTCTGCCTTACCATGTGATTCCAGGGTATTCACTTTAGGGTGGTATGCTTTTTCTTATTTAAGGCTAGCTGGCCCTTCACCACTGCACGCGGGCTTCTCTCTAGCTGTGGCAATCGGGGGCTCCTCTCCAGGGGCAGCGCCCAAGCTCCTCACTGCAGTGAATTCTCTCCTTGCAGAGCGCGGGCTCTCGGGGCAGGGCTTCCAGTAGTCTCAGCGCATGGCCTCAACAGCTGTGGCATGCGGGCTCCAGAGTGCGTCATCAGTAGTTTGGTGCACTGGGCTTAGCTGCTCTCCAGCATGCGGAATCTTCCTGGACCAGCGACTGAACCTGTGTCTCCTGCATTGGCAGGAGGATTCTTAACCACTGGACCACCAGGGAAGTCCAAGATGATGTATTTTTGTTCTCAGGCATGTCCATTCCTCTTGTGGAGGAATGCTTTCCCTACATGCAGTTCTCTTTTTCAGGCAACATCAGTTTCCTCATTGCTTTTTCACAACTTCCACACATTCACGATTCCATATTGGCATAAACAATCCATATTAACACATACATAATGTTAATACTTTCTAACTCACTTTTTAAATAGTCATCACAATTCTAATTACACTATTAATTCATTCTAATTATACTCATTATTACAAATATGATTTGTTCATGGGGATCTTCATTATAAGCAGTACTATATCTTACTGTTATAAATGATACCAATAAACCATAATGGTTAGAAATAGTCTTAACATATTTACTATTTGTTTCATCAAGTCCCACATAATCAATGTGGACATATTTATGTCTATATAAACTTCAAAGGAACCAGAACTCCTTTATTCCTAAAAAAATTACTGTCATGCTAATAAAAATAATGCCTAAGATTTATTGAGCACTTGCCTCATACCAGTTATCGTGCCAACACTAAATGAGTTAACATGGATCGTCCTGTGAATGTTACCAAGCATCCTAGGAGGTTGAAGCTTTAATTAGCCCCATTTTACAAATTAAGAAACCAAGACTTAGCTCAAATAATGACTAAGATGTTTACAGCTAATGCATGATGGGGCTAGAACTGGAACCCAGACAATTTCACTATTTTGTTTGGGGAAGAGGATGAACTTGCACTTTTTGGAAGATATCATATTTTTGCATTTGCATAATTATTTCTCCAAACTCAAGTTTGCATATAATTTTAAATTGTCTTAAAACCAAAAGTATACAGTGAGTGCAAACTGAAATATTTGCAATAGGAATTATAGGCTATCAAAATATAATTAATCATTATAACTGAGAAATTAGCAAACTGAGTAAACAAAGCTGGAGCACAATATAGTATAATTATCAGCAGAGTTTTCAAACTGTGAATTTGCTGATGTTAATTAATTAATTTTACACTTAAGAAGCTTATTAAACTATGTACCTTAACAGTTTTATTTTTAGTGTATAAAGTTTAATTTCTTTTCACAAAGATTTTCCAGATGCCAAAAGATAATAAAGGAAAAAGGATTAAAAGTAAATTTAACCACAAAGATTTTGATAGCGCCCACATTACATCCATTTATAGACTGATTTTTGCAAAAAAGAAAATTGTAAAATCTGATATTCATTGTTGCTTTTATTAGTTTCCATCAGCTGGTCCAATTACTATCACATTCATAAGAATTATGTGCATAAAACAGGTATGAATCCACATTCTATCTGAAAGTCTAAGAATCAACAAGTCTTTTAGAAAATATGCTTAATATATTATCTTAATTAAGACAGCATACAAGCCAGAAAGATTTCTTGGTGTATTATCTGAAGCAAAAACTACATGAAACTTAAGAGCCAAATGATCCTGCAGATGCTGTCAGTTTGATCTCTGGTTCCTCTGCCTTTCCTAAATCCTGCTTGAACATCTGAAAGTTCACAGTTCACATACTGTTGAAGCCAGGCTTGGAGAATTTTGAGCATTACTTTACTAAAGTGGGAGATAGGTGCAATTGTGTGGCAGTTTGAGCATTCTTTGGCATTGCCTTTCTTTGAGATTGGAATGAAAACTGAGTTTTCCAGTCCTGTGGCCACTGCTGAATTTTCCAAATTTGCTGGCATATTGAGTGCAGCACTTTCACAACATCATCTTTTAGGATTTGAAATAGGTGAACTGGAATTCCATCACCTCCACTAGCTTTGTTCATAGTGATGCTTCCTAAGGTCCACTTGACTTCACATTCCAGAATGTCTGGCTCTAGGTAAGTGATCATACCATCGTGATTATCTGAGTCGTGAGGATATTTTTTGTACAGTTCTTCTGTGTACTCGTGCCACCTCTTCTTAATATCTTCTGCTTCTGTTAGGTCCATACCATTTCTGTCCTTCATTGAGCCCATCTTTGCATGAAATATATCTCTAATTTTCTTGAAGAGATCTCTAGTCTTTTCCATTCTATTGTTTTCCTCTATTTCTTTGCACTGATCACTGAGGAAGGCTTTCTTATCTCTTCTTGCTATTCTTTGGAACTCTGCATTCAGATACGTAGGTCTTCCCTTTTCTCCTTTGCTTTTTGCTTCTCTTCTTTTCACTGCTATTTGTAAGGCCTCCTCAGACAGCTATTTTGCTTTTTTGCATTTCTTTTTCTTGCGGATGGTCTTGCTCCCTGTCTCCTATACAATGTCATGAACCTCTGTCTACAGTTCATCAGGCACTCTATCTATCAGATCTAGGCCCTTAAATCTATTTCTCACTTCTACTGTATAACCATTAGGGATTTGACTTAGGTCATACTTGAATGGTCTAGTGGTTTTCCCTACTTTTTTCAATTTAAGTCTGAATTTGGCAATAAGGTGTTCATGATCTGAGCCACAACCCGCTCCCCGTCTTGTTATTCCTGACTGTATAGAGCTTCTCCATCTTTGGCTGCAAAGAATCAATCTAATTTCAGTGTTGACCATTTGGTGATGTCCATGCGTAGAGTCTGCTCTTGTGTTGTTGGAAGAGAGTGTTTGCTATGACCAGTGTGTTCTCTTGGCAAAACTCTATTAGCCTTTGCCTTGCTTCATTCTGTACTCCAAGGCCAAATATGCCTGTTACTCCAGGTGTTTCTTGACTTCCTACTTTTGCATTCCAGTCCCCTATAATGAAAAGGACATCTTTTTGGGGTGTTAATGCTAGAAGGTCTTCATAGAACCGTTCAACTTCAGCTTTACTGGTCAGGGCATAGACTTGGATTACAGTGATATTGAATGGTTTGCCTTGGAAATGAAGAGAGTTCATTCTGTCATTTTTGAGATTGTATCCACGTACTGCATTTTGGACTCTTTTGTTGACTATGATGGCTACTCCATTTCTTCAAAGGGATTCTTGCCCACAGTAGTAGATATAATGGTCATCTGAGTAAATTCACCCATTCCAGTCCATTTCGATTCAATGATTCCTAAAATGTTGATCTTCACTCTTGCTATCTCCTGTTTGACCGTTTCCAATTTGCCTTGATTCATGGACTGAACATTCCAGGTTCCTATGCAATATTGCTTTTTACAGCATCAGACCCTGCTTCCATCACCAGTCACATCCACAACGGGGTATTGTTTTTGCCTTGGCTCTGTCTCTTTATTCTTTCTGGAGTTATTTCTCCACTGATCTCCAGCAGCATATTGGGCACCTACCAACCTGGGGAGTTCATCTGTCGGTGCCCTATCTTTTTGCCTTTTCATGCTATTCATGGGGTTCTCAAGGCAAGAATGTCGAAGTAGTTTGCTATTCCCTTCTATACACAGGGAAGCAAATAAGAACTTTGAGATTATATGAATTCACTCAAATAGCCTTTAGAACACAGCAATTCATTGTGATCCATTTCAACACCATATTTTTATTTAGACATTAAAACTTATTAAAGGTTTGTCATATTGAAGACCCTATGAGGCATATTCTATGGAACAGGCCACCTAAGAGTTTCTCTTTTGAAGTGTTTTGTTTATTCTGTCTGTTCTTAATTACGGAAATAATAAAACAGGTGCCATTTTAGAACACTTAGATTAAGAGAAGTTGTGTATTTCTTAGTACTGTTTTTATTACATACAAATCCAGGTGGAGCTATTAGAACCAAAAACTCAGGTTTTTTGCTTAGAATTCCTTATACTCAGACCTTCTGAGACCTGTAGCAGTACCACGTTTTGGTTTAGAAAACCAATCTAACTAAAATTTCCCTTCAATTGAAATAGATAATACTGAAGTATAAAGGTGATGTTATATGAGTGCATGTATCTCATGGGGATAGTGGAGGACATTGGGAAGCCTGGCATGCTGCAGTCCATGGGGTTGCAAACAGTCTTAATGACCTAGCAACTGAACAACGTTGCTTTTAAAAAGAAGCTGAGATGAAGCGGAGCTGAGGTGGCAAGGTGAGCAGTCATGAACTTAGGGTCTATAGAGGGTGGAGCTGGATTCCAATCCTGGTTTTGCCACGTACGAGATCCATGACCTTGAGTTTTTAAATTTCATCAAACCTCAGTTTTCCTCATTTGTAAAGCAGAATTATGCTATTTTCCTAACAGAGGTGCAAAGACTGGGTGATGTACGTAAAGCACTTAGCATAATGCTGCGAACAAGGCACATATTCAAGAAATGGCTGTGACCCTCATTATTAGAAAAGAGGTCAGGTGGGCAAAATTGACTGGAGTTCTAAGTAGTGTAGTCTAAGTAGCACCATACAGAAGTAGGCCACCTTCAGTACATATTGCATTAAATGGGCATTGTGCTGTGCAGTGGATCCTTGTTGCTAATCTATTTTATGTAAAGTAATTTATTTCTCTCAGGCTTCCCAGGTGGCTCAGTGGTAAAGAATCTGACTGCAAAGCAGGAGCCACAGGTTCGATCCCTGGGCTGGGAAGATTCTCTGGAGAGGGAAATGGCAACCCATTCCAGTTTTCTTGCCCGGAAAATTCTATGCACAGAGGAGCCTGGCAAACTACAGTCCCTGGGGTTGCAAAAGAATTGGCCATGACTGAGCAACTCAACAACTTATCTCTTTTAATAATATACTTCTCATCTGTCACTCCTTTCTCCCCTCCTTTGGTAGCCGTAAGTTTGTTTTCTGTCAAAATAAACAAACAAATGTGGGGAAAAAAGAGGTCATCTGGGGAGGAAAAGGTAATGTGTTGTTTTTCAGGGAAGTTGCAAAAACACAAAAACTGCAATGCCAAGAAATAGGCTTCCTTGGTGTATTATTGTGAAGCCACTAAGTCTGGGCTGAACTGAAGAACAAAGGGCAGGTATCTTTCCTCACCATAAGCCATGCAGTTAAGGCACATTCAATGAGTCCTTGACCTAAGGAAGAGTCACATGCTCTGAGGAAACTGTGGATAATTAACTAGTTAAATAATTCACTAAAATTAACCACTTGTCATGTTGTGAATCACTAGGTCATGGTTGAAGAGGCTGTGTAAAAACAATGATGCTTACAATTCAAATTTCTATGTACAAAGTACTTGCTTCAAATCAGCTCTAAGTTCCTATTAGAAGACCTAAATTAGGGTTGTGTGTGTGTGTGTGTGTGCTTTCACACAAAGAGTTGTGCTCGACTCTTTGCAACCCAATGGGCTGTATAGCCCACCAGGCGCCTCTGTCCATGGGACTCTCCAGGCAAGAATACTGGAGTGGTTCACCGTGCCCTCCTCCAGGAGATCTTCCTGACCCAGGGACTGAACCCGCATCTCTTATGTCTAACCTGCATTGGCAGGCAGGTTTTTTTACCACTAGTGCCACCTGGGAATCCACAAGTTACCCAGTACAGCCAAAAAACCTTTTTTTTAACTTAAAAGGGGGAAAAAAGAAAAATATTAACTAAAAGGATGAACCATATAAAATTGCCACATTCATAAGTTTTTTTTTTTAATGGTTAAAAGCAATAATTTCATAAGGCTCAAACTAAGTGGGGGTCTTCATATATGAGTTCAGGAAAGCAGTGCAAGTCTACCACTTATTTAAGCCTAAGATGATAGACAGCCTGCATCTAGTCCTTCTGGTTCAGTTCAGTCACTCAGTCCTCTCCAACGCTTTGCGACCCCATGAATCGCAGCACGCCAGGCCTCCCTGTCCATCACCAACTCCCAGAGTTCACTCAGACTCACGTCCATCGAGTCCGTGATGCCATTCAGCCATCTCATCCTCTATTGTCCCCTTCTCCTCCTGCCCCCAACCCCTCCCAGCATCAGAGTCTTTTCCAATGAGTCAACTCTTCACATGAGGGGGCCAAAGTACTGGAGTTTCAGCTTCAGCATCATTCCTTCCAAACAATCCTACGGCTGATCTCCTTTAGAATGGACTGGTTGGATCTCCTTGCAGTCCAAGGGACTCTCAAGAGTCTTCTCTAACTCCACAGTTCAAAAGCATCAGTTCTTCGGGGCTCAGCCTTCTTCACAGTCCAACTCTCACATCCATACATGACCACAGGAAAAACCATAGCCTTGACTAGAGGGACCTTAGTCGGCAAAGTAATGTCTCTGCTTTTGAATATATTATCTAAGTCAGTCATAACTTTTCTTCCAAGGAGTAAGCGTCTTTTAATTTCATGGCTGCAATCACCATCTGCAGTGATTTTGGAGCCCCAAAAAATAAAGTCTGACACTGTTTCCCAATCTATTTGCCATGAAGTGATTGGACCAGATGCCATGATCTTAGTTTTCTGAATGTTGAGCTTTAGGCCAACTTTTTCACTCTCCTCTTGCACTTTCATCAAGAGGCTTTTGAGTTCCTCTTCACTTTCTGCCATAAGGGTGGTGTCATCTGCATATCTGAGGTTACTGATATTTCTCCCGGCAATCTTGATTCCAGCTTGTGTTTCTTCCAGTCCAACGTTTCTCATGATGTACTCTGCATATAAATTAAATAAGCAGGGTGACAATATACAGCCTTGACGTACTCCTTTTCCTCTTTGGAACCAGTCTGTTGTTCCATGTCCAGTTCTAACTGTTGCTTCCTGACCTGCATACAGATTTCTCAAGAGGCAGGTCAGGTGGTCTGGTATTCCCATCTCTTGAAGAATTTTCCATAGATTATTGTGATCCACACAGTCAAAGGCTTTGGCATAGTCAATAAAGCAGAAATAGATGTTTTTCTGGAACTCTCTTGCTTTTTCCATGATCCAGCAGATGTTGGCAATTTGATCTCTGATTCCTCTGCCTTTTCTAAAACCAGCTTGAACATCAGGAAGTTCATGGTTCATGTATTGCTGAAGCCTGGCTTGGAGAATTTTGAGCATTACTTTACTAGCATGTGAGATGAGTGCAATTGTGCAGTAGTTTGAGCATTCTTTGGCATCGCCTTTCTTTGAGATTGGAATGAAAACTGACCTTTTCCAGTCCTGTGGCCATTGCTGAGTTTTCCAAATTCGCTGGCATATTGAGTGCAGCACTTTCACAGCATCATCTTTCAGGATTTGAAACAGCTCAACTGGAATTCCATCACCTCCACTAGCTTTGTTCATAGTGATGCTTTCCAAGGCCCACTTGACTTCACATTCCAGGATGTCTGGTTCTAGATTAGTGATCACACCATCGTGATTATCTGGGTCATGAAGATCTTTTTTGTACAGTTCTTCTGTGTATTCTTGCCACCTCTTCTTAATATCTTGTGCTTCTGTTAGGTCCATAGCATTTCTGTCCTTTATCGAGCCCATCTTTGCATGAAATGTTCCCTTGGTATCTCTAATTTTCTTGAAGAGATCTCTAGTCTTTCCCATTCTGTTCTTTTCCTCTATTTCTTTGCATTGATTGCTGAAGAAGGCTTTCTTATCTCTTCTTGCTATTCTTTGGAACTCTGCACTCAGATGCTTATATCTTTCTTTTTCACCTTGGCTTTTTGCCTCTCTTCTTTTCACAGCTATTTGTAAGGCCTCCCCAGACAGCCATTCTGCTTTTTTACATTTCTTTTCCATGGGGATGGTCTTGATCCCTGTCTCCTGGACAATGTCACGAACCTCATTCCATAGTTCATCAGGCACTCTATCTATCAGATCTAGGCCCTTAAATCTATTTCTCACTTCCACTGTATAATCATAAGGGATTTGATTTAGGTCATACCTGAATGGTCTAGTGGTTTTCCCTACTTTCTTCTATTTGAGTCTGAATTTGGTAATAAGGAGTTCATGATCTGAGCCACAGTCAGCTCGTAGTCTTGTTTTTGTTGACTGTATAGAGCTTCTCCATCTTTGGCTGCAAAGAATATAATCAATCTGATTTCGGTGTTGACCATCTGGTGATGTCCATGTGTAGAGTCTTCTCTTGTGTTGTTGGAAGAGGGTGTTTGCTATGATCAGTGCATTATCTTGGCAAAACTCTAGTCTTTGCCCTGCTTCATTCCGCATTCCAAGGCCAAATTTGCCTGTTACTCCAGGTGTTTCTTGACTTCCTACTTTTGCATTCCAGTCCCCTATAATGAAAAGGACATCTTTTTTGGGTGTTAGTTCTAAAAGGTCTTGTACGTCTTCATAAAACCATTCAACTTCAGCTTCTTCAGCGTTACTGGTTGGGGCATAGACTTGGATAACTGTGATATTGAATGGTTTGCCTTGGAGATGAACAGAGATCGTTCTGTCATTTTTGAGACTGCATCCAAGTACTGCATTTGCGACTCTTTTGTTGACCATGATGGCTACTTCATTTCAAGTATGGGAGGTTCAAAAAACATCAAATAATGGTCAATATTCTGAAAGAAGCTAAAGACCATAAGTAAGATGACATTAGGACAGTATACTTGAATATGTCACATGTAGAACAGTATACTTGGGTATGTCCCATGTACCTTAAGAAAACATTCTTTAGTGCAATCCTTGAGGAATCCTTGGGTGGCCAATAACCCACCTTCACCAGTTTTACATGTACATGGATGTCAAGGCCCCCTTTGCAATACTTTTGAACTCTGAGCTAAATCCTGGGCTTAAGAGGAAAAAAATACCATTTCAAAGAATGATAGACACAGCTAGTCCACACTAGTATCAGATTCTTCACTCCTTCCAGGGTACGTGGAAAACTTCATTCCCCTGGCACGCAGTTAGGTGGGACCATGTGAGTGGTTACAGCCAATGATACGTGAGCCAGACTAGCTAACAGGCACCACTTCTCAGTGCTGGAGAAGGGAGCAGGCCTGTATGGGTTCCCTCTCAACACCACAACCACCAAGGAGGCCTTGACCTGAGAGGGCAGACCCACAGGATCAAAACAGCCTGGACTGCCAAGGCACCTCAAACAGGACGACTGCCTTGAAGTCACCCAAACCCACTGGGTCTCTCAACGAGCCAGAAATAAACTTTTATTGTGTTAAGGCCTTGAGAGTTAGGGTTGTTCATTACTAAAGACCAACCTAATCAATCCTGACTACTACTATCTTTGAAAACAACCAAAACAAATGATTATCCCTCAGATTTCTCTTCTTAACAGATTATATACTGGACTGTAAAAGAAAATGCATAGAAAATGAATATTGAAATACTCTAACACAGCTGTTTCCAAGGGGCCTTCTGCAAACCTGATAGTAACTGCTCAAGTCCATTGACCCACCCCATTCATTTGCCTTTAGCTGCAAAGTCCCTGCCGAGTAGGCTGTTTTGTCTCTTCCCAGACTTCTACAAAAGGTATTTGTTCTTGTCTAGGTGTCTTTCCTCAGAAAGAAATGGAAGTTAAACCTATTCAGGATCCACTATGTTTTGTTTTGTTTCCTTCAATTCTCCAAGTTTTCTCTACAGATTTCTCTCAAAAATAAGTAATAAAAACAAAAATTTTAAACTCATAACATTCTCCCTCCCCAGCCCTCACCACCCCTCCACACCCTTCACTCCTTCCAAAAAAGATTTGGTTGTGGTTTTTGGGGGGTTTGGTCCCTTCTGTTTTAAAGAAAAGTTATGTAGGGTTTGAGGTAACAATTTAGAAGTGGGACATAAGATCTGAGTTCTAAAATCCTCGACTTTGTTTTCTAAAACATGGCTAAAGAGAACTGGATTAAAACTTTTGGAGGTCCAAGCACTGGAGATATTTGTTTGACCCTGACTCCTCTGCCTATGAGTAATTCAGTGTAGCAAAGCAAAGTCCTAAGTATGTGTAAGGAATTTTTAAAAAGTTTTCATTCTCTTTCCATGATTAATATATTGTTTCTTTTTTCATTTTTTTTAACCATCAAAGATTAAATTGTTTTCAATGGGGCTCTGTTTGTGTATTATCTGCTAGTGCCCTAAGAACCCCTGGAAAAAGAAATGGCAACCCACTCCAATATTCCTGCCTGGGAAGTCCCATGGATAGCGGAGCCTGGTGGGCTCCAGTCCACGGGGTCGTAAAAGAGTCACACACGACTTAGTGACTAAACAACAAGTACTATCTATGTTTTTATTATCTTAGAACCAATTAACATCATGTCATCAACTAAAGTTTATCTGGCCTTCAAATTTTAGGATGAAACTGGAACAATAACACATATAAAAGGGGATACTTTACAGAAAAATCAAACTAGGCTGTTCTTAACTATTTAGAACAGAATACATATAATACCCAAAATAATTTCAACAAATTAAATTTCAGCTATAATCCATTTCTAGCCTTGATCCTGAGGTTTTAAGCCAAACGCAGCCCCACAAATAAAAATGGGCTCAGGGGGACTTCCCTTCTGGTCCAGTGCTAGGACTGCATTCTGAAAGCAGGGGGCCTAGGTTTGATCCCCGGTTGGGGGACTAACTCCAATATGCCACAACTAAGAGTGTGCATGTCGCAACTAAGACCTGGTACAGCCAAATAAATAAATAATAAAAAGTTAAACATCCAAAAAATTGGGCTCAGAGCACTAAAAAATATTTTGGGGGCAGGTGGCGCTAGTAGTAAAGAACCCGCCTGCCAGTGCAGGAGACGCAGAACACCTGGGTTCGATCCCTGGGTTGAGAAGATCCCCTGGAAGAGGGCACGGCAACCCACTCCAGTGTTCTTGCCTGAAGAATCCCAGGGACAGAGGAGCCTGGCGGGCTACAATTCATAGAGTTGCAAAGAGTCTGACACAACGGAAGCAATAACGGGAGTAGGAAAACTTCGACTGAATTCCAGGTTCTGTGCTAAATAATGGTTACATAAGCGTGAACAATAAAGACAGGGTCTCTAATTTCACAGCAATTCAATTTTAACAGCAATCATGTCACAAACATGGAAACAAATAACATCCTTTCTGCTTCCATGTCCTGGCTATTGTAAACAGTGCTGCGATGAACATGGGGGTGCACATGTCTCTTTCAATCCTGGTTTCCTTGGTGTGTATGCCCAGCAGTGGGATTGCTGGGTCATAAGGTAGTTCTATTTGCAGTTTTTTAAGGAATCTCCTCACTGTTCTCCATAGTGGCTGTACTAGTTTGCATTCCCACCAACAGTGTAAGAGGGTTCCCTTTTCTCTGCACCCTCTCCAGCATTTATTGCTTGTAGACTTTTGGATCGCAGCCATTCTGACTGGCATGAAATGGTACCTCATTGTGGTTTTGATTTGCATTTCTCTGATAATGAGTGATGTTGAGCATCTTTTCATGTGTTTGTTATTAGCCTCCAATTAAAATAAATAAATTTTCAAAAAATAACATCCTTTCTGAAAGTGATAAACATTATGAAGGAAAAAATAGGCTAAAGTGACAGAGAGGCAGCAGGGCAGGGAGGGTGGGTGGGCAATATCAGATGGCTCATGAGGAAAGACATATTGGGAAGGGGCCAGTCATGTCAAAATTTGGGCTAGGAACATTCTAGACCAAGGAAACTGCCAGTTCACAGGTGTAGGATCCGGAATGAGTGTGCTGTCTTCAAGAAACAGACAGTCATCTAGAATCACCTAGCTTAGTCAAGATCTGTAGAGAAAATTAAAGCCATCAGTGGAGCAGATTCCTACAGGGCCTAGTTGCCTGTGCTGAGTTAGAGTTTAATTCTAGGTGCACAGAAGCCCCGTTTTGTGGAAGGAAGAGATTACAACAAATTTAACAATGAATATGGAGAGAGAGACTAAAAAGATGAATACATAAGGTACCTCAAAAGTCCAAGGCACAAAACCCCTACCAGCAAACAGATTTTATGAACTCTTGGCAGTCAGTTCTATCCCAGAAAAGAAGGAAGTTGTTGAGAGATGAAGGATCAGACTTTAATTTACTAATATTTAGTGACATTGACGGAGAAGGCAATGGCACCCACTCCAGTACTCTTGCCTGGAAAATCTTAAGGACGGAAGAGCCTGGCAGGCTGCAGTCCATGGGGTCACTAAGAGTCGGATATGACTGAGCGACTTCCCTTTCACTTTTCACTTTCATGCATTGGAGAAGGAAATGGCAACCCACTCCAGTGTTCTTACCTGGAGAATCCCAGGGACGGGGGAGCCTGGTGGGCTGCCGTCTATGGGGTTGCACAGAGTTGGACACGACTCAAGTGACTTAGCCCCAGCAGCAGCAGCAGTGATGTTGATTGGTGCCATGTCTTTGGAGGGGATATTCTCCCAAGGTAAAGTTTTCTCGTGTGTGTGTGTGCATGCTCACTCGCTCAGTTGTGTCTGGCTCTCTGTGACCCCACAGACTGTAGCCCACCAGGCTCCTCTGTCCATGAGATTTCCCAGGTGAGAATACTGGAGTGGGTTGCCATTTCCTTCTCCAGGGGATCTTCCTAGCCCAGAGATCGAACCCACATCTCCTGCATTGGCAGGTGAGTTCTTTACCACTGAGTCACCTGGGAAGCCATCCTCTCTCACATGGGTTTTCTAAAAGCTTGGTTTCAAAATTCAAGATAATCCCTGTAATAAATTCCAGCTCTACAGTTTCTACTCACAAAGCATGTTACACATGGAAATGAATACATTACAATCATAAAATAATTTTATTAAGCACTGCATACTGAGAAAAAGGAGTAGAATCCTTATAATCAAGGATTTGACTACTATTATACAAGGAAAAAAGATGGTGCCACATGTACAAAACCTGTCTGGACAGACACTACAGAGATGTCATTTTTATCATAAAATGTTTTGTAACAAAACCCAGAAGGCATAGTACCATAAAAATATGAAATTCACAAACTCTGAGACTTTGCTATTAAGAAAATTAAATGAAAACTTTTATATGTTCCATGGGAATTTTGTTATAGAACTTCTAAGTCACATTTATAGGAACTACAGATACACTTCCAAATTTCTTTCAGAAATATCCCAGTCTATTTCTGCTTCTAAAGTTTGGGCTTCCCTAGTGGCTCAGTGGTAAAGAAGCCACCTGCCAATGCAGGAGATATGGGTTCAATCCCTGGGTCAGGAAGGTCAACTGAAGAAGGAAATAGCAACTCACTCCACTATAATTGCCTGGGAAATCCCATGGACAAAGGAGCCTGGCAGGCTACAGTCCATGGGATCACAAAAGAGTCTAACACAACTCAGGAACTAAACACCACCAACAACAATATTTGAGGGCAGAGGAAGAATCAAAGTTAGAGAGATCAGATTATAGCCAAATCTTAGCAACATTTTCTTTTACCTGTACCATAAAATCTAATATTAACTAGATTATCAGGGCTATCATGAGAAATATAACTAACAAGTTTAAAATCTGGAGTTGAGAACCAGAAATTCAAGTGTAGGGGGAAAACACCCTTCACGGAGCAAAGGCTTGTCATGGCAAAGGGGTTTGTGTAACTCAATGGAGTTATGAGCCATGCTGTGCAGGGCCACCCAAGATGGGTCACAGTGGAGAATTCTGACAAAACATGGTCCAGTGAAGGAGGGAATGGCAAACAACTCCAGTATTCCTGCCATAAGAACCCCATAAGCAGTATGAAAAGTCAAAAAGATATGACACTGGAAGATGAGTTCCCCAGGTAGGAAGATGTCCAACATGCTACTGGGAAGAGTGGAGGGCAATAACCAATAGCTCCAGAAAGAATAAAGCAGCTGGTACAAAGCAGAAACAATACTCAAGTGTGGCTGTGCCTGCTGGTGAAAGTAAAGTCTGATGCTGTAAAGAACATCGAACCTGGAATGTTAGGTCCATGAATCAGGGTAAATTGGATGTGGTCAAGAAGGAAATAACAAGAGCAAACATTGACATCTTAGGAATCAGTGAACTACACTGGACAGGAATGGGCGAATTTAATTCAGATGACCATGATATCTACTACAGTGGGCAAGAATCCCTTAGAAGAAATCGAGTAGCCATCATAGTCAACAAGAGTCTGAAATGCAGTACTTGGGTGCAATCTCAAAAACAACAGAATGATCTCAGTTCATTTCCAAGGCAAATCATTCAACATCACAGTAACCCAAGTCTACGCCCCAAGCACTGAGGCCAAAAAAGCTGAAGCTGACCAGTTCTATAAAAATGTACAAGACCTTCTAGAACTAACACCAAAAAAGATGTCCTTTTCATAATAGGGAACTGGAATGCAAAAGCAGGAAGTCAAGAGATATCTGGAGTCACAGGCAAGTTTGACCTTAGGAACACACTGGTCATAGTAAACATCCTCTTCCAACAACACAAGAGACAACTCTACATACAGACGTCACCAGACAGTCAACACCAAAACTAGACTGATTATGTTTGTCGCAGCCAAAGACAGAGAAGCTCTATATAGTCGGCGAAAATAAGACCTGGAGCTGACTGTGGCTCAGATCTTGAGCTTCTTATTGTAAAATTCAGGCTAAACTGAAGAAAGCAGGGAAAACCAGTAGACCATTCAGGTATGATCTAAATCAAGTCCCTTATGATTATACAGTAGAGGTGACAAATAGATTCAAGGGATTAGATGAGGTAGACAGACTGCCTGAAGAACTATGGACAGAGGTCTGTAACACTGTACAGGAGACAGCAACCGAAACCAGCCCAAAGAAAAAGAAATGCAAGGAGGCAAAGCGGTTGTCTGAAGAGGCTTTACAAACAGCTGAGGAAAGAAGAGAAACTAAAATCAAGGGGAAAAGATACCAAACTGAATGCAGAATTCCAGGGAATAGCAAGAGGAAATTAAAAGGCCTTCTTCAGTGAACAAAGCAAGAAGGAAGAGGAAAACAAAAGAATGGGAAAGAGGGAAGATCTTTTCAAGAAAACTGGAGATATCAAGGGAACACTTCATGGAAGGATGGGCACAATAAAGGACAGAAACAGTAAGGACTTGACAAAAATAGAAGAGATTAAGAAAAGGTGGCAAGAACATACAGAAGAACTATACAAAAAAGGTTTTAATGACCCAAATGGTGTGGTCTCTCATCTAGAGCCAGACATCCTGGAGTGTGGCATCAAGTGGGCCTTAGGAAGCACTACTCTGAACAAAGCTAGTGGAGGTGATGGAATTCCAGTTGAGCTATTTCAAATCCTAAAAGATGATGCTATTCAAGTGCTGCACGCACTATGCCAGCAAATTCAGAAAACTCAGCAATGGCCACAGGACTGGAAAAGGTCAATTTTCATTCCAATCTCAAAGAGAAATGCCAAAGAACGTTCAAACTATCATACAACTGCCCTCATTTTGCAAGTCAGTAAGGTTATGTTCAAAATCCTTTAAGCTAGGCTTCAGAAATACATGAACAGAGAAATTTCAGATGTACAAGCTGGATTCAGAAAAAGCAAAAGAACCAGAAATCAAGTTGAAACATTCGCTGGATCATAGAGAAAGCAAGGGAATTCCAGAAAAACACCTACTTCCGCTTCATTGACTACACTAAAGCCTTTGACTGTGTGGATCACAATAAACTGTAGAAAACTCTTAAAGAGATGGAAATACCAGAACACCTTACCTGTTTCCTGAAAAAACTGTATGAAGGTTAAGAAGCAACAGCGAGAACTGGACATGGAACAAGGGACTGGTACAAATTGAGAAAGGAGTACAACAAAGCTGTATATTGTCACCCTGTTTAAATTTTATGCAGAGTACATCATGCGAAATGCAGAGCTGGATGAATCCCAAGCTAAAATCAAGATTGTTGGGAGAAATATCAACAACCTCAGATGCAGATGATACCATCCTAATGGAGAAAATGAACAGGAACTAAAGAGCCTCTGGATGTGGATGAGAGAGGATAGTGAAAAAGCTGGCTTAAAACTCAACATTCATAAAACTAAGATCATGGCAACCAGTCCTATCACTTCATGGCAAATAAAAGGGGAAAAGTCGAAGCAGTGACAATTCTTATTTTCTTGGGCTCCAAAAGCACTGTGGACGGTGACTGCAGCCATGAAATTAAAAGATGCTTGCTCCTTGGAACAAAAGCTATGACAAACCTAGACAGCATATTAAAAAGCAGAGACATCACTTTGCTGACAAAGGTCCGTCTAGTCAAAGCTATGGTTTTTCCAGTAGTCATGTCCAGATGTGAGAGTTGGAAGGCTGAGCACTGAAGAACTGTTGCTATTGAACTGGGGTGCTGGAGAAGACTCTTGAGAGTCCCTTGGACTGCAAGGAGATCCAATCAGTCAATCCTAAAGGAAATCAATGCTGCATATTCATTGGAAGGACTAACGCTGAAGCTAAAGCTCCAGTATTTTGGTCACTAGATCCAAACAGCCAGCTTCCTGGAAAAGACCCTGATGCTGGGAAAGATTGAAGGCAAGAGGAGAAAAGGGTGACAAGAGAATGAGATGGTTAGACAGCCTCACCAACTCAGTGCACATGAATCTGAGCAAACCCCGTGAGATAGTGAAGGACAGGGACGCCTGACATACTGCAGTCCAAGGGGGTCGCAAAGAAGCAGACACAACTTAATGACTGAAGAACAAAACAGAAAACACAGGAATGAAGGTGAATTCCAGAATAAAGCTGAGTGTCCTAGAAATAACAAAGAAAAAATATTCAGAATATTTTAACAACTAAACTGCAGGGTTACTTCATGCCCCTGGGAAAAAGAAAATCTTTATTTCCTCATAAAAGAATAAAGAACACACACATTCCGAGAACCATAAAAGCTGTAACAAAGGAAAGGCCATCTGGGCAACTAGATTATCTTTATAATACACTCTTCACTATTTTATCTGGTCCTGTTTTATGTACCTCGGGAAATTAGGTTCCCATCACTTGCCTTGAAAATTTTCTACCAAACTATTAGATATTATTGCTAAGTAGTAACCAATCATCTCCACCAACCAGTTTAAAATTATCTGCCTGCCTTTATCTTACTGATATTTTTAGTACTATTTTTTCATTAGGATTGTTTTATCAAAAGAATACTTTTTTGTGAAGGTTAAACTTCTAATTGGGAAAATAGCAGCTGCCAGTGGGTTAGTGGTTAGTTAAACCCTGAGAAGCCAAGGAGAAAAATGACAATCTATAAGGTTTCATCTCACTCTTTATTAAATGTAAAATGAACAGGCCCTTAGGAGAGAATGATCCCCCTTTCCTTCATGGGCACACTTTGCAGTAGGGGTCTTTGGGGAATTCAAGCACCCTGGGCTGCCTGACACATATATGTATGGATACAATGAGGCAGGGTCCAAGGTAGCCTACTTCCTCTAACTCAGATTTGCAAAGAAAAACTACATCCTTACCGAGCTCCCTCTGAGGTGGCTATCACAGTGGACAGTACTCAGAACAAGAATCAGAAGGTTTGGGGGTCTAGTCTCAGCTCTCGTGGGATCCAGCAGTTTGACTGCAGGCAGGCTCTCTGATGATCTGAGCTTTAGCATCTTCATTCATACAAGGAACTGTAGCCAAGTCTCCCCTTCACCCTCAAAAATGTTATGATGCGATGATACTCATCAAAGAAAACACAGCTAAACAGACAGTCCTTCTACTAAAGATATGCTGATTCCTGTTATTATATAATATTGGTTGCTCAAAATGGAAATGTTATAAATTTATCATGGAGAGAAGTACTTGAAGTTTTAGAATGGGGAAGTGGATTTTTTTTTTTTTTTGAGAGCTTGAAAATAATGGGGCAAACCATTTTAATAATTGGAAAAGAGCAGTGAGAGGAATTTGAACGTGTTTTAATATTATTTCAAATTGCAGGCTCTATGGGCACATTCCATAGTAAGAAAAAAAAAAAAACTAGTTTAAAGAGGGTGGATGAATACAAAGTCATACAGAACAGGGTAACCAACACCCCTAAGTAAACTACAAACTTTTTTTTTTTGTAAAGTTTAATCTTTTCTGCCAAATATTGGGGCAAACTAACAAGGTTTCTTATTTCCCTTGAAATTTTAGAATGCTCAAAATGCAGTTGAGAGAAGAAAGATTTAAAAGGGTTCTGGATAACTTATCCTCTGAAGATGGTATTCTGTGAATAAGAAGTTGGTTTGATCTGTTTTTTTCTTTCAGGACTAGGGTTTGGGGTTCTAGTAAATTATTTTACCTCTGGTGATATAAATCAGTGTTTCCAAACTGCTCCAATAGGATACTCTATCAGTTTAAAATGTTCTGTGTATATCCTCAATATTTATCCATCTACCAATTTATTCGCCAGGTGGCTTATTATATTTACTATTATACATCATAAGCTGAAAGTCAAAGTGTTACGTCACTCAGTCATGTCTGACTCTTTGTTTACCCCATTGTCAAAGAGGGTAAGCCACTTTGAGCCTGCCAGGCTCCTCTGTCCATGGAATTCTCCAGGCAAGAATACTGGAGTGGGTAGCCATTCCCTTCTCCAGGGAATCTTTCTGACCCAGGGATTGAACCTAGGTCTCCCACTTCACAGGCAGATTCTTTACCAGGGAAGCCCCATACATTATAAAACATACCCACAAATAAAACTGTTAAAAAATGATTTAATGATGAACTACATCATATCTGTTACTTTCTTGCAAGTCACAGTACTTAATAATATCATTAGCCTATATCTCAAAGTACAATATATGCTTAAGGCAAGGCTTGTTAATAAAAGTGGATATAAATCCTTATTTCATATGTCTTCTTGACTATTTCAATGGGAGAGAGAAGCTGGCTTCTTGGAAGACTGAATTAAACAGATCATTCCCATTATTAACCTCCCATTACGGCTAAGAATTCTCACTTACAGTAGCAAAAGCTTCCATTCCACCAATTTTCTACTGTTTGCTTATATCGGTATTATTTGTATTATCTAATTGTCTAAGCCACTTTTAAATCCTTTTAAGCCATTTTTTCATTTTATGATTGCAATTGTTGATTCAAGCTGGGTAACAGAATCCTTAATTGAACACATAAAATCAGTAAGACTCAACACAATGAAAATGAAATAAGTGTAGGGACCACATGTTGGCCCCTCCATGCTGTAGATCTCCCAAAATTTCAAGACACCTCTGCAAGGGAAGACAGGCCACCACATGACCTATGGGCAAATGAGGGTGTTAGCATCAAGCTGTATACTCCATATTTTGCAAAAGCTTATGTTTTCGCTTTTTTTAAAAAAAACAAACAAACATAAATGGAGGTTCTGGTATTTACTCCCACAGCCTACTTTGGAGACCAGTGGTATAAACAGTGGTGGTAGGTAACCAAAGCTGTTATCTGATATTTTGTCTGAACATCAGTGGGCCATGATTATGTTTTAGGTACACAGCAGCATATGACTCCTTCAGCCTGACCAGGAGGGAACTTGCATGGAGTTTAGATCTGAGTTCTCTCCTTGAAATACCATTTTTCACCATACTAACTGATCATTGTTTCTTCTCTAAGCTTCAATCATTCATGACTTCAGAGACAGACAACAAAGAAGTTGTAAATGACACTTGTTTATCTTGAATACTTATTCTCAGGCCCAGATAAGATTAATCGCCAAGCCTCAGCTTACTCTGGTGAGTGCTGCAAAGTTTGCTCATTGGTTAAAGGTCACAGCATCACACCATTCCCTGAATTAGTTGTGTGAGTGTAGATTGTATCCAAACTCCTCCTTTTAAATTTTTTTGTAATCTATCATACTCTTCTCAGGCTACCATAACAAAATACCACAGATAGGATGGCTTAAACAACAGAAATATGTTTCTCACAGTTCTAGAAGTTAGCAAGTCCAAGATCAAGATGCCAGTGGGTTCAGATTCTGATATAAGCTCTCTTCCTGGCTTGCAGACGGCTGCGTTCTCACTGTGTGCTCATCGCCCTTCCTCTGCCATGGAGTGAGCACTCTTCTTCAGGGTCTTATTCTATCAGATCAGGGCCCTACACTATGACCTCACTGAACTTCAATCACTTCCAAAAGACTATCTCCAAATGCAGTCACATTGGAGGTTAGAGCTTCAATATATGAATTGTGTGGAGACACATTCAGTCCATAGTATAATAATTTATATGCTCTCTTTCCACAGATATTTATAGAGTGCCTTCCATGTGCCTGGCACTATAACCAAATTGCTGTTCTCATTCTAGGAGAGAGCAATGAGTATGTATGTGTACATTAAAAGGAAAACTTAAGTAGATCTGAGACAGACAGTGAGAGGGTTGAGAGAAGAAAAAAAATTTCAAATAGGCGGTCCAGGACTACCTCTCCAACAAAGAAGAGAAAAGAGTAAATACCTGATGTAACTGAGGAGGAAGCCTCTAAATACACGTTTGGAAGAAGTAAATCCAGGCTCAAAGGCCAAGAGGCAGGAAGGTGAGGGTTGAAAGAAGAGTAGAAAGGCCAGAGAGGCTGTGCTGGGGAGTGGGACGGGAGGATGATGGACAAGGAGGGAAGAGAGAGAGGTAAGGCGGCAGGCAGGCAAGGCCTTGGGGGCTGGGTCAGGCCTGGGTTGTCTGGAAACCACTGAGTGGTTTTTGAGCAGAGGATTGATATGAACTAACTCATGTACTTTCAAAGGGTCACCCTAAATTCTATAAGGATGATAGACCATGGGTGATGCTGGTTTGGAATACCGACAGTGGGGGAGTTTAGATTTGGAACACTTTCTTAAGATGGAGCCGTCAGGATTTCCTGATAGACTGGATATGAGATAGGAAAGAAAGGATGCTGCCTCCCCCAATCTTTGCACTGAAGAAATTCTAGGGTTCAAAGCCAAGAGCAGTCTAAAAGACCACTTGAAGGGTGTCCTTTTCTAATGTCCCACACTTCCACATGCAGCTTTGCACAGGTGAAATGAACTATGTTTGCCGTTGTCTATGTAGCAACTATCTCTCCCCCATTAAGGTGTAAAGCCCCTTGTAGGGCATGTACCCTCTATCACCTGCACCAAGCTCAAGGCCAGGCACTGTCTGAACCTTCACTGAATACTTTAAAGAAAGAACAAATGTCCAAAAGCTCTGAGCAATCCTGAAATGACATCTTATTAGAAACAGTAGAAGGAAGCCGGGGTGATGAAAAGAAAATATCTTCATTAGATGGCAAACAGAACTCTAAAGATGCTATCATGTTTTCCAGCTTATCCTTACTTGTTATTTAAACTCTAAGACAAAGCCAATTTTACCACTTTAAAGAGATGTATGTCTCCTATGCTATCAGAAGGCTAATAGAGTCTTCTATAGATAGTTTGATCTGACATGATATCATAACATTATGCATTTAATCAGTTTAATAATTCTTAGAAAAGTATCATTTCTACTAAAAATAATAGAAACCTCTAGCCCTCCATTACTCAAACTCCAGCAAAACGGTAAAACTGAAGTGTGAGGTCTACAGATAATTTCGGAATCTTATTTTCAATGATTGCAGACTGCCTCTCCCATAAACTTTTATACCAGCTGTTAAAAGCTCTTCAAATTGATTTTGTTGCATTCCATTTTCCCTCCTCCCTCACATCACAGGGAAAATGAAAACAAAGAGTAAAGGGACCCGAAGTTCTAGTGATGTGGAGATGCGACATAGTGACCGCCCTACGTATGTATTCCTGGTCACTGGAAAGTCTGAATTATTCAGAGGTAACCATACTTAAAGCTTGGGGCAGAGCTAACACATCATGTATTGGATTCCAGCATTGACTTTTTATTTAAAAATTAAGTTCCTTTAACCCTTTCACTGAAATGACTCTGGGCTGGGGCTTTGAAAGGCGAACACGCCTAAGATGATGGAGAATTTTTGTGCAAACTACAAGAGGGCCGAGACCCAGCGCGGTGTGGTTTATGTTGTCAGCACAACCCGCAGACTTTCCATTTCTCAGCTGCAGAACGTCCCTGCACAAAAAAGCTGACCCTGCACAGGGCCGAAACGTTCCCGGACCTGGCCTCCAGGTGTAGGAGTCGCCCCCCTGCCGGTGGCCCCACCCAGTCCCAGAGGTGGGTGGTAGGGATGCCGACTCCGGGGCGTGGCCCCTCGTGGAGAAGGGCGGGGTCACGAGCACCCGGGGCAACCAAGTCCGGAGAGGGTGGCGAGGGGTTGCTGACACACGTGGGGCGACGGCTCCAGAGGCAGGGAAGTGGCCCAGCGCCCCGCCCGCCCGAGCTGGCCACGAGGGTGGGACGGAACTAACAGCCCTCACCAAGGGAGGCCGCGGCCGCCAGGGCGAGGCGGCTGCGTGGGGGCAGGAACGGGAGAGGGGGCCCGGGGAAGGAAAGGGTGGGGGGCGGGGGAGTGGAGAGGGCGGGGTCGGCTGCCCTCCCCCCGAAGGCTTTACAAAGCGTGCGCACCAGCCCCGGGCTGTGGTCTGCAAGATCGCGAGCCACCACTAGCTGCATCCAGCGTCCCCAGGTAGCGTAAGCGCAGGGCGGGCCCGCGCCGGAGGTGGGGGAGTGGGTGGGCGGGGTTATGGGGGGGCTCTCGGAGCGCCCCGAGTATCCGCAGACTTGGGGACGCTAGGGATCGGAGCATCTCCTTGCACCTTGAAAGGGAGATGACCGGGTTACCTTACACTGACCTCTGGACAGCTGCCCAGCTGCACCGAGAGAACGCACAAGGCCGCATTTGTTTGCTTGCAAAATATCTGGGTGTTTCCTGCACCCGCCTACCTGTCCCCCAACACACACACACACACACACACACACACACACACACACACCGGCGGGGGTGGGGGCCTGAGGGATTAGAGGGATAGAGTCAGGTCAATCAGAAGAGATTAGAGACTGGACTGGACGTGTCCACTCTGAGGGCCTCTGAAAGTAGGCACTGCATCTGCGCTCCTGGTGTCCCGCCCTCAGGTGACTCGAGATTGATTTTTCTTGGTTCGTTAGTTCTGAAAGCCCCGGGCTGTAAAACGTTTGGGTCCAGAATGAAACTCTGATCCGCAGAAGCTTTCCTCGCCCTGCACTCTCACCCCTGCTGGTGTCTGGAAGCGGGCAGACTGGAGGATTCTAAAGAGTTTGAGGTGGGTGTTGGAGGAAGCTGAGTTTTTAAGACGTGTGAGTTTTCCAGAAAGAAAATACAGACTCTCTTAGTTTGAATTAGGTTTTGTTTTTTACTATATATGTGTGCATATTAACAGTAACTGGTGTTGTCATCAGATAGTGAGTCCAGCAGGTATGGATGGTGGTGTTAGATTTGAGAACTAAATTCACTGTACAATTTTAAAAATTGACTTCTTCCTTATGTGCCTTTTTATGTGCTGTATTACTGGGCTGCATCTTTGTTGGGAATCCTGTCATATCACCTGGGTGTCTTGTCAGGTTTCCTCTAGTTCTAGCCACTTGACCCATGACTGAGTCCAATATAGTCCCTTTTAAATTTTAGGGTGCAAGCCTACTTTTCAGGCCTCTAGCTTTGGTCTCCAGTGAGAGGAAAAATGATCAGAAATGTGCCCTTAGCAAGTTTGGGAACACAGAGGAAAGGCATAGATTTTTTTTTTCCTCCATTAAACTTTTCATGTATTGGCAATTTAGAATCCAAAGCATTGTTTACCACCTGTCACATGCACTGTGAAGTGTAAGGATTAACTAATAAAAGATTTGCAAAATGCTTCCTGAATATAAAATTCCATAAATATGCTAAATAGTAATAATCCACCCATTGTTAAATTTATGTAGCTGCTTCTGCCATGCATACAAGATGATTTAGAATGCATGTTTCCTGTCAATTAAACAATGAGTTTGGAGTAAAATAATGAGTTCAATTCGCATCCTGTGAAACTTTGAAATAAAATTTCTCCCATAAGGCACCACTGGCAGGGAATCATAAAGAAAGCAGCATTTCAAAAAGCTATATATGGAATGGCATTTACCTTATGGCTGGGGGGAAAGGGACCCAGTGAACTTCAGAAACAGAAATATTCAGCCCTGGTTCAAGCATGCCTGAACCATAAATATTCCCTTATGTTTTGGGTGAGTCAACAAGGAGGGCAAGCAGGTTTCTTGGAATGGCCTCATAAGCTGTCTGCTAAAATCCATGAAATAACGCCTCTTGGTATTTTAAGGGTGAAGTTCAATCTGCGGTTTTGTTCACAGACAAAGAAAATCTTCCTAGTTGCCTGGATCAATTATTCATTCTCCCAATATCATGGGCTTGGTTTTTAAGCATCCTTAACACCAGAAATCATCTTAATACTCTGCAGATAATTGAATTAGTTTGTTCCCAGTGGATTGAGTGACATGTTAACATAACAGTGTTCTCTCTGCATGTATTTAATAGTGTGTCACACTTCTGTTAACCAGACTCCCAGAGTAAAACCTCTTTCCCCTATGCTACTTGTAAGTATAAATTTTACTATGGGTGGTCTTTTCTGTCTTCTGAAGACAACTCTAGATTCCCCACTAGCAGATTAAGGGGTGAGCAAAACCACGCAAGCTCAGGGCCTTTTCTTCTCATTTCCTCTATTCAGCCTCTCAGATGGATAGCTGCTACACAGACACCAGTCCAGTATTCTAGAACTTCTCTGCTGTCTCTCTTCCTTTATCCAAGTAACTTAATATCTTACTTATTTTCCAATACTTGCTATGGATGCAAGCGCACAGGAGATTCTGCATTTATTGGGCAGTTACGATATACCAGACACTGTGAAACATGACCTCGTTAAATCCCCTAACAATCTGAGGGAGTAGATGCCATGTGTGTTTCACCCAAGAGGAAACTAGACCTCTAGACCAAGGCATTTTGGCACCTCCTGATGCTCTGTAATCCCTAAGAGAGGTTCACCTGCTGGACTGAAGCATGCGAGAGTTCTCCCATTAACTAACTCACCACTTTTAAGTTCCCTAAACTCTCTGGGCCTCTGATTCCCTTTCTCTAGTCTTAGATTAAATTATCTATCGGGGACAGAAGGGACTGTCCAGGATTTTGGCTGCCAAATACCTAAGCTGCCCCTTCTGGGGGATTCCTGACTGTGTTCTCCCCTGTCCTACCCTTTTCTCCAACCCTTCCCCTTATTTATCCTTTTTCTTCCTTTAGGTCTAAGAAAACAGCATCTTCCCCACAAAACTTTTCCGAGTCACCGCTCCCAGTCACTCTGTTATTCTCTATCTTATCCTTAGTGATTCTTCAGCCCACTGATTACAAACTGCTGTTGTTTGAGTTATGTGTCAGTTTACGTGCAGTTGTTTTTATCTTACCCCAATCACCCCCCACCTCAAGATCATGATTAGCATGAGGCCAGAGCTGTTTTCATTATTTTATTTTGGGGGCACAGCACCATGACACATGGCTGGTGATGGATAAGTATTAATATATATATGTTGAATGAGTAATTGTCTCTTAGAATGGACATGTGCTAACGGCCAATATATTGTCCCCTCCATGGATAACCTAAATGAAGTACCGTCAGTATTACTCTGCCAGCCTAAGTCTGAATTATGAATGGGGATCCAAGTATAGTGATGGAGACAGCAGGGCTGCCCTTGAACAAAAGGACAAATGGACACACGTACACGGCCCAACCCCCATATTTTACAGCAGAGAAAACAACTTCAGGATGATAACTGAAACTTGAGATTAGAAGATAATTTAGGGACCATCCAACTGTCTAAACCATTGTTTTATTGACAAGGAGACGGGAAGTTCAGAAAAATACAGAACCAAAAGTATAGATCCTATGCCTTCTCACTTTCAGACCAGCACTCTTCCACCAAGAATCAAAAATATCAGGGACTGCCCAAACAACAGAGAGGGAGTTGTGGACAATGATGCTTTCTTTCAGAAATCCCGAACATCCTTAGATTTCCCAGACTAGTCCTGGGTAGCAGCATTAATACACAGCAGAGCACCCTAGTTGAGATCATCTTTTTAAATTTCGTATAGCCTCTATAAACTTCATTGACTCATTTACTATTTTAATGATCCATCAGGCAGCCTTTCATACCTAAAGTTAGTTTACTAGTTCTGTTCAAATACATGGAAACTCTGAATGGGCCAATCTCCAGTGCTGGACGTTTAACTCTAGTGTGATAGACTCCAGATACATTTAAAAGATGACTGATACTTTGAGTTCCAAATAATGATAGCTTGTTTTTAAGGACAAAAATAACTTTCCTTCTCTAAGCTCAATTTTTGCTTGAGTATTACATGCCATAAAAGACACTCTTTAAACTTTAGAGGTTATAAAAGTCATCTGAAAGACTTTTTAAAAACCCAGATAGCTTGGAGCCATTCTGAACAATTCTACATTGGTAGGTCTGAAATTGGACCCAGAAAACTGCATTTTTAATAGACACCTTTCATGAGTCTTCAATCAGATGGGTGGAAGATCTCACTTTAAGGCCCAATAATAATGGTGGTCTATTTTTAACGTTCCCAGATTTCCTCTAAGAGGATTTTTTTTAACAACAACAACAAAAAAAATCAATGTGTTTGAATCCAGCAAGTAGAAGAGATAATCAAAATCCATTCATTAAGTACTATGGACATCTCTTTCCTTATAGCAAAAGGCATATATATATATATATATATATATGTATATATATATATATATATAATCATGATTTAGCTGCTAGGTTTGATATTGGCCCCAAGTCAAGAACACTCCAAAATGTTTCTGTTGGGTGAGAAAACTGAATCAGTAATTAGCAATAAAAGTTGAGTGTTAAATTCAGTGGAGAAATAGTGAAGCCCCTTGCCCTCTAGATGATTATATTCTGTGTAGTTGAGAAATAACATTAATATCCATGGAATATTCAAAGATAAGACTGATGATCAAGTACAGCAGGCTGAGTTACACTTGAATTTAAAATATACAACTAATTATGTTTTAGTAAAGGCATGTCCCATATAATATTTTTATTTGCTAAATCTGGCCACCTTGCTCAAGAAACATTAGCATTTAATGTCATTATTTTCCAGAAGTGTGTGTGTGTATCTGTTGGGAACGGAGGGACAGTTGCTGAGTGGTAGTTAAACTTTAAGAAATTGATAAAAGTTCTGGACATCCCTCTGAGAAAAATCCCTGATGGTACTTTCCAACAGAACTCTCATACAATTCCATGGAGTCTCCAGGCCACCAAAGCTCTTGAACACACCAGGGTGACCTGCAGCAGTAGATGGCAGAGGCCAGCTCTTCTGGCTATTTACCTGGGCTGGAGAGACCTTTGGAAGATGGCTTGGATAAGTGGAATTTGAATAAGGCCTTTAAGACCAGTAGAATTTAAGCTGGATTGTGGGCTTAGGGGACTTCTGAAGCTTTAAGAGGAGGCAGGTTCCCATAGGGTTCGAAGGTAATTTAGAGAAATTAGCTAGGACAGGTTAAAAAAAAGTCCAGATCATGGAGAGGCTTGCACTCTAAAGGGTTTAAAGCAACCTATGTTGGGAAATAGAATGTCCTCATTGACATGTCGATTAGGAACAAAACCTGATCAAACAAAGGGAGACTGTGGGGGAATTGCAGGGAGCCTGAGCTCCAGCGTCAATGGGCTTTGTGTAAGCCCCTCCATTAGCAAGCTGGGAAGCCTTTGATATGTGGGCAACTTCTCTAAATTCTCATCTCTTGGGCTGGGAATTGGGAAGAATAATAATAAAGACTACTAATGGGATTGCTGCGAGGGTAAAGTGAAGTTGTACAGTGGTAGGAACAGTGTGTGATACTGCGTAAATACTCAATAAATAGTAACTAGTACTACGATACGCTCCTGCTGCTAGTACTATACTTGTTATTTCAGTGGGATTAGCCTCAGAGAGGGCAGGCCCTCACTTTTGGGCTTCCCTGGTGGCTCAGATGGTAAAAGAATCTACCTGCAGTGAGCGAGATCTGCGTTCAATCCCTGGGTTGAAAAGATCCCCTGGAGGAGGGCATGGCAACCCACTCCAGTATTTTTGCCTGGAGAATCCCATGGACAGAGGAGCCTGGCAGGCTACAGTCCATGGCCTCATGAAGAGGCAGAAACGACCGAGTGACTAACACTAAGAGAGGGTATGTTATGAATAATCCAAATAATTTACTCTGATCCAAAGTCAAGTAACCTTTTTTACTCTTAATAGCAGCTTTGCTGTCTTACTTGTTCTGTTTGAGTTAGTACTGAAATTAATTTGCACATGATAAGCTCAGACGAATTGTTCAGAATGTCATTCCCCAAAGCCTTTTAAACAGCAAGGCAGATGAGTTTATCAGCTGTAACTCACAAAACCTCCTCTCTTCATGGAACTAACTGATAATGGTGGAGATGATGGCATTTGAGGAGGCCCTGGAGTCAGTTTCACTTCTTCTAAACCTCAGTTTCTCCCTGTCTGTAAAACAGAAGTAATGATTAGTCTTTACCTGGAAGGCCACGAGCTCAGAAATCTGACACAGTTTCTGGCACACTATAACTGTCACAGAGTGTTCTGTGACCTTACCCTTGGCTCTACCTTTCAGGCATTATTTCTTTAATATATTTATAAACAATTTAATTCAGGAAAACAGCTAATAATGTGGGAGGTATTTATGATCTTTAGTCATATCCTAATTTATTGATCTACATTCAAGGCTATTTAGAGCATTTTCCAAGCCATAGAGTAGTGTTCTTATCTCAAAGAATTTTTAACACTAATTTTCAGTATGTGTTCCTTTTCTTCTTCATCCATCTTCAGCTTTTAGAGGATGATTGCCTTGCTAAAGAACTTTGAGTTTCAAACTGTACATTAAAGTGTCAGGGCCCTAGAATTTACTTGGCTTATAAACCTATGTTACTGAACAATACAAGATTGGTTTAAGGTACATTATGGTTACATGTATGGTTGCTGCTGCTGCCGCAGTCACTCAGTCGTATCCAACTCTGTGCGACCCCATGGATACAGCCCACCATCCATGGGATTTTCCAGGCAAGAGTACTGGAGTGGGGTGCCATTGCCTTCTCTGACATGTATGGCAGTTATATTTTATTCAGCCTGTGCTGAGCACCTTCAGGGCATCTCCCATAGTCCCTTCAAGATGGTAGACTCAATTACTTACTGAATTTCATGTATAATAAAATACATGGCCCTTTTTCTGAAGATACTTTTCCCTCACATTAGGAAATCTAACTCTTCAAAGAAAATGAAAACAAGGAAAAGAGAGTGAAGTACTGAAAATAAATTTGCAAAGTGAATTTGGAGAATGACCATTCCTATTTTCTAGAAGAGTTATGGATGAGAACAAGCCTGTATCTCTGTGAAGGTCTTTGCATTAGCTGGTCTCTCTCTCTGGAATGCTTTTCCCTCCAATCTTGCTTGGCTCAGCTAAGATTACATCTCCTTAGAGAGGCTGTCCCTGACCATCCAATCTCATTCATTTTCTATTACATTACTTTGTTTATTATAGTATGTTACCATCCAAATATTTCACATTGTTTTTTCATTGCCTTCCCTCATCCCTGCTGGACTAAAAGTACCCTGAGGTCAGAGGTCAAGTCTACATGGTTATTGCTGTTTTCTGAGCAATTAAAACAGTGCCAGGTACTTGTACTTGCCCTTAGTCGCTCAGACGTGTCCAATTCTTTGCGACCCTGTAGACTATAGCCTGTCAGACTCCATGGGATTCTCCAGACAGAATACCCGGAGTGGGTTGTCATTTTCTTCTCCAGATCTTCCAACCCAGGCATTGACCCTAGACCTCCTGCATTGAAGGCATATTCTTTACCATTTGAGCTACCAGAGAAGCCCTTTTTAGACACTAAGTAGGTAGTCAAAAAATATTTTGTCATTTAGTTGAATGCCAAGAGACCCAGATCTGGTATTCTGGGGTTATTCCAGTGAAAAAGAGTATATTTTTAATCTTTTGGGTCAAATTTACCTTTCAGAATTGGATTAAAATGAAACTCCTCTATAATAAAAATTTATATGCACAAAATTTTGCATATAATTTGAAAGAGTCCATGGACCTCAGGCTAGGAATTTCAGCAATAAAAGTGTATGCATAAATATTAAGAAAACCTAACTGAAATATTGAGTGAAATATCACAAAAAATTTAATTACTATGAACATCAGTGTCTTAATGTTCATTTATGGTAATGAATTGTGTTGCTCTGGGAAAATTTTGCAACCCTCCAGAGGAAAAAAAAAAAGGCTATCTATAAATGTTGTGTATTTTATTTATATGCTGGAAAGGATTTAAAGCTTATAGAGAAAGGCTAATAAAAATACATACTGTAGAGCAACATAAAATATATTTCAAACAGGTAGGAAAAAATGAGTCAAAAGAAAAAAAAATAAGGCTAGGAATGTAAGATAGGGCCAGGAGAGAGATTCATACTCAAAATTTATGCCATGAAATTCAACATTCTTGCTAGAAGATAGTAACAAATTTTATTCGCGGTTTTTTAGCAGCCAATGCAAAGGAGAAAAAGTAATCAGTTATGCCTTGCAGAGGGTCATATTTTATACACACTTATATATGAATATATGTATATATATTTAACAGCACACGGCTGCTTAAAAGAAGGAAGCTGAGTGCAGGAATAAGGAATAGAGATTATATTTCCACTGTTTGTTTTTGATAAGTGCCCTTGTACCTGAGCTGGAAATGACCTATAGTAACATTTTCAAAAATAACTAGCACTGTGGATGTTTCTAATCAAGATTTGATGCCTCTCTGTAATTTTTGTTAGCAGTAGGCCTAATAGAGAGAGGCCTCATTTGGCCAGTTAAGACCCTTCTAGATCACATACGGATGTGAGAGTTGAACGGTAAAGAGCACCAAAGAATTGATGCTTTTGAACTGTGGTGCTGGAGAAGACTCTTGAGAGTCCCTTGGACAGCAAGGAGATCAAACCAGTCAATCCTAAAGGAAATCAACCCTGAATGTTCATTGCAAGGACTGATGCTGAAGCTCCAATACTTTGGCCACCTGATGCAAAGAGCTGACTCATTAGAAAAGACCCCAGTGCTGGGAAAAGTTGAAGGCAGGGCAAGGGGGCGACAGAGGATGAGATGGCTGGATGGCGTAACTGACTCAGTGGACATGAGTTTGAGCCAACTCCAGGAAATAGTGGAGGACAGGGAAGCCTGGCGTGCTGTGGTCCATTGGGTTGCAAAGATTCTGACATGACTGAGCAACTGAATAACAAGAACGCAAGGGCAGAGGGGTGGGGAACAGACAAAGACAAGGGTGTATCCTGCAGCATCCCACCCCTCCTACTGAGGCACACTATTTACAGACAACAGCCAGCACTTTCATGCTCCCCTTTAAGGGGTGTACACCTAGGATGCTGACTAAATTTGTACATTCTTCCAACTAACCTCAGTTTCCTTGGCTAGCAGACCATCAGAGACTTCCAGGCCTTCTCTTCGACACAGCAAATACAATAACTAGCTCCTCAGAACGTTATGTGGATTTGTGGCATTCTCTGAGGGACTATAAATGGATCACACTGACAGCTTTATTTGTCATTCTTAAATGGAAGGTGTTTCTCCCCCTTTGTGTTAAATGGAAATCAGATGGCATTTCTTATTTCAGTGTGGAATGTTTTTACTCTCGTAATTGCAAAAGTACATTCACAACACTGATACTATTCTAATTGACTAAATTTGTGTTTCATTATTGGGGTGAGGGGGGTGTCCTGTACTTGTCAAGTAACTGAGGCGAAACAACTGATCCAACATTTTCGCTTTGCCTATGTATTGAGATCTTGATACAGTGGATAGAATTCTGTCACCATATGGAAGCAGAGACAATTATAGTGCATGTAATGACATGAATTTTAGAAGCAAAGATATAAAAAGGCATATCCAGCCCAATAGCCACAATCCAGAAACATAAACGTTTTTTGAAATCTCATCTCTCCTTTGCCTCCCCAGTCATCTCTGGTCCTAATCCTCTATTCCTGCCCGTGTGATGGCTCTGGTTCAGTATATGCAGTGGCAAAAATAGCAGGAATTAGATTAGAAAGTACTACCTTCATACCTTGGCATATTTTTTATGTACTAAAATCAGTTGCTTTTCAATCCAGGTGAAATTTTTCATTAAAAATTCTCTACCATTCCCGTCTACCCACTACTGAATCTGGGTGAGAAAGGAAGTCCTCCTACTTTAATTTCTTAAATCCATCTAAAGCTTTCAGTGTTCTTGATACTCATCTCAATACTGTGCTTATTTTGGAATTTTTCAACAGTAAAATATGAGTACATTTTTCTTGCTGACTTTAATCTAGGTTTATTTTCATATTCATTTCATACACTCATACTTTCAATAAAGTTGTCTTTAGTGAGTGCCTACTATGTGCCAGACACCGTTAGGATGCAGTGAATTACATCAGGTATTCTCTGCCCTCATTTGGCCTTCAAGCTAGTGGGGAAGACAGAGGGTAAAAAAATGACACAAACACAGGACTTTCCTGGTGGTCCAGTGGCTAAGCCTCTGCGCTCCCAATGCAGGGGGACTGGTTCTGTCCCTGGTCAGGGAACTGGATTCACATGCCACAACTCAGAGATCACACGCTGCCCCTAACAGATCTTGCATGCTGCAACTAAGACCTGTTGCCGCCAAATAAATAAAAATATAATTTCAAAAAAGAGAATGACACAATAGTTATGAAAATGCAACTGTTCTAAATGATACTGAAGAGAGACACATGACCCTAGAAAATGAGATCTACATGCTGTACAAGAGTCAACTAGACAGAGTACTGGCAGAAAGCATGACGTATGGGAAAGTCATAACTTACGGAAAGCAGAATGAGCATGAGAGACAAGGGAAGCTGAGCGGCCGCAGGACACGGTGAACAGCTGGAGTCTGCAGATGCACTCAGAGGTTAGCACCATGAAAGGCTTTTTCGCCATAGCAGGGCATATTCCTTTATCCTAAAACCAATAAGAAGGTGGGTTTGGGGGGCTTTTTGAGGGAGAGGTTTATAGTCACATCATCAATTTTATGTTTCAAAAAAGTGTTTCTGGCTACAATGAAGAGTCCTGGTTGGCAAGGGGCCTAAGTTATGCAGCTGAACTTTTTGAACAGAGAGGTACTGGTAACTTGGCCTAGGGGAGGAAAGATGAATTCTAAGCTGTCAATGGATTCTAAGGATATACAGAAGGTAAAACTGACAGGTCGTCTTCTGCGGAGCCCCGGAGAAAGTGTCCGGGAACACTGGCAGAGGAACAGGTCTGTGAAGACTGATGCTAAATTCAGTGCTGGACATGCGGAGCGGGAGACGTCTTGGAGTTGACACAGGGCAGAGCAAGCAGACATTTGGTTATGGGTGTGAAGCTTGTCAGAGAGCTCTGGAGTCCCAACCAGAGATGGAGACTTGTGACGCGTCTTCACATTCACAGGTCTGGATATGACCAGTAGGACCCACAGACGGAGATGACGTGCAGAGAAAGGTTATAAAGTCAGCGATGGCAGAGAATGCTAGAACCAAAGCCTGGAGGAATTCAAATCCATCATGGCCACCAAGTGAAGAACGAGCATAAGGGCGAAAGGAGGAGCAGAAGAAGAAAGAGAAGGAAACCCAGGAGACTGCTGGGTCATGGGGGCAAGGGAGCAAGGATTCCATCTTGAGAAGGTGGCGGTAGTCAGTTGCCTTGACTGCGGAAGACTGAGAAAGGAGACATTTGTTTTGAATTAAAGAGAAATGGCTCAGTGGTAAAGAATCCACCTGCCAATGCAGGAGATACCCAAGACGTGGGTTCAATCCCTGGGTTGGGAAGATCCCCTGGAGAAGGGAATGGCAACCCACTCCAGTATTCCTGCCTGGGAAATTCCAGGGACAGAGGAGCCTAGCAGGTTACAGTCCATGGGGTCACAAAGAGCTGGACATGCCTGAGTGGCTGAGCATGGACGCACACAGAAATTCCTAAATGATATGTCTGGGTAACAGAGCTGTAACCAGTTCTGACCGCGGTCAAGCATGTCAGAGACTCTTTCACGTGTTCCTAGTTTACATCTATCTTAAGAAGACACTCAGGGAGCGGGCATGGTAGACAGGAAAGTCATTTTGACACGTTGGTGACCTCTAGAGACAGTGTAGCTCGGTGGAATTTATACACCGAACAGTCCAAGTTTCTGGGGTCTGATTTGGAGAGAAAATGCAAACCTGCAGCTAGAGGACTTTACGAGCTGCGTGTTCACCCACTCGATGGTGCTCTTGTGAGTGGCATAAATAAACCGAATGTTCACAAAGCAGCGTTGCCCGGCCTCACCCACTGCAGACATTGCTGGGGGAAGGGAGAGGCCGTGGGCAGAGACGTTACAGAGAACATTCTCAGCAGCTCCTGTGGCATGAACGCAGCCTCGACTTCCCTCCCTGTCCCTCGACAGCTCACTCTTATGAGCCCACCCTAAGGGAGCGGAGTGAAGGCAGGGCCCCAGCGCAGTGAGCACTGAAATAAGGCAGAGGTGAGACTCAGGTGGTGTGAGCTCCAGACCAGACAGGAAGCAAGGAAAGGAGAGCATGGTAATTATTTACAGTGGTTTGGCTGTAAAGGGGACTAGAACTATTGCAGGGCAGCTGCTGAGAGAGCAGTGGGTGACTCAGCACTCATGCACCCGACAAACAGTAACTATCTTATGTGTATGAAGCAGGGGGACAGGCACCAACTGGAAAGACATTTTCGATCCCTAATGGGCAATTTGCCATAAGATATATTCTGCGTAATAATCTCAAATGCCTAAGGACTATTCTGTGATCTGATTTTTAAAAATGCAACGTTTTCCCTCAGGTATAAACACTTACTTGATTTTTATAAACTGATCACACAAATTTGTTAAAAATAATGGAGAGAGAAAAGTAACACTTCTACCTATATTGGGGCTTTTTCTTGGTCCTCTTTCATTGCTTTGTCTTCAAAATTTGGACAGTCTTGCTACTGTTGTTTACTCAGAAAAGAGTTTCTAAAATGGTGTCTGACCCGTGTTCAGAGCATTCCATGGTGCTATCTGACGTTTAAAAACCATCTATCTAATCACCTATTATTTATATAGCATTCACAATATTCAAGCATGAGATACTACACCGTGGAAGTTAGAAATGTGAATAGAGCAGGGTTTCCCTAGCTAGATTGTAAACTTTCTGAGAGCTCTTTGCACTGCTGTATTCATAGCTATTGAAAATAAAGCCAGAGTATTATAAATATGAATCTTGTAGTGAGAGTACATTTAAGGATCTTTGGGTTTGTAGAGGAGGGTATAGTGGGTTCTACTCAAGAATTCAGGACAATGCCTGAAAGAGGTAGTGTCTGAACTGGGTGTTAAGAGATGAACATTTCAGAAGCAGAAAGCTAGTAACAAAGTCATGGAGGCAGGAAAACAGCTTTTGGGGAGAGGGCTACAGAGAGGGAAATGGTTTAGTAGGACTGGAAAGGTTATGTTAAATGTGGTCAATGTACTGATTTCAGCTATTGGAAACTTCTCTGCTGAGAAGTTTTAGAGTTGATCTACTAGGGACTAAAGAAATACTGGACGCTTTCAAGCAAGTGGGGAAGCACGAGGACTTAGGAAGAAAACCGGGATCCACCCTGAAACCTGGGAAATGATGGCGACTGGAAGTAGGGGTACATGAGAAAAGAGGCCACTACCTGGAAGGGAGATGATGGAGGCTAGATGTATTATTGATCACAGTGGCCTTTGACATGTAAAAGGGAAATGACGTTTGTGTGCCAAGTGGCCACAGTCAGGTGGTGTGTTCTGTAGGAAGCGATGGAGGAGAAGACTAAGGATGACTCCAAGTGTTCAAGCCACAGAGGGTGACAGTACCATTGATGCTAGGCAGGAAAAAAAAAAAAAAAGCAAATTCAGAAGAGGTTGGGGAGGAGGATCCAGCCTAGAGAAGCATCAAAAAAGACAACTTAAGCTGTGGGTGTGAATGAAATTGCTGCCAAGTAGAGAATCTGAAGGAAGGCCCATGCTTAAGGGGAGGAAGCAGAGGAGCCAGAAGAAGAAAATTGAGTTTCCTGCGAGACCGGGACTTCTCTAGTGGTTCAGTGGTTAAGGCTCCATGCTTCCAATGCAAGGGGCATGGGTTCAGTCCCAGGTCAGGGAACTAAGATCCCACATGCCATGCATCGGAGCCAAGAAAATAATTTTTTTAATAGTACATATATTTTAATTGGAGCTGGGCTTCCTGACAGCAGAGAAGGTGGAAAATCTACAAATATTTCAGTGCATATGAACTCTTATGTAGTATGTTCCAAGTGGTACAGCAGAAAGACCAGCTATTACTTGCGCAGAGACTCAAAGAAAAAAAAATTTTTTTAAGTGAGATTTCAAGGAAGTCAGGAAAACATGTGGATTTCAAGGAAGAGCCGCGTGCTGGGATGTGTTTCACTGACAGTATGATCATAAGATCATATACCTTTCCCTTTCTCATCCTTTCCCTTTTGAAATGGCCCCACAAAAAGGGCTGTGTGGCAGTCAGTACTATATCACATTTGGGCTCATTATCTTTGCAGCTTTACCCCCTATTTATATTAATGAACACTGACTGGACTAGGGTCGCAAGCCATCAGTGACTTCCTTCAGAAATTTCTCCTCACTGCTGCGAACGTGACTTCAGCTCAGGAGCTCCTATGTGTTTGTTAGGAAGGCGGGGCAAGGGAAGAGATTCAGATGACTTGTTAGTTGGGAGTGAATTGTGCTTATAGTTAGGATTTCCCTAATTCAAGTATCAGGTGTTTCTCTAGGAGTAAGACAATTTTCATAGCAGTAATAGATGGCGCTAGTGGTAAAGCACCTGCTTGCCACTACCGGAGACGTTAAGAGATGTGGGTTCGATCCCTGGGTCGGGAAGATCCCCTGGAGGAAAAAATGGCAACTCACTCCAGTACTATTGCCTGAAGAATCCCATGGACAGAGGAGCCTAGTGGGCTACAGTCCACAGGGTCACAAAGAGTGGGACATGACTGAAGCAACTTGACATGCACTACCTCCAAGCAAAAGTACCCTGTTTCAGAGCTTCCTGGTGGTCCATTGTTAAAGAATACGCCTTCCAGCACAGCGGATCAGGTTTGATCCCCAGTCAAGGAACTAAGATCCATGCGCCACAACTAGGGAAGCCTGACGCTGCAAGAAAGACCCAGCACAAACAAGAAAAAGAAGTACTCCTTTGCCCTTCAGTTTTCATAGTCGTCAGCCCTATTCCTGTTAAACAGAATAATCCATTTTTTTCTCAATGCCCCTGTATCATGTTTTACATGCTTTAAATTTTCGATGAATTTCATATCAAGAGGATAAAATACTTGGCTTCTTTAGGGGAAGTAATGTATCGTTTCCTCTCTAATAGAAAATTAAGAAGAAACTGCGTCTTCCTTTTCCCTAAATTACCAAGAAACTTAAGTCTAAACTACACTTTCAGTCAAGTGCTAGCCAATGTAGGTAGCATGTATGCATCCTCCTTTTTTACTCTCAACCTTTTTTTTTTTGGCCACACTTCAAGGCGTGTGGGATCTTAAGTCCCCAACCAGGGATTGAATCTACTGAGTCTTAAACATTGGACCTCCAGGAAAGTCCCTGTTTCCTGACTTTTATTCATATTTTTCTTTTTGGAAGCCACCTCAGATCCTTACAACAGAGTCAGAGGATAAATAAATGAAACAGTTTTACTGTTGACTAAACATCTTTCTATACATTGTCTTGTTTGCTTGTGAGAGCAGTCCCTCAAATAGCTGGCATTAGTACCCTACAAGGCAGATGAGGAACTCAGCCTAAGTGAAGTGAAGGACCTTCACTTCATGCAGATACCCAGTGGGATGCAGCACCCCCTGCCCCACCCCTCCCCACCCTGGTCTTCTTTCCCTAATAGTGGTAGTCATTCCAGCCTCTCTTGCTCAAACTCTCGAGGGCACCTGATTGATTTGTAAATAGCATACAGTTGGCTGGGATAGCACTCATTCAGATGAGAAATCACTGATATAACAAACTAGTATTTCTTGAGAAGTTTTCTCCTTGATGATGAAACATTCTGTGCTTGCATCTCCTACCCAGGTTGGGTAACTATCCAGAAACACATGAGAAGAGTCCCCTTTCAGCAAGTATTCTCAATTAAGTCACGAAAATGGAATTGGAGCTTGTTTTTCCCCTTTGTATGGTAAGTACCTACTGATATGGATAGTTCTAATCTTCTCACAATGTTAAAAACAAATGGAACTACTTCTTGCGTGAAGATGGCGTGACTTCTGATATCTAGATTTGCCGTCGGTGTGTTTCATAGAAAAGAGAATGTTCAGTTTATTCGTTCAGTCGTGGTTTGTGTCAGTGTGAAATATACATTATCTGGTTTAGAATTTTGAGTCATTTTGTTCTATGTATGAGTTTTGGTCACTAAAATAAAAGAATTCTTCCACTCGCTTTATAAACAGTTTTAAGATTCTTTAGCATCTTGTGCGGAAAACTGACATGTGGATGCTGAAAAGTCATGGCCACAAACAAGCGAGATTTAGAAATGCCAGATCTGTGCTGTGGCATTTCTCTTCATCCCAGATGTCCTCGTTTGGAGCATCCACCCCTTTGGCCTAGGAACTGACTGTCTTTAATTGGAAAAACTTATTATCACTTTGCAAGCAAGTGATTAGAACTCAGTCATCCCAAGTGAGTGACATCACCTTTTGAGGAAAGGGCTATTTTACTGAGTTTTCACCAGTGTATTGTGCCTACAGGACTGAAATTGATTTGAGACACTTCACTCTCCTTTGTCCACACTCACAAAATCATTTATTTTCACACGTCATTGTATTTTTCCTGTATGTGTCCTACTGCATATTTAAAAGGAAAATTCTCTCTGGATGTGTAGCTGTGAATATTGCAAATTTTCATTTTTTCTAATGAATTAGGGAGATGGGCATATTTGAATGTGTGGGAAGGCTGAATTACAGATAACTTTAAACAAATGTGGTTTTTATTACTTTAAACTACATATAGTAACTTCAACAAAACATTATAAAACAGAAATCCTTAAGGAGATTTCTCCATTGTAAGGAGACCTCTTACAATGAATCATATGAACATTTTGTTATTAGCATATAGATTGGGTGTATGTAGGAGCTTGTAAAGTGCCTGAGGTTCATTGAAAATAGCTTATTCTGTCTAAAAAGTGTACGTAAGATTGAAAATAAATGTTTAAAACACCATATGTTATCTACCTGTAAATAAAATGTTTGCAAAAAAAGGTAAACATCAGCCCAACTCATGAGCAAATTATCAAAAGATCTTAAATTTATTGAATTCTTAAATTAATGAGATATTACCACGTGTGCATAAATAACCTAAAGAATAAAATTTGCTTATCCTTCTCTCATATGGGTATTTGTGCTAATGAATCAGGATCCTATTTACACGATTAGTCCCTGAAGTAATTGCTTATTTGAAGAAGTCCTGTCTTATGGGTTTTCAGTTAATTAAATATATTTGCATTTTAGGCACACATTTTAAATTCTAAAGTCCTATTTTTCATAAGCCAGATTCAAATATGTTCATGTGATAATATGTCTTATTAAGGCATAAGTCTTTCATTTTTAAAGAAACTTTCAGAATAGCCATATGCATAAAATGCTTATTAATGAAATCCAATCAATATTTTAGAAAAGTCAAACAATTAAATGTTTTCTTAAATTTTCCTGTTTGTAACTGTGATTGCCATGCTGAACATACCTTCAATTTCTAATTTTTCAGTTAGCTTTAATTAATCAGTGTTTTTTTTTCCTGCTTAGATTTTGCATGGCAGTTTTTAACTTCTAATATGCCTTTGGAATTATAAGCGTCCTTTTCCTGAAGACTAGCTTTTTCAAAGTATGTGCATATTAACATACTGATCTTGCCAACCCAACTGGGAGATTACTAAAATATGGAGCAAAACTTTTCTAATACTGAAGAACAAAGTATAGTAATTCACAAAGTTAGGTATGTTTTAAAAGGCATAGTTTCCTTATGGTTTTAAAATATATGAGAAGTTGGGAATTTAAGTATGTAAGTTATTTAAAAAATCATAAATGCCTTCATGAGATCAAAACTATGGTAATCTCATGGTGCTACCCTAGTTTGGAAGTTTGAAGAAGCTATCGAAGTTGTAGGGGGAGAAGCAACAGACGGACAGGCAAGATGAAGGGAGGGGCGAGGGAGAAGGGGAGGATGCATGCCGGGGACCCAGGGTCTAAAACCAGAGACCACGGCAAGGCCAGATGCTGGGAGAGGTACAAAGGGACCCAATTTGGAAAGCAATTTGAACTATCTGTTTTAAACCACACCTAACTGACCTCTTTCTAGGTGGCTATTTATTAGATGTTTATCTAGTATCCTGTTTATCTATTAGGCTTATTAATTCCTCTTTGCAAAGAAGATATAAGATGCAGAATCTGGATGTAGATTCAAATTCTAGTCTAAGACTGTATCTAACTCAAAAAAGGGTAGTAATAGAAAAAAGAAGAAGAAAAAAATTATATCCTACAATCATAATGTGACAGTTATATTTTGTCCGGATTAGCAGTCCTGCACGATAATGTCATTTTATTGTCATCTTAACATGGGATTACACTATAGGTATAAAAAGGAAAACAATCTGACATCCTGAAAAATATGTACACTTTACAGTAAAATAAATTTCATTCAATTAAATCTTACTGATTCATGTAAGCAATGATTTATGTCAAATGTAATACCAATAGTCTTCTCAGAAGATAACATTTTCTTTGTACTTAGAATTGCCCTAAGGAAGCATTTCTTCTCATTTAGAGAAAGTAGGAATAAAGCACTTGTATTACCATTTGTATAAATTTTTAATACTGAATAAAATATTAGTGTTTAGTGTAATATTGATTCTCAACATAATACTCCTCCATAATGGCATGCTAATTGGGAAGAATTAAATCAGATCGATTAAAAAACCCTGAGAATGGATCATGTAACACTTGTAATTTTTTTCATTAGTTTTCAAAATTCCAATTAAAGTGGAATTAATCTGTACAATAGAAATTCTGTGCACATGCACCATCTCTTCTTTCCCACTGCTCCACTCCACAGTGAAATACAGGCGTGAAGAGGGTGGGAAAGGGACTTCCCTCGTGGCCCAGTGGGTAAGATGTCACACTCTCAATGCAGGAGGTGCAGGTTCAATCCCTGATCAGGGAACTAGATTTCACATGCTGCAACTAAGATCTGGTACAGTCAAATAAATAAATAAAAAAGAGGGTGGGAAAGAGGGCAGATCTTCACTTACGAGTTTCAACCGTAGAAAAATAGCATTCAAGAGATAGGTGATCTGTGTGCTCTGTAATTTGCTAACTGCGAGCCTTAAACCTCTTGTAGTCACAGTTTCCTCATCAGCCATATTACTAATCTAATAGTACTAATCTCCCTCAAACTGTTGAGGGAGTAAAACAGAGGCTCTCTCTCAACTAGGGGTGATTCTGCCCTTCAGGAGACATTTAGCAATATCTGGAAATGGGCTCAGCTATCACAACTGGAGGAGGTGTGTGTGCTGACATCTGGGGAGTAAAGGCCAAGGATGTTTCAGATCTTCCCAGGATGCACAGGAGCGCCCCCCCCCACCCCCCACCAACTGGCCACCACAAAGAAAAACTCATCCAGCCCGAAAGGTGGAACCACAACTGAGAAATCCTGAAGCAAAGTGAAGTAATATATGCAATGAGCACAGTGTCTGACATACAACAGGCTCTCCAATAAAAATTAGCATAGTTACAATGTTATGACTGTCATTACTTGAGAAAGAACTCCAAGTCACCTGCCTGGTATGGGGACTGAGTAAGCAGTTCAGGAAGCCCATCCCAGTAGTCAGTTGTGCCTGTCTGCTAAGTCATCTACTTGGGGTGGCCAATTTTTAAGTGTTTTTAGAAACAGACTGACCCACTTAATATGTGACTAAGGTAGCAGGCTCATAAATTGTATCATACCAAAGTTCAAGGGTTATCATTTAATTTTTACTTTCTTAGAAATTACAAGAAACTAGAAAAGACAAATAATAACCTATAGTAATAGGTGACTTTTTCTTTTTAACTTTTGCTGTTAGTAATAGCTGAAGAGTCTCCTGACAATCATTTACTTTATAAAATAAACTGATGTCTGGACAAATGGCTAGGAAATATGGTCTTCTCATTAATAAACAATCCTGATTAACTGCTTATATGGTACAAGAACAGTATCAGTTTCAAAATCAGTTGACTGCAACCATATAGTTTTAGCTTAATGTTAAAATATTTTAAGGAAGGCAAAATTCTTGCTTAACACAAGATTGTTTTGGTAAAGAATCCCCCTGCAATGCAGGAGATCCTGGTTTGATTCCTGGGTCGGGCAGATCCGCTAGAGAAGGGATAGGTTACCCACTCCAGTATTCTTGGGCTTCCCTGGTGGCTCAGCTGGTAAAGAATCCACCTGCAATGTGGGAGACCTGAGATCGATCCCTGGGTTGGGAAGATGCCCTGGAGAAGGGAAAGGCTACCCACTCCAGTATTCCAGCCTGGAGAATTCCATGGACTGTATAGTCCATGGGGGTGGCAAACAGTCAGACAGGACTGAGCGACTTTCACTTTCTTAGGTCAAAAAGATCTGAGCTTGAGTTTCACACCATTAAGCTGTGTGATTTTGAATAATTTGCCTAACTTCACTGAGTTTAGTTCTCTTATCTGTTTAATAGGCATAAAATTACTGTAACAGGGGTAATAGATATATTAGGTGACAACTATAATTCTCTCAGTAACATAGAGTTACTGAGAATTAAATGAGACATCTAGAATTTAATGTATATTAGCAGTCACTAAATGGTAGCAGTTATTATTTTCATTATTATTATTTCTTCTAGGAACCTTGCACTGTTTTTCAGAGCCAGCAGTTCTCATTCTAAAGAACGATAACTAAGATGTAGAGGCACGTTTTTTATTAATGGGGAAGCTCAAATTAGTTCTGTTACCTCAACAAACAAAATCCTAGACTTGCTTCAATAAATTTGATTTAAAAGAAAAAAAGAAAACATGGGTATTATATATGGAATTTTCCAGTGAGAATTTTTTAAGGAAGCAGTGGATTTTCTAAATTAAAGAATGAATGATGGGCACATTTTTCTCTCATATTTTAATATAGTTGGTAATCCACTTTTTAATTAGCCACCTAATTATAATTCAATAGAAATTTCCCTAGGTGAATGTAGTAACCTACTTCAGAGAGAAATGGCGCTTTGAGTAGGCACTCCTAGTGTGAATTTTGACACTCTTTCAGGTCCAATTTGTTCCAAACCTAAACCGCCCAGGAGAAATGGAGAGAGCTCTGTTTCGTAACCTAATAATTCTGACTGCCAGGAAGGACGATTGCAAAGCTAAATTCACCTTCTATCAGAATTTTTATTTCTCCACTTCGTTTCTTGAAGAAGAGTCAATATTTCTTTTCTTCCCATTAGTCATGTTTTAAATTTGAAAATAAAAACACGAATAGTTCAAATATGACTCCCTTCATTTTTCTTGCTGATTTACACTCTTAACTTTTCAAGTTTCCTTAAGTTCCAAATGAAAGGTCTTGATTTTTGTTTCTTGGGTGGTCTTTTTTGGTTCCAGGACCAAAAAGTACTTGAAGAGACAATTCCAACATCATAATAGGCATCTGTTTATTTTCATAACCCAGACCCCATGTTAAGGAGGGAGTTTTTTTTTAATCTATTACTTAGCAATAGATTGGAGAAGGCGATGGCACCCCACTCCAGTATTCTTGCCTGGAAAATCCCATGGACAGAGGAGCCTGGTAGGCTGCAGTCCATAGGGTTGCAAAGAGTCAGGCACAACTGAGCGACTTCACTTTCACTTTTCATTTTCATGCATTGGAGAAGGAAATGGCAACCCACTCCAGTGTTCTTGCCTGGAGAATCCCAGGGACGGGGGAGCCTGGTGGACTGCTGTCTATGGGGTCGCACAGAGTCAGACATGACTGAAGCGACTTAGCAGCAGCAACAGTAGCAATAGATATTCAATGTTCCCAAAATTTACATTTGTTTAATCACTGGTTATTCATGAACTTATTCTAAAATATTTTCAAACTTTGGTGACATTTGGTGCTGAGGAAATGAATCGACTACTTTATTGAACTCTCTCTTCCAAGCAGTTTTAACTTTGTGTAGTTACAACTTCAATGTCTTTGCATATAATTTTGAACTCTTCTCTCTTAATTTCTGGTTCATATTCATTAAACTTACACAGAAAGGAGAGTTGAATTTTTCATTTTAATTAGTTTATCTCCTTGCTTCCACCTTTGCACCCTAGAGTGTATTTTCTTTTTTTAACTTTTCTTTTATATTGGAGTACAGTTAACGATGTTGTATTAGTATCAGATATACAACAAAGTGAATCAGTTACACATATCCATGTATCTATTCTTTTTCAGATTCTTTTTCCATTTAGGTTATTACAAAATATTGAGCAGTGTTCCCTGAGCTATATACAGTAGGTCCCTGTTGGTTATCTATTTTAAACATAGCAGATGTACATGTCAATCCCAAACTCCCAATCTACATTAAAGAGGCAAGGCTGATGGAGAGGAAAGTTTGCTTTCTTTTATGTCAGCAACCAGAGGAGAAGGCGAACTCCTGTCCAAAGGCCAATTCCCTCCCCACTTCTCCCAACTATATCCAGCGGGCAAGAGCTTTCATAGGCAGAGGGAGGGGGCTTCATGCTGAAACAGCACAGTCAGCTCTGACAGTCATCTTGAAATGGTCACCAGTGGTCTGAGATGATTACCAGTATCATGTTGATTGTTATAAAAGTACAGTTAATATTCAGCTCCAGGGTCAGTTTGTTTCCATTTCCTTGAGGCCAGTTTTAGGAATTGTGGCAACTTATATCATGGCTACAGTCTAGTCATCAGGTAGTTAACATCTTCCACCTGGTGGGGGTTTTAGTATAACTCACAACCTCACAGGATAGGGCTCAGAATATTATCTATAGCCCTTGAGAAGGAACTAAAGGTAACTTTGCTTACTAACCACTAATGCTTTGTCCTGTTTGACTGCTTTTCTTTTGTTTATGCATTTTCTCACTTCTCTAATTAAACTTAATGTTTGGTTTCCCTGGTGGCTCAGTGGTAGAGAATCTGCCTGCAATGTAGGAGACCTGAGTTCAGTCCCTGGGTCAGGAAGATCCCTTGGAGAAGGGAATGACTATCCAGTCCAGAATTCTTGCCTGGAGAATCCCATGTAGCCTGGCAGGCTACAGTCCAAGGTGTTGCAAAGAGTTGGACATGACTGAATGACTAACACTTTCACTTTTCACTTTGGCTAAAGCTTTTCCGTGGACAAGAAGCAGGCTGAGGACATGGGGGCTGGGGGAAAGGACTAAAGGGTCCTTCTCTGTTTGACAATTGCTCTGGCTTCCCTACAGTTCTACCAGCACAGGAGGCGTGTTCCTGCCTCAGGGCCTTTGCACATGCTCTGCCCTATCTGGGACGTCCTTCCCAGGGAACCCACATGACCTGCTCTTTCCTCTCCTTCAAGTCTTTCCTCAAATGCTGACTCCTCAGTACGCTCTTCACTGATCACCCTTGTAAAATGCAACCCCTTCCCACAATCCCTATTTTCCTTTCTTGATATGTTTCTCAGCATGATAACCACCATCATCTGATAAACTGTTTAACTGACTTATTTATTACTCATTTATTTCTTGTCTGTCCTCCACAACTAGAATGTAAGCTCCATGAGGGCAGTGTTTTTTGTTGGTTTGGGCTGGTATCTAGCAGACAGCTGATATTAGTTCCATTGCCTTATTTTGTTTCTTTCAAAGCCTTAATGTGCTTCTCCCGTTTTTTCTTCTGGTGCTCTGTTTCTTTAGGAAAATGTCAATCCCCTTAACCAAGATTGGGATTTAGGAAATAGTTTCACTGTGTTTCCTTTTGATCTCTGATAAACTTCAAGTGGGAGAGGTATGCATTTTAGCCATATTCCTTTTCCTGTTCCTTTTCCCATTAGACAAGGAGACCATTATCACCAAATGGTAAATGGGCTGGAATAGATTCAATTCCTGATCACAACACTCTTGGGTGAATCCTGATGGAAAAAAGAGATACAATGGAAATGCCAAGTTCTACAAAAAGTTAAAGGAAAGACAGTGGGAGGGTTATTTTCCTTTGGACTTAGGTAGATTTTTTTTTTCTAGGACACGTGTTCCTAATGTAAATATAGAGCCTTAAACCTGATTTGAGAAAATACCTACCTCCTGATGACAAGAAAGCCATAAATATAGTTCATGACCAAAGATTAGTCACTGTTTATTATTGCTGGTGACACATGATACATAGGGAAGGGCTGGCAGTATTTCAGATTTCTCCAGCCAGCCATTTGTCATTTCATAGTGCAAGATGGGGAGGTATTTCTATGTTAACGGCCCCTATAAAAGGGAAGTGAGTGCAGAAATGCCTGATGTGTTTTATCATTGAGAGTCAAAGGGACACCTGGCAATGTTAAAAATGTGCTGAGTGGATTACAGTGTTTGGTACAAGTTGGTCTTCTAAATAATAAGACTCCATTAAAGAGGAAGAGCAAGAAGAGGGAGAAGAGTAAGGGAAATATGTTTTCTGCTGCATAGTTCTCCCTTGTGCCCTTGAACAACATTTCTGGACTCAAGCTGAGACACAGGAGCTTGATTTATCTCTAAAGCCTGTAACGTTTTGAGCAGCATGATATCCCCAAAACCCTGCTGTTTGGGCTGCGCTCCTGTCCCAGCACAGAACATTTCTAGCTCAGATCAGTTCAGTGCAATCTGCAGAGACGTGATGCACCTCCCCGCCAACTTCACATCGCTTCCCGATTTCGATTCATAATTTAGGATAAATCAAGTCACAGAGCATGTTCATCACTTCCACCTGATCAAAAAATTCACACCCATATCTGCTTCATAACTATGATGTCTATACACGTGAAAGACATCAGGCTCTTTGGGAGGGAACTTTAAAGTTCTCTTTAAAAATGGAGTTGGGGATGTGAACAGCCAAGAATTTTTTCTTGGAAATGTTGGTGCTGAGGAGTTTTTAACATAAGCAGTAACTCCTGTGATGCTCTGCAGAATTCCAAAGACACTGATAAAAATTAAAATAAAAAGCCTCAGCTTGGTTATATGTATGCTTCAATAGGCAAAGAGATATATTTAATGCAGAGGGTATTGAATCTGAATTAGTACAAATATTATTAATTTAATGTTCATACTGCATTTTATGGTTTATAAACTGCTTAGCAATAATTTTATATATTTTCCCTCATAGCACCACTGTAAAATATATCAGCATTTTATTTTTCCCATTTTATAGATGAGGCAACCTTTAATAAGTGATCTATTTCTTTCCTGTGCATATTGGTTAACTGGTAAATGATTAATTTATGTCTGCATGAACTTCATCATGCAGAGTATTTGTTTTAGTGTGAGTTGGTATTTATTTTACCCGCAAAGCATTACAGTATCCAATTATGTATGCATGTTTTAAAGGCAGTAAAGCAGCCACTGGCAGTTAATGCAACATTAAGTCAGAGATTTTAAATCCACAGTAAATTCTGAGTTAGGGTATTTAAATCAACCATCCTCCTTTCCCCCAGCCCTGGTCCATGTGGGTGAGAAATGGTCCTTCTATAAAATGACCATGTGGCTCTTGTCCAACGACACAGAAAAGTTATATTGAGATTTTCAGAGTTTCAAATCTTAACTGTAAAATAAAGAACCTAAAGGCTTATAACTACATTTGGCAAGAGTCTGGAGGAGCAGGCAAATCTGATCGGTGACTTCTGCCCACAGCATAACTTGTGACTGTGGAGTTTCTAGCCGGCTCTCTTCCTTTTGCCGTCTTTATTTTTCTGCCTTCATTTCTTCCTTTTCTTTATCAATTTTTGCATCAGTGAGATGGTTGCTGTGGCTGCCTATGTGGAGAAGATGCTAATCACACCTAACATAATTAAACCTTACGTTAAGGTTTAATAAAAAGGGAAACATCTTCTGCAACACTGTCATTTGCATTATTTATCCATAACGTGCTCTACTGTGCTATACCCAAAACTGCCTCTCTCAATGGGTGCAGCACTTGCAGTCCAAGATTCTCAGAAAGGTCATTTGTATAAATGTGGATGGACCTAGAGTCTATCATACAGAGTGAAGTAAGTCAGTGAGAGAAAATCGCATATATTAACACATATATACAGAATCTAGAAAAATGGTACAGGGCAAGAACAGAGATGCAAACACAGAAAACAGAAGGGGAGGGTGGGGTGAACTGGGAGAGGAGGAGTGACCCATGTGTAAACTAGATAGCTAATGCAAGCTGCCATGTAACACAGGGAGCTCAGTCGGGTGCTCTGTGATGACCCAGAGGGATGGGATGGAGGGGGCAGGAGGGAGGCTCAAAGAGGGAGAGCATATATGTTTCCATAGGGGAGATTCACTTCATTGGACAGCAGGAAGTAACACAACATTGTAAAGCAATTATACTCAGTAATAAAAAAAAAAAAGTTTTAAGCATCCTAGGCTCTGACTCAGTCCGATCCCTCCAGTATTTCACCACTCTCATCTTAGTCAAAGGACCAAAAGGTTCAGTGATTTTATAAGTCAACATTTTTTAATCAACTAAAAATGTGCTTTCTTTTCATGATAATTTATAGTATATCATTCTCCTCCATTTATTGACCCCAAGACTCTTCTACTCAGCCAACAAAGGATTCTAAGATAAAAAATTACTTGCAGAAGGTCACTGCCATAATTTCGCTGGCAAAATTTCAAAGTCTAAATACTGCCATGAAAGTGAAAGTCGCTCAGTGGAGTCCAGCTCTTTGCAGCCCCAAGGACGATAGAGTCCACTCTCCAGGCCAGAATACTAGAGTAGGTAGACGTTCCCTTCTCCAGGGATCTTCCCAACCCAGGGGTCGAACCCAGGTCTCCCGCATTGCAGGCAGATTCTTTAGCAGCTGAGCCACAAGAACACTGGAGTGCGTAACCTATCCCTTCTCCAGCGGATCTTCCCAACCCAGGAATCAAACCAGGGTACGGATTCTTTACCAACTAAGCTATCAGGGAAGCCCAAATACTGCCATGTTAGCTGTCAAAGGCAGATGATTTAAAACACATTGTGTGTATTGGGTATTTAAACTCTTTCAGAATCCAGAAACTGTCTGTTTGAAAATCAAACTGTATTCTTTAAACGAAAAGAGTACCTAAAAATTCAGGAAGTGCTATAATATGAATTTTATGAAAGTAACTTTTCTTATTAAAAATGTACTTACTGAAACATAAACTCCATTTCATCAGATCTACCAATAACACGATGTATCATGGAGTAATATTTTTTCATTTGTGTCATTCATTATGGGATGTATTGTACAGTATCTATTTAATCAAGGCATAGAAATTTTAAAAATGAATTTTTTTTTTACAACAAGGAGCATTATCACAGAGGAATGTCATTGAAATATTATCCCCAGGCTACTTGCTTGGAGATCAGTTATAACAGGAATTAGCACCTCAGTGTGCAGGTTTGTAACTCTGACTTAGATATACTTGACCTTTAAATGGATACTGGGGATTATTTTCATATAATGAAGACAGAAAGAAATTGGGAGATTTTAGCCATCTCACTCTGTTATAAAAATGAAAAAGTACACATATAATTAAAGGAAATATTTCAAAATATGAGTGTAATATACAGAGTATACAAATTTCACCCTTTTAAAAATCCCTCTAATTAAATACCCAAATGAAATGCCATTATAGCTTCCTTCATATGCAGTGGTTCCCGTATCTAAAAACCCAGGGCGTTTCCCAGTCCAGGACTTTTTAGATAACATTTGTCCTTCCTATGAACATTTTTTGGACCCATACTGCAGCTTCTGCACTGAACATATCATTTTCCTCTGAGAACTGCATGTCCTTACACAGCCTTACAGGAGAACTGTGAACTTCTATCACTTTCTGGAGTGACAAAGGACCAAGCGGGCCAAGAACCAGACAAGACTCCCATGCACCTGCTTGTTCTCCACCACCCCTCACCGAACATGAGACATAAAGGCACACCCCTTATTGTAAATGTCAAACTGGGCTTGATCTCCAGGCTCTCAGTCCCGTAATTCCCAGGACCCATTATTATGGCATTTCTGTTTTCATTGATTGTCATCTTTTTATATAATTCTGTTAGCTTCTGCCAAAAAGAAACATTTCGAGGAAGAATTCTTATAGGGAAAAACTCAAAAATAATAATGATGCTGAGTGAAAACACTGTATTCCTTTTCATAGAGAGAGCTTATCAAGTATTCATGATATTTCAGAACCACATTTGGAGAAGTTGCTGAAACTTAATCTCGCTTCCAGATAAAGTCAGCACAGCATTTATACAATTATTACCTAGCATTTCCTCGCAAACTAATAAACAGTATTTCAGCTAAAACTTGAGCTTTATTCTACAAAGAACCTAAAAATTCTTACAAGGAAGCATTCCTTATCCATCAGAAGTTGGTACAGAGAAAGGAAAATGCAAAGCAGCAAATATGGGCAGTGCCTTTCCATCACCAACAGAGTAAGAAGATCCCAGCCCAAGAGCATGGGTCTCTAGAGCATGTGGCAAATGTGTGCCTAGAGAGAGAGGAATCCATTAGGATGTCATGGCTTTGAATCAGTCATTTACACCTGCCAAATCGTTCCCCTGGTTCTGAACCAAGATTCATTTGGTAACCAGTTCACTGGTTACCATTCTTCACATATACTTATCTCTGCATCTCATCAACTCAATGGACATGAGTTTCAGCAAATGGCAAGAGATAGTGAAGGACAGGGAAGCCTGGCGTGCTGCGGTCCATGGGGTCTCTACAAGTTGGATACGACTGAACAACAACATCTCCATCTATGCCGACGGGGGGAAAATACAGCAGTCAATGTAACTATCAGCTTGATAGATACACTTCTTATTGTAAAGCTGGCATTCTGCTGTAAACAGCTTTTAAATTCATGTGAATATTGTCAGTGAGCACATTTTGAAGTCATATAATTCTCAGTTGCACATACGGAGGTAGAAGTTCCATTTCTGGAACATGAGGCTAGATGGAGACAGTCATTTCTCATCCCATATATTTGCGTATAAAATACAGCCACTCCCATATATACTTTCACAATGCCTTCCCCACCCTAAGAAGATCCCAGCCCAAGGGAAAAGAACTCATGCTTGTAGGAGATGACAGTGAGTCTAACGCTGTCCTCAGAGAAATAAAGTTCCTTACACAGGTTCACCCAGCCAGTAATAGAGGTGAGAATAAAATTCAGGTCTGACAGATGTACTTTGATGTACTTTGACCTAACCTCTTCATTTACTTTCTATAACTAGCAACTCAGGCCCTGAAGAAAAGAAGCAAATAAAAGTCCCCTGGCTGCCAGAGAATAAACACTGGTCCTGTTAGCTATTTCTTCTAAGCATCTCTAAACCCAAGATCTCACCCAAGAAGTGATACTCTTACCTCTATGGATGTTTGTAGAAATCTTGTCTGATCGTTTAGCTATATACATAATGTTTTGGATTCTGATTTAAAAATGAACACTATGACCAACCCAATAAATAGTAATATCAATTCAAGGCAGTGTGTGCAGTGGTGATGAATTCTAGGGAGCAGGATTTGTTGAGAAAGGTTTGCATACTAGGAGAGCATACAGAGGAGAAAGCAGTCTTCTTAGGATAGAAAAAAGAAAACAAGAAGGCAAAGCGGAAAGAAAAACAAAATGTATCTGTGTTTTATGTGCACACACGTGCATATTCTATAAGTATATGAAATAATTTGCAAATATAAAAATTTAAAAATAAAATGTACACTATTAACACAAAGACATGTGTTCATAGTGAACTTAATTTCTTGAACGTTCCTTATCAGGGAACTGGAAAAGCAAAGAGAAACAACAATTATTTTAGCAGTTACATAACTGTCTTCCATTGTCTATTTATATCTTGTTATTTGACCTTCCTATAGAATTAGTTCGGAGAAGGCAGTGGCACCCTACTCCAGTACTTTTGCCTGGAGAGTCCCGTGGATGGAGGAGCCTGGTGGGCTGCAGTCCATGGGGTCGCTAAGAGTCAGACACAACTGAGCGAATTCACTTTCACTTTTCACCTTCATGCACTGGAGAAGGAAATGGCAACCCACTCCAGTACTCTTGCCTGGAGAATCCCAGGGACGGGGGAGCCTGGTGGGCTGCTGTATATGGGGTCACACAGAGTCGGACACGACTGAAGCAACTTAGCAGCAGCAGCAGCACAGAATTAGTTATGAGTCCAGTTCCAATGATCTCATTGTGTTAATTGACCACATCACATTTAATTGTTTACAAGCACACATTTATATTATTTACCTAAAACTAATCTGAAAAAGGTCTTAAATCTATTTAACTGGAGCTGGTAGGAGGGAGAGTACTCCTAACTAATTATAAGCTTAGTGATGCACAGATGAAATATTCTGGATTTTGACCATGCATATTAGGTATTAGGTTTATTCCAGTCAGCCCTCTGTATCTGCAGGTTCCGAATCCACAGACTGTGCATCCTCAGATTCAACCAATTGCAGATCGAAAATATTCAGGAAAAAAAATTCCAGAAAGTTCCAGAAAACTAAACTTGAATTTGCCATGCCAGCAACTATGTTGCTTAAGTAACATAACATTTACATTGTCTTTACAACTATTTACATAGCATTTACATTGTATTAGGTATTATAAGTAATCCAGAGATAATTTAAAGTATACAAGAGGACGTGCATATACTATACCATTTTATATAAGGGACTTGAGTACTGTCGGATTTTAGTATCTATGGGGTCCTAGCAACAGTCCCCTAGCCATAACAAGGGATGGCTGTATTTCAATGTCATTTTGGAGATTATTTCTTCATCTTAAAAAATAATAGGTATCAAATGTCATTTATTAAATCATTGTGATTTAGTGAGATCATCTTTCCATCTCCCAATAAACTCTTTGCTTAAACTAGTCCAAATATTAGAACCTTTTCTCAAAAAAAGAGAAAAGATCATCACTTAAGATTGAAATAATATAACTAAACCAGGGATTCATTTCAGTGTTTGGCATACCTCCTCACTTCCAATAAATTCTCCCTAATATCTAACTCAGTTCTTTCCCAAAATGTCCTCTACAAGCAGTGTGACCATAGATCATCTTCCTCAGTCTGGACTTTTCTTCCCTGTAATGCTTGCTTTGAATCTACGTTCTTTTCCCATTCTCCCAGGCCTCCAGCTTTCCTCTAGGCCAGTATTTCTATTAAGAAATTAGTCTCCTCCATGTTACTGACAGCAGCATTTCAGTTGCCAGGATTGTTTCTTTTAAACAGAAGACCCAAAGGGTGCTTCCCTCATTTTAGCCCCAGTGTTTCTAGGATTCAACCCCCAAATCATTTTTTCAGAATTCCTTCAGAAATGAAACACTCATTAAAAAACAAAAAGAAACAAAAAAGAGCTATTTCAAAAAGAGGGCTAAGCTTCAAAAAAAAATGGTAAACAGAGACTTTCCTGGTGGTCCAGCGGTTAAGACACCATGCTTCCTCTACAGGGGGCACAGGTTCAATCCCTGGTCAGTGAACTGAGATTCCACATGCCGTGCGGTGCGGCCAAAAGATATCAATAAATAAATAGAAGAGAGTGAATCATGTTCTTCCCTGGATGCTATTTTGAATGGAGACAGGAAGATGAGCTAAATGACCTCTTGTTGATCCCCCAGCCTTGTGATTTTGTGATCATCTTAGCTTCCGGCACTTCATCTCCTCTGAACACTAAAATCTAATCTGCCCTGAAACATGGGAGTGTTTAACAGATGAAAACCTTTTAATGGAAGAAAGAGTCTGCCTGTTTCCTTGGAAGTCATTTCCTTAATAATTGCTTACATTTATATTCGAGGCAGCCCATACTGAATCATTAAACCCAAAGAAAGTCATAAAAGAAAAATTAGCAGACATACTATGTAATGATATGCAATTTATTTCTTGACTTTTCCCTTTGTTTCTCTGCATGAGAAACATTTATTCCTATAAATGGTTAAAGGATTCATGAACTCTGCTCGGCTAAACCTAAAAATCATCCTTGACACCACGGCAATGGTTTCAGTTTAAACAAGAGAGCTTTGTGAACATCTCTGGACATTTTACTTCCACGGCTACCTTCTGAGCAGCGTTGCCACAGAGCAAATTACATCTGACAAGGCTGTTTGGTGAAGATTAGCAGCAGTTAGATTAAGCAGTCCTTGAGCCTGCCATTTAATCCACCACTAGTGGTTTTATGCTCTAAGCCAATGATGCTACTTGGAAGCACAACAATTAGGTTATTAGTTTTTGTTACTTTGTAAGCAGCTATTTTTGAACCAGTAGAAAACTTTGAAAATAATTCCTACCGATGAATAGTTAAAAACAGACCTCTTCCCGTATCAGATGGATGACGTGGTTGACTCTGGATTCAGATGCCACTGTTATTGTTACATGATTATGACTAACAATGATTATGGTAAGACCATTCCGTTAAGTACCAGAGCTGAGCTTCCTGTACATTACAGCAGGTTCCCACTAGCTATCTATTTTACACATGGTAGTGTGTATATGTCAATCCTAACCTCCCAGTAATAAAATAGCTTAAATAAGCTACAGGAAGTGAAGGAGAAGACGTCAAAATTCGACTCTGGTGGGACTCGAAACCACAACCTTTGAATAACCACACCCAGGCGGACAAGAAGTCCAATGTGCTATCCATTGTGCCACAGAGAGAAAATGGCCTGGAATGGGTGAATTTAACTCAGATGACCATTATATCTACTACTGTGGGCAGGAATCCCTCAGAAGAAATGGAGTAGCCATCATGGTCAACAAAACAGTCTAAAATGCAGTACTTGGATGCAATCTCAAAAACAACAGAATGATCTCTGTTTCCAAGGCAAACCATTCTATATCAGGGTAATCCAAGTCTATGCCCAAACCAGTAATGCTGAAGAAGCTGAAGTTGAATGGTTCTATGAAGACTTACAAGACCTGTTAGAACTAACACCCAAAAAAGATGCCCTTTCATTATAGGGGACTGGAATGCAAAAGTAGGGAATCAAGAAATAACTGGAGTAACAGGCAAATTTGGCCTTGGAGTACAGAATGAAGCAGGGCAAAGGCTAATAGAGTTTTTCCAAGAGAATGCACTGGTCATAGCAAACACCCTCTTCCAACAACACAACAAGAGACTCTATACATGGACATCACCAGATTGTCAACACCAAAATCATATTAATTATATTCTTTGCAGCTAAAAATGGAGAAGCTCTATACAGTCAGCAAAAATAAGACTGGGAGCAGAGTGTGCCTCAGATCATGAACTCTTTATTGCCAAATTCAGACTTAAATTGAAGAAAGTAGGGAAAACCACTAGACCATTCAGGTATGACCTAAATCAAATCCCTTCTGATTATATAGTGGAAGTGAGGAATAGATTAAGGGACTAGATCTGATAGACAGAGTGCCTGATGAACTATGGATGGAGATTCGTGGTTCATGACATTGTACAGGAGACAGGGAGCAAGACCATCCCCAAGAAAAAGAAATACAAAAAAGCAAAATGGCTGTCTGAGGAGGCCTTACAAATAGCTGTGAAGAGAAATGAAAAGCAAAGGAGAAAAGAAAAGATATACCCATTTGAATGCAGAGTTCCAAAGAATAGCAAGGAGAGATAAGAAAGCCTTCCTCACTGATCAATGCAAAGAAATAGAGGAAAACAACAGAATGGGAAAGATGAGAGATCTCTTCAAGAAAATTAGAGATACCAAGGGAACACTTCATGCAAAGATGGGCTCAATAAAGGACAGAAATGGTAGGGACCTAACAGAAGCACAAGATATTAAGAAGAGGTGGCAAGAATACACAGAAGAACTGTACAAAAAAGATCTTCATAACCCAGATAATCACAATGGTGTGATCACTCACCTAGAGCCAGACATCATGGAATGTGAAGACAAGTGGGCCTTAGGAAGCATCACTATGAGCAAAGCTAGTGGAGGTGATGGAATTCCAGTTGAGTTATTTAAAATCCTAAAAGATGATGCTGTGAAAGTGCTGCACTCAATATGCCAGCAAATTTGGAAAACTCAGCAGTGGCCACAGGACTGGAAAAGTCACTTTTCATTCCAATCCCAAAGAAAGGCAATGACAAAGAATGCTCAAACTACCGCACAATTGTACTCATCTCACACATTAGTAAAGTAATGTTCCAAATTCTCCAAGCCAGGTTTCAGCAGTATGTGAACCATGAACTTCCTGATGTTCAAGCTGGTTTTAGAAAAGGCAGAGGAACCAGAGATCAAATTGCCAACATCTGCTGGATCATTGAAAAAGCAAGAGAGTTCCAGGAAAACATCTATTTCTGCCTTATTGACTATGCCAAAGCCTTTGACTGTGTGGATCACAATAAACTGTGAAAAATTCTGAAAGAGATGGGAATACCAGAACACCTGACCTGCCTCTTGGGAAATCTGTGTGCAGGTCAGGAAGCAATAGTTAGAACTGGACATGGAACAACAGACTAGTTCCACATAGGGAAAGGAGTAGGTCAAGACTGTATATGGTCACCCTGATTATTTAACTTATATGCAGAGTACATCATGAGAAATGCTGGGCTGGATGAAGCACAAGCTGGAATCAAGATTGCCGGGAGAAATATCAATAACCTCAGATATGCAGATGATATCATCCTTATGGCAGAAAGTGAAGAGGAGCTAAAGAGCCTCTTGATGAAAGTGAAAGAGGAGAGTGAAAAAGCTGACTTAAAGCTCAGCATTCATAAAACTAAGATCATGGCATCCGGTCCCATCACTTCAGGGTAAATAGATGGGGAAACAGTGGAAACAGTGGCAGACTTTATTGTTTGCGGGCTCTAAAATCACTGCAGATGATGACTGCGGCCATGAAATTAAAAGACGATTACTCCTTGGGAGAAAAGTTATGACCAACCTAGACAGCATATTAAAAAGCAGAGACATTACTTTGTCAACAAAAGTCAGTCTAGTCAAGGCTATGGTTTTTCCAGTGGTCATGTATGGATATGAGAGTTGGACTAAAAGAAAGGTGAGCACCAAAGAATTGATGCTTTTGAACTGTGGTGTGGGAAGAGACTTGAGAGTCCCTTGGACTGCAAGGAAATCCAACCAGTCCATCCTAAAGGAGATCAGTCCTGGGTGTTCATTGGAAGGACTGATGTTGAAGCTGAAACTCCAATACTTTGACCATCTGATGAGAACAGCTGACTCATTTGAAAAGACCCTGACGCTCGGAAAGATTGAAGGCAGGAGGAGAAGGGGATGACAGAGGATGAGATAGTTGGATGGCATCACCAACTCAGTGAACGTGAGTTTGGGTAAACTCCGGGAGTTGGTGATGGACAAGGAGGCCTGGCGTGTTGTGGTCCATGGGGTCTCAAAGAGTCAGACACGACTGAGCGACTGAACTGAACTGAACTGAAGCTACAGGAATATATTTACAGCACAGGGGCATTATACTCATTATGTTGTAATATTCCATAATGGAGTATAATCTGCAAAGATACTGAATCAGTATGCTGTACACTTGAAACTAATATAATATTGTAAATTAAATATACCTCAATTGAAAAAGAGAGAGCAAAGGACAAAAAAGACTGTTCTGTACAAACTAGCTACCCTGAGCTAATCTCTGAATGGGCTTTACAAGATTTTCATTGACTCATCACAACAGTTCTTTGAAGTTTTACCAAAATACAAAGTTCCTCATGTATTCTGGGAATTTTTTTTTTTTTTTTGGATATTGACTTTGTGTGTCCATGAATATTTTTACAATGAGTTATTCAGCTCTTGACAGATTATTTTTTGTGTTGCTTGGTCCAACTGCAGTTTGGATGATACAGAATGAACAGAGAAAACCACAGCATTAATCTTGAACGGTGAAAGCCCTATTTGTATTGTGACACAAATGTAAATGTAAAGCAAGCAGAAAATAAAAGGCTAAGTAAGCTCTTTTCTGAGCTTAGTACTGTTAGAAAATATTTAACTCGTTGCTTGGTAGCTTCTCTATTTTGTGTGCTATCAGTGCAAAAAGAATTATACTAGGGTCAACAATGATTAAAAACTTTACAGTAAATTACTTTTATCAAAATTTTACTAGTTTCTAGGGTAAATGTGCAGCACTAAACTTAATTACCAAGATCCATGAAATGTAGAATTAATATTCAAGATGGGTCTGAATTGTATTGATTAGCATATATTTTATACAATGCACTAAAAGAAAAATATGTTATCATTAATATTTGTTGTCTGTTGAATAAATTCTTAGCTTGTGGATGGAATAGTGGGTTTATATACCTAAAGAGGATAGCATTTGGTTGTGCCAAATACAAGCTGTGTTTACCACTCACATCAACTAAACCGCACTGTACCTGAAACTAGGCAGCATCTTCTATACAATGAGCATGACCGGACCAACAAAACCTATGAATTTTCTTTATTATAGCACTAAGATAAAGATTGTTATTAACTATAAGAGGCAAAGGGTCACTGATCACAATGACATTCTGCTAAATGACAGACCACAATCCATAGCCTTGAGTGATCCCTCTGCCAGATAACACCTAGAAACCACACTGAGATTTGGTTTCCAGGTGGTGGTTTTACCTAGTTGGCCTTAGACGTGTCAATCAAGCACTTGTCTCAGTTTGCCAATTCCCTCCTTGCTGACATCAGAACTGAGATGGCTAAAAATGTGTGAAGTCCTGTAGCCTACTCTCCAGGGCTTTCACCTTGGGATGGCAGGAGGGCTTATAAGGTCTCTATTACTCGATTGGCACAGCCCCTAAGACTACAGCTGAAAAGTGACCCAAACAAGGTACATTAAGGTGATTGTCTAACAAATGGTTAGTAAACAACTCTAGCACTAAAGACTCCCAAGGTTAAGGGGGACCTTAAAGGTCATGAATGACTATTTTACACTCTTCTGATGACTCAAGTGACATTCAAAAACCACTGATGATAGGAATCTCTTGGCTTCCCAGCTTCAGGCAGTTCTAGTTGATACTCATCAAATTTCCCCCTTACTGGTCCTAGATGTAACCGTTGGCACTAATGAAATGTTTACTTCCCCTCCAATACCCTGACAAGCTCCTTTCTAATGCTTCCTCATTCTCTTGGGTTTCCTTCCTTCAGTGCCCTAGTCACTTTCCTCTGCACACATTCCAGTTTTGCTTTATTTTGAGAAATGAAACAGAGTCCTTGCATAGCAAGGAGATCAAACCAGTCAATCTTAAGCAAAATCAACCTTGAATACTCATTGGAAGGACTGATGCTGAAGCTGAAACTCCAGTACTTTGGCCATCTTATGCAAATAGCTGACTCACTGGAAAAAAAAACCCTGATGCTGGGAAAGATTGAGGGCAGAAGAGGGCATCAGAGGATGAGATGGCTGGATGGCATGACCAATGCAATGGACATGAACTTGGGCAAACTTCAGGAGATGGTGAGGGACAGAGAGGCCTGGAGTGCTGTAGTCCATGGGGTCGCAAAGATTTGGACATGACTGGGAAACTGAACAACAACAAACATGGGGTATAATCTCATCCACACAGGATAAAACACAATTAGCAATAGCTTTATTCTAAGAACTGCCTTTCTGTTAATATTGAATTTGCTTTTGTGGCACTTATATCTGAGTGACACTTGACATCCCTAAGTGAAATTCCTAAGTGACACTTAAAATTCCTAAGGGCTTCCCTGGTGGCTCAGACAGTAAAGAATTCGCCTAGAATGCAGGAGACCGGGGTTCAATCCCTGGGTCAGGAAGATCCCCTGGAGAAGGAAATGGCTACCCACTCCAGTATTCTTGCCTGGAGAATTCCATGGATAGAGGAGCCTGGCAGGCTATGGTCCATGGGTTCACAAAGAGTCAGACATGACTGAAGTGACACACACACACACACACCACCACACCACACACACACCACCACCACACCACACACACACACACACACACAACACACCACACACACACCCATCCAACCACGTGCCACACCTCCATCCGACCACATGCCACACCTGCTGAACACCCTTCTGAGTTTCCTTCTTGTGGCTGTAGATGGCATTTCCTGGAAATTCACCTGGAGACATAATCGGCCACTAGTTTTCCTGCTGGGACTCAGATGGAGCCAAATTTGAATTGTTTGGTGCGAAGGAGGGAGAGCAGAAGTGTGAGGGCCTGAAGGAACCTGAGAAGAAGGTGATTCGGGATATGGAGGAAGAGAAAGGGAGAGAGGTCTCCAGCTCAGTCCCTTGAGGGTCCCCCTTTCTGTGCCCCCACAACTGGAGTCCCTCTGTTCCCTCCTTTTCCCCTCTAGGGCCGAATTCTCTCAGAACCTGGCCCCTCTTCTGCTAGCATAATCTAACCTGCACTTCTCCCTTCATCAGCCCCTGAAATTTAAGCCAGAAGGAAAAGAGATTTTCAGGAGAAACAGCTTCTAAAGACAAAGCAGTAGATGATGACGGCCAAATCTCATATTTCAATAAAACCCTGGCCACTGAGATAATTCGAAAGAATTATAGGAATGCCAACATTATTTCTTTGCCCCAAGATTGCCATCATTTCTAAGGGATGAAGAAAAAGTGGGACAAAGTTCCCACCAGTGACAACCCTTGAAGGCATCTAGAATACATTCTCTTACATTCTCTTTGCTCATCTTTTCCCTCTTAGCAACAGTGTAGTCTGTCATTTCCATTTCAAAGTTACAAACAAAGAAAACAGAAATCTCACAAGTCTGTTCTCTTTCTCATCTATCCACATAACCATCCCCTCTAAGCTGCGGGTTCATCTTTTACTGGAACATTCTGCTCCTTGAACTTAAAGAGCAACGTGTGTGTCCTGAGTTTTTTTTTTAATTGACCTCAGATCATTTGGGGGTTTTCTTTTGTATCGATCACTCCCTCGCCTGCACGGCTCATCACCGGAATCTTCCCCAATCCACTTCTTAGCGTTCCAGCCTCCCATCACTAGTTGTTCCCTTCTCAGAGGAACTGACTTCCCTAATCAGCACATCTGAAGCTATGACACCACGTTGCTCTGTCTCTTCTTACCATGCTTTATTTTTCTTAAAAGCCTGACTGCAGCCTAGAATTAAAGATGTGCTTAATTTGTTTTCTTTCTCCCCTACTAGAATATCAGCCCTATGTGAACAAGGATGTGCTTTGGTCCACATCTGTGTCCCAGGGCCTGGAACACTGCTGCTGTTTGCGAGTTTCTCAGTAAACAGATGCTTAATGAACAAAGCAATAAATGGATTATTTAAAGTAGAGATGCAGAGACACTGGAAAGAATGTCATATAAAAACCACATCAGAATGATGTGCAACTGTATATGGTAGAAACTGCTTGTTTTAAAGTGACTTTTGTTTTATTTTTTAGATAATATAATCGGAGCTTCTCTGTTTACCTGAAAACCATCTCATAGACAAGTTAAAAATGTGGAAAGGTAAAATTTTTAAGAAATTACTCATAATCCTAATACCATAAAAACTGACATTAAGAGCTTTGGGGTTTGTTTAGAATATTTGCAACCTTTTCAATCTTTTCAAGATATTTTCCCTTTGAAATTTTTATGCTATAGAGTTCTTCTAATCTGTCCCCTGAATTTTTAAAAATCTGTTCTCATAAATTTACCATATTTCTCTGATTTTTTTCAGAATTTTTATCCCCATCAGTTTTTAAAACTCTTATTTCTATTGTTCTTTAAGATTCTTATTATTTCCTATGAGTTAGAACTTGATTCTAACTTGATTAATTAACTTGATTCATTTTTTTTTAAATATCAGCTCCCCCCTTCATTTCCTCAAATCTTTGTACAATGAAATTGCCAAGAAGGTACATCAATGACCTATCTGATGTCCTGAGTTCAGCTGAAAATGAATTCCAGGACAGTTCGTTAGAGACACCATCAACACATATTTCATAAAACATTCGTTTCATTTAGTCTTAAAACATTATTCTACCATTGTGGATATACTGTAAGAATTAAGGTAATGGAAAAATACTGAAAAGAGACTTCCTAATAAATCTATATTCATTCATTCAACAATTTTGAGGCCCTATTATGTACCAAACACTGTTTGAAGCACCTGATACACCAAAATGGAAGCAAAGAATATACTACTTAGGAAAACCACACCAACTAATTCTTATTCAAATATTTTTGAACACCTACAATGTGCAGGCACTATGCTAGGCATATAAGCATGGAAATATCATAATATCAATGATCAGACACACTTGGGTTTAAATCTCAATTACATTCTAGCTTATAAACTGCTGAATAATTTACCCAGAAACTGGGAACAAAAACACACACTTAAAGGACTACTATTAGGCTTGAGAAATTAAATCATCCAAGATACTGGTGATACAAACATGAGCAAAATAAATTCCCTTTTCTCTAGATACTTGAAGTCTAGTAGATAAGATACATAAAACATAAGCATCTTGACATTTTTTATTTGTTGAACAAAGTCAAATCTAATACAGGACAAAATGTGTTACTGTCATACAGTTCTGTTCTACAGAATGGTAAGTTTCTTTATACGCCTCCTAAGATAGTGTCTTTTGAGTAATGGAATACTCAACAAATGTTAAATGGATGAACAAACAGATGTTATGTAAGTGGCTCTTTCACAATATCATCCAAAACTCATGAAATTTTCTCAAGAATATCCACTTCCAAAAAACCTCATTTAGTATTATTTAAATTCTCCTTTAAGAGTTGGCAGTGAAAGTATATTACTTTCTGCTTATAAAGTAGGATTACAAAAGATACTGTCCCTAATTTTTCAAGCTTTATATCGAGACGGTTGAAGGACCCAGGGGTACTTTAAGTTATATCTCCCATGTGGAAATCACAAGCTGATTTTTTGGTCTTCAAATCAGTGACGCTTCTTTTGTCTAGAAATAAGGATCAATTTGGCAACTTTGGAAATGTTTGCACATTTTCCTCCATACACACTGACTTTGTGAAAAAAGACGGAAGGAGCCAGGGTTGCAGGTTTCTGGAACACCGAAAGCTGAAAGTATAAACAGTGACTAACATGTTAGTCATAATAAGCAGCTGTTCCTTAACAGGGCAAGAAAAAACAGGTTTAAAATTCCACAGGAACATCAGTATAGACAAAATACAAAACTTTTTATCAGCCGAGAGGGACTCTAAATTGGGTGACCATAAAAGAGCATGTGATGTAAAGATTTGGGGGGGGGATTATACAGCTATCCTTGAAGTAATTTTAATTAGCTTTTCATTAAGCTTTCCTTAATAAAAGTGAGGCAGACAAATGATTTTCCAAGGTCTTAACTTTCTAGCAGGTTGGAGACTTTGCTTATTTTCCATGTGTCCCCTAGAGGGCAGCGGTGGCCCAAAACACAGGAAAGGATTTTCTCTCTCAGCCTCTGGTGATAACCTCCACTCCAGTCTCGTAATCATCTTCCACTGACCTACCTGCTGTATGCAAGCTGGCAGTGGTATGTCTATTTCTGAATACCTAACTAGTAAAAGCATTAAATACTACAAAAGGACCTGCATGAAGTGTACTTTTAAAGAGACTGAAAGTACATTATATGAAGATTGTATTTTATGTTTGTGTGTATTACTTCACACATACACACACACACACCCTAGTTGGTCCTTTTTATGCATTTTTCATGCATTTTTGGAGTAGAGAAGGGCACGAGACAGTTGGAGGAAAAATAAATTGGGCCAAGGCAAAGAAATCAAAGTTTTTTTCTTTCAGCTGGTTTGAAACAATCCAGAGTTATTACTGAATGCCTATCCATCCATCCATCCATTCATTCAGGAGTCACCTATTAGGTATTGCATTTGGCCGTGTGTGGAACAAAGAAACTCCTATAAGGAGCTTATAATTAAGAAAGTGATGCTCAATCACATTATCCAGAAAAGGACAACACAGGAGTATACCCAGCTAGCAGCAATGTGCCATAAGAATCTGCTTCTCTGACACATGGATTTCTTTTGAATGCGTATGAACACCTTGCCTGGTCCAACAGAGCCCATAACTTTCTATTTAAAAGGTGATGACCAACCACCTGAAGCTACCTAAATGGGAAAGGAGAGCCTGAGTGTGCGTTTTTCTAATGCTGAGGTTTTCTTTTTTAGTTAATGCTGCTTGTTTAAATATTTTATTCTGCTCATAGACATTTTTATGCAAAGGGTGCAGCTTTCAAAAGAGCCTTTTTGTAAGACTGCCCTAAAAGCCTCTTGTCATGCTTGTGAATTTATCTTCTGGAAGATAACAATCTTTTTTTTTAATTGTATTTGGATTATTTGCTAATTAAACCTCTCTATTCACTTTCATTTTATAAAACTGGGAGCAAGATGTGTGTAAAGAAAAAGATTAACAAATGCCAGAATTGTAATTCAGTAAATATTTGCTGAGCCATTTGGGTTTTTTTGTATGGAGCAGTGGGTAACAAAAAAACGGTCTACCTGTATGACAGTGAGTGGCTGAGGACATTCCTGCCATTCAAGCCAAATAGTGTGGTTTATGTGGTTGCTTGTTTACACAGGCTGCTTTGGCTGAAAACTACATGTATTTGCAATACTTTCTGGGGGACTTCTGCCATCACATTTGTATCCATGGTCTGCACTACAATCAAAGACCTTGAGACATTAGAAAACAGACTTCCAATCCTAACGATATGCCTGACGGTCTAACTAGCCATTTATGATGGTCCAATCCTAGATTAGGAATGATGTATTTGTTTAAATACACAGAAATTGGTGGGCAGTTTAAGTGATACTGCCCTGCAGAGGTCAAGTAACAGAATCATAGTATTGTCAGTATACAGGTTATGCTCAGGATGCCAGGACCAAGCCAAGAAGGGGACAAAATTGTTACAAATGGACCAGAAACCATAGTGTTTTTTAAATTATTTCTATTTGGCCATAATGGACCAAGCCATTGGTTATTTCCAGGGCTACAAAGAATAATATTAAATCTGTATCAAAGGACAGATAAGCATCTAAGTATTTGTCAAGTGGAAAGCTTCCTTAGAACAAAACAGAAAATTAGGATTGCAAAAGACCTAGACATTTACACTAGATATTTTATGAGGGGAAAAAAATACACTATGTAATTTGCTTCTTCCTGAGGATGTGGAAATTTCCCCTGAAGGGTAGAAAACAGTGTTTGTAGAAAGAGTATGTTTAAAAGCCAATTTGGCCTCCTGACTTTGTTTTGCATTTGTGGATTGAGATAAGCCTATGAAATTATGAAATGTCTGCTGTTAAATGTTAATCATTCTTCTATCCCCTACCACTTCTGTGTTCTTATATTTAAAAGGAAAATATAACCAGTTGCGCATATTTTGATATATTATCTGTTATAGAAAAGTGCCTCTTTTTCTGTTGAGAAGGGTTATTTTGAAGGTCAGAGATAGGTGATTTTAATATCAGTTCCAACAAGAGCTGCAGAGATCACTAACTGCATATAATTCATCAGCAGATGTTTTCAACCACGTGGCTCATTTTGAAAGTTTCTACTCAGGACAGTCCTAGCACTGGGTCTCAGGAAGAGAAAAAAATGGCCACCTCCTTTAAAAATATAAACAACCATTACATTTAATAGCACTGTAATACCTATCTGACTTAGAATTTACAGCTTTATTAAAAGCACTTCTGGGGGTTATGAACTGGGAGATTGGGCTTGACATATATACACCACTGATATATATAAAACAGATAACTAATAAGACTTCTATAGAGCTCAGGGAACTCTACTCAGTGCTCCGTGGTGACCTAAATGGGAAGGAAATACCCCCAAAAAAGAGGGGATATATGTATACATACAGCTGATTTACTTTGCTGTACAGTAAAAAACTAACATAATATTATAAAGCAACTATACTGTATAAATACAGACTCCACCATCTGACTCTCAACACTGCGGCCATGATGAAGACCGCATCTTCCCAAGGCAATAATAATAATTTCAAAGGTATTAGAGGTGGGGAGTTGGGGGTAGCTAAGCTTCCAGCCCTTCCCAGGAGGCCACAGAGCACGCAGTCCCGCTGTAGTCACTGGAAATTCTTCATGACATGGGCTGCGACCGCCCATAAATAAGAAAGTGTCTGATGGACGATGGGGACATGGTCCAGAATACTAACATCATATAAAGCTCTCTCATGAGTATGTCCAGTTTGAATATTTGGTCTAACTGAATAGTTCAAACTCAGAAAGATTCTGTGAATATGACTTTCGGAAAAAAGCAGTCCTTTATTTGATACAATATGTTATGTTACAAATGCAGATCATTAAATGTCCTGTTCTCTAAGCAGGGTACTTTGTCCTCTGAACAGCTTATTTACAACCGGTGAAAGTCACATGCCTGACTGTAGACATCAGACTCTGTTTGGATTACTTACATAAACATACTATTTGATTAAATTCAGCACCATAATCAATAGGGGGTTCTGGTATCTCATTAATTACATTCTATGGAAACTGTATGGACGCATCATTTAATTAGATTTCTCACTTAGTACTTATCTGAGTATAGGAAATGTCATCATAGTTTTTTTACACATGGTAATGAAATCACTGGTACATTACCAAGATTAAATCATGAAAGAGTATCTATCCTTCTGTTCTCCTTTCTGCTAAAATTACCCAAGCTTTTTACAGTACCCTACCTGTGATGGGCGGGACATGCAGAATTTCAAAGCTTTCCACAACACTTACCAATCTCCCTGTCAGAAAAAAATTAGTATTTCCAGTCTGTTAATCATCACGGCATTTTAGAATCTAATAGCTAATTCTTAGAACATTAACAACATCTATCTTTATTTTGTATTCGGTATGTACAGTGAATGTGTTCAGTGTTCCACTTACATGATCTTATTTAATATTCAGAGAAACATATTGAGGTTTCTGTCCATTATACAGATGGAGAAAATGAGGCACAGGTCACACAGATGGTAAAGCTGGAGCTAGGACTGAAATCCAGATCTGATTCACACTGAGACCCATCAAGTCTAATCCACTTATTTCACAGATGCAGAAACCACAAGCCCAGAGAGGTAATCTGTCTTTCCAAAGGGCACACAGCTGGGTAGTGGCAGACAAAACTAGGATTCAGGTTTCTACCTGTTACCTTTATTGCCAGGAGCCTTCACTATAGGCCTGAGCTACTCAGCTTTTGATCTTGTTTCATTCCTATTGTGGCACAGAACAGCCAGGTTCAGACATGTAAGCAATATCCATTAGCACTGCTGCCTGGGATGTATAGAGCAATCACATTTTTAATGGACTCTGTCAGAGTCCTTCCTTGTCTACATAGCTGTTAAAGAGGTCTGGAGTTAACTTATTGCTCACTTAAAGTCAGCATCTGGCACGGTTCCTCCAGTGGTAGAGCTGGATGTCTGTGGATTTCACTTTCTCCTATATCCCTGAAAACTTTTCCTAGAGAAAGTCATACCGTAGCACCCTGTTCCAGGACTGAGAACCCTGACTGCTTCACAAAGAGCCTTCGACTCTGAACAGCACAGATCTGGACAGGTCTTTTCCTTGCTTTAAATACTCAGATGGAATTTCAATCACGAAAGAGTGTTAAATTTCATCATTTGTCTTATCTGCATCTATTAGATATGGTTTGCTATTCTGCTAATGTAGGTTACATTATTGAGTTTTAAACAGTAAACCAACCTTGCATTCCTGATCATTTGGTCTTGATGTATCATCCTTTGTTAAGTTGCTGGATTTGCTAATACTTCGTTCAGGATATATGGGTCTATGCTCATGACACCCTTGTCATGTTTTGTCATATTATGCTGGCCCGACCTTGGTCCAAGTGGTGGTCACATAGATATTTACATACATTAAAATTCACTGAACTTAGGATGTTAAGACCTCTTGCTGCGTGTTAATTGTACTTCATTTAAGTACAATTTTTTAAAATTGTTAAGATGGCTTTACCTTGTCCTCAAGCCATGCTGAGGAGAATGGCCTTCAAGGCTTCCGACTGCTTGGACAGGCAGGTAACCTTCGTTACTCCACCTTGCACCATGGCTACGTAAGACTATGCTTAGTTACTTAAACTATCATATTCCTTAACACTGTCCGAATTTTGCTAACGTTCTTTCCTAAGCACAGAAGGACTCCTCCAGACTGCTCTTTCTCTACCTGGGAGAATTCCTTTCATCTTTCAATGCTTAACACAAATGCCATTCCTTGTAGGACACTTGCTAGAAAATTCTGAGCCCTCCACAGTCACTGAAAGATGTTGATCCCTTCTCTATGCTGGTATTGCGCTAGGCACACATCATTCTAACACACAAAACCAATCCTGTGTTTGTCTCCTCCATTAGGCTAAGTGCTTTTCTGAGTCACTTCTCATCTTTGGGTACCCAGGGCCTAACAATCAACAGGAATACTTGGCAAACGCTGAAAGAATGAATGCTTCCTTCAACACACAGTTGGGGGAAGGGAAAGAATAGAACATGGTAAAGTTGTTACGATTTTACAAAACCAATAATCAAATCAATGTATGTCCCCTCCAAAACAATTTTGGGAGAAATGGAAAAGATCTGGTATAATTATGTCAATGTATTGTTACATTAAAAATTAATTCAATGGAATTTCCCTGGTAGTCACTATATAAGACTCCCTTCTTCCACTGAAGGGGGCCCAGGGTTCAGTTTGTGGCAGGGATCCCTGGTTGGGAAGCTAAGATCTCAGATGCCATGCAGCATGGTCCCCCAAAAAATTTAGCTCAAAACTTGGAGGCTTAAAACAACTGTCTCACTTATTTGCTCCCAGTGCTGCAGCTTAGGCAGGGCTCTGTGGAGACCCCTGCATGTTTGGGAGGTTGTTCAGCTGGTGATGAAGAATCCACTTCCAAGATGGCTTCATTCAGCTGGCTGGCAATATGCTGCTGGCTGTCAGCTGAGAGCTTAGCTGACGCTGTCTTCTGCTGCTCCTGCTGCTAAGTCGCTTCAGTCGTGTCCGACTCTGTGCGACCCCCCAGACAGCAGCCCACCAGGCTCCCCTGTCCCTGGGATTCTCCAGGCAAGAACACCGGAGTGGGTTGCCATTTCCTTCTCCAATGCATGAAAGTGAAAGTGAAGTCGCTCAGTCGTGTCCAACTCTTAGCGACCCCATGGACTGCAGCCTACCAGGCTCCTCCGTCCATGGGATCTTCCAGGCAAGAGTACTGGAGTGGGGTGCCATTGCCTTCTCCTGACGCTGTCTTCTAGGGCCTAGCTATTTATCCATGGGAACTCTCCACATGGCTAGGTTAGGCTTCTTTTAAGAATGGCAGTCCCAGTATAGTCCAACTTTGTACATTCTAAGTACTTTCCTTCTAAGTACACAAGCAGAAGCTGCCAAGGTTTTTTAAGACTTGGGCCCAGAACAGGTACAGCTTCTCTTCAACCACATTCTATTGGCTAATACAGGTCACAAGGCCAGCCTCTTCCAGGAGGGACCTCCCCCAGGCAGAGAAGTGTGGTTCATCGGGGACCACCAAATTAACATACTACCACTGTGAAGATGTTACCACATTAATTTTAAAAATGAAGTCACTTTTATTATAAATTCTTACTCTTTCCTGTTGATGATTCATCTTGAGTTTTTTTTTTTTTTACTTTAGAAGTTTGTATCTACACAACCTTTTAATCCAGTTATGCTTCAGTTCAGTTGCTCAGTCATGTCCGACTCTTTGTGACCCCATGAATCACAGCACACCAGGCCTCCCTGTCCATCAGCAACTCCTGGAGTCCACTCAGACTCACGTCCATCGAGTCGGTGACGCCATCCAGCCAACTCATCCTCTGTCGTACCCTTTTCCTCCTGCCCCCAATCCCTCCCAGCATCAGAGTCTTTTCCAATGAGTCAACTCTTCCCATGAGGTGGCCAAAGTACTGGAGTTTCAGCCTCAGCATCATTCTTTCCAAAGAACACCCAGGACTGATCTCCTTTAGAATGGACTGGTTGGATCTCCTTGCAGTCCAAGGGACTCTCAAGAGTCTTCTCCAACACCACAGTTCAAAAGCATCAATTCTTCGGTGCTCAGCCTTCTTCACAGTCCACCTCTCACATCCATACATGACCACTGGAAAAACCATAGCCTTGACTAGACTGACCTTTGTTGGCAAAGTAATATCTCTGCTTCTCAATACGCTATCTATGTTGGTCATAACTTTCCTTCCAAGGAGTAAGCATCTTTTAATTTCATGGCTGCAGTCACCATCTGCAGTGATTTTGGAGCCCCAAAAAATAAAGTCTGACACTGTTTCCACTGTTTCCCCATCTATTTCCCATGAACTAATGGGACCAGATGCTATGATCTTCGTTTTCCGAATGTTGAGCTTTAAGCCAACTTTCTTACTCTCCTCTTTCATCAAGAGGCTTTTGAGTTCCTCTTCACTTTCTGCCATAAGGGTGGTGTCATCTGCATATCTGAGGTGATTGATATTTCTCCCGGCAATCTTGATTCCAGCTTGTGCTTCTTCCAGTCCAGTGTTTCTCATGATGTACTCTGCATATCAGTTAAATAAGCAGGGTGACAATATACAGCCTTGACGTACTCCTTTTCCTCTTTGGAACCAGTCTGTTGTTCTATGTCCAGTTCTAACTGTTGCTTCCTGACCTGCATACAGATTTCTCAATAGGCAGGTCAGGTGGTCTGGTATTCCCATCTCTTTCATAATTTTCCACAGTTTATTGTGATCCACACAGTCAAAGGCTTTGACATAGTCAATAAAACAGAAATAGATGTTTTTCTGGAACTCTCTTGCTTTTTCCATGATCCAGTGGATGTTGGTAATTTGATCTCTGGTTCCTCTGCCTTTTCTAAAACCAGCTTGAACATCTGGAAGTTCACGGTTCATGTATTGCTGAAGCCTGGCTTGGAGAATTTTGAGCATTACTTTACTAGTGTGTGAGATGAGTGCAATTGTGCGGTAGTTTGAGCATTCTTTGGCATTGCCTTTCTCTCGGATTGGAATGAAAACTGACCTTTTCCAGTCCTATGACCACTGCTGAGTTTTCCAAATTTGCTAGCATAGTGAGTGCAGCACTTTCACAGCATCATCTTTCAGGATTTGAAAGAGCTCCACTGGAATTCCATCACCTCCACTAGCTTTGTTCATAGTGATGCTTTCTAAGGCCCACTTGACTTCACATTCCAGGGTGTCAGTTATGCTTACTCATCAAATAAAAAGAAAAAATTTAGCTCCTCCGACCTATATAATATCAAGTTCCCAAACCCTTTTAAAACTAAAACCCGTTGGGTTTCTTTTGCAAGAGACTAGCTCAGAAACTTTGATTTCTGAGGGAAATAATTGTTATTATATAGTGGACAAATCTTCAGAAAATTTACAGTCATATCAGTGTTCTTTCTAACACACGGTGCTTAAAACTGAAATATTTGCGGCTTCAACTTGAATCTTACAAAAATGGTATCAAGTCAAGTTCCCTATGATTTCTTCATTTAGAGGTGCTTGACTTTCCCACCTCCCTAAATTTGGCATTAGCCTTCTTGTGCTTTTAACCACATGTTCTGAGGGCCTAATTACTGACTTTATAATCTGATTAATGGTGGGGTCTGTGTCTGTCCTGGCAGAGAAAATACACTCACAAGTGATGTCTGCTCACAGGAAGTCCTTCCCCTTTGCAGCGGTATTATATAGTGGTTATGAATTTGGATTTGAATTTAGACTTAGAATTTTAGTCCTTGAACTCCCCGTCCTAAGGATATGATCTTACACAAATGACTTAACTCTCTATTCCTTGGCTTTCCCATATGTACAATGGAGAGGACAATAGTATCTCACAGGGTTGCCACGAAGCTGACATGATATGAGAAAGCTTGCAGAAGCACTCAACAGAGTGTGTCAGTGGAGGGAACATTCAGCACATGTTGTAATTGTTGTTATTATTATTACCAGTGGAAAAGTTGTTAATACTCTTTGAGGTTTCCAGAAATAGACTGCAAAGTGTGAGATTATTCTGAAATCTTGGGTTCCCTCCCCACACCACGCTACATATTCTGTAGACCTGCTTTTTTAGTATTCTCACTATTAATTAGCCTTTGATTCAGGTTAGTTTTTAGGATGGGAGAAAGAGCGCATGTGAGTTGACCCCTAAGGCTTAGTGGTGCTTACACCATTACACCTAATTGTTTGGGAACAGTTGTAGTCACTCAGAAGAGGATTATCAGCCTACTAACAGATGAAGTCCAACTGAAAATCTGTAGACTCCCAAGATAGTTACTTCAATGTGTTAATTGATCAAAATTAATGCCTAAAAATGGCTATGAATTTAATAACATGTTTAAACAAAAACAGTTTAACTCATCAACTATGATAGTACATATTAATTTTCAAAATAGTCACATTCCTTTGCAAACAACCAATAAGCTCAGTGTAGACATGGGTTTCTGTTTTCTTTGCAATCAAACACTGGACGATTTAGAGTATCTGTCACTAACAAGTTATAGATAACAAATTTAGATGAAGAAAATGCTTACTAATACTGGGTCAGCTGCCACCAAGCTACATTAACTAATTACAGTGTTTTGTAATCAGTATTGCTGGTATATACCAAACTGGCATTTTAAATGAATGCATTTGTGCTGTGTAATGATAGTTGGCAATTATCTATGGTTTGGAGTAACCCAGGACGGTTACTCCTTGAATAATTGACCACAGTGACCCACATGTCTACCCAATCAGGAAGAAGCCTCCGTGCCGTTTGGAATGACTGACCCATGCAGTACACTGTTGTGGTTTTATTAACTGTGATGTTCACAAGTGTGTTCAAGAACACTGTGGATTGTTGATAGTATTCTAGGACCACAAGAAGAGATCCTGGTTAAATAAGCACAGGCAGCTCAACAGAGAGCATTTCCCTCTGAGAAAGGCACAACTAACTTTCACCTATAAATGTCCTGGGAAGTCTTGCAATAAGAAAAATAACTTCCCTTAAGGAGAAGATAAAATATAAAGTAGTTCTCCAACTTACTTTAACATTTATAAAGAAAGGACTATTTCCCTTTTTAACAGAGTTTCATTTAGGGTTGGTCCAACAAAATAAACTTTGTGAAATGCTACTTGACTAATTCATTTATATCTCCTTCTGTTTATTTGTAAATTCACAACTGGATAATTCCAAAAATGCTTCTGTCAGTTTTCCTTCAATTTAGTTTTGCTCCCCTCTCCTCACCCTGTCTGATCCACTAAATTGCCAGATTTAGCAAATGGAAATACAGGATACCCAGCTACATGTGAATTTCAGACAATAAATACTTTTAAAATATGCCCTAAATTGCATGGGACAGGTGAATGTAACTGAGTGTCCTATATTTTATCTAGCAACCCTGACCCCCAAGCCAAATGAGAGCCATCAGTAACTAATGAAACTGTCAGCTTAATTTAGTAATAAGTAAATGGAAAGAATTCATTCATTGTTTGTTGAATATTTTTTTTAAATCTTTCATAATAAGAGAAGTGTAAAGTGCTTTTGGAGGTCACTAGGTCTCTGGTCTTTTTGTAATAATTTCAACATGCAAAGTGTATACACTCTGGACTGCCATGAACTTTGGTACTCCAGGCTGAGGCTTTCAATTCAGAGATAAGGAAACTCGCCCTGGGAGAAGTGACTTGACTTGCCCAAGGAAATTCTCCCATAAAGAGTTGTCAACAGCCAGTCTTGAGTCCTCATTACCTAACTCTCAAGCCAGGGGTCTGAACTCCCAACCAGGTTGTCTTCTCTGTTGAACACTCTAGTTGATAGGACTAGAAAATACCAATTCCAAAAATTAAAAAAAAAAGGTGATGACCAGGTTAATAAGTGTTTTAAATAAGAGTTAGCTAAGTTTACCATTTTAACTGATAAAAATCAAAATAAACTGAATACATCAAAATACATTTAAAGCTTAAATTATACTGAACATAAATTTTTATCATTCAGAAGGCACTCAAGTATCTCTCAATATCTCAGCCCTCCATTTTTTGTATAATATGCCAAGAGTCCAAATATAAAGAAAATTTTCAGGCATCTTTTAGGTGCCTGTGTGTTTCTATTTGTAAACTATTGTTCAGGGTATATACGCTTTTTTCCCATCGATTTGCCACATAAAATGTATTACTAGGGAGAAACATCAAGCCTAGCAAAAATCAAACAATACAAAACTCTTGCTAATAACAGCAAGTTGCGATGAGTTCATTTCCATAGAAAGCAAAAGAACTATTTACATGCACAGATGGCATATCATCTTTACTATTAAAAAGAAGTATTACTCGGACTGAGGTATTAAAGCATGCTGCACCATGCCCAACACATAGTGGTTGCTACCTAAATATTAACTAGAATCATTACAGATTAAAAAGTCAGGTGGTCATCCCTAGAGAATGTCATACTGAGTGAGCTAAGTCAGACAGAAAAGGAGAAATATCATATGAACATCCCTTCTATGTGGAATCTAAAAAGAAATGATACAAATAAACTTATAAAACAGAAAGAGACTCACAGACTTAGAAAATGACCTTAATGGTTGCCGGGGGGAAGGGAGAGTTAGGGACTTTGGGAAGGTCATGTACACACTGCTGTATTTACAACAGATAACAAACGAAGACCTACTGTATAGCTCGTGGAACTCTGCTCAATGTTACGTGCCAGTCTGAATGGGAAGGGGGCCTGGGGAGAATGGATACATACACACGTATGGCTGAGTCCCTTGGCTGTTCACCTGGAAATGGCACAACATTCTTAACTGGCTGTGCCCCCCAAAAAAATGCTTTGGTGTTAGAAAAAGGGAAAAAAAAGTCATGTGGTCATGGATTCAACTAGAACTTATCATACTAAGGGAAGTTAGTCAGAAAAAACAGACAAATATCATATGGTGTCACTTATATGTGGAATCTAAAATATGACACAAATGAGTCTATCTATTAAACAGAAATAGAACCAGGGACATACAAGACAGACTAAGGGCTGCCAAGGGGGAGAGAGGCGGGAGAGCGATGGAATAGGAGGCCGGGGTTAGCAGACGCAAACGGCTACATATAGAATGGATAACAACAAGGCCCTGCTGAATAGCACAGGAAACTGTGTTCAGTATCGTGTGATAAGCCATAATGGAAGAGTATGAAAAAGAATCTAAATGTATACACGTGTATCATTGCCTTACTTTGCTGTACAGCAATTGACATCATAATTCAACTATATTCCATTAAAAAATAAATTTAACGAGATAATTATCAGTGTCTCAGAAAACAAGCCAGGTGGTTATCACAGTACTTATGATTATTATTCATCCACCCTAGTACCTTGCTTATTATACTTTACTCTTTACAAAACAGTTGTATGGTCTCAAAGTTCCCTTTTGTGAACGATCAATGTAATGTGGGCAGTGGTGACTGTGGAATAAATAAAGCCATAAAGGGTAATTTTCCCTTAAAACAGGTTTGGTCTTAAGTCACATACATGCTTTGCAGATAGGACTAACTAGAAGAAACGATAACTAAGGAACCTTGTGAACGTTTTAGCATTCAGCTCTGTTACAAACCATTTACTATGGGCTTTCTCACCCACAGCGCTACTCAAAGACTGTGGGAACAAAGACACTACGCTTTCACCAAAACTCCAGGCTCCTTTAAAGTTGATATGGTGAAAGGAAGTGAGATTTTTGTCTCTGACCCCAGGAGTTATCAGCTCATGTTTACAAGCTAAGGGACTGGTCTCCTTCAATGTCGATCCTGAACACCTTTAACTGCTTATATCACTTACGTGTGATGCAGTTAACTACTTGTTCATAAAGGCGAGTTTACCAAGTAGTAAATCATAGGTCCCGTTAAATATTACGATGAATATAAATATTGACTGAGCTAAGGAGAGACTGCAGTTGTGTGCATGGAGACACGTTCTTGACTTCAGAGGAAGGAGTCAGGTCCTCGCTGCTTTTAGATAAGGAACCATTATGAAAGTAGAGTACTGACAAGAAGAAAAAGCCTCACAATTCAGCTGTATTTCTGGGGACTGACTGGTAGGTCTCCTTCCAGGTCATTGGTGTTTCTAAAACAAAGAAACTGTATTCCTTTTAAAGTAGAATAAATCCATGATTTACATGGAGAAGGAAACAGCAACCCACTCCAGCATTCTTGCCTGGAGAATCCCATGGACAAGAGGAGCCTGGCAGGCTACAGTCCATGGGGTTGCAAGAGTTGGACACGACTCAGCAACTAAACCACCACCACCATCACCCATGATTTAAGCGTTCAGTTCAGTTCAGTCACTCAGTTGTGTCCGACTCTTTGCGACCCCATGAATCGCAGCACGCCAGGCCTCCCTGTCCATCACCAACTCCTGGAGTTCCCCCAAACTCATGTGCATCAAGTCGGTGATGCCATCCAGCCATCTCATCCTCAGTCGTCCCCTTCTCCTCCCGCCCCTAATCCCTCCCAGCATCACAGTCTTTTCCAGTGAGTCAGCTCTTCGCATGAGGTGGTCAAAGTATTGGAGTTTCAGCTTCAGCATCAGTTCTTCCAATGAACACCCAGGACTGGTCTCCTTTAGGATGGACTGGTTGGATGTCCTTGCAGTCCAAGGGACTCTCAAGAGTCTTCTCCAACACCACAGTTCAAAAGCATCAATTCTTTGGCACTCAGCTTTCTCCACAGTCCAACTCTCACATCCATACATGACCACTGGAAAAACCATAGCCTTGACTAGACGCACCTTTGTTGGCAAAGTAATATCTCTGCTTTTAAATATGCTGTCTAGGTTGGTCATAACTTTCCTTCCAAGGAGTAAGCGTCTTTTAATTTCATGGCTGCAGTCACCATCTGCACTGATTTTGGAGCCCCAAACAATAAAGTCTGACACTGTTTCCACTGTTTCCCCATCTATCTGCCAGGAAGTGATGGGACCAGATGCCATGATCTTCGTTTTCTGAATGTTGAGCTTTAAGCCAACTTTTTCACTCTCCTCTTTCACTTTCATCAAGAGGCTTTTTAGATCCTCTTCACTTTCTGCCATAAGGGTGGTGTCATCTGCATATCTGAGGATATTGATATTTCTCCCGGCAAACTTGATTCCAGCTTGTGTACTTATACACTAAATTTCAAAGTATTTACTTTCATGTGGTCAGAAGGTCAGGGTTAGCATTCTGGGTTAGAATTCAGGTTCCTCATCTGCTAACAGAGAGCAAGTCACCCTCTAATAAACTTCACTTGTTTCCCTTATAGCTTAGTTGGTAAAGAATCTGCCTGCGATGCAGGAGACCCTGGTTTGATTCCTGGGTTGGGAAGATCCCCTGGAGAAGGGAAAGGCTACCCACTCCAGTGTTCTGGCCTGGAGAATTGCATGGACTGTATAGTCCTTGGGTCACAAAGAGTCAGACACGACTGAGCGACTTTCACTCTCACTTTTCCCACCTCTCATATTTGAGATAATAATTCTCAAGGTGTCATGAAGATTAAATGACATGTATATTAGAGATGCTCAGTAAGAAGAAAAATGTGACAGGAACAAAGGCAGAATTAGTTTTCTGAAATGGGTTTTTTGTGTGCATGTGCAGTCCATCTATTTTTCTAGTTTCTGTATGTAGTTTAGCACACTTCTATCGTGCTGCGATTCATGGGATCGCAAAGAGTCGGACACGACTGAGCGACTGAACTGAACTGATAGGGAGGATGGGGTGGGGAGGAAATGCAGCAAAGCAAAAAAAACTCAAAGCTCAAAAACTTTCTGCCTTATGGAGAGAAGTCGGTGGAGGCTATTCTGTATAATACTTACAGTCATCCTTGCAGGCTGAGTTATGGGAATGATACAGTTCCTATATCTTTGTACTCCCAAATGCAAGCATGCCCTGTGCTGCATAGGATTTTTAAATGGCTTCAGGATGAGTCATTTTACACTTACCAGCGTGTAGAGAGTTTCACATTTTACAAGACATTTTCCACAGACGTTATTTCATTTAGTCTCAACAACTCTTTAGAAAGTGATTATTCTCATTCTCATTTTACACATGGAAATTTGAAATGCAATAGAAACTAGCACAGAATTATAGGACTAGTTAGTGGGATGGCAAAAATACAATTCCATTTTCCTACTCTTTCCCTGCTCTATGCTCCCCTTAATGTGTTTCAGTTTGAGGTTTTTCTTTTTTTTTTTTTTTTTTTTTAACTAGTGTCATGAAGAGAAACAGTTTTGTATTTTTGGCACGACACAGTTGGTCAGGCAAGATAGCCTTAAAAATGCCACGACACATAAATCTTGTCATTTACTTGGAATCAGGTAAAAATGAAGCCTGTTATTAACACCTTTTGTAATATAAGGAACATAGCTTCTTCTGAACAAATGTCCATTTCACATGCAGATTTTTCCCCAGTACAGAATTCTATTTTTTTAATCAAAAATAATGTGCATTAGACTGTTTTTCTTCTTTTAGAGGTGTGATATACATGTTTCACAATTAGCAGCTCTGTACTAAACAAAGCCAGACAGAGGCCCATAAAAGCTGTCTGCTACCTCCTCTCACAGATGCTGAGCTAGACCGGTGAACAGTCATCTTGGTAAGAGAGACTGTGACAAGAAGATGAATGTAGCAACAATTGCAGAGCTCACAAAAATCATGTTTTCAACAAACTTGACCCACCAACAGAAAACCTAATGAAGGAATCCCCACAGAAAGGATGTTATGCAAACCTGCACAAATACATTTAACATGCTGTAGGCAAAGAATACTTCTTTGTCTATTTCCAACACATGGCCTATATCCACTGTTGCCCAGTCACAAAAGGAACTCTAATGCAAAAAAATTTCCACCTTCAGAGAACTGACAACTAAAAGCACACTGTATTTAAAGCTTCTATCTTTAGATGGGTAACAAAGGAAATGCCAAGACTGGACCCACTAGAAACCGCATCAAGGTCAACAGCAATAACCAGACTACAAACTCAAGACTGGGAATTCATTTACACTTGTAGCTTTCAGGTAAAGAACATTTCCTTTAGTTGATTCCCACAGCCAAGACTAACTTGGATTTCTCTAGAAAATAGGAACTTCAAAGACCATAAGAGCAGGTATGATTCACAGCTGAGATCAATTGCCAATTAGTCAAAACTCCATACAGCTGGGCTCCTGAGGCTAAAGGGTCTTCTCCCTACCCAGCTGAAAGGGATTCGGGCAAAGCCTGCCTGCGGTACTGGGGAAAGGGATTCCCGATGCAAGGTTATTCCATGTGGATACCAAAGACAAGAGAAATGAGGAGGGGGCCCCGAACGGAACGCTGAACAGCGTCAGGCACCAGAGGAGTCTGACATCTGGGAGAAGCCCCTACTCCGGAAGTAGTAGAGTACTTCTAGTACTCCGGAAGTACTAGAGATCCAGAATACAAGTTTCAGGAGAAACAAAGGGTCTTTGGAGGGTCAGGTCATTTACTTTGCCATTAATGAAGAGGCCCGAACAGGGTCTCTTACATTTCTGCCACCACTCGCTGAAGAGGCACACACCCTCCTGCCTGCTCCGTCAAGACTGACCCCACTCCCTGGAGGTGGGAGCCATAGCCGTGGTCGTTCCGGAAAAGCCAGCGTGCAAGACAATTTGGATAAAGTCATCCCTAAACCAATGCTTAAGTCCAGTGCCCACGGGTCTTACTTAGTTCTCTAGTTTAGGTGCATTTCTTCAAAAGCCAGCATACCCCCTTTACTACATCTCCAGTCACCTGATCTGTAAAGTGCCACAAAGGTGTTGGCTGTTCCCCTGTTAACTCCGGGAATCTGCTCCGGCAACTGTTTTTCATTATCTTTCTACCAAACTCCTTAAAATAGGTGCATGTCTTCAAACACTTGTCCATGAAATTTGCTGCCTAACACCTGGAACTTGCCATCCAGGACGACATCCTTTAAACAGCCAAGTACAACATCCCATTCTGCATCCAAGGAGAAGGCGATGGATGGTCCGCACAAACCAAGCCTCACTCAAGCTTCTTGCAGCCTTAGCTGCATCCCTGGCTCGGATTGCCGGAAGTGGCCTCTGCGCCTGCACGGAGGCAGGGCCTCGACTAGTTCGGCGGTGGCCACGTGCCAGTCAGATTCTGCGGGTCGGTTACGGACAGATGAGGAGCAGGTTTATTAAATAATAGGGAAAGACCCTCTCTAAAGGAGTTTTATGTAAGTACTTCAGAATACTTAATGTAAATACCTGAGAAGATTCTCTAAAACGAATGGCAGTAGAAATGTTGGATGCTAGTGACTGGATTGAAAATGGTGTTATCTTGAAGGAGTATTTATTTTGCAGTTTGAAAGTTCTGTGATCCCAGAATATACTTTTTGGGGAAAAAAAAAAAAACCTCTTAAAACACAACAGTTTAAAAAATCCAGTTATAAAGTAGGCCAAAGAGATGAATAGATATTTCCGCAAAAAAAGATATAATGGCACATGAGAGGAGGTTCAGTATGATTCAGTTCAGTTCAGTCGCTCAGTCCTATCCGACTGTTTGCGACCCCATGGACTGCAGCACGCCAGGCTTTCCTGTCCATCACCAACTCCCGGAGCTTGCTCAAACTCATGTCCATCCAGTCCGTGATGCCATCCAACCATCTCATCCTCTATCGTCCCCTTCTCCTCCTGCCTTCAATCTTCCCAGCATCAAGGTCTTTTTCAATGAGTCAGTTCTTCAGTATCATTAGTCATTAGGGAAATCCAGACAAACCACCATAATTCGTCTGTAAAAAGCTACTGAACAAATGAAATTTTTTTAATAGTAATAATACCAAATACTGATGAGAACATGGAGGAACTAGATTTCTCATACATTACTAGTGGGAACATAAAATGGTACAGGCACCCTGGAACACAGTTAGACAGTTTTTTAGCATATGACCCAGCAATGGCATTCTTGGTCTTTCATCCCAAAGAAATAAAAACTTAAGTTCACATACATACCTACAAAACCATGTTTATAGAAGCGTTACTCATACTGGAAAAACTGAAGCTACTCACAAAAGTCCTTCAACAGGACAACAGATGAACAGATTCTGGTATAGCTATCCAACAGAAATTGACTCAGCATTAAAATGAAGTACTGATATATGCTACACCCCGAATGAACCTCAGCAGCATTTTGCCTAGTAAAAAAGAATTCATTCAATCTCAAAACATTATCTACTGTATGCTCTCATTAATACAAGCCTCAGAATGACAAAATTCTAGACATGGAGAACAGATTAGTGGTTGGTGGAAGGATGCAAATACCAAGACTTAGCATGATGCTGTTCTATGGTATGAAACATCTCTGTATCTTGACTGTGAGAATTTTTTTAATCCTGTGACTTTGGCAAATAATTACCATAAAAGGTAGTCAAAAGTTTTTATACCACTTTTGTGCAGTAGAAACCTGAATGTTTAAAGACATAGTGTTCATTTAATTATACTTACGTACCAATTTTTACTGGAAAAGATCAGTTCTCATTCCAATCCCAAAGAAACGCAATGACATACAATGCTCAAACTACTGCACAATTGCACTCATCTCATACACTAGTAAAGTAATGCTCCAAATTCTCCAAGCCAGGCTTCAACAGTACGTGAACTGTGACCATCCATATGTTCAAGATGGTTTTAGAAAAGGCAGAGGAATCAGATCAAATTGCCAACATGCATTGGATTATCGAAAAAGCAAAAGTTCCAGAAAAACATCTATTTCTGCTTTATTGACCAAAGCCTTTGACTGTGTGATCACCATCAACTGTGGAAAAGTCTGTGGAAAAGAGATGGGAATACCAGACCACCTAACCTGCCTATTGGGAAATCTGTATGCAGGTCAGGAAGCAACAGTTAGAACTGGACTTGGAACAGACTGGTTCCAAATAGGGAAAGGAGTGGGTCAAGGCTGTATATTGTCACCCTGCTTATTTAACTTATATGCAGAGTACATCATGAGAAATGCTGGCTGGGTGAAGCACAGGCTGGAATCAAAAGGGTGGGAGAAATATCAGTAACTTCAGATATGCAGATGATACCACGCTTATGGCAGAAAGTGAAGAAGAACTAATGAGCCTCTTGATGAAAGTGAAAGTAGAGAGTGAAAAACTTGGTTTAAAGCTCAACATTCAGAAAACGAAGATCATGGCATCTGGTCCCATTACTTCATGGCAAATAGATAGGGAAACAATGGAAACAGTAAGAGACTTTATTTGGCGGGGGCGGTGGGGGGGGGGCTCCAAAAGCACTGCAGATGGTGACTGCAGCCATGAAATTAAAAGACGCTTACTCCTTGGAAAAAAAGTTATGACCAGCCTAGACAGCATATTAAAAAACAGAGACATTACTTTGCCAACAAAGGTCAGTCTAGTCAAGGCTATGGTTTTTCCAGTGGTCATGTATGGATGTGAGAGTTGGATAAAGAAAGCTGAGTGCCAAAGAATTGATGCTTTTGAACTGTGGTGTTGGAGAAGATTCTTGAGAGTCCCTTGGACAGCAAGGAGATCCAACCAGTCCATCCTAAAGGAGACCAGTCCTGAATATTCATTGGAAGGACTGATGTTGAAGCTGAAACTCCAATATTTTAGCCACCTGATGCAAAGAACTGACTCATTTGAAAAGACCCTGATGCATGGGATCACAAAGAGTTGGATACAACTGAGTGTCTGAACTGACTGACCTGCTGCTTAAACATGCCATTTAACTGTTTAATTCATAACTGAGGAAATGAAAGAAATTAAGAAAAAGCAGGATGTCAAAAGGCCAGTTAGTGATATAATAATGCCTTAGCATAATCTGACCAAGGTGCAAATGCAACTGTCAAAATTTCAGAAAAGTACTTACTTCTATGTGCCTCCATTTTATCATCTTTAAAATGGTTATGTTAATTATGGCATCTACCTCATCAACTAGTGTGAGGCTTAATTGAGAAAATGTGTTTGAAACCTCCTGGCCTAGCCCATTGCCTCCCAGATGTAAAGGCCATAATACATGTTGATTCCTATTTCTTTTGAGTTTCTATACTATTTCTCATCTCCCATTGCAGTCTGATGAGAAATGGCTTGCACTAAAGAGGAGTGATTGCTAGGAGTGAACAGGGTTAATTAAATTTTCCTAAGAAATATGTTACTGAAAAAAAAGGCATATTGATTAAACCTTTCAAAATAGTCACTTTTAAATAGATTAAGCAAAGTCTGTTTTGTGCCAAGTAAATGATCACCCCCTCATGGGTCTGTCTTGAGGTTCTTAGAGTAGACCACCATAATCTGACTTTTCATTGTCCTCTCTTCTGGGTATTAAAGATTGGAGACTAATAATTCTATTTTCAAAGACAGTTCAGTGAGGATGGCTTAAAAAAGAAGGTTGCCCTTAATATCTTTCCTTGTAAAAACATTGAATATCACTATATTCTAGGGTCTCTGGGGAATTCAGAGAGCACCAGGCAAGACTTGGTCTCCAAAGGGAATATAAACTAGTGGGGAAGAGTAGGAACATCCCGTGTAGTAAAACTCATCCGGGGAGTCCATGGTTTCTTAGAGGAAACTGAGGTAGGAGAAGTGTGTTTGCATTTATAACCTTTTTGATGTTCTGTTTCTTGAGGGATAACACAGATACAGTCTTTGCAGCAGAATATGGGTCCTTCTTTCCCAGCTCTGTAAATCTATTACCTGAGAACTCCTTGAGGACTAAAGACACATTGTTGCCAACTTTGTATCCCCAGCCCTTAGGACACAGATAGCCTCCTCAATAAAGGTTTATCAAATGAATGAGGGCTTCCCAGGTGACACAGTGGTAAAGAATCCGCCTGCCAATGCAGGAGACACAGGAAACAGGAAACGCAAGAGATTCAGGTTCGATCCCTGGGTCAGGAAATTCCCCTGGAGTAGGAAATGGCAACCCACTCCAGTATTCTTGCCTGAAAAATTCCAAGGACAGAGGAGCCTGGCGGGCTACAGTCCATGGGGTAGCAAAGAGTCTGACACCATTGAGCGCAGCACAGCACGAATGAATAAACCCTTTAACCTTAGCTGCACACATCAATACCTTTACCCCCTAATTGCTTCTTTAGAGGATGGGAATGGGATGGTTTAAAACACACTAATTTTAATAGCTGACTGAAAGAAAGTGCCTTGGGGACCAGCACCGGGTTGGTTGTGTTCATTGTCACCTCCTTAGAGCTTCACAGATTACCTGACATTCTGTAGGAAATAGACATCTTTTATGTGCATGCATGAAAGCTGCCCCTGGTCCGTCCTCAGAGCTCACAGCCTGGAAGAGTAAGGAGAAGTTCAGCAGGGTATCCAAGAATTCTGACAATCCACAAGCGGTCAGAAGTCAATTTCACTTCCTCACGCAGCCATTTGTAGAAGGTTGTAAATCTCCTCCTTACTCGGGTCGGGGGCAGCCGGTGCGACCTTACGCCCCTTGCGGGGACCCCACGAGCCAAGTCACAGAGGAAGGTAACCCAGAGTCGAGCCGGGCAGCACGTGCAGCGCCCAGGGGAGGAGGAGGCTGGGCTAACGCAGCTCTTAGTCAGCAGCTGGGCTCGGTTTTGAAACAAAAGCCAATGTCCTCCCTTGGAGTCCGCGGCCGGTCAGCTCCTGGGGGGAAGAGAGCCATGCTGCCCAGCCGGTTAGTGGCCCAACTTACTTTTGCAGAGCCTGGGACAAAGGGCCAGCAGTTGTATGCGAATGGGTGGGGTGCTGGGGACAGAGGACGTGGGGAGGGCGGGGGCTACAGCTCGCTGTGCCCCTCCCCTCCCGGCCACTAGCAAGCAGGGCTGGGGTCTCCCAGGCTCGGCACACGTTAGCCCCCGGCAGGCCACCTCCGAGCCCGCCCCCACCCACCTCCACCCACCTCCACCCCCAGGGTCTGCGTAAAAACTAAGGCACCTTTGCAACCCGCACCCTAGCGCACAGACACACCAGGCCCGGGTTTCATGAATGAAATCCAATCGTGCGGATATAAATAGCCGCGAAGGCTGCTAACGTCACAGAGCAAGCGGCGGTCGCCACCGCGGCGGAGCTGGGTGCCGAGCGCTCTCCATTCCGCCAGGCCGGCCAGCCTGGGAGCCGGGCGGGGGCGGGAGGAAAGGGGGAGGGCTGGGGGACGGAAAGGGGCGAGCCCCTCTGGTCCGGCACCGGGAAGAGCTGCCGCCGCGGCGCGGGGCGAGCCCAAGAGGCGAGGCAGAGCCATGCTGCCTTTGTGCAAAGTTGGGCGGCGGGCGGCGCGCCGCGCGCAGGGGCCCGGCACACCCGCGACCGCGCGCAGTCGTGGCTGCTGCTGAGTGGCGGGGACCACCCCCCACCCCAGCTCCCCCAGCCCTTGAAGGCGGAGAGAGCTCGCGTCTCGCTCGGCTTCAGGGTAGGTTCTGTGTCGTGAGTGCGCTATGCTGTGAAACTTCTCCGAGCAGCCGCCGCGGAGCCCCCACCCCCCACCCCACCCCGCCCCGGCCCCGGCGGGTGGCCTATGGGGGCCCCGGGCCGCGCCACGCGGCCGGCCGCGTCCCGAGCAAGAGTCGTGGGACCGAGCTGCCCTGGGAGCCGCCCTCGCCTTCTCTGCGAGGCCGGGAACCCTCCCATCAGAGGCCAGCAGAAGAGATTTCTAGGAGCGCCTGCACAGCCGCACCCCTAACTTGGAGCTGAGAAAATGCACAACAGGGCACCCTTAGAAGGAGGGCTGCGCCAGGGAGGGGGTGGGGGACGTGCCGCGCCGACCACAAGGCTCTTTTCCTTGGAAGGTGGTGGGGAGCCAGAGGAACTGCACAGGGGGAGACACTAACCCCTTTGGCGCATGCACCCCCAAGAGTTGACCGGTCAGCCTACAGTTTGGCGCTCCCCACCCCCAGCCCGGTGTCTATGGAGTCTGTTGTGAGTTGCTGTGGCAACAGTAGGAGCTGCCTTGAGGGGCTTGCAGAACACCTTACCTAGTCTCTGCGTGCTCAGGTTTTGGGGAGAAAAACAGGGTGGGGTGGAAGGGTGGGGTGGGAGGAAGCTGTGCAGACAAGGGAATCCAGCCCCCTCGACAAAAAAAGAAGTGGAAGGAAGGCTCAACGATGTAAGAATGTATCATTTGATCCTGCTGTTAGTTCTGCCGTTTCTACCCTCAGCAGTATCAAACATCTCAACTGAGGAGCAATGTCAATATTTAGACTTGGACAAGCCAGAAAGTTAGAAGGGAGTGCCAAGCGCAGGGTTTTGACTTGGCTTTGCACGTCAGCACACAAGCTGTGCCTTTCTAGCTGACTGTACACATTTGCTGGGGGGCGGGGGGAATGCATGAAGATTAATATACACACAAAGGCGCTCAGACCTAGGAAGAGGAGAAGAGGCTCTTTGACTTTGAACTCCCTCTCCCCAGCCTGTGCTGTTCCCGAAGCTTTGTTGAACCCCAGCCAGATGCTCAGCTAGAGGTTTCACTAGTTTGGGGCTCCCCCAGCACCCACGGGAGCAGTGCTGCGTATTTACACTGTACAGCATATCCCCTCTAAACTGCAAAAGTATGTTACCAGTAGTTTTCATCTCTGTATAACTGTGTTCTCACTATCAGCAGATATAAATAGCCAATAGGCTGTGTTTGGTTTCAGCAAACAGCTAGGCTTTATAACAAAACGCTGATAAGTTTGTTTTAAAACACTCTTCAGAAATTTGAAATTATATTTCATTTCTGATAACTCTGTGGACGCCTGAGAGAGTCACTGTTTGCTGAAAGAGAAACACAAGCTCTTTTCGATATAAATAATGTCTGCATACCACTCCACAGGTGGAGTAGGCAGCAAATTATTATTCAAGTAAGTTTTCTCTGAGATTCTTGGATAGCATTTGGACTTGTTAGTGGGAAAGGAATTTAACTTGTTCTTCACAGTGTGGAAGACTTTGAAAAATCATTAGGAAGCAATGAAATCATAGTATTCTAAGCTTGCACATTGTTCAACCAAATTTAGAAAGTAGTGTGACTTCAAGTACATAGGGTTGTGTGTGGTTACAGAGGTAGAAACAGAAACACGGGCAGGTTGATGTTGGTACAACAACATAGCTTATTAGCTATGCAAATGCAATCAAATAGAAGAAAACAACAGAATCATTTGGACTTATGATAATATGGCCTAAAAATGCTATTTTGGAGGAATCGTAGATCCATTTCCTTTCCTTCTGTATTGTAAAATCCCTGAAAGGTTTTCCTTGTTTCTATTCATGGTTTTGTGGCTAACTGCTTTTTTTTTTTTTTTTTTAGTATCATTGCCAAATGCTCAGAAATATATTTTCAGAAATGCTACAAAAAGTTCACCTAGCTATTTCAGGATGTATATGGCCCCAAGAAATGCCATTTTAACACTGACACTTGGAAAAAATAAAGCAGGTTCTGCTCTTTGGTGGGTGGGGTAGAGAGGAAAACAATGCATGTTCAAAATGTCAGTGGCGCCCCATGTGCTCCAAGCGAGCAAGTATTACAGAGCAATACTTTATAAGGCACTTCTCTCTTTTGTGTAGGTAAGTCCAGCTGTGAGGAGGGGGTTCTGTTCTTCACTTCCAGCAAGCCAGGTCAGTGTCTTTGTGCAACCCGTGACCATAGATTGCTGACATATTCTGTCTGATTCTGAGCATGCATTTCAGAACAACTTACTTGGTCATTTGTCTTAGAATGAGTTGTCTTTGTCATATTTTTTTTTTATTGACTCAGTTACGAATATCACAATTTCCATGATTATTAAAATTATTTTATTTACTCTGTGAGTAAAAATAGCACTAAAATGGGCTTTGAATCAGTTTGTTCTTTATAAGACTTTTCTCTTTCATGTTGGGGACCCAAGTTGTGCCAGGAAAAGCTGAAGATACAGGGGATTTGCATGCTTGATCACTGCAATTTTATATCTGTCCTAATCTTAGCAGTCTAGAGCAGAAAGAAAATTGATACAATAATGACTGATATTTTTGAGCTTGAACCAAAATTCAGGTAATATGCTGCATTCCTTACACTTATGTTCTCATTCTGCAAAAAAAATATATATATATATATATTCCTGTGAGGTGTAACACTTCTCTTGGTCTCCAGAGGACAAGGTGAGGAATTGAAAGTTCAGAGAGGTCAGGTAATAGGTTCAGTTCCTGCTTCTAGTAAATGGAAGAAATTATATTTTTTAAAGTTCTGTCTTAATCCAAACTCTAAATTCTCTAGTTGGAAAAATCTTGCCCAATAGAGAAACTGGGACCAAAGAAGTTTAAGTGACTTGCCTAAGATAACTTGGTAATTATAGCTTATGTAGTAAAATTCAATGACAAAGGTGTTACAAAAGTATAAATTCCATTCTCTTTAAGTAAAACAGCAAAATATTAAGTATTTGTGTGTACTTTATGGCATGGCCCTGTCAAAAATTAAGATTTTTACTGTGGGGGTCTCCAGTTTTAAGGATCTTACAAATAGATTTTAAAAGACAAGATATTAAACAATCATGCAGGAAAAGTGAGAACATAAATCAAGATAATGCATGCCTGAACTGAGGGTCAATGGTACATTCACAAATTCACCGTTTTCTATCCTATGGGACTACTTTGCAGTTCCATGTATGGATAGGGAAAATTTTCCAAGCACATTTTTGTCTAGATAGATAATAAAAGGGTAAGAGTTTAGAGAAAGACAGAGTGTAGAATTTCAAACCAACAGGGAGAGATTATGCATTCATCTAGAACTGCTAAATTACAGTATATCAAACTTGAGGTGTTATTGCTTGAAAAGCATTGAAACAAAGTTGTAAGCTGTCTGAATCTTCACAGCATCACTAAGAAAGCATCACAACATGACCTGGTGCTTAAGAGTACTGGATTCCTTCTGCAACCTCAGTTTGTCTGAAATGTGCCACATAGATATATTTGGATACCTAGTAAATAAATGCCAATGTAAGTCCTGAAAATGGCCAATATTTAAAGGTTAAACAGGACGTTTTCCGTTTTTGCCAGGGTTGACCACCTTCTCTTTTCCCCTCTTTCTTCCTCCACCCTTACTTTTTGTAGAATAATGTGTAAGTTGTTAATCCTTCTCAGAGAGTATTATATAAAGGGATAATAAAAAGTAAAATGGGAATAAATTACCAAAGAAAACCTTACCGTATCTTCTTTTTTAATGGACTGATACCCCCAACCCAAGCTAATAACCCTAAAAGCTTAATTAGTTAAAAGATACTTTTAAGTGTTTAAAGGATTATTATAAGCTGTCCTATAACAGCTTTGTCCTATAAAAGTTGTTATATAATGTATCATTACGAAATAGATCATAATAGCTCTGTTAGACTGGGAAACCCCCTTACAGGTTAAGACCTCATTATCAACTGGTATTTGCTTAGCTGTGACAGTGGTATGTTGTAAATTATCCATATGACAACTATAAACCTATAATTGCTTAAAGAGTAAAATTATACTCTGAATCATATAATGTTAGCACCAAAAAAGGCCTTAGAATGAGTATGGTGTCTCTAAGAGTAATTTAATTAGCAACCATTTGTTTGCTTTTTTGAACTTTAGAGGCTTTGGTTGCTATGCTTGACCTCTCTCAAAACACACCTGGAAATACATGAAATTCTGCTGTTTTTCACTCAAGAAATGTACCTGTAGAAAACGGGAATTTTCTTTTTCTTTACTCTTCTTATTGGTCTTCCTTTTTCCTTTTAGGAAATAGGCAGCTCAGTCTCATTCTTTGAAGGCCTTACTCTGGCTTCACCTAATAGGGTTCAAAGAGTACAGATTATTTGAACCTGGCTCTTGTTTTCATCTTCTTTTCTCTACCCAGGCTCCCTACCAACATGTCGACACCGAAACAAAATTTGGAGAGGGAAGGAAAGATAAGTCACAAAAAGTGAGGTGTATATAGAAAGGGGAAGGGGGTGGGAGTGTGTGATTCATGGGGGAGGGGAGGAGAAAAGGAGAGCTTTGCCTGGAAAGGCAAGAGGCAGTCACCCAAACAGATGGGATGTGTATGGACAGGTTATTGATATGTCAGAATAAAAATTGTTTAGGGTTTTTTTGGGGGGTCGGGGGAGGCTGGAATTTATAAACAAAGTGAGGTCACCTCCTCGTAGAATCTTTTGTTCCTCGTACACATTGGACAGAAACTGAGAAATGGGCAAATAAAGACACTAAAATGTGAGTATGACAGCCACTCTTTGATGTCCCAGGACGCACCTGCCCTCAGATACTGCCAGAAGCTGTCCCATCAAGCACATCAACATGTCTGATAAGGTTTAATCAACTAAGGATGAATTAGAAAGTTTTACAAAGAAGGAAACCAGATGGATGCCTGCAGGTCCACAAGTGTGATTACATTTCTCCTCTCTGCACCTGACGTTATTTATTGCATAGACACAGGTTAATGGCAAGTCCCCAGTGCTAATGGGGTTACAATCTCAGTCTCCATCCCTCTGTGGAGAAATTTCCGTGGAACTGTTTGTCACCCAACCTAGTCCAGACCCCTAATGACTGCTGAAAAAACAATAACCAGTACTTACATCATGCTGCTTCTAGATGCCAGACACTTGATTGTACTAGATACTATTATTTATAAATTCCAATTTTATAGAAGCAAAAAGGAAACTCAGGTATATTAAGTCAAGAACTAATTGGAAGTAGAGCTTGGATTTGTACTGAGATCTAATAATTTGAATATATATTTGATTTAAGTATATAATGGGGGGGGAAGCACTTTAAAATATTCAGTTCCAGGTTATTCTTGCAGACTGTAAAAGAAGTAATTATTCTTGTAGGGTTCTTTTTTTAATTTTATGTGTCTTGTTTTGTATTTGGTAACTTGAACCACACAGCAGTGTTGTCTGTACAGATTGTTAATTCTTCAGGGCATCTCTAATATATTTTGATGGAAGTCACACTAGTAAACAGTTGAGTCATGGAGGTTGAATCCTGAACCAGAGAGGTTCTTAAAGATCCTTAACCCAACCTCACATAGGTGAGAAACAATCTACCATCCAGAGAAGCAGTGCAGCTCTCACCCACTCTTCCAGTTCGTAAGTGACGCAGCTGGGGCTGAACCCAGGTTTCCAAAGCCCAGTCCAGGGCTCAGTTCTTTTATGTAACACTGCCTGAAACACGGCACACTTTCTAAAGCCTCCAACTTAGCCAAAATTGCAGCTATCAAATTTGAAATATATCTGAAACCTAACATACATCCAGAAATGGGTTACAAGGGGATTCCAGCAGTGTAAAGGTATGGTGGGTCCTAGGAGAGACCTTTCCTATCTTCACGGACGCCAATACAGACCAGTCTCCTTGTATTCAAAACTTAACTACCCCGTACTCTGATCCCTTTCAAGCTGTTTTTGTTGAGATGCCTGTTTTCATCAACTATGGAGATTTTTAATTTTGTCTATGGATTTCTGGCTTTTTATTAATCATGTGACATGGGTGACATATTTCTTTGGAGCTCATTTTGCTCATCTGTAAAATGAAGACAATATCACCTCCATCAGAGGATTATGAGAATGCTATGAAATCACACATGTAAAACAGATATTAGGGGGTCTTCCCTGATGGTCCAATGGCTAAGACTCCGTGCTCCCCCAATGCAAGGTCCACCAGTTCTATCCCTAGTCAGGGAACTAGATTTCACAGGCTGCAACTAAGAGTTCACAGGCTGCAAGTAAAGATCCCACATGCCCCAACTCAGACCTGGTACAGCCAAGCAAATAAATGATTAAAAAACACACCAAAAACAGGTGTTCAACAAGGGTGAGTTTTCTTCTTGGCCTTGCTAAAGTATGTCAAGAGAAAATGTTACAACACATTAGGGCATCCATATCATTTTGCTGCTAAATGTTCTGGAGTCATCTGAAGTCTGACACTGCAAGGGATCACTATAATGACCTTTTTTCTTGGGTAAAAACGGGCCCAGTTGTGTCCCTGAGTACCAGTAGCCTGGTCACAATTACATTTGTCTTCTTCACACTCTAGGGTTGCTGAGGTTTGCATGAATTACTTTACTGCTTCAGTTTCTGCCTCAAAGTACTAGCAAGCTCCTCTGGGAGATACCTGGCTCTCATGTCCTTTCAGACACTTTTTTTATCTAAGGTGTTTTCCATGTAGACCTTTGCATCTCAAAGCAGCTACTGTGTTTTCAGCCAAATAACTAAAATATTTTTGGAGAAAAGTGTTGCCAGTAAAACATTTTGGTTTCAATTTCAAAACAAGTGAGACTTTCCTCCCATCATTTCCGTTAACTCTAGTATTGAATCTTTCCTGGGCCTTGACCGTCTTTTCTCTCTGTTGCAGGTTGCTAACTGATATGTTGATGGGAAAAACATGAGCACTGCAATTTCCCCCTTTCACCCTCAGCACTTGATAGCTACCGTGGCCTAAATTACATCTCTGGGAAATGTTTCATCACACTCCTCTCTCCAGCTGCCACACTTTGTCATGTGGCACTTGCTGCCCTGTTTTGAGTTTTTGGATCCAAGTCTTTGGCAACAGTTCTTATTACATATACATGAAGGAAAGCTCCTGATAAGATCTTTTTTCTTACTTGTACTTTTTCCCCCTTTTTTGAAATGAATCATCCAAGTGGCCTAGAATACCCTTTACTTTCCTAGTGGCTCAGTTTCCCTTTTCAGTGTTGGACGAATGTGTGTTGCAAGACATATGTCCTCTTCAGGTTAGTTATTGAGTCACTAAGTCGTGTCAGACTCTTTGTGACCCCATGGACTGTAGCACACCAGGATTCCCTGTTCTTCACTCTTCAAGTGTAAGGTTAGCCATTAGATGTTTTCCCCAGTGCTGTCCTTCATTCGGTATGAGTTGCTTAGAGATCACCAATTGCTAGATTGCTACTAGTCTCAAACCAGTTATGTGAGTTTCCATTCATAGCAGGGAGTTTATTGTTAAAGCAATGCTTCCCAAAATTTAATGTGCATAAAAATCACCTGGGCATCTTAATAAAATGCAGATTCTGATTCAGAAGTTCTAGAGTGAGGCCTAAGATTATGCGTTTCCCAGGGGTACCTCACTGATGCCAGTGCTACTGGTCTGAGGACCATATTTTAAGTAGGGAAATATACTGTACTTTGTAAAGTATAGTCATTATCTTATGCTGAAACTCCTTCCTTGGAGGCTCCCATCTTATTTTGTTTTCTTCTTTCTTAAATTATGTAGAGTCATAGAATCTTAAACGTGAAAGGTTTGTGCTGGTAAATCAACCTGCACTCTGGAAGAGAAAAAGAGTGCATTTATGTGCAAACATAAGTTGATTATAAATTTTGCTGACATAAAGAATGGGTGTAGCATACTATTTATAAATAATAATAAAGAATACTCTTTGTTGTAAACTCCATTTAGCTAATTGGGTCTCATAAAACGCTGGTTTTGAGAACTCATCTATCCATGGTCTACCTATGGTACAGTTGATGAGCGCAATTCCCATGTAAATGTTGGCCAGTGTTTTTCCTTATGTTAATGAATAAGACAAAACTGAAGTAACAAAGGCATATGTCAGACTGCATTCATTCATCAAAGATATGAATGACTTCTTTGCTGAGCCAAATAATAGCTTTTAAATACTGTAAGGATATTTCCTTAAATGGATTATTCATAATATAACAGCTATATACATTACACCCTTTTAAGTTTAATCTGCATTATTAGCATTTTAAAGTCATTTTCTTAAGTCACGGTGACAGAAAAATAAAGCAAGACCTGATGTGGAGTGGTTGCCAGTTTCACCATGGCCAATTGGAAACCACCACTGTGACTGAGTGTGGAGTTGGAAAGAGATGGCAGAGTAGCACATCGTTGTTGTTTAGTTACTAAGTCGTGTCAACTCATTTGTGACTCCATGGATCATAGCCCGCCAGGCTCATCTGTCCATGGGCCTTCCCAGGCAAGAATACTGGAGTGGGTTGCCATATCCTTCTCCAGGGGATCTTTCTGATCCAGGAATTGAACCCACATCTCTTGCAGCTCAGGCGAATTCTTTACTGCTAAACCAGCGGGGAAGCCCACAGGAGCACATGGTTATATAGTATTTCCATTATACAGATAAAACTGGAATAAATAACCCCAAAATATACTTTGGCCACCTGATGTAAAAAGCTGACTCATTGGAAAAGACCCTGATGCTGGGAAAAATTGAGGGCAAGAGGAGAAGTGAGCAACAGAGGATGAGATGGTTGGCTGCCATCACTGACTTAACAGAAATGAGTTTGAGCAAACCCTGGGGGATTGTGAAGGACAGGGAAGCCTGGCACGCTGTAGTCCGTGGGGTCACAAAGAGTCTAACACGACTTTGGGGCTGAACAACAACAACAAACTTCAAAATACAGGTAATAGTAAAATATAGTAGAATAAAAACAAAGCGGTAAGATTTGAGTATTTAGTTACCTTTGTTTTAATATAATTTATTTAACTGAAACTTTATATAATTAATATTCAGTACTGACCCTATTTTAACAGGCTTGCGAAAGTCCTGAAAATTTAACAGTTGGTTCATGGGCCAGTAGAGACTGGCACAATATCAGATGCAGATCATCTGGTCCAATGATTCTCAACCTTTGCTATACATTGAATACTCCCAGGAATTTTATAACCTGTAGTCTTAGTTATTCATGTTAGGGCCCAGGAATCTGAGTTTTAAACTTTTTTATTGAACTGTATCTTGTTTAAACAAAAATATATGAATCATAACTATATAACTTAAGAATTCAGTTCAGTTCAGTTCAGTTGCTCAATCACGTCTGACTCTTTGCAACCCCATGAATTGCAGCACGCCAGGCCTCCCTGTCCATCACCAAATCCCGGAGTTCACTCAGACTCACATCCATCGAGTCAGTGGTGCCATCTAGCCATCTCATCCTCTGTCGTCCCCTTCTCCTCCCGCCCCCAACCCCTCCCAGCATCAGAGTCTTTTCCAATGAGTCAACTGTTCCCATGAGGTGGCCAAAGTACTGGAGTTTCAGCCTCAGCATCAGTCCTTCCAAAGGAATCCCAGGGCTGATCTCCTTCAGAATGGACTGGTTGGATCTCCTTGCAGTCCAAGGGACTCTCAAGAGTCTTCTCCAACACCACAATTGAAAAGCATCAATTCTTCGGTGCTCAGCCTTCTTCACAGTCCAACCTCACATCCATACATGACCACAGAAAAAACCACAGCCTTGACTAGACAGACCTTTGTTGGCAAAGTAATGTCTCTGCTTTTCAATATGCTATCTAGGTTGTCATAATTTTCCTTCCAAGGAGTAAGCGTCTTTTAATTTCATGGCTACAATCACCATCTGCAGTGATTTTGAAGCCCAAAAAAGTAAAGTCTGACACTGTTTCCATTTAGCAGCACCCAAAATCCCATCTTAAGCCCCTGTTCAGTCACTGTCTAATTGAGGCAACCACTGTCTTCACTTCTAATGCCATGGATTAGTTTTGCCTGATTGTCAACTTTTATACAAATGAAATCTCTTTTGTGTCTGGCCTCTTTCAATATTGTGTTTGTAAGATTCATTATAATTGTATGCAGCTGTAGTTCATCCCTTTTTAACAGTGTATAATATTCCATTGTGTGGATAGACCTCAATTTATTATTTCTTTATCCATTGTACTGTCAGTGGTTTGTTTCCAGATGTTGGCTATTACGAGTAGTGCTGCCAAGGACATTCTTGTGCAGGCAGCAGTATTTGAAACAAAACAAATTCCCCCAGTCATTCTGATAAGCAGCTGATTTCTTGACTGCCTTCTCTACAATTCCCTCTTCTGCCTTTGATTTTTCATATGATGTGATTAAGTCTATTGGTTCTTTCCTGAGAATGTACTTTTAATACCTTAAGTCATGAAACTGTGTGCTTCCATTCATTATAGCATGTTTTCCTGGATCTTTTCAATGTAGATTCACCATCACCCCCCTTTCATCAAGACATCTGCTCTTGGGCGCTTTAAATAGGGATGAGATTTGGCCTCACATCAATAGCGTGGAGGAATAATAGACATGGTGGAGATGGAGCCAAGGCTAAATTTGGCAGCCAATCATTAAGGCTCCTGGAAAGAGGCTTCAAGGAAGGGAAATTGTTTCCCTTTGTGTGTATCAAACAAAAATCAACAGTAAACCTTCGGAATATTTCAGATTCTAGATTTTTTAAAAATTGGTTTATTTGAAGTGGACCAGGGACTCTCTTCTGACATGAGAACGGATATCTCTCAATGTCTCATGACTTGATCTGGAAAGAGAACAGAAGGAGATTTTCCCATGGGCTTGTTCCTGCACCTAGTGGGCAGCCGGGGTAGCTCTGCTGCATTGTTCTAGGCTGAGTGGCTGTGTATTTGTGTGTTTGCATCTATTGAGATGTTAGTTCTTTTGACAGAAGTCAAGAGAGCTGAATGACCAGAAGCCCCAAGATGATACTGTTGATCAGCGGGATGGCTGCTTAGAATGGAAAGACAGGTGCTGGGAGCAGCAAGGCTGTTTCCTACCATATGAAAGGCACATCACATACAGCTTTTACGATATGTAGAGAGAAAGTAAAGAATAGACACTAATTTCACATAATGGAACAAGAGAGTGTATTCCCACACACATAAATATTGTAGTCCTTCATTTTCCTGCCTCCCCACCCTCACATTTTCGTAAAATGACTTTGTTATAAAATAACAAACATGTTCATTATTGAAAAGATGGGATGTGTAGATAAGAAAAAAGAAAATCAATTCTAATCCTAGTTGACCTCAATATTTTAATGTATCTATATCCCAAATATTTCTCCGTATATTTAGGTACATAATTTTTAACGAAGGGTGTTACTCATGAGCCTCTAACAATAAATGTACTCCTATAATTTTACATTTTTAACTACTCTATACTTTTCCGGTATGTGGACGCTTTTTAAAAATTCCTCCCTTGTGGTCGGGTTTCTAAAATTGTTTCCAATATTTTGTTTCCACAGTAATATGATAAACACTCCTTGAATGGAATCTTATTGTAATCCTAAATATTTTTCTAGGAATAAAGTCTGATAATCAGATGAATGTTATGGACATTTAAAAGTCTTCTGAGTCATTATCCAAAAGTTATCATTATCCAAAATAATGATACCATCCTCCACTCCCACAAACAGCACTTCATCCTGCTTTTAATAAATGTACAATCTTTCATGTCATAATTCCCTCCAAGAGTTGGAGGGTACAGGAACATGTCCTGAAAACACTGAATACTAGCTAGAATCTACACATTGCTGGCAGTCAATAACCTTGAATAAAAATAAGATATTTTAATAGTTTTTTGTCCACCAGCATTTTTGCATTTTATGGTCTAACTTTGTTAGGAATCCTGGTTTGGGGAGAGGGAGAGGCTGGTGGAAAAAAAACTATTTTCTTCATTTGCCTGAATGAGCGCATAAGCTAATCCTCACTGACATATTATAGTCTCATAAATGATTAAGTGCAATTGTCTGACTGTCATATCTGAAGGCGTTGCAGCAGGTGATCTCTCTGGCAGTACAGATGCTAACCCAAGTGACATCTTTAGAGAGCACTTTGAATGAACAACTTATGACAGCGGAGTGTACAGACTTCTTCTATGTGAGGATGGGTTTTTAAGCACATCTAGTCTGCAGACTGATACTAGCTTTCTCAAATGAGCATTTGGTGTCTCTTGAAAGACTTGAGCAATATTTTAATTATTCATTCTTGACAAAGCTTCCTCCAGCCCTTAGCTAAGGCTCACCCAGATGAGGACTACAGGCCCTCCAATGTGAAAACAATGTGTAGAGTCTTCTGTTGCTTTATTTCTTTTTAACTTTAAAAAAGGTAGATTGAAGTATAACATGCATAGAGAAATGTGTACGAATTACAAGTGTACAGTTTGATGAATTACCCTTACTTAATATGACCTAGCTGCAGTCAGCTTTGATCGAGCTATATCCCTTGTGACTGAAAATAAGTAGAATTTGCCTACAAGTAGAGATTATAACATTAAATTCACTCATTGAGTGTGCATCAGTATTTGTATGTTTGTGATTTGCAGGTACACAAATATACAACATGCATACAAGCAAATTTGGAACTTCTTTTTCTTAATGAGTATAAAGCTCAGTTATGCTACATCTATACAAATTAAAATAACTACAGTTGATTGCCACAGAATAGTTTACATGCTTAGTTTCTAAAAATTACTCATTTCAGTTACCATAAGTATTCCTTTGAACATTCAGAATTTAAAAGCCAAGAATTTTTCATCTTGTCTCTGAGATAGAATTGTATGTGTTGGTCCTGGTTACCCACAGCTGTCTCTTTAGGTTCAATTTCTGTGTCTGATGTTCAGCAAGATACCATTTATATTCCTATGTTCTTTTTAGTTGAGAGCTTCAGTTAGAAAAAAAAAAAACAGGTTTAACAGGCTCACTGTGATTTTTAAATGCATGATTTTGAAAAACAATTTATGCATCACCAGAAATCATTTTTTATTATGATTGGAGTGTACCAGGGTATTTTTAGTAGAATTAACAACCAAAAGTAGGATTTCCTGGTGGTCTGGTGATTAAGACTCTGCACTCCTGATGCAGGGGGCCTGGGTTTGATCCCCAGTCAGGGAACTAGATTCTATATCCACAACTAAAGATGCCACATGCATACTATCATGTAAGAATCGAATCGCCAGTCTATGTCCGACGCAGGATACAGCATGCTTGGGGCTGGTACATGGTGATGACTCAGAGAGATGTTATGGAGAGGGAGGTGGGAGGGGGGGTTCATGTTTGGGAACGCATATACACCCGTGCTGGATTCATGTCAATGTATGGCAAAACCTATACAGTGTTGTAAAGTAAAATAAAGTAAAAATAAATGAATAAATAAAATAAAAAAATAAGGATCCCACATGCAGCAAGAAAGATACTGTGTGTCACAATTAAGACCCAGTGCAGCCAATAATTTAACAAAAAAATCGTTATACGTATGTAATCATTACCTTTTTTAAAACCTAAAATAGTTTTTCCATTAAAGAATTAATATATCTAAGAATATTATTCAGTCACAAAAAGGAATGAAGTACTAGCATATGGATAAACTTGAAAACATGAAGCTGAATAGAAGACAGACACAGAAGGCCATATATGGTATGGTTCCATTTATAAGACATGTCCAGAGTAGGAACATCCATAGTGACAGGAAGTAAATTTCTGTTTTCCAGAGCTGGAGGGAGGAGGGAATGAGAATGTCTGCTAATTGGCACAAGGTGTCTTTTGGGGGTGATGAAAATGTTCTAAAATTAAATAGTGGGAAGAGCTGTACAACGTTGAGAATATAATAAAAACCTCTGAATTGCACACTTTCAAAGGGTGAATTTTATGGCACATCAGTATTATCTCAGTTCAGTTCAGTTCAGTTGCTCAGTCGTGTCCGACTCTTTGCGACCCCGTGAATCGCAGCACACCAGGCCTCCCTGTCCATCACCAACTCCCGGAGTTCACTCAAACTCATGTCAATCGAGTTGGTGATGCCATCCAGCCATCTCATCCTCTGTCATCCCCTTCTCCTCCTGCCCCCAATCCCTCCCAGCATCAGAGTCTTTTCCAATGAGTCAACTCTTTGCATGAGGTGGCCAAAGTACTGGAGTTTCAGCCTCAGCATCATTCTTTCCAAAGAACACCCAGGACTGATCTCCTCTAGAATGGACTGGTTGGATCTCCATACAGTCCAAGGGACTCTGAAGAGTCTTCTCCAACACCACAGTTCAAAAGCATCAATTCTTCAGCGCTCAGCTTTCTTCACAGTCCAACTCTCACATCCATACATGACCACTGGAAAAACCACAGCCTTGACTAGACAGACCTTTGTTGGCAAAGTAATGTCTCTGCTTTTCAATATGCTATCTCAGTTTACCACAAAGAGGTAATACATATGCACTGTAGAAAATTTGGAAACTAGGAAAGTAGAAAACTAGCAACAGGTTATAGCCCGATTCAGTTCAGTCACTCAGTTGTGTCCAGCTCTTTGCAACCCCATGGACTGCAGCACGCCAGGCTTCCCTGTCCATCACCAACTCATGTCATGCTCAAACTCATGTCCATCGAGTTGGTGATGCCATCCAACTATCTCATCCTCTGTCATCCCCTTCTCCTCCTGCCTTCAATCTTTCCCAGCATCAAGGTCTTTTTTCAGTGAGTCAGTTCTTCACACCAGGTGGCCAGAGTTTTGGAGCTTCAGCATCATTTCTTCCAATGAATATTCAGGACTGATTTTCTTTAGGATAGACTGGTTTGATCTCCTTGCAGTCCAAGGGACTCTCAAGAGTCTTCTCCAGCACCACAGTTCAAAAGCATCAATTCTTCAGCACTCAGCTTTATAGCCCAACTCTCATATCCACACATGATTACTGGAAAAACCATAGATTGACTAGACAGACATTTGTCAGCCAAGTTATGTCTCTGCTTTTTTATATGTTATCTAGGTTGGTCATAGCTTTTCTTCCAAGGAGCAAGCATTTTTTAATTTCATGGCTGCAGTCACCATCTGCAGTGATTTTGGAGTCCAAGAAATAAAGTCTGTCACTGTTTCTCCATCTATTTGCCATGAAGTGATGGGACCAAAAGCCATGATCTTAGTTTTCTGAATGTTGAATTTTAAGCCAAACTTTTCACTCTCCTCTTTCACTTTCGTCAAGAGGCTCTTTAGTTCTTCGCTTTCTGCCATAGGGGTGGTGTCATCTGCATTTATAAGGTTATTGATACTTCTCCCGGCAGTCTTGATTCCAGCTTGTGCTTCATCCAGCCCGGCATTTCACATAATGTACTCTGCATATAAGTTAAATAGGCAGGGTGACAATATACAGCCTCAACGTACTCCTTTCCAATATGGAACCAGTCTGTTGTTCCATGTCCAGTTCTAATTGTTGCTTCTTGAACTGCGTACAGATTTCTCAAGAGGCAGGTTAGGTGGTCTGGTATTCCCATCTCTTTAAGAATTTTCCGCAGGGACACAATTATTAAATTTTAAGTATTCACATATTAATATACAAAAGAAGGGCGGGTCCCCAAGGAAGATCCATTTCACCGGTTGGAAGGAATACACATGAGAGAAACAAAGAGCAATGATCAGCCCTGTGAGGGGGATGAAGCAACACCTGAAGGGACAAGATCTGAGGTCCTGAGAGGCAAAAAGATAGATTTGAGCTCTTCAGGGAAACAGTCCAAAGAGACTTATTAGAAGTTTTGCTTCAAGATGCCTGGTAAATTACATAAATCACAGCTCTGTATTTCTAAATACCCCTATTGTTTTCCCAGCTTAGTGAAAGTCACATTTTTGTTTCTTTTAGATGTGTCGGTGTGCTTAGGGTGAGAGAATGATGAGCCTCAATTTTAATTGTTACACATATTTGTTTATTTTATGTAGTTTTCATCAACTGTATTTCAGATGATGACCTTGTACTTTCCCCTCAGTGCTGTAACATTAGCACTTCCATTATTGCAAACTCAATGTAAACATAATTTTAAATAATGACAGTCTTAATAGATAAGACTGACTGAGGGTTCTCTTGATGGCTGGCCTAGTGATTAAAATATTTTACAAGCATTGTCTAATTTCATCTTTACAACAATTCATTGAAGGAGGTAATTATCCCCAGTTTACAGATAAGGACATAGAGACTTAGATTAAGTAATTTGCCCAAGACCATATATGAAGTACCTTAATTAACTGTTCCCCCTCTTGTCATAGATTTAGGTGGTTGGCAGTTTTTCCTTATTCTTAATAAAGATGTGATAATCCTGTTTGATTTTAAAACATTTTTCCATTTATAAAGTTATTGCCTCAGATGGGTATTTTTTTTAATTTCCAAGTTTATTTTTTATTATTGTCTTGCTGTCATAAAACCTTTCCTCAACTTTTTCTTTGTGGCTAGAGAATTTGATTGATATAACATGTTTGGGGGAATATTTGTCCTTATGATCAGTCTCTACAGAGTCAGTTTTGTAAATGTGCTAAGAACACTTGAAAAGAAAGCACTCTCTCATAGATTTGTTAAAATGTGGGTTATCTGTTAACTCAGTCCCACTTTTTATGCTATTCAAGTCTTCCATTTATTACTTTTACTTTTGCTTTCTTCATATGATACCGATTCCGATTTGTCATCTCATGTGTCAGTTATTTGCATTGATTTCTTCTTATCATTACAGAGCTTATCTTATTATTACATGCCTTTTAGTATTTGAAGTTCATTATTGCTGCTGTGCTTTTACTATGCATTGCCCCTTTTAACCTTCTAATTATCTTTTACAGACAATTTTTCTGTATAAGTTTGAAACCAAAATCTAAATAAGTGTAGACTGGGCTTATATTCCCAGTTGGTTTTGGTTTCCACAGTTCTTTAAAACTGAAATGCCCATTTAAAAAAACTTTTTTTTCATTATCTCTGAGTGTTTTGGCAAGTATCTTTGAGCAGTTTAATTCCTTAAAGCATTTTGCCCCCTGAGTCTTTGCTGTCTAAAAATAACTATATGTTACCTTCACATCAGTATTAATTTGACCTGATTCAGAAATGTGTTAGTCTGTCCTTTTTCTTTGAAAGCTGTATATGTGTTTTTCTATTATGTTAAAATAACATTGGTGAAGTGTATGGTCATCTGTATTGTTATACCTTGATAGAAGTGTTTTTGGACGTTAGTTCTAGAACTTGTTTTGCTAAGATACTTAGAGGATTCCTGTTGTTGTTCAGTCACCCAGTCGTGTCTGACTGTTTGCAACCCCGTGGACGGTAGCACTCCAGGCCTCCCGGTCCCTCAGTATTTCCCGGAGTTTGTCCAAGTTCATGTTCGTTGCATCGGTGATGCCATCCAGCCATCTCTTTCTCTGACACCCTCTTCTTCCCTCAGTCTTTCATCATGGACTTTTTCAGTGAATTGTCTGTTTTCATCAGATGACCAAAATACTGAAGCTGCAGTATCAGTCTTTCCAGTGAATATTCAGAGTTCATCTCCCTTAAGATTGACTGGTTTGATCTACTTGCTGTCCAAGGGACTTTCAGGAGTCTTCTCCAGCACCACAGTTCAAAGGCATCAATTCTTTGACGCTCTGCCTTCTTTATCATCCAGCTCTCACAAACATATGTGACCACTGAGAAGACCGTAGCCTTGACTATACAGACCTTTGTCAGCAGGGTACGGTCTCTGTATTTCAATACAATGTCTAGGTTTCTCATTGCTTTCCTGCCCAGAAGCAATGGTCTTCTGATTTCATGGCTGCAGTCACCGTCCGCAGTGATTTGGGAGTTCAAGAAGAGGAAATCTGTCACTGCTTCCACCTTTTCCCCTTCTATTTGCCATGCAGTACTGGGGCTGAATTCCATGATCTTAGTTTTTTTAATATTTAGTCTTTCACACTCTTCCTTCACCCTCATCAAGAGGCTCTTTAGTTCCTCTTCACTTTCCACTGTTAGAGTGGTATTATCCACATATCTGAGGTTGTTGATGTATAACTGTATAGTAATCTGACAATTATTATACAGTTATTTTTTGCTGAAGAGTGTATACACTTGGAGTCTTCTTTTAGTCTTCTTTTTCTCCTCTGTGTCCCCACTACACCCTCCTTTTAGTATTAGGAAAATTTTGTTCTACTAAGTCACATTTTGCAACCTTATTTCTTCAAGAACCCTACTATCTAAGAGATTGCTTTTCAACGGTTAACCTCTTATCTAATATCTTCTGTTACAACATTTTCAGATGGCCTTCCATCTATATGTAGAGTTTCTTATGTTTACCCTCTACCTCACTAGTTCATTTTACTACCTTTTCAAGGCTGCTGTTGACTGTTGCCAGTGGTTTGTGGAGAAGGCAATGGCACCCCACTCCAGTACTCTTGCCTGGAGAATCCCATGGACAGAGGAGCCTGGTGGGCTACAGTCCATGGGATCACTAAGAGTCGGACAAGACTGAGCGACTTCACTTTCACTTTTCACTTTCATGCATCGGAGAAAGAAATGGCAACCCACTCCAGTGTTCTTGCCTGAAGAATCCCAGGGACAGAGGAGCCTGGTGGGCTGCTGTCTATGGGGTCGCACAGAGTCGGGCACGACTTGAAGCAACTTAGCAGCAGCAGCAGCAGTATGGTTTTGAATGTGGCTATCCTGTATTTCAGGCTTCCCAGGTAACTCGGTGGTAAAGACTTCCTGCCAATGCAAGAGATGTAGATTCAATCCCTGGGTCAAGAAGATCCCCTGGAGAAGGAAATGGTGAGCCACTCCAGTATTCCTGCCTGGGAAATCCCATGGACAGAAGAGCCTGGGGGGCTACAGTCCATGGAATCACTAAAGAGTCAGACACAACTTAGCGACTAAACAACAAATCCTGTATTTAATTTATACACAGCCTTTACTTATCCTGTCCTATTGCCTACTTACAGCCTCATCTGCTGTTAGTATACCTGCATTGTCTTTTTTGGCATGATCAAATATATGGATAGGATTTTTTAAAATTTTTCTTCTGCTTCTTAGAACATATCTACTTCAGTAGACAACTTTTCTCTCTGTCTTTAGCTAATTACTTGCACCTTTCTATGTGTAGGCTTTTAATAGACCACACGTTGAATGAACTCTGTGTACTCCATCCATATTAAAAAGGATTTATGCTAGCCAAAGATTGAAGTGTATTTGAACATTCCAAATGCTTGGATAAACTTAAATTTGTCAGAGACCAAAACAGAGCTCTACAGAGACCCAGGAACCCACCCAGCCCCTAGCAGACAAGTAAAGCTTCTCAGTTTGGTTTGGGTTGAAAAAATTTAGTGGGGTGAGCTAGGACTTCGGTGAGGAATGTCACCACTGAAGATACACCAACGTTCAGCCTTAGGGATGGTACCCCCTCACCCCACTCCCTCTGGCTTGTCAAAACGGAAACTGCCTGGTTGAGCAGGCTGGAGGAAACAGAAACCAGTCTATCCCACGCTCAGGGCTGTCTCCCTGCCCATGCTCGGGAAGGGGCAGTGATATTGCAGCCTGCTGCTGCTGCTGCTAAGTTGCTTCAGTCGTGGCCGACTCTGTGTGACCCCATAGACAGCAGCCCACTAGGCTCCCCCATCCCTGGGATTCTCCAGGCAAGAACACTGGAGTGGGTTGCCATTTCCTTCTCCAATGCATGAAAGTGAAAAGTGAATGTGAAGTCGCTCAGTCGTGTCCGACTCCCAGCGACCCCATGGACTGCAGCCCACCAGGCTCCTCCATCCATGGGATTTTCCAGGCAAGAGTACTGGAGTGGGTTGCCATTGCCTTCTCCAATTGCAGCCTGCCGGTTTCACAATGACTCTCCAGCAGCTCTGCTATCTCCTCTTTCCACCCTGTCCCAGTGAGTCCGGCTTACATCACTCCAGGTCACAGGCATCTGTGGCAAAGAGTATCCTGCTTCCCTCCAGGCCGTAGAAATGGGCAATCTGTTGGTCTTCAGCGACCTTCTCATTTGGCTCCATGGAGGTGAATCAGGGCAGAGATCTTTCCAGTTTCTGGTATATGGTTATTCCTTATTCTTAGTTTCTGGCACTGTTTTGGAGTCTGCTCTCTATACAGAATAAGGTTAATTCTAGTGGGACCTGGGTAGAGGGGGATCCAAAGCATCTGATCGTTCGTAGCTAACTTGCACTTGAAGTCCAGCTAATTGCCTTGTGTGATGTGGCTCTTGTAGACATAGATTGAACTCTGTCTTCCAGACTAATTTTCATATCAATTCTAAATCTTTCTCCCTATGTAGCAGCTGCATATACCTCCCTTCTCTCCTTTTCTAGCCCAGCAGTAACTCACCGAAAAGAGTTGATATTCCCTTGAATTAGGATGCCAAAGTCTAAAAACGGATGAGAACTTTATGAGACCCTTATATGTAAATATTACCAAGATTCACAAATTGACTCTAGGCACTAGAGCACAGTGAAAGGCCACATTCCTTTATTTTTCTAAATCAGATTCAGCCCTAAGCCACTCCTGTTTGCCTGTATCTGGGCTCCTCCCTACCCCCTGCCTTCCCATTTGGTGGAGGGGCCTAGACCTTGGCCCCTGGTGGTTCCCATGGTTACTGATGCTCTTCCTGCTGGGGTAGCCGTGGCTGGTGCAGTGCCATCTGTCAGAGGCTGCTCTCGTGATGGGCCTCACAGATGTCCCTCAACGTGTTCCTCTGCAGGCTTAGCCACACGCCACAGCTTCCGAGGCCACAGGCTTAATGATCAGTCACCAGAGACAGCCAAGTGCCAGGTCTCTGCCAGCCCCATGTGGAGGGTTTCCTAAGGAAGCTGGAGTAAGTGTTTTTGTGTATATAAGTGAACAAATATTTATGGCAGGCCATGTATGGCCAAGGCACCGTGAAAAGATCTGAGGATTCAAAGGTGATTAACAGTCTCTATTGTCAAAGGTCCATAACCTTGATGAGATGGAAATGAGACACATATAAGGCTCATTGTCAATACTGCAAAGGAAGTGAAGTGAACTCACTCAGTCGTGTCTGACTCTTTGTGATGCCATGGACCGTAGCCCACCAGGCTCCTCTGTCCATAGGATTTTCCAGGCAAGAATACTAGAGTGGGCTGCCATTTCCTTCTCCAGGAGATATTCCTGACCCAGGGATTGAACCCAGGTCTCCCGCATTGTAGGCAGACGCTTTACTGTCTGAGCCACCAGGGAAGTCCCTAAGGGAAATTTGATAAATACCATAGGAGACAGGATAAAAGGAGAATGTGCTAAGTGCAACTGTTTCCAAAATGGACTTGAATCTCTGCTTTGCTCCATCTCCACCGATTCCATCTCCACTGGTCACAGCCACCATTTTTCCCTCTTGGAGAACACAGGAGCGTCCTGGCTGGGCGTCTGCCACTGTTCAGAACCCAACCCCATGCTCTCCACACGGCAGTTTCAATGATCCTAGTGATACTTTTTATTTAGTTTTTCAACTATTTATTATCTGTCTGTGCCAGGTCTTAGTTGCCCCATGTGGGACCTAGTTCCCCGACCAGGAGTCAGACTCGGGCCCCCCGCATTGGGAGTCTTAGCCACTGGACCACCAGAGGAGTCCCTGGTGGTACTTTTTCAAAAAGCAAATAAGAACCTGTTACTCCCCTGCTGAAAACCCTTAGGTAGCTTCTCACTGCACTGAGAATGAAATCCAAACTCCTGACTGTGGCCTCAAGGGTCATGTATGATCTGAGCCCTGCCCTGTCTGCCCAGCAGCCTTCCCTCTTCCCAGTTCCCTCCACTCAACTTTTCCACCCGTTTCCTATTTTATGACCAGGCCCTTCTGATTGTTTAGAGAGGAGCAGGGGCCTCCTCCTGGAGGCCTCCCACCCACCGTTTTCTCCCATAACACCTTTTGTTTTTCCCTGAAAGAGTTTTATCAAATGTACAGTGGTATCCCCCTATTCAGCGATGTCTCCCTACCTGATTGTGAGGTCCCTGTGGCCAGCACCCACCCTGGCCTGTCTACTGGTGTGCACCTGTAGGCCTGGGACTCACTAAGTACAGCCTCTATTTCTTTAACCAAGACAGCCCGAGGCCTACAAAATATTTCAGTGGATGGATCAAGGGCACAAGAAATAATGGCATAATCAACATTGTCAAAGGCCATGCTACACGGCATATTTGTAGGCAAAAGTAGGCCGGAATGTCTCAGACATAGCACACACTTTACTTATGGTGATTTTGAATCCTACCCTGGAATTTGTATGCATATTTTAAGCTGTTTTCAATCATTGCTTTTTTTTAAATTGAGACAATTGTTATTAAGGGCAGTCAGTAGAAGTAGTAGTTTATTTATAATCCTGGCCCACTTCCTCACTGACATGGAGCTTCAAAAACTGAGAGCGTGATGTGGTATAGGTCATTACAGGGCTCTGCTGAGAAGGAGTGAATGTTTTAAAAAGTATCTCTGTATTATTTGTATTCCTAAAGTTCTCTGCAGTGCTCTTTTTGTTACTTAATCTCTTTTTTGTTTTGATCAAAACTTTCAATTGAATAAATATTGCTGACTGGAATGATGAAAGGCAATATTATCCTGGAGATATATTTTAGTGAACTTTTGATTTAAAGAGGCCCAGCCCAGCTCTGACTGTCTCTTTCCCAGGTCTGGACCTATTTTCTGTTCCAGCTGAGATGTTTATATAATGCATAAGGCTGCTCCTGCCTGACTAGGACTGGTGATTAAGAGCTCAGGATAATGAAATCTGCACAGTTGAAACTTGGCTGTTGGCTATAGCTATTATGCAACTCTTAACATTTCCCTTTTGTTTCTGCCAATAATATAAAATTCTCAGTCTTTCTTTCAGAGCTAACTCTCCAAAGACGCTCAAATTTGTTCCACTAGGATTTTTAATGGACCAAGTTAAATTATTTCTTAAAGTTCAGAGTATATGCTTTTCTAAAGGACAAGAAAATTTAGTGGCTGTGCAATTACCCTGTTCAAACTGTCAATAACAGATGAATGGAGCTTGAAGTACAAAGGCCCCGCTATGGTCTTAGATTTCCGTCTTTAAGCAGACTGCTCATCCGGCCTTGATTGCAGCAGCAAATATAACAAGAGACACGGCAAAAGTGACAGTAAGAGGCAGCATATTCTAATAATGGGGTGATGTAGAGCAATTAGGAGATGCTTAGTGAAGCATCTTGGACAAATGGTCAACCTTTCCCTGCCCATCCTCGCTAAGATCTGAATTTCTAGTGTTACAAGAGAATTGCCCCCTTCAGTTCAGTTCAGTCGCTCAGTCGTGTCCGACTCTTTGTGACTCCATGAATTGCAGCACGCCAGGCCTCGCTGTCCATCACCAACTCCCAGAGTTCGCTCAGACTCACGTCCATCGAGTCAGTGATGCCATTGCACCCTTACCCGAATTCAAATAGTGACCCTATACTAATGTGCACCCATTTGGAACAAGAAGGACTATCTTGGGTTTTATGGGCACAGCACCACAAATTACTCAGTTATGGAGACAAGATTCTGATAGTCACCTAGCTGTCATGTAATTGGGGAAGTGAATGTGCCTGACTCTTCCTGAGAACCTGTTTCTTAAGAATAGGACACTAGGCAGACCATCATCTCAAGGACTCAAGGTGAGGGGTAGGGGCACCCCCACAGGAAGGAGAACACTTTGAAAAGGAGCCTAGGGCAGCTAAGGTCATGTTGGGCTGCATCTCTCTCGCCTGTGGTTAACCCTGGAAGAATCACAAGTATATTGGGGACCCATGGACCAGAGAAAGCAGACAGAGCTTTATAGAAGAGGGGCATTGTATGCGCATATATTCCAACTACTTCAGTGTATGGCATTGGGTTGGCCAAAAGTTTTGTTTGGGTTTTTCTATAAGACGTTATGGAAAAAATCTGAATGAACTTTTTGGCCAATCTATTAGTACCCCAAGAAACACCTGATGATTCATTCATTCAGTGCACAAGATGGGCACTTGGATGTTATGACCTCAGGAAAAAGATAAAAAGGTCACAAACCACCATTCAGTGATTTGCTGATATAAGAAAAAATGAGTGAAAGAGAAACAGAGTATTTGTGTTTTCGATTGCCTCTCCTAAAATCATTTATTGATACAGAGGAGAAAGAAATTTAGTCTGTGGGGAGGTGGGGCAATAGGAAAACTTTTTAGAGGAGGTAATATCTGAGTTGGGCTTCCCAGGTGGCGCTAGTGGTAAAGAACCTGCCTGCCAATGCAGGAGACGTAAGAGATGTGGGTTGGATCCCTGGGTCGGGAAGAGCCCCTGGAGGAGGCCATGGCAACCGACTCTAGTATTCTTGCCTGAAGAATCCCATGGACAGAGGAGCCTGGAGGGCTACAGTCAGTAGGGTTGCAAAGGGTTGGGCACGACTGAAGTGACTTAGCACAATATCTGAGTAAGATTTGGGGGAATGAATAGAATTCACCAGGCAGATGAGGGAGAGTAGAGGTACAATGTTTAGAATTCTGAGGGTCATTTTGTGTAGCTAAAGCAAGCTGTGTTAGGTCCCTATTGCTGCTGTAACAAATTACTGAAAGTTAAATGTCTTAAACCAATAGATTTATTATCTTATAATCCTAGAGGTCATAAGAGTGAAATGGGTCTCACGATGGTTAAGTCAAAATGTTCCTGCTGGAGGCTCTAGGGAAAAATCTATTTCCTTACCTGTTCCACCTTCTGAAGATTACCTGTAATTCTTGGCTTAAGGCCCTTCCCTCTATCTTCAAAGTCATCTTCTATTTCTCTCTGATTCTGACCTTTTGCCTCCTTATTTCACCTGTGAAGGAAGCTTGTGATTACACTGGGCCTACCCAGCTAACCCAGGATAATCTCCTTATAGTAAGGTCAGCTGATTAGCAACCTTAATTCCAACTGCTACCCTGATTCCCGCATGCCATGTAACAGAACATATTCATTCATAGCTCCCAGAGATGTCAACCATAGACATCTTTGATGAACCATTGTTCTGCCTACTATGCATGTAGTACAGAAAGTTGAGGGTGATGGTGTAGGAAAGAGTTGCCTTTATTCATCAACCCTAGATAGAAAAGATCATCCCAAAGGGGCCTATAATTAAATGTATATTAATTATATATATAGGGTATATATATGGGCTTCCCTGGTGGCTCAGTGGTAAAGAATTCACTTGCCAATGCAGGAGATGCGGTTTGATCCCTGGGTCACGGAGATCCTCTAGAGAAGGAAATGGCAACCCATTCCAGTATTCTTGCCTGGAAAATCCCGTGGACAGAGGAGCCTTGTGGACCACTGTCCAGGGGGTTACAAAAGAGTCAGACACAACTTAGCAACTAAACAACAACAAATAGCTCTATGTATGTGGTATCTTTTCAAGGGAGAAGTCAAGGTTCTGGAGGTCTTCCCAAAGTAGGATGTGCATCTTTCAGTTAACTATTGCTATGTAACAAACCACCCCAAAACTTGGTGGCTTAAACAACAGTTTATTACTTGTTATGATTCTGTAGGCTGGGCAGGTGATTCATCAGTTGGTTTCACCCAGGTTCACTCATAAACCAACATTCAGCTGGAAGGTTGGTTGGCCTAGAAGGTCCAAGAGGACCTCACATTATGTGTCCTCTGGTGATGGCCAACAGCCAAACTGCCTCGGCCTTCCTCACTGAGTGCTTATCTTCTGCTAGGCAGGCCTCAAGACCTTGCTCCATCAGCATGCAGGACCTGTGGAGGCCTTGATTCCAAAACTCACACAGCATCCCATTCATCACGTTCTTTTGAGCTGGGCCAGGAAGTCACTTATTTAAGAGGTAGGGAAATAGATTCCAGCTCTTCATGGCAGTTGCTGTTGTGGCCATATTTCACACAGCACAGGCTGTAAAGATGGGGGGTTTTGCTCTGAGAGCAGAATCTCGAGATTGGAGACTTCGGAGGTAAAACGTTTCTGGATGATGGCAGTAGCCAGCACATGGCTAAAAGCTATGCATGGCTCAAGTACAGTGTGCTGAATATCACTGTCACTGGAGAAGTGAAGAAGCTGTGAGGCTGGGTCTGGGCTGCATCGTCCTGCGCACACAAGAAGACCAAGTTGCTGGTGAATGTGGAAGAGTGAGGTAAAGTCTAGTACATGACAGTGATAATGGCAAGGGGCAGATAGCCAGGCAAGGTGGGATAACTCGATAGGCAGAAGATCAAGACCACACTGTGCCAAGTCAGCCTCGTGGAGGGAGGCTAGCATGCAGAGCAGTAGCTCACTAAGCCCTTCACTTCCCAACCTCCACAATGTCTTATTCATGTACCAGGTGTTTTTTAATGTTGAAATAGAGTTGATTTACAATGTTGTGTTAGTGTTATACAGCGAGTGATTCACTTATACATATATGTATTCTTTTTCAGATTCTTTTCCATTTTAAGTTATTACAAGATATTGAATATAGTTCCCCGTGCTATACAGTAGGTCCTTGTTGTTCATCAATTCTATATATAGTCATGTGTATCTGTTGATCCCAAACTCCTATCTTGTCCCTTCCTCCCACCTTTCCCTTTGGGTTCCCATAAGTTTGTTTTGCGTATCTGTGAGTCGGTTTCAGTTTTGTAAAGAAGTTCATTTATATCATTTTTTTAGATTCTAGGTAGAAATGGTATCGTGATACTTGTTCTCTCTGTTGACTGACTTCAGTTAGTACAATGATCTCTAGGTCCATCCATGTTGCTGCAAATGGCATTATATCATTCTTTTTGACAGCTAAGTAATATTCCATTGTGAGACTATGTGTGTGTGTGTGTGCACGCACCTATACACACGCTTCTTTATACCCATTCATCTGCTGATAGACACAACTTAGGTGGCTTCCACGTCTTGGCTACTGAAAATAGTGCTGCCATGAACATTGGGGGTGCCCATATCTTTTCAACTTAGAGTTTTCATCTTTTTGAGATATATGCCCAGAATTGGGATTGCTGGATCATATGATAACTCTGTTTTTAGTCTTTTTTAGGAAACTCCATACTGTTTTCCATACAGATTGCACCAATTTACATTCCCACTAGCAGTGTAGGAGGGTTCATCCTCTCTAGTATTTATTATATGTAGACTTTTGATGACGGCCATTCTGACTGGTGTGAGTTGATACCTCATTGTAGTTTTCATTTACATTTTTCTAATAATTAGTGACGTTGAACATCTTTTCATAGGCCTTTTGGTCACCTGTATATCTTCTTTGGAGAAGTGTCTGTTTAGATATTCTGCCCATTTTTTGATTTTTTAAAATATATATTGAGCTGTATGAGCTGTTTGTGTATTTTGGAAATTTGTCGATCACATCATTTGCAGATAATTTCTCTTAATCCATAGATTGTCTTTTTGGTTTGTTTATGGTTTCCTTTGCTGTGCAAAAGCTTGTAAGTTAGTTTAGACCTCATTTGTCTATTTTTGTTTTTATTTCTTTTGCCTTGGGAAACTGACCTAAGAAAACATTGCTATGATTTATGTCAGAGAATGTATTGCCTATGTTTTCTTCTAGAAGTTTTATGGTGTCCTATCTTATATTTAAGTCTTTAAGCCATTTTGAGCTCATTTTAGCATGTGGATGAGGGACTGTTCCTTTTTGTTTATTTATTTATTTTTGGCTGCCCTGGGTCTTCATTGCTGCATGGGCTTTCTCTAGTTGCAGCGAGTGGGAGCACCTCTTAACTGTCGTGCACAAGCTTCTCACTGAGATAGCTTCTCTTGTTGCAGATCAAGGCTCCAGGATGTGCCAGCTTCGCGTGGGCTCAGTAGTTGTGGCACAGAGCTTAGTTGCCGCACAGCGTGTGGAATCTTCCTAGACCAGGGATTGGACCTGTGTCCCCTGCATTGGCAGGTGGATTCTTCTTTTTATGGGGACTGTAGCAAATGTTTTATGGTTTTAAATTTTACTTTTAACTGGAAGATAATTGCTTGACAATATTGTATTGGTTTCTGCCATACAACAAGGTAAATCAGTCATAAGTATACATATGTTCCCTCCCTCTTGAACATCCCTCCCAACCCCGACCCGATCCCACTCCTGTAGGTCATCACAGAACACCAGGTTGAGCTGTCTGTGTTATACAGCAACTTCCCACTAGCTATCTCCTTTACATATGGCAATATATATGTTTCATTGCTATTCTCTCAATTCATTCCATCCCCTCCTTACCCCACTGTGTCCACAAGTCTGATCTTTATGTCTGCATCTCTGTTCCTGCCCTGAAAATAGGTTCATCATAACCATTTTTCTAGATTCATATATATGTGTTAATATATGATATTTGTTTTTCTCTTTCTGACTGACTTCACTCTGTATAACAGGCTCTAGGTTCATCCACCTCAGCAGAACTGAATCAAACTCATACCTTTTTATGGTCGAGTAATATTCCATTGTATATACATACCGCAATTTCTTTTATCCATTCCTCTGTCGATGGACATCTGGGTTATTTCTATGTCCTGCTGCTACTGCTGCTAAGTTGCTTCAGTCGTGTCCGACTCCGTGTGACCCGAGACGGCAGCCCACCAGGCTCCTCCATCCCTGGGATTCTCTAGGCAAGAACACTGGAGTGGGTTGCCATTTCCTTCTCGAATGTATGAACGTGAAAAGTGAATGTGAAGTCGCTCAGTCGTGTCCAACTCCTAGCGACCCCATGGACTGCAGCCTACCAGGCTCCTCCGTCCATGGGATTTGCCAGGCAGGAGTACTGGAGTGGGTGCCATTGCCTTACTGGTAGATGGATTCTGAACCACTGGATCACCAGGGAAGTCTGAGGGAGTGTTCTAATTTCACTGAGTTACCTGTGGCTCTTACAGGTTTCCCAACACCACTTGCCAGAGAGGCTGTCTTTTCTCCATTGTATATTTTCGCCTCCTTTGTCAAAGATTGACTGTAGGTTTGTGGGTTTATTACAAGGCTCTCTATTCTACAGAGAATAGAGCTTTTTGTGCCAGTACCACACTGCTTTGATTACTGTAGCTTTGTAGTATTGTCTAAAGTCTGGGAAGGATATGCCTCCATCTTTGTTCTTTTTCCTCAATTGCTTTGGCAATTCTGGGTCTTTTGTGGCTCCGTATAAATATTAGGATTATTTGCTCTAGTTATGTGAAAAATTTGATAGGGATTGCAATAAATCCATAGTTTGCTTTGGATGGTATGGCCATTTTAACAATGTTAATTCTTTCAATGCCAAGTCTGTGGGATATCTTTCCATTTCTTTTCAGTCATCTTCAGGTTCCTTTATCAATGTTTTACAGTTCTCAGAGTGTAAATCTTTCACCTCCTTTGTCAGGTTTATTCCTAGGTTTTGTTTTGTTTTGTTGTTTTGGGGGGCATTTTTTTTTTTGGACATGATGTTAAAAGTGATTTTTTTAAACTTTCTTTTCTTTCATTGTTACTGTAAAGAAATGCAACAGATATATGTATATTAATCTTGTATCCTGCTACTTTGCTGAATTTGTTCATTAGTTTTAATAGTTTTTGTGTGGAATCTTTTAGATTTTCATATAGAATGGCATGTTATCTACATATAATGACAATTTTACCTCTTCCCTTCCACTATGGACACTTCTTTCTTTCTTTCTTTCTTTCTTTCTTTCTTTTTGTTGCTGTTGTCTGATTACTATAGCTAGGACTTCTAATACCGTGTTAACTAAAAGTGGTGAGAGTTGGCATCCTTCTCTTGTTCCAAATTTTAGTGGGAAGGCTTTCCGTTCTTCACCATTGAGTATTATGTTGGCTGTGAGTTTGTCATAAATAGCTTTTGTTATGTTGAGATATACCCACTTTTCTGAGAGTTTTTGTCACGAGTGGGTATTGAATTTAGTCAGTTGCTTTTTCTGCATCTGTTGAGGTGATCTTTTGACTTTTGTCTTTTCTACTGTTGATGTGATATAACACATTGATTTTACATGTGCTGGACCATCCTTGTGGCCCTAGGATGAATCCAGCTTGGTCATGTTGTAAGATCCTTTTTTGTGCTTTTGTATTCAGTTTGCTGATATTTTGTTGAGGATTTTTGCATCTGTATCCATCAAGGACATTGGCCTGTCATTTTTTGGTGGTGTCTTTGGTGATTGTGGCTTCATAGAATGACTTTGGGAGTGTTCCCTCCCCTTTAGTGTTTTGGAAGAGTTTGAGATGTTTTGGCGTAAGCTCTTCTCTATATGTTTGGTAGAATTCCCTAGTGAAGCCAGCCAGTCCTGGACTTTTGTTTGCAAGGAATTTTTTTTTTTAATTACAGATTCTATTTCACTTTTGGTCAGTTCAGATTTTCTGTATCTTCTTGATTCAGTTTTGGTGGGCTGTATGTTTCTATAAACTTGTCCATTTCTTCTAGGTTCTCCAATTTGTTGGCATACAATTGTTTGTAGTAGTCTCTTTTTTTTTTGTATTTCTGTGATAACATGTTATTTCTCTTCTTGCATTTATTTTGTCACTTACTTGTTTTAAAATAAACTTTTTTAATTGAAGGGTAATTGCTTCACATAATTTTGTTGTTTTCTGTCAAACATTAACATGAATCAGCCATAGGTATACATATGTCCCCTCCCTCTTGAAATAAACTTTTTACTTCAAAAAGTGTATAAGTAGATTTTTCAGATAGCGTTTTAACTATCAGCCTTCATGGCCTGAAGAGTCGGTGAAAGTATGAAATCAGTTTCGAGTAGGTTTAATCTCACTCAAAACCTACTTGAAACTGATTTCATTCCTGGGTTGGGAAGATCCGCCGGAGAAGGGATAGGCTACCCGCTCCAGTATTCTTGGGCTTCCCTGGTGGCTCAGATGGTAAAGAATCTGCCTACAGTCCGTGGGGTCACGAAGAATTGGACACTACTGAGCAACTTTAACTTTCCCTTTTTTACAGAGCTGCCGTGGTGTCAGTCTCAATTCTTCCCAGCTGTTCTTTTCCTTTTGATACCTTCCTAGTCTCCTCAGATATAGATCTAAAGACAAAAGAGACCAGCTGAATTTATGGTGGTGAGATTTATTAACAATGTTAAATGAATATTTATTACTCTCTTCCCAGGTAAATAAAAATCAGAAACCAGATAGTCATTATCCACATGGTCCTTAGAGCTCATTCAACCATAAGAGTGCTGGATATGGATAAATTTGAGCCCATAACAAGCAAAGAATGATACAATCGCATATTTTTATAATTATAATATTTGTTTATGTGTAACAGATGAATAATTGGTTTACAAGAATAGCATGAGTTTACATCTTTGACTGTGATTTCATACTCTTAAAGTACTTTTTAGATTGCTGCTAAATAAATTCCTACCCAAGAGGAAAGATTTGAAACCTCAGATTTTGGAAATCCAGCACGCTCTTCCTGGAAATGCCCCATGTAGAGTGCGTGATCTGGGCTGAGAGCATTTAATGCCGCCTGCCTTTCACTTTCCTTACATGTTGTCCCCTTGGCGCAGAGTTCAGCACCTTTGGCAGTCACTTTGATTTTGTGCAGACTGTTAGAGATTAGAGGACCAACGGATGTTATTATCACCTTTGACCCAGAAATTCTTTTTAGGACCGTGCATGAGATGTGTCTATAAATAAGTAATGATATTTTTGTAACCATGGCCTTAATATAAAGCTAGGAGGGCTTCTGCCCCCCTCAAAGTCATCTTCTGTAAAAGCTGTGCAGCTATTCCACCAGAGCTGCCATGATTCAAGTTATTTGGGGGACTCCTCTTTGGGGTTGCTATCAAAGGAAGTTTACAAGCCAACAAGAAAACCAGTTTTAGACTTTTTGTGTCGTGTCCAAATTTTTACTAAATCTAAACATTCTTCCAAATTTAATGGATTGGCTTTATTTGACTTTTATCTACCTAAAGAAAGTGAAAGTGTTGGTCACTCAATCATGTCCGACTCTTTGAGACTCCCCATGGACTATTGCCCACCAGGCTCCTCTTGTGCATGGAATTTTCCAGGCAAGGATACTGTTGCCACTCCCTTCTCCAGAGAATTTTCTTTACTCAGGGATCAAACCCAGGTCTCCTGCATTGCAGGCAGATTCTTTACCATCTGAGCCCATTTTATCTGTCTAAAAAAGTAAAATTCACTCAAAAAAGTAAAGTTTGATTGTCATGTAGGACAAAATTCAAAATAATAGACCTTAGGTTTCAGAGTTGTGAGTCTCCAAATGAAACCTGTTTTTTTCTGACACAGGCTATCCCATGGTAATACCACCAGAAGCTTATCAAAGACTGTTATGAAGTGCTACCATTTTTATTCTAGAATCTAGAAATGCTGCATAAAAAGATCTCTAACCTAGCTTTCCAACTCAATTATCCTTTAGCTACCTGTGACCTCCTCTTCTCCCCTTCCCCACTCAGAACTTTTACTGCCTTCTTTTTATCAGGTCAGCTGTGCTCCATTTTGTATTTAGGTTCTTAAGTTTTCAATAAATTATCTTTAATTGCTCTACTAAAGTGTATCCTTTTTATAGGTCTTAAGTTCGTGATTTTTGCATCTAATTCTGGCCTTCCACCTGACTCAGTTTTGTTGTCATCTGTAAGTGTTCATTTCAGCATCATGATTGTAATTTGGGAAGCATCAGTGTGTCAGATATTACACCAGCGGCTGAGAACCTCAGTTCACCTAATGCTCATGACATTAGGAAATCAAGGTTCTGTAATTCCCGCTTAACAGATGAGGAAGCTGAGGCACAGATGGTGCAGATAACTTGCCTAAAATCACATAAAATGGCCAGAAAGAGGGGAGACAAGGACTCAAACTCCCATGCACCCGAAGCAGGATTTCCCAGCTCCCCCACTGTAGTATTTGGGGCTGAATAATTCTTTGTTGCAGGGGCCGTCCTGTGCGTTGTAGTATGTGTAGCAGCATCTCTGGCCTCTGCCTACCTGAAGCCAATAGCACCTCCCTCCACCCCATTGGGATAACTAAAAATGCCGCCAGACATTGCCAGATGTTCTAGGGCCAGTATTTAAGAATCACTGGAAACATGGCAAGTCAGGCTTTTGCCATGTTATACTGATAAAATCACAGAATTTTAAGGCTGAATTTTAAAAAGATTGATTTTTGCAGTCATCACACCTGGATAATCATCAGAATTGGAGATGTTTAAAGACTTTCATTTCCCACCCAAGAGCTTCAAAAAATCAGCATTTTCCTGCTGGGGGACAGGTATCTATTTTAAGTCTCTTCACAGTGTAGGCTCAGACCTTAACCTCACCACACATCTTTTCCTTGAATCATTCCATTCTATTCCTGCCAAATAGTTCTCCATCCTCGGGTTTAACACCTCCTGTGATGCTGTTATCCATGTTCAGATGGTCCTAACTGTGCAAAAGCACTGTTCTCCTTAACATTGTTCCTTCTATACCTTTTATCTAATATTATCCAAATTATCCTTTGTCCTCTCCTTCTATACCTTTTATCTCATATCATCTAAATTATCATTTTTCTTACATCAAATGAATTAAACATGTACTGAGTCCCAGTTATTTATCAGGCCCCCCTCTGAACATTTTTTTAAATTTATTTTTTATTGAAGGATAATTGCTTTACAGAATTTTGTTGTTTTCTATCAAACCCTCAACATGAATCAGCCATAGGTGTACATATATCCCCTCCCTTTTGAACCTCCCTCCCATCTCCTGCCCTATGCCACCCCTCTAGATTGATACAGAGCGCCTGTTTGAGTTTCCTGAGCGATACAGTAAATTCCTATTTTACATATGGTAATATAAGTTTCCATGTTATTCTTTCCATACATCTCACCCTCTCCTCCCCTCTCCGCATGTCCATAATTCTATTTTCTGTTTGTTTGTCCATTGTTGCCCGTAAATAAACTGTTCAGTACCATTTTTCTAGATTCCATATATATGCATTAGAATATGATATTTATCTTTCTCTTTCTAACTCACTTCACTCTGTATAACAGGTTCTAGGTTCATTCACCTCATTAGAACTGATTCAAATGCATTCCTTTTTATGGCTGAGTAATATTCCACTGTGTGTGTACCACAACGTCTTTATCCATTCATCTGTTGATGGGCAGCTAGGTTGCTTCCATCTTCTAGCTCTGGTAAATAGTGCTGCAGTGAACAATGGGATACATATGTCTCTTTCAATTTTGGTTTCCTCAGGGTATATGCCTAGGAGTGGGATTGCTGGGTCATATGGTGGTTTTATTCCTAGTTTTTTAAGGAATCTCCATACCATCTTCCATAGGGGCTGTATCAGTTTATATCCGCACCAACATTTCAAGAGTGTTCCCTTTTTTCCACACCCTCTATTGTTTGTAGAGTTTTTGATGATGGCCATTCTGACCGGTGTGAGGTGATATCTCATTGTATTTTGATTTGCATTTCTCTAATAATGAGTGATGTTGAACATCTTTTCATGTGTTTGTTAGCCATCTGTATGTCTTCTTTAGAGAAATGTCTGGTTAGGTCTTTTTGATTAGGTCGTTTGTTCTTCTGGCAGAATGGTAGGAGCTGCTTGTATATTTTGGAAATTAATCCTTTGTCAGTTGTTTCACTTGCTATTATTTTCTCCCATTCTGAGGGTTGTCTTTTCACCTTGCTTATAGTTTCCTTTGCTGTGCAAAAGCTTTTACGTTTAATCAGGTCCCACTTGTTTACTTTTGTTTTTATTTCCGTTACTCTGCGAGGTGGGTCATAGAAGATCTTGCTCTGATTGAGCATTTTTAGAACCATGGCTGTTAAGACCATTATGAACTCATTTTTAAAAATTACCATCTAACTAGTTTTCTCAGTTTAACAACAGACTTACTCAAAAGAGCAATCCCAGTACATTAACATCTCGCATGGTTGGCCGGCCGACCAGCTGATGCAGGGAAGCAGTCCACGCTGCAGTTTGTGGGGGCTCCTGTTTGAGGGAAGCAGGGCTACCAGCAGCTTTCCCTCTGCCTCTTCACTCCTCACCCAGCAACCCTCTTTAAACCTTTTTTGATGGTTTCAGAAATAATACAAAATAGTGTGCATGCTAAGTCACTTCATTTGTGTCTGACTCTTTGAGACAGTATGGACTGGAGCCCACCAGACTCCTCTGTCCATGGGAATCTCCAGGCTAGAATACTGGAGCAGGTTGCCACACTCTCCTCCTATCCCAAGGATCGGATCCATGTCTTTTGCATCTCCTGCATTGGGAAAGAGGGTTCTTTACCACTAGCACCACCTGGGAAGCTGTCTCCGAGGTAGCTCCTCATCTTAATAAAATCATTCTCTACCGTATGCTCCAGATTCTTCTCAGGAAGAAAGAATTTTTTTTTTAAATTCTGCTTTATAGTGCTTCTCTTAAGAGGATATTTTTAATGAATTTGATTAATAAAAATTCCTGAATGAATATAAATACAATTTCAACAAGATATCAAAATTCACACAGTTCACTCTTCTTTAAAGTCAGATAGTCTTTTCTGCTTGCACTTTGGATCCTCCTCTGAGTCACCAGGATAGTTTAGAACTTATAGGATTTTTTTTAATTAATTTATTTTTTATTGAAGGATAATTGCTTTATAGAATTTTGTTATTTACTGTCAAAAAGAGATCTTGGATCTTTGGAAGATTGTAATGGACATTATTGCAAAGGCTGGTTATGCCAGAATGTATAAGGTTAAACCTGCAGGTGCCCAGTTCTTTAGGGGGTCAACATGAGTAGCTAGTGAATTTAGATTATATGCCAGCAGCCCTGACTCGCCTGGATGAAGCTCCAGTAGTCAGATTGTGTTTAGAGAAAACCAAGGAGAAAATAACACGTTAACCGGGATAAACCGTTTGGGGTCAAAATAACAATCTGGTGTTTTTGTACTTGTGTGAGATATAAAAAGAAAAGTTGAGTTTCAGTTCGGCTTCATAGGAACTTCCAAACTTCTGGCTTAGGCTCAGGCACCTCCATAAGAGCGCCTGGGCCAAGGGAAAACTGCCTGACTCCTTCCCATCTTTGATTGCTCTGGAGAACCCTGATGTCTCAAATGTGGTATCCCCTGTCTTCTTCCAGAGTTTTATAAATGGACGCTGACATGGACTACGAAAGACCCAACGTGGAAACCATCAAGTGCGTGGTTGTGGGAGACAATGCCGTGGGGAAGACACGCTTGATCTGCGCCAGAGCGTGTAATACAACGCTGACACAGTACCAGCTGCTGGCTACCCACGTCCCCACCGTGTGGGCCATTGACCAGTACCGAGTCTGCCAGGAGGTGAGAGATGGGGTTTCTTTAGAGTCCTAAGGACATGTCAGTGCTATCGCCAGTCTGATTTTGATTTATTTGGGACATATGTTTATTTATTTGATTTTTTAAAATTGAAGTCTGGTTGATTTACAGTGTTGTGTTACTTCCTGCTATAGAGCAAAGAGATTCAGTTATATATATATATGTTGACATTTTTTATATTCTTTTCCATTATGGCTTGTTGTAGGCTATAGAATATACCCAGATTTTTAAAAAGCAGAGGAAGAACTTAACTTAAGGGTTCAAGACAGAACTCCCCTTTTTCATGCAGCAAGAGAAAACAAAAGGAGAAAGCTGATTCGGTGTATGGCTCTGGTATCCTGAGTGAGGGTTTTTAGGGCACATGGTTCCAGGAAGAAACGTAGGACTTAGCTAAGTCCTGTTAGCTGGAAGGAGAAAACTAAATGCAAGTGAATCTCGGGGGCTTTGAGGGCTGATGACCTAGGCATTCTTCCCCTGGGGAACTTCTGATTGACAGCGAATTGGTGCCCTCTCTCTCCTGCAGGTCTTGGAACGTTCCCGGGATGTCGTTGATGAAGTGAGCGTTTCTCTCAGGCTTTGGGACACTTTTGGAGATCATCACAAAGACAGGCGTTTTGCATATGGCAGGTAAACCAAGACCAGTGCAGCTCAGTCCAACTTGAATACAATTTCCTCTCCCCACCCCATCTCTGCTTCATGAGTCAACAAAAACCACATCATATGGCCTTGAAATGTGTTGGTTTCTGCACTGTGTCTTAAAAAAGAAAAAAAAAAAAGACATTGTTTCCTGATGTCAAGAAAAGCAGTCTTCATAGCCATTTGGTTCCTCCCAGGAAATACTTTATTTAAAACAACCAGTGCTAGTTAAATTGAATGTCTGCTTGATGAGGATTCTGTTGTATGTGCCAACCTTGGGCTGCTTTGATTGTTTCCCTGAATAATACTTTATTTGCCTGCTCTTAAAATGTTTTAAGTTTATTTAGCAGTTGGCCACCCCTCTTCAGAAGGTCTCTTTGGTCTTTTGATGACCATTCTACAGAGTCTGATGTTACTTGCTTTGGGCTTTGCTGTCTGAAAAGTCTGTTATCTTTATTTGAAGGTTATTTTTTAAAAGAAACAAAAATATCTCTGAAATCATTCACAAAGGTACATTTCCAAAATCAACTGAAGCATTAATGCCTATTTTTCATTAAAAAAAAATAAAGAGGAGGAAAAAATCCACTAAAGGAAAGATAAATCTAGAAGGACAGTAATATGAGTGGGGACAAGGTCAAAGAACCGTAAAATATTTAGCAACTTCCCCTTGTCACCATAAGTCCGTCGGCATCTCCAGGACTCCAGCTGTCTTAAAGTCCCTCTCAGTGCATCTGTTATAACTGTCAAAATCCAGATGAGGAAGAGATTTCCTTACCTCTTACTCTTAAGTAAAGGCATGTCTTTTTAAGTTTAGAATTTAGATCTTTTTTAACATAAAACATCATGCTACCTTACAGGATTGCATTAGTTAGATATCCCCAAACACTGAGTTTACTCCTTGTATTGAGATAAGCATTTCTGAAAGGACCTCTCTTTCTTCAAGCCTGTAGCTTTCATAAGCCTCTGAACTCATACTGGCACTTACCCAAGTGGTCTGGAATACTGAATAAACTGCTAAAAGGGTTTGCCCTACTCCTTTCACTCATTCACCCACTGAAATAATCTGCAGTTTAGGCCAGTTTATTCAAGGGGAGAAAGAAGTATATAGAAGTAAAAGTTTGATTTTAATGTCCCCTTGAACAGAAATTTTGAACTTAATATCCAGCATAGATAATACATTTCTTCTTGAGTTTCCTAGTTTGTTTCTCTTTGCTTCATGTGATGTTCCTGATTCTTATCTTAGTTGCCATTTGGGTTTTTTTCTGTTATCTCATTATTATACACACACAAAAATAATAATCAATGAACCTGCTTTATAAGTACTATGCTGTCAGATTTTATAATACCTGTGGTTTTAAGGAAGCATAGTTAAATGATGACTGGAAGCAAAGTACGAATAAATACATAGATTTCAAAGGACTGTTTGTATCCCAGCTTCTAAAAAGGTATGGTGAATGAAAATGAACTTACTGAGATACTGGGTTTAGCTTCTGTAGGCAATCTCGACAGCTCAGTGGTTTATTGCCACTTGAAATTTATGAATTTGAGGTGATGAATTTTAACTTCACTCCACCATGTAAAACTGGTCTTTTGGTAATATAAGGGCTACTTCATTACCATGTGAGGTTCCTGCTTAGGGTTGACTCAATGGCACAGTGACCTTCATAGATCTGATATCGACAAGCATCTACACTGGGCCTCATCCAGCTTCCTGATATATCTGGGGTCACTTTACATGTCACGCCTGTGCTTGGTCACTCCCAACAAAAATAAGCTGGTCTCCCATGTGACCCTGTCAGTACACAGTGCATTGTTCTGCTCCTTTATCTGTAGTGTTTAGTTCCATCAACTGTAACCCATCCACTGCCCCCTTTGCTGGAAACAGGACGTGCTTTCCAAGCCAAGTCTGATTCTTTGAGCAACACAGAGGGACTCAGGAAACCCTCCCATGCTTCTGGCCAGCTCTTCATGGGCCTCACTTTATGTGCATGTTTGTGCCTTATATCTCCTCTCTCTTTTCCTATTCTCCACAGCCTCTAGACTTCCTCCCACAGACCCTGCCACTGGTCAAGAACAGAAAGCAGAGCTGTTCTGTCCCAGATTACAGAATCTCTGCATAAACACTAAATATGTTGTACCACATTGATATAGCACCAAAAAATTGCGTCTTATGGCCAGGTCTGACAGTAGAAGCCCCTTTTGCTCAGCACAGGGCTCTGACCACTGTATTTCGTTGCTGTGCAAGGGCTGTTTTAATTTCTGTGTAGCTTCCATTTTTAGCTCCCTATCATTTGCGCAGGAGAAAAATCATAATTACAGTTTCTGACATTCCATTTGGTTTGCAGACCTGTTTTTTGACTGGTGTTTCTACTATACTTAGTGTGAATTACAAGTCGGTGGGATGTGATATATTCCTTAGACTTGGAAATGTATTTGGAACCTTTTAAAAATAACTTATTTGATTCTTAGGGTGACAGTGAGAGAAAGCAGATTCATACCAAGATGCCTTAGGCCTCGCCTTTAGTTTCCTTTGCTTCTTAGCACCAAGCTGGTCAACGAGTTACCACTTCAAGCCTTCTTTGGCCTAAACAAGTTCTAGTTTGCAGAGTGGGCCTGGGTGGTGTCAGTCTGCTGACTTGAATTTGCAATTTTCCTAGTATGGTGTAACTACAACCAGAATGTCATAGCTCTTATTATGACTTAAAGGTAACTAGTCAACTAATTTTTTTAGCCAATTACATTAATAGCTCTAATTCATCAAAGCCCTACAGTGTGTCAGTCAAAATATTAGGTGCTTTGCCAGCACTAGTTTAGTTAATCCTTCCAGGAACTCTGGGAGGCAGAGATTATCTCCAGGTCACAGTTGAGGAGGGAGTTGAATTCCTTTCTCATAACCTGCCCAATTGTGAGTTTCAAAACCAGATTCAAATTCAGCTCTGCCTGAGTCCTGGCTCCCACTCTTTCCATTGTGATAAGCTACATCGACCTCATTTTAAACAGAATGAAACTGAAATCACCCCCCTCTCCAACACACACACACGCTGATGGACTGGGTATTCTTTTGCTCTTTGTATTTTTACAATGGCTAGAATGAGAGGAGATCTCAAAAGATCATCTGGCCGATCCCTTTTCTCCAGGAAGGGAGATCATCCATCCGAGAAAAACGTAGTGATAGGAGTCCTCCTATTGGATGGACATGAAAGGCAGCAGAGTAGCATCAGTATCCTGACCCTTATCTAACATGTTTGAAATCTTTCAAACCCTCCTTCTCTGGAGCGAATGACTCCACCTCTCTAGTAGCCTTTCTTCTTCCTACTGCCTACTTTCTACCCACTTTTGGATGAACTTTGGTGGATGAACTTTGGAAGCTCTTTCCTGGATCTTTTAAAATGTCAAGATCAAAACTGTACATCATAACCATGACTGTAATCAGCTGCTCTTTTTTGGCAAGAAAAGAAAAAAGGCTCTTTTTAAAGGGATATCACAAAGTTTTCCCTTAGAAATATTATAAGGAAGTACTCACACTTAGGTGCCTGGTACTGAAATGCAGGCAAGTAGGGTGGGCTCTACCTTCAACAGGATGCCTAGGCCCCCTCTATAGTCACACACACATAAATAATTACCAATATTATTGTTCTCTTTCCTTGAAAACCTTCACCATTGCTCTGTCTTGGGGTCAGATAGCCTTTAAACACACAAAGCTTATGGGGCTGGAGGTGGTGATAACAGCAGGTACAATTTAATAAGAGCTCCCCACAAGCCAGGTCTGTGCTCTGCGTATCTTGTTGCCATGTCATTCTTGCGGTGACCCTGTAAAGTAGGCTCATTTCACAGCTGAGCTAGCAGGCACAGAAAGGGGCCAAGGTCAGAGGGGTAGGAAAGAGTGGTACTCAACTTTTCCTGGTAGTTCTTTCTGGCTCCAAACGCTGTTTCCTCCCTTTCCCCCAGGCTGTAGTGGCTGCTGCTGCTGATTGATGACCAACTTTACATTTATTCTCAGTCCAGTCTAATTATTGCATTATTCTCTGTGGACATGGAAGACTAGTGTTCACCATCTCTCCCCAGCTGTAACTAATATTCTGTTGTTCCTCTTAAGTTCTTTAATATGTAGCTAATAACTTAATTCTCTTTATTACATCAATGAGTGGCTAAACAGGAGTCCTTTCATTTCCAGGAAAAAGCCTACATCCAAGCACACTCTCCCAGAGTGAGTAGGACCCTTGAGTACTTTGTTTGGCATGCTTTCTCCCCACAGCTGAACACAGGCATGCAGAATCACTGTATTTGCCCTTACACCAAAGAGTTTCCAGGCATATTTTCAGTCCATTTGGAACTCATTTATTATACAGATTATTCTTACACACTGATTTTTCTCAAGTGTTTTTTAGGCCCAGTGAGAAGTACAGTACGTGTTTTAAATAATAACATCAATCAGAGTGATGGTTTCTGTTTGTCTGTTGAGATAAGATGGCTCTAGTTTCACACTGAAGGCCAGGTTATGAGATACAGCATTAATGCATCCCATCTTGAATGCTTGGTTGATGCCCTTTAAAAAAATTCAGGACTGTGGGTGACCAGTGTTTATGTCTTTGTCTGGGATTGTCTGTACTTGTGGTTAAAGGCAAGGGAAAAAGTAAGAAACAACTCATGTGCCTCGATAAAGTATTTTTGAAGTAGCTCTCATTGTCCGTGGCATATTCTAATTGCTGGGCCAGAACTAACATTCTAATGATGATTTCACTATGGCAAACAGCCTGTTGGACAGAGAAACATATCCAGTCGAGGCAGACCAGGGCCAGGGCAAGGGTGAGGCATGTAAGGCACTCACCTTGGGTGTAAAATGTAAATAATAATAAAGGTCAGATCACTGTTAACTGATCTTCTCTTTCTGTCTAAGGCTCAGCATGGCAAATGTTACTGGTCCTGACTTTATTTAAAATTTTTGTATTTTGTTCATCACGGATTTTTTTTTAACCTTAATTTTTATTTTTGGAAAAATATGGGTCATCTGGATTACTGAGGTCTGGGGTACCTCTTCAAATTTTTCACCTGAGGCTAGTGCTTCACTCTTTACAAGTCCTGACCCTGAAGATGGACTTTATAAATGGATAACAAAGCAGCAAAGGGAGGAAAGTTACCGGTGTGTATACTTTATAGAAAAGTCATCCAAACCACACTTCTAAATGTGTGGTCTAGAGGGATCTTGGAAAATTACTGCAGCTTGTTTCCCAAAGATACTTAGTTCTGCTGTGAAATAAAGGACTAGACTAAGACTTGCCTGGGTTATAAAAAATGGTAGAAAGACATTAGAAGAGCAGCTAGTTGGACCAAGGGAGGGGAATAGTTATTCCCTAAGAGTTTAGACTAAAACTGCTAGTTCCTGTAGGCTTCCCAGGTGGCGCAGTAGTAAAGAATCCACCTGCCAGTACAGGAGACATAAGTGAAGCTGGTTTTATTCCGGGGCTGGGAAGACCCCCCCGGGTGAGGAAGTGGCTGCCCTCTCCAGCATTCTTGCCTGGAAAATTCCCTGGACAGAGGAGCCTGGCAGGCTACAGTCCACGGAGTTGCAGAAAATCGGGCACGAATGGACCACTGAGCACTCAGCACAGCTAGCGCTCATGCTTGAGTGTGCCGAAGCCGCTGGCTATCTGATGTCAGAGATCTGGGGAGAGGTGAGTCAGCAGGCTTTAGCCAATACCTGAGTGATTAGAAGGAAGCTACGCTTTGGTAAACACTGCCACAGAAATATCATAATGCTCTTTACCTCAGCCAAATGGGAAGACTCTTACGAAGATTAGAGAGAGAAATTTTGAGTGAAGGAAACCAGGGGGAAAAGAGCACACATTGTGTGTGATTCCATTGCTGTAAAATTCCAGAAAATGGCGTGTAATCTATAGTGACAAAAAAATCAATCACTGGTTGCCTGGGAAAGAGGGGTCAGGGAAAAATGGATTACCAAAGGACACTTTGGGGGTGACAGAAATGTTTATTTTCTTGATTGAGATGACAGACTCATGAGTGTATACCTATGTCAAAACTAATCACATAGAGCACTTTAAGTATACAAAGCTTCTGTGTGCTAAGTCACTTCATTTGTGTCTGAATATTTGTGACCCTATGGACTGTAGCCCACCAGTCTCCACTGTCCATGGGATTCTCCAAGCAGGAATCCTGGAGTTGGTTGCCATTTCCTCCTCCAGGAGGTCTTCCCAACCCAGGGATCAAACACATCTCTTATGACTGCTACACTGGCAGGTGGATTATTTACCATGAGCACTCCCTGGTGGCTCAGACGGTAAAGCGTCTGCCTGCAGTGCAGGAGCTGCTGCTAAGTCGCTTGAGTCGTGTCCAACTCTGTGCGACCCCAGAGAGGGCAGCCCACCAGGCTCCCCCATCCCTGGGACTCTCCAGGCAAGAGTACTGGAGTGGGTTGCCATTGCCTCCTCGAGCAATGCGGGAGACCCGGGTTCAATTCCTGGGTGGGGAAGATCCCCTGGAGAAGGAAATGGCAATCCACTCCAGCACTCTTGCCTGGAAAATCCCATGCACGGAGAAAGCCTGATAGGCCACAGTCCATGGGGTCGCAGAGTCAGACACGACTGAGCGACTTCACTTTCACTTTCACCAACCACCTGGGAAGCCCCATCCAGAGTTTAGTGTATTTCAACTGTAGCTCAGTAATTTTTTTTAGATAAAATATTTTTATGGGAATCGAAGTAGTCTATGGTATGTGAGGAAATTTTCATGGCTGACAATATATGTTTTGATTATTTATAGAACTTAAACTTAGTTCTCATTGAAAATATAAATGATTTGTGTGAACTTTAGTGGGGAAAAATATAAGACCAGATTCTTAATAGCTGAATATAGGAAATGAGATAGTTCTGGCACCTCCAAGCTAATGTCCCCAAACCAGGCTGGACCCCTTTTCCCAGAGATAGAACCATCAACTGTGTGGATCATAATCCAACCAAGAGGCCTGTGTCTTTGACTTTGATTCTGTAGCTCTTTTCTGAGAAGGTACATTTGTCCAGGTACCCTGTAATAACCAAATAAAGTATACCACTTTCCCTGAAAGTTTTCCATTTCTCCATCAAATAGTAACAATTTTGTCTATCATAGTCAGTTCTTTCTGGAACCAGAGAATGGTGTAAGGCCAAGTGAAAAAGGAGGGGGTATAGTCAGCTGCACCTTCAGAACTCCCCCTTTTTGCCAGATCTGTGAATTTTTAAATTGGGCGGGGCGGGGGGGATGCCTTTTCTGAATGAGTATTCTTAAACAGAGAATTGCATGTATTAACACTAATGTTTTTCCAACTATAGTTTGTTTCTCCTCTGGGTATCATTTCTAAGCTCTTTATAAGAATTATTTTAAAATATAATTGTATACTTACCTTTTTAATCCATTTACCCATAGAGGAGGGCATTAAGTAAAACAATTGAAGGTAGATTATTACTGCTTTGTGCTAATCCAAAACAGAAAAATATGTTAAACTAAATGTATACAAGTAACTTAAAATTTTTAATGTAGTAGAAACGTATGGATTCTGTACTGAAGCACTCAAGCACAGGATTGCAGTGATACCAGATCACCCGGCACACAGAAGATACGTCTGTATCACCCCAACCAACTGTCCCCCACTGTCCTTCCTGCTCTGAGCTGGTACATCTTGTATTGTAACCAGAAGACAAAATATCAGAGGAGCTGGGATTCCTGTGCCCAACCCAGTACTGTGCCCAGGATGAAAATGTCCTTGGGAAACAGCAGTGCCAGATGAGATAGGAACAGGGCTTGACTGATGACTGGGGTCACTTGTGTTCCAGGACCTGGAAGGATGCTGGCTGCTGCCCAAACACTGGTCACATGGCTGGGAAAAATGGTCCTTTGTGGTTGAGCCCAGGAAAACATTTGTGGACCCAAAAGATCCCACAGACTTAGGAATAATGAGGCTGCTGAGCTGGGTAAAGAGATGAGGAGCATATGCACTGTTCAACACATTAACGTCATGTGTTCTGCCTTCTTTTTACCTTTTCTCTGTTACTACTTAATAACTGTAAGCTCGACATGTTGGGTCAAATACAGCTAAGTGTGTTGCCTGCTCATCATGGACAAAGAGAAAACAAAAGTTTGTGATATTTCTAATACCAGAATCTTCCAATGAAAAAAATGTATTTCAGCCTGTAGAGTTTTCCCACATAAAATAGGTGGTAAGAAGAAAGAGACTGCTGAGTAATTCTGCAGTATCTTCAGAGGATAATTCTATTACCATCTTTCAGCAGTTCCATATCAATGAGCTGGTAAGCCAAAGGGAAAGATCTCTTGTTGAGAATGTCCTGCCATTCTTATTACAGGTTAAGAGTGTCCTGCCATTCAATATACAGGGTATATATTTGGTGACTTTTGAAACCATAAACCATATTTGTCTGACAATAATTGGGACCTTATGGTTTACAAACCACTTTCACAGATATTTTTCGTGGTGAATCTTAATAGCAGTCATTATCAGCAACTTTTAATATTGACCATTTATCAGATTTCTAAAATTATTCCACTACTTTGATCTTTCCCCAGAACAGTTACCCCCAGTCTAGAAAATACAGTTAGAAGGATAAAGTACTGAATTACCAAAAAATAAAAAAAATTAGCAAAAATCTCTTTTAAATTCATCACCTTGGTTATCTTTTTATTTCAGTGCTTTTGGAGATTGGGGGAGTTGGTGTGTCTTTTAAAAAAACAAGATGGCCTATGAAATGGAGGATGTTATCTTAACCCTTAATTCTGTGAAAGTAAGCCAGAATTAATCCTGAAAATAACCTGCCCATTTCTTTATATTTCCTTTTTGCTTCTGGATATAATCTTAATTCCTAGAAGAGATCATTAATCCATTTTTATTCTGGAATTATGAAAGTACCCAATTAGGTGGGACAAATAGATTTTTAAGATAAATTCAAATAATTTAAAAATATATATTTAGTGGATAAGCTCTGCTATGGACCAGAGATGACGATATACAGCTGCATGCACGCTCGATCGTGTCTGACTCTTTGTGACCCTACAGACCGTAGCCCACCAGACTCCTTTGTCCATGGGATTTTCCTGGCAAGAATACTGGCATAGCATGGGATGCCATTTCCTCCTCTAGATTATACAGTTATCTTTCAGCAATAATTGTCTGAAGAAATATAATAGCTCACATATCATTTTTTTATTAAAAGTTAAACATACCCTCTAACTGGATTATTTTAGGCCTAAATTTCTTTTAGATTTTGAGTCTGCAGACATACTTGCATCTACCTCCTTCAGAATCTGCAAGGCTTTTCTACTTGATAAGCAGTCACTGAGGGCCTCTTTTGTTACAAACACTGTGTTGTGTACCGTGAAAGAGACAAAACAGAATCCCTAAAGATGAAACTGAGAGCAGTGGGGAAAGCCAGCAGCAGAAAGAGTTACAATACAGGGTTAAAATGCTGAGCTAAAGATGTCAGTACCAGGAACAGGGAAGAAAGAATTGCTCAGAGCAAAAATTCCAGCATCATCCTCAACTCCTTTTGCTCATGTCCCATACCTGCTCCATCAGCAGACCCCAGTGACTCTACCTTCCACACATTTAACGAACGCGGCCACCTCTTACCACCTGTACTGCTCCCAGGACAAAGTCACCATCCTCTCTCTCTGGATGATTATTTTTTTTAACTGTCCTCTCCTACTGTCTTGTGCCTTCTGACAACCCACCCTTCACCACTGTTTAGGACCTATTACAGCAGTAGGGTGATCCTGTTAAAACATACATTTTTTCATTCAACTCAAAACCCCTGATCACCTACCAGTTCACTCAGAGTAACAGCCATACACCCATGAGGCCCTCCGTATCTCAGACAGCATTGCCTCTCTGCTCAGTTGCTGCTGTTTTCCCCCCTCACCTTGAGGGAAACACCACAGGAATGTCCTGCCTCAGGACCTTTGACAGCCATACACCCATGAGGCCCTCCGTATCTCAGACAGCATTGCCTCTCTGCTCAGTTGCTGCTGTTTTCCCCCCTCACCTTGAGGGAAACACCACAGGAATGTCCTGCCTCAGGACCTTTGCCTTAGATGCTTTCTCTTCCAGTGTTCTTCCCTCAAGATATCAACATGTCAGCCCCTTCACTTCCTTCAGGTCTTTGCTGAGACATCACCTTTTCAGGAAGGCCCTCCATCGCCACCTCATTTCAACAGCAACTTCTGCTTTCCAGTATTTCTGTCCCCAGTACCCTGCCCACTTTCATGCAAACACTGTCACTATCCAGCATACTAAACATTCTGCCTGTGTTTCTTGCTCATTGTCTCTGTTCTCTGGTAGAATATAAGCGTGACACAGATAAGCATGCTGAGGACAGTGATTTGTGTCTTTAACTAATCGCTGTGTCCCCAGTGTCTGGAAGGGCACCTGCCACGTAGTAGGATATCAGTTAATATTTCTGGGAGAAATGATTGAATGATTGCTTATTGATACTGGACAAGTGACTTGGCAGGTCCTGTGCCTTTATCATTTTACAGAGGCCTGGGGCGAGGCCTGGGTGAAAGTGGTGGGACGATCTTGCTAGTTTACACAGTTTGGTTTCAGAAGTGTCAAGAGGTTTAATCCCAGAGCCCTCCCATCTGGCAGTCTGGCTGACACGTAGGTGCCATTAGGTGTGCAGCTAGCCTTGCTCTTAGGAGGAAACGTCCACTTTCGTGAAGGAAGGCAGCTCCTCAGTCATGCAGCTTCAGAGCAAGCCAGAGAGAAATGAGAATGAGGAGAAGTAGGCAAGAGATTTATTCCTGCAATTGCACCTTCTCCTTTAAGGAAGCCTTTTCTGTATCTGTCTCCTGCTTTCATTGACCAGGAGGTAAATGAGCTTGCTTACGCTGTTTCTTTTAATCACTTACTTGTGCTTCACACTGCTTCGTATGCATTCAGCTTGTTCTGATCATTGTGTGAGGTGTAAGAATGCAGACGGTCTCTAACTTACAATGGTCTAACTTATAATTTTTCTGTTTTATGATGGTGCAAAAGTAATACACATTCAGTAGAAAACATACTTTGAATTCTGATCTTTTCCCCAGGTTGGCTATTTCCAAGTACTAGCCCTGCTCCCAGTCAGCCACACAGTCAACAGGGTAAACAATTGATACATTTACAACCATTCTGTACCCAGACAAGCATTCTTCACATTCAGCACAGTATTCAGTATACAGTATTCGGCCTTTTTGTTCATTGATGTTCCCCAACTGTACGCTAATGTAAATGTTCTGAGCACATCTAGGGTAGGCTCAACAAAGCTATGGAGAAGGCGATGGCACCCCACTCCAGTACTCTTGCCTGGAAAATCCCATGGACGGAGAAGCCTGGTAGGCTGCAGTCCATGGGGTCGCGAAGAGTCGGACACGACTGAGCGACTTCACTTTCACTCTTCACTTTCATGCATTGGAGAAGGAAATGGCAACCCACTCCAGTGTTCTTGCCTAGAGAATCCCGGGGACTGGGGAGCCTGGTGGGCTGCTGTCTATGGGATCGCACAGAGTCTGACATGACTTAGCAGCAGCAGCAATGAAGCTATGATGTTTGGTAGGTTAGGTATATTAAATACATTTTTGATTTATGATATTTTCAATTTACAATGGATTTATCAGGACATAACCCCATCATAAGTCATAGAAAATATTTATACACTAAAGGAAGCATAGATTGAAAAATGGGATATCAAGTTTAAAAAAATAGTTGGTTACATTGAATGATAACACAGGCTTTTATATGATCAAGTCATTGGCTTCTATAATTTTTGCACTATAATGGCAGAACCAACCATTTTTAAGATCGGGTGTTATCTGTCTTAGGATTTGGTGGCATTGGTGGGATGTTGGTATGGCCTTCCTACACTTAAGAGGGTGCATTGCTTTAGTCCCGTTTTTGGAGGGTGGGGGAAAGCTGATTTAAAATATTTGCTTCCTGCTAAACATACAATTATGGGCTTGGGAGAAATAGTTGTGCATGCTAATCACTCCCAAATCTGAATATATTTCAGGGTGTTTTCAGTTTTCCCCACATAACATCTGTACTTAAGAAGCCTCACTGCTCTTGGTAAAGTATTGACTTGATTTCTCTGCTCATATCCAGGGCGCTGCATGTTTCTGCCCTGCTCTCCCCAGATCCCCTGCCAGGCGCTCCCCTACAGGCCTTTCCATTTTCCATGAGTATGAGTTTACACAGCCATTCATCTCCAGGTGGTTATGTTCACCATCACTGACGACTCCCTCCACATCTCATACACACCGGGCTGCTCCCCTACTAAAACTTTCCACAGCCACGTGTTACACATTCCTTTTTTCTGCCATGCTCCCAGCCGTTTTGTGATGTTTTGATCTGTCTGTTTGCACAGCGCTGTCAGACTACATGCATGAAAGGTGTATTGTTGACATGAATGGTTTTAAAAACGTTTCTGTAAAGAGCCTACCTCGGTTATTGGGGAGGGAGAAGGAGGTCAGGGGCATCTACTTGAGTCTCTGCCAGAAGAAGACTTGTGTATGTTAACAAACAAACCCACTGAAATGTGATCATGATCTCTACCGATAAAGGATATGGGAGTCTCTACTTAGAAATAATAATAGGCAATAGTGACATAAAGATATGGAATCCTACCATAGAAAACGTATAAAAGTATATGTTAAGAAGGAGATGCTTACAAGAAGATTCAGGTAAACAGAACTGTTAGCTTATTCTTGGTCACCAAGTGTAAGGGTCTTAGCAAGAGACCCAGCCAGAACTGGCACACTGGGAAGAGGCCAGTTGGATGGGAGCCTGTGGATGTCCTGCTCACAGCTATCTGGAGGACTAGATGGAGTCTACTGTCCTTTACATTGCCCATGCTGGCCTGGATAATTTAGCAATTTTTTTTTTTCACTTAAGCAGATAAGAAAACCCAAGGCCCGCAGCTCTTTAGCTGGACAGTGGTGGCAAAGCAAGGAAGACAAACTAAGAAGATAGAAAGCACTTTTGTGACAGTAGAGAACATGGACAGTTCATTCCTAATAGAAAATATTTGTTTGCTTCCCTGATCTTTTTCCACTAAGTTTGCTGTATTTGAATCTAGATGATAAAGACTGGCCATGAGAATGGGTGGCATTTAGTGTTTAAAGTCCAGCTTGAAAGAGAAAAAAATATGTATACACACACACACACACACATATTATTACCCTAAAAGGAAAAATCCACCTTGTATTTAATAGCAATCTATTTTTTAAAAACTTCATGTAAAAAATTTCACTCTAGGCCAAAAGAAATATACAATAAAGAATATAATAATATAGTGCATTCTTTAAAAGTCTGTCTTGGGCCAAGATATGTGGGTAAGTTGCATTTTTTCAGATTTTTTTTCTTTAATCCTCCAACAAAGATTGGCCCCAACTTTGCATACATTGCTTATGTTATCCAAATATGTTTGCCAATCTTTCGCATGCTATCTTTGGCCAGTGTTCTCCCTGAAATGTAGCAAAAATATAATGTGTTTGCTTTGTTTTGTTTTTGTTTTTTATTACTTATTCTTATAGAAGAAGAACTCCTACAGTTGACAGCTTCATCAGCTCAAGCGTTCGGGGGATGACCAGGCCTCTCTCTGTCTCCTCCCTACCTCCCACAGCTCCACTAAGCTGTAGGTCTGCAGTTGTTTCAACACATATTGATGAATTTACTTCGGATTGTTTCACAGGCATTATTTGATGTGTCAGTACCCTAGTGAAACTTTTATACTGATATATTCCCCTTAAAAACAATAAATCACAGTTTTCTCAAAAAAATAAATAAATAAACATTCATAGGCAAGCAACCAAGACCAAACACTTAGATCCTTTGTAATCTCGACTTTCTTTGAAAGAATAAGACCACGTAGCTCAGTCAGGAAAAAAAAAAAAATCCAAACCTCTTCCTACTCTTCTCAGTATTCAAGTTCTGGAGCTTGAGTTTTGTCTCCTATGTTCTTTTTGCCTCAGCATTCTCCAGTTCTCATCCTTTCTATTCCAAATAGCTGTAAGACTCCATTTAAATCCTATCAGATTCTTTTTACAGCTGAAATTGAAAGCCTGAGGTCATTTCTAGGCCAACTCTGCTGCCTAATAAGTACGAATGTCCTCATCACACCTCCCCCTCCCAATTATTTTTTAAAATTCAACTCAATTATTTTAAGCACAACTCTTCAAAGTTAAAAAAAAAAATGTAACAGAGCCATGGAAGCAGAAATGCTAGAACTTGCCTTTTTATCTCTCACAGGAATGGCATTTTTAAACACAAACTCATGTCAGACATTGAATAGTCTCTACCCAGGAATGAATGTTTTGATTAAAAGTTATTTAATATCTTTAGCTCCTTGGAATTCTGCCTAAAGCTGGAGATATTCTTAGCTGCAGGTTTTGTGCCTTCTTCAACTAGATAGAAAAATGGCTCAAAATCCAGAGGGAATAAATGGCATTCTCAAAATAGTTACTTGGTTGTATAGGTGTTTATATCATAGAGGATACTGATGTGTTGAAATTTAGGAATTAGAAAAGAATGCTGGGGGAGGAGGAATGTGTCAGTACAGCATCTTTCTACAGCCCTGTCCCTACATCCACTGATCCTCAGGCTTTTGCTTAAAATCAGTTTTAGGACACTGCATTTATACAGCAGGTCTTAACACTAAGATTCTGTATAATCTGTATGTCATATTTCTTAACTTGAATTGGTATTTAAATCAAGAAGTGTTAAAGACATTTAAGCAGGTTGGTAGATCAAATATGATTTAATTTTTTGTCTGCTTCCAATGTAAAATCATGGGGACAGATTCTCATAGCATCTAAACGTTCATTTAAAAAATTTTTTAGAAGAAGGATAACTTCATTTCAAGGATGCAAATAGAATTTTGACTCAATAAGTTATTTTCGCTTCAGAGGTAGTGTTGCTCTCAGTACAACCTCTTCTCTTTAACCATCATCCTTTTGAAGCAAAATATTTACAGAGCGTTGAATTATTTTTCCAGCTTTCCAACAGCATTTCATGCACTGAGATATTGATGTGACATGGTTAGAAATTGGGCCCTCCGGACCTGTATTGTGCAATGGCATTGTGCTGTTATCATCGGGAGATTCCATTTTTTCCAACCCCCAGGGTCCTGTCTGTGCTTGTTTACAGGTCATCTGGATAGCAACTAGTATATGTTCAATGGCATGAGTGTTAGCACGGTAACCTTGGCAACCGAGCTAGCTCTGATTTCAAAACCTCACATGCTGTATCATAAAATTAGATAACAGAATTGACATTCTGCTACATGTCTGTCATATAAATTAAGCTCTGAGAATGATTTCCTTTATAGCGGTGTGCCTTAATATGGAAATAGAAGGCACGAATTAGAACAATTTTATTACATATGTGTATGTACTATTCCACATTTACGTGCTGGGTATAGTTCTTCAGTTCTTTCTCTATGATTTTGAACCTCAGATATTGCCATATTACTCTCACTGTGCTGGAATTCTTGGCTTCATTTTATGATTGGGATGAAGCTTATAGCAGAGCTGTATCAGATATCCTATAGAAATAGTATTATGAATAATAGAAGATTCTGCTCCTAAAAAATGTAAAATTCAAAGCATTCTTGACTTTACTGGATACCATTATTTATGCTGATTAGAAGTAAGACTGTGCACAGAATATTATACTAACTAAATCAGAATCCCAAAGACAAGACATGCTTCCCTTTCATTTATATAGTTATGCATATTTTTACACACATTATATTTTCCAGTGCCCAGGAATCTTTGATAAGATCTTTATTTCAAGGACATTTTAAACATGCAGATTAATACACTTCATCAGCTTTGAGTCCTAGGTCCTCCTTTACAATTTGTAAATATTTTAATGTCAGGATTTTTCTATTTCTTGGGGTCTGGTGCAGTTTTTCTTGGATATAAATTTAAAGACTCAACTTGTGAATTACATTTAATGTAAGCACCCTGCAGTTTGCTGCATTGCAAATGATTATTTTTAGAAATTTTATGGTTGCCTGGATATATATATTTGTCTTCATTGATATGTAGGGAGAAAAGCTCATTAATGATTTAAAAAGAAGGTGTTTTGATTCATCAACTTCATTCTTCTCATTACATAAATAATAAAGGCAATAAATTAACATCTAATAAAGTTGTAAGTTTATTTCTGAATATAACTGCAAAACAGTCTTGAATCCTTGGGTATAACTTTTTCTATTCTTTATATTTTTCTGCCTCCATGTTTTCAATGTCATCATTCTGCATATTTTAACCTAGAAAGATGGTATATAATTCTTGTTAAAGATGCCTTCTAGCAGTTATCTATCAAACACCATAATTGAACAACTGTTTTGTAAAACAGTTCTTTGGCTTCTAGAATGGTAAGTTATTATATAAAACATGGAAGATTCTTATGTCACAACTGACTATAAAACAATTTTCCTTTTTCCGTATACCTGCTATATGTCATACATAACATTTGATAAAGCTGCTTCCAACATTTTCTCATCTTGTTAGCCATCCATCTAACTCTGGCTAGTGTTTTGTTAAGTACTACCGTCTTACCTTATACCTAACAAAAAGTGGAAATTCCTGCAAATTCAGGACTTTTTCTTTCCAGAAACAGATTAAGTGGTTGTGCTCTCTGCATTTGTGCTTAAGGGTGAAGAAGGGCAGAAATCCTGTGTATTTGCCGACCCTGTACAGCAAATACCTGTTACATTTTCTGCAATGTTTAAACTGTTTGCTTTATCTCATTGAGTCATCATCACCTTTCTGTTTACACTGGTAAATGGTAGTTTTTATTATTTTCTTTTATCTTGAAACTATTTCTTGTGATGAACAGAAATAGTTCAGCATGTGGTGGTTCCAGGACTGAGTCCAGTTTGGGTAACCATCTATCCTGTGAAATAACTTCATCCAGAACTTTTCAATGCCTAGGCCTCCTACAGTGCAACATGGACGTGAACTCAGGCTGTGTGGGGGCTGCAATGTGGGGGCTAAATGGGCTGTTTGCATGACTCCAAGATGTATTTTAATATCTGGTATTTTTTTTAAATTATGAAATGATATGCCATTCGATGGATGGGGGAGGGGAGGAATCCTAATGATAAAAGAGAAAATAAAAGTGAAAAAGCAATACAGCTTCTTTTGTGATTTCCTTGTAGGTCCGATGTTGTGGTCCTCTGTTTTTCGATCGCTAATCCCAATTCCCTAAATCATGTGAAAACCATGTGGTATCAAGAGATCAAGCACTTTTGCCCTCGCACACCTGTTGTTCTAGTTGGCTGCCAGCTAGATCTCCGCTATGCTGATCTTGAAGCTGTTAATAGAGCCAGACGCCCTTTAGCAAGGTAAGCCAGGGGACTCAGTGTGCCAGTTAAATTAAAATTTAGAGGTAGCAGATGTCTTTGTAGCCTTGGGTTCTGTTCTTTAGTGGCTCCAAGATCCCATCAATCAGTCAGAATGCTTTAAGTTGGCTGGTTAACCAATGAGGAAGAGATATGTCCTGACCCCTCTCATGTTCACCATTACCTCTTTTTTAAAAACTGTACATATTTTTTAACTGCTGGAAAACTGCTTGACAGTTTTGTGTTGGTTTCTGCCATACAACAATGCAAATGAATCGTGTGTGTGTGTGTGTGTGCCTTCCTTCCTGATCCTCCCTCCCCTTCTCACATCCCACCCCCTAGGTCATCACAGAGTGCCAGGCTGGGCTTCCTGTGCTCTTTAGCAACTTCCCGTTATCTATTTTACACATGATAGTGTATATATGTTAATGCTACTTTCTCAATGCATCCTGCCTTCACCTTGTCCGGCTGTGTCCAAAAGTCTGTTCTCTACTAGATTCATCAGTACTATTTTTATAGGTTCCATATATGTATGCATTAATATATAATAATTGTTTTTCTCTTTCTGACTTAATTCACTATGTATAAGAGGCTCTAGGGTTATCTACCTCACTACAACTGACTCAAATATGTTCCTTTTATGGCTGAGTAATATTCCATTGTATAAATATACACCAACTTCTTTATCCATTCATGTGGAGATAGACATCTAGGTTGTTTTCATGTCCTGGCTGTAAATGAAGCAACTGACAAAGGGTTAATCTCCAAAATCTATTAGCAGTTCATACAGCTCAATATCAGCAAAACAAATAACCCAATCAAAAAATGGGCAAAAGACATAAACAGATGTTTCTCCAAAGAACACTTCACTTCAGTCTCTCAGTAGTGTCAAACTCTTTGCAACCCCATGAACTGCAGCATGCCAGGCCTCCCTGTCTATCACCAACTCCCGGAGTTTACCCAAACTCATGCCACTGACTCAGTGATGCCATCCAACCATCTCATCCCCTGTCGTCCCCTTCTCCTCCCACCTTCAATCTTTCCCAACATCAGGGTCTTTTCAAATGAATTCGCTTTTTGCATCACATGGCCAAAATATTACAGTTTCAGCTTCAGCATCAGTCCTTCCAATGAATATTCAGGACTGATTTCCTTTAGGATGGACTGGTTGGATCTCCTTGCTCTCTAAGGGACTCTCAAGAGTCTTCTCCAGCACCACAGTTCAAAAGCATCAATTCTTCATCACTCAGGTTTCTTTATAGTCCAACTCTCACAACCATACATGACTACTGGAAAAACCATAGCTTTGACTAAACAGACCTTTGTTGGCAAAGTAATGTCTCTGCGTTTTAATATACTGTCTAGATTGGTCATAACTTTTCTTCCAAGGAGTAAGCATCTTTTAATTTCATGGCTGCAGTCACCATCTGCACTGATTTTGGAGCCCAAAAAAATAAAGTCAGCCACTGTTTCCACTGTTTCCCCACCTATTTCCCATGAAGTGATGGGACCAGATGGCATGATCTTCGTTTTCTGAATGTTGAGCTTTAAGCCAACTTTTTCACTCTCCTCTTTCACTTTCATCAAGAGGCTCTTTAGCTCCTCTTCACTTTCTGCCATAAGGGTGGTGTCATCTGCATATCTGAGGTTATTGATATTTCTCCCGGCAATCTTGATTCCAGCTTGTGCTTCTTCCAGCCCAGCGTTTCTCATGATATACTCTGCACATGAGTTAAATAAGCACAGTGACAATATACAACCTTGACGTACTCCTTTTCCTATTTGGACCAGTCTGTTGTTCCCTGTCCAGTCCTAACTGCTGCTCCCTGACCTGCATGCAGATGAAAGAAGACATACCAGGGGCCAATAAACACATGAAAGGATGCTCCACGTCGCTCATTATTAGAGAAATGCAAATCAAAACTACAGTGAGGTATCACCTCACACCAGTCAGAATGGTCATCCAAAAAAAAAAAAAATCTATAAACAATAAATGCTGGAGAGGATGTGAAGAAAAGGGAACCCACCTGCACTGTTGGTGGGAATGTAAACTGACAAAGCCATTACAGAAAACAGTATAGAGATTCCTTTAAAAAGTAGAAATAAATCATCTGACCCAGAAATCCTGCTTGGGCATATACCCTGGGCAAACCACAATTCTAAAAGACACATGTACCCCAGTGTTCATTTCACCATCACCTCTTAGTCAGGAACCCATTTTTGTAAAATGGTTGGCTTAAAGTGAGTTCTCTAATTATGATATGGTGTATAAACGTGCTTTGGGGCCTTCCCTGGTAGTCCAGTGGTGAAGACTCGGCTCCCAATGCAAGAGAGGCTCATGTGATTCCTGGTTGGGGATCTAAGATCCTGCATGTTGCCAAGTACAGCCAAAAAAATAAATAAGCACTTTGAACTTGGTAAAGTGTTAAACAAAATGTTAGTTACTCATAATAATGTCTTTCTGGAAATTAAGATTTATAATAAAGGTAGGTGAAATTCATGTCTGGATAGTCATGTATGGATGTGAGAGTTGGACTATATAGAAAGCTCCACACCAAAGAATTGATGCTTTTGAACTGTGGTGTTGGGGAAGACTCTTGGGAGTCCCTTGGACTGCAAGAAGATCCAGCCAGTCCATCCTAAAGGAGATCAGTCCTGAATTACACTGGAAGGACTGATGCTGAAGCTGAAACCCCAATACTCTGGTCACCTGATGCGAAGAGCTGACTCATTTGAAAAGACCCTGATGCTGAGAATGATTAAAGGTGGGAGGAAAAGGGGAAGACAGAGGATGAGATGGTTGGATGGCATCACCGACTCAATGGGCATGAGTTTGAGTAAGCTCCAGGAGTTGGTGATAGAGAGGGAAGCCTGAAGTGCTGCAGTCCATGGGGTAAAGAATCGGACACGACTGAGCGACTGAACTGAACTGAACTGAAGTGAAATTCAGAGCCATCGTCTATGATTCTTGGCCCCAGAAACGTCAAATTCATGCAAATACTCATATCCAAGCATTTTTAACCTTCTCATTTTCCTCCATCTTAGAGTATTTCATTCCTGAGGTGGCTGTGTCCGGTTTTTAAAGATTATATAGACCTATGGTTAAAAACAGCAATACTGCTTTTTAAATGGCTCTCTGGTGGTATTATTTTTGGAGTGTCACACATTTAAATTACAGCTTGAAGGAGAATTTGTTTCCATCTATATAAAATGTGGATACCAATCTTGGGAGGAATAAGAGTTTTTTTAAAAGATGTACTCCTTCAATATTCTTTTTAAAAATAATTGTATATGTGTTTTATTCTTAACTTTGTTTTTTGCTGGTAAACAGGTTTTCCCAAAATGTTGATATTACTACCTTCCTTCCAGGTAGTAGGTACTTTGCCTTAATAAGCTTATTATAAAATTTTATATAGACATAAGTTTTTATGCTCTCACAGCAAAAGCAAATGTACTTTGTCAAGATAATTTCTGATGTTCTAGGTACCTCTTGGATAAATGTCCTAAAAACATTTCATGTTCCTTCTATCCTTAAATACATGGACTAGGAACTGCATATTATAAGCCACGCAGAGGGAAAGAGGCCTCCTGGCAAGCGAGAGACTAGCCCCGGGCCTCAGAACTTTCTGTGTCAAAGGTTAGGATACTCAGGCCTCACACCCTGCATGTGTGGAGGCCTGAAGGAGAGTTACAGAGCTCCAGGGCACAGTCCTTTCCATAGACAATTCTGAGGTTTCATGAAGGAGTATCTGAGCTAAGTCTTATAGAGATTCTTCAATTAGTAATCCACCAAAAGCCCATAGGAGCAAAGCTTGAAGTTAACCCTTCTTTTCTGTGCTTCACTTCCACCTCTGCAACTCCGTACAGTTTTCCCTCATTTCCATCTAGATCCTCAAATCCAAATTCTACCCAGTATTACCTTATTTCTCCTAAGACCTGTCCCTGTCACACACACATCACCCTTGGTCCTGTACACCAGATATTTTATTTAGGAAGATCATCTCCTAGGAGTGCATTTCAGAATCAAGTATGTGTTTGTGAACAGTGTAACGACAGATCCTATCTTGCCTGCGTCTTGGAATTCATCTGAGTCTTGATCACGGTTATACTGTAATTACAGCACTATTCTGCCTGCCGATACTGATTCCAGAAGCTTGGCTTCTTGGGGGTTGATTAGACTGTAAATGGGCCTTGTGTGCCAGTCTAAAGGGTTTAGACTTTATTCCCTGGGCTCTATGGAACCAGGGGAAATTTTTTTTAAAGAACTGCAGCTAAGTCATACTTGTGGTACATAAGAAATTTTTGTGTAACAGTGAATGCTGTGAGCTAAAATGTGGAAAAATTCTGAAGAAAGATGAGTTAAGAGGCTAATGTACTAATCCAGGCAAAAGATGATTGCCTGATTGAAGAGGGGAAAAGAGTGAGATATGAAAGGAGGTTCACAGAACTAATAGAGGAGACTTAGGTGAGCTGTTGGACATGGATCAGTTAGCCTAGAACTAGGGAGTTCTGGATTCTGACTGCTTAGTAAAGTGCTCTCAGTGACTTTAAAATGTGACCTTAAGACATTTCCCAAGTGGAAAGGACCTTGAAACTTTCTGCCTGTTTCTTCAGGATACAGAATGAAAACAGCATCCATAGGGATACTGGGAGGCCCAAGTGAGAAAATGAACATGGATTCCTTTTTAAGTTATAAAGCAAAATGTAAGCATAAGGGGGAAATGATGAAAATGATGCTGATTGTGGCAATAATGATGGTTATCAGATAACACTGATCAAGCACTCACTGTGGAATAGGTACTATGCTGGGCTAATTATCTCATTTAAACCTTTCAGTCATCCTTTAAGATGCAAGTACTTACTATTATATTCTTTCCATTTTACAGATGGGAAAACTGAGAAAAACGTTAAGTAACTTACCCAGGAACAAACAGCTAGTGAAATGGCTGATGCTTGAGTTATTGTTGTTACTACTAAAAGCATTTTTCCCCCTGCCATCATAAGTCCTTTATATTTGAAAGATTTGAAGTTGGTAGGAGATTTTTCAATGAGTCTAGTAAAAAGTCTGAATAGGATTTAAAATGTATAATTCAATTAGGTGCTTAGATAGTCCCTGATTACTAATTTTTTCCTGAAATAAGACTGATTCTAATGTTAAAAATATTCTATTTCAGGCCCATAAAGAGAGGGGATATTCTGCCCCCAGAAAAAGGCCGAGAGGTTGCAAAGGAACTGGGTATACCCTACTATGAAACAAGTGTGTTTGACCAGTTTGGCATCAAAGATGTGTTTGACAACGCAATCCGAGCAGCACTCATTTCGCGACGGCACTTGCAGTTCTGGAAATCCCACCTGAAGAAAGTCCAGAAGCCTTTACTTCAGGCACCGTTCCTACCTCCAAAAGCCCCCCCACCGGTCATCAAAGTTCCAGAATGTCCCTCCACGGGGATGAACGACGCTGCCTGTTTACTGGACAATCCTCTGTGTGCTGATGTCCTCTTCATCCTCCAGGACCAGGAGCAGATCTTTGCACACCGAATTTACCTCGCTACCTCCTCTTCCAAGTTTTATGATCTTTTTTTAATGGAATGTGAAGAAACCCCCCACTGGAGTGAAGGAGCTTGTGAGAGAGAGAAGCAAAGCAGGGATTCCCAGGAGTGGGCACAGAGTCTTGACCCAGATGAGGAAAGGGAAGAGGGCACCCCAAGGACGCCTCAGGCTGATCAGTGGACCCCCTCGAGCCAGAACCTGTCCCAACAGGAGACCCTGGGGCTGGACGCCGAGGACCTGGTGGCAGAGACACAGGCCCTGTCAGGCTGGAGTAAGGGGTTCATCGGCATGCACAAGGAGCTGCAGGTCAACCCTGTCTCGAAGCGGCTGGGCCCCATGACCGTGGTCAGGATGGACGCGTCCGTCCAGCCAGGCCCTTTCAGGACCCTGCTCCAGTTTCTCTATACAGGGCAACTGGATGAAAAGGAGAAAGATCTGGTGGGCCTGGCTCAGATCGCAGAGGTCCTGGAGATGTTTGATTTGCGGATGATGGTGGAAAACATCATGAACAAGGAAGCCTTCATGAACCAGGAGATCACGAAAGCGTTTCATGTCCGGAAAGCCAATCGGATAAAAGAGTGTCTCAGCAAGGGGACATTCTCAGGTGAGCAGGTCCAACGGCAAAGCCATCAGTACCTTTGGTTGTGTTTTATGGAACATTAGCCAAACATGAGGAGGGGGAGATAACGATCACTGACACGTGTAAGAACTTTTCCCCTGATGTACCTAAGTTATACGTATTCACCTATTTCATTCTTATCACACTTAAAGCTAAAATATGATGATCTCCACTTTGCAGATGGGGAAACTGAGGGGCAGGGAGATTAGGTAACTGGCCTATGGTTTATACCAGCAGTCAGTGGTGGAGCCAGGATTTGAATGCAGGCTGCCTCCTAGAGCCCCATGGTGTCATAGTGCTTCTCGAAGGTAGGTCAAGCTACCCCTGAGCCTGAGCCAGTCAGCTCAGTACTCATAGTTGCCCTTCAGGATTCCTTCCCTGACATTTTCTACTCACCAATTAGCATGCACCGATGACAAAAAAACAGCAGCCTTTGGCCCCAGGGTCACTGATATCCTTGAGGCCATTTTGGTGACCCCCTGGAAAGGGTCCCATCTGGAAAGCCTCATCAGTTTCTCTCCCTTCTCCTTTGGGTTCTCACCATCCTGTGCCCTGCTCGTCTGGATGCTTTTTGTCCCTTCGTTGTCTTGATAACTGTGCCAAGGGTTGCCCATAGCACCCTTACATAATTGCTTAAGCATCCTGATAACCTGTATCTAAGATGGGTGACTGGCCCATGCTTATCCTATCTCATCAGTTCAGTTCAGTTCAGTCGCTCAGTCGTGTCCGACTCTTTGCAACCCCATGAATCACAGCACGCCAGGCCTCCCTGTACACATAGGACTTGTGCTAATTTTGTTCTGTAATTGTCCTCTCTGTGTATGTTTCATTGTAAAAATTTGACTTCTTGACTTCCATTATTATATAGATATTTCTGTTTTTGTCTTCATCTTTCATAATTCCTGTCATAGAAGTATGCATTTAATAACTGGTCACTGAATCTGTTAATTAATTTTAAAACTTTGAGTAATATTTACTCCAAACATTGACGATCATGGTAGAGAGTCTTGAAAGTTAATGAAAAGAAATGTTACAAAGATTTACCTGCAGTAAACGAAACAATGGACCTTAAGTGAAATTGATGAAATCTCCTTTTCCTTACTAGAGAGGATTAGTAACCAAACACAGAGTGGGAGCCTAAACTGGATTCTTTATATTAAAAAAAAAAAAAAAGCCTATAAAATACAGTTGGGGGTAATTAGAAAAAATTGGACATGAACTAGATAATGGATGATATTAAGGAATTATTGCTGATTTTCTTCAGAGTTATAATGGTATGGTTATCTAGGAGAATCTTATTTTTAGAAAATTCTTGGCAAAGTAGTTAGGAGTGCGTTCAGTTCAGTCACTCAGTCGTGTCCAACTCTTTGTGACCCCATGAACCACAGCACTCCAGGCCTCCCTGTCCATCACCAACTCCCGGAGTTTACTCAAACCCATGTCCATTGACTCAGTGATACCATCCAACCATCTCATCCTCTGTCATCCCCTTCTTCTCCCACGTTCAATCTTTGCCACCATCAGGGTCTTTTCTAGTGAGTCAGTTCTTCGCATTAGGTGGCCAAAGTATTGGAGTTTCAGCTTCAGCATCAGTCCTTCCAATGAATATTCAGGACTGATTTCCTTTAGGATGGACTGGTTGGATCTCCTTGCTCTCCAAGGGACTCCCAAAAGTCTTATCCAACACCACAGTTCAAAAGCATCAATTCTTCGGTGCTCAGCTTTCTTTATGGTCCAACTCTCACATCCATACATGACTACTGGAAAAACCATAGCTTTGCCTAGACGGACCTTTGTTGGCAAAGTAATGTCTCTACTTTTTAATATGCTGTCTAGGTTGGTCATAACTTTTCTTGAAGTACGCTGTTAAAAAATGTCTACACACATTTTATATAGCTAAGGCAAACGTGACAAAATTAAGCATGTGATAAACCAGTTACTGTTTTATTCTTCTTTCTACTGTTCTCCATGTTGAAACTTTTCTAAATAAGGAAAGACTATTCCTCTCCTTTATGTTACTTTATGGTTCACAGTATTTGTGTTGTGACTTTATGTATAATTTTAAATGTCCTTGGAGGACATGGAGAGAATTGGTGCCCGAGGTGGGGGTGGACACCACATCAGTGGTTAAGGGTATGGAAGAGAGATGAGACTAGGCGGATGGATGTGGATGGAACCCCTGGCAAGACTGGCTCACAGGCTTGTGCTTCCTCCGTCCTTGGGCAGATGTGACGTTTAAGTTGGACGATGGAGCCATCAGTGCCCACAAACCGCTGCTGATCTGTAGCTGCAAGTGGATGGCTGCTATGTTCGGGGGGTCATTTGTCGAAAGCGCCAACAGTGAGGTAGGTGCCTTCCGAAAAGCCCAAGTGGCATCTTAATGAATATGTATGTGTATTTGTATTAGAAAGTGTTGCCAGAGGACTTTGATTCTTTAACTGCTAACTTGGAAGACTTTTTTAGGCAATACCTGAGTATCACGTCACCCTCTTCCCATAATTCTGCAAGTACGAGAAGCCTGTTGTTCACTTGCTATGTGTGAACCCCCAAGTCCCCCCATATCCTTTCATCCTCACAGGGTTCCTCATCCCTGAAGACATGTACAGATATATTTTTTAACAAATGTCAGCAGGCAAGGTACTATCAAAATCCCCTCAAAGAAGGGGCACGCTGTCTTATAGAAGTTGGAGACAGTGAAAAGTGTCTTCAGTCACTTAAACCTGGGCTTGACTCTGCCAACAACAGATGAGGGACCTTAAAAAGCCACCTTCCTGTGCCTCAATCTCCTTATCCTAAAGGTGAGAGATGTACTGGGTCATGCTCAAGGTCCCCTTGATCTGTGATAGTCCCTGAGGCTCTCTGCCCTGACGGGCCTCAACTCTAGGGTTTGTCACCTCTAGGGAAACAGAGATGGAGCAAAGGGTCTCTCAGAGTGCTTGTCACATCTAGTAGAAGCCACTGGGTCACTTGTCAAATGCTGGCCCTATCAGAGCAAGCAGCAGCTTGGAGACCTTGTATCTCCACCTCTTCACAAGCTGTTGGGAAAGAAAGAAAAATTCCCTTCAAGCATTTCTAACTTGTGTCTAGAGGTAAACATTTTTTGTTGAGTTTGGCAAATATTTCTTATCCATCTTTTAAAAATATATTTGGGGACACCGCATCAAGCTTATTGTCCTAATGGGCTTATTTTTGCTTATCTCAACATCTCTCCAAACTTTTAACAGAAACACAGATAACAGTAACTAACTTCAAAGGGGAGCCCTCACACTAGAAATCTGAGCACTCCCTTTGTGACCCAGGAGCCTGCATTTGCATCCCCAAGTAGGGAAACAGAATCCTGTAATCACAAGCCAGGATGGATGGCTGTCAGTAGGCCACCCTCCTGCTTTCAGAACAGACTGCAGCTGCTCCTAAACCAACCTCCAGCCGAAGACTGTCTGCTGTCTGGGGAAAAGATGTTAGAATTATCCTGACGACCTCTTCTGATGTCTGCCAGCCTTCGTAAACCAGGAGGTCCTCACCTGCAGCTAAATGAAGTCTTTCCTCTACCATCAAAGGTGTCTGGGAGCATCATTACTAAGACCACAGCAACTGGTAGAGGCTACCCAGTGAAGGGACTGTGGGGCTCAGATCCCTGACTCCTCTGCATACAAGCTGTTTGGCCTTGGGCCAGTGATCACCTTTCTGAGCTCCAGCCTCCCTATCTGGAAAATGTGATCATAACCCGTAATGTGGTTGCGAGGTGTGAGTGTCAGTACCTGTGAAGCACCTCATAAGCACTAAATGCAAAATAACATCAGCCTTATGTGGATGCTGGCGGCATTGATGGTATTCTTTCCCTCTTTGTCAAGAAAATTGGGGGACGCCGCCAATTAATAAAACCTCATCCAACTGGCACAGCACACCTTCAGTAATCTCTCAAGATAAAAGAGCCCCAAGACTCGCTTCCCCTCTTTTTCCAGCTTGCCGAAGTATGTGCCCAAGGATACCTGCTTGTCACCTGGCAGGGAGCAGTTGATCGAGGTCCAGGGTCCAGGCATAAAGAGACACTGTCAGAGCTGACCTCACTGATGCTAATCCCCTTTATCCCTTCTCAGAATGGATTGTAATTGTCTCCAGATTAAAATGTGCAGAAGAGATGACCAAAACAGAAACTTGGCGGCCGATGTGAATGCACACGGGTCTGTTCGTGTGACAGCCTCTCCCTGGGGTGGCGTCTGTTTAGCATCACCCTGCCCACCCCCCTCCCCACCTCAAGGACTAGGTTGCTCACCACTTAGAACTACAGCTGAGCCTGATACAGATGTGTAGTTTCAACCCAGCTCAAAACACAAAGGCCATGGAATCGAGCTACCAGAAGTCTATACCAAGACACCTAGTATATGAAGAATGGCGTGAGCTGTGGATGTGTCCAGTCTTTCCTGCCCCCACCCCCTCATGTCCAGGGTACACGGAAGTGTTCTGTTATATAGTTATGAACTCTAGTCTCAGCTTGAGCTTGGGCAAGTGACCGACCCTCTTTAGACCTGCGTCCTCATCTCTAATATGGGGACCACAAGAGAACCATCTCCAAAGGGCAGGTCAGTCATGAAAGTATGTGTGTAAAGCATCAAATTCGATGCCAACATACAAAGGCTCAAGTGATGTCAATGAGTATTTTCCTGGAGGATTCTTGTTAAATTGTTTCCATGAGGAGTTCAAGGCCTTTGTCCCCTGAAAGTCCTCAGGTAACAAACAAGCCACCTAGTCCCTTCCTAAACTGGCAGAGTGTGGTAGAGATGGTTATGGAGGTAAGAAGAGGTCCTTGGGTGAAGTCTGCGTAAATGCACGATGGTTAATTCAGGCCTGTATATGCGTGGGCCTGTGCTTTCGAGGCCGCCTTTTTGTTCTTTGTTGTTTTGTGTAAATCTGATGTCCCCCACAAAATTCAACCTTTTTAAATCTGATGTCCCCCACAAAATTCAACCTTTTTTTTTTGCATTAATAGAATTCACATGCATATCCAGAAAGGAATAAAATATGCCCACTGATGTTCTTTTAACTTTTTTTTGTCATTTAATATTTAAGACACTGTATTTTACTTCTATTTTTCTCATTACTTTTAATGTAGCAGTAAGCATAATTCTCTCCCCAGAGGTACTCAGCAAGTGGTTCATTAAAAATGCATGCCCATGTTGTGGTAAGCAATGCTCTGGATCTAGAATACTTTCTTATTCTCTATGAGACCATCTCTAATTACAAGCCTAATAGTCTGAGCTGATCTTTGCAATTAAAATTTTAAACCAGCTAAACTGGAATATGGGTCATTGTTTACGGTAGCATTGTATTCTTATTTTTTTTTTTAAGCTACATTCAGCAGGTAGGGCACAACCATTTTAATTCCATTTGTTTATTTATATGATTTTTTAAAGTTCTATAAAGATGGTCTCTCTGTTGCTACTCAGTTTATTAGTAATGTTGAAATCTCAGGGAAAAAAATCAACAGCGAGGGGGAAAAAAGTGCATGTTCTAAAATGGTGTTTATTTTCATTTGTTGGTTACTTCCGAGGATCCCTAACATTATTTGCCAAAAAGAGCCATTGCTTTTATAAATAAAAGTGTTAGTGTTATATTAAACATGAAGGAAACAGTAGGTCATAGATGCTTACAAATGTCAGAATGCTCTGAAGACATTGGGAGTGTTGGGGCAGGGCTGCTTCCTGGAATCTATCATCTCCTGATGCCAAAAATAATTTTTTTATTTAGGATGTCCATTTTGCCATTGCTGAGAACACAGTCTTAGAAAAAATTGCTTAAGTTATCTGAGTATCTTCAGAGTCCATAATCTTAGTGAAGAAAAAGCTTTAGATGTCATCTATTCCAAATCTCTCCGCTGTCACCGATGAGGAAACTAAGGTTCAGAGATGGTGAATAATTTGTTAAAGGTCACACAGCATTTTAGCAACACATCTCTGGGCCTTCCCCAGCCCCTTACCCTGTCCTTCAAGCTAGTATTTTCAGAAACATCCCCATCCCTGAGAGTACAGGTATTCACAGGAAGCCCTGGGACTTTATTTATAATCACTAACACTTTAGAGCACTTAGCACTTCATAAAATGTATATTTTTTATTATCACAATGGCCCCAATTTTAAAGTTTCACAATTTAATTAACTTCCAATTATTTAAAAATTGTGCTAATCCAAACACCATTCTAGAGAAATCAAATTTTGCCATATGTAATTTGCCATGTTTTCCATATGCTAAAAGTTCATGTCTATGTAAGATAAATGCATGTATATATAAATGTTTATCCATACAAATACAACTGTGTTAGATTTACTGGAATAGCAATTAATTACAATACAATGGCTTCTGTATTTTAAAATGATATCAGATATAGTTTCTACTTGCCAGGTTTTATTTATTATTGTAGAAGTTATGCTAAAAATTTGAAATTATCACACTTGTCAAGTCATTGATGGGTAGTAATCCACGCACTTATTAATAGAATCACAATTGTTCTCACTGTGTCTGAGAGAGGAAGAGTAATTTTCATAATATTTCTAGGAATTTTTCTGGGCTCTCTCTTTCATACACCTAGGGAAAGCTCTGTCTGAGAGGATTTTCCCTCTCTGAGATGGTTGGTGGCTATGCAGGAAAATTATATAGATGGTTGCTATAGCTAAACAATTGCAACCACACCATTAGAAGACTGAAGTGGCCACAAGCCCCTTGTAGATTGTGGAGACAATTTATAAACAAATATATATATATACACATATACATATACATACACATATATATACACACACTTATACATACAAATATAGAGAGATTAAAATATATAATATAGATGTAATCATATATAACATACAGATATAATCATGTCATACATAAATGTAATCATAAATATAATTTTTGTATGCTATACATACCAGAATTAAGTCTATAACTTTTTATCCTTTTGAACTCAGAAATCTAATTCTTGAAAACTCTTAGTGAGATACAGTGCTGTATTATAGCTTTCTTCCTTACCATGAAGGGTTTCCAGTCCTGCACAGCAGTTCCAAACACGACTTTAGAATCTTATTTCCTGGGTTCAAATATCAGTCCCAGCTTCCTAGCTCTGCAACCCTGGACACCAGACTTAACCTCCCTGAACCTCCATTCACTTATCTGTAAAATGGCAAAAACAGTAGTCTCTCCTTCCTAGGGAGGATATAGGGATCAAAACATAATGCATGTGGAAAGCTTATTAGCACAGTACCTTGTGCATAGGAGGCCTTCTGTTAGGTTAATTCTTATCATCATTCCAGTAGCAAGTACTCATGGCACCATTCTCTATGATGCCAGGGCACATCTCATGGAGTGAGAAACCTCAGATGAAGGACAGCTGCTATAACGTGTATATCCCTGTTGATCCAGGCCCAGCCATTCAGAACTCTACTTCCCAGGCAGTCCCTGGCTCCTCAGCAGACTCTAGCTTGGATGAATATGTGCAATAACTACAGGTGCTCAGGAGGAAGACTAGCAGGATCCTCCAGGGAACAATGCTCATACCCAGCCATTCCCCAAGATGTCCTAAGCCGAGCTCTCTCTAGATTCTCTGCGTCTACTGATACCTGATAACCTTCCAGTAGTTCCAAATCTATGTGGTTGTGCCACAGGAAAAATAAAGTGTGTCTATCATGCTAACACATACTTTTTAAATTTTTTATTGATGTATAGTTGATTTCATGCTAGTGTTTATTGATAGAACGTTGGGATCACGCCAGTCACTGTGGCAGCTAGGATGGTTGCTCATCGTCTTATTTTGACATCTTAGAGAGCTGGGCTCTATTGTTTCTCAGCAACAGTGCAGACTGCAGCCTCCCCCCAACACCTGTCATGTTGCTAGGAGATTTCTTTCCCCACAATAGAGTATTCTAAGGTACTTGGCAAGGAGGGCCTATAATGTCATCATACATTTGCAGCCCATTTGTCTGATTTATAAGCCCAAATAGCTATTTAAAAATTCCAAATCAGGCTTTGTCAGGCAGCCCCACTCTTTTGTCATCCACAAATCAAACTGTTATGTTTACAGCTGTAAATAGTGAGTGACTTCTCCGCACAGCCTCAGAGCAGGTGTCCCAGACTTGCTAATAATGAATCACACGGCGGGGATATTTACAAGCAGTGTAGCCTGAAAATGTTCCCACTGTTTTCTTCAGCAGAACTTACCTTTTCAAATAACATTTCAGGTATATCTCCCAAACATAAACAAGATGTCAATGCAGGCAGTACTGGATTATCTCTATACTAAGCAGTTGTCACCTAACTTGGACCTGGACCCACTGGAACTAATTGCCTTGGCAAACAGATTTTGCCTGCCACACTTGGTTGCACTTGCAGGTAAGGCCGATGACTCAGGGCCATGCGGTATCTGACTGTCATATTTATCAAAATGACATTTAAGCAAAAAATAATACTTCCAGGGAATAAAAATTAAATTTTTATCACCCAACATAGGACTGTCTTGTACAGGGTGATATGAACTGATCAAATGTATCAAACAGCCCCCGTTCAATTCAGCAACTGTTTTTTAAGCACCTACTTTGTATAGGTCCTGCTGATACATATAAAAGGCAGTAGTTAAGAACATAGGCTACAGATCCAGATCACTTGGGTTCAGGTCTTGGCTCCACTATTTACTGGCTGGATGACTTCATACTTGATTTAATTACTCTGTATCTCAGCTTTCTCTCTCTCATTAAAATGAGGATAATGATATTCTACCATAGAGTTGTTATGAAGATTAAATGAGTTAAGAGATTATATATATATATATATATATATATATATATATATATAAAGAGAGCGAGTCCTGAGAACAGTGTCTGGCACCTAGTAAGCATTATGTAAGTGGTTTTCTTAAAGCTATTTTAGAAAATGTTCTGACATTGTCAAGATCATTTTGGGAAAAAGAGAAAAAAGGGAGACTTGATTTAACTTCACAGAACCTTATGTATCATTTCTAGATTTGCTCAGTTGGTAAGCCAAAGCAGATCTAAATAAGATATATGCTTTCAAATACCCTTTTCTTGAATTTAAACCTTCTGTTTCATTTACCAGAGTTGTTGATTAGCAGTAAGGGTGCTACATTTAGTTGACTCTTGTTAACCAGGAAAGCAGGATAGTGCCTGTTTTGTTCACTGGCATATCCTCTGTACACCGAGAAATGCCTGAGCATAGGAGGTTCTCAGTAAAAGTCTGATGAAGCATTAAATGAAAATGAAGGAATGAACAAACCAACCAGCCACCCCTGCCCTTGACTTCCTGACAGTATCTTTAGGAAAAAAAAGATTTATTTCTCTGCACTCCAAGTTTCTACCATGCTCAGCCAACTGGAGATCAAAGTTTTCTCCTCACCTTCCTTCTTCACCAGCTGGATAACAAGAAATAGTATTGCTATTCTTTCTTTTTTTTTTTTTTTGCCACACTGCACGGCAAGTGGGATCTTAGTTCCCTGACCAGGGATCTAACACGCAACCCCTGCACTGGAAGCATGGAGTACTAACCACTGGACAGCTAGGGGAGTTCCTGCTATTCATTCTTTAAACTGTTTTTAACCAATAAACCTGAAGTCATAGATTCAAATATGAGTATTGCTGCTTTTTCAATACTAACTCTAGGAGGCTACAGAAGGCAATTCTTTTTTGCATAAGTAAGAATCTCAAGCCATTTGACTATCCAGTTTTTATAAGAATTTGTCCTTTGAGGATAAACTGAACTGTTTTACATAGTCAAAAGTAATTTGGAGCCAAATCTGTTGAATAGGATTTGTGATCAGTCTTGAAGGAGGGCCATTTTTGCTTAAATATTAAGGGTGGTGATGAAAACATGGGACTGCTCTCCAGGAAAGAAACTGACCCATTCTTGTGTTAACTACAGACTTCTATGTATGTTTATTTTTCTTAGTAAATGTTATTATTAATGGTTATGATTACTTAATATACATCTTTCTAAGATGATTCCTTTAATCATTTCTATAGTATTTGCTGTTTAGTGTAAGTATAGAGTGTTTGGAACAGAGTGTTTAAAAATCAGTTTCTGGGGTGAAAATGCCCTGCAAGCCAAACTATCATTTAACACTTTGGAGTTACCTAAAATTTAAAACCCAGTGACTCCTCTGGAAGATTTAGTTACAAATAGTTCTTTGTCTGTCAATCCAGCTGAGGAAGGTTGTGTCAAAGAAACCATCCCAAACTTGAGACCATGTTGACTAGGTAAGAGACATATAGACTAACAAATAAGCACATAAAACCAGAGCAGAAAGTAAGCATAGTTTGGACAGTATACTGAAAAATTAAATGTGATGCTAGAGATGAAAAAAAGCATCAAGGAGCTGGAAATGCTGGGCTAAGACTGTACCCACTCATGTCAAGGCCAGAGGCAGGCAGCAGCCTAACAGAGACAAAAGGCAGCTTCGTTGCAGAACCAGAGTCTGAATTCAGCATAGAATCCTAGAACACAGCTCCCGAGCAGAAACGGCAGCCCCATCTAGATCTGTGTGACTTGTGGCTGAAAATCGCCCCAGTCTTTAGAATCTAAGAGGTTGAACAATATGTCCCTCGTCTGCTGCTGCTGAGACACACATACACATTAGCAATTTCAATTCCCCATCTGAACTCATTACTGTTAGCCTCTCCATAGCCAGAGAGTGTTGAGAATTGGAGTGATAAGAGTGAGGAAACCATCAAACAGGAAGATACAAGAGTCTAGAGGATTCTAGGCAGGTCCTAGCCTGCCCAGATCAGCAATCTCAAACAGAACTTGCAATGATAGAGACTCCCTGTGTTGGCGTTGGCCAGTACACGTGACCACTGAGCACTTAAACGTGGCTAGTGTGAGGCTGAGGACCTGAATTGTTTATTTTAATTGTAATTGTTTAAATAGTCCCTGGAGGCCAGTAGTTACCATACTGGACAGAGGTGGTCTGGAGGACTCTGGCTATTTCAGAAAGGCTAACAGATGTCCCCAGAGTCTGCAGTGCGCTGACCCAAGCCATGACTTGCCATACTGAAAGGCCGCACATCAGAGAGGGCCCTTGATTCAGTGCACATGGAGCTGTGTCCCCCTACCTCCTCCCCTCTGAGGTGACCCCAGACGGCAGCCTCCAGGCACTAACATTCTCCTGCTCCCTCTTTTCCCCAGAACAGCACGCTGTTCAGGAGCTGACCAAGGCCGCCATGAGTGGTGTGGGCATTGATGGGGAAGTTCTCTCTTACTTGGAACTGGCCCAGGTTTGTAGCACTTTGCCTTTCACCTTTTCAGTGTATTCCACCAGTTCATTTAATGCTGATAAAACATTCCACTGTTGCATCTGAACAAATAAAGATGTCACCACTGAGTCACAGAAGCCCCCTGCTGTGTGCAGCAGAAAAGATCTGAGAGTTTTAAGTTTCATGCACTGTTCACCCTGCTGGGCTTCATTTGAAAAAACAACAAGGGCCCTGCCCCCACACCAGCCCCTTTGTGCCCCGCCCCTCCAGAGGCAGCAGCTTCACTTGTGGGAGAACAGCTCAGGGCATGGGAGGGGAAGGCTCTGTCTCCTTTTTGAATTCTCAGACACGCATTGGCTGAGATCAGACAGTTTCTAGAATTCCGTGAAGTCCCGGGTTGCCTCCGATCTCACTGCAGCTCTCCTGGTTTTCCTTTTTTTTTTTTTTTTTTACACCAGCACTTGTTACTGTTGATGTTGTGATTCCATATCCCAACACACACTGCCCTCTTCCTCTAGAGAGGGTCAGAGATCAGTCTTGGCTTTGTCTCTGTGCATAATTTAAGGCACAAAGTTAAACGCTGCCTCTGTTTCCTCATCTGTTGGAAATGGGGATGGCAATTCACCCTCTGTCAACCTTACTGATTATTTTGAGAAAGAACTAGGAGAGAATGTTTCAGAAAGAGCATCAAAGAGGGGAAATCCTCTCATAATACAAGGCACATAGGCGGAGTTATCTAATCCCTGACCTGGACTTACAGGCCACGAGTTTACACTCTGAAGGAACTAAGAATAAATTCTTCAGACTTTTCTCTGACCTATTGGGTTTGGCTTTCTTTGTTCCCTGTCTTGGTTAGGGCAGTGGTTTACTAAATCTTACATCAGGCACTTCAAATCGGCATTTGTCAACCGAGGAAGAGAAGGAGGCAGGCCTACATCACATGTTCCTCAGGCCGCTCTGACTGTGGCCCTGAGAGGCCTTCAAGACGGGAAAACGTGGATCGGGGCTTCACAGCAGCCTGCTCTTTCTGACTCAACACCCAACAAGCATTCGTTATTTCCTCTCCTTCTACCAGGCACCACCTTAGATAAGAGGACATGTAGCTTCTCTGCCCTTGGGGCCATCATGGGCCACTGAGAGGAACAGGCACAAGCACACATTGTTAGAATCCAGTGTGAAAAACAACCTCCTAGAGGTTACAAGTTAAAACCGAGAGCAGACGTCAGCTACAGTGAAGTCAACAAGCCCCCATCAACACTGACTCCACATTTGGGATTTGGGGGTGTTTTGAAACAGGACTAGGGGAGAACTTATGACTTGTACCCCTCCAGTAGGTATTCCTCCTGGAAAACAATCAAATGACCCAGAATCTCCTATAGGCCAGCCCGATGGAGGTAATATAGCAGTTGTGTCTGTCTTTTTACTTTCTGTTCCCACCCTGTCCCCTCCCCTGACCCACACATAACCCAGGAAGGAAATAAAATCATTCCTGCTAAGCTCTGAAAAGCCTTGGAGGAGGCATTTAGGATGGCGCCTCCAGTATCTTAGCTCATTCAGTAGACTCTAACCCAGGGATGCACTGGGAAGTATTTAACTGTCAGCTTGGGGATAGCAGAGACCGTGATCTGTTGCATTTTCTGGTCTCCATGGTGTAAATACCCCACCTGCCCAACTTGTAACATCTCAAATTCACTGAGCTCAGAGTAGCAAAGAGCTGCACTCAGTGACGCTTTCAAGCAGGTACAAGCCAACTCCAATACAGCACTGCTCTAATCTGACTTTCAGGGAGAAATCGACTATCAAGAGAAGTTGGAAGCACTGGCTAAAATTGTCTGTCCTGCTGGGCTTGTGATCTGCAGAGAGTTTCTTGAATTAGTTTCCAGGGATGTTGGCTTTTCTCTTGGCCTCTGTTCAGGGCGTTGACAGGGGCCTCAGAGGAAGCATGCTGTGGTTTCAGGGGTTCAGCTGCTCAAAGGAGCATCAAGAGTAACAGGCAATAGAACAGATGTCCGGAAGAGGCCTGGACAGAAAGACTGAGGGACGTGAGAGACCTTCCAAATTTGGGGACAAGATGGGGAGTTAACCGTGGATTTCTGTGCATCAGGTCTTTTGCAGACATAGCTCCCTCAGCTGCCGTGGTCCTGTGCATCTTCTCAGAAAGGAGAGAGTGCATGGAGTGTCTGGCTCCCTCCTTCCCTGCCCACATTGCATGCTCTTCTTATGTAACCAAAAGGACAGGTATAGGACAGTCACACATGCCGTAGTCTCCTCTTTCAGATCACTGGCCCCAGCCAGCTGAGCTCTGACGTGTGACACGGAGGATTCTGTTGCCGAGGCTTCCTTGAACAGAGGTGACATCGCAGCTTTCTGCTGCAGGCTGGTGCCTTCCAGAGGCCATGACCACTTATCATTAGAGGGCAGGTGTGAGGGGAGGGGGAGGGAGGCAAGGCAGACTTTAAACTCCTGATACAGTGATCATTTTTAGTGCACATATCCCAGAGGTGAGAGGAGGATGTCAAACACTTGCATGTGGCTGGTGTGGAAACTGTGGCCAAACTCAAAACACTAGTCAAAACAACCGGTTTCTGAATTAGTCATCTGGGCCTTTTATTGCTTTGACCCCTGCCGTGACTTTTGGTTTCTTGTAGTCCCACTTGAGAAAGTAGAGGTCTGACCCCCCTTTTGGTCACTTCCCTGCAGTTTCACAACGCCCACCAGCTGGCCGCCTGGTGTTTGCACCACATCTGTACCAACTACAACAGTGTGTGTTCCAAGTTCCGCAAGGAAATCAAATCGAAATCTGCAGGTGAGGCTGTGTGGTCCCCATCTGTCCAGTTCTCATCGCCTGTGCCTGAAGAGTTTCCCTTCACTGCCCTTGAGAAGGAACATGGAGAGCCCCCGGCTCACGGAGAATTCCTTGTGGCCATGTGGCAGTCACAGATTCGTGTGACGTGCGTGACCCAAGGAATTGTATGTTGGATATTCTCTCTGGAGAACTTCATGGCTGGGGGGATTTGTGTGGAGACGGGTGGGAAAGGGGTTGTTCAGGGTGCCCCGCTGCGGAGCAAGCAGAGATTGTTGGTTCACCCTTGTCCGGGAAGGCAAAGGGACCTGGATTCAGGCTCTCTGTGTCCAGCTGTGTAATTTTAAACAAGTGATTCCACCTCTCAAAGCTCTCTTGTGATAATCTGCCGCTGTCCCTACTCAGCGTCCCTGCTCACTGGTTAGTTGAGAGGATGCACCTGATAATCATCTCAGGCACGCCTAAGCACAGAACCTAGCAGGTGTCATCATCTGCACCTTTTCTTCCCCAGACAACCAGGAATACTTTGAGAGGCACCGCTGGCCTCCCGTGTGGTACCTGAAGGAAGAAGACCACTACCAGCGTGTGAAAAGGGAAAGAGAGAAGGAAGACATTGCACTGAATAAACATCACTCGAGAAGAAAGTGGTGCTTCTGGAATTCATCTCCAGCGGTCGCCTGAGGCGGAAGAGGAAAAAAAATCAGAAATCTGACACACCACTCTTAAAAGCACTACTGTAAAATGAGTCTTATTTTTAGAGATAACATGTAGTTCAGGTTTCAGGCACTGATCTTCCTCCACTTTTGTGCATTTATCTTTGTTGGGATCAAAGCACAAGCTCACCATCAATGAGCCTGGACAAAAAGGGAAGCTGACGCTCACTGCATTCCTTAAACTTATATGTATATTTTTTGTTAGAAGGCTTAATAAACTTTAGTCTGTTATCTCATTTCTTTTTATACAAAGGAAAAAAAAAATCCAGCTTTCATGTTTCGAATTCCAAATTGGAAAATATTTTTATACGGTCTCTTGTAAATGAAAATACTGTGTATTACTTTATTTTACAGGACACACATTAACCATGAAGTCGCCCTGCGATTCTCTTTGCCCACAAGCATTATTACTTAATTAGAGGGATATCCTTTTGTCGTGAAGTAAAGGGTTGGAATGAATTCCCCAAAGTACAAGTTAGGGAGTGTTTCATCTTTGTTCTGCCGAATAACATTGGTATAATTACCAAGTCAACTCCAAGAATGTGTATTTACAATATTTGCTGTGTGAGTGCTAGTAATTATATGGTTATATGTGCCATGTAAAATATAGTGATATCAAATCTTCTGTTGTTTAAAATGTCTAGATTTAAGAGGATAATCTTTATAATCATTAGAAGGGCTTATTAAATCCCAGCATTATCCAGGGCAAACTCTCTGGTGGACCTGAACACGAAAGAGGCCAAGAGCGCTGGTGTGTGGATTGCTGTGTGAAGATGCCTGTCTCTCAGTGTTCCTGGACTTGCCATGTTTCTGCATGCAGTTTTGCCACTGACTTGAATTGAGATGGGCAAGGGCAAGGGTCCCCGGACTCTGTCCCCCTCATCTGCAGACATTTCCCCACCAGAAACAGGCTTCCTCAGGTCTCTCACCTGCGGCCAACTTCACTTTGTAAGACCCATGTTTTTAACTCTTCCCAGGGAAAATTCACGTTGCTGCAGAAGTAGGCCAAGGCAGACCACCCACCCCTGCTGAAATTCAGTGGGAGGGCCTGTGAAGGCACAAAGCCGGAGGCTGGGTCGTCTAAGGTCACTGCATGCTCCAACACAGACGGGAATTTTACTCCAAAAGTCTAGGAAATGGTGCTATTGTGAGTTAGTTCTGACCCTTTGTCATTCTGAGTTTTCAGTGTTAAAATAGAAAGTATTGAGCAGGGGGGCTTTTGAGAGGCCATCAATCACTGCTTCTCTGTAAATTAAAATGTTACAGCACTCAGAGCATTTTAAGGCCACAGTTCCATACCTGTTTTGGGATGTTGTGTGGTGGAGGCTCGGGCTTATTCAATTCGGAGGTCAATTTACTGATACTAAAAGCTGTTTTGTTTTGTTTTTTTTTTTCCTAGCTTTCAGAAGTTAGAAAAGAGACAGCTGAGTCCAAACTCCAATGTTAACAACCAAATATATTTGAAAATCTATCCAGATTACAGATAAGCACTTATTACTGGCAGTGGATACATACCAGTTAGCAAAATTGGGAGAGGCCCAGAAATGTTATCACTCTCTCATGACAAAGGACTGGGCAGTAGAGTAGGAAAGGTTGGGATGATTGTAAATGCATCTACCTTAATTTTGGGTCAATAGGTTGTAAGTCATGAATGGAAGGAGAAAGGAGACAGAATGAGAGGAAGAATCAGCATATATCCCATCATAGAATGGTAGAAGTTGAGTTTTCGATGAATAGTCAGAGTTGAATTTATACAACCAAAGCTCCCATGTGATTGTAATCTTGCCAAAATGTAATGGACATATAAATGAACCTGGGGTATAAGCAATAATATCCACTAGTGTTATCAGCTACTGTAACCAAGTGGCTGGTTCATTTGGTTGACGCTGATTATGGCCTTTAACCATGGTGGTTTGTTTTGTGTTTTGTTTTTTATTTCACAAAAACCAATAAAATTGTTTAGCTATAAAATGCCTCCAGTTTTTGTTGTTGTTGCTGTTTTTCTCTAAGGACTACCGTCATTATTGTGTGTGTAATTTTCATTGCTTTTAAAAAGAACTATCAAAGCTTTAAGGGTGCTGGGTCATGGGGTATGTGTGCTTCAAGAACAAAGCAGCCTGAATGACTGTCATCTTTGTCTTTAGTATTGCCAGCAGATTGTAATACCATGATGTAAATGAGGGGTCTGGCTCTTTGATTTTGGCTAATATGGTTATGTCATTAGACATGGTACAGTTTTGGAAAAAAAAAACACAAAAATGTCTCCAGCCTAATGGACTTGTTTTAATCTGATTTGAGGCGATTCTACCAGCAATTAAGTCAAAGTTTGCATTGAAGGGCTCATGAAGAATAGTCTTCTTCGAAAGCAGCTCTGAGAAAGCATTTAGAAAAATTTATAATTAATCTCCAAACTTCTATGTAGTATATTTGCCCAAGCTGAGAAGGAAGAAGGGTCTTCAGTGAGATCTCAAGGGGGATTTTCTGAGTAGCAAATGCCCCATGACTCTATGGAAAGGAGTTAACAACTGTAAAACATAACTGCATGAAGAAGACAGTTTCCAATACATTTGCACACCCTTAAAGGTGGGTGGTCCAGACCAGGCACCTTTTATCTAATACATGCCAGTGAGGTCTTTCCTCTTGAAAGTCTTGGTCTAAGTTTCTGGCAAACCATTAAGGATTTCAGCAAACCTGTCTCAGCATTCCAGGAACCACAAATTTTACTGGTTTAGCACTAACTCAAGTATTTTCATTGTAGACATTCACAAGCAAGAATTCTATGCTCCTAAGATTTTTTTCCCATTTGCTTCCATTTTATGGTATATCAGTTGTCAAAGCTCAGTTTTTCATCACTGTGACATTGGCTAAGCAGAATAAATTCTACTAGTCAGAGGGAAAAGAACAAAGTGAATTCTGAATTTGGAAATGTACAGTATTTGGGAAAGTGCAGTATTTCTGAAAGTAATTTGGAAAAGTGCAGTATTTCTGAAATGAATCCTTTTCTGCAAGCTGATTTATCAGGCTTTTTCTTAGAGAAATACATATGGTGTGTCTTTAATTGGATGTTAGGGGGCAAGTAGCAATAATTCCTCTTTTCTACAGGAATGTAACTATTACATGAAAAATGTAGAGTTAAAAAGTTAGCCAGGGAGAATGTATCTGTGTTGTCTGTGTATAAGTAATCAAGAAGTAACATAAAGGAAAAAAAGGCTAAAGATAATTTTTAAAAATTGAGAGGAGGAAGGAACTGATCAGATCCCTGGAAGCTGAATTAAGCATTATGAGCTTCGAATGCACCTCTTTCTTCCAAAGTGCTAATTTATGAAATTATTCAATATCTCATGATTTAATTTATTTTCAAATACACACTTTGCTCTACTGAATTTCCAGGTAGGAGGTAGATGATGTATGCACCATGGAAATGCACTGGTGTGTCAACCCTGCTGACCTGTCATGTTTCTCTAAACTTTTAGCTGCGTTAAATCTCACCCTGTGCTGCTAGGGCCTTTAAGTTGGATATTTTTACTTAAGCCGTTTAGATGCAAGATTTTTCACTGGGTTCATGTGCAGGTGCCTCATCAGTTAGACTTCTACAGACTATAGTCTACAAAATATGGAAATAATTTGGGAGCAGATAACTCTTGGGTAGAAACAAATCAATCATAAGTTGCACATGCACAGACATGAAAGTGTTAGAAACAACATTAGGAGACAAGAAGCGACTTGCCAGCAACTCACGCCTGTTGCTCCAGGAACAGAACATCTTAGTGACATGTATTTCCAGTAGAATGTAGATGAAATGGGTGATTCACAAATGTGGCTCCATGGAAAGAGGAGGTAAATTCTTTGAGTCTGAATACATTTCTCAGACCCAAAGACAAGAATGCTTAGATGTTACTTACAGGCAATCAATGAGAAAGAACCTGATTCATATCCCTCTGCATGGATCTCAACCAAAGTTTGGGCATTTTTCTTTTGTTCCCTCCCAATCTGATAAAAATAAACATCCTTTTGATTCAATGATTCATAATAGTCCCAGTTGGAGGGATAATACCTATGGAATGTTAAGATCAACTGTTGTGTGAAGAGACGCACAACCTCTCTAAGCTGTAGTTGTCTAAAACAGTGGAAATGGATTTCATTGAGTCCTTGGTGCAGATCAAATGAGATGATTTAGGTAAAGCACTTGGCACAGTGCCTGGCACGTAGTTTTCACTTAGTACTCAGCATATCAAATACCCAGGCAAGAAATCCAAGAGAAAGGACAACTTTGCAAGTTACAAAATGGAACAAAGATGTCTTTTCCTGCATTTCTCTTAAACCAAATGCCAATTTTGCTGCTTAGTGCTCCATAACGGTGATGAAAGAATTAGAAAACAAGAGTCATGGCAAGAGAAAAAGCAGGTGGTAGGGGGATAGGGAAGAGTGTAGCTCTTTCCAAGACACTGTCCCCACCATTCTACCCTTTTCTCCATGGAATAAGGGCTAGACCACCCTAAGGTGGCTTCCCTAATGGCTCAGTTGGTAAAGAATCTGCCTGCAATGCAAGAGACCTGGGTTCAATCCCTAGGTCAGGAAGATCCCCTGGAGAAAGAAACGGCAACCCACTCCAGTGTTCTTGCCTGGAGAATCCCAGGGACAGTAGAGCCTGGTGGGCTGCCGTCTATGGGGTCGCACAGAGTTGGATAGAACTGAAGCGACTTAGCAGCAGCAGTAGCCATTCCTCTTGCCTAGAAAATTCCATGGACAGAGGAGCGAGGCAGGCTACAGCCCATGGGATGGCAAAGAATTGGACTAGCTAACTTTCACTTTTCACCCTAAGGTGAAACTTGACTGAGCCTCTGATTCACATCAAGCTTTTTCCTATTTATTGCTCTCAATCATTTTTTAAATTTTTCCTGAAGCTTGGAAAGGTTAAGAAGGAGTTAAGGAGTCTACTTAACCAGATGCCTCAGTGTTCTTCAGCACTTGGCATTATCATCTTCAGCAGTCTCTTCTTTATTTTCCATAATTTCTTTCATTTCTTCCGTAATATCCACTCCCATAATATGTTTGATATACGTCTTTGAAAGTGCAGATGTCCTTATACAGAGTGCTGTTTCATGGGTGTGGTTGTTACACGAATGGTGTTGCCTCATAAATTCCATTCTGTCTGCTTCACAGACTCCACGCTGTTTTGGAAGCCTCGCCATGTGGAGATGTGTGCAGCAGCCTCATGGCTGCTCAGATTTCTCCAGCATCCGTCATGTTTCACTCTCCCATTCCACTGGCAATGGCACCACAGCAAATTCCATTCCCAGCCACTACCGTGGACCTCTTTGCATGTGCCCTGAGGTCAATACCCAAAACCAGATTCCCAATTTGGCTCCAGACATACAGAATCAAGGTCTTCTGAGGTGAGGGACATGTGTAGGACATTGGAGTCAAAGATAAGAGTCCTTCCCTGCTCCAGCACTAAGTTGATATGATTCTGCAGAATTCAAGAATCATAAAGAATCGGGAAGGCTCTGTTGCAGCCCAGAGACTGGCTGTCTTTTGAAAGAAAAAGTGAGCTTACCTCCCAAACCGCCTGAGAACCCACCTGAGGTTTTCCTGATGGTGAAAGTTGTCAGATGTCAGAATGAGTTAGTCAATCCCATCTGGCCATGGCATTTTGTGTCATCTGACCCTCTTGAAAGGCAAAAGGACAAGATAACTTCTCAAAAGCCCCTGGAATTAAAAAATATATACCTAGAAATTAAAAAAGGCTTTCCTCTAAAACCTCTGTATGTCTGGAGAGTTTGAGGGTTTCGAGCACAAGCCACCCATTCTACTTGCTTGGCCTGGCAATAAACTTTTCTCTGCTCCAAAAAAAAAAAAAAAAAGTAAGTAAATAAATTCCTAGAGAGCTTGTGGATTTGCATAGATGGTTGCCTTCTAATTTTATTTCACATATGGAATCTAAAGAAAAAGTAACTTACCAGTACAAATGCTACAGATTGTTCAAAGGGTCTCTGAGACTTTCAGATTCTTTGTGACTCTTGAATTCTATAGAATCATATGAACATGAATATAAAACTTAGTTTTTCACTCTGGGTGGTGAATCACTGAGCAACACTGCCTAATTCATAAGTTGAAGAGTATTCAGACCACTAGTCTCACCCGCACTGGGACGCTGGGACCTCATGACCACCACTACTAAGGTATCATTCAATTTATACCTTGGAAAGAATTCTTTTAAAGTAGATAGTCATAGTAAATGGTCAAGCATTTGAAATCTCCAGCCCTTAGCCTTACTAATCTTTTGCAACATAATAAGGTGGACTCTCTCCTCAGCAAATTGTGTACTGCTGATTACCCTTGCTCCCATTTAGCCTACATTTGCACAGGAAGCCCAGGTGGTGGGACCTTGGGATGCTAAGATACACTCTCACATACTCTTTCGGTCTTATTTCAGTGTTTCCTCACTGTGCTCAAACCAATGAATCGATGTTCTAAGCTCGGCAGCAGTCTACCAGAGACCAAAACACTGATGTGAGAACCATAATAATACTATTTGACATATCTTAGTATGTATTGTAACCAAACAATAAGTGCTTTACATGCATTTGCTTCATTCAATTCTCACAACATTCTCTTTTGGGGAAGGTAATGGGTTCCCCAAAAGCTGACACTGAGATGGAGATTTACAGGTGAGTGACTTATTTAGGAAGTGCCTTTAGGTTAGACCAACACTGGAGAGAGTAGGAAGCAGAAATCTAAGAAGTCAAGCAAAGGCCCGGATTCAGACATCCCACTCTCAGCCTGGTACACCCTGCAGTATAAAAAACAGCTCAGAGTTGGCTTTCCTATTCCTGCACTGGTCAGCTCAGTTGAGTTCAGTTCAGTCGCTCAGTCATGTCTGACTCCTTGTACCCCATGGACTGCAGCATGCCAGGCCTCTCTGTCCATCACCAGCTCCCAGAGTTTACTCAAACTCATTTGCATTGAGTCGGTGATGCCATCCAACCATCTCATCCTCTGTCATCCCTTTTTCCTCCTGCCTTCAATCTTTCCCAGCATCAGGGTCTTTTAAATGAGTCAGTTCTTCGCATCAGGTGGCCAAAGTGTTGGAATTTCAGCTTCAACATTAGTCCTTGCAATGAATCATTTAGGACTGATTTCCTTTAGGATGGACCGGTTGGATCTCCTTGCAGTCCAAGGGACTCTCAAGAGTCTTCTCCAACACCACAGTTCAAAAGCATCAATTCATCGGAACTCTGCTTTCTTTATAGTCCAACTCTCACATCCATACATGACTACTGGAAAAACTGTAGTTTTGATTACTTTGTTGGCAAAGTAATGTCTCTGCTTTTTAATATGCTGTCTAAATTGGTCATAACTTCTTCCAAGAGCAAGCGTCTTTTAATTTCATGGCTGCGGTCATCATCTGCAGTGATTTTGGAGCCCCCGAAAATAAAGTCCCTCACTGTTTCCATTATTTCCCCGTATTTGCCATGAAGTGATGGGACCAGATGCCATCAGTCTAAATAATGAGTTTCAAGCCAACTTTTTCACTCTCCTGTTTCAATTTCATCAAGAGGCTCTTTAGTTCTTCTTTGCTTTCTGCCAGAAGGATGGTGTTATTTGCATATCTGAGGTTATTGATATTTCTCCCGGCAATCTTGATACTTCATCCAGCCTGGCATTCCGCATGATGTATATAAGTTAAATAATCAGGGTGACAAGATACAAGCTTGACATACTCCTTTCCCAATTTGGTACCAGTCTGTTGTTCCATGTCCAGTTCTAACTGTTGCTTCTTGACCTGAATGCAGATTTCTCAGGAGAAGCTAGAAAAATGGTGTTCTGGTATTCCCATGTCTTGAAGAATTTTCTATAGTTCTTTGTGATCCACATAGTCAAAGGCTTTGGCATAGTCAATAAAACAGAAGTAGATGTTTTTCTGGAACTCTTGTGCTTTTTTGATGATCCAGTGGATGTTGGCAATTTCATCTCTGGTTCCTCTGTCTTTTCTACATCCAGCTTGAACATCTGGAAGTTCACAGTTCACATACTGTTGAAACCTGGCTTGGAGAATTTTGAGCATTATTTTGCTAGCATGTGAGATGAGTGCAATTGTGCAGTAGTTTGAATATTCTTTGGCATTGGCTTTCTTTGGGATTGGAATGAAAACTGGCCACTGCTGAGTTTTTCAAATTTGCTGTCATATTGAGTGAAGCACTTTCACAGCATCATCTTTTAGGATTTGAAATAGCTCAACTGGAATTTTATCGCCTCCACTAGCTTTGTTTGTAATGATGCTTCCTAAGGCCCACTTGATTTCGCATTCCAGGATGTCTGGCTCTAGGTGAGTGATCACACCATCATGGTTATCTGGGTCACTGAGATCTTTTTTGTATAGTTCTTCTGTGTATTCTTGCCACCTCTTCTTAATATCTTGTGCTTCTGTTAGGTCCATACCATTTCTGTTCTTAATATCCTCAACTGATACGGTGCAAACCATCCACACCTTATCTTGGAAAGCTTTGTGATTATATGTTGACTTAGTCCTCCTTCTACCTTGCCAGCATACCACGCCTCCTAGGACTATTGGAGTCAGTGTCCCTGACCCCTTGGAAGTCCACTGTCAACACACACCTCGGCCGGAGACTCCCGGACACTGGCAAGAAAAGATGAGCACACGTCCTTCTATTCCACCACCTTGAGTGCCTTTTCTGACTCAGTGAAATTATGAGCCATGCTGTGTAGGGCCAACCAAGATGGATTGGTCATGGTGGAGAGTTCTGACAAAACGTGGACCACTGGAGAAGGAAATGGCAAAGCACATCAGTGTTCTTGCCTTGAGAACCCCATGAACAGTATGAAAAGGTAGAAAGATAGGACACTGAAGGATGAACTCTCAGGTCAGTAGGTGCCCATTATGCTACTGGAGAAGAGCAGAGACATAGCTCCAGATGGAATGAAATGGCTGAAACAAAGCAGAAACAACACCCAGTTATGGATGTGTCTGGTGGTGAAAGTAAAGACCAATGCTGTAAAGAACAATATTGCACAGGAATCTGGAATGCTAGGTCCATGAATGAATGTAAATTGGAAGTGGTTAAACAGGAGATAGCAAAAGTGAACATTGATATTTTAGGAATCAGTGAGCTAAAATGCAAATCAGTGGAAATGGGCCGATTTAATTCAGGTGACCATTATACCTACCACTGTGAGCAAGAATCCCTTAGAAGAAATGGAGTAGCCCTCATAGTCAACGAAAGAGCTGACTCTTGTACAACAAAAAAAGTACAGAATGCTACTTGAGTGTAATCTCAAAAATGACAGAATGATCTCAGTTTGCTTCCAAGGCAAACCATTCAACAGCACAGTAATCCAAGTCTATGCCCCAGCCACTAATGCCAAAGAAGCTGAAGTTGAACAGTTTTATGAAGATCTACAAAAACTTCTGGAACTAACACCCCCAAAAGATATCCTTTTCATCATAGGGAACTGGAATGCAAAAGTAGGAAGTCAAGAGAACCCTGGAGTAACAGGCAAGTTTGGGCTTGGAGTACAAAATGAAGCAGAGCAAAGGCTAACATGTTTTGCCAAGAGAAAGCACTGGTCATAGCAAACATCCTCTTCCAACAACACAAGAGATGACTCTACACATGATATCACCAGATTGTCAATACCTAAATGAGATTGATTATATTCTTCACAGTCAAAGATGGAGAACCTCTATAGTCAGTGAAAATAAGACTGGGAGCAGACTGTGGCTCAGATCGTGAACTTCTTGTTGCAAAATTCAGACTTAAATTGAAGAAAGTAGGGAAAACCGTTAGACCATTCAGGTATGACCTAAATCAAATCCCTTATGATTATACAGTGGAAGTGACAAATAGATTAAAAGGATTATATCTAATAGACAGAGTGCCTGAAGAACTATGAATGGAGGTTAGTAACACTGTATAGGAGGTGGTAATCAAGACCACCCTCAAGAAAGAGAAATGCAAAAAGGCAAAACGATTGTCTGAGGAGGCCTTACAAATAGCTGAGAAAAGAAGCGAACTCAAAGGCAAAGGAGAAAAGGAAAGATATGCTCATCTGAATGCAGAGTTCCAAAGAATAGCAAGGAGAGGTAATAAAGCATTCCTAAGTGAACAATGCAAAGAAATTGAGGGAAACAATAGAATGGGAAAGACTAAAGATCTCTTCAAGAAAATTAGAGTTACCAAGGGAACATTTCATGCAAAGATGGGCACAATAAAGGACAGAAATGGTATGGACCTAACAGAAGTAGAAGATATTAAGAAGAGGTGACAAAAATATACAAAACTATACAAAAAAGATTTCAATGACCCAGATAACCATGAGAGTGTGATCACTCACCTAGAGACAGACATCCTAGAGAGCAAAGTCAAGTAGGCCTAAGGAAGCATCACTATTAACAAAGCTAGTGGAGGCGATGGCATTCCAGCTGAGCTGTTTCAAATCCTAAAAGATGATGCTGTGAAAGTGCTGCATTCAACATGCCAGCATATTTAGAAAACTCAACAGTGGCCACAGGACTGGAAAAGGTCAGTTTTCATTATAATCCCAAAGAAGGAAAATGCCAAAGAATTTTCAAACTACCACACAATTGCACTCATTTTACATGCTAGCAAGATCATGCACAAAATTCTCCAAGTTAAGCTTCAACAGTATGTATGCCAAGAACTTCCATATGTACAAGCTGGATTTAGAAAAAGCAGAGGAACCAGAGATCAAATTTCCAACATCCGTTGGGTCATAGAAAAAGCAAGAGAATTCCAGAAAAACATCGACTTTTGCCTCATTGACTATGCTAAAGCCTTTGATTGCGTGGATCACCACAAACTATGGAAAATTCTTAAAGAGATAAAACTACCAGACCACCTTAGCTGCCTCCTGACAAAACTGTATGCAGGTCAAGAAGCAACAGTTAGAATTGGACATCAAACAACAGACTGGGTCAAAATTACATCAAGGATTACATCAAAGCTGTATGTTGTCACCCTGCTTATTTAAGCTATACACAGAGCACTGTGCTGTGCTTAGTCACTCAGTCTTACCCAACTCTTTGCAACTCTATGGACAGTAGCCTGCCAGGCTCCCTCATGTGAAATGCTGGGCTGGATGAAGCACAAGCTGGAATCAAGATTGCCAGGAGAAATATCAATAACCTCAGATATGCAGATGATATCACCATTATGGCAGAAAGTGAAGAACTAAAGAGCCTCTTGATGAAAGTGAAAGAGGAGAGTGAAAAAGTTGGCTTAAAACTCAGCATTCAAAAAACTAAGATCATGATATCCAGTCTCATCACTTCAAGGCAAATAGATGGGGAAACAGTGAGAAACTTTATTTTCTTGGGCTCCAAAATCATTGCAGATGGTGACTGCAGCCATGAAATTAAAAGACGCTTGCTCCTTGGAAGAAAAGCTGTGACCAACCTAGACAGCTTATTAATAGGCAGAGGCATTACTTTGCCAACAAAGGTCCATTTAGTCAAAAACATGCTTTTTGCAGCAGTCATGTATGGATGTGAGAGTTGGAACATAAAGAAGGCTGGGCACTGAAGAATTGATGCTTTTGAACTGTGGTACTGGAGAAGATTCTTGAGAGTCCCTGGGCCTGAAGGGAGATCAAATAAGTCAATCCTAAAGGAAATCAGTCCTGAATATTCATTGGAAGGACTGATACTGAGGCGGAATCTCCAATACTTTGGACACCTGATGCGAAGAGTTGACTCACTGGAAAAGACCCTGATACTGGGAAAGATTGAAGGCAGGAGAAGAAGGGGATGACAGAGCATGAGATGGTTGGATGGCATGACTGACTCAAAGGACATGGGTTTGAGCAAGCTCCAGGAGATGGTGAAAGACAGGGATGCCTGGCGTGCTGCAGTCCATGGTATCACAAAGAGTGGGACATGACTGAGCGACTGAACAACAGCTACCTTGCCAAAACATCGATCTAAAGCTTATCACAATCAAAGACTTTTTGTTCTACCATGTGCCAAAAATAGTATGAGAGTATTAGTCTATGACCCAGGGGAGCACCTAGTATCTGGTTGGACACACCCAAATAATAACAACAGTAAGAGTGAACATGCCAGAATTTTACTTAGTAAGGCATGATTATGTTGTGAGTTACTCCATAGCATAATATAGGCTCTAGGGCAAAAAGTGCTGGGATAGCTTAACATATCACGTCTGACATGATTCTGAAAGAATGAACTAGTGGTATAATTATCAAGTTTTATTCATTTCACAAATAATTATTGCACAGATATCCAATATGTGCACTCTCTTTTCCAAGAACCAATGTCCCTATCATTATGGAGTTTACATTCCAATATGGGAGGCATAGAAAAGCAACCATATATATTTTTATCAGATAATTGCTATGAAGGAAAAAGGAAGAGGATAGAAAGTAATCAAATAATACCATTTCAGACAAAGGTAGTGAGGGAAGTCCTCTCCAGGGAGGTATTATTGGAGTAGAGAGCCAAATTAAATGAATCAGAAATTCAGAGAAGCTACCAGACAGCATGCTTATCTCTATTTCCCAATGTTTGGGCTGTAACCAAGAACTGGAGGTTAGGGGCTACTAAATGGCTTGGGGTTGAAATCACCTAAAAGTGTCTACTCTCACGTATTTGGTGGTTAATCCTGGTTCTTAGAGGACACCTCAGCCAGCTGTTGACTGCACCTCTACAGGGTCTCTCCATCTGGTCTCTCTGCACAGACCTATTTAAGCTTTCTTATAGAATAGCAGCTGGATTCTAAGACTGAGTGTCCCCAAAGAAAAAGGCAGAGGGACATGGTATATATATATATTGGTTTTTTGGTTTGGGTTTTTTTTATTATTATTCTTCTTATTTTTTGTCCATTTCTCACGACGTGCAGGATCTTGGTTCTCTGAGCAGGCGTGGAACCCACATCCCTTATACTGGGAGTCTCAACCACTGGACCACCAGGGAAGCCCCCCTACATGGTGTATTTTTCATCTAGTGTCAGGACTCACATGGTATCACTTCTACTATGCTCTGTTGTTTGAGGCAGCCAAAAAGATCCATGCAAGTTCAAGAGGAACTTGCAGATGTTACCACTCAATGGGAGAAGCGTCAAGGAAACCTGTAAGAACATGAGGAATGTGAAGCACCGTTCTGTCTTCTGCCATGATAACTGAGAGTTCACTGGTTTTCCAGAGCTGGCTTTTGATTGGAGGAGAGAGAAAAAGGAGATTGGGAGACATGAAGGATACTCTATATCCAGAGGGAGAAAAGGACAGCCTTGGGTAGAGTCAGGGCTAAGAGCAAGGAAGAAAAGCTCTGCCACTGCTTGCTTTATTATTTCACATCTTCTTTTGCTTGAAAAACTACTGTTTGGATCATTCTCTGAACTTCCTTGCCCAGTTCCTACACTAACTCACATTCACATAACCCACACGAATTCCACGTGCCTCACCCAAACTTTTGGTCATTGAAATGGTTACCTCCCCCAACATAGAGTTGTCATATGATTCAGTAATCCCACTCTTGGGCATATATTCAGACAAAACTATAATTTAAAAAGATACTTGTACCGCTATGTTCATAGCAGCACTATTCACAACAGCCAAGACATGGAAACAACCTAAATGTCTGTCGACAGATGAATAGATAAAGAAAACGTGATATATTCATTATATATATATATATATATATATATATATATAGGTGCAAAATTCCATTATACATATATAATGGAATATTACTCAGCCATAATAAAGAATGAAATAATGCCATTTGCAGCAACATGGATGCAACTAGAGATGATCATACTAAGCAAAGTAAATCAGAAAGACAAATACCATATGCCATCACTTGTATGTGAAATCTAAAATATAATACAAATCAACATACCTATGAAACAAAAACAGACCACAAACATAGAGAACAGATTTGAGGTTGCCAAAGAGAAGGGTTGGTAGGGGAGGGAAGGACTGCCTGGGATTAGCAGTTGCAAACTAGATATATAAGTTGTATAAATAACAAGGTCCTACAGTATAGGGCAGGGAACTATATTCAATATTCTGTGACAAACCATAATGGAAAAGAATATGAAAAAGAATATATATTATATATATATATATACACACACACACATTCATATATAAATGACAACCCACTTCTGTATTCTTGCTTGGGAAATCCCAAGGACAGAGGAGCCTGGAAGGCTATAACCCATGGGGTCACAAGAGTTAGACATGATTTTGTGGCTAAACAACAAGGTGTGTGTGTGCACGTGTGTGTGTGTTTGTGTGTGTATGTCTGAGTCATTTTGCTGTACAAAAGAAATGAACACAACCTTGTAAATCAACTATACTTCACTAAAATGTAAGGAAAAGAAAAAAAGATGGTTACCTCCCCAAGAGGAGCAGCTACTGTATTTCAGCAGCTTCAACTGTCCTAAAATTATTGACCAAAAGGAGGCCCAGCTATTTTCCTATTGGATCTCCCAGGAAAGAAACAACCTCTTTGAAAGGCATGTCTTCTCATTATCCTCACACAACCTCTTTGAGAAGGCCTGAACTTCTTGAGCTATGATCTTTGGTTCAGTAAAAGTTCAAAAAACAAATATTCCTTTATAAACAATAACAGCAACAATGATATTCTTATCGGTGGAGGAACCAAAGAGTCTAAAAGTCAATTCAGGGACTTCCCTGGTAGTCCATCAGTTAAGACCTCGCCTTCCAATGCAGGCAGTACAGTTCCATCTCTGGTCAGGAAGCTAGGGTCCCACATGGCTTGCAGCCGAAGAACCAAAACATAAGAAACAGAAGCAATATTGTAACAAATTCAATAAAGACTTCAAAAACAGTCCACAGCAAAAAATCTAAAAAGTAAGTAAGTAAAAGTCAATTCAAACTACCAAAACAATGGTGCCAGAATGTCTTGCTTTAAAGGCATCCTGGGAATTCTAATGTGCATGGGGGTTGAGAAGCACTGTCCATCTGATGTGTCCTGACTCCCTTCCTGCCTCTCCTCCCCTTGCCTATTGGGTTTCAGCATCACATGCCTTCTTTTTTTAAATTAATTTTTATTGGAGTATAGTTTATTTACAATGTTTTGTTAGTTTTACATATACATGTATCTACTCTTTGCATTCTTTTCCCATACAGGTCATTACAGAGTATTGAGCAGAGTCGCCTGTGATGGACAGAAGGTTCTTATTAGTTTTCAAATAGGTCTTCTCGAAGAGACTTTACTAGGCTGTGTTCTTGTCCTGTGGTCTTTGTACATGCTATTCCCTCAGCCATCAGATGCTCTTTCCCCAATTATCTGACTCACTCCTCAATTCAAGAACCTGCCCCAAAGGACCATAAAGCATCAAGAAGCAGCCCTCTTGCTCCTTTGAAGTCCCACCACATAAACCTCTTTGAGCTCCTATCTATTATATAATCATCTTCAAAGAGGCCCAATGAGCTTGTTCAATAACTAGAAGCAAACATCTCAGCTTATGGTTGAAAAGAATTCACCCTGGAAGTTCTGTAATTGCACACATCATGGGTGGTCCAGTGGTTAAGATTCTGTGCTTCCACAGGGCAAGGGTTCAGTCCCTGGTAGGGAAACTAGGGTCCTGTATAACACAAAGCAGAGCAAAATTAAAAATAATAATAATAATAACCATCATAGAGACCAGGAGTGTTGGGGAAGAAAAATTCCCCCATCTCCTAGGGTAACCTTTCCAGAAACAGACATCCTGTTTTCTTCTACCAAAGTCACTAACTCATTATGTATTCTTGGGCATCTGGCACTATAGGCTCCAGCTGTTCTGCCCTCGGCTTTTACAAACTTCAACAGGAACTGATACTCATATCATTCAAAGTGGATGGACACAGAAAAAGGCATTGGGAAGGGTATTCATCCAACAGCTTTCCTGGAGCCACCCAACAACCAGACTTGCAAATACTTTGAGCCCAAGCTCTTCATCACCAGAGGCAGAACCATTTTTGTTTCAGCAGTTTTCACAGCCCTCTCCACACTGGGGACATCCTGGAGCAAAAGTCCCAGAGCCTCTCTGTACCCCTGTGGCTCCTCCCTTACAGAGCAATGGCCAACAGGACGGCTCTGTCTCTCTCTCCCTGGCCTAGAGGAAGTGCAGGAAGGGCCAAGACTCCATTCGCTGACCCGACAGAACATCTGGCCCAGAATTTCAAGGGACAGCGTGGGGACCACCATTCCCTCAAGAGCCTTCTTTCTCTGCCAACAATGGATGTTTGAGCAGCTCCCAACCTCCCTGAAGCCAGCGCTCCTAACAAACAGGGACAAAGCCTTGGGCTTGAGAAGCAGCAGGAAGCCCTGGATTAGTCTCCATTCCAACTTCACCAAGAAACCCTGAAATTCAGGATTATTGCATACTTGATGCCATATAGGTAACAATTATTGCCTTCTGGCTGCTTATTTCTACACTGGTTAGAACCTGCAGACAGGAGGAGACGACTAAATAATCCCCAAGCACACAGCTATCTTTCCCACCCCCACCCCCCACTGGGTAAGAGCAACAATTGTCCTCACAACCATTTATAGCACTCTGTAGTACTCTTTTCTATTTGTTTTACAAATGGGAAAACAGACCAGAGAGCTGGAATAATTCACCAAGTTTCCACATTTAGTACCAGAGCAGGAATTTTAACTCACTTCAGTACATCATCTGCACCCTTCATTTGTTCATGTCCGACTCTTTGCGACCCCATGGACTGTAGCCTGCCAGGCTCCTCTGTTCATGGATTTCTCCAGGCAAGAATACTGGAGTGGGTAGTCATTGCCTTCTCCAAGGGATCTTCCCAACCCAGGAATCAAACCCAGGTCTTCTGTATTACAGGCAGATTCTTTACCATATGAGCCACCAAGGATACCCCAAGAATCCTGGAGTGGGTAGCCATTTCCTTCTCCAAGGGATCTTCCCAACCCTAGGATCAAAATCAGGTCTTGCCACATTGCACACAAATTCTTTACCATCTGAACCACCAGGTACACCAACTTATTTACTAGAGCTAGGTAAATTTATTTTAAAGTTCTTAGAGACAGATAATAATAGCCATGTGCTATAGATTGAATGTTTATGTCCCACCCCTAAATTCATATGTTAAAACCCAACCCCTAGTGTGAGGGTACTAAGAAGCAGGGGATTTGGAATATAAGGTCATAAGGGTGGAACCCTCATGAGTGATATTAGTGCCCTTGTAAAAGGAAATTCAGTGAGTTCCCTCCCTCCTTCTGTGAGGGCACAAAGAAACACCCACCTATGAACCAGGGAGTGGACTCTCACCAGACACAGAATCTGCTGATGCCTTAATTTTAGACTTTCCAGCCTAAAGAACTGTGAAAAACAAATTTTTGTTGTTTATAAGTCACCCAGTCTATGGTATTTTTCTTATAGCAGCCCAAACAACTAAAACTCAATGAAAGCTCTAAAAACAAGGAGAAAAAAATAGGAGATGGATAGCCCCATTTATATGAAAATGTCTAAGGGGGCTTTATGATGAGCACAGCTAATGCCAGCACAAGAACAGACATAAGAATAGAATAGAATAGAAAGTCTAGAAATAAGCACATGCAGAGTATATTTATCCTATGATTAAAGCTGTACTTCACAGGACTGGAATTTTTAATACATGGTGTTGAGACACCTGGATAGGCACTTGCAAAGAAAAAATTAAAAGTGTCCGAACTTCTACATCATTTAGTGTAAAAATAAAGCAAATGTAACTAGAGAGAACTAATACAAAACTGTGGGTGGATTTCCTGAGAGTGAGATGACGTTTTTGAGTCTGATTCAAATCTTTAGGAAATAAAAGAAACAACGATAGATTCAACTATATAAAATCAAAATTCTATCCATGGAGATCTGAGAGCCAGAGAATGTGAGTGTGATAGCCCAGGCCACAGCGAGATAGTGTAAGCTCCTGAGCGCTCCAGGTCCTTCGGTCCACTCTTGGTATTTCCATATGCTATCCACCCTGACTCCCTCCTACTGCTCATAACCCTCCTGTTTTCCACTGGAGGCCACCTCTGCAAATTGTCTCTCACACCTACAAAGCCCTCTTATCACTATGCGCACAGAACCTGGTGTTAGGTTTCAGGGTCCTTTGAATGCAATGTGCATCTCCTTTCCACCTCACTAGCTGGCTAAAGTTTAACCTGTAATGGGATCCTGAAGTCATCCAAAGTTCACCAGAGCTGTTATCTGCAGGTATAGGTGGTATAGGCAACAGATGAGCCCCAAGTCTGGCAGACATGTGCTCTGTGGTTGTATCTTTGTGCCCCGGAGAGGCAGGAGGCCAGCTGACACAGTATTTCTCCAGTAACCCCTGTTTAGGAGACACTTTGTTAGGAGAAATAAGGATGACATAAAAAAGCCTCTTCTCTACCCTCAAGTTTCTTGGCAGAAAATTTGGCAATTAGGAGGATGGAAGGGACCTGTGAGGTCATGTAAACCAATCACTGTCTTTAAGGAGGCATCACTGTGAACCTAAGAGGCAATCCTAGGTCATCAACTCTCGTGTGTAGAGGACAGAACATGCTGGAGTTTAGAGAAGGTCCAGATCAGAAGCAGAAGGGCCGAGGTTTTTCTGAAGAGACAGATGATTAAAGAGTTTTACCCAGGTTCTATTCATGAGTTATCACCACCTGAAGCCCTAAGCCTAAGCCTTTTGCCTTTAAACAGCCTTGCTATTATAATCCTCCTTGCTCATAGCAGGCTCTGTAGCCTGGGGTTGTCACTTTGGGTTCGGACTCTGAAATGTTTCAGACTCCCCTTTACCGCAGTCTCTTCCCACTACAGCCAGCTTAGTTCTTTTGCTCTATTTTCTTTGCCCGTTTCTGAGATCATTCTCTCTTTGGCCAGGCTGGGAAGAAAGTTCCTCTGCTCTCTGGAGAATCCCAATATACAAGCTTTGCAGCAGGCCTGCAGGTGCAGAGGAAGACTTGGGGAGAGAGGATGAGGTAGGAGGACAGGGTTAGCAGAACCTGAGGAATAGTCAAACCACAGCCAAGTGGCACTGGGTGACGGTCATTGGAAACACGTGGTTCATATGGATGGCCAATAGGCACATTAAAAGATGCTCAATAGCTCGAATTATTAGAGAAATGCAAATCAAAACTATGATGAGGTACCATCTCATACCAGTTAGAACGGCTGTCATTAAAAAGTCTACAAATAACAAATGCTAAAGAGGGTGTGGAGAAAAGGGAACCCTCCTACACTGTTGGGAATGTATACTCATGCAGTCACTATGAAAAACAGCAAGCAGCCGCCTCAGAAAACTAAAAATAGAGTTGCCATATGATCCAGCAATCCTGCTCTTGGGCATATATCTGGAGAAAATTATAATTTGAAAAGGTATAATCATTCCTATGTTTACAGCAGCACTATTTACTATAGCCAGGACATGGAAACAATCTAAGTGTCCATCAGCAGATGAACAGATAAACATGATCTGGTACATATATACAACGAAATATTACTCGGCCAAAAAAAGAATGAAATAATACCATTTGAAGCAACATAGATGAAACTAAGAATTATCATACTAAGTAAAGTCAGTCAGACAGAGAAGGACAAATATCATGGGATCACTTATATTTGAAGTCTAGGAAAATGATACAAATGAACTGACTTACAGATTCACAAACGTAGAAAACAAACTTACGGTTACCAAAGGAGAAAGAGGTGGGGGAGGAAGGGACAAACTAGGAGTTTAGGACTAGCAGATACACACTGTTGCATATAAAACAGGTAAATAACAAGGTCCTACTGTATAGCACAAGGACCTATATTTAATATCTGTAATAAACCATAATGGAAAAGAATATGAAAAATAATATACACATGTATAATCGAATCTCTGCTGTACAGCAGAAACTAACACAGCATTGTAAATCATCTATACTTCAACTTAAATCATGATTCAGAAGCATATTTGATGGCTCTTACTCTTCTAAAAGGGCTAGTAAACGTTCTGCTCTAACTAACCTCCTTCCCAAGGCAGTGGTGCCTGGTGACTTACGTACTTATCTTATGAGAATTATCCAGGGAACTTTAGAAAATCACAGATTTCCAGGCTCCATAACCTATCTACTAAATCTGAATCTCTGGAGTAAGGAGCAGCACAGGATTCTACATTTTTTAAGACTCTCCATTAAATTCTGATGATTGGCTATTTTGCAGAAGCAGCTAAATTTAAACTGAGATTGAAGGATGATGATCTACGAGGTGAACTATTAGCACACGTGGGAAGGTCTCTCCTGAAATGGTGAGTTTGTGTTCCAATTGTGCTGAGAGCCAGGAAAATATTGTGACATGGGAATGAGGAGGAAGTAAGGAAGTCACACCATCTTCCAGCCTGCCCCAGAACTTTGATCTGATCCCCTATGGAAAGGGTGCCTCTTGCAGAAGCCTAGTGACTTCTCTCACAGTGCATTCTGGCCACAAGAAGCAGGGGTTCTGAATGACAAAGACAAACAAATGGAAACTTCCTTTCACAGTGTGGTGAAAGTGTGTTTCACAGTGTGTTGACCTGCACCTGTTAACTTCTCAGGAATTCCGCAAGCCAGTTGGTAACAAGCTGGTAGCTTCCAATCCATGAAAGTATTTATATCACAGAAAGGAAAATACTGTAAATCAGAAACACTCTTTTTTTTTTTCTTCTGGAGAACGTGTAACTAAACATTTACCCAGGTCTCCCACATTTCAGGTAGATTCTTTACCAGGTGAGCCACAAGGGAAGCTTGAGAATACTGGAGTGGGTAGCCTATCCCTTCTCCAGCAGATCTTCCCAATCCAGGAATCAAACCAGGATCTCCTGCATTGCAGGCGGATTCTTTACCAACTGAGCTATCAGTGAAGTCCCTCAGAAATATTCTCTTTTTTTTTTTTTCTTCTGGAGAACCTATGACTAAACATTTACCTTCTTCTCCTTTGGGACTATAGTGCATTTGGTACATAAAGCATCTGGCAATCAACTGCATAGGTAGAGTGGAGCTATGATGGGTATAAGGGCCCTTCCTCAAGGAACTCACAGGCAGGTGATAGCAACAAGCAGGACAGGGACATCCCTGGTTGTCCAGTGGCTAAGACTCCATGCTCCCAATGCAGAAGTTCTGGGTTGCATCCCTGGACAGGGAACTAGATCCCACATAACTAAGAGTTTACAGGCTCCAACTAAAGATCCCAAATACTGCAACTAAGACCCATGCAGCAAAATAAATAACTGTTTTTATTTTTTCTAATTGGAGGTTAATTGTTTTAAAAAGCAAGAAAATTCAAAAAATCATCAGAGGACTGATTTTAACATATGTGAAATATTTGGGAACTCCCAGTAATATCCTAGAGACTTCTATAAGTGGAGGAGACCTTTCAAATATGGTCTTAGAGGCTAATGTCACCATCTTTAAACCCACAAGCAAGGGTTTACAGTAGAAACTCCTTCTCCAGGCTTCCTAACAGATCTATGTGTGGCCTCTCCTTAAATAATTCTGAACACAGGGAGCTCACTGCTGTCTGCATTGGCCCATTCCCTCTTTGGGCAGCTCTAGTTGCTGGAAAGCTCTTTCTCTCAAGAAGCTGAAGTTTGCTTCTCTATCATTTCCCCTTTGAGCCCATTTGGTCCCTGGGATCTCCCAGAGCTTCTTCCAGTAGAAATCTTTCAGGGATGCTCCCCAGTTCCTAAGGAAGCAGCACACTCTCTGTCAGTACCAGAGTGCCTTCATCCCAGTCACTCCTGGGGCTCTTCCCCTCGCCCATCATCCCATCGGGGAAGGGCTTTGCCCAGCTTTGTATGGACTCTTGAATGTTTTGTCTCCAACAAAACAGTACTTTCACCAAACCATGTTTCTCCCTCCTGCCATTTAGTACAACCTGCATTATTTATGAACTCTTCCAGTAGTCCTAGTGCCAAAAGCTTTGCTGCCAGAGGCGCAGAATTGATTTTGTGGAGTGGTTTGCACACTATGCATAGTATCTTCTCATTTATTTATGTGAAAGGATCCTACCCTGGACGAAGCATCCAGCTAGGCCAGGCAGGGCAGGGCATTAGGTTTCTGGGCCAAACTGGCTTAGAAATTCTGGGGTTTTGAGATGATGCCCAAGAGGGGCCCATCACAAATGGAGGCCTCTTCCTTAAGGGGCTCCCCCAGTCCTCCCCCACCCTGGGTAATGAGACTCCAAAGGCTACTGCCAAACTCCATTCTGGCCATCTCCCAGCAGTAGAAATATCTAAGTAGCATTTGTAAAAATGGATTCCAGGGAGGACATTAAACCTGCTGAAAGAGCATGCCTCACTGGGCTTTATTTACTCTGAATAAAATCATGGCACAGTGGGAAGAGGATGGGCTTTGCAGTAAGACATCAGCCCAGCCATCAGAGAAGGGACCCCTCTCTCTCAACCTGTTTCCTCATCTATAAATTGGGTGAGTATGCAAATTAAATGCTAAAAAACCACAGAAACACCTATAACAGGGCTTGGCATATATAAATGCCCAATAATGAGAGGGCCTTCTGATTATCAAGAGGTTCTTACCAACCTCACCTCAGCACTGACACAGGTTTTCTTCATATACTTAGCAAACTGCAGCTGAATCTTTTTGGTCCTTGTTGTGGGCAAAATAATACTTCTGTCTTGAAAAATATCCTTGCGCCAATCCCCAGGACCTATGGACACTCTCTTACATGGTAAAAGAGATTTTACAGATGTGATTAAGTTAAGGATTGTGAGATGAAGAGGGTGTGATCCTGGATTATCTAGGTGAGCCCAGTGTAATCACCAGGGTCCTGATAGATGAAAGCAGAAGGCAGGGAAGTGAGAGACAATGGAGAGGTTAAAACCAGAGCAAAGGAATGATGTGAGGGAGAATGGCAAATGCTAGGCTGCTGGCTCTGAGGCTTGAGGAAGGGGTCACGAGCCAAGGAAACAGGGAAAAGGCAAAGAGATGAATTCTCTCCCAGAGCCTCCTGAGGGCACTTTGCTGTAAGAATACTTTGATTTTAGCCTGATGAAATTCATTTCAGCCTTCTGACCTCCAGAATTGTAACATGCTAAATTTTGTTTTTTTAAATTGTAAAACACTAGTGGTATTTACCAATTTAGTGGTATTACCACTACATTGTGGTAATGTTACAGTAGCAATGAAAAAGGAATACAGCCCCTAATCCTCCCCACCCTGGAAGAACTGTCAATCCCCTTCTCAAATTTTAGAGCATCCCTGGAATCCTCCAGCTTGGTCCTGGCCTCAGCTCAACTCTACTTGGTGAAGAAGAGAAGTTAAGTCTGACTTTAAACAGAACCACCCCAACAATAGGTAACGTTAATCGAGTGCTTCTAAGTACATGATGTGTATTAATCCATTTAATTCTCACCACATGTCTATAAGGTAGGTACTTTATACCCCCATTTTACAGATGGGAAGCTGAGGCACAAATATGTTAATATATCCAAGGCCCACACCACTGGTAAGTGACAGGATGCAGATCTAAACTCAGTCTTTCTTCAGATTCCAATTTTAAACCACTGCTCTATGCAGCCAAAAGTCCCCACTTTTGAGAGTGAGGAGCTGGAAGCAGCATCTCATGTTCTCCCCTTCCAGAGAATCACCTCATCAGTATGATCTGAGATTTTAAACAGCATCTTCCCCTCCCGCTAGAGGTTGTCAAGTGGTTGGAGAGAGAGTGGAAACCAGTCTACCAACCCCATTTCTGGACTGCAGTCACTGGCAGAATCCAGAAAGTTTACTATGATGCTCAGAAAAGACTAGTTCTGGTAGAGCACTCACATGCCCGCGCGCGCGCACACACACACACACACACACACACACACACAATCTCCCCTCTCTCACACTGTTGTATGCTGAGGCCCAGAGAGGCTCCAGTCATCCCTTTGCTGGCTACCTCAGTGTGGGGGCTAAACAGGATGGGGCAACTGCCACCCTATGGGACACTACAGGGTCGCCCTGATATGGTTATCAGGGTGAGAGAAGAGTACAATGGTGTGACTGATGGGTTCTCAGAAGAGCTAATTATTTGAAATGTGTTCAGAATGCTGCCTAGTCCACAGTATGGCTCTGCAGTAAGGCTATGCAAGCACGTGTTTAATGTATTCCGTTTCTTTCCCTGGACAGAGAGGTGCTGGGGAAGAGTCAAGTAAGGCTGTCCATGCTTCTCAAGCTTTGGTGGGCACACACATCACCCAGAAGTTGGCTAAAATGCAGACTCTGATTTAGAAGGTCTGAGACGGAGTCATTCTGTGTTTATAACAAGGTAATGCAGACCCCACTGGGCCATGGGCCGGACTTTGAGTATGGAGGGTATAAAGCATGGATACTGTTACCTGGAAGCCAACTTCATTATGAGAAGAGGCTGGGAGGGTCCAGCCTCTGACCACAGCTTGAAGTCTGGCCTTTCAAGCCTTTCTCCCTTTCTGGGCCAGTGACTCTGGGCAGGAAACATCCCTCAGCCTGGACAGGGTGATGCCAGCCAGCCATTTCCACTGAAGACCTGGCCATGCCTCAAGCACGAAGGAGGCACTTAGCCAGGAAGTCAAGGAAGGAGTGGACCAGTAGAGAAATAAACCCTCAGAGCCTCCCCGTTCCTCACAAGGTAAACACCAAGCTCCCTGAGATTCACATCAATGTCAATGAGATTCAAAAGACTAAGCTCCTTTCTACTACACAGCTCCCCAAATACTACTGACCATGGCAAGACAGCCTCTCACTTAATCAAACAACGTCCCCTGTCCCTCTGAAGTCTCAGTCAGTGACTGAGCTCAGTCAGTGAAGTCAAGCGCACCCCCTCCGGGCCCCTCAGAGGTCCTTGTTTGTCCCCTCTGCCTTCCAAGCCCTCACTTCTCAAAGTGGGGTCCATGGACCAGCAGCATAGGTACTACCTGGGAGCTTGTTAGACCTGCAGACCCTCGGGCCCCACCCAGACTGACTGGATCAGAAGTTGCACTTTAACCAGATCCCAGGGGTGGCGGGGTGGCAGGGTGTGGGGTGGGGGGCAGGGCAGGGCAGATCTGTTTCCCTGTGAAAGCCAGAGCTGAACTGGCCAAGTCACTTCCAGGTCTCATGGTTCACCCTCAGCCCAGATCTCAACTTCCCTCTCTGAACAGGTCAGCCTGACCCAGATGCCGAGGATAAATTTAGCCTTGTCTCTGGCTCACCTTGTTTACTTCTCCTTTCAGAAGCTCCTAGTCCATTCCTCATCTTCCTCTATCAGGGCCAGTTCTCTAGCCCTACCCCTTCTTCAGGTCAGTCCCAGAATGTGCCCATAGTCCTCATTTAAGAATCCTTGCAATAATTTTTTTTTTCTTTCTAAATAACTGATTTGTTGGAAGATTTCGATCTCTGGCCAGTCGAGCTGCTCTGCACAGGAAGATGGCTACGCTATGTTTCCTTCTCTGGCCCCTGAGGCTGCAGGTGCACCTGGAGAAGGAGTCAGCTTCAATGGGACAAAAGGAAGCTGCAAAGGTGGGACAAAGGGAAGGCCATCACTTGGAGACAGCCCTGTGTGGAGATCTTGTCCTTGTGGCACCTTGGATTGCAAAAAGAAAACAGCAAGCAGCTGCTACGTCTCACATGGCACTGACCAGCCAGGCTGACCCAGGTCACCCCGGGGCAGGTGGGGTTATCCCAAGGAGTCAGTTTCAGTAAGGAAGCAGCAGAGGGTTTGTTTAAGACCCTAGAGGCCTGAGGATAAATTTTGAACTTATTCTTGGAGTGATGAATGATCATATCCCTCTTTTTATTCCCTGTGAGAACAACCTTCACAACTCTCCATGAAGGCTTCTTAGTTTGTGTTTTATTTTTTTAATCCAGCCCATCAATTTCTCCCAGAACATAAGAATACATGCAGAAAATTTGTAATATAAATGCAGACACTTCTATCAAAGAAAATAAAAACTAGTTCACGAAGCAGAGATGATCAGATATGTGAGTCTGTTTCCTTCCTTAGTCTTCTATGTCTAATATATACACATATTTATATTTTATATCCTTACCTACATATGCGCCAAGATATAGAACATCCTTTATAAAATGGTGATACCACAGAGTTTTATACACTGCTTTTTAACTTAAGTATGTACTATCTTATGTCAGTAAGCTTTCTTTGAAAACATACTTGTCTACATCATGAAGTCTGGTCATGTGGGCCTGATCAAAATGTATCTATTCTCTTCTCTAATGTTGACTATTAATACTTCTTTTGGTTTGATTTTTTGCTAATTTTAATTTTTGATAATTTTCCCATATAGTTTAATAAAAAAAATGAGTTAAACCTTTCATTTATTTACTAAATATTTGTTGAGCACCTACTCAATGCCAAATACTCTGCCAAATGGTAAGAATATAAAGATGAATTACCGAGGAACTCACAATCTTGTAAAGAGGCAGGCAGAAAAGTAAATGATCAGAGTGTAGTAATACCTGTAATAAAGGGATGCACAGAGTAGGAAATGAGATTCTTAGTCATAAAGAGTAAGATTCTCCAGAGAGTCCTTAATGTGGAGGGTAATCTCAGAGAGTACTGAGTAATGAGTCCCCTCCAAGATAAAAATCATTGTTGCTTGTGTATCTTCCACCACCTCTGTGTTTATGGTGGCAATATATTTTCATGACATTTTCCATTTCTCTCCCATTTTCAATTATCAACACAGCTTCCCAAATCTCTGAAGACACCAAAAATCCTCTGCAGTTCCTCACTCCATGTAACCACATTTTCCCCAATAGAAACCAGTGGCAGGATGACAAGGATAGGCTCCATCACCCTGGAGAGCAAGTTCCACAAAGGCTAGGTGGATGACCTGAGTTCCCACCACAAGGGCAGTTTCAAAGAAGTTTCCAGACCCAGCTGCCAGCATGTCCTAACATCTGTTACTGGGATGAATTGTGTCCCTCCCAAAAGATCCTGAAGTCCTAACCCTGGTACCTATGGACGTGATCTTATTTGGAAATGGGTTGTTTGCAGATGATCCAGTTAAGATGAGGCCTCATTAGAGTGAGGCTTACTTCAATATAAATGGGCTTCCTATAAGAAGAGAAAATCTGGACACAGAGACAGACACAAATAGAAAGAATGCCGTGTGAAGATGAAAACAGAGATAGGGATCCACAAGGCAGGGAACACCAAAGATTGCCAGCAAACTGCCAGAAGTGAAGAGAGAGGAATGATACATATTCTGCCTCAGAGTTTTCAGAAGAAACCAAACTTGCCCAAGCCAAACTGAAATTATACATACTAATTTCAGACTTCTAGCCTCCAGAAAATAAATTTTGTTTAAGCCACTTGATCTGCAGCACCCTAACAAACTGATACACCATCACATAAACTCAAGTTGATATTGATCAACTGGACAATCATATAATATCAAACCTGTTAGTTAGACTAACTCTGAAGTGCACTCAGTTTTGCAAATCACAAATTTTAGAGTCAAGTGTATTGTACATCATATCTTAAGCAAACGCATAATGAGAAAGAAGGCCAGGTAACAGCAGTCCCAAATTCTTAATGAGTCATTAGCTTCCATCATCATTTGGAGATGAACACATGCAGAAAGGAAACGGCAGGTAACCCTTTGCTCCAAACCCTAATGTTCTATTCTAATAAGCCATATTCATTACCAGAACTTCTTTTGTCCCTGTGGCCTGAGTCAACAAGCTCTGTGAAGGTAGGGACACTTGTTTATTATAACATCCTCAGGGCCTAGTAGGTGTGACTGTCAATATTTGCTCAAGAAGTAGAATTTGGAATAAATGAAGTAGTGAATGAACAGCTTCTCTATTTGCTTTTAAGTTTACAACCTATTCTTAGCCATTTTAGATCACTAGTACCCAAATTTGAGTGTGTACACCTAATACAGGTGTATTTATTATGAATATACACTGCTTTTCAGGATAAAACACATAGAGACATCCAAAAGATAAAGTGAAAAAATTAAACATAATTAGAGGTTCTATTACACACCTCTGAAGCTCTAGCGGGTGTTCTCATGCACCCAAAGCATCCTCAACCACCACCATTTCTGCAGATCTTACCACTTAAAGATGACAAGGGCAAGAATATGAAGATCCAAGGCAATGACATCTTCTTCCTCAGAGCCAGAGAGGCAACCCCTGCTCCTACGCCGTCTTCCTACTCATTTGGCTCTGGTAGGAAGGAGTGGAATCAAAGAAGCAAAAGGCCTCTTGTTGGAGAGTAGAAGGTCATAGGTACCTCTCCAGTTCATACCCCCCAAAATGTAAATAATATGATCAAGTAATTTGTTAACAAGATTTATCACAGGACCTCCCAGAACTGTTACTGTGCTAATACTATTGCTTTGGAAAGCCCCCACCCCACCCTCCAAGGAGGCTGGAGCCTGGTTCCCATGGAAAAGATTGAGAACCCTACCAACTGGGAATATGGGATTATATGATCCAATTTGCCTAAACTATTCAGAAAAAGTATTCTTTTTGATCACCATCCCCCTTAATGCTTTCTCCCAACTTATTTGACCATGGAACTTGTTTCTTCAGTGAATCCTTATTAACATTTTGAGAGAAATTAGTTTGAGATTGAGGTAACCAGAGAAAAGAGTTATCTAGAGGTATTTAAATAAACTTCTCAAAAAACACTTTGTTTTTAATTCAAATATAACTAGAATTTTTTTCACTTAAGTTGGAAGTAAATTACTTTCTTCTAAAAATATTCAGAAACGTAATGGATTTGTCGTCAATTAAGTTTAGGTTCTCATCTTAAAGCCCTAAACATAATGGACTTAAGAAAAAATATAAGCAAAAACATTTAGCTCTGCTCACAATTAGAGGAACACACATTTTAAAATGGCCAACTAAATTATTAATAGAAAGGAAAAGAGAAAGACAAAATGCTGATAAGTATAATGAATGTGCTGGTTTGATACATTGTAGCATTTTACTTCATTGGAACAATCCTTTTGTAAAGTAATTTAACAATACATATTCAGAGCCAAGAAAATGTCCTATACACTTTTACCCATTAATCCCATTTCTTAGAAATAACTGAAAATCTGGAACCAGGACAAGAGATGAAGGAGGAACACTTTATACATTCACTGCATTTTTTTAATGGAAAAAATCTAAATGTTCCTTTCTAGAGAAAAGAGTGAATTTTGGCACATCTCCTAGAAGGAATATCACGTAACCATTAAAATTTTAAATTAAAATGTGGAATATGTAGCAACATAAGAAAAAAACTTATAGTAAGGAAAAAAAGAACATGATACAAAATTGCATAAAAATATGAAAACCATATGTCCAAAAAGGATTATAAAAAGATGAGTTCTTGTAGCAGACTGGTAAGATTATAGTCAATTTTTTTGTTTGTTTTTCTAAAACTTTGTAATGTTATTGTATTACTTTTACCTTTAAAAAATATTTTTAAGGACATAAAAATGGTTTGCTGCTAGCCTACCAATATTTCATGAAAGAAATAACCATATGCATTTTTAAACCCAAATGAATTTCTGATAGAGTACAAAGCACATTTTTCAAACATTCTCCCACTCATCTGTAGATGCATTAAAATTCTACTAAATTTTCAATGATACAAATTATCTTTCCACTTGAAAGGTGTGCTAAGGCCCTTAGATAAATATAACCATTTCTGGTGCCCAACATGATTATTATAAGTAATTTTAAAAAATCTATTCCACTCTTGCTGCACCTGGTAATTAAGTTCAAACATCCTGAAGAAGGCCGCCTCATCTCCCTTAGGCCCAGAAAGAATTTCAATTGCCATTTAAAGCTTCCAATTAGTTCACAACATAAAATTACAATTCACTTTTGATATTTTTTCCTCTGGGTCTTTTTTTTTTTTTTTTACCATTTTTGTAACCCATATTGTAATTATGCCTGCTCAATCTGATGCAAAACATCCCCTCTTTTTATGCTAGGCTTATAAAATATAATCTGGCTAGTTGGTCACTGTAAACATATCTGTTCCTGGGAATTCCCAGTGGTTGGGACTCTGTGCTTTCACTGTCAAAGGTGCTAAGCACACAGATTTAATCCCTGGTTGGGGAAAAAGATCCCTCAAGCTGCCAAAAAGAAAAAAGAAAAAAACCCTGTTCCTGAAAACAAAATGTTACTCCATGCTTTGGGGAAAGTCTCTCCCACTGACTGAAGACTTCTAGACCTAGGCCCCACCATACCTCTTGTCAGCTCACCCTTGAAACTCTATCACTCTCAGGTGGTAGGACTTGAAGGTTTTATCTTTAATACCTGTTACCACTTCTATAACATGATTTCCAGAATGGCCTCCATTGCAATTCAGGCGCTAATACTTGAAACTTCAGTTCAGTCCAGTTGCTCAGTCATGTCCGACTCTTTGCGACCCCATAAATTGCAGCACGCCAGGCCTCCCTGTCCATCACCAACTCCCGGAGTTCACGCAAACTCATGTCCATCAAGTCAGTGATGCCATCCAGCCACCTCATCCTCTGTCATCCCCTTCTCCTCCTGCCCCCAATCCCTCCCAACATCAGGGTCTTTTCCAATGAGTCAACTCTTCCCATGAGGTGGCCAAAGTATTGGAGTTTCAGCTTTAGCATCAGTCTTTCCAAAGAACACCCAGGACTAATCTCCTTTAGAAGGCACTGGTTGGATCTCCTTGCAGTCCAAGGGACTCTCAAGAGTCTTCTCCAACACCAGTTCAAAAGCATCAATTCTTCGGCGCTCAGTTTTCTTCACAGTCCAACTTTCATATCCATACATGACCACTGGAAAAACCATAGCCTTGACTAGACGCACCTTTGTTGGCAAAGTAATGTCTTTGCTTTTGAATACGCTATCTAGGTTGGTCATAACTTTCCTTCCAAGGAGTAAGTGTCTTTTAGTTTCATGGCTGCAATCACCATCTGCAATGATTTTGGAGCCCCCAAAAATAGTCTGACACTGTTTCCACTGTTTCCTCATCTATTTCCCATGAAGTGATGGGACCAGAAACTTACCTTCCCACTAACCAGTTGGGAAGTAAATAGCCGTGCCAGTTACTGGCAGGATAATTCATTGAGATAATTTCTATTTGTTTTTCCTGTAACCTTCCCTCTTCCTATTTTAAGCAGCCAACCAGACCCTGCACAATCCCTTGCCCCAGGATTATCTCCTCTCCCTCAACAATCACCCAGCGGTCTGAGGTGAGCTGATATTAGTTTTTTAGAAATACTTAACTCATTAGAGAGATCATACAAACAGTCCTTGAGAGAGATAGGAGAAAATAGATTTTGAGAGCAGAGAGAGTGAGGGGGATGATGGCCTCTTGTCACTCACAGCTCTCATCTCTACCTCCTCCACACCCAGTACTGAGGAGAACTATATCTAGGAGACTAAGCCCCAGGAATTCTGGGAAGCAACAGAACGGTGGGCAGTTCTTCCCAGAGACAAGAGGTACCCCTCTCCTGGGCTCCATGATTTAGAGGACTTCACTTAATCACAAACATACATATCATTATATTTATATTCATTGAAGAACATGCTAAAAATCCACTCTAGTGAATATCAACTTTTAGGTCCCAGGGAAATAATTCTCCCCAACTTATTTTTTTAACAGTTATGCTTTTTATTTTTTTAATTAATTAATTACTTTTAATTGAAGGCTAATTACTTCACAGTATTGTGGTGGTTTTTGCCATACATTCACATGAATCAGCCATGGGTGTACATGAGTTCCCCATCCTGAACCCCCCTCCCACCTCCTTCCCCATCCCATCCCTCAGGGTCACCCCAGTGCACTGGCCCTGAGCACCCTGTGTCATGCATCGAACCTGGACTGGCAATCTGTTTCACATATGATAATATACATATTTCAATGCTATTCTCTCGCCTCACTTGTTCTATTTCCCCAAACCAACTGCATCTGAATGCCATGAAATTTTGTACGTTGTCCTACTGACAATGTCAGAGCTGGGAACGACTTGGAACTGTAGGGCCATTTGAGAGGAGGAAGGGTTAGGTAAGAGAAAAGACAAATGAATTCATTTGTCAACTCCTTTCAATTGGCATGAATGCAGTAAGTCTCGAAAATGAAGTATTAATTCCCACAAATGCCAAAGATTCTTTTTCCTTCCATTCTTCACGTCCCAATTTACCGTTACAGAACAAGTCAACAGTCAGAGTGGCATCTGCAATATTTGCACAGGGTATCAAAGAAACATTTCACAACATTAAAAAAATCATCATTCAAGTATTTTACACATGGGTCTATATTATCACACACATAAATGAATCCTGATTTAATTCAGTAGCAACTAGAACAGTGAACACTAGAATTGTGAACAGCTTTTTAAAATTTAATAAGATTAAATTAAAATTTCAAAATTAATGTAAAATAAGCCATATATCTTTGATTTATAATTTTTAATATAAATCAACTATAATATGTATTTTTATTTTAATAATGTTAAAATATTAAGAGCCAAATAACTTTGTAAAAACGTACATATATCATTACTTTTTAAAATTTACATTTACCTTAATTCTATATTTTTTCATGAAAATATATTCAAATTTGATTTTTAATTTGTTCAATCATTACTGTCAATGATCTTGATAATAAAATGGTGGGGTTTTTGCTGAAGCTTATGGAATAAATACATAATAATTTGTCATATATATATGTGTGTATATGTTTATTTTATTACTTATCTAATCATCCCTGGTCCACTAACAGAATGTCAAATTATGCTCCATAAAAATTTAATTTGTCTTCAAGTATTTGACAATTTTCAATCATATAAAACCCATTGTTTTATGTGATTCTGTCATATTTCAATTCAGTTCAGTTCAGTTCAGTTGCTCAGTTGTGTCCAACTCTTTGCGACCCCATGGACTGCAGCATACCAGGCCCCCTGTCCATCACCAACTCCCAGAATTTACTCAAACTCAAGTCCATCGAGTCAGTGATGCCATCCAACCACCTCATCCTCTGTCGTCCCCTTCTCCTCCTGCCTTCAATCTTTCCCAGCATCAGGGTCTTTTCAAGTAAGTCAGTCCTTCGCATCAGGTGGCCAAAGTATTGGAGTTTCAGCTTCAGCATCAGTCTTTCTTCAGGACTGATTTCCTTTAGGATGACTGATTGGATCTCCTAGCAGTCCAAGGAATTCTCAAGAGTCTTCCCCAACATCATAGTTCAAAAGCATCAATTCTTCGGTGCTCAGCTTTCTTTATTTATAGTCCAACTCTCACATCCATACATGACTACTGGAAAAGCCATAGCTTTGACTAGATGAACCTTTGTTGGCAAAGTAATGTCTCTGCTTTTTAATATGCTGTCTAGGTTGGCAGTAGCTTTTCTTCCAAGGAGCAAGTGTCTTTTAATTTCATGGCTACAGTCACCAACCTGCAGTGATTTTGGAGCCCCCAAAATAAAGTCTGTCACTGTTTCTATTGTTTTCCCATCTATTTGCCATGAAGTGATGGGACCGGATGCCACGATCTTCATTTTCTGAATGCTGAGTTTTAAGCCATACTTAAATCTGTCATAATTAAGGTCTATTTATCATGCAGGAAGGGCAGGATACCTTGTTAACCAGCCTGGTACCTTGGTTTATAACTTCACCAATTTTAGACATGTGGCATGACCTTCATCTGTGCCCTTGCCACACTAGCTTTGCTGTTAGCTTTGCTTCCTAACCCGCCAGCTTCCAGACACAAGCCAGAGCTGAGCCTCTCTGGCTCTGATTGGGTCACGTGACCCTGAACCCTGAACTGAATGCAAGGCGCCACTGACCAGCCTAGAAAGACCTGCCCTTCTAGATTTTGGAATGGACTCGGCTCCACTTGAGTGTCATAAAGTGAGTGTGATAAGAAGGCAGATCAAGTTTTGTTGCGTTCTAACACTTTTCCAATCAGGGGAAAGGGGTACGCTTTTTAAGAAAAAGAAGACAAATTTAAAAATTTTTTAATTTAAAATTAAATATTCAAAGAAAATATTTCAAAGAAGAAGAAAAAAAAATAAACCCCAAATTCCCCAAAACAAAGGAATGCCACCATTATCACAAAATCCTCCCCAGAATATCTGTTATTGTTTTTCTCTATGAGTTTTGGCTGCATACCCTTCAATCACTTCTTCATACAACAATCACATCACAACACCACCTTTTAAAGGAGGCTGGAAAGGTAATTCAGTCCTCTTCTACCATGGTTGAATAATGTTTTTTTAATCACTGATAGCTTTAAAATGTACTTGCAACTTCACAGTATATTAGTAATTTTCTGTATGTTTTATGGCAAATTATTATTATCATTGCCAAATTTAGGACTTTTTTCAAGTTCCTCTTATGAATGAGCTGGATGAGTTCAAGATATTTCCATTTTTCTTGACCAAATTTGACTCATAAATACTCTTCAAATTGATATCACTCATTAACTAGCTTGCTGTCAGTGCCCTCTTGTCATATAAGACCAGTGACCAGGTAGTAGTCTACTCTTCTCCTGACCATCAGTAGCCAGTAGTGAGTGTGGCTGGTAATCAGGAATCACATTAGAATGTCAGCGAGCACCAAACAATAATCAAGTGACCATGAACCATATAAATATATCCACTGAAGCACAAACTAAATGTATTCCCAATTCAACTTCCCCTTAGCTCCACTCAAAACTATTCCTTCAGCCCTTCGAATACTTAAAGGGGAAGTGTGAATGAGGAAGGTGAGGATGGAAAGATATAGTCATCTAAACCAAGAGGCTTAGAGATTTAGGCTTCAGTAGCTTCATAGTCGGAGAAGGCAATGGCACTTCACTCCAGTATTCTTGCCTGGAAAGTCCCATGGATGGAGGAGCCTGGTGGGCTGCAGTCCATGGGGTCGCGAAGAGTCGGACACGACTGAGTGACTTCACTTTCACTTTTCACTTTCAGGCATTGGAGAAGGAAATGGCAACCCACTCCAGTGTTCTTGCCTGGAGAATCCCAGCGACGGGGGAGCCTGGTGGGCTGCCGTCTATGGGGTCACACAGAGTCAGACACAATTGAAGTGACTTAGCAGCAGCAGCAGCAGCAGTTTCATAGTAGGGACTTCCCTGGTGGCTCAGATAGTAAAGCATCTGTCTACAATGAGGGAGACCCGGATTCAATCTCTGGGTTGGGAAGATCCCCTAGATCTCTGGTGGTTCCCCAGAGAAAATTCTGAAGCTGTTTCCTGAAGAACAGGGAATAGATTCTGGCAGGTCAAAATAGTAGCTGTCCATTACTATCATGCTGGCTTTTATTCCTTCCATCACTAAGTCCATTTTGCCCCATGAGTAAATATACCTTCTACAAAAGATTTTTGCTGCCATCAATTAAAATGACACTTTGTTTTCACTTTTGCTTTTTTTCTCCCTAGAATATCCTATATCCTATCTTCACTTGACCTAGTCATTCCCATCTTACAAGGCTTAAGAGTGGCTTTTTTTTTTTTTTCTAACCTGTGATCTCCCTAGCCTAGGGTTTTCAAAATCTGTTCCTTTGAACATTAGCTCTTTGAGATGCTCTGTTGTTTTTTTTTTTTCTTTAAGTATTCTATGGTCAAACAGATTTGGGAATAGTTGCATGATTTCTTTTTTTATATTTCTCACAGTTGAATTTTATTGTTTTTAAAAAAACTGAAGTACGGTTGGTTTACAATGTTGTGTACATCAAAGTGATTCAGATATATATTATATATATATATATATATGTATTCATTTTCAGATTCTTTTCCCTTACACCTTATTGCAAAGTGCTGAGTACAGTTCCCTCTGCTATAGAGTAGGTCCTTGTTGATTATCTATTTTATATGCAGTAGTGTATATATACCGAAGAAGGCAATGGCACCCCACTCCAATACTCTTGCCTGGAAAATCCCATGGACGGAGGAGCCTGGTAGGCTGCAGTCCATGGGGTCACGAAGAGTCGGACACAACTGAGTGACTTCACTTTCACTTTGGAGAAGGAAATGTCAACCCACTCCAGTGTTCTTGCCTAGAGAATCCCAGGGACAGAGGAGCCTGTTGGGCTGCCATCTATGGGGTCACACAGAGTCGGACACAACTGAAGCGACTTAGCAGCAGCAGCAGCAGCAGTGTGTATATGTTAATCTCAAACTCCTAACTTATCTCTCTTCCTTCCCCATCCCTTTTGGTAACCATGTTTGTTTTCTATCACATCTGTCAGTCTCTTTCTGCTTTGCTAAAAAGTTCATTTGTGTCATTTTTCTAGATTCCACCTAAGTGATATTACATGGTACTTGTCTTTGCCTGGCTTACTTCACTTAGTGTGATACTCTATGTCCATCCATGTTGCTGCAAAAGGCACTACTTCCTTCTTTTTATGGCTGAGTAATATTTCATTCTATGTATATGCTGTTGTTGTTCAGCTGCTCAGTCATGTCCAACTCTTTATGAAATGGGCTGCAGCATGCCAGGCTTCCCTGTCCTTCACCATCTCTCTGAGTTTGTTCAAATTCATGTCCATTGAGTTGGTGACGCCGTCCAACTGTCTCATCCTCTGTCATCCCCTTCTCCTCCTACCTTCAATCTTTCCTACCATCAGTATATACCACATCTTTTTAATCTATTTATCTGTCAATATTCCTATTATTACTTCTGGAGTTGGGAAGTTCCACTGTGTGAAAATAATCGTTATTACACCAGGCTGTTTAATTGCTATATGTATCTTATGTTTACCTTTGCTACAAACTCTACAGAATATATTGATTTTACAGATGAGGAAACTCTAAGTTAAATAATTCAACAAAAATTTCACTATAGATAAGAGAGTTTTGAGCTCAGACACTCTTACCTAGACCTCAGACACTCTTACCTAGGTAAGAGAGAGAGTTTTAAGCTCAGACACTCTTACCTATCTAATTTTATTTAAACCAGAGCTTGCTAATATATTCCCAGGCCCAGGTCCAGGCCTCCTTTCTGCAAAACCCTTATGAGTTGAGTTCAGTTCAGTTGCTCAGTCATGTCCAACTCTTGGTGACCCCATGGACTGCAGCACGCCAGGCCCCCCTGTCCATCATGAACTCCCAGAGTTTACTCAAACTCATGTCCATTGAGTTCATGATGCCATCCAACCATCTCATCTTCTGTCATCCCCTTCTCCTCCCGCCTTCAATCTTTCCCAGCATCAGGGTCTTTTCAAATAAGTCAGTTCTTTGCATCAGGTAGCCAAAGTATTGGAGTTTCAGCTTCAGCATCAATCCTTCCAATGAATATTCAGGATTGATTTCTTTTAGGATGGACTGGTTGGATCTCCTTGCAGTCCAAGGGACTCTCAAGAGTCTTCTCCAGCACCACAGTTCAAAAGCATCAATTCTTCATCACTCAGGTTTCTTTATAGTCCAACTCTCACCTGCATACATGACTACTGGAAAAACCATAGCTTTGACTAGACAGAACTTTGTTAACAAAGTAGTGTCTCTGCTTTTTAACATGCTGTCTAGGTCAGTCATAACTTTTCTTCCAAGGAGTAAGCATCTTTTAATTTCATGGCTGCAGTCACCATCTGCAGTGATTTTGGAGCCCCCCAAAATAATCTGACACTGTTTCCACTGTTTCCCCATCTGTTTGGTATGCAGTGACGAGGCCAGATGCCATGAGCTTAGTTTTCTGAATTTTGAGTTTTAAGTAAACTTTTTCACTCTCCTCTTTCACTTTCATCAGAGGCTCTTTAGTTTTTCTTTGCTTTCTGCCATAACGGTGATGTCATCTGCATACCTGAGGTTATTGATATTTCTTCCGGCAATCTTGATTCCAGCTTGTGTTTCCTCCAGCCTAGTGTTTCTCATGATGTACTCTGCATATAAGTTAAATAAGCAGGGTGACAATATACAGTCTTGACGTACTCCTTTCCCAATTTGGAACCAGTCTGTCGTTCCATGTCCAGTTCTAACTGGTTTTTTGTTTGTTTGTTTGTTTTGTTTTTTGTTTTTTGTTTTTTTTTCCAGAAAAACATCTATTTCTGCTTTATTGACTATGCCAAAGCCTTTGACTGTGTGGATCACAACAAATTGTGGAAAATTCTTTTTTTTTTTTTTAATTTTAAAATCTTTAATTCTTACATGCGTTCCTAAACATGAACCCCCCCCCACCTCCCTCCCCATAACATCTCTCTGGGTCATCCCCATGCACCAGCTCCAGTTCTAACTGTTGCTTCTTGACTTGCATACAGATTTCTCAGGAGGCAGGTCAGGTAGTCTGGTATGCCCATCTCTTGAAGAATTTTCCATAGTTTGTTGTAATCGACATAGTCAAAGGCTTTGGCATAATCAATAAAACAGAAATAGATGTTCTTCTGGAACTCTCTTGCTTTTTCAATGATCCAGCGGATGTTGGCAATTTGATCTCTGGTTCCTCTGCCTTTTCTAAAATCAGCTTGAACATCAGGAGGTTCATGGTTCACGTATTGCTGAAGCCTAGCTTGGAGAATTTTGAGCATTACTTTACTAGTGTGAGATGAGTGCAATTGTGTGGTAGTTTGAACATTCTTTGGCATGGCCTTTCTTTGGGATTGGAATGAAAACTGACCTTTTCCAGTCCTATGACCACTGCTGAGTTTTCCAAATTTGCTGGCATATTGAGTGCAGCATGTTCACAGCATCATCTTGTAGGATTTGAAATAGCTCAACTGGAATTCCATCACCTCCACTAGCTTTGTTTATAGTGATGCTTCCTAAGGCCCAGTTGGCTTTGCATTCTAGGATGTCTGGCTCTGGGTGACTGATCATACCAAATAGTTATCTGAATCATGAGGATCTTTTTTGTATAGTTCTGTGTATTCTTGCCACCTCTTCTTAATATCTCTGCTTCTATTAGGTCCATACCATTTCTGTCCTTTATTGTGCCCATCCTTGCATGAAATGTTCCCCTGGTATCTCTAATTTTCTTGAAGAGATCTCTCGTTTTTCCCATTCTATTGTTTTCCTCTATTTCTTTGCATTCATCAAACCCTTATGAAATCATCCATATAAATAGCAAACTTCACGCACTTCAGTTGCCCCACTCCTGAGGCCTATTCCCTTCTGCCTCCTAGCAGAGCCATTTGTGTAGCTCTACCGTGTCTTGCAGTAGGTTGTAAACACCTCTAAAGAAATCTTTATCTTAGTCATCTTATCCCCCAAACCTGTCATGGTATCTGACACACAATAAGCATTCAATACATATTTGTGGACCTAATACTTATTGATAGCATTTTAACCTTCCCCAACTTGCATTTAGTTTCAAAAAGGAGAAATCAAATCCAATAAATTAAATGCCAGAAAGCAGAAACTAGGAGGCTTTATACAACTTTTCTAAATTCTTCAGGTGTTTACCAAGTGAATAAGGAAATTTAAAAAGCAGCTACAAGCTGTTTTAATAGTCAGACTTGAATTCAATTTGGAATCAGGACAGAGATATATTATTTTTGAAGATCCTTAACTGAAAAAGAATGGAAAATATGTTAAATAAAACTCAGAATCAATTATAGTCTGATATGTGCAGCTTTGAAAGAGAAAACAAACAACAGCATCTTAATAATGTCTAATGATTCCCACAGCACAGGGACATAAAAAAATATTCATTCTGATAGACAACATTTCAATTCAGGTTCTTGTCCTTCAACGTGATAAACAAAGAGCACCCTCTGAATATCCTATTTTTAAGAGTGAACTGTGCAAAAGGGATCTTAATTTCAGAATACTCAAGTTCAAATCATGAGTCATCTTCTCCATTTCAATCACAATTCTGGTACACTTTTTGTTGGCTAAAATGAATATTTCTTACTGTAGGGAAAAAAAAATAATCTAAGCAAATTGGCACACTCACTTTCAAAAATTTAAACCAAACACATTTTGGTACCAACATAAACAGGCCTTACCCAATTTTGCAGTGTCTTTCAAGACAACAAAATGGCTTTTCTTAAAACTTCCTTAACCATATTATGAATATATCACATATCACAAATCCATACTACATTATTTTGATTGTAAGAATCCAGTTCAAATATTTAATGTGGATAATTCTGAAGAGCAAAGTTCTCTGCAGAGAGCAACATGATGACCATAGCTGCCTGCCAGGTAGGATCCCAGCTGTGAAACTAAATCCAATCCCCACGTGACCGCCAGAATGTCCTTGCCCCTTTCAGCTTTCAGTTGTTCAGCGGCTCTCTAGTACCTTCAGAAGAAAGGACAGACCAACAAACCCTTTCAAGGCCTGAATTCCTCTTTTCTCATTAGCTTTATGTTTATCTCCACATAGAACTACTCCAAATTTCCTGTATATGCCTTTTCATTTTATATTGGGTTGAACAAAAAAATTGACATTTCCTTGTGGAAAAACCTGAACCCAGTATTGCCATGGTTTTGGTCAAAATGCAAAATAGCCTCCCAATTCTCACCCATTCTTTCTCCCTCCTCTGATTCTCTCTGCCTCTTCAAAACAAGGCGTAGTCACACAATTCCGCTCCCAGGTATACACACCTGAATGTTTATAGCAGCTTTATTCATAATAGCCAAAAAGTGAAAACAAACCATTTCTACATAGGCTGATAAATAGATCCACTAAATGGGAAATGCCCATGCAAAGGGATATTACTTGATACTGAAAAGGAATGAAATACTAACACATGCTACAACATGGATGAATCTTGAAAACACTACACAAAGCAAAAGAAGCCAGATACAAACATTGTAAGATTTCATTTACATTAAATAGTCGGAACAGGCAAACCTATCGAGACAGAAAGCATATCAGTGACTGCACAGGGATGGAGGAGTTGGGGGAAATAGGAAGTAACTGCTAATATTTACAGAATTGGGGGTAAGGGAACAAAAATATTCTAAAATTGATTGCAGCAATGGCTGCATATCTCTATGAGTATACTAAAAGCCGTTGGATTGTATAGTTTAAATGAGTGAATTGTGTGGTATATAAATTGCCTCTCAATAAAGCTGTTATTAAAACAATGCTCACAGAAGGATAAACTAGGACTTTGGAATTAACACTACTGTAATAAAAAACAGATAATTAACAAGAACTTACTGTATAGCACAGGGAACTCTACTCAATACTCTGTGATAACTTACATGGGAAAAGAATCTGAAAAAGAATAGATATGGGTATGTTGTTATTGTTGTTGTAGCTAAGTCATGTCTGACTCTTTGGTGACCCCATGGATTGTAGCCCACCAGGCTCCTCTGTCCATGGAATTTTCCAGGCAAGAATACTGGAGTAAGTTGCCATTTCCTTCTCTACGGCACCTTTCCAACCCAGGGACTGAACCCCTGCATTTCCTGCATTGGCAGGCAGAATTTTTACCACTGAGCCACCAGGAAAGCCCAGGTATATGGAGATGGATAATGAAATCACTTAGCTATATTTCTGAAAATAACACAACATTGTAAATCAACTATCCTCCAATATAAAATAAAAACTTTTTAAAATAAAACAATGTTCAAGGAAACTCCAACATATCCCTGAACAATCTGTAACTCCATCCTCTGATTACCTCTATCCCTGGCACATGAATTTTCATCACTAATTTATAACAACTAAGAGCTGTCATTTTTCCAAGTAATTCATAGCCAATATCTTACTTAGTATTTCTAATAAATCTAAGATAAGTATATTATCATATGACTTTGCAATTAGACACATTTTTAAGTGCTATGTCATTCAGTAGAACTGTTTCTTAAAGACATAAGCTGCACATATGTGTCTCACTATGATCAAGCGGAATTTTTTTGTTTCGTCCAAAGTCACAATGTTCTTAAAAAGCTTTAAATTAGTTGATGACATTTTAAAAATCTGGATATTTTATATAAAAATCCATTTTGCTAACCTATCTTACAGAAATTCATACAGCCTAATTATGAGATTTGACCAAAGCCTTTAAATCTGGAGAGCCCTCTCCAACTTGCCACAGTCTTTAGCCCTCCTTATTGTCTTATATTTATCTCACTTTACTAATTAATGCTACCTGCATACGGTATCATAATGAATTTATAAACCACAACTACCGCTGGGCACAGACTTTGCATTCCTTCTATTCATCTGTGCATTCCTGTGGTGCCTGAACAGTACCTGATAAGTAGTATGGGCACAGTAAATAACCCTGAAATGTTACCTCTCTAACATTATAAGTGAGTGGTGTTCTAGAGCATGATTCTGCACCTCCTCTGCTCTTTTTTCTTCATTTTACCAGCTAATAAATTCTCAGAGCACCGCCTTGCATTGGACTCTCGGTTGAAATCAGTTCTACCAAGTTCAAATTCTAGCCTTCCAGGGAAACAAAGAGAAGTAAGATCTTACTCACAAAACCATCAGCGAATGGTACCAAACACTATTAACAAAATGCAAGCATGGTATACAGATTATAGAGACAGATTTCTCTGCCCCCATCCCAAATAGATTCAAGCTGAATAGCTTTAGAAAAAGTACATATATATGAACTCTTAAGATCTTACTAACTTTGATTACCTAACAAAGACTGGAATGGTCCAGTCTGAAACTGATATATGAATTTTCTAGGAGGGTATATTTTGCCAAGTAATTTAACAGCATAAACAAAACTTATAGTAGTTTGTTTAACCTACTTATCAGGAAAGAAAAAAAAATTAAAGGTTTATTAACACTATTATTGTTTATATGCAAATTATACTGACTAAAATGAATGTTCAGTTACTTAAAATACTTTCAATAAGACCCCCTGAAGCATTTTATTAGCACCTGGTACTGACTACAGTGACAATATACTGAACTCTGAGTCAAGCTTTCACTGGTTCACTGGTGGTGCAGAAAAGTAGCCCACTTTTATATACAGTTATATTAATCATATACACAGTTAGTCATGTATGTACTATATATAAATATAAGCTAAATCTTTCATCTGCTAATAATGTAATAATGCTTTATTTATCTTTCTAATTTTTAAATATTCATACTCACAGAAAATTAGAAGAAATAAATATTAAATGTTTAATAATACCAACAACCCAAAGACTAATATTTAATATTTTAGTATCTTTCCATAGTCTTTTTTGTTTATTTTTGCATAATTTTAATGATAAATTGCTTTTGCACATTGCTTCTGATTCTAAATTATCACTCAAAATTATTTTTCTTTTTAAAAAAATTTTTACTTTATTTTGCTTTACAATACTGTATTGGTTTTGCCATACATTGACATGAATCTTCATTGTGTGTATGTATCCAGATTCACAATAACTATTTCCCTATTATTAAACATTTAAGTTATATCTAATTTTTCTGATTTATTAAGAATGCTGCAATCATCATTCAGTAAAAAATGTTTTTTCATATTTCAAGTTATGTCCTGAGACTAGATTCCCCCAAAGTAGAATTACATTGTTAGCATCTTCATCTGTATTTACCTAAGTTCCATGAAGGTTGGATTGATTTCCCTTCCTAACAGTTGTGTAGGTTCACCAACCCCTTCTCGGCGAAGACTGTTTTCTTCTGCAGTCGTCTCAATTGTGACGGATAGGGCTGGCCGCAGACAATCTGCAGAAGTCAGAGGAGAATGTCCTTGGGGCCGCATCATTTGCTTTTCACCCCTGTTCATGCAGCCGCCTTGATCCATCTCTGTACTGCTCCCTGTGTCCCCTCCCCTTCAGGCCTATAGTGCCTCTGCTTCTCCACCTGATTTCCAGTGGGGAGTTAATTGTTGGAGCCACATTTTTTTTTTAATCTAGAAATACATACAAGGGAAGGTATGCTCATCTTAAAGAGCATCTGCATCTGCCACAAGGAGCTACAAGGCTGATGGAAGACCTTTAGGGTAGCCAGGAACTTCCTGGGGCCCTTGAATCTGACCTTGCAGAAGCTGCTCGCCTGTTTTGAAAGAATTGTTTTGGAGGAAAAAGAAAGAAAGAAAGAACTGCTTTAGTTTCAATGACCTTTATTTATTTGTCCTGGCTGTAAAAGTAATATGTGCTCCCTATTAAAAATCTGAAAAATACTATCTACAAAAGAATTAAGAAAAAAAACAAAAAAACAAAATTACCAGGATCGCATCACCAGCTCAGTGCATTTAGTTAGAAGCCTCTGTACCCTCATCTTGTGCCCCCAGGGCATCTGCAGCCCAAGGGAGAAGCTAGTTCCTGCCTGTTCCTTTTTGATCAGCTCCCAGAAATTTGTACTTAAACAAGTCTCCAGAATTGGAACCAGAAATGGTGGTTTTATCTCATCTTAGCTCAGAGGGCTTTTGACAGCTCAGACTAGCAGTTTCTCTCCCTTGTCACCTAGAGGATAGCACGCTTCCTGTCTGTGTTCCAAATCGAGTGGCGTTTCCTGGAATTCAATTGCCTTCCTCTCTCTGCAGAGGAAGTGAACAGCTTAGAAACCCAGGCTGTCCAGAAAGGGAACTCAATTATTGGCATAAACATCTTTATACTACTTCCCATGAGTGTAATTATCAAATGCCTTCCGTTTTGCTTCTTATTTTTAGTACTTCTTGTCAGACATTTGACTCAGGTTAACTTTCTGACCTTTTTTTAAATTTTTATTGGAGTATAGTTGTTTTACAATGTTGTGTTAGTTTCTGCTGTACAGCAAAGTGAATCAGTTATATGCATACATGTATCCACTCTTTTTGAGATATTTTTCCCATATAGGTCATTGCAGAATATTGAGAAGTACTCACTGTGCTATATAGTAGGTTCTCATTAGTTATCTATTTTGTATATACATTGTATATATAACAGTGTGCATATGCCAATCTCAACCTTTCTGACCTTTTTGTTTGTGACTTAGTTTTCCTTGGACTCAGCTTTCAAAGTAATTTGTCCTTGGGAGACAGTATGGTGCAGTGGTTAAGGTGGGTCTAATGACAGCACCCTGAGTGCCACCATAGAGAAACAGGCACTTGGCACATAGCTGGTGGGGATGGTAAGGGGTCCAGGTTCCTTGGAAGGCATTCTGGCACTAGCTTCAAAGTAAAAAAATGCATATAGCCTTCAATTCAGTAATCCCATTTCTGGGAATGTATACCACAGATAGATCTACACACATAGGAAATTACTATGTGCCCAATCCTTAGTGTAGCATTTATATTATCATGTTATTCACGATAATCATATATTATAGTACAATGGTATATTTTAATTAAGGATCATAATAGAACAAAGTAAGCATATATTATTATACTCTTTTTATTGACATTATTGATACTATAGTATTTATTTTATTTTGTTATAATTATATATGACAATGGTATATTATGGTATGTTATATATATGTATTTATTGGTATGTTAACATAAGTATAATTTAATTATATATGTTATATATATGCTTATATATATGTTATATATATAAGCATATATTATTCTAGTCTATATTATTATTCTTACTACAGCAACAGATTTAGAAATAACCAAAATATCCATTAGTAAAAGACTGGTTAAATAATTACATGAACATAATGGAATATTATATAGATGTTTCAGAAGTGAGAAAGTCCTCTACATACTGATATACTATTTAACACTATACAGAAGATACATAATTCATATTATATGAAAGTGAATGGATTTTTTTATAACATGTGATCTATATTATATATTCATAATGTACCATATATAAGTGTTTTATATATATATATATATACATATATGAGTAAGGCAGCTTGGAGAGAGGTTAAAAGCACAGACTCTGGAACTAGACTACCTAAGTCAGAAGCCTGTCTCCACCTCTTTCTATCTGTGTGATCTTGGGCAAGTCACTTAACCTCTCTGTGCCTTGATATAATCATCTATCAAACAGAAATAATAATAGTACTTATCTCATAGAGTTGGTGAGAGTATTAAATGAGTTAATATGCACAAATGCTTAGAAATGGGCCTGGCACACAGCAGAGAAGAACCATATGTGTTGCTGCTGCTGCTGCTGCTAAGTCGCTTCAGTCATGTCTGACTCTGTGCGACCCCATAGACAGCAGCCCACCAGGCTCCCCCGTCCCTAGGATTCTCCAGGCAAGAACACTGGAGTGGGTTGCCATTTCCTTCTCCAGTGCATGAAAGTGAAAAGTGAAAGTGAAGTCCATAGTTGTGTCTGACCCTCAGCGACCCCATGGACTGCAGCCTACCAGGCTCCTCTGTCCATGGGATTTTCCAGGCAAGAGTACTAGAGTGGGTTGCCATTGCCATAGTTATTTTTATATTCCACTAAGCAAAAACAAGCCTAGGAGCTGATTGTGGCTCAGATCATGAACTCCTTATTGCCACATTGAGACTTAAATTGAAGAAAGTAGGGAAAACCACTAGACCATTCAGGTATTACCTAAATCAAATCCCTTATGATTATACAGTGGAAGTGAGAAATAGATTTAAGGGACTAGATCTGATAGACAGAGTGTCTGATGAACTATGGACAGAGATTCGTGACATTGTACAGGAGACAGGGATCAAGACCATCCCCATGGAAAAGAAATGCAAAAAAGCAAAATAGCTGTCTGAGGAGGCCTTACAAATAGCTGTGAAAAGAAGAGAAGTGAAAAGCAAAGGAGAAAAAGAAAGATATACCCATTTGAATGCAGTGTTCCAAAGAAGAGCAAGAAGAGATAAGGAAGCCTTCCTCAGTAATCAGTGCAAAGAAATAGAGGAAAACAACAGAATGGGAAAGACTAGAGATCTCGTCAAGAAAATTAGAGATACCAAGGGAACATTTCATGAAAAGATGGGCTTGATAAAGGACAGAAATGGCATAGACCTAACAGAAGCAGAAGATATTAAGAAGAGGTGGCAAGAATACACAGAAGAACTGTACAAAAAAGATCTTCACGACCAAGATAATCACAATGGTATGATCACTCACCTAGAGCCAGACATCCTGGAATCTGAAGTCAAGAGCTGGTTTTAGAAAAGGCAGAAGAACCAGAGATCAAATTGCCAACATCCACTGGATCGTGGAAAAAGCAAGAGAGTTCCAGAAAAACATCTATTTCTGCTTTATTGACTATGCCAAAGCCTTTGACTGTGTGGATCACAATAAACTGTGGAAAATTCTGAAAGGGATGGGAATACCAGACCACCTGAACTGCCTCTTATCTGTATGCAGGTCAGGAAGCAACAGTTAGAACTGGACATGGAACAACAGACTGGTTCCAAATAGGAAAAGAGTACATCAAGACTGTATATTGTCACCCTGCTTATTTAACTTATATGCAGAGTACATCATGAGAAACGCTGGACTGGAAGAAGCACAAGCTGGAATCAAGATTGCTGGGAGAAATATCAATAACCTCAGGTATGCAGATGACACCACCCTTATGGCAGAAAGTGAAGAGGAGCTAAAAAGCCTCTTGATGAAAGTGAAAGAGGAGAGTGAAAAAGTTGGCTTAAAGCTCAACATTCAGAAAACGAAGATCATGGCATCCGGTCCCATCGCTTCATGGGAAATAGATGGGGAAACAGTGGAAACAGTGTCAGACTTTATTTTTGGGGGCTCCAAAATCACTGCAGATGGTGACTGCAGCCATGAAATTAAAAGACACTTACTCCTTGAAAGAAAAGTTGTGACCAACCTAGATAGTATATTCAAAAGCAGAGACATTACTTTGCCAAATAAGGTCCGTATAGTCAAGGCTATGGTTTTTCCAGTGGTCATGTATGGATGTGAGAGTTGGACTGTGAAGAAGGCTGAGCGCCAAAGAATTGATGCTTTTGAACTGTGGTGTTGGAGAAGACTCTTGAGGGTCCCTTGGACTGCAAGGAGATCCAACCAGTCCATTCTGAAGGAGATCAACCCTGGGTGTTCTTTGGAAGGAATGATGCTAAAGCTGAAGTACTTTGGCCACCTCATGGGAAGAGTTGACTCACTGGAAAAGACTCTGATGCTGGGAAGGATTGGGGGCAGGAGAAGAAGGGGATGACCAAGGATGAGATGGCTGGATGGCATCACGGACTCGATGGACGTGAGTCTGAGTGAACTCTGGGAGATGGTGATGGACAGGGAGGCCTGGCGTGCTGCGATTCATGGGGTCGCAGAGTCGGTGACTGAGCAACTGAACTGAACTCAAGTGAAAACAGCAAAGTTTGGAGGTGTGTAATATGCTACATCTAGCATATTATAAAGAAATGAGAGAATATAAGAAGCCCTATTTGCATTTGCTTTTCTTTGCACAGAGCAGCATCAGAAAGATACTTATGGGAGGAAGGGGAGTGGTGTTAGACATAGATAGGAGAAACTTTTTAAGTGCAGATCTTTGAATGTCCTTCTGACTTTTTGAGCCTCATGGATTCAATGCCTATTCAAAAAAAAAAAAAATACATTGTTAGTTTCTGGGTTTTTTTTAAGGAGTATGAACCTCAGAGTCATGATATTCTGAACTCTGCCTCCACCACTCACTACCTCCAAAGCCTGGAACAAAATTACAAAAGTTATGACTTCACCAAGGCTGAGATTTTTTCCTCCATAAAAATCATACCCATCAGTAATTGAGATATACCAGTAACATGTCTGATGTAAGGCAGGCCCATGACATGTGTTCAGAAAGTGTTAAAGGCCCCTGATTACACTTGCTCTTCACTTCCACTTTCTTCCAGGTGCCCCCAAAGACGCTGATTCTCCTTCTCCAGCTGCTGGCATTCCAGAACTAGAGACCAAATTACATGGGGATGGAAGAAGAAGGCCAGACTTGGGGGTGAAATTAGAGCAGAGTTCAAATCCCAGCTAAGCGTATTATTACCAACAGCATGGACTTGAGCAAGTGGCCTCAGTTTCTTCACTTGTGAAACAGAAAGCATAAGGATGTCTCCATCTTGCAGGGTTGTTGGGAGAACTAAAAATGATATTTGTGAAGCACCCAGCTTCGCACGGAGGAGGCACTGCATCCATGGACGTGATTGTGAAGTGGAGGGTCGGAGAGGCTGGGAGAGATGGGGAATGACTTTTATTCCCAGCTCCTGTTCTTCCAGTGTTGACAGTGGCTTAAGCATTGAAGGTGGATTACTAAATCTTGCCCTCTTCAGCCTCCTGGGGAACCAAGAGCATCTGGGTTAAGTGGTCACATTATCATTCTCAGTGATGCTAACAAGGCAGATGAGGCCCCAGTTCTCAAAAAGCCTATACTCTGGTGAACCACAAACAAGCAAGCACAGAGGATTAGGATCGTGTTTCTGGGGTAATGTCAGAGTGCGATGATCACGAAGGTAAACTGGGGAGCTCAGGTCATTGGTTCAGGGCTTGACTATGCTTTTTTCATTGGAGAAGGCAATGGCACCCCTCTCCAGTACACTTGCCTGGAAAATCCCATGGGTAGAGGAGCCTGGTGGGCTGCAGTCCATGGGGTCAAGAAGAGTCGGACACAACTGAGCGACTTGACTTTCATGTTTCACTTTCATGCATTGGAGAAGGAAATGGCAACCCACTCCAGTGTTCCTGCCTGGAGAATCCCAGGGATGGCGGACCCTGGTGGGCTGCCGTCTATGGGGTCGCACAGAGTCGGACATGACTGAAGTGACTTAGCAGTATGCTTTTTTCATACTGAAGATGTGTTAGTCTCCAGTTTTTTGAAAGATTGAGGACTTCAGACATGATTTTCATCTGAGGGGGAAGGGAGAGGTCTGGTAGAAGGCCATTTAAATCTTGCCTCCAAAGAGAACATGAAAAGATGTTCAACATTGCTAATTATTACAGAAATACAAATCAAAACTGCAATGAGATATCACCTCACACTAGCCAGAATGGCTATCATCAAAAATTCACAAACAATTAACACTGGAGAGGGTGTGGAGAGAAGGGAATCCTCCTACACTGTTGGTGGGAATGTAAATTGGTACAACCACTATGGAGAACAGCATGGAGTTTCCTTAAAAATCTAACAATAGAACTTCCATATGAGCCTGCAATCCCACTCCTGGGCAAATATCTACAGACAAACATGTTCCGAAAGGATACATGCACCCCAGTGTTCACTGCAGCACTGTTTACGACAGCCAAGACATGGAAGCAACCTGAATGCCCGTCGTCCATCTACAGAGGAATGGATAAAGAAGATGTGGTATAGATATGTATACAAGGGAATGTTATTCAGCCATCAAAAAGAGTGAAATAAGGCCACTTACAGCAACATGGATAAGCCTAGAGACTGTCACACTGAGTGAAGTAAGACTGAGAAGGGGAAATATTGCATGACATCCCTTCTTTGAGGAAATCTAAAAAGACATGATAAAAATGATCTTACTCACAAAACAGAAAGAGACTCACAGACTTAGAGAACGAACCTATGATTACCAGGGTGGGTGGTTGGGGGAGGATGGAGAGAAAGGATAGTTAAGGCATTTAGGATGGACATGTACACAAAGGACCTACTAAAGGGCACATGAAACTCTGCTCAGTGTTACGTGGCAGCGTGGATAGGAGCGGAGTGCGGGGGAGAATGAATACAGGCATATGTATGGCTGAGTCCTTTTGGCACTGTTCACCTGAAACTATCATAACATTGTTTGTTAACAGCTACACCCGAATATAAAATAAAAAGTTAATAAATAAATAAATCCTGTCTCCAGCTTTTGCCTGGGCCAGGTCTCTCAATTGATGAAATAGCAATTGGGCTGCAAGGTGGCTACTTCTCAAAGTTCTGACACCGGGATCCCACTGCTCAACTTAACATTAACCATAATATTGATGTGATGTCATTGCACAATATGATTTTTATGTCTCTGTGGACTTTTTATTTTTTTTACTTCTCCTCTTGCTGAGAGCCATGTGCAGCTCCATGTATCACGGAGTCAGGTTTTTACTATCCTGAACGTGAAAGGTCACAATTTTGGCAAGATGTGGATAAGCAAAACCCCATGTGTGTCTATAAAACTAAATAGTAATTCCAAAGTATCTCTTAGCATGAGCCTGGGATGTTTCCCAGGTTTTAAAATATATAGTTTAAAATTCATGATCCTTTTGAGAAAAAGTGCAGGAAAGTCAAATAAATCTTCTCTTTTATATACACATACCTCAGGGAAAACAGAATTTTATGTAAATAACTGCAGGTGGTGATGTAACAGTACTACAATAGCCCCTATAAATTCTGGAGTTTTTCAACTGTGCTCTGAGCAAAGGCTCTGAGTCTCTGCAAATTCTGTTCCTTCTCCCTGGAGTACCCTTTCCCTTCCTCCCTACTTATACCTAATTCACCTGAAAATTTTCTAATTTTCTTTTAGTTACAAGGGAGACAACCCTTTCTCTGGGAAGAGGTCTTTCTGTAATCTAAGACTGGTTAGTTGCCCCTCCCCTGTGCTCTCAGCTACCTGAGTCTTTATGAAATGACTTAAATAATCTTCACCACACTATTTAAAGTTCTTTTTTGCCCTTGACTTCATAGGCACAGTAATGGTTGAAAAATAATCCTTGGTTTGTAATGCATTATCATTGCTGATTTGTACTTAACCCTGTTTTATAATCATGTTCTAATTTGTTTTATTTTTGGCCACACTGCATAGCCTATGCGGAGAAGGCAATGGCACCCCACTCCAGTACTCTTGCCTGGAAAATCCCATGGACGGAGGAGCCTGGTAGGCTGCAGTCCATGGGGTTGTGAAGAGTTGAACACCACTAAGCGACTTCACTTTCACTTTTCACTTTCATGCACTGGAGAAGGAAATGGCAACCCACTCCAGTGTTCTTGCCTGGAGAATCCCAGGGACGGGGGAGCCTGGTGGGCTGCCATCTGTGGGGTCGCACAGAGTGGACGTGACTGAAGTGACTTAGCAGCAGCAGCAGCAGCATAGCATATGAGATCTTAGCTCTTGGACCAAGGATCTAACTCATGCCCCTTGTAGTGGAAGCCCAGAGTCCCAATACTGGACCACCAGGGAAGTCCAATATGTGTTTTGTTTTATTTCTTTACTTATTTGTAACCATACCACCTAGTATAAATATAATGGAAGTTACATATGTAGCTTTAAATTTTCTAGTAGCTCTATTTTTAAAAGTATAAAGTAACAACTGAAATTAATTTTAATAATAAATTTAACCTAATACAGCCAAAAGATTATTACTCCAACAAATAATCAACACAAACATTACTAATGAGATATTTAAATTTGTGTTTTTTTCCCATATGAAGCCTTCAAAACTTGGTATTTTACATTTAGAGCATATATTAACTGTTTCTAGTCATATTTCAGATGATCAGTAGTTACACATGGCCAGTGGCTACCATATTAGACAGCACAGATTTATAATATAGCCAAATTCCACACACACATGACCAAAAACAAGAACTAAAATACTGCCAATAACTTATATCTACCTCGGAGAAGGCAATGGCACCCCGCTCCAGTACTCTCGCCAGGAAAATCCCATGGACGGAGGAGCCTGGTAGGCTGCAGTCCATGGGGTCACTAGGAGTTGGACACAACTGAGCGACTTCCCTTTCACTTTACACTTTCATGCATTGGAGAAGGAAATGGCAACCCACTCCAGTGTTCTTGCCTGGAGAATCCCAGGGACAGAGGAGCCTGGTGGGTATAGATGCTTCCTGCATCTTGATTTTTGTCAACTGCTCTGTTGACCCAACTAGAGGTTAAGTTCATGGAGGACAGAATATGTATTAATATATTATATAGATGTTTATGTTTCATGGTCTTCTCAAAGTGTGATCTCTAGACACAGAATTCCCGAGACACTTTCAGTTCAAAGTGTTTTTATAATAATATTAAGATGTCATTTGCCTTTTTCATAGGCTGACATTTGCACAAATCATGAAAGCAACGGTGTGTAAAACTGCTGGCACCTTAGCATAAATCAACGTAGTAGCCTGATATAGTATAGTATTACTATACCATACTGGTAGTCCTTGTAATCATCAATGTCACGCACTGTTGGTTTTTTTAAAAAAAGAAAAGTTTCACTTTAAAAGTCCTTAAGCATTAAAATGTATTTAATTTCATTAAATCCTGACCCTTTAACGATCATCTTTTTAATATTTTGTGTGAGTGATGATATGCATAAAGCACTTCTGCTGCACATCAACGTTCAAGTGCTGTCCCAAAAAAGCATTTGTGCAATTGTTTGAGCTGTGATCTGAGCTAGTGGCTTTTTTTCCTGTAACACCATTTTGATCTGAAACAACTGACAAATCATGATCATTCAGAATTGAGACTTCAGTGGACATTTTGTCAAAATAAACAAAGTAAACCTATCACTTCAGAGAAAACAACTTGCAATATTTATTGCCAATAATTTAAATTTGAGTTTTCAAATGAAGACTCAAATTTTGGAAAATTTGTATCTACCACTGTGAACTTCACAGCTTCTCAATATCTAAACACTTTTCAGAAGAAGTTAGGGGGGATATCGACAAATGTGAAAATTTTTTTGGTTGTTATATAAAGAAGTGGCAACATTAGGAAGACAGGTATAGCTCAGGGTGCCAATATTTTCCAAATGACCAGCGTATAATGTTAACAAAATCATGCATGGGTAACAGATCCAATCAAAGTACACGATAAACCAGAATTTTAACCTAACAGAGAACAAAATGTTCATTGATGTGGTTTCAGGTTTTATACTGCAAATACCTTTAAGAAATTATACTCATTGAGTTTTAGTACAGTATCAAAGATTATCCAAAATCAACTGAAAAGGTTACTAAGATACTTCTTCCTTTCCCAACTGTGTACATATGTTTTTCTTTTCCTTCATATACTTTAAGCAAAAAACATACTGCAAAAAATTGAATCCATATTGCAAGGAGATATGAAAATTCAGCTGCTCTCTATTAGGCCAGACATTAAAAAGGTTTGCAAAAATGTATAAGAGTGACACTCTATTCATTTTTATGCTTGGGAAAATATAGTTCTTCTCATAAAATATATATTATTCATGTTTCCATGTACCAGGTGCATTATTATTTTAAAATAATAAGTCAATATTTTGAAATTTCTGTTTTAATTTCTACTACAGTAAGTATTGATAGACATAATGAAAATAAACAAAAGCTCTTTGAGACTCTCAATAAATTTTAAGACTGTGAACTATTTCTGAGATGAGACCAGAAGTTTAAGAACCACTAGCCTAGCACATGTCTTATATTATACTATACTATATTTTGCTTACATATTATATTTTACTCAGATATTATATAGTATATGTGTTAATATATATTTTATAGTTTTCATATTATGTTTACTGTTATCTTAACAAGTTATCGAAGTTACCACCCCCAGTGATGGGACAAACCAACATCATGTGCTTTCCATGTAATGTACGGAGAAAGACACAACATCATTTTACGGTATTCTTAACACAAATGCACATCCTGAATCTAATCATAAAGTAACATCAGACAAACCCAAACACTGACATTCTACCAAATATTTTACTTGTATTTTTAAAAAATATGTCAATATAAAAACATAAAGCTAACAACAACAAAGCAAAACCAAGAAATGGTTTCAGTTAAAACTAGCCTAAATAGATATGACAACAGAAATGCCATCTAAATCTGGGGGTAATATTAACAGCAATTGGAAAAACCTGAACAAGTCTGAGATAAGAAAATAATAGTCAATGTTAATTTCTTGATCTAGCTCATCGCACAGCAATTATGTCAGAGAATGTTCTTGTTTTTAGGAAATACACAGTTAAAGGGGGAAAGGTATAATTTCTCTTATTGACTCAGATGGTTCAGAAAACAATATGAGAGGGTGGAGAAGAGAAAAGAGCAAACGTGGTAAAATATTAATATTTGGAATTTGGGAAAAGGAAGTTCAGAAATTCCTTGCCTATTTTTGTCATCTGGTGGCTCAGATGGTAATCTGCCTGCAATGTGGAAGACCCTGATTCGATCCCTGGGTCAGGAAGATCCCCTGGAGAAGAAACTGGCAACCCACTCTGGTATTCTTGCCTATAGAGTCCCATGGACAGAGGAGCCTGGCGGGCTATATATAGCCCATGGGGCCGTAAAGAGTCGAACACGACTGAGCAACTAACACACACATGGTTGTTGTTCAGTCACTCAGTCGTGTCTGACTCTGCAACCCTACGGACTACAGCACGCCAGGCTTCCCTGTCCTTCGCCATCTCCAGCAGCTTGCTCAAACTCAAGTCCATTGAGTGGGTGATGCCATCCAACCATCCTCTCTCAGTCGTCCCTTTCTCCTCCTGCCTTCAGTCTTTCCCAGCATCAGGGTCTTTTCCAATGAGTCAGTTCTTCACATCAGGTGGCCAAGGTATTAGAGCTTCAGCATCCTTCCAATGAATATTCAGGACTGATTTCCTTCGTGTTGACTGGTTTGACCTCCTTGCTGTCCAAGGGACTCTCAAGAGTCTTCTCCAACACCGCAGTTCCAAATCATCAATTCTTTAGTGCTCAGCCTTCTTTATGCTCCAACTTTAGTTCAACTTTTCTGTTAGTCCAAAATTATGTCAAAACAAGGAGTTAAACGGAAAAGGTTTACTTGACAAATACACGAGTGGATCATTTTCTAGATACTCTACTTTCTTTAGTTTCTGGATTTAGATGTAAGAAGGATTATATGGAGGAAAAATTAAAAGTCTCTTACAGATACAGAGAACAGACTTGCGGTTGCCACAGGGGGTGGGAATTAGGGGAGGGAGGGATTGGGAGTTTGGGATTAGCAGATGCAAACTAGTATATATAGGATGGATAAACAACAAGGTCATACTGTATAGCACAGTATTCAATATCCTGTGATAAACTGTAATGGAAATAATATGAAAATGAATATATATATAACTGAGTCATTTTGCTATTCAGCAGAAATTAAAACATTGCAAATCGAATATATTCCATAAAAACGTTTTAAAAAACAACAAAAGTCAAAAAGTCTCTTAATGATTATTATATCGTTAATTTGCTTTAACAATGTGTGCTAAAACTACCTCTCAAATTTACCTCCTTTTGTCATTTTTTCTTAAAAGGGCCTTTGGATCCCAGAAATTGAGGTTTTCATTACATGAACTGCAAGTCATTTTGCTCCTACTTTGACGTGGAGGGAAAGAGGATCGTTTGCCAGCCTTTAACACAAAATGAAGAGGAAAGAGTAATTAGAAAATTACTCTTGGAATAAACTAGAAAGGCGCTTGGGTCCCATTTTAGCTTCGGCCACCAGGAGTTAGTACAGCTGAGAGCGAAGTTGATCATCAGCGGCTCTCAGTTTCAGGAGGCTCTGGACAGCAGGGCCAGGGGGCGGGACGAGGGAATCTGTGAATCTTCGTTCCGCTCCTCTGGTCTGAAAGTGCATCTCCTGTGGCTTGACTGCTGGGAGGGTGAAAAAGGAGTCTAGGCCGTCTAGGATTGGCTGAAACGTGTGTGGTTAAGAGTCTAGCCCAACGGATAATTAGAAGCGGATTCTGGGAATGAGCAGAGGATTTTTTTCTTTTTAAAACAACACACCCTCCGTCTTTTCTTAATTCAATTCTGCACAGGTTGCCTCGCCCGACTCCCTCTAGTGGCCCCGAGGAGGATAGTCACGGCAGGAGCAGCCTTTGTGTTTCTGACCGTGGCTTCCCTGTTCAGACAAGAGTCATGAGAAGTGGTTTCTTGTTTTAAGAGGAAGAGCCTTATAAATTAGTTAATTCAACCTTAGTTAAGGATGTTAAAATCTAGAGAGGTTAAAGAAATGTCCTGAGGGCACAGCAAATTAAAGGGGCAACCCAGGACAGGAACAGCAGTCAACTGACGGCAGTCCCTAGCCTTTCCCAGGATAACCTGAAGAGGAGCCCCACTGGCTTCCCACATGCACGGAGAATCTCCAAAGCCATACTTAGAAGAAAATACAAAGCCCTTATCTCCTTATCGGAGTCCTGCAGACCTTGCCCAACTTCTTTTCTGCCCTTCTCCCAGGTTCCATGGGCTCCCACCAGTTGCTTTAGTGTCGAGCCCGCAGAACTCTGACATTAGATTGTGCATCCATGTATCTGTTCATAATCTGTGTTCCAAGGTAGAGTAACCTCTACAAAGGCTGCTTTTTCTTTCTTGCTGTTTCCCCAACACCAATCACAGGATAGGTGTATTAGATTCCCATGACTGACCTAACAAATCACCACAGCCTTGGTAGCCTAAGGCAAGCCTATGTGCTTACCTTTCTGGAGGCCAGAAGTCTAAAATCAATTTCCCTGAGCCAAAGTCAAGGTTTTGGCAAAGGCCACACTCCCTTCCAGGGGCTGTATGGGAGAATCAGTTCTTTTTCTTGCAGTCTCTGGTGGCTGGTGGCAGTTCTTAGCTTGCGACTCTATCATCCAATCTTCAAGGCCATCTTTAACTCTCTCTTTGTCCTTCTCATAAGGATACTTGTGATGACATTCAGGACCCACCCAGTCCCTTTGCAAGGCAGGAAATTGCGGTTCCTGAAGACTTAAGTGATCGTCCTAGTCAGACAAGTAGGAGGTCGCAGACATAGGTTTGAACCCAGGCAGTCTGACTCCAGGGCCCCTCCACTACCCTGTCGGGGAGTCTGATGACACTTGTGCTTTTATAGTTCCTACTTTACAGTTAAGCCCAGTTAACTACCCTACGTCCCATTCTAGACTGCAGGGATACAAGGAGATCTAGGGTCGATCCTTATTCTCCAGGATATATCCATTTATGTGGAAAGAAAAGGCATTAAGTCAGAGAGTGGTTACCCTTGCGTGGCAAACTGACTAAAGGAGCATGAAAGGGCTTCTGGGAGCCTGTAATGTCATTTCTTGCCCTGGTGCTGGCTACAATAGTGTGTGAAACAGTTTGGAAAAGTTCATTACTGTACACTTGTAATTTATGCACTTTTGTCAGTGGGTACTATATTTTGAAAAAGACCAAAGAGAGCATAAAGTCAGGGCTCTAGGAAATGTCAAGAGAGGCCATAAGGCAGTCTCTCCCACAGCGCTGAATGTCTAGGCCATTTCTTAGCCTTCTCACTAACTACCTGACTAATAAAGGGCTGTGAGGTAGGAGGTAAAGAAGTGAGGATTTTCCAGGGTCTTTCCTATCAAAATTCCCAAAGAATTCAGTTCGGCTGTAAAGCAGAAATGAACAGACATTTTAAAGTAACATTTAAAATGTTGCCAATAAGGATTAACTCCTCTCCCCAGAGAAATCTGTTAATATTATGACATAAACTTTGAAAATCCTAGGCTAAACAAATTTTGATCCCTTTTTGACTGCAGGACTTACCAGAGCCTTTAATATATTAACATGAAATGTAAGACTATCCCTGGGTCAGGAAGATACCCTGGAGTAGGAAATGGCAACCCACTCCAGTATTCTTGCCTGGAAAATTCCATGGACACAAGAGCCTGGCGGGCTACAGTCCATGGGGTCATAAAGAGTAGGATATGACCGAGTGACTGAGTACACGTGCACACACAATGTTCAGCCGCTCAGTCGTGTCCATCTCTTTGCGACCCCATGGACTGCAGCACGCCAGGCCTCCCCGTCCATCAACAACTCCTGGAGCTTGCTCAAGCTCATGTCCATCAAGTCAGTGATGCCATCCAGCCATCTCATCCTCTGTCATGCCCTTCTCCTCCCTCCTTCAATCTTTCCCAGCATCAGGGTATTTTCCAATGAGTCAGTTCTTCACATCAGGTGGCCAAAATATTGGAGTTTCAGCTTCAGCATCAGTCCTTCCAATGAATATTCAGGACTGATTTCCTTTAGGATGGACTGGTTGGATCTCCTTGCAGTCCAAGGGACTCCCCAATGCCACAGTTCAAAAGTATTAATTCTTTGGCACTCAGCTTTCTTTATAGTCCAACTCTCACATCCATACACAACTACTGGAAAAACCATAGCTTTGACTAGACATACCTTTGTTGGCAAAGTAATGTCTCTGCTTTTTAATATGCTGTCTAGGTTGGTCATAGCTTTTCTTCCAAGGAGCAAGCGTCTTTTGGCTGCAGTCACCATCTGCACTGATTTTGGAGCCCAAGGAAATAAAGTCTGTCACTGTTTCCATTGTTTTCCCATCTATTTTCCATGAAGTGATGGGACCAGATGCCATGATCTTAGTTTTTTGAAGACTGAGTTTTAAGCCAACTTTTTCACTCTCCTCTTTCACTTTCATCAAGAGGATCTTTAGTCCCTCTCTTGTGCACATGCAAGAGGGAGATATATTTTGCTTTTTTTCACAGACTTATTTTACTATGGAATACTTTATTTGTATTCTTAAGACTTTCATGATTAATGTTCTAAGGGACAAATTTTGGGAAGTGCTATTGTAGAATCCTAATTCATAGATCCATTTCACCCAAAGATTGTGCAGACTGATGTTTCAAAGTATTCCCTGAGGCCTGTCTAGATTACTCTCACTGTCCCTCCACAAGCCATAAGTGTTGCTTCAAGTGACCAAATAAAATATCCGATAACCTAAATGTCTGGATGGGGGGCAGAAGACAGCTGGAGAACAGAGAAGGATTGGAGAGCAAAGAGAAAGAATTACAATGACTTGAGCTCCAGATTATCCTGAAGAGTCATAAGAGTATTTTGGTTGAACAAAATGATCATTTACTATGAAGATGCATTGTGTTTTCTCATTAAAAAAAAAGGAAAAAAGGGTGGACTCTGGACTCAAGGACAAGATGGAACTGGAATCCTGGATGCCACCAAGGCTTCCTCTCTGTCAGTGGTCCTCAGGATCCCCTTCATCATTCTCTCTCTCTGTAGACTTCTGATTTTGCTTCTTGGCTGGCAAGATGAAAAATATGGTGACCAACATTTCCAGAGTTTGTCTGTCATTGTCCAGTCATTAGGAAAAAGGGTCAACTGACTTAATCCCAAATTCTTAAGAAAGAGATATTGGTCAGGTTGCTAGCTACTGGTGAGAACACTGGGTGGGTCACAGAACATGCCAGTCATACAGTGATTGTGGGGTATAAGGGTACAGTATGGTTGCCCATATACAGGTGTGGAGCTGGGCAGACCACCTAAAAGATGGCTGTTCGAATACAAGATGTGTTCTGGGTACAGCTGGTTTTTAAAAGCACTTTCTCGCTTTCTATAAATAAATAAACAGGATTTTTTTTTTGTTTGTTTATGATTTTCAGTTCTTCAGAATCATGATCCAAAGCAGTGGCTCTCCTCTGCTGACCTGTAAATGTGTCCTATGGAGGGGATGCTACAGTCTGTGCTAGCCATTTCTGAAAACCATTTCAGCCAAGAAACATGAGAGACTGCATTTTTTAAAAAATGATTTGTTTCTTTCCTCTAAAATCTGAGTCCATGGAGGGAAATTTGGTTAATTAACAATATTTGTTTTGAGAAACTGGTTATTTAAAGCTTCACTGGGCGGAATTTCAGTTGTTTTAGACTATTACATCCTCCATATTTAATGCCATCGTTTCGAAAATGGATTGACTTCAGAAGTACTTTTCTCTTGCTTTGGAGATTTTGCACATTGGCCCAAATGGGTTTTTATTTTCCATTTTAATTTATACAGTATAAATACAATGCTGGACTTCTTCGGAGTTAACAGTTTCACTGTGCAGATGTTTCTTGAAAGCCTTTTCAATTCATGCACTGGTTTAAAAAAAAATTTTTTTTATTAGCCTGGCAGGCAGCCAGAAAAAAGAAAATTCCATTTTGCATAAACTGTAAGATTTTCTTCCTTGTTCTTTCCCTACCCCCAGCCAGCTACAGGATTATTAGGATTAAAGATGCCATAGTGACATCTTGTGGTCAACTGCCAGAGACACAGCCAAAAGCGGTGGGATGACAAAAGTGATCTAGTTCATTCTCCCACAAGTATTTCTTGATTTATGTTATTTGCTTTTTATTTACCAGTTGGCTGAAATCACTCTAGAGTTCCAGGTTGTTTTGCTCTACAGGAACTACTCAAATTTACCCCATAGAAAGGATAAACATGCTGTGTTCTGGAAAGGAAAAGAAGGACATAACTTTTGTTTTGCCTTTTTGTTGGACTCTCTCCTGCAAACAGTATTGCACAAGCTACTCAGTAATAACTCTGAAAAATACTGAAATCTTTTCACTAAAAACAGACAAGGAACAGTGATTCTAAATGAGCTCTCATTCTTTATAATTCTAAGCTTTTAGCAACTAACAGATTGTTTATTTAGCTTGTTTAGTATTTAGATGAAATGTATAAATAATAACCCTGCAAACTTTATTTCTTCACCCAAACTAGTGTCAGTTCAGTTCAGTTCAGTTCAGTTGCTCAGTCGTGTCCGACTCTTTGCGACCCCATGAATCGCAGCACGCCAGGCCTCCCGTTCCATCACCAACTCCCGGAGTTCACTCAGACTCACGTCCATCGAGTCCGTGATGCCATCCAGCCATCTCATCCTCTATCATCCCCTTTTCCTCCTGCTCCCAATCCCTCCCAGCATAACAGTCTTTTCCAATGAGTCAACTCTTCACATGAGGTGGCCAAAATACTGGAGTTTCAGCTTTAGCATCATTCCTTCCAAAGAAATCGCAGGGCTGATCTCCTTCAGAATGGACCGGTTGGATCTCCTTGCAGTCCAAGGGACTCTCAAGAGTCTTCTCCAACACCACAGTTCAAAAGCATCAATTCTTCGGCGCTCAGCTTTCTTCACAGTCCAACTCTCACATCCATACATGACCACTGGAAAAACCATAGCCTGGACTAGACGGATCTTTGTTGTCAAAGTAATGTCTCTGCTTTTGAATATGCTATCTAGGTTGGTCATAACTTTCCTTCCAAGGAGTAAGCGGCTTTTAATTTCATGGCTGCAATCACCATCTGCAGTGATTTTGGAGCCCAAAAAAATGAAGCCTGACACTGTTTCCTCTGTTTCCCCATCTATTTGCCATGAAGTGATGGAACTAGATGCTATGATCTTCGTTTTCTGAATGTTGAGCTTTAAGCCAACTTTTTCACTCTCCTCTTTCACTTTCATCAAGAGGCTTTTTAGTTCCTCTTCACTTTCTGCCATAAGGGTGGTGTCATCTGCATACCTGAGGTTATTGATATTTCTCCCAGCAATCTTGATTCCAGCTTGTGATTCTTCCAGCCCAGTGTTTCTCATGATGTATTCTGCATAGAAGTTAAATAAGCAGGGTGACAATATACAGCCTTGACATACTCCTTTTCCTATTTGGAACCAGTCTGTTGTTCCATGTCCAGTTCTAACTGTTGCTTCTTAACCGGCATATAGGTTTCTCAAGAGGCAGTTCAGGTGGTCTGGTACTCCCATCTCTTTCAAAAGTTTCCACAGTTTATTGTGATCCACACAGTCAAAGGCTTTGGCATAGTCAATAAAGCAGAAGTAGATGTTTTTCTGGAACTCTCTTGCTTTTTTGATGATCCAGCGGATACTGGCAATTTGTTCTCTGGTTCCTCTGCCTTTTCTAAAACCACCTTGAACATATGGAAGTTCACGGTTCACTTATTGCTGAAGCCTGGCTTGGAGAATTTTGAGCATTACTTTACTAGCGTGTGAGATGAGTGCAATTGTGCGGTAGTTTGAGCATTCTTTGGCATTGCCTTTCTTTGGGATTGGAATGAAAACTGACCTTTTCCAGTCCTGTGACCTGACTAGTGTCAATGGAGATTAAAAACCTGCTTGCATAATTCTTGATTTTTAAAAAATAAATATAGTAAATAATATATAACAAAAAAATATTATTGGAAGCTTTGTAAAATATACAAAAAAGATGTGGTATAGTGTTAAAAAAGCACAACACCAAATTATATATCAGCTGTGATCCTATATGCACACCAGTGTGACAATCTATACAGTGTAGAAGTCTACACAAGTATGGATGCAAATGTCAATATCAAGGCCTACATGGAGAAGGGTGTAGACACAGAAATAAGCCCAGAAAAAAACACTGATACTAATAAGCATTTTCTGTTTCATTATACTATTGTTGTTGCTGTTCAGTCACTAAGTTGTGTCCAAATATTTGAGGCTGTATGGACTGCAGCAAGACAGGCTTCTCTGTCCTCCACTGTCTCCTGGAGTTTGTTCAAATTCATGTCCATTGAGTTCACATACTGCTGAAGCCTAGCTTGTAGGATTTTGAGCATTATCTTGCTGTGAAATGAGTGCAATTGTATAATAGTTTGAACGTTCTTTGACATTGCCCTTCTTTGGGATTGGAACAAAAACTGACCTTTTCCAGTTCTATGTGAAAAAAAATAATAATTACCAAATTTCTTCCAAAGCAGAAATTAAAGCATATTATAAAACTATAGTGATAGGCTTCGCAGAGAGTCGCCAGTTTGTTGCTTCAACAGTGCTTGAACCGAACCGGCTGCTCATCCCCCGCGCCTGCTGGCCACTCAGAGCCAGCCCTCCTCACCACCTGACAGGGCCCTCCGACCGCCCAAGGTCCCTGCCGCCACGCCACCGCCGGTCACCGCTGCCTCTTGTCAGCCACCCGCCGTGACGACCGCACCCCCCTTGCAGGTGCGCTAGAACTACCGCCAGTACTTGGAGGCCTCCATCAACGGCCAGATCAACCTGGAGCTCTACACCTCCTACGCCTACCTGCCCATGTCATACTATTTTGACCACAATGATGTGGCTTTGAAGAACTTTGCCAAATACTTTCTTCACCAATCTCATGAGGAGAGGGAACATACTGAGAAACCGATGAAGCTGCAGAACCAAGGAGGTGGCCGAATCTTCCTTCAGGATATCAAGAAGCCAGACCACGATGACAGGGAGAATGGGCTGAATGCAAGGGAATGTGCGCTGTGCTTGGAAAGAAGTGTGGATCAGTCACTACTGGAACTGAGCACGCTGGCCACTGAAAAAAATGACCCCCATCTGTGTCACTTCACTGAGACTCAGTACCTAAATGAGCAGGTAGAAGCCATCAAAGAACTGGGTAACCACATAATCGCATTGTGCAAGCTGTGGGCCCCTGGATCTGGCCAAGCAGAGTACCGCTTTGACAAGCACACCCTCGGACACGGTGAGAACTAAGCCTCAGGCTGCCTTCCCACAGCCACAGGGGTGACTTTCCTGGGCACCAAGGCGGTACATGCATATTTAGGTTACCTTCACCTTTCTATAAGTTATACTGAAACAACTACTTAACTTCTTTCTTTAGCACCATTCCTTCAAACAAAGTAATTTGGTACCCCCCCCAAAAAAATAAATAAACAATAAAACTATCGTGATTAAAAACATATAGCGCTGACACATGAATAGATTGAGAGACCAATGAAAAAGAATAGAAAGTCTAGAAGAGACCTAAGAACACATGGGAATTTAGTATGTGATAAATTTAATGTATCTTAAAGAGCAATATCGCAAATCCATAGAGAAAAGATAGGTTACTCAGTTAAAGACTTTAGGATAGCTGCATGGCCATCTAAAAAGAAAGTTGGATCCCATACCTCACACCTTACACCCAGAAAAATTCAAAGAGGTATGAAAATTTGAATATAAAAAAGAATAGTGTATTACAAGTGATGTAAGAAACCATGAGAGAACTATTTAATAATCTCGGAGTGCAGATACCTTCACATCTATGACACACACGAAACAGAAGCCACAACATTGTGCAGAAAAAAAATCAAAGACAAGCGACAAAACTGGAAGGAAGAAATATCTGTAATAGATGTCATGCTGATTTCTCTAAATATATAATGGATTTCTAAAAATCAATAAGGAGCAAACCAATGGCCCAATTAAAACATAGGCAGTGATTCGCAGCAACATGGATGGACCTAGAGACTATCATACTAAGTGAAATAAGTCAGAAAGAGAAAGACAAATATCTTATGATATCACTTATATGTGGAATTTTTTTAAGTGATACAAATGAACTGATTTACAAAACAAAAACGTACTCACAGACATAGAAAACCAACTTATGGTCACCAACGTGGAAAGGTGGTGAGGGATAAATTAGGAGTTTGTGATTAACAGATACACAATACTATATATAAAATAGAGACACAATAAGGACCTACTATATAGCAGAGAGAACTATATTCAATATCTGGTAATAACTTATAATGGAAAAGAATCTGAAAAGGAATGTGTATATATATACATATGTATAACTGAATCACTTTGCTGTACACCAGAAACTAACACAACATTGTAAATCAACTGTACTTTAATAAAATTAATTTAAAAAATAGACAAATGTTATGAACCAACTCTTCTCAGCAAAGAAAACTCAAGTAAGTCTTAAAACATGTGAAATGGAATTCAACATCACTCACAATTGGAGAAATGTACTTTACAGCTATCAGAAAATGCCATTTTGCATCTAGCCCATTGGCAGAAATCAAACTTTGATAGGAGACTGTATTGGTGGGGGTGTGGGGATAAAGGCCTTCTCCAACATCACTGGTGCAAGTGGAAATTAGAACAATCCTTGTGAAGAACAATCTGTGAATGAACATATCCTTTGACATAGCTATTCCGCTCCCAGGAATTTATAGAACAGAAGATGCTCCCATATGCAAAATGACTTATGTACATGGTCATTCACTGCAGCAATGTTTAAACAAAAAGTTTAAACAGCAGTGTTTCAGCAAAATGCTGAAAACATCAGCAGAATATTGGTTAAGGAAATCATAATACATCCACATAAAAGAATACTGTGCAGCTCTAAAACAAGACAAGGGTGACATTCTTTATGGATGGATGCAGATCACCTCTAAGATATATTGTTAAGGTGAAATTCAGGGCTTAAAAATGTATAGATTGTGCCATCGTTTATCTTACAAATCAAAAAAGAAATACACTGAATATACATATCTGCTGATGTTTACAAAATCTGTCACTTGAAGAAATCCTAACAATGTTTAGCTAAAAATCCAGAATGAATGACCTCTGAATGTCCAGACTCACTCAACATGCTGTGACCTTGGTTATGCTCAGGGCTATATACTCTTCACTGGAAGGTCAGGAAAGACTAACAGCAGAGATGTGACGAGAACCCTCAGGGAGGCCTGAGAGCTCCCTAAAGGTGTCCTCCCCAAAATGGGATTGTTTTCAAACCATGTGAATTTTTATGTTTTTCTTAATCAATTGATATAAATCTGACATTCTCATCAACAACATATTTACATTTATTTTAAGATAACAATGATTTCTTTTCCTGCAAGGAAGATGCGCTGTATCGGTCTGAGGTCTCAGACACCCACAGATACATAGTGGCCTTCACTCACCTTTGGCAGCACCAGAGATTTACCTAGGATCATACTCACATCTTTAACTATCCAACTTATTATGCTTGATCTTTCCTCCAGAATTCCAAATAACAACACAAATAACAGATTTGTTGCACACTTGGCATTCTATTTAAATGCTCACAGTAATCCTAGAATATGAAGATGATTAATACCCTCATTTTAAAAATGAGGGTTAAATGGCTTGTCTAGCATGACACAAGCTAAAAAGTAGAAAGGCTAACATTGCGCCACAAATGAATCAGACACCAGCATTATTTCTCTTTCTCTATATCAAGCAATTTCCAATTTTCTCTGCACTCTTCTTCAACACCCTCTTTATTTGGTTATCTTTCTAGTGTGCCTCCTCGATTTATTAAACATTATAATTTCCCCTGGTTTCAGAGTCTACAAATTCTAGTGATCTCAATCCTAGCTGCACATTGGACTCTCTTGAAGGGATTTTAAAATACACCCATGACCAGAGAATTCCTGGTGGTCTAGTGGTTAGGATTCAGCACTTTCACTGCTGTGGCCAGGGTTCAGTTCCTGGCTGGGGAACTAAGATCCTGCAAGCCACCCAGCAGGATATATACATATCTCCATACCCATGACCAGAACTCACCCCTAGACAGTTTGTTCTCATTAGTCTGGGATGAGATCTAGGAAACAGTGTTTTCAACCACTTATCTCCACTCCTAGCGTCTAGTAGACATTCACTAAATATTTGTTACCTGAATGAATGAATGGATGATGAAAGAATAAATGATGAATGAACGAACGCTTGAGAGTCCCTTGGACTGAAAGGAGATCAAACAAGTCAGTCCTAAATGAATTGAATATTCATTGGAAAGACTGCTGCTGAAGCTGAAGCTCTAATACTTTGGCCACCTGATGCAAAGAGCTGACTCATTGGAAAAGACCCTGATGCTGGGAAAGACTGAATGCAAAAGAAGCAGGTGGCAGAGGAGGAGATGGTTAGATAGCATCACCAACTTAATGGACATGAATTTGAGCAAACTCCAGGAGACAGTGGAGGACAGAGAAGCCTGGCATGCGGCAGTCCATGGGGTCGCAAAGAAGTGGACACAACTTAGCGACTGAACAACAAGATGCCAAAATTGTTTTGGACCATAAAGCAAGAGCAGTTTTGAAAGCCCTAGGCTAGGTGATAAATACAGAATTGTTTTCCCATCTCCTTCTGGGATGCTGGGATAGAAGGAAGCTGCATCCCTGTAACCCACTCCCTTTCCACACAAAGGAAAACTATAAATAGCAGCTCTGAATCACATGAGGGTTATGTAATACAAAGTTCACAGAGCAGGCTGCCTTTATCACTCAGGCTTAAGTTGCACTGAAATGGAAACTCAGCTGATGCCCTATGTATTAGTTTCTCCAAATGAAGAAAGTCTGCAACATTTGTCCAGATCATCTATTTCCATCGCCCAGGTTTGAGGCTAGTTGCCAGGACCCTTCTTGCCAAAGAATTCCTCCTGTCTTTCCAGATAACAAGTAGGCAATTTCAGCAGAATTATTTTTATTTGCAAAGATAAGACCAGGAATTTCCCCTGGTCAAATGCAAAGGCCATGAACATTAGCTCTTCAGAGGGGGTAGATATAATACACTTCTGATTATGGTTCCAGAGAGGTCACCCCTGCTTGTTTCTGTAGAGATATACTGATCATCTGAAATCCTTTGGTGAAACTCAAATCCACTGTGTACCATTTAGAAGGGGTTTGGCATTCTCTAACAATAGGGTTACCAGCCTGCCTAGGGAACGGATTCTACTACCTCTGAACACACAATTGACTCTCACTGGCTGATAAGGGGGACTTTGGAATAAATGTTTCCATGAGTCAAAGGGCAAGTATTCAGTGGCAGAGATGGGTATCCACATTCTCCTTTTCTTTTTAAATGCCCAACTAGCCCTTATTTCCCAGCCTGGCTTGCAGTTAGCCATGGCCATGTGACAGTGTCCTCGCTGATGCAATGTGAGAACTGAGGTGTACTATGTTCAGACCTCTCCAGGCACTTTGCTCTGATTTTATCTACCTTCTGGACAGTTGGTATGGAGATGCCATACCAACTAGGAAACTCTGGAAGCCATGGGTTGAAGATGCTAGAGCATCACCAGTCTTGGAATTGAGAAGCTCAGAATTCTTGTGTGAAATTAGGTGAGGATGTTTGCAAGGGTCACCTGGCTTACCTTTACAAGGATGGGCAATTTTTCCAAATTTCATCTCAAAACACAGACACTCTGTTACAAGCCAAGGCCTGAACTGGAGGAAAGGGATACTTCAAGTAAAATTCACATTATACTCTGGATGGGTCTCTGGAACAGTTGATCAAAATTGAAATCTTTATCAAACTGTAAGTCAAGAAGATAAAAAAGAATCTTTTAAGACCTTTCTGTAATTCAAATCATAATCCACATTCCCGACCTAAGTACTTTTAAAAATCAATTTATATTTTTCAGAAGCTGTAATGACTTCCATGATATCACTGAAGTGAGAGCAAAGGCAGAATGGGGAAAGAAGAAAATATTAATTGAACACTTAAATGAAAATGAAAAATAATCCTCAGCCTAGAAATCGACTGTGGTACAGCCGAAAGGATTCCTGGGCAGAAAGCAGGCAGTGTTCAATGCACAGACAGTGAGTAAATAAGCAGAACTTGTTGGTGAAGTTGGTAGAATGCTCTGGAATTCTATTCCAGAGACAAAATGATCACGATAGATGATGCTTGCTTGGCATCTACTGTCAAATGTAGATGTCTGGCAACAGAAGACAGGGGAAGTCTGTTCCCAGTTCATGCCCTTCCAACTCATATCAGGGGCAAGGAGTGAAGGGGTTAATAAAGCACGGTGCTTATTTGGGAAAATAAGTGAAAAGTCACTCTGGAGAAGAGCTCCAACATCAAATAAAAGAATTCTTCAAGTATGAGGGGGGAAAGTAAGCTCTTAAAACTTAAGATCTTGGCAGGAAGGAAGGGCTGATTGAACTAAGAAGAAATCTATCCTTCCTTTGTCTGCATTAGAGAGATTTGGCACAGACTGAAGGACCTTACTCAAATTTTACCACTCGCTCTAGAAACCTTGTATGAAGTCCCTCCTCAGCCATCAGGCCAAATCTGAATGCAATGACTTTAAAACGCTTCCCAAATGAGCCTTTCAGCAGTTTCTGTTGAGAAAGGAGAGCGAGAATAGCTACTATGGCTAGAGAACAAGGAAAACCAAGTTCCTGACTGCCCACTCCATAGATAAAACACTATCCAGCATATGTACAGCTATGAATTAAGAAGGTATATATGTGCACTACTGTATGTAATACTAACCCATTAATGTTTTCTCCTTGCACTCTATATGGGTTGTCTTACATATGCTGGATACCACCACCTTCGATCTTACTACTTGAAGAGACCTTATCTTCATAAAAGTGGCTGTAGTATCAAAAAAAGATGAAAACCAATTCTTGGCTTGGGCTTTAGCTACGTGATACTTCTACAGAGCTGTCCCTTAGTCGTGTCTAGGTTGAAAGTACAGACCGTGTATTATCTAATAATGCTACACTCAAGTCTTATTGCCTGAGTAACCAGAAGAATCATGTGGAAATGGAGCTCCTTAAGGGTATAACTCGTGTTTTATTTATCTTGTTCTCCACTAGGGTTAGCAGGGTGCCCTAGGACACCAAGGATATGCTGGGTCCTCAGTGATGCTTGTTGAATTCAAACATGAGTGAGTAAATGATTGAACAATCAAATGAATGCATGACAATATTTTTAAGCTACAGAAAAAGCACAATATTAAGTGTAACTCTCACTTGTCAGTGAAAAATCTCCATTGCTGGAGGAATGCACATTTTCTGCCTGGCCTACAGTCTGAAAATCCCACGACCGGAATTTAGCTAAAGTTCTTTCCAATTTCTCAACAGGAGCTCTTCTTCAAAGGCCTCTGCAGTCTAGGTAGGTACCACAGAGTCCAGAAGACCAAATAAAGCAACAAGGAGAAGTGATGGAAAGTGGCAAAATGGAGGATGATGCATAGGGCCTGATGAGGGTGACCATTTTTGCCTCCACTAGGCCAGGTGTTGTCTTCTCTGGGTGTCTAATGGTTTTGTGACTTGTCTCATCAACTACTTTGTAAACCTAAAGATGTCTGGGAACATGAGGTGTTTCTCATTTCTTCTGTCCCCACCACGGTCTGGCAGGATAAGACCTAGACTTGGAATCCAAACTTGCAAGTCTTCAATTCAATAAGCTAGACAGCCTTAGATAAGGAACTTAACTCCTGTGACCCTCAGTTTACTTATCTAGCCAATAAGAATAGTACTACCTCACTCAACAGGCTGTTCAAAGAGCAGACAAACTTTTGCCAACTGCAATACTGTACACAAAAGAGCAGACAAACTTTTGCCAACTGTAATACTGTATACAAATGTAAGGATTACTATTAATTTTATCATTAAAGTATAGAATGAACACTTGTTGAAACCCATTGAACTGAATAGAGAGGTGATGCAATTTCTATATACTTGGCAAAAAAATCAATATCTGCCTCTACTTAACTCCTTTTGAAAACAACATGTATAGCAAATATTAAAAAATATATGTAGAGAAGGCCAGCTAACACATGTATCAACACATCACATTATTGTTACTGAAAAGTTGGAAATAGTGAACACTTGTGATTTTATGGTAAATAAACAAGTATTGGGCTTCCCTGGTGGGAGTCCATCTTGCAATTCAGGGGATGCAGGTTCAAACCCAAGTCCGGGAGGATCCCATATGCCTTGAAGCAACTAAGCCAGACTGCCACAATTACTGAGCCTGCTCTCTAGAGCCCCAAGCCACAACTATTAAGCCCATGCACTGCACTACTGAAGCCTGAGGACCTAGAGGCCATGCTCTGCAACAAGAGAAGCCACCGAAACGAGAAGCCTGCACACCACAACCAGAAAGTAGCCCCCACTTGCTGCTACTAGAGAAAGCCCATGCATAGCAATGAAGACCCAGCACAGCCAAAAATAAAATATTTTTTAAAGTATTGATAAATGCTTTCCCACTTTACAGTTTAAAATATATGTTAATTGTGCATGTGCTTTATTGGGACATGCACTATATCCATTATAAAATGTATCCTAAGCACTATAATTCTTATCACTTGAATATTTCTGTGTAGTAGAATTACTGTTAAATTTCATTTTCTTCTGCTTTTCTCTATTCTTCAAATTGTCTTTAATAAACACATCACACAACATTTTTTCTGACTCTGAAATATTTAAAAAGAAAAAAATTGCCCAGTTCATTCCTGACTTACTTCTGTCTTGGATTGGTGGGTAACCACCGATGTTTGTTTGTTTGTTTGTTTTAGTTTTTTATTTTTTAAATTTTAAAATCTTTAATTCTTACATGCGTTCCCAAACATGAACCCCCCTCCCACCTCCCTCCCCACAGCATCTCTCTGGGTCATCCCCATGCACCAGCCCCAAGCATGCTGCACCCTGCGTCAGACATAGACTGGCGATTCAATTCTTACATGATAGTATACATGTTAGAATGCCATTCTCCCAAATCAACCACAGATGTTTGTAAGAACATTTTTAAACTATGGTAGGAGATTAGGAAAAATTTATCAAAATAACACAGTCATTCATAGGAAGGATATAATTAAATAAAATCTAATTTTAAAATTCTTTATCTAATGTCTCTTAGATCTGTGGTTTAAAAGAAAAATCTGTCTGTATATGCTATTTTTGTATAAAAATGGAGACGTATAAGAGCATACATTCACACCTGCTTATTTGTATAAAGAAAACATTAGCAGGGAGAGATGGAGACCAGAGTGAAAGGTAGGAATTCAGATGATGAGAACAAGAAACAGGACTTTGTGTACTTTTTGTTATATTGTTTGAATTTTGTAAATGTTATGTATCATTGTAAATCAACTATATTCCAATAAAATTAATTTTTAAAAATAAAATTAAAGTAATAAAAACATCATGTGCAAGTAATAACAAATCTAGTATGCAAATGTTACAAGTGCTCCTGACCTTTGCTCTACGGTGTCAGGCCTCACACTGGGTCTGGGCTAGAGGCCGCCCTCACCAGTGGAGAGGTGGATATGGAGGCTTATGTGGCTGGGGAAGCACTAGGCTGGTCCTGGGCTCACTCTCCTCAGCCTGCTGTGTCGTCCTCCTTAGATTTATCTGCTTCCTCCGGCAGCATGAAACCCTGGCTGCACACTGCCTATGTTCTCTGCTCTAATCCAGGAGGGTTCTTGGTTGTCAATTGGTCACATTGAACATAGCTGGCTGTTTCAGGGGCTCTCTCTGTTCAATAAACTTTATAAACCAGGCTCAGTACAGCCTGAAAACAACACATGCCCATTATAGACTTGCGTTCAGTGGAGTCTGAGATACAGTTGGCCGAGAAAAGCCCAGGAGGTGTCCCCTAGTGCAACCAGGCCCACTCCATGCTCCCAGCTAGGATCTGCATCAAATGGAGCCTCAGATGGCCTCTCTTGACTCCATCCATTTATTCTACTGGGAAATGCTGACATATGGTTCCTTGATTAGCCAACTGCAAGCTGCCTCATGCACATGTTCTGTGGAAGGGATCTGGGTTGCAGAAGTTTGTCAATACAGGTAGTCTAGTCACATAACTTGGCTCACAACTAGCCTGATCTGATTAGCAATGTTCCATGCAGCTCAGGGAAATGTTAAAACTTCATGAGAACTACCTTTAGATGAGAAACTTCAGCTCACCAGAACATACTATTGAAAAAATGACAACACAAGGAATGGAAGCAGATATTTACTGCACATTTAATCAACAAAGAATTAGTATGTATAACATAAGTAACTCCTATAAATCAATAAGAACCAACCAATCAATAATAAACAGGCAGTGTGCTCTGCAGTTCTGCAGATCTGTCTCTTCAACAGTATTTGGATGGCACAGACCCAGAGACACCCCTTGCTCCAACCTCCCACCACCCTCCAACCCTTTTAACAGTCAAAACCTTCAGAATGAGCCACTGAGGTATCCCCAGCCACTGGGACAAGTCAACACCATTTTTTGAGTTAAACTCCTTAATAATGATCAACCATGAGCTCCCAGATCCATCAGAATTATTCCTGAGGTGGAGGCTGTCATCAGCTGCCTGGTTAATATGCATCTGTGGGCTTCCTACACCTACCTCTTTCTGGGTAAGTGTGTGTGTCTGCATGAGTGTCTATTTCCACTGTGAGGATATGGCTCTGGAGGGTGTGAGCCACATTTTCTGCGAATGGGACCAGGAGAAGCAGGAAGGCTCCAAGTGTCTCTTGAAATGCAAAACCAGTGCTGCAGCTGAGCTCCTTCCAGGATATGCAGAAACCATCTCAAGAATGAGTGGGTAGGGACTTCCCTGACAGTCCAGTGATTAAGAATCTGCCTTCCAATGCAGGGGGCATGAGTTCAAGCCCTGGTTTGGGAAACTAAGATTCCACATGCTGCAGGACAACTAAGCCCAGTCTGCAACTACTGAGCCCCCTCACCACAACTAGAGAGACACCAATGTGCCACAGTGAAAATCCTGCACCCCAGAGCTAAGACCTGATGCAACCAAAAATAAATAAATATTTAGGGAGGGGAAAAAAAACAAGTGGGGTAAAACCCAGGATGCTATGGAAGCCGCCATTCTCAAGGAGAACCTGAGCCAGGCCTTTTGGATCTGCATGCGCTGGGCTCTGCCCACACAGACCCCCACCTCTGTGACTTCCAGGAGAGTCACTTCCTAGATAAGCAGGTGAAACTCATCAAGAAGATGGGCAACCCCCAAACCAACCTCCACAGGCTGGCGGGTTCCCAGGCTGGACTGAGTGAGTGTCTCTTCCAAAGGCTCAACTCCAACACAACCAGGAGCCTCTGCAGCCCGGCGGCCTTGGAGGTGCCCCTCTGGTGTCAGGGCTTCTGCCTGAAGCCCCTCTCTGCAGCCACCAGGCAGCTTTTTAACCGCCCTGGAATCCTTGCCAAACCTTGGACCAAATGGAAACAATAAAGCTTTTTGAAGAAAAATAGGCAAATAATTTTATACCTCTTGGGTAGTTAGACATGGTGTTACTAAAACACAAGTCCAGAAAAGAAAAAAAAAACACAAGTCCATGTGCCCGATGCACACTGAGGCCAAACAATACCAAAACATCAAAGTTTGGAGCAGAAAAAGGTTTATTTAGGGCCATGCAAGGAGACAGGTGGCTCCTGCCTTAAAATCCCTAAACTCCCAAAAGCTCTCAGCAAAGCCCTATTTTAGGAAAGGTGAGGGAGGGATGTGCTTAGTTGTTGCAAACTTCTTGGTGTCAGATCCTTTGTTTCAGAGGTCAATTCACAGTTCCTGTAAACCTCCACCAAAAAAAAAAAAAAATGTTATTCTCTGTTCTGAGAAGAAAGGGAAAGGTCCCAAGGCTCAACTTTCACCCTGTGAGGTCCAGGTCCTGGCTAAGAGCAAGCAGGTCTGTTGGCAGCTCCCTCAGGGCCGGGTCCCCAGCCCCCCGCCCAGCTGTCATCCCTGAGGAAGCCAGGAGCCCAGGGCCCAAGTGGCCCTCAGGCTCCTCAGGCCACCCAAATCGCAGAGGCTGGTCCAGCAGACTGCGTGCCAGGCAGACTACTGCTGCGTTTGGTCACAGAGGCAGGGATGGGGGAGAGCTTCACCGCTGCCTCAAGGCCTGGACCTGGCCAGAGGGCAGCCTTGGTGAGGGCTCTGGAGCCCTGAAGGGCACAGCCCCCAGCCTGCTCCCCTGACCCCAGCCCAACTCATCCACTGGCCAGAGGCGGGGTGAGCTGGAGGGTCCCAGGGAGAAAGCCTAGACCTGCCTCTTACCTCACCTCCACCTGAGGACCTCCATCCGCGAACAGTTGGCCGCCTGTCGCACCAATGGTCGCTCATTGACTGCTGCTTGGGGGAGGGGCCCACTGGAGCGCCAGCCAATGGCTTAGCAGAACCACCAATGGTCGGCGGTAACCCTGCCTGGTATCCGGGTTGGAGGGTAATGCAGCGCAGGAATGCATACTAAGGGTCGCGCAGAGCGGCCGCACTGGCGTCTTGTGGGTTGAAAAAACTGAGAAGTAAAACCGCAGACAGTGAGACAACCAATGACCTGCCGCTTCAGGAGCCCACTCTCACCCCAGTCTATAGGGACAGAAGAGTGAGGCTGTCAGAAGACCAGGAGTCAGTTGAAGCATCTAGGTAGAAGCTAGAACCAGGGTGGACCTGTGAGGTGGGAGCTGGAGGTGCAGAGGCAACATCATCTGAGTGACAGAGAGATGGGCACTCTGACCTCTCTCTCCCCTCTTTCCTGCCAATGCCTCCCATTGGCTAAGCCCAGAAGCGAGAGAGGGAACACAGGAATCTGGGAAATGCAACCTGAGATACAGAATGAGCAGGGGAAGGACACGGAATGGGTCTGTCCCCACCGCAGTGCCCCCAAAAAGCCCTTGCACGGGAGCAGATGGAGACACACATAACAAAACTTATAGCACCACTGTTCATAACAGCAAGATAAGAGAAACAAGTGTCTATTAATAGGAAACGTGAATAAATTACAGAAGAGTCTAACAATGGAATATTCTACTACGGTGAAAGCAAATGAACAATAGCTACATTTATCAACATGGATGAGCCTCACAAAGCCAAACAAAATAAATGTTAGAATTTTATATATTTATATAAAGCATAAAGGCATGCAGTGATGATGATGATGAAGAAGATAGATATGTTGTAAAAGTACACAGAGAATTTGAAAAAAGTATAAAGGAATACATCTTTTGGGAAAAGAAAGGGAGTTGTGAACAGAAACAGACATGCCGAGAGTTTCAAATGTGGTAAAAATGATGCTGGGTGATGGGTACACAGGACCCATCAATATACAGGACCACTGTGTATTGCTATTGATAGTTCATACAAAATTTTTTCATAGTATGCTTAACTTTACAAAGGAACCTGAAGGACTGTGAGTCAGAGTGGGCTATTCTAAATGTCAGGAAAAGACTCCATTCTTTGTCTGGAGACAGAACTTGATGCCATCTGGCAAGATTGGCCCAAGAAACCCCCTCCCAGCTTCTCCCCCTTGGACCCAATCCAGTTAGGCAAACAACACTTGCCCCACGAGTTCTAGACATGCAGGTGGATACCATCCCAGTGGCATTCTCCTGACTGTTCTGCAGATATCGTGGGTAGGAGTTATGCACCTGGTCAGTCTTCAATGTTAGTTTCTCAGGCCTCCAAGAGGCACTGGGTCTGTGTCTCTTCATGACAAGAAACACATTTCAAAGCTCTTCAAGGGTCCCTTTGAACCACTTCCCCACTAGACTTGGGTGAGTTAGATAGTAGCATTCCCAAAGCACAGCACAGTTTTCGGAAGATCACAATCCCCCAAATCTCTCTTCTCTACTCTAAGCTTTTCTACTTTTATTTTTTGGCTAAAGGATCTAAGCAGGGCCAACTTCATAGGCATGTGACCTGTCAGACAGGCCCCCACACTTGGAAAGGCCCTGCGCCTGATTTAATGTTCTGTTGCTGTTGTCTGGAATTCAACACTTTAACAGGAGGTCCCACATTTTCATTCCATTTTGTACTAGGCCCTGGAAATTGTGTAGCTTATCCTGGACCTAAGACTTGTGGGACAGGTTCTTAGAGTCATTTCCTTGTAAATCTGCATACCAGGTATGGAATTCTGAGAACTACTCTAACAACTACCTTAACGGCCAAAGTAAAAACAGGAAGAGTCCCTTCCTAATATCCCATTACATGTATTTACTTGTTTGTAACCTGTCTTCCCAACAAGGGGTTGTAAAGTCCACCAAGATAAGATTATTTAGCTGAACACTGTCCTCATGACATAGTATCTGGCTTATAATACCTCTCAATAAATACCTATTGGAAGAATAAACATTTACAGAATCATTAAAACTGTGTCTGTCCTAGACTTGTTTTCTAAGAACTGTTTATATGAAAAGCATATACCATATATTTTAGAGGATATGTTCTTAACATACATAACTCAATACTGATTTTTCCACAGAATGGGGCATGCTTGCTCAAAATCTGCGACTATAGTACATTTTGGCTTTTATGCTGCTTTCTGTTTTCTCAAGACTAACACTAACATTTCACTCTAACTAGAGACTTGCTCTAAAATGTGTCACAGGCACTGTTTGGCCTTCAAGACCATTAAAGCCCATCTAAAGCTCATTTCAAAAACCAAAGTTTCAGTTTGTTTTTCAGCCCTAACATTGTCACCCCCATTTAATGAATGCTCAGGTAAGACTGCCTCAGAGTGTAAAAATATCTAAAATTATAAAATGGCCAATGTGAGGGACCTCCCTGGTGGTCCAATGGATAAGAATCTGCCTTCCAATGCAGGGAATGCAGGTTCAATCCCCAGTCCAGGAACTAGGATCCCACATGCCTTAGGGCCGCTAAGCCCTCATGCACAACTAAGGTACTGGGCACTGCAACTAAAACCTGATACAGTCAAAAATAAATATAAAATTTTCTTTAAAAAAAAAAGGCAAAGAAAACAACTTCCCAAAGTCTCATCCATTACTAGTTAAGTACAACTGCACAATCAAAATACAACTATACAAGGAAATACTATGCAGCCATTAAAAAACTGACGAGGTATATATTAATGATATGGAATATATAATTAAGTTTTAAAAATGGTCAATGTTGAAAATAAGCAAAGTCCTCACCATAGGCACCTACCTACAGAAGCTCTAACTCAGGAAAGCCACAGCCTGGTTGACACAACACTGACAAAGGGCTGCAGGCCTGTTTTTCCTGCCAAACTGCCCAACAGCAATGCATATACCAGTGCTACCGTTCACATGGCTTGCCAACCTCAAACGAATTTTCAAAATCTGGTGGTATTTCCATTACTTCTGATTTTACATGTGAGAGCAAACACACTTATATTACCTGACATTTGCATAATTTAACTCCCACAAATGCCACCACTCCCTGTATCACTAGGTCACCTGTGTTTCTGTGTGTCTATAAACACACTGCTTTACACCAAACACAACAACTCGTGGATGGTGAAGCAAGAAAGCAATGGAGGCTCTGCAGCACCAGATGACCTGAAGTGGTTCTGGCAGCAAAATCAAACACAGGGATACTTTAATGTAATTTGCTCCACATGGCAAATGAGTGAGGAAGTGAAATATCTGACTAATACCTAATATTTAAATCCTAGACAAAACATTTCTGTGCAAATAGGGAAGTGCTTTGTTTACTCTGATCCAAGTCAAAGGTAGCTGGATAATTAGTTTTCTTTAAACAACATTCAGCTTTGCTGACATCTCATTTTCCAAAAGCAGCTGTTAGCCAAATATAGTATTGTTTATTCACTCCCTGGAAGGCTGTTTTTAAAAAGCACTTCTTCTGGTAAAAATATTGCATCACATAATTGGAGATAACAGGAAAAGTAGGAGTTGCTGTTTGTATTTAAATAAACATTTGCTCAAAAGTCCAGTTTTCTGTTTGTGAATAACTCCTTTATTTTGTGCCATTAGGCACACTGAATTATTGCTGTTTATTCCCTGCTTTTCAGCCTTGCTAGGAGATATTCCAAACATGGTAACACATGAGATATTTCCCTTAAAAAAAATATAAGAGATAAGGCAGAAGTTCTTTGCCTTTTTCCTTTATACATGAGCCAGCTATTCCATTGACAGAGACTTATGAATATATAATATTAACATCACAATGTTTATTATCTGATACATACTTTTATACAATTGTATTTGGATAAAGTTTACTTTTTGGTTATTTTTCAGACTGTGACTATTAAAAATACCTGTAGATCTGAGTTAAACTCCCTATTACCCTCTGAGGCGAAGTGAAGAATGAACATCACCATTGCTCTTCCAAAGAAAACACTCCATACATCTTACAATGTGCTTGGCTTGCATGTGCTGCATCCACTGTTGGCTATTACACTTTTAATTTCTAGGAACTGAAAATCTATGCAGCATTCTCTGATCTGACTTCTATTTTCTCTTCACTGATCACTTGGGTTCTCTCTTATATGAACATTTTATAGTTGGAGTGGTTTGCCATTTCCTCCTTCACGGGGCTTCCCAGCCCAGGGACCAAACCTGCATCCCCCATGTCTCCTACATTGTTCTGTTCAGTTCAGTTGCTCTGTCGTGTCCGGCTCTTTGCAACCCCACAAACTGCAACACGCCAAAACTCTCTGTTCATCACCAACTCCCGGAGTTTACTCAAACTCATGTCCATTGAGTCGGTGATGCCATCCAACCATCTCATTCTCTGTCATCCCCTTCTCCTCCTGCCTTCAATCTTTCCCAGCATCAGGGTCTTTTCTAATGAGTCGGCTCTTTGCGTCAGGTGGCAAAAGTATTGGAGTTTCAACTTCAGCATCAGTCCTTCCAATGAATATTCAAGACTGATTTCCTTTAGGATTGACTGGTTTGATATCCTTGCAGTCCAAATCTCAAGAGTCTTCTCCAACCCTGCAGTCCAAAAGCATCAGTTCTTTGGCACTCAGCTTTCATTATGGTCCAACTCTCACATGCATACATGACTAGCAAAGCTTTGACTAGATGGACCTTTGTGGGTCATAATGAATGCCAAAATCTGGGGTGAGAGAGGTGAGATGTTTGCCCTTAATGGTTAATGGCAACCCACTCCAGTGTTCTTGCCTGGAGAATCCCAGGGACAGCGGAGCCTCGTGGGCTGCTGTCTATGCGGTCGCACAGAGTCAGACACGACTGAAGCGATTTAGCAGCAGCAGCAGCAGCAGCAGCAAGCTGCTAGAACTTTCTGTTAGCATGGGTAAGAGCTCCCAAAATATAAATAACATCGCATTTGTCATCCAGTCCCTGAGGCTTCAGATTGATGTTGACTACTCTAAAAAGTTTTGTGCTCACCTGGGAAATCACAAGCCTTTTATGTTCTGAACCATTTTCCATTAGTGCCTGTGCATGAGAAGTAATTCAAACAAGAAGCCAAAAAGCATTTCTAAAACTATGTTCAAATTTTAGCAAGATTTAAGATAAAGCAAATGTTTGGCTTCCCATTTGGATCCTTGAAGCAGTGAACACAGTTCATGAAGAATAGATTTATATTTTCTTGCACATAAATATGTTTGTCATGATCACCAGAACCATTGAGACAAATGGCTGTGTTCAGTTGGGAAATCTACTTTTTCTGTCCTTTATAATAAGTATATATTGTGGTATAATTATTCTTGTGGTTTTATAGTTAAGGGCATTTTTATAGTATAGGAAGCTTCTATTGAAATAGCACAGGCTATTTAGTTACTACAAAGTTCTTTACAAAAGCTAATGCTCATTAGGAAATAAATTCTCCCCATTCTGCTTCTGTTATTCCATCATTTCCTTAACAGAAGAGAATAGCATGGTTTTGAAATTTTATCTCAAGAGAAGAAACAACTGCCTGTGGAAGTGTATTTTACAGATTTCTACTCCTAACTGGTAAGAGTAGGTACATATACATAAACATTCCTCAAGTTTGTAGGTTCTTTGAAACAATAGGGATACATTTCTATCAGTACCATTTTACACAACCAAAACTAGAAGCTGCAGTTAAAACAATGATTATGAACAATAGAGCTTTTAAAGGGAAGATATTTAATTATGTAAGGATTTATAACTGTAAGGGTGCTTAAGTTGGAGGTTCTTTTAAAAGCATACGATTGTTATTTTAGTATGGATGGCTGTGACTCTTCGGGGTTGGAATGACAGAACCCCAACTCAAACTAAATTAAGCAAAAACAAAAAACCCACAACTCTACACCTACAAGGGATACTGAGTAGCTCCAAACGTTAAGGTAGCTCTGCCAGAACCAGGCTTGAGGACCAGAGTCCAGGGACATCAAACCCCCAAGAATCTTTCTCTATTTATCACTTTCTTGGCAGAATGTGGGAGATGCCTCAGGCTCCTAGCCCTGTCATCCCAGTTTAGCAGTGTCAGCAGAAAGACTTCACTCTCTCAGGGTTTCCATAGCAAAATGGACCCTTGTCGGTCTTATAAGTCATTTGCCCACCCCTTGAACCAATTATTGCTGCTGGGTTATGGTTTACCACTCTGATCCAATCTGGGTCATCTGAGTGAAAAAGGAGCCAGGATTAGGAAGCTCAAGAGGACCATATGCAGCGTCGTAAAAGTGGGACAGGAAAATGAGCACTGAAAACTATCTCACCTTGGTCCTTTCAACCTTGAAGTAGAGGTCTCAGGAGCTTTGGGGCTCTATGGGGAAGCCTGAAACCTGGGGGGCTGGTTTGGACCCTGAGCTGGGAGGGAACTCCTTGGCACCTGGGCGGCACTGGCTTTACTATTTGCCTGCCTTCTTCTTAAACTTTAGAAACTAAATACATGTTCTATCAATTTATCTTGGGAACCAACCCAATGCCAAGAAAAGAGAACATTGTGAAGTCAGAAAGCTCCCAAGTCCTTGCTCCTCCTTTTAACTAGCCTTGCAACCCTTGGCAAATTACTTAAGCTCTATGAATCTTAGTTTCACCATTTCTAAGATGAAGATGCCCGCTCCCTTACAAGATTGCTGGGAAAATCAGGAAGTGTATGTGAAGCACAGTGCTGCTCAGAGATGTTCAGCTATTGTTGAATGGTATCATAACCTATGAGCGACCTTAAAGGCCTGGGATTAGTCTAGCACTTGAGGTTCTAGACAGAGGGCTGTGGGGACGAAAGAACAGGACATGGCCCCAGCCCTCAGTAAGGGAAAAAATAAAATTGCTGAGTAATGTAAGAAAAAAGTGGGAGACTTCAAAGGAGAAAGGAATTACCATGTACCAGGAACTTGACCCATATCCCGCATCTAGTGCACCTTGTAATGCCATTGTTAAATGCCATCTGTTAAGATTTAAGAACCAATTACTGTGACAGAAAAATAGCTTACTGCCCAATTTTTGCAATGTATTGAAGAGAACATTAGGGGATCCTGATAAAGAGACATGTACTATATCTGTATGCGTACGTCTGTGTGTGTGTGTGTATGCATGACGCCTGGCCGCCCCATCTATATCCCTAACGATTTTACAATCCTACTTATGTATTTATATAAATAAATGCCATTTATTATCTCTATTGTGCAGTTAAGGAAATAGATTCAGAGACTCTGAATGACTTACCCAAAGCCACAGATGGAACTGGCAGAACTGGGAACCAAGCCCTAACATGGCTCTAAAACTGGAATCTTTATATTACGCCGTTCACTTTTCTCAATTCTCAATAATGACAATGTAAGATGGAGAAATATCAATAACCTCAGACATGCAGGTGATACCACCCTTATGGCAGAAAGTGAAGAGGAACTCAAAAGCCTCTTGATGAAAGTGAAAGAGGAGAGTGAAAAAGTTGGCTTAAAGCTCAACATTCAGAAAACTAAGCTCATGGCATCTGGTCCCATCACTTCATGGGAAACAGATGGGGCAACAGTGGAAATAGTGGCAGACTTTATTTTGGGGGGCTCCAAAATCACTGCAGATGGTGACTGCAGCCATGAAATTAAAAAGACGCTTACTCCTTGGAAGAAAAGTTATGACCAACCTAGATAGCATATTCAAAAGCAGACACATTACTTTGTCGACTAAGGTCCGTCTAGTCAAGGCTATGGTTTTTCCTGTGGTCATGTATGGATGTGAGAGTTAGATTGTGAAGAAGGCTGAGCGCCGAAGAATTGATGCTTTTGAACTGTGGTGTTGGAGAAGACTCTTGAGAGTCTCTTGGACTGCAAGGAGATTCAACCAGTCCATTCTGAAGGAGATCAGCCCTGCGATTTCTTTGGGAGGAATGATGCTAAAGCTGAAAGTCCAGTACTTTGGCCACCTCATGCGAAGAGATGACTCATTGGAAAAGACTCTGATGCTGGGAGGGATTGGGGGCAGGAGAAGGGGATGACAGAGGATGAGATGGCTGGATGGCATCACTGACTCAATGGACATGAATCTGAGTGAACTCCAGGAGTTGGTGATGGACAGGGAGGCCTGGCGTGCTGTGATTCATGGGGTCGCAAAGAGTCGGACACGACTGAGCAGCTGAACTGAACTGAACTGAAGATTTAGGTTTAAATTCCAATTCAACTTCTACATGTATGCTAACTCTGGGTCAGTTTCTCCTTCTGCACCATGCTTCCTCAGGTAACAAGATGACTAGGTTTCTGTTCGGTTCTCCAGATTTCTGAGAACTACCCATGCAGTGATTCTCAAACTGGTCCTTGGACCATCATATCACCACCTGGAACTTGCTAAGAAAGTGTATTCATGGCTATGCAGGACGTACTTAATCTGGGGATGCACAAGAAATCTCTTAACAAGCTCTCCAGATCCTAATTCAAGTTTGAAAACCGGACATTTCAGTATTCTAAGGAATGCAGGTGTTATGATACCTTTTTTCCCTTCTCAACAAACAAGTCTATGATTCTTAACACATTTCTCCTAAAGTTTTTAAGGCATCTTAGAAACTCAATATTCAAACTACTAAATAAATATCCAAACATTCAGTATGGGACTGAAAAGGTCTACTCTTGCTTCCAATTATAATTCCTTTCTCCAAAGGTCAAAAGTTAAATCCTTGTCACTACCATTTCTGTCCCAGCTGAGCCGTTTCCTAGATGTTATTTCTAAGTCAGGAGTCTCTCCCTCTTCAAGGACTTTCACACTTTATCCCTCCATCCTTTGCTTTCTCTTTAGTCTCTCAATACTCTATCCATCTTGCCCCAGACCTATTCAAACAATGCCTACTACTCTCAAACTCTACAGCCCACAGACATATCTAAATGTCTCTGTTTTGTCCACAAAATGCAAAATGACCCTAGGGTCCTAGGAATATGGCAACTATTTAAATAGGGATGGGGCTGAAGTTGACCTGTTATTAAGTACAGTTTGCTAGAAGCACTAATGTAGTATATTTCACCAACAACTTTCAAGTTCCCTTTTTTTACTAATTAAAAATTATTTTATTGTAAATCCAAGTCCCCAAAAGACCTTTTATTCACTAAAAAATGGTTTTTTTCAAACATTTAATTCACACAGGCCATGTCCACATATAAATTAATGATTTTATTATACATTATGTATTAACTTCTTTGCGTCATTACTGCCTTTATATTTTATGTTTAACAACAACAACAAATCCTTCTCTAAAGCCTACAGACAATAAGATACAGCATTAGTCACAGTATATGGAAGTCTCCTATTGGTGATAAAATACACAAACCTCTCCCCTCACCAAAGAACTTTGTACAGCCTAAAACAGAAATAGAAAAAGTTAGAGATAATGCAGGATAACATAGTTTTCAGACAACTAAAACTAGATGTTGGTCCAAAGTTGTTAAAGTCACCACCAACTGGTGGTAACTGGCTACATCAGAATCATCTTGGGGGACTTTTAACTGTTCAGGGTAGGAAGAGAGTTAGTCACAGGTGTTTCTAGCACAGAACAGATTTAAGAGCTACTGACCCACAGACAAGATCCACTTTAAAATCAATCAGAAGTGCCATTGCACAAGCCAATTTAAAAATATGTATGAGATGAGGACCCAATTCAGTGGCTTTTCAACTAGTCACTGAAGCTGACATAAACACTTTACTTAGGACTACACAGAGAGCTGGAGCAGAACAAAAAGTATGTCTCATTACAGCAACTGATGGCAGAGTTGTTCCATCTCATTTCCCTGGTCCACCAAGTTGGTTCTAAACTGATGAATTACTGACTTTTCAAACAATTAGACTGCACGGAACAACAGCAATAAGCATGCAGGCAGGCTGCTGCTACCAAATCCACAAGGCCCCAAACATCGGTGACACCAGTGCATCTACATATTATCGAAATAGAAGGACCAAGAAATAATTATATAAGACACACTGATAGCCTGTGGGGGCAGAGGGGTAGCGGTATCAGTTATCAATGCTGATTCTACACTGCTGAAGTTCTGTAATGCACAATTGAAAAGCAGACCCATTTCAATACTTCATAGACAGTCTGCAGATACTCCATTTCACCACCTCAATTACCTCTTTTGCGTGACCTTTCACTTAAATTCCTACCATGAAATCTCTCAACAGTGTGACCTCAAACGACTTCCATCTCTAGTTGCATTCCCTTACTGCAGGCTGGCTTCCACCAAAAGACCTAGAAGGTGGCCACCAAACCTCTCACCTTATGCCCTGTTGCGAAAGAAAGTGACCCATACTTTCTCCTCAAGTGAAAAAATTAGAAGACAACAAGATTAGGTAGATCACCCATTACATACTCAACTGGATCAGCCACACAAGAAGGCTCATTCCGGTCATGGGTAACCAGCATGAAAAACAGAGCATATGGGCAGCCAATGGATAAATGTACACTAAAAACGATGAAAATTATTTTTAGAGACACTTCTTTTGGTTCTAACAAACAATCTAAATTAGGCTACGTACAGGTAAAAATCACAATGAGCAGCATTATTAAACAATTCCAAAAGCTAGTGATCTTGGCTAAATAATTATACATTAGAACCTTCTAAGAAGGCTGCTAATAAACTAAACTATGTCAAAATTTGCAAAGAGTTTTAGTCAGACTTGAAAGCCAAGATAAGCAACTCCTTTGTATGGTTATTACCTCTGACCAAAGCACAAGAATTCACTCAGACAAAGAACTTTCATAACCTACCTAAAAATAGGATAGCTCATAAATTTTCTAAACTGTTCTTTCCTGCTGTGGACAGCCCTTGATCTCTGACTGTAAAACTTAGCAAGCTTTGACATATACTAATGTTAGTTTTACAAGTTACTAAAAACCTCTATAAATTAAGCATCATCTCTCAAATCTGGATAGTTCTCTCATTCTGAATGCCTAAACATTTAGGTCACAAATTGAAATACCAGTAGAAAAATATTCATCTTTAGGCAGGTTGTATAGTTACCACATAACAAGAAACTGACAAGAAAATTTAAACAGAGTATAAAAATACTTCAAAGCATTATGAACTTTGAATTTAGCACACTTTCCTAAATTTTAGTATTTCCAACAAGAAAAGAAGACTGGGGTAGCATTTTAGATGGTTTAAGCTAACTCAAAAATTTCCTGATTCCTGACATCAATACTAGATTTATATAGTTTTATTATAGTAACAAACAGCTGTTACAGTGGGATCTACAAACATATACAGAATTATTATATTTAAATTCATATAGAACAGTATTTACATTTTTTAAGTTACTTTTGAAATCAGAAGATGAAGTACAGATTAAGTTTTACAACGAAGAAAAGAAAAATACACAGGACAAAAACAGATAGGAACAGTAAAAATACAATTATCTGCTCTTGACACAACACAGGAAAATTGTCAGAAAGCTACATCTTCTTAATTTGACTGTCCAAATCATTAAAGTACGGATGATTCAGTGCCATTTTGCCAGAAATTCGTTTGGCAGGATCATAGATTAACATTTTCTGTGTGAAGGAAAGATATTTTAAAAGGTTATTTATTTAAGAAAAAAAAAAAAATCCCCCAAAAGCCTTATTTTTCTACCAATAAGCCATATGCTAATAATTTTAAAGAAAAACTACTAAATGAACATTCCCATTAGTTTAACACCAAACCACATGAATGTTTTACCTCACCCTCTAGCTCTAAAATGATCTAGTCTTTAAATCACAAATATCTTGATAACCTTTTTGCTATAAATTACATTTTAAGACACAAGCATTCATGGATAACTTTAAAACCAAAGCATAAATTTAAGAAAGATTATCTAGTTAATTATATTTACTTCGAGAATTAAAAGGCCCTCTGAGTTATTTACAACACTCCTGAAATTGTGCTAATTAACTATAGAGGTTTCTAATGTAGCTTCCAGCAAGTTCCTAATAAAAACAAAACCAGCATGCACTATGCTATAAACAGAGTTAAAATGAGTCACTACCTGAACTATGGTCAGAAAACTTAAGTGCTAACGTTTATCTACACATCAGCAGAAAAGGCTGGATAAAGTTAAAATGTATCTTAAAGAAATCTTAAAACTAAATCAATAAGCCAACCTAGAGATATTTTTACTATCTTGTTACCACTTAAGCTCTTATTCTATAGCTAGCACTCTACTTTGTTCATTTCATGTTATTTAATCCTGACAACAAAAGGTAGGAATTAGTCCCACTTTACAAATGAGAATACTGAGGCTCAAAGAGGTTAAGGAACTTGCCGAAGTTCAGAGAGCTTACAAGTGAGAAAGATGAAATTTGAAACCAAGACTAACATATGGTTTACAGTAGGAATTATCAACCTGGTGAGACTGCCCCTAACGGGATACTTGGCAATGTGTAGGTACATTTGGGGTTGTCACAAGTGGGATAAAAACGTGTTAGTGGCATCTAGAGGACACAGAAACAGGATGCTGTTAAGTATCTTAACGATGTACAGGACTGCCTCCAGCAGCAAAAGCTGATCCAGGCCGAGATGTCAATACTGGCGAGACTAAGGAACCGTGATTGACAACACGATTTTCATTTGGTTAACTAAAGTGACATTCTTTGATATGTTCAAGAATCCCAGACTGGGCCAGGAATACAGAGGGACTTTTACATCACATCATCAATACTAATGCACAGAATATCTGAGAGGCAGTAAAGGACCCTGGACTGCACTGTAAGCATCTGGGAAATCTGAGCTGGAGTTGGCGGCATGATTGTAACCTGTCAAAGAGGCCCAAAGATCAATTAGAACACATGTATGACGATACAGCAATAGATGTTTTCCCTTTGTTTAGTAACCTACCAAAATTTCTTTTTTGGAATTACATTACCTGAGAGTCATAAGATTTAGTTCCTTCTAACACCTCAGTATTTAAATACTGTTCTAGAATAAATTTCCTGGGGCAGGTCTAGGACAATTTATTTTATCCTAACAAATTATTTTTGTCTTATTTTTAAAGAACACAGCTGTTTAGTTGGAACAGCAACGTAATACAGGCGAAAGTTTTAAGAACTACATTTATCCCTTTGCTAACCTATCTGATGTGGAAATGAGGCACAAGGTGAGAAATGGAAATTCATGCAGCAAAGGCTTAAATAACTAAAAATATGAAAAAATAAGGAAGATACCTATGTCGAAAAACTAAAAACCAGTAAATACTAAGACAAAAAAGCTGGAAAGAAGGGCCACTCCAAGTCAGTCACTTACAGTGTTATTATTAACCCTGTCCTCTCCTTCAGAGTACCTATAGCTATCTATCAGATTAAAAACAAATCAACAAGGACAACAAAAAAAATGCCAAATTCTCCTCTCAAAACCACTAGAGGTTTTCATATCTAAAATGGAACTAGTAATGTGCTTGCTTCAGCAGCACACATATTAAAATGGAGCTAGTAATAAACATAACAGACATAACAGCTATGTGTCTAGCTCAACAAATGTTGGTTTCATTCCTATTTCCTAGGTAAAGACAAAATTAAGTACATTCAGAATTAATTATCCAAGGTGTTAAAACCAATATAAAGGGCATTCCTTACCGAGAGCAGATCCAAGCCATTTTCATCCAAGTTTTTGACATGGGATGCTAAGCTTCCTGGTTTCCACTTGGGAAATGTACTCTTGTAGTCCTGTAAAGATTCCACTTCTGGCCACACTTCATTATTAGGCGTGCCCAAAGCTCTAAAAAGCCAGAGCAAAACAAAAACTTACAAGTTAAAGCATCAACATAATTCTTGCTATCTACATGTTAATTTTAAAGTTCTTAACAGCTCAAGCGTAAATAAAAAATACCTGAAAATTCTGAAGAGTTGATCAATTTCTGAATCCCCATGAAACAGTGGTTTCTTTGTTGCTAATTCAGCAAATATGGTACCTATACTCCAAATGTCCACTGGAGTTGAGTAGCGAGCTGACCCCAGCAACACTTCTGGAGATCTATACCAGAGTGTCACTACCTATTACAAAGAAAATACCTTACTTGGAATAAATGTGGCACATTAAATTACCTAAATGTAAACATTTATATTAGGACTGTCCTTTAGAATGCTGCACGATTATCTCTGATAGTGTTTGAAAGTCAATTAACTATATACAATACTAAATGTTAGATAAATACTTCATTTGTAAGTTATATTCACTAAGGAGGAAAAGATAAAAGCATACCAAGTCTTTTCAAATCAGTAAAAGGCAAGGATCAAAACAGTCAAGACAGCTTTCAGTTAAAAACAAAAGCACAATGACACTGGATTTGGGCTGACACTAAACGGTACAAGTGCCTGCATTGCTTACAAGATAAAACCACAACCAAGGCAAACAACAGCTTATTAGTGGTCTAGCACCGATCTGCTGTTTTAGCATATCCAATTTATCACAATGGAGGGCAACAGCGTCTACTTAAACCAGTGGAAACCAAATAATATATATTTACAGATCCATGGGAAAAATTATAAAAAGGAATGATTAAAAAGGAGCCAAGACATCTGACCAGAGGAGCAGTCACAAGTTTTGATCTAGAGGAAGTCTTTGAGCACAAGGGTAGACAACTCCACAGAAGACAAGGCTTCCCAATAATCCTTAACTGTGATTCAGCATTCCCTTTCCCTCCAGAAACAGCAAACAAAAAGCCAAGTCATCAATATATCAGGGACAAAATGTGGTTATACCTTTTAACTAGTCTTTCTCAAGACAGGAAGAGACAGAAATCACATGTAATTTGAACAGGGAACCTTTACTATACAGGACTAGTAACTGTAACAGAGGATTGTAATAATCGGAGACTGACTTGTAAGAATAAATGACTCCTTCCTGCAATGCCTCTCTAGCACCCTCTACTGTCAAAGGTAACATCCCAGCAAAGGAAAAAACACTCAAAAGTTTCAGATGCATTTTCACACAGCGGACAATGAAGGGTTACTTTAGACTAGAGAGGCAATAAACCGATACTGGCACAGATTGGAAATGTTTCTGAGTATTTTTTCTTGTCTTAAAGAATACAGAAAACAATCCCTCAATCACACATAACAAAAGCACCAAAAAACATACCTCATGTGTATACACTCTAATAGGAATTCCAAAAGCTCTGGCAAGGCCAAAATCTGCCAGTTTAATTGTTCCTTTATCATCAATCAATAGATTCTGAGGTTTTAAGTCCCTGTGGAGAACTCTTCTAGAGTGACAAAACACAATCCCTTGTAGGATTTGGTACAAATAACTCTGAAGAAGGAAATATAAATTAGAAACTTAGCCATATGATGAAATGATTTTCTAAATAATCTTGGCAGCCTTCTTTCAAAGACATTAGAAATTATATTGCAGAGAAATAAACAATTTACCAAAAAAGTTCTCAGGCCACTTGAGACTAATGGGACGTATCTGGGGGGAGAGAAGCATTTATATCAAGTATTATGTTTATACAAATAAGACAAAGATATTCACCTTATGGGAACATCTATAGACACTCATTTCATTTTCTTTTACTTATTCTGGTCCCGAATTCTTAAGTAATAAGGTAATGTTCTATATTGAGAGTTTCTTAAACTTTTGTTTTATATACTTATAGCAACTCTAGTTCTGCCCTGAGTAAGTTTAGTCTTTTCCATTTCTATCTTTTATCTTTATATATTCATTTCCTCTTTGGAAACACTGGTCACACATTTTTTAAAAGAACAGAATATTAAGACTGTATTTAAATAGATATAATTATGGCAAAACGTTGTTTAGCAGTTCAGAGAAGTGTTTTGTAAGATACTTGTTGCCAACACAATGTAACTGACATTTGAAGCAACATGGGTACTACAGAAATATAAAATATAGTATTGACTATAAAGTTCAATATTATAAAATACATAAAACCAATCAGTTGGAACAACTGGCTAGCATTTGGAAAAAAAATTAAGAACTCTAGTTCTTACATCAAAATAAATCTTTGATCCACCTAGAATTTAAGACAAAAGGAGAAACGGTAATCTACTGAAACCACTAGAAAAACACTGTCATGTACTGTTCCAATACATGTGATCTTTGCATGAGGAAGACTTAAATAAGACATTAAAAAGTCATGTACTGATTTGTAGAAGTATGTTAAATTATAAAAATAACTAATGGTATATACACACCATTAACAAAAGACAAAAAAAAAGGAATAAAAGAATTATTATTAACACATTACCAATAAAAGGCTCTTAGAAACCAGTGAAAAAAGTATCCTAACAGAATCATCAGTGAAAAATATGTAGTGTTTATAAGACGGCTAAGAAATAAAAAATGTTAAACAAAAGGCAAAATGATGTTAATGCATCTTTCACATAGTATCATTATCAAAAAGATTAATGACAGTGATGTGCTAAAAAATATACATACACCATGATGTTGGTCTAATTTTTTAGAGGGTTAACTGGCACTATCAAGATTTTAAGTGTAAATAAACATCCTCAACCCACTGATTTCAGTGGTGAGACTCCTGTAAAGATACACAGGAATATCAAGATAGTCCTTGCAGCACTGACCGTAAGGACATGAGTCACCAAGCTGGAAAACAACTTCAGCGTCCGCCAGCGGGGAACCGGTTTATGCAATTATATCAGACATTAGAAAGATGGGCAGACCTACGTAGACTAACATTTTACACAGTAAAAGGGAAAGTAATGCATATATCCTAATATATATAAAATCCCATTTTTATAAAAAGTTTATGTATATACACATACAAAGTTGACATACAAGTTATCTCTAAGATTGCTAATAAAACAAAGGCTACATCTGAGAAGTGGTTTGGTAGAGATGGTATAAGGATAATTATTTTAAATTTAAATGAAACTTAATCTCTACAATAAATTAACCAAAACATATACTCAAATCCAGAATAAAATGAAACTGCCTGCTAGCATCACTCTGTCGCAGGCTTTTGTTCTTTTATTTTACACATATCTGACTGACAGAGAACAGAATATCGGAGTTTCCAACAACACACGTTAGTTCTTTCATGTTTTTTCAGGCAGCACTTTTCACTTTACAACCAGAAGCACTATCCAGTAACGAAATGGGTAACTGTTAACAACCTAACCTGTAGACCATGTGAGAAAAAACAAACTATTCTTTAATGAAACATCCTTTTCTTCCTTGTTCTGCTAACATTTTTTCCATGTATATTCTCATGAAACACAGGCACTTCTAAAGCGTAGACTCTTTACATTCACAGTAGATAAACACTAACAAAATTAGGCAAGATTCTTACCTTAACAAGTGAAGAATCCATGAACTGACCAGGAGGGATAGAATCCAAGTATTTCTTGAGATCCATGGAAAGGAATTCAAAGATGAGATACAACCTAGAATCCTGCATAAGCACATCTTGAAGACTGAAAAATAAAACAATTACAAATCTCAACATTTTTGATCTCTCACAAAATAAAATGGCTTCTTATACACATCATAGATGCTATTAGAAAAAGCAGGCCATAAGAAATTTCTACAGTAACAAATTCATGCTATACTGTTTTGGAATAGAAGAGGTGGTACCTTCCCTAGTAGTGAAACCGTAGTATTAAACTAGAATTTGAGAAAGGAATCTCAGGGCAGCAACTGAAAATTAAGTGATATTACAGGTACTAACTTGGTAAATGGCCTGTAGTCCAGAAGAATATTTCTAGGCTGACTACTTGTTGCTTAGAGTTTGTCTTTCCATTGAGGCAAATCATAGAAATTAACTTTTTAAAGTATTATCTAACCCTACCAGTTGTTCAATCTCAAACTCCCAAAATGCAATTAAATCCTAACTTTCACCTGATCTAGCTACCTATCTCAGGTCGCTGATTAAGGAATCCTTAAAGACCAGAGCTCTCAGAGTTGGAACAGTGACAAAGCTTTGTGAAAAGAGACTTCCTTGTCTCCCTTGACCAGTTTATCCTGATTTTCCAGCCCCCACTACTAATCTCTATCACCAAGCCCCTCTAACTCTATTCCTGCTTTAAAAGCCTAGGTTTTTCTATGTCCAGCATTCTCAGTGAACAAAAATAGGATTCTATTCCACTCAGAAAGGTTCAATCAGAAATTAATCAACTGTAAAAATTTTCACAATGAAATTCACTTGTGAAATAGCATGCGTAAAATGATTCAAATTCAGATATTATACCATACCTGACTATATTTGGATGACGAAGCTCTTTTAATAGAGATATTTCCCGAATTGCAGTACTAGGAACCCCTTCCTCTTCACTTTCTAGTCTGATTTTCTTCATGGCTACCACTTGACCTGTAGTTTTGTGTCTACCCTTATACACAACTCCATAGGTACCTGAAATAGACAAAGTAAGTGTCTGCTATGTGACAACCTCCACAAACTAAAAAAATTTTTAAAAAGATGATTGAATTCCATAAGGTGTCACATGATAGAAACATCTGCTGCGGCCACAAAGGAAGCATCTCACTCATAATTACACTCTCATCACTTCTGAAAGAAGAGGCTAATTACAACCTAACCTATCTGCAGTTTAGAAAATCCATATAGTCATCACAGGTTCCCCACACAATTCAAATTACTAGTAATTTTCCAGCACATTTTAGAGAAAAAGGATCATCTGCAAATTGGAGTATATGTCCTGTCAAATATCCTACCCAAGGTAGGCATAAAATAAATGCAGGAAGCCTCACATCCATTTGGAAGTTGAGAACATGGATTCCGATGTATGGGCTTTAGCTAATGAGCAGCAATTTCAATATAAGGGATCCTGGGGTGGTTGGGCACCGAATGGAAAAGGCAGTAAGGGAGATGGACTAGTCAGCTAAACACAAGTTCGCATGCATGATATGCTGAATCCCCCAGCTAAGTGATTTTTAATCTGGGGTTGGACAATTTAAGGGAGGTCTTGACTCCCTTAATTATATGAAAATTTTCTTAAATAGCTTTACTATTTTTCCTATGATATCAGTGTAACTTCAAAAGCGATTAGGAGGGACTTATTTATATCTAGGGAAGTCTATTTTATAGTTTTTTAAGAGTTTCTCCAAAACTAGTAGTATTTCAAAAAAGGATAAGAACCACTAACAAATAAATGATCTACTTGTTTGATCAGAGTATTAAGGATGGTTTGCTCAGTGACAAACAGATGCTATATAAACTCTTTTGAAATAGAGAAATTCTATCCAATTGTCTGTGTCACAGTGTCATTTTAAAAACCTAACTTAACATAAAATCCATTGTATATTATTTTGATGAAATTTGGAGTAGTTGTGCTTTGGGTAACCAGTTGATCTGGGAATTCCCTGATGGTCCAGTGGTTAGGACTCAGCACTTTCACTCCTAAGTGCCTGGGTTCAATCCCTGATTCAAGGAACTAAAATCCCACAAGCTGCGCTGTGAGGTCAAAAAAAATAAAGGAGAACTGATCTTATTTGATCTTCACCACCATCCTTCGTGGGTGGACCTTCTGTACACTTAAAATCTGTACATTTTTCAGATGTAAATTATACTTGCATTAAACACAAAAGTAGGTAAGCCAGTAGCACCCTCACCCAGCACACTGTTAAGACTCAGGAAGATCAGTCATTTACATAATATGGTCAAATAAGTAGTTAATGGTAAATTCAAACTTTTTAAAGTATTCTTACCTCTCACTCAATTGTACAACATTCACCTGGTCCTAAAATTTACTCATAATAGCCACTGGTTAACTTATAGTGAACACTCAGTATATACTGAATTGAGTTTTAGACATCGCAAGTGCTCTTTGTCTCTCCTGACTCACACTTTGAAATGAACTAAGCATTATAAGGAATGATGCTGAAGCTGAAGCTCCAGCACACTGTGGCCACCTCATGTGAAGAGTTAACTCACTGGAAAAGACTCTGATGCTGGGAGGGATTGGGGGCAGGAGGAGAAGGGGACGACAGAGGATGAGATGGCTGGATGGCATCACCGACTCGATGGAAGTGAGTCTGAGTGAACTCCGGGAGATTGACAGGGAGGCCTGGCGTGATGCGATTCATGGGGTCGCAAAGAGTCGGACACGACTGAGCGACTGAACTGAAGCATTATAAAATTTAAAAATCTTCAATATAGGCAAATTATGGAGACTGAACAATAAACAGAAAAACTGTTAATCAACAAATGGTTATAGCGTATCTGCTAAATGCCAACTAAGGTTCCACATCATGCATATAGTTACGTTCTCTGTGATCTAAAAAGGCAAAAGGGGTTCAAATTATTGCCTGAGTTCAATGAATTATTTTTGTTAACTTAGAAGGAAATCACAGAACAACTTGGTAATGACTGAAATAAGAGCTGATATATTTAAGAAATGAACTAGGTAGTCAAAAACTCAATGTCGAGGGGGAAAAAGACAAGAGGACTATTTTAATCAAAAGACATGAAGACATTAACCACTAAATGAAATACATGACCCTGACTAGTACTTCAGAGAGTATATGCAGACGTACTTAAAACTAAAGCACATAATTTCACTGCCCTAACACTCTCAACACACCTACAAAATAGCAATAGTGTTTTTTTAAAAATACACAGATGTATTGCTTTAAGTGTTTAGTATTAGAAGAATGTAAGATTATTGGAGGGATGCTGGTAGGGAGACATGTCAGAATAATTTCAGTGCTCTTGAAAGGTTAACTTTTTTTTTTTGCTTATGCTACTATATATAGCATATATATATGAGAACATATATATTAATGTACTAATGACTGTTGGATACTTTAAAAACTGAATTTGAATATTTACATGTCAAACCATTAAATCATTTTTAAAATTCCTTGTATATTATTAAAGCCACTCACCTTCTCCAATTTTCTCTATTTTGGTATAGTCTTCCATAGTTAATCAGTGGGTACGGTAGATCCTAAAATGAGAAGAAAAGCTTATTTGATCACATGTCACTAATTCAAAGGGTGCTTTTAAGTTATTGATAAGATATTACAAGTAAAGAATTTCCCACTGTGCCTAGAGCAGTACTAACTTTCCATAATAGGACTTCCCTCACGGTGCAGTGGATAGGAATCCACCTGTCAATGCAGGGAACACAGGTTCAATCCCTGGTCCAGGAAGATTCCACATGCCACAGGGCAACTAAGCCCAAGCATCACAACTACTGAAGCCTATGCACCTTGCTGGTGCACCGCAACAGAGGGTAGCATCCACTTGCCTCAACTAGAGAAAGTCACTTGTGGCAATGAACATCCAGTGCAGCCAAATGCAAATAAATTTTTGAAAATTTTTCCATAATATTAGCTATTCTATTAAAACAATATTTACAAGGGGAAGAGCTCAAGACTCTCCCACCTTTCTTAGCTTCTGAAACATTGGAAATATTTGTCTATCCTATACCTGGATAACTTTGGTATACTAAGTCGCTTCAGTGTCCGACTCTGTGTGATCCTATGGAGCCTGCCAGGCTCCTCTGCCATAGGATTCTCCAAGCGAGAATACTGGAGTGGATTGCCATGCCCTCCTCCAAGGTACCTTCCCGACCCAGGGATGGAAACCACTGTCTGTTATGTTCCCTGCACTGGCAGGCAGGTTCTTTACCACTAGAGCCACCTGGGGGCTTCTTTCAAAATTAACTTTCAAATTCAGACATCAACATCTATCCGTCCCAAAGAAAACCCTGATGTTCTTTACATAAGACTTCCAAGGCTCATCAATGTGCGCCAGTTATACCCAAATAGTTTAGCAATGACTGCTACTTGAATTTGTAGCTTCATGATACTTTTATGAAGTTAATAAACAATTTTTAAAGACATGAGTAGGGAGCTAAAATGTGGTCACACTGTTCAACCATTAGAAAATATTTAAAGCAGCAAAAGTATATTCATTTCAACTTGCTCAAATGACAGTTTTTATCTTTCTCTTGTTGTCAGGAGTCACGTAACACAAACATGATAAAAAAAAACTTTCAAGATACCTTTTGTAAAGTAGGAAATATCACTAAGCACTCTAAAAGAAAATGGGCAATTCCATACATAAAGTCTAATTATATCCCATGCAATGCCAAGAACAAAGAATGTCCATATACTTGAATCACACACAAAAAAAAATGGTTAAGAAAAAAAAGCCCAAATGACAACCAGATACTCAAGACTTCCTGGTAAGTTTGCCATGGAAACATCAACTTCAGAAGCCCAAACCATCATTTTATATCACTGATAAAATCATAAAGGTCACTGAACCTTAAGTTATATTGACCCTTGAGTTAAATTTCTCACATTCTTTTTCAAAATCATTCCAGACACAAGCAGAGATAAACTTTTTTAAATAAACAAAATTGCACTACTCTGGCCATCTTAAAAACGTTCAATTTTACAAATGGCAATGGATTAGGACCAACTATCTTTTCTTCAATATCCAGCTGTAATATGCCCAAATCACAATGAAACTGTGGAGCTTATTTTAAACAAAATAACTGAAAACTAACTCAATTTCAAAGCTGGGTTCAATTACTCTTCCACCTTTTCCTGGTTGCAACTATTTTAAATAAAGGATGTGGCTTCGTAATGCCTTTTGAATGCCTCCTCTATTCCTAGTGGCAGGATGTAAAATACCAATGGCTTCATCCACCCAGACACCTCCAGGTCTTTAAAGAAAGCAAGACCTGCACGTTAAAACTGATTAAAGGATTTTAAATGACACGTTTCTAACTCTCGGCGTTTCTTAGATTTCCAGTTTTTGCCAATTCCACTGTATGTAACAACCACCAAGCATAAAATAAAATCCAAAAACTCCAAGTTCTCTCGGGGTCTATGCCCAGGATAAGTGTTCTTAAAAGCTCCAGGTAGGCTAGGGTCATGGGAGCAGAGAGGCAAGCTGAGAAGGCCCACAAGTTAGTTCTTCCGGTCGGTTTCCCGTGACCACCTGGGATTAGAAGCAGGCGCGAGCACCGGGCTGAGCTGCAGTCTTGCTTTCCACTCCCGGAGGCGAAGCTAGGAGCTGCAGGGCAGAGCCTGGCACTCCACAAGCGCTTGGTGTCGGCGAACGAAGGCACAAATCTGCCTTCCATCAACCCCAGAAAGCCTCCTCAGCCGCCCGCGACCCCAGATTGCAATTCAGAGGCCACAGCAATGCTAACCCTGCCTGGCCGGGCTGGGCTCCCCCACGCCTCCCACTGAAGCCGAGGTTGGGCGTCGCTCCATGCGCAGGCCCGGGGCCTCCGGTTAAGGCCGGGCTTGGCGGTACGCAGAACCCCACTGCCCAGAGCCCAGCCTCCCAATTATCACCTGCTTCACTAATACTCCCCCTCCAAGGTCCGCGAGCCAGCCCTTCCGAGTCGACACCCCATAGGCAACACCCTGACCTCACCAACGCTACCCGGCTTTATCCCGCGGCGAAAGCTGCGGCGGCTACCAAGTCGGCGACGCTCTCCCTAACTTCCAAGCGCCAGCTTTGGAGCTAAGTGCGAGCAGTTTCAAACTCACCGCGCTAAAGGGTCCTGGATTCACCAATCAGATAGCCCGTAGACTTTTAAAGGAGCCAATCAGAGCCTAGCTTCCCTTAACGCTGACCTCCCCGGGTGGCTAGAGCGCGAAAGGTGGAGGAAACGGCGGCTGGAGAAAAAGCAGAAGGGCGGGGGCCAACTGAGTCTGAGCGCAAGCGCGTTCCAAGATAGGGTCGTCTTATTGTTTCTAGTCATAAGAAATCTACTGTCCTCTCAGGGTTGGGTTTTTTCTCTCCCAATATTGGCACAATAAAAATTTGAGGTATTCAAATAGTTCATCACAGAAGTGGTGCTACACGTAATCCAGATCCCATTACTTTCATTTCTGATACTGAAAGCTAATGTATATTTATGCTTTTCTAAAATAATGAATCTCAGTCTGGGTCAAAGGAGCACGATTCTGCATGTCCCAAGGGGAAGATCCCTCATGCTCAACTTAATAAAGTTTGTTTTAATAGAAAGAGGTAATAGAAAACTAGGAAAGATGTCCTCAACAGGGTAAAGAAACTTTTCATATATATATAAATATATATATGAATATGAGTTAGATACATTTTTGTCACGTTTCACACACATATATGGCTGAGCTGTTTTCACCTCACTGTTTTAAATTTCATTTTTTAAATCTATGTAACATTTTGACTTAAAAATTAAAAAGCAAAATTTTTCTTTTCTTAAATGTTAAAATATTCTCACATCAGAATTTTAAATGTTCTTAAAAAGACAAAAATTCACACTTCTGTGGGAGAAGAAAAAGATCTAAATTACACTTTAAATAATCCCGTATCCCCAAACTCTTTCATTGCCCTCCACCATATCCTAAACAGATTTCTGCACCTGAACATCATTCTTAAGTCTTTAAGAAAATAAAAAAGCAAAATAGAACTGAGGATAGTAAGAGTCTTTCCACTGACTGTATCGGGATCTGGAACAAATACTGATTACCATGCCCTCTACAACTATGTGTTTGATGATCCAGATTAGGATAAGGAATGGAATAAGTTTATCACATGGCCCCCTATATGTGGCACAAACACTCAACCTTGGCAATTTTGTGCTCCTGGGTGACAGAATATTTTAAATTCATAGTAGAAGTACGAGATTTGGGAAAACTTGGCCTGAACCTAATAACTTTTAAAACTTATTTTTAAAATCTCAAATTCACATTTTAAATGAAAACTGCCTTAAATTGCCTTAAATAAAATGAAAACTGTGTTCTAGAGAAGACTATTCTCTGCTAGTTTAGGGTACTAATTTTAAAGAATAAATATATATAGCTTTCCCTCTGAGAGGCTTAAGCAAAGGATTTAATTTATATCATCTAAAAACAGCTAGTAATTCATTATATACATTTGACATTCAGCATAAAGAAGACCACAAGCTTCCACACTTTCATGCTAGATTTTTATTTAAATTTAACTCAGTTATCTTTCTCTATTTTTGCAGCTTGTTTTTATTTGTTTTTAGTTATCTTTTAAAGTTTCAGGTGGGATGAAGCGAAGTGCAAGTCACTCAGTCATGTTTAACTCTTTGCCACCCCATGGACTATACAGTCCATGGAATTTTCCAGGCCAGAATACTGGAGTGGGTAGCCTTTCCGTTCTCCAGAGGAATCTTCCCAATGCAGGGATCGAACCCAGGTCTTCCGCACTGAGGGGAAATCTTTACCAGCTGAGCCACAAGGGTTCAGGGGTTATTCTAAATTTAGGCTCTCATCTTGGCAAATACAATTGACTGTTCATTGGGTCAACTTCTATACAATGTCACAAAGATCAGTCAGGTATTTTCCTGCTTGAGATGTTGGGAGTCGGAGAACACAACCATTACTTGTAACTTGCTTCTGGCACTTACGCTGTAACTTATGCTCTAAGGTGACATGAGAACATAGAGGAGGAAATTATTAATTCAAAAAGAGGATGTGACATTTGAAGAAACATTGGATATGACATTCTCCAGGAACACTGGAGAAGGAATGGTGAGGCAGGCCTTCCAGGCAGAAGTTGTACGAGTAAACCCTGAAGTCTGCCCATATAATTTAGGGTGCCTTGATCAGAGGGTAGAGGGCCCCTTAGGTGTTAAGCAGGGAAGGGAATTTGGAGTCAGAATCTAAAAGAGCCCTGAATGCTCTTCTGAGAGGCTGCTCGGAAGAGGTTCAGCTTTGCAACAGTATTTTAGAACTAGGGAACTTTCTTGGTGTTTCAGCGATTGATTCCTTGTTTCCACTGCAAGAGGCGCAGGTTTGATCCCTGGTCAGGGAACATGCCGCAGGGAGGAACCTGAAAAGTAAAAAATTTTAAATGTATATAAAGTGGCATGGGAAAAAAAAAAAAACACAACTAAAACAGAGAGAATAAGAAGGTATATGCTCCCCAAACTTTCATATTCATATTTTGGTGACCTCCATTTAGAAGAGGGGGTGTGCAGAGATCCATTGCCATTGCACAGAAGTTTTGTTTGGCTTTGAGATACAAGTGTTGCTATGGACTGAACTATGTTTTTCCTCACCCCCAACCCTTTCATTTGTGCATTGCAGCCCTCTGGTGTTAACACACCTCTATGTATGGTGTTTTTTAAAATGGGCCCTTGGAAGAGTAATTACTTTTAAATAAGATCATGTGAGTGGAGAACTTGCTGTGGGATGAGCATTCTTATAAGAAGGCCTTATAAGACCTCGATCACTCTGTTTCCTCCGCGTGAGGACACAGAACAAGTCACCATCTGCAAAGCAGTAAGAGAGCTCTCACCAGATCCCACCCTGCCAACACTGTGACCCAGCCTCCAGAATGGTATGGAAATAAATTTCTGTTGTTTATCCCACCCAGTCTGTGGTATTTTGTTATGGAAGCCCAAGCAAACACAAGTATTTTTTCAGATAAAAACGTTTCAGAAACATTTGCTTGTAAATACGTAAAATACCTGGAAGGAGATGCAGGAAACTAATAACAGTGTGCCTGTATGGAGTTGGAGAATGCCTGGGGCACAGAGATGGGAGGAAGGCTTCGGAGCTTTTGAATTTTGAACCATTTGGGTGTGTTGCTGCTGCTGCTGCTGCTGCTAAATCGCTTCAGTCGTGTCCGACTGTGCGACACCATAGACGGCAGCCCACCAGGCTCCCCTGTCCCTAGGATTCTCCAGGCAAGAACACTGGAGTGAGTTGCCATTTCCTCCTCCAATGCATGAAAGTGGAAAGTGAAAGTGAAGTCACTCAGTCGTGTCCGACTCTTCGTGACCCCATGGACTGCAGCCCACCAGGCTCCTCCATCCATGGGTTTCCAGGCAAGAGTACTGGAGTGGGGTGCCATTGCCTTTTCCGTTTGGGTGTATTACCTAGGTCAAAAATGAATAAATGGATAAATGGATGAATGTATGAAGAAATGCACATATGAGGAAATGAATCTTGCCAAGGCCTCTTTTGCTATGGGATAAAATTCAGAGCAGTTTTTTAAAAAGTATCCAAAAGGAAAAGACTGTTCCTTTTCATTAATTCAGAAAGTAAAATAGTAGAAAAAGTACGACACACAGTTTTGAAACCTTTTTTTTAAAACTTCTTGGCCACACTGCACAGCATGTGGGATCTTAATTCCCTGACCAGGGACTGAACCCATGCCCCCTGCATTGGAAGAATTGAGAGTTAACCACCAGACCACCAGGATGTCCCCCACCCCCTTTCCCCTGCCCCTCTTACCGAGAAAGATCCCAAGACCTTTTAATCATGACTGAAAACACTGAATTATCATGACTGTTTCTCAGTTAGGCATTTCTCTGATAACAAAAGTAATGTGTTTTTTGGAAGTGTTAGATACAACTCATCTTAAACTACCTGTATCTTCAATTTAGCATCTCCTGAGCTGAATCTCAACAGTGTTCATGGACAGGTCACTGGACAGGTGGGAAAGTGTGACTGACTGGGAATTGAAGTAGGAAAAAAAACAGCAGTGTGAACAAACTGTTTAAAATATCTTGTTATACATTTTACAAAGACATGCCCCTGTGAAAACCTCTTTCAGAGACCAGAAGGGGCTGTGCAAAGGCAGAATCCTGATACATAAGTTTCATGAGCTTCATGGAAAACTGAACTCTGAAACTAGCAAGCATTTTCATACATATTTGGAGCCAGGAGAAACTATCAGGGCTGTTGTTTTAGCTGAATATCTGAGATTCTTTTACTAATTTGAATGAATTAGTAATGTCTCTTAAATTTTATCACAATACCATTAATGCCTAGTATAGGGCTTTCTGCCAGAGCTAAAAATTTATAGTGAGAAGTAATTCTTTTTTCTTTTTAGAAGTAATTCTTTTAATCATTCTCTTTGAAAAGTCACTTTGATAAACCAGGGCAGTGGATTGTAACTATGTCTCTAATCAGTAAGTTAAGGGATTAATGTAAAAGTCTCTTTTCTAGTGGTGTTAACGAAATGAGGTTCTATTTTACCTAAATAAACTGTCATCTGGATTGATACAGACCTGCGATTTCATACCATGAAATATTCTGCTTCAAGCAAAATGTTTACTATAATTGGCAAGTTTCAAAGAGCAAAGTTAGAGTAACATCCTCTTACTGCTAAGATGTTATGAAACATAATTTACTCTATCCTTCAAAATGAGATAGGCACTTGAGAGCCTTGTAGCACCCGAGGCTTTCCTCTCTACCATGAACATTAGTTGTTTGGCTCTTGGCTGTGCATCAGTTTATACCAGTGATGTGAGAGTGAAATATGACAACAAACCAAACTCTATCAGCTCCACTCACCAAATATTTGAGTTTCTTCAGTTTATCTCGTATTATTTGGTGGCAACCAAATATCCAAAGATGAATTAGATATCTATTCTCATTGAGCTTGACAGGAGAGGCCCAGATAAGAAAAACGCAGCAAGTGATCATACTTCTTTTGTGCTAATTAAATATCTTCCTTTAGCTGGTACCTTGTGCCAAGTACTGAGGAAATACAAGGTAAAGTGATGTTATTAATACATTCAGATAAGACAAAGAGGCTGTACTCAATATGCCAGCAAACTTGGAAAACTCAGCAGTGGTCACAGGACTGGAAAAGGTCAGTTTTCATTCCAATCCCAAAGAAAGGCAATGCCAAAGAATGTTCAAACTACTGCACAATTGCACTCATCTCACACACTAGCAAAGTAACTCTTCAAATTCTCCAAGCCAGGCTTCAACAGTATGTGAACTGAGAACTTCCAGATGTTCAAGCTGGATTTAGAAAAGGCAGAGAAACGAGAGATCAAATTGTCAACATCCACTGGAACATTGAAAAAGCAAGAGAGTTCCAGAACATCTACTTCTGCTATATTGACTATGCCAAAGCCTTTGTGTAGATCACAGCAAAATGTGGAAAATTCTTAAAAAGATGGGAATACCAGACCATCTTACCTGCCTCCTGAGAAATATGTATGCAGGTCAAGAAGCAACAGTTAGAACCGGACATGGAACAACAGACTGGTTTCAAATTGGCAAAGGAGTATGTCAAGGCTGTATATTGTCACCCTGCTTATTTAACTTATATGCAGAGTACATCATGCAAAATGCCGGGCTGCATGAAGCACAAGCTGGAATCAAGATTGCTGAGAGAAATATCAATAACTTCAGATATGCAGATGACACCACCCTTATGGCAGAAGGCAAAGAAGAACTAAAGAGCCTCTTGATGAAAGTAAAAGAGGAGGTGAAAAAGTTAACTTAAAACTCAACATTCAGAAAGTGAAAGAGGAGAGTGAAAAAGTTGGCTTAAAACTCAACATTCAAAAAACAAGATTATGGCATCCAGTCCCATCACTTCATGGCAAATAGATGGGGAAACAGTGGAAACAATGACAGACTTTATTTGTGGGGGGGGGGCGCTCCAAAATCACTGCAGATGGTGACTGCAGCCATGAAATTAAGATGCTTGCTCCTTTGAAGAAAAGCTATGACCAACCTAGACAGCATAGGTAAAGCAGAGACACTACTTTGGCAACAAAGGTCCACCTAGTCAAAGCTGTGGTTTTTCCACTAGTAATGTATGGGTGTGAGAGTTGGACTGTAAATAAAGCTGAGCACCGAAGAATTGATACTTGTGAACTGTGGGGTTGGAGAAGACTCTTGAGTTTCCCTTGACTGCAAGGAGATCTAACCAGTTCATCCTAAAGGAAATCAGTCCTGAATATTCATTGGAAGGACTGATGATGAAGCTAAAACTCCAATACTTTGGCCACAAGATGTGAAAACTTGACTCATTGGAAAAGACCCTCATGCTGGGAAAGATTGAAGGCAGGAGGAGAAGTGGACAACAGAGGGTGAGATTGTTGGATGGCGTTACCAACTTGATGAACATGAGTTTGAGCAAGCTCCGGGAGTTGGTGATGGACAGGGAAGCCTAGCCTGCTACAGCCCATGGGGTTGCAAAGAGTCAGACACGACTGAGAGGACTGAACTGAACTGAAGACAAAGAGAGAAAGATACCGGCTGTTTCAATAACATTTGATAACTTTATGAAGCCTTTATTATGCCCCAAGCGCTAACTTGAATAACTGGCCTACAAGCAAGAATCAAATGCAAGTCCCCAAACTTCAAAGTCCAGATGGGGAAACATAAAATGAAAAAGAGGGAAGTAGAGCTTTTCATTCAACAAGACAAGACAAATACCTTTTCCTACCCCGGAAATCGTTTTATATTTCTTCCCCAACCAATCCCAAACAGCACTCTCAAAACGAAAAGGAGGAGGAGAAGGCACTGTCTGACAAAAAGCCCCTCTGGAATGGCTAGCTATACCATCGCAGTTAAAGATCAGGCTCCCAGTGTTAATAGCAGCACTGTTCACAATAGCCAAGACAGGCGAGCAACCTAAAGGTCTTTCAACAGAGGAATGAATAAGGAAGATATGATACATGTATACAAAGGAGCATTACTCAGCCATAAAAAAGAATGAAATAATGCCATTTGCAATAACATAGATGGACCTAGAGAGAATCATACTAAGTGAAATAAGTCAGATGAAGACAAGTATCATACTCTATCACTTCTATGTGGAATCCAAAAATGATACACAGGAATTTATTTACAAAATAGAAATAGACTCACAGACAGAAAACAAACTTATGGTTAACAACAGGGATAGTGGGGAGGTAGTGGGAGGGGAGTTGAGATAAATTCAGAACTGGGGATTAATATATACTCAGTCCTATATATAAAATAGGCAAACAGTAAGGACCTACTGTTTAGTCTAGGGAACTGTACTCAGTAGTTTGCAATAGCCTATAATTTTTGGGGTCCCAAATCACTGCAGGTGGTGACTGCAGCCATGAAATTAAAAGACGCTTACTCCTTGGAAGAAAACTTATGACCAACCTAGATAGTATATTCAAAAGCAGAGACATTACTTTGCCGACTAAAGTCCGTCTAGTCAAGGCTATGGTTTTTCCAGTGGTCATGTATGGATGTGAGAGTTGGACTGTGAAGAAGGCTGAGCGCCGAAGAATTGATGCTTTTGAACTGCGGTGTTGGAGAAGACTCTTGAGAGTCCCTTGGACCGCAAGGAGATCCAACCAGTCCATTCTGAAGGAGATCAGCCCTGCGATTTCTTTGGAAGGAATGATGCTAAAGCTGAAACTCCAGTATTTTGGCCACCTCATGCGAAGAGTTGACTCATTGGAAAAGACTCTGATGCTGGGAGGGATTGGGGGCAGGAGGAAAAGGGGACGACAGAGAATGAGATGGCTGGATGGCATCACTGACTCGATGGACGTGAGTCTGAGTGTACTCCTGGAGTTGGTGATGGACAGGGAGGCCTGGTGTGCTGCAATTCATGGGGTCGCAAAGAGTTGGACACGACTGAGCGACTGAACTGAACTGATAATGGAAAAGAATCTGAGAAAGAAAAAATATGTATGTATGAAAAACTGAATCACTTTGCTATACATTTGAAACTAACACAATATTGTAAATTAACTATACTTTAATTAGAAAAAAAAACAAAAAACAAAAAAAAAAGCTCAAAGCCCAAAGATCACCTGGGGTCAAATCCTTTTAAATCTTGTTTCTTGGCCTTAACTTCTCTGTGGCTTTGGGCAAGTCACTTCATTTTCTGCGCCTCATTTACTCAAACGACAATAGTATTAGCAACCAACTGTGTTGCTTTGAGCATGACATGAGGTAATCCATTAAATGTTTACTTAGATCAATGCATCACCCCTAGTAAACGCTTCACATGCAGGATTTTTCCTGATTGTGTTGATCACAAAAATAGTTCTGGCAGTGGGTACTGAAACAGAGACTTGGGTGAATTGCTAAGGTCACAGAAGAGAAGCAAAAAAAATTGGGGGAGGCAGGTCAGGCTTCATTAAATGACCTGACCCTTGCATTGGGTTGGGAAGGAAAGCCAATTTCAGTTTAAATGGGAATTGAAGGAGACACCTGAGAAGAACAACCAGGCAAAGAGAATAGCATACATGACAGCTGGCATGGTGTCAGAGATGTATCTGGCTTGCATGAAATTGATGAAGGGAGCTTGATCACACTGAATGAAAGTGCACTTGAGGGACATCCCTGGGTGGTCCAGTGGCTAAGACTCCACACTCCCAATGTAGGCGGCCCAGGGTCGATCCTTGGTCAGGGAACTAGATCCCACATGCAGCAACCCAGACCCAGTGAAGTCAAATAAATGTTTTTTTTAAAGTAAGTAGTGACATTTGAACGGAGAAGGCACTGGGAACCCACGCCACTACCCTTGCCTGGACAATCCCATGAGCGGAGGAGCCTGGTAGGCTGCAGTTCATGGGGTCCTGAAGAGTCAGACACCACTGAGTGACTTCACTTTCACTTTTCACTTTCATGCATTGGAGAAGGAAATGGCAACCCCCTCTAGCACTCTTGCCAGGAGAATCCCAGGGACGGGGGAGCCTGGTGGGGAGCCTGGTGGTCTGCCGTCTATGGGGTCACATAGAGTTGGACACGACTGAAGCGACTTAGCAGTAGCAGCAGCAGCAGTGACATTTGAAAGAAGTCTTGAAATGTGAGCATAATTCTGGCAAATAGAGATGGAAGAAGGAAGTTGGTGGGTCACAGATGACTATTAGAGGCGTCTCCAAGGTAAGCAGAAAGGGAAAGCATAGGCCAGAAGTGGAGAACATCAAGCAGTGGGATTTGGCTGGAAGGTGGGGTGAGACAGGAGGTAAGGGGGTAGAAGAGCAGAAAGGAGAGCCGGATTCTTATCGTGAAGAGTTTCGGAGGTCACGGTGGGGAAGGTTACCAGCAGCACTTCAGAAAGCCCAAAAGGAAGGACTGAAGGTTTTCTCACTCTGTTGAGCAGGGGAGTGATAGGATCACATTTCCCCTTTAAACAGATTGGTCTGGCAGTGCTCCCCAGAAAGGATTAGTGTGGGAAGAGAGAGGAACAGGAAAGAAAGTGAAAGTGAAGTTGCTCGGTTGTGTCCGACTCTTTGTGATCCCATGGACTGCAGCCTACCAGGTTCCTCCATCTGTGGGATTTTCCAGGCAAGAATACTGGAGTGGGTTGCCATTTCCTTCTCCAGGAGATCTTCCCAACCCAGGGAATGAACCCAGATCTCCCGCATTGTAGGCAGACACTTTACCTTCTGAGCCACCAGGAAGAGGAACAAGAATGCCAGTTAAAAGATAACTCCCTCCGGGCATTTCTCATATTCAAGGCTGGGACCAACTCTACAAGGCAGAAATTTATAAATCTCTACACACACACACACACACACTCACACGTGCACACATGCTCTACACGCATACAAGCGTGCACGTGTGTGTGCGTTAAATCTGGAGGCAATGCTGTAAGGCTATTATGACTACAGTTCCACTAGAGGGTAGTAGAGACAAACTGGTAAAGTAGATGAAGCTGTTATCATCTCTACTGGTTACAAGCCAAGTATTTTTCTTGTCTATATTTTGGAATGGTTGTAAGCTTGATTCAGTTATTCCATGGCTAAGAAAAATATGACAAGTACATTTGGTAGATTGTAGCTTTAGACAAATCTAGACAGCATATTAAAAAAGAGACATTACTTTGCCCACAAAGGTCTGTCTGGTCAAAGCTATGGTTTTTCCAGTAGTCAGGTATGAATGTGCAAGTTGGACTATAAAGAAGGCTGAGCGCTGAAGAACTGGTGCTTTTGAACTGTGGTGTTGGAGAAGACTCTTGAAAGTTCCTTGGACTGTAAGGAGATCCAACCAGTCAATTCAAAAGACAATCGGTTCTAAACATTTATTGAAAGGACTGATGCTGAAGCTGAAAGTCCAATACTTGGGCCAATTGATGCAAAGAATTGACTCATTGGAAAAGACCCTGATGCTGGGAAAGATTGAAGACAGGAGGAGAAGGGGATGACAGAGGACAAGATGGTTCGTTGGTTCACTGATGGTCCACTGATTCAGTGAACATGAGTTTGAGCAAGCTCCGGGAGATAGTGAAGGACAGGGAAGCCTGGTGTGCTGCAATTCATGAGGTCACAAAGAGTCAGACGTGGCTGAGTGACTGAACAACAACATCTTTAGACAAGTGAGTAAACTCAAAGTACCCATTTTTAAAAGGTGATCTAGCTGAGTTTGCAAGCCCAGAAAACTAGTCAGTATTTAGCTTCTTCACAATAACCAATATCTAATTATGGCCTTGAATGGAAAGTCTTTTTTTTTTTTAAATTGAATCTAGAATATTACATCCAAGTCTCTTATTGATTATTGTAAAGGAAGAAGGAGAAAAAGAAGATGAAGAAGAAGAAAGAGGAGGAGGAGGAGAGAAGAAGAAAAGAAAAATTAGTAAAAGTAAATTTTGGTGTTTTCTCTTGGTTAAATAATTTAAGTGGGAAAAAGTATATTTTTGGTATACTCATTATAGATAATATCCTAAAACATATGTTGCTGTGCTGTATTGCTCTATTTTATACACATACACACACCCTTTTGGAAAGTAATATAGCACTGAAGAGCTAAAATAACCAGGCTGGTTTTTTTTGTTTCTGGAAATTTAGTATTTCCTCCAACATTATTTCATCATAAGGAAAAAATTTTATATGAATAAGAGTCATATATTTGGAAAAGCAGATTGCAACATTTTCTAATAGTAAAAAATTAGAAAAACAATTTACAGCCAGTCTAGAAATCTAATAGGGAAATAGTTTAATCAGTAAATTATGACATTTCCCTTAATCAAATACCACAGACTCAGACACATATGCTATGATAGCAAGTTTATAAAAGCATGAATTTATCCCAGAAAGAAATAGACACAGAATTGTTCTCTCAATGTGATGGAAAGTATGATTACTTAAAAGCATTTCCAAATAGCTTTGTGTTGTTTTTACAATGCTGCTGCTGCTATTTAGTCATGTCCATCTCTTCAGCAACCCCATGGACTATAGCCCACCAGGTTCCGCAGTCCATGGAATTCTCCAGGCAAGAATGCTAGAGTGGGTTGCCACGCCCTTCTCAAGGGGATCTTCCCAACCCAAGGATGGAACCCATGTCTCCTGCTTGGCAAGTAGATTCTTTACCACTGAGCCACCTGGACGATGACCACACACTAAAAGGGAATATACTGCTACTAAAATTTACTTGCAATTTCAAGCTGCTGCCATTTAACTAACACTTTCCAAGGCTTCACAGTGCAAAGATCACTATATATGAAAATTCATATCAGAACAACTCTCTTCAATGACCTTGTTTTTTACTAAGAAAAAAAGAAAGGAAGGAAAGGAAGAAACCAAACTGAGACACCTAGAATGATTATGTCTACAATCAATACATCTCTGGAGTAAAGTATAGTATTTGAAAAGATTTATAAATACCTTCCTCAGCAGTTTAAGGAAAGGAATGCAAAGAAATCAGCAGAGCAAACAGAAATTTCAAATGAAATACGGCACCAATACTGTGGTTACTGAATATCAAAAATGCATGTTCTAGTGTAGGAGTAGACACTTTGTAAACTTGCCCGGTCATGAAAATGTCTGAGTTGACCATCCTCTTTTATCATTAAATATATAATAAAACTCCAAAACCAAAAATAAGCTTGCTTCCCATTCAATGCCTTCTGAGCATTTGCAAAGGCAATAATCATAGAATATATAAGACAATAAAGTGTTAAAGCTGATGGAGCCTTAGAGATCACCTAATGAGAAATGAAGAGAGTGTTAAGGAACTAAACTTTTTACATTTCCCCTATCTTCAGAGCTCCTAGGACTTATTTTTGTTGTATAAGTTCCAGACAATAAACAGTGTAACTTTGTCAGTAAGCAGGAAATACATAAACATGTATTAATATATGTATATGTGCACTGTGTGTGCTAAGTCACTTCAGTCGTGTCCACCTCTTTGTGACCCCAGGGACTGTAGCCCTCCAGGCTCCTCTGTCCATGGGATTCTCCAGGCAAGCAAGAATACTGGGATGGATGGCATGCCCTCCTCCAGGGTTTCTTCCTGACCCAGGGATTGAAACTGTGTCTCTTACATCTCCTGCACTGGCAGGTAAATTCTTTAACCACTAGCACCACCTGGAAAGCCCATGTTCGTATGGAAAGAGATAAGGCAGTTTAAAAGCTTCAGTATGAAAATATTAGTTACTTTCTTTATAACATTTAGACTTATGCCATGAACTGTGCTAAGAACTTTACATAGTCTTTCTTCAAAAATGCAATAATTCTATCGGTACAGATTCAGGTTCAGAGGAGGAAAGCAAGATCTAGAGTGGGTAAATAGTTTGCCCACTGTCAGATATTTGATAAGAGGTAGAAGGGAGCCTTGAACCAAGGGTTTTATGACTCCAAAGCTCAGCTTCTCTGCTACCATGCAATCTTCCATGTGCGTGTGAGAAAAAGAAATATGACACTCTAAGATGATAAATTATTGGAAATGTTATTGACACTGATTTTGGTAAATAGGAATTATATATTTAGCCCTCATACTGCATACCGCAAGGAGAGTTTCATTCTCATTGGTGTCTCCTTAAAGAACAGTAGAAGTATACTGTTTTCTTTAAATAAGAATGTGATTAAACAAGGTTGAATCACTGGGTAATAATAGAGTATTTAAAATGGTTGTTCATTATTCTTGGACCACCACAGTGATTAGTGTCAGACGAAAGGGATGAAAAAATTCAGAGCTCGTTCTCAAACAGCCGTGAGTGAAGTAAATGAAGTCGCTCAGTCATGTCCAACTCTTTGCGACCCCATGGACTGTAGCCTACCAGGCTTCTCCATCCATGGGATTCTCCAGGCAAGAGTACTGGAGTGGGTTACCATTTCCTTCGCCAGGGTATCTTCCCAACCCAGGGATTAAACCCGGGTCTCCTGAATTGGAGGCAGACGCTTTAACCTCTGAGCCACCAGGGAAGATGGTCTGGCTTTTCTCCCCTTACTAGAATTTTCCACTCAAGATAGCTGGTTATTCCTTAACAATGCATTCCAGTATACAGTAGGTGCAGACAAATACTTTTTGACTCCACTTCTATGAGATATTTCAAATAGTCAAATAAATAGAGCCAGAAAGTGTTAATACATGGGTAGACGCCAGAGGCTGGGGGTGGTATAAGGAGGAGGGGGAATGGGGACTTAGTGTTTAATGGGGACAGAGTTTCCGTTTAGGAAAACTTGGAAGATGGATGATGGTGAGAGTTGCGCAGCCATGTGACACTCAGTGCCACTGAAATGTACAGCTAAATATGGTTAAAATAGTACGTTTTATATTATGTAATTTTTACCTCAATAAAAAGTTTTTAGAAAGATATCTGGTAATTTTCAGTGTTTTTCTGGGCATAGTAATCCACAAGGAAGTGGATGAATGGTTCATTATGCATTTCCATCATTGGTGCCTCTTTAGCCATCTTTATTCATATAATTATTAATTTACAGTAATAATGTAATAAGCACTCATGAAACCATAACCCAGTATCAAAACTGGGATCTTAACAATAGCTTACACGTTTGTGATCCTCTGTGTGCCATCCTATTCCAGGCTCGAGTGACTGCTATCCTGAATCATCATTACTTGTATTTGTGTGTAGTTTCATCTGTACAATCTTAAAGAGTGTGCATATATATTTCCCCTCAACTTTTTATTAAAAACTTTAAAATTTGCTTTATCTTAGGGCTTTATCTCTGCAGGTGGTGCAGAGATAAAGAATTTGCCTGCCAGTGGGGGAGACAGGGATTCGATCCCTGGGGTAGGGAAAATCACCTCGAGGAGGAAATGGCAACCCTCTCCAATATTCTTGCCTGGAAAATTCCATGAACAGAGCCTGGCAGGCTACACTCCGTGGGTTCACAAAAGAGTTAGACAAGGCTGACTGATCGAGCACTTGTATCTTTTCTCTCTCCTTCTCTTCCTCCTTAGATTGTGTAACTGAGCCCAGAAAACATCAGGGGAGGGTGGGGATGTGCTGGTCAAGAGTCGACTGTCTAGGAATTCCCTGGCAATCAATCCAGTGGTTAAGACTCCAAGCTTCCCCTACAGGGAGGAAGTAGGGGTTGGATCCTGGACCGGGAAACTAGGATTCTGCAGGCCCTGTGACAAAAATAAAAACAAAAATGAAAAACCCAGCTCTTCCATGCTGCCCTTTAGTCAAGCACTTTCCATGAGTCTCCTAGTGATTTACAGTTGTTTAGTTTAAGATGACAAGAATGCCAACTATGAGGGCCTGAAGACAGAGACAGGTTATCTCTGAATCCACAGGGATGGGACAGGGCTTAGCACACGGGAATGGTCCAGTAAATGATTCTGTAGTGAAACAGAGATAAGGGTAGGGCAAGAATGGTATACACATACTGATGACAAAGACATATTGGCTATTTAAAAAGACTGAAGATAGAAGGCAAGGCTATAGAAGGAATTTGGGGGGGAAAAGTTCATTAGGTTATTTCACAGAAGTAAAACGGGTGTGGTTCATTATTCATACAGATACAAAAGTCAGACAGGAAGCGTGTCTTGCTATACATGCATAAATTTGTATGACTTCTATGAGGTGTTCAATATTTTTGGCAATACTTTTTCTTTTGAAACTCTTTTAAAAACTACATCTTTCAAAAAGAAACTGTTTTTAATTAAAAAAAGGAGACATCTTTCTCAATACCACAAGAAAACTCTCTTGTGGTTTTCTTCTTACCACTGGTTTCTGCTCTCTAGTCTCCTTCACTGGTTGATTTCTTTTCTCTCCATCATGGTTCCCAAGGTTCCACCTGGGCGTTCACTTCTCATTCTATTCTCTTTCTTTGCAGAGACAGTCTCATTGAACTCGAAGGTGACCAAGTGCATATTTCTAATCCTCACCTCTCTTCTGAGCTCCAAGCTCACTTCTACTGGACATTTCCACCGGGATTTTCCACTGGCATCTTAACCTCTAATATCTTTCTCAACCAGATATTGCTTCTCCATTTCACCCACTCTGGAAGTTGTGATGGTCTCCTTTCCTCCCCAACCATGTCTAATTCGACATGTACAGTCTACCTTTTCTACCTTTTCTCTCCTTTCCATTCCTATTGCCACTCCCTCAGCTTATGTCCTTATCACTTTTTTTTTTTTTTTTTTTAGTATTTATTTGTCTCCAGGTCTTAGCTGTAGCATGCAGGATACTCAGTCTTCCTTGCAGCACCATAGATCTTTAGTTGTGACAGGCAAACTCTTAGTTGAAGCATGTGAGACCTAGTTCTCTGTTGTCATTAGTCACTAAGTTGTCTCTTACTCTTTTACGACCCCATGGGCTATAGCCTGCCAGGCTCCTCTGTCCATGGGATTCTCCAGGTAAGAATATTGGAGTGGGTTGCCATTTCCTTCTCCATGGGATCTGACCCAGGGGTCTAACCCAAGTCTCCTGCATTGCAGGTGGATTCTTTACCGCTGAGCCACCTAGGGATTCCAGGCCCTCTGCACTGGGAGCTACGGGCAACTGGACCACCAGGTAAGGCCCCCTGTCCTCACACTTCTTGGTTATCATTTCAATAACTGCCTGGTTGTTCTCCCTCCAGTGTCTCCTCTATCTCTATAGCCATGTTAGTACTTTCTTTAAAATTATTCAGTAGCTCTTTGTCACAGAGATAATAGAGCCTAAATTGATTAGCCTGGCATTCTCCTTTCTTTACAGTACAATGCCAGTCTATCTAACCTATCACATCTCCTGATAGCCCTGATGCTTTATGCTGTGCTACATCCCGTCGCATCAAACAACTTGGGATTCCTCAATCACATTGTATTGCATTCTTTCTGGAAGGACTATCTGGTTTTTTTAAAAAATTTATTTTTTAAGATTTATTCATTTATTTTATTTTTGGCTGTGCTGGGTCTTCATTGCTACTTGTGGGCTTTCTCTGGTTGTGGTGAGCAGGAGATACTCTCTTAGTTCTGATGGGCAGGCTTCTCAGAGCAGGGGCTTCTCTTGTTGCAGAACACAGCTGAAGATGCACGGGCTTCAGTAGTTGCAGTGCATGGGCTTGGCTGCTCTGCGGCATGTGGGATCATCCCAGACGTCATCATGCAGATGTCTCCTGCACCCCTGGTTAATGTCTCCTGCATTAACCCATGTCTCCTGCATCAGCAGATGGATTCTCAACCATTAGACCACTAAGGAAGCCCCTGGAATGACTATCTCTTTTACCTATAATTCATTGAATGAGAAAGGTCTACAATGTTCTGGCTAAGAGGAGGAGAAAGGCCTCAGTTTTAGTCAGTAGTAATAGAAGGAATGAATTCAGTAGTTTCTTTTTCCTTTTACTTTCTTTTTTTAAAAATTATTTTTTAAATTTTTGGCTGCACTGTACCTGTGAATCTTAGTTCCCCAGTCAGGGATTGAATCCCTTACATTGGAAGCAGGAGTCTTAAACCACTGACCATCATGAAAGTTCTGAACTCAGTCATTTCAAGAGAAACTGAAAGTCAGCCAGAACAGAGAAACAGCAGCCTTAAAAAGTTGAAGGTAAACCAATGAAAGGAAATAGAACAACTAGTTAAAGTTTCACTGTCCATTATCAGGTTCTGGTTGACCTTGGGGATAGGATCATGAATTTAGGGTAATTATATCATAATGAGAAATCTTACATGCAAATAAAGCAGTCATTAGGGATCTTGGCCTAGTTAGCATTCTTTGGAAGAAAGTCAGGGGATAGTTTTGGGAGTGGTCTGTGCTTTAAACAAAGAATGATGTCATGGAGGAGAAGAAAAGGGTTTATGTACATACAGGATTAACAAGCCCATGCTAGGGAGAGTGTTCTGGTTCCATACACCTGTGTTTTCCTCACTGTTTTTGCTCAGAGTTGCTGTAAACAAAGCATGTGGTTATAAATATCTCTCAGAGTCTGTTCACATGTTTCTGTTTAGAAGGAAATTCTAGTAATCAAGAAGTTAGACTGGAGGAACTTCCCTGGTGCTCTAATGGTAAGGAGTCTGCCCTCCAAATGAGGGGATCACAGGTTCAATCCCTGGTGAAGAAGTAAGAGCTCACAGGCCACAGTTCAGTTCAGTTCAGTCGCTCAGTTGTGTCTGAGTCTTTGTGACCCCATAAATCGCAGCACACCAGGCCTCCCTGTCCATCACCATCTCCTGGAGTTCACTCAGACTCACGTCCATTGAGTCCGTGATGCCATCCAGCCATCTCATCCTGTCGTCCCCTTTTCCTCCTGCCCCCAATCCCTTCCAGCATCAGAGTCTTTTCCAATGAGTCAACTCTTCGTATGAGGTGGCCAAAGTACTGGAGTTTCAGCTTTAGCATCATCCCTTCCAAAGAAATCCCAGGGTTGATCTCCTTTAGAAGGGACTGGTTGGATATGCTTGCAGTCCAAGGGACTCTCAAGAGTCTTCTCCAACACCACAGTTCAAAAGCATCAATTCTTCGGCGCTCAGCCTTCTTCACAGTCCAACTCTCACATCCATTCATGCACAGGCCACAAGGCACCCTCAAAAAGTAAAATATATATATATATGTATAAAATGCATATGTATACATATATACATATGTATAAAATGTGTATGTATACCTATATACATATGTATAAAATGTATATGTATACCTATATACATATGTATACATATGTATATGTATAAAATATATATATGTGTATATATATGTATCTGTTCCTTTTATATATATATAAAAGGAAAGATTGGAAAAAATGGTGGACACATGCTGTCTCCCAGGAATTTGCAACAATCTAGGCAGTTTCCTTGGAGAAGGAAATGGCAACCCACTCCAGTACTCTTGCCTGGAGAATCCCATGGATGGAGGAGCCTGGTAGGCTGTGGCCCATGGGGTCACAAAGAGTCTGACACGACTGAACGATTTTGCTTTCACTTTTCACTTTCATGCATTGGAGAAGGAAATGGCAACCCACTCCAGTGTTCTTGCCTAGAGAACCCTAGGGATGGTGGAGCCTGGTGGGCTGCCATCTAATGGGGTTGCACAGAGTCAGACACGACTGAAGCGACTTAGCAGGCAGTTTCCTGTGTTTCCCTAGTGGCTCAAATGGTAAAGAATCTGCCTACAATGCAGAAGACTAGAGTTTGATCCCTGGATCAGGAAGATTCCCTGGAGAAAGGAATGGCTACCCAGTCCAATATTCTTGCCTGGAGAATTCCATGGACAGAGGAGCCTGGTGGCCTACAGTCGATGGAGTCACTGAGAATCAGATGCAACTGAGCGACTAACACTTTTTCATCCCTTTCAGGCAGTTTCCTAGATTGGGTTGCTCTTCCTGTCCTGTCATTACTAAGCCAGGAAGGGGAGAAGGGGTGTAGAGGGCAGGGTTAAATTCATCTAATCCTATCCTGGGAGACAGTCTATGAGGAACAAATGATATCTGCACAAAGTGTAATCCTAAGTTTGTTTGTTTTTTTAAGAGAAAGCTGAGAGGGAAGTGAAGGGAAAAGAGAGTCAGTTTCTTATGTACCAAAATGGTATCATCTCCCATGTACTGCTATATGAGAAAACAAGATTCAGAACATGAGTATGCAATGCTGGTTTTGGGGTAAGAAGTGGGAAAATAAGATTATATATGGAGCATTTGCTAATAGGTAGGTAGAATAGGGAAAAGGAGTCCAAAATGGCGGTGGCTAAAAGACAAGGAAGGGAAAAGCCTGCGAAAATAGAATAGAGGAGGGTCAAAGGAAGGTCCGAGGACCGGAGTGAGGGCTTCAGGTAGAACAGCACTCCTGGCTAAGCCCAATTTGCATAGGACAGGCCCAGGGGGGAGAAAAAAACATATAAAAAGAGGAGCCAAATGGCTCTCTCTCCCGCTTGCTGGGGCGCTCTTCTCTGCGCGTCTTTGGGTCGACATGCCCTCACAGCTCGAAGATGGATTTTCCTGCCATTATCTAAATAAAATAGAGCTGTAACACGGAGCTGTAACACTGATTTGGCTAAGAGCTATAACGATCCGTTCGAGACCTGAGAGCTATAACACGGTCTGTCCAAGACCCAAGAGCTGTGATGAGCCAAGGGGGGCTTTAATGTCCGTCACTCCAAATCTTTGTTGTGACGAGACAGAACCAAGGAACATACACTCGCCTGACAACACCATGAAGTTACATAATAACGTAATCAAAATGATTTTCTATGATGGGAGAAACTGAGAAACTAGATGGAGACAGAGTGTTAGCAAGGTATCTTACTTATGATTTCTATATGGTTTTGCTATTTGAAATATGCAAATGTTTTATCTACTGAACAAAGTAAATAAAGTAGTAAAATAAAATTTAACTGTTGATGAGTAATTGTTCCCTTTAGAAAAAATATCAGATGATTATCAGACCACTGGCAGGAAGCGATGTTCTTTACAGTGTTGATTCTAATAGAACAAAGAAAAATAGCTCTGACAGGCAATCAACTAGATATAATGTATGCAATTATACAATGAATACATGGAACTGTAAAGAGTTATGGTGTAAATACATAATTATTGAGAGTAATGGGGAAATATGATACCAAATAGTAAGCTTAATATGATCTCTCTACAAGGAAATAAAAAACTGTGGAACAATGTGTACCAAAGCGTTCGTTTGAGAATATAGGTGACTTATGTTTAACTTTTGTTTTTCTTTTTTAAGGTAAGAATGGATTTATTTAGAGAGAAACACACTCCACAGACAGAATGTGGGCCGTTGCAGAGGGTGAGGCCTAATCTTTGTTTTCTAATGCGATTAAGTAATGAGTTGGTTTTTTATGTATTAAAGAGGGGAGGAGAGATAAATTAGGAGTTTGCAATTAATTCATACATACTACTTTATAAACAACAAGGACCTACTGCAATAGCAGAGGAAACTACACTCAATATCTTATAATAACCTATGCTGTAGTGGAAAAGAATCTGAAAAAGAATATATACACATGTATGTATAATTGAATCACTTTGGTGTAACTGGAAACTAACACAACATTGCAAATTAACTATATTTCAATTACAATGTATAAATAATGTTGACAAATTTTTAAAAATTAGGCATAAAATAAACAAAGCTTTAAAAAAATCACCTTTCACTATCCCTGTCTGTACTCATTAAGTAGGACATCCTTTCATATTTTGTACTATTCAAGTAGTGGTAATAGAAGCATTGACATTTACTGAGTGTTTCCCATGTCCAAGGCATTACTGTTAATGCCTTATTTAAAGCACTTACTGTTAAGTGCTTTATAAGGATTATAAGTTAATAATCAAAATAACATTATAAAGTTCTGAAATATTATATGAGTTATTAGGTTTCCATTCTACAGGTAAGGATCCCAGGGCTTGGCAAGGGTAAGTCTCTAGCCCAAGTAACCTTGATAATAATCAATGATCAGTAATCAATGGTGAGTGTCTTGAACTTAGTCTGACTCCAGAGCTTATGATCTCATCACCGCGCTGTCATATCATATGTACCTTTGTTGGGGTCTTATCTCTCTTTGTTATAACAATCTTGGCATCCCTGGTGCTTTCTTCAGCAGTTCTTCAGTTCCTACAAAATCGTTCAGAGCTTGATTTTTAAAACGCAGCTAAGTGTTTGTTGGATAAATGAATGCATTTTTTTCTAAGCCAGAGTAGAAGTTGTCCAACTTAACATATCTCTGGATATCATGGAGGGCAGTGGTTCCTAATCATATCGGTTGGTTGCCTTGCAGGAATATCTGTCTTTCCAGACACATCTCTGTGAATTCCATGTTTCTGACAGTCATGCATTCCTGTATTTTTTTCATTCTATCACTAAGCCTATGGAGGAAAATTGATAAAATGTGTATTTGGTACCTGTTTATAGTATGTAAGAGACTGTCCTGAGCACCAGATGTACAAGGCTTATAAAACCATCAGTCGTTAAGAGAAAGAAAAACATCATATGATATCACTTATACATGGAATCTAAAAAATGATACAAAAGAATTTATTCATAAAAACAGAATAGACTCACAGACATAGAAAACAAACTTATTGATTACTCAGGGGGATAGCACCCACTCCAGTGTTCTTGCCTGGAGAATCCCAGGGACGGGGGAGCCTGGTGGGCTGCCGTCTATGGGGTCTCACAGCATTAGACACGACTGAAGTGACTTAGCAGCAGCAGCAGCAAAGGGGATAGCTAGGGGAGGAGGGATAATTTAGGAGTTTGGTATTAACCTATACACACTACAATATATAAAATAGGAAAACAACAAAGACATAGTGTATAGCACAGGGAACTATACTCAATATCCTATAATAACCTATTATGGAAAAGAATATATATATACATATATATGTGTGTGATTCAGTTATACATAGATATACACTCTACCCTTGAAAGTAATACAACATTGTAAATCAACAATACTTCAATTTTAAAAAACGGCAGTTGTAAGGAACTCAGAGGCAGAGACAGAAGGCAGGGGAGGGAGTTTTCCTAGTCATCACTCGTTTACAACAGAGGGAACCACATGTACTCAGAGAGGCAGAGGATAAACACCTCCCTCTGCCTGGGACTGGAGCATCCCGGAAGACTTTCCAGAGGAGGTGGCAGTCACTGAACTAAGTTTTCATGGACAAGTAGGAATGAGGCTAACAGTAAGGGGTAGATGGATAATATTTTTAACAAGCGCTTGATGTCAAGACAAGTCTGTTCACAATTTTGAGAAAAGACTTCTCTGAGAAGAATCTTAATAATATATGAGGATGTGTCAATTAAAATAGAAAAGTGGAGATTTAGAAATTGTGTGCCAGGGAAAATAAAAGAAATTGTGTGCACAGAGAAGTGTGTGTGTGTATGTGTGTGTGTGCACACGTGCAAAGGTGAGCCTACGTGATTGTGCAAGATCAGAGTGAAAAGGAAATTACATTTAGTAGAAAACCAGGTCTTCTTTCAGATCACATCTCTTTTCTGACATTTTTAACAGTAATTGCAGTAATTGTGCCCAGGCCAGTCTCCTGAGCGCTGGCTTGGGCACACGAATTCCTTTCGCTGTCTCCTATAGCCTGGTGCAGAGTCAGAGTGATTTCCTCGTGATGACTCATAACTCAGTGACCAGGAAAAAATTAACAGGCTTCACAATAGGTCAATGTTTTATCCAGAGAAAAGTTTAACCCTTGCGGATTTATCAGACCAAATAAATATACGACCAAATATATTCATGACATTAGCGAAGAAAGTAGGCTCATAATTCATGGTCTCCAGAAGCTGAGGCCAAAGCAAAATATCTCTAGGTGTTTCAGTAGGTAACCAGGTGGGGAGCCAGGGAAAAATAACGTGAAAAAAGACTGATCTGGGATTTCCCCTGTGGTCCAGAGGCTTAGACTTCGTGCTCCCAGCGCAGGGGCACTGGATTCTATCCCTGGTCAGTAAACTAGATTCCGTATGCCGTGACTAGGAGTTCGCATGCTGCAGTTAAAGATCCCACAGGCCTCAACTAAGAGAGCTAGATAAATATATATTTTTAAAGACTGAGCTTATGTAGTCAAACCACCCAATCCAAAAAAGACAACTGCTTTAATTTCAATTTACATACAGAAAATGAGTTACATACTGAAAACCATACCCCACATTTCTTTATCTCAACCCCTTTGCTTATGAAGTGGAGGAAGAAGTAGAAGAATTAATTAGAAGTTAATTAAATTTCAGGCAGTTTTAATTAAGGAGTTAAAAAACAATTAAGATAAACTTAGAAATGTTACCTAACTAATTAGAAGAGCAACGAAAATTAGCAAAGTCATCCAATAAACCTATATTTTACCTGCAAATTTTTACATCATCACTATCTAATAAAGTGGACAAAAAATTGGGGGGTGGAGTAGGAAAGAATTATATTTAAGTATGAGCAATTCAGGGGAAAGATACCAGAGTTGGGTGAAAACAGATTTTTATTCTTCTGTACCTTTAGTGAACTGTATTCACAACTCTCTTAATTGAACATCTGGTAGCCATGGGTGATTCTAGACAGAAAGTATTAATAGAGAGATCTTTAGGTTAAATACACAGTGCATCCTTGGAACACATTAAGTGCTAGTCTCCTGGATCTCTCATCACACAAGGTTACAGAGAAGTTCATTACAGGGCTTCTTTTATAATGACCGGCTTTTAACCTTTGCTAGTTAAATGATGAAATGGTACTGGTGATTCAGAATCAGTGTAATTCACGTTTGATGTGCAGAGTGGTTGGTTAAATAGTACATTTCCCATCCCAAGGCTATATATATCCTTGTGTACCATTCCTTGCAAGGCTAGAATTGCTGACCTGAAGACAGCCATTGCCCACCCACTGGGAAAGAGCCAGGTGACTAGATCACTAAGTTCCTTTAGACAGAGAAGATGGGGGTCGTCTATCTGACCTGTTTACTTGATATTACTTTGAATCCAGCCATCAAGTCTTCATCTGGTCAACAACAGCTCACCACTCTCAGTTCTCCCAGTCACTTATAGTCGGCCTCACTTTGACTTGGTAGGAATATTCTAAGATACAGTTTTGCTGCCTGCAAACAAGAGGTTTTCATTCGGGAAGACTGACACCTAAGATGTGACTGAGGTGGGCGCTGTCAGTGCATCTTATCCAAGAGCAGGGTTTCCTGACCTCAGCACTATTGACCTCTGGAGCCAGATAATTTCTTGTGGAGGGCTGTCCTGTGCACTAAAGTTTGGTCAGTAGCGTTCCCAGCCTTTCCTCATTACATGCCAACAGGAACCGTACAGCCTGTGACAATTAAAAATGTCTCCAGACATCACTACATATAGCCTGGGGAACAAGTAACCCCTAGTTGAGAATCAGGATCTTGGATCCATGTCCTATTAGGTGGAAGCTCCCAGGACCCTAGTGCTGTGTGTGCTTAGTTGCTCAGTCATGTCCGACTCTTTGCGACCCCATGGACTGTAGCCCACCAGGATCTTCTGCCCATGGGGATTCTCCAGGCAAGAATAGTGAAGCTGGGTTGCCATACCCTCCTCTAGGGGATCTTCCCCACCCAGGGATCGAACCCAGGTCTCCCACATTGCAGGAGGATTCTTTACCAGCTGAGCCACCAGGGAAGGCCAAGAATATTGGAGTGGGTAGCCTATCCCATCTCCAGGAGATCTTCCCAAACAGGAATTGAACTGGGGGCAGATTGAACATTCCAGGCAGATTCTTTACCAGCTGAGCTACTAGGGAAGAACCCCCCAGGACCTTAGATCCATGTCCTAATAGGTGGAAGGTGGAATTCCTGCGCCCTGGTAAGTGTAAAGAATCTTAGTATCTTATCTTGTGACCTAAGAAGAGAAAGGCATTCTCCCCTACTGCACTTCATAGCCCCCATGTAAGCTGAACTCAAGCCAACCTCCAACAGGAAGCTCCTAAACTGTTTCTTCACAAGTTTGATAAATATCTACTGATGTCACCCTGCAAGCAGTCAGGGTTTTTTCTTTTAATATTTATTTATTTGGCTTCACTGGGTCTTAGTTGCAGAATGTGGGATCTAATTCCCTGACCAGGGATTGAACCAGGACTCCCTGCAATCATTGTTGCTGTTCAGACACTCAGATGTGTCTGACTCTTTTCGACCCCATAGACTGCAATACACCAGGCTTCCCTGTCCTTCACTATCTCCTGGAATTTGCTCAGACTCATGTCCATTAAGTCAATGATGCCAACCAACCATCTCATCCTCTGCCCACCCTTCTTCTTTTGCCTTCAATCTTTCCCAGCATGAGAGTCTTTTATGGGTCAGCTCTTCCCATCAGGTGGTCAAAGTATTGGAGCTTCAACATCAGTCCTTCCACTGAATATTCAGGGTTGTTTTCCTGTAGAATTGGCTGGTTTGATCTCCTTGCTGTCCAAGGGACTCTCAAGAATCTTCTCCAGCATCCCAGTTAGAAAGTATCAATTCTTTGGCACGTAGCCTTCTTTATGGTCCACTTGGAGTCTTAACTACTGGACCACAGGGAAGCCCCTCAGGTTCTCTTGTAATGATTTTGCTGCTGGGACTCCATCTTCCTTTCCTTGCTCTTCTGTGAATTTTTTTCTCAGGTCTCTAGGTTTACTGGGATGCTAGATTTTTTCCTATATAGTCCATGTTTCCCTGTCACGTGGATTGAAATTATTCTCTTTGCTGTCACCCAAAACCACACAGTCTTGAATCCTTCTGAACTCTCTCCATAGTATTGTCCATATGATTTTATCCTTTGCTGATTGCTTCTCCTATGACAACTGCATATCCTATATCCTTGAAGTCATAGTCTAGACCAGAGCTCTCCATTCTAAAGCACCCAAGAAGAAAACCCTCAGATGTAATCATGTCCATGGTCATTCTCAACTTGGGAAGCAAACCTTGCCCTTTTCTCCTGCCCATCCGCCCATTCATCCCAGAGAAGTCTGGCATTGACTTAAGGAATTGGTTCTAACCCTGGAGCTGACATCATCAGGGGCTATTGATACAGATTGCTGGGCCCCAACCTCAGACTTTGGATATGGTAGGGGGTGAGGTGCAATGATTTGCAATTGTAGTAAGTTCCAGGTGATCTTATCTTATGCTCCAGACACCACACCTTGAGAACCACTGCCGTTAGGTGTGATGGCAGAGGAAAAAGCCCTCCTGGTGAATCTGGTTGGGTGGGGCGCCCAGTCAGTGCAGAATCACTGGTTAATTTTTCCTTTTTCCCCCAGAGATCAATGTTTCTTGACAAGTTTCATATCACCAGCAATGCCAGCTGAGCTTGTAGGAACTGTGAGAAAGCTTCCATACCTCAAGGAACAAAGGTAGTAGGCTCAAACAAAAATACCCAGCATTTATATTTAAAATGGAGAGCCAACAAAGACCCTCTGTACAGCACAGGGAACTCTGCTCAATATTATGTAACAACCTTAATGGGAAAGAATTTGAAAAAAAATAGATTCGTGTATATGTAGAACTGAACTACCTTGCTGTACACCTGAAGCTAACATAGCATTGTTAATCAACTACACTCCAATATAAAATAAAATGTTTTTTAAAAAAGGTACAAGCCTTCAGTTGTATAACAAGTAAGCGACAAGAATGTAACATACAGCATAAGGAAGATTATGGTCAATAATATTGTAATAACTTTGTATGGGGACAGATGATTACAGATGATTACTATTATGATGATCATTTCATAAAGAATGCCAATATCAAATATTATGTAGTACACCTGAAACTGTGTACAGTTTGATACTGTGCATCAGATGTATTTCAATTAAAGATAAATATATATCTAAAAAAAATGCAGCAGTACAATACATATAAACTTCAGTTTCTTCACCCACAGGTGGATTTCCAGCTGTGCTGGCTTTTCAAAAGGAGATGCTTTGCCATATTCTTTCTATGAAAGAGAGAATATTTGCTAACACTGAAACTTGTAGATATTTATTAGGCAATTATTTTCAGAAATAGGGGAGAGAACAGGAACCTTAGAATGGAAGTACCTGGGCTCTAGTCTGGGTTGCCTCCTGACATTTTACAAATACTCAGTCTTCTCATCTATAAGGTGAGGGACCTACATTTCTTCTCAGAGGGCCCTAGCAGTGCTATGATTCTAGAAACACTTTCTTAAAAAGGAAGGAAGGAAGGAAGCCTACAGGATCCTACTGATTTGAACTTTCCCAATTTGATGTGCCAAAGGTCTGGTCTTGATGTGCCTACCTGGTCTCTTCTGGTAGGCTCAAATGAGTCTGCAGCGTCACTCTTAAAAATGAGGCCATTCATAGAACATTCTAACATATCCATCATGGTAGGCTGAATACTGCCCCGCCTCTGAAACGTCCAGATGCTATTCCTGGAAAATGTGAATAGTATATGATAATGGGAACTTTTCAGATTTCATTAAGTTAAAGAATTCTGAGATGGGGAGATTAGCCTAGATTATCCGGGTGGATCTAAATGTAATTAAAAGTGTCCTTGTAAGAGGGAGATGGAAACGTGATGAGAGAGGAGGAGATGGCCATGTGGTGGCGGAAGCTGGGGGAGAAAGCGTGACGTGATGTGAAGACATGAACGGAGGAATCAGGACAGCCTCTAGAAGCTGCGGAAGGCAAGGAACAGATTCTCACCTGGAGCCTCCCCCCGACACTTGACACCTTGGTTTTCCTCCCTGAAGATTCATTTCAAACATCTGCCCTCCAGAACTACAAGAGAGAAAAAAAAAGTATTCTGTTATGAGCTGTCAAATTTGTGGTAATTTGTTTCACAGCCATGAAAACACTAATATCTGTTTATGGAACGCCTCCTAAGGGGCAGGTACTTTACACACAGTATCTCTAGTTACTGCAGCACCGAAGCAGTATGGATATTATAATATCTTCTAATACATAAGTTAACTGAGACTCAGAGAGGCAGACTATTATAACCCAAACCATACTCGTAATCAGTGATGCAACCCAGATTCAAGCTGAGGTCTGCCTGATGCCAAAGTCTTTCCCTTTTGTTATATGTTTCTGACCACAAGAAAAATGTACTGCAAGTACTTAGGACCATGTTTGGCATATGGCTAGGTCTTGATTAATGTTAGCTTTTACTATTGTCATTTTATGTCTGTGTCTTTGACTACAGCTGCCAGCCCAAGTGTACATGGAGCATAGTCACCCTACAGCCAGAGTGGCCTAGGGCCCAGCAGATGGAAAGGGTCTCTTTGGCCTTTCCATAACCCATGTCCTGGAGAGCTTCAAAGCCACAGAGATGCTCTTCTATTTCCACATCTTTCTCCTTCCACATATCCCGCTGTCTCTTTCTTTTTTGTTTTTGAGATTTTTTTGATGTGGACCATTTTTAAAGTCTTTACTGAATTTGTTTACAATATGGCTTCTGTTTTACGTTTCAGTTTTTTATCCGCAAGGCATGTGGGATTTTAGCTCCTTGAACAGGGATTGAATCTGCATTCCCTGCAATGGATGGAGAAGTCTTAACCACTGGACCACCAGGGAAGTCCCTCCCACTGTTTCTAGAAATGAGAAAAGGAAAGGAGCTACAGCCAAATGGAGAATGAGTGAGAAAATGTACACAGAGAGAAGACCTCTTAGACTGAACCTCTTTAAGCTGGTATCCTGCTAAATTGATTCTTTCTCTGCCTCCCTTTAAAGGCCCCCAGGTAGACCTCTGTGCCTGCATTGGCACTCTCCTGGAAACTCCACACCCTTACTTTCAGGCTCACACATACTGCTGTCTGAGAAGCAGAGGGACTAAAGAGCAGCGGGATATAGGTAGAAAGTGAGAGAACCCTCTCCTAAAAACAAATACCTCTTCTTGTTTTCTTCTTCCATCTTGCTACTGGAATACCTCAACATTAGTTTATATCAATATATCAAAAAGAAGATATTTTCATGTGAAGAGATGTAAAATTTGAAGTGTGACAAAATGTCCTTATTATGGTGTGGGGAAACAGGTCCCTAAGAGATCTGAGCAGATAAAGGAAGTGTGTGACATGCATGGTTCCCTTCCCCCAGCTCTGACCTGTGGCAGGCATCACTAGTTGATCACAGCACTCTTCTCTACTGAACCCCGACGAATTAATTAGAGATGACACTATAAAGGACACTTACCTGGGACTTCCCTGGTGACCCAGTGGTTAACACTCTGAACTTCCAGTGCAGGGGGTGCAGGTTTGATTCTTGGTCAGAGAACTAAGACCCCATGTGCCACATAATGTGGTCCCAAAAAGGAAAAAAAAAAGGACACTTATTTGGCATGCTTGCAATATGACATAGCTTTGAAGATTAGGAACTCTGAAAACTCTTCCTCAGTTGCAATTTACTTATCAATTTTCTGAATTCTTTCTGAATTCTCCCCCTCTATTAAAGTCCAGGTCTCATCCTACCCACTCTGGGGAGCCTCCTTAATCACGCTCATGTTAAGCTTCCCTAAATCCCTCTCCTTAGCTACTGATATATTCTGGAGAGGATCCAGATTTTGTGGGGATAGAAACTTGACAATAGCATTGTAATATTTTTTATAGAGAAACTGGAAAGACTAGATATTATTTTCATTTTTAATGAGAGCTTTGAAGAATGGCACTTTAAGAGTTAAATCATTTCAGCAAGCTTGCTTCTCTAAACAATAGAATTTTAACCACATCAAGTTTGGGCTGTTGCTTTCAAGGGTATTCTTCTTTTTTTTTTTTTTTTTCAAGGGTATTATCTTTAAGTGGAACATATCATCATCTTTGGTCATTGAACAGACTGGCCAAACATTGTTGGTGTATTTTGTTTTCCTTTGCTTATGTCCTTGGGGTTATAAGTTAGGGATGTGACTGGAACAACACAAATCAAATACTTCCCTAACCAAATGCTATGATGTGTCTTATGGGAAATAACCTCAGTCAGTCCAGGGAAGTGGTTTAACTGTGAAAAAGAACATGAGATTCTTGTTGACAAGCACTCATTCAGCAGATACTGATAAATATCAATATTAAGCCTGCCAGGCTCCTCTGCCCATGGGATTCTCCAGGCAAGAATACTGGAGTGAGTTACCATTTCCTTCTCCAGGGGATCTTCCAGACCCAGGGATCGAACCTGGGTCTCCCACATTGGAGGCAGATGCTTTAACCTCTGAGCCACCAGGGAAGCCCACATTTGAGTCTTTACTATATGCCAAACACTATTGAATACTCTGATGATATAGTGGTGAATAAGACAGAAAGATATTCCTGCTTCTAGGGAACTTGCATTCTGGTAGGACAGATAGGCACTGAACAATAGCCTAAAAAATTCCCATAGTAATGAGAGCTATGCAGAAAAGAAAATGGTGGATGACAAGGCATAGACCAGTCAATTCTAAAGGAAATCAACTATGAACATTTTTTGGAAGCGCTGATGCTGGAACTGAAGCTCCAATACTTTGGTCACCTGATGCGAAGAACTGACTCCTTGGAAAAGACCCTGATGCTGGGAAAGACTGAAGGCAGGAGGAGAAGGGGACAACCAAGGAGAGGTTAGTTGGATGGCATCACTCACTCAATGGACTTGAGTTTGAGCAAGCTCTGGGAGATGGTGAAGGATACGGGAGCCTGGTGTGCTACAGTCCATAGGGTCCCAAATGGCCAGACACAACTTATTGACTGAACAACAACAACAACAACAAGGCATAGATTGGATAATCACGGAAGATTTCTGGGGGAAAATGATCTTGAGGCGAAGACAAGAAGGAGGCCATTGTGAAGACCTGGAGGAAGGGCAGAGAAGATGCTCCAGGCAAAGGAAGCATTGTGTGCAGAGATCATAAGGGCATTAGGACCTGGGCTTGTCTCAGAAATAGAACTGAGGCTGTTGAGGCTGGGACCTGCAGGGGAAAAGGGCAGAGAGTGAGGTCAGTCAGGCAGGCAGGCGGGAGGGGGTGGGGGCACCATGTCAGGCTTGGCAGGCAGGATCAGGAATTTGGTTTTAACTCCAAAGGCAATAGAAGCCACTGGAGGGTTTTAAGCAGGACAGTCATGGGATCTAATTTACATTTTGTTTTTTTAAGCTGGGCCACTTGGCTTCTGAGATTTTACCAGGGATCAAACCTGGGCCCAGGGCAGTAGTGAAAGCACAGAGTCCTAACCACCAGGTTGGCAGGGAGTTGCTTAATTTTACATTTTTAAAAGAACATTCTTGATGCAGTGAAAAGAGTGAATTATAGGGAGGAGAGAGGGCAACAAGGAAACCTGGTTAGGATTGAAGGACAGTATTCTGGGCAGGAGATGGTGGCCTCAGAACAAGGATGGGGCTACTGCACAGACAGACCAGGCTACTTGACGCAAGAGCTAGGAGAAGTCACTCAAGTCAACATCTGTATGTACTAAGTCGCTTCACTTGTGTCCAACTCTTTGCAACCCCATGTACTGCAGCCCACCAGGGTCCTCTGTCCATGGAATTTTCCAGGCAAGAATACTGGAGTGGGTTGCCACGTCCTCCTTCAGGGAATCTTCCAGACCCTGGGGTCAAACCTATGTCTTTTAGGTTTCTTGCATTGGCAGGTGGGCTCTTTACCACTTTACCTGGAAAGCTCCAAGTCAACTTGAAAGTGAAAGTGTTACTTGCTCAGTTGTGTCCAATTCTTGGTAACCCCTATGGACTGTAGCCCACCAGGCTCCTCTGTCCATGGGGTTTTCCGGAAAAGAATACTGGAGTGGGTTGCCATTTTCTCCTCCAGGGGATCTTCCCTACCCAGGGACTGAAGCTAAGTCTCCTGCATTGCACGCAAATTCTTTACTAGCTGAGCCACCAGGAAAGACCAGGTCAACTTGGTAAAACCTAATTTCCTCACCAATAAAAAGTGGAGAATACTATGCATCTCAGAGATTTGTTGTAGGGGTTAAATGCACCCAAAGGCTAGGGTGCTGGCAGTCTCCATCAGGAGTCAGCAGACTCGGGCCCCTCTGGCCCACCACGTGTTTTATTGAGCATTGCCACGTCCATGTGTTAGGTATGATTCATTTCATGGAGCAACAATAGAGTTGGGTAGTTGTACCACAAACCACATGGCCTATAAAATCTCAAATAAGTATTCTCTGCCCTTTACAGAAAAGTTGATTGACCCCTAGATTAGAATGAAGAGTAAGAAGAATCTGAGAGACATGCTAATCTATACACCTAGCAGGCAGTGCATTTGGAGAAATGTTAGTGGCATGTCATGGATGGTATTTTTCAAGTGCTCTGCAAAAGAGAAGGCCCTTGCTGTAAAGAGGTGATTCATAAAGGGATGCAGCTGAAATGAACTTCAAATGTCATTGTTGCATAAATCAACCAATAAAACCATGTAACATTTATATAGTGCCCCTGTATTTCCATTCTATTTATCAATACTTTTATTAAAATAATCTACTCTGGATTTATAAATTTAGTGTGAGACAGGATAAGCAATGGAAAAGATATATATCAATAAATTGGAAGAACCATAAACAGAATACAGAGTTCAGCTAGGTGCTCAACAAACATAACTTTAGCCTTCTTTCCTGAGCACCTTTGACTAAAGTCAATACCATTCATTTCACTGGGAATTCAAGTAAGGGTCATAGGAGAAGTTTGCTTTTCCTTATTACTGTGTAGCTGAAAGTCACACATTTATTTCAAATTGCTAACTAGTTTTGCTTCATGTTAACTTTTTATATGTATTTCTGCGGATTGATATTACTATTATTCACATTGCTATTGTTCAGTTGCTAAGTCATATCTGACTCTTTGGGACCTCATGGACTGTATAGCCCGGCAGGCTCCTTTGTCCATGGGTTTCTCCACGCAGGAGTACTGGAGTGGATTGCCATTTCCTCCTCTAGGGGATCTTCCTGACCCAGGGATTGAACTCGGGTCCCTGCACTGGCAGGCGAATTCTTTATCACTGAGCCACCAGGGAAGCCATTATTCATATTACCATCACTTTATGTATTTTGAAGCCTCAGACCAAAGTAGAGAAGAGGAATTAATGAAAAGTCGCTAAAATCTAAACATGGAGATAGAATAGACTTAACCTTTTTGTTTTCTTTTGTAACTTTACTATGAAGTTTATTATTATTATAAAGATTATTATGATGATAAAGTTTATTAGGCCCATGTCATAAACTACTTCGTGATTAGTTTCTTTTCTCTTTTGCAAATAAAGGGGTTTATTCTCTAGCTTTTGAATACAAAGCCCTGTAGATTAATGTGACATATAGTTTTAAAATATGAAAATTAAATGTTTCTTTAAAAATATCACTTGTAGAAAAATAAACCCCAAATAAATTGATACATATAATATAACTAATAACTAATGATCTCTAATTAGGGTCTATTTTCCCTTAGGCATCTAAAATGTTTTTGTTAAAGTATAGTTGATACAATATTGTGTTAGTTTCAGGTATAGAACAAAGTAATTCAGTTATACATATATATATATTTTTTTTCAGATTTTCCATTACAAGTTGTTACAAGATATTGAATATTATCCCTTGTGTTATATGGTAAACCCTTGTTTCTTATCTATTTTATATATAGCAGTGAATAGCTATTAATCTCTTACTCTTAATTTATCCCTAATCTCCACCCTTTCCCTTTGGGTAACCATAGTTTGTTTTCTCTTTGTTAGTCTGTTAAATTTTTTTAAATTTATTTATTTTAATTGGAGGTTAATTACTTTACAATATTGTATTGGTCTTGCCATACATCAACATGAATCCGCCACAGGTATACATGTGTTCCCCATCATAAATAGACTCATTTGCATTATTTTTTAGATTTCACTTATAAGTGATATCCTGTAATATTTGTCTTTGCTGTCTTACTTCACTTAGTATGGCAATCCCTAGGTCCACCCATGTTGCTGCAAATGGCATTATTTCATTCTTTTTTGTGGCTAAGTAATATTCTATTGTATATATGTACAACAGAAGCCTCTTTACCCATTCATCTGTTGATGGACATTTATGTTGCTTCCTTGTCTTGACTACTGTAAATAGCACCTCTATGAGCATTGGGGGTGTGTGTATCTTTTTGAATTAGAGTTTTCATCTTTTCCGAGGAGTAGATACTTGAGTGAATCTGTGGGATCATATGGATGACTGGGTTTTTAAAATCAATAATTAGTTATCTTAAATATGTTGAGTCAACAATACTTCTCATTTCTTGGGGGAATGTCAGAAAAAAAAATCTCTATTTTTTTTGAAACATTTAAGGAATTAAGAAATGGAAGTAGATAATTAAAATAAATTACTTAACCACGTTCTACATGGGATTGCAAAACTTAATACATAAACATTATACTCTCATTCCAGTTGACTTTGATAAAAATATTGCTAGGCCATAATCTTTATTGTGTATTTAGAAGTATGAGTTTCTACCCAGTTGAGACCATAAATAGGGGAGAGAAAGCCAAAAGCCACAAGAAAGAAAACATTTTGGTTCAACTTTGTGCTTGGTGAGCTGTTTTCCCTCATAAAAATTTACAAATTAAGGGACATATTTCTGCATATGATCACAGTCCCCATGGGTAGGGGTAACCAAATACAGAGAGATATTTCATTTTTATCTGAGAAATGCTTTTCTATTACTTGCTTCTTTTATGAAACAAATACACAGTTGCTAAACATAATTTCCTGAACTTTAAAAACATTTTCTCACAGGCTAAAAACTTCTGTATTAACTCTTGCTTCCTTGTTGATTCGAGATTGCAGGGACACCACGTGAGAAAGCAGCCTCTCTCTCGCTAATGGTCAGGTGGAAAATTCCTCCTGTTTAAACATAGTCATGAGTTAGAGACTAATTATAGTAGGAATTACTCTGGACAGAATAGAGTGTCCAGTTGAAGTTGTGGAGAAATATCATAAGTGTAGAAGCAGAATGAGGAAAAAAAGAGAGGAAAGTTTGTATGGTCTTCCTTTTGCTGTGGTTCTTGAGCTAACAGTAGGTGGCTTAAGGATAAGGCATTAAATAATATCGAATAAGAATGAGTTATTACCTTTTCAGTTTTTTTTCACTCCATCAGCTAACATTAAAGAGAAAGATCACATCTAGTGGCAGTCTTCACATCCACTTAACACTTATTAAGTCTCTCTGTTTTTTTTTTAACAAAAAGTGAGGTTCTCAGCAGAATACAGAATAAAACAAGGAATTAACATTTTGTTATATTTTGTTTCAATCATATTGTTTATTGCAAGGGAAAGTGATTTTCCATTAAGGTGAGAAGAAAAAGTTTCTTTTAAAAATAAATGTGTTGGGTCTTCCTTGGTGGCTCAGTGGTAAAGAATCTGGCTGCTAATTCAGGGGACATGGGTTCGATCCTTGGTCCAGGGAGATCCCACATGCCGAGGAACAAATAAGTCTGTGCCTCACAACTACTGAACCTGTGCTCTAGAGCCCAGGAGCCCTAGCTACGGGGCCCACAAGCGGTAAATACTGAAGCCCATGAACCCTAGAGACCATGCTCCACAACAAGAAAAGCCACTGCGATGAGAAGCCAGTGTACCGCAAATAGAGGGTAGCCCCCATTCTTTGCAACTAGAGAAAAGTTTTTGTAGCAGTGAAGACCCAGCCTAAACAAACAAACAAACAAACAAATGTGTTTAGCTAGAAAGTAAGCTAATTTAAATAAAAATATTATGTAATGAAAGTGATGCACAAATATAACCAATGTTATAAAGTGGCAGCATACTATGTTTAGAATATACTATAGGAGTATATTATAATATACTATAGGAATTTAATATAGGAGTCCTCTAAATAGAGATTAAATCATTTTCACCCAGACTTCTTCCATTCTTCCCATTTTTATCTTTCTTTCTTTCTCTCTTGCCCACTGTCCTTTTCTACCTTCTATCATTCAACAAGCTGTATTGATATGATGTACAATACAAGATGTATTGCATATAATGTGCCTGAAATTGTGCTGGGCACAATGAACCCAGAAATACAATGATTAATATGTAGTTATCTTTGCTTTGTTGGAAGCTCAGTCTCACTGGTGACACAGATATGCAAGCTATTATTATACAATGAGAAATCTGGTGTGTGTGCAGGGTATCCAGAGAAGGTATATGATGTGGGAAGCAAGGGAAGGTATCAGGTTTAAACCTTGGGAATCAGTTCTATGAAATACAGTCTAAGTTCATAAATATCAGTATATCCTTAATTTATTCAGCAAACCTCTCTAGAACCAGAAATTACATTAGATACTGGGGATTTGGACATGCAAAAAGACACAGTTGAAGCTTCAAGAAGTTTTTGATTAGAATGGGAGAAAGACAAAGAAAGCAATGATTATATATGTCTATATCTCATAACTGAAATCTTTGGATGTAGATGTGTTTCCTAATTCTGAATTTTTAGAATGTTGATAAGGTGTACAAACTCTGCATTACAAAACACTCATAAAAGAGTCTGGGGCAGGTACCCCATAATGAAAACACATTCAATCATCTTAAATGGAATAAAGATGATAAATAGCCTCACATCAATTCAGTGGAGGTTGTTGGCTTTTGTAATGTTTAAGGTTTCTGAACTGCAAAAAATGTAGACCTATTCTTCATGATAGGGGCTTGCTTTTTGAAATTCACAAAGCTTAAATATTACTACAGTCCATGGGGTCACACTCTTCAAAATAACTAGAGGTATGCTGCTTTGCAAGAACAAAGAAAGGGCGATGAGCCACATTTTAATATCAATAGAAAAGGGGTCAGGGAAGGCTTCCTAAAAGCTGTAATTTTTCGCCAGGGTCTTGCTGGATGAATAGAAGTTAACCTGACAGAGATGTGTGAGGGTGACTCAGTGGTATAGAATCTGCCTGCCAATGTCAGAGACAAAGGTTCAATGTCAGAGACAAAGGTTCGATCCCTGGGTCAGGAAGATCTTCTGCAGGAGGAAATAGCAACCCACTGCAGTATTCTTGCCTGGGAAATCCAATGGACAGAGAAGCCTGGGAGGCTACAGTCCATTGGGTCACAAAGAGTTGGACATGATTGCTCATGCATGCAAGCCCAACAGAGATGATGGAGGGATGGAGGAGGCAGAGTGTTGGAGGATGGGGAGAAGGGTTTTCTAGGTGGCAGGGACAGCCTGTAGAAAAACAATGCACTTGGTGTTTGGGGGGAACTGCAAATAATTCAGAATGGCTGTGTGTGTGGTGTGCTGAGACCAAGATGAGGCAGAGCACGGAGATGGAAATGCTGAGGAAGAAATGCTGAGATCAGGTGGGAGCAGCAGGCAGGGGACCCCCGCTAAATCTGATCTTATCCTAAGGATAAAGAGAGATTTGAGAGGTTTTCAAATCATGTTTGTAGTCATGCGAACAGATTTGAAATTACAGAACAATCCTAATATTGGATGACAGAACTGATGCACTACCCAAAACTGAGGCAATTGTTGGTCTCGGTGAGAGATGATGAGGAACTGCAAATCGGCATGGTTTGGCACATAGTAATTGCTCAATAAATCATGGCACTTTGAAGGGCAAAGACTGGGCTGTAGTGGGGATGGCTAAGAGGGGACAATTTAGAGATAGTGGGAAGAATTATCTGGGACTCATTATCTGATTGGACTTACAGGGAGCAGGGGTTAGGGCGGGGAGTCTCCTCTCTTCCAAAACCTCCATGTCTCCTCTCTGGCTTCAGGGTCTGTGTTGCTTGGTGTTTCTTTTTTTTTTTTTTGCCTCAAGTCATGTGGGATCTTAATTTCCCAACCAGGGGATCTAACTGGTACCCTCTGCAGTGGAAGTCTTAACCACTGGACCACCACCAAGGAAGTCCCAAGGTGTTCTATTTTGGAAATGATGAAATATGGGTTTGGGGTTCAGGGAAATTAAGTTGGATTTGGGAGATATTATGTGAAAGCTGCGAGACTTCCCTGGTGGCTCAGAGGCGAAGAATCTGCCTACAGTGCAGAAGACCCCTAAGTTGAGAAGATCCCCTGGAGAAGAAAATGGAAGCCCAGTCCAGTATTCTTGCCTGGAGAATCCCATTGACAGGAAGAGGAGCCTGGGGGGTTACAGTCCATAGGGTTCCAAGAGTCAGACACGACTTAGCAACTAAACCGTCAGCACCACCATATGAAAGCTGTAGCCTTCATGTGGGTTGGATTAAAGAGAGACAGTGCAGGTCTCTCTTGAGAAGTTAGGAAGACTGAGGTCAAAAACCTAGAAAAGACATAAGGGGAAAGGAAAGGAACTGTCAACCGTGTTAAGTGCTCTCAACAGATGAACTGAGACAAGAGATGGAAAAATCCTTGATGGACATGGCAAATAGGAGGTCAACGGTGATCCGAGAAGAGCCCTTTCCATAGCTGAGGAGGGACAGAAGCTGGTGACTCTGAAATAAAGGAGTGTGCAGGTGAGGAAGCAGGGACATAGGGCTGGCTGCTGTCCTTTTAAGACACGGCTGTGAATGGGGGCGGGCACACAGAGGACAAAATTAGAAACAGTCATGGTCTGTATGGAAAGGGTTTGGGGAGGAGAGATGCTGCTCCACTCCCAGTAGTCAGCTTTTTTTTGGTAGTGCTGCAGCTGGCTTTTGGAGGAGAGTCTTTAACCTGAACACAAGTATTTCTCGGAAAGAGATGGCCACAGAAAGAGACTGGACTGGAATGGATTTGCAGGAATGCACTGTCTTTCCGGGCTCACATCCCAGGTGCTGCTGCTTGTGCTAACTTCCTGTAAAGCTTTTGCTCCTTCCTCCCTCTATTGTCTACCTGGTTGGCTGCTTGCCACTTGTTTAAGATGGCTCTTAGGACTGTGTGGGTGCCAGGGAGCTGGCTCGTAAATTAGCTGTGCGTGCACGTGATTTACCAAGGTGATGCTCTTCCCTGTCGCCACTAATTGTTTTTTAGCTTATACTTTCTTCATCACACTTTTGATTTAGTTCTATCAGTTCCAATGAGCGGCTAAGGACATGAAGGGCTTCCCTGGTGTCTCATTAAAGAATCTGCCTGCAGTGTGGGAGACCAGGGTTCGATCCCTGGGTCAGCAAGAGCCCCTGCAGAAGGGAATGGCAACCCACTGCAGTATTCTTGTCTGGAGACTTCCATGGACAGAGAAACCCAGTGAGATACAGTCCATGGGGTCGCAAAGAGTCGGAGGGGATAAAACACCAGTCTAGGCAAAGTAGGCAAAGTGGAGACTGAAGAAAACAGGGCCTTGAATTCGTGCATCTTATAATCCAAATCAGGCACTGTCTTCTAAATAATGATGATAATGGCTCTTAAAATGTAGATCTTTCTGAAAAATTGATGAACATCAGATACCTTGTTTCCATGAAACAGCACAAAGAATTTAACATAAGCTTTCAGAGAGTTTGTGGACTTGCTAAATTCCAAAGTGGTTTTTCAAATTCAAGTTGCTTCTAAGTCGCTTCAGTCATATCTGACTCTGTATGACCCCATAGATGGCAGCCCACCAGGCTCCCCCGCCCCTGGGATTCTCCAGGCAAGAACAGTGGAGTGCGTTGCCATTTCCTTCTCCAATGCACGAAAGTGAAAAGTGAAAGCGAAGTCACTCAGTCGTGTCCGACTCAGCGACTCCATGGACTGCAGGCCACCAAGCTCCTCTTTCCATGGGATTTTCCAGGCAAGAGTGCTGGAGTGGGGTGCCATTGCCTTCTCCAGCACAAATTCAAGTTAAGCATGCCCAAACTATAGAGTTGATGGTGCTCCATTATTTCATGACCTCGGCTAAAACAACATTTCTGAGCCTCTGTTTCCAGTTTGTGCTGCCTGTCTTGCGAGGATTTTGTGAGGACTAAATGAGATGTTATGAATATGGGACTTAGCACAGAGCCCACCAGAGCTGATGCCAGTAAATGTTATTTCAGCTTTCAGCGTGTTATGGAGGAAGTGAGCTAGGTGTTCAGCCCCAGGCACAGCTAACTCACGGCTCTCTGGTGCAGGAGTTATTCCAGGATTTCCTTGTCACTAGTTGGTGAAACTGCCAACTAATGTCAGTTTCCCATAATTCAGTCGTTCCCTAGTGTCTCTAGAATTCTTGCTTTATCTTAGTTCCACCCAAACGATTACAATCTTTATTTATATAGATAAATAATAGATAGTAAGACATATATTATTATCATTATATAATGTTGTTGCACTTACACATATGTGCTTAAAAAGAAAACTTTGGATCCCAACCATCAGTAAAAAACACCTCTGTCATTTGCCGTAAACGGAAAATAACAGTAAACAATGAAACAAAACAATGAACATTTAGTTAGCTACCAGTGCTTACCTAGGGTTTTGAATCTGGGCCCTGATAAATAGAAAGTTTAGCCAGTGTTTGAGAAAGAATACTTTCCTCTAGCAATCAGAAGAGCTGAGGAAGAATTGAAAAATAACTTTCTCTCCAATATGATTGGCTGTCCCTTAATGCCTGGGCTGCTCCCTGTACCTGACTCTAGCGAGGCTCTCCCCTTTGGGAGGCCTTCTGCGAGGGCCAGTTGCCTCCCTCTGCACCCCACCCTGAATAAGCTCTGTGGGAGCGGCGTCCTGAATCCAACTGTCTCCCAGGACAGGAGCTCCGTGAAGCCTTACCATTTGAGCTCCCAGAAACAAGGACACTCAGAGGTCCTGCCCCCTATTTCCTTGATGGATCAGGCTCAGTGTCTGGCTCACACACGCTCACACCCCGACGACGACTCCAGAGTTTCATATTTTCACTAGACAGGTAGCTGAGGCCACCCAAGTGCCGCTGGGACCCCGGATGGGTGGGAAGGAGGCTAGGGACAGTATTTGGAAACTGCCTGCGCCGCAAACGCTGTTTCTCCATGGGTTGCAAGCTGTGGATTAAAAATAATAAAAACGCCAAAGAAAAATTAACTACAGATTTTATTCACTTAGCGCTTGAATAAGCAGCCCTTGAGCCAGTAGAGATTACTGTTACTAGCGGTTTTATTAGTTTGTTTTAATGGGATAATATAATTCCTAAAAACTATTATTTTGTTATTATAATTCAGCAACCCGCAGGAAACAGGGCCTGCCCCCCAGCCCCCGGTCCCTTCCCGGAGCCACCTGCGCCCCCTCTTCTCAGGTGAGCCCCCACCTCCATCCCAAGCCCCGGACACCCGCTCCTCCTCCCCGCCGCCGCCCGACTGGGCATGCTCCTCGCGGCCAGCGGGGAGCGGGCTCGGCCGCCCCGCGCCTTTACCTGAGCGGGGCCCGCCCCCCGCGCACCGGTCCCGGCGGGCACCTGGCGGTCGCTGGGGACGCGGCAGAGGGGAGGAGACGCCGCACGGGGCGGGCGTTCCGGAGCCGCCGCCGAACTTTTCTCCGAGAAGTCCCACGTTTGGGGGCCGGAGCGGCAGGGCGGGGAGGGGAGAGCGGAGTTCCTGGAAGGAGCCGCTCGGCGCCGCCGCTGCACAACATGGCCTCCTCCGCCTCCTCGTCTGCGGCCGGCGCCGAGGGCACCCCTCCTGCGCAGGTGAGCGCCGCGCCGCCCCCTACCTGTGGCTTCCTTCCCGCCCGGGCGCGGGGATCGCGGCGCGCGGGAGACCGGGGGGTCGGGGGCAGGGTCGCCACCGGCAGCCTTGCGCCCCTGGGGGCTGCCGGACGGCGACGGCGAGGCGAGAGGAGGGGACCCTGCGCGCGGTCGGGGATCCGGCGGCGCCTGAGGGCGCGGGACTCAAGTTGCCGTTCCGGGCAGAGTCCGGAACTCTCCGTCCGCCCCGGCGTGCGAGCATCCTGGGGGAGGAGGTAGGGCCCCGAGATGTAGGGGGTCTCTGCTCGGAGACATTTGCCTCCGCGCTAAGAAAAGCGCGGCCCAGGGCTCCGGACGCCCTCGCCGCGGTCTACCGTCTCCGGGCTTCGGTGTTCTGGGCTCGCCGCTCCAGTGATTCCGTGCCAGGCTGAACCCTTCCCGAGGACACGCGCACCTTGGCGGGGAAGGGAGGAAATCACCTGGCTCTGAAAGTTACCTTCAAAGTATTAGCCTTTTCTTTTTTTTCCCCCCGCCTCCTTTTCTTTTCTGAAGGTGAGTCGAGACACTACATGTAACCCAGTGAGAATACAAAATCCACTTTAAAGATTGAGACATGCAGAAAGTGCTGGCCAATGCGGATAGGTAGTGCAGTGCCAAGGGCTGGCTAGCGGTGGGTTTACCTTCTGCCCTGGTTTTGAGAGGCTTCCATTGGCGTGCAAGTCAAACACCCACAAAGTAAGAACCGGGTGCATGCTGTGCAAATCCGCAGCTTCAGGATAGCTTCTCTTTCCTCACACCCCACACCCCTCCACGGATTGCCACCCTGAAGCCCAGAGGCGTTTAGTAGCAATTTTGCAGCTGCCACTGTGTGTGTGTGTAATAGAGAATAATTGGTTTAAAACGCTCGGGCGTATGTTTGCATGTGCTTGGAAGTCTACGGAAGGGGACTTAAACAGAAGTTGTCCTTGGGAAGGGAGCTGGAGGACGGGTGGGAGGCAAACTTGGTTTCACGTGTCTTTGGGGACTTTTTTTTTTTTTTTTAAACCATGTGCATACGTTATCTGTGATAGAAAAAGAAATACTACCATTCCAGAAACCGAGGCACCTTTGTATAGCTTTGACAGCAGTAGTTTATCTAGTTTCAAATTATTCGAAATTGCTCTTGAAACACACAAACCTCCTAGCCCCTATAATATCTTTCCTTCCGTTGTCATCACTCAAAATCCTGTGGGAATCAAGGAAGTCTTTCAAAGACTCGTAAGTCTTGACCGAGTCCATTGGTGTGTTTTATTGTTACCTTGATTCTGAGTTTTCCTTTTGCTGTTTTGAGAGCCTGTGTGGCTTGTCTACTTTTGGAAGAGGCAGCTTTCTGGTAAAAGCAGAGGCAGGAGACACGGTAGGGTTCTACCAGGACTTTTTCCAGGAGGGTAGGCCACGGCCAGTAGACTCTAGGAGGGAGACAGTTTCAGAGTGGATAGGAATTGCTGGCAGAGCAGTTCAGGCATCTTTATAATCTGCTGACCTGGGCTCAAATGGATGCATCTTCAAGGAAGCAAATGTCAATACTGAAAGTGAATGTAAAGGTAAAACCACAGCTCTGAAACAAAGAGTGGCTGAAATCAAGCCATCCGCCAAGCAAGCTGGCCTTCAACCAGCTACTCATACCTAGAGGGCTGATTTCTCCTAGTTCTCAAATCCGTGAAGGATGGATAAGTGAGTTGTGAAGCTGGACTGTGGTGAAATGGTTATTTATGATGAACCATTTATGCCAGTTCTCACTGTTCTTTTTGTTAGAGCATAAATAAACATCAATTTCATAATCTGCACAGCCGTGTGTGAGGCTTCATAACAAGGAATGTGGCTTAGTATCATGCAGACAGTATAAAGACCAGTGGTGTGTTTTGGAATCCAAGGAGACACTGTGGATTCTGAATTTGTTTGCATTTGTGTGGCAGTAGTTTCCTTAGAGCTGTGGTTTTTCCTTTATTCAGTACTTCAGTTTTCCCTCCTTTTACAGCATTAATGCATTGAGTCTGCCTAATTCTAAAATAGGATTTTGGTAATTGAAAATACTGTAATTGCTCTGGACTCTCAGTGATTGTTCTTAGGTTGATTTCCAGTTAGTAACATTTATATTTTAAAGTTATGCATTTTTTTATGCACAAAATGTATGTTTGTATATTTTCGTAGAATGTGCTTCTGCAGTTACAGGAAATCATTATAATCCAAATTGGTGATCATGTAAAATTCTAGCTTAGATAAATGTCATTTTTACTTTTTTGAATAAATACCTGAAGTGGATGAGACAGGCTACCTGACACTTTTACATAAGAATGGTTCTGAGTTAATTAATTTTAAGTGGAATGTTTAGCCTTGTTACAAATGTCTCCAAACTTCTTAAAGTCTACCCTTCTGAAAAGATCAAGGTTACTAATCATCTAATCAGATCTGAAGTAACCTTTCCTTGACGGTGTTGACTGGGCTGTTGTTCATATAACTCTAGCCTCGGATTTTGCAAATGTAAATGCCAGCGAGATGTTGGGTTAATGCTAATGGAACAGTAGGGACATTTAATCGTGATTTTTCATTTTCATCCCATGTCAATATGTGAAAACAGCTTAAAATTTTTAAATTAATTCATGATATCATTTTAAAAGTTATTTTGATACTGTGTGCTTTCTATTCGCCATGTTTTTAAGTTCTAGAGGCACAGCTGGTTTGGAGAGGGAAATGGCAACCCACTCCTATATTCTTGCCTGGAGAATCCTGTGGACAGAGGAGCCTGGTGGGCTGCTGTCCATGGGGTCGCACAGAGTCGGACACGACTGAAGCAACTCAGCAGCAGCAGCAGTGGCACCTGCGGTTAGTTATAGATTCGAAGTTCTGTGTTCTATCTAAGTTAGGTACTGTGTGTATGTGAGCAAATTTTTCCTGATTGGACTATAAAGGATGTAGAAAATCTTCAAAATCTGTATTCATGGTTGAAATACTTAGACACTTGTCCTTTGTGTTTGATGTTGTGAGCAAACAGTATCTTCCAATAGATTTGTTTGTTCAAAAGGATGTAGGTTTTTCCAGGAACCAGTTAGGTTCCTGCTTGACCATGGGGGTGAGATCAATGGCACCAAAGTATTAATAGAACCAATTCTTCGATGTTTTCTGGAAATTACTCCTGAATTTCCTCTCTTGGGACAGTCCAATGTCTCAAGAGGAAAGCAATCACAAGAAGAAAGCAATCACGTGAATATGAAAGTTACATGTTTTCAGAACTGAAGTGGTATTAATATTTTTTTGTAGAAGAAGCTAGTAATAAATAAACATTAAGTGGACTAGTGTTTGGAGTTAGAGCTTCAAAATGTGAAATAAATTATTTTGGGATTCTTTCATCAGATGATGCTTAGTAACTGCCGTTTATTTTTTTTTTCAGATAACAATAAGAAAAGGGAAATATTGAAAAATTTGCCATAACATACATTTTGTTTTCTGGGCAGGGCATGAACATTTGGACCTGGTCTGGTAGCTGAAAGGAGCAGAATGGAAGTTACTTTAAATACCATTGTAGGCTAAAGAACTGTGTGTGACTGACTTGATAAGGCTGTTTCCTATAGAGTTTTAAAGATACCTATGGTGATTCACTAGTGGCTGTGATGTCCCTCCAGCGTGGAACTTCACTGCTGTTCTGCAGCCCCTCTGAATGATGCCATGACTCAATGCCAAGGGTCTGCTTACAGGTGTGGGGCTTCTCCTGTCTCTCTCTTTTTTTCATGTCATGACATTTTATATGGAATGGGACAAAAGGCAGTTCTGGGACTGCAGCTTTGCTCTTTAACATCAAACACAGGGCTTGACCCACCATAGGCCTTCAATTAATATTTGATGATCAAATAAATGTTGAGAAGGATCCAGCATTCAGATTTAGAATTGGCATTAGCCATATGAACAGTACTTTGCACTACTATCATGTGGAAGGCACTCCCAGCTACATAAGAGTCTTTTTTGAAAAAAAGTATGTATTTTTGGCTGCGTTCTCCGGGTCTGTGTTGCTGCGTGGAGGCTTTCTCTAGTGGCAGCCATCAGGGGCTGCTCCCTAGGTGTGGTGGCTTCTCTTGCTGTGGATCGCAGGCTCTAGAGCGAGGGCCTCATTAGTTGCAGCATGTGGGCAGTCTTTGTGGCTCCTGGGCTCTAGAGTGCAGGCTGGGTAGTTGTGGTGCACGGCCTTTAGTTGCCCAAAGGCATGTGGAATCTTCCTGGACCAGGGACCGAACCCATGTCCCCTGCATTGGCAGGAGGATTCTTAACCAGTGGACCAGCGGGACAATCCAGTCTTGGTTTTAACTCTCATAATCCAAGTGACTTCGCGTTTACATCAGACAGCGCTCACAGAGTGCCAGCACTAGAAATTTTCCAGGCATAGATCTTTGGGATCATTTAATCAGGTGCCTCATATTTAGAGTGGGCCTTAGTGTATAGTTAAGAAGGAAAATGTAGATGAAGATACCTAAGAATTTAAGGAGAGGTGCATCAGGAAATACACTTACCGGTTTCTTTACTGCAAAGTGCCACAGAATGGAAACCTGTACCAAAAAGGATAGAGAAATGTCTGAAAAAGTGATCTAATTTATTCTCATTTATGGTGACCTAATATTCATGGTGTGGATAGACCGTAATTTATTTCATAATTTCCCTGTTAGCAAACATTTGCCTTATTTCTAGTTTTTTGGCACCTACAGACAGTGCTGTGGGTAAATATCCTTATATGTTAAAAACGTTCATGATTTAGTTGAATAGAGAAGACATATGCATCTTTAATAATAACAACTGTGACTTCTTGTACCTCTCCTGGTAGATATTGTATACTTTAAAACAAATTGTGGAGTAGAAATTAGTAACTCTTCTTGTTTTATATACAAGGAAACTGAGCTTCAGGAAGGCTGCACAAGTTACGTTTGGTAAGGGCTGAAACTGGATTGGAACCCCTGTTGGCTTGAGCAATGGACATAGCCATGATGATGAAATCAGGAGGCCAGGAATGGAGTCCCCATCTCCCAAGGAATTTTAGCACTGGAACCTCAGAATCTTATCTCATGGGCTTCCGTTTCTCCACCTAGGAAAGGAGAGAGTTGGAGAAAACTATTTTGAGGGCTTATTCCAGCTGAAATAGTCTGTGATTCAAAAAAAAAATGAAGAGTTTTTTTCTTTTTACTCTAAAAGAGGGATAGAGATAATTAGAAATAAAGTGATACAGAAGCTCTTTCCTACTCCTGTTTTGACATTCTTGATTTTAGGATAATTTTCCAAATGTTGGGAACTTTCAAGTTTATTTTGTATTGTTTAAGTGATTTATTTTCTCCTGAAAACCTGACTTTAAGGAGATTGTGCTTTTTGCAATTCATGATGATTTAGAGCATCAGGAATTTATTAGTTCCAAGGGGAGATAACCAGACAACTCAGTGGATCTGGGCTGGTAACTGAACACTCACCAAAGGCAGGGGATTTGATTGGGAGTGATGTGGGACACTTCACTTAGGTGGAGAGCAGTGGGATAACTGTTTGACCTCTGTGGGTCCTTTAGGTTTCCTCTCGATTCTCCTCCTCCTGCACCCCCCCACCATTTCCTCCTTCCTTCCCCCTCTCCTCTTTCCTCTTCACCCTCTTTCTCCCCTTCATCCCTCCCACCTCCTTCTTCTTTCTTAAATTTGACTGATCAGTAATATGCTGTAGACTGTGTCTCAGAAAACAAAGAACAAAATCAAATGCCCTGATTTATAGCATTCGCCCAATTCTGCAGTGAAAATGCAACTTTTGGTGATGAGTTCCAGTGCATGTCTGGAGGGTCTAGGGTTTCCCCCACATTAAGCAAGCAGCGCTCTGACGTCAGCAGGGTGTCCTGCTATTCAACTCAATTCTGAAACTATCTACCCTGAGATAGCCTGAGATTCCACAGGTTAAGGGCTTAGTTCCACGAGCCTGCCCCCCACTGCCCTGCCCATTTTCAGGTGCAGACCATGAACCCAGCTTATCACATGTGCTTCTGACCTGCTGGCTATAGATTAGAGGTTTCAGCAACCCCTTCCTGGGTTTGAGTAATTTGCTAGAGTAGCTCATAGAAGTCAGAGAAGCATTTTGCTTACTAGATTACCAGTTTATTATAAAAGAATATAACCCAACAACAGCCAGATGGAAGAGATGCATAGGGCAAAGTCTGTGGAAGAGGCTCGGAGCTTCCATGTTTTCTCAGAGGATGAAGCTCTGCCTGTGTCTCCCCAGCAAAGCTGCATCTCCATCCTGGAAGCTCTGCTAACCCCCCTCCTTTTGGGTTTTTATAGAGGTCTCGTTATTCCACGGACAGAGGAGCCTGGTGGGCTACAGTCCATGGGATCACAAAGAGTCAGATACGACTGAGCTGCTAACACACACACATTACAGAGGCATGATTGATTAAATCCTTAGCCATTGGCGATGGCCTCAATTTCCAGTCCCTTTTCCCTCCCCTGAGGTCGAGGGAGTGGGGTGGATGGGGACTTTCAGTCCCAACCCTCTAAGCAGGTGGTTGGTTCCACTGTCTGCTGACCTCCCTTCCCTAGGAGCTTTTCAGAAGTCACCTTAATAACATAACAAGACACCTTTACTGCTCTCAGGGGTTTTAGAAGCTTTGTACTGGGAACAGGGACTTCCCAGGTGGTGGAGTGGTAAACAATCCTTCTGGCAAAGCAGGAGACGTAGGAGCTGCAGCAGACGCAGGTTCTATCCTGGGTTGGAAAGCTCCCTGGAGGAGGAAATGGCAATCCACTCCAGTATTCCTGCCTGGAAAATTCCATGGACAGAGGAGTCTGATAAACTGCAGTCCATGGGGTCACAAAGAGTCAGACATGACTGAGCGACAGCACGCATGCATGTGCCAGGAACAGGTTGAAGACCAAATAAATATTTCTTTTCTTTTAAAATAAACCCCCATTTTATTTATTTTCAGAGGCAGATGGGATCATAGTTCCCCAACCAGGGATTGAGCCTATGCCCCTTGCACTGGAGATGAGGTGTCTTAACCACTGGACCATCAGGGAAGTCCCTATATTTCTTATTATAAATCATAGTATCACAAAAGACTTTCATTGTGGCTTATTTCAAGCTGCTGGTGCAAGGTGAACGTGGAGTTGGGAAGAAATGTACAGAGTTGGCTTTCCTGAAAGCTGATATTAGCTAGTTCCAGCACATGACTTATATATTGTGCAAAGCACTGAATTTTTTTAGTTGGACCAATAAAATCTGATTATCCAAAACATATTTGGCACTTAACAGATATTAGGCATACAGCATGGGTAAATAAGAACTAGTTTTTGCTTTCCAGAATCTCATAGTTTAGTAGGCTGTTTAAATGAACTTTCAGTAGAGAAAGGACTCTTGTGCTGAGAATGGTAGATCGGATCTCTTTTTCCACTGGGGACAAAATAAATACCAAGTAGATCCTGAAATATCTGGATTAGAAGTGAGAGAACCGGATGGACTTGAGATTGTTATACTGAGTGAAGTGAGACTGAGAAAGACAAATATCAAATGCTATTGCTTATATGTGGAATCTAAAGAAATGGTGCAAATGAACTTATCTACAAAACAAATGGAGTGGAAAACAACTTGTGGTAACCAAGGGAGAAAGGATGGGGTGGGGAGGATAAATTGAGAGATTGGTATTGACATATACACACACTGTTGTCTATTAAATATACACACACTATTATCTATTAAATATTATCTATTTAAATAGGTAGCTAATGGGAATCTACTGTAGACACAGCCATCATTTAAAAGTGGGTATTTAATTGTATTTCCAAATACATGGGGTCTTTCAAAGTATCTTTGTATGTAGTTTCCCCAAATACGTGGATTTTTAAAAAAGTATCTGTGATATTAATTTCTCATTTAAATACTTTCTTCTGTACAGTCAGCCTGTTTTTTTCCTTCTTCTCACATTATCTAGGCTTTCAGTGGCTAAGTCAAGGCTCTCTTGGAAAGTGTCACATTGCACTTGAAAATATATGGGTTATTTTCCGATTTCTTTTGATACTGGTGTCTAACATAATTCTGCAGTGATAAGAGAACAGAGTGTGTGATTTGAATACCTTTAGACCATGAAATTTTTACACCTTGATTTGTGTCCCTGGATATGTTCCACTGTCTCCCAGTTTATAGTGTGTGGGAACTTGAATAGAATTTGTATTGAACTGTTGTGTGAAAAAGAAAAAAAAAAGAACCTGCTGTAGTATATGTAGCACAAGGAACTCCTATCAATACTCTGTAATGTCTTAAATGGGAAAAGAACCTAAAAGAAGAGTGGCTATATGTATGCATATAACTGATTCACTTTGCTATGCAGCAGAAACTAACAGAATGTTGTAAATCAAGAATAGTCTAATAAAAATTAATTTAAAAAAAAGAAATGAGAGAACTGAGGCCTGTAACTGGATTATTAGATGTTAGAAGGGTGTAACTGAGATTTTTAAGATTCTGTTGCTTTGGAGGTCAAGTTAAGCATAATAGATTTTTTTTTCTCTTGTGTATGTATTGGTGTGTGGAAGTTTATTAGTCATTTTTATTGAGGTATAATTTATATATATATGATAAAATTCACCAAATTTAAGTGTATAATTCTCCCACTCTTACAAACATTTTACCTCCTCATGACAGACTGTTTATCATCCTAAGAAGTTCACTTCTGTTCTTTCCCAGTTAAACTCCCTCCAACCTTCCAGGCAAACACTGCTTTGATTTCTTTTACCATAGATTTGCTTTACCTACATGTTTTCCTGGATTCTTTCCCTTAGCATAATCTTTTTGATATCTATCCAGGCTCTTGTAGGTATTAGTAGATTATTCCTTTTTGTTGCTGAGTAATATTTCATAGTGTTAGACACTCGGTGGTGTCTGACTCTTTCCCTGCCAGGCTCCTCTGTCCCAGGGATTCTCTAGGCAAGAATACTGAGGTGGGTTGTCATGTTCTTCTGCAGGGGGTCTTCCTGACCTAGGCATCAAACCTGGCTCTCCCCCATTGTGGGCAGATTCTTTACTGTCTGAGCCACCTGGGAAGGCCAGGTGGCACTAGTGGCAAAGAAAGAGCCTGCCAATGCAGGAGACGTACAGATGCAGGTTTGATCCCTGGGTTGGGGCGATCCCCTGCAGGAGGGCATGGCAACCCACTCCAGTATTCTTGCCTGGAGAATCACTTGGACAGAGGAGCCTGGTTGGCTATGGTCTATAAGGTCGCAAGGAGTTGGAGAGGACTGAAGTATTTAGCACATAGCACAATATTTCATTGAACAAGTATACCATAGGTTGTTCATCCATTTGTCAGACATTTGAATTGTTTTCAGCTTTGGCTATTATGAGTAAACTGACTATTATGAATATAGAAGTTTTTGGATAGGTCGTTTGGTTGACACAGATATTCCCCCAACCACACCTATGTTGTGTGTATAGGAGTTTAAATATCAGGAGTTGGAGAATCAAAAGATAGTATATGCTTAAATGTACCAGTAAAAGGCATCTCTAGAGAATGAATTATCTCAGATCAAATTTGGGGGGGAGGAGATTTCATTCCAATCCCAAAGAAAAGCAATGCCAAAGAATGCTCAAACTACCACACAGTTGTACTCATCTTCACATGCTAGTAAGGAGAATGCGATGGCACCCCACTCCAGTACTCTTGCCTGGAAAATCCCATGGATGGAGGAGCACGGTAGGCTGCAGTCCATGGGGTCGCGAAGAGTTGGACACGACTGAGAGACTTCACTTTCACTTTTCACTTTCATGCATTGGAAAAGGAAATGGCAACCCACTCCAGTGTTCTTGCCTGGAGAATCCCAGGGATGGGGTAGCCTGGTGGGCTGCCATCTGTGAGGTCGCACAGAGTTGGACACAACTGAAGCGACTTAACAGCAGCAGCAGCACATGCTAGTAATGTTCAAAATTCTTGAAGCCAGGCTTCTACAGTGCATGAACTGTGAACTTCCAGATGTTCAAGTTGCTTTTAGAAAAGGCAGAGGAACCAGAGATCAAATTGCCAACATCCTTTGGATCATCAAAAAAGCAAGAGAGTTCCAGAAAAACATCTACTTCTGCTTTATTGACTATGCCAAAGCCTTTGACTGTGTGGAATACTACAAACTGTGGAAAATTCTGAAAGCGATGGGAATACCAGACCACCTGACCTGCCTCTTGAGAAATCTGTCTGCAGGTCAGGAAGCAACAGTTAGAACTGGACATGGAACAGACTGGTTCCAAATCGCGAAAGGAGTATGTCAGGACTGTATATTGTCACCCTGCTTATTTAACTTCTATGCAGAGTACATCATGAGAAATGCTGGACTGGATGAAGCACAGCTGGAATCAAGATTGCCAGGAGAAATATCAATAACCTCAGGTATGCAGATGACACCACCCTTATGGCAGAAAGTGAAGAACTAAAGAGCCTCTTAATGAAAGTGAAAGAGGAGAGTGAAGAAATTGGCTTAAAACTGAACATTCAGAAAACTAAGATCATAGCATCTGGTCCCATCACTTCATTGCAAATAGATGGGGAAACAGTGGAAACAATGAGAGACTTTATTTTTCTGGGCTCCAAAATAACTGCAGATGGTGACTGCAGCCATGTGATTAAAAGACGCTTACTCCTTGGAAGAAAAGTTATGACCAACCTAGACAGCATATTAAAAAGGAGAGACATTAATTTGTCAACCAAGGTCTGTCTAGTCAAAGCTATGGTTTTTCTAGTAGTCATATATGGATGTGAGAGTTGCACTCTAAAGAAAGCTGATCACCGAAGAACTGATGTTTTTAAACTGCGGTGTTGGAGAAGACTCTTGGGAGTCCTTTGGACAGCAAGGAGATCCAACCGGTCCATCCTAAAGGAAATTAATATTCATTGGAAAGACTGATGTTGAAACTGAAACTCTAATACTTTGGCCACCTGATGTGAAGAACTCAGTCATTTGGAAAGCCCCTGATGCTGGGAAAGATTGAAGGAGGGAGGAAAAGGGGACGACAGAGGATGAGATGCCTGGATGGCATCACCAACTGAATGGACTTGAGTTTGAGTAAACTCCGGGAGTTGGTGATGGACAGAGAGACCTGGCATGCTGTAGTCCATGGAGTTGCAAAGAGTCAGATATGACTGAGCGACTGAACTGAACTGAACTGAAAAATAGAGGCTTGTGGGATCATCTTGGACCAGGGATCTAAGCTACGTCTCCTGCATTAGCATTTACCATTGAGCCACGAGGGAAGCCTGTATCTTTATAATTTCTGTGGCATTTTTCTCATATCCTTATAGCTCCTGTGATAGTCTGCCCTCTGCTGAAGGTATCTTTGAACATATCTTTCAAGAGGAAATGAAGTGGTGTGGAAAGAGGAAGCTTGGTCTGTTGCCAATTAATTACCATTTAATTACTCTATTAGGTAAATCACTTAACTGTGTTTCTTTTCTCTTTTCTTACTTGAGGAACTAATAACATCCTCCTTGCAGGACTGTTCTAAGTGTTTCAGGAAATATATATGATACATTGATACAGTGGGTGGTCAGTAAATAGGAGCTGTTAGGTTATGAAACCAGAAGCTACCAACTTTGAGGTAGTTCCATTTTGGGGTAAAATTTATGTACAAAATTTAAGACATAGATGGGAAGTTTGTTTATGTACTATGTACATATTTGCACTACAATTTTTTTTAAATTTTACTACTAGCAGAGTGCCAGTCCTTAAAATCTTTGATTAGGTAAGTGCATTGTTGTTGTTTAGTCGCTAAGTCCTGTCCAACTGTTCTGCACCCCATGGACTGTAGCCCACCAGTCTCCTCTGTCCATGGAATTCTCCAAGCAAAAATATTAGAGTGGGTTGCCATTTCCTTCTCCAGGGAATCTTCCCAACCCCAGGGATAGAACCTGCATTTCCTGCATTGCAAGTGGGTTCTTTACTGCTGAACCATCAGGGAAGCCCCAAGTAAATGCACAGATGAGTAAATAAAGGAGAAAGTGTATTTTCCTCATTCTGTTTCAGTCTCCCTCAATGTTTAGGTATCCAGGAGAAAGTTTTATTTTCCAAGGTTCAAGTTTATTCAGTTATCTCTTCTCTTTTGGCAGAGGTGTGTGTAAATTTATGGGGGTGCAAGATATTTAGAAATTATCATAAGAACAAAAATTGCAGCAATGTAATTGCTTACATTTGTAGACAACTATTTATATTCCTTAAAGTACTTGCATGTTATTTCAAACATTTGTTCCTCGGAACAACCACATCAGGCAGTTGGAATAAATCGTCTAAATTTAGTGAAAAGAAAAGCAAGGTTCAGAGGTTGACTTGTTCATGGTCTTTATGAAGCTAATATGTGGCAAAATTGAGGGAGGGACTTGGGCAGTAAACAGGAAACCCTGTGTATGGATGGTGGGAGCACAGTCTGGGGCAGCTATTTTGGAAAGCACTCAGGCATTATTTAAGCAAATTAGCTAGGTAGTTGCTCTGTGACCCAGAAATTCCATTTCTACAGTCAGACATTGGAATGTGTCCTCCAGGTCTCCAAGAGAATGTGAGCAAGGTTATTCACGGCTGTATTATTAGTAAGGGTGCTGGTGGTGGGGAGGTAACTGGGTGAACTTTGTTGGGAGGGATGGACTGATGGGTGCGCATTGTGGAGTTGTCTGCAACCATTAGCAGCGATCAGTTAGGTAAACAGAAGCACCATGGATGGATATGAAGACTATCGTGCTTGCTAAAATGTAAGGGGTGGAGGTATATTTATCATTCATCTGAATTAAACATTTATAATGGGCTTCTCTGATGGCTGATAGTAAAGAATCTGCCTGCAATACGGGAGACCCAGGTTTAATCTCTAGGTCGGGAAGATCCCCTGGAGAAAGGAATGGCCACCCACTCCAGCATTTTTGCCTGGAGAACTCCATGGACAGAAGAACCTGGTGTGCTATAGTATATGGGGTTGCAGAGAGTCAGACATAACTGGGGACTAACACACAAACTGAAAACACTCAAGCACAGCACGGTACGCTTCTTGTAAGAACACTTACCTAAAGGACTCACTAAGCATGTCAGAATGGCTGCCTGTGGGGCCCAGTGCATGGGAGTGGGCTAAGGAGATAAAGAGAAATAAATAAGGAAAGAAAATAATGATAGTGCACTCAGTGAGTATGGCTAATTCAGCCCTCTGAATGGTGAAGTTAAAAATCATACTTTATTTAATGTCAGATTGATGATATTCTTTGCAGCCAAAGTTGGAGAAACTCTATATAGTCAGCAAAAACAAGACCGCAAGCTGACTGTGGCTCAGATCATGAACTCCTTATTCCCAAATTCAGACATAAATTGAAGAAAGTAGGGAAAAGCACTAGACCATTTAGGTATGAGCTTAATCAAATCCCTTACGATTATGCAGTGGAAGTGAGAAATAGGTTCAAGGGATTAGATCTGATAGACAGAGTACCTGAAGAACTATAGATGGAGGTTCTTGACATTGTATAGGAGACAGTGATCAGGACCATCCCCAAGAAAAAGCAATGCAAAAAGGCAAAGTGATTGTCTGAGGAGGCCTTACAAATAGTTGTGAAAAGAAGAGAAGCAAAAGGCAAAGGAGAAAAGAAAAGATACCCATTTGAATGCAGAGTTCCACAGAATAGCAAGGAGAGGTAAGAAAGCCTTCCTTAGCGATCAATGCAAAGAAATAGAGGAAAACAATAGAATGGGAAAGACTAGAGATCTCTTCAAGAAAATCAGAGATACCAAGTGAACATTTCATGCAAAGATGGGCACAATAAAGGACAGTAATGGTATGGACCTAACAGAAGCAGAAGGTATTAAAAAGAGATGGCAGAATATACAGAAGAACTATACAAAAAAGATCTTCATGACCCAGATAATCACAATGGTATGATCACTCACCTAGAGCCAAACATCCTGGAATATGAAGTCAAATGGGCCTTAGGAAGCATCACTACAAACAAAGCTAGTAGAGGTGATGGAATTCCAGTTGAGCTATTTCAAATCCTAAAAGATGATGCCTTGAAAGTACTGCACTCAATATGCCAGCGAATATGAAAAACTCAGCAGTGGCCACAGGAACAGGTAAGTTTTCAATCCAGTCCCAAAGAAAGGCAATGCCAAGGAATGCTCAAACTACCACACAGTTCCACTCATCTCACATGCTAGTAAAGTAATGCTCAAAATTTTCGAAGCCAAGCTTCAACAGTACATAAGCTGTGAACTCCCTGATGTTAAAGCTGGTTTTAGAAAAGGCAGAGGAACCAGAGATCAAATTGCCAACATCTGTTGGATCATCGGAAAAGCAAGAGAGTTCCAGAAAAACATCTACTTCTGCTTTATTGACTATGCCAAAGCCTTTGACTATGTGGAATACTACAAACTGTGGAAAATTCTGAAAGCGATGGGAATACCAGACCACCTGACCTGCCTCTTGAGAAATCTGTCTGCAGGTCAGGAAGCAACAGTTAGAACTGGACATGGAACAATAGACTGGTTCCAAATCGCAAAAGGAGTATGTCAGGGCTGTATATTGCCACCCTGCTTATTTAACTTCTATGCAGAGCACATCATAAGAAATGCTGGACTGGATGAAGCACAGGTTGGAATCAAGATTGCCGGGAGAATTATCAATAACCTCAGGTACGCAGATGACACCTCCCTTATGGCAGAAAGTGAAGGAGAACTAAAGAGCCTCTTGATGAAAATGAAAGAGGAGAGTGAAGAAGTTGGCTTAGAACTGAATGTTCAGAAAACTAAGATCATGGCATCTGGTCCCATCACTTCATGGCAAATAGATCGGAAAACAATAGAAACGGTGAGAGACTTTATTTTTTTTGGGGGGGGGGCTCCAAAATCACTGCAGCCATGTAATTAAAAGACACTTACTCCTTGGAAGAAAAGTTATGACCAACCTAGACAGCATATTAAAAAGCAGAGACATTAATCTGCCAACCAAGATCAGTCTAGTCAATGCTATGGTTTTCCCAGTAGTCGTGTATGGATGTGAGAGTTGGACTGTAAAAAAGCTGAGTGTCGAAGAACTGATGCTTTTGAACTGTGGTGTTGGAGAAGACTCTTGAGAGACCCTTGGACAGCAAGGAGATCCAACCAGTCAATCCTAAAGGAAATCCGTCCTGAATAATTCATTGGAAGGACTGATGTTGAAACTGAAACTCTAATACTTTGGCCACCTGCTGTGAAGAACTGACTCATTTGGAAAGCCCCTGATGCTGGGAAAGATTAAAGGAGGGAGGAGAAGGGAATGACAGAGGATGAGATTGTTGGATGGCATCACCGACTGAATGGACTTGTTTGAGTAAACTCCAGGAGTCGGTAATGGACAGGCATGCCTGGCGTGCTGCAGTGCATGTGGTCACAAAGTGTTGGACACGACTGAGCTACTAAACTGAACTAATGTAGTTTGAATACCTTTTATACGATGAACTCTGTTACCACTAGGCTTAACTAAAGAGACCTCATTATCATTATATATAGGGCGAATATTCCACGTAAAATAAAATTTGAATTGTTTTCTAAAGTTTCAGATGTACTTTTGCACAGAGAAGAGCATCTTTTTCTTTTTAAACATTTATAATACCATACTGTTGAGTTGGTATAATTTAAAAATTAACTTCCTTGTTTATTTTATGTTTTGGATAATTGAGACTGATATATCATGTGGTACTGTCAGTTTTTTTTTTTTTTACAAAATTCACGTGTAATATAGTACTACATATTTAATTATAAAATGATACTCAAGCTGTCCTTATTATTCTTCATGTGTTCAGAAGGTGTGCAGTATCCTATTATATCTAGAAATAGTTGTCTTCATGTGTATTATTATCCTTAAAGAATCTAAGTGTGTAGTTTTGTTTTATTTTGCAGATATATCCTGGAATCTGCCTGCAGTGCAGGAGACCTAGGTTCAATCCCTGGGTCAGAAAAATCCCCTGGAGAAGGGAATGCTCACCCACTCCAGTATTTATGCCTGGAGAATCCCATGGACAGAGGAGCTTGATGGGCTATGGTCCATGGGGTCACAAAGAGTCAGATATGACTGAGCGATTAACACTTTCACTTTTTAAAAAAAAATTGTAATGTTTTCCAAATTAAATTCGAAGTATAGATCACTTTTCTGGCTTAAAACCATGCATATGTATTATGGTGCCGCTCTGGAGGTCTGGGGCTTTCTTGGTAGCTCAGCTGGTAAAGAATCCACCTGTAATGCAGGAGACCCCAGTTCAATTCCTGGGTCGGGAAGAGTTGCTGGAGAAGGGATAGGCTACCCACTCCAGTATTCTTGGGCACCTCTGGTGGCTCAGCTGGTAAAGAATCTGCCTGTAGTGTGAGGGACCTAGGTCCCTCTTTTGTCTTTTGTCTTGTATGTATTATACATTTTTATAACAGCAACTATCCTTCCTGTGGAACAGAGTCATAATGGTTAAAAATTCAACTCAAAATGATCAACCTTTGAAAGTGTTTATCCATTACTATTGTGGAGGTGTCATATTCAGCAAGCAACTCTGCTGGGGATGAGAAAGTTACCCAGTGATTTTAATAATAGGTGTGGAAGTTGGAGAGAAATTCATTACACCATCAGTAATCCCAGTGTCTACCTGTTTGTAAGAGATGTTCAGAGGAGAATTTCAGGTTTACCTGTGGTGTGCAGATGAAGCGTAAGTCCTCTGTAAGAGTTTGATCTGCAGTACCATGCAGCAAAATGTTGACAATAAATAAATGGTTTTATTTTTTTTTAACAGACTGCAAGTCAGCTTCAATATAAATTATTTATTTATATATATTTATTTATTTAACCACACTAGCCCTTAGTTGTGGCATGTGATCTACTTCCCAGGGATGGAACCAGGGCTCCCTGCATTGGGAGCTCAGGGTCTTAGCTACTAGACCACCAGGAAAGTCCAAGAAATGATTTTAATGTTGTGTTTTATCTCAACAACTCAAAATGTAAAGAAAAAGGAATCATTTCTACTTAGTGGAAGGGATATAAACTTGGAGTCAGAAGATATGTGAGAATATAAGTGTGATTCTGAACTTACCTGCAGTTCAAGTTCCTCATCTACAAAATGAGGATAATGATAATGCCTGCTTTATGCATCTCAGAGTTGTAAGGATCAAATTGTATGATAAGGTAATTTAATCGACTTGTTTAGTGCTGTATAAATATATATATTTATTTATTTATATATTGTTTTTTAACATTTTTATTTGTTTATTTACAGTTTTTACTGTATTGGATCTTCATTGCTGCATATGGGCTTTGTCTAGTTACAGCACACAGGGGTTACTCTTTTCCAGTTAATGTATTTGGCTGAGTTGGTTCTTAGTTGTAGCAGGCATGATCTTTTGTTGGGGTGTAGGGACTCTCTAGTTGTGGCCCATAGACTTAGTTGCTCTGAGGCATGTGGGATCTTAGTTCCCTGACCTGGGATTGAACCCATGTGCCCCAGATTGCAGGACAGCTTTTTAACCACTGAACCACCCGGGAAGTCCTTACACATTGTATTTTAAATGTACTCTTCTTTTTTAGTGTGGTAGCTTTTCCATGGAACTAATTTAGCATCTTGCTAAATACAGGTAGTGGCAAATTGATTGGAGAAGGCAATGGCACTCTACTCCAGTACTCTTGCCTGGAAAATCCCATGGACGGAGGAGCCTGCTGGCTGCAGTCCCTGGGACCGCTGAGTCAGACATGACTGAGCGACTTCACTTTCACTTTTCACTTTCATGCATTGGAGAAGGAAATGGCAACCCACTCCAGTATTCTTGCCTGGAGAATCCCAGGGACAGAGGAGCCTGGTGGGCTGCTGTCTCTGGGGTTGCACAGAGTCGGACACGACTGAAGCGACTTAGCAGCAGCAGCAGCAGCAGCAAATTGATATCTCAGTGGTGATCCAATATTTTGAAGTTGATTTCTTGAGATTTGAGGTTTTTAGCATCTCTTTAAGATTTTGATAACTTTTAATCTTATTAAAGCATTAGGAGTGCCGGGCAACTGTGCTACTTTAGTTTTCTGGGTCTAATAGAACAGGTATATAAGCAGTAATTAAAATCTTGTGGTCCGTGCTGCATTTTGCAAAGTCTGGTTGGATTTCAAAGCTGTTGCTGCTGCTGCTAAGTTGCTTCAGTTGTGTGCAACTCTGTGCGACCCCATAGACAGCAGCCCATCAGGCTTCTCTGTTCCTGGGATTCTCCAGGTAAGAATACTGGAGTGGGCTGCCATTTCCTTCTCCAACGCATGCATGCATGCTAAGTCACTTTAGTTGTGTCCGACTCTGTGCGACCCTATGGACAGCAGCCCCCAGGCTCCTCTGTCCACAGAATTCTCTAGGCAAGAATACTGGAGTGGGTTGCTATTTCCTTCTCCAAAGCTGTTACCAGGTTTGAAATGGCATGGCTTAGATTGTGTGGATGTCTACTTAAGTCTCCAGTGAATCTCTCAATATGTGGAACTGATCAATCTGGAATTCTCCAGGTGTTTGAAAAATCAGTGTAATAAATTGCTCCCTGAGTTGGAAAATTTCGATTCAGTCTGTTATTCAGAATATACACGAGCTTGGTCAAATCATTACACTTTTACTCAGAGTATCTCCCTAACCTGTATGAGTTCTACCTGCTTAAAAATTGTCTATGCTCCCAAACTGTGGTGAGGTGTCAATCAGAATGGTACATGGTATTTTCCAGAACCTTCCAGTGAGCTAAGTCTAAGCTCAGAAATTGATGAAGACTCTGAAGGGATGAGTAAATACCTAATACACATTTACACGGAGTCCTGAAGAAGCCTTTTGTCTATTTGTAATCATTGCTTTAAATTAGAAATCTGAGTCATTAATGAGACTTTTCTTCTCCTCTCATTTAGTGAGATACAAATACTTGCGATTCTGCCTCCTACGTGACTTTCAAATCTAATCCTCTCTTCAGCTGTGTGCCACTGCTTTGGTTCTGGCTCTCATCATCTTTGACCTAAGCCATTTCAACCAAGCCACAGTTGCCTAAATTGTCTGCTTGCTTCTACACTGTCTTTTAATGGACAGCTGGCTTCCTTACTTATCCTTGCAAAACACAAATATGATGTCTTTCTCCTGTTTAAAAACCCTTTATCATATCCATCATAAATAAAGTCCAAAATCTTAGGCTTGCACAAAAAGTCTTTTATCAGCTTGTCCCAGTGCAACTTACCGTTTTTATCCTTCATCTTTTTTCCCCTGGAACATCTGACTTTCTGACCATTCTTATTCTTTTTTCTCCAGCCTTTCCCCAAATGAACTCTGCCCTTGCATTTGTCCATATCTTTGTACAAGTTTTCTTTCTGCTAGTTTGTGCCATTCTCATTTTTACTTCCTGGAAAAACTCTACAAACCCTTCAATACCTAGCTCAAATGTTGCCTTTTCAGGCGCACTTCCTAGACTTCTGCAGATGGTGACACTCTGTCTTCTGCAGTGTTACAGCGTTTCATGGATATTTAGCAGTCGTGGCATTGATCACATTTTATTGGAACTATTTATTCTGTCTTCTCTAAATAGCTGAACAGTGGGCACCTAGAGGGCTTATTTACCCTTTCCCCCCTCCATTTTTGTGTCTGCCTTCCCCTGTCTAGGATCTAGCATAGCTGATGCTCTGTTTATTCCTGTTGAACAAAGAGAAATTTGTCAGCTGGACCATATTTGCTAATGTGATTTCCTATAAGATAGTGTTGAGGTTACATTGACATTCAAAAACCTTCAAAGGATAATCGTATGTAAGTCAGATATAGGTATATGATAAGATTTTAGAAATATGTCAGCAGTCTGGCAAGAGTATGTATATATGATAATATCTAATAATATTTTTGTCCTTTGGAAGGTTTGACCTCACACCCATTTCCTGCTAAATAGCATAGTGTAGTATTTAGATTTTATAGTAACTATGTGCTTTGGGTGAGTGAAATTAACTTCTCAGAGAGCCTCATCTTTTAATGGAGATATATAGATCCTCCATGGAAAGCACATAACATAATGCCTGGCACCTAACAATAATATTGAGTTTATTGTGTGTGTGTGTGTATGTGTGTGTGTGTAATATCTGTGATAATATATGCTAATAATATGCATTTCTACAGTTCATTATCCTAGTAAGGAAGGGACTGTTCTCATAAATTTTCATTTGTGAAAGAACATAACATTCTTTTACATAAGCTTCCTCCTCTTCTGTCTTCCTTTTACCATAAAATGGTGGGAATTTGTCCAAATTTTTTCTTTAAAGTGATTTTTGAAAACAGGGATTATTGACATAATCTGTTGATGATAAAATAAAGCTAACCTCTGTCCTTCTTGCTTATGATAGGCAGCAGTCTGTGAAGGTTCTAGAGATCTCGTATATAAAGCAAAAAATACCATTGTCTGCTTCTTATAACCCCTAATCCAATGCTGTATTCTTTGGATTGGTTTGTAAAATTTATAACTAAGTAATATAGCAAATGAAATCATAATTGAAGTCAGAAGGAAGATTAGGAGAAAATGTTTACAGTGTTATGACAAGATATTATATCCCTGGTCTGCAAAGAGCTCTTAGACATTGTGAAGAAAAGGACGAAAGACCAAAAGGAAAAATGGTCAACTATGTGAACAGAAGATGAAACACAGCCTGCCAGTGAGCATGTGAAAGATGTTGTGTTTATGTCCTGAAGGAGATTAAATGACTTAATTTCTATTTGATAGCATTTAATCTATTTGGAAAAAAAAAATCCTCTTTCAAGTGTTGAGGATATGGTCTCTTCCAAATGTTGCTGATTTGAGTGTCAACTATACAACTTTTTTGGGGAGCAGCTTAGGCACAATATTAAAATAGAACAAAAACATACTTTCCTTTTTGCTTGCTCACTTACTCTTTGCTCCAGCAACCCAGTTTTGGGAATCTCTGCTATAGAAGTTAAAACCTTAGTATATAAGGACATTTTTACAGGGGTATGTATTGTAACAATGTTTGTAAAGCAGAAACACTAGAAATTTACTGTAATAGGACTGGTTGAATGTATTATGGATTTTTGTTATGTGGAATGAAACTATGATCATTTAATAATGAGTTAGAGCTACACATAGTAAACTGGAAGGATGTACATTTTTCTTTATGAGTATAGTCCAATCCAATTTTGTAAACAAAAGGAAAAAGAATAGTCATGCTATTTGTCGGAGCATAGGTTGTTGATGGATTTGGTTACCTCGGGGATGGACTTATGAAGGGAGGGGGGGAATCATTTGATTTTCTTTTTGCTTGATAAAATGAGCATGTATTTTGTAAGAAAAAATTCAATACATAAAACAAAATTAAGGAGGGAAGATTTTAAGTTAAAGGAAAAGCAGAAAGTCTTATTCCCTTGGACAGCTTACATACATTTTTATACAACCATTTATTGTACTTACAAATGTTTCTTATTCACATAGTCACAGAATTCCACTCTCTAAAATATCTTGGTGTCTGTACTTGTGGAAATTTTCTCAGGTCTAATTAAGATTTGGTTTTTGTTCCTGTGCACAGGCCTACTGTATAAGACATTATACTTAACACTGAGCTGGAGCTATATAGAATTTTTGCTTGGATTTTGATAGCATGTACATGTTTTTAGAGGTTGGAGTTAAGAATGCTTATTTTCTTCTCCGTTTTATGCCCCAAACTGAGGTAACTTTAGCCTCATCCTTTTTATTTCTAGGTAAACAATGTCCTTGCCTCATTGACTTCTCCCATTTTTAATTATTGCTCTTGATTAAGTTTAAATTTTTTAAAACAACTTTTTTATTATAAAAGCAAATATTTTTCATTCCTGAAAAAAATCATAAACATAGTCAAGTAAATAGCAACAAACCCCAACTCCCTTTGTTCCAAAACAAAAAATCTCACTCATTTGATGTTGGTCTCTCAATTGCTTTGTAACTTTTTTTCAGACATTCACTGCAAATATTATCTGTAAAATAGTAATAAAGATCTAGGGTTTTAAGTGTCAGATTATGTTGTAAGGAATGATGATGCTACTTGAACATGGTTTATTTATTTATTTATTTTTGGATGATCAATTGCTCACAGGTGTGGAACGACAGCTCGGAGAGGTGTATGAAAGTGAAAGAAATGTATCATATTTACGAGTCCTAGGAGAGTGGGACATGGTGGGACATGCAGAGGGGTGAATGGAAGGAGTTTTAAGAGGTCAGGATGGATTATGCAAGCCAGAGGCATGCGGGGATTTCACGGGTGTGTTTGAAAGTCACTGGGTCACAGTTAAGGTTGACAAGAGGAGAACTTGTAGCAGAGACCGGCCTTATCACACTGGTGCGCCTGGCACCTGGGTGGGTTATTCATGCCCTATTTGTGAAGATTGTAAGGTGTCAGGAGAATATGAAGTATGAGAAATCTGCAGAATACAAGCTATCTGAATTCCTCTCCCTAGGGTTCATTAATTGTATCTTAGCTTTCTTATCTGGAAAGCAGGCATAATTAGTAGTACTGTAGAGTTGTTCTAAGCATTAAATCATAAAGCTCCATGCTTGGTTCATAGTTCTTTTTATTGCTATGTTTGTTTCATGTATATTTACTAATGCTGAAGCTCCAATACTCTGCCACCAGACTCATTGGAAAAGACCCTGATGTTGGGAAGGATTGAAGGCAGGAGAAGGGGGCGACAGAGGATGAGATGGTTGAATGGTATCATTGACTCAATGGCCATAAGTTTAAGCAAATTCTGGGAGATAGTGAAGGACAGGGAAGACCGGCATGCTGCAGTCTGTGGTGTCAGAGTTGGACACGACTTAGCAACTGAAGAACAATGACCGTATTTATTACTGTGTTTATTGCAGAAATAATACATGTTCATTATAGAGGCATCGGTCACTATGTTTCTGAACTTTTTTTTATAACATGGCACAGGGGTCAAAGGACCAGGCTGCTTCCAAACGCAGGTGGCACTGTGCAGCTGTGGCCCTTCTAGGCTCTTTTTCATTGCCTTAAAGACTGAGGGGTCATAACTGTTCATCTCCAGGACCTATGGAGCCTTGTAATGTTGCCCAAGTGAAACATGCACAAAGGATATAGGCATTTTTATGTCCCTTTTCTTTTCTGAGTAGAGCCACATCTTCCTTCAGATGATCCATTATTCCAGTTTATGGGCTTTCCCAGTGGCTCAGGGGTAACGGACCTGCCTGCAACACCAGAGCTGCAGGAAACGCAGGTTTGACCTATGGGTTGGGAGGATTCCTTGGAAGAGGGCAAGGCAACCCACTCCAGTATTCTTGCTTGGAGAATACCATAGACAGAGGAGCCTGGTGGGCTACAGTCCATAGGGTTGCAAACAAGTTGGACATGACCGAAGTGACTTAGCACACATCAGGTTATATCTCAAGAAAGTATTCAAGAGGGCCTACTTCCTGACCTTCCCACATGACAGTATTACTACTTTCTTCTTTACCTTTGCAAGTGTGATTGGTGGAAACTAGCCCTACATTGTTTTACTTTGTGATCACTCATTTTTGGTCAATATAACAGTAAAATGTGGAATGCCAGCTTTTAAGAAAGGGATAAAGGGATAAAGGCTTAAGGGATAAAGTCTGGGAACACTAATACCTGACAGCCTGGTAAATCACTGGCTGGATAAGAAACCATGGTTGGTCTCTGCTCTTTATAGTTGTCCTAGGAGCTTAGCTTGGAGAAGAAAATGGCACCCCACTCCAGTACTCTTGCCTGGAAAGTCCCATGGATGGAGGAGCCTGGTAGGCTGCAGTCCATGGGGTCCCGAAGAGTCGGACACGACTGAGCGACTTCACTTGCTCTTTTCACTTTCATGCATTGGAGAAGGAAATGGCAACCCACTCCAGTGTTCTTGCCTGGAAAATCCCAGGGACAGGGGAGCCTGGTGGGCTGCCATCTATGGGGTTGCACAGAGTTGGACACAACTGTTTCGACTTAGCAACAGCATCAGGAGCTTAACTACTCACATTACATTGTTATGCCTTATACTCTGGTCAAGGTTGTATAATCTCTTAACTAAATTATGATTCAACATGGAAATCTTTATTCTGAATTTTTTTAAAAATATTTACTTCTTTATTTGGTTGCACCAGGTCTGAGTTGTGTCACATGAACCTTTTCAGTTGTGACACACAGCATCTCTAGTGACAGCATGCCAACTCTCAGTTGTGGCATGTGGGATCTAGTTCCCCCCATCAGGCTTTAAACCTGGGCCCCCTGCATTGGGAGTGCAGAGTCTTAGCCACTGGACTACCAGGGAAGTCCGCATTGTGAAATTTTTTCCCTTTAGTATTGACAAATGTGAAATTCTGAGACAAGAGAGAACAATCCATGACTTGAATGGAAGGTTGAGACTTAACTTTCCTAAGTAGATACCCACAAAATTGTCCTTACTAAGTTTGAAATTTTTTTAAGTATTTAATCACATAATTTACTTTGGCAGTACAAAGTTTGTTCCTTCAAATGCTTGCTCTATTTATGAGAAGCTATACTTAAATTGCAGCTTTCACTTTTTTCACGCTTTTTTCATTTCCCTTTAAGAGATGGCGAGAAAATTCATAAAGAAGTTAAAATTCAATATTTAGAATGTCATTTTCTAACTTTAGGTTTTGGTGTTAAACTTAATGGAACATTGTATTAATTATTGTTGATAAAAATTATTTTCATGGCATATTCATGCTTAGTAATAGGTGTACCAGAAACTTGAATACGTGACTACATATTATAGGTAAGTGTCATGTGTGATTATTTTAAGAAGGGTATGACATTTCTAACTCACCACCCAATATAAATTACCTAATGTTGGAGGTAGATTTATTGTAATTTGTACATACACTGTTCTTGTATTTCTTGTACTAGGGACAGTCTTTTGTTAAGGAATAAAGCCAAGCTAATTTGGTCAGCATGGTCCTCGGATTTCATTCTTGTGATCTTCAAATCAGAACCTTAATGTCTTTTGGCCAAAAGCCACTGAAAAGGTTTGGTTTGAAAAGAGAGAAACAAAGAAAGAGATAGCATGAAAGCTGTTATCATAATATCCATGATAGAGCAGAGTTGCAAAAGTACAAAATTAGCATTTAAGAGTAAATTTTGTAGGCTGTCAATTTAGCCTTTTAATTGCAATATCTACAATAACTTTGAAGTCCTCAGAATTTATCCTTTTGCCTGTTCCCCAAATATACCTACTCCTTGTATCTGTGCTTTTGTTCAAATCATTCTTTGTATGTCCTACCACCCTTATCTGCCTGGGGGAGGTCTCTTGTACTCGATGCCCATCTTTTGAATATCATCTCTAAATTAAGAGACTTTGTTTTCAAAAGAAGTTTTAGGTTTACAGAAAGATTGAGTAGGAAGTATAGAGACCTCCCAAGTACCACTGTCTCCCCCAATCCCACACAAAGTTTGCTGTTATTAACATCTTGTACTTTGCATGCCGCATTTGTTAAAACTGATGAATACATATTGGTACATTATTACTAATAAAACCCATAGTTTTCACTAGTGTTCACTTTTTATATTGTATAGTTCTATGGGTTTTGACAATTGTATAATGTCTACTTTGCTAATGGACAATTTTAATAGTATAGGGTCCCTAAGGTGATTGTCTTATGTGCTGTTTTCCTGACCTCTTAGGTTCCTTGAATGTAGCTTTTCCTGTCTTCTGTGCTTTCCAAGGAAAGAAGATAATTATCTAGATATTTAAATTATTGACCTCAGTTGACAAGGATGATTTTTAAAAATAGCTCATTGAAATTTGTTACATTTCCCTCCTCCTCCTTTTTTTTTTTTTTTTGAAATGGTAAGATATTTACTGAGAGTCCTCTATGTGCCAACTGTGGTTTTACGATCATTAGTTGTATTAACTCATCTGATTTTTACAACATTGCTATGCTGCTGCTACTGCTGCTAAGTCGCGTCAGTTGTGTCCCACTCTATGTGACCCCACAGACAGCAGCCCACCAGGCTCCCCCGTCCCTGGGATTCTCCTAGCAAGAACACTGGAGTGGGTTGCCATTTCCTTCTCCAATGCATGAAAGTGAAAAGTGAAAGTGAAGTCGCTCACTCGTGTCCGACTCTTAGTGACCCCATGGACTGCAGCCCATCAGGCTCCTCTGTCCATGTGATTTTCCAGGCAAGAGTACTGGAGTGGGGTGCCATTGCCTTCTCCAACATTGCTATGAGGTAGGTGTAATTACTGATACCATTTTATGAATGAGGGAGTTGATGATTAGAGAGATTAGAGCAATGGCTTATTAAGAGATATTAAGAGACAGCTGAATTTCAGTTCCAGACAGTCTGGCTCTGATCTCAGAGCCCATGAGTTTTTGCTATATCCCTGTACTACCTTATTTACATAAGTATTCTTTAAAACAACTCACAAATATAAATTAATTTTTTTTTCAGAAAGGAAACATCACTATTGTAATTGAGGATCCTTATGGCTTTTCTGAAATAGAAAATGAACATAAAGAACATGATGAAAATAAAACAGTGTTACAAAATTCTCTCTAGGCTTTGGTCCAAGAACTGCTTTCTGTATGTTTTTTTAAGGCAAGATTAGCTGTTTGTTGGAGGGCTTCCCTTCAACTTTAGCAGTAAGGAATCTGCCTGCTGATGGAGAAGATGCAAGTTCTATCCCTGGGTCAGGAAGACCACCTGCAGAAGGAAATGGCAGCCCACTCCAGTGTTCTTGCCTGGGAAATCCCATGGATGGCAGAGCCTGGCAGGCTGCAGTCCGTGGAGTCACAGAGGAGTTGGACACAACTTAACAACTGAGCATAAGCACTTGTTGAAGTATTAAAGTCTCCAAACTAAACCAAGTTTCTCCTTCATGAAATAAGGATTCAGAGACTATTGTAAAGGGAGTCATTTCATCCCTAAGTGATTCTGTATATATAAGCTCCTTCCCTTCTGTTTCACTGACTTTGGGGAAACTACACACCTGTTAAAGTCATACATAAAATGCAGTCATGTATTGCTCATTACACGTAAGAAGCCTTGAGTACAATGGAGTGGCGCATATGCACACAAAGATAATTTAGTAAACAGTTGTTACAATTACTGTTAAAATTCAGAGATCTTATTATGCCTAGGGACTGAATTGTAAAAATAGTTTTGTTAGAATTTAGTTTCGGATTAACCTACCCCAAAGGTCTTCATTTTTTCCCTCCCCATTTGGATGTCACTTTCTTCTTCCATATATACAGCATACACCTATTTCTACTTCCCCAGTCCCTCCCCCTACCCAGGAAAAAAACAGCTTTTGTGTTCTTAAATTATTTGGCACTGCTGTTCCTCACTGATTCAGCAGTGCCCAGAATTAATGAGACAAAGGAAGCATATAAGGCTAGATGTATTTATTATATAAGGTGTATTATATATTATATAACATATTATGTATTATATAATTATATAAGGTGTGGACTTATGGGAGCTGATCATTTATGTTGCAGATAAGACTCAGTGGTGCTGATGTTTACATTTCTTATTGTTTTGATGATTAAACTAACATATTCATTGTGGGAATGTGGAAAGGACAGATATAGGCAAAGTAAAAGTGATTCTGTCACTCAGAAGTGAGCATGTCTAAACGGACCACAGGCTTTCCTGGAGGGGTAATGTGCTCTTTTCCCCTCTTTTTCATGGCTCCTTCACTCAGCTTCATCCCTGCAGGCTCTCTTCCATCAGGGTAATATCTTAGTAACTAGGTGATTGTGAGCAAATTACTCTGCTGGGAGGAATATCAATAACCTCAGATATGCAGATGACACCACCCTTATGGCAGAAAGTGAAGAAGAACTAAAGAGCCTCTTGATGAAAGTGGAAGAGGAGAGTGAAAAAGTTGGCTTAAAGCTCAACATTCAGAAAACTGAGATCATGGCATCCGGTCCCATCACTTCATGGGAAATAGATGGGGAAACAGTGGAAACAGTGAGAGGCTTTATTTTCTTGGACTCCAAAATCACTGCAGATGGTGACTGCAGCCATGAAATTAAAAGACGCTTACTCCTTGGAAGGAAAGTTATGACCAACCTAGACAGCATATTAAAAAGCTGAGACATTACTTTGTCAACAAAGGTCCATCTAGTCAAGGCTATGGTTTTTCCAGTAGTCATGTATGGATGTGAGAGTTGGACTATAAAGAAAGCTGAGCACCGAAGAATTGATGCTTTTGAACTGTGGTGTTGGAGAAGACTCTTGAGAGTCCCTTGGACTGCAGGGAGATCCAACCAGTCCATCCTAAAGGAAATCAGTCCTGGGTGTTCATTGGAAGGACTGATGCTGAAGCTGAAACTCCAATACTTGGCCACTTGATGTGAAGAGCTGACTCATTTGAAAAGACCCTGATGCTGGGAAAGATTGAAGGCAGGAGGAAAAGGCGATGAAGGAAGATGAGATGGCTGGATGGCATCACCGACTCGATGGACATGGGTTTGGGTGAACTCCGGGAGTTGGTGACGGACAGGGAAGCCTGGTGTGCTGCGGTTCATGGTATCACAAAGAGTCAGACACGACTGAACAACTGAATTGAACTGAACTATACTGTAGCTTCCTCTTCTGTAAAAGGACATTATAGTTTGTCTCACTTTATTATTGTGAGGATTAATTGAGCAGATGCATAGAAAGCATTAAGAATAGTGTTTGCTAAACAACAAAGTCCTACTGTATAGCACAAGGAACTATATTCAATATTCTATGATAAATCATAATGGAAAAGAATATATAAAAATATATTTAAACCATAATTGAAAAGGATATAAATATATATACAAGCCAAGGGTCTTCCTAGGTGGCTCAGTAGGTAAAGAATCCACCTGCAATGCAGGAGACGTGGCAGACACAGGTTTGATCCCTGGGTCGGGGAGATCCCCTGAAGGAGGGAATGGCTACCTCTCCAGTATTCTTGCCTGGAGAATCCCACGGACAGAGGAGCCTGGCGGGCTACAGCCCACAGTGTTGCAGAGAATCAAGGACGACTGAGCACACACACAGATGTAACTAAATCACTTTGCTATACAGCAGAAATTAACACAACATTATATTCCACTTTATTTCAATAAAAATAATATGGTTAAGGGTGTCTGAGACCCAGCAAATTCTAAATCAGTGCTGGCTTAGTCAATAGAATTATGCTCCCACCAAGAAAGACAGCTCTCCTGCCTGGTGGTGAGAGCTCATGCCATCATTTTTAACTGGAAAGTCCAACTCTCACACCATGTCTAGCTTTCAAAATTCTGCTCATTCTTCAAAGCCTATCTCAAATGCAGTTTCTTCTGTGAGGTTCTGTTTTGGCTGACCCTTCCTATAGGTTTTATTTTTCCCACCTTAAATGTAACTCTGGCATTTTGAAAATATGAAATGCATTGAATTACAGCCCCCTTTTTTGTTTTGACATAAAGAGGGAGTTTTTATGTAGGTAGGCTGGATTGTCAGGTGTAGCAGCAGCAAAGCAGGTTCTAAAGTAGGTGGAAGTTAGAATATAGGTTACTGTGTTTCTAGACACTGCCAAAGTTAGCGCTAAATATGGTAAAACTTCCGGGGTAGAGTTCATGACTGGGAAAGAAAATTCCAATAGCAAGATGTACAAATTCCTAGGGTTTTAAAAAATTGTATGCAGAGAAATTATTCTGATATCTACTTGCATATTTTTAAATTGGCATTTTCAGTTCCATAATCATGTCTAAGTTTATCAGATTCGTGTTTTGTTAAGTTTCAGGAAAAGTTTCTAAGTTGGCCCAATTCAGGGTGTCTGCGGTTCTGCCACATCCTACTAATCATTATAGCACTTTTACTCCATAACTTAATTTTATTTTTTAATTAAAAACGTGTGTGTTTTTTTTTTTTTGCCACACCATGTAGCATGTGAGATCTTAGCTCCTTGACCAGGGATCGAACTCATGTCCTTTGTAGTGGAAATACGGAGTCTTAACCACTACACCACCAGGAAAGTCCCAACTCCATGATTTTAGACTTCAGTCTGTTTAGCAAGTTTAGACTTGGGCTTTTTAATTTTTCTTATCTGCCCCATACTATGTATATATTAATTTAGGTAAGCAATGTCTTAAGTCAATTGAAATGTGAAGACCTGGGTTTCAAGGTGAATGGTTAACACACCCTCTCTTAAATGTAGAGTTTCATATTGGCTTTTGAGGGTTCAGATTTCAAAGATGAAATAATATAATGTCACTTGCTAATAATTTTATTTAGAACCTCAGTAATCTGACATTTGATTTTACATGATCCAAATTAGTTATAGTAGTAATGCTGACTAGAACATTAAGGTGTTTTTATTTTGGCAAATGTGGCATTGCATTAAACCTTAATTGTGAACTCCTGGGACATTTTGTGGAGAAATACATATCTGAACACATGTATATATTATATATATGTGATACATATCTGAGTGTACATATATGAACACATACGTTCACACTCAGGAATATTTATTGTGGGACTTCCCTGGCAGTCCAGCAGTTAAGACTCTGAACTCCAAATGTGAGTGGCACAGGTTGGATCCCTGGTTGGGGAGTTAAGATCCCGCATGCCTGGTGAGGTGGCAAAAAAAAAAAAGATTTATTGTTATAAATATTGCCTTTGTTTGTGTCTCCTTAGTATCACAACAGTTTTTATTTTCTTTGATTTCAAACATAGAGTTGAAGTATGTACAAAATATTTCAGTGAGTATCAAGTACAAATGAGTTTACAGACCTGAGTTTATTTACTCTTAAGTATTTATTGTATGTTCTTCAAGGGTTTGACTTGATTTTGTTAATTTAGTCCAATAAACCTGAACAGTTGTCCCCCAGAAACAATAATTGGTGTGCAATCTTGAGAACATACAAGCCCTAGGAAAAATGCAGTTATTATCCATGAACACCTAAAGTTTTATTAAGCCAGTTGTATCCATGTGTGCTTAGCTGCTCATTCGTGTCCGACTCTTTGCGACCCCGTGGTCTGTAGCCCACCAGGCTCCTCTGCCCATCTAATTTTCCAGACAAGAACACTGGAGTGGGTAGCCATTCCCTTCTGCAGGCGATCTTCCTGACCTATGAATCGAACCCGGGTCTCCTGCGTTGCAGGTGGATTCTTTATGGCTGAGCCACCAGGATGTATTTTTAGAGTGTAGTCTAAAATACAATGTGAGGGAGAGGGAAGCAGGATTCACACTCCTGCAGTCAGAACTTAAGAACCTGTAGCAGAAAACGAAAGTGAGAAGGTGCTTTCATGGTGCCCCAGGCCAGCACCTGTGACCGCTCATCCCTGTGATTGATGTGCTTGCACTGGAGCTGCTTGCTGCAGGGTACATAGATACTCTGTGTATTCCTATTTTGTGGGAAAAATGCACGACTACTCGCTGCCCCACCTCCCAAATTAAAATGAATGTGAAATCTGAGTGGAGCAATCACTGTCTAATGTATCTGGATTCCTTCTTTCATTCATACTCATTTCATTGAAAGGTCTTTGTATTTCCTTTTTATAGAGTTTCTTTGTTGGAAAAGGTCAGGGGGACAGCCTTATTAAAATTCTTTATATCTGTCTCAGTTCACCATAATCTATTACTTTTTCTGAAGTTATCTTTTCTTTTGAGTTTTAGGCTAAAGGTCGTTGACTGTAATTGCTGTGTGTTTTAGATACTTGTGTTATGTGTAATTACACATCTCTTTCGGAATTTAGGCATATATTGATTTCTGCTCATTATGCAGGCTAAATAATCAATCAGCATTGATTAACATGCATTCTAGAGCTGAGGTTTTTTTTTTTAAATTTCAACTAATATTAAATTGAGGTAGTATAAAAAAAGAAACTAATACTGTTGTGAAATAAAATGATAAAAATACTGTATTTGACATTGACATTAACAATACTGTATTGTTAAGCTTCTTGGAGGCTTAATAGCATATTTTTGACTTTTGTTTCTACTTCCATGTTATTAGGCTTATATTTATTTGGCTATTCACTCTTCACTTTGGAAAAGCAGGAAGGCATAGGGGTTGAGAGCCCAGAATCTGGGGTTGAAGTCAGAATCTGCCATGTGTTTGTTCTCTGACTTTGAGCAGGTACAGTTGAACCTTGAACAGCATGGATTTGCATGGGTCCACTTATATGTACATGTTTTTCAGTGGTAAAGCTACAGTACTACATCCCTGGTTGGCTGAACCCAGAAATGCAGAGTCTTGGACAGACAGTGAGTGAGTGAGTGAAGTCGCTCAGTTGTGTCCTAACTCTTTGTGACCCCGTGGACTGTAGCCCACAAGGCTCCTCCATCCATGGAATTTTCTAGGCAAGAGTACTGGAGTGGGTTGCCATTTCCTTCTCCAGGGGATCTTCCCAACCCAGGGATCGAACCCGGGTCTCCTTCATCACGGCCAGACGCTTACCATCTGAGCTGTCTAGTTTGGCTTGGACAGAGAAGGACTGCATATATGGAGAGCCGAGTCTAAATTATGCATGGACTTTCAACTGTTGCGCTGACACCCTTAACCCCAAAATTACTCAAGAATCAGCTGTACTTAACTCTGGTAATCCTCAATAAAATGGAGATAATAGTATTCCAGATTTCACTATTATTGTTATTATTATAAACTTTTATAGTATCTTCATTGCCTTCGGATCCACTGGTCTACAGATTAAATTCCAAAACCAAAGTTGTCTTGGAATTTTGCTTGAATCTCTCAGGAGCTCATATGAGAAATGTCAAAGTTTAATAGTAAAAGAATAATCAGATAATATATGTCTGGGCCCAAATGCTTGTAAATATCTGGGTAATCATTGGCATTTCAGGGCTTTTTAATATTTAGCCCTGGAGTACTTCATACATGCTGTCACTTTGTAGAACTTAAAAATGTTTCCAGTGAACCTCCTCGCCTCCGTCCTTACCTCCCCATTTCAATTTGACCTTGTTTTACTTTGGGAGAAAGCTGTAGTTAATGTACTCTTTAGGATCTGTTCTGTTATTTTTCTGTGACTAGAGAGTTCAGAGTCAGACACGACTGAAGCGACTTAGCAGCAGTAGCAGCAGCAGAGAGTTCAGATGATCTTGAAACCACTTTCTCCTCTTCCCCCAGTCTTTCTTTTGTGCTTGTGCTAAGTCGCTTGTCGTGTTTGCTGACTCTTTGCAGCCCTGTGGACTGTAACCTGCCAGACTCCTCTGTCCATGAAATTCTCTAGGCCAGAATACTGGAGTGGATTGCAGTGCCCTCCTCCAGAGGATCTTCCCCATCCTGTGACAGAACCCGTATCTCTTATGTCTCCTGCACTGGCAGGCAATTCTTTACTGCTAGCTCCACCTAGGAAGGGGATCTTCAAATTTCAGTGTTCTTTCCAGGGGATCTTCTCAACGCAGGTCTCCTGCATTGCAGGCAGATTCTTTACCGTCTGAGCCACCAAGGGAAGCCCAATCTTTCTTTTAATCTGTTGATATATGTATCTGGTGGTAGGGGAATAATCGTTTCTGTTTTTCTTACTAGACTTTGCCTGATGCTATTTTAAAGGCTAATCTCTGCCTGTTTCTCTGGGTCAATCTTAGGGTGTCTATGGATTATTTCTCATCTACTTTAATGTGTTTCTCTGCTCCATGAGATGAATTTGGTAAATAAGGTTATGGCAATGGCTGGCAAACTTTTTCTGCTAAGGTCCACATAGTAAATATTTAGGCTTTACTGCCTGTAGGGTCTTTGTCACAACTATTCAGTTCTGCTGTTGCATCTTCAAAACAACCAAAATAAAAGATAGTGTTCATAAATAATACAGAAATCAGTGAGCAGGCCTGTGTTCCAAAAAAGTTTTATTTTATTTAGGACACTGAAATTTGAATTTCAAATAATTTTCATGTGTCATGAAGTACTCTTTGTTTTTTCCTATCACTTAAAAACATACTATTATTCTTAGCTTGCTGGGCTGTACAAAGGCAGGCAGATTTGGTGCATACATCGGTGTCTGCGGACCCCTTGTCTGGTATCTCATCTTTGTGATAAGTGCAGTGGTAGAAAAGTATCCGTAAATACAGTAGGTATTTTTGCAATGAATATTTCCTCCATTAGAGTATTTTACTTTATTAATAGGTAGTAAAAGTATAGACGAGTAGTATTCTGTTGTGTAAAAAAAAAATCATTTGCAAGCTTAGTGGCTTAAAACATCAACTTTTTTCTTACCTCTCATGGTTCTGTTGATTGAAAGAAAGCTGTTGGTTCAGCTTTCTTGGGATTTCTAATGCAGATGGTGGCTGGGATAAGGGCTCTGCTGCACTGGATTTCCAAGGCACCTGGCTCCTGTGGCTGATGGTTGCTGTTGGTGCTGACTTTCAGCTGAGAGCTCTGTCTTTGCATGGCCTTCCCATGAGGTCTGGACTTTTCACAAGGCAGCAGCTGGGCTCCAGAAAGGAGGGCCCTAAGAGTCAGTGTTGTACTAACGCCACGTGGAGGTTTCAAGGCTTCTTATGACTCATCCCTGAAGAAGTCACGTAGTATCAGTTTCACCACATTCTACTGATCGAAAGTGAGCCATGGGGCCAACCCCAATTCAAAGGTCTACACATGGGCTTGACCACCTAGAGAGATTGTTCATTGGAGAGCTTTCTTTGAAGACCAGTTTCCATATGTGGAACTATTCATCATTGGATTCAAATAGTGGTAACCTTTGGAGAGGGTAGAGAGAAGTAGACAGAAGAGGAATATAATTTTGGGAAACATAGTATTTTTGATATTTTATAGTAGGTGGTCGCAAGATAGCTGTTGGTTTTGTTATTTCTATTTAATGGTTTTTGAAATATTTCATAATAAAACCATATATTTTTTAAAATTTAATTTTTATTGGAGTACATTTGCTTTGCAATGTTATATTAGCTTCTACTGCATAGTGAAGTGAATCAGCCCATACGTATACATATGTCCTCTCCTTTTTAGATTTCTCTCCCATTTAGGACACCACCATGCATTAAGTAGAGTTCCCTGTGCTACCCAGTATGTTCTCCTCAGTTGTCTGTTTTATATGTAGTATCAATCGTGTACACGTGTCAACCCCAGTTCCTCTCACCCCACCCCTTTGACCTTTGGTATTGATACATTTGTTCTCTACATTTGTGTCCCTATTTCTGCTTTGCAAATAAGGTCATCTGACCTATTTTTCTAGTTTCCACATATATGTGTTAATATAGGATATTTTTAATACCATATATTTTCAAAAAGAGATTTGTAGTGTTTTAGTTTTGAAGAATGGAGACGGCAATGGCACCCCACTCCAGTACTCTTGCCTGGAAAATCCCATGGATGGAGGAGCCTGGTGGGCTGCAGTCCTTGGGGTCACTGAGAGTCGGACACGACTGAGCGACTTCACTCTCACTTTTCACCTTCCTGCATTGGAGAAGGAAATGGCAACCCACTCCTGTGTTCTTGCCTGCAGAATCCCAGGGACGGGGGAGCCTGATGAGCTGCCGTCTATGGGGTTGCACAGAGTCGGACACGACTGAAGCGACTTAGCAGCAGCAGCAGTTTTGAAGAAGGGCTCATAGCTAGAAAGCGTTCATCAAAAATACATTTGCTGTTTGGAAGTAGAAACCAAAAGCTTTGGTTAGTTTTTTATTGTAGGAAAAATTTAAACATATAAAAATTAATCAGAATAGTAGAATGAACTCCCATTTACCTATCACCTAACCTTAACAAGTACAGACACAGGGTTAATCTGGTTGCATCTATACCCCACCCATTATTTTGAAGAAAATTTAAGCATTGTAACTTTCAAGCCCTACATTATTTTCCTTGTATCTCTGAGAGAGAAGAATTTTAACAATTAAAAAAAATAAAACTGTCATTTGTAGCAACATGACTGGGCCTAGAGATTATCATACTAAAAGAAGTAAGTCAGAGAAAGACAAATATGTCATTTATGTATGAAATCTAAAAAAAATGATACAAGTGAACTTATATACCAAATAGAAATAGACTCACAAAGAATAACACATTTCTGGTTACCGAAAGAGAGGTTGGGAAGTTTAAATTGAGTATGGGATTAACAGGTACAAACTAGGATGTAAAACAGATAAACAGCAAGGAATTACGGTATAGCACAGTGGCTCAGTGGCTTTCCTGGTGGCTCAGCTGTAAGGAATCCTCCTGCAATGCAGGAGACGTGGGTTCTATCTTTGGGTTGGGAAGATCCCTTGATGTAGGAAATGGCAACCCACTTCAGTATTCTTGGGAAAATTCCATGGACAGAGGAGCCTGGTGGGCTGCAATCCATGGGGTCACAAAGAGTCAGGCATAGCTGAGCATGTATGCACAGGAAACTATATTCAGTATTTTATAATAACCTATAATGGAAAATAATCTGAAAAATATATAACTAAATCACTTTGCTGTATACTTGAAACTAACACAATATTGTAAATTATCCTTAAAAAAATTCTAACCTCACTTACAGTATTGTAAATCTTAAATTACACTTAAAACTTAAATCGCACAGAAAGTAATTCCTTAAATTAACCAGAACATTAAAATTGCCTCTAAATATCATTATATATATATATTTGTTTTGGGGGGCTACACTTGGTCTTTGTTGCCGCATGCAGGCTTTCTCTAGCTGCAGTGAGCGGGGGCTGTTCTCTAGTTGCAGGATCCAGGCTTCTCATTGTGGTGGTTTCTCTTGTTTGGGTGCACAGGCGGTAGGCGCAAGGGCTTCAGTAGTCACGTTTCTCAGGCTCTAGAGCAGGGGCTTAGTAGTTATGGCACACAGGCGTAGTTGCTGAGGCATGTGAAATCCTCCCAGACCAGGGATTGAACCTGTGTCCCTGACATTGGCAGATTCTTAACCACTGGACCACCAGAGAAGTCCCTATCATAATATAAAATTCCGTTTTTGAATCTGATCCTGAGAAGATGCATACATTGTGTGATTGGTATCTCTTTTAATCTATTGTTTGTTTTCTCCTTCTCTATCCCCCCTCCCCCCAATTTATTTGTTAAAGAAACTAAGTCACTTGTTTACTGATTGCATCCCCTGATTTCATGGCATTTGGTGGTATCATTGAATTTTATTTTGTACTACTTTTATTAAATTGGTAGTTGGATTTAGAAGTTCTGTCAGATTCAGATTTTTCTCTCTTTTTTGTTTTCTATTGGTAGAACTTCTGCATAGGTTGTGTGCTATGTTCTTCCATATGGAGGCAAAATAATGAATGCTTGATTATCTCTTTATTGAGGAAAAATGCGCAGACCATTACTTTTTAGGAAGTGCAGAATGCTGATATTTTGATTGAAGAATTCATTGTGCTTTTTAAAATGCATAGTTCATTTTTGAGGGCAGAAATATTTCTATCAGGAGAGAAATCCTTACATCCCTTGTTTGCTCATCTTGTGGTACGGTTCATGTATAGGAAGTTTTCAAAATACAAATTAGTTCACTTTTCTCCTTCAGTCTTATAGCTGTATCTCTTTCTTCATCACCAGAATCAGTTTTCTAGGCCCCAGAAATGATAGTATTAGAGTATCAAATAATTATCCTTTTGATTTATTCCACAGTGTACACTCAACAGTCTCAAAATAGTAATACCAATACTACCAATACCAGTTCAACAATATGATTCCTATAAAGTATGTTTTGTTCCTAAATACTCTTTATCTTTATGTATATCTCACTTCGGATATACAAATTGCTTGTTTTAAAATTGCTTAGCATAGTCTCTTTCTGTATAGTTAGACCTCCAACTGGCCACATGTTTAAATTCATTTGTATCATTTTTGACTTTTAGGAATTCCTGCATTAAAATTTAATTTTTTATAACCAAGTGACATATATCTTATTTGTATTCTCTTCCTTCCCTTCTCCTTTAATTATAATTTTAAGTTTATAGTTTAAGCTTTTTCATTGTTTTTTAACATAATAGGCCATTTTTGGTGTGTGTGTGTATGTATATATGTATATATTTTCAGCCTTTTTAAAAAATATATATACAAGCTAGCATGCCGTACACATTTCCTCCATGTGATCTTTTGAGTTAATAAGATATTCCTGAGATAACTTCAGAGCTGTGGGGAACTCCACTGTGAGAAGGTCCTATAATTTTGTTTAGTTTGCTGCCTCTTCATTAACATTTGTATCATTCCAAGTTTCTCGCTATTATAACAGTCCTTCCATGACTTTCCTTGTCTTCTCATTTTTTTTGATCAGTGTATGTCTTTTCATATATTTGCTACTGTGTCTTTGAAATTAATGTCTAAAACAAGATTGATGGGTCAAAGAACAAATGAATATGTAATTTTACCAATTATTGCCTAGTTCTCTTTTAAGGGGCTGTATTAAATATTTTGTGTTTCACCAACATTTTTAGAATGATTGGTTTCTCATAACCTTACCTACAAAGCATGTTATCAAACATCGTTTTTACCTGTTTAATAGATAAAAGAATTAATGTCTTCATAATTTTAGTTTTCACTGCTCTTAGAAAGAAAAGTGAGGATTTTTTCATATGATTAACAGCCATTTTACTTATTTTTCAGTTATTTTTTTTCTAGCCCAGTTTTTGTATGATTATTTGTCCTTTTTCCCTCTATTTTTAGGAAATATATAATTATATATATTTATACACACACACACACACATATAAAATGTATAGTCCCATCAAAGAAGGTCTTTGATGAAGTCCCATCAAAGGTCTTCTATACAAAGAAGACCTTCATGACCTAGATAACAATGATGGTGTGATCACTCACCTAGAGCCAGACATCCTGGAACGCGAAGACAAGTGGGCCTTAGGAAGCATCACTGTGAACAAAGCTAGTGGAGGTGATGGAATTCCAGTTGAGTTATTTAAAATCCTAAGAGATGATGCTGTGAAAGTACTGCATTCAATATGCCAGCAATTTGGAAAACTCAGCAGTGGCCACAGGACTGGAAAAGGTCAGTTTTCAGTCCAATCCCAAAGAAAGGCAATGCCAAAGAATGCTCAAACTACTGCACAATTGCACTCATCTCACATGCTAGCAAGATAATGCTCCAAATTCTCTAAGCCAGCCTTCAGTAGTACATGAACTGTGAACTTCCAGATTTTCAAGCTGATTTTAGAAAAGGCAGAGGAACCAGAGATCAAATTGCCAACATCTGTTGGATCATTGAAAAAGCAAGAGAATTTCAGAAAAACATCTACTGCTTCATTGACTATGCTAAAGCCTTTGACTGCGTGGACCACAACACACTGTGGAAAATTCTTCAAGAGATGGGAATACCAGACCACCTGACCTGCCTCCTGAGAAACCTGGCTGCAGTTCAAGAAGCAACAGTTAGAACCTGAGATGGAACAACAGACTGTTCCAAATTGTGAAAGGAGTATGTCAAGACTGTATATTGTCACCCTGCTTATTTAACTTATATGCAGAGTACATCTTGAGAAATGCTGGACTGGATGAAGCACAAACTGGAATCAAGATTGCTGGGAGAGACATCAATAACCTGAGATACACAGATGACACCCACTTATGGCAGAAAGTGAAGAAGAACTAAAGAGCCTCTTGATAAAAGTGGAAGAGGAGAGTGAAAAAGTTGGCTTAAAGCTCAACATTCGGAAAACGAAGATCATGGCATCTGGTCCCATCACTTCATGGCAAATAGATGGGGAAACAGTGGAAACTGAGAGACTTAATTTTTTTGGGCTCCAAAATCACTGCAGATGGTGACTGCAGCCATGAAATTAAAAGACACTTGCTCCTTAGAAGAAAAGCTATGACAAACCTAGATGGCATATTAAAAAGCAGAGACATCACTTTGGTGACACAGGTCCATCTAGTCAAAGCTATGCTTTTTCATGTAGTCATGAATGGATATGAGAGTTGGACCATAAAGAAAGCTGATTGCCGAAGGATTCATGTTTTTGAATTGTGATGTTGAAGAAGACTCTTGAGAGTTCTTTGGACAGCAAAAAGATCAAACCAGTCAATCTTACAGGAAATCAATCCTGAATATTCGTTGGAAGGACTGACTGATGCTGAAGCTGAAACCAATTCTTTGGCCACCAGATGTGAAGAACCAACTCCTTGAAAAAGACCCTGATGGTAGGAAGACTGAAGGTAGGAGAAGAAAGGGATGACAGAGGACAAGATGGTTGGATGGCATCACTGACTCAATGGACATGAGTTTGAGCAAACTCCAGGAAATGGTGATCAACAGGGATGCCTGGCGTGCTGCAGTCCCTGGGGTCACAAAGAGTCGGATACGACTGAGTGACTGAACAGATCATTTATTATAAAACTTGTAAAGACTTTTTCCACTTTGTCATTTTACTTTTCTTGTAGTTTTTCTTGCCGTTTGGTTTTTATTTTTATAGTTAGTAATCAAAGTTATCTCTCTGTCTCATTATTTGTAGAGTTTGAATCATAATTAGAAAGGTTTTCTCCATTTCTTGGCTATAGAGGAATTCACTCAGTTTTTTCTAGTATTAATATGGTTTCATTTTCTTTAATGTTTAAATTTATGATCCATTAGAATTTATCTTAGTGTATGAGATAAGGTATGGATTCAGTTTTATATTTTTTCTATCTGGTTATTAAAATGTTCTTCCCTCCCATGAGAACCAATCCTTATGAAATATTTCATTCGTGTTTGTAATTGGAATTAATTTTAGATTTCATATTTTGCTTGATTGGTCTGCCTAATCCATGTGTCAGTGCTAGCCTGTTTTAATATGAGAGACTTTATAATATGTTTTATTATCTGTGATAGGTAGCCCCCTCAACTTCATCATCTTTTGCAGGATTTTCTTGGCATTGTTGCGTCTTTGCTCTTCAGTATTAAATGGTCTAATTCCAGGAATTTTTTTTTAAAGCTGGAACATCTATTGTTCCATCCTAAAGGAAATCAGTCCTGAATATTCATTGGAAGGACTGATGCTGAAGCTGAAACTCCAATTCTTTGGCCACCTGATGTGAAGAACCAACTCCTTGGAAAAGACCCTGATGCTGGGAAAGATTGAAGGCAGGAGGAGAAGGGGATGACAGAGGATGAGATGGTTAAATGGCATGACCAACTCGATGGACATGAGTTTGAGTAGGGTCCGGAAGTTGGTGATGGACAGGGAAGCCTGGCGTGCTGCAGTCCATGTCACAAAGAGTCGGACATGACTAAATGACTGAACTGAACATTTATTGGGATTCTCTTAAACTCATAACTGACCTCTTTGTGATGTTGACTCTGTCTAATCAAGGCATGTTTTTACATTTCCAGTTCAAGTTCACTTTCATGGTTTTCAAGTGTATTTTATATTATTTTATTTGTTTTAGTTTTTTTAAATTGAGCAACTTAAATTGGACAGCTTAAAGTTGTCTTTGATTTATAGACATCTATAAATTAAAGCATTAATTTATAAATGCTTTAATTTATAAGACATCTCATAAAACTTACTGTATTAAGCAGAAAATTTAAGGATTATTGTTTTAGATATTGTGTTTTCTCTTTTGTAAAGATAATATTTTGTTTTTTCTTTAGACTGCACTGTGTTTTTGTGGCTTTGTGCAGGCTTTCTGTAGTCATGGAGAGTGAGGATGGTTCTTTGTTGCAGTGGGCAGGTTCACTGGCCCTAACGCGTGGCGTCAGTAGTTGGCAGAACCACTGGCTTCAGTCGTTGTAGCACACGGGCTCGATATTGGTACACACTTGCTCTAGAGAACGTGCTGACTACAGTGTAGGCACATGGGCTTAGCTGCTCCGCGACTCGTGGGATCTTCCCAGACTGAGGATGAAACCAGTGCCCCTTGCATTGGCAGTCAGATTCTTATCCACTGCATCACTAGGGAAGTCCTGTATTTTCTCAATGTGGGAATTGTTTATGTTATTGATATTTTCTGCAGTAGATCTTTTGTATTTATATGTAGTCTCTTCAAGACATTGTAAATGCCATGTGCTTAGGAATCAGCAAGCTGTACACACTAGTCTAGTTAAAGAAGAAGAACAACAATAAAAATAAAAAACAAAGGCTGTGAGAGGCAGTGGGTATGGGAAAGAGAGAGAACTGTACAGAAACCTAGGCTGTGAATATTGTCTTCATTTAAGTACATTAATATGAACTTCTAAGCCTGTAGTCTTTCTGTCTCCTAAAATAATTTTGAAAAACTATTTGCCTTTTTGCACATTTTTTTAGTTGACATATAACGTTTTGACCATAAATGTAAGCTGCTGTAAATGATGCGAGTTCCCATTTATGGTAACTGTTGTCACTTAAAAATGATATATCGTCCTTTTAAATGTAGCCAATGAAATCAAAATAACATAGCAATTTTAAGGCCTCTGGTCATCCATTAAAAGCTATAAACATGATCTTTAATAGCCAAATTTAACATTTTACAGTTTTTTCCTTAATTGTGTATTCCTTCACTTTCACAGAATTACATTGTAGTGAAATACACCTTTTTGCTAAATTATCTTTTTTTGAAACTGATCATTGTATTATGCTTTTTGGCAATAAAACTGTATATGAATTTAAAATAATGATTTAAGAAGGCAGGGGCCAAGATGGTAGCGCAGGAAGACCCTGAGCTCACCTCTTCTCATGGGCATACCAAAGCTACAACTATATACAGAGCAACTGTTGATGTAAAAGATTGAAAGATTAATAGACAAGATCTTGTACAATTAAAGATGTAAAGAAGGAACCCCAGGCATGTGGGTAGGAGGTACAGAGACACAGTACAGTTAAGATCTATACCCCTAAGTGGGTGATGCACAAACAGGACTATAATTATTGTTGCAGAGATTCTCCCCAAGAAACAAGTGGTCTGAGCCCACATTGGGCTCAATAGTCCAGGGGTCCTGCATCAGGAGGATGAGCCCCCAGAATGTTTGGTTTCGAAGGCCAGTGGGGCTTACTTGCAGGAGAGCTCGAGTGCTCTGGGAAGTAGAGACCCTCACTACACAGTTACAGTCATCAGAACAGCATGGTACTAGCACAGCAGCAGACACATAGATCAGTGGAGCAGGAGGGAGAGCCTCAAAATGAACCTGTCCTTATAGGGGCAATTAATGTACAACAAAGAAGGCAAGAAGACACAATAGGGAAGAGATAACCTCTTCAATAAATTATATTGGGAAAACTGGACAATTGCAGGTAAAACTGGACAACTGCAGGTTAAAGAATCAAACTAGACTACTCCTTCATATTATGCATAAAAGAAATTCATAAGAGATTAAAGACTTAGATGTAAGACCTGAAATCATGAAACTTCTAGAAGAAAACATAGGCAATGTACTCTTTGACATCAGTCTTATATTTTTGGGATATATCTCTTCAAGGCAAGGGAAATAAAAGCAGGAATAAACAACTGGGACTACATCAAGCTATAAAACCTTTGCATAGCATAGGAAAATATAAAAATTAAAAGGCCATATACTGAATAAGAGAAGATATTTGCAAATGATATATTTGATAAGGAATTAATATTCAATATAACCCAAGCAACAAAATCCAAAACCCAAGAAGCAACATGATTAAAAAATAGGCAGAGAATGTAAGTAGACATTTTTCTAAAGAAGATGTACAAATGACCAAAAGACACATGAAAAGATGCTCTCAACATTACTAATCATCAGGAAAATGCTAACAAAACCCCCAAAAAGATAATAGCCTCATACCTGCCAGAATGACTATTATGAAAAAGACAGTGAGGATATGGAGAAATGGGAATTCATGTGTACCATTGGTGGGAATGTAAAAAGCTTCCACTATGAAAGTTTCTCAATAAATGAAAAATATAACTACTATATGATTCAGCAATTCCATTTCTATTTATTCAAAGAAATAAGAAACACTAATTAGAAAAGATCTGTGCATTCCTTGTTCATTGCAGCATTAGCCACGATATGGAAGCAACCTAAGTGCCTGATAGCACTTAAGCCAAGTTTATAGGCTTATTCTTAGTTGGTCCTCACTGAAGTAACACTCATGTCATGGCATGTGTTAAGCTGCTTGGTCATTTCCAACTCTTTGTGATCCCATGGACTGTAGATTGCCAGGCCCCTCTGTGCATGGAATTCTCTGAGAGTGGGTAGTCTTTTCCTTCTCCAAGGGATCTTCCCAACCCAGGGCTTGAACCTGAGTCTCCTGCTTTGCAGGCAGATTCTTTTACTGTCTGAACCACCAGAGAAGCCCAGTGTGTGAGAGCAAGGAGTAAACACAGACTGTTTAAACCTGCTGAGTCTCTGTTCTTGACCATTGTATTATGCTGCCTTGAATTGTTTGAATAAAACTTCATAAAGCAGAGCTCCTAAGGCTGTGTGCCATAGCACAGTGGATGGGGTATAGATACATAGATCCTCTCAGAGTTGGCAGAAGCTTGCAGGCCAGTTTGCCTATCTCAGTGAGCAACTTTTTCTTCTTACCAGGAGTGCTAGTTTAAATTTTTAAAATTTTAATTAATTAATTTTTTGGCTGCACCACATGGCATGTGGTATCTTAGTTCCCCAACCAGGGATTGAATCTGCACCCTCTGCAGTGAAAATGCTGAGTCTTAACCACTTGACTGCTAGGGACGTCCCAGGAATGCTAATTTAAATATTGTTTTCTATATGCATCAAGGAGTTGAAAAGACTGGGAGATCTAAAGGATCTTTGGGCAGATGCCATAAGTGGACTATACGCCCACTAAAATGAAAGAAAGATACATAAACAAATTGACTTGAAGAATGAAGTTATCAGTAATGTTTATCTGAATGGTGAAGCAAATCTGTATGATTTAATCCCAGAGTTATAAAATAGTGGCCTATGGCTAAATTTATCCTGGAAAACTCTATAAACAACCTTTTGGAATAACCGAGCACAATTATTTAAACAAAAATAGAATGTGCTTTTCTTTTCATGGGCCAAGAGAACGTTCAGTAGTCTGTACTGCTTCTGTATACCTAGAAACTTGATACTTTTACATTTTCCCACCTGGTTTCTGGAGGCTTTTGGGTGTGCTGCTCTTATTAAATCAGTGAAAAAGTGGTGGGTCATACATGGTTGGTTGTGGTTGTTCCATTGATAAGTCGTGTCCAACTCTTTGTGACCCCATGGACTGCAGCACGCCAGGCTTCCCTGTCCTTCATTATCTTCCGGAGTTTGCTCAAACTCATGTTCATTGAGTCGATGATGCCATCCAACCATCTCATCCTCTGTCACCCCCTTTCCCTCTTGCCCTCCAATTTTGCTGGAATCAGGGTCTTTCCCAATGAGTTGGCTCATGGTTGGTAGACTGTATTAATCATCTTTTTGTTATTTTCATCAGAGGTCTGTTGGGGGTGAGGGAGAGCGAGCATCAACACTGGAGTTAACCAGTGGGCAGATTAAACGGTGATCTCAACACCAGCACCAAAACAACAATAAAATCATTCCTTTCTTCCTCTTTTTGAAAAATTGTTTGGAAAAAATTTAGCTCATGTTTCATTAAAAAAAAATCAAAGTTGTTTTAGGAAACTCCATTACTGCTTGTATAAATAAGTGCTCAAGAGACTGTGTTGATTTCTGAAATTATTATTGGTAAATTCAGAGCTATTTTGGGTTTCCTTATACCAATATTGCAGTGTTATTTTTTTGTCTGAATTTTGAGAGCCAAGAATACTATAATTCTTGCATTAGAGAAGTAACTATCTCCCTTGGGAAGGTGGTTTCTCTAAAAGGATATCCAGCCTGTAAAGTAGCTTCAAAGTGCAAGTCTGTATAATGTACCTGACTTCATTATTATTATGGGTTGTGAATATTTAGCCTAGCACACTAACCTGGTTTCCTTTAAAAAAGATTTTTTTAAGCTTTCTGATACATACATTTATAGTGAATATGAAGGTGCTCTATGAATTCACCAATCAGCTTTATGAGATCTTACTTTTTTTTGCCTCATTTGCTCCAGATATTTAAGTTATGTAAATATTTTTTATCTTTGTTATTTATCCTGTTTTCTTCTGATTTCTTTCTCATTGTGTGCCCAGAAAATGTGTGTCTTAAAGTTAGTATTTGCTGTTTTTCATACTATTGTGGCGAGTTTGCATCTATTAAGAGTATTGTCTCAAACTTCATATAAAATGGTTTCATGTTCTACATATAATTCAGCACTTTTTTTCCTCCTCAGTATTATGAATTTGAGATGTATTCATGTTGGTGCATATGACTTCAGTTCATTTTTAACTATTTTATATAGTCATTCATTCTCTGTTGATCAATATTTCATTTGTTTCTTTCTCTTCCGATTACATCAGAAACTGAGAGTCAGCACTGTATAGGGGCTAAGGCAGGGACTCTGAAAGTCATGTCTGGTTCAAATACTTGTCTTATCATTAACATAATTAACAAACTCACTAACAGGTAAAAGTTGGTCCTGCGTGGATTACAAGGAAGTGATGTCATGAGCAAAGGGTACTGATTAATCCAGTGTTGTATACACAGGTCTGAAAATGAAAATAAAAGTAAACAGATGGTAATCATGGAGTTGTAATGAAGATGAAATGTGTTAATATTTATGAAAAAAACAGAATAGTGCCTGGTACATAGTAAGTACTAAGTAGACATTTGTTATGTAAAAATTGTAAAATAAGTCACAGCAATGAAAGGTGTTGAAAAATCTCTCCTTGGGTACTTGAAATTGAGTTTTTCTAGGATATATTATTAAGAGTAGGAGAATTTGCTGTCTGAGGGTAGACAAATCTGTCTTTTTTGAAACTATAGAGGTTTTTTTAATCCCCCCCTCAAACGTTATTGAAGTTTGATTGGGAGAAAAATAGTATATGTTTAAGGTATACCATGTGGTATTTTAATGAGTATACATATCTTTAACTTTTCAAGCAGTTGCCAGATTGCTCTCCAAAGTATTGGTACTAATTCAGTTTTCTGTCACCTCTCATCACCCAGGTCTGTATAGAGATGACAGACATGTCTCCATATTCTTTCACCACTTGAAATGGTAAAGTTATGAAAATTTTGGTCAGTTTTTGATTGTGCAGTGAATGCCTTTGTGCTTTAGTTTATTAAATTTCCCTGATTTCAAATGAGGTTGAACTACTTTTACATGTTAATGGCCATCTTTTCTAGAGTGCCTAATTGTTCTCTTGACTCTTTTTCTCCCTCTTATAAGTTTCTTTGTGTTTTTCTCATTGATTTCTGGGCCATCTATCACAGTTTCTTCTTTTGACATTTTAGTCTTTAATGCATCAGGAATTGACTTCTAGGGAATTTCCTGGTGGTCCAGTGGTTAGGACTCTGTGCCTTTGCTGCCAAGGGTGTGGGTTCAATCCCTGATTGGGGAACTAAGATCCTGAAAGCCATGCAGCCTGGCCAAGGGGAAAAAAAAAAAAAAGGAATTGACTTTTGTTTAGGGAGTAATTGACATTCAACTTACGGGTGTGTGTGTGTGTATGTGTGTGTGTGTGTGTATTGCTCAGACGCTCAGTTGTATCTGACTCTTTCCGACCTCATGGAATGTAGCCTGCCAGGCTCCTCTGTGCATGAAATTTTCCAGGCAAGAATACTGGAGTGGGTTGCCATTCCCTTCTCAGGGTATCTTCCCGACTCAGGGATCCGACCTGCGTCTCTTCCGTCTCCTGCCTTGGTAGGCAGATTCTTTACCACTGTGCCGCCTGGGAAGCCCATCTCTCTCTCTCTCTGTATTTTTACCATTATATATCCTCGTTTGTTCTTTTCTCATTTATTTTAGTTATGCTTTGGTCACATATTGAGTTTCTATGTATGTGTATTTAGGTCTGTTTCTGGGCTTTCCATATCGTTTTAGTGACCTGTTTTTCCCTGTTTTAATACCACATTGCCTTAAATTCTATGATTTTTAAGAATACATTTAATATGTAGGGCAAACTCTGCCTCATATTTAAAATGACCTGAGTTATTCATGCTCTTTTACAAAATTTTTTATTAATTTGTCAATTTTCATGAGAAATTATAATTTAATTATTAAAATTGTTTTTAATATATAGGTTAATTTGGGGGATAATAATTTATAATTTTCTTTATTAGAGTGTCTCATCCATGAGAACATTTTTACTTAGGACTTTTTTGTTCTACTTTATTAAAATTAATCTGAAATTTTCTTTGTTCTGCACGTTAGCAATTCTGATTACATATTACTTTCCATTTTGACATGTTTCGAGCAGATGTGGTTAATTGGTGGGTTTATGGCTTCACTGGAAGTTCTCTGTTCCTTCTTTACTTTTTTTCCTTCACACATCTGATTGGCTTTCAGAGTTCCAACTATCACCTCTTTGTCAGTGACCCTTCAGTCTGTCTTCATAGCTTATCTAATCTTGCTCTTAATTCCCTTGGTCATCATTCTAGGCTAATTTTGCATTCCCATTTTCAATTGTGAATAGCATTATTCATTCTAAAATGTACAATCAATGCTTTTTAGACTAACTGAAGTTTTGCCAGTCTTCTCTTCATTGGTGTGAGTCATTTTTATAATAAACTTATAGCAGATATTTGAAAGTGTGTTAGTCGCTCAATCATGTCCAACTCAGTGTGATCCCATGGACTGAAGCCCACCAGGCTCCTCTGTCCATGGGATTCTCCAGGGAAGAATATTGGAGTGGGTAGCCATTTCTTTCCTCCAGGGGATGATATTCCTGATGTGGGGATAGAACCTGGGTCTCCCACAATGCAGGCAGATTCTTCACCATCTGAGCTGCTAGCGAACGCTAATAACTTAAAATTGACTATACTTTAAAGCCTCTCAGACTAAACTTGATACAGTGACAAAGCTTTTTATCAAGGGGAATGAAAGCAACTGGACATCAAATATTGTTGGCCATTTTGCCTTTACGTTGATTTTTGAAAGTGTGTTTAACTCTTATGATCACAAACATGAAACTTGCAGACCCATCTCTGCATTTCTGCATTAAGGAAACATGCAGACAGTATACGTGAGACTATGATTCTTGTGTCTGTTCCTCAAAAATGATAGAACTTCCTGTGTGCTCTTTTTAACTCAGCTGTGTTTTATGACGGAGCAGCTGCATTTCTTCATAAAAACTTTGAGCAATATTGCCAAGAAAAATGGAAATGATTTAAAACACACTCTCAGACTGGAACGTTAACAAGCATTTTCTGATAATTGAAGGAGGAGCACTAAAAACATGCCACATGTTTTAACATCTTAGGCCTTTAGTTCTGGCAGTACCCTTCAGGAGGATGACAGGATAGTAATGAGGAAGGCTGGTAACCAACATTATACCCTTCAGGAGGATGACAGGATAGTAATGAGGAAGACTGTTAACCAACATTAAGGGCTATCATATCTGTCAAACTGGTGCCCCTTCATTTCCAAGAGCATGATTATTAGTTCTCTATTTAATACTTTTCTTGCCACCTCCAAGATGGCACATTTAGTGCCATATAGTGACTTGAGGGGCTTCCCAGGTGGCTCAGTGGTAAAGAATTTGCCTGCCAAGCAGGAGACTCAGGTTCGATCACTGGGTCAAGAAGATTCCCTGGAAAAGGAAATGGCAACCCATTCCAGTATTCTTGTCTGGGAAATCCCATGGACCAGAGGAGCCTAGCAGGCTGCAGTTCATGGGGTCACAAGAGAGATGGACATGACTTAGCAACTAAAACAGCAACAGAAGTAACTTGACAGATAGTTCTGTTGGTTTTGTTTAGTGAAACAAAAATAATTGAAGACACATAACTTAAAACTATTCTTAGAGAAGGCGTATCCTGAATTTTAAGGAGTAAGTTAATCGTAAAATATCTTATGCCCACTACCTCCTCCCCTTTGCTAATTAAAATACATGTCTCTGTAAATTATACAGGCAAGGCACATTGACATGGAAATTGAATGGTCTGTGGTTCCAGTTTGGCTGCTTTTAGTCTCTGCATCTTACTTACTTTGTTAATTTGGAAAGTGAGGTGGTTGCTTATGCAACTAAGGGAAGAAATGAGTTTAAAGGAGTTTAGAAAGTAGAGTAATTTTGCCCCCACCCCTCCTCCCCCTTTTTTTGCTGCACTTGTATCTTGTGAGATCTTAGTTCCCCATCCAGGGACTGAACCTGGGCCCTTGGCAGTGAAAACACTGAGTCCTGATCACTGGACTGCCAGGTAATTCCCTATTTTGCTCCTTATAAATTCAAAATGGAATTTTCATAGCTTTCTGGGTTTAATGGTGAAGTTGGGAGAAGGCAAGCTCTGTTTCTAAAAGGAAACCCCACTTGTAAAATTTTTTCAGAGTGAAATTTAAGAACTCTTTCTAGTTCATCCTCTTTATTGGGGATAAGGGCAGGGTGCTGGACTGTGTCGCATGGTGAGAGTGATATGGCTGCAATTAGCCTCCCAGTAATTAGCAAGTGTGATGCTGTTGTTTTGGCTCCTCTCACAACTCTACTGCCGCCCAAAAGGCCCCTGGTTGGTCAGAGTTGGTGACTGTTCCAGATATGGGTGGATTGTTTCAGCACTTACTGAATACTTTCAGAAGACCCTAGATTCTCATCTTTAGAAAATGTTAGCAATGACCTTCCTATGCAGATACTGTAATTGCCATTCAACTGATATTAAAAAAAGAGAGAGAGAAACCCATGAAGTGTTACTTTCTTAAAATCCACAAGTATTGGGATTTCCCTGGTTGTCCAGTGGTTAAGAATCTACCTTTTGATGCAGAAGATGCGAGTTTGATCCCTGGTTGTGAAAGACTTGAAAGTCGCTCAGTCATGTCTGACTCTTTGCGACCCCATGGACAGTCCATGGAATTCTCCAGGACAGAGTACTGGAGTGGGTAACCTTTTCCCTCTCCAGGGGATCTTCCCAACCCAGGGATCAAACCCAGGTCTCCCACATTGCAGGGAGATTCTTTACCAGCTGAGCCACAAGAGAAGCTCTTGTGGGTAGCCTTTCCCTTCTCCAGCGGATCTTCCCAACCCAGGAATTGAACCAGGGTCTTGATCCCATGTACTATGGGGCAGCTAAGGCGCTGCGCCACAATTAGAGAAAGCCCACATACCACAGTGAAGAGCCTGTGCAGCTCAAAGGAAACAAACAAACACCACAATACATGCAAGTGGGTGAATCATGATTAGAGACCAGGATATCTGATGCAGAGTTGCATATGATTTCCACTGGAAGACATCGTGCATTGGTCTTAATAATATGGGCTTCTAGAATGCGACACCACAACCTAGGCCTTGGGCACGTTATTTAATCTTTCTAAGTCTCTGTTTTCTCATCAAGAACAAGGAGATGCTAATACTTTTTTTAAGGGCAGTTTCTGGGCTTCTACCCTCCTTTCTCCCCCTTTTCCTTTCTCTGCCATCATCATTACTGAGGTCTTGACATGTCCCCTCCAATCTGCTCTATACTGGGACACAGTTTTGGACAAGGCAACCCTTCCTTCTGTCTTCATAGACTTTGCAGTTTATTGGAGATCCTTATTACACGGCAGTGCAAGCAGTTAGGATGGCCTGGGTTGGAGGGCTGCTGGACAGGTAGAGAAGACTTCCTGGTGGCTGAGACTGAAAGATAATGAGGATTTAGCCAGGTGAGGAGGAGGGGAAAGAATGTTCCAGGAAGGGAAAATGGTAAGTGCAAAAATGAGAAGATGTGAGAGCTTGTGGTGTTCTCCCAGGAGCTGAAAGCAGTTCAGCCTGTGCAGGTGTGGGGAGTGATGGGAACTGAGAAGGTTCAGTAGCAAGGCCACCCCACGAAGGACCCTGCTCATCATGTTAAGAGTTTGGGACTTGGTTCTGAGAGCTTTGGGAAGCTACTGCAGGAGTTGAAGGAGACTTCCAGGTGACGCTAGTGGTAAAGAACCTGCCTGCCAATTCAGGAGACATGAAACGTGGTTTTGATCCCTGGGTTGGGAAGATCTCTTGGAGAAGTGCATGGCAGCCCACTCCAGTATTCTTGCCTGGAGAATCCCATTGACAGAAGAGCCTGGCAGGCTGTAGTCCATAGAGTTGCAAAGAGTTGGACATGACTAAGCAACTTAGCACTCAGCAAGCGTGCCAAATGGTAAGATTCATATTCTGGTTATTGTCTGAAAAAATAGATATGGAGAGGTTGAGAATGGAGGCCAGTTTGCAGGCAAGAGATGGTGGGACCCCAGTTAGGAACAAAGGAAGTAGGAATAGGAAGTAAGTATCGGGATCCCTTGATGGTCCAGTGGCTAAAGACTTTGCCTTCCAATGAAGGGCGTGCAGGTTTGAGTGCCGGTTGGAGAGCTGGATCCCTGCACGCCTTGCAGCCAAAAAACCAAAACAGAAAATAGAAGCCATATTGTTAGAAATTCAGTAAAGCCTTTAAAAATGGTCCACATTAAAAAAAAATTTAAAAAGGAAGAAGTATCTTCCACTGATGCTTATGTTGGAGAATGGCAGGCCTGGATGTGGGCTTCCCTGGTGGCTCAGGAATCTGCCTGCAATGTAGGAGGCCCAGGTTCAATCTCTGGGTTGGGAAGATCCCCTGGAGAAGGGAATGGCTACCCACTCAATTGTTCTTGCCTGGAGAATTCCATGGACAGAGGAGCGTGGCGGGGTACAGTCCATGGGGTTGCAAAGAGTTGAGAACAGCTGAGTGACTAACACTTTCAGGGTTGTTTTTTTTTTTTTTTTTTCAGAGCATCAGGCTTGGGTGTGGTAAGTGGAGAAGTGGGAAGAGTTGAGCATGGGGTCAGGTTTTTGATTTGGTCAACTGCCGAGTGGGTGGTAGTGCCTTTCCCTGAAATACAGGCTATCAGGACTGGGGAAGAATACTATTTCTTACTCTGAAGATCTAGTACTTCCTGCATGCTGTTCCTGGTTCTAAGCAAGTGTCTTATGTTGACCATATTGCTGAATTCTCACCTTGGCTCTAGGAGGTGGTCATGTCTATTGATTCCCATTCTATTGATGAGGAAACTAAGGCATGGAGAGGTGAGCAGTCTGCCTCAGAACACAGGGCCAGAAAGTTCTAGAGTCAGAATTCAAAGCAGGCAGTGAGGCCCAAATCCAGGTTCTTAACCACTGCACCCTACTTTGTCTTCCCAGTGGGGAGGATAAGTTCATTGTTGGTTGGGGGGACCATCAAGACATAGAGAAACCCAGGGGTTTAGAGTTTAGAAAAAAAATTGCGGCCATGACATAGATATGGGAAATGCCTGGAGTACCTGTAATTGAACTGTGGAAGGAAGCGTAGAGTAAAAAGAAGAGAAGGCCTCTGAGTTCAGCAGTGTTCTAGTTGTTCCCAGAAGACTGACGTTAGGCACAGCCACAGAGTTAGCAACAAGACCAGGAGAGGATGGGTAGACTGTCTCTGACATCTTGATGAGGGTACCTGGTTTTAGCAGGACTCCAGTCCCACCTCTGCCCTCCCTCTGAGACTTGGGCCCCTCTGGGCCGTGCTGACACTCACTCCTTTTCCTTGGCCCTCAAGATACCCCTACCTTTGACTGTTGCTTGTTCCTGCTTCTTGGGTCTCAGTTACACATTACTGGATTATCTCATCTCCCAGACCAAGTTCTCTGCCTGCCTGTCCATGCATCATTTTGTGCATTTTACTAGAGTGCACGCAGTCCATGGCACTTTTCAGTCCATCACTCTCCCTGGTCGTATAATCTGTAGACCTGTGTTTTAACTCTGTGTCAGGCTGGGCACTCTGCCTGAGTCCTCTCTGAGCTCTGATCTCCACCCTAGCTTTTCAGTTCCATCTGTGATCAGCCATTCAACTTCTGAAAACCTAGCCTTAGACCCCTCTCATTAACCATCTTCCATGTCTAAGTCCCAATATTGTGGGGTTTTTTTTTTTTTTTTTTTTGGCAATACTGCATGACACCGTAGTTTCCTGACCAGGGATTGAGCCTGTACCCCTGCAGTGGGAGTGCTGAGTGTTAACCAGTGGTCCACCAGAGAAGTCCTTCAGTTCCAAAATTGAATTAGGCCTATGGTTGGCTTGCTTGCTTTCTTTTTCGGGGCCTCAGAACACTAATGGGGAAAAAAATCATATAACTGCAATGATTTAGTCTCCAAAAAAAAAATCCCTTTTTGTATTTCTGAAACTTTGAAGTCTAATAATGTATTTCATTTTGTCTTAATATTCAGTCATCTTTAAATGAATAATTTACACAAAGACTGAATAAAGCAGAATAAAATAACTCATTTGCTGGTGGTAACCTGACAGCATTATTCATGATAAAAGGGCTTATGTAGATTTCATTTCATAATATTGAATTCTATTAAGTAAGGTATTTTATACATTCAGTTCAGTTCAGTTCAGTTGCTCAGTCGTGTCTGACTCTTTGCGACCCCATGAATCATAGCACGCCAGGCCTCCCTGTCCATCACCAACTCCCAGAGTTCACTCAGACTCACGTCCATTGAGTCAGTGATGCCATCCAGCCATCTCATCCTCTATCGTCCCCTTCTCCTCCTGCCCCCAATCCCTCCCAGCATCAGAATCTTTTCCAATGAGTCAACTCTTCGCATGAGGTGGCCAAAGATGTTTTATACATTAAACATTTTAAAAGATATATATATTTTAATTTCAATAAGAAGAAATCTATATTCATTGTTTAAGGTAGGTAATAAGATAAATTTTGTGCTTTGTTTAAATATAGACTCTTCTGTATACTTATGCATTGGGGTTTTAAGGCTACCCCAGACTTTCTTATTTTTATTATTCTGACTCAATGTTTTGAAATTTTGCTCTCTAAATTGTATCGTAAGTAATCATCTGTTTTCCCATTTTTTTACCATATGAAAACCAATATAACTGTCAGCAAAAGATATCCTGTTATTATTAAGCTGACAATTTAATTCTCACAAAAGCCTTATCCATTTATTTTCTTGTTGTATTCTGCAACCTTAATATACTTTTAAAATACCATTTCCTTAGGTTATTTTTTAAATATTAAAACTAACTCTCAGGACTATTATTATTCCCTTCATGTTCATGGAGAATTAGAAAATTATTCTAAAGTTCTATTGCCTTTTTTTCAACTTGTGTCTTACATCGTTTGTTCTCCATCTAGGAGGATAAAACCACAAGCTTGCAGATAACTGCCTCATTTCCATTGCTTCTCTGACTGAGTGTGGGGAAGTACTGTCTGTAAGTAGGGCAGTCTGAGTGGATTTGGGCAGCTGGGGTGGAATTTAGCTTCTGTGACAAAGGGCCAGTAGAAGTCTAGCAGAGCCTGGCATTTGGAAAGAGTGTTGTACTTCATCATGTAAGGAAAAGCTAGTAGTATTTGGTGTCTTTTTTTTTTTTTTTCAGTTAGGAAAAGATTACTTTGGAATTTGGTCTCTAGGTGAGGTTGTAAGAAACAGCTTGGAATTTGAGAATCTCTGGAGACCAAGCTTCATGCTTGATTGGAAAAGCTGGTGCTTTCATCAGTCATAAATAATTTTAAATGTTCTGTAACCATTTCTATATCTAAGGCATTCAGATAGTCCACATACACTTGTTTCTTTGAAAACTGGAATGGTAACTTTGCGATTTTGTAAGCTGCTTATTTAAGTAGGAAAACTAAATGTAATATTTAAAATCAGTTAAAAAAATTATCTAACTGTAGCCTCCAAACCAAAGAGTTTCTTTGTTTGGAGATTTTAAACGTTTAAATAACATGAGGCATACTAATATCTTAGGGTAGTAACATGTACTGATTTAAATCTAGACGTAAAGTGATATGTTTTTGGTGCCATATGACTACAAATAAGTATTGTTCCTCTTTTTCTTGTCTTAGCTCACCTTTCACTTGAATGACTTACTATGTGTCTCATTGTATTGGAGTCAGTCATTTCTTAGAAACAGCAAGGTGCTTAGAATATTGCTGCTGGTTCTTTCATATAATTTGTCTAAGAGTGTTGCTAATCTGTTTTCTCTGGTCTATAATTTCATTACAGTTAGGAGCACCAGGTCTCAGCCAAGCCTGTGTCTTCAGCCTTGAGCAAGAATCATAATGGCATCACTTAACCCTCAAACACTTTTGAATGGACAACGAGTCACTGTGCTTCCATGCATTCTTTCATCATTGTTAGGTGCCTTTCATTGTTGGTACTCTCTGTAGTTTTCCTATTTCAACATGCAATGATTCTATAAGTATACTGTAGCTTGAGATGTGGAATTTGTTTATGTTTGTATTTCGTGATTAAGTATTTTTATTCTAGAAATGGAGATAAATTCTTCAACAAATTGATGACTTGCTGGTATATGTCCTGAACACATGTTACTGGAAATGTGTGTAATATATGTTAATTTATAATTTTATTAGCATTTACTTGTAATGATATACCTGTAATATATGTTAAAGTGATGGCCTAATGTATATTTGAAAATTTAATACGCTTATGAACATACATCCTTTGAAGTTAATTTCAATTAATTTTGTTCCTTTTTTACAATAAAAGGTAACTCTTTTCAAATTACTTGCAAAAGTCATCTGCTATTAGTAATTTAAAGTTTTCATTTAAAAATGACCAGCTGTTTTGCTTTGTTATAGCATTTTCACTTATTTAATTGACTTTTATGATGTCCTATCTTGGCATGAAATGTTCCCTTGGTATCTCTAATTTTCTTGAAGAGATCTCTAGTCTTTCCCATTCTGTTGTTTTCCTCTATTTCTTTGCATTAATCGCTGAGGAAGGCTTTCTTATCTCTCCTTGCTATTCTTTGGAACTCTGCATTCAAATGGGTATATCTTTCCTTCTCTCCTTTGCTTTTCGCTTCTCTTCTTTTCACAGCTATTTGTAAGGCCTCCTCAGACAGCCATTTTGCTTCTTTGCATTTCTTTTCCATGGCGATGGTCTTGATCCCTGTCTCCTGTACAATGTCACTAACCTCTGTCCATAGTTCATCAGGCACTCTGTCTATCATATCTAGACCCTTAAATCTATTTCTCACTTCCACTGTGTAATCATAAGGGATTTGATTTGGGTAATACCTGAATGGTCTAGTGGTTTTCCCTACTTTCTTCAATTTAAGTCAGAATTTGACAATAAGGAGTTCATAATCTGAGCCACAGTCAGCTCCTGGTCTTGTTTTTGCTAACTGTATAGAGCTTCTCCATCTTTGGCTGCAAAGAATATAATCATTCTGATTTCGTTGTGGCCATCTGGTGATGTCCATGTGTAGAGTCTTCTCTTGTGTTGTTGGAAGAGGGTGTTTGCTATGACCAGTGAGTTCTCTTGGCAGAACTCTTGAGAAACCTATATGCAGGTCAGGAAGCAACAGTTAGAACTGGACATGGAACAACAGACTGGTTCCAAATAAGAAAAGGAGTACGTCAAGGCTGTATATTGTCACCTTTTTTATTTAACTCATATGCAGAGTACATCATGAGAAACACTGGGCTGGAAGAAGCACAAGCTGAAATCAAGATTGCTGGGAGAAATATCAATAACCTCAGATATGCAGATGACACCACCCTTATGGTAGAAAGTGAAGAGGAACTAAAAAGTCTCCTGATGAAAGTGAAAGTAGAGAGTGAAAAAGTTGGCTTCAAGCTCAACATTCAGAAAACGAAGATCATGGCATCTGGTCCCATCACTTCATGGGAAATAGATGGGGAAACAGTAGAAACAGTGTCAGACTTTATTATTTGGGGCTCCAGAATCACTGCAGATGGTGATTGCAGCCATGAAATCAAAAGACGCTTACTCCTTGGAAGGAAAGTTATGACCAACCTAGATAGTATATTCAAAAGCAGAGACATTACTTTGCCAAGAAAGGTCCATCTAGTCAAGGCTATGGTTTTTCCAGTGGTCATGTATGGATGCGAGAGTTGGACTGTGAAGAAAGCTGAGCGCTGAAGAATTGATGCTTTTGAACTGTGGTGTTGGAGAAGACTCTTGAGAGTCCCTTGGACTGCAAGGAGATCCAGCTAGTCCATCCTAAAGGAGACCAGTCCTAAGTGTTCATTGGAAGGACTGTTACTAAAGCTGAAACTCCAATACTTTGGCCACCTCATGCGAAGAGCTGACTCATTGGAAAAGACTATGATGCTGGGAGGGATTGGGGGCAGGAAGAGAAGGGGACGACAGAGGATGAGATGGCTGGATGGCATCACCAGCTCGATGCACATGAATTTGGGTGAACTCTGGGATATGATGATGGACAGGGAGGCCTGGCATGCTGCAATTCATGGGGTCGCAGAGTCAGACATGACTGAGCGACTGAACTGAACTGATGATATCCTATATCAAAATTATGTGGTAGTCATAATTTTTATAATTTCTAATGTACAGATGAGATGTACAAAAAAGGAATGTTTTGTTTTGAAGTGAACCTGTGTTTAGATGTAAAATCATGACCAGTTTAACTTTTAGGTTACTATAGATTCTATCTCCCCCCTTTGCAAATTATCTCAATATTTCAGCTTCTTTGTTGGCTATGTTCATTGGGGTCAGTGGCCCCAAAGAAGCCAGGAAATCTAAGGGAAACAAAAATTTGTACTGTTTGCTGCATAGATTCAGATAAGGACAAATTGTGTGGCCTGGAACGTTCTTAGGTACATTGGGTTGAATTAAGCTTAAGAAGATTGGGAAGGCAGCCATAAGAAATAGGTAATGCTAGCTTGGCTGCAAAAATTTAGTAATGAACTCAAAACCTTAAATCCTTGTACCTTCAAAGGGAGACAGCTAAATCCTTTTAGTATGAATCTATAGACTAAAGAAGTGTTTTTCAAATTTGTGTAATGTAATGACTCCTTTTAAAAGAAAAAAATAGTTATTGTGACCTGTTAGTGTTGACTTATATTTTAAGATTTCACATTACTTAAATAGGTAAAAGCACAGAACTTGGCTTGAACACTTTATGCTTGTAACTCTCGTGCAAGCATGCCATACACATAAACGACACAGAGAATGGTAATGATACATTGCTGCAAATAAATCACCACTTCTAGTGCAGCTGTGGTGCTGGCCACTAAGCCGTTATGGCCTGGGTTCTTTTGAGTTCAGCTTGCCCACAGTACTAGAACTTAAATGCGTGGCTTGTGCTTTTGTGTTATTTTTTGTCAGCTTACAAATATTTGAAATATTACTACCTGATGTCAGCTTGATTGTGAACATGAAATGGATATAGTATACAGTTATAAGATGATTATCCAGATGATTCAGAAGTTATTTGTATTAAATTTTTAGAGTTTATACTTGGTATGGTTCAGTTCATTTCAGTTCAGTCGCTCAGTCGTGTCTGCCTCTTTGCGACCCCGTGAACAGCAGCATGCCAGGCCTCCCTGTCCATCACCAACTCCCGGAGTTTACCCAAACTCATGTGCATTGAGTTGGTGATGCCATCTAACCATCTCATCCTCTGTCGTCCCCTTCTCCTCCTGCCTTCAGTCTTTCCCAACATCACGGTCTTTCCCAATGAGTCAACTCTTTGCATGAGGTGGCCAAAGTATTGGAGTTTTTGGCTTCAGCATCAGTCCTTCCAGTGAACACCCAGGACTGATCTCCTTTAGAATGGACTAGTTGGATCTCCTTGCAGTCCAAGGGATTCTCAAGAGTCTTCTCCAACACCATAGTTCAAAAGCATCAATTCTTGTCAGCTTTCTTCACAGTCCAACTCTCACATCCATACATGACTACTGGAAAAACCATAGCCTTGACTAGACGAACCTTTGTTGACGAATTAACAGACATCAAAACTGGCTAAGGGGTAGATTACTTGGGAAGAGAGCACAAGATAAATTTCTGGGGTGATAGAAACTGTTACATCTTAATTTGGGTATCATTTTCATGGGTGTACACATTTCTCAAAACTCATGAAATGATACGTTTTAATTTGCTGTATGTAAATTTTACCTTAATTTAAAAGTTATATGTAAATCTTACCTTAATTAAAGAAAATTAAAAGCACAAAATTAAACATTTCTTTTGATAAGAATTCTCTTATTTTGGGAATAGATCCATGGATTTCCGTTTGGGATCCACCATCAAGTAGGACAGTTTAGGCTATTGAATAACATTTATGATGACATGTGACTTCGCCCCAGACCCATGTGCTGTTTCATACTGTGTGAACTGAACTTGGCCATGCGTGAGCAGTGAAGACTGAACCCAGAGTAAAGAGACTAAAGAGTGTGACTTAATGCCAGCAAGCCCTTGTGCCATCTTGATTCCAGCTCAGCCTTCTAATTCTCAGATATTCCTGCGAACATGCCTCCTTCCATCTTTGTAGCCGTATGGGAGAAAAGAGAGGAAGGAGGGTTACCTGAATGATGCAGAGGGGAATACACTGAAGAGAGCAGCTTTCAAAAGGAGATGAGAGTTTATTCGATGCTTTTGTCCTCAAAAATCTTTATTTTCACAGTGAGCACTTTCAGGGAAGGTCAGAATTTAAAAAAAAAAAAACTGTTCTGAGGAGAGGTCAAATTTAAAGGCAGTCTTGTGAGTTATTTGCTGTTTTATGGTTTTTCACCTGTTCAGGTGGAGGGATGGGACCATTTGTGTCTCAGGAGTGCTTTTTCTCGGTTTCTTATTTTTTGTTGCCTCGCTGGGTCTCCCTTGCAGCGCATGGGCGTTCTCTAGTTGCAGCGCTTGGGGGTCTCTAGTTGTGGAGCGCGGGTTCTAGGCTTCGTGGGGTCAGTACTTGCTGCACACTGGCTCCCTAGCTGTGGCATGACGGCTTAGTGGCCCCGCAGCATGTGGGATCCTAGTTCCCTGACCAGGGATTGAACCTGTGTGCCCTGTATGGGAAGGCAAATTCTTAACCACTGGACCCCCAGAGAAGTCCTCCTTTTCTTTTTTATACCTATTAAAAAATGTTTTTTAGCAAAACATGTTTGCAGCAGTAATTTTTAAAACTTCAACAATTAATTCATCCTCCTATCATGGAACTCTTCCAAGTTTTCCAGGTTTTAGGTAGGTGGGCATTGTCTACATGCAAACATGATTGTTGCCAAATTTAAATGATAGAAATGTGTATTAGTTGTCTTTGTTGAGTAAAAAAATTGCACCAGAACCCAGCAGCTTAAAACAGTAAATATTAATTATTTCACACAGTTTCAGTTGGGTAAGGGGTCCAAGAGCATCTTAGACCCCTAAACGTGAATTTGAGCAAACTCCAGAAGACAGTCAAGGACAGGGAAGCCTGGCATGCTGTAGTCCTTGGGGTTGCAGAGTCAGACACGACTGAGTGACTGAACAACAGCAACAGCATCTTAGCTAAATTTTTCTGGTTTGTGATTCCTCATGAGATTACTGCCAAGATCTTAGCTAGGACTGCAGTTTTTCTGCAGACTTGACTGCAGATGGTACACTCACATGCCTGGCAAGATAGTGTGGGTCATTGGGAGAAGGCTTCCCTTCCTCACCATGTGGACTTGATAGGTGCTTGAGCATCCTCAGGAGGTGGTCCTCCCCACTATACTGCTGGGGTATCCTTACAGTGTGGCAGCTGCCTTCCCCTACCGCGAGTGATCCCAGAGAGAGTGAAGATGGGAACTGCAGTGTCTTTTATGATTTGACCTCACAAGGCACATTCTTTCATTTTCACTGTATTCTTGGCTGGACGGCTACTGGGTTCTATTGGTGAGTGAGAAGCACATAGAAACACACTCCAGAGCTTACAGCTGATAGCCCACCCAGGGGAACATGCACCTCTTTATTTTTTAAAAAATATTTCTTTTTAGAATTGTTAATTTATTTGTCTGTGCTGGTTTTTAGTTGCAGCATGTGGGACCTTTAGTTGTGGCATGGGAACTCTTTGTTGTGGCATGTGAGATCCAGTTCCCTGACCAGGGATCAAACTCACTCCCACTGCGTTGGAAAGCAAAGTCTTAACTAGTGGACCACCAGGGAAGCCCCTCCCAGGTGGCTTTGATGCTGTTGGTATGGGGATCGCACTTGGAAGACCACTGCATATGAGCAGTCCTCTCCCTTGGCCTATTCCAAATGACCCTATTTCACTTTCTAAGAAGAGGGAGAAGAAGGAAGCTCAGGGAACATAAGTGCTCACTCTACTCCACAGTCCATGTGTATGAACTATATATCTTAAAAAAAATACATATGTATATATTTTGTCAAAGTATAGTTGATTTACAATGTTTGAGGTGCACAGTAAGGTGATTTCAGGTATACATATACACATATATTATTTTTGAAATTATTTTCCATCACTTTGACTTTTCACTTTCATGCATTGGAGAAGGAAATGGCAACCCACTCCAGTGTTCTTGCCTGGAGAATCCCAGGGACGGCAGAGCCTGATGGGCTGCCATCTGTGGGGTCACACAGAGTCGGACACGACTGAAGTGACTTAGCAGCAGCACGGGTTATTATAAGATATTGAGTATAGTTCCCTGTGTGAAAGTGCTAGTAGCTTAGCTGTGTCTGACTCTTTTCGACCCCATGTGGCCCACCAGGCTCCTCTGTCCATGGAATTCTCGAGGCAAGAATACTGGAGTGGGTTGCCATTCCCTTCTTCAGGGGATCTTCCTAACCCAGGGTTCAAATCCACGTCTCCCGTATTGTAGGCAGTTTCTTTACCATCTGATCCACCAGGGAAGCCCATAGTTTCCTGTGCTATACAGTAAGCCTTTGTTGCATGTTGCATATTGATTTTTGAAGTTAGAAATCCTGCATTTTATTCATACTAAGTTAAACAAGTGGAATCAAAATTTATAAATTTTTTAGTTTGGCAAAAATTCATGTTTTCTTAAATATATATTATACCTATTATTTATATATATGTATACAAAAGCATTTCTACTATGCTTGATGAAGGCTTAGCAAAGAATATCAAAAGAGATGGAGAAATTGGAAATTATAAACTAAATGAAATAGGAGCACTGAATATGAAATAGAAAAAGTGAAATAAACTAGATAAAAGTAAAAGGTCATCATATGTGGACCATGAAAAGTGAAGGTGAAAGTTGCTCAGTCGTGCCCTTTGTGACCCCATGAACTATACCGTCCGTGGAGTTCTCCAGGCAGAATACTGGAGTGGGTAGCCTTTCCCTTCTCCAGGGCCCCTTTCCAACCCAGGGATCCAACCCAGGCGTCCCACATTGCAGGTGGATTCTTTACCAGCTGAGCCACCAGGGAAGCCCAAGAATACTGGAGAGGGTAGCCTATACCTTCTCCAGAGGATCTTCCCAACCCAGGAATTGAACCAGGGTCTCCTGCATTGCAGGTGAATTCTTTACCAGCTGAACTACCAGGGAATCATCATCTTTGAAAAACGGAGAGTTCTTCACCACAGGAAACTGAAAACCCTCACTAGATCATTGAGAGGGGCCGGATGGAACCCATGAAATGAGTTTAAGCTGCTGCCATCCAGAAAGAATAGCTTTTGGAACAAAAGGATGGTTTCCACTTTCTTTACTCAGAGTTGTCAGGTGGCTATAGTAGTGAGAAAGCTGCTCCAGAAAAGTGCCCTTCTCTGCTTGTAGCGCCCAAGTACCATCAGTTCAGCTGGGTATGTTTGTGACAGCACCAGAGGTCTGATCATTGAGACCCTTTCTCAAAGCCAGGAGATCATAGGCAAAAAAGTACAGGCCCTCAGAGCTGCAACCACTTCACTTCTTGTGTCTGAAGAGTCTTTTTTTTGTTTTTGTTTTAAATCTTGGACAATGGTTTCCTCTTCTTCTTCTTTTTTTTTTTTAAGGCTGTGTTTTAAAAAATATTTATTTTTCTTTATTTTATTCATTTAGCTGTACTGGGTCTTAGTTGCAGTACACGGAATCTTTGATCTTCATTGTGGTATGCAGGATCTTTAGTTGTGGAATGTGGATTAGTTGCGGCATGAGAACTCTTTAGTTGCAGCTTGTGGGATCTATTTCCCCACCCAGAGATCGAACCCTAGCCCCGTGCATTGGGAGTGTGAAGTCTTAGCCACACCAGGGATGTTCCTGGACAAAACTTTCTTGACAGTAATGAGCTAGGCCTGGTTGATACATACTAGCTTGAAACTATTTTTCTGTGAAAGTGAAGTTCCCAATGTCCTTTCCACACTTCTCCTATCTAGCACAAATGAATAATATGCTATGATTAAGAAGTTCCTGGCACCTGGGAGCAAGAAGAGCCCACCCCCTGATGTCAATGATGTAAAAGCAGTCCACCAGATCTTTATGTTGTAAAGCCGATATTTATATCTGTGAGTCGGTTGGCCTCTGTGGATGGCTGTGTCCCTTAAGTACTATAATCACTGCCACACTGCAGTGGTCCCCAGACCTATGAATAGTTACTTCCTAAGTTGTTCTTACATTTCAGGGGCACCTTCTCCACTTGGAATCTAAATTTTGTCATGAGTAATTGGGAGAGAAGGCAGGCCAGGCTTTAAATCCCCCCTAATCTGATGAGTTATTTCTGGCTCCTGTGGCTTCTCCTTTGCTGTGAGGAAAGTGAGCACTTATGTTCCTTGAGCTTCCGCCTTCTCTCTCCTCTCAGGAAGTGAAATAGGTCATTTGGAAAAGGCCAAGGGACAGGATTGTCATATGCAGTGGTCTTCAAAGTGTGATGACCCAGACCAACAGCCTCAAAGCCACCAGGAGAGACTTCCCTGGTGGTCTAGTGGTAAAGACTTCGTCTTCCAGTGCAGGGGCTGCGAGTTCGATCCCTGGTCAGGGAGCTGAGAGCCCGCATGCCTGTCGGCTGAAAAACCAAAATGTAAAACAGAAGTAACACTGTAACAAAAATTCAATAAAGGCTTAAAAATAAGTGGTCCATATCAAAAACATATTTAAAAAAAGCTACCTGGGAATTTCCTAGATATGTAATTTTTTTCATTCCAACCCAAATCTACATTCAAAGAGGATGGGGTGAGGGAGTGGGGAGTTGGTTCTTAGCAGCCTGTGGTTTAACAAACTCTTCAGATGATTCTGTTGCAAGCTGAAGGTTAAGAAGCACTGTCTTAATCAAAAAGAGACTCAGGGGTATTCCAGAAGAGGGGAAGTTCATATCAATTGCTGGAGACAGGGTTGACTACGTTGCATGGCAGTACAGGCTCTGAACCTACTCTTGAGGCTCTGGAGATGTCCCCAGTCTGCCTCTGTGCTCAGTGGAAAGAAAAGGAGAAAGGAGAAGGAGTCGTGGTGGGAATATGAATTGGAGTGGTAGAAATGGAGACAGTTTGAGTAAGACATATGGGGTTATAAGGAGGAAGGGAAAAATGACAGGGTTGTAAAAGTGTACATTGAGATTTCCCTGGTGGTCCAGTGGTCCGTGCTCCCAACAGGGACTGGGGTTCAATCCCTGGTCAGAGAGCTAGATGCCACATACCGCAACCAAGAGTTGTGTGTGTGTGTGCTGAGTTGCTTCCGTTGTGTCCAACTTTTTGCAACCCTATGGACCAGGCAGCAGTACTGGAGTGGGGAGTGAGTCCCTCCTCCAAGTTATCTTCCCCACCCAGGGATCAAACCCGCATCTCTTACAGCTCCTGCATTGGCACCTGGGTTCTTTACCACTAGAACCACCTGACAAGCCTGCAGCTGAGAGTCAGCATGCTGCAACTAAAGGTCCCATGTGCTGCAGTGAAGACCCAATGACCAAACTTTAAAAATATAGATACATATATAAATGTACAATCCATTAAAGACCTTCCAGAAGACGTCCCACAATCCTATATCTAAGACTTGATGTATCTTTAGACATGAGATATTTAATTTTTATGAAAATTGAAAAAGATCATTTCACTGCTTTGGTTTCCTTTTTTAATACTCAAAAAACAGTAAGAATTGTTCTGTTCTGCAAAATTTGCTTTGAACGTGAAGATGTTTTATTTAATTCAACAACCTCTGTAACACATTTTTGCTTTTATTTGTAGTTGAGAACATTCTTATTTGACTGTGAGGAGGAGGCCTTTCTACCTCCTCTTAGGAAGAATTGTTTTCTGTCTCTAACATCTGGCTCATCCCTGCAGTGGGTTCTCCTCCTGACTCTCATCTCTGATGAATGATAACCACATGTCTGTCCTATTTCCATGGATGTGACAGGATCTGAACCCCATTCCAACTGTGTAAAGACATATAACAAAGGAAGCTGCAGCTGCTGCGTTAGCCAGGACGAGGGAAGGGGGTAGACTGCCTCACAGCCTTTTCACTGTGAGTGTTGCGTGCTCAGTAGCTTAGTCATGTCTGACTCTTTGTGACCCCCTGGACTGTAGCCCGCCAGGCTCCTCTGTCTCTGGAATTATCAGAGCAAGAATACTGGAGTGGGTTTCTATTTCCTTCTCCAGAGGATCTTCCCAACCCAGGGATGAACCTGAGTCTCCTGTAGCTCCTGCATTGGCAGGCAGGTTCATTACCACTGAGCCACCTGGGACTCTGCCAGTTAGTACAGGAGATGTAAGAGACACGGATTTGACCCCTGGGTTGGGAAGATCCCCTGGAGTAGGAAATGGCAACCCACTCCAGTATTCTTGTCAGAATAATCTCATGGACAGAGGAGCCTGGCAGGCTATAGTCCATGGGATTACAAAGAGTTAAATAGGACTGAATGAGCACACAGACACATTTTTCCAAAGCATAGAGACAAGGGAATTAGATCTGTAAAGATCTCAGTAACTTGCCAAAGAAAATGTAAATTAAAAAATGTTAGAGAGTGAACTTTGATTTTACACCCAGAAATCTAATCCATAGCTAATAGCATAAGTGAAGAAAATGCGTTCTTAAAAATATGCATAATGATCTTGTTTCCTGGTTAAGGTAACGGGGCACTTGTGCATTTTCATGTCTTAGTATGCGAAGTGTTGTTGCCTCATCACTTTGCTGCCTTTGATTTGCTGAGTGTAACTTGTGTTAAGAGCATATGTGTCACATGATTCAATTTCTTTTTGATCTTTTTCTTATTAAAATTTTTATCCAGAAATAAAATTGAGAAGAAATTGAGGTTTCTTCTTTGGCTGAAGCTGCTAGGTTTGCCAGCTTTAGCAAATAAAAATAGAGGGTGCCTAAATTTGAAATCAGATAAATGATAAATAGGGTTTTGTTAAGTATGTCCCATGAAATATTTGAGACATATTTATATTAAACATTTTTTCTTATTTGAGATTTAAGCTTAACGAGATGTCCTGCATTTTAATGTCAACCCTAAATTCCTAGTAACTATAGAATTATGTCTAACCATTATAGTCATTGCAAATCGCTGGAGCTGGTCACCCCCCGCCCAAATTTATTTACTTACTTATTTTTAATTTGTGGCCTCATCCTGCAGCATGTGGGAGCCTAGTTCCCTGACCAGGGATCAAACCCACATACCCTGTATTGGTAGCCAGAGTCTTAACTACTGGACCATTGGGAAAGTCCCCGAACTATTAAAAGTTTCCTGAATTATTTATAGCTTCTGCCACAGTGGCTCAGATGGTAAAGAATTTGCCTGCAACGCAGGGGAGCCAGGTTCAATCCCTGGGTCGGGAAGATCCCCTGGAGAAGGAAATGGCAACCCACTCCGGTATTCTTGCCTGGAGAATACCTGGCGGGCTACAGTCCATGGGGTTACAAAAAGTCAGACACGATTTAGCAACTAACACTTAGATTAGATTGATTGTGGGCTATCTATAGTTTTAAGCACCCACTGTTTTCACTTGTCAAGAAATCAGGCTAGAAAGCAAGGAATGAGAGTGATAGATTATAGGGATCATCCTGAAGATGTTCTGTATTTTTTATGCAATAATTTTTGAATAGGTTATACAGTCACGCCTCTTTCCCCCCCTGTTTTAGGTTTTCCAAGCTTATAATAAGTGACCCATTGGTGTTTTTTTTTTTTGATTGTGATGAAATATACAAAACTTAAAATTTGCCATCTTAACTCCTTTAAGTGTACAGTCTAGTGGCATCAAGTACGTTGACACTATTGGGCAACTACCAGCATCATCCACCTTCAGAACCTTTTCGTATTGCAAAACTGAAACTCCATACCTATTAAACATTAACTCCTCATTCCCCCAGCTCTGTCCAGACCCTGGCACACACCATTTTACTTTCTGACTGTATGAATGACTGCTCTAGGTGCTCCCACCTTTCGGCCATTGTGGATAACGCTATGAACATGGGTGTAGAAGTTCTTTGGGTGTATACCCAGAGTGGAAATTGCTGGATAGCTGCATAACTGAGGTTATTGATATTTCTCCTGGCAATCTTGATTCCAGCTGGTGTTTCTTCCAGTCCAGCCTTTCTCATGATGTACTCTGCATACAAGTTAAATAAGCAGGGTGACAATATACAGCCTTGATGTACTCCTTTTCCTATTTGAAACCAGTCTGTTGTTCCATGCCTTAAACAGTAGTAAACGTAAAACATAAATTCTTGCCCTTCTCATAGTAGAAGCTTTCTTCTCAGTTTGTTGATGAGGAGCCAGAAGCTTGGTGCTCTTCGGTACCTTTGCATAGGGAGAATCTGAGCACCTGATTGGGCTGAGCAGGGAGCTACGGAGTCATTCCCATCCACATTCTTCCCATCTGGAGAGGAAATGCTTTCTGTGTTCCTATTTTATGACAGGTCCTCATAACATTTATCATTGATGATTCTGTGGCTGTCTTAAGGCTTATTCTACGTGAATTGCATATTAGATACAGAAATAATTCAAACTCGTCTTATTTTATTCTTTTTACCTTCTCTTAATCAACCTTTGGCATCTGTGGGCTTAAACATATTTCAGCTTGGACTTCCCTGGTGGTCTAGTGATTAAGACTGTGTGTTTCTACTGTGGGGGACATGGGTTCGGTCACTGGTTGGGGATATTCCATATGCTGTGTGATATGGCCAAAAAAAGTATTTCAACTTGATTTCAAAATTAATTATTACTTTATGATTAAATTGAGCATTATCATATATATGGCATGTAGCAAATACCTCTACAACATCTTCTGAAAATATTTTATAGGTACCTTATTCAACAAAAGTCACTATTAGAATTTTGAGTTTTTACACTTCTAAATGGTTCCTAGAGTCAGTGATTTTTTAGATTTTAGGTCTTTCTGAATTGTTGAGTGTTCTGTTAACCATGTTGGTCTACAGTGGTTTCTTTTAAACTAATTTATTCTGGTTTCTCTCTGTGCTTTGAGATTTTGAATGGCTAACTCTGCATGAAACAAGCTTATACCCGGACCATCTGGTGTATCAAGGTGACCGATTCTTAACTTATTTGATTAAATGTTTCTCAAATATTCTCTGCTATATGCATACGCACATATTTACCTTCACCTAGATATCTTGGATTGTATCTTAGATTTAAGACAAGGTCATTGCTTCTCACTTTTCGGCTCCTTGTTTCACAGAATGTGATGACAACAGTCAGTTCAGACAAATTATAAAATCATGGCACAATAAAACCTCTTTTGCACTTTGTCCCAACTTGCCAGTATTAGTACAGGAAATGTGACACTAAACTCTGCTTGTTTATGAATCCCAAATACTGAGGTTTGAAATTCTTAGAAGTGCTGGGTTGGATTTTTGGCTGAGTTAGCATCAGGATTGTGCAGCCTCCTGTGTCCTGTTAGGCCTTCCTCCCTGACAGCGCCTATGGGAAGCTGTGTGGGTGGCTGAATGTTAGTTTGCCTTTCTATTCGCAGCTCGGCTGTTTGACCTGGGAACCAGCACAGCACAGTGGGGGAAAAGCACTGCAGTAAAAGGCAGATGACCCAACGTGCATTTGGTTTTGAGTTAGCCCCTTCATCTCTCTTTGTTTCCTGATTTTTAAATAGTACCATCTGCCCTGCTCTAATTACCTCACTGCTACTGTTGTAAGGATAAATATTATTTGCAAAGACTTTTTGTAAATTCAAAAGCCCTATACACAGATAATTTTTACGTGTTAATTTAGAGAAGGAGAAGGCAATGGCACCCCACTCCAGTACTCTTGCCTGGAAAATCTCATGGACAGAGGAGCCTGGTGGGCTGCAGTCCATGGGGTCGCTGAGGGTCGGACACGACTGAGTGACTTCACTTTCACTTTTCACTTTCCTGCATTGGAGAAGGAAATGGCAACTCACTCCAGTGTTCTTGCCTGGAAAATCCCAGGGACGGGGGAGCTTGGTGGGCTGCCGTCTATGGGGTCACACAGAGTCGGACACGACTGAAGCGACTTAGATATATATATATAGATATAATTTAGAGAAATGGGTTGATGTACCATCTACTTAGGGCTTTCTGGGTGGCTCTGGAGAATTCATAAAGAATCCTCCTCAATGCAAGAGATGCGGGTTCAGAGGGTTTGATCCCTGGGTCGGGAAGATCCCCTAGCAAATGACCCCCCCCACTCCAGTACTCTTTTTTTTTTAACTTTATTTTACTTTACAATACTGTATTGGTTTCACCATACATTGACATGAATCCCCCACAGGTGTACATGAGTTCCCAATCCTGAATCCCCCTCCACTCCAGTACTCTTGCCTGAAATCTCGTGGACAGAGGAGGCTGGTGGACTACAATTCATGGAGTTGCAACGAGTCAAACATGACCGAGTGACTAAACAAACCATCTATTTAACATGAGAGAATTAAACTAATTTATATTAAGTAATGTTTTTACAATTTCAAGATGTTTCACATATAGGTCTCATTTGAACATTTTAGCACTATTGTGAAGTAGGAAGAGATGCTGATATGACCAGACCTATTCTGGGAATAAGGAAACTGAGGATGTTGGTACCCTGGCTGACAGTCATTCCATCAGGAGCCTCACGGTTAAGATCCCAGGGCCTCTCTGCAGCCCTGGGTCACTGTCATCACCTCTGCTCTCTCTTCATGCTCCTGAATAGGTGGAAGAAAGCCATCATTGGGTGGTTTTGTTATCTCCTTTCAGCTGACCCCTGTAACACAGGAAAAGATAGAGCTGCTTGGGTTGAAGGAAGAGACAAGGGGCTTAGGGGCCTGTAGCTTCAGACCTGGAGCCCTTGCACTGGCCTTTGTCTCTGGCTTCTCCCTATGACCATTCTATGAATTTCAGGAGCCAGCAGCTTTTCCTCATGTGATGCTTCTAGCAGCTTCTTGAATCAGAAATTTACACTTCTGGTGGCCAAGAATACGTACCAGGAAGGGCTCAATGGCAGAATCTGTTTGGGGACAGGGGAGGAATGTGGTTATTTGCATAGCAAACATCTTTACATGGATTAGCCATTTATTGGGGTGGAGTAGTAACATGGTGGGAGGAATTTCTGGAAGGAATAGGAGGACAGGAAGGCTTCGAATTACCTTGGACTCTTATATTATTTGACTTGACTTGTTTCCCTAAGTAGACTGTTCTTTAAGACTTCTCAAGGACCTTACGTAAGGCTTGTTTATATATCTCACAAGGTCCTACAGGGTGACCAAATGAATAAAACATAGAGGAAAGTACTGGAATAGTTTAATAGTTTGTCTTTTTAAAAAATTAAATTGTTAATTGGAGAATAGTTGGTTTACAATATTGTGTTAGTTTCTTCTGTACAGTAAAGTGAATCAGTTATACATATACACATGTCCACTCTTTTTCAGATTCTTTTCCCATGTAGGTCGTTACACAGAGTATTGAGTAGAGTTCCCTGTACTATACAGTAGGTTCTTATTAATTACTGATATCAATATTATATACAGTAGTATGTATGTATCAATTCCAGCCTCCCAATTTATCCTTCTCCACTATCCCCTTGGTAACCGTAAGTTTGTTTTCTACGTCTGTGACTCTATTTCTGTTTTGTAAAAAAGCACATCTGTACCATTTTTTTTTCAGATTCCATATATAAGCATATTTCAGTGTCGTATCTTTTTGCCATTTCATACTGTTCATGGGGTTCTCAAGGCAAGAATACTGAAGGGGTTTGCTATTCCCTTCTCTAGTGGGCCACATTTTGTAAGAACTCTCCACCATGACCTGTACTTCTTAGATAGCCATAAATGGCATAGCTCATAGTTTCATTGAGTTAGACAAGGCCATGTGATCAGTTTGATTAGTTTTCTGTGATTGTGGTTTTCATTCTTTCTGCCCTCTGAAGGCTTGTGGAAGCTTCCTGATGGGAGAGACTGACTGTGGGGGAAACTGGATCTTGTTCTGATGGGTGGGGCCATGCTCAGTAAATCTTTAATGCAATTTTCTGTTGATGGGATGGAGCTTTGTGACATTGTACAGAAGGCAGTGACCAAGACCATCCCCAAGAAAAAGAAATGCAAAAAGGCAAAATAGTTGTCTGAAGAGGCCTTGCAAATAGCTGAGAGAATAAGAGAAGAGAAAGGCAAAGGAGGAAAGGAAAGATACACCCATTTGAATACAGAGTTCCAAAGAATAGCAAGGAGAGATAAGAAAGCCTTTTGTAGTGATCAATGCAAAGAAATAGAGGAAAACAACAGAATGGGAAAGACTAGAGATCTCTTCAAGAAAATTGGAGATACCAAGGGAACATTTCATGCAAAGATGGGCACAATAAAGGACAGAAGTGGTATGGACCTAAGAGAAGCAGAAGATATTAAGAAGAGGTGGCAAAAATACACAGAAGAACTATACAAAAAAGATCTTCACAACCCAGATAACCGTGATCCTGTGATCACCCATCTAGCGCCAGACATCCTGGAATGTGAAGTCAAGTTGGCCTTAGGAAGCATCACTATAAACAAAGCTAGTGGAGGTGATGGAATTCCAGTTGAGCTATTTCAAATCCTGCCAGCAAATTTGGAAAACTGAGCAGTGGCCACAGGACTAGAAAAGGTCAGTTTTCATTCCAGTCCCAAAGAAAGGCAATGCCAAAGAATGTTCAAACTACCACACAATTGCACTCATCTCACACACTAGCAAAGTAATGCTCCAAATTCTCCAAGCCAGACTTCATCAGTACATGAACTGTGAACTTCCAGATGTTCAAGCTGGATTTAGAAATGGCAGAGGAACCAGAGATCAAATTGCCAACATCTGTTGGATCATCGAGAAAGCAAGAGAGTTCCAGAAAAACATCTACTTCCTTTATTGACTATGCCAAAGCCTTTGACTGTGTGGACCATAACAAACTGGAAAATTCTTTAAGAGATGGGAATACCAGACCACCTTATCTGCCTTCTGAGAAATCTATATGCAGGTCAGGAAGCAACAGTTAGAACGGGACATGGAACAACAGACTGGTTCCAAATTGGGAAAGGAGTATGTCAAGGCTGTATGTTGTCACCCTGCTTATTTAACTTATATGCAAAATACATAATGCGAAATGCTGGGCTAGATAAAGCACAAGCTGGAATCAAGATTGCTGGGAGAAATATAAATAACCTCAGATATGCAGACGACACCACCCGTATGGTAGAAAGTGAAGAGGAAATAGAGCCTCTTGATGAAAGTGAAAGTGGAGAGTGAAAAAGTTGACTTAACATTCAGAAAACGAAGATCATGGCATCCAGTCCCATCACTTCATGGGAAATAGATGGGGAAACCATAGAAACAGTGACAGACTTTATTTTTTGGGGCTCCAAAATCACTGCAGATGGTGACTGTAGCCATAATATTAAAAGACGCTTGTTCCTTGGAAGGATAGCTATGACCAGCCTAGACAGCATATTAAAAAGCAGATAGATTACTTTGCCAACAACTGTCTAGTCAATGCTATGGTTTTTCCAGTAGTCATGTATGGTTTTTCTAGTAGTCATATAAAGAAAGCTGAGCACTGAAGAATTGATGCTTTTAAACTCTGGTATTGGAGGAGACTCTTGAGAGTCCCTTGGACTGCAAGATCTAACCAGTCCATCATAATAAAAATCAGCCCTGAATATTCATTGGGAGGACTGATGCTGAAGCTGAAACACCCAATACTTTGGCCACCTGATGCGAAAAACTGACTCATTGGAAAAGGCCCTTATTCTGGGAAAGATTGAAGGTGAGAGGAGAAGGGGGCTACAGAGGATGAGATGGTTGGTTGGCGTCAACAACTCGATGGACATTAGCAAACTCTGGGAGTTGGTGAAGGACAGGGAAGCCTGATGTTCTGCAGTCCATGGGGTCACAAAGAGGTGGACGTTATTGAGCAACTGAACTCAGTTGATTGATATATAAGCATATCATATCACACTTGTCTTTTTCTATCTGACTTAATTCGGCATGACAATCTTAGGTCCATTCATGTTGCTGTGAATGCGTTATTTTGTTCTTTTTTATGAGTAGTATTGCTTGGATGTGTGTACCACATCTTCTGTTCATCTGTTGGTGGACATTTAGGTTGTTCCCATGCCCTGGCTATTGAATATATTGCTGCAATATTCAGGTATATGTATCTTTTAGAATTATGATTTTTTTCTGAATTTATGCCTAAGAATGGGATTGCTGGATCATATGGTACTTCTGTTTTTCGTTTTATAAGGAACCTCCACACTGTTCTCCATAAGTTCAGTCACTCAGTTGTGTCCAACTCTTTGCGACCCCATGAATCACAGCACGCCAGGCCTCCCTATCCATCACCAACTCCCAGAGTTCACTCAGACTCACGTCCATCGAGTCAGTGGTGCCATCCAGCCATCTCATCGTCTGTCGTCCCCTTCTCCTCCTGCCCCCAATCCCTCCCAGCATCAGAGTCTTTTCCAATGAGTCAACTCTTCGCATGAGGTGGTGAAAGTACTGGAGTTTCAGCTTTAGCATCATTCCTTCCAAAGAAATCCCAGGGCTGATCTTCAGAATGGACTGGTTGGATCTCCTTGCAGTCCAAGGGACTCTCAAGAGTCTTCTCCAACACCACAGTTCAAAAGCATCAGTTCTTCGGTGCTCAGCCTTCTTCACAGTCCAACTCTCACATCCATACATGACCACAGGAAAAACCATAGCCTTGACTAGACGGACCTTAGTTGGCAAAGTAATGTCTCTGCTTTTGAATATACTGTCTATGTTGGTCATAACTTTCCTTCCAAGGAGTAAGCGTCTTTTAATTTCATGGCTGCAGTCACCATCTGCAGTGATTTTGGAGCCCCAAAAAATAAAGTCTCACACTGTTTCCACTGTTTCCCCATCTATTTCCCATGAAGTGATGGGACCGGACGGATGCCATGATCTTTGTTTTCTGAATGTTGAGCTTTAAGCCAACTTTTTCACTCTCCACTTTCACTTTCATCAAGAGGCTTTTTAGTTCCTCTTCACTTTCTGCCATAAGGGTGGTGTCATCTGCATATCTGAGGTTATTGATATTTCTTCCGGCAATCTTTTGATTCCAGCTTGTGCTTCTTCCAGCCCAGCGTTTCTCCTGATGTACTCTGCATAGAAGTTAAATAAGCAGGGTGACAACATACAGCCTTGACATACTCCTTTCCTATTTGGAACCAGTCTGTTGTTCCATGTCGAGTTCTAACTGTTGCTTCCTGGCCTGCATACAGATTTCTCTTTTCTCAAGAGGCAGGTCAGGTGGTCTGGTATTCCCATCTCTTTCAGAATTTTCCACAGTTTATTGTGATCCACACAATCAAAGGCTTTGGCATAGTCAAGAAAGCAGAAATAGATGTTTTTCTGGTACTCTCTTGCTTTTTCCATGATCCAGCGGATGTTGGCAATTTGATCTCTGGTTCCTCTGCCTTTTCTAAAACCAGCTTGAACATCTGGATGTTCATGGTTCATGTATTGCCAAAGCCTGTCTTGGAGAATTTTGAGCATTACTTTATTAGCATGTGAGATGAGTGCAATTTCTGTGAGCAGTGTAGGAGGGTTCCCTTTTCTCCACACCCTCTTAAAAGGCCAGTTTAGTGTTAGACTTTATTCTAAATTTTTTGAACACCGGTTGTATGTTAGACATTGTTCTAGAGACTCAGATAATATAATGAGCAAAGCAGATTCTTATACTCTTGGAACTAGCATTTATGTTTTACTTTAGAAAACAGATATAAACATCGGGAAGAAATTAATTGTGAAAGATGTTCATTCTAAATACAACGTGCTTGAGAAAATTGTTAGTGTTTTTATATATTTGTCTTAATGAATCACATGTTAGGTACATGTTATAAAGTGATGACAATAATGAATATGTATGCACATACATGTATGTGAATTTAGCAGTTAATTAGATCACTAGGATCTGGTTCTATGGATCATACAGGTTTCAGTTTCTCAGTTTTGTCCAGAATTTTACAGCAGAGAGGTTTATAAAGGAATCCTTGTGTTCTATGAACTTCATGTTATCCATTTATTGTTTAAAAAATATTTTAGTGTATAACAAATGTATTCATCAGATATGAGTTAAGCACACACTAAATTGAATTTAAATCTCAATATATCATTGGGACAGTTGAAAACATTTCTGCATTCCCTCTCAGCAAGGCAGCTGCACAATTAAAATGGGCTAGTATGTCATTTGTTTTCTTGTTCCTTTATTTTCCTTCATTTTTATCAAAATACAAAAGACCAGTAAAAAGGAGGTAAAGAATGTGTTCACACATTTCCTGATTTATTTATAATTCATATCATTTTAGGATATGTTCTGATGGATTTCACTTAAAAATGTTGCTGCATAGTTTTAAGATCACATCTTAAGCCTTTATTCCCACTCCTGACAGCCTGTGTGGTATAGCAGTTTAGAGCTATGACTCGATCTGGTTCAGATCCCAGTCTGGCTTTGATTGGGGGATGAAAGTGCACACTGGTGTTAGAGTCAGCTCAAAAATTGAGTTTAGAAGAAGTAATAATGCATTTGTAGCTGGACTGAGCCAGATGGAAGGTGATGGTGCCAAGGAGCACCTCGTGGGTGGCAGGCATCATGTGCATAGATGTGGTTTGGGGATGCTTTTTCTTGAAGCTACAACTGGAAACAGACTATTGGTCATTCATCTGGGAAATGGCAACTTGGGTCCTTTAAGTCTGTAGCATTACAAACAGTGAGCAGATCCTTAGTGTGGTGGGAATTCAGAATCCAAAGTTAAAGAGACAATGGGAATAGATAAGAAGCATAAAAGTTAGTAAAATCTCTCTGGAATGGACTGTTATCCACAACAGAGGCATAGAATAGACACCTGAAAATAATACAGTTTTTATAGGCTTAAGGAAACTAGAGGGCAAATGAATAGGGCCTTATAATCTGTATCTCTAGGCATGGTGCTTTTTATAAACTGGTTGAGATTCCCTAAAGTATATTATCTTGGTAGAAGGAAAGGAATGCCTAGAAATTATAGTATTATTTCTAGCTCTTGTTTTTTTTTCATTTTCTGAGCAGCTGTTTCTTAGGATTAAGGATTTAGAAGATTAGACATACTATTTCAGTAATATTTAGTTATATATTTATGTTATTTTCATCATTGAACATAAAACTGTAACCTGGACATTGTAGATAGTCTTTTAGAAAAAAATAAGCTTCCTTGTTTCTACCCAACTTCCGTCATTATTACTTCTCCCGTCATAGTCTTTTACATTGCCACCAGAATCATCTTTCTGGTTATTTTACTGTCTTAAAATAGAAACATTTTTTAGTGTTTCCCTATTTTCTGTAAACCTAAGCCTGAACTCCTTGGTATATTTTCTGACTTGGTTGGTTGGATGTCGTTCAGTGGTATGCCTGTGCGCACAATGTGTGTGCTGTTTTTAAAACTCCTAAGTGTTTTCTACTGTTCTCTCAATATTTTGAGGCAATACCAACTCCTGATTTCTGAGATAATCCTTGAAATTGAAGACAGTGGAGAAAACCACCAGACCATTCAGGTATGACCTAAATCAAATACCTTATGACTATACAGTAGAAGTGAGAAATAGATGTAAGGAACTAGTCTGATAGGCAGAGTTCATCAGGGACTAGCCTGATGAACTATGAATGGAGGTTCATGACATTGTACAGCAGACAGGAATCAAGACCATCTCCAAGAAAAAGAAATGCAAAAAAGCAAAATGGCTGTCTTAGGAGGCCTTACCAATAGCTGTGAAAATAAGGGAAGCAAAAAGCAAAGGAGGAAAGGAAAGATAGACCCATTTGAATGCAGAGTTCCAAAGAATAGCAAGGAGCAATAAGAAAGCCTTCCTCAGCAATCAGTGCAAAGAAATAGAGGAAAACAATAGAATGGGAAAGACTAGACATTTCTTCAAGAAAATTAGATATCAAGGGAACATTTCATGCAAAGATGGGCTCGATAAAGGACAGAAATGGTATGGACCTAACAGAAGCAGAAGATATTAAGAAGAGGTGGCAAAAATACACAGAAGAACTGTACAAAAAAGATCTTCACGACCCAGATAATCACGATAGTGTGATCACTCACCTAGAGCCATACATCCTGGAATGTGAAGTCAAGTGGGCCTTAGAAAGCATCACTATAAACAAAGCTAGTGGAGGTGATGGAATTCCAGTGGAGCTATTTCAGATCCTGAAAGATGACTCTGTGAAAGTGCTGCACTCAATATGCCAGCAAATTTGGAAAACTGAGCAGTGGCCACAGGACTGGAGAAGGTCAGTTTTCATTCCAATCCCTAAGAAAGGCAATGCCAAAAAATGTTCAAACTACTGCACAATTGCACTCATCTCACACACTAGCAAAAATAATGCTTAAAATTCTCCAAGCCAGGCTTCAGCAATAAGCGAACTGTAAACTTTCAGATGTTCAAGCTGGTTTTAGAAAAGGCTTAGGAACCAGACCAAATTGCCAACATCCACTGGATCATCAAAAAAGCAAGAGAGTTCCAGAAAAACATCTACTTCTGCTTTATTGACTATGCCAAAGCCTTTGACTGTGTGGATCACAGTAAACTGTGGAAAATTCTGAAAGAGATGGGAATACCAGACCACCTGACCTGCCTCTTGAGAAATCTGTATGCAGGTCAGGAAGCAACAGTTAGAACTGGACATGGAACAACAGACTGGTTCCAAATAGGAAAAGGAGTATGTCAAGGCTGTATATTGTCACCCTGCTTATTTAACTTGTATGCAGAGTACATCATGAGAAATGCTGGGCTGGAAGAAGCACAAGCTGGAATCAAAAGATTGCCAGGAGAAATATCAATAACCTCAGATACACAGATGACACCACCCTTATGGCAGAAAGTGAAAAAGAACTAAACAGCCTCATGATAAAAGTGAAAGAGGAGAGTGAAAAAGTTGGCTTAAAGCTCAACATTCAGAAAACGAAGATCATGGCATCTGGTCCCATCACTTCATGGCAAATAGATGGGGAAACAGTGGAAACAGTGTCAGACTTTATTTTTTGGGCTCCAAAATCACTGCAGATGGTGATTGCAGCCATGAAATTAAAAGACGCTTACTCCTTGGAAGAAAAGTTATGGCCAACCTAGACAGCATATTCAAAAGCAGAGACATTACTTTGCCAACAAAGGTCCATGTAGTCAAGGCTACGGTTTTTCCAGTAGTCATGTATGGATGTGAGAGTTGGACTGTGAAGAAAGCTGAGCACCAAAGAATTGATGCTTTTGAACTGTGGTGTTGGAGAAGACTCTTGAGAGTCCATTGGACTGCAAGGAGATCCAACAAGTCCATCCTAAAGGCGATATGTCCTGGGTGGTCTTTGGAAGGACTGATGTTGAAGCTGAAACTTCAATACTCTGGCCACCTGATGCAAAGAGCTGACTCATTTGAAAAGACCCTAATGCTCTGAAAGATTGAGAGCAGGAGAGAAGGGAACGACAGAGGATGAAATGGTTGGATGGCGTCACTGACTTGATGGACGTGGGTTTGTGTAGACTCCAGGAGTCGGTGATGGACAGGGAGGCCTGGCGTGCTGTAGTCCATGGGGTTGCAAAGATTCAGACACGACTGAGCAACTGAACTGAACTGAACTGAAACAGTTCTGTTGTTCAGCTCACACCGTTTTCTTGGTGTCTATAATGCTCTCTTCTCCTCTGTCTGGAATCTTACTTCTGCTTTAAGACCTAGCTTAAATGTCACCTCTGCTGTGAAGCCTCCCTAATTTAATCCAGGTTGAGATTTAATAAAATGTTCCTTACTTTATGAATTTTCTGCCATAATCCTCAGAAGAGCACAACAAAATCCAGAGTAGCTACAATATATTATGTCATTAGATTGGCAAAGAAACAAGAATATTTGACGCTATACTCAGGCAGAAGGGAAATGACCCTGCAGACAACTCAGATCTATGAAAGAAGGAAGAGCACAAGAAATGGTAAATAATGTGGGTAAACACAAATATGATTAGTGTTACAAATTCAGGTGTAACCAGACAGGTGTTTTAGGTAGTTGTAAGCATGATAGTATTAATCCCTAGACTAAGAGGAGCAAGGCTGCTAGCAGATGCATTTTTGCATCTAGAACAGTGCCACTTATACAAATAGACAGATAGATATTTGGTATACTCATATAGATAGATGTGTATTCAATAAATGTTTTAGTGCTTACATGTGGTAGGAACTTCAGTAGATAAGAGGCAAGTAAAAGAGGATCCCTGCTGTGCAGCAGTTCAAAGTTTAGTATACAAACAATTATCTTCTAATCAGAAAAGTAGATGCCACAGGCGAGGCATAAATAGAGTCCAGGAGGAGAAATATCACCACCTACATACTTTACCTATTTTTCTATCCATATAACAAAAGTGGAACAGGCAGATCACTGATTAGATTAACAAAGAAGAAACCATGAAATTTAGCAAAAGATTTGAGGATTTTTTCTCTTATTTGTTGCAAATTCTCCTGGACATATAAGGACCATGTTCTCAGATTCCTTTGGACCCCCATCTCTTTCATAAGCTTTATATCTCTTAATTTCGCTTTGTGTACAGTATTGTCCTTTCCTGCCCCTAGTTTTTTGTTCCACTGATTTCATACTTATGACAATCTGCCTTAAAGCAAGAGGCATCCTTTTCCCCATTCACTTTAGTGATTATCATGTTTTTTATATTTATGATAAACTAAGGATATATTTTGTACAGTCACTATGGCAATTTTATAAAGGCCAAATGGCCACTATGTACTTTAGAGTTTTAAACTTGTACAACTGCCAACAGCTTCTGAGACAGATGGAGGAATGAGATGGTCACCCAAACCATCTTGCAGATGGCAATGATAAGAACAGAGGAAAATAATACTTAAAAATAAGAAACTATAAATATTTAAAGATTCTGGAATGTATTATAGAGCAGAGAGAAACTGGAGGAAAAGTCAGTCTCAGAGATCTGATTGGAGGGGTTCAGAATTGTGAGTTTGTAGCTTCCTGTGCAGTAGTGCTTTTCTTTGTAGTAACTGCAGGGACATATTGCAGGCTCACTCGCTAAAAGGAGCAGAGATCAAAGATCAGGGCTGGAAAAGCATTTGGAAATTTAAAGGGAAATCCTAGCAGCAACAGAATCGTAGAAAGTATGTATCTTAATGCATATATATCTATGGGCGACTCCAGGGAGCCTGGTCAAAGAGATCCTGTGGAAATAAATAGAGACTAGAGACAAAATTACTTACCTCCTAAAAGACAGAGCTACGAGGAGCCAAGTCTGTGAAGGTCATGCTTGTTTTAACTGAGTGTTTCTCAATAGTTTTGAAGCTTATGGCCTTGAAATGGCAGAGAAAGCTGGAAAATTTGAGTAAATATTATAAAATCAAGAAAATCACAGCATTTCAGCCCCATCTTTGCCAGAGTCTTTGGCTTACTGACAAGTTACCCAGCATAGGTGAGAACCTCAGTGATTAATGTAAGAATATTTTCAGTGGGAAGCCACAAGAACAAAGCAAGCTATCAGCAGCTGCACTCCACATACAGAGGCATATACAGGAGGCAGGGTTTGCAGGGGGTATTCATGTTAGTTAACTGCCTACTCGAACAGAAGACCAGTAATCCTCAGAGGAACATAACAGAAGCCAGAGTCAGTACAGTATGTCATCCCACTAGACATGCAAAGAAACAAGAACATTTGACCTTCAAGAAAAATTCCAGGTAGAAGGAAAATGACCTCAGAAGCAAATTGTATCAATAGGAAAAAAGAGTATCAGAAATTATAAATATGTGGGAAAATATAAAGCAAAATTGTAACTGTATTAGTGGGTTTATAATGTATATAATTATAATACATATGATAATAGCCCTAAGGATGGAGGCAGGAGCAGATAAGTAGAAATATGCTGTTGCAGGATTGCTATGTTTATCTGATTAAATTCAATATTAACTATAGTTAAGGATATTTAAAAATGCATATTTAGTTTTTATTTATATGTTTATTTGTGAATTTTAAATTATTTTTACTTGAAGTATACTTGATTCATAATGTTTCAGGTATACAATTTCACGCTCATATAGTTTCAGTTTTTTTCCATTATTGGTTATTACAATATAATGTTTTCCTTTTTAGGTTCTTTCCCATTGTAGGTTCTTACAAGATATTGAATATCTTGTAATATAGTTCCTTGTTGGTTATCAATTTTATGTGTAGTAGTATGTATCTATTAATCTCAAATTCCTGATTTATCCTGCCCCTTCCTCTTTGGTAACTATATTTCCTATGTCTGTGAATTTATTTCTGTTTTGTAAATAAGTTCTTTTCTATCATTTTTTTTAGATCCCCCATATAAATGGCACCCCACTCCAGTACTCTTGTCTGGAAAATCCCATGGATGGAGGAGCCTGGTGGGCTGCAGTCCATGGGGTCGCTAAGAGTCGGGCACGACTGAGCGACTTCACTTTTGCATTTCACTTTCATGGATTGGAGAAGGAAATGGCAACCCACTCCAGTATTCTCGCCTGGAGAATCCCAGAGACAGAGGAGCCTAGTGGGCTGCCATCTATGGGGTCGCACGGAGTCGGACACGACTGAAGTGACTTAGTAGCAGCATATAAATGATACCATATGATATTTGTCTTTGTCTGACTTACTTCACTTACTATGATAATCTCTAGGTCCATCCATGTTACTGCAAATGCATTATTTAAATGTTATGGCTAAGTAACATTCCATCTTTATTGATTCATGTGTTGATGGACATTTAGGTTGCTTCCATGTCTTGGCTATCGTAAATAGTGCTGCTATGAACATTGAAATACATGTGTATTTTTGAGTTACAGTTTTTGTCTTTTGCAGCTCTCTGCCCAGGAGTGGGATGCTGGATTACATAACTTTATTTCTAGTTTTTTAAGGAACTTTCATACTGTTCTTTTCAGAGCTACACCAGTTGGCATTCCTGCCAAAAGTCTAGGAGGGTTCCCTTTTCTTCACACCCTCTCCAGAATGATTACATTCTGATCAGTGTAAGGTGACACTTCATGGTAGTTTTGGTTTGCATTTCTCTAATAATTAGCAATGTTCAGCATCTTTTCATGTGCCTATTGGCCATAAAGATGCACATTTTAATTCCTAGAGTAGCTACAAAAATTGTGTAGAGATAAAGCTAGAAAATCTACAGCAAAAATAAAATTGATTTAAACATTTTTGATTAATAGAAAAGAAAGCAGGAAAGTAGGAAAAACAGAATCAAACAATGATGGGACAAATTAACAAATACTAAAAGGCAGGCCTAAATATAATCTTATTAATAATTACATTAAATGTCAGTGGACCAATCAAAAGCAGAAGTTATAAGACTAGCTAAAATAACAAATGCTGACTAATGCTCTCATGAAACATGCATTTGTAATAAGTAGGTAAAATTATATTAGCAGAAAAGACTGTAAAAAGATACACCATACAAATAGTAAACAAAAGAAAGTTGGCCTCTTTGCCTAACATGGAGTGCTAACTATAAGGCTGATGTAAAATTATATCTGCTGGGACCTCCACATGGGGGGAGCGCTGTGTGAAAGTCATCTCACTGAGAAAAGCGGTGCTGAGAGATGGGGGAAAAAAGGTTGGATTGGGTGTAGACTTCAAAACAAGAAGTAATATTAGAGGTAAGGAGGCATATCTCATAATGACAAAATGGTTGATATAATAGGAAGATATAACAAGTATAAATGTATATGTGTCTAATAATAAAGTTTCAAAATATAAGAAGTCAAACCTGGCAAAACTCAAGTGAAACATAGATATATCATAGTTGGCACATCTCTCATAACTAACAGAACCAGACCAAAAAAATCAGTAAAGATATGGAGGAGCAAACTAACATTCAAAGCCGTCTTAATCCAACTGATACTTGTGGACACAATATTCAGCGGCAGAATACTCGCTGTTTCCGAGTGCACATAGAATCTTCCCCAAGATAGACCGTATACTGAACTACAAAACATGTTTCAATAGATTTCAAAAGATTGAAAGCTTACAGAATATGTTCTCTGACTGCAGTGGAGTTATATTAAAAATCAACCAGAATAAAAATCTAAGAAAGCCCCAAATATCTGGAAATTAAGTACCTTGCTGCAAAATATTCATGGGTCAAGAAATAAAAAGGAAGCTTAGGAATATTTTGAATTAAGTGATGAGACAACATATCAAAAAGAATATTATGACAGGTGCAGTCACAGTAGTCCTTAGAAAGAAGTTATAGCTTTACATGTTTATGTTAGGAAAGAAGAAAAAAAAATTAAAATATTGACCTAAGCTCATGCCTTCATGCCTTAGGAGACCATTCAGCAGTCGAAACAGAAGGATAGGCTGTATTGTGGTAACAAAGAACCCTAAGATCTCAGTAGCTGTATCCACCAAAGTTTGTTTTTTGCTCCCTGGTGGCTCAGACATTAAAGAATCTGCCTGCAGTGCAGGAGACCCGGGTTTGATCTCTGAATAGGGAAGATGCCCTGGTGCCGGGGTCCAGCCCCAGTGAATCCAGGGTATTTCGAAGTAGGGACGGCGTGGCGAAGAAAAACTTATTTATTTAGAAATATAATGAGAGATTAGGAAGAAATAGTATAGTAGGAAAATTTAGTGGAGAAAAGAGGCTGAATAACTTGGTTTACGGGGAAAGCCAATAAAACTTCAGGACAAGAAGTTTGCACCATCTACGTTAGGCCACTGGGGTCTGTTTGAATAGCGGAGAGTGCCCCGCCTTGGGCTCCCTCTCTCACAGATCTTAGAAGCCGGGGCAAGTAAGTAGACATGGTCAGCCTCCACGCCCCAGATGGGAATTCAGCCAGAAAACAGAGCAAGAAAAGAAGACATGGGGGATACCAGTCCAGTGACCGGCCCCCCCTCTATTGTCTGGAAAGGCCTTATATACTCTTGATTTTACATAGAGATCAATGGATAATGCAAAATTATGCAGCATCAGCAGCCCTGACTCTTATCGAGACCAGGCTTTCTCTCTGCATACTTAGTCGTATACACAAGTCTTAGGTGATTTACATCATCTTCTGGCCAGAAGGCCAATTAACATTTTACAGCCCTATTCTGATAAGGGTTTGTCAACCAGAAGACTTATTTGTGTTGTCCTTCCCAAAGTCTGGTGCCACTCTCAGAAAGCACTAAATAAAGTTACATTCTTACATAGCAAAGATACAAGAATTTATAACAAGTAAAAGGAGTACAGTGATTTATAACAGAGAGAAAAGTAATTAACTCATAAGTCTAGTGTTGCCAACATCAAAACTACCATATTCCTATTTCTGTATCCCGATTACATTGATTAATATCCTCCCAGGTGCCTAAAAGATAAAGAATATGGAGGCCTGGCGGCAGTCATTGAATCAACAGTGAAAACTTGTCACCAATATAATTTTTAGCTTTTTAGAAAAGGCTCTGTATCTTTAAGATGCTTTAAGCTTTGTGCCTCTCTCGGCTGGGGGGCTGCAAGCAATTAGCAAGTTGTAAAAAGTCCAGGGGAGCCTGTCAGGCAAGTTAGAGAGCCATCAGAGGGGTTTGAGCTGAAACATTCCTTTCATTTGCAGGAGACTGGAGCCCTGAGTTAACTTTTTCCAGAGAATGTCAGAAGAGTGGAAAGCATAGTACAATAAAGCAGGCTGACTCTGGTTTTGGGGGGTAGATGTTCAGGAAAACCCAGGGGGAGCCCCTGAAGCTAGATCACGCCTTTGTGTGTGTCTGGCTTCCTTCCTCATGACCTTTGCCATGGACAGGATTCCTCATGCTGGCTCCTGGCACCCTGGAGAAGGGAATGGTTACCCACTCTAGTAATTTTGCCTGGAGAATCCCATGGACAGAGGAGCCTGGTGGGCTACAGTTCATGGGGTCACAAAGAGTCAGACACGACTGAGTGACTAATACTTTCATTTTCTGTCCAATGGGAATTGGATTTCTGCTCATTCTAGACACTCAGGTCCCCAGGCTTATGGGCTCTACAGCTGCACATGTGCTCCCATGCAGCAAAGGAGGGCACAAGTGTCAGAACATGGACTGTCCTCAAAACTTCCACCTGGAGGTGGCACATATCATTGGCTGGAATAGGTTCTGTGGCCACACCTTGCTACAAAGAGAAAAGGATATGCAATCCTGTTGTGAACCTAGGTGGCTTGATGGTTTAGTTGCTAAGTTGTGTCTGATTCTTTGCGACCCTATGCACTGTAGCCCACCAGGCCCCTCTGTCCTTGGGATTTTCCAGGCAAGAATACTGAAGTGGGTTGCCAGTTCCTTCTGCAGGGGATCTTCCCCACCCAGGGATTGAACTTTGGTCTTCTGCATTGCAGGTGGATTCTTTACCAGCTGAGCCCCCAGGGAGGCCCTAGAACCTATAAGAAAGAGAAATGGGATATTTGTGAACTACTCAAGAAATCTTAAGAGGAGGATGAGACATAAACCATAAAACAGCATTAAAATATATGAATGAGAGTTCCTCAGCCTGAAGCTTGGATGGGGTGGCTAGAAACCCTTCCCAAAGTCACTCTGAGGGGTCTCCTAGAGCTTCATAGGTTATAGCTGGAAAACCTCTACTTTAAAGAAAACCTCTAGCCTAACAATCTGGAGAACTAGTTTTAGGTTTCAAAGATGTGTACCCAAAACAAATTGAGCTGAATTGATTTCACATTAGATATTGTAATTTTTGAAGCAATTCAGTGACTTTGTTGAACTTTTATATTACTTCTTACCTTTGGTATTATATCTTAAGAGACTTACCCAGGAAGTTATGGAAAAATACTAATTATTATATACTATATATTACCATTATATCATTATATTAACATATAATATTAATATAGTATTGTTATCTGTGCTTTAATAAGTTAAATGATTATTATGGTAAAATAATTTTACTGTTATAAGAACTGTAGAGACAGTTAACTTTTTATTTATTTATTTATGGTTGTGCTGGTCTTCGTTGCTGCATGGACTTTAATTGCGGTGAGCCAAGGCTACTCTTTTTTAAAATAATAAATTTATTTATTTTAATTGGAGGCTAATTACTTTACAATATTATATTGGTTTTGTTACTCAGCCATGAAAAAGAATTCATTTGAGTCAGTTGTAATGAGGTGGATGAAACTGGAGCCTATTAGACAGAGTGAAGTAAGCCAGAAAGAAAAACACCAATACAGTATACTAACATATATATATGGAATTTAGAAAGATGGTAATGATATCCCTGTATGCAAGACAGCAAAAGAGACTCAAATGTATAGAACAGTCTTTTGGACTCTGTGGGAGAGGGAGAGGGTGGGATGATTTGGGAGAATGGCACTGAAACATGTATAATATCATATAAGAAACGAGTCACCAGTCCAGGTTTGATGTAGGATACAGGATGCTTGGGGCTGGTGCACTGGGATGACCCAGAGGGATGGTATGGGGAGGGAGGTGGGAGGGGGGTTCAGGATGGGGAGCACGTGCTCACCCGTGGCGGATTCACGGTGATGTGTGGCAAAACCAAGGCTGCTCTTTGTTGCGGTGGGAAGGCTTCTCATTGAGGCGACTTCTCCTGTTGCAGGCATGGGTTCTAAGTGCACGGGCTTCAGTAGTTGTAGTGTACAGGCTCGGCTGCCCAGAAACACGTGGCTTCTTCCAGACCAGGGTTCAAATCTGTGTGCCCAACATTGGCAGGCAGATTGTTAACCACTGGACCACCAGGGAAATCCGACAGTGAGCTTTTAAAACTAATTTTTATTTTAATTTTTTGACAGTCTACTTTTCCCTAGTTTTATTGAAGTATAATATATATACAAAATGCATATAATTAAAGTATGTAATTTGGTGAGTTTGGACATATGTATACACTTGTGTTACTGTGACTATGATCCAGGTCATGCTGCTGCTGCTCCTGCTGCTAAGTCACTTCAGTCATGTCCGACTCTGTGTGGCCCCATAGACGGAAACCCACCAGGCTCCCCCGTCCCTGGGATTCTCCAGGCAAGAACACTGGAGTGGGTTGCCATTTCCTTTTCCAGTGCATGAAGGTGAAAAGTGAAAGTGAAGTCACTCAGTTGTGTCTGACTCTTAGTGGGCCCATGGACTGCAGCCCACCAGGCTCCTCCATCCATGAGATTTTCCAGGCAAGAGTACTGGAGTGGGGTGCCATTCAATACAGTGTACTTTTGACAGTGTACTTTTCCCTAGCTTTATTGAAGTATAATGTGTATACAAAATGCATATAATTAATGTGTGTAATTTGGTGGGTTTGGACATATGTATACACTTGTGTTACTGTGACTATGATCCAGGTCATAAACGTATCTATCACCTTCAAAAGTTTCCTTGTGTCTTTTTTTGATTTTGTTTTTCTTCTTTTCTTCTTCCCTTCCTTTCTTTCTTTCCTAATAAGAACACCTAACATGAGATCTAAAAATTAACATATTTCTAACTGCACAATTTCTTATTGTCAACGACAGGTCATAGGCAGTATGTTGAACATCAGATCTTTTGAACTTACTCCTTTTATGTAACTATAACTTTGCATTTTTTAATCAACATGCTAGGGGTTGGTGGTGATACAGGTGGTATTTGGCGTATGGCAGGGCTCATCAAAGTCCAAATCTTGCCTTACTGTTTTGCCTTCTTGTGGAGTTCCTGGGACAGCATACACCAGGAAAATTGTAATTTGAGAAGCAAAGTGCTATCTCTTAATAACCAGGAGGCTGTGTTGGAGTGGTTTGTATCTGTGTCATGGGACCAGTGAGGTTAAGTGCTTCAGCATGTATAATTAGCCCAGAATATCCAATTCCCAAGTGAGCATAGAGTCCCATTACCCTTTCTGATGGATAAAACCAGGAAAAGAGACTTGGAAAGATGTCTTTGAACCCTCTAAAGGTACAGTGACTTGGCCACTTGGTTATGGTTGCCCTGGGCTTTGGCCCATAAGATTAGCAAATTCTCCTGGGTTGGGGGGAAGTGGGAGCAGGTTGAGCTTGGAAATAGATGGATCAGACAGAGGTGTATGTAGGTGGGAAGAGGAGCAGAAGTGCTAGCTTCTCCTAACAAGATTTTAAGGAGCTTTCCCCCAAGGCAAACTATGTGTTTCTTTTAAATTTTTAAAATCTGTTCTCAGTTGAAAGGGGAAAATGAACTGAAAGTCACTCAATTGTATCCGACTCTTTGTGACCCCATGGACAGTATGGTCCATGGAATTCTCCAGGCCAGAATACTGGAGTGGGTAGCCTTTCCCTTCTCCAAGGGATCTTCCCAACCCCGGTCTCCTGCATTGCAGGTGGATTCTTTACCAGCTGAGCCACAAGGGAAGCCCAAGAATACTGGAGTGGGTAGCCTATCCATTCTCCAGTGGATCTTCCTGACCTAGGAATCAAACTGGGATCTCCTGCATTGCAGGTGGATTCTTTACCAACTGGGCTAACAGGGAAGCCTGAAAGGGGAAAGGTTTTCCTTTATTCTGTAATGTATAATAAGCTTTACATATTTTTATATTGTAATTTGTTATTTTTTATCATTTATTATTATATCCATAGTTTATCATTATGAGCAGTATTAAAGACAAATTTTCCTCCCATTTAAAAATCTACATAGTATAGACTATAAAACTATCAAAGGCAGTTTTTTTTAACTCTTTTTAGACACTGTGAATTTGAAAGTTTATTAAAATTGACCTTTTTAAAAATGACATCTAAATATATTGTCTAAACTTTATATGCCATTTATCAGATATTTTCTATCCCAATTAATAGTCAGTGGTGGTATCTAATGACCTATAAGTAAAAAAAAAAAAAAACTGTCAAAGAAAATTTGAGGAGCAGCCAGTAGATGGTAGCATGCTATTACATTTGAAATGAAGCTCTGCCAAAGATGTACAATATTTCAGCTGCAATTTGGCACTATTGGGATGAAATGACTTCATATTTCACTTAGAAAGCTACATTTTAATCAACAGGCAAATAGCTTTTAAGCAAATTTTGAGCAAGCAGTTTATTCTTTGCTTATAATCTATATTTGCATCGTTTTAGGCATAGTAGCTTTGCAAAGGAGATAGCTAGCATTGTGCAGTTAGGAATAGTGTACTGTAACTTTTCTCTCTTCTTTCCACAATGCTCAGCACAGTGGAGGCACATGATTGCTCAAGTACTTGATCAGGAGTGTTTTAGTGCAAAAATAATTCAAATGTTTTAGTTATTATACTTTCTATTCAAAGTATAGTCCTGTAGATTCCTATATGATCTGTAAAGACACACGTACCTGCAGCACACACCAGTGTAGCTCAGTGACCATGCTGTGTAATAGAACTTTATATTAGAAACTTTACTCTTTGAGCCTTCCATTCTCTGCTTCTACCCCATCTCTTCTCTGCTTTCAGCCAAACTTTTTTTTTCTTTCTTTTTTTAAAATTTTACTTTATTTTACTTTACAATACTGTATTGATTTTGCCATACATCAGCCAAACTTAATACAAGTGCCGGCTGCCTGCCCTTGTCTGTATTTCTTGCTAACCACTGATTACTGTCCATCCTTTTCAGTTTGGCTTTTGCCCTTATTGTGCCATCAAACTGCTTTTGGTGAGGTTTCCAGTATCTCCCTGTTGCTAAATCCAGGGGACACACTGTAGACCCTGTCTTCCTTGCTCTCAGCAACTTCTCATGCTGGATCCCTGGGCCTACCATGTGAGATTCTGTGTTTTCCTATTTGTTTTTCTTTCTCCAGCTGCAGCTGCTCAGCATTCATGAGATTCCTCGTCTTCTCCTGTCTGAGCTAATGTGGAGGTTCCTCAGGTCACAGTTGTCTCTGACAACTTTCTTTCAAGTCCCCCTTTCATGCCACCAGCTTATCTCTATCATTGTGGCTTTCCCCACCCGCCAGGAAAGCCGACCTTTGCACCTGGGTCACACAGTCATCTCTTAACTGTCTCTCTAATGTCCAGACTCACTTTCTACCAGTCCCTTCTCTGCATCTCTCCAGACAGAGGTTGTCAAAAGCAACCTCACTTCTCTTAGTGAGACCACTCGCAAAGCTCTCCTGAAATCCTTACCACTGCAGTGTCTATTCTAGTCTCACCTACATTTTTGGCTCAGTCCTGAGCCCTTCTCCTCCATTCAGTGTGCTCTAGCCCCAGTATCCAGATTTTCCATGTCAGCCTTTTGGCTAAGATCATGTATAGTTGGGGGCGTCCCTGGTGGCTCACTGGTAAAGAATCCACCTGCCAGTGCAGGAGACGCAAGAGACGCAGGCTCAATCTCTGAGTTGGGAAGATGCCTTGGAGTAAGAATGCCAACCCATTTCAGTATTCTTGCCTGAAAAATTCCATGGACAGAGGAGCCTACTGGGCTACAGTCCATGAGGTTGCAAGAGTCAGACACGCCTGAGCAGTTGAGCACATGAACATCCTTGGCTAACTGCCTGCAGACCTCTCAGCAATTCTCTGCCTGATTCTCTTTCAGGACCCCCAACCTCATCTCAATTTAAATGAGATTCTCTTCCTCAAGTTCTCTTCCTGAGTTCTCTTCCTCAAGAACTCCTTCCCTGTCACCAAAGACAGTCTCAGGTCCTCTTGTGACAAGGTCTCATTTCATTTGGCATTTATTTCAGAGCCTTTAACACAATTCCAATTAAATAAAATTTTATATCATCATGTGTTTCGTCCTAGACTGTAAGCTGCTGCTGCCTGGTTCTCTGTTGTATCCTCATTCTTAGCAAAATACCTGAAACAGACTAGGCTGGTATAGACATGTGATCAACTGCATTTAATACATGCCTCAGGAATCAGAAACATTTTATTCTCAATTTCCAAAGCTTAGCTTTTCATTGTCAAAGATTATGTATCAACTTCTCAGACTAATAACTTTAAGAATATGGTTACTGGAAGTTTATTCAGAATTACTCATGTCAAAATGAACTTTTTAGGACCAAGTGTATTTTTTAAGAAGTGGCTTAAAAACTATGCTTATTGGAAGTTGATAGTTTTTATAGAATATGTACCACAATCTTTTCTTTTGGCCTTTTTAGCAGTCGCTGGTAATTATGGTTGATACCAATTAGATGACTAGAAGAGTTTCAAATGCTGAGCATCCAAGGAAAACCCTCATTCGGACATTTTTTTGTTTTTAATGTGAGTATATGTGAGAATTATATACAGCCTAGCCCACATTTTCAGACATATTCTCAAATTAAATGAAAAAGACATTAAGATATTTGTATAATGGCCCCAATTATTTTTAAGTAAATAACAGTCCTAGTCAATTAGTCCTTGTAGGTGACAATTACTTCTAAAAATATACCTAACTTTTAACATCTAAATTTGAGCAAAGAAGAGCAGCAATGACTCAACATTTTTCTTTTTTTAAACTGAAACTATCTAGTTCAGCTCAATCCGAGAGCATTCTCTTTTCCTAAATCAACATCCTTGGATAGCTTTTCTTTTTGATTTTAGAGTGATCTGTCAGCCTAATAAGTATTGAATACCTCCCAGCTATGCTACTCACAATTATACTTTTCTGTAAGATACACTGTCTCCTCCATTATCAAATGTGGGAGAAGAGAAAGGGGATGTGTGAAGAGGATCAGTGTGTGCCTGGAGTATCATTATTAGCGAGTATAGTGTAACAGTCCCATAAACCAGGCTGTAATAATTAAGAACTCTATTCTGACGGTGATTAGCTTAATCTCTGTGCTACATTTTTCCACATTAGAGAAATATAGTATTTTCTTCTTTGTTTTTTGGCTGTGCCACGAAGCATGTGGGATCTTAGTTCTCTGATTAGGGTTAGAACTCTTCCCTCCTGCAGTGGAAGCATGGAGTCCTCACCACTGCACCACCAGGGAAGCCCCAGAAATACAGTACTCTTAGAGAGTTATTTCTTCACTTGGTTCAGAGGATAAATGAAAACATTCTGTTTCCTATTAGGGATATATTGATTTACCTAGAAATCTATATAACAGGGAGGAAAAAATATTCATGGCTTTACAATGACAGTTAAGGAATCTTGTTTCATGCTACATGAAAGCATTTTAACGAATGAACAGAGACATAATTTAAATGCTGAAATAACATTTGGAACAATCTGCCATTTTTTGTTGCTGTTGTCATTGTTTCTGTTGTGTACCAATTCTCTTTATGTTGAATGCTATTGTATATATCCTGCTGCTGCTGCCGCTGCTAAGTCACTTCAGTCGTGTCCGACTCTGTGCGACCCCAGAGACAGCAGCCCACCAGGCTCCCCCGTCCCTGGGATTCTCCAGGCAAGAACACTGGAGTGGGTTGCTATCTCCTTCTCCAATGCATGAAAGTGAAAAGTCAAAGTGAAGTCGCTCAGTCGTGTCCGACTCTTCATGACGCCATGGACTGCAGCCTACCAGCCTCCTCCATCCATGGGATTTTCCAGGCAAGAGTACTGGAGTGGGGTGCCATTGCCTTCTCCGTGTATATATCCTAGAGGTGGTTTATTTTTTCCTGGGATCTTCTTTTAAGAGAACGGTCATGACTTTATGACAGGTGCATAGCTAACACCATACTCAGTGATGAAAAGCTGAAAGCATTTCCTCTAAGATCAAAAACAAGACAAGGATGCCCACTCTCAGTACTTTTATTCAACATAGTATCGAAGTCCTATCTCCAGCGATCATACAAAAAAAAGCAATAAAAGGAATCCAAGTTAGAATGGAAGAAGTAAAACTGTCACTTTCTGCAGATGACATAATACTATATATGGGAAGCTATAAAGATGCCACCGAAAAGCTATTAGAATAAATAAATTCAGTAAAATTTCAGCATATAAAATTAATATACAGAAGTCTAGGGCCTCCCTTGTAGCTCAGTCGGTAAAGAATTTGCCTGCAGTGCAGGAGACCTGGGTTCAATCCCTGGGTTGGGAAGATCCCCTGGAGAAGGAAATGGCAACCCACTCCAGTATCCTTGCCTGGAAAATCTCATGGACAGAGGAACCTGGTGGATTGCAGTCCATGGTGTCACAAAGAGTCGGGCACGACTGAGTGACTAACACACATCATGTTTCTATATATTAACAAAGAACTATCAGAAAGAGAAAATAAGAAAACAATCCATTTACAGCCACATCAAGAAGAATAAAATACCTTGTAATAAATCTAACTACAGAGATTTAAAAAAACCTGTACTTGGAAAATTATATAATATTGATAAAATAAATTGAAGACAACACAAAAAAATGGAAAGATTCTCTGTGTCCATGGATTGGAAGAATCAATATTGTAAAAATGACCATACTACCCAAGGTAATCTAGAGATTCAGTGTGATCCTTATCAGAAACCAATGGCATTTTTCATAGGACTGGAAAAAATAATTCCAATTTTGTTTTTTTGTTTGTTTGTTTTTTTTTGTGTGTGGAAACACGAAAGGCTCTGAGTAGCCAAAGCAACCTTGAGAAAGAAGAACAAAGCTAGAGGTATACTGTGTCTTGTTTTCAAACTATGTTTTGCAAAGTTACAGTCATTGAAACAGTATGGTACTTGCCCCAAAATAGACACATAGATCAGTGGAACAGAATATCAAGCCCCAAAACGAACTCACACATATATGGTCAATTAATTTACAACAAGGGAGGTAAGAAAAACAATGGGGAAAAGAAAACCTCTTCAGTAAAATGATGTGGAGAAAACTGGATAGCTACATGCAAAAAAATTCAAGTTGGACTACTTTCTCATACCATATACAGAAAATATTCTAAAAATGGATTAAATACTTAAATGTTAGACCTGAAAATTAAAAATCCCAGAAGAAAGCATAGACATTAGTCTTAGCAGTATTTTTTTGGATATAACTCTTCAGGCAAAGGAAACAAAAGCAAAAATAAACAAATGGGACCATATCAAACTAGAAAGTTCCTGCACCACAAAGGAAACTATGAGAAAAATGAAAATACCACTTATTGAATGGGAGAAGATATTTGCAAATGGTATCTGATAAGATACACCAACATCTAACAAACAAACAAGCAGCTCAGGCAATCAGGGGCAGATGAGCTGAATAGGCATTTTTCCAAAAAAAAAGACATACAAATGACCAATAGGCACATGAAAATATGTTCAGCATTACTAAATATCAGGAAAATGCAGATAAAAACCACAACGAGTTATCACCTCATGTCTGTCAGAGTGGCTGTTAACAAAAAGACAATAAATAGTAAGTGTGGGCAAGGGTGAAGAGAAAAGGGAATCATACACTGTTTGTAGAACTATAAATTAGTGTAGGCTTTATGGAAAATAATGGAGGTTCCTTGAAAAATTAGAAATAGACCTGTCATACAATCTAGCAATTCCACTTCTAGACATTTTCCAAAGAAAACAAAGACACTAATTCAGGAAGACTTATGCACCCTGATGTTCACTGTAGCATTTTTACAATAGTCAAGATATGGTAGATAAATGGCTAAAGAAGGCATATGTGTATGTGTGTAGGTATGTATGTGCTCTCACACACAATGGTTTATTACTCAGCCATACATAAGAATAAAATCTTGCTATTTGCAACAACATGGATGGACATAGAGGATATTATATACTAGAACTAAGAGAGAAAGACAAATACCTGATGATTTTACTTATATGTGGAACTTTAGAATGAAACAGAAATAGCCTCAGAGATACAGAGAATAAACCAGTGGTTGCCAGGGGTCACTAGAGGGGACATGTGGTGGGGATGAGTGAAAAAGGTGAGAGAGGATAAGAGGTACAAACTTTTAGTTACAAAATTAAAAGAGTTGCAGTGATGAAATACACAGCATGAAGATACAGTCAGTAATATTTAATATCTTTGTATTGTGACAGATGGTAACTAGGCTTATTGTGGTGATCCTTTTGTAATATATATAAACGCTGAATCATTATGTTGTATAACTGGGACTAACATGGTGTTGCAGGTCAATTAAACTTCAAAAAGAAAACAGAGAGAGAATGCCCATGCCTGATTATCCAGTGCCAGTCTGATGGGCATAAACAAAATCAAGGAAAGAGAAATCATCTTACATTTGTTATTCCTTTCGCAAAAGAAAAATACAGACAAGCAAAACAGAAGAGTTGGATTATTCTTTTGGACTATATTTTATTGTTTTGTGTTAGTCTGGATTCTTTGGTTTCCTGTGGCAGAGACTGCACTCAGATAAGCTTAGACTAATTTCATTTTTTCCCTGCTATTCCTATTCTACACATGCTAGACTACTTGACCTGGTTCCATGGGTCACTGATGCTCTGTTCATTTGTTCAGTCCTCGCCTATCTGTGCTTTGTTTTGGATAGTTTCCAATTTTGTCTTTCTAGTCATCGATATTTTCTTCTGCAAGGAGTAATTTGCTGTTAGTCTCAGCTAGCATAGTTTTGACTCTAGAAGTCATCTAGCTTGTTTTCATGTGTATAAATTTCATCTGGTCTTTGTGTGTTTCTCCATCTATCTTTTCTTTCATGTCCTTGAGAATATTAAAAAAAATACATTTATAATAGCTCTGTCAACATTTTGTCTGCTAATTCCTTCATCTCTGTTATTTCTGGGCCTGTTTCTATTGATTGCTTTTTTTTCTTCCCCTGGTTGTAGGTCATATTTCTCTGCTTCTTTATGTGCCTGGTAGTTTTTGATTAGATACTAGACATAAAGGGTTTCACAGTGTTGGATTTTGTTGTATCCCTTTAAATGTGGTTGATCCATTTGTTCTGTCATGCAGTTAAATAACTTGCAGATTAGTTTAATCTTTTGAAGCTGCTGTTAAGCTCTGTTAGGGTGGGTCCCGAGTAGCCTTTGTTCTTCCCTGGTGGCTCAGACTGTAAAGTGTCTGCTTGCAATGAGGGAGACCCAGGTTTGATTCCTGGGTCAGGAAGATCCTCTGGAGAAGGAAATGGCAATCCACTCCACTCTAGCACTCTTGCCTGGAAAATCCCATGGACGGAGGAGCCTGATAGGCTACAGTCCATGGGGTCGCAGAGTTGGACACAACTGAGCGACTTCACTTTCACTTTCACTAAGGTGTGATCCTCCTAAGGACTCTCTCCAACACTCTATGTATTACATGGTCTCTCCACTCTGGTTGGTAGAGGCATGAGCTGTTTCCAGCCCTGCCTAAGCTCTAGGAATTTTTTAGTCTATTGGTTCATTTCTCTACCTCGTGGAGTTACGCCCCATACATGTACAGATCTGTAGTCATTCATGGTTCAGTGAGCCTCTTTGCACATCTCCAGAGCCTTCTGTGCGGCTCCTTCCTCTTATACTCCGTTTCAAAATCTAGCAGAGTCTGTTTTCTCCACTTAGTATGTCTACTGTGCTACGTTTGAGGTCTCTCTTCCTGGTCTATGGCTCGAAACTACCTTCAGAGTGTGTGTTGAAGCATTCAGACTGCTGAACTCACTTTCCCCCTTCACTTGGGGATCATATTTCAGCACTGCTTATTTTCCAATATCTGAAAAACATTTTTTTTTTCACATATTTTGTCCAGTTTGTGAGCAGAAAGGAAATTTCTGCTCATAGCAGTTAATCCTTTAAGGGTAGAAGCAGAAATTTAAAAATTATAGAATTGAGTTCATTTTATAAATGAATAATTCATTTAATATTATATCATTAAAAAAATTTCCCCCTTGCCATTAGGTGTCATGTCCTTTTGTTCCATCCAGAAGATTATGTGTGATTTACTTAACTCTTACCCTATTTTAGGATATTAAACCTGTTTCTGATTTTCTACCATTTCAAAGAAGACTGTGTTAAACATCCTTGGATATGAATCTTTGTTTTTTTTACATCCAGTTATGTCTTTTTTTTTTTTTTTTACGAATTGAAAAAAAAAAGCTATCTGACTGTGTTGAGTCTTAGTTACAGCACGCAGGATCTTTTATTGTGTCTCAGGGGCTCCCTAGTTGTGGTACATGGGCCCAATACTACAGCGCACAGGCTTGGTTGCCCTGCAGCACATGGAATCCTAGTTCCCTGACCAGGGATCGAGCCAACATTCCCCTGCATTGCAGTGAGAATTGCTAACCACTGGACCATCAGGGAAGCTCCGTCTACTTATGCTGTTGTGATATATTTCTTGAGGTGGTGTTACTGGGTTCAAAGATTTGAGAGTGTTGCTTTGCTGTACTGCTGTGCTAAGTCGCTTTAGTCATGCCCAACTCTGTGCGACCCTGTGGACTGCAGCCTGCCAGGTTCCTCTGGTCATGGGATTCTCCGGGCAAGAATACTGGTGTGGGTTGCCATGCCCTCCCCAGGGGATCTTCCCGATCCAGGGATGGAACCTGTGTCTCTAAAGTCTCCTGCATTGGGATGCAGGCTGTTTATTACTATTGCCACTTGGGAAGCCCTTGAGAGTGTTCAGTTCAGTTCAGTCGCTCAGTCGTGTCCGACTCTTTGTGACCCCAGGAATTGCAGCACACCAGGCCTCCCTGTCCATCACCAACCCCCGGAGTTCAGTCAAAGTCACGTCCATCGAGTTGGTGATGCCATCCAGCCATGAGAGTGTTAACACCCTCCAACTGTATTGCTGGGTACTATTTGGAAAGATTGTACCAGATCTCCATTGGCATTGTGTGAGAGCACTCATTTTGCCACACCCTCAACAGCAGAGCACAGCCTATTTTATTCTTTCAAGTGGCGTATATCGAATGCAGTTACAGTGTGAGGTCTGTTACCAGGAAGATGAAGTACAGCCTCTTCCCCTAGAGGGCTCATAGGTGGGTGATGGAGAGAGATGGTAAACCCATCACCAGAATATGATAAATTTTGGAAGGAGAGATCAAACTTTGCCTAAGGAAACCTTCATACGTTTTCATCAAATATTTGAGGATAGACTGTTTTTAATAAGGTCACACAGAGAAAAAAATGTCAGAAGGGTTAGTAGGACATTCAGAGTTGACTCATTGGAAAAGACTCTGATGCTGGGAGGAATTGGGGGCAGGAGGAGAAGGGGACGACCGAGGATGAGATGGCTGGATGGCATCACGGACTCAATGGACACTGAGTCTGAGTGAACTCCAGGAAATGGTGATGAACAGGGAGGCCTGGCATGCTGCGATTCATGGGGTTGCAAAGAGTCGGACGCGACTGATCGACTGAACTGAACTGAACTGAAGTGTGAAGTCAGTGTAGCATATTTATTGAATAGTTTTGCTGGTACCAAGATTGTGTTAGGAGTGAGAATGTACGAGGAAATAAAGTAGAATTTGGAGGCAGAAAGCAGATAGTGAAGGGCTTTGTATGGTCTTGAGCTAGTCAAACACACACTCCAATCCTGTACATTTCATGGGTGTACTGGAATCCTTATATGTAGTCAAATTTAACTTGCTACCATTGGCTTTGTTTCTCTTATTCCTTACAGAGGTTGCCAAAATCTTTTCATAACAGGAGTCCTATTTCATCTGAGAGTTAACTCCAGCCTCTAAATACCACAGTGACCCTTTTTTGTTTGTTTCTTTAGAGATCGGGCTTCCCTGGTGGCTCAGAGGATAAAGCATCTGCCTGAAACGCAGGAGACCTGGGTTTGAACCCTGGGTTGGGAAGATCCTCTGGAGAAGGAAATGGCAACCCACTCTAGTATTCTTGCCTGGAGAATCCCACGGACAGAGGAGCCTGGCAGGCTACAGTCCACGGAGTCGCAAAGAGTTGAACAGGACTGAGCGACTTGACTTTCACTTTCACTTTCTTTAGAGAATAGTTTGAGTTCTTGTCTGCTCTTGTCAATTAAATAGGCTTGATTCTTTCTTGTCTCCTGTATAGCAAACGGGACATTCTGTGCAGGCCTGGAGCTGTCCTGCCTGCCTGTTCTTGAGCTGAGCACTTGATCCATTCTGTATCCTGTGTTAGGAGACGGGCCTAGTTTCCAGTATACTGAATGACTAATAAGTTGTACAATCTTGGTTAACACTTGTGTCTTTGGGTCTCTACTCCTTGATTAACAAAATGACATTTGGGTTCTCTACCAGTTCACACTTTGACTGTATAAACAAAGGTTAAAAAAAGTTTGAAAGGATTTTGAAGGAATTAAAACCAAATTTCTTCATGGATATAGACATGAACTTTGTGTTTTGTACTAAAAGCAACATTTAACTATATTCTATTATGATCTAAGTTTCTAGAGAACCAAAGACCTTTAATGAACACAATTCTAATTTTTTACTTAATTATCTTCTCACCTTGATGTGTCAACATAATTTCTGAACAGAGGATTGAGTTACTTCTCATTTGTCTTAGATTCATAGCAGGTATTTAAACTTAAGATATTTTCCTAGGAATATAAATTTCTTAAATGAGTGTCAAATACTTTCTTAAGAGACTTCCAATTAATTACATGGGTTAAAGTCAGAATAGCTGTTTGGTTGTAAACATCTGTGGCCTCTTTCCATTTCCGCTTCTGCCATAATTCTAAGGCTTTCATTTATTTTATAATGTGAGGTGAGAAGAAAAGGCTCTCTGTATATTCTAATTTTTGCTTAAAGTACTATTAATTTGGCACTTTGGCTTAAATAGGTTATTTTCGGCTTACATCGGCTTTTTGCGTGCTATTTTGGGCATGCTTCTACTGCTAAGTCATGTCAGTCGTGTCTGACTCTGTGCAACCCCATAGATGGCAGCCCACGAGACTCCCGTCCCTGAGATTCTTCAGGCAAGAACACTGGAGTGGGTTGCCATTTCCTTCTCCGGTGCATGAAAGTGAAAAGTGAAAGTGAAGTTGCTCAGTCGTTTTCAACTCTTTGTGACCCCATGGACTGTAGCCCACCAGGCTCCTCTGTCCACGGGATTTTCCAGGCAAGAATACTGGAGTGGGGTGCCATTGCCTTCTCCATTTTGGGCATAAGCTATAATATTTTTTTAATGACTAAGAACATTTTGAGTCCTATTACAGATTATGCTTGCTATTTGGGCAAATGCCTCAGCGTAATTTAGAGTCTGTAGAGAGCGTATTTGGAATGTCCAGTGAATTTTGCAGCCATTGTAATGAAATCAGTTATAAACTGATACAGTGTTCAGAAACTTTTCATGAGGTTAGCTACACCAGTCCTTAAAAGAGAGGTCCTAGTTTGTTGTATTTCTAGCTATCCTATCCACTTTCACAGGCTTTTCTATTAGGTATGTTTGCTGCTCTCAGGGGATTATAACACACTGTGGAAAGCTCTTAAAGAGATGGGAGTACCAGACCATCTTACCTGTCTCCTGAGAAACCTGTGTGTGGGTCAAGAAGCAATGGCTAGAACCCTGTATGGAAAACCGATCGGTTCAGGATTGAGAAGGGTACAACAGGGCTGTCTGTTGTCACCCTGTTTATTTATGCTGAATACATCCTTTATGTTTATTTATGCTGAACACAACCTTCATGCTGAACATATCATGAGAAATGCTGGGCTAGATGAGTTACGAGCTGAAATAGATGGGAGAAACATCAACAGTCTCAGACACGCATATGATACCACTCTAATGGCAGAAAGCAAAGAAGAATCTCTTGATGAGGGTGAAGGAGAAGAGTGAAAAAGTCAGCTTAGGACTGAATATTTAACAAACAAACAAACAAACAAACCTAAGATCATGGCATCTGGTCCCATTACTTTATGCCAAATGGAAGCAGAAAAGGTGGGGGTAGTGACAGATTTCTTCTTCTTGGGCTCTAAAATCACTGCGGCTGGTGGTTGCAGCCGTGAAATCAGAAGACAGTTGCTTCTTGGCAGGAAAGCTATGACAAACCTAGACAGTGTGTTGAAAAGCAGAGACATCACTACCAGTAGAGGTCTGTATAGTCAAGGCTCTGGTCTTCCCAGTGGTCACATACGGTTGTGAGAGTTGGACCGTAAAGAAGGCAGAGTGCCAAAAGAATTGATGCCTTCCAGCTCTGGTGCTGGAGAAGACTCCTGAGAGTCCCTTGCACAGCAAGGAGATCAAACCAGTCACTCTTAAAGGAAGTCAGCCCTGGATACTCATTGGAAGGACTGATGGTGAAGTTGAAGCTCCAGTACTTTGGTCACCTGATGCCAACAGTTGACTCATTGGAAAAGTCCCTGATGCTGGGAAAGATTAAGGGCAGAAGGAGAAGGGCAGAGGATGAGATGGCTGGATGGCATCACCGATGCAATGGACATGAGCTTGGGCAAACTCTGGGAGATAGTAGGGGACAGGGAGGCCTGGCATGCTGCAGTCCATGGGGTTACAAAGAGATGTTCATCACTGGGTGATTGAACAATACAATAATTGCCTTGAAATGTTGTGTTAGTTTCTGCTGTAGAACAAAGTGAGTCAGCTATATGTATACATGTATCCCCTCTCTCTAGAGCCTCCCTCCCACCGCCCAGTCCCGCCATCCCCTGCTTCTGGGTTATCACCAGGCACCAAGCTGAGCTCCCTGGGCTGCACAGCAGCGTCCCACTGGCGCTGTTTCACACCACGTGGTGTGCACATGTCAGTGGTACTTGCCAAATTCATCCCACCCTCCCCTCACCCACGTGTCTGCCTGTCTGTTCTCTATGTCTGCGTCTCTAGTCCTGCTCTGCAAATAGGTTCAGTGGTACCATTTTTCCAGATTACATACATATGCATTAATATATGGTATTTGCTTTCCTCTTTCTGACTGACTTCACTCTGTGTGACAGACTCTATCACAGTGTCACGAGCTGCTCTCATGTGATTTATGCTGTGATATATCCAATTATTGTAATTAGTTCATATTATAAGGAAAGCAGATGTAGAACCTGAGGAAGTCTCCGAAAGACCACCCTACACATAGGTGGACAGTATTTGGGTGTAACCACCATTTTGAGTGATGAGAGCTCTTACCACCAAGACTGTACCTGGCTGGAGATGTGAGGCAGAGTGGGGAATTGGGGTAATGTGCCTGATGTATAGCCCTGGGTTAATGAAGTGTTAGAAATGCCTGAGCTCCCAAGATTGTGACAAAACTTCGTTGACCATTCAAATAATCCAGTTTCTTACTAACTGATTTATCTACTCAAGGGTATAAATCATAAGGTTGGTTTATGGAAGAATTTTGGAATACTTGACTGACAGTCTTGTTCTAGTTCCCTCTTCCTGTTGAATCGTCATGTGCCTTCATAAAGTATATTCCAACTAAGCAAAACCCAAACAGAAATAGTGGGTGAAGAACTTCCAAAGTAATTTCAAAGATTTTAAATTGTCCTGTAGTTGTAAAGCTTGTTAGACAGAATGAGTGAAAAAATTGTGGCTAACCACTCCCTCATTCAAGTAGTTATAACTGAACTCAGTGCAGATTACAATTGAGATCTATATCTTTTGTAGATTCAAGTGCTAGAGTTTATTCAAATTTAATGAGACTCCTGTCCTATTTCTTTGCTCATATCATGTTAAACTGTGCTCTCCTTTGTATTTGACCCTAAGGCAGGAAACATCGGGAAAACTTGTTAGGCAGAAATAATAGTTTCCATCCAGTGGAAAGCATAGACATTTCAACTGAAGAGAAAATGAACATTTGAAAGTTAGAAAACAGTAGAATTAGATCTGAACACTTCAGGTGGTGTGGACTTTTAGAATAGTGGCCTGCCAATGATTCTTTTTGTGTGTTTATAAATATCATCCAGAAAATCAAACATCTTCACTCATCCCCATCCAAGCCCAACTCCTTTTTCTTTGTTCAGTTTCACTGGATTGGCCAGGCAAAATTTAAAGCAACAAGGCGTGACCATGTTTGGAATGACTGCATTGTTTTGCATATCCTTTAAAACTTGATTTAATCTATGTAGAAATCCCATTTTATTTTTTGTGGTTGTTACTAAACCCAATGAGAATAATATCAAACTTCCAAACATGACTTTATTAGAAATTTTAAAATTTGGGCCCAGTGTAGAATCCATGAACAGTATTCTGTCTGGAAATATTAGAGATAGTAACCTCAAAATAAACTTAATAATTCCTAGAGCTTTGAATTTATATAGTTAAAACTGACTATCAAAGCAACATTGAATAGTCCTAAACTAGAATTTCTAAAGGAGATCAGTCCTGGGTGTTCTTTGGAAGGAATGATGCTAAAGCTGAAACTCCAGTACTTTGGCCACCTCATGCAAAGAGTTGACTCATTGGAAAAGACTCTGATGCTGGGAGGGATTGGGGGCAGGAGGAGAAGGGGACAACAGAGGATGAGATGGCTGGATGGCATCACAGACTTGATGGACGTGAGTGTGAGTGAACTCCGGGAGTTGGTGATGGACAGGGAGGCCTGGAGTGCTGCAGTTCATGTGGTCACAAAGAGTCGGACGTGACTGAGCGACTGAACTGAACTGAAACTAGAATTTACTGTCTTGAACATTATGCTTTTCTGATTTTTATTTTCCTTTTGTTAATAGTCGAGGTTTTTAAGAAGCAAATATTTTGAACTGTTGGACTCTACTGAACCGTGATATAGAATTTTAAATACTATATATGTGTTATTTTATAAATAAGGAAGAATTGAAAACATAATTGAAGGGCTAGCATCTTGCTGGCTAAGGGAACAATTTGGGTTTCATCTAAATCAATGTGTAGCATATGAATTACAAGGTAATACAACACTAAGTTTAAATGGTGTTTTTAAAAAGAAAGTGTATCTTATTTGTGCTTAATGTCTAATTTGGCAGATACAGAGTTTGTGGTGGATACAGTTGGTGGTGGGGAACTGGTTTTGGTGAAGATGAGCATTGCAAAAGGTTGGCTTGACCCTCTTCAAGGATCTGCTCCATCTTTATGTCTGGAGTTAGATTCATGGCCAGTGCTAGACTCTGAAGCACTTGATAATAACTGGGCACCTAGGTGTTATCCCTTAGTTCATTTTAACAGTTTCGAAATGCAAATTTTAGTTTTCTATAGCTTTACCATAGCCAAACATACAAAGATAAAAGAAAGTTAGTCTTGGGGCTTCCCTGTAGGTCCACTGGTTAGGATTCCACACTTTCACTGCAGGGGGCACAGCTTTGATCCTTGGTCCAGTAACTAAGATCCCATATGCCTGGTGACATGGCCAATAAAAGAAATAAGTCTTATCATAGTTTTATTCTATCCCCATTCTGTGCTCTTCAGTCCCACTGACCTTGTAATAGAGTGCTGCCCTGTACAACCCTTAACATGTAGCCGTTTCTGTGTGCCATTCCCTCCCCCGTCCCCCTGTTACCTGGCAACAGGACTATTAGTGGTCCTGCTCAGCCATTGGTTGGTGCTGCAGTGGGCTCCTCCCCCAAGCAACCAGCTGTCAATGAGTGACTGTTAGTGGTCGTGCTCAGCCATTGGTTGGTATTGCAGTGGGCTCCTCCCCCAAGCAACCAGCTGTCAATGAGTGACTGTTAGTGGGCCCTGCTCAGCCATTGGTTGGTGCTGCAGTGGGCTCCTCCCCCAAGCAACCAGCTGTCAATGAGTGACTGTTAGTGGTCGTGCTCAGCCATTGGTTGGTATTGCAGTGGGCCCTTCCCCCAAGCCACCAACTGTCAATGCACAACCATTAGTTAAGTACCTGTTCAGCCACTGGTTGGTGGAATGGCTGTTGTGAGGTGGAGAGTAAGGTAAGAGGTGAATCCTGGCCTTCTCTCTGGGGCCCTCTAGCTCACCCAACCTTGAATTGGTGGATGAGCTGGGGGGACCATGGAACAGGCAGGGGGGCTGCATCCTGCAGGGCTCCAAAGCTCTCACCAAGACCACCTGCTGACCAGGCCCAGGCCTTGAGGCGGCAGTGAACCTCTCACCACCCCTGCCTCTGTGACCTCATGGCAGTGGCAGTCTGCCTGGGTCACAGTCTGTGGAACTTGCCTCTCTCCCACCCCATATTTGGGTGGCCTGAGGAGCCTGAGGGCCAGTTGGGCCCTGGGCTCCTGGTTCCCTCAGCGATGACAGCTGGGCACGGCCTGGGAATCTGGCCCCAAGGGAACTGCCGACTGAGACCTGCCTCCTCTTAGCCAGGACCTGGACCTCACAGGGTGAAGGTTGAGCCTTGGGACCTTGCCTTTTCTTGTCAGAATAGAGAATCACATTTGTCTGATGGAGGTTTACAGGAACATCATTACCTGACCGTGACCTGACCTCAGAAACAAAGGATCTGACACCAAGAAGTTTGCAAGAACTAAGCACATCCCTCCCTCACCTTTCCTAAAAAACGGGCTTTGCTGAGAGCTTTTGGGAGTTTGAGGGTTTTAAGGCAGGAGCCTCCTGACTCCTTGCCTGGCCCTCAGTAAACCTTTCTCTGCTCCAAACTCTGATGTTTTGGTATCGTGTGGCCTCATGTGGAGCACATGGACTTGTGTTCTCGTAACAGTCTCTGTGCCATTTTGTCAACACATAGAGTACTTTCCTACTTCATGGTCTTCTGATGGCTATCACCTCTGTTCCCTAGTTTTTTCCTCCACTTAGCTGGCTCTTTCTCGTCTTGGAAGTCTCATTTCTTACTCCCTTCTTCCTTCCTTTGGGAGGACCGACTATAAAAAGACTTACACTAGCTCATCTCTTCCCCAAATATTTCTGATCACTTAGCTCTGATTATTGCCTCTGTGACACTTTCATAATCCTTTACTTCTTGATATTCTGATGGTTTCTGCTAGAACATGAGGTTTATGAATGTAGGGATCTTCCTGTCTGTCTTTCCTTTGCTCTAATACTAACAACTGGCAGCATAGTAAGTGTTAGTCGCTCAGTCATGTCCAATTCTTTGCAACCCCATGGACTGTAGCCCACCAGCTCCCCTATCCATGGGATTCTCCAGGCAAGAATACTGGAGTGGGTAGCCATTTCCTCCTCCAGGGGATCTTCTTGATCCAGGGCTCACACCCACACCTTACAGGTGGATTCTTTACCATCTGAGCCACCAAGGAAGCCGGTGGCATAGTATGTGCTTAGTAAATAATTGTACCTCAGAATAGTTTGTAATGTGCATGAATTTTTGTATTGATCTTTATATTTAACTCCAACCTTTTACAATAAAAATATAAACATTTTAGTTCTTTTTTTCTTTAACTAAGATGATACATTTAATCTTTTCCCAGAGTGCTCAGGTATATTTACAATATGTTGTAGGCAAATTGGTATTGGGGGAGGCAGATAGGAAATTGACACTCAGAGTAAGTGATATTGCACATCCATTTGCTGGGAGATGATAGAATAGGAATCATAGACGCTTTCATGTCTTTTAAATATAACATCCTTTCTGAAAAAAGATAAGTTTAAAGTTTGGAGATAGGTTTTGATAAAGGTTAAATGGTCAAGGTTATGTAGCTGGAACTCTTGAAAACAAGGAACTAGGGAAAGAGTAAAATCCAAAGAAAGTTCTCTGGCGTTGCTTCTTGGGCTCACTTTGCATTATATAGCATGTGAGACTTCTGCAACTGAGAAAATATTTCCATTTTTATTAAAAATTATGATCCTGTGTTTTAAAATATGAATTGCATGTTTTCACGTTTAATCGTATGTTGGTGTGCATCCTTTAAATACCATAGGCATTAGGGTTTTTTCCTCCAGAAAATACTTCAATTATGCCTTTTATGTCTTCTAGCTAATATGTCTCAGCATACTGATATTGTTTGTTAAATATACAAAGGCACCTGTAACATTTGTAATAAATGTTACATGAGCTTTTCAGTTTCTAGACATCATCTCTCTAATTCTCTGTTGCTATGGGTTTTCATTAGTATTCCATGGAGCCTGGGTTGCCATAGAAAATGTGTAGTTGTAGAGGAGTTACCATGACAACAGTCCACCATTATGTATTTTTCAATATCAGCTAGCTGGAGATGATAGTGAATCTGAGGATATTTGTTTTGGAGTCCAATAATTTTAAAAGAACAGAACATTTCAGTATCCTAGTTATCTCCAACATATATTTTAAATATGTTAGTTATCCTTTATTCAAATAAACAGAAATGAGCATGATTTAAAAGCTAATTTTTAGCCATTTAGCTTGGTCTCCAGAAATTCTAAAAATTTAAATTGCCTTAAATCTTTGAAACATATATAAACCCCCATATCATAAAGCTCATGTCAAATAGGCATAAGTTTTTGTTTTAATCATCTCCTGGCTCTCTCATGACCTCAAAGAATAGCAGCTCAGGTGCATTATGTCAGAAAAGAGAGGAGGAAGAGTAGCTTTTATCTTTGAAGTAGAACTCAGAAATAAAGAAAGGAAATCACCTGGTGACTCATTGCTCAATGTAGCTTTTTTAAGAAAGGAAAAAAGCAGAGAAACTATTTTCAGTAAAGTGGCAAATCCCTTGGTTGAAGAGAAATTTTAAATACACTATTTAAATTGGAAAGCTTTTGATATATCCAACGCTTGAACAATCATTTTGAAATTCTTTACCTATTAGCAGTGTTAGGCATATAATGTCAGTTGTCTTCAATTTACTTTCCTTATTGGTACCCTGATAGAGTAATCCACCATTATTTTGTCACAGGGCCAAGTAGAATAAATGTTATAATAACAGTTCAGCAAATTAGATCTATGTATATCAGAGATTTTGAAACGACGAGCGACCTTCAAGTTGTACAGTTTTACAATCTGGCTTAAAAATTTTTGTTGTTGTTGTTCTTAATTGTTGCTATGATCTGAATGCTTCTGTCCCCTGCAGATTCATATGTTGAGACCAAATGCCCAATGTTATGGTATTAGGACTTGGTAATCTTGGGAGGTGATTAGGTCCTTTATATAAGAGACCCCAGAAAGCTCTCTTGCCCCTTCTATCATGTGAGGACATAGTGAAAAGATGGCCATCCATGAACCAGGAATTGAGTCCTCACTAGACCCTGAGTCTGCTGGTGCCATGAACTTGACTTTCCAGCATCCAGAAGTGTGAGAGATAAGTGTCTGTTGTGTATAAGCCCACCAATCTACAGTATTCTGTCAGAGCAGCTCTGATGAACTTAGACAGTTGCCAAGCCTTTCTTTAAAGCTGTGTGAAGATATGATATTGGGTCTTCTTGTTTTGTATTGTTTTTAAAAACTTTTTATGTGAATATAGTTGCTTTACAGTTTTGTATTAGTTTCTACTATACAGCAAAGTGAATCAGTTATATGCATACATATATCCCCTCTTTTTTGGATTGCCTTCCCAGGTAGGTCACTGCAGAGCACTGAGTAGAGTTTCCTGTGCAGGACAGTGGGTTCTCATTAGTTATCTGTTTCATATACATGATAGTGTATATATGTCCGTCCCAATCTCCCAATTCATCCCACCCCTACTCCCCCCAACACCACTACCACTACCCTCATTTCCCCTCTTCGTGTCCATACGTTTGTTCTCCATGTCTGTGTCTCTCTGCCTTGCAAATAGGTTCATCTGTACCATTTTTCTAGATCCCATATATGTGTGTTAGTATATGATATTTATTTTTCTCTTTCTGACTTACTTCATGTTGTATGACAGTCCCTGGGTCCATCCACATCTTGTTTTTGTATCCTTGAGGCCATGTAATATTGGAGCTCTCCAACATCTTTCCCTGGAAACTTTTCCTCATGGGACATGTGAAGATAGCCGCTCCTATAGCAGAGTAGACGTCCTGTGCAGAATCATGGATGGTAATTCAATATTTCAAAGGATCAGTGAATATATTAATTGTTTCTGGATAAATGTGGGGCATCCAAGAGAAAAAGATAAGACCAAGTAGTGTTTCACTGGGTGTAGTTTCATAGCAGAGGTAGGTAGAGTTTGATAGAAAACATTTAAAAAGCTGATCTTCCACTCCATGCTGCTACTATATCAAGGATATAATTTCCCCTTGCATAAGATCAGGGTCTACTCAAGAACTTCCACTGTCCTCTCCTAGTGGAGTCATACAGACAGGATTTGTGTCTCCTGTAACACAACTCACTCAAGCCTTATTGTTTGGAGTTTTCACTGAGGCTCGTGGACACAGGCACCCCCCATAAGTCACATTGTTACTGTAGTGTGTATGCTGTGGCCCCAAACACCCGGGTAAACACCACCACCCTTTTCAGACAGGTATTCGAAGAGCTTAGAGGCCGTTGCACCAGGTTCAAGGGCAAAGCCTAGCCCTCCTTTCTGACAAAGTTAATCCTTTACTACAGACTTGCTTTGTCTCTTTCCCTCTCCATCCGTTCTAACAAGCTCTTGCCAGATCAATCTTGCTAATCAATAGTCTTAGTCATGCCACTTTCCTGCTGAACAACCTGTGAGGTCTTGTACTTTGATCCCTCTGCTCTAGATGTTGCAGGTGTTTCTGATTATAGATATTCTCTTTTCTTGGCCCCGTAATCCAGTAAGATTTCAAAGTTGTCCCAAAGTACTTCGTCACCCTGTGTTCCTAACTGTTCTTTATTCTTCTTGCCTTCTCAAACTCTGATGCCCTTGCCCATTCAAAATCCTTGTGGGCTCATCTTACTATCGTAGAGCCTTAATTGCTTAAAATAGGTTTATTTGATTCCTTTCTGGGTCCCTTTCCTTGTACCTCTCCATGACATTTGCCTTCCGTTGTTGTTGTTTTTGTATTTGTCTTATTCTTTATTATACAGGATGCTCCTTCAGGGTAAGCGTTGTGCCTTATTCCTCCTTATAGTCTCCCTAGAGGCTAAGAAAATGCTTGGAAACTGGAAGGGACAGGATATGAGCAGAACGTCATTCTTGTCTTGTGGAGAGGATCCAGCAAACAGCCAGTGTCATAAGAGCAGACTGCTTAAAATGATGGCTTCTCTGTTGTACTTAAAAGCCAAAAGAACATTATAGACCCTCTTAGGGTTCATAGTAGACTGGGGTTGTTAGGGAGCTTCTTCTGTAGATTCAGCTTTATTTTGAAGAACTGAATTCACATGAACAGATAAACACATGGAACAAGCATTTGTGTTGCTTGGTCCGTCTGAAGCACTTGGCACCATCAGTGATTTGAGAATCTACCCTCAAGGAATCAGACTGAGTCTTATTGGTTCCAGTGTGAAAAGTAACCTTATAGAATTCATTTAACCTCAGTTCTAGGCCTTCTTCTCCCTCTCATGTTAAACCCTCTCTCTTCCCCCCTGCCAGGATTCCTGTATACCTTACGCTGAGAGAGACAACTCTTTTAATGTATTTGTTCATGTGATGATTTGGCGTGTACTTAATGGACACGTATTTATCAGGCCCTTGGTCAGATGTTGAAGATACAGTGGTGAACTAGATAGAAATAGCCCTTGTCCTGATTTTCTCCCATAAAAAAGATTTTAAAACTCTAAGGCACATTTTCTGTTGGTTTAGTTAACTTCCAGCTCATTAATTTCCTTATCATGCATGTGAAACGGGAGAGCTAAACGGATAACATCAGCAGATGTTAGTTGAGCATTTCTACTGTGTGCTAAAAAGCAGTCTAGGGGCTGCCCTGGTGGCTCAGTGGTAGGGAGTCCGCCTGCCAATGCAGGTGACACGGATTTGATCCCTGGGTCAGAAAGATCCCCTGAAGGAGGAAATGGCAACCCACTCCAGTATTCTTGCCTGGGAAATCACATGGACAGAGGAGCCTGGCGGGCTACAGTTCATGGGGTCGCAAATCAGACATGACTTAGCATCTAAATAACAACAATAAACAGTCTACTACCATTACCTTGTTTTAATCCTCCGGACCCTTGGGGAGCAGCCTAATTGTCATTAGATTATAGATGTGAAAACTGAGGCTGTGTTTTAGGTCTGACTCTTTAAACCTTCCCTGGTGGCTCAGCTGGTAGAGAATCTGCCTGCAATGCAGGAGACTTGGGTTTTATCCATGGGTTGGGAAAATCCCCTGGAGAAGAGAAAGACTACCCACTGCAGTATTCTGGCCTGGAGAATTCCATGGACGGTATAGTCCATGGGGTTCCAAAGAGTCGGACACAACTGATAGACTTTCACTTTCCACTGTTGATCTTGAACTTTGCACCACTGTGTAATGGATTGCCACTCGGCTGAGTAAACCTTCCCGCCTTTTTCTATGGTGACTTTGATCTTTCACTGTTATGCTTACCAAGAGATCAAACAGCAGCTCTTGCCTGTGCTAAAATTCACACAGGTGGCCCCTACAGTATTAGCTGAATGAATGGATCAAATCTATTACCTGTTCATAGCAACCATGTTTATCTTTGTTATATTACTTATTATATTGCTTGAATATCATCTTGGAAACAAAGAAATAGGTGACATTAGAAATGTTTTTTAACTAGCTGCAAGTTGCGAACAATAATTGTGCCACTTGGAATTTTATGGTAGTTCATTCCAAAAACATTAGTTGGTCTGAGCTCAACAACTTTTATCGACACCTGCATTGACATTAAGCTTCTCAAACCTCCAGCAAATCACCTGACTCCTGAATGGGCTGGAATGGTGGTTTGTCAGTGACAAATTGTTTCACTGCTCTCTGAGGCAAGGATATTATGAATGTTCAGCATCTCAGTTTATTTACTCAAGTATATTTGAAATGATGTATTTGGAGATCTGTGTTTTCCAAACTTTATGACAGGCTTATTTCTCGAAGGAAAGATAAATAAAATGTCAAATTCATGACTAAACAGTCTAGAATTTTAATTATCTAAATGAGTAAGGGAAATAGCATTTCTTTATACTGTTTCAACCACTGTCTCCTCAAAAGGTCTTCAGAGAGTTTCATTCCAGGAGACACTCTGCTTGAACATATTGGGCAGGTGCGTTTGTGGATGTAAGTGAACACATTACATTGCGTTTATTTGCACAGTTGCAGTGGGGAAATATTCACCCAAATTGCTTTTCTCTCATTTAAACAGTGTTATTTCAATAGAGTAGATTGAGGGCAGGTTAGTAGAATAGTTAAGAGGAAGGCTCTGATGTCAGAATTGGGTTTGAATGTCACCTTCACTACCAATAAGCTGTGTAACTGGGCAATTTAGTCTAGGTGTCAGAATCTTCATCTATAAAGTGGAAACAGTAATAATTAGCACCTCATATTATTTAAAGAGTTAATCATGTTTTGTGTTGGACATATATTAAATAGCCACTAGCTCTAGAAGGCTGAATGAGTGAGTGAAAGTCACTCAGTCGTGTGCAACTCTTTGCGACCCCATGGAGTATACAGACCATGGGATTCTCTAGGCCATAATACTGGAGTGGGTAGCCGTTCCCTCCTCCAAGGGATCTTCCCAACCCAGGGATCAAACCCAGGTCTCCCGAATTACAGGCGGATTCTTTACCAGCTGAGCCACCTGGGAAGCCCAAGAATACTGGAGTGGATAGCTTATCTCTCCTCCAGTGGATCTTCCCAACCAGGGAATCAAACTAGGGTCTCCTGCATTGCAGGTGGATTCTTTACCAGCTGAGCTACCAGGGAAGCCCCAGCTCCAGAAGGCTAGCTGTTGTTTTATTTATTTATTTTTTAATGTTGCTTTATTTTTTTAAAAAAGAAATTGTTACTTTCTCCAATAAAAATAAATAAAATAACAGCCCCAGAAGGATAGTTATTGTTTCATTTATTTTTATTGGAGAAAGTACCAGTTTCCTTTCTTATTAAAATTTTTTGAATTCATGCTTAATTCTTGGTAGCAAGTGAAAATCTTTTGGAAACTACAGAGTATTGAAATTCTGTGGACTATGGAGCTAAATTGGGAAAGGAGTATGAGAAGGCCGTATATTGTCAGCTTATTTAACTTATATGCAGAGTACATCATGTGAATTGCCGGACTGGATGAAGCACAAGCCGGAATCAAGTTTGCTAGGAGAAATATCAATAACCTCAGATATGCAGATGACACCACCCTTATGGCAGAAAGTGAAGAGGAGCTAAAGAGCCTCTTGATGAAAGCCAAAGAGGAGAGTGAAAAAGCTGAATTAAAACTCAACATTCAAAACACTAAGATGATGGCATCTGGTCCCATCATGTCATGGCGAATAGATGGGGAAACGATGGAAACAGTGACAGACTTTATATTTTCGGGCTCCAAAAATCACTGCAGATGGTGACTGCAGCCATGAAATTAAAAGACGCTTGCTCCTTGGAAGAAAAGCTGTGACCAACCTAGACAGCATAGGTCCATCTAGTCAAAGCCGTGGTTTTTCCTGTAGTCATGTATGGATGTGAGAGTTGGACTATAAAGAAAGCTAAGTGCCAAAGAATTGATGCTTAGAACTGTGGTGTTGGAGAAGACTCTTGAGAGTCCCTTGGACAACAAGGAGATCCAGCCAGTCCATCCTAAGGGAAATCAGTCCTGAGTATTCATTGGAAGGACTGATGCTGAAGCTGAACCTCCAATACTTTGCCCATCTGATGTGAAGAACAGACTCATTTGAAAAGACCCTGATGCTGGGAAAGATTGAAGGCAGGAGGAGAAGGGGACAACAGAGGATGAGATGGTTGGATGGCATCACCAATTCAATGGACATAAGTTTGAGCAAGCTCTGGGAGTTGGTGATACAGGGAAGCCTGGTGTGCTGAGTCTATGGAGTTTCAGAGATTTGGACACAACTGTGACTGAACTTCTGATGGTGCTATAGCACTTGAGTTCAAATCTAAGCTTATTTATTTACTGTCAACTATTTACTGTAAAAGTTTAGGCAAGTTACTCACTCTCTGTGTGTCTCAGTTTCCATGTATATAAAAGGAGGTAATAGAAATACCTACCTCATTGTGTTAGGTGAGGATCAAATGAGGTAATAGTTGTGAACCCTTTAGAACAGTACCTGGCACATAGTAAGCACTATATGAGAACTAATTTATTATTTTATATTGATGATAAAATACAACTAAACTTGATTTCTAACTATAAAGATGGATATGCATATTGAATCATGAATGGAATAAATATTTATTATTACAGACATTGACTAACATATACATAAGGAATATATCAGATATGGAAAAATCTCAAATTCAAGATCTCCTTGGAAATAGGGTCCTTATTTAAAAGAAACCATTCATAAAATTATACATAGTTATTGTAATTGATATTGAATCTTTTTTTTTTTTAGCTAATGTTTATACCTATGTAATAACCTCCAATTCTTCTTTTGGGGCTTCCCAGGTGGTGCAGTGGTAAAGAATCTGCCTGCCAAGGCAAGAGACTCAGGAGACTGGAGTTCGATCCCTGGGTGGAAGAGATCCCTTTGAGTAGGAAATGGCAACCCATTCCAGTATTCTTGTCTGGGAAACCCCATGAATAGAGGACCCTGGCTGGCTGTAGCCCGTGGGATTGCAGTCAGACACGGCTGAGCACACGCTCACAGAATCCTGCTTTTGTAAATGCAGATGTGATTTGACCTGTATGCTTGTTACCTTAAGAGATTACTCAGTCAAGGAAGAAACGAGAATGGTGTAGGACAGTCTCAAAGTAATTATCACGGACTTCAGAATAGCACTGCTGGAGAGTAATTGCTGAAAAATGAACCATGATGCTTCTAAGAGTAATTGTAAAAGTTCAGTAATCGTGGTTCTACAGACTGAAGGTCAGTTTCAGGAAACAGGAATGATTTTGGATTCAACAACAGAAGTCCCAAGTTCCAGTTCTATTACAGCCACTCATTAAGCATATTCAGTTCAGTTCAGTTGCTTAGTCATGTCCGACTCTTTGCGACCCCATGAATCGCAGCCTGCCAGGCCTCCCTGTCCATCACCAACTCCCAGAGTTTACCCAAACTCAGCTCTGGTTATTTCACTTATTTCTTTGTCATCACTTTCCTCTTATAAAACAACAGTGATAGTGTCTATCTTCCTTTCTCACAGGATTTTTTTATGGGCTCAGTATAAACTGTGAGAGGCAGCTGTGCTCACCGCTGTACCACAAGGTGGGAGGGAGAGATACATTAGGAAGTTGGGAGTAACATATTACACGCACACGACTATATATAAAATAGATAAACAACAAGGACCTACTGTAGTACAGGAAACTATACTCAATGTTTTATAATAACCCATACAGGAAGAGAATTTGAAAGAATATATGTATGTAACTGACAGCTGAAACTAACACAACATTGTAAAGCAACTATATTTCAATTTAAAAAGTAACTAGAAAAAAACATGCAGGTTTAAAAAGTTAAATATATATATATGTAATGCGGAATCCCTGAACACATAATTGTGCTTCTCATTTTTATTAATGTCAAGACAAAGATGAAGAATTAAGCATCTTTGTTTCTCTGTAGAACTGTGGAAACATGGTTTGGGCTATGAGAAGAGAATAGCAGAGGGATATTTTCTATTTACATTTTATTAAATTTAATTATAATTAATTCTTTTTAATTTATTCTAATTCTATTTAAACATATCACTTTCCCTCATAGCATATGGTTTGACCTATATGGCAGAATGAGAACAGGGAAAGAGGACCTTGGGTTGGGGGTTGGGTTAATAGAGAGGAGGAGGCCCTGATGTAAAGCTGAAAAAGACATGTGTGGATGTGTTTTGTCAAACCTTTTTTAAAATTTTAATTTTTTTTACAGTAGATCCTTGTTGATTATTTTATTTTTTATGCCATTTTTAGATTAAGTTCATTTCTTTTTAAATGAAACGAAGATGAATGTTTTTAATGATAAAAAGTACAATTCACAAAGAATATAGACATCATAGACCATTAGACACCTAACAACAAAGAAATAGAGACACATAAAGCAAAAATCAGAAGAAATATAAGGGAAAAGGACACAATATATAATCATAGTGAGACATATTAACATTTCTCTGAGGATATTTTATCAATTGCAGAAAAAATTAGGAGCATCTTGAATGATGTCATTAATAATTTAAATATAATAGATTTATATTTATATTAATCTTAGATCCTACACACATATATTTAAAATTTTGTATCTCATATGTTGTTATTAGATGTCCATAGGACATTTAAGAAAACTGTCAAAAAGATAAACATTTCTAAATTTCAAAAAGAAATTTTTGTGTGTGTGATTCAGTTATACATATACACATGTATTATTTTTGAAATTATTTTCCATTGTAGGTTATTATAAGATATTCACTATAGTTCCTCGTTCTGTACAGTAAAGTTGTTGTTTTTTGCATATCTACTTTTTAAATTAGAAATCTAGCATGTTATTTATACTAAGTCAAACAAGTGGAATCAAAATGTCAAACATTTTTTAGCTGGGCAAAAATTCGTAAGTTTTCTAAAGTATATTTTGTTGTTCAGTCACTCAGTCGTGTCCAACTCTTTGCGACTCCATAAACTGCAGCACACCAGGCTTCCCTGTCCTTCACCATCTCCTGGATGTAAAATATATATATCATTATATATATATTATATATATATATATGTATACAAAACTTTTCTACCATGCTTGATTAAGGCTTGAGAAAGAACATCAAAAAGCAAAGGAGAGATGGAAAAATTGGAAAATATAAACTAAATGAAATGAGAGCTGCTGCTGCTGCTAAGTCACTTCAGTCGTGTCCGACTCTGTGCGACCCCATGGACAGCAGCCCACCAGGCTTCTCTGTCCACGGGATTCTCTAGGCAAGAATACTGGAGTGTGTTGCCATTTCCCTCTCCAGAAATGGGAGCACTGAATACGAAATTGAAAAAGTTACACAAACTAGATAAAAGTAAAAGATCCTCATATAGCCCAGTTTTTTAAACAAGGCTGCTCATTAGAAACATATCTGGAGCTCTGGCAAAAAAAAAAAAAAAAAAAAAGGCACTACCTGGACATTTGTATTTTTTAAAAAGTTCCAAGATAATTTTGATATGCATCTTGATTTTAAAAAGTGATTACAGGGTTTTCAATTAAATGGTAGTTTTGATGAGATAGAATTCTATTATTTTTCTATTGATCAGTCATGATTCAATGGTATTGGTGGTGGTGGTGGTTTAGTCGCTAAGCCGCGTCTGACTCTTGTGACCGCATGACTATGGCCTGCTAGGCTCCTCTGTCCATGGGATTTTCCAGGCAAGAACACTGGAGTGGATTGCCATTTCCTTCTCCAGGGCACCTTCCCAACTCAGGAATCGAACCGGGGTCTCCTGCACTGCAGGCAGACTCTTTACTGACTGAGCTATGAGGGAAGCCCATACAATGGTATTAAATGAGTAATAGTTACATAATCACAACAGTGAGAGATATCTATCAGCTTTCATACTCACTAGCCAGACAAAAAATAAAAGATAGTTACAATTGCAAGCCATAATGGGAACATGATTAACCTAACAATATAAAATAATTACATACAATTTGGGGAGTCAAGCAGAGTGATGTGGTAAGTGGAAGTGCATACATGCACATATGGTTACCTATTTTAAATATAGCAGTGTGTGCATGTCAATCCCAAATTCCCCATCTATATCCTTTCTCCCCACCCTTTTCCCCGGTAACCACAAATCTGCTAAGCCTGTGAGTGTTTTTCTGTTTCGTAAAGTTCATTTGTGTTATATTTTAAATTCCACATCTAAGTGACATCTTATGGTATTTGTCTTTCTCTTTCTGACTTCCTTCACTTAGTATGATAGTCTCTAGGTCCATCCACGTAGCTGCGATTGGCATTATTTCATTATTTCTTATGACTGAGTAATATTTCATTGTATATGTGTATCACGTCTTCTTTATCCATTTCTCTGTCAGGATGTTTAGGTTGCTTCCATGTCTTGGCTATTTGTCATTCAGATGATGTCTTAACAAGATTCTCAGGCTTCCTCTGGGAGGAAAAGGGATCAGATGGTAGGAGTAATATGTTTTAGAATACAGACAGGTTTGAGAGGGGCAGCATCTAGGGTTCCTGTTAGGGAGAAGGAAGGAGTATGGCTGATGAAGGAGCTCTCCCAGGAGGGGGCAGAACTACCCAGAGAAAGATTATGGTTTGGGTAATTACCTTCTAGAAAGCACAAGAGTCAAATTTATTTGAAGTTTTTAAAAGCTGCAACTTCCTTTTATCCAGTTTGTCAATAGCAGTTTTTTAATAATTGCTAGTTAGAGCAGCACAAAAAGATATGTATTTATTTGGGATCAAGCCAATAGAAGGAAAACTTATCTTTCCAAAATGCAGTGAGTCAAAGGGAAGGGAAGAACTTGGATCAGAACTTGGGTGGTAGCTATGAGAAGGAAAGCATATGAGCCGAATCTTATTCAAATTTAGCTTTTAGTCTATTGGGCACTTTCAACCATAATGGGTGTACAAAGGGAAAAGAAAGGCTATTCTACTCTGGTGTGTTCCTTCTATCCCCCACTTTTTTTTAATCACCATTTCCATCTCCTCTGCTAACTCCCAACTCTCTTTTTACAAGAGTTTCTATTTTGCTTTAAAGTCCTGTCCTTTTTCACTTCCAGTGTTTTTGCTCTCAGTGGACGAAAGTTATGGAAGTTCTTTGTTCTCTCTGTCGAACTGATGGTCAGGAAGGCTTCTCAGCCATGTCTCTGTATCTCCTACTAAATTCTCTTTCCAATACAAAATCAGTGAGTCTTGAAATATTTCTTCAAATAATAATGAATGATCTACATGTTTGGAAACAAATCTTTTTTGAAGGTGATAGTGAAAGTGTTATTGTTTAGTTGTGTCCGACTCTTTGCGATCCCATGAACTGTTTCTTGACAGGCTCCCCTGTTCATCGGATTCTCCAGGCAAGAATACTGGAGTGGGTTGCCTGCCCTTCTCCAGAGGATCATCCTGATCCAGAGATTTCTGCTGTATTGCAGGCAGACCCTTTACCATCTGAACCACTAGGGAAGCCCAATTTTTGAAGATATTTTCAAATATACAAGTATAAATAACCCCCATGTGTTCATTTCCTGGATTCTACAGGTATCAACATTTTCCCAATCTTTTTTCATCTTCTCCCAACGCTGCTTTTTTTTTTTTTCTGAACTATGTTTTTTTTCTTTCTTTCTTTTTTTTTTTTTTAACATCGTTTACAGTATTGCTTTACAGCTTCAGTGAAGTGAATCAGTTGTTGTTCAGTCACATAGTCGCATCTGACTCTTTGCTACCCCATGGACTGCAGCAGGCCAGGGTTCCCTCTCCTTCATCATCTCCCAGAACTTGCTCAAACTCATGTCCATTGAGTCAGTGATGCCATCCAACAATCTTGTCCTCTGTCGTCCCCTTCTCCTCCTGCCTTCAATCTTTCCCAACATCAGGGTCTTTTCAGATAAGTCGGCTCTTTGCATTAGGTGGCCAAAATATTGGAGCTTCAGCATCAGTCCTTTCAATGAATATTCAGGACTGATATCCTTTAGGACAGACTGGTTGGCTCTTCTTGCAGTCCAAGGGACTTTCAAGAGTCTTCTCTAACACTACAGTTCAAAAGCATCGATTCTTTGGTGCTCAGCTTTCTTTATAGCCCAACTCTCACATCCATATATGGCTACCGGAAAAACCATAGCTTTGATTATGTGAACCTTTGTTGGCAAAGTAATGTTTCTGCTCTTTAATACGCTGTCTTGGTTTGTCATAGCTTTTCTTCCAAGGAGCAAGTGTCTTAATTTCACGTCTGCAGTCACCATCTACACTGATTTTGGAGCCCAAGAAAATAATCTGTCACTGTTTCCATTGTTTCCCCATTTATTTGCCATGAAGTGATTGGAATCAGCTATATGTATACATATATCCCCTCCCTCTTGGACCTGCCCCACCATCCCACCCATGTAGGTCAGCACAGAGCACTGAGCTGAGCTCCCTGCACTATACAGCAGGTTCCGACTGACTGTTTTACATATGGCAGTGTATAAATGTCACTCTAATCTCCCAATTCATCCCCCAACAGTGTCTACACCTCTGTTCTCGACGTCTGTGTCTCTATTCCTGCTCTGCAAATGGGTTCATCTGTACCACTTTTCTAGATTCCACATATACACATTAATATATAATATTTGTTTTCTCTTTCTGACTTACTTCACTCTTTATGACAGTCTAGGTCCATCAGCATCTCTACAGATGACCCAGTTTTGTTCCTTTTAATGGCTGAGTAAAATTCCATTTTTTATATGTACCATATCAGCTAAGAAATGAGCTATCATATATTGCATTACTTTTTTAAGAGGCTGTTTCATAAGGTCTAAATGAATTTATATGTCTAAGTTTGGGACAGAAGACATTGCTGAGTTGCGGACTGACTGCTTTATGGAGTCATAGGATGGTTGCAATGGAAAATGAAAAGGTATTGAAACCAGAAAACTTGGGTATACATTCAAGCCCAACTATGACTTTGGGCAACTCATGTTACCTCTTTAAAATTCAGTTTTCTCTGTGGGATGAAAACAAAAATATTCAGCCTCAAAAGAATAGGAGGGTGCTTCTTCAATATCATAAGAACTACCTATTTTAATTCCATTGCCAACATCCAACTCATCATATGAGACCCTATAATTTTAATTAAAAAGGCTGAGTGCCTAGAATTTTAATAACAAAGGCTGAGTGCTTTTGTTATTAAAAAGGTTGATGCTTTTGAACTGCGGTACTGGAGAAGACTCCTGAGAGTCTCTTGGACAGCAAGGAGATCAAACCAGTCAGTCCTAAAGAAAATCAGTCCTGAATATTCATTGGAAGGACTGATGCTGAAGCTGAAGAAGCTCCAACACTTTGGCCACCTGACGTGAAGAGCCATCTCATTGGAAAAGAGATGCTGGGAAAGATTGAAGGCAAGAGGAGAAGGGGACAGCAGAGGATGAGATGGTTGGATGGCATCACCAACTCAGTGGATATGAGTTTGAGCAAGCTCTGGGAGATGGTGAAGGACAGAGAAGCCTGGCTTCCTATGCTGCAGTCTGTGGAGTCACAAAGAGTTTGACACGACTGAGTGACTGGACAACAGCTAGAATTTTAACATGTTAATCAGTTAAACAACAAGGATATTTGTGCTCATCATGACTTTTAAACATTTTTTGGAAAGTTTTGTTCTTTGTGTCATGGTACGGCATATCAAAAAGAGAGAGAGAGTGTGAGAATGGATTATGGGAGGAAAAGAGCATCCTAAGAGTAACTGAAATGAGAAGTGGGCTGGGCCTACGTAGAGAAAAAAACGGGTGAGGATAGGCAAGAAAATGTAGAAAAGAGGTTGGAGATACTTCTCCTATCACATGCTATGTGTCATTTCAAATTTACACTGTGAGACTAGGATGGGACGGATAAATCAGAGGAAGAGAAATAGCCCTGAATCTGATGTTCATCCACTGACTTGTTGAGCACAGGTGCTGTGTTACACTGAAGTAAGTGCTTTTTTGTAAGTTTTCTAGCTTAATCCTTACAAAAAACTGTGAGATAGATAGTGTTTTCTCTTTTTACTTTTAAGGAAAAATAAGATTTAGGGTAAAAAACACTTAACCTGAACATTAGAGCTCAAATTGTACCTCAAAGCAGCTACTCTCACAGTGAATCTTGTACAGGTGAACTGGGAAGGAATTAGTGATTTTTACTCTGGTGTTGGGGGAACGGGCTGAGAGAGGGAGTCATCAGAAATCACAGAAGCACTTGCCTCATGCCATACCTACAATAAATTCTACACAGGTTTAAAAAAAAAAGGAACCAAGGGTAAAAGGTGATAGACAGCAGAGCTGGAGGACAAGTAAAAGAAAATGTAAGTAGTTATTTCATTGAGATTAAAACTTTGAAAGTGGGGAACTTTCTAAGCATAGAACCCATGAAAGAAACCACCAAAGAAATGATTGATATGATTGGTTACATGAAATTTCAATTTCTGTGCATCAAAAACCATTATAAGTCAAACCTAAATGCAGAAAATGAGCTGGGAAGGCAAATGAAAATGTGTATACAATTGTGATACACAAATGATTAATACCTTTATTGTCTAAGGAGCTCTTACAAATCAATAAGAAAACCGCAAATTTCCTAAGTTAAAAATAGTCAAAAGTAATAACTGGAGAACTGTAAATTTTAAAAATTACTTAGAAGCAGTGATAAGAAGAAATAACTAAAATTAAAAGCAGATATTATTTCTGCTATTAAATAAAACTTTTATAAAGTGTTAGGGTTTATCTGTGAACATTTTTGGAAATGGGAACTCAGCTGCTCATTGTCCTTTACGTGGGCAGTCTATAGATTTTTATCTTTCGGGTGTGCAAATTATAGAAAAAGTTTATGCATTTTCTTCAGAAATTCTATTTTTGTGAATTTCACTTGCGAAAATTAGGCAATATAATGTCAAGATTTTTATGCAAGGCTATTGTTGCAGTATTAGATGTACTAGACAAAAAGAAAAACAAGATAATTTAAATAATAAATATCAGAAAATATTTGAACAAAGTTTGTGAATATGAATATTCAAATGCACAATCTGTTAAGACGGTGTGTGTGTGTGTGTGTGTGTGTGTGTGTGTGTGTGTGTGTGTGTTAGCCAAGTGGCATGTGGAATCTTAGTTCCTGACCAGGGATCTAACCTGTATCCTATTGTGTGTGAGCACAGAGTCTTAACAACTGGACCGCTAGGGAAGTCCCCAAGATGGTTTTTAAAGACTATTTTGTATATATATAAATGATTTGTTGCTAAGGGGAAAAGGTAAGACATACTGTATATGCAGTATAATCCTAAATCTTGTTTAAATTCCATGTGTGACTTTGTATGTTGAAAGGGAGTATCAAGGAACCACAGAAGATGTTAATTTCCTTCTAAATGGTGTGGTCATGATTTGTTTTTATTTTCTGCATTTTGCCTGTTTTCTACAATGAATATAATATTGCTTTTATAATTATAAAATGTTACTAACATTTTAGAAGTTGTAAAGATTAAATTTAAAAATATGGCTGAGTCCTCCAGTTCCATTCTTATTTCTCAAGATTGCTTTGGCAATTCGAGGTTTTTTGTATTTCCATACAAATCTTGAAATTATTTGTTCTAGTTCTGTGAAAAATATGGCTGGTAGCTTGATAGGGATTGCATTGAATTTGTAAATTGCTTTGCGTAGTATACTCATTTTCACTATATTGATTCTTCCGATCCATGAACATGGTATATTTCTCCATCTATTAGTGTCCTCTTTGATTTCTTTCATCAGTGTTTTATAGTTTTCTATATATAGGTCTTTAGTTTCTTTAGGTAGATATATTCCTAAGTATTTTATTCTTTTCGTTGCAATGGTAAATGGAATTGTTTCCTTCATTTCTTTTTCTACTTTCTCATTATTCATGTATAGGAATGCAAGGGATTTCTGTGTGTTGATTTTATATCCTGCAACTTTACTATATTCATTGATGAGCTCTAGTAATTTTCTGGTGGAGTCTTTAGGGTTTTCCATGTAGAGGATCATGTCATCTGCAAACAGTGAGAGTTTTACTTCTTCTTTTCCAATTTGGATTCCTTTTATTTCTTTTTCTGCTCTGATTGCTGTGGCCAAAACTTCCAGAACTATGTTGAATAGTAGCGTTGAAAGTGGACACCCTTGTCTTGTTCCTGACTTTAGGGGAAATGCTTTCAATTTTTCACCATTGAGGATAATGTTTGCTGTGGGTTTGTCATATATAGCTTTTATTATGTTGAGGTATGTTCCTTCTATTCCTGCTTTCTGGAGAGTTTTTATCATAAATGGATGTTGAATTTTGTCAAAGGCCTTCTCTGCATCTATTGAGATAATCATATGGTTTTTATTTTTCAATTTGTTAATGTGGTGAATTACATTGATTGATTTGCGGATATTGAAGAATCCTTGCATCCCTGGGATAAAGCCCACTTGGTCATGGTGTATGATCTTTTTAATGTGTTGTTGGATTCTGATTGCTAGAATTTTGTTGAGGATTTTTGCATCTATGTTCATCAGTGATATTGGCCTGTAGTTTTCTTTTTTTTTTTGTGACATCTTGTCAGGTTTTGGTATTAGGGTGATAAACTTGCCTGACTTCAGGCTCTACTACAAAGCCACAGTCAACAAAACAGTATGGTACTGGCACAAAGACAGACATATAGATCAATGGAACAAAATAGAAAGCCCAGAGATAAATCCACACACATATGGACAGCTTATCTTTGACAAAGGAGGCAAGAATATACAATGGAGTAAAGACAATCTCTTTAACAAATGGTGCTGGGAAAACTGGTCAACCACTTGTAAAAGAATGAAACTAGATCACTTTCTAACACCACACACAAAAATAAACTCAAAATGGATTAAAGATCTAAATGTAAGACCAGAAACTATAAAACTCCTAGAGGAGAACATAGGCAAAACACTCTCCGACATAAATCACAGCAGGATCCTCTATGATCCACCTCCCAGAATTCTGGAAATAAAAGCAAAAATAAACAAATGGGATCTAATTAAAATTAAAAGCTTCTGCACAACAAAGGAAAATATAAGCAAGGTGAAAAGACAGCCTTCTGAATGGGAGAAAATAATAGCAAATGAAGCAACTGACAAACAACTAATCTCAAAAATATACCAGCAACTTATGCAGCTCAATTCCAGAAAAATAAACGACCCAATCAAAAAATGGGCCAAAGAACTAAATAGACATTTCTCCAAAGAAGACATATGGATGGCTAACAAACACATGAAAAGATGCTCAACATCACTCATTATTAGAGAAATCCAAATCAAAACCACAATGAGGTACCACTTCACACCAGTCAGAATGTCTGCGATCCAAAAGTCTACAAGCAATAAATGCTGGAGAGGGTGTGGAGAAAAGGGAACCCTCCTACACTACTGGTGGGAATGCAAACTAGTACAGCCACTATGGAGAACAGTGTGGAGATTCCTTAAAAAATTGCAAATAGAACTACCTTATGACCCAGCAATCCCACTGCTGGGCATACACACCGAGGAAACCAGAATTGAAAGAGACACATGTACCCCAATGTTCATCGCAGCACTGTTTATAATAGCCAGGACATGGAAACAACCTAGATGTCCATCAGCAGATGAATGGATAAGAAAGCTGTGGTACATATACACAATGGAGTATTACTCAGCTGTTAAAAAGAATTCATTTGAATCAGTTCTAATGAGATGGATGAAACTGGAGCTGATTATACAGAGTGAAGTAAGCCAGAAAGAAAAACACCAATACAGTATACTAACACATATATATGGAATTTAGAAAGATGGCAATGATGACCCTGTGTGCAAGACAGGAAAAAAGACACAGATGTGTATATCGGACTTTTGGACTCAGAGGGAGAGGGAGAGGGTGGGATGATTTGGGAGAATGGCATTCTAACATATATACTATCATGTAAGAATTGAATCGCCAGTCTATGTCTGACGCAGGATACAGCATGCTTGGGGCTGGTGCATGGGGATGACCCAGAGAGATGTTATGGGGAGGGAGGTGGGAGGGGGGTTCATGTTTGGGAACACATGCAAGAATTAAAGATTTTAAAATAAAAAAAATAAAAAAAATAAAAAAAATAATAAAAAAATAAAAATATGGCTGAGGATAATGTTTTAGGAATGTTATCTTAAATGGAACCTCAGATAGAAACTTAAAATTTCAGATTTGATTCTTTATGATTTGATAGTGGATTTTTAAAAGCTGACAGATTATTCTTTGTGATATCAGTTTTTATAGGGTTGAATTAACTAATACAAGTGTTATTAGAGCTAAAGGTCCAAAGCAGGATGTTCCTTTCTTTGCGTTCTACGTATATAACCTTTGATTTTTATTAGAATAATTTTCATCTTACACATTACCATATCCTAACAGGAAATGAGCTAAGATCTTTTCCCTTGATGGAATAAAGTCAGCATTTTGTAAAAGCAGAAAGTCAATAGTAACCTTCATTTTGGAGTACCTGTATTCAGAGTGGATCCTTAGTTTTCTCTTTTGAGTTTGTAATAATATAGGAGCCATGCCATCTTTTGCATAATCAGGCTTTTGGCCTTTACATGCCTTATTATTCCGGTTCTTGGTAAACAATATTTGGAGTAATAGAGTTTGAGAGAGAAAATGGGTTCCTCATGATAGCTGTGAAGGAAGATGGTATGGGAAAATGTTCCACTATGCCAATGTTTTTACATAGAGGAACTTTTTTTGCGTTATCTTATTATCACTGTCAAACTTCTGTCTCATGGGCATATTCATTTTAAATTCAGGATCATACTTTTTTTGTGCAGTTTGCCCAACTTCATCTTTAAAAATTCTTTTTGGGTTATTGATGCCATTGACTGGGTGCATATACTTTGGAGTCTTCTTGATTACACAGTTTATCTAAGCATTTTCTGCAGACATCTTTCCTGTAATCCATCATATTTCCTCTGTTTTTCTTTGTGGCCCCTTTTAAGGCACTTTCTATGTTTTTAAGTCTGTTATTAATAAGTATTTGTTAACTACTGTCCTGATAAATACATGAAATTCTTTCATATTTGCTAAATGTTGGTTTCTTTGTTTTTAGGGTGACTATGGATCCTACTATTCGCAGAGCTCTGGAAAGGTAAGCAAAATGAACACTGACTTCAACAGATACAGTATTTTTGGTTTGCTTTCTTTGTTGTAATTGAAAACATGAACTCAAATGAATTTTTTTTATGAGATTCTGCTTTTAACTAGTTTATTGCTTTTTAAAAATTAGAGAATAAATTGAAAGCTTTTTATAGTTTGCCTAGTGGGTTACCTGGACATGTGTTCACACTAAGAAGGTGCCTTGAAGGTGTTCACTGTGTTCCACATTTGGTCCTCAGCTCTGCAGTCTTGAGGTCTGAGTTTATGGCATGTGAGAGCAGCCACGTCCCCTGGAGACTGATACAGTATCAGTTCCTCTATTTATGGTGCCATGAAAGCCAAATGCTGGGCTTATCATTAATATATTCTCTCTCTCCTGTTTAAAAGCCTGCATGGGAGTCCAGCTATGGTCAGTCATTTGCTCCTATATCTGGAATGAGAATGAGGAGAGAGGACAGCCATTTTGAAGATTTAATAGTGAAAGACTTGCTAGCCGTGATAACCTGATGTGTGCGTCAAACCTAGAGGGATGTTCTGCTCAGTGGGCTGTGCGGGCACCTTTTCCCCATACAGTGATGAGCACCACACACATTACTTTATTGCACTTCACCTTACCGGGCTTCAGAGATGTTGCATTTTGTTTTTGTTCTGTTTTCTGGTTGTTTATAAACTGAAGATTTGCGGCAAGTCTGCCTTGGGCAAGTTTATTGGTGTCATTTTTGCAACAACGATCGCTCACTTTGCGTCTCTCTGTCACAGTTCAGTAATTCTTACATTTCATACTTTTTCATTACTTTATTGTGGTGATCTGTGTTCACTGATCTTTCATGTTACTATTGCCATCGTTTTGGTGCACCATGAATCTTGCCTGCATAAGATGCTGAAGTTAGTAAATGTACGTGTTGACTGTTCCACTGACCAGCCTTTCCCACTATTTCTCCCTTTCCTTGGGCCTTCCTGTTGCCTGAGAACAACAGTACTGAAATTAGCCTAATTAATAAGTTTATAATGACCTCTAAGTGTTCAAGTGAGAGGAAGAGTCGACATCTCTCACTTTAAATCAAAAGCTAGAAATGATGAGGCTTAGTGAGGAAGGCGTGTAGAAAGCTGAGATAACCAAAAATAAGGCCTCTTGCTCCAAACAGCTGAGTTGTGAATGTAAAGGAAACATTCTTGGAGGAAATTAAAAGTGCCACTCCAGTGAATACACAGATGATAAGAAAGCAAAACAGCCTTAGTGCAGATCTGGAGAAAGTGTTAGTGGTCTCAATAGAAGATGAACGCAGCCACTACATTCCCTTCAGCCAAAGCCTGATCTCGAGCAAGGCCCTAACTCTCTTTAGTTTTGTGAAGGTTGAGAGAGGTGAAGAAGCTGCAGAAGAAAAGTTTGAAGCTAGCAGGGGTCAGCTGATGCGGTTTAAGGAGAGAAGTCATCACCATGACATAAAAACTAAGTGAAGAAGCAGCAAGCGCTGATTTCGAAGCTGCAGCAGATTGTCCAGATCTTACGAAGATGAGTAAGGCAGTTGGCCACACTGAGAAACCGATTTTTAATGTAGACAAAGCAGCCTTTTATTGAAGGCAGATGCCACCAAGGACTTTCATAGCTAGAGAGGAGAAGTCGGCTTGGTTTCAAAATTTCAAAGGACAGGCCGAATTTCTTGTTAGGGTCTAACGCTGCTTTTGACTCGAGTTGACAACAGTGCTCACTTACCTTTGCAAAAATCACAGGGGCCTTGAAAATTATACTAAATCTAGTCTGCCTCTGCCCCATAAATGAAACAGCAAAGCCTGGATGATAGGACATCTGTTGGCAATATGGTTTACTGAATATTTTAAGCCTACTGTTGAGATCTACTGCTCAGAAAACAAACAAACAAACAAAAAAACATTTCTTTTAAATTACTATTGTTCATTGACAGAGCACTTGGTCACCCAAAAACTCTGATGAAGATACAATGAGATTAATGATGTTTTCATGTCCACTAACACAACATCCATTCGGCAGCCCATGAATCAAAGAATAATGTTAACTTTCAAGTTTCATTATTTAAAAACTATATTTTATAAGGCTATAGATGCCATAGATAGTGATTCCTCTGATGGATCTAGGGAAAGTAAATTGAAGACACTTCTATAAAGGATTCACCATTCTAGGTGCCATTGAGAACATCCTTGACTCGTAGGAAGAGACCAAAGTGTCAGTGTTACTGGGAGTTTGGAATAAGTTGATTCGAGCCCTGATGGATGACTTGGAGGTGTTCACAGCTTAATGGAGAAAGTAACTGTAGATGAAGTAGAAATAGCAAGAGAACTAGAAATTGAGTCTGAAGATGTGACTGAATTGCTGCAATCTTGTGGTAAAACCTGAATGGATGAGGAGTTACTTCTTATGGGTGAACAAAGAAAGTGGTTTCTTGAGATGGAATCTATTCCTGGTGAAGATGCTGTAAAGATTGTTGAAATGACAATAAAGGATTTACAATATTATGGAGACTTAGTTGATAAAGCAGTGGCAGGGTTTGGGAGAACAGACTCCACTTTTGAGAGGGTTCTGTGGGTAAAATGCTACCAAACAGTATTGCCTGTTACAGAGAAATCATTCATAAAAGGAAGAGTCCATAAGGGACTTCCCTTGCAGTCCAGTGGTTAAGATTTCATGTTTCCAATGTAGAGGGAAGGCACAGGTTTGATCTCTGGTTGGGGAATGAAGATCCCATATGTTACATAATGCAGTAAGAAAAAATAAAGCAAGAGGAGTCCATCGATGCAGTAAACTTCATTGCTGTCTTATTTTAAGAAATTGTCATCTTTAGCAACCACTTCCCTGATCTGTCAGCAGCCATCAGCATCAAGGTAAGACCCTCTACCAGCAAAAAGATTACTGATTCACTGAAGGCACAGATGATGGAGAGCATTTTTTAGCGATGGAGTATTTTTATTTTTATTTTTTCAAATGTTTCCTCCTCCTTTTATTTTTGTTTTTATTTTTTTTTAGTTTTTTATTTTTTAAATTTTACAATCTTTAATTCTTACATGCGTTCCCAAACATGAACCCCCCTCCCATCTCCCTCCCCATAACATCTCTCTGGGTCATCCCCATGCACCAGCCCCAAGCATGCTGCATCCTGCGTCAGACATAGACTGGCGATTCAATTCTTACATGATAGTATACATGTTACAATGTCATTTTCCCAAATCATCCCACCCTCTCCCTCTCCCTCTGAGTCCAAAAGTCCGTTATACTGGAGTATTTTTAAATGAAGGCATATACACTGTTTATTTTAGGCATAAAGATATCACACATTTAATAGACTAGAATGTAGTGTAAACATAGCTTTTATATGTGCTGAGAAACCAAAAGCTTGGTGTGACTTGCTTCATTGTAATATTTGCTTTATTGCTATGCTCTGGAACCAAACCCACACTATCTCTGAGGTCTGCCTATAAAAGCTGCAGTTTCCCTCTCAGCTTCCCATCTTTCTCAGTTTCCACCACTGATCTTTCCACATACTCATAACGTCCACTAGTCTTTCTGTTTTTAGTCTAGGAGCTATCATTCTCTCCAATTGTCAAGCAGAGGCAAAAGTCAGAGTTGTATTTGAATGTCAGCTCTACTTGGCTCTAGGCTCTTGCACAAGGTACTGAATGTTTCATTTCCCTTATTTGAAAACATATTAGTAAGAGTCCCTATATCGTAGATTTGTTGAGAGATGAAACATTTAACTCGGTGATGTAATAAGAGCTCAGTAAATATCAAACAGTATTATCATGGCTTAGTGTTTATTCTAAGGTGAATTCTGCACACATATGTATAGATTTTATTAGGTTGAACTGTGTGAAATTGCCTTTTTGGCATGTCAGAACACCAGCTATTCGTATGGCTAAACCCAATAATAACTTCTAATTCTTGTCTATAGAACCTTTAGTTATTTTGCTTAATACATGTCATTATGCTAATTGAATGTATAAGTGCACTTGAATTATCTTCTTAATCCATGCCATTTTGTTGTTGTTCAGTGAAATGGCAGAATAATACTGATTTTGGGGTGTCATGAACTAGTCATAATAATGATAATATTGTCTACTGAGATTTTTCCAAGTCAATCTGTTTCTCAAATGGGCGCATCTTTAAGAAAAAATTTGAAGTATAGTTGCTTTACAATGTTGCGTTAGTTTCTATTGTACAGCAACGTGAACTGGAGGGTGTATATTAGGATATATACATATATCCTCTTTCTTTTGGACTTCCTTCCCATTTAGGTCACCGCAGAGCATTGAGTAGAGTTCTCTGTGCTAAATAATAGGTTCTCATTAGTTATCTATTTTATACACAATATCAATAATGTATATATGTCAATCCAAATCTCTCAATTCATCCCATCGCCACATCTGCCTTGACATCCATATGTTTGCTCTCTATATCTGTGTCTCTATTTCTGCTTTATAAATAAGATTGCTAATACTCATTTTTTTTCAGATTCCACATATGTGTGTTAATATATGGTGTTTGTTTTTTCTTTGTGACTAACTTTGCTCTGTATGACCGTCACTAGTCCATCCATGTCTCTACAAGTGACCCATTTTCATTCCTTTATATATATATGCTGGATTTTCTTAATCCATTCCTTTGTTGATGGATAGCAATGTCAATAATTGATACCATTTTCAGAATGAGCGAAACACAAATTTTACCAATACTCTGCGAAAGAGCAAAAGTATGTGTTGTTATGTTTCAGGATTGAAATATTTTTGTTGATCTTAAGTCTTTTATGAAAATGAAACAGCTACTCATGAATGAATTGAAAACTTTCTTGCTCTACTTGGTCTGCTCTATTTCTTGCTCTATGTAATTCTTATGTATTTGTGCACAGACTGACCTCCTTAATGTAGCCTCTAGCCCTTTAAACAGCTTCTGAAATGAATGTGTAATCATGCTAACCTTCTGTAGCAATCTTTTACACATGGTTTAAATGTTGCCATTACTGAAGGCCTGACTTTGTACCAGGGATGGTGTAAACCAAGCCCTGAGGCAGCTATTGGGAATTTCAGGCTCAAATGATTTCTCTAGAGGCTCCAACAGCATCAGGAATTCAGTTAGGTGAGTGCTCATAACTGACTGGGGCAAAAAGAGGCTCAGAGTTGATGCCTTGTATCCCCAAGGTGAAGGATTTCTTTTGCTGTACATTTTGGGGATCTTGCGAATTTCTCTTCTGGCCTTTGGTTTTAGTATGAATTCAACCGTCTTGGTGCTTTGGAACCCAACTGGCCTGTCAGCTAAGTTTCAGAGAACATACCAGGAATCAGAGATCTGAACTCTGAAAATGAAGAGGGCCCTCATTACTTGGCATCCACTCCAGCTCCTTCCTTTCTTGTGCTCCATGTTCAGCCCACTCAGCCAGCCAACAGGGGCCCCCAGGAGGCAACATAGGATCCTTGTCATTTTTTTGTTGTTATTAAATCTTCTCACCCAGTTAAAATGCCAAAGTCTTCGTGGGATTAGAGAATGAGGAAATATGATTCCATGGTGCGTAAATTGAAAGGGTGGCCTGGGTGAATTCTGAGTTTGAGATAAAAAAATATATCAGTAAAAATGAAAGGAAACTCAATTAATTCTGTCTGTTATTGGACTCTTTCTTACTCCTCCCCCCCATCACTTTGAGAATGTATTTTTGTGGAATGTGAAGCAAATGGCAGTATTTAAGACTCCAAGGTCACTTTTTAAATCTTGTCTGCCAAAGACTTGCCTAGACAGCCCTTTGATTTAGATGCTTGTAGATGTGACTTGACATCATAGCTAGGTGTGCTGTCAGAACGTTGGATTTACTTAATAGAAAGGCTAGAGTAAAGCTTGAGCCTCTCTGATAGGACTCTTTTGTCTCTGAACTGAGGAGTATGAGTAATCAGGAACAACGCTCCCTGGTGGCAGGTGAAGAATGCATTTGAGGACGCAGTTCTAAGAACTGTCAGAATTGACTCATGCCCGCTTTAATGGTATGGGCTACAATGAGGCTGGCTAAAAATATCTGGATGATTGGTGGTGTTTGCGAGAAAGTGTGTCTTCCTCCTACATTCAGAACAGATCAGAGCTGCCACCGTGCAGACGCCCGACTGCCCTGAAGGTCTTTTCAGGGAGAGACTGATTGACATGAGGTTCAGATGTGAAAGCGCTCTGGCTGTTCCTCCTTGTCACTTCCCTTAATTCAGGACTGATCTGAAGGCTCAGACATGTCTCTCCTCTTTGCTCCTTCAAGTGGGCCCTTCTTGAAGGTGTGTGATCAGTAGGAAGGAAAGATTGGTTTTCAGTCCCAAAACACTTTTTTTGACATTTGAGAAAGAAATGTTTGCTGTGATTTCTGTTCTAAAGAGAGTGCTATTGTTGGGCCTTTAAAAAATGTGTTAGGGATATATATGTGTGTGTGTGTTTGAGGGAGAGAGAAAGAATGAGGGAGAGAGATGGAGGGGATGTAGAGAATGGAAGGGGGGATTTGGAAGATTAAAAAATCATATCTCTTATTCAGAGTAGTTATAAATGTTTATAATTTACCTGTAGTAGAAATCATCTCATAAATGACAAGTCATTAGTTAATACAGAAGAGGCAATGGCACCCCACTCCAGTACTCTTGCCTGGAAAATCCATGGACAGAGGAGCCTGGTAGGCTGCAGTCCATGGGGTTGCTAAGAGTCGGACACGGCTGAGCAACTTCACTTTCACTTTTTACTTTCATGCACTGGAGAAGGAAATGGCAACCCACTCCAGTGTTCTTGCCTGGAGAATCCCAAGGACGGGGCTGATGGGCTGCCGTCTCTGGGGTCGCACAGAGTCGGACACAACTGAAGTGACTTAGCAGCAGCAGCAGCAGCATTAGTTAATAATGAGTTATCACGTACGGGTAACTTATGCAAGTTCAGAATCTAAGAGTTTAGAATCCTGGTATAGCAGATCAGAGTCAATAACCAAAATTTATTAATTTTATGGTTTCACAAAATGGTCCTGTCTAGGATCCTTATACACCATAAGAAAATCCAGTATTTCAGTTGACCCTCAGTTTTCCAGTACCCCACTTCAGAGCTGCTAAAGATTTCAGAAATGATGTCTAATATCACAGTATTTTCTCCCAGACTTCTGATGCTATTTACTTTCCCTTTGTGGTGCAGGGAATAATCTATATTATTTTTTTCCTGCAGGTTTATTATGCTTTGCTCAAGTCAGTGGGGAAGCTGTCATATTTGCCCTGTAAAAGGGCTTAACATATGATGGTGATACTACTAGTCTGGATTGGTTACCAGATTCGAGATTTTGGCAGTCGATAAAAGTTTCATTTCTAAACATACAATATTATAAAACAATCTTTCCACAAAGAGGCCTCATCCTTTTTTTCTTTTTCATGCTTAATAAACATTGTTTCATTTTAGTGAGTGTTTGATTTCTTTTCTGAATTGTCTGTCCTTGTCTTTGGGTATTATTGAGTCAGAGTATTAATTTTCTTGTCAATTCATATGAGCTTTTTATATATTCATATTCTCAGTCCTTTCATTCTATTTTGGTGGCCAGTAGTTTTCTAGAGTTCCTTTGCCTTCTATTCTCTTTGTATTCTATTTAACTTGCTAAGTTTAATTTAAAAATTTAGTAAATAGGCTTGTATTTTCCAACTATGGTGTAACTGCTAACTGTAGAATTGTTTTCAAATATGCTAATTTTTAGAAAATGTCATAGTTTGGGGTCATAGTTTTGATCTGAAAATTAAAAGAAAGGATAGTGAATGTGGCTGAAAGGATACAGTCATGTTCAGGGCTTTGAATTCTCAGCTAAGGAGGTCAATCTCGTGTTGGTGTGCTTCACATCAAATTGGATGCAGTTGTGACCATGATATGGGACAGTATTGAATAGTTAATCTCTTTATAGCATTGGTGTAAATTCTAAGCCACCTGGACACTAGCTTATTAGTTCATCCTTTTTTTTTTTAAACTCTCATGAATGTCCCTTTGTTACAGACCTTTTTATGGATATTACATCTAAATCCATGATCACATCTGAAATGTGATTAATATGTGGATATTAATCCAATATGTGGGTTTAGTACTAATATGTCAAATTGGTACCATGAATTCTAAGGTGAATTCTTACCCTACAGCTCTCATCTTTATGGTGAAACGTGTGGTCCTAGCTTGGGTAATGGTTTGGTTCCTAATCACAAAGCGCCTTCTTCCACAGCACCAAATAATGTACTGGTTCAAGTCTGGCAGACCAGTTATTAGTTAGAAATTGTGAACAAGTGACTTGACTGCTTATATTCCTAATTTTTCTCATTTCCAAAGGGGAATAATTGGGCTTCTTAGGTGACTCGGTGGTAAAGAATCCGCCTCAGTGCAGGAGACACAGGTGACATGGGCTTGACCCCTGGGTTGGGAAGGTCCTCTGGAGGAGGCAATGGCAATCCGCTCCACTCTTCTTGCTGGGATAATCCCATGGACAGGGGAGCCACAGTCCACGGAGGGGGGCTACAGTCCATGGGGGTCACGAAGCGGCAGACACGACTGAGCAGCTGAGCGTAAGCTGCTGCTAAGTCACTTCAGTCGTGTCTGACTCTGTGTGACCCCAGAAACGGCAGCCCACCAGGCTACCCCGTCCCTGGGATTCTCTAGGCAAGAACACTGGAGTGGGTTGCCAAAGCGTAAGCAGGGAAGGGGAGTAATAACAGACCCATACCATATAGCATTATTATGAAAATAAAATGAAAACTTACCCTTCTCAAAAAAAGTTCTTGGTAAATTTCAGTGAAAATAGCTGTCATGTCCAACTCTTTGTGACCCCATGGACTGTATAGTCCATGGAATTCTCCAGGCTGGATTACTGGGGTGGGTACCCTTTCCCTTCTCCAGGGGATCTTCCCAACCCACAGATCGAACCCAGGTCTCCCATGTTTCAGGCAGACTCTTTATCAGCTGAGCCACAAGGGAAGCCCATGGTGCATTTTGTGTGTTTGCTAAATGTTAAATATCATCACTATTGACATGTAGATGCTATATCCTCCTTCGTTTTCCTCAATTGATGGCGTTCAAAGCCAGTTTTAAGAGAGTGATGGTAATTCCCAGAAAATTATGAGGACTTAACATTTTTAATAGGGTAGTAAGGAAACAGCAGGCAAGAAGTTGGTGATAGATCCAGAAAATGATGCTTTAAAAGGCAATTTCAAAATGATCAAAGTGTCTTCCTGTGGATGTTTCCCTGGCCCACATGTCATACACCTCCACATCCATTTGTGATATTCTAAAAGTTGGATCAAAATAGATGAACAGGATTTGAGAATGTTAATCTCATTATGGTCTTTATGATAAATGTTTATCAGTCTGTGTATCTATCTACCTACCTGTCAATATATTATGTATGTTATCAGTATATATATATATGTATTACTGTATTTAATATATGTATGTATATTTAGAGATGTTTGTACACACACAGTCTGTATTTGTATAATGTATATAGTAATGTAAGTTCTAGCTCTAAAGAGCCTTCATGATTCCAGATTCTTGCTGAGCCTCTTGATAAGAGTTATTCTTCTAATTCATCCAGAAGGAGGACCTGGGGAGGAGCCTCAGTGTGATAAATACTGTTTACTCCGAGCTACAATGACAGGTTCCTTTCTTCATGATAGTGTGTAACACATATCATCCCCTGCTTCGTCTGTAATTCCCAACTCAAAAATGATTCTGTCTCAGGCTAGAAAGAAAGTAGGACACATATGTGTTCTTTCTTAAAAAATTCTTTTCCATTATGGTTTATCCCAGGATGTTGAATATAGTTTCCTGTGCTACACAGTAGGAACTTGTTGTCCATCCATTCTATGTGTAATAGTTGGCATCTACTAACTACAAACACCCAGTCCATCCTTCTTTGATGAATATCCCAACATATTCATTCTTAGTGTCACAAAAGAGAAAATGACTTCCTGATGTAGTCGATTGTAGTTTGTCTTTTGCATTGATAAGCATTTGTTGATACTTTATGACTTCAAATGGTGCAGTAAAGGAAAAATAAAGGTACTAACATGTATTGGGTGGCCATGATGTGCTACATGATATTAACATTTGATTCTCCCATAAATATGTTAGGCTGGTTTAACTGCCCTTGATTTATTGATGACAAGATGAAACTGTTGGTAATTAGGAGAGCTCTGATCTGATCACCCAAATCATACTCTTTCCAGGGCTATGCTGTCTGCTGATACATTAGATTCTGAATAGGGAGGCCAAGAAAATCGTTCCGTTTCCTGTGTATGATGTTTCAAGTAGTGGCCCTGGCTGGCCACACTCGGAGAAGTTGGTGGGTTAGGGCTGTGTGGTGCGGGTTCCTCCTCCCCACAACTCCTGCCTCTCTCTGTTCTCTCCAGCTGCTCTCAGGTTTGGGAGATACAGCCTTGCTCGTCATTCCTCACCTTGGCTCTCTGGCTTCTAACCTACCTCCTCCCTCCCACCAAAGTTTTGATATTCACTAGGCTCCTAACTGGTAAAGCCATATTGGTGAATGCTATTTAAGTGAAGTGAAAGTTGCTCAGTTGTGTCCGACTCTTTGTGACCCCATGGACTATACGGTCCATGGAATTCTTCAGGCAAGAATACTGGAGTGGGAAGCCTTTCCCTTCTCCAGGGGATCTTCCCAACCCAGGGATCGAACCCAGGTCTCCCACATTGCAGGCAGATTCGTTACCAGCTGAGCAACCAGGGAAGCCAACTTACTTCATTTATTTATTTCAACTCTGTATTTTGAATATCCAGCTATAATCTGAGGCATGTTTCACCTCCTGAGAAGAGTCAGCAATTAAGATGTCAGCCTTGTCAGGATTCCTGAGCATTTGTGCTGATAGGTACTTGGAAATGGTATAGATAGAACATATGCTGAAACCTTCTGCCATGTAAATATGTTGCTCTTTATCAGAAAGTTTCCAGAATTCAATAGGGAGCCTTTTGCATTGATTTAGGTATTCTGGTTTGTATTTGGCCCTTCTTATTAATATGTTTTTTTTAAATAGAAAGGGAGGGTTTGTGTGGTGTGGATATGGAGGTGAGCTTGAGTCTGATTGATGAGGACTCAAATTTTAGTCCCATCTCTCACTGCCTGAGTGACCCCAGACAAGTCATTTGTTTTACTTTTTGGTGCTCTGACTACCCATCTGTAAATCGGATGTGATACCTACCTCCTGGACCTCCTATGACACCCAGTACGGGCCCTAACACAGAGCTCTACTGAGAAAATATTAGTTCTTTGTATCTTGACCTGGAAGGTAATGCTTTCGTAAAATTCTTACCTTCAGTGAATGGGTATATTTATATGGAGGAAAGACTGATTCAGTAAGTCTTTCCTCTCCTAAAGACTATTTCCTTTACAGTTCTGTATCTGTTCCATTTCAAATAAAGGTTTTAAGCTCTCTCATTTCCCCGACACCTCTGCATGAAATAAGAAGTGAACTCAACATACAACAGCTTGTTGGGTGTATTCCATACATCTGTTCTGTGCAAGTGTTCTTCCTGCCGGATCCAAAGTGCAGGGAGTCGAGAGTCACATTCCCTAGTAGACTTAGCTATTGACGATTCCAGCACATTTATCATGACGTAGGTGATGCTTTGGAGACTGTGCAGGAAGCTGAAATGAGTAATGTGACAGGTCAAGGCTTACAGCCACAGGAGAAAATGCTTCTCGCTGTGTATTGACTGTTTCCCATCTCAGATTCCTCTTCTCTCTTCTGTGAATTCTGTGCTCCCTGCTAAAGACTAGCCTTTCCCACCTGCTTTCTGTATTAGCAAACTCAACAGTTTCTGCAAATGATGTTAATATGCGTAAACAATGGTCAACAGTTCATGAGTATACACCTAGTAAGGTTTCACCTTAAAATAATCAGCTCTTAGATACTCTCCAGTATCCAAATTTAAAATTGACAACTCTTTTTTCACTTTTAATTCAATATCTCCAAGGCATAATTTTTCATGAAAAAGTAAATATCTTTAGTCACCCAACAAGGGAAGATTTTTACAGAAATACATATTTAAGAAAGGATGATGTGTACTTTTTCTAAGTCATCTCCTGAGACCAATTACTTTGACTAATCAGAAGCTTCTAAATTATTTTTAGTTTTGTACTGTTATCAGTGTTCCAAAGAAAAATGTTCCTCAGTGCAACTTACATGTGTGTTTGCTTTTGTACTTATTCAACCATCAAAAATTTAAGAGATGCATCATTTTTTAAATTCAGGAAATAATAGGAAATTGAAGAATGATAAGAATGATTATCTCTTTTATCTTTCTTTTTAGCTGCACTGTGAATCTTGTGCATCCCTGACCAGGGACTGAACCTGGGCCCTTGGTAGTGGAAATGTGGTCTTCATCACTGAACTGCTAGGGAATATCCAAATGATTACCTTTTATTTTTTTATGTTCCTTTTCTAGCTTTTAGTAATGCTGCCCATCAATAGCTAACACTGTATTTTCTGCTGGCTTATAGTCAAATGATAAATTTATATTTTTATTTTCCCAAGCACTTCTTTATAGACAGAAGTAAGCTGAATTACGGTGCCATCTACTAATAACTGGATCTCTGGAGATAGTACCAACATCATACTCCTACAACATAACTTGAGGAAGCAGAAAGTGTTGTGTAAAGTGAGAAAGAATATTTAGAAGTTGTATATGCTTCCTGTTACATTATTTTATTGATTTTTTAGACAATCCTTATATGAAATGGACTTTTTGATATAACTCTATAGACAAATGGAAGCTCAGCTTTTAAGATTTACACAAATCCTTTAGTTGGTCCAGTGCTTTGTTCTACCATCACTGACTCATTTATTAAGAGACAATATGCTCCCATTCACATCACTTTCCTATGAGAAGCAGGCACGCCCTGTTCCTTGGTGACCCGGACATGAAACATGAATGGATAGAATCTGTAACTAAGACACTAACACCAGTCCACCAATGAATAAGAACCATTCTGTGTCTCTGCTTTTCTCTTCTCTATGAACACCTGGGTCTGTACTCATCACATCTGGAAATGCGTGTCGTTTGTTTTTCCCCCTTTGGAACCAAGATGGAGACAGACGTTTAGCTGGTCTGTGCCTATTGCTTATGCTGGTGTCAGTAAGTTTACTGATTATGTTTACCAGGCTCAAGCTTTTAAGATGAGTCTCTATGGAAATAAATTGCTTATTTTATGGATTGTCTAGTGCTGTGATCAGCCATAATCAAGGATGGTGGAAGATTCTAAGAGAAAGTTATAATAATGTGTTTATTGGAAAACGAAGATAGCAAACTCTAAAATAAATCTTGTTTTGCTGTTCAATAGCAATCTTGGAAACAACCTAGAGTCTACCATGAAGAGTTGTACTTATGGAGTAAAGCTCCACTGTCTACCTTCTACTTCTTGAACTTGGTGGTTTTATTTGATGGAGCTTGGTTGTTTTGTTTCAGCAATGGGAAACACTTCCTATGGGTGTTGCGGCTTTCCTTCCCAATATGGGAGTTGTCCACTTAGAATATAGGTGATGAGGAATTACCTTAGAAGGGCTCAAAGTATTATTAGAGGACCTCCTTCTAGGTCTTGCTGTAGAAACCCCAAGGGCACTTATTCTGTCTTCCTTTTTTCTTTTGCAAACATGGGTAACCTTGAGAAATACACTGAATAGTTAGCACTGATTTCCACAGCTCTGGCTTGGGAATTTCTTACAGTCTCAAGCTGCTGCTTAGACTGGTTGCTAGGCAACCAGGAGAAGAGTTCACAAGCTTTGTCATAAGCCAGCAATCAAATGAGAGACAGTATTTTCTTTTGATTATTATTTTTTTTTGTCAGCTCTTATTTTTGGTGTTGTGTATTTACATCCTTTGGGGAATATTATTTCTAGAAACGCCTTTTCCAAAGAAGCTTTGTTTGTTAAAAGCATTTTGGTTTGATCCTTTTGTATAAAAAGGTGAGCAGTAGGCGTAGAAATTAGGCCTTGAGGCAGATGAAATAGCTTTATGAACCATGATGGAGCCACATACTGCTTTAGCCTCTCCTTTTTGAGAAAACATACATGAAGCTTTGCACTCTTCCACTTCTGGTTTTCAGTTATTGTGTGCTTCTATGACATAAATCAGTGACTTTGAATCAGTGGTACCTTCAGCTCTTCTGTCCTTGAAGGCCACCGCTGAATAGAAGATCATTTAGTCCTTTGTAAGCAGGATTGATTCTGACAATTTTTGGAGCCGTTTTTCATGTAATTTCAAAAATATCTGTATCCTTTTTTTTTTTTTTTAATGAACTATGATTAACTTACAGTGGGCTTCCCTGGTGGCTTAGTGGTAAAGAATGTGCTTGCAATGCAGGAGACTCAGGAGATGCAGGTTCAATCCCTGGGTTGGGAAGATACCGTGGAGTAGGAAGTGGCAACCCACTTACAGTATTCTTGTTGCAAAAATCCCAGGGACAAAGAAGCCTTGTGGGTTACAGTTCATGGGGCTGCAAAGAGTCGGACACGACCGCGTGACTGAATCCTCACTAGCTTACAATGTTATATTAGTTTCAGATGTACAACAGTGATTTGATATATTTATGCATTATGAAATGATCACCATAATATATCTAATAGCCATTTGTCATCATTCAAAGTTATTATGATATTATTGACTATCTTCCCTTTCCCATACGTTACATCCTTGTGACTTATTTACTTTAAAACTGGAAGTTTGTGCCTGTTAACCCCCTTCACTTCTTTTGCCCATTTCCCTGCCCTCACCCCCAGTATAAATCCTTGACCCTTACAGATTATGCCTCTCAAACACTAATGAGCTGTCTTTTAAACAAATGCTTAGGTAAGTGTTTGTAACTGTTGTTTGTGTTTTTAATTATACATTGATGTTTATTCAGTGAGTCTGAGTAGTGTGCCTCAAAACAGTAATCTTACAGTTAGTGAAAACGAGATGAGGAGACTGAGATGACACAGATCTTCTGCCTCAGTCCCAGAGGAAGAGATTGTAGAAACTGCATATCAATGAGCATGATGCTGATATCTGGCCAGATAGTACCTTGGGTGATTGAACTAATAGCTTGTGATAACTGTGAAGAACTGAAGATAATTAGGAGCCTAAATGATATCACTCAGAAAAACTCCTGTGAAGTTAAACTTGTTTTCTTTCTGATGATTTTAGTATGCTGGTGATTCATGTTAGTGTATAGCCACTGGATATAGATTTTAGTAACATGTTTGATTATATGTCTGAAGATAATCAGCATTTCATTAATGCAATGTGTAGCTTTTATGCTTTAAAATAGCACTTAGCAATTTTTTTTTTTCTGCAGATGCTTCTCTATGTAAATTATTTGAAGAAATGAGACAGGATATTAAAACTGATATAAATGTTTTTGAAATTCATGGAGATAATATTTGCATATAAACATTACTATTTGCATTTTCCCTTGTAATTTGGTCTACTATGGAAAAAATTTTATTTATTTTTTACAATCAGGAATGAGTGTTTTATTGAATGAGGCCATGCCCACATTTTAGGACAGAGTAATTGTAAGCATTTAGGATGAGCTTATGTTTACCGTTCATTCACTCCCAAAGCAGGGGGGATTCTAGCTGCCAGGGTTTTGTGTATGAAGTGTCAGTGTGTCAGTGACTATCAGAAAAAGGACTGATGCCTTGTCTTAGTTCTATAATAGATATACTTATTAATGCATTAAGTAGTAAGGTCTAGCAGACAGTTTACTATCAGCTGTATTTTTCAAATCATGATGAATTTTAGAAATAGATCACAATAAACTGTGGAAAATTATGGAAGAGATGGGAATACCAGAGCACCTGGCTTGTCTCTTAAGAAACCTATATGCAGGTCAGGAAGCAACAGTTAGAACTGGACATGAAACAACAGACTGGTTCCAAATAGGAAAAGCAGTACATCAAGGCTATATATTGTCACCCTGCTTATTTAAATTCTATGCAGAGTACATCATGAGAAACGCTGGGCTGGAAGAAGCGCAAGCTGGAATCAAGATTGCTGGGAGAAATATCAATAACCTCAGATATGCAGATGACACCACCCTTATGGCAGAATGTGAAGAGGAACTAAAAAGCCTCTTGATGAAAGTGAAAGAGGAGAGTGAAAAAGTTGGCTTAAAGCTCAACATTCAGAAAATGAAGATCATGGCATCTGGTCCCATCACTTCATGGGAAATAGATGGGGAAACAGTGGAAACAGTGTCAGACTTTATTTTTCTAGGCTCCAAAATCACTGCAGATGGTGAGTGCAGCCATGAAATTACTTACTTGGAAGTAAGCCACGCTTACTCCTTGGAAGAAAAGTTATGACCAACCTAGATAGCATATTGAAAAACAGAGACATTACTTTGCCAACAAAGGTCTGTCTAGTCAAGCCTCTGGTTTATGGATGTGAGAGTTGGACTGTGAAGAAAGCTGAGCACCAAAGAATTGATGCTTTTGAACTGTGTTGTTGGAGAAGACTCTTGAGAGTCCCTTGGACTGCAAGGAGATCCAACCAGTCCATTCTGAAGGACATCAGCCCTAGGATTTCTTTGGAAGGAATGATGCTGAAACTGAAACTCCAGTACTTTGGCCACCTCATGCGAAGAGTTGACTCATTGGAAAAGACTCTGATGCTGGGAGGGATTGGGGGCAGGAGGAGAAGAGGATGACAGAGGATGAGATGGCTGGATGGCATCACTGACTTGATGGCCGTGAGTCTGAGTGAACTCTGGGAGTTGGTGATGGACAGGGAGGCCTGGCGTGCTGCGATTCATGGGGTTGCAAAGAGTCGGACATGACTGAGTGACTGAACTGAACTAATATCTGCCTAACTATAGTGTGTGATAGAAAGTAATTGTTAATTTCTGCTTCTAACAGTTGCAGGTACTATTAATACTCTGTGGCTTGTACATGTCTGTATTTATAATGCATGGAGATACCAGATTTCAGTTAGATGTTCGTGAAAATAAAGATGAGCTTTTCCCTATTCACGAATCCATAGAGCCTTAATGGAGGGGCAGGGTGTCCACATACCCCTATAAAAAAAAAATCCTGTTTATGTATTTACCATTAATTGTTCATAAAACTAGTCTTAGAAACATAGTAAAATATAATATTGATGTAAGATTATGATATATTCTTTCCAGATGGTAAATTCACTGGGATTAAAATCCCTGGGGATATTCCAGTCTATGTATATATCTCAAACTATATTAAGCATGTGTAGCAGCAGAGGCAAATGAATTTCAAACACATATATTCTCCATGTGGCCTAATTATCAATAGAAATAGAATGGCAGATCTTTATAGAAGATGTCAAATTTCTGGGACTTTGCCAGTCTTATGCCAGGAGCATAAGAAATAAAGCCATAGTTTAAATGGAGAATTCTTCTCTATTGCCTGTAAGAGGCCAAGGGGAAATGCATACCTCATTAGTGCATAATGCCAGTAGTCATACTGAAAATCTTTTGTAGAAATAATAGCACTGATTTCATAGGTATTTGTGAATTAATACATACATAACACTTAAGAGGGAGCTTCCCTGGTAGCTCAGTTGGTAAAGTATCTGCCTGCAATGCAGGAGACCCCAGTTCAATTCTTGCTTTGGGAAGATCCACTGGAGAATGGTTAGGATACCCACTCCAGTAGCTCAGAGGTTAAAGCGTCTGCCTCCGATGCAGGAGACCTGGGTTTGATCCCTGTGTTGGGAAGATCCCCTGGAGAAGGAAATGGCACCCCACTCCAGTACTCTTGCCTGGGGAATCCCATAGACGGAGGAGCCTGGTAGGCTACAGTTCACGGGGTCGCAAAGAGTCGGACACGACTGAGCGACTTCACTTTCACTTTCACCCACTCCAGTATTCTTGGGCTTCCCTGGTGGCTCAGATGGTAAAGAATCCCGCATTGCCAGTGCTCTGGGTTCATTCCCTGGGTTGGGAAGATCCCCTGGAGAAGGGAATGGCTACCCACTCCAGTATTTAGCCTGGAGGATTCCTTAGACAGAGGTGCTTGGCAGTCCATGGGCTCACAGATTCGGACACGACTGAGAGACTTTCACACACACACTAACACTTTGGAGTTATTCCTGCCACATTAATACAGTCATTCCTATATTTATGCTTTTATTACTGTTCCAGTATGTTATTACTACTGAGTTCTACAGATTTATTGTGGACGCCATAGCGCTTTATTTCTTATTTAAAACAATTGTACTTACATATACAACGTGATCATTTAGAGTCTTATCAGCCCTTGATTGTGAGATGATGATAGGGACGTATTCAACTTACTTTTGGAATGGATAATACAGGAATATAAAATCTTAACAATTCTAAAGTGAATATGTAGTGAAAAGTAAAGCCTTTCTTTTTAAAATCAGTTCAGTTAGTTTGGGCTGTGATGGGTCTCTGTTGCTGCGCGGGCCTTTCTCTGGCTGCGGTGAGCTGGGACTCCTCTCTAGGTGTGGCTCAAGGGCTTCTCGTTGCCGTGGTCTCTCTTATTGCGGAGCGTGGGCTCTAGGGCGCTCAGGCTTCAGCAGCTGTGGTGTGTGGGCTCAGTACTGTGACTCCCAGGCTCTGGAGCACAGGCTCAGTAGGTGTGGCACATGGGTTTAGTTGCGCCATGGCATGTGGGGTCTTCCTGGATCAGGAACCAAACCCGTGTCTACTGCACTGACAGGCAGATTCTGAGTCACCAGGGAAGTCCCCCTTTTGCTTTCTTTTACTCCAGCTGTCCCCTTCTTCCTATATCTCTGTTTTATATATATATATATAAATTATTGGTTCATCTTTGAAAAGAGATTTTATGTATATACAGGTTCGTGCTCACACAGTCTTTTCAATACAGAAATGGTTGCATGCAATACACCTGTACTTCACCCTGAGCATATCAATAAATACCATATTTTTGAGATTGTTCCATATAAAGTCACCTTCACTTTTTAAAAAATTAACTTTTATTGGAATATAGTTGCTTTATAGTGTTGTGTTAGTTTCTGTTATACAGCAAAGTGAATCAGAAATATGGAATGCTTCCTGTATTTCTGGGTCATCTTTGTGCAGGAGCCATGCTGATTTCTGTACTGTTGCAGTTTTAGTATAGACGCTACCGAAGCTGAGCATTTGAGCTGCCCTGTCTTTGTAAATAACTTTTAATTTTAGAAGAATGTTACACTAACTGAAAAGTTGCAAAGATAGTACAAAGTTCCTATATACGCCACAGTAGAGTTCCTCTACTCCAGCATCTTATGGAGCTGGGGGGTACATATGTCAATACTAAGGAACTGGCATTGTTCAGTTCAGTTGCTTAGTCATGTCCAACTCTTTGCGATCCCATGGACTGCAGCACGCCAGGCTTCCCTGTCCGTCACTAACTCCTGGAGCCTGTTAAACTCATGTCCATTGAGTCAGTGACGCCATCCAACCATCTCATCATCTGTCATCCCCTTCTCCATTTGCCTTCAATCTTTCCCAGCAACAGGGCCTTTTCCAGTGAGTCACTTCTTCGCATCAGGTGGCCAAAGTGTTGGAGCTTCAGCTTCAGCAGCAGTCCTTCCAATGAATATTCAGGACTGATTTTCTTTAGGATTGACTGATTTGATCTCCTTGCAGTCCATGGGACTCTCAAGAGTCTTCTCCAACACCACAGTTCAAAACCATCAATTCTTTAGCACTCAGCTTTCTTTATGGACAGGAACTGGCACTGTTACTTTATTATTAACGAAAGTCTGCACTCTGTTCAGATTTCACTCGTTTTGCCCTAGTGTCCATTTTTTCATGTTTCTGAATCCATGTTATATTTAGTCATCATGTCTTTTACAGCCTCACCTAGCCTGCAGTAGCTTCTCAGATTTTCCTTGTTTTTAACAACTTAGTTTTGAGGAATGCTGGTTAGGTAGTTTTTAGAATGCCCCTCTGTTATTGAATTTGTCTTGCATTTTTTCTCATGGTTAGATTGGAGTTACGGGCTTGAGGGGAGCATTACCACAGAGGGGAAGTGCCCTTCTTATCACCAATATCCATAGTATATGCTATAGACATGGCTTATCAGTGATGATACCTACTTCAGTCACCTGAACAAGGTAGTGTCTGCCGGGTTATGCACTGTACAGTTACTTTTTCCTCTCTTTTCATATTTCACTTTTTGGAAACAAGTTACTAAGTGCAACCCAGACTGGAGTCAGCCTAAAGCCCACTTTCTTGGGAGCAGGATGGCGTGTATGTGTGTTTAATGACTCTGTAATAGTCCCTGGGACTTTACTTGGCATGTGAAAGTCCATTTTTGCCTTTTTCTTCATTCTCTCCAAAATAAAAATCAGAACTCGAGTTCTAAAAGCTACCTGACCAAATCTATCCTCTCCTTACATATTTCTTACTTAGGGATACCTCTCTTTAGTTGCCAAGAGACTGCTTTTTGTCTGATTATTTTTCTCTGTCATGCTTGTACAGAGAGCTTAATTCAAAATAAACAATGTGCTACATAATTGATTTTGTTGTTATTCATAGACGATAATTGCTAAGCTACTTACCTGACAACAAATTATTTGCTCCAGGTGACCAAATAAGCAGTTCTCCACAGAGCCACATCTTTGAAATTATTAATATCTAGAGATGCTGCTGTCTTAATCACAAACTGTGTGCTTGCACACTCAGTCATATCCAACTCTTTGTGACTTCATGGACTGCAGCCACCGGGCTCCTCTGTCCATGGGATTTTTCAGGCAAGAATGCTGGAGTGGATTGCCATCTCCTCTTTCATGGGGCTTCCCAACCCAGGGACCGAACCTGCGTCTCCCATGTCACCTACATTGTTAGGTGGATTCTTTACCACTGAGCCACCTGGGAAGCCCTATCACAGGTTAAGTGTAATTTAAAACTTCAATGAAGAGTCATGTGTTTTAAGATTCTTATTCAGTTAGCAGGCATTTATTGAGCTTCTGCTGTGTTTCAGCCATGGTTTGGTGGTGAGTTACACAAATCAGGGGCTTCCCTGATGGCTCAGGTGGTAAATAATCCTGCTGCAATGCAGGAGACTCAGGTTCTATCCCTGGGTCAGGAAGAACCCCTGGAAAAGGGAGTGGCTGCCCACTCCAGTGTTCTTGCCTGGAGAAGTCCATGGACAGAGGAGCCTGGTGGGCTACAGGCCACGGAGTGCAAACAGTCGGACATGACTGAGCAGCTAACACTTTCAACTTTCACTTTACACAAATCAGGTGTCTGATGTAAGGCAGATGATGTGTCAAGTAGGTGATATGGACAATAAACACATTAAAAATGAATGGAAAAGGTCATTTTAGAGCGTGATAAGTGCTTTAAAGAAAATAACCAGGGTGAAGTGCTAGCACGTTACTTGGTCATGGTGGTTCCATAAGGACCACTTTCCCATTGTGGCCAGTGAAGTAAGTCCTCAGGAGAAGGTGGTTGAACTGAAGACAGAGAATGCAAGAGCACCAGACATTTGAAAACCTGGAGTTGGGAAGGGCTTGATGAGGTCTAGAAATAAAAAGAAGGCCAAAGTTAGTTTAAATGAGGACAGAGTAGAAGAGAAGGAGGCGTAGAGGTAGATAGGGCTTCATAGGCCAAGCTCCGTTTTCAGGGAGGTCTCTGGGTGGTTTTAAGCAGAAAGGTGACATGGCCTGATATCTGTGGTTTAGAAAAGCCTTCTGGTTGCTTTGTGGGAAATGGATTATAGGGGAGAGAAGAGGAAGCAAGAATATAGTATGAGTTAGGAGACCACTGTAAGAGTTCAAGTGAGAGATGGATTGTGGCTTGGACTAGCAATAAGATGTACAAAAGTAGATAGATTGGGATAATGTGGGGGGCATAGAACTGCCAGAATTTGTAGCTAAATTGAAATAAAGTTTTAACAGCAGATGTGAATCAACAGGAAAGATAAGATGATGATGTGATATAAACTGTCTCAAATACAGATCATATTTTCATGCAAGTCTTTGAAAGAAGAGTGGTATCAAATATGCACATTAGTGAATTAGGCATAAGTTAGGGAGCCAAGTCCATTATAACCTAATTCACACATCAGGAACAAAAGAGGAAACTTGCTTACCAAGTTAATGAGCTCTTAATACTTTATCTAATAAGTCTGTCATAACTACCAAGCACAGAACAGTAAAGACATTGTCTTTAGGGGTTAATAAGAAACTTCAGGGGGACTTAATCATCCCATTTACTTGATCATTACTCCTCAGGAAGTTGTAATCTTAGGAATAATATTTTTGATGTAATGGTTACTGTGAATCACTTTTATGTCATAATGATTATAATGTTTGGCAAAGCAGAACACATTTCAATAAAATCATATATTGATTTTAGCTTTGGAATTATGGAGAAAATATTTCATTTTTGTAGCTATTACTTACATGTAAAATGCCTTTTAATAAAGGGTTTTACAGAGCTTTCTTTGGAATAAATAACTAAATGTAGTCATAGTTTTGATATTTTGACTTTTATATCAAATGCAGCAATTCATTTTATGAGGGCTTGGAATTTAATATTATAAGATTTGGTTTGTTCTAAATTTTCAACATATTTTTATCTTATTTTTATTTTTTATATGAAGAAAACATTGCTTCATAATGTTTAATAAAAATCATGTAATAAAAACCTCACTAGTGGGCTCAATTTAGTGTTTTGGGGTAAAGTAGGCAAGATAGGGATGATTTATTTTTATATTCTAAAAGTAAGGGTTTGCTAAGAAACTGATGAGGTAAAGAGAAGGAAAATATATACCTTTTTAATAAACTTTAAAAAATTGAAATATAGTTGATTTACAATAGTTTCAGGTACACAGAAAAGTGATTCATATATATATATATAATATATTTCAGACTATTTTTCATTATAGATTATCACAAGATATGAATATAGTTAACTATGGTATTCAGTAAATCCTTGTTGCTTCTCTATTTTATGTATAGTTAGTTTGTATCCATTAACCCCATGGTGTTGTTCAGTCTCTCTGTTGTGTCTAACTCTTTGTGACCCCATGGACTGCAACATGCCCAGGCTTCCCTGTCCTTCACCATCTCCTAGAGCTTGCTCAGACTCATGTCCATTGAGTTGGTGATGCCATCCAACCATCTCATCCTCTCTTTTTCCCTTGCTCTTGCCTTCTGTCTTTCCCAGAATTGGAGTCTTTTCCAATGAGTTAGCTCTTGGCATCAGGTGGCCAAAGTATTAGAGCTTCAGCTTTAGCATCAGTCCTTTCAATGAATATTCAGGATTGATTTCGTTTATGATTGACTGGTTTGATCTTCTTGCAGTCCAAGGGACTCTCAAGAGTCTTCTCCAACACCACAGTTCAAAAGCATCAGTTCTTCAGCACTCAGCTTTCTTCACGGTCCAACTGTCACATCCATACATGACCACTAGAAAAACCATAGCTTTGACTAGACGGACCTTTGTTGGCGAATTAATGTCTCTGCTTTTTAATATGCTGTCTAGATTGGTCATAGCTTTTCTTTCAAGGAGCAAGTATCTTTTAATTTCATGGCTGCAGTCACCACCTGCAGTGATTTTGGGGCCCAAGAAAATAAAGTCTGTCACTGTTTCCATTGTTTCCCCATCTATTTACCATGAAGTGATGAGACCGGATGCCATGATCTTAGTGTTTTGAATGTTGAGTTTTAAGCCAGCTTTTCACTCTCCTGTTTCATTTCATCAAGAGGCTCTTCAGTTCCTCTTTGCTTTCTACCGTAAGGGTGGTGTTATCTCCATATCTGCAGTTATTGATATTTCTCCCAGCGTTCTTGATTCCAGCTTGTGCTTCATCCAGCCCAGCATTTCGCATGATGTATAAGTTAAACAAGCAGGCTTAGAGAATAGATAATCTGGAAAATTAGTTTTGACATAATATAAAAACAGGAGTTTGTTCAAATAGAGTCCATGGTAAGCTAAGGACTGTGAATGAGTTTAGGTCTGTTTCCATATTTGATGAGAACAAGCATTTTTGACAGAAAATATGGCTCTTGTTAATGAGCATGACAGTGGATTTTGGGGGGCAGATTTCAATTTCATCATCGGTGTTTCATTACGTTGTGTGTTCAGCCATCTCACAGCTTGTTAGAGATCTATTCCAAGCATTTATTCTTCCTCCTGAACAGTTTCCCAGCATCTATTTACTAAGAGGACACGCAGTATATAGAACAAATTCACGTGTGCAAAGCTGACAATCCCACAAGTGTTATATTCTCATTTGCATTACGGTCTTATTCATGTTGGGTACAATCCATGCATTTCTCCAAGTTTCTCTTCCTTTCCTCACAGAGCCTCTTAGCAGGGATGCAGTACATGATATTGCAGGCATGCTGTCAGGAATATTAAAAAGGCTAAGAACGTCATGCTGAAGAATTATGTGGAATGAAAAAATTCAGCATGAACTGTCAATCTGCCTTCTCTGGCCTTTAAGGCTCTTTGACTTTCTTGTTGGCAAAATGTGGAGCTCTTTCACCTGCCATTTTAAAAAGCTTGATCTTCCAAGGGTTTGTTTGAGAGGCCCTATGCTTAATATCAAGGTCTGAACATTTAATTTCTTTCTCTAGAATGTTCCATTCTCTCGTATATCAGAGCTTTCAGTGGGTCCTTACCTTGATGGAAGTAGTCGCAATCTAAGGAATGCCATTTAGCCAGCATCAGCCTGCAACTGCTAATGATTACCTAAAAGGAGTGATTACCGTTCCCTGGAAGGTGATTGCAAAGAAACCAGAGAGCATGTATTTTTCAGGCAAAATCAAGGACTAACCCTGTAAGCTTCAAAGATGTCATCACCGCGAGGCTATTGCTGTGTCATTGTAGTCCAAACAGAAGTATGCCTGGAATAAAAATAGGCTTGCTGTGAATATGAATTTTCTGCAGATAAAATACAGACCACAAAATGGCAAAGATTTGTTAAAAGTTTTCTCTATTTGCCTTTTCTTTTATAGATGTGTCTTTATCACAAGAGGTGTATATCCTTATCCTAATAGGTAAAATGCAAAAGGCATGAGAGAGAATAAGTTAGTAACATTGTTTTACAAAATGTGGGATAACGAATGACTTTGAAACATAATTTTGAAAGAATGAGATTAAAACCATGATGGACCCATTGTGATCTATATTTTGGAAGAAGTCAGTAAAGTCTTTAACTGAAAAATGGGTTTATTTTTAAAGAAAGCACTAGAAGGAACACGCAACATACATTGGATTCCTAAATGCTGCTGAGTCTGCTGAGGCATCCAGGAATTAGCCTTAGATTGTACGAGTCTTTCTGTGGTTCTTGCCCCTGCTTTAACTGTCTTCAGATGGAAAGATTGAGAGGATTTTAGGGAAAGAAACAGAAGGGTAGGTAGAAAGTATTACACAGATAGATTGACAGGAAGAGAGAGAGGGAGAGAGAAGATAAGCAGGTTATTTTAATTATTCACGTTTCATATAAAAATGAAAATAGATAATTCCTTGACAAACTTGAGTTATATAAATCTCCTCTGTGGCTTTTGGTCACTTACCCAATGCCAGGATGTAGGGAAGAAAGCCTCAAAGGGACTATAGCAACATGTGATTTATCCAAATCTGTACTTTAGAGTATGAGGAAAGCAGATATTGGTTCCAGGTCATTTATCTTTAATGTATAATGTAAAGCACTAAGTAAATGCTTTCACTGTAATAGCCTTCGAGTCAAAGGTTACAGACGTTTCACTTACAGAAACCCATGAAAACACTTGCATTTTTTTCAGTATCTAGATTTTATGCCATCAGAAAAATAAAAGGGTTAAAACTTAAGTGAAGGAAGTCTATAGTTCATGATACTTTCCTTGAGCAAGAGTATTTTTCTTTGCTTTCTCAAAGTTACTTCTAGTACATATTTAATTGTCTTGTAGTAAACCCACATTTGACCAGCCAGCTTTAAAGGTCATAAAGGGAATTAATAAACATTATTCATGTTTGTGGAAATGTGGAGAATGGCCAGAATTCAAAAGCAGCCTAAAGAAAAATGGTAAAGCGTCTGCCTACGATGCAGGAGACCTGGGTTCGATTCCTGGATGGGGAAGATCCCTGGAGAAGGAAATGGCAACCTATTCCGTTACTCTTGCCTGGAAAATCCCATGGACGAAGGAGCCTGGTGGGCTACAGTCCATGGGGTCGCGAAGAGTCGGACACGACTGAGCGACTTCCCTTTCTTTCTTATATCATTTTTCTTTTTCCTGATTATTGGTCAAAGAATTTTCTTCATGACATGAAAAAGGTTTGGAGCTGTTGTTTGCCCTTTATCTGCATTTTATACTTCTATTGCACCCTCTAGTACTTGATTCTCTTTACAGTGAGTTCTTAAAGATTAAGACAAGACATCCTCTGAAAAAAATCTAGTAATAATATTTTGCATAAGGCAATAGTTCATATGTTTTGATTAAACATGTTTCATTTTTCGCTTCTTGACTGTAAGATAGGCACAAAATGTTTTAAAAGGGTAGCAAAATTTTTTCATCAATTCCTTAGATTTGGGGGTACCTGTAATGGTGAGAGTTACTTGACAGGTACATAAAACCCCTCAAGATTAATTGCTGAGTTTACTTAAGTTATCTTTCTAGGCACTGCTGTAGCCATTGGCAACTCTAAAGATTTCTCTGTGCTGTTGATCTCAGCAAGGACCAAGGGGTCATGCATACAGGTTGATGAACAGAAATGCTAAGTACAATGGTTTCCAAAGAGAGAGAAACAAAGGGAAAAGATCCCATTTCTTTTCCCTCCACCAAGCCTTTAGAAAGGTCAGAGGGCGTTTTCCCTGGGCTGCTTGTAAAATGCTATCTTCAGCCAGAGCTTCTTAGGTCATTTAGCCAATCAGCCAGAGAGCCTATCAGAGCTGTTGGAAGGAATGTGTCAGGGGAACACTCTCAAACTCTTGTCTGTCTTGAAGTAGTTCCGTCCAGACTTTGAGTAGCTCGGCTACTCAAGTATTCACTGGACTTCCCTGCGGTCCCTCTGTGCGTGTTGACTGAATGCCATGTGCACTCAAACACCATTATGCACACTCATCTTTGTGCTTAACTCTCTAGTTCATAGCCTTATCAATTCTATAATCCAAAAGCATTTAGTACCTTGTTCTTGGTTGCAAACAGCAAACTGATTCTGGTGAACTTAAGCAGAAAAATAATCTACTGAAAGATGTCAGACAGCTTGCAGAGTTGAAAGAAAGAGTGGGCAGCAAGGCTTGGAGTTATGGCAGAAGCCTGGGAATGTGAACAAGCTGAGTGAGACAGCCAGTCATGCCACAGAAAGTGTTCTGGTTAGGACTTTACTAATGGAATTTGCATGATCACTGCTGGACGTTAAGCCCTCTCATCCCTTCTGTGACTAACCTGTTATGCCCATATCTGTGGCACCTGTGGGGCTTATGAGGCATCCAGGATGACTGCTGGGTCTTCAGGAACTCTCAGTATGATGTCATCAATGTCATTAACCACTGTGATATCCTGTACCTTGGCAAGATGGTCAGTGGTCTTAAAGACTGAATGTTGGACACAATCAGAGAGTAGAGGTGATTCTAAGGCAAGGCACTGAAGGTGTTACAGCACCCTTAATAAGTAAGGCAGACTGCTTCTGGTGTTTCTCCATTTTAGGATTCAGCATTTGCACAGCCAGTGGTTGCCTAGTGGGTTTCAGGGGCTGAATGAGCTTGCTCTGGTTAGCAGACCATGACTGGCATGGCTGACATGGGTCCCTTCACTACCTGCCTAAATCTCAAAATCTGCTGCTGTTGTTCAAGACCCATTTGTTCTCTGCACCAGTGTGGACTCCCAGTTCCTGCATCTCTCAGGTCTCTTGTGCTGTTAGAAATCCCTGCCGTTCTTTCAGGGATGTTGTATTCCTTTGATTACAGTTTCAATCACCAGGAAACAAAGTTCACAGGACTTCCACTTGGCTGTTCCTCCCAAGATAACCTCTAACTCTTGGTTCAGTGGGTTTTCTTCTTACCTGAGAACCTAAGAAATAACCACAGTGTGGGTTTGAGGTACCACTGGTCTTCATGGGAGGCAAATTGGGTCAAAACATCACTTATAACTTGACCCCAGAAACCTCCACCCTGACTGTTACACTGTGGTGTTACATGCCAAGAATTAGTTTTGGCTCAGAGCTTGTGCCTAGTACTTCTTAAGGGACCTGGGTGTATTTCCTTCCCCCATGTCCATATCTGCTAAACAGCTGCAGAGTCCTTTGAGGAAGACAGAATGAACTGTGTTTATGATATTACTGAATGTATATAAAAATATATATCTTTTGTTAATGACATTCATCACTGTAAAGTTGACCTTAAAAATAGAGTAAAATAGAACCATTGAATCTGAGATACTCAGTTCCCAGTTTTTTGTGTGAATGGACTGGCATTCCCATTTATCCCAATATCTTGGCCAGTCTTCTTTTCAAATAGTTCTTGACATGAGATCTACTTTCATTGTAGTCTAGGAGACGTTGAAAAGTGTAAATGTAATTCTTACTTCCAAACAGGTCGGTGACAATAACCTTCTAGGGGGTTGGGGTCGGGGTGGTGCTTTCCATTTCTAACAAGTGAATAAGAAACCAGTAGTGAAGAAGATGGAAACCTGCGTCACTGTCCCATGGTTAATTCTTTTGAGCTGCGCCTGCACAACGTTGGTTTACTTTTTCTTTTGACTGACTTATTATCAGCATACTCAAGCCTTAGACTTGAGATGCAGTATTTCATGTGGCTAAGAACAGGACTGAACCACCTGGCTTTGAACACCAGTTCTGCTGCTCTCTGGCATTCCCTGGTGGCTCAGATGGTACAAAATCTGCCCACAATGCGGGAGACCTGGTTTGATCCCTGGGTCAAGAAGATCCCCTGGGGAAGGGAATGGCTACCCACTCCAGAATTCTTGCCTGAGGAATTCCATGGACAGAGGAGCCTGGTGTGCTACAGTCCATGGAGCCGCAAAGAGTCGGACATGACTGAGCAACTAACACACACACACTCTGCTGCTTGCTAGCTGAGTGACCTTAGACAAGGCATGTAATGTCTATAAACCTGTTTCTTCATCTGTGGAGGCAAGCGTGCTTGTGGTAGAGACTTGTTATATGTTATACTTGTTATATATATATTATATATATATATATATATAATCAAGTAATTATAACATGTAGTGACCATTCAATAATATTGTCATTGACATTGACAAGTCACTCAGTCGTGTCCTACTCTCTGCGATCCTATGGACTATAGCCTACCAGGCTCCTCTGTTCATGGGATTTTCCAGGCAAGAGTACTGGAGTGGGTTGCCATTTCCTTCTCCAATGCATGGGAGTAAAAAGTGAAAGTGAAGTCACCCGGTCCTGTCCAACTCTTAGCGACCCCATGGACTGCAGCCTACCAGGCTCCTCTGTCCGTGGGATTTTCCAGGCAAGAGTACTGGAGTGGGTTGCCGTTTCCTTCTCCAATGCATGAGAGTGAAAAGTGAAAGTGAAGTCACTCGGTCCTGTCCGACTCTTAGCGACCCCATGGACTGCAGCCTACCAGGCTCCTCCATCCATGGGATTTTCCAGGCAAGAGTACTGGAGTGGGTTGCCATTTCCTTCTCCAGGGGATCTTCCTGACCCAGGGATTGAACCCCGGTCTCCTGCATTGTAGGCAGACGCTTTACTGTCTAGCCAAGAGGGAATCTATCAATAATATTAGCCAGTATATTTCTAAAAGCTTATACAATTTGTAATTATAGAAACAAAGATGAAGTAATACCAAATGTAAATGCTTTTAACCTCCATATTGAATTATCTGTGCTACTCATTTTCCTAAGAGTTCATTTAGCTGGTGTCTATTTCTTAAATACCTACACAAGCCAGGCTCCATGCTGATTTTTACATCATTGTGCCAACCTTGACCTCAGGTTGCTAGTTAGTCATTTTCAGAGGGCGCAGAGTAGTGGGAAGCTTTGTTGATACAATGCTGGGGACATAAAAAGTCATTCTCTTTTTTTAACCCCTTCCTACCCTGACTTCCACAATACACTAAGATTTAGCCTATGTAAAATCATCAAACACTATATCAGGATTATTCAGTAGAAATACACTGTAAGCTACAAATGTCATATATATAATTTTAAATCTATGTAGCCACAAATGTCATATATAATTTAAAATTTTCTAGTAATTGCATACAGAGGTAAAATAAATGAGATGAAATTAACTTTAATAGTATATTTTATTTAGTCTGCCATATCCAGAGTAACATGAGCTTCAGTTCAACTCAGTTCAGTCACTTAGTCGTGTCCGACTCCTTGCGACCCCATGAATCGCAGCACGCCAGGCCTCCCTGTCCACCACCAACTCCCGGAGTTCACTCAGACTCACATCTATCGAGTCAGTGATGCCATCCAGCCATCCCATCCTCTGTCATCCCCTTCTCCTCCTGCCCCCAATCCCTCCCAGCATGAGAGTCTTTTCCAGTGAGTCAACTCTTCGCATGAGGTGGCCAAAGTACTGGAGTTTCACCTTCAGCATCATTCCTTCCAAAGAAATCCCAGGGCTGATCTCCTTTAGAATGGACTGGTTGGATCTCCTTGCAGTCCAAGGGCCTCTCAAGAGTCTTCTCCGACACCACAGTTCAAAAGCATCAATTCTTTGGCACTCAGCCTTCTTCACAGTCCAACTCTCATATGTAATAAATATAAAGAACTATTGATGAGATATTTGACATTCCTTTTTTCATACGAAATCTTTGGAGCCCAGTGTGTATTTTATGTTTCACATTTGTTCACACTCACCACCTTTCAAGTGTCTAATCTCTCTACATGTAGCAGCAAGTGGCTACTACAGTGGACAGAGTAAGATTAAATTTTACCAGATTCTAAGACTCAGCCATGAATTCTTCAATAAACAGCTTTGTTATTCTCAGATCCTCACCTGGAATGAAAAATACAGAAAGAGAAAGAATGAACTGAAATTCTATAAAATGCATTTTCAATATGTACTTTTATATAAGTTTATTGATGAGAAACATAAAAAAAGAGTTTGTTGATCAAAGCTCATGTCCGCTATTTGCAGAAATGCAAGTAGCAGTTAAGAATTGTTAGGGAAGGGGACTTCCCTGCCAGTCCATTGGTTAGGACTCTGTGCTTCAACTGTAGTGGGCATGGGTTCCATCCCTGGCTGGGTAACTAAGATCCCACATGCCATGTGGTGAAGCCAAAAAAAAAGCAGAATTGTTAGGGAAGATCTAAATGTGGAAATTTAAAGGAAGTTTATATCTTTAGCCATTGGTTGGAAAGAAAATCAATAGGTATTTAGTGACGTTGCAATAGTAATTGTTTTAAAAAAATGAGTGTGATAATAGTTAATGAGAAAGTATAGTGTTTTTTCTTTTTTGGTTGGGAGTTACCAGTGTCTTTTTTTTTTCTTTAAACTAGTTATATGATCTATGATGGGCTAGTTACATGGTCTATGTTGGAATGAAGTCAGTTGTGTAGAGATTAAGGCACACTTTCCTTCAGTGCCATCTATTGCTAGAGTGTTTTCATGCTTCATGCCACAGTCATCTGTGACTCGTCTTTCAGATGGTTGATGACCCAAGTCAACATGCCACCTGAAACTTTAAAAAGTGCCTCTCTCATTTCACGCCAGTCAGAATGGCTGTGATCCAAAAGTCTACAAGCAATAAATGCTGGAGAGGGTGTGGAGAAAAGGGAACCCTCTTACACTGTTGGTGGGAATGCAAACTAGTACAGCCACTATGGAGAACAGTGTGGAGATTCCTTGAAAAACTGGAAATAGTACTGCCTTATGACCTAGCAATCCCACTGCTGGGCATACACACCGAGGAAACCAGAATTGAGAGAGACACATGTACCCCAATGTTCATCACAGCACTGTTTACAATAGCCAGGACATGGAAGCAACCTAGATGTCCATCAGCAGATGAATGGATAAGAAAGCTGTGGTACATATACACAGTGGAGTATTACTCAGCCATTAAGAAGAATACATTTGAATCAGTTCTAATGAGGTGGATGAAACTGGAGCTTATTATACAGAGTGAAGTAAGCCAGTAAGAAAAACACCAACACAGTATACTAATACATATATATGGAATTTAGAAAGATGGTAACGATAACCCTGTATGCGAGACAGCAAAAGAGACACAGATGTATAGAACAGTCTTTTGGACTCTGTGGGAGAGGGACAGGGTGGGACAATTAGGGGGAATGGCATTGAAACATGTCTAATATCGTATATGAAATGAATTGCCAGTCCAGGTTCGATGCATGATACTAGATGCTTGGGGTTGGTGCACTGGGATGACCCAGAGGGATGGTATGGGGAGGGAGGTGGGAGGGGGATTCAGGATGGGCAACACGTGTATACCTGTGGCAGATTCATGATGTATGGCAAAACCAATACAATATTGTAAAGTAATTAGCCTCTAATTAAATAAATTTATATTTTTAAAAAGCGCCTCTCTCAGGAACTTAATTTATAAGAGAGCAGAAACTATTTATTAGACATTTGCATTTTTGCATCACAATCACCAGGGATTTATGTGAGATTAATATTACTTTTTATTTTGTCTGAATTTTTTATTATAGAAAACTTCATACGTATGCAAAATTAGATGAGAGTGACGAAGCCTGATATAACCTTTAGTCCCAACTTTAACAATTATTAACTAATGGCTAATCTCCTTTTCATCCATAGCTCTATACCCAGTTACCTTGAAGTATAATTTCAGAATCATTGGCAATTCATCAGTAATTTTACCTTCAATATTACATTCGATTGATAGGCCTTCTTCTCTTCTTTTTTCCCATTTTGTAAATCATTATTGAGGGAACTAGATAATTTTTTCTGTAAGTTTCTTACAGTCTGGATTTGGCTGATTGCATCCCTGTGATATTGCTTATCTTGTGGTGCCTGTATCCCCTGCGTTTTTTGTAAAATGGTAATTAGATTGTGAGTTTTCGCCAGACTCAGGTTTATTGTCTGTCTTAGTGAAAATTTTATCCCCTGCATTTTTTGTAAAATGGTAATTAGATTGTAAGTTTTCGCCAGACTCAGGTTTATTGTCTGTCTTAGTGAAAATTTTCCTAGATACTGTAGTGTTCTTTCATAGGGCAGCACATGATGTCTGGCTATCCCTCTTTTCATCATGCTAACACTGATGGGCATGTTTGTGTGTCAGTAGCCTGAGCCACCACCCATTAGGAAGTTCTCTACTTTTCAGCAAATAGTTTTAGCAACAACTCAGGATCATTGCTTTGAGTCATCATTTCATGAGGGATTGCATAATAATGATGCTCTAATTCTGTCATTTCTTCTTAATTTATTAGCTGGAATATTTCCATATACAGAAACATTCCTTTATCAACAGTTTGGTTAATTTGAGGTACAGTTTGTACAGCAAAGACAGGTTTCATATTTGATTCTTTTCCTTTATTTAGTAGTTTTCAGAATGAGTTGACCCCTAAGGTATCCTCCAAAGGTAAATACTGTTCTTTTTTAGTATCAGAATTCATGGATTTAAACATATTTGATGTTTTTCAAGCCGTTCTATTTATTACTCTTTTTGATGCCCTACTTCTGACCAGTGGAAGCCTCTTGAAGTTGGCTCTGAGTCCTTTGAACCTGGCTCCAGTGGACTTTGATAGCTTCTTTGCTTTCTGAAATGCCAAGATATTCTAGGCTCATCTTTCATTTCTCTGTCCCAGATCTTAAATCAGCTATTTCTCCAAGGAGTCCTGGTTTCTTTAAGTGAATAAATGGTATTGAGAGCGTACCTGGGCACCTCAGATTTTAAGCTTAAGAAGTTTTCAGTCTGGAGTCTTTATTAGTTAGGAAAACTCTAGTAAAGGTAGCTCCAATCTCAGTGGCCTAGGGCAGTCCAGGCTCACCGCTGCCTGGTGCATTAACATTGGCAGGCAGTCTTCCAGGCAGTGATTTGAAGACCCAGAGTTTTTTTGTCTTTTAACTCCAACAGCCAGTAGTGCCTTAGAAGATGTAAAGAGGAAAATGGAAAGTTTCCTACTTTTTAACCACTTTGACCTGGAAGTGATACACATTTCTGCTCTCCTTCTACCAATGAAAACTAGTCATGTGGCCCTGTCTCAAAGCAACATGGCAGTAAAGGCAGTCTCTGGCTGGGGAGCTTGCACTGCAGCAGAGCAACATCCTCATTGAATGTCAGGCTGCCTCTGCCGGAAACCAAACCAGAAACCAATGCTTTACCATATGAAATCATGAGCTTTCCCCAGCTTTCTCCAAAAGGACAATCCAAAGTCTCAGTCAGTCAGTGCGTCCAGCTGAAGTACCGGCGCACTTCATTTTCTTGCACTATGCTTCATTGCACGTTTCCAGATATTCCTGTGTTTTTTTTTTTTTTTTTTTTTTTACAGATTGAACATTTGTGCAATGCTGCCTCAAGCAAGTCTGTTGGTACCATGTTTCCAATAGCATCTCCTTACTTCATGTCTCTATGTCACGTTTTGGTAATTCTTGCAGTATTTCAAACTTTTTCATTCTTATATTTATTGTGATGATTTGTGATCAGATGAGTGATCGTTAATGTTACTCTTGTAATTGTTTTGGGACACCATGAAGCCATGCCCACATGAGATGGTGAACTTAATCCCTAAGTATTGTGTGTGTTCTGACTGTTGTATCAGCTTCCTGTTCCTTTTCCTCAAGGAAGGGCTCATGTGGCTGCAGTGCAGAAAACTAATTAATAACCCTACAGTGGGTTATTAATTAACCTACGTTCAAGTGAAAGGAAGAGACGAGTGATGCCATAGGCTTCATTGTTATCTTTGTTTTTTAGAAGGCTGATGTTTATTTATGTATGGCCGTGCTGGGTCTTCATTGCTCCATGTGGGCTTTCTCCAGCTGTCATAAGCTGAAGCTACGCTCTGGTGGTGGTGTGTGGCCTTTTCCTCATGGTGGCTTCTCTTGTTGTGGAGCAAGGGCTCTAGGGCTCCTGGGCTTCAATATTTGTGGCTCACAGGCTTAGTTGCCCTGCACACGTGGGATCTTATTTCCTGGACCAGGGATGGAACCCATGTCCCCTGCATTGGCAAGCAGATTCTTAACCACTGGACCAGCAGGGAAGTCCCTGTTATCTTGTTTTAAGTAATTGTCACGGCCACCCCGCCCTTCAGCAAACCACCTTCCTGACTAGTCAGCCCCCATCAACATCGATACAAAAATATTAGGACTCTCTGAAGACTCAGGTGATGGCTTGCAGTTTTTAACAATGGAGTGTTTCTTAATTAAGCTAAGTACACTCTTTTATTAGACATAATGCTATCGCACACTTAATAGACAACAATAAAATTTAAACATAGCTTTTATTGTACTGGGAAACCAAAAAATGCGTGTGATCCACTTTATTGCAATATTTGCTTTATTGCAGTGGTCTGGAACTGATCCACAATATCTCTGAGGGATGTCTGTAGAGTGTCTTCCTCCACCCCAATCAGTATATAACAATGGACCATAGGCAAGACAACCGTAATAAACACTCGCATTTGGAAAGGAGAAGGATGTGGAGCACAGATTGATGGCCTGTAGAAATTTTGCATTACTCTTGTGTACACATTATAAGGTCTTTTTGCACTGGCATTGGATGGAATTCCTTGATTAAGCTTGAATTCTCTCCTCAATTGCTGCAAGCAATTTCTTGTCCCCTACTTTTCTGTGGCTCTTTCCTCCACTTTCCCGAATGTCTGTCTTTATTCATTTTCATACCTGTCCACATTTGAAGGTTATTGGAGACTATGCTATCCCTGGGAGCTGTATGTTTTTTTGCAGTCAGCTTCCTATTCTTGTAAATTAGAAGGTAACTTTGAAGATTGAAAGGGTTGTGTTTTTTTTTTTTTTTTTAAGACTCAAACTCTCTCTAAGGTAATTTTTTAAAAAATTGAAGTAGATAAGCTTCCCATGTGGTGCTAGTGGTAAATAACCTGTCAGCCAATGCAGGAGACTTAGAGACATGTACTCAGTCCCTGGGTTGGGAAGATCCCTTGGAGGAGGGCACAGCAATCCACTCCAGTATTCTTGCCTGGAGAATCCCTTAGACAGACAAGCTTTGCAGGCTACAGTCCATGGGGCCACACTGAATTGCACATAACTGAAGCAACTTAGCACATAGATTTGCAATGTGTTACTTTCAGATGTACAGCAAAGTGATTCAGTTATACACACACGTACATTCACACAAGCACACACACATGTGTGTGTGTGTATGTATATATATATACACATATATAAAATTTCTTTAGCATATAATTTTTCAAAACCTTGGTAGGGTCATGATTTATAGTTACTTTCATGTGCCAGTAACCTCAGCAAAACAAAGATCTGTCAAAGTGTAACTGTCAGATATACTTTTCTTTGCTTCCTTGATACTTTGGTTCTCTCTCTCACTTGAAAGTGCTGTTAAGAGGCCGCCTGTAATCATCAGGAGAGCGCCACATTGTTTTTTTTCCTCCCGAAGATTTTTTTGATGTGGACCATTTTAAAAGTATTGAATTTGGTAAAATGTTGCTTCTGTTCTGTGTGTTGGTTTTTCTGCCACAAGGCACGTGGAATCATAGCCCCTTGATGAGAAGGCAAACTTTGAACCACTGGACCACCAGGGAAGTCCCCTGAACCACATTCTTAATCTTATTTTTTGCCCCAAGGCTGAATCTCAATGGGCCTTGTTCTTAAAACTTTTCTCAGTCTTCTCATATACTGTGTAGGGTCCTTGTATTTTCCATCTTTGCAAGTCCCCAATTTCTGGGTTTTCTTTGTCCCATTTTTTTTTTCCTCATAATTTTTTGCCTAGGCTTATCTCTTTCTTGCAAAGCCTTGCTAGATGGCTGCCAGTAACAACCAACATGTGCAAAGCATGCAGGCATGGCAAGCTTGCCATCTGCCTTTTAAGTCACCACAGGCGGGATTTACCAAGTGTTGTACCATCATGTACACTGAGGAACGCCAGGTTTCCAGCCTCCAGCATCACTTCCCTTGCCGCCTGCTGCCTGACTGGGAGACCAATTTTAGATTTTTGTTATGGCAGCACTTCACTTGAAGGTACTAATTTCTGTATTTATCTGGGTAATGCTAGCTGCTGTAATAGAGACTGTCACAGAACTAGAGAGTTTTGAGATCTTGTAGAACATCCACTTCCTCATTTTAAGAATCAGGAACCAAGACAAGAAACAATGAAGCCTGCCCAGAGCCACGCAGCGAGCTGCAGCTGTAAGTTACCAGCCAGACTTGGGCCTTGGCGATCGATCGTTGCCCCTTTAGCCCTTAGCTCAGCTGGGCACATGCTACAGGCTTAGCAGGTATCCTCAGCTGAACTGCAAATGTGTAGTCTGACTCTATCACAGCATCACTGAGGTTCAGACAAAAAGAGATGAAGGAAGAAAAATTCAGGAAACAGAACTTCAGTAAAAATACCCCCAAGAAATGTATAGATTAAAAGAACTGTGTGACTTTGCTATTATCTTTTGTAGATTTTCATGCTTTTAATCTTAATCACAAGCTAAGGACATTTTGATAACATTGTTTTGAGATAGTTGTTTTGAGAAAGTGTTAAGAATAAGCCATTTAATATTTAGCTTAAAAAATATTGCCAAATAGTTGGCCCAGGGTATGTCCCCTTAGCCCTGGTTCCCATTCTTCCTTTCACCATCTATGAGCTATGAGGGAAGGATGGGTGGAGAGGGGTCATACTTGGGGTGAGATGGGCCAAGGTTAAGGAAAAGGATGGTTTGGGGAATTAAAAACTACTATCTTTCTATTTGATGCTGTGTGGGAAGCGGCCTGCTGAAATTTATGTGTCAATGCCCTCTGCCACACCATGCCAAAATGTAAAGGCGGGACTGCAGAGTGTAGCCAGCATGGCACTTTGAGCGTGGGACGATGCCTGGTGCGCCGCAGGGCTCCATAGTTCTGTGGTATTTATGGAATACCTGTTCTGTACGAGGCCCGTGCTGGCACCTTAAGATATACATACAACGTGATTCAAGTACTGTGCCAGGATCTTAAAGGCAATGTAATCGATTAAATTTCAAAGACTTGTACTGGACTGTAATATCGGGCATCCTGTTTTCGATAGTGATAAAAATTTGCATGGACAAAAATGTCACCCTTTTGAATCCTCTGTTTTTTCCCACATAGGTAGAGAAGATAAACTTGGAGTCAATTTTTTATGGAATTTTCTTTGTCCTTCAAACCTAAAAAAGGCCTGGTCAGATAATATAGGCCAGACTCCCTGTGGAGGTGTTCTTTCCATCTACTTGGGAACATTAGCAGATTCTGGATGAGCATCTCTCTGGTTTATGAATCAAATTCAGTATAAAAGTTGAATTTGCTTTTGTGGGCTTTTTTTTTTTTTTTTAAAGAACAAAGGTTGAGTAATAAAGAATGTATTTACTGAGGTTAATTGTTAGGGATGCTTTCTTTATATTGTAGGATGTTGTAGAGAATCATCCTAGAGAATAAATAAATTCTCATGTAGAATCATTCTATAAAGATTAATTATGTCAAGCTGACCTTAATTTATGTGAAAACTTCCTTGTTCTTTTGAAAACTCTTTTATAAAGAGGAAAGAGTAGAATGTGGACATGTCTATTATTGCCATGCTAAGTTTGAGTTAAGTGTAGATGGTATGCCAAAGAGTGGGTTGTGTATACTGCTTGTCATCTGAACAAGACTTTTCAGAATCTAATTTAAATATCAATTGAGATTCTTTCATCATTTACTTATTTTTCATTTTGATTTAGAGGCTATGTGTTTTCCAGTACTCCAGTTCTTAGGCACAGAAATAAATTTATCTTCATTGGTTATCTGGATAAACTTGTACAGACACGAAAACAAAACACGCAAATTAGAAAGAAAAGTGGTTAGTAAACATGAAGTAATTCAACTTTTTTGTTGATCAAAGAAATGCAACTTAAAATCTAGCATGGTAATTTTCTCTTGTCAATTTGATAAATATTAAAAAAGTGGATGCTAACCTATGTTGGTGAAGGTGTAAGTAAATACACATCTTTATACATTGTTGAGGAATGTTTAGACGAAAAACAAACAATAAACTCTCAAGAAGTATCATTTTACTTATCCTCATGTGATTTTCTTTACTTTTTTTTTTAGTTATTTTTTTAATTTTAAAATCTTTAATTCTTACATGTGTTCCCAAACATGCACCCCCCTTCCCACCTCCCTCCCCATAACATCTCTGTGGGTCATCCCCATGCACCAGCCCCAAGCATGCTGAAGTGTAGTTGCTTTACAATGTTCTATTAATTTCCCCTCTTCAGCAAGTGATTCAGTTACACACAAATATATATATATATATGTTATATACACATTTAAAAAATCCTTTTCTATGATGATTTATCTTAGGATATTGAATATAGCTGTCTGTGCTATACAGTAAGGCTTTGTTGTTTGTTCTATGCATAAAAGCTTACATCTGCTAACCCCAAGCTCCCATTCCATCCCTCTCCCAACCCGTTACCCTTGGTGGCCACCAGTCTGTTTCTATCACCAGGCTGTGATTCTGTTTCTGTTTCATAGATGGGTTCATTTTTGTCAGAGTTTAGATTCTGCAAATAAATGAGATCATATCGTTTGTGCCATTCTCTTTCTGACTTACTTCACTTAGCAGATGATCTCTAGTTGCATCCGTATTGTTGTAAATGGTATTATATCCTTCTTTTCCATGGCTTAGTGGTTTTCCACTGTGTCTGTATGTGTATATACATGTATGTGCCACTGATGTGATTTTCAGAATAATAATCTTACCATGTCTTAAATTTATAAACCATTTCAAACTAGAGGCATATTTTTGTGTCAAAAGCATCAATATTAAAAGTAATCCAAGGGTGATTGTAAAAGGATGGATGTTTCCCTGGAGTCCCTCACTTCAAGGGGAATCTGTGTTCCCATTTATTTGGTTGGAGGAATATAGGACAAGGACTATGATGGATCCAGAGTACCATACGACAATTGATATAAACTTATTTTGAAAGTAAGGGTATTAGCTTAAGTTTATAATTCTTACTTCCAACTAATCTGAGGATTAATTGTGACCTGATGAAAACATCATTGCTTAGCTTAGGTCTGGCTTTAATCTATCATCATCTTTGACCAGAGGACTAAATGAGGCAACATCCTGGTTTCATAGGTGTGTGGATCCAGGGAGGCAGGAGGCCCTTTGACTAGCTGTCATGACCTTCATTCCACAGCCCCTCCACCTCCATAACCAATTCCTCTTTCATTGTAGTTTTTCCTTTATTTTGTAATTTTTGCTTCCAGAGAAATATCTCAAGCCCGTTCCTTCTCTGTTCCTGAACAAATGATTTCAGGCAGTTGTGCCAGCTGAACAAAATAACAGGTAGGACGTATACAGACATACTCATCTCTAAACCATGATGGTTTAAGTCAAGGTAACATTAACCTTAGTATAAAATTTTAAGGTACTATGAGTTATGGCTTAAGATAAGGTTTTTTAAAATCTGATTTTTTTCCTAGTTCCTTTTATTTTGTAGGTAAAAGAATAAGGGTCTCACTATTACTAAGTGGATTGGGATGTGGAGAGTGAGAAGCTGCTATTTTGGGTGAACATTTGATGAAAAGAGATACTAACAGAGTTGTGTCTAGCTCTCATCTGCATGACTTATTTGCAATAAGAAAAGAAAGCCCACCACTAACTACGCATTTGGGTGCGGACCCAAACATAAGCTCCATACTGCTCAATCAATTTAATATTAACACTGCTGGAGACTATCTTTTACAAAGCAAGGGAATCTTTAGAATCTGTCACCATGGTTCTTTTAAAATCATTTAGCGTCTCTATTGTTATTAAATAAAACACTCGGATTTAGGGAAGATCAAAGAAATGACTCATCAGCCCATCACCTCACAAAAGGATGTATATCTGGCATCTGAATATCACCGGGCCTCAAAAGAGATTGTTAGTCTAGTGAAAGAAAATTACCCTGCTCAGAAAATCATGCTGATGAAAATGCAAAGTTTCAGGAAAGAAAACAAACAAAAAGCAAACCACCCATTTACAGGCTATAACTCTTTGAACATTCTGTCTCTCCCTGTTTTACTAATCCACTTTGATTATATCATTATATATTTAATGGGTGCATGGCTGAATAATGGGGAGAGAAAGAACACCCAGAACAAAACAGGAAAATCCTGTCCTGGATCAGCCTGGAGCATTCCAACGTGTTGTCAAAAGTGGAACTACCGTATCAAAACTGTCATTTCACAGATAATGGTGCTTAGAGCAAAGCTAGGTTAAAAAAATTGTTTTAGCAATGTATTAATGAGTAGTACAGATGGCCACTGACTATGGCAGAAATCACCATACTTGAAATGGGTATTTGAAAACTGGCTGAAAACTGAGATTCAATTCATGGTCTCACTCTCCTGGCTCTCATGCCCACACATGCTGAATTTGCAGTTGCTCTAAGCAGATACGCAGATGTCACTGTGTGTCATTGTTCAGTATGAAGACTTAGGAAGACTGGAAGCTTAAACACCTAGAGAGTGTTTCTTCAGATGTTTTCCCTCACATTAGTGTTATCAAGATAATTGCATAAAGCATTATGGCTTTGATACATGCAATTATATTGCGGTGGTATTTTAGTCGCTAAGTTGTGTCCGACTCTTGTGACCCCATCGACTGTAGCCCGCCAGGCTCCTCTGTCCATGGGATTCTCAGGCAAGAATACTGGAGTGGGTTGCCATGCCCTCCTACAGGGGATCTTCCCAACCCAGGAATAGAACCCAGGTCTTCTGCATTGCAGGCAGATTCTTTACTGAGTGAGCAACGAGGGAAGTTTTTTCATGTAAGTCATAACTAGGGATGGCCCAGCATTCATGCAAAATAGGATGAGGTAAATACCAAAACCCCACAGTGAGGATTCTATGAGATATACCCAAGTGAAAGTGAAGTTGCTCAGTTGTGTCCAACTCTTTGCGACCCCATGGACTACAGCCTACCAGCCTCCTCCCTCCATGGGATTCTCTAGGCAAGAGTATTGGAGTGGGTTGCCATTTCCTTCTCCAGGGGATCTTCCTGATCCAGGGACTGAACCCTGGTCTCCTGCATTCCAGGCAGACACTTTAACCTCTGAGCCACCAGGGAAGTCCCTCAAGATATACCCAATGAACCCTAATTTTTTTTTTTTTTTTAGTTTGAAGTGTATGTGTAACTATTGAGGAGAAGTTTGCTTACTGCTGAATCTTATCTCCAACCTCACTGTGGGTTCATTTTACCATCTCTGAGAAATACTTGTATAGTGAATAGAAAGTCCTTCAAAAGAGGAATTGGTTGAACTGCCTCTGGTCCCAGTTCTGCTTTTAGCTGGCCCTGTGACCCCAGAGAAGATCTGTTAGGGCCACAGGTAGGTGAGAGGAGAGAAAGACATTCAACTTTTCACTCAGCTCTAAAGCTTCCGTTTCCAGAAAAGAGCTTCTTTGCTTGTAGTTTTGTCTTTATCAGTACAATTATTTTAAACATTGAGGACTAATGAATGGTATTAAGGGAATGCTATTAGTAAGATTTAGCAACTACCTAGCTTGCCAGCTAGCAGTGTAACTTACAATAAGTACATGACGTCCAACCTTAAAAATAAAACTAGTCTATTCATATAGGTATTTCCGCTGAATTTAAATAAAAAGTTTTTTTTTTTACTTTTAATTTGATCTACTTTAACTTTAGCTAAGAAATTATATTCAGTGTTTTCAAGTGAATTTTATGCAGAATGTATCTTAAATAATTTTGCTTCCTAATAATCCCATCCCTCTCATTTCTCCTATGGTAAGCCACTTTCATTTTAAAAATAGACCTGCTCTACGGGACTTCACTTGGCCCTAGTTGTTGTCCTCTTATGCGAGTTATTTAATTTAAAAATAGAACTGTCTCAGTAGATCTGTATCAACTAGTTTATGATCGTTTCTATCTGGAGTAAACTCTAATTAGGCAGGCACTTCTGTGGAGTCATGTTTGGGAGCATTATAATCCAGTTATCTTTTCCTCCTTGGTGATCTGACAGAAGGCTTTAGTGTCCAAGTTGATGATTTCAGTGTATTTAACTTATAAGTTTTTTTCTTAGGCTAAATTTAAGTCCCTCAAGGGCTGGGGGAATTTTATAATTTGGATGAAAAAGAGATTACCGTTGGAAAGTCATTAACGTTTAGCATTTTTGTAACAAATAATCACTGCTAGACTGTTTTTAGATCAACCAAATTACTTTTTAACCTAGAGCAATTTTAATTAAAATTCAGTTGTACATTTTGGGCATATTAAAAACAATCAATATTTCTGTGAGTACATATTTCTAGAGTATAAGTGTATGAAACACCATTAAACAATAATAGGGAACAATTTTTCTATTTATTGAGTTTAAGTTGTTTTAATTTTTCAACCTTTAAACAAAGTTTGATTTTACAAAAAAAATCTCATATTGTTATAAATTTAATTACTGTTGATTTAGTGATATTTTAAGGCCTTAATTCTGACACGAAGTCCTTTTGCCTTACACTTTTAGAGATGTAATTATTTGTTCCTTCCAAGAAGTCTGGAACTTAAGTTATAGAAAAGGAATGTAAAACACGTATACATCACATACTTTTATTATTAATTATATATATTAACCTTATACATTTTGTTACTCTAGCATACAGTTTGATACATTTTATAATTATTTTTTGAAACTGGGCTCTCTATCAGACCTGATTATACAATAAAATGTCTTGAAGTATTGTTCAGTCAGATTTATGAGTTCATCATCAGCAAGGATAAGTGCTTCCTCAGATAATCTTTTGTAGAATTGTGCTATATGGTCCCATCTCGAAAAGTCTTGTTTTTTTCCTATCCAACCAGCAGAGAGCACTTTAGCTTGTAATATGAGCATTATATATATAAGTGAATATAGTCAAGATCTTGCTTTATCAAAGAAATGGGCCAGACAGTTATCTTCTAAACTATGACCTTACTCTTTTCTGTCAATTTCAGTTTGTTTTATTAATTTCCTAAATTTTGCATTATTTAAACATACTTTCACAGTTTAAAAAAGTTATTATAATGATTTTGTCCCAAAACGCAGTCTTGTTATTTACTTGGTCAAAAATTTCATGTTAGTTGTATTTTGTATATTTCATAATCTTAATTAGTTTGTAAATTTTACATGAATGGATTAAATTTAGTCTCAATTTCTATACACCTTTGTCTTTTTTTTTTTAGAGGCTCATACTCTGAATATTCAAATACTTGTTGATAAAGACTTTTCTAGAGAGATGATTCAACTCAGTAAGTGTTTAGACACTAAGAATCAAAATGTCAGAAATCTACTGTATACTATCTTTGTTGCGTGACTAACGAAGAATGCAGAGGTGTTGGTAGCCTGGTTGGTTGTCCTGCTTACATCCTTGACTGTAATCGGAATTTGTCTAAAGCACCTGTTGATTAGCTGCTCAGTCGTGTCTGACTCTTTGCGACCCCATGGACTATAGCCTACCAGGCTTCTCTGTCCATGGATTTTCCCAGGCAAGAATACTAGAGTGGCTCACCATTTCCTTATTCAGAGTATCTTCCTGACTGAGGGGTCCAACCCGTGTCTCCTGCATTGGCAGGCAAATTCTTTACTGCTGAGTGCCCAGGGAAGCCCGTCTAAAGCATCTGCTTCACCTTCTTCCCTCTACAGGGCCACAACTAAGCCCTGGCTGATCCAATTGCAGTAAATGAAAGCTTGAGGTGGCATATGTACAGCCAGTTCCCCTAGTTTCCTTGTTTTGAACATGAGGAAGGGTTGAATCGTAGAAGGAGTTGAAAGGTTGATTCCACTGCATCATGATTTTCTACTTTTCATTGCATGGCAAGAGGAATATTGAGAAACAGCAGCGGCAAGTGGGAAAGGTGGGTAGGTAGCAGTTCCAAGTCAGAGCAGAAACGGGTGAGATGCCTGAAGCCATTCGGAATTCTGGCCACACCAGACTTACTGAGATGTGCATTACTGTAATTAAATAATGTGGAACGTCACCGTGGAGTAGCTCGAGCTGCTAACCCACTACTGGTAGAATCCATGTCGCTCTTTGCAGGATCACTCCCACTCCTGTTTCCCAGCCTGCTGCCATGGGGCTGCCATCTCAAGAATCCCTCATTCTCAGCTCTTTCCAGGGGACTGGTGGTTCGACACATAGGAAAAGAAATGTTAGCTGCATGTAGACACAACCTCTTTTACAAGACAGGTAAAAAATGGTGAATATTTTAGCATAAATATCTATCCTTTTGTTCAATATTTTAGCATCATTTCCTCAAACCAGTGCTAAATCTTTCCACATGCACCCCTGAAAACTAGCCCTTGTGACATGTTTTTCCCTGTAAGGCTGTGCTTTATATTAATTTTAATCCAGTTTCTCCCAAGTAAATATGTTAATATTAATTTTAATCCAATTTCTCCTGGATAAAAATGTTTGAGTGAGGAAATGATATGGTTTATTCCTAGCTTCTGGGCCCCTGCGGATGGATCTGGCCTTGCCCTCCATTGTCTTCTCCCCTCTGTACTTGTTCCTGCCCTCCTACCCTGCGCCTGTGTCTGTTACCTGCCCAACAGTGAGGTCCATCACAATCTTGGTGGTCACCCACAGTAATTCATAGAACCTCGTTCCTTCCTGAGTTAGTATGTGAATCTGGCACTCTCCAAGAGACACTTAAGTGACAACTTCTGATAGGAATTCAGCTATATTTAAATGGATGGAAGTCCTGATGAAGGAGTTTCCATCTAGATGTGAAGCCCCCAGATACTCAGGAAACATCCCGAAGCCTTGGGCCCAGGATGGCCTGCCGTGGGGCATGTGTAATGTGTAACCACGGTCAAGAAGCACAGAATGTGTCTGCCACATAGACAGCAGCCTTGCTGTTAGTAGTTTCTGACTATTCTGGAGGACTTCTAGTTGGGTGGTTGGTGTATTCATAGAGGGACACCATACTTTAAAATGAACGGTTGTAAATTGGGGATAGGGCTTCCTGTAATCAGCCTGTCCTTAGGAATCTTTAATTGAAGGTTGGCTATTTGCCCATCTTTCGGCTTATCCCATTAAAAAAAGGTAATCATGGAGAAAGTGTAATGTGTGGTTTTTCTACTAGTAGTAGGTCTCTTTTATTGTTTGAATCGTTGAGTGTTTCTTAAGAACCAGTAACCCGATCTTTTATCACTCCCGGGACCGCCTCCTCCTCTGCTCTGCCGATGCATTCAACACATGTGTTCGCCTGGGAGGCCCAGCAGCACCAGAGCAATTTACATTCGGTTTCCCAGCCTGCGAGGAGCAGCAAATCAGCCTCTGGGAAGGCTTCGGAGACTTGTCAGCAGTCTGTAGCTTATTTCTGTGAGGCTGTGTGTGTGTGTGTGTGTGTGTGCGTGTGTTTCTCTCTCTCAACATTTACAGGCTGGAATTACCGTGGAGGAACAAGCAACAGAGTGTTGTCAAGATTTTATCTCAGGGTAATGATCAGTTAAAAATGAAAGGCTGAGATCCTGATTTTCGGTAGAGGAAGAATTGACTGTTTGATGTAGAAAACCCCCAGTTTTCTTCCTGAGGCAAGCTGAACAGGGCGACTGCAGCCCGTGGCTCTGACAGCAGCAGGGGCTGGGTTTCAGCGGTGGCTGCTGGCCTGGGGAGCACCCGTAAATGGACTTGGGGCTCAATGCTGTGACTCTTTGTCGTGGCTTTGGATGTGGGAATACCGGTGGTGATCTGCTGTCTTTTATAAACTCACCTGATTTAAAGGAAAGATGAGTGAAGAACCAAAGGAGAAAAATGCAAAGCCTGCTCACAGGAAGAGGAAAGGGAAAAAGGTAAGAAATGAATAAGCAACATGTTCTCTTGTATTGTTCTCTGGCTCCAGGGAGGGTGATCTCTAGGCTGGATTTTTCAGAGATGGGATTTTACGAAGCTGCTAGAATCAGAATGCTTTTGTTTTCCTGGGCTATTAATGGGTGTGTTCTGTGTTAGGGGAAAGCATCACAACTCGGATACATTGCTAAAATATTTCCACAGTTAAATATAGTCATTTAGGTTTCACTGAAGTGGTGTGTTTTTCATAGTGATATTCAGGATTATTAAGTAAACACATGTCCTAATTATGTGGGTGGGTTTTTTTTTGCCTTTAAATTTTCCAGGATGCTTGTTAATCAACAGGGTACAATTACTAATGAATATTATTACGGTATAGATGTTAACTTTAATACATATATTAAGCCAACTGAGGGAAACCTATAGTTATACTTTAAAATTGCAGCATGGAGGTGAACTCCATTTTAATTATTGATCAGCTTATGGCTGACAAATCTCAGGTTTGCAATTGACTCTGCAGTAGTACAGCCCTGTGCCAAATTTGTCCATTGTAATTTACAAAATCAATTTCCTTTTCCATATAAATTGAAGAATCTTTGAAATAGTAATAGGAGGTGATTATTGTAAACCTGTAGATTCATTTTGATTTTCTTGCCTGTGTATATCTTGAAATGTTCTCCTAACTTTTTCATACATTTTGAAATGGGTGGGGATTGTAATTCCCTAGGTCTGACATTTGCTTTTGATCCACTGTGGTTTATAAACTGGCTTCCATAGGGCGTGCCACTGGTGGAAAAGACAGTTGTATATATGTAACAAAGAAAAACAAATCCTCAAAATAGGATTCTAGTTTATAGCTGTTGAAGAAAAATGTGGACGATATTTTTCTGATCTATACTCAAATTTTTCAGATGTTATTAGGACAGTTATATATAATTTGCACCATTATATGTAATTATGACTCTTTAAATGCTTCCTTGACCCAGTGTAACATAGGCTGAGCCAGTGGACTCATAGAGCATGGTTGTTATAGTGGAGAAGATAAAGATTTCAACCTCTCGTTGAATTGTCAGGCAGTTAAAATTTTTTCATAATCTCTTCATTATTTATGAAAAGGTTCATTTGAATATGGGGTTCTTGAAAGAGCTACACTCAGCAGACCGCTCTGAGGACACACTGACCAACATGCCAACATTCTAGGGCAGTGGTTCGACATCCTACAGACGGGGAAGCTGTGCGCGCTGACTTGAAGTCAGCCCCGACTCCTGGTGCATTGTCTCCTCGGGGGTTGATGATGTTGCAAAGGTGCTGTCCTGATTTCCCAAGGGAGCAGGTCGCAGCTGCTCAGCACATATGAGTTGTCTAATGCCTGGCAGAATGGTTCTGGTCTCCAGGAAAGGTGTCAGCTTTGCTCATGTTTATGAGATATGGCCTTAAGTGTCTGACAGGCCCCACCATGACTCTCAGCACAGTGTCACAGGGAGCCAGACAGACATCATGAGGCCTGACAGTGCAGCCCAGACTAAAGTGAGCGGTGGCTGGGTCAACTGTGAATCATTGAGCTTTTAAGTGGAATCCTTTAACATGGGCTTTTTTTTTCTCTCTTCCTTGAGATTTTTCCAGCCATGTTCCATTTCTCCTCCTGTTAGGTTATCCTACTCAGAGCACAATTTAAGTCAGTTACTTTGAGCTCTTCCATACTCTGCCAGCTGCTGCCAGGGCCCTCTTTCCAAAAGCCTTCCTCCTCACTCTGCCCCAGGCTCTGCCCTAGGACCTTCCAACCACCTCCCCACCCCCGCCAACCTGCTCAGTGAAATCCAAATTCCTGAACACAGAGCTTGAGGCCCTTCCCAGTCTTACCAGCTCCCACATCCTGGGCTTTTTCCCCCCTTCACCACTGACTTCATTCACATCTGATTCCATCCACTGAAGTTCCTCTAGGTTCTTGAATTAACCCATTTCTTCTGATGCTTATCTTTTATCTATAGAGAAAACATTTCTCTGTCAGCCCACTTGGTGATATCCTACCCATCCTTGCAGGTCCAACCTGGATCTCATCTTTTTTCTTGAAATCTGTTGATTCACCCTAGTTAGAAGTCAGTTGCTCTTGTGGATGGACACAGCACTGGATGCTATCAGGACACCTGACACAATTCTACTTTTTTTCCCCCCAAGTTATCATGTTCCTTTGATCACATTAAACCTACTGGTACTCACCTCAGGAGAGACTCAGCATATTCCTTGTATACCGTTGACACTTAATAGATTTCTCATTGAAGCTATCTCTACCGTTTGCTGAACAGAACTCACGAAGAATTTTTAGTGTTAGAACAAATGCATGTCTATTTTAAATTAATAGGCCTTTTCTTCCCGTATTTTCTGGATAAAGGGTACAATAGGATTTGTTTTTAAACAAACACACATGCAAATATGTGTGTGTGTATTGTAATTTCCATTTCCTTCTAAACCAAATTTTTCTCAAGGTCCCTGGGTGTTTCAGATGACCTACACTGCAGCATTGGTGGGTGTGGTCAAATGAAAGCATTTCAGGTGGGAAATACATGAAACTCGCCAAATTTCATTGCAGTAAGCAACCCAAGTATTTAAAATTTGTCCTAGTTATTTATGGAATTATTTTAATATAAAATTTAGTGTGGAATCTTTTTTTATATAGGAATATATCTCAAAATGGTCTTAAAAATTATGTTGGTACGGAGTGTTTTCAGAACAGATCACATGCTTAGGGCATTTGGGTATAATGTCTCTCATGAGATATTTAATATTGGAGTCAGCCAGATAACTATGATGGAATCATTATATTATTCCTTTGAACATAAGGATTGAAAGTGATGTTAAATGATTTTTTCTGATAATTTTTATATTTTGTGTGAAGAGGGTGTGTGTGTGTGTATGTGTGAGTGTGTGTTTGTACGTTTTTCACATTCCATTTCCTATTTCTCTTCATGCTGGTTACAAGAGAAGGATTTGCTGCCAGATAGAAGACCTGGGCCCTAATGTAGTCCTGCTTCTAACTTAGTATCATGTGTTGAATAAAGCAATCAAACTCTTTACTGATAAAATAAGGTTCGTATACCTGTCATAGCTATTGGGAATATTATGAAAGTAAAATAAAGCTAGTAGGATTATATTTTCAAAGAGGTTTTGAAATGGAAACATCCAAATTCAAAGTGGTTATCATCATGGAATTTCAAACTTGCTGAAGAGTGGCTGTTTCTATAGCAGAAATGTGACAAGTGAGGACGTATTATTCCAGCTGATATTATATTGCCAGAGGTGCTCGGTTTAACTAGACACCAGAGAGTAAGTGTAAAAGTGCCATGTAATGATTTTATTTATTTACCACCTGCATTAGCCAGCTCGGGCTGCCATAACAAAATGCTTTAGACTGAGTGGCCTAAGCAACAGAAGTGTATTCTCTCACAGTTCTGGAGAGTGGAAGTCTGAGGTCCGGTGCCTGCATGATGGGGTTCTGGTGAGTCTCTTCCTGGCTTGTAGATGGCTGCCTTCTCTCTGTGCGCACAATAGCCTTTCCTTGGTGTGTGCCAATGAAGGTCTCGCCCTCTCTCCTCCTTCTTATAAGTCCACCACTCCTGTTGGGTTAGGACCCACCCTTATGACCTTGTTTCACCTTAATTCCCCCTGAAAGCCCAGTCTCCACATATAGTCACTTAAAGGATTAGGACTTCAACATGTGAATTAGAGGGGTGGGGAAATGCAATTCCAATCCATAGGAGCATCCAAAGATGGTTCCAAGGAAGTCTGGGTTCTCAAATTAAATATGCTTAATAAAGCAGGTGATGGTGATTGAAGCCCTTTCAGTTATTCAGCAGGTGTTATATAGTGGAGATGCTGTGTATTGGCCTGGAGCAGAAGCCAGGCACAAAGAGTAAGGGTATCAGATAGAGCTGAGTTTAGGTTCCGCTGGTGCAGACAGGAGGGACTAGTGAATCCATTTGAGGATGACATCAGGGAAGGATAGACAGAGGAAGGCACGCTTAAATTGATGTTTAAAAGATATGTACTTTTCAAGTGTTCCCCAGAGGGTAGGAGGCTTCCAGATAGACGTTGGGGGATGAAAGAAAAAGATCTGAAGTAGCCTGGTGTGCTTAGGGATCTAAACAATAGTACAGTGATGTGTTATCATAAGACATGGGAATGGAGGGAAAAAACCAGGAACATCTCGAGGAGTTTAAGCTAAATACCTCTTTTTTTTTTTTCCCCCAGTCGTGTTATTTAACAAAAGGCTTTAAGCAGATGAGTGATCAAAGTAAAATTTGCTTTTTAGGAAAACATTCCTAGTGTTTGGGAGACATGCTTGGTCTGTATTTTATTCCATTATTCCATCTGGTAGGAATACATGTCATTATGTCATATAGTTTCATTGCCAATGATTAGTGTAGAATTAGTCCCTTGAGTCTTTTCAGTGATTTTTTTTTTTTTTTTTTTAGTGTCAGATTGAAGAAAAGTGCTTATTTAGGCCCTGGTAGGTAATGAATGCAGAGTTTACTGTTTTCTAGGCTATTTCAATAAAGGGATTGTCATCATTTTAGTTCAGTTGCCTTTTTCATCTTCAGAGTCCAAAATAATTTGCTCTGTGTGAATTTTTATTTATGTTTTTTTTTCTTCTGAGGGTAGACATCACAACATTCTCTCTTTTTCTCTTATGCCATGTTCTTGCCTTACGTGTGAGAGCTGTCCTTGTTTCTTCTCTGATGTAGCTTAAATTATCTATGTGTACTCATTTTTTGAGGGATAGTCAAGGGAATGTTCATTTTTGATTTTCATTCAGTATTCCTAATGCTCCTGAATTTTCATTGTTAATGAAATGAGAGTCTCTCATGAGAGTGCTTTGAATACCTGCTGCTGCTGCTGCTGCTGCTAAGTTGCTTCAGTCGTGTCTGACTCTGTGTGACCCCATAGATGGCAGCCCACCAGGCTCCGCCGTCCCTGGGATTCTCCAGGCAAGAACACTGGAGTGGGTTGCCGTTTCCTTCTCCAATGTATGAAAGTGAAAAGTGAAAGTGAAGTCGCTCAGTCATGTCCAACTCTCAGCAACCCCATGGACTGCAGCCTACCAGGTTCCTCTGTCCACGGGATTTTCCAGACAAGAGTACGGGAGTGGGGTGCCATTGCCTTCTCCTTGAATACCTAGCTCCTCTTTTAAAGTGATGCTGTGCTGTCGTATCAAGAGCATATGACGACCCAGAGGGATGGTACGGGGAGGGAGGAGGGAGGGGGGTTCAGGATGGGGAACACGTGTATACCTGTGGTGGATTCATGTTGAAGTATGGCAAAACCAATACAATATTGTAAAGTAATTAACCTCCAATTAAAATAAATAAATTTATATTTAAAAAAAGGAAAAAAATATATTACACCAAAAAAAAAATAAAGCATATGGCAGTTATTTTGACCTATAATTTTTATTTGTGTGTTTGGACATTGTTCAATTTGCTCACAACTGCTCCATGAGCAAATAACCTCTTGAAGTGTTTTGTTGGTGTTTGGGATGAGTTATTTGAATTCACTGAGCTGAGCATGATCATGTGTCCAATGCATTGTAACTTCTGAGGGGCTAATGACACATTCCCCCTCAAGTGGTTTTCATATCTTTTATATGCATTTATATGCATTAATATAAAATGTTTTTTCTCAGTCTTTTATAGTTAGAAATTAAATTGTTTTAGTCTCATAATATTCTTCCTCTTGATTATTAATCTTTCTATCACAAATGCTGTCAACTTTATAGTTCATAGGCCCTTCAAATGTGTCAGAAGCAGAAATTTTGACTCCTCCAATAATTAATTTATAATGGTATTTTCCTGAACTTGGCATTGGAGTTTATTCCTTTTAGTACACAGATTTCCATGTTGTCTTCGTTCAAGTTTTTGTGCATTTGAAACTTTCCTTTTGTAGGGAGAGATTGAATGGATTAAGAGAACCTGGGAAATTACTTCTTGATTTCAGAATTTCATAAATTAATAGACCATACTGCCTTAAAAAAATCAAATATAGTGAGGTAGGTTACCTGGAGTTTTTTTTTCAAATTTTTTGTTAAAGCTTGGTATAAATGTCTTTTATGTATAGCAGCAGCCCTGGGGCCCAGGCTCAGAGCATGGCTTTTAAAGCAAGGGACTATCATTCCACAGGTTTACAATCCCTTCCCCATAATTTCAGAATCCAAAACAAAAACCAGAAAAATTTTTCCTATCTTCTTTGGCGGTAAAATCTAACCTAAGCTGAACTCATTTGGCAACAAACCTGTACTGACCTTATGTGAAGCTATTTATAGTGTTTATTTATCCTCCTTAGTATGAATATTCATATGTTTTGCTCCAGAAGTAAAAATCCTTTGTTTATGGGGTGCTGTCCCAAGATGCTGCTGGGGCTGTCTATAGTATTGGTATATACCGTTCTAAAATCTGAAAGATTCTGTATTTCTAAGTGTTTCTGGCTGCAAGGAGTTCAGATGTGTGAATCTGTACTGACTTCTGAGCTGGGGCTGAGGATGAGCCAGTACGACTAAAGGTTAGCTTGGAGTGTGGGGGAGGGGGCCTTTTGTCCTTAATAAATTCCAGATAGAATGGAGCTCTGTAAGGCTGGGTGCTGTATCAAAGGTCCCTAATGCAGTTTTCAATCTTGTAGGAAAAATTATTTCCAGGCGCGTTCTAACAGACACTGGCTTGCGTAGTAATAAATCTGAACAATTGGACAGGGTGGGGGAGGGTTTTGAAGATGTTTATAAAGCATGGTTTTCTTTTCTTTTTTAATTTTTATATAGTGAATTGTGGCTTGTCAATAAGAAGGAAAAAGAAAAGGTCCTAATGTGTTGTTTAAATTGTTTAGGAAATTTTCAATTTTGTATTGTTCATCACCATTTGATGAGGTGATTTAAAATAACCCAGTTAATAATATGTTCTAAAAGAAAAGATACATACTTTGCAGAAATTATTGTTTAAATTGTTGTGCCTACTTGTCAAGAAAATACTGTTAATTATATGAAGGATAATTCATTTCCCACAATGAGCACATAAAATGACTTTCTTTGTCATCTATCTTAAAGAAAAATTCCCATTTATGGGCATATTTTTACCATCACTTAATTTTTTAAAGTTTTCTTTCTGTTTTTCCTCTCTGTTTCACATAATTGTAAATATAAAGCAATTTATTACATGGCTGTGCTGATAGCCTACAATCTAGGAGTTTCTCTTGATTGCTTTTCCTCCGTTTTGTAACTCTCATTATGAATTCCACTGGCGCTTCCCACACCTGGGAAGCAGTAGAAACAAAGCACACTTAAAACATGCTGTCATAAGACATCTCTTCAATATTTTAGAGATAGCAGATGATATACTGACTTTTACAGTATCCTTAAGAAAAACAAAACTCTAAATCATGTATGCAGTTTTAATGCTTGAGTAGAGTTTAAATTGGGGAAGTCAGTTTGCTGAAGGCGGCCTGTCTCTGTAGATAGTCTCAGAACTTTCATCCTTCACAACTCACTTGTTTTTTAATTACATGTTCCACAGCACATGAAAGATGTTGGTCTGGCATTTCTGCCATGTGTGTTTAAAATAAAGTATAATTTTCCCCAAAATATGAGCAAACTCTGGCAGATAGTGGAAGACAAAGAAGCCTGGTGTGCTGCAGGCCTTGAGGTCACAAAGAGTTGGACCTGACTTAGTGACTAAACAACAAATAATCTTGAAAAAGCTGCTTTATAGATTTATTGATAGTTTATCATTTTGGTCCTGCCTTAATACCACTAAAACCACTGGTTTTTTCAGCAAATGTTTTTTGAGCACCTATTATTCTAGGTGCAAGGGATTCATCAGGGAACAAGACAGACAATAAACAAAGTGGAGACTAGCAGTAAGTCAAAAGAAAAATTCTGCAAAAGCTAGCTATTAATAAAGAAAAAAATCAGAGAAGGGACAACTCCTATAGCCAGGGTGTCATGAAAGGCCTCCCTGAGAAAGTGACCCTTGAGCCGTGAGCTCAGTCACCATAGGAACTTGGTCGCTCTGGAAAGATAACATTTTAGGCAGAAGGAACTGTTCGGGAAAAGGTCCTCTGTGGCGTTTGGGTCCTGAGGAAAGAGGATCACTTTAATGGACTTATGAACTTTAAAGATTTCTACACACAGCTCTCAAAATTTTTTTTTTCCCTGCCTGGAATTCAGTTAATGTTTTGTGTTTTAAGGGTAAAGGATAATATTTTAAGGAGTCAGCTTTGGCTCTCTGGCATCTGAACAGTATAGCATCAGGTGAACTTGTGAAAATGATGAGCTTTTATTCCACTTTTCACTTTCCGTTCAGTGCTACCCATTGTTAATGATTTTTGTCTTAAGTACAGTGTGAGGAAGTTAAAAACTACTTGCAGAAACCCACATCTCTCTTTTTTATCGGAGTATAATTGCTTTATAATGTTGTGTTAGATTCTTCTGTATAACAAAGTGAATCAGCTATTTATATATGTGTATATATATACACGGAGAAGGCAGTGGCACTCCACTCCAGTACTCTCGCCTGGAAAATCCGACGGATGGAGGAGCCTGGTGGGCTGCAGTCCATGGGGTCACTAAGAGTTGGACACGATTGAGTGACTTCACTTTCACTTTTCACTTTCATGCATTGGAGAAGGAAATGGCAACCCACTCCAGTGTTCTTGCCTGGAGAATCCAAGGGACGGGGGAGCCTGGTGGGCTGCCGTCTCTGGGGTCGCACAGAGTCAGACACGACTGACGCGACTTAGTAGTAGTAGTCGTATATACGTACACATATATCCGCTTTCTCTTGAGTCTCCTTCCCACCCGCCATTCCACCCTCTTAGGTCATCACAGAACGCCAAACTGAGCTCCTTGTGCTATATAGCAGCTGCTCGTTAGCTGTCTGTTCTGCAGGTGGCAGTGTATCTATGTCAATGCTACACTCTAAGCTGGTCACACCCTCTCCTTCCCCTGCTGTGTCCTCAAGTCTGTTTGTATGTCTGAGTCTCTATTCCTGCCCTGCAGAGAGATTCACCAGTACCATTTTTTCTAGATTCCATGTATATGGATTAATGCATAGTATTTGTTTTTCTCTTTCTGACGTACTTCACTTTGTATGACAGACTCTAGGTTCATCCACATCACCACAAATGACCAAATTTTAATCCTTTTAATGTCTGAGTAATATTCCATTGTATATATACACCACATCTTCTTTACCCATTCATCTGTTGATGAACATTTAGGTTGCTTCCATGTCCTTTATATTGTAACTAGTGCTGCAATGAACACTGGTAAAACCCATATCTCTAAGCCTCCAGTTAACAATTACTTTCCTGCTGGTACACAATCCACTTGATAAATTAGAAATACAAATAAAGGCACACGTCAGAAACTGAATTTAATAACCCTTCATCTGATTGTTTATATACAATACTTTTTGCAAGGCACATGTAGGGAGTGTATGGAATATACATTGCCTTAGAATATAGTCTCCACAATATTATGTCATATTTACTGTCAGCATTTTGTGGATACTTAATGAAAAACTGAGCCCAGCAGAAGGCACAGTGGTAAAGAATCTGCACAAGATATGGATTCAGTCCTTGGGTCAGGAAGATCTCCTGGAGTAGGAAATGGCAACCCACTCTAGTATTCTTGCCTGGAAAATTCCATGGACAGAGGAGCCTGGTGGATTGTAGTCCATGAGGCCACAAGAAGTCGAACATGTCTGAGCAGCTGAGTACACACACATACACATACACACACACACACACAAACGCAGTGAAAAATTAAGCGATGATTGTAGCAGACCAAGCTCATTCCTTGACACAAAGCTTAACCTCTAGATAATTTATCCAACAATATTGTGTAATTTCCCTTTTTAATTTTCATGATACTAGCTTATTTAGTCTTTACATTCAGTGATTTCATCACTAGATAATTTACATTGGCATTTTACAAAATTGAAAAATCTTTATGGAACATTATCATGTTATCTTTAATGATGATTTCACTGTTTTTTAATCTAGTTTGTTTTAACATAGTTGTATTTCAGTTGCTAAGTCATGTCTGACTGTTTTCAATCCCATGGATTGTAGCATGCCAGGTTTCCTGTCCTTCACTATCTCCCAGAGTTTGCTCAAACTCATGTCCATTGAGTTGGTGATGCTATCTAACTATCTTATGCTCTGTAGCGCCCTTCTCCTTTTACCTTCAATCTTTCCCAGCATCAGGGTCTTTTCCAATGAGTCAGCTCGTCACATCAGATGGCCAAGTATTGGAGCTTCAGCCCTTCCAGTGAATATTCAGGGTTGATTTCCTTTAGGATTGACTGGTTTGATCTACTTGTAGTTCAAGGAACTCTCAAGAGTCTTCTCTAGCACCACAATTTGAAGGCATTAATTCTTTGGCACTCAACCTTCTTTATGATCCAACTCTCACATCTGTACATGACCGCTGGAAAAACCATAGCTTTGACTATACGGATCTTTGTCAGCAAAGTGGTATCTCTGCTTGTTAATATGCTTTCTAGGTTTGTCATAGGTTTCCTTCCAAGGAGCAAGTATCTTTCAATTTCATGACTGCAGTCACCATCCACAGTGATTTTGAAGCCCAAGAAAAGAATATCTGTTACTGTTTCCACTTTTTCTCCTTTAATTTGCCATGAAGTGAAGGGACTGGATGCCATGATCTTAGTTTTTTTTAATGTTAAGTGTTAAAGCCAGCTTTTTCACTCTTCTTTTTCACCCTCATCAAGAAGCTCTTTAGTCTCTCTTTGCTTTATGCCTTTAGAGTGGCATTATCAGCATATCTGAGGTTATTGTTATTTCTCCTGGCAGTCTTGATTCCAGCCTGTGATTCATCCAGCATGGCGTTTCACATGATGTACTCTGCATACAAGTTAAATAAGCAGGGTGACAATATACAGCCTTGATGTACTCCTTTCCCAATTTTGAACCAGTCCATTATTCCATGTCCAGTTCTAAGTGTTGCTTCCTGACCTGCATATAGGTTTCTCAGGAAACAAGTTAAGTATTGGCAATTTGATCTTGGGTTCCTCTGCCTTTTCTAAACCCAGTTTGTACATCTGGAAGTTCTCAGTTCACATACTGCTGAAGCCTAGCTTGAAGGATTTTGAGCATAACCTTGCTAGCATGTGAAATGAGCTCAATTGTTTGGTAGTTTGAACATTCTTTGGCATTGCTTCTCTCTGAGATTGGAATGAAGCATGAACTTTTCCAGTCCTGTGGCCACTGCTGAGTTTTCCAAATTTGCTGGCATATTGAGTGCAGCACTTAAACAGCAGCATCTTTTAGGATTTGAAATAGCTCAGCTGGAATTCCATCACCTCCACTAGCCCTGTACTTAGTAATGCATCCTAAGGCCCACGTGACTTCACACTCCAGAATGTCTGGCTGTAGGAGAATGACCACACCATCGTGGTTATCTAGGTCATTAACACCTTTCTTATATAGTTCTTTTGTGTATTCTTGCTACATCTTCTTATTATCTTCTGCTTCTGTTAGGTCCTCACTGTTTCTTCCCTTTATTGTGCCCATCCTTGCACGAAACGTTCCCTTGGTATCTCCAGTTTTCTTGAAGAGATCTCTAGTCTTTCCCATTCTATTGTTTTCCTCTATTTCTTTTAACTGTTCACTTAAGGAAGAAACATTAAAGAGGCATACAGATGTTGAATCACGATAGTCTGATTATTAATGAAAAAGATTTTGTGTATAATGATAGGTAATTAAGGGAATCATGTATTCAAGCAAATATTTATGAATAACTTCAAAGTTTCTTTTTAAAAACAAAAGCAACTGCAGTTTTGATTTTATGGATTCCCACCCCACTGCCCCCGCAGAGATGTTTATCAGAAATTTAATGGATTACCTCCTACTATACATGTGGGGTTATTTCGCTCAATCTGTTGTTTTGGACAAATAGCGAAGCACAGGAAACAGCTTGGTTTCAGATATCCAAAGTTCCCTGTTCTCAACCATTAATCAAGGCTCATCCTCCTCACCTGTTCTTCATGTCTTAAAACTAGAAATATATGTAGTGTCTTTTATAGGTTCCAGGATTCCAGCCTTTCTGTTTAAAAATTTGCTAATAAGCGTTTTGATGAATTGTGTGAGTGTGCTTGAAATAGGTGCTAACGACTTGTGTCAACACATTTGTGCTTGAGAAGTTTTCACTGTCTTTCACAGAATTTTGCTATTTTAGGGCATCTCTAGAACAAAGCTCTAAAAATTAAGGTCTTCCATACTGTTGAAGTGTAAAAATTATGAAATGTCATTTTAATTGCCTACATTGACAAGTTATCTTTTCATAAGTCACCTGAAGAAAATGCATGTAACACTGATCCCTTATCTCTATATAGAAAAGGTATTTGGGGGTAATCTTTAGGTATTGTATTACCATTCTTGATGTAATTTATAAACATGCCAATTACAGTTTTCTCTTTAGAAAGAAGATATACTAATGTAGCTGTATATTAAATGAATGGGTCATCATGTGCTTCTATATTCCACCTTTAAAGCTTTTTTTGATGATCTTTAAAGTGGGAGTTTCCTAAAAATATTATGATCATGGCTTTATGGTCAAAGGAGGATACTCTTCCTAGTGAATTGTCAAGAGATGAGAACAGAGTCACATAAACTCGAGTATGAAAGCCCTTGTTTCCTAGTTTGTAGAATGGGGATATTTCGCTTACGTAGAGGTTTAATGTGATGATAAAAATTGTATATGTTAAGTGTCTAGCACAACTCTTGGCCCAAAATAGGCATACAGCATAGAGTAGCTGTTGCAGTCATTAGCGTCAAAAGCATTGCTAGTATTGGATTAGTTTGAGTAATACTTACTACCTATGAGGAAAAGCAAACTTTGACAGATATAATTTTAGTTTGTCATCTCCCCATATCAGAATTCTTTTCATTGTTTTCATATGACTTGTTCTCTTTTCTTCTTTACAAATCAGGATAGCTTGTTTAATGATGGTAAAATTAGTTTGTAATGTCGATTTCCTACCACTTTAACAAGAAAATGGTAAATTGGTCTTCCAAACACAATGATCTTTAAAAAAAAAAAAAAGATCTTTTGACTTGTTTTCAAAAATTACTTAGTCTATCTTTAGTGAAATTTTGATTTAGAAACAGATTTATGGAACATACTGCATTATAATCACAAAAATGGGCAGAGTTTTCATTATATCTTTGTATAATAATGTTAACTTCTGATGGCAAATGTTAAATGGGGTTTCGATTGTTAATGTTTGTATATTGACGTGGTAGTGTATGCTTTACACTTGTGTTTGTGGTCTAAAAATCCCCCACTCTGCATTTAACTTAACTATTTAGGATGAGGGAACAGGGTGGTATGGAAGAGAGAATAACATGCTGAGGATTTTCTTCTTGTCTCTGGTGTAACAGCAGCAAGAGGTGGTGTGGTGGAAGGAATATGGGATTCAAGGATATTTACATTGAAGACATTTAAGATAATTTATATGAAAGTAGAAACTTGTTCAGTGAATTTATCTGTGTGACATTAAACTGAAACCTCCCCTTTCCTAATGTCTGAAATGTAATTGAACCAGATTGTACCTATGACACTTAACATTGCTTTCTACTAAAGATACCGAATTCATATTTTCAAAGCTGTCATGTGATAGGCGAGCTTTGGGGTGGTGCCCCTTGTGTTGGCTGGAAGAAGGCAGAGGCCTCAGAGAACCCCACCCCCTTGTAGTTGTTTTCTTCAAGTTGACATCTCTAATGTTATTTTGCCTCTAACACGATAGACCCGTTATTTTCCAAAGTTGCATTCCAGTTTTTGTGTTTTTAGAATTGAAGTGTCAAGAAAATAAGGAGCATCTCCTCATCTTTCACCTTTCAAGTAGAATTCCAATTGCCATTCCATTAGTGTATTCAACAACATCACCCCATGAAACATTCTGAAGTTAAAACATGGCATCTAAGTCAATTTTATAAAGAACACACTATTTGATAACACAATGAGTAGTTGGCTCTTAATTTCTAGGCCTTTCATTGAAATCCATTCAGGGACAGCTTGTTCATGGTTGACATCAAGATTGTGGACACTTGGTCATTCTGACTTTTTATTTTCCCAGTAAGATACATACAGCATAAAATTTACCACTACAGCTATTTAAAAGTGAAATTCAGTGACATTCACTCCATTCAAAATTTTGTGTAACCATCACCAGTACCTAGTTCCAGAACTTTTTTATCACCCCAGATGGAACACCTGCACACATTAAGCCATCATTCTATATTCCCTCTGCCCCCAGCTCCTGATGGCTACTGATCTGCTTTCTTTGTCTATGGCTTTACGCCTGTTCTGGATATTTCATGTTAATGGTTTATATAATACATGTCTTTTTGTCTCTGGCTTCTTTTGCTGGGCATATTTTTAATATCTATCTGTGTTCTTACATGGATCAGTACTCTTTTCCTTTTTTAGCTAAATAATATTCCACTGTATGGAAATCCACATTTTGTCTATCCAATCATCTGTGGATGGAAATTTGAGTTGTTTCTATTTTTTGGCTAATGTGAATAGAACTGCAATGAACATTTGTGTATGAGGTTTTGTTTGAACATCTGTTTCCAGTCCTTTTTTTTTTTTGGTTTGTTTTTGGTCACACTGAGAGGCTTGCAGGATCTTAGTTCCCCAACCAGGAATTGAACTCAGGCCCTGGCAGTGAAAGCTCTAAGTCCTAACCACTGAACTGCCAGGGAATTCCTGTTTCCAGTTCTTTAGGGTATATTCCTAGGAGTAGTTGTTGCTCATATAGTAATCCCATATACATTGTAAAACCAACTGAAGAACTGTCAGAATGTTTGGTATCTATTGTGTTCATATTTTGATTATATATTCAGTCACATGCTATATTATTCTTTTACAGTTTTGGGGCTAAATTATAGTGAACATTTCTATATCTTTATTATATATATAGAGAGATAGAAAGTTTGTAGAGAAAGACATTCACACTCACTCACAGTCAGTCAGTTCAGTCGCTCAATCGTGTCTGACTCTTTGCGACCTCATGGACTGCAGCAAGCCAGGCCTCCCTGTCCATCACCAATTCTGGGAGTCCACCCAAACCTATGTCCATTGAATCCACCCTAACCCATAAGATGGTTAGATGCCATCTAACCATCTCACCCTCTGTCATCCCCTTCTCCTCCTGCCCTCAATCTTTCCCAGCATCAGGGTCTTTTCAAATGAATCAGTTCTTCGCATCAGGTGGCCAAAGTATTGGAGTTTCACACTCACTGATATACTGCAAATAGAGAAAAGGGCCCCTACTGGACTTGTAGTGAATGGAGCAGGTATACCCTGGAGCATTGGAGAAAAGTAAAATCATCATCTTGGGAACATTCCTGCTGAGAACTTTTACTCAAGATATGAAGTTTGAATAGTGGCAGTACCAAGAAACTTTGCCACTTGTGTTATATCCCATAGCACAAATCCTTGGCTGCCCCCGATGAGAGCATGTGAAATGCAATCTCCACATGAGGCCAGAAAAATAGATGGTGCACTTAGCCTCATCTGGCTTCAGGTTTCTCCCAAAGACAAGTAATTTAGAGGCTTAAAATACCGGGCGACCTGTGTATTATGTTTGTTTATGATTAACTGTGGGGCAGACAGTAGTGTAGCTCATTTCGTAGTGTAGCTTTAGCCATTCTCAGTTGTTCTTGCAATATCTGGGAACAGAGGTTGCTGCTGGAAATGTCCAAAGAGGTTTCTGAACCAGGTGCAATGGGACTGACAACTAGAGTCACTGTTTTAGCCAGCTTTTGGGGGCAAAACCAGGTGAGCTGTGGGCTTCCCTGGTGGCTCAGATGGTAAAGAATCTGGCTGCAATGCTGGAGACCTGGGTTCGATCCCTGGGTCGGGAAGATCCTCTGAAGAAGGGAATGGCAACCCACTCCAGTGTTCTTGCCTAGAAAATTCCATGGACAGAGGAGCCTGGCAGGCTATAGACCATGGGGTTGCAAAGAGCTGGACATGATTAACACACACAGGTGAGCTGTACCACTGAGAGTTTCCTCCAAGAGCTACCTAATAGTGATTATAAGAGCTACCGAAGGTTGATGGCAAAATAAACAAGTTATTACCTGTTTTGCTCTGTGGTAAATGCTGCAGGTGAGAGAGAAATTTGGGAAAGATATTTGCTTGTGGGTCACATGATCTTTATAGAAAAAGCAGGAAAATCCCCAAGGTATTAGATTTCTAAATCTCTTCTAGGTAGCATAGGTATTTTGTTGTTTTTCTTTTCTTTCTTTCTTCCTTTTTTTTTTTTTGGTGCTACTTAACCTTATGAAAACATGCAATTAGTCAAGTTATTCCACTGTCCGCTGGGCAAAACTAACGTTACCCTGTAGATCATGTTATAATACTGAGGATTTAAAATTAACTATTCTGGAAAACCTTAATTATAACCAGAAAAGTTTTATAATTTCAATTCTAAGAGGATAGATTCTAATAAAATATGGCCCCCTTTTCCAAATGTTTTCTTAAAATTTCTTGTTTTAAATTTATAACGAAATTTTTTATAGTTTCTATTCTTACCTTTTTTCTTATTACCTACCCTCTTCTCTAAGAATTTTAAGCTCAGATCTCACTTAATGATGGAAGGAAGACAAGACTGAAAAGTTAGAAATATTCTTCCTGAGAGAATCAAATTAGAAGCTATTTTGTATTGTAATTTCAAATAAAAATTTCTCCAAGTCTCTTCTAGGGTCTTATATGATACAACTATATTGACTCATGATTTTGATGTGATATTATAACATATAACTTAGAAAAGTAGGAAATAATTATGAAAACTGTATGTAATTATAAAGCTAGTACTATAAAGATAAATGGTAACCTGTGATTGATTTTTATCAGGAAAGTAAGCTTGTTAGTAAGCAGATATAGGAGAAAAATACACATTGGAATGCAACTTGATACATATCATTGAAGATGTCAGTGTCTATTAGGTGGATTTTAGTTTATTTTAAAATGAGATTCACTGTGGTTCTTGGCTTGTCTATACACTTCCAAATGTCATTTAATCCCTTGGACATTGATTGAACTATGAAACCTTATGGGAGTTTAGTTCCTGGCTTCATGGTCTTGAAACTGGTGGGCAATAAGCAGGTAAGGTTAATAGAAAGGTCCTTCAGGGAAGGAAGGCTTAGGATTCAGCACGAGAACTCAAACAACCCAGGCAGAATCAGCTCCTGTTACCTGCACTCCTGGTGAGAGAGACATTGTGTTGGGCTCCCTAGGACCTCCTATCTCTGCTCTCAGGGACATCATAATCGCATGGACGATTGTTTTAGAATTTCAGAGAAAGAGTTCGAGGTATTATAGTGTGGAAAGGGAAATATAGGTAAAAAATTAAAGAGTAACATAAGATCCATAGAGACAGACCTAAGTGTACTTTGTGCTATGGCATGTGACCTGAAATTGTCACCTGGAAAAGCTTTTCTGGAGAGAGCTTGCCTGGGTGTCAAGCTCCTATGATTACAGTGAAGGAAGTAATGTAAATTAATAAATGTGACTAGCATGGCCAGATTTAGTGATGAGTCCAGAAAAGCCAGAAGCCTAGATTTCTGTGAGAAACCTCTTGATATTAAGATATTCAAGCTAATGAATAATTTTTAAAAAGACAAACCTAGACAGCATAGACATGAGCAACCTAGACAGCATATTAAAAAGCAGAGACATTACTTTTCCAACAAAGGTCTGTCTAATCAAAGCTATGGTTTTTCCATTAGTCATATATGGATGGACTATAAAGAAAGCTGAGCACCAAAGAATTCATGCTTTTGAACTGTGGTGTTGGAGAAGACTCTTGAGAGTCCCTTGGACTGCAAGGAGATCCAGCCAGTCCATTCTAAAGGAAATCAGTCCTGAATATTCATTGGAAGGGCTGATGCTGAAGCTGAAACTCCAGTACTTTGGCCACCTGATGAGAATAACTGACTCCTTGGAAAAAAAAAAAAACCCTGATGCTAGGAAAGATTGAAGGTGAGAGGAGAAGGGGTCGACAGTGAATGAGATGGTTGGATGGCTGCTGTTGCTGCTAGGTCGCTTCAGTCGTGTCCAACTCTGTGCAACCCCATCCAGCCATGATGGTATCCATCATGACTTGATGGACTTGAGTTTGAGTAAGCTCCAGGAGTTGGTGATGGACAGGGAAGCCTGGAGTACTGCAGTCCATGGGGTTGCAAAGAGTCGGACACGACTGAGCAACTGAACTGAGCTGAAAAAGACAAAGACATTATGTAAACTGGTAATCCAACAGTCAGTCTCCTGAACTCCACATTTGTACCTTCTTTTAAACCGTGTTATGAAGGGTTGGATACTGTCTTTTGGGTCTCTCTGGGTAGAACCTTAGAACTAAGGTCCTATGTAGAGAATCACTGTGGTAAATACTTATCTAATGTAAATCTATCTTCCTTTATTTTATTGGTTAAATTTTTTTTTTTTTTACTCTTTTGATTGTTTAAATGCTGATATGAGGTTTTACACTACCCCCACTCTGGACAATAATTAGAACATGATCCTTAAGGCAATTAATAGATTATTTCAGGTGGTAGAAGCAGTAGAGAAGTTGCTGGAAGACTCTGGATGACTCTTGTGAAACTTGGGAGCTTTAAAATGGAGGCTGAAATTTCAGATTTCCAAATTAGTTTGTGTCAGATAGAGGTTTATTTTCTTAAAAACGTGTTGTAGATCAACTATTTCAGAAAAATAGAAAATGACATTTCTGAATCTTTGCCATATACCAGGTATCTCTATGTGATTTACACACTTGATCTCCTTTTCTTAAGTCCTGCAGCAAACAAGTGAAGCGTTTTCTCTTATTTCATGGCTGATCATCCTCCACCCACGAAAGCTGTCTGAGCTCACCCAGTGAGTGTGTTGTGGATCCTGGGTCCCACCCATCCAGTGCCTGATTCCTTCTCTCCTGTCTTTAGGGCTTTCCCGTTTTGAGGAAATGTTTGCCATTTAGGTGGTGGAATTAAATTTTGGACATTGTAATTTATCAATTAATTGGTATTAACATAGAGCAAAGGAAGCAGAAATACCTGTCTTACTAGATTCAGTTCTTTATACTTTATTACTACATAGAGCAAATTTCTAGGATTCTACCACAAACTAGATGCATAAAACATCTTTGTAGTTTATGAACGGTAGTAGCAAGTACATCTATTTTCACCAAAGTGCCATACCAAATTAACAAGGTGTCCAAGATTTTTAACAAAGACTTACGTTTGTACTATGTATTATACATAAAACTTTTTCAGTGATGTTTATATTTATAGTAATAAAAGCATATTGTTGAAGCCTAACATATGTATATTTTATTTGGTTGTGAAAGCTCAGATTTGGATACTTAAAAAGTGTTACGTATCCAGTCTTATTAAATACTTAGTTGACAGCACAACAGTTAGTTTAGATTTTATAATTGTAGTATAGAAGATGTATGAAGACTCCCATTTATAATTGTAGATTAGCAAGGAAGGACTATGAATATCATATTTCCTCAATTATAAGGTTCTTATATGTTTTAACATATCTGAAATTGGCGTGTGTCTTATCACTGAGAAAGTCTTATTTTTGCTGTTAGCCAGGCAGCAATGATGGTGTAATTGTCATTGTCTGCATGTACACACTTGGTTGTTATTTCAGGTGATGTGACTGCAATATCTCAAATTTTAAGTCAACAAAGTATTTAAAGATCCTTTGAGTGAAGAATTAGCAGAAGGGGTGATAGAGGGTTAGAGAAAATTCTGGAGACAGTTGTGGAGCATCTTAAGAAATGCAAAAAAAAAAAAAAAAAGAAAAGAAAAGAAATGCTGTGTCAGCTACCATCTTGATGGCACAGAGATTGATCTTGTATGTGAAAACACGTTGATGACTCAACCTCAGGCACTGAATGTGCAGAAGTTTTAAGAATATCTTAACCAGTTTATTTCATTTGTACCTTCCTGTTTTATTATGTCTAAGGGCATGATGAAAAGTCTGTGTATAAAGGAGTTGAAATAATTATTTTCAAAAAGAAAATTTGAAAGTTTATGTGATAATGCTTCATGTCATCATTTGACAATTTTTTCTTGCTTTATGTTACATTAAAATGATGCATCTCACAATGAATAGCATCTTCGATTGATGAAATACCACAGTGGATAAATAACTGCTCAAATTAAAAAAGTTCATAAATCATTTGTATTTTTATGGCTAAAATTAGAAACTTGATGGTATAATAATACTGTGTGACTAAATAATAATTTTAAAAATGCTGTTTAGTTTTGGAAGCTAATATATTTCTTCAAGGTTAAGCCAAAGTCAGAATGAATGTATGAATTGTACATATCTTCTTTTCAGGTTCTTTTACTTTACTTTGTAAATGGCAGTCCAGGGGTCTGTAATGTGCACCAACTCAAACTTGCAAATCAAACTTTCAAAAACAAATCAAATGCAAAAACATAATTGAATGGCCTGGAAGTTAATTGACTCTCACTTTAGTTCCATCTATAAATATATTTTCATTAATAATGGCCCTTTCTTTTTCTTTCAATCTGATTCTTATTCTTTCAAAAGTATTTTGATTTGTTGTTGAATGTTTTATACATAAAATTTCATTTTCAAAGCACACTTTTAAAGCATTAGAGTGCTGGGTATCCTTAAACATTCAGTTTCTAAATTCACAAATTAAATACCATAAGTTGAAAATGCAAGCAAACAAAAAATCCCAACCACACATTTTATTATGTGATATATTGAAAACAGAAACAATATTGTGATATTGGTAAAATGTGTGATTGACGAAATAGGAAATTTAAAATTTTGTATATAGAAATTCTTGATAAACACACTATATACCTTTTAAACTGTACCTATATGGCAGTGATGAGACTTCACCTTTGAAGAGACACTGAACAATAATTACAGTGATGTGGTTGACATGTTAGGCAGAATTATAAAAAGGCATAATATGCAGTATATAAATACAAAATAAAAACAGATAAAAAACCTTGCCATTTTGTGAAAATGTCACAGTGTGATAAGGTGAAATTCCTTTCTCTAGAGCAGTGACTTCCCTAAAGACACTGCTACAACCTCCTATATGCTTTTCTGCTGGATATACAAGGTGGACACATGGTCAGAGTTAAAATTCAGTTATTTAAAATATTTATTTTTTTTTCAGTGTGCTATTTTGTTTTATGTTTTAGAGAATACTTTATGGTATTTTAAGAGTAGAAATGATACAGTTTGTTGAAGAAATACAAAAACATATGAAAAATAAAAGATAATAGAAAAGAAAGCTATATAAACATTTAAAAAATTCTACTTCTTGTTTAAGACTGTTAGAAATTCTCATTCTTTCTCAACTATTTAGAACACTCTAGACATATGTATTTTACCTTTCTTTTTATAAAAGTGATACATTAGCCTGGAATTCTTCAGAATACATTTATACCAAGTTAATGCCTCTTATTCTGTTAGTTTATAGGAAAGGAATCTGTTACAATTAAAAACTACTTGAGGTTTTTTTAAAAAGCTACTCATATATCTTACTTTAATTAAACTGATTTATCCCTAGCCCACAACAATGTTTTTACAACATAAAGTAAAAATTTGTGATATATAAATATATTCAATATGATCACATAACATATACATAAATAAATATGTATATTTGTATATATATGTATATACAGCAGTTAGTGAGAGAGAGGTTATAGTATGATTCACACATGATTTTCATGTCATGATTTTTTGTTTTAATAGCTTTCTTGTTCCTAAGATATGGACTGGATGGGTCTTTGGTCTAGTTTGAATAGGTCTAGTTCACATCAGTACGAACGAAGTTTCTTTATGAAAGTGTAGTAAGTACTTTTGCTTATTTCTTTGAAGACATTCACTGCCCTCTGCTACTGTCCTTGATAACAAACTCCTTACAGGTACCAGTGTAGACAACCCAGAGCAATATGCCACCTAGTGATCCCATAGAGAAGTCACAACTTTCAATCAACAATTCAACTAATGTTAAGCCATTGCATAGTGTAGGTAGGTCTTTATCAAAATGCTTTTGAGCGACACCTATATATGTATTGGATCTTCTTTTTTATTACTATTCCCAAATGTTGGTTATGATAAGATTATTCAGATTAGATGTAGAAAAAACTTCAGCGTGTAATTTCTTTCCTCCTAACCTAATAAATATGATAGCCCTCAATAGAATCCAAGTTAAATGGCCAAATTGCATAGAATTCTGGACAGATTAATCTAGTTTGTCCCTGGAATAAAGTTTAAATGAGTTTAAAATATATCATAAGCATTAGTTCAGTTAATTATATACCTTAGGGAGAGCTACTTAGATCTCTTCCCTGAAGGAGAAATAAGTTTTTGTCTTTGAATGGTACTTGCATTAGTTGTAAGAGAAATGTGTTATTATATAGCATTTACACTCTTGAAGAGCAGGAATAAAGTATTAAACCATAGTAACTTAAACAGTAGCAACAACATTTTAATGATATTCCAGAACAGAATAACATTATTGAATCAAAAGCCATAAGCCAATTATTAATTATGAATGTTGTAAACAATAGTTTTTGAAACCTGTTTAAGAGTTGTTAAATATTTTAGACTCATAGTGTAAAACATCTCTTGGAAAATCATGGTATTTCTGTACATGTTGTCACCATAGTGATGTGTATGTATGTGTATGTGTGTTTGAAATGAATCCTCTCTTGATATTTGTGGTATGCTTGATTAGCTTGGTTTCCTCAAGAAATGTATTATTCTTATAGGTCAGTTATACTTATAGAAAAATTTGTGGTTACCATAGGTGAGGGTTAAAGTGTTAGTCACTCAGTCGTGTCTGACTCTCTTTGACCGGTTGGACTGTGGCCCTCCAGGCTTCTCTATCTATGGAATTTTCCAGGCAAGAATACTGGAGTGGGTAGCCATTCTCTTCTCCAGGGGATCTTCCCAACCCAGAGATCAAACCCAGGTCTCCTGCACTGCAGTCAGATTCTTAACCATTTGAGCCACCAGGTCAGTCTAGAGGCGGGGGTTAGGGGAGGGGGAATTGGATGCAGGTGGTCAAAAGATATAGACTTCTCAGTTCAACTTAGTCACTCAGTCGTGTCCAACTTTGCGGCCCCCATGGACCGCAGCACACCAGGCTTCCCTGTCCATCACCAACTCCTGGAGCTTATTCAAACTCACGTTCATCGAGTCACTGATGCCATCCAATCATCTCATCCTCTGTTGTCCCCTTCTCTTCCTGCCTTCAATCTTTCCCAGCATTAGGGTCTTTTCAAATGAGTCAGTTCTTGGATCTCCTTACAGTCCGAGGGACTCTCAAGAGTCTTCTCCAACACCACAGTTCAAAAGCATCTATTCTTCGACTTCTAGTTATAAGACAAATAAGTTCTAGAGATGTTATGTACAATGTTGTTATAATTAACATTGTTTATGTTATATATAAAAGTTGACAGTAAATCCTGAAGGTTTTCATCACAAGAAAATTTTTTTCTTTTTGATTTTGTGCCTATATGAGATAATGATTTTTGCTAATTTTTTTGTGATAGTCATGTCGTGATGTATTTAAGTCAAATCATTACCCTGTATTTCTAAAACTTATGCAGTGCTGTATGTCAATTATATCTCAATAAAGCTGGGAGGAAAAGAAAGGAAGCTAAATTCCTCATGAAGAGCATTTGGGGCAATAAAGATCAGTGACTGCTTTAAATAAAAAAGCTGTATTATTCTGAAGAACTGATGATGGTTTCTTATTTAATTTCTTTAAAAAAATATGTATGTGTTTGGCTGCATTGGGTCTTAGTTGTGGTATATGGGATCTGTGCTATCGCATGTGAAATCTTTATCTGTGGCATGTGAACTCTTAGTTATAGCACATGGGATCTAGTCCCTGACCAGGAATTGAACTAGGCTCCCTGCATTGGGAACACAGGGAATTCCCTTAATTTCTTTTGCAATGAAAATACCCAAGAAATTGCAGTTAGTGAATTTGACAGTTATATTTCCTGTTATGTGTGTTATTTTCTTTCGGTATGATGTTGTGGACACGACTGAGTGACTGAGATGAACTGAACTGATAATGTTGTGGATGAAGGGAGGAGAAGCTATAAATTCTGATAATACAATTCCTGACCTGTCTCAGTGTCAGTTTCCTCATCCATAAAAATAAGGATAAGGCGATGTCTTGTCTGCCTTATGAGATGATTTTGAGAAGTGAATGAGACTGTAAATGTATTCTGTGGGTCACCATTGTAGAACAGTTGTATAAATGTTGTTGTTCAGTTGCTAAGTTGTGTCTGACTCTTTGTAACCCCATGGGCTGCAGAAAATCAGGCTCCTCTGTCCTTCACTGTCTCCAGGAGTTTGCTCAAATTCATGTCCATTGAGTTGGTGATGCTGTCTAATCATCTTATCCTTTGCTGTCTCCATTTCCTTTTGCCTTCAATCTTTCCCAGCATCAGGGTCTTTTCCAGTGAGTCAGCAGTTGACATCAGGTGGCCGAAGTATCAGAGTTTCAGCTTCAGCATCAGTCCTTCCAATGAGTATTCAGGGTTGATTTCCTTTAGGATTGACTGGTTTGATCTTCTTGCAGTCCAAGGGACTCTCAAGAGTCTTCTCCAGCACCACAGTTTGAAAGCATCAATTCTTCAGTGCTCAGCCTTCTTTATGGTCCAACTCTCACATCTGTACATGACTACTGGAAAAACTATAACTTTTACTCTCCGGGCCTTTTGTCAGCAATGATATCTATGCTTCTTAATACGCTGTATGGTTTGTCATAGCTTTCCTTCCAAAGAGCAAGCATCTTTTAATTTCATGTAAGTTACCATAATAATCCTATCCTAGAATATTTGCAGGATTAGCCAAGAGCAATGGACTGATGAAAATATTACTATCAGTGAGAACTAGTACAGTATGTTTACTTGAGTATATAAGTGAAGGTAGTTAATAAGTCAAGGCCTAGCCCTCATTTTGAACCATTAAGCTTAAAGTTTTGAGGGAAATGTGTGAAAATGGGTTTGAGACTCATTGGTTATATAACATGGGTGGTTTTATATTTTCTGAAATTATGTATATGTAATTATTAGATATTATGATTCTCCTCTGAATATTTTCAGAAATTTAGTTTGGGGTGTTTCCTCTTTGGGGGAAAATAATTGAACGTCTGTAGGGCAAATCTTGCTTATTGTGAGGTTTCAGTCTTGTATGTTCTCTGTGCAGTGCTTTGTAACTTTTGTGTTTGTGTGTGTATAATTTTAACTAATGATTTCCTTTTCATATACTGTTTATTTTTCCTTAGAAATTAAACTAAGGAGTGTGATGTCTAGTTGACCCCACTGTTCCTTGTTGCCTGTGACTCCTAAAACAGAGTTTTATAATAAATTTTAAAGTTTGAATAGATAGGATCCTGCCTTCTGCTCTGTCCTGCTGATAAGCACATTATTCGTCTATGTAATGAGAGCAGTTTCCTTCTCTCTTTTCCTCTAAATGCATGTATTTTCTGGTTAACCTCAAAAGTTTTTCCTAAAAATGTCATTGAAGAACTGAAAGAGAGAAAGAGAAGGGAGCATATGTATGAAGGGGATCAGAGGCACAAACTCGCAGTTAGAAGACGGATAAGTCCTGGGTGTGTAATGCACAGCATGATAACTATGGTTAACATACTGTAGTGTATATTTAAAAGTTGCTGAGAAAGCAGATCTTGAAAATTCTTACCATAAGAAAAAAGAATTGTGTCTACATATAGTGATGGATGTTAATTAGACTTGTGTTAATCATTTAACATTAACATGTGCTAATCATTTCCCAGTACATACATATATCAAATCATTATGTTGTACACCTAAAACTAATACGTGTTATGGGTCAATTATATCTCAATTTTTAAAATGCTATTACAACAACAAAGGCAATATTTGCATATACAGTGGTTATAAGCATGCCTGGTTTCAAATTTAGGCGCTGACATGTACCAGTGACCTTGAAAAAATTATTTCCTTTCTGTCACTCAGTTTTGTCTTCAATAAAATGGGATAATAGTATCTACTTTATATGGTTATGAGGATTATAGAACTTAAAACATTACCTGGCACTGAAAGGCGCTCTGTGGGAATCCGCCAGATAAGGTGGCTTGATGTTGTTTCCTTTCTTGATCTGTTCTTTTGCCGTGATTGTTTATTCTGCATGGTTTCATTTTTTTAATAATTGTTTTTCCTATTTACGTGCTTTTTCTTGCTTTGCCAAAATTAAGCTCAGTTGCTTGTTACAGGACGGTTGTGTGTCTGAAAGAAATGAAGATTGTACAGGAATAAATGGGCAGTTGAATGGAATAGATTATTAGTTATTGCTGAGTTACAGTCAGGACAGAACATACTGGAATATGACAGTACCTTTCCTCTGAAGGTACACAAAGCTCTTTGGATTTGCCTTGTGTTATTAAATGGGCAGTCATTTCTATGGATCCTCATATTCAGGGAGAAGCTCTAAATTAGAGAAGCATAATTCCTTTCAGAGGGATAGGATTAAGGATTGCAATAATATTGCAATGTCACTAAAATTATGACTGTGGAAATACTTTGTAAATTAAAAAGAGGCTATTAAAGCATTAGTTATTCTATCTGTTGTATCTTTTGCCTTCTCCCTGGGAACCCTGCTTTCTGGAAGATTTAGCATGCTGATTTGTAGAGCTTGTTATCTCTCAATCCCTCTGGGCTGAGGCCTCCTTATGAAAATGCATCCTAGCATCATCTTACCTTATAAGTGGATAATGGCATAGATTTAGGATTGTACCAGTTGTATAATTTTAATGATATAAACTGATATAGTATAGCTGTTGTGCAATGTAGGTAATTTGATGAAATCTAATCATATACTCAGTTCTTAATGTGTAGTGCTCTCCTAATCTTTGACCTTGTGATTTCCCTCTTGATACACAATATCATTTAGTTTGACTCGATGAATGCTTTAAGCTACATCTGGTATTTCCATCTCTTGAAAATCTTAAGCATTCATGAAAATCATGTGAATATTTCTTGTCATCATATTTGCAGCCTTAAGGGCTTCTTGAATATTTGTTTTTCCAGTTTTATAACCAAGGTCTGTAACACTTGTTAGCAAAAAATTGACCTGAAGCCATAGTTACCTAGAACTAGTTTTTCTTCATTTGACTTAGAACAATATAATTTCAACTTTGGAGGCACCTCAAAAAACATTTAGTTCAATAAAAGGTTCTGATACTCTCTCCAGAGACCCAGATCTGGAACAGAAGATGATATTGCTATCCCTGGACAGATCATTTTGGAGGCTGCTGGTTCTGTACTCTTACTTTTCTGTTCTTCCTTATGACAGTGGCCCTTTCCTTGTTATCACTGTTTTTCTAGCTCTTCTCTGCATCTGGGTTCCATTTGATCTTGCTGATCATACTTCTAGCATACATAGCTTTCTTTTACACTCTTGACTGCTCTTCTACTCACCATAATACCACCATATTCTTCATGACACTGATTTTCATATTCTCTATATCTTTTATACTTGTTGATTATTGTTGTCTATTTTTTTTAATGCATAGATCTTTATAGGTAGATATAATCACGATGATCTTATTAGCCAAAATAACATCACACTCTCTTCCAATTTCAAAAACATTTTCCCCTGTGATCCTAAATTCACTGCAAGATCAGATTAGTCCTCAATTACCACCAATTTCTTTGAGGATTTTAAATGAATTCGTGTTAAAATATTATTTGTTGAGACTAAGGAGTATGGAAATTTGTAATCATCTGTCGTGAGTATTTAGACTTCTTTGAATGTCCAAGGTTAAACAGTAGTATAGATTAACACAAAATGATCGAGACAGCCTTATAAGTTTAAAAAAAATGGTTAGGGTGTATTTTACATTATTTTGGTATTTACATGTGTTATCTTATATTAAAATCTATGTCTGTCATTTTAAAGTGAGTTGTCTAATAATATTTTCATATTTATAACTGCTGTTTAGAGATAATGCGAAGTTTAGTGCAAAGTCATTATTTTTTAAAGGAAGAATTTGTTAACCTGTCAGCATTGAAGATCATTAGTGGTGATTAAATATGAGAAAAATGGAAATCAATATTTCAATTGAAGTCCTGATTAAAGCGTGACTGTGGCAAAGGTGGCAGATGAGAATATATTCTTTATTTGTGCAGGATTTAGTAATCATCTTTTCACTACTCTTATCTCTCAGAAATTATAACAATATCCTAATTTTAAATTCTCATTAAAATTAGATGGTTATTGCTTTAAAGGGTAATTGCTCAACAGGGGTTGAAATATTTCAAGACTAATATTTTTTCATGCTGGCACAGGTCAAGTCAGCTTTTAAAATGAAGTGTATATGGATATTTATGGATGCTTGCCCCATTTTCTGGGTTACCTTTGAGATACTGCCATTTACCCAATGAAAGTGAAAGTGAAAGTAACTCAGTTGTGTCCGACTCTGAGACCCCATGGACTCTCCGGTCCTTGGAATTCCTCAGACCAGAATAGTGGAGTGGGTAGCCCTTCCCTTCTCCAGAGGATCTTCCCAATCCAGGGATTGAACCCAGGTCTCCCACATTGCAGGCAGATTCTTTACCAGCGGAGCCACAGGAGAAGCCCAAGAATACTGGAGTGGGTAGCCTATCCCTTCTCCAGCAGATCTTCCTGACCCTGGAATCAAACTGGGGTCTCAGGTGGATTCTTTACCAAATGAGCTATCAAGGAATCCCTATTTACCCAGTAGAGTTTGCTTATTCTAAATTTCTGGGTATCCCCCCAAAAAGAGACACATATCTAGAATCTCCTGTATGTTTTGCACTGTAGCAAGTTGCAGGAGAGATATAGCCAGAGCCTTTCCTCCCACCCCATCCTCCTTCCTGTCAGGAGTTTATCCAGAGGATGAATAGTTAAGCAACAAAAACAACAAAACAAGTACCATATGAAGCAAAATGGAGGTGTAGACTCTGCCCTGTAGAAGTTTAAAGGAAACAAGAGTGGAGTCTGAGTAGACTGGCTAGGAGAGCTCTGTGCTGGACCTGAGATTTGAACTGAAGCTTGAAGAATTTGACAGTTTTAATTAAGTAGTTGGGAGAGAATAAAAGTTGTGAGAAAAAATGGGATTTGTATGAACAATTTAAAAATCACTAATTTGAAAAACTTACACAAAATTTTATGAGACTTAAGAAACATTTAAGAATAAGTACCACATATGTATGCTGTGAAAGTGCTGCACTCAGTATGCCAGCAAATTTGGAAAAGTCGGCAGCGGACACAGGACTGGAAAAGGTCAGTTTTCATTCTGATTCCAAAGAAGGACGATGCCAAAGAATGTTCAAACTACCACACAATTGCACCCATTTTACATCTAGCAAAGTAATGCTCAAAATCCTTCAAGCTAGGCTTCAGCAGTATGTGAACCGAGGACTTACAGATGTACAAGCTGGATTTAGAAAATGCAGAGGAACCAGAGATCAAATTGCCAACATCCACTGGATCATAGTAAAAAAACTAAAGAATTCCGGAAAGATGTCTACTTCTGCTTCATTGACTACGCTAAAGCCTTTGACTGTGTAGACCACAACAAACTGGAAATTTCTTCAAGAGATGGCAATACCAGACCACCTTACTTGCCTCCTATGAAACCTGTATGCAAGTCAAGAAGCAAGAGTTAGAACTAGACATGGAACAATGGACTTGTTCAAAATTGGGAAAGGAATATGTCAAGGTTGTATATTGTCACCCTGCTTATTTAACTTATATGCAGTGTACATCATGAAAAATGCTGGGGTGGATGAAGCACAAGCTGGAATCAAGATTGCTGGGGGAGATATCAATAACCTCAGATAGGCAGATGACACCATTCTTATTGCAGAAAGTGAAGAAGAACTAAAGAGCCTCTTGATGGAAGTGAAAGAGAAGAGTGAAAAAGCTTGCTTAAACTCAATGTTCAGAAAACTAAGATCATCACATCCGGTCTCATCACTTCATTGCAAATAGATAGGGAAACAATGGAAACAGTGACAGATTTTATTTTCTTGGGCTCCCAAATCACTGCAGATGGTGACTGCAGCCATGAAATTAAAAGATGCTTGCTCCTTGGAAGAAAAGCAATGAAAAACCTAGACAGTGTATTTAAAAGCAGAGACTTTGCTGACAAAGTCCGTATAGTCAAAGCTATGGTTTTTCCAGTAGTCATGTATGGATGTGAGAACTGGACAATAAAACAAGCTGAATACCGATGAATTGATGCCTTCGAACTGTAGAGCTGGAGATGACTTTTGAGAGTCCTTTGGATAGCAAGGAGATCAAATCAGTCAATCCTAAAGGAAATCAACCCTGAATATTCATTGGAAGGACTAAACTGAAGCTGAAGCTCTAATAGTTTGGCCACCTGATGCAAAGAGCCAGCTCACTGGAAAGGACCCTGATGCTGGAAACGACTGAAGGCAGGAGCAGGAGACGACAGAGGATGAGGTGGTTGGATGATATCACCGACTCAATGGACATGAATTTGTGTAAACTTCAGGAAATGGTGAAGGACAGGGAAGCCTGGCGTGCTGCAGCCATGGAGACCCAAAGAGTTGGACACAACTGAACAACAACAACAAAATATATAAGTAAACAGTGGTGTGTGCACAGTGACAAGGGTGTCCCTCTCTACGAGACAACCACTAGTACCATATTCCTTCTAGGTAGTCTATGCACACTAAAATGTGCAGTGTCTATCAATTTGTCTCTCTTTTCCTGGACCTGACTCTCTCTACATTGAGATATTGAGATATCTTATTCTTAGTATAGCTCATCTCTTTATATGAAATAACCTACTTTAAGTATTTTATCTACTCACCTACTGATGGATGTTTAACTTAATTTTAATCTTTTATAAATACTACTGCTGTAAATATCTTGGACATTTATCTTTGCAACTTTGTGTCAATGTGTCTGTAATACATTCCTAGAAATTTAATTCTGGCAGCAAAAGATGGGTCCATTGTCAGTGTATAGATGTTACCCTAATTCCCTCACAGACCATTTGGTCCCATATTTTCCTATCAGCAACATATGGTAGTTCCTGCTTCCCCATAGCCCCATAGTCATAGAGCATGGTCAAACTTTTTGATATTTGTCAACACCAAAGATGAACAATGCATGTCCTTGTGGTTAAATTGGCGTTTCTTAGTCTTGTGATTCAGTTAGTAAAGAATTCCCCTGCAATATAGGAGACCCTGGTTCGATCCCTGGGTCAGGGAAGATCCCCTGGTGAAGGGAATGGCAACCCACTCCAGTATTCTTGCCTTGGAAATCCCAAGGACAGAGGAGCCTGGTGGGCTACAGTCCATGGGATTGCAAAGAGTTGGACACAACTTAGTGACTAGACCACCACCACAGTTTTACAAGAATTTAAGTAATATAAATAGCATAGTTCCTCATGGACTATTTAAAATAGGATGTTTTTTAAAGGATTTGTTATGAGTTTTTTGTGAGAAAGAGTATTCATTGGATCAAGTTTCGGTAATATAAAAAAGCTAGACCAAGGGTGAACTGAGTCATGTGGGGAATGTGGATTACAAATTACTTCTACCAGTTTCTGGCTTTCATGGTTTAAACTCATTAAAGTCAGAAAGAGGGATGGAATGCTTCAGCCTCAGCCTGGTGCCGGCTGGGCTCTCACTGCTTGAATGAATGACCCGGTGAGTGAACAGGAATCTTAACCACTAGAAAGGTGAGGTTTTTTTAACTTAAAAAGACAAACCTCCTGGTATATTTTTATCCTCTAGTCATCTCATGTTTTAAATTCTCTTCACCCAAAGATTAGTGAAGCAAGGATCAAAGAACGGGCATTTTATCACCCTGAAGTCACAAATGATGTAATTTATAGATAAAATAGCTCTGGGTTTCTTTGTGTGATTTAACCTCCTTCTTTATATCCATACCTGCTCTGAGGCATTTTGTAACTTAATAAAGCTGTAGGGTTTATCTTTTTAGTAAGAAAACAAAACAAAACTGCTTACAAGGGAAAAAAAATCCAGCTGATTCAAACATTCTTAGCATTTTTCATGTGGTCTGGTGTATTGAAGGGAGTACTGTCCCCCAAGTACATGAGGATGCAGTTGGGATTTTAGGATACATTTCTACGATGGTAACAGCAATGTGGACCTCAGCCATAAGAAAAGAACCAGACAATTACTGGGGGAGGGAACTCTTCTGTTTTTGTTTAAGTACCATCCAATGAGTCCAAAATTCACAGCAAAGGAAGAAAAGAAGGGAAAAAAAAAAAAAAGCCAAACAGTTGGTTATTGGTGTGTGGTATTCACAAGTATAAGGCAAAGTGAGAGGACGTTTCTTGGCACGACTGTCATATTCCTAAAGAAACTACAAATGTGTTTACAAATGAAGAACACACTCTTCCACGGCAGCCCAGTCCCAAGGAAGTGGCTCTCACGTTGCTCGCTCACAAATGGAAGGGACCCGCCAGGAGCTCTGCCTGCTGTGGCAGATGAAAGAATCCTCACTAATAGGCAAAACTCCAGTCACCTGTTTCTGCAGAAAAGCCTCAGCTTTATTTTTACCCTGAGCACAGTGATCTCCTGATTTAGCCTTTTGGGGAAAGCCTTCAGGACTCTATGACAACCCTGTATTTCCTTTCCCAAAGGAACATCTCCTTTGCCAGAGCCATACTTTAGCCTAGAAAGTCATGCGACTTCCTCTCCAGCCTCACTTTTAGGAGTACTCTAGAGACTATGGGTGTTATTCTTCAAGCTATTTATAGCAAAGAGAGTTCAATGAAAGCTGGGTTCTGTGTGATACGGAGGTTATTTTTAGTACCTTCAGCACTTTCTAAAACTGCTGGCTTCTATGAGCAGGATGTGAAATCACTAGGTTTCTTTCTTTACAGGACCATAGCGCGGTAAAAAGGGAAGGAAAGAAAATGTATATTCCCTCATATTTCGAAATCTGTGAATTTGCTCACTGTTTCCGTATAGTTGGACATACCTTTTATTTTCTGAACAAAACTGGATTGAGTTTAGTATCTCTATTGGTTCTCCGATTAGGAGAGTGGTGCACACTTGGGAAGAGTGTTGTGTGTGTGTTAGAAGCTCAGTTGTATCTGACTCTTTGTGACCCCATCAACTGTAGCTTGCCTGGTTTTTGTACATGGAATTCTCCAGACAAGAATACTGGAATGGGTTGCCATTCCATTCTCCAGGGGAATCTTCCCAACCCAGGGATTGAACCTGGGTGTCCCACATTGCAGGCAGACTCTTTACCATTTGAGCCACCAGGGAAGCCAGATGGTAAAGAGTTTAATATCTTGATTGGCTCATTGATTAGAAGTGTGTGCACACTTGTGAAAAATGTTGACAATGTAGAAGATAACTGATCAGAAAATGAAAATCCCCTTTTACTCCTGATACAACAAAACTCTCCTTAATGACATGTTTGGAGGAGACCCTGGCAGGTTCTTTTTTTTTTTTTTTTTTGCATATTCTGATTACACGGAAAAGTGTACACACATATATGCTTGTGTTTGAACCTAAGATAATATTATATATTCTTTCTTGAAGCTTTGCTTTTTCCCATTTGCCAGTATATTTTGATTGTACTGCATGCCAATACATATAGAATTATTAACTTAATTATCCGATGTTCTGTTATAACTGTGCTACACTTTAGCAAACCAGTTACCTTTTGATGTATTGTTGTTGTTGTTTAGCCAGTAAGTCATGTCAGACTCTTTGTGACCCAGTGGATGTAGCCTGCCAGGCCCCTCTGTCCGTGGGATTTCCCAGGCAAGAATACTGGAGTGGGTTGCCATTTCCTTCTCCAATCTTTTGAAGTCTATTTATTTTATTTCCAATTTTTCACTACTAGAGGCTGCTGCAATAAATATCCTTGTATGTTGTAAGAATGAATACTCATGCAAATACTTCTATAAGGTTTGGAGTGAAATTTCAGTATACACAATAAGAAACAGCTGCAGATTTTTTGCATTTTAAATAAAAGAAAGAAACCACTTTCTTTTAATCTTCCGTGATCTATATGTGACAGTAGATCAGGCCAAAGACACGCCACAGTCTTAGAGTACATCCTTAATTTTTAAAAACTTCTCTAAGAATTAGAGACCCCAATGACATTGATAGCTACAATAAAATTTTTAACTTTTTTAAAACTTTAAAGATTTTTAAAAAAAAATTTTTAAAGAAAATTTTTAAATGAGCAAATTAGCACTTAATGACAGGCTTTTCAAAGGTATTGTTATTTTAGGAAACGAAGTAGAGACTAAAGCCAGTGGCTGCATTGGTGACAGGGTCCTCTAGCTCTCCACTCTGGGTGCCATGATGCAGGAGTTTGTCTAAACTCCTGGGTCTGGGGGACATTCTAAGCTGTCCTTTTGTACCTTTGTGAAGCTACCACCATGGTTTCCCTTTGCCTTGCTATCAGCACATCTCTATCTCACCACTTTATACTTTCACTTAACTGACCATATTTAGCATTAATTTGACAAATGGATTCCTAATGTGCTTCTAGATGAAGCTAGAGTAGCAATTAAACCCAGTTGTAATAACCATGTTTTAGAAAGATACCCGTTTGTAACACCACCCTTATGGCAGAAAGTAAAGAAGACCTAAAGAGCCTCTTGATGAAAGTGAAAGAGGAGAGTGAAAAAGTTGGCTTAAGGCTTAACATTCAGAAATCTAAGATCATGGCATCTGGTCCCATTATTTCATGGCAAATAGATGGGGAAACAGTGGAAGCAGTGGCTGAGTTTATTTTTTGGGGTTCCAAAATCACTGCAGATGGTGATTGCAGCCATGAAATTAAGAGATGCTTGCTCTTTGGAAGGAAAGTTATGACCAACCTAGGCAGCATTATTAAAAAGCTGAGACATTACTTGTCAACAAAGGTCCATCTAGTCAAGGCTATGGTTTTTCCAGTAGACATATATGGATTTGAGAGTTGGACTATAAAGAAAGCTGAGCACTGAAGAATTGATGCTTTTGAAGTGTGGTGTTGGAGAAGACTCTTGAGAGTCCCTTGGACTGCAAGGAGATCCAACCAGCCCATCCTAAAGGAGATCAGTCCTGGTGTTCATTGTAAGGACTGATGTTGAAGCTGAAATACTTTGGCCACCTGATGCGAACAACTGACTCATTTGAAAAGACCCTGATGCTGGGAAAGATTGAGGGCAGGAGGACTTGAAGGGGACGACAGAGGATGAGATGGTTGGATGGCATCACTGACTCAATGGGCGTGAGTTTGGGTAGGCTCTGGGAGTTGGTGATGGATAGGGAGGCCTGGTGTACTGCAGTTCATGGGGTCTCAAAGAGTTAGACATGAGTGAGCGACTGAACTGAAACTGAACTGAAGCCAAAAGGAGAAGAATTTATCTGAAGGATCCAGATGGACCTCATGGACCCCATGGTTGTAAAACACATTGGAACCTCAAAAGAGATTAGAACCCATGCAAAACCATGCAGAACTGAGGGCAGTCCATCTCCCCAGGACCAAGCTGTTTCTCATCTCTCCTCTGTGCTCATCTCCTTCTTTCTTTGGATGATCCATAGTTTCAGCCCACCATTCATAAATAAGCTACACAGGCCATCTTTACATCACTGCTTGGTTCAGCTACTTTAAGAGAAAACAGGTTTGAAGTCCTGATTCCAAATTCCTGGGACAGACTATTTCACAGGTTGGCTTAGTCATGTGTTCACCTCGGGGTCATCAGGGAACTGAGGGAAAGGAGTAGTAGTGTGCCTGGAGGATTCTTCTTACCATTCATGTTCTCCTTGGGTGTTACTGTCTCAGCAAGCACTTCCCCACCCACCCAAAATGTGCCCCTTGCCCAAGACTTTCCCTGTCATGATTATTTCATGGCATTTGATCTTGAACTACTTGTTTTTTGTTGTTTTGCTCCCATTAAAATGTTAGCTTTGTGGCATAAGGAAATATTCATTTTATTAATTCCTAGAATTCCAGGGCCTAATATAGTGCTTTGCTTAGTAGGCACTCAATATATACATGTTGAATGAATACACAGATGGGCAGACATAAAAGATGCTCCTATATCTTGCAGAGGCTGTCCTATGAATATTTTTAATGACTAATGAAACCATACACTTCAGGCTTCACTGGGAGTTATTTTTTCCTATGTGTATATTTGACTCTCTTATTTAGTAAATCATCTTTCACTGCTTTCTGTTTTAAATAGAATTTGCCAGCTTTAAATTGCTTATGGTTTTATTAATTTAATTTTCACAGCAACCACTCTGGGTAAGGAAGTCAAGAATCATTTTATTTGGTGGAAGCATTAACTGGGATACTGGAGAATTTTGTACTTTTTTCTAAGCCAAAAACCTAGTAGATTATGGATCTCACTATAGAACCCAGGCCTTCTGGTTCCTATGCCTGGGTTAATTTCAGTAATATCTAGCTCCTAGGATTCATTATTTGGCATTAAGAAGGAACTTTCAGTTCAGACCCAGAAGTGCTTTTTCTTAATAAGATATAGCAAGGGATCATGTTAAAAACAAAACAAAACAAAACAATGGTATGGCATATACCTTAAAATTCTTATGGAGTCATTTTTGTATATATGAAATTTCTAATAGAGACATATTTTCATAAACCTCTATTTCAATGTGATGTCAGTCTCACTGAGACGTTTCAGTTGTGAAGGGTTCATTTCTTGTTTGCATCGGTAGCCTGCTTTATGTTCCCCTTGGTTGTGGATCTCTGAGGATGTAATACCAGAGAACAAATGCTATGACAAACTGGCATCCTTCTGCATTTAGCTTTTGCAGCTACTCGTTCACTTGGGTTAACAGAGAGATTACAGGGTGCTGTGTGAAGGAGACTTCATGGATACAGACTGGGTTGGTTAAATGTATATAACCAATAATAATAAACTCTAAATTGAAATGTGCTTGCAAAATACATCTACTAGAAATTGTTTCAATAACTATAATACAGAGATTATCATTTTAAACATACTACTCTTTTTTGAGAAGGTGTAAAAATAGGAGGTCAAACCAGTCAATTCTAAAGGAAGTCAACCCTGAATATTCATTGGAAGGGCTAATGCCGAAGCTGAAGCTCCAATACTTTGGCCACCTGATGCAAAGAGCCGACTCATTGGAAAAGACCCTGATGCTGGGAAAGATTGAAGGCTGGAGGAGAAGGGGACAACAGAGGATGAGATGGTTGGATGCCATCATTGACTCAATGGACGTGAGTTTGAGCAAACTCCAGGAGATGGTGAAGGACAGGGAAGCCTGGCGTGCTACATGCAGTCCACGGAGTCGCAAAGAGTCGGACAACACTAAGCAACTGAACAACAAAATAATAGTTAAAATGAACTGTGGGTCTCGTGAGCGGTAAATGTACATTTACTACTTTCTATATGGAGGAGATTGGAAGTTTTAAATGTACAAGGAAAATTCCATCAAAAGAATAACTGCATACATAACAGTGTATGTTAAATGCATGTGAACGTTCCTTTGTATCTGCCCCAGTGTCTAGCAGATTTCATAGCATGTAGAATAGACTGTGGATATTTTGTTAAGTGATTAAGTAAAGGAATGGCTAAATAATTGAACAAACTTCCAAGCAGAGTGATTAAAGCAAAATTTTAAGAGACAATGTGGGGGCCAGAAGATGAGTATTCCAGGCATAGGGAATTAACATGAGTAATGATTTTCTCTTCCAAGGAAACAAAAGATAACAGACATTACCATGAGGAGCTGGTTGTTCAGGATCGTGTACACTAGGTTACAGGACAAGTCCAGTGTACAAGACTTTTCTTAAATGGTAGATAGTAGGTTGTTTTTAATTGGAATTCTGTAAATTTCCCCTTATCTGTTATTCTTATTCACCACAGAACCTTTTCTTTGCCCTATTCAATTTCAATCATCGTCCTGAAATATCTACTCTACTTTTAAAACCAACTGTCAAAGGACATGTGACCCAACCCAAATATGAAGCCATGATTAGCCTCATGGTTAAAGAATAACACAAAATTACGTATAACCATGTTTGACCTGCTCAGAGTAAAATGGCATTTCTCTGAAAGTGGTTTTGATGAGCTTAGAGTCCTTACTGTTATTTAAAAAAGAGGTTTAGAATTTATTCATCTTGATATTACATTTTAAATTTATTCCTTCGTAAGAATGACTCATCATGAATCACACATTATAGGAGCATATTAGTCATTGTACACAAATGAAATTGTGACATGAAAGAAAATGAAATGTCACCTTGTTTGTTCCATGATGTTAAGTGTGGCTTACAAGTCATATTTTATTTGAGGTTACGTTAATATGGCTGATGAAATTACAGAATTTCATCATATTTTAAATAATCAATTATGAAAATGTTTACTTCTATATGTAATGATTTCAATAATATTTATTTCATTTGAGCAATAATTTATTTTCTTAATATAGAAAGTTGTAAGTACACTTTATAAATTTCAAAAGCAAACTTCTTTTGACCAATGACAATTATATATATATGATAATTATATATATATTAAAATATATATATTATTGGAATTATATATATGTGTATTAAGATTGGCTGACTAATCTGATGGGTTATATCACAGAAACTTTACTCAGCACCATCACTTATTCTATTTTTGTGTGCCTGAGAGAGATTCCTATGTGGCAATTTGTTGTTGTTGTTGTTCACTCACTGAGTCATGTCAGACTATTTTCAACCCCATGGGCTGCAGAAAGCCAGGCTTCCCTGTCCTTCACCATCTCCTGGAGTTTGCTCAAACTCATGTCTATTGAGTTGGTGATGCCGTTTAACCATTTCATCCTCTGTCGTCCACTTCTCCTCCCTCCTTCAATCTTTCCCAGCATCAGGGATTTTTCCAATGAGCTAACTGTTTGCATCAAGTGGCCAAAGAATTGAGCTTCAGCTTCAGCTTAGTCCTTCCAATGAATATTCAGGGTTGCTTTCCTTTGAGATTGACTGGTTTGATCTCGTTGAAGTCTAAGGGACTCTCAGGAGTCTTCTGCAGCACCACAGTTTGAAAGCATCAATTCTTTGGTGCTCACCTTTCTTATAGTCCAACTCTCATATCTTTACATGACTACTGGAAAAACCATAGGTTTGACTGTACGGAACTTTGTTGGCAAAGTGATGTCTCTGCTTTTTAATATCCTGTCTAGGTTTGTCACTTCTTCCAAGGAGCAAGCATCTTTTAATTTCAAGGCTGCAGTCACCATCCTCAGTGATTTTGGAGCCCCCCCACCCCACCTCCGCAAATAACATCTGTCACAGTTTCCATTGTTTCCCTGTCTATTTACCATGAAGTGATGGGACTGGATGCCACAATCTTCGTTTTTTTAAGCTAGCTTTTTCACTGTCCTCTTTCACCTTCATCAAGAGGCTTTTTAGTTCCTCTTTGCATTCTGCCGTTAGAGTGGTATCATCTGCATTTCTGAGATTGTCGATTATTCTCCTAGCAATCTTGATTCCAACTTGTGGTTCTTCCAGTCTGTCATTTCTCATGATATGCTCTGCATAAAAGTTATATAAGCAGTGACATTATACAGCCTTAAATACTCCTTTCCCAAGTTCGAACGAGTATGTTATTTCATGTCCAGTTCTAACTGTTGCTTTTTGACCTGCATACAGGTTTCTCAGGGGACAGGTAAGGTGGTCTGATATTCCCATCTCTTGAAAAGTTTTCCGCAGTTTGTTGTGATCCATACAGACAAAGGCAATTTGAGATTCTCAATTGAGGATGATCTCCATTGTTCTCTTTAAAAGTACTTTTATATCATAATCTTAAAGTAATTAGTATATTCAAGAGACACATGGAAAATCTAAAACTACATTTGCATTACATTAAACTGCTGAATTGTTTAACATGTCACTTAAAAATTTTTCCCCAAATCTTATATCAATGCTTAAAAAAGCAGAACCTCTATGACAATGCTGTTTTGGAAAATAAGATAGCTATTTTTATTCTACAAAATGACAGCCCCCTTTTGAAAACAAAACTCTTGTTTAGTTGAACGTGGAATTTAAAATCTTTTCCCCACATTTTCATTTTTTACAAATCTTTCTACTGATATGTGATTTCTGTGTGTGCCATTTTCTTCCTGTGTAATTTTTCTTGAAGCAGAATGTCAGCATTAGTATTTTCTGACTCTTGCTGAGGCAGACATTTAGGTTAATGCTTCTACTGGCTTTGTTTCAGCCAACTGAGGAACTTTGATTGTAATTATTGGGATTACTTTAATTTAGAAGAGTGCCAATCCCTTTTTGTAAGCTTGATTTACTCTTGCATAAATCAAATGAAAAGTTCTTATGGCCAGCAGACCTACTTGGTTCTTTAATTCTCAGATGCACTATTATTTCAAGAAGAAGAAACTGGAAGAAAGGAGACATGATTTATCATTAGAGAAGGTGCATTCTGTTGTGGAGATGTCTGTTAACAGTTCACCTGCAGTTAGTGGTTTGGAAGCTTCTTGCTTACCTTTCCTTCCAAGGCAGAAGTGGCCATTTTTTGTTGTTTATATAATTCATCTTTTTTAAATTTAACTTTTATTTTATATTGGAGTATAGTTGATTTATAATGTTATGTTAGTTTCAGGTGAACAGCAAAGTGATTCAGTTATACGTATACCCATTCTTTTTCTGATTCTTTCCCCGTATAGATTATTTTAGAATAGTGAGTCTGAGTTCTCTGTGCTATACAGTAGGTCCCTGTTGATTATCCTTTGTTTAAATATATAGTAGTGTATATATGTTAATGGCATGAAAAGAGCTCAGAAAAAGGAATTTTGTGCATAAACTTATTTTGAGTATATTATTGGATATTCAGAAAAGAATATCTCTTTCTTGACATAAAAATCATTTTAGAAACTTGCCTATTAAGTGAGGGAAATGAGGGAACATTTTTATGTTTAGCTTGTAGACTTCGATTTGAAAGAAGTTTTGAAGGAGGAAGCAGATGAGCTGCAGGCGGTATTTGTCTCTTCTGCTATTGCATCACTGGCATAGTACATGGCTTTCTCAACTTTTCATGCATATTTTTGAAATTTTTGCATTATTCTGCACAACAAACATTCTGGAGTTTAATAGAAGGGATGCAGGCTATTGCGTCTTTAGAATAAGTTTGCTAAGTTTTTCATCAGCACTTATGAAAGTATCTGTGATTAGGAATTTGACAGAAAATAATTATATGGGTTTTACTATATTTAAGAAGAGACAGAAATACTGAGTACGTGAATTCCTGAAAAATGACATAATCAGCTTAATAAAACTAGTGTTTGGTCATTCCTAACCTAACAAGGACACAAGTCCTTTGTAAATATACTTATAACAATACAGAATTATTTCCTTTTGTTGTGATTTCTAGTGGCTATCCTCAAGATGAAAATAATTTGATTGTTATTGAAAGCTTGAATTTAAACAATGAATAGTTATTTCCAAAGTACATATTATGATTGCTTTGGCTGGAGGTTTCAAATAGTTACTTTGCCAATACCCAGAATATTCTTTCTCAAAGATTATTTCATTATCCCACATGTAAGGAGCCTCTTTAGACATATTTTCCTATTTGCCTCCTCCCCTGAAAAAAAATTTAATATGATTATATTCTGTATGACAATCTATGCTTTCTGTAGAAAAATAATGCATGATATCTAAAATTGTTTCATTCCCTACGCCCTGACCAATGTTTTCCCTGGATGGAGGGTGGAGATTGAGAATTCAAGGTCCAGAGTGGATTCCATTCAGCTCTACATGAGTTAAGACCAATATCAAGCCAAGAAATTAAGGCCCCTTTTCTTTATTGCTAGGTAAAGTGAAAGATGGGCTTTTCCAGGTGGCTCAGTGGTAAAGAATCCACCTGCCAAGCAGGAGATTGTAGGCTCCATTCCTGGGTCAGGAAGATCCCCTGGAGAAGGAAGTAGCAACCCACTCCAGTATTCTTGCCTGGGAAATCCCATGGACAGAGGAGCCTGGTGGGCTTCAGTCCATAGTGTTACAGAGTCGGACACTCCTTAGCCACTAAAGAACCAAGTGAAGGATACATAGTTTCCTCACTGATAACATTAGGCTATGATGTCATGTTATTCCACTACGTAGAGCTAATTTGTATTTGCAAATTGTGGTTCAAAAGAAAAAGAATGATGTTCTCTTCAGATGAAGCAGCTTCCAGAGCCTTCTGAAGTAAAGCGAGCCTATGCCCAGAGAGGACTGATTTGGCTGGACATCACTGAATCAGAAATTTCAGATGACCTTATTTTTTTCTACTGCTAATAAACTAGAGAAATGGACAGTAAGGAATTTTCCAGTCAGGACTTGGCTCACGTAGTGTATTAATTTAATATCTGGGCTGGATCTAAAAGCCCACTGGCACTGAGTGATGATGAAGCTGCAAACATCAGAGGAAAAGGTTTCATTGTTTTAAAAATGACAAATATAATGATTTCAGGTCATCAGCCTATTGTTGTTCAGTCACTAAGTCATGTCTGACTCTTGGCGGCCCCATGGACTGTATGTAGCACTCCAGGCTTCATCCTTCACTATCTTCTGGGGTTTGCTCAAACTCATGTTCATTGAGTCGATGATGCCATCCAGCCATTTCATCCTCTGTCGCTGCCTTCTCCTCTTGCCCTTCAAATTTCCCAGCACCAGGGTCTTTTCCAATGAGATAATTAACCTCCATTCCGGTGGTAAGGCTTAGTGGTTTGATGAAAAGAAAAATGTGTCTCAAGGTAGTAGCAGCTTTGCAGCCCCAGCTCCAGTGAGCACAGCTGGCCTCTGCAGTTGTGTGGATATTCACCCAGCTGTGATGAGATTGGGTTTGGTTTTGAGACTCTGAAGGCTTAACTGTGGAGGCTGTTTGACACTGGTTGATCCTGCTGATGTTCTTTTCTTGAGTTTGTTCCTGGCTGAAAGGCTAGAGAAATATTTTTGCATCTTACAGCCTTGGGACTTTTGTTATAAGCCAGTGGTTCACCAATTGTACTTAATAAGAGACATGTATTTTCCCCATACTTGAAGACAGGAAGTTGTCATTTTAACTGTTACACCTGGCTAATGACTATGATTCCAGACTAATTACAGTTTTCTCACATATACTAATAGCTCTAATTTAGAATTTTTTTAATAATCACGGGTAGAACTGACAAGCTTTTGAGAAATGGAAACTTTGTACCATATATCCCCTGGAGGAAATAAAGGTTGTTGCATATATAATGCCCTGATCTACTGTAATGAGATATTATTATTTTTATTTATTTTTAAATTTTATTATGGGCCTTTCCAGGTAGTGCTAGTTGTAAAGAACCTTCTTGTCACTGCAGGAGATGTAAGAGACATGGGTTCTATCCCTGGATCTACCTCCAGGAAGGTCCCCTGGAGGAGGGCATGGCAAACCACTCCAATATTCTTGCCTGGAGAATCCCATGGACAGAGGAGCCTGGCAGACTTACAGAATCAGACATGACTGAAGTGACTTAGCATGCACACATATTTTATTATTAAGATTTTTCTTCAGGGGGCCTAATTTTTATACATAGGACTCAATCAATTTCAAGTAGTAAGCAAATATACGTCTTGAAGGCTTCTTGGTATTGGTATTGCAGTTTAGAACATCCATGTATCTTTTATTGTAGAGTCGGCCCTTGACCTTTGCAAATTGAACAGCAGAGTTCTAGCATTTCCCAAGTTACCTTGAGTAATCTGTAATTTTCCTAAGACATCAATGTGTTTGGAGTTCTAGAAGGCAGGTAGGCAGAAGCAAGTGACTTGGTGAGCAATCCACTCAGGATTTAGCATCCGTGGCACTGAAATTGCCCTGTATTCCTGTTGCTTCCACATGTGGAGAAAATTATATGCAGGAGGGATCCTTGAACTTGGGGAGCGATATGTCCCTGGCTCTTCTGGCTGTATAAATCAGCATGTCTTGTCATTGTCGCTACTGTTTTGGCATATTGGAGCAGTGATCGTTTCTACCAACTGGAGGCTCTAATATGACCTTCTTGAGAATCACGTCCATAGTGACGACAGAAAAATAAAAATTGGAAAAAGAAACCCACTGGAAAGAGGCTTGAAATAAAACAATAAGAACAAAAAACTCTTGATTTCTCATTGATTATTTTCATATATGAAGTGTTGTAAGAAGAAATCTTGATATTTGAATGAACGATAGAATGGTTTTTAAGTCTTGTCTTTCTGGCAACTAGATAAAGTCAAGTGGCATAAAGGGGCTTGAGAACAATCCATGTTCTTCTCCCCAGTTTTCTTCCCCATCAAGTTATCTTTTTACATTACAAATTTGCCTTTGGGGAGAATTCCCAGGTAGTCCAGTGGTTAGGACTCGGCACTTCCACTGCTAGGGCCTGGGTTCAGTCCCAGGTTGGGAAACTAAGATCTCACAAGCTGTGTGGTAGGACCAAATAATAATAATAATAACAACAACAACAACCTTTGGAGTATAAAACAACTGTTTCCTAAATATAATTCAGGCCAGCTCAAGACAAAAATTACATGCATTACAAATAGTCGGGTCAGAAATGAATTCGGTTTTACCCTGTACTTAGTTCCTCCCTCACCTCTCACACTCAGCCGCTTTTTGCAGTGTCACTGATGCATCCTCCAAAACCCAAAGAAATATCTTCTTCTTAACCCCACCTCCCAGGGCACTACTAGGTCATAATATCCCCTCGCTTTATCTTTTGTTTCTGAGAAGCACTCACTGATATGTGTGGGAGTGCCTTAGTGGCTTAGACAAGGCAAGCGCCTGGGCTTGGCTGCAGGGGAGCACCCTCCCTGGAGGAGAAACGGGCTCTCGTTGGCCACTGGGAGCTGCTGAGCGTCTTTGCGGTGGCGGCTCATCACTTCTTCAGCTGGAAAATGGTGGGCTCTTCCTGCGTCACACGGATCTAGTTTCAGTTCAGTGGCTCAGTCGTGTCCGACTCTTTGCACTGCCATGGACTGCAGCACGCCAGGCTTCCATCTCCATCACCAGCAATCAGGGCTTACTCAAATTCATGTCCATCAAGTCGGTGATGCCATCCAACCATCTCATCCTCTGTTATCTTTTTCTCCTCCCGCCTTCAATCTTTCCCAGCATCAGGGTCTTTTCCAAGGAGTCAGTTCTTCACATCAGGTAGTCAAAGTATTGGAGTTTCAGCTTCAGCATCAGTCCTTCCAATGAATATTTAGGACTGATTTCCTTTAGGATGGACTGGTTGGATTTCCTTGCAGTCCAAGGGACTCTCAAGAGTCTTCTCCAGCACCACAGTTTGAAAGCGTCAGTTCTTCAGCGCTCAGCCTTCTTCATGGTCCAACTCTCACTTCCACACATGACTCCTGGAAAAACCATTGCTTTGACTAGACAGACCTTTGTTGGCAAAGTAATGTCTGCTTTTTACTATGCTGTCTAGGTTGGTCATAACTTTTCTTCCAAGAAGCAAGCATCTTTTAGTTTCATGGCCACAGTCACCATCTGCCATGATTTTGGAGCCCCAAAATATATAGTCTTTCACTGTTTCCCCATCTATTTGCCATGAAGTGATGGCACCTGAGCCACGATCTTAGTTTTCTGAATGTTGAGTTTTAAGCCAACTTTTTCACTCTCCTCTTTCATTTCATCAAGAGGCTCTTTAGTTCTTCTTCACTTTCTGCCATAATGGTGATGTCATCTGCATATCTGAGGTTATTGATATTTCTCCCAGCAATCTTAATTCCAGCCTGTGCTTCATCCAGCCCAGCATTTCGCATGATGTACTCAGCATATAAGTTAAATAGGCAGGGTGTCAGTAAATTTAATCAGTCTTAGTCACTCCTTCATTTACATAGCCAGGGAGCCCCTGTGTGACCTAGGCCTGGCACTACCTCCTTTTGGTCTCATAGCCCAGTCCAGATTGGGCAGCAAGGTCATCAGACAGGACGGGTAGGAGATATCCTCATCAGAACAGTACTTACCATCCTTTAGCCTTCAGAGACCAACTCTACATGCAAAAATGTTGGAGGAACATTTAAAGATATTAAATTGGATTCCTACATATTACACTTTTTGTTGGTCAATTGCCCAGTTTTGTCCAACTGTTTCTGACTCCCTGGACTGCAGCTCACCAGGCACCCCTGTCCCTCACAATTTCCCGAAGTTTGCCCAAGGTCATGCCCGTTGCACTTTTTACTGTATGAATTTTCTGCTGGTTGAGAAAAATTGTTTGTATCCCTCACTCAGCTTTCTTACGCACTCCTGAGGGTACTTGTTAAATATTTAGCCACACCTCTTATTAATTACCTTTATCAGGTGTACCTTTTGAAAATAGCACAATGTAATCTCCTTAGCTCAAAGTTCTGACTCACACCTACACTCATAAAATTTTGTATCTTCAATTAGCAAAAATTATTATATGTGGTAACCATATTTGGCAGCATGTTTGGAAAGGCATGTAGCATCCAAGCTGAGAACCAGTGGACCATAGAAGGTGTTTTCAAAGTGTTAGTACTAACAACTACAGCAGCAATATCAGCCATAATACACAACAGCCATAATATCACTCGGACCTTGTTAGACATGTAGGTTATCAGCCCATCTTCCCCATTCTACTGAATGGGAAACTGGAGCTGGGATAATGCAATCTGTGTTTTAACAAGCCCTCCAAGTCATTCTGATGGATGCTGAAGTTTCAGATCCGTTGTGCAACATTAATTATTACCACACATGCTCAACTGAGAAGCTTAACTAATGGCAAGAAGCAGGTATAGGACCGAGTTTCTTTCTGCTGCCATATGCAAATTCATTGCAGTGAAACATTTCGCTTATCACAGTAGACTTTGGTTTTAGGAAGTGATTCTTAGGCTCTGGTTGTGTGTCAGAGTCAGGCTTTTAAACGATGCACATTCCTGGGTTTCATCTTGGATATTGTTATTGAGTCTGTAACAATAAGGCCCAGGAACCTGTTTTAAATAACCTGTCCAGGTGGGTCCACAGCCAATCAGTGAATTGTTTGTGAATCAGTGATTCTAGACCTGTGCTTTGAGAGGTCATTAACATCACGTGGCACATTTCTGTAGGCAGGTCCCTAGCCCAGCTTCCAGGAAGTCCTCTCCATCAGGTCAGGGATGGGACCAAGAACCTGCTTTTCTAACAGGCTCTGGGTGATGCTGGTTCTTGCCCTCAGCACTGATCTAAAATGCTGTGGTGATGACTTTTGAGCTCTTAAATAGATGGCAGACTTATTTACATGAGCTCACCTCCTCTGGCAGACAGCCAGTGATTTTTCTTAGTAAACTGTGTATCTTCCAGAGAGATTTATGTTTATGCAGGCATACATATATCAGTGTTCATATACCGAACCTTCTTTTTAAAAATTTTATTATTTATTGTTTTTGGCTGCACTATGCAGCATGTGGAGCCTTAGTTTCCTGACCAGGGATCGAACCCTTGCTCTCTGCATTGGAAGCCTGGAGTCTTAACCACTGACTGCCAGGCAGGTCCCGCTAAGCCTTCTTTTTAATTAAAATGCTAACCCTCACGGCTCTGTACCTTTTTTTTTTTTTTTTTTTAACCAAAGTAATATATTGTGGAATCTTCCCATTTTAATACCTGGAGGACTCCCGGTTCTTTGTGTGCAGCTGTGTAGTGCTCATCATTTGCTTGTCCCATAATCTGTTTAAACAGTCTCCTCCTGATGGGTGTAATTGAATTTCCAGACATGGTGTCCACAAATAAACCACAGAGCAGACACCCAAAGTCCCAAAACCTCATGCTTGAGCAAATTGCCTTATATTCTCCATTAGCTCCTCAAGAGATCACCTTCTGGCATTGTTCCATAATTATATTCTCATTGATTCTGAGTAAAGAAGAACAAAAGTTTAGTTTTGATCTGTGTGAAATATAACTTTTTAAAATTCCCATTGAAATCTTGGACAAAGAGTTCTAATGGGTAAGGAAGAGTGGGGAGTAAGAGTTACTGTGAACACCTTGGCGGCCAAGCCTCTGACTAACATGGTCTTAAACTCAGTCATTAAGAGGCAGCATTCTGCTGGGTGCCATCATGTGTTTTCACAGAAGTAGCATACGGCTCAGAGAAATTAAGGTTTATGGACAGTAAATAATGGCACTAAGGTGTTAAGCTTAGTAAAGGTATTATTTCACTTCTTACTGGTTCCAGCACCCTGCGTTTTTCCCTCATGAATATCTTCAGTTTAAGGACGTGTGTGAAAATGTGGGGGTTCAAAGCCCAGATCCAGCTCTCCCTATCTGCACGGACTCTGCTTCTTCCTTAGAAGGGCTCATTCTAGGCTGACGTCAGTGAGGCACCTAAGGCACAAAGTTCACGGAGATCCTCTCAGAGCCATGCGCTCGTGCCCTGTAAACTTCATCCCTTTACTCTAGTCAGAACCTGTGCCTTAGTGTTCTTGTGTAGAAAATGGGGATAAAAATAATGACTTTCTCAGTTTTTTGGGGGGAGTTGAGGATTAATGAAATTGGAGATTAACATAATTTACATGCATAAAAATATTTAAAACAGTACTTGCCTCACAGTAAGTTCTAGTTCAAGTGAATTATAATTAAAGTTTAGTTTCTTTATTATTCACTTACATAGAACAGTCATAATCCTGCTTAAAGAAATGGAACTCTGAAAGCTAACTCTTTTTTTTTAGGAGAACAAAAGAATACTTTATGGCTTTTTATGAGCTTTCTTTTATGACCTGACTTGAATAAGAAGATGCTGACATCTCCTTTTAAGTCATCATCTTCTAAAGTTCTCCCAACAGAAGCCACTCTTGGGAGGCCACTGGGTGCTTAAGGTTGGCGTCTGTCTTAGGGATAGGGCCTGGATGGTGGGGCTCTGGCAAAGGTTGACCTGCACAAAGGGGTCAGGCCAGGGGCAGGCTTCCTTGTGACTCAACTTTTCTTTTCCTCCCCTTCAGAGGCAGGAGGTGGGAGTGGGGGAATCCCAGCTCTAATGCCAGCTTTTATTCAGTTCCTTTTGAGCATTCCCTCCTACCCACGCTTCCTCCCACTCATATCTCAAAATATTAATGCCTGAGACAGAAAATGAATTCTGAGGCTTTTAAGTAAAGACTTCAAAAATGTCTGTCATGTATCTTTCTATATTTGTAAATTGTTTAAAATGTAGCCGAGCTGGTGTTTGTATAGAGATTGGTGATGATGTCTAACAGCTGTATCGTCACATCTATGATATAGGCCAGTGCTTCACAAGAACCAAGGCAATCATGATTAAAAGCTGATCAACTAATATTTTTATGGCTTAATTTGTTTCTTTAATAATGAATGTGCCCTCAGACAACATGAGTCAATAAATATGGGTTAGGGCTTTGCCATTTTTTGCTTTAGAAGGAGGAATATGAACTCTGCACTGTATGTTTGTAGGTACATACCCTGGTGTGTATGCCTAAGTAGCCCATATATCCCCCATCTTTATTTTCAAAATTAAGTGGTATTGATGAAGCCTCCATCAATTTGTGGGGGTGGTGCATGGAGTATCCATTTGTGACTCTTCCACCGTGTGCATCTGGGAAGACAGTGCTTTAGCTCCTGATTGCACTCTCCTCCTGTTTATGGTTAGGCATTTAAGAACATTCTGTGATCCAGAGTTCAGAGCCTTTGGAAGCCTTTGCTGGAGAATGCACTGCACACTGGGCTGGCCTAGATTGTTGTTTTTAGTGTTCCACAGACAAGTTTTCTCTCACCCTTGTTGTCTACCACTAGTTTAGCTCGGAAGAGCAGCAGCTTCTGCGTTCCCCTGTGAATAGGTCTTTGCTTGCTGTGATAGCATGGTGCTCTTGTGAGCATCCTTGGTGGGCTGGTAGTTTGCAGTCATTTGTGGTGATGGTGGACCTGTCTTATCTTTCACAGATGGCTCAAATGTGAAACTCATGAAAATGTCCACATTGTATTAGAATCTTGGCATGATTATAAATGTTAATGGCAACCATCCCTGTTCTTTAGGCCAGGGTGTCCCCACTATTTTGATCATTCAGTCCATTAGTGAAAAAACAGTCTGTTCACTCAGGGTATGACAGTGGTTCTCAAAGGCAATGTTTTTGCGTGCCTGGGGAACAATTGACAGCATCTGGAGACATTTTGTTTATTACAACTGAGGAGGGGAATGTATTACTGATATCTAGTGGGTAGAGGCCAGGGATGCTTCTAAACATACTGGATGCATAGGACACCCCCAACCCCCAAACAAAGAACTATGTTACCTCAAATGTCAATAATGCTGAGACTGAGCAGTCCTAATATATAAATTGAACCATAGGAAATTGCACATAATTTCTAACTATACATATTAGAGTGAACCATATGAAATGCTGATGTTCTCTCAGTTTTTATTTATAGAAATGGTAGTTTCATACATTTCAGCATAATTTGTGTAATTATAGATTGTATAAATTAACTATTCTACCAATGAATATTTACATTATAAAATTCACAAAATAGGCTCTTTTAGAGTCTATGACAATAAATATAGTTTTAGCATTTTTGTATTGTATCCCTGTGGATCATTTTGCACATACCCCTTTTGGAAAGTACTGCTCTAGACTGTAGTTTAATCTGGAGTTTGGTGTGATGGCCATTGATTTACTAGGCTAGACTCTCTTATAGTGTGTTCTTTGGTGTGTATAGGGTTCTTCATGGTATCTGGGGTAACTAGCTGCTGTTTGTAGGGTTCGGTTCAGTTCAGTTGAGTCACTCAGTCATGTCTGACTCTGCGACCCCATGGACTGCAGCACAGGCTCCCCTGTCCATCACCAACTCCGGGAGCTTGCTCAGACTCATGTCCATCGAGTCAGTGATGCCATCCAACCGTCTCATCCTCTGTCGTCCCCTTCTCCTTCTGCCTTCAGTCTTTCTCAGTATCAGGGTCTTTCCCAGTGAGTCAGTTCTTTGCATCAGGTGATCAAACTGTTGGAGTTTCAACTTCAGCATCAGTCCTTCCAATGAATCTTCAGGACTGATTTCCTTTAGGATGGACTGGTTGGATTTCCTTGCAGTCCAAGGGACTCTCAAGAGTCTTCTCCAACACCAACTTTCGAAAGCATCAGTTCTGTGGAAATCTGGATCTGATCTTCTTTGCCACCTGAATTAGGGCCGCTCCTCCTTGCAAAGCTGAGACACTGAGTATCCATTTATATTGCATTTGAAGAGGGAGTTTAGCAGGCAGAAATGACACTCTGGTCCACCGCGTGGGGAACTGATCTCCTGCAGTGACCTTCTGCAGTCTCTCTTCTCTGGGTCCTCAGTACGTAGCAGGCACGGCAGCTCAATAAGTGCTCTTTGGAATGAACTCCAGAGGACATTCTGCTTGAATGAAGGAGGACTTTGAATTCAAGTGAGGAGAGTCTTTTCTCTTAATAACATCCCCTGAAAAAAAAATCTGATATTCCCAAGTTTCTTATTTTTAGGGAGGTTTATATGCTATTTTTACTTTGTTGGTTTATGAAGTGGTATTTATTAAGAACTCATTTGGGTGTGGGTGTTTCTGAACTTCTCTTTGTATTCTTGTCTGAAATGAATATGGATTAGTAAAAACAAAAGACATCTCCCTGCATATGGTGGCATAGTGTGCACTGATCTTGTGAAGCATGTTGGAGAAATTCAGTGCTATCACCTTGGCACTCAAGCACTGGATAAATGTTAGACTTCCCCTAGAGAGCTTTTAAAAATACAGATTCATGACCTGGGAGAGGTTCTTAACATCAGTATTTTTTAAACAGTCCTCACATGACTCTAGCTTTCAATCAGAGCTGAGACCACTGATTGAGAAGTTAAATATAATACATTTGTTTCCTGTGTCTTTTTAAAAATATAATTTACTATCTAGCACTTTATGTGAAAGTCTTTAATATCTATATTTAATTGGGAAAACCCCACAAGATATGGATATATAGTATATGCAGATTGTATGTACATACAGAGTATATGCATAGTATATATATATATATGTATATATATATATATATATACACACTCATATGTATACACACACATATATGAGATGGACAATGACACATACATATATTAGGAAAGAATTTATGGAGAGATGTACCAAAATTTTTAGTACTTATCCCTTAGGTGGGATTTCGAGTTTGGTGTCGAAAGGAGACTCACTAATTGTCCAGTTTACATTTTTTTCCCCCAAGAGCACATTAAAAAAAGAACAAAAACAACAGATGGCACCCTACCAATCCTCACTCTTTATTTCTTCATGGGAGTCTTTTTCTAAATACTGCATTGTAGGTCTCTCATTCTGTCGGCACTGCACTGACATCACTTCTTTGGAAATTTGTTGAAGAGAATATTAAATTTTCATTGGGGAAAAGCTGGTTAGCTCTCTCCTAACAACCACTTCAGCAAGATTCTGATGTATTCTTAAAACAACGCCTTTTTTGTTTCAAATTCTTCATGGGTAAGCATATTATATGAAAGAACTGTTTTATCACAATGGTCTGGAATAATCACTACTGACATTTTTATGAGTCACAGCAAAATTCAAATAATGTCTGTGCGATGGAATGCACAATAAAAGGGACTCAAACGTATAGAATCAGAGTGTCAGGAATAGTGTTCCATATTATAGTTCCTCCACTGAGATGGATATCATCTTTAAAGTTACTGCTGATTTCACTGTTCCAATAACATTGATGAAATCATTCTGGGGAATCCTGCCTTACAGTCCTCTGAGAACAGTCGATTAAATGCATATATTGTATAGTGAGGAAACTCAAGAGTTTACAAAGTGCTTCTCATTCTCCTGTTACTCTATGTAGAAAGACGAATGTATTTTATTTTGCTGCAAGGATTCTGTTAAGTAAGGAAGGTTTACAAGTGAAAAAATACCATCATGATGGGGAATTCTTTCATGGCTGACTTGTTTCATGTGGTCATGAGGAGTCAGAGTTTCTGACAAAGTGCCGTATAACCTGGGCTAGCTCACATAGGTTATCTGTGCTTTTTAAGATTCAGATAACCTTTTCTTGCATCCTCTGAAGTGGCTGAATCAAGGGCCTTGTTTTCCTTGATCCAGCACCAAACAGTCTGGTCCAGTTCCTTTTTGTACAAGCAATGTTATAGATGTCACATCTGTGTAGAATAATGGAACTGACAATGATGAGTGTTCTGGATGGGCTCAGTCATTTACAAGACATTATACCCTTTGCTCCTCACAGAAACACTGAAAAAGGATTGGAAGTTCCAAGGGCAGAACCCATGTCTCAAATGTTGACAACCAGTGCAGTTCTGTGCACACAGTAGGCTTTCAGGAAGCATTCAGCATCTCTTTCCAAAGATGCCTGAGTCCTTTCAACATCATGCTCTTTCTCTTTAAAAAGGCGCTAATTTCTTCAATGGGCTTCCCTGTGGCTCAGTGGCAAACAATTCACCTGCCAATACAGGAGACGCAGGTTTGATCCCTAGGTTGGGAAGATGCCCTGGAGAAGGAATTGGCAACCTGTTCTACTATCTGGTACTATTATCTGGGAAATCCCATGGACAGAGGAGCCTGGTGGGCTACAGTCCATGGTATTGCAAGAGCATGACATAGTGACTAAACAACTAATTCTTAAACCTTTCTACTTTTGTCTATTATTGAAACGATGAGTAGTGGTCTTCCCTGGTGTCCTTGGAGTTCTATCAATAAATAAGGTTTGCATGGATTTTATGACTTGCTGAAGGACAACTGTGGTTATTAATACTGGGAATCTAATTTGAAATTTTTACATGGTTTCTAGGAGTGAAGATGATAAAATACTATCTTTTTTCAAGATAGATGTTTATATTTATAATAAATCTTCTGAGATTTTTGCTCAAAATGGGAAGCTTCTGCTTACTTTTTAGACTTATTTCCTCCTACAGTTTCCCAGCAAAGATTTGTTCTTTGGGATGAGATTTCTACAAGAAATCAACATCAAATGAAATTATTAAAAGGAAAATGAAGTGTTTAAATCGTACATTTTAATGTTGAATATCATGATGATTTCAATGAATAAAAACTGACAAAGGACAATGTTTGCTTTATTGTTGATTCAGCATGTAGAGTCCAGTTGGATTGCAGAGCACCTCACTTTATGGGTTAAGTTCTTTATGTGAACTATAGAACCATGGGTCCTTTGTATTTTAGGGGGATTCTCCCCTTTAATTTTGGCATTGTGCCTCTTAGGGTTTGGGATGAACAGAATTATGCTTGACATCAGTCTCAGTGTTGTTTGTTTTGGTTAAACATAGGACTTTACTCAGCCAGGAACTTTTATTGTTGGTTTTCTTCAAAGGACTACTTTCTTTGCCAGGCTTCAAGATCTGCCCCTTCTAGTTTTTCTCCAAGTGATCATTAAAACTACCTGGAGTACCTAAGATTCCTAAGATCTTTCCTTGGCAACAGGATTTTAGTTTGTTGCTGTTCAGTCACTAAGTTGTGTCCAGCACTTTGTGGCCCCATGAACTGCAACACGCCTGGCTTCCCTGTCATTCACTATCTTCCGGAGTTTGCTCAGACTCATGTCTATTGAGTCGGTGATGCCATCCAACCATCTCATCCTCTGTTGCACTCTTTTCCTCTTGCTCTCAGTCTTTCCCAGCATCAGGGTCGTTTCTAATGAGCTGGCGCTTCGCATCAGGTGCCCAAAGTATTGGAACTTCAGCTTCAGCATCAGCCCTTCCAATGAATATTCAGGACTGATTTCCTCCGGGATTGACTGGTTTGATCTCCTTGCAGTCCAAGAAACTCTTAAGAGTCTTCTCTAGCACCATAGTTCGAAAGCGTCAGTTTTAGTTAGCCTAGGAGATTTTTGTCATCAAAAGTTTATAGCCCTGTGGTTATACCATCATGCCTAGGGCAGGCAGTTGGTAGACCTAGAGATAACCAGGATGGTAGAAGTGGGGAAAAGAGGGGGGAGACCAGAGGAATTGGATATTTCACTCCTATGAGGGCCCAGGAGTTCCATAGTACCTCTCTAAGAAAAGGCTGGGCAAAATTGTGTTTACCTTTTGAACAGCCCAGTGTCTGTTTATACATACGGATGTTCATATACATGCTTGTGTTTCAATAGCTGCCATTTGTTAAGCTCTGGTAGGCCGTATGCACTATCTCATTTAATGCTACAACCATGGTTTTTTATTGTGGTGACAAAGAGTACATGACAGCATCTTTTATCATTAGCAAAGTGTTATGTGTCTCTGACAAATTACTTCTGGTAAATGTTTTAATTCACAAAAGTCTTTTGCACAAATCTATGTATGTGTACACCAGGCAAAGTTGTCAGAGATTTTGCAATTGACAAAAAAAAGATTACTATGTGTCTTATCAATGAAATGTGACCTGAAGCCTTCTGTGTTCTTTCTTGCAAGTTATCTAATTTTCTAGAGGTGTGTGTCTTTTGTTATCTTTAACTAGGTTGCAGAAAACTGATGGTAAGACAAATAAGTTTTGTCTTATGGAGACTTAGTTGACATTAACAAATCTTCCTTGTGGAAAAGGCCAGTTTAGTATCTATTATTTGAATTCTATTATATGAATTATTAGTGTATATAAGGCAAAATTGTTCTTATCTGCTCTTTGACCTGATTCTAACATCATATTGGTTCTTTCATTATTTTAATGACTTCTATAAAACCTTTGAAATACATTCACTTTATATTCACATAAGAATTATCATTTAAACATTTAGAAAGATTATCCTTTAACTCATGTCATCCTTCTAAAGCCTTATGGAAATATGTTAGTATAACAGATGAGACAAGTTCAATCAGTGGATGAGATTAGGAACCCCTAATCATTCAGTTGATCTGGATGAATAGGTAGGAGCTTTTGGTTATGCTGGATCAGAGGATCTGGAACTCAGGCAATTTAGAGTGGAGGCTCAGAGAGGTCAAAGCCAGATAATTGGCACAAATTCAAAACCAGTTCTCGGATGGAAAGGAAAGTGTCAAAGATTTAAACAAGCAACAGGTGTGGGACATAGGGCAGATGAACTGAAAAGTTTGAAGCTAGCAAAAGGGTGGGACAATCAGAAGCCCATGATCTGAGTAGAAATCTGACCAGACAGCATGCGTTGCTTCCAAAAAGGACATCTTGATATGGAAACTTAGCAGTCTTTGTGTCAGTCATTCTGTGTTCCCTGGGCAGCAGGAAGCAGCCCCATCAGGGGCATTTAAACTAAGCATAAAATTGGAAACACCTGGCCCAGTGAAGGCACTCCTGGGTTGAGGCAGGCAGGGACTCGTGAAACCTGTGTCAGGACAATGGCCTTCAGCTGGGCTCAGCTACAAGGAATTGCATTGATTTTTTTTCCCCAGAAAACTGCACACATTCCCCAGTTCCCCATGGGGCTGACATTTTCTTAGCACCAGATTAATCAAACTGTGTTCAAAGTGAAAAAAACTTTTCTGGTCAAGCTAGTCTTAGTCTTTTGATAGTAGCAACTATTACCTGGTCTTTTTTATCTTTTTCCCTGACTTTAAAGTATTCCTGAAGTTATGTTTGCTGCCATTCTAATTTGTAAGCTAGATAGGTAGCTTGGTAGCTTTTTTTTTTTTGGTAGGTTTTGGTTTTTTGGTAGCTTTCATTATCTGCTACAATCAGGAAATGGTGATGTTTTGGAAGTAATTTATGAAATAGCGGTGATTTGGTAATTACTTTTTGGGACAGGACAATCTTTATATTAAAGCAGTCCTTCTCACAGCTTTGATCAGTTACATTACAAAGGGAAAAAGTGATTCCAGATTTGGCCCTGCCTGGCTGGTAAGAAACCGTGAATGATAGTTTTAATACAAGATGTTGAAAGTGACTTGGGTGCCTCATTCCGCACCATTATCCAATGATGCAGCCACTGTTTTACATTAATTTCTTATTTTAACTATAAAATCTTATGGATTTTAATCAGACCTGTCATAAATTTGCTAATTATTTTGTGTGCTCAGGTTTTAACCTCTGCTCAGAACTTCAAGCTTTATTTAAACTCTAGGATGTTTAGTACAAGTATAACTTTTCTCAATCTTCTTTAATCAGAAACCTAAGTAGCTAATAGCTAATTAGTAGATTAGCTTATTATTTTTTTGCATTACATAATGTCTATTCTAGGAGAAGGCAATGGCAACCCACTCCAGTACTCTTGCCTGAAAAATCCCATAGACGGAGGAGCCTGGTGGGCTGCAGTCCATGGGGTTGCTAAGAGTCGGACATGACTGAAGCGACTTAGCAGCAACAGCAGCAGCAATGTCTATTTCATTCCTATATATGCTGGATGTCTCTGTACTAAGTTATTTGCAATGTGATACAATTTATTCTTATCCTGTGATTTGACTCACAGATTTCCTAGAACTCAAGTTATGTGGATACAGTGAAGGTCTCCTGTAAAGAAGAAAAGTAACCCTTTTATCACTGATACACAAAGAAACTGATAAGAAGTCCCTGGTTATTCATAGGTATGATTTATATTGCCCCCAAATAGGTGAAACTTGGCTGTACTCATCAAAGGACTGTAACTACTTTTATTTTTGAAATAATGGATTTTGTAGACAATAATGGCTGATTTGCTACAGAAACATCGTGCTTGTGTATCATGATCTAATTTGTGGATCAAATTTTGAAAAAAATATTTAAGAGAAAATTGCAAAATGAAAAAAGGATTAAGACTTTTTGGGTTAGGGTATGCATTCAGTCAATTTAAAACATACCACTTCTATGTGTAATTGAAAGTTATTCACTCAGTCATATCCAACTCTTTGTGATCCCATGGACTGTAGCCCACCAGGCTCCTCTGTCTAGGGAATTCTCCAGGCAAGAATACTGGAGTGGGTTGCCATTCCCTTCTCCAGGAGATCTTCCTAACCCAGGGATTGAACTCAGGTCTCCTGCATTGCAGGCAGACTCTTTACCGCCTGAGCCAGCCTGGTGTAATTGGTCTGTTAATATCTAAAACTGTTTTGGGTATAACTTTTACCAAAGGGTGGTCATATCTTGTAAATTGTCAGAAGGACAAGTTTTCTGTTTGCCAATCAGTATGATTTGTGTGTGTACATTTGCTACTCAGTCATGTCCGACTCTTTGCGTCCCCATGGACTGTAGCCCTAAAGGCTCCTCTGTCCCTGGAATTCTCTAGGCAAGAATACTGGAGTGGGTTGCCATTCCCTTCTCCAGGGGATCTTCCTGACCCAGGGATTGAACCTGGGTCTCCTGCATTGCAGGCAGATTCTTTAAATGACAATAAACAAAAACACCATAGTAAGTAATTGGGGAGTAACACAAAAGCCTGTGCTTTTACTGGAGCAGTTTATGACCTATATAGCAAGGCAGACTATACAGACAAAAAATTCAGAGGGAAAAATATTCAAGGATTGTTCGTATTCTAGAAATTGAACACAAATTGGGAAAGCATCTTAAAAGATGCCTTGGTTGAACATTTTTTTCTTATCTTCATTTATGTTACTCCTCTGAAATAGCTCTTAATTGAGTGATTTCTTTGCAGCCCTGTGTGTGGTTTGGAATGAGAATGGTATTTGAAATTGATAGGTCTAAGCCTGAATCTTAAATCCATCGTTTTCTATTGAATTATGTGATTTTGTGTGTGTACCTGTGTTAACATTGCTAACATTGAGGCCCGCAATCAGAACACCACCTATCAACTCATGACAAAGAAATTTCAATAATCTCATAACTGCTTGGTGCTTTAAACCTATCTTCCTGATCCTACACACACAGCCCGGGCTTTGAGGCCTCCATATTTCCAGGGGGTATCTGTGATTATATATATATTTTTTTGTTTGTTTGTTTGTTTTTAGCTTGGTTGAGTTTAGTTACTTTGCAGTGTTGTGTTAGTTTTTGCTGTACAGTAAAATGAATCAGCTCTGTGTGTACATACATCCCCTCTTTTTTGAATTTCCCGCCCACTTGGGTCACCGTAGAGCACTGAGTAGAGCTCCCTGCGCTGCACAGCAGGTTCTCACTTGTCGTATGTTTAATACACAGCAGTGTGTATGTGTCGGTCCCAATCTCCCAGTTCGCTCCCCCTCCGCTTCTTCCGTCTTTGGTGTCCATGCTTTCGTTCCCTACATCTGTATCTCTATTTCCGCTTTGCAAATAGGTTCATCAGTACCATTTTTCTAGATTCCACACATAGGCGTAAATATACAATACTTATTTTTCTTTTTCTGACTTAGTTCATTCTGCAGGACAGTCTCTAGGCCCATCCGTGTCTCTGCAAATGGCCCAGGGCGTTCCCCTTCATGGCTGAGAAATACTCCATTGTATGTATGGGCCACATCTTCTTTATGCATTCCTCCACTGATGGACATTTAGCTTGCTTCCGTTTCCTGGCCATGGTAAAAGTGCTGCAACAGACATTGGGATGCACGTATCTTTCAAAATTATGGTTTTCTCTGGGTATATGGAGTTATTGTTATGGTTCTCTGCCTTTGTTCTTACTGTGGCGAGGCAAAATAAAATTAACATTAGACTGAGCTCTTTGAAAGTTTTTATACCTTGTGTCTCAGTGCCTGAAAGGTGCCTAGAACATGATAGATGTTGTATATACATTAGTTCACCAACTTCGAATTAGAAAACCTGAACAGATACCCAAGCTTGTTTTCAGCTAAGTATCGAGCCTCTTCTGAGAGAATTGGTTTAAAAACATCACAATTTAGAGTGAGAGATAACTTTACTATTGGTAAAACGAGGGGCCGAGGCAAGATACATTTCTCCAAGATGTTTTGCAGTTGTATTAATAAAAAATGATTTCTCCCTCCTCCAAACCTCTGTAACCTATTTCCGTTTACCCTTCCTCTTTATTAATGTTTCAGCCCTGGGTGGACTGTAAGCTCCTGCAGTGCAGGGACTTTGTGTGAACATGGATTGTATTTCCTCTGGCACCTGCCTGGAGCCTTAAATATACAAGGCACGCTGGGAGCTTTTTGGTGAGTGTTTGGATGGACAGTGGAGCTTGTGCCCCGAGGCACTTTGTTAGCCTCTGAGCGGGGGCTTGCCATTCTTTAATGTCTCACCCAGGGCACTGGATCTGGGCAATGGCACCTCTCAGCTCCTTAGATGTTGCCACCTTGCTTTTCTTTATTCTCCTTATGCCTACAGCAAGAAGGGAGGCAAGAGAAGCTTTTCTGTCTTCTCTACCATCTGCAGGAAAGGCTTTTTAAGATGAAGGGGAAGACGCTTCGTTTCCCCTATTGGAGGCAAGAGAGAATCTGGTGGAGAGAAGGCTGGGAAGTGAGCCAGCAGTGACATGGGGAAGCCATTCAGTGCTTTCCAGAATCTTGGGACCAGGCTGTTTTATCCTCTGGATCAGCTACGAATTATCAAAATGCCCACAGGCATCACAAGGCAGATTTTGCACGTTGAGTTGGATAATTAAAAGCTGCTTCCAGCAACCAATTTGTATTCAAGCCATTGGCAGTCTTCAGGTGAAACAGTCTTCTTATCATTAGGGTTAATTCTAAGAAGTTGAAGAAAATGGGTTTACAAGCTTTGAGACTAGGGGTTGGAAGGGAGAGGAAGGCAGTAACCAAGTAATAACTAGTCACTACCAGTCTGCCAGGCCAGGCCACTGTGTGCATTGGACCCCAAACAAGCCTGATGAGAAGCCCCTTTCGGGGTAATCATGCTCAGGGCTCTCTCCCTGGAGTTCAGATGCAGGGATTCTGTGCTGGGGTAGGAATCTGGCTTTTTAACAAGCACTCCCAGGTGATCCTGATGATGAGGGTGAGAAACCCTGCCTGTCCTTAGGTAATTAAGGAAGCCAGTCTGCAGTGGTCATGTGGGAGAGCACAGGTTCGAGTGGAGGCCGGAGCAGTGGTGGTCTAGCCCTGGTCCTCATCACACCGAGTGAATTTGGGGCTTGCTGTTTTCCCCATTTTGGACCTTTGCTGATATGTGCCATTTTCTTTGAAGATGGAAGTAAGTGACTTTCACATAAATTAATTGATGACTATATCAGAATCTTCCAGCAAATGTGAAATAAATTCTCCCCCGATTTCTTTCTTGTCCTGGGCTTTAGATTTAAAATTGGCTCAGGGAGCCTCTAGAGTGGTGTGGTGGTGAGGAATTTTGGCTACTCAAATTAATTAGCCAAGATTTATTAAGATTCAGTAGGTTCCAGGTCTTTGCCAGGCAAACAAATGAAGCCTCTTAGGCTTGACAAACTCCTTGTGATGTAGTTATTATTCTTATCCTTATGGTGAGATGGGAAGGGAAGCACAGAGAGACGACCAGCTGGCTTGAGGTTACACGCCAGCCAGTGAGTCCCTGGTTTGCGTACCCTCTGCTGTGTGCTTGGGAGGGTGTCTCCAGTAGTTGCTCTGTGTGTACCCTTGGGGTTCTTTTTTACAGAATGAACTTCTCTCTCATTTCTTGTTAAAAATGGCTTTTTATATTGGTCTATATTTTACAACTTACAAAGTCCTTTCAAATGTCAAGTTTTATGTGATCCCCACAACAATCCTGTGAGGCAAGATTTATAAATGAGAAAACTGAGTCTTAAAAAGGTAATAACTGCCACTCTTGGACAAGTCAACTCTTTTATTTTACTTTTTTTTTTAATTTTAGTTTTTTATTTTTTAAATTTTAAAATCTTTAATTCTTACATGCATTCCCAAACATGAACCCCCCTCCCACCTCCCTCCCCATAACATCTTTCTGGGTCATCCCCATGCACCAGCCCCAAGCATGCTGCATCCTGCGTCAGACATAGACTGGCGATTCAATTCACATGATAGTATACATGTTAGAATGTCATTCTCCCAAATCATCCCACCCTCTCCCTCTCCCTCTGAGTCCAAAAGTCCGTTATACACATCTGTGTCTCTTTCCCTGTCTTGCATACAGGGTCGTCATTGCCATCTTCCTAAATTCCATATATATGTGTTAGTATACTGTATTGGTGTTTTTCTTTCTGGCTTACTTCACTCTGTATAATCGGCTCCAGTTTCATCCATCTCATCAGAACTGATTCAAATGAATTCTTTTTAACGGCTGAGTAATACTCCATTGTGTATATGTACCACAGCTTTCTTATCCATTCATCTGCTGATGGACATCTAGGTTGTTTCCATGTCCTGGCTATTATAAACAGTGCTGCGATGAACATTGGGGTACATGTGTCTCTTTCAATTCTGGTTTCCTCGGTGTGTATGCCCAGAAGTGGGATTGCTGGGTCATAAGGTAGTTCTATTTGCAATTTTTTAAGGAATCTCCACACTGTTCTCCAAAAATTAAGTGTTCTGCATCAGTTCAGTTCAGTCACTCAGTTGTGTCTGCCTCTTTGTGACCCCATGGACTGCAGCATGCCAGGCCGCCGTGTCCATCACCAACTCCTGGAGTTGACTCAAATTCATGCCCATTGAGTTGGTGATGCCATCCAACCATCTCATCCTCTGTTGTTCCCTTCTCCTCCTGCCTTCAATCTTTCCCAGCATCAGGGTCTTTCCAAGGAGTCAGTTCTTCTTATCAGGTGGCCAAAGTATTGGAGTTTCAGCTTCAGCATCAGTCCTTCCAATGAATTATTCAGGACTGATTTCCTTTAGGATGGACTGCATAGGTAATAAATATATATGGCACAAGTTTCCATCGGTACAAAGAATGCTGGTGAAAGCCAGCTGCCCAAGCACTGCTAGCCACCATGTTGCCTTCCCCAGAAGGAAAACCAGCGCTGGAAGCAGCTCTGCTGACCCTAAGCTTGTGGTTTCCCCACTGCTCTGTAGCTCCCTTCAGTAGCTTTCAGGAACCTTCTGTCTCTAGTTTTCACTGTGGTTTGATTACTCAAGGCTCTAGTATTTTCACTGTGGCAACTTAGTCCTATAGATAAAATAATATAGTGCCTCTTGCTTTGACAACCTTTTCTTACCATCTCTACCCACCCCCAGCAGGCACTGATGTACGGAACATGAACATTCAGCTGTGGGTGGTCACAAAGGAGAATTTTCTTCCAAAATAAGAAAAGAGGATGGGGGGTAATGCTGTTCTTGTCTGCTGTGACTGTTGCAGACATTAGGAAAACATAGGCAGTGGAAAGATAGGACACTGAAAGATGAACTCCCCAGGTCAGTAGGTGCCCAATGTGCTAGTGGAGAAGAGTGGAGAAATAACTCCAGAAAGAATGAGAAGATGGAGCAAAGCAAAAACCACACCCATTTGTGAACGTGACTGGTGATGGAAGTAAAGTCCGATGCTATAAAGTACAATATTGCATAGGAACCTGGAATGTTAGTTCCATGAATCAAGGTAAATTGGAAGTGGTCAAACAGGAGATGGCAAGAGTGAACATTGACATTTTAGGAATCACTGAACTAAAATGAACTGGAATGGGTGAATTTAACTCAGATGATCATTATATCTACTACTGTGGGCAGGAATATCTTAAAAGAAATGGAATAGCCATCATAGTCAACAAAAAGAGCCTGAAATACAGTACTTGGGTGCAATCTCAAAAATCACAGAATGATCTCTGTTTTTCCAAGGCAAACCATTCAGTATCACAGTAATCCAAGTCTATGCCCCAACCACTAATGCTGAAGAAGCTGATGTTGAATGGTTCTTTGAAGACCTACAAGATCTTCTGGAACTAACATCCAAAAAAAAGATGTCCTTTTCATCATAGGGGGCTGGAATGAAAAGGTAGGAAGTCAAGAGATACCTGGAGTAACAGGCAAATTTGGCCTTGGAGTACAAATTAAAGGAGGGCAAAGGCTAACAGAGTTTTGCCAGGAGGATGCACTGGTCATAGCAAACACGCTCTCCCAACAACACAAGAGAAGACTCTACACATGGACATTACCAGATGACTGATACTGAAATCAGATTGATTATATGTTTTGCAGCCAAAGATGGAGAAGCTCTATACAGTCAACCAAAACAAGACCGGGAACTGACTGTGGCTCAGATCATGAACTCCTTATTGCCAAATTCAGACTTAAATTGAAGAAAGTAGGGAAAAATCACTAGACCATTCAGATATTATCTAAATCAAATCCCTTATGATTGTATAGTGGTGGAAGTGACAACTAGATTCAAGGAATTAGATCTGATAGAGTGCGTGAAGAACTATGGACGAAGGTTCATAACATTGTATAGGAAGCAACGATCAAGATCATCCCCACGAAAAAGAAGTGCAAAAAGGCAAAATGGTTCTCTGAGGGGGCTTTACAAATAGCTGAAAAAAGAGACAAAAAAGGCAAAGGAGAAAAGGAAAGATATACCTATTTGAATGCAGAGTTCCAAAGAATAGCAAGGAGAGATAAGAAAGCCTTCCTCAATGACCAATGCAAGGAAATAGAAGAAAAATATAGAATGGGAAAGACTAGAGCTCTCTTCAAGAAAATTAGAGATACCAAGGGAACATTTCATGCGAAGATGGGCATAATAAAGGACAGAAATGGTATGGACCTAACAGAAGCAGAAGATAATAAGAGGTGGCAAGAATACACAGAAGAACTATACAAAAAAGATCTTCATGACCCAGATAACCGCAATGATGTGATCACTCACCTAGAGCCAAACATCCTGGAATGTGAAGTCAAGTGGGCCTTTGGAAGCATCACTACAAACAATGGATGGAATTCCATTGGAATGATAGAATTCCAGTTGAGCTATTTCAAATCCTAAAAGATGATGCTGTGAACGTGCTGTGCTCTATATGCCAGCAAATTTGGAAAACTCAGCACTGGCCACAGGACTGGTAAAGATCAGTTTTCATTCCAATCCCAAAGAAAGGCAATGCCAAAGAATGCTCAAACTACACAATTGCACTCTTCTCATATGCTAGCAAAGTAATGCTCAAAATTCTCCAAACCATGTTTTAACAGTACGTGAACCATGAACTTTACATGTTCAAGCTGGTTTTAGAAAAGGCAGAGGAACCAGAGGTCAAATTGCCAGTGTCTGTTGGATCATCGTAAAAGCAAGAGAGTTTCAGAAAAACATCTACTTCTGCTTTATTGCCTATGCCAAAGCATTTGACTGTGTGGATCACAGCAAACTGTGTAAAATTCTTCAAGAGATAAGAATACTAGACCATTTTATCTGCCTCCTGAGAAATCTATATGCAGGTCAAGAAGCAACGGTTAGAACTGGACATGAAACAATAAACTGGTTCCAAATTGGGAAAGGAGTATGTCAAGGATGTATATTGTCACCCTGCTTATTTAGCTTATGTGCTGAGTATATCATGAGAAATGCTGAGCTGGATGAAGCACGAACTGGAATCAAGATTGCTGGGAGAGATATCAATAACCTCAGATAGGCAGATGACACCACCCTTATGGCAGAAAGCGAAGAAGAACTAAAGAGCCTCTTGACGAAAGTGAAAGAAGAGAGTGAAAAAGCTGGCTTAAAACTCAACATTCAGAAAACTAAGATCTTGCCATCCAGTCCCATCACTTCATGGCAAATAGTTGGGGAAACAATGGAAACAGTGAGAGACTTTATTTTCTTGGGCTCCAAAATCACTGCAGATGGTGACTGCAGCCATGGAATTAAGACACTTGCTCCTTGGAAGAAAAGCTGTGACTAGCCTAGATGGCATATTAAAAAGCAGAGACATTACTTTGACAACAAAGGTCCGTCTAGTCAAAGCTATTGTTTTTCCGGTAGTCACGTATGGATGTGGGAATTTGACTCTAAAGAAAGCTGAGTGCCAAAGAATCAATGCTTTTGAACTGTGGTTTTGGAGAAGACTCTTGAGAGTCACTTGAACTGCAAGGAGATCCAACCAGTCAAACCTAAGGAAATCAGTCCTGAATATTCTTTGGATGGACTGATACTGAAGCTGAAACTCCAATACTTTGGCCACCTGATGCGGAGAACTGACTCTTTGGAAAAGACCCTGATGCTGGGAACGATTGAAGAGGAGAGGAGGAGGAGATGACAGAGGAAGAGATGCTTGGATGGCATCACTGACTCAATGAACATGAATTTGTGTAAGCTCCAGGAGTTTGTGATGGAAGGGAAACTGGCCGTGCTGCAGTCCATGGGATTGCAAAGAGTTGGACATGACAGAGCTACTGAACTGAGGCAGTGGAAAGAGCTTTGGAATAGAGCTTCTCTATTCGATCAGTTGGGCATGATCTTGGGCCAATTACCTGATCCTTTCTGATCCTCAGTCTCTTCCTTTGTGAGACATTGGATGGATTTTGAGGAGGAAATGAGATTTATGAGTATAGGTCCTGGTTCTCAATACCTGTCCCCTTAGTCACATGAAATTGTGTTAGAAGTATTTTTGCCTCTGGTTTAACCAAAAATACTTGATATTTTTTCTAGTTCACTGGACTTCCCAGGTGGCACTTATGGTAAAGAACCCTCCTGCCAATGCAGAGATAAAAGATATGGGTTCCATCCCTGGGTTTCGAAGATCCCCTGGAGGAGGGTCTTGTTCACAGTCACCCTTATAAGCATTTATGAGAAAGCAATGCTATCTATGTGTGCGTCTTTTTTCAGCATGGAATTTGGTCCTTCAACTCTTGGATAGAGGTGACCTATCAGATGAATGTCATCTCCTGTGTGGTCACCCTGAGAAGGTTCCTCCCAATTTCTCCAGTTATCTTGATCATGGTTCCCTATTTATTGCTTTATCCTTGCCTTTGTGAATTTCAATCTAAGGACTGTTGACCATATTTATTTGCTGCTTTGCTTGATGTTACTTATCTCCCCCATTAGAATGTAAGCCCCCTTAAGGTAGAGGACATACTTACTTTATTCACTGGTGTTTATCCAGTACCAGCACAGTGCCTGGCACTGGCTTAATCCCACTGATACCAGTAGAATGAACCATTTTTACCAATGTAATGAGATGTTATTAGCTTTCAGTGTCTGTCAGTTGATTTACTTCTGGTTTTCTGTATTCAGCTGCTTTCTTTGATTTCTAACCCTAAGCAAGATAGAATATGAGTGACAAAAAAAAAAAAACAAAAAACACACAACACAGTGTTGAGAGTTGCAAGTTGTTTTATTTCAGGCAAAGTAAGGACTATAACCCTGGGGGACAGCATTTCAGATAGTTCTGAGAAACTGCTCCAGAGAGGTAGGGGAAAGGTCACTATATGGGATTTTGGTGAAGGGAGAGTATGTGCAGTCAATCACATATCTTTGAAGAAGGTTGCTGCTAGTCACGAGGATCAGACCTCACCATGAAGGATGTCAGTGCTTTTCTAGATAAGGAGATGCAAGAATTGGGCTCATAACATCTTCTGAAAATATCTGACTATATGAGGACCTGTTCTGCCAGTTTTTCCCAAAGCAGAGTGCCTCATTCCTGATTTCCACCCTGAACTCCTTTCAGAGGGTGCTGAAGGTCACCTGCTGTAGCAGCTCCTAATTTGATCCTTGTGAAGCAGACAGCAAAGCACACATTTGTAGTTGGCATGAGGAAAGAGAAATTTCTTATTTCTCACTGCTATAGCCAGGAATCTTGAAGCTATTTCCCTTAAGAATAGAACTTGGTATTGATAAGGGACAGTGGTTCTGAAGTAACCCTGCTGGTCATGAACCATTGTATACACACACAGCCTCAAATAAATTCCAGGCACTGATAGTTTAATAATGACATAATTACATCAAAGCACTTTATTAACATGAACTCATGAGGCATTTATTCTGGGCCTTATCTATCACTGATTTATTTAGAAAAAATGTATTTCTCATCTTTGAATGGTCTACTATGTGAGCATAATTATCCTTTCTGGAATATCAATGTTTATAAAAGTCTTCATTTTACTTCCATTCCAAGCCAGACCAGAACCTGCTTAATGTGCCCAGGCTGGAACCACTGGAGAGTATTTATGGCCAATACTTCCTGCAGTCACACTTTATTCCCCAAGTAATGAGAAAACTGGAAAGTGGCTGATAAGTTGATTTAATCATTTCTGCCCTTGTTTGGCCTATGATGTCAGCTCCTTTCCAGAAGTATTCATACCAGCCTTAATCCACAATGTGTAGCATAATACATAACCTATTGTAGGCTACTGGTCAGAATGTTTTAAATGAATTAATGGTATTTATTTCATATTTGTGTTTATTGGTAACCCTGTTTAGCATTAAGCTCAACACATTCACATTTATCCAATGGCAATAGTCTTTTTTTCTCCTTAAAAAAAAAGCAATCTTGTTAGTTTAGAGCCTATTTAAAGTTAGTCATCAACCACTGGTGCAGCTCCTGATAATCAGTGTTGACATTGTGTATGAAATATCTGAGAAGCAGCTCATTAGATGGACCTTTCATTTATTTGCTGTGTTTTCACCAAGCGCAGTTGTGATGGAGCCAGGTTGACATAGTTATAAGCAACTTGGAAACCTATCACCAGTCTCGTGATGTGTCTCGTCTTCCAGTGGCTCCATTTCATTCTTTCACTTGGAGAGCTATTTAATGGGTAAAGTTCCAAGAAGAGAAGACCCTGGAAGGGCAGCCACAGTGTAAGGTTGAGAGGCAGTAAGGGAGAGCGTGGAGGTCCTTGTGGAGGTTTTGTATTTTCTTTCTTCATTTCAGACTTGAAGGAAGAGAAACCACTCAAATAGGAAGGAAGCTCAAATAGGAAGGAACCTACTTTGGAGGCATTAAAGGAATGGATCTTGGGATTTTCACTATAAGAAGCAGCATTATTACTCTGAAGATCAGGAGAATCATCCAGCAGCTACACACTCTAATTTTTGTCCGAGGTGTATGAGCTCCACTTTAGCTAATCCTCTGTTCCTCTGCTTTGTTATTTTCTTCTGATTTTTTTTTTTTTTTTGCACAGATTGTCCTTTTCTTTCACTTTCACGTGGTTCTACCACATGAAACAAAAATGTATAAAAAGAGGAAGCCAAGATAGATTGAGGCCTCTCATCTGGGGTCAGCCCACCTTCACTCCTTGAGAGTTTACTGTCCTTTGTTTGCCTAATAAAACTCTGAGCTGTAACACTGGTCTGCCGTTTCAAAGCATTGCTGCAGCAAGACAGAACCAAGGAAAATACACAGTCTCCCGACGTATCTTAATTTGTCTCCTCCCTCCTGAGCCTGCCCTGTGCAAATTGGGCTATCCACAAAGGGGGCATGTTTGTTTCACCTGAGGTTCTCACTCTGGTCCGTGGATTTCCTTTTGTTCCATTTTCATGAGCTTTTCCCTTTCTTTGTCTTGTAGCCACCACCATTTTGGACTCCTTTTTTCCTGTTCTAACTACCTAACGTTATCATGTACCATCAGACCAAATAGTTAACCACTTATGAAGGAGAATCTTGACTGGTAGTTGACCTTTTATGTTTAAATGTTCTCAGCTAGCTTTTCAGGTCTTTGAGAGCAATGACCGTGTCTTATCCTCATGCCTAGCAGAGCATCTCGCACTTAGATAGGTCCTCATTTATCTGTTGAGTGATATTGAGCACAACATGTGGGGCAAGTGCCATTTTTGATGCTAGAGATACAAATGAGCTGCTCTAATTATTATCAACAATTTAATGAAGGAGGCAGGTACAAAATTTAGTGAGAAACACTACAATTGAAACATCAAGTTTTTGTTTTTAACACTAACAATTCTTCATGATTAGAAAGTTTTTAAGTACAGATTTTTAATGAAAATTAGTAAGCGTGAATCATTTAAGTTATGAAAAATTGTTCTTATTGTTTCTATGTTTGCCTTGGGTAAATTCCCTGGATCTCCCCCAATTCTGTCTACCATGACTGTTATTTCCCAGCTGTTTCTGCAGTACTTAACTGCTTGGTATTAGTATCTATACTGTGTAACATATATTCCAAATAATAGAAAGTTTTTTTATGCCTAACATTTCTCTGTTCTACATCAAACCGTAGCATCCAGTAATATTGTTATTTAATACATAAACTTTTATTCCCTCATTGATTTTTCCAGATTGTCAGAAATCTTTGAAAGAATCCCTCTCCTATTAAACTAAGAGGCTAAGCACATCTAAGCCAGAAAATTATTGATAGTGTCCTAAGCCACCAGCAAAATTGTTTCTATTACATTATAATAAATTATTTTTTTTTTCTTAAGATTATTTTTCTCCTGTGGAAAGATCTTTTTGCTATTTCCTCAGTGTGAAAATAACCCCTGGCTTATACATCATGATACTTTTCCCACTTGGTGGTAACTTTAACATTTAAAACCAGTAGGGTTTTTTTCACTAATTGGATAAGCATTCCCTTTCAAAATTCTTTTAGTTTAAAAAGAAAGTACAAGGAATATTAGCATTACTTGATACAAGGGCAGAAAGAACTTATATGAGTGTTGGTTTTTAATGACTGCATTAAGACACCTGATGCAAAATGATGCCCTTCAATTCTGTTTTTGCTTTTGTTTCATATACATCCCTATCTCTGGAGAGGTGAGGATGACCTTTTAAGAAATAGGATAAGATTAGATTGATGTCTGCATGTTGTTTTAATGGAAAGAAAATGTGAAAATTCTCTGAAACCAGTCACATGTACCTGGGTCCAGAAAAGGTGATTTCCTTGGGTGTCATCCATTGATGAAATTGAGCACCCTGTGACTCTATGTGGAGAGCTGGTAATGGTTTTAGAATGGAGATTACTCCAGGATGACTATTTGTCTTGATTCAGTGGGCTTCCCTGGTGGTTCAGCTGGTAAGGAATCCACCTGCAATGTGGGAGATCTGGGTTTGATCCCTGGGTTGGGAAGATGGGAGGGCATGGAGGAAGAACATGGCATGGCAGCCCACTCCAGTGTTCTTGTCTGGAGTATCCCCGTGGACGGAGGAGCCTGGTGGGCTGCAGTCTAAGGGGTCACAAAGGGTCGGACACAACTGAGTGACTAAGCACGCAGTGGGCCTAAGTTTGGTGATATTGGTGGTTGAGAAATGTTTGAGAAATTCTGTCACTACCAGGGATATTTGAGTTCCTCTTTGGAAAGGAAAATACTCTGTATGCTACTCAGTTTACAAAATCTCCTGCCATTGAAAAAAATGTGCTTCACCACTATCCTGCTGATTGTGTGAAGGTTGGAAGTGGTGGATATAAAGCAGAAGGGCAGTCAGGGATTAGAAACTGGGTTTATCATCTTAATATTCTGCAGGAATTGAGGTTTGGTTTCTGGAAGAATCTGCTTAAAAAGAAGCTGGAGGCCTTGTGCAGTTATCTACAAATGTTTTGAAAGTAATATTCTGACATGCAAATTGCTGTTTGCATGAAATAATTCCCATGTTTAAAAAGTGTCTAAGATGCCTTAAGCAGTTACTTTAACTGTTGCTGCTAATGTCTTTTATTATGCAGTTCTGGGGTGGAACTTTGTTAGTAGGACAAAGCACAAACACATTGGTGCTATTCCTCCAGACAACAATCATCTTTAGAATATTGTGAAATTCACACAAAACACAATGACTTTTGGAGCCGCTTTTCCTATTCTTTAACCTTCCTGTCTTCTCATATTCCCTCTGTAATTTCCCAACAACTAAAAATTATAGCCACAGTAACAAAATGCCCATCCTAGACATAATTTCTCAATGGCTGGCATGCTCTTGCTAACAAATTAAGGGCAGAAAAGAGAAGTGATAAGAAAGTTTGGATAGTGTTTATTTCTGTTTGAACTTAAATTGGCTTGTAAATGAATATATATGCTTAATTTCTTTCCAGAGGGTTCAGGTGGTATCCAGAACAGTCAACATGTGTGGGAGAGATCTAAAATACAAATCTATGAAAGAAGGGAGTGACTAGGCCTGATAATGTTATTTTTTTCCCTTCTAAAGAAAAATGCTCAGTAGACAAATATGTCATGCTATCCTTACAAAGAGGAGATGGTCAGTCGTGCAGTCTGATGCGAGAAGTTGGTCTTATGGTCTGAATACCTGGCCTGGAATTCCAGGGAAAGCCCTGGAAGCGCACGTTGACCTGGGCTTCTCATGTTACATTTCTAAATATGTTATCTGTAAAATAGGAATCTTTTAAGAGTATTTTTACTAAAGTTAGTTTAGCTTACATACATGAAAATGCTTACCATTATACTTGGCACTTACGAGTAATCAGTTAATTGAATTAGATCCTTTTTATGACTGGCCTCATGAGGGTCGATAGTAGAGGTGGGGGGGGGGAAACATGTCAGAACATTCAAAGAAAGTCTTTGCTTTAAAGACTTCAAAGACTTCCTTCAAAGACGTTGCTTTAGAACATGCTATGCATATTCAAGAGATACTTGATGTATAGGTGTCTTTGTACATCCGTATCCATTTATCCATCTACCTAAGTATGTATACCAGGTATCTGCCCTCAGTTATGTCCAACTCTTTTTGATCCTCGGGGCTGTGGCCCTCCAGGCTCCTCTGTCTATGGGATTCTCCAGGCAAGAATACTAGAGTGGGTTGCCTTTTCCTTTTCCAGGGGATCTCCCTCACCCAGGGGTCAAACCCATGTAACCTGCATTGGTAGGTGGATTCTTTGCCACTGAGCCACTTGGGAAGTCGTATCAGCTATCAGAATGCATGCTAAGTAGCTTCAGTCATGTCCGACTCTTTGCGACATTATGGACCATAGCCCTGCAGGCTTCTCTGTCCATGGGACGCTCCAGGCAAGAATTCTGGAGTGGGTTGCAATTTCCTTCTCCAGTCAGCTATCTACCCATCTGCTTATTTATTTATGTGATAACCTTAATGCAAGCAAATATTTTATAAGGGTAGATTTGGTTTTCGAAGGTGTTATTTGGTACTAGGTGAAGGACAACTCCCCTAGGTAATAGTTTTTGGCAAAAATAAAGGCTACCATAATGAGACCATTGTCCTGTGGAATTCATGTCTGAATATAGCTCCAAAAAAGTGTTCTTAAACTACCTAGAGAAAAGCTACTGCAGTGGAGTTAAGCCCATAGCTTTCATGTAAAGAATACATTGAAAGATACCATTGAGTATAAAAGGCTCTATTAGGTATATGTATAACTTTATATAATTTAGATACCAGGTATTACTCCAAAGAACAATCCTTAAACTTTTGTGACACCAGTCTAAGGACACATAGTTTGATGCTTGTAAACTTCGATCCATTGAAGCATTTTATTTCTATCAAGCATTTATTGTTAATAGTTTAAGGGAATAATGTTCCCTGTCCTACAGAAAACAGCTTGTAAAACCACATTATTGTCATTTTGATGCTTTGTGAAGTGCACAATTATAGGCTCTTCTTCAATCTTTCAGTAACATGTCTAAATGAATCCTATGAGGGAAAGAACTTGATGTTTTGACTCAGGAATCTGTGAAATCTGAGTTCATAATAAAAGAGAAATATATCTTTATTCTTGCTTTGTCACTTCTGGCCTTGTGGCTCTGAGCAAGTTTCTTAATTTCTGTTTCTTCCTGATTTATAGAAAATGAGAAGAATACTAATTCTTGCCTCAAATAATTGTTAAAAATCAAAACGAAATAGTTCATACATGTGAGATTCCTTTAAGCTTGGCACATGAGATGAAACTTATAAGCTATTACTGTGGTTTTAGATAGATCTAGATGTGGTTTGTTCACATTTGCTTTTGTTGATTTTATTTCTATGGCTCTGGTGCATCAGTGTTTGGATATTTCCTCTGCTTTGAGACAAGAGGAATATTCATGCTAAAACATGCGTTCTTAAGTGTATAAGGGCAAGATTCTTCAGGATAGCAAACAGTGATGGTGTTTGCTGTTCTATTTATGGCTCTTTTAACTGTCAGTTGCCTAGGAGATCATTGGCAAAATCCCAGCAATAACTAGCACCATTTTATCCTATAAAGAAAAAGCTGCAACTGATCTATAGGCAATTATTAAATACCTCTTGGAGAAACACCCACAAGATCTTTTTCTTGAATAGAATCTAATAGATTTCTTCCTCCATTGTCTGTTCTATCGTCATATCTCTCTAACACACTATAGATGAATTGGTCATCAACTCATCATAAAGGAAACAGTGACTGTGATTCTGTATCCACTTAACTTATACCTGTTAAAGAACTTATTGATGGGGGGAGGGGACCTTCTATTTCCAAATGGTGTTATTAAAGACCTGGAGGTTATATTTGTCTTTTTCTTTATCACATAATCAGCTTTAAGTCAAAGCTAATTAGTAGAGATGTAAGGAGATAATTGTGCCTCCATGATTAGAGAGTTTTAACCCTTTTGCTTTTACTTTTGCAGGTAAGTGAACATGGCATTGGACATTGCTCATTGTACTTGCTATCTGGCCTTTATGCATGTTGCCATTTTACGGACTAAAACTCAACAAGGCGGTTAAAAAGAAATATGCAGGTACTGTGGAAACAAGCGAAGGGTGTGCTCTAAGAGATGGTAAGTATTGTCTATTTTAACCTTACCTCATGATACCAAGCTGGGCAACCCTACTCCCTTTATCCCTCCTCCCAGCAAAACTGGCTTTATTGGTTTAGTAATAAGCATCTCTAGCCTGCATGGCTGAAAAATGAGATTCATTTTCAGGACTGTTGGATATGCTTTAATGAAGGACAGTTTTTACCAAAAGTTTGAAATCATTTAGCATTATTAGTGTTTAAAACTGTGTCCAGTGTGATCTATTTTACATTTCACCAGTTTAGAAGGAAATGTGGTATATCGTGATACTACAATGATGTAATTGTCACAAAATGGTCTTTGTAGCTCAGAGAAATGAAACTGTAGGCTGAAAGAGCCTAAAATCCCACCCAAAGTGAAACATTCTTAATTAGTAATAGTTGTCTAAAGTCTAGAGTATTATTAGATCACTTTTTTCAATTCACAGTTATAAATCAAAGAAGTATAATTGGAGTTTCCTTTTTAAATATTTGAAGACTGTATTTACTATACTGTTCAAATAATACATCTATTTTAAGAAGGGAATTTTAAAGCATTTTAAGCTAAATAGAAATGAATTCCTACTCAATTCACTCTTGAAAGAGTATACTGTCATTAAAGACTTTTAAATGTATTAAGTAACTTTTTAATATTACAGACTGTTACAGCTAAACTTTTAAAATATTTCCACTGTTAATTCTCTTGGAGTGAAAAGTGCAGTGACTTTTTTTTTTGCTTTTTGAGACTGGGAGTTTGGTTTACTTGCTAGCCATTTCTGTCTGCTGACAATGATGATGAAAAAAATCATCTGGTTGAAAATCAGATCCAGAAAAGCTGTGTTTAAATAGAAAGAGACTTCTTGGGTCTTTTTTTTTTTTTTTTGGCATTATTGTTGTTTTTGTTCTTTCTATTTATTATTGAAAAACACTTACTGCATAAAAGTGGTTTTTGAAGAATATGTTAATGTATTTTCAGGTTGACATACTTAGAAAATACCTGACTTCATTGGCTTTGTTTCATAGCTTTATCTGTAGTAAGTGAATAGAAATACTGTCGTTATCTATAGAAATTTCTCTTTAGAGAGACTCACTATTAGGAGTATTCCAAATGCTAACCTACTTCAATTTTTTTTTTCTAAGAATGCTAGATTCTGTGTATGTGAGGGTGAATTCTTTTAATTCTGAGTTGTTATGCTACTATGACACATTAATTTGGGGGGGATGATTAATAGAAAATAAATTCTTTCAAGCACTAAGTTCTATACACTTGACACTTCCAAACAGCCAATTTTTAATGCTGGATGGATATATAAAAATTTCATTTTATAATGGTGGTCATTTTCTTCACTGAAGTGTTATCATTCACCCACGGGAAGCTATGATTTATAAATAAATGGAATGTTATTTTCATTAATTGATTTACAGCCTAACTACTTTGACTGCTAATGGGAAACATCCTTTAAAAAAGGACATAAGAATTGAACTTTCAAAATGAGACCTTGAGAGCACTGGGCATGGGTTTCAGAACTGTGAAACCTTTAGCTGATCTTCTGGATTCTTAAATCTTGTATGTTGTCTTATTACTGGTATATGCATCAGAAATAAAAATCTCAGTAAACATATGCTTTTGCACAATAAATCAAATCATATTATCAGTTCCTAATAGCACAGATTTCACTGGGGAACTCATAGCCACATGAGTTTTCAATCTGATTAGAAGCAGTCATGTCTGCATTGCTGAGTTTTTGAAATCTAGAGCCTTGGATCTTGGGGGAGATCAAAGTTTCTTTAGAACCATCTGAGAAGCTTAACAATCACTTAAAATACTTCGTGAATTTTGCTCTTTTGTTTGGAGTGTATGGTTTACACTGTATGATCTTGTCAAGTTCTAGAGGTTGTCCCAGCCATGTCGTTCCCTTTGATAGAAGCTGACAAATAACCCAAGTTGTTAATCTTAGATGAGCTTTTTAGAGGCTCTCTGGAACTGAGTGATTTTTATTTGCGATGTGTGTCCTTAGCACAGTCCTTAAATGGTCATGATGGCAACGGAGCTGCCTTTCTTGTAGGAGCTGAATCATCATGGTGGCTTTTGTGAAAGCAGGACAGTGCCTTCCTTTATTAAAATAATGCCACTGGATGGGGTAGGAAATCGTTGTATTTGTGTATTTTTCTATGTCAGGGAGCATTCTCATCAGTTTCATTCTTTACATTTGAAAACATGAAGTAATCACCCAGTCCCTTTTCTGTTCTGCTGTGCTCTTCTGAAGAAATGGATTTGGGAGGTTACTGTGAATATGAATAGTTGCTTAATTGCAAGAGAAAACTTGATCCAGGTGGCTGTAGAAGTAGGGTGTTTTTGAGGGCTGGCTGGATGAGTTTGAACTTAGATACTCACCTTTTCAGTGTGGTAGGTTGCTTGATCTGTTTAGGATTATATTTTTTTCCCTGGAAATGCAGAGTTGCTCTTACATAAAATCAAAACATTTTTTTCTGAGCCCTCTAAATTTTTTCAAAGGTTTCTTGTATAGATAACTTTGCCCATCCCCACTCCCAGACTGGAAGATTGTGAATCAGTTGGCATGGTGTAATTTTCCCCCTTCTTCAGCTGTAACTCTGGACCCTGCCTCTGACTGACAGATTTTTCACCATAGGTAACTGTGCATATTACATATCAAAGAGCTACCAGTAAGTTTAGAAATGTCAATAAATATAAGGCCCAATATCAGTATATATAAGGCCAGTCACAGAGGTTACAAAAATTTTAAGGCCTGTTTTCCTTGTAACTTTCCAAGAGGAACAGCTAATGCTTAAGCTGAGCAATAATGAACCCCCATGAGTTAAATATTAATGACAAATTAATGGAAAATCTTAGTGGACAAAACAATAAGAAATTAACATTGAACAAGCTGTAATATAAATTTTTAGTCTGTAGATAAAATATCAGCTCTTTAGAAAATAATTTTATATACCTACCTCTTATTGTCAAAGATCAGGAATTTTATAATTCATGTTAATTTAAAATGTACAGTAGTTGTATTCATTTAGAATTTAGAGTCTCTTTAAAACTTTACAAATTTAATCATACACAAGAGAAATCATCTAATGAATCCTGTTATCCCAGAGTCAACAATTACCAACATTTTGCCATAATTGCTAGTGTATTTAGACAAGGGGATGCTGAAGTAATTTTTTTTTTAAATTCAGACATCATGTCATTTACTCAAACACTTTGTGCTTGTCAAATAAGGGGAACATTTTCTTTACAATAATATCATGCCTAGAAAATTCATAATTCCCTACGCACTCTCTAGTACCTAGTGTATGTTTCAGTTCAGTTCAGTTCAGTTGCTCAGTCGTGTCCGACTCTTTGCAACCCCATGAATTGCAGCACACCAGGCCTCCCTGTCCATCACCAACTCCCAGAGTTCACCCAAACTCACGTCCATCGAGTCGGTGATGCCATCCAGCCATCTCATCCTCTGTCGTCCCCTTCTCCTCCTGCCCCCAATCTCTCCCAGCATCAGGGTCTTTTCCAGTGAGTCAACTCTTCCCATCAGGTGGCCAAAGTACTGGAGTTTCAGCTTAGTGAGTCTTTCTTTACCTACAAGTAATTCCCAGTTGAGTAGGGGAGACAGATCCACATCAGAGTAACTATTCCATAATGTAGCAAGCATTTGTGATAATCATAAGCATATTCAGGAGCAAAGCCTAATGTGATCTGGGTGGTACAGGGAAGAGAGGAGTCCAATCAAGATTGCTAAAGCTCTTGATCCCTGAACAGCTCTTTAAAATAGATTTTTAAGGCTTTTTTTTTAATTAAAAGAGAAAATGGAAGGATGAGAGTGGTATTGTATTACCTGAAGGAAATGATTATAAACAAAGAATAGCATAGCAGTAAAAAGTACAGCACTACACTTCCCATATTGGCTCAAAAGTGACTTATTAGAGCTAGTTTGAACCTGGGTCCCAATTAGTTTCTAGTTGCTACGTTTGATTATGTAATTCAAGACTTTTAAAGTTTAGAACAATTTTCTACCCCTTACCTTCTTTCTTGCAATTATTGACAAAACCTGGTCAGGGAAATGTAAATTGATACAGACACTATGGAGAACAGTATGGAGATTCCTTTAAAAACTAGGAACAGAACTATCATATGACCCAACAATCCCACTACTGGACATAGACCCTGAGAAAACTGTAATTGAAAGAGACACATGCACCCCAGTGTTCATTGCAGCACTATTTGCGATAGCTAGGACACGGAAGCAATCTAGATGTCTATCAACAGATGAATGGGTAAAGAAGTTTTGGTACATATGTGCAATGGAATAATATTCAGCCATAAGAAAGAACACGTTTAAGTCAGTCCTAATGAGGGTAGATTAACCTAGAGCCTATTATACAGAGTGAAGTAAGTCAGAGAGAAAAACAAATATTGTATATTAACACATATATATGGAATCTAGGAAAATAGTACTGATGATGGAGATGGAAAGATAGAGAACAGGCTTGTGGACACAGTGGAGAAAGGAGAGGGTGGGATGAATTGATTGATAGAGTAGCGTGGAAACCTATACATTACCATATGTAATATGGGAATTTGCTCTATGTTGCAGGGAGCTCAACCCAGTGCTCTGTGACAGCCTAGAGGGGTGGGATGGGACGGAGGTTAAAGAGGGAGGGGGCATATGTATACCTATGGCTGATTCATGTTAATGTATGGCAGAAACCAACACAATATTCTAAAGCAATTGTCCTCCAATTAAAAATAAATAAACCTGGTCAAGGTTCGTGTAGACTAGCCTACATTCTGAATATTTCTGCTTTTATCTAAGTGGTGTCCTTTAATTTGTTCTTCCATCCCCCATACTTAAAGGATTGTCTGTGTTCAGTTTTAATATTTTCAGCAAGAATATTTTATAGATGAGGCTTTGAAAGATGCTCTTAGTATCCCAACCACATTTCTTAAATAACTAACCTCATTTCACTTTACTCTTCAAATAGACTTTGTTACAGTAATATGCAAAAGTAATTTCTTTACAGAAAAAATGTTTCCTTGCCTGTTAAGTTTTCTTTGTAATTAAAACCTTTCAGAGTGAGTCACTGACGTCAGTTAACTGATGCATGAAATACCAGAAGCAGAGTAGGTCCTTTAATTTGTTTGGCCATGCATAAAGAAAGCTGCCTGCCCATGTCTGTCATAAAGTGCATGACCATCCAGTCTGCACCAGCTGCCTCACACTGCCCTGTTAGCAGTTATCCTCATGCTCTAGAGAGCTCTTAGTGACATAGACCTGCCATTTAGATCTTTGATGTCCACCAAGGTTTTACTTGCATTGCTCTAGTAAAAGCTAATATTTTTAGGTTTCAGGATAAACATCTAATACATGTCATTTAGGAGTAAAATAGATCACAAGAACACATGGCAAATGTTTGGTTTGCTTACAGGTCTTGTTAGATCTGTTTTGTTTCCTGTATTTCACTATGTAATTCAACATTTCATTTACCTCTACACAGCATGAAATTCTAAGTTAGGATCATTCTTTATGTGCTTTATAGAAATATGTATCAAAGTGAAGTATATCACATTACTTTAGTCCCAGTGGGTACCGCATGAGGATGTTTTGACCTCAGATGGATATCAGATCTGGGGAATATTGTGTGGGTCTCCTGACTCCTGACTCCTGAGGAGCTTCTTAGAAAGACCTAGTCCTGTTGTAGAAGTGGGGGAACTTTAAACATAGAATTTGAGATCTAATGGGATTATTAACTCTGGTTTCTGATAAGCTGAGTTATATTAATAATGCCTGCCCAGGCCCCACAGTATGTGGAAGGAATGGTGGGTAAGGAGTAGAGACCCTGAGTTCCAATCCTCGATTTCAGGCAACAGAACAGGGTGGGCCAGAGCACAGGCTCCAGATTCATCAGCTGAAATCACTGCTCTTGCACATGTGTTCTTAGGAAATGAGCTTGACATTCTGAGAAACCTCAGTTTCTTGTTCTGAAAAATGGTGATAATAATAGACCTTGGCCTTACAGAGTTGTTAATGAGGATTCAGTGAGACAATCCGCATAAGTGCTTACACAGTTCCAGTCCTTAGGAAATGATCAATAAATTCATCACTGCTGAATCGATTGATGAATTGAATCACTGCTGAATATTATTGATGCTGACTAATGGTTGTTTTCTTCATTAAGAAGTTCATAGCAAATCCTGGCAGAGAAATATAAGTTGTACTCTTGGTTTGTATGGTTCTTTAATAATTATTTCATTAAAAATATTGTTCTTTGTATGACAGTCCTTTAATGATAAAAACTAAATTTTCAAAGTTTAAAAACCAACATATCAACAGAAGCATAATTCACCTATTTGCTAATGGTTGATTTACTTCAGTAAAGATGGATGTAAATTTTCCAATATATAAAGTCATACATACCAGGCTATATACTTAAGAATGCATATATAATTGTTTTTTCTTCTAACAAACCCATCTGATGGACCATTTATTTATAGTTAGAACAGCCAGCTAGAGAGCTTTCAAATACTCTACCAAACATTTTCTGTAGATATTTCATTTAATCTTGATTACCATCATGTAGTTCGTGTCATTAATATCCCATCTCACAGATGAGGAAACTGAGGCCCAAAGTCATACTGCGGGAATATGGAAGATCCAGGATATGTCTCAGGTCTGTCTTACTCGGGAGCCCTATGTTATCTTCTCTATGCACTCTGCTTTTTGGAACCTGTTGTCATTCAAGGGACTTCTTATTGGCTTCTCTTTGCTGATGTGGTATATGTGTGACCCTGAGAGAAGAGTAAACGTTTGCATCTTATGATCTGAGAGCTCCCATTATGACTGGGACACTGCAATTCTGGTACCTTGGTTACTGTCAGCTCATCCTTGCGGTGTGCAGCCGCTTTGCCACTTTAGCTAAGACTTTTCTGCCTGGTCAAAAGTTCTAGAAAAAGGATTTTGTGTTATTTCAGTTGAATTGATATTCTGCAGTCATTTAAGAGAACATTTGAAATGTCTTTTTTTTTTTAAGCCTTCTTTTCTAACCATTCCTTCCTATATGAAGAAATGTAATCTCCTTTGGCAGCGCTGTGGTTTGTCTTATGGAAAGAGTTCCCTGTAATGTAGTTTGCATTTGACTTGGATGCAGATTATATGCAGTGTGCAGCCTGAGGCCTTAATTTTGCCCTGTCCTCTGTCGTCTTGTCTTCTCTGAGCCCCTGTCCTGTGTACCTGCTTTCTTCTTGGCTTACCTTAAAGTCAGAAGCTCTTAGAAACCTATTGATTTAGGCTTGCATATTCCTTATTACTAAAGAATACTTTTGGATAGAACAACCTCTTTGTTTTTTGATGATGTCCTTTTTTTTCCTACTTTTTAATGACTCAATGTAATGATTACATAATTGAGACCGTAATGTCCCAGAAGGCAAAATATTTATATGGCTTTATTTGCATCTCAAGATGGTTTTTTCAAACAGTAATATTTGTTTAGAAAGGAATAAAGTTACCACAATCATCTAATTGGTTAGTCGTGTGTTGTGTATGTCTGTTATAGATCTCAAGGTGAGAACTTGAGTCCTTCAAGGAAAGATGTTAGAATCCTCTAGAGTGATGATTTTCAAACTTTGGCACTGTAGGAATCATCTGGGGTACTTGTTATAAAATGCAGCTTCTGAGATCTTGCCAGTAGTGATTCTGATTATGTGGCTATGGTGCGGAGCTCAGGAACCTATTTAAAACATTATCCCACTTGCTTCTGTTGGTAATCCTCTTACCACACGTTGAGAATTGCTGCTTTAGAGTCCTTTGTCTCAAAATCTTACTTTATTTTCAGTGTGATTTCAGAGTGCCTGCCCTTAATGTAGGGATCGGTCCTGAGAATATTAAGTAGTTCAGTAGCTTATGGACTCCTCCCACCATTGCTTCTCCTTGCAGTGCGTGTGTGTGTGCGCGCGGGCACGTGTGCGCATGTGCGCGTGCATATAGTATCTCGTACCTTCATGATACCTCTAAGAATGATTCTCAATTCCTTCCATAAATCAAAACTCTTATTTCTTCATTATGTACAGCCAGATATCTTCAGTAAAAACCAACAGACTAATTTGGGGTGGGGTATTCGGACACTACTGAGCGACTGAACTGATCTGAACTAAACTGAACGGATGTATGACTGGGTGGGTGCGTCATGTGTTACCCCTTCCCAAAGTGCCATTTACGAAATCCAAATGAATAACTCTTGTGAAAATTTCATCAAGAAGACAGATTTGGGTGATGGACATGAGGACAGAAATGACTGGGGTCAAGGATCATTCTTTTTTGAAACACCCCCGGTTACACCTCCTAGGGAAGCAAGATTAACCTTCTCAGTAATGCTGCATTATTAGTAAGTAAACCAAGCACTGATGATAGCTTTTTCTGGTCAATAACATGTGCAGCAATATATATGAATATTGAACCATTTTGTTATATATCTGAAGCATACAATGTCATATGTCAGTTATATTTCAATTAAAAAAAAAAAGGACAGAGGCAGCAGCAACTTAGCTAGTTGAGTCAAGCTCTCTGTTATTTGATGTGCCATGATTGTTTCATAATGGTTAGCATTAAGTTAATCTAGATGTTTCTGGAAGATACTTGTGTGTGTGTGTGTGTGTGTGTGTGTGTGTGTGTGTGTGTTTTAATTTGGTAGGTATGAAAGTGGAAGGGATTGCAAGAATCCTGGCTTGAGAACAAGACTGTCCTTAGGTTAATCAGTGAAGCAACTCCTGGGGAAATGGTGCTTAATTACACAGTTCTCATATTTGTTGCATGTGTTGGAGATTTTTTAAAATAATGGTACAGTGAATTAAAATGAGCTTAAAGCATCTCCCTGCACTTGTCCCAGTTCTCCTTTTTGCTATCTTAGAACTAGTCATTCAGAAAAGGAATGTTCTGATGCACTCAGAGCCTGGCTCCTCTGCAGGCCAGGCTTGCACATTGCAGTGCTGAGCACCGGAAGGGAAGATGTACCATGTTAGGGGAACAGTTTGTTTTAAGTAATCTTTATGAAGGTGGTGTTTCCCTTCCATATCTCTCACACTTTAATGTGGATGGCAAAGATCAAACCAAATTGATGTTTGGATGCTGGTTTCAGTCCTTGATTATGATATTTCATGTCTCATGGATTGTTTATAGCTTTCAAAGAGTTTCAAAAGTCTTTTTTGACTATTTATAAAAATATATTTTGTATATAACTAGCACTATAAATCATACATTTTGTAAAAAGATTGGTAATTACCAACAGATGCCCAAATACATCTGAATAGGAGCTATCTAAATTTCTTTTTTGCATGACATTTTGTAAATAAGATACCTATGAACTTTCAGAAAAGGCTGGTATGGTTTTATATGTGACCTTTGTGAGAGAGACTGTATATTTTTGTCAAGTAACTAGGGTGCTAATTAATCTCCATGAACGTATCTAGGTTGCTAGACCCTGTGAGGGCAGGGACATGTCTTCATTTGTCTTTTCTCCCCTGAATATCATAGGGACCTTGACTAAAACAACAACTAAGGGAACAGTGGTTAAAAGAGATAGCAATATACTTGGCATTGGCCACATTGAAATGTGGTATTTTAATAGCACATAATAAAACCTTGTTCTTTGCCTGGCAGCCTACCTAGCAAAATCAGGGAAGTCAGTTAATGATAATGAAATGGGATAAAATGCTGAGTAAAAGAGTTAATGCATGCCTATTATAAAACTATAAAAAATCAGCTGACTTCAAATTTGCAATTTTAATCCAAAAGACTATTGTCTGAACAGTAATATACCCAGATTCAACATATTTAAAGAAACACACATTACAAAAGAACAAATGAAAGTTTGTGTTTTCTTAGGAAATTCTCTTGGACCTCAAAAATGTGTGAGGAGCAATTATTCTAATTCTGTGTGGAAGGTGAAACACTTCTATAGTTAAAGAAAGAAGGGAGGCAAAGGTCTGAGAGTAGAGGTGGAAATGAGAGGCTTAGGGGGAAAAAAACTGGAAGAGAAAGGAGATGAGAGGGAACTTCGGAGTTAGGGGTTGTGGGTGGATTGTCAGGAATCTGAGGATGATAATTGATGTTCCCACAAGGGGAAGGCTCTCCTGCAGATACAACCTTTAAAAATACTTTTCTTTTCCTGAGAGATGCTGGAAGTTCTATTGTCTGAGACAGAGGAGTGAAGTTGTATTGATTCATAGCAACCGTAGTGTCTCTCTTGCTGAATTTTTTATGCTTTGTCCTTAATCCCTGGATTATGATTTAGGACACTACTTTTCCAATTTTGTGCATGAGAATCACTTAGTCTGTTAAATCTGTGAAGGGAACCTGAGCATCTCATTTAAAGTAGATGGCTACCATGCTAATCAACTGAAACTGTTTAGTAGGTGAATATTATCACACAAAATCCTAAGCAAAGGAGCCTTCTCACTGTTCTCTATAAACTCCTCAGCAGCCATGTAGAGGATACCAAAATGAAATAAGAACAAAAGCTTAATAATCATGGATACATTGAGTTCCTTTGTAGGATTTCACTTCATACATTTTTGTGCTTTCTTGTGTCATAAACTCAGAAGAGCACAGCTTACACACGTGGCTTTCTAGGACTCTGGTTTGTATGTCAAATGTGGTTGACTTTTGGAACTGAGGATTTTAAGTGTAACTGAGTAAGTACCAGGGCAGCCACAGTCTGAGTATGCCATTGAAAGGATTGATCTCAGATGGAAGCAGATTTATTATGAATCACTTGGGTCAGTTTTTTCAAAGCCTGTTTTGTATTCAGAAATAAAAACAAATTATTCCTGCAACAAGTCCTTTCTTGGGGAGAACTTAACATCAGTGGCAGTCTGTCTAAATGTTGGTAAAAATTATAGAGAGACAAATGTGTGGCACCAATGAGTGAGAAATAAGACTCAAGCCTTGTTCCTCCATCTGCTTCTAAACTACTTCACAGCCAAGCAGTTCAGCTTTACACACCTTGTGTTTTTCTTGTTTATAAATTAGGATCATCTTTTTTCTTCAGTCTCAGAAGATTTGTGTAAGGAATACCAAATAAAAGTTCAATGTGCTTGTTATCTGGGAAGGAAGGTTCTCTTGCCTTTAAAGTAATTAAAGTTGAATAAATTGAGCCATAATAAAAAGGAAAGGTATTATTTATATGGAAGGTTTCCTTGAAGTCATTTTTCTTCAAAATGCTACACAGGTTTCTAATTATGAAGAAATAATAATTGTAAAGAAATAGCGCAATACAATTAATTTTGCCTTGCTTATTTTCACAGTGGTTTGTTTGAGCTTATCTTCAGTTATTTGGTAGCAACCAAACAGCTCAAAACATAGGAAGGGATTTCATTCATGATTCTGCCATTAAAATATTATATAAAAGGAGTCTGCAGAGAGTACAGTAAGAAGAGTTCCATGTTAAACTTTGGTGGTGTCACCTTGGTCCCTCTCCAAATACTAAATCATTCATCAGGAGAAGCAAAGACTCATTTTTGTGTGCATGAATTCATTCATTCAATATTGAGCTCCTTTGTGTGCCAGTCACCGTGCCCACCCTGGTCATATAAATTTGGAGCAAGCATTTTTGCTGTTCTTGAAATCTCAGGACAGAAGGGCAGTTTCAAAGAAAAGAAAAAGAAAACAGGTACACACCAGGAATCTGTCCTTAATTCAGATTACATCAGCTCCAAGAACACCTATTAAATGCCTTTTGGAATAGCGATTTACAAAGACAAGTTAATTATTAAAGACTAGCCTCTAGAGCCTCTTAAAGAATTCATAACTAACGGTTGCCTCTCTGCTTGAGGCTTGATGTCTTTTAACTATTTGCCCCCACTTCATGTTATAATTATATAATTACACATTTATGTTTTTTCTTCCCCTCATTCTACACTTTATTCTGAAATTTGCAATAAGATTATAGAAATTTCCTGTCTAATCTAAGTATTAAAAATTACCTGCAGTGCTTTTCACAGTACTTCACAAAAAGGCAGCTGTTATCTCATTGTTTGGTCTTGAATCAAACTGTTGGCCTTTTCCTTTCTGTTGGAGCCCAGTGTACACAATGAAAAATTGAGCACTGCATTGAAATTGAGACTAGCTGTTATGAGTCACGGGCTGTATATGATTTCAGTGAAAACTTAAGCAAGAGGTCAAATGGCCAATACTCTTAGAAGCATGGTTCTCAAACTATGTCTTCCACTCATGTAATTATCATTGTCATGCAGATTCTGATTAAGTAGGTCTGAGTGGAGCCCAGGAATCCGCTTTTCAAAAAACTTTCCATTGATCTCAATAGTGTTGGCCCATGGAGCACTCTTTCAGTAGTGAGATTCTACAACCCTGGCATAAGTCTTAATCTGAAGAGTCTTAGTATGGTTTTGGAGAAGGCAACAGCACCCCACTCCAGTACTCTTGCCTGGAAAATCCCATGGACGGAGGAGCCTGGTGGGCTGCCGTCTGTGGGGTCACACAGAGTTGGACATGACTGAGCGACTTCACTTTCACTTTTCACTTTCATGCATTGGAGAAGGAAATGGCAACCGACACCAATGTTCTTGCCTAGAGAATCCCAGGGATGGGGGAGCCTGGTGGGCTGCCGTCTATGAGGTCACACAGAGTCAAACACGACTGAAGCGACTTAGCAGCAGCAATAGCAGTATGGTTTTAGTTCAGATGGTGAAGAATCTGCCTGCAGTGTGGAAGACCTGGGTTCAATCCCAGGATTGGGAAGATCCCCTGGAGGAAGGCATGGCAACCCACTCTAATACTCTTGCCTGGAGAACCCCCATTGACAGAGGAGCCTGGTGGGCTGTAGTCCATGGAGTCACAAAGAGTTGGATGTGACTGATGACTAAGCACAGCACACAGTATAGTTTTATAGGATATTGACCATGAAGTGCTGGTATTGCTTTGGGTGCATGTGTGTGTAGCTGCTCAGTAGTGTCCAACTCTTTGCCACCCCATGGAATGTAGTCCACCAGACTCCTCTGTCTATGAAATTTTCCAGTCAAGGATACTGGAGTGGGTTGCCATTTCCTACTCCAGGGGATCTTCCCAACCCAGGGATCGAACCCACGTTTTTTGAATATCCTGCATTGGCAGGCAGAGTCTTTACCACCAAGCCACCTGGGGAGCCCACACTTTGGGGAACTGTTAAAATTGCCCTGTCTGTACAACACAATTGCAGCTCGTTGTTGATCTGAACATTTTGCTACTTTGAATATTGCAGGAGATAGTGCTCTCTTTTAAGAAGGAGGGTTCCTTCCTGCCTTCTACTATTAATCTGATCCTTTGGAGAAGACAGTATTAGATTTCCAGGTTCCTTTTAAAGATATCTGGGTTTGTAAATGTCTTTGCTAATCCCTGTAGAATTCATCTTACTCTGTGCTGATGTTTTAGAATGCTAAAGTCAGTTTGCGTTAGGTATTATCTATATATACCTGCAATCAGTTCTGTGTTATCAATATATCATTAATAATTTTAATGATTAAGTTTTTAAGCAGTAATACTTAAAAACATCAAGTAATGACATAAATGGGTCAAGATTCCTACATTTTAATTAATGCATTTATTTATTAAATTAATTGAAAAACCATCTTTCATACTAATTAAAAATAAAGTTGATCAATTAATTTTTCAAAGGAAAGTCTAAAATGAAACACTTTACCTTACTGGTACCTTTTCAATCATCCTACAAATGTGTATTTACTACAGAAGATATGCCAGACATCAGGTTAGTCTTTGGAGAGAGAACATGTAAATAATAATTTTTATTATTCTTAATCATATATTTTTTAATATAGTGATTCAGAAAATAGAAAGTACCTAGGTTGAAGTATATAGAAAACATAACAATATAAATAATTTTTGTATATACACATGTGTGACTTATGTATCAGGTAGTGTATCTCTTATACTTTTCATATTGAAATTTGTTTCCTCTTTGATAAGAGCACTGTCTTCCTATTTCCAGTCTAATGATCTTCCATCTCCAGTGTGGATACCTTTTATCAGTGTGCTTTCTGAAACTGACTCAGTCTGGCTTACACATTAAGGACAGTTATTATCTCACATGACTGAAAATCCAGAAGTGGGACAGACTTCAGATCTGTTTGATACATTAGTTCAGCAATTTCATTGAAGATCAGGTTCTTTCCTAAAATAAGGACAACTTTTCCATAAGTCTCCCACCATACTTCTCTTTGATTTTAATTGGGACCATGTGTATCCTAACTACTAGCAGGGCAAATGGAATGATCACGATAAACATGTTCTGATCTGATCATTTCCAGTGAGGTAGAGTGGATGTTGGGCAATTAAAGTGGCCAGTATCCTCATTCTCTGCCAAGTTTAAGATGTTAAATCCCCTAGGATTGTGTTCTAGAATCTCTTCCGTTCTCGCAGAATCCTCTCTCTAACTCGATCCACTCTCATAGGCTTAACTGCCCTGTGTCTGGTGATAGTTCCCAAATCAGTATATTCAATCCAGACTCTCTTAGAATTTCATATACATGCATTCAATTTCTTGCTAGAAAGCTCAATTTAGAACTGCTAACAAAATTCCAAATTCAAGATAATCCAAATTTGGGCTTTTTGTCTTGACCTAAAATTCCCAACTCCTCTATTCCCAACATGGCAAGTCCTTTAAACTAAAACCCCAGGCATCACTTCGAGCCTCTCAACGATCAGTAGCCCAGTGATGTTGAGTCTTCCTTCTTTTCCCTTGATCTGTCCTTCTCCTTCCCATGTGTCTACTGCCTCACGTGGGGCTCTTGCCGGCCATGAGCATTGTCTTTTAACGATCTCTCCATCTCCACTCATGCCACTGCACCTTGCAACTTCTTCACATCTCCTAACTCAGCTTCCCAAAGTCATATCTGAATATGGTATTTCCCGCTTATGGTCAGCAGCTCCCCTTTGTCAAGTGAAATTTCTTGCCCTGGTATATTGTGATTGTCCGTATCCTGGCCTCATCTTGTGACTGTCCCTCCTACTACACTCATCTTCAAAACTTGCATTTCAGTTGACTTTTCTTATTTTTTTCCCCCAAACATAAATGGCTAGTCCTGATAATGCCTGGGTTTATGCTGTTTCATTTACTTTTATGTCTGAGCTCCGTTGGTATCCTCTTTTGAAGACCTCACTACCCTATTCCCTTCACATCCTCAGGAGAATTGAGGATGATGATGTGGCGGTGATAATTAATACCTACTGTAATTTCAGGCTTACTGTGTGATAAGCACTGTTCTAGGTGCCTTATGCCTATTAAGTCAAACAATAGTTACCTATGAAGTAGGCACTCTTACATTTCTATCTTGTTGATGAGGAAACTGAGTCTCAGAGAGATGAAGCATCTTGCATATGGACTCAGAGGGAATGAGCAATGATGCTGGAATTTTTTTTTTCTATACTTAGATATATACAGTATATTTAAAACTATTTTATATGATAGTTGATTGACAATGTTGTGTTAGTTTCTGCACACTGGGATTTAATCTAAATCTGGTTCTTGGATCTTTGCTTTTGGCATCTTACCTAGCAGTGTGTCGATCACTCGGTCAGTCTTTCCTTGGGCATTATTGTATGTTAGATCTTTTTATTCGTGTACTGCAAATATTTCACTGCATTGTCTTTTCTGTCTTATTTCTCTACCTATACCAACAGTTCCTTGAAGGCTGGAGTAATTCTTATTTCTGTACGGTGCTAAACTCAGTAGGCACAGAGTGTTGGTGAGGTGAGAAAGGACTGGAAAGAATGTTTGATGTAGTATTTATGGATAAAGAAATGAGTCATATATTTCTCTTAAACCCTTTAAAGCTGTTACTCAGCTTTGTATTTGTAGTGCTGAGGTTTTGATTGAATGGTCTGGTATCCAGGAAAGAGTGTTTCCTGAATTTTGCAGAATTTGAAACTTAAGAACAGACATTTATTCTGGACACATATTCCAGGTTCCCTCATTGTATATATTTCTTTATCAAACCTAGATCTACAAAAAGACATATGTGGATGTTCACTGTGGCCCTAGTCATAATATTAAAAAAAAAATAACTGGAACCAGACCAAATATCTACCGACATGAATGGATCAGCCTAGTGTAGTATATTTGCGTAATGGAATGTTGCTCAGTTGCTCTGTGTGTCCGGCTCTTTGCAACCGCATAGACTGCAGCAAGCCAGGCTTTCCTGTCCTTCACTGTCTCTTGGAGTTTGCTCAAATTCATGATGATGCTATCGGTGATGCTATCTAACCATTTTATCCTCTGTTTCCCCCTTCTCCATTGTCAGCATCAGGGTCTTTTCCAATGAGTTGGCTCTTTGCATCAAGCGGCCAATGTTTTGGAGCTTCAGCTTTAGCATCAGTTCTTCCAATGAATATTCAGAGTTGATTTTCTCTAGAATTGACTGAGAGTCCAAGGGACTCTCAAGAATCTTCTCCAGCACCACAATTCGAAAGCATCTATTCTTCAGTGCTCAGCCTTCTTTATGGCCCAGCTCTTACATCCTGGAAAAGCCATAGCTTTGGTTATATGGAGCTTTGTCAGAAAAGTGATGTCTTTGCTTTTAATATGCTATCTATGTTTGTCATAGCTTTCCTTCCAAGGAGCAAGTGTTTCTGTTTTTTTATATTTCATGGTGGCAGGCACCATCAGCAGTGGTTTTGTATCCCAAGAAAATAAAATCTGATACTGCTTTCACTTTTCCTCTTGGAGTTTGGAACTGGATGCCATGATCTTAGTTTTCTGAATGTTGAGTTTCAAGCCAGCTTTTTCACTCTCCTCTTTCCCCCTCCTTAAGAGCCTCTTTAGTTCCTCTTCACTTTCTGCCAGTAGAGTGATAATCATCTGAATATCTAAGGTTGTTGATATTTCTCTATGCAGTCTTGATTCCAGCTTGTGATCATCAAGTCTGGCATTTCACATGATAATGGAATACTGCTCACTAATAAAATAAGAAAGACTGAACAATGGATACTATGCAATTACATGGATGAATATTATCATAAATACATTATTTTGAACAAAACAAGCCAGACACAAGAGTACCTACTCTATAATTCCATTTATGTGACATTGTAGAATAAGCAAACTTAATCTTCTATAAATCTAATCACTGGTGGCTTGAGTGAGTGAAGTGGAGTTATTAGGAAAGGGACAGGAAGAAACTTTCATGGAGATACTTTATAATTTGATTTCAGTATTTACATGGGTTTAGATGATTATCAAAACCTGTTGACATGAATACTCGAAGTCTGTGCATTTTCTTTTATGTTAATAATATCTCAGTTTTTAAAAATGATAGCCATAACTAGCAAGCGAAGGTGGAGGTTGAGAGAAATTTCTTTTAAGATGAGAAATATAGCAACAGGTTCATATGCTAGTAAAAATGATCGAGTTGAAGGAAATATATTGATGAATAAAAGAGAAGGGGAATTAGTGAAGTCATGTACTGGAGTAGGAAAGAGGATGAGATCAAGTGCACAAGTGACCTTTCTACTTCCGAAAGGTCATGTATATGGCAGGGTCAAGGTAGGGAATGTGGTTGAAATGATGAGTGAATGGTTGGTTGTAACATTTCAAGTCTACACAAGCCATTTTTTATTTTCCCCTCATCCAAGGAGAAACCAGGACAATAGATGATAGTGAAGCTAGAGGAGGAGGTGCGAGAGATCTGAGGAAGTGTAGAACAGTGGCTGTCAAAATGTGTCAGAAGCACAAAGCATGTTGAAACAATTTTGCTGGGCCCGCCCCAAAGTTTCTCATTCAGTAAGACTGGGAAAGACCCTGACGGTGTGCCAAGAAGTTGGTAGATGATGCTGATCTGGACAAGGTCCTAAGAACCTCTGGTGCAGAGCTTGCATTTTTATTACCGAGATAGTCATGATTTGAATAATAAAATGGTTCGCTTGAGGTACTAGCACTGTTATAAGCAAGTAGCCCAGGCTGCTGTCTACAGTCCAGCGTATTCCTATATGTCCTGACTTGAGTAAGGGGGAGCATTTGACGGCAGTGTGTGCTGGAGGTGAAGTAGGGGGCAGGCACTAGGAGGGAAAGTTGGGAGAAAGATGTTGGGGTTACTAAAGCAAATCTTGCTAAGATCACCTTGGATTATTGTGCTCTGATGAATAAATGTGAACAAGAAAATGTTTTTCCCTGTTCAGTATGCACGAGCTGAGCTTTGGATTATAGGACGGCTTTGTTTTGGCTTTGTTTTGTTTCCTACTATAAAGAAGGCTTGCTCTTAGTATTTTAATGGAGGTATGATCACATTTTGTAAAAGGTTGGTACTTGTTTTGTTTGCAAGCACATGTTTTCTTTTAAACCTAGTATGTATATTTCATTCATATATATACATATATACACACATACACACACACACATATATAAGATCTTGCAAATGTGATTGCAAAAATCCCATGAAATTAATATTTAAAGGTCTTTGAATTAAATATAATCTATTGGAAAGCAGTGGTGAAATGGGACCTTAATTATAAATACAATATACCCATTCATATACCTGTGGATTCCCAGGAAAAACTAGAAGGAAACATGCTAAATATTTGTTGTGACTTTTCTCTGAATTGTAAGACCGTATGTAATTTTAATCTTTTTTTTTGATGCTTATAGAATTAGTGTAAGTTATTTTTATAAATCAAAAAAGCAAATTCTGCTCTTTTTATATAGCTAATATAACATAATAACTAACAATATACAAACTGGAATGTTTTTAATGAACTGACCTTGAGTCCTGGGTGCTTGGGATATATCTGTGATCAAGAAAAATAGCCCTGTTCTTTCGGAATTTACATTCTGAGACATCAGTGATGAAACTCACTGCATCTTAGTGAACCTAGTGATCCTATTGGATATTTTGGTACAGGATAACTTCAAATTTATATTTTGGTTTGAAGTACTGTTATTCAGCTTTATATTTGCTTTGTTTAAATTATAAAGTTATTGATTATGGACTGTGACCATTGTAAAAATTGTCATTTATAATAAAAAATGCTGTATTTTTTTGCCTAGAATAAATTAATAAATTTCTTTACTCAATATAAAAACAGTATATAGTAAATATTTTAGGTTGGAGTTTAGTCATAGATATGAGCAAAAGTTCCCCAGAGTCTAATATTGAATGATACCACATACAATCAGGTCTTTGATTTAAACATCTTAACAACTTCCAGCATATGGAGTATGGGTCTAAATAATAAATAAATAAAAGTTTTTATAAGAATTCTTTCTTCCTTAACATTGAGTTTAAAAGTACAGTTTTTGGCAACAAAAAGGTGGACGAACATGCTGCATGCTTCAAGGAGCCTTGAAAACCTAGGCTAAGTGAGAGAAGCCAGGTGCAAAAGGTCAGTATATTACCCCATTTAGATGTAGTATTTAGAATAGGAAATCTATAGAGACATAAAGTAGGTTCATGGCTCTCTAGGGCTGGAAGCAGGAGCAGAGGAGATCCTTGCTTTGAGTATGGGATTTCTTTTGGGGGTGATGTTCTACAATTTTGGGCATGGCTATACAACTCTAAATACACTCAAACTATTGAACTGTATGTTTTAAATGGGCGAACTACATCGTATATAAGTTACACTTCAATAAAACTGTTACAAAAATTGTTTTTTAAACGTTTCTCCTCATCTTAAGAGCCCCTTGTCTGCTGTGTGGTATGCCTTCATCTTCCCTGGGTCACTGATGGATGACCACGTGCATCTGCTGAAGGGCCCTTCCCCACGCACCGGTCCACTTCTCCTTGATGGCTTGTGTAAACTTGCCTGAACATTTGTACTTTGAAGTGAAAGGGTACTTGGCCTCAGGGAGTTTCTTAAATGGAATTACTTTTGGGAAAGATTTAAATTAGCTGATAGGTACAGAAAATCCAGATGGTATCTATTTCACATAATTAAACACTTGAAAATGTGTTCCTAATTCTCCACCCTCTCCCACATCTCTTCCTGTACTTGGCTTTTTGGGGGTCCAGTAGAAGCAGCACTCAATACCTACTTTCTATTCCTAGCTATAATTTCTCATCCTATAAGAAAATTTTGATCAGATGCCCAGAGTTCTGAAAGGATAATCCAGGAATCAACAGAATCAGAATTATCTGAGTAACTTATTAAATATGCAGAGTCCAAGTCCAATTTGCAGAGATTTGTGGAGTTTACCAAATAACATTTTCTGAGTCAAAAGTTTTTTCTAAACTAGTGATACAAATTTTACCAAGTATTCTTTCCCTGGTGGCTCAGATAGTAAAGAATCTGCCTGCAATGCTAGGAAACCCAGATTGGATCCCTGGGTCAGGAAGATCCCCTGGAAGAGGGCATGGCAACCCACTCCAGTATTCTTGCCTGGAGAATTCCATGGACAGAGGAGCTTGGCAGGGTATAATCCATGGAATCACAAAGAGTCTGATATGACTGAGCAACTAACACGTTCACTTTCTTACATTCCTTCTGTCCTCCCATGATTTTTATCTGTGCTAAAATTTGAACATCAGTTTATTAAAGATCTGGTCTATCTATGATGCTCAACTATCGTTCAGGTATTTCCTGTTTCATTTGGTTTGATCTTTCTGGGTATTCGGAAACTTTTCTTCATCGGTCTTTGCTTCATGAAGACTTAGGCCAAAATGCTCATCTGAGAGATTTGCTTGCTTTTGAAGACTGCTTCATCATTTAGGGTAAACATTTCATAGTTTAGTTTAAACATAGTTTAGTTTTCTCCCCCTCCAAAGAATTAGATCTTTAAGTTTCTTTTCTTCGCCCAGCTGTTTTAGAACGAATAATATATTTGCATTATTAAATCTGGAATATAAGTAGCATGGAATTTTAAATTTTCATTTGGTTTATAAGACTATTAGCATTAATACAGACTAACATTTACCATGTAATTTCTAGAAGTTAAGTCTATGTTGAAAATATCTTAAAAGAATTGTTACTGTGTTTGCTGCAGAAAGTTGGAGATAGATATCTTTATGTTTGTGTGAATAAGATCAGTAAGAAAAGGTAAAGGTATTAGTTTGTTTATATATATATATAGTTAAAGAACATTTTCTTTTTTAACATCTCATGGCTTGGAGTCTTTTTAAGAAGAAAGACTGTGGTTGGATTCCAGAATAAAATAAGAAAAGTCTGAAAATCAAATTGGCTTATAAGATTCGGTCATACTGTTATTACTATTAATCATAAGTTTTAATTGAAACTTAATATTTAAAACTGATAAGCAACTCTTCTTCACTGTTCTTTTTATTAGAGTATAAGTGAGAATTAACCTTTTTATTGCATGTGTTGGTATCACAGTCAAGGAATTCCTATTCGGAGATACTGTGTCTAGTGGTAAAGCTTCTCCCAGTTTGCACAACTGGAGCATCAGCCTATAAGACACCATATTTTGAATTTTTTTTTTCCAAATTTTCCTTTTCAGTCTGAGTAGGCGCCTTTCTTAAAGAGGCCCTTTCCTGTTCATGCGCTTCCCTTGCGACTCAGTTGGTAAAGAATCTTCCTGTCAATGCAAGAGATCTGGGTTCAATCCCTGGGTTGGGAAGATCCCCTGGAGAAGGGAAAGGCTACCACTCCAGTATTCTGGCCTGGAGAATTCCATGGACGGTAGAGTCCATGGGATCACAAAGAGCTGGACACAACTGAGCGACTTTCACTTTCCTCTCTCACTGGTTTCCTTTCTTTTTTCTTCTTCGTTTTGCCAACTCAATTCTGCTTCTCCCTATATTCTCTCTCAACTGTAACTTTCCCAATCCACTCCCATTTTAGTATCTGAAACGGTTTTTAAATGTGCTACTTAAAATTCACAAGTGCTTTAGATAGCATGTGCTCAGCGTGCCAGTTACGCTCGTATTTTCGATGCCATCCTGTGTTATCATTTCTCCTTCAGTGAACACAAGTCAGGAATGCTGGACAGAGTTCCGAATGTTGGAGATACACGGTGAATCAGAAACCCACAGGCTCTGTCCCAGTAGCTTACATAGCTAATTATAAATCTGTGTGATGCACAGATTTACTCATAGGGATTACAGGAACCCTAGGTGGGGACACCTGACCCACACTGGTAGAGCTGAACTCACAGGTGACTTAGCAACATCTTCCCCATCTGCTGTCTTCATCCCTCTCCCCCAGAGGGCTTGTGTCCTCTGTTGGTGTCCCTAAAAGCCCCTTAAGTAAGTCTGTCATGGAATGGAGCACAATGTTAACTCCTCCCCCCACCCCCAGGGATAATTCCATCCATGTGCCTGGAATATAACTCCAGGATTCCTTGCCCGTTTGTGTGGCTCCACCCACATCCGATGAGAAGGACTAGAAATAGATTTCCCTTTGCTGCTCCATCACTCAGACTTGGTGTGACCTGGAGCCTTCCTAAAATTGGAGGTGTCATAATCTGCAGTGAACACTGGGTTCCTGAACAGGTGTAGCCACGGGAGAGAGATTTTAGCTTCTGAGATGTTAGAACTGAGGGAAACTTGGATGAAAAATAATAGAATCCAGTCATAGTACAAATGATGAAACTGAGACTCAAACATTGAATGAATTCCCCCAATTTACATAGTTAGAGTCACAGCCAGTATGATTACTTATGTCTTCTAATTCATTTATTCTGTTTCTTTCTACTATACTGCTTTGAAATTAGTTGTTTATTATTTTTGACTCTCGTGGGTTCTATTACCAGACTGAACTGTATCAGTGATATAGTTAAGTAAATTTCGTCTTTACAAATTCAAAAGTAGAGACACATGTGTAAATATATATTGGTGTATAGTTTCAAAATAATTTTTTACTTGATTTCAAAGATGAGGGAAAAGTACCATTCAGTTCAGTCGCTCAGTCATGCCCAACTCTGCGACCCCATGAATTGCAGCACACCAGGCCTCCCTGTCCATCACCAACTCCCGGAATTCACCCAAACTCCTGTCCATCGAGTCGGTGATGCCATCCAGCCATTTCATCCCCTGTCGTCCCCTTCTCCTCCTGCCCCCAATCCCTCCCAGCATCTGAGACTTTTCCAATGAGTCAACTCTTCACATGAGGTGGCCAAAGTATTAGAGTTTCAGCTTTAGCATCATTAGGGTCATCTTATAGTAAATTCATTGTATAAGCATCTAGTAATTTCTCACAAGCTTAACTTAGAATTAAAAATCAGAACATCTCAATTCTGTGGGTGTATGATCATTGGAAATTGCCTGAATTTCATGTGTTCATTTTCAAAATAGTAATATTGAATCTATCATTAGAGGAAAAGAAGTACTTTCAATGAATTAAAGATTCCTGTCTTTGCTTTATGTCTGTTATTTAAGGCTTTTTCTTAATTATCTCTGATAATAAACAGCCTAGACTTCTTTTAAGAAAATTATGTAATGAACCACCGCCTACCTGTAACTCAGTTATCAATTCATTGCCACTCTTGGTTCACTTGTCTCACCCATCACACATGATGTTTATTTATTTGTTAAAATGTTGCTGGAATTCTTTAAAGCAAACCCCAAGCATCCTTTTATTTCATCCATTAATATGTTTGTATGTATCTCTAATAGAGGAGGACTATAGTATTTTTTAAGTTCCGTTATTCCATATAAAAATAATCCTTTGATATCATCTAATACCCATCCTGAGAAATGCTGGGAGGAAGAAGCAAATGCTGGAATCAAGACTGCTGGGAGAAATATCAATAACCTCAGATATGCAGATAACACCACCCTTATGGCAGAAAGTGAAGAGGAACTAAAAAGCCTCTTGATGAAAGTGAAAGAGGAGAGTGAAAAAGTTGACTTAAAGCTCAACGTTCAGAAAACGAAGATCACGGCATCTGGTCCCATCACTTCATGGGAAATAGATGGGGAAACAGTGGAAACAGTGTCAGACTTTATTTTTGAGGGCTCCAAAATCACTGCAGATGGTGACTGCAGCCATGAAATTAAAAGACGCTTACTCTTTGAAAGAAAAGTTATGACCAACCTAGATAGCATATTCAAAAGCAGAGACATTACTTTGCCAACAAAGGTCTGTCTAGTCAAGGCTATGGTTTTTCCTGTGGTCATGTATGGATGTGAGAGTTGGACTGTGAAGAAGGCTGAGTGCCAAAGAATTGATGCTTTTGAACTGTGCTGTTGGAGAAGACTCTTGAGAGTCCCTTGGATTGCAAGGAGATCCAACCAGTCCATCCTAAACGAGATCAGTCCTGGGTGTTCATTGGAAGGACTGATGTTGAAGCTGAAACTCCAATACTTTGGCCACCTGATGTGAAGAGTCGACTCATTGAAAAAGACTGATGCTGGGAGGGATTGGGGGCAGGAGGAGAAGGGGACAACAGACGATGAGATGGTTGGATGGCATCACCGCCTCGATGGACAGGAGTTTGGGTAAACTCTGAGAGTTGGTGATGGACAGGGAGGCCTGGCATGCTGCGATTCATGGGGTCACAGAGATGGACATGACTGAGCGACTACACTGAACTGAACTGAATACCCATCCACTCAAATATGCTCAGTTGGAAGAGCAAAAGTTTGAATAGTGAATCCTCTAGGCTGGCTGCTTGATAAAACTTCACTTTCATTGTGTCCTTTGCTTTGTAAGCCTGACCATCACACACATCACCTGCAGTGGTTTCTGGTTATTTTCTGTTCTCCCCACTGACTTGGCAATTTTCTTTTTGCTCTCTGTTTCCTGAATTTGCCCTTCTTAGATCTCTGGATGCCTCATACATTTTCAATACCTCTCTACTTACCTCCATTTTTGGTGATGAATTTTAGCAATACTTCATCATTGCTTATTTAGGGTGTTAGTTTAATAATAAGAAAAGACATCTCTAGAACCATGCAGGTGGATGAGGAGGTAAATTACAGGGTCTTTGAATTAGCAAAGTGAATTTGGGTAAGTTTATTGAGTACTTTGAGACTCTGTCTGTAAAATGTAGCCAGTCCTGAACATTATTTTGTCCCACTGTCTGTATCTTTCACAAGCATGCCCTAGCCTTCTTTGGCCAAAACCCCAGCATAAATAGTTACACATTCCCTCCTTGCCCTCTAAGTTCCCAGTCATTGGGATAGACAAGCCTGCAGAGTGTGCAGTCAACCTGGGTCTATGGTTAGATCTCCAGAACAGTTGCTAGGAACTCTAAGGAGAGATGAACAGAAAAGCATATAAACTTGAAAAAGTGTTACTTCACTAAAAGTAGAAGCATAGCAGGATATATTCAATAGTTTGTATTATTTTCAAATTGCTATGACATTGATATAAAAATAAAGAAGAAAGAGAAAAGATTTTCTTTGGTATCCTTGGAAAAATTTCTCTTTTGTATCAGTTTGGGCTTACCTGGTAGCTCAGATGGTAGAGCATCTGCCTGCAATGTGGGAGACCTGGGTTCAATCCCTGGGTCAGGAAGATCCCCTGGAGAAGGAAATGGCACCCCACTCCAATACTCTTGCCTGGAGACTTCCATGGATGGCTAAGCATGGTAGGCTACGGTCCATGGGACTGCAAAGAGTCGGACAGGACTGAGCGACCTCACGTGTCCGCTGGTGTCAGCTTGCCCGTTGTATCCAAGCTCTGTTGCATTCCCTTTCTCACCACGAAGAGCACCATCTGTGAAGGAGCATGAGCATGGGGACAGGAAATGGGCGAGAAGCGGAAAAGGACATAATGTTGTTCACAGGCCTACACATTAGATAGGTATAGATTTGGTGAAGATTATATGGGATATTCCATGGTGTTTATCTGGAAATGTTAGCTATTTCCATTATTTTCAGAATTAACTTTTTGTGATAGATATTATAGGCATAAAGTGCTTTGCTTACTGGAATTCCTGATTATTTTTTCCCCTACTTTTCCCACAAGAAAAATGACATTTTAGGATGATTGGAAGGCTGGGCCTTGGAGTCAAACAGACCTGATTTCAAATACCAACTCTGTCACTAACATTTCTCTCAGGGTGAAGAAAATTCATAACTTCACCAAATACTATTTATTCATCTACAAAATAGAAAAATACTTTTTATAAATTGTTATAGGGATTAAGCAAGATAATGGACCTTATAGAGATTATCACTGACACATACATCATAAGCCCTAGAAGGATGTAGCTATTTCCTTGATATTCAAAATTTAACTGTGGTTTATTCACTAATTTTTCTCAATTCACCATTTTTTTTCTGTTATATATGTGTCATATAGTTGGCTTCTCCTCCCTTGGGATCAGTTGCTTATCTTGGATAAAATTATAAATGTTTTTGTCTTTTTTCTCTTTAAGAAATGAAACAGCTTAGATATTGTTAGAGAGCAGTTGTGGTTAATTTGATTCAGCTTCCAAGAACACTTGGAAATCTGATGGAGATTTTGAGATGGCTGTGACTGGATGTGAAGGAAAGACTGGGAATACCTTTGGCTCAGATCTGGGATTCTGACAAGAAGCAATTCCCTGACCTGAGGCAAGCTGCTGAATCTGTCTGGACATCCGTGTCTTCTGTTTGAAGGAGGGATTTGAAATTGGTGATGGTGCAGACACTTGGGGTTTCAGTATCCAATGACTATCATTGGGCAGGTAGAGCTTTGCCGTTTGAGCCTCAGAGAGAGCAAGACAGGAGCAAGGCTTATGGGTGGGAGCTGAGAGCTCAGGAACAACAGGAGATGACAGAAGGCATTACTTTTCAGAATGGAGGGAGCAATATGGGCAGTGGGAGGGAATAGGAAGATTAAAGAACAGAGAACTGTGCCAGAACTTCAGCCTGACTAATTTTTTTTGAGCGGTGCCAGGATTTCATAGCAACATCCACTATTGCTTCTGGTAAATACATTTTTAAGGGACTCTCTTTCTGTGAGTGTGTACTATCAACCCCAATTCTCAGGAAACTAAATCTTTGCAGCTTACTGGAGATAAAGCCAGTATGTTTTGGTGTTGGTGATAGTTTGCAAGCAGAAGTACAATGTGATGGGTTTTGCTCTCAGGTTTAATAGATTGGGATGTGTGATCTGTGTTTGTAGCCAATAGGGGCTATGAAATTTCACTCAAAAGTCAGGCAACATGATTTTGGCTAGCAGCCTCAATATTAGTCATACTGACAAATACAAAGAAATTGCCTTAAAAACATGTGCATGAGTTGCCTCGTGCCAGTCTTTCTCTAAAATTTCCAAAGATCCTCATCATGGCAACTTGAGATTGGACATAGGCTGGTAGAAGGGTCACAATTTAGCTTTAAAGTACTCCTTGCTGCACTTTGGCAAACAGTGTCCTGTTATTTGGGTTTACTAAAATCACTTTGCGCAAGCTTTAAAGGAAAGTTTCAGTGTTAGATGAATAACCAGGAAGATTGGATGGTTCTTCAGGGAGAGTAGCTCAGTGAGGTCATTAGCTTCTAAAATCTGGTGCTTAGCTTAAAAGTCCAGAAGCATCAGGTGTCAGCACTTTTGTTGACCAACGTGTTCAAGGAAACTGATTATAAGAAACCAAATCTCTAGGATGCTGACGTATAAAGCAACATGATAATTTATAATGAGACATATGAATGGAACCAAAACTATGTCAACTGTTTTTCTATCCAAAGGAAACCTTACCTGGAAAGGCCATTGTTACCACAGTTTGCAAAGACTTTGGTGGAAATAGTTGAATGACTTTGGCCAGGATCATCAAGTTGTATTACCATCTGTAGTTCAGGGACAGAACTGCCAGACACACTGAATAGCCAGGTTGCTCGACTGGGAAGCTCCTTCTGATCACCTTTCTCTCCCTTTTTTCTGTGTCCATCACCTTCTTATATTCCCTCCGTGTCATTTTCATTGTTTCCAGTTTCTAACAAAGGGCTTATCATATATGTGCTAAATAAATGCTAGAATGAATGGCATATGTTCACATCTGTTGACCTAACTTTTGTTGAAATTGAGTAATAGTCAAGTGGATTATAATCAGTACCTATAGGAGCGTGTAGTTTTATATATGAAGTTCTTTGTTAGTTGGAACTAACAGTTTCTGCCTATTTTTTGAATGTTGATGAGTCTTAAGGCTACTGCATTTGTTCCTTAAAATCTACTACCTCCCTCCCTCTTCGGTATGAAAACTATATCGTAGAGCAAGTCTGAAGCTCTATTTTCTTGTTTCCTCCATTCGGGTCCTTTTTAGAATGTTTTATTCTTTCATTCTGAGAACCTCGTTACCAGATTCATAACAAACATCTAGGTATCCCATTATTTCTCTTAACTTCTGGCCTCACAACCGAAGGCAAAATATTAAGATGACAACAATAAACCATGAAGATGTGAAGTCTTAGTTTTTGTTGTTTAATTAAAAATTTCCTTTTAATTCTTGTCCTGCCTGCACATTGGTCTTTGATGATACATTTGAGGTTATCTTGGCTACTATGGAACTAGATTTTTTTAAAGATAATTGCATGCCATGAGACCTAAGTAAATGTGGTGGCAAGATGGACAGATGTGTTGGGGGGATACAGCCCATCTTTGAGATGGGCTCTCTGCTTGTGCTTAGTCGCTCAGTTGTGTCTGACTCTTTGCACCCCCATGGACTGTGGCCCACCAGGCTCCTCTGTCCATGGAATTCTCCAGGCAAGATACTGGAGTGGGTTGCCTTGCCAGGAGATCTTCCCAACCCATGGATTGAACCCAGGTCTCCTGCTTTGCAGGCAGATTCTTTATCATCTGAGCCACAAGGAAAGCCCAAGAATACTGGAGTGGGTAGCCTATCCCTTCTCCAATGGATCTTCCTGACCCAGGAACTGAACTAGATCTCCTGTATTGAAGGCGGGTTCTTTACCAGCTGAGCTACCAGAGACATTTCTGCCTAGTCAAAATGTATCTGTGTGTAATTGGGAGTGATCACTTACTAACATTTTCTTTCTTTGAGAAAAAAGTTCATTCTAAGCTTTGTAACTATTAATAGGTTTTGTTTGTAGAGCTGAGAAACTTATTTCAAAATTAAATTTTTTAGTCACCTTTTAAAAATAGTCTTTCAGATGTATTTGTTTGGGCTAGGAAAAATAAATAAAGATACCTTCTCTCTTGAATAGGGAAAATTTGAAATCTATCAATTCTGAAATCAAAGTAAAACATCTGGAGAGGTGATGTGACCAACAAATCAAAATTTATAGACACAGCTAATACCAGTAAATAAGAAATGCATTTATTGTCTTCAGTTGGTGACCATCAATACAGGGTGATTATTATTTTCAACTTGTCTTTCTAGAAGATGGAGAGATGGTAATACTTGTCATGGTTTATCTTATGTATGTTTTTCCAATAAGGATTATGGTTGATAGACTTGGTTATCAGTGGGTCTATTTGCCTCTATATAAAAAAAACAGCTGAAGTTTGTATTCAAGGATTTTTATTCTGCATTAGTATATGCGTTTTAGTATTTTTGAATGAGTCAATGCTACTGTCAAGTTTTATGAATTTTGAATTGACTTCCTAATTGGATTTGAATGGTAGCCACTGAGTGGCTTGCATTATTTCCGTAGGTAAGACAATGAAGGTTTGGGGTTAACAAAATAACATTTAAATTATATATGTACATATGTGTATATATATATATATGTATGTGTTTATATGTGATTTCTCATCTAGATATAAAATCTTTGTAGAAAAGAATTTAAATGAAGAAAAATATAAAGAAAAAGTTTCCATATTCTCCCTTTTAGAAACTAGCAATCACATGGTAGTGTATATGTGCTAAAAATGTATACACACATGTGTTTCTTTCTAAATGAACATGGAATATTTTAAAACATACAATTGCATGCGTAATAATTAGACTTTAGATTCATATTAGAAAATCCCCTAAAAGCCTACAGAGCCTCTCATTAAGTCATATTCTTTCTTAATCTCGAGGAAAAACTCAGGGCTAAATCCTTTCAAAGCCCGTAATTGTTGGAGGCCAAAGCATGAACTCAGATTCTGAAATTCTCCAGACTTAATGTTTTATTTGCATATCCCTGAAGGTTTTCATATATGGCTGGGAAATACGTGTTTCATTTGATTTTACCGGTTGTTCCTGTCTTTGTGACCCTCCTACTTTTCAGAGAGAAGCAAAGTTGTCTTGAGTCCCCCCCCCCCCCCACCTCTCTTTTTTTTTCCCCCTCTGCTGTGTGGCTTACAGGAACTTTGTAACTTTGTTTCCCGATTCTGGCCCCCAGCAGGAGAGTGCCAAGTCCTAACCACTGGACCATCAGGGAGTTTCCAAGTCCCCTCTTTCTCATTGGCTGCCTTTTCTTTGGAGTGAGGTTAGCAATCTAAAGAATTTTGTCCCTCCTCTGTCACTAGAATGCCTGAAAGATCTCTGACTCTGCTTGCGCATGGGGCCTGGGGGAGCGCTGTCTTCGTTAAGTCTGGGGTTTGTGTTCAACCCCCTTTCCGGCATTCCCCAGACTTTTGGAAAAACTCCTAAAGGACAGTGAATTGATAGTCATCACAAACTGTCGCAAGCTTGAAATTCCATTGGAAATTTTGAAAATTTTTTTCATTTACTTTGAAAGTTATGTAAACATGGGCTTCTATTTGTAAAAAAAATTATTGGAGTATAGTTGATTTTACAATGACGTGTTAGTTTCTGCTGCACAGCAAAATGAATCAATTATACACATATCCACTCTTCTTAAGATTATTTTCCCATATAGGTCATTATAGCATATTGAGAATTCCCTATACTAGCCTTGTATTCTTTTTTAAGTTTATGCTTCTCAATTTAAAAAAAAATTTATTGGGATATAGTTGATTTACAAATTGTGTTCATATCAGGTATACAACAAAGTGATTCAGTTACATATAATACATGTTTTCATCCTTTTTCAGATTCTTTTCTCATATGGGTTATCACTAAATATTGAAAATAATTCCTTGTGCTATACAGTAGGGCCTTGTTGGTTATCTGTTGGCTTTTTATTCTATCATAAGACAGCATTGGTTTTGATAGAAGGGTAATGGGGTCAAGTCATTACCATCCACTCCTTCCTAGGTTGTTAAATAGGTACTCCTGTAAGAGGTTCACAGTTTTTCCATAGGTTTTTATACTCCAACCTCCTCACCTCTAGCATGTGTCCATGAGGCTAAGAAGCCACTGAAATCATTCCTTCAGCGAAGGACATCACGCACACTGAAATCATTCCTTCCCTACATGAACGTGACGGGAAGGTGGTGCCTCTCTTAAAGGGATCTTCACTCTCACCTTATTATTTTTGTTATGGCATCACGTTAGAACATACCATTATTGCTTCAATGTTTTCTGAGTCATGTTAGTAAATAGAAAACCCTGAAGCGGTTGTATTTATGTATTTGATATAGGATTGGTATGCAGACAAAGTACGCTTAGGTCTCTGAAAACTTTGAAGCATTGGAAAGAAGATTTGTATCCTGTTATTATTTTAATTAAAAAGACTTTATTGAAGTATAGTTGATTTACAATGTGTTAATTTCTGCTGTACAGGAAAGTGGCTCAGTTACATGTATATTCTGCTTCATCTTCTTTTCCACTATACTTTATTACAGGCTATTGAATGTAGTTCTGTGAGCTATACAGTAGGACCTGTTGTTTGTCTATTGTATATATAGTAGTTTTATATCCTGTTTTTTAAAATGAATAAATGTAGGCCTTTAATGTAGTTATTTGTAAAAATGTAGAAATTAGGAACATAAAAAGAAAACCAGCCATTCAGATAAAAATCATTTACTTTCAGGCATTTCCCTTCCAGAATTTTTTTCCATTCAAATATGAGTGTGAATGTTTGTAGATGTGTGTAGACATGTCTAAGTATTTATAAACTTGGAATCATATATTACATCCAGGTTTTTAAATTTGATTTTTAAATATCCTGCTTTTTAAATTGGATATTGTGAGCATTTGTTGGTATTGTTAAACATCAAGTTGTGATGAAAATATTCTCAATTGTGCATTCTATTACTTGTACATTTAAAAAAAAAACAAAAACAAACAAAATCCCTGTTAATTAAATTTTTATCACCAGAATAGTCACCTCAACACACTAGAATTCTCCCACATTCTCCTACCAAATACCATAAATTATTTAGCACCACAGAAGTTTTTTATTTTTGTCTATATTTATGAAAAATTTTAGTTTTAAATCTAGGCTGGAAGTCGGATTGTTACTGAAAAATTAATGTGGTGGTATAAATTATCGGTGGACGCTTCTCCTTGTCTGGAGTTAGCCTTAGATAATGGCCTAAGGGCATCAATGCCAATGCTCTGTCCTGAGATCAGCACTGCTCCGTAATTGTAAAGGCGATTGCAGGGGTGCTTAGCCATGTGTGTCTGCTTGAAGACAGTTCAATTAGTCTCTGCCTTGGATCCCTAAAGACCTCTCTCTCCAAGTCTGTTACTTGACATCTGTCAGAAGCATGACTTGAAATGCTAAATTAGAAGCCACTTGATCTGATAAGATCTTGTTTCCTTTTCCAAAAGTTTTTCTATAAAGTTTCTCTGAAATTAATTCTGAGAATGCAAGGGCTTTCTATGATAATGAGTCCTTATCAAATATTAATAATATTATTAATCTGCTCTTGGCTCCTACTTGTAACTTTCTCTCAAAGCCTTTATGAGCAGTACCGGATCCAGGATCCAGTGGCGGCTCCATTAAATGAAAGTAGTAGTTCCAGGTATTTGTATGTCATAGTTCCATCTCAGCTGGCGTAATTTGGGGTTCAGGAGTACTTTCTGGCACAGGCATACTTCAGAGATAGTGTCGGTTTGGTTCCAGACCACTGCAATAAAGTGAACATTGCAATAACGTGAGTCATGTGAATTTTGCTTCCCATTGCATGTAAAGTTACGTTTTCACTATAGTATAGGCTGTTAAGGGTGGAATAACACGTCTTAAACAACATCATACTTTAATTAAAAAATAATCCTACTTCAGTTAAAATGGTGCTGCTAGCCCTGCTTGATGCAAGGTTGCTACAAACTTTCAATTTGTAAGATGTGCAATAAAGTGAAACACAATAAAATGAGGTATGTCTGTACAATATTTCAGAAATATATCCTGCTGTCAGTCCGTGGGTAAAGAATGTATGTTAATACATAAAAGGTATGGTAAAATTGGTTGTTTTTTATCTTGTTGGTGGGAGTTTTAAATTATTCTAACATTGTTGGAAAGCAATTTAGCAATTTTTTTCAGAGCTTAAATTGTCTAAAATCTTTGAACAATTTAGCTGCTAAGAATTTATCCATTTAGCATCTTCATAAAAAGAAGCTCCCAAAATAATGTGCAAGGATAGTCATTTCAGCTTTGTCTTTCTGGTGGTTTACTCTTGCGATCCCATGGACTGCAGCCCACCAGACTCCTTTGTGCATAGGATTTTCCAGGCAAGAATCCTGGAGCGGGTTGCCATTTCTTTCTCCAGGGGATTTTCCCCACCCAGGGATCAAACCTGGGTCTCTTGCACTATAAGGTATTAATGTCATCACATCCATGCAGTTGAATACCAGGCAGCTATTAAAACATAAAAACATATCTACATGGGAAGGTCTTCAGCATATAATAATAAGTTGATAAAAGCAAAATGATTATACAAAATGGTACCCTTTATTTAGAATGAAAACTAACAAAAACTATTAAACTTTCATAGCACAAATACCTGTATACATACACATGTATGTATATGTATGTATATAGGTTTTTTTTCCCACAAGATTTTGTTTCCTTTAGGGATAGAAACTTGTTAGCCTATATTGGGTAGGCTGAGAAATTCATTTGGGATTTTCTGTGTAACATCTTACAGAAAAATCCAGGTGAACTTTTTGGCCAACCCAGTATTTTGCCTTTTATATATTTTTGTATTTGAAATTCCTAACACTGCATTTATTACTTTTTTTGTCAATGGATTTGTCTATATGATATGATTTGGAATCTTTCATGTAATGTTAATGCCTGTTTTTAAAAAGCCTAGAGAAATATTCAATTGATATTTTAAGATGATTTTTTTTTAAAAAAATCAGTGGTGTTCAGAAATAATGATGGCCAGAGGAGATGAAATATAATATACCATGGAAAATCAGAGTAGTGGAAATCAGGGAAAGATAAGAAAAGGAAGATTTGTTTGGAAAATGTGGCTTTTTAAAAACTTGAGCAACTACATTTTTTCCCCTTTTGAGTTTTATTCTGTCAACCTTATTCTTTTGCAGCTGTGTCTCTACCTCATTCTTTGACTTTCTTTTAGTTATTGAACTGCATCCGCCTGTGTGTTCCTTCCCCCTGCTCCCCATCGTTGGTCTGTATGGCTCTTATTTTCATCTCTTTGGTTTTTCTCTAAGGTTAGTGTTGCAGTAAGGAGCGGGGGTTTGAGCGCTGGGACCAGAAAGGCAACAGCGTGGATCATGCACTTGCCGCTGGCCAGACACGCAGTTGATGTCTTTCCTCAGCCTGACCTCTGAACTTCCTTCTCCTTATGACATCAGCTGGCTCTGATGTTGTCTAACCTTCTATGACAAGACAGTGGCTTGTTGGATTTATTTTTCCGAAATATGATTATGAAGTTGCTTAACCATTATATTTCATTGATATGATGGAAAAGTAAAGCATTGCCTGGTAGAAGAAAATATTGACTTGCAAGGCCATGGTGGTTTATTTATTGTCACAATCATCTAACTTACCAAACACAACCCCCCTACTGTGTAATCATATAATGGAACAGCTGAGGCCTACACAGTTATCTGAACTGGCTAATCCCTATCCAATTAAACAACAACATTGAGCTGTAAAATGCACATTTCCCCTGTGATACTGAGGGCTTCTCAAAGCTCAAATGCTTTATATCCTGCTGTTACTGTGATTTGTGAAAACCAAAGAAAATCCCAAGTACTTCACACATCAATATGGAGGATTATTATAAACATTTCCTTATCTGTATGAGGAAGACAGCATTCAACTCTGATTTCAGTCCCTTTTGGCTCTTCTGTATTACCAAGTCTAAAGTTAAGAGCTTGGAAAGAAATTACAGACAAATAAATAGGTTATCACAGACTGTATCTGTAACTATTCAGCCTAGCCTCTACAGCTCAAAGTCTGTGATGCCTGAGTTCCATCTATGTGTCACAGTTGATTAGGTGAGAGAATTACTTACACTGGCCCAAATTGATTTTTCCGACGAGGTAAACAAAAGGGTGTGACTTACCAATAATATGTTGATAGCCAGATTTTAAATATTAGTAAAAGTACACAATGTAAAAAAAATTTACTCATTTTCCATGTGAGTTCAAAGTGGTCTATTGGTGATAACCACCAAGAAATATTGAAAGGACTATTGATCAAGGCAAAGCTGCCTTAGTGTTTCTTTTTTTTTTTTTTTTTTTTTTTTTTTTTTTTTAATTTTTAGTTTTTTATTTTTTTAATTTTAAAATCTTTAATTCTTACATGCATTCCCAAACATGAACCCCCCTCCCACCTCCCTCCCCAGAACATCTTTCTGGGTCATCCCCATGCACCAGCCCCAAGCATGCTGCATCCTGCGTCAGACATAGACTGGCGATTCAATTCACATGATAGTATACATGTTAGAATGTCATTCTCCCAAATCATCCCACCCTCTCCCTCTCCCTCTGAGTCCAAAAGTCCGTTATACACATCTGTGTCTCTTTCCCTGTCTTGCATACAGGGTCGTCATTGCCATCTTCCTAAATTCCATATATATGTGTTAGTATACTGTATTGGTGTTTTTCTTTCTGGCTTACTTCACTCTGTATAATCGGCTCCAGTTTCATCCATCTCATCAGAACTGATTCAAATGAATTCTTTTTAACGGCTGAGTAATACTCCATTGTGTATATGTACCACAGCTTTCTTATCCATTCATCTGCTGATGGACATCTAGGTTGTTTCCATGTCCTGGCTATTATAAACAGTGCTGCAATGAACATTGGGGTACATGTGTCTCTTTCAATTCTGGTTTCCTCGGTGTGTATGCCCAGAAGTGGGATTGCTGGGTCATAAGGTAGTTCTATTTGCAACTTTTTAAGGAATCTCCACACTGTTCTCCATAGTGGCTGTACTAGTTTGCATTCCCACCAACAGTGTAGGAGGGTTCCCTTTTCTCCACACCCTCTCCAGCATTTATTGCTTGCAGATTTTTGGATCGCAGCCATTCTGACTGGTGTGAAGTGGTACCTCATTGTGGTTTTGATTTGCATTTCTCTAATAATGAGTGATGTTGAGCATCTTTTCATGTGTTTGTTAGCCATCCGTATGTCTTCTTTGGAGAAATGTCTATTTAGTTCTTTGGCCCATTTTTTGATTGGGTCGTTTATTTTTCTGGAGTTGAGCTGCATAAGTTGCTTGTATATTTTTGAGATTAGTTGTTTGTCAGTTGCTTCATTTGCTATTATTTTCTCCCATTCAGATGGCTGTCTTTTCACCTTGCTTATATTTTCCTTTGTTGTGCAGAAGCTTTTAATTTTAATTAGATCCCATTTGTTTATTTTTGCTTTTATTTCCAGCATTCTGGGAGGTGGATCATAGAGGATCCTGCTGTGATTTATGTCTGAGAGTGTTTTGCCTATGTTCTCCTCTAGGAGTTTTATAGTTTCTGATCTTACATTTAGATCTTTAATCCATTTTGAGTTTATTTTTGTGTGCGGTGTTAGAAAGTGATCTAGTTTCATTCTTTTACAAGTGGTTGACCAGTTTTCCCAGCACCACTTGTTAAAGAGATTGTCTTTACTCCATTGTATATTCTTGCCTCCTTTGTCAAAGATAAGGTGTCCATATGTGTGCGGATTTATCTCTGGGTTTTCTATTTTGTTCCATTGATCTATATGTCTGTCTTTATGCCAGTACCATACTGTCTTGATGACTGTGGCTTTGTAGTAGAGCCTGAAGTCAGGCAAGTTGATTCCTCCAGTTCCATTCTTCTTTCTCAAGATTGCTTTGGCTATTCGAGGTTTTTTGTATTTCCATACAAAGCTTGAAATTATTTGTTCTAGTTCTGTGAAAAATGTGGCTGGTAGCTTGATAGGGATTGCATTGAATTTGTAAATTGCTTTGGGTAGTATACTCATTTTCACTATATTGATTCTTCCAATCCATGAACATGGTATATTTCTCCATCTATTAGTGTCCTCTTTGATTTCTTTCATCAGTGTTTTATAGTTTTCTATATATAGGTCTTTAGTTTCTTTAGGTAGATATATTCCTAAGTATTTTATTCTTTTCGTTGCAATGGTGAATGGAATTGTTTCCTTAATTTCTTTTTCTACTTTCTCATTATTCGTGTATAGGAATGCAAGGGATTTCTGTGTGTTGATTTTATATCCTGCAACTTTACTATATTCATTGATTAGCTCTAGTAATTTTCTGGTGGAGTCTTTAGGGTTTTCCATGTAGAGGATCATGTCATCTGCAAACAGTGAGAGTTTTACTTCTTCTTTTCCAATTTGGATTCCTTTTATTTCTTTTTCTGCTCTGATTGCTGTGGCCAAAACTTCCAGAACTATGTTGAATAGTAGCGGTGAAAGTGGACACCCTTGTCTTGTTCCTGACTTTAGGGGAAATGCTTTCAATTTTTCACCATTGAGGATAATGTTTGCTGTGGGTTTGTCATAAATAGCTTTTATTATGTTGAGATATGTTCCTTCTATTCCTGCTTTCTGGAGAGTTTTTATCATAAATGGATGTTGAATTTTGTCAAAGGCCTTCTCTGCATCTATTGAGATAATCATATGGTTTTTATTTTTCAATTTGTTAATGTGGTGAATTACATTGATTGATTTGCGGATATTGAAGAATCCTTGCATCCCTGGGATAAAGCCCACTTGGTCATGATGTATGATCTTTTTAATGTGTTGTTGGATTCTGATTGCTAGAATTTTGTTGAGGATTTTTGCATCTATGTTCATCAGAGATATTGGCCTGTAGTTTTCTTTTTTTGTGACATCTTTGTCAGGTTTTGGTATTAGGGTGATGGTGGCCTCATAGAATGAGTTTGGAAGTTTACCTTCCTCTGCAATTTTCTGGAAGAGTTTGAGGAGGATAGGTGTTAGCTCTTCTTGAAATTTTTGGTAGAATTCAGCTGTGAAGCCATCTGGACCTGGGCTTTTGTTTGCTGGAAGATTTCTGATTACAGTATCAATTTCCGTGCTTGTGATGGGTCTGTTAAGATTTTCTATTTCTTCCTGGTTCAGTTTTGGAAAATTGTACTTTTCTAAGAATTTGTCCATTTCTTCCACGTTGTCCATTTTATTGGCATACAACTGCTGATAGTAGTCTCTTATGATCCTTTGTATTTCTGTGTTGTCTGTTGTGATCTCTCCATTTTCATTTCTAATTTTATTGATTTGATTTTTCTCTCTTTGCTTCTTGATGAGTCTGGCTAATGGTTTGTCAATTTTATTTATCCTTTCAAAGAACCAGCTTTTGGCTTTGTTGATTTTTGCTATGGTCTCTTTTGTTTCTTTTGCATTTATTTCTGCCCTAATTTTTAAGATTTCTTTCCTTCTACTAACTCTGGGGTTCTCCAACTCTTCCTTTTCTAGTTGATTTAGTTGTAGAGTTAGGTTATTTATTTGACTTTTTTCTTGTTTCTTGAGGTATGCCTGTATTGCTATGAACTTTCCTCTTAGCACTGCTTTTATAGTGTCCCACAGGTTTTGGGTTGTTGTGTTTTCATTTTCATTAGTTTCTATGCATATTTTGATTTCTTTTTTGATTTCTTCTGTGATTTGTTGGTTATTCAGAAGTGTGTTGTTCAACCTCCATATGTTAGAATTTTTAATAGTTTTTCTCCTGTAATTGAGATCTAATCTTAATGCATTATGGTCAGAAAAGATGCTTGGAATGATTTCGATTTTTTTGAATTTATCAAGTTTAGATTTATGGCCCAGGATGTGATCTATCCTGGAGAAGGTTCCATGAGCACTTGAAAAAAAGGTGAAATTCATTGTTTTGGGGTGAAATGTCCTATAGATATCAATTAGGTCTAACTGATCTAATGTATCATTTAAAGTTTGCGTTTCTTTGTTAATTTTCTGTTTAGTTGATCTGTCCATAGGTGTGAGTGGGGTATTAAAGTCTCCCACTATTATTGTGTTATTGTTGATTTCCCCTTTCATACTTGTTAGCATTTGTCTTACATATTGCGGTGCTCCTATATTGGGTGCATATATATTTATAATTGTTATATCTTCTTCTTGGATTGTTCCTTTGATCATTATGTAGTGGCCTTCTTTGTCTCTTTTCACAGCCTTTGTTTTAAAGTCTATTTTATCGGATATGAGTATTGCCACTCCTGCTTTCTTTTGGTCTCTATTCGCGTGGTATATCTTTTTCCAGCCCTTCACTTTCAGTCTGTATGTGTCCCTTGTTTTGAGGTGGGTCTCTTGTAAGCAGCATATAGAGGGGTCTTGTTTTTGTATCCATTCGGCCAGTCTTTGTCTTTTGGTTGGGGCATTCAACCCATTTACGTTTAAGGTAATTATTGATAAGTATGATCCCGTTGCCATTTACTTTATTGTTTTGGGTTCGGGTTTATACACCCTTTTCGTGTTTCCTGTCTAGAGGATATCCTTTAGAATTTGTTGGAGAGCTGGTTTGGTGGTGCTGAATTCTCTCAGCTTTTGCTTGTCTGTAAAGCTTTTGATTTCTCCTTCGTATTTGAATGAGATCCTTGCTGGGTACAGTAATCTGGGCTGTAGGTTATTGTCTTTCATCACTTTAAGTATGTCTTGCCATTCCCTCCTGGCCTGAAGAGTTTCTATTGACAGATCAGCTGTTATCCTTATGGGAATCCCCTTGTGTGTTATTTGTTGTTTTTCCCTTGCTGCTTTTAATATTTGTTCTTTGTGTTTGATCTTTGTTAATTTGATTAATATGTGTCTTGGGGTGTTTCGCCTTGGGTTTATCCTATTTGGGACTCTCTGTGTTTCTTGGACTTGGGTGATTATTTCCTTCCCCATTTTAGGGAAGTTTTCAACTATTATCTCCTCAAGGATTTTCTCATGATCTTTCTTTCTGTCTTCTTCTTCTGGGACTCCTATAATTCGAATGTTGGAGCGTTTCATATTGTCCTGGAGGTCTCTGAGATTGTCCTCGTTTCTTTTAATTCGTTTTTCTTGTTTCCTCTCTGATTCATTTATTTCTACCATTCTATCTTCTATTTCACTAATCCTATCTTCTGCCTCCGTTATTCTACTATTTGTTGCCTCCAGAGTGTTTCTGATCTCATTTATTGTGTTATTCATTATATTTTGACTCTTTTTTATTTCTTCTAGGTCCTTGTTAAACCTTTCTTGCATCTTCTCAATCCTTGTCTCTAGGCTATTTATCTGTGATTCCATTTTGATTTCAAGATTTTGGATCATTTTCACTATCAATATTCGGAATTCCTTCTCCGGTAGATTCCCTACTTCTTCCTCTTTTGTTTGGTTTGGTGGGCAACTCTCCTGTTCCTTTACCTGCTGAGTATTCCTCTGTCTCTTCATCTTGGTTATATTGCTGCGTTTGGGGTGGCCTTTTTATATTCTGATAATTTGTGGAGTTCTCTTTATTATGGAGCTTCCTAACTTTGGGTGGGGTTCTATCAGTGGCTTTTCAAGGTTTCCTGGTTAGGGAGGCTTGTGTTGGAGTTTTGGTGGGTGGAGCTGGGTTTCTTCTCTCTGGAGTGCAATGGAGTGACCCGTAATGGGTTATGAGACATCAAAGGTTTTGGGATAATTTTGAGCTGCCTGTATATTGAGGCTCAGGGGAGTGTTCCTGTGTTGCTGGAGAATTTGCGTGGTATGTCTTGTTTTGGAACTTGTTGGCCCTTGGGTGGAGCTTGGTTTCAGTGTAGGTATGAAGGCATTTGATGAGCTCCTATTGCTTAATGTTCCCTGAATTCAAGAGTTCTCTAATGTTTTCAGGCTTTGGGTTTAAGCTTCCTGCTTCTGGTTTTCAGTTTTATTTTCACAGTAGCCTCTAGACTTCTCCATCTATACAGCACCGATGATAAAACATCTAGGTTAAAGATGAAAAGTTTCTCCACCTTGAGGGACACTCAGAGAGGTTCACTGAGTTACAAGGAGAAGAGAAGATGGAGGGGGTAGTTAGAGGTAACTGGAATGAGATGCGGTGAGTTCAAGAGAGGAGAGAGCAAGCTAGCCAGTAGTCACTTCCTTATGTGCGCTCTATAGTCTGGACCGCTCAGAGGTATTTACAGAGTTATACGGGGAAGAGGAGAGGGAGGAAGTAGACAGAGGTGACCAGGAGGATAAGAGAGAGGAATGAGTAGGAGAGAGACAAATCCTGCCAGTTCCTTAGGTGTTCTCTACCGTCTGGAACACACAGAGATTCACAGAGTTGGATAGAGAAGAGATGGGGGAGAAAAGAGACAGAGGCCACCTGGTGGAGAAAGAGGAGAGGCCAGAGGAGGAGAGAGTGGACAAGTCAGTAATCTCGCTCTCAGGTAAACTTGGGTAGTGAAGTTTGGGTTTTTAAATGTACAAAATTGACAACAAAGATTAAAAATCTGGAGTAGAGGTTGGATTTTCAAAGATACAATATTAAAGAAAAGCAGAAGGAAAAAGGAAGAAAGAAAAAAAAAGAATTATTAAAAAACAAACAAACAAACAAAAAAACAAAACACCAACAACCATCCAAAGAGTATATATGGTGTTTGCCTTAAAAAAAAAAAAAAAAGTCTTTTTTTTAAAAAAATAGTAATACTAGGTTATAGAAATAAAAATTAGAGGAGAAATAGAAGACTTAACAATTAAAAAAAAGCTCGGAAAAAAAAGAAAAAAAAAAGCAAAAGGCAAAAAAAAAAAAAAGAATGATTTTAAAAATATTTAAAAATTAAAAATATATCTGGCTCTTCTCTGATGTTATGGGCCGTGTGGGCTCACTTCCAAGGTGGTTCCCTCTGTTTAACTTCTTCTGTTTGCTGGTTTTTAGGCTCACTAGTTCAGTCGCGCTGTGGGGAGGGGGGATGCTGCAAACAAATAGCACTGCCGTGTGTACACAGTATCTCTGCCCCGCTTGACCTGTCCTTTCTCGCGGCGTACAAACCGCTCCGGCTCTACGATGCTCAGCCGGGAACCGTCTGGGGCCGGCCCTAGGCTGCGTGCACTTCCCCGGTCCAAGCCGCTCAGGTTCGGCCCTCAGGCAGCCCTCAGAGGCACAAATGCGGCTGGGACTGCGCTTTGTGCCCTTCCCAGGTCCGAGTAGCTCAGGAGTTTGGCGAGCGCGATCGCCGGGGCTTGTCACCTTTTCCGCCGCTACCGCTCAGCTCTCTGGGTGGACCGCTGGCGCACCCCGTGAGGCAGACTGTGACTGTCCAGCACCCCCAGAAGTCTTAGCAAAGGAGCCTGCTTGCAGTTAGGTAAGTAAAGTCTCTCCGGGTCTGCAATTGCCCCTTTCCAGTCCTTACGGCTCTGGCTGCCTGTCCCCGGCGGGGAATGGTCTGCAGCCGGCTTTTTCCGCTCCGTCCTTTGTTCTGTGCTCAGTCCTGGCGGTGTCTTATGTTCGAGCTTTTTGCGTGGTAGCTATCCCACAGTCTGGTTTGCTAGCCCAAGTTAGATCATTCTGGTTGCGCTTGGGGCGTTCCTGCCCAATTCTTGCAAAGCTCTGCAGCCCGCGCCTCCCGCGCGTCCCTGCCCTGCCCCCACTTCCCAATGGCGGATGCAGGCGTCTGTGCTGCTTTTCTGCTGGGGGAGTTACTGGTGGGCTTGTAATCTCTTGGTTTTAATTATTTATCTATTTTTCCTTCCTGTTATGTTGCCCTCTGTGTTTCCAAGGCTCGCCACAGACTCGGCAGGGAGAGTGTTTCCTGGTGTTTGGAAACCTCTCTTCTTAAAATTCCCTTCCCGGGACGGGCTTCCCTTCCCGGGACGGAGCTCCCTCCCCACCTCCTTTGTCTCCTTTTTCGTCTTTTATATTTTTTCCTACCTGTTTTTGAAGACAATGGTCTGCTTTTCTGGTTGCCTGATGTCCTCTGCCAGCCTACAGAAGTTGTTTTGTGGAGTTTGCTCGGCGTTGAAATGTTCTTTTGAGGAATTTGTGAGGGAGAACGTGATCTTCCCTTCCTATTCCTCCGCCATCTTTTTCTGTCCCCCCCTTAGTGTTTCATTTTAGCATTATTTTTACTCAATGTATGGCATAGAATAACAATACTGACCTTTGTTTACTGGATCTTGTGAGGTGTTATGTTAAAGTGCTTTAGTTGTGGCATTTATGTATTCTGACAGTAATATTGGCTTTTCTATCAGCTCCATTTTAAAGGAAAGGAAACCTACCAAAGTTTAGCTAGCTAGTAGGTGGCAGAGCTGGGACTTGAAACCAGGCTAGAGTACCCTTGTGGATGAACTGATAACCAGAGTAAGAGGTTGGTTAAGGCACCACTGAGACTAGAATAAGGGGAGAGACAGTTGGATCTCCAAAATGTGATTTTGCAATTTTAGTTGAAATATTGGCTTGTGGAATATTGTATAGTCATACTTAAATATAAGTATAGTCAAATTATAGCTGTTTCTTTGTCTTTCAGGAATATGTACAAAAATCCATTCTGCCTAATTCACAGATGGAAGTTTTCCCACCATCTATGGGCATTATCTATTTTAAATATGAAAGGTGTTAGAACACAAAATGTGTAAAATTTGTTTCTTTCCATTATATCAATACGTATAATTATTAAGTTTAACTTTCTGTTGCTTACCGATTTCAGGGTTGTGTATATGTGAATTTAATTAGTTTATCTTTCACTGATCTGCAACTTGTGTTTCTTAGTTTTCTGGAACTTTTGTATTTTGGAGTCTAAGAATTGTTTTTTGCTTTTCAACTGATTTCTTTTCCATTTAATTACCTGTTCTCCTTTGCCATGAGGAAACAGTATGCATAGTTTACACTGAGCCCCCCACCTCTGTGCCATGGACCAGTACCTCATGTCAGATCAGCAGCGACATTAGATTAGAAATAAAGTGCACAATAATTGTAATGCACTTGAATCATCCCCAGGCTATCCCCTCGTCTCGCAGAAAGATTGTCTTCTGCAAAAGCAGTCCCTGTGACAAAAAGGTTAGGAACCGCAGGTTTACATGGTATACCAGGAATTATTTTTGTTTTTAAAAAAATACAGTTTAATTATTTTTACTCTTAAATTATGAAAAATTTGAATATAAGATGTGTTTGAAATGTTTGTTATAAATATTTAGGTGAAAAACGTTCTCATGAAAGATGAACAATACCAGGCTATGACTAAATACACATTTGTTAGTAATTTTGACATTTAAATGTAATAAACATAAATGTGTTTGGCAATTATTTTTGAAATCTTTGAGGAATAGAGCCATACTTCTCCACAGTTCTCATGATGGTTCCTACATCGTGTTAAAGACGAATTCAGGATCAGGGTGTTAGATGTTGGTAGAGTAATCTTACTATCAAAATGAAATGAAACTTCTGCAGTGACCACATACGGAGAGGAAACTCTAATATACATGACTAAATTGCTTGAATCAAGGCATAAGAAATGGCTAAATGGTAATATTTGAGTTTGTTCTTTTTGCCTATGAAAGTTTGTTGTTTTAATATCAAATAACAGGGCTGCAATAACACATTAAATAGCCAAATAATTGGTTTTAGTTGGTTAGTACATTTTGTATCTTGGATAAATAGTGTAAATTCCCTGAGCTTCATTAACATATCTATTTAAATAGCTTTGAGATAGAATCTACATTATATGTCACCCGTTTGAAGTTCAATACTCAATGCTTTTTGGTTTATTCAGTGTGGTATAATCATCAGTACTAACTCCAGAACATTTTCATCAGCCCTCTCTGAAAGAACCCCATTCCTGTTAACAGGCACTCTGTTACCTGCCCCCCCTGCAATTGTCCTACAGCCTGGTCCCATAGGTGACTATCAGTTTAATTCCTAACTCTATAGATTGGCCTATTCCGGACACTTCACATAAATAGAATCGTACTTTATATGGTCCTTTGTGACTGTCTTCTTTACCTAGCATGTCTTTAGATTTCATTGATGTTGTAGCATGTATCAGAACTTCATCCTTTTAATGGCTGAAATAAACATATCCTAGAGATAGTAACCGATGATTAGAGAGATTAACTGACGGGTATTTGGCTTGTTTCCACTTTTTGGAAAAAATGTTGCTGTGAACTTTGATGCACAAGTTTTGTGTGGACCTATGTTTTCAGTTGTTCTGGGCATATACCTAGGAGTGGATGGTGAGGGCATATTGTGACTTTATATTTAACCTATGAGGGGCTCTCAGACTGTTTTCATTCCAAAGCAGCTCTACCATTTTCTATTCCCACCATGAGTGTATGAGGATTCTCATATCTTTCTTTACAATAGGAATAATAAAACCTACTTCACCATTGTTGGAAAGATTAAAGAAGACAACCTATGCCGAATGATGAGGGTGATTTGGGTCACATAGTTTAAGAGCTCACTAAATGTTCCTTTCATTGGTTTGTGATCATTAGAAAGATCTCTTTTGTCTTGAGCCAAAATTTTGAGCCCTAGGAATCCCACTGAAGAGAACCAGAATCAATCGGCTGCCTCTGCCAAAGCTAGCCCTTCAGATTCTGAAAGGTAGCTATGATGACCTCTTTATCCATGATCCAGCTTTAACAAATTCAGTTTTATCCCTAGTTGCTTTACTTTGTACATAAAGAGACCCAAACAGTCATTCTTCTATAATTATAGAAGTGTTTAAGAGGACCAAGGAGTGATTGACATGGCCCTCAGTGTGATGAAGGAGCAAAAGCTCTTGTCTAGAATCTACTCCCATCTCTGCCACCAACAGTGAGTCATTGAATTGTTACTTCCTGCATCTATATAATAAAGGCTCAGATGCAATGATCTCTAGGTTGCTTCCAGCACTAATACTTGAATTCTAATATAGTCAGAAAAGTGGCTTAACTTTATTAATATCTTCACTCTGCCCAGTGAAATACTCTAACCCTTTCTCTGAAGTCATCGTCTTTTTTTTTTTTCCCTTAGCGAAAAGCTTTGTTCCCATTAGGAATTCTTCCAGTGCTGGGATCATTTTGTCAGGTTCTTCTGCTGAATTCCAAAACTTCAGAAATAATAGACATCCCTGCCATTTAATAGGGAAATATCCTAGAATGTTCAGCTGAGGTGGCAGAAGCAGCCTGGCTTCTCCCTCTGCTTCTGATCCTATGCCCATGCTCATTGGAGTGTGGTTCAGTTATGTTCCACAATCCTTCTAGAGGAGTGTCTGTTCTGCAGTCTACAGTTTCTTGCCTTATAGGCACAATAAGTGAGGGTGGGTCAGGAATATATTCACTTTTGCTGGACATTGAATTGGTAGACATGTGTTTAGGTTATTCTAAGTGACTTTGACATAAAGATTTCTCCACAGTTTTTGTAGGGTACATAGGAATGTTTATGGCTCAAGTAGGGTCCAGCAATCTGGGGTTTCTTCCTTGTTAGGTGCAAGGGAAATATTCTTCCAAATGCTTCCTGGAATTTGATAACTCACTAGCAAAACTCCCACACAGGTCTCAGTAGTAAATGAAGAACTTCTGAGAATCTAGTTTGCTGTAGAAGCAAGATAAGAAAGTCGAATCCTGCACCCTTTGCTTTGGACAACCTAAAAGATATAGGGGATGACTCACTGATTTGAAGATAAAGAATGAGCTGCAATAGGTAAAGGAAATGTTCTTATGAGCATTTTTTTTAAATGTAGGATATATAGTTTGTGTTTTTTAAGCAACACAGATATAGGATTAGTTCTACACATTGCAACCAAATTATAAGTGACATTTGTGTTATAGTTTTGGTTGTTGAATATCTGTTGGGAGGCAAAACAAGTCAAGTTAGGCTTGACACACTAGGCTTTTGAAGACAAGAAATACTGCAGAAATGTTCCATTTTCATACGCTAAAGGAGAGAGACAAGACGCTTTGGAAAACAATAGCTTTTCAGTACACAGTGTTCTTTATATAAAGATCACTTTTGGTCGGATAATGTTTAAGGTTTTGAAGTTGGAGAATACTCTTGTAAAGAACACCTATCTCTCTGTCTTCATAAAGCCAGACTTTATGAATCTTAAAAAAATTTTATTGGAGTATAGTTTATTTATAATGGTGTGTCCATTTCAGGCGCGCAAAAGGGATTCAGTTATACATACATATATCCACTCTTTTTCAGATTCTTTCCCCAAATAGGTTATGACAGAATACTAAGTAGACTTCTCTGTGCTATACAGTAGGTCCTTGTTGGTTATCTACTTTATATATAGTAGTGTGTGTGTGTTAATCCCAGATGCCTAATTTGTCCCTCTCCCCTAGTGTTTCCCTTTTGGTAACCATAAGTTTGTTTTCCAAATCTGAGTCTGTTTGTGTTTTGTAAATCTTTGACCAGTTATGGCAGAAATGTTGAAATAATTAGGTTATTTCTTTGTCCCACTGTTAATCTGGTTTACCAAAAAATTGTTACACAAAGATTTGTTCATTTGAATCAAATGGTTCAAATTTTGTTCATTTTGTTCATTAGATTTTGTTCAAAAAAATGTTGTTTAAAAATGTAAAAACAGAAGAAAAAACTCCCAGTGATTCCATAAGTAGAATGTTTCTTTTCTACCTAGCTAATTCATATTGTGCTCATCTCTTGATTAGCACCATGATATAAGCTGCTCTAAATGAATAGTGACAAAAGTACCAATTAGCACACTCAGCCCCTGGCATTAGCATCTCCTAGTAAACTTGTAGCTGTTCCTTCCTTAATGTGGGTGCCTAGTGTCCCCAGGAGGGAGGTGGACTTTAATACATCATGGAGATAAATTCTCCATGTTAAACAACAGGCATCTTCTAGGTGCTGCTGGACCATTTCAGAGTTTTAGAGGAGTGCATTTCTTGGCAAAGAAGAAAGAATCTAGTTCCTTAGCAGAGAATTAAAATGTCTTGTTGATGGAACGAAGCCATTAGTCCCATGGAGCACTGTATACATGTGGAGCTTCTCTCTTCCAGATAAATATAAAAATTTCCTAGAGGAGGTGGAAGTTGACTTTATGATATCTGTTCATTAAATTAGGCTTAGGAAAAAAAATGAAAATGGAAAGTATTTGCAAAGAGTATCTATCAGCTCTCTCAAATATGGATAATTCTTGGGTATTTGGGTTTTTAAAAAACAGGGTTCTTAAACTGTGACAGCTGAGAATGAAATGAAGCGGTGCTGTCATATCAGACTTGCCTTAGCGTTGACACAGCTGCTAACCTGGTTGATGAGGGAATTTTAATGTCTGTTTGATAAGATCACTCTTGATTTTCTTTTGGAAAGGATGGAGAAATGCCTGGAAGAGAGAGAATGGTAAATAGTTGAATGATCTTACCTAAAAGATGATAGGTTCATTAAAAAAAAAAATCATGTCACAGGATTCCATCTTAGGCCTTGACCTAGTCATTAGTTTATGTCAGTAGCCAGGATAAAATGTAGACAAAATGCTTCTGTAATGCGGATCCTCTTAAATCTGGGAGAGTAGCAAATATATTGACTGACAAAAAGACTGTAACAAGATCTGCAAAAGTATATCAAAGAGGTAACTTTTCCTGTGTATAAATGTAAGGTTTAAGAAAATCTGTGGAACAAATCCAGAAGAGAAAAATTCTTAGCTATTAAACCTGAGGGAAAGAATACAGGGCAGAAGTTCTCGGCTTTGGTTATATCCGGTAGTACCACTTAGCGGGGGTACCTGGGAAGCTTTTAAAATGTTAATAACTAAGCGCCACTCTAGCCAATTAAGTCAGAATCTCTAGGGGTGAGGCCCAGGTATTGGTAGGCTTAACAGTCTCCCCAGGTGATTTTATAGTACATCTATGCTCGAAAACTATGAATTCATTTTATTTTGTGGATAAATTATAGACCCAATAAGAAAGTACCCCAATAAGGATGTCACTGTCCACCCCTTTAAAAAAGCTAATTAAAAAAAAAAAATAAAGCCACATTTGGTGGCTTTCGTGGTAAAGAATCCGCCTGAGAGTGCAGGAGATGCAAGAGATGTGTGGGTTCGATCCCTGGGTCGGGAAGATCTCCTGGAGTAGGATGGCAACCCACTCCAGTATTCTTGTCTGGAAAATTCCATGGGCAGAGTAGCCTGGTGAGACATACAGCATGCAATTAGACTGCATTTAGGGTATTGTTTGAAACAGGAGACATGTACTCAGGAGGAACAAAGTGAAAATGCTGAGCTGATTTAAAGTCTTGTCTGAGAACTGTGTAGGAAATTGTAAATGCTTAGATGGCTAATATAAACCTAAGGAAGTAAACAGTTTTTAAAGAAGAGATTTCAGTATGCATGCCTTTATACTCAGGTTTTTCAAGGAAAACTCTCTCGGTTATTATTCTAGGGATGTTACAAAAAATAGGCTGGATTATCTACAAAGAATCAGAATGTTACAGAGACTTCCTTGTAAGAAATGGGGCCTCATTAAAACAGATCATTTTGACAAATCTTTGACAGTTTGGGGTTGTACGTGTGTATCTACCCTTTTGGAATTTTTTGTTTGTTTCAAAGACAATAGATTTATAATTTCAGAGTTTGGATCAATCTTTAGATAAGTAAGTCACTAAAGATTTCCTTATGGTAGCAGAATAGAAGGTAAGATAATCAACTGTGACTTTTTTTTTTCTCTCTCTCTCTCTTTTTTTTTTTTTTAGTGTTTTATTTTTTTAAATTTTAAAATCTTTAATTCTTACATGCGTTCCCAAACATGAACCCCCCCCCACCTCCCTCCCCATAACATCTCTCTGGGTCATCCCCATGCACCAGCCCCAAGCATGCTAAAAAAAAATTAATTTATGTTGGACTATAGCTGACTTACAATATTGTGTTAGTTTCAGATGTACAGCAGGGTGATTCAGTAATATGTATACATATATCTATTCTTTTTCAAATTCTTTTCCCATTTAGTTTATTACAGAATATTGAGGAGAATCTCCCATGCTGCACAGTAGGTCCTTGCTGGTTATCAGTGTGTGTGTATATTTTAACTCTCGACAGACTAGTCTAGATTATAGAACTCTGGCTTTCCAATCATAGAAAAGCACCAATTGCTACCAGTCCTTGACCAGATCTTCCTGTTTCGTCCCTTCTTGTTTAAAGTAGTATAGTAAATCTCTTCTTTCTTTAGTTTCCTTCTTGGAGCACAAATTTCACGACCCTAAGCCTGTCCTCTCTTCTTCCTCTGGCTCCCCAGGGCACCTGAGTGGCTGTGTATTTCTTTGCCATCTGAATAGTAATCTGAGGACCCTCCTCTTTCTCTCCATTTGGAGGCAGGCAGGCAGCTGAGGCTGGCTTGCTGATGGCAGATCAAGGAATAGTGTGAGAAGACACTGTTTTCACTTCAGTCTCTTTTCTCTGTCAGAACTGAAATGTGTGAGTTTCTGTTTGATTGCTTGATGTTTGACCTGGCCCAGTCTGAGTTTGCAAGGGAGTCATTTCAAATACTTGAGCTGATATTAAGCCATTCAAATAATAGCTGTGCTTGCCCTGTTATTAACTGGTCCTTGAGTTACTGATCGCCTTTTCTTGATGACAGTTTTTCTTCCATTTTTTTGATGGCATCTTGGAGGCAGGGCATATACCTCAACTAGGAAGTCTGCCCGAGTATGCCTTATGTACATACAGCTTGCTTTAACCTGATGTAGTGTTGAATCCATCCTGGCTGACAGTTTTTATTTTCCCTCATTTATTTATGGATCTACAGCATCAGCGGAAGAAATTTCTCCATAACAGATGTCTGGACATTGCTATTCATTAGCAATCAATCAGTACGTTGAAATGATCATTTTGGTCTGGTTATTTTATGGTGAATCTATTGTAGCAACTGTGAAGCATTATGTTTATTATTATGTGTTACTTTAATTCTAATTTTAATTATTATTTGGCAGTGTAATAAAGTGGCCTGGAAGCATGGTATTCATTAATTTTTGTTAAAGTTTGAGAAAAGAGTTTCTCCCTGGGACTCAGTGTTTGGGAAAGGATGTTGCTCCTTGAGGGAATGGGTCAGAAACCAGGGCCTTCATTTTAATGAAATGTTCCTGTGATAGGATGTGGTCCTGTGGAGAGGCCCTATGATACAAGCCAGTGTGACATTCCAGGGTAGATTGCTTCACAGGTAAAAAATGGGTGTACAGCGAGCATTCTGTGAAAGGTGTTCAGATCAGACCCTTGCCCCCAGCCACTCATCAGTTAGAGGTCACCAACTCTGGACTTCAATGTTTTAAACTATAAAGTGAGAGTATTTGATCTGAATAATTCTAAAATCCTCTCTTACTCAAAAACTGGTTATAGTTATATGGTATTATAATTATGATACTGTAACTATAGAGCCACACCCCATTTGTCTTTAGGATCAGGCCATAGAATTGTATCTTCCTAAGATTTAGTAGTAATTTTGATGTCCATCCATACTTACAAACTTACAGTACTGCTTACATTGTCTTGTTGGCATCTTTATATAGAAACTGTGAGAATAAAAAGAATTCTTAGACCTATGGGCAATAAGACTATGAAATATAGTGGGGTTTTTTGTGGGTAATGCTTCCAAGATCAGGAAAACGAAGACATTTTCTTCTCAAGGTCTTAGAGACTTCAAAACTGTTAGTGAGAATATAAACTCAACATAAATACAGTTACAAAATGATACAAAATAGGTAACTGAGGGGCATGAAGTCTGCACACTGCCCTTCAGAAAGCCCTGGAAACACCAACCAGTCTAACTTTAGCAAATAAGACATGTCTGTTTTTTAAGAAATATGCAAAAGACATAAAAAATGAAATGTTCTATTGAAATTGTGTGATTTCTATTGTGTTTTTGAACAATAGGTCCCTACTTCCACCCTAGCAGATACCGATTTTAATTCTGGGAAAATTGAGAGTTTGCATATTGATTGTAGCCTACTAGGACAACTGACAAAATAACCCAGATATGTGTTTTTTTTTGTGTGTGTGTGTGACAATGTTTTAAAGTAATTCTGCGATCATAGATCTGCTAGATTGTATGGGTTTGTTTCTTCTAACACACTATTTCTAGTTGTTATCTCTTTGTGCCTTCAAATTGCTTAGGTAGGTACCATGCAAAGTTACATTTTTCTCCTTGAGTTCCTAATGATTCTTGCTCTCTTAAATATTGCTTTTCTGGCTTCTTGAGTTTGCTGAATCATTGCCTGTGCCTCTGGGAGACATGCTGTTATTTCCCTAAGGAGTCACTCCTGACAAGAAGTGATTACCAGTGTATTCGCAGCTTAGGTGTTTCTGCTGTTCGGCTTCTCTCCGGATAAATCACAGTTGTTGCAGAGCAAGTGTGCAGCTTAGCTCAGGACCAGAAGATTGTGTCGAGAACGTGCTCAAAGGAATTGGTGACAGATTCTGCACTGGTTTTACCTTCAGCCCTTGCTCCTGACGTTGCTTTTCTGAGCTGATGTGTTGGTTCCCACTCTCTGTCTTGTGTCTCACTCTTGACTTGGTTTTTTGAAGCTGCTGCCACTGGAGCTCTTGTATATTTCAGAGCTGAGCACAGGGAATTCAACAAAAAGCAACTGGATAACGTTTCTAACAACATGTAGCTTTCTAAAAGCAGCGGATTACTGGAGATGTCCTCACCTGGACAGTCTGTTGAAGAAATTCAGGGCGACTGATCGGAGATCATGTGGGTTAATTAAGGGCATATTCCAAAAAAAGGGGTGCATTTTACTTTCTGGGTGATAAAAGCTGGGAAAGCTTAAGAAAATGGCTTTAAATGCCATCATGCATCATTAATTAGAGCTGACAAAAGAGGCAATCAGTCCGAATGAAAAAAGACAGAGCATAATGCTTCCGCAATGAAAGTGGATGATTAAAATAGGATAGAGGAGGTTCCCAAGCAAGTGCAAAAACAGCTGAGTCGGCAAGATCTGGAAGAGTCCATGGTGCCTCACTTGTCTCATCCAGGTGTGTGATTCTGGTTGGCATCTCTAGTTAGTACAGGACCTGGTGGTGGTTTCTCAGACCTGCGAGATCCTAGGGAGGTTTGAAGGGAGAAATAGGGTGAAAAGACAGATATGCTGCTGATTACAAATGGAGACAGCTTTTAGATGAAGGAAGAATGAAACTTTTGGCAAAAGCTTTGACTCTCAGACCAAGAGACCTATTAAGTGTCACAAGAACAAAATCTCATGCTATAACACATCTGTCTTTTGAAGAGTGAATAGTTTGTTCCATGTAAGCCAGTTGTCCCAAGGTAACATTGGATGCTTTGCAGTTCAAGTTCTTAGTGATACATGAGCCGTCACTCATTTTGTGCACTGGATTTTGTGGAACTTATTTAGTTTGATTTTTATTTTGTATAAAAAAATCCCACCATAAGTAGAATAAATATATCATCTGCATTTTTTTTCACTAGCATTAAGGCTGATCCAATTCTCTTTTAAGAAGATGCATATCCTTGTGGTTTTTGGGCTATGAATAACAGGTTTCTTACTTTTCCTACATTATTTATAGACCCTAAAACAGCCCAGTTTTCTCATCTTTGCACAGGCAAAGCTCCCAAGAAGTAATTGGAAGCCTTGTGTTGCTCTGGGTCAAGTTAATAACTTTGCTTCCATTCCCTTAGACTACTCATTGCTATGTGGTAGATATTTTTACTTAAGCTCATTTTTTTTTTCTGTTTCCCTTTCATCTAGTCAAACTAATATTGCCAAGTTCGTATGAAAAAATAACCTTTCTGCTTTAATCTCCTCTGCTTCCAAAGAACAGAACCAATGTTCTGTCTTTATCTCCTTCATGTTCTTGTTGAATTTTCTCAATATAGCTGCTGTAACATAATAATACGACCCTTGTATGTAATGTCACAGTCAGCTTTTTCTCTATGTTGTGAACTTCTGTTTTTGGGGGGGAAGGATATCACAGTGGCCGAAGATATACCAGATACAAGGTAGGACTCCAGGAAACGTTAAATTGTATCTTCCTTTAAGGGGAATTTTGGACCACACTTACAGAATATAGAACTCCTGGGCTGCTGGCAAATTTCATTTCCTCAGGTGACTTTGATGGCAATATGAGATCATTGGAAGAAGCTAGTTTCAAATAGAAAAATGTGACAGAAGAGAGTACATTTTCATTTCCCAGCAATTTCCTCCCTTGCCTGTGGGATGCCAGTTTCGAGAAGATGCTTTTTACGCAGATAGCACACCTTACCCTGAATATTTTTATAAGTGAGAAATAATTACAGTAGCCAGCAGGTTTTATTCATGCTCAGTGCTAGATATTGTTTAAGGTTCTTTCCATCCCTTACCTATTGTAATGCTTACAATCGCCTTGTGTAAAGACAGCACATGCCTCAATAAATGAGAATTTGTAGAGAGAGGTTACTTAGCTTCACCGGGACCACTTTAGAAACAGTGCAACAAACCCATGATTGAGCCAGTTTCAGAGCCAAATCACATCATTTCTTAAATCTATATATTACGCCGCGTCCCCCACCCTCCACTTCACCACGGATTCACTCTCAGAATCCACTGTAAACTGGCAGTGTACACCAGACTAGAAACAGTGAGGACCCAGAGGTTAGCCAGATGTGCAGGGGGAGTTTCTTCCTTTAAAAATAATACAGAACCCAGAACCTTTAAGAAGATTCTCTTGAAGGAAACCATGAGGCCCTAATTCTTTCTCTCCTGGTTTTACCTTCCCCCGGAGTGGGAGAGGAGCCCTCTTGAGTAGCAGGGGGCAGTCAGACAGTAGCTGAACGCACGTCAACATTAGGGGCCTGACAGCAGCGGGCAGAGACCGAGTTTTGGAGACAGGGATTCAGGAGACAGACATCAGTCTCTGAGTTGACTCTCACAAGGCAAGACTTGAGTTTTGGAGGGACTTGGGTAGGGATCAAAGCAAGACCAGCAGCTAAGTCTGAGTTAGTGCTGGCTGACGAAGGTTAAGGGTGATGCCAGAACATGCGACAGGGTCCTGTTGATGTCCCAGTACCTTAAATGTGGAGAGTTAGGGTACATGGTGAGGAGACACACGCGATTAAAATTACAGTGTTCCGTTTCAGCCTCTTATTACCATATTGTATTAGACTGGCCAAAAGTTTGTTAGGATTTTTCCATAACATCTTAGGAACTTTTTGGCCAACCCAATAGCTTGATCCCTGCTTAGTCTGGTTAGGTGAGCAGTGTTGGAAGGCATTCAGAATATGGGAGAAATACTGGAAATCATATCTTCCCTTTCTCTGTGCCATCAGGCTGGAAGCTAGGTAGTTTGAAAAAAGATTGGTTAATGTTTAGTTTTTTTACTCAGAGTATCAACAGCTCTGTTTTTTTAATGCAAAATATAGAAGCTAAAGGCCCATGAATCTTTTTGCCTAGTGGTAGGAAATTCAATGATTCACCCAAAGGAAGTGAATCACCGTTTCCTGGGAAGTTGAGCTATTTTTACTTATCCAAAAGGGGCACTGGTGGCCGGTCTCCTAACTGGATTTCTGGCCAGCTCTCATAGGCATTTTATGTTCCTGGTCAGATGCAGGGAAGAAAAGGGTGCTTCCAGAAGGAACCCCTGCTAGGTATCCTCCACTGATTGGGGAATAATTGAGTCAGACTTTTCTTTAAAGGTGGACCTCCAAATTATGTGGTATGCATAACATGTTAAAAAGTTGACATGCTGAGCCATACCGGCTATGAAAACCCAAGCGTCTTTGCCCGGGCTACTCATAAGATAGATTTGCCTTGGCCAAAAAGGACTTGTTTGCATACATTGAGGCGGAAACTATTTAAAAATCTTATTGCAGATGTTTGCACCCATATTATCATCATGTCTCCCTAAAGGAGTGACTTTTAAAGGAAGTTTGAGTGGAAAGTGGACTGACACCATTAAGACCTAGAAAGAATTCATTTTAATATTGAGTTGACTTTGCCTAATGAAGGCAAGAGGGGTGTTAGAGTCTGTGACAAGGTTAACCTGTTGATGGATTCACAGTGCCTCTAATGTAGAAAATTAGAAGGATACATAATGAGACAGACATATAATTAAAATTATACAGTTAATTCTTTTATTGAAGTCAAAGTAATTCTTGAGTGTAATGTGAACAAATTATTTCTATGTATAGGCAAAGTAAAGGAAATAAATTTTAAACTGTGTTTATCAAGCAAGAAAGATAATACTTTTAAAGTGACTAGTTATAAACTAATTAAAAACCATAGTGAAATACAAAATGTTGGCATATTGAACCACCTTAGTGCATTAACTTTTGTGGTCTGGTTGAAAAAATTTCTATATACTTTGCATAAAGCTTGGAATATAACCTCTGTTTAGTTGGACAGCAGGGTAAAAAGTTAAAAACTATTATTTATTGGTTATTAATAGTTACTAAGAGTTACTCCATAATGATTCTGTATTAATGAGTCATTTTTGAGTACTGCCAACTTAAAAGAAAACAGATAAAATTTGAATGCTGAAACAAGTATTACTACGTATAATGCTCAGTTTGAAATTTGGGGGCAAATCAAAGGAACCTCATTATTCATACTATCCTTGTAGTGAGTAAATTTAATAGTAAAATGAGATTTTATAAAATTCTTAATACTTAAAACATCTTTCATCTGTTCTATGCATTAAAGTTTCTTGAGATTTTGAGAATGGTTACCTTGCTTTAAAAACATTTTAACAACAACAAAACAGATGTTTGGGCACGCCGGACCAAAGAATAGTACTTATTGCTACATATTATGATGTAGAAATGCAGTTTTCACAATAATTTACAAGTTTTTCAAATTTAAGAATGTGACATTATTTTTCCTACTTGCTCAACTTGCTTGGAGTGATATATAAAAAAAATGAGGACAGTTGTGCTGTAGAAGCTTTTACTGTCTTCACATGAGATTCTACTGTGGCTGAATTTTCTTGGTAATAACTCATTCAATTAGTGCTTCAGGCCCAGAAAGCTGATTTTTGAACTCCACCAACTTCAAGTCGGGAGAGAGATGATTTTATCTTTGATTTTCAAGTGGAGGCAGGTTGAGCAGAGGAACCTTTTGAGTCTGTAATAAAAACAGCATCGCAGGATGTTCTACTTCAGGCAGAGCCAAGGGAGGCCTATTTTCATCCTAGCGCAGTGCATGGGGCTTCTCTTTGGCAGGGGGCATCCTGTAAACCGACCTCCCTGGCCGCCTTCCCTGTTGTAAAGGAGGTGCTCTTCCTGTCCTTATCTACGATGAGCTTACAATTCCATGGGGCTCTGAAGCCATGAGACACAGAGATTCTAAGAGGCTGGGCTGGCACTCATGGAAATGGAAGGAAAAAGCCAGAGGGCAGTCTGGGGAGGGGAAAAGAGAAGGGAAAGTGTTATTCTAGATTCTGCCTTCCTTCCACTGACTTTCCGTGGGTTGTGCTCCGCTCCCCCCCCACCCCCCGCCCCACCTCACTTTCCAGCATTTATAAAACAATAGATTGTCATGTCAGAGAAGAACGAGAACGATGTTATGGGAAGATGTGGCCCTTGAGAGCTTTCTCCTCTGAGGCAGCTTGATGAGTGAGTCATTAAAGTGCCAACGGCTCTTACGATGATGTCGCTGGAACAAAATACAAAGGAACCATCCCGTTCCTTGTGACTGATATCCACCCTTTCAAAAGAGTGATGGATAAAAATGATTTTTAAAAGACCTTATTTGCATGTAACAAAGCATGCCAGCTGTTTGATTCATTGTTAAATGATGAGAAACCTATATACCAGTCATTTTCAGTCTGGATGTAAATTTATTTTTCGCTTGTTTTCAGTGTCTGGTTATCTACAGTAAGCAGATTCTCATAAATCAGAACTAATGGGGACATTCAGGATGATTGCTAATATTTAGACAAATAGATTTGAAAAAATGAGGATGTTAGAACTACCTTAGAAGTAATCACAACCTGGGGAATTGCTATTTAGCTGTATTTTCCTGGGCTGTTTCCTGTCTGATCTAGTGTCACAAAAGAGCCACCACCTTCAGTCGGAATAAAGGGGGAAACAAGGAAAAATGTCAAGTGTAGTTTAACTTTCTCAAACCTTTATTTAGCCATTTTTCTCTTGTATGTATTCTAGACCCGTCAAAATCCCAAGGTCATTTACTGTTTAGCTTTGAAGTCTCTAAGACATGGAGAATTTGGTAGCCACACACACACAGAGATAAACCTGAGACATATTTTAATTTCCTCTGAAAACAGAACACCATGAGATCAAATTAAATGGTTGGAAAATGTATTTGAATTAAACAAAGAGCTCTTAACTTGAGGGAGTTGGGATGGTCATGGAAGTAGGCCATGGGATTTTGTTCTCCAGAGCAACGAAAGAGGGAGGGAGAATGCCTAGTGCCTGTGTGCATTCAAACCTCCCAAGCAGTTTGTAGATTGCGTGTTATCCTTGATACTTTATATGAGAGTAAACCAACTTGGAGGTTACGCAACTTGCCCACGTGTCTCACAGCTAGGAAATGCTGGAGCCAAGATTCAAATTCAAGTCTTCCTGTTTCTAAAAGCTGTGTTCTTGAGCCACTCCACAGTGCTGTTTCCTCTAAAGCTAATTTCTGTCCATTTCATTTTCTTTGAAAAACAGTCAACAAATTGTACTTGCAGATTGATTTTTCAGCCCCCTGCTGCTGTGTGAGTCAGAACAGACGTCTCGCTGACACTGGCAGCAGGTCCCTGGGTACCATAGGAGGTATGTCCAGGATAGTTTGTGTCTCGCTATATGTGAATATAGCCTTCTTCAGAAGTTGGTAACACTTTAATTCCTTGAATTTAGCTTGTGTGAAACTTTCCAATAGTCACAAAACAGTAACCCTTCTTAACAAAGCTGTAAAAGGGGATGAGACACCCAAATTCTGCAGGCAGGGTAGTGCTGGTGGTATAATGTTGAGCACAGTTGCCTCCCTCATTCTATAAGCAGCCTGTATACAGCTTAGATCAGAAGTATAGTCTTTGAAAACCTTACTGAAAAAAAAGTTTCATATAATTGAATGAAGCTTGAATTTCTAGGTAGCTTTATAAATTTCTGAAGAGTTTAAGATGAGAAAGTTGACTTTGTGGGTAGTGTTCGGCATTCATCAATCTTTATTGATGTTAGGCAGACTCATTACAAGGCCTTGCCCTCCTCTTATAATTTGAAAGACATTGCTGGCAAAGAGAATCCCTAAAGTCCCTCTTCACTTCATTGGGTTTAGTATATCAAGAATACTAATGGAATATAGTAGGCAATTTTTCAGTGATCTTTCCTTTTGGAAGATCCAGGAGGGAATACTGCCTAGGACTCTGGCCATGGATTCATTCTTTTGGACTAGCTTTGCAGTTCCTAATTTTCTTTCTGCAAGCTTGAAGTCAGCCTTCTGGTTAGCACCTCTATCAGAACATAGATGTCTGGATTAGAGTCTTGTCCACAGTGAAAAGAAACCCTGGGCTCTCTGGTGTTACCTCCAGTGCTCAGCAACAATCTCTTTGGAACAACAAGATCAGTGATGCTCTTCACCTGAGCAGCCATTCTGGATCCTGCGAGACCTTCATCCCGGAGTGACGATGCTGGTTGCTAGGAACAAATCAGAGTAGAACTGTTGGTGCTGAGGATGCCTGTAGTGATGGTGCTCACACCAAGATTTATAGGGGCACATTCCTGGCAGTGTGGAGGGTAGAGCAGCAATCCCTTGAGGTTTGCCCCTACCCAAGGATGTGGTTTAAAGTGTTCCTCAGCTGATCAATCCACTCTGCTGGTTTGTATCAAACCACTCTGTGCCAGGGGATGGATGTCACCTCTCCAACCCCCTGGGATGATCAAGGTTTCTATAGGTTTTAAAAATAACATTGTCAACGAGTTTGCAGGAACGTGTTATTCTGGGTTCCTCTTTTCCCCTAGAAGGCACAGTACTTCCGCGTTTATGGAGCAGGACGTAGAGTGTGCCTGAAACCCATGCGCTGTGAGATTCCTCTCTGGTTTTAGATGTGACCTTGCCACGGGGCTGTCAGTGTCCCAGAAGGCAGTAGAAGCCCTTGGGATATGCTTGTCAGATCCTTCAGTGATGGCAGAAATCACTCAGTTCCTTAAGTGACTTTTCTCTCCTGGGCCGGGCCAAAGGTTGGCTCTGCACACACCAGCAAAGTGTGAGTCATGAGAGCAAATGGCCTAGAGACAGCTGCATCTACAGTCGCTCAGGGGCCCAGCCCTACTCTGAGGCCAACTCGTTCTGCCCGGGGAACCAGCACCCTGCTGGTCTGGGCACTCACACACGCGATCACGGTATAGGCAACCAGGGCTGTGAGGAAAAGACAGATAAAAACATGATTCCATATTCTGGCTGGGAGCATTTGGGCATTCTTTTTCACATTCTTTGCATTATGGTTTATCACAGGATATTGAATTCAGTTCCCTGTGCTATCCTGTAGGACACTGTTATTTATGGACCCTATATAATAGCTTGCATTTGTGAATCCTGAACTCTCAACCTCTCCTGACCCTCCCTCTTGGCAACCACAAGTCTGTGCTCTCTGAGTCTGTTTTGTAGATAGGTTCATTTGTGTTGTGTTTTTAATTCCATATGTACCTGAGGTCACATGATACTTGTCTTTTTCTTTTTTACTTACTTCACCTAGCATGATAATCTCTGGGTCCATCCATGCTGCTGCAGACAGCATTATTCCATTCTTTCAATGTTGATGGACATTTTGGTTGTTTCTGTGTCTTGGATATTATAAATAGTGCTGCTGTGACAAGCCAAAACTCTTAAATACATTAAATTTTTCTTGAATAAGATCAAATTTCCTATCCAAGACTTCTGCCATTCAAATAGAGTAGCCCACTAACTACATGCAGCTATGAAGCCCTTGAAATGTGGCTAGTCTAAATTGAAAAGTATCGTATACTGGATTTCAAAGACTTGGTGTGAAGAAAATATCAATTGTTGAAATGGTGAGATAGTTCTAGTTTATATATATATATATTGGGTTAAACAAAATGTATCAGCTTTTACCTTTTTATTGTGGCTTCTAGAAAATTAGAAAGCAAACAAAAAACATGTGACTCTGTTATGTTCTACGGAAGTATAGACTTCTGTTTCCTAGGACCTGGAGCCCTATACTCCAGCTGTTGTATTATATACTAGCATTTCTTATATACAAAGAGGTCTTTCATGTAGGGCTAAGACATGACAATTCAGAGACTCCTCCACACATCCCTAGCTTCATCTGAAATCTGTCGTTTGACCATCTCACTGACCCTTTGAGACTAGGCATTTGTTGTGGATAAAGGTCAGTACTTCAATCGGATTGGCATCTTGAGTAAAGGTCAGGCATCCAGGGAGTCGCGGAACAAGGTTGGAGCCATTGGCCAAAATTTTATCTCTGAATAATCTGTGAATATCAGTTACAATAAATCTTGAGTCTGCTCAGTTGGAGGGGAGCCACAGCTCAAAAGAAGATATTTCAAAGGAATCAGTAATCAATTCCTCACTTCCTCTAGGGCAGGAAGCTGCTTTCAGTAAACACAGAATTAACCTTGCTAGAATCCCACAGCTCTCCCCAGCTAGCAGGTTGAGGTCATTGGGATGAGGAATCATTTTCAAACAGCTGAGCAGAGAAAACAAACAAAGCAGATGAGAAAGGGTTAGTGGTTCTGTCCCCACCAGGTTATCATAGGAGGCGAATAGTAAGGGAAGAAGACGTATGATTTGTATAAATAGGTCAAATCTTTTGGAAAACAGAAAATGGAATACGAATAAATGTCAATAAATGAATCTATCAGCCTCTGCTTTTCTCTTTCTGTGCCAGGGGAGCTCTTATACACTCCAGTCTGAGTCAGAGGAAGGAAAGTTGTGGGAGCCTTACTTTTCCTGCCTTTCTAATGAAGAAATAAATACTGAAAATGTTATGCTGACATTTCATGTTTCTCCGGAGTGCCTTAGTTTCATGTAATTATTTTGGATTTTTTTTTCAGTGCTCTAAATTTCTCTGCGTGTCAACCCTTAGAAACATCACAAATCTCCCAGTTTTGCAGACACAAAGGCTAGGCATGTATGCCCAGGTTGTGGCAATGAGGGCAGTCTTTGATGAGCATTTGCAGAATGCTGCAGGAGGTGTTTCTTGCCATTTCTTCTCTGGATTTCCCAGCTGCCTGGGACGGAGTCCTGTCTAAACTTCCACATTGGGAATGAAAGGGCTTTGTAAGCAATGTGAGGGGGGATTTCCTCTGGCAAGCTGTGCCTGTCTGCTCCTCCTTCATTTACAAAGCACTATGTTAACTTCAACGGTCCCTATGTATTTTAGGGCCATTCCTCTAAATAGAACAAAACCATAGAGCCTTACAGATGATAAAGATTCTTAAAAATTATCTATTGTCCCCCTCTAATTTTTAAAGGAAGTGCCCCAGCAAGGTTAAGTCATTTACACAGGGTCACGTAGTCTGGGTCTCCTTTTCTACAATGGAAGGTCCTCACATTTCATCACACAACCTCCAAGGGCTCATTTCATCTGCAAGAATAAGCTGAATGGCATGAGCCCAGTTTTATATCGATGTCAGGACTAAGTACGGAGAAGGCAATGGCACCCCACTCCAGTACTCTTGCCTGGAAAATCCCATGGACGGAGGAGCCTGGTAGGCTGCAGTCCATGGGGTCGAAAAGAGTTGGACACGACTGAGTGACTTCACTTTCACTTTTCACTTTCATGCATTGGAGAAGGAAATGGCAACCCACTCCAGTGTTCTTGCCTGGAGACTCTCAGAGATGGGGGAGCCTGGTGGGCTGCTGTCCATGGAGTCACACAGAGTCGGACACGACTGAAGCGACTTAGCAGCAGTAGCAGCAGGACTAAGTGACTGTCATTTGGGGACATTAAATATGGAAATCTGTACATGACGCAGGGCACACCTAGTCTCATGATGATTTGGGGATTCCCGGCTCTGTTTTATAGCGGACTTCATTTATTTTAGTTAATATAGGTTACATGTGCTGAGATGCTTTTACTGGAGTAGCATTGGTCCCTCTCCTCCTTCTTCAACAGGGAAATCAGTGAATTTAGTATCCTTCCAAAAGTGTGTTTCCTTGGAGGTAATGATCCTCTGGAGCACTAATGCAAACACTTCTGTGTGTGTGCTAAGTCGCTCAGTCATGTCCAGCTGTTTGTGACCTCATGAACTGTAGCCCACCAGACTCCTCTGTCCATGGAATTCTCCAGGCAAGAATACTAAGTGGGCTGCTGTGCCCTCCTCCAGGAGAGATGCTTCTACTTTTGCCTTTTTCCTGAAACATCCCCATTCCCCTCACCAGCCGATACTTCATCTCCAGCCTCCCTTTGTCCTTATTCCCCTCTGTCACACACAGGCTGTGACATTTTCACAGTGCTTGAAAGTGGAATGCCGTGTGTTCTTAGGGGCTCTCTTCCTGCCTGAGGGGAGCCCTCTGGTCTTCATTAAACACGTCTCCTTTTCCGTCAGGCACATGGGCCAGCGCGCTGGCCCCTGTGATGTGGCTTCGCAGCATTTGGCAGAGCGAGCGATACTGGGGAAAGTGCCCATTCTCACACCCCACTGATGTTTCCTGTCATGTGTGGAATTTGTTTCCTGTTACTCTTGCTAACCCGTGAAGGGTCTGCTTAAAATATGACACTTCCTGCTTCCGGAGCATTTGTAATATCCAAGGCAGAGAGTAATCTCAGATCAAAAGAATGGCCAAATGGCCAAGTCAGTTAATCTGAAGTGGCACTCTACTTCCACATATCTCTGGGGTGCCGCATTATCATTTTTTTCAAAGGTATTTTCATTGAGCATGGTAGTTTGAGGTAAGGCTTAATTTATCCTAATAATATAAAATATACCTTGCTGTATCCTAGTCTCTTTCCCATAGATACAGCCCCAGACTAAATTGGAAGTTAGAACTGCTTTTGAAACAGCCAGTGGCATTGGTATTTGGGGAAAAAACAACAACAACAGTATCAGGATCCATAGCTTGTATATGTGATTTGCCCTTGGCTATATAGAAACGCTTAAAAGAACAAGCAAGGAGAGAGACAAAGGGAAATAAAACACTTTATTTGAATTACATCCTGATTTTCTTTCTAATCCAAATGTCTGAATATTATTCTGAACCCAGAGAAGTTACCAAAAAGTCTCTAAGCTCTTATTCATCTCTAAAGTGAAAACTCATATTAATTCATGCTAATTGTAGGAATTAAGAGATGAAAGGGACAGGGGAGCATGCTGAGACAATCAGATGCTACCCAGAGTTATTACTAATTGATCCTGAGTCAAGCTGCTTGAGCCTTGGAGATGCGGAACACGCCCTGAGATGCAATTTTCTCAAACCCCGTTGGCCCTGGATAGGTACATTTTGTTCTAATGGATGAGATATTTGCTTCTGGGGAGTATTTTTCTTCACTGCAGGCAAGAAAAATTGCTCTTTAAAATATACCTCTTCATGGCTGAGGAACACAAAACCGCTTTATGGCTTAAATTTTTAAAAAGTGACTGGCCGTTGTCAAAAGTACCAAGGCATCAAAGCGCCCAGGCACTGGGCGTTGACAGCAGGCCAGAGATTGCTCCTGCCTTCCTTTCCTCCTCGTTCTTCGAACAAACAGCTTATAATTTGAAAAACAATGTAATGGAGACACATGTGATGATAAGTGTCGTAGGTTGCATCGGGCAGGTATAAAATACACCAGCTCTTTGGATTTGCCTGCTTTCCTTTGTGATCCTTAATCATACGAAAGAGCCTTGGTCCACTCTCAGTGTCTGTATTCCTGTCATTGGTTGACATGCTCAGGACAGTCCTGAGAAGACACAATACCGCATCAGCCGCTTCAACGATTCCCCTGATGAACCTGGGTGAGAACCAAGGTGCACCATTCTCATTGGGAGTTAATCCAGAAATTCTTGTTTGAAGCTGTTATTACAGATATTTAGGACATCTGTTTGCTGCTGATGTGGGAAACCTGCCTTTGATAATGAGCTTTGACAAAACCAGGAATGGTACTTACCTCTGAATTTCAGTTCTCATTTTACAGTGAGGTGGAAGGTGGAGGGGAACGTAAATCAGTGTCGTCAGTTCGGTAAGTGTTTATTGTGATCCTAGTATGTGCCGATCATCGTGTTTTCTCTTTTTTCCTAAACATGGAATTTCAAGTGAATTTTTTCTTGTGACCTGGAACATTGCATTAATTTGTGCTTCAGAATTGCTTCAAAATCGAGTTTATTAAAGAAAACTAGCTCCCAGAACAGTGACTTTTTCTTATTACTTGAATTTTCACTACTATGTAATTGTGGTATTAGCAGAAGAGATTCATTTTCAAAATAATGAAAATGCAAAAAATAATGTGTCATTCGAGATGTAATTTATCAGCATCAAGACTGTGCTGGGTTCAACTACAGAACTGGTAAAGAACTGTAACCAAAGCAACACAGTAAATTAGAAAGTCCTCCAGACACTCCCACATCATGACGTTTATGACCTATTCACGTGTGTGTGCGCTCAGTCACTCAGTCATGTCCAACTCTTTGCAGCGGGCAGCCCCATGGACCGTAGCCCACAAGGCCCCTCTGTCCATAGAATTTTCCAGGCAGGAATACTGGAGTGGGTTGCCATTTCCTACTCCAGGAGATCTTTCCAAACCTGGGATCAAACCTGAGACTCTTGCATCTCCTGCTTTGGCAGGTATATTCTTTACCACTAGCGCCGCCTGGGAAGCCCCATTCACAGTTCAGTATTTAAATATATGTTAAGCATGTTAAAGAAGGAAAATAAGAATGTTTTTCTTAGTGGTTTAAAAACTGGAAAAGAACAACTGCTCCCTCTAGTGACAAATCATAAATTAGCAACAAAATGAAAACACTGGATGAAAAAAAACCCTGTGTTTCAAATCAAACACGATTTGTGGCTGAAATCAATAGAGATTAAAATGTGGAAAAGGAGGTGAGTGGTAAGCCTCTACTTTGTGTATTTTTTAAGTGTTAATAGTCACTCCCTGTACAGTCTTTCCATTCCTTTGTTAATAGTCTTTACTTTTATATTAGCTTTTTTTTTTTTTTTGAGAAGCAGTATGTCATGTGAATGGGTTTAAGTATAAAATCTTGGTGGTTGATTTGGGGTTCTTTCATAATTTTTAGTAATGTTCAGTTTGGTGGCGCTAGTGGTAAAGAACCCATCTGCCAGTACAGGAAACATAAGAGGTGCAGGTTTGATCCCTGGGTTGGGAAGGTCCCCTGGAGGAGGGCATGGCAACCCACTCCAGTATTCTTGCCTGCAGAACCCCATGGACAGAGGAGCTGGAGGGCTACAGTCCATAGGATCGCAAAGAGTCGGACACAACTGAAGTTACTTAGTGCACATAATATTCAGTTTTGTTTTTTAGTTGCAGTTAAATATATTAGTTTTGATACTATTTCACTTTGCCAAAATTTCAGTACAAATGGATGTAAGGTGGAGGTAGAAACAATAAAGAAACCAAAAGAAGAATAACAGTTACCATGTTATTACTCAGAAATATCATTGACATTTGAGGTAGATCTGTATGTCTCTTTTGACATTTTTTAATGAAAACCTGTGACATTTTCATGTTTAATGTTAATGTGTAGGCAGCATTGGGGTGGTCTCTTGGTTAACTAAAAATGAGTTCCAAGGCTCAGAAAAATATGTAGGTTTGTGTGTGTTCTGATACAACTACATCTGAGATGGACAGGGGCCCCCGACCGTGGCTACCATCTTGCCTGACACATACCAGGAGCTCAGAAAATCTTTGCTGAAAGACTGGAGGAGGGAGCCTCAGTATTTAGACAAGCTTTGGAAGATGGGAAGAATCGGGAGTAGAGCAGGGCTTTGTGAGGACACTAAGCCAAGGTCCACAGTGTTCTCTGATTGCCCCCAAGCGCCTGCCTGTGTCACAGTCTGGCACTCTCCTTGAAATTTCAAAGGCTTTGATTTTTAATCTACTCCTGAATGCAGTGTCCCAGGAAGGAATGACGTTTGAATTTGAAGTAAATTAGGCATAAGGGCATGGGGATCCTATTATCAAAATAAGGTTCGGAGTGAGCAACGAAAGAAAGATATGACAGGGAGGTTTTGGAAAGTTGTGGTTACTTTCCAGAGGCACGTGCAGAATCTCTTTTGTTTCTCTGTCATCATTGTCTCAGGGGTCCAGTAAGGAAAAGATGCGGGATAGAAAAAGCTAAGCATTCCATCTAGGTCGTCAGGCAGCCCCGATGCATCCTCGCCCATCTTGCCTGTGTGCAAGTTTCACTCTATTCAAGTCTTTTGCTTCCCCCTTGCCATGCTTTTCCTCCAGTTGGACACTAGGGGGAAGTGTTGTAAACAGTAGATGAATACGAATGGGTAAGAATGAATGGATCTCTTATGTACTTATAAACCTGTATGTATTTACATTTTCTATTTATTTACTTACGTTGGATATAAACATTTTCTAAGCCTAAGTTATTTAACCCCTAGATAGCTTTTCATAGGAATTCTTCTCATGTAGTTACTATTGTATGTGTGTATAGGATCTGTATACAGCATTTCTGAGAGGAAAATACTAATTTAGGGAGCAGGGATTTCACTGAAGAAACCTCATGTATTATCAAAAGCTCCAAAGGAAAACATATAGCTTCTGATAATGTGAATTAGAGGCCTCACCATGTATTATATTAGCTTAGTGCATACTCATTCCACTAGGCTCCTTTGTCCATGGAATTTTCCAGGCAAAGATACTGGACTGGGTTTCCTATATTAACTTAGTATACAGTAATAAAATAATGCTTTTGCATAGATTTTTAAAAGTGTGTTAGGATTTTAATCCTGGCTTATCAATTCTCACCTCTCAGACTATTTATAGACATTTTCTCATCTCTATTCTTTCAGGCATGAAATTATACTTTGATTAATGGTTATACAAATAGGAATGCTCATTGGAAAGCAAATCCAAATAACACAAGAAGAATGGTATTAAAAAGAAATGAGAAATTGCCCACAGCCCACATCACTCCCATGGCCACTTGAATGCTTTGGTGAATGTCTTTCTACACATTATCCTGCCTTCTGTTTCTTGCCCTGTCCCTTTCCTGCCACCCTTCTGCCTATAAGCAAACATTTGGATCAGTTTTGCTGCTCAGATATGTCTCCTGAAAGCCTCTAGAAGTTCTCACAAGCTCATCAAGCTCAAAACCACCTCTTAGTTTTCTCAGACAATGCCTTGAATGTCAGTTCCAGTTGTCTAGGTGATCTTTTTGACCTACCCACTGTACCTCCCACATGAATTTATGCTTTTAGATAAAATTTAGGGAATTTTTGCCCCATAAGGCTCTCCACATTGGGAACTCTCAAACTGCAGAGGAATCACCTGGGAATCAACTTCCTGTTCCCCACTCCTGGAGATCCTGAGCCAATGGGTCTTCTGGTGAGCATCTCAGAAATGCCTGTATTCCAGACTGCCAGCACCCCTAGGTGATTTGGAACAGCTAATCTCAAGCCTGGATTTTGAAAAACTCCACACATCACCAAAGACGAGCAGAGGATCATTATTTAAGTTGTTATTCTCTCTTCCTCCCACTCTCACCCTGGTGTGTGTGTGTTTCTTTGGGGCGGGGTGTGGGGTTGACATAAATTGGAGCATCCACGCTTGTGAATACCCACGGGCAGCTTTGCATGTTCTGTGTGACATGGAAGGTTCCTGGGGACACTCAGCAGGGAAGGGCATATTGAAATGTATTTTGTACATTGACAGGGGAAAACTCAGTGTGTGGAACGTGTTAATTAACTGAATTATTTTTCCTGTGAAGTGGTGGTTGCTGCAAACAGTTTAGGGTTTAACACAGATTTTTTAGCTGCTAGAAGGAAAGATGTCCAGACAATGTGGGTGGAAATTTAGGGGAAAATTAAGGTATGACTGTGAATTGTCAGAGCTGCCAGGACTTCAGAGGTCATTGGAACCAATGTTCTGGTTTCATGGAGAAGGGAACTAAAGCCCAGAGAGGTGAAATGTCTTACCTAAGGCTGCACAGCAAGTTATGGTCAGAATCAGATCTAGAACTTAGTTCTTCATCCTGAGTACCACCTTCTCTGTCTACTGGTTGTTCTTACCCCAGATTGGACGCAACCCTGAGGCTCACATGAATTTAGTATTTAATACTGTCCATGGTACCTGGTTGGAGAAGGAAATGGCACCCCACTCCAGTATTCTTGCCTGGAAAATCCCAGGGACAGCAGAGCCTGGTGGGCTGCCGTCCATAGGGTTGCACAGAGTCGGACACGACTGAAGCGACTCAGCAGCAGCAGCAGCATAGTACCTGGTTCCAGTGTTTTCCATCCCCCAAACATAAGTTCTCAAACAAGGTCTGTTATAGTCATTTAAAGAACTCATATGCTAACCTCTCATATAGGACTCTGTTTAATGTACCATTTTTGATAAATAAAAGTTCCCCTTTCCTAGCAGTTGGTAGAAGTAGCTACACTTAGGGCAATGCATTGAATTCTGTTGACAATGGAGTCAGATTGTACTCAGTTGCTAAGGTCTAAGCGTCAAGGCAGATCCGAATTACCCTTGAAAAGCTGTTAGTAATGGATCATTTTACAGTAATTTTACCACAACCACCGTTCCCTCCAATTTTGAAATAGATCTTTGTTTCTTTGTTTGAATTGGTTGGTTTCTGTGTGAGGATGGTGTTATAAGAAAAATACTCTTCTTAACATTAGAGTCACATATGGAAAACACCAGGACTCCTATATCCCGGAGCTCCTGAGACTTTCTGAGAGCTCCACAGACTCTGCTCATCTGATCTGAGGCTTGGAAAAACATGTGCTCATCCTGTAGAACAGCCAAAGGAATGTTCCACACTTTTAGTTGTCTTGCTCACACCCAGCAGCCAAGGACCACCCCATGTGCTCCTGGGGAATCGGAAACAAAGTGTGATGAGCGGGAAGATCCCACCACTCTGATGCCTTTTCCCTTGTGGTGAATCACGGAGAGTAGAGTCCTTGTTCTCCACCAGCTTCTTCCTTGAGTGATGGTTGCTGGCTGCTCAGGGGCTCTGTGGAGGTGGTGAACCAGACATGCACTCAGTCTCCCTCTCTTAAAATGCACTTTCCCCCCTTAATCTAATGACCAGTCAGACTGATCATTGTCAGGTCATCAGTGGCTGAAAGTAGCTTGCCTTTGCGTTTGCCTTCTTCCTCCCCCTCCTAGCACTGGTAGCTCAGCTTTTTATTGCTTTAACTCAAGAAATAGAGCACCAGAAGCTGACATGTCAGGAACTAGGCGGGTGCTGAAAGGGATACAGTAGCTCAAGGATCCCCACCCTCCTTTAGTGCCTGATGATCTGAGGTAGATCTGATGTAATAACAATAGAAATAAAGTGTACACAACACGTGGTATGCTTTAATTATTCTGAAAACATCACCCACCCCAGTTGGTGACTGGTCCCTCGTGCCAAAAAGGGTAGGAACCGCTGCAATGGAGGAGGAAGTTGGTGGGAATAAGTTTCAATAGGAGCTTCATTTCCCCTCCTTTCAACTGTTGTTCAGCCGCTAAGTCGTGTCTGACTCTTCACGATGGCTTCCCTGACTCAATGGACATGAGTTTGAGGAAGCTTCGGGAGTTGGTGATGGACAGGGAAGCCTGGTGTGCTGCGGTCCATGGGGTCTCAAAGAGTCAGACACGAATGAGCAACCGAACTGAACTGACTCTTTGCGACCCGATGAACGGCAGCATGCCAGGCTTCTCTGTTCTTCACTATCTCCCGGAGCTTGCTCAGACTCATCGCAGGAAGGGTTGTGGGGCTGTTATTTCAGGAAGTAGACTCCTTGTTTTTTGATGCCTGTCGTCCTGCCTGCCCACCCCAGCCTCACTTCTCAGACTCACATGCGTGCGTGCAACTTCAGAGAACAGCCTGGTTTCTGGAGAGTTACTTTAAAGATACGTGTGTTCATAAGGCACTTGTTGAGCTAGGAATTGGGAACAGAAAAGTGCAGGCAGTTATCACATTCGGGGCACAGAGTGAATGTCCGTCAGGGAGGGTCCAGTCCCCTCGCAACTTTAATAGACTATTCAGGGTCTCCATCTGAAAACGTTAGTAAAGAGCACTTTTTTGTTGTATGATAAGTTGTTATACAACTTTTCTTGTATAATAATATCAAAATTATGATAGAAGCCAGAATCGGAGAGTTTTTCAGAATTGCAGAGCTAACACTCACAACAATATGAGTCAAAGGAAAGTGACATTCTGGAGGCAAATATCAATGAAATCTCACTTTCAGAGAGAAGTCATCCCAGATAAGTTACTGAATCCTTTTAAGTCTGTTTCTTCATCTGACAGGGCAATGAGGATGAAGAGCTCTAACACAGAAGCTGTTAGGAATGTTTGTTCTAGGTGAAGAGGGTAATAACACATTCATCTCTCTGGTCCAGCATTTCCTTCTGCTTGAGTTTTCCCAGGAAGAAGGAATTAATGAATTCCTTGAATAGACATTTGAATAGACATTTGCACTGGGAAGCTTGAGGCTGTTCACTTATTCTTTTGTTCAGTAGTAGCAACCAAACCCCTTCTCAGGGCCAGGCATCAAACTTGAAATCTAGCTTTTCTTTATAGCAAATCCAAGTCAATATGCCTATAGCTTCTGTCCTAGGATGCTCCTTCTGGTCTTTGCACCAATGCAAGTTTCCATCATGGCAACACTTTGGCTGAATAAGAGCAATCCTTGTGTCTTTCATGTCTCTTTTCTTCAAAGAAGTGTCTTCTCAGTTCTCCAACCCCCTCACTATCCTACCACCAGCAACTGGTTATATTTCAGTCTTTTATTTTCCTTAAAATACAACACTCAGAAGTCCTGCCTCATCTGTTCTTGGGCTAATCCTGAGTCTTTGAGGATTCTAACTTCCTCTGGTTAGGGCTGATGGGGACTGTCTGCCTGGTATGGTACATCTGAAGACTGCTTTCAACCAGTCTTACATCATAAGCTTCAATTTTGGGGGCCTAAACATACATCTAAACATGCTCTGGAGTCAACTGTAGCCCTGTGAAATGGGTTTTGTTACAAGGAGCAGTGTTCCGGGTGACAAGAAGGAACAGCATGTGCTAAGGAAGAAACCTCTGAGCATAGGGTGCTGATGAGAATGAAGCATTCTGAGCCCAGTCTACACCCGACTGAGGATAAGATGGACACTGTTTGATAAAAGCTCCCTCTGCAATGCCAAGTGAAGTGAAGTCGCTCAGTCATGTCCAACTCTTTGCGACCCCATGGACTGTAGCCTATCAGGTTCCTCACTCCATGGGATTCTCCAGGCAAGAGTACTGGAGCAGGTTGCCATTTCCTTCTCCAGGGGATCTTCCCGACCCAGGGATCAAACCTGGGTCTCCTGCATTCCAGGCAGACGCTTTAACCTCTGAGCCACCATGCCAAACTTAGGTCCATTCTTGCTCTGTTTCTGTTTAAACCTGCCACAGGATTTGTGGATTTAAGATCAGTCGTAGTGATATGACAGCAAGATAGAAGCAGCCAAAGGGAAAAAAAATAGATCAGATTTATCAACATTTAAAGCTTCTGTGCTTCAAGGGCCAGAGGTGAAAGACAGATCCACAGATGGATGCAAATTATTTGACAAATAGTCAATAGTATATTTACAAAGATATGCAGTCATCACCTCTATCTAATTCCAGGACATTTTTAACACTCTAAAAACAATGCCATGCCTTTCATTAGTCACCACCCCCTTCCTCCCTTCTTTCCTAAGTGATAGAAATGGGACCATACAATCTTTGTCCTTTTGTGTCTTGCTTCTTTCACTTAGCATAATGTTTCAGGGTTCATCCGTGTTGAAGCATGTATCAGTATTTCTATTCCTTTTAATGGCTGAGTAGTATTCCATTGCGTGAATAGATCACATTCTGCTTACCCATTCATTGATTGATGGATGGGTCCGTTTTTCTACTTCTTGGCTATTATGAATATGCTATGAACACTAGTGTACAGATTTGGAGTGGAAGTATTTTTTTTTAACTTTATGGAAATATAATTGACTTATAATATTGTGTTTGTGCTGTACAGCAAAGTGACTCAATTATTCATGTATTATTTTTCATATTCTTTTCCATTATGGTTCATCACAGGATACTGAATATACTTTCCTGTGCTCTACAGTAGGACCTTGTTGTTCATTCATTCTGTATATTGTAGTTTGCATCTACTAACCCCAAACCCCCAGTCCTTCCCTCTTCCATCCCTTTCCCCACTGGCACTCATGAGTCTCTTCTCTATGTCTATGAATCTATTTCTGGTTCATGGATAGATTGATTCATGCCATATTTTAGATTGCATGTAGAAGCGATACCATACAGTATTTGTCTTTTTCTTTCTGACTTACTTCATGTAGTATGATAATCCATGTTGCTGCAAATGGCATTATTTTGTGCTTTTTTTTTATGACTGAGTAATATTCCATTGTATATACGTACCGCATCTGCTTTATCCATTTATCTGTCGATGGACATTTAGGTGCTTCCATGTCTTGGTTATTGTTTATAATGCTACAATGAACATAGGATTGCTTGTATCTTTTCAGATTATAGTTTTGTCTGGATATATGCCCAGGAGTAGGATTGCTGGATCATATGGTAAATATATTTTTAGTGTTTGGAGGAACCTCCATACTGTTTTCCATATATGGAAGTATATTTTTCATTTTGGGGGCAGTTATACATAGGAGTGGAATTGCTGGACCATGTGGTAACTCTGTTCATTTCTTTTAAGAACTGCCATGTGTTCCAGAGCATTGTACCATTTTACATTTCCACCAGCAATGTGCAATGGTTCCTTTATCTCCATATCCTGTCAACACTTGTTTTGTAAATCTTTTAAATTATAGCCATCCTAGTCAGGGTGAAATGTGGTATGTGGTTTTGCTTGCATTTTCCTCATAGCTAATTATTACTGAGTATCTTTATTATGCTTGTCTGCTATTGTACATATTCTTTAGAAAATTGTCTAATCAGATCCTTTGCTCATTTGAAAAATTGGGTTATTTATCATTTTTGAGTTGTAAGAATTTTTTTTACCTGAGGAAGATTTTTGAAAAATGCTTCTATGGTGACTAGAACTTGTCTAAGAGGAAAGATTTTATAAGAAAAGAAAATGGGCTGAAAGTAAGAAAAATTAATAGGGAGACAGAACCACACTTGTTTCTCAAGGCATCAAGTATATATTTTTTGATAGATGGATAATTATTTCTAATGTAAGACATCGTTTATATCAAACCAACAGGGAAAGAAAATTTATATGCGTATTTTCAAAAACAAACATTCCAATAACCAACACACAAAAAAAACATCAATCCATAATCCTATAATGTCTTATAACACCAGAAAAGTATACATTAGAATCTTGAGGAAAACAAGACCTCTTATGAAAAGTGCTTTTTCCCATGCTATTCGGGTCATCACTATTATTATAACCCTTTCAGAGTTCTCAAGAATGAGACTGGCTCACAGGGATAGATTCAGTACTCAGGTCCCAGGTATCTTTTCAGTAAGACTTGACTATTACGGTTCACTGCCTCATGAACTCCCTCGGTGACTTCCATTGAACAGCTTTATAGAACTTTACATGTAAAATCTATTCAGAAAAAAAGTGCACATACTTACAAGGGACCCACATTCACATGATATAGAAATTGTTACATTAATCAAAAATGGAACATCAGTGTATTTTTAGTTATTTGGAGAGGGCTCAGTAAGAAAGTCTACAGTATAAAGTCATCGTAGATATATAAATTCTGAAATCATTTGACTTGAGCCTCTACAAAAATGGACGCACTATAGTAAATGATGAAAAGTCGAGTACTCCGAGGAGGCATTTAGAGAAGTCTTGATTGTCTTCTCTATATAGTCCACACGGGGGCAGTACAGGAAAACCATGTACTGTTAAAAAAAATCTATTTAAGGTGAACATTCTGGTACACAGACAGGGCCTGCCAAAGAGTGTTTGGCAACACTTACCTGCAAAAAACAGTTTTCTGTATGATGACTCCTAATTCGATGATAAACTGAATTAGATTTTTAAAATAAAACAAGATGGAAAATGATTCACTTTACAATTTTTTTTGCTATTTTTTGAAAACCTCATTATTCTTTACACATGAGCTCATCATGTACGTTATTCAACATGTGGCTGGATTTACGTGTCACGTTCTAGTAGCCCTATAACACAGTAGTTAGGCTAGATTGCGTCTGCATATTGTAAATGTGGGCTGTGATAGTCATATGTGAAAATAAGCTTGACAACAAGTTGTAAGCTTTTCCACTTACCTACGTGTTAAGTTGAAATCAGGATGGGTATCCATAAGTTAAGGTAAAGTTATAATCTGAAATAGAGAGCTCAAAAGCATTTTCCTATATGCCATAGAGATTTTGAATGTTAACCAAAACCTTATTTTATATAGCTTCGAACATATATTTAACTCACTTACTTGTGATTTTTTTTGAGTAATGAAATAAATATATTATGAAACCTTTATGAATTTTTTTCTTTTTAGTTAATGAACAATGCATAGCTGATAACTTGCTGTGGATTCTCTAAAACCCATCGATACATGTCAAGTCTAGAAAGTTGTACCAGCTGGAACAATGCATACCAAGAGATATTCAGGATTATTCTGCAGCCCATGCCAATCCTGGCAGGATGCAACAAAGAAAGCAATATTTATCTGAGCTGCGTTTGATGTGTGCTCAGGGTTTGTAAACAGATCAAAACCTGGATTACTCTGGGTGATATCAGTGATATAGTAAGAATGTTTTTCTAGAACAGTCAGTTCAGTTCAGTCGCTCAGTCATGTCTGACTCTTTGTGACCCCATGAACTGCAGCACGCCAGGCCTCCCTGTCCATCACCAACTCCCGGAGTTCACTCAAACTCATGTCCATTGAGTCGGTGATGCCATCCAACCATCTCATCCTCTGTCGTCCCCTTCTCCTCCTGCCCCCAATCCCTCCCAGCATCAGAGTCTTTCCAATGAGTCAACTCTTCGCATGAAGTGGCCAAAGTACTGGAACAGTATGTAGGCATAATTCAGTGATCATCAAGCCTTTTCCTGCTTCCTCGTCCCATCTCTGCCCTACACCTCCCTCTCTCCACCCCCTTCAGCCCTCCCCCCTCACGTTGCCCTATGGGATTCATTGCTACTGTTTACATTTCCCCTTTTCAGTGTTCTTCCTCATTTGCCTTTTTAAAAAATGTTTATTTTTATGTACAATTTCTAGCCATTTACGCCGTGATTTTCACCTGAAATGGATCATTTAAAAAAAATTATGGTAGATTTTTCAGAGCAGTTTTAGATTCACAGAAAAACTGAGTGAATGCAGACATTTTGCACTCTGTCCGTCCCCAGATACCCCAATTGGAAGGCTGTGTGTAATTTTTTTTCAAGAGCATTAAGGTTTTAGCTGTCATCATCACACTGTCTCAAAGAAAGCTCCATCTCCGTGGCCAATCATTGGCCAAAGCTGGGAGAAGAGGATTTTTGATGCTGTGGCCTGATGCAGGAATAAAGGCCCAAGGGCAAATTTTCAACTTAATCTTGAGGCTGTAATAGTTCATTCTGTACATGACTTTCTCAGGGTGGTGGTGGAGCCACACTGGGGTAATTTCACTTGACAAGGACTTGCCGCTCGCTTCTGAATACTTTGAAGTCTTAGAATAATGCTGATCAACACTTTATTCTTGACTTCAGGCAGGGCCTCCTCCTCTTAGGCTTCCACCTTAATATATAAAAGCTGTAATGTTCAGTCTCATGCTTGTTCAGCTTTTTTGAATGCAACTCAGATGTTTTATAAGTTGTCCATTTTTATTCTGTCATATAAATTCTAGAATTTATATTTTAATGGTAATATTTTAACAACATTTGTTATGCTCTGCGCCCTTTGATAAATCTTATATACGCCTTCAGTTCAGTTCAGTTCAGTCGCTTAGTCGTGTCCAACTCTTTGCGACCCCATGAATCGCAGCACGCCAGGCCTCCCTGTCCATCACCAACTCCCGGAGTTCACTCAGACTCACGTCCATCGAGTCAGTGATGCCATCCAGCCATCTCATCCTCGGTCGTCCCCTTCTCCTCCTGCCCCCAACCCCTCCCAGCATTGGAGTCTTTTCCAATGAGTCAACTCTTCGCATGAGGTGGCCAAAGTACTAGAGTTTCAGCTTTAGTATCATTCCTTCCAAAGAAATCCCAGGGCTGATCTCCTTCAGAATGGACTGGTTGGATCTCCTTGCAGTCCAAGGGACTCTCAAGAGTCTTCTCCAACACCACAGTTCAAAAGCATCAATTCTTTGGTGCTCAGCCTTCTTCTTAGTCCAACTCTCACATCCATACATGACCACAGGAAAAACCATAGCCTTGACTAGATGGACCTTAGTCGGCAAAGTAATGTCTCTGCTTTCAATACACTATCTAGGTTGGTCATAACTTTGCTTCCAAGGAGTAAGCTTCTTTTAATTTCATGGCTGCAGTCACCATCTGCAGTGATTTTGGAGCCCAGAAAAATAAAGTCTGACACTGTTTCCACTGTTTCCCCATCTATTTCCCATGAAGTGATGGGACCAGATGCCATGATCTTCGTTTTCTGAATGTTAACCTTTAAACCAACTTTTTCATTCTCCTCTTTCACTTTCATCAAGAGGCTTTTGAATTCCTCTTCACTTTCTGCCATAAGGGTGGTGTCATCTGCATATCTGAGGTGATTGATATTTCTCCCGGCAATCTTGATTCCATCTTGTGCTTCTTCCAGCCCAGCGTTTCTCATGATGTACTCTGCATATAAGTTAAATAAGCAGGGTGACAATATACAGCCTTGATGTACTCCTTTTCCTATTTGAAACCAGTCTGTTGTTCCATGTTGAGTTCTAACTGTTGCTTCCTGACCTGCATACAGATTTCTCAAGAGGCAGGTCAGGTGGTCTAGTATTCCCATCTCTTTCAGAATTTTCCACAGTTTATTGTAATCCACACAGTTAAAGGCTTTGGCATAGTCAATAAAGCAGAAATAGATGCTTTTTCTGGAACTCTCTTGCTTTTTCCATGATCCAGTGGATGTTGGCAATTTGATCTCTGGTTCCTCTGCCTTTTCTAAAACCAGCTTGAACATCTGGAATTTCACAGTTCACATATTGCTGAAGCCTGGCTTGGAGAATTTTGAGCATTACTTTACTAGCGTGTGAGATGAGTGCATATAAGCCTTAGTGTTTTTAATACTCAAAGCAAACCTGTTAGGCACCATTATTTCTTTTCCTGTGTTTATAGATGAGGAAACTGAGGCTCAGAGAGGTTATTTCTTTAGTCTGAGGTCACCCAGCTAGGATGAGGTAGAGTTAGAATTCTAAATCCAAATCTTTGGTCCCCAATTTAAAGTTTGCCTTATGAAAAATGTTTCTGAAACTCTGTAAAACTGATTCTTCAGGAAATGAGGGAACAAGTGTTCATTTTTTCTCATTTCCCCTGAGTTGATTGACTATATTCGATTCTAATAAGTTCTGTGGAAAAAAGCATGTCTTAGTTTTGGCTATTATAATAAAGTACCAAAGATGGGGTGGCTTATAAACAAAAATGCATTTCTCATATGTGTGAAGGCTGGAAGTCTGATATGAGGGTGCCAGAAGGGTTTTGCATTTTGAAGAGAGCTCTCTTCCAGGTTTCAGCCTGCTGACTTTTCATTATGTCCTCGCTTAGCAGTAGACCTAGCTAGCTCTCTGACCTCTTCTTACAAGGTCATTAATCCCATTCATGAGGGCTCCACTCTCAAAACCTAATTATTTCCCAAAAGCCCACCTCCAGATACCATTACAATGGAGTTTAGGTTTCAGCATACAAGTTTTAGGGGGACGTAAACATCCATTCTATAACAAAACAATAATAACGTATATAAGTAGGATGTCTCTGCCTATGGATTGCTTGGGACAAACTCTGTCCATATCCACTTGTTGTTGCTGATGTTTTAGTTACTAAGTTGTGTCTGACTCTTTAGTGACCCCATGGACTGCAGCCTGCCATGCTCTTCCATCCATGGAATTTCCCAGTCAAGAAATACTGGAGTGGGTTGCAATTTCCTTCTCTAGACGATCTTCCTGACCCAGGGATTGAACCCACACATCTTGCATTGGCAGGCAGATTCTTTACCATTGAGCAACCAGGGAAGACCCATTGCCTTGGTATAATTATTGGGAGCAAACTCTTTTCCTTTCAGTAGTGTCTCAATTTAGACAAGAAATTACAAGGTCATCCTGTAAATAACCTCCTCACTTCTGCCAGAGCAGATGGCTACTCATCTTTCTGCTTTCCTGTGGACCACGTATCCCATGCTACTTCAGACATCTTTAGAGGAATGACAGCTTTTGGTCTTGGACTGTTTTGAGTCTAGACATTATGCTCTGCAGATCAATAAACTCTGGCTGGTGTTCCCTCGTACTCCTGTATCTAAACACCTTCGTCTCCCTTCTTGGTATTCTTGGCAGTCAGACTTCTGGAAGTGTTAAAACTTTCTGTCCAGACTTCCAAGTCCATAAGCCAGTGACCACTCCACCAGACCTAATCAAAATCAAGGGTGCTAGTTAAATGCATTAGTCAGAAAAACTTTAAATAATGGCTACTCTAATGAACATTATATTCTTATGGATGAAATAAGATGCTCAGGTAAAATTTCCAAAAATACAACTTCACATGATTGTTGACTTGTCCATAAGCTGTTCTGAAATGACATGGGATAAGCAGATTCTGTTATCCATTGCAGTCCTTTGAGAAAGATAGTTTGAGGATCAAAGTAATTTTTTTTTTTAGTTTCACTTCATCCTATATTTTAACTCAAAAGTGATGAAATATTAAATAATGTAAACTATTAATAATATATTTGCATATGATGCTCTGGGTTTTCAAAGAAAATTTGCATCAGTTACCTCAGTTGATCCTCCAACACTCCTGGGATTAAAGTAGGGCAGGAAAAATTTTTATTGTTCTTATAGAGAAAACACCTGAACTGGGGAGAAGCTAAGTGACTGTCACTTTCAAATAAAGCCAAGGCCCCAAAGCAGAACTGTCTTCTCTCAGATGAAGGGTCTTCCACCAAACAAAAGAAAGCCTTGACTGTTCATGTCTGTTTCATCAGCACATTCATTAAAATGCTTAAGAATCATGCTTGCTTTGATTATATTTTTCCTACAAAAATAAACTACTAATCTATAAATAATTTTCTAGAGAAAATGATGTCCTCTCTGTTTGGAGAGTGGGTACCCTTTTCTAATTGGAGTGGTTCTACTTTTCCCCCCTCGTCTTTCCCTCCTGTTCAACATCTCATTCATACATCTTTCACCTTCTTTCTTTCTTCCTCTAGCTTTTTAGAGAAGCAGGTAGGCTGCCTGGTAAAAGGAAAAAGACCCTCAGGTTATGTTGTTTGTAGGTGACCCAACAATTGTCAGTTAGCTGGATCTGGGCTACAGAGATTCAGGATCATAACTTCAAAGCCATATCACTCCATATCTGAAGATGTGGACCCTGGGGCTTGCAATCTCATTAGTATTTGGCAGTGGAATTACAGCCAGATTTTAATACTGAACCTGTGGGATATCAAATGCATTCACTGGTAATACTATCCATAAAACATGTAGGAGTCTCAAAGAGCTGCACTTATTCCTGGAAATTGGATAGGAATTGAAATGGAACATAGAAGGCAAGTTGAGGCATGCCTTCCTTATACCAAACAGAAAACCTGCTTGTTAGAAGTTTCTCCTTTGTGCATCTTTGGTACAAGTCAGTACATGCAATTACCAGAATATCATAGCCCGTTCTATACCCATGAAAAATAGGTTGGAAACCATCCAGCTTTTTCTATTGAACTTACAAGGGAGAGAAGAGTATTGATTTACCCAGGGAAACTCAGTATGCCTCAGGTCCAGGCTCTTTTGAAGTCTTGGGTTGTAATTTCAATGCTGGTGATATTTCTTAACAAGTGAAACTACAAAATGTGTTTAGGGACTTATTGGAGTGTAGGTTCTTCTGTCTCTTTGTAGAAAGGATTCAGTGAGAGGCAGAGTAACAGGTCAGGAAAGAGTTTATCAGCATGGGATGCTTGTGAGGTTTATAAGTGGGCAGGCAAGGGAGGGCCAGCCTAAGAACTTAGTGGACTAGAGTTTTATAAGCAAAGAAGGATGGGGAGAGGGAGAAAACCACCTTCTTCTTCATTCTTGAGTAGACGTTAAACTTCTATCATCAGTTCCTCCTCCAAGTTGGGCAGGTAAATTTTTTCTTGCCCCTATGTGATTACGCTAGGTCTGTCATGGTGCAGTGGAAATGAGCAAAAAGGAGGTAACACATACTAAAATATGGTAAATTGTCTTAGGTTTCAGTATAATGTCACCTTGTTTGTTTAGTGAGTGCAGAGGAGCATGTTCTAGGAATCATTAACTTACTGACCTCACTGGGCAGGTTGTGGGTTTCATTTCATTAGGGGGGCATGTCTCATGATTCTGTTGCATGGTTTCATTGCTAAGTAAGCCTAATTTCTTGATTGATCATTAACTTACAGGAGTTCCCCATAATTTTTTCTTTACTTTCAATCCCCTAATGGGGATCTGTTTAATCTATTGATTAACTGTTTAGTCACCTACTTTGTCCTTTTACTCTGTCCCTATAATAAGTGTTGTATGGTTTATTATTGTGGTGTGATTCTTACAATTCTCACACCCCAGGGACTGTCACCAGACAGTGATAGAGCAATCACGTAAAAATGAACTGTGAGGAGCGTGAAAACTATGGTGAGCATAGTTTATTTAGGGGGTGCTTTAGCTAAATGGCTTCTTATAGCTTATCTTGGTACTGAGCCACTAAAGAAGTCACAGAACGCTGAAAAAATGGGTTGTTTTCACAGAAGCTAACCACATTGAACGGGGTGTTGAGATGATGTGGCTGAACATTCTTAGCATTTTCTAGAACTGCACACTTCGTGCTTGGTTGTGTTTCAGATACCCTCATTGTTGGAACTTACTTTTTCCATATGCTTGTTTAATTCAGTGACGGTCCAAACAGACTTTGGAGGGACTTCATAAACAGTCATGAGTTCACGGCCTAAACTCACTCCATGAAAATGCAGTTGAATTAGCCATTCAGAATTGGGTATTGGAGAAAATGAAGCAGTTGCAAGGAGAGAAGGAGCTGGTTACTGTAGCTGTGGGCTCTGACCCAGGGAGGACATAGGACTGCTGATTGCCTGCTTTGCTGAGTGCTAGCTGTCTCCATTGTTTTCAAAACAAGCATTCCTGGATGAGTGGAGGGCTGTGATGCTCACTGGGAATCATGTTGTTTAACTGCTGATGCAGAAACGTTCTTCCCAGAAGGAATTTGGGTAGTGCTCACATTTTCTGTGTACATGCAAAAAAATCTGGGTTCCAATCTGGCTCTACATCTAAGCTACCGATTAGCCTGGGGATCTTGGGAAAGTCACTTGGCTGTCCGGGCATGAAGATTGAATGCCATGCTTCTTGTTTTTATGAACCTTGAACCCTTTAAAAATCATTAAAATTTCATGCCTTTGTTGTTGTTGTTGTTGTTTTAATCACAGAATGCCCATGGTGATTGCAATCAAAACAGTATCCTATTAAATATGTGGTTTTTGAAAGATGTTTGACAGACTTGATTCTGCTATGCCATTCTTTCACTTTCCATATTTAAACTTGGGAAGTTTCTAAGGGCTCTGAAAGCCTGCAATCTATGTCACAAGACCTATTGACTCAAAAGTACCTTTAAAGGGCCACCATGTGGTTTCTCTTATCTCTATGGTTTATTAACAAGGAAAATCAGGAAAGCTCACTTCACTGTTCACTTTACTCTGGGTATGAACCGCCCTGGGCATTCCCATCAGATGCTCACACTTTATAGCTGAGAGTCAGAATGTGTCTGTCTATCTTTCAGTACATTTCAGGAGTTAATTCGTACCAGGAAGAGATGTGTACTGTCATCTTCTTTGATAATGTCTGATTGCTTACTTGATTTAGATGTAATGTTTTACTGACTTGGTTACCTGCACTGGAATGTTGGGTCTACGCATTGTTCTGAGTCCATGGGTTATTCTCAGGGTGACTTTCATCAAATGTTCTGTTAGTTTTCATGTGGTCACACATACTGTATCACTTATTTTGCCGACCTGATGGCATAGAACATCAGAGCTGGACAGGAGCTCAGTGTGTCAGATTCAACCGTCTAGTTTCCATAGATGAGAAAACTGAGCCTCCAAATTCCCTATCATTGAGCCTCTTGGAGTGTCAGTTATTGTGATTTTGTTCGAATGGGGGCCTCCCTCTTGATATGGTTATCAGATGTCTACAGTTTTTTGTAGGATATGTTGCCATCAGCCATTCTTTACATATTGGCTTCTATGCTTCCTAAATGTAGGACGTGGGTGACCTAATTGAGCATGCTGATTTTTGCTTTGCTAAAAGCTTCTAAAGCTATAAATAAATAATCGTGGGGAGATGCTTGATGGACTTTCAGTTGAAATAATAATCTCTTGAACTGATAGTTTCATCCTTAAGAGAGCCAAAAGCACCTCTTACATATTTACCACACTTATCTTCAACAGCCTTGGGAAACTGCTGGGATAGATTGGATCATCCAAGGGATTCAACAAAACTTTAATCAAGACTTTGTTGGAAAAAAAAAAAAAAAGACTTTGTTGAATGACCCACTGTGTGTCTTGCCCATAAACTAAATCTAAATTATTGGGATTTAAAAGAATTATAAGGCAAAGTCCTGTCTTTGGATTCATGGTCATAATAAGATAGACCATTATGAGACAAGAATGAGACCATTTGAAATCTTTGTATAACTCACTAATGCATGAAAGGTAGAAGATAGTAATGTCACGATTGGAAGGAAGTAAGTGTTAGTCACTCAGTCGTGTCCAACTCTTTGTGAGCCCATGGACTGTAGCCCACAGGCTCCTCTGTCCATGGAATTCTCCAGGCAAGGATACTGGAATGGGTTGCCATTTGCTCCTCCAGGGAATCTTCCTGACGTAGGGATTGAACCTGGGGCTCCTGCATTACAGGCAGATTCTTTACCATCTGAACCAAGAGGGAGCAGCTGGATGTGGAGTCACAACAGCTGTGGGAGCAAGTGGGGTGCAATATAGACCTCTGCTAAAGCAAGGAAATGGGAGGAGACAGAATAGGATTGATAGTGAGTCAAAGGCGATACAAGCGTTCTTGGCCACAGAAAGCGAGCATAGACCAAGAGAGGTTAGAGAATGTGGTTGGCTGTAAAGGTTTAACTGCAAATCAACTGAAGAAGAAAATCAGTTTTAAAATTGGTGTACATTTGCATACCAGTTCCAGCTTTTTTAAGGTATTTTTACTTCCATATATAACTTCTCCAAGGTTTGTTTTCAGTCAAACGAGAGTCCACTGTTTTTTTCCTCTTCACAAACTTGAAAGATAGGGCGATGAATACTCCATCCATTTTAACAGATGGGAAAAGTAAGGCTCAAAGAAGATAAGGGGCTTTCTCAAGGTCACGTGATAAATAGTAAAGACTAAACCTAAGATCTTCTGATTTTCTGGTAATTCACACTTATTCTACTTTTTCTTCTTTCCCCTTTGTTATCTCTGAGCCTATTTGAGCTGATGCCCAAGGACTGGTCCTTTATGTCACGTTTGCTAACTTTTCTCAGCCATCCCCTTGCATCCCAGAGAAGCCCCCTTAACTGCATCAATCTTTCATGAGCTACTTGCTATGTTTATTCATCGAGGCAACAGCCTGCCTCTAGGAGCAAAAACTTAAATTCACAGAGCATAGCTTTCTTTTCGGAGAAGGCGATGGCACCCCTCTCCAGTACTCTTGCCTGGAAAATCCCATGGATGGAGGAGTCTGGTGGGCTACAGTCCATGGGGTCACTAAAGTTCGGACACTACTGAGCGACTTCACTTTCACTTTTTACTTTGATGCATTGGAGCAGAAAATGGCAACCCACTCCAGTGTTCTTGCCTGGAGAATCCCAGGGACGAGGGAGCCCGCTGGGCTGCCGTCTATGGGGTTGCCCGGAGTCGGACACAACTGAAGCGACTTAGCAGCAGCAGCAACTTTCTTGTTAGGATTGGTTGTTTATTTCAACTTGAGCTTTAGCCTAGATGAAAAGCATGTGATGAAAACAGTGTTGAATGAGCATGGCTCCCAGAGGCGAAGTGAAAGGCAGAACCTTTCCTGTTTGCTAATGGCCATGGCTGCTGTGAGGGATCTGTTACCTTTTAAAACCCTAGGACTTGAAGATAGAGGAAAGAGAATCACCACTTACTCCAGTGTTACTTCCCAGGGCTAACTCGATAGCGTCATCAATAGTCTCCAAACTCTTTCTTAGCTCTGTTACTGTCCTCTGAACTCAAATCCATCTTTCCAACACTGCCAGAGATCACCTGTCTACAACCTGACTGTCCCATTTACCTGTGAAAACCCACTTTGGCCTAAGGGGAAAACCCAGCCTTCTTAGCTGGATATACAAAGACCTGCCGCTCAGTCTCCACCCAGCCCCTCAACTTCTCTTCCTGTTTCTCACCTGCTTTGTATTGCTTATATTTCCACAAGCTCACTAAGAAACAATAGCCTTTCTTAATATTATTACTATTTTTCTCTGGCTGAACAGTTTTCATCTCTCTTAGTGCCGTGACTGACTATTCCTCATCCTTCAAGATTCAGCCCTGTCTCTTCTCAGAGGTCAGCCTGAACCACACCTGTTTCCCATCTCTAGTTGGATCTCTACGGGCCCTTCTTTGGGAGTTATATATCCCTGTGTGTGCTGTTCTGTAATGAAAATAATACACTGAATGTTTGAAATAATGTGTTTAAACTTCATTTCTTACCATGTACCATCACTGTGTCAGTAATCTGTTTCATCTCTGTAACCACCTCATACTTGGCATGTAGGAAGTAATTAGAAAAGACATGTTGAATGGAATCAGTGAACCTATGAGAGGATTATGTAACTTTTCATTTGATAAAACTCGTTTTCAGAGTGATTGACTTTCCCAAGATTTGCAGCTAGGAAATGGAAGAGCTGACCACTATACCACTTTGCACACCAAAATTCTGCTTTAATTTCTATCTGCTCCCCCACGTTGTAAGGATAGAATTTATGGTTCCCAAGTACAGGAAAGATGACTTTTCTCCCTATAGCCCAGCAGATTAATATAGTAGATGTCCAATAATACTCACTGGGATTGACCTTAATTCTCTTCCTATATCCCTTTTGATTATTTTTGTTTTGAGGCTAGGGCCCATCTTTACCTTTGAATATATACTAAAGAGTCCTTATTTAAACTATTTTACAGCCAACAGACATTCAAAAAAGACTTGTTTTATTCTCCTAAAATTAGTTTTCTATATCTTCTTTGGGTGACATTGTCATCTATCTCCCAGTGACTCAATTTAATGAGAATGACCATATAATTGATCACGCTTTTGAGAATGAAAGAGAGTGCTATTAATAATTATCTCGAGAGAACAGATGGGAATGGAACTTTCCTCGGCAAACCAGGATGTGTGGTCACCCTAAGTATAATCAAATCACCAGTAGGAGAGACTTAATCCAGTGCTTTTGATCAAGTCCTTAAATCATGCTGCGTTGGCCTCTGAGTTTCTCATATTATAGGAAAGCTGTGGCAGTCAAGCATACCTTCTCAAAAAGTAAAATTCCTAGAAGAAATCAGACATAGCCAAGGAAGTAATATATACTTGCTAGTATTGATATGCTTATTTTCCTTTGAAACCGCCATTGGAGGTAAATTTTATGAAAAGGTGGTGTGAGAGTTGTTAGGAGCTGGTGCTATAGACCTCTAGTAGTCTATAAGCCGTTCATGGGAATACTACCGAATCTGGATCATTGTGTAAAATGCTTCTTGTCAGTTTTCTTGCCTTTGCTAGAATGTCTATGCTGTGGCATCCTGACTAACGTCATGAGATGCAGTGGAGATGTGAGATCCACCTGCTCTAAAAGAAAAAAATGTTTGGCAAAGAGAAAGTGTTTTTCCTAGAATACGCAAGAATTTTGTTTTGATGGTATGTAAGAGATATGGTCAAGGCAGCTGTCCTCTGATAGTCACTTGGCATGAAGGGTCTCCATATGAAGACTGGGATAACCGCAGATGCTATTATCGACTTTGTGAGCCAGTGTGTTGCTATTGCTTGGTCACCAAAAGTTCCGGTGTGCTCTGCAAACAAAAAGATCAGAAAGAGTATTGCAGAGCAGGAATTTCCTATTGCTCCACCCCACCTCATATTAGGATTTTTGGTTTTTTGGACTAAGAGACAGTTGTGGACATATTTTTTTCTTTTCTAAAAATTTTATTTATTTTTAAGAAGGATTTTTAAAGAGTCTTTATTTAATTTGTTACAGTATTTTTTCTGTTTTGGTTTTCTGGCTGTGAGGCATATGAGCTCGTAGCTCCCCGACTAGGGATAGAACCCACTTGTCACGCATTAGAAGATGAAGTCTTACCCACTGAACCACTAGGGAAGTCCCTTTCTTTCTTTCTTTCTTTCTTTCTTTTAAATCGACTTTGTCAATAATAAAGAAAAGGTCATGTGCAGACCCTTGACCACAAGTTTTTCAGAGTCCATTTTCTTTCTCCTCTTACCCTACCAAGGCATTTACGACATGAACCTTTGGAGAATATCACTAGCTGGATTTTCATATGGACTAGTACTCCCTTCTTAGAGGACTTTGAGAATTACTTGGAGGTGTTTCGATTGCCACAGTGACTGGAGGGACACCATTGACGTTGGTGGGTAGAGGTAGGGGTGGTAATTATCCTTCACCCTTCACTGGACAGAATTGTCCTTCACAGTGAGAACTGTCCTTCCCCAGTGTCAACAATGCCCTGTTGTGAAATGCCGTGGAAAGCATATATGATTCTGATCGTATATTCTGAGAGTATATATTCTGTTTTTCCTTATTATTAAAGGTGAAATAAAGTCTTCTGGTTTTAAAGTCACTGAAAATCACTCCTGGGTGAGCTTTTTATTCTGTTAGTCAGTGTAGTTAATGGAGTTTTCTTTTTTTTTTACTTTTAACATTTGGCAAAGCTCTCTCTTATTAGCTTGTGCAATATACCTAGTGCCAATTTGCATTTTAAAAACTTCCTTTATTGCAACAGCTGTACAAAAGCCATTACAGATTAGGAGGGGAAAAAAGATTATATTTATGAAGCACTTAAGGAAGGCAAAAGGAAAATGTTTTGCTCAAGCTCTGTGGCTTAGAAGTGAATAAAATAATCTGTTCCTGAATTCACATAGAACTGAAATGCAAAAGATGAGATTCTTATAAAAAAGATGTTCTACCTCTTGCCCTGAGGTTGGATTTTAAGCAGATATTTTTGATTATTTCTACTCACTTGGATAGTGAATAGTGTCTAGATCTCTTGGCCAATCACTCAAACTTTAGAGCAATCTGTCTCAATTAAAATTCTTAAGGCCGATCATAGATAAAAAGAGAATAATTTTGCAGGTAGAAGATGGTCAGCAGATAAAAAAGGAAGAGACAGAGAAAGAGAATGAAAGTTCCTTGTGTCTTTTAGGTAGCCAGGATTCTGTAGCTCTAAGCCACAGTCAAAAGTAATCAGTGGTAGAATTGTTCTGGGCAGGGGGTACTTTGGTGGAAGTGATTCAGAATTAAAAGGCAAGACAAAGCCAACATTTAAAAGACATTAAAAGCAGCAGTAAGAATCTGAAAACAGACATCTTCATCACCAGAACCCAACTGGTTCCCAAAACCCTGCTCCATAATATCCACAATGAACTTTTCCAAGGCCTCCTATGTTTTTGTACAGTCCACTCAGGGATCTTTAAACAAAAGCCACATTTCAAACTTTTGGCCACCAGTGTGCCCCCTAAATTAATTGAAGCCTGAGGGTTTTACACATAGCCCTGACAGATGCAGCTTTATTACAATGACCAAGTTTGAATTCAGAAATGTGGATTTTAACAATATATTTTAAAAGGTCTCTTGGGATGACTTGTGCCTGCTTAGCACACTCTTTGAGTGCTTGTTTTCTTAGCGTAAGCACTAGGGTTTCACTTAACTAACCCGTTCGAGGGCTTAAGGGGTGCTACTGGGAGAAAGGGGAGGTCACAGGATGATGCCTCTATTGCATCTGCAGGGACCCGCTTGGCATAACAGCACTTCTGTTCATGACCCCTCCTTAGCGCATTTCCCCTTGAGAAGTCAGGACCTAATTCCTCAATTGATTGAGTTGCATTGACATAAACACTTACAGTTCAGTTCAGTCGCTCAGTCGTGTCCGACTCTTTGCGACCCCATGGATCGCAACACGCCACCAGGCCTCCCTGTCCATCACCATCTCCCGTAGTTCACTCACTCATGTGCATTGAGTCAGTGATGCCATCCAGCCATCTCATCCTCTGTCATCCTCTTCTCCTCCTGCCCCCAATCCCTCCCAGCATCAAACTCTTTTCCAATGAGTCAACTCTTCGCATGAGGTGGCCAAAGTACTGGACTTTCAGCTTTAGCATCATTGCTTCCAAAGAAATCCCAGGGCTGATCTCCTTCAGAATGGACTGGTTGGGTCTCCTTGCAGTCCAAGGGACTCTCAAGAGTCTTCTCCAACACCACAGTGCAAAAGCATCAATTCTTAGGTGCTCAGCTTTCTTCACAGTCCAACTCTCACATCTATACATGACTACTGGAAAAACCATAGCCTTGACTAGATGGACCTTAGTCAGCAAAGTAATGTCTCTGCTTTTGAATATGCTATCTAGGTTGGTCATAACTTTTCTTCCAAGGAGTAAGCGTGTTTTAATTTCATGGCTGCAATCACCATCTGCAGTGATTTTGGAGCCCCCCAAAATAAAGTCTGACATCTATTTCCCATGAAGTGATGGGACCAGATGCCATGATCTTAGTTTTCTGAATGTTGAGCTTTAAGCCAACTTTTTCACTCTGCACTTTTACTTTCATCAAGATGCTTTTTAGCTCCTCTTCACTTTCTGCCATAAGGGTGGTGTCACCTGCATATCTGAGGTGATTGATATTTCTCCCGGCAATTTTGATTCCAGCTTGTGTTTCTTCCAGTCCAGCGTTTCTCATGATATACTCTGCATATAAATTAAATAAGCAGGGTGACAATATACAGCCTTGACGTACTCCTTTTCCTATTTGAAACCAGTCTGTTGTTCCATATTGAGTTCTAAGTGTTGCTTCCTGACCTGCATACAGATTTCTCAAGAGGCAGGTCAGGTGGTCTGGTATTCCCATCTCTCTCAGAAGTTTCCACAGTTTATTGTGATCCACACAGTCAAAGGCTTTGGCATAGTCAATAAAGCAGAAATAGATGTTTTTCTGGAATTCTCTTGCTTTTTCTATGATCCAGTGGATGTTGGCAATTTGATCTCTGGTTCCTCTGCCTTTTCTAAAACCAGCTTGAACATCAGAAGTTCACGGTTCACATATTGCTGAAGCCTGACTTGGAGAATTTGGAGCATTACTTTGCAAGCGTGTGAGATGAGTGCAATTGTGCAGTAGTTTGAGCATTCTTTGGCATTGCCTTTCTTTGGGATTGGAATGAAAACTGACCTTTTCCAGTCCTGCGGCCACTGCTGAGTTTTCCAAATTTGCTGGCATATTGAGTGCAGCACTTTCACAGCATCATCTTTCAGGATTTGAAAGAGCTCCACTGGAATTCCATCACCTCCACTAGCTTTGTTCATAGTGATGCTCTCTAAGGCCCACTTGACTTCACATTCCAGGATGTCTGGCTCTAGATGGTGATCACACCATCGTGATTATCTGGGTCGTGAAGATCTTTTTTGCACAGTTCTTCTGTGTGTTCCTGCCACCTCTTCTTAATATCTTCTGCTTTTAGGTCCATAGAATTTCTGTCCTTTATCGAGCCCATCTTTGCATGAAATGTTCCCTTGGTATCTCTAATTTTCTTGAAGAGATCTCTAGTTTTTCCCATTCAGTTCTTTTCCTCTATTTCTTTGCATGGATCACTGAAGAAGGCTTTCTTATCTCTTCTTGCTATTCTTTGGAACTCTGCATTCAGATGCTTATATCTTTCCTTTTCTCCTTTGTGTTTTGCCTCTCTTCTTTTCACAGCTATTGTAAGGCCTCCTCAGACATCCATTTTGCTTTTTTGCATTTCTTTTCCATGGAGATGCTCTTGATTGATCCCTGTCTCCTGTACAATGTCACGAACCTCATTCCATAGTTCATCAGGCACTCTTATCTATCAGATCTAGGCCCTTAAATCTATTTCTCACTTCCACTGTATAATCATACGGGATTTGATTTAGGTCATACCTGAATGGTCTAGCGGTTTTCCCTACTTTCTTCAATTTAAGTCTGAATTTGGTAATAAAGAGTTCATGATCTGAGCCACAGTCAGCTCCCGGTCTTGTTTTTGTTGACTGTATAGAGCTTCTCCATCTTTGCTGCAAAGAATATAATCAATCTGATTTCGATGTTGACCATCTGGTGATGTCCATGTGTAGAGTCTTCTCTTGTGTTGTTGGAAGTGGGTGTTTGCTATGACCAGTGCATTATCTTGGCAAAACTCTAGTAATCTTTGCCCTGCTTCATTCCACATTCCAAGGCCAAATTTGCCTGTTACTCCAGGTGTTTCTTGACTTCCTACTTTTGCGTTCCAGTCCCCTATAATGAAAAGGACATCTTTTTTAGGTGCTAATTCTAAAAGATCTTGTAGGTCTTCATAGAACTGTTCAACTTCAGCTTCTTCAGTGTTACTGAATTGATAGAGTTGCATTGACATAAATACTTTAGCATGTGTAAAATAGATAGCTAATGGAAACTCATCTCCGAGCTCTGTGATAACCTAGAGATGTGGGCTGGGGGAGTGGGAGGGAGGCTCCAGAGGGAGGTGATAGGTATATACTTCACATTGTTGTACAATGTGTTGTACGATGATTCACATTGTTATACAGCAGAAACTAACACAACATCATAAAGCAGTTATACTCCAATTTAAAAAAAAAAAGACTTGATTTCTCCCATCCCAAAGGCCAGTAAGTGGTGCAAATGTCCCTTCTTGCTTTCCATCTGTGTCACTAATTTGCATAGAGTGCTTAGTGGGGTTTTTTAACCATGCCGCCACCCCCTTTACCAGGCCCATATTATTAAATAAGAGCACCCCGCCCCCATTTTAAAATTGTGGCAAGCTGTATAAAACATATGCCATTGTAACCTTACGTGTACAATTCAATGGCATTAATTATATTCATGACATTGTATAACTGTCCCACTGTTTATTTCTAAAACCCCTGCATTACTGTGAGCATAAACTCCATACCCATTAAGCAATAATTCCCTGTTCACCTCTCTCTTAAGCTCTGGTCAACTCTAATCTACTTTCTGACTTCGTGACTCTACCTATTCTAGATATTTCATGGAAGTGAAATCTACTAGGCTTATCTTTCTGTATTGGCTTATTTCACTGAGTGTTATGTTTTCTGGGTTCATCTGTATTGTGGCACAAACCAAAATTTCATTCCTTTTATGGCAGAATAATATTCCATTGCAGGTCTAAACCTCATTTTGTTTTTCCATTTATCTGTTGATGGGCACTTGGATATTTCCACCTTTTGGCTATTGTGGATGATGCTCCAGGGAACATTTCACATACAAGCATTGTTTGAGTCTATGCTTTCATATCTTTGGCGCTGTGTACCTAGTGGTGGGATTACTGGGTCATATGGTAACTCTGTGTTTAACTTTTTGAGAAACCACCAAACTATAACCCTTTACTCCCTTTTGGGAACAGAGTCATCTCCTTCTCTCACTAAGTCTGCAGATGCCCAGATACATTATTAAAGTTTTCTATAGTTTTATTTATACCTCAGAATCTGTGTCTGTGTGTGAATAACTGCTCATTTAGAGGCGGGAAGGGATGTCAGATGCAGATAACAGTTCGTTTTGATCCAGACTAATACACGGCACAGTATTATCCTGAAAACATTTTCCTCCGATATGCTTACTTTACAGAATATCTGTTTCCTCTGTTCTGAGTGTTTACTGTATCCGTACAGTAGGCTGACCAGTAACTGTACTCCTAGCTTATACCATCCACACTTTGAAGAGGAAAGATGGTAGTGATAAGATAAGACTGGGGTCATTACCTCTCTTCTGATGCTTATTCATAAAGCTTCCTTCTCCAGTACTTGTCTTCTTGAGGGCAGATGCTGTGTTCCAGGTTTTTGGGTCGTACCTCAAACATGGTGTTTTCGCAGCAAAATGCTGGTGAAAAACAGTGGTGTGTATAGCATTTTGTTCTGCCTTTAAATAGTCTCATGTGAACATCTGATAAATCAGGTGATAAAATATGCCTCTGTGGGCCTTAGAGCATCAACCCTTAGGATGCCTCTCTGAGTCTGCTCATTAGGTGTGTGAGCAGGGCTGCCCTGGCACTCCCCTATCAGGAGCAGCCAATACACAGTCTGCTCAGTGGTGTCAGGGTGGGATGGTAGTCAGAGCTCACCCCTAGGTAAACGCACTCACTCACTTAACTGAGCCAGGTAAATGTTCAGTTTTGTTGGTGAGAGGTCACTGACAGATTTGCCGCAGCTGAGACTGAAACCCTGATGGAAAAGCGAGACTCATGGCTGTTAGAAGATGCATGCTAACGCATATAGAGAAAAGCAAGGTTCAGGGAGGAGAGATGGAACAGAATGACTTTTGCAGAAGAACACTGGGGATACTGTCTTGCATTCTGATAATGGTGATTTTCCTGAGGTCTACCTCCTTGTGAAAGAATGGCCTACCTAGAAGGTACTGGTTCTTTCTAGAAGTATGTCTTTAAAAAAAAAAAAAAAGTTGGCGGGGGAGGTGGGGAGGCTGGCTGAACCAAAAGTCTGAAGTCAGAAAGCAGTCTCTGGCAGGTAAAAGGGGCTGCTTCACCCTGCATGGTGCAGGCCAAGAGGGCATATTGATGCAGACTCTCTGCTGTCAGTCGGCCCTTGCCTTCAGTTCAGTTCAGTCACTCAGTCGTGTCCGACTCTTTGCAACCCCATGAATCGCAGCACGCCAGGCCTCCCTCTTCATCACCAACTCCCGGAGTTCACCCAAACTCATGTGCATCGAGTTGGTGATGCCATCCAACCATCTCATCCTCTGTTGTCCCCTTCTCCTCCTGTCCCCAATCCCTCCCAGCATCAGAGTCTTTTCCAATGAGTCAGCTCTCCACATGAGGTGGCCAAAGTACTGGAGTTTCAGCCTCAGCATCAGTCCTTCCAATGAACACCCAGGACTGGTCTCCTTTAGAATGGACTGGTTGGATCTCCTTGCAGTCCAAGGGACCCACAAGAGTCTTCTCCAGCACCACATTGTCTTCAGTGATCTCTTATTTGAAAAGTGAGATGAGCTGAAAGGGGACTGTGCAGCTCAGTGGCATGAGGACTAGCGTGCGTGTAGATTTTCCAGCATCTCTGGAGGGCAAGTGTACTCCACATGTGAAAGTTTCCCAGGAGACCAGGGAGTAGCCCAGGTCTGCAGACTCACAACCTGCACTCGTTTCCTCCTCCCAGGTCTCGTGGCTTTGGTTTTCTTGACCAATGGACTGGAAGAAGTTGTTAGAGTTAGAGAAGGGGGCCTTTGAAATCGTTTCTGAATCCCTCTTCATTTCAGACATGGAGAGAATGGGTTATGTGCCATGCCCAAGATCACATTTAAAGCTCATGACAGGTAAGCCTGAGCTAAGGTTTCCAAACTCCTGGCCTAGTACTTTTTCTGTTAAACTCATCTCTTTTCAGAGGATGTGTTTTAGAGCTTGTGGGACATTGATAAATGTTTTTAAAACTTAAAACTTAGTTCGAGAACACAGATGTTTATATCTAGTAGAAGACTGGATTAATACGTTCCCTCATAGAAATAATCAAATTTAGAATTTTAATTTACAGTTAAATTACATAATAAATTAAATAATGAAATAAATTATAATTTAATTTATTGTACTTTGTTCTTCAGATCAAAAACACTTAGGAAAGGTTTCTTTTTTCCTGATGGAGATTATAAATACAACTCTTAACATTTTTACCTTTGAAAGACTTAATAAAAATGTGCATTTAGAGCCTAGGTTTTGATTGGTTTAAAAAAATGGAATGTTATGAAACTCAGGGTACTTCATGTTTCTGAAAAGGTCACTGTAAATAAAGACCACTAAAATAATTTTTTTCAGTCCTCTGAAAATTTCTGTCTAGAGTTGCCAGATAAAATACAGGATGCCCAGTTACATTTGAATTTCAGAGAAAAGATTTTCTCTAGTATAAGCGTGACAATGCATTATTTGGGACATACTTATACAAAAAATACTCATTTGCTGTTTATCTGATACTCGAATTTATCTGGGATCCTGTAAGTTATTTGTTAAAATGGCAACATCATTTATATTATAATTTTTTACAATATTATTGTATTTTTAGGTTTTAAAATTATATTTAGATCATCAGTAGATAAGGCGATAAGTACAATCAGTGAATTCAGTCACTCAGTCATGTCCAACTCTTGGCGACCCCATGGACTGCAGCACGCCAGGCCTCCCTGTCCATCACCAACTCTGGGAGTTTACTCAAAACTCCTGTCCATTGAATTGGTGTTACCATCCAACCATCTCATCCTCTGTTGTCCCCTTCTCCTTCTGCCCTCAATCTTACCCGGCATCAGTGTCGTTTCAAAGGAGTCAGTTCTTTGCATCAGGTGGCCTAAGTATTGGAGTTTCAGGTCAGCATCAGTCCTTCCAATGAATATTCAGGACTGATCTCCTTTAGGATGGACTGGTTGGATCTCCTTGCAGTCCAAGGGACTCACCAGAGTCTTCTCCAACACCACAATTCAAAAGCATCAATTCTTTGGCACTCAACTTTCTTTATAGTCCAATTCTCACATCCATACATGACTACTACAAAACCCATAGCTTTGACTAGATGGACTTTTGTTGGCAAAGTAATGTCTCTGCTTTTTAATATGCTGTCTAGGCTGGTCATAGCTTTCTTCCAAGGAGCAAGCATCTTTTAATTTCATGGCTGCTGTCACCATCTGCAGGGATTTTGGAGCCCAAAAAAATAGTCTGACACTGTTTCCACTGTTTCCTCATCTATTTGCCACAAAGTGATGGGACTGGATGCCATGGTCTTAGTTTTCTGAATGTTGATCTTTAAGCCAACTTTTTCACTCTCCTCTTTCACTTTCATCAAGAGGCTCTTTAGTTCTTCTTCACTTTCTGCCATAAGGGTCGTATTATCTGCATATCTGAGGTTATTGATATTTCTCCCTGCCATTTTGATTCCGGCTTGTGCTTCATCCAGTCTAGCATTTCTCATGATGTACTCTGCATTTAAGTTGAATAAGCAGGATGACAGTATACAGCCTTGACTTACTCCTTTTCCTATTTGGAACCAGTCTGTTGTTCCATGTCCAGTTCTACCTGTTGCTTCCTGACCTGCATACACATTTCTCAAGAGGCAGGTCAGGTAGTGTGGTATTTCCATCTGTTTTTTTCTACAGTTTGTGGTGATCCACACAGTCAAAGGCTTTGGCATAGTCAATAAAGCAGATGTTTTTCTGGAACTCTCTTGCTTTTTTGATGATCTAACGGATGTTGGCAATTTGATCTCTGGTTCCTCTGCCTTTTCTAGATGCATCTTGAACATCTGGAAGTTCCCAGGTCACATACTGTTGAAGCCTGGCTTAGAGAATTTTGAGCATTACTTTACTAGCATGTGAGATGAGTGCAGTTGTGTGGTAGTTTGAGCATTCTTTGGCATTGCCTTTCTTTGGGATTGGAATGAAGACTGACCTTTTCCAGTCCTGTGGCCACTGCTGAGTTTTCCAAATTTGCTGGCATATTGAGTGCAGCACTTTCAATTCCATTACCTTCACTAGCTTTGTTCTTGGTGATGCTTCCTAATACTCACTTGTCTCCACATTGCAGGATGTCTGGCTCTAGTTGAGTGATCATAACATCGTGATTATCTGGGTTGTGAAATTTTTTTTGTACATTTCTTCTGTATATTGTTGCCACCTCTTCTTAATATCTTCTGCTTCTGTTAGGTCCATCCCATTTCTGTCCTTTATTGAGCCCATCTTTGCATGAAATGTTCCCTTGGCATCTCTAATTTTCTTGAAGAGATCTCTAGGCTTTCCCATTCTATTGTTTTCCTCTATTTCTTTGCATTGATCACTGAACAAGGGTTTCTTATCTCTCCTTGCTATTCTTTGGAACTCTGCATTCCAATGGGTATATCTTTCCTTTTCTCCTTTGCCTTTCTCTCATCTTCTCTTCTCAGCTATTTGTAAGGCCTCCTCAGAGAACCATTTTGCCTTTTTGCATTTCTTTGTCTTAGGGATGGTCTTGATCACTGCCTCCCATACAAATGTCATGAACCTCTGTCCATAGTTCTTCAGGCCCTCCATCAGATCTAATCCCTTGAATCTATTTGTCACTTCCACTGTATAATTGTAAGGGATATGATTTAGGTCATACCTGAATGGTCTAGTGGTTTTTCCTGCTTTCTTTAAGTCTGAATTTCACAGTAAGGAGTTCATGATCTCAGCCACAGTTAGCTCCTGGACTTGTTTTTACTGACTATATAGAGCTTCTCCATCTTGGGCTGCAAAGAATACAATCAGTGATTTTGATGTTGACCATCTGGTGATGTCCATGTGTAGAGTCTTCTCTTGTGTCATTGGAAGAGAGTGTTGGCTATGACCAGTGAGTTCCCTTGCAAAACTCTATTAGCCTTTGCCCTGCTTCATTCTGTACTCCAAGGCCAAGTTTGCCTGTTACTCCAAGTATTTCTTGACTTCCTACCTTTGCATTCCAGTCCCCTATAATGAAGAAGACATGTTTTTTGGGTGTTCTGGAAAGTCTTGTAAGTCTTCATAGAACCGTTCAACTCCAGCTTCTTCAGCATTACTGGTCAGGACATAGACTTGGATTACTGTGATATTGAATGGTTTTCCTTGGAAACAGTGATTGCTGTTTGCTTCCAAGGCGCTAAGTACAAAAATAAATAAAACACATGTTTCCCTTAGTAAATTTAGAGCAGACCTGAAGAGATCATGCTAATATTGCATTAAGTGAAGCTATGAAAGCAAAGAAAAATGGTACCTGGCTAGTGTCGTGGTTCAGGAAAGACTTCCTCCAGAAACGCTATCTGGGCTTAGGTTTAACTAATGTGGGAAGGTTAGCCACGTGATGAGATGTAGAAGGATTGGTCCCGGCAAAAGCAATGGAAATGGTGAAAGCTAAGACGCATGCATCAGCATGGGGTATGGTGTGTTGAGGATCTGGTGCGAGTTAAAGAATGGACAGCAGTCTAAGCGTGGTCAGAATCGTGCTTCAGATAGTGTGTTCTGGTGTGATCTGGAGGCTGCATTTCAAGAGGATGGGGTTGGGTGTCAGAAGGTCGACTTGAAGGCTACCGTTAGAGTCCACCTCAGAAATGATGAGTCAGAAGTACAGTTGTGATCACTGAAGAAGGAACAGACCACACTATTACTCCAGAGAGAAAATCAGCAGTTCTTGGCTCTTAGACACGAGCCTTCCAAATAGCAGGTGATAACTGGACAGATGTTTTCAGAACAACATGATTGGAATGTGCAAAGTATCTACAATTTTTACAAGACCTTTCCCATTGTAATTAATAAATGTGTAAGTTTTGAGTGGTCATCTTAATAGTGTACATACATGAATACCTGTTTACCATGCAGGTGAAAATGATCTTGAAGAAAAAGACACTGGGGTTCATGTTCTCAGTATCCCTTCTCCCAAAGTTCTCTATAGGGAGTAGGATCTAATTTATTTCTGTTGGGTTTTGTTGCGGCATCATCCACCCACCATATTGTCTGTACCCCCCTCCACCCCTGCTAGCCGATAGTACCAACATGCTTTCCATGAAAACCTCTGAAGTTCATGTAAATTTTCATTACTCTTTCTGCAGGATAATGACAATTTCATAGGCAGCACATCAACCTTTTACTTATTTTTTTTTTCTGGATCCATTGTTCAGTCACAACCTCCTCCAAACAATGCCTTCCCATACATCTGTTTTTGAGTTCAGATATTACGGAAAACAGATAAATTACTCCAAACACCAACACTATCCAGGATGTTCTCATGGTCTCAGAAAGCCAGCCTGTATGATTAAACTGGCTTGATAAACACATGAGCTTCTGTGGGTGTTTTTATTCCAGGTTTCAGATCTTGAGCATGCTGATGTCTTTTCTGTAACCCTTGAGGCACTCAGTTTTCTCTGCTGGCTCTGGGAAGTTGCTCTTTCTCAGACCATCCAAATCACTTTTCCTTTTGACACTTTCTAGAATATTTACATCTAACTTCTCTCTTTGAGGATGTCCTTTTCCTCTGAATATGCATATTCTCTAGAGCAGGGGTCCCCAGTCCCTGGGCTGCAGACTGGTACTGGTCTGCAGCCTGTTAGGAACGGGGCCACACAGCAGGAGGTGAGTAGCAGGCCAGTGGGAGACACTTTATCTGCCACTCCCCATTGTTCCGCATCGCTCACCTCACCACCTGCACCATCCATCCCTTCATATGGTATTTGTCTTCTCTTCCTGACTTACTTCACTTAGTATGATAATCTCCAGTTTCATACATGATGCTACAAATGACATTTTGTTCTTTTAATGGCTGAGTAACATTCCATTCTGTGTGTATATATGTATAAACACACAACATCTTCTTTATTCAACCATCTGTTAATGGAGTAGAATTCATGAATCAGAAAGACCTCTGTTCCGTGCCTCTATTGCCCACAAAATCCTTTCTCAGATGCTATTTCCTTTGCTGCTTGGGTGAAATATTAGGGCAGACTTTTTTGGGTCTTTCTCTATCATAGGAATACTCGCATTTAGAAAATTAACAGGTTCACTTAAATATAGTAATAATTTAAACCTCATAATTTAATTAGAAGTGAAAGCCTTTCTGTCCTTCTAGGTCCAGCCCGAGTGGAAACCAGTAGAACAAATGGGAAAGTGGCCACTCTGGTGTCAGGGCGGATCGAGGGAGAGGAGGCAGACACCACCCCTGATGAAGGCTGGCAGTGGTTCCCTCTGGCTATTGAGGAGGAGTGTAAAGGTTCTTCTCCTTGAAAAGCTGCTTTGAGATGCTCAAAGCTGCCTCTGGAGTTTTTAGGAGGAAAAAACTCCCTCAGAACACATTCAGCTGCACTTCCCATGACACGGACTGGCCATTCATTTTGCCTTCCTCCTCCTCTGAGACTAGCGGAGGCCTGTGGCTTCTCCCAGCCTCACTCTTGCTATGGATTTTCAGTAGCTTCAGGCTGCTTCCATCCCTGCGCCCACAACGAGTCACAAGAAATAACTGGGCTTTGCTGCAGGTGGGGCAGGGGATCATAGGCAGCTGCCAGTGCAGCCTGGTTCTTCTCCTGCATTCTCCCTTCAAAGTCATAGCCTCTTGCTTGGATACTCACTCGGCTCCTGGCACTTCAGACTTGTTAGGAAATTCCTCAACTCTGCTCTCTCAGTCATTGTGGGTGGGTGGGAATTACTCAGAACGTACTGATATCTCCAAAGGATTCTTCTCTAATCTACAACTGTCTTCTCTCAGCCTTTCTAATGTCTTACGGTCTGGAGATGAGAAATAAACTAAGGTGGCAAAACTGGCTGTCAGACACCCCCTTTGCAAGTGTTGCTTATGTGTCTGATACCTCATTTCCACAGGTGGACATGATTGCCTCCGACTTTTTATGCTCCCAGCTAAAGGAGAGACTGAAGCAGTCTCACTTCACCATTTCTGTTAAACATACACAATCTGGATGCATATGATTTCTGCCAGCATTATCACACCATTGACCTGTCTGCAATAGTCCACTGCGTGTAAGAGAGAAGGTATATTAACATTAGCCCTATGCACCCTCCAAAGCCCATTTCTTCAAGGTGTTTTTTTTCCCCCGATCATCAAAGACAATCTCCCTCGTCTGTACCACCTTTTTTTTCCCGTAATTACTTATGAGACCTTATCTTTTACTGTAGTTGTTTGTGGATGTGCCTTGTGTTTGTTGAATTGCACTGAAGATCGATCTCCATTAAATAAATAACCTTGTGCACTTCCGAGAAAAGGATTTGTGGATTCCCGTTAGACTCTGGAGTCTACTCCACATGAGGATGGGAAGTGCGTTCAGGGGCTGTAGCAAAAAGAGGCTACAGTTGAGAGCGTCCCTGCCCAGCAGGAGGGATGTGTGGGGACTTGCTCAGAACAGAATCAAGTGTACTTGCAGAATACATCTCTTGCTGGAATGTTTTACATGATGAATATAAATATTGCTGAGTTAAAATGCCCTTTTTCTGTGTTGTGAGAATAATGGAAACCATCTTTTTCAAAATGCAAAGCTTTCAAAAATTTAGGACAAAATAATAGTGCCTATGTAATGTCCTTTTGTGCTCAATTTTCATTATAGTTATAAATTATGAATTATTAACACTTGAGTATATTTTATTTCATTTATTGAATATTTATTAAATACTCTGCATCATTCCAAATAAAACATTTCTCCTCTTTTGGGGAAATAACATTTTTTTTCTCCTGTATTTTCGCAGAACTACATATTTTAATTTGCAGGATCATCTAGATTTCCCCAAAGTTAGTGTGGTATTTGCTAATGAACAATGTTGCTTTGGAATTCAAGTGATGGGTTTTACAGATCTTTATACTGCCTCCAAAGAAAAGGGAAATTACTTAATAATTATCCTGAAGCGAAATTACTTAATAATTATCCTGAAGCTAGATGAGAAGCTTGTCAGTATAATAAAGATGTTATCTGTCATCTTTTCAAACCTCGTTCTGTAGAGCTTAAGGTTAGGACTTGAGATGGAAGCATTATGGATACAAACATAAAGCTACATGGTAACCACTACTTCACGTATCATGAATTCCTTACTTATGTACTAATGGCATAACTTCAGAAGAGGAAATAGACCTCTTTTATGAACTAGTATGCCTTCTAGTAAATTGGCTAAAATTAAGTTCTCATTCAAGGTCATACAGCTTACCAAGAAAGAAGTGGCTAGATTTGCTACAATCCTCTTTTATGAAAGGGCTCCAACTTGGTGTCATAGAAAGATGATGATCATTTTGTACTTCACAGTTCAATTTTGTGAATGCATATTTTACTACTTCACAGATGACAGAGAAAGATTACTGATGAGTTGACAATGGCTGATACATTCCTTTATTGATTCATAAATCTTTCAAATGGTTTATTCAATATCTATTATGTATCAGTATCTATTATGTATGTGCTTTATTGACTATGCCAACGCCTTTAACTGTGTGGATCACAACAAACTGTGGAAAATTCTTAAAGAGAAGGGAATACCAGACCACCTGACCTGCCTCCTGAGAAATATGTATGCAGGTCAAGAAGCAATAATTAGAACTGTACATGGAACAAAAGACTGGTCCCAAACTGGGAAAGGAGTATGTCAAGGCTATATATTGTCACCCTGCTTATTTAACTTATATGCTGAGTACCTCATGAGAAATGCTGAGCTGGATGAAGCACACACTGGAATCAAGATTGCCGGGAGAAATATCAATAACAGTAGATACGCAGATGACACCACCCTTATGGCAGAAAGCAAAGAAGAACTAAAGAGCCTCTTGATGAAAGTGAAAGAGGAGAGTGAAAAAGTTGGCTTAGAGCTCAACATTCAGAAAAGTAAGATCATGGCATCTGGTCCCATCACTTCATGACAAATAGATGAAGAAACGATGGAAACAGTGAGAGACTTTATTTTCTTAGGCTCCAAAATCACTGCAGATGGTGACTGCAGCCATGAAATTAAAAAACGCTTGCTCCTTGGAAGAAAAGTTATGACCAGCCTAGATAGCATATTGAAAAGCAGAGACTTTACTTTGCCAACAAAGGTCCATCTAGTCAAGGCTATGGTTTTTCCTGTGGTCATGTATGGATGTGACGTTGGACTGTGAAGAAAGCTGAGCACCAAAGAATTGATGCTTTTGAACTGTGGTGTTGGAGAAGACTCTTGAGAGTCCCTTGGATTGCAAGAAGATCTAACCAGTCCATCCTAAAGGAAATCAGTCCTGAATATTCACTGGAAGGACTGATGCTGAAGCTGAAATTCCAATACTTTGGCCACCTGATATGAAGAACTGACTCCTTGGAAAAGACCCTGATGGTGCGAAAGATTGAAGGCGGGAGGAGAAGGGTATGACAGAGGATGAGATGGTTAGATGGCATCACTGACTCAAGGGACATGAGTTTGAGTAAGCTCTGGGAGTTGGTGATGGACAGGGAAGTGTGACGTGCCTCAGTCTGTGGGGTTGCAAAGAGTGAGGCTTGACCGAGCGACTAAACTGACTGATTATGTTTCAGACATTGTGCTAAGTGGGAATGATAAGGTAGATGAGATGTAGAATCTACCTTCAGGTGACTTGAGAAAGAAAGAAGATAAGCACAGTAAAGTAGTCATAAATAGGGAGTCTTGATTATCCTTAAAGAGAGAAAACCAATCAGTTAAATATTTGTTACACTTTTTCTCTGTAGAGGTACAATAATTAGCCGTGGGGATACCATGGTGAAAATAATAGTATCAGTTTTCAGGGAACTGGTATGGGTCAGTCTTCCCAATAGCTGAATAATAATTGATAGCATGATTTTTAAACATTTGATAGTTTGTATGCCTGGCGGCCATCACTGTTTTCCCAGATGCTTCCTAACTAGCAACCACTGAGGAATCCCCTTCTCTTGACTCTTCTGTGGTGTTCAGAAGTCTTTTAGAGATTCAAAAAGTAGTTTCTCTTCAAGAAAAATTCTAGGACCATTATAACTAGATAGTATATGGCTTAGATTCATTGCCCTGGCTCACTTAGTCTTTTTTTTTTTTTTAACCTCACATTTCCCTTCTCCAGGGGATCTTCCCAACCCAGGGATCAAACTTAGGTCTCCTGCATTGCAGATGGATTCTTTACCAGCTGAGTCACAAGGAAAGCCCTCTTTCACTACTAGGATAAGCGCTTTACAAATATTAACTCATTTATCTCTGTAAAGGCACTAAGAGTAGTCTCTTCTGCATCTTCACTGCAGCACAGAAAGGTGAAGTCACACATCTGGAACCAGTCTTCTAGTTGGTGGTAGCTCTGGGCTTCGAGCCCAGTAATCCGGTTCTGGAATCTAGGGTCATCTCTAGTATGCTATGGCTCCTCCCCACCCCAGTTTTGCTGAGATATAATTGATATATAACTTGGTATTGGTTTAAGGTATAAAATGTGACAATTTGATGTCTGCATATATTGCAAGGTTACGGCCATAATAAAGTTCAGTTAACAGCCATCACCTCATGTATAGTTGACTCTTGAACAACATGAGTGTTAGGGGCATTGACCCTCCATGAAGTCAAATTAGCTCATAACTTATAGTCAGCCCTCTGTATCCATGGTTTTGCCTTGGCAGACTCAACCAACCGTGGATTATGTATTACTGTGGTACTTAGTATTGAGGGGGGAAAAACATATGTAAATGGACCCATGCAAAAATCCATGATGTTCAGAGGTCAACTGTAGTCATTTTTTTTCTTGTGATGGAAAGTTTTATGATCTACTTTCTTAACTTTTGCTTCTTAATAGATTTATGATCAGATGTCACAAGGTTGCTAAGGTTTGCATATAGGTCCCTCACCCCCAACTGGGGTCCAGCTCCAGTCCAGTGTTTGCCATGCCCACCCCTCCTGAGTGTTAGAAGCAGACCACCTCTAAACTTGTCATTTCTCCCCAAGATTATTGTCAGAAGTGATTTTTTTAGTTGTTTTTGTTCTTTCCTCATATACACAAAAGAACCAACAAGAGAACAGAATATATTTATCTTTAGTAGCCCAACTTTCTTTGGCAGAGAAGAGTTTAACCTTTCTCTGTTTAGGTTGCCCTGACCATAAAGTACAGTTACTATAAACCAGTTGTATATTTTACATTGAAATATATTTACCTTATATATTATATAAACATATATATAAAGCTGAGCACTGAAGAATTGATGCTTTTGAACTGTGGTGTTGGAGAAAACTCTTGAGAGTCCTTTGGACTGCAATGAGATCCAGCCAGTCCATCCTAAAGGAAATCAGTCCTGAATATTCATTGGAAAGACTGATACTGAAGCTGAAACTCCAAATACTTTGGCCACCTGCTGTGAAGAACTGACTCATTTGAAACTACCCTGATGCTGGGAAAGACTGAAGGCAGGAAGGGGATGGATGATAGAGGATGAGATGGTTGGATGACATCACTGACTCAATGGACATGAGTTTGAGCAAATTCCAGGAGTTGGCAGTGGACAGGGAGGCCTGGCATGCTGCAGTTCACGGGGTCACAAAGAGTCAGACACGACTGAGCGACTGAACTGAACTGACTGATATTTACCTTCTAAACCCTAAATGTAGCATAAATTTTGTCCGAGTGATAAAAGCAAAATAGTCTACATAAGGGAATTCATGGAGGGTGAGAACTGCTTTATCTTGTCTCTTCCAGACTCTGTAAATTGGCATGGCCTGACTGCTAAACAAGCAAAGCCAAATCTAACATGATAAAGGTCTGTTTCTGGTCCTTATCATAGTCCAGTGGAGCTTGGTTGGGTGGCTGTGCAGTTACTTGTGGAACGGCTTGGAACCCTGTCACTCAGGCCCTTGGAGTCCAGCAACCGATGTTTGGTAGCTGGTCAACAGCCACTGAAAGAGCGGGACGGGGGCGACTGGGTGGGAAGTTGTAAAGAGCCAGACCTGGAGGTGCCAGATGCCATGTCAATCTTCATCCCCTTCCATTCTCAGCCACACGGCTTCACCCGGCTGCAAGGAGACTGGGAAAGTTAGTTAAGATATGTGCTCAACAAGAAAATGAAAATTGTGTGGAGACCCACCTAGGTGGTATCTGCTATACCAACCAAAGTTGGATAAATACAAATATTATTCGTTTTTCTTTTTTCCTTCCTTCCTTCCTCTCTGCCTTCCTTCCAACAAACTTAATGAGAAGCTCCTATTAACTGCCAAGCCGTCTATGCTCTACGGACTACAACTTGAACAAAAACAGACATTGTCTGTTCCGTGCTTCATTGTGCAGCTAACCATCTGATATGAGGAATTCAGACATTAGTCAAATATGCACAAACAGGAAACTTGCACTTGTGTGACTGATGCTTTGAAGGGAGATATTTGATCCTATATAACCTACAAGGAAAGAGGGCGACTTGGTCAGAATGTCAGAGATACAGTACTTGTGCTGATACCTGAAGGAAAGGAGGCATCATCTAGGTGAACAGGGGAAGGAGGAGGGGCGATGAAAGGGACTGTCAGAGACCAGAGCGGCTGAACCAGGAGTGAGGAGCACATATGTGAGGTGCAGCTGAAAGCGAGGTGGGTCAGGCCATGTGGCCCAAGACCTGACCGAGGCAGGTGGCAGAAGCGCCTGTCCCATGGCTAATAGCACCACAGTCTGAGCGAAGGAACAGTGGTAGACTTGTGGGAGGCACATCATGTGTTTACTCTCGTGTGTTCCTGAGTTTGAGACAGCTAAGGGGAGCTGTCAAATGGGCAGCTGAGTTTTGGGGTCGGGAGCTGAGAAGGAGGACGCTGGGCTGGGAGTCATCTAATGTAGGTAACTGAAGCAATGTGTGTGAATGAGATGGTCTAGAGTGGGAGGGGAAGGCTCAGGATGACAAGGCTGTGATACTCAATGGGTAAGTAGGCTGGGTCTGCAAAGGGGACAGAGAAGGAGCCAAACTCCTTTACAAATGGAACTTATTAAACTTCAGTTTCAATAACTAACCAATGGAAAGATAATCAGCCAAAGCCTTTCTATATTTACTCTTAATCAGAAACAAAGTCAGTTTTGTTTTGAACAAATAGCATACAGATAGACTGATATTCCTTAGAATGCAATATATGCAAGGATGTTTGCAGTAAATTCATTTCAGAAAGGGACTACTGCTACCAATAGATGAGGAAGGTTGAAAGAACACTATGATTTTCTTGTGGTCATCCTGGAACTAGAGAAGGTGCCACGTGGGTTTTTGAGAAACCTCATGAACCAAACTTTCAAGCAATGCAAAGTGAGACTGCATGGCTAGGACAGTAAAGGGGACTTTTTAAACTTTTTATTTTTTACTGAGGGCATAGTTGACATAACATTATCAGTTTCAGGTGTACAATAGTGTTTCAGTATTTGTATACAATATGAAGCAATCATCTTAATAAGTCTAGTTACCATCTGAAACTTTTTAAAAAATCAAACTAAGGACTGATGCTGAAACTGAAGTTAAAATACTTTGGCCACCTGATGCAAAGAGCTGACTCATTGGAAAAGACCCCCATGCTGGGAAAGATTGAGGGCAGAAGAAGGAGGCAAAAGAGAGTGAGATGGTTGAATGGTATCAGCGACTCAATGGACATGAGTTTGAGCAAACTTCGGGAGATTGAGTGAAGGACAGAGAAGCCTGGCATGCTGCAGTCCACGGGGTCACAAAGAGTTGTTCATGACTGAACAGTTGAACAACACAGCCAAAAAGAAGAAATCAGCTGCAACCCTCACTGCAGTAGTAGCTATGTTTCTAATTTCAGGAAAAAGGAATTTGAACACAGATGGCAACTTGCAGCACAAATTTTACTTTGCCTTCCTTCCTAGATGTATTGACAGTGCTCTTTGCTTAACGAGGACTGCAGTGTCAGGCAGAAGCTACGTAATAATAGCGTTGTTCCACACTTGTTTTCTGAACCCCTTACTGTTGTTAATTAGTCCACGTTCCCAGTGTTATTAGCTGATCTCAGAAGTATCTGAGAAGATGGAGTCTTTACCCAGAGTGCTCTGAGTTAGTATAAAAGGCTGGTTAGGGAAAGAAAGCAAAGAAAGAGAAGAAACCACAGGTCCAGGAGGAATGCATCAGCAGGAGGAGCCTGCAGGGACTGGTCTGTTTTGTACATCTCCCCTGGGAGGAAGTATCGAGTGAAATTGCCCAGTCTTTAAAGCTTGTAGAGTGGTGCATTCTTTCCCTTTCAGTCACTCCCTCCAGTCATTCTTTCTTGTTAAAATGATAGAGAAAACTTGAGCAGTGTGGCCAGCTGTTAAGTATAATTGGCCAAGTTCAAAGTGGAAGGAGCATTTTGTAGGAGAGGGAGTCCCTGACCCTATTGCCTTCCGCAGTTTCATTCTAGAGAAGCTGGGAATAAAATGAGAAAACATTATGTTGGGGGTGGCTGGAGAGTGAGCTGTTGTAACAGACGGTGGTGGGAGTTGAGGGTAAGAATCACAGTTATTGACCTGCTGCGCATAGAGCAGCGTGAGAGATTCGGGGGGCAGTCATAGCAACAGAGCCTCCTAATACCGTCCTTCACTGAGATAATCAAGTGGCAGATACAGGACAAACGTATCAGAAAAAGGCAAAACACTTACAGAAACCCATGAAACAAGTGCCATTAAGTGCAGATTGGCAATAGTTACTAAAAATTTGCAGAACAGTCGCCTGTGCTGGATACTGACTCTACCACTCTCAGCCATGGGACATTGGCAGAGTTAACTTAATTACTTTTAGCCTCAGTTTACACAGTTTGTAAGACAGGAATTATAATATCCACCTTTTGGAATTTGGGTAGATACATTCAATAGTTTCTGTAAATCCCATCACGTAGTAGATATTTCCTACGTGTTGATGAGTGAATGAACAGAAGAATGAAATAGTTAACATCATGCCTGGCACACAGTAAATGCTCATTTAATGAATCTGTTAGTATTTTGAAGGTATTATTTTGTATGCCATTTAAAGGCAGAAGATGACTCTTTTGTAACCTGATGTTTGGCTATACTCTTGCGACTTTGCCCCTTCATATGCTAAATAATAAAGAATGATTGGATGATTTGCATCTACACAATTCTGTAGAGGAGAATACCTTACAGTCCTCACTAACGTTTTGCTGCCTAAATTCCTTCCCTGTATTTGGAGAGAGGCCAAAGATAAGGGAATGTGGAGGCAGCACACAGTTAAGGAAAAGTTTGATTTTCAGCGAGATTTAGGATGCAAATAATACACAGCCGAGCAATAAGAAGTAAGTGAAAACAAGCAGGTTGGAGAAGTGGCCTGACACAGACTCAGCCAACTTGTTGCCTCAGATATGGAGTGAGGGGCAGTAAGCGGGACCTCCATGTGATGTAACTGACCAGAAACCCCAAGGACTCATGTGCATTTCTGTCTGAAGGTTATCCTAGAAAATGCAGGAAAAACAATGCCTTTCCATTGATAGTGCAACTGGTATAGATTTCCTGAACAAATGGTGTACTATGCTTGATTAATTTGGTCAAGCAACATTAAGCAGCTTGTTTTCTTGTTATAACTTATCCAGGCCAATAGAGGTAGTGGTGAAAATAAATAAGAAAAAGGCAAGGTAATGAAAAAACAGAATTACTTACTATCCACTGTAAAGCAGGCACTATTCTAGTTACTTTATAAGCATTTTCTAATGTGTTATAATAATCCCATATAGTAAGTAAAACACAGATCAGTCTGCCTTTAAAATCAATCCTGTTATCTGTACCCTCTGTAATGAGAAACTACGAGCTATCATCTAGGGATCAGCAGACTATAATTCAGTCAGTTCAGTTCAGTCCAGTCCAGTTCAGTCGCTCAGTCATGTCTGACTCTTTGCAATGCCATGAATCGCAGCACGCCAGGCCTCCCTGTCCATCACCAACTCCCGGAGTTCACTCAGACTCACGTCCATCGAGTCAGTGATTCCATCCAGCCATCTCATCCTCTGTCGTCCCCTTCTCCTCCTGCCCCCAATCCCTCCCAGCATCAGAGTCTTTTCCAAAGAGTCAACTCTTTGCATGAGGTGGCCAATGTACTGGAGTTTCAGCTTTAGCATCGTTCCTTCCAAAGAAATGCCAGGGCTGATCTCCTTCAGAATGGACTGGTTGGATCTCCTTGCAGTCCAAGGGACTATAACTCAAATCTGGGCCAAATCTGGTCTCTGCTTATTTTTTATAAAGTTTTATTGGAACACAGCCTTGTCTTCTTATTTCAAAACTGTCCATGGCTGCGTTCATGCTATACAAGCAAGTTCAGTCGCTGTGGCAGTGACTGTATGGCCGAAGATATTCCCGATTTGACCCTTTAAAAAAAAGTTTGCCATCTTCTAAACTACTGTGATTTAGGTCATGCCTGGATGACCCCTATGATGGCCTAGTAGTTTTCCCTACTTTCTTCAATTTCAGCCTGAATTTTGCAATGAGGAACTGATCATCTGAGCCACAGTCAGCTCTAGGTCCTGTTTTTGTTGACTGCATAGAGCTTCTCCATCTTCAGCTGCAAAGAGTATCATCAGTCTGATTTTGGTACTGACCATCAGGTGATGTCCATGTGTAGAGTCTTGTCTTGTGTTGTTGGAAGAGAATGTTTGCTGTGACCAGTGCAGTTTCTTGGCAAAACTGTTAGCCTTTGCCCTGCTTCATTTTATACTCCAAGGCCAAACTTGACTGTTATTCCAGGTGTCTCTTGACTTCCTACTTTTGCATTCCAGTCCCCGATTATGAAAAAGACATCTTTTTTGGTGTTAGTTCTAGGAAGCCTTGTAGGTCTTCATAGAATCATTGAACTTCAGCTTCTTCAGCATTTGTGGTTGGGGCATAGACTTGGATTACTGTGATGTTGAATGGTTGGCCTTGGAAATGAACTGAGATCATTCTGTTGTTTTGAGATTGTACCCAAGTACTGCATTTCAGACTCTTTTGTTGACTATGAGGGCTACTCTATTTCTTCTAAGGGATTTTGCCCACAGTAGTAGATATAATGGTCATCTGAATTAAATTCACCCTTTCCTGTCCATTTTAGTTCACTAATGCCAAAAATGTTGATGCTCACTCTTACCATCTCCTGTTTGACCACTTCCACTTTACCTTGATTCAGGGACCTAACATTCCAGGTTCCTATGCAATATTGTTCTTTACAGCATCGGATTTTACTTTTACCACCAGATACAACCAGCGGAAACTGGGTGGTGTTTCTGCTTTGGTTCAGCCTCTTCATTCTTTCTGTAGCTATTTCTCTGCTCTTCCCTAGTAGTATACTGGACACCTACCAACCTGAGTAGGTCAAGCCTTATTGCAAAATTAAGGCTTAAATTAAAGAAAGTATGGGAAACCACGAGGCCATTCAGTTATCACAAATCAAATCCCTTATGTTTATACAGTGGAGGTAACGAATAGACTTAAGGGACTAGATCTGGTAAAATAGTACCTGAAGAACTGTGAATGGAGGTTCACGGTGTTGTACATGACATGGTGACCAAAACTATCCCCAAGAAAAAGAAATGCCAGAAGGCAAAGTGGTTATCTGAGAAGACCTTACAAATAGCTGAAAAAAAGAAGAGAAGTGAAAGGCAAGGGAGAAAGGGAAAGATACTCTCAACTCAGTGCAGAGTTTCAGAGAATAGCGAGAAGTAAGAAAGCCTTCTTAAGTGAACAATGCAAATAGAGGAAAACAATAGAATGGGAAGACTAGAGATCGCTTTTAGAAAATTGGAGATATCAAGGGAACATTTCATGCAGAGACAGGCACAATAAAGGACAACAATGGTAAGGACCTAACAGAAGCAGAAGAGATTAAGAAAAGGTGGCAAGAATGCACAGAAGAACTGTATAAAAAAGCTCTTAATGGCCCAGATAACCATGATGATGTGGTCATTCACCTAGAGCCACACAACCTGGAGTGTGAAGTCAAATGGACCTTAGGGAGCATCATTACAAATAAAGCTAACAGAGATGATGGAATTCCAGCTGAGCTATTTCAAATCCTAAAAGATGATGCTGTGAAAGTGCTGCACTCATGTCAGCAAATTTGGAAAACTCAGGAATAGCCACAGGACTGGAAAAGGTCAGTTTTCATTCCAATCTCAAAGAAAACAATGCCAAAGAATGTCCAGATTACTGTACAGTTGCTGTCATTTCACATGCCAGCAAGATTATGCTCAAAATCCTTCAAGCTAGGCTTCACCAGTACGTGAAACGAGAACTTCCAGATGTACAAGCTGGATTTAGAAAAGGCAGAGGAACCAGAGATAAAAGCGCCAACATATGCTGGATCATAGAAAAAGCAAAGGAATTCCAAAAAACATCTACTCCTGCTTCATTGACTATGCTAAACCCATTGTGTGGATCACAACAAACTATGGAATATTCTGAATGAGATGGGAATACCAGGCTACATTACTGCCTCCTGAGAAACCTGCATGCAGGACAAGAAGCAACAGTTAGAACTGAACCTGGCTCAATGGACTGGTTCAAAATTGAGAAAGGAGTATGTCAAAGCCGTATATTGTCACCCTGCTTATTTAACTTATATACAGAGTACATCATGCTAAATACCAGGCTGGATGAATCCCAAACTGAAATTAAGATTGCTGGGAGAAATATCAACAACCTCAGATATGCAGATGATACACATATAGATGTGAAAGTTTGCCTGTAAAGAAGGCTGAGCACCAAGAATTGATGCTTTTGAACTGTGGTGCTGGAGAAGACTCTTTGAGAGTCCGTTGGACAACAAGGAGATCAAACCAGTCAATCCGAAAGGAAATCAAGCCTGAATATTCACTGGAAGGACTGATGCGGAAGCTCTAAAACTTTGGCCACCTGATGCAAAGAGCTGACTCATGGGAACAGACTCTGATGCTGGGAAAGACTGAGGGAAAGAGGAAAAATAGGCAAAAGAGGATTAGATGGTTGGCTGACATCACTCATTCAATGGACATGGGTTTAAGCAAACTCTGGGAGTTAGTGAAGGACATGGACGCCTGGTGGTTGCAGTTCATGGGGTCATAAAGAGTCAGACACAACTTAGCAGCTGAACAACAAACTGCTTTACAATTTGTTTCCCTGACAGTTTGAACAGGTCCTTTATGAGACAGTTGTAAAATACTTAACTTCTATTAATGATGTTAATGATGCCAGTCTTATCTATCTTACAGGATTGTGAGAAAATAACTTCTCAAATATGAAAACTGTATGGAAACAAAAGTGGTCTACCATATAGTATCAGTTCCATTTTCTCAAACATGCTATTAAGATAATTTTCAAATATATAAAAAAGGTGAAACATTATACAGGAAACACCCATTTACCCACCATCTAGAGTCAACAATTAAAATTTTGCTGTATTTGTTTTATTTCTCATATATCCATCTACCAGATTCTCCATCCATCCATCGATCCATCTTATTTTTTACTTAAGCATTTCAGAGTAAGGTGTTGACATTAGTACAACTAACTGGAGATCAGTGTTTCCTCTTTTTAGGTGAGATGTACATACAATGGAATAAAAAAAAAACCTAATTGTACCATTTGATGAATTTTTACAAGGTAGCCTCGTTGAGATGTAAAATATTTCTACCACCTCATATCTCTTCACAGCCACTCCCAGAGACAACTTCTGTTCTGATCTTTTTTACTCAGCATTATGTTTCTGAGACTCAGTGTGTTGCTGTGTATAACAGTAGTTTGTTGCTCTTGGTTGCTAAGTAGTATTAATTTTATATACACTCCGTAGTTCATTCATTCACCTCTTGATGGACATCTGGGCTGTCTCCAGTTTTACGTTATTGTGAATAAATCTACTTTGAATATTCTTATACAGGTCTTTTGTGGACACCTGGTTTTTGGTCTCTGTGTAAGCATCTTGAAGTGGATTTGTTAGTTCATAAGGCCAGAAACTGGGAAACCTTTTTTTCCAAGGTGGTTGTATAATTTCACACCCCTTCTAACAATGTATTAGGGTTCTGGTGGTTGTACATTATTGCTAACCTTTGGCGGTATCAGTCTTGTTAATTTTAGCCTTTCCGGTAGCTGATAGTGGTGTCTTGTGGTGGATTTAATTTGTATTTCCACAATGACTAACAATCATGAGCAACTTTTTGTGGGCTGGGCCCTTGTAAGTGTCTGGTAAAGATACACAGCTCTGTAGTTCCTTTTAGCGTATACTGTGAAGTGGGGCGTATGTTTACGTGTGTGTGTGTTCTCTCAGTTGTGTCTGATTCTTTTGCAGCCCTATGGACAGCAACCTGCCAGGCCCCTCTGTCCATGGAATTCTCCTGGCAAGAATACTGGAGTGGGTTGCCTTTTCCTTCTCCAGGTGTCTTCCTGACCAGGGATCATATTTGGGTCTCCTCCTCTGTAGGCAGTTTCTTAACCATGTGAACCACCAGGGAAGCCCAAAGTGAAGATAGAAGTTATTATTATCTATATGGTATGAGGTTGCTTTACTCAGTTTGTTCAAAAGACATTCTTTTCCCTATGAATTGCTTTATGCCTTTATTATAAATAAATTCAAGGTATCTGTGCAGGCCTATTTTTTCCAATGATCTGTTTGTCCCAACACCAGTACCACACACTCTTACTCACTGTGGCTTTAGAGTAAGTCTTATGTTCAGGTAATATAAGTCTTTCAAATCTGTTTTTATTTTTCAACATTGCTTTAGAGATTCCAGGTTCTTAGATTCTCATACAAATTTTTGTCTGTTTAAAAAAATGGTGGAGTTATGACTCTAGATCTGAAGAAAATAGATATTTTAATGATGTTAGGACTTCCAGTCCATGAATGAGGGATATCTCCACATTTATTTGGATCTTTAGACCTTAATTAGATCTCTCAGCAATGATTTCAGTGTAATTTCAAAGTGAAAGTCTTGTATGTCTTAGACTTATTTCTCCATATTTTATGGATTATAGTACTTTCAAAAATGTGTTTCCTTTTTTAAATTTCATTTTCCAATTATTCAGTGTATATGGTTTTTTTGCATTGATCTTATATTCTGAAATCAAGCTATATTCACTTATTTCTTTTAGCAGTTGTTTTGTAAATTCCTTACCATTTTTCTATGAAAAGGGTCAGTTTACTTTCTCTCCAATCTTTACGACTTTCTTTTTTGCCTTATAACTACATTTCTAAGATCTCTGTATGATATTGAATAGAAGTGGCAAGAGTGGACTGACTTACCTTGTTCCTACTCTTAGTAGGAAAGTTCAATATATCACCATTATGCTATCATAATAGCTTTTGTAGGTCTTTGATAAACTACTAAAAAATCATTCTGAGGAAATTTCCTTCTGTTTCTAACTTGGTAAGGTTTGTTTTAATATCATACATGGTTCAGTTCAGTTCAGCTGCTCAGTCATGTCCAACTCTTTGCGACCCCATGAACTGCAGCACGCCAGGCCTCTTGGTCCATCACCAACTACCAGACCCTACCCCAACTCAGGTCAGTTGAGTCAGTGATGCCATCCAACCATCTCATCCTCTGTCATCCATTTCTCCTCCTGGCCCCAATCCCTCCCAGCATCAGAGTCTTTTCAAATGAGTCAGCTCTTCGCATCAGGTGGCCAAAGTATTGGAGTTTCAGCTTTAGCATGAGTCTTTCCAATGAACACCCAGAATTGATCTCCTTTAGGATGGACCGGTTGGATCTCCTTGCAGTGCAAGGGACTCTCAAGAGTCTTCTCCAATACCACAGTTCAAAAGCATCAATTCTTTGGCACTCAGCTTTCTTCACAGTCCCAACTCTCACATCCATACATGACCCCTGGAAAAACCATAGCCTTGACTAGACGGACCTCTGTTGGCAAAGTAATGTCTCTGCTTTTGAATATGCTGTCTAGATTTATGGCAGAAAGTGAAGAGGAGCTAAAAAGCCTCTTGATGAAAGTGAAAGTGGAGAGTGAAAAAGTTGGTGTAAAGCTCAACATTCAGAAAACGAAGATCATGGCATCCAGTCCCATTACTTCATGGGAAATAGATGGGAGAACAGTGGAAACAGTGTAAGACTTTATTTTGGGGGAGCTCCAAAATCACTGCAGATGGTGATTGCAGCCATGAAATTAAAAGACACTTACTCCTTGGAAGAAAAGTTATGACCAACCTAGATAGCATATTCAAAAGCAGAGACATTACTTTGTCGGTTAAGGTCAGTCTAGTCAAGGGTATGGTTTTTCCAGTAGTCATGTATGGATGCGAGAATTGGACCGTGAAGAAAGCTGAGCACTGAAGAATTGATGCTTTTGAACTGTGGTGTTGGAGAAGACTCCTGAGAGTCCCTTGGACTGCAAGGAGATCCAACCAGTCCATTCTGAAGATCAGTCCTGGGTGTTCTTTGGAAGGAATGATGCTAAAGCTGAAACTCCAGTACTTTGACCACCTGATGTGAAGAGCTGACTCATTGGAAAAGACTCTGATGCTGGGAAGGATTGGGGGCAGGAGAAGGGGATGACAGAGGATGAGATGGCTGGATGTCATCACTGACTCGATGGACGTGAGTTTGGGTACACTCCAGGAGTTGGTGATGGACAGGGAGGCCTGGCGTGCTGCGATTCATGGGGTCACAAAGAGTCAGACACGACTGAGCGACTGGACTGAACTGAATACACATTAGCTAATACATTTCCGCTTTACAACAGAGTGACTCAGTTATACATACCTGTATCCTTTATATACATATATATGTATAGTCTTATCATGTGATAAACCAAAATGGAAATTGAATATAGTCCCTGTACTATACCGTAGGGCCTTATAACTCATCCATTCTACTAGTTTGCATCTGGGAATCCCTTGCTCCCAATCCTTTCTTCCCTCCCCCCACCTGCCCACCCTTGGCAATCACAAGCCTGTTCTCTGTGTCTGTGCGTCTGTTTCTGTTTCATAGATAGGTTCGTTTGTGTCATGTTTCAGATTCCGTGTGTAAGTGATACCATGTAGTGTTGGTCTTTCCCCTTCTGACTTACTGCACTCAGTGTGATAGTCTCCAGCTGCATCCATGTTGCTGCAGATGTCGTGATTTCATTCTTTTTAATGGCTGCATAGTTTTGCTTGCACCCCATCTTCTTTATCCACCACTCATCTGTTGGTGGACATTTAGGTGGTTTCCATATCCTGGCTTTTGTAAATATTGGTGTATTTATGTGGAGACTGGTGGGGGTGGCATGTATCTTTTCAAGTTATAGTTTTGTCAGAGTTTATGCCCAGGGGTGGAATTGCTGGATCATATGACAGCTCCAATAGTTTGGCCACCTGATGAGAAGAACTGACTTATTTGAAAAGATCCTTTTGCTGGGAAATTGAACTAATTGAAAGAGGGAGGAGAAGGGGACGACAGAGGATGAGATGGTTGGATGGCATGAAACTGGAGTTTCAGCCTCAGCATCAGTCCTTCCAATGAACACCCAGGAGTGGTCTCTTTTAGGATGGACTGGTTGGATCTCCTTGCAGTCCAAGGGACTCTCAAGAGTCTTCTCCAACACCACAGTTCAAAAGCATCAATTCTTTGGCGCTCAGCTTTTTTCACAGCGCAACTTTCATTCACATCCATACATGACCACAGGAAAAACCATAGCCTTGACTAGACGGGCCTTTGTTGGCAATACCATTGAGTTGGATAGACATGAGTTTGAGCAAGCTCTGGGAGTTGGTGATGGACAGGGAAGCCTGGCATGCTGCAGTGCATGAGGTCGCAGAGAGTCGGACATGGCTGAACAACTGAACTGAAGTGATGACAACTCTATTTTCAGTTTTTAATCTTGTGTATGTTTTGATTAGTCTTTGAGAAATTTTTCCATTTCATCTGAATTTTCAACTTATGGCTAAAAGTCATTTGTAGTATTCACTTATCTTTTTAATGTCTGTAGGCTTTATAGTGATAGTTCTTTTTAGTTCTTGCTGCTGCTACTGCGGCTGCTAAGTCGCTTCAGTCATGTCCGACTCTGCGCAAGCCCATAGACGGCAGCCCACCAGGCTCCCCCGTCCCTGGGATTCTCCAGGCAAGAACACTGGAGTGGGTTGCCATTTCGTTCCCCAGTGCATGAAAGTGAAAAGTAAAAGTGAAGTCGCCCAGTCGTGTCTGACTCTGTGACCCCATGGACTGCAGCCTACCAGGCTCCTCCGTCCATGGGATTTTCTAAGCAAGAGTACTGGAATGGGGTGCCATTGCCTTCTCTTTAATTCTTAGTATTTTAATTTGTATTCTCTTGACTTTTAAGGCATCAGTTGCACTGTGTAACAAATCACTGCAAATTTAATAACTTAAAATAATAACCATTTGTTTTGCTTCTGGTAGGCCATCTGGACTAGGATCAGCTAGGCAGTTCTTAGAGTCCATCAGGTTTACACAGGAGTCTGCTCAGGTGCCAATCCACCAGGTGCCCCTGCTTCTGGGACTTGAGGCTCTGGCTGGGGCAATGAGGGTGGTGGGCCATGTGGTCTCTTCATTGTGCAGGCTAACTCAGGATTATTCACGTGGTGGATCAGCAGTGTTCCTGGAGAGAATGAAAATGTGAAAATCCTTTTAACCTCTGCAGGGCTATAGTTGCTTTTCCCCCCACATTCTTTTGACCAAGTAAGTCATAAGAACAATTCAGAGTTAGTTTCAAGGTGGAGAAACAGACCTACTACCAAATCCAAATAACTGTGGCTGTGGGTTAGGGGAGCATTATTACCATTTTGGCAATCTTTCACATATTAAGGAGTTTTATTATAGATAGAACAACTGTTATGTGCATGCGAGCATGTGTGTTATGAATTTGGCAATTTTGTTTAAATTATCTTATCTGTATTGTGATATTATAATCTTTGTGCATCTTTCTGGATTTTACAGAACAGTAAGTTCTTTGGTGTCTCATCAAGAGCAAAACTATTCCTCCCATTAATACTTCAGAAGATTTTGATTATTTATGTGTTTTTTTGGTGTTATAAGTCAGTATAAGTTTTGGTTGTCTACACAACCCCAAACCAGTAGAGATTCAAAGCATTTTTTGTTCCATAGTCCTTGAGGAATTCAAAATGTGACACTGATAAAATTATCATAGATATATTGACTTTGGGCTTATAAAAACAGTCCAGCTCTTAATAATTCTCAACTATGGATAAATTATAAGTAAAAAGAAAGGTAGTCAATTTACCTAGCATAGGTAATATATTTCCCTAGGTTTCTCATCCTGTCCATCAATAGAGAAATTCTTGGACATAGGAAATAAACTGTATTTTTAATCAGTCCCTAAGTATACAGTCTACCCATTAAGTCAAATTTGTTATGCCTTTCCAGAAATCTATCCTAAGTTACTTATGGGTATGTGAACTCATATGAGTAGTCATTTACAGCATTGTTTTTCTCATGGAAAAATTGAATTAATCTAAATGTCTAATAGAAGGGGACTGAATTTTTTAAAAAGATGGCATTTTTCATCACATGGAATACTATACAACCATTTAAAAGTTATGGAAGAGTATTTAGTGAGCTGCCTGAATGTTCATTATATATAGTTGGAGTTTCATCACATGTAAATATATATATATGTATATATATATATTTAAAGGCAGATTTTCTTGCTACTTTTATGATTATGCATGCATGCAGGCATGCTCAGTCACTTCAATCGTGTCCGACTCTTTTCAACCACATGGCCCATAGCGCACCAGGCTCCTCTGTCCATGGGATTCTCCAGGCAAGGATACTGGAGTGGGTTGCCATATCCTCCTCCAGGGGGTCTTCCTGACTCAAGGATCAAAACTGCATCTCCTGCATTGCAGGTGGATTCTTTACTGCTGGGCCACCAGGGAAGCCCTTGTGTGATTATATTGTGGTACATAATGATATATATAAGTGATATATATATATATATATATATGATATAATGATATATAAATCTTGGGAAATATACAGCAAAATTGTGATGGTTATTATTTCTGCATGATGGCAATATGATCTTCTAGTTTTATTGAGATATAGTTGACATAGGGCACTGTATGAGTCTTAGGTATACATGATGATTGGATATATGTATATATAGAAAAATGATCACCACTATAAGTTTAGTTAATATCACATTACAAATTGCAAACTTTTTTCTTATGATGAGAACTTTTAAGATCTATTCTCTTCGCAACTTGCAAATATACTATACACTATTACCAACTTTAGTTGCCGTGCTGTGTGTTATATTTCCAGAACTTTTCCTGTAAATGAGAGTTTGTACCTTTTGGCCATCTTCGTCCGTTTCACTCACCCTCCGCCTACTTCTATGGCAACCATTAATCTGCTTTCTGTATTTCTGAGTTTGATTTTCTTAGATTCCGCATGTAAGTGAGATCATAGAGTATTTGTTTTTCTTGGTCTTACTTATTTTACTTAGCGTATTGCCCTCACCATCTACCCATGTTGTCAGAAACAGCAGAATTTCTTTTTATAATGGCTCAATAATGTTCCATTTGTGTGTGCAGATATGTGTAATTTTTCTTTATCCATTCATGTGTTGATAGACACTTAGGTTATTTCCATGTCTTGATTGTTGTAAATAATGCTGCAGTGAACAATGGGACACATATCTTTTAGAGATGGTGATTTTTTTTTTTCCTTCAGCTGTATACCCAGAAGTAGAAGAGCCAGATCACATGGTAGTTCTATTTTTGGTTTTTAAAGAACTTCCATTCTGTTTTCTAATTTACATTTCCATTAACAGTGCACAAAGATTCGCCTTTCTCCACATCTTTGCCTACACGTGTTGTGTAATCCCAGAGGTAGATTATCATTTTGGTTATAGTCATTCTAACACGTGAGTAGCCATGGTGGCAAAGTGGATTTTATTTTCCTTTTTTTTTAAATCCATGATTTGCAATTTTTAGAATGAATATGTATGGATGATATGGGGGAAGGTAAATAAAAGTTACTTTTTAAAAAAGCCCTACTGATTTACAGTTTCAGGATTATTTGTATTTTTGTCGCTACTCTCTATATGAGGTTTGAGCCTTATAATAGGTACAGAATTACCTAAAACTCAAGATGATCTGAGTATACAAAAGGCTGGCTTTATTGCCACCCTAGGAGAACACAACATCATGAAATGGAGCGGTTCCTTTAGAATTTTTGTTTTGCTCTTAACTTTCACAAGATCTCATAAAGACTGGGGAACTTTTTCTCTAAAAACCATCATGTCTTTATTTTAAAACATCACCATTGTGAAACAGGCTTGTAAACTTTGGTTTGGAAGCAGAATCAATGTTCCTGTTTATTTCTTAAAGCTCATGTAATCATGGGATCCAGAGTCTTAAAAAAAAAAAAAAATCTGTTGGCTAGACAATTACTGTTAAAAGCAGACATGGGTATTGCTTCTGTGTTAAACTGCTAGCCATGATTCTGTGTTAGCCATTTCTTGCTAGTCTAATTGACGAGCTCCCTGACAGGGAAGCGTATGTTGCACACAGCTGTAGTACAGTGGTATTTCTATTTAGTAAATCCCTGGTGGAATATAGAGTTTAGCCAAATTCTCCTAGATTGTAACAGGGCTACAAAACAAAACCCTGTATTGGAAGTCTTGATGTCTGTCTGATTCTCGTTGAATAGACTGTTGAGACCAGTTGCGATCTAAGAAATGATTAATACAGACTTCCTGGCAGTGCAGTGGTTAAGACCTGACTCTGTGTGTGCAGAGGGCATGGGGCTCGATTCCTGGTGGGAGGAGCTAAGATCCCACATGCTGCGCAGCCAAAAAAAGAGTGAAAAGAAATGGTTAATATAGTGTGTCATCTGTAATGAATAAGCACGTCTTCAAGGGGGTGTTGAAGCTTTCTGGGACCTGAATGAAATCTGACTTTGCTGGAGAGGTTCTTTCAAAGTGGGGCAGAGTGTCGTCAAACCACCACATCTGCAGAATAGTCAACACTTTAAATTGTTTGGTTGATGGATTTTTATTAGGTTTGTTGCCAGAAGGAGCAGAATGTGGCTGGGTGTGTGGAGTTGAGCATGGTTTCCTGGGGCGGGAGGAAGTCTTGGGGAGAATGGGGCACCGTCCAGGTAACACCCAGGTAGCTGCAGTGCTCCATGCCTGCAGTGCCGATGTACAGGCAGCCTTTTCCGTGTCAACACCTGCTCATTAGGAACTGGACCAAGACTCCCAAAGAGCTCTCAGATGGCCTGAATTCTGTATCCCTGCCAATGCGAGCTAGAATTTAATAACAACCTTGAGGTGAAACTTGGGCCTTTCCTCACTGCTAATCCCCCAAACCATCTGGCTTTCCCTTTCTCTGACTAACACTTTGGTGTATGTGTTCGGGGAGGGAGGAGGCTGTGGGCAGATGAAGGGGAGCAAACCGATCTGACATTTCTTAAAGGACAATCCACTCTCCTTCAGAACAGATAGAGTTTCTTGTGGGTCCCAGACCTAAGCTTGTTCTTCCCATAACTTCCGCATTTTCAATTGCCACATCCTTGTTGGAAGTTCTCACCATTCATTAACTATTGACAGATCTGGTTCCCTGTCCAGGCATTAACTATTGACAAACCTCCAAGTTTCATTCTTTTAATAAAATAATGTCAAAAAGAAGCATTTCCATCCATGAGCATGATTCTGATGTTTTTTTTAAAGGTTATGCATTTTCTCTTTAATTTCTGACTTGGTTTAGCACATTTTTGGAAATAGGGAGGATTCTCCATAAATATTTGTTTATTCCTGTGCCCTGCAAAGTAATGGAAGTAATTTAGTAGGGAATATTTAGAATGTAATAGTAAATTACTAATAAAATAGAAAACACTAGAGTTGCTTCTGCCTTGTCGCCACCCCAGGGAAGGAAAGAGAACATAGTAAACCAGATGTCTATCCTAGGCATTGCATAGAGAATAGCGTGGCTGTGGTCCTGCTGGAGGCTCACTCTGGGGCAGATGGCCATTGAATTGAATGGCGGATGGGATCAGCTGTCCTACTGCAAATTGATCTCACTCTCACTCTCCTGAGTGCTGGTTGGGCGTCCTGAATACACATGCAGAATTATGCTACTTCAATAAAAGAGGTGCCCAGTATATATTTGTAAGTGAAGGAATTAATACACACATTTTATTTCTGTGTATGCAGTGCCATGCTAAGTCACTTCAGTTGTGTCCAACTCTGTGCAACCCTACGGACTGTAGCCCGCCAAGGTCCTCTGTCCATGGGATTCACCAGGCAAAAATACTGCAATGGGTTGCCATGCCCTTCTCCAGGGGATCAGCCTCATTTTTTACAGCCTGCATACTAAGAATGGTCACACAAAGGTGACCCAAGTTCCAATTTCAGTATGTACAAATGAAGTTTTATTGCATCCCAACCATATTTGTTCATTTACCTGCTATTTCTGGCTGCTTTTGCACTAGGGCAGGGAAGTCCAACAGGTACAGCAGAGGCCAGATGGCCTGCAGAGCCCCAAATACTTGCTGTCTGGTCCTTTACAAAACTGTTTGCTGATCTCTACCATGGAAGATATTAAGTACAAAAAAAAAATGAATTGGATGAAATCTGCCTAGATGAAAGTACACCTCACAGTATTTGCAAAAAGATTTCCCCACTTCACCCTTTCTTTTAGGGGATAATTGGTTGAAAAAGAAAATTGTTCTAAACTTTTATCTTTTTCAAAAGGGCCTCATAAGTTTTTTCCCAAACATAAAACGTTATGTCCCAGTACCTACTCTACTACTCTTGTGATTTTATCTTGGTATGGTATAATGGAAGGACAAGTAAAAAGGTGCCAAGTTGTGGACCATATGATAGAAAGTTTAATTCATCTGGTTTCCAGTTTGCCTTTTGAATCAACATGGAAGAGAAAAGGTTCCAAGACTTACCAAGTTTGTAGGACAAGAAGGAAGAGGAGGAGTCACACATGTATTTAGGAACCCTGAGGGCCAGTCTATAGTACAGTCTGCCCCAACTTGATAATACCTTGTGTGTACATGTACTGTTTTTGTCTTTTGTGGTAATCATGTTGTTTCATAAACATTAGTTTTTGAAAACATACTGGTAAGGAGCACGTACTGTTATTTCCATTCCAGAAGGAAGTAGTTATAAACTCTGCATGTATCTCCTTCTACGGCAGTAAATCAGTTCCAGATCCAAGAAAATGTCATTTTTTTTTCTTCTTTGCCATACAAAATCTCTGCATGATTGATACAGTCCGCAATATGATATAGGATTGCTACATGAGTTTTAATGTGAATATTTGACTATTTACTATGACTTCCTCTATGTCACCTGGCATAGTGTTCAGCTGCTTGATCCTACTCATGGTCACTAGAATCTGACATCATGAATCAACTAATTAGATACTCCATTCTCTAAAAACTAAGTCTTTGCTTGCTTTTGTACACCTCACTCTCTCTTATATTCAGGGTCAGCAAATAATCGCTGAGTCGGCCAGTAGTTTCCCATGTCTGCAGATCCTCTCTGCTTCTTCACACATTTGCCGTTTAGTTGTCTCTTAAAAGAAATGTGTTGAAAGTGAACTTTCTTTCTTTGTGTCTTGGTCAAAACACACCAGCAGAGGAAGCCCACTTAGGTCAATCATTGCATCCTACCATGACTGTATTTCAGAATTCCAGAGCACATAGGTCAGCAGAGAGGAGAGACTTTAGAATTCCTTTCCATCCCTACATTTATGGAACCAGCGACTCAGGAAGGATGAGGGGCGTCTCTAAAGTCTTACAGTTACTTTTAGCAAAGTTAAGAGAAGAACTATTTTGCCTTTCTTGCGTGTTTGCATTCTCTTCCCTTTGGACCACCTTAAGTATGACTCTGATATAAATATTATATTACAAGGATTCAGTGAAATATCACTGTTTGGTTATAAACACTGAGACTTGATTCCATGGATACATAGGAGAATTTACTCCATTACTTGATAGAGTGATGGAGTAAAAAAGTCAGTCTTTTTGGAATATTTATTAAACTATAAGTTAATAAAGACTGATGGAAGCTATAGTTATACAGATAGTTTAGGAGAAAAGTAATACAGAAACATATTTTATCTTCAGTAATATATTTGAATTGAGCCTATTCACATTTATTGTCAGCCACTGTGCTCAGCTTCTTGGTTCAGAGGGCTAATTGGGAGGAATTGCTACCCTAATAAAGTCTTCTCTGATGGCTCAGAGGGTAAAGAATCTGCCTGCAAGGTGGGAGACCCAGGTTCAATCCCTGGGTTGGGAAGATCCCATGGAGAAGGGAATGGCTACCCACTCCAGGAGTCTTGCCTGAAGAATTCCATGGACAGAGGAGCCTAGCAGGCGACCATCCATGGGGTCACAAAGAGTCTGACATGACTGAATGACTAACACTTTCACTTTATTAGCCTAATACAATGGAAACTCAACTCAATTGGCTTCTCACTGTCTTGAGGATCTAAAACTAGAAAGCAGAGGGCCCCGTGAACAATTGTTTCTCATCTCGACTCTTTCAATCCAGTTATATTCTTCATTTTTTTCCTAACACTGTGACTGAGATTTTCTTCTTCATTGATTTGTTGACTGGTTTACTCCTGCCACTCCATACTCCCAAGAATGAAAGCTTTAGAGAAGGGGACCTCATCCATCTTACTGACCATCCTATCACCAGCATCTATGACAGTGCCTGGGCTCTAGGGGGAATTCTGCATCGTCTGCTCAAGCACGGACAGTTGGCCAGGTAGACTAAGAATGGAGGTGTTGAACTGTGAAACTGTAAATTCTGCGGATAGGAAAGAGAGTCTTTGTACCTGACCTAGAGAGCATTGTTCTGCATACTTGCCGCTTGGGTTTGTATTACAGGTCCACACCCCTGCTTCCACAGCACCTGTATATGTGTTATAATTGTCAGTTTCCTTGTCTCTCTTTCTCACTGATGATTTGAGGAGTGGGACCAAGCCCCATTCACCTGTATGTCCCAGATGCCAAATGTGGTGAGCAGCAGAATGAATGAGTCCATGAGTATGTGAATGCTGCTTTTAGCACAAGTGCCTGAGAACATCACATGTTTTTGTCCTTTAACATTTCATGTGGAAAGCATAACGACTGACTGCTAAGCGTCTTCTGATGCTTGTTTAGAGAAATACCTGCCTGCAGGATAATACCTGCTGGCAAGTTGGGCTCTCTTTTTGTTAAGATAAGCTCTTTATATAGACTGTCAGTGTCCAATAGAAATGTAGTGGGAGCCACATATATAATTTTAAATTCCAAGTAGACACATTTAAAAATCTCTTTAAAAAGTGAAATTAATTTTAGTATATTTTATTTAACTGAACATATCCAAATATCCTCACTTCAGCGTGAATCAATATATAAAATTATTACTGAGGTAATTCACACTGCTTTTTTTTCATGGTGTCTTGAAATCCAGTGTGTATTTTACATCTCAATGTGGGTGCTAAATTATCATCAGAAATACTTGATCTTTTATAAAATGAAAAGCAAAAAAGTAAATTGACATTTCCAAATTATTCCAACACTTAAATGTGTTCCAATATCTGAACTGAGAATGTTTTTAAATATAAATTTCTTAATTAAATAAATTTAGAAACTCAGTTTTGTAGTCACACTAGTACTATTTCATTACCAATCGCTAAATAGGGTTGGTGGCTACTGTTTTGGCCAGCCCAGGTTGTAAGCGCTGCATTTTCATTTAAAAAAAAATTTTATGAAAGTAATCTCATGGACAGAGGAGCCTGGCGGGCTGCAGTTGCAAAGAGTCAGACATGACTGAGCAACTAAACAAGAACAAAGTAGTCGATTTACAGTGACATGTTAATTTCTGCTGTGCAGCTAGTGACTCAGTTACACGCGTACTTTCATATTTGTTCCGTTATGGTTTACCATATGTATAACTCACATCATATGTATGGGTTACCATGACTATAGTTCCCTGTGCTATGCAATAGAACCTTGTTTATCCTAACATATAATTATATAAATTCTTCTTAAATAAACCTTTCTTAAATGTCTTTCTTCACTTTCAAACATGTACCACCTTCTGCCACCTCAGGTCATTGGATTTTGGGGCTCCTTTGTGGATGTCTTTGTGGTCATCCGGTTCCACTTGTTTCTCCTGTAAGGACCAGGCCTGCAGGGAGGAAGCACCTTGTCCGGTACAATTGTTCGTCCAGGACTTTGGGTGCTGGCTTCTTGCTCACTCTTCCACCAGGCACTGCCAGCTCCCTCCTTTGGGTGGGACAGTCTGGGGGCTGTGCCTATGGGGGTTCATTCATGCGCATCCAGGGATCCCCTTCTTTCTGCCGGCCAGCGTGTGTGTGATGGAGAGACCACGGGGGAGCCATCCCCGGCAACCTGCCCCCGCCCCCAAGGGGAGGTGGCAGAAGCAGCTGGCAGCTTGCACCAGCTGGCTGGCTCCAGGCTGAGGTCATGCTGGTGAGTTGGACAGACAGCCTGCTCCAGGGACGGAGGGCAAACCAAGTACTAAGACAGATGGAACCAAGGCCAGCGCTCATTTATCCAAAGGGGCCGCCGACTCTGAGGAGTGTGAAAAGGACCACCAGTCCCTCCGTACGATTTAGTCCTGCCTTTTTTCCCCATGTGTCTCGTCTGAAAATGAAGAATAACCTGTGGCTGTGAGTTGAGCATTTCCTAGGGTGCCTTCTGTCATTCATAACCACTGACAGGCTCAGCACTTGTTCTCTTTCTTGCGTCCCACGTTGTTCAGAGCCTGCTCAAGATCTCTTGACATCATCTTTATCTAGGGTGCAGTGGCGATGGATCCATTTTTCTTTCTGAAGGAAAAATATTTTGACTCTCTCTTATGGTGAGGCTGTTCTGCTCCTGAGAAAACTGAAGTGGGTGCAGCATGAAATAATTCTGATCCCATCAAAACATGCACTTTCCTTGTTATCAAGAGCCGGGGGCAGGGTTGGGAAGGTGCAGCTTCGTTGGTGGCTGGCAGCGTTGCTCTTTTTCGTTTTTTTCCTGCTCCCCTCCCCCATTCTTTATATACTACCCACCCTCCACTTCTCCACATCACTATGTCCTATTTTTTTTCAAAGTGCACTTTGAAACTGTTGTAACTTCAAGATCACCAAGAAACGGTATCACCTCCACAGAAATCAAATACACTATTTGTGTGTCAACTCAGCTGAGCAATGTGGAGACGCAGTATAAATGACAACTGAGAGTAGTCAAGTTATTAATTGGCTGAAGAATAATCAAAACTTGTCTTGGAATCCTGGCAAGGTGTTTGCCAAACTGAGGAGAAAACAGCTCGGGGAAAATGTCCAGTGTATTGATTTGGTTTTACTTTCATTGGCATATTTTAGTCACAGCGTTTTGATTCCTGGATTAGAATTTATTTTGGGGTATAGCCATTATTCCGGATGCCAAACTGGAAAGTGATTTTTACTTTTTTTATACTAGTTTTACACTCTAATAAAGTGAGGACAAGAAGGTCTCAATGAAACATGTCACTTCTGATCAGAAATCAGGAATTAATTTGAATAAGATTATGACCCAGAAAGTTGTTATGGGGAGGGAGGTGGGAGGGGGGTTCATGTTTGGGAATGCATGTAAGAATTAAAGATTTTAAAATTTAAAAAATAAAAAACTAAAATTAAAAAAAAGAGGAAGGTTTAAAAGGAATCACTTATTGATATAATTTCTGTAATCAAAGGTAGACACCAGGGAAAGATCAGGACTGCTTGCTGCCAAGTGCCAGATTTCAAATTTCAAGCCGTGCTCATCCAGCCTGCCTTCCGGTGGGAGGTTGAGGAAGTCTAAAGCTTAGGGCTGTAGACAGTGCCCCTTCCATTCAGATAGGTAACCTTACTCTCTGGTTTGTTCTCAATGCCTGTCCTGTAGGGCTTATTCAAAGGAAGGATTTCTGCAGCTAATAAAATTTTGAAAGATCAGTCTTTAACTTTGTTTCGAAAAGCTGGTGTAGGAATTCTTGTACCTGGAATTTGTATAAAGCCGGAATAGCTTTTTTGTTCCCTTGAGGGAAGTTGTTCCTTAGCTTTCTGTACCTTCAGCATTCCTCAGATGGGCCACTCCATCCCATGCAAGCCCTGTTCCTTACACCCTCATGCCAGTGTCAGGGAGCAGGCCTGGAGAAGCTCCCCGGTGGACCTTGCATTACTGTTTGAGGTGCAGCGTACTCTAATGCTGTTTCTGCATCTCCTTCTTGCTGCAGAGACCCGCCCCTCTGTTGGAGACCTACTCTTACACCAGCTGCAAAGTTTTGCTTGGAAGGTTTGAATGAATTTGATCATCACCCAGAAGAGAACAATCTCATGAGACTGAAGTAGAAAAGTTTTATAAAACTTCAGGCAGAGAATTAAGTTTTTGAAAGTTCTTTTCTTGGCTGTTTCAGCTACGATAAGAGCTTGCTTTCTAGAATTACTGTTAGAACTGTGAATTTAGTTTGGGAGGAACAAATGCTAATGTTTGTGGCAATCTTGGGTAAATGCCTTTGCAATAAATAAATAAATAATAAATAAATGCACCAGGAGCTTGATATCAGGGTGTGTGCTGGATAGGAAGAAAGGGACCAAGACTTTAGTGATAATACCATCAAATCCTAGGACTCACAGAGCTGCCTTTCTTGGCAGTTTTGCTATTTAAAGTTCTAGTTTAAAAGTGGCAAACAGAAGCCCATATTTTCTGTAAAATAGAGAAATTTAAATGAGCTATGTCTTAGAGTTTAGTTTTGGTGGGACGACGACTAACTGCAAAATCCACTATTTAAAAAAATCATATTATGGCGGCATATAAGTTGTGACTTATTCTCAACTTCTGAACATTTTGGGAAAGCAAAGAATTATTCCAGAGAGAAATGTGTCCAAAAATACCTGGACGTGTTTTCCTAATTTCCATCTTTGCTTTTGCTGATAGAGATCAATGGGACAGTAGCTTTGCCAGCCTTAAATGGCAAAGTTACCCTGGTCAGGTGTGCTTATAAAAACATTTTAAAGTAGCATTAGTATCTATAAAGGAAGAAGAAAAGAGAAGATCCTGGAGCCAGTGGGAAATCAGCCAGTTTTTTAGCTGGCTATCCTCTTCAGCTTGCTGAAAATAAGGATAGGAAATGTTGTGAATATTCCTCAGAAGTCCAGGATGGTTAATATCAGGAGCAAGCACACAAAAGTTTAACTTTTTATATTTTCTGCTCCACCTATTACTATTACAAGAAAAACTTCTTCTGATAGAAAAACATTTATTTGTAATATGAAGCTCCAAATACAGTTTATTGCTTTTGGATCTGAGTTACATTTCATCCCTTGCCTTCTTCCCCACCCCTGTTTTTTTGTCAGACGATGGTTTTGTAGGCAGCTGGGACCTTTTCTGCAACTCTTCCTTCATGTAGATAGTTTCTGTGGGAAAGCAAGCACACAAGTGTCAGTGGGCCCTCAGAAATATTGGGCCACGGTGATGTTCAAATGGCTCACAGTGAGGCCATCTATTTCACTCCACTCGTAGTAGGTCATGGCCGTGGTCCTCCTTTGCTCTCCATTGTCTCTTGCTGCCCAAGGGAAGATGTAGGTCCCCCTGCTAGGGAAGAATGAAGAAAGTTCTTGGTCTCCAAATCAGAAATACAGTGAGTAGTTGTTGGCAGGAACTTACACTTGGGGCTCTTAATGAAGCAGGTGAACAGCAGCTCCAGGGACCTGCAACCAAATCCTTGCACAACCCCTCTGGACTGCATGCTTCGGCCTCCACACATTCTAACAGTCAGTCCTGCGAACTGAATCCTGGCGTGCTGCTGTTCATGGGGTTGCAAAGGGTTGGACACAACTTGGCGACTGAACCACCACCACCACCACCCCATGCAAACTCAAAACACACTGATTTCCAAAGTCAAGGACTTTCAATATTAGAAGCACACACACTAAGTCTTTTCACTGAAGCATCATCTTTTTTCCCCCTGCTCATTTACTTGGGGAATTTAAGGTTTCTCACTGGGGCCTAGAATGGTTCAGGTCCAGACTGACACTTCAGCCATGTTTTGGCCACCATGTGCTGTGTATATGAATGACTCCTGACTTATTAGATTTCTTCCAGTGCGTGCATCCTAGCAGAAGATAGCCCAGCAGGCCTTGAGCCCTTCTGCTCCTTCACTTCACCTCATGAATATTCAGAAGCTGCAGTCATTGAGGACTCAGGTGGCAAAAATAGTAAGGTGATTGAAGCGCACATGAACGCCAAGTCCACATTTCTGCAACTCGGAGCCCCTGACTGCAGCGCAGATTTTCTGTGACCCCCGGACCTCAGGAGGGGAGAGTCCTGGGGAACCCCTCTGAATCAGGCATCTGTTCCCTACACCAACATGCTCACGGCCTGCTGTATGATGTGTTGTAATCAGCATGTTGTTTTTAAAAGACAACAGGCCCTTCTGTGAATCCTCCCCCACAAAATGCATTTAGGCTGATAGTTGAGCATAAAGGCCTCAGTGTGGAGATGAGCAATGCCTGCATTGTTTTCCCCATCATGCAGTCAGGATCTCCACAGCAAAATCGAGTGTCTTTTGTAAAATCTTATTTTATATATTTTGTCACCATCAGCAGTTACACTGGAGTAGGAACCGCTCCATTCTCTTACGGGTTAAATTCTGCTCTGTGAAGACCTAGTGGTGGTGTATAAATTGCAGCCCTGCCTCTTTTCCGAAGGCTTCTAAAATAGGTTTTCAGAATTAGTGCTGGATTTTTGCTCCTGCATGTGCGGTGACTCTTGATTTTTTCCCTTCAGAGAAGCATCCTTTGCAGCATTCCCCCTTCCGAGGAATCACTTAGACACTTCCAGCTGGTGGCAGGGGATACAGCCATAATACAGCTTCCTGTGTCCCAGCTGTCTTTTTCACTACGGTAAATGCTTTACGATGGCTGCACTCTCGTGTAAAGGTTCAGGTACAGGGAGGTGTAGGATGAAGTCTGGAAACCATCGTTGGGGTTTTTAAAGCTCCGGCTTCTCCAGCATCTTGGCATTTTGAATGTCTTCCGGCTTGGAGTCCAAGGTTTCTCTCCAGTGATTGGAATGCTGCTGGAAGCCTGATTAAAGGTGCCTGAGGATATCACCTTCTACCAGGAAGCCCTGCGTGCTTGAGAGGGTCCTTTTCAATGCATTATGGCTCATGCGGCCTCCCAATTAAAGAAAACCCGGGATTTAGAAATCAATGCTGAAGAAGAGACAGAGAAAAAAAGGAAACACCGCAAACGGTCCCGGGATCGGAAGAAAAAGGTAGCTATGTATGCCAGTGCATAGATCTTGCCTGGATCCTTTATGTTTTAATCTCCTCTTGGCATCTGTGAGAAGCATTCGGGGCTGTTTTTACATGCGGTGTAGAGTGTAAATTGGGTGTGTAAGTTGGGTGTGTAAATTGGGAACAGATGATAGAAACCCTGTGCTAGACCACGGGTGTAGGGTGGGCAAGGCAGGGGAAGATTTTATCCCGTGTAGGGGGATTGCAGTGCTGATGCGGAAGGCTTGCCCTTTACATAGGCATGGGCATACTTCCATGACATGGAAAGGTGTTGCAAGGGAGTTCAAAGTAGTTTCTTTCCAGCCTAGTCAAGGTTAAATGCACTGCGGTGAGTTAGCATTGAGGGAGAGACCGGAGAAGCAGCCTTTGTACTTCTTACAGTTCTGTCTCATGGAAAAGGAGCTTTTGTGCTAGAACTGTGTCACATGTGTGCATTTTCAGGCAGATCTGTGACCTTAAAGACGTAACAGTAAAGTCATTTCCTGCTTTGCTTTTTTGGTTCCTCTTTCCTTCTGACTCTCAGTTCCATAAGGTACTTCCTAGGTAGGTTGTGCAATGGAAATAAGCTGCTGGAAATAACTTTTCTTTTGTTAAATACTGCTGAAAGCACAGAGGTTTGTCTTTCTCTACTGGCTGAGAGTGATTATCCTGAATGCAGGAATTCCCATGATAAGGCAGCGACTTCAGCACTGATTGCTTTAGATCTGAGCATGGGCATTGATCATCCCCTACTGATACTCTAATGCAGGGGAGCAAATAGGAGGAATATTCTGGGTCACTGGTGTTTAATTACAGCCTGAGAGTGCTTACCTTTGGGGGGCTGTGCCCTTAAATATGAATCCTAGATACCGATTTGGAGAGTGAGGCCCGAAATCACTTTTCTTCCCTGACAGTTCATAAAAATTGACTAAAACTCTGTGATCTGAATATGGAAGTCAGGTCATAAAGCATTTTTATGTCTCTTTGTGAGAATTCCCAAGGGAAAGATCCTCTTAATTTGCTCTTAGCAGTGATGCACGTGCCTTGCAAATGACATGCAGATTTAATCCACCACATGTACCTTCCTTCAGGAGTGATCATGAATATTTTCAGGGCCTTTGCTGTTTTCTTCCAAGTGAAGGTCTAGAGAAACCTCTTATGCCTTTTGTTACCGGCAGACTTTCTGAGACTGAGTTCAGAGAGTTGCGGTGGTTCTGCCACGTGACATTAAATATAGGTGTTTCCTGCTTCAGGGTTCTCGCAAAAAAAACTTCTTGAACATATTTTCACAGCAGTACAGACTTAAGTTAGGAAATTTTCAGCAGGTGTATTTCAAAGCCTCACACAGCAGAGTTGTTACGAAATTGCCTTGTTTTACTAGGTTCTGGTCTAATTTTGTGAAAGTTAGGTTTGTCTGTGGGTTGGTCACTATACTTTGACCTCTCTATGCTCATCCCCCTCCTCCACCCCCACGACATGATAAACTGGCTTCTAAGAAACACAGGGACAGGAACATAAATTTGTATAAAGATATAGTTTCATCATTAATGTCGATATTCTGTGTAAGACTTACTGGCCGAGCCAGGTTTATGGACAGCCATGTCCTGGGGGAGCAGCGACAGGTCTGCTGTCCTTGTGCCCGGTCCCCTGTTTGACTCGAAAGCAAAATAAGGAAGGGGTGAGCCAAAGGGAGTTTCTGGGCTCACTGAGCTGAAGCAAATGCTTTGTGGATCAAAATGCCTAGTACAACAGAGTCTGTCCAATGTAAATCTCTTAGCAACCAGAAGGGAACATGGAGAAATATCAATATCGCTATTGTCAACGTGCAGGCAGATTTAAATGTTTTGTTCTCAGGACACTCACAGAGGAGATCCAGCAAGGGGCTCATGGATAACACTTCCATTGCTATTGTGATTTTTAATTCATAACACAGTATCATATATATATTCCCCATCAAAGGTACATGTATCACAGAAGATTTAATATTCATAGCCAAATGATTGCATGGACCACTTCTATGTGCAAAGTTAAGGTTAAATGACTTTGAAGACATGCTCTATATCTCCTTCCATGACCCCGTGCATGTTACACTTATTTTCTACAAAGTGAATTGTTTCAACTTTGAATTTATTTTTTCCTACCTTTTCCTAAAATCCTAATTAAGGTTTCTGGGCTATTTTATTCCATGTTGTAGGCCCCTGTCAATTGAAAAGCTGCTTTGAAATAATTTGGAGGGGGTACATTCCTGGCGGTCCAGTGCTTAAGACTACACACTTTTCACTGACACTTTCACTGCAGGGGAGTGTAGGTTCTATCTCTGGTCAGGGAACTAGGATCCCACATGCTGTGCAGTGAGACCAAAAAAAAGTTAACACTGCATTTGCATTTTATGAAAAAATGTGTATACACACACACACACACACACACACATATATAGTAGGTTATTATGGGACTCATTCTCATTCATATGCAGAAATATCCACTAGGATATTTTAATTACAAAAAGGAATAGTGAGCCCTCTCATAAAATCTCAAAATACAAAAGGAAATCTTAAGAGTATCTAGTTTATAAAACAAGGGATTTGATTCATGGTTCCCCTTCAATTCAGGTTTGAGCAAGCCCAAGATGAACCTTTCTTGATTATATGACACAGAATCATACTGTATGGGATATTACTAAGTATTATACTCAAATCATAATATGCATGTAAAATTAATATAGGATTCACAGTTCAGTTTTTTAAACCCAGTGAGCTGCACATTTGGTCTCTTTTGAATATTGATAACCGTGAATAACTGATTACCACAGAACCACCTGGGAAGCCCCTATGAATAAGTAGGAAACTTCTAGGAATTTATGATTAGTTGAATTTTAGTAATGATGTATTTTATTCTTGGCACAACTTTCATGTCAAGTAAAAGAAAATCTTCCTGTTTGTTAAAAAAAGAAATTCACCTTGATGAATGAACACTTACTTAATCCTTTTATCACCTGACTTTAAGGAAAAAAAGTTTCAGTGAGTATCTAATGTAAAAGTTTCTTACCCTCATTTCCCATTGCTCTTCCCTGATCTGTTTTTTGGCTTCACTCTCCTTTCTCTCCTGATGGGCTTAGGTTGGCAGCAAGTAGGAGGCCTGCCAAAGGTAGACAGTGACCGTGGGTGGGTTAGTATTGGATCCGTGCCCTTACTAAGCACCTTGCAGGGAGGAACTCTGTATCTCCTGCATTCGGCAGGCTCCTTGGCCCACAGTTGTTGGTCTGGAGAGCGTCCCAGCCACCTTGAACCCACAATTAGAAATCCCAAATGCTCTTCAGCCCCATACCATCCTTGCTGCCACTGGCTTCTGGTGCTGTGTTACCCACATGATTTGCCCTTTCTCCACATTATATTATTAAATTATAAAATACATTTCAGTAGTGAGGAATATTAGTATCAAACCTTAATTTATTCAATATTTTTATGTAATTTGTATGTATTTACTACATCCTGTCAAAAAAAAAAAGAAAAGAAACAAGCTTTGAGGTGACCCATGGAAATTTATACTTAAAAAAAGGACACTATGGAATTTCTTTCTCTTTCTCTCTCTCTCTATGAATGACAAAGGAATAATCAGTCAATTAATTCTGTGATTATTGATGTCAAACTCATACAGCTATTCCAGTGGCAGAGCAGGAATGAATGAATATTCATTGCTTTATTTTTGCATTCATGTACTCGTTCAGCAAATATTTGAATAACTTCTGGCATTAGGCATTATATTCTGTGTTGGAGATAAAGCTAAATGAGGCACAGTGGCAACAGTACATTGTGTTGTACTGTGCTTCCCGGCACAAGGAGGAAGAAGATAAGAGCACCATTAAACACCCTACAAAGAAGGAGCCCCAGCAAGACCCGCCCCCCACCAGTTCAACTCGAATGGGCTCACAGAAGGTTCTTGGCGTAGCTAAGCCTTAGAGGAGTCAGCGAGATAGACAAACAGAAGGACAGGAATCCCAGGCCAACAGGGGTTCACGTATGAGAGACATTCAGCTGTGTGAGAAACAAATAGTATTTTGGAGAAAAGGGGACATGAGGATATGGCAGGAAAAAATGGCTGTAAAAATAGTCAGGGGCCAGGTTACGAAGGTCTTTGTGTGCTGTTTTACGGAGCTGGACACTAACCCCTGCTCAAAGGAGAGAGGGACCTGAATGGTTTTAGGGGCTGAAGAGCTTTCTGGGTTGAGAACCATCCTTCAAGCATCAATGCTGTGGGCATCAGCCGGAAGAGCCATCAGGAAGCACCAGTGGTGATGAGGCAGGCGTGAGAGATGCTGGGGGTCTGAGCCACGGCAGAGATGATGCTGATGGAGAAGGGGGTGTTGCATACAAGAGATATTTAGAGGAAGACTCAACAGAACTTGGCAGTGGACTGTATGTAGGATGTGAGAGGGAGAGATTGGATTCTAGGGTAACTGCCAAGTTTCTGGCTTGAAGCGGAAGATGAAGAATTAAATTTCCTGGATCCATTTCTTTTCTCCCCGGACATTTCTTGACCTCTTATAAAGTGCAGCAGATAGGGTTTTAAATTACCTTTTTCAGGTGGAGGCTCATTTATTCTTCACAACAAACCTCTGATAAAGTATTTCTATTATTTCCATCTTCCAGATGAGAAAACTGAGGCATGAGCCTTCGGGCTGTTGCCTCAGAGTTCCCACACTAATTAGAGACAGACCCAAGATTCCAATTTGAGTAGCCTAACTCTCTAGCTTGTTTTCTTAACTACTACACGATGCAATGTATGTAGTTAATATTTTCACAGCTACACATCAAAGTGGGCTTGATTCAGAGAATCTTCTACATGATAAGCTATTTTCTAAACATCTGGAACCTTGAATAATAAGCTTTATATCTCTGAGTACTCCACTACTGTAGTCTGTTTCTCTTACCCTGTGCAATAGATTTTAACGTTTTACCTTAAGAATGTCTTTCTTTTTAATTTTGAAAAATGAAGTGAAAAATTGCAAATACCGTAACATCAAATCCTCAAAGACATGTGTCTGTAATAACAGCACAGCAGTGTCTTAGGTGCCTGTGGTATACCAGACAATCTGCAGAGTGTTTTCTATGGATTATTTCTTTTTTTTTTTCTCACAGCTTTGCTATGAGGCAGGTATTATTTTCATCCCAGTTTTTCATAGCTAAAACCGAGGCTTAATGAGACTAAATAACTTGCCTGAGGTCATAAACCTAGTAACTGGAGGGCCTACACTTAAACTTGGGTCATAGGACTTTGGAATCTGTCAGCCTGCGTTTATTGTAATAGAACTCTAGCGTTGTCTTTTAGGTTAAGGCAATTTAAGGATTTGAGAAGAGCTTTCAGGGGACCTGATCTCTTGCCATAGAAGTGTGATGCTTCCAGACATTTTACAGACTCTCCCGTATCTGGTTATCTGGGTACCTGTGACACCCGTGATGTAAGAGGCCAGGCAGGAGGCTTTAACTTCAGCACCTACACTTTGGGGACAAGGACTGTGTGGACTCTTAAGAGACAAAGGGAACCTGGTCTGGTTTCTGCTCTGCCGAGTCCATAGTCCCCAGACCTCTAGGGAGCCTGGTTTCGCTCTCAACATACTTGATATCCTGCTCTGAAATTAATTATGTATTTATATGTGTGTCTCACCCAAGAAACTGTGAGCTCCTGGAGGGCAGAGGTGGTATCATACTCACCTACTACCAAACTGAGGCTTTCTGAATAGGAGGATGGAGAAGAGGGTTGGTGAAAGTGAGAGAGGGAGAAAGGTGGTGGCTGGATGGACGGATGGGTGGATGAGAGGCCGTATCATGCTTAGAAACAGACTGTAGAGTAAGACTGAGTTCAGGGGCTGGCGCTGGCGCTTAGCTGCTGTGTCCTTGGGGATTTATTTAATCTTTAGATGCTTTGGTCTCTTCAACTGCAAAATGGGTACAGTAATAGTTGCCACAGAAGTGTAATAATATGTCAATGACTTCGTATTGGAACGGTGCTTGGCATAACGTTAAGAGCCATAGAGTGGTAGTGGTGGTGGTCCTGTTGAACAGAAGAATGGATTATTTACACCCTGAGCCTTCAAGAGGGATTGTGCCAATAAGTCAGCTCACTACAGCGGGGCAAGTAATCTCCCTAGGAGCATGTCTGGCTGCTGCCTTGGCTCTACTCTTCTGCATTTGGAAAAGGATGGATGGAAGAAGGCTTAGCTGGCTCATAGGAAAGGCTGTAAAACCTTTGTCCTTGGGTGTGCCAGAGGTTTAGAAATAGGAAGGCAATTCAATAAGACTTGTCAGCTGATTGGTTCTCTGTAATCTGTTATGATTATGGTACACTTTTTTCTCGATAAAGTCATCTGTTTATTTAAGAAAACACTTAGTAGCTCTTAATCAATTACCTTTTTAACCAATCCAAGATCATGTCAGGGATAAATTATGCATTTATTAATGTCTGAATAGTAGTTTTAAAGTTTTCATTAGTTTTTTAAATTGATTTATTTTTTAATTAAAGGATAATTGCTTAACGCATTTTATTGTTTTCTGTCAAACATCAACATGAATCAGCCACAGGTATACACATGTCCGTTCCCTCTTGAACCTCCCTCCCATCTCCCGCCCCATCCCACCCCTCTAGGTTGATACAGAGGCCCTGTTTCAGTTTCCTGAGACATACAGCAAATTCCCATTGGCTATCTGTTTTACATATGGTGATGTAAGTTTCCCTGTCACTCTCTCCATACACCTCACCCTCTCCTGCCCTCTCCCCGTGTCCATAAGTCTATTCTCTCTGTTTCTCCATTGCTGCCCTGCAAATAAATTTATCAGTTCCATCTTTCTAGATTCCATACCTATGTCTTTAGTATGATGTATTTATCCTTCTCGTTCTGACTTACTTCACCCTGTATAGGCTCTAGGTTCATTCACCTCATTAGAACTAACTCAAATGCATTTCTTTTTACGACTGAGTAATATTCCACTGTATGTATATGTATGTATGTGTATATATACATATATATATATATATATACCACAACTTCTTTATCCATTCATCTGTCGATGGACGTCTAGGTTGCTTCCATGTTCTAGCTCTTGTAAATAGTGCTGCAGTGAACATTGGGGTACATGTGTCCTTTTCAATTTTGGTTTCCTTAGGGTATACGCCTAGGAGTGGGCTTGCTGGGTCATATGGTGGTTTTGTTCCTGGTGTTTAAAGGAATCTCCATACCGTCTTCCATAGCGGCTGTATCAATTTACATCCCCACCTGCAGTGCGAGAGGGTTCCCTTTTCTCTAAAGCTTTTGTCGGTCTGTCACTGGCATAAGGCAGCAGTTAAACTGTTTCTTCATTACTCCTGAGGCTCTTGATCTTTTCTGTCTTTTAATTTTCCTTTGGCACGATAATCAATTATTCTGTGTGTGTGTTTTATTGAATCTCAGTCTGGAAAAGTGCTAACTTTTCATAGGTATGCTTGAGGAGGAAGGATTTGGCAGTGTTTTAAGTTCTTTACAGTTATAAGAATAGTTTACATTAATGGTATCACATCTCACCTGCTTCTCTGCTCATTTAATACAAATGCATTGTGCACCTCCATTGTGCCTATATGGGAGATTGATAAGATAAGGGTGGAATTGTAGATCCATCTACTTGCCATCTCTGTGTTTCTCCTTGTGACCTTACACGGGTAGGGGTGAAGGACTGAATTATAAAATGAGTATTTCTTATTGGGCCTCCAATATTCTGAGTGACTTTTACATTCCTCATCTTATTTGATTTTGTGTCGACACTATGCCATAATGTTATCTCCATGTACAGAGGAATTAGCCTAAGCTTAAGTTTTGTTATGTAACTTGCCTCATTTACAGAAATAGCTGGGCTTATGACCAAGGTCTCTTTGGCTATAAGTCCCTTTCTTGGGCCATCTGAACCTCTCCAGGAGAGATTTTTTTAAGGGAGGTTCTTACTAATAGGCACCTATGGTGAATTCTTATGTCAAAAGAAAAATTGTCACCTTTGAAACGTGAAGAGTTAAATTATTTAGTAATCAAGATTTTGATAAATTCATCATTTACATATAACTGCAAAATCTAAATATTGTATAAACAGTTACTTAGGTTACCGTAATTCCACATTTAAAAAAATTTTAAAGAATTCAGTCACTGAAAAAACTAAATCATTCGTTTACATCTATTGACTGATGTATAGGTTACTTATTGAAAGAAAATGTCTAAATACAATGTTACACTGTCAGTTACATAATCCAAGCTTTCTTATAGAGATTTTCCTATAGAAAGGTAACATTTGGAAACTAGCAAGCTGTTATTATTTTACCCAAATTGGTGTTCTAGTTTGTACAAGTTAAAAGTGGAAGAGCTGAAAGCAAAGCAGTGGAAATCAAGCTTGAATCTTTTACATATAAATCAGATTTTCCTGGCATTTATCCCATTCACTCAAGATTATGCTTTCCTGAACTGGTAGTGGTGTCATGAACTAGAACAGTCTATCACTATCAAATATAGGAGCTGCCTATAAAATGTGTAGATTTCAATTTAGATTTAGTTGGTTCCAGTGAATTATTCTCAGTCATAGTTGGCCTTCCACTTATTAGGATCATGTCATCAGTTCTGCTTGCATTTAGGTGAAACCCATTAGAATGGGTTGGATAGAGACTAATGTTCACATCTGCCAGTTTTGTGGCTTTTCTTTCGGCAGCACAAAAGCCAACTAGCATCCCTGCTGTATGGGAAGGAGGTGTGCACTGCGTGGAAAAGAAATAGGAGGGAGGACCTGGCCAGAGAGGGTTGGATGGAAGGCAGCCCAAGATTTTCTAGTGACTGGAAGTCAGCGGCACAGACACATTTATAATTTACATGTAGAGCCCCTAAGACCCTTGTGATGTTAATATGAGCAGCATAATTTTATCATAATGAAATAAAATTTTGTAAGAAGTCTATACAGTGGAAGAGGTAAACAGATGGTCAGTTTTGTTTAGTAGAGGATTAAAAACATGAATAAAGTAGGCAAGCAGTAAGGAGAAAGGTGTGGGGAAAGGGCTGAGTATTTATTACAGTTCATGGTTCTGGAAAGAATAGGCTTTGGGGCTCAGTGTGAGTTCATATGGCAGCCATAGCTGTGTGGCCTTAAACTAAATTTCTTTGTGCCTCGGTCTCCACACTGGTCAAACAGGGCTATTAATCCTTTTCTTCACGCATGCATGCTCAGTTTCGTCCGACTCTTTCCAACCCCATGACTGTAACCCACCAGGTTCCTCTGACCATGGGATTTCCCAGGCAAGAATACTGGAGGGGGTCGCCATTTCCTTCTCCAGGGGATCTTCCCGACCCAGGGATCTAACCCACGTCTCCTACACTGGCAGGCAGATTCTTTACAACTGAGCCACATGGGAAGCCCTTTACTTGAATACATATGGTTAAGAGTAGAAATACTGTAAATGCATTTTGCCAGGTTCCTGGCATAAAGGGAGCCCTTACGAGGGCTTCCAGCTTCCCTTACAGTGTGGGCTCCCAAATGTAATCAAGTGACTGTAGCCAAGAAGGGGGCAGAGGAACTGAGAAAAAAAAAGGGAATGTTCTGAAGAAGGTTTACACCCAGGAAATATTCAAATCCTTTGATGAATGAAATTTTACTCATAGGTTTGCGTCCTCAAACAACCATTTGAGTCCTTCAGTTCAACCCTTTGCAAACTTTTCTGTACTCTCAGGGAATTTACATCTGCCATTCTGAGAAAGTCTCTCAAAGACTTTTATGTTAAATATATTTCTCCATCATTAACACTGTTACTAATTAGCTTTTCCCAGTAGTTAAATGATAGCCTAGAAGACATTAAAGAAAGCATAAGAACCATGTGTACAGATAGAGGTATCAGATCATTCTTTGAACAAATGAACTTGATTTTACAGATTAGGATATGAATATTGAAACATTTATAGAGGAAAAGTACTTATTTGAGCTAGTGAAACAATCTTCAGTGGAGGGTTTATACACTATAGTTACTGAGAAGAAACAAGATGTCACCTGTGCGGTATGTCTATGAGAGACATATTCTATATTCATCATCCCCTCTGGGGAGCGTGGCCTTTAAAGACCTGTTTCTACAGTTGCGGGATGGTCGGGGGCTGAAGGAAGAGGGAATCATCGGGCCAGTGTGGAGCTGTCACCTTTTGTACCTGGTTTCAGAACCCATGGTGGCCTGTGGCCTGCCTTCCTTTACCAGCACGTTCCCTTCTCCCCGTTTTCTTCAGCTGCCACTGGGGAGGGCCCCTACCATTTTCAGTTAGATTTTCAATCAGGTACTCCACCCTGGACCTAACTGGCTCAGTTCAGTATCTGACACTTAGGATTGTCAGTGTGTTTAGACAGCTTCATTCACCTTAAACCAAATAGGAAAAAAAAAAAACACCAACCTGAACCCTGGCATTTTTGTCACAGGCTCTATGTGATGTTTGTTTGTTTAGCTGTGGCAGGTCTTTGTCGCAGCCTGTGGGGTCTCCAGTTGTGGCATGTGGGATCTAGTTCCCTGACCGGAGATTGAACCAGCACTGGGAGCTTGGAGTCTTAGCTACTGAACCACCAGGGAAATCCCATGTGATTTTCCACTTTTCAAAGAGGACAGTATAGTGAGATACCCAATAGCAAAGTATATGGGACATCATTTACCCTTTCTTTCATTTACTGAGCTATATAATTCATTGGGGAATTACAGTGGGCTGGGCACTCTATTCAGTGCTGTGAGTATTGTGTTGAATCCTTATACATGGATGGTATTATCCTCATTCTCTGTGTTAAGGGAATTAACACTCTGAAAGTTTCTGCAAGCCCAGGGTCACACAATTAGCAAGTGTACAGCTAGAGTTCAAACCCAGATCAGCTTGATAGCCAGGCCTGTGCTGATTCCCTGATTCCTCACGCCTCATTCCCACCCATTGAGAACACAGTTTTTCCAGAATATTGGGCTCCATGAAATCATTCTTTCCTGGACCATGGAAGGCCCTGCCGGGATTTCTGCCCCTAAAAAATTCCTAATAAGATGCTTCTCATAATCGATCCACCCCCAGTAAAAGAAAAGTACACAGTGTGGCGTGGAGGGTAGGAAGGTGATAATACTGGATTTCATAAATCAATTTACTTCAAGCTACTTTCACTTTACACATTAACTTGAAATACATCCTACCTTAACAAGATCATAATCATATTAATGGTAAAATAAAGAAATATGAATATAACTAATTTCCAAATGTTGGAAGTTTCCAAGTTTTCCAAGATAAGTGGTGAAATAATTTTGTGTTGGCTAATTTCTTGGGTTTTGAAATCAGTGCATTGCTGTGTGTTTGCCCATGCCCCCCATCTCATACTTACAATTTTTTATGAGAAAACTGTGGAAGAAGGTGATTTTATAATAAACAGCTCACTCAGGGCCTCAAAACAGACAAATTTTCAGAACCTAGGTTAAAAATTAAAATATGATTTGTAGTATGGTAAGAAATTAACACCACCATCAAAAGTGTACTTCAGCTGATGACATAGACAAAATATTAGAATCCGAGTCACCATCAGCTTTGCCTGATTCTTTTGTCTTCATCAGGATAAAAGAGCTCTTAGGCTTCATGAAGAGATACTCGTTTTTCTCCCTTGGTAATAAGAGCAAGGAGTAAAAATCTTTAATTTGGGAAAGGGAGTTGTTAAAAATTGGAGTCTCCAAAAATTTTATTATTTAGAATAGATGATTTTGGGTTCTACTAGGCAGCCTCAGTGTGAATCAACAGGAAATTCACCAGCAGAAGTTAGAGTCCATTTACAGCAAAATAATTGGTAGATGCCAAAGGCTCTTATATCTCTGCTAATATTTACATGAACCCTCTAAATTAGGTGGCTTTATTCTCATTTTGCAGATCAGGACCATGTGGCTCAGACATTAAATTTATCAGTTGTTGTTATTCAGTAGCTAAAATTCTATCCTACTCTTTTGCCACCCCATGGACTGTAGCCCTCCAAGCTCCTCTGTCCATGGAATTTTCCAGGCAAGAATACTGGAGTGCATTGCCATTCTCCTTCTCCAGGGGATCTTCCTGACCCAGGGATTGAACCTGTGTCTCCTGCATTGGCAGGTGGATTCTTTACCGTCTGAGCCACCAGGCAAGCCCAAATTTATTAGTAACAGAGCAAAAAAGGAGAGACAGAAGTTGAGCCCATGGTTGTCAGACTCCAAAGCTTTTTCCCACCCATACTTCACTGTTCTGCTTACAGATTATTCATGGATCATGTAATTTTCTTGCATTTGGGGAAATCTTTTACTTCCATTTTTCATTATTTTATTTTCTAATCAGTTTCTAAATCATGTTTATGCCTCCCTATCACCAGTGTTATCATTCATTAATTTTATGTGATAAATGCCAGATAAGTGCTTTTTAAATAACGATGCATGACTTAAGCCTGTGTTTTTACCTTGAAATATTACATGGGGACTATAAGTACTATTGCAAAGCACAGCAATTTTGAATCAGGTGCAAAAAGATCATAAATGACATTGGCACCACGGATTTACAGTAGTCCAGGGAAACAACCACATTTGTCCGAGCCCTAACCTTGAGTACTGCATTTGATTTTCTATTAGTAAATCCTCAAAATGTCCAGTCTCATAATTCCCAGGTACATTGCTGCTACCTGACCGCTTCAGGGTAAAGGAGAGAGGACATGCTAGAAGGTTTTTGAGGTCACTGTACCCTATACTGCCCACTGCTCCCACCCTCTCTTGTAGAGACCTGCTGTCCCCTAATTCAGTAACATCATGAATATATTTACTTAGCTCTGTCAACACTCAAAATACACTTGCCTGCCCTTAAGTACCAGGAAGATACCCATATTGATGTTTAAAAATGCTGAAAGCAATGAATTTCTTTCCTTTGAAGAACGGCCATTACTAACGATCCCTTCTCTACTATTCCTCTTCAGCAGGCATTGTTCTTTACCATCTAAAAATAAATGGATTCATTATGCATGTTTATTCCATCCACATTTGTTCCAAATGGAATTAACATATTAATACTGGTAATTCAAGCATGTGAAGTCTACACATTCACTTGTCTTCATTAGCGTAGGATTAGTGATCCTGATCATCCTCCTCATTCCCAGTCTGTGATTCATTTCAAAAGGTTTGGGTTGCACCCCGTCTTAGCAGAAATTGGATCTTTGAAGGTGAGCATGAATACATTGAAAGTCTGTGTTTTCCCTGGTGACTGTGTTTTCCTTGCCTAACGTGAGCCTCGGTAGTGCTTTCTCACAGACATTCGGCATGGTCAAGACACCCGGGCTTTCTCTTGCTCCAACTGTGTGTGAGTCACAGATTCTCTCTTTTTTCCCCTGAGCACTCCATGGGAGAGCCTGACTAGTCTTCATTTGATTTTACATAACATGTTTTAGTGGATTTTCTATGGACTAAGATTAAAATAATCATGTAGCCCTCCATTTGGCATCTGATATCACGGTTTTTTGTTTTCTGGTGGATTAGTCAGGATTTTGTTGGCAGTGTCGGTGGGGGGGGGTGCGGGGGGAGGGTGTCCTTAGGTGCATTTGGCATTCTCGGCTTTGACCTGCTTTCCTAGAGCTCCATTTCAGTTTTAGCGGAACCTAAATTATTAATACGGTCTGTGCTGTGTCTGCCCATCATGCTAAATCCTGCTTCTCTTTTTTTTATAAAGTGCTGTTGGGAATCTCTGAAATCATAGATAAAATGATTTTTGAACTTCTGTGGAAAGCTCAGATGGGTCTAGTCATGAGCTGTGGAGTCACATGGGCTTGGATTTGAGTCTTAAACATCTGTGCTCTCTTCCATAATAACACCTATTGCAGAGAGGGGTTATGAAGACAAGACTACATTGATCATGAATTATCTGGCTCAGAGAAGTGATCCAATGAATGTTAATTCCTCCTGCTTCCCTACTTCTTTCCTCTTTCCCTGACCCACTTGGAGGAAATGAGAATCTTGTTCTATGCTGAGTGTCCTTAAGTGAGAGTTGTTAGTTAAAATGGGGGAATGCAAGCTTGATGAACTTCGTGATAAAGCAGAGGGTAAAAAATGAAGAGCATATGTGAATGTAGAGAAAAATAGGTATTTATATGAAACATAATTGTAACTTTAACATTTACACCTCTTACATATATTCTCTCTACATGTATATGTTTCATGTTGAAGTCGCTCAGTCATGAGTGACTCTTTGCAAATCCATGGGCTGTAAAATCCATGGAATTCTCCAGGCCAGGATACTGGGCTGGGTAGCCATTCTTTTCCAGGGGATCTTCCCAACCCAGGCATCAAACCCAGGTCTCCTGCATTGCAGGCAGATTCTTCACCAGCCACCAGGGAAGCCCATTTGTTTCATACATGTGTGTGTGTGCACGCGCACGTATTCCATAGGTAGATAGACTCCACAGAGATTATTAAAACCCGGAGCCGTATTTCGTTCATTTCCATTAGGAAGAAATGTGGCTTGTGGTGCGAGCATTGACGCTGGTCTGGAAGGTGATGTAGGGAGCAGGACCCTGGGGTCTTCTGGAGGTGCAGGGCTTTTCCAAGGGCACCGCACCCCCAGTGCGGGCATGTCTGTCCTGCGTGCTGGGCTCTCCAGCCCTTTTCCCTGGGTTGGCCTTCATCGGTTTACTTTTGCTTTCCCAGTAAAGGTCTCACCCTAGCTCCCAGAGTGAAATCCACTTGGAGGAAACCTATCAGTGCAAGTTCAGTTTTAGAGACTCTCCTCTAAGTGCCTAAAAGACCATCTCTGATACTCGTTTCCCAGGGTCAATGAATGAAACGTAGGCAAGCCACAGACAGACAGGGTGTCTTGCTGAGTATTGCCATATTCAATATAGTCTCCAATCGCAGAAGACTTTTTAGAAGGCCTTTGGTAATATTTAATAACTGTTGTGCCACTTTTCGCTCCTGCTGGGTGACTTGTCATTTCCTAGGACGTCCTCTGAGTCCTCTTACTTAGTTGTTCTCACCATGTAAATCACTGCTGTCCATCATACACGCAGCATTCCGCACAGGGTGGCCAACGTCACCCTGAGAGCATTACTGTGATTTACTGTGCCCTTTTGAAATGTCTTCCCAATATATTTCTATGCGTTTCTACTTTCCTGTCTCCCTCTCCCTTCTCTTTCTTTCGTTCTCTTCCCTCTTTCCCTTCCTCCTACCAGAATTAATGAAAATGAGATAATACTGGTATCTCCTATTTTGTGACCTCATTTTTTCCTTACTGAAAATTACAATATGAACATGTGTTCGTATCATACATATGGTTCAGTAAGGCTTTCAGTGGATCTATGTAACATTTTACTTAATAGATGTGCTAAATTGTATTCAACTAATCCCTTATTTTATATGTTGAGTTCATTTCAATTTTTGTTATTATGAAAAATGACACAAAGGGCAATAGAGCTTCATCTTTTTCTGAAACCACAGTGTTCTTGTTTTCGGCTCTGATTATTTCTGCTGGTTCCTCCATTCAAGGTCCTCTGTTCTCAAGCCAGAGCCAGCATCTGCAATGTCATTTTCCACAGATCCTCTAGTTGAGCCTAGTTCTAGTCAGAATGACTCTACCTTTCCCATTTCCCAGAGAATACCCCTCCTTTCCCATCGCAGGCCTTCGTGTTGCTCAGCCTATGTCTCCTTCCGCCTTTCCCCTTCCAACTTTTAGGGCTCAGCTTCAAGCCTCCCTTCTTCCTGGGACACAGGTTTACCAGCTGGAAGTTATTTCTTTGCTCTTAATGATTACAGTTCTTGGGAAACCTAAGATACTCTCCATGGAATTAGTCTTTTGTATATGAATACCTCTAGGTAAAAAAAGTTACAAGTTTTTTCCTTTGTTAGTGCTTTTTAAAGTTTCTTTTTCCCTTGGGATATCTTCAGAGTGCCTCATATATGGCTCTCCAGACAAGGGATGAAGTCCCAAGTCTTCATTTTTTTTTTAAAATTTTTCTCGCTGCACCTTGGAGCATGCAGGATCTTAGTTCCCAACCAGGGATCGAACCCACACCACCTGCATTGGAAGTCTGGAGTCTTAACCGCCGAAGCTCCAGGCAAGTGCCAGAATGTTACAAGTCTTGATTTTGAGTCTTGGCAGGGCCCTAAGTTTGTGACTTCAGCTGCTTTTTCCTTGCGTTTTATATTGAGGACCCTGGCACTGTGGCATGGAGAGACCTACCCAGCTCCAGAAGTTCTCTCATGCTCTTACTGCCTGCAAATTCTTGGCTCCAGGTGGTTACTGACTGATAGTGCATCCTGCCCAGGCCGCCTTGGCTCTGTCCTATTGCGTGAGTAAATGGCAGTGACTACACAGCTCTTCATCCAGGGCTCTGTGTGCTTCCTCCAGCTTCAGTTGAGAGTGTTTAGGCCCATGGCTTTCAGCTAGCGTGAGAAGAGGCTGTGTCACCTTCACCTGGAGCCAGTGTGACCAGCCGCACTATCCTCTTTCACACTGTCCACTATCCAGCACGTAGGACTTTCGGTGCTAAAATGTGGACGGCCCTGCTCCTCTACCCAAGGGCATGTTAGAATTGATAGAACATGGCCAGAGCAGAGCCAGGGACAAATGACTGAGTAAGGGGGAGATCCCCTGAACCAGCTGTCTCTGAAGTCTTCTCATTCTGTGTCTTTTGAGGATCTTGCCTTCCATCTGTGATGTCTTCCTAACATCACTCTTTCTCTTCCAGGAATCCAGTTCCCCTCTTTAAATTTCCGGTGTCATCAGTGGTCATTATTTCTTCCTAAGTCTTCTGCCTGATGGTTTAAGCACAGTGGACCCTTCTACATGCTATGCCATAGCAAGTAGAAGTAAATAAATACAATTTATCTTGGGGCAATAACTTCTGCTTTCTTTATATAGAGTTTTATCTTGGTCCACATTGCTTGTGCTTGGCATTTTTCTCTCTGTTCTTTAACTCTCTGGATCGTTTGTTTGACTCACCTTTTTTAAAAAAATTAATTTATTGTTGAAGGATAATTGCTTTACAGCATCTTACTGTTTTCTGTCAAACCTCAACATGAATTAGCCGTATTGTTTTGAGTATTCCCAAGTCTAACTTGCCAAAGCTCTCACTTCCTTCCCCCGATCTGAGCCTATGAATGAATACCTTAACCTTCCACCAGTCTCACCCCTGGAGAGGCCCTGGCCTAGTTGCCACTTTCCACCATGTGATGGGGCATTGAACACAAGCAGACATAAAGACCTTTATGTGCATGCCAAGTCCCTTCAGTTGTGTTTGACTCATTGCGACCCCATGAACTGTAGCCCACTTTGTGTGTGGGATTTTCCATGCAGGAATACTAGAGTGGATTGCCATGCCATCCTTCAGGGGATCTTCCCGACCCAGGGATCAAGCTCCTCCCCATCTTTTGCGTCTCCTGCATTGGCAAGGGAGTTCTTGACCGCTAGTACTACCTGGCAAGCCACAGACACACAGGGTGTCTTGCTGACTATTACTGTATTCAATATAGTCTCCAATCGCAGAAGACTTTTTAGAAGGCCTTTGGTAATATTTAGGAACTGTTGTGCCACTTTCCACTCCTGCTGGGTGACTTGTCATTTCCTAGGACGTCCTGTGAGTCCTCTTACTTAGTTGTTCTCACCATGTAAATCACTGCTGTCCATCATACATGCAGCATTCCGCACAGGGTGGCCAACATCACCCTGAGAGCATCCTTTGTGTCATTTTTCATAATAACAAAAATTGAAATGAACTCAACATATAAACTCAGTTCACCTGGTGTGTGAATTTCCTTTGACTCCAAGTGTCCTACCTCTAAACATAGCCCACGCCATTTCTGGAAGTTCTAAATGTTAGAATATACTTATTTTGAGACTAAATCTAGTTCCCATTAAGACCTTTGTGCTAAGTTACTTCAGTCATGTCCAACTCTTTGCAATCATATGGACTTTAGCCTGTCAGGCTCTTCTGCCCTTTACTACCTTGCAACTTAATTCTGATTTAGAGTCTCACTTCCTAGTTAGAATCCACCATTGCTTTTTTGGGGAAATGTTTAGATGGGCCACTATAGATCCACACAGAATCTACATCTGTCAGAATCCACCTGCAATGTGGAAGACCTGAGACCTGGGTTCGGGAAGATTCCCCTGGAGAAGGGATAGGCTACCCATTCCAGTATTCTTGGGCTTCCCTTGTGGTTCAGCTGGTAAAGAATCCACCTGCAGTGTGGGAGACTTGGGTTCGATTCCTGGGTTGGGAAAATCCTCTGGAGAAGGGAAAGGCTGCCCACTCCAGTATTCTGGCCTGGAGAATTCCATGGACTGTATAGTCCATGGTGTTGCAAAGAGTCGGACACGACTGAGTGACTTTCACTGTCATAGATCTACATAGCTAAAATGTTACATGTGCAAGCGAATCACATTTTATTCTAATTTACCTGGTTAGGATAACAAACATGATTGTTTACAACAATTTGAAGTACTGGGTTAAAAAATTCATTTATCATTCCTCCATTTTCATACCAATCACTCAAATCATAGATAATGGACTAATAACAGCTTTCATAGGCTATAGATTAAAATATATAATTCAATCACTTCATTAGAATGAATAGATGATTAATTGTATTCCATTTAAATGAAAAGAGCTACTGTAGCAATCTGAATTTGAGCCTATAGGACTTATGTAAAGGACAAATACATGGGCTTTAAAGGACAGAGTTGTGTGGAAAATTCCCACAGAGTGTCTAGAGTCATGGAATGTTATAGGTGAAAGGAACCTTTGAGGTCACTGAGCTGCCCTCTGCAGAGCCTGTTTCTCCTTGACAGGAGCTCTATGAATTGCTTGTCAGTCTCGGTGTGTGAATTTTCTTTGACTCCAAGTGTCCTACCTCTAAACATAGCCCACGCCGTTTCTAGAAGTTCTAAATGTTAGAATATACTCTTATTTTGAGACTAAATCTAGTTCCCAGTTACGTCCACCCATATGCCACCTCTTTATATAAATGAAGAAAGTGACGTGCTGGTACTGCTTCTTCTCTCCAAGACAAACACTCTTTATTGCTTTAGCCAGTCCTCTTAAGACAGTTGCAAGACCCTTTAACTCCTGCCTGCAGTGCAGAAGACCTGGGTTCGATCCCTGCATTGGGAAGATCCCCTGGAGGAAGAAATAGCAACCCACTCCAGTATTCTTGCCTGGAAAAGCCCATGGACAAAGGAGCCTGATGGGCTATAGTCCATAGGATATCAAAGAGTCCGACACCACTAAGTGACTAACACAACAACACAGGCATCGTATGGGACCCTGAACTGACAGAACAGTTTGCTTGTGGATTGTCCAGATGATAATCGGCTGATACAGCATAGCCTCATCTGTTGCCGCTAATTGGAAAAAGGGGCCACAGTCACAGTCATTTCAGGGAGAAGACAGTTGAAAGCTCGTTCCCTTTTCATGGGAACTTTGTTTCTGTTTTGCGTGTAGATTTTATCCTTCCTTTTTAACTTTCAGTTTGGCCTTCTGGTTGGCATTGCAATGCAGTATATACATTTGACTTATTTGTAAGTACATTGGAATATTTACAAACAAACTTTAAAATGGATTTATAAAGATGCAAAAGCTTCGTCCCTTCTAATACTTGATCTTCTGGGTCTTCCACTGAAATTATTTCCCATTATTTAGTCACTTAGAAATTAATTACTAAGTATGATGGATAATTAATTACCATAAGTCCGACATCATTCTTTCTCTTTTTCTATTTGGCTTTTGCCCTTCCATTTTGTTTTTTCTTATCTTCTTTATCATTATAAAGTATTGACTAGAATTCACTAAAGCAAAGGGAAATATTTCAGTATCAGTTGGGTCCCAGAGGGGAACCGATTGTGTAATGTGGTAAACTTTATCAAAGGTCAATTTTTCATATATTTCAGATTAACCAATTTAATAGTTAAACAGTTGGCTTCTCAGAGACTAACTTTTATGGACTGACTCTTTAGAAACCAAGGCATGTGGAATTATTCTGACAGAAAAATTAGGCAATATTAAGGGCACAAAAAGGGAACAAAATTCTTAAATAACTTACTATAGTGCATTGAATGTGAAATATACATATTGTTTTGATTCAGAAACATTTCAGTTCAACAAATATGTGTATGCCTTGTGAATACAGAGAGAAATAAGACATGCGTCCAGGTCTTTGGTAACTGGTAGTTCCATAAGAGAAGGTAATGGCACCCCGCTCCAGTACTCTTGCCTGGAAAATCCCATGGACAGAGGAGCCTGGTGGGCTGCAGTCCATGGGGTTGCTAAGAGTCAGAAACGACTGAGCAACTTCACTTTCACTTTTCACTATCGTGCACTGGAGAAGGAAATGGCAACCCACTCCAGTGTTCTTGCCTGGAGAATCCCAGGGATGGGGAAGCCTGGTGGGCTGCCGTCTATGGGGTCGCACAGAGTCGGACACGACTGAAGCGACTTAGCAGCAGCAACAGCAGTTCCATAAGGGAGATAAATTTAAAAGAATTAAAATAGCCTCATAAGTGGTAAAGAAAATGTATAAAGTGAAAGAGGTTTGTATGAAGGGGCAGCTCTGCCAGGACACAGGGCAAAGTGGCGTGGCCCTTGAAGCTGCCCACAAAGCGTGAGCAGTGTGGGCAAATGGCGTAGAGAACTCTCAGAAGCAGAACGGATCAAGCATGATGGCTAAGTTGGCGTGGAAGAGGAAGGAAGGAGCCAAGAAGGACGGGTCAGAGATGTCGAGTGGGAGAGCTTGGCTACACCTTGTATTCAGAAAGGAATGCAGGGATTTCCTAGGTTGTTCAGTGGTTAGGACTGTGCACTTCCACGTGGAGAGTCCAGGGTTGGTTCCTCGTCAGGGAACTAAGATCCCACAAGCCACGTGGGAATACGGTGAGCTACTGTGGGCTTGGCTTACATTTATATGCGAGGTGTCCCCTCCCTTTCGTCTGCTTTCCCTTATTCCTGTCAACTCAGTATTTTTGCAAAGTGAAAGGAAATGTTATTTTATGTTTTTGTTTTTGTTTTTTTTAAACTTGGGTTTTTAGTATTAACTCGGAAGCACCAAAGTTCTATACCTGGGCCACCTGAGAGCACAGAAATTCACTCAGCTTATAAATTAAAAACCTGGAGAGTAATTACGGAATTATTTTGAGAAATACTGAGGCCATTGCTTATGGACTAGGCTGTCATTCATTGGACATGATGAATTTAGAAATGCTAGAGAAAAGGCTTCCTAACTTTAGATTGCAACAGCCTTCATGGTAAGAACTGTGATGTGGTATTCATGTTTGCCCATATACTCTAAGTATTTGTTATATTCACAGTAAACCCTCTCTAACAGTGACACGCTTTAATGAATTTTTCCATTTTGCAAGCAGTGTTTTTGTAGAGATTTTTAAAAAGAAGTAGAAAAATGGAAGAAAATCATTCACAATAAACTACATGATCAATCTATTTCTTTCACAAAACATCTTTAGATGCTTAATTTTCAGAAGTTCTAAGAAATGAAAAAGAAAATGTCTTGGAAAATGATTTAATAGGGGAATAGTTTTTTTTTTCCCCCTAACAAATATGTTCATTAACAAAAATGGGCTTGATTACACTTGAAATATGAGTGCTCTGAAAGTTTGCCTAACTGATTCTGGTAACATGCACTAGATTTAACTTTTCTGAAATGTGCTACTTTATTGAGAGAATAGTTTAGTTTGAAGCTGCATTTTAAAGACTTCTGCAAAATATTCAATACATTCAGCTGACCTTTTATAAACTGCTTCTGGGAAATGTACATAATGTTTTAGTGGAAAATGTTGCTTAAGTACTAAAGTGCTAATACCCATAAGGAATGTCATCAGCCCAAAATTCATGAGATTAATTTTTTCTAGTTCTTGTATGTTGGTATTTGTATATCTGTATTTTTAAGTTCATTAGCTTGACAGCTGCATATCAGTATTTGCAGTTACTAGTTCTAGCAGAAATGAGCAGACATCTAATCTTTTAGTTTAGTTGAGAGTCAACATAGACAAAATGAGAGAAAACAGTCCACAGTTTGCTATTTTAAAGATAAAATAGGGATCTGCCACTCAGTGCAATAGATAGTTATGTTAAACAGGAAGTTCCCTTGGACAGAAAGTTGCAAAATACATGATGGCCCTTGACAATTTAAAGGAGTCTTTTTATATTAGGATAATTGTGTCTTGATGTGTCTATCTTTGAGGTTCACTACCCAGTTACTATAAAGTGAGAAACACATGGCTTACGAAAAGAGGCCCTCTTAGACTCAGCGTTTTGTGCTCTAGACTACAGCTGGGACATTTACTTGAGATATGACTGGGAAGTCCCAAGGTCCCTCGTGTAGTTATGGGGAATGTGTCAGGAATGCCTAGCCCAGAATTTTAGCTTGAATTTGCAATTTAATGTAGTGCTTTTAATTGCATTCTCAGTGATATTTACTTTCATGTCATAAAAACAAATGTCATGAAATGTCTTAGAAAAATATGGCACCCAAGCTCAGACATGTGAAACCAGGAATCCCTCAGCTTTTATGTGAACCTACAGCAAAAGGCATCCTTTTTCTTTGCAATTAAATGTCTGGAAAATTTTGAAAGGAACTCTGTACTTTGAATCTTATTGTTTTTATGTTTCCAGGAGAATTTTTTACATTGAATTATAATTCACTGGAGTCAAATGCAGTGATGTTAAGTACATATTTATTCAGTTCTGGCAAATACATTATTGTTTAACCCATTCAACCCAATAAGATAAGTCTCATCTCATCACCCATGGAAGTTTGCTTTGCCGTCTCACAGTCAGCATCCCTCATCCACTTGAAGTGGTCATTGTTAAGATTTCCAGCACCATTATTAATCAAAGATCAAAGACAAATGTTTAAAATTATGTTTTCTTTTAAGGAATATTCCCCCCTGAAAGAATCACTGAGAAGTCCATGCACGGACCAAGAATAAGGATATAAGACTTGCCACATAGAATTTCAATGAATTGTTTCTAAAACACATGCAAGCATCCTAAGGGTTTAGGTGTAACTGAAAGAGGACAGGTCCATTTCCATCCTGTCAAAAAGATTTCAAGTCATTTTATTTCTCATTACACTTTTTAATTTGGCTCTATTTTAATTTCTACTTCTGATAAAAATCGCTGGCAATGGTTTGTGTGGTGTGTGCTCCCTTGTGTGGGGTGGGATGAATGACCGCTTAGTGAAAATTGAGGAAGAATAATCAATAAATGTCATGGATGAAGCCAAAAAGCTCAGTTAACCCCCCATCACCTTCAAATGTAGAGAAGTCATGTTTGCCTTGATCCTACCAGCCTCTGTGGGGTAAGAGGAGAAGTGAAATATTCTTCACATCCATTTCTTCTCCATCAATGTGTGTGTTGCTTCAAAGGTAAGGCTTTATCGTTTGGTTCTCATAGTAACCAGACAAAGAGTACTTCTCTTCTCTCCCTTGGGGGTGGGAGTGAGGGGAGGAGGAGTGAGTGTGTGTGTGTGTGTATGTGTGTGTGTGTGTGTGTGTGTGTGTGTAGCATTCCTAGAGATTTTCTTTTCCCTCCTTTTAGCTTATGTGCTTTTCTTTGATAAATAAATTTCAGAGGCAGCGTTAGAATAGACTGAACAACGCAGAGAGAGAAAAGATTCCAGGATGGAGGGCTACTTTTATTTCAATACTGCAACACATGATATAGAATGAGATTGCACTGCCAATGTAATTTATTCTCTTCATTAAAATAGACAAGCATTAGACAAGCCATAAAATTTCCATCTGCATCCCCAGCAAGCTCCCACCATCAGAAACAGCCCCTTCTCTCTGAAACACCCAGGACTAAACCATTTTAATATTAGAGACCCACAGAATTATGGTATTAAATTTGTGGAAGCCACGGATCCTGTCATCTGTTCTTTCGATTATTGCATCTGTTTCAAAGGATGTTACTGAGGACACGGGAGCTGGATCACAAAGAATCTGCAGTGCAGCAGAGGGAAATGAATGGGCTCCCTGCTTGGCGGTGCTGCTTCATCACCTCAGCAGCCTAATCACCTTGAGAAGGAAAACAAAAGGCATTTTTACACAGTGTGCTGACGATTAGTCTAGAAGTGAAGCATGCTCGGTGGTTTAAGCACAGTTTTCACCATTGCCTGAAGGACAGAGGCTTTTAATAAATGGGAACTTGCCACTCTACAGCATGGAAAGTAAAAACCTCCTTCGTGGGCTAAAGGGGAAATGTGCTATTATTCTTGCAAATTTCAAAGCCTAACATTCGCTTGACATTTCAGGCCTAGAAAGCAGAGTCCTGAAAAGGTGGTTCAAAAGGTAATTGTACATTTTCATCTTCTTTTTAGCAAACTGCTCCCCAACTTGGAGAATATTGTTTCAATTTTTTATAAAGGCAGTCTGATGAAAAATTTAAACCTACTCTTTTAGGAGCGGGCCTCTGTCAGGTGTCACGCCTAGCTCCGCTTTGGTAGGAACGGTTATGTAAGGCGCTCTGTGCCATCTCTCTAAATAATGGACATTTCTCATGAATCCAGGGCTCTCATGCCAGCTCATCTCTCCCTGAAGACTTCAAGTTGATGGCCTTTCTGCCTTGGTTACCATGTATATAATAGAACATTTTAATATTACTCTGCTGAAATAGCATTGGTAGGGTAGGGGTATCCTTATCCCAGAGGGTAAAATATGGTGTAAGTGGTACAACTGTAAATTTAGTTAAGAATAAAAAGGATGTCAGTGCAGTTTGCCCACTGGATGAAGTGATAGAGTACTATGCTTTGAGAAGGCCTCCCAAGGATTCTGAGCAGAGAAGGCGTGAAAAATCAAAGTTTTGGAGTTTTGGACTCTCAAACGTGTATTGACTTGTTATTGACAAAGGAATTTCACCTACATTATCACACTTGATCCCTGTAACTCTGTGGAAAGGATATTCTCATTTTCAGGAAGTTGTTTTACTTGCTCAAGGTCGGTTATCTGCCAGGTTACTTGGAATCCTGAGTGCTTTCCTCCCTTCCTCCCTCTTTCCTTCCTTCCTCCTTTCAACATTGAAAGTGTAAACTGTTCTCTTCTGAATACTAGCTTCTTAGGTTCCAGTGTTTCTCTCAAGAACAGTTTAGGCCTTGAAACACAGGAGTGGTATTTGAGCCCGAATTTAAGATATAAAGTGTGTGTGTGTGCGTGTGTGTGTGCGTGTGCGTGCGTGCGTGTGTCTCCTGCGTGCATGTATGTGCATTCACTTCAGTTTTGTATGACTCTTTGTGACTCCATGGTCTGTAGCCCTCCAGGCTCCTCTGTCCGTGGAATTCTCCAGGCAAGAATACTGGAGTAGCTATTCCCTTCTCCAGGGGATCTTCCCGATCCAGGGATCAAACCCGCATCTCCTGCATTTGCAGGTGGATTCTTTACCGGCTGAGCCCCCCGGGAAGCCCCTGTATCTCCTATGCGGGTCCAAAACTTGAGATTCAAGGGAAGTTTCATGCTTGGCGATAAAGCATACCATCACCATCAGATTGTTTTCTATAGCAGTTAAATGAGTTTACACTTCGGCCATGTGTTGACCTCGCTACATCCTCTCCAGCATTGAGAGTTAACTTCTTTTCTTTGCCAGTTTCATAGTTGAGCAGTGTTCATGTCAGTATTATTGCAGTTTGTAATACTTCATTATTAGTGCAAGTGAATATAGTTTCATAGGTTTGCCAGCCATTTGCATTTCTAATTTATAGGTTGCTTGCTCACATAATTCACATGTCTCCTGCCGTAGTTCTTTTTCACTTTTTATGTTATTCCCTGTCTTTCCATACAGAAGTAACCAGGAAGGCCAGTTCATGAGGTTCTGAGATTATGTAGCATACCATAAACATGTAGAGATTGAGTTGGTACCCACATAAAACACTAAAGCTAAAGTCTACTTTTATTTCTTTTATTTTTTAAGGATTTTGTTGTTGTGGTTGTGGACCACTTTTAAAGTCTTGATTGAATCTGTTACAACACTGTTTCTGTGTAAGTTTTGGTTTTCCTGGCCGAGAGTCATGTGGGATCTTAGCTTCCCGACCAGGGACTGAACACCTCCCCTTCCCACCCCCCGCCGCCGCCTCACCCCCGCCCCCCCTTCCCCCCTGCATTGGAAAGTGAAGTCTTAACCACTGGACCACCAGGGAGGTCCCTATGGTCTATTTTTAAATGGCCGATTCCCTGATCAAGGAACTAGAAATACAGAAACTCAGAAGGTACGAGTTGTTAATACTTCAGGTAGATAAACAAGGTCAAATTAGCACTGCAGTGTAACCTGCTGTGGATAGCAATTCCCAGAATTTAAGCCAAGTGAACAAACACAGCTAGTTTGTTGTTTCCATACAATGTTTTTGCATTAGGAAATCGAGACACTATCTCTTAAGTTTGCGTTCAGAGTTTAGGCAGCTAGTCATTTTCTCTCTGGCACAAACAACTGGAAAATTTAATACCTACCCTCTGCCTCTGCCAGAGCAGTAGCTTGAGGTGTGTGACAATTTCAGGCATGTAACCACAGGGAAAGCAGTGAAGAGAGGTCCAACCCTGTCTAGATAGTATTCCAGAGGCCTGGAGAAGATGTGGAAAGTGTTTCCTCTCTTTGCAAGGTCAATAGCACTAAGGTTAAGAGGGAGGCAGAACAGTTGGTGTTTGATTGAGGATTTTCAAGCACAGGGATTGGATACTTTTAGTCCTAAAAAATAATTACTTTGCCATTGGCAGCAGAGGAACAACTGAGGTTAGATATATCTTTTTATTTGTTTAATGATCAATTATTTATTGGCGTATAGTTGCTTCACAATGTTGTGTTAGTTTGTGCTGTAGAACAAAGTGAGTCACTTACACGTATGCCCTCCCTCTTGGGCCTTCCTCTCACCCTCCCATCACACCCCTCTGGGTCATCGCAGAGCCCCGAGCGGGGCTCCCCCTCTCTGCCGCAGCTTCCTGCTAGCTGTCTGTTTCACACGTGGCGGTGTGTATATGTCGCTGCCGTTCGTCCACTGCCCCCTTCCCCCTCACGTCCACATGCCCTTTCTCTCTGTCTGCATCTCTATTCCTGCCCTGAAAATAGGTTCATCTGTTCTGTACCATTTTTCTAGACTCTATGCATATGCCGTTAATATATGATATTTGTTTTTCTCTTTCTGACTTTGCCTCACTCTTTATGACAGACTCTATCCATCTACATATCTTGCAAATTTTAAGTACATATGAAGTTGCTCCCATGATTGTTGTAATTTATTAGTAGTATTATCAATGACTATTATCACTGTCACTACTGGTAACACCATTATAGTTGATCATGGTGATTAGGAGTCAGCTCTGCAGTCAGATTTCCAGATTCTCTCTGTGTTACTCTTGTCTCCATTGCTTTAACTAAATGTGTGGACTTGAGTTTGTTCATTAACCACACAAAGTCTGTTTGCTCATCTAGAAAATGAAGATAGCAGTAAGCTCTGTCTTGACGTGATGGTTGGGAAAATTTTCTGAAATGGTCAGTTTAATCATCTCTGATGCTTTCTTATCATCCCATTAAGAACACACTTCAGACTAAATCATGGTTAAGAATTTCATAGAGAAGTTTCTCATTATTAGCCAACAGGAGTATTTCTTAAACATTAGGTAACCCAGAGAGAAATGCTCCCGACAAGTAAGAAATACTTGTAACCTTGTTCGATATCATGTAATTCAATCTTCCCTTCTCAGAGCGGATCGCTCTTGTTGTTTTAGAGACTTTGAAAAGTGTTCAGTGAAAATGATGATAGATCTTATCTGTCAGGCTTTGACTAATAAAATCAAGAATACAACTGGAGAGTGATCTTCAAAACGTGTTTATCTTACATAACCTACTTCATAAGAACGTGTGTGCTGTTGGTTTGCATTTCGTTAATGCCATTTTGAAACTTATGTGTATTTTATATTGAATGTTACGTCTGTGACTTGAAAAAGCTAAGTCCTTTATAAAGAACATGTTCAGATAGGCCATTTTCCTCTTCTCTCTTTTCCTTCTATCCCCACCCCCCGCCCCCCGCTTTTTTTCAACAAATATTTTAGTGCCTGTTTGTCAGGCTCTGTGCAAGATGCCAGGAAATAGTGATAAGTCAGTGCCTTACTCTCTGATTTTAGTCTTTTTCCACACCTAGAAATTATTACACATCTTCTATTTCACACTTAAATGTTTGAGTTTTGGTTATTTTTCGGAGAAAGAGCCACAAAATAGCGCTTGTTAGGATACTGTCTTTCATCCTTTGGGAATATTGGAACTGTCTCTATGTTTAGGTTTTATTGTTTTGTTATTATTTTCATCAAAGTACATGGTTCCTCCTGTTTATGATGGGATAAATTGCCTATAGCAAGTGTGATTACCATATTTTCCCATTACCTTGGGAAACAGTTTACTAGGACATATATGATTTGTTACAACAACAGTCTGCATATTCATTGTGTTATTTTTTCTGACAGTTATCTGCATTTTTATCATTAGCTCGATCTTCTTCTGAGATACTTCTTTACATCATATCTAGATCCCTTGAGCAGCCTTGAATAATCTTACATTTTTACTAAGATACATGATGGTCTAACGCCTGTTGTTTGCTTTTCTCTTAAAATTAAAAAACAATCACTTTCTTCCTTTTAACTTCTGTGGCCTGGTAGCACATGGCTGTTAGTTTTTAAAATAAAACTGACCTTATATTTCCCCTTAAACATTTAATGTTTCTCCCAGAAGAAGACAGAATAGAGAGAGGCTATTATACACATATATTCCCTTTGTTTGGTTGCAGTGCCTTTTTTACCCTCCAGTTTTTAAAATCAGAGTATAATTGCTTTACAATGTTGAATTAGTTTCTGCTGTATGTATACAGGTATCCTCTCCCTCTTGGACCTTCCCCTCACCCTGCCATTCCACCCCTCTAGGTCATCAGAGAGCACCAAGCTGAGTTCCGTGTGCTACGCAGCAGCTTCCTGCTAGCTATCTATTCTACACAAGGGCGTGTGTGTACGTCGGCCCTAGCCTCTCCGTTCATCTCATGCTCCCCTTCTCGCGCTGGGCCCACACGCCCCTTCTCCACATCTGCCTCTCTATTCCTGTCCTAGTAACAGGTTCATCTGCACCATTTTTCTAGATTCCACATAGACGCATTAAAATATGATACTTGTTTTTGTCTGTCTGACTTAACTTCACTCTGTACGACAGACTCTAGGTCCATCCACAGCTCTACAGATGACCCAGGTTCGTTCCTTTTTGTGGCTGAGTGGTATTCCATTGTATATACATAGCACATCTTTATCCTTTCATCTGTCAGTGAACATTTAGGTTGCTTCCATGCCTTGGCTGTTGTAAACAGTGTCGCAGTGAACACGGGGATAAATGTGTCTTTTTGAATTATGGTTTATCTCAGTAGTGGGATTCCTGGGTAACATGGTGGTTCTGTTTTTAGTTTTTTAAGGAACCTCCGTACTATTGTCTGTATCACTTTTTAGAAATTAATTTATTTCACTGAAGTATAAAATGCTTCACTTTTGATTCCTCCTATAACTCATGTTAGGGTTTGTTGTTTTGTTCTTGGTACTTTTGAAGTTGGTTCATCTTAAGGAAACCATAGTGCTTCAAATTCATTGTCAATAGCATCAACATATTTTCTAATAAAAAATGTTTGCAGATCCTTTCAGTCCTCCAAACTTTAAAGGACTGGTCATACCTCCTGAGCTTGAAAGGACTGTGAGTTGTGAGCCTAAGACAGTTGTTGCAATGCATGTTCTGAACCCTGCAGCCTTCTTCCCTATGTTGCTGTATCTTGGCCCTTACTCTCCAGTAATGTTCTCACCACCCTCTTGGCTGGAGGAGTGATGTATTGCTTAGGAATACCCTCAACTATAAATACTGGTAGCTCTGGCTACCAGTGATGTAAATAAAGAGAGGTTTCCTTTTCCCACAGAGCAAGCAATCTGAGGGTAGACAACTGCTGGTGTATGTAGTTCAGGGGTTTAATGATACTGGCCTTCGCTCCTTACTTGCCTAGCTCCATGCGTCAAATCTGCATTGACAGACAAAAGAAGTGAAGGACAGGGCTAGCTACTTCAGTACCTTTATTTTAAAAAAAAAATTCCTTTCCAGAAACCCCTAAGCACATCTGTCTCACTGGCCAAAACTACGTCTTCCAGAAACCTCTAGCTCCAAGGGAGGCTGGAAAAGGGAGTAGCTATTCTTTCTACTCTGGAGGTAGCAAAACAAGAACAAGAGAACCAGTAAAGTACCAGAGAACAAGTCTACCACCATCCGAGTTAACCCAACCGATTCATCCTCCCAAGATCAGCTGTAATGTGATGTGCCTTGTGTGGACTCTTCCCTGAATTGCTCAAGCGGAAGTTTTCCCTGTCCTGCTGGTCCTGCAGTTGTCATCGGCTCAGCAGAGCGTGCTCCCTGCACAAGGGCCGCATGACCACTCCCAGTGCCCAGTGAGGCCTGCTGGAAGAATGAATGAACCTGTAGGCCTATGGCTCCCCTGGACGTTGCCCGAAGCCAGCTGCTGGAGGTAAATGGAGAATGCTGAATGAGGAAATCTCCCTTCCACCTGCCGTGCCATCCTGGTCCGTGGGCATTCCCTTGATGAAATGCAAAACCACAACCCTGACCACTGGTGTTCATTAAGATACTGTAGGGAGCTTTTTGCCAAAGTACTCCTGGCTCACATGTGATAGAAATATTCTTGTTTGGAACAAGAGACTCCCTGCTTTCCAAAAATGTTTGTACACATTTAAATAGTGATGGTCATTTGGTCTCTTGATACAGATTTTAGCTCAGCATGGCAATCAATACAGTTCTGAAATGATAAAATATATAAAATAATATATTCATAGGAAATATTCTTGATTGTACCTGGATAAGCGTATAGTATATAATATAGTTTATACTTCCTATAATTTATCTTAAGATAATTAAACTAGTGTGCAAAGATAATGTGTGCAGAGTTTGGGGGATTTTTATAGCAGTGTTTTATAATAAAATTGGGAAACATTGCAAGTCATCACTAGGATTTGGGTTAAGTAGATAATGGAACACTATGGAAGGATTAAAAGTGATCATGGAGGTTATCCTAATAGCATAGAAATGTTCCTGGGTATGTCATGTAGGCTATGCAGATCTAAGGCATAATTCCTGCTGAGTTTACAAAGCTGGGATTATGCATTTTCTCCAAAATGGTAGACAGTGACTATCTCTTGGATGTGATTTTTTTCGCTTTGTTTTTCTACATTGCTTAATTTTTAAAACAATGTGTGTTTTGCAGTCATAAAATAGGGTTTTCATAAATAATTTTCACAAAAAAATATACTGTAATTTAATGGAAAAGTAATATGAAGTACCATACATGAAACCTCTACTGACTAGAACCAAAATAACAATACACTCATATTAACAGAACTTTTTCTCTGTATGTTTACAAGAGTGTGAAACCAGAACAAAATGATCTATAAATAGGAAACTGTAATAAGTAATAGTTTTCAGATTATGTCTTGGAATATATTTCCTCCAATATCTTATTCTCTTATGATGAGTAATATCCATTATGTGACCTCCTGCATGTTCCTTTCCTACTGAATAAAGTAGATAAAACTATATGAAACACAAGTGGACTAACACTTTTATTAAATATTTTCAACATCAAGGGCTTAAAGAAAAAGTATTTTCTGAAGTTTTTGATTGAACAGAAATTAAATTCACAGTTCCATTCCCTGAACATTCCAATTACTAAAGCATTCACCAGAAGTGGTTTAAAAATTCCTCTTTGGAATTCTAGTATGTCCAATTACTATTACTAAAGACCACAGGTATAAATGAAAAGTTCCTAGAGGAGATCACTTATATTCTATTGTCTTGCTTTTTCTTGGTAGCATAATTAGGTGTGGCAAAACTCTGATTGACTCAAATGCAAAATGTGTTAGAGAAGATGAGGGTGTGCATCAGCCCTGTGGAATACTGAATAGCTTCTTTAGGTAGTCAAGTAAGAAAAGAAGAGCACGGAAGACAGATTTCAAAAAAGAAAGATGATCTATTGTCTTAATTCTAGAACTCTGTCTGATATCATTGCATCCAAATATAGTTTTCAGGCTAAAGAGTAAAGATTTAAAGTTGTGTTACTTAATAAAATAGATCTGTCTGGACTTGTATTTTTAATTAGTAATTTAAGCAGGTTTAGTATTTTTTATTTTCATCCATCTTTCTTAGAAAGAGCCTCTTAGAATCCTTCCTTGTAAATGTCAAGTTAATCTTCTTTTATGAATAGATCATAGATAGAAACCAAGAAGAAATAATTCTGAGTTTCCATTTTAGGTAAGTCTTTAGGTAATTGTTTACAGTGTTAAATTAAAAAATTAAAAGTGATCTGTCATCCAAAATATCTTTTGCCTTCAATAAATCCAGTTACCTAACATCTTACCTAACTCCTATCACTAAAAAGGAAATGAGAGTATTTTAGGTAGAACCCTTCATTTGCTCCTTACGTGGTGAGAAGTATTTCATCTCTACTTTATTAAAACAAAATGAAACAAATACCACACTTCAAGTTTCTTGACTTTTGAACTGAGTGGTCTTGTTCAGTTGGCTCCCTGGAATAAAATATGTTTTATTAATAAAAACTAACAAAATTCAAATTTATGAAATTAAATCTGCACCTTAATCCTTAACGTCTTGGTCAAAGCAGGTGAATACAGAAAGCCCAAAGGTGTAGTTGGGGCTTCTCTGGTGGCTCGGTTGGTAAATCTGCCTGTAGTGCAGGAGACCTGGCTTCAGTCCCTGGGTTAGGAAGATCCCCTGAAGAAGGGCACACGCCCTGCCATGTGCATGCACACACACACAGACACACACAGTACTAACCACACTGAGATGTAAACCTGTGGTTAAGAGCTATATCAGAACTGTTGCTTGGACTCTGGAAAAAAAAGGATATATTTTAAACTTTTTTTCAGAGTCAGTTCATTTTTTTTTTCTATTATAGTTCAGAGGTATGGAGAGAATTAATGATATCAAACACTAGAAGTCTTAGAAATTACTAGTAGTGCTGTGTTTAATCTTTTAAATTTGGTCAAATTAGATTTCTTGGCATTATTGTCAGGAATTTTCAGATTTCAGGTAGCAGGATTCAAATTGGCATGTAATTTAGATTAGCTTTGTTTGAAAAGGAATCTTCAAAAGGCCAGTTGATAAGAACTTTGACTGAATTACTTTAAGGAAAGCATAAATGACACTAACAAGATAAACTTAGGAATGAGGAATCCATGACTGGGGATTTCCCTGGCTGCACAGTGATTAGGGCTCAGTGCTTCCACTTCAAGGGGCACAGATTCAGTCCTGGTTAGGGAGCTAAGATCCTACATTACATATGGTATGGTTAAATTAAAAAAAAAAAAAGTACATCTGCTAAATGTTTCAAACTGGCTAATACATGATAGGGTACTTTAATAAAGAGTCACAGTTCATTTGATTATGATTTGAAGAGATGCTGTTAGGTCTTCATCATGTTAAAGTTTGGTATTTATCTGTAGAGAGAAATTGTTCTAAGGCCACTGTTCTGACCAGCTCTTTCAGTCAAGGTAATACATAGGCTCCAGCTACAGGAGAGTGCCACTGAGGTCACTATATCACCGAGTGTCAACCCAACTGTGAAAGTGAGGATAACAGGTGCTTATAAAAGAGTACATAGTCAGAACAGTTTACCAATGGTATCAGTCCTCATTGCCATTTGTGGAGACACAGCCAGGAGTCAAACATCAGATATTCCCTGAGCACTTCCTTGTGGCAGACACCTTTCTAAGTACCAGGGATATAACAGTGACTGAGATAGCCTGAGGTCATCCAAGGATAGAGCTGGGATCTAGTGAAAGAAGGTGTTTATCATGTTAATAAACAGACAAACAGGCCAGTAATACAATTGCAGATCCAAATACACATAGAAAAGAATTAAACTGATAAAGCCACTGTGGAAGATGGTATGGAGATTCCTTAAAAAACTAGGAATAAAACCACCATATGACCCAGCAATCCCACTCCTAGGCATATACCCTGAGAAAACCAGGGTAGAAAAAGACCCATGTATCCCATTGTTCACTGCAGCGCTATTTAGAATAACTAGAACAGGGAAGCAACCTAGATGCCCATCAACAGATGAATGGATAAAGAAGTTGTGGTACACATACACAATGGAACATTACTCAGCCAGAAATGAATGCATTTGAGTCAGTTCTGATGAGGTGGATGAACCTAGAACCTATTACACAGAGTGAAGTGAGTCAGAAAGAGAGAGATAAATATTGTATTCTAATGCATATATACAGAATCTGGAAAAATGGTTCTGAAGAATTTATTTACAGGATGGGCAGGGAGGCCTGGCATGCTGCAATTCATGGGGTCGCAAAGAGTCAGACACGACTGAGCGACTGAACTGAACTGAATGGAGAAACAGACATAGAGAATAGACTTAAGGATATGGGAGAGGGGAGGAGAGGGGAGGATGTATGGAGAGAGTAACATGGAAACGTACATTACCGTATATAAAATAGATAGCCAATAGGAATTTGCCGTATGGCTCAGGAAACTCAAACGGGTTCTGTATCAACCTAGAGGGGTGGGATGGGGAGGAAGATGGGAGGGAGGTTCAAAAGGGAGGGGATATATGTATACCTAAGGCTGATTCATGTTGAGGTTTGACAGAAAACAACAAAATTCTATAAAGCAATTATCCTTCAATAAAAAAAATTTTTAAAAAGGCACATTTAACCTAGATAGTGACTAGGAGAGCTGCTTTATTTAAGATGGTCAGAGGAGGCCACTCAGAGGAAACATCATTTGAGTTCTGATCTGCTTTATTAAAAGGAAAAAGTTCCTCTCCAAGAAGAGTTTATTAAGTATAAGGAACAGTAGGTACAAAGGCCCTGGAGATGGGTCATACCTGGATGGCCTAAGCTCCAAAAGATGGCCAAAGTTCCAAGAGTAAAGTGTGCAAAAGACGAGTGGTAGGGAGTCTGGTTGGATTGAATCTGGATGCCTGCTCTGTAGCCAACTATAGCTCCATCAGCAAGACAGTCAGCTCTGTACATGTGGATGACAGTTAGTGGTCCAAACCTCACATGGGACGGTCACCTGTGAATGTCGAGAGATTGTGAAAGAATGGAACTTGGTGAGGGGGTATACGGAACAGAGGGTGACAGAGCACAGAGCTTGGGGGCACCTCAGCGTTTAGAAGAGGAGAAACCAAGTAAAAGACTGAGAAGTACCAGCCAGTGAGATGGGAGGAACACCAGATAAGCCTGACTGGTTGTCTAGGGAGCAAAGGGATTGATGGAGGAGGGTGTGCCCAACCATCTGGATGCTCTATGGTGTTAAACAGAAAATCGGTAACTGATTCTGTAAGATGTTGACTACTGGTGATCTCACTAAGGCAGTTAAAGAGAAATGAAAACATGAAAGGACCTTGTACTGAAGCATTTTGTGGTGGAGAAGAGAGAAATGAGGTAGCAAGCGGAGGAGAAGTGGGGCTATGGGAGAGGTTTTGTTTGATGTGCTTTTTAAGCATGGGAGGGCTTCCCTTGTGGCTCAGCTGGTAAAGAATCCGCCTGCAATGCAGGTGACCTGGGTTCGATCCCTGAGTTGGGAAGATCCCCTGGAGAAGGGGAAGGCTACCCACTCCAGTATTTTGGCCTGGAGAATCCCATGGACCAGTCCATGGGGTCGCAAAGAGTCGGACATGACTGAGCGACTTTCACTTTCACTTAAGCATGGGAAGGATGAGAAAAGCATCTCATTGATGGGAAGGAGAGTGTAAACATGAAGAAACTGACATTGCAGAAGAGAGAGCAAATGATGACAGGAGCTAAATTCTTAAGGCAGGAGCCGTGGATGGTGAGAGGGAACCAGTGTCCACATGGAAGGGGTGGCCTCAGGAAAAAGTAGAGACACTTCTGCTGCAGAGTGAAGAGAAGCAACCTAGAGCAGGCTCAGGGAGAATGGTAGGCGTGCCAGTCAGAAGATGATGCCTTACTCATCCTATTGTGTCTGATTTCTCCCCTAGAGTATGAGGCAGCAGGAAGTACAGGGTGAAGGAGGCTTTGGAGAATGAAGAGAGAAGACAGAAGTTAAATTATTTTGTATTTTGATGGGAAATGATGTGCTAGGGAAGTTTTATAAGACCATCTGGCACTATGGAGTATCCATTTACGATTTATGGCAACAAATGTAAAATCATTCCGGTGTGCGAGGTCAGCTGATTTTCTCTGGGATCGTTCAATTGGTCAGCTCTAGGTGCAGCTGGATTTGCCTAAACATGTGGTGGGAGGTTCGAGGAGGGTGTGGCTGAAACACCGAAGGCATAGTATATAAAGGAAACAGTTGATTAGTCTTGCTAGGATGTAAAAGAAAAGCTAATAAGGAAGAAATTGAAGGTAACAATGGGGTATTGGATAGAGAAAAAGTGGAAGGGGCAGTAGAGTCCTACAGCCAAGAGGCACAAGGCGGTGGTGGCTGAAAGGCTAACAGTGTGTACTTTGGAGGTGATGCAGTCATAGGCCATGAGGTATAGTTTGTGGCCATGTGAGTGTGTGGCTGAAATGACTGGAGCAGAGGAGGGTGAGGACTTGGAAGGCTTTGGGGATATCAGCTGTGTGAAGGTAGAAGCTGCTAAGAAATGTGCATGGATGCAACAAGGAAGACTGATAGGTGATGGTTTGATGTCTCTGAGGAGCTGGGTTTTTGAAGGAGGAGGGAGGAGAAATGGTTTGCAAGTTGGCAAAGGAGAGCCATAAGGATATACACTCCCACTCCAGGCCCTGAATTCTGGGAGGTATGGAAGTAAAAGAGACATGTTTAAGGAAGCCAGCCCATCTCTGCTAGAATAGCAGGGCAATGAGAAGATGCAGTGAGTGTCTAAGACACCTGGACTTCTGATAGTGACCAAGGGGATTATGGATAATAGGTGGGGTGGGACTGTACCTAGAAATCTCGCAGAGGAAGGGTATCATCCAGTAGAGTTCAAAGCACAAGACTGGGGCCAACACAGCTCATTCATCCTCACGCCACCAGGCAGAAGGTAGACAGGGACTTCCTCAGGGGACTTCTCTGTTAGGCAGCTTCCTGAGCTGGGGGCACCCAAGAGAGGAACCAGGATGTTCATTTCCCTCAGGCCAGTAAATGCCTGGCCTGCATCTACCGTGGATACACATGCATCCAGAGGAAATCTCTGGGTATATCATCTTTCCAGTGGTAGTGAGAGTACCACTGACTCTAAGTGAGACTGGAGCCAGTAGATAAATACATGCTAGGAGGCATGAGTGCTCAACTCCCAAATAACTTCAGAGGTTTATAAATTATATGTATATGAACTCAGGATGTATTTTGTTGTAAAGTTGTGACACTGGAGGGTATCAGATTCTCAAGGGAGTCGGTGAAGACATTTTACACACAAGGTGGATAAACCAGAATTCTGGAGAGGCTCCAGTGCTCACCATCCTTTGTTGTTTTTCAGTTGTTAAAAGTTGTGTCTGACTCTTCACAAGCCCATGAAATGCAGCACACTAGGCTTCCCTGTCCTTTACCATCTCCTGGAGTTTGCTGAAATTCATGTTCATTGATTCTGTGATGTCTTTCAACCATCTCATCCTCTGTCATCCTTTTCTCTTCCAACCTTCAATCTTTCTCAGCAACAGGGTTTTTCCAATGGGTCGACTCTTCGTATCAGGTGGCCAAAATATTGGAATTTCAGCATCAGTCCTTTCAATGAATATTCAGGGTTGATTTCCTCTAGGACTGATGGATTTGATCTCTTTGCTGTCCAAGGAACTCTCAAGAGGCTTCTCCAGCACCAGTTTAGAAGCATCAATTCTTCAGTGCTCAGCCATCTTTACATCCAACTCTTCCATCTGTACATGACTACTAGAAAAACCATAATTTTGACTAGATGGACCTTTGTCAGCCAAGTAATGTCTCTGCTTTATAATACGCTGTCTTAAGTTTGTCATAGCTTTTCTTCTAAGAAGCAAGCATCTTTTAATTTCATAGCTGCAGTCACCACCCCCAGTGATTTTGGAGCCTAAGAAAACGAAATCTGTCATGTTTCCATTTTAGGAAACACTGTTTCCATTTTTCCACCATCCTTTAGACTGTTTTATTGGAAAAGTACATTGTACTCACTGCTCCTTCCCTGGGCTTCCACTACAGCAGTCAAGTGCGTGTTTGATTCTTCCTTGTGATCTTTTTTATGTGTGTATTGCAGTGACTGGAGTATAAGATCTTTGAAGGCAGGGATATGCCTGAAATCATCATTGTCTTCACATTACATGGCCTGACAAGTTCTGCTCCTCCCTTGTCTTTTCTGCAAGGGCAGGAAAGGTGTCCTGAAAAGACAGGAAGGAGAAACAAAAGGAAGGTGAGGACCCTTACTGGTCGCATTTTCCATCCTTGTCTGAAACATAGAGCTTTGCTTAAAGTGATCGATGGCAAGGTGGTATGGACTGTGTTTAGGCAAATGAAGAAAAGGACCCAGGAGACAGATGTTGGAAAGGATCTTAAAATACAGCTCTCATCTGTGAACCAAGAGAGACTGTGCTATGACTATGGAGGTGAAAAGGCACTTGAAGATTTTTGTGTGAACACACAGAAGATGGAGCCCACAGGGAGTTGTTCATCCAGCTCTTTTTTAAAATTTCTCAATTAGAGATGTGTTTTCTGAACTATCTTTGGCCTCAAATGCTTCACAGGGAACAAATACAATCAAATAATAGGCAGAGACCCTGCCCTGCACCTAGGTTCCATTTGACAAAGTCTTCCTCTCTGAGGATGCGAACAGTGGTAAACCAACTAAGTACTAGTTAGGTCATGAAAGGCCCCGAGGAAACAAGCTGTCCCAGACAGTGGCAGAAAAGCCAAACTTGAATTAAAAATTTCAATCATTGATTTTCACCCCTTCAGTGTCTTTGAGTGGAAAGCAGAGGCATTGACTTTTTGACAAGGCTTGTTTTCAGTTAAACTTTTTGGAGAGGGTGATTGTTTTTTGTTTATTTTTAAATAACTCCTGAAAATCACAGTTCTTAGACATTCCAAAAAATACAGATTATGAGAAGGACAAAAGAAAACAGAAATAGTCTTAACTCCCAGGATTAACTTATTAACTGTAAATCAACTATACTTCAATAAAAATTAATTAATAAAAAACAATGTAACGTAGTCTTTTTTTTACAAGGTCCCATTTTTTTAAGTAGTTAAGTTACATTCTATAAACAGCCATGATAAAATAAATTTGAAATGTGTTCCTAGATTAAGCCACAAAATATAAGCTCTTATGGTTCTAGGATTAATTATGAAGATTATTTGATTCAGGGCTATTTCTTTTATTTCTGTTTATTTTTTTTTACTTGAGGTATAGTTGATTTGCAATGTTGTGTTAGTTTAGGTATACAGCAAAGTGATTCAGTCATACATATATTTATATATTCTTTTTCAAATTCTTTTCTATTATGGGTTATTATAAGATACTGAAAATAGTTCCCCTTGGTATACAGGTCTGTATTATTTATCTGTTTTATAATAGCAGTATGCTTCTGTTAATCCCAAATTCCTAATTTATCCCTCCTAGAGCTATTTCCTTCACATAAGTATTTAACATGGAATTCTCTCTTTATAAAACGTAAAGCCATCAATACCTAAAAATCGATATAAAAGAAATAGTATCTTTAACTTTTAAATCTATTAGCATAAAAAGTTTGTATTACCATAAAAGTTTCCACTTTTTATACAACCCCATTTTAGAGGGGAACTTCCTTAAATAGGATAAAAGCAAAGAATTAACACTAGCGATTTCTATCACAGTCCTTTCTTTCAATCAGTATCTAAGCAAAGCCAAGAAAAACTGGGGCAAGGAGCTATTTTTATGTTTTATGTTCTTTATTTCTGGGATTTGCAGAAGACACGATGGTGGAGAGTTAGTTTCCTGACTGCTGTTCTTAACTCCAGTTTATTTGGAAAGTGTTATTTTAAGCTAACATTGGTTCTAGTTATTTTTTCCTTAAGGATTTACCAAACAGTGTCAAATTCAATTTTCTATTGAGTTTGAATATAATGTCTGCTCTTTTTTGTGATAATGAAAGTAGTTCACTCCTGAGAAGAGTTTTTCAAGAAAATGAAGATGTATGCATCTCTTTTTTAAAGAAACCTATAATTCCAGGAGAATCATTTAGTTATCTGAAAGACTTAAAGTGCTCTCCCTTAAAAAATTCTCAAATCTTCTCTGACTTTGATTCTAACAAATATGTCATCTGTGTTGTGGGGTGGGGTAGAGAATGGCTTAAATCCTAATGCTTTGTTCTTACAGTCATTGAACAATTCACAATTCACAAAGTCCTCAGTGATCAAGTCCAGCATATTATAGATGGTGGGATGGAACTGAAAACTGGGCTGTTCATTAGATTTTGATAGATGGTATACAGTACTCTGCAGGGGACAGCACAGCCCCCATGACATCATGGACTGCACATGGGCACGGAGACACCCCAGCCAAGCACAGCCACTTCGTGCCTGGTCACGGGCTCCACTGATGATAACTGCACGTGGGCCTCCTGGCCCTGCCTGCTGACACCTACTGTTAACAGGCTGGGATCTCCCTGGAAAATCCTAAGGGACCATAAGTAGAAAAGTTCAGCGGGAGAAAGGATAGGTTCTGAGACAGTGTTTATTTGAGAATCCGTTTTCATTCTGAAGTTTACTCTTGTGATCTTTGTATTCTTGGAGGGTTGTTGAATGTTCCTGATCGCCTCTTCTCCCAGGTCAAGCAGGGGCCCATGCAGGGAATGGAATGAAGGATGGAGCCTGTCTTATTCTGCCTGGGCCGCCCAGCCTGGGGACAGTGGACCAAAGGTCTCAGTCACACACAGCATATTCAAAACAGAAAACTCCCTCCCCACAAAAGTAGTCTCAGTTTATATTAATCAGTCAACACAGTTAATGATGAAATGATTGTGTGGCCAGAAATGCTATAGACTGTAAATAATCTCAGCATCTACAGATATGTTGGGCAAGGATCATCAAGGAAATTTTTACAAAGAAGTTTATACTGAAACCAATAGATTTTTAATTAGGTAACATTTGAATCTTGGATTATTACTATGCATGCTATAATAGTTATGGAGAACTTGTATAGACTAAAGGAACTTAAAGATTTAAGATTATCTTTATTTTTTCTTTCTTTTATTCATATTCTTTTTCTCTCTCTCTCTCTCTCTCTTCATCCCTTTGTCTGTCTTTTCCTTCCTCCCTCTACCAAGAGAATCCAGTTTGATTTACTTAAGCCAGATAGAAGCCTCATTCAGCTGCCCTGTGCGTGTAAACCTACATCCATACAGTATTTACCGTGCCTGGGTCTTAGAAACGTTAGTGAAATACAAAAATAAATGGTTCAGACACTTTTATTTTCTCCTTGCTGATCACCCACACTCTCTTCTTTTGGAAAGAGGAGGAAGGAGGGAGAAATAAATGTTGAAAGCTTTCAAGGGGCAGTCCAAAGGTGCTAAGCTCATTTCATAAGAACATCACAGGAAGAAGGGTTTCTCTCCTATGATCACAGGGCCTTCATTGTATCAGTTAATGTCTGGCACCACAGTTTTCTGGGATCTACTTACCCAGCTGTTCATCAACTTGAACCTTTAAGTCATGCAGTTACTGTGAAGTGAGACTATCTGCATTTTTTTAGATGTGGGCACTTCTGCCAGCTCACAGGCATCTGTGTTTGTGTAGGGGCATGAGTGAAGTCCAAAGGCAAGGGCTTTATGATCAGAAGCTGGAGGAATTTTTACTCCTGTGTTTTTTGATTTGCTGCTTATTTTAATTCATAATTCAAATGGACAGGAGAAATAGGCTGCCACTGAGCACCTGTCTTTTAAAGTGGGATTATTTTTCTTTCATTTTAAATGCATTTCTGGATGTTTTCAGTGCACTAGCAGCTCAGCTTTTTGTTTTGTAATCCTTGTTAGAAAGCAGTTTTTAAAGTAAGGATCCTTTTCATTCGGATGCTTGCTAAGCTGTTCAGTGGATCCCTGCAGGCCTGAGCAGCTGTCGCCTGTCCATCTCTGACTGCCCTCACCACCCTCTGTGACTCACCTTGATCTTTCAGGAGCCTGAATTGTAGGTAGCTGCCTCCTTTCTGAAGCTCTGCCTTTGGACATCACTCCAAGGCAGTGAGATTCAAAATAAAAATTAACATCATGACACTGTGTGTAGTTTTACATATTTTAGTAAGAGAACCTGCGCCAGATGAGTGGTCTTTTATTTCCTGTCTTCAAACAGGGAACTTCCCAAATGCTCCTGCCCTTGGATGGGGCAATCTCTGTTAGCACTGAAGTGAATAATTCTATATTTGGCAGTTATATGTCAGAGCGAGTCTCATAAAGGCAGCAGATGTGCATTCTGGGTGACTGCCATTAGGGTGCATCTGGGGAGTTACTTACTGGTTGTTGGCAGATTTGGGGGTGGGGGATGGTGAAGGAACGGGAACAGAGGAGATCCCCCCCCCATTGTTTTATCTTCTGAGCGGTTGTCCCCAAAGAAAAACCTTCTCAGTCTGAATCCCTAACTGAATCTTTTTCTACTGAAATGTCTGTGGTCCTGTTAACTGTGGGAAGCTTTTGGATTGGAGGTTTTCCACTGAATTAAGAGAAGTAAGCCTGGCCTCTCTCTCACTGTTTACATGTTAATTGTTTCAAAAAGCAAAGCTTTTGAGGAGGTAAGTTGCTGCCCTGAGTGTCATTGTTTGCTTTTGTGAAAGTCGACTTATGGAACTATCTGTGTGAAACCAATAAAACAGCTTGTCATTGGAGCTAAGTTATTCTCTGTGGAACACAGCGGAGTCAGTGTCCCGGGGAGCAAGGAAGGGCACAGGGGACGTAAAGGGGGGACAGCAGCAGCAGCATCTGTATTTTCTCCCAGCTGGTGAGTGAAGGGCTGATGGAACCATCGAGATCCCAAGGAACGCAGTTCAGTTTTTCAAGCACATACATCAGGGGGCTCTTTGTGATCACTGACCTACAGTTCTTACTGTAATGTTTCTCCCTTTTCCTGTTGCTCCAGCTTTCTCTCTTTGATCTCCATAACAGTTCCATTTGGTGCTTTCCACAGCTGCTTTTCCTTTAGAGATTTGAGCTGGGGGTTAAGAGACTCTGTGCATTAGAGTCCTAAAGTCTCTTTCCTGCAGAAGCAGGACTGAGAGGATTGCCTGAGCAATCAAAAGGGCCCCCTTTATCCACTGGGAGACAAACCCATAAATGCTTCTACAAATTACTTAGTATCTTCCTGTCTCCCCTCATTTGTGACTTCTCAAGAGTTAAAGCGTCCCCATGTTGCTTGCTCATGGTAGAGTGAGGATCTTTTCATCTTCTTAAGTTTGTTTTTATCACATTCATTTAAAGCTAGAGCTTTTTTTGTTGTTGTTGCTTCTGTTCCCTTATGCTGCTCCCTCCCTTTTTTATGTCTCCTCCCTCATACCCATTCAGTCTCTTCTGAAAGCCAGGACCTTTGGCTACTATCTAAGCTCTATAATTAGGACTTCCCTGGAGGCTCAGATGGTAAAGCATCTGTCTACAATGCGGGAGACCTGGGTTCGATCCCTGGGTCAGGAAGATTCCCTGGAGAAGGAAATGGCAATCCACTCCAGTACTCTTGCCTAGAAAATCCCATGAACAGAGGAGCTTGGTGCAGGCCACTGTCCATGGAGTCGCAAAGAGTCGGGCACGACTGAGCGACTTCACTTTCAAGCTCCACAATTAATTAGCCTACACTTAATGGATGTTTACTGTGTACCTTCAGTTCAGTTCAGTTCAGTTGCTCAGTCGTGTCCGACTCTTTGCGAACCCATGAATCGCAGCACGCCAGGCCTCCCTGTCCATCACCAACTCCCGGAGTTCACTCAGACTCACATACATTGAGTCAGTGATGCCATCCAGCCATCTCATCCTCTGTCATCCCCTTCTCCTGCCCCCAATCCCTCCCAGCATCAGAGTCTTTTCCAATGAGTCAACTCTTCGCATGAGGTGGCCAAAGTATTGGAGTTTCAGCTTTAGCGTCATTCTTTCCAAAGAACACCCAGGACTGATCTCCTTCAGAATGGACTGGTTGGATCTCCTTGCAGTCCAAGGGACTCTCAGGAGTCTTCTCCAACACCACAGTTCAAACGCATCAATTTTTCGGCGCTCAGCCTTCTCCACAGTCCAACTCTCACATCCATACATGACTACTGGAAAACCATAGCCTTGACTAGACAGACCTTAGTTGGCAAAGTAATGTCTCTACTTTTGAATATGCTGTCTAGGTTGGTCATAACTTTTCTTCCAAGGAGTAAGTGTCTTTTGATTTCATGGCTGCAGTCACCATCTGCAGTGATTTTGAAGCCCAAGAGAATAAAGTCTGACACTGTTTCCACTGTTTCCCCATCTATTTGCCAAGAAGTGATGGGACTGGATGCCATGATCTTCATTTTCTGAATGTTGAGCTTTAAGCCAACCTTTTCACTCTCCACTTTCACTTTCATCAAGAGGCTTTTTAGTTCCTCTTCACTTTCTGCCATAAGGGTGGTGTCCTCTGCATATCTGAGGTTATTGATATTTCTCCCAGCAATCTTGATTCCAGCTTGTGTTTCTTCCAGTCCAGCGTTTCTCATGATGTATTCTGCATAGAAGTTAAATAAGCGGGGTGACAGTATACAGCCTTGACATACTCCTTTTCCTATTTGGAACCAGTCTCTTGTTCCATGTCCAGTTCTAACTGTTGCTTCCTGACCTGAATACAGGTTTCTCAAGAGGCAGGTCAGGTGGTCTGGTATTCCCATCTCTCTCAGAATTTTCCACAGTTTATTGTGATCCACATAGTCAAAGGCTTTGGCATAGTCAATAAAGCAGAAATAGATGTTTTCTGGAACTCTTGCTTTTTCCATGATCCAGTGGATGTTGGCAATTTGATCTCTGGTTCCTCTGCCTTTTCTAAAACCAGCTTGAACATCAGGAAGTTCACGGTTCACATATTGCTAAAGCCTGGCTTGGAGAATTTTGAGCATCACTTTACTAGCATGTGAGATGAGTGCAATTGTGCGGTACTTTGAGCATTCTTTGGCATTGCCTTTCTTTGGGATTGGAATGAAAACCGACCTTTTCCAGTCCTGTGGCCACTGCTGAGTTTTCCAAATTTGCTGGCATGTTGAGTGCAGCACTTTCACAGCATCATCTTGTAGGATTTGAAATAGCTCCACTGGAATTCCATCACCTCCACTAGCTTTGTTTGTAGTGATGCTTTCTAAGGCCCACTTGACTTCACATTCCAAGATGTCTGGCTCTAGATGAGTGATCACACCATCATGATTATCTGGGTCATGAAGATCTTTTTTGTACAGTTCTTCCATGCATTCTTGCCACCTCTTCTTAATATCTTCTGCTTCTGTTAGGTCCATACCATTTCTGTCCTTTATCAAGCCCATCTTTACATGAAATACCTTACTATGCATATTATAGATATTTGTACACATTGTCTTGTCTCCTTACTAGATTGTAAATTCCTTAAAGACAAGTCATTATTTGTCTTTGACGCTCCCTAGAATAGTGCCTTATACATAGTACATAGTGAATAAATGTGGCCAGCACTATGGTTTTCAATTGATTTGAAAAAAAATGTAAATGATAGATATATTAGTTATTAGCCTATAGTCCCTGCACATCACGTGCTATTTCATTTGTTTCTAGAAAAATGCTTACCAACTGGTTAGAGTTCCGCTTCCACCCTCCCCATTCTCCTGCTGTTTTCTTACCATACCATGTGTTCCTCTAAGTCACAGCTTACCTTTGGGAGATGTGACGTCCACAAAGCCAATGTTCATAACCTTCTTATCTCTCTGTGAGTATTTGTATCAATTAGAAGGGAGAGCACAGAGGGTGAGAATCTCTACTTTTACCCCCATTCCAGCTCCTGTTCCAGTGATTTCTGCTCTTTTTATATTTTCTCTTTTTCTTTGTATTTAGAAAAGAATAGGATTCATATGGGCTTTTAGCAGATAAGGTGAGTTATTTGTCAGTCCAAGGAGCCTGAGTCATTTTGAGGCCATTGATATGTGAAGTGCTGATTTATATCTGAAGAAGGATTAAGATATCAAATATTTTGGAGGGTTTTTTGGTGTTTTAAAAATGGGGGTGGATTTTACATTCACTGAAGGTTTCATGGATTAATTTATTGGGGAGTTATCTTCCTTACCATGAAACAGTTATCCCCAACTAATCTTTGTTTACTATTTTCATGAGAACTGAAAGACATTTCCTTCAGTTTTGAATTGCCTGCCAAAGCTATAACACATGAGGTCTTTGTACTTCTTTGTCCAATAGCCTATGAAATCCAGCATTCAACTGTCTGCAGAGACATCTTGCAGAAAAAGATCTTTTTCTGATTTCTCTGGTTGAATTCATGAGATCACAAGTTAAAAGGTTGAAGTTCAAGTAGCAAATAAAAGGCCAAGTTGTAACACCAAACAGTTTGCACCAAAAATCTTCTGCGTTTCTCTATTTAAAGCAACCAGACTAAGCTGTGTTGATGCTTTCCTTCTTCGGTGTCTCTCTCATGAGCCTGTACTGTCACCACTTACTCAATTCCTGGAGCAAGGCTTCCTCAGAAACCAGCACGTGCCTGGGAGACCGGAATGGCAGTAGAGGCTGTAAATACGTGTGGGGGGGTGTGCACGTGGCACCCTCATTCCTCCTGTCTTTAGATGTTGCAGTCTAAGCTCTCGTAGAAGGTAATGGAGATGTTCTTCTTCACTCACCATACAGTTACTGAGAACCTGTCATGTGCGTGCTTTGCTGTACCAGGCATTGTGGAACTACATGAAGTGAAGTGAGGTCACTCAGTCGTGTCCGACTCTTTGCGACCCAATGGACTGTAGCCCACCAGGCTCCTCCGTCCATGGGATTCTCCAGGCAAGAATACTGGAGTGGGGTGCTATTCCCTTTTCCAGAGGATCTCACCGACCCAGGGATCGAACCCAGGTCTCCTGCATTGCGAGCAGATGCTTTAACCTCTGAGCCACCAGGGAAGCCTGGTAGAACTATGCAGTGTGTATGAAACAGCTGTAAATTGATTTCTTGTATGGCTTATGAAATCACATTTTCTTTTAGAGGAACCCCTTCTATAAAATAGAAGTATAGTATCCCATGAATGATAAAACTACTACTGCTGCTGCTGCTGCTACTACTATGACCACCTACCAAGTCTAGTGGTTTTGCATTCTGTCATCAGTTCAGTTCAGTTCAGTCGCTCCGTCGTGTCTGACTCTTTCCGACCCCATGAATCGCAGCACGCCAGGCCTCCCTGTCCATCACCAACTCCCGGAGTTCACTCAGACTCACATCCATCGAGTCCGTGATGCCATCCAGCCATCTCATCCTCTGTCGTCCCCTTCTCCTCCTGCCCCCAATCCCTCCCAGCATCAGAGTCTTTTCCAATGAGTCAAGTCTTTGCATGAGGTGGCCAAACATATGGAATACACTTACAAGTAATTGATGTCCTTAGGTGCATTCTGTCATATATCTTTGAATTTTTAGCCCTCTGAAATGGGTTTTTGTTTAACAGCTGTGAATCCTGAGGCTCACAGAGGTCAAATTAGTTGTTCTGGGTCCCATGCTTAATGTGTTTCAGAGCTGAAGTTCAAACATAAGCCAGCTATACCCCTAAGCCTGTGTCCTCAGTCACTACCTCCTGCATTTTCTGGAGGTTGTCAAATACCAGATATCCTGAAACAGCCATAAAGTTTCATCTAGCTCTAAGGTTTTCTTTCACACAGCAAGTAAGACAGGTGCATGAATAATTAAAACCCAAGGACCCAGGTTTCTCTACCACTTGGACTCAGAATCGGTTAGCTAGGGTGACAGAGACTTAATGCTCAGCAAGAGTTTGCTTGGGAAATAGCAGCAAGCAAGATGCAGGAGTCCCCTTTTGCCCTTCAAAGAATTTATCTTGCTCTGTCGCTAATGAGGCTAGAAAGAATATGTGGGAAAGAAAGCCATTTCCTGGCTGATGCCTCCAGTGCAAGGGCAGCAAGCAGAGCAGAATATGGTGGTGGTGAGGGAACAGAGCTTACAAGTTCAAGATCACACTTGAAATCACAGAGCCTTTTCCACTTAAGCTGTGTTTCACAATGGCCACACAATATTAAGTGTTTCTCCAAGCTTGTTCCCCAGGCCAGCAAAATCAACATCAGCTGGGAACTGGATGAAAATACAAATTCTCAGGCTCTACCCAACACCCACTGAATCAGAAATTCAAGGGTTGAGTCCCAGCAGTCTGTGTTTTTACAAGGAAATTCTAGTATACTGTGAATGTGACAAGCACTGGTTTAGGGTATAGCTTTCTTCTCATTGCAAATAGTCTAAGGAAGCAAGCAAAAGCGACTGGTTTATAATATCAGCTCACCTAACTTTATTCATTCACCATTTTTGTTGAGAACTTCGACAGATTATCAGTATTTTTAAATTGAAGTATAGTTGATTTACAATGTTGTAAATGCAAATTTACAATGTTGTGCCAGTCTTGGCTGTACAGCAAAGTGACTCAGTTATACACATATGTACATTTTTAAAACATTCTTTTCCATCCTAGTTTGTCACAGGTTATTGAGCGTAGTTCCCTGTGCTATACAGTACAGCCTTGTTGTTGATCCATTCTGTATATAATGGTTTGCATCTGCTAACCCCAAACTCCTACTCCACCCTCTTCCCGCTCCCACCTCCTCCTTGGCAACCACATGTCTCTTCTCTGTGCCTGTGAGTCTGTTTCTGTTTTGTAGGTAGGTTTGTTTGTGCCATATTTTAGATTCCACATATAAATGACATCATATGATATTTGTCTTTCTCTTTCCGACTGACTCCACTTAGTACAATAATCTCTAGTTGCATCCATGTTGCAGCAAATGGCATTATTTTCTTTTTTTACGGATGAGTAGGATTCTGTCATTTATAGGTACCATATCTTGTTTATCCATTCATCTGTCAATGGAAATTTTGATTGTTTCCATGTTTTGGCTATTGTGAACAGTGTTGCTGTGAACATGGGGGAGTGTGTGTGAGTCTTTTTGAATTGGTTTTGTCCAGGTATATTCCCAGGAGTGAGATTGCTGGATCATATGGTAATTCTATTTTTCGCTTTCTGAGGGATCTCCATACTGTTTTCTGTAGTGGTTGCACCAACTTACATTCCCACCAGCAGTGTAGGAGGCTTTGCTTTTCTCCACACTCTCTAGCATTTGTTACTTGTAGACTTTTTAATGATGGCCTTTCTAGTATGACCAATATGAGGTGGTACCTCATGGTAGTTTTGATTTGCATTTCTGTAGTAATCAGTGATGTTGAGCGTCTTGTCATGTGCCTACTGGCCATCTGTATGTCTTCTTTGGAGAAATGTCTATTAAGTTGGCAGATATCAGTTTATTTCATCCTTATATTAATCCTGTGGGATGTTCTTTATTCCCATTCCAGTTGAGGAAACAGGTTTAGAGGTGACTTGTCCTACAGCGCACAGCCATCTTCGTTTTGTACCAAGTTTTGGGACATGAGCTCTGAGAGTTAGGCAAGACATTGCATCCCAAGGACCTCATCATCAAGCAGGGAAACACATACACAACAAAAATTTTTAAAAACCCTACAAGCTCTGTATGCTTTCATGATACTCTCAGCATCCAAGAGAGTTAACCAAGTAAAGGTTTCTTTTAAAATATCCATATAGAGAATTCCGTGACAATCCAGTGGTTAGGACTCTCTGCTTTGACTGCTGAGGGTGAGGGTTCAGTCACTGGTGAGGTAACTAAGATTCTGCAAGCCATGTTGTGTGGCCCCTCCAAAAAAAAGGAGAAAGAAAGAAATATCTGTATACCCTCCTCTCAAAAAGAGGCATGATAAAGAGATTAAACATGTAATCTTTTTGTCTATAGTTCATAATCATGGAACAATGTGTGAATAGTGTTTTTAAATCCTAATATTTTAAACACCCACAGTCAGTCATTCAATAAACACTATGTGTTTACTGCATTAGGTACTGGGTAGAAACTTTGAAAAAAAAAAAAAGAATAATATTTGGTCACAAGTCACTTAAAAGACTCTTTGTATGAATCATTAGAAAACAATAAAAGAGAGGGTATCAAGACCTAAGTGATATGATGCAATAGTGGTTGAATAAAGGGTGAGATCAGTGATGGTCATTCAACTCAGCAGTGTTTTTCACTGGTGAATAAGTCTATATAATCAGTACATTGAAGTTTGTTGCTCTGGGCCTGGGGCAAAGAGGCGTGAGGCAAAGCTTATATTGGGTGGGTGTGTGAAGGGGGCAGTGTGAGGGAGAAAGGGAGAGAGAATGTGCATTTATTTGTATGTACAAATCTACATATGTATAATTCCAGTTTGGAGTTATGCACATGTATAATCTCAACAACAGTTACTAATTGTTCATTGAATAGACCTATGTAGTTATACTTTCTTCAACATACAATCATGTCTCTTCTTCAACACTGGATGTTTATTATCAGTTCTCTGAATATCTACCAACTTAATAGGCAAAATACTATTTTAGTTTGTCTAATTTTAAATATTTATATATTTGAGTGTTTTTTCATATTTTATCTTTAACAGCTTGTGCCTATTATCTTTCATTAGATTGTTTCCTTATTTGTAACGATTCTTTCTTCTTGCCAAAGAATTATTTTTTCTTTATATGGACGAGAGCCCTTTGTTGTATAAGTTGCATATATTTCTTCCTGTTTGTACTTTTTTTACCAATAATTTGTGTGTGTGTGTCGTAAAGAAGAGTTGCATTTTTATCTACACTAATGTATAAATTTTATTCTCTGACTTTTGAGCTTTGTTTCCTACTCAAAATTCCTTGCTGCAAAACCATTAAAATACCCGTATTTTCAACTAGTTGTTTTATGGTTTTTATTTTCTACACACTTTCTAAAGAAATCTAAATTTTATGTAATGTAAAGAGTGAGGAAGAGCCCTAACTTCATTCTTTTTCTTTTAATGGCCAGCAAAGTACTCTAGACCCAATCATTCCACATAACCCACTGACTTCAAATGCAACCTACCATTGTGTATTAAACTCCAAATTTTATTTGAGTGATTTGTTTTTGAACCAGTTTTCAGACTTCCTGGCATCTTCCCCAGTTTAATCTATACTCCTAGTTATAAGAGTATTCATATAACTCCTAGCTATATAAATTACTAGTAATAAAGGACCACACTTGCTTCCTGTGGACACTGCCTCCAGTAGACTTTACAGAAAAGTGGAGAGACATAAACATTATTAAAGAATACTTGCATCAGGATATAATATAATAATAAGGTTTGCAATTTTTTTTAGGTTTGCAATTTTTTTTAGGTTTGCAATTTTTAATGATATATTCTCCAAGAATGTGAGACCTATAAAGTTATGGAGCAATACCTAGAGAAGAATAGATTCTCAATAAATTGAGTACATGAATCGGTAATTTGGTATTGTCATATTATCTTCTTTTCACTCTTTGAAAGATTACCATAGTTCATCTAAGTAAAGAAGCAATAGATCTAAATGGATATGGTTCAGCAGTTTTGAATTTGGTACGATGTGTCAAAAGCCATAAAACTTTTCAGTCTTTAACCCAGTAAAACTCACTTCTAAGAATCTCTTCAAAGGAAAAAAAATCAAAAAAGGAAGGGGAACGTTATATGTATAAAAGTCTCATTATAACACTGTTTATATTAGGAAAATCTTGATAGCAAGGAACCAAAATGGAAAATAAGATAAATTGTTGAAAATAATAATTAAAAGCATAAATCGGGGTATAGTGTACCAAATCAGCAATTCAAAGAAATAGAGGAAAACAATAGAATGGGAAAGCCTAGAGATCTCTTCAAGAAAATTAGAGATACCAAGGGAAGATTTCATGAAAACATTCTCACAATAAAGAACAGAAATAGTATGGACCTAACAGAAGCAGAAGATATTAAGAAGAGGTGGCAACAATACACAGAACTATACAAAAAAGATCTTAATGACTCGGATAATCATGTTGGTGTCATCACTTACCTAGAGCCAGACATCCTGGAGTGCCAAGTCAAGTTGGCCTTAGGAAGCATCAAAATGAACAAAGATGGTGGTGATGATGAAATTCCAGCGGAGCTATATTAAATCCTAAAAGATGATGCCGTTAAAGTGCTGCACTCAATATGCCAGCAAATTTGGGAAACTTTGCAGTGGCCACAGGACTGGAAAAGGTCAGTTTCCATTCCAATCCCAAAAAAAGGCAATGCCAAAGAATGTTCAAACTACCACATAATTGCACTCATTTCACACACTAGCAAAGTAATGCACAAAATTCTCCTAGTTAGCCTTCAACAGTATATGAACCAAGAATTCCCAGGTGATCAAGCTAGATTTAGAAAAGGCAGACGAACCAGAGATCAAATTGCCAACATCTGTTGATTCATCAAAAAAGCAAGAGAATTCCAGAAAAACATCCCCTTCTGCTTTATTGATGTTGCTAAAACCTTTGACTGTGAGGATCACAACAAACTGTGGATGATTCTTAAAGACATAGGCATGGCAGAGCACCTTACCTATCTCCTGAAAACCTGTATGCAGGTCAAGAAGAAACATTTAGAACCAGACATGGAACAACAGACTGGTTTCAAATTGGGAAAGGAGTACGTCAAGGCTGTATATTGTCACTCTGCTTATTTAATTTGTATACTGAATACATAATGCAAAATACCAGACTGGATGAAAACAAGCTGGAATCAAGATTGCTGGGGGAAATATCAATAACCTCAGATAGGCATATGACACCACCTCTGTGGCAGAAAGTGAAGAAGAACTAAAGAGCCTCTTGATGAAGGTGAAAGAGGAGAATAAAAGAGCTGTCTTAAAACTCAACATTCAAAAAACAAAGATCATTGCATCTGGTCCCATCACTTCATGGCAAATTGATGGGGAAACAATGATAGCCTTTATTTTCTTGGGCTCCAAAATCACTGCAGATGGTGACTGAAGCCATGAAAATAAAAGATGCTTGCTCCTAGGAAGAAAAGCTATGACCAAACTAGATAGTATATTAAAAAGCAGAGACACTGCTCTGCTGACAAACCATCTTGACAAAACCATTGTGAAAGCTGTTTTTTTCCGTAGTCATATATGGATGTGAGAGTCAAACTATAAGAAATCCGAATACTAAACAATTGATGCTTTTGAACTGTAGTATTGGAAAAGACTGTTGAGAGTCCCTTGGACTGCAAGGAGATCCAACCAGTCCATCCTAAAGGAAATCAATCCTGAATATTCACTGGAAGGACTAATGCCGAAGCTGTAACTCCAATACTTTGGCCACGTCATGTGAAGAACTTACTCATTGGAAAAGACCCTGATGCTGGGAAAGATTGAAGACAGGAGGAGAAGGGAATGACAGAAGATGAGATGGGTGGATGGCATTACTGACCCCATGGACATGAGTTTGAGCAAGCTCTGGGAGTTGGTGATGGACAGGGAAGCCTGGCATGCTGCATTCCATGGGGTCACAAAGAGTCAGACATGACTGAGCGACTGAATTTACTAACTGACTAAGCAGAGAAGCCCCTAGTAAAATATTAATCTTGGTCAAATATTGTAGCTATATATTTATGATCTAAAACTTGAGAAATGTTCCGTGACAACTCAGAAGGGTAGGATAGGGTAGAAGTTTGGAGGGAGGCTCAAGAGGGAGAAGACATATGTATATGGCTGACCCATGTTGATGTAGGGCAGAAATCAACACAATATTGTAATTATCCTTCAAGTAAAAATGAATTAAGGGAAAAAACTGAAGAGAGATTTTAAGTTCTGTATTTTGTACCAATAGCAAATGTAAAAGATATAAGCTAGTTTGGGGATTGGGTGGGTTGATGACGTTTTTAAGAGGAGCATTCTTTGTAATGGACTGTATCCTTGTGAGTACCATGGGGATGCAGACCACTTTGATCCGCCTCCTGTGTGTCTTTGTAGTACTCGTCAAACTGTACCTGCTGAGCTGTTATCTCTGTTCCTCACATCTTTCATCAGATCTCGATTCTCACAGAGCATCTTTGGCAGAACAAGCTGGCTCAATAGCTATATTCCAGTTTTATTCTTCAGTTTTCTGCTCCCACCAGAGAACCTTTCTAGATGACGTTTGTCTTGGCTTCCAAGGGGAATAATGAAGCTGTGGACGTGGTCTCAGACACCTGAAATCAGTTCGCAGATTGCGGTCAATGCTCTCTATGCATCTGTACAAACAGGCACCTGTTGGATTTGGGGTGTTGACAGCAGATAATTTAAGTGGAAAATGCAGTGAAGGACAGGCAGTGTCTGCTCTCATGTAGCTGGTTTATAAGTAAGTGGTTATTAGGCTGTGCCTCTGCTTCTGCCCCGTCACATGTTTAACCAGGAGCAATCACTCCCAACATATGGGCTCAGGTCCACAGATTATCAGGACAGTATTTGCCCTAGAACAGTGATTATCAGTGTGGTCCTGAAACAGCAGCAGCAGGATCAACTGGGGACTTGTTAGAAACGCAGATTCTCAGGCTGCTCATCAGACGCACTGAGTCAGGAACTCTGGGATGGGCTCAGCAGAGTGTTTCAACAAGCCCTCCAGCTAATCATGATGGGACACTCAAGTTAACAGCTGTGACTGTTAAAAGAGCAGAAACTTAATCCCCAAGTACGTTCTACCATCATCTTCTTTTTTACTTACGTCTGTAAAATTCATAAAATCTCACAACTTCAGAGGAAGGTACCCCCCCATATCTGCTTCCACTCTGAATCCTCAAGAGAACCATTTTTCATTGTTTCTATTTTTAGATGTATTAACAATGCTTCCCCTGCTCTAAAATATATTCTTCTTTATGTAGCATCCGTAGAAAGTATTTTTTGCTATCTTCTTTGAGAAATAAAGATTTAGGTTACTTATATGCCCTTCCCTTTTCCTTGCTTCCTCTGAATTTTTTAACAGTTCAGTTCAGTCGCTCAGTCATGTCTGACTCTTTGTGACCCCATGGACTGCTGCACGCCAGGCCTCCCTGTCCATCACCAACTCCCGGAGCTTGCGCAAACTCATGTCCATCGAGCTGATGATGCCATCCAACTATCTCATCCTCTGTCATCCCCTTCTCCTCCTGCCTTCAATCTTTCCCAGCATCAGGGTCTTTTCAAATGAGTCAGCTCTTCGCATCAGGTGGCCAAAATATTGGAGTTTATTGGTATATAGCATTTCTCAAGTGGGACCCCTGTCTGATGGGCATCTCTAGGAATTAGTCTGATGTACAGCTCAGTGTGGAAAGTAATGCCCTCTGATATTTGTCAGTCCTCTGATCAGAAGGCCTCTTTTCTGCCTAAATTCTGCATCCTGCCTTTTGTGTCAGTGCTCAGACTTAGTGAACTATTGTTCACTGAGATCCTAGCTCTAACTTGTTGGGTCCAAGAAAGCACTTTTCCCCTCAGCTACCATAATAACTTCTAAGAGCCACATGTGTATGATCTGTGATATAGTCAAGTACTGCCAGCACCATCTGGCACTTGTCCAAATGCTTTTCCACTGATTTTCTTGTACCAGATCACATGACTATGATTTGCATGCTTCCTAACTGCTTCCCAGTGATGCTAGTGACAAAGAACCCACCTGCCAACACAGGGGACATGAGACACAGGTTTGATCCCTAGGTTGGGAATATCCCCTGTAGGCGAGCATGGCAACCCACTCCGGTATTCTTGGCCTGGAAAATTCCGTGGAGAGAGGAGCCTTGTGGGCTACAGTCCATGGGGTTGCAAAGAGTCGGGCACGACTGAGCACACTTGCATGTAATGATTTAAATTATTGGATTCTCTTGTTTTCTTTCAACTTCTAGAGAGAGTGACCTTAACCAGCTTCTCGGAAGATAATTTCTTTCTGAAAAGCAGGGCCATTTAGTAATTGATGACTCATTTAATAATGAGAAAACCCCTGAAGTACATTTTCAGTTCTTAAGATTTCAGTATCTGAATTCTTATCTACTTAAATAAAGAGTTCCTTTATTTTGGAAAACCCTGTTTTGGAATATGACCAAGTAGGAGAACATTTCATTTCAGTCTGATTCATGCTTTACTCATGCTTTATTCAAGAATAAATTAGACCATTCTTGAGGACACAGGCCTTGTCATATGGGAACATATTGCAGAATCTAGGCGAGCACAATAAGTGGACACAGTAGATTTTAATAAAAATATTTATTAGTCAGTTTTGCCTGAATGAAAGCTACCTTCCTTTGCTCCTACAGATGTAGGGATTTTGTTTGTTTGTTTGCTCCCCTTCCTCATGAATGTATGATTTGTCAGAAGGAAACAGGTTTATATTTATCTTTTTGGGAAGTACCCCCAACTGAGCCTCCCTTGAGACACTTGGTTTTGTCAACCTGACCATTGTATCCCAGAATCCGACATTTTCAAAAGAAACCCAGGCCTCACTTGGATTAACCCAATCATGGGATACTTAAGACCAATCTAGATATTTTTAACCTAAAATTAGCACTTCCGGTTTCCTTTGACTAAATCGAGTATTCTGCATAACCATTCATTCAAAAGCCAATCAGTGCCTCCTCTGTTTAAAGCACCATATTCCAAGCACAGAGCAAAACGCAAAGATGACCAAGACATTATCCTAACCCTCAAATGCCCACTCTTTAATAGGGAACATTGGACATACAATTAAGTACCTAAAATGCAAGCCAGAGGCATGTATACAATCATACCACAAGCAGTATTTTTGGAGATGGGGCGTTCTCTGAATACACATAATAATCACGCATAGGTTATTTTCATGGAATCTCTGATGTTATCCAATCTTATCAACTAATGATGCATCCTAACTAGTAGATGCTGGGGGAAATATAAAGAAACATAAAACCTGGTTTGTGCCCTTGAAACACTTGTTCAGGAGACAAGCTGTGAGTGTAAAAATGTAGGCAGTGATGGAAGAGGTAACCAATGTGAATCAGGAGACATATGAGCTGTCATAAAGCAGATCCTGATTTATCACAGATACGTAGATTTGCATTTCAAAAACCCTGGTTCCTGGCTTCCATTGGTCTTTTATACTTTCTCAAGAAATCAGGATGTCCCAGGGTGCTTAATAATAAAAGTGATAACTGTGCAGAACTGAGCAGCCCATGTCAAGGTTGGAGAAAAGGAAAGGTCAGAACTCTTAGGAGCCGAGTTACTGACTAAGGAAGTAGTTAGCTTTTGAGGGGTTTTGAGCAGAAGCAGGAAAAGACTAAGAGGCAGACAGAAGAGACTAATGATTTCGAGTTTTTGTTCTAAATATTTTTAGGTTTGAGTCCCAGGTCTCCTGCTTTGCTCATTTTAAAATGTACAGCGTCACTGAGAGGATAAATAACATGGTACAAGAAGTGCACAGAACAGGGTTTTCAGAGGCTAGCTGCTGTCAGTGCTGGCTGTTGAGTGCTGCTTCCATTTTTATTATGCTGCAGTCTCCTTCCCGCAGAGACGGCGATGGCGCCCCACTGTGGTACCCTTGCCTGGAAAATCCCATGGATGGAGGAGCCTGGGGGGCTGCAGTCCATGGGGTCGCTAAAGGTCGGACAGGACTGAGCGACTTCACTTTCGCTTTTCACCTTCATGCATTGAAGAAGGACATGGCAACCCACTCCAGTGTTCTTGCCTGGAGAATCCCAGGGATGGGGGAGCCTGGTGGGCTGCCGTCTCTAGGGTCGCACGGAGTCAGACACAGCTGAAGCAATTTAGCAGCAGCAGCAGTCTCCTTCCCGATCTGTAAAAAGGATAATCATGTCATTGAGAGTGAAGTAAGTCAGAAAGAGAAAAACAACTTTCCTGTATTAATGAATACATATGTAGAAAAATAGTACAGATGAACCTATTAGCAAAGCAGAAATAGACACACAGACGTAGAGAACAAATGTATGGACACCAAGGAGGGTGGGGGAGGAACGCACTGGGAGCTTGGGACTGACATATGTACACTATTATGTATGAAATAGACAACTAATGAGAACCCACTGTATAGCGCAGGGGACTCTACTTAAAGCTGGTGGTGACCTAACTGAGAAGGAAATGAAAAACAGAGGGGATATATATGTACATATAGCTGATTCATTTTATTGTTTAGCAGAAAATAATGCAAGGTTGTAAAGCAACAGTACTCCAATAAAATTTTTTTTAACTACAACTCTACATAGAATTTTTTTGGTAAGAATTAGAAGAGATAAGCGCATAGGATGCTTTGTCAGGACTGCAGCTTACTGTCATCTGATGTATGCTTTGCACATCTTCAGAGGAAATCAGTCCCTTCATTGTCATCATCAATATGTGTGGTGATGAGTACATTTTCTTTCGGGAGGAGCAGATCTTTACAATATTTGCATGAAGTGATCATATTTGTTAGTGCTGAGTGCATAGTCAACTCCAGCTAGTACTGATGCTGCTACTACTGTGACCACCTCTAGAACCCTTGAGTTTCCCCTCTGCTTCTGTTCATGTTCCTTGCTTCCAAAAGCCTCAGCTCTGCCCTAGAAGGAGAAAGTTGTCTGGACAAGTCAGAAGAGCTACTCTGGTTTTATTAGTTTGTTTAGTATTTGCAAACCTGTAGGGTAAATATTGTATTTTGCATTTTATAACAAGAAAATCTCTTTCCTGCTGAAAGGCCCATGTGGCCCTTAGTGATAGAAAGATAAAGCTGGAATATAAACCCAAGTCCGTCTGCTTTTCCCCCCATTAACGCATGCTGTTAATATCCAGATGAAATGCCCATCCTAGGGAAAATTGACTCAAAGATTTTGTGAGAGGATTATGGTCAAATAACTATGTAAATGTGAAATGGCAACATGTTTATTATCCAAGTGTGGCTGCCCAGGAATTCCCATTAACACAGGCAGGTAGAGGTCATAAGCTAGAGCCTTTCTTTTCCTGACAGAGAAGTCATGGGATGTGAAGACAGCTCACTGATGTTTTATCTCTTTGCTAATGTTTTCTTGTTATTCCGCAGCCCAGAAATATTCTTGGCCTGTGAGTAGATTACATTTTCATAGCAATGCGGAGGATTTAACTCCCACAGATGTTAATGGAAGCCATATAGCTATGCAGCACTTTCAAAATGTACCACTTAATGTCTGAGCCTTTTAATCATGCTAGAAGATTTTTTTTTTCTAGCAAATAAACACAAATCTATTTTTGTCCTAACAAAGAAAAGAAACAAGCGCACATTCTGTCGCACTCTGCTCTTGGAGTATATTCTGATTCTTTCTTTGGAAATTCACCAAACATCTGTGAAGCTTTCCCCTAGATTTGATGGCTTCCAGACTTAAACATGACTCCCATTTATTTGGAGACAAACAAACAACCAAACAAAATCTTCAAATTTTTCTACATTAAACCTATGGGGAAATTTTTTTCTAGGAAGTGGTAGAGAATAAGCCTCTTTCATGGATTTATTTAGAAAAGCAACGTGAAGAGCTTAACCAAAGGATAGAGATCATTCAGCCTGTAACTCACCCTGGTAGACAATGAAAATCAGAGTGGCAGTAGATCCCACATGGGCAGAAAACACACCATGGTATTCCCATTGCTTGGCATGTGGTGATGTATTACAGATGTGCCTAGATACCATTGGCATTACACAACAATACAAAAAGATGTTCAGTTTGAAACATGAGTTTGCTTATTGCCTCTTTTTATAGGCAGTTCTCCAAAGTGTGGTCCCTGGACTAGCAGCAGCAGCAGCATTTGGGAACTTGTCAGAAATGCATGTTCTTAAGCCCTAATCCAAATTTACTGAACCCAAAACCTCTGAGACAGGGTCCCACATATCTGTGTTTTAAGCAAGCCCTCTGGGTGATTCTGGTGCATGGGGACATTTGAGAACCACTGGTCTAAATACTGGCTTAAGCATTGAATTAACCTGAGTTCTGTTTGAGTGCCTCCTGGGTGGGTGGAGGTTTATTCTCGCGTATCTCTGTTCCTCACACTGGTTAACCATACTGGATTGTACTTCGTCACTCAGGGCTCTGTTTCATGCTCCAGCGAACCTCAGTGTGTGGAGAAATAAAACCTAAGACTTGAAGAAGTCAGGAGTTGAGAGAGAAGCAGGAACCAGGTACATAGTTGAAAGAAGTCAGGCATCAACCTTCTTGCTAATAGTTCATGGCAGCAGTTTGAGCATTTTTGAACTATGGGACTGAGGTTACAGAGTGGAGCAAGGTAAAATATCCTTGTTGTTCAGTCGCTAAGTTGTGTCCAGCTCTTTGTGACCCAATGGACTAAAGCATGCCAGGCCTCCCTGTCCCTCACCTTTCCCCAGAGTTCACCCAAACTCATGTCCATTGAATTGGAAATATCATGTCATATGGAAAGTCAAATATAAAAGCAGATAGTAAGTTAAATTTAGGCCTACTTTATTGACAGGTATGTGCAATCTGCTTTTAGCTACCACACCACTCCAGGTATTTCTGTTGTGGCCCTAACCATGATGCATGGAAATTACTAGTTAACCTTCCCTAATTCTCTGAAGGCAGGGAACACCATGCTTTATTCCTTTTTGGTATCCTTTAGTATGTGTCTCTGGAGAAGACAGTGGCACCCCACTCCAGTACTCTTGCCTGGCAAATTCCATGGATGGAGGAGCCTGGTGGGCTGCAGTCCATGGGGTTGCTAGGAGTCAGACATGACTGAGCGACTTCCCTTTCACTTTTCACTTTCATGCATTGGAGAAGGACATGGAAACCCACTCCAGTGTTCTTGCCTGGAGAATCCTAGGGATGGGGGAGCCTGATGGGCTGCCGTCTGTAGGGTCACACAGAGTCGGACACGACTGAAGCGACTTAGCAGCAACAGCAGCAGTATGTGTCTCTACATATTAGGTGCTCAGTGGATATCTGTTCAACTGAAGCAAGCACTTCTGGTTTGGGGAGAGCCGCTCGCTTGCCAAATATGATGTCACTAACCATGCAAGGGAAGCAGACAAAGAGTACAAACAAGGGAAAAGCTTAAGAGATTGTAGGGTCCAAGGGGAAGCATGGAGCTGAATAGGGAGACTATTCCAGTGGGAGTCTGATAAGAGAAAATCTGTGATTGGAAGTGGGAGTCTGCGATTGCAAAAGGGAAGGAGATGGTGGGAAAACGTGATGTTTGGAGAAAAACAGAAAGGATTGGATATGAAGAGGGGAACTCGAATTGTGGTGTTGGACAAGAATAGGGCATTCAGACAACAAAATGAAGCAAGGTGGGGGCGGCAGAGAAAAGACAGGATGGAAGATATGCAGATACCATGAGCAGTAGGAGAGATCAAAAGCATGGGGGAGGGGGTAGGAATGAGAATTTTATTTGATCAGCTAGACTTAAGGACTTGGAAGTTCATTGTTGCTTTATGGATTTATCATCAAAAGAAAGCCCAACTCACACAATTAAGCTGCCTGTGCCCCCACAAATGCCTGGCCATCTTCCCTGAAAGCCCCCGCTAGATATTTTGGTCCTTGGCAACACAAATTTTTCCTCTGCAACTGGTTTAAGAGGCTTTCTCTGGACGACAAGCCACTGAGGAGCAACCCCTTTCTTCAGTCTTGTTCTTCTGTCCCTGAAAAGCAAGAGGGAGGGCCAGGGGACTCCTGGGTCAGCACTTCCCTCAGGAGCCATCACGCATCTACCTGTCTCTGATGAGACTGCAGATGGATGCCAAAGTGGGCCAAGGAAGGATTCAGGATTGGGTACTTCTCTCACTGAATACATGTCTTGTGCTGTAGGGATGCTCTCAGCCAATTCCAGGGCTTCAGTAGATCATGCACTGTGGGGTCAAAAGTATCAGCTTGGTATCAGTAGATATTAAGCTGCTGCTAAGTCGCCTCAGTCGTGCCCGACTCTGTGCGACCCCATAGACGGCAGCCCACTAGGCTCCTCTGTCCCTGGGATTCTCCAGGCAAGAATACTGGAGTGGGTTGCCATTTCCTTCTCCAATGCATGAAAGTGAAAAGTGAAAGTGAAGTCATTCAGTCATGCCCAACTCTTAGCGACCCAACGGACTGCAGCCTACCAGGCTTCTCCGTCCATGGGATTTTCCAGGCAAGAGTGCTGGAGTGAGTTGCCATTGCCTTCCCTGGATATTAAGCTACTCATTTACAATTGTCTTCCCAGGTGGCGCTAGTGGTAAAGAACCCGCCTGCCAGTGCAGGAGATATAAGAGACATGGGTTTGATCCCTAAGTCAGGAAGATCCTCTGGAGAAGGGAGTGGCAACCCATTCCAGTATTCTTGCCTGGAGAATTCCATGGACAGAGGAGCCTGGCAGGCTACATACAGTCCATGGGGTCACAAAGAGCTGGACACAGCTGAAGCAACTTAACATGCAAGCACAACACATGTTCTATTTTGTTTTTGATAATTTGCTGTTAGTTTTTTCCTTCAAATGCTTGTTAGTTTTAGAAAATGTTAGTAAGCCAAAAAAAAAAAAAAATTAGGATTCCTCTAGATTCTACCAAATCAGAAATATCTGTCATTATCTTGGCATGGTGTTTTCTGGTAGGTAGATGTGTTTGCATCCTAGCAACAGTAAGCACATTGCTTTAGGAAAATGTATTGGTGGGAAAGTATGTTGGTATATTGGTCCCATAGTTCGTATGTTCCACTGTGAGCTATCAATACTGTAATTTATTGAATGGAGGGATATAGTATAGGAAAGTGAGAGCCCAGGTTGTCATGTATTCCCTCTCACTCTTGCATTTTAAACTTTTCTCCTTCTCAAATTCTTTCATGTACCTCTGCAAATATGCTCAGATCTCTTCCAATCTAAATTAAGCCTGAGTTACCACCTAGAAGTAGCTGTGCAACTTTGGTCAAGCGTCTCAACCTCTCTGTGCTTTGTTTGCCTCATCTATAAAGTAAGGATAATAACAGGACCTACCACATAGACTTTATGTAAGGATTAAATGACTTAAAAGTCACACATTATTTAGAATATTACTGAAGAAATAATGATCTTGATTATGTGGATGGTGATTCTCCCATACCTGCTGGTTCCATGTCAGGCTAGGTTTTGAGTCAAGACTGTTGGGTTCATTAAAATTCTGATCACTCCATATTTGCTCAAAATTCTAAGTTCCAAGAACTGCTTCATTGCCTGCATTTATATAGCCCTGACTCTTCACCCTTATTTGCTGTTCTACAGCTATTTGTGAAGGCTAGAATTTAGATGCAACAACTTTCTTTATTCTTTCTGCTAAAGAGCAGGAATGGATCAGGTCTGACTTTTCTCATTTGCAGGCCACAGAGTTTCACAGATTAATTACCTGAAAGAGAACAGCATTAATGCTAAGTGCTACCAAAAAAAATTTCGCTCCTCTATGCAGGAATCATTTGCTCTAATACATACATATAATATAGATATATGTATTATGTACATATATATATATATATATAATGCATGTATGTTTTGTGTGTACATATATATATATATGCCTCTGAGAAAACATCATTCCTCAAGAAAACAAAAGCTTTTTTTTTTTTTAAGGTGCCTAGAAATGGAAGTAAAGAAGAAAAGTTTGTCTTTAAGACTCTTATTTGTAGCCCTTACTTCCCCCAATTCCCACAACCTTATGCTTGTTCCTGGCTTCCCAGGAACTCGTATGGCCAATTTGGGAAACATCTTGCACACTGGAATGCACTGCTTTTCTTTTACAGCCGTCAGATAGACACACAGTTATACACATGCAACATGAAATGCTTTCCTAAAGTCCCATTTTCTCAAAGTGGCACAAGTTTTCATAAAGGATCAGCCCCCAGGACCTTATCTTTAATAAAAATCCAAGTACCTCCTGGAAAGTGACATTAAAAGTGGGAATTTTAACCTCTGAGTATCTGATGAGGGCAATAAACCTCGCCTTCCACCCCAGATCTCATGAATACTTCATAGTCACACACTCTAGGGGGTTCGTGAATTTCCTGACATTGGCTCATAGAATCCAAGTTAATAAATAAAACCCCAAGCTTAGATGATGATTTCTATACCCATAAAATCCTAACAAGGGAAGTAGTTTTCAGTACTTTCACATTTAAAAAATCATAAAGATTATTTAATGTGGTCAAACAAAACAGCCCTGTTCATTGTGTTTAGTTTTGGTAAAAATCTTTCTTAGGTAGCAAAGTACAAGATAATTGGTACCCGATATACCAGGACTGCAAACATTGTGTGTGAGCTGTGACTTCTAACAGAAATTTACCTAATTGCTGTCACTTGGGTATTTTTTCAACCTTTTGTAAAAGTTTAGTATTAATCTCCTCTCTTGAAATTCTAGTAAGCACATAGCTAGGAAATGAAACAAAATATAGCTAAAATGTATAATCCACATAATTAGTAGGTTATTGATAGAAATAAAAGAATATATAATTAGAAATTAAGTAGTATCCAAGATTCAGAATAACAGACTATATGTATCTTGTTTCATCTTTTATGTAGAAAAGAAAATGAAAATTGCTTTAAATATACTATGGAGATTTGGGGACTGCCAGTGTATATCCACGTGACCCATTTTAGACTTCTTTATCAGAATTAAAAGATTAAGAGCCTTTATAAAATCTGCAATTAAATAGGCACACTTGAAACAGACCTTGCCAAATAAGTCTAAAATCTGCTCAAGTTGTAACACTGGAACAGCACGGTTTATTCTTATTTCTCTTTATCCTTTCAGTGGGTCCATTCTCTTTGTGTTGTAATCACTTTTCACAGCTCAGTGATTTCTCTGATACTGTCTTAAAGCATTGTTATTCAAAGGGTCAAAATAAAACAGCATCCCAGAAACCCCAGAGGCAGCGCACAGCCGACAGCCTCAAACTCATGGTTGCAGAAGGCAATTATCAAAACAGAACGATGCTTTAATTTAATACAGTTTAGAGTTCGGAATAGGGTGCTTTTATTTATATATTTGGTTTTTGCCTCTTCTGAGTGTCTGCCTGTGCTCCTTTTTGTTTTTCCTTTCAGCAGCTCTTGCCAAGCAAATGTGGCAACACTGACAGTTGCCACTTTGAGCAGCCTTGCCATTCCTTCTGTTCCCCCTCCATGTGTCCCTCTCGCTGGGCCAACAGTGAGGTGACTACAACGAGGTGCAACTGGCAGAAATTAGTAAATATCATTCTAACATCAAAAAATAATACACACTTATATGTATTAGAGAGATGCTTACATCAGAGCCCTGGAACCAGCATCTGCCGACACAGCCTTGCAAAATTCATACTTGCATTTGGTGAATTTGTACTTGATTTAAGATTGCCTTCTAAAGGACAAGCACTGGGCATCATTTACTCTCCACATTGTATTAAAATATTTTGCATATAATTAAGCTGCATATGTCTTCAGCAGGAAATCTCTAGTCATTTTGGATAAAGCCTTGAGTTGCTTCATTATACTTTCTCAATTTAGGAACAGAACATTAAGGAAACATGCCCATTTGCATGCACTGAAAATGGCAGAGATAGAGTGTCTTAATTAGTTTTAATCCTGAGGAGAATGGTAACTAGATGATGTGCATTTATGCTGAGCTTAGCACAATAGAAAATGGGTTTAGACTGCAACAAAAGAATTTATGTTACCCCCATGGATCAATTTGCTGGTCCTGTGAGTTGTTCAAATGAGTTATTAAGAGACTAGATCTGCATCAATTTTTAAAAAGATTTACTTATTTATTTTTTAAAAGATTTCTTTATTTTTAACTGCGCTGGGTCATCATTGCTGCCCGTGGGATTCCTCTTAAGTGCTGTTAGTGGGGCTACTCTTGGTTGAGGTGCACGGGCTTCTCATTGCAGTGGCTTCTCTTCTTGGGGAGCACAGGCTCTACACCTGGACTTCAGCAGCTGTGGCGCAAGGACTCAGAAGTCGTGCTTTGAGGGCTCTTGAGCACTGGCTAAGTTGCCGTGGCACAGGGGCTTCGTTGTTCCAAGGCATTTGGGATCTTCCAAGACCAGGGATTGAACTTGTGTCCCCTGCATTGGCAGGCTGATTCTTAACCACTGGACCACCAGGGAAGCCCCAGATCTGTAGTTTATTTAAATAATTTTTTAAAAAGGTAGTGACCCTATTGGGAGAGACTAGCCAATTTCTTTCTTTTTTTTTAAATTTACTCTCTTTTAAATAGTTTCTCTGCAGAAACGAGCTGCATTTAATATTCATATCTAGAGGCAGTTAGGTCACTTCTGTTTTAATTGTTTGCTACTTGTGATAAAACAGTATTTTAATTTAGGTTGTGAACTATTATTTTTTTTTATTTCCTGGAAGAATAAATTTGGTGTGTTTATTAGCTTATGCTAACTCAAGGACTGGTTAATGTGTTTATCAAAAAGAATGACCTGTGTGGGTCCATAGTGGAAGAAAAATGAGTAGAAAACAGATTCTGAATCGCCAGCAAGATGGAACACACAGGCCATCTTTTTTTTTAATTACCATTCTGGCTTAACAGCATGGTAATTTCAGGATTTCCCTCTACTTTGATGTCATCTTAACTTTTACAAAATATGTAGAAATAATCATTCTCATTTTTGTAAGTATTGATTTAATGCCTGCAAAGTATTCCATCACAAAAATATAATCTTCTCATTAACCACTACTCTGTTATTAGACATCGTTTCCAATTGTTTCTTATTATAAATACCAATATTGAAATGAACATTTACTGGTAAATCCTTGTCTACATGTAATATTATATCTTTTGGAAATAACATTTTTAACTCCATCTTTGTCCCAAGATCTAAAATTGACACCCACCTTAAGATTAATTTCAAACCTACGTAAGTCTATAGAAAAGATATGTCATGTTAAAAATGTTGTTACTGAAAGCGGGGCCCAGCTGCTTGCTGTCCAAAAGCCAAGACTGGAGGGCAAGATTGGTGGAAATTCTATTTTATTTCTGGGGCCAGAAATCGGGGGGAGGGCAGACTCGTGTCCAAAGGCCAGCTCCTCCCTGACAATCAGTGGGAAAGAGCTTTTAAATAGGGAATTTCAGGGGTGGATGGGGAGAGGTCTACATGCAGAAACAGCACATCCAACTCTGACAGTCGTGTTGAAATTAGTCATACGGTGGTCTGATTGGAATTATCTTGATGGTTTTGAGTATAGTTAATCTTCAGTTCCCGGGTTAGTTTGTTCCCACATCCTTGAGGCCTGTTCTTGGAATTGTGGCAGCACCCCACTCCAGTACTCTTGCCTGGAAAATCCCATGGACAGAGGAGCGTGGTAGGCTCCAGTCCAGGGGGTCTCAAAGAGTCGGACCCGACTGAGCGACAGCACTTAGCTAATGTCACGGCTACAGTCTGGTCATCGTTTAGTTGACTTCTTCCACCTGGTGGAATATCAGTCTCTGCAAGACAGCTTACAACATACGGCATAGAATCTTATCTATAGCCCTTGAAGAGAAACTAAAGCACCGTGACTTTGTTTAATGACTAAACTGTTATTATTTTGTCCTGTTTGGGTGCTTTTCTTTGTTGGATACTCTCTTATTTCTTGATTTAACTTATTTGGCTACAGTTTTTCCATAGACAGAAGACAGACTGCTCCATTGCAATGTCATTGAGACTTATATTTATTGTTGTATTGGCTTACATGGTTTTATCAGTTGCTCTCTCTCATAAGTATCACCATCTACAAAGACTTCAGTTTCTTATCTTAGAGACATCTACTTTGAATGAATCAAAGCTAAATTTGAATAGACAAAGCAGTGTTGAAGATGATTGCATACCTTTTAGAAAGGATTCCTTTTAAAGCAGAGATTTGCTAAAAATAGTTCATTTTATCAGTACCAATCCAAATGTGTTGAAAATATAACTGAATTCACTAGATTTTAGGGCAGATACAACTTTCTGAAAATAAACCACTTGGACTCTAAAACAGTGAGGATTTAAAACTCTAAATCCTTAAGAGCTGGTCGTGGAGAACTGGTAGTTTAAATCCAATTAATTGATTCTGATGATCAGCCAGGTTGGAGAGCTATAGAACTGAGGGTGTCTTGTAGCATTCATCCTGTGATGCCTTTGAGATTTAGAAAGGCAGCAAACAAAAGTAAGGAGGCACAGAAGAGCCAGGAGACTCGACGAGTGAAGGCATCACAGCCTGTAAGCTCACTCTCCTTTACTTCTAAGAAATCCCACAGCACTCTGCCATGTTCTCATCCCTGTTCTTTCGGAGAAGGCAATGGAACCCCACTCCAGTACTCTTGCCTGGAAAATCCCATGGATGGAGGAGCCTGGTAGGCTGCAGTCCATGGGGCAAGGCACTGAGGGACTCTGGAGCCAGAAGATTGTATAATTCTTATGGACTGTCTTGCTTCACTATAAGAAGAAAAAAAGATTGGTAGAATGTGGGAGTCAGTAACCCTCCCAAAAAAGTTTTTATATAAAGCAGCGTTTACCATCCTACTGTTCTAAATTTATACACTAATATGTATTGTCTCTATCTGCTTATAAAGAAAAAACAAAGAGCTTGCTATCTTACCAAAGAGAAAATTATTTGCCCTCTCCCTATCTCAAAAGAGAAAAGACAATCTCCTGGAGTTTTTTTTTTTTTTTTTTTTAATTCAACTTACTGTGAAGTACTGACTGTAAGCAGTCCTGGGCACATATTGAAGGATGGATATAGCAGTGAGAGTAGTCAGGACATGCTATGCTCCATCAGTCCCACAATTAAATCAATTGATCTTGCTCCTCACTTTCTCTGTCCTCATTCCATGAATATTTGTATGAAAGCTCCACACTCAGATAAAAATAAATATATCCAGTCCCTACCATGAGGAAGTTTTTTTCAATCAATATTTTTTATTGACATATAGTTGATTTCCAACACTGTGTTAATTTCTGCTGTATAGCAAAGTAATTCAGTTATGCATATATATATATTCTTTTTTAATATTCTTTCCCATTATGGTTTATCATAGGATATTGAATATAGTTCCCTGTGCTATATATATAGAGTCAGACCTTGCTATTTATCCATCCTATGTATAAAAGTTTAAATCTGCTAACCTCAATGAAGCTTACTTTTTAATAAGGGAGAATAGATAAGCAAGCCATCCAGCCTCAGCAGAGCAGTCATGGGGAAGGAGGTGGTTCTGTGATCCTCAGAGCTCCTGAGAGCCCTGTCTGTGGTTGAAATGAGAAAATGGATGTGATATTAGAAACCAGAGAGGGGAAATATTTTCTCACGTCCAAATACTTTGGGGAGTGGAAGCAAGGATGAATACCCACATCAGGATAGAGAAAGATCTGGAAACAAAAGTAGGTAGGTGTAGGGTACAGACTCCTGGTGGAAACTTTTCAAGAGAATAATCAGAGCTCTACCCTGGAACTTGAGTGAAATGACAATATGGAAGCTTTTGCAATGTAGCAAATGGACACCAGCTATGGCTGGTGCAGCATATGGGTTGCAGCAGCCCAGGGTATGAACATGAGGTGTTTGTTAAACAGCTGAAATATCCACCTCAACTGAGAGGCACTGGGAGGCTTCTCCTTTCTGTGTTCACTGAATAGTTATGGAGCATCTACTGTACGCGGTTTTAAGAAAAGCACAAGGTATCTTACTGGAAGTTATCGGAGCTCTCTGCTGGGAGGGGATTGGAGGACCTGCCTTAGAAAGCAGAGCATCAAGAGAAGTTGATTGTGCATGCTATATGTCAGAGGTGGGGAAAGTGAAAATTCGCTCTTCAGAGTTATTCCAAACCACCTTACCCATGTTTATGGTTCGCTGAAGTAGGAAAGAAAGCCATGGCATCCTGGCAATTAAGTGCTCCATCCAGAAAATGACATGTCATTTCCACCCACAACCCATTGGCCAAAATTAGTCATTTGTCTCCTTCCAACTGCAAAGAGAGGATATCCTCCCACAAGCAGAGAGAGAGAGGAAAGCCAGATGGAGAGGAGCATCCGTTGTCTTGTGATGGGCAGGAGGCGAGGCCCAAGAAGTGGGAATGCCGGGAATCCTGTCTTGAGTGGTCTTGTCTGGGTGCCTCTGTTGGGATGGATGAAGACAACCCACACTGCAGACTCTGTCACTGTCTGTTAGAGTCACATGTCAGGCAGGAAATGTCTGATTGGCCTAACTGGGTTCTGGCTCTTCCCATCTTTCCTGGGTAACTGGGCACATGATGGGGAGTGACAGTGGGTAAAAGTTAAATTCAAAGGGACTCGGGTTGCAGCAGCCCAGGGTAGGAACATGAGGTGTTTGTTAAACAGCAAAAATATCCACCTCAACTGAGAGGCACTGGGAGGCTTCTCGTCTCTGTGTTCACTGAATAGTTATGGAGCATCTACTGTACACTCTTTTAAGAACCATGAATACTAATGAGCACAGTAGACAAAGTCTTCCCTGTTACTCAGCTGCTGACGGTTTTAATGGTCAGATCATTGTGGCTGATGGATTGGTAGCGTGTGAAGAGAATATTCTAGAATTGTAAGGATAGGAAAAGATGATATGGTCTAGGCAGCCAAAGTAAGAGCTCTCAAAAAGAGAAATGGTTTTGGAAAGCTTAAGAGTCTTTGTGTTCCTCATTCTGGAAGATTCCAAACTGATGTTGACCAGCTGTTGATTTCAAATGTTAAGAATGTTGATACTATATTTATATACATTTATAATAATATATAGCTATAATGTTTATCGTATGTGAGAGGGGGAGACAGAACAGCCTTTGCTCTGGTTCCTCAGAGTTCCAAAGTTCATTGAATTAGTGAGGGCCCAATAAACTAAAGTTGTCCTTGGGAAGCACAGACCTGGATGAGAGAACTTCAGCAGCGTTACCACCAGGAAGGAAACACTTCATCTTGGCAACAGAGGACTCTGTAGGTTACCTTTAGCAGAACCCTACATTGGGGAGCTAGATGAGCACTTGGTGCCCACACTTAGGAGGCCTGACCACCACATCTGCTCACTTATCACCTGTATTTGGTTGTCTGTCCTAGCCCAAATTTGTCCGTCCCTTTTCCTAAGACCCTACTCCTGACATAAACACCAGATCTTTCTGTGCTTACCTGCTATGGTTCATCACTGCAGTATTTCTCTCTTCCTGTTACATTTTTACAGTTTTTTTTAAATTGGAGTACAGTTGCTTTACAGTATTGTGTTTCTGCTTATAACAAAGTGAGTCAGCTGTATGTATAACATATATCCCTTTCCTCTTGGACCTCCCTCCCCCACAACGCCCTCATCTAGACCATCACAGAGCACAGAGTTGAGTTCCTTGTGCTATACAGATCTTTTTTTTAATTTATTTATTTTAATTGGAGGCTATGCAGACCTGTAGACGATAAATGCTGGAGAAGGTGTGGAGAGAAGGGAACCCTCTTGCACTATTGGTGGGGATGTCAGTTGATACAGCCACTATGGAAGACAGTATGAAGTTTACTTAAAAATTAAAAATAGTTACCAGGTGACCCAGCAATTCCACTAGTAGGCATATACCCTAAGAAAACCATAATTCAAAAAGACTCATGCACCCCAATGTTCACTGCAGCACTGTTTACAACAGCCAGGACATGGAAGCAACCTAGATATCCATTGACAGAGGAATGTATAAAGAAGATGTGGGGTGTCTGTCTGTGTGTGTGTGTGTGTAAAGTGAAGTGAAAGTCGCTCAGTTGTGTCTGACTCTTTGCGACCCCATGGACTGTAGCCTGCCAGGCCCCTCTGTCCATGGAATTATCCAGGCCAGAATACTGAAATGGGTAGCCGTTCCCTTCTCCAGAGGATCTTCTCAACCCAGGGATCGAACCCACGTCTCCCACATTGCAGGTACCTGAGCCACCAGGGAAGCCAAAGAATACTGGAGTGGGTAGTCTCTCCCTTCTCCAGCAGATCTTCCCAATCTAGGATCAGTTATTATACACACACACACACACACACACACACACACACACACACACACACACACACAAATATTTTCTTTCTTTCTTTTTTAATAAAAATTTATTTATTTTAATTGGAGGCTAATTACTTGACAATATTGTATTGGTTTTGCCATACATAGACATGAATCTGCCACGGGTGTACATGTGTTCCCCATCCTGAACCACCCCCCCCCCAACACCTCCCTCCCCATCCCATCCCTCTGGGTCATCCCAGTGCACCAGCCCCGAGCACCCTGTATCATGCATCGAACCTGGACTGGCGATTCACTTCACATGTGATAATACACATGTTTCAATGCCATTCTCCCAAATCATCCCACCCTCGCCCTCTCCCACAGAGTCCAAAAGACTGTTCTATACATATATATATCCACATGTGTATGTATGTATGTATAATGGGATATTACTCAACCATTAAAAGGAACAAGACTGGGTCTTTCTATTACATTTCTCTCTCTCTCTTGTGGGCAGTACCCATTATCATTCTCATGTGTCATGTCTTCTTTCATTTAAAAAAAACAACATCTCTTTCCTCTATCTGCCGCTCACTCATTGTCTTGGCTGGTCCTTCCTCGTTGCTCCAACTTCTAAATGTTGGCAGACCCCCAATTTCAGCCTTTCAGTGACTGTCCTTTTCCATTTTCCCTTCTTCTCTGATCACCTCATCCAGTTTAATGGCTTTAAAAACCCGCCAATATGTTGATAAGTCCCAACTTTCTAATTCCACTCATTCATCTCTCTCACAGTCCAGTCCTCTATATCCAGCAGCCTGCTCACAAGCTCCGTTTGCACATTGGGATAGACAGTGTTACTGCCCCATCCATATTCTCTCAGAAACAACAGTTTCTGTGAATTTGGGCCAAATTCCCAAATACAAACACCAGGCTGTCTGCTAGAACCCACACACCCATGTATGGTGCTGGGTTAACTCTCTAGGAGTGTCCTCTGACCAGTGGCTAGTGGGAGTTGATGGATAGATAAATGTCCCCGTTCCCTCACCCTTTGGGGCCCCTGTGCCCTTGAAGAGAGGTGAGTTCTGATTTATGTTCTGTTTCCCAGAGAGATTGAGCCCCATTTACCCATGGTGCCAAGTGGCTTGGTAAGATACTCTGTATGGAGTCTTTCCTATACCTGTCTCATCCCTCCAGTCCTCCTGAGTGTTTCCTGGGATTCTCTCCCCGAGAAACTGCTTGTACTCAGAAGCTTGTCTCAGGGCCTGCTTGTGGAGAAACCCGTACTTAGACAGATGGCAAATGAGCATCCCAGCTCTTAACACGAAACTAACCCTTCACTCAAAACCTGCCCTTCCAAGGTCTTGCCTATGTCTGTGAATGAGTAATTCTTCCAGTTACTGGTCAAATACCTTGACACTTTGTTTCTCACACTTCATACCTGATTAGCAGGTTCCACCTTCAAAATTCAAACACTTGCTTTTCTCCATAGAATTTTATGCTCTGGCATAGTGTAAATATTCAGCATTCAAAGGCTGTCTCCAGACAATTAAATGTAATTCCGTGAAGAAAAAAAAGTTCATGTGTTTTGTTTGCTATTGTATCTTTAGTGGCCAGAGGAGAGTCTGGAATACAATAAACCCTCAAATATTTGCTGAATGTGTTGCATGGATGCGGAAAAAAAAACCGATTAATGAGGATTAATGCTTTGGGGATGAAAGAGTAAAAAGATACTACTTAGAATGCCTAAAGATGTTAGATGCAGCTTATCCTCAAACAAACTACTCTGTTTGTTACTGAAATGTTGTACAGTTAGGAAAAAATCCTCTGAGGATTACCCTATAGGGTCTGTCCACAGTAAGATGCTATATTATGAAGATGGTGAGATCAAATGACTAATGAATCCTTTTTTATAATGGATTATAATCCTTTTTTATAAGCCTGCTTCCTCCCACCTCTACCCCCAATAGTTTACATGTTCAGCATTTTAAGAATACCTATTCATGTAGGTATTTTGAGAAAAAACTTGCATTGGCTAGAATCACTTTGAATAAGTGAATTACTCCTATGATCAGTAAGTGAACTGGCATCATGACCCTTCTGACGAACAAAAGACAGGTTGGCTAGGGGATAAGGCCCTGGGCTCTGAAGTTGGCCTGCTGATTTCAGTCCCAGCTTTGTAGGTCACTAGTGACGTGCACATGGGCAATGTTGTGTGACCTCTTCAGCCTCGGTGTCTGCCCTTGCAAAATGGGACTAATAATAGTGCCTTGTTAGTGAGACTGCTGTGAAGATTAAGTGAGCTAATACATGCAGTATTCAGAGCAAAGTATCTGGTACAGAGTAAGCCCTGAATAAATGTAAAACACCCTTCTCTGGTTGGTTTCTATATTTACCTGTCATATGTCCCAGACAACACTGTAAATTCCAAGACATAAGCTGAGCTTTCTCAGAGCATCATTATTCTGTTTGTATAATGCTTTCCACAATTTTAAATACTTTGTGCATTTCATGTTCAAAATAGCACCTCTGTAATTGGAAGGGTATGTGTAATTATCTTGGTTTTTACAGAGTCACCAAGTTTCCCTATAGTAGTATTTTCATGAAGACTGGGGACATGGCGAAGCAGCTTTCTGGAGGATTTTGTCACCCTACGTTAGCCAGTAGAGATTTGGAATCACCGCCACACGAAGCCAATCGAATGGGGAGAGAAAAGGGGAGGGGTTGTGTCCCTCAGGTTAAGTCCACCCTGTTGAGTGGTGTTTCACAGTTGTGGGAAATAAGCAATAATACACCTTTGCCTTGCATGCTCATGGCACCCTCCAGCACAGATAATAAAGGCCACCTTGACAGGTTTCGCCACATCCTGCCTCTTCCCTTCAGATCTTGGTCACCACGGACACTCACCACTGTACACATAGCAGCCTTCAGAGCAGTTGGTACTTTGAATACAAGCCTAAAAAGGGCTGGAGTAGGAGCCTCTGTTCTTTATCCAGACATGTGTTTCTCTGCATAAATATACTCAAAGTGGGCAAACTGTGCAGCAGTGTCGGAATAAAGTCATGCAAGGGGTTCCAGGCCCCTCTGAAGAGATGATTGTAGGTGGCGGTGGGGCCATTGCCACAAAGGCAGGTATAGAGCCTGGTTCCTTGGTGACTCCAGATAAGAAAGTGGCCAGAACCAGGGGGGAAGTCAGCTGAGGCATTCAAGGAAAGAAAGCCTTGCTTAGAGAAAACCTTGAAGGACCGGGGAAAATGGTGTCCATTTCCTCCGGAAATTCCTCCGGAGCAACAGTTTGAGAAATACCAATCTAGGGCTGTGGAGAAATCTGAAGTAAATGAGGAGGAGAATTCAGAAGAGTATTTAGGTTGTGAATAATCATCAGCCGATTGAATGAATAGGCATAGTTGATGAATGAGATATAATTAGAACTCTCAAGCTACTCAATATACTGTATGTATATTTTATATATATATATATACACACACACACAAGCTATAGTTAGAACTCCAAGCTATTCAATATACTATATATGTATATTATAGATATAATATATACATATCTATTATGTATATATAAATATATATATTTAGCAAGCTGGAGACTTACCCAAAATATATCTAAAACATATTAAAATGCATATTAATGAATATAATAGAAGACATGCCTCATTATAGTAAATTCTACAGTGCCATCCAGTTGTGTTTTCCCCAATCTGGCATCTTTGTGTTGTGTTGTTTTCCATTCCAGTGATGGGAGGCCATGTTAACATGCAGATGTTAGACTTTAAAAGACCTGGTTCTAGTATATTCTAGTCTACCCAGGTTCTGTCCTGCCACCTGATTTGGAGAAAGGTTATTTAACTGAGCATTGGTTTCCTGGTCTTTTGAAGGTGAATTATAGTGCCTGGACAGAGTTACCTGGTATCTTAGGTATTAGTGATGGTCAAATGAAATAACACAGGTAACACAACCTTGGAAACCATATACATCCTTTTGCAAATGTGTAATTGCAAAAGCATAACCGTCTTTGTTTAGTGATTTTTAAAGTCTGGTAATATTTTGGAGGAGGCAATTATCATTGGTATAAAGAATACCAGTTCACTGCTACTCCTCAGTGAATGAGCCAGAGTGGGAGCCTTGATTAACCAAAGCTCTGGGAGGCTGCTTTGTTGATGAGTGAAGTGTTCTTCAGAACTTGGTGCCAATAAATGGCTTTGTACTCTGGATCACACTGATCTTCAATGCCACAGGCGCTTGGGGGTAATTGTCAGTGTTTCTTAGGCTGAGGAAAGTTCTCTTCCATAAATTATCGTGGTATGTTGTAATTTTCTGAACCAGATATTTAAGTTCAGATCGCTATTAGCATTAAGAGATAGTGTTTTGAAAGGGAGTAAGTAGGGCAGAAAGGGAGCAACATTCTCTTTTTCCTGGCATTCTGGACTGTGGTTCTCAGGTTTTCGACTTCACCCTCTCCAATGCCCATATGCACAAACACAAAAGGAGAATTTGCACCCTGTTTTACAGTTTCCTCACCAAAGCCCATGAAGTTGGGACTCCCTAGTCTGGTATATTACCAGAGAGTTTCTCTGCAACTTTATATTCTCTTTATATTGTGGTAAAGCATGGAACAACATACTGGTTCCAAATAGGGAAAGGAGTACGTCAAGGCTGTATATTGTCACCCTGCTTATTTAACTTATACGCAGAGTACATCATGAGAAACGCTGGACTGGAAGAAGCACAAGCTGGAATCAAGATTGCCGGGAGAAATATCAATAACCTCAGATATGCAGATGACACTACCCTTATGGCAGAAAGTGAAGAGGAGCTAAAAAGTCTCTTGATGAAAGTGAAAGAGAAGAGTGAAAAAGCTGGCTTAAAGCTCAACATTCAGAAAACTGAGATCATGGCATCTGGTCCCATCACTTCATGGGAAATAGATGGGGAAACAGTGTCAGACTTTATTTTTGGGGGCTCCAAAATCACTGCAGATGGTGACTGCAGCCATGAAATTAAAAGACACTTACTCCTTGGAAGGAAAGTTATGACCAACCTAGATAGCATATTCAAAAGCAGAGACATTACTTTGCCGACTAAGGTCTGTCTAGTCAAGGCTATGGGTTTTCCTGTGGTCATGTATGGATGTGAGAGTTGGACTGTGAAGAAAGCTGAGCGCCGAAGAATTGATGCATTTGAACTGTGGTGTTGGAGAAGACTCTTGAGGGTCCCTTGGACTGCAAGGAGATCCAACCAGTCCATTCTAAAGGAGATCAACCCTGGGATTTCTTTGGAAGGAATGACGCTAAAGCTGAAACTCCAGTACTTTGGCCACCTCATGTGAAGAGTTGACTCACTGGAAAAGACTCTGATGCTGGGTGAGATTGGGGGCAGGAGGAGAAAGGGACAACCCAGGATGAGATGGCTGGATGGCATCACCGACTCGATGGACGTGAGTCTGAGTGAGCTCCGGGAGATGGTGATGGACAGGGAGGCCTGGTGTGCTGCGATTCATGGGGTCGCAAAAAGTTGGACACGACTGAGCAACTGAACTGAACTGAAAGCATGTGCAGCAATTCAGAGCTGTGTTGGCTCAGGGTTTTGAGAGAAAGTTGATCCCATTATCTGTTGTCATTGATTTGAGAGTCTGATCTTAGAAATTCACATTTTATGGTGTGAAGAGTATAGTGCGATGTAAATTGTAAAGAAACATACTTTAGAAAAATATTTATAAAGTTGAATGTTTAGTAGATAATTCTGATAGTAGGATTTTAAAATGAAAAATAGGTTCAGATCTTCCAAGATAAATTATTTGTATACACTTCATGTGGTAAAAGGTATTTCTTTAAAGCTTTGGTATTGGTTTTTGTACCTCATGACTGTGGCAAAATTCTTTCATGAGCTGATATTTGGAGCCATAACAATAGCTCGTTATATAACTGATGATGTTATTTCAGGTAACGTTTCTGACCTTAGTTGACTCATTTTTCAGATAGGGATGAATAATACCCACTTTATAGAGATGCTGTATTAAGTCAAACTTCATTTAATCAATGAATAGTTTTTTGTGTAGACAAATTAAAATGTAAGTTATATAATATGGTAGAAGGTGAAAGGTGCTATGGAAAAAAGTAAACAGGCTAAGAAGGATGGGAAATACTAACATGGGAGTGGTTAAAGAAAGTCTGGGCAGGACTTTATGCAAAGTATTTAGTACATATCAAGGTTTCAATAAAGGTTGGCAAGCACATGTATGTGTAAAATGTGCCCCTGTCATGTGCAAATCCATATAATATGTGGAGATGGATGAATGGATAAGCTACCTCTACATATAGATATATATGAGACAGGGCTGTGTATAGGTTTGGGTTTTTTTCATATTTGGTTTCGATTCTGTTTTTATATAGAATTTTTGTTGATATATTTCACATACAACATTATATTAGTTTCATGTATACAATATGAGTTGATATTTCTATATATTGCAAAATGAGCCGCATAATCGGTTTCAGTTCATTTCAGTTGCTTAGTCGTGTCTGACTCTTTGTGACTGCATGAACTGTGGCACGCCAGGCCTCCCTGTCCATCACCAACTCCTAGAGTCTGCCCAAACCCATGTCCATTGAGTTGGTGATGCCATCCAACCATCTCATCCTCTGTTGTCACCTGCTCCTCCTGCCCTCAATCTTTCCCAGCATCAGAGTCTTTTCAAATGAGTCAGCTCTTCGCATCAGGTGGCCAGAGTGTTGGAGTTTCAGCTTCAGCATCAGTCCTTCCAGTGAACACCCAGGACTGATTTCCTTTAGGATGGACTAGTCAGATCTCCTTGCAGTCCAAGGGACTCTCAAGAGCCTTCTCCAACACCACAGTTCAAAAGCATCAATTCTTTGACGCTCAGCTTTCTTCACAGTCCAACTCTCACATCCATACATGACCACTGGAAAAACTGTAGCCTTGACTAGACAGACGTTTGCTGACAAAGTAATGTCTCTGCTTTTTAATATGGTGTCTAGGTTGGTCATAACTTCCTTCCAAGAAGTAAGCATCTTTTAATTTCATGGCTGCAGTCACCATCTGCAGTGATTTTAGAGCCCCAAAAAATAAAGTCAGCCACTGTTTCCACTGTTTCCCCATCTATTTGCCATGAAGTGATGGGACCAGGTGCCATGATCTCAGTTTTCTGAATGTTGAGCTTTAAGCCAGCTTTTTCACTCTTCTCTTTCACTTTCATCAAGAGGCTCTTTAACTCTTCTTCACTTTCTTCCATAGGGTGGTGTCATCTGCATATCTAAGCTTATTGATATTTCTCCCAGCAATCTTGATTCCAGCTTGCGCTTCCTCCACCCCAGTATTTCTCATGATGTACTCTGTGTATAAGTTAAATGAGCGGGATAATTGGTTTAGTTAACAGCCATATATAGTTGCAAAACTTGTTTTCTCTTGAGATGAGAACTTTTCAGATCTACCCTCTTAGCTGCTTTCAAGTGTACAGTAGGGTATTACTAACGGTAGTCGCCATGCTGTACATTGCATCCTCAGGATTTATTTATTTTATAACTAGAAGTCTCTGTCTTTTAACTCCACCCATTTTGCCCACCCACACTCCCAGCTTCTGGTAACCACCAGTCTCTTCTTATCTGTGAGCTTGGAGTTTGTTTGTTTTAGATTCCACATAAAAGTGAGATCATGGTACTATATTGTTTTCAGTAGGGCAATTTTTGAAACATTTCCTCTTCCTCCTCATACACATTAATAAGGTAGTTACAACTAGTGTTTTTGAATGCCTCAGTTCAGTTCAGTTGCTCAGTTGTGTCTGACTCTTTGCGACCCCATGAACTGCAGCACGCCAGGCCTCCCTGTCCATCCTACTGAACATATTAAATAACCTCTTTGTATATGTTACTTATATCTGCATACATTAACTCACTTATTCCTTGTAGAAGCCCTATAAAGTAAAAGTATTATAATCTTCTATTTAAAAAGAAGAAAACTGAAGCATAAAAGGCAGAGTAATTTGCTCAAGATTAAGAGCAAGGAAGGGGCTGAGCGCATTTGCAGCCCAGCTAGTCGGCCCTCAAACTTACACACTGAACCGGAACACTCACTGCCACTTTCTTTGCAGGCATCCAGTTTGCTAAGGAATCATAAGTTCACCTAGGTTTTCTTGGCCTGTTTCTTACCCTGACAGTTGATAGTTTTCACAGGGTCAAGTACCAGGCTGCCTCAGAACCCACCTTGATGGCATCTTGGAAGAATCCACAGGGTGATAAACATCTCCTCATGGCTCACCAACCTCGGGGAATTCTCTAGTCTTGCCTGACTGTTACGGAAACTGTGGCATAGGAACCTTGGTTTCAGCAGTCTGTTGATGCACAGGGATCCCTGAGTCTCTGGAATTCCTATGTGCTGTGCTGACTTGAGCACATTAGAGAATCAAAATCTTTTCTTTAACATTTCCATCAGAAATGGAATTAGCCCTTGTTCAACATATAGTTTGAAAGCTGGGAAGACTTCATACACTTCTGAAATTCAACATTGGACAATTCTGAATTATCTTTTAGCTCATTATTGTATCCTTTGGTAGAATCATGTTGGAACACCTAAAATAAATTTTTAACATGCTAGTTAGGGTGAGAATGGTGATAAACAGGGCCGGCTTACTCTTCACTGAATAAAACCACCAAGGATTACTGGGATTAGAAGGGAGAGTGAAAACAACACTTTTATTTTTATTTTAGAATTTTTTAAAAAATATAAATTTATTTATTTTAATTGGAGGTTAATTACTTTACAATATTGTATTGGTTTTGCCATACATCGACATGAATCCACCACAGGTATACACGTGTTCCCCATCCTGAACCCCCCTCCCTCCGTAGAAGTTGAAGCAAGTGGAACTAAATCTTCAAATTAAATTGTATCAAACATTCTCTCCACAGTTACAGGTGGATAAATTAGACAACTGCCTAGGTCATTTCCATTTTAAATATCAGTATTTTTACAAATGAATCGCTTCTAGCAGTGATTTTGACAGAGATGACAGTGATTCTGAAAGGTGTTTTTACTTTTTGATCAATACTTGTTTGAATTATTGCAATTTTAGTGGACTCCAACTGGGGCTCAGTGCCAGAATTCTTGGGCTCTGGATGAGCCCCTGAATTTACTGGGTCATGAGAGCAATCTGCTTGTATATTTCATTTGCACATTGTAGTGAAATTTTATAGATTTTAGAACACAGTAATAAAGTGAACTTATCTACAAAACAGCAGTAGAGTGACAGACATCTATATCTCCATCTACATCTTTTTGACATGGCCCTCAGACCTGAAACACAGGTGTTTTTCTTTCAGATCTGTCCTTCCTCATACATTTCTAATTTTTAAATTATTTACCCACATTAAAAAAAAAAAGAGTTTCACTGAAAAACATGGAGATTTACAGCCTTTCTGGAAATTTCAGAAGACACACCTAACAGGCTGAAGCAGGCGGGCCCTGCCCCATTCAGGTGCAGCTGGGCCTTCTGTCAGCTCACGCTGTGCTCCTGCATAACATGTTACTCATCCAAGGAAAGTGAGGCTCATGTGTTCAGTCCTGATTGTGCTTTTACAATTTCATATTCATAGGGCTGTTCACAGAAATATACTTATTCCTGTTCCGGTGAGTCATGTATTACTCATAAGACATATATTCCCAGGACTGTGTCCTCATTTACATTTCTTGCCTGACCCAGACCTGGCCCTATTTACATAACACAATTGAAAAATTTTTATTGAAACAGTTAATTTGGTTCACCCCTGATGGGGTTAGTGCTCTTCAAATTCTCTCCAGTATAACACAGTAATAAAGAGATATTTCACAATTCACTTATAGAATGAGTAACAGTGTATTCTTTTGGTATTATGCTAATTAATAGGCAGATAAATGCACAGTGCTTATTGCAGGGTCTGAAATACATCATAAATGTTCGATTGATATCACTACATTTAAAACATAACAGCATTACATTTTTCTGTCTGTTGATCACATTAACTGTGTATCATCTGATGAAAGCTATATAATTTGATTTTTATTTTTTATTGTAGTTATATACTATATATATTTATGCTTGCATTGTATATTTATATTTCAGAGAAGGCAATGGCACCCCACTCCAGTACTCTTGCCTGGAAAATCCCTTGGATTTATATTTATACTATATACATTTAAAATGTGTGTGTATATATATATATATATATATATATATATATATATATGAAAGTGAAAGTGTTAGTGGTTCAGTTGTGTCCGACTCTTTGTGACTCCATGGACTGTAGCCTGTCAGGCTCCTCTGTCCATGGAATTGTCCAGGCAAGAATACTGGAGTGGGTTGCCATGCCCTTCTGCAGGGGATGTTCCCAACCCAGGGATCAAACCTGGGTCTCATGCATTGCAGGCAGATTCTTTACCATATATACACAGACATACACACACATACATTTTCTTTTTCAGATTGTTTTCCATTATGAAAGTGAAAGTCGCTCGGTTAGTGTCCAACCCCATGGACTATACAGATCTTGGAATTCTCCAGGCCAGAATACTGGAGTGGGTAGCCATTCTCTTCTCCAGAAGATCTTCCCAACCTAGGGATTGAACCCAGGTCTCCCGCATTGCAGGCAGATTCTTTACCAGCTGAGCCACATTTCCATTATAGGTTATTATAAAATACTAAATATTGTTCTCTATGCTGCACAGTAGGTTGTTTTTGGTTATCTATCTTCATATATAGTAGTGTGTATCTGTCAATCCCAAATTCCAAATGTATCCCTTTTCCTAATTTCCATATGGTAACTGTAAATTTGTTTTCTATGAGTCTCTTTCTGTCTTGTAAATAAGTTCATTTGTATTATTTTTTTAGATTTCATACGTTAAGTGATACCGTATATATTTGTCTATGTCTGATTTATTTCACTCAGTATAATAATCTCTAGGTCCATCCTTATTGTTGCAAATGGTATTATTTCATTATTTTTATGGCTGAGTAATATTCATTATATATATACCACATCTTCTTTATCCATTCATCTGTCAGTGAATATTTAGGTTGATTTTATATCTTGGCTATTGCAAATAGTGCTGCTGTGAGCATTGGGGTGCTTGGATCTTTTCAGATTATGGTTTTCTCTGGATATATCTCCATGATTGGGATTGCTGGATCATATGGTAACTCTATTTTTAGTTTTTTTGAGGGAGCTCTGTATTCTTCTCCATAGCAGCCATATGAATTTACATTCCTACCAACAGTGTAGGAGGGTTCTCTTTTCTCCTCACCCTCTCCAGGATTTATTATTTGTAGACTTTTTGAAGATGGCCATTCTGACTGGTGTGAGATGGTACCTCATTATTCTGATTTATATTTCTCTAATAATTAGTGATGTTGAGCATCGTTTCATGTGCTTGATTGCTATCTGTATGCCTTCTCTGGAGAATTATCTATTTAGGTCTTCTGCCCATTTTTTTGATTGGGTTGTTTATTTGTTTGACATTGAGTTGTATGAGCTGTTTATATATTTTGGAAGTTTATTCTTTGTCTCATAATATGCAAATATTTTCTTCCATTCTGTAGGTAGTCTTTTTATTTATGGTTTCCTTTGCTGCACAGAAGTTTTTAAGTTTAATCAGCTGCCATTTGTTTATTTTTGTTTTTGTTTGCAAAGGTATATGCTTTGTCATAAATTGGTCGTTAGTGCATGTATTAATTTGGGGGCTTTCTACCCTGTTCTGTTGATCCGTGTGACTGTTTTTGTGCCAATTCCACACTGTTTTCATAAAGTAAGTAAATATCGAAACATCTATGGTCAATAATCTTTGGGTAACAAAAGATGAATTAATAAATCTCTGGCCAAAATGTATCAAAAATATTGATTATTTCAATTCAAGAACATGGCATATCTTTCCATCTGTTTGTGTCCTCTTCAATTTCTTTAATCAGCATATTATGTAGTTTTTGGAATGTAGTTATTTTTGCTTCCTCAAGTAGCTATATTCCTAGATATTTTATTCTTTTTGCTGAGATGACAAATGGGATTGTTTTCTTAATTTCTTGCTGATGTTTCATTTTAGTATATGGAAATACTACAGATTTCTGTGTGTTGATTTTATATCCTGCAACTTTACCAGATTCATTGATGAGGTCTACTAATTTTCTGGTGATGTCTTTAGGATTTTCTGTGTATAGTATCATGTCACCTGCAATCAGTGACAGTTTTACTTCTTCCTTTCCAATTTGAGTTCCTTTTGTTTTTCTTCTTTAATTGCTGTGGCTAAGACATCCAAAACTATGTTGAATAAAAGTGGTAAGAGTGGAATCCTTGTCTTGTTGCGAATCTTAGAGGAGAGTTTCAGCTTTACACCACTGAGTGTGATGTTAGCCATGGGTTGTCATAAATGCCTTTACTGTGTTAAGGTAGGTCCCTTCTGCCTGTTTTCTGAAAAGGTTTTTATATTAATAATAAATGGATATTGAATTTTATCAGAAGCTTATTTCTGTATCTATTGTTATGATCATATGGTTTTTATTCTTCATTTTACTAATATAGTGTATCACACTGACAGATTTGCAGATGTTGAAAAATCCATCCATCCCTGGGATAAATTCCACTTGATTTATGGTGTATGATCCTTTTACTCTATTGTTGGATTCAGTTGTCTAGCATTTTGTTAAAGAATTTTTGCATCTGTGTTCATCATAATTTGATGCAAGCTATGTAATTTAAAAATTGTGACTTTTTAGCTTGATTCTCTCAAAGTATCCTTCTAATCAAAATATTCACTGAAGTATTCAAGCACTCAAACATTATTTACTGACTCTTAGGCACTGTTCTAGATATGAAGAATACTGTATTAACCATTAGCCTCTTGCTCTGGAGAAACTTACACTGAGGCAGGGAGATAGCCAGTAAAGTTTTTATTTATAAATATATATTCATATAGAGACAAGAGCAGTAAGAAAAGTAAAACAGAGTCAGGAGCTAGAGTAATGAGTGGAGAGGACTGGAGATGCAATTTTTTAGCTAAAATGTTTAGCGTGAACATCTCTGACAAGGTAACATCTGAGATGCTGTGATCAAAATGAGTGGTTTGCTTCATATGGTGTCATATGCGGAACTATTTATTCTTCGGTTCATTTGAAACTTCTTATAGAACCATTTCTGTAAACGTGAAATATGTCATGATAGCTGAGTATGATCATGATTTTAAACCAGAGGGAGGGATATTTTATGAAGGTGCTGAGCTGCAGGGAGAGAGCTAAGGTCAAAGAAAGACCAACTGAAGATTCAAGAAAATCAAGTGATTGATGGTTAAAGAAGTTCAGGAGGAAAAGAATGGCCCCAGAGGACAGGTGGAGAGATAAGCATTGGACAACAGAAGATATATCCCACCTTACCCTTTCCTGCAGGAAAGATAACTAATCATAGAGTCAAGTCAGCACTTTTCCCTTCTCTCTGCAAAGGACATTATCCTCCTGAGTCAAGTGAAGCTCATTTTTTCAATGTTGACTCTGTTTTAGGGTATTATATTCATACGGTTGTTAAAAGAAATGTGCTTATTTCCTTTGCCATGACTCATATATTGCTCAAAAGTCACTGGCTTCCTGTAACTTTGGGACCCCAAGATCTCTGGTGGCTATTTCTCCAATGTGTGTTGAGTCTAACAAAACCGCAGCTCCTGTCTTCCTCCCAGCACCGTGGTGAGCGCCAGTTCCAAACTGGGCATGCTTAGGTCAGGACTCAGGTATGGTGCTAAATGAAAGAGGTGAAAAGGGGAATGGGACACTTTCCCTGGAGATCAGCTGCTACCAAATCTGATGTTCCCAGCAGTAGCTCTGCCATGTGTGTTCCCTACCCTGGGGAAGATCCAGCTGCCTTTAGTTGGGCCCTGTTGATGGCTCTCAACCCCTGAGCTGCATAATCCGCTGTCTACCAAGGCCAGGCCAAAGCACTGGAGCAAACTGCAGAGCCAACCACAGCTAAAGGTCACAGTTTTGGCTCAACTACAATTAGTCTTTGCCAAATGGATGGAAATGAAGGGCTGGTTGTTTCAAAGCATCTGATTTATTAAGAAGAGACAGATATCTGTCTTTTTTTATGAGAACTGTCTTGAATTTTGAATGTTGACAATAAATTAGAAGATTTTTCAAAATATTAAGGATTAAAATCCTTAATGAGGATTTTAATGAAGGAAAATGTGGAACCCACTAACAAGCAATCCAGTGACTTTGGACAAGTCATTATCCTGTAAGGGTTTCTTATGGGGAAAATTGGATCCCATTGGGAGGCTTCTTCTATGTCTAAGATTAAGTGTTGGCCATTTGAAGACCATAACTGAATAGCTGCAACATGACAAGGTCAGGAGATAATGGGGGCTGTGTCCACCTTGCCTGTACAGGCTCCCTTTATTGCAGGAACAGAGCATCCAACACTCCTGCCTCTCTGGACCATTAGTAATATAGGGAGTAGATAGATGCTTCCAACATTTAACAGACATGGAGGCCTCGCTCTGTGCCAAACTCCATGCCAGGCACCATCCTTTATATAGATAAAGAGATTTATTCTTTCCAACTCTGAAATGCAGGGCACCCAGCCCAATGCTGGGCTCAGAACAAGGGCTCAGCAATTGCTACCATCCACCCTGAGGCTGTCTCCATGGAGCATACTTTGAGAACTCACTCTGCTCAACCTTTCCCCTCAGCCTAGCATCCGCTTATCTTCCTTTAGCTGTTGTAATTGCCCTCAAGAGACAACTCAAGCCCATCCTTTTTCATTCCTGCCCACAACCTCTGAACTCTGTTCTCCTTCTTTTACAAGTATTTATGGAGCATCTACTATATTCCTGGTCTTCTTCTATCAGTGAACAAGACAGACAGAGCCCTGCTTTCATAAACTAAAATTCTTTGGGGGTTGGGTAGAAAGGAAGGAATAAACTTTGAGCTAATGGAAACTTTATCAAACAGTGCTAGATAGAAAGTAATGGTGTCAAGGTAGTTCCCCTAAGCCAACTTTTTCCTAAAGATTTGCTTATTACTTATTTATGGCTGTGTGGAGTCCTTGGTGCAGTACACGGGCTTTCCCTAGCTGCTGTGAGCAGGAACTACTCTCCCCTTGCTGTGTGCGGGCTTCTCATTGCAGTGGTTTCTTCTGTTGCAGAGCCTGGACTCGAGGGTGCACAGGCTCAGTAGCTGCTGCACACAATCTTAGCTGCCCCAAGGCATGTGGAATCTTAGTTTCTGGACCAGGGATCGAACACACGTCCCCTGCATTGGCAGGTCAATACATAACCACTAGCCCACCAGAGAAGTCCCAGGCCTACTTTAAATTAAGTGGCCAGAGAAGACTCATCTGAGGAAATGCTGTTTATTCTTTGGCCTCATTCATAAGACGGCACCAGCAGCCCTGGAAGAACTAGGGGAAGGGAGCATTCTAGGCACATGCATGCATGCTAAGTCGCTTCAGTTGTGTCCAACTCTTTGCGACCCTATAGACTGTAGCCCGCCAGGCTCCTCTGTCCCTGGGACTATCCAGACAAGAATACTGGAGTAGGTTGCAATGCCTTCCTCCAGGGAATCTTCCTGACCCAAGGATCAAACCTGTATCTCTTGTGTCTCCTGCATTAGCAGGCAGATTCTTTACCACTAGCGCCTGCCTGGAAGCCCAGAAAAGAGTAAATGCAAAGACCCTAGGGCAGGAATAACATTAGTGTTTGGAACATTGTTAAAGAAGCCTGTGTGGCCTTAGCATAAATTCAGGGTGGGGGACAGGGTGTAGAGGTAATAAGTGATATCAGAGAATTTGTTTAGGTATCAGTCAGTCAGTTCAGTCATTCAGTCGTGTCTGACTCTTTGTGACCCCATGAATTGCAGCACACCAGGCCTCCCTGTCCATCACCAACTCCAGGAGTTCACTCAGACTCACGTCCATCGAGTCGGTGATGCCATCCAGCCATCTCATCCTCTGTCGTCCCCTTCTCCTCCTGCCCTCAATCCCTCCCAGCATCAGGGTCTTTTCCAATGAGTCAACTCTTTGCATGAGGTGGCCAAAGTATTGGAGTTTCAGCTTTAGCATCAAGTACCCAATTGCTTAGTTAATATTTAGTTAATGGACTAAGTATGAAGACTTTATCCTTCAGTGTGGCAAAGTAGAATTACGGTTCATTGCAGTTAGATTTAGAAATATTCAGTATGGGGTGCATCTCATAGCCTAGGAAGTTTGAAGGGGGACACCCTTGTCCAGCAGCTGTTTCAGCTGTACCCAAAAGAAGACACATGATCCTCCTTTCCTTCTGGTTTATCCATGTGCTGTTTTGACTGCATGTTGCTTTGGAGCCAGTAGCCAACAGACCTCCATCTGGTTTAGAAGATGAACAGGGGAACTTTCCACAAGTCTTTGTCATTGAATAACCACCACCGCAAGATGGCCTTTCCCCACCAAGTCTGGCACTCTGATGAAAGGAGGAGGTCTTTTGCTTTCTCTGATAACTGGCTGCTGCTTCCCAGCCCCCTTTCATGCCCTGCTGCCTGAGAGAGATTAAAGATGGTTGGAATGTGGGCTGGAGTCATTAAGTGTTCTCACCCTTTAGAACATAACACATGACGGACGCCAGTCCTTTCTGCCCAGTAGCAGGCCAACATGTGACTTGCTCCACTTGACCTTTTCAGTTCCAGACTTGAGGAAAAGGACCTTGCACATGGAACGATGTGTGAAGAGATTTAGTACTGAGTTCTCCCCCTCGTTGAATTTCTGGGGAAAATGTGCTTTCAGTAAAAAGGAAATTGCTTTCACAATTCTGTCATTTCTACACATCTTAGACATTGGGAGTTGCTTGTGTTAGAATCTGGGGCTCATTTGGATAGAAGTCAGAATGTGGGTCTATCTCAGGAGGGCATCAGGACTACTGAGTCCAGACTTGCTTCATAATATGTCTCAGTGATTTATTAAATTCTTTGGCTCTTGAACTTTGTTGATGAATGCATTTTTACATCCTCCTATTAAACCACTATTTATTATTTTCCTTAATGTATCCAAATCATACATAGCTTTTTTTCTAAGGAATAATTTTATGGGTTAATAGTTAGTGTCTTCTATTTACAAAAGAAAACTGGTTTTCTTCAAAGAATTATCCACATTTAACATGTCTCACATAGTATGTGTGTGTGTGTGTGTATTTATAGCAAAAGCAGTGTCTGGCAAAAGGATCTTAATTTCTTCATTTCTGGATGGGAATTTGTCAACCAGAAGTCAGAATGAGAGCTTTGCAATTAGAGTTGAAGAACCCTTAGAAGATTCCTGGAAACATAGGTCACTCTGTGTGTGTGTGTGTGTGTGTGTGTGTGTGTGTGTGTGTGTGTGGGCATGCACGCACACTTTAACTCAATGCCATAAGATTTTAAAGAAACTGAGTGCACTGATTTCAGGTGATAGTGTGTGTGTGTGGACATGCACGCACTTTAACTCAATGCCATAAGATTTTAAAGAAACTGAGTGCACTGGTTTCAGGTGATAAAATGCAATTTTGAATACTAAGTTGGACTGTGCCTTGGATGATTTTGTGGACCCAAGTCCAATTTCTCTCTTCCTTACCTTTGGTTTCTTCCTTTTTATGGTTTAAATCAGCAGTCCCCAACCTTTTTGGCAATAGGGATGGGTTTCATGGAAGACAGTTCTTCCACGGAGGGTGGAATGGGGCATAGTTCAGGCACTAACGTGAGTGAGACACTAACTAACGGTGAGCCAGTGGGGAGCTGCAGGTGAAGCTTGCTTATTGCTCACCTCCTGCTGTGCACACCTGTCCGTGGCCTGGGGGTTGGGGATCCCTGGTTTAAATAAAGAATTTTTAAAGGGTTGGTCTATTTCAGCAAGTGTTTTTCCTTTACGAACAAGTGTCAAACAGAGAATGTTTTTCAAGCATTCTAGTTCATCTTCAGAAAACTGTACAGGCATCAGATTTTCTGGACACCCTCACAGAGTAATGTGTCCATGTTGAGAATGTACAACTATAAGTTGATCATCTTTAAAGGTGTTGTTCTTAGACTGGTTAGAGCCCCAGAGCATATTTTCAAAATCTCAAGCCCTGAACATGCATAATAGCAGAAACATAGTTTCATCTGCGGGATATTTACATTCAATGGAACCCCTTGGAGCTGAGAGGAGTGATCATTTCATAATGAGTTCTGAATTTTGCATGTTCTTATTTATATATTCAAGAGCCTATTAAATAATTAATAGATATCTTGCCATTCTGTTTCTTCAGGCTACACTGAATACAGCTTTGGTAGTCCGGAAATAGCTGGGCTCTCTTCATGCAATTTGGGCTCATAAAGACCAGTGTTCTTCCTCATTAAGGGAGAGTCTGATGCTGGGAGGGATTGCGGGCAGTAGGAGAAGGGGACGACCAAAGATGAGATGGCTGGATGGCATCACGGACTCCATGGACATGAGTCTGAGTGAACCCCGGGAGTTGGTGATGAACAGGGAGGCCTGGCGTGCTGCGATTCATGGGGTCGCAAAGAGTCGGACACGACTGAGAGACTGAACTGAACTGAACTGAACCTTTTACCTTTTATCAATCTGTTAGAGTTGAAGTGTGAAGATATTGAGAATGCCCATATATGAAGTGCTGAAGATGACATAGGCTGTCGTTATTCAGTTCCTCAGTCGTGTCTGACTCTTTGTGACCCCGTGGACTGCAGCATGCCAGGATTCCCTGTCTTTACTGTTTCTGACTTTGCTGAAACTCATGTCCACTGAGTCGATAATGCCACCCAACCATTTCATCCCCTGTTGTCCCCTTCTCCTCCTGCCCTCAATCTTTCCCAGCATCAGGGTCTTTTCCAGTGAGTTGGCTTTTTGCATCAGGCGGCCAAAGTATTGGAGTTTCAGCTTCAGCATCAGTCCTTCCAAAATGTGGTCCACTGGAGAAGGGAATGGCAAACCACTTCAGCATTCTTGCCTTGAGAACCCCATGAATGGTATGAAAAGGCAAAAAGATAGGATATAGGTCACCATGCGCTACTTGTTCTCTTGTATCTTTGCTAAGGGACCTCCTTCTTTATTCTACTGGCCTCATTTGCGTACAGAGCCATTTGCAAAAGAGAAGAGGAGAGAATCTTTGAGTTCATTTCATTTCTTCTGGAATACAAGATTTTGAGGGAGTGTGGTAGTGGGGACTGGGGAGTTGGGAAATGTGTGGATGGGGTTTGGAAGCTATGAAAGTGAAAGAGCAGTCCCCAGAACCCAGACATTCAGTGCAAAAGAAATTTGTCTCTACTTTCGTTGGGGATAAATCAAAGCTTCTGAGAGTTTTGATGAATTGGTAGTTCTCACCTTAGAATTGGTTGTTTTAATAAAAGTGGTGGGGGCTTAGGACTCTCGGAATGCAGAGGAGGGAGAGGGGGGTGTTTTCCCTGAACACTGGGCTTCTCCTCACCACCCTCTCCCATGGTGCCCACAGGAGCCATCCCAAACTCATTCTCCTTCCAAAGTCAAGGGGCTGCTGTCCCTTCTGAATCTCTACACTTTTCTTTTATCCTTTTTCTTGTCTGTTTCTCTGCTGATAAAGGAGGGTAGAATGTGCCCTGATGAAGATATGGAAAATACTGAATATGGCCAATCCAGACTACTCTGCTCTTTAAAAGCTGTCTTGTAGATTAGATCATTTGCCCTCCTAGAAGCTCAATGAGCTGCTTTTTCCATGTGTTCCTGTGAATAATGCCCGTGTCATGGTCTCAACTGGAAAGGAGGAAAACAAGAAGAGAGCACACTTTGTTACTACAAGTTTTCAAGAGTCATATTCGTGATGTCAATCCTGACATCATTTTGTTTTCCTTTCAAAACACATTTTATGTTTTTGTTGAATATGAAACAGAGACAGTTTCACTGGATCTAGGTTCTAATGTTCAATATTATGCACAGAGAGGGGATAGAAAGTATATTAATACCTTAAATTATTTCATGAAAAGACAGTGATATTTTCTGTCCCATGATGCTAATAGGTGAATGTATTCTACGGGGGTTTTGTGAGGTTCCTGCCATTTTTCAATCTCAAAGATCAGATAGCACTATAGGTACCCAGGATACTCCACTGCCTTTCAAAAATATGTCATAAGAATACAACTTCCAACCTCCTGGCTGTAGATTAGGGGTTGGTGAACTTTTTCTGAAAGAGGGCAGAAAGTATGTGTTTTATGTTTTGTTTTTTGTTTTTTGGGGTTTTTTTGGCCATACCACCTCCCACATGTTCCAATAGAACTTTATTTGTGAACACTGAAATATGAGTTGCATAGTTCACTTGCCACAAAATATTATTATTCTTTTAATTTACATCCACAATTTAAAAAGGTAAAAGCCAGTTTTAGTTCATGGGCAGCACAAAACCAGGTAGTGGGTCAGTTTGGGCCCTCAGGTCATAGTTTGGAGATCCCCTGACCTAAATACTGATGACATCCCATGAGAAACCTACCTTCACAATTAAAAAGCTGGAATGTGGAAAACCTGTTTTTAGGGTGGACAAAACAGGGAAGCGGCATTTCTCCAAGGATTTGTCTTGGACCTACTGGGTCTTAAGAGGATTTGTGAAGAGAAGAGATTTCAGGAATGATTTCAGCACAGGCACAAAAAACCCTCTTCCTCTTAGGAACGGTTTCTGACATTGGGGGCTAGCCCAAGAATCCATGCGCATGCTACCAGCCTCTCCTTGGTTCCTTTCTGCCTCCTCCACCCTCCTGAAATGTCCATTGGGCATGTAGGGAAGAGCCCCCCACTGGGAGTCTGGTGACAGGAAGAGACAGACAGTGCAGAGTACCCCCAGCCCGCAGGCAGGGCCAGAGAAGTCACTGGAGGCCCTCACACAGAACGAGTGGCTGGAAGCAAAGCGCAGCAAGCAAGCAGCTTCGTAGCACCCCTGCCCTCCTCTCGGCCCAAACTGTATCCTCTGCTGGCAGAGGGTGCTCACAGAAAACTTCCCCAGCCAGTCCTAGCCGGATGACTCACAACTCAGAGTGGCTTGACATGAGTGGACACTGGATCCTTGGTTCCCAGTGGGAGACTAGATTGGTATAAAGGCTGTAACCTCCAAGATGCTCTGTACATTAAAGATCCATGCAGAAAAACATCACCAGACTTTCCTTTAAGCCAGGGACTCTTCCTTACACATCCTGATGCAAGTTTCTGTTCCTTCATCCGAGCTCCAAATGAAGAATACCTGAAGGATGCTGGCACCATCGTTCTTTGGGAGCATCAGTCCTCAAGAGCAGTATTGGTGCCCCTTAAAAAAAATCACAAGCTGAATCTCATTTTGTGCTTTGCAGTATCACTCGGTAAAAACCCTCCATCTTGGTGCCTGTTGAAGGAATCCATTACGAATTCTAGGTACAGCAATAGTACGGATTCATAGTGTACCATCATGCAACCACTTGGCCTTCCATTCTTCATCCTTCAAATGATGAGGTTTGAGTACATGAACTCCAAGCTTACATGACGGACTATCTTTTGTGAGAGAAATATTTTTGACTATTGGTTCTCCTACAAGTAGCCCACAGTTGTTTTCTGAAAATGAGATAGAAAGTGTGAACATCATATCCCATTTTGGAGCATTTAGTTTTTTTCCACCAGCCTCCCATTTCAGGCTACAATAGCCTCCCATGTCAGCCTGTGCTCACTGTTCGGGTAAGTTCTATCTCTGCTTCTCCTTTTGCAGCTGTGGTATCTGTGAGATGAGCAATGATCACGGGGGAAAGAAAATGTCCTGGCTAGGGGGTAGGTTGAAAGAGACAATTATGGGAATTATTACCCTTCTTATTTGGGAGTAATTATGGGAAACAGTGGAAATAGTGTCACACTTTATTTTGGGGGGGGCTCCAAAATCACTGCAGATGGTGATTGCAGCCATGAAATTAAAAGATGCTTACTCCTTGGAAGGAAAGTTATGACCAACCTAGATAGCATATTCAAAAGCAGAGACATTACTTTGCCAACAAAGGTCTGTCTAGTCAAGGCTATGGTTTTTCCTGTGGTCATGTATGGATGTGAGAATTGGACTGTGAAGAAAGCTGAGTGCTGAAGAATTGATGCTTTTGAACTGTGGTGTTGGAGAAGACTCTTGAGAGTCCCTTGGACTGCAAGCAGATCAACCAGTCCATTCTAAAGGAGATCAGTCCTGGGTGTTCTTTGGAAGGAATGATGCTAAAGCTGAAACTCCAGTACTTTGGCCACCTCATGCGAAGAGTTAACTCATTGGAAAAGACTCTGATGCTGGGAGGGATTGGGGGCAGGAGGAGAATGGGACGACAGAGGATGAGATGGCTGGATGGCATCACTGACTCGATGGACATACATTTGAGTGAACTCCGGGAGTTGGTGATGGACAGGGAGGCCTGGCGTGCTGCGGTTCATGGGGTTGCAAAGATTTGGACACAACCTAGCGACTGAACTGAACTGATGGAGTGTTCTTCCTTGAAGTACTCCATGGAAAGGTTGAATCAGTTGGGATTATTTATCCTAGGGAATGAGGAGATCAGAGAGGTGGGGGATAACCCAATAATAGTTTTGAGTATTTGGAAGACAATAATGAACTGTTCTGTCTTCTCACTGGAGACAGGAGATTAAGAAATTGGCAGGAGGGATCTCAGATGTGAGGAAGAATGCCTTGCTACTACGTGTGATTAAACCCTGGTGGTGCTTTGATGCTCACATGGAGCCTGATATCTTGTTCTCTGATTTCCCTTGGGGACACAAGGAATGGCTTATAGCATCCAATGAATAGACCCACAGCCCTGCACTCCTAGGCCCCCAGCTTTCTGGTAAACCAAGTGTGTTAACACAGACATCTAGGGTGATCTTGAAGAGAACAAGAAACACAGCCAATGTCATTGGAAGAAAGTCTGAGGCTCCAGAGGCAAGAGCTGAGCTTGGCGAAGCAGCCCAGAATTTGGTAGAAGAGTTTGTCCTCATTCTTCCAACAGCTGGCCCGGGGATGGTGCGGATTTTCTCGGCCAGCCTCACCCCTCCCGGGCATCACCTGACAGGACCTTTCCCCTTCCCGACCCCTCATGGCTGCAGCAGGAGAATCCGACCTACGCTATTCCAGGGGTGACTCTGGCTCTCCTGTGTGTCAGTCCAGAGATAGGCCCGGCAGGGTTTCTCCGGTGTTCACTGCGAAAGCATCATTACTAGCGGCTATCAGAGGCTCACCTCCAACAGTGTGACTGTATAAATGATTGAATGCAGAAAGTGGGGAAAAGACGAAGGTGTGCAGCTGGCAGATGACCCCAGGCATTTCAGAGCCATGCCTGACCTCCCCAGGGGTCACCCCTATCTTGGGTGTCATTTGCCTTCCTGTGGTGCCACACTCCCTTGGGAATCACTAACCCAGCAGTCAGAAGCACAGGCTTTATTTTTTGTTGTTACTATTAATTTTTATTAGAGGATAGTTGCTTTACAATGTTGTTAGTTTCTGCTCTATAGCAAAGTGAAGCAGCTATATGTATACATATATCCTCTCCTTTTTCAATTTCCTTCAGTTTTAGTCACTGCAGAGCGTTGAGTCCCCTGTGCTGTAGAGCAGGCTCTCATGAGTTGTGTATTTTATACATAATATCAATAGTGTATATATATATACATCAATCTCGATCTCCCAATTCCTCCCACCCTACCTCCCTTTCCCCCTTGATAGCCATATTTCTAGATTCTAGCCATTTTTCTAGATTCAACATATATGTGTTAATATACAATACTTGTTTTTCTCTTTCTGATTTACTTCACTCTGTCTCTAGGCCTAGACTTTAGAACAGAGGCCCAATATCAAATGCCTCTGGATAGTAGCCCCCTAAAGTCAAGGAGTGAAGCAGACCATAGTCAGCCCATCGGGATGCTAAGAGGGGAGGCAGGAACCCATCGCTCAGTACTGGAGTCATGGCCCAGCAGAATGGTGGGCCCCGACTTGCCAGATCCTCACGTTATTTATTTTTTTGAACAGGAACTATAGATTTTGATATATCTCTCAATTTTTCAGTGTTTCCAACTGAAAATATATCTAAAGCACATTGAGGGCCAAGAAAACATGTACTTGTTGTTGGCTGGCAGTGTATAACCTTCCCTTAAGAATCCTGTAGAATTAGATGCAAATTCTGGCTAGTTCCTAACTGGTGTCCTTGGCAAGTTATTTAACCTATATAAACACTAGTGTCTTGCTCACAATTATAAAGAGAAAGTGCTTCACAGTGCAGCGATATGTAAGAAATTAATATAGTGCCTTGCCTGCAGCACCCTTAATAACTATTAAATGATGATAATGACTATGATTATATTATTAAACCATATGAAATTGCTGGTATGTACATGGAAGTGACCTACAAAAATGGAAATTTCATGTGGCTCTTAATATTATACAGAATTAGTTATACTAATAATTATATTCTTAACATAAAATCCTATGCTATATACATGGTTAATATTTTACCAGTATTATTAGTATCAGGCTTATACACCCCCTCCCTAAACACACATTTATAATCCCCCCTTTTTACTCTTTTTCCACAGTACTTTTTCTGTTCATTGTATTCAAGAGTTTCTTTATTATGTTTATGGCTTAGAGTCTGTCTGCCCTGTTCCTGCTGGAATATAAGCTTTCTTAAGGGAGGGATTTTTTTTCTAATTTGCTTATTGTCTTTCCTTGCTCAAACCACACCAGCACCTAGAGGAGTGGCTGACCAGTAGTAGGCTCTGTAAATAGACAGAGAGTGAATAGACATACACACTGGCCTTCTCAAAATTGAATTCAGTTCACTACAAATGGTTTCCTTCAAGTCTGACAGATCTGAGGGACCTATCGATTAGAACTATTCTAAACAAAACATAAATGCAAGTTCTTAGGATGATGGATTTTTTTAGGGCTTTGACTTTTGAACTCAAGGGTAAAACTAGTAAAAAGTTACCTAAGTACTGTATGCCCCAAATCTGAAAAACTGAATTTGACTATTTTTTAAAAATTAAATTGAAAAACATTGATCAGAAGCATTCAATGAGTATTTTTTTTTTCTGATTGTACTCATGAGCTTCTTATAGTGCTATATTTTTTAAAAGGTCGTCAATTATATTTGTCCTTGGACAGAAGGATATTAAGTTTGTAAGATAACTCTCCTTGGTAGTAGTCTGCTTTAATGTGTGTGTGTGTGTGTGTGTGTGTGTGTGTGTGTGTGTGTATCCATATCTTCAATAGTGAAGCTAATGCAGAAAAGAAATTAGAAGCTGAAAAAGCTCAGTAGTAAAGGGTGGTGGGTCTTACTGGATCCCAGAGGAGGAGAAAATGGTGGTATTGTCTTTAGAAGGAATGTCAGAGTAGCCTGCATACAGAGGAAAGTGCTGATAAGCAGAATGACAAAAGCTGGTTTCATGAGAGATTCCCAGCAGCCAGGGTACACTCCCAGCTGATTGCCCTGCTATTTTCGGTATCCCCATATCATGACTAAATACACGCAGCTTGACTGGAAGCCACAGATATGGTAAGTCCGAGGGGAATGCTGGGAAGTACTATGTTGTTTGTAAGGACCAAGGCATCGGCCATCCTTGCCTCCACCCACCCCTTGTTTCAATACTTAGGGACATTCTGACCAGTTTGGACCTCCTTACTAGGAGTCAGGGGAAACCTTTACATTCCCCAAGGCGGATATTTTTAGACGCAATGCTGTGTCCAGAGTGTTAACTAATTGAGTTATCAGGTTTCATACTTGGCCACAGAGAATGGCAGTGGAAGAGGGAGACAGCTTCCCAGAACAAGTAAGCATCTACGATTTGGAATGAAATGCATTTTCCTTACAGAAAGTGCCGTTTTGGGTTTGATTAGTTGTGCCTTTTACAAAATGTTTGTTGGCAGGTAAGAAGGAAGCCTGCTCCTCTGCACCGTGGATTGCCTGAGTTCCACGTGTGGGGGGCAGTGGGTGTCCTTTCTTTCTGTTTTGCTGGGATCTGGATTCTAGGTACGTTTCGCCTCAGATGTAACTTGTAATGTGCTCATCTCAGGCCGGTCTTAGGAGGTTGCTTATTCACGTGCAGAAAGATAGTGGGCAGTTTTGGGTGCAGGAAGGGCCCAGTGGACCCAAGAATGTAAGAAAGTTTGAATTGTCACACTTTTCTCAAGAAAAATCTGAGAGCTTTAAACTCAGCCTTTTTTGCTGTATTATTTGCTGTATTATTTGCTATCGAGGATATGGACTTCTACAGTTGAGGAAAAAACAGTATAGGGTTAAAATTTGTTTTTGAAACTCATGTAAATAGTGGATGAAGGATGTAGTTTGGGGGTTGGAAGTGTAATGTTGTTTTTGTTTTCATAGAATTGCACATAGATATAAATAAGGCATCTCATTTAATTTTAAAGAACTAGCATAGTAAGTCTTTTCCCCTTAAGGGATAACTATGGGAAAGAGATATTTGGTGTGATGTTCATAAAATTCTGATGTATTTGATTGTGAAGGTTTCATAAAATACTATTTAGATTATAGCAGAGTTCAGGATTTCATGTGATCTCTTGCTTCTACCTGCCTTTTCAGTTATTGTCGGTTTATCTAACTATGAGGACACTATGAATAGAAGGGAGAAGTATTTGCTATTAATTCAGTATATTAAATCCTGGAAAGTAAAATGAGGCTTTCATATGAAATGGTCATAGTGACTAGAAGAAGACATCAGGAAAATAGACATTTGTCCTGGATCCATTCTCTGGTAGAAAGACCTGCTAATGGTTTTGAGAAAAGAACTGTCATTTCTTAGTGCTGCAGAAAGCAATTCGGAGATCTCTCTCACAACTTGGAACCTTATTTTAAATGGATTCAGTTTTAATATTGGTATTCTTAAAGATAGGTTAATCTTTCAGCAAAGAATATTCTTTTATGATCTTTACGGAATATTGCTATATTCAACAGTAGACATCTATGAGATTTTAATCTGAGTGAGAATTTTCAAACATGTGCCTTAAGAGAGAGGACTTTTTAGATTAAACATTGAGATTCAGAATAAAGATATAAATGTTTTTCATGAATTCCTGGCATCAGTTGTAATTTACTAGTAATATAAGCATATTGACAGGTGAGTCCCACCTAAAAAATCATGTTATGACACTCTAAAAATAATCACCCATCAAAAATTATGAGCTATATTGAAGGTTGGCTTTTAGATATGCATTCTGTTCAATTAGTTGTAGAGCTAAAAATTTTAGATATAATGACATTTGCTGATTACCTAGTGAGACTTGACTTTGAGAAATATTAATTCCTGGGAAGTTTTGAGCCAAGTGCAAATATGACATATATTAAAGCATGTAAAAACTTTGGCCTTTTACAAAGTAATAAATTAATTTAAAAAGGAAAGATCTGAGATCTGAAAGGAAAAAATGAATAAAAGCAGACCATCTTGTTTCTGCCTTGTGTCAGAATATATCAACTGAATGGTGAAAGCATTTGATCTCAGCCCATATGTGCAGCATTTTCTGTTTTGGTGGGCATGCTGTTTGAAAAAGCATGTAGTAAAACGACAGACTGAATTTGAAATCATCCTGCCCTAAGCAGTGACTCTGGAAGGGTACTGACCCGATACAGATCACACAGAAGTCGCGTCACAATGGAGTAGCATGTACTCTTGCTGGACTAGGCTTGGTTGGACAATGAATAAGGATTCTTCATCTCCTGGTTTCAACTCTGGCTTGAAGACTGAACAGTTCATCTGCATGAGCTGAACTATGGATAAAATCCTTGCAGAGAGGGTATTGTAGATAATTACATTTTCCCAAATGATCATTAATACCTCTTGCTCCTTCTGTTTGGCTTGGGGTTTCTATAGAGTTGTTTAGAGATTTTTCTACAGGATTGCTTAGTTGTGTTATGGAAGAAACTTCCAGTGATTTTACAGCTTCTTATTGTGAAAGATTTGCAGCACAAGCCTTTTAAAAATATAAACATATGTATACCTTTGCCAATGTTAGAAATTCTCATGGGTTGCTAATAATCAAGCCTTTATGGAACTAATTTTACCATTAAGCCTTGATGAAAAATTAAGTCTTAAAGTTGAACTTTTAAATAACGCTAATGCCAAAAAAAAATCTAGACTCTAATAATATTGAGAAAAGCTCAAATTTAATATAATTTTAATGTACAATTTAGAGGCAGTTAATAATCAGATCTTTCAATAGCTGTGAATTACTTTTAAATACTATAAAGGTATTTTATGATAATTCCAGATAGAAATTCTTGTTATTACTTTCTATCTTCCAACTCAGATGTGTTTGATTTTATAGATTTGGTTTAATAATCCATTAATAAATACATGTTTATCTGTTAAGAGAATCCCTAATTTTATTATTGATGATTTTCACTCTAAGAAGTTGGGAGCAAGTAGAAAATTTTATATAATCTAGCTTAAAACAGAAATCACAAAACCTATCAGTTTACTTCTGAGACTATCTATGTCAAGATTTTATGAAAAAAACGGAACTGACTCTTTTGCCAGCTTTTAAGTTTCTTGTATTGAAGTGAAAACTTTTGTTATATAGTTAGTATGGTATTTACTTATCAGCTAAATTTATTTTCTTCTGTGTGACAATATACAGATACTACCTCTTCTCAGTTATAAATCTGTGCAATAACCAAGTTTAATCAATATTAATTTGAACAAAAGAGAATTTAAAATCTGTCATCTTTTTTGAATAGTCATTCTCTTTATAATGTTAAGGCCTTTTCAGTTATGAAACAAAATATATTTGCCAACTCTTTTATCCTAATGCAAATATTTATTTGTTATATTTTCTTTTTATTATAACCCCAGAGTATATTGCAAAAATTAGTAATCAATCAAAATTAAACTATACCTTTTAATTAGACTATTGATAAATATATTATTAGATTATATAACAAATTTCAGGCACATATCTATAGTTAACTAATTAATCATTTTTAAGTGTTAAAGTCTATAAAGAATCTAATTTTTTAATTTTAGTAGTCCCTTTTTTATTATATGAAATGAAGATTTGGATGTATGTAGATGTTCAAGATAGACACTTATTTCCAGAGAGTACTGAGAAGTTAGTGCTGTTTTTCTTTGGAAAAGTGGCAAGTGAATGTTGTTTCCATTTAAAGAGTAGAAAAAGTCAATAATGTTAAATAATGTTTTGTAAAATCTGGGTATGCTTCAATTTTCTTTAGTCTTGAATTCTTGATTATATTATGTTCTAACTTAGCATCATTCTGATATATTACTGATTTGCATGTTTCTGTAATTCAGTGATTATTCTGTTATATTTTTAAAACACTTATATCAATAAGATAAATTATACTTTGAATAATGCTGTAACTTTTTAAACAGACTGTCTTACTCATCTTTGAGCCCCAGAGTTTGGTACATGTTAAGCACTCAATAAATAAGTTGTTAGAATTTTTTAAATAATTCTTCATTTCTGAAGAGGGTAGCTTCTCATCAAAAGAATGTTGAATTAAGTTGAGAGTAAACATGGTATTATTTATAGAGCTGAAAAGGAGCCAGAAATTTTTCATAAATGAGACTTAACATAATGTTTGGCCTTCTAGCCACCATTTAGTCTTATAATAAATGGCAATTATTTTTCAATATTTGATTATTTTGAACAGGAAATTGTACTAGCTAGCTTTCTGTCTTAGTGAATAAAATAAGATTTATTTCCAGTCCAGAAGTTTACCAGGGTTGGTCTCTAGAGCTGCATTTATACAAGGACAAGGTTCTATAAAGAATTTCCCCGCTGTCGTTCTGACATGGTGGGACCACTTGCAGTAGAATGTGTTGGTTCTCGTGTATCATTTCTGGCTAGTCATGATTCTTGCTCATACTCTCCTGTTCAGAGAAAGTAGTCCTCCGTACCATGAAGTAAGCCTTTGACAACTTGCCTGTAGACCAGCCATTCTCAAAGTGTGGTCCAGGACTCCCTGGGTGTCCCTGTCCCCTTCCAGAAGAGTGTCTATGACATCCCTCCTTCTCTAACTACATTGTCTGTTTGAGGTCAGATTTCCAAAGCAACACGTGGCCAGAGATTGCATGCCAAAGCAGATATGAGAGTCAAGTCTTCTCCCGTCAGACATTAAAGAGAATTGCAAAACTATAAACCAGTACGAGTCTTCTCACCTTGTACAGTTCTTTTGTTTTTTGGAAAATTTATTTCTTTTTCATGAGGCATATATTTTATGTTACCATGTAATAAGTGTGTTACTGTGATTTTAAATCAATAAGTGTGTGTTTAATACTCAGTTTTATCTCCTAGTATGGTCAGTAGTAAAGGTTATAACCTTCTGAATCAAAAGCTCTTTGGGGCTCCTCAGTCATGTTTAAGAGTGGAAAGGAACCCTGAGACAAGTTTGAGAAGCACTACTGTAGGCGGAATGCACCGCGGATGTTCTCTGGCCTGGTTTGCATGCTTAGTTGCTGAAAGCACTGCTCAAATCAGGTCAGTTTATGAGTTCAGATCCTGTGTGAACAGTTATGTTCATTTGACTCTTCTGGTCATAGCTGTAGACAACCAAGCAAAAAACTTAACTTTAAAAAATTTTGAAATAGTGATAATGAATAGCATTAATTAAGGGCTGTCTGTGTGCCAGGCCATTTCTAACTGCTTTATGTGTTATCTCCCTTCTTCCCTCATAGCTCAGTCAGTAAAGAATCTGCCTGCAATGCAGGAGACCTAGGTAAGATTACTGGATTGGGAAGATCCCCTGGAGAAGGAAATGGCAACCCACTCCAATATTCTTGTCTGGAGAATCCCATGGAAAGAGGAGCCTGGCAGGCTAGTCTATGGGGTTGCAAGAGTCAGACATAACTTAGCAACTCAACTACTACTATTACTACTAACCTTATCGACAAGCCCTACAAGTTCAGTGTTACTGCGGTTCTCATTTTATAGATGAAGAAACGGAGCTACAGTATGTTTTAGTATCTTTTCCAGTGTCGCACAGTTTGTAAGCTGTAGAGCCAGATGCTGAACTGAGGCATTTTGGCTCCAGAATCTGAATTCTGCAATCATCAAAATATATTGACTAGCTGATTGTTATTCAGTTGCTCTGACATGTCAAACTCTTTGCAACCCCATGGACTACAGCATGCCGCACTTCCCTGTCCTTCACTGTCTCCTAGAGTTTGTTCAGGCTCATGTCCATTGAGTTAGTGATGCTATCCAACCATCTCATCCTCTGTCATCCACTTCTCTTGCCCTCAGTCTTTCTCAGCACCAGGATCTCTTCCAATGAGCTGGCTCTTTGCATCAGGCGGCCAAAGTATTGGAGCTTCAGCTTCTGCATTAGTCCTTCCAATAAATATTCAGGATTAATTTCCTTTAGGATTGACTGATTTGATCCTCTTGCTGTCCGTGGGACTCTCAAGAGTCTTCTCCAGCGTCACAGTTCAAAAGTACTTGCTGATAGGATGGGATAGATTAGGTTAGATCTTCCTCCAAACCCTTAAAATACATATATGACGTGCTAACCCTGACTTAGTACCTTTATCTTCTGCATGAAGAGAAGCTCCTTAAACATGAGCCATCCTTCCCAGGATCCGTGTAGTATGTCTTTGCTGATAGATTATAGTATAACAGGATATTTCACAGTCTCCCACCATGTTGTGACTGCTTATGACTACATGTTTCACTGGGTAACTTAACTTTAGAATAAAGTCTATTTTTAAATGTTTTACTTTATGTAGTGGGAAAAAAAAATCCTTCTTTATCTTTACCATGAGTTTTCATTGTACTTTGAAAAAGATCTTAGGCACATCCAGGCACTACCTGCTTTCTCTCTTTGTCCCCATCCCCACCCCCACTTTTAAATAATGTTTTAAATTTATTTATTTTTGGCTGTGCTGGGTCTTTGTTGCTCTGCAGGCTTTCCTCTAGTTGTGGTGAGCTGGGGTTACCCTCTAGTTACAATATGTGGGCTTCTCATTGTGGTGGCTTTTCTTGTTGTAGAGCGTGATCTCTAGGACACACGGGCTGAATAGTTGCAGCTCCCAGGCCCTAGAGCACAGGTTCCATGGATGTGGTGCAGGGACTTATTTTCTCCAGAGCATGTGGGATCTTCCCAGAAGAGGGATTGAACCCACGTCTTCTTCAATGGCCGGCGGATTCTTTACAACTGAGCAACCCTCTTGCACTAAGTGTGAAGATTTAATTATTGGGTTAGCACGATCCTTCAGGTTTTTTTTAACATCTTAAAGAAACACTCAAAGTTTTTGGTCAACGCAATACAATTGTTGTTCTGTAATGTCACTTGAAGAATATTTAAGAATCCCAACTATCTATCTATATTTGACTTTGCTAGTGATTTGAGCTTATTTTTAAATACATTTTATTCATTCCCATAAGAGCTTATTTAGTTATGTTTTCACCAAGTGCTCCTAAGATTCCTTTGTTGATCAGAGAACTCAAGTAGAAATGAAAAGTTAAAATGGAAAAGAGCAGTAGCATTTTGGTATATTGGTTTTGAAAAGAATCAGTATAAAATACCCTCCCTGCAAGGATCCCCCAAAAAGGCAGATAGTTTCATATACCAGCAAGGCTTCAGCTATACCAGCTAGCACACAGCATTTTAGGATGATAAATTCAAGAACCCTTCCTCTCACTAGCTAACATCTCCCTCTGGTTTAGTCGGCCTCACCCTTCAATTCCTCTGGGTTTTTAACCCCAAGCCTCTAATTATCTGACCAGGAAGTGAAGTCCAGTATATTGTGATTACCTTGTTGATCCAGACCATAGATAGTACATTCATGCACCAGGAGAAAATAGTTATGTTTGCAACATCAAGTCTATCCACACTAAAAAACAAACTATTTATTTCCTGATTTCATAAAAAGAAAAGAAAAACATTGGGAAAATGTTCATTTCCACTGTAAATACTTTCTCTTTTCTCCTTATACCTAGACCAATTTTAGCTTATCACTGTTTTCAGTTGCTATATTTAAAATGTGAATAGTTCCCTGAATTAAATATTTTAGGCCTCATGCCAATACCTCCTACATAATAAGGATCCTTAAGCATGAAGTCCTGACATCCTCGTTCTGATTCATAACATACCAAATTAATGGAAAAATCCCAAACATTTGACGTATTTTATATCATCCACCACACGTGATGCCAGAAGTAGCTGCTCTGTATTTCTTAAGTGATAAGTAGTGTTATCTTAGTATTACGAGGTGAGATTTCTAAGGGACTCTGCAATCTGTTGTTATCCATGTTGTTCAGCCGAGATGTGCAATAACCTGGTATTTGTTTTGTAAACAAAGGTGCTTATAGAGTCCCAAATGTTGACTGCATAATATTTCGACCATTGGGCCTCAGCAGCTTCATTTGATGTCTAAAGAGACAAAGTCGTCTGTTGTTTTTAGTCCTCTTCATCTGTAAGACGTGGGGTCACACTGTTGAGATGTGTTATTGTGCCCGACAGCATTCTGTGGGATGGCTGTGTAAGGAGAGAGAGTTGGGAGGCTGGACCAGTTGACCTTGGAGATCTCATTCATCTCAGGAGTCTGACAGGAAAGTCTTCAACCAATTCTTTTTATTAGTGCATACCATAAAATTGTGGATGAATTCCTTCTTGTTCTTGGACTATGAAGTAGTGGGAAGAACATTAAATCCAGGAATCTCAAATGTCTTGTCAGCAATTTTCTAACTAGTTAAGCAAATCATGCCCGTCTTTGCTTCAGTTTTCTCTTTATACAGTAGAAATGATGAGGTGATCTCTACCTACCTCAAAAAGCAAAGTGTGTGCAAAAAATACCTTACTTTTGTTAATACAAAGCAAAGCTGTTTATTAAGGCTAAGATTTAATCATCTGTATAATAAACCTTTGCTTAACAGTATAGTAGCTCAGGGCTGTGTGTCTAGAGATTTAGTACATATTGCTGAGGTCAGTCAAGGGCACATACGTAAGTGACACTCGTGCTGTAACACAATTGTAAATAAAGGCAATATGAGATACATGTCAACCGATCTTTCCCAGGGTAGGGGAGCCTGCTCCTTTAAGACAGCCATTTCCCAAAGTGAACAGTGAAGTATGGATTATGCATCAGGTATTTTATAGGCAGCCATCACTCATGGGAGAGCAAAAACAGATTTCTTAAAAGACAAGTTCACGTGGGAAATAATTGAGACAGATGAACTAGATGAAGCGTAGCAAGAGAGACAGGGATGACTGACAATGAGAAATTTTAAGACCCCAAATGGCTATATATTTTTTTTGTTCAGCACTCGCCTTCCACCTAACAAGTGGAAAAAGGCATTCGGTTATACGTTTTGGAAAGCCTGCCACCTACAAAAGGGACACATTGCAAATTAACAGGAACTGCTCTTCTATGCAATCTTCTATTGCATTCTTATTGTATCTCAGTGGAGAAAATAATTCCCTAAAATGAAGATGATTAAAATTCCCTAAAGACTAAATCTTCCTTGCTGTAATATTCCATCTTTGTGGATGAAGATAGGAGGAAAAAAAAAAAAAAACAGAAAATTCTCCAGGGCTGTTCCATATTCTGAATTGTTGAGCTCCAAGAACGCTGAGAATAGACTTTTTCTTTTTTTCCCCAAGCAACGTGTTACCGTTTGTCTAGTGCTTCTTTGTCCCAAGAGATATCCTGAAACATGCCCAAACACAGCAGAGATATCAAGTCTGATAAGGAATGTACCTGCAAAACCATCTTTGCAGGAATGATTTCTCCATCTGTGGCTATTTTCCTGCTTACTTATTTGGACCTTTATCATTTCAGAATAACCAAAGATAAATATTTTATGAATCTTAAAATAACGTATCCCTCTTGTACACCTTCACTCTGATGTAAATCAAGACTCGCTCGCCCTATCTGAAATGTCCTTGGATGGAATGAGGAGTTTGTTTGGTTTGCATTTAAAGCTTCAAATACATTTTGGGTAAAGAGTTAGACCTTGTTCCACATCTTGTATAAGGTACTCTGGCTACAATAGAACTTTCATGAACACTTTCCCATGTTTTGCTCAATGGGGAAATAAACTGTTTATTTACCATGAGCTGTAAGGGTATATATACCCTAACTCTTGGATATATACCAAGAGCCGTATTCCCATCATATAGTGTCAGGGAGTTTTTAGGGGAGGTGGAGACTTCCCTGTCATTTAGTCAAATCATTCTGTTCTCTCAATTCCTAACATTATTTATGGTTTCTACTTAACACATAGTAGAGTTAAGATATAATCTGTGTCTACAGCATACTAAGAGAAATTGCAGCCTCTATTGTGTAAGGAAAAAATTTTTAATGAGAGTTTTAAGTCAAAGTGACTTGAAATTCTGCCCCTGGCTAGTACAAATAAAGGCAAAAGATTACTATGTTGGCCTCATATTATTAAGACATTCAAAACTCTCCCTCCCTGATACAAATGGTTGTATATCCCTTGGGAGGCAGGTGAAACTGGCCCTTTAAGTCCTACTTTGTATTCCAGAAAATTTCAGACAAAAGCAAACAAATCTTGTTCAGCAGCTCAACAGAATTACCTTACATGGAGAAAGACTGGAAATGCCCACTTGCCCATCACCAGTAACTAACGTGTTTTTGTTTGTTTGTTTGTTTCCTCTATGAGAAACATCTTCTCTATATTTATTTTTATTTCTAATCAGTCTCCAGGAGAATTTTTAGGACTCTGAACGATGAGTGAAAAAATATATCTCACCCAGATAAAGGGGCCTGGATTCTGGATCTTCTTTTCTGTATAAGTTACATCATAATAGACTTGATGAGAGTGGTTTTATCAGCATGGCAATGTAAATCAAAAAAAAAAAAAGAGCAAAACCACTGCCTTTATAAAAACAAAAGGCTGCCAGCCCTGTATTTCTTTTTTTAAACTGATTCTCATTCCCCTCTAAGTCAAGATAAGGCTAGGAATGTTGTTTTGCCTTTCAGTTTCCGAGCGGCTACTATGTGCAGAAGCCCTGGCAGGTTTGAAATGTACGACAGCAGGGGCCTCCCTGGCAGAAGTCCCAGTGAAAAGATGCTAACCATGCCTAACATGTGTTTAGGGGACAGTGACCTCATTTTCAGGGATGAACTGAGGTTACTTCCAAGCAAAATCCTTACAAACAAAGGCAGCCTTGTAGTGATCGGAAGGAATCTGTGGAGGCAGCCTCTTGTACTTGGGGTGGTTTTGTTGGTGGTGATTACAAGTGTAGACAGCCCTTAGAAGCATTTCCCATACCGGTTAAGCCCCCAGCCCCTTGTATTCCTCCTCCTCCCTCTTTATGGGTGAAAAATGCTGGTTTATTTCCAATAGCTAGGGAGCAAATAAAAGAGAATGGAATCTTAATAGCCACAGGTCTTCCCTAAATAAAAGGTTTCAAGTTTTTTCAAACATTTGTCATGCAAAAGACACACACACAGAATTTCCCTTTATTTTTAAGATCTCTATACCCCGCTATAAACACACACCTAAAAGGGATCTGTTAGGTAACACAAATACCTCATGCCCTGTTCGGAGAGGGAAAAAAAAAAAAACAACTTTCTCCCACAGGTATGAGGTTTTTATTAACAGGAGGCAGATTGTTGCATGAATGTCACAGTTGTTTTAAGTTGGGCAATCAGTCACATTCTTTTGAAGTGGTCAAAAATTAGATCACTGTGTAAAATATCTATAAAATATCAGCACATAATACCGTACTCTAAAAGCTGATGGAAACTTTGAATACGGGTCCTATCTGAATGGTCATGCTCCAGGGTGTAAGCGGTGCTTCTGCTCTAGTCTAGTGAGAAAAAAAAAGATTATCTTTTATCGCTGGCTCCCTTCTCATGTGATTGGAAGCACCATGGCACCATGTCTGATCTCAAAGTTTTAAGCTTAGAGGAGTGTGACTGTCAAGTCACTTGACTTGTTTCCGTTGAAAATTGTTTTACTCCTGATGAACACACTGGGTTTGGACTTGGAGAAGTTATACAAAGCAACTCCATGTGTATTTCAAAACTGTAATTGACAATGAAGTCACTACTTGAGGAGCAGTGCCACAGAGGATTTGGGGGTCTTGATAAGCAGGCCCCTATACTGTCTAAGTCTCCTTCCTGATTGAGAATAATTTATAAACCTGTATGACTTTATCCATCAAAAATTGCTGCTCATGCTACCAAGAAGGGGTTCGTATCTTTCAACCTGTGAAAGTTTGCTTTAAAATGTGGGGGGCGGGGGGGGCGGGCAGGCCGAGAAGAGTGAGAGAAAGAGGAGAGGCAAATATGAAAGCTAAAATTTACAAATTTAGCATTGAGAATTTAACCTTCTCTTGCATGAAATTGAAAGTCAGTCAACAGACCTTCAAAAACACACTTCTCAGCACTCCTTTCTTTTCCATTCTACTTGCTATTTCCCCTTCAAATCTCCATTTATCAATAGTGAAGCTTACTCAGTTGTGTCCAACTCTTTGTGACCCCATGGACTAAACAGTCCATGAAATTCTCCAGGCCAGAATACTGGAGTGGTAGCCTTTCCCTTCTCCAGGAGACCTTCCCAACCCAGGGATTAAGCCTAGGTCTCCTGCATTGCAGGTGGTTCTTTACAAGCTGAGCCACAAGGGAACCCATTTATCAATAGAACCATGTTTATCAGTTCAGTCAGTTCAGTCTCTCAGTCGTGTCCGACTCTTTGAGACCCCATGAATCGCAGCACGCCAGGCCTCCCTGTCCGTCACCATCTCCCGGAGTTCACTCAGACCCATGTCCATCGCGTCCGTGATGCCATCCAGCCATCCCATCCTCTGGCGTCCCCTTCTCCTCCTGCCCTCAATCCCTCCCAGCATCAGAGTCTTTTCCAATGAGTCAGCTCTTCGCATGAGGTGGCCAAAGTACTGGAGCTTCAGCTTTAGCATCATTCCTTCCAAAGAAATCCCAGGGCTGATCTCCTTCAGAATGGACTGGTTGGATCTGCTTGCAGTCCAAGGGACTCTCAAGAGTCTTCTCCAACACCACAGTTCAAAAGCATCAATTCTTCGGTGCTCAGCCTTCTTCACAGTCCAACTCTCACATCCATACATGACCACAAGAAAAACCATAGCCTTGACTAGACGGAACTTAGTCGGCAAAGTAATGTCTCTGCTTTTGAATATGCTATCTAGGTTGGTCATAACTTTTCTTCCAAGGAGTAAGCGTCTTTTAATTTCATGGCTGCAGTCACCATCTACAACAACCTAATTCAGCGGTGCTCACCTAATACATACCTAATTCATGAGTGGTCACCTCTGTTTTTGTATTAGAACCACTTGAGTTGTGTTTATCAAAAGTCCCATCTCAGACCAGCTGAATCTCAGGGTGGGTCCTGAGTGGTTTGATTGTTTCCCCTGGAGATCCTTGAAGTATGGTGATTGACAACCATTGACCTACAGATCTTTTTGTCTCCATTTTCTCCCACACTTTAATCCACCATCAGTTAAGTTGGGCTAAAATATAGATTTAATGATTCCTTTTCATTCTTCAAAACCCTTCATTGTCTCCTGGTATCTTTAGGATGAAGTTAAATCAGATTTATCTGGCATTCCAAACCTTCTGTGACACTCTCCTTGAATGTTCTCCCCAGGGGACTTTTCTTTTCAGTAGAGACTGTCTGTTAACCATTCTTCCAACCTTTCGTTTCTGAATCTCTGGCCACTTCCTTCTTGTCCCCACTGACCAAGTCCTCTGTTGAACTCTTAGCTCCTTGTCTTAGCTCTTTTCCCAGCTCTATCCAGGATGCAGAAATGGCTTTTCTCAATGAGCTTCTATGGACTTTGTCATCTGCCACAGGTTCTTGTACTGTGAATTCCCATTCTATGTGCTGCCTGCAGGTCATTAAAAGCCGTAACTGCATCTCAAGGTAGAGGCCAAGAGGTCATTACTCCTTGACTGCTGGACATTGACACCTTTATTGACTATGACTTCTTAAATCCTGGTAATGGAATAATCAATGTAACATCTGCTTTGAAAATGTGTTTTAATAGAAAATGTTGAAGACTTCAAGACCCAGACTTGTAGATTTCATTTCCAACACCACTTCACAGTGAGGTAAAGAATGTGGATTTAAGAAACAGATTGATTTACTTTCTGGACATGTCGCATAGATACACTGGTACTGCCATTCACATTTAGATTAGTGCATCCAATATGAGAAGTTTGGAAATTTGGTGATCTTCCTGGGCCATATTTTCTAACATTTGACCAGAAACCAGGCAGTGTGGTCTGTTGGATCTGGTCACCTAGATAAGAGATTATTACTTATGGAGATTTTTATTGGAAAAAGCTTTAATAGAGGTGTCTTAGAATCTTCTCAAGAAGTAGAAGGAATGGTCAATAGAAAGCCTTTTATTTTTTATATTAAAAATCAATTTTTAAGAGGCAAATATCATTTTAAAATATTCTTAATTAGAATATAGTTGATTTATAATGTTGTGTTACTTTTAGGTATATAGCAGAGTGAATCAGTTATACATATATCCATTCTTTTTAAGATTCTTTTCCCATATAGGTTATTATAGAATACTGAGTAGAGTTCCCTGTGTGCAATACAGCAAGTCCTTATTAGTTATTTGTTTTATAATAGTAGTATGTAAATATCGACCCCAACCTCCCAATTTCTCTCTCCTCCCAATTTCACCTTTAGTAACCATAAAGTAAGTTTAGTCAACTGTAAGTTTGTTTAGAATGTCTTTTTATATAGAAGAATTTATATTAGTAGTTCTTGGGTTAATTTTTTTAAGTGGTTAGCAGCCAGGAATCATAAAGTTATTCATATTTATTGAACATTTGATTTTTACCATAAGGCACATAAATGTACATCCATTTGCCAAATGGGAGTTGTGAAGATGAGGACTTTGCTCTGAACACAGATCCCCTTCTAGAGCTCATGTTTTCTCCCTTGACACCTGCTCTTTTTCTGTGAGTCTCAGATTCAGTATCTTTAAAGGAAAGCTAGAAACGGAAGTAATCTGGGAAGTAATCTGACTATAAAATTTTTCCAATTTTTATTTTCATCACTTCCAGTCATCATGTCCATATCTGACTCACCAGCAACACTTTTAGGAACATCAGGCCTTTCCAAAGCATTTAATTTCATTTTCATAAAAATACTCTTTCTCTATATACTATTTCCCAGCTTAAATAATACCTAATTAAGTTACATAATTATAACATCCAGAACAACTAGCATAAACACATTAGAGGAAAAAACACAGTTGACTACTTGTGGGAACAAGTGAATGTGGGAAAGATCTCCCGTGTTTGGGCATTGGTCCTGTTGGCCAATAGGAGCGGTGATGAGCAAGGGAAGTTGGTTAAAAGAACAATTTCTAGGATGTGACGTCACACAGACCTGAATTTGAATTCTCATTCTAATGCAATTTGGCTATGGTACTTATGCTTCTTGAGTTTCCTTCTTCTCTTTGAAAACACAAAAATATCAAATGTCAAGGATCATGAAATAAATTCATCTATGAACAGTACCTAGCCGAGTGCCTGTCTGCCTCTCCCATGACTCCAAAAAAATGTTGCTGCTGTTTCTTTCCCTCTTGACTTAGGGAATCTAAGTTCCTTTTTCCACTTTGATATCACTCTGGAACATTTAACTAAGGAAAGCATTAGATACTAGTGTGTTAAGACCAGAGCTCTAAAACCAGGTAGATGTAAGTTCTAATCCTGGCTCTGCCAGTTTCTAGAAGAATGTCCTGTGGAAAAGTTGCCTAACTTGACTGTATTTTTTGTTTTTGTTTTTGTTTTTTTTACTTTTCTCTCTTGTTTTATCATTATTTTTTTAATAACCTGATTTTCCTAGTCTGTAAAATGGGTGATAATGACACAGACCTCACAGTCCCCTGAGAATATGTGGCAATCAATGAACATACCTTTCATATTATAAGTACCCAGTAATTATTACTTATGTTACCATATTATTAGATACAGGACACTTAGATGCCTTGTGATTCATTAGGCACAACAAAATGCCGACTTGATCTGCATATTCTTTTTTTTAAATTCATTTTATTGAAGTATAATTGATTTACAATGTTGGTTTCTGGTATACAGCAAAGTGATTCAGGTATATTATTTTTGATATCCCTTTCTATTATGGTTTATCACAGGATTCTGAATATACTTCCCTGTGCTGTATAGTAGGATCTCGTTTATCCGTCCTACATAGTTTGCATCTGCTAATCCCAAACCCCCAATCCTTCTCTACTCCCTCCCCGCTCCATTGGTGATCCCAGCAGGCATATTACACATCAGGCTATGTACAAAGTGAGTGAGGAAACCAAAGTAAACTCAGATCCACTCGTTCATCTTCTCTTGAATTTTGGACGAGCTTCTAATTCTGTCAGTAGACTGATGAAATGAAGAGCGAGCAACAGGCTAGAGAGGATACGAAACAGACTCTTTTTTGTTCCCAATTAAGTTGGTATGAGTCTTTGTTTCTCAAAGAAAATTAGGGCACCGGACTCTCAAGGAATGAATATGTCTTTATTTAGCATCTTCTGACAGTAGGCAGCAGTCCATGGGGTCGCTGACTTCACTTTGACTTTTCACTTTCATGCATTGGAGAAGGAAATGGCAACCCACTCCAGTGTTCTTGCCTGGAGAATCCCAGGGACGGGGGAGCCTGGTGGGCTGCCATTTATGGGGTCGCACCGAGTCTGACACGACTGAAGCGACTTAGCAGCGGTGGCAGCAGCAGACAGTCTATTATGTAGAACTCGGTTCTGAGTAGGACATAGACCTAAAAGAGAGAGAGTAGAGTCCATCTTGAGGAGTTAGCTGGCATCTAAGCTGAACTGACCAAGTGCTTTAGGAGTCTGGAGAGGAAAGGAGTCATGTCTGATGTTTATCAGGTAAAGTAGCAAAGATGCAGTGACATTTGAGCTGGACCTAGGATATAGTTGGTGTATCTCTTGTTGGGGGATGGAAAGCAAGGGGTGATGGTGAGCATGACTGCCAGGCATGATGTTGTAGGTGAAGTCACAGTACTGGGAAATTATGGGGCCAGTTGAGAAATAATAAGCCTTTGAGGGATGGTAGACCTAGACAGCATATTGAAAAGCAGAGACATTACTTTGCCAACTAAGGTCCGTCTAGTCAAGGCTATGGTTCTTCCTATGGTCATGTATGGATGTGAGAGTTGGACTGTGAAGAAGGCTGAGCACCGAAGAATTGCTGCTTTTGAACTGTGGTGTTAGAGAAAACTCTTGAGAGTCCCTTGGACTGCAAGGAGATCCAACCAGTCCATTCTGAAGATCAACCCTGGGATTTCTTTGGAAGGAATGATGCTAAAGCTGAAACTCTAGTACTTTGGCCACCTCATGCAAAGAGCTGACTCATTGGAAAAGACTCTGATGCTGGGAGGGATTGGGGGCAGGAGAAGAAGGGGATGACAGAGGATGAAATGGCTGGATGGCATCACAAACTCGATGGACATGAGTCTGAGTGAACTCTGGGAGATGGTGATGGACAGGGAGGCCTGGGGTGCTGCGATTCATGGGGTCGCAAAGAGTTGGACATGACTGAGCGACTGAACTGAACTGAACTGAACTGAAGCTATCTAGATTACCTTCAAGATCAGTATTTGTATTTTAATTCAAGCTGGAAGTATTTGGCACAGGTTTTCAAGGACCTTAGAGACTGCCATAGGAATTGATTGAATATTATGGTTTAAAAGCAGAAATATTTTTTACAAAGGAAGCACATCATCAAACATTAATATATAAAAGTAACAGATAAAAGTAGACCTACTTTGGCAGACACTGAAAATAGATATATGGAACTCTGCTTATTACTCAAACTTACTCTTTGTTTTCCTTTTAAAAAAAAATTATTGGAGTGTAGTTGATTTACATACAACGTTGTGTCAGTTTCAGCTATACAGCAAGGTGATTGTTATATTAATATATGCCCATGCATTCATTCTTTTTCAGATTCTTTACCCATATAGGTTATCATATATGGGTATCATGCAGAGTTCCCTTTGCTATACAGTAGGTCCTTGTTGATTTTCTGTGTTATATGTAGCAGTATGTATATGTTAATCCTAAACTCCTAATTTATTCCTCCTCTCCTATCCCATTTAATAACCATGTTTGTTTTTGAAATCTGTGTCTGTTTCTGTTTGGTAAACAAGTTCATTTGTAAAAGTTAGATTCCTCAATATCCGCAAATCAATCAACGTAATTCACCACATTAACAAATTGAAAAATAAAAGCCATATGATTATCTCAATAGATGCAGAGAAGGCCTTTGACAAAATTCAACATCCATTTATGATAAAAAACTCCCCAGAAAGCAGGAATAGAAGAAACATACCTCAACATAATAAAAGCTATATATGACAAACCCACAGCAAACATTATCCTCAGTGGTGAAAAATTGAAAGCATTTCCCCTAAAGTCAGGAACAAGACAAGGGTGCCCACTTTCACCGCTACTATTCAACATAGTTCTGGAAGTTTTGGCCACAGCAATCAGAGCAGAAAAAGAAATAAAAGGAATCCAAATTGGAAAAGAAGAAGTAAAACTCTCACTGTTTGCAGATGACATGATCCTCTACATAGAGAACCCTAAAGACTCCACCAGAAAATTACTAGAGCTAATCAATGAATATAGTAAAGTTGCAGGATATAAAATCAACACTCAGAAATCCCTTGCATTCCTATACACTAATAATGAGAAAGTAGAAAAAGAAATTAAGGAAACAATTCCATTCACCATTGCAATGAAAAGAATAAAATACTTAGGAATATATCTACCTAAAGAAACTAAAGACCTATATATAGAAAACTATAAAACACTGATGAAAGAAATCAAAGAGGACACTAATAGATGGAGAAATATACCATGTTCATGGATCGGAAGAATCAATAGAGTGAAAATGAGTATACTACCCAAAGCAATTTACAAATTCAATGCAATCCCTATCAAGCTACCAGCCACATTTTTCACAGAACTAGAACAAATAATTTCAAGATTTGTATGGAAATACAAAAAACCTCGAATAGCCAAAGCAATCTTGAGAAAGAAGAATGGAACTGGAGGAATCAACTTGCCTGACTTCAGGCTCTTCTACAAAGCCACAGTCATCAAGATAGTATGGTACTGGCACAAAGACAGAAATATAGATCAATGGAACAAAATAGAAAGCCCAGAGATAAATCCACACACATATGGACACCTTATCTTTGACAAAGGAGGCAAGAATATACAATGGAGTAAAGACAATCTCTTTAACAAGTGGTGCTGGGAAAACTGGTCAACCACTTGTAAAAGAATGAAACTAGATCACTTTCTAACACCACACACAAAAATAAACTCAAAATGGATTAAAGATCTAAATGTAAGACCAGAAACTATAAAACTCCTAGAGGAGAACATAGGCAAAACACTCTCTTACATAAATCACAGCAGGATCCTCTATGATCCGCCTCCCAGAATACTGGAAACAAAAGCAAAAATAAACAAATGGGATCTAATTAAAATTAAAAGCTTCTGCACAACAAAGGAATATATAAGCAAGGTGAAAAGACAGCCTTCTGAATGGGAGAAAATAATAAACGACCCAATCAAAAAATGGGCCAAAGAACTAAATAGACATTTCTCCAAAGAAGACATATGGATGGCTAACACATGAAAAGATGCTCAACATCACTCATTATTAGAGAAATGCAAATCAAAACCACAATGAGGTACCACTTCACACCAGTCAGAATGTCTGTGATCCAAAAATCTGCAAGCAATAAATGCTGGAGAGGGTGTGGAGAAAAGGGAACCCTCCTACACTGTTGGTGGGAATGCAAACTAGTACAGCCACTTTGGAGAACAGTGTGGAGATTCCTTAAAAAATTGCAAATAGAACTACCTTATGACCCAGCAATCCCACTGCTGGGCATACACACCAAAGAAACCAGATTGAAAGAGACACATGTACCCCAATGTTCATCGCAGCACTGTTTATAATAGCCAGGACATGGAAACAACCTAGATGTCCATCAGCAGATGAATAGATAAGAAAGATGTGGTACATATACACAATGGAGTATTACTCAGCCATTAAAAAGAATACATTTGAATCAGTTCTGATGAGATGGATGAAACTGGAGCCGATTATACAGAGTGAAGTAAGCCAGAAAGAAAAACGCCAATACAGTATACTAACACATATATATGGAATTTAGGAAGATGGCAATGACGACCCTGTATGCAAGACAGCAAAAGAGACACAGATGTGTATAATGGACTTTTGGACTCAGAGGGAGAGGGAGAGGGTGGGATGATTTGGGAGAATGGCATTGAAACGTGTATAGTATCACGTAAGAATTGAATTGCCAGTCTACGTCCGATGCAGGATACAGCATGCTTGGGGCTGGTGCACGGTGATGACCCAGAGAGATGTTATGGGGAGGGAGGTGGGAGGGGGGTTCATGTTTGGGAATGCATGTACACCCGTGGTGGATTCATGTCAATGTATGGCAAAGCCAATATAGTATTGTAAAGTAAAATAAAGTTAAAAAAAAAAAAGTTAGATTCCACATATGAGTGATATACAGTATTTGTCTTTCTCTGTCTGGCTTATTACACTTAGAGTGATCATCTCTAGGTCCATCCATGTTGATGAAAATGGTATATCTTCTTTATCTGTTCATCTGTCGATGGACATTTAGGTTGCTTCCATCTCCTGGATGTTGTAATAGTGCTGCAACAAGCATTGAGGTGCATGTATTTTTTTTGAAGTATGATTTTTCTCCAGATATATGCCATGGAGTGGGATTCCTGAATGATATGGTCACTCTGTACATAGAATTCTTGAACCCTAGGGTTCCACAGAACCACGGGTTTTGAGGAAACAGCCTGGGCTTATAACAAAGTAGTTATGGTTTCAGTTCTGCTTCTGTTAAGCCAGACCCAAAAGAATTCTCAAAGATAAATTTCGGAGGACTGTGAGCTCACAGTCAATAATCACAAACTACGGTAAGTGTAAAGTGGTACCAGTCACTTTGAAAACCAATTTGTCATTAACTAGTGAAGTTGAATAAGCACATAAGCAATGACCCGGCATTTATGATCCTAGATGTGTATAGTTTAAGGCTTCCCAAGTGGTGCTAATGGTAAAGAACCCACCTGTCAATGCAGGAGATCCCTGGGTCAGGAAGAGTCCTCTGGAGGAGGGCATGGCTACCCAGTCAGTATTCTTGCCTGGAGAATCCCATGAACTAGGAGCCTAGCAGGCTACAGTCCATAGGGTCACACAGAATTGGACACGACTGAAGCGACTTATCACGCACGCACGCACATACCTTAAGATCTTGCCTGCGTGTATCAGGAGTTAGGGTTAAACGAGAATGACTGAACTAGAACAGAGGATGCCTTTGGAGAGCTAGTCAAGGAAGGGCCCCTTGCAGATCTGCAAAGCTGCCTGTAGCTTTCATTCTTCAGCTGACTGGGTATGTGGGTATTTCTGTTATGATTTTTCTTTCGCTTTTTTTTTCCTTGGCCGTGCTGCATAGCATGCAGGATCTTAGTTCCTTGACCAGGGTAGAAGCCCTGCCCCCCAAGTGGAAGCATGGAGTCTTAACCACAGGACCACCAGCAAAGTCCCTGATAAGTACTTTTAAAAAGGAAAATAGAAACTGTAAAAGTTCTTAGAGACAAAATATTTGATAGGATTCAAGTGTGAAACTTTCTGGGAGAGAGTTTCAGGGAAATAATGGAGAAGGAAAAAGTAATAAAAAAATTCACACCTCTCATCACAAGAAAAAATTATGACTATGTATGGTGATAGATGTTATCCTACTATGGTGATCATTTCTCAATGTATGTATCAAGTCATCATATACCTGAAACTAATGCAATGTTACATGTCAAATATTACCTCAATTAAAGTAAGGACTGACACCAAAGGTGCATGCCTGAGTGGTTAGGATAATCTTGAAATCTTAAAACTGAATTAAGGAGATCTAGGAAGTTTATTATTCACATCTCTGCCATGAGTACCTAGTCGCAGTGACAGATACGTTACACTTTCTTGGTAAATGCTTGTTGTGCTGTTGTGGTGCGGAAATTGTGAGACATAGAAATGGAAATGTTTGGGTTAAATGCAGGTAGGCACAATCAGTGAGTATTATGTGTAAAAACAGTGGTAGAAGTCATGATAGTGATGAAGAGCACAGGAAGAAAGAAATGTGAGATCTGAAAACGGAAAAGCCTGTTTTTCAGTGATGGGTTGAAACAGTGAGGAACAAAAAGGCTTGAACAAAGAAATGAGAGAGGCCAAAAGGAAGATGCTAAAGAAAGAGAAGGTTATCGGTGCTGTCCAATGGTTCAGTCTTAAGAGGAGAGAATTATAATTCAGTGATGCAATTGGAAGGTTGTTGGGGATTTTGTACAGAGAGATTTTATTGATTAGCAAGAGGATTAGCAAGAGAAGCCGTATTGCCAAGGACTCAAAGATGACTTAGTATTAATTATATGGAAGTAGTCAGACTAACCCAAGCCAATCTGTCAAAATGTTTGATGTTCACAGAATAATTATAAAATAGTAATCGTTTATTGTTTCCTGTGCACTCAGCCTGTTAATTACTGTACATGAACTAATTTCATTCTGATAGTAGATTATTTTATCCCCATTTGACACCTGAGAAAACTGAGGCACACATGTTTAAAATCTTGCCACAGGTAACACTGCTAGTAACTAGAGTTGTTGGGATACAGACCAATTAACTAGTCTACTGCACTGAGAAACAGACATCCCTTGCAAAGAGTGCCAGATACAAAAGTGGAAGAAAAGATTGTTCTGTTTTTGTTTGTGTGGGGTTTTTTTTTTTTTTTTTTGGAGGGGGAGCAGTTTAGGTTTAAGGAATACCTGAGTATGTTGGTAGACAGAAAACAGGACGCCAGGAGAGAAAAAGAACCTGAAGCTTACAGGAAGGATCATCTTCCCCTTCACATGGTTCCCAGATAGGTAGGAAGGTGAAGTAAAGGAAAAAGAAGAGAGAATTGGTAGATGAGGTAGTAATAGATGTCAGAGGTCACGCCCTGAGGTCTAGTGGCAGTGGAGCGGAACTCTTACTGTTCCCACTGCATCGGCAGTCTGCCTGTCTTCGGGTGAGCCACTCTCATACTGATCTTGAGCCTTAAAATAAACTCAGTGAAGGAACTGGGCTTGAAAGGGGACATAATTGAAAGTACCTACATAGTTCATCTGATGGATTGATGAATGGACAGACTGATGGACAGTGGTTTGATGGGAAATGAATGAAATGAGCTAATGAGTTACTGCTATACTATTCCATGGGAATATTATATGACGAAGTTAATATAAGTGCTCATACAATTGGGGTTTCCCTGGAGGCTCAGGATAAAGAATCTGCCTAAAATGCAAGAGACCTGGGTTCAGTCTCTGGGTGGGGAAGATCCCCTGGAGGAGGGCATGGCTACCCACTCCAGTATTCTTGCCTGGAGAATCCCATGGACAGAGGAGCCTGGTGGGCTACAGTCCATGGGGTCACAAAGAGTTGGGGACACACACACACACAGACACACACACCACTCTTATACAATTGATACATATTATATTCAGTTCAGTTCAGTTCAGTCGCTCAGTCGTGTCCGACTCTTTGCGACCCCATGAATCGCAGCATGCCAGGCCTCCCTGTTCATCACCATCTCCCAGAGTTCACTCAGACTCACGTCCATCAAGCTCGTGATGCCATCCAGCCATCTCATCCTCTGGCGTCCCCTTCTCCTCCTGCCCCAATCCCTCCCAGCATCAGAGTCTTTTCCAATGAGTCAACTGTTCGCATGAGGTGGGCAAAGTACTGGAGTTTCAGCTTTAGCATCATTCCTTCCAAAGAAATCCCAGGGCTGATCTCCTTCAGAATGGACTGGTTGGATCTCCTTGCAGTCCAAGGGACTCTCAAGAGTCTTCTCCAACACCACAGTTCAAAAGCATCAATTCTTCGGCACTCAGCGTTTTTCACAGTCCAACTCTCACATCCATACATGACCACTCGAAAAACCATAGCCTTGACTAGACAGACCTTAGTCGGCAAAGTAATGTCTCCGCTTTTGAATATACTGTCTAGGTTGGTCAACTTTTCTTCCAAGGAGTAAGTGTCTTTAATTTCACGGCTGCAGTCACCATCTGCAGTGATTCTGGAGCCCCAAAAAATAAAGTCAGCCACTGTTTCCACTGCTTCCCCATCTATTTCCCATGAAGTGATGGGACCGGAAGCCATGATCTTCGTTTTCTGAATGTTGAGCTTTAGGCCAACTTTTTCACTCTCCTCTTTCACTTTCATCAAGAGGCTTTTTAGCTCCTCTTCACTTTCTGCCATAAGGGTGGTGTCATCTGCATATCTAAGGTTATTGATATTTCTCCCGGCAATCTTGATTCCAGCTTGTGTTTCGTCCAGTCCAGTGTTTCTCATGAAGTACTCTGCATAGAAGTTAAATAAGCAATATACAAGGCTGTGACAATATACAGCCTTGACATACTCCTTTTCTTATTTGTAACCAGTCTGTTGTTCCATGTCCAGTTCTAACTGTTGCTTCCTGACCTGCATACAGATTTCTCAAGAGGCAGGTCAGGTGGTCTGGTATTCCCATCTCTTCCAGAATTTTCCACAGTTTATTGTAATCCACATAGTCAAAGGCTTTGGCATAGTCAATAAAGCAGAAATAGATGTTTTTCTGAAACTCTCTTGCTTTTTCCATGATCCAGCAGATGTTGGCAATTTGATCTCTGGTTCCTCTGCCTTTTCTAAAACCAGCTTGAACATCAGCGAGTTTACGGTTCACGTATTGCTGAAGCCTGGCTTGGAGAATTTTGAGCATCACTTTACTAACATGTGAGATGAGTGCAATTGTGCGGTAGTTTGAGCATTCTTTGGTATTCCCTTTCTTTGGGATTGGAATGAAAACTGACCTTTTCCAGTCCTGTGGCCACTGCTGAGTTTTCCAAATTTGCTGGCATATTGAGTACAGCACTTTCACAGCATCATCTTTCAGGATTTGAAACAGCTCAACTGGAATTCCATCACCTCCACTAGCTTTGTTCGTAGCGATGCTTTCTAAGGCCCACTTGACTTCACATTCCGAGATGTCTGGTTCTAGATTAGTGATCACATCATCATGATTATCTGGGTAGTGAAGATCTTTTTTGTACAGTTCTTCCATGTATTCTTGCTACCTCTTCTTAATATCTTCTGCTTCTGTTAGGTCCATACCATTTCTGTCCTTTATCAAGCCCATCTTTGCCTGAAATGTTCCCTTGGTATCTCTAATTTTCTTGAAGAGATCTCTAGTCTTTCCCAGTCTGTTGTTTTCCTCTATTTCTTTGCATTGATCACTGAAGAAGGCTTTCTTATCTCTCCTTGCTATTCTTTGGAACTCTGCATTCAGATGCCTATATCTTTCCTATTCTCCTTTGCTTTTCACCTCTCTTCTCTTCACAGCTATTTGTAAGGCCTCCCCAGACAGCCATTTTGCTTTTTTGCATTTCTTTTCCATGGGGATGGTCTTGATCCCTGTCTCCTGCACAATGTCACGAACCTCATTCCATAGTTCATCAGGCACTCTATCTATCAGATCTAGGCCCTTAAATCTATTTCTCACTTCCACTGTATAAACATAAGGGATTTGATTTAGGTCATACCTGAATGGTCTAGCGGTTTTCCCTACTTTCTTCAGTTTAAGTCTGAATTTGGTAATAAGGAGTTCATGATCTGAGCCACAGTCAGCTCCTGGTCTTGTTTTTGAAGTGTGACTAATGATGTAATTCAGTGCCAATAATATAATTAAGTTAATCTAAGTGCTTGTAATGGTGTCTAGAACATTGAGTTATGAAGTATTAGTTATTACTGAGATTAGTACTTGGAAAATGTTTTTTTTTTAATCACTGCTTTCTGATGAATAATATTCAGTACAGGTGAAAATTCTGAGTAAGTTTAATTCCTAACAATGCTTATCTGTCCTTGAAGCGATTTCCCTGAAAAATATACATGGCTCATATTTCTTTCTTATCTAGTAAAATTTTATGTAGACAAGACATCAAACAGTGGCGAAAGATACTTACATTTTCCAAATTCCTCCTTCAGATTTTCATCATCTCGGAGGGGCGGGGGAGAAGAAAAAACGCTGACCGACTTGCTCATACTCACTTTGTACCAACTAACTCTGTAGACGATGGCCTCCTCAGTATGACTTTCCATGTGACAGCGCTCAGCCTCTCATGGGACCTAATCTCCTTCCAGAGTAATTTGTCTACAACTGGCTTTAAAGAAACATTGTTTGGATAGAATGTTCTAGATTAAAAAACAGGTCATAGCCTGTGTTAAGAGTAACTCCTAGTTACTTGATGGAATGACAGCTAGGAGATGCAACACATTGTTTTTGAGCCTAATGGGAAATGTTATATGTATTTTAAGAGTAAGGAAATAACCAATATATAGATATTATAGGCAGAATTGGAAAAAGAAAAAAGTGAAGACTCCACCCTTCACCCTGCCAATGAAGCAGCACGATTTGGGAATGTATAAGAATGAGATGAAGGCAAGTGAGGCTTAACTGGTACCACATCTGTTTTGTTTCCCACCATACAGCTGGATTTTGGCAGGACTAGAACAAAGTCCATAGGCAGCTAATACCTGTGGAAGAAAGACATTGCTGTGTGGCTGGCAGGTGGCTGAGACTAGAGGAAGAGCTTCTCAGTTCTTGTCTGTGCGCCGTAATAACTGCATTTCCTAAGTTGTCATGTTTCTTGAGGGCAGTCTTTACTTCCCTCTTCTCGCGCTTTCTTCGTATTTTCCTCTCTTTCTCTTCCTAGACTTTTTCTTTGAAGTACAGGCAGAGGCTGGTTATTATTATTGGTGTGTTGGACATGTCTGCATATAACAGAGAGCTGGGAGAAATGAAAAAAAAAAAAGAAATTAAATAATTTCTTTTTCTCTTCCCTTCTCTTTTTCCTGAAGTTCTCAGGTGATAAATTAGCCACCTCAGAGAATTATTTGATACCAGAGTATATTGGGTAAAATAGAGAATTCTTTATCCTTAGAGCAGATGTTCTTAGACATGAATCTGTGAGCCAGCTCTGTGAGCCTGAGCCTGAAATAGTGTGCAAATTGTTTGCACATGCATTTTTATGCACATGCATGTTTATATGGCATGCATGAAGATTTCTATTTATATTGCATGTATGCAGATTTGTGTATGCATATTGGATGTCTGTATGAAAATGTGTGTGTATGCAGAGCTGATGTACATAAGCATACTTGATCTATGTATATATATATGTGTGTGATTATTGAAGGAAAGCAACTGATTCATAACTTTTGTTAATCTCAAAAAAATCTGAACACCAAATAGGTACACAACCACTGAATTGGAAGATTTTATTTATACTGTCTGTATTTTGTTTTGCTTTAAATTTTCTAGTGGGAAAATTCTGAGACAATGTGAGAGAAAAACGGACAGTGTAAAGAGTCGCCAAACCTTTTTAGATCTGGAATCAATTCAAGGGCTTTCCTTGAATTCTGACAGCTTTTTTTTTTAAACTTCTATAACTGCTGTTTTTGTGTATTCAAAGTCAGGGTTCGGGGTGCCTACTTAATTCACTGTTGTTATCTCTGGCCATTGAAATAATCCAGGCAGGCTGATGTCATTTGTTCCCAGGACAGCATCAGAGCCCTTCTGGGCAAATTCACTAATAAGTCACTGAGCAGGCACAAAGAAGATGATGTTTTATGGTACAGGGACCCATCCTTGCATAGCTAATTTGTTTCTAACTGAACTTACAAACCAAACAAAACTAACCTTCTCCAAGTACCAAATTGCTTTAAAGACTGAACCTTGTGTTTCATTACATTCCTGGAAACTTTAGTGTGTCCTTTGTCTGATTTGAACCAAATCTGTTGTTTTACACTTACTTAACTCTCTGCCCTGATTAAATTATCTGCATGCTTGACTCAAATCCCAATTTTACTTTAGCAATACCTACATATGTTCCCAGACACAAAATTTATGGCTTAGCTTATGCTCTCTGCTGTTCAGCTTTATATCATAGCAAATTCTCAACGTAAATAGCTCTTGTGTTGTTTTGTTGTTGTTAATAAAGCCTCCTGTATTATTCCAGGAAATATTTTAATTAAACAGTTTGTGCTTAGTTGCTCAGTCATGTCCATCTCTTTGCAACCCCATGGACTGCCCCTCCAGGCTCCTCTGACCATGGGGATTCTCCAGGCAAGAATACTGGAGTGGGTTGCCATGCCTTCCTCAATTAATCAGTTATTTCCATACAGTTTATTTATTTGTTGATTCATTCATTCACAAATCATTTATAGGCACTTGCTATGTGCCAGGGATGCTTCCAGTTGTAGGGGAAACAGAAGGATCAATGTTATAGCCACTGCCTTGTGCTAGGTCAAGGCATATGGCAATGCCATATTTTGCGTATGGCAATGCAAAATATGAAAGCCTTTTGAAACGCACAATCTTTAAACAAATCGACTTACTATTTTTTTAGAGCAGTGGTTCCCAGCTGGAGAGGTTTTAGCCTTCACCCTGGGAAACTTGGCTTCCTGAAGACGTTTTTGGTTGTCTCAAATAGGAGATTCCACTGGTGCCTGATTGGTAGATGCTGGGAATGCTGGTGAACATGGACACTGGACAGGATTGTTCCTTACATCAAAAAATTATCTGGATCAAAATGCCAGTACTGCTGAGATTAAGAAACCCTAATTTAGAAGCAGGACTCTTTCAGAGAGAGGCATACTAATGTGCATGGAAATGGGGGAGACCCTAGAGGCACTGCCATTTCATTTAGGTCTTGAGCAAGTCAACTCTTAACTGACCCACACCAAAATTGGAGATTCTTCTGAGGAACAGAATTCTCTTCACCTCAAGTACATTTCCAGGGTCAAATTAGTGTTTCTCAAGGATTGGCATCTTAGTGACTTTCCATTCTTCTACCCCTTAATACAGCTCTGCCTATTATTAAAGAGCTTACAATTTAGGGAAGACAAAGGACAGGTACAACAAAAACTACGATAAATACCAAGACGGCTCAATGAAATGAGTGCCTTGGGAGCACTGAGCAATTAAGCTCTGCCTGGAGGTCTGGGAAGCCTTTACAGATGAGGTGGCAAGTGAATGGGAGTTTGAAGGAGGCAGTGGCCAAATGCCTGAAGGAAGACGCTTGGCTCTTTTAAGCCATATCCTGCATGATTGCATTTATAACCAGTGGTGTTTTCGGTAGCCCTTTCAAGAAAATCTCCTTCTGTATTATTTTACATGAAACAAGATTCCTTTACAAACTGTGCAGACTCAGCTTGGCAATCTTTCTTATCACCTTTTTTTCTATTAAAAAATTTCAGTAGCAGATGATTTCAGCTGTGTAATTGTAGGTATTAGAGTTTAGCAATAGTTTAGAGTTGGAAGCTTCCAATGAATGAATTATAGACTTGGGTTTTGATGTTCAAAAAAGGTGGACTTTTTCTTTATTTGTACAGGCTAATGCTTCTAATAAAGTTGTCCATAGGTTGTGGACTTAGCTTTAAAATATATGGAAAATATGCTTCACAAACTGTAGACACTTATAAATGAATGCTTTTCAAATACAGTCAATGTTCCAAAACATGGCTATGACCTACAGGAAAATTGCAGAGAACATCATTAACCACAAATTCCTGTTAAACTAGTATAACAGCATTAAATGTACTTATGAAACTATTAATTGAAAAATTGGCCATTGTTATATACAAAAGAGTGGGGTAATGTTAAACCTCTCTTTTAAAAATTATATGAGTTTCAGATATAGTATTGTAGTTCAACATCTGTATAATTAAATTTATGATTAAAGAGAGCAGTGAGGTTTATTGTAATGTAACTACCAGAAAATTTCAGGATTTTTCTTAACTCTCATGAAATTGTACATACCTACACATCCTGGGAAATATTCTCTTTCAGTTTGGAATCACTTATGGTATCACAGAAGGGGTAATTTTATACACTTGAAACTAACTTTTGAAGAATTTGTTCTTTTCCTGGTGACTTCGTGAAGACCTTGTATTACTGTTTTCATGTTAGAAATAAAATAGTTAAGTTGAAAATAGTCTCAGTTTTACTTTCTTTGTAAATAGTTTGAACAATCATCTGTTAGTTAGAAACAGGCAAATTAGTTTCCTTTTTTTAACCAAATTTTTTTTTTCTTTTTTATTCAGTCTGATGCCAACGCAAGTTACTTAAGAGCAGCTCGAGCTGGACACTTGGAAAAGGCCCTTGACTACATAAAAAATGGAGTTGACATCAACATTTGCAATCAGGTTAGTTGTGGTGATTGTTGTTGTTATTTAAGTTTTCAGTTAAAATTTTTAAAATCCAGACTTTAAAGTCTTTAAATCCTCTATTACCAAGTTATTACCAGGACTTTCTCTTTTTGCCAGTGTTTTCTATTAAATGTCACCAACTTGAATGATCAAGTTATTCTTCGCTTTGTTAGAGGAGCATTCAGAAATGTAGACATGTGTCCTTTAACAATTAGTTCCTAAAATACAGTACATAATGACATCAGAACAACCTGCCTAATTGCCACAAGAACTTTTATTCCTAATTCAGGCTCCTGCATTGCACACATGCAAATGGTTGTTGGTAGGGTGTTCCCTTCAGAGTTCTTAGTAGACTGTTTACCGCTCTGTTTTCAACCTGCTGAGTAAAGCTTTCCCTTCACTTAATCAGAATGGGTTGAACGCTCTCCATCTTGCTTCCAAAGAGGGCCACGTAGAAGTTGTTTCTGAACTGCTGCAGAGAGAAGCCAGTGTGGATGCAGCGACAAAGGTCAGTGCCACGCATTTCGAACTTTTTGTATCAGTTGCCCAGTTCAATGAGAATTCAGCCCTCAGTAAAAATCCGGGCATGCTTCTCATGAAATACTCATCAGCACTGCTCTCCTGGGGAACTTACAGAGGGATTTAATATTTTGGAAACTGTTGAAAGCAGAGAGAAAGATGGGTGAACTGATGGATCTTGTTTCTCATTTCACAGAAGGGAAACACAGCGTTGCATATAGCATCTTTGGCAGGGCAAGCAGAGGTGGTAAAAGTCTTGGTTACAAATGGAGCCAACGTCAACGCCCAATCCCAGGTAAACCTATATCTCAGATGCCAAGAAATGCTGTGATTATGATTCACAAATAATGTTCTGGGTCAGGTGCTTGTTTATTCTTGTGTATTCTAAGAAAACAATATTGAAGAGCTATATCATCATCAAGGAAAAACCCAGGACAATGGGCAGGGCCAATGCAGCAAGGGCTGTGAAGAAGTACCCTTTGCCCTTAAAAGCAGCAAAAATTTACTCACCAAGCCACTTAGGTCCTGTCCTTTTGTTTGTATTTTCCAGTAACTTTTTTTGAAATGAATGCACAGGCAGACCTTGGAGATATGTGGGTTCAATTCCTGGCCACCCTAATAAAGCATTGTTGCAATAAAAAAAAAGTCTGCAAACAGTAAATGTTGGAGAGCATGTATAGAAAAGGGGACATTCATACATTGTTGATGGGAATGTAAATTTGTGCACCACTATGGAGAACAATATGGAGGTTCCTTAAAAAACTAGAAGTAGAATAACCATATATATGATCTGGCAAGCCCACTCCTAAGTATATACCCAGAGAACACCATAATTCAAAAAGATACATGTGCCCTAGTGCTCATTCCAGCACTGTTTACAATAGCCAAGACATGAAAGCAACCTAAATGTCCATCCACAGAGGAAAGGATAAATAATATGTGCTGTCCACACATACATACACACAATGGAATACCACTCAGTCAAAAATAATGAAATAATGCCATTTGCAGCAACATGGACAGAACTAGAGATTATCATACTAAGTGAGATAAGTCAGAGAAAGGCAAATACTACATATCACTTATATGTGAAATCTTAAAAAAAATGATACAAATGAACTTACTTACAAAACAGAAACAGACTCAGACTTTAAAACAAACTTATGGAAACCAACAGAAAAAGGTGGAGAGTAGGGGGATAAATTAGGAGTTCCCAGGTGGCTCAGTTGGTAAAGAATCTGCCTGCCAATGCAGAAGACTCGGGTTCTATCCCTGGGTTGGAAAGATCCCCTGGAGTAGGAAATGGCAATCCATTCCAGTGTTCTTGCCTAAAGAATTTCATGGACAGAGGAGCCTGGCAGGTTGCCATCAATGGGGTTGCAAAAAGTTGGACATGACCGAGCAACTGAGCATGCAGGAGAAAACACTTCTATATATAAAATAGATAAATAGGGACCTACTGTATATCACAGGAAACTCTAGTCAATATTGTATAATAATATATATAGCAAACAAATCTGAAAAAGTATGACCATATGTATATGCATAGCCGAATCATTTTGCTATACACCTGAAACTAACACGACATTGTAAATCAACTATGCTTCAATGTAAAATATAAATTTAAAAGAGTTATATTCATTGAATGGGCTTCCCAGGTGGCACTAGTGGTAAAGAACCTGCTCGCCAATGCATGAGACTTAAGAGACACAGGTTCTATCCCTCGGTCAGGAAAATCTCCTGAAAGAGGGCATGACAACCCACTCCAGTATTCTTGCCTGGAGAATCTCATGGATAGAGGAGCCTGGCAGGTTATAGTCCATAGGATTACAGAGAGTCGGACATGACTGAACCAACTTAGCACACACTATTCATTGAATAGGTAAATTATTCCAGATTATTTTGTTTCATATATACCCTCATTTGCAATCCTCTACATGTGAAATGAAGAGATTTTTCAAAGTCAGCCATCTGTAGACTGGTATGTATGGCTGGTAGTGATAAACACAAATGATTGGAGAATCTCTGTAATGTAGAGACTTATTCTAATTTATTATGTTAGCTAAAGTCCAGTATGGTCAATTCCTATTTACTAACCGAGGCATTGTTGTTGCTCCCTGAAACATATTAGTGGGGGAAAAAAAAGCAGAAGAAATTTTAAAATCCCCAAACATTAAAATTTCCAGATTGTTTGTAATGGATATACACCCATCATTCTTTCAGAAGATTCTCCTACAAGCTCTCAGAGTCCTGCATGGAGCTCTAACAAAAAGACTAATAGATTATCATTTGGTGGACTTTGAGCCCAAAAAAATTAAGTTCACTTTATTGGTCTAGAAATACAGGTCTTCATTATCCAAATTATTCATTATGTGAGTCCCCCAGAGATGTGAGCTTGTGTAGGAGAGCATACATCATCATAACACAGAAATATCCACTAAGGACCTATTTTTTTTTTTAATTTTATTGAAGTATAGTTGATTTGCCATGTTGTGTTCATTTCTACTGTACAACAACGTGACTCAGTTATACATTTATATATATATTCTTTTTCATATTCTTTTCTATTATGGTTTATCACAGGATATTGGATATAGTGCCCTGTGCTACACAGTAGTATCTTATTTATCCATTCCCCATATAATAATTCTCTGCTAATCCCAAACTCCCAATCCTTCCCCCTCACTTGGCAATGGCAAGTCTTTTCTCTGTGTCTGTGAGTCTGTTTCTGTTTCATAGATAGGTTCATTTCTATCATATTTTAGATTCCACATATAAATGATATCATATGGTGTTTCTCTTTCTCTTTCTGACTTACTTCGTTTAGTATGATAATCTCTAAGGACCTGACCATTTTAAGAACTGACCTCTACTCAAACATTCCTTCCAGCTAAAGGCTGACATCTATCCTTGTTCATCAATATCTACCCCAGGGTGTTAGGTTGAACAAATTGACTATAGAACAAAGCTGCAAGTTTTCCAAAAGATGTAGGCTATCATTCTGAAGTCAGGAAAAACGATGCTAGAGGACTGCTGGACCCACAGCCAAGTTGTGAGGTTGTGGCTTTCTGGCAGGAGTAGACCAGACTGTATGAAGAATCAGGATGATTTCCTGACAGATGTTTCCAACTTGAATGATTTGAGAATCAAAATGTTAAATGAAGGAAAAAATTAGTCTGAAAATAAAAAGTGAAGGCTGTCGACCCATCATATAGTGTTCTTGGAAATGAAAATCATACTTTCTCCCCCAGAATCATAGTTGGTTTAGTCTTCATTCATTCAGTGAACTCGTACACGATGCAGTTATAACCTACATTTTGTTAAATCGTATAAATTCGCTTTTACAATTTCTGGTTTTCTCTTTCAAGATGAAGTCTCAATCTAACTTTTTTCATTATTTACTGTGGCCTTTTGATCTCCACCTTCAGTGCGCTTGATTTCCTCAGCTTTTTCCAGTACTGATTATCTTTGAATAACAGGAGCCTCTTGCACTTTATGGGTCCACAGAATTGCAGTGACTTTCCACCTTGTTACTTCAGCCATATTGATGAAAGCTCTGATGCCATTAAATATCAGTGTTGCAGAAAAGAAACTGAAAGGTTGCTGCTGAGCCATGAGAGAAGCCAGGATTCTTGGCCTCCAGAGGAGAGGAATTCAATCCAGGGCTGGTGACGAGGCTTGATTGCTTAGAGCTTTTGTGTAGTAAAGTTTTATTGAAGTATAAAAGAGATAGAGAAAGTTTCTGACATAGACATCAGAAGGGGGCAGAAAGAGGCCCCCTGTGCTAGCCTTCAGCAGTATGTTATATACCCATAAGCAAGCTGTTGGTTACAGAAAGGAAATGTCTCAAACTTCAGAGTGGCACCAGGCCCCTCACCCACAACACGCATTCTGAGATAACATTGACACAAAGTGAGTCCTCTCAGGCCATAAAACGAATGATGTGAATCTTGAGAAAAGGCAGGTTTCCAAGTAAATATATCGTTTCATTAACATAGGTTAGGAGAACAATGTATGAGTAAAACGTACTGGTCTGTTGAGCCCTTATGGGTTCTGAGTCTTAAGTGGAACTGACTTGAAGAAAGACAGAGTCTAGGGTAAATACATAGTTTATTAACATAGCTTAAGAAAAATATTTCCATTAAAAAAAAAAAAACCACCTTGGTTAGCTCAGGGTTTGAGAAAAGTTAAGTTCCGGTGGAATCAGGTGTCCTCATGGCAACACCGGATTTTAAGAGAAGCCTCCTTTTAATTCTGTGTAGAGAAGGGAAAATAGTCTGACACTTGTAGTTTCCTCCTGCCGCTTAAGAGAGAGAGAGAAAACGCCTGATGCTTGCAGCCTGTGTCCTCCGTTTGGAGACCGCTGGCCTTCCTGCCTGTTACCCTCTCAAAACTGTTCTTCCTACCACATGGTGTCTTGTGTAATTGGTCGAATCTTTAGTTCCCTGTGGTTGGACTTTTGTTCCATGGGTTATGCCACCTGTTCTGATTCCCAGTGAGAGCTCACTTAGGCTAATAATGTTTTTCCAGAAAGGAGTGATATAAAGTTGAATATTGACAAATATGAAAGAAATACAGACCAGCTGACCACAAGAGAAGCATTATGCTTTTCAGCCAATTATGTTTAAATGCCTCTGTGATCTTTTTCACTCAGGAAATAGCTGGCGTTAAGCTTTGAGGTAGTGGGAAATGCTTTAGTCCATTTTCGTTTTCTTCTTTTTTTCCCCCAAGGGAGAGATGGTTAGCCTCCCCATCTTGTAAACAATGTACACATTCTTGACTAATGATCAAAGGAGGCATAGTTTTAAACCTTCTCTCCAATGTCTGGGAGAAGCTGTAGTCGAAATAAAATCCTAACCAGATTTGATTTAAATTTATACACATTCTCTTCTGATGATGAAGTGCGGAAGAAGAATACGGGCTATGAAATGCACTGTTCCTTGCAGCTGTGCTTGGAATGCCCAGCCACACACTTGACAGTAAAAACCTGCCCCCTTCCTCTAGACACCTGCCCTCAGAAACCTTCTGAACTGCATCATTCTACGGATGGAGTAAGTAATGAGATCACCACACAGCTGAATGGGGTTTCAAAGATAATTTCTGGTAGCAGCTTTTCAAAAGGAACTTTCATAAAGAACAACAAGCAATACCACCATGAAGTGCAATGAAATTCCATTTAGGTGGCAGAACATCACAAGAATATTAATATTCAAGAACAACAATATTCCTGTCCATGTGAAATTTTATCCTATATAGACAATAATTAATTGCCAATGAGGAACAGTATCAAAAGAGACCCTCACCTTCCTTAAATATAAAAATTCTCCTGGAAAATAAAAATAGCATTGGACAATATCAAGTTCTGATGAACTGAGACTCTATAAACTAGGCATTTATAGGTATTCTTGTAATAATTCTTGTCATTGCCTTGATCTTAGGTCTTAATAAGTAGTTAACTCTTTCTTATATTACTTAATGTTGCAGGAAATCATTTAGGCCTCCTCTGAGAAAGAAATGGGGTTAGATAACTAAATTATGATTTTAAAGACCTCTAATTTAAGTCCTTGGTACTTTATATAAAATACAACAGTGATTAACAGTATTTGCTCTTGAAAAATCCTAAACTGACATGCCAAATGACATCCCTCATGCTTTTCTCTTTCTCTGTCTTTATTCCATAAGACACCAACCATATTTATAAAAAAAGAAGCTGCTGCTGCCGCTGCTAAGTCGCTTCAGTCGTGTCCAACTCTGTGCAACCCCGTAGACGGCAGCCCACCAGGCTCCCCCGTCCCTGGGATTCTATTTCAAATAATATTTTCCCTATCAAAGTATTCTAAATGGACAGATTTTCACAGTGGTTTGAACAAAGACAAAGCCCTTTAATTAATGTTTCCTTGGTCTTTCTGTGCTTTTAATGTTTCGTATTGAGGAGGAGTTCAGATCCTGATGAAGCTAGACAATGGATGTGGTCTAAATAGAGCCTTTCTGACCTTCAAACTCATAGCATATCTCTGATGTAAACAGCCTTCAGAAAAATTAGTATCATATACGAATCAGTACAAATTTATTACCAAGCCCTTAATATTTTAATTAGAAACAAGACTTTCTGATATATAAAGGCTTAGTTAGAGGAAACTAGCATAGATAAGAAAATTTCAAGGATGAAATTTAAGCCCTTATTTTAGTTCATTTTATTTCATTTTTATTTTATTTTAGTGGATCTAGGCAGCATGCCTCAGTACTATCTATAAAACTATAAATCTGCAACTTTGCATACTTATAATAACACCACAACAGTTATAATAACACTGAAATGCCTTCAGAGCAGAGGGAAATGAAGATATTGGATAAAGTCGGGTATCAAGAAGCACATTCAGTCTTGAGCTGTCCTGCTTTTTGAGAATTCAGTCTATTGTTGCTACAGAAAAGAAAATGTAAATTGGGCCACCCATATGTTCCTTTTTGGTCAGCTCTTTGTTTTGGAAATTTCCTAAGTTAGGAAATTAATATAAAACCAGTGATGTACTTTTTTCTCTTAAGAGAAAAATAACATCTTTCCTGAAATCTGACCATTTTCCTAATCCAAGTACCATTTCACAGGAAAGCACTACAGCTCTAGGTCATCCACACTGAATTTGTTGGTACCTTAAGCCTCTTTGCACTAGAGAGTAATGGTAATACCTTTTTTCACTCTTTCCAAAGGGTGCTTAGAATTATCTCCCTATAACATAACTAAACGCTGTGTATGTGTTCTCACAGCTTCTTAATCCTTTCCTGAAAGGTGATTTTTTATTAATTGGTGTTAATTTCTATTGCTTTAATCCAAATAACTTCAGCAATTTGGAATTCTCTGAGGAACCCATAGAACAGAAGGCTAAAGAAGCTTTCAGAAAGTTTTGGAAACTAGGTAGTTGGAGTGAGAGAACCTAATCAGAAGCTAAAGGGTAAGATTGTCCTTTGATATGTTCCCTACAGGTCATCCGAGGGTGGAGAGGGGAGGTTTGGTAGAAAACAGGACTGAGGATTGGAGAGTAGTCATGGAACAGCATGCAGAGCCATCCTTTACATGCGCTCATCTTGTGGTTGAAGAAGGGCTGGCCAATTTGCATCAAATTCCAACCAAGACCAGTCCTACCTAAACATCAGTGAAAACATAGTTCCTCTAAAGAAAAAGCAGTACTGCCAAATGAAGGGACCAAAATACACACACACACACACACGCACACACACACACACACACTCTCTCTCTCTCACACACACTCAAATGTCCACTATAAAATTGAGATTTCCTTGATGGAGGCCTCATCAAAAAATCATCTTATCAGTATGGTCAGCAGAAGTAAAATGAGACCATTCAATGCCATATATTGTGTGATTCCACTTACATGAAATGTTTACAATAGACAAATCTGTGAAGATGGAAAGCAGATGAGTGGTTGCCAGTGATCGTTAGGAGGGGCAAATGAAGTATGATTACTAATGGTCCCTTTCTGAGGTGATGAAATGTTCTGGAATTAGGTGGTGAGGATATTTTCCCAAATTTGCGAACAGATGAAAACAACACTAAATTTTACACTTTGAGAAAGTGAGTTTATTCATATGTGAATTATATATCCATAAAAATTTATAAACTTAAAAAAGGATGAAAGCATGTGACCATTCAGAAAATAACCGGCTTTCAAGCCACAGCTATACAGTGTCAAGCATTCAAAAAAGAAAAGAAAAACTACTGTGGAAACAGAGCCCCATCTCACTGTGACTCACGTCTGCAGATTATTTCTGAGATTCCAGCATTTCACCCTCTGCCATGATGAAGAACGCAACGGGATGATGTAAAAGTTGTAACTTTTTATTAGTCACTCTGTAGAAACTCAGGGTCTGCAAGAGCAGCATCTCCTAAAGCTCAGTGCCTAGTTTTGGATTCCCTTCACGGGTCAGGAAATGTTTGGTTCTGGCAGGTTTCCTCAAGAAGAGTGCAAGTACACTGGGCTAGAAACCAGACGTGCAGTGGGACCAGTGTTTCCTAGGTAATCTTAAACTACAGCAGATCTCTGCCCTGGAGTTGAGACACCACTGACATATATTATCTACTTGATATTTATGTCTCAGAAAATAATATCCATTTTGGAATTTTTTCTTAAAAACTTTACTCCTAAAATCTGAATATTTGGTCTGGAAATTTGGGGTGATATGTAAAGAAAGATAGTCAGTTCATAAAGTGATAAGGAAAATCTACCTTTTCTTTTTAATATTTTAAATTTTTTTCTCTTTTTTGGTTAAGAGATACTTAAATCATCCAAGAGTTGAACAGTCTTTCATTTTGGTCAAATAAGAAAAGGAGAAAAAAATAATATGATAAAAGGTCTAAACTAGCTTTCAGTTTCACTCATAGGTCTGGGAAGAGTGACGAAGATGAAAGCCACCTATCCCCTCCACCCCACCCCCCAACACACACATACACACACACACACACACACACACACATAGACACACACATATACACACACACACACACATTGGGTTGCAGTTATGCATGTTTTATATTTAATATTGATAAAACCTTTCATGATAGAACAAAGTAACAGTGAAATTTATGATTTTACTAGTTAACTAATACACACTGAAGAAGCTTGAATCTTGTGTCATACTCTGCTGCCTCTAATTTTGTGTCTCTAATCTTGAGCTTGGCAAGCTAATAACCTAGCTAATTACAGTTATGTGTGAAATAAGTAGAATAGAGGAACTCTGATGAATGAAGTATATTCACCATGGTAGATTTATTCCCTGGTGGCTCAGACGGTAAAGCGTCTATCTACAATGCGGGAGACCTGGGTTCGATCCCTGGGTCGGGAATATCCCCTGGGGAAGGAAATGGCAATCCACTCCAGTACTATTGCTTGGAAAATCCCATGGACAGAGGAGCCTGGTAGGCTACAGTCCATGGGGTCACAAAGAGTCGGACACGACTGAGCGACTTCACTTTCACGTTTATCTGCTTAAGAATCTTTTAAACTTCCTAATTCTGAGGTATAAACCAAAAAATTGATGTTAGTAGAGGTTGAATTTTATGTTATTCATATTACTCATCCAGAGATTTGATAAGTAAGGTCATTATATAATAATGGATATTTATAATAATGAACTTAAACCTTTGGAATCACAAAACTTTGAGTATTGTTTTGTAACATTTAATTTAGAATGTATTTCCATTTATTCTTTGAGATTGCATAATATATACAACAAAATTTCCAGGCCAGTTAGTTAAATAGAACTAAATTCTGAAAAATTTGTTCAAAGAGAATTTATTATAGTTTGAAAAATACCTGTTTTGGTATATATATATATATATCTTGCAATAAGTTTTTTTTGGTAATATTACAGTATTTTCAGTTCAGTTCAGTCACAAAGTCGTGTCCGACTCTTTGCAACCCCATGAATCGCAGCACACCAGGCCTCCCTGTCCATCACCATCTCCCAGAGTTCATCCAGACTCGCGTCCATCGAGTCCGTGATGCCATCCAGCCATCTCATCCTTGGTCGTCCCCTTCTCCTCCTGCCCCCAATCCCTCCCAGCATCAAACTCTTTTCCAATGAGTCAACTCTTCGCATGAGGTGGCCAAAGTACTGGAGTTTCAGCTTTAGTATCATTCCTTCCAAAGAAATCCCAGGGCTGATCTCCTTCAGAATGGACTGGTTGGATCTCCTTGCAGTCCAAGGGACTCCCAAGAGTCTTCTCCAACACCACAGTTCAAAAGCATCAATTCTTCGGCACTCAGCCTTCTTCACAGTCCAACTCTCACATCCATACATGACCACAGGAAAAACCATAGCCTTGACTAGACAGACCTTAGTCGGCAAAGTAATGTCTCTGCTTTTGAATATACTGTCTAGGTTGATCATAACTTTTCTTCCAAGGAGTAAGCATCTTTTAATTTCATGGCTGCAGTCACCATCTGCAGTGATTCTGGAGCCCCCCAAAAATTAAGTCTGACACTGTTTCCACTGTTTCCCCATCTATTTCCCATGAAGTGATGGGACCGGATGCCATGATCTTCATTTTCTGAATGTTGAGCTTTAGGCCAACTTTTTCACTCTCCTCTTTCACTTTCATCAAGAGGCTTTTGAGTTCCTCTTCACTTTCTGCCATAAGGGTAGTGTCACCTGCATATCTAAGGTTATTGATATTTCTCCTGGCAATCTTGATTCCAGCTTGTGTTTCTTCCAGTCCAGCGTTTCTCATGATGTACTCTGCATATAAGTTAAATAAGCAGGGTGACAATATACAGCCTTGACGTACTCCTTTTCCTCTTTGGAACCAGTCTGTTGTTCCATGTCCAGTTCTAACTGTTGCTTCCTGACCTGCATACAGATTTCTCAAGAGGCAGGTCAGGTGGTCTGGTATTCCCGTCTCTTCCAGAATTTTCCACAGTTTATTGTGATCCACACAGTCAAAGGCTTTGAACAAATGTGAAATACATTGTTTCAGAGAACATTTTTACTAGGAAGCTTAAGATATATACATGCATTTATTTCCAAGTTCCTTGGCAGCTGGGCACATTTCAGACAATGATGCACAATATGTCTTTGGAAAAAATACAAGGAAGGAAACTTAGAAAAAGTAGACCACCCAATCAAATTCTTTAAAACTGAGGTATACCCTTTTCAAATTGGTGTTCTTTCCTTTGCTCCAAGTAACCTTATCTGTGATAAGTTTGAATCTGTATGAAATTAATATAAATTCCTTCCAAAGTTGGAACTATTTCAGGTGCTTAATTTTATGTAAAAGTATTACATATTTTGTTTAGGAGAAATAAATATTGCTTGGGATAAAAAACTCATTGGGACAATGACCAAATGTATTTTTCTTCATATCTTCATGTTATCTAGTAAAACTCTTTACTCATGATAGACACTCAGTAAATGGATACACATGTTTAACTAAACTGGATGTATTGGTATGAATTAGACTATTAGCTATGAACCACACTCAAACTAGAATTGTGAAGCATAATTAACAATTATGCTTCATAATTGTGCTTAGACTATCATACTCAGGTTTTGTAATATATATAAATATATACATTAAAGTATCATAAAAATTATTATGTGTGAGCATTTCCTGAAACATATAATAGCATCAGTACAGTGGAAAGATAGATTCGCTTTAAAAAGCTACAAACATTTAAATTGGTGTTTTGCAGAATGGTTTCACACCACTGTATATGGCAGCCCAGGAGAACCACCTGGAAGTTGTCAAGTTTCTCCTCGACAATGGCGCAAGCCAGAGCCTGGCCACAGAGGTAAGACACTTTGGTTCTTTTTGTGGGTGAGTTCACATGTTTATAGGGATTTTAGAAACCTGAAGTTGTATCATTGAGAATCTGTCCCGCTGGTATTTCATTACAGTTGTATATTAATGTGTGGGCTCATACGTTTTTATGAAATACATTAGAAAAGGCTATTGTTAGTCTTTCAAGAATCTTCCATGCCTAGTTGCCCTTTCTGCTCTTAAATGCCTGGCTGTACCCTCTAATTGAGCTATTTGTTTACTATTTACATAATTGCTTGAGAGTACTTTTCTCCTTCTTTCGATTTTGCGTCAAAGGCAGCCACTGTTTTGAAATATTTTTTGTGATAGAACATAAGTTTTAAATCTGTTTTTTCCAGATTTAAGTTAGCATAATTATAATGATTGGATTTATGCATTTCTAAAATTAACTAATTAGATTTAACTCATACTTCTAAACAAAACTAGTATATATTTTTGAAGAGTAGATAAAAGCAGGCTTTAAAAAATTGCAATCATGAATAAGAGAGTTATTAAAAATAAAGTATTTAAGTCACTGATACTATTTTAGGTAATGTAGTTTATTTTTGAAACTAATCTGGATGGAAGATTGTGATCCCTTGAAGTGTATCACTGGAAATCTATTGCTAATAATAAAGGACTACTGCTTGTGTACTCTTTATTTTTAACAAAAGAAAGAATTAGAACAGGTGGTTATCCCTGTCATAAAGCCAAATTCTCTGATTTTCATTCTGAAGTGTTTCCTGAATGGCACAAGAAAGATGTATATCATTGGGATTATATGCACAGGGATTGCGTATAACCTTGCCCAGCTTTTGAGATCATGCCTTCCAGGAAAACCAGGAGATAAATGAAGAGGCAGTTAACACACAAAAATATACAAATGACCACAAATGTTTGAAAATACCTCATCCTCCCTTATAATCAAATAAATCTTAATTTATTAATCAGACAGAGAATGAGATCCAGTCTTTAGTGCATGAGATGAAGAAGAAATTCAAGGGGTAGGAAAAATTGCAACTTAACTACTATATTGGTGACGTTGACAACCAGTTACAACACTTTTATAGAACACTTAGCATTAACTATCCAAATTACTATTTATACACCTTTTTGCTTATTAATTCCACTTCAAATAGTTAATATGACATTATATATTGGAAGATAATGCAAAAAATAGTTATTATATAAGAAATAACAACATAATTAGTAGTAACAATATTTAAAAACCAGGAAGAACCAAAGGGGAAGCTATTGGATAAATATTGCTTTACTTTGACAGTAAAATGGTACTCTGCACTAGCAACAATGAGGGAAGACTCTTATGTACTAATACGGGAAAATGTCCATAGTGTACTGTTTCCAGTGGTTTTATTCTGAGAATTCGGAGACAGCCTCACTTTTCACTTCCTAGCCTTCAGTTCTCTTGGGGACTTTTATCTTGAGAATGGATTTTTTTAAATAATAATAATATCCTTAGAGCTTGGTAGTAAATAATGAATGGCTGATGGCAGAGTAACCAGCTTTTGTATGCACAAAGCACTGGCTCTCCTCACACTGGGGAGAAGGTAACCTGTGTGAGTCCCTCAAATATGACCTGTGGGTTACCTCATGCTTTTCAGGGAGGATGGGTATAGGAGCCAGGGTTGGTGTAGAAGAGAAAACCCCTTCCTATTTTTGGATGGAAATACTATGTAATATAAATATCCTGATGACAGCAATTCCGTGGTACTTTTTCATCTGTGAAGGGCAGGTAGTATTCTTTTTTTAGGCTGTGATGGGCAGATCACTGAGTGTCTCTCCTTTAGAACAAACATAAGACCAGTTTACCATGAAAAGACTATAAAATTACCTTGTCAACTAATCATCAGTAACTCACTGGTTCTCTGTGGTTTTTTTAAGCTTTCAGGCCCCCCCAAAAGGCACTACAACTGACTAAAAAGGAACATATGAGATCCTCAAACAACTAATTTAGTCTTTTAGCAGGAAGATAGATAGATATAGGTAGATATGTACGTAGATGGATAGATAGATATTTGATAGATTTTTTTTACTGCTTTATATTACTTTACTTTCAAAGGTTTTTTTAGCTTTAAAAAAATAAATGAATGAATGAGTGTTCCAACAACAAATCACATCCATGTCTTCACGAGGGATTTGGTGCCATCACCACGTACACAACAGCTATCTGATTATCTAGAGCTATTTGAAGCTTTGACTGAATTTTTATCTCTTGTATTATTAGTACTAGAGAATTAAAAGAACAGCAAGAAATAAGATGTTTCATTCACATAATGTTCTAATTACAATTTTGCTTTCTTACTAGCAATAATACTGGTGTCATTTACACAGAAGTCTGTATTTACAGAATGAACAGTAATGAGCAATGAAAGGATTCCTTAGATGAAAAAAAATTTAACAGAATTTTCAACTTATTAGATAATATGATATTGTCAAGTTCCTTCAATACAGTTTTTTCCATATGCTCCTTGTATATATGTATGAGGTCTTTGGCATGGTTGTGTTTTTCAAAACTTTTCCTGTATTACTGTGTACTGTGTATCCTGTCTTTGCATGTATATCTTCCTTCTTTGGCTAATCAAGATTTTGAAGCATGAGGTAAATTTATTTGTTCACTGATGGCATCTATTATGTGCCAGATACTGCAAACGGCAGTGAGGATACATGTGGAACTTCCATCATATTTCCTTTTGGCTTGTATTTTTCTCTTAAGAATATCATAGAGCAAGCTAAACCATTCAAACTTGGTTTGGAAACAAAATCTGGAGCTGCTAATTTTAGCTATTAACACCTTAGGACTGGTATCTTTGTGTCTCTAATTGGTTTATGCAAGAAGCACATTCTTGTCAGTGCTAATCGTCTTAGCTGCAGTTGATTTTCTGGTACAGAATAGTTTCCTTTATGTTTAGGCCTTATGGACTGAAACATTCCTATGGGTGGAAATGTAACCACTTCATTTTGCTGCAAAACAGAAGTGAGCTGTCATTTTTACCCCTTAGATTTTGCTCAGGTTTTAAAAGTGAGGTGCAACGTTTAACTTTTAACACACAGCTCTTTCCTTTCACTATTCCATTTTTTAGATGTGTTTTTCTCTTTTGTGAAAGTAATATATTAAGTAAATGAGGAAGTGTTGTAGCCACGCGTTCCAGGAAACAAACTCACTCAGAAGGACAGTGCAGATAGTGGAGTGCAGTTTATTACACCAGCGGGCCCACAGCAGAGTCTCCTCTTAGCCAAGGACCCCAACCAGTTTTTGTGAAAACCTTATATACCTTAAGGTACATGCCCAAAGCCGCCTCCCCAAGTTCCCTGAAACTAGTCTGAACAAAGGAAGAGAAAGAAACAATCAAAGTTAACCCTAGGTAGTTAACAGTGGACAATTATTAATAGGCCTATGGTCATACCCCAATAAGCATAATAGAATTTATGATTCTATTTGGTTACACAGATGATTAGGGTATTCTTTTAGGCAATGGAGAGTCTAGGTATGAGCCCTGGGGCTCTTCCATCCGGGGGGCCTGGTTTTCCAGTTGGTATGTCGTTTCCATAGATACTGGGCATAGAGCTCAAAGTCCACAGTCCGGCCCAAGGTGGAGTCCTGCTTTCAAGATGGAGCCTGTTCTGTCTGTGTCTTCCTTCAGGAGTACAATAAAAAGAGAAAAGAAAAAGCCACAGTTAGTTGTCCCTAGAGATAACATTCTGTTTATCCATCCAGATTTTTTTTGTCCATATTCACAATACGCCTGTTTCTCTTAGTGGAAATGAGATCATGCATTTTCATGGTAATGCTGATTCCTTTTCCTGTAACAGTAAATTACACTTAAACTTTGTACTTTAACCTGTGGTGGTGTTTTGGTGATGTCTAGGTTATATCCAACCTTTATTATTAATGGTTGCAGAGAATGTCCTTCTGGTTACATTGATGCTTATCCTCTTCCTCACTTGGGTCTTTCTGGAGAAGTTGAACAGACCAAGTGGAACTGCAGTCAGATCTTGAAGCTTGGAGTGTAGATAGAATTTGTGTAGGTAAAGCAAGGAGGAGGACATTTCAGAGTGGGGCAAATAGCCTGAGTTTAGATGCCAGGGTAGAGACAGTAAGGAGAATGGAGATTTATACAAGACTTATATGAAAAGGGCCCGGGCAATGCTGTCACTTAGGTGCTTGGGGGCTGATATTTTACAATCCTTGAATATAAATATACTGATTTGCATTCAGCCAAACAAGTGCTAGGAGCACTTATCTGTTTTCCAGCAAGGAAAACAATGGTGAAAGTCATCTTCTAGGAAAACCAATAAGACATGAATATGCAAGTAACTATGTGTTTTCTTTTTCCCTTACAAGCACTCTTCCATTAGAGCAGTCCTTGCTTTGTACCACAAGGAGTATTATTTGTACTACAAATAATAAATATGATTTACTACAGATAATAAATATCATGATCTGAATAGAATAATAAAGTAACCTATTTGCCAATTGTCTAGCAAAAATGACTTTGAAATGTTCTTTTGAGTGTGTGATAATTAAAGTATTGCAGATTTAAAATGTGGGAGCCAGTCTTAGGATATTCAGGGACTTCCCAGGTGGCTCATTGGAAAAGAATCCATCTGCCAAGCAGAAGATGCAGGTTCGATCTCTGGGTCAGGAAGATACCCTGGAGAAGGAAATGGCAACTCACTCATTCTTAATTGGGATATCCCATGGACAGAGGAACCTAATGGGCTGTAGTCCGTGGGGTTGCAAAGAATCAGACACAACAACTTTGCAGCTAAACAACAATAACAACAACTCAGGATATTCTCCTCTGTGCTTTCTTTTTTATGGTCAGTAATGCTAGATTTTCCAACTGCAGTGAAATCTGTAGCTGTCTTCTCTTTGTCAAGTCCCAGGGCAATACAGTAGGAAGACTAACTGTACAGATATGTGTGTATGTCTGAATTGCTTCTAGTCATGTTTTATATGGTCCATTCTTTTATTGGTCAGAGAAGCCAAGAGTCTTTCGTGTATACCTTCCTTAAAACAGCAATGAGTATAGTTCATTAATTCACATATAGTAATTGAGTACCAAATATACACTAGGTTGCAAGGTATAGTGATGAAGCAGACAAGATAGACTAGGCAACAAAGTACTGGATAAAATAGTTTGAAATAATGATGGAAATTTACCTTTAAAATTATTTTCTGTTTTGGGGTGTGTGTATATATATATATGTATGTATGTATGTATTTTTTAATATCTTTCCACATTATATGTGGAACTACTTGACTATGTCAGCTTTAATAACTGTGACCAAAAATTGACACTCGATCACCTCCTTACTTGTTAATCAAGAAGAAAATGTCCACAGGGGCCAGTCTTGACCCATCGTCTGTTTGCAGGATGGCTTCACACCATTGGCAGTAGCTTTGCAACAAGGCCACGATCAAGTAGTGTCACTTCTGCTAGAAAATGACACAAAAGGAAAAGTGCGCCTTCCAGCTCTTCACATCGCCGCCCGGAAAGATGACACGAAAGCCGCTGCCCTGCTGCTGCAGAATGACAACAATGCGGATGTGGAGTCAAAGGTGAGGCCCTGGCAAACACACTAGGCACACGGCATCCTCCTCCGTTAGGCACCCAAACGTGAAGAACGCCTGGGCTCCCTTTGGGCATGCTTACGCCAAGCACTTAACTGCGCTGAAAGGAATAAAATCGTGCCCCCAAGACATCCAGTTGAAGGCACAGCACCCCTACCCTTGGCATCTACAGCTGGGAGGGAGCTGTGGGTGCTGCCCCATATGTGCTAATAGGTGGCCACCTCAACAGAAATCAATCGAGAGACACCCGATAATGTCCTTCCTTTGAACATGTATTTTTAATGTATTTAGCACTTCAGTTCCAACATCAAGGTGAAAAATTAGAAAATGCTAGCCACAGTGTGTGCCAAATAAATTTTTGGTTGCTATCTAAGGTGGCAGGCAATACACTGAGTATTGATCAGCTGCAGAAGGCATGCCAGCAGCCAGAGTCCCAGCCAACAACTCCCATTGTCTGGACACACATTACTCACAAGTGTCTGTGAAGGAAACGTGGCATTTGGAATAGGCCCTCGTGTAGCCCTTCATTCAGTCTAGCTTTCTTTCTGTGCCTTTTGTGCTGCCATCAGAGCTTCCATCTGCATTACCTAGCTGTCATGAGCTTTCTGCCATCCATGATCACCGATAGCAAACTAACCGTTCATTTTTTCCTCCTCTTTGCTTCCAAATGTGTTAACCTAGATGGTGGTGAATAGAACAACAGAGGTATATATATATATATATGTATATCCGTGTACATTTAATCTATATCTGCATCACCATTTTCCCATTCCTTAGTGCTGCCGCCTCGTTTCTTTCCCTTCTTCTTTGCATTGCCGTCTGTAGGCTAGATACCTGCTTCCTACCCCCACCCTCAAAGTAGCATGTGCCAGAGGAGATAGTAGTTTGATTACCAGGGCTTTCTGCAGCTGAACCTGGTGTTTGAAAGGAGGAAGTATTAGGCATCCTTGAAACTTAAGGGTACTACAATAGAGTCCTGTGACATGAAGCATCTTGACACTTGAGAAACTTCTCAGCTCTACCTACAGCTGCAGACAACCCTGTCATTCTACTCATCTAGGACTGAATCTTCAGATTTCTGCATGACACTCGCCCTCAGTGGTGTCAGCAAAATGAAAGTTACCTCGGAAGGGTACCCTGTGACCCACCCTTGACAAGAATCAGTCAGACCGCTAGCATGGCTGAGAAGCTTGCTGACGACTTAGAAATGCATCTAGTTCCTGTAAGGTTGAAATCTTTGGGGACTAAGTAAATCGCTGCATGTTTTAGCATTTTTCAAGGAAGTAAAATGATCTTGGTATGAACAATCCAGAAAAAGGGGTTATTGAATAGGCATTTGCTAATAAAGAGACCAGCTTGTCAATTTCTTTATGAAATGCATTCACCATGATTCAAGACCAACTGTAATAGCACCTCTTCCCCCCAAATTGCTTTTATCATTAAAATTGGCTTTTACTGTTGGTTAATTTGACTCTATATTGGATATATAATACTAGTGAAATTTTGACAGTTTCAATGGACAGTTCTACCATCAAAAATACAACAGTGGTACTCATCGAACTTTCTGTGAGCTATCAAGATATTTCTTGTCACCCCTATTTTGACTTTTGGACGTGTTGGCTTCTGTGTAGTTCTGCTCCCAGATTACAAAAATGGCTCAGTCTCCACCCTTGGTTCCTTCCTGGCTATTCCTCTCCCTGTGAGTCTGGCATCCCTTTGAAATCCTATGAGCAATTGGCACTAATGGAAAGAAACCTAGTACAGAATGGAATGCGGACCTCAGCATATTTTGCTTCCTCGTTTTGATCTGGGCAGGGTTGTGGTATTAACATGTGAGACAAGAGGCCAGCAGGGATCAGTTGAACGTCTGCTGTGTTTTCTTTCCAGAGTGGCTTCACTCCGCTCCACATAGCTGCCCACTATGGAAATATCAACGTAGCCACATTGCTGTTAAACCGAGCAGCTGCCGTGGACTTCACTGCACGGGTAAGAGTGCTGCAATCTGACGTGCCCTCAAAGCATTTGAAACGATTCTTGACCCTACTCCCCCAGCATGAGGAGGCGGTCAGGCCAGGTGACCTCCAAGGGTCCTCCCCGTCAGCGGAAGCTGTGTTTTCTTCTTTTCCTAGTGCACTTTCTTGCTTGTAGACAGGTATGCCTATTTTCTAGCAGGAAAAGAAAACCAAGATCAGAAGTGGGAATGGGGGTGTGTGATAAATGAGTGACATATAGATGTGATGTGAATAAGCACATCTGGAAACTACAGGCTGTGCCTCCAAGCTGAAATTTCTGAGTGTGTATGAAATGGGTCTGATAGCACTAACAGTGCTGTAGAAATCAGGGTCTTGATCTTCCAGATGGGAATGAACTGTATCTGAGGCCCAAATCTCAGAACCCAAGTAATAGAGGCCACCTTTTGCTCTTATCTTCTATCCCCTATACACTTTCAGAATGTGTAACAAGATTCTGTAACCCGAATAAGTTCATATTCATAGCTAAAGGAATTACAGTATCACATGTACCCCTGGACAGCAACTCAGAGATCCAGAGTAATAGGGCTCTGAATGCAGAAACCAGGCTTGGGCTGGGCTTGATCGTCAGCAACAGTATCATCAGAAATAGAAGCAAAGCAGGAGGCAGAATATAGAAGTGGTCAGATGTGGGGACTCAGGATTCAGACTCCCTGGCCTCCTGTGTTGGATTTAACTTTTCTTTCTGTGTCCATCAGTTTCCTCACTGATAAGATGAAGTTAACGTGGATTGTGAAATTAAAGAACAAATCGTAATAATAAGATAACATCAGCCCTCCTGCCCTGGGTCACTGAGAAACAGGGGAGTGTGGAGAACGCTTAGCACAGCGTCTGACGCATCATCACCAGCAGCACCAACACTGTGATTTTGAACATAGGATTTGAAGTATTATTTTTGCTAAAAACCTCACTTGTTAGGGGAGAAGTGGCAATAGACCAGATAGGGAGAACGATCATAATACTGGTACTAGCAGTAGCTGTAGCAGCCGTAAAAGTAATGCCATCTTTGAAGCAGATGCCAAGCTGAGCATTTTTATTTCATGAATTCTTATGTCAAGAAAAGTGTTTGTGTCCCTGTTTTACAGAAGGGGAAACCGAGACTTAGAGACAAGAAATAGCTGGTCCAGATGATAGAGCTAGCAAATGAGAAAAGGCAGAATTTCGGCCCCAAAGCTCTTCACCCCTTCAGTCTTCTGTCTCACTCTGATGATGTTAGGGGTTCATTTTTCTCATCCTTCCGATAATTCATTAATCCTATAAAAATTAATAAGAGCTAACATTGTACTAACATAAAAGCTATTTCCTATCCGATTGTCTTCAGCCTGCTAAAAGCTTTTATCAGTTTAAATAAGGCAGCTCTTGTCACTCTAGAGCTGTGAGTGTTCTTCTTGCATTAATAGCATCCTTGGGTTTCAGCAGACCCAAGGGCTTGTGTGACATTTAGAAGGACAAAGCTAAGCACTTCTTTAAGTCATGTATAAACAGGGCATGCCGATGTGTAAAAACCCCGTGTCTGTAAGATGCATTCTTCTGGTTTCATTTCTCTAACTCACAGAAAACCTCATTAAGTCGCATCTTCTAATTAGGACATTTGGAAAATTTATGTCAGGGTAGTGTTTGAAGTTTGTCTTGGTGCCATTGTTCAGAAATTTCCTGATGCTGCTGAAAATAAGATTGGGACAATGTTTAAACAATTTAAGAGGACAAATTATAGTATTTTCAGCCTCCTTCAAGCAATTCCAAAGCATCCATTTACATTAAAACAATTACTATGGTAATTACAAATGATGCTAATTTATCGATTAAAGATCAGTGGAGACCTCAGACCGTTGTTGTTAACCTTGTCTGAATTACCATATGTGATTTAAGATAGTTGCATTGTGCCTTTGTTTAAAATGTTAAATTTCAGACCTTTTGCTGACATTTACTCCCAGTCATTCCTAATTAGTGAGGCCTCGTAGCATTCTGAGCTAAAGGCTGTGGCAGAATTTGATTGTACTTACTAGGATGTCTGGACTGTTGCTCATACTGGAAAGCCCAGCTCCCCTCTGCAGTGGCTGACGGATGGCTTGCTGTAGGAGGTCTGAGCTGGACTGGTCTTCATGAAGAGCTTAATCAGAGGCAAGTGCTAGTTGCCTCCACAAGCACATTGTGGGTTCCAAATCTCTAGTAATATTATATACTAATCCAGCATCCAGCCTTTTGTGTTACAGGATCCCCTCCCTTCCCACCTTAAGCAGGGTCTTCCTAGGTCAGAGTTCTCTCAGGAATGTAGCAGAAACAGCAGGTGAAAGTAAAATGCCCCGGAACACAGATGGGATCTGATTTTGCCTGGTCAAAACAGTAAGGGATCAGTAAGCCTCAGTTGCTGAGAACTAGCTGCAAATCATAACTGTAAATCATGTTCTTCAGGAACCAGGTTGAGCTAGGGGTATTGATTAGAAAGTTAGATGTCAAGTTAAAAAAACCACAGCAGCCACCTTTGTCTGAGGGAGGCCGTGATGTCTGCTTCCTGGCTGTGACAGATCGCTGAAGAAAGGCAGATACAGTCTTGAGGTTCTTTATGGGCTGAGAGCATGACCTCGAGAATGGATGGCTACCTGCTGGCAAAGAGAAGTGGGGATAGCAGAGGGGAATCACCCTTCTGGAATCATTTCCTGCACGCAGTCCACGTATATGTCCAAGGCTGATAGGAGGCAGAACCAAACATGGTGTAACTCAAGGTAGAACACAGTAGAACGGATTGCTTTCTCTGCTTCTTTGTAGTGCTAGCTAATTTAGGCAGCAAGAAAGCTGATCCTAGCCGGTGTATACCCGTAGTATCAGTGATGGTAACTGCTTCACAGCATGATTACCTGTTACATTAATACCTTTCCTTAGATTTTTATTATGATGTAAATTTGGACGTTTGTATTGTAATTCTGCCATATATATGTAAGATATCCTGTCTGACGTCTTAAATATTTCCTTTCGGATTATCCATGGAGACCTGTTCAGCCTCGTGGGTCTGCTGCAGGGAGTAAATAGAGTAAGTGCTGAATACCGCAGTGCAGCGTCAGCACACTTTACACTCTGCATTCATGTGCTGAGATGGCCTTGACACCATCTGAATTTATGCGTGACCCTTGCTCCCTTAGCAAATTATCCTGGCTCTCTTGGGAAAGAGAATGTGACTAAGACACACCAGAGCTGCTACTGATTGTCATTCCAGTCAGGAGCATTTATGCACTTTAGTAAGTAAAAGCCAAATCATATTATTGGATGCCTGCAAAATTCCTTTTTATTGATTGCAGAAGATAGATGAATACTTTGCTGGCTAAGAGTTTTTTCATCAAATGTAATGGACCACCTAACTTAATCTTCACTCTTGTCATTGACCTTTCTCTTGTAAATTATTATTTACCTTCCCGTTTGGGGAAGATAATTGAATAGAACATCCTTCTATTGGTCTTGGTATGTAGTACTTTTTGGTTTTGATCTCTGAAAGGATTAGGGATTTTATGTGTTTGAGTGTTATACCTCATTTGTTTCCAGAAGGATTTCAGGAGCTTTGCAAAGTAAGACATGTAAGAAGGAAAAAGGAAAAGTAAATGTTACCAAGCAGCTAGAAAAGACTAGTGAATACAACTGGAGAATAAATGTAGCCTCTAAGCACTTTGATGCATATAGTATTAATAGAAGGGAAGCACGGGTTATATAGTTTTCACTTTTTGACAAAGGAAATCTTAATTATCTATAGAGTCACTTTGTGTGTAAAATAACTCAAATACAATTTGTGTGCCATGTTAATCCTTCTGTTAAGAATAGTGAGTTTGGGGGACTTCCTTGGTGTCCAGTGGTTAAGACTACTGTGCTTCCGTTGCAGGGGGCATAGGTTCAATCCCTAGTCAGGGAACTAAGAGCTGCATGCCGCACAGTGCAGCTAACAAAAGAAAAGAAAACTTAGTGAAGAATGATGAGTTTTATAGTTGATACTATCTTTAGTAACTACATTTCAAAAAGGTTCAATTCCTACTATCCTATACAGCCTAAATCTCCATCTGTGAAGGTGCCCTGTCCAGGGATGCTGAGAGACTGTGGCTCAGCTATTTAGCTGTGTGATGTTCTAATTGCATGTGATAGATCTTGGCATCTGTGTCACAGTTAACATGTCCAATTGTACTGCCTTTTTAGATGTTTTGAACAGTTTTAGCAGAGGCTTGGCCACTTTTAGAACTCAGTTAAGTCATAAGAAAGGCTACTTTATCTAAAGTATCTTAATTTTTGATTAAAGTGAGAGCAGTGGTTTTAGACAGTTGAACTACTAGCCCCATTGATGGTAACATACAAGTGTTGGATTTTACATTCTACCCAAATAAGAGGCCAACATGGGGTCAGCATGATGTCTATGGATAAACATTATCAGATTTCCTTTCTCAGTTAAATTCCACCTAGCAAATATTAAAGCGCTTCTGCTATAAGCTAGACCTGGAGGTTCAGACTCAGTTAACCCACTGTCCTGATGCTATTAAATTGTTGAGGCCCCAGAATGCTCAACCATACAACACAGACTCTCCCCTAATTCTTTAATAAGGTATGTGCATTATCTGAGCAGTCCTGTTCAGGCTGAAGTAGAAGTATCATGAAGTAGGCCTCCCACACCCCGTGCTTTGCCTCCCTGCAGGACTTAGAGCTCCTCAAGTGCAGATTTATGTGCTGCTACACGTTTTGGAATTCCTGGTGTATAACCCAGCACCTAGCACTGGGAAGGACTATTATTTTGGGTGGGCCAAAGAGTTCATTCGAGGTTTTCCGTAACACATTATGGAAAAATCTGAATGAACTTTTGACCAACCCTGTATTTATTGAATTCAAGAATGAACGAACAAATAACTGTCAGGGCTCCTTATCCACGACTCCTGGGCACCCAGTACCTATTTAAACCTGCTTTCTTCAAGCCCCAGCCCTCTTCCTGACCTGTCAGAATTTCAGACTGAGCTTCAGCCTGGCGTCAGGGTCCCACTTCCCAAACTGATATGAGCTGCATTAAGGGAGATGAGAAATCCATAGGATTCTAATAGAGAGGTATAGGCAAGTGCACCAAACCCAGGTCTTGACTGTCAGACACTGAGAGGCAAGTTGATTTCTAACTGAGCAGCATAGTTGACCTTGGAAGACAAACCTAGGACAAAGGGTCAGTCACCAAGAGCTGCTGCCAAGCTTTGTTCGGTTAAGTGTGTCTGAAGTAGCGCCTCAGTTTATGAGCTATCAAGGCCACTGCCAGACAGAGCTAGGAATGGGCATCAGCTACTCAAACATGGAGAAGGAGAAAAGTTGAGCATAGTTCCAGCAGGAAGGTGACTTTTTTGTCATGTGTTTATAAGGGGCGAGGGCTTCTGGAGACTTTGCTGTGATTTGTATGGCACTATCACTCAAGTACATTAAAAAAAATATTTTCCCTGCATTTTACAGTCCTATTTTTTAACTAGATGTCATTCCTTAACTTGAGTTGAGCCTAAACACACACACACACACATTCATTTTTATTGATATGTGTTTTCAAATATAATACAGTGTTTATCTCCTAATATAGGCTCAATAGCATTAAAGATACTTTTTTAATGGGTTATATAACCCTCCTTTGGAATGAAAATGAAGATTGGGGAACACTTAGCAAAGGAATGTGAGTTATGGGAAAGTCACCATGTGGCTAATTCATGAAGCATATTCTTGTTGCCATGGTGATATTAACATCTCAGGAAGAACAAAACCGGTAAGGCAAGGGCAGAGTGGTGCGTGAATAGACCTTTTATGGAGGACTGCTCTAAGCACGCTGTGCACTCTTATTCCTGCCTATTCCATTTAATTCCCCAAATGCCACATCATAGGAGGTTTGCCTATGTAATTTTTTAAGGGATATTTTTATCTTAAATCCATTAGTACATGGGAGCTTGCTAACATCTTACTGTGTGGTTTGGGATCTGTGCTGTTCTTGCTTGCAAAGGCGAAGTTTCTAAGCTGTAGCCGTCTGAGGGGAGGAGACGCATCCTCAGATACATGCAGGAGCCCATCCTGGCCGTGTCATCAGTCATTGGTCTGGTCCAGGGCAAGTCTCTTCATCATCCAGCTGCAGTTTTCTAGTCGCCAGATGAGGGAGAGATCAGTCGACCACTCGCCCTTCCCTTCTGCTCGACCACCTTGTCTGACAGTGATGGAGGCCTTTCGCCATAGAGAGTCGGTGTAGAACAGTGTCAAAGCAAACAGCCTGGCAGTCAGACTGCTGGAGTTCCACACCGGTACTGTGTCTTAGTTCATATGCTCCTGGGCAAGTTATTTATGCTTCAACTTTATCATCCATAAAATGGGTCCAACCCTAGTATCCCATGCACAGCATCCTTGTGACTGCACAAAATGATCCATATAAATTGCTCAGCCTGTGGGCCAGTGTCCTAGCTACATTTGTGGTGGTGGTGATTAATGCTTGCCTCTGCAAGGAGACCCATCATTGTAAAACACATCCACCTGTCCAGGGTGACATGTGTCAAACACGCGTCTTGGTGGTGTCATGGCTACTCTCTCAAGTACGTCCAGAGCTAGTCTGACACGATGCTTCCCAGAATGTTGGAGTTACTGTTTGCATCCACGTTTGTCAGCGTGAGGAAGTCAGCCTTTGCCAAGCTATTAATATGGTATTGTCGGAGACAGTAAGAATACCAATACAAAAAAAATCACAGAAATTGGAAAGTACATATTTCCCTTTGTTTCACTTTTCCTCTTTGAGTATACACTCTGCTCCCTACAGTGCTGTTCTAGAATTGTTGCTCTGAGAACATTTTTAAATGACCCGAATAAATCCTATTTTGAAATTCTGTGAAATAAAGTTCTATTAAGGTAGGAGTTAGCAGAACTCATTTTATTCATTTGCACTTTAAAAGGGAATTATTCATTAACGGTAGAATTTTCATTTCCTCCAGTGAGTGCAAATAGCAGCCGAGGGCCACTGCACCGCCCCCCAACCCCCACCCCTGCTGAACATTTGGACCATTGTTCACGCTCCCTGTTGTCAGAAGGTACTCTTGGATGAACTCAAGTACAACCTTGCCTTCTCCCAGGCATCATAGTTCTTCCATGAGAAAGTCTTGTTCTTCTTCCTCTGGTGGTTTGAAGAATATACAGGAAGGGTGAAGGGACACTTAGAGGGAAGCATTTAGAACTTTGTAGAACCAAAATGTTGCAAGAGGTGAATTTGGGGATACATGCACAATCATCTGGAGAAGGTGATGGCAGCCCGCTCCAGCACTCTTGCCTGGAAAATCCCATGGACAGAGGAGCCTGGTAGGCTGCAGTCCATGGGGTCACTAACAGTCGGACACGACCGAGTGACTTCACTTTCACTTTGGAGAGGGAAATGGCAACCCACTCCTGTGTTCTTGCCTGGAGAATCCCAGGGAAAGGGGAGCCTGGTGGGCTGCCGTCTATGGGGTCGCACAGAGTCGGACACGATTGAAGTGACTTAGCAGCAGCAGCAGCAGCACAGTCATGTAAAGGCTCTTTCCCAAATCAAAGTAGTAGGTTGCAAGAAAACAAGTTCAGGTAGGAGATCAGCCTGTCCCTGCGTAGTTGAAAAAAAAAAAGTAAAAGCTAAGCTGGGATGGTTGTAAAGGGATTAGAGTGAATTCCAAGAATTGGAGACTGAGGCCCATTTGTACGTATGAAATGAGGCTGGAGATGAATGGTGAGTCCATCCCAGTGGGAGGGGACTCCCTGAAGACCCAGCTGGACTGAAGGCACTGGTCTGGATCCTGAAGGTAGAAGGGAGTAATTGCAGGGTTTGGGGTTGGTTTATTTGTTTGTGTTTTAGATAATCAGCATAATACATTTTGTAAGTTGGAGGTATAAAAGGTGTTAGTTTGTATATTACAATCCAGCTACTGCAGTTGTATTAGCTAATAGCTCTGACATGTCACGTAATTATTTCTTTGGGGGGTGAGAACAATCAAGATCTATTCTCAGCAGCTTTGAAGTTGGTAATACAGTATTGTTGACTATGATCACTATGCTGTGCATTAGATCTCCACAATTTATTTATCGTTCGTACCTATAAACAACATCTCTCCAACTCACCCACCACCTCCAGGCCCTGGTCCCCACCATTCTACTCTCTGTTCTTAAAAGTCATTGCAGGACTTTAAATGGAGATGTGGAATGATGGCTGGCATGTAACAGGAGAGGGCTGGGATGGCTAAGCCCCCTTCAGAGACATCCCCATGCCAGTAACAGTGTCCCAACCAGAATGCCAGTGGGGCCAATGCTGTTCCTTCAGAGATAGCGCTGCTGGATTGATCATCTTTCTGTAGCCGAGAGATGGAAAGATGGGAATGTCCCCAGATGGGGAAGAAGAGGCTAGCAGTTCGGACTCACTCTGGGACTCCTCTGCAGAGGGCATCAAGCTTCCCGTATGGTGCGTCCCTCAGAGTGGTTAGACTGGGAGACTCTGAGGGTCTTTTAGCTCTTATTACCAAGAATTGAAATGTGAGGTGGAAATAACTTATCTAAAATTCAGATCAATTTAGGAAATAGCTTTCATTTATTACTAGGTACTGTAGTAAGTTTCCTATACATTATTTCATTTATTCCTCACAGTCATCCTGTGAGATGCAGGTATGGGTTTCATCTTACACCAGAGAGAAAGACATTAAATAACTTCTGTTTCAATTAAATCATACAGCTTCAAGGTGGTGGAGCTTGAGCTAAGAACAGCAAACTAAGTCAGTCAAGTAAAATTAGACAGTACAAACAGTCAAGTGAAATAAACCGCATTCAAACTATGCAGTTCATAATATTCCAGCATTGGAGGAGGTGTGTACCAGGCTTTGGACTTAATCCAGGGTCATCCCAGGAAAACCAGAACCGGCAGTAGCCTTTCCTGGATCGGCTGGCTGTTTGTTCTCTGCCTGTGCCAGCTGCAAAATGAATTCAATATATTTTTAAAGACTTGGAAGGTTTTTTTCTTTTCATTTACTAAAAAACTCCATCACGTATTTAAGGATGTTTTAATTGAAAGACTGTGAAAGTGTTAGTCTCTGAGTCATGTCTGACTCCTTGTGACCTTATGGACTGTAGCTCACCAGGCTCCTCTGTCTGTAGGATTTCCCAGGCAAGAATACTGGAGTGGGTTGCCATTCCCTGCTCCAGGGGATCTTCCCTACCCAGAGGTCAAACCCAGATCTCCTGCATTGCAGGCAGATTCTTTATGGTCTGAGCCACCGGGAAAGCCCTGATTGAAAGATTAGCAAACTTTAAAACTGACAAATGGTCAGATTCATTTTTAAAGATAATACATTCACATTTCCGCTACATTTTATTTATCGTCTCTATCAGTTCTGCATTGTTGGATTCCTAATGATCATGCTTTGAAATAGACTCTTAGTACTTAGAGACTTAATGGCTATATGACAAAAAGGTATCATACATTTCCCTCAGGTGATTCTTCTGATCAACCATATTAAACAACATGGACTGAGGCTGTGCTATAAATGAAATCTTTATGTAAAGTGTCTAAAATTGAGTCATAGAAATCTCATTCTTTTGCTTATAACAACTACCTTTATATTTATAAGCCCTTAATATTATAACCTTGAATTTCTATCATATTTACAAAATACTTTCCTACAGTGCCATCATTTGAGTCCCACAAGAATAGGTAGTTTTACAGATGAGAACTGAAGTCCCAAGAAGTTCCTTGTTCCAGATCCTACTGAGCATAAGATGGAAGAATCAAACATTTGAATCAGAGCTTCTAACTCATTTTTATGCCTCAGTTTATGACCATCAGCCCCCAGCTCGGTGCCAGATGGAACCTGAGGCTGGAATGTTGGCCTCTGGGTAGCTGTGGTCTTCATGGTGCCCAGAGGAGCTCCATCTCCTTAGAACAAGTACATTGCAGATAGATAAGGCCATCTGCAGTAAACTGGCTTTTTTTTTTTTCTTATCAACGCTAAGTCATTCTTTAGGAATTTCAAAAACATTATTTTCATTTTTTAAGATGTTTGAAACTTCAGCGAGAATCTGATTTATTGGAAGGCCAAATGAGGGCAGGATAGTTGAGAAACTGACAGTGCCATGTTCACTGACATCTCCAAACCCTGCAGAGTGATTTACTTTCTGGAAGGGAAAGAAAAATATTCAACACAGAAATTAGTTTCATATTTATCAGAAATGACTTGAGTGTAGAAAATTTATAACTATAAAGTACCTTCATATATTTGTTTTTAAGAAATTTTACTAGTAGAGTAAAAAGATACACTGCTTTAAAGATGGACTAGTTAGAAAAAAAAAAGAGATTGTTTTAGTAAAGTTGCAGCATTCATTAGAAAGATTCCTGGAAATCTAATATCATTAACTCATTTTTAGTTATTAAACATTTAAAAACAACTTTCCTCAATGTATAGAAAAGAATTTATTATTGGATAATTGGATTTTTCATCCCCACTTTGGTTCAATTACTGTATGTCCCTCTCGTCTTAGATACTTACAGCAGGGAAGGGCTTTCTTTACTATCAACACAGAGCAGGCTCCTTTTGAATCAGCACTAATAGTGATATAATCAAAGAAATATGAGATCCATGAGTTCTTTAAAATGTCAGAGTTGAACTAGCCACTCTTTTAGAGACTGAATATTTTTATAGCGTGTGTGTGTGTGTGTGTGTGTGTGTGGTGAAGGGAAGTATATCATCTATACATAGGGTGCCAAGCAAGGAGAATGGGCTTCTCTGGTGGCTCAGTGGTAAAGAATCCATCAGTCAGTTCAGGAGACACAGGTTCAATCCCTGGATCAGGAAGATCCTCTGGAGAAGAAAATGGCAACCCACTCCAGTATTCTTTCCTGGGAAATCCCGTGAGCAGAGGAGCCGGATGGGCTACAGACCATGGGGTCATGAGTCCAACATGACTTAACAACTAAACAACAAGCAAAGAGGACGGGCAGCTAATGCTCAGAAGACCTGAACTTCTTAACAGCTTTTGGGCAAGGGATTTTAAATGCAGCATTAAGGGTGAGGGTTGCAAGGTGTGTGATCAACATGTGGACATTCTTCTGTTTGGTTGTCGGTGAGGTAGCAGAGTGAGGTTAGAAACAGAAGACTGATGCTTTATAGCTCTTTCCTTTTGGTTGGAAATTGTCTGCAGACAGCATTTTGAGTATCGGGACTATGCTACTTGGATTCAGAGTTAGAGTTGGTGTTTGCTCAAGTTGGAAGAGAATCACTATCTGGATATATTTGTCCTATATGACCTACTGGAAAGAGCCAGCTTTTGGAATCACAACTCAGCTTCACAACCCAACTCTGGCATTTTCTATCCATGAGACCTGTGGCTCCTTTCAGCTTCACTAATTGCTGAACTGTGAATATGAGTTAATAGCATCTCTTTCATGGGTTGTCGTGGAGAATAAATGAGGTGATGTATGCCTCATTAGGCCTCCAGCAAGTAAGAGCCTAATAATTGGTGGAGTTTGTCTTTTGAGGTGTTGTTTGTTTTGTTTTTGTTTTGTTTTGGAATGAAACAAACCTCATTCTCAAGTAAAATGAAGAGTTTGGTCTAAGTCAGCGCCTGTGTGCATGCGTACTCAGTCATACCCAACTCTTTGTGACTCATGGACTGTAGTCACCAGGCTCCTCTGTCCATGGGGTTCTCCAAACAAGAATACTGGAGTGGGTTGCCATTTCCTTCTCTGGTCTAAGTCAATAGGTATCACATTTTTAGCAGAACTCTTTTTTTTTTTTCCTAAAACATTATTATAGGATCCAAAGGCAGTTTTGATTTCAAAACTATTTCAATTCTCAGTGGCTAACAATTTTTCATCATTTATAGAATTATGGCTTCTTCCCTCATAGCTCAGTCAATAAAGAATCTGCCTGCAATGCAGGAGACGCAGGTTTGATTCCTGGGTTGGAAAGATCTCTGGAGAAGGAAATGGCAACCCACTCCAGTATTCTTGCCTGGAGAATCCCATGGATAGAGGAGCCTGGCAGGCTATAGAGTCTGTGGGGTTGCAAGAGTCAGACAAGACTTAGTGACTAAACTACTACTATAGAATTATGGAAACCCTGAAATGAATACTAAAAAAAAATTTAGAAAGAATATATTGAACATCCATTAGGATGGCTACTATCAAAAATAGGAAGGTAGGGAGGAGAGAAGAAACAGGGAAAGAGACGAAGAAGAGAAGGAAAGAAAGTTGTTGGCAAGGACATGGAGAAATTGGAACTCTTGTGCTCTGTGGAAAAGTAAAAGGCTATAGCTGCTAGGGAAAAAAGTTATAGAGATTCCTCAAAAGGTTAGATATAGAGTCATCATATGAATAGCAATTCCACTTCTAAATACTATATATATGTATATATACACAAAAGCTTTGGAAGCAGACTCTCCAATATTTGTATACCAGCATTATTCACAATAAACAAAATGTAGAAGCAACCCAAGTGTCCACTGGCAGACAAATGAATAAACCAAATGTTGCATATACGTACATACAATGAAATAGTGTTCAACCTTAGAAAGGCGGGAAATTCTGACATGTGATACAGCGTGGATGAACCTTGAGGACCATGTGCTAAGTGAAATAAGCCAGCCACAAAAAGACGAATATTGTACCCTGCCATGTAGTATATGTGATAACCAGAGTAGTCAAATTTAGAGAGATAGGAAGTAGAATAGTTTGACATGGCCTGGGGAAGAAGGGAATAGGGATATGTAATCAGTACAGAGTTTCAGTGTTGCAAGATGAAAAAAGTTCTGGAGATTGGTTACACAACAATATGAATGTACTTAACACTACTTCAGTTCAGTTCAGTAGCTCAATTGTGTCAGCAAAGTAATGTCTCTGCCTTTTAATATGCTGTCTAGGTTTGTCATAGCTTTTCTTCCAAGGAACAAGCGTCTTTTAATTTTATGGCTGCAGTCACCATCTACAGTGATTTTTGGAGCCCACGAAAATAAAGGTGTCACTGTTTCCATTGTTTCCCCATCTGTTTGACATAAAGTGATGGGACAGGATGCCATCTTCATTTTTTGAATATTGAGTTTTAAGCCAGCTTTTTCACTCTCCTCTTTCACTTTCATCAAGAGGCTATATAGTTCCTCTTCACTTTCTGCCATAAGGGTGGTGTCATCTGCATATCTGAGGTTACTGATATTTCTCTCAGCAATATGGATTCCAGTTTGTGCTTCATCCAGCCCAGCGTTTCTCATGATGTACTCTGCATAGAAGTTAAATAAGCAGGGTGACAGTATACAGCCTTGACTCCTCTCCTAATTTGGAACCAGTCTGTGGTTCCATGTCCGTTTTTCTAACTGTTGTTTCTTGACCTGCATACAGATTTCTCAGGAGGCAGGTCAGGTGGTCTTGTATTCCCATCTCTTTCAGAATTTTCCACAGTTTATTGTGATCCACACAGTCAAAGGCTTTAGTATAGTTAATGAAGCAGATGTTTTTCTGGAATTAAGAATTTTCGACGCTTAGTAATTTAACACTACTTAGCTGAACATTCAGAGAGGGCAGTGGCACCCCACTCCAGTACTCTTGCCTGGAAAATCCCATGGATGGAGGAGCCTGGTAGGCTGCAGTCCATGGGGTTGCTAAGAGTCGAACACGACTGAGCAACTTCACTTTCACTTTTCACTTTCTTGCATTGGAGAAGGAAATGGCAACCCACTCCAGTGTTCTTGCCTGGAGAATCCCAGGGACGGGGGAGCCTGGTGGGCTGCTGTCTATGGGGTCACACAGAGTCGGACACGACTGAAGTGACTTAGCAGCAGCAGCAGCAGCAGCAGCTGTACATTTAAAAGTGGTTAAACATAGAAAGTTTATATGTATTTTACTAAGATTAATTTTTTTCATGTAAAGCATATACTGGAGATGTAAAGACAGTTCCAAAACCCAGTCAGCCCTAACATCCAGTGATACAAAGGTAGAAGATGAGTTTGTGATTGAGAAGAGAGTCCAAGACCAGTTTCCATCCCAGTTACCTGTCGCTCAGGAAACAGGCAGGGTTGTGTATATGACAGAGGGTGTGGGTGAGAAGGAGGAGATGTGAAATATTTACTCTAAAGACGCTCTGTATTCCCCCACTACTAAATCATTTGCAGAACTAGAGGAAAATCTGGCAGTATCTTATCTAAACTGATGATGAGCCATCATCTGTTAATCCAAGTGAAAGCCTCTGACAGTATTAATGATACACAGTCTCATATAATCCTTAGGAAAAAATAAGTAAATCACTTGAGGTCTTCAGAGCAGAAAAGATCCAAACATTCAGAGCCTATTTCACAACAAACATCCAATATCCAAGCATTTGCTACCACTTTCTGGGAGGGCCCAGCACTGTCTGGCATCTACTCTGATGGAGTTTGGTTGGTCTCTCTGGGGAGTGGGGCTAAGGAAATGTCGGTGACATCAATATCTCAGTGTCAGTCTCAGCAAGACCTGTGTGGACTTAATCTTCTTATCCATGAAGCACAGAGACAGAGAGCTGATGTAGACTGAGCGAGCAGTTAGGAAATCTAGAGAAGAGAAAAAGCCTGGATCCAAAAAGGCTATTTCATTTCATTAGCGCTTGATGAAGCAAGAGAAAACTGGATTTTAACTGACAGCGGTGGTCATCTTAATAATGAAGATTATAGTATAAGGGGCGTTTCTGAGTGTATTTATACTTGTGTTGATAATAGGCCACCTAAAGTTGAGTTTTGTTGCTGTTAGAAAACACCTACTTCTATATTAGACTGTGAAGGCCAGGATCTTTTCTTACCTTATATTCCATTGTTTGAAATATTCCTGGATATATCCTTGAAATCTCAAATCCTTACCACTGAAAGAACCATTTGTTTGCATGTGTTTTATGGATTTTTTTTTTAAATTTTTTTAAAAACTAAAGTATAGTTGATTAACAATGTTGTTAATTTATTTTGTGGAAGAAAGTGACATATGTTTTTTCATTTTCTTTTCCATTATGGTTTATCATAGGATATTGAATATAATTCCCAGTTCTATACAGTAGAACCTTGTAAGTCCAAATTCTCATTCTGTCTCTCCCCTATCTCACCTCCATGTTGCTTTATGGATTTCTTAAGGTATAAAAAGATCAGGCATTCTTATAAAAACAAAAAAGGAGGTATTGGTACATATTACAGCATGGATGAAGGTTGAAAACATGCTAAGTAGAAGAAGCCAGACACAAAAGGCCACATATGGTATGATTCCATTTGAATAAAGTGTTTGAAGTCAGAAAATCCAGAGAGACAGAAGGTAAATTAGTGGTCGCCAGCGGGTTGAGGAGACAGAAAAAGTGACTGTTTATATGGGGTTTCTTTCAGTGATTGTTAAAAAACATGATTCAACTGAGTAAATTTGAATATTTAATTGCCTTTATTCAGCAACAATTCATGACTCAGTCAGCATCCCATCTAACATGTAGAAAAGTGCTCCCAGGAGCTGTAGAGAAAGAAAGACATTGATAGGCAGAACGGGGTGGGAAAAGGATGTTTCTAGCAGAGTGGATTGTTCCAGGCAAGCTCACCTTCCTTTGGGAGAAGGCTGGTGTCCGTTAGGCAGATTACCTCCCTAGTGCTGACGAGGTAATTCCAGACTGACTAGTTCAAGGTCACGTTCCGGGAGACACTGAACTACAATTGGTTAGGACTTCCTGGTGGCTCAGACAGTAAAGTGTCTGTCTACAATGCGGGAGACCTGGGTTCGATCCCTGGGTCAGGAAGATTCCGTGGAGAAGGAAATGGCAAATCACTCCAGTACTCTTGCCTAGAAAATCCCATGGACGGAGGAGCTTGGTGCAGGCTACTGTCCATGGTATCGCAAAGAGTTGGGCACAACTGAGCGACTTCTAAGTCTTGGTGGGTCTTAGCACAAGTGTTCTGTTTGAGGCATGTTTTTTCTTTTTCTAACAGAAAGATGAAAATGTTCTAAGTTGATACTATGGCTGCACAACTTTGTGAATATACTAAAACAAACGCTGAATCGCACGCTTTAAAATGGTCAGCTTTATGGTATGTGACTTGTATCTCAGTACACCTACTATAAAAATAAAGTATCCGAGAAGACTTGCACTTGTCAGGGAGGAAGAAATTTTCCTCTATCCTTCTGAGGTTCTTCTGGCTGGACTAAAAATTAAACTGACATGAGACAGATTAACAGGAGGAAATCAAACAAAATTTAGTAACACGTGTACATGGAAGAGACCAGGAAAACTGAGATACTTGCCAAAATGGATGAAATTCTCACTTTAAATATCATCTTAAGACAAAAGAGGGAGCTGGGAGTAGGGGTTAGGGACTTCAGCAGGGAGAAAGACAATTCACATGGAGATGAAAATTTTAATGTTTGGTAAATAAGTGTTTGGTGGACTAGGCAGAGAAAATAGGATATAGAGTGGACTCTGATCTCTAGGCCCTACTGAGTTTCCCCATATCACAGTTCAGTTCAGTTCAGTTCACTCAGTTGTGTCCGACTCTTTGCAGCCCCATGGACTGCAGCACGCCAGGCCTCCCTGTCCATCACCAACTCCCAGAGTTACTCAAACTCATGTCCATTGAGTCAGTGGTGCCACCATCTCATCCTGTGTCATCCCCTTCTCCTCCCACCTTCAATCTTTTCTCAGCATCAGGGTCTTTACAAATGAGTCAGTTCTTCACATCAGATGGCTAAAGTATTGGAGTTTCAACATCAGTCCTTCCAATGAATATTCAGGACTGATTTCCTTTAGGATGGACTGGTTGGATCTCCTTGCTGTCCAAGGGACTCTCAAGAGTCTTCTCAAACACCACAGTTCAAAAGCATCAGTTCTTCAGTGCTCAGGTTTCTTTATAGCCCAACTTTCACATCCATCCATGACTACTAGAAAAACCATAGCTTTAACTAGATGGACCTTTGTTGGCAAAGTAATGTCTCTGCTTTTTAATATGCTTTCTAGGTTGGTCATAACTTTTCTTCCAAGGAGCAAGCGTCTTTTAATTTCATGGCTGCAGTCACCATCTGCAGTGATCTTGGAGCCCCCCAAAATAAAGTCTCTCACTGTTTCCATTGCTTCCCCATCTATTTCCCATGAAGTGATGGGACCAGATGCCATGATCTTCGTTTTCTGAATGTTGAGCTTTAAGCCAACTTTTTCACTCTCCTCTTTCACTTTCATCAAGAGACTCTTTAGTTCTTCTTCATTTTCTGCCATAAGGGTGGTGTCATCTGCATATCTGAGTTTATTGATATTTCTCCTGGCAGTTTTGATTCCAGCTTGTGCTTCCTCCAGCCCAGCGTTTCTCATGATGTACTCTGCATAGAAGTAAAATAAGCAGGGTGACAATATACAGCCTTGACATACTCCTTTTCCTATTTGGAACCAGTCTGTTGTTTCATGTCCAGTTCTAACAGTTGCTTCCTAACTTGCATACAGATTTCTCAAGAGGCAGGTCAGGTGGTCTGGTATTCCCCTCTGTTTAAGAATTTTCCACATTTTGTGGTGGTCCACACAGTCAAGGTTTCGGCATAGTCAATAAAGCAGAAGTGGATTTTTTCTGGAACACTCTTGCTTTTTCGATGATCCAATGGATGTTGGCAATTTGATCTCTGGTTCCTCTGCCTTTTCTAAATCCAGTTTGAACATCTGGAAGTTCACAGTTCATGGACTGTTGAAGCCTGGGTTGGAGAATTTTGAGCATTACTTTGCTGAGATGAGTGCAATTGTACAGTAGTTTGAGCATTCTTTGGCATTGCCTTTCTTTGGGATTGGGATAAAAACTGACCTTTTCCAGTCCCGTGGCCACTGCTGAGTTTTCCAAATTTGTTGGCATATTGAGTGCGGCACGTTCACAGCATCATCTTTTAGGATTTGATCTGGAATTCCATCACCTCCACTAAGCTTTGTTCATAGTGATGCTTCCTAAGGCCCACTTGACTTTGCATTCCAGGATATCTGGCTCTAGGTGAGTGATCATACTATTGTGATTATCTGGGTCATGAAGATCTTTTTTTGTATAGTTCTTCTGTATATTCTTGCCACCTTACCTTGCCACCTTAATATCTCCTGCTTCTGTTAGGTCCATTCCATTTCTTTCCTTTATTTTGCCCATCTTTGCATGAAATGTTCCCTTCATATTCCTAATTTTCTTGAAAAGATCTCTAGTCTTTCCCATTCTATTGTTTTCCTCTATTTCTTTGCATTGATCACTGAAGGAGGCTTTCTTATCTCTCCTTGCTATTCTTTGAAACTCACATTCAAATGGGTATATCTTTCCTTTTCTCTTTTGCCTTTAACTTCTCTTCACAGCTATTTGTAAGTCCTCCTCAGACAATCATTTTGCCTTTTTGCAATTCTTTTTCTTGGGGTTGGTCTTGATCTGTGCCTCCTGTACAATGTCAGGAACCTCTGTCCATAGTTCTTCAGGCCCTCTGTCTATCAGATCTGATCCCTTGAATCTATTCATCACTTCCACTGTATAATTGTAAGGTATTTGATTTAGGTCATACCTGAATGGTCTAGTGGTTTTCCCTACTCTTCAATCTAAGTTTGAATTTGGCAATAAGGAGTTCATGATCTGAGCCACAGTCAGCTCCTGGTCTTGTTTTTACTGACTGTGTAGAGCTTCTCCATCTTTGGCTGCAAAGAATATGATCAATTTGATTTCGGTATTGACCAGCCGGTGATGTCCATGTGTAGAGTTTTCTCTTGTGGTATGGTATCCCTATACCACATCTAACCCATGTTCTTTTCAAATATCTAGTGATAGCTATATCAAGGAATAGGCCCTCTATCTAAATTCTTCTACTTAAAAAAAAAATTATTGATTATTTATTTGGCTACAGGGTCTAGGTTGCAGCACACAGGATCTTTAGTTGAGGCATATGGGATCTAGAACCAGGACCACCTGTACTGGGAGCCTGGAGTCTCAGTCACAGCACCACCTGGGAAGTCCCTCTATATAATTTCTTTTAGACAGTTAGGGGGAAGGTCAAAGGTTCTTCCTGGGCCTTGATTGTTTGCAGCTTGAAAGAAATCTGCATGCCAAAGAGACACATTTTGGGGTGACAAAATTTGTTCCCTTACAAAATTTTACGAAAAAGGATTTTTATATCTCAAGGAAATTAAAGGGAACAACTTCAATTCTGTATTTTTTTCCAACATTGTATCAAAATCTATCACTTATCAAACATGCATTGAGTACCTGTTCTGTGCCTGGAGATTAGTAGATGTGATCTTAGAGAGGAAGGAGAAAAATATTTCCCTCTACCCTCCTAGGTTTAGTTTCTGGGGTTCTGCAAATTAAATGGACAAAAGACAGATTAACCAGATGAAGGTTATGTATGTTAATAGAAGCCTTCATAGAAAAGAAGTGAAGACCCAAAGGGGGCAATTAAACTCTGGAAGCTTATATGCCATTTTAACAATGAGTAATAAAGTTGTGGGAAAGTGACAAGATAAAGGAAAGGGGGCTTGAGTTCTAGGGGTGGTAAATGTGGGAAGGTAAATACACGCAGGGTATTGGGTGCATGGAGGGCTATTGAAAAGGAAGAGTAGTTTAGTAAGCTCTGTTAGGCAGATTAAACTCAGATCATCTCTGTTGATTAACAGGCATTCTCCTCTTCCTGGAAAGGGAGAGGAGACACCTTTACAAAGGGAAATGTGTGCCCCGTTTTTAGAGAAGAGCAGAACAGAGAGCTCAGTACAGTCCTTAAGTCAAAGAGGCCTATTTGGGGGTGGCACGTGCTGTTCTTGAACTGCTTCTCTCAGAAGCTAAAAGACTTTTCAAAAGACAGGCATCTATGGGACAAAAAAGGATGCTGGCGAGCCTTGCTTAAATGTCTTTCTGGTGCTTTCTCTGTGATTTGTTTACTCATCATTTTCTTTTTCTTGTTGCTGTTTACACTAGGAAATAAGGATGAAGTACAAGAGAATAGAATGAGAAAGCATACAAATCTTAAAATGTGTGTTTTAAATACAAGTCATTAGCACACTGAAGCCTTCATCTTCGGGAATCTTGTTTGTTCTTTGAAATTTTTAAACCTAGTAATAACTTAGAGGTGAAATTTAATATAAATGGGAAGAATTAGAAGAAGGTATCAGATTCCCTCTCAACATTTAATTAATTTAGAATTTGTTTTCAATTTCAACCATATCAGGGAACTAAACTAAAAGAATCACCATCTCTTACTATGTAGAACACTTTGAGTGATGCCATCCACTTATTCTGTCACTCAGTGATAACCACCCCTTGCCATTTTTTAAGAAAAAGAGAGAAAGGGGAGAGGTTGGAGGAGATCAGTAACCAACTGCCCTTAATACATTTAAATGAAATGAAAAGTCTGCTGTTTATTACAGCATAGCAAATAGCATAGTAACATAGCAAATGGAGATGAATTCACTTTGGGGAGTTGCAGAAACAATCTTGTTTTAGTGACTATTTTGTAAAGGAACTTGGCTCCTATTCAGCTTGGTTTTGCAGTGAGAATTGAGAGGAGATAAGCCAGCAATTCCACCGTTTCCCAGCAGAGGGAGCTGTTTTGTGCAGGTCCCTGTTTTTCAACATGGCACTCACATGTTTCCGTAAGGTCCTGTCACATATCAAGTTAAATACTACATGTGTCTCCATCAGCTACGGCACCCCTGCCTCTCTTTTGCTGCTGAGCTCAGCCACAGGCCTTCTGAAGTTTCGCAGATTCGGCCCACACTCTGTACCACTTTTGCATCCATCCTAAGAACTGCCGATTTTAGCAGCTTCCTGAAAGTGAAAGTGAAGTCGCTCAGTCGTGTCCAACTCTTTGCGACCCGCGGACTGTAGCCCACCAAGCTCCTCCGTCCATGGGATTCTCCAGGCAGGAATATTGGAGTGGGTTGCCATTTCCTTCTCCAGGGGACCTTCCTGACCCAGGGATCGAACCCAGGTCTCTCACGTTTCAGGCAGACGCTTTAATCTCTGCGCCACCAGGGAAGCCCTTAAATACAAGAATACAGTCTCTCAGAAAACCTCCTATAGAGACACAGAACTTCAGATCCAAGTACTAACATCAAAGATTTCAAGGGAGGAAAGGAAGCCAGGTTGAAAGAAGAAGGGGGAGGAGGCGGGAGCGAGGGGCGAAAGGGGTGGCCTTACAGACGTCTCCTGCCACCTACAGACATCCAGGCATTACGGGACTTTTCCCTGGGCCTCCAGAGAAGGGAGGACTGGGACTCGGCCCTACCAGAAATCAGAACCAGAATTCGAGTTCTCTGCCAAGAGGAGGGGATCAGTGTCCAATCCTCAGCTCAGGCCAAGAGCCCTTCGACCAGATTCCTGCGTCCAGGACCGGGGGACTAGGAAAACAAGGAAGGATAGGAAGGGTCAAGGAGAGGAAAGAGAAAAAAAAAAAAGAGAGAGAGAGAGAAAAAAAAGGAGAGGAAAGAGAGAGGGAAGGGGAGAGAGGTCAATAAAGTCTCTTGTCCCTTACCGGTCGGGGCACTCTGGCCAGTTGTCCGCATCAGGAGGAGACCAGGGACAAAAGGGTCCCAGTTGCGGGCGCTGGGTCTGATCCATTGGCAGGCAAGCTGGCCCCTGAGTACCCCGAGTGGTCAGGATGTCAGTCTCAGCGAAGAAGAATCCCACCAGAGTCGCCATTTGTTGCAGGAAGGCGGACCCCTTCCATGGCCCGAAACTGGGCTCTTGTCTAACACTCGGAAATGAATTGTCCAAGGAGACACATGTGCTGACAAAGCAAGAGCTTTTATTGGGAAAGGGCATTCGGGTGGAGAGCAGCAGGGTAAGGAAATCCAGGAGAACTGCTCTGCTGCGTAGCTCGCAATGTTGGGTTTTATGGTGATGGGATGGTGATAGCACCTTCGTAGAGTTCACCAATAGGTTAGGGTCTGCATGTCTTTTCTACCCAAACTATTTCATAATGTCTTTGTGAGATGCGGTCATCTCATGTATCTTTAAATGTCTCTATGATGATGTAATAGGTGGCACTTGTGTTTAATAAATGCCATGCACCATTCTTAAGACTGTGCTTATTAACTAACTTAATGCTCATGATGATTCTATAGTATAGATATCAATATTATCATTACCTAATTTTGCAGATACAGAAAAATTAAATACACTTTCCTAAGCTTATGCAGCTGGTATGGAGCAGGCCTGGGATATGAATCTAAGCAGTCTGGCTTTAGAATATTAGCTCTCAGCTCCTGAATATCCTGACCACAATACACTCCATCTCTTAGTACACTGTGAGGTACTCCAGAAAAGCACTGATAGTAAGAATTAATTGTGTTTACGCTGCTTAGAAGTTCAGGGGCAGCCTGGTCTAGTCTAGCAAGGGAATCATGAACTTAAGAGTCAAATTACTGCACCTTTGTGACCTTTTGACAAGTTATTTTGATTTGTTTGGGTTTTAGTCTCCTCATCTGTAACATAAAGAAAAAAGTATTAGTACCTCTTATTAAGGTTTTTGTGGGAGTTAAATGAGATAAGAGATATGAAATACCAGTGAGTTTCCCTTTTCCTTTCCATGTGATTTACGTCGTTTGTCCCCTTGGCGGTTCTGTGATGGAGGCACTGGAGGTGTTATATCCATTATACAGATGAGAATATAAATCCATACAGGTGTGGTTTAATGTATTTCATTGCTTTGAGATAATTCTTGACCATGATCTCTTCGGGTATTTCTTCTGCTTTATTTTCTCTCTGCTCCTTACGTGATTCCAGTCCGCTGTCCTGTATCATCCCACAGCTCCTGTGGGCTCCATTCCTTCTTTCCATTCTTTTTCCCTTTGTGTTTCAGTTTGGATCGTTCATACCAGTGCATCGTTCTTTCATTTCGCTGATTCTCCACACAGCTGTGTAATTAACTGATAAGTCCATCAAAGAAATGCTTCATTTCTTTTTCATTTTATTTTCCTAATTTAATTTTTATTTTATGTTGGAGTGTAGTTGATTTATAATATTGTGTTAGTTTCAGGTGTACAGCAGTGTGATTCAGACTTGCATATATCCATTCTTTCTTAGATTCTTCTCCCATATTGGTTATTAAAGAACATTGAGCAGAGTTCCCTGTGCTATGCAGTAGGTCCTTCTTTATTTTCTATTTTATATATAGTAGTGTATATATGTTGATCCAAAACTAATCATTTATCCCATCCTCCACCTTTCCCTTTTAATAACCTCAAGTGTTTTTTTTTGACGTCTGTGAGCCTGTTTTCAGTTTTTAAACAAGTTTGTTTGTATCATTTTTTAGATTTCACATATAAATGATAATCATGTGGTATTTGTCTTTCTCTGCCTGACTTACTTCACTTAGTGTGATCATCTTCACTTAGTATGATAACCATCCATGTTGCTAGAAACGGCATTGTTCTATTTTTTATGGCTGAGTAGTATTCCATTGTATATATGTACCACGTCTTTTTTTTTTAATTATTTATTTTAATGGGACATTAATTACTTTACAATATTGTGGTGGTTTTCACCACACATCGACATGAATCCGCCATGGGGGTCCCTCTGGGTTGTCCCAGAGCACCAGCTTTGAGTGCCCTGCTTCATGCATTGAACTGGCACTTGTCATCTGTTTAACATATGGTGGTATATGTGTTTCAATGCTATTCTCTCGTATCATCCCACCCTCGCCTTCTCCCACATAGTCCGAACGTCTGTTCTTTACATCTGTGTCTCTTTTGCTGTCTTGCATATAGGGTCGTCGCTACTGTCTTTCTAAATTCCATGTATATGAGTTAACATACTTTAGTGGTATTCCATTGTATATATGTACCACGTATTCTTTATCCATTCATCTGTCAGTGGGCCTTTAGGTTGGGAATGCTTCATTTTTGATAGTGTGGTTTTCTTCTTGAGTGTTTCCATTTGGCAGAAACTCCTTGACTTCTGATGCATGTGTTCATCTGTTCTGCTGGACAGAATGTAGACGCTCTGCAGACACTGAGGGAAGTGTCCGTACCTGGAAACAGGCATGCTGCTTCTTCCATCAGGCTGTAGATGTGGCCAGATAAACCAGTTGACCCAGAGTTTCTCTAGATTGCATTTTGTCTGCACCACGGGCTTCACCTCCCACTAGAGGGGACTGCATCGCCTTATGCTGAAGTGGGCCCAGCAAGTCAGGGATCTTCCTTGGTTGGCGTGCCCTGCACTCAGCTCTCCCTGCACGCTCGTACACAGAGTTCAACTCTGACCAAGCTCCTGTGCCACCTTAGGAGCTGACCACAGCTGCTTCTTACACTAGGCTGGGCTCCTGTGGGGGTGAGGGCTCTCTCATTCTGGGTCTGCTTCACTCTTAGGTCGTGTGTCTCGGCCTCAGACCTGGGGCTGTCTCAGGATCCATGCCTTTTCTACCATGGGAACTAACCTCGGCCTTGTATCTGTGGTTGTGATCTAAGGTTGGCCTTGATATTCAGCAACATGAAGTAGGATTTCAGTTTCCTGGTCAGAGATTGAAGTCAGGCTGCGGCAGTGAGAATGCTGAATCCTAGTCCCTAGATCATGATGACCAATAGCCAGTGACAAGGCACTGGCCCGTTGTCTTTGTAGAAATGAATTTCCACAAAGAGAAAGTGGTGAAACAGTAGGTGGTGGTGGTTTAGTTGCTAAGTCATGTCTGACTCTCTGTGACCCCGTGGACTGTAGCCCACCAGGCCCCTCTGTCCATGGGATTTCCCAGGCAATAATATTAGAGTGGGTTGCCATTTCCTTTTCCAAGGGATCTTCCTAACCTAGGGGTTGAACTCGAGTCACCTGCATTGCAAGCATATTCTTTACCATCTAAGCCACCAGTTCAGTTCAATTCAATTCAGTTGCTCAGTCGTGTCCGACTCTTTGCGACCCGAAGCACCTAAATAAGTGTTTATTAGGAGGGAAAAGAGTGCGTGTGAATAGACTCACAGGTGAATTCAGAAAGTGTTGCACCTTTTTTTGGTAGTTTGGATCACTTTTCTGGGGCATTTCTTCTGGGTTTCCTCTAGCCAGTCTTGCTTTGCCTGGCTCTGAGTCCATATTTGGTTTAAGTCAGGGTCCTCCCCTGTGTGTGCATGCGTCTCTTAGCCAAGGTGGCCTCTAGCAAAGAGGACTGTGGGAAGGTTGACACTGCCTACTATGGGGTGGTAGCCCTTCCCTTTTGGCCCCCAAAGAGCCTTTCTGTGCATGTGTAGTTGGGAAGGTTTCCTTGATCTCAAGAATGAGGAATATGTGGTCTCTTATCTTTTCCCAGACAGGGCTCAGCTTCTCCTCCCTCCTGCTATTATCTTCATCCTGGAGTGTCTGTCCACAGGAGACAGACTCCAGCTGCTCCATGTGGGGCTCCTCTGTCTCCGGCCTCAGTGGTAGATTTGAAGGTTCCTCATATATACAGGCAGCCTGCATCCCAGAAAGCAGGCACATTGTTCACATTTCCTGAGCCACCAGTGAGGTCTCCTAAACAGCCTTTTTATCTCTCATATCATTGGACTCTTGATTTGTTGGGATTCCATAATGTTGTGGTTCACTTGTGTAATGGAAATGCAACACTGGGCCTGGTGCCTAGTAGGACATAAAAGATCTTTATTGGTTAACTGAGGAACCTAGATAGAAACGTCCTGTTGACTGTCCAAAGGTCCCACTCTCATTTTGACTTGTTCCTAATGGACAGAAGAGGTCACTGCCTGACTCCGGAGTACAAAAGTATGCATTTCCTTTGGAAGCTCCACTGGACAGAGTTGAGAAACATAGTCTTTAAGCAAAGCTATCATGATCTCTGACTGAAAATACACACACTCACACACCCCACCTCTGAGGGTCTAGAAAACTGAATTCTGATTCTGCCTCTCATTAGCTGTCTCTTAATATGCAGATTACCCACCAGATCTATTCCTCAGTTTATTTATCAAATGGGATTAATGATATGTGTCTTACTTTAATAGATGGTTGTGAAGGTAAAATGAAATTACATAAGTAATTTTAAACACTTTCTAAGTGCTATAGAAATATAAAGTATTCCTCTAGGAGGGGTCAGAAAGGTGTAGAAAAAAGTGGGAGTTTGAATTTCAAGGCACCCTTTTGACATCTACACATCACCATAAGAGAGAGTCCATGAATATGGAAGAGAGCAAAATTAGAAATAGAGCTCTTCCTCTCACTAAAATTAGCCTACTTGTGATAAAGGTTAATTAAGTCCTTCTCCACCAGACAAGGACACATTTTTAAAGGGAAATAGCATGTCAGCCCTGACTCGTGCTGGAGAGTGATGAGGTCTTCGTGTCATATCTCACTTTGAGCTCAGTAAGCTCTCCTGTTTCCTATAGACCTAACCTGATGTTCCATTTCCTGTCTCAGGCCTAGAATTCCTCCACAGCGCTGCTTGATTCATTTATATGCTTGTACTCAGACAACAGAGACAAGTTCAGTTCAGTCGCTCAGTTGTGTCCGACTCTTTGCAACCCCATGAATCACAGCACACCAGGCCTCTCTGTCCATCACCAACTCCCGGAGTTTACTCAGACTCATGTCCATCGAGTCGGTGATGCCATCCAGCCATCTCATCTTCTGTCGTCCCCTTCTCCTCCTAGCCCCAATCCCTCCCAGCATCAGGGTCTTTTCCAGTGAGTCAACTCTTCGAATCAGGTGGCCAAAGTATTGGAGTTTCAGCTTCAACATCAGTCCTTCCAATGAACACCCAGGACCGATCTCCTTTAGAATGGACTGGTTGGATCTCCTTGCAGTCCAAGGGACTCTCAAGAGTCTTCTGCAACACCACACTTCAAAAGCATCAATTCTTCGGTGCTCAGCTTTCTTCACAGTCCAACTCTCACATCCATACATGACCACTGGAAAAACCATAGCCTTGACTAGATGGACCTTTGTTGGCAAAGTAATGTCTCTGCTAGAGACAAGTAAGACCATCAGAAAAGTCATCAGGAAGTTTCTTTCTGCCAACTTCATTCATACCCCAAATCATTTGCACCAAAGAGTGCCAAAGTACACGCAAGGCACAGCCTATATAGTTTTACTTCCTTTGCCTGGATTCAATCCCTGGATCGGAAAGAGCGCCTGGAGAAGGGAATGGCTACCCATTCCAGTATTCTTGCCTGGAGAAGTCCATGGACAGAGGAGCCAGCAGGCTACAGTCCATGGGGTCACAAAGACTCGGACACAACTGAGTGACTAACACTTGTCACCTGTTATTCACCATTGAAACCTTCAACCACAAGCTGATGAGTCTAGAGCACAGGTCAGCCAACTACTGCCTACAGGCCAAATCCAGCTTGCCAGCTGTTTTATAAATAAAGTTTTATTGGAACACAGTCACTCCCATCTCTATGCCTATTGCATGGGGCTGCTTTATCACTCCAAAGGCAATGCTAACAAATTGCAGTACAAGTGGTATGACCTGCAAAGCCAGAAACATTTGCTATGTGGCTCTTTGCAGAAAAGGTATGCTACCGCTTGGTCTAGGGCAATATTAGGCCTGTCCACTCCCCACCAACATTACTAAGCCACATTTGGTTTATTCAGATCTCTTTCTCCTTCTTTGATTTAATGAACTAATTATTATGGAACTGATTTATGCAATAGCACCTAAGAATAATGAGATAAAGAGTTGTTCAGATGTGAGAATGTATAATAATATAAAGTATTTAACTAGGAAAGTTCATAGAAAATTTAAAAAAAAGTGATAACACTCCATAAGGATGCAGTCAGCCAGCCAAATCTAAAATGTAGAAAACTCTACACAATAAACCACCCAGTTTTTCCAGAAAATACCTGGGCATGGAAAATCAAAAGTGGAGTAGGGCACCTGCAGAGATTAAAAGAAACTGAAGGTATATTTCGACCTAATGCAACTGTGGATCTTCTTTTTGTTTAAACAGTTGATTTTTCTGTACTGATCTGTGTCCACACATCTCGAAAGCCCTCTTCTTCTAATATCCAAAGGTTCTTTTGGATTTTCTTTTTACTTTTTTTTTTAATGTATCCAAAATGTGTTTATTGGGATGGTTTCCCGTTCATCTTGATACAGGGTGCTTTTAGTGCTGCTTCCGTCTGAAAGAGCATCCTTCTGTAAGCCTTGCTTTTCCTCCTGTAGGCTGGCAGAGGACAGCAGAGCAGCCAACACACAGAACTACTGTCTGTGCATGGCTGAAGACGGTGGTGATGTTATAGCATCCTGGGCATTTTACATCCATGAAATAGGAACTGGGGCTCTGCACCAGACGCTTCTTCTTGTGTTTCCTCTTCTCCTCTTCTGGAGAGGGATGAAGATCCTTTGCGAGAGGCATGTTCTCGTGAGGAGGTCGTCACCGCTGGAAAAGCTGGATTTTCTTTTTACTTTTTGAAAAAGTATTTGGCCACACAGCTTGCAGGATCTTAGTTCCCCAAACAGGGATCCAACCTGCACCCTCCTGCAGTGGAAGCACAGAGTCCTAACCACTGGACTGCCAGGGAGGCCCCAAGATGTGTATCTTCTATTTGAACAACTCCACTGAGATGATAAACATTGAAGAGACCTTGGTGTTTTGAAGGAATTATTTGTACTTAGGTATAACGACAAATTGCAGTACAAGTTTTACTTATTTATAAATATCCTTATCTATTCAAGATAATTAAATTATGTTATGGTATTTGTGGGTGAAATAATATGATGCCCAGGATTTTCTTTCTACTCTCCAATCCCTTCAGTCAGAAAAATATAGTAGAGAATATAGAAGGAATAATATTGGCAAACGTTTGATTTTACTTGTGATTACTTGTTTATAAATATCCTTATCTATTCGAGGTAATTAAATTATGTTATGGTATTTGTGGGTGAAATAATATGATGCCCAGATTTTCTTTCTACTCTCCAACTCCTTCAGTCAGAAAAATATAGTAGAGAATATAGAAGGAATATTGGCAAATGTTTGATGATTACTGAGCCAGAGTGTTGAGTACATTAAGCTCACTGTGGCTTTCTCTCAGACTTTGGTCTTTTTGAAAATTTTCACTATGAAATATTTTTTTCAAAAGCATGAATTGAACCTGAGTCTCCTGCATTGCAGGCAGATTTTTTACCATCTGAGCCTCCAGGGAAGCCATTAGTTTAAGTCATCTTTTAATTTGGATCCTGGTTTTGCTAGCTGTTTCTAATCTGTAGAATGGACATTGTGATTCAGATTATATGTGATATTATGAGGATTATGAAAACTCAATGAGAGAGTAAAAAGTTTAAAACTGCATAATTCATAGGAAATTAATCAATACCGGGTAGTTATTATTTTGTATTTGCTATCACATGACAGGAATGTAAATACTTATGAGCCTAGTTCATTTATCATGTAATTGACTTCTGTGAATTGCAGACCTTAAACCCGTATTGTTGCCAATCAAGAAGAAGGAGCCAAAACAGAGAATGTTTTCACTGTGTACACATATTTCCTTGACAGTCTGGAAACAGTCACAGAACCTGTCAGATACATGGAGGAAAACTGTGGTACCCAGGGGATCGTGATCGGAAAGTCAGATTGTCCTGACGATACATCTGTCCTCAAAAGTAGTTTTTTTGTTTGTTTTAATCAACATAGTAGTTTTCTGTGAAATTGCTAATAAGTGCCTGTGAACACTTTTTAGCCCATTGTGCATGGGAAGCCCTGTGACCATGTAGGACACTGACAGATTTCCCAGTTTGAGTTATTCTTGTCTCTCCTTGACAGCTTGCACTCAGATGACCTAGAGCTGGTTCTGAGTAACAAGACACCCCTTGCACTGCGTCTCAGCTGACTAATCCACCATTTAGTCAACCATTCAGTAGCCAGCATGCATCATTCACATTTATAGGAAAACAGATTGACTTAAAGGCACAGGATGTTAGAACAAAAACCATCACCATCCCATCAAACAAATGAAATAAACTTGGGCCCTACCCCCACTGAGAGTGTCCCTTAAAATTCATCCCTTTGGGGTGGTCTCATTCTGAGTAAAATTACCATCAGATAAAGATGTTGGGAAGCATTCTGTTCACAATGAATATTTTAAAAAAAAAACATAAGAGAAATGTGAGATGTTGGAGAAGGCTGGGAAGCAATATTTTGCTTGATCTCAAAATAATAACACTGTACTTTCTGTTTCTGTTCTTCCACAGAATGACATCACTCCTCTACATGTTGCATCAAAAAGAGGAAATGCCAACATGGTAAAATTATTGCTTGACCGAGGAGCTAAAATCGACGCCAAAACAAGGGTAAGGGTGCAACTTATGTAGTTGCTTATGCTTGTTTTCAGGAAGCAGGCCTGCTTCTACGAATACCTTTCTTGCTGGCTCAGCCCTGGCTTTGTTCTCTCCTTTGTTGTAGGCTCTTAGAAAATGACTGCTAAGCTGATTCTTCTTATAATGGGATAACGATCCCCATTTATAAAGCTTTAATATACATTTAAATAGTACTGGGATTTAATTATAGAAACTAATGCTTAGGTCCAGAGTTTTTGTTGAGTTAAATTTGTAAGTATTTAATCGCTACTTGATACTGCAGACAGAGCTATTGGGCCAGCTTGATACTAAAACTGACATTTTATTTAAAACCAGATCTGTCTCCCTTCGCACACTGCTGGTAGGAATGTAAAATGGTGCAGCCACTATGGAAAACAGTGTGGAGGTTCCTCCAAAAACTAAAAATAGAGCTAGCATATGATCCAGCCATCTACTTGGGTGTATACACCCCCAAACAATTGAAAGAAGTATCTTGAAGCCATGTAATAGTCAAGAGGTGGAAGCAACCCAATATCCATAGATAGAAAATGCGCTAGGTACATACAGGGGAATGTTATTCAGCCTTATAAGGAAATCCTGTCACATTCCCCAGTATGAATGAGCCTTGAGAACATTATGCTAAGTGACAGAAGCCAGTCACAAACGTACAAATACTGTATGGTCCCACTTAAGGAGGTACCCATGGTAAACACACAGAAACAGAAATAGAATGGCGCTTGCTGGGGGCTTAGGGACAGGGAAGTGGGGAGGTGCTGAGTGTCAGTGTTGTAAGATAAAGGTTTAGAGATGTTATACAACATGAATATCGGTAACACTACTTACCTGTGCATTTAAAAGTGGTTAGGGGAGTCAGTTTTATATTGTGGTTTTTTAAACCACAGTTTAACAAATTTTTTCAACACAGGTCAATCTAGGCAGGTGTTTTGACAGGTTAATTGTTTGGTGTGATGCACTGTGTGGGGAGGAGAAAGAAGTGAGACTTAGAATCAAGTTGGAATCCCAGAAAGTGAGCTTAGCTGGTTGACTTAGTTTGACAAGGCGATGTAACCTTCTGCATCCAATGTCTGTATCTGAAAAAAACGTTAATGGTTTCCTTGAAGGCTTGTTGCAGTGATCAGGCTAATGTTTGTAAACTGTATTGGCATAAAGTAGACCAGAAATAAATCCCAGCCATTACTAGTAGATGGACACCTCAGAGACATTGCAGCTTTGGTTCCAGACCGCTGCGATGAAGCAGTATTGCCAGAAGGCGAGGCACAGGAATTTTTTGGCTTCCTGATGTATATAAAAGTGATGTTTATACCATATTATAGTCTATTGTGTAAAAGCATTATGTCCTTAAGAATGTATATACTTTAAATTAAAAAGTACTTTATTGCTAAAAAAAAAAAAATTCCTAACTAGTATTGGAGCTTTTAGCAAGTTATAATCTTTTTGCAGTAGTAACATAAAAATCACTGACCAGAGATCATCATAACAAATATAATCAGAAGAAAGTTTGAAATGTTGCAAGAAGCCCAAAAATGTGACACAGAGACACAAACTGAGGAAATACGGTTGGAAAATGGCCTTGCCTGATGAGGGTAGCCACTAACCTTCAACTTAAAAAAAAAGAGAGAGAGAGAGAGAAATGCAGTATCTGCAAAGAGCAATAAAGCAATGCACAGTAAAATGAGATGTGCCTGTGTAATTCAGAGCTCCAGTTAACATTAAACTTCTGACCAGGGATTTTCTTTTTCAACATTTCATTTAAGAGCAAAATGTGCTCTTATAAATATCCTCCTCTCTAAGGGTTTTGGAGAGTTATCCCTGTCTTGTAATTGTATCTCCTGCAATCCTGTGGTTCCTCTTTCCAAGAATCCTGATATTTCTAAAACTGGTCCAGTAACCCTGACTTGGTTCCTGTAGTTTCTTGGTTCAGTACTTTATCTTTCACTGCACGTATTCACTCAAGCAATTAATGATTATTGAATGCCTACTGTGGGCCAGACATGGCTAAGTCATGGAGAAAGCCCACAAGCCCCCTCCCCTGTCCTCATGAGGCTGATTGTTCATTTGTCTGTTGTATATTCTGACTTGAAGATAGTCCAGCCCTGGGTATTTGACAGGAGACCAGACTTCTTTGTCTTAGTAACTATTGAACCTGAAAGCTTTATGCTTTGTATGTAGCATAAAAGAAACAAGCTTTCTGGAGAGGGGAATGAAGGAAGATGAGGGTTTACCCTCTACAAGACTGTCTGACTGGGGAAGTAAATTGAAGAGAGGTCTTATTGCATTGACCTGGCATTATTTGCTAAGAAGCCATCAGCAGTCGGCTAGACCTGTTGCTTTAAATGGCAGGGGTGTTCTGCTGAGTACAGGAGCGGTAGATAATCATCGCTTAATGCCTCTTGGTTACCTGTAGAGGTAGAGGGTCATTTGTGAATACAGAAATTTTTGTGAAGAGTGAAGAGGGATACTGGAGCTGAGCAGAAGAGAGAAACTTGTATAGCTATACTTGGCTATCCAGCTGGATTTTAATGAAGTGTGTGGATTAGTAATGACCATATTTCTCCCTCTCTTGATACAGTCATCAATCACCAGAACAGCAAAATTGCTTGTCAGTAATTTTGCATCATTTATCAAACACTTACTTGTTCTATTTGGTACAACGGGAAGAGGACAGGGTATGTAGGGAATCCAGGTCCCATATTAAAGGGGCACATGGTGTCACAGGGGAGGCTAGAATGAAACATACAAACACGTCTGGACAAAAGCATCAGACGTAGAGAATACGGGACATAGGCGAATTCAATATACACTTAGTTGCTATGCCATTTTGCCTCCTTGTTCTGAAAACCTGTCTTATTTTAAACAAAATGTAGAGTCCTTTTTACCAGTCACTCAGTTTCAACGTGGAGTTGCTTTCCTCCTGTGTTATGTGAGTGCTGTGTGGATGTGAAGAAAACTTAGAGAAACAGAATAGTCATTCTTGTATTGTTGTCCTGCTTGGGATGGACGGGTGGTATCACTTGAGAACAAACTGAATTCCTGGGAGACTGTGTGGAAGAACACATAGTACATACCCCAAATATGTCAACTATTTTGTGCTCTCCTCATCAAAGCTTCCCTTCTCTCTTGCTGAAATGAGTGAGTAGTTACTCAGTGTGTGGGTGAAAAGGAGGGAGCCATAAAATTCAGAAGGCCCGAGGGACAAGCCTGAAGACGGAAAGCAATTTTTGTTTGTAAATACAAGTCTTAATGATTCAATCCAGTAGCCCTTTAGAAAATAAATATTGTTATCTACCCATCTCCTTCCTGCCAAGTACTTCCTACTTGAGTAGCTACCTTGTTGCATCAACAGTCTGACCTGCTACACACCAACACCCTAGATTTAGAGAGTTCACTCTGAACACTCCAAGCGACCTCCTTATTGGCTTGCTGTGTTCCGAGCGTGTGTTGCTAATCTAAAGGATTTGGTTCAAAAGCAGCCTCTTACTGCCGTTTCAATCAGGGAAGTAAACTTGAATTGTAGTCAGAGTGATTTAGGTTGGGATCTGAGCAAGACCTGACCAGCTGGAAAAGCAGGCTGAGAGTGAATTTTTTTCTACCCTGGCGCCTGATCTCTGGTCTTAAGTGTGGCTAGCAAGTGAAATCACGACCCTAGGAAAGCTCAACCTCCTGAGTCTTAGTTTCCATCTCAGTACAGATGGTGAGTTGTTCCGATGATTTCACAGGCTTTCCCCACTGCTGGGGCACCGGATGTTGTAACTTTAAGAATAATTCGCTGCAGTGAAAGTCGGGGTGGTGATATATGTTGGAGTGGTGTGACCGAGATGGTGAAGTATGAGACCCCAGCCCCCACCACCCACAAAGATCAGCAGTTAGACAATGATACACTATCAAAAAGAGCTCAGGGCGCGCTTGGGAGTCCAACTGAGAAACTGCAGCAAGGACCTCCTTGGTGGTCCAGTGGCTAAGACTCCACGCTTTCAAATGCAGGGGCCCCAGGTTTGATCCCTGGTTGGAGAACTAGATTTCACATGCCACAGTGAAGATCAAAGATCCCGCATACTGCAGCTAAGACCTGACACAGCCAAATAAATAAATACTTTTTTTATGTATAAGAAGAAACTTCAGCAGCACAGTGGAACAAAACCCCGGAAAATAACACAAAAAGGTTGCTTGCAGCATCTGATCCCCCAGGCCAGTGCTACTCAGGGCCAAGGGTGAGCCTCCCCAAGTAGGAAGTTTTCCTCACCAAGAAAAGGAGAACGGGGTGAGCAGCCAGCCTCCCCAGCCTTCCGGGAAGCTGAGCAAAGGACCCACTTGGGTCTCACCCAACCCGAGGCTGGCAAAGCTGAGATGAACAGAGATGGGGTGGAGCAAGGAAACAGCAGGGGCTGCCAGCGCCAGCCACATGACGGGGATGACAGGCTCCCTGTGACCTGCTCTCAGGCCCCAGCACCTTTCCCCGCGAAGCAGCCAACAGCCAGCCCAGCCAACCCAGACCCCCTGTAAATGTCACTGGTTTTTGTCCCGTGGATATTCTCATTCGCGGACACCAGCCGTCTGAGCCCCTCCCTGCTCCTCACCTCCCACTGCCTTGCTGGGGCTCAGGATCCACACCAGCAGCCAGCCCAGACCTCTGTGGCCACCCAAGTACACGACACCAGCCTAGAGCCCTGTGGGTGACCCCCACTTCTGTGCATGTGCGGGGGGCTGGCTCCTCCAGCTGTGCACTTGCGCACTGCCGGCCAGACCCTCATCACAGGCTTCTACTGCTGTACTGTACCTGTGGCAAGATCCTTCAATATGGAACGGCAAGCCAACAACCAAGGCCCTCACAACTGCCTGAGGGCCTGAACCTGGCTCTATTTCTAGTCACCGGCCTCCATCACTCAGCATGTGCACGCTCCCAACCAGACGCTCATGACCAGCCTCCGCTGCCACACATGCTCCTGGGGAGACTCTGCAGCCATAGTACCCACCAGGGCCTCCACAGCTCCTGTGGCCCAGGCCTAGCACTGTCTCCTGTCGCTGACCTGCTCCACCAGGCTCATCTGCAAGGAACTCCTCCAGCTGGGCACCTGCACGCCTCCAGCTTGGTGGCCAATACCAGCCTCCACGGCAGTGCACGCATGGTGAGACCTTGCAGCCACAGTAATGAATGCTGACAGCCAAGGGACCCCACAGCTGCCAGTGTACCTGCAGTTGGCCCAGACCCTTGGCAGCTGGCCCTTGCCCCTACCTGTCTGTGTAAGTCTGAAATGAGCATTTGCGACTCCATAGGCACCTGCAGCTGGCCCCTGCAACTGAGTTTGTGTATACCACCAGCTTCAGCCCCCACCACTGCCTGCCAGGTCCTGAGCCACTGGACCTGAGATGCACTGAGGGCTCCACTAGCCCTTACAGTCACTGTGGTCAATGCTGTGCCCCCAGGTAGCCTGAACAGATGAGACATCAGCCCCCAATCCTGTATCTGAGAGCCTGCACCACTAGATGCAAGGTTAGAGAATCTTCCAGCGTGCTCCCACCATAGAAGAAAGTCTTTCCATACCAAAGTCAACCCATAAAGTCTGAAAGAGATGACTGCTTCTGTAAATGCACAACATCTATGCAAGGCTACAAGGATCAGGAAGGGATCGAGGGTAACATGACGTCACCAAAGGAACACAGTAAACTTTCACTAACTTTGCTGGACGAAGGATTCAAAATAAGTGTTCTAAAGATGCTCAGAGGTCTACAAAAAACACAGGTAAGCAGTTTAACAAAATCAGGAAAAAAAATACAGACTATTCAAGAAGTTCAGTACAGGGATGGCAAACATAAGAAGACAACCAAACAAATTTTGGAGCTAAAAATAACAATGACTGTGATGACCTAGAGAGGTAGGGTGGGAGAGGGGACAGAGGTGCTAGAGGGAGGAGATATATATGTATTTATGACTGATTATGTTGTACAGCAGAAACCAATGCAACATTATAAAGCAATTATCCTTCAATTAAAAAAAATTTTTTTAATATGGTAATTGAACTGAAGAATTCAGTAGACAGCTTCAACAGTAGACTGGACCAAGTTGAAGAAATTGATCTATCCACTTTGAAGCTATCCAATCAAACGAACAAAAGAAAAAAGAAAAAGGAATGTAGAAAACGTACAGGACTTAAGTGACTTAAGGATTAAGTGAAAAGAATCTACCTGTCATGAGAGTCCAGAAAAAGAGAATCACTGATGACTTAATAACTTAGATTGCTATTCTGTGGGGTATTTTAGATGTGGAATCTGAAAACATTGAATTTTGGAATGGAATGGAACAGAGAATGGAATGGTGGTTGCCAGGGGCTGAGAGGTAGGGGAAATGCGGTGATGTTGGTTAGATAGTACAGACTATCAGTTATAAGATGAATAAGCTCAAGTATCTAGGGTACAGCATGGTGGCTATAGTTAGCAATACTGTATCGTGCACACCGAAAGTTGCTGTGACGGAAGAGCTTTAATAGTCTCTCCGTAACAATGACAACATAATTTAAGAGGTGATAGTGGTGGCGAATGTGCCGCGACGTGTACAGATATCAAGGCAAATGCTTCCATCTGATCTATATATAGCATCCTGATTTGTTTCTTTATAGAAATGCATTGCTGAGAATGACCACTGACGGTAGCTGCTCTTCCCATGTGATTTTTGCTCTCTGCAAGGCTAGCACGGGTATTTGCATCCTCTCTAAAGGAAGAGGCTTTGCAGTGGAGGGTCTGCTGTCATTTTTATTTTTCTTCGCATCAGTTCACAGCCAAATCAGAGGCTCAATATGGACCCTAAGTTAGAACCAGTTTAAAACGAATTTGGCAACTTCTAAGTTCAAACCAATCTAAATTAGATTCTAAGTTAGAACCGGTTTAAAACGTTGTGGCAACTTCTGAGTCCTCCATCTCCTTTCACCGACTCCTCTCAATCCAATAACAAAGGCAACTGTGCCTGTGTGTAGTGCTCCAGAGAAGATTCAGGAGTTCCAGGTAGAGTCAGTAATAACAATGCTGCGGTTCCCAGACTGCAGCTCCCCTCATTCCTCCTCCAGCTTCCAACCTTTCTAGCAAGGCACCACTGCCCGCCTCTCCATATAATCCCACTACTACAGTATTACATCCAAAGCTACACCTTGACACTCGGAAACACACATTCATCTTAATATCTATAGCACTTAGTACTTCCTGGCACATACTAGATGTTTAATAAGTATTTGAATATATTAGATGCACTTCCTAATGTTACATTTGCCAAAATGTCTTACTTGATTTTATACTGGCTCTGTGATAATGGGGATATGGGGCTTCCCCTTTGGCTCAACTGGTAAAGAATCCACCTGCAGTGTGGGAGATGGGTTTGATTCCTCGGTTGGGAAGATCCCCTGGAGAAGGGAAAGGCTACCCACTCCAGTATTCTGGCCTGGAGAATTCCATGGACTGTATAGTACGTGGGGTTGCAAAGAGTCAGACACGACTGAGCGACTTTGACTTTGTGTTGATATAATTTTGCTCCCTGAAGTTAATGGCATCCAACTGATTTATAAGAATAAAGAGATATTTGTGTGCAGGTAGATAAAAGGTTTTCAGAATATCCCAAATCTGTTGGTTGTTAAATTCTTACTAGTCTGGAAAGATGTCAGGAGACACTTAGATGTCCTGTAATTTTAGCCTGTCCTTTCCCAGAAATGCAGGTTTCCCTGGTGGCTCAGACAGTAAAGAATCTGCCCGCAATACAAGAGGACCTAGGTTCACTCTCTGAGTTGGGAAGATTCCCCAGAGAAGGGAATGGCAGCCTACTCCAGTTTTCTTGCCTGGAGAATTCCATGAACAGAAGAGCCTGGTGGGCTACAGTCTATGGGGTTGCAAAGAGTCAGGCACAACTGAGCGACTAGCACATTTTTTCTTACCCAGAAATGCAACTGGTTATATTTATCAGGTTAAATATGAGGGAAAAATAAGTATTGGTATTGAGTTTTGCTTTCCATTATATTTCCAGAAGTGTGATTGCCTTAAGAATAAATTTTAAACTATTAAATATTTCATAGTCATAAAATAGTGTCTATTGAAGAAATGTTACCTGACTTCTTATCAGAAACTCTGGAGATCAGAAGACAACAGAACATCTTTAAGCTGCTGACTGAAAAGTATTTGCTAATCTAGAATTTATAGCCAGTAAAAGTATATTTCCATAATAAAAGTAAAATAAAGACAGTATCAGATAAGCAAAAGCTGAGATAACTTGTTACCATCAAACCCGTACTAAAAGAAGTATCAAAGGACGTTCTTAATTCTGACGTAAGATAAACGAAACTAGAAGGAAATGTGGGTCTAAACTAGAGAAGAGTTAGAAGTAATAATCAGATAAAAACTATTTTTATTTTCTTAAAATTTAAAAAAATTGATTATTTAAATAAAATATCAATTTGTTATAAGATTTATAATGCATTTAAGTTAAATATATATTTATAGCACAAAATATGAAGCTACTAATATAAATGAAATTATAATATTATAGAATTCTCATACATGAAATTATATAACAATACATAATAACATAAATACTATTACTATATAATATAGTTAATCATATTATTTAGGCTGTGATAATTTAAGGATATTTATTTTAATCTCTGGGAACACCGCTTTTAAAAACAGGAAAGAAAAGAAAGAGTTTAGTTAAAAAGCCAGAGGAGGACATCGTCAATGATATATATAGTGAATCAGTCACTGGAAAACTAAGTTATACTCAGTTAACCCAAAAGAAGATAAGAAAGAAGAGACAAAAAAAGCTCACACAGAAGAGAGTGGAAAAATACACAACAAATATTATAAGGGCTCAGAAAGAAAGCTCCAGTTTTCTGAGCGGAAAGAACAACAAGGAATTCTACCTCATTTTAGTTTGATTTTAAACATAGAATGTATGGCAGGACAGCAAGGAAGGGCACTAGAAAGATATATTTCTCTCTCCTGTATATAAATGGCAGAAATGAATTCTTGATGTTAAAAGGCGATTGCTTGCTGCAGTGGAAGAGATCCATTCCCTCTGATGCAGGAACTAAGTTCTAATGTGAGTCTAACTGAGTCTAAGTCCTAACGTGAACCAGTGACTTGCATGTGATCTTGGGTAGGCACATTAATCCTTGGAGCAGCACTTTCTTGTCTATAAATGCAAATTCTGATGTCTTTCTCTTGTGTTGTTGTAAAAATTCAGTAAGATCACAAATATAAAATGCCTGTGACAATAGAGCAGTCTCAAAAAATGTTATTTCACTTCCTCTCAGACCAAATCTACCATTCTCTAATATGCACAAAATGAGGATAGTCAGAATTTTTAGAGAAAAATATGTGTATGAGAATAGTTTGACTGTTAGACTGTAACCAGTGCCTTTTAATTTCTCTCTGGCTATCATTATAACTCTCCTCTCCTGGGTACTACCTGCTTTTTCTTTCATTGTTTTTAATCTTCAGTTAAATATCATATCCCATTTTATATCCATGACAAAGAAGAAAGTATATATCCAGAGTTTTCTGCTTGATATCCTTTCCTTCTCTTGGGTGTGTTTTTTGCTTAAAAGGAAGAATAGAAAGGAACCTAGAGGATACTAATCAAAATAAATGTGTCTTTTTCTGAAAGTATTTCCCGAGTCATGAATTTGTGTCATTTCGGTATTATCTTTGAGCAAGTTCAACTTGTTAAGGACATTTTCTGGGTTCAGTATTCCTAAGTGTGCTGCTTTAATGTCCCACTCTGTGCTTCTCAGAAAAGCTAGACCTGAAAGCAAATCTTTTTGACCTTGGAGTGTGCAAGCTTTTGCTCTTTGTCTAACACTAGAGAGCCTTTTGTCTAGCCAGTGAAGTGCTGTTCCCTACCTCACTAATAAGATCGCTGCCACTGAAAATGAAATATGAGATCTAGACTCGCCAGTTTGCATTGGTTCAGAATTCTTCCCCAGGGAATACTTGTTCATTATGTTAGTGCTTTAGAAATCAGGGGAATTGAAAAAAAAAATCACTCACCCCATGCAATTTCATTTCCCTCCCATAATGTTACTATGGCAACTCCACATCCTTGCTCCTTCTCTCCTGTCCAGCTGCATATATTGCCTATCTTGAGGCAGCCTCCCTTGAGCCCCAAGAACTGCCTTTGTCAAGCATTTTTCAGTTGGAGGTCAAAACTATATCCTGTTGTATTTGGTTGAGGGACTGCTTTTTGGTCCAGGACCATTCAAAGTGACACTGTGCATTAATTGTAAATTTCTAGGTGTTGGGAGTGGATAAGAATCCTTATATTATATTGGAAAAACCATTGCTCTAATTTTAAGGAAAAGAGTTCCCTGCTATGTTAACCAGTACACTGCTACATTACAAAACAAAATATCCACAATACCTCTTACGTTAAAGCTTATAATGTCCTGAAGTAGAAAAATGAGGGAGGACCTTAATTAGAGCAAATATTCTCATATTTCTCTTACTTTCTAATTCTTTTTTTACTGAAGTATAGAAAATTTGCAATGGGTTAATTTCTGTTGTACAGCAGTGATTCAGATATACATACACTTTTTCATATTGTTTTCTGTTATTATTTATCACAGGATATTGAATATAGTTCCCTGTGCTATACAGAAGGACCTCGTTGTTTATTCAGTCTATATCTAATAGTTTGCATCTGCTTACCCCAAACTCCATCCTTCCATTCACCTCACCTCCCCCTTGGCAACCACAAATCTGTTAACACTCCATGTCGGTGAGTCTGTTTCTATCTAGTGGATGAGTTCCTTTGTATCGTATTTTAGATTTTGCATATAAGTGATATCATATGGCATTTGTCTTTCTCTTTTTGACTTACTTCACCTGTACGATAATCTCTTTGGCTTCCCTGATAGCTCAGTTGATCAAGAATCCGCCTGCAATACAGGAGACCCTGGTTCAATTCCTGGGTCAGGAAGATCCGCTGGAGAAGGGATAGGCTATCCACTCCTGTATTCTTGGGCTTCCCCTGTGGCTCAGCTGGTAAAGAATCTGCCTGCAATGCACAAGACCTGGGTTCAGTCCCTGGGTTGGAAGGATCCCCTGGAGAAGGGAATGGCTACCTGCAGTATTCTGGCCTGGAGGATTCCATGGGTTGTATAGTCTATGGGGTCTCCAAGAGTCCGTGGGGTTGCCAAGAGATATCATATGGTATTAGTCTTTCCCTTTCTGACTGACTTCACTTGTATGATAATCTCTAGTTCTATCCATGCTGCTGCAAATGGCATTATTTCCTTCTATTTATGGTCTTACCTTCTTATTCTTAATGCTAAGAAGACTGAGTCATGTTCTTCAGTGTAATTCCAGTTTATGAGTCACTTATCTATTGAGGATTTTATTTTTTTCTGGAACAATAAGGTATTTAATAGCACTTCTAGGGTATAAATTTTCCAGCAAATTTGGAAAACTCAGCGATGGCCACAGGACTGGAAAAGGTCAGTTTTCATTCCAATCCCAAGGAAAGACAATGCCAAAGAATGCTCAAACTACCACACAATTGCACTCATCTCACACGTTAGTAAAGTAATGCTCAAAATTCTCCCAAGCTAGGCTTCAGCAGTACGTGAACTGTGAACTTCCAGATGTTCAAGCTGGTTTTAGAAAAGGAAGAGGAACCAGAGATCAAATTGCCAACATCTGCTGGATCATCAAAAAAGCAAGAGAGTTCCAGAAAAACAACTACTTCTGCTTTATTGACTATGCCAAAGCCTTTGACTGTGTGGATTACAATAAACTGTGGAAAATTCTGAAAGAGTTGGGAATACCACCCACCTGACCTGCCTCTTGAGAAACCTATATGCAGGCAGGAAGCAACAGTTAGAACTGGACATGGATCAACAGACTGGTTCCAAATAGGAAAAGGAGTACATCAAGGCTGCATATTGTCACCCTGCTTATTTAACTTCTATGCAGAGTACATCATGAGAAACGCTGGGCTGGAAGAAGCACGAGCTGGAATCAACATTGCTGGGCGAAATATCAATAACCTTAGATATGCAGATGACACCACCCTTATGGCAGAAAGTAAAGAGGAACTAAAAAGCCTCTTGATGAAAGTGAAAGAGGAGAGTGAAAAAGTTGGCTTAAAGCTCAACATTCAGAAAACGAAGATCATGGCATCTGGTCCCATCACTTCATGGGAAATAGATGGGGGAACAGTGGAAACAGTGGCTGACTTTATTTTGGGGGCTCCAAAATCACTGCAGATGGTGACTGCAGCCATGAAATTAAAAGATGCTTGCTCTTTGGAAGGAAAGTTATGACCAACTTAGATAGCATATTAAAAAGCAGAGACATTACTTTGCCAACAGAGGTCCGTCTAGTCAAGGCTATGGTTTTTCCTGTGGTCATGTATGGATGTGAGAGTTGGACTGTGAAGAAAGCTGAGCGCCGAAGAATTGATGGTTTTGAACTGTGGTGCTGGAGAAGACTCTTGAGAGTCCCTTGGACTGCAAGGAGATCCAACCAGTCCATATTGAAGGAGGTCAGTCCTGGGTGTTCTTTGGAAGGAATGATGCTCATGCTGAAACTCCAGTACTTTGCCCACCTCATGCAAAGAGTTGACTCATTGGAAAGACTCTGATGTTGGGAGGGATTGAGGGCAGGAGGAGAAGGGGATGACCAAGGATGAGATGGCTGGATGGCATCACCGACTTGATGGACATGAGTCTGAGTGAACTCTGGGAGTTGGTGATGGACAGGGAGGCCTGGCGTGCTGCGATTCATGGGGTCACAAAGAGTCAGACATGACTGAGCGACTGAACTGAACTGAACTGAAGGGTATAAAATCAGTCTAGTCTTTTTTTTTTTTTTTCAGTCTAGTCTTAAACATAGAAAATAAAAAGGCAAGGAATTTTTAAGCAGCTAATTAGAAAGCATCTTTAAAAGACTAGCCTAAAAGCCCATTCATTCACCCACTCATTCTCATTTACTCAGTCATTTTTATTAAGCAATTTCATGAACATGGTACTGAGTTACCTTCTCTATGAGATTCAAGTATACCTTTTAAGCCATTAACTTAGCCCTCAGAAACAAACTCATTGGAATGAAAATGCATGTCCACAAATAACTAAAATACTAAGCAAAATGTCATAGTTTCCCACAGAGGTTCAGATAAAATATGGGGGGAATCCTGATGGTCAAATGGTTATGTCTACCCTGAATAAGCCCTCAAAGAAAACCTATATTTTAAACAATAAGGTTTGGATCTTGGTGAAAGTGGAAAGGGAAGTTTGGGGTACATGAAATAGTGCACACAAAGCAGAGAAACAAGAACAGGAGAGGCTTTTGCCAGGGACTGCAAAGAGTATAATTGAGGTGGAAGGGAGGGGGATTAGGCAAAGGTTAAGTGTAGCAGCGACTGATTGGAAGACTTTGAATGCTAACCTGAGGAATTTAGACTTCACTTAAGACTGAATCAGTTATTAAAGATTATGAACACAGAGGTATCATCAGAGCAGTGCTTCAGGAATGTGAATGATGTCCCACCTATTTCAAAGCCCAAGAAATTAGTTCAAAATTTAAATGTTTACTTTTTGTCCTCCAAAAATGGTATTAAGTAATGTCAATCCCAGCTCTCGCTCTCTCTCTTTTTTAAACAGAACTGTGAATCACTATGTGACTTATACTTTTCCATCTCAATGTGGATCAGCCAGTCTTTTTGATCTTCGTGACTGTATAAACTATGATGCTAATTAAAGATCTCACATTAACTCCAGGCACTGGTTTTCCACTGACCTGTGACTGTCCCAGCAGCCAGGCCGGCACTGTCGGTGCAGTCAGATAGTCGTGACATCTTACACAGCTTCCTGCTGAGAAGGATCTCTCCTGCTGGGCTTCTGGCTATTTGAAGAGCCATGCACCTGTGAAAAGTTACAGAGCAAATCTGCAGAAGATCCAAAAGAGTTAGACGTTCGCAATCAGTGTTTAAGACACTGCAAGTAAAACTACAGTTGATAGAGCTGTGCTTCGGGTAGCTCTGTTGGGCTAGGAACCAATGAGGCTTTCCTTGGGGAACGTGCAGACTTTATCATTGAAACAAGGTGGTAAAACAAGCAGTGGCTAGAATGCAAAGCCCTTCACCGCTCTGACACGACTGAGAAAAAGTCACCTTTCCTGGCTGAGTTCCCAGATTCTATGAGTTTTTAATACCTGAACACCGGAGATCAGAAGTAGCAGCTGCAAAATATAAAGGAAGGCGAGGAGTGTCCGAAAGTTTGAGCAGAGAGGCTTTGTCTTAATAATTCCTGACAAGACATGTCTTATTGGTCCTGCAGCCAGCACTGACCTCTTGCTGAATTCAGCCTGTGACACCTTAGATGAGTCATTTAACTTCTTTGAACCTGAGAGTCTTCATTTACAGAATAAAGACTATACCCTTCTGTATAAGGGTAGTTGTAAGGATACAGTGATCCAGTGTCTTGGATTTGCTTCAAAACAATACAAGAAAAAAGAAAAGGTCAGGATAGAGATGAATCAACGGGGATGCCAAGGTGACATTTGTTTTTGCTGTCCACCAGGTACCTAGGGACTCATTACACTATTCAGTCTACTTTTGTCTGAAATAGGTTTGAAGTTTTCCCATGATTAAACCTTTTTCGCAGGATGAAGTCAGCAAAATTATATATGTCTATATAAGGAACAATGTATTTCAAAAGATTAAGGAGTTGAAATAGATTTTCCTCTTAGGTAGCCAAACACTTTATATTCAGTATGTAGGGTTTTGCTTGGGGGAAGATCATTTTCAAAGATATAAATGAGTTTTCTTTGAAAATGATAAATGAGTTTTCAAAGATGAATAATTTTGTGTGTGACCATAGTTTAAAAATGCCTATGTGTATTCTGTCATCCAGAGTGTACTTACGAGAAGTGAGAGAATCAAATTTGACCTTTTAGTTCATAAAAGCCAGTCACATTCATAGAATGTGAATTTTGTGTGTGTCAGAAGTTAGATGTGATTGTTGTATTATTTCTTCTTCAGTTATTTTCAGATTTTACATTACTGGGAAGACATTTGCCTTCATGGTATACTTTTAATGTCTTCTCAGATTTTACTTTATTCTATTTTGTTAGGAAAATGCTGTTTCTGACTTGGAAGACTATTATTATATTGCTTTAGTTTGCTTTAGAAGAGCAAGTGTTTGAAATTAGCATAAAAGGAAGAATATTTAAACATGTTCAAAGAATATACAGTCCAACTCGTATCATATTTGTGATTCAAATCTCATATTTTAAGGAATTTTAATTGTACTGAGATTTGGCTAGTAGTTTAGAAATAGGATTGTACCTTATTGACTACATATTAGATAATTAGGCTTACTTACAAGATCTGTTCATGTAGGCTAGAAAGTGACTTGAATCAGCTTTTGACATATTTTAAAATATGGCTATCTTTAGGGTAGATATTCAGGTAGTCAACAGCCGGAATCTTCAAGATGGGAAACAAAACCAAGATGTGCGAAAACTTCTTCATATGATTTGGAGCCATTTAGATCGTTTAAATGAATAAATTTCCACTTCCTCACTTCCCTGTTAATTCTCCTTTCTCACTTTTTTTTTTATACAGTAGCCCTTCTCTCCTTGTCCTAAAGAAAGGCCCTGACTCTAACTGTAACCCACAAGGCCCCACGGTGCAAAACCTCTGAGGTGAAGGGAAGAGCTCAGATCACTGGTGTCCTGTTAAGAACTGCATGCTTCTGGTGCTTAGATAATCGAATTCTTCTATTGCTGCTAACAGAAAAGACCTAATGAAGTTGTCTTATGATGGATCTTTGAAAAAATCTTTGATGAAAAGTTATTAAGTGATTTTGGGCATGTAATTCAGGAATTTAGAGAATTAGTGGTATTGCCAAAAGTCCAACTATGTATTAATGCAGACAAGATGTCTCAGCACTAACATTTATAAAGACAAAAATTAGGAAAGTATTGATGCTGAATCCTGTCTCATTCTATCAGTAAATTGTGAAAAAACATATGTCATTCAGAGAGGAATTTTTAATAAATTATGACTCTTGCTTAATAATCATAAAATTTATAATGTGTTGCTGCTTTGATCCATTGTGTTTGAATAATTATAATTCCAATCAGGAGATTTATTTTTGACACTTAAAGGCTTGTGTTCTCAGAAAATCTTTAAACTTTTTTTAAAATTTAGATTTATGTTTTTTTGCAGCAGGGAAGTATGATATGGTAATCAATAAAAAACAAGCATAAAATTATATTACGTGAAGATACAATTATATGGGGGAAATGAAATGGAAATAGACATGCAGGAGCAAAAAGGAGCAATGTAAAATTCCTGTTACAAATTCCTATTTGAAAAGTTTATAGTATTTTTTTAAATGGTGGATACACAATTATTTATAGTTCTTAGATTCCATTGGATAGTCAAAAGAGTAGTGGAACAGTTACACTTTTAACTCTCAGCTTTGCAGGGAATTACACACTTGACCACTGCCTAAACTTATGAAAAATTCAGTTCTTTAGTTGAAAAAATAGAATTATACTGTGAGATACATGAGTAAATATTTGAAGCTTGCTGGTCCACAGCACTTTGGATGCCACGCTGAATCTTGATGAAATACACTCATTCATGGAGCTTCCCACTGAATGTATTTGAAAACGTTGCCTTTTTTGATAGGACGGCCTGACGCCGCTGCACTGTGGAGCAAGAAGTGGTCATGAGCAGGTGGTGGAGATGCTGCTCGATCGGGCTGCCCCCATTCTCTCCAAAACCAAGGTAATCTCTCCCCAGGTGTTTGAGAATCGCACTGTATTTAGCTTTGAACCCTTTGGTTATTTTACCCAGCCTTCCGATCACATAGAGTTCGCTGTAGTTTGAATGTAGCAATTAGTGTACTCTGTGCAGCAAATCTTTAGAGACCCTCAGGATCAAGTCTGAGTTCATGAGGCCTTCAGATGGAACACCCTCTACCACAGAGTCATTTGTGTGTGTGTTACTTTTGTTTTTGTTTCAGGAACAATTACTGTTTGATTTTATGCTACGAAGTTTCTCCATAGCTCAGAAATGATTGCTTGTTGGGAAAAGAAAGACTGTAAGATTTACAGTCTGAAGTCTGGGTGCTGGCACCTTTTCTCCTGACCCTCAGTTTATTTCTTGAGAGTTCACAGACTATTTTAAAAAAAAAACAAAAACACCAAGGTATTATTTAAGTGATAAAGGCTGGAAACTTTGGAAAGATTGCACCTTGGGCCTTTGGAACAGTTGACATACCTGAAAGGAAAACATGATGATTGCCTTAAAAAAAAATAATGTTTTACTAAGTGTCTTCTGAGTTTTTTAAATGGTAAGACCATTTACTAATATTTGAAAAACAATATTTTGTAAATAAATTTGGGGACATACAAACTACCTCAGAGTCATTACTATTTTTATAAATCAAACTAGTGACTTTTTGAAGCTATATTAAGCTTTATAAAGAGCCGTAATTTCTAAACATGAACAACCACAAAACACGTATTACTCCTGTTTGCACTTTGATCAGTGTTTACTCAACCTTCAGTGAAGACGGACAGGGTCAAGGTTGTCTGAACAATTTTATCACTCATCACACAGAGTTTAGATTGGCAAGCGTTGGAGAAATTATCCCATATAATTAAGCAGCCACCCTTTTTCATTGCACATGATGACATCTTGGACTTTTGAGTGGTTCTCATCTAAACCGCTCTACTTGTTCCGTTTCCTTTCACATAGTCCATATCTATCTTCTCTTAATCCCGCTGCTCTCTTTGAACTGCATCATCTTCCTAAACTGCTATAATCACTTCCTTACTTGTCCCCCACCTCCCCGCCTGCTCCCTTCTAATCCTGTTCCCATTTTGCAGTAAGAGCAGCCATGTAAACATCAACCAAATCACATCAGCCTCCTGCCTAAAAAGTCTCAAATTAATTCTCATCATTCTCTTGAAAATTAATTTTCATCTTATCAGAGCAATATGGGCACAATTAAAAAGCAAATCATTGTCTCCTCTTTCTTCTCCTATTGTTCATCTCATTGTGTATTTGGCTTTTTTTCCCTAAGAAATCTCGATTATTTTTTGATGGTTTTAATATGCAAGAACATTTTCTTGTCCTCTGAGAGCTTCTTAAAGCATCCAGTTCTTATTTTACAGATGCAATACATTCTGTTGCCTTTCAGAAAACATTTAAGATGACTTTTCTTTAAATTCTTCCACCTCTCATCTGTCCCTAACTCCTCAGGTTTCTTTGTACGTCTTTGTTGGCTTTGGCTGTCTCTTTTGCGGTGGGAGTTTCCCGCCACGGTCTACCTGACCACATGTGCCAGGCACTCACCTTTGCGTGTGAGCTTCATGAGTGCCACAGGCAGGGCCCCTTTCAGGTGGTTCAGAGAGGTCCCTAATGTCAGGATTAGTTGCCCTTTCTCTAGGAGGTATGGTTTTTTGAGAGACGAGTTCCAAGCCTTTCTCAGGGTACTCCTAGGTGAATATGTTGGGTAAGGAAAAGGAGCTATCGTTCTCCTGGGCTTCGATGTATACCTTAATGATAACAGTGATAACAATAGTTACATAGTGATTACTACATACCAGGCTCTGAGTACTTTACATATATTAACCCATTTACTCCTCACAATAACCCTGAGACATGAGTTTCATTATGCCCTTTTTATAGATGAGGAAACTGAGACCCAAAGCAATAGAGTAACTTTCTTGAGATGTCTCATTTTGTGTCAGAACAAAGAGTTGAACCTAGGTAGTCTAATTCTAGAGACCATACTCTTCTAACAGCTATTCTGTCCTTCCTTCTGAGTGCCTGTTCTGAATCAGAGCCTAACCACTGCCCTCTGCTCAGCCCTGGGCCCAGAGTCCAGAATCTCCAGAGATTTAATTTCTGGTTTCCTGCAAGGCACAGGGGGGAAGTCATTTGGTTTTGTTGGGTTGGAAGGACCTATAGATCTGACAGTTCCATGGGCAGCCAATCCAGCTTTTGGTCCCAAGCCCCATCTTTATCCCCCAAGGTACCATGTTTCCATGTTGTCGCCTTTTGGACATCTGGGAGGTGAAGCCATTCTCTTCATCGTACGCTGTAGTATACTGGAGCCACACTGTTGCCCCTATGATGTACATCTCTTCCTAATTCCATATTCAGTAACGTCATGTTGGTAGCTTGACATTGTCATAGAGTAGAGGTCTTTACGCAGTATAAATCGGCAAGTGCTACCTGTTTTCATAGAGCTATCGTGAGCCGTTTACCAGCATACCACAGATTATACCCTTCACCAGGCACTTAGGTGTCAGCCTTCTCCTTTCTCCTGGATAAGCTAACACACTTAAAATCTCTTCTCATATTCTAAAGTAGACATCACACACATTTTTGTTTTCTTTCCCATTGTGTGACTGTGTGTGTGCCGCATGGATTCTGTCTTTTAATTCCCTTCATGTTTTTCAGTGGAGCTTGTGAAAGTTTGGATAAACACACACATCACTTCTACCATGTTTATCCGGAAGTCCCCATGCCCACTGCGCTGGGAAGTCCTTACCAGAATCTGACCATCAGACTCATCTCTGGTCCTCACCATCTCCAGCCAAGCAGCCTCCTTCCACTTCCTATCATACACCAAGACTGTTCTCCTTTCCTGTTTCCTCATACTGAGCTTTCTCAGTCTGTCCCAGATCTCTTCACCTATTTCTCAGCTCAGATGTCATCTTCTCAGAGAGACCTTCTTGGTTTCTTTACTTGTTTGCTACCTCTTTCTTCAATGAAATGAAAACACGAACTTTGTCTTATGTTCAGTGTGCTTCCCCAAGCACCTCAATCAACACCTGTTACCTATTAAGTGGATGAATGCATTCTGAACTTCAAGACCATCTCTCTAAATCTTCAAGACGTCTATCTTTATGAGCTAAGAAAAAGCATCACCCTGGACCCATGTTTTTAACTTGATGAGATGCTGTATATACATAATAAGGCCCTCCACAAGTCATTTCAGTCGTATCCGACTCTGTGAGACCCCAGAGACGGCAGCCCACCAGGCTCCCCAGTCTCTGGGACTCTCCAGGCAAGAACACTGGAGTGGGTTGCCATTTCCTTCTCCAATGAATGAAAGTGAAAGTGAAGTCGCTCAGTCGTGTCCGACCCTCAGCGACCCCATGGACTGCAGCCTTCCAGGCTCCTCCGTCCATGGGATTTTCTAGGCAAGAGTACTGGAGTGGGGTGCCATTGCCTTCTCCGTCCACAAGGCAGATGGTGTTTTTTTTTTTCTGGTGCTTCCCCAGTGACCTGTAAGTTACCCATTCAGAGGTGGTAGTTTTGTGTATCATTAGAGAGTTTCCTTCTTTTTGTGACACTGCCACCCATTTCCAATCTTCACTAAGTCATTTGTCCTCTCAGAGTTTGTTTCTTTGTTTGCTTCATGTTTTCCTCTAAGGCTGTGTCAACACACAAAGCTGAGGGATGTTTTGGCAGGAGATAAACTAGTGCATATGCTCGTGGGTGGCAGTGTCTCAGATGAGAAGGGTTCCCATTCTTTGTTGCACCTTAGTTTTTACTTTGGTTCAAGATGTCGAAGCGGAAATTTTTAGGCAGAAATATCCCGATTGACTGGCCACGTATGGAGGCTTTAAATTTACACAGTTATTTATGGAGCTCTTTCTGTATATACAAGGCTCTCTGCTGGGCAGTATGGGGAAATTTTAACCCATGAAACTCTTGCTTTCAAGAAACACAAATAGTTAAAATACATGATGGGGTGTGTGAGTGACGCCATGAGAGTGATCAAAGGAAAACTTGCTTTTATTCCCCCTTAAACTGTTGTTTTATGTCATTCACAGAGAAATTAGGGGAGTTTAACCTGGCCCAGAGGATTCAGAAATCATCAGTGCTTATTTAGTATATCATTTTTTTCAAAGTTCAGTGATGATGATTTTTTTAAAAACTAAATTTACTGTCACTTCCCCGCCCCATCTAGGTTAAACCAGGTTATGTTAACTACTAAAGCCTCTCTTGATAACTGGATTCTCTGGGAATCTCCCCAGGCCGCTCCATGTTGCCCCCATATTTAAAGGGAACATGCCTGAAGAGAGTGATATCTATCTAATACCTGGCTTTTGCCTTCATTGAGAAACGTGTACTGAATGCTAAGTGTCATGCCAAGCCTTTTTAAAGGTTTTGTTTGCCTTGTACCCTACTGTGCCATCTCTCAGCAATCCAAGCCAATGTTTTACTTATTGTATGATGACGTGGCATTGAATCCAGTTAATTTAAACTGAATATTAGTCGGTCAGAGGCTTGCCATTCCTCATTGTAAACACATGGGGGCACCAGATTGATGGGAAACGTTGTCCTTTCGACATTGATGTGAGATCAATAGTCAATAACAAGTATTAGTAATATAGAATGAGCAAATAAAAATCAATCTAGTGAATACCAATTTGTCCCTGCCTTACTTTATCCTTTTCAGTCTTAAGCAGTTCAGTTCAGTTCAATTCAGTTCAGTCACTCAGTCATGTCTGACTCTTTGCGACCCCGTGAATTGCAGCACGCCAGGCCTCCCTGTCAATCATCAACTCCCGGAGTTCACTCAGACTCACGTCCATCGAGTCAGTGATGCCATCCAGCCATCTCATCCTCTGTTGTCCCCTTCTCCTGCCTTCAATCTTTCCCAGCATGAGGGTCTTTTCAAATGAGTCAGTTCTTTGCATCAGGTGGTCAAAGTATTGGAGTTTCAGTTTCAGCATCAGTCCTTCCAAAGAATATTCAGGACTGATTTCCTTTAGGATGGACTGGTTGGATCTCCTTGCTGTCCGAGGGACTCTCAATAGTCTTCTCCAACACCACAGCTCAAAAGCATCAACTTTTCGGTGCTCAGCTTTCTTCACAGTCCAACTCTCACATCCACACATGACTACTGGAAAAACCATAGCTTTGACTAGACAGACCTTTGTTGGCAAATGTCTCTGCTTTTGAATATGCTATCTAGGTTGGTCGTAACTTTCCTTCCAAGGAGTAAGCATCTTTTAATTTCATGGCTTCAGTCATCATCTGCAGTGATTTTGGAGCCCCAAAAAATAAAGTCTGTCACTGTTTCCACTGTTTCCCCATCTATTTGTTGTGAAATGATGGGACCAGATGCCATGATCCTAGTTTTTTGAATGTTGGGCTTTAAGCCAGCTTTTTCACTCTCCTCTTTCACTTTTATCAAGAGGCTCTTTAGTTCTTCACTTTCTGCCATAAGGGTGGTATCATCTGCATATCTGAGGTTATTGATATTTCTCCCGGCAATCTTGATTCCAGCTTGTGTTTCATCCAGCTCAGCATGTCTCATGATGTACTCTGCATATAAGTTAAATAAGCAGGGTGACAATATGCAGCCTTGATGTACTCCTTTTCCTATTTGGAATATCTGTTGTTCCATGTCCAGTTCTAACTGTTGCTTCCTGACCTGCATACAAATTTCTCAGGAGGCAGCTCAGGTGGTCTGCTATTCCCCTTTCTTTCAGAATTTTCCATAGCTTGTTGTGATCCACACAGTCAGAATTCCATGTCATCAGGGATGCAATCAGTAGTGGCCCTAGCTCAGATGGTAAAGTGTCTGCCTGCAATGAGAGAGACCCGGATTTGATCCCTGGGTTGGGAAGACCCCCTGGAGAAGGGAATGGCAATCCACTCCAGCACTCTTGCCTGGAAAATCCCATGGACAGAGGAGCCTGATAGGCTACAGTCCATGGGGTCGCAAAGAGTCGGACACGACTGAGCGACTTCACTTTCACTTTCACTTAGTGCAGTTTACACTGTTTTTATCTTTTCAAGTCATGGAAATTCCTTTTATTACAAAATTTTCAAATGTGTGCAGAAAAAATAGCAAAGTAAAGCCCTCAGTGCGCATCACTCAGCCTCCTGATTCACAGCATGAGGGCCACATGCTTGCTCGCCACCTTGTACCCTGCTCCCTGGACCTCAACATCCATGCACTGTTTCAGAGTGAACCCTCCCTCACCAGTGAACACTTCAATACATCATGTCTAAGAGCTGAGGACTCTTTATCTTCTGAATAACCACAATACATCCCAACTGATAATCATTTCCTCTATATCATCAAATAGCCAAACTTCAGATTTTCCTGATAGTATTATCATTTTGTCTACATTCATTTACAGTTTGATAGCATGAAGAGATTTCCACTGCCCAAATGTCACACCAGTTTTAAATTTGAGAAAGAAATTATCTTTGAAATTTTATTTTTGATTGATATAAGACATGGGAGGACTAGTTTAGAAAGGAAAGTGAACGTGAAGTCTCTCAGTCTTGTCCGACTCTTTGCGACCCCATGGACTGTAGCCTACCAGGCTCCTCCCTCCATGGGATTCTCCAGGCAAGAGTACTGGAGTGGGTTGCCATTTCCTTCTCCAGGGGACCTTCCCAGCCCAGGGGTCGAGCCCTGGTCTCCTGCATTCCAGGCAGACACTTTAACCTCTGAGCTACCAGGGAAGTTTGGAAAGGAACTGCAGTTCAAAACAGTTGCCGCAAAACCTTTTAAAAAGAGATGGTATTTCCATGTGCAAATCTAGGGTTTTCATCTGTTCATATTTGTACTACATTTTGTGTTGGGCCCATTTGCAAATGAAAGGTAAACAGTCAACTCCACTTCTCTTCTGTGTTCCAGAATGGATTGTCTCCACTGCACATGGCTACACAGGGGGATCATTTAAACTGCGTCCAGCTTCTCCTCCAGCATAATGTGCCTGTGGATGACGTCACCAATGACTACCTGACCGCCCTGCACGTAGCTGCCCACTGTGGCCATTACAAAGTCGCCAAGGTTCTCTTGGACAAGAAAGCTAATCCCAACGCCAAAGCCCTGGTGAGTGGCTCAGCTCACAAGTCCAGCCTGTGTTGTCTTGCTGACCACATGCTACCCCTACACGCAAAGGGACTCCGTGAAAATGGAAGGTCTAGTTTAGTAAAGTATATACTTCTTGTCAACCTTCAATAGCCTTCTTGTAAATTTATAAACCCTTTTATTTCCACCATAACCAAGGCTGGTGAGGCTGATTTAAATCATTAGCCTCTTTATAGTCACATTTGTGATTCTCTTATGTAAATAAACCCACAGACTGTACAAGTGCAAAAAAACTGAGTTGGTCAACTTATCTTCTGGTAGGTAAAGTGATAACTCTGTGAATTCAAAGTTTTTTTCTGAGATCTAAAAATATAGGCAAAATGATAAAAAAAAAAAAAAACCTTGAACATGAGACGTCTAGGAACTTGTGAGTGGAAACCTGCTGCTGCTGCTACTAAGTCGATTCAGTCGTATCTGACTCTGTGCGACCCCGTAGACAGCAGCCCACCAACCAGGCTCCACCATCCCTGGGATTCTCCAGGCAAGAACACTGGAGTGGGTTGCCATTTCCTTCTCCAATGCATGGAAATCTGATGTGATGTTAACCATGTAAGGTAATGAAACATCACCTGTCATCTCCTTTTCATTGAGATGCAAATCAAAATTTTGATCTAGCTTTGCAGTCTTAACTCCTAGAATGACTTGCTATTTTAACCTTGAGCCTTACTATATAGTTTGGTTTTCACAATGATATGGTATCTGTTGTCTTTAGAAAAATAAATGTCCCAATTTAGTAAGCTGTTTAAATTTAGTTCAGAAGAAACACTCATGTTTAGGAAAAAAATATGTCACCAAATGTTAGGGAAAACCTATGTGTTTACTAGCAATTTTGCGGTCAGGGCTGTCGTCTGATCAACTATTTTAGGAAGGGGCTCTGCTGCCTTGCAGCTCATTACCTTTGACAGTCTGTGGGCTCTGAGATTTGGAGTGGCCAGGAAAGAATGGGCAGGAAGGAGCCTCTCAGATCCTGGGCAGCTCCTTGGCCTTCGCAATTCTAAAGGCTTTTCCTGGAGCAGCATTTTAGGAGCTGCTAACTGGCCCAGCATATCAGACATATCTTTGAATTCTGAGACGGGAGGAAAAGAAATGAGCAGCCATGACTCATTTTTCCATACAAGAAAAGAAGCCTTACAACAGGGTGTGGGCTCTGACCCTCATTTTCCTCTGACTCTGAAGATTTCACAACAGAAGGAGGTTATGGAGGTTGTAGCCTGTCATCCTAGGATGGACTATGGCCTGGTAAGTGGTCTCAAAACCCCCACAGAAGCACCTGCAGCTTTCATGGTGGATCCTGAGGGTCTTCAGTTCTCTGTGGTGACAAAAATAGGCCCCATGGTCTCACTTAGCAAGTAGTACAGCTAGGTAGGTAATTTGTGAAAAAGCAAGTTCCTTTATTTGATTAAATATTAAACCAAATGTTCTAACTAATGTTGAGTTGTTTAACTTTTTGCTCCCTTGGACAAATTTTTGGCCCAGATGTTTTTAGTGTGTGTTTTTGAGGTGAAGGAGGGACATAGTTGGGAGAGTAAATTCCAGAGTCAAAGAATCTAAAAGGATGGATCAGTGGCTCCCCTGGTGGTCCAGTGGTTAAGACTTCACCTTCCAAAGTGGGGGATGCAGGTTTGATCCCTGCTCAGGGAGCTAGGATCCCACATCCTTGCAGCCAAAAAACCAAAGCATAAAGCGGAAGCAATATTGTAACAAATTCACTAAAGACTTAAAAAAAATGGTTCACATCAAAAAAGTCTCTAAAAAATTTCAAAAGATGCATGACCATTTTGCCTTAACTACTAGGAACCTATCACCAAAATTTGCTTCCTGTTCATGATTATCAGGGCACGTTGGGTTCCTGGGAGCAGGTAGACTACCTGTGCTTCCAGAAAAGAACCTACATTCAGTTTAACCTCCCATTGTTTCTGCTCATTTCCAAATCTTTACAGACATCACTTCTGCAGAGGTATTTTACCGTGCATAGGAAGTGGAGCTCAATGGAATGTAATCAAATAGGTCTGTGTCTTTTTCCCTTGCAGAATGGCTTTACCCCTCTTCACATTGCCTGCAAGAAGAATCGAATTAAAGTGATGGAACTCCTTTTGAAACACGGTGCATCCATCCAAGCCGTAACCGAGGTAAGGAGAGGAGGATTTCTGGGGTCCCCCATGTATAGCCTCAGCAGCCAGAGTCCCAGTACCCTTCCTGACAACCAGCTAGTTGTACTGTGTGTGGTTGTCTTAGCACTTTCTGAACCCTTCCCGAAGGGGCTGCCAGTTCTTAGGAGAGCAGACAGGAGTGTGGGAGGAGAGTGCAAATACTCAGCACAACGCCATAACCAGAAGCGTAACCCACACACATGCATCGTGCTGGCGGGGTGCCATCACTCCAAGTGTAATTTACATGCATTAATGTACTTTACTGCAGTGCTTCTCAAACCCTGTGTAGGCGTGGATTTGCCCCGCCATGAGGCATTTGGCTGTCTGGAAAAATTTCTCGTTGTCGCAACTGGATGGTGCTGCTGGCATCTAGTGGCGAGAGGCCAGAGTTGCAACTAAATATTTCACAGTGCACAGCCCAGCCTCCAACAATAAAGGATTATCTGGCTCAGAATGTCATGTGTGCCACGGTTGGGAAACCCTGCATGACATAAGCTCTGTGTGGTGATGAAGGATTGCTCTCCGGAAAAACTCAGAATTAATGAAACATACAGTTGCTGAAGTTAGTAAAAGGGTAGCTCTAGGTTTCTTTCATATAAACCAACACAGAACTCAGAGAAGCCATCTATTGGGATCAGGGCTGAGCCTGCAACAAGGGAAACTGAGTCTGGCATCTACCCTCCAGACTAACCCATCCCCGACCCACCTGTATCACTCTGGTCCCGTTGGATTTTAGCCATTGGCCTTCCCTAGACTGGACTCCCTTTGTTCACCCTGCATCTCCGCACCCTCCATGAATCGCCCGCTTCCAGGCTAGGCATGCATGTCTTTGAGGACCAGATCTGGGGCCACCTTCTCCAGGAGTCCTCCCCTAACCCTTGATCTGGTTCCAGAGCTCCTCCTGGGGACCATCACCACATTCTAGGTGTATTTCCATCAAAGCGCTTATCCAGCTGGCTCACTTATGACCCATCGCACTCCCGCCCCCCCTGCCACCCCAAAACTGCAGGCCTCACCAAGGCAGGCCTGACTCTTACTGGTCTTAAGGTACCCACAGCACAGTAGATTCCATAGTAGATCATCCAATAAAGGCTTGTTGAATGCATCATTAAAGACTCTAGCATTTGAAGCAAATGTAGACACTAAGGTCTAGTCCAGTCATTGTTGCTTTGCCTCAGTTTCTCATCCACAAGTGAATTATTTACCTTGATTTCTAACCTTCACAACTTGAAAATAGTAAATGATGGAAAATATTAGTACTGATTTCTGGCTCCCTGGTAGGCACTCAGTTATTCCAGTTAGAAAAGAGTAAGTTTATTCTCAGTGCATGGCAGCCCTTTCTAAAGATCAAAATGGGCTCTGAAATAAAAGAAGATTTCTGACTGGTGTCTGAGTAAGTGTCCAGAGATGCCAGCCTGTGGCGATAAGTTCCACTGTCAGCTCTGCTACTCCCTGAGGGCTTGAAAAGGCGGAGCCGAAAACGTCCTAATTAGAGTTTGCCGGCCGGAGGGAAAAAGCACCGAATTAAAACACAGTTCTCCTTCCTCTCCTTTTCCTCAGCTCCCACTGCTTGAAGTCTGGCAACTAGAATTCTGTCCTCTGTCTCCCTTTCATTGTATAGAATTCCTTACACATCTTTTTCGACATTACTCAAATTTCAGTTGAAATTAGTTATCTTCTTCTCTCTCAGCTTTTCTGGCCATATTAAATATTTTTTTCAAGCTATGATGTTCATGGTGTAAGTGAAATTAATTCCTGAAACATTTAAGATGGAGTCATTTTATACAAGAAGAACCAGTGTTTTGAGGTGTGTGTGTAAGTAGGACTTTGAAGCACACACAAAAAATGAAGGTCTAATCTAGTGACCATTGTTCTATTTGCCTTAATTATATCCCTTGATAATACTCAGAAAGTTACAAATTTTAATGATTGAGACCTGATCTGCTCATTTCTTAGAGGGATGGCTTTGTCCTCCCACCTGCTCTTTCATGTATAATACAATCAGTTATTCTGAGTACATGAGAATCCTTCTTAAAGGCCAGAATAGGATCTGAAAAGAAAAGTTGGCTTTTTGCTACTGTGTATGTAATCCCACACATGCATACACACACACACATAGCCATATGGATAAGGAAGATTTAATAAAGGGAAAAACCTTCAAAGTATTTCTGTCTAAAGTTTCTTCATAGAGCTGTATAAGACGTGTGAAATAAGTCTTTAATGGTGATGACGTAGGCCTTTCATAATCATGGAACCTGCTTTAGGGAAATGATGATGATTGCTACATTTGCCATATAGAACCTAAGACGTGATGGTGATGTCTAGATGTTTCCTGATCTGATCAGTAAATTGGTTTTCTTAATATGAAAGGATGGATGGATAAAATTGCAGACAGACAGATAAGCAGGAAGACAAATCGTTCTGAAAATAAGCCCACAAGCTGACATTTCCCTTTCCTCCCCCAGTCGGGCCTTACCCCAATCCATGTTGCTGCCTTCATGGGGCATGTAAATATCGTGTCGCAACTCATGCATCATGGAGCCTCACCAAACACCACTAACGTGGTAAGTACCCTGTGAACAAAGCAGGTCCAGTTGTGAGTATTTTTGAAACTAGAAGAGATTACTCTCAACCTACTTATTTTTGTTGTAAGTAAATTAATTACCTGACTACTTAAAAGGACAGAATTTTGAGAATACCTGTGGTTTCCTTTGCTTCAAAGGCAAGATCCATTCAGTCAGTAACTGGTCACCAGTTGCTAAGACTTAGGGGCTGTTTAGCTTACTACTGAATATTATACTTCATAATATTAAAACTTAAAAAAATAAATAAAACTTTAAAAAGTAAAGTTTTCTGGAAAGGGAGAGTCTTCTTTTTCAACAGAAGCGTTAAGAAGTGTTAAGAAGTTCCATGCATTGATGGACCTAGAGATTATCATACTAAGTGAAGTATGTCAGAAAGAGGCAAATACCATATGATTTCACTTATACGTGCAATCTAAAATATGACACAAATGAGCCTATCTATGAAGCAGAAACAGACTCACAGACACAGAGAACAGACTTGTCTTTGCCAAGGGGGAGCAGGATTGGGAGGGAAGGCTTGGGAGTTTGGAATTAGGAAATAAAAGCTATTTATATAAAATGGATAAACAAGGTCATACATACAGTGCAGGGAATTATATTCAATATCCTGTGATAAACCATAATGAAAAGAATATGAAAAAGAATATATATATATATATATATATATATATATATATGTATAACTGAGTCAGTCATACTTGGCAGTACAGCAGAAATTAACACAACGTTCTAAATCAACTATACTCCAGTAAAATTAAAACAGATAAGTATTGCATGTGAGAAAGTAGTTCTAACACTCTTCTTATTCTGATTTCAAGTAACTTTGAAGTATTTTCTCTTTAGTGTGCTTGATTTTGGGTCCAAACCCATGGAACATAGTAAATGTCAAAGGAGTGGCTTATCACTCTCAATCTGCATGTGGCCCTTGACCTTGTTTCGTAGGCTTTTCAGTTTAGCATCCTAATAATATTGGCACCCCAGACACAAGCATAAGGACGTTAGTTGGATTCATGGGCACTAAAGAAATAAAAGTGAAACAAATGACATGCTGGCACAGAAAGGGTGAACCCTAAGACCCTGTGCCTCTGCCCTGAAGGCAGACGTCCTGTGAGGCTCTGTGTCTTCCAGCAGCTGGGCTCAGCACATCCACAAGACAGAAACAGACCAGATCTCAGCTGAATGCAATCTTCCCTGGTACTTATGCCAGGGAGAGAGTGTTTTCCTTTACAAAGAGAACACTGGGTAACATGGTAAGCGCCATCCTTAGAACCTTTCTGGTAATAACAGCAGCAACTTCCATGTGAACCTTATCTCTGCATATCCTTCCACAGAGATGAATATCCTACATAGCCAAGCAAAATTTATAAAAGCAATTTAAAGGTGGGCATCACTTCTGTGTGGAAGAATATATTTGATTTTAACATTTTGATCCATGTGTGTTTTCTATGTTGTTTCATTTTTAAAAATGAGATCATCTGAATAAAAGTCTACTTGGTGAAAAGCAGCAGAGGTGGGGGAAGTCCAGTGACAAAGGAAAGAACCCCTTGGGATAATGCTCAAAGAATAGGATAAGGACCTGTTGAGATAAAGCTGGGAATGCAAACCAAGGACATGTCGAATCTGGCCTTGAGTTTATTTTGTGTTGCTTATGCAGCACTTCTTGTTTTGTTTTGAACTCTGATTTTTTGCCCAACACTCAAGAAATGTACACAGATATCCCACACTGCTACTATTTTTGAAAAATAGAAAGGTGTGGCATGATACAACTAGCATCCTGAATATTTACTGCCGCAGTCTGCCCATGCCAGGTAGGGGTGCCTCCCTCCAAGAGCACTCTCCACCTGCCCTCTTTGCTCATCCAGTCTCCTTCTTGGTCTTGTGGCAACTGCCTTTGAACCCCCAGTGACGCAGCATTGTAGATTATTGAGCTTCCAGTCCTGCCGTGCTGCGTGGACTTCACGCTGAAGTTTTCCATCATGGGCCAGGCTCCTGGGCAGTTCTTGGGCATTTCATTTCCTTTCTTCCCTAGTTTCAGTAAGGAAGTGCTTGGGACTACTTTTTATTTAAACAAAAACCTCCATCACAAACTTTATGTAAAGAAAATATGCCAGTCTTCAGAGCTGTCTTTAACTCACTTTGACTCCTGTTCCCCAGAGAGGAGAGACAGCCCTACACATGGCCGCTCGGTCCGGCCAGGCCGAAGTCGTGCGGTATCTGGTGCAAGACGGAGCTCAGGTAGAAGCTAAAGCTAAGGTATGTGCCGTGCGTGCCTTGTGTGCTACCAAGAGAAGAAATGATTTTAATAAAACCTTTAAACATATGCATGCTCTCTTCCAGGATCACTCTTCTAGAGTAATGACCATCACCAATGACAATAGTCTCTACCCCAGGGATATTGAAAACATCCCTTCGCGGCCCATGTCCACTCAATTATTTAACAAAATGAAATAGAACAAGAGCTTTGTGCCAGAAAGAACTCTGTGTCCTTGGCACATTGCTCATCCCTAACAGCTTAGAAACCAAGGCTAGAACTGGCCCAGAGTTGTTTGCACTCTGTGAAGAAGGGCTCATGCACAAAGTTTCTAGCACAGGCATAGTTTGGAAGCACAATTGAGTTCTTTTGGTTGACTTAGATGTCAGCTGTCACAGCCACAAAAGGGAAAGGGGAGTTTTAACTTTTTCTCCAGGGCTTCCCTGGTGGCTCAGTGGTAAAGAATCCACTTGCCAATGCAGGAGACTCAGGTTTGATCCTTAGATCAGGAAGATCCCTTGGAGAAGGAAATGGCAACCCTCTCCAGTATTCTTGCCTGGGAAATCCCATGGACACAGGAGCCTGGTGGGCTACAGTCCATGGGGTTGCTAAGAGTTGGACATGACTTAGCGATTAAACGGCGGCAGCAGCAACCTTTTCTCCACAAGTTGTTAAACCATAAACTCTGAGACTTGGTCAGAGTTGTTCACGGAACATGGAGTATAGAAGAATGTCAGGACTGAGTTTGAATGCGTCATTCTCCGCGTCACTAGAAGAAACTCGCTGTCACTGTCTGGCTGCGCAGTTGGTCCGATTATCAAATGGCAATTTTGGTCAGGAATCATAGATCTATAAATACCTAAGGCATTTAATTTTAGCCCTTCAATATACAAATGGACATTTATTTCTCGTTTATGTATTTACTTTGCAGTTTCTAGTTTAGGGTTAAATGGAGAGGAAACCGAAGCATTTGTGAAGCAGTCTGAGTGTAGAACATTTCTTGACTTTTAACATTTTCCTCTAGTTTATCCAGTTCTCTTGCATGCATGCAAGCTAAGTCGCTTCAGTCATGTCCAGCTCTTCACAACCCTATGGACTGTAGCCTGCTAGGCTCCTCTGTCCATGGGATTCTCCAGGCAAGAATACTGGAGTGGGTTGCTGTGCCTTCTTCTAGGGGATCTCCCCAACCCAGGGATCCAACCCGTGTCTCTTTTATCTCCTGCATTTTCTGGTGTGTTTCTTTACCACTAGTGCCACCTGGGAAGCCCATTCAGCTTTCCTACCCATATCTAATTTGACCATAATTGGTATTTATCAACTTCTACCAACGCTCTCCAAGGCTTATACCTTAGTATTCTTAGGGGAAAATAAAGCCTTTCCTTTCATACTTCTATTTTACCTGTTAAGTGTTATGTTTTTTATAATTTATATATTTTTATATTTATAAAATATATTTTCATATTTCAAAACATTTATAAAATATAAAAATAGTTATGTTTTTAACTATATAAATATATAGTTATATATATTTGTAACATGCAGTGGTCTTTGTAAACATGCAGTCCGCATGTGGGTACAAAGACGGTGATGTTCTAGGCAGCAGACCATAACCTTGAGTGTCCAATGTACTGTGGTGCCAGTTGGTAGATTTTGCAGAGGACCTAGAAACAGAGCTTAGCAAACTTTTTCTGTAAAGCATCTAATCGTAAATATTTTAGGCTTCTCAGTATACACAGTCTCTGTCACAGCCACTCACCTCTGTTGTTACAGAACAAAAGCAGCAGTAGACAGTACATAATTTAATACATCAGCAGATGGACAGGACTGTGTTTCAATAAAGCTTTATTTATAAGCACAAGTGGCAGCTGGATTTGGCCCCTAGATTTTACTGTTCTGACCCCTGGTCTAAAGGATGGTGGTTAATCTGCTTAATCAGTTAAGAGGAATGGTTAAGAGAGACTGTACTCTACCGTTATAGGAAACCTCACATTTTTGAGTGTTGTTACATATGAAGCCTGTCATCTAGGAAACGGTTTAACCCACAAACTGAAATTGACCAGAACATTTTTAGTTACTTCATTAAAGAGGCAGTATGCATCAGCCAGACTGCCTGGCTTTGAATCTTTGTCCATCATTTGCTAGCCATGTAACACTGGGTAAGTTAACATTTCTGTGCCCCATTCCCTCCTCTAGTTTCCTCATATATAAAATGGGAATAATGACAGTTGTAATTGATAGAGTAGCTGTGATGATGAATGAATTAATGCAAGTGGAGTACCAGTGCAGAACCTGGGGCATGCACACGCTCAGTTGATGTTTAACGGTGGTCGTGGCAGTAGTAGAGTTATATGAGAGTTTTTGTTTTAGCAGTTATCTCTTTCTGTTTTCAGTGTTTCTCTTCTTCCTTGTGGCATCTCCACTAACTTCTCATGCTTCCTCCTAGTTACATAGACCCTCTTGCTTTGACCTTGACCCTCCTTTTACTTACCTTTGCAAAGCAGTGTCCTGTGCTCCAGCCTCAACTGTCTACTTGCCCTACCCAAAGTATTGACCTGGACTTGCTCACATTCTAGTAGGGGATTTCTCTCCAGAGAGCATCTTTGGGCAAATGAGGAAAAGATGTACTTCCAATGTAAGGATAAGGCCCTCAGGGTGCAGGGCTTATGAGTGCCTCATGTCCTTAGGTGAACTGTAATAGGGGGCCCTCCATTCCAGGCAGATCCAGCTTATGCCAGGATGACAACTCGGCAAGCAGAGGGAAAAATGGTTATCAGCCCTCATCAGACCTCTTAGCTGGGAGTCTTCCTCAACCATCCTGTACTGCCCCCATCTTCCCACTTTTGATTGTGGGAAGGCAGTCCCACCAATAGAATAATTCATTCTATATGAGTACGTGATAACTGGTGGAGGTTATCCCTCCCAGGTATCGCAGTTTTCCCAGGATACATTCCCTTATGTCCCCTCTCCCACCAAAAAAGAATCATTAGAGGTGAAAAAATTGATAAAGTATAGCAGGGATGAGTGAGTGGGGATAATTTCTTAAAAGAAATGCCTTTCACAATTCTCATTCTAATAGGTTACTCAAAGGGTATTTAAGGTGCTTAAATTCACCATCACCACCTTTCTGAAACTTAAAGAAAAAGAGAGATGAGGTTCTTTTTAGTATCGTGTCAAAGAGTGGAATGCAGCCTCTCATACCAAGCAGCGAAGTTTGCTGTATTTTTCATGATGATTGTTTTCTCAGTTCATCAGACCTGCATTCTTACCTTGCCCTTTAGGATGACCAAACCCCACTCCACATTTCTGCCCGACTGGGGAAAGCGGATATAGTACAGCAGCTGTTGCAGCAAGGAGCATCTCCAAATGCAGCGACAACTTCGGGGTACACCCCACTGCACCTTGCAGCGCGAGAGGGACACGAAGACGTCGCAGCTTTCCTTTTGGATCACGGCGCATCTTTAGCTATAACAACAAAGGTATGAAAGTCAGCCTTAGAATCCTGCTGTGGCCCCCAGATACCTTCTCTTTACAGTTGCCTGCACAGTAATAGTAGAAAAGCTATTAACTATTAATTATTTCTATTATTATTAGAAAAGCTATTAGAAAAGTAATAGGTAGAAAAGCTATGTACAACAGCATATATGCTTGGATCCTGGGATTAGCAGGACCAGCAAAACCCTGGGGTGGGGCGGGGTAGCTTGTGTGTGTATATACCTTACATTTTATTATCTTCTAATGAAACTTTATTGATGTCCACAGTCAGATATTTCTTGCAAATTATTGGATAGATTTAAATGGTGGTTTAAAAACACAGCCACAGGTTTCTCTTTCTGAGGCCAGGTAGACAGACCACATTATCCAAGCCACTTGGTTGATGGCTTCTATAGTACTTTCAAAGCAGGACGTAGATTTTTCTTGGTTTGCTGTTATTGCTGCTTTGTTGTTGTTGCTGTCTTTTCTGACCTGTGGTTTTTTAAAAATCTCAACTCTGATACCTTGCAGTAATAACTGCCCCCACCCCCCGACACACACACAGTTGCTTTTTAAGTGCAGAATGCAAAATTTAGAGTTTTTCTTTGATCCTATGTAAACCTAGCAATGTGATAGCAAGATGACCTGGCCCACGGCATGTCTCAGAAAGCTAGAAACTGGTGTTATACTCTCTTATTGGAAGGCAAAGAAGAAGCATTAATGTGTCATCAATGCTGAAGATAATTACAGTATTTGCAAATACTTGGAAAATTATCTGAACAAACTATGACTTCTTCGAAAGTCACCCCCTGTGATTCTTTAGACTCTTCAGTAGAGTCGCAAGTTCCTGGATCTTACTTAACATGTGAGAAAAAAGAGTAATGAGTGATGACATTTTGAGTGCTCCAGCCCTTCCACCATGCCAGCTGCCCCTGTCTCTATGGCTATAGTCCCATGAGGTCAAATATGTTGATAACCCTCTAGTCCCTGCCTTGTGCTTGGAGCCCTAGTGGTACATAGTAACTAACTGGCTGATACCCAGATCCTTGTGGGAACTGGAAGGGAGAGGAGCTACTCAACTCTCGGCATCCAACTCACATATTTACTGGATAGAACCATGTGTTATGATTCAGTTCACCTGACTCCTACACACAAGGACTGGGTCATATCTTCAGACATGTATTAATATATACATGCAGAAACAGAGAAAAGGGTGAAGAGAGGCTCTTTTCTGGTGATATGATATTATGGGAGGTTCAGACTTGCCCTGGATTTTTCCAAGCCCTCCAAATCCAAACTGGTCTTGGACCCTGCAACCTCTTCTTCCCACAAGGTGAAATCCCCAAATGGCCCTTGAATAAGCCCCAGCTCCGTCTTTCCAAATTCATCCTTGTCAGATACCTGAGGAGTGCCAAGATTAGTATCTCGTTGTGGCTGAGCCAGCAGAGAGAGAAAGATTAAATATCCTGCTCATCTTCGTTGAAAAGGAGACTGTTTCACTGTTGTCTACCAGTCCTGATCCTTAAATATAGGCTGCACTGCTCTTCACTTCAGAAAAGTGATGCCTTTGTATCACCTCTATTGTTATTGTTTTTATGTTTCTCTTATGCTTATGGTATTATTTTTATGGTACTCTTTTCAGAAAGGATTTACTCCCCTTCATGTGGCAGCAAAATATGGGAAGCTTGAAGTAGCCAATCTCCTGCTACAGAAAAGTGCGTCTCCAGATGCTGCTGGGAAGGTATGAGGTCATCGGCCAACATCCAACAGGCCACCCCCTTGATAACCACACAAGCACTTGCTAATATTCACTGACAGCCACCTAAATTGTTAACTAATCCACATTTAAGCCTCTTAGGATGAAGATCACTTCAGAAATAGGAGGTCCACGTATTGTTGAAACTGGAATGTGAATTACACCTTGTGCTGTATCCAGTCTAATCCCGTCTCCTAAATCTAGGCCTCTGGCGTTGTCCCTTTGACCCTTGTTGTCTCTGCACGTGTTTTCAGAGCGGGCTAACTCCACTGCATGTGGCTGCACATTACGATAATCAGAAAGTGGCTCTTCTGCTTCTGGACCAAGGAGCCTCACCCCACGCGGCTGCAAAGGTACCTGTCATTCAGCAGCATGAGGAGACGGAGGAACCGTGTCCTCCAGTCTCTTTATGTGTATTTACTTTGGGTTCATGTGGAGCAGCCCCTGGTTTAGGCACCACTTAAAGATTATGGAAATACAAGCGGCCTTAGGAAATCCGTGCCTTCAGCTATTTAGTCAACTCCTGTGGTAGATGCTCAATAAATATTCACTTGTCCACTGATATTCCTTGAAAATCTAGGACATTCTGGAGCCTGGGGGAAATTCAGGAAAAAAAAGTTGAAGTCCTCTTTAGCCAGATTGAAAACAGAAATGCAGCTTGAGGGAGTAAGAAAGTTCTCATTTGTCAAAGTTTTAAAATATGTGTTATATTTTCTGGCCATAAAACATTGCCTTTGAATGGTTTATGTGTGTTTAATAAGTTGGGAGGTTTTGCTTATGTGTTGTTATTACTGCTAAGGAGAATCTTCATTCTTTTCTCAATTGAGTTTATTGGAATATGGTTGATTTACAATGTTTGTGTTAATTTCTGCTGTGCAGCAAAGTGATTCAGTTATATAGATGTGGACATTCTTTCTCATTCTTTTCCATTATAGTTCATCACAGGATATTGAAAGTAGAACCCTATGTTATACAGTTAGAGAATTTTTATTCTTAATGTTAGGTCATTTTTTACCAGTAGACAACAGAGATTTCTCATAAAAGAGATACTTAGAGTGAATGGCTTTCTTATGACTCTGGTATGCTAATTTGAGAGGCAAATCATAAAGAGTTTGTTTAAAGATAGGTTAATACAGTTTGAGGGCAGGAGGAGAAGGGGACGACAGAGAATGAGATGGCTGGGTGGCATCACCAACTCAATGGACGTGAGTCTGAGTGAACTCTGGGAGATGGTGATGGACAGGGAGGCCTGGCGTGCTGCGGTTCATGGGGTCGCAAAGAGTCAGACACGACTGAGCAACTGACCTGAACTGAAAATAGTTGTTGTTCTGTTGCTCAGTCATGTCTGACTCTTTGCCACCCATGGACTGCAGCGCCAGGCTTCCCTGTCCTTCACCATTTCCCAGAGCTTGCTCAAACTCACGTCCATTGAGTTAGAGATGCCATCCATCCATCGTGGCCTCTGTCGTCCCCTTCTTCTCCTGCCTTCCATCTTTCCCAGCATCAGGGTCTTTTCTAACGAGTCAGTTCTTCACAGTGGATGGCCAAAGTACTGCAGCTTTGGCTTCAGCATCAGTCCTTCCAATGAATATTCTCTTCAGAACTTCTTTTCTTGTAATTCTCAGCCACCTCTTGCCCCATCCTCTTCAGAATTGTACCCAGTGAACTCTGCAATTCAAAATCAAGCCCCCAAACTTCTTTTCATTTGAGTGACTTTTTCCCATAATTTCCAACTCTGATGTTCTATCATAAAGCCATGAAAAGCAGCATTACTCACAGTAGCCAAAAGGTAGAAGCATCCAAGTCTCTATGGTAGGATAAATGGCTAAACAAAATGTATATACATGCAATGGAATGTTATTCAGAGGTAAGAAGGAAGGGAATTCTGACACATGCTGCAACATGAATGAACCTCAGAGATTCTGTTGTTTAGCCACTAAATCATGCCTGACTCTTTGCAGCCCCATGGACTGTAGTCCACCGGGCTCCTCTGCCCATGGTATTTCCTAGGTAAGAATACTGGAGTGGGTTGCCATTTCCTCCTCTAGGGTATCTTCCCGACCCAGGGATCGAACCCACATCTCCTGCGTTGGCAGGCGGATTCTTTACTGGTGGGCCCACAGGGAAGCTTCAGAGATATGCTGAGTGAAATAAGCCAGACACAGCAAAGGACAAACACGATGATTTCATGTCAAAATGGAAAGTAGAATGCTGGCTGCCAGGGGCTGAGTAGAGGGAGGACTGGGGAGTTAGTGTTTAGTGGGTGGAGTTTCAGTTTAGAGATGGACAGTGATAGTAGAGAACAATGTGAATGTACTTAGTGCTGTTGACTGTATACTTGAAAACAATTACAATGGTAAGTGTTATGTAATGTATATTTTACCACAATTTTTAAAAATTTACAATGAAATTTGATAGCTATCTATTTCACTTGTTTATATCCATACGTTTTTGAACCTGGGCCATTTTTCTTTCAAATACCCTCAGGTTTGTGGTAGGCAGCCAGTAAATAATTAATAAGTGAGCTATTCATTCTCCACATGAAAGCAAGAATTTCGTCACAACTAGTGCTAAGCAGTTTAGAATTGACAGAAGGCATAAGTAATAACTAAAGCAAAATGAGTCCCATCCATCTTTCCATCCACAAGTAACTCTTAAATAGGTCAATAGTTGATATATTTCATTTCCAGTTGATTTCCAGCTTTGTGTTTGTCCAACAAGACTTCATGTTTCCCTATCTGCACAATATCTTTAACAAAGAGTAGAAAAACAGTTCTTTAATTCCTTCTAACAGCCCTTTCGGAAAAGGCAATGGCACCCCACTCCAGTACTCTTGCCTGGAAAATCCCATGGGCGGAGGAGCCTGATGGGCTGCAGTCCATGGGGCCGCTAAGAGTCGGACACAACTAAGCAATTTCACTTTTACTTTTCACTTTCATGCATTGGAGAAGGAAATGGCAACCCACTCCAGTGTTCTTGCCTGGAAAATCCTAGGGACAGGGGAGCCTGGTAGGCTGCCATCAATGGGGTCGCAGAGAGTCAGACACTACTGAAGCGACTTAGCAGCAGCAGCAACAGCCCTTTAGCCTTAGGCATATCTTTTATAGTCAACTGAGCACAGGCTTTCCCAATAGGACATTCATTCTCTTTCCCATAGCCGTGAGAGCCTCTGAAATGCCATCTCTTTTGCTTGTCCAACCATCCCTACTTTCTGAGACAGTGATCCTGTTCTGAAGGTTTTTCTAGGCTTTGATCCTGAGTAAAAGCCAGTTCTATCAGTTAGGATTTGGTTCACTTGCTAGAAAAAAAGACCTAGCTACAGTGGTTTAAACTGATGAGGTTCTACTTTTCTTTTGTCATATACAGTCTGGAGGGAGGCAATTATTGATGCTGGTTCAGAGTTTTCAGAGGGTTGAAGATTCTTTAGTTTGATTCTTTTTTTTGGTCTGTCTTCCAGATATTGCCACTTGTGCTGCCAGGTCCCCTTTTCAAGCAAAAGGTCGTAAAGACAGATAACAGGGCATTCTCAGTAGCTCCGCATTTCTCCTTACGTTTCATTGGCTACTTCTTTCTGCAAGGGAAGCTGGGAAATGTAGTTTTCAGCTGGATGCACAGCAAAGGTTATTTTATTAAGGAAGGAGGGAGAATGGATATAGGGGAGGTAAATAGCCTCCATTCGGGAGGCTACAGCATTTCTGAATTTAAGCATTACTGAGGAGGGAGGGACAAAACTCATCAGAGCCAGTCATGCAGATGGATATGGCAGTGGTGACTTCCATGAAACTTCCACAGCTTACATCCTTGGTTTTCAGAGAATATGATGTGTTCTTTTTGCCCTTTCTTTTGTAGAATTGCTGACATATTTTCTTAGTCATACATGTCCTGGAAACACAATGTGACTTTAGGTAATGGAGGACAAAGTGGGTTGCTGAAAAACTAGTTTGCTTCCTCTAATCCATTTTATCCAGATCTATTTCCTGAGGCAGGACGTTGTGCTGGAAAGAGGGTTGGCTTGAGTTCAGGTGTAACCTGGACACAGATTGTGGAAGGTCTAGTGAGCTGTAACTTACTATTGGTGAGATTTCTCTTTCATAAAATGTGCAATATAACTACTGACATGGATCAGTAGAGGTTGTGAAAATTTGGGAGGAATAGGTAAAGTATAGTGCTAAACCCGCTCTAGTACGCATGCCTGGAAAATCCTCATGGACAGAGTCCATGGAGTTGCAAAGAGTCCATCATGACTGAAGTGACTACGCAGCAGCAACGCTAAATATGTTACTTCGCTTATAATTTATATTTACATTTGCTCTTGTTTTTATCATGAAATGCAAAAGGACACATGGCATGCACTTTGTCCTCTGCATTAAGAAGGAAAAAGTATTAAGATTATTCTTTAGTTCAATCTCCCACTGTTTTATATCTTTTCTGATAAATGTATTTGTCTCCTTTAGTATGGCAAATAAGAATCCTTTGGTCCTAGAAATTAGAAAGAGCTTAAGGAATTTAGAAATTTTTATTATAGATCCCAAGATTAATTACTCATTTATCATTTGAAATATTTCTTAAGTCTTTCTGAGATGAACTATCCATTCTAAAATAATACCCTGAATTGTTTTTCCCTTGCTTTATACTTTTGTCTGTATCTCCGATAAGGAGCTCAGGATAAACCCCTCAGTAATAATGAATAACTTGTCTAGAATTGGTGTATATTACAGAGACACCAGAGCCTCTCTGTTTTATTTAAGAGCGTATGATATTTTTTTTTTTTGGTGGAGTTAAAAGTAATCAAGAGGATTGTCACAATCGCCAGTAGAGGTGAAGCAGTTACTGAACTTGAAGGTTATGTCAGTAGCAAAAGCAAAAAGAAATAAAATGCATGGTTGGAAGCTGGACTTTATCTGTGCTTACCACTCTAGGTAGCTGCTGTTAGAGTCTTGACTAATCAAGTTTCCTAGCACTGCTTTGCGAATCTTCCCTTTTCTTCAGGGATAGCTGCTGCTGCTAAGTCACGTCAGTCGTGTCCAATTCTGTGCGACCCCATAGACGGCAGCCCACCAGGCTCCGCCGTCCCTGGGAGGGTAGTAAAACAACTCACCCCTTCCTGTCACTCACTGTAGAGTTGGGCTCAATCCAGAGCTCTGCGTTTGGCTCTGAAGACGATCTCTTTAGGGTGTGTCTGAGCAGAGGGCCAAATGCTTCCCAGGTCAGCTGGGGTTTCCAGATGGCAGCAGGTCAAAACTAAAAATAGGGATATAAGATCTTCTACCCTGACCCATCCATCCCGCTTGGCAGAGGCTGGTTTCAGAAGAGTCTGGAAGTGGCATTTCCACTTCCCGGTTGATACAGGTTGATATCCAACAGCCTAGATCTTCTGCAGTTGATTATTGAAAGAATGTTTGTCAAGTGAAAAATGCTGTCACACTAGAAGAAACCAATGACATAAATGTGAGGGTTAATTATAGTAGACTAGCCGACAAGTGATCCAGCAGCTCCCACTGCCCTCTGAGTTGTTTCTGAACCCTCCCTGTGGCTTGGAAAGATTGTAACTGATCTGTTGGCCAGGTTTGGATCATATTCTCAAATAGAAATTCTCTTTGCATTGTATAAGTTCCAATTATTCTTTTTTTTTTCCCCTCTGTTTTCTTTCTCTAAATCCTCTTGTCTATATCAAAAAAAATTCTAATTTTTCATTGGCGTGTTTTATATAATCAGATTCAGGCCTGTGTCAAAATGTAATCTTCTGTTTCTCTTCAATGACTGAGAGGCAGGAGCATTCCATAGGCTGGGGACCTTTCTTTATTAGGACAGAGGACTCTGAGGGCTGTTGAGGCAGCTTATGAACAGTTTGGCAAAGGAATTTTGGTTCCTTCCACCTCTGAGCATCAGGGATCAACCAAGAGAAGGAGCCCAGGGTGTTTAGAAAGCTCTGATAAAGTTCACTCAAGTCAAAGGATCTGCCAGTCACCACCAGGCAGTGGAGATACAAAGACAAGTTTGGAGTGACATTTGCTCTCAACAACTTTGCATTTTAGTAGAAGGAGACGGATGCATGAAGAAGAGTGCCACTAAATATATCCAGGATTTAGACTGGAGTCGGTCAAGTGGGGGGCGGGTGTAAGAGGTGAAGGGGAGGTAAAACACTTCATGGGGGTGTGATCCTTGAGCTGTGTGATCACAGCTTCTTTTTGGCAGCGGATGAGCGGTGTGATCCTTGAATGATATTGGCCCCAAGGGCATGTTGTGTTGGAGAAAAGAATCCTTTGTAGGATAAAGCAAGACAGAACCAAGAGCCATATGTTGTTTTGGGGACCAAAACGTTTAAAGCATGATGTAGAAACTGGAGTTTCATAAAGGAGGCCATCAGAGGGGCAAATGGGAGTAGACTATAGTATCTTGTCTCCTGTAAAAATAAAACATTTCAACATGTAAGCAATAGACTATTGAAGGGATTTTAAAGGTAGGATAATGGCCCCAGCTACAGGGGCACCATTTGTTTTCTAGTTGGGTTTTTCTGTCATTGATACATAAGGCAAATAATTACTGAGCAGCTACATACTGCCCATGTGAGGGATTGCCATCTCCCATTTATAAAACCACTGGTTCTCTGACTCTTGAACTAAACTGTCTGTAGAATGTTTTCCCTATTTAGATATGCGGGCAACACAAGGGAACGACGTTAATAACCCTTCTTGATTTCTCAGTGTTGGCTTACTCGATCATGATTTTTTAAACGATCAAAGAAAATCGTTAGAAAGGGAAACATACTATTTGAAAATGCAGTGCACACATTTTTATCTCGTGATTGGACATGTGACCAAGTGGTTTGTGTTGACAGAATGGTTATACACCACTGCACATCGCTGCCAAAAAGAACCAGATGGACATAGCGACAACGCTGCTGGAATATGGTGCTGATGCAAATGCAGTTACCCGGCAGGGAATTGCTTCTGTCCATCTTGCAGCTCAGGAAGGACACGTGGACATGGTGTCACTGCTCCTCACCAGAAATGCTAATGTGAATTTGAGCAATAAGGTAACCTTTTTTTTTTCTCTGCAAAGCATACCATGCAATGAAACCTCGCCTCCAGAAAGATCACTAAGAAATCATGAAGAATTCAAGTCAAATAGAATGTGGAAAGTGTAGTATGCACAAAGATATTTACCAAAATGTTATCATAGGAAAAACTTGAAAAAATGTCTTGAAACAATAAGAGAATGCTAAGTCAGTAATTGCCAAGTCATATAGGTGAGTATATATGCTACAGCCATAAAAATGAGGTCCATAAAAGTTTTCTAATAATGTCAAGTTTTGTTATAATATTAAGTCAAAGGGCAACATTGTGACCTCACCAGAATACAGTAAATAAGAGGCTATAAGTTGTAAATTACAAGTCATAAGGTGAAACATTTGAGGTGAAACTCCTTGCTTGTCCTAGTTTTAAGTCTTAGGTTAAAAAGAGAAATTAGGAGCAGGTCTGCCTTCAGAAAGTTCATTTTAGTAACAGAAATTTAGAGTAGCTCTTTTATTCAGTAGATCAAAAAGTTAGTCTTTGTAGATAAATTGGCAGTTCCAGTCAACCCTTTAAGTCTCTGTTCCTCAAAGTCTTTAGACTCCCCTACCCTTGCATTTGACTCTCCTTGGTTAGTAAAAAGGTTTGTGAAAAGTCCAGCCCACAATTAGCAGGAATGAGGTTACAGCCTCTCACTGTGTTATCAGAGAATTTGGTTTCGTTGACCTGCTTATGACCTGAGTCTGAGATTTACCCAGAATTCCAGACCCATGTTCCTAAGTCTTCAGATAAAACAGAAATCTGCAAGAGTACCCCCAAATACCTGATAATCCAAACTCCCTGACATTTAGCTTCTCCTCTACAGCATGGTGACAGTACAGCTGTGACATTTCTCAGCCATAGCTCAGATATTGGAGGAGAGTTTCAAGATAACAGTAGTTTTACGGCAACGAGTCTTTAGGAGATTTAATATTTTAATATATGTGGCCTATACTTTGTAATCGTGGAGGCTTTGAGTCTCCTGGGTATAAATCCTAAATCTGACTTCTGCTTGATGTATAACTTGATTGGACAAGTCATGTGACCTCTCCGAGCCTTAGTTCTATCCTCTAATAAACAATGCCCACAATATTTACTTCCTAGAAATGCCATGAAGGTGAACTGAGATAATGTTTAGTACCTTTTTCTAAGTAGAAAAAGGATAATTATCTTAATTTTAGACTTTTTACAGTTTGGGGGAAAGGTTATGCATTAATCTTAATCACCAAGGCGATTTAACAAATTCTATAAATGAAAAGACATATGTAAGTAAATGGAAACCTTTTCTCACTTTTCATATCTTGAAAATACTTTGTGATTATTGCAGAACAAACAAGTTTTATTTTTTTTTTTTCCTGGTTTACTGATTTTCTCTTCTTACATCTTTCTTTTTAAACATTTCTTTGGGGATGTGTGTCCCAGCATTAATGGGAATCACAAAGCAATTTCAAATAGTCATTATAATCAGGGTTTGTTTAAGCTGTTGAATTTCTAAGGTTCATATACTAATGTACAAACCAGATTTATAATAGTTTGTTACAAAATTCTACTGGTCTTAGTGAGATGGAGGACGTGGCGTTCTCAGATTGACACGCCTTCTGGCTTCCGTTAGTATGTTTTCTTAGAAGCCCTCTTATTAACTCTCCCAGAGACAATATAGGCCTGAACAATTAGTTAACAAGTGAACATTTTCCATAGGTTTGACACCAATGTATAGTGTAGCTAACTTTTTTTTCTTTTTAAATTCTTTTAGCCAACTCATTGTTATATATATATAGCATTGAATTCACCTTAAAACCATTTTTATTTTAAAAAATTTAGACTGAGAATACTTTAGAAAGAATTCCTCAGTGTCTACTTCGGTAGACTGAACATTAGCAAGGGAATTCTCAGGACCGAAAGGCACCTTCCAAACCAAGGAAGCCTGGAAGTGTCCAACCCCCTTCCTGAATAAACTCTGCCTAAGCAATATACCACCAAGGAAAGTTTCTGGGTTTCCTTCAGCGCATGGCACTTACAGAACTTTTAAGAACTTCACAATTCCTAGAAATTGTCTAATACAAAAGTATTTGTAAGTCTTTGCTTCCTTTCTCATCATTTTCTGTATCAAGTATAAGTTATGGTGTGAAAGTAGAGAATCAGTAGAATTCTGTTACTCAAGAAGAATTCTGTTTTTCTTGAGTTTCCAAAGTTTTAGACATCAGTTATTGTCCCTCCACCCCGCCCTCCTTATCCTACCTCCCCGTTTCACATTAGACTTTATTTCCTTGCTAAACAAGGAATATTGAGGAACTTCTCTGGCAGTCCATTGGTTGAGACTTTGCTTTTCACTGCAGGGGGTCCAGGTATGATGCCTGGGCATCTGGAAAATCCCATGGACAGAGGAGCCTGGTGGGCTGCAGTCCATGGGGTCTCGAAGAGTCGGACACGACTGAGCGACTTCACTTTCACTTTTCACTTTCATGCACTGGAGAAGGACATGGCAGCCCACTCCAGTGTTCTTGCCTGGAGAATCCCGGGGACGGGGGAGCCTGGTGGGCTGCCGTCTATGGGGTCGCACAGAGGTCGGACACGACTGAAGCGACTTAGCAGGGGCCCTAAGATCCCACATGCCTCGTGAGTGGAAAACTAAAACAAAACAGGAGCAATAGTGTAACAAATTCAATAAAGACCTTAAAAATGGTGCGTGTCGAAAGAATCTTTAAAAATATGAATATTAAAAGATTTAGCTTTTGTGAAAAGTTACATTGAACTAAACACTCAATCGTTTTCACTTATTTCTTTTCTTACTATTCACCAGCAGTTCTCAGATTTTAAGAAAAAGGAACCACGAACCTAAGTTCCTGCTGAAGTGCTACTGTTTAATTGGATTCCGTTTTGCTTTTGACGTTTTCCCGCATGAATTTTGAAGACCACAAGTAGCTGTAGTTCTTTACACAGCTAATAGACTATGAAATGAAGCTATTGCTATCCCAAGTTTATTTTATTTAAAATAAAATGTATTATTTTTAACAAATGCCATTTAAAAAATGAGCTGTGGTCAAAACTCTATCAAAGATTAACAGATAACTTCTGAACTCAAACAGGGCTGTTTTAACCATCACATTAAACAAAAAAATCATGAATACAAAAATGATCTTTCTTTATTTAATTTATCCTATTTTATCAAAATCTGTTTGCTTTTCCCTCTGACTTAATTAGTAGATGGATTAAATGCTATTTTATAGATACTTTAATCCTTGGTTGTACATTAAAGGTACGATACTTGCCTCAACAAGCTCACAGTGGTTTGAGGAAGACAGACCAGAAAAGGGTTTTAATGTGAGATTATGATGCTCTCAATAGAAGTGAGCACATAGAGGGTTTGCACATAAATAGTAACAATGAGGCCCTTTTCGAGATGAGGGGAGAGGGAGAGAAGCCCGGGAAAGCTGGAGGTGACTGTGTGCCAAAGGTGGAGTAGGTAATCCCCGGGGCAGCATGAACGTACCTGGGGAAACAGGAGAGAGGAGAGCACAGGCCAGAATACCTTCCCCAACCATGCTGAAAACCACTCAGCAAAGTTCTCCAGAAGCTTGAGAAAGTCTCACACTTAGAAGGGGGGATTGTGACACTTTGACAAGATGTTATGGCTGAAAATATCAGTTGCCTCTCAAGTGGAACGTGGAACATTGTTCTCTGATTATGTCAGTGTTTGGGTGGTGCCAGTTTTGGCCCCAGGCTTATTTTTCTTGGATTTCAAGTGAAGGCACCGCTCCTCCTTTTTCTGTTTCCTCTGTATTCAATTTGGGTGAGCTTCTTCCGAAAGTCTGTAAACAGACTCAGAAAGCCTGGAGTGAGTGGCTCTTCCTGAGTCCAGTCACGTGTTTGATAGAATAGCAGCCCTTAAATAAATCATGCCGTGTGCTCTTCCTGATGCTGCATTTGGCTCTCTCCTTTCCCCTGACAAGGGGGACAGGCTGATGGTCTTGCTGCACAGATGCCGGCGGAGGAGGAAAAAGGCCTCCAGGACTTAAAACATTAACCTCTAGGAGTTCCCTGGAGTTCCAGTGGTTAAGACTCCGAGCTTCCACTGCAGTGGCCACGGGTTTGATCCCTAGTTGGGAAACCAAGATCCCACATGCTACAAGGCGCAATCAAATAATTTTTTAAATTTTATATTTAAAACATGTGCCAGCAGATCTTGTCTGGTTAGGTATTTTAGGAAAAAAAACCAAAAGACAGTAACTTCTGTGTTCATGATGGATGAAAGAAAAGAATCTGGAAACACTTACACCAGCTTACTTTCTCTTAAATATCATTTATGAAAAAATGCAGCTACAGAAGATTTCTAAGCCAGAGTACAGTCTTAGTGATTTTTTTCTTGGCCATTGGAATAACCATGTAGCCTGTCCATTCTGTGGTAGAGTCCATTTCAAATACCCAGTCTCATAAAATGATCTTGAAATTCTCATGAGACAGACTTCATATTACATATTAAATTCTCATGAAATAGACTTCATATTACATTTCACAGACCATCTTTCCTACCCAGAAGCAACATACAGAAAATGTTTTCCAGCCTTATATTTTAATATTTAATGGAGAAAATGTTATCATCATGTGTCAGTAACAGTTTATAAACAATTTTTATTTTAATTTTTGCTAAAGCTAGTATCACTAATAATACATTAAAACTCTTGCATAATTTGAGTTTTAAAAGTCTCTATTTTTTAAAAAAAGCGAACACTGAAATACATAAGAGGAAAATGATATAATGTCTGGAATTTGCTTTAAAATACTTCTGCAAAGAAAAGAACATACAGGAAGTAGAGTTGGATGAAGCAAGGAGAGGAGAAACTTGATAATTGCTGCGTCTGTGATCAGTACACAAGGTTCAGGCTATTCCCTCCACTTTTGAGGATGTTTGAAATTTTTCAGCAAGCCTGCAATAACAGTGTTGTCACATGCTAATATATAAACTTACTCTGTAACATTTTTTTAACATAAAAATTCTAGGTTCACTCTTCTTGAAGGCATAAATTGTTTCTCTGATATGCTTGTACGTCATCCGTCCCTCATGTAAGATGACCACTTTGATATTTTGCAGAGTGGCCTGGCCCCACTCCATTTGGCTGCTCAAGAAGACAGAGTGAATGTGGCCGAAGTCCTTGTAAACCAGGGGGCACATGTGGATGCCCAGACAAAGGTATGCAAAAAGATCGTGCCCATCCAGAGCATGTCTGCACAAGGGGCAACCCAAGGCACTGCTTGTGGCATCCTGTGCACTTTCACCTTTCATGGCCTGAATCTGTAGCTATATGTTGATGCCTCCTGTGTTAACACAGTTTATTGACCCTTGTTACAGCGTATCAACCCTTCAAGGTCATAGTGTGAAAGCTTATACCTTTCTTAGTTTTCATGACTGAATTTAAAAATGCATTTAGAAAAATTTGTCAGTCAGTAATTGATGACCTCTTACTTTGTTCAGGCATAGTCTATGGATGAGGTTACATTAAGTTTTACTCAATTACTACTCACTTGCTAAATTCTTTATGGTGTGTCTGATTGCTAGCAAACCCCATCTCTCTCAGCCAAAATAGTTATCTTTTCAAAAACAAGTTTCTCATTCATCTCAGAAAACGCCCCAATTTCAGACTCATAGAAGATGAGTGGATATTTCGTGTCATCATCAAAGATAGGACTTGATATTAATCCTTCTCTCATCATTTTTTTTCAGTGCTTAAGTTTGTTACTCTTCATATCAAACCTGTTTTACCTATTTCAAAATGTAACTCTTCTTTTTCTTCTTTCTGAGTGTCACATATTTGACACAAACATGAATACTTGTTAAGTATTGTATTGTGAATATGAACACTTTGGGGTATAATATAGATTGATTCTGAGGTGTGTGAACAGCTATTGAAGATATTGATAATATAGAAGGATCACTGGGAATTAACCAGGTAAAAAAGTATTGCAGATGTCAGGATCAGTCTGGATTTATGGGACAAGCACAGGGCGCAGCCCTGAGTAGCCTACGCCCTTGACGCTGTGTTCTCGCTACGGCTGTGACTTCTCCACCCACACCTTTTCTTTCTCCAACAATGGAATGTTATTCCATTCATATACATGAAACTTTTGCTGAGATATTATTTCTATCAGAAGTAGAACATTGTCTTCAGAATCAACAGGTGCAGTTTTCCTACTCTTATATTTAAATAAATCTCATGTATGAATTAAATTCACACAGCCTTGAGTTTAGGGTTTTGATTTAGACTGTGCCTTCTAAAAGATAAACCATTATTACAATACTGCTTCCAGTAATTTTGTTCATACTTACAAAGTATTGCGTTTAACAGCAAAGTTGAAACATCGACAGCTGCATCAGCACAAGAAATATAGGAACTATACAAGAAAAAAATTGCCATCTTCACTTAACATATATATTTAAGATTAAGAAAATGGACAGAAACATGGCTACATACAAACGCAAAGCCTAGTGACTAAGAGACCGTATGTACTAAAATATAAAGTGCAAATGAAACCTGATTATCCAAGAATTGAAATCTTAAGGCAAACACAGAGCATGTGTGTTTAGAACATCTTTGCAAGTTATATTTAGTTCTTTTAGAAAGAAGCTGCCCAAAAGAGATATGACCAGGCAAGGTCCTTTATGCTTTTAAAATCCTGTGTTAAAATAGTAAAGCAAATATATTGATCTCTTCTCAAGGTAGTCCTAGATGTGACCTAAGCAGCACCCCACACTCCAATTTCTGAATGCCTCGTGCCCTTGATGGCTCCTTGGCTTCTTTGGTAACCTATCTGCCCATCTCTCTCCCCACTCTGTTTGCCTTCCAAACTTGTCATTCTAAAAACCCCCCTTATCTTTAGCCCTGAATGCCTTCCTAGATAACTGATTATTTAACAAAGAAACCAATGAAGGTGACAGCAGTGATTGGATGGTTTCTTGTTACTTTTCATGAAAATATAAGTATTTAAATCTGAAAAAGTCAGACTGAATTTAGCTTATATTCTTCATTTTTCTTGTATACTTTCGTCAGAAAAGACATCTTTACTTTAGAAATTTACAGCTTCACAGCAAGTAGATTCACCCTGTGGTGCTTTATTTACACACACATATACAGATTTACACACACATATGCACATGGCTTCCCAGGTGGCTCAGTGATAAAATATCCTCCTGCCGGTGCAGGAGACTCAGGAGAAAAGTGTTGTGAAGATCCCCTGGAGGAGGAAAGGGCAACCCAGTCCATGGATAATCCCATGGACAGAGGAGTCTGCCGGGCTACCATCCATGGGGTCACAGAATTAGACACCACTAAGCTACTGAGTGTGCACATATACACACAGACTTAAGCCATTTTATTAGATTCCCTATCCCTTTATAAGTTAAAACTTGTAGAAGGCAGTAACAGAGTTCTCTTTCTCAATACTTTTTTGTCCCAGCACATCCAGTGTAGACACCAACACTCAGTCAGGGGTTAAAGCAGTGATTCTCAAGGGCATATTGACAGGAGGAGAGATGGTGCCGTGAACCTTCTGCTTCTGATTTGCACAAGTGATCCCACGGTTTAAGAGTCTCAGGTCTCTACCAGGGTTTCCCTCTAACCCAGCCCACTCAGGTCAGCCAGTAATCATTTTTGTACTCAGTATAATATTTCTGAAGCATGTACCTTTTCCTGCCCTTTACAAGTGGTGCACTTCAGAACGCATCTCTTGGGAATTCCCTGGTGGTCTGGTGAAGACCCCAGACTTCCAATGCAGGAGGCACAGGTTCAATCCCTGCTCAGGGAACTAAGATCCTGCATGCCTCAGAGTACAGCAAAAAACAAACAAAAACCCAGAAAGCATCTCTCAGTCTCTTGAAAAAAATGCCTTGTTTTTTTTTTTTTTTTTCTTCTCAGCAAAGATCACAGCACCAAAAAGAAGGGAGGCTGTGATTGTCCCATAGTTGAGCAGGGCAGCAAAGATCACAGCACCAAAAAGAAGGGAGACTGTGAATGTCCCATAGTTGAGCAGGGCAGGAGTGCAGAGAGATGGGTTGTTTGGACTCGTTTCTTAACCTTGTAAATAAGGAGCTGATTACATCCCATGAACTTCCAAACTCTTCCTGGTAAAGATGACGTCCCAAGCCAGCATACAGTTAGTTAAAATGTGTAGTACTGATTGATTCACTGGCTTCAGTTTTAAAATAATAATAATTAAATTATCAAGAGCTTTTCTCTGTTGTGGGGGAAAGACCGGAACATCCTGGTAACCACCCAGACAACCTTCTCACTGGCCCTCTGACCCACCAAGTCTCCCCTTCACTTTGTATTTGAAGTTCATCAGATCATTTCAGATGAAATTGTGCTGCTGGCCACAGGGTTTAATGTTCAGTGTTGTTGAACTAAAGTGAAGCCACTTCTTTTGCTTTTTATTTTTATTTATTTATTTTTTAAGTTTTTTATTTTTTAAATTTTAAAATCTTTAATTCTTACATGCGTTCCCAAACATGAACCCCCCTCCACCTCCCTCCCCATAACATCTCTCTGGGTCATCCCCATGCACCAGCCCCAAGCATGCTGTATCCTGCGTCAGACATAGACTGGCGATTCAATTCTTACATGATAGTATACATGTTAGAATGCCATTCTCCAAAATCATCCCACCCTCTCCCTCTCCCTCTGAGTCCAAAAGTCCGTTATACACAGCTGTGTCTTTTTTCCTGTCTTGCATACAGGGTCGTCATTGTCATCTTCCTAAATTCCATATATATGTGTTAGTATACTGTATTGGTGTTTTTCTTTCTGGCTTACTTCACTCTGTATAATCGGCTCCAGTTTCATCCATCTCATCAGAACTGATTCAAATGAATTCTTTTTAACGGCTGAGTAATACTCCATTGTGTCTCTGGAAGCATTTTATTTAGACCACCCCAAAACATACTGAAGCAATTGTAGTTGTAAGTGGGTGTGTTCACTGAGGAAGTGCAAGGAAGACCAAAGATGAACTCCAAGAGAACAGAGTTTAGGGGGTGAGAAAATACTGTGGATTTCCTGCCCCCTCTTTCTCAAACTGTGTTGCACAGGAAGGCCCCTAACCACTGCTTAGTAAGATCTCATGTTCAGGCACCACGGATGAGAAACACCAGCCTGAATATTCCATCTGCGCCTGTTTGCCCTTCCTACACAAATACAACCTTTCAATATTGCCTCAAGGAGATGGCTCCCTTTAGCTTGTAATGATGGGATATATAGGCAACAGTGAAAAAAGGAAGCAAAGACTGCTCAGTTATCTGAACTGAGACTGTTCCTTAGTTATTCAAAAAAGGAAGAGTTGCCCTTTCCAAAACATATTGCCACTAGTTGAAAGGAATTGCCCAAATCTCATTTTTCTGGGCATATTTGTGCAAGGTGCTACTTAACGTGGGAATTTTGTGACCCTCAGTGAATGGAGCAGCCTCAGTTTGGTTTCTCTGGATGCAAACTGAATCTTCCTGGCCATGCACTCATATTTTTAACAAAATAGTGTTTGTGGAACAGAAGCAGATCAGTATCTTATAAAACTGTCCATTAAGATACTTAGAATGATCCAATATCTTTTAAAAATGTGATCAATACAATAGCAAAATAGCCATTGGAAATTGTTGCATCATAGCTTAGGCATGTTGACTGAAAACTTGAAGCATTCCTTTAAGCACTTAAAAGTTTGAAATATTTTCTGTAATTTTTGGCTTGGAAACAGTCATCTGTCCCTAACACTGGGAATGTTTCTTCAATCACTCAAGCTAATTGTACCGAGAACTGGTAGGAGAAGACCTCACTCCCTGAGCGGCATTCTGACTCTGAAGCAGCATCCTGAGTTCCTCAGTACCTGGAAGAACCCTGCAGAGCAGGCAGGTGGATTCCGGTCTTCAAAGTGGGAGCATCACACATGAAGCAGCTTTAGGGGTTTAAATCCGACTCATCTATATGTAGTTATGGTGAGCTTATCATCATGGTCTGATTAGTGTGGCTGCCCTCACAGTTCAGTTCTAATCAGTTCACAGTTCAGAATCTAACCAGAGTCAGCTCTTCAGGGCAACACCTACTTTGAGAGGTTTCTTTACCTTCCACAGTCAGCTGTGTTCTGGGCACCCCTTTTTCAATTCAAATTTAACCCATTTGCTGGAGTGTCTTAGTCAATTTGAGCTGCTATAACAAGAGTATGATAGCTTGGACAAACTTTGATTTCTCAGGGTTCTGGAGGTTGAGAAGTACAAGATCAAGATGCTGGTAGCAGGTAGCCATCTTCTTATTGTATCCTTAGATGGCAGAGACCAAAGAGAAGAGACAAAGTCTCTCCTGTCTCTTCTTATAAGGGCACTAATCCCATTCATGAAGGCTTCACCCTCATGACCTAATTACCTCCCAAAGGCCCCATTTCTAAATACCATTACTCTGGGATTCGGATTTCAGCATACAAGTTTTGGGGGATGCAGACATTCAGTCTATAGCACAGAGTCACCATAAAGACGTATTAATGCTATCACGGATGAGATGCAGACCCTTAAAAATATGGACCCCTGACCCTTGCCTATTTAGAAATGTTATAAAAGGTCCGTGCTCTCCCTTTCAGTGATCCGGTGCTGCCAGTTTCATTGTAAACAGGGATTGGTTAAAGACACTGGAATTGTGTGGTGGAGTCTCTTACAATATGATCACCAAGAAAAAAAGACCTGGAATATCCTTATTTTAAAATATCTAGAATATATGTGTGTGTGTGTGTGTGTGTGTGTGTGTGTAGATACATACGCAGGTATGCACACCTGACACATTTTTGAAACAATCGTTTATTTACTTATTTGGGGCTGTACTGAGCCTTTGTTGTTGCATGGGCGTTTCTCTAGCTGTGACAAGCGGGGGCCCCTCTCTAGTGGTGGTGCATGGGCTTCTCATTGCAGTGGCTTCTCTTACTGCAGAGCGCGTGCTCTACGGCACACGGGCTTCACTAGTCGTGGCGCGTGGGCTCAGGAGCTCTAGCTCACTGGCTCTAGAGCACAAGCTCAGTAGTTGTGACACTCGGGCTTAGTTGCTCTGTGTCAGGTGGGATCTTCCTGGCTCAGGTATCGAACCCATGTCTCCTGCATTGGCAGGTGGATTCTTTACCACTGAGCCACCAGGGAGACCCATGTTTTTTTAATAGATAGAACTTATAGCCCCTCAGGGGTCAGTGGATATTAATTTGGAGCAATGGAAACATTGCTTTGTCTAATGAGTGGTTTTCAAGCTGTGGGGCTCTAGCTATGTAGACAGGAGTCTTAACTAGAGCATCTGTTCCTAGATCAAAGTCATACATCTCAGATCTCCTGAACTCACTCACACCAGCCTCTCCTGCTTCTGTGTTTCTGTCCTTCCTAGCTCTGTCATGCATTCTGATCATCATTACTGCCTTCATGATCATTTAGCCAGTTCATTATTTTTCTGCCTTCTTTTGTAGAAGAGTAGAGTATTGAATAAATGCTAGTCCAAGTCTATCCATTGAGCACTCTTCTGACCCTTTACAAGAAGCCACTGGATACATCTGTCTAAGCTGTCTGTTGCTCCATCTTTTTGTCCTATCTTGAAAAGTTGTTATGAGAATAAAATGAGCTAATGTTAGAGAGAGCACTTGGGGACATTTAATAACTATTTACATGTGAGGTGGTATTGTTATTTATACCTTAGACTAGCTCTGAGAATTGTCAAGGACACTTGTTTTTATACAGGGGGGAAAAAACTCTGCCTCCTTAAGAAAGGTTGAATAACATTTTTGCTTCTATTTAGGATATCCGTTACTGAGAGTATCCTAAAGATGTTTCTTTAAAAAAAAAAAAAAATATATATATATATATATATAATTACAGATGGGATACACACCGCTACATGTAGGCTGCCACTATGGAAACATCAAGATTGTTAACTTCCTGCTCCAGCATTCTGCAAAAGTAAACGCCAAAACCAAGGTAAACTCCTTTCTCCTTTGTGTCTACCAAGTTATTGATCTTGAATCTTGTATGGAAGGGAGTTAAGAGTCTTTTCTTCCATCTTCCTTTTACAGAATGGGTATACACCATTACACCAAGCAGCTCAACAGGGACACACCCATATAATCAATGTGTTGCTTCAAAACAACGCCTCCCCCAATGAACTCACTGTGGTAAGAGCAGAGGGTCAGCTGGGGAAAGGGAGGGGGAGCCAGGCTGGGCTGCTCCTGTCTTCTTAACATATTTCACTGTGCATCAGGGTTGCTTTTTACCTTTCGTTAGTAGGCATAAGCAGAGCATTCAGTAGAATGAAGGGAAAAAAACAATAACTGTGTTGTGGTGAGCTGTCCATAGAGAGAGATGTGATCAGTGTTTCCCACTTAAAACACTACAAACCATTGCTGCCTAGTAGGAAGTACCTATGTGAGAAGAAGTGCACGTTTGTTTCCTTGGTTACTGAGAACATTACAGAGCCTCTCAGATTCCATGTACAGCAACCCAGCCTCTACTGCACGAGTAGAAACAGGTTAGGCGGCTCCTGTGCAAGGTATATCTTTAATGAAGCAGCATTTTGTGTGTCAGTGGGAGAGGACCAGTGAGACACTCGCCCTGTGTTTGTACAGAGGAAACGTGCAAGCACACAGGCGCTGATAGCCGTGGAATGACTTGTAATTTCTAGCCCACGTTTCCCTCTTGCCAGAACGGGAACACTGCCCTGGCCATCGCCCGGAGGCTTGGCTACATCTCAGTGGTGGACACCCTGAAGGTGGTGACCGAGGAAACCGTGACCACAACTGTGAGTAGTGGACGCCGGCCCCTGCCACCCCCTTGCCCTACAAGCCAGTTCTTGGACTGTAGGTTTTCCCAGGTTGTGGGGAGAAGAACCTTGTCCCTCCACTCAGAGACCCAGTCATGTTTTCAGATGCTGTTACCTCAGTGATGGCAGTCAGCAAAGCACAACTCTCATTTCTGATATTTAGAAATGATATTTAAATAAATATCACTCATCATAAATTAATCATTTAATTAAATGATGTTTCATTAAAAACACTAAAAATACCTTTTAAAAAAGTTATAGCTTTCAAAAAGCTGTCGAGTTTTTAGTTCCATAGAAAGCTCACTGTGTTTCTTTGTTAAATTTGATATAAAAATATTTAATGAGATGAAGGCAGAAATGTTTTTCTTGTTAGAAATGTTTTCTAACAGCCTTTCTTTGGCAGTGTAAGAACTATGAAAACTCTAAGTTGATTCTTTAAAATATTTTTAACTCACAAATGACAATGTATCCATTGTCATTGTTATGGTGAAAATATTTTTGTTACAGACACAGTAGCCATAGGATCCAAACTGATTTTTCCCACCAGGCTGGGTCCTCTTCCATTCACCTGTTGGAGTTTAAATAGGAAGAACAGTAAGGTGTTGCATTAAAACTAAAATCTTCACCGGGAGGCCTTATTGCATCAAATATATTTTTACAAGCTGCCAGCCTCTAGGACAGGTCATCTCTTTTGAACCTCACCTGATGTCTTTGAACTCTTTCAGGATTTGGTAACTTTGGGATCAAGACCAGGTGTTGCACCATATCAGAGGCTTATTTGAGTTATTCTTGACTCCATGACTCAACACACAGGCCCCAGTCTGAGTCCATAAAATGTCAGTGTAGGACTCTGCAACACTTGGAATTATCTCAATTTCTTTTTCTCAAAGACCACCTTCCACATGAAGGCATAGTTCGCATCTTCAGTCTGGATACACAGGGCTGCATACAAAACATCGTTCGAGGGACTCTGTAGCTTCCTGCCTGTTGAGTTATTTGGCTGTATACAGGTTTTAAAAACTAAAAGTTCAGCCTGATGATCACAAGAGGGAAATTCTATAATTTTCTAAAGAGGAAACAGCCGCTTTGGTCAACTAGAGCAATGGTTGGCAACCAGGGCACGTTTCTAACTTCAAGACAGTTTGAATACATTCCCACCTATTCTTTCATAGAACTCTTGATATTTCATTATCTTAAAATCTATTATTAAATTCTCAAGAAAAGAGTTTAAATAATAATGTTTATTAACCTTAATTTTATAGATATGCCATGTAACTCTCTCTAGAGTGGGGAAGGAGAGTTGCACAGGTATTAAACAATGGCCAGACGTCACCATGCTTAAAAGATTTGAAGCCACTGCAATACATACATGAAACTTCTATTTCAGTGTTAAAGGACTGAAAATGGTATAATGGTTCAAAATAGAAATCTTACTTAATTAAATGTCAGTGACCTTCTCATCCATTGCTGTGCCGTGCTAAGTCACTTCAATCGTGTCTGACTCTTGTGACCCCATGGACTGTAGCCCGCCAGGCTCCTCTGTCCATGGGATTCTCCAGGCAAGAACACTGGAGTGGGTTGCCATTTCCTCCTCCAGGACATCTTCCCAATCCAGGGATCGAACCCGCATCTTTTTTTATGTCTCTTGCATTATAGGCAGGTTCTTTACCACTAGCACCACCTGGAAAACCCATTAGGAAAGTTCAAAATGTTTCTTTGATGTCCAAAGAGCTTTAGGAGAAGATAAAGTTACAGACCAAGACAGTTACGTTACAGCCTCAGGAAACGTACTGAGAGAAAAGTGTTTTAGGGCTCCAGTTCCTAGTGAAAGAATGTGCACGGTAGTCACACCATTGCTCACACAGCATCATTAGCTGACTTGGTAGGTGATTTTCTGCCAGAGAGAAAAGAAAGGACTCATGCTAACAGGAGGTACAATTTGCCTGGTGAAGTGAATGAGCCTCCACCAAATGAAGCTTTCACAGTGGCTATAAGAGTCCACGCGAGTCCCTGAGACTGAGTCCAGTGTTGCAGTATCAAGGCTTTATTTCAAGCCGAGATACCGCCTTCTCAGCCTTCCCTTTGCAGTTACATCCAGCTCAGACAGGACTGTAGCAATTCAGGGTGGGGGGTCTATGATCCTAAACTAAGCAAACACAGAGCAGCCTCCACCACAGGCGGGTCTTTGTTCAGTCAGCTGTGGAAGCCCCAGCAGCCGCTGTCCCCATAAGCAGACATCAATTTTTCAGCAACCTTAAAAATCAGACTGCATCAGGACTTCCCTGATGGTCCAGTGGTCAAGACTCTGCTCTCCCACTGCCAGGGGGCACGGGTTCTATCCCTGGTACAGAACTGAGACCTCATATATGGTGCAGCTTGGCCAAAAGAGAAAAAAAAAGACTGCATCTTTGATAGGAGTGCCATGTTTAATATGGAACTTCTGAGACAGGTACTTTAGTTAATGAGTTTAAAGTCATGGCTGAATAGGAAACTGAGTAACTAGAACTGCATATACAAAACATATGAATTAAGCTATTTAAACTGCATTGTTTAAAATTTCCCATCAGAGCACTTCAATCACTCAGATGTTGATTTCTAATAGCATTCTCTGATAAATGAAACCAGGCCTCCCTGGAGAAGTGACGAAAAATCTAGAGCTGGGGCAGGAAATATACAAGATGAGCCTGGAACCTCTTGTAGTGTCATAAAGGATTCCTCCCAAAACACTGCCATATAAATAAGTAAATAAATACATATGTATAAAATGATGAGATCTATTAATATTAAAGGGACACAGGAATCCATTGAAAGAGTTCCCAGTGGTCAAAGCTGGAACAATTTGAGGGAAAGAAATATAATAGAATTGAGGTAAGATGCAAAGTATAAAACATATATCTATGCATTCCTACTGATACAGATAAATGAATACCTAGAGAAGAAAATACAAATGTCTCAGTCAAAAGAATTCCAAATAATTGATGAAAATGCTTCACCATCAAGGAGGTAGAACATGATTCCCCAGTGCTGAAGTATATCTGAGGACAGTAACTTCCCTCCAGAGAAAACAGGACAGAGTGAGGGAAGTAGAGTGACTCTATGATGAAGAAAACTGATCAGCAGCCTGATGACCAAGTGCATCACCCACCACTGGTAAATCACACTGACGGTATATATCCTTCAGGTAATAGGATGAAAATGGCATTTTACCATGGTGATGGTCCTCCCCAAAAACATGCAACCCCAGTCTAATCAATGAGAAGAACATGAGAAAATCTCAGTTTAGGGACATTCTACAGAATGCCTGAGCCCTTCACCCTGAAACTGTCAAGGTCATTAAAAATATGGAAAGTCTGAGAAACTGTCACAGCTATAGGAGCCTAAGGAGACTGACAGCTAAAGGGAATCCTGGATGAGATGCTAGATCAGAAAGGGTATTTGGCAAAAACTAAGGAAATCTGAATAAAATATAGACTTTAATAATAATAAATCAATATTGACTCATTAATTGCAACAAACGTACCATGCTAATATATGCTAAGAATAAGGGAAATGGGGTGAAAACTCTACTATCCTTACAATTTTTGTGTAAATCTAAAACTGTTCTAATACAAAATACTCATTTTTTTAAAATGTTCAATTACGGTGTAATATGCTGGGAAAAATACCAAGTAATGCTTTATTTCCACATGACGTGTACTATTGGTCTTTCATTTGCTCAGATTAAAAGAGGACTCCTTCTAAAACTAAAACATATCGTCATTCATATTTTCAAACAAGTAATACTGTCAGTGTCCTTTGGATAGAAACAATCTAGGTAAAAGTTATCAAAGAGCAAGTAAAAATTTAGCAAAGCCTTTGCTCTGTAATGTACAATTTTTAAGATTTTGTAGATGTTCAAATTATTCCGCAAATGCATTGTCTCTAAAATATTTTCTGCAGACACATAGTTGTAAAAGTTATGTATTAAAATCTTAATATTTTGTTTTAGAAATTAAAGCATAGACATAGGAGGAAAAACAAAAGAAGTGGCTGGCTTGGCACAAGCGACAAAGACGTATTTCTTGCCTTTCATCTGGTTGATCTTCAGCTAGGACTTCTAGTGGGGTGGGGTGGGGTGGCAGCTTCGTCAGACCATGAAAAAAGTGTAGCAATAGACTAAGGAAGGCAGTGTCTCTCTCATGTCCTTTGAAAAAACTTTTTTCAGGACCTAAATCTTTTAAGCTGATGTGCTTTGCCACTAGGATTCTTTCACCTTGTATTCATTCCCTGCCATGTGTATGATGAGGACCTCAGTGCTACTAAGGGATATTTATGATGTTATTTTGTATGCAGGAGCTTTGGGGTATTCATCAATCCCACACATAAATCCCACAGTAGATCTATAGATTAATGTAGGAAGAAATGAATAGTCTCAGTAAAATGTGCTATTTCCTCATACTAAAGTGACTGCTTTTTTTTGTTACTAGACTGTCATAGAGAAGCACAAAATGAATGTTCCAGAGACTATGAACGAAGTTCTTGATATGTCTGATGATGAAGGTATGAAAACCTCCTTTGAGTCTGTAGTAACAAAGAGTGACTGTGTATTTGTTTCCTGAAGGAAACTCATTGCAAAAATGTTTTTAGAAGCATGAACATGTTTTGTTGTAGTGTCAACAGTATGCATTTTTCACACTTACATTGTTCACTTAAATCGTGCAGTTCGTAAAGCCAACGCCCCTGAAATGCTCAGTGATGGCGAGTATATCTCAGATGTTGAAGAAGGTATTTGTGAATTTTTATTGTGATAAAATTTAACTACCAGCTTTATCTTCCACTTCTTATCTTTTAACTATAACCCTTCCCTGAGTTACTAACTTTTCATTTTATCTTGTGATTATCAATTAATGTATCATTTAAACAACATGTATTTGATATCGCTATCTTCTTTTGGTCTCTTTGAGTGCCCTCCCCTTGAACCCATTTTCCAGCTTGAAAATACAACTGTCACTACTTATCAGGATTACTTTCTTTCTATTTGTTGCTATTAAGTAGAAAAGTGATTTTTTGATTGCTTACATTTGAAAATCTAGAGAAGAAAATCTGTTTATATCTAAAATTTTTTTTCATAAGTAAGTGAAGGTTTATGAGGACAGGCTTATGAGCCCATTCTAGGATGTACTCTAAGCTTTGCAGTGAAAGCTACTTTTGATCTTGAACTCATAATAAAAAGCCAACCTGAAAAAACTTGCTTTCAAAATACAAATTTTTAATCTTGATTTCATGAAAGAGACAAAATATAGATGATTATACCTATTCTTCATGTGCTTAAAAGAACCTTTTTGTTTTCCTGCCTCACTTAAAAATTAGTGCATTTAAGCAGGTCATGGTATGTAGATACATTAATGAAATTATGTCTTTATTGTTCATTGAAAACTGACATGTTTACAGTGAATAAATATAAAGATGGCAGATGCTGGCATTTTACTGAAATGTTTACTTAGAGTAGAATATATACTGATGTTTCTCTCCTGCATCATTTGACTCTCCCAAACAACGTCCTGTCTTTCTGCTTCTCCATTTGTCAGCTCTCATGTTGTTTTTTCCTTTTGGATCCGTCTTAGCGCAGCTGCTCTTTGTTTGCCTCTAGGTTACCTTTATTGGAATTATTGGCTCCTTCTTTGGTTTGTCCAGTTTTCATTGGAAACCTAAGTAGTGGGAAAGCCTACCTGATCCAAAGTCACGTTAGCTCTTTTGGTGACCAGGGGCTTCCTAGTGATCGTGCCTGCCCTCCTAGGAATGCTAATGTCTTGAGAGTTTAGGGACTTGGTAATTTAGGGACTTGCAAGTACCTGTCTAATTGTTTGTAAATGTTGTTTTGATAAATGTTAAAGGCATTTACTCATCATTTTTCTTTTTCTGTAAACCATCAACTATATATTTACTTCTGTTAATCCCCTAATGGATAATATTTGTATCATCTTTACGACTCTATGAGTAATATGCCTTACTGTCATATTATATTTCAATGCTTTCTTTTGCAGCATTGTCAGAGTAATTTCTCATGTGCAGAAGCAAAAAGAAAAATGATGGTGTCACAGAAATGCATACACACACAAAATGTGACGTAAAAAGTACATTTGCAAACAAAATTGTTATGAAATATAATATGACAATCAAAGACCTAAAAATGTGCTAATTTCCAACAGAATATCCCCAAAGAGCTGCACTGATGAGAGGCCAAGTTTGAATGGACTATATAACAACCTTATACGTGTGGAAAACCCTAATTTCCAAAAAGAAGAAATTTTGCATCTCTTAAAGATAATTCACTTAGCTGTTTAACTAGAAATGAGAATTATTTCTTTTAGATTTATATCAGCTTGGGAACTTGAAATGAACAAGCAAATTTTCATTCTCATTTTGTCCATCTTTCAGCCCTTGCATGTGTCCAGGGGCTGCTGGAAGCAAATGGCTCTTGACTTCATAATGTGTAGAATTTAATGTTGAAAGGGGGTTGGTTAAAGGTCATTCAATCTGAACAACCGTCACCTAGTGCTAGAATTACCTCTGTTAGGAGATCCTTCTCCCAGATGCCTCCATGTGAGTTTCCCAATTCTCAGTCTGCCTATTCCTGTGAACAACACTGGCTTTAAACATTCTTCATTTTATGGAGCACTCTGTCACTGATTCAGGCTTTAACTCAGTAACTCAGGCTCTGATCAGTTTGGTGCTATTTAGAACAACAGCCGGCTCAATTCATGTAAAATCCGTCTGATATTTAGAAGCACTTTTCATGTTTCTTGTCAATGTTGTTTCCTTCAGTCATATTACTGTCACTTCCCGCCCACCCACCCGTCCACCCCCCGTTCCCTTACCATCACGGTCAGTCTCCCGTGCACATTTCAGTGTGTCTGTATCCACCTCCAGTGGAGGTGGCCAGAGCCGGACACCATATTCGAGGTACAGTCTGATCAAAGCAGAGTCTATCAAGGCTCTTGTGTTGTCCATAGAAGATACTAAAAATCTATAATTGAGGATAAAAATACTGTTGAGGTTATAATATATACTTAATTGAGTCCTATTAATATTACTGTCAGCTAATGTCCCTAAATTTTGCCTTCATGAGGTCCAGTAAACCACATTAGCCGTTTGTCACATACTTGGATCGTTCTCTGCTGCATGCGCTAGCATTTCTATTTTACTCCAAATCCTACAGCAAATCATTTTGAAAGTTTAATTCGAAAAGGAACCCTACAACTGCAATGACAGTATTTACATCTGACTCATTTGTCGGATAGATTTGCCAGGGCTTTGCCACTGTAGTCTGACTTGGCGCTGCTGGTTTCATTAAGCCCTTTTGAATGGAAACAACTGTTTATTTCCATGAAACCATAGCATATTGTGAATCTATCTCTCTATGTGAGAATTAGTAAGATCTTCAGGTATCCCAGGTGCTAAGAATATCAACAGCTTTTAAAAGCAAATAAAAATAATAAGCAAAATATGCTGTCAGTTTTTCTCAAGAAGAATGGGTTTGTAACATGGGAAAATATAATTATAATCTAAATTATAAAAATCAAGTGAATATTAAGGGAACTGTGCCAAAAGTAGTCTCTTTTTCTCCCTCTTTCTTTTTAATTTTTGCTTTCTCTTTGTCCTCTTTCCTTGGTCCATGATGAGAAATTAGTCTAAGTTAAAAAAAAAAAAAAAAGTAATGTTGATTAATTTGTCAAAAAAATTTCTCAGAAAAACAAGGCTAAATGTTATCAGTGAATGGCCTAAGGAAACAATGGAGCCAAGTTACAGAGTAAGAACAAAGGTTGACATGTCAGCACAGCAGAGATAAAGCAAGATGTTTAAGGCAGGTGATGAGTCCACATGTTACATGGGTAAGGGGTAGGTAGACCTACTTGGAGGGCCAGACTGATTCACAGACATCTTAATGCTCTACTTTTTTCTTTCCCAGAATATATGTTACATGCATATAAAATTAATATACCTGCAAAATTAATGTTGATTCTAGTACCACTTAGAGTGTTCAGTTTTGCAATTCAGGTTGTCATTAAAAAGAAAGAAAAAACTAAATTGGGGGAGAGAAGAGAGAGGGAGGGAAGAAAGAGAAGGGAAAGAAGGAAAGGAAAGGAGGGAGAGGAATAAAAGAAGAAAATGGAGATTAAGATTCAAGTTGTCTTCTAGTTTGAGTCCTGCTCCCAAGAGTCACCATGGGCTTTGATTCAGCAGTGATTTTACATTGCAAATTCCTAGAAAATGTATTTTGTCAATTTTTAAGAATGCATAATCATGTTATTTTAGCTTGCAAAATTCTAGTGGGTTGGGTTATAGCAATAAATCTAAAGAACTGCAGATGGGACATAATGAGAACTGGAATGAAGCCATGGAAAGTAAAACCCCAAAAGGCAGCTCTGTGAAATAGGACTCCACTGAACAGGTTTCTGAGACAACTGGGTGAGACAACTCTTGCTCGGAAGAATTATTTAATTCCCAGTTAGTTACAATTCAGATAAGACTGCAGAAGCTCTTTCAGGATCAAATGTAGACACTGAAATATTAAAAGAAAATGCTAAAAGTCTAAGTACACTTAGAAATAATTGTCAGATAGGAATACCACAGCCTACCAGGTTTTTGTGAAGTTTCCTATTAAAGGAAATCCAAAAATCTGGAAACCAGATTCCAGATCCCTCAAAGAGCAAAGAAGGGGTTCATTAAGCAGAATAAATCTGTCTGAACCAGGAAAAAAGTTTTGTGTACTAAAACTGCTATCAATTGGTCCTTTGGAATTGAAGCAGTAGAAATCTAAAGGCTTGATATCAGGTTTGAGCCTCTCAGAATGTAAACTCATATAAAAATCTGTGTGTGTGTGTATATATATATATATATTTTTTTTTTTTTGAAGAATGAGATTCTTTCTTTGTGTGGTGGGTCAAAATCTTTGGATACATTATTTATAAAAACATTTTTAAAAGTCTAAAAAAAGAAAAATAATTGTCAGATAGGTGTAGCTTTGAGATATAATAAAGCACTGATGTTTCATCTGATAATATGAGAGAGTCGTAATTGGCTCACTTTTGTATCAAAATCAGTGCCTAATGGAAGCAAACCACAAATTCCAAAGAACTAAAACAGCAGATCAGTATTCTATAGCCCAAGCTCTTCATTATACTGATGAGAAATAAAGCCCAAATGAATGTTGTGTGACTTTCCCAACCAGGTTAGTGGCAGAGTGGGACAAGAAGACACATCTGATAGGTGGCATTAGGTCATCTCTTTCATAACTGCAGTAACATGAGCTGTGTTCTTACATTAGAACCCAAAATTGAATTTTTTTTGAGCTTCAAAAAAATGTGTGCTTAGGAAAAGGAACAAATTGAAAATTGTCACAAAGTAATAATCATTCTTTTTTAAAGACCCAATGAAACTACAAGAGATAGTCCTCTGATCATCTTGGCAAAGGACCAAGATTCACATTCACATAAAATAGCTATAAACATAACATAGAATGGATTTTAAGAACTCAAGGCAAGTAGTTTTAGCAAACATATCCAAGTATTTTTAATCAGGGGAGAAAAAGTAGAATTTCATTTGGCACAATCTGAAACTCAAAAAAGTTGGAGAAATTATTTTGGGAAACACAAAGCCAGATATTGGGGGAGATGCCTTACAGCCTCTCTTCTCACCAAGTGCTTTGGACTATCCTGATCTCCTAGTCATCCTAATAAATACTTCAAACTATCATGTTTTTAGCTTTACAGATCTGGAAAGAAGCCTTGAAGATTAGTTTGCCTCCAGGTGGTCCAAGGGAGTCCTGGTTGCTATGCAGAGACTGCCCTTTACTTGAAATCTTACCATTTTATAAATACCTATAAAATCATAACATCTAACTTCTTGCCTGATATCTGCTTACAACTGACCTTTCAAACAGATGGTACATAATTGCATGCTACTCTGGCATGGCAACCCACTCCAATATTCTTGCCTAGAGAATCTCATGGACAGAGGAGCCTGGCAGGCTATGGTCAATAGAGTTGCAAAGAGTCAGACACACCTAAAGTGACTTAACAAGCACGCTCAGCAATAAAGTCAAAATGAAATACCAGACGCAGAGACCTAACCTTAGTCTCTATTGTCTCCCTAGAACCTAGTACAGGGCCTGGAACAAAACAGCTCTTCAGTAGGTGTTTGCACAGCTGCAACCTAACAGAGGAAACTCAAGGAGAGGATAGTTGTATACAGGTTTCTGAGAACAGGCAAGATGAAGAAAATTCGCCTCCTGTGCTCCCTGTTCCAGTCATTATACCCTGTCTCACTGAGATAGCCCTAGGCTACATAGTGAATCAGTAAACATCTTTATAATGACCAAGAGGTACCTGTAGCTCAAAGAATAGTTCATGAATTTAAAAGAACTTCCAGCTAAAGGAAAAGACTTATGGGCGGAGACAGAAGTCTCGATTCTCAAACAGAGTCAATCCTGTCTTTGGTAGCCTGTCTTTGGAATTGGAATTGTTTAGTGATCTTCATCCACACTGACCACTTACCCTACCATGTACTTGACGTGTCTATACAAGAATCTCACAGATGTCTCAGCCTGCCCTAAACATACCCTGCAAACAGTGTTTCTTCCCACCCTTCTCCAGGTCAGTAAACAGCCCTATCACCCAAGCTAAAACCTGTGGTTCTGTGCAACCTCCCTTTCTTACGCTTATATCCAGTCCATCAGTGAATCTATCCATTCCGCTTCCAGAATACATCCCCCATCCCTCCACTTCCCACTGCCGTGACTCTAATCCACCCGCTGACGTGCCGCCCATGGAATACTGCAGAAGCCTCCTTGCAGGTCACTTCTGCACTTTCCCCAGAGACTCAGTTTTCTATACAGCATCCTCAGCAATCTTTTAAAATGTAAATTGGATCGTGTTATTCCATTCCCCAGCTTCAAACCCTCCAGACCTCATTTGTTGGTTCCATCGCTAAGTTGTGTGCAACTCTTTGTGACCCCATGGCTTCCCTTCCTTCACTGTTTCCTGGAGTTTGCTCACATTCATGTCCATTGAGTCAGTGATGCCATCCAACCATCTCATCCTCTGTCACCCCCTTCTCCTCCTGCCCTCAATCTTTCCCAGCATCAGGGTCTCTTCCAGTGAGTCAGCTCTTCACATCAGGTGGCCAGAGGATTGGAGCTTCAACATCAGTCCTCCCAATGAATATTCAGGGTTGATTTCCTTTAGGATTGACTGGTTTGATCTCTGAAGCTCATAGCTAGGTTTTAAAGATTCATTCATATTGTTGTATATAATTGTAGTTCATTTGTTTTCATTTCGATATATTATTCTATATGCCTGGATCATAATTCGGTTATCCATTCTCCTGTGGATGGAAGCATGGGTTGTTTCCAGTGTGGGGCTGTTGCAAACGAAGCTGCTATAAACCTTATATATGTTTCCTGGTACACATACATATAAGTACATTTCTGTAGGGTATAAACCTAGGATTTTAGTTGCCAAGTTGTAGCTTATGCAAAGACAATAGAATTCTTCACAACCAGGTAGGACTAAACTAGGATTATAAAATTAGATAGTGAGGCTATAGAAAACCAGGAAAATAATGTAAAGAGAGATATTATAACACGAGAAGGAGGAACACGAGAAGGAGGCAGGAGGAGGCTGTGATGGGATAAGAATGCAGGCGGTGGCTTCTGGGGTGCTGACGTTCTATTTCTTAACCTCTGTGGTATTTATTTTATAGCAGTCTGTTAAAATGTATGTTGCACATCATGTACTCATTTGCATGGTTGCTGTATTTCAAAATAAAAGTAGCCACCTCTTCTAAATAATACACATACACCCCCAAACGAGTACAAATACAACAGTAAAATAAAAACTTCCCAAGGCTTTACGATGTACTTAGAGTAGAACTCACAGCCTTTCTGTGGTCAGTGAATCCTGTGTAAATATGACTCGTGGTTCCTCTTTTGCATTCTCTCAATCACATTTTTTGATTTCTTCCTAATACTCCTCTCAATATATTAGTCATCAGTTCCAGAAAAGCAAACTTTTTCTGGCAAGGACCAACAATGAATATTTTCAGTTTTTCAGGCTGCATGGTCTGTGTCCTAACTGTTCAACTCTGCCATTGTAGCCCCAAAAGCTAACAGAACAAATGAGCAGGGATGTGGGCAATAAAACTCAATTTACAAAAGCAGGCAGGGGACTGGATTTTGCCCAGACTGTCATTTGCCAACTTGGGATGAATTTTATGTTCTTCCAAAGTAGGCTGTCCACGCCATGGAAGCAGAGCTGTCTGTATCGCCGTCCGAGCACTTAGGACACAGACACAGGGGTCCTCACGCGGGGGGGCTGCCACACGTTTACCTGTGTCTCTGTCCTTCCCCACCCCACCCCGTCCCCACCTAGGAGTCGACATAAATGAATACTCTCAATGACACACACAAGGTACTTACCATTTATTGAGCCCTTTCCATGTTCTAGGCATTAAGCACCATACATTTCATGTACTATGTTGTTTAAGCGTCACAGTGACCCTCTAACTTAGAGCCATTGGTATGCCCATTTTATAGATATGAAAATAAGTTCCAGCAAGGTTAAAGACCTTGGTCAAGGTCACACAAATCAGTGCAGGGGCTTATAGTGGAATCCCAGTCTCTAACCTCTAACATTCAGGTAATTTAGATAAGAGTCCTAAAACAAGCGGATAATTGTAAGTTGTAAATGAGATAATGTATAAAGGTTAGCACAAAGAGATAAGAAAGCCTTCCTCAGTGATCAATGCAAAGAAATAGAGGGAAACAACAGAATGGGAAAGACTAGAGATTTCTTCAAGAAAACCTGAGATACCAAGGGAAGTTTTCATTCAAAGATGGACACAATAAAGGACAGAAATGGTACAGACCTAACAGAAGCAGAAGATATTAAGAAAAGGTAGCAAGAATACACAGAAGAAGTATACAAAAAAGATCTTCACAACCCAGATAATCACGATGGTGTGATCACTCATCTAGAGCCAGACATCCTGGAATGAGAAGTCAAGTGGGCCTTAGGAAGCATCACTACGAACAAAGCTAGTGGAGGTGATGGAATTCCAGTTGGGCAATTTCAAATCCTAAAAGATGATGCTGTGAACGTGCTGCACTCAATATGCCAGCAAATTTGGAAAACTCAGCAGTGGTCACAGGACGGGAAAAGGTGAGTTTTTATTCCAGTCCCAAAGAAAGACAATGCCAAGGAATGCTCAAACTACCACACAATTGCACTCATCTCACATGCTAGAAAAGTAATGCTCAAAATTCTCCAAGCCAGGCTTCAACAGTACATGAACTGTGAACTTCCAGATGTTCAAGTTGCATTTAGAAAAGGCAGAGGAACCAGAGATCAAATTACCAACATCCACTGGATCATCAAAAAAGCAAAAGAGTTCCAGAAAAACATCTACTTCTGCTTTATTGCCTATACCAAAGGCTTTGACTGTGTGGAACACAACAAACTGTGGAAAATTCTGAAGGAAGTGGGAATACCAGACCACCTGACCTGCCTCTTGAGAGATCTATCTGCAGGTTAAGAAGCAACAGTTAGAACTGGACATAGAACAACAGACTGGTTCCAAATAGGAAAAGGAGTATGTCAAGGCTGTATATTGTCACCCTCCTTATTTAACTTATATACTGAGTACATCATGAGAAATGCTGGGCTGGATGAAGCACAAGCTGGAATCAAAATTGCAGGGAGAAATGTCAATAACCTCAGATATGCAGATGACACCACCCTTATGGCAGAGAGCAAAGAAGAGCTAAAGAGCCCCTTGATGAAAGTGAAAGAGAAGAGTGAAAAAGTTGGCTTAAGACTCAACATTCAGAAAACTAAGATCATGGCATCTGGTCCCATCACATCATGCAAATAGGTGGAGAAACAGTGGAAACAGTGACAGACTTTGTTTTTTGGGGCTCCAAAATCACTGCAGATGGTGACTGCAGCCATGAAATTAAAAGATGCTTGGTCCTTGGAAGGAAAGTTATGACCAACCTAGACAGCATATTAAAAAGTAGAGACATTACTTTGCCGACAAGATATCTAGTCAAAGCTGTGGTTTTTCCAGTAGTCATGCATGGATGTGAGAGTTGAACTATAAAGAAAGCTGAGCACCAAGGAATTAATGCTTTTGAACTGTGATGTTGGAGAAGACTTCTGAGAGTCCCTTGGACTGCAAGAAGATCCAATCAGTCCATCCTAAAGGAAATCAGTCCTGAATATTCGTTGGAAAGACTAATGCTGAAGCTGAAACTCCAGTACTTTGGCCACATGATGCGAAGATCTGACATTTGTAAAGACCCTGATGCTGGGAAAGATTGAAGGTGGGAGAAGGGAAAGACAGAGGATGAGATGGTTGGATGGCATCACTGACTCAATGGACATGAGTTTCAGTAAGCTCCAGGAGTTGATGATGGACAGGGAGGACTGGCGTGCTGCAGTCAATGGGATTGCAAAGAGTCAGATGCAACTGAACTGAACTGATAAAGGTTAACCCAGATATCTCCATGAATGTTAGTTACAAGGCACTTTATCTTACTTAATCTTCTCAAAGTAGTTGAGAGCAGTTTTGGAACTATTCTTACTCCTACTTTACATTTAGTCCTAATTCAAAGCCCTAAAATTTTATTAGCCCTCACTTGCATTAAGGTTCTAAGCCTAAAAGGGTTCAAGATACTTGTTCAGGTTCACATAACCAATGAAGCTGTAATTTGAATTTAGGTTTGTTTTGTTTTGTTTTGTTTTGAATTTAGGTTTGTTTTACTTTCAGTGAGATGCTGTAAGAGAATATATGAAAGTAACAAGAAAATGCAAAAGAAGGGGAGAGGACTGGAGGCCTCAAAAGGATGAATTTTATGGAACAGACAGAATGTGAACAAGCAGAAGTTTGGGGGGTTGAGGAGAAGGGAAGGGACTGGAAAGAAGTGTTCTAAGTTCAGGGTCAAAGTATCAGAGACCTGAAGAGCTCACAGAAGACTTCAGCATGAGGCAAGGGGTTTGGGCACTGACCTGGCTGAGGATCCCAGGGCAGGGCACAGGGAGGAATGGAAAACTCTGGGCACACTGAGAGGAAGAGGAATGCCAGAGTGGCGAAGAACAGAGGGAGAAAACCAGAAGAGTGAGCTCTAGTGGATGCCGTCCATGGGAGAAACTTCCCTGGGACTGTCCAGTGAGGTGAGCACAGGCCATTTGGGAACCCCTGATGACCACAGCAGCTGCCGTGTTCATAATATGGCTACAGACCCAGAATAAGTAGTTCTCATATAGTTTGGTGTTTTTTCCCTAGAAGGTATGACAGATAAGCAGCTGGAGCAGTCTATGGCATGAAGGGGAACAGGGGTCAGTTAAGAGCTGACCGGGAATTAGCATGTTTATTGATTAAGTACAATAGGTGGTCTTTTCATTCATTCAAAACAAGCTGTAATTTTGAATATGATTCCTTCCCACTCCCACTTCTTTTAGTCTCTGGTAATCTACCCGGAAAGTCTGAGCTTCTTCATGGGGAAGTGGGTCCTCACGTGACCACCTCTGCCCCCATCCCCCAAATTGGACTCCTACTACAGAGAGAACCAGAAGTGGAGGGTGACACTGGGGAAAATCAGCACGGAGAACGCTTGGCCAGGGAAAGGCAGGGTGGCGGCAGAGGGCCGGGAAGGGGTGTGGGGTTGGAGAACGGGAAGATGTTACACATGGCAAGAGGTGGTCCAAGCACCGGGGCCAGAAGCACACTGAGGCTGAGAACCGACCACAGGCTGTCTTTCCCTTCTGTGTAGACACCTTTTAGGTAGAGGTTGGAGATAGAACACAGATCAATAACTGGTGTTTGCTGCTCTGCACAGTGAAAAGCAGTTTAGGTGTAAGAGAAGGAGAGACCAGGTTCAAGCCCACAAAGTAGACGTGATGCTTATACTGCTTTATACCTGAGGGTAGTGAGCATCTTCTGGTGCTTTGCACACCCAGTCCTTATATACAAACATAATGAGCCAAGATCAATGAGGTCTGGATGTGGGGCTGAGTCTAAACGAATTTGTAAGAAAGAATGAACAGAAGGGACTTACTGGCATGATACAGCCACCTTGAATTTAGCAATGTAATTACTCCGTAAGTAAGAACCATTTTAGTGTCTGATTTCACAGTATTACTTTGTGGCTAGTCATTGTCTGGTCTTATTTAAAAGTGGCATGCTGCTGCTGCTGCTAAGTCACTTCAGTCGTGTCCAACTCTGTGCGACCCCAGAGACAGCAGCCCACCAGGCTCCCCCGTCCCTGGGATTCTCCAGGCAAGAACACATAGATTTTAGCTAATAAGTTCAGTGTAAGTAACCCCGTACTCCTCCCTACCTGCATCCTGTCTCTATTCTTTAGTCTCCGTTTGACCCAAGTCATTGTAACATCTCATCTTCCTCAGGTGGCTGACAGTAATTTCTGGACTAGGGTTAAGGAGTATTGATAAAAATAGGAAAAAATTATAGTGTCTGCCCCAGCATTGTCTTTTTCTAGCTCTTCACAGGAAAGACACAGAATTCTTTTTCCTTTCTGGGATGGGTTTGTTTATTAACCCAACCAAGATCACAGGGGATGGTTTCCATTGCCCCATCTGGAAAGCGTCCAACACTGAGTCATGGGTCCTTACTTTGGAAACTGTATCTCACTTGGATTAAGGAATAGTAAACTGCAATACAGTTTTTCTCTTTTTTTTTTTTAGTTTTTTATTTTTTAAATTTTAAAATCTTTAATTCTTACATGCGTGGTATATCTAGCCACAAAGAACAGAATAATGTGTAAGACCAGAGAGTCACACTGACTTTATACTCGAGAAAATCAGCCTAAATAGAAAAGTCATTTGTTTTGTGCCATAACGGCGACTTGTTCTTGTCAATGCTTAAGAGATGTGCAAACTTTGCCATTAAGCCCAGTTCCTTTGTGGGCAGCAATGAAGTCAGGATCTTACCAGCACCTGGAGATAGGGAAAGAAAGAAAAAGATAGCAGGTGGCCCTCCCATGAGAGAGGTACACTAATCCCTTAAAATGACACACGCTTCTTAAGACCACCTAGGTCACCCTTCCTCATCTAACAGTGTCTCAACTTTCCCCATTGCTCTCACACCTTTTGAGAAGAAAATGTACAGGAATCCTTGCTTAATACATGCTCTTCCTCCAAACTGCAAAATGAAAGATGAGATGCACACTGATCTGAAATCTAAGTAACTTTCACACTTATTTATTGTGTGAGTCTCAGAATTAGACTTTTAGAACTAGAGTTTGAAGGGAACAGCTACCTACTCCAGTGTTCTGGCCTGGAGAATTCAGGCCATGGGCTATTCAGTCCATGGGGTCACAAAGAGTCAGACATGACTGAGTGATTTTCACTTCACTTTGAGTGGATCAGTTCAGTTCAGTTCAGTCACTCAGTCATGTCTAACTCTTTGCAACCCTGTGGACTGCAGCACGCTGGGCCTCCCTGTCTATCACCAACTCCTGCAGTTCACTCAAACTCATGTCCATTGAGTCAGTGATGGCATCCAACCGTCTCATCCTCTGTCGCCCCCTATCCTCCTGCCTTCAATCTTTCCCAGCATCAGGGTCTTTTCCAATGACTCAGCTCTTTGCGTCAGGTGGCCAAAGTACTGGCGTTTCAGCTTCAACATAGTCTTTCCAATGAATACTCAGGACTGATTTCCTTTAGGATGGACTGGTTATATCCTTGCTGTCCAAGGGACTCTCAAAAGTCTTCTCCAACACCACAGTTCAAAAGCATTAATTCTTTGGTGCTCAGCTTTCTTTATAGTCCAACTCTCACATCCATACATGACCATGGAAAAAACCATAGCCTTGACTATGGATGGACCTTTGTCGGCAAAGCAACATCTCTGCTTTTTAATATGCTATCTAGTTTGGTCATAACTTTTCTCCCAAGGAGTAAGCGTCTTTTAATTTCATGACTGCAGTCACCATCTGCTGTGATTTTGGAGGCCCAAAAATAAAGTCTGACGCTGTTTCCACTGTTTCTCCACCTATTTGCCATGATGTGATGGGACCAGATGCCATGATCTTCGTTTTCTGAATGTTGAACTTTAAGCCAACTTTTTCACTCTCCTCTTTCACTTTCATCAAGAGGCTCTTAAGTTCTTCTTCACTTTCTAACATAAGGGTGGTGTCGTTTGCATATCTGAGGTTATTGATATTTCTCCCGGCAATCTTGATTCCAGCTTGTGTTACATCCAGCCCAGTGTATCTCATGATGTACTCTGCACATGAGTTAAATAAGCACAGTGACAATATACAACCTTGACTTATTCCTTTTCCTATTTGGAACCAGTCTGTTGTTCCTTCTCCAGTTCTAACTGTTGCTTCCTGACTTGCATACAGATTTCTCAAGAGGCAAGTCAGGTGGTGTGGTATTCCCATCTCTTTCAGAATTTTCCACAGTTTGTTGTGGTCCACACAGTCAAAGGGTTTGACATAGTCAATAAAACAGAAGTAGATGTTTTTCTGGAACTCTCTTTCCTGTTCGATGATGCAATGGATGTTGGCAATTTGAGCTCTGGTTCCTCTGCCTTTTCTAGATCCACCTTGAACATTTGGAAGTTCACAGTTCATGTACTGTGTTGAAGCGTGTCTTGGAGAATTTTGAGCATTACTTTACTAGCATGTGAGATGAATGCAATTGTGCAGTAGTTTGAGAATTCTTTGGCATTGCCTTTCTTAGGGATTGGAGTAAAACTGACCTTTTCCAGTCCTGTGACCACTGCTGAGTTTTCCAAATTTGCTGGCATATTGAGTGCAGCACGTTCACAGCATCATCTTTAAGGATTTGAAATAGCCCAACTGGAATTCCATCACCTCCACTAGCTTTGTTCATAATGATGCTTCCTAAGGCCCACTTGGCTTCTCATTCCAGGATGTCTGGCTGTAGGTGAGTGATCACACCATCGTGATTATCTGGGTCATGAAGATCTTTTTTGTATAGTTCTTCTGTGTATTCTTGCCACCTCATCTTAACATCTTCTGCTTCTGTTAGGTCCATATCGTTTCTGTCCTTTACTGAGCCCATCTTTGCATTAAATGTTTCCTTGGTATCTCTAATTTTCTTGAAGAGATCTCTAGTCTTTCCCATTCTGTTGCTTTCCTCTATTTCTTTGCACTGATCACTGAGGAAGGCTTTTTTCATCTCTCCTTGCTATTCTTTGGAACTCTGCATTCAAATGGATATATCTTTCCTTTTCTCCTTTGCTTTTTGCTTCTATTCTTTTCAGAGCTATTTGTAAGGCCTCCTCAGACAGCCATTTTGCCTTTTTGCATTTCTTTTTCGTGGAGATGATCTTGCTCCCTGTCTCCTGTACAATGTCAGGAACCTCCGTCCATAGTTCATCAGGCACTCTGTCTATCAGATCTAGTCCCTTAAATCTATTTCTCACTTCCACTGTATAATCGCTAGGGATTTGATTTAGGTCACACTTGAATGGTCTAGTGGTTTCCCTACTTTCTTCAATTTCAGTCTGAATTTAGCAATAAAGAGTTCATGATCTGAGCCACAGTCAGCTCCTGGTCTTGTTTTTCCTGACTGTATAGAGCTTCTCCATCTTTGGCTGCAAAGAATATAATCAATGTGATTTCAGTGTTGACCATCTGGTGATGTCCCTGTGTAGAGTCTTCTCTTGTGTTGTTGGAAGAGGGTGTTTGCTATGACCAGTGCGTTCTCTTGGGAGAACTCTATTAGCCTTTGCCCTGCTTCATTCTGTACTCCAAGGCCAAATTTGCCTGTTACTCCTGGTGTTTCTTGACTTCCTTCTTTTGCATTTCAGTCCCCTATAATGAAAAGAGCATCTTGTTTGGGTGTTAGTTCTAGAAGGTCTTGTAGGTCTTCATAGAACCATTCAACTTCAGCTTCTTTAGCATTACTGGTCAGGGCATAGACTACGATCACCATGATATTGAATGGTTTGCCTTGGATACGAACATAGATCATTCTGTCATTTTTGAGATTGCATCCAAGTACTGCATTTCGGACTATTTTGTTGACCATGATGGCTACTCCATTTCTTCTAAGGGATTCTTGCCCACAGTAGTAGATGCGGTGGTCATCTGAGTTAAATTCACCCATGCCAGTCCATTTTAATTCGCTGATTCCTAAAATGTTGACATTCACCCTTGCCATCTCCTGTTTGACCATTTCCAATTTGCCTTGATTCATGGACCTAACATTCCAGGTTCCTATGCTATATTGCTGTTTACAGCATCGGACCTTGCTTCCATCACCAGTCACATCCACAGCTGGGTGTTGTTTCTTTGGCTGTGTCCCTTCATTCTTTGTGGAGTTACTTCTCCACTGATCTCCAGCAGCATACTGGGCACCTACCAACCTGGGGAGTTCATCTTTCAGTGTCCTATCTTTTTGCCTTTTCATACTGTTCATGGGGTTCTCAAGGCAAGAATACTGAAGTTGTTTGCAATTCCCTTCTTCAGTGGGCCACATTTTGTCAGAACTCTCCACCATGTCCCGTCCGTCTTGGGTGGCCCCACATGGCATGGCTCATAGTTTCATTGAGTTAGAGAAGGCTGTGGTCCATGTGATCAGATTGGTTAGTTTTCTGTGATTGTGGTTTTCAGTCTGTCTGCCCTCTGATGGAGAAGGACAGAGACTTACGGAAGCTTCCCAGATCAGCGTCCTCATACTACCATATTCCTCTTCCTTCGTATTCCAGCTTCTCTGCATTTTGAGAATGCAAATATTGGGAGGTTGAGGGAAAACTGTGATCAGAGTCATCTGGATCCTTCATGATGAAAACGTACTGTCTAAACATTAGTGGAGGTGGACATCCTATTATAAGGTTTTGAATGGATGAAAAGGCTTTTCTCTTTACAATTACCTGGGTATTTATGTCCCTTATTTGAACCTTCAAAAACATAAAATTGGCTGTGTCTTACCTGTCTTACTTTGTCTCTGAAGGGGTTAATAATACTGTGGAATTTCTGGAAAGACGAAAAGAAGTAACATATCCATGAAACATTTAAAGCAGTGATCAGCATAAAATAGGTGCTCGATAAATGGCAGTCCCTCTTTTTTTTTTATCAAATGGATATGACTGTCTGTATTCTTCCTGCTGTATGATTAGAATTAGGCTGGGAGCATTTAGGGCTTCAGTTTAAAACAGCAACAATGAAACAGTGTGGGTTGACATTGCATTGTCACCCAATGATGAGTTTATGTTGCTTGTCACTTGGATGACAATTGTTAGTCTATAATCAATTTCAAGGACCCTAAAAAGCTAACCCAACCAACCCATTTCCTACAACTCAGTTGGCTGTGACTTTAGTAAAGCCAGCTGCTGTCGGTCCCCAGCATTCTGTCCCGCTAGGCGTATCCTGTGGCCTGGGATAGCCCACTTCCTGCTTCTGCCCCTCTCTTCCTACCTTTACTCACACACCCTCCATTTGGCATCTACCAGATCTACAGTCCAGTGTGCTAGCCTCTTCCTCTGTGCTCCTGTAATGCTCTGTAATGCCTTTCACACATCTTCTGTCCTGGTGGTGCAGTGAAGTTCCTGGGCTTTGCAACCTGACCTTGTGCGTTCTAATCCAGATTCCACCTCTAATTACATGTGTGAGTTTTGAATAGTAACTCTGAATGTTTTTTCATCTATAAACTGGAAATAATAGTACCTGCTTCATAGGGGTGAGGATTAAGTGAGACATTCACGCACAGTGTGTAGGACATGCAAAGCAGTAAATCTTTGTAAACCAGCAAGAGGAGTACAGGATTTGTATCCTTGTTTTTATCTTGGCCTTATCTCCATTATTAGAGACTAAATACCTCAAAGGCAGTAGTTGGCTTTACTCCTAACATAGGCCCTTGCCCAGCGTTCCACTGTCTCACCACTCAGAGTGGGGTGCAGGTCACCTGGGGGCTTGTTATTCGTGCAGAATCTCAGGGCCTATGCCAGACCTATGGAATCAGCATCTGCATTTTCACAAGGTTCCATGAAATTTGAGAAACACCACACTTGATAAAATGTATCCCTTGAAATTTGAGAAACACTGCTCTCATTCCTTGAATTCACTTGCTGAAGCGGATACTTTAAGCATGCTGGTAATAGCCACTAGGAAAACAGACATTGAATGCGTTATGATCAGTACTGCCGTTACATCATTGGCATTTATTTATTAGGATCCTTTAGACGAGTGGTTCTCAAAGTGTGTTCTCTAGATCAGCTGCATCAGATTCACTGGGGAACTTGTCAGAAATGCAAGTTTTCAGGTGATTCGAAAGCATCCCCGAGGTTAGACCCACTGCTTTAGAACATTGGGAAGCAACCAGAAGTACCACGCTAAGGTGCATCCCCTTCTTCCTGCCTTGTTTCATTTCTTCTCTTCCATCTCTTTAAAGAAGCAAGCCAGTTAAATCTTTACACTGTTTCCTTTCTGTGTTTGCTGGATACTTGCTGATACACATACACCTCTTATACCTTTTCCAGTGTATGGAATACACAACCTATATGGCTTATCTGCAGTCCCTGTATTTTGTTTTGTTTTTTTTTAAATTTTATTCATTTTTTGAATAGGTGATAGATGTGCGTGGTATAAAATTCCCAAGGTACAAGAGTTTACCGTGAAAAGTAAGTCTCCCTGCTTCTTTCTCCAGTAATAGAGTTCCTTTATCCAAGGCCAATCACTGAGCTTTCATCACAGACATTTATTGAGCACCTGCTATGTGCCAGGCATTGTTCTGGGCACTGATATGGAACAAAACAGAGAAAAACTCCTGCCTTCACAGAGCTGACATTTCATTTACTGATTTCTTGTTGTATTTGTTCAGTAGCACAGACTTTGGCAGTAGTTAAAAGCAGGACTCTGGAGTCAAACCAACTGATTTTAAATCCAATATTCCCCATGTTCTAAGTGATCTCAAGCTATTTATTCTACCACTGGGAACTGGGTTTTCTTTGTCCTGAAATGGAGATAGCAATTCTATTCTGTAAGGTTGTTGTGAGAATCATACTTGTAAAGCACCAAACAGTGCCTGGAACAGAGTAAATGCTCAATAAATATAGGTGTTGATTATAATGATGTGATCTCATTCTACTGTTCTATAATGTAAACTAGAAATAGCTAGAGGATTTATTTTCTAGTCTATTTCCTCTCTTTGCTATGTGATGATCAAAAAAATCACTTTTTTTCAGAACAAGCACCATAAATTTGCCCTCTCAGTTCTGATCATTAACAGATTGATTATAAGACTGACTTCTATGAAGTAATCAACCTCTTTTTAAAAATCACTAGCGCATAGAGACTGTCTTCCTCTTTATTCTTTTTAATCCAGCTTTTTAAAAAAAATCCCATGTAATTTGGAGGTTTTTCTACTATTATTTCATTTGGAGGTATTTTGTACCGTTATTTTCAGCTTTTTAATGTTATAAAGTACATTCCTTGGGGAGAGTGTGCATTTCACATCAGAGGGATTAAACACTTCTAAGCAAAGTTTCTGACAATACAATTTGATATAGTTACCTTAAGGAACATTTTTTGTGATTCTAGTCCCCAACCAGATAGGAAAACTTTTTTAACCCCTGGAAAAGTAACAAAAGTATTCCTCAATGATAGTCTTAAGATGGAAAAGATTAGAATGAACAAAAAGGGGGAAAGAGAGAAGAAAAGAACTCCTAGGGCATGAAAACATTTACATATTAAGCCAAGAAATGTTTCATTTATTTAGCATAAAAAAATTATTAGTGGGCATAATGAAAGATTGCAAGGAAGCTGCATTGTTTATTCCCCCATGTACTGATCCTGGACCAATGGGCTAAATTCTGAAAGGGAATGTGACCGACCACAGTCCTGATAACCATTTAATATATTCTTTTTTCGCCTTTGTCCCTGATTATATTTTGTATTATTTCCTGGAAGACTGGGTATATGGATCTTTGAAAGGTTGACTGTCTTGCCTTGGGATTGACTCCTCCCCTTTGGAACAAGCACTCCAAAGAGACTCAGGCAGAAACTGCAAGGTGTCTCTGAACTCAAAGTTCAGAGTCATGTAAAATCACTTCCCCTGCATCTTACTGTTCAAAAATCAAACCAGCTCAAATGTAAACAAGTGCAGTATACAAGGCATGGATACCAGAAACTTGGTTCACTGGATGGGGTAAAGAGGGCATCTTTAGACACGAGCTACCACACCCTCTTTGCCAGAAAACAGTCAGACCTACCCTCAGCACAGCAGTTATACCATTGCGCAGACGCTTCTAGGAAACATAAGCCCACACAAGTACCTGGTGGAGATGGCTTAGTCACTAAGCCGTGTCCGACTCTTGCGACCCCGTGGACTGTAGCCTACCAGGCTCCTCTTTTCATGGGATTCTCCAGACAAGAATATTGGAGTGGATTGCCATTTCCTTCTCCAGGGGAACGTCCAAACCCAGGAATCAAACCCGGGTCTCCTGCATTGCAAGCAAATTCTTCACTGACTGAGCTACGAGGGAAGCCCCACACAAGTACTTAGTCAGCGAAAATTTATAGGGTTTGGTAATGTTTACCTTAACTAAATATATCTGATATTGTATGAGTGTTGTTTGTTCATAGAATTGCTTTTGTTGGCTTCTATGCATTTGTACCTGTTGGTCAGAAGCTGCTACTGATAAAAATATTTTTGGATTCTAGAATGGATTAAAGTAGTTAACCAGACACTCAACACAGTTCATCTCATTCCGTTCTAACCTTTGTATAGCCGTGTAGTGTACTGTACAATAATTATGGAATATTTTGTTCATTAAAATAAGTGTATTAATGTCATTCATTCATTCATTCATTCAACCAACAGGTATTTGTTGAGTACCTATGATGAACCAGGCTCCGTGTCAGGCAGTGAAACCTGGGATACTTGGTGCTATGTTGGGATTTTGCCCTGACTAGTATCAGTCTTAGCATTTTAAATATTAATTATATGAGTTCATGCATTCATATGTTTGGGCACTAAAGAAAGCAGATGTTACGCAACAATAGTAACAGTTGGTGCTGACTACACCTTTCTTTGTGCGCTATTTCACTGAATCCTCCCAAGAGGTCTTAGGACAGAGGCAGCGTTGATATCCAAGGTTCAGTAGAGGTTGAAAGTATGACTCAAGAGTCAACAGTATTCCTACTACACTAAACTGCATTAAAATAACACTTTCATTTCTAAATTCTGTGCCTTTTAAGAAATATTTTCACCATTCGAAAATGGTGAATGCATAACTACTTAATTACTGTTACTTAATATTCATAAGACCACTTTAGTCATTGGCCAAATGTACTGACAGCTCCCATCCCCATCCCAACACTGGGCTTCTTTAGGCTTCGTACTGACCGTTTCTGAGGCCTAAGAAGGAGATGTGAAAAAGAATAGAAACTTACTGAAATTTTATGTATCCCAGCCACCAAGCTTAGCATGCCAAAAGAGCACGAAGCCGCTGTGGCCTGTAGATGGGGGAAAAAAGTAAAATCATCAAGCTATTTAATAAAAGCGATCATGAATTCCAAAAATATTGATGGAGCGCTTATAATATGGCAAGCCCAGGACAATATGTGTTCTCACTCTCCCATGGGAGAGACCAAGCAGATGTTTTTCCTGCCAATACACTCCTCTGATACGGGAAACCCACACGAGGGACACTCAAGAGGGTGAGTGGAGGAGGAGAAGAGTTCTAGAAAGACTCAAAGATTGGAGAAATTACTCAGGTGAAGAAGGAGGGGTGAGGGTTCCATCAAAGGAAGACACCCTAGGTAGTGGCTCAAAGTCTAAAGACGTTCAGAAATTCTAGGGACTGAAAGAATTCTGTGTAACAGAAGGGCAGGATGAGTGTGGAGGGGTGGCCAGAAAGCAGCTGGGCAAGAAGTCATGAAGAAGGAAACTTTTCTCGCAGTCCTTGTTAGGAAGCTTGAATGAGTGGCCACCACTGAATCAGACTTTGCTGAGTAGTTTGGGGGTGGGGGCTATTTGTTTTGTTTTTTTGGCCATACGGTGTGGCATGTATGATCTTAGTTTCCTCACCAGGGATCGAACCCGTGCCCTCTGTCTTGGAACCGCTGAGTCTTAACCACTTGACTGTCAGGGAAGTCTCAGTAGGTTGGATTTTAAGTGCATCTGTGGCAAACAGGTTAAAGTTCAGACATTTTCTCCGTTTTAACCATGACTTCCTCTTCCATTCTTTAGAGTTGGAAATGATTCTTTTTATTATGTTTATATTACTATTGGGGTGGGGGATATTTTTCAATATGTTTCCGGCATTGTAAATGGCTTCCCTTCTCATTCTGGGTATTTACAATGTTGATTACAGCCGGGCAGGTCGAATTCTAACGCCAGGTGTCATATCGTCTGAATATTAGATGAGTCATTATTTATGCATTGATCCAGGAACAGCAAATCTGTTCCCCACCTCATCAGTTCTGCGGATTCGTGCTTCTGTATATTTAGGTAACCGTGCAAGAGATAGATGCAAAGTATGAAAAGGTACTGCACACCGACATCCTCTAAGATAATGTGGAAACCCTTTTGCCCTTTCTAGCCTGACTATTCAGCTGTTCTGAGGGAAAGCCATTGAAACTGCCTCTCCCGAGTGCCCAGAGGGCAGATGCAGAAGGCCCACGAGTTTTTCCCTCCACTGCCAACAGAAACAGGGTGGAGCAGCTGGGAAGGGAGGCCGGGAGCCCCAGCGAGAGGGGGACAGTGGAATAGCAGTGACGCTCCTCCTCAGCTGCCTCGAGCCCCTCGCAGCCAAGACCTCCCCAGCCAGCCCAAGCTCCCTCCGCCTCTCGCCTTCTGCGTCTCTCGCCTTCTGCAGGGACTCCTCGGGGAAGGAGGACCACTCAGTGACTTTGATCCCATCAGGGAGACGAAAGAGTTCCTGCAAGAGATAAAACAGAGCCTCCACTCCATTTCCCCCGCTTGTCTCACTTCCCCTTTCCTTCCACTCTAGAGAGAAACAGCAGTGATGAGTGCTTTCTCCGGCGCTGCTTGGGAGCTCTTGCCGCTTCTCTCGGCCTCACGGTTTCCCAACCTCAATCCGAGGGCAGGCCCTCCCTCCCCTCTCTCTCTTTTTTTCCCTCCTTCCACCTGACAGGGGCCATAAATAACCCTGGCTCCTGGTGTTCCCAGCTGAGAACAAAAAGTTATAAAGTTTGCCTGGAGCTCTCTGCCACTCCCTGCCGGGCCTCTGTTTTCTCCTGTTTTTCCTCTCTACCTGCGTTGGCCGCGTCTTTCTTCTGGTTGGAGAAGAGTCGCCTCCCCATTAAGCCCAGTGGCTCGCTTGCTGCCTCTCCCTAGATTTCAGGCTGTCGGCTACCCGATTAGGCACCGGGCACTGGTATCAAATTACCGAAAGTCTACACTGGAGCAGTCCTCGTATTTACATACAAATACGTCTGGGGCTCGCATTTATGTCACCATTCGGTTCTGCTAGAGGCTTGCCAGAGGAGTTGTTAATCCAATCAGAAGGAGTTTTAAAAGGATGTCTTCGGAGTGATCAAAAAGGATCTTGATCTCAATGAAATGTAGCCAGATTTTGGGGGGATTTTTTTTTTTTCCACCTGAAAAAAGATGTGTAATTCTTCAGTTGCTGGAGAGGAGACGAAGATGCTGAGAGGAACTCGAAGGTGGTGGTGAAGACCGTGGATCCAACCCAGGGATTGGTTTTTTGGGGGCTGATCTGGAGGTAGATTCTAAATCACTGTCTCAGGAATTCCTGGAAACATCAGGAAAACATTTGACCAGCCCAGCCTGGTGGAAATGGCTTTAACACAGAGTAAGAGCTTTCTTTAAGTTGTACTTGGTGTGTGCTGTTTTTGTTTCCTCCGTAGTGAATGTGCAAATAGCCCAGCTGTAAAGTAACTTAAAATAATCTCTTGGTTCTGGGTAGCTGTAGAAAGCTGATCTGTTTAGTTTTTACACTTGCAAAAACGGTAATTGATAATGTATTTTTAGACTTGATTGGTAGTTTAAAAGCTGAGCTCTTGTGGTTTCCTGAGTTTAAATGAATGGAAATTATAAACGATGCTGAATGAAGGGCTGGAAAATAGAGCTGGAGTGGTGAAATTGCTTACCTTTGAGAAAACAGAAAACATACACGGCTTTGAAATCCTGTTCAGCCAGCCAGGCTCGTATCCAGTAGAACGAGAGTCGAGTCATAAAAAGGAGAAAAGAGTTTGCCTATTTGTGGAAGGAACTTTTCCACAGCCCATGCTACATTTTGTAAAGGATGGGAAATGTCCCAGAGGGCAAAAGGCATCTGGAAAACCTGCCCGGTCACTCCAGGAATGTGTTTTGTTTTTTTTTTTTTCCGCGTGAGATCATGTTATGCCTGTGTAGCTAGTAAAAGTATTCTACGCACTTACTCTGTATAGATGGTTCAAGAACAGTTTATTTCTTTCCAGCTGTTGAAGCCCCAATTTGATCTCTGTTGAGGGTAGAGCCACTTTCTGAGCAGGGTTCATACACCAGGGCAGCTGTACTGAGCTGTTCATTTGATAGATTTCGAAACAGTTCAATGTGGATGTGTTTCAAGGTTTCCCCAGTTGAGCAGTTCTAATTCAAATTAAATCACTTGCCAGTTATTTACATAACCCCAAGCTGAAATCCTGGTTGTGAGAAAACCATTTAAAATAAAGTTAGTTCTCTTCCCACAGAAAATTTCCAGAACAGGGAAGAAGAGGTGCCTCTTATTTTGCAATCCAGGTCCATTCAAACAGACTGCCCTCATCATGGTCAGGCCAGGAAAACTCGAGCTGACACAAGAGATGAACCTTTCTAGTTGGCTAGGGCTTGAGGCAGGGACAAGGAAGATAAGGAAATGTTTTAAAATTGGTGCCTAGTGCCAGGAGCTCTTTCTGCTGCTTAAATTCACTCTTGAAATGATGAACTAACCTCTGCCTCTACTTTCTCCTTCTAAAGGGCAGTTACAAATATTATCCAGGGGATGGGGGGGGGGGGCGGAATAAACATGAGAAAATGGACGATTAGCTAATGACCAGGGAGCAGTTTTCTGCCCAAACAGGCACATTTTCAGAAAGGAAGCTCCTGATTCGGGCTTGCTTTGTGCATCCGCAGGTGAAGATGCAATGACGGGAGACACGGACAAGTACCTCGGGCCACAAGACCTTAAGGAGCTGGGCGACGATTCTCTGCCTGCAGAGGGCTACATGGGCTTTAGTCTGGGGGCCCGTTCTGCCAGGTATTTTGCTGTTGCTCTTTACTCGCAGTCAATTTCAAACAACCATGATGTCATAAACTGAAACCATTTTCATTTTTCACATTATCCCCAAAAGTGCCCTTGGGGTAAGGATGTGAGTTTGGTGAAAGGTACACATGCTCTGCTATTTTCTTTTGTGGTTTTCAGTCTTTAATTTTATGTGAGTGAACGTGTTAATTGTTTGTTCCGTTTTTCCCTACCTGGCAGTCATGCTTCAAGCATAATATAGTGAAAGAGTTCCCTGACAGAATGAGGAGAACCAATCTGGGTCACATGTTTTAAAAATAAGTTTTGTTCTATAGTGAAAGAAAAATCCCTTTTTCCCATAAGTAAGAAATATTTGTGTTGATTCTTCACTATACTCTTTTCATGACTGAAAGAACAATTTATGATTGCGACTTTAAAAGAGTGCATTCTTGGGAAAGAATACATATCGCTTATTGGAATTGCCTAGCAACTGTTTGAGCATCTCTTCAAAAGCTCTGCCATTGGTTCGTTTACAAGGGACATGTTAAAGGTGAAACGGTGACTTAATCAGAAATCAGAGGCAGGAATGGTGGCAAATTCAGTGCTGAAAACTGAAGCATAAAGCTTTTGTATGTGGAAAACCTTGGCTCCAGCCTGACCTGGTTGAAAGGAACAGGACCTTGTCCAGAATTTGGAGACTTCTTTTCCCTGGTTGGATTAACAGCGTGTGTGCTGACAGTCAAGTTATTTTTAAGCTAATAATTAAACCTTCTGAGTTAGAGCCCTGGGGACATTTTCCTATAGTTTAAAATTTTGCTGTGAAAAGTTTCGTTGTCTGATAGTAAATGGCACCTCCCACAAAGGAAACCTGGGAGTTTAATCTCAGTGTCGTCGATACGGACAGTTTAGACTCAGAATTGATTTTTCTTTGAGTCAGTCTTTTTTTTTTTTCTTAATAGAATTTGAAACCTCATGTAACTTAATCAACTTTTGACTTTATACATATATTTATAGAAGGCCTTAAAATCTTATTGCAGCAGGTGTCATTAATGATAAGAGGAAAATGAGTTTCTAGAAAGATGTCATATTTCAGTTAATCACAGATAACAAGTTACAACTGAAAATGTGCAGAATCTTAAAGGACCTTAAGGAAAACTTCTGTTTAGAGACGTAATAGCTTTAGTAATCCAATAACTAGCTGATTCGCTTCCTCAGATAATACATAAAAGCCACATTTCATGACTCAATCATTTGTGTATAGGGAATTGTAGCAGCTGACCTCCAGTGAGAGATGAAACCAGAATATTGTCTCTTATAAACTTTCCACAAGGCAGTTCTGAGGCTTTCATACTTCTAGTTTGGATTGCACCATTCCTCTTTGTTGCTATTATATGTAACTCATTTTTTGACATTGGCAACTGATGTTATGCTCAGAGGCAAATTTTAAAAAATCTCCAAAGCTGATGTGTTTTTTAAAGTACTGTTAGCGTATTACCAAGTATAATATTCTGAGTGTAACATTTAAAAAGGAATACATTAAATGTGTAACTCATCCAACCATAACATTTTTTTTTCTTTTTTCCTGTCTGATTTTTTTTTTTTTTTTTGCTTTCTACTTCTCCTGTTTTTTCTAAAAATACTTAAAAATAGTCCCAAGATCAGGTAAGAAGATATGGCGCTCTGATGGTGCTTCTCCTCCTTCCCAGCTCATTTTCTCGCCTTTGTTTTCTCGGCATTTTGTGCTGTGCTGTGGTGCTGTGTGCTTTTTCTGTTTTTATTTCTCCGCTCAGCTTTAGAAAATCAGTTTTGTGATTTGGGAAAATAAGCAGGTAGCTAAATGTGTAATAAATAATGTAACTTATGCAAAGTTAACTGAATACATGAGGAATTTTATTCCCCTTAACATAAAAGTTGTGTAGTGCATGAAGTAACTGGAGAGATTGCCCTAGGTTTATAGGCAGAGTCTTGACTGGAAGGACTGTTTGCTGAGTGCTGTTATCTTTGAATTGTGCTGGGTACATTAAGATAACTTCAGAATTCTGAGGCATGTGTTTTTCTAACACTTCCTCTGCTTAACACTTAGGGTATACCGATGGCTACAGATAATATCCTTGACCTCAGTGAAAAACAATGTAATGCTTTCCAGACCCCCATGCAAATAATCTCTCATTTAAGTAGCTGAAAGCACTTCGATGTGTTAAGGATTCACACTGAAGCTTGACGCCTTTAATGGGCTCTCTATCTACCTAATGTAAGTTGGTCAGGAGTAGGAATTTTGTCCAGTGAAATAGACGTTTCCACTGATGGCTCCCAATTCTAGGCTCTGCTCGTTCATTCACTCTCCTACAGTAGTTGAAAGAAAGAAGATTTTGGTTTTTTTTAAAATGAATACATCTTAGAGATGTTTAAGGACTCAACTTAAAATTAATATGTAAACATTAAAAAAAACTTTTAAGTATTTGTTCACATGTACAATAAAACCATTTCACATACCACCAACATTAATATCTGCCTTGGGAACCATAATTTAGAGAAATTAATATCTGTATTGAACAGTGCAGATTGAGTTACATGTCCATCACTCTGTTGGAAAAGAAAGTTCTGTTGGATAGTGTCGAGTTAGAAAGTAGAAAGACAGTTCCTGCTTTTAGGAAGCTTATATTGCATCTGAGAGAAGGCATGGGGCTAGAAACAGAAAAACAACAACAAAAGTTTGTAATAAAAACAGGGGGAAAAAAAAGTGATGGGTCGTGATTGGGCAGTGGAGGCCCGACTGTGTAAGAGGTCAGAGGCACGTGGCTTACTAAGTAAGCTCTAGGCAAGGATAATGCTCACTTTCGTTTTTTCCTTTTATATCCAATTTCTAATATTGTGTCCTGCCCATAATAGTCACTTAGTAAGTATCTGCTCGAAACACTTAATGACTCTGTAGAATGATGTCTGTTTTAGAGAAAGTAAGGCTCTCATCCTAGGAGCACGTACCGAGCCATTTGTGTAGACACTTGGAATAAAGCCTATCATTCAGGGGCCTCTGTATCTTGATATAAAAATACCCCCTTTGGGATAGTCTGTAGTACATCCAAAATATATCCATATATGCCTTCAGTATTCTGTGCTTGCACAATCTTTTGTGCAAACACAGAATCATTTCTTAGGTATGTCCCCTTTGCTCTTTTCTCTGACAAGCACAGACAAAGCAGGGCTGAGGCCAAAGTCTGACCAACGTTGCTGGTAAAGATTCAAGCAGCCACATTTGGATTCAGACACTTTACTACTCCCTAGGCGGGGCCAACTTGCCTCCACACCGGGCCCTTGTCCTCCACACCAGGAAAGATGACACCAAAACCAAAGGGGCTGTATGTCTCCACATTAGCTGTGAGCTTCCCCATCGCCGAGGAGCCCGTTCCAGAAGGCCGGCTCAGCAGTCTCGTATTCTGCAGCTGTCTTCCAAGGACGATGAGACAGGGAGCCTCAGACCGCTCTCAAAACAGGAGTCAATGAGAAGTCACCTCATGACCACCTACCTGGTAGGCAGGCAAGGGGCCCTGAAGCAGCTTCTCACAAGACTCCATGCTCTGTGCTCGTGAAGGATCACCAGGGTTCTGCCAGTGCTTATGTGAGCTGCCACTCCAGTCTGCCTGGATATTATGTAGATATATGTAGATACGTGGATATATGTAGAATTACTAGGATCCCTTACTCTATTGGTTTCTTTTTTTTTTAATCGAAATATAACTGACAAGTAAATATTATATTAATTTCAGGTACATGACACAGTGGTTCCACATTTGTATATACTGCAAACCAAGCACCATAACAGGTCTAGTTAACACCCATCACCACACAGAGTTACACTTTTTTTTTTTAGGATGACAAATTTTAAGGTCTCACTTAGCAACTTTCAAAAATGCGAAACAGTGTTATAAACTATAGTCAGCATGCTGTACATTAAGTCCTCAGGTCTTATTCATTTTATAACTGGAAGTTTATACCTTTTGACCATCTTCACCCATGTTGCCCATCCCCCAAGTCTTCTTGATATGAGTTTAGAGGTCAAGGTGCTAAGTGGCACTTTAGGACATCAGGAGTCCTGCACTCTGGGAAGTTCAGAGACTGCATAGAATTTTGAGAAAGACTAGGAAGGAGGAGAGCAGAAGGAGCAAAGCTAAAAAGAGTACAGTAAGAGAAGGCAAGATAATCGTGTATGGAATTTGAATTTTTCACAGCCAGAAAGATGGCAACAAAGATCATGTCAGGATAACACTTTTGTTTCTTCATGTTTTCCATGAGAAGCAATTGCAAACCAGAGCTCTTAGTAGGTTAAGCCTGCATCTAGTTCCCAAATTCTTATTAACAGATGCATTTATAGCAACATAATTCCACTAAATAGTGTGAGACAGACGAATATGGACCAAAAAGAGAGGAGGCTCTCAAAGAAGATTTTAACAAAGAAAAAATCTCTCCAGCTATCAAATTACCTAGAGTCATCCGGTTCTCCTGAATTGTCATGTTGGTTCAACTGTCACAGAGAAACATCCAAAGTCTTCCTATATTTCATCTTCTCACAGACTGAATACCAGACAGCCTAATTTTAAGCAAAACCTGATCATGAGGTTATCTAAGCTTAAAAAATTTCCTCAAGTATAAGGAAGTTTATTTTTGACCCTGTCTTTTCAAGAACGATTTTGGTTGATATTTTGAGCCATCTTGCCTGTTCGGAAAGTTGCATGCATTAATGTTCTTTTACCCATCTCATCATCATCTCCCCCTCTTGAATGGTTAACTGTAACTACAACAGCCTCCGCTCCTTCAGCTCGGATAGGTCTTACACCTTGAACCGAAGCTCCTACGCCCGGGACAGCATGATGATTGAGGAACTACTGGTGCCATCCAAAGAGCAGGTATGTGTTCTTTCTCAAACCTTCTTTCATTGTTAAGCTTTCGTTTTTTATGACTGAATCACACTCTTTGTCGCATGACAGAAACTCTATTTCTGCAAGTTTGATTTTGCCTTTGTAAGTCTTCCTATACTGTCAGTTAAAGAAAAAGTCAGGGATTTCCCTGGCGGTGCAGTAGTTGAGACTCCACACTTCCACTGCAGGGGCACAGGTTCAATCCCTGGTTGGGGAACCAGGATCATACATACCACAGTGTGTGGCCAAAAAAGAGAAGGAAAAAAAAATCAGTGGTACCATAAATCGAAATATCCCTCTCTTCTGCAGATCAGTCTCTCAGATCCCACAGAGAGGAATGTAAAGAAGTCCTAGGAAAAGCATGGTTACCTTTCTCATTTCTTAGTCAAGTCTTTCAGTTTTTTAAAAAAGAGAGTTAATAATAGTGAAAGTGAAGTCGCTCAGTCGTGTCCGACTCTTTGCAACCCAGTGGACTGTAGCCTACCAGGCTCTTCTGTCCATGGAATTTTCCAGGCAATAGTACTGGAGCGGATTGCCATTTCCTTCTCCAGGGGATCTTCCCAACCCAGGGATTGAACCCAGGTCTCCCGCATTGTAGACAGACGCTTTACCGTCTGAGCCAATAATAACTGGTAGCTAAAGTTGCTGACATTATCCACACAAATGCTTGATTCTGCTCAACAGTGTTATGGGTGTTGGAATTTGCTGAAATTGTTTTTAGCAAGTCATAGATTAGATTGGGCCCATAGATGTTTTTGGCCCATTAGCTCCAAAGCTAATGGGATGGGCTTTCTCAAGATGTGCTAGTATTCTGCTTTCTGCTAGAATCTTTGTTTGGTTAATTTGGTATTTATGCAATGCCTTCTTTCCAATAACTGTGGCTCAATAGATACTGGTTTATTGTAGGAAGTCCTAGTAACAGAATCTTGCTTCCTATGGGCTCAGGATGGATCATTAGTCTAGATACATACACATAATACCTGTTTTGTTTTGTTTTGTTTTTTATTTATTTTTTTTTAGTTTTTTTTTTTTAATTTTAAAATCTTTAATTCTTACATGTGTTCCCAAACATGAACCCCCCTCCCACCTCCCTCCCCATAACATCTCTGTGGGTCATCCCCATGCACCAGCCCCAAGCATGCTGTATCCTGCGTCAGACATAGACTGGCGATTCAATTCTTACATGATAGTATACATGTTAGAATGCCATTCTCCAAAATCATCCCACCCTCTTCCCTCTCCCTCTGAGTCCAAAAGTCCGTTATACACAGCTGTGTCTTTTTTCCTGTCTTGCATACAGGGTCGTCATTGCCATCTTTCTAAATTCCATATATATGTGTTAGTATACTGTATTGGTGTTTTTCTTTCTGGCTTACTTCACTCTGTATAATTGGCTCCAGTTTCATCCATCTCATCAGAACTGATTCAAATGAATTCATTTTAACGGCTGAGTAATACTCCATTGTGTATATGTACCATACCTGGTTTTAAATGTGCAGTCAGGAGCTGGTGATGGATGAAACTGTTTGGACCATAAAACTAAGTTTGAAGGTGGCCTATAATAGTTAAACAATGTACATGGTGTAATTATGCTGGATTTACTGATTCACTACATAATAAAGGTAAATTGGGGCAGATGAATAAGTAATAGACATTTATCATCACCAAGTTAGGTACCACACTTTGGTGGGGGAGGAGGTCCCGCCTGTCTGGAGATTCTGACTTCCAGAAACAGATGTACATGGTACTTCACAAGGTCCACAGTACATATTTTTTAAAGCTTTGTTTTTTTAAGTTCTTTCTTTCTTTGTTTTTGGTTGTGCTGGGTCATCGTTGATGTATGGGCTTCTCTTGGGTTGCAGTGAGTTGGGGCTGATCTCTAGTTGCCATACACAGGCTTCTCGTTGCGGTGACTCCTCTTGTTAAGGACCATCGGCTCCAGGATGCGTGGGCTTCAGTAGCTGTGGTTCTTAGCTGCTCATAGCATGTTCCCGGATCTTCCTGGCTCAAGGATCAAACTCGTGTCTCCTGCATTGGCAGGCAGAATCTTTACCACTGAGCCACCAGGGAAGCCCCCACAACATATTTTAACACTTTTATACTCTCTAGAACATTCTTAGCAAGCAGGCCTTACAAAGATGACTACAATGGCTATTCAGTGTTCAGTCAAACAAAACACTGTTTGTAGAATGATTATCGGAGCATGCCATAATTTAAGTGGGTGTCAGCACAGAGAAGGCACTTATCTCAAATAATGAAGCTAAGCTCTTAGGTGTAAAGTGTAGCCTAGGTTTTGGTTTTCTGAAGAACTTTATGCTTAGGGGGCTGTGGTCATTCTCCTAGTTGGGTGATTCTCATCTCTTTATGTTCCCAGTTGAAATGAAATATTATTTCATTCACCATCACCTCCACCACCCCCATGACCCCATGCCCACCACCATCACCTCCACCACCCCCATGACCCCATCCCCACGACCATCACCTCCACCACCGTGACCCCATCCCCATCCCCACCACCATCACCTCCACCACCGTGACCCCATCCCCATCCCCACGACCATCACCTCCACCACCGTGACCCCATGCCCACCACCATCACCTCCACCACCGTGACCCCATCCCCACCACCATCACCTCCACCCCCATGACCCCATCCCCACGACCATCACCTCCACCACCGTGACCCCATCCCCATCCCCACCGCCATCACCTCCACCCCCATGACCCCATGCCCACCACCATCACCTCCACCACCCCCATGACCCCATGCCCACCACCATCACCTCCACCCCCATGACCATCACCTCCACCACCCCCATGACCCCATGCCCACCACCATCACCTCCACCCCCATGACCCCATGCCCACCACCATCACCTCCACCCCCATGACCATCACCTCCACCACCCCCATGACCCCATGCCCACCACCATCACCTCCACCCCCATGACCCCATCCCCACGACCATCACCTCCACCCCCATGACCCCATCCCCACGACCATCACCTCCACCCCCATGACCCCATCCCCACCACCATCACCTCCACCACCGTGACCCCATGCCCACCACCATCACCTCCACCCCCATGACCATCACCTCCACCACCCCCATGACCCCATCCCCACGACCATCACCTCCACCCCCATGACCCCATCCCCACCACCATCACCTCCACCCCCATGACCCCATCCCCACCACCATCACCTCCACCCCCATGACCCCATCCCCACCACCATCACCTCCACCCCCATGACCCCATGCCCACCACCATCACCTCCACCCCCATGACCCCATCCCCACCACCATCACCTCCACCACCGTGACCCCATGCCCACCACCATCACCTCCACCCCCATGACCATCACCTCCACCACCCCCATGACCCCATCCCCACGACCATCACCTCCACCCCCCTGACCCCATCCCCACCACCATCACCTCCACCCCCATGACCCCATCCCCACCACCATCACCTCCACCCCCATGACCCCATCCCCACGACCATCACCTCCACCCCCATGACCATCACCTCCACCACCCCCATGACCCCATGCCCACCACCATCACCTCCACCCCCATGACCCCATGCCCACCACCATCACCTCCACCCCCATGACCCCATCCCCACGACCATCACCTCCACCACCGTGACCACCCCTTTTACCACCATAGTTAGCAGTCTCTCAGTTTCCGCCTGTCAGCCTTAAGGAAAATGCAAATGTTTGCAATGCTACAAGCCTACAAACAAGCTTCTGAGGGTTCTCACACCACCGCCTGCTAACTACTACCAAGATCTTCTTAATCAGGTAGCAAGGTGGGGCAGCATTTACTCAGAATGAAGGATTTGTGAAAAAGAAATGAACTTTTGAGGTGAAGCTGGTGTTCTTTTGGACTTCCCTGGTGGCTCAGACGGTAAAGCGTCTGTCTACAATGCGGGAGACCTGGGTTCGATCCCTGGGTCGGGAAAATCCCCTGGAGAAGGAAATGGCAATCCACTCCAGTACTACTGCCTGGAAAATCCCATGCACAGAGGAGCCTGGTGGGCTACAGTCCACGGGGTCACAGAGAGTCGGACACGACTGAGCGATGTTCCTGTTCCTGTTCCTGTTGCTGGTGTTCTTTCGTATGGTTTGTTGCTGCTCCAGTTTCAACAACACCTCTGTGGACATCACAAACACCTCTGTAGACCAGTCAGAAGAAAGGGGAGCTTAGGATACCTTCACATTGTTACTAATAATTATTAAGTTGCTAACCACAGAAGCAGATAGTTGCTTTCTTTAATGGCAACAGAGAATCTGTGGTCTGACAGGCATTTCTCATGGGACTAGCATGTTTAATAAACACATCACATGACTCCAGGATAAATTTACTGGAGACTTGGAAAAAAGATACGAATGGCATAAAGACATTTTAGGGTCAGTTGGTGGCATTTGAAAACATACTGGCTATACTATTAGGAGATTATTGTTCATTTTCCTAGAAGTGATAATAGTATTCAAGCTATACAGGGGAATATCTCTCTTCCAGGGGTATGCATGTTGAAATTTTAAATAATGAAGTAATCTTTAAGTCTGCTATTGATTTTCAAATGGTTCAGCCAGAAGTGTATATGCATGGAGAGAGAGAAGAAAATCAAATATGACAAAATGCTCACTGTTGAATCTAGGTTGAGTGTCTATAAGTATTACTTATATAGCTTTTTCAACTTTTTTATTTGTATAAAATAAAATAAGAATTTGGAGAAAAGGGGAGGACAAATTCTGAAAGAGGTATAGCAGCTTATTTAGTCCCTAATGTTTCATTTATTACAGAAGAGAAAAAAAAGACTTAATTCCTCAAAAGACAGGCTTTGTTTATAAGGAAAGAGTCTAGTTACACTGGGCACGATTCATGAGAAGCATTTACTTCAGAAGTGCATTTAAATACTTTGTTAGAATTAAGTGACAAAAAATATTAGTTTTGTTAGAATTAAGTGACAAAAAATATTAGTTTATGTCTGTCATGTCTCAAAATCTGCATGTGTAAAATTTTAAAATGGAGTTTCTCCACGGTGTTGATTTTGTCTGAAAGCATGCAAGAAATCTTAAATATTTATAATTCCTAAAGCAGTGATATACGATTTAGTGTCAGATTTAAAACTGCCCTATCATTGCCCAGTTAAAATTGCTTTGACAAGTAAAGGTGAAAAATGAATAAAAATTAACTCACCATGAATTTCTTGTTTTTTTGGGTTTTTTTTTTGCAATGGTAGAGCTCACCCATACAAGCACAGCTACCTCTTTATTATCCGGCTGTTGATTAATCAGTTTGCACATTAACCACAGTTAAGTGGAGTTGAGACCCAGGATGGTTAACACAGGCCTGCCACCCCAGGTTCCTGAAAACCTGTGCAGATTTGAGGGCAGGTGTGGAGGCCAGAGCTGAGGAGCAGAGTTGGGAGAAGGAAGCCATCCCCATCCCCTGCTGGGTCTTAGTCATGAGTAGTCCATAAAGCACTTAATCCCCTTATAGATATCAAGAGTGGACTCTTCTGTACTGTAATACTGGGTTATCCAGGAACTCTACATTCCTTTACCGTCCCTTCACTTTGGAATCAAGAGTCACAGGTAGTGGTGGCCTAAATGGGAAGGAAATCCAAAAAGAGAAGGGATTAGGTAAACCCATAGCTGATTCATTTTGCTGTCAGCAGAAACGAACACAACACTGTAGAGCAACTATGCTCTAATAAAAATTAATTTAAAAAGAAAAAAGAAATTCAGAAAGGTGAAGAAACTGAGGTACAAGCAGCTGAAGTAACTCACCACAGGGGACATGGCTGATGAATGGCAGAGTCACTAGCCATAGGGCCCTATGTTGCCTTCTTTTTGCCTTCTTTATTTAAAGGAAGTTTTATTGAAGTCTAGAAGGCAATGGCAACCCACTCCAGTCCTCTTGCGTGGAAAATCCCATGGATGGAGGAGCCTGGTGGGCTGCAGTCCATGGGGTCTCGAAGAGTCAGACACAGCTGAGCGACTTCATTTCCACTTTTATGCATTGGAGAAAGAAATGGCAACCCACTCCAGTGTTCTTGCCTGGAGAGTCCCAGGGACGGCAGAGCCTGGTGGGTTGCTGTCTATGGGGTCGCACAGAGTCGGACACGACTGATGCGCCTTAGCAGCAGCAGCAGTTGGTTTACAGTGTTGCTTCAATTTCTTCTGTGCAGCAGAGTGACTTGAACATACATACATATTTAACACTACTCCACGCTCAGTCTGCACTGCTCCATGTGGGAAGGGAGTCAGCTAAGACCATTATACTCTGCCCTCCAGGATCTCAGACTTGTTAGTATTCTTAACATGGGTGTGGTGCCATCCTCTGCATTCGCGTTTTTTTTTTTTTTTGCAAGATTATATTTAGACACATGTTCTTTATTATGCTTGTTTCTAATTCTAGTAATAAGTTCTTATTGAATGTGCTTTAAAAGGAACTGACAACATTTCCAGTTTATATTCAGCAACAAGTTATGAAAATTATGAAGAAAGTGATTATACTAAAAATTAGGGCATAGAAGGTGTCATTAAAGGAATGGAAATAGTTGACCTTTATATAGATATGAAGCAGAAAGTAATAGGGGTCTAAAAATATTGTGCAGGCTACCCAGTTAATTACACTTCCTTTGAATGACCCTAAAAGTTGTTGCAATGTGTACTGTAGGCAGAAACATTTAAATCAGTATGATTTCTGGTAGTTATTCAAAGATGGAATAAGAGCAGAAGGCACTTAGAATTCCCAGCCCACTCTCTTTAGGTGGCGGTGACCGCATCTGATGCTCCTACACCTGAACCTTAACTCATGTGTGCTGTGCGCTGTCACTTCAGTCGTGTTCGACTCTTTACGATCGTATCGACTGCCAGGCTCCTCTGTCCATGGAATTCTCCAGGCGAAAATACTGCAGTGGGTGGCCATGCCCTCCTGCAGGGTATCTTCCTAATCCGGGGATCAAACCCGCGTCTCTTATGTCTCCTGCATTGGCAGATGGTTTCTTTACCACTAGCGCCACCTAGTGTCATTTAGAAGGGGCTGAATTCCTCCCTCTCCTCTCCTCCAAGGATGGGCCTCCATTCTGGCTATTCAGCGGATCCCTTGTCCTGGATTACAAAGACTACATCAGGGTGAAATATAAAGTCCCAGCCGGTCTAATGAGAGTTTGTGCAGCCTTTGGGGTTGCTAAACTGAAAGGTGATATAAACCCAAAGAGGGCTAGAGATGGAGCATGAAGATGAACGATTCCTACCTCTTTTGGGGCAGTAGCTAGACCCAGTCATGCCTGATGTTGCACCACCCAGACTTTCCCATTATATAAACCAGTACATTAATCTCAGTCTGCCCCCACCCCCTGAGGTTTTAAGCCAGTTTAATTTGGGCTTCTGTCCTCACTAATATGCTGGCTATTCAGTTCAGTTCAGTCGCTCAGTCGTGTCTGACTCTTTGTGTCCCCATTGCAGCATGCCAGGCTTCCCTGTCCATCACCAACTCCCAGAGCTTGCTCAAACCCATGTCCGTCGAGTCGGTGATGCCATCCAGCCATCTCATCCTCTGTCATCCCCTTCTCCTCTTGCCTTCGATTTTCCCAGCATCAGGGTCTTTTCCAGTGAGTCAGTTCTTTGCATCAGGTGGCCGAAGTATTGGAGTTTCAGCTTCAGCATTAGTATTTCCAAAGAATATTCTGGACTGATCTCCTTTAGAATGGACTGGTTGGATCTCCTTGCAGTCCAAGGGACTCTCAAGAGTCTTCTCCAACACCACAGTTCAAAAGCATCAATTCTTTGCCTCTCAGCTTTCTTTATAGTCCAATTCTCACATCCATACATGACTACGAGAAAAACCATAGCTTTGACTAGACGGACCTTTGTTGGTAAAGTAATATCTCTGCTTTTTAACATGCTGTCTAGGTTAGTCATAGCTTTTCTTTCAAGGAGCAAGCATCTTTTAATTTCACGGCTGCAGTCACCATCTGCAGTGATTTTGGAGCCCAAGAAAATAAAGTCTCTTCCTGTTTCCATTGTTTCCCCATCTATTTGCCATGAAGTGATGAGACTGAATGCCATGATCTTAGTTTTCTGAATGTTGAGTCTTAAGCCAACTTTTTCACTCTCCTCTTTCACTTTCATCAAGAGGCTCTTTAGTTCCTCTTCACTTTCTGCCATAAGGGTGGTGTCATCTGCACATCTGAGGTTATTGATATTTCTCCCAGCAATCTTGATTCCAGCTTGTGCTTCCTCCAGCCCGGCATTTCGCATGATGTACTCTGCATAGAATTTAAATAAGCAGGGTGACAATATACAGCCTTGACATACTCCTTTCCCAGTTTGGAACCAGTCTATTGTTCCATGTCCGGTTCTAACTGTGGCTTCTTGACCTGCATACAGATTTCTCAGGAGGCAGGTAAAGTGGTCTGGTATTTCCATCCCTTGAAAAATTTTCCTGTTTGTTGTGATCTACACAGCGAAAGGCTTTGGCATAATCAATAAAGCAAAAATAGATGTTTTTCTGGAATGCTGAATGCTGGCTATTGGTAATGGTCAGATCTGGCCTGAACAACCACCTATTAAGGGCAACGTAGAAAGTCTTCCAGCACTTCAAAGTGAAGGTCAAACTTGAGATTATGTTAGTTTATGCCTTCTTTCCAGGAATAAATCTAATTTTAACTAAATAAAAAGAAAATGAGGGAACTCCTTGGCAGTCCAGTGGTTAGGATTTTGTGCTTCCACTTCTGGGGGTCCAGGTTTGATCCCTAGTTAGGAAACCAAAATTCTACAAGCTGCTCAGCAAGGTCAAAAAATAGAGAAAGGCATTCTTTGCCAGTTGACCTCTAACAAAACCTTTCATTTCCCTTTGGTTCTGGTGGCACAGATGCCAGGCATCTGTTGTTGTTGTTTAGGCACTAAGTCGTGTCCAACTCTTTGCAACCCCATGGACTGCAGGATACCAGGCTTCCCTGGCCTTCACTATCTCCCAGAGTTTGAGCAAACTCATGTCCATTGAGTTGGTGATGCCATCCAGCCATCTCATCCTTTGTTGCCCCCTTCTCCTCCTGCCCTCAATCCTTCCCAGCATCAGGGTCTTTTCCAATAGACCTTTTCCAAAGAGTCGTTTCTTTGCATCAGGTGGCCAAAGTATTGGAGTTTCAGCTTCAGCATCAGTCTTTCCAATGAGTATTCAGGGTTAATTTCCTTTAGGATTGACTGGTTTGATCTCCTTGCTGTCCAAGGGACTCTCAAAAGTCTTCTCCAGCATCACAATTCAGAAGCATCAATTCTTCGGCACTCAGCCTTCTTTATGGTCCAACTCTCACATCTCTATAGGACTACTGGAAAAACCATAGCTTTGACTATAAGGACCTTTGTCAGCAAAGTGATGTCTGTGCTTTTTAATATGCTGTCTAGTTTTGTCATAGCTTTTCTGCCAAAGCGTCTTTTAATTTCATGGCTGCGGTCACAGTCTGCAGTGATTCTGAATCCCTCCCCAAAATAAAATCTGTCACTGTTTCCCCTTTTTCCCCATCTAATTGCCATGAGGAAATGGGACCAAATGCCATGATCTTAGTTTTTTGAATGCTGAGTTTTAAGCCAGCTTTTTCACTCTCCTCTTTCACGGTCACCAAAGGCTCTTTAGTTCCTCTCGGCTTTCTGCCATTAGAGTGGCGTGATCTGCATGTCTGAGGCTGTAGACGTGCAGAAAGAGAAAAATGGGGCAGCCGCAGGGTCCTCTCCGTCTCCAATCAGGTTGCTCTCATCTTTCAGACTTCCTTCTTCAGACCTGATTTGCCCACAGTCTTTGCGTCCAAGGGGGCTAGTGGCAGGGCTTCTGACGGTGACCGGTTTAGAAGGTGTAACTACACCAATATGCAAACAGTTCTCCTGGCTGTTGGGTCCCTGTGAAGATCATTCTGGAGTCCGTGCTGGAGGCCTCCAGTAACCTCCCCGTACCTGGAGGCAGTTGTCACACTGTGGACACGCCCTAACTCTCCTCATTTATTTCCCCGCCTAGGATTCCAGATCCTTTGAGCTGGACTTGGTCTTCTGTTTGGCTGAGGATGGTCTCCTGTATCCTTAGCTATATACTGTGTTGTGTACAACTTGATGTATTCGCCAGGAACGTGCAAATTGGAGAGTTCTTCGGGAGAAATTCACATTTATTTGTTTAAGACCTACGCCCTTTCCATGATCTCAGTAATAGAAAGGGAGAAAAATGCCCAACCCAAAAGGCTGGTTATGCTAATAATATTTCCCACTGTCCTTGCCAACCCCATCCTACTCCCTGCCTGCCCACTCCCTCCTCCATCAGCAGATTAACTTTCCTGTTTCTTGCCTTTAAGCTAATTTCTAAAGGGCTCTCACAAATGTACCTGGTGGCAGAAGGTCACCAGCCTGGGATTAAAACTTTGTTAGGGATAGTCCTTGAAAGATAAGTGCCTTCAACTAGGGGCATTAAATGTGCTGCTCTTTCCTCTTCAGAGTGCTTTGCCAGCATTACTCAGCTGGTCCACTCAGCACCTCTCACAGATTGGTCAACAAGATTACAGACTTTTTTTTTTTTTTAAGGCAGAGAGTTTGGTGTTGTGATTTAAGGTAGTTCATTTAGACGTCTTGAGCCGGATGTTGATGTATTAACATTCTCAGCTTCTGTGCTGACCTTGACTTCACCTTCTCTTGTTAAAGTGGTTGCTAAATTTTCTTAAAATCAATCTGATTTGGAAATCCTTAGAATGCAACTTCATTTTGGTTTGTATTCGAGTCTCAAATAAGTCTTATGGGTAATAAGATTTCTAGAAAAGAAATGCTTTAGAAAAAAAACCCGGTTTACTAAGCTCTTAATTTTTTTTTTTTTTTTGCTTGAATCAGCTTTTCTTTTATGGAATCCATTTATAAGGTGTACATGATGTTTTGAAATATATCTGCATTGTGAAATGATGTCCATGGTCAAGCTAATTAACACATCCATCACCTCCCATAATTATCATTTTTTGCTGTGTGGTGAGAACACTGGAGATCTACTGTCTTAGCAAATTTCAAGTGTTTGATACGTTTTTATTCATTGCAGTCATTGTGCTGTGCTTCAGGTTTCCAGAATTTATTCATCTTGTAACTGAAAGTTTGTTCCCTTTGATCAATATCTCCTCTTTTCCTCCACCGCCCCACTCCCCAGCCTTCGGTAACCACCACTCTAGCCTCTGTTACTGTGAATTAGACTTGTTTTAAGATGGAACCCATTTCTTTCTGTTTTAAAAAAAATACATATCTCCCCTCTCTTTTGGATCTCCCTTCTCATCTAAGTCACCGCAGAGCACTAAGTAGAGCTCCGTGTGCCGTGCACTAGGTTCTCGTTAGTCGCCCATTTTATGCATAGTGACCTATATACGTCAGTCCCGATCTCCCAGTTCACCCCTTTCCCCCTTGGTATCCATTCATTTGTTTTCTCCATCTCCGTCTCTATTTCTCCTTTGCAAGTAAGATCATCTGTACCGTCTCTCTAGATTGCAAACATATGCATTACTATACAATATTTGTTTTCTCTTTCTGATTTACTTCAGTCTGTGTGACAGTCTCTAGGTCCATGCACCTCTCTGTGAATGGCACAGTTTCCTTCCTTTTTATGGTTAAGCAGTATCCCACTGTGCCACAGTCTTCTATATCCATTTCTTTAAAAGATACTTCCTAGTAGTTGTGGTAGATGTCCAGATAGACCTACTGTGTATCTCAGCAGTTTTCCATTTCATTCAGTATCTGCCACAGGTCACAATAATTACAGTAATCAGGGCAGCACCTACCATTCCTTTTATTAAATGTGTCACCTAATCCCATGTATTCAGCCGCCTTATGGACTAAGTATTATCGTTCCTGCATCGCAGACAAAGAGCCTGGGGCTGAAAGGGGTGTTTTACTTGCCCATCGTCACATTAGGTGATGGTTGGTGGTCCGGCTGAGAATAGAGCAGATCTGATGACTGCCTGAGTCCCTTCTGCTGCCACCCCTTAGGCCAGGTGCCACTGTCACAAGCGAAGCATGGCAGCCTGAGGGAAGCCTTGTCACCTGGAAGAGTCGATGTTTAGACCAGAATTTGTCGAGACCAAAATGGCACTTAATGTTTGTTAATCCAGCAGGCTACTCCCTATAGTCTAATAAAAACATACGCCAGCCTAAAAACTACACAAGGGGCTGCAGTGTTACATAAATTTAAGAAATAGATTCAATTATAAAAGATCTGGGAGTATCAGGATTATTATTATCTGTGTTTTTGTTTACCTAGCAATTTAGAATCTTCACACCATCTTCATACTCCTGGGGTCGTTGAGTGCTCACAGTGAGTTTGGACAGTTAACATTATCCACCACTACTCTAATGCAGAAATAGAGGTTCAGTGAGGGTTTCTGACTTGCCGCTCATGAAGTGAGGCAGCCCACCTGAAGCCCAATCATCTATTCTCTGTCTAGGGAATCTGACACCCACGTGGCCCTGCTTGACATGTGGCTGTAGGCTGAAGTTATCCTTGGGTAACTACTAAAGCCACTAAGTGCTGGGTAGTGACTTTTGACAAGCTTGTGCTCTCCCGGGTGCCCAGGCTGCTTACATCATCCAACTGTTTCTCAACTAGATCGTGTTTACAGGTTTTCCGATTAGATGCACTGAGTTTTGCCTGTGACCTGTTGCTGTGAGCTTTACCTGGTGCCGTTCACGTTAGCAGTATCCAGACCACCAGTTCATCTGCAGGATGACCTCCTGCCGGGGGCAGCCACGCTGATGGACTTACCTGGTGCCATCTGACACTGGGGGCGGCAGCCTGGCTGCCTGCACCCTGGAGCATTAGCCGATATTGGAGTTAACTGGATTTCTCTCTTTTCCTTGCAAATACTTTCTCTTCTCCTGACACTTTTCTTCCATGCCTGCGCATATATTTCCAGGCCTGGGCATTTGGGTGCATCCTCATTGGTGAAGCCAGTGTGTACTTGTTATCCTCTTTGCTCTGATGAATATGGCTGGTGAGAAACTATTTTGGGAAAGTATGAAGCTCTTGGAGACAGTGATATCATCATTATTCAGGCTTTAGACTCTATTGAATAATGTGCATTTTGATTTTAATAGTATCCTTGACATCACTTCTAAGATGAAAAATGATGTGCTTAATCATAATCATTTTAGACTTGGGGAGTAAAAGGTCTTAAGTCAGTGTGAACTTTTCCTTAACATAGTGTTTTAGGTACTGAGTATATACTTTATCAATTCCTTGAAATCCCTCTCTGAACCTCAGTTTCCTCATCTGCAAAATGGTGTAATATTACCTCCCGAGGCTACTCGGTCCTGAGGATTCAAACAACACGTGAATGTAAAGGCCTAAGGACAGTCCTTAACGTTGAGTTGATAGAGTTGCTGTTAACATAGAAATTTAACCAAGACTAAGGCATTTAGGGTTAATGCTCAAAATTCTCCAAGCCAGGCTTTAGCAATACGTGAACCGTGAACTTCCTGATTTTCAAGCTGGTTTTAGAAAAGGCAGAGGAACCAGAGATCAAATTGCCAACATCTGCTGGATCATCAGAAAAGCAAGAGAGTTCCGGAAAAACATCTATTTCTGCTTTATTGACTATGCCAAAGCCTTTGACTGTGTGGATCACAATAAACTGTGGAAAATTCTGAGAGAGATGGGAATACCAGACCACCTGACCTGCCTCTTGAGAAATCTGTATGCAGATCAGGAAGCAACAGTTAGAACTGGACATGGAACAACAGACTGGTTCCAAATAGGAAAAGGAGTATGTCAAGGCTGTACATTGTCACCCTGCTTATTTAACTTCTATGCAGAGTACATCATGAGAAACGCTGGACTGGAAGAAACACAAGCTGGAATCAAGATTGCCGGGAGAAATCTCAATAACTTCAGATATGCAGATGACACCACCCTTATGGCAGAAAGTGAAGAGGAACTAAAAAAAGCCTCTTGATGAAAGTGAAAGAGGAGAGTGAAAAAGTTGGCTTAAAGCTCAACATTCAGAAAATGAAGATCACGGCATCTGGTCCCATCACTTCAGGGGAAATAGATGGGGAAACAGTGGAAACAGTGTCAGACTTTATTTTTGGGGGCTCCAAAACCACTGCAGATGTTGACTGCAGCCATGAAATTAAAAGACGCTTACTCCTTGGAAGAAAAGTTATGACCAACCTAGATAGCATATTCAAAAGCAGAGAATTACTTTGCTGACTAAGGTCCGACTAGTCAAGGCTATGGTTTTTCCAGCAGTCATGTATGGATGTGAGAGTTGGACTGTGAAGAAGGCTGAGCGCCGAAGAATTGATGCGTTTGAACTGTGGTGTTGGAGAAGACTCTTGAGAGTCCCTTGGGCTGCAAGGAGATCCAACCAGTCCATTCTGAAGGAGATCAGCCCTGAGATTTCTTTGGAAGGAATGATGCTGAAGCTAAAACTCCAGTACTTTGGCCACCTCATGCGAAGAGTTGACTCATTGGAAAAGACTCTCATGCTGGGAGGGATTGGGGGCAAGAGGAGAAGGGGACAACGGCGGATGAGATGGCTGGATGGCATCACGGACTTGATGGATGTGAGTCTGAGTGAACTCCGGGAGTTGGTGATGGACAGGGAGGCCTGGCGTGCTGCGATTCATGGGGTTGCAAAGAGTCGGACATGACTGAGCGACTCAACTGAACTGAAGGCATTTAGAAGATACATTCTTCTAACTGAGTGGGGTCTGTTGATTTAATATAGGCATCCTGTGTCTATAATTGTAAAGGGCCAGTCCTAGCACTGGAAATTGTTTTTGCCGTGTTTTCTCTACACATTATCAGATTTTAACAAATGGGCTCATATAAATAAAAGTCCTTTGAAAAGTAGAGGTGACTTTCAAAAAAGAAAGGAAAAATAGAAGCAACTACACATACTTTGAAAGTCTTTGAAAAGTAGAAACGACTATACCGTGCCAACACTGGCCTTGGTGCCTGATCTCAGGTGTACATTTTCACTTAATCTTCATATCAACCAGTTGTCAGTTTGAAAATAAGGGAACTTAGACCGAGAAAAGTTAAGAAACATTCTAAGAATCTTAAAACCAGCAAGTAGTGCTGGGGCATCTCCAAGTGGGCTTTCAATAAGGAAAGAAAAAGAAAAGTCAAAGGCAAAATATCTCCTTCATTCCTGGTGGAGGCCAGCTTGAGTGTTGTCTCTGACCCAAGTGGGCCTTAGTAACTGCACCCCTGGGCAGACCCCCTACCCAGTGGCCAGCATCAGTGACCCGGGACAGGCAGCCCTTTCACGAAGTTCCGCGTAGGGGAACAAAGCACGTGGCTCTCTTCTGTGACCAAACTCAGGCCCGCAAGAGTGAAAACTGCATCTGAGCAGAGCCTCCCAGCTGCCTTTCCCAAATCTTCCATGAAGATAAGTAAACCACATTTCCAGGGCTACAGTGCCTATAAAGGGACAGAGTGAGGCCTTCAGTGACACAATTGAGCTGCCTTTCCAAAATGGAAAGCTTACAAGTGGGAAAAGTGCTCTTTGTTCACAAATGGCAAAGATGATTTTCAAATCCAAGTCTGTGACTCAGCTCTAAAGCCCGGCTTTTCCATTAAGCCCCGGACACACCCCTATTTGCTGTGGGAAGTTTGAGAGCCGTCTCTAGTTCATCTTTTTTTTTTTTTTAATAAGTATGGTGTCTTTATTTTTTAATTTTTTGGCTATGCCTCGCGGCATGTGGCATCTTAGTTCCCCCAACCAGAGATTGAACCTATGCGCCCTGCATTGGAAACGTGGAATCTTAACCACTGGACCACCAGGGAAGTCCCTCTAGCTCAGCTTTTTCGAGCTAGAGCATGTGGTACCATGCACAGTGACGTGGCAGAACATTTTGAAATTCATATTGTTGATTAAAATAAGTAAGCAGTTCAAGCGGCACATTTCCGTTTTAAGTGAATGTAGCCATTCCCTTCTCCAGGAGATCTTCCTGACCCAGGGGTCGAACCCAAGTCTCCTGCACTGCAGGCAGATTCTTTACTGTCTGAGCCACCAGAGAAGCCCAGTCTGTAGAAAGAAGTATTCAGAGACAAGTAGCTTGGAAATGAAGCTACCACCTCATCTCTATAAAAACCATAGGTTCAGATGGCATGCCTTGTTTCATATTTCAGTGAATGCATTGTGAGAAGAGCCTTTTGTTTGTCTGTATTTTGGTTATTAAAATTGTTAGGCCTGCCCATAAACCTCTGCAAAACTCTATGGAAAAAAAACTGGGACAAATGTCAGGACATATGGCCAATTGTTCTGAACAGGCCTTTGTGTTTGTTCATTGTACACTGGTTCACTTGTGTTATGACAGAGTTCTTAGGAGTGGGGAGAGTGAGGGACCCAGGAAGGAGTCAGAGGGGTCCCCACGTGCTGGCACACTCCTGCCTGCATAAATATTACATGACGGCAGTGTTACCTTTTTGTGTGATATAATTGATCATTTCAATAATTAATGTCGCCAGTGCATGTTTCTAAGAGGACCAAGAGTAAATAATTGACTGTAATTACCAAAGAGGAGTGATATTATTTATTTATTAGAGCTTGAAAAAAATGGGTCCTCAGGAAAATAACCTTAAGGCCCCAAATGTAGGAATTTTAGTTTGCTAAAAGATTAAGCAGCACCACTACTTTGCATTAAATATTTTGCCCTAATCTGGACGTGAGTTGGGCTTCCCAGTTGGCAGTACTGGTAAAGAACCTGCCTGACAATACAGAAAACTTAAGGGATAGGGGTTCAATTCCCCCAATCCCAGGGGTTCAATCCTGAAGCTCCCCTGGAAGAGGGCATGGCAACCCACTCCAGTATTCTTGCCTGGAGAATCCCATGGACAGAGAAGTCTGGTGGGCTATATAGTCCATAGGGTCGCAAAGAGTCAGGACATGATTGAAGCAACTACGCATGGAGGCAGTTCTTTGGGGTCTCTAAAAGTCAGTAAGATTGGTAAATGAGGCCAGACTAAAGCCAACATCTAATCTTTGGTTAAACCATAAAGAATGTGGGCACTTTCTGAAGTGATGTATTACTCTTTGGGGATTAGGAACCTGGTTCTGTAAACTTTCATGAACATTCATTTCTGCATTCCCCTAACATCTGGGTAGGATAGTGACTGCACGTAAGTGTTCCACAAATTATTGTTCTGTTTGATTTCAGGGCTATTCTTTAATGTTTATAATTCACAGTAATTTAGAAAATTTGTTTTCTTATCAAATATACACACCAATAAAAAGTCATGTCCTGTTATCAGACATGCTCATTTGGATTAAAAGAACCTCCATATACACCTTCAGCCCCTTCTCTCCAGAGACAGTGACTTGGGTTACCTTTTGATGACTGAGTATTAAGCTCACAGGGTACTCTGCATGGTAGACGACTTGCCCTCTGTGACTCCCACGAAAGAAATGAACCTGGAACATTTCACTGGAAAATTTCAGAGAAGACTGTCCATTCTCAGCCTCCAGGCTCCATCCCTAACTGTCTATCTGGGAGACCAGTAAAGGTAGAAGTTTGGGTCTGAGCATTTGGTATATAAGCTTTCAGTTAATCTCCATTTTCACTATGGCGCCTTTAACCTTCTCATCTTCTGCCTCTGGTCTCTATAACCTCTAACTTTCTGCCAAGGATGATGGAGGGCAGTTAGTTATTTGGTGACAGATAAATCAGTGAGGGGCTTGTGAGGATCACATCACTTTTATAGAGACTTTCAACCAATCCTTGTTTTCCTGCTGATGTGTTCTCTTGTTCTCTTTGTGTGCGTGTGTGTGTATGTGTGATTTAACACTCAACTTCCGTTTTACTGGGGTTTCCATAGAAAGTAGATCTTTAGCAGGATGAAAAATGAGATTGATATCGTTTGTGGTCGTGAAATACTATCCTTCATCAGATTTGGAACCTTCTTAGTGATTCTGTCTTCAGACTTAGCCTCTACTTTATTTTCCTCTTCTTCCAAGAGTCCGGTTACACATATGTTAAAACTGTTCACTGTGTTCTACGTCTCATACCATTTTCTGTATTTTTCATTCTTTTAAACTATCTACCCTTGACACACACATACTACTATATTTAAAACAAATAACAAGGGCCTACTTTTTATAGCACAGAGAACTCAGTTCAATATTCTATAATAATCTAAATGGGAAAAGAATTTGAAAAAGAAGATGTATATATATGAAACTGAATCACTGAACTATACACCTGAAACTAACACAGCATTGTAAATCAACTGTAGCCCAGCATAACATACAATTTTTAAAATCTGCCCTTCATTTTGTATGTTTTTCCACTTACGCTTCCAGTTTACTAACCTTATTTTGTGTCGTGTCTACTCAAGAACTCACATTATACTGAGAACTGGACAAAGACCCATTGGACTCTTTCTTCTACACATTCCAGGGCTCTGTTGAATTATCCAACTGTATTTTCTCTATCTTTTCTATTTTCTTACACATACTAATCATAGTTATTATGATGACTGTAATGAAAGTTCTTATAAGCTTCCTTCCAGATATAGGATGACCTTGGGATCTGTTTACAGTGTCTGGGTATCTTTTTCTGGTTTTGTTCATGTGCTCTGGCCACCCTTGGCAGTTTTGCATTGCATGCTGGACATGACGTATTAAAAACGAGCTTGTAGACACGACACACCCAGCCGTGATATATTCCTTCACAGAGGAGTCACTATCTCTCTGCTCTGCAAATAGAGGGGTGGTTGAGTCTTCTAATCCAATCAAGACTTTGCTGAAATGAGGCTGGTTTGAAGCCCTGTTAAGCCTCAGGCAGTCTCTGAACTGTCTCTGGCCCTTCAGGGTCCTGATTTGAAATTCTGGTATGATCTTTGAGGCCCCACCCCTTCTAAGTCTCAAACTCTGAATCTTTTTCTCATGAAACTGCCCCAAAGCTCTACTATGCCTTTTAGAAATTTTCAGGTTGGTTTTTCAGCTTCCTGTTCTGCACAGCCCCAGAATTTAGCAAATGTTCTGAACGGAAATCTGTAGCGTGCTTGAGGCCACCCAGATCTCCACCAAAACTCTTTTGGTTTTTGTATTCCCTTACAGGTAGCCCCTGTAGGCACAAAGCCCAGATTCCATCTGCACTGGTAATTGACAAATGCCCCCAAGTTAAAAATGGAAACAAAAAGTCAGCTCATCTTTCTGCAGGTCCCCTCCTCGCCAAGTACAGGTCCTCCAGTTTTGCGCCTCAGTTGTTCTCTGCTGCCTGCAGAGACAGATGATTTCCATACTTATCTGGTGTGCTTAGCACAGCACTAAGCTGCTATGGGCTTCTCTATCCCACTTGGAAATAGAAGTCATCAAGATTGATTTTTTTTTTTTTTTGAGATTCAGAAAAGAAATTTACAGTTGTAGGATTAACTTAAGAGATTTTTGAAGTACTTAAAATCGTGGTTAAAATTACTTCTATGATCTTCCTTGTGCCGTGCCAATTACTCAAGTGGTTTCTTAAAAGACTGAAATAATAGAGCATATCAAGGAACTTTATTTTTTAATTTTTGAAACTGCAGTGTAGACCTATAGAGGAATATACAGTTAGGCCCATGGATGCAAAGGACTGATGACGCTGGTTATTTTATATAAGGGACTTGAGCATCCCCGGATTTTAGTATCCACAGGCACAGGTGGGTGAGGGGTGTCCTGGAACTGGTCACCGGAGGATAAAAGAGATGACTGTAAGAAAATGCTTATTTTGAATGTTGAACTATCTGGACTGATGGAGACATACAGGTATATTTTATAGGTGCAGAGAAACCACTGTCTTGGGCGAGTTGCTGACATAATATATTGTTTATTTTTCAGCATCTAACATTCACAAGAGAGTTTGACTCGGATTCTCTTAGACATTACAGCTGGGCTGCAGATACCTTGGACAATGTCAATCTTGTCTCAAGTCCTGTCCATTCTGGGTAAGTAACCAGGAAGTCCCTTCTCCTGTTAAATTAACATTGCATTTATCATTTGCAGTTAAAAATTCACATTGGCAAGTTTCACATGTGTTAAATATTGATCTTCTAAAGGACTCCATTAATGAGTATACGTGGCATATATTTGTAAGTCATTAGTAAATTTTTTTCTAGACAAGTCTGCATATCTGTTTTTATTGACAAAAGCACAGTGTTAGAAAGGAAATTAATAAAATGCTGGTGCATAAAAATTGCCTGGCTATTCTGGCACTACTTTTAGGCCTTTCATTTTGCATTTCAATAAAAAAATTTTAGTATAGTCATTTCTTTTCAATTTTACTTTATTCAAATGTTTTTTCTGAGTATATTATTTTCCTGAAATAAAATTATGATGAAGTTGTATTAAAGCTTTTTAAATAAATGAATTTTTAAAAGACAAGAAACAGTAAATGTACCAATGTGTGTGCACCAGAAGAGCTATAGTAAAAACCACATCAAAGAGGCTCCTCTTTGTTGCCCTGTTAGTCAGCAGGCAGCTAAGAGGTGACCTGCTTCAACTGCTAAATTGGTAATTACTGTATTTTTAGATATTGGGTTCTTTGCCTAATAGGTAATTAAAACTTCGGATAATCGATATGTATACAAATGGGAAAGAAATAATTTGAAAATTTCAAAGTATTTTCACCTGTGAAATTGATGTTTAGGCCATAAATTAATTGTAAGTCTGGACAAGTACAGATTCATTTTGAATTAAATAAGTTAACTATGATTAACATATGTGAAGTGCCTTATATATCTTATGAAGTATTTTTTGCTGCTTTGAATTACAATAAAGTGTGATGGCTAACATAGCTAGTGCTTGTCATATATCTGGCATTGTGCTAAATCTTTTCACATGTATTATTTAATATTTATTTGAACCTTAAAATGACACTGAGATAAGTTTTATCATTATTTCCATTTTACAGAGGAAAAGTCCTAAGCTCAGAGTAATGCTACAAATTATTTAAAGAATTCTTACACAATTACGGCTTGTAACATCACAGTTGTAAAACACAAGTCACCACAATGTCATTTAAACAGAAATAATTTACATGCAAGTGCTTTATAAACTATAAACTACATGGTGGTCTTTGAGTCATCAATTTTACATTTCTTTAATTCAATTAGAAAAATTCTTAATTATAGTAATATTAATTTTTAAACTGCTTAAAATATTTACATGATTTATAGTAGATGTATATGGGTCTAAAACCGCGAAAGCAAAAAAAAAAAAAAAAGTCAGAGTTGAGAAGGAAAATATAAAACACCCAGAACACATTCATTCAGTGGGCAAACATACTGAGTTTTTTGAACCAAGTTTAGTGAATCGCCACCATGTTACCAAGATCTAGAACCAGCACCTTGTACTCTACATAGGAAAGAAAAGTCCAAGGGTTTAATTTAGTAAATTGAGAAGCTGAGGCATCGTAGGATAATAAAATCAGAAATGAGCTTTCCTCTGCATTGGACACAGTATAGTATTTGAATATGCAACTTATCTCTCTTTCCCCTTGAATTCATTGACGACAGCAGACTTCTTCAGGGAAGGAAAGTAATAGCAGCTAGTTGGGCTTACTTGAAAAGGAGAATACACACTGGTATACACTTGGAACTAGCTCACTAATGCCAGGTCTATGGAGTAGCTTGTACGAAGCCATATGAGGCAAATCTCTTTCCAAATTGTCCCGCAAATGCCAAATGCCTTGGTTTTGTTTTCTGATGGTTTTTATTTTTCCTTTGCTTATCATTGACATTTTCTGTTGCTTGCTTCTAATTATCTTACATTAATTTTCCCATTTGCTTTCTAAATTATTTTGCAGCTATTCTTCTCCACTTCCTCAGTATGATTCAAGGTGATAACTGTGTCTTTTATGTGAATCATCCCTTTTTGTATTTTTAATTTATGTGAATTCTCCCCACAGATTGTGTCAGTGTCTGTAAGTGTATCAGCATTTGTCATCCTGCTGTTCCTAAAACTAGAAACATTCATGTGTTAGTTATAAAATCATCTGTAGAATTCCTGCTTTAGTTTAAATATTAATAAGATACAATGAATATGTTTCAGTATTACGTTTTCATTTGTTTTTGTAAGTTATAGTGCATGAAATTTTATTTTGTATACAACAGGTAAGAAGTGAAGTTGCTCAGGCCTGTGAGACTGTTTGCGATCCCATGGACTGTATAGCCTAGCAGGCTCCTCCGTCCATGGAATTTTCCAGGCAAGAGGACTGGAGAGGGTTGCCATTTCCTTCTCCAGGGGATCTTCCCAACTGGGGAGGGAACCCAGGTCTCCTGCACTGCAGGCAGATGCTCTACCCACTGCACCACAGGCAGGAGTTTAAAAAACAAATTTCTGTATTTCATGATGTTCTTGAATAATAGTACTCAATATTCTGCTTAACATTTGCCCCATATTTCCTCAGTCTTTTGGCTCTATAAAGCTAAAAACCTTAGAACAAGAAATAATCAGTAATGAGCCCCAGCTATGTGCTGGGTGCTATGCAGAATATAAACAAAGAGATTCTTCCAACTTGTCATTAAAATCTTCTAAGCCATGGTTTTTCCATTTGGTTCTGATATTCTCTGTAGCTGGGGTATTTTTATATTGACACTGGTAACCTTCTTACACTACCTTCAGTGTATATATGTATATATATTATATACCTTTAATATATATTTCATTTATTTATATATGTATAAGTAAATGAAATTTATCACTCAGTTGTGTCTGACTCTTTGAGACCCCATGGACTGTAGCCCTCCAGTCTCCTCTGCCATAGGAATTCTCCGGACAAAAATACTGGTGTGGCTTGCCATGCCCTCCTCCAGGGGATCTTCCTAACCCAGGGATCAAACTTAGGTCTCCCACATTGCAGGTGGATTCTTTACCGTCTGAACCACCAGGGAAGCCCATGATATATATTTCATGTATTTATATATGTATATATTTTTCCGTATTTTTTTCAACGTTAATAACCAAATCTGACCTAGGCAATTTCTCAGCACACCTAACAAAATAGTTTTGTTTATTGGTTTATTCAATAAACATTTACTGTGTGCTTATTATGTGTGAGAATCATGCTCAGCTCTGCAGGTAGAGCAGTGAACAAGACAGACCTGATCTGAATTAGTATGTGTGTGAGTGAGAACCGGCTGTTTGTTGCCAGGGTGAGCAAGGCCCTCTCAGTGTAAATACTCCAGTGTTTATTTGTACCAATACAACTGCATTTTAAAACGCAGAGTTTATCTTGAGACATTTTTCATTCATTCTGTTAGTTAGTCCCAACCACACATTGCTTTTTAACTACTAAAAGCTAGGAAAGATCAGATTTTTGTCTTGGGCTTCCTTACAATATTGCCACATGGTCTTCAGTACTGGGTAAAAAGTGGTTGTTAAGCTTGTACATGTCTAAAGAAATGAAGGCTCCCAGAGTAGCTGCAGGGGGGCCCTGGATCATTCAGCACTGGAGACAGTTCATCTGGACACTTGTACAAGTGAACGAGGATCTTTGTTTTTTAATAGGAGAGAGTTTTGTTTTTTGTTTTGTTCTGTTTTTGAGGGGGTCTGTCTCTTGCCCTCATACTTTGAATATCCCTGTGATTCCAGCCTCTCAAAGTAGATACAATAATATCAAAACGTAAAAACCATTCATTAATCCAGAGGAAAATGGCTAAATCCAAAATGAGCAAAAAGGTATGAAGTTGATGATAACTTCACTGATGACCACAGTTGGTTCTGAAAATCTGCTGGGCTGAAAGGTGATCCCCATGCGCCTGCCTCTCTCCATAGGGATGGTGGGCAGATTTGCTTCTTTGAAGAGGTTACTCTTTGAAGGTCAAGAAGCATCACTCTTTAGGAAGGGGTCTCCAGCTAAGACCTCCAAGCAGAGTCTGAAATCTATCTGGGGGGATGTTAGAACTGTTTGACAGAAGAGTAAACAGTAGAGGATTTTGATGGATGGGATTGTCCACCCCCACACCCACATACACACTCCAAATACTGTAGATATTCAGACAGTTTTCTAAATATCAACATTTGTTGCTCTTCCACAAATAAGCATAGTTTCATATGTGAGAACTAAAATGTAAAAATATATGTTTCTGTTCCCCTGTCTGACTTGCGCTCTTCCATACGTTGGGCTCATTGCTTATGTTTACTAGAGTGCTTTACAACCCGGTGACAAAGGTGGGAGGAGTCACAGAGGTCTTTTTTTCATGAACATATGATAGGAATCAAGATATTACCCAAATAAGCTTGGGATTAGCAGATACAAACTATTATACATAGGGTGGATAAACAACAAGTTGCTATTGTCTAACCCAGGGGACTATATTCAGTAACCTGTGATGAATCATAATGGAAAACAATATGAAAAATAATATATATATATGCGTAACTGAATCACTTTGCTGTACAGCAGACATTAACACATTATAATTCAACTATTTGCCAATAAAAAAATTTTAGATACTACCCAAATATGACAGTTAATTCTTTACATCTTCATAGCTATAAGCACAAGCAGATAGTTTTTCTTCCCTAGCTTTAATATAATTATATTGAGACAGAATTATATAGAGATGTTTTCTAAAAAGTCAGTTCAACAATTTTTGCATTTCTGTAAAGATACTCAAATGTAGGTTATTTTAAACAGTTTTTAAAGCCAAATTGATACCGAAAAGATTAAATCCCTTTCCATCAAAATTGCCTTAGTTGATTTTATTTGTTTCTGCTTTGTGAAAATAGTAAAAATTAGAGTGTCGGTATGATTAAATATACATTTATTTTCTGAGTTGTTCACATTTAAGACATACTGTGGAGTGTCATCTTAACTGCTGGGGGAAGAGATTCCATAGTCAGCAAATGGCTAAAACCATGTATAGTTACAATGACCCTTGAATATAATTTAAACCACCCACAGCAACCACATATAGTGGTTTTGTTTATGGGACTTTGTTTTTAAATGCAAGACAGTCCTTTAATAGCCAGTTTTTATTCCAGCTTTGAAACATTCACTATTCCTTTAGTTTGAGCATTGACAGAGTGATTGACTTCTGTTCAGAGGCCATTTGCCAGCAAAAATAAATTGTTGTGTTTTACACTTTTGCTCAGTTCACAAGCTGAATGCATGTTTGAGGTGTTTACTTCCAGTTTATTCTTAAAGAGAGGAAATGCTAGCTACCTTGTCTGTCTCTTTAACATCTAACTTCAGAACTGACTGTGAAGATGCTTTGTGTCTCTCCCTGACTCAGCCTCTGATCTTCCTCTGCAGGTTTCTGGTTAGCTTTATGGTGGATGCTCGAGGGGGCTCCATGAGGGGAAGCCGTCACCACGGGATGAGGATTATCATTCCTCCACGCAAGTGTACGGCCCCCACCCGCATCACCTGCCGTTTGGTAAAGAGACATAAACTGGCCAACCCACCCCCCATGGTGGAAGGAGAGGGATTAGCCAGTAGACTGGTAGAAATGGGTCCTGCAGGGGCACAATTTTTAGGGTAAGTCATTTTGTCAATTTTCATCTTGGCCCTTATACCGCATCTTTGATTTTCTTTACCCTTGTCAATTAAATTAAATCTATTGAGTTAACTATTAAATCTATTGAGTTGGACCATTTTGATCGGTTACAGCATTGGTGTAGAATCAAAGGTCACAAAGCTATGTAATTCTGTGAAAAGCTGAAAGGCTGGCACTTCCTTAACTCAGTTTGCTGGTCAAAGCTTTTACTAACCGAGAAGCATGCTCTCTGCTCAGTGAGTGCACGGAACCCCAGCAGCCCCCGTGGAAGTCAAGGCACCACTCTGACACGTGACATGTTGAATAAATGGCTATTTTGGGTACATGTCTTCTTAATGATAATTTTTGGGGGAAACAATCCATTGTGATCTGGTACTTTAAGAGAAAAAAATGAATTTATTTTCTGAGGTGGCACTTGGGTGCAAACCAGGCAGGCTCTGTCATGACTGACAGTTTGTTCACAGTTTCCCCTTCTTGTTTCTCTTCCTGCTGCATGGATGTTATTCAGTAAACTGCATCTTCCCACCAATCCTCCCCCTGTAAATGAGGGTGAGAGCTTGGTTAGCCGAATCCTGCAGCTTGGGCCTCAAGGAACAAAATTTATTGGGTAGGATCTTTATAGACAAGATACAGAATGTTTACAATTCTTTTCCATTTTCAATTTTTTTCTATCACACCCATGGTCTTATTCTTGTCTTAATTTTATTTTCAGTTTTTAATGCTTTCAGTTGATGTGTGTCACTGAAAGAAAAAATGAAATCATAGTGGCTTGACTTAATGTAGCACCCACCGCTACCTCTCTTGTGCTTTTCAAGCATGTGGAATTCACTGCAAGCATTCTGCTTTCATAACTTTGTGCTTTTGTAAAATTTACTTTCATTTAAAATATTTCAACTGATTATGGTAGTTTTTAAGATAGACTGAAGATCTAATTTTAACCCAGTGTAAGAGAAGGTATTTGCAGACTCTGAATCAACATTTGCTATAAATGATATATATGTGTGTGTATATATATATATATATATATCTCTGTGTATATATATATATGTATGTGTGTGGAGTTACATTTTTTTTTAAGTACTTATTCATACTAAGTAAACTTTATGGACTTTGAGAAGGAAAATCATCAATAAGTAAACTGATTTTGAAAAAAATGTTGGGAATACAAGATATTTAAAGAAAACCAAATAGGCAGCAGGTAGAATATTTGCTGAAGTTATTAAATTGTTTTGTTTTCTTCTGTTTAAGCTGAGGTGTGTTGGTATTCGTCTGTCTGCTTGTCTGTCTGACTGGTGTGTTGGCCTTGGCAGTCTGCATGAAGAAACCTGTTATGAAAACTTATGCTTGGCTTTCACCTTGGTCCCAGACCCTTGCTCATTTCTTCTCTCCAGTATTGTTGAATGTCATACACAAAGCCACATCCCTTAAATATTTACAGTGACAGTATCTGATACATCAACCTGCAAAGATTGTATCTAGTTCTCAAAAAAAAGAAATAATTCATGTCTGATCCAGGTGTGGTTAAAAATATGGTCAACATCTTAATAACTCTTGAAATTACTAACACTGTTAGGAATCGTTGAATCTGTTTTTATCCATCAAAAAATAAATGCATTATAAAAAATCTTTCAAACCCTTGATTTTAATTAACGAGCAGTATTTTGCCAAAAGTAAAATTTTCATACCTATCATCCTATTTTAAGTGAATGCTTTTGTAATAACTCAAATATTAATATGTTTTATGTCATTTGGTCATTACAACTACTATCACTTTTTATGCTGTTACCTATTTAAGCCTGTACCTTCTTTTCCCACTGTACATAATCACATAGGCTAAGAGGTGAGGTTACATACAACCTCTGTAGGAGAATAATGATACTGTCTACTTAAATGTCATAAAATAAAGCTGCACAATCCAACTACATAAACTGTGTGTGATTGTGGTCTGCTTACTTCCATTCATCTTTTTTAGCATTTATCCTATTTTAAAATTTAACAGAATTATTCCTGTGCTTGATTGGCTAGCTTCAATTTGCAGCCATCTTTTTACATTCTTTTGCAAAAGGACACTGTCAAAGATTAACAGATTGTTATATGACAATTTCAAACCAATAGTGCTTTTTCAGAAAGTTTAATTCCTATGCAGGCTAACAAGAGTGAGGAAATTAAGCTGCCCATTTCGTAACTTAAAAATTAAAGAAACTCTCTTGACTATACAGGCCATAAACGTTATGAAAACTGACCGTTGCAGGGAGTGGATTGTTACATTGATTGTTTTCTTACTAAGGGGAAAAAAAAAATCAGTAATCTCTCAAAATAATTTACAAAATTTCTTTTAAGCAATGACTGTGTCCTTTTAAATCATGAGTGTTTTGTATAATATACCTTGTGTTCTTAAAAACGGACCAACTTTCCTTCTTATGGTCTATTTTAATAATTTTCAATTCCTCGATTTCTGATGTGTGCTGAATATTTTCCCTCTTTTAAATCAAATGCCTAATATATGATAGGCCCCCAAGAATTGTTTGTGAATGAATGAATGATGGCATGTTTTCAGGCTTCTAATATATTATTTAATTAGCAAATGATTCTGCAGCTTTGAAATCATTCCCAACCTTAGTGGCACCTCTGATTTTCAAATGAATACTGTCAGTGAAACATTTTAAAAAGTATGAAACTATAAACACATTTCCTTTGATACCAAAATAATGTGGCTTTTTTTCCAGCCCTGTCATAGTGGAAATCCCTCACTTTGGGTCTATGAGAGGCAAGGAGAGAGAGCTCATTGTTCTTCGCAGTGAAAATGGTGAAACATGGAAGGAGCATCAGTTTGACAGTAAAAATGAAGATTTAACTGAATTACTTAATGGCATGGATGAAGGTAATTACAGTGACTACCTGCTTCTATAAATGTCTGTAGGCAGGAATCAAGTGAATGACTAGCACTAAAGGAAATAGTGCTTGAATTTCATACATCTGTATTTTAAAGTGGGAATCGGGTTCCTCAGCATTTGTTGTTTTCTACGTGTAAGGCATGAAGTTCAGTTTCATCTAAAACACTAGGCCTATCTGAATACTCATGTACAAATTTCTGATAATTCTCTCAGTCTGAAATCAACTATATCAATCTTTCCAAAGCTTAAGAAAGTTTTCTAAATCAAAAATGTGTAAGTAGGGGTAAAATAATAATGGAAGGTATGCAAAACATGGAGAGCATTTTTAAGAAAATACATTCACTTTTAAAAAACTGTTATTGGAGTGTAATTGATTTACAACATTGTGTGAGTTTCGGGTGCACAGCAAAGCGAATCAGTTATACATATACATGTGTTGACTCTTTAAAATGCTTTCCCCATATCGGTTATCACAGAGTATTGAGTAGAGTTCCCTGTGTTATACAGTAGGCTCTTGTTAGTTATCTATTATATATATATATATAGTAGTGTATATCTGTCCATCCTAGTCTCCCAGTTTCCCTCCCCGCTTTACTCCCTGGAAACCATAAGTTTGTTTTCTACATTTGTGGCTCTATTTCTGTTTTGCAGATAAATTCATTTGTACCTTTTTAGACTATATGTGTAAGTGATATAATACGATATTTGTCTTTCTCTCTCTGACTTCACTCAGTGTGACAATCTCTAGATCCATTCATATGACTGGAAATAGCATTATTTCATTCCTTTTATGGCTCAGTAATATTCCATTCTATATATATACACATATGTATGTATGACATGTTTACCCATTCCTCTGTCGATGGACATTTGGGTTGCTTCCATGTCTTGGCTATGATAAATAGTGCTGCAGGGAACATTGGAGCACATGTATCTTTTCAAATTATTGTTTTCTCCAGGAGTGGGATTGCTGAATCATATGGTACTGTTTACTTTTTGTTTGGGAAATTATTATTTCTATCCCTTTTCTTTTATCTCATTCTTCTCCCAGATTATTCTTATAGATTTTTAATTTCTCCTGGATTCTAATCAGTTTTTTAAGGAATGAGGTTCGGGCTAATGATTGGAGTCCTTGGTGCTTCCAGTGTCTTTTTCCTTGATCTGGTGAGACAGGCCTATAGCAAGCATGTCACCTTCTCATATACACCTTCTTTGGGCTGTCTAACCCTTAGAATCGTAGTAGTTTTTCTTAGCAGACATTGTGAATAGACTCGTTTTGAGAGTGGTACTTGCTATGAAAGTTAAGTCGCTCAGTCATGTCTGACTCTTTGCGACCCCGTGGACTGTAGCCCACCAGGCTCCTCCATCCATGGGATTCTCGAGGCAAGAATACTGGAGTGGGTTGCCATTTCCTTCTGCAGAGGATCTTCCTGACCCAGGGATCGAACCCAGGTCTCCCACATTAGAGGCAGACGCTTTAACCTCTGAACCACCAGGGAAGCCAACTTGGTATAGTGTTTTCTTTTTAAAATGTTGAAAAGAGAGAGAGAGGTAGAGCAAACTCACCATAAAGAAGGCTAACCTTTATACTAACTTGCTAGTCACTACACATCCAGCAACTGCTTTATATAGCATTTTTACTGGAGATCCAATTCACATACTATAAAATTCACTACCTTCACATTTAATTCACTGGCTTTTGGAAAGCATCTAACATAGTCTCTCCTGGTTGTAAAGTGTGCATGAAGGAGCTACACAGACTCGAGGGTGTCTGAGGGACGACTATGGACAAGCTCTTAGATCCCCATGAGCCTCTGTTCCTTCTGCAAAACGGAGATTACCTTCCTCACTTCATAGGGCTGCTGTTAAGAAAAAATAGTCATTATGTGAATCACTTTTCAAATACAGCCCTTGTTACTTACTCAGCCCTTGATACATATCAGCTATTGTTACTATTATATCCATTCCATAGAAAAATATTGTCATACCAAAGGTTTTGTATAAGACATGGTGAATCACGGCCAGCCAAGAATTTTAAAATGTCTTTACAGCAGGGTAAAGTGAATCTAACCATTGTTGAGAATCTAGCATTCACGAGGCACTGATGACTGCATTTATATATTAAAATTTTAAGTGAAAGCATACTACCATAAGGTAGGTAGTTTTAATCCTACTTTATAGATGAGGGAACTGAAGTTCAAGTAAGTTAAGTAACTTATAAAAAGTTACTCCAACTAAGAAGCAGCACCAGGGTTGAAATCTATTCTACCTGTTTGCAAAAACTTTTAACTATTCCACTTATTTTAGAAACGTGTGTCATGTGGAAAGGAAAATAAACCAAAAAAGAAAAATTCCTACAAACTTCTAGATTTCAAGAACGAAAATAGTCACTTTAAATGTTATACATGTAATAAGTATATAGTAAATGTTTATATATAATATTGATATTTATATCCTATATCATACACAACTTCAGATAATTTCTGATGGATGGGAACATGCAGTGGTGATTAAGATTTCTGATTTTTATTACCTTAATTTATTTTGCAGCATGAAGTATAGTCATTCTTTTATACAGAAATTTACAAGAAAACACAATCCAAGGTTTTAAAAAGAATAAATCCTAAAGGAAAGAACTGAGTTAGCATTTTGAAAAGAGTAAAAAAATTTGGATGATTCAGGTAAAAGAAATGGAGAGAATAAGATAAATGGGTTTTCCAAAAAGGATAGTTTTTGTTTGTTTTAAGGAAAATCAAGTATAAAAATATTTTCATGTATCCAGTATTTCTCAAATGCTGTTGTTGATTACTAGTTTTTTAAAGGTAGCATCCTCTACACAAGGATTTTATTTTACTTTTAACCAAGAGCTACCTTGATGATGTAAGCTGCTGAGGGCAGGGTATGTGTCTTCCTGATGATGAGCCACCAGTACTGGGCACAGTGCTGACTTAGCCTCCCACCCAATCCTGGAGAGTGGGCAGGAGGAACCATAGCATAATATGCAGCTCTAGAGGAAAGCTCACATCAGTCTATTTCCTCTACCCTAAACTTCACTAATGTTAATCTCCAGGGGGAAAAGTTAAAGGGGAACATTTACTTTGAGGACAGTTCTGAGAGAGTAACGATATTTTAGGAAGAATGTTGAATATTCTAAGAGAATGCTGTCCAGTGGAATTTTCTATAATGATGGAAATATCCCATACCTGTGCAATTTAACCGTAATCACTAGTCACATGTAAATCTTGAGTACCTGAAATGTGACTGGAGCAAGTGAGGAAGGTAATGTTTAATTTTTTAAATTAACTGCAAGTAGCCACCATTGTGGATTCTAAAGTATGTTCTTTATTTTTGAGCACATATTATAGCATATCCTATCAGGCACAAGCAGATTTTTTTCTTTTTTAAGTTTCTTGATGGAATGGATTTCTAAGATTTCATGCTGACATGTCTTCATTTTGTTTTCAACAAGCTAATTTTCAAATAGGAAGTCTTTCTATCTTTGCTTAGACAACTGACTCCTAAAACACTACCATACTAAGGGCATCTGTGTGATGTTTTAAAGATACAATGATATAGCCCTCTGTCCTGGATTCTACATGCTATGTTGGAAATAGTGGATAGAGTTGCTTTGCTACATTTTTAAAGACCAGATAAACTCTGGTTCCATTTTAGACAATTAAAAGGAAATGAAAGTACTTCCAAGTTTAAAAAGATCAAGCACTGGAGGCCGCAACAGGAAAAATGAGGACTATTATTAAACTTAAAAGTAATGATAATGAAGGAACCAAGACACACATTTTATAACTGAAACTTAATTGATCAGATTTCATACCCAGCTCAAGAACCACTTACCACCACTCTTGTTCTATCCCCAGAGAAACTTCATTTTTACTGGCACCTCCCTCCCTGAAAATCAGGCAAAAATAAACATCAGCCTGTCTCTAAAAATCTAACCCTTCTTTTTCCTTCAAGGGCCAACCAGTCAGAGTTCTTGTGGGAAGAAAAGCCTGAGGTTTCATGTTATTTTCTACTCTCTCCACTCTGTCCCCTGAATAGCTGTTGATTAGCAAGATAAAAATAGTGCATAAGATAAGCCAGTGACCATCCTTAAAGGAAAAAAGAGATAACATCCTACTATATCTTTGGGCTTCCCTGGTGGCTTGGAGGTTAAAGCGTCTGCCTCCAATGCGGGAGACCCCGGTTCGATCCCTGGGTCGGGAAGATCCCTTGGAGAAGGAAATGGCAATCCACTCCAGTATTCTTGCTTGGAGAATCCCATGGACGGAGAAGTCTAGTAGGTTACAGTCCATGGGGTCGCAAAGAGTCGGACACGACTGAGCGACTTCACCTTCACCTTCACCTTCACTATAGCTTTATTTAACCTATTAATTTTCCCAGTTTGTAACCATTAAGCCCTATCTGTCATCTGTGGGAACTGATCCTTGATAATACTTATCTTATTATAAATGTCTCATTTTAACTCTCATTTCCATAAATGAATTCTATGTTACTTTATAACTAACCTATATTCTACTTTTATAACTAGTCCTAGTGTACCCCCTTCTCTAAAATCTTAAAACCCAAGTGTTTAAAAGCATCTTAGCCAGTATTTTGATTAGTGATATATATATATATATATATATATATATATATACACTCTTTTTTTTTTTTTTTCACTAAGCAACACAATTATAAAGATCAGGCTATGGTTCCATAGTATTTTTAAAACTTGCAAAAGCTTTCGGTGTGCACAATCAAATTGTAACTCCAGGGAAGTCGGTCAGTCAGTTCAGTTACTCAGTCGTGTCTGACTCTTTGCGACCCCATGGACTGTAGCCTACCGGGCTCCTCTGTCCATAGAGGGCAAGTCCAAAGAGGAGGGTAACTTGCACAATGTAGTTTGGTCATTAGGGTTATGAACTGCGGATATCACACAGACTGGAATTCTTGTCCTGGCTCCACCACTTACAAACCCTAAGTCTCTCTAACCTCGTAGAGAACTAATGGGGAATGGATGAGCTGAAATATGTAAATTTCATAACACAATGTCTGACATATGAAAACCACACCTAAAGTTAGCCATACACACACAGTTGCCATGTACATACAGTTGGGCAGGAGAGCAAGCAGGGGCAGAAATCTTGCCTCTTCAACTTGCCAAGACATGTGCTCTGACACTGGCCTTGAGGTCAAAGGGTCATTTTTATTTTATTTTTTCAAAACTACTGTCTAGTTACCATGCCATATACTTGGAGGGCTATGTCCACTCTAAGTGGATGCCCTTTTCCAAATCACACAAGGACACCACTGGGGTTAGTGGAATCCCATCACCACCACCCATTCAGGGAAGAGTAGGTTGATAGATCAAGACTTCCAAAATTTGGACTCTAAATCTAGTTGTTTTTCTATAATACTCCCTCACCTCTACATCTTCTCAAATGAAGGATGCCTTATTCAGTCGCTAAGTCATGTCCGACTCTTTGTGACCCCATGCACTGTAGCCTGCCAGGCTCCTCTGTTTCCTCTATCTCCCAGAGTTTGCCCAAATTCATGTCCACTGAGTCAGTGATGCTATCTAACCATCTCATCCTCTGCCGCCCTGCTTCTCATTCTATCTTCAGTCTTTCCCAGCATCAGTGTCTTTTCTGGTAAGTCAGCTCTTCACATTGGGTGGCCAAAGTATTGGAGTACGTTTCAGTATATTCCAATGAATATTCAGGATTGATTCCTTTAGGATTGACTGGTTGGATCTCCTTGCAGTCCAACAGACTCTTAAGAGTCTTCTCCAGCACCACAATTTGAAAGCATCAATTCTTTGGAGCTCAGCCTTCTCACATCCATATATGACCACTGGGAAAATCATAGCTTTGACTCTATGGACCTTTGTCAGCAAAGTGACATCTCTGCTTCCTAATACACTGCTTACATTTGTCATAGCTTTCCTTCCAAGGAGCAGGTGTCTTTTAATTTCATGACTACAGTCACCATCTGCAGTGATTTTAAAACCCAAGGGAAAAAAAAAAAACTTGTCACTGCTTCCACTTTTTCCCCTTCTATTTGCCATGAAGTAATGGGACCAGATGCCATGATCTTTGTTTGTTTTTTTTTTTTTTTAATGTTGAATTTCAAACCAGTTTTTTCACTCTCCTCTTTCACCATCAAGAGGCTCTTTAGTTCCTCTTCACTTTCTGCCATTAGAATGGTACCATCTGCATATCTGAGGTTGTTGATATTTCTCTCAACAGTCTTGATTCCAGCTTGTGATTAATCCAGCCTGGCATTTCACATGATATACTCTGAATATAAGTTAAATAAGCAGGGTGACAATATACAGCCTAGTTGTACTCCTTTCCCAACTTAGAAACAGTCAGTTGTTCCATGCCCAGTTCTAACTGTTGCTTCTTGATCTGCACACAGGTTTCCCAGGAGGCAGCTAAGGTGGTCTGGTATTCCCATTTCTTTAAGAATTTCCCAAAGTTTGTTGTGATCTACAAAGTCAAAGTTTAAGGCTTTAGCATAGTCAGTGAAGCAGGAGTAGATGTTTTTCTGGAATTCCCTTGCTTTCTCTATGATCTAACAAATGTTGGCAATTTGATCTCTGGTTCCTCTGCCTGTTCTAAACCCAGCTTTTACATCTGAAAGTTCTCAGTTCACATACTGCTGAAGCCTAGCTTGAAGAATTTTGAGCATAACATTAATGTGAAATGAGTACCATTGTATGGTAGTTTGAACATTCTTTGGCATTGCCCTTCTTTGGGATTGGAATGAAAACTGACCTTTTCCAGCCCAGTGGCTAGATGATGCCTATAAAGGTGCTTGGTATGCAAGAAAAGGTGACAGAAATGTCATTTGCTATTTAAGTTTTCCATTATGAATCAGGGTACCCTCTTAATGCTTGTATGATTCCAAAAGACATGATTGTGTTCAGGAAAGATGGTCACTGCAGAATAAGATGGAGACGAGTTATTTGTGGCACTAGCAAGCTCAGGGACAAAGGCGACCGTGATGATGCTAGTGAGGCGGGTGTGTTAGCAAAGTCCCACTGAAACAAGAGGCTAGAATGACACAGAGCACAGTTGGTCTGGGTGTGAAGAACCTGCTGTCGCCACTAAGGTGTCACGTAGTAGGAGCCACTTTTCTGTTTGGCAGCAGACATAAATCTTGTCCTCGCACTTGTTCACTGGTGTGTTTTCGGGAGAGAAAAAGGTACCACAAAACAAAAGTACTCATTCTGCTCCTGCAAAAGCACCGTCTTTCAAGTGCAGCAGATTGAATCTGCCTTGAAAGTTTAATTAAAACCTTACTTGAGTCAAACTAACTAAGTTCAATTCACCATGTTTAAGATTGTGCTTCCGCTGAGAGGGGTTATGGGGAGAGGGCTGGACTAGGAGTTTGGGATGAGTGGATACAAGCTTCTATATATACGGAATAGGTAAACCACAGGGTCCTTCTGTATAGTACAGGAGACTACACTCAACATCCTCTAAAAGACTATAATGGAAAAGAATGTGAAAAACACTGTATATATCTGTCTGAATCACTTTGATGTACAGCAGAGACTAACACATTATAAATCAACTGAAGTTCGGTAAAATAAATAGAATGCATGCCTCCAAAGTCAGACCCCAAAGGGATGTTGTATAGTTTGTGGTTATACCGGACCTGGGAGTAATATTTATTAGTAAAAGAATCCTTCCTCCTTAGAGGTCTTAAGAATTGAAGAGTTTGAGAAATGCTCAGTCCTGCACTGACCAATACAGTAGCTACATGTGGCCAGAGAGCACTTGAAATAGGGCTAATACAAACTGAGATGTGCTGCAAATATAAATATAAAATATACCAGAGATATGAAGATTTAGTACATCTCATTTATAATTTCTACATTAATTAAATGTTGAAATGGTAACATTTGGGATATACTGAAATAAAGAAAACATACAATTAAAAATAATTTCACCTATTCTTCTTTTATTTTTTAGTGTAGCTATTAATTTTTTTAAATTATATATATGGCATGCATTATATTTTTTTAGGCAGCACTACCATGGACAGTAGTAGATTTTGCTTTATACATATTAGGTCTAAAATCTATTAGATTTTAAAATCAAAATCATTACTATCTGAGTATCAAGAGCATGCTTTGAAGATACGTGAATTTTGCTATTATTTTAAAATCCCAATCACTGTATTGGAACAAAATGTTGCTGAAGTTCTCCAAACAGTATTACAGCGCTAGGAAAATATTTCCTCACTTGTTAACACTGCCTAACATTCAGATGAGAGCAAGTAAAATTTTATGGTAATCCATTTTCAATTAAATAATTACATATATTGTTTTACTATAAATTGAAGTAGGAAAGGAAAATTTATACTAATTATGTAGTTTAACAGAAAATAAAATGTCCGTAATTTATTGTCTACCTATATCAATCATATTTTAGAAACATGCTTTCCGCTTAAAAATTGCTACTTTGGTTCTTTTCAATTGAACTGATTTTTACTTTATCAACCATGAGACCAAACAGTGATCTTAAATTGTCAAGTTAGATCATCGAATCAGTTGAGCACTGAGAAGTGGAGTATGTAGCTTTATGTTGCACACAGCACCACCTGTTGGAGAAATCTAGTCCCGATTTTAAAAAATTCCGGAGGAAAAAGTAAAAACTGAACTTAACCAAGTCAGGACTGTGGTTGGAGTGTAAAGGAAAAAAAAAAATAGACTGTGGTTGGAGTGTAAAAAAAAGAAAAAGCGTGCTAAAAAACTATTAATTGAACCATAACACAATACTAATTTGCTCTCAGTCCACAGCCATATAAAAGTTACTTTAAATCAATGGAATGATGCCCACCATGTACATAACTGGACCAGAGCAGTTCCATCACCCCTGCTAGTCAGGGAATGAAAACAGGACCAAAGCAGATGAGCAGTACCAATGTCAAGTTTTATACACGTCTGTGTAATGGACTTGCTAGCAATTCCATGTCTTAATGAACCATTATTGGGTCCAAAAATGACATCAGACATCCTGTCACAGATGTCAGGCGGAGGGCCTCAGCGCCCTCCAGGAACACAGAAGGAGTGTGAGAGACAGGGCCATATCCTGCATCACCTTCAGTGTCGGTGTGAATGAGGCCGACTTGCGGACACCGCAGGTCTAGGCCCCTCGGAGCACAGTGCACTTCCATGTTTGTGCCTCATGCTGCGTTACTGATCGGTGTTTAGCTTTAAGACATTATATCCGATTCTGATTTTGAAGATAGGATTATATTCATTGTTTCTTGTCTGGATATAGTACCAACGGTTAAAAGAAGGGTTGAGGAAAGTTATGTAAGGGGGCTAATTGCTTAAAAAGCTTTTTATTTACATAAATAGACAAGTGATCTAATGTGGAAGAATATTTTTCTAGAAAATAACATGGAGAAACAGATGCAAAGAATACGAGGCTTCTGCAGTCATAGCAGAAAACCTTAGAATGATTGATTATTCCAGCATGGCCAAACATGCCCTCCCTCACTTCTCTTCCTCCAGGAAGCATTCCCTAAAGCCCAGTCCAAGTTAGATCCACTGGTAAATAGTCTACGGCACCTGGCCTGTCTTCTTCTGTAAGCAGCTTTGAACTTTGCTCTCTTCATGGTGGACACTAAAGTTCATGTGCGCAGAGAATGGCTCTGACTGTGACAGTCATTATGCCCCATGTACGTAACAGCTCTTAGCAGTGTTGTCTCTTCATCATAATTTGTTGACTGAATGAAGAAATGAATGACTTTTATCCAGGCATGTGCTGCCACTGCTGGGGATACATTTCCTCAGTAATTTAGTGACCCATATCTAGGAGAGAAAGCAACTTCTAAACAAACAGATGCCACAAATGAGGACAGGAGGTCTGGGAGGCAGGAAAAGGGCATGTGATGATTAGAAATTAGTTTTCTAAAAATTAACTTCAAGATATAGGGTCACTAGAAATTACAGGGATTGCTAAACCTGGAGGGGAAAACAAACAGATATGTCATTGTTTCCAGACATTCTGCCTCATTAGCCCTCAATTACTTGTGCAAATCTGAATAACAAAGGTCCCTACCTTGGTGTGAAATAATGCTGATCCAGACAGATGAATAGCAGATGCCAGAATTCAATGAGTTAAATTACTAAAATTATGGGACCTTTCTGTACGGTCTTTGTAACTTCCCATGAATCTAATTTTTCCAAAATAAAAATTGAAAAAGTTCCTACTATGTTTTCTTTGAGGAAGAAGGGTCAAGTTTATAATTTGAGAGTTTCTTCCTGTAACCTCACAGAGGGCTAGTTCCAAAAGTTGCATGTTCAGATGGAGCTGAACTTTAGTTCCAAGAAATGAATGTCTATAATTTTCTGAAATATTTCAGTGAGTATATTACAAGTGTGTTATTGCTCCCCATATTCTATGAAAAAAAAATATTAGTTGCTCAGTCATGTCTGACTCTGTGACTCCATGGACAGTCGCCTGCCTGGGGTCTTCTATCCATGGAATTCTGCAGGCAAGAATACTGGAGTGGGTAGTCATTCCCTTCTCCACGGGATCTTCCTAACCCAGGGACTGAACCTGGGTCTCCTGAATTGCAGGCAGATTCTTTACTGTCTGAGCCACCAAATTTTATAGCCAGAGTTAAATAGTATAAGTTTATCTTCTACTTCCCTCATTTCCCCCAATTTATCTGCTACTTAATTTTCTGTTATTGGGAAATTTTCCCTTAAAAACTGAATGAAATTAAAATGATAGCAGTTCTGATTTATACACTTGTAGAGATGCAAAACAGAAATAGTGTTACCTTTTTTTAAAAGAAATCCAAACTTTGATCTGCCACAGGCAGGCTCTATGGCTCTCCTCTATCTCCAAGGTTGTATGACCTTGGAAAGAATATGTAACCTAAGTTATGTCAACAGAACTGTGCTGGTGGTTATTGTATCATTTATTTGTCATATCTATTGCAGAGGAAAATTTCTTATCCTGATCTTATAAACAAGTAATGTAGGGCTCAGAGTTCAGGAATCTGTCCAAAGTCCAAGCTCACTGGTTTGAGAACTGGATTTGAACCTAAGATACCTGTCTACAAAAACTTTCCACAGACCCATATGAGCTAGCCTGCCCTTTTGAATTCTGATATTCTAAGACTCCATTTTTTCCCACCACTCATTATTAAATACTCCATTCTTAGAAGAGCAAGCTAAGAGAACATTCACATGACCAGAAATGAAACCCCAGATACAGAAATCATCCTTTGTGAAACCTTTAGCTTGTATTTCTTCTGTAGACTATTCACTCTCAAACCTGCAGGTCACGAACAGCCTTTAGAAAACAGATTCCATCCAGGAAAGCGAGTCATGAACTCATTTAACCAAGTTATCAAGACGTTTATGACATGCATGTAAGAGTGAGGCCAAACTGATCAAGGTGATAGTTTAAATGCTTTAAGAAAAACTTATTTCCTGGGAATGTGATTTCAGTTCTGTTATTTATGATTCATTGTATTATGACATGAATAAGCATTCATATTTGCAAAGCATTTTATGATCCTTCTTGCTCTGTTGCAAAATCTCATTTACAGAAAATGCTGTCACACCTTTTACCAAGAAGGAAACTAAATGAGTTACAAGGTACTTAAGAAATTTGTCATTCATCAGCAAGGCAAGAATGCTGTAGAACATTAGCTTCCATTTCCTATTCCACCGTCAGCAGAGCTTTCTGCTTCTGGAGTGAGCCAATAAGAAGTCATGTCATCTTTTGGATCGGGGTGTTTGCATATCTATCCACTAAATGAAAGTCGCTCAGCTGTGTCTGATTCTTTGTGACCCCATGAACTATACAGTCCATGGAATTCTCCAGACCAGAATACTAGAGTGGGTAGCCTTTCCCTTCTCCAGGGAAGCTTCCCAACCCAGGTATCGAACCCAGGTTTCCCGCATTGCAGGCAGATTCTTTACCAGCTGAGCCACAGGGAAGCCCAAGAATACTAGAGTGGGTAGCCTATCCCTTCTCCAGGGGATCTTCCCAACCCAGGAATTGAGCCGGGGTCTCCTGCATTGCAGGCAGATTCTTTACCCACTGAGCTATCAGGGAAGCCCTGATATCCACTACTCATCCATTTATCATTATCTATTCACTACTCATTATCTATCCACTACTTATTTATCAACCATTAACCAGTGGTTCAGTGTTAAAGAATCTGCCTGGCAAGCAGGAGATGCAGGTTCGGTTCCTAGGTCAAGAAGAGGCCCTGGAGAATGAAATGGCAACCCACTGCCACTCCAGTATTCTTGCCTAGGAAACCCTGTGGACAGAGGAGCCTGGTGGGCTACAGGCCATGGGGTTGCAAAGAGTAGGGCACGACTTAGTAACTAAACAGCAGCAGCAGCAGCAGCAACCCATGTGCCAGCTAGCCTGCAAAGACACTGTGTTAAATAGTGGTTGGTTTTGTCCCTTCTCCCACCTGGGTCTTAGCTCTGAAGCAGACCAGCTAAGTTAATTTGGGCAAGTCACTTAACCTCTCTGAACTTCAGACACTTACTTCACCAAAATGCTATGTGGGCAAAACAGTAATTGACCTGCCACAAGGTAGATATGCAGTAAGTGTAAATTTTAACCTTCCTCCTGGCCAAACCTATTTCAGAACTCACCTCTCTTTTCCCTTTGATGTCAGTGTATGTAAGAGAGAGGGGGAAAAAAAAAAAAAAACAACTTGTAACAGATTAAAAGAGAGGGATTCCAGGGTCCTTTCATTGTGCAGGCATTAGAATCATCCTGAAAAGTAAGAAGCTCTTAATACTTTGTATGCCCTTGTCTCCTTTAATTCTGTAGCTATGGAGTGGTTTAGTGCATCCTTTTAAAAATCATTTAAAATTAATAGATATTTATTGTTCCCCCATAAGTACCTCTTCTCATATTGAAATGTCCTTGTTTTTCATGGGATTCTGTTGTCATGTATTTAATAATCTGGGGTCTGGATACTTAAAGACAGATACAGGGTAAGAGTCTACTAAGACTTTGCTTCTCAACTGTGTCAAGTCATGAAGTCACCTGAGTTGAGTAGGGAGGTTTCAGGGTCCATCCCTGGGCTCCCAACTCAGAATCTCCATTACAGAAGCCTAGGAGTCTCTGCTATGAACACATAACACGGTGTTACTTCTGATGTGGCCAGTTTGGGGGCACACTGCTCTGGGAGCTAGATGACAGAGGAATTGCTAACAGCTTTAAAAGAGATTGAGTACAACACAGAGGGTCCCTGAGTCACTGGCAAATCCTAAAAAATGTCAGAAATTGAGCATGCAGCTTCTCCATTTACCACTCAGTTGCTGCATCTGCTGGGTACACCTCACCTATTTGGAGTTGCCTTAGTGCTTCACGCAAGGTAATGTGGCCTAAGTGTGATACAGTGACCTCCATTACACAAAGTGGCAGTTCTTCCTAAACCCACTGCATTTGTTTCCAGGGGCAAAACATCTGTTTCTACCTTGTTGTTGTTTTTCAGTCACTAAATCGTGTCCAACTCTTTGCAACCCGTGGACCGCAGCACGCCAGGCTTCCCTGTCCCTCGCTATCTCCCTGAATTTGTCCAAGATCATGTCCATTGAATCGGTGATGCTATGCAACCATCGCATCCTCTGCTGCCCTCTCTCTTCTCCTTTTGCCTTCAGTCTTTCCCAGCATCAGGGTGTTTTCCAATGAGTCGACTCTTCGCATCAGGTGGCCAAAGTGTTGGAGCTTCAGCTTCAACATCAGTGCTTCCGAAGAGTATTCAGGGTTGATTTCCTGAATTGACTAGTTTGATCTCCGTGCTGTCCAAGCTCCTCTAACTCCTTACAAATGTACATGCAGACACCCACCACACTCACAAGCACAAGCAGCTAAGAAGTACACATTATCGTAAGTCCCCAGAAAGATGCCTTGCTCCTTCCAGTGGGTCCAGACTGATTGGAGTAAGCTTAATACTCACAGGATACAAACGTTACATTTCAGTTTAGGACATATGTCTTGTCTGAAGGGTGTAATTTCATGGCAGAGTCCATGTAAATTGCTTGCACTATGTGGAATTTCTAAATTCCACATAGCCATTTCTAAAGGAGGACATAATCATAGCTTTGAGACATAAGGAAATAAAGAATCTACTTAGCTGATGGTGATGAGTTGCACAGCAACTGAAACAAACTATAAGAACTTTCTCAGTTGGAGCAGACATTATGAATTCTGGGAATTCAGACTTTTTAAAATAAGCCAAATCATGGGAAAGGAAATATATCTGCTCTGAATGGAAACTTTTATTCTCTGTCAAGTGCTGAATAGGTGAAAACTTGCCCGGAATATTTTCCTGAACAAACTCTTTGATTCCTTCCTCTTTTTTTCTATAGTAGGCTTTTACAATTATTATTATTATTTACTTTTGTTTTCTTTTTCTTCACTAGAGACTCAGTATTTAGGTTTTGATAGAGCAGACGGGAAGGAGATGGTTAAAAAAACAAATGTTGGACCAAGATTCCAGTTCCATCTTTGATCTGAGTTGACCCTATTTCTCTCCTAGTTAACAGTTAACTTGGTAGTGGTTAATCTGTAAAATGAGAATATGTCACTGATCCAATTACATAACCATCTGTTTTACCTTTCTACACATTTCTATGTAGAATATGCCATAATCTCAGTCCTGTGTCTAATAGAGGAAGTGGACGTGTTGACAGTGGAGCAATGGTAGGCATGCACTGTAGGTATCAGGGGAAATGAAAGGAAGTTTCTGTGAGTAGCAAACAACAAAACAAAACCAATCCCCTGCCCGAGGTGTAGGGATCTCACCTTTATTTTATAGCAATTGAAACCACCCAGCATGTAAACCCAAAGGTAACACTCTCTTATTCCCCACCCTCTCCTCACTTCACCTCCAACTCCAGTCCCCAGTGCTAACAGCATAGGTTTCTTCTGCAAATTTCTCTTATAAAAGTACACCAGCATAGATTATGCTTTTCCTCTAAAAAGGATCACACTATGCACATTGCTCAGCATCTTTTTTCTTTCCTCACTTTACATATATGTCAATCACTACCTGTGTGGCTCCCTCCTTCCCTCACAGCTCACCTCTAACATCACCTCCTCAGAGAGGTGTTTCCTGATCCTCCACCCATTAGACTGTAATCTGCCTGTGGCCATGACTAGTTTGCTCTCTGCTGTACCCCTGGTGACTAGACCAGTGCCAGCACACAGCGTGTTCTCAGTAAATCCTTGGTAAGTAGATGGATCTGAATCCTCCAGCCACTTGCTGTGGGAGTGAGAGTGTGGATGAACTGATGAATCAAACCAGTGCCCTTACTGATGGGCACACAGGCTCTTTCAAGCTTTAGTCATTCAAGCAATGCTGCTTTGCCTGTGCTTATAAGAGAATGTCTTCCCTGGTGGCTCAGACGGTAAAGCGTCTGCCTACAATGCAGGAGACCTGGGTTCAATCCCTGGGTTGGGGAGATCTCCTGGAGAAGGAAATGGCAACCCACTCCAGTATTCTTGCCTGGAATATCCTGAAAAATCCCATGGATGGAGGAGCCTGGTAGGCTACAGTCCGTGAGGTTGCAAAGAGTCGGACACGACTGAGCGACTTCACTTTCATTTCCACTTTATAAGAGAATGTCAGAAAATGGGATTGCTGGGTCAAGGGATAGATGCATTTTGATTTTGAATAGAAGATGCCCAATTACACTATCAAAAGATTATTGCTATTCACACCCACCAGCAATGACTGAAAGCATCTGTTTTCCCCCAGTTTTCTCTTGATATTATTGGTTTTTAATCTTATCTGGAGGTGGGTGTAGCAAGAGGTTGAACTGTGTTTGAATTGGTATTTCCATGTAAATTACGAAGGTTGCATATTTTAATATGTTTATTGGCCATTTTCTGTGAATCTTCTGTTTATAACATTTTGCCGGTTTGTGCTGCTTTCTCTGTCATCTTGTCAACAACTTGTAGCTGCCATTAGTATTGAGCGTATTAGTTCTTCATTTGTTATGTGTGGCTATCACTTTCCCAGCCTATCTTTTGTCATTCATTTACCATTTTTGCCATAGAAAGCTTTACATTTGTATGTAGTCAAACTGCCTTTTACAAGGAGCGTAGCTCAGTGCTCTGTTGTGACCTAGATGACTGGGATGGGAAGAAGGTCCACGAGGGAGGAGGTATATGTCTAATATAGCTGATTCACTTTGCTGTGCAACAAAAACTAACATGAAGTTAAAAACTACCTAAAGAAAAAACTAACATCCCAATTAGAAGAATTTTTTTTTAGGAAATAAATGTTATTTAAATTTTATAAAACTGCCTTTTAGGCCTCTGAGTGTCCATTTTTAAACTTTATTTTTAATTGGAGGATAATTGCTTTACAATATTTTATTGGTTTCTGTCATATATCAATGAATATGATTCAGAAAATGAATCAGCCATAGGTATGAGTGTCCAGTTTTGAATATGAAAGTTTCTCCTATCCAAGGCTAAAAGATACTCTTGATTTTTTTTTTTGGTGATATTTTAATTTTTAAGTAATTAAGTCTCTTGTCCAAAGGGAATTTTTATTAATATATGGTAAGATATAGTGATTGAGCTTTAGCTTTGTTCTTCCAAATAGATTTGCAGTTATATCAATATCATCTTTTAAATAAACCATCTTTTCCTGGCTGAATTAAAGTTTAAATGTATGACTTTGATTTAAATATAAATACATAATAGATATACAAAAGTAGATATATATAGACTTACATATATACTATATATGTGTGTATGTGTACACATATATGAAGGCAAATCTATTTCTTGATTCTATTTTGTCTCCCTGACCTACTTGTCTATTCTTATATATTTCTTATACATATTTAATAATGTTTCTTTATATAACTGTTTCATTGTGATATTTATAAGTTTGCAAATTTTATAAATTTCCCCTTCCAAATCTTTTCTAAAATACTTTTCTACTCTTTTTAGTCACAAATATTATTTTGTTTGTTGTTTAAAATAATTTATTTTCATTAAACCTATCAGAATTCTGCATAAAGTTGGGCTTTTGAAAGAAATCCATTTGGCTTCACTGTAGGAAGTGGACTGGAGTAAGGGGAGGCGAAGACAGGGAGCTGGTTAAGGGGTGGTATCAGTAATGTGGGTTTCCCAGGTAGCACCAAGTGATAAAGAATCCACCTGCCAGTGCAGGAGATGCAAGAGATGTGAGTTCAATCCCTGGACTGGGAAAATCTAAGTAGAAAATGGCAACCCACTCCAGTATTCTTGCCTGGAAAATTCCATGAACAGAGGAACCTGGTGGGCTACAGTCCATGTGATCACAAAGAGTCAGAGAGCTGGTTGAAACAGGGTCTGAACCAAAGGGATGACAGGAGAGTACACCATTTCCAAAAGAAAACCAACTGGACTTTGATCTTTGGATGAAGTACAAAGGAAAGTCAGCCAAAGCTAGCAGACGGGAGGACTGGGCAAGGTGTAAAACAAACCGTCTTCCAGAGTTAGGACTGCAGGGCAAGAAGTAGGTTTGCAGGTGGACAGAAGGGAAGATGTGTCCACTTGTAGGTAAATTGAGCTTGATGGATGAAGGCCATTGATGAGTAGACAGATAGTGGTGATGATACAGATAATTTGGGTAATTTAAAAATATTTTAGGGATGTCCCTGGCATTCCAGTGATTAAGAATCCACCTTCCAGTGAAGGACGTGTGGGTTCAGCCCCTGGTCAGGCAGCTAAGATCCCACATGCTTGCAGCCAAAAGAACAAAACCTAAAACAGGAGGAATATTGTAACGAATTCAGTAAAGACTTAAAAATAGTCCATATCAAAACAAATATTTTAAAATAAAATTTTTAAGAGATTTTCAAATAAAGTTCCAGAGTCTTTCATACATAGTGAGGTAGTTACTTTCTTGTGAGGCCCAATTTATGACTCATTCTTTGGGCAGTTGAGGGCATTATTATAAATAATTACAGAATTAACATATCTCTTCTTGAAGAGCAGAAATTTGTCCATTTGTGGCAAAAGGCCAGTTTTTGAAAATGCTTATTCCTGTTTAGTAGAAATATTTTTCTACAAATACTGCATATGAATAGCTTTATAAAATATTTTTGCAAAGCTTAGTATTATTTTAAGGTCACTATAATTTTCACTATGTCATAAAGCTCTGTTTTGACTACTGAATCTAAATAATTTTACCTGTCAGAATTACACATCAGTTTGTCTCAAGGTATTGTGTAGATAGGTATTGTGTAGCCATTATTCTCACGGCTTTTTCATTCATTTTTTCTTTTCAGAACTTGACAGCCTGGAGGAGTTAGGGAAAAAGCGCATCTGCAGGATTATCACTAAGGATTTCCCCCAGTATTTTGCAGTGGTTTCACGGATTAAGCAGGAAAGCAATCAGATTGGTCCTGAAGGTGGAATTCTGAGCAGCACCACTGTGCCCCTTGTCCAAGCTTCTTTCCCAGAGGGTGCTTTAACCAAAAGAATTCGAGTAGGCCTCCAGGTAATGTTCACAAAAAGTTTTCTCCTTGGTATACAGAGAGAGCATGTGAGCATGTTCTGCTCTGAAAACTGCTATCATGACTCATCCTAATGATATATTGCTAACTGAAGCATTGGGCCATTGGGGGAATCATCAATCTATTTTAAATAAAAAGTACAAAGTTAGCTAAGAGGCTTATCAAAATAGGTACATATTTTAGGGTTTTTCTGTTTAGATGTATCACTTGAAACATCTTTTTTTGTTTGTATGATAGAAAAAAAGATGAAAGATCTTTTTTTTTAATCATAGATTACTGGTCTCAGTAATATGGAACAACAAAGCACCAAAGAGCACATATACCATTAAAGAAACAAACCATATTTCATTTGGTTTATGATATGCACATCACAAAAATCAGCAATAGTGAAACTTGCAAGCTTTCAAATTTTAGTTCCAGCAAATCATAAATGCTGGTTTTTATCCAACCAGTTGGAACCTGTTTTGATTTGGAAAGCTGGCTGAAACTCTTGGCAAGAATGGTCTTTCTTGAGTTTCTTCATTTCTGTTAGAACCTAGCCAGAACTTTTTTTTTTTTCCTACTGAATAAGGAAAATAACCTGAAATAACTTTGTTTTGTTACTTAATACAGTAATTAATAATTTGACTGAGAGTTCAGTAAGCATTTGGACCTAAAGAGACTACCTTATATTTCAGTAGTATGAAGTTCCCTTCAACTGTCCCCTCATATTGAATATTTTACCAAATAGCAAATGAACAATAAAAAAAGAAGAATTAGGCTTATTAGACTAGAATTGAGATCCATTGCAATCTCGTATGCCTTTGTGTTACTTAACTCTGGAAACGTCCATTTTTACATGAGTATAAGTTGCCTTTGTAGTATTTTACTAGATGCCCTGCATAGATATAAAATATACTCGACTCAATCTCTTTTATCCTTCGGATTAGACTGAGAGGTTTCTCTGCCCTGAGATCCGATTCCCCTCTCTCTCTCATGCAAGCCCAGGCCTGTGTTCTGTTGGGGACATACTCGAGCTGTTATTAGTTCCTGCTACAGCGTTGTATTTGATTCATTCTTTCCTGAAACAGAAAGGAGGAATAAGAGAGACTTTTTTTTTTTGCCCCATAAAATTTTAATAAGTTTTCTTTAAAATAACAAAAGTTCTGGGGGGTTATAGTCTCTTCCATTTCCAAATACCAATAAACATATTAAAATATGCTAAACTTCACTCAGTAAAACATCTAACATTAAAAAAAGACGGACAATACCAAGTGTCAGCAAATAAACAGAACAGCTAGAACACTCACACCTGCTGGTGAGAATTAGAAGTGGTCCTGCAACCAGCGTTTTGGAAAACGGTGTGGCAGTTCCGTTATAATGGTGGTCATACGTGTACCTCAAACAGAGTTTGGCTCTTAGAAATATAACTACCAGAAATCCCTACATATGGCCATCACCAGGCATACACAAGAATGTTAACAGCAGAAGTAAGACATTTTTTGGTTGTTGTTTTTGGTCTTTTCCTCCTCAACTAAAAAGTCAACTTTCTGAAAAGAGAAAAATGTCCAACTTCATTTAAGGTCCTCTCTCTTATCTCTAGGCCCAGCCTGTTCCAGATGAAATTGTGAAAAAGATCCTTGGAAACAAAGCAACATTTAGCCCAATTGTCACTGTGGAACCAAGAAGAAGGAAATTCCATAAGCCTATCACAATGACCATTCCGGTGCCCCCAGCCTCGGGAGAAGGCGTCTCCAATGGGTACAAGGGAGATACCACACCCAATCTGCGCCTTCTCTGTAGCATTACAGGTTTGGTTAAGTTGTTGCTGTTCTTGCTGTTTTTGCCATAGCACTTGCAATGATTCTGTACAAAGACAGAAAACCTTTAAACATCCCTACCAACATTATAAATAGAGTAGGAAAAAAAAATACATTTTACTTGTTCATCACCTCATCTCTATTATCCCTGTAATTATTTCTTGAAGATGCTGATAGCATGACCGTTAAAATTCAGTGATACCATTTTTCCTGCTTTTAAGTTTAGTGTTAATAACAGAGCTTTTTAAAGGTGACTGAAGTATTACTGAATTTACTGGAGCATCTAGTAATCTCTGTGTGACTTAGGTTACTGACCTAGAAACACCCTGTAAGCTATAGGAAATCGGATGGGCTCTGGGGAAAACAGAGTCTCCCACAAAGGACCAAGAGTAGGGAAGAGCCCAGTGAATACATGATTCTTTTTACCTACTCTGTTCACAAGTGTGATCCAAGAGACTAACATGCAGGGTTTAGGTGATAGGCATCTTTAATGGTAAGCTCCCAGAATCCAGAGCTAACGCATCATCTGATTAACCTAACATGTTTAACTTAACGTCCAAGGTTAAGAAAGGTTTTCTCATTTGTTTTTTTCTAAAGAATAATTTTAATGACTGGTTCCCTTTTTAGCCTGGAAAATTAAATGATTCAGGCAGTATAAAATGGACTTCCTCTTAACTTTCTGATAGTTCTTGCCATTGTTGTATTTTAAAAAATCATATTGTCTACCTGAAGCAACAAATCTTTGCACTTGTAGATTGTGGCTTAAAATGAAGTTGTATGCCCCAAGTTTAAGCCATTCATTAGTATCTAGACAAACAGAAAAGTAATTTTTTTTCTAATCTAATATTATCTTATAAGGAGATCACTATAAGCTGGTAAAAGGAAAGTAGAGAAGAAAACCACCTTTAGTGCATGTCATTAATTGAAAGTGTTTGAGTTTTACAAGTTACTTACAGAAAAAACAGGATGATGATAAAAATTCTACAAGGAGCATATCTATAAAAAAAAGTCAATATATCTGCTGTTGTTCTCTCAGGGGGCACATCACCTGCTCAGTGGGAAGACATCACAGGAACTACTCCTTTGACATTTATAAAGGATTGTGTCTCTTTTACAACCAATGTTTCAGCCAGGTATGGAAATAAAGGCTGTCAAAAAGCACTAGGAATTGTTTTTTATTACCTTTTGGAAAGTAAAAAAATGTTGTGCTTAATACCAGTATGATTATTCTTTAAAATGTTGATGGTAAAGTTGGGCCTAACTCCAAAAATTTTAAATTCACTTGGATGTCATCTTATCCAGTCCTCACAGGAAGCTGTAAGATGGTAAACTTGCTTCTTCCTCCAGTAGAAATTCTTAGCAATTCATAAAAAGTAATAAGATTTCCTTTCTTCCCCATTTTCTACCATAAAATTCTTGTTCCTTCCAAGATGAAGTAATAAATTCTTAAACAGCAGTAGAAAGGAAGGTTGATTATGGGTATGTGTAAGATGGGAAGGAGAGTTTTATGGAAAGGAAAATAAAGGAAAAAATTCCTTAGCATTTTTTTAGCAAAATCATAGCAAATAATAAATGTAGGGTTTCTTTGTTTGATAAACACAGTAAACATCTTTGCTATTTGTTTAAATGAACAAGTAATGTTTTGGTTTAGTTCCTTTATATACTCTACTTTTTATAAATGGGAAATTTTTTTAAGATTTGGCTTTGAAATCTCATTTTATACTTTTGTTACTGTTTTGTTTTTGTCTTCCTCAGATTTTGGCTTGCAGACTGCCATCAAGTTTTAGAAACTGTAGGGTTAGCCACACAGCTGTACAGAGAATTAATATGTGTTCCATATATGGCCAAGTTTGTTGTTTTTGCCAAAATGAATGATCCTGTAGAATCCTCTCTGCGATGTTTCTGCATGACAGATGATAAAGTGGATAAAACTTTAGAGCAGCAAGAGAATTTTGAGGAAGTTGCAAGAAGCAAAGACATTGAGGTACCTTGTTTTCAGCAAGTTCATTCTATTAACATTCTCCAGATACGGAGTTTTCCATTTTGAGGTCATAATATAGCACGTACTATAAATTTCAAGTTCGTTGTTAATTTTAGTTTTCGTTTTAAAATTTTGATACAGATTCACTCTTAAATAATTTTAAGTATCTTTGAGACTACTTTAGTTGGTTAAAATGTACCACCAAGGACTCTTAAATAATTTTAAATATCTTTGACACTATTTTAGTTGGTTAAAAGGCACCACCAAAGACTCAAATAATTTTAAGTATCTTTGAGACTATTTTAGTTGGTTAAAATGCACCACCAAGGAATCTAGGTCATGATCACAAGTTTTCTATGGCTACCTGAGTTATTATCATAGTCACTGTCTATACACATCACCATGATTTTCCACTTTTCAAACCAGTAATCAGATAAGTATCCAAGAGTCCAAAACAACTTTCAGACTCTATGGATAAGTGATTGATGTCAGGCACATTCTCAAATATGTTTAAAATTGGGAGAATAAATCTATAATTCACTTACATGTCCATGTTACAGTTTCCAATCACAGTTACTATGAACCAGTAATTATTTTTGTGGTAAATAAATGTAACTGCCCAATCAGAAGACAAATGTGACATAGAAGCATATCAATCCTAATGTTATATTGACTTAAAATCTCAGAACTCTCTCAATTTAAATGAACATTAAATTATGTATTTCTTTTACTCTAAAAGGTTCTTGAAGGAAAACCTATTTATGTTGATTGTTATGGAAACCTGGCCCCACTTACCAAAGGAGGACAGCAACTTGTTTTTAATTTTTATGCTTTCAAAGAAAATAGACTGCCATTTTCCATCAAGGTAAATCACCTTCAAGAGAGATCCTGTGGATTTTTTTAAAATACTCTTAAAGATTAAATAAGATTCTAATGATTTATTCTGTTTAAAATATCCCTCCAAGCTTTAATTCATAGGAATGAGATCATATTTTTGTCCTAGTTCTGTGTCAGTGTACTTCTGAGCCAGGAAAAACTTTAGAATTAGTAAACAGAGTTTCTGCCTTTTAAACAGTTAAGTGATCATTTATACTGAGATAAATGTTTGTAAGCTCAAGCAGTCTAGAGCAATAACACACATCATATCTGGAATGCTCAGTAATCAAATAATGGATGAAATCCAGATTGAGTATTTGTTTCATCTTTATTTCTGGTCAAGCCCAGGACATTATGGAGAGACCGTCTTCCTCCTCAGAGAACCAAAAGATATAGGGCAATTGTTTTATTATTATTTGCTTCTGTTATTGTTAAAACTGAGGCTTTGAAAAAAAATTATTGGACAGGAAGAAAATGAATACAACTCAGACTATTGGATTGTCAGGATGAGACAAGCCAATACAATATTCCTGTGTTTAGACTATTGATTGGGCATTCTAAATCTTGCCAAGTTTAAATGTGACTACGTTGGCTGACATGAGATGGTTATCACCTTTTCCCTTTACTTTTCCTGCCTCTCAAAGGGTCCCATAAAACAAACATGCTTAACTCTTACACAGACAGGAATCCTCAGGAAAGTCTCTTTATATAACTGTCAACCACCTTAATTCTTCTAGATTAGAGACACCAGCCAAGAGCCCTGTGGCCGTCTGTCTTTTCTGAAAGAACCAAAGACAACAAAAGGACTGCCTCAAACAGCTGTCTGCAACTTAAACATCACTCTGCCAGCACATAAAAAGGTATCTTTTAATACTGGTTTAACTTTCTTCCCCTGGTCTTGAAGAAGTAGGCCCTTGGTGTGCAATTAAGGAATGCTTTGTAACATGATTTAAGCTCTTGAAACTCAAGTTTTATTAGTCTCTTTGTGTAGATTGACTAAGTCTTGTGACTGTGGTGTCAAATTCTTATGGTTTGTATAATGGAGTCCTCTGTTTATTGCTTCTGCTTCTGCTGGTAGTTCATAGATTTTTTTTTTTTTTTTGCTTTCAAATAATGTCACACATTAATTTGCCATGGATGTGTAGCTCTTGATCTTTTTCGTTGGCTTCTTTTGGTTTACTTTGCTTTCTAAAGCAGCTTGCATTTTGTGCTCCCTATTCAGTCCTTTTCATATCCTGATATTCTTTTCCCTGCTGTCCATTATAATATTCCTTGTCTCTGCAATGCATCTTGGGACCAAAAGGAGACAGAGTCAGATCAAGATGATGAGGTAATATGAACACTTCTGCTTTTACTCTATCAGAGATAGACTAGAAACAGAATCTGTATAAAAGGAGGTACAGAGGGCTGAAGTGTGGGAAACCTATTATATTTTTTGCAGATCTTAGCTTAAATGAGGTCAAGGATACATATTTTTTTCTTAGAGAATAATTTATTCTTCCACATATACAGAAGAGTACTTCAGTACATTTAATAAAATTAAAATCCAGCTAATGACTTAAAAAGAGAAACTGAAGTTTATTAGTTTAGCATTTTTAAATGTGATAGACTGGCATGCATAAATATACATTTGTGTGTATTTTCACCTAGTATCTACTGTATAAGTTTTAAATCAAAGATGGTGATAATATATGACATTTTATGTGTTTTATATACTATAAAATATGTGTTCAATGGCTATTGATGAATATTGATATTCTATTAAAAGACATCTATCTTACCCATTTTTTAAGAGTATAATTGTTCAATTAAGTTTCATAAGTTATCTCCTAATATTTCTCCAAGTTATAAGATCATTGGATTTTTAGAACTCACAGCTCAGTAATATGAAATAGAATCAGCAGCTTTAAGATTCAGTAACATTACTTCAATAAAGCCATTAACCTGTTTGTAATCTCCTCATCTATGTTTTATGCCTATGATCATACAGAAAGAATAGCAGTAATCGGAATGATAAACTTTGTGTGCCTTTTTCCTTGAATGTGCTCACAAAGAGCGAGTGTACATCGTGATGTATGTGCTTTCAGTATGAACAAAGTTGGGAGAATTTATTGCTCAGCATCAGAAGTCTCTGTAACGCTCGTCTTTTATTTGTAGTTCCCTGTAGTCTGCTGTGTTGGTGCTCTTATATTTTGCTAAGTGATAGTCATTTGGTTAAGATACTGGGATGGGGCTGTAGAATCACAGTGGGGAGCTAATATTTCCCTAAGAAAATCTGTTAAGAAGAAAAATGAGGCTAAACAAGATATCGACATGCCATTCTACAAAATGTTTCAAAATGATGAAAATGTCACAAGGAACTGGAACATAATCGTTCTCGTCTTTTTCTTTTCCAGACCGAGAAAACGGATCGACGACAGAGTTTTGCATCGTTAGCTTTACGTAAGCGCTACAGCTACTTGACTGAGCCTGGAATGAGTGAGTTTCCTAACACATTTACTAATCTACGTGGATTTTTATAAGAAGAGACATTTTTTCTATACAAACAGAATTTTGGAGTCATGTGAAAGAAAACTCAATGGCAAAAGAAAACTGCCTACAGGAAAATTTAATCATGAGATCTAAGTAATATTTTGTACATAGTTGGAGATACAAGGTACAAACACCCCCAGATCATAGCTTTAAAAGTTTTTTTTAAGCCATTAGCGCTTTTTTTTTTTTAATAGAATTAGAAACATCTATCACTTGACTTTGAAAACCCTGATTTCACTTTGGCTGCTAACTATGTTAGGAGATAATACTATACCAAGATTCGTTTAAATCCATGCTAAAAAGAGAAAATATTTTCATACATGTCGGATAGTATAAAAGATGATAAAGTAACTCTGGTCATTATTTCATTTGTCTTTATATAGGTAGGTCATTCTAGCTTAGTCCTGATTCTTTTTTTCCCAGTTGGCAGGAATTAGATTTTCCTACCTTCCTGAGGTAGTATTTGTTTACTGATTTCTAATTCCTCCCACTCCCTCCCTCCCTCTGCCCTTTATTAAATATCAACTCTAAGGTTGGGCTTTACTAGATCAGTTAAACCCTTTTCTTCTCTCAGTAAATGTTTTGGTTCACTGTTAACTAGCTTGCAAGTATCAAGGCGTAGATTCATCTAGTCATATTCATTCATTTTCTCCCTTTGTCTTCCCTCCCCTCTCCTTCCCTCCTCCTTATGGTTATCACCTCTGGTGATCACAGCCCTCAAGATAACCCTCTCCACCAACAGGAACTAAGAGTATGTTTGACTGATGTGGCATGGTGCCACTTTAAGCATCAGAGGAGGTTTTATGCAAACATTATTTTTAAATCAGTGAATCATTTGTGGCTGTTTCCCATTACTCACAGTTACTTGAGTTCAAGGAGGATTGGACATTTACCAGTAAGAACCACAACTGTTTTTTCCCATCTTTCCTGAATTCTTGCTTCTGTGGGCCAACATAACATATTAAATATGCAGCAGGAAACTACTCCCCTACTTCATTCAGGTGGTCTTAGCATAATCTTCTGGAATCTGTCCCCTGGAGACCTCTTACATTCAGACGCAAAACAGGGAGCATAAGAGAAAGGGAACCCAACCACACTCATGAACATTCTTCCAGATCTTTTTTCCTCTAGGATAACTATCTAAATCTTTCCAAAACCAGAAGGGCTGAAATTAACTCTCATTATGCTATAAAGCAGGGAAGGTGTGTGTGTTTAACTAGATGTACGTATAAATTTCCTGGATAGACATTTTCGTTGAGATACTACTTTGCCTCAAAGCTCAGGCTTTCGTGGCATGGCTGTTTGGGACTCCCAGGTCACATCCTTAAGCGCTGGACAGGCTCCAGCTACTTGAGGTCAGCTACCTCTGGACAAGCTACCTCCTATCTGATTTTTGTGCCCTAAGGTGTATGTTTGGGGAATATATGAGTTGTAAGGTCTGGTGCATGTGCTAACGTCAATTGAATTTTTCCCACTTCTGAAACGGTTGCTACTTTTCAGTTAGCTTCATGAAGGTATATGTAGTTTGTCTTCCTTGACTTTTGATAGAAGGAAGAGGGTTCTCTTCTCTGTTTTATGAGAGGGAGCATAAGGTGGGCAGAAGAATGGGAAGGAGTAAGAAAGGACTAAAAGAAAAACTAGGGATATGTTATGCCTCCTAAATTGGTGTTAGAAGAGAAAGTGAATGCAATTTTTCCCATAGTTCCCTATCATTTCCAACTACCCAACCCATCCAACCTCTAAAAAAAAAAAAAAAAAGATTCTGGTGTAATTCAGTGCTTGACATCCAGAATTCCCTTTGTCATAAGTGAAGAGTGAAAGTCACTCAGTTGTGTCCAACTCTTTGGACCCTCTGCCAGGCTCCTCTGTCCATGGAATTTTCCAGGCCAGAATACTGGAGTGGGTAGCCATTTCCTTCTCTAGGGGATCTTCCCAACCCAGGGATCAAACCCAGGTCTCCCACATTACAGGCGGATTCTTTACCATCTGAGCCACCAGGGAAGGCCTTTGTTGTAAAGGGTATCACAAAATATGTATCATTAAAGCATAAAATATGTAACTAATCAGTAACTTGGCTGCTTTGGGCAAAGCATAACACCACAGATGTGGTTCAGAAGACTTCTCTGCTTAGTGGAGCCAGACTTAAGTGGTAAAACAGAGATGCTCTGCCAGTTTCTGGTAGTTATAAAAATAAGCCCTTCCTTGAGACATTGAACTGAGCCTAAATCACTGCATTGAAGGAATCCCTAAACCTTCCATTTGCAGTGTGGTGTTCCCAAAAGAATTAAACAATATAATATTGAGAATTATGGCTAGGAGGGGTAATGAATGGGTGAGTTTTTCCTTAGTTCTTCCACTTCTCTTTAGAACAATATGTCAGCCTAGAAAAGGATGTGTTCTGAATGCTTGAGTCTAAATGTGCACTAGGAGTGAAAATCCGCACCCTTGTGGGAGTAGCTGCTAATCCCAGGACTGGATTGTAGCAATGGCACGGGCACAGCATGAAGAGGAACATAAAGACGAAGCAGATTCTCGTTTCCTCTGCGATTTTCCCTCTTATTCTGAACCACTGCTTTCTGGGAGCGAGACTGTACTCAACTTTGACATAGAACTTAACCCTTGGCAGGCATTCCAAACCTCTGTGACCAGCTTGGTTTGTTTCTTAGAACTGTAGAAATAGAGAGGACTCGGTGTGTGCTTGCCATCCCCCAGCAAGTATGTGGACTTCATCTGTATGTTTCTTGTCCCATTGCCAGAAGATGCTGGTATTAAATCCATCTTTCCTAGTGGTAGGTCTGCCTCATGGCTCTTGCAGTGTTTGGGGTGTCCATGAGTCCCATAAATATTCTGGGAAGGCACCAGAATTGGCCCCTCTGTTATTGATTAAACATATATACAGATATATTCTGTATCCCACTGTAGATACGTAAAGATGGGGTGTTAAAAATATGACTGTGCTTTTTAAATTTCCCCCATGCTACCTTTTGAGAATTAAAAGTATAATGGATTATGAAAAATATCTGAGTGCTATGTGCTTTTTGTCCATAATAAAGACAAACCAGACATGGATACATTCTGTTGCAGAGGGATTTTTTCATATTCAGTATTAAATATTTTCATGAAAATCTCAAAAGGTACCAAGACTTAACATCTCATGGAAAAAGTGTACTCTTCTTTCTAAATGCTCTTGTGAAAGTATTTTTAAAGTTTGCACATTGTGCATAATATGGCATAAAAACTGTATTACTTCTTTGGCTCGTTTGCCATGATATATCGTGCATGAGAAAATGTTTTCAGTTGCTTTGCTTGCTTATGGTAACCATGAACCATATTTCTAGTTTTTTTTCCCCCTTTGTGTGTGTGTGTGTACATATGCATTCTCAAATCATTTCATATTATGTTTCTTTTTTTCTTCACCAAAAGGAATATACTGCATGGAAAAGATCAATGCAAACATTCCTTTTCTTTTTTTTTTTCCTTTTAAAATTCTGACTCAGAAAATTTCTTGCTCTTATTGGCTTTTTATGGGTGTGAAGCATAACCGAATTGTGCATGGAAGATGCAAATTTAAAATCCAGTGGCTTCACAGTTTGCACATCAGTTGCCTGTCACTTAAAAGTTATTTTGGATTCTGCATGAAATAGGCTTGAGTGGTTTTCTAAAATAAGAGTTTTAGAACATTTAATATATAGCTATGTACATTGATACGGCTCTGAGTAGGTGGCATCTGTATCACTGAGAGGTTCAAGGAGAGGGAATATTAGAAATTACTGAAATGAGAGTTATATGGTTGTGCAGAACAAATATGTACCTATACAGGCAAAACAGAAAGGCTACTGATATTTCTAAACCAGCACATAAGAAAGTCAATAGGAAGTAAGTGAACAGTTTTCCATTGTGGTTATTTTTCTCATCATTAATTCTTTCCTCATGTTTTTTATTTTTCATTGTTGGCCTATTGGTTGCAATGTGCCTTTTCTGTCTTTCATTTCACATTGCTCTGTGTTTTATTTAGTTTTATTTTTAACCTTGGATTAGTTGCGTCTATAGAAATTTTTTTTTCCTCTTAATTGTTCCTTTTGCCTCTTCCATTCTGAATCATGCAAACAATTGTACTTGCTTTTGTAATATTTCAAAGTTTACTGACCAATTTTTTTCTCTGGTCTCTCTGTTTCTCAACCATTTTTGTTGATTTTTGTGTTTGATTTCATTTTAAAATTTAAGAAACAGTTGAACGGAGTGCAGGAGCAACAAGATCCCTCCCCACCACTTACTCATACAAGCCATTCTTTTCTACAAGACCCTACCAGTCCTGGACCACAGCTCCGATGACAGTGCCCGGGCCGGCCAAGTCAGGCTTCACTTCCTTGTCAAGTTCTTCCTCTAATACGCCATCAGCTTCCCCATTAAAATCAATATGGTCTGTTTCGACTCCTTCGCCAATCAAATCCACATTAGGCGCATCAACTACATCTTCGGTTAAATCCATTAGTGACGTGGCATCTCCAATTAGATCCTTTCGGACAATTTCTTCACCAATAAAAACAGTGGTGTCACAGTCTCCATACAATATCCAGGTTTCCTCTGGCACCCTGGTTAGAGCTCCCACAGTCACGGAGGCCTCACCTTTAAAGGGGCTGGCATCCACTTCTACATTTTCCTCTCGAACCTCCCCAGTGACTACCGCAGGATCTCTTTTGGAGAGGTCGTCAATTACTATGACGCCCCCTGCTTCCCCCAAATCAAACATTAATATGTATTCTTCGAGTCTGCCATTTAAGTCAATTATCACATCAGCAGCACCGCTGATATCTTCACCTTTAAAGTCAGTGGTGTCTCCAGCTAAATCAACAGCTGATGTCATTTCATCAGCTAAAGTTACAATGGCCTCTTCTCTTTCATCACCGGTGAAACAGATGCCTGGACATGCAGAGGTAGCTTTAGTCAATGGATCTATTTCCCCTCTGAAATATCCATCATCTTCAACGTTAATTAATGGATGCAAAGCCACTGCCACATTACAGGAAAAAATTGCTACAGCCACAAACTCTGTGAGCTCTGTGGTTAACGCGGCCACTGATGCGGTTGAGAAAGTGTTCCCTTCCACCACAGCAATGCCATTTTCCCCACTCAGGTCTTATGTTTCTCCAGCACCATCAGCTTTTCAGTCTCTAAGAACTCCTCCTGCAAGTGCACTCTACACATCCCTTGGGTCATCAATATCTGCAACTACCTCATCTGTAACTTCATCGATAATAACAGTGCCAGTATACTCTGTAGTCAATGTTTTGCCAGAACCAGCATTAAAGAAACTTCCAGACTCTAATTCACTTACAAAATCAGCAGCAGCCTTGCTGTCGCCCATTAAAACATTGACTACGGAGACACGTCCTCAGCCCCATTTCAATCGAACTTCATCTCCAGTTAAATCATCTTTGTTCCTTGCACCGTCTGCCCTTAAGCTGTCTACACCATCTTCTCTATCTTCCAGTCAGGAGATATTAAAAGATGTGGCTGAAATGAAGGAGGACCTAATGCGGATGACTGCAATACTCCAAACAGATGTGCCTGAGGAGAAGCCATTCCAACCTGAACTCCCCAAAGAAGGGAGAATCGATGACGAAGAACCTTTTAAAATTGTCGAGAAAGTAAAGGAAGACTTAGTGAAAGTTAGTGAAATCCTTAAAAAGGATGTCTGTGTTGATAAAGGACCACTCAAATCACCAAAGAGTGACAAAGGACATTCTCCTGAAGATGACTGGATAGAATTTAGTTCAGAAGAAATAAGAGAGGCAAGACAACAAGCTAGTGTGAGCCATTCTCCATCTCTGCCAGAGAGAGTGCAAGTCAAGGCAAAGGCCGCCTCTGAAAAGGATTACAACCTGACCAAAGTTATTGATTACCTAACAAATGATATCGGCAGTAGTTCTCTGACAAACTTAAAGTACAAGTTTGAGGATGCCAAGAAGGATGGTGAAGAGAGACAGAAACGAATTTTGAAACCAGCAATTGCCCTGCAGGAACACAAACTCAAAATGCCTCCAGCCTCCATGAGGCCTTCCACCTCTGAGAAAGAGTTATGTAAGATGGCTGATTCCTTTTTTGGAACAGATACTATTTTGGAGTCTCCAGATGACTTTTCTCAACATGACCAAGATAAAAGTCCCTTGTCTGACAGTGGCTTTGAAACAAGAAGTGAAAAAACACCTTCAGCCCCACAAAGCGCTGAAAGCACTGGTCCCAAACCACTCTTCCATGAAGTCCCCATCCCTCCGGTCATTACAGAAACAAGAACTGAAGTGGTTCATGTTATCAGGAGCTATGAGCCCTCCGCTGGAGACGCTCCCCCGTCCCAACCAGAGGAGCCCGTGTCACCCAAACCTTCACCTACGTTTATGGAACTGGAACCAAAGCCCACCACATCTAGCATTAAAGAAAAAGTCAAAGCGTTTCAGATGAAAGCCAGTAGTGAAGATGACGACCACAATCACGTTCTGGGCAAAGGCATGCGTGTTAAGGAAGAGACTCACATCACCACCACCACCAGAATGGTTTATCATTCTCCACCAGGCAGTGAAGGTGCCTCTGAGAGAATTGAAGAGACCATGTCAGTGCACGACATCATGAAAGCCTTTCAGTCCGGTCGGGACCCTTCCAAAGAACTGGCAGGTCTGTTTGAACATAAGTCGGCAGTATCTCCAGACGTTCACAAGTCTGCTGCTGAAACCTCAGCCCAGCACACAGAGAAGGACAACCAAATGAAACCCAAACTGGAGCGTATAATAGAAGTCCACATCGAAAAAGGTAACCAGGCTGAGCCCACTGAAGTCATTATTAGAGAAACCAAAAAGCATCCAGAAAAGGAAATGTATGTATATCAGAAAGACTTATCCCGGGGAGATATTAACCTAAAAGATTTTCTGCCAGAAAAACACGATGCTTTTCCTTGTTCAGAGGAACAGGGTCAGCAAGAAGAAGAAGAACTCACTGCTGAAGAGTCATTGCCTTCTTATCTGGAGTCTTCCAGAGTAAACACTCCTGTGTCCCAAGAAGAAGATAGTCGCCCTAGTTCTGCTCAACTCATATCCGATGACTCTTATAAAACACTGAAGCTTTTGAGTCAACACTCAATAGAATATCATGACGATGAGTTGTCAGAACTAAGAGGGGAGTCTTACAGGTTTGCTGAGAAAATGCTTCTGTCAGAAAAGCTAGATGTGTCTCATTCTGATACTGAGGAATCGGTTACAGACCATGCAGGGCCCCCTAGCTCAGAGTCTGATAAGCGGGCCAGAGAAAAAGTAGTCACTGCCCCCAAAAAAGAAATTCTCTCCAAAATCTATAAAGATGTGTCTGAAAATGGTGTAGGTAAAGTGTCTAAAGATGAGCATTTTGATAAAGTGACAGTGTTGCACTATTCTGGCGATGTTAGTAGTCCAAAACATGCCATGTGGATGCGCTTTACTGAGGACAGAGTAGATAGAGGTAGAGAGAAGTTGATGTACGAAGACAGGGTGGACAGGACCGTGAAGGAAGCTGAAGAGAAACTGACTGAAGTGTCACAGTTTTTTCGTGACAAAACTGAAAAGCTCAATGATGAACTGCAGTCCCCAGAGAAAAAGCAGCGCCCTAGAAATGGCAAAGAATACTCATCCCAAAGCTCTACCAGTAGCAGCCCAGAGAAAGCACTGCTGACGGAACTGCTGGCATCCAGTGATGAGTGGGTCAAGGTGAGGCAACATGGCCGCGATGGACACAGCATCCCCAGGGCCGATGAGAGGAGTGCAGCCCATCTGCCCAGCAGCCCAGAGATGGTTCCTTCCCAACAGACTGAGGACAGCAAGTCCACAGAGGAAGCCAAAGGAAGGAGTTCTCAGAGCCAAGAACCAGAAGGGCCCCAATCTGGGTTTCAGCTCAAGCAATCTAAACTCAGTTCAATTAGATTAAAATTTGAACAGGGTGCACAGGCCAAAAGTAAGGACATTTCTCAAGAAGACAGAAGGCCAGATGGCCAATCCAGAATCCCAGTTAAAAAAATCCAGGAAAGCAAGCTACCTGTCTACCAGGTGTTTGCTCGAGAAAAACAGCAGAAGGCCACAGACCCCTCAGATGAAAGTGTCTCTGTGCAAAAAGATCTTACAGTATTAAAAGCTACAGATGAGCATGCCGGGAGCAATGAGATGGTTGTAAATGATTTTGGTTCTGATGATGTGAAAAAACAGAGGACTGAAATGTCAAGTAAAGCGATGCCTGACTATTTTTCTGAGCAACAGGCTAAAGACTTGTCTTGTCACGTAACCGCAGACTTAGCAACAAAGGGACCATGGGACAAAAAGGTCTTTAGAACGTGGGAAAGTTCTGGAGCTGCTAATAATAAGTCACAGAAAGAGAAACTTTCACATGTGCTTGTTCATGATGTAAGAGAAAATCATGTTGGTCACCCTGAGAGTAAAATTGTTGACCAGAGGGATGAGTTTTTGTCTGTGACTGAGAGAGAACACAAATTGTTAACTAATGGCTCTCTCTCAGAAATTAAGGAAATGACTGTAAAATCTCCCTCCAAAAAAGTCTTATATAGGGAATATGTTGTTAAAGATGGGGAGCATCCGGGTGGCTCTCTTGACCAGCCTTCCAGGAGAAGTGAGAGCTCGGCGGTGTCGCACATCCCGGTCAGGGTTGCAGAGGAAAGGAGGACACCAGCTCCAGACATTCCCGATGGTTTTTGTGAGCAGTCGACATTTCCAAAACATGAACTGTCGCCAAAGTTATCCCAGTCAAGTATGACTAAAGAGACAGTTGAGACACAGCACTTTAATTCTATAGAAGAGGAAAAAGTAACCTATTCAGAAATCAGCAAAGTTTCAAAACACCAGAGTTATGTAGGCTTATGCCCGCCTCTCGATGAAACAGAGCTCTCCCCGACCAAGTCTCCAGATTCTCTAGAGTTTAGCCCAGGAAAGGAATCGCCCTCTAGTGACGTATTCGACCACAGTCCCATTGATGGATTGGAAAAAGTTGCACCACTAGCCCAGACGGAGGGAGGGAAAGAAATAAAAACTTTACCTGTTTATGTCAGTTTTGTGCAGGTGGGAAAGCAGTATGAGAAGGAGATACAACAAGGAGGTGTAAAAAAAATCATAAGCCAGGAATGTAAGACAGTGCAAGAGACCAGGGGAACCTTTTACACAACTAGACAGCAGAAGCAACCTCCTTCTCCTCAAGGTAGCCCGGAAGATGATACTCTAGAGCAAGTTTCCTTTCTAGACAGCTCTGGGAAGAGCCCTTTAACCCCAGAGACGCCCAGTTCAGAGGAAGTGAGTTACGAATTTACGTCTAAGACACCAGACTCGCTTATAGCTTATATACCAGGCAAACCCAGCCCAATTCCCGAGGTTTCGGAGGAATCTGAGGAGGAGGAACAGGCCAAATCGGCCTCCTTAAAGCAGCCTGCAGGGGAGGAGATGGCTGCAGTCGAGCGTGAAATGCCTGACAACGTGAGCAAGGACTCTACCCAGAGACCCAAAACTAACAGAGTTGCCTACATTGAATTTCCCCCTCCTCCACCACTGGATGCAGACCAGATGGAGCTGGATAAGAAACATCCTTATCTTCCCGAAAGGGAGGTTGACATGATTGAAGTCAGTCTGCAAGACGAGCATGACAAGTACCAGCTGGCCGAACCGGTCATCAGGGTGCAGCCACCCTCCCCAGTTCCTCCTGGGGCGGACATCAGTGACTCCAGTGATGACGAATCCCTTTATCAACCAGTGCCTGTCAAAAAATACACCTTCAAGTTAAAGGAGGTCGACGATGAACAAAAAGAAGGGACAAAATCCAAAGCCTCTGCTGAAAAGGCTTCCACCCAGAAAGAATTAGAAATGAATGGATCTGGAAAAGATACTGAATTCGGCCTTGGCCTTGATTCACCTCAGAATGAAGCTACCCAGAACGGGAACAATGACCAGTCCATCACAGAGTGTTCCATTGCCACCACAGCAGAGTTCTCTCATGATACGGATGCCACAGAGATCGACTCTCTGGATGGCTATGACCTGCAAGATGAAGATGATGGCTTGACTGAGAGTGATTCTAAGCTCCCCAGTCAGACCCTGGAGCTGAAGAAAGATATCTGGAACACGGAGGGCATCCTGAAGCCAGCTGATCGCTCCTTTAGCCAAAGCAAACTCGAAGTTATCGAGGAGGAGGAGGGAAGGTTGGGACCAGATGAAGATAAGCCACCTCCTAAAAGTTCTCCATCTGAAAAGACTCCTGATAAGACTGATGAGAAGTCAGGGGCCCAGTTTTTCACACTAGAAGGCAGACATCCTGACAGATCAGTGTTTCCTGATACTTACTTCAGTTACAAAGTAGATGAAGAATTTGCCACTCCTTTTAAAACAGTAGCTACCAAAGGTCTAGATTTTGACCCCTGGTCTAATAACCGAGGAGATGATGACGTGTATGACAGTAAATCACGGGAAGATGAAAATAAGCCATTTGGTCTGGCTGTGGAAGACCGCTCTCCAGCAACTACCCCCGATACAACACCAGCCCGCACGCCAACCGATGAAAGTACCCCAACTAGTGAGCCTAACCCCTTCCCATTTCATGAAGGAAAAATGTTTGAGATGACTCGCAGTGGTGCAATTGACATGAGCAAGAGGGATTTTGTTGAAGAGAGGCTCCAATTTTTCCAGATTGGTGAGCATACTTCTGAAGGGAAGTCAGGGGACCCGGGGGAAGGGGATAAAAGTACGGTCACTGCCACACCACAGCCACAGGCAGGGGACACCACTGTAGAAACCAATCTAGAGGGAAATGTAGAGCCACCTACAGTGGAACCCAACCCCAGCATCCCGACCAGCGGAGAGTGTCAGGAAGGCACAGCCACTAGTGGCTCACAGGAGAAAGCAGCAGCAGCCACTAACTCCTCTAAGCTTGACCCCAAGTTGCGCACGCCTATAAAAATGGGAATTTCTGCGTCCACCATGACCTTGAAGAAAGAAGGCCCTGGAGAAGTGACAGATAAGACAGAAGCTGTGATGACCAGTGGTCAGGGATTAGAGAATGAACCTATAACGGTGATTTCAAATACAGCCAATAGCCACATGGGCGTTAGGCCCCAAGAAAAACATGATTTTCAAAAAGATAACTTTAATAACAACAACAATTTGGATTCTTCCACTATACAGACAGATAACATTACAAGTCACGTAGTTCTGACAGAACATTCTGCACCCACTCGTACCACAGAGAAAGCTAATCCAGTGAAAAGCTCATCAGAAAAAAAGACAGGGCTACTGCAAGGACATTGTGTGAGAGAGAAACAGAAAGTTCTTGGAGAGCAGCAAAAGACGAAGGAACCAATAGGGATTAGGCGAAAATCCAAACTTCCCATAAAGGCCACTTCACCAAAAGATCTCTTCCCACCACCAGATCATATGCCAAACATTCATGTGAGTAAAATGAAGCAGGTTAGTCAGTCTGAGAAAACCAAAGGCCTTACTACTTCTTCATGTGTAGATGTGAAGTCCAGAATTCCAGTGAAAAACACACACAGGGATAACCCAGGTTCAGTTAGAAAACCATGTGCCACACAAAAGCAAGGGCAGCCAGAGAAAGGCAAGGCCAAACAGCTTCCATCCAAGTTGCCAGTAAAGGTAAGACCCACCTGTGTCACCTCCACCTCCACCTCCACCACCACCACCACCACCACCACCACCACAGTTAAAGTCAGGAAAAGTCAGCTTAAGGAAGTATGTAAACACTCCATTGAATATTTTAAGGGAATTAGTGGTGAGACCTTAAAGCTTGTGGACCGCCTCTCTGAAGAAGACAAACAGATGCAGTCCGAGTTGTCCGATGAGGAAGACAGTACCTCAAGAAACACGTCGTTGTCCGAGACTTCCCGGGGTGGCCCGCCTTCCGTTACAACGAGGTCTGCTAGAGATAAGAAAACAGAGGCAGCACCTTTAAAATCAAAGAGTGAAAAGGCCGGCAGTGAGAAAAGGAGCAGTAGGAGGACTGGTGAGAATGAAGGCAGTCAGGTCTCTCGAGCGCTCTTTGCTCACATCCTGGAGAACGAGCATAGTTTGTAAACACTTTCCAACTTGTAGAGCCTAGTGCATGAACTGTTGTGATTGCCTGTGGAGTGACTTAACCGTAGTTTCTCATCCTGTCATCGTCATGTGTGTGCTGTCTATATACTCTTCTTTCCTTCCTTTTAACCCAACAACACTAGACAGCTAGGGAAGCATGCTGAAGATATTGGTGTCATTCAAGATGAGCAGCTTTTCTTTTTCAATGTGCTAGTGCATACGATTCTGTCAAAGTACAAGCACAGATGTTGAAATGCCATCGTGGTGTTTTCACCCCCACGACACTTCTGTAGCTATTGTCAAGTAGCTAGCTCGTCAGCATGTTGAATTTCATTACATCGAGCATCCATGTAGTCTGACATTTGGCCTGATGTAGGTGAAAATCAAGTGAGTCGTGTAAAAGAGAAGTGTTCATGTAGGTGATTAGGACACATCTCAGTGTACAGTGTTAGCATCAGTCTCTCTGTAAAATCTGAGTACTGCTAAAAGCAATTTTCCAGTGTCGTGTCTTTCTTGATGATTATTTTAATTAAGAAATTGTAAATCGTAGGTCCACAGAGTCCATGTGAACGGACAGATATCAGGATGGCAATAGTAGCCGATCACCTGGGACTCAGTTGGACAGGTAAGTGTGTATACACCTGAATGAAATTTCTTAATTTGTCTTTTTCACAAATAGTTTATTTTTTAAAAAAAGGAATACAAAACATTTTTAATCACTCATAATTCTATCTACCCAGAGTTAATTACAGATAATAACTTGTATACTGTGTTTTTTTCAAAGCTTTTCTATGCATATACACTATAGAATAGAAAATTTAAATTTATTTTACCTTAAGTTTGAGTACTTTCTTCACAATGCCATTTCTGGTAATATAGGATAAGCTTTTACCTAATGGAAGATTTGAGGGCATAAAGGAAAATGTACCTAAAGGCTATAGTTTTTAAATAATACAAAATAAGGGCATGGTTTATGCCCTTAGAGTAGCTCTCTTAGGCAACAGTTCAACTAATCCATGCCTAGGTTTCACAAAGTTTAATCATTCATGAGTCACTGTCATGATATACACACATTATTTATAAAGCCTACAGACATACACATTTTATTTACCTGAAACTTGTAAGGAGACTCAGTTTTATGCTCAAAGATTTATTTAAAAGGAAATCGTACGTCACTTGTTTTCCCCCCAAATGCTTCCTTTTGTGTTTAACAATCTCACTGATCTCGGGGCCTCCTGGGTCTTCCCTGCTGTGTGGGTTTCTCTCCAGTTGAGGCTGCTCTCTGGTTGCAGGGCCCAGGCTGCAGCAGCTCCTCTTGTTGCAGAGCACCAGCTCCAGAGCGTGTGGGCTTCAGCAGTTGCAGCTCCCGGGCTCTAGAGCACACAAGTTGAGCTGCTGCAAGGCATGTGGGCTCTTCCTGGATTAGGGATTCAACCTGTGTCTCCTGCATTGGCAGATGAATTCTTTACCACTGAGCCACCAGGGAAGCCCATTATATCACTGTGATAATAGAAAACAAGGATCATTTTCAATAACTATGTACACAACAAAACAAAGGATGACAGTTAAGTTTTGAATTAAATTTTTCAGAAAAAGGATACAGATGAATGAATCTATTCAATTTACAAAAATAGTTGGATTCTGTGAAACGAATGAAACTTTATAATTGGTGTGCAGAAAAAGAATATTTGGCTTGATTCCTCTTCACTTAAGATGAAGATAAGGCTCTGTGTCAACTGGACAGTACTGCTTTGTATTCTGATGTTAACTGGGCCCCTCAAATCCTACTTCACATGAATCAGAGAAATTTTAAATTTTATAGATTGTATGTTTTTTTTTTTAATGCACAGCCAAACAACATAAAAGTTACACATAAGTAAATGTTAATTACTGTCATATTTAAAGTCATCTCGCATACTATCAAGGACAGACATTCTCAAGGAAGTAATTATCTATACTGTCAAAAGGGAGGTTATGAAACTAGATCGTGGCACAAAAGGTCACCTACAGTTATTTTTTTCCAATGCCCTGAATCTTGCACCACCCACCCTCTCCATTAAAAGGATTCCTCTCCTTCTGCCAAGCCTTGCCCTAAGGCACACTGCTACTGACCTAACCTAGTGGAGCTCTGGAAGAAACAGGGGAACTGAGTAATCCTTTGCAGACTATTAAGAATTAATAGCAATTCATCATGTATAAATATGTATGAACATAAAATAATAATATTTATATTTTCTGGGTGGCTCAAACAATAAAGAATCCTCCTGCAATGCAGGAGATGCAGGTTCGATCCCTGTGTTGGGAAGATCCCCTGGAAGACGGCACGGCAACCCATTCCAGTTTTCTTGCCTGGAGAACCCCAAGGACAGAGAGAGTCTGGCGGGCTACAGTCCATGGACTCACAAGAGTTGGACTAGTCCATGGGGTAACAAAGAGTCAGACATGAAGTGACTAAGCATGCATGCATATTTTAACACTGGACATTATAATCTGAAAATATCCTGGAGCTAATGTTGGTTTTGTAGTAGTACTTGCCCATAACTATTAGCTTATTTTCTTTAAGCAAAACTAGTCCTTAGTTTTTCAGAGTAAACTTTAGGAGACGTGACATGAAAATAGAGAGGAAACATAAAGTCATAAATTTTGTAAATTCTCAGTGACAATGTCTTTGCTCTTCACTGAGTCTCTAGACAAGGATATGGTTTGGTCATGAGGACAATAAGAATTACTGTCCTTAAGACCCAAAGAGATAAGGAACTTTAAAAAAATTAACTTTTCTAATTTGAATTACCATATACACAATGAAGATTATTAGGAAAATTAGCATTTAGAAGGACAAAATTTAAATCCATCCCTCAGAACTCCTGTTAACAAGTAGCAGTGTACTTTGATTTTTTTAATAAATAATTTTGAAAATGTTCTATAAACAATTAATTTTCTTTTTATTTCTTTCTGATCTTGGTTTAATGGATAAGTAACATCCAGTACACGTACTTTACAATGATGTTTTGTTGTCGGTCACAATGTACTAGTGAATCATGAAATAAATTCAGGTTTTGCTTTTTATTGGTAAAAGGAAGAGAAAATGTGTATCCCATATATTAAGGCTAGTTCAATTCAGTTCAGTTCAGTCACTCAGTCGTGTCTAACTCTGCAATCCCATGAATTGCAGCATGCCAGGCCTCCCTGTCCATCACCATCTCCCGGAGTTCACTCAAACTCAGGTCCATCGAGTCAGTGATGCCATCCAGCCATCTTATCCTCTGTCGTCCCCTTCTCCTCCTGCCCCCAATCCCTCCCAGCATCAGAGTCTTTTCCAATGAGTCAACTCTTCGCATGAGTTGGCCAAAGTACTGGAGTTTCAGCTTCAGCATCATTCCTTCCAAAGAACACCGAGGGCTGATCACCTTTAGAATGGACTGGTTGGATCTCCTTGCAGTCCAAGGGACTCTCAAGAGTCTTCTCCAACACCATAATTCAAAAGTATCAATTCTTCGGCACTCAGCTTTCTTCACAGTCCAACTCTCGCATCCATACATGACCACAGGGAAAACCATAGCCTTGACTAGACGGACCTTTGTTTTGCTCTAATAAGATGTAGTTTCATTTCTAGAAGCACCCTACAGGCTGCAGGCTGTAATCAGTTTGCCAGCCACTGCATTACATTCATTAACTCTTTTGTTCAACACACACCTTGTTTTCAGTTTTTGAGAAGGACAAGCCTATAGTGGACATTCATGTATGTAAATAATTGTCTACAACCCTGTGTATTGTCACCGTAGATTTCTAGAAATGAAATCATTTGGCCAAAGGATATAGACTTTTTTGAGCCTCTGAATACATTTTGCCAAACTGCTGGAAAGGTTGTTAAGCAGGATAGAATCTCGGCTAATTCTTTTTCCATGGATTTTCCCATTTCTTACTTTTTATATTCACTTAAGGCTAATACACATCTGACAGATTTTTTTTAATTGTACAAAAAATGTACACTGAAAGGTAAGTCTCCCTCTCATCTTTGACTCCCAAATTTCATGCCCCAAGGCAGCTATTCGTATCATATGTATCCTTCCAGGGATAACTATCTACATTTACAAGATTGAGTGTATGGCTGTATACACTTAGTTGGAAAGAAAGCTTATCTCCCTTTTATTTTTTATACAAATGGCAGCATATCATAGACAGTGATCTGGCTTTGAGTCATCATTTAACCTCCCAAGCGGCACTGATGAAACTTGAAGTCATATAGAATAGAGTATTATGTGAGAAAAAGATCTATTTCATGAATATTGCCTAGAGAAAAACCCTACTGGCTTCTCTTGTGGCATGTTTATGAACTGTATATCCCTATCTTATCCATGGATGGAGGAGCCTGGAAGGCTGCAGTCCATGGGGTCGCTAAGAGTCAGACACGACTCAACAACTTCACTTTCACTTTTCACTTCCATGCATTGGAGAAGGAAATGGCAACTCACTCCAGTGTTCTTGCCTGGAGAATCCCAGGGACGGGGGAGCCTGGTGGGCTGCCGTCTCTGGGGTCGCACAGAGTCGGACACGACTGAAGCAACTTAGCAGCAGCAGCAGCAGCAACTATCTTACGGGCTTCTCAGGCGGCACTAAAGAATCCACCTGCCAGTGTAGGAGACTGAAGGGAAGCGGGTTCGATTCTTGTGTCAGGAAGATTCCCTGGAGGAGGGTACGGCAACCCACTCCAATATTCTTGCCTGGAGAATCCCATGGACAGAGGAGCCCGGTGGGTTACAGTCCATGGGGTCATAAAGAGTTGCACAGGACTGAAGCGACTTAGCACACCTATCTTATATGAAGCTTGCTTCAAATTGCAGATAATAATCTGGCTAAATTAAAAGAATCTATCAACATCCTCTTTGAACAGATTAAGAATCTTTATAAAATGATCTCCAAAGGAAATCTGATTATAACCAAGGAATTACCTCAAGAGAGAGAAGTCACAGCCTGTGTATTATCACTACTTTGCTGTGAAATCAAGTATATAAAGATTAATGCCCAAGGCTGTACTTGGGTTTTACTATAGAATTCTTCCCCCCCACCTTTTTTTTTTTTGCGACAGTTAAGCATTACTTTTATAAAATATATGTGATAAAAGTATAACATGAAATCTTAGTAACTCTTTTTCTTTTCTACAGAACTGGCAAGGGAACTGAATTTTTCAGTGGATGAAATCAATCAAATACGTGTGGAAAATCCAAATTCTTTAATTTCTCAAAGCTTCATGTTATTAAAAAAATGGGTAACCAGAGACGGAAAAAATGCTACAAGTATGCTGAAACTATATTGCTTTAACTTTCAAAACTGCCTATGTCTAATATTTCAGATAAGCCTATTGTTAAGAAAACCACAGTGATCATAAAATAATTGCAGGTCTTTTGAAGTTAGACTTGTTTAGTTTCATGCTAACATTCTAAACTTCTGTCTTTAGGGAGCTTTTTATGAAGCAAGCAGGAGGGGATTTTTGCGTTTTGTCTGTAGTTCTGTGACCATCAAAAATGGAAATATAATGCTAGCTGTTCAGTTATGAGGTCGTGGTGGGAAACGCTGAAGTTACTGCTATGGCCAGAAACGGAAGTGCAGGAAAATGGAGACGGATAGGACCGAAGCATTTCAGCCAGCCTGCTCTGTGATGGCAGAGACCTCTCCAGTGTTCCGGGGTTTTGGGTGGTTTGGTTTTGTTGAGGTGGGGGAGAGTGGTGTGTATATTGTGGCAAATGCCAACCACAACAAGGTGCAGTTATTGTGGGCTTGCCTGTGTCAGCCTGAGCTTAGGAAGTCATTAAAATGCTAAGCATCAAATACTGAGGTGACCTATTTTGACAGTCTAATGGGAGGAAAGTGTTTAAAGTTTTATAAGTTCCCCTTATAACTAAAAGAATCTAGCTCTTTTGAGGCCCATCTGCTCTGCAGCTTACCAAGATGGAATGAATGTTGCTGCCATCACACACAGCTTCCTAAAATGCTTCCTAAGACCCTAACATCTTTCCCGAGAGCTACAAGCTTTCTGAGTCCTCCAAATAGTGAATAGTGCAAAGCTGGAGTAAGGAGCATCTAAAATGTCAGGAGGGTCAAGAAAGCCATACCTTCATGGGAATATTGTGAGGATGTAAAAGAAAATAATGTAATTGGGTTTTCAAATCTTTTTTTTTCCCATCCTTTTTCAGCGGATGCCTTAACTTCGGTCTTGACAAAAATTAATCGAATAGATATAGTGACTCTGCTAGAAGGACCAATATTTGATTATGGAAATATTTCAGGCACCAGAAGTTTTGCAGATGAGAACAATGTTTTCCATGACCCTGTGGATGGTAATTGAATTTAGTGTTCATATTTACTTAATCATTTGGTAAAATTTGAAAGTGCAGTAGGACAAAGTAGTCATGTAAAACCAACTAAATTGTGATTTGCTTGACTTAATTTCTCATTTTCACAGCTTATTCTCTGCCACAGTCTGCAAACAAACACTCTGTTAGAACAAACTTGATGAATGTCTGTTATATAAAATACAAATAATGAGGTATAAAGGCATAAGTTAACTGAAAGAGTTGGTATCTTAAGTATTTTATGTGACCAAATGGAAGAGCATTTAATATCTAGAGAACATGTGGATTTGTCACTTTTTACATTAACCTAAAACACAAGAAGACTCTTCTATTCCTATATAGGTAAAATCAAATTGTGTGCTATTATACAAATTGTTAAGTAAAATGCTTAATTACTGTTTTGAGAACCAATTATGTAAGCATGTGCTGAAAGAGGCTAATATAGCACTCAAGAAGCTGCTTTAGTTATTTAGCATTATTTTAACTTCATAGGCTGCCATTTTTTGTTTGGCAAAACCTTATCTGTTGTGTATGATAAGGTAGCATAATTTCTAATTCAATGAGCACAGATGTCACCAATAATAGAATAATTCCTCTTTTATATTAGCTTAATTTATATAATATTGTCATTTTCCTTCATTTTGTAAGTTGGGGCTTTTTTTTTTCAATCAAAGTATTAAGAAAAGTATTATAAATATGTTTTTCAAGATGTTCATCTACCTTCATAAATGGAAATTTATTCCTATAATGAATTTTGAGTAAAAAATGATTATGTGGAGGCAAGAAGAGGAGCTAGGGATATTTTTCTATTATTTCAGTTTTTGAAAAATATGGTGATTATTTTCCCATTTTTAAACAGAAAAGTCAGCCAATAATCAGTAACTTACAAATCTGCACATATGACAAAAGATCTCACAATTCTTAGAAAGTTTCTGCTGACTAAAGTCAGTCAAAAATTTAAAGTGTACCTTGTTATTCCCATAACATAAACATGTGGGTAATAATGTCAAAAGTGGTTTCTTTTTAAGTTTATAAATACTACAGAACCTGGGAAAAAGCTCTCTTCAAGGCTTTGTCTTATAGGTAAGACCATTTATTGGTGCCCAGACTCCCTGCACACAGGATAGAGATAAACCAGTGTTATATCAAAGGTTGAATTATTGCCAAACCACAACTTATAGAATATTTTAATATTCTTTATTGGGAAATTTAAGAAAATAGTTCTAATAAACAAGATAATCAAAAAAACAATGAAAGTATTTAATAGAATTGAAAGTCTCACTTAATTTTAACATTTTAGAATCAGAATATTATTAAATTTGTAAGGACTTTCTGTTGCTACATCTTAATATTTTACATTTCCTATTTTTAAAATTCTTAGGAAAATTTAGGAATGTTTATGAAGTCAACTTTATTTGTGGAGATTATAAACCTCATGTATTCTTAGACAAATTTTCAACAACATTTTGGTTTATGGATGACCATAACATAAAAAATGTTCACAACCTATAGCAAGTTGAATTTACAGCCAAAGCTAAATTGATATTTACCTTGGACAAATGGAAAAATTATACTTCAGTTTTGTAGACCAATAAGTCAGAAAATGTGCCTGGTTGCCTTTTTTTCCTGTCTCTCCTCTTTGCTGAACTTTTGTGAAACTTCCTTTCCTCACCATGACCAGACCATTGTTGACTTCTCTCTCTGCTGAAGGAGAAAAATAACTGCCTTAGTACACACAGTAAGGTTTAAAACACGGGCATTGCTCCCTCCTTCCCCTTTGTGTAGGCCGGTTAGTAAACCTCTGTGTTTCACAGGATTGTCATGAACATTCAAAGGCTCTTTGCAAGTGGTTCTCCTCCTGTCTGTTGTATATCATTTCTTTTTTTCTCTTTATTTGATTCGTGGTTCTGAGTGGATCCCTTTCACCAAGACTTCCATACATACACAACCTTTTCATCTCTGTCACATTATGATACCTGAAAAGCTTACATGGAGTCTTTTCTACTTTATCTGCCTTTTAAGTCCTTTTCCTAACACCTTTCTAGATTTTTTTTCACAGTGCTACTGCTCTAAAATCGAGTAGTCAGTTCTTTCCAAAGATTAAATTCATTTTTCTTTATTGTAAATTTTATATGAAATAAGTAAGAGTTAAGAATTCAATAGCATCACTCTTATGTACAGTTCTTAAGTTATAAGTAATTATAAAAATTGGTTTCTTACGGTTTGTTGTAGTCAGTCCACCACAATGTGGATTGTGCATGCAAAGAGTATTGATAGAAAGGTATTAATTTGGCCATGGAATAAATGTATCTTACATAATGACAGCTGACTTTATATTGAATTAAATTTGTGAATGTAAGTTACTGTATTAAAATTACCAAAATCAGTGGAAACAATTTATATCTTAATTAACTAGTATTCTATTTTATAGTAGTTTGCCACTAGTCTTTTATTTCATTATATTACAAGCATTTGAACTAAACCAATAAATATATCAACATTGTTCTGTAATTCATCATACATTTTCATAACTAATATAATTTAAGTCATTCCATGTGTTTCTGTTTGATGTGCTCTAATTCATTTCAGTCAGTCCAAATGTACTGTCTTCCATAGGTTATCCTTCCCTTCAAGTGGAACTGGAAACTCCCACAGGGTTGCACTACACACCTCCCACCCCTTTCCAGCAAGACGATTATTTTAGTGATCTCTCTAGCATAGAATCTCCCCTTAGAACCCCCAGTAGACTGAGTGATGGGGTAGTGCCTTCCCAGGGAAGCATAGAGCATTCAGCAGATGGACCTCCAGTTGTAACTGCAGAAGACACATCCTTAGAAGACAGCAAACTTGAAGACTCAATGCCTTTAACAGAAATACCTGAAGCAGTGGATGTAGATGAGAGCCAGTTGGAGAATATATGTCTGAGTGAGTATCCTCAATACCTCGGAAGGATGGCTGGGGCCCCAAAAGATGTTAAACCAGCAGAGCCACTGAAGCAGACTAGAAAAGTAGGAGTAAGCTCCGAACAGCAAGAGAAAGGAAAATCTGGTCCTGATGAGGAGATGACGGAAGAAAGACTCATACCTCTCCATGAGGACATCCAACTTAAAGAAGGAGTAGAGTCTGAGGGGATGACAGAGGAAAAAGCACAGGCTATTCTTAAACGTGTTCAGCAAGAAGAACTGGAAATGTCTTCAATTGCAGGTTGGCAGAACGAGACATCAGGTGGGAACCTAGAGTCCCCTGCTCAAGCTCGAAGAATAACTGGTGGGCTACTAGATCGACTGGATGACAGGTATGGCTCTGGGTCAGAAAAAGGAAAGTGAAATGAAGGTCACGTGTTAGTTTATCTATTTAACTATCTATCCATCCATCCATCCATCCATCCATCCAGGCCAAGCAGCTTGTAGGATACTCTGACCAGGGATCAATCCCAGGCCCTTGGCAGTGAAGGCGCACAGTCCTAACCACTGCACTGCCAAGAAATTCCAATAGTCTGTTTTAAATGTATGCTTTTTAGCAGTTACTCTTTTTCTAAAATTACAGTTTCAATTTTGGAATAATACACGCCTTGAAAGGTTGGTTCATTTTGCTAATCTAGAGAGGGAAAGTTACATTGAACTCAAATATAATTTTTAAAGCTACTGATAATTAGCTGAAGTAAAATATAAAAAGTTTTATACATGCTAAAGATGGATGCACTTTCTTTACTTTAGAAGCCTGTTTTCTATTTTATTACCTGTTCTATTATTCTTTTCACATAGCCAGTAATTAATGCTCATTTTTAAAACAGAATTCTAAGTCTTATAGAAATATAAGCATTTGTATTATTTCCTTACTTCAAACATAAATATGCTTACTAAACAAAATTTTAAAATATAGATTTTAAAAATCAATACAATGTCATCATTTGCAATAACCATCACTGAAATTTTTGTAATTTCTTTTACATATTGTTTTTAAATGTCTCGTCATAGAAAATACAGAGAAGCAAAAAAAATCATCTGTCCTTATCATACTAAGAAAAACACAACATTTTATATATCCTTTCTTTTTTCTACATGAATATTTTATATAATTTGCAACATAGCATATGCTTCCTGGGTGACTCAGCTGATAAATAATCTGCCTGCAATGCAGGAGACCTGGGTTCAATCCCTGGGTTGGGAAGACCCCCTGGAGAAGGGAATGGCTACCCACTCTAGTATTCTGGCCTGGAGAATTCCATGGACTGTACAGTCCATGGGGTCGCAAAGAGTAGGACACAACTAAGTGACATTTACTTAATATGTAATTCTTCACCCCCAATAATGATAGAAATTGACAGAAAATGACTGGCATGATAGAAATTTGTTTATAACTAAAATAATTCCCTAATCATGAAGCTGGCTCTTTTTCTAGTGGCCTTCCTGTAGAAAGGTAAGAGCTAGTGTCCTTCAGACACTGGTTCAGACCCCACCATCACTAGGTTTTGCACTTTATGACTTTAATTTCTAAGCTCTAAGAACATCACTGTCATCGGCTTCAAAGATAAGAATACTACTACTTTCCTCAAACAGGTTTATAGACTGAAAAAGAAAGCCTGTAGCATACCTACCCAATGACTGATGCAAAGAGACTCTCAGTAATAGTTAGCATTATTTTTCTTTCTACACACATCAGATTAAAATATATTTTACTTCAGTGGCAACTAGTGATAAACTTAACATCAGTTCTTTTTACCTGGCTTATTTTACAATCATATTTAATATTTTCATATTGCCTGCTCAATAAAAATTCCCAAAGAGGATATAGACATTTGCAAAGCAGATTTCACAAAACTCTTTTTGAAGAATTGTCACATCAATGAATTCTATGTTCAGCCTACAAAAAAAGGGAAGATGGAGACAAGATATAGTACTCATTTTGATGTCTGAGTTCAGATACAGTCACATAATTTATAGTTGCATAAGAGGAAATTAGATACAGTTAGGAATTAGATATAGTTATCATATAGAGTCTTTACAGTATGCTGGGACTGTCTGTCCTTAAACATATGGAATAGGATTGCTATTAATATTTTTGAGAAAGGTGTTTATTCAGAGTCTGATTTATAAGAAATACACATACATATGCTTAACATACATATTATACAGAAAACATTGCTCCACTTTTACTGTCTTCAGAATTCTACTGGTAATAATCAAAGGTGCTGAAAACAAGATATAAACTAGAAGATAGAAAGTCTACTGAAAATAGTAAGACTTAGAAACCAATTTAAAAGAAAGTAATGGAAGAGAAAGATTTTCAAGAATCTAAAGGAAAACAGTTGTCACTGGCAGTAGAAGCGTCAGGTGAGCATCCACACCCTGATCCCCAAGGAGAGTCAGCAGAGGTCAGGCGTGGACAAAAATGAGAATCCAAGTAATGTTCTCATGATTATTCCGTGTCTGGAAAAGCATGATGGTAAAATTCACAATTGGAAACATACAGAGACTGGAACATAGGGTTCTTGGGGACACCAGAACTCTCTTCACAGGAATTCACTTTGTCCTTTGTCATCAGTTTTTTCATTGGCAATAATAGAAAAGCATTTTGAGATCTGCATCTCTTTTCTGGAGCCTATGTATCATCTCCTTACCCCACACCCATGATAAACCCCCACAGTTTGAAACCCAATAACCGGATTTTTTATACTTTCCTATTATACGTCTTCAAAAATAGTTAAAAACATGGTTGTTGAAAATTCGGAGCCTCTGAAGCCCATTTGCAGCCATATGTTACCATTGTAAATTTCCACATTTTCTCTGTTGCAGCCCTGACCAGTGTAGAGATTCCATTACCTCCTATCTCAAAGGGGAGCCTGGAAAATTTGAAGCAAATGGAAGCCATGCAGAAGTCACTCCAGAAGCAAAGACAAAATCCTACTTTCCAGAATCCCAAAATGATGTAGGGAAACAGAGTGCAAAGGAAACTCTGAAACCAAAAATACAAGGATCTGGTCGTGTTGATGAACCAGCATCATCACTAGCAGCGTATCAGAAGGCTCTAGAAGAAACCAGCAAGTTTGTAATAGAAGAGCCTAAACCCTGTGTGCCTGTCAGTATGAAAAAGATGAGTAGGACTTCTCCTGCAGATGGCAAGCCAAGGCTTAACCTCCATGAAGAAGAGGGGTCCAATGGGTCTGAGCAGAAGGTACGTCATCTAGTCTTCTCCTATGCTGTCATTTAATCTCAAAGTCCTGACTCTTCAGTGTTTCTGATTAATCTTGTAGCACTGGGCCCAATATTCTTTACTATTTCCAAATTATAAATTTGTCATCAAAAATGGTAACACTAATGATGGGAGTAAAGAAAGTACTGAGTAAAATGTGCGCTGTCATACCTTTGTTCAGTAGGAATAAACATCTTTTTAACCATTTTTCAGAAGGGAAATTACAGGGATGTTAAGTAGTAAGTATCTTAAGATCCAATATTAATTCTGTCTGGGATTTAGATTTCCTGACTTGTCTTCATTCTTGAGGATGGAGGATAATTATCCTCTCCCTCACTGATTCTTTTACACAATTTAAAGAGTTCCTAGTATGTGACCCAACTACAAGCTCTGTAAGTTCTGTTGCCTGAAAGGGTTTTTTAAAAATTGAAGGAACACAGTTCCCAAGAATAAAATGAGGTGGTTATACTACTGTTGATTGATGACATTTAGAAATGTAGCATTAAAAGTATCATTTTAATAACTTTTATATCTAAGTTGATAATTATCTTAATGTTTGTTTTCAATAATTCAAAAACCTTACCATCACATAATTATTTGCTTGCTTTTAGTATTTATATGATTTCTTTATATTATTTATTTCTTTATTCTTTGAGGGTAAGCATTTTTAGACATTAAAAAAATTTTAATTGAAATTATGATTCATAGATGGATATAAGAAATTTAATATCAGTTCTGTTTCCTACATTTTTGACTGCTTTTTGCTATCTCGATTTTTGTGTCTTTTCCTGAACTATGCAGTAGACATAGATTGAGAGTTATACATCTTTGGAATAGTAGTGCTTGAAGTTTTCCATAAAACATCAAATTTACTTAAGATCTTCTACAGTGTTTTGGGTAGAAAAAAATATTCTGTAAAATAATGAACCCATGATTAATTTTAAGTTTAGAAAAATTTAGTAAACTCCTAATCACTTAGGAGCTAATTATCAGCTTATTAACTAATCATATCCTTTCCTTTTCCCTTCTGCAGGCTATTTTTTTGATTACTTTCCTGCTTGTTAGGAAGGAAAGTGAGAGGAAGTAAAATTCCTGGGCTTTTCTTTCATTTCCTTCCTGACAAGTGTTATTTTCAGTATTGATTTCTGCCTTTTTGTTAACTCTCAGTATATTTAAGCAGTATGACTTTGGATGGAATGTTCCCTTTTAAAATGAGCCCACAAACTATAGTGAGGAGCTCTAGGAGGTAGTTGCTACATAGTGATGTTTTAACGATGAAAATGTATTCTGCACAAGCCTATTAGAAATTGATAGGAAAGTTCTGAAATAAAATGACAAAATAATGTAAGTAAATATTTCTATGTGTGTAGTACATGTGCCTACAGATTGCCCACTGGGGAACCATTTTCATTTGAAAATGAAAGGCTTAACCCTGGATGGAAATGCAGCTGAATACATCCATAATGGAAAAATAATCACTGTTAGAAAATGTTTTTGAGATTTCTTATAAGTGAGTTTGTGCCTTTAGTGTCGGTCACTGGTCCTACTCCAATGCAAAACTTCTTCAGGAGTATAGCAATTCATAATGAAGTTAAAGCTTCCAGAAGATAAGAATCTGACCTCTCAAGAAATCTGAAGATGTTCAGGATGTCTCTTCTGTGATTAGACCATAGTACAATAGCAACCAACTAGGTCATCGGATATATGATCTCAGAAAACAGCCCCCTTTTTGTCCCCTGAAAAATCAGGTCAAAAGTCCGGGTGCAGCTCTTACACGGATGACTGCCTGCTGTTACAAGGTAAAATTCTGCTACTTTCCACCACTTTCTATGCAGCAACCATGGCAAGGAGTACTCAGAAAAATTCCATTTGGTCTCCGAGTTACCCTCTGTGCCACTGCCTAGAGAATTCTCTGAAAGGAATCCTGACCAAGATTGTACTACCGTCTTCTCTCTACCCTTCACCTTAATATTGGCAGAGATTCCACAGAGACAAATGGAACAAATATTAGCCAAATGGCCACAGTTTCTTTATGTGAGGGGCTGCTCTCAGATGATTCTTGATAGGATTATGATATTATTGACATCTAGCTTTATCCTTAATGTTTGCATTAACATATGTTCTTCTGCTTTTAAATGTCTCAGTGAAAATCCTTCCCCAGTCTAAGATTCTGTGTATGGATAATTCAGGTTTAACTTTCTCTTATGCCTCATCTAATCTATTAATCGCTGAATCTCAGTAATGCTTTTGCAAGATGAGTCTGTCTTACCTTTTTCTGCATTTTTTAGCCATTGTAAGGCCCCCCCTTTCACAATATTTAGATCATTCTAAGTGTCCAGAATGCATGGTTCTTTTCTTAAAAAAATTTTAAGTAATAGGCAATTTATCAGTCAGTATCTTTACAAGGAGTAAGTAACTTAAAAACTATTTCCTTTTGACACCATATTATTCAATAGGGTATTTTGTTCAGATGAAAATTCCTACAAAGGTAAGATTGATATTACTATAACATTTTAGAATATTTGGTAAGTTTACCTTTGGTGAAAATGGCCTACTTTATTATATATTGTATTTGAATAACATTTCATTAATTTTTGCTAACACTAATGCCTCCTTTAAAAGTTTTACATATTTTTTCCTATTTTTACCAATATTAGCTACAATTTCTATCTCTGAGACTATCAGATTTGGCATAACTAGTACACTTAGAAAACAAAATACTAAAATCACTTCCATTAACATTTAGAAATAAAATTATTCAGTATGTACTCCTGGACCATGACATTTAAGTAAAAACTGAAGATAATTTCCCTTTGACTTATGATTCAATCACTTGGTAGTTTTTCCTTATTCTTATTACCTAAAAATTAACATTGTGTATAATTGCCATATTCTTATTGTAGTTATCTGTGAAATGTTTCTGTTTTAATTTCATATCATTTCTTTAAAACCTCAGGCTTTCACCTATTTTACATTCTTTCATTTGACTAAGGAATAAACATCTATGAGTTCCAATTATGTATTAGGTGCAAATTATGCTGATATATTTGTGTACCTTTTGCAATGTTCAAAATAGCTTCTGATAAAGTTGTCAAATCTGACCAAAATATCATAAATATCAGAACTACTATGCCTTTTTCTGTAGATCAAATCAAAGATGGCCTTAATTGTAAGGTTATACATTCATGTCAAATGTATAATACTTATTTTTAAACTAGTTTTAAATCTATACTGTTTCCCCAAACTAATAATTAGTAGCATGTATGTAGTTTCTGATTCCAAAGTCTCCATAATTGTTATTTTTAAGAACTTACAATTTTACTATCTTGATCTTTACCTGCATATGTATATTTATGCATTTATATATGCATTGCATTTATATATACACATAAGTATATATATGCAGGTAAAGGTCAAAGTAATTAAATATATATATTTTATGTATACTTTATACTAATCAGTTCAGTTCAGTCGCTCAGTCGTGTCCAACTCTTTGCGACCCCATGAACTGCAGCACGCCAGGCCTCCCTGTCCATCACCATCTCCCGGAGTTCACTCAGACTCACGTCCATCAAGTCCGTGACGCCATCCAGCCATCTCGTCCTCAGTCGTCCCCTTCTCCTCCTGCCCCCAATCCCTCCCAGCATCAGAGTCTGTTCCAATGAGTCAACTCTTCACATGAGGTGGCCAAAGTACTAATATTTATACACATATATACATACACATATATACATACATATCAGAGAAGGCAATGGCAACCCACTCTGGTACTCTTGCCTGGAAAAATCGTATGGACAGAGGAGCCTGGTAGGCTGCAGTCCAGGGGTTGCAAAGAGTCGGACACGACTGAGCGACTTCAGTTTCACTTCACTTTCATGCATTGGAGAAGGACATGGCAACCCACTCCAGTGTTCTTGCCTAGAGAATCCCAGGGACGGGGGCCTGGTGGGCTGCCGTCTGTGGGGTCGCACAGAGTCAGACACGACTGAAACAACTTAGCAGCAGTAGCAGCATACATATATATACAGAGTAATTTCATTTAGAATCCTACTCAAAATTTCCTTCCACTTTAATTTTTTTAAGATTTCCACAAATATACATCATGATTTTCCTTAGAGGGAGATCTAGCAAGTAAAAAAGTAATTCTTTCTTGATTTCCTTTCTCAGAATGTCTTTTATTTTAAATGTGATGGTAAAAATTATACTAAAAATGCATTTATCAGGACTTGAAAGGCAGTGAGAGTGATTCAAGCTCAGAGGAGGAACGGAGAGTCACTACCCGAGTTATTCGCCGACGTTTGATTATAAAGGTATCCCACAGCTAGATCAGTGTGGGGCAATGCTGTATTATTAGAACCTTCCTTGTGGTTTGGAAAATTCAGCATGCTTGGTAACTAAACGGTGCTATGTGTGTCTTTGCATATCTGAAAACTGGTAAAAACAACCACTGAAAGGAAAAACCCACGTCGCATGGTAGTGAGCATTCTGTCTAGGCCTGTGTTTGACATCTGGTGGTTGTCATTTTATCTGAGAATTCTTGGCATTTGTATACTGCTTTCCTTGGAGAAGTGTTCTGTGTGTGAACAAAGATCCTATCTTGGTGAGAGAATAGTTCACATCAAATGAAATGTTCAACTGAAATCCCCTGAAGTATGAGGTAAGATAAAGAAGAAAGAGAAGAACGAAAAGGCTCCCTTCTCAGTCTTACCAGTTTTTAAGTTAAAATCAGTTCTTCTTTATCAATCAGTGGCTAAGAATCCGGTGTTATAGCCTGGCATCGATGTATGTGACACAATGTAAACCAAGCAAAACTTCCTGAAATAAGGTTTTTAACTTGATTGACATACAAAAAAATCAGGCTGTATTTTTTTAAGCAGGGGAAGCAAGTCTTACTGCAAGTCTTACTTTTCCAATTACTGTGGAAAAATGTAATTCCACCCTGTTAGAGTATAACTGAACTATGAATAAATCTTGATTTCCCCCACAAAGGCCTTTTGAAGTACTGACCTTGTTCATGGGAGATCCCGCAGACTCCTTGCAGTATGCTGTTTATCTTCATTACTGTGTCTTTAGAGAGATCTTTCTTGATGTCAGAATAATTTGAGTGCAGAGAACTAGGAAGCCATTTTTAATACACGCCTTGAATGTGGTCCAAATAACCTGATGCTCCTTGGTTGGCAGCTCTGAAGAGAAAGAAAGGAAAGGAAATATCTATTGAAAACCATTTATCAAACTTTTCACCCTTTTCCAAAATGTCAGGAGACCCAACAGAGAGGCAGGGACGTTGGCTTATGTATCCCAAACTTCTCAATCCTGCTGCTTATAAATACTTTTCATGTAGATGAGATGAAAGAAGAGAACTAAATATGCAAAATCTGTTCTGGTCTAATTTTTCTAATAACTCTGGAAACATCAGAGAAGAAAATAAGTTCTTGTCTAAATCCTAAATTATCCACAAATCAACCTCAAGCTCAATAGGTGCCATCACTTCTTTGAAAATTACATGTAGGCAAGCCAAATTACCTGCTATCTATAAAGTCCTCATAATCTCATAAAGATACCTTCCACATATTTTCTGGGATTAAAGGGAAGAAATATTTAATTTGTTTTTTCAGAACATATTCTGAAATATTCTGCCATTATTCTGCTCAGGCTTTGCTAGTCCCATGATTACTCTCTTTAAGAAGTGCTATTTTAAAATAAAACATCTAGACAAAGCAAACCAGACACAATGGCTTTATGCTTAACATATGACATACTCATGTTGCATCAAACTCACCTCATTCATTTATAACAGCTGCCCAGTAGAGAAGCTGACTCCTCTACATATGACAGAAGGAAGTAGACATAATCCTGCATAAAAAGTGGGAGAAAATGTAGAGAAGTTTTACTCTGGAGAATACTCAAACAAAACAATAGGAACATCAACCCCCTCCCTAAGTCAATGAGGGTTATTTTAGTCTCCTAAAATTCTAGACATGCACTTGCAAGTCAGCTTTTAGGTAATTTTGTTAGCATAAATTATTTATATATTTAAGTGTAACATATAATTTTATATATATATAAACATTTTTATTAAGAGCTTAAGTTTAAAAGGCTGAAATACACTATGATGTTATAGGCTTCATAAAACACTGGAGACCGTGTGCTCTCCAAATCTTCACTTCTTGAAGTCAGTGTAATTTTAGGGAGGTTGAGTAGAATCATCAGAAGATAGATTTTATAAATGGGGAGGCCATTGTATAAATAATGGAATCACTTAAACAAGCTTTGAGAAGTGTCTTTTATATGTGTCATAAAACTCAAAAGCTAAAGAATAACTATAATTATAATTGGAAGGTATAATAGGTATAACAAAAAATTTTTGTAAACTATATATATAGAAATCTTTCTGGTTATTTTTTTTCTGATCAGATTTTGGGGGCCCTTGAAAAAGAACACATTTCTTTTGCTTTTTCTCTTTATTCCATACACTCTTACCTTTGTAATGTAAAGGAGCTTGAGACTGCAAGTACGACATGGTAAATGTCACATGGGATCCATCTCTGTTTAAAAAAAAAAAGAAAAAAAATGAGAATGTTAGGACCTAAAGGAGTCGTTGAGACTAAAATTATTTCTTCTCCTAGATGATAAAACCAAGCATTAGAGAGGAATTGATTTACCCAAAATCACTCAGCTGGATGTTAAAAATTCTAGAACCAGAACACAGTGCCCTCTAGTGACGCACCTTCTACCTGCCTTTTCCACAATACTGTATTCTCTTCCAGGACAAAATGAAAGGGAGTAACTTTTCCTAGATTAAATTAAGCACTTGGTCACTTAGACTTTTCTAGTAGTACAGAAAGAGACAGCATTAGGCTATCTTTCTTGGAAACTGTTTGATGGGGCTGGAATGCTAGGAATTTGACCTACTTTATGGAGGCTGTCCAACTTTGGACTGAACCAGGATATTTACACTGTTTGCCACAATAATCCCCTTGGCACTTAGAATCTTAAAGCTGAAAACTATTTGAGAGTTGCTCCCCACTTCCAGAGCTAGCTTTCGCCAGGAAGTATCAATGGAAGCAGCAGATTCCTTTACCTCAGGTCTAGGCAAATCTGTCTTTATAGCCATTCAAGTTGTATAATAAAGAGGATGAAAGCATAATTTAATGATTTTTCTCTTTAATGTCATATGTGAATTCTTTCATTTTCTAATTTTTAAATATTTTTGTTTAATATTCTCAAGTCCCTAAGAAATGAATGAACTTAAACTCTCCCATTTGTTTAGGGATTTTTAAATTTTACAAGTATATTCATTTATTCATATCTAATATAATATCACGGTGGTTTCAAATGCTTGGAAGCAGTTTAAGTAAACTGACCAGTGTCTGTGAGCTTGTTTATATTATTTGCTCAGCAAATTCTATGATTACAAAGGTAAAACCTTAATTCAAACCATTGTGAACTTTGATAAGATTCAAACAACTGAATTTTTACTATATAGTTCAACCATATTTTTATTTCTACTTTTGAGCAGTTTTACGGATTTTCAAAACAAGCGTTTAAATGTATGTTTTCCCCCACCAAACAATTCAAAAGTACAAAAAAGTTCAGCTTATCCATTCCACTTACCAGAGGTAACTTCAGATTGTTTTATATACCTATAACAGTATGTATGTGTACATAGAATATACATGTACCTAGATCCCCAGGATGTGGGTTTCTAGGAATATAAAAATGGGTTATACTATACGTATTGCTTAGCAGTTTGCTAAGTTTATATATATATTTTTTTCTCATCCCATCTTTTGAAATTATACATTAAAGCAAAATTCATACATTTCATGTTGTTATTCATTTTATGCAAGAAGAAGAGAAAAACAGAAATCCTAAAATGCAGTACTTCCAAAAGAAAGTACAGCTAGTCTTCATAAAGGTGGCTACCAGGAATGATACTGTGACACTATATGTGCTCTAATTTTCCTTTGAAATAGGCAAGGAAAAAGTAGGTGGAGATATTGCCAAAAATAATGCCATTACCAAAAGTAGCATGGAAATTTTATTTACTTAAAAGTACGAATATTTTCAAGAACTTCACAGAGAGCCTCTAATTTACCTGATGAATGAAAGATGAAAAAAAATTTTACATGTATTTTGTGACACCTTACTAACTTTCCAGTCTATCTAATCAACTACTATCTAATCCATTCCCCAAATCTAGTGAGTTTTGCAAAAATCATGCAACTCATTCTGACCTTATTAAGGCACTAGTTGGCCATATTTAGTGCCCATTTAAGATTAAGATAAGTATCTTTACCTTTAATTATACATAAATAGTATGAATTTTCGGTAGGAAACAATGCCTGCATACCACAGCATATCTCAACAACCTATACTGCCTGTTATTTATAAATAAGACTTTGCTTTTTTCTAAGGCTGTTAATATAAATCAATATACTTAAATATATTTACTGTGCTTACAGATATACCTACTAGAAATGTCTTTCAGAGACTGTCTGAAAATTGTCATCTTTCCCCACTGAAGAGTCAATTTTGTAACCATCTCTAATAGATGGCAGTTTTAATGGATTTTCCTAGGATCCTGGAATTGTCTTAACACTCAAGGACCTGGACATGTCCAATAGTTACCTCAAACATATCTCACTTACTCATGTTGATAGTTAAATGTTTCCTGACCTTTTTTGAGTTTTCTGGTGCCTCTAAGCCTTTACTTGTAAAATAATGTTTTTTCCTAAATATATAAAACCAACCATGTTGTTGTTCAGGTACTAAGTTGTGCCTGACTCTTTGCAACCCATGATGGACTGTAGTACGCCAGACTCCTCTGTTAACGCCTCTCCCGCAGTTAGCTCAAATTCATGTTCATTGAGTCAATGATGCTATCTAACCATCTCTGCCGCTCCCTTCTTTTGCCTTCAGGCTTTCCCAGCATCAGTCTTTGCCAGTGAGTCGGCTCTTCGCATCAGCTGGCCAAAGTATTGAAGCTTCAGCTTCAGCATCAGTCCTTCCAATGAATATTCAGGGCTGATTTCCTTTAGGATTGACTGGTTTGATCTCCTTGCAGTCCAAGGGACTCTCAAGAGTCTTTCTCCAACACCACAATTCAAAAGCATCAGTTCTTTGGCACTCATAAAGTTGGACCTTCTTTATGGTCCAGCAATCACATCCCTACATGACTACTGGAAAAACGTAGCTTTGACCTTTGTCAGCAAAGTGATTGTCTCTGCTTTTTAATATGCAGTGTAGTTTGATGGGTTTGATCTCTGGGTTGGGAAGATACCCTAGAAAAGGGAATACCTAACTATTCCAGTTTTCTTGCCTGGAGAATTTCATGGACAGAAGAGCCTGGTGGGGTACAGTCCAGGGGTCACAAAAGTCAGACACGACCGAGCAACTAACACTAGATTTGTCATAGATTTCCTTGCAAGGAGCAAGTGTCTTTTAATTTCATGACTGCAGTCACCATCTGCAGTGATTTGGGAGCCCAAGAAAGTAAAATTTGTCACTGCTTCCACTTTTCCCCCTTCTATTTGACATGAAGTAATGGTATGATCAGATGCCATGATCTTAGTTTTTTCAATATTGAGTTTAAAGCCAGCTTTTTCACTCTCCTCTTTCACCCTCATCAAGAGTCTCTTTAGTTTCTTTTCGTTTTCTGCCATTAGAGTGGTATCATCTACATACCTGAGGTTGTTGATATTTCTCCCAGCAATGTTGATTCTGGGAGAAAACAGCCAGCCTGTGTTTCATTCAGCCCAGCGTTTCACATGATATACTTTGCATAAAAGTTAAATAAGCAGGGTGACAGTATGGAGCCTTGTTATACTCCTTTCCAAATTTTGTACCAGTCTGTTGTTCTATGTCTGCTTCTTAACTGTTGCTTCTTGACCTGCATACAGGTTTCTCAGGAGACAGGTAAGGTGGTGTGGTATTCCCATCTCTTAAGAATTTTCTACAGTTTGTTGTGATCCACACAGTCAAAGGCTGTTGCGTAGTCAGTGAAGCAAAAGTAGATGTTTTCCTGGAACTCCCTTGCTTTCTCCATGATCCAGTGAATGTTGACAATTTGATCTCTGGTTTCCCTGCCTCTTTGAAACCCAGCTTGGACAGCTGGAAGTTCTTAGTTCACATATGCTGAAGGATTTTGAGCATAACCTTGCTAGCATGTGAAATGAGCTCAACTGTACAGTCTTTGAACATTCTTTGGCATTGCCCTTCTTTGGAATTAGAATGAAAACTGACCTTTTCCAGTCCTGTGGCCACTGCTGAGGTTTCCAAATTTGTGATATATTGAGTGCAGCATTTTTATAGCATCATCTTTTAGGATTTGAGATAGCTCAGTTGGAATTCCATCACCTCCACTAGCTTTGTTCCTAGTAATGCTTCCTAAGGCCCACTTGACTTCACACTCTGGGATGTCTGGCTCTAGGTGAGTGACCACAGCATCATGGTTATCCAGGTGATTAAGACTTTTTTATGTACAGTTCTTCTGTGTATTCTTGCCACCTCTTCTTAATCTCTTCTGCTCCTGTTAGGTCCTTGCCATTTCTGTCCTTTATCATGCCCATCTTTGCATAAAATGTCCCCTTGATCTCTCCAATTTTCTTTAAGAGATTTCTAGTCTTTCCCATCCTATTGTTTGTCTCTGTTTTTTGCATTGTTTATTTAAGAACTCTTTCTTATCTATCCTTGCTATTTCTCTGGAACACTGCATTCAGTTGGGTATATCTTTCCTTTTCTCCCTTGCCTTTTGTTTTTCTTCTTTCCTCAACTATCTGTAAAGTTTCCTCAGACAACCACTTTGCTTTCTTGCATTTCTTTTTCTTTGGGATGGTTTTGGTCACTGCCTCCTATATAACATTACAAACCTCTGTCCATAGTTCTTCACTCTACCAAATCTTCATATATCTAGTTATCACCGCTACTGTATAATCATAAGGGGTTAGATTTAGGTCTTACCTGAATGGCCTAGTGGTTTTCCCTACTTTCTTCAAATTAAGCCTGAATTTTGCAATAAGTAGCTCATGATCTGAGCCACAGTCAGCTCCAGGTCTTGTTTTTACTGACTGTATAGTGCTTCTCTGTCTTTGGCTACGAGGAATATAATTAATCTGATTTTGGTGTTGACCATCTGGTAATATTCATAGGTAGACTCATCTCTTGGGTCACTGGAAAAGATATTTGCTTTGACCAGTGTGTTCTGGCCTTTGCCCTGCGTCATTTTGTACCCCAAGGCCAGACGTGCCTGTTATTCCAAGTATCTCTTGACCAACCATGCAAAACATAAATAATACTCCTTAAGAACTTGTTACAGATTTTTAGTGCTTCAGGCAGGACACCTCTACATATTTTTCTATTTCCTTCCCTCTCTTAACTGTGCTGAATGAAATTAGTCATAAACAAGGTTCAAGATGAATTAAACAAGCATGAACAACAAGAAACATCTTGTTTTATTTTCATCCCATCTCTGTACTCCAGTGAGGTAAAATGAGTCAAATGTCCCATGCATGAGCTATGAGCCCACAATCTATAAAAAAAAAAACAAAGTCATTTTGTAAAAAAAAAAAAAAAAAAAAAAAAGAATTTTGTTAGCAAAATAAGGTAGATTTCAGTTAGTCTTTGTTATTTTAAACCAGAACTTCCCTTCTACGGGCTGTAATAAAAACAATCATAGAATTTCTCACCATCGGCAGACACTGGAAAAATTCTCAGAACTACCACCTTTCCCATGACAGTAACGTTAAAAGAATGAGAATCCTGATTCTCTCAGAAACTCAGCCGTCTTCATCAAGATTTGCCATTTTTCCTTTAAAAAAAAAAGAAAAAAAAGTACAAGGTACAATAACTATAGCACATAGTACTATTGCATTGCCCAAGTCACCTCTTCAACAAGAAGTTTTGCTACAACTCAGCAGGTCTCTAAAGTGGGTCTGCACTTAAGGTGTTTGTTCTTGTTCCCCAAAACTCTTAAGTGAGACCGACCTAACATTGACACCAGTGAAGAAGGTAATGTGTTAAAAATACAATCCCATTTTTGCTCTCTGAGTGGTTTTTCTTATCATATAATCATCAAGCTAATAGGTATTAAGTAGTTAGTAGTAGTAGTTTGTTGCTCAGTCGTGTCCGACTCTTTGCGACCCCATGGACTGTAGCCTACCAGGCTCCTCCCTCCATGGGATTCTCCAGACAAGAGTCCTGGAGTGGGTTGCCATTTCCTTCTCCAGGGGATCTTCCCGACCCAGGGATCGAACCCAGATCTCCCGCATTGCAGGCAGACACTTTAACCTCTGAGCCACCAGGGAAGCTGAATAGGTATTAAGGAACCATCTAAATCTACTGAGCTATTAGCAGGAAAATATGAGGCTACTTTGGCAAGTTAATTTATTCCCTTTTTTTCAACTCAGCAGAGAAAGAACCTTGACAATTTCTTCTAAAGCAGATAGCCGTCACTACCTGAAAGATGCCATCATACATTCCTTAAGTAATTAATCAGTCATCACGGAGGATTCGTTCACTTAAAGATGATATTCTGAAACTATGTACTTCATCAGACATAGTTATCAGCATATACAACTTATGAAAGGCTAAGTCTAGAAGAAAATAAGCTTTTATCTGTACTCTCAACTTTTCTCACAGTACTTGAAAAAAATGTACATATTATCCTCAGTAAAGGAATTTTAAAATTAAACAAAGAGTGATTAATATAATACCCCAACTAAGGTGCTACCTCAATTCAAATTAGATACAAGGCAATCCACCAAAATGAGAGATTTGGTAGAACAAGTGAAGAAACATTTATTCAAAGTGAAATAATCTAATTAGAGCTCTAATCATTAGCTCAATTTTTTTCAACAAATAAAACCTTTTTGTTTGTCTATCGATGTATAACTGCATTCTATGATTACATATTTTCAAATTCTTCCTTCTTGGAGTTTGTTGCTAACCATCATTCTTATACGTATTTGAGGTTTAATGCTTTGAATGTGTTGACTGCTAAATAATTCCATGGAGTCAGTCTCCCCTTGCCCTAGAATAGCAAGTAGAGTTTTATACCTTCTTTTTCTAAAATTCCACAGAGCATGTGTGTGGTGTATGGAGTGGTGTGGAGATCTATGCATCTAGTTTATTGCTAATCTTTATGCCACATCCTTTAGGGAGAGGAAGCAAAAACCATTCCTGGTGAATCTGTCACAGAAGAACAGTTTACTGATGAAGAAGGCAACCTCATCACCAGAAAAGTAATCACCAACGGGATTTCATGCTTCTCTTGGGTTTAGATTTTCTATTTGTTTGCTATAGTGTCAGCTCTAGAAACAAAAGAGAAAAAGCTCTCCTTTTCACTATTGCTTCCTATACAGATCACTCGGAAAGTACTAAGACGAATTGTTATCCCACAAGAGAGAAAACATGATGACGTGGTAATGGAGAGGGACTGTCAAAAAGAAAATAGAGGATAAAACTTTGTGAATGCTTTAGAATATGCTGCTAACAGCCTGGCATCTGCAGTGTGGCAGCTTGAAGCATTTGCTGCTTTTGACATCTTGTGTATTTGATCAGGGTCAAAGAAAAAGACTTTCCTTCCTAACATTCTTTAACACCATATACTTTTACTATCTTTGGAGTTTTCACAGAGATTATTTCATTGATGGAGGATGGAATGTGCCAGTTCAAGCATGGGAGAGAAAATTTAAAAACCCTCCACCACAACCAAACCCCTTGGCCATCCCCAACCCTAGCCCTCCCAGCCCAGTACTTTACCTGCAGCCCAGTGCCTGCCTAGGACCCGGAGAGAAAGCACTTGTTTCCAGCAGATGCATAAGGTTTAACTAAAAGTCAGAATGATAAAAGCTTGTCATAAGATCCTTACATTGAATCTAAACATTTTCTCTTTCCAGTATATTCTACAGGGGAATACAAATCCCCTTCTCCCCCATCTTAACCTGAAGAGGATTTTCCTCTCTGGGTTAACAACAGCCCATCTCCCGTGTACCAGTTAAAGAACCAAAGTCATCACCGAGCAGCGTAACTCAGCAAATGAATCTCTAACTCCCAGAGAAAACATCTCTGGTTATTTTTCATTTCTTTCCTTTCTCAGACCTTACCATTTTCATTAAATAAAAGAAACTTTAATACCTGTGTTTACATAAGAAAAAGCTAAACTGAAAATTTCTGAGAAGGAGTAATTCAGAAAATTGGAAGGACTACTGTGTTTTCTGTTTTAAGTAGGTTAAAAGCTGAGCATTTGTGCAACCACTTTGCTCACAGAGAAGTGTGTCCTTGATGCTCAGTGAAGAGAGGTCTTGTTTTATGGAAAAAGGATGCCTACTTTCTCAGGAGTAAGAGGAAGGGCGTGATAATTTCACGAATTAAAAAGGAAAAAGTGTCTCTCAGCCCGACAGCACTTCCATGGTGTTTAGTTCATGATGAGTGCTTCACTGAGAAATTTCCATCTCATTACAACAGATTACTTAACATTCTGCTGACTTTAAAAGGCATAAATTATAACTTACTAATATTTTTTACAACTGGGGTTTGAGTGCCTTGAGAGCTTTAGTGATTTCTTTTAGCTTCACAGGAAATGGACAGGCTGTTTGAATGATCACTAATAGAATGAATGATTGTGAAGTATAGTAACATGGTATTCATTCTGATGGCGCTCTCCAGCTTGCCTTGATGCTGCTGAGCTGTGTGGTTAAGGTAAATAGATGGTATTTTTGGACATGAAGTGACAAAGTGCTTTAAACTGTGTCTCACTTACCCTAATCTAGCCTCAAGGAACCAGAACGGAACCTGCTTTTTAATGAAAACTCTTTCACCACGAAATCTTAATGTGTACATTCCTTTCAAAACAGGGAGAAGGTTATAAGGTGAAGATGAAGAAAGAAGTCCGTCAAGTGGAAAAGAAGAGCCACTCATAACAGTAAACGGCCAACCAAGGTGGTAAGTGTGCTCAAATCAACAACAGCATCACATCTAATTTCACGAAATAAGGGACCCATACCTCCTCCACCCTTCCTCTCTTTTTCACGGAATTACAGCTTTGAATATCCAGTATGCAGTTGCAGTCATTTTTATGTTTGTGTATACAAACACTGTTGTTGTTGTTTAGTTGCTAAGCTGTGTCTGACTCTTGTGACCCCGTGAACTAGCCTGCCAGGCTCCTCTGTTCATGGGATTTCCCCAGGCAAGAATACTGGAGTGGGTTGCCATTTCCTTCTCCCAGGGATCTTCCTGACCCAGGGATCGAACCCAGGCTTTGTCTCCTGCATTGGCAGGCAAATGCTTTACCACTGAGCCACCGGGGGAGCCCAGACACACACACACACTAAAGCTATGGCCTCCAGCTCACAGTCCATAAACTTTCTCTTCACAAATTAGTCAGGAATTTAAATGTGAATGATGTTTTCAGAAGCAAATATAAATATTGATCAGTGAGTCTCCTCAGAGTGAAGGCTGTGTTTAAGACGCAGTAGCTTTATTCATCCTAACAGGAAGGTTATTCGGCAACAAATAGCTCCAATAAATGTACTTGGAAAGTTGTATTGATTCAGTTTCCCACCATTTTTGCAGAACAGCATCTGAGAATATAATTTTGGTTGGAATATATTGGTTGCCAAGTTTAAATGGAGTGACTGAAATCTCTATATACTACTTAATATATTTTGTATAAACAAAGCAAATTAAATAGGAGGCTAATGGGACGACTGTGTTTTGTAAGTTAAAATGAGCTTTGTTTAAAGTTGTCTGAATTTTTCTTCAGAAAGAAGGGTGTTTTCCTTTAACATTGTTTTCTGAACTTTACTTTGTGCTAATTCTTCCTACGGAACCACAATTAGAAAGCCCATATGGGGTGAAAAAACAGATAGAGCTTTGAAAAGCTCTTTGTAAGTCTGTGAGACAAAGCTGGATGAGTTCTTAGGGCTGTTCACCAAGAGTTTTCTTAGCCCCCAGAAACAAAGAGCAAAGAGATCCCAGTTTCCACTTCCATTCATCTGCTGTTCCCCAGTTACCAGAATCCTGGTATTTGGAGTGTTGCCATAAGGAACTGAGAAATCAGAGTCTCGTTGCTCCAAATTTTGTATGTGAGGTGACTGTAACTAAGACCCAAAGAAATTCTTAATCCCTCCATCTCCAAAAAAAACTCTTATTATTTGCCTGTTTATTCACTTAAGGATTGATTTCACTTTCTCTCCATGAGGCTTTCTGCCTAAGGCACTGGGGAATCACTGGTAAACATCACCAGGGAGGTACTGGCCCTCACTGACCTTACGTTTGGAAATTTCATGGTATTCAGTCGTTTCAGTATTTAAGGCTTTGAGAAAACTCCTAGGAACTGCAGAGAGCTCTGGAAAGAACAATGTTTGCTATACACACTCGTCCAGTGTTCCAGGTGTACCCTTCACTTGATTCTCACAGTCACTCCTCTTGGATTGGCAGCTTTATCATCCCCATTGAACAGGCTCAGAATTGCCCAAGGTCACCTAAATAAAAACTGGCAGAAATAGGATACAAACCCTAACGGGCAGCTCCGGAGCCCACACTCTTAACCCTGTTAACCAGATGTCTGACCTGGTCTGAGGTGACAGGGAATGTTTTCTTTGAGAAAATGATGCTTGCGCTGTTTTAAAGGGTGAATAGGATTCAGTTGGGTAAAGAGGAAGAAACTGGATGGTGTTTGGGGTAGCCTTCCAGGCACAGGCTACTGCATTTTGCAAAGGCCAGAAGGAGAAAGGAACAAGAAGGGAGAACAGGTCAGTGCAGCTGTTAGAAGGTTTTGGCATTGTGTCTGGAGAGGTAGGAAAGATTCAGGTCTCATAAGCCTCTTTCCACTAAAAGTCTAGGTTTTGCATCACTTACTCTAGCTGCAAGACACAGAATGAAGGGAGGTGGCAGTAATAGATGAGCAGATAACCTGTTAAACTACTGAAGATGCTGGCTTGGGCAGTAAGGATTGTAAGAGGTAGGGACAGTAAGGCTAAATCAAGAGATAGTGACATGAATTGCTTTTTGTCAGATGATAAGGGTGAGGGGTGAGAAAATTAAGGATAACATCAGTGAGGCAATATCTAGAATGAACCCACCCATTATTCATGTCTTACAGCTGAACCTAGTAAAAGACATATATTTTTTTTAATTGAGGTGTAGCTGATTTACAATATTAGTTTCAGATGCATAACACAGTGATCCAAAATTTTTATAGATTGTACTCCATTCCAAATTTTTATAGCTTATACTCCATTTAAAGCTTTTGTAACATACTGGCTATATTTCACTGTGCTGCACAATATGTCTTTGTAGCTAATTTATTTTACACACATTAGTCTGTACCTCTTAATCTCCTACCCTTGCCTTGTCCCTTCTGCCTTCCCTCTCCCCACTGGTCACTAGTGGTTTGTTCTCTATAGCTGTGAGTCTATATTTTGCTATATTCTGTAATTACTTATATGTGGACTAAAAAATAAATAAACCATAATATTCTCCAGGTCCATCTATGTTGTTGTAAATGGCAAAATTTTACTTTTTAAACATTCCATTCCATATATATATATACACCACATCTTCCTTATTCACTATTTTGACTCACTTATTTTGCTATTGTTTCTGTTGCCTTAGGAGACATATCCAAAAAAAAAAAATATGGCTACAGTTTATGTCAAAAAGTATTCTGTGTTTTCTTCCAGGACTTCTATGGTTTCCAGTATTACTTTTAGGCCTTTAATCTATTCATAGTTTTATAGTTTTCTTTTTGTATGTTGTGACAAATGTTCTATTCTTATTCTTTTACATGTGGCTGTCCAATTTTCCCAGCATCACCTATTGAAGAGACTGTCTTTTCTCCACTGTATATTCTTGCCTACTTCGCCATAGACTCATTGACCATAAACGTGTGGGTTTATTTTGGGGCTGTCTAGTCGGTTCCATTGATCTGTGTGTCTGTTTTTGTGCTAGTAGCATACTGTTTTAATTACTATAGCTTTGTAATATAGTCTGAAGTCAAGGAGCATCGTACCTCTAGCCCTGTTCTTCTTTCTCAAGATTTCTTTGGCTAATTAAAAAGAATGCAATAATGCCATTTGTAGCAACATCAGTTCAGTTCAGTTCAGTTGCTCAGTCATGTCCAACTCTTTGCAATCCCATGAATCACAGCATGCCAGGCCTCCCTGTCCATCACCAACTCCTGGAGTTTACCTAAACTCATGTCCATCGAGTCAGTGATGTCATCTAACCATCTCATCCTCTGTCGTCCCCTTCTCCTCCTGCCCCCAATCCCTCCCAGCATCAAAGTCTTTTCCAATGAGTCAACTCTTCACATCAGGTGACCAAAGTATTGGAGTTTCAGCTTCAACATCAGTCCTTCCAATGAACACCCAGGACTGGTCTCATTTAGGATGGGCTGGTTGGATCTCCTTGCAGGCCAAGGGACTCTCAAGAGTCTTCTCCAACACCACAGTTCAAAAGCATCAATTCTTCAGCACTCAACTTTCTTCACGATCCAACTCTCACATCCATACGTGACCACAGGAAAAACCATAGCCTTGACTAGATGGACCTTTGTTGGCAATATGCTATCTAGGTTGGTCATAACTTTCCTTCTGAGGAGTAAGCATCTTTTAATTTCATGGCTGCAATCACCATCTGCAGTGATTTGAGAGCCCAGAAAAATAAAGTCTGACACTGTTTCCACTGTTTCCCCATCTATTTCCCTTGAAGTGATGGGACTGGATGCCATGATCTTCGTTTTCTAAATGTTGCGCTTTAAGCCAACTTTTTCACTCTCCTCTTTCACTTTGATCAGAGGCTTTTTAGTTCCTCTTCACTTTCTGCCATAAGGGTGGTGTCATCTGCATATCTGAGGTTATTGATATTTCTCCCCGCAATCTTGATTCCAGCTTGTGCTTCTTCCAGCCCAGCATTTCTCATGATGTACTCTGTGTATAAGTTAAATAAGCAGGGTGACAGTACACAGCCTTGACATACTCCTTTTCCTATTTGGAACCATTCTGTTGTTCCATGTCCAGTTCTAACTGTTGCTTCCTGACTTGCATACAGATTTCTCAAGAGGCAGGTCAGGTGGTCTGGTATTCCCATCTCTTAAAGAATTTTCCACAGTTTATTGTGATCCACACAGTCAAAGGCTTTGGCATAGTCAATAAAGCAGAAATAGATGTTTTTCTGGAACTCTCTTGCTTTTTCCATGATCCAGCGGATGTTGGCAGTTTGATCTCTGGTTCCTCTGCCCTTTCTAAAACCAGCTTGAACATCTGGAAGTTCACGGTTCACGTATTGCTAAAGCCTGGCTTGGAGAATTTTGAGCATTACTTTACTAGCATGTGAGATGAGTGCAATTGTGCAGTAGTTTGAGCATTCTTTGGCATTGCCTTTCTTTGGGATTGGAATGAAAACTGCCCTTTTCCAGTCCTGCGGCCACTGCTGAGTTTTCCTTATATATTGTTATATTGAGTGAAGCAAATCAGAGGACTAATATTGTATGACATGTAAAATCTATAAAGAAATTATACAAAGGAACTTATTTACAAAACAGACTCACAGACTTAGAGAAATAACTTATGGTTGCCAGAGGGAAGGATTTGAGGGGGCGACAGAGTTAGGGAGTTTGGGATGGACATGTACAGACTGCTATATTTAAAATGGATAACCAGCTAGGGAACTCTGCTCAGTGTTATGTGTAGCCTGGATAGGAGGGGAGTTTGGGGGAGAATGGATACATGTATATGTATGGTTGAGTCCCTTTGCTGTCCACCTGTAACTATCACAACTTTGTTAATCAGTTAAAAAAAAGATTGCTTCGGCTATATGGCAGATTAATAAAACTAAGCATGAATTTGCCATTCACTCTGTTTAAGCAATTGTAAGTGATAAATAAAACTAGAAGAGTTCAGTTAGCTGTCAGCTTTATTATGCCCCTAAAAGTTTAGTAACTTTTTCAATCATAGAGTCAGACTCTGAGTAGGAAAGAACCAAAAAGGTTATCTACACAAGTGAAGTCATTTTTCTAGAGTAACATATACCTAATATCTATGAATAAATGACACCAAAAAAAAATGTGAAAATGTTAGGCTTCCAGGGTCATTTAGAACAAATTAATACAGAAATGACTTGTCAAAAATACACAAGAGACATCAGAATGATAAATAATCCACTCCATAAAGCAGTGGGCTTGGCTTTGGCTCATTTGCTACACCACTCAAAGGAAAGAGAAACTCAATAGGAGCATTCATATGAATGTGAAAATAGCTTCAACGTAAAGCAAACTAAATGTGTCCAATGGAAAGAACAGTGATTTGACTGCAAGCCTCATTTTACTCTCCAGGGTGGTATTTACCTTTCATAAGTGAACTTAGGAAATGACTCCAAGAATACTGCCTATAATTTCAGGACACTGAATGTGTGCTCTGGAAAAATCAATTTGCAAATATATGAGACTGCTGGCTGTCTTTTTTAACAGTAGAACAACTAATAAGTACATGGAATGTGGCCAAATTTCACTGAATATCAGATGGTAACATTAAAATTTTTATTCTGGTTTTATAACCAGTTGAATTTTGAGCTATCTGAACCCTACACCTACCTTTCTTTAATACTGAGTCACAGGCATCCTATTTTTAATGTAAGGGAAAAGCTGATTGCTGAAAATAAATATAAAGATTTATACATAATACATAATGATTTATACCTTATAAAGTGGTTTTACGTTTTTGTCTTACTCTTCAAACAAGCTTCCAGGAAGGTCAGACCAATTTTGATTGCTACCTTTTACAGATGAGGATGCTAAGGCTCAGAGAGGTCATATGACCTTTCTTCTGTTACACAGCTGTGATTGGAAGAACTAGAACTTAAGATTGATACTTCACTTAGTGTCCAATTCCACTAAGCTGTCTTTCTGAAGTTACTTATGAATAATAGTAATAGTCATATCCTATCTGAGATTACTATATGCCAGGTAAGATCATTACATAAATTACCTCATGTAGTCCCCAAAACAATGCTATAAGGTAAATACTATTATCCCTTTTTTTTAATAAATGAGGAAACTGAAGTTTGGAAAATTAAATGACTGTAGCTAAGGAGCAAAAGAATAAAACTTGAACTTATCCAGAGCCTAGCTCTTAACTGTTACTCATACTAATAGTTAAACAGTATTTGATTATTATCAGAAACCTAAAAGCATTTTGAATCAAAGACATGTGTAAAGGCAACCTGTAGTAAATTTCTTCATACAGTCCACAGTGAAAATACTCAGTGTTTTGGTTTTGTTTTTTAAAATAAACCTGCACAGCCATAATCTCCAAATGTCTACTTTAAAAATGCCATTAGAGATTAGTGAGGCTGTGGCATGAGAAGGCCCCCAGATACATGCCATAAAAGACTGTGGAACAGCTGCATTTTAAACCTCTTTCAGGGAAATGCTCAAGATTGCACAGCCACATGGAAGCCAGGAGCAGCAACAGCACCCAGGCCTGCTGGGGAAATACTTTATTACCCATGGTCAAAACGTTGACTCATTTCATTGATGTCTTCAAAAAGTATTTGACCTTCTACCTGGCTGAGAGTGAAAAACCTAGATACACAGAGGTGAATAAAACCTCCATGGCCTCTGCCCTCCTGCATCTCTCAGCCTGCAAAAGGGAAAGAGATGGGACACATGATGTCTAAAGGCTAAAAATACGAAGTCCAAGATCCAAGGAAGACTAACACAAGAACACAGTTAGCCTTGGGGGCTAGGGAAAGTCACGCCACTTATGCTAAGGCCTCATAGGTACCACCAGCAATGAAAACGGGAAGGGAAAGAGGACTCCAAGCAAAGCGTACAACTGCAAGGGCCTTGAGGTAGGAAAAGGCCTAACACATCTGGGGACACGAAAGAAGATCGGTGCCCCAGAGCCTGCTGAGCTGGTGGTGACTGAGGCAGGCCCATGATGAAGTGAGAAATGCTTCACCATAGGCCAAATCCAAATCCATAGGATTTGGATTTCATTCTAAGACGTTGAAGCCTTTGAAAGATTTTAAGCAAGAGCCTGACCTAATTTTTTTTTTTTTTTTAACACATCAGCTATGTAGAGAAGAATTGGAGGGAAAACAAGAATAAACTGAAGGGGATGAGCTAGGATGTTATTGCTATCGTCCAGCTAAGCCACATGATAACAGGGCTAGGACCTGGGCTGTAGTTTTAGGAAAGTTGACGGTATCTGATGGCCTGGAGGTAGGATAGAGAAGAGTTGAGTCAAGAATGACACCAGGTTCCAAGGATAAGCAAGTGGGTGGTAGAAAAAGGAACAGGATGGGTTTTAAAACTATCAAGAACTCAGGCCATTTGTCAGTACATAAGTCTGGAGCTCTGAGGAAAGATTGCGACTTGACATATAAAAAGAAGTGTTTCACTCAAGAGGTAAGTCCTGAACATCAGAGAAAGGGAACACCAGAGAATAGATGTGATTACCTAGGGAGAAAGTGAACGTGAACAAAGAAGGGGCTCAGGATTGAGCCCCAGAGAACAACATTTTGAAGAGAACAGAGCTTTAGAAGGTTGCCTCTGACCTCTTCCTTCCTAGAGATCTCCAAGCTGTTCTATCTGTTCTAATCTAAAACTGCCTACATATTCAGCCTTGGCCCTCTAGCTTATTTATTTGGTTTTACCATAAAATATTTTAATCCTTGCGGTTTAGTATCAGTGGATAAAACAAACTTTCCTATAATGCAGATTGGCTGACAGGCTTTTATAAATAAGTGATCACCCACGTTTGGAGCCCCTTTACTCTTAGCATGCGACACACTCTGTGTTTGGGATCAAGAGCGTCCCACCTTTAAGACATTATCCTAATACAACTCAGCCATAAGAAAGAATGAAATAACGTCATTTGCTGCAACATGGATGGACGTGGAGATCGTCACACTAAGGTGAACAGGGAAAGACGTGTTACTTATATGTGAAATCTTTAAAAAAAAAAATACAATGATCTTATTTCCAAGACAGAAAGAGACTCACAGATATGGAAAACATGCATATGGTTATAAATGGGAAACAGGGGTGAGGGAAGGAGAAATTAGATTGGAATTGATACACTACTATATATAAAATAATCAGCCAGGGCCTACTGTATAATACAGGGAACTATACTCAATATTTTGCAGTAACATATAAGCGAATCTGAAGAACAGATATGTGTGTATGCATATACATATATATATAAAATCACTTTGCTGTACACCTGAAATTAACACAACATTGTAAATCAACTTTCCTTCAGTTAAAAAAAAAAAAGAAATACATATATATACATTGAAAAAAGACATTATCCCAAGCATTGCTACTTATTTGAGGACATATAACTACAGTCTAGACCAAGAGGCAAACATGACTGTAAACAACACAAGTCAAAATACAAAGCTCTAATAAAAGATATAAACAAATTGCTAGGAGAATTCACTGGAAGATGTAATAAACTCCAATGGAGGAGAGCTTGCAAAGCTTCCTGGAAGTGCATATTTAAGGTGGCTTCTGAAGACAGAGTAGGATTTAAGACTGGGCAGTGTGATGATATGTGCTATGCTCGCGACTGTGGCCTTTATCCTAGAGACATGGGGTACCACTGGAAGTGTTGGGGTGGGAGAATAATACAGTCAGATGGGAGTTAGGTAACCCTAGTGGTAGGAAAGGGAGTTGGTGGGAGGAGAGTTTGAACACGAGGAACTCAGCTATGAGACATAACGAGGGCCTGAACCCTGGCAGAAAGAACAGAAAGTTGAGGGCAGATGTGAGGAACATTTTAGAAGTGTAACAACCAGATTAACTCTATAAAGGGAGTGAGATTGTGAACTTGTGTGTAATCACTAACGAAACTATAGACTGTAAGAGGAGAAAAATAAAATTAGAGATTGAAATAGGTCAATCCATAGTGCTTCAGTGTTTGTCAGTAATGAGGAAGAGAAATGTAGGCTAATGATGTTACTGTGGCATAGAAGTGGCCTGAGTGAGGATAAACCACAGGCTTACTGGCTGCGTAAGCTTGACTAACCTAGTTAACTTCTCTGCCTTAATTTCTTGGCCTCTATTAGGATAAGAGTAACATATCTCATAGAGTAACTCATTTAATTCTAGCAATAACTCTATGTAAATCACTTAAAATAGTGACTGGCAAGCCCATAGTAAGCACTCAGCTATTATTATTAATAGTAGTGTTAAAGAGAAGTGGGGTCAGGGATATACATTAGGAGTTTGGGATTAACACATACACTACTGTATATAAAACGCTGGCCACCCACTCCAGTATTCCTGCCTGAAAATCCCCATGGACAGAGGAATGCGGTGGGCTACAGTTCATGTGGTCATAAGGAGATGGACACAACTGAGCAACTAAACAGCAACAATATATATAAAACAGGTAAACGACAAGGACCTACTCTGTAGCACAGGGAACTCTACTCAATATCCTGTCATTACTATACTGGAGAAGGGAATGGCAAACCACTCCAGCATGCTTGCCTTGAGAAGCCCATGAACATGCATGAAAAGGCAGAAAGATACGACACTGAAAGATGAACAGCCCAGGTCGGTAGGTGTCCAATATGCTACCGGAGAAGAGCAGAGAAACAGCTCCAGAAGGAATGAAGAGGCTGTGCCAAAGCAGAAACAATGCCCAGTTGTGGATGTTTCCGGTGGTGAAAATAGAATCTGATGCTGTAAAGAACAAGACTGCATAGGCACCTGGAATGTTAGATTCATGAATCAATGTTAACTGGAAGTGGTCAAACAGGAGATGGCAAGAGTAGACATCAACATTTTAGGAATCAGTGAAATAAAATGGATGGAAATGGGTGAATTTCATTTAGATGACCATTATATCTACTACTGTGGGCAAGAATCCCTTAGAAGAAATGGAATAGCCCTCACAGTAACAGTAGAGTCCAAAATACACTACCTGGGTGCAGTCTCAAAAATGACAGAACAATCTTGATTCGTTTCCAAGGAAAACCATTCAATATTACAGTAATCTAAATCTATGCTCCAGTCACTAATACTGAAGAAGATGAAGTTAAATGGTTCTATGAAGACCTACAAGATCTTCTATAACTAACACCAAAACAAAAAAGATGTCCTTTTCATCATAGAGGAGTGGAATGCAGAAATAGGAAGTCAAGAGATACCTGGAGTAACAGGCAAATTTGAAGTATCAAATGAAGCAGGGCAAAGGCTAACAGAGTTTTGCCAAGAGAACACACTGGTCATAACAAACACCCTCTTGCAACAACACAAGAAACGACTTTACATATGGACATCAGTACCAAAATCAGATTGATTATGTTCTTTGCACTCGAAGATGGAGAAGTTCTATACAGTCAGCAAAAACAAGAACAGGAGTTGACTGAGGCTCAGATCACCAACTCCTTATTGCAAAATTCAGATTTAAATTGAAGAAAGTAGGGGAAACTACCAGGACATTCTGGTATGACCTAAATCAAATCCCTTAGGATTATACAGTGGAAGTGACAAATAGATTCAAGAGATTGGATCCAATAGAGTACCTGAAGTACGATGAGGTGCATAATATTGTGCAGGAAGCGGTGACCAAAACCATCCCTAAGAAAAAGAAATGCAACAAGGAAAAATGGTTGTCTGAGGAGGCCTTACAAATAGCCAAGAAAAGAAGAGAAACAAAAGGCAAAGGTGAAAAGGAAAGATATACCCATCTGAATGCAGAGTTCCAAACTGTAAGGAGAGATAAGAAAGCCTTCTTCAGTGAATAATGCAAAAAAAAATAGAGGAAAACAATAAAATGGAAAAGACTAGAGATCTCTTCAAGAAAATTAGAGATACCAAGGAAACATTTCATGCAAAGATGGGCACAATAAAGGACAGAGATAGTATGGACCTAAAATAAGCAGAAGATATTAAGAAGAGGTGGCAAGAATGCACAGAAGAACTGTACAAAAAAGGTTTTAATGACCCAGATAACCACAATAGTGTGCTCATTCACCTAGAGCCAAACATCCTGGAGTGTGAAGTCAAGTGAGCCTTAGGAAGCATTACTACGAACAAAAGCTAATGGAGGTGATGGAATTCCAGCTGAGTTATTTCAAATCCTAAACGCTGATGCAGTAAAAGTGCTGCACTCAATATGTCAACAAATTTGGAAAACTCAGCAGTGGGCAGCCACAGGACTGGAAAAGGTCAGTTTTCTTTCCAATCCCAAGGAAGGGCAATGCCAAAGAATGTTCAAACTACCACACAATTGCACTCATTTCACATGCTAGCAAAGTAATGCTCACGATCCTACAAGCTAGGCTGCAGCAGTATGTGAACCAAGAACTTCCAGATGTACAAGCTGAATTTAAAGTGGGCAGAGGAACCAAAGATTAAATTGCCAGCATTCACTGGATCATAGAGAAAGCAAGGGAGTTCCACAAAAACATCTACTTCTTCTTCATTGACTATGTGAAAGTCTTTGCCTGTGTGAATCTCAACAAACTGTGGAAAATTCTTGGGCATGCAAGACCACCTTAGCTGCCTCCAAAGAAACCCGTATGCAGGTCAAGAGGCAACAGTTAGAAAATGCCACAACAGTCAGGTTTCAGATTAGAAAAGGCGTACATCAAGGCTGTATATTGTCACCCTGCTTATTTACCTTCTATGCAGAGTACATCGTGCAAAGTGCCAGGCTGGATGAAGCACAACCTGGAATCAAGACTGTTGGGAGAAATATCAATAACCTCAGATATGCAGATGATACCACCCTTATGGCAGAAAGTGAAGAACTAAAGAGCCTCTTGATGAAAGTGAAAGAGGAGAGCGAAAAATTTGGCTTACAAGTCAACATTCAAAAAACTAAGATCACGGCATTCATTCCCATCACTTCATGGGAAACAGATGGGGAAACAATGGAAACAGTGACAGACTTTATTTTCTTAGGCTCAAAAATAATTGCGGACAGTGATTGTAACCATGAAATTAAAAGACACTTGCTCCTTTGGAGAAAAGCTATGACCAATCTAGATAGCATATTTAAAAGCAGAGACATCACTTTGATAACAAAGGTCCAGATAGTCAAAGCTATGGTTTTTCCAGTAGTCATGTACAGATGGGAGAGTTGGGCCATAAAAAAGGCTGAGTTCTGAAGATCAATGCTTTCGAACTATTGTGCTGGAGAAGACTCTTGACAGTCCCTTGGACTGCAAGGAGATCCAACCAGTCAATCCTAAAGGAAATCAGCTCTGAATATTTGTTGGAAGCACTAATGCTGAAGCCCCAATATTTTGGCCACTTGATGCAAAGAACTGACTCGTTGGAAAAGACTCTGATGCTAGGAAAGACTGAGGGCAGGAGGAGAGGGTAGCAACAGGATGAATTGGTTGGATGGCATCATTGACTCAACTGATATGAGTCTGAGCAAACTCTGGGAGACAGTGAAGGACAGGGAAGCCTGGCGTGCTGTAGTCCATGGGGTCACAAAAATTTGTACGCAACTAACAACAACCTGTATGTGTGTGTGTCTGTGTGTATATACATATATAAAGGTATGTGTGTGTTTGTGTATATATATACATATATATCAGAGAAGGCAATGGCACCCCACTCCAGTACTCTTGCCTGGAAAATCCCATGGGTGGAGGAGCCTGGTAGGCTGCAGTCCATGGGGTCGCAAAGAGTCGGACACAACTGAGTGACTTCACTTTCACTTTTCACTTCCATGCATTGGAGAAGGAAATGGCAACCCACTCCAGTGTTCTTGCCTGGAGAATCCCAGGGACGGTGGAGCCTGGTGGGCTGCTGTCTGTGGGGTCGCACAGAGTTGGACACGACTGAAGCTGCTTAGCAGCAGCATACATATATATGTAAAACACTTTGCTCTACACTTGAAAATAACACAACTGTAAATCAACTATACTTCAATTCTTTGAAAATGATGTAAATGTTTAAAAAAGAAAAGAGGTGAGAAGAGAGCCAGGAACAGCACCTGGAAGATCCTGGGTTTAGGAGGCCGGTGGGCTGAGCAGCAGCAGCCAGGTGTGCTAGAAGACAGCGGTGGGGGAGGTCGGAACAACGGCACCCCTGAAATCCTGTGTGTCACATTGGTGTATGCTTCAGAACACTTTGTTATTTCCTATCACTTGTTTTTCGTAGTATCCCCGTGAAACCAGCAGCATAGGTATTCTCATTCCTCTTTAATACAGACAGCAGAATCGATGAGGTTGTAGTTAATGACAGAAACGGATTTTAACTCCAACTTCCTGATTCTGCTTCCAGGCAATCAGAACTCTGGTATGAACTGCTTCACCCCAAATTCAGGACCCTGTCCTCCAGAATATTTTCCAGAATTCATCTGGAGTAGATAATGCTTTTATGTAGCATTTCTTTTCATCTCTCTTACCCTTTAAAAAAATCCCTAGTTATCTAAAGGCAGGGCCCAAGAGCCAGGTAGCTTGACTTCCAGTTCTGGCTCTCCCACACACTAAATGCACTGCCAGTAAGAACCCTGTGGCTCTGTTTCCTTATGTGTAAAATGGAAGAAGTAGTACCTCATGGTTATTAGGATTAAATAAGCTAATCCACCTTAGAACACTGCCTGGCACATCATAAACATTTAATAATGATGACAATATTTAGTTGCCTTACTAAGTTTTAACTATAAAACTTGAGCGTTGTATTTTTCTTCCACTGCCAACATGTACATCAATACTTTCCCAATAATTTCTTTTTTAAAACACTGGCACTGTTACCTCAGATGTTTTTTAATCAGAAGTCACTAGAAGAAAACAAACAAAAATTAAGTCCCACTTATTGGTATTAGTTGAAGAACAAATTACATAAACTGGGAATTATTTTTAAATTACACAATTAGCATTACATAAAGTAATTAGAATTAATGCTTAGGAAAAAATGTTCTTAGCCTCATGACTTCCTTAACAAAAGAGAAAAAGAGAAGGGAATGGAAGAGAGAAGTGAGTTAGGAAGAGAAGAAATAGAATAACAAATTCTCTGTTCTCAGTGGGCTATAGGGAAGGCATATCAGAAAAGGCTTTCTTTAAGGCCTAACAGAGCTCAGTCTTTAAATGAGTAAGAGTTAGCCTGCAAAGGTGAATCTCACTAGGGAGAAGATAGCCCAGAGTTTCAAGAAGATGGCACTTGAAACACACTTACAGGGTAAAGAGCAGTTAGAGATAAATGAAGATGGCAACAGGGGATTATAGGTGGATACAAAATCATTAGCAAAGAAAAGGAAATTGGAAACCAATTGGGATGATGACTGGCATGTAGTCTAAATTCTCTAGATCTTCCAAGTGTGATCTGTGGACTAGCAGTATCAGCATCAACCAGAGTCTTATTAGAAATGCAGAAACTCCTGGCTCACCCTGACCTACTCGATCAGAATCCACTTTTGAAGATCCCTGGGTGATAAGTATGCACTTTAAGCCTTGGGAAGCACTGCTTCAGAACATATTACTAGCTCTTAATCTGGGTGGAACACTGGAATCATCTACAGGGTTTTGTTTTGTTTAATTTTTTATGCTGTGCACCACCCAGCTGATATGGGATATGGCCTGGGTACTGTTTTTTTTTTTTTAAATCTCCCTAGATAACTCTGATGTGTGTCCAAGTTTGAGAACCAGTGGAGATTGTTAAACAGTGATTTTCAGTGGAAAGTATGGGCAGTAAGCATGAAAAGGTTTATTGGGCTGAACTGCAGAGAGCTAAAGGTGTAAGAGGTGTGTGTGTGTGTGTGTGTTTATTGGGCTGAACTGCAGAGAGCTAAAGGTGTAAGAGGTGTGTGTGTGTGTGTGTGTGTGTTTATTGGGCTGAACTGCAGAGAGCTAAAGGTGTAAGAGGTGTGTGTGTGTGTGTGTGTGTTTATTGGGCTGAACTGCAGAGAGCTAAAGGTGTAAGAGGTGTGTGTGTGTGTGTGTGTTTATTGGGCTGAACTGCAGAGAGCTAAAGGTGTAAGAGGTGTGTGTGTGTGTGTGTGTGTGTGTGTGTGTGTTTATTGGGATGAACTGCAGAGAGCTAAAGGTGTAAGGGGTGTGTGTGTGTGTGTGTGTGTGTGTGTGTGTGTGAGTGATGTTGCTGTTAGTTTGTTTTTAGTTAGGTACAAGCGGTTAAGTACCACTCTGCAGAGAGCTGAAGGTGTAAGGGGTGAGTGGGTGTGGGTGTGTGTGCGTGTGCATGTGTGATGTTGCTGTTAGTTTGTTTTTAGCTAGGCACTAGTGGTTAAGTACCACTATTATATGAACCTATAAAGGAAAAGTTGGTTTTAACCTAAGGTGTAAGGGTTGTGTGTGTGTGATGTTGCTGTTTGTTTTTAGCTAGGCACTAGGGGTTAAGTCGGAGAAGGCAATGGCAACTCACTCCAGTACTCTTGCCTGGAAAATCCCATGGACAGAGGAGCCTGGTAGGCAGCGGTCCATGGGGTTGTGAAGAGTCGGACACGACTGAGTGACTTCACTTTCACTTTTCACTTTCATGCATTGGAGAAGGAAATGGCAACTCACTCCAGTGTTCTTGCCTGGAGAATCCCAGGGACAGGGGAGCCTGGTGGGCTGCTGTCTATGGGGTCGCACAGAGTCGTACGTGACTGAAGTGACTTAGCAGCAGCAGCAGGGGTTCAGTACCACTATTACATGAACCTATAAAGGAAAGGTCGGTTTTAACCTAAATATATATTCCTGACTTGAAAATGTGATGAAGAAAGTACAACATTCATCTGTGAAATATAAACTGCCTTGAAAATCTAATCAATAGTTCTTTTTTGATATTTTAAATTTCTTAAAACAAATGTATACTGAAATAACTAAATACATGATTGGTTTTCTGAGTTGTTTTCCACTACATTGGGGTTTGAAAAGCATGAAAACCCAAAGACAGATTTCTAAATGCAAATGCCTCAAACTCAGATCCATTATTTAAACCCAGACACAGAAGATGACTCAAATTCTCTTTCTGAAATGTCATCTTGAGGGAGCCTGCTCTTGCACCTTTCCATCAGATGGCGATCTCATCACAGTTTATAGACTGTCACTATTGTATAACAACCACAGAGCCACTAAGCCAAGATGCTCATGCTTTGTGTGTAACACTGTCCTTGGCATACGCTTTTGCCCAACGAATAACATTCTTACACCCTATGTGGTTGGGGCCTATACACCCTGACTGTGACCAAGAACTAGATAGATATAAAAGGGGAAGTAACACTCAACTTTTTAAATGATCATTCACATTATACCTGAATATAAATAGGTGTAAGTAATAGTTTTTTTTTTAAATTATAGAAACATATCCACTATTTCTAGCAAGATAATGTTTGCTTGCATCGAGGTGATAAGAGAAAGACCTTACTTCTTACTGCAAGATTAAGTGGGAAGCTGGATTGGTTTTTGGAAGATGAGGCCAAACAGAGCTGAACTGGGTTGTAGTGATGATTACATAGCTATATACATTTATTATTAACCTATATTTACAAAAGATAAATTATATGGTATATAAATTCTGTATCAGTTAAGCTGTAAAAAGTTGAGGGAGGCAGTGTTCAATTAGAAGAAAATTGCTGTGAAGTTTCCCTAAGAAAACAAAGTGAGATCACTGGAGTAACATTATCATAGAACCATCTAAGAAGCCTGGTGCCTGGAAGATTAGGAATAGACAGTAAAAGCAGAGGCGAGAAAATCCTGATCTTACTCTAATGTGCACACTCTGTGGAACACGGCCTGCTCAGATGACTCACTTTCCTTCTCTGGAACTGCTGCAGAGTCATGGGTGTGGGGCAGGTGTTCAAATCACCCCAGAAGGAACTGACACTTGGATGTTCTTGGCTCCAAGCATTAGTGACCTGGGGCATGGAGGTCAGTAGGCTTTTAATACAAAAAAGGAAGGCAGAACCATAGTGGGGCAGACAGAGGAAGTACTACAGTAAGATGTTCACAGAACCCCAGGATATTCCATCTAAAGGCAAAGAGACTTGTCTGGGGTACATAAACAACCTCAGGGTCACTGAGAACAATCTTAAACCCCCAAAGAAGCAGAATTCTAAAGGTTCTCCTGAACCAGCAGAAATAGCCTGTGGCATGTATGTGAATGAATAGGGTTATTCCCCAAATTAATCTTGCCTGACTCGCCTTTTCTCTAGGGGCTATGTCTTGCTCTCAGGCAGGCACTCAGGTCTGTCACCTTTTCACACTGAGCAGGAGGAATGGATGTATGCAGGAAGAACTTTGTGTTGTGGAGGAGGCATTCCTACCAAGAACAATTCCACATAGGAGTATGAAAGCCTCTGGCAAAGGAGGTTCATTTATTTTGATGTATTAAGACCGGTTATAAAACATTGATACTTTATGCAGGTATAATCAGATAGGACAAGATGTTCTCAGTGGAGCCTCCATAAAAAACTCTCAAATAAAATTAATCTATCCTGTCATGACTGATGTGAGGCAGGAGAAAAAAAATAATTCTTTGCAATGGCATAAAATAGTCATGAATTTGAATTTGCATATGGAAAAGCAATTTCATAGTAACCAAAGTAATGAGACTGTTCTCCCTTTATGAAAGGTAGCATTTTGCATAAGACAAATAGGCATGATTCAGGAGCTCCATCCTGACTCTCTGTCCCTGGTCCTGTGTGCCTTTAAAAACCCCATACATTTTGATGGAAATCTCAAAGCAATACTGTCAGCCTCTTTATTTCACAGATAGAGGTCCAGAGGTCTGCAAATGGCTTTCCCCAGTACCCAAGTGAGTGACCTGAGCAACAGAGACAGAAGAGGGTCTTTCTAACTCAATCCCCGAAACCCCTAGGACAGAAAGCAGTGTTCTGTGGAGAGTCCAGGGTCACCCAGAGAAGGTCACTGCCTTCTAAACGCTTTCCAGCATACCTCAGGGCTTTGTCCTCCGACACATGTAGCAAATCACCTCAGTCACAGCATGTTAAACCACCCCATTAGGAAGTTGAGGGCCCCCATTCTCTGAGGCTTTTCTGTTGAATGGCAAGGGAGACTTCAGCAACTTCTTTAAAAAGGCGGGGGTGGGGGGCAAGGGAAAGAAAGCTAAACTCAACACCTATTGTTTCTCTTTCCACAGGATCATGTGTTTTTACTGCCAGTATTGAGAAATTCATGGAAGTTGTCAGCAGGAAGTAAAAATTTACAGAGAAGGGTGTATGTGTTTGCCGCTTCCACACATTAATGGCATGATTTTTTTTTTAATGCAAAAAGAAAAAGAAAAAAAAACCACCCACATTTTAATTTAGCATGAGCCAATTTACAGAGCATGGAAATTCACTTTCATTCCCAGGATTGGCACGTATGCAATTAGCAATGCAGTGTATATACAAGAAGCCATGCTGTTAACAGTTTATCTCAAGTAATTTGGTGTCATTTATAAAAGGAAGAAATTTCTGCCGCCAGAAGGGACAGAAGGAGAAGGAGATGGAATGATCAAATCATGGAGAAACACTAAAATTACTAAATCCACAACAGCTCGCCTTATTTTTCTTGGACCCAAACTGTCAGGGTATAAACACTATTTGTTTCTTTTTTAAAACATCTATAGTTTTGCTGTAAATAATAACACTGTATAAATTCTAACAGAAAAACAGAATAAATGTTGATAAGGCACTGCCTCTTAGAACACAAACAGAATATTGCAAATGCATTTAACATAATAGGGGTCTCAAGTGACTTCACCCTAGAAGAGGGAGGAGGGTAATGGGTGGGGGGATCTTCACTGATTCTTGTATATTAGCAATTATAATGTTTGTATATGCAAAACTGCTAGCTTGATTTAAAAAAAAAAAAACAAATCTTTAAAATCTGCTGCAAATTTAAATAATTCCCCAAATGAGGAATTCTGTAGTTCTGTGAAAAAAATTTTTCTTCAGAATACTAATATTTTGATGCATGTGTATCACCTTATTTTGATTAAATATTTTCCAATTTTGCAAACACTACAGTATATTGCAACACAGAAGATTTTATCTGTAAACACAAAGCCCTTCATCTAATATTTGTTGCTATTGCCAATTTTTCAATGAAATGATCTAAAAATGAAAAAAAAGAAAACCTATACAGTAGTTGCTTTAGGGGGAGGGGGGTGCTGTTAGTGCTTAAAAGGGTAATGCTTGCCGCTTTAGAGGTGGATGGTGCTCAAAAGAGGCCCCCGTCAGGGGTGTTTTAAGTGGACTGAACAGAATTCTTAGCTAGTAGAATGGCAGCACGCTGTAAAATTACTCCTGTATCGTGTACTGGCTATAAGATGTAGACACCTTTCAGTAAGCCAATCATTTGTAACCATGCTCGCCATGTCATATTAGGTTAATAAGGCTGCTGTGTTTTAAAGGGCATTTTTATTTGGGTTTTGGTGAAATTCTTTAATTTGTTGATTATATTCATATAAAATCAGCATTCATTGACACATAGCTCTAATGACATATGTATGAAAAACCATACACTGGATGACCTAGTCGATTATTTAAGCAAAAATAAATTGTGTTAAACTCTTCACCTATCTGTGCTCTAAAGTGTCCTTGTGTTCTCTGACAAAAGGTAACTATCTTAACTCCTTGTCATGTGGCCACAGTTGTCCTCTTCACCAGGATTCGTTGTGCTTCTGCCTCTGATCACTAAAGAGACAGTCCCCAGTGTTCAGTTGTGCCCTGACAACTCCCAACTTAACACAAATTCTGTGCATTTCATGGAAAAGCCAAAAATTAGACAACTGACAAGTGATCTTTGCTCACATCTGGTTTGAGCTGCCCCCCGAACGCGGAGAATTAACAGCTGTTAACAGCTGACACGTCCATAAGTTGTAAAAGAGCACCTCCAGGAACCATTGTAGCCCATAAAGCAATTGTTTTAAAGTTGACATTCACTGTCAGTGCTTGTAAGCTGGGATATTTCACCCAACTTTCTAACTTCTCTGGAAAAGCATGATTTGCAACCACAGGCCTCATTGCCAGAAGGCAGCAAGCTGCTGCCCTTGCCCTCTCCAGCCTGGCCTGTGGTCTCCAGGTACCACAGTCCCAGCCCTACTTCTTAGGCCAGGAGCCCTGACTGGCCTCGTAGGAGCTGGAGTCTGTGATTAGATGCTACATGACAAGCTCAACAAGAGCAGAGACCATGGCTGCTTTAATTCTTATTCTAGTCCAGAGCCTGGCATACAGTAATGGTGGTCGTAGCAACCGGGATCATCATTGCTAAAATTGGAACACTCACGATATGCCAGATAAGTATGCTGCCTTCATTAACTCAGTGCTCTAAATACTTTATGAGTAGATACTATCTTTGATAGTAACAGTCCCTGTATAAATATTCAATGGGTGCTTAGAGCCATTCAGCAATGTCACAGGCTGCCTGTCATTTAGGATTATTGCCAAATGGGATGTTGTTCCCAACTGGGTTTCAATATAAATGCAGAACACATGTATAGGGAATCACTGTGCATAAAGATTGAGGCCAGACTGCATTTGCATAGTATCCCAAATAAAAAGGTATTTATTTGGCTCACTTAACCCCTGCACCAAAATCATCTACCATGAGCAAACCAAGACCCCTGAAAGATTTGTTTAAACTTGCCCCCAAAGCCTATCTTTGTAAAACCAAAGTATCCTAGCTTCCCACTTAAGTGTTATGAATTTCTGACTCACAGTCCTTGACAGATATTTATCCTAAACTAGAAATCCAAAGAAGTGTACTTATCTGCGTATTAAGTGGCTGTTACATTATGTTTGTATACCTGAAAACTTGACTTTAGAGACACGTGATGGGCTAAACTTCAGGTCAAGCAAAAGTTCATAAATTTACTCAAAAAGAGAAGTATCCAAAGTAGGCTAATCAAGATTTTACTTGCATATGTATGTGTATATGTATATGTTTATATATGTATGCATGGATTGAATGCGGGCATACATCATATACAGTCTTCAGCCTGCTGGCTTATAAAAATGTATTTTAGCTTTTCCTTGATTTATATTGCTGTAAAAAAAAATGAACTGTGACTGATAGATTCCTGATATTTGCTGTGTTTTTCAGTTTTATATTCCTACCAAATCCCTAAGTTTCTTAAATTTAAATGTATTATCATTATTGTATTGCCAAGTTATGGCACTATACTGTGCAGGGTTATTTCACCATTTCTAAGAGGGATCTACTGAACACATAAGGAGCCAGCCTTCTATTAATAAATTCTGCCTTGGCATCCTGATGTTCCACCATATTCATTTTGGTATCATCCTAGGGTCCCATCAAGACATGTTTTTTTCCAGGGCAAATAAACAAACAAACAAACAAAAGTTGTTTGCTTGCCTTTATTATTATTATGAGCATCAGATCATGTTCGGCTGTACAACAGGGATATGTGAGCACCCCAGAAATAAAACTCACGGGAATGATAACTCATCCTGTGAGTTTCTGAAGAAGCCAGTGATCAAAATGCTAGCCTCCTATCTGGATGACTCTGGGTATTCTTCATTTGTTAAAGAGGCCCTGGCACATTAAAAGGTATATGGTTTCCAAGTCACATGGCATTGCTTCTCTCTCATGAATTAATGATCCAACAGTTCAGAAGTAAATATTTCCAGCATTGGGATTTGAGTTCTTTCAATAACAGAGACAAAATGTTATCTGGCTAACCATGCATGAATACAAAATAAAAAACAAAACAAAACAGTGGACTCTGATGAGCATTCTTAGTAACAGGCCCAATAGCTTTCACTTTTTAAACAGAACTAAGTGCAGACAGTTCAACACAGAGCAAAAAGAAATTCATCATTATAGCTGCCACACTTGATGACTGATAGTTATGAACAGGAAGGACAACTAGATGAAGTGAAGAAATTTTATTCTTTATTCCTCGGTGCTTCCTGAGTTAAGGAGTAAACATCCTGAGGGGTGCATTTGCAAAGGACATCCTCAGACTCCTTGTCAATCCCCAAGGAGTTCCAAAGCACAGTAGAGATGAATGTCCTCGGGTGGTTCTAAAAGAGTGAGAGGAACCACTAGGCCACAGGAGGTACCCCAGAAGCAAGAACTATTAGACTTTTCCCCAGGACCACTTTGGAACATCTTGCTGACATCCCAGAAAAACAAGTGATCTCCTTACCTAATTTTCCCTGCCATCCTCAACTGTCACCTTTCTCCCAGCATCTAACTCAGGCAAGGGTGTAATTCTGACCGCTGGGAGGGAATGATGATTTGCCAGCTTTTCAAGAGTTCCAGCCTGTGAGGCACACCACGAGGTAGGTCCTCACACCATGCTGCACACAGTCTGAAGGGAGGGACTTTGTTTTGTTCTCTGCTGTATCCATAGAACCTGGAATTCTGCCTGATACCCCATAGAGAGGTGTTCAATAAACATGCCTTGAATATATAAATGAGCCGATCAACAAATGTCATAAGGCAAAGAATAGTAAATGGGAAGTGTTACTCTGGGAACAACCTTGCACACCACTTTGTTTACAGGCACAAGCAACTTGTGAATCAAAGGAAAGAACTGTTGTTGATCGTAATATGGACTGACTGTATCACCGTCCTGCAACAGCCCTGTCCAGTTGCATAATCCCCATGTTAGTCACAAACTCTTAAATAACTGGGTTTTATCTCATAAGCAAATAGCACATCAGTCACACTGCTGAATCAAGCATCTCTCCCATGGCCCTGGGCTACAGTCCCCATGTTCCTCACTGACAGGCCACTGGAAACCACTCAAGAGTAGAGAACCCATCATGAACCATCATCTCTATGAAAAAAGTCAGCTGAGTCTCCTCTCTTTAAGACAAAAAATGTTTAAAAATCTGACTCCCTCAAGAGTTCCACCTCAATGTTGTTGAGTGTTAGGCTTGTAAAGGAGCAGAGGTCCAGAAATGACACTCAAATTTCTGGACTAAATCCAGCCTACAGCAATGTTTTGTTTGGACCACAAAAAGCTTGGGGGGAAAAAAAAAGAAGGCCAAGATCTTTTAAATATCATGAGCTTGTAGATGAAAAGTGGAGTTGCTCCTCTTTTTAAAATTCCAAAGAGGTGGCAGTGCTGTTTCTGAAATGCTTGCAGACAACAACCAGGCAGAGCAGAAACACGCCTGCCTTCAGACAAGCTTGTCTTTTACTGTCCACCATGGTCCTTCCTTTCCCTGTGGCTTCTCAGACTCAATCTACTTATTTAAGAAGGCGAACTGATGCGATCCTGTTTAAATTCTTCCTTCTTTACAGCAAGCCAAACATCTACCTCATTTTCATCCTGCCTCTCTTGGGGCCAATAAGAAGATGGAATCAAGGAATGAGTGAGCGGGAAGAGGAAAATGAATCATGAGGCTCTCCAGATCCATCCATCCATCTCATTCAACAACATGTATTCACCACCTGCCACTTTTCGAGTACTCTCCTGGGGACAGGATACATCAATTTCCTGCCCGCTGCCTTCAAAATGAGGAGGACATAAACAGCTTCTCCGTGAAATCTAAATCGAGGGCTCTTAAAGACAGGAAACCCTGGAATGACGTGGAAACAAAGCTGCTGCAGCCCGTCTGCAGCACTATGTGCTGGAGAACAGGGCAAGACGTGAAGGAAGCAGAGGAGCCACCCATGCTTCTGAGGGTAGCTCCCGTGCTTCCAAAGAACACCTACTCTTCACAGTGAGGTGAAACTGAAGCCTAACAGAAGTGTCAATTTCATTAGAAAACTTTAAAACATTTCAAAGGTATTTAAATGGCTCCACAAGATAACACAAGCTGTCTTGCTTCCAAAGATTCTAGATTTAGGTGAAGACAGTTGAAACTTGCAACGCATGCTCAGTGTTCCTCACCCTCCTTATGTCGAGTCCCTCCTAATTCTGACCTCCTCACAAAGCCTCCCCTGCTGATGCCAACTCACCCTGGCAGCGCAGGTGAAGTAAATGAGCACCCCATGTCTACATCCTTGCTGGTTCCTCTGAACACCCTGCACCTCAAGAACAAGGACTGTGTTCTCCACAGTCCCAAGAGCAGAGCAGGGTGCAGCTGCACAGGCCTCATCACTTATTGTTCTCTATAGTTGTCTCACCAGACCCCAGTGATGCTGTGAGATGCACTGATGCCTCAGTCTGGGCACACACACACTCCACCCACTGGAGTCAGCACCCGAGTACCGTGATGAGCAGAGCTGGAGCTGCCTCACAGCCTGGAATACTAGCACAGCCTACCACAGTCGGTGGGCCTTGCAAGGTGAGGCTGAAAGCAAGTAAATAAAGAGTATCTAAGGAAAAGCCTGAGAAACCTTAACCTATTCAAGGCCATGTGGGTAGGCAGTGTACTTTTCTTCATCCTCCCTTTCCGCCTACTTCAGTGCCAGTGATGTTCCGCAGAGACACTGCTCCCTGGCCTGGTGCTAGAGTGAAGATGATGTAGGGCAGAACCTTGGTCGACCCACAGTGGGCATGCAATGTGAGTCAGGAATAAACCTTTTTTAGTCAGCCTCTGAGATTCTTCAGCCATTTGTTACTATAACATTATCCACAATTAATATACAAGTCACATAGAAGATGAAGGGGTGATGGGCACTGGGTAAGCCCATTCCCCTTCTAAAAGTCTCCCTTGTGGGAGTACAAGCTCAGCTCTGCAAGATATTCAAGTGTTTGTTTGTTTGTTTTAATGTTGTCAGTTAATTCTATTTTTTACCCAATACTTTTATATAGATTGGGCTTCCAAGGTGGCTCAGTGGTAAAGAATCTGCCTGCCAAGCAGAAGAAATGGGTTCAATCCCCAGGTCAGGAAGATCACCTGGAAAAGGGTATGGCAACCCAGTATTCTTGCCTGGAGAATTCCATGGACAGAGGAGCCTGGCAGGCCACAGTCCACGGGGTTTCAAAACAGCTGGACACAACTGAGCAACTAAACAACAACAGTTATACAGACCAAAAAAAACATGCCTGAGGCCCACCGGTCTTCAATCTCAGCCACTGGCTCTTGGCATTTGCAGAATGAACACATACCTGGATCATGCTCTACGCATCTACTGAGATGTGATTCTGATCTACACAGTCTGAAGCTGGTGTGCATAAGCAAAGACCTGAATTCCTGAGTCAACTAATGGATGACTTTTCCAGCCCCACCTCAATAGAGCTGGGTTGTTCTTTAAGGAGTATTTCAAATGCTGAAATTCTCATTAACGATCTGAAAAAGTCTCTTTTGACTTTTTTTTAACCTACATTTTACTGGATTTTAGCAAAGAATTATTCTCTGCTCGTCCACCTGGGCCAGATGTGGCTCTGCCCACCTCTATAACCACACCCTCCCATCCTGCTATACTCTCTCACTACACTCCAGACCAGTGACAAAGCATAGTCCATGGAGTGGTCTTAGTCTGAGGGTATTTTTGTTGCCTGTTGCAATGAGATACCAAAAAAAAAAAACCAAACCCTGATCCAGATTTTAAATTAACTATGTTACTAAGCATGTTCTTCACTGTAGTTGACTTTTTTTTTTTTTAATATAGTAAGTCTTTTCTTGAGAAGGAAATGGTGCACAGACTTACAATCTGGTGCAAGTTCCTTATCTTGCGGCAGACTGGTGCTCTGCATAGCCCAGTTCTAGCCATACTGGCCTCCTCTCTGTTCCTCAAACAATGCCAAGTTCCTCCTCATCTCATTCCCATTTGTACTTACCTTCTGCCAGGGGAACTGTCATCTCAGTCTCCAAATGCCCCCTCCTCAGGCCTTCCCTGCACACCCTCTCCAAAGCAGCCTGACACCCACCTCGCAGTATTCTCTGTCATATCACTTTATTTATTCCCTTCACAGCATTTATCACTAGAACCATCCGTTTTGTTTATCTGTACATTCATTTACTGTTCTCCTTATTCACTGCTATGCCCAAAGCCTTTAGCGCAAGCCTGGTACTATAGTAGGAACTCCACAGTTGCTGGATAAATGAATGAAGCATGGAAAGAAGCACAGCCCAGTATGGCTTAGGCCACATATCTGTGAACGCGATGAATGCCAAGGGAAAACAGCAGCATCTTCAGTGACTCACTGTCAAACATGAAAAAGATGTCATTTTTCTGGGAGGGCTGACGAGCTTCCGCCCCCAGTGCAGCCGTGCTGAGAAGCGCTTTGGAGCTCAACTCCCCCTCTGCAGCCTCTTGTCAGAGCTTTGTTACTGTCAGGTTCGTCGTGGTGTTTTTCCATCTTGTGCCAAGGCCATGTGATGGGAAGGTTGTTAAAGTCATCTGGCACGTGTCACAGCAGCAGAGCTTCAAATGACTTTTTGCATCACTCAAACACAGCCCAGCCCCTGCCAAATTGGTACTCAAAAATAAGCCATCTTTCTGACTGAAACAAAAATCCTGCTGGGGGAACAGTAACGCGATACAGAGCCTACATGTGTACATTTATAATGGCTGCAACTCTTTCTACCCTGAGGGGGCCAACCTGTACCTGGAATCTAAATTCTCCTTTAGCTTCACAAGAGTCAAAAATCCAATGCTACAGGGCTTGGTACAAGACATTATAGAGTAGTAGGAACTGTGGAAAACTTGACAGCAGGTGCCCCAACCAAAACCACTCTGGTTTGCTAGCTCTAACAAAATATTAAAAGGCAAGAATGCAGGCCCAGAAACTGTAAGCTCTTCTGACATTTCAAGAGAGCTTGGAAACCTCTATGAGGGGATTAAGGGGGCGCATGGTTGTAGACGAATACGGATATACATCAAATTCATCTCAAATGCAATTTAATTCATACTATGTCCAAGTCATTATCCTAGGCATCTATATCTAGGTATGTCCTAGATACAGCTACACAGCAAAAGTAAGGAGGAGTAAGAGCTGGGACTCATGGACTCCAGAATCTCATCAGAAAACCAAGACATGCCTATCAATAGAACATAAGACAACATGGGAAATGTTATATAATAAATAAGTATATATGAATAAAGCACAACACAGTCCTGACACAATAAATCCTACATGTTTTGGCTACCATTGCTGATTGTATTACTACATTATCATTACAATCATGGTCTTAGGATTACTCTTGACCCAGTGAACTAGGCCTAGATGAGAGTCTTCACGTATTTTAGGTACTTAATACATTGAATGAATGAATGCTTGGTGAAAGAGCAGCATTTGCATTGGGATTTGAAAACTAAGAAAGATTTTCATGTTGTGAAGAAAACAGGCCTAGGCAAAATGAACAAAGAAGCTAGAAGGATTAAGGCATCTAGAAGCATGAACAAAGTTTGTTCTGGTCAGAACTTGAGCAGAAGGAACAGGAGGCAAGGATGGAAAAAGCTACTCACTAAGGAGAACCTGGAATGCTACTCAAGACTCCATGTGGGTCACAGTGGGCACTTAAACTCCAAGTAAGGCCTGCTCTGTGTAGCCTTTGAGATTGCAACAACTCCTCAGCCAAAAGTGAAACTAGTTTTCCAAACTAGTCCCAAATTTTAGGTGTTGGAAACAGAGAATAACATTCTATGTGCTTACAGGCTTTTGTGGAGTTTACGTCCTGCTGTACTAGTTATATGACCTTGGGCATTATACTTAACCTTTATATTCCCCTGGTGGCTCAGACAGTAAAGCGTCTGCCTACAGTGCAGGAGACTGGGGTTCAATCCCTGGGTCGGGAAGATCCTCTGGAGAAGGAAATGGCACCCCACTCCAGTACTCTTGCCTGGAAAATCCCATGGATGGAGGAGCCTGGTAGGCTCCAGTCCAAAGGGTTACAGAGAGTTGGACACGACTGAGCGACTTCACGTTCACTTTATATTTCTTCACCGGGAAAGTAGGGGTGATGGTTTTATCAACCACAAATGGTAGAAAGGAGATCATTCACATAAAGCACTTCAAAAAAGTCTCTGGTACAAAGAAAAATGCTCCATAAATGCTACCATGTTATGATTTGTGGTGTTGTTAGTAGATATGGAGAGGTAAAGCAGAGGAAAATGTCTTAGGGTTTGTGAGCAGAGGTGCTGATGAGACCTGCAACACAGTCTTTCACGCTCCAGGATGCTACCTGCTGCTTCACGCTCAAATGTGTAATCCAGTCAGCCCCCAGTGCCCACTGAGGTCTCAGGGTTCCAGCAGTCGCCCTCACTCCCACCTTGCTCAGGACCAATAGGCCTCCATTCCCAGCACAGACACCAAAAGGGAGCATCCTGCTAGAGACCCTGTTTGGTCCTCACCACACAGCCCCACCCTTGTCCAAAGTTAGTCACTAACTCCTTCTCTAAGGAAGGAAGGTTCCCTCTTGACACAATAGTCTCCAATCTCATTCTTGTTTCTGCAAATCCACTTCCTCTGCTCCACGAGAAAAGAGAAGTGTTTTTTCTGTTGTTGTTGTTCACAGAAGCATAAAATGTGTGGGCATCTGGGGTGAAGAGTGAAGGCTGACTCATGGGAAACTTGTACCCAGACACGATTTTTATAAGCTAGGCCCACAATTGTACCAACAAGTTAAAATAAAAAGATTTTTATTACCAGATGATTTAACTACCTCTGGATCATCCAAAACAGTACTAAAGTTCACAGCTTACTAAGTCATAAATGAGAACAAACTCCCTGCAAAAACCAAATCAGATATTCAAATGGAGGGCTGCCCCTTCTGTGTACAGGTTGGGCAGGGGTCCAAACCAGGAGGAACGGATGAGGGACAATGCTACCTTAAGGATCTGGGATCACAGTCCAGAGTCAGGGCCACAGACCTGCGTGATCCCATGAGGACCCTGGGAGGCTCCTGAAAGCAATAACCCAGAGGCCAAGGTGAGTTGGCAACCAAGCAGTCGGGATAGAAAGTGAGTTAGGAAACCAGATTCAGGATTGTTGTCTACTGCCTTGCCTGTTGCCTGAGCCTATTTCTATTACCCTACCTTCAAATGTGGCATCTACCACTCCAGGGGCAACTTAAAGGCACCCTGTGCCTCAGACACAAGTCCCTTGCAAAGTACAAAGAACCTCAACAACACTGGTTGTTTTTAATGGTATTGCTAATGAACAGTGAATGGTGGCTGATTTATCAGAAATCATTCAGAGCCTATTTGCTTTTTGCAAATGTCTGCTCTACTATCTTGACCAAGGAAGGAGGCAGTCTTAATTTCAAGGCATTGTTGCTTTTATTTCTTTGCTACTGTGTAGCCAATAGGAACTAGTAAGAGCAAAAGGCTCCAAAGACTTAATTTCTCTAGCCTTCCAGGCACTATAAATTTTCCTTGGTTTTGTCTGGTTTTGTTTTTTTTTTAAGTGATAAAATGTAAGTACTAGTTAAAGGGAACTTACCCTACTGTCATAAAATTCTCCTGCACAGCAAAGGAAACCATCAAGTGAAAAGACAGCCCAAGGAACAGGAGAAAATATTTGCAAATCATATACCTGGTAAGTGGTTAATATCCAAAATACACACACACAAAAATCGTAATTCAACAGCAAAAAGCAAACAATCCAACTTTTAAATGGGCTAAAGATTTATACAGACATTTTTCCAAAGACAATATACAAATGACTGATGAGTACGTGAAAATGTGGTCAACATCACTACTGATCAGGGAAATGCGAATCAAAACCACAATGAGATATCACCTCAACACCTATCAGAATGGCTAATTAACAAAAAGACAAGAGATAACAAGGGCTGTTGAGGATGTGGAGAAAAGGAAACCCTCATGCACTGTTAGTGGGAATGTAAATCGGTACAGCCACTATAGACATCAGCACAGGGGTTCCTCAGAAAATTAAAAATAGAATTACCACATGACCCAGCAATTCCACTTCTGGGCAAGTATCTGAAAAACATGAAAACACTAACTCAAGAAGATATCTGGGGACTTCCCTGGTGGTCCAGTGGCTAAGACTCTGTACTCCTAATGCACGGGGTCTGGGTTCGATCCCTGGTCAGGGAACTAGATCCCACATGGCACAGCTAAAGACTCTGCACGCTGCATCAAAGACTGAAGATCATGGTTGAAACAACTAACGCCTGGCACAGCCAAATAAATAAATCTTTAAAAAAAAAAAAAAAGAAGATATCTGTACCTGTTGAATGCAGCACTGTTTACAATAGCCAAGATATGGAACTAACTCAAGTGTCCATTGATGGGTGAATGGATAAAGAAAATTCACACACACACAATGGAATATTATTCAACTATAAAAAAAGAAAGCAATCCTGCCATTTTGACAACATTGATGGACCTTGACAGCATTATGCTAAGTGAAATAAGTCAGATGGAGAAAGATAAATAAAATATGATTTCAATTATATCTGAAATCTAAAAAAATGGGAAAAAATCAAGCTCATAAATACAGAGAATAGACTGGTGGTTGGCAGAGGTCAAGTGGGAGCTGGGGGAACACAGGTGAAGCCTGTCAAAAAGTACAAATTTCCAGTTATAAAATAAGTCCAGGGGATAGAGAATACATGATGGAGACTATAGTAACCACTACTGTATGTATATTTGAAGGTGGCTATAAGAATATATCTTAAAAAGTTCTTCTCACAAGAAAAAAAAAAATGTACCTATGTATGGTGATGGATGGGCTTCCTAGGCGGCGTTAGTGGTAAAGAACCCGCCTGCTAATGCAGCAGACATAAGAGACGCAGGTTCTATCTCTGAGCCAGGAAGATTCCCTGGAGGAGGACACAGCAACCCACTCCAGCATTCCTGCCTGGAGAATCCCATAGTCAGAGCAGCCTGGCGGGCTATCGTCTAGAGAGCCAGACGCAACTGAAGCAACTTGCCACGTATGCATGGTGATGGATGTCTTCCTGTTGCTGTTGCTGTTTTTGTCTTAGTCGCTAAGTCATGTCCAACTCTTTCTTGTGACCCCATGGACTTAGCCTGCAAGGCTCCTCTATCCATGGAATTTCCCAGGCAAGAATACTGGAGTAGGTTGCCATCTCCTTCTCCAAGGGATCTTCCCAACCCAGGGATCTAACTCACATCTCTTGCTTAGCAGGCAGATTCTTTACCACTGTACCACCTTGGAACCCAGATGGATGTCTACTAGACTATTTTTTTTTACTTGACTTATTGTGGTGACCACTTTGCAATAAATACAAATATTCGGACTCGATGGATGTGAGTCTGAGTGAACTCCGGGAGATGGTGATGGACAGGGAGGCCTGGCGTGCTGCAATTCACGGGGTTGCAAAGAGTCGGACACAACTGAGCGACTGAATTGAACTGAACTGATGCTGAAACTAAATAATCCTTTCTGTTAATCATATCTCAAAAAAGAAAAAAATTCTCCTGAATCAGGCAAGTAGTGGCAGTATGGAAAAGTGAAACAGGCACAGGCTTCTCAGTGTGACAGACCTGGGTTCACATTCTGAGTCTCTGTGACCTTGGGCAAATTATCTTTCCATATGTAGGAGGGATACCGACTCCTCCTGGCAAGGGTGTTTGAGGATTTAAGATCACATATGTGTAAGTCCTTGTCCAATAATGGTAGCTATTATTATTTTATCACAGCAAAATGTTGATCAGTAATTAAAGTTACCAGGGCACTAATAATCTGGTTGAATGCTGTGCAGACACAGTGAGTGAGTCATTGTAAAGGTTCTTTGTGCTGTGGCAGGAATGAGGCAGACTTGGGTAGGAACAAAGAGAGCAGTACATGAGGGGTAGGGAGCGACCAGACTGTGAGTCGAAAACATTCTTTATCCTCAAATGTGTCTCATTATAACTGCTCTGAAAACTATTCGTACTAAACATGTTTCACATTGTTTATGGAGAAAATGAATTGTTTCAAAAAAGAGAGAGGGGGAGAGATCTTTCCTGTCTTGACAGAATTGAAGACATCTACCTTTGCTTTGTCCCTGCAAAGAGGGAGAAAAGGAGAGAGAGAAATTTGCTTTTGTCTTAGAAAATCCATAATGAGTAAGATATCTTTATTATTAAGTACATTTTCTTGACTTCTAAAATGAGTTCTGCAGGCTGGCATGAAATCAGAAGTATGCTTATTGCCCATACTATAGGAGAAAAAAATGATTTTAAGTACATTTGCATCCCTTTATTTGTCTAAAATCCTAAGCATCCTGTTGTCATGGAAATACATTCCCTGAGGATCAACTAGGTGTTTGTATTCTATGTAAAGAGATTTCCAGTATTTTTCACACTTGCCAATCCCATACAGAAGAAAGCTGATTATTCAGGATTCAGATATAACACAAGCATCTGGCATGATTAATCCATTAGCTTGAACTGAAATGGAGCTGAAAGAAGGTATTGATAGATACAGAATGACACGAAGAAGAATTTTAAAAAGAAAGAATAAAATAGTGAGGAGGAGTTAGGCAAGATACTTCTTGCCTAGTGATGCAAGATACTTGCATCACAAGACTGCATATTCCTCTGTACTTTTCTGTGCTGATAAGGAGAGGTTACCAGTCAAGGTTCTTGGTTGAAAACAAAAGAAATCCACCTTGCTAACCTGAGTAAGAAGGAGTTAACTGAAAGAATGTCAAACAGCTCACGGAATTCAGGGAAAGGTTGGAGGTTTGGAAAATAAGCACAAATCAAGGGAAGCTGGGAGGCTGGAACAAGAGAAGCCTGGTTAGGGAGACCCTGCAACATGTCAGGGACACTCAAAGCCACCACTGATGGCAGTGGCATGACTGCCCTTGCTTCTCTGTGACACTCACTCCAGACACAAAGTCCTGGATGGGATGGTCAGTTAGGATGAGCTTGGGAGGTCCTGAGACAGGAGGTAGATGAACTCCAGCCCACCCACCCCCAGTGTGATCAATTGAAGTTTGTTTCCTGTGGACAGAAACTCCAAAATATCAATAGCAAGACATTTGAGAGAACAAAACAATTGTCTGGACCCTGAACACAAATAAGAGATAAGAGACCACATATTTCTCATTCGCAAAGTCAAGGAGACATTCCTGACTAGAAAGCTCCTTGGAGGTCAAAATGGAATGATGCTAAGCTACCCATAGGCCTCTTCATTGGAATCTATCTTGGCTGAGAGATGAGCATGCACACACAGAAGGATCCTGAGAAGTACCAGATACAGACTCAGAAGCAAGCAAGTCAAAATGATTGGCCAGAGAAAGCCTGGAAGAAATGCTCCATATAAATGATTTACATTACCACAAGGGCACACCTCTGAGTCCCCCCATGTGTCTACCACATGTACTATACTCTTTATCCTCCTAATAAACTCTTGTTTCACTACTTTCCATCTTTGTGATAATTCTTTTCTGCACCAAGGGGCCAGGGCCTTGTCACTAACCACTGGTCTAGTGGCTAGGATTCGGCCTTCTCATTGCCATGACCCGACTTCAATCTCTAGCCAGGAATCAAAACCCTGCTTCAAGCTGCTGCAGGCCAAGGCCACCAGAGATAGTCCTAGGGTCCAGGAGTCAAAAGGATATGACTTTTCCAATTTCCACAACTGGTGTTTTCCACCTTCTACCAGGCCCAACAAACAGAAGGAGGCTGGGATATGGGGCAGTGCCCCTAAAACATAAAGGTTCCCCACAGAAAGTGTTCTTTTGTGTTTAAGTTCATATACTCCTCCCTCGGAGAACACTTGGAGACACGAACACCTAAAGGCAGAGAGTCAACGGATGTGTGGAGAAGAAAAAGACAAAAAAGGACAAGAATTCAGAAGCTATGGAAGAGGATCAGAAAGACTTTAGGAGATTGGGGTGGAGAGGTGCTAGAAGGAGAACAAAAAAAAAATGGTTTCTATTATTTTTTGTGGCTCGTTTCCCTCACATTCTTCCCGTGTTTTTCTATCTCCCTCCTCCCATGCGATTTCATTCATTCTCAGTAGTGTGGAAAGAGGTACAAAAAGCTTCTCCCAATCCACAGGATTTCTGTAACTTGTTCTTCAGTTGTCCTGAATTTGTTGAGATTTATATGTTAAAGACTACTAGCATACAATGTTGACATCTTGACATGTTACTGGCCAAGGTTTTAAAAGAAAAATACTCCAAATCTCTCCAAGAAATGATGAGTGACTCCGTTCAAGTGCTGTAATAAGTTGAGCCTTAGCCTGAGTCATTTAAAAAGAAGATCCATATTGCAGTCTAAGGTTTTGCCTCTAAGAGGTGAGATGACCACAGGAAACCCACCTACCTTGCATCTCAGTGTTCAGCGCGACTGCAAAGACAAGAGACTTATATACATGAAAACTGAGGTGCTTCTGGACAACCCTATGGATTTGTTCCTCCATTCACCCATCTATCCATCCACTGAAAACTAACTATGTGATAAGCATAGTGAACAAGACACAAAGTTACTACCCAAAAGTTTATGTGAAAGAAAAAGTGCAAGTCACTCAGTAGTGCCCGACTCTTTGTGACCCCCATAGCCTGCCAGGCTCCTCTGCCCATGGAAATCTCCAGGCCAGAATACTGGAGTGGGTAGCCTATCCCTTCTCCAGGGGATCTTCCCAACATAGGGATTGAACCCAGGTCTCTCACACTGCAGGCGAATTCTTTATCATCTGAGCCACCAGGGAAGCCCTGAAGCTTATATACTATAAGTTTTTTTATGCTTTGGAGAGAAACTCAATACCTTCAGTGGACAGGAAGGAGCAGAAACTGTGAATCAGCCAATTGCATACCATTGCTGTGTGGTGAAGACCGGCTCAGTGCAGGTCCTGCCCAAAGGCATTTTGTCAGGTTTTTTTTTTTTAAAAGCATGTATGTAAATAAATAAGATAAAGACACTGAATGATATAAAGTATGTACAGATTAACACAGAACTGAAAGTGATTTGTTCTGCCAAGAGTAGGGTGGTAAGAGCGTTACAGAAAGCCTCCAAGAGAACATGATGCCTAAAGAGGGTTCTGAAAGACCAATAAGAGATTCCCAGGCAGATAAGCTGGAAGACAAGTATCTCAAGCAAAGTTAGTATCATGGGCAAAAGCATGCAGAATTGAAACAATCAGTACACTGTGGGTCCACAAGCTGTGTGTAGTGATGGAAATTCAGAGAGAATCAAGGAAGAAATGTGCCAAGAGCCAGGCACTAAGGACAATGAGTGGAGGGCCTCTTCTGACCATCTATGGGCAAGTGGGAAACAACCGAGGCAGTTCAAACAAGGACCTAGGAGGATCTGGAAGCAGTCAGGTGGAGAGACTGAAGAAGCATAAAAAACTGCAAGCAAAGAGAGCTAGCAGAAAAGATGGCAGGGACTTCCCTGGTGGTGCAATGGATAAAAATTCACCTGTGAATGCAGGGGACAAGGGTTCAATCCCTGGTCTGGGAAGATTTCAAGTGCCATGGAGCAACTAGGCCCCTGTGCCACAACTTCTGAGCCCAAGCTCTAGAAGTCAGGAGCTGCAACTACTGAAACCCGCACCCCTAGAGCCTCTGCTCCCCAACAAGAGAACCCACTGCCACGGGCACCACAACTAGAGAGTAGCCCCCGCCTGCTACTATAGAAAGTCTGCAGAAAACAAGGAAATCCAGTGCTAAATACAACAAACTAAAAAAGAAAGGATGGCAGCATCACAGAGGAGTGAGGAGGAGGCCCTAACTGAAGGGCTGTGGAGACAGAGATGCTGGATTGAAGGGCAACCCAGGAATCAGAGCTGAGAAATGTTACTAGTTACCTATTATGCTGCTACTGAAAGATATCTGAGGATCAGGGACACAGAAAGAGAACGAGGAGGCCATAGTGTTGTACAAGTCAACAGAGGAGACAATTTTAAATGGAAATGGATGTCAATAGCATAAAATGTTATGAAAAGGTCAAGTGAGTCAGGACAGAAACACGTTTGTTAAGGTTTGATATTCGTAAGGCTTTTAGACATTTTGGTAAATGCCCCACTCTGCCTGGTAGATGCAGAAAGGAAGAGGTGAAAAGACCCATTTGATGGCTCCTGTTTTCTCAACCAAACACTCCTCCTTCTCCCTCCAGTGACAGCATCTTGATTTTTCTTTGAAAACTAATCTTCCATCTCTCAGAACCTACTCGGGTGAGGATGGACATTCCCTAACTTCTGTGAACACATGACCCTAGTCTAGTCAGAGGATTCCATTCCCTCGGCTACAACACTGATTCAGAGATTAGCCCGTATCACTAATCAGACCATGGAGACACAATGGTTTGTTATTTGTGTGTGTGTGTGTTACCTTGTTTTTATATTTTTGGTTTGGTTTGGTGTTTATTTGATTGTTTTAGAGTACTGGGAAAGCTTTCTTCGGAACTACTAGCCAGGCCTGTGGGATATATGCCTAGAGATGCTGGGGACCAGCAGACGCAGAAGACCTGCCTGTGAACAAGGCCAATACACAGGAAAGCAGAGCTGACAACTAGGGAAAGGGGGTGCAGGGGAGGAGAGAGAAAGAGACTAGATTCTAATGTCATCGTTTGATCACTGGAAGCCAACTATACTCACGCTCTTCAGTAAAATGAGCCACTAGATCATCTTTATTTTCATTTAAACTATTTAAGTCAGTTTGCTGTCTCTTCTAAGCTAAACAGTCCCAAAACAGCAGGTGGAGAAATGTTGGAAGCAAACCAGTTCCAGGGCAGCCTTACATGGAGCCAGCTCAGATCACAGATCTCCAAGTCAGCTTCATCCCCCCACCAATGTCTACTCCATCAACTCACAGTTTAGGGGCCTTATCATTCAACTCCTGCAGGGATCGTGGAGGAGAAGTTGCAAGGAAACCTGCAGCATCTCAGCAGCTTCATCCTGAGTCTGGACCATACTATCACTGATGGAACCCAGCCCTGAAGATGGAGACATAGTACATTTCCTAGAATTCTTACAGCAAGGACTCCTGACTGCTGCTGTTCAGCAGGAACTGTTCAGCAGAAAAGGCCAGACCATCCTTTTCTGCCAAATAAGCCGAGGCTGGAAATGCAATTACCATAAGAAAGGGAATTCCAAACCCCTGCCACTCTGCAATTGAAGCAGGTATCAGGGCTCTTTTATCACAGTTGTACAAGCCATGCAGAGCTCAACTCCAGGGGCAGTAAACACTGTTCAACCTATTCAACCTTCAGACTATTCAACCTTCAGAGCCATATGCAAAGATCCTGGCAGATACTCACTAAAGAGCTAATTGACATTGGCATCCTGGACTCCTGAGTACAGAAAGACTTTGCACCTGTGTCAACTACAGAGCATTTAAACAAAACGCTCTGTAGTCATGAAAGAAAGATAGTCATTTGCAACAGTTCGAACAGCAAAAGCCCTTAGTATTTCAGTTTTTCAGAAATGAACTGAGTTGCCTGTGTGAAACCATCTTGGTCCTGGTGAAACCTGGTCCTCTGAAATGAGTGTAGGGCAGGGTTCACGGTCAAGGTTAATGCAACAGTCCAGCTTGGTCTAAGCCCCTATACTATTCTCCTTCCCAAGGGGACAAAGTTAAGCAAACACACAATAAAGCAGCCGTTTCTCAAGAAGGCACCTAGATTTTTGGCAATAGTGTTAATGAGCCAGTTTATGTTAAAACAAACAAACACAAAGGTAGACCTAATATAAATGTGCAACAGAGTCAGAGTTTGGACTCTTACTTAAGCCCTCAGATGCCACGGTGCTCCTTTCTATTCTAGATACAGGACACAGTAAAAACAGGTTCACACAGCTTGCTCATATGCAAGTTCAGATAAGAAATACTCAAAATTTTTCCAAGGCCTGATGTTGAATCTGCTCTTCAAAGTATGGACAATGTGTCAGCGGGGCCTAGACACAGGTTTTTGCTTTAATCAACCTCATGTGACAAGTAAAGAGAAATTGTCTCTACCTCCCCAAAGCAGAGGACACTCGGAAGAACCAACTAATCAACCCTAAACCTCAATTAGAATTACACAGTGCTAAGAGTATTACGAGGACTTCCCCACAACTGAGGAAAATGAAATATCCATCTTTCTTATGTCTTCTCTAAAGCTGCAAAATTTTAAGAAATAATCTTCTCCCTAAATGTATAACCACCACAGGCAATCAATTTACACTCATAGGTAAACAATCTGATTGGAGTTTTGTTTTTAACAAGTGAGAATTTCTACTTGTAGCTAATGATCTCCTCACCTTACCTGTATTTTTTCTAAATAACAGAAGCTTTCACCTTGGATGACCTAGCCTTTAGAAGTCTGTCCTGTGCATCTCCAAGGAGGCACCGTTCCAAAATGACAACTGCCTTTGCACTTGGCACCAGCCCTTGTCTTCTTTCTGTCTCACCTACCATGATGGGCTCTCCCAGGACATCAAATATTCTGCTAGTTTACATTTATGCAAATCAAATCTTTAGTTCCCTTCAGTTTTTCAAAGGCATGGATTATGGTTCAGTCAGTTCAGTTCAGTTCAGTCGCTCAGTCGTGTCCGACTCTCTGCGACCCCATGAATCGCAGCACGCCAGGCCTCCCTGTCCATCACCAACTCCCGGAGTTCACTCAGACTCATGTCCATCGAGTCAGTGATGCCATCCAGCCATCTCATCCTCGGTCGTCCCCTTCTCCTCCTGCCCCCAATCCCTCCCAGCATCAGAGTCTTTTCCGGTGAGTCAACTCTTCGCATGAGGTGTCCAAAGTACTGGAGCTTCAGCTTTAGCATCATTCCTTCCAAAGAAATCCCAGGGCTGATCTCCTTCAGAATGGACTGGTTGGATCTCCTTGCAGTCCAAGGGACCCTCAAGAGTCTTCTCCAACACCACAGTTCAAACGCATCAATTCTTTGGCGCTCAGCCTTCTTCACAGTCCGACTCTCACATCTGTACATGACCACAGCAAAAACCATAGCCTTGACTAGACGGACCTTAGTCAGCAAAGTAATGTCTCTGCTTTTGAATATACTATCTAGGTTGGTCATAACTTTTCTTCCAAGGAATAAGCGTCTTTTAATTTCATGGCGGCAATCACCATCTGCAGTGATTTTGGAGCCCCCAAAAATAAAGTCTGACACTGTTTCTACTGTTTCCCCATCTATTTCCCATGAAGTGATGGGACCAGATGCCATGATCCTCGTTTTCTGAATGTTGAGCTTTAAGTCAACTTTTTCACTCTCTTCTTTCACTTTCATCAAGAGGCTTTTTAGTTCCTCTTCACTTTCTGCCATAAAGGTGGTGTCATCTGCATATTTGAGGTTATTGATATTTCTCCCGGCAATCTTGATTCCAGTTTGTGCTTCTTCCAGCCCAGTGTTTCTCATGATGTACTCTGCATATAAGTTAAATAAGCAAGGTGACAATATACAGCCTTGACATACTCCTTTTCCTATTTGGAACCAGTCTGTTGTTCCATGTCCAGTTCTAACTGGTGCTTCCTGTTTATTCCAAACAGCACCTTCCAGCTAAAAAACTAGAAGTTTTGTTGCTAAGGAAGAAGGGAAGAAGAGATGTTAGGAGATAAACTGCAGTCTCTGCCAAAGAGCCAGAGTGTTGACTCACAAAACGTTCAACAACAAGTAAAGCATGGTACATTCACACAACGGATTATTTATCTGTTTATCTCATACTTATCTATCTAGTCATATATGGTTTTGGTGTTAAAGTGCTTTTGGTTTCTAAAATATTAGAATATTTAAATTACCTTATTGATTTTTTTAGCTTCTGACCATATTGCATTGTGATATGAAATGTGCTCTGTGTGAAATGAATCCTTTGGTATTTGCGTGACTGGACTGTGGTCACTCTCTGCTAATTACCTGTTTTCTTGCATTATTGGGAGCAGGATTCTGTATATGTCCATTATAACAAGCATATTGTGTTGTTCAAGACATTTTATACTTCCCAATTATTAGTGGACTCTATATCAGTTTCTGAGATGTGTCTTAAAAAATACCCACCGCAATGGTGGAATTTCACAGTTATTTTAATATGTAATGTTATTTGTCTTTACATATTTTTGAGGCTAGGGTTTGGGGTGCATGCAGGTTCAGGATTATATTCTCTGGTAATTGCTTTGGATTATGTTATTATGTTATTATTATGGATTATTATTATTGTTTGGATTATGGCTAGGAGGTTATAAGAAGAACCGCTACCATTTATTAAGTAACCAACATGTGCTTTACAGATAACTATCCCTAATCCTAGAATAACCCAGTAAGAGAGGTAGTGTGCACTTAATACAGAACTATTTGGTGTTACAGCTGAGATTTAAACTCAAATCTACCTAAGCCCAAAGCTCAGGATCTTAGGACATGGAATTTTATTCACTAAGTCAGCTCAACTACAGAAAAAGATGGGCATCCTTAGCTTACAAAACACTGGATGTTAAACAACTTGACATCACAAAAAACACAGTTCCCATAGTGACTGGTTTGGAGATCCTAATTGTGCCAAAGGAATGGTGATCAACAGATTTACTGAGGCAGGAGAGAGATGGGCCTGCCCTGTGGACAGAAACTCCACAAGAGCAGGACGATGGGGGAGGCTAGGCCTTGCCCAGACAACAGATAAAAGACCGCATATTCCTCATTCTCAAAGTTAAGGAGAACTCCCTGACTACACATGCACAGAAAGGCTCCTTGGAGGTCAAGAGAGATAGGGTACCACCTCACAGGAAGTGATGCAACTACCTATAAGCCTCTTCATCAGAACCCATCTTGGCTTAGAGATGCACCTGCACACATGGGAGAGCCCTGAGATAAGCCAAATACGAACTGACAACCAAGCAGAGCAAGAGGACGGGATAAAGGAAGCCTGGAAGAAATGCCGTGCAACAGTGACTCAAACTATCATGAGGGTACAACGCTCTCTCTGAGTCCACCCACGTGTCTAACCACACATACCGGGCTCTTTTCCCTCCTAATAAACACTTTACTTGTTTTACTACTTCCCCTTTCTGTGGGAATTCTTTTCTGCAAAGCTGAAGGGACAGGGTGGGCCTTGTCACTGACCAATGGTCTAGCGTCTATGATCTGGTGCTCTCACCGCCACGACCTGACCCCAATCTCTGGCCAGGAACCAAAGCCCTGCTTCAAGCTGCTGCAGGCAAAGCCCACCCAAGGTCATTACAATCATGTACTAAGGGATGAGGTCTCACTGGCTTGCTCACCAAACTCTGATACCGATGTTCTTAGCAAGGACAGAGAGGGAGGTGATGGCCTACAACAGATCAACATAGCAATAGCAAACAACCGATGCCAATCTCCATGACAGAATCTAGAGTTTTGTATATGATAAAAGGCAGTCATGTATATGATAAAAAAAAATCAAGTTGAAGAATGAATCACCTAGGTGGAAAAATATTTCCTGCCTGGTAACAAGACGACAAACTTAGCCAGCCATTAACTGCTTGCTAATGACAAAGCACCTTCTAGAAACCATACTGATGATTCTATAAATGTCAAAAAAAGTATGCAGAAGATTGACAGGTAGCAAGGAATCCTTCACAGCTTCAGTTCAAACAAGCTAGCAGCGATACAGCAGGAAAATCTGAACAGTTACAGTTCTTATGAAACTTTTAATATATTGTTAGAAAATAATCAAGATAATCAGATGAATAGGATAACTGGCATCAGTTTAAATTTAAGTTGGGGAAAAACTAATGCAGGAATTTCCTGGATTTTAGTAAAAAAAAAAGTCATAGATTTAAGAAAATGAAACAACTGTGTCTCTGTGTTAAAATATTAAGAATCCAGAAATAAAGTTATAAATGAAGTGAAATTAAAATTGAATCTTATTTTTAAAAATCTTAGCTGGATGGGGATTAAGATGGTAGATGATAGGGAGCTCACCTTCTCCCATAGAAGCATTAAAAACATATCTGCAAGTGGAACAATTCACACAGAACTCCAGCAAAAGATTTAGACTTCCAAAATGGCCAGGAAATCTCCAAATGGAATTCCCTGGCAATCCAATGGTTAGGACTCGATACTTTCAGTGCCATGGTGGCCCAGGTTCAATCCCTCTTCAGGGAACTAAGAGCCAACAAGCAATGCAGTATGGCCAAAAAAAAAAGAAAGAAAGAAAAGAAAATCTCCACATAACCAGATGGGACAAGAAAAGAAAGAAAGGAAATGGAATGGGACCTGCACCCCAGGGAGGGAGTTGTGAAGAAAGGAAGGTTCCCACACCCTGGGAAGTCCCCTCACCAGTAGGGAGATCAGCCTGGACAGAGGGGGCGTTTTAGAGTCTAGGAGGAGAGCACAGTAACCTGATTTGCAGAAGGCAAAATAAAGAGCAATGTGCACAAAAGTTTGGCACCACTGCCCTGCACTCCCCAGCCTGAGATTCTTGTCTGCTATTGTGGGTGAGGGCTGCGTACTCAAGCGCAGGCTTCAGAGGTCAGACCCCAGGAGAGGACCAGGGTTGGCTGTGTGGTGGGAGGCTGAAGAGGCTGAACTATGGCAACTGGGGGTATATTCAGAAGAACCGAGGGCTTGCCCGAGAGGCAAGGTGCCGTCACTGCAGCAGCATACGAGGAAAGAGGTGGGGCCAACATAAGAGCTTCTTTCTCTGTGAGCACTCCACCGGGACACCTCCTACAGGATCCAGAGGTGGGCACAGGCTGCTGCTACAGGACTCGCGAACAGGCACCAAACACTGCCCCAGCTGTCCTAGGAGCACGGGAAGAGAGGCCTCCCCTAGGAGACCTGCAAGCAGGTGCCGGGTGCTCCCATGCTGTCCTGAGAGTGTGCAAGGGCTGCTGCACCCGCACAGCCCATATCAAGGGGGCCGACAGCCAGCACACACTGAGGAAAGAGAAAGCATCCAAAGCGAAAGTAAGCACTTAGTTCTGGAAAAGATGGTGAAGTGGAAGGACTTAAGCACACCTCGTCTCACAAAAACACCAAAATCGCAACTTAACTGCTGAACAACCATTGACAAAAAAGACTGGAACTTACCAAAAGAAGATATTCTACACTCAAGTCAAAGAAGTGGCAACAAGATGACAGGATGAACGTTTTTGTCACGTCATCAACTCTCATACCCACCAAGTGGGTGACCCACAAACTGAAAAATAATTATATCACAGAGGTTCTCCAATAAAAGTGAAAGTTTTGAGCCCCAATTCAGGCTTCCCAGCCTGAGAGTCTGGCTTCAGGAGGAGGAACCCCCAAAACATTTTGCTTTGGAGGCCAGTGGACCAGGAATGCAGGAGCTCCACAGGACTGTGAAACAGAAACACTTTTCTTGGAGGGAATATACAAGGTTTCATGTACACAGAATCCCAGCACAAAGCAGTAATTCCATATGAGCTTGGGCTGGGACTAGCAACAAGTCTTGGAGGGTTTCTTAGGGAGGCGAGGGTCAGCTGTGGCTCACTGTGGGGACGAGAATACTGATAGCAGAGGCCCTAAGAGTATTGATCTGCAGGAGCTCTCCCAGAGTTTGCCATTTTCACACCAAGACCTGGTCCTACCCAACAACATATAGACTCCGGTGCTAGAATGCCTCAGGGCAAACAACAAGCAGGAGAGTAACACAGGGCTACTCATCAGCAGACAGGCTGCATAAAGTCATAATGAGCTCACAGCCACCTCTAAAAACAAACCTTGACACAACTTTACCCACCAGAGGGACAATACACAGCTCCACCCACCAGCTGACAAGCACAAGTCTCTCCCATCAAGAAGCCTACACAAGCCCCAGGACCAAACACACCCACCAGGGAGCAGACACCAGAGGCAGGCGGAGCTACAGCCCTACAGCCAGCAAAAAGGAGACCACAAACACAGAAAGTTAGACAAAATGAGACGGCAGAGAAATACGTACCAGACAAAGGAATGTAGTTTAAAAAAAAATCAAAACAACAACTAAATGAACATAGGCAATCTTCCCTGAAAAAGAGTTTAGAGAAATTATAATAAATATGATCCAAGATCTCAGTGAAGAGGAGCTAAAAAGCCTCTTGATGAAAGTGAAAGAGGAGAGTGAAAAAGTTGGCTTAAAGCTCAACATTCAGAAAATGAAGATCATGGCATCTGCTCCCATCACTTCATGGGAAATAGATGGGGAAACAGTAGAAACAGTGTCAGACTTTTTTTGGGGGGGCTCCAAAATCACTGCAGATGGTGATTGCCGCCATGAAATTAAAAGACACTTACTCCTTGGAAGAAAAGTTATGACCAACCTAGATAGCATATTCAAAAGCAGAGACATTACTTTGCCGACTAAGGTCCGTCTAGTCAAGGCTATGGTTTTTCCTGTGGTCATGTATGGATGTGAGAGTTGGACTGTGAAGAAGGCTGAGTGCCGAAGAATTGATGCTTTTGAACTGCGGTGTTGGAGAACACTCTTGAGGGTCCCTTGAACTGCAAGGAGATCCAACCAGTCCATTCTGAAGGAGATCAGCCCTGGGATTTCTTTGGAAGGAATGATGCTAAAGCTGAAGCTCCAGTACTTTGGCCACCTGATGCGAAGAGTTGACTCACTGGAAAAGACTCTGATGTGGGAGAGATTGGGGGCAGGAGGAGAAGGGGACGACAGAGGATGAGATGGCTGGATGGCATCACGGACTCAATGGACGTGAGTCTGAGTGAACTCTGGGAGATGGTGATGGACAGGGAGGCCTGGCGTGCTGCGATTCATGGGGTCGCAGAGAGTCGGACACGACTGAGCGACTGAACTGAACTGAACTGAACTGAAGATCTCAGAAAAAGAATAGGGCACAGATAGAAAAGATAGAAAAGATGTTTGAAAAAGAGGATTTCAAGATAAAGCAGAGATGAACAATACAGTAACTGAAATGAAAACACACGAGGACTTCCCTGTTGGTCCAGTTGGTTCAGAATCCACCTTCTAATGAAGAGGACATGGGTTCAATATCTGGTCCGGGAATATTCCACATGCTGCAGGGCAACTAAGTCTGTGTGCTCTAACTACTGAGCCCACTCTCTGGGATAAACAAGCCGCAACTACTGAGCCTGTGTGCCCTAGAGCCCATGCTCTGCAACTAGAGAGCCACGGCAATGAGAAGCCTGTGAACTGCAACCAGAGAAAGCCCCCACATAGCAACACAAACCCAGTTCAGCCAAAAATGATAAACAAACAAAATTTTAAAAGCACAGACACTAGAAGGAATCAATAGGAGAATAAGTGAGGCAGAAGAACAAATAAGTGAGCTGGAAGACAGAAGGGTAGAAATGACAACCTTGCAACAGAATGAAGAAAGAGGAATGAAAAGAAATGAGGACAATCTAAGAGATCACTGGGACAACATAAAGTGCACCAACATTTACATTATAAACATCCCAGAAGGAGAAGAGAGAGAGAAAGGGCCCAAGAAAATATTTAAAGAGATTATAGGTGAAAATTTCCCCAACATGAGAAAGAAAACAATCACCAACGTCAAGGAAGCACAGAGTTCCATCCAAGATAAACTCAAGGAGGAATAATTCAAGACACATATTAATTAAGCTGACAAAAATTGAAGACAAAAAATATTAAAAGCAACGAGGGAAAATAGCAAATAACATAGGAAAGAATCCTGATGAAGTCATCAGCTGACTTTTCAACAGAAACTCTGCAGCCAGAAGGCAGTGATGAAAGGGAAAGGAAGAATACCCAGAAAGTTTCTCATTCAGAATCAACAAAGAAACCAAAAGCTTTATAGACACACAAAAGCTCAGAGAATCAGTATCACCAAACCATATTTACAACAAATCCTAAAGGAACTTCTCTAAGTGGAAATGGCCACAACTAGACTCAAGAAAATTATGAATGGGAAAGCTCACCAGTAAAGGCATGCATAAAGCAAAGATAGACAATCATCCACAAAGAAACATGATATCAACACCAACGGTCATGAGAAGAGGAAAGGACAAATGCAGAATACTGGAAATGCATTAGAAATGAAGAGAACACCAACTTAAAATTATCTAGTACATATATAGAATCCTATATCTAAACCTCATGGTAACTGCAAAGCAAAACTCTGCAATAGATACACACACACACACACACACACAGAATAAGGAATCAAAACCCAATGGTAAAGTTAATCATTAAATCACAAGAGAACAAAAAAGGGGCAAAAAAGACCTTAAAAAATCCAAAACAATTAACAAAATGGCAATAAGACAATAACACAGATCAATAATTATCTTAAATGTAAACAAATTAAATGCTCCAATCAAAAGACACAGACCGGCTAAATGGAAACAAAAACAAGACCCATATATATGCTGTCTTCAAGAGACCCCGGAGAAGGCAATGGCACCCCATTCCAGTACTCTAGCCTGGAAAATCCCATGGACGGAGGGGCCTGGTGGGCTGCAGTCCATGGGGTCGCTCAGAGTTGAAGATGACTGAAGCAATTTAGCAGTAGCAGTAGCAAGAGACCCACTTCAGATCTGGGAACACATACAACAACATAAAGGGAAAAAAGAAGATATTCCATAGATGGAAATGAAAAGAAAGTTGGAGTGATAGTGCTCATATCAGACAAGATAGACTTTAAAATAAAGACTGTTATAAGAGTCAAAGAAGGGCACTATATAATGATCAAGGAATCAATCCAAGAAGAAGACAGAACAAGTGTAAATATGCATGCACCCAAAAGAGGAGGACCTCAACATACAAGGAAAATGCTAACAGGCATACAAGGAGGAATTGACAGTGACACAATAATAATAGGGGATGTTAGTAGCCCAGTGTCATCAACGGACAGATCATTCAGACAGAAAACAGAAACACAGGCCTTAAATGATACATTAGACTGGAAAGACTTAATTGATATTTATAGAACATTCAACCCAAAAGCAGTAGAATACACTTTTTATCAAGTGCACAGCGAAGATTTTCTAGGATAAATCAAATCTTGAGCTACAAATGGAGCCTTGGTAAATTTAAGAAAACTGAAATCATATCAAGCATCCTTTCAGACCATAATGCTAGGAGATGAGAATTACAATTCAATTACAGGGGGAAAATGAAAAAAACACAAATGTGTGGAAGATAAATAATATCTTACTAGACAACCAATGGATCACTGAAAAAATCAAAGAGGAAATAAAAAATATACCTACAGACAAATGACAACAAAACATGACAATCCAAAACCTATGAGATGTAGCAAAAGCAGTTCTAAGAGGGAAGTTTATAGCAATACAATCTTACCTTAGGAAATAAAACAGATCTCAAACAAATAACCTTATCATACACCTAAAGCAACTAATGAAACAAGAACAAATAAAAACCAACATTAGTAGCAGAAAAGAAATCAAAGATCAGAGCAGAAACTAATGGAAGAGACAAAGAAAACAATAGAAAAGTTCAATAAAACTAAAAACTGGTTCTTTGAAAAGGTAGATAAAATTGAGAAATCTTTAACCAGATTCATCAAGAAAGGGAGAGGGCTCAAATCAATTACATTAGAAAGGAAAAAGAGGAGGTTACAGTGGACATCACAGAAATACAACGAATCATAAGAAACTTCTACAAGCAACTGTATGCCAACAAAACAGGCAATCTAAAAGAAAAGGACAAATTCTTAGAAAGGTAGGGCCATCCAAGACTGAATCAGGAAGAAACATGAAAATATGAACAGACCAATCACAAGTACTGCAATTGAAACTGTAATTTTAAAATTTCCAATAGGGATTATTACCCTGGTGATCCAGTGGTTAAGAATCCACCTGCCAATGCAGGGAACACTGGTTAGATCCCTGGTCCAGGAAGATCCCACATGCCACAGGGCAACTAAGCCCCTGATGCCACACCTACTGAGCCTGCACTCTAGAGCCCATAAGCCACAGCTACTTAAGCCCTCGTGCCTAGAGCTTGTGCTCTGCAATAACAGAAACCACCACAATGAGAGGCCCACATACAACAATGAAGAGTAGCCCTTGCTGGCTGCAACTACAGAAAGCCTGCAGGCAGCAACAAAGACCCAGCACAGTCAAAAATAAATGAAATAAAATTTAAAAAAACAAAATAAAAACTTCCAAAAAAAAAAAAAAAAAAAAGAAGTCCAGGACCAGAAGGCTTCACAAGCTAATTCTACCAAACATTTAGAGAAGAGTTAACACATATCCTTTTGAAACTCTTCTAAAAATGGGAGAGGAAGGAACACTCCCAGGCTCAATTCTATATGCCATAATGACCATGATACCAAAACCAGGCAAAAACACCACACAAAAAAAGAAAACTACAGGCCAGTATCACTGCCAACCAAACACAAAAACCCCCAACAAAATACTAATAAAACAAATCCAAATACATTAAAAGAATCATATGGCATGATCAAGTGGGATTTATCCCAGGGATGCAAGGATTTTTCAATATCTGCAAATCAATCATATTTGCACACATTCATAAACAGAAAAATTAAAAAAATATATGATCATCTCAACAGATGCAGAAAAAGCTTTTGATAAAATTCAACACATATTATCTCCAGGTACTGGGCACAGAGGGAATTTACCCTCTACATAATAAAATCCCTATATGACAAACTCAAAGCTGACATTCTCAACAGTAAAAAGCTGAAAGCATTCCTGAGAAGATCAGGAATAAGACAAGGATGTCCATTGTCACCACCTTTCTTCTACAGTCCTGAAGTTCTAGCCATGGCCATCAGAGAAGAAAAAGAAAAGGAATCCAAACTGGAAACTTTGCAGATAATATTGATACTATACATAGAAAATTCTATAGATGCTACCACAAAACTACTAGAGCTCATTAATGAATTCAGCAAACCTATATGCAGGTCAAAAAGCAATAGTTAGACTAGGGCATGAAACAATGGACTGGTTCCAAATTGGGAAAGGAGTATATCAAGGCTGTATATTTTCACCCTGCTTATTTAACTTCTATGCAGAGTACATTATGAAAAATGCCCAGCTGGATGAAGCACAAGCTGGAATCAAGATTGCCAGGAGAACTATCAATAGCCTCAGATATGCAGATGACACCACCTTTATGGCAGAAAGCGAAGAGGAACTAAAGAGCTTCTTGATGAAGGTGAAAGAGCAGAGTGAAAAAGCTGGCTTAAAACTCAACATTCAAATAATGAAGATCAAGGAAAAAAAGAAGATCATGGCGTCCAGTCCTATCACTTTATGGCAAATAGGTGGGGAAACAATGGAAACAGTGACAGACTTTATTTTCTTGGACTCCAAAGTCAATGCAGATGGCAACTGCAGCTGTGAAATTGAAAGACACTTGCTCCTTGGAAGAAAATCTATGACAAACCTAGACAGCGTATTGAAAAGCAGAGATATCATTTTGCAGACAGAGGCCCGCATAGTCAAAGCTGTGGTTTTTCCAGTAGTCATGTATGCATGTGAGAGCTGGGCCATAAAGAAGGCTGAGCATTGAAGACCTGATGCTCTTGAACTGTGGTGTTGGAGAAGACTCTTGAGAGTTCCTTGGACTGTAAGATCAAACCAGTCAATCCTATAGGAAAGAAAGTGAAAGTGAAGTCACTCAGTCATGTCCAACTCTTTGCTACCTGTGGACTGTAGCCCACCAGGCTCCTCTGTCCATGGGATTCTCCAGGCAAGAATACTGGAGTGGGTTGCCATTTCCTTCTTCAAATCGTATAGATCAACCCTAAACATTCATTGGAAGGACTGATATTGAAGCTGAAGTTCCAATACTTTGGCTGCCTGATGCAAAGAGCCAACTCATTAGAAAAGACCCTGATCCTGGGAAAGATAGAAGGCAGGAGGAGAAGGGGATGGCAGAGGATGAGATGGTTGGATGGCATCATCAACTGAACAGACAAGAGTCTGAGCAAGCTCCAGGAGATGGTGAAGGATAGAGAAGCCTGATGTGCTGCAGTCCATGTAAAGAGCTGGACATGACTGAGTGACTGAACAACAACAACAACGGAGGCAAAAGACCTGTACTCAGAAAACTGTAAGATACTGTTGAAAGAAATCAAAGATGACAAACAAAGAAATACACTACATTCTCAGTAGAATATGGGTTGGAAGAGTCAATATTGTCAAAATGACAATACTACCCAAAGCAATCTACAGATTCAATATAATCTCTATCAAATTATCAATAACATTTTTCACAGAATTAGAAAAAAATTATGATTTCTATGGAAATATAAAAGACCCCAAATAGTGAAAGCAACCCTGAGAAAGAAAAAGGGAGCTGGAGGAATCAGCTCCCTGACTTCACATTATACTACAAAGCTATAGTTATCAAAACAGTATGGTATTTACACAAAAACAGAAATATAGGTCGATGGAATAAGACAGAAAGCCCAGAGATAAACCTGAACCCATGCATCTATGGCACTTAATCTGTGACAAAGGAGGCAAGGATATACAATGGAGAAGAGAGAGTCTCTTCAATAAGTGGCACATGAAAAATTAGCCACCTAATAAAACAAATGAAACAAACAAATGAAATTAGAACATTCTTGAACAGCGCATATAAAAATAAATTCAAAATTCATCAAGGACCTATAAAGCTCTTAGAGAAACACATAGGAAAATCACTCTTTGACAAAAATTGCAGCAATATCTTTTTGGATCCATCTCCCAGAGTAATAAAAATAAAAACAATAATAAACAAATGAGAACCTGATTAAAATTAAAAGCATCTGCACAACAAAGGAAACCATAAAATCAAAAGGCAATCCACAGAATGAGAGAAAATATTCCCAAACACAATCATCAACAAATATACAATGAGCACAAGCAATTCAATATCAACAAAACAAATAACCAATTAAAAAAATGGGCAGAAGGGAATTTCTTTGTGGTCCAGTGGTTAAGACTCCATGCTTTTGCTGGAGAGGGCAGGGGTTTGGTCCCTGTTTGAAGAACGAAGATCCTGTATGCTAAAAAGCATGGCCAGAAAAGTAAAATAAAGAATATAATAAATGTTCTTTAAAAAAATTTTTAATGGACAGAAGATCTAAATAGACATTTCCCCAAAGAAAACATACAAATGGCCAAAATGAACATGAAAAGATGTTCAGTATCACTAATTATCAGAAAAATGCAAATCAAAACTACAGTGATATATCACCTCACACCAGTTAGAATGGCCATCATCAAAAAGTTTACAAACAATTAACACTACAGAGGATGTGTAGAAAAGGGAACCCCTCCTACACTGCTGGCAGGAATGTAAACTGGTACAGCCACTGTGGAGACCAGTAAGGAGGTTTCTTAGAAAAACAGAACTACCATGTGATCTAGCAATCCCACTTCTAATGCATATGCATATATATCCAGAGGAAATCATAATTCAGAAAGATACATGCACACTAATATTCACCGCAGCACTATTTACTATAGCCAAGGCATAGAAGCACCCTAAATGTCCATTGACAGAGGAGTGAACAAAGAAGATGTGGTGCTCTTATACGTGGAATATTACTAAGCTATAAAAATGAAATAATGCCATTTGCAGCAACATGGGTGGACATAGACACTATTATAATAAGCGAAGCAAGTCAGAGAAAGACAAATACATGGTATCACTCATAGGTGGAATCTAATTTTTAAAAAATGCTACAAATGAACTTATTTACAAAACAGAGACAAAATTTGCTTATGGTTTAACAAAGCAGAAATGTGGTGTGGGAAGGAGTAAATCAGGAATTTGCAATTAACATACACTCACTGCTATATATAAGATAGATAACCAACAAGGACCTGGTGTGTAGCACAGGGAACTGTTCTCAATATTCTGTGATAAGTAATATGAGAAAGAATCTGAAAAAGATTGAATATATGTATAACTGAGTCACTTGGCTGTATACATGAGACTACTACAACACTGTAAATCAACTACACTGTAATAAAATTTATATAAAAATATAAATACTATTATTAATCATTTTTACTGTGATCAAATATAACTGTTTAAATTAAATGGTGATTTTGCTTTTTCCACTGACTTAAAAAATAAAAATATAGTTTTTATTACTATTTTCAACATTTTATCTTGAAAATGCTTCTGAAAATATTTATAATGGCTATGCAGTTTTCATCAAATAAATAAATAAATCATAATTTACTGAAAAAAATTTAATAAAATAAAAACTTCAGTTGATTTTACAATCACCCAAAAGACAAGGTCACAGTGAAGTAATGAATTTTCTATTTCAAAATAAAAATAAATTATAATATTATCAAACATATGCTTTTGAAAACCACAGAGAAATCATAATCTAAAAAGTGAGATTCACAGAACTGTAGAGTTGAAGAGTTAGGTAGTCAGGGGTTCATAAGCACTCTGAAGTCTTTTTTTGTGTGTTTATGCATAAATGCAGTTGGTGGAAGGAGAAGAAAGGGGGTTTATAAAATTAGGTTCTCAGAGGAGAATGTGATCCAAACAAGGGTTAAGATTAACTGTAGTGAAGCATGATAAAAATTTTAAACCCTGTCAATTATTGGAAGCTCTGACTATATATTTGACTGGAGTCCAAAACAAGTACTAGCAAAAATATAGGTACAGAATCTCTCAGCTACAACACTCAGCAGAAAGGATCTTTCTGGAGCAATAGAAGAGCTGACTCTGTCTGTGGCTCTTGGTAACATCCAGAGAGCCAACAGTCCACAGGTTATTGTTCCTCTCTATCCCCCAACAAAGGACCAAGTCCAAAATGTGTAAGGGATTTGCTTTGTTTTTCTGACTACAGGACTATAGCCGTGCACAGCAGCTGGAGTCAGTCCAAGCAGCATGCTGGAAGGGGATGGGCTGTGTATTTCATTTTTATGGACCAAATGGCTTCTCAATAATTTATCTGTATGATGGAGAAAAGTACCAATAAAATGTGACTGTAAATCTCCACCTTCTTCCAGGATCAAGGAAACAACTAAAGAAAGTGAAAATGGAAATGACAACACAGTTCTGTGAGCTAAAAACATACATTTTTCAAAATCAACTGCTGCCCCCATTACTTGAACCAAATGTCCTTGAAGATGCCTAATTTGGAAAGCAGAGGAAATCAGATTTGGGGGTGGGAGAGAGAGAGAAGAAATGAACATATCTGGGATGTCTATTCAGTGAGATCTTCCTGAAGTACAGTCTTTGATATGAGTTTCCAGTGAAATATTTTACCTGCTATATTCTGTTAACATGCAGAACTACATCACTGTAATATCATCCCGAGACGAGTTCTCACAGATAAAGAAAAGAAATCATGCACATGAGGAGGAATAGGAGGGAGCTCATAATACTAAGGATTACAAGAAATAAAACTCAAATAAAAAAGAGTTTTTAAAAAGAGAACTGACTTCCTAGGTGGCTCAGTGGTAAAGAATCTGCCTGTGAAACAGGAGACACAGGTTCAATTCCTGAGTTGGGAAGATCCTCTGGAGAAGGAAATGGCAACCCACTCTTGTATTCTTTCCTGGAGAATCCCATGGACAGAGGACCCTGGTGGGCTACACTCCTTGGGGTCACCAAAGAGTCAGACATGACTTAGCAACTAAACAGCAGCAGCAAAACCTATTACTGAATGGATTTTACCACTATTTCTGTGTTTGCTCCCATTTACTCATTTATGGCATTTTGCCCATAAGAAGATATTTTTTTTTTACTTTTTCCCCCTTTTCAGCAAAACTTTGTGGCACTAGGTCTCTGAGATGCATCCTCAGCAGTTTTAAAAGGTGAGCACAGCTTTGGCCTCTGAGCAGGCTCCATACTGCTTCCTGCAAATACAGGAACCCATAAGAATACCAGCCTGCAAAGGACTACCATTTCTATCTTGCCAATGTCCCAACCAAGGTTAATGCACACAGGAGGCTATTAATATTCATCGAACAGCCACAAAAGCTACTATTTATATAGGGTTTACTGTGGTGCCAGGCACTACTGTAAGCATATTAATTCTCAAAAACCCTATATGCTGCTGCTGCTAAGTCACTTCAGTCGTGTCCGACTCTGTGCGACCCCATAGACTGCAGCCCACCAGGCTCCCCCATCCCTGGGATTCTCTAGGCAAGAACACTGGAGTGGGTTGCCATTTCCTTCTCCAATGCATGAAAGTGAAAAGAGAAAGTGAAGTCTCTCAGTAGTATCTGACTCTTAGCGACCCCATGGACTGCAGCCCACCAGGCTCCTCCATCCATGGGATTTTCCAGGCAAGAGTACTGGAGTGGGGTGCCATTGCCTTCTCCAAAAACTCTATATAGCAGGTACTATTTACTATCCCATTTTACAGATGAGGAAAGTGAGACACAAAAAGTTTTAGTAACTTGACTAAGGCCATACAATTAGTAAGCAGTGTAATTATGACTGAATTCTAATAGCAATGCAATGGGGTACAAAGGGGTACAATGGGGTCCTTACTTTTTGGACATAGAATATAAGTCTCAAAGAGGTCAAGTGACTACCCAAATTTATACAACTTTAAGCAGAGTTGGACTGTGAAGAAGGCTGAGCGCCGAAGAATTGATGCTTTTGAACTGTGATATTGGAGAAGACTCTTGAGAGTCCCTTGGACTGCAAGGAGATCCAACCAGTCCATTCTAATGGAGATCAGTCCTGGGTCTTCTTTTTAAGGAATGATGCTAAAGCTGAAACTCCAGTACTTTGGCCACCTCATGAGAAGAGTTGACTCACTGGAAAAGACTGATGCTGAGAGGGATTTGGGGCAGGAGGAGAAGGGGACGACAGAGGATGAGATGGCTGGATGGTATCACGGACTTGATGGACATGAGTCTGAGTGAACTCTGGGAGTTGGTGATGGACAGGGAGGCCTGGCGTGCTGCAATTCATGGGGTCACAAAGAGTCGGTCACGACTGAGCAACTGAACTGAACTGAAGCAGCAAAGTTCAGAATCAAACACAGGCCAGTCAGTGCTATTTCCCCTTCTTTCGCAGGTCAACAACACAGCTTTAGTAGCATTTAAATCCTTTACAAAACTTATTGCTTTGGTTCTTTTTGACAGAGAGAAAATCAAAGACCATTCATTCAGAGAGAACAAAGGGAATCTAGAAATAATGCTCTCAGGAAATAAAAATGTTCCCTAGATATCTTGCTCTCCCCATACACGGAAGATTAAGAGAGACTAGTGTGCTTGCTTGCTTCAGGTTTCACTGGCAAGAGTAAACAAGTTTGAAGAGTTGTACACACTCAAACTATCAACAGCTTAGAAAAGCAGTCAAAAGTACATGTCAATGTCCTGGAAAGAATAAAGGAATTTCACCTTACTTCACATAAAGTTAAGGGTGAGACATACTGGCTCTTTATTTCTAATAAATGAACTATTTACTCTGGCAAACACTGCTGTAGAACTTGCTTTTCCAAATAATAGTGTAATTTGTAAAAAAAAAAAAAAATGCACTCATCCCTGAATAATAAGGACATTTGTACTGACTTCAAATGTCTCTATAATCTTAGAGAGAAAACAATATTTTTGGAAGAATAGTTTTTAGGCCTAAAGTTAGTTAAAGCAGCACTGAAACAAAGAACTTACCCTTGGCAGTTTACTGTGAAGCAGTCAAATGTTGCTGTCAGCACCTCTCCAGTTTACCTACCTCCCCTGCCTCCAGGTGTTTTCCTAGGACTGATGTACTGTTCCAAGGATGTTCACCACCAAAACTACCCCACAACTATCAACACTGCCTCCCTGCAGACCCTAGTGTGGTGCTCTTTTTTGGTTCAACAAAGACTCACTTTTTTTCCTTTAGTAGAGAGAATGCTAAGACATGTTTTTGAGAGGGGAGAGGTGTGAACTGGATGAGTGGAAGCTACTGCTAAATATCTCCCCAATAACCATTGTTCTCTCTGTATCTTAAAGAGACTGCCTGCCAATGTAGGAGACATAGGAGACACGGGTTTGATCCATGGGTCTGGAAGATCCCCTGGAGGAAAGCATGGCAACCCATTATCCAGTATACTTGCCTGGAGAATGCCATGGAGAGAGGAACCTGGCCAGCTACAGTCTAGAGAGTTACAAACAGTTGGACACAAATGAAGCAACTTAGCATGCATGCGTACCCAGCTATATTACAGAGCAGAGTGTTCCTTTCACTTCGCCATGGTCATATCACCGAGCAAAGTACTGGTGGATAGGATAGATATGAGCAAGAGTGATGTATGCAACTTCTTAAAACATCTTCACTTCTTAAAATGAGTCACTTGGTCTCCATTCCATTTTCCCCTTCCATGGGTGCCAGTTTCAAATACAGGGATGAGGGTAAAATGCCAGGGAATGGAGGAACAATAAAATAGCAGGAACTTGGGTCCCTGGGTGTCCTCAATGAACAACTGCCTACAAAACTGGGACCATAAGTCTATCATTGTTCACCGAGAAAGAAAAAGAAACATTAATTCTGATCAAGCACCTGTCATTTTGACTCTACAGTCAAACCAATATTCTAAGCAGTATGGGCAAAAAGAGAAAGTAAAAGGCCTCTTCGGAAGTGACATACTACATGGAGAAAACTCCTCTGCCCATTTTTTTAATCTATAAAAATGAATAATACTACTTCTCTTTCAATATGATAGGATTAAATAATGTATTCAGTGTATTAAGTACACATCTTAAAGGTTTCAACCAATCAGAGTTTAAAAAAGTAGAATCTTCTCATTTGAAATATTCAATGTGCTTTCCTTCCTATATACACAAGTGCAAAATATCTTTATCAGAGAATTCCGGCAAGATAGCAGAGTAGGAAGCATCAGAAATGTCTCCCCACCTAGACAACAATTGTGCTGGTAGAATTTGTCTGGTGTAACAGTTTTGGAACTTGAGAACCTATTGAAGGCTTGTAATTTCTAGGGGAAGGCTTAATCTGCAAATTGTGATTAATTTTGGTCAATTTCAGCTGATAGCACAGCTACCCATGGCAGGGAGCCATGCACATGTTCCCAGAATGGTTGCACACAGCTTTCGGGAGTCAGGGTGGACATAAAGGACCCTGTTCTCCAACTATCAGGGATCTGTGCACTAAACACTGACCTCTGTTTCAGATCACAGAAAGGCAGACAAAGAGGCAAGTGAGCATTGTTGTACCTCTCTCCATTGTTGCAAGACTTTCCTCATCAAGAGGAAGGAACTGCCAGAGAATCTAAAGGGCTGGCACACTTTCTCCTCTTTTTTTTCTCTCTTTTGGGAGGCAGAGATTAAAGACAAGGACATTCAAAAGCACCTCCATATGTGGGAAAAATTAAAAGTGATTGCATGTGCCCAGCAAAAGGTACAAACTCAGAAAGACCTTAAGAAAGCTTAAGTTTACACTATAGACTGATCCTTGGCACAAATACAGTCCACAGCAAACAACAAGAAAAACAATAACAAAAACAGCAAGCTCTGGGGAAGAAGGAGAATCTGCTTTCCAAAGTCACCACATTACTAGATTCCAATGTCCAGCTTTCCACCAAAAATAAAAAAATCACAAGGCATACAAAAAAAAAAAGAAGTATGGCCCAATTAAAGGAAAAACAAAAATCAAAAGAAACTCCCCCTGTAAAAGACTTGGCAACTGATCTACTAGACAAAAATTTTGAAAGCATGATCTTAAGGGCTTCCCTGGTAACATAGCTGGTAAAGAACCCAGGAGACCTCCCTCTGCATTGTGGGAGACCTGGGTTCAATCCCTGGGTTGGGAAGATCCCCTGGAGGAGGGCATGGCAACCCACTCCATTATTCTTGCCTGGAAAAGCCCCACGGACAGAGGAGCCTAGTGGGCCACAGTCCCCAGGGTCACAGTCAGACACAACTGAACAACTAAGCAAAGCAACGATGCTTAAACAGCTAAAGGAACATATGGAGAAAGTCAAGAAAATGATGTATATGCATGATGTAAATGGAAATATTAATAAAGAGAAAACCTAAGAAGAAATGAAAAAGAAATTCTGCAGTTCAAAAGTATAATAACTAAAATAAAAAATTCTTTTAAGTAGAGGAATTCAAAGGTAGATCTGAACAGGCAGAAGAAAGAATCAGTAAACTTAAAGATATATAATGGTAGAAGGGATCATAGAAACAAAAAGGTTTGAAGAAAAGCAAACAGAGCCCAAGCAACATTTTGGACATCACCAACAAAACAACATATATATTGTGTGAGAGCCAGAAGACACAGGAAAAAGCAGAAAGAATATTTGAAAAAATAACATCTGATAGTTTCCCGAATTTGATTAAATAAATGAATATAAACATCCAAGAAGCTTAATTAACTCCAAGTAAGATGAACTCAAAGAGAGTCTCACTGATACACGTTATAATCAAATTTTAGAGAAACAGGGAGAATCTTTAAATTAGCAAGAGAAGCAACACATCACACACAAGGGATCCTCTATACGACTATGAGCAGATTTATTATTACAAACTTTGGAGGCCAGGAAGCTGTGAACTGACACATTTAAAGTACTTTAAAAAAGATGTCAACCAAGAATCCTGTGTCACATTTAAAGTACTTTAAAAAAGATGTCAACCAAGAATCCTGTATCTGGAAAAACTACCCTTTAGAAAGTGAAGGAGGAATCAATACTTTCACAGATAAACAAAAACTGAGGGTGTTTGTTATCACCAGACCTCCCCAATAAGATATGCTCAAGGGATTCCTACAAAGTAAAATGAAGGGATACTAGATAGTAACCTGAAACAGTATGAAAAAATAAAGATCTCCAAAAGAGTAAATACACAGGCAACTATAAAACCTAGTATTATCATAACTTTGGTTTGTAATCCACATTTTACTTTCTACATCATTTAAGAGACTGATGCATTTAAAAGAATTACCAGTTTCTTTTCAGGCACACATTTATTAAGGTGTAATTTTGTGACATCAACAACTAAATGATATCAGAGCATGAGCTATGAAAGAATAGAGGTTTTATATGTCATTAGAGTTAAGCTGGTATAAATTCAAATTGGATTGTTATAACATTAGGATGTGGAATGGAATCTCAGGGTAACCAGAGAGAAATTAACTAGAAAAATGGGAAAGAAATTTCACTACAAATCAACTAACAGTAACCATAAAGAAAATAACTAGAGAAATGGGAAAGGAATTTAACTACAAAACCAAACAAAAATAAAAAAGGATGACAGTAACGAAGGAAATAACAGACAAAAGCCATATAAAAATGAAAATGACAGAAATAATTCTTTATAATTACATTAAATGTAAACATTTTAAGCTCTATGCAAGGACAGATTGGCAGAATGAATAAAAACACATAATCTGACTATATACTGTCTATAACACATTCATTTTATAGCTGAAGACTCAAATATATTAAAAGTGAAAAGATAATCCATGTAAATAGCAGATGGAGTCACTACACTAATATTTGACAAAACAGACTTTAAATCAAAAAAGGTTACATGAGACAAAGTAGGACACTATATATTATTAAAAGGTTCAATACAGCAAGAAGACATAACAATTATAAATATTTAACACCTAACAACAGACCATCAAATTATATGAAGCAAAAACTGACAGAACTAAAGGGGTACACTGGTCTACAATATTAATAATAGACTTCAACACTCCAATCTGAGTAATAAATACAATCAAACAGAAGAAAAAAGATAACACAAAAACCAGCGTGATCTGACAGACAATTAAAGATCTTGCACATTTCAACTAAAGAATCCAAGTAACACAATCAAGACCTGGTGCAGCCAAAGAAATAAAAATAAATATTTTTTTTAAGTAAAAAAAGAAAAATCTAACTTAAGAAACTAGAAAGAGAGGCTTCCCTGGTGGCTTAGTGGTAAAGAATCCGCCTGCCAGTGGAGGAGATAAGGGTTCAATCCCAGGTCCAGGAATATCCCACATGCCGCAGAGCAACTAAGGCCGTACGCCACAACCACTGAGCCTGTGCTCTAGAGCCCGGGAGCCACAACTACAGAAACCCATGTACCCTAGAGCCTGTGCTCTGCAACAAGAGAAGCTACTGATGTGAGAAGACTGTGCACTGCAACCAGAGAGAAGCCTGACTCCCTGCAACTGAAGAAAAGCCCATGCAGCAATGAAGACCCAGCACAGACAAAAATGAAATACATAACACTTTACAGAAAGGAAGGAACTAAAGCCAAAGGCAGTCACTTCAGTTCACTCACTCAGTCATGTCCAACTCTTTGCACCCCCATGGACTACAGCATGAAAGGTTTCTCTGTCCATCACAAACTCCTCAGCTTGCTCAAACTCATGTTCATCCAGCCAGAGATACCATCCAACCATCTCATCCTCCATCACCTCTCCTCCTGCCTTCAATCTTTCCCAGCATCAGGGTCTTTTCCAATGAGTCAGTTCTTCACATCAAGTGGCCAAAGCATTGGAACTTCAGCTTCAGCATCAGTACTTCCAATGAATATTCAAGACTGATTTCTTTTAGAATGGACTTGTTTGAACTCCGTGTAGTCCAAGGGACTCTCAAGCATCTTCTCCAAGACCACAGTTCAAAAGCATCAGCTCTTCAGTGCTCAGCTTTCTTTATGGTTCAAGTCTCACATCCATAACATGACTATTGGAAAAAACAGCTTTGACTAGACAGACTTTGTCAGCAAAGTAATGTCTCTGTTTTGCAATATGCTGTCTAGGTTGGTCATAGATTTTCTTTCAAGGAGCAAGAGTCTTAATTTCATGGCTGCAGTCGCCACCTGCAGTGATTCTGGAGCCCAAAAATATAAAGTTTGTCACTGTCTCCATTGTTTCCTATCTATTTTCCATGAAGTGATAAGACCAGATGCCATGATCTTCGTTTTTTGAATGTTGAGTTTTCAGTTCAGTTGCTCAGTCGCGTCCGACTCTTTGCGACCCCATGAATTGCAGCACACCAGGTCTCCCTGTCCATCACCAACACCCGGAGTTCACTCAGACTCACGTCCATCGAGTCCGTGATGCCATCCAGTCATCTCATCCTGGGTCGTCCCCTTCTCCTCCTGCCCTCAATCCCTCCCAGCATCAGAGTCTTTTCCGGTGAGTCAACTCTTCGCATCAGGTGGCCAAAGTACTGGAGTTTCAGCTTTAGCATCATTCCTTCCAAAGAAATCCCAGGGCTGATCTCCTTCAGAATGGACTGGTTGGATCTCCTTGCAGTCCAAGGGACTCTCAAGAGTCTTCTCCAACACCACAGTTCAAAAGCATCAATTCTTCGGCACTCAGCCTTCTTCACAGTCCAACTCTCACTCTCCTCTTTCACTTTCATCAAGAGGCTCTTTAGTTCCTCTTCACTTTCTGCCATAAGTGTTGTGTCATCTGCCTATCTAAAGTTATTGATATTTCTCCTGGCAATCTTGATTCCAGCTTGTGCTTCATCCAGCCTGGCATTTTACATGATGCACTCTGCATAGATGGAGAAGGAAATGGCAACCCACTCCAGTATTCTTGCCTGGAAAATTCCATGGACAGAGAAGCCTGGCAGGCTATAGTCCATGGGGTCGCAAAGAGTTGGACATGACTGAGCATGCACGCACATACACACATACTCTGCATAGAAGCAGGGTGACAATATACAGCCTTGACATACTCCTTTCCAAATTTGGAACCAGTCCATTGTTCCATGTCCAGTTCTAACTGTTGCTCTTGACCTGCGTACAGATTTCTCAGGAGGCAGGTAAGGTGGTCTGGCATTCCCATCTCTTGAAGAATTTTCCAGTTTGCTGTGATCCACACAATCAAAGACTTTGGCATAGTCAATAAACCAGAAGTAGATGTTTTTCTGGAACTGTCTTGCTTTCTCTGTGATCCAATGGATGTTGGCAATTTGATCTCTGGTTCCTCTGCCTTTTCCAAATCCAGCTTGAACATCCGGAAGTACTCGGTTCATGTATTATTGAAGCCTTGCTTAAAGAATTTTGAGCATTACTTTGCTAGCGTGTGAGATGACTGCAATTGTGCAATAGTTTGAACATTCTTTGGCATTGCTTTTCTTTGGGATTGGAATGAAAAGGAAATAAAGATTAGAGCAGAGATAAATGAAATACAGAAGGAAAGGTACAGAAAATCATTGAGAATCAAAAGTATGTTCTTTGAAAAGACCAACAAAATTGATAAACTTGTAACCATATGGAATAAGAAAAAGAGAAGACTCAAATGTTTGCAATCAGAAACCAAAGTTAGGACATTATCATCAATTCTACAGAAATAAAGAGGATAATATAATAAAGTGCTCTGAACAACTGTATGCCAACAAATTAGGTAACACAGAAGAAATGGACAAGTTCCTGGATATACAAACCTATCAAGAATAAACGGCAAGGAAACAGAAAGTCTGAGCTGACCTATAACTAGTAAGGTGATTGATCAGTATTCAAAAATCTCCCAACAACAACAAAATACCCTGAACCTGATTGGCTTCACCGGTGAAACCTAACATTTACAGAAGAACTAACAAACGTTTAAAGAACTAATATCAAGTCTTCTCAAACTTTCCAAATAAAAAAGAAAGAACACTCCCCAACTCATTCTATGAGACCAGCATTACTCTGATACCAAAGCCAGACAAAGACACTATAAAAATGACAACAATAAATATAAATATAAATATATACATATTAATATCCCTTATGAACACTGAGGTAAAAATGCTCAGTAAAATACTGGCAAATAAAATTCAGCAGCATGTTTAAGGGGCTATATACCATGGTCAGGACTTCCCTGGTGGCTCAGTGGTAAAGAATCTGCCTGCCAATGCAGGAGACGCCAGTTTGATTTCAAGATAGGGAAGATCTCCTGGAGAGGAAATGGCGACTCACTTAGGTATTCTTGCCTGCAAAACACTATGGGTAGAGAAGCCTGGGGGTCTACAGTCCATAACGGTTGCAACTGAACGACTAAACAATATGCCATGGTCAAGTGAGATGTATTCCTGTAATGCAAAAGTGCTTCAGCAAACAAAACTCAATGTAATATACCACATTAACAGAGTAGATGAAAAAACTGCATGATTGCCACCAATGGTGTAGAAAAAGCATTTGATAAAATTAAAAACACTAAAAACTTATGGAGGATACAAGATGGTGGAGTAGAAGAACTTGAGATCATCTCCTCTCATGAAAATACCAACAACTAACTGATGAACAATCATTGAAAAAAGTGACCGGAAAATACCAAAAAAAAAAAAAAGATACTCTACATCCGAAGATATAGAAGCCACAAGATGATAGGATAGGCACTCTTGGAATATAACCAAATCCCATGCCCTCTGGGTGAGCAACTCATAAATTAAAAAATAACTGTATCACAGACATTCTCTTACAGGAGATTTCTGAGTGCCCTGTGAGGCTCCCCACCCTGGGTGTCTGGCATGAGAAGGAGGAACCCCCAAAGCATTTGGTTTTGAAGGCCACTGGGGCTTGAGTGCAGGAACTCTGCAGGACTGGGGAAACAAAGATTCCATTCCTGGAGGGTACACACAAACTTTCATGTGTACTGGGAACCAGGGTAAAGGAGTGACCTCATAGGAGGCTGAGCCAGACCTGTGAATCTCCTGGGGAAGGGGGAGTTATCTGTGGCTCACTGAGGGAGCAGGGACACTAGTGGCAGAGGCCACAGGGAAAATCCACCAATATGAGCTCTCCTGGAGGTCACCATTTTGGCATCAGAGACCTGGCCCCACCCAAGAGCCTACAAGTTTCAGTGTTGAAATGCCTCAGGCAAAACAACCAATATGGTGGGAACATGGCCCCACCCATCAGCAGAGAGGCTGCCTAAAATTGTCCTGAGACCACAACTCTCCAAGCACACTCCTTGATAGGCCCTACTCACCAGAGAGATAAGATACAGCTCCACCCACCAGCGAGCAAGCACCAGTTCCTCCCATCAGCAGGCATGTACAAGCCCCTGGGCCAACTTCACCCCAAAAGGGGCAGACATCAGAAGCAACAGGAACTACAACCCTGCAGACTATAGAACAGAGACCACAAACACAGAAAGTTAGACAAAATAAAACGGCAGAGAAATATGTTCCAGACAAAGGAACGAGATAAAACCCCAAAGAACAATTAAGTGAAATGGAGATAGGCAATCTGCATGAAAAAGAATTCAGAGTAATGATAGTAAAGATGATCCAAGATCTCAGAAAAAGAACAGAAGCACAGACCAAAAGATTCAAGAAATGTTAAACAGCTAGAAGATGTAAAGAACAAAAGAACAATACAATAGCTGAGGTGAAAAAAAAACAGTAGAGGGAATCAGCAGTAGAATAAATGGGACAGAATGAAAAAAAGTGAACTGGAAGACAGATTGATGGAGCTCACTGCCATGAACAGAACAAAGAAAAAACAATGTAAAGAAATGAGGACAGTCTAACTGACATCTTGGACAACATACAATGCAACAATATTTGCATTATAAAGACCCAAGAAGGAGAAGAGAGAGAAAGGGTAGGAGAAAATATCTGAAGAGCTGATAACTGAAAATATCCCGAAATGGCAAAGGAGAGTCATCAAAGTCCAGCAAGTGCAGAGTCACACAGGATAAATCCAAGGAGGAACAGGCCAAGACAAATTTTAATCAGACTGACAAAAATTAAAGACAAAGAGAAATTATTAAAAGCAACAAGGGAAAAACTGCAAATAATATACAAGGGACTCCCAATAAGCTGATATCTCAACAAACTCTGCAAGCCAGAAGGGAGTGACACAATATATTTAAAGCAATAAAAGGGAAGAACCGAGAACCAAGAATACTCTACCCAGCAAGACTCTCATTCAGATTTGATGGAGAAATCAAAAACTTTACAAACAAGCAAACATTAGGAGAATTCAGCACGATCAAATCAGTTTTACAACAAATGCTAACGAAACTTCTCTAGGCAGGAAACACATGAGAAGGAAAAGACTTACAAAAATAAACCCCCCAAAAGTAAGAAAATGGTAATAGGATCGTACACATTGATAATTACCTTAACTATAAATGTATTAAATGCACCAAGCGAAACACTTAGACTAGTGGGAAGGATACAAAAACAAGCCCTGTATATTTGCTGTCTACAAGAAATCCATCTCAGACCTAGGGACACTTATAGACTGAAAGTAAGGAAAGGAATACCCATGCAGATATTCCACACAAAAGGAAATCGAATGAAAGCTAGAAAACGATGGTATCAGATGCAACAGACTTTAAAACAAAGACTGTTTAAGAGACAAAGAAGGATACTAAAGGGATCAATCTAAGAAGGAGATATAAAAATTATAAATACATATGCACCTGACATAGGAGCACCTCAATATGTAAGGCAAATACTAACAACAATAAAGAGAAACCAACAGTACCACAATAATAGTGAGGGATTTTAATACACCACTTTCATCAATGGACACATCATCCAGACAGAAAATTAATAGGGAAACACAGGCCATAAGTGACACATTAGACTAGATGCACTTAATTGACATTTTTGGAACACTCCATTCAAAAGCAGCAGGCTACAAATTCTTCAAGTGCACCCAGAACATTCTCCAGGATTGACTGCATGCTGATTTACAAAACAAGACTTGGTAAATTTATGAAAACTGAAATCATATCAAGCATCTTTTCTCATCACAATGCTATGAAATTAGAAATAAATTACAAAGAAAAAAATGATAAAAAACACAAACATGTGAGGTTAAACAGCATGCTACTAAACAACCAATGGTTCAAAGAAGAAACCAAAGAGGAAATAAATACCTAGACAAATGAAAATGAAAGCACAGCAGTCCAAAACCTAGGAGATGCAGCAAAAGCAGTGCTAAGAGGGAAGTTTATAGAAATACAATCTTAACTCAAGAAACAAACAAAAAAAATCTCAAACAACCTAATCTTACATCTAAAACAACTAGAGAAAGTAGAACAAATACAACCTAAAATTAGTAAAAATATCATAATGATCAGAGCAGATATAAATGAAATAGAAACAAATAAAACAACTGCAAGGATCAATGAAGCCAAAAGCTGGTCCCCTGAAAAGAAAGACAAAACTGATAAACCTTTAGCCAGATTCATCAAAAAAAAAAAAAAAAGGATGGGACTCAAATTAATAAAATTTGAAATGCATTTCTCCAGAGAAATGCAAAGATCGTAAGAGACTACTTTAAGCAACTATCTGCAAATAAAGTTGACAACCTGGAAGAAAAGGACAAATTCTTAGAAAGGTACAATCTCCAAAGATTGAACCAGGAAGAAATAGAAAACATGAACAGAACAATCACAAGCACTGAAATGGAAACTGTGATTTAGAAACTACCAATGAAAAGAGGGCCAGGCTTCACAGGTGAATTCTATCAAACATTTAGAGAAGACTTAACACCTATTCTTCTGAAACTGCAAAAATATTGCAGAGGAAGGAAAACTTCCAAACTCATTGTATGAAGCCACCATCACCTTATACCAAAGTCAAAAATACCACATAAGAAAGAAAATTACAGGCAAACATCACTGATGAACATAGATGCAGATGTTCTATGTACCAGCACCAAAACCAACAATACATTTAAAAGATCATACACCATGATCAAATGGGATTCATCCTAGGGATGCAAAGATTTCAATATCTGCAAATCAATCAATGTGATATACCACAACAGCAAACTGAAGATTAAAAACCAGGCCATCATTTCAATAGATGAAGAAAAAACTTCTGACAAAATTTAGCACCCATTTATCATAAAAACTCTCCAGAAAGTGGGCACACAGGAGACATATCTAAACATAATCAAGGCCATATATATCTTCATGACCCAGATAATCACGATGGTGTGATCACTCACCTAGAGCCAGAGCAATGTAAGTCAAGTGAGCCTCAGGAAGCATCACTACAAACAAAGCTAGTGGAGGTGATGGAATTCCAGTTGAGCTATTTCAAATCCTGAAAGATGATGCTATGAACGTGTTGCACTCAATATGCCAGCAAATTTGGAAAACTCAGCCGTGGCCACAGGACTGGAAAAGGTCAGTTTTCATTCCAATCCCAAAGAAAGGCAATGCCAAAGAATGCTCAAACTACCGCACAGTTGCACTCATCTCACACGCTAGCAAAGTTAAAATTAAAATTTAACTTAAATTTAAAATTCTCCAAGCCAGGCTTCAGCAATACATGAACCATGAACTTCTAGATGTTCAAGCTGGTTTTAGAAAAGGCAGACGAACCAGAGATCAAATTGCCAACATCTGCTGGATCATCAAAAAAGCAAGAGAGTTCCAGAAAAACATCTATTTCTGCTTTATTGACTATGCCAAAGCCTTTGACTGTGTGGATCACAATAAACTGTGGAAAATTCTGAGAGAGATTGGAATACCAGACCACCTAACCTGCCTCTTGAGAAATCTGCATGCAGGTCAGGAAGCAACAGTTAGAACTGGACATGGAACAACAGACTGGTTCCAAAATGGAAAAGGAGTATGTGAAGGCTGTATATTGTCACCCTGCTTATTTAACTTCTATGCAGAGTACATCATGAGAAACGCTGGGCTGGAAGAAGCACAAGCTGGAATCAAGATTGCCGGGAGAAATCTCAATAACTTCAGATATGCAGATGACACCACCCTTATGGCAGGAAGTGAAGAGGAACTAAAGAGCCTCTTGATGAAAGTGAAAGAGGAGAGTGAAAAAGCTGGCTTAAAGTTCAACATTCAGAAAACTAAGAGCATGGCATCCGGTCCCATCACTTCATCAAAGTCACCAAAATTTACAAAGTGCTCAAGATGCTTCAGTTCAGTTCAGTCGCTCAGTCGTGTCCGACTCTTTGTGACCCCATAAACTGCAGCACGCCAGGCCTCCCTGTCCATCACCAACTCCCAGAGTTCACTCAAACTCACGTCCATTGAGTTGGTGATGCCATCCAGCCATCTTATCCTCTGCCATCCCCTTCTCCTCCTGCCCCCAATCCCTCCCAGAATCAGAGTCTTTTCCAATGAGTTAATTCTTTGCATGAGGTGGCCAAAGTACTGGAGTTTCAGCCTCAGCATCATTCCTTCCAAAGAACACCCAGGACTGGTCTAATTTAGGATGGACTGGTTGGATCTCCTTGCAGTTCAAGGACTCTGAAGAGTCTTCTCCAACACCACAGTTCAAACGCATCAATTCTTCGGCACTCAGCCTTCTTCACAGTCTAACTCTCACGTCCATACATGACCACAGGAAAAAACCATAGCCTTGACTAGATGGACCTTTGTTGGCAAAGTAATGTCTCTGCTTTTTAATATGCTGTCTAGGCTGGTTATAACTTTCCTTCCAAAGAGTAAGCATCTTTTAATTTCATGGCTGCAGTCACCATCTGTAGTGATTTTGGAGCCCAAGAAAATAAAGTCTGACACTGTTTCCCCATTTATTTCCCATGAAGTGATGGGGCCAGATGCCATGCTCTTAGTTTTCTGAATGTTGAACTTTAAGCCAGCTTTTTCACTCTCGTCTTTCACTTTCATCAAGAGGCTCTTTAGTTCCTCTTCACTTCCTGCCATAAGGGTGGTGTCATCTGCATATCTGAGGTTATTGATATTTCTCCCGGCAATCTTGATTCCAGCTTGTGCTTCTTCCAGCCCAGCGTTTCTCATGATGTACTCTGCATAGAAGTTAAATAAGCAGGGTGACAATATACAGCCTTGACGTACTCCTTTTCCTATTTGGAACCAGTCTGTTGTTCCATGTCCAGTTCTAAGTGTTGCTTCCTGACCGGCATATAGGTTTCTCAAGAGGCAGGTCAGGGGGTCTGGTATTCCCATCTCTTGAACAATTTTCCATAGTTTGTGATCCACACATCAAAGGCTTTGGCATAGTCAATAAAGCAGAAATAGATCTGCATTCTTAGTGGAAATATAAAATGGAACAGCCACTGCAGAAAACTGTATGAAGATTCCTTTAAAATTAAAAATAGAATCATCATATGACTCGTTAATTCCACTTCTGGGTATATGCCCAGAAGGAAAAATTGGGGGACAGGTACTTCCCTGGCCGTCCAGTGGTTAAGACCTCACCTTCCGATACAAGGGTTGTGGGTTTGATCCCTGTTTGGGGAGCTAAGATCCCAGAAGCCTCGTGGCCAAAAAAAAGAAAAGCAAACAAACAAACATAAAACAGAAGCAATATTGTAACAAATTCAATAAAGTTTTTTAAAAAATGAGGGACCAAAAAGCACCTTCATCATCCACCCTCTCCTCTTAATTTCACTGTATTTTAAATTTTCCCAGAGTAAGCAGCAGACAATCCACAAGCTGAATTCAGGCAGGAGACATTTTTAAAAATTAGTCACCAATATAGAATTCAGGAATCTTCAGATATCTTTTTCTGGATCACAATCCCAAGTCTGGGTGGAAAGTTTTAAAAGATGAGCTGGGATATCTTTTCATATAAGATAGGAGAAAAGTTACAAAAGACTACTGAAGGCAGTATTAGATGACTCAGGAGAAACTTGAAGTTCAGATAGATAATGTGCAATGATTTTATCATCAACAAGAAGAACTGCAATGGATTAAAAAAAAATCAAATATATTTAAATTTGTGTGTCCATACTCATAATAAGACAATTAACTGATATCCATGGAAGATGCTTGGGAACCAGCTTACTATTCTGAAAATGTGTAAGTGAAAGATAAACATTCATCCTGAACAAAGTATACTGTGAAGTAGCAACCAAATAATGGAGGAGAATACTCTTTATATAATTATCATAGCTAATAAGTAAAGAGGTTTATAAACACACACACATTGTCCATATATATGCATACATATAATCAATATAATAGAAAAACACCATCCTGCAATCTCAAAAAAAAACTAGTTGAACCAGTTATTCAATATGAATGGCTGGTAAAATTAGAGAGAGTCATAATCATATTATATGTCTTATGGCATAGGGAAGAAGACAATAACACCTGTGTTAGTAGGTCTGCCCAAAACTTTGAGCTCAAGCTTCTATATCCGACTACTGATTTACAGAAAATACAGAAGAAAGATGAAATTATTAAAAGATATTTCTGGAGTGTAATCAGCAAAATGCAGACTCTGGATTTATAGGACAAACATTCCAGTTTCTTTAACAAATAAATTTCAAGAAGAAAATGAAAAATAGCCATGGAGAAATATCTCCTACCACTCAACAGCACTGGGATAAAGTACAGACGTTAAATATCAGAGAAACATATAGTCGAGCTTAGGTTTCCTCACCCAAAAAACAGTAATTTATCTCATAGGGTTGTTGTGATTATTTAGATAATGAACATAAAACACTTACTAGCTCATTGCCTAACTTATGGTACCTGCACAATAAACAATTTTATTATCTGCATCATTACAAAATATGCACTGCATGGACAATTAAATAAATGACTGGAATATATCTAATAAAAATGCTGAATGTGAAACACTCTTAAATCATGTTGGTCATGTCATTTATAAAATATTTATTGTGCCCTGGAGCTGGTGCAGGAGGTATGAGAATGAATAAAATGTGACCACCAGTCTTGCAATTTTGCCTTTTCAAAAAGAAATCATCCCTGCTTACAGTGTGTCAAGGCTCACTAACATTCTGATGGGAAGAACTTCTAGTAAGAATGTCCCTCAAATGGTTGATCTTTCATATAGAACCTGACTAAGGGGGGGATAATGCTCACTGTCATGATAATTTACTCTGCATCACTGAATCATTTCAGAATTACTAACATTCTTACAGACACTGGTACTCTTGCCTGGCTCAGTTCTTCTTTTGCTACTACCACCTGTCCCTTTTTTCTATCCACAAGGTTTCCTTTTACTCCATATACTTCCTGAGAGCAAAAGCCTAGGACATATTCATCTGTATGTCTTGGAAGAGAAAGAGGGAAATAAACAAGCCTGCCAGAATGTTAAAAGAACAAACACTTCCTCATTGGAGAAGAGACAACTGACCTACTTAAAGGTGAGATACAAATGACTAATGCAGTACAGACAGTTCCCACCTTATAAACACTCTGCTTACAAATGACCCAGACACACACTACTTCCCTTCCCGAATCCCAACCCAGCAAGCTGCTATTGCCATGGAAACCTCTAGGGGCAGGAAGGGGGAAGAAAACTGAAGGTTTTAGAAAATCAGGGGGTTCAAAAGAAAAGGGAAGAAATTGAGAAAAGAATAGCTTGTCTTCCTAAACATGAACTCTGTATTATTGCCTGATTTTGTAACTACGGAGGGCCACGATTAGCAGGCAGGAATTCTGTAAAAGACAACCAGTTCTAATGGGAGTTTTGGCAATAATAGTCTATTACTTTGAGGTTAACTTTTTACTAATGATACGATTCTTAATACCAGTATTTTAATCAGGGACAGAAAGGTGCTCTGACTTTGTCAGCCATAATGGTAGTCAGCATCCTAAGCACAGCATGCTCACCACTTCTAAGTACAATTCACGGCCACCACATGTACGAAACCCTAGCCATCATTTGCACGTGTAAAACAGAAAAAGGAGCCCCCTCTCCCCCCACCTTACTCTCATTCTTCGGCAAAGACAGATGATGTATACGTGGGACAGTCAGTAGCAAAGCCTGACTGCTGAGGAAGGCCAACAGAAGCAGGAGGGAGGGAGGCCAACATACAACGAAGCAGCTGATCTGAAAGATGGACCATGAAATAGAGACAGAGGGAGAGAAAGGGGCATGGGGGATTCTGATGACGTCATTTTAGCTCCTAGAAGTTATTACTTCTTAGTTACGTAAGACAGTCTCCCTGTGTGTAATACACTTTGAATTGTGTTTTTTGTCCCTTGTAAACAAGATCCCTGACTGACACAGCTTCAGTCGCAGGCCCACTCACTGGTTTATTTGCTGCTTGTCTTCTCCCTGGTCGATCAGCATGCCTTCACCTGGTTTCCCTGAGTTTTGACCTCTCTGCCTCAGTGTTTTGTCCCAAGGGCGGTTCCAGGAGTGATACTGGCCAGTGTCCCTAGATTAATTTCTCTCTCTGGAGTTAGCCTGTGAGGGGTAAATGCTATTCTTCCAGGTGCAGCACCCCTTACGAGTTGTGTAATCTGGGCCTTATTTTCCTTCCATGTTGTTAGATACATCTTGAACAGTGCCAAACATAATTTCAAATATTTAATAATTTTTGAAAAAAGTGCAGATAAACTGTAAGAATTAAAAAAAAAACCACTGGGTTCTAAATATATGCACTGGAAGAATAGGTTGAATAATAGAATATTTTGTGTAACCAGCGTGCACTTGTTTCATTCCACGTCTTGAAAGTTTTTGCCAATTTTCTTTCAATGTGTAGTCATTTCCTGGAAATCACATGACCTAGAATCTTTTTTTTTTTTAACTTTTTGTTTTATTACAAGGTGGAGGGAAAACACTAAAAAACAAATTTTATTTAATTCCACCTTCCTAAGACAAGTATCTCCTTCCAAATTGTATCTAATGTATTCATATTTTCCCATAGGTGAAATCACAGTGATATAACTTTGTCTTTTTGCTTCCTCACTTAATAAAGTCTTTCTACATGTTTGATCTTCATCAGTAAGTATACAAGTAATATAACTATATATATATCTAATTTAATAGTTCTAGCTATTCCTTCCAGTAGATATAACTGACATGACATATCTAATTTATATTCTCCAGCTGTTGGACATCTTTATTTTTTCCCAAACAGATTATGAATGCTGGAATGAAAAGTGAGATTGCTGGGTCAAAACTCTACAAGCAACTCTTGCCATTTTACGTATAATTACCCAAAGAATTTTCCTGAGTTACCCCACCACCAGCAAGTGTGGGGATATGTGTATGGATGCTTCATTTGTAATACAGGAGATCCTGTCTTTGGTATTGTATTATTTTTCTTTTCTTATGGAACATGTTACTACTTAATGGACACCATATAAATTAAAATCTGAATTTCAGAAAGACAATAATTAAGACCAAAGAAAGGAAACAAAAATAAAGCTTGCAAGTATGTAAAATTCCTATTTCTAAATCTCTTTTAAATTAACAGTATTAAAAAAAATTTTAACAGTATTAACCTATACTGTCTATTATTTCTTTCCATCTTTTAACCTCACCACTTGTTGAATTGTGAACCATTGCAAACACTGTTGAAGTCTGAGACTCACTCATTCTTTTTATTTTTTGAACTATTTTATATTGGATTATAGCCTGACTGGGGCTTCCCTGATAGCTCAGCTGGTGAAGAATCCTCCTGGAATGTAGGAGACCCTAGTTTCGATTCTTGGGTCAGGAAGGTCCCTGAAGAAGGGATAGGCTACCCACTCCAGTATTCTTGAGTTTTCCTGATGGCTCAGCTGGTAAAGAATCTGCCTGCCATGCAGGAGACCTGGGTTCAACCCCTGGGTTGGGAAGATCCCCTGGAAAAGGGCATGGCAACCCAATCCAGTATTCTTGCCTGGAGAATCCCCATGGACAGAGGAGCCCGGCAGGCTACAGTCCATGGGATCACAAAGAGTCGGACACAACTGAGCGACTAAGCACAGCACAGCACATAGCTTGGTTAACAAAGTTGTGATAATTTCAGGGGGACAGCAAAGAGACTTAGTCATACATATACATGTATCCGTTCTCCCCCCAAATCTCCTCCCATCCAGGCTGCCACATAACATTGACCAGAGTTCCCTGTGCTATACAGCATGACCTTGGTTATCCATTTTAAATATAACAGTGTACATATCAATCCCAAACTCTCCAACTATCCCCTCCCCCATCCTTTGCCATTGGCAAGATAAATACATTTCCCTCTTTTAGACATCATAACTTATAAAGAAGAAGGTAATTTTGCATATACATACTATCCTTCCAATAAGGACTCTTGTTTCATGGAGTATTAAAATAAGGACACAAATTTGTCATTTTATGAAAGTGTGAATGTGTTAGTTGCTCAGTTGTGCTCAACTCTTTGTGACCCTATGGACTATAACCCGTCAGGCTCCTCTGTCCATGGAATTCTCCAGGCAAGAATACTGTAGTGAGTTTCCTTTTCCTTCTCCAGGGCATCTTCCCTCCCAGGTATGGAACCCAGGTCTCCTGCACTACAGGCGGATTCTTTACTGTAGCCTGAGCCACCAGGGAAGCCCACTCTTCCCAAGAAGGAGGTATATTTTACAAAAGACAAAACCGTAAGTAACGAAAAAAAAGGTAAAAGTCACAGAAGGGAAAACCTAGAGGTTTCCTTTGAGAGGTTTTACAGAGTCACAAAGAAGAGGGATTAAAATTTATGAGCCAATATAATCCAAAATTATCCCATGTTTTTCTGACACTTTACACATCTACCTTCTCTTTTCCAAATTTGAACCTTGTACCCAAGCTGAAAAGCTCCAGGCTGCTTTACTGAGGAAGCAGTAACAGGCTGAGGTGGGTTATATGGTCCTTGGATGTGGGCTCTGGAACCATCTTTAACGTTGGAATTCTGCCAAGAATGAGGAGCAGCTCTGGGCTAGACTTAGGACAATGAAGAGTGAAATGACAGACACATTAAACAGTTGTGGTCAGACTGCAAAGACTAGAAGTCCCAAAACAGACTGGATGCAAACTTGAGAGACAGTTTTCAAATCTTTGCTCATTTATCAGAGAAATGTATGTAGACGTCATAAAAGTAACAAGATGCCACATATCTACTGATACAAGGATCATATTCCAAATGCCATCCTCTAAACTTTTGGATTTAAACTATTCACCCACAGTTTTTTGTTAAAAAAAAAAGGCAAAATAAAGATTTAAAAAGACTTTTTAGTTCAAACTATTCTACACTGCAGGTTATTGAGAGGTAATATATGTGAAGGACTGAGTGCACTCAACCCATCATTCATTCAGCAAATTTTTATTGAGCACCTATTAGAAGTGAGAAATTCAGTAATGAGTAAGTAAGGTCCTTTCCCTCTGGGAACATACACTTTCAGAGGTAAAACAAGACGGGGCAGATTAACACATACAATTAAATGAAACTAGTATATATAACAAGTGTAATAATAGAAAATTGCATTAAGTCCCTGAAGAAATACACAAGAAACTGAGACAGAGAATGACAAGCTTGAGGAAGTGAGGAGACTCTGAACAAGGAACGGCTCTTTGAGCTTACGGTTACCAAGGGGGAAAGTGGGGAAGGATGACATATACAACTCCTATCTATAAAACAGATAACTAGTATGGACTCACTGTGTGGCACAGGGAACTCTACTCAATACCCTAATGATCAAAATGAAAAGAAATCTAAAAGAATGGATATATGTATAATTGATTCACTTTGCTGTATACCTGAAACTAACACAACATTGTCAAGCAACTATACTCCGATAAAAATTAATTTAAAAAAAAAGAAAAGAAATGGCTCTTTGCACTTTGTAGTGTCTATCATTTTAAAGATCTGTGCCAATCCTTCCCTTCTTCCTCTAGACTCGACCAAACTAGAGCTGCCACAATGTCCTGTTGGGGGTCAGGGCAGGGTACCCCAAAAAATGCCACAATGGCAGAGTGATTACATTTAATTAAAGTTACTTAAGAAATGGCCAATGCCAGAGGGACACTCTGACCCCCATTTCTGTCTCCCTGAAAGCAGGAAATAAATCTGTCATGAGGAAGGTACACTCCCTGCATCTGGAGGTAGGACACGCTTATTGCCAGAGAGAGGGAATTCAGGTTAAGCAGCCTGTAGAAACGCACCTTGTTCTTTAACTGACTACCCCAACCCCAAACTGTTCAGATGCTTTACTAATTGAGCAATCAAAGCCTAAATTTCTTTTATCAATTCTTGACAAATTTCTTTTATCAATTATTGAATTTCATCAATTCCTCACAAATTTATTGTTTGTCTAAAAAATAAAAAGCTGCCTGCTTTGGCCACTTTCTGAGTCCTATTTCTATGAGGTGTCCATGCACACAAATTAAAATGTGTTTCTTTTTCTCCTGGTAATCTGTATTGTGTCAGTCTTCGAATCCAGTTTACTAGTCCAGCCAGGAGAACTGGAGCAGAGTAGAGGGGGACAGTTCCCCTCCTTACATATACACTTTCCGAAAGTCAGTATCTATGATCACTATCAACATGGACAGTGCAGAAGTGGCTCTCCTGAGGTTAGAAACAGTCTAACTCTAGTTCTCAACACAGTCTTCACTAACTCAAAAGAAATTAGATAAATCCTATCTTGGAATTTGCCCCTCAAGGCAGCTTTCTGCTCCCCTGGTGGTTCAGACAGTAAAATCATCTGCTTGCAATGCTGGAGACCCAGGTTCAATCCCTGGGTCAGGAAGATCCCCTGGAGAAGGAAATGGCAACCCACTCCAGTACTCTTGCCTGGAAAATTCCATGGATGGAGGAACTTTGTAGGCTATATATAGTCCATGGGGTCGTAAAGAGTCGGACACAACTGAGTGACTTCACTTTCACTTTCTTATCTTGGAATTTGCACCTCGAGGCAGCTTTCTGCAAGTCTCTGAAGAGAGGCGTAGGAATCCTAGCAGTGGGGAATCACACCAGCAAAACATGTCTCACCTGGGATCGCAGGGGGAGGAGGAGGTGGAGCAAGTTCCACCTGCGCTGCCCATGCACTCCCACCCACGTGCTTAACTACTGTGTGAGGGCAGGCATACATCGATTTCCAGAACGGCCTTCTTGTCTTAAATGAAAACATGGAGCATGTTTAAATGGAGCATGAGTCATGCTCCAGTTCTAGAGTTCTGCTCCAAGGTACAGCCCTTAATTTTTCATTTTGGCAAAACTTCAGATACAGTGAGGTCAGGGAAACGAGCTCAAAAATGCCAAAGCACTTTGTTGGATCTTTCTGACCACTGTTTCAAGAAACACACATGAATTCTCCTTAACTAGACTCATTTGAGATCATTTAACCATAAAGAGAAAGCAAATGAATAGTTTTTTTTTTAAAATAATATGCAGTCATCAAGAAAGAATTATAGTTGAAGTTGATCGTATTAACTTCCTGGAGTGCTGGCTAAAAGTAGGATTCACCTCTTGAGTTCCTATATGGCCTGATAAATCCATTGGATACAAAATCCATGTCTTAATTCAAACAAATAAATTCCAAAGTGTGATATTTGAAGCCTTAGCACATAGTTAGGAGAGGTCTTAGTGGCAGCTTCTGCCCTCACACCTAGACAAGTTTTTCAACTCAACCTATGTAAGGTTAGCACTGCTGGTTGAGAGTGTTAATTACGCCTCTGCCACTGACATAACCTTCATGGTCATTTGTAGGCTATGTGTAGAAAGGACAATCAGAGAGAGATTTCGGGTCAGTTAATAGACAATGGAAAGAAAAAGAAATTTAATTTTGTATCTGGGGAATAAAAACGCAATTAAGAAGAAATTTTTTAATGTGTTATTCCCAAGCAAAGCAGCCAGCCCAGTGGTGCCTGGCCCACAGTAGCCAGAGTATCTGCTGCTTGTGTCTTGGACCATGTGGGTGGGTGCTGAAGAGCCCGTATGGTAAGATGCTCATTGTCTGCATGGTAGGCAAATGGCAGGTAGACTGTCTTCCGACTGCCTTTTAACTGTTCCAAACTCCTGAATCTGGTGGGCAACGTAATCCGAGAAAGCCAGAGGGGCACTGAGGAAGAACTAAGCACTTCCTCCATGCTGAGAATAATAATGATAATACACTGCTATGAATCAACATCTGAGATGAAATGAATGTATTTGTATTCATAGCTACCTCTAGCTCCTAACTGACTTGTTGCCCTCATATTAAGAGCCATGTAGTTTTGTTCTCATGCAGAGACCTTTCCTCTCTGTCATTAAAGTTGAGCAATGAGGCTTAGTGGTATAAGCAAAGCCCTATAGACAAGAAGATGAAGGAGAAAGTCTGCTCCAATCAGCACCTGGAGATCACGGTGAGGCATGGTTGGGGAGGGGAGGGGAAGTAAGCTATCTGACCCATAAACTGACTTTGACAAACACAGCAGAGGATTATTACACAGCTTTGAATAAAAGGCCAAAATCAGAGTAGTTTTTGACCCACTGCCCATCTGGAATCCTGGAATGAGGCATCTATTCAGGAGATTCTGTCAATCTCTGGTGAGGGGCTGGGCAAAGGAGGACAGGCAGTGCTCTTTGCTCCCTATGGTCTGGTGCACGGTGTGCCCAGAAAGTTCCCCTGTGCCCTGGTGAGGGTCTGGAGAGAGACTGGGAGAATCGTGGGACTGGCCAAGGCCTGGAGTTGGGAAAAGACCATCAGTGACAGGTGGCACAGCAGCAGCGGATCTCCTTGTCCACCAAAAGATCAAATGAAACTAGCTTTCCTGTAATGAACACCATTCAGACCAAACCATCCATCCCATGGCAAGAGAACATGTAAACGTCCCCTATTACCAGGAAACCTCATAAGCTTTCCCCCTACACAGAGAAACCATCTATGAGATAATAGAAAATCTATATATTGCCAGTTTCTGGCACAGGGCTCCCCAAACCCTTGTAATCTCCTAAGTGTTAGGAGTGTCTTTTCTTCTAATATTTGATCTCTGACCCCAGATCCTTGACACAGGGCTCCTAAATCCCCTGGGAACTTTCTGGGTGATAGCAGTATTTTTTGTTCTGCTGAGGTGACTTTAAGTGTGTCCTTGAATAGAGGCCAGTCACCAGAAAGACCAAGCTATGATTAGAAGCTTGGAATTTTCAGTCCCAATCCCCATTCTCCAGAGGAGAGAAGGGCTGGAAATGGAGTTAATGATCGATCACACCTACACGATGAAGCCTCCATAAAAATCTCAAAAGCATGGAGTTTGGAGAGCTACCAAGTTGGTGAACACGAGGAAGTGCTGGGAGAGCAGCAGGCCAGAAGGGTGTGGAAGCTCCGTGTCCTTCCCACACACCTTGGCCTGTGTGTGCATCTCTCCCATCTGAATGTTCACCTGTAGCCTTCATCACATCCTTTTATAATAAACTGGTAAACACTGCTGCTGCTGCTAAGTCACTTCAGTCGTGTCCGTCTCTGTGCGACCCCATAGACGGCAGCCCACCAGGCTCCCACGTCCTTGGGATTCTCTAGGCAAGGAGTGGGTTGCCATTTCCTTCTCACTAACTAAACTCTTTTCCTGGTTCCTATGAGCCACTCCTGCAAATTAATGAATCCCAAACAGGGAGTCATAGTAACCTCTGATTTATAGTAGATGCATCAGAAATACAGGGGATAACCTGGACTCGCGATTGGCATTGAAAGTAAGGTAGGAGCAGTCTAGTGGGTCCAGCCCTTTACCTGGAGGATGATGAGAGAATTAGATTGTAGGACACCCAGATGATGCTGCAGAGAATTGCTTGTGTGTGGGGAAATACGTGTGTGTGGGGGGGGGGGGATGTCCACGCACAACTTTTGTCAGAAGTGATGTGAGAGTAAAAGAGATACTCCCTCAAAGAGGAAGACTGAGGTTTTCTTTACACCATCTTTGGAAAAAATAAGGGCAGGGGCCAAGTGCCCCCATTGCTAAAATGGACCTCTGACTATTTCCTGGGAAGCCTTTTAAAACCAAAAGGTAATGTAGTTTCTTCCACCCACCTAGAGCAGCCCTCTGCTGCCTAGCAAGTGGTTATGAAAGATCTCTTATAGGAAGCAAAGAAGGTACACTTTCTTGGACATCTGGTAGAATGTGTAAATTTGCTACCCTGGTATCACAGCTAATATTTATTAAGTTATTAAGTGTTACTACACGCCTGGTACCACACAAAGTGTTTCACAAACCTTATTTTACTTAATCTTCACTGTGAATAAGTACTAGTATTATCCCCTTTTACAGCTGAATAAATAGAGGCATAAAAAGATTAAGTAACTTTCTCAAAGTATGTGGTGGGGTGAGGATTTGAATTCAAGCACTCTGATGGAGAACCCATACTCTTAATCCATTTTTTTTGTATGTTCTTAAAAAACCTTCCTTTTATATATCATCTATGTCAAAGAGCTTCCTATGAAGGTCTCTGCTTACTTGACTAAGAACAATTCTGAAATTATATTATTTGAGGACAAGAGGAGGCTACCAGGAAATCTAGAGAGTGTGACCTTATGTACATGAATTTTATGTCCATTCTTATACTCAGAGAATTAGCTGAACCGATATTCACTGAAATATTCAAATTGTTGACCCTGGATTGTAGGGTTTGTAGTGATTTTTAAATTCTTCTTTATTATTTCCTGATTAAAATTTTATAAGATTATGGCTTCACTTTTAAGTAGAAGGCTTCATTTTTAAGTAGAAAAATACTCTGAAGTTTGTATTAATCAAGAGAGAACTGGCTTCTCTACGATAACAAATCCTCAACTCTCAGTTGTTTATTAGCACATGCCATTTTTTTTTCTTTTTTGCTAAAGATCTGGCAGCTCTACAGGGAAGCTTCCATTTGAATGGTAGCTCAGCAGTCAAGTTTACTTCTGTCTTAGAGTTCCACCATTTCAACCCTCACAGAGGGAGGGGATGAGAGATTGAGGAATTTACACCTGCTGTTACATGTCGCCATCAACCCAGAACCGGTTCCATGGCCCCAGTTAAACTGCAAGGGGTGGGAAGTGCCCCAGAATGAGAGAACCGAACATAGCAAATGCAAGTAATCTCTATCATAAGGTGATTTCCATTTTGAAGACCATAAAAAAAGAGTACGGCCTCTAGAACCCAGGCTGCCTGGGTTCATATCCCAACTCAGACACTTCATGACCATATGACTTTGAGCAAGCTATGCAACCTCATTGTGCCTCAGAGTGTCATCCAGTGAGGATAACAAGGCTGTTGTTCATATTAGATGAGGTTATACACTGATAGGCACAAAAATTGTTCACAAAAATGACCAGGCTAACCTATCCCAGGGCACATGCCCGCGTGCAGTGTGATTTTTCCACTTCTCTCATAAAAATGTAGTTTATCTCCCTGCCCTTGGATCTGGGTTGCACCTGTAACTTGCTTTGACCAATAGAATGTGGTGGCAGTGATGTTGGGACTTCTAAGCCTAGAACTTAACCAGCCTTAAAGCTTTTGCTCTCTCACCTCTTGGAATTCTTCCCTGAAATTCCCACATGAAGAAGCCCGGTCTAGTCTACTAGAGGATGGAAGATCAACAGAGGAGACACAAGCCATCCCAGTTGAGGCTCCCTTAGACCACCCAGCTAACAGCTACCACCAAGTGCCAGACATTTGAGAGGGGACAATCAGGCCATTAGCGTGGACAGACAATTTGTAGCCACATGCACAACCATAGGCATGAAAGGCAGAAAAACCATCAGGATGAACCAAACCCAAACAGCTGACTCAGAGAATGATGAGTATAAATAAAATGTTATTTTAAACTACTAAGTGTAGCACAGCATCTGTCTTAGCTTCATCACACTGCTTAGCACAGTGCCTGGAGCACAGTAAGTATTTAATAAATAGCAAGTGGTGTTATCATTATCTTCATCTAATTTAAAGCTCATAATAGCTATATAAGGAAGCCAGAACAGACAATTTCTAATCTCATTGCATAGATGAGGAAATGAAGGATAAGAGATGGCAAATGGTTTGTCCAATATGCAGAGTCCTTAGGAAGTCAATTGAGCATTTAAGACTCGACCCAGAACATGCCTATTCTCCACAAAAAACCCCTTCATGAACAGGAGCAAGCGACAGTGGAATATTTTCTCCTACAGTTTTCCGATTACTAACTTCCCACCAAAGTGCACAATTGGCCTCCCAGTGCCCAAGTCTTTCCTGCTGATGATCTTCAGTAACTAAAGAATCAAGATGAACTTGTCAACTTGAGAAAAAGCAATTTTTTTTAATGGCAAAGAAAATTGTTTCCTTGGAGGAGAATTGGAAAAGATAACCTTCTCTGTGAAATCAGAAGTGCTTTCAAGGGGGCTTCCTTGGTGGTGCAGTGGTTAAGCACCCACTTTGCAGTGCAAGGGACACTGATTCGATCCCTGGTCTGGGAAAATTCCACATACCATGGACACAACTAGGTCCATGCACCACAACTACTGGGCCCACGCTCTAAAGCCTGTGCGTCACAACAAGGAGACCACTGCAACGAGAGGCCTGTGCACTGCAAGTACAGAGTAGCCCCCACGTGCACAACTAGAAAAATCCTGCATAGCAATGAAGACCCGCCAAGCCAAATAAATAAATCTTCCAAAAAAAAAAAAAATGAGATTGGTGGGGTATCCATGTGCCTGATTCAGAGTGACCAAAATTTTCTCAGAATGATTCCCACCACCTTTTCGTGACAGACCCCACTGACCTGTCTATCAATCACAGATATTTACAAGTTCCCCACCAACTCCTGCAGAAATTTTTTGGTCATGAATGTATCTCAGTTGTTTTTAAAGTTTCTTGCTCTTTCACAGGTAAATGATGAGTTCTATACCATTGAGCCGACAGAGATTTATTTCTTCTGTAGGTAAACATTTCTAATCCTTCCACCTCCCCAAAGGAGAACTGCAAACATAACTCATCTCTTTCCTTTCTTCCCTCATGAAAAATTCATCAGCAAATCATGTTTGTCCCCACCTTCACATTGTACCCTAAATACATCTGCTTCTCAGCATCTCTACTATGACAGCTGCTCGTCTCTCACTTGAACCAGAACAATAGCCTTCCAACTGGTCTCCCTCCTTTCACTCTCTATAATAATAGTGTCCAACAGAACTTTCTGCAATGCTGAAAAAATTCTAGATCTACGTTGTCCAATATGGTTGCCATTAGCCACGTGCAGCTATTTAAATATGTCTGGTTCAACTGCAGACTTAAATTTCAACTTAAACTTGAACAGCCACTTAAGGTTAGTGGCAACAATACTGGACAGCACAGATAAATAACACTCGTCAAATCACACAATTTACCTGCTTAATATCTTTCACTGCAATTAAAATATAAAGTCCCTGACTGGCCCACAAGGTCCCTCATGGTCTGGCCTCTGCCTACCTTCTCCCCCTAGCTCAATACACTCCAGGCACAAGTCAAGTTAAGCCAGTCCCTCAAATACATCACATTCACTATCTCTGGCATTTGCTGCTCCTTCTTCCATGGATCCTCACTAATCAACTCCTTCTTCTCATTCAAATTCCTGCCAAACGTTATCTCTTCAGAGAGCCTTCTCTGGCAGCACCCCTAGTCTGTCCTAAATCCTATCACATTTAACACATTGTAAGAAACACTTACAACATTTATCATAAACTGAAACAATTTGTTTCCATGTATTTGTTTTTAAGTTTGATTGTGTCCTCTAGAAAATAATTTTTTTAAAAAAGCCCACTACACTCAGGGACTTGGTTTATTTATCACTGTCGTATCTTGAATGAATCAGGGACCCATTAGGTTACAGTCCAGTAGTCAGTGTTTCTTAGAAAAGGAGAGAATTACATGTTGTTTTTTCTATGTCTGAACAATTATTGACCACAGGCAACATGTCCTAAAAGGGAATGAACCAGCCCTAACTGATGGGCTCAGAATTACTCTGAGAGGTGTGAGAGCTGTGGAAATCATTTAACCTTTCTTTCTCTTTCTCCATAAGGTTCTATTTCTTCTCACTGATGAGAAAAGAAACAATCTCTAGTGAGAAGGAAATGATGGAGACTATTTGAAATACTCCCACCTCTCTGAACACAGTGAATGTGAATGAACAATTTCAGTAAAAGTCTTCACAAAGCTAGCTGCTCACTGACCACCCTTTGGGAAGAATTATGGATTGACCACTGAATCAAGGGGTAAGGTCCACAGAAACTAATGAAGCTTTCAAGGTAAGCCCATGCTATTGGAATGAGGAACCGCTGAGACTCAAATCTGCATCTCAGCACTAACTCACCTGCAAGCTCTTTGATTTCCTGAAAGATCTTTCATGAAGATACGCATGCTCACTAAACCTTTCTTGACCTAGTCCAGGCTGAGGATAAAACCAAAAAGCCTAGGGATTTAGCATTTTAATCATGTACTTTCACATGTCAGTACCTTTAAGGTAGGCTCACACAGAGTGATCATGAAGTAGTTAAACAGCAAAATCCCCGACTTCTGTAGTCAGTGAAGAGCATCTGAGATAGAATCTCATAGGGTCAGGATTTCTATGTGAAGAGGGGGACATTTCAAGGCAAAGACTCATTATTCATTCATTTTCTTCAATAAACATTTAGGAAGCTCCTGCTGTGTGCCAGTAACTTAGGAGAGGGATGGGGTAACAGAGACAAATACACGGTAGCCTCTGGTTTTTGACCTGGGACAATGCCCCATCCCTTTTCTGATATCAGATAAGCCCTCCCCCAGAGCCACAGGGCTGGCCAACAACTGGGCACCACGCCCCTGTCCTCAGTCAGAGGAATTTTTATCGGGGACAAATAGAAAAGACTGCCATTTGTCTCTGGGGACACCTTTCTGGAAACCCAGTACCATCGTGGCTAAACTGTCCATCACGTGGAAGAACACTGTCTGCAGTAGGAGGCGAGGAAGCCATTTCAGAGACTGAAGTAAAGGGAGGGAGGAGTGGAAGGAGGGTAAGAGGAAGGCCACTGGGAACTGTTTGCCACTTGGATCCAGTCATGTCAAATACCAGCACCACCCCTCCCTTTTTAAACATCACATTCATGATCTTGAGCCATAAATCCTGCCCTCCCCAGCACGCACAGTTTTCTTTTCCCTTGTACTGATTTCAGCCACCTGCAGCTGAGAGAATTTAGATAAAGTCAGAGAATATGAGGAGGTCAAGTTAGCAGCCGAGCAACCATATATACAAATAACTGCAAAATTATAATTACATAAATATAATTATATATAAATTATGTAGGCAAAAATACAATATACAGTCACCGCACAGAAGAGAGAATGATCAACTCTGCTTGGATGGTTCCCAGTCCATCAGCTAGGGCTTGGTTTATTCTTTTTTTAGGGAATTCAGTAAACGCTAAGTCACAGATAAACAGCACACAGTTGCACTCTTATTCAAGACAGGCTTTGTGACACCATATTTAAGCCTGGAAGAGCATAAATCTGCCAAGCTGAGGAACTGCAGAAGATGCAAATGAATAGTGTTAGAAAAATACATACCTGTGGTTCAACAGATGTGGTCTACTTGGTGTAGCAGATTAGAGACACACACATTCTTTCCTACTCGTCCTAGTGAGAGGTGGGGTCTAATTCCCCTCTTCTGGATGGGCCTTCCTGACTTGCCTAACCAATAAAATGCAGTAGAAATGATGTTCTAGAGATCTTAGGTCATAAATGGTTGTTGTTTTATGCCACTAAGTTTTGAGATGATTTGTTATGTAGCAATAGATAACCAAAACACTTCCCATAGGAGGAGAGTGGATGTTATGTTGGAGATAAAACTAGAAAAACTGGCAGATCCTGGAGGGTTTGGATTTTATCTAACAAATCTTGAGAGACCATGAAACACTTGCTTTCTTGAACAATCATTTCAGACAGGATTATGGAGACTGGATTGGAGAGGAACCAATCCAGAGTGGGGGACACCAGTTACAGATAACTACAGTCATCTAGGCAAGAAGTGAGGAGGACCTGGCCTGAAACACTAACAACGGGAACTGATAGGAAAGAGTAGTAACAGGACGTTATGCGTAGGCAGAAACTGGGCGCCTACTTATCGATTAGATGAGAAGCTTAAAGGAGTAAGGCAAACATCAAGGTCTGGATGACTGAAGCTGCCATTAACCACGTTAAAAACTATAGAAGGATGACATGATTAAGAGTTCAGTTTTTGACATAATTAACTGGAGGGAATCTGAATGGAGATACTTATTAGACACTGAGGTCACAACGGCAATTAAATACTCACTCACACAATGTTTTGTTCAGTGTCTATCTTTCCTGGCTAGATTTTGAACAGAGAGTATTTTCCTTACTGATCACTAAATACCCAGCACCTGGCTGCCAGAGTGTCTAGGGTATAGCCAGCTTTCAAATAATATTTGTTGAACAACTAATGAATCAATGAAATGAAGTCCAGCAGGGGACTCTAATCACCATGATTGTCAACTTTAAATATTGAACTTATCTGGATACCTTTCAAAGTCACTGATGCTTAGGTTACCCCTCTCCACACCCCAGAGGTTCTGATTAAATTGGTTTTGGCTTCGGCCTTGGATTAGCACTTTTGAGACTACCCAACCGATTTTGATGAACAGTCAATACTGGTTGCACAGATCTAGGCATAATCTGCATACCAACAGCTATGACTTTAAAGTTGTTCCTGTCCCAGCAAAAAGCTAAGGTGGACTATAAAACTCTTTCTAATATAAAATTACTTCCCACAGTTTCTGTCCACAAAACACAGAGTAGAGGAGCAAAAAAATCAGAGCTCTGACAGTTAAAAGAACTAAAACCTCCTTAAATTTCAAAATTACACAGAATTATGCAGTAGATAATAGAAACATCATTAGCCAGACACATAGAAACCACAGAAATATGGTTGTGGGCTTCAAACAACACCATTAAAGAAAATGAAAGAAAATTCACACAGTGGAAGAAACAAAACTCTATCTGGTAAGGGGCTTGTATCCTGAAAACAAACCTTACAACTCAATATTGAGAAGAAAAGTAACCTAATTTTAAAAATAAGCAAATAGTTTCACCTACCTTCTGCATGATAATGACACCTTTCATCCGTATCTCCGGCCCAGATCACTCCTTGGAGCCTTTCAGGTCCTTGCAGGACACCTCCAGTAGGATAGTCTGTGAGACAAATAAAAACTTACAGACTCCAAACTGAATTAACTGTGGGTCCCCACCAAGCTGTCCATCTCACAATCTTGAGTTATCTTCTGTCCTCTCTCTTCTCTCATCTCCTATATCCATCAATCACTGAGTCTTAGTCAATTATGCTCAGAATGACCCACAACGCCACTCCTCCATTGGTTTCTATGCAGAAATTCACCTTTTGTTCTCCCTTTTCCCTTAGTCAACTCCTACTGGCTGACCTTAAAGGTTCAGTCATCGTGCTTCATGAAAGCCTTCCTTGAGGTCCCCGTGGCTGTCCCACACAGCTGAGGCGGTGTCCCTGCGCTGCGTTTCTTGATTCAGTATGTTATGCTTTATAGCATTCTTCATATCCTTTTTAAAGCTTGGGCTTATTTTTTTTCAACTGATTTCCCTCACTGGACTAAAAACTCCCTAAAGACAGAATCTGTTTCATTCATCATGGGCCTCCATTACACATAGCTCCACAAACCCAGCATATAGTCATTCTTGAACTCAGTTTCAAGGAAGACTGGAAATAAAGTCCATATGAGTTAAATGTGAGAGCTCATATATAAAAGTCTTCCCAAAGTGTGCTCCATGAAATGGTACTTCTTTGGAAGGGGGAGGAAATATGATCAAATAAGTTTGAGAAACAAAAGACACTGTTTTCTTCCTCTTGAAGATTCACAGTGTTTTCTAGCATATCAAATACTATGAGAAATCCTTCAATACAGAAGTCCTTTTAAACTTTTCATCTGGCTTCCCAAGCATATTGAACATGGGGTCATTTGTTAATATTCTATAGAGCTGTTGGTCTGCCACTTCTCTTAGAATGCCAGACCAGTTCATCTCATCCTTCTTTTGGAGAAAATTCTCCCCTCCCCCTAGATCGGGATGTGTAACATTTTTCTGTCAAGGATCAGAGAATATTTTGGACCCAGCCACATGTCTGTATCACATATTCTTCTCTGTTCACTTCTTTCCCCTCCAATTCTTTAAAAATTAAAAAAAAAGAAAACACATCCTTTGCTCAATGGCCTGTGTGCTAGAAGGTCATGCTGCTGCTGCTGCTGCTGCTGCTGCTGCTAAGTCGCTTCAGTCATGTCCGACTCTGTGCGACCCCATAGACGGCAGCCAACCAGGCTCTGCCATCCCTGGGATTCTCCAGGCAAGAACACTGGAGTGGGTTGCCATTTCCTTCTCCAATGCATGAAAGTGAACAGTGAAAGTGAAGTCGCTCAGTCATGTCTGACTCTTTGCAACTCCATGGACTGCAGCCTACCAGGCTACTCCGTCATTGTTGCCCACAAACGTCCCAGATTCACATGGGTATCATTTGGATTACCACTCTTTCAGCCACAGTTATTTATTTGGTCTTGAGATAGATACATAATCCCAGTTGTGACAATTAGAATCTTTTCCATGGAAAAATTAGACTATGAGTAAGAAACATCTGATTGCTCTTTTAAAATGAAGAGAGGCAACTTAAGAATAATTAGCAATAACTGTGTTCTGCCATGTGGCCTGAAAATGGAAGATGAGACCTTGATAAGTGATAAGAATGAGGGCAACTGAGAAGGAGATATAAACAGAGGATAGAGAATTTCCAGTGTTTGTGTTCAGTCTTTCCTCAGCTTCACAAGTGGTTTCTGTCATTTGCAACCAAGAGATCTAATAAATTCACTTTGAGAAATTAGAAAAAGAAAACAGGGAAAAGATTTCAGCAAACATTTCTCCAAAGAAGAACATGCATATAGTCAACAAACATAAAAAAGAAGCTCAACATCATTAGTCATCATGTGAACAGAAATCAAAACTGCAATGAGATACCATTTCACAAATGTTAGGATTGCTAAAACAAAATAATAATAACAAAATAACAAGTTGGGCAAAATTGCTGGGAAATTAGAGCCATTATATATTGCTAGCAGCAATATAAAGTGATATCAGCCACTTTTGAAAACAGTTTCACAAAACATTAAACACAGAGTTTCTATATGACTCAGCAGTTCCATTCCCAGGTATCAATACAAGAGAAATTAATGTTTCATGCAAAAACTAGTACTTAAATTTGTTCATAGCAGCAAATTCATAACAGCCAAAAAGTGAAAACAATCTAACTGTCTACCAGCAAGTCAATGGAGAAATAAAATGCAGTATACATCTATAATGAAACAACATTCAGCAATTAAAAAGGAAAAAGCAGATTAGAGCAATGAAAATTCTCTATGATTTTATAATGATGGATATATGTCAATATGTAGTTGTTATTGTTTAGTTGCTAAGTCATGTCCAACTCTTTGCGACCCCTTGGACTGCAGCATGCCAGGCTTCCCTGTCCTCTACTATCTCCCAGAGTTTGCTCAAGTTCATGTCTATTAAGTGGGTGATGCTCTCTAACCATCTGTCAGTACACATGTGTCCAAACCCAGAGAATGTACAGCACCAAGAGTGACCCTATAAACGATGGATAATTCTGGGTGATTATGTGTCAAAACAGGCCCATCCCTGGTAACATTGTACAATGTACAAAAGTACAACGGTACAATACACCAAATTACCATTCTGGTGAGTAACGCTGATAATGCAGGGACACTATAAATGTATGGGAGCAGGAGATATATGAGAAAACTATCTTCCTCTCAATTATGTTGCGAAACTAAAACTTCTCTAAAAAGTAAAATCTTTTTAAAAATACAGAGTTGATAAATTAGATATTTGGGATAACTAAACTGACAATTTTGGGGCTCCAAAATCACTGCAGATGGTGATTGCAGCCATGAAATTAAAAGACACTTACTCCTTGGAAGGAAAGTTATGACCAACCTAGATAGTATATTCAAAAGCAGAGACATTACTTTGCCAACAAAGATCCATCTAGTCAAGGCTATTGTTTTTCCAGTGGTCATGTATGGCTGTGAGAGTTGGACTGTGAAGAAAGCTGAGCACTGAGGAATTGATGCTTTTGAACTGTGGTGTTGGAGAAGACTCTTGAGAGTCCCTTGGACTGCAAGAAGATCCAACCAGTCCATTCTAGAGGAGATCACTCCTGGGTGTTCTTTGGAAGGAATGATGCTGAGGCTGAAACTCCAGTACTTTGGCCACCTCATGCAAAGAGTTTACCCATTGGAAAAGACTCTGATGCTGAGAGGGATTGGAGGCAGGAGGAGAAGGGGATGACAGAGGATGAGATGGCTGGATGGCATCACTGATTCGATGGACGTGAATTTGAGTGAACTCTGGGAGTTGGTGATGGACAGGGAGGCTTGGTGTGCTGCAATTCATGGGGTCGCAAAGAGTCAGACATGACTGAGCGACTGAACTGAACCAAACTGAAAACTAAAATGGACTGGAATGGGTGAATTTAGCTCTGATAGATGACCATTATATCTACCACTATGGGCAAGAATCCCTTAGAAGAAATGGACTAGCCATCACAGTCCAAAAGAGAGTCCAAAATGCAGTACTTGGATGCAATCTCAAAAACAACCAAATGATCTCTGTTTCCAAGGCAAACCACTCAATACCCCAGTAATCCAAGTCTATGCCCTGACCGTAATGCTGAAGAAACTGAAACTGAAAGGTTCTCTGAAGACATACAAGACCTTCTAGAACTAACACCCCCAAAAGATGTCATTTTCATTATAGGGGACTGGAATACAACAGTAGGAAGTCAAGAAACACCTGGAGTAATAAGCAAATTTGGCCCTGGAGTACAGAATGAAGGCAAAAGCTAATAGAATTTTGCCAAGAGAACGCACTATTCATAGCAAACACCCTCTTCCAACAACACAAGAGAAGACTCTACACATGGACATCACCAGATGGTCAATACCGAAATCAGATTGATTATATTCTTTGCAGCCAAAGATGGAGAAGTTCTATACAGTCAGCAAAAACAAGACCAGGAGCTGACTGTGGCTCAGATCATGAACTCCTTATTGTTAAATTCAGATTGAAATTGAAGAAGTAGTGAAAACCACTAGATCATCCAGGTATGACCTAAATCAAATGTCTTACAATTATACAATGAAAGTGAGAATTAGATTCAAGGGATTAGATCTGATAGACAGAGTGCCTGAAGAACTATGGACAGAGGTTTGTAACATTGTACAGGAGGCAGGGATCATGACCATACCCAAGGGTAAGCAGTGCAAAAAGGCAAAATGGTTGTCAGAGGAGGCCTTACAAATAGCTGTGAATAGAAGAGAAGTGAAAGGCAAAGGGGAAAAGGAAAGATATACCCATTTGAATGCAGAGTTCCAAAGAATAGCAAAGAGATATCAGAAAGCCTTCCTCAGTGATCAGTGCAAAGAAATAGAGGAAAACCATAGAATGGGAAAGCCTAGAGATCTCTTCAAGAAAATCAGAGATACCAAGGGAACATTTCATGCAAAGATGGGCTCAGTAAAGGACAGAAATGGTATGAACCTAACAGAAGCAGAAGATATTAAGAAGAGGTAGCAAGAATACACAGAACTGTACAAAAAAGATCTTCATGATCCAGAGAATCACGATGGTGTGATCACTCACCTAGACAGACATCCTGGAATATGAAGTCAAGTGGGCCTTAGGAAGCGTCACTACAAACAAAGCTAGAAGAGGTGATAGAATTCTAGTTGATCTATTTCAAATCCTGCAAGATGATGCTGTGAAAGTGCTGCACTCAATATGCCAGCAAATTTGGAAAACACAGCAGTGGCCACAGGACTGGAAAAGGTCAGTTTTCATTTCAATCCCAAAGAAAGGCAATGCCAAAGAATGCTCAAACTACCGCACAATTGCACTTATCTCACACGCTAGTAAAGTAATGCTCAAAATTCTCCAAGCCAGGCTTCAGCAGTACATGAACCATGAACTTCCAGATGTTCAAGCTGGATTCAGAAAAGACAGAGGAACCAGAGATCAAATTGTCAACATCCTCTGGATCATCAAAAAGCAAAAGAGTTCCAGAAAAACATTTAATTCTGTTTTATTGACTATGTCAAAGCCTTTGACTGTGTGGACCACAACAAACTGTGGAAAATTCTTAGAGATGGGAATAGCAGACCTCCTGACATGACTCCTGAGAAATCTGTATGCAGGTCAGGAAGAAACAGTTAGAACTGGACATGGAATAACATACTGGTTCCAAATAGGAAAAGGAGTACGTCAAGGCTGTATATTGTCATCCTGCTTATATAACTTATATGCAGAGTACATCATGAGAAATGCTGGGCTGGATGAAGCACAAGCTGGAATCAAGACTGCAGGGAGAAATATCAATCACCTCAGATATGCAGATGGCACCACCCTCATGGCAGAAAGTGAAGAAGAACTAAAGAGCCTCTTGATGCAAGTGAGAGAGGAGAGTGAAAAGGTTGGCTGAGAACTCAACATTCAGAAAATTAAGATCATGGCATCTAGTCCCATCATTTCATGGCAAATAGATGAGGAAACAGTGGAAACAGTGTCAGACTTTATTTTGGGGGGCTCCAAAATCATTGCATATGGTGACTGAAGGCATGAAATTAATAGACACTTGTTTTTTGGAAGAAAAGTTATGACCAACCTAGACAGTAAATTGAAAAGCAGAGACATTACTTTGCCGACAAGGTCTGTCTAGTCAAAGCTATTTTTTTCCAGTAGTCATGTATGGCTGTGAGAGTTGGACTGTAAAGAAAGCTGAAGAATTGGTGCTTTTGAACTTCGGTGTTAGAGAAGACATTTGAGAGTCCCTTGGACTGCAAAGAGATCCAACCAGTCCATCCTAAAGGAAATCAGTCCTGAATACTCATTGGAAGGGCTGATACTGAAGCTGAAACTCCAATACTTTTGCTACCTGATCCAAAGAACTGACTCATCTCAAAAGATCCTGATGCTGGGAAAGATCGAAGGCAGGAGGAGAAGGGGATGACAGAGGATGAGATGGTTGGATGGCATTAGCAACTCAATGGACATGAGTTTGAGTAAACTCCGGGAGTTGATGATGGACAGGGAGGCCTGGCGTGCTGCAGTCCATGGGGTCACAAAGTCAGACACAATTGAGCGACTGAACTGAACTGAAACTGACATTACTGTATATAAAACAAACAACAAGACCAACTGTATAGTGCAATGAACCAAGGAACTATATTCAATATGTTGTAATAGTTTATGGTGCTGGAGAAGATTCTTGAGAGTCCCTTGGACAACAAGGAGATCAAACCAGTCAATCCTAAAAGAAATCAACCCTGAATATTCACTGGAAGGACTGATGTTGAAACTGAAGCTCCAATACTTTGGCCACCTGAAGCGAAATGCTGACTCACTGAAAAAACCCTGATGCTGGGAATGATTGAGGGCAAGAGGAGATGGAGGAGACAGAGGATGAGATGGTTAGATAGCATCACTGACTCAATGGACATGAGTTTGAGCAAACTCCAGGAGATAGTGAAGGACAGGGAAGCCTGGCATGCAGCAGTTCATGGGGTCACAAAGAGTTAGATTCAACTTAGCAACTAAACAACAGCAACTTGTAATGGAAAAGAATCTTAGAGCATATACACATATATATGTGTAACTGAATCACTTTGCTGTGCACCTGAAACTAACGCAACATTTTAACTATACTTCAATTTTTTTAATGGTTAAAAACAAAACAAAACAAAAAAAAATGGTTAACAGCAGGTACACAATAAAGCATTTCTATATGTTTCCATCTTTATTAAGTTCAGAAACTGGCCAAACTAATCCATGATCTTATTAAGGATTTTAGTTTCTTGTAAAGAAGGGCTAAATTTGGAAATAGTGCATCAAGGGGGCTTTTAGGATCCTAGTAATGTTCTATTTCTTCATGTGTCTAGTGGTTTCATGGAAGTATTCACTTAAAAACTTTTTACTGTGTCTAAAATATGTGCATTTTTCTGTAGGTTAGTTATACTTTAAAATAAAAATGCATTTAAAAAAATGCATTTTTAAAAGGGAAAAAAAGGAACAAAGTACTGATACATGCTACAATATAGATGAACCTTAAAAATACTATACTAAGTGAAAGAAGTAATATACAAAACATCACTTCTGATTTGATTCCATTTATATGAAATATTTTGAAAAGACAAATCTTTGGAGGCAGAAAGTAAATAGTGGTTACCTGGGCCTGATGATGGAAATAAGAGTGATTACAAATAGGCATGAAATTTCTATTTGGAGTGATGGAAATGTTCTAAAATTAGACGATAGTGATAGTTGCACAACCTTGAGAATATCCTTTAAAAACTGTACACTTTAAATTGCACAGTTTATGGCATATTAATTATAATCTCAATAAAGTTGTAAAAATACAGATGAAACGGTCAAATTCCTTGAAAAAGACAACTTACCAAATCTAATACATGAAATTGCTACTATATGCAGATAGCATGACTATATATAGAAAAACCTAAAAAAAAAGAAAAAAGAAAAACCTAAGGACTCCCCACAAAAACTACTAGATCTAATAAATGAACTCAACAAAGTAGCAGGATACAAGATTAACATTCAAAAATCAAGTGCATTTCTTTACACTAATAATGAAATACCAGAAAAGGAATGTAAAAAATACCTTTTAAAATAGCAATCCCCCACCCCCCGCCCAAAAAAAACAATTCCCAGGATGGCATATACCTGGAGAAAACTATAATTAAAAAAGATACATGCACCTCTATGTGTATAGCAGCAATATTCTCAATAGCCAAGACACGGACACAACCTAAATATCCACTGAGAGATAAATGCATAAAGATGTCGTACAGATATACAATGTAATTCTACTGAATCATAACATGTGGAATCTAAAATATGGCACAAATGAACCTATCTACAAAACATAAACAGACTCACAGACACACAGAACAGCCTTGTGGTTGCCAAGGGGGAGTGGGTGGAACAGGGATGGACTGGGAGTTTGGGATTAGCGGATGTTTACATATAGGATGAATGAACAACAGGTCTTACTGTACAGCACAGGGAACTATATTCAATAATCCTGTGATAAACAATACTGCAAAAAATATAAAAAAAGAGTGTCTACATATACATAACAGTCACTTTGTTGTACAGCAGAGATTAGTACAACGTTGTAAATCAACTACACTTCATTAAGATAAATAAAATTTCTTTAAAAAGAAATAGAAAGTCTGAATGAAATTAAAGATCAATGACACATATCCTTAAGCAAAAACCTTCCCACAAAGAAAATTTCAAGTCAAGCAGCTTGCAGTAAATTCTTCTGAACACTTAAAGAAAAAATAAAACCAATATTACAAGCAAAAAACTCACTCAGAGACTAGAGAAGAGGAATATTTTTCAACTCTTTATAAGATTAGCATAACCTTGGAGTTTCCTTCTATCACTAAGATTACTGAGCATTTAATTGTTAAATTTTATATAAAATTTTTTCTGCCTCTGTTGAGATGATTATATGGAGTTTTCTCCTTTATGTAAAAATGATAATATATTATGACAAAAAGCCTTCCCAGGTGGCTCAACAGCAAAGAATTCACCTGCCAACGCAGGAGGTACAGGAGATATAGGTTCAGTCTCAGCTGCGAGGATCCCCTGGAGAAGGGAATGGCAACCTGCTCTAGTATTCTCGCCTGGCGCTTCCCAAAGACAGAGGAGCCTGGCAGGCTACAATCCGTGTGATCACAAGGAGTCGGACACACCGCTGAGTACACGCATACACGTTACGATCAAGTGGAATTTACGCCAAGAATGTAATCTTAGAATAAGAATAAAAATCACAAGTTATAAAAGACTATTAAATTAGACTTTACTAAATTTAAAGAATTTCTGTCCAAAAAAGAAATAACAATTGTTGGCAAGGATATAGAGAAAAGGGAACCCTTGTGCATGGTTGATGGGAATGTAAATCGGTGCAGCCACTATAGAAAACAATATGGAGGTTTCTCAAAATTTTTTAAATAACTAGGATATGGATCCACATGATCCAACCTCTCAGTATTTATGCAAAGAAAATATTAACTAGAAAAGATATATGCACTCTCATGTTCATTGCAGGGTTATTTACAAAGTCAAGATATGGAAACAATCCAGGGATCCATCAGTGGATGAACGGATAGAGAAATTCTTGCCATTTGTGACAACATGAATGAGGGTATTATGTTAAGTGAAATAAGTCAGACAGAGAAAGACAAATACTGTATGATCTCATTTGTATGAGGAACTGAAATTTTAAAAAATAATTAAAAAAAAAACCACTAAGCTTATAGATACAGAGAAAAGATTCTTGGCTGCCAGAGGTGGTAGTTAGGGAAGGTGGGCAAAATGAGTGAAGGGGGTCAAAAGGTACAAACTTTCAGTTATAAAATAAGTCAATCATAGGGATGTATGGAAGTCATGCGTGCCGTGTATTTAAAGAATAGTGAGTAAGCTGATAATGCTGTGTCATATATTTGAAAGTTGCTAACAGAATAAATTTTAAAAGTTCTCATCACAAGAAAAAAAAACTGTAACCAAGACTTCCCTGGTGGTTCAGTGGTTGAGAGTCTACCTACCAACACAGGGGATTGATCCCTGGTCTGGGAAGATTCCATACGTCACAGGGTGACTAAGCCCCTGAGCCACAAAACCAGAAGCCCAGGCATCTAGAGCCTATACTCTGCAGCAAAAGAAATCAGCACAACCAGAAGCCTACACACTGCAACGAAGAGAAGCCCCTGCTCACCACTAGAGAAAGCCCCATGGGAAACAGTGAAGATCCCATAGAGCAAAACAAAAAGGAAACCAAACTGTAACCATGTATGTTAACAAATATTCACCAGACTTATCGTGGTGCTCATTTTGCAACATATAAAAATATAACATTACACACCTGAAACTAACATAATATTTATGTCAATTAGAGCTCAATTTAAAAAACTAAAAAAAAAAAAAGAATGAAAAGACATGGAAACAATCCAGAGAGCCATCAATGGATGAACAGATTAAAGAAAATCTTGCCATTTGTGACAACATGGATAGATATACTAAGGGAAAAAACACTAACCCTAATAAAAACCAGTATAACAACATTAATAGCAAACATACACATTTTTTAAAGATCGCTAGAAATAGTTACTGTGTATAACAAAAGTTTCAATTAATTAGGAACATATAATTTCAATATTATATGCATAACATTATGACATATATAAATCAAGAACTTAACGTATCACAAAAGGATAAATACACCATCAAGTTAAGCAATTTCAACCTGGCAAATACTACCTCATCCAGTGATATACCATGTTGCCATCATACAACCCTGGTATGATGTGATGAGAAGAGCATTTCGCCTTTGTGACCTTCCTCATCAAACCTATAACTCCAATCTATGAGAAAAACATCAGACAAGCAGAAATTGAAAGACATTCTACAAAACATCTGATTAGTATTCCTCAAAATTGTCAGTCATCCAAAACATAGAAAGACTAAGAAATTGTCACAGAACAGAGCATACCAGGAGACAAGATGACTACATGCAATCAGGTACCCCAAATGGAATTCTGAAACAGAGTAAAAGACATCAGTGGAAAATGATTGAAATTTAAATGATTCTAGAGTTTAGTTAATTGTAATGTATCAATGTTGGTTTACTAGTTGTGACAAAGGCACCATGGTAAGTTAAGATGTTAATGCTGGGGGAAACGGGGTAAGAGATATACAGGAAATCTCTGTACTAAATCTACAAGTTTTATGTATATCTAAAACTATTCTAAATTGCAAGTTTATTTTTTTAATTTCTGTTCATCAAAAGACAACATTAAAAAAAAAAAAGACCACTAAGGGAAGGAAAAGACAAAAACATTGGGAGAAAATATTTGCAATAAATACATCTAATAAAGAACTCAATTCTTTTTTAAAAAACCATATATAATACATACCATATAGTTCAGTTCAATCGCTCAGTTGTGTCCAACTCTTTGCAACCTCATGAACCACAGCATGCCAGGCCTCCCTATCCATCACCAACTCCCAGAGTTTACCCAAACTCATGTCCATTCAGTCGGTGATGCCATCCAACCACCTCATCCTCGGTCATCCCCTTCTCCTGCCTTCAATCTTTCCCAACATCAGGGTCTTTTCAAATGAGTCAGCTCTTCGTATCAGGTGGCCAAAATACTGGAGTTTCAGCTTCAGCATCAGTCCTTCCAATGAACACCCAGGACTGATCTCCTTTAGGATGGACTGGTTGGATCTCCTTGCAGTCCAAGGGACTCTCAAGAGTCTTCTCCAACACCACAGTTCACAAGCATCAGTTCTTCTGCGTTCAGCTTTCTTTATAGTCCAACTCTCACATCCATACACGACTACTGGAAAAACCACAGCCTTGACTAGGTGGACCTTTGTTGACAAATTAATGTCTCTACTTTTTAATATGCTGTCTAGGTTAGTCATAACTTTCCTTCCAAGGAGTAAGCGTCTTTTAATTTCACGGCTGCACTCACCATCTGCAGTGATTTTGGAGCCCCCCAAAATAAAGTCTGTTACTGTTTCCACTGTTTCCCCATCTATTCGTCATGAAGTGATGGGACCAGTCCAGCGTTTCTCATGATGTACTCTGCGCAATGGCACAGGAGAAGCCGAAAGGAGCTACCCTATGCCCAAGGTATGGAGCAGCAGCTGCGCTTTGCTTGAGTAGCCGTGAAGAGATACCCCATGTCCAAGCTAAGAGAAGCCCAAATAAGACAGTAGGCGCTGAATCAGGGCATCAGAGGGCAGACAGACGGAAACCACAATCACAGACAATTAGCCAATCTGATCACACTGACCACAGCTTGTCTAACTCAATGAAACTAAGCCATGCCATGTGGGGCCACCCAGGACGGATGGGTCATGGTGGAGAAGTCTGACAGAATGTGGTCCACTGGAGAAGGGAATGGCAAACCACTTCAGGATCCTTGCCTTGAGAACCCCATACCATACAGACATAGACACAAATGTGTGTGTGGGTCGGTGGGGGTGGGTGGGTACATGCATGCTCAGTTGCTTCAGTTGTGTCTGACTTTTTGCTATCCCATGGACTGCAGTAGCCAAGCTCCTCTGTCCATGAGATTCTCTAGGCAAGAATACCAGAGTGGGTTGCCATTTCCCCCATATATATACATATATACACATACATACATACATCCAGTGGTATACCATGGGCAGGGCAGTGGGAAAGTATGCCCTGGGTACAGACAACAAAATGGTGTACTGTTTGTAGAGAAGGTAAAAGCAATAATTAAACTGACTGAAAGTCATTCTATACTTTATTACCATGACTAGAAATTTCAAACAATGTCAATAAAATACTCATCTAGAAAAACAAACAAACAAATTTGTTAATGTCCACAGACCTCAAGTAGCCTAAGATCCTGTCAGAGAGTCTATGAGGTAAATAATTGTCATAATAGTATAAAACATTATTTGCCTTCTCACTGTGTTAACTATATGCACTGATGATCCAGAAGCAATGGCAAGTAAAACTGCTCACTCCTCAGCACCAGTCAGGGCAGTGTCACAGACTGAACTGGAACATTGTATTCTTCACCACTAAACACAATTAACAACAATAAAAAAACAAAAACCTAGCCTCACTGAAAAATAGCCCTAATGAAACAGTAAACATTTTACTAAATCTTGACCCTTGAGCACTCATCTTTTTTCTGTAATGAAATGGAAAACAAAGCATTTCTGCTGTCTCAATGGTGCTTCTTTGAATTGTGAGCTGATTTATCCACTTTTAAATGAAAATACCATTTTGACTTGAAAAGATAACTGAAAGACCAGAGTTAATCAGACCTGATGATTCAGCAGGCATTTTTCTTGAAAATGAACTGAGTCTGGCATTTCAAGGAAAACAACTTAAATATCTGCTCCTAAGATTTGAGCTTTCAAACCAAATCAAACATTGGAAACACTATGAGCTTGAAAGCTTCTGTGAGAGTATAAACCTCTGATGAGATAAGTGGTGATATTAACAAATGTGATATTTTTGCTATTGTAAAACTAAATGCATCAAAACGAAAACCAAAAACTAAATGTGTCAACATTTAGAAAAGCTGCAGTAACTCCAGGAAGTAAGCAATATCTTCCAAATCACCAATGCATAATGCTGTGAAGTCATACACAAGTAAAAGCATTCATTCAGAATGTAAGAAAAGACCAACAGATTTTAATATAACAGTATGCAAAGTTCAATTATGTGATTTCAGGAAACATGAAATTAATGTGTAAGAAACTACTTCCTTTGTCAAGTTTTGGTGGAGTATTAAAGAAGAGTACTACATTATTTTTATTATTAAATAAAATAAAGAGATTATTAAAATGCCTTCTCCAACTACACATTTGTATAAAGCTAGATTTGTTTCATATACATTAACTAAAATGACATATTGCAATACATTGGATGCAGAAGCATCTATGAGACTCCAGTTGCATAAATGTAAAATGATATCATTCTTATATTAAATTTACCTTTATTTCAGGAAATTATTTTTTAATGGATGTTACTATGTATGTTAATATACAGTGGATTTATTATATATATCAGACCTGGTGATTCAGCAGGCATTTTTCTTGAAAATGAACTAAGTGAGTCTGACGATCCAGTATATTTACAGAATAGTAAATATACTTTAAGAAGGAAATTTGCTTTTAAATAATTATTTACACTTTTTCTCAGTTTTCATTTCTAATAAGGTCAATGTCAATAGATATAATTCACATAAACAAAAGCAAAGTGGGACTTCGCTGGCAGTCCAGTGGTTAAGACCCCCATGCTCCCACTGGCAGGAGCCTGGGTTCTATCCCTGGTTGAGGAACCGAGATCTTACATGCTCTTTGGCAAGACCAAAAAGAAAAAGGCAAAGAACTCAAAAATTTGTAAGAGTGCAATGAAGTCCTGAGACTAAAAAGTTTGAGCACTGCTCTTCTAGAACAACTGCTATTAATATTGTTGAATTTTAGTAATATGTCTAAGCATTAAATTAGCACATATTTATTACTCTCTGTAATGAACATTTATTCTACGTGGAAGTTCATTCAAAGAACTTTAATTCTTCAGTTAGCTCACTACACACAGACTTGTTACCTGCATGTCATTTCAGAGTAAATTCTCAATTCAGAATCATTCAAGCTTACATCATGCAGTTTCTATCTCCACCTCTGTAGTGTTACATATTCCTACTTTCACACAGTGGATTCAAAATAAAATGACAGAACAGTGATCGTAGAGACAAACAGAACTTAAGTACTTTTGTTTAAAATGCAAAACAATGAAATAGTGTTAACTCTTCCGCGTAAATTTTTTGTTAAGAATGAGTTTTAGTTCAAGAAATATTTTGCTAAATTTCAATAATGTCTGTAAAACCGAAATGTCTTCTTTCCAAATTGTCCATTGTTTTTAACCTGAAGAACAAATCAAGAAAATAATTATTTTTGTCATAGAGAGGAGGGGAACAATATCCTCTTAGGGCATCATATACACTTGGTCATCATTGCTACCGCAACACTGAATGATAAGATACTGGATATTTTCCCTCCCAAGTTCATTGTCAAAGGCCTTTATTAATGATATCCATAGCACCTATATTTATATGTCCTTTTGTTCTGATCTTTATTCCACTAAAAATTATAACTGTGAGATACATCTATGTTGTTGCAGACACCAGTAGTTCAATTTCTTCAGTTTTCTCAGTCGGGTGTCATTTTTCACAATCTCAATCATGTCAACTCGAGTGAATCCCTCTCAACTCCTTATGCAATTAAGGTGCTCCTTTTCATCTCACAGCACTTTGCAGGTTTGCAACTCGACTAGATCACTTATCACATTGAAGTTAGTCTATTATCTCTTTTAAGTTAGGGAGCTGGGGAACCCCTCTCCTAGCCCAGGGCCTGACACATAATAGAATCTTCTTTATACTATTCAGGTTTCTCCATCGAAGCAGAACCAATAGGAATATAGCTATATCTATTCATATCTATGTCTACAGCTGTCTATCTGGGCTGTCCTGGTGGCTCAGACAATAAAGAATCCGTGTGCAATGCAGGAGACCTGGGTTCGATCCGTGGGTTGGGAGAAGAGAACATCCCTGGAGAAGAGAACAGCTACCCACTCCAGTATTCTTGCCTGGAGAGTTCCACTGACAGACGAGCCTGGCAGGCTCAGTCCACGGGGTGGCAAAGAGTGGGACACAACTGCATGACTTGCATTTTATAGCTGTCTGTCTACACACACACACACACACACACACACACACACCTATACAGCTAGAAACACAGCCAAGCTGATGACGAAGTCTGGAAGCCTAAGAAGGACCAAGACAGTTAATAGTGTAGTTCGAGACCAAATGCCAACAGTCTTAAAACCCAGGAAGAGCCCAGGTTTCAACTCCAAAGGCAGGGAAGAACAGCTATTCGAGTTTGCTCTTATTCAGCCTTTTTGTATTATTTGGGCCTTCTACTAATAGGATGAGGTCCTCCCACATTAGAGAGTAATCTTCTTTACTCAGCCTACTATTCAGCTGTTAAAGTCATGCATAAACATCCTCACAGAAAAACCCAAATAATGTTTAACCAAATATCTGGGCATCCTGTGGCCAAATCAGGCTGGAACATAAAATTAACTATCATATTAATTAATGCTTTTCTGTCTGCACTAGTCTTTGCCATCCATATTTCAGAAGAATAAATACATAAAGATCATATTTATAAAGCAGAGTAAAATAAGGCTAATGAGGGGTATTGAGGATTTGCATTTCACTCCCTCTAAGAGTTCACTTTTTACTTGAGGAATGAGGGATGGGTAAGATTCGGATAAGAGAAGATTGTGTTATTTGGGGGGCAGGATATTATAGACAGAAGAAGCAACTTCAACTCAAAAGGCTCTTTTCCGTTTACATTCAGATCACATTTGTAAAGCAAAGTCTGTGTCTAAAGAAGAGTCCTGAGACTGGTACTCAGATAACTAAGCATACAAGGAGCTAATCAACCTGAGAGAAATCCAAAAATTTCTCTAGTGTTAGAATATCCATTGCTGTTACCCTTAAGGATCAGTCTTGGCTCTGAATTAGTTACCATGGAGACCACCTAAATCTTATGATTTTCCTTAGAGATGTCCAAGGAAACTCAGATACCTATTCAGAAGATATTCTAATACATGGCTTCACATCAAAATGAAGGACTAGGTCCTTTGCAGAAAACAAAAGCAATGGTGTTGATGCAAGAACGTGAAAGCTTGTTTCACTGAAAGTGCAAATCTTGCTAAGTAACTATCATCACTATTTGTGTTCTATTTCACTTTTCTGATTTCTCAGTAAAACATGTTTATTTTAGAAAAATACATAAACACATGAACAAGAAACTTAAAATTATCCATAGTCATTTTTCTCCTTTTATGGTGAGAAGAGTATAAAGTAAAACATGAAAGCTTTTTCCTCCTCCCCTCCAATTTCACCAACTCCTTCCCCGAGACAACCATCTTTACTGATCTGATCCTTATTGGCCCTGCCAATTTCTTTCCTGCTTATTCATTCATTTATTGATTCCAGCAAATATTACTGAGTGGGCACCCTGGACCGACTCTAAACACCAGATTTAAATGCCAGTGACACAGCTGTAAGATCTCTGTTCCCAGGCGTTACATCATAGTGAGAGAACTCACAATAAACCAGTAAAGAAATACATAAACAGAAAAATACCAGCTAGTAATAAATGTTATAAGATGGCATTATTATAGCTAAGATTAAATACAGTGAAGATAAAATCAGCCAGGTGAAGACTGGGGAGATCAGGGAGGGGGGCAGGGAGGACGCAATTCCTTAAAGAAATACAAAAAGGCCAGTGTGGCTCCATAACATGGACGGAGGGAGAGAGTTAGGAGATGCTGTTGAAGACGTGAGCCAGGGAAACATCATGGAGGATGTGACATCATCCTCCCTTTGGGAAGAAGAATGTCAAAAGAATTCAGCCTTTAAGTGCAAGAGGGAAGACACTGAAGAGCTTTAAGAGGGGAGTGATATGCTCTGATCTATATGTTCTAAATCTTTACTCTGGCTTCACTGTGGAGAATATACTAAGAGCAAAGATTCCCAACACGAGGTCATGTGGTACACAGACACTCCCAAGAAGTCCACAAATACAATCAGGGGGTTCATTACCTTAAATGGGAGAAAATTACCGGGCCCGGCCCCATAAAGACATAAAAACTCTCAATATGGTTCTATTCTCATCTGTGCTCCAATTCTTCTTTTCGAAACATCCTCTCTGGTTTCCAGAGTGCCATAGTGGCAGGATTCCCTGTTTTATATGCAGGCTCTTCCTTTTTTCTGGTTTTTCCCTTAAGATAGTGTTTAAATCTAAACCCTAGTGGAGGCCCACTAACTTAAAAGGCTTAGATTCAAAGACAAACCTAGTCTTACATCAAGTAACCAGACTGAGAGTGACTTTGGGGTCAGGGTAAGAAGAATCACCCGAACTTGAACTCAGCATGTCCACAGTCCACCCCAACTCATCTCAGAGTCTGGTTCCCTGTGAACAACTGCAGAAGAGTCGCAGATTTTTTTTTTTAATACCTTATAATAAGACAGGAAAATGGGACATGGGAAGGACACCTGTAGAGGAAGAAGAAATCAAATGGCTCTTGAAACTGTTTACTTAGAAGTATTTCCCAAACATGGGCACTAGTTAAATATACAAATTCCTGTGCTCCACCCTAGACATACTGACTCAAATTATCTATGGGCTGGGCCCCAAAATCACCTCTAGTGATAATAATCAGCCAATTTGGAAAACACTATATATTTGTGGAGAATAATCTAGAATACCCAAGGAACATGATACCTATCCAAGCCTAGACTGAGAAAACACAACCTTACTCCTTTACCGCTCACACAAGGTTTTTGGCTTAAATAATTGTGGGCATTTTCACTGGTATATTATTTAGAAAGGTGACTAGCATATTAATAAATGAAACAATTTATATTCAATAAAACCACTGAGATTTCTGACACTGAAAAAGAGAATGACTTAATTTATCTTCCATTGTACCCTTCAAGATGTAAAATTATTTCTTTTCATGCTGCCAGAACAAGTGGACCCCATTTAGTGTGGCTGAGGACCATACAGTTTATTAAATGACACTTGGAAGCCCTCATAAAAGTGATTAATATATGTGCATTCAATTCAGAGTACAGTCATTTTTGAGACAGTCTATTGTTTCTGTACTCAGAGAACCAACTTTAGTGTGTGTGAGCTTTGTAGGAGAAAGATCTGTTTTTCAAAAGAATCATAGAACATTAGAGAATTAGATTTGGTGATCTCATGCAGCCTCAAGGCTTTAAACCCTATATATATACTGCTAGCTCCAAATTCTATCTCGAGCCCTGACCTCTCCCTGAACCTCAGATTATTATATCCAACTGTTTACATGACATCCACAGTTTAATAAGCATTTAAAACTTTACAAACTGAAAGTGAACTTTCAATCTTCCCCACATCCCTCATACTTTTCCACCTCAGTTAATAACATTTTCTCCAGTTACACAATCACCTTTAATTCTTCTTTCTCTCTCACTCCACATCCAAATCCAAAGAAATCCTTTCTAATTTCCCTTTATAATATATAAATAACCCACCACTTCTCAATACCTTTCCTGTAACCACTCCAAGCCACCATGAGCACTCTCCTGGGTAAGTATAAGAGGCTTTTAACTGACCCGCTTTGCTTCTACATTTGCCCCCTTCCAACTACTTATAAAACAGCAGCTGAGGGGTTCTTATTTAAGTTTTTACTTATTATGGAAGTTTTCAACAAATACAAAAGAAGGGAGAACACCATAATGAAACCCCACACTTACTCATCATCCAGCTTTGACAGCTTTCAGTGCATGGCCATTCTTGCTTCAGCTTTATCACCACCTATTCTCTGTCTGCCACAATAGAACCCTTGTTCAAACCTTCCAATCACTCAAAATAAAATTCAAGGACTTCCCTCGCGGCCCAGTGGTTAAAGTCTGTGCTCCCAATACAGGGGGCCTGGGTTTGATCCCTGGACAGGGAACTAGTTTCCACATGCTGCAACTAAGAGTTCGCATGCCCCAACTAAGATCAAAGACACTGTGAGCTGCAACTAAGACTCGGCAGAGCCAAAAGAAAAAAAATCATAAAAATATATATTTTTAAAAATTCAGAATCCTCTAGCAGCGCTCAAGTGTTCTCAGTCTCCCTCACCTGTCTACCCTCACCTGTCACATGAGCTCCCAGCTATCTCTCAATCACATCAGGATGTTCCCGTCTTGGAGGCTTTGTATTTGCTTCCTCTGCCTGGAAGGCACACTCCCCTGCTTGCTACCTCCCAAAATATTCCCCTGGCAAGCCTGTTCCCAGCCTCCCTCAGGTCTTTAGTTTCCTACAGCCTGGTTTCGCTGATTGCCTACACATGGCAAGAATCAAATCAGCCTTTTTGAGTTTTCTACAGATTGACTACTCAGCCTTGAGTTTGAAAGTCCACACTATTCTCCCCTCAGCTACTCATCCATCCATAACTATGTAGATGGGAAGGTCCATCCAGTGACCTCTACCCGATGAGACGCAACTATCCTTTGTTCTCTAGCTGATCTTCCCTACCCAGGGATCGAACGGAAGTCTCCTGCATTGCAGGCAGATTCTTTACCAACTGAGCTATCAGGGAAGCCCTTGTAAAAAGGCACTCTCATCCTTTCCCTGGGTGACGGCTCCCCATCACACTTAGACCAACTGGTGATCAATATACATACTGATTTAAAGAACCACTACATCCAATTCTTCCTGAAGGTTAAAGCAACTCACTTGTCAGCCACAATAAGAACTCTGAATTTTATTCTTAGTGCTGCACTACAACATGGTAAGAGTTCAAGAAATGCTCTTTATTATTAAAGCTGACTTTAACAAATAAAAATCGGTGGTCAATATACTTCATGACACTGAACTATACACTTTCAAAGTGATTTGAAAATTAAGTTTCACGTCACGCGTATTGTCTGACAACAAAAACACAAAATCCACATTGGACTCTTCAAGGGACTAGAAGCAGGCACTTAAGCTTCACTAGGCTTGGAGGCTCCCACCGCTCCGCCCCTAACTCCCACCTGCACCTCAGAGATCCAGGTGAGCAGAGCTAGAGGCCTGAGGCCAACTACCTCCCTCTCTACACTGCCTCAGGGGATGAACCCGGGCTTTGAGTGTGGGCCCTGTGTGTTTATTTACTCGTACATGCATTCGTTCATGTATTAACTCACCACTTGTGACTCAGTACCCAGGGGAAAGCCGTCGCAGGTCAGCTATGAAGCAGTCGCGTCTACAGGAGCAAAGCCATCCTTCCCGACATCCTCTGGGTGGGCGTGGTGCCTTCTGGGAGAGGTCTTCCCGCCTGGCACCGCACCTGCGTGGCGCTCTGCCTTGCCTCACTAGTATCCCTGCCCGTGGGCGGGGTCTGGAGGACACCTCCCCTAATCTTGCTCTTGCACGAAGCTGTAATTCCTTTCTTATATTGCCCAGGCCTCCTAATTTAGGTCCCAAGGCACGACGGCCAGCCCCAGCATTCTACAACATACAAGCCCCATTCCTTAATAATGGCCCTTCCCTACGTCATTTTAGTCTCTCATTGGACTCCCTGGCTTTCTTAAAGCATTCTTAACATTTTTTTTAGAGATTTGGATGTAGCAAGCCTGGTGGTAAGTGATTTACATCCATTGTCTGATTAAATTTGTAATAGAATTTTAACTGGTAAGTTAGGAAGCATCTACAGTAATTTCACAGGAAGAGTTGATGGTAATCATTGTTCAGGTTTCTGCAATACTGACAGTAGTCTTAGAAAAATGAGAAATGGAGAGGGAGGGAAGGAAGGAAGAAAAGAAGGAAGGTCATTAGAGCTAAAATTTTTCATAAAATGTGTATGATGAGAGGATTTCAACAAATTCTATGACAAGTATTTGCATAATGTTATTTTGACAAAATGTTGAAATGTGGTGTGGACTGCAGTACAGAGCAAGGAATGTGTAACTTCTTGAACAAGTATATCTGAAGAATACTCAATGAGTAGACAGTGATTGGTTAATACTGAATAGTACCTATGGGCTAGTCACCAGACTAAATGCTTTATCTGCTTTAATCCCATTTAATCCTCCCTGAGACTCTATAGGTTTATTATAATTCCTGTCTCCTTTACAAATTAGGAAGCTGAGGCATTTATTAGTTAAATAACTTATGCAGTCCACAACTAGTAATCAATAGAAATGGAACTTAGACCCTAACAGATTCCTATCAGTGCACTTAATTGCCTGGCCTACTATCTCAACAGTAACTTGACTGGAGCACTCCGTGCTTGTACACTATCAATTATTTATAATTTGGATTAATATATACATGGTGTGCTGATCAAATTTAAGCCTGATCTATAGCAGGGAGGAGAGCTAAAATTTTAGAAAGGTCAGTCTAGGATTCAAAATTATATCAATAGGTTTTTTGTGATGCTAGAACAGATAACAGCTGACATTTGCAATTTATTTATGCAGGATTTCTCACCCTCAAGGCAGTTAACATTTGGGGCTGGATAATCGTTTGCTGTAAGGACCTGTCCTGTGCGCTGCAAGATATTTAGCAGCATTCTTGGCCTGGAACGCCTGAAGTCAAGTGGACCTTAGGAAGCATCACTACAAACAAAGCTAGTGGAGGTGTTGGAATTCCAGCTGAGCTATTTCAAATCCTAAAAGATGATGCTGTGAAAGTGCTGCACTCAATATGCCAGCAAATTTGGAAAATTTGGCAGTGGCCACAGGACTGGAAAAGGTGAGTTTTCATTCCAGTCCCAAAGAAAGGCAATGCCAAAGAATGCTCAAACTACCGCAAAATTGCATTCATCTTCAGTTCAGTTCAGTTCAGTCGCTCAGTCATGTCCGACTCTTTGTGACCCCATGAACAGCAGCACGCCAGGCCTCCCTGTCCATCACCAACTCCCGGAGTTCACTCAAACTCATGTCCATCAAGTCGGTGATGCCATCCAGCCATCTCATCCTCTGTCGTCCCCTTCTCCTCCTGCCCCCAATCCCTCCCAGCATCAGAGTCTTTTCCAATGAGTCAACTCTTTGCATGAGGTGGCCAAAGTACTGGAGTTTCAGCTTTAGCATCATTCCTTCCAAAGAACACCCAGGACTGATCTCCTTTAGAATGGACTGGTTGGATCTCCTTGCAGTCCAAGGGACTCTCAAGAGTCTTCTCCAACACCACAGTTCAAAAGCATCAATTCTTCGGCACTCAGCTTTCTTCACAGTCCAACTCTCACATCCATACATGACCACTGGAAAAACCATAGCTTGACTAGACAGACCTTTGTTGGCAAAGTAATGTCTCTGCCTTTCAATATGCTATCGAAGTTGGTCAAAACTTTCCTTACATGCTAGCAAAGTAATGCTCAAAATTCTCCAAGTTAGGCTTCAACAGTATGTGAACCATGAACTTCCAGATATTCAAGCTGGATTTAGAAAAGGCAGAGGAACCAGAGATCAAATGGCCAACATCTGCTGGATCATCAAAAAAGCAAGAAAGTAGAAAAACATCTACTTTTACCTTATTGACTATGCCAAAGCCTTTGACTGTGTGGATCACAACAAACTGTGGAAAATTCTTAAAGACATGGAAATACCAGACCCCCTGACCTGCCTCCTGAGAAATCTATGTGCAGGTCAAGAAGCAACAGTTAGAACTGGACATGGAACAATGCACTGGTTCCAAATAGGGAAAGGAGTATGTCAAAGCTGTATCTTGTCACCCTGTTTATTTAACTTATATGCAGAATGCAAAATGCATCATGCAAAATGCCAGGCTGGATGAAGCACAAGCTGGAATCAAGAATGCTGGGAGAAATATCAATAACCACAGATATGCAGATGACACCACCCTTATGGCAGAAAGCAAAGAGGAACTAAAGAGCTTCTTGATGAAAGTGAAAGAGGAGAGTGAAAAAGTAGGCTTAAAACTCAACATTCAAAAAACTGAGATCATGGCATCCAGTCCCATCACTTCATGGCAAATAGATGGTGAAACAATGGAAATAGTGACAGACTCTATTTTGGGGGGCTCCAAAATCACTGCAGATGGTGACTGCAGCCATGAAATTAAAAGATGCTTGCTCCTTGGAAGAAAAGCTATGACCAACCTAGACGGCTTATTAAAAACCAGAGACATTACTTTACCAACAAATGTCCATCTAGTCAAAGCTATAGTTTTTCCAATAGTCGTGTTTGGATGTGAGAGTTGGACCATAAAGAAAGCTGAATGCCAAAGAAGTGATACTTTTGAACTTTGGTGTTGGAGAAGACTCTTGGCAGTCCCTTGGACTGTAAGGAGATCCAACCAGTCAATCCTAAAGGAGATCAGTCCTGGGTATTCATTGGAAGGACTGATGCTGAAGCTGAAACTCCCATATTTTGGCCACCTAAGGCCAAGAACTGACTCATTTGAAAAGACCCTGATGCTGGGAAAGATTGAAGGCAGGAGAAGGGGATGACAGAGGATGAGATGGTTGGATGGTGTCACTGACACCAAGGACATGAGTTTGAATCAGCTCTGGGAGTTGGTGATGGACAGGGAAGCCTGGCATTCTGCAGTCCATTGTATCACAAAGAGTTGGACATGACTGAGTGACTGAACTGAACTTGGCCTCTATATGCTAGTAATGGCCTCCAGTAGTGACAACCAAAATTGTCTCCAAACACTGCCAGTGTAACTGAGTAGGACCTAATGAGGGCTTCCCAGAATAGACCCCCACCCATGTCCTCTTATTGCTTTTTGTCTGTAGAAAAACTTCAAAGAATAAATTTAATCAGAGAAGTGAGAAAATGCAGAAAAGAAAACAGGCAAGCAAGACAAAATAATAATACTTTAGCCATTGAACAAAGTCAAAGATCTTTAGTTCTTCCTCAAGAACTATAGATAATATTCTGAGCTGTCCTCTGAATTGCAGATACTGAAACTCCTACTAGGTGAAAGAAGTTAATGGTATGCCACCCAGAAGCATGTAGATCCCAGACCTGTTGGAACCAGAAGGTTAATGACCCTGACTCCCAATTACCTCACCACCAATCAATCAGAGGAAAGTCCACAAGCTGATCATGCCTTGCTATTTGAACACTGTAAAACTCTTCGCTATCATTTCCAGGGGCAGGACACAGTTTTCAGGGGATTAGCCCACTGTGACCCTCTTTGCCTGGCAAAGCAATAAAGCTATTCTTTCCTACTTCACCCCAAAATTCAGTCTTTTAGATTTAATCTGGCACCTTCCAGTGTACAGAGGTCAAATTTCAGCAACACTGAGTGTCACCTGGGAATAAATCACCCCTGGTTAAGAACCACTGATTTAGTCTTTTGCCACATATTGTTTTTATTTAATTCTTGTAATTCAGGTAAGAGGTAGGTAAAGTTGAAATTGAAACCAAAGCTATCTGATTCTGAGTGCCAAGCTCTCATCAAAATGAAACTAAGAGATAAATGTAAATTCCTGCACTTTGAGCCAAACAACAAAAGTGTAAGCCCAAGGTGAGAGAATTAGGAGTTAGCACTGGTGGAAGAAAACGTATTTAGATGAGTAAGGACTAAATAATCCTAGCCAACATTTGTCGAGGCCTTACACCTTTTCAGATGTACTAGGTACTCAAATGCATTTAATCCTCACAAGTAGCTCCACAAGATAGATATTATAACCCCTGTTTTGGAGTGCAATAACATTGATGTTTAAGGACATAGCGTAACAGTGACAGAGGTAAAGTGGTAGTGCCATGTTTTTGAATTCAAGAAGTCTGACTCCAGAGTCAATGCTCTGAGCTACTAAATAATATTTCTCACACACGCGCATAAAGGAACCATCGCAATAATGTGTCTGGGAGAAGAATACTAGAGTATATATGTTACCCAACAAAACTAGGTCAACTCACCTGTGCACAGTAAAGCCAATCTACTGACCTCGGGTTGTGATGAATAAAAGTGGTGATAATGCTCAAAAATCCTCAACTCCTGCATAGGTTTGGGTAAAGAGTTTTTATAGATAAAATCTGGGGTTGGCAGAGTGGGGCACGGTCTGCAGGGTATGTGACATTCCTCTGATTGGTTGATAGGGAAGTTACAGGATGGTGTTCCAGGAATATCAATCATTAGTCTTCTGCTTCCAGCCAGTCTGAAGGCCATGGGTTTATGCACAATCTGAAGTTACCACCCTCTATTTGGGGTGTGGGTGTGTGTGTGTGGGGGGGAGGGTTCACCTAGTTCCTGTAGAATAACTCAGAAATGTATCTGATTGTTATGTATATCTCTTGAGGGGGAACCAGGAAGCTGCTCCATTGCTACACTATTATTTCCTTTCCTTTGTTTCTGAATTCCTTCACTCTGATTAGTAATTATTTGCATCTGTCCTTTGGAATTCAGGGAAGATCTAGGAGGCTGAAAACTTTTTCCTGTAAACAAGATATGGGGGACACAGAAGTGCTTTTGTGCCCTTGTGTCCCACCAGATCCTGCTCAGTTTCATCCCCCTTTCTTTGATACTCCTCAATCTTGAGGGAACAGGGGCTGGACCAGAAAGGGAATAACATTTTGGATAGAGAGATCGATTAATTATTAACTTGGCAAAGGAACTCAGTTTTAGGGGGACCTGGGTTCGATCCCTGGGTTGGGAAGATCCCCTGGAGGAGGGCATGACAACCCACTCCAGTATTCATGCCTGGAGAATTCCATGGATAGTCGAGCCTGGCGGGCTACAGTCCATAGGATTGCAAAGAGTTGGACATGATTGGAGTGACTTAGCATGCACAGTTTCATATTTCATATTTTCATCTCCTGATGGTTAAGATGCACATAATATACGATTGTCAGCTGGAATTGCACGGGTCCTTAAGTACTTGAGCTGATTGGAGTCCACATCTCAAGGAATGTCAAAGGAGAGTTCTGTAGACTCCACAGTCTCCAGGCTCCAGTGTGTACAAGTTGTTTGTATTTTGCATTGTATCAACTCAGATGGTGAACTGAGTTCCTTTCTTAAGTTGGCAAATCATACAATCTGACCCAGAGCTTTCCAGGATACAGTAAACTTCATTGAGATCTGTTATACAGTAAGCATGACGGCAGATTCTATAATCACATATTAGATATTTCTGTACTGAAATCCCTTCAGATAGGAAAACAGGATTTCCTGGGGTAAGCATCTTTCCTCTCTTCATCCTGTCTTTTCTGAACTACAAATAATCCTTCTTTATTATGGAGAGCAACCTGCTCTTCCCAAAGTGCAAGGGCTTTTTGTTTCTCAAATAGAAAATTTTAAATCTTTATTACACTTGAAATTTCTTCTTTGTTCTTCTCCACTGGCTAGACCAGTATTTCTCAACCAAGGCTAATTTGTCCCTAGGAGACATTCGTAGACAATTTTGTTTGCCACAACTGCAGGAGGCAGGTGTTGTATTACCGACATCTAGTTCTTAAAGGCCAGTGATGGGGCTATACTCCCGGCAACACACAGGACAGTCTCCCACAGCAAAGAATTATCTGATCTAAAATGTTAGTAGTTCCAAAATTGAGGAACTCTGGGCCATTGAAGAACAGAAAGATTTTCCGGAAGAAATGCAAAGATGGTAATGAAAGAACTTAAGACTGTACCAAATTAGGAATGGCTAGCGGAACCGTAATGGTTTAACATGGTAAAAGGGACAACATGGGAGAATTTAAAGGTAAAATTTATTTTTGAGTAGGCTCCAGTAGCTTCCCTGGTGGCTCAGCTGGTAAAAAATCCGCCTGCAACGCGGGAGACCTGGGTTCTATCTCTGGGTTGGGAAGATCCCCTGGAGAAGGGAACAGCTACTCACTCCAGTATTCTGGTCTGGAGAATTCCATGGACTATAGTTCACGCAGTCGCAAAGAGTCGGACATGACTGAGCGACTTTCACTTCACAGGCTCCAGTAAGTAGTTATTCTGGGGAATGCTGTATGACTTGAAATTATGAATATATCACAATTTTAAAAAACCTACATAACTGAATCTCCTATGTCCATTTGGTACCTTTTCTTGTACTGTTTCATTTCTTCCCAAATTACAGAAATATGAAGAAAACTTTCTTTATACACTTCTTACTGTAAGGAAATACTGTGCTGATATTGCCAACATTAAATGTTTTATTATTATTTTGCTTGTAGGGGAATCGAGAATTCAAGGCCCTTAAAAATTTTGATTAGTACTTTCCTGCACAGAAGAAATTTATTCCTAAGTGGTGAGCCATTCCAGAGAACCTTAGAAAAAATTCTTTTAAAAATGACAACTGGGAATTCCCTGACAGTCCAGTGGTTACAACACGGATCTTTCAATGCCGAGGACCTGGGTTCAATCCCTGTATGAGGAACTAAGATCCCACAAACCGCCTTGGCATGACCAAAAAATAATAATAATATTAACCTTTTGGGCACATAATCTTTCCAGAGTAGGTGTAAGTTGGGTGACTGATCAGGCTCCCCTTGTTTTTCAATGTATGTTCTTAGTTCTACTTGAAGGGAAGGTGAAGATGCCCTTTGCCATTCTATCAGTTTTGCTGTTTAACACTTGTATTAAAAATGAGAATTTAATCCAGTGCAATTGATTTCTTAGGAAATGATTTGAGCATAATGCAGATTTGGAATTTGTGTGCAATTTTGTCCATGAAAACACTGGGTGAATATAGAAAACTGCATGCAGCTGAACTTACTCTGAAATTACCAGTTTACACCTTGGCTGTGCTTCTCATGGACTATATACCGACAATGATTGAGTGCAGCAGAGAGTAGAGATCTAAAGCAGACCAATTTCTAGGAGATGGGGACTCATCTGACATGTCACCTTGGCTCAAAAATTCCACACTAGCTTTGCTGAAAGTTTCTTAAAGTTGCACCAAGGTCTAAGACTTTTCCTACCTAACCTCTCTTCTCTTCTCTTCTCCACAGGACTTAGACCTTGCACTGCAGTCTGGCAGTTCTAGCCTCCTCTGGCTCTCTTCCACTTTTCCCTCAAGTATTTTCCCCAATAAATCCTTTGTTCATCTTATTCTGCCTTTACATTTCTTTGTCAGAGTACCAAACCTAACACAAGAATCAAAGGGGACATAGGGCGAAAAAAATGGCCACATAATGGTGTCAGTTGTTGAAGGCAGATAATGGGTCTGTCTGACCATTCACTATACTCTCGAATGAATAGAAAGTCCATTATACTTCCGTTTTGAATCTGTGTTAAAACTTCCGTAGTGAAAAATTCAAAATGGAAGGAAGGAGGCAGGGGATGGAAGAAGAGAGGAGGGAAAGAAGAGTGAGTGACAAATCCGAATGAGATGGTCACTCAGGCTTAGAAGACCTTGCTTTGTGACCACTGATTCATCACATGAGAACATGCATTTTATTCTTATCATTTTTACTATTTTTTAGGCTGAATGGCATGCGGGATTTTAGCTCCCTGACCTCAACCGCTGCAGTGGAAGGAAAGAGTCTTAACCACCGGCCTGCCAGGGAATTTCCCCCACATGAGCATTTTAAAAGCAAATGAACTGTGGGGACTCCCCTGGCGGTCCACTGGTAAGACTGCTGGCTTCCACTGCAGAGGTCATGGGTTCAATTCCTGATTGGCAAACTAATATCCCTCAGGCTGAGTGGTATGGCTTAAAAAAAAAAAAAGAACTGTGAAGTCTTGTATATGTGGCCTTGAACAATACCGTTTAGCAGGCATCCCTCATTTCTCCCTTTCCCAGGTCCTTGGAAGTCATTAATCTACTTTCTTCTCTGTAGAGCTCTCTATTCCAGACGCTTCATGGAAATGGAATCGTACAATGCATGCCTTTTATGTCTGGCTTCTTTCATGCATAATGTTTTCAAGGTTCATGCATATTGTCGCCTGTCTCATTCCTTTTAATGGCTGAATGCTATTCATTGTATGGATATACAACTTTGATACATACATGTATCAGTTCATGGACATTTGAGTTGTTGTAATTTTGGGGCCATTATGAATATTGCTGCTATGGACATTTGCATCCAAGTTTCTGTGTGAAGATATGTTTTTAGTTCTTTTCAGTGTATACCTAGGAGTGGAATTGCACAGAGATAAGACAGCCTGCACCTTTCTTGGAAATATATGTCATAATACTTAAAATTCAATAGGTTGATTCTTATTATTCATGGTAATGATGATCTGTACTGTCTCCACAAATAATTAGCTGTTGAGGCTCAGAGCAGGCCACCCCAACATGTGTATGCCTCAATGGGATATTCTCTATTTTGATTAAAGTTAGTTGAGAAACAGTTTCCTAAGTGATCAATGCACAGAGGGAAACAATAGAATGGGAAAGACTAGAGATCTCTTGAAGAAAATTAGAGATACAAAGGGAATATTTCATGCAAAGATGGACACAATGAAGGACAGAAATAGTATGGACTTAACAGAAGCAGAAGAGATTCAGAAGAGGTGACAAGAATACACAGAGAAACTATACAAAAAAGATCTTCATAACCCAGATAACCACAATGGTGTGATCATTCACCTAGAGGCGGACATCCATGTGAAGTCAATGGACCTTAGGAAGAATCACTACTTACAAAGCTAGTGGCGATGATAGGATTTCAGCTGAGCTACTTCAAGTCCTAAAGAATGATGCTGTAAAAGTGCTGCACTCAATATGCCAGCAAATTTGGAAAACTGATTGGCCACAGGACTGGAAAAGGTATTCCAATCCCAAAGAGGGGCAGTGCCAAAGAAGGCTCAAACTACTGCACAATTGCACTTATCTCACACACCAGCAAAGTAGTACTCAAAATTCTCCAAACCAGGCTTCAACAGTACATGAACCGTGGACTTCCAGATGTTCAGTGGATTTAGAAAAGACAGAGGAACCAGAGATCAAATTGCCAACATCCATTGGATGATAGAAAAAGCAAGAGAATTCCAGAATATCTACTTCTGCTTTATTGACTAGCCTTCAATAAAGTCAAAGCCTTTGACTGTGTCAGTTCAGTTCAGTTCAGTTCAGTCGCTGAGTCGTGTCCGACTCTTTGCAACCCCATGAATTGCAGCACACCAGGTCTCCCTATCCATCACCAACTCCCAGAGTTCACTCAAACTCACGTCCACCGAGTCAGTGATGCCATCCAGCCAACTCATCCTCTGTTGTCCCCTTTTCCTCCTGCCCCCAATCCCTCCCAGCATCAGAGTCTTTTCCAATGAGTCAACTCTTCACGTGACGTGGCCAGAGTACTAGAGTTTCAGCTTTAGCATCATTCCTTCCAAAGAACACCCAGGACTGATCTCCTTCAGAATGGACTGGTTGGATCTCCTTGCAGTCGAAGGGATTCTCAAGAGTCTTCTCCAACACCACAGTTCCAAAGCATCAATTCTTCAGTGCTCAGTGGATCACAACAAACTGTGGAAAATTCTTAAAGACATGGAAATACCAGAACACTTGACTGCCTCCTCAGAAATCTGTATGCAGGTCAGGAAGCAATAGTTAGAATCGACATAGAACCAGGACTGGAAAGGAGTATGTCAAGGCTGTATATTGTCACCCTGTTTATTTAACTTATATGAAGAGTACATCATGCAAAATGCCAGGCTGGATGAACCACAAGATTGCACAAGCTGGAATCAAGATTGCTGGGAGAAATATCAATAACCTCAGATATGCAGATGACACCACCTTTATGGCAGAAAGCAAAGAACAAAAGAGCCTCTTGATGAAGGTGAAAGAGGAGAGTGAAAAAGTTGGCTTAAAAGTCAGCATTCAAAAAACTAAAATCATGGCATCCGGTCCTGTCATTTCATGGCAAATAGATGGGGAAACAATGGAAAGAATGACAGACTTTATTTTCTTGGGCTCCAAAATCACTGCAGATGGTGACTGCAGCCATGAAATTAAAAGATGCTTGCTCCTTGGAAGAAAAGCTATGACCAACCTAGACAGCTTATTAAAAACCAGAGACATTACTTTGCTGACAAAAATCCATCTAGTCAAAGCTATGGTTTCTCCAATAGTCATGTTTGGATGTGAGAGTTGGACCATAAAGAAAGCTGAGCACTGAAGAATTGTTGCTTTTGAAATTTGGTTTTGGAGAAGACTCTTGAGAGTCCCTTGGGCTGCAAGGAGATCCAACCAGTCAATCCTAAAGGAAATCAGTCCTGAATATTCATTGGAAGGACTGATGCTGAAGCTAAAGCTCCAATACTTTGGCCACCTGATGCGAAGAACTAACTCATTTGAAAAGACCCAAATGCTGGGAAAGATTGAAGGCAGGAGGAGAAGGGGACGACAGAGGATGGATGGTTGGATGGCATCACTGATTCAATGGACATGAGTTTGAGCAAGCTCTGGGAGCTGGAGATGGATAGGGAAGCCTGGCATGCTGCAATCCATGGGGTCGCAAAGAGTCCGACATGACTGAGCAACTGAATTGAACTGAAGCCAGCCCATTCCTGGAGTCATCTCCCTGTCCTCTCTGTCTTGCTCCTTGAAGTCAAGTGGGCCTTAGGAAGCATCAGTATGAGCAAAGATAATGGAGGTGATGGAATTCCAGTTGGAATTCCAATTTCAAATCCTGGCAGATGATGCTGTGAGAGTGCTGCACTCAATTTGCCAGCAAATTTGGAAAAATCAGCAGTGGCCACAGGACTAGAAAAGGTCAGTTTTTGTTGTAATCCAAAAGAAAGGCAATGCCAAAGAATGCTCAAACTACCGCACAATTGCACTCATCTCACATGCTAGTAAAGTACTGCTCAAAATTCTCCAAGCCAGGCTTCAACAGTACGTGAACTTTGAACTCCCAGATAATCAATCTGGATTTAGAAAAGGCAGAGGAACTAGAGATCAAATTGCCAACATCTGCTGGATCGTGAAAAAAGCAAGAGTTCCAGAAAAACATCTACTTCTGCTTTATTGACTATGCCAAAGCCTTTGACTGTGTGGATCACAACAAACTGTGGAAAATTCTGAAAGAGATGGGAATACCAGACCCCCTGACCTGCCTCTTGAGAATCTGTATGCAGGTGAGGAAGCAATAGTTACAACTGCACATGGAAAATAAATAAAGATACTTAAAAAGAGTATATACCATATAATTAAGCATTTATCCCCCATTTCCAGTAGGAATTGTGTTATCAGGGCAACTAAATCATCTCAGGGCAACCAAATAATCTCAGCTAATGGGAAAAGTCTCATCTTTACAAAAGAATGACCCCTAATACAGATGTCGAAGACCTGACAGAGCTAGACAATAGCCATTTTGGAACCCTTAAAGAAAAGACTACTTGAAACTAGGTCATCCATGAATACTGAAACCATTAGGTCAAATAATGATAGAAAACAGGATGACGACATACCCGTTGCCAAATTACCGCCCCACCAACTGTTTGCTGGAAAAAAGAAAAAGGTAAACGGTAGCACTGCAATAATGGAACCTGGGTGTCACCACTTTAACTCAGTGATTAATCTTACCATTCTTTTTTAGTCAACAATCAGACATGATGTGTTTCCTAATATATTGGAATGTGAAGCACATAAAATTACTTATGAAGTGTTCTTGCTTAAAATATTTAACCTGAATGTAAATAAGCTATTGACCTGAATCTAAACCAGCTTTAGACCGAAATTCTGGTTTGCAGCATTCACAAAAAGTAGAGAAAAATGTTAAAACAGTATCTGAAGAAAAAATGGGCAAATCTAGAAACAGGATATTCTACAATTATCATTAATATTTTAATGACATGAAGAAGTGATGGGAGGGCTTTATTAAGATAAAAGAGACTAAAGAGATAAAAAATGCAAAGCAATGAGTGGTTTTTTAAAATTAAATCCTACTTTAAATAAGCCAGCAGTAAATGGCATGCTGAAGACAACCAGAAAATTTTTGATATCAATAGAATATTCTATGATACTAAGGGAATTGCAGTTAATTTTATTAGGATAATAATTGTATTGTGGTTATGTAGGAAAAGTATTTGTAGTGAAGCATTATGATGTCTCTATTTTATTTTATGATCAACCAATCACTTTCCTCCTTAGAAAGAAAAAAATCAACAGTACTGATTTATTTCCTGCAGGATAAAATTCAACCCCCTTCCTGTGGCACAGAAAAATGCTCAAACTCTGATCTCAGTTTACATCTCTAGTCACTTGCTCTCACATAGCTTATGTTCTGAAGTCACTAAATCTCTCAGTTTTTTTTGTCTATACCACGTCATTTTTTTTTCTGTGCAAGTTGCCCTCTTTGCCTTCTCCATGTAACTGTTAAAACTGAGGTCCATGTATATGTGTACCTTCACACATAAATACATGGTGAACAAAACCAATATTAAATATTTTAATGATGTCACATATTGGCCATTATAAATTTATAAAACACATAAAGCCAGAGGATTCATATATATCATTGGGAAGAGATTGGAAATCAAACTGTGAGTGGTTGTTAAAGAGGACTTAACTGTAAGGTTTCTGTATCTTTTTGAAAAAAAAAAAAAAAAAAGAATATACTAGAAGAAAAATGACCAAATGGTAAAACTTAGATCAATGCAGGGTGCTTAGGATGCGTACTTGCATGTATCAAATTTTCTCTTTTTTAAAAAAATATCTGCAGACTACATGAGTTTGAACCACAGTCCAATTTATCAGTTGATAAATTCAGGCAATTTTCTTGATTTCTTTTTAGCCTGAGTTTCCTCATCTTTAACATGGGGATAATAATAGTATCTACTCCAGTAGGGTTATTGTGAGGATTGAACAAGTTAATATGTGTGAAGCACCAGAGCATTTAGCCAGTGCCTGACACAGAATAAGCACCTAGTAAACATGAGCTATTATGTGTTGAGACACGCATTGTGACCTAGTTCATTGTCAGTTTTGATTAATTGTGAGCTTGAATAGGGTGCTTGTTCTTTTGTTCTAGGTGCAGGTGTATGCACACACACTTGATCAAGTTTGTCAATTTTATTCACGTCTTCCATATTCTTTTCAATTTTTCATTTGCTTAATCTTTCAACAGAGAGATGTGCTGTGATCACACATAACAAATGATTGTGGATTTGTCCATTTATACTTATATTAATAAATCTTAATTATTTATAATTCTCTTAATTTTTAGTACAAATATTTGAGGCTATGTTAGCAGGTGCAAAAACATTGTAATTGTTCAATTTTCCTTACTATTTGTTTCTTTGGTTATTAGGTGTCTGCTTCCTGTTATAGTTTATAACACTTATTGCCTTTTTGGTTTCTTTGAAGGGTTTATTTTAACATGGCTTCTTCAGGTTTTTTTCAGTCAGTTCAGTCGCTCAGTCTTGTCCAAATCTTTGCGATCCCATGGACTGCAGCACGCCAGGCTTCCCTGTTCCAGCTCCCTCAGAATCCTCAAACTCATGTCCTTTGAGTTGGTGATGTCATCCAAACACCTAATCCTCTGTCATCCTCTTCTCCTCCTGCCTTCAGTCTTTCCCAGCATCAGGGTCTTTTCCATTGAGTCGGTTCTCACATCAGGTGGCCAAAGAAAGAAAGTGAAGTCGCTCAGTCATATCCGACTCTTTGCGATCTCAAGCCTGCCAGGCTCCTCCGTCCATGGGATTTTCCAGGCAAGAATACTGGAGTAGAATGCCATTTCCTTCTCCAGGGCACCTTTCTGACTCAGGAATTGAATCCGGGTCTCTCACACTGCAGGCAGACTCTTTACCATCTGAGCCACCAGGGAAACCTCAGGTGGCCGAAGTATTGGAGCTTCAGCCTCAGCATCAGTCCTTCCAATGAATATACAGGACTGATTTCCTTTAGGATTGACTGGTTGGGTCTCCTTGCTCTCCAAGGGACTCTCAAGAGTCTTCTCCAACACCACAGTTCTAAAGCATCAATTCTTCAGTGCTCAGCTCTCCTTATAGCCAAACTTTCACATCCATACATGACTACTAGAAAAACCATAGCTTTGATTAGGCAGACCTTTGTTGGCAAAGTAATGTCTCTGTTGTTTAATATGCTCTCTAGGTTGGTCTTAACTTTTCTTCCAAGGAGCAAGCATCTTTTAATTTCATGGCTGCAGTCACCATCTGCAGTGATTTTGGAGCCCAAGAAAATAAAGTCTGTCACTGTTTCCACTGTTTCCCCATCTATTTTCCATGAAATGATGGGACTAGATGCCATGATCTTAGTTTTCTGAATGTTGAATTTTAAGCCAACTTTTTCACTCTCCTCTTTCACTTTCAACAAGAGATTCTTTTAGTCCTGGCATGTGAGGTGAGTGCAGTTGTGTGGTAGTTTGAACATTCTTTGCATTGCCTTTCTTTGGGATTGGAATGAAAACTGATTTTAACCATTCCTATGGCCACTGCTGAGTTTTCCACATTCCACCATTTCCAAATAGTGGTCACACCACTGTGGTTATCTGGGTCATGAAGATTTTTTTTGTACAGTTCTTCTGTGTATTCTTGCCAGCTCTTCTTAATATCTTCTGCTTCTGTTAGGTCCATAACATTTCTGTCCTTTATTGTGCCCATTTTTGCATGACATGTTCCCTTGTGTCTCAGGGAATTTTCTTGAGGAGATCTCTAGTCTTTCCCATTCTTTTGTTTTCCTCTATTTCTTTGCATTGATCACTGAGGAAGGTCTTCTTATCTCTCCTTGCTGTTCTTTGGAGCTCTGCATTCAGGTGGGTCTATCTTTCCTTTCCTCCTTTGCCTATCACTTATGTTCTTTTCTTAGCCATTTGTAAGGCCTCCTCAGACAACCATTTTGCCTTTTTGCATTTCTTTTCCTTGGGGATGGTCAGTTTTCTTTTAGGTTTTAATATAATATATATTTTTTCATTCTTTCAGTTTTTTTAAGTCTTTAGTTTTAATGTTTTATAGTTTTATTTTTAAGTGGCTGAGTTTTCCTTTCTTTTTTTTCCATGTGATTATCTCTGTCTTTTTATAGGTAGAATCAATTACAGCTATTATACATCTCATATTTTTGCACAAGTTTCTCTAATTTTTGTGTTTATGTGTGTGATTTCTATTCTGACTTTCTCTGTTCTCTTTTCTCCTTTTATTTTAAAAAATCTCCTCATGAATTGATCAAGCTTTTACTGTTCTCTTTTATTTCCCTTGACTGATTTGAAATTTTAAAATTCCATTTCTATTCCTTTAATAGTTTCCTTACAGTTTTAATATGGGTTACTCTAATTAACAGAAACACAAGTGAGTCATTATCTCTGCTCTCCTATTGAACATAGAGTTTTTAGATTGCCTTATTTCTAATTCCTCCTCACTAATTTGTTATTGTTTTCCAGGATTTTAGTTCTCCCTTAAATAGTAACTCTTGTTACATTGGTTTTTACTCCCATTATTCATTATCATTATTATTATACACTTATGCAGGCAGTTATTCACTTAAACTTCCCAGTTCCTTTGCTCATGGTTCATCTTATATCTTGATCATTTCAGTAGAACATCTAGAAGTTCTTCACCTGTACTTTGTTAGTAATCTGTTTTTATTTTAAAATGTCTTTAGTTGAGTCTGGTTTTTTTTTTTTTTTTGGCTGCACCAGCTCTTAGTTGTAGCATGTGGGATCTCGTTCCCTGACCAGGGATCAAAGCCAGACCTCATGTATTGTGAACATGAAGCCTTAACCACTGGACCACCAGGGAAGTCCTGAGTCTTATTCTGCTTTGCTAATTCTCTTCTCAGCTATGTCAACCTGCTCAATATTGATAATTTAATTCCTTGAAGGTTTTAAAATTTAATCACTGAAAACCTGAACAAGGGGCAGTTCAGGTATTCCTAATTGAAAGAAGATAGTGCTAACAGGGTAAAAACAAAGACCAGATAAACCCCTCCATCTAAGTGTTTGGAACAAGACTGAAAGAAGGACCCTCTGCAGCCACAGAAATAACATAGCATCCTTGAATAATATGAGTGACTAGTGCTTCTTTGCCAATGATAATTCCAGTCATGCCTTAATACTCCTGCTTTTCAGAGTAAAATTATCAAGATACTCAATTGCCAAATTTCCTCCACTTCTTGACAACATCTGATTCAGAACCAACCTCTGCTTTCTTAAACCTTACATATTTCACCTAGTTCAAGCATAAATTCTATAGTAAATCCCTCTCATGACTGCTCTGGTGTACCTTCTCCTTTGCCCCAACAAGCTAGATAAAGTGAGTGTTTTTGACTACAGGTGTGTTCCTGGTTAATATGTTTTCCCTTACTATGTTTTTAAGCTCTAAATGTTCTCGTTAATTATTTTGTGATTCTGACTGTTCTGTCTTCAATTTTGATCATGTCTTTTCTGTCTTATGCTTTCTATTCCTTCTCTTATGGGGCTAGTTATTTTAAACTTACTTAATTTCATCCAATTCAACTCTATCCAACACTTGTCTTTTTAAATACTTGTTTATTTATTTGGCAATACCAGGTCTTTGTTGTGGTGCGTGGAGTCTTTGATCTTCATTATGGCACACGAGATCCTTAGTTGCAGCACGTGGGATCTAGTTCCCTAACCAGGGACTGAACCTGGGATGAGTGCATTGGAAGTTTGGAATCTTAGCTGCTGGACCATGAGGGAAGTCCACTATCTAATACTAGTCTTAACTGAAGTTGTAGGGAAAGTAGTATCATCCTGTTGTTTATTATATGCTAATTTTTGTTCAAAATGGATTATTTCTCTATGTGTTTTCTAATTTTCACTGTAACCCCATCTTCATTTTGAAACTGCTTCCAGAGTGAGTTTTAGTTTGCTTCTACCAGGTTGCACTAGGAATATTACCATCTCTATGCCAACTATTGTTTGGCATAAAATAAAAAACATTTTATTTTTTTGGTAGGATTTTACACAGAATACAAATACCTTTTTAAAGTGTGTTTGATAAGATTTGACAAATGTATACATTTGCATAACTATCACCACAGTCAAGATATAGAACCTCTCTATCACCCAGCAAATTTCTATGCCAGCCCAACTTTTAAGATATTTGGGGAATTTCAGGACCACGTAGTAGTATGAGGTATATATGTGAAGTCCATGAGGCTTGGGTCTAGATTACAAATTTTCCAAAGAGATTTTCTTTTGAACTCTGAACTCAGTTTAAGGCAAACAGTCTTCCTTGTTATTGTCCTGTTTGCTGGTAGGAAGACTCCTCCCCACCCCCACCCCACAGCCATCCCTGCAATCCAGCCTTTCAGTGTGGTGTAGCTCTTTGACAGGCTGCCATTTTATAGGTATCTTAGTTACATCTTCCTGCCTTATAAGGCCCAAGACCTCAAAGTCCTATCCTTGATGAACAGTAAACTCAAATATCGTGGTTAGAAAGATTCACAGTGCTACTGCTCCTGTTTCAGCTACTAGGTCACTATGGCTTATAGTACTCTGCCCTTCCCCTTTTTTGATTTATACATTTTAGTGAAGTATAACATACATATAGAAAAGCATACAGATTATAAATACATAGCTCAATATCACAAGTGAATATACCTTACTCCTTCGAAAAAAAGTTATGACCAACCTAGATAGTACATTCAAATAGTATATTTGCTGACTAAGGTCTGTCTAGTCAAGGCTATGGTTTTTCCAGTAGTCATGTATGGATGTGAGAGTTGGGCTGTGAAGAAGGCTGAGCACCGAAGATGATGCTTTTGAACTGTGGTGTTGGAGAAGACTCTTGAGAGTCCCTTGGACTGCAAGGAGATCCAACCAGTCCATTCTAAAGGAGATCAGCCCTGGGATTTCTTTGGAAGGAATGATGCTAAAGCTGAAATTTCAATACTTTGGCCACCTCATGCGAAGAACTGACTCATTGGAAAAGACCCTGATGCTGGGAGGGATTGAGGGGAGGACGAAAAGGGGACAACAGAGGATGAGATGGCTGAATGGCATCACTGACTCAATGGACGTGAGTCTGAGTGAACTCTGGGAGTTGGTGATGGACAGGGAGGCCTGGCGTGCTGTGATTCATGGGGTCACAAAGAGTCAGACACGACTGAGCAACTGAACTGAACTGAACAAGTACTCAGATAAAGAAAAAGAAGGTTACTAGGAGTTTCCTAATATTCTTTCCAACCAATATCTCCTCCCAAGAAGAATCATTATTCTGACTTCTAACATCATAAATTAATTTTGCCTACTTTTGAATGTTATATACATGCAATCATATAGCATATATTCTTTTGTGTCTGGTTTCCATTGCTTATTGTTGTATTTCTGTAGTTCACTCATATTGTTTACGTACTTGTAGTTTATTTTTGTTGCTGTATGTTATTTCATTGCATGAATACAACAGGATTTATATTATAGGTGGACATTTGGTTTGTTTCCAGTTTTCCTCTTTGGTTTTGGAGGCTGGGATTTCCCTTTCTTTCTTTCAAGCTCTGCTGTGTATTTAGTAGGATTTAAAAAGCACTTCCTGCTCAGTAGTCCTGTATGATCTGTGTCAAGACATGTTTTAGGTTTTGTAGATTGCCAAATCTTCAGACATAAGTCATATATTTCATTTTTTATTGTTGAAATCCTTGATTTTCACCTGGTTTACTTAGGCTGATGACTCATTTCTTTACACTGCTGTTGGAAGAAATAGTCTTGATTCTTGTGACAAATAATGAACAGAAATAGTAGGATACAGATGAGATATGTAATTAATTTTTAGGTTTGATATCTTGCTTGGGTGGATTACTACATATGCAAGGCTAGATAAATGTTGCTGCTGCTAAGTCGCTTCAGTTGTGTCCGACTCTGTGCGACCCCATAGACAGCAGCCCACCAGGCTCCCCCATCCCTGGGATTCTCCAGGCAAGAACACTGGAGTGGGTTGCCATTTCCTTCTCCAATGCATGAAAGTGAAAAGTGAAAGTGAAGTTGCTCAGTCGTGTCTGACTCTTTGCGACCCCATGGATTGCAGCCTACCAGGCTCCTCCATCCATGGCATTTTCCAGGCAAGAGTACTGGAGTGGCGTGCCATTGCCTTTTTCGAGATAAATGTTACCAAGTATAAAATATTGAAAAGGCATGTTAAAGAAATGGGTTATTAGTGTGGATGTAGCTATTTGAGTACAGAATCTCTTGGCTAGTTGACACTGGGAATTTGAAATGAGAGGGAACCTCTCTTAGTGGCTGAGTGCTATGTTATAAATATGTTGCCAGAAGAGTCACTCCAAAGTGGGCCTGCTTTTGCCCTCCAAAAGTGATTGTTTCGCAAGATCAGTGTTTCTCAACTGTGGGCATTTTCCCCCCTCAGGGAATATTTTGAAATGTCTGGAGATGCTTGGTGGGCACAGTACTGGTATCTAGTGGGTAGAAGCTGGGAATGCTGCTAAACATCTTACGATTAACTCACAGGACAGCTCTTCTCCCCATGCCCCCAATGAAGAATTTTCCAGTGGACATAGAGATTATCATAATAAGTGAAGTAAGCTAGACAGAGAAAGACAAATAACATATGATATCGCTTATATGGAACCTGAAAAAGAAAAGATACAAATGGAGGGAGGGAGAAATTAGGAGAACAGGATTAACATATATATACTACTATATAATCAAGGACCTATTGTATAGCACAGGGAACTATACTCAATATTTTGTAATAACGGATAAGGGAAAAGAATCTGAGAAACAATACACACACATGTATAGTTATAACACATCTAATTATAACTAAATCTTTGTGTTATACATCTGAAACTAACATGATATTGTAAATCAACTATACTTCAATAAAGCAAACAAACCAAAAGAATTTTTCAGCTCAAAGAGTAAATAGTGCCAAGAGTGAGAAACTCTGTTCCAGACCTAGGAACTAGCTGTTGTTCAGTCACAAAGTCGTATCTGACTCTTTGCAATCCCACGGACTGCAGCATGCCAGGCTTCCCTGTCCTTCACCATCTCTGGGAGTTTACTCAAATCCATGTCCATTAGGTCGGTAATGCCATCCAACAGTCTCATCCTCTGTCGCTGCCTTCTCCTGCCCTCAATCTTCCCAGCATCAGGGTCTTCACAACAGGTAGCCAAAGTATTGGAGCTTCAGTTTCAGCATCAGGCCTGCCAGTGAATATTCAAGGTTGATTTCCTTTAGGATGGACTCATTTGATTTCCTTGCTATCCAAGGGACTCTCAAGAGTCTTCTCTAGCACCACAGTTCAAAAGCATCAGTTCTTCGGTGCTCAGCCTTCTTTATGGTCCAACTTTCACATCCATACATGACTACTGGAAAAACAATAGCTTTGACTCTACGGACATTTATTGGTAAAGTGATCTCTGCTTTTTAATATGCTGTCTAGGTGTATCATAGCTTTTCTTCCAAGGAGCCAGTGTCTTTTAATTCCATGGCTGCAGTCACCATTCTGCAGTGATTTTGGAGCCCAAGAAAATAAAATCTGCCACTGTTCCCATTTTCCCCCTATCTATTTGCCATGAAGTGATGGGACCAGATGCCATGATCTTCATTTTTTGAATGCTGAGCCAGCTTTTTCACTCTCCTCTCTCATCTTCATCAAGAGGCTCTTTTGTTCCTTTTTGCTTTCTGCCATTATGATGGTATCATCTGCATATCTGAGGTTGTTGATATTTCTCCCAGAAATCTTGATTCCAGCTTGTGATTCATCCAGTCCACATTTCAAATGAAGTACTCTGCATATAAGTTAAATAAGGAGGGTAACAATATACAGCCTTAAGGATTCCTTTCCCACTTTGGAACCAGTTCGTTGTTCCATGATGATTCTAACTGTTGCTTCTTGACCTGCATACAGGTTTCTCACGCGGCAGGTAAGGTGATTTGGTATTCTCATCTCTTTAAGAATTTACCACAGTTTGTTGTGGTCCACACAGTCAAAGGCTTTAGTGTAGACAATGAAGCAGAAGTAGGTGTTTTTCTAGAATTCTCTTGCTTTTTCTATGATCTAATGCATGTTGGCAATTTGATCTCTGGTTCCTCTGCCTTTTCTAAATCTGTCTTGAACATCTGGAAGTTCTTGATTCGCATACAGTTGAAGCTTAGCTTGAAGGATTTTGAGCATTATCTTGCTAGCATGTGAAATGAGTGTACCTGTACATTAGTTTGAGCATTCTTTGGCATTGCCTTTCTTTGGGATTGGGATGAAAACTGACCTTTTCCAGTCCTGTGGCCAGCTCTGAGTTTTCCAAATTTGCTGGCATATTGAGTGCAACTGTATCATCTTTTAGGATTTGAAATAGCTCAACTGGAATTCTATCACCTCCACTAGTTTTGTTGGTAGTAATGCTTCCTAAGGCCCACTTGACTTCACACTCCAGGATGTCTGGCTCTAGGTGAGTGACCACACCACTGTAATTATCTGGGTCATTAAGACACTTTTTATACAGTTCTTCTGTTTATTCTTGCCACCTCTCCTTCACCTAAGAAGGCTTTCTTAACTCTCCTTGCTATTCTCTGGAACTCTACATTCAGATGGGTATATCTTTCCCTTTCTCCTTTGCCTTTTGCTTCCCTTTTTTTCTCAGCTATTTGTAAGGCCTCCTCAGACAGCCATTTCGCCTTTTTGCATTTCTTTTTCTTTAAGATGGTCATTTCTTCTTTTCGGTCACTACATTCTATACAATGTTACGAACATCCGTCCATAGTTCTTCAGGCACTCTATCTATCAGATCTAGTCCCTTGAATCTATTTGTCACTTCCACGGTATAATTTTAAGGGATTTGATTTAGATCATACTTGAATGGCCTCATGGTTTTCCCTACTTTCTTCAATTTAAATCTGAATTTTCCAGTAAAATGGAAAATTTTACTGATCTGAGCCACAGTTAGCTCCTGGTCTTGTTTCTGCTTATTGTATAGAGCTTCTCAATGTTTGGCTGCAAAGAATATAATCAATCTGATTTCAGTATTGACCATTTGGTGATGTACATGTTAGAGTTGCTCTCGTGTGTTGTTGGAAGAGGGTCTTTGCTATGAACAGTGTGTCCTCTTGGCAAAACTTTGTTAGCCTTTGCCCTGCTTCATCTTGTACTCCAAGGCCAAACTTGCCTGTTACTCCAGTTATCTCTACTATCAGTTACCTTTCAAGAAATAATAGCACCACAGTGGCCCAGTCTATGATTCTATCCAAATTCAGGCACTCTGTGAAAGCCAGGTCATATGTGGCTCACTCCAATTATTATTATTTTTTGATATGTAAGAGGTAGATTTGAGAGAAACACATTCAACAGACAGATTGTAAGCTATCTCAGAAGGCAGTAGGCCACTCCAGGTCTTTTTAAAACTGTATTGATGTGAAGAATCTAAGCTACTCCATTTTGTTAATAGAAAAACTCCATTTTGTAAGGTTCCAGGAAAAGAGCCTTTGGAAATCCCCTGACCTCACCCCACCACCCACAAGCCAATTGGACCCCAGACCAGAATCTCCTGACAAGGCTCAGGAACTTGTGGTCTACATAGGAAATAGGGACCAATCAAAAACCAACACACAACCCTTTGAAAGAAAGTGACCAATCAGACGTCCCCCTACCTAGAAATTCTTTTTTTCATGAATACTCCCTATATAAGCAATGTAACCCAAAACCTGGGGCTCCTCCATATAGCTGCTACATCAGTAACGGTGGGAGCCCCAGCTCGAGCTTGGTAATAAAAACTCTCTTGCTTTTGCATCGGATGCCGGCTCCCTGGTGGTCATTGGGAGATTTCATGACTTGGGCATAACAGATGGATTCTGGGGACTTCTTTGGTGGTCCAGTGGCTGGGTTCCATGTTTGATACTTGGTAGGGGAACTAGATCTCAAAGGCCGCCCAGACCTGCTGCAGCCAGATAAATTAGAAACAAACAACTGTAATGATAGGTTCTGCAACCACCAAGTCTATTCAGAGCTTCAGTGAAATCACTTGTGTCTAATACTAATGTAATATGTACAGCAATTGATTGTTAACCATTAAAAATTAAAAATCACCAGTGATTAACTTTATTATTATTTTTTAAAATTTAAAAATTTATTTATTTATTTAGGCCGGACTGGGTCTTTGCCGCAGCATGCAGATTCTTCATTGCAGTGCGCAGACTCAGTTGCATATGGGGTATTAATTCCGTGACTAAGGCTGAACCCGCAACCCCTGCACTGGAAGGTGGATTCTTAACCACTAGACCACCAGGGAAGTCCCTTAACTTTATTATTGAACATTCCAAGGCCACAGAGTAAATCAGCTGAATAAATGGCATTAGACAAAGAGACATTGTACCTTGCAATTAGACTATATGTATTCTTTTTCTTTGTTGTTATATTTTTGCAGCTTGCATTTTGGACAAAGGTAAATCTTATTTGTCCAGTGGAACTGATGGTCTGTATTTGTTTCTTCTTCCTTCAGGCAACACATACTACCATTTATTCTTTTGATTCATTTCCTCGGGAAAGCTGAGAAGAAGTTTTATAATGATATTATTGGTTTCGTAACTAGTGTTTTCATTGTAATCCTATTACTGAACCAATGTTGTGATAAATGGTCTGTTTATAAGGGGAACCACTTTTACAAGAAGTAGAAAATTAGACATGCTTCTGCTTTGCAATAACAATAAAAACCACAGTGAAAAAATACTCTCCAGTTTATTCCCATCTGTATCAGCAGGGAAGCTTTAGAAGATGACTTTCTCCCTAAGGCCTTCTAAACAAAGTTACTGCCTGTGAGTATCATGTCAAAATGCAGTGTTCCTCCAAATCCAATTCAAAACCAATCCATTTTAAATTACAGTAACTGTGGGCCCTTTAAGAAAATCAAGCCCTTTAAACCCCACCCCTCTGCTGACCGGTAGCAGTTAAGTCCTCTCTTTGAATGCAGTTGGTGATAAAGCTAAGAGAAAGGCAACTTGTCTCCAGAGTGTTTCTAAGTAAGCCCTAGAGGTGGAAACTAAGATACTATGGGATAGGGAACAATGGAAACTTGTGAAGAATGGAAGCCAGACTGGCTCTTAAAAGATTCTATCACAGTGCTGGATAAAGTGGAAAGAATGTTAAGTCTGGGTTTCCCCCTGTGGTGCTGCTCCCCGCTAGCTTTACTCCTCCATTTCACCCAGCAAGTGAGTTTTCCAGAAGCTGTTTCCAGTTTAACGAGCTGTTTGTCTCCTCTAGCAGATTCCCAAAAGGAAAAGTCAAAGAGAAGAGCAAGTTTCAGTGAAAATTAAACTGGTCACTTCTAACAGTTATTTACATTGGCTGAACATTTCTGAAGAGCAAAGTCGACTCTTTTTTTGTTGTTGTTCCTGCTACACCAACAGTGACTAATTCAGAAGTCCTTAGTATTAGACTAAAAAATAATTAGAAATTTGGGGTTTAATTGCGGTTGGCATTTTGGAGCTGGCTGCCAGAAAGCAGCCATCTTGGTAAAGGATGATGTCATTTGGAACACTTGGAGGTTTCACTTTATTCCTGGGTACCAGTTTTCATTAGCCATTGAATAACTGTAATTATTAGGCTAAATTTAGTTTTAAAGATAATGGAGGAGCTGAAATAAAAATCATTAAAGCCACTTCTTTATCCTTCCTAACACATTATAAACTTTCCCCAAAGTTCAAAGCAATAGAAAAAACTTCACCCTATTTTCCCTCTATGTTTTGTTTCCATATGTTTGTTCTGTTGCCTAAGCTTGGGTAATAAAACTAGTCTGGTCGGTTTCATTTTCTGATTTTCATACAGAAGCGAAAGCTGTTTTGTGTCAACAGTGTAAAGTGTTAAGAATCATCTCACCTGCTGGGCCAATTTCCTGTAAGCCTTTGTTTGGGAGCGGAGAAGGGGAAATGCAAGTTTTGATTCTGAACTATTTATGCTTTAAAACTAGAACCCCGAATTAGACCACCAACGTAATTAATCTGTGTTTAGTTTTGACCTACTTAAGTTTTCTAGAAGTGGGCAAGATGATGGGAAAGAAAATGATGGTTATGTTGCATTCCCACTTGCGTTTATCACTATTCGTATAGCAGAATGCTCTGCCTGCAGTTGCTTTGGAAAACTGGCACTTAAAAGAGATGTTTTAATCCACAAAAATTGTCTTTTTTTTCTTTTTGGATTAGATAAATGTTACTGTCTTAATCCTATTGCCCAACAGGTCCTGGCATTGTCTGCAAAATGCAGAGAGAAAAGAAAAATCTTGCACCTTGTTTAGACAATTGAGCGCAGGGTGGTTTATGGGATTATTAGGAGGAGTAAAGAGGGCGGTGTGTCTCTTCTGCAGATTTTTTCTTAACGAGGTTAACCTGTGGCTCCTGTCTCGTCGCCCTCCTCCGCTCCTTGCAGGGGAACTTTCTGTTCTGTGAGCGCTATCCGAAGCTTCCCAGGCAAGCTCACTGAGAGATCAAACTAAAAGGGCTGCGTGTCTGTTTGAAACAGACAGAGGGAGACAGGAGCACACACGGTCAGCGGAAGATGGGGCCACGGAGTCGGCGGGGGCTGGATGCCCGAGCCGGGCTGACCTTTCCACGTGTCCCCAGCACCTGCGAGGCTAGTGGGGCATTAGGTTTCTTTTTCCCAGGAGCGGGCGCGAGCCCGGAAGAGGCTGGGCGGCCACGGGCTTAGGTCAGGGGGCTGGGAGGCCCTCCCTCCGAACACGTGCGGTTGGCGAGCGGCTGGTGCGGAGGCTGGCCTGGCTTTCCCGCCCCGGTCCGGCCAGCGCGTCCCCAGCCCGCCGGCGGACGCCAGGAGGGCGGCGGCGGGCGAGTCTCGGAGCTTTCCGCCGGCTTAGCCGAGCGGCCTAGCGAGCGCGCCAGGCCCGGCTGGAGCGAGCCCCAGTGCAATACTGCCCGAGCCCGGGCGGGGTCTCTGTTCTCTGGCAGAGGAGGTCCCTTGGCAGCGGGAAGCTCCCTCTCTTTCTCTCGCCGCCGCTCCGAGTCTGCGCCCTGGTGCCAGGCGCCCAGCTCGGCGCTCCCCTGTGCTCGCCCCGGCGCCCACTCATTCGCAGCCCAGCCTTCGCCGCCGCCGCCTCCCTGCTCCTCCTCCTCCGCGTCTCCCCAGCCCGCCGCGGCCATGGCGGACAGCGCCAGCGAGAGCGACACGGACGGGGCGGGGGGCAACAGCGGTAGCTCGGCCGCCATGCAGTCGTCTTGCTCGTCGACCTCGGGCGGCGGCGGCGGCGGTGGCGGCGGGGGAGGCGGCGGCGGTGGGAAGTCGGGGGGCATTGTCATCTCGCCGTTCCGCCTGGAGGAGCTCACCAACCGCCTGGCCTCGCTGCAGCAGGAGAACAAGGTGCTCAAGATCGAGCTGGAGACCTACAAACTCAAGTGCAAGGCGCTGCAGGAGGAGAACCGCGACCTGCGCAAAGCCAGCGTGACCATCGTGAGTGCCCCCCCGGGGTGCGCCGCGGTGCTGACCTCCGCCCGCCCCTGGGAGATGCTGCCTCCCGACCCAGGGCAGCCCCCGGGCTCTTCGAGGCTTCCGATGACCTGCAGCGAGCACACTCGCTGCCAAGACCCGCCGGCCCCAGAGGGTGGAGGGAGTGGGAGGTGTCCTTCGGAGCCGCGCGGGTCTGCCCTCCCCGGGGTCCAGGCCCCTCGCGGGGTGCGGGAGGAGGCTGCTGGGACCCCCCCCCTCCCCCGCCCCACCGACGTTCCCTTGTCGCCCCTTGGGGAGGAGGCTCCTCCGGGAGGAGCTGGAAGGTGGCGGCGTGGCTGGCGGGGGTGGGGGGGCGGGGTGGGACTTTTTCCAGTCCTAGTTTGCTTGAGGGGTGCGTCCAGAATCGGGGAGTCCTAGGCTGAGGGAGAGGCAGGAAGCCGGGGCCTGTTCCGGGGGCTTGGCCGCGGGCTGCGGGGAGTGTGCAGCTGGGCTGGGCACTTGGTTGGCATCAGGACGGCGCTAGCTGGATCGCCCGGGGAGGGGGCGGGAGAGAGTGGCCGGGAATCCGGGAAGTGCAGTTTTTCTGGCCAGGATCGAGAGGGAAGGGCGGGTACCGGAGCTGATGCTCCCACCTCCATTGGAAGTCCTTTCCCTGGGTGGGGGGTGGCGGAGGCCGTGTACTGCTGGGAGAATGCAGCATCTTATCCTGGCTTGGACGGAGCGAAGGGTATGAACCCTGGACCGGCTAACACCAGGGTGAAGGAGATCGACTGACTCCCTCGTCGATCAAGAGGGAGTTGTTTTTTGGCGTGTGTGTGTGTGTTTTGCGTGTGTTTGGTTCCTTGGCGGTGGAGTGTCTGTCTGGGGGATATTTTGGTTCGGCGTCTAGATACTTGATGGGAGTACGGGCTGTCTGTTCTGTTTCCACCTGGTCCCTGGAGGCTCCCCCAAAGAGGATAAGATTAGGTGTGTAGGTCTCCCTTCTCTTGTAGCAGGCCTTTAGAAAGGCCACTATTAGCTGTGATGAGGCGAAACATAACTGGGAAAAGTACAGCGTGTGCTCTCACCTACTATCCCTGCCGGCTAGCCACATCATTAGCATGCAGAATCCCCATACAGGCAACCCTGTTGAGATCAAAACAGTTTCCCAGCCAGGAGGAGAGAGGAAAATGTCAAGAAAGCAAGGAGATGAATTGCCATAGTTACTCCACAATAGCTGATTAGGTTGAACCCTCAGATGGAGAAAAAATCGTGCATTCGGGGATCGATGGAAGATCACAACTCTGCAAAGGAAATGCGGCAAGTTTAGGATGCCCCTGTACCAGAAAAAAAGTCTTCAGTGGAGGATGGACTGTGTGTATCCACCGCCGCTCCCCGCCACCCCCCCAATCCCGCCCTGTGCTGGCTTGCACTTGGGGACTGGATGGCATTCTGAATTTGCTTAGAAAGCAGGTTTTCACCAAAGTTTCATTGGGATGGGCAGCCTAAATTGCTGAAAAGACATTGCTGAAAGACACCCCGCATGCTCCGATCCAGCTCTGGCGAATGGCATCGGAGCAATATTCAGACTGTAAAGTTCTTGAAGTGCCCTTTTGGTAGGATGGGGAGGAATTTGCAGAGGCAGCCACTTCCAAGCCTCTTCTGGAGCCTTATTGGCTGAGAGAGATGTCTTTGGTGAGTGGAGGTTTGAAAAGAGGGGGAAGTTGGTGGAAGCAGTTTATTTAAGATTGGAGTTAGTGAAGGAGAGGGTGAGTCTGGTCTCTTGGAGAATGTGAACCACCGAAAGTTGTAAAACCTGCATAAAATGGAATCTCTGGCTTCTTGCATACTGTGAGCAATTCAGGCTGTTTTTGTTTGGGAAGGAGGATGGCGGGGTGGAGAGACTATGAAAAGGTTAGCTGTTTGACACTTGACCATATTAAAAGTAGGTCTGTAAATTGTACACAGACACATTCATTCCTGGTGTGTAAGATCACAGGCCAGTGAACACTTGGCATGAAGCGTTGTGCGAGGTGGTGGCTTCCTTGGAACTTCCCTCAACTAAAACTGACATCTCACCAAATATGCTTTGTGAAAACTTTTGCGGCCTCACTGAGTCAAATTTTAAAATTGTTTTGGATGACAGCCTATAGGTACCAGAAGCCTCTCCATTCTTTAATCTCTGATGAATATATTCAGGGAGATAAATAAAAAGCGCTTGTGGTTTATTGACTTCCCTAATACTTGGCAGGTATTACTCAGGCAAATGCAGAGGAGAGATTCCTTTGAGGGTTCTGTTGGAGTTGACTGACTTAGGACACAGATTGTGGTGAGTGGGTTTGACCTTTAGGGTTTGTAATTTGGGAGGAAAAATGTGTGTGACTACATGAAGTAAGTCTGTGGATGTCAGGATTCCATTGAACAACACTGTGCCATAGTCTGTGTCAAGGTTAAGCTGCATGAAGTTTGCTGCTAGCAATCTATGAAGTTTGTGAGAAGACTTAAATATTCAGTTAAGTGAAGGCCTTGGTAGATTTCTCACTAATTTTATTTGAAGAGAAGATGGTACCAGAATCCTGTATTTGTCTTCATGTCTCTTACTAGTTCCTCTAATTATGATATTAACTTTCATATTTTTGAGCACAGAAGGTGATTGTGGATGTCTTTTCCTTGAACGTATTTAACAAGGTACCTTGCTGATCAGCTACACCCTGGGAAGAGAGAGGTGTTGCTTTTTTTTGGGGTGGGGTAGTTTTAGGTTAGCAGCAAACTTAAGCAGAAGTTACCAGGATTTCCTAAATACTCCGGCCCTTCTTCCCCTCCTCCATTATCAACATCTCCTACCTGAGTGGTACATTTGATACAACCGATGAACCAACATTGAAGCAACATAATCACCCAAAGTCTACAGGGTTCACTCTTGGTATTGCATATTCTATGGGTTTGGGCAAGTGTACAATGACTTGTAGCACCATGATAGTGTACAGAGCAGGTCCAGTGCCATAAAAATCCCTCGTGCTCAGCCTTTTCGTCCCTCACTAACCCCTGGCCACCAACCAATCTTTTTTCTGTCTTCCATCAGTTCAGTTGCTCAGTCGTATCCGACTCTCTGCAGCCCCATGGACTGCAGCAGGCCAGGCTTCCCTGTCCATCACCAACTCCTGGAGCTTGCTCAAACTCATGTCTGTGGTGTCAGTGATGCCATCCAACCATCTCGTCCTCTGTCATCCCCTTCTCCTCCTGCCTTCAGTCTTTCCCAGCACCAGGGTCTTTTCCAGTAAGTCAGTTCTTCATGTCAGGTGGCCAAAAGCATAGTTTTGCCTTTTCCAGAAAGTCATATAGTTGGATTTATACAGTCTGTAACCTTTTCAGATGGACTTCTTTCACTTAGTAAGGTGCATCTGAGTTTCCTCCCTGTTTTTGCATGGCTTGGTAGCTCATTTCTGTTTTCTTTTTTGGCTGCACTGAGTCTTTGTTGCAGCACGTAGGCTTCCCTAGTTGAGGTGCAGGCGTAGTTGCCCTGCAGCATGTGGGATCTTAGTTCCCTGACCAAGGATTGAATCCACGTCCTGTGCATTGGAAGGTGGGTTTTTAACCACGGGACCACCAGGGAAGTCCCTCCTTTCCTTTTAACATCCAATGATATTTCTTTGTTTGGCTGTACCACAGCTTACTTATCCATTTAACTACTGAAGGACTTGACTTGGTGGCTTCCAAGTTTTGGCAGTTAGGAACAAACCTGCAGTAAACTTCTGTGTGCACATTTTGGGGTAGACAGAAGTTTTCTGCTCATTTGGGTAAGTAGGGAGGAGCTAATTGCTGGTAGTATGGTGAGAGTATTTTCATTTTGTTAAGAAACTGCCAAACTTTTTGGAGTGATTGTACCATTTTGCATGCCCACCAGCAACTGATGAGAGTTCCTGTTGCTCCACATCCTTGCTAGCATTTGGGTGTTACCTGTCTTGGATTTTGTCCATCCTAGTAAGTGTGTAGTGATATCTCATTATTGGGCCCTCATTTTTTAAGCTAAGTCCAAAGGCCAATAGAAGTTCTTAACCAGCAGTCATTTCTGTCTTTTTTGGTATGTAGGTGCTTATTCTAGTCAAGCTACCGGTTTAATAAATGATCGGTTTCGTGGTCTGAATTCTCCACATCTGTATGATAGAGGTAAACATCATCTGTGGGGAAGAATCAACTGTACAGGGCCATTCATCCTTGTCTACAAGTGTCCACTGCCACAGCGTTCCCCTGGTGTGTTTTATTTGGGTTAGTGGTGGAATGGAATGTTTTGAGTGATTATCCAGTTTCTCCCAGTAAATCAGCAGTGGAGCCAGACTGCTGATTATCAATCATAACTTCTTCTTTGGAGTGGAGAAAATAAACAAAAAAAACAAAACAAAACAAAAAATGCTCAGTTACACTGTTGAGTAGCTTTTAGATGTTAGGCTTGATCTTTCTAACTTGTCCTGTGGGTTAAAATGTAATAGGAGATTATCTGAGTCAACATAGTGAGGAATCCAGGGGTCGTGGTCTCTGAGAAGATGAAATGTAATTGTGGGCAATAATTGAATGGCTTCTAATTTCTGGACTAGTTTCTCCAAGTATAAGCAGGGTTTTATTCCTGGGATGCTAGCTCACCAAGGTGTGTTTTCTGGACCAGCTCAGACCTTTGCCATGTGTTTGGTTCGGAAGTAAAGGCCCATGACAAATTACTAGAATTTAAGTATCTTTTCCTATCTATAAAATTAGTCTTTCATTATAGAAGTTGAGGGAAATAGAGGAACACAAAGATCTTTTGAAGTTATAGAAGAAAAATGTGTTGGTATTGCATTTAGATTATAAAACTTGGCTATTTTAAATATCAACAGTGTAACAATTTCATTAACCAATAAAAGCCACCATATAGTTAATGTTGTGGATTTCGGATTATTTACTCTGGAAGCCCAATAGACTATTTTCCATTTCTTAAGACTTTGTTTTGGCAGATTATGAAGCTGTCAGAGCAACATTGCCCTTATAAAAAGGGGTAGTGTGTGACTTTTTTTTTTCCTTGCTTTCCCCCCACCCCCTTTAGATTCTAGTGAAAGCACCCAACTTTAGATGCAACTTTGAGAAAAGTATGACCTCACAGTTAGGTCTGATTATACACAAATCCAGCCTTCTTACACAGGCTCTTCTTAGATTTCTTCCATGTGTTTCATATAATCTCTTTGTATTTGATTTTTTAAAAAGCCCTACAAAAGTGTAGAGGAGGTCAAGACAGTCTTTTCTAGTGCTTTTATTTATTTTGCTGAGGATGGGGAATAGTTCAGAGAATCACCAGTATCTGGTTTGTGGTGACTTTTGTTCAAGACCAGAGACACTGGTCTGGAGCAAAAATCTGAAGGGACTGTTGCTTGCTCAGACTTTCAATGGCTTCCATTGCCCTCTGGCTCCAGGTGAACTTTTTGTGGTTTACCAGGCTCTCTGTGATCTGGCCCCTGCTTGCTTCAGTGACACACCCCTCACATTCTCAAAGCTCTCACTCTGCTGAACTGCCGGCTCCTAAATCTCAGTAGGTTTCTCTGGCTTCTCTAAGACGTACCTCCTTGCCCTTAAATGTCCTTCCCTACCCTTCAACCTGTAAATCCAAACAGACTGTACTTCCTTCTGGCCTCAGTGTGCACTGTAGTGCCTCTCTGCCAGCCACACGCTGGGTTAGTTGCCCATTCGTGAGACCGCTTCCTCTCCAGGCCCGCAGCATGTAGGTCTCCCCTTTGGGAGCAGAATTTGCCTTGTTCACTTCCATTCTTTGGTGCCTGGCATGCAGTAGACACTCAAGGGTATGTTGGGCTGACCTCAGAGGCATGAAGTGGTGAGGATTTGTTTTGTTTTCTCCTGGGTGAGGAAGCCAAGACTGTCTCCAATCCTTGTGCTCCTAGAGCTGCTCTTCTAACTGTGTCAGCAACAACAGCAAACACCATCTTCATCCTTGTATGGATGAATGGATACTCTGTCTACTTTGGGGGACCACCTCAATTAGTGTGTCCCAAACCTTTGCCTTCTGGTTATGGGTGATATTGTAGGCAACCTTGGAGCTCATACCTAGGCATTCATGATATGTTTTCACCTCTAAAAGGGGACATAGTGTCTTTGGGTTCACTTTTCCAAGGGTTGTTTGAGCAAGGCTTAGGGGAGAAAGTGGCTCTGTTGGAGGGGTTCAGATTTGCCACTTCTGTCTTGTTGATGGTGACAGGTCACTCCAGGCATTCCTCATAACCTTATTTGATGTTGAAATGCCCCATGGCTGCTTCTGGAAAACAACCTGTGGGCCATCACGGAGAGGAGGTATCAGTGCAAATAGCAGGCACCTGAAGCTCCAACTGGGGCGGTATCTGCAAACAGGATGGCGAGATTTGTTGAATCCTGGTGGATTTCCACGTGTGGCTTGCAGAGTGGATTTGGGGAAGGAACTAAAAAGCCTCTTGATGAAAGTGAAAGAGGAGAGTGAAAAACTTGGCTTAAAGCTCAACATTCAGAAAACTAAGATCATGGCATCTGGTCCCATCACTTCATGGGAAATAGAGGCGGAAACAGTGGAAACAGTGTCAGACTTTATTTTGGGGGGCTCCAAAATCACTGCAGATGGTGATTGCAGCCATGAAATTAAAAGATGCTTACTCCTTGGAAGGAAAGTTATGACTAACCTAGATAGCATATTCAAAAGCAGAGACATTACTTTGCCAACAAAGGTCCATCTAGTTAAGGCTATGGCTTTTCCAGTAGTCATGTATGGATGTGAGAGTTGGACTGTGAAGAAAGCTGAGCGCCAAAGAATTGCTGTTTTTGAACTGTGGTGTTGGAGATGACTCTTGAGAGTCCCTTGGACTGCAAGGAGATCCAACCAGTCCATTCTGAAGGAGATCATTCCTGGGTGTTCTTTGGAAGGAATGATGCTAAAGCTGAAACTCCAGTACTTTGGCCACCTCATGCAAAGAGCTGACTCATTGGAAAAGACTGATGCTGAGAGGGATTGGGGGCAGGAGGAGAAGGGGACGACAGAGGATGAGATGGCTGCATGGCATCACTGACTCGATGGACATGAGTTTGGGTAAACTCTGGGAGTTGGTGATGGACAGGGAGGCCTGGCGTGCTGCGGTTCATGGGGTCGCAAAGAGTCAGACACGACTGAGCAACTGAACTGAATTGATAGTGTCACACAATGTATACTTGCATTCTTGTTTTCTTCTTCCTCAAATCATGCATTGCAGCATTTACTCCTAGAAATGCTAATCTAAGCCTTTAGATTCATACAGCCAGGTTGAGGAAGGAGTAAGGTCACCTCCTTTGTTTCCTCATGTACTTTGTCCCTCAGTGGTTAGGTGTTGCTTTTTGTTTTCAATCATAGGCAGTTAGTTGCTTTTATTAATAGATGGATTGAATGATCGTCCGAGCTGGTGATCACAGGTTCAGGGTGTTCCTGCTCAGTGGTGGTTGAAATTTCCCTGACAGGGAAATGAATGCTCTGGAAAGTATTTCTAATAGTCAGGATCTTGGAGAAGCATTAACTTGCAGACTCTTCCTACCTCCCCAAGGCTATCAAATTTTCTTACCTTTTATGCTTGTCAAGCCCACAGCTATGGATTTTATCCCAGTGCTCCAACTCATAAATTGCAAATGTCACTTTGTGTAGGTGTTCTCTTTTAGGGAGAGCTAACAAAGGATTAATAGTTTGATGGCTGTTTAGAATGAATTCACCCCCTTATTATTATTCATCCCTAGATCTGAGGCGTGGGGTGCAGATTAGTGCTTAAAATTCATTTTCATACTCACTTGTTTAACGCTGGGAAATTTTCACCTCTTCAGTAAGGCACAGAACGGTGTGTCATAAATATAGCCTACAACAGGCAGGATACAAGTACTTGGGAACTGCCTACTGGGTGTCAGATACTCCAAAATACCCAGAAGGAATGTAAGGGCTTCTCCAGCAGGATTGCACTTGACTGGTGTTCAGCTTGGCCCTGGCTGGTTGTGGCAGGGAATTCAGAGCAGAGAGAACTGGCCTTCCCTCTCCAGCGCTTCGCAGCCCAGAGAGTTGTGAGGTGCGGAAATAACCAACATACAAGTGGAAGCCAGAAAGGCAGTCCAGGCTGACTGGTGCCAAGGTTCCAGGGAGGGCTGGCTTAGCTTCCATCTTCCAAAATGAAGTTCATCTCTTTTGGTGAATATCTTGAAGGGAAACAATGTGTCATATTCACTAACAGTTTAATTAGCCTAGAGTTTATTTTGTAAGGCGCGATGGAGAGAACTGTTGCTCAATTTGTCTGTGTCCAGGTGGCACTGAAAGGCTTTTTGTTTGTTTTTAATTTTCTTTTAATGTGGTGATGATTGAAAAGAAATGTCAGTGATGTTTTTAATTTCATAATTTACATCTGCCCATAGACAGAAATTATCTAGGTGGTTTTTTCATCTATTCCTATTATACTCTGGGGCCTATCCACTTTCCTTACACAGACATTATTGGATAGACCAAATTTCTTAAATCTTTAATGGAAACTGTGAAAACAAAGACTTCTTAAGGCTAAAATGGATTAGATATACTAGTTTATGGGCAGTTGCAAACTCCAGTTTTGTTAAAAAAAAAAAAAAAGCAGTGTTGATGGATGGGCTAATCTTGCACGCATCTGCTCCAGATCAGACCAGCCTCCATGGGTGCCAGGTGTGTGTCCCGAGTGAGCGGGTTAACACCCTCCGGGGCATCTCGGGCCACTTGGGATCAGATGAGGCCATTCGGTACTGAGGAGCAGAGCTGGGATATTCAGCCAGACAGACATAGCTCATAATTCAAAAAAGTTTTCCATAGAAGGAAAGAGGAAAGTGAAAGAATGAAAACAGCATGGACTAAGGGTGAGCTAAGGAAAGTTCTTAGAAATCTACTACCTGCATGAAACCCTTCATGTGTTTATTTCACTAGTGAACAGAGTCTTGGGCAGTCAAGGATTTTGAGATTGAATTAGAAAAGCTAAAATAGTCCTGAGAGAAAAATTATTTGGTGTTTTAATTATAGAAAGAGCTTCTCAATTTATGAAGTTATTTGCATAGAAACAATGTTTTTTTTTTTTCTTCCAGTTATCTTAGTACGCTAACTCAAGTAATAACTTATTCTATTGAGATTTTTTTTGTTTGGGTTTTTTTTTTTTTTTTGGGGTTCTTCACTAGGCAGGCCTTAATTTATCTAAACAAAGACATTTGCTAAGAGTCAAAACATTGTGTCTCTGCTTCGTTTAGTAACCTCTGATTATAGAAACAGAAAAATTTGAGAGGAAAAAAAATCGGCTAGATGATTTTAACGTCTTTGTTAACCAAAGAGTACAATTTTAAGTGTATATGCTATAAAGTAGCAGTGTGGAGTTCTTTCAGTCCAGGTAACTACCTGGTAAGATGCCATGTCTTTTGAAAAACGTTATTAACTGTTTCACATCATTTTAAACCTTGAGTGCATACAGCTTATTATTTTGAAGTACTGAGGATACAATGACATTTTTTTGGTTGTAATATGTACACAATATAAGTGTTGCCCCTTGGACCATTTTTAAGTGTGCGATTTGGTGACATTAGTTACATTTACATTGCTGTGCCACCATCACCACTATGCATTTCCAGAGCTTTTTCAACATCCCAAGCAGAAACTGTTTACATTAAACAGTAGCTCTTCATTTCCCTCCTACCTCCAGCCCATGGTAACCTCTATTTCTAGTTTTAAACTTTTTTTTTTTAATTAAGAAAAAATAGAGTCTGGTGTGCAAAAGCAGCTAGCTGCTTTTTCTTAGTGTTGAAGTTGTGAATTAGGACCTAAAGCTTTAATTAAAATGCTGTTGATATCTTGCTCCAACCTCAGTTTTTGTTGCCTCCTGGCTAATCCATATCTGGTTCTTTTTGGTCATTCAGCAAACATATGATACCCTAGCTCTAGGCTCCGCACCATAGGTCTGAATCTGCTCTCAGAGTGGGCAGATTGTGGAGAACTGGGGAGGGACTAATACACAGGGAAAGGTTGTCTTCTGGGAAAGAAAAAGGATTTAGCCCTAGCACCTTGTAGATGATGTTTGCCATTAAAAAAAAAAAATCTTATGTTTAATTTCCTTGATAGCATTGCAGATAAGCCATACTTTAAGAACGTCTGAAAAAGAAAAAAAAATGCTTGAAATTCTTCCTTATCAGCATTGAACTACTTGCAAGTTTTATGTTGCTATGACAACCGCTCCTGTTTACCCAATGCTTACTATGGCTTGGGTACTGTTGGGAGGGGTTTACTTATATCCTGATTTAATCTGCACCACTGATGTGCAGCCTTACAGATTTGCAAATTTACACCCAGAGACGTTCTACAACTTGGCTGAGGACCTGTGGCTAGCATGGGAACTCTGACCTCAGAGTTTAAGCACAAGGCTCCACATTTATGAACAGTTGTGTCTTGATCCTGTTGGGGCGTTTTCCTCTTCGTTGAGTTCCCACACTGTCGTGTTCCTTCATTTAGAGTAGTCAGGGCTGCCCCGTTACCACCGCACATTCCCAGGATGCCAGCCCAGGCCTCAGGGAGTGTTTCCAGGGTTGCAAACTCTCCGCTTTGGAAAGGAAACAACGATAAAGAGGGCGCCTTCAGTGCGTGGGGTGTTCAGACTTTCCGACTGGCCTCCAGTGTTGGGCCTGGGTCCGTTGCCCCCCTTACCCTGTCTCGTGTTACCGCAGAGTGTGCCACCTCTGCTGATAGCTCTGCCAGCGGGGCCCCCCTCCTCCGCTCTCCCGCCTCATCCCAGGCTGGAACCAGTCTCTTTATACTTAAGTTATAACCTCTACTTAAAAATAGTCTGACGAGCACAAGAGGAGTGGATTTTTTTCAGCCACTGTATTGATCACCCGCTGTATGCCAGGCAGTGCGCCACGGATAGCAGCTGCAAGGAGAGCTGGTGGAGGGCCCCTGACTCAGGCCGGGAGAGGGGCCACAGTCACGGAGGGCTCTCTCTCAGGAGCCGTTGTAGAAGTGAGAACCTGAAAGATGCAGTTCATCTAGGCATGGGTGGGAGTGGTGGAAGGAGGAGGCCTTTCGTCAATGTGGGGAAAGAAAGGAAGGCGGAGGCTGGTGAGCAGGGCCTGGCTGCCTCCGCTCTTGGGTCCTTTCTGGGGGCTGATGACAGGAACGGGCAGGGAAGGGGAAACAGTTGGAATGTTTCTGGATGTTCAAAATCTGCTCTGGCTGCTTAGTGGAGACATTTGTGTTTTCCTTGTAAACTGTGTTATTTGTCATCTATAAGATGATCCGTCTTATCCCATTGGTAATAACAGCTAGGTATATTGGTCTCGCTCTGTGCCTGGCGCAGTTCTAAAACACCTTACGTTCAGGGCCTCACTTGATTCTCACTGCAACCCCTTTGCTTCCTCTGTGTCCTGGATGAAGAAACAAGGTGGAACAGCCTTGGTGTCCTGGCGAAGGGTGCAGTGAGCAGCGGGACAGTGATTTGAGCCAGGTAGTCTGTGATGGTAGCTTGACCAGCATATAAAACCCTGCCATTCGAAGCGTCATTTGCCTTTTTCCCCAGTCTTAGCACAGCTACTGCTCAGTAAAGTTCATGGCATTTATTTGGGGGATGTCCAGGTTGACTTTGGTTAAACTCGCTAATGGAGTATAACATACAGTAAAGCAGGGGTCCCCAACTTCTCAGCTGTGGGCCAGTACAGCAGCAGCATTAGGTTAGAAATACAGTGCACAGTAAATGCAATGCACTCGAACCATCCCCAGACCAACCCGCGCCCCCAACCCCCACCCCAGCCCTGTAGAAAAATTGTCTTCCACGAAACCAGTCCCTGGTGCCAAAAAGGCTGGGGACCACTGCAATAAGGTCTCCAAGCTTTGAATGCACTAACTGATGCAAAAGTGCTCAGTGAATTTACCTGTAAATTCACCAGTGTAAATCACTGCTCCATTTAAGATGCACGCTAGTATCAGCACCCCTGACAACCCCCAAAGTTCCCTTGTACTCTGTTCCACTCACACCACACCCCCAAAGTGACTTGTTCTTACTTCTAACTCTGTGGATTAATTTTTTGCTTCTTTTTGAACTTTATATTGTAAGTAGCTTTATACAGAATGTATTTTGTATGCGTGCAGATTCTCTGATTTCACATCCTAGTTCCTACATTGACTAACATTAGACAGCATCCGTGTTACCTGTGGCAGTGATCCTTTGCTGCAGCCTTTGAGCCTCCATGAACTTACCTGGTAAAACCATAGTCTCTAGGGTTAATACCAGTCTTGCTTCCACCCACTGTCATTACGAGGATCAGATGAAACAGTGCACGTCAAAGTGTTTTGATAATTTCTTAATTATTCTTGTAGAAAATGATATTAAAGATGATTTGTAAACACCCACCCCACACATGTACATACATACTTTTCTCTTGTTCTCCAAAATGTGCTTCAGAATCAAAGGTGTTCTTGATAACCCTGTTTATATGTAATATGATGGTGCGAAAAAATGTCTGAATTGCTGAGAGGGGGCGATCTCTCTGAGACCTCAGGCTGGGGAGCTCTGCAGTCTGACTTCTCAGGGCCTGTGTTTTTCTGATGCTTGGGGATGCCTGGGAGCTAGGCTGATTTCCTAGGGTTTGGTAAGTCCGGATAAAACTGACCTGTGTGGCCGTGCATAAGTAATGAGAGGCAATCAAGTTTCCTAAAAGATCCATTTTTTCTTACAGGCCAGTTGTCGGGCTCTTTCCATTATTTCATGATAAAATACCCAATGTGTACCTTTGCCCAGTTTCTGCCTTTAGCGCCGTGGGCAGCAGGCAGACAGCCTGCTTGTCTGTCGTGTGACTTTTGACCCTTTTCCATAGGAGTGTGGGTTCCAGAGGGTGGACTTTGATGGCGAGACACACGTTCCGCTGCTGCTTAGCGGCTGCTCTGAAGCACAGAAAGCGCAACAGGACTCTTTGAAGCTGCCCGCCTTTGCAGGCTTGCAGTGCCCTGTGCTGGAGGGACTGCCTGGCCGGGGAGTCCAGGGCGGGTTTGTGGAGGTCTGCGGTGGGACTGGTTTTCTGTCTGTCACCCCTGGCTATCTCTGTAGCAGTAGCAATGGCAACCTAGGGGTTTTGTGAAGGTTGAAGGAACGTGCTTTTCACCAGGGCACTGTTGGGGTTTTAGTGCCCTGGTGTGAAGGGTTTTGGTTGTGATGAGAGGGGCCAAGAAGACAGTTGGTGTATTTCAGGAAGTGATAAACAAGTTGAAGTAAGCCTCCTGGGAGCCAGGAGTGCCCTTCCCTCCTTCTCAGCCGTCTGCTTCAGCCAAGGCTGCTGGGGTCTCTTGGTTTCTCCCTGCCTCCTTCCCAGACCACTTGGGGGGCCTGCCTGTCAGATTCTTTCAGGTTGAAGGAGATCAGCATTGATGACTTTGAATCCCTGATTTGTGTGGTTCTTTCTTGGCCCCGTGCCTTGCAGCTTTGGGTCCTTAGAACCCTGTGGGGGATGTGAAGAGGCACCCGGAGTCCACCTGCCAACCCACACGTGAAAGGCAGTAGGCCGCGCTGCTTCTCATAAGTCCAGTGCACTCTTCTTCTCAGATTCCCATGGGTTCCACTGCCCCCCGCTTTGTTCTTTAGCTTTAAGTTGATGCAGATTCGCATCCTCCATAAGGCTGTCTGTGTGAATCATCCCTTTTTTCCTTTTATTCATTAACTCTTTTCTGTTTTTCCACACCGGGCTTCTTGGAGACAGCTTGGTATAATGAAGATGCAGAAACCAGATAGGGTTGCCACATTCAGCAAAAATACAAGATGAGGAGCCATGTTTAAATTTCAGGTAAATGATGAGTAGTTTCTTAGGGTATATGTGTTCCCACTGTGGAACATATATGTACTAAGTGGAATATATATGTGCTAAAAAAAATTATTTGTAGTATTTATCTGAAATGCAAACCTAACTGGGTGTCTTTTGTTTTGTGTTGCCTTGCCTTCTGGCATGGGAGATGTTAGTTTCCCAACCAGGGATAGAACCTGACCCTCCTGCATTGGAAGTATACAATGTTAACCACTGGACTGCCAGGGAAGTCCCTGGGCATCTTGTATTTCACCTAGAAATCTTGAAACCCTAAGATTTAGAAAAAAAATCGCAGTTCTGCTCCTGCCTCCGTCTGTGATCACATGGCATCTCATGTGACCCCTAAGCCACTGTATCTTCTCTCAGAAGGGCTCATGGTCTCTTAGCACTCAGGTTTGAGGGATAACTGATGAGGCTCGTGAAAGCCCTCAGGACATGTTCAGTATCTCCTTTTTCTGCCTTTATGCAGTGACAGTGGGTTTGCTTCTTGCCTGTCTTCCTTTTCCTCCTCTCCTCCCCTCCCCTGTGAAGTCAGCCCACTGTCCTCTCCTTTAGTGCGGCTGGCTTTTTTTTTTCTTTTTGGCTGCCACTGGTATGCAGGATCCTAGTTCTCTGAGCAGGGATGAAACCTTGCCCCCCTGCAGCGGAAGCGCAGGGTCTGAACCACTGGACTACCTAGTGTAGCTTTTTGGGTCTTCTCAGGGTATCACCTCCTCTCCTTCCTCAAGCTGCTCTGAATTCGCTTTCACTTTTTCTGCCCTTCCTCGACCAGCTTCCTTTTTTCTTTTTCCCTGGAAGCCGTCTTTGACTGTATGTCTCAAGTAGCTCCCTTTATTTGGCCGCACGTTACCAACCCTCTTCTTCAGTTTCTCCTTTCCTTCTGAGCCTATACTGACTCAGGGAGGATGGGACCCTTTGGCCTCACTGGGGGGCCAGGCAGCACACACATATCCTTTCGGGGCCTTGGTTTTCACCTCGGTTTGCTGAGAAGGCTTGTTGAGAATTCAGGGGTTGCAGGCTGGCAGGCTGCCTTTGGCCCACAGGTGAGTAGTTTGGCTTCAGGTTTTGGAAAGCCCTTGGAAAGAGCGGTGTTAGGGAAGGAAAGTCACAGATGCTCTCGCCTGCCTTGGGCAAACCTCCCTGTCAGCTTCCCAGGCTGATTCATTTTGTGCCCTGATGGCGCTTAGGTTTGAGACTGCTGAGCTCTGCTGCAGATAATGACTGATGCAGCCAGCGTGCCGTCCTTCGTTGAGCTCTTGAAACAAAGCCACAGGGCACAGTTGGTGCAAGTTTATGGACTGGGAGAGCAGGGGTAGAGAGAAGCTACCTTGCCAGTCACTGGATTGGCAGCGCTTGTTCTGAACCACTGTGTTGTATTTCTGTGACCAGGTGCAGCTGTGAGGGTCTGTGAAATCCCTTGCAGGAGTTCACAGTAGACTAGAGCACAGTTTGCTTGTCGATTCATAATCTCCAGTCCTTACCCTAGATTCTCTATTCTTGGGTAGTGAATCCTTAGATTGTGTTTCCTCTCAAGGATCATTCTATTTTTTCATTTCCTGAAAACTGGGTTCACATCGTAGTGGGTGTTGAGCCACAAGACAAAGCCAAGTCAGTGATCCACAGAAGGAAGGATTTATTTGCAGCAAGTAAGGAGAACACCTGGGATCCTCCCCAAAGCAGCGAGTCCCCAGTAGCAAAATTGGGGAAGTTTTAAGCTAAGGGTACATGCATATTCAGGGCTTCCCAGGCGGCTCAGAAGGTAAAGAATCTTATCTGCCTGCCAATGCAGGAGACCCAGGTTCGATCCCTGGGTCAGGAAGATCCCCTGAAAGAGGAAATGGCAACCCACTCCAGTATTCTTGCCTGAAAAATCCTATAGACAGTGCAGCCTGGCGGGCTATGGTCCATGGGGCTGCAAAGAACCAGACACAACTTAGCGACTAAACAACAGCAACGTTTATACTTGTGAAGGGGCTGGGGCAGAGGATTCAGTGTAGAATTGGGGCAAGGTTTAACAAGAGTCTAAGCTTTAGTTGATTGAATTTGTGAGGGTCAGGAAAGGTCAACTTCATCATTCCATCTTCCACTGGGTTGAGGCCTTTGTTCTTGCAGAACTCAAAGATCAGTATCAGATTGTAATATATACCCCTCGAGGAGGAACTGGGATTCTGTATATCGCTGGATTGTTGTTTCTTGACTGCTTTTCCTTTGTTCCTGCTTCCCTCACTTCCCTTAAGATCTTTAATTACTGAGAGCTGTTCAAGTAAGGTCATATGTATGGCCAGGCTTAGATCACAGAGTGGCTTAAACCAAAAATGGCTTTTCATGTCAAGAGAGCCGTGGCTGGTTCTGTTTCTCCAGGAACCCTCTATTCTTATCTGCATACACTGTAAAGATGTTTCCAAGAGTTTTCTCTTCCTGTGCATGGCATCTTTATAAATGATTAGGTATCCTTGGCATTCATTTAAGTAAGTTTAGTTTGGGGGCACCTACTAAGTGCCAGCTATATGCTTGAGGTGTCCTTTGAGGAGCAAAGCAGGGTATAAGTAGTGAGTGAGTGCCCTGCCCTGAGTGGAGGACATCCAAAGCCCAAGAAGACTTTGTGAAGGAGCTCAGAGGCTGCTAGGAAACTGGAGAGAAAGTGAGGACCATAGCATGGTTGAAGAAAGATGGAACCCCTTTAGGGTTCACACAGGAAAATAGACCCTGTAGAGTAGGAGGGAGAGAATTCAATCTGAGGAGTTGGTTATCCTACGGGTAGAGTCGCTGAGAATAGAACTCACCAGGAGGTGCAGTGAGACAGCCCAGGGGATTGGAACAGCAGGACACCACTCCTCTGGAGGACAAAGTGTGGAGGTGGTGTTATCAGAGCCCAGGGCCGGGGTCACTCAGAAAGAGAGCTGGAACCACGAGGGCCTTGAGACCAGAATGCTGCCCAAGGTGGGGAGAAGAAGGGAGAAATTCCCCCACCCTCCCTTTTCTAGCCTCTTGCCTGTGCTTTTCATTGGTTGAATTTGGCTGGAAGCCTGGAAGTCTCTGACTTGAGGGAGCGGGGAGATGAAGCCTGCAGAGGTTTCCCCACCTCCCTTGCAGAGCAGGACAAGGGCAGTGCGGGACTCTTGGGCCAGACCAATGCAGAACTGGCTCAGCAGAAATGAAAGTGCAATGGTGACGGTCGATCGGGGTGGTTGCTGAACGCTTCACAGATGACAGGATGTTGGAAGACTCGGAGGTTTTCATTCCCTCTGGAGGAGGTGAGGGAGCTAAGGGCATTCCAGGGAGAAGGACCTGCATGGACCAAGGCCCGGCAGCCGGAATCGCAGGCAGCTCTGAGTGGCTGCAGGGGTGCCAGTGGTCTTGTTCCTGTCCCTCTTTCTTCTGCCTCAGAAGCCGCTTCCCCAGAGTGCTTTCTCCCGTCCATGTTCTCATTTAAGACTGACGTGATTTTGACACAGGGAATGCCTAGGTGGGCAGCTCTGCTCCCCGAATATCCTCAAGACCCGGTGCCTCCTTCACAGGACACACATGCTTTCACAGTGCTCACGCCTGGGGTGCTTCACAAGTCCCAGACAGCAGCAGTTCAGGGCCGATGTGAGTTACCTCTGGTGCCTGGGACCTGTCACACCCCCAGGGCTCTGATGAAGATGCAGATGCTTGGGAGGAAGAGCTGTTCGTGTTAGTGACTTTCAGTGACTTGTCTCCGAGCCCTGAATGACTGGCACTCAGTCATGCTGTTAGAATACGTTTCTCACATCGCCTTGCTGTGAAATTCGTTTTTTTATGAGGATAGAAGATATTGTTGAAACTTTCTTTATTATGGAAAATTTCCAGCATGCAAAAAAGTAGAGTGAAAGTACAAACCATCCAGCTTCACCGGTGACCATCACAGTCAGTCTTCAAGTGATCTCACCCGGAAAGTTTCATTCATATCTCTGATAAGGGTTTTATAACGACCACACCATTGTCTCATTTATTAAAAAAAAAAAGTAGTATTTCCGCTAGTACATTTATGTTTGAAAAGTCAACAGCAGAGAATTTTCTGGAATCAGATGTGTTATCCTTGCTTCCTCTCTGCTTTGAAGCTTTACCCGTGTGACCTGAGGCCGTTGGCCCCAGATGGAAATCTCTTTCTCCTTAGTGCTGCCGGCAGGCTCTGGGACCTTTTACCTGCTGCCCTGTTTTTCTCGGTACAAGCATCTCAGTCATGCCGCCGCTGCCTCTCCTCAGGAAGGTATGTGGACTGGCTTCCCACATAGGGGTGTGAGTTTCAGGTCACCCACCATCCTTGTGTATGTAGGGTGAGAATCTTGGCATGCATTCGCAGCTCTGCTGCAGGAAAATCTCGCAGTCTTCCCCTAGAAGCTTGAGCTGGGAAGCGTCTGCTGAGCATCCTGGGAGGAATCATGCTGTACATAGCAAGGTGGGCCGGCATCAAGGACTTCTAGAAAGTCTGGCGCAGTGTCGGGTGTGAGGCCACTCAGGGTTCGAGAGCCCCAGACAGGAAGCCGTGGGCAGCATCATCTGCAGGCAGATGGCTTCTGGACAGGTAGAAAACGAGCATCCTGGTGCAGAATCTCCAGCTAGAAATCTGCAGCTCGTGCAGCATCCACAGAATGGATGCTGTACTCACTCATTTCTCACTTATTTCTTAATAATTATTCTTATTTCAACTCAGTTATTTCTCTGCACTCTCACAGCAAAGTCTCTTCAGTGGGAGTCTCACCTGAAAAATAAAGGACCTGGGGCTCAGGGGAAACTGAAATTCCTGGCCAGGAAGGGGTGCTGATAAGGGGAGCAGTGGGATTGCAAGGTAGCGGCCTGACTCCCAGGCAGAGGTGCTTTCCATTTGGTCAGCTCTTCATCAGAAAAGGGAAAAAGGGGGATATGTTCGTTCAGCACTTAGAAACAAGGGGAACTGAATGGAGCTTTGACAGTAATTTGTGAAGGAGAGTGAGGTGACCAGTAGTGAGTGTTCTTTTACCAAAAATTACCCAAATACTTGCCAGACCTCTTGCCAGCTAGGACCAGTCCACGTGGGTAATGAAGCCTCAGTGGGGGTTGGGGCAGGACGGCCAGGCCCTTCAGTTATGTGAGTCTAGGAAAAGAAAGGGTGGGCGGTCCCAGCTGTTGACATCCAAGGGATGATCCGCATTATTTGACTCTGCTCTTGCGTCAGCTAGTGCTTAACGTGGGCCACTGACTTGGGGGACTTGGGCCTCTGGTGACTTTCAGAGCCGTTGCCCTTTGTGGGAATCATTTGACCTCTGCAGGCAATAGCCTTTCACTTTTCAGTGTGTGATTCCCAGACTTTGCTCTCCAGGTAAGTCACCTGGAGAACTTAACACATCCCGACACCTGGTGTCACATCCTTCAAAGTCTGGGGATCAGAGCCAGGTGTTACTTTTGTTGTTGTTGTTTAAGGTTCCTAGTTCAAAGTTGCTTTGGACCCAGCAATAAAATCTAAAAGTATACATTTGTGAGAATATTAATCTCATCTGAGGCTTGAGGGAAAAAAAATGTGTGTCTGTGGTCCTTTTGTCCAACTCTTCTTGGCCCTATGGACTGGCCTGCCAGGCTCCTCTGTCCATGGAATTCTCCAGGCAAGAATACTGGAGTGGGTTGCCATTTCCTACTTCGGGGGTCTTCCTGACCCAGGGATCGAACCTGCAGCTCTTGTGTCTCTGGCATTGGCAGGCAGATTCTTTACCACTAGCACCTGGGAAGCCCTGAGAAAAAATACTGCCCCTTTAGGCAGTTCTTCTGTGTTTTTTTCCCTATTGGTTATTTTTTCTCAGCTTTATTGAAGATGGAGTTGACATAAAACATTGTGTAGGTTGAAGGTGTTGATTTGAGAGACTTTTATATTGCAAAATGATTAACTGCTATAGCATCAGTTAACTACCTGCATGGCATCAGTCAGGTAATTACCTAAAATGTTCTTTGATTTTTTAAATTGTGTTTTTTGAATAGCAGAGGCAGGTCATTATATGCTTTCTCCTTTTTTACACAAAAGGTGGTTAATTGAGTCTTTGTTCAGTGCCTCTCCCACTTAATTATATTTTGGAGATTTTTCGTAACGATCCACTGACTGCTTCCTCGTTCTTTTTTACAGTTGCATAGTAATCCATTGTATGACTGGCTCTTACTTTTGGGCGTCTCACTTGTTTTCAGTCTTTGGTCTCAGAAACAATGTTATGATGACCTTGAACTTGGATCATTTTCTATACGCGTAAGTATATTTCTAAGGGGATACATTGCATTTGTTAATGCTTACCTGCCACGTATTACACACTGGCCACTCTCTTAGACCATTTTCTTGTATTGGGTCAGTCCTCACATTCGTCTGTGAGGTAACCAGTATTATTACCTCTATTTTACAGGTGAAGAAACTGAGTCTTAGAGTAGGTTGGGTGATTGCAGCGGAGTTCCTTCGCTCTGAGATACTGCCTTTCTGGGTAAATTCCCAAATGTGACATTGTGGGGTCAGATGCACTACGCATGTGTAATTTGAATAGATGTTGCCAAATTGCCTTATACTAATTTATTTACACTTCCACGTGCAGGGTATGAGAGAGGGTGTGTGTGGCCTGTACTTCATTTTTATCAGACTTGAATTTTTGCCAATCTGGTAGATCAAAAATGTGATGTTGACATAGTCTCTGCATTTCTCTCAAGGGAAAATGGGTCAGCGTCTTTTCATATGTGTGGAAGAGTATTTGGACTTCCTTTCCTGTAAATGCCTACTTATAGTCTTTCTCATCTATCTTCAGGGACGTTGGTCTTCCTCTTACCTATTTTTCTCAATACTTTGTTCATTACAGAGAATTGCCCTTTTTTTTTTTTTTCTAATTTCCAGTTGCAAGAAAATTTCCCACTTGTCATTTATCTTTTGACTTGGCTTTGGTGGGTTTTTTTTAAGCCACAGTGAAATATGTTTATGCTTTCTTAATGCCATTTTTAATCTACAGGAATTACTGTTATGATATTATGGTAAAACTACTGTATATTTATGCTTTGGGGAAAAAAAGTAGGACAGATGATTGCAATTTTGTTTCAATAGTAAACAGTACATTTAAAAGGGATTCAGAAGACATCATAGAAGAAAACATGCTAGATACTCGAGTTCCATTAAACTTGAATTCACAGCTGAATAATAGAGGCACATCTGCTGGTGTGCCTCATCCTTTTTAATAAACGTTTTTATTGGAGTGTTGTTGATTTAACAATGTTCTCCACGTCTTCCTCTACAGTAGCATCGTATATTTCATGTAAGATCTTGAATTAGGAGAAATCCTCTTCTGTAAGGGACTTGTCCATTCCTGAATTATGTGCATTTTGGATATTATTACTGTAGCCATTTCCTCTCTCCAGAACCTTCTTAAATGACTTGCCATCTAATTGGCATTATTTCTCTCCCCTGGTCAGTTTCAGACTGTTCATCTGGTGGTTTTATTTACTCTGCTGTATTTTCCATTTCCCCTGCTTTAAACAGAGCTTAGAAGCTCTGCACCTTAAATTTAATCATCTTCCATATTGACTGATTAGCAAGTCATCTTTGTTCATCTCACAAATATTTTTGAGGCTAGGCCTTGTGCCGGCTACTATACTGGGCTCTAGGAGACAATCCTTGAGTCTTGGAGGTCATATTCTAGGGGGAATAGACATCAGACATCTAACTTTAAGTTATAGAATTAAAATTGTGATAGATGCTTTAAAAGATACGCCTGTGGTTCTCAGAGGATATGATAGGGGAACTGAACAAGTGTGGGGCAGCCCGGCAGAGTTCCCCAGAGACGACGTGTAGGCTGCCGTCCTCTGAAAGATGAGTAAAAGTTAGCTACACAGAGGACTGGTAAAACATGTTCTGGGCCAAGATAACAGGCCATGCAAAAATCCTGAGAGCAACAGCAGCAGGGTGAGTTTGAGGAACTGAAAGATGTGTGATCAGAGCACGATCTGGATGTGGGCTGAGGAAGGATCTGGAAGTAGGTGGGGCCCACGTTGACGAGGTTGACAGTCTGCCTCCTACGCTACTGAGTTTTCCTTTAAATAAACCTTGACCACTTACCGAAATCTGTAAGATGTCCATTTGAAGAGAAGACACCTACTCGTTAGCTTTGTCTTCACATTTCTGAGCTGGAGGATACCTTCAATGGTGCTTATTGCTAATCTAACGCTCACTTTTACAGATGAGAGACCAGGGAAAGCCAGTGACTGGTAGCCAGTGTCAGAACTTGAACTTTGGGCTCCTGGTTTGTAGACGGTGTTCTTTGTACTCGGCACTTCCTCTTCCCTTAGAGAACATGTGTTCTGTCTAAAAATGGAAATGTGTTTTGATGTGCAGTTTTTTTCTGATTCTCATGAGAACACTTATGAAGGTATGAAAAGTAAATCCTTTAAGAAGTTCGTTGACTGACATTTATTAAAAAAAACACCATGCCAAAGGGGAGACTGCCTTCTAGATGGAGGGGTCTACTGAGACTATGTATGTGCCTCTTATCTTACAGCTTCTGTATATGCTTTATTATCTAGAACATCTAATTCAAGTAGCAGTGCTGGGATATGTATCTTTTAAATCAGGAATAGGTGTTTATTCTAGGGTCTGTGCCAATCTAGAACATTCTTTGGATGAATGAATTTGGCCTGCAAAAATGGCATTTTAATCCAGCCTTTTTTAGTTTTTCTTTAGGACATGTTTTTGCCAATCATCTTCATTTTCCAAAGGCCATATGTGGCGAAAAGATTTACTGCTAGCTAAGCAAACCTCCACTTCACTGGAGGACTGAAGAAGGAATAAAGATGGGAGGACTGTCAGTATGTAGCAGATGTGTCCAAAAATGGGCTTCGTCCTTCTTCCCCCTGGTTCACACTTTATTATGTCCCCCTTTGAAGTTAAAGGATGGGTAAGCCTGCTCTGTGCTTTTTCTGTACAAGGGAAGGAAAAAGGGGAGATGGTCAAGGGTATGTTCTTCCTACATCTATAAGAGTCTTAAGTCCTTAGGTGGTGGAGGGCTCGTCCCTGTCCTCAGTGGGATTCCTTGACATCTTATTAATGTGTTGAGTCCTATAACCGGCACCTTGATTGAATCAAAGCCTCAAGACCTTCCCTTCTTGAACCCTGTACATTTATCCACCTGTAATGCAGGGGTCACAGAGACATAGGTTTGATCCCAGGGTTGGGAAGATCCCCTGGAGGAGGAAATGGCAACCCATTCCAGTATTCTTGCCTGGAGAATCCCATGGACAGAGGAGCCTGGCAGGCTATAGTCCATGGGATCGCAAAGAGTCAGACACAACTTAGTGACTTAGCACACACGTTTTTGTGCTGTGTTTACCTCTGAAGTGTCTCATGTACATGTTTCAGATCTTGGCTGCTTATGTGGGGAATGGAAAGGAAGTCCGGAAGAAAAGGTGGATTCAGTGGTGTTAGCAGTGAGGTAGGCCAGAGGCTGGCACCAGAGGGGAGGTTAAGGTGAGTGGGGAGGAGCAATTAATTTTAGGGTCTTAGATAGGCAGGGGTCAGACATTGGAAAGTTCCTTCCTGTTGGGATCAGCTGCCTGGGGAAGTGAGTGGAAAAGAGTCAGGTTATTTAGGAAGTGGTCTGGTCAGCAGAGGGCACAAGGAGCCTGGACAGGACTTGCTTATCAAGGTGGGAAGGTAGAAAGCTGGTTTTTGTATTTCTGCCCAAGACTGTCAAATCTTGCTTCAGTCTATAGATGAAGACAACCAGCAATGTCCTACTGGCATTTTTCCATTTTGTAATCTTTCTTTTCTCCCTTCCATCATTCAATATTATTATTTTAAATATTATTGTCCGTTTTGGCTGTGCTGGGTCTTAGTTGCAACTAAGACTATGCTCCCAACGCAGGAGCCCCAGGTTCCATCCCTGGTCAGAAAACTGGATCCTTCACGCCTCAGAGACGATTGAGGGTCCCAATTGCCGCCTCTAGGACTTGTCACTTGGGATCCTTGATCTTCACTGTGGCATGCAGGATCATCAGCTGTGGCATGTGGAATCTAGTGCCCTGACCAGGGATCAAACCTGGGCCCCCTGCTTTGAGAGTGCAGAGTCTTAGCCCCTGGACCATCGGGAAAAGTCCTACGTCATTAACTCTTACTAGCTGTTCATGCGTTGTCCCCGAGGCTGAGCGCTCTACTGCTGTTCGCTTTGTGGAGGTCATCTGAGGCCCCTCTTTCACTGATAGAAAATGCACAGGCTCCATGTTCACACTGAAAAAACATACATGGTTTTATTATTTTTTAAAGAAAGATGGGTTTAAAAAGTTACATAGTTGGTGCTTTTAGAAATCAAGCCACATAAAAATCAAAGATAGGTCCCCCCCGTTGTGGACCCTGGTTTGTCCTCACAGACATAAATGCTGTCACTAGTTTCTTAGGCAGTTTCTTAAGGGTTTTTTTCTGGATATGTTTTATACAGATGCACTTGTGGGCCTCGGTGGTCCCCGTTAAACCATACACAGAAGTGGGAGCACACTGTAATGCTGTTCTGTCTCTGGGAGCAGAGACACAACAGAGACAGCTTTTTTCACTCAGCAGCATGTCTCATGAGTTCACCCCTGTTGGCCATAGAGGTGCCTCCTTCTTATAAAGGGTTCCAGTCCGTGGGGTCGCAGAGTCGAACACGACTGAATGACCGACCACACACTCGTTCCTAAGGGTTCCATGAAATGGGAGCTCTGTATTTCTGCAACTCTTCCTCTTTTGATTGTTTCCAGTCGTTTGCTTTTTTTTTTTTTACAAACAAAACCACAGTAAACGTTCTTTTCTTTGCTTTTTTTTTTTTTTTGGCACCTGTAATATTTATTTAGCGACACTGCATAGCTTATGGGGCTTCCCAGGTGGCACTAGTGGTAAGGAACCTGCCTGCCAGCGCAGGAGACATAAGAGACCTGGGTTCAATCCCTGGGTGGGGACGATCCCCTGGAGGAGGGCGTGGCACCCCACTCCAGTAGTCTTGCCTGGAGAAGCCCACGGACAGAGGAGCCTGCGGGGCTACAGTCCATGGGGCTGCAAAGAATCGAACATGACTGAGGCAGCTTTAGCACGCTCAGCTTATGGGATCTTAGTTCCTCTACCAGGGATTGAGCCTGGATCCATAGCAGTGAAAGCCTGAGTTTTACCCACTGGACTGCCAGGAAATTCCCTACAGTAAACATTCTTTTTAAAATATATTTGCATAAATCATAGCAATAGTTGGTGAGTATTTATGGAATAAATATCTAGGGGTTGGGACTGTAGATTCAAGGAGTATGGCTGCTGCTTCTTTTTTTTTTTTTTTTGAGTAGGTTTGATTTTTTTTTATTTATTTAAAAATGTTTATTTGGCTGTGTTGGGTCTTAGTTTCGGCACGTGGGATCTTTAGCTGCAGCATGGGGAACCTTCTGTTGTGGCTCACGCACTCTCTAGTTGTGGCCAGGGCTCAGTAGTTGCAGCACACAAGCTGTCTAGTTGTGTGGCACATGGGCTGCAGAGCATGCAGGCTCAGTAGTTGTGGCACGCAGGCTTAGTTGCTCAGTGGCCTGTGGAATCTTAGTTCCTCGACCAGGGATTGAACCCGCTTCCCCTGCACATCAAGGCAAATTCTTAACCGCTAGACCACCAAGGGAGTCCGAAAGCGTATGTGTTCTTTATATATATATACATACATACACATGTAATTTCATATATTAATTTTTGGCTGTGCTGGGTCTCATTGCTGCGCACACTTTTATCTCGTTGCAGTGAGCAGAAGCTACTATAGTTGCCATGTGTGGGCCTCTCATTTTGGTGTTTTCTCCTGTTAGGGAGCACAGGCTCAGTAGCTGTGGTGCATGGACGCAGTGGCTTCACAGTATGTGGGATCTTCCTGGATCAGGGATCAAACCTGTGTCTTCTGAGTTGGCAGGCAAATCCTTTACCAGTGAAGCACCAGGGAGCCCGAGTTCGAGTATGTGTTCATAAATGCTCTTGTGTATTCACTTGGACAGTTTTAAGTCACGTTTTGCTGATTGTCATCTCTCTGCACTTGTTATCCTTTCTTCTTTTCATGCTCTTGTGTGTTTTGGCCTTTTCTTTATCTCTTTCCTTTATTCTTTATCAAGTTTTGAAGGGATTGGTTTTCCTTCAGAATAACTGTCATGTTACTTACCTACCTCACCCCGAAACTTAGCACTGAAAACTCTTCTTTTGTCTCAACAGCGTAGAAGTCAGTGAGAGAACAGAGATAAATTGAACACATGACTTTTATGACCAAACTCTCCTTTTACTAAGAATCTGTGAATTGCTAGATATTGAAAGTTCAAAACTGTTTTTGGAATACCACTCCAAACTTCTCACTAGTGTGACCTCCTGCTTCAAGTGACAGAAAGAGGTGATGGTCTTTGTAAAGTGCTAGGAAACATTAGGAAATTTGTTCAGAGTTTGAGGCTCTCTTCAGAAGTTTGAAGGTTTTGAACTCTGACATTGACACATTCAACTTTTATCTGGTGTGTAGTGTGTACAAAGCCAGTGGTTCAGTTTCATTTTTTAAATTTGTATTGGCGTATAATCGATTTACAGTATAGGTTCCGTTTCACAAAATGAGCTGTACTCTGATCTCCATCAATTCAGTGTCATGATAGGAATTTTAGGTCCATGTTCTCAAATATATTTTAGGGCGTTTTAAAGTGGATTTCCTCATTACATACATAATCAATTGAATTCACTACAAATTATATAAATCGAACCAGTAAAAGGGACAGTCTTAATATTACGGTTTGGTCAGACAGGACTTATAATTTGAGCAACGTCTCAATACAACTTTCTAATTAGTTAATAATAGTTTCCTATCATTCACTTGTGCTTACATGTGTTCAGTTGACAGAAAAGGAACATGCAGGGAGAAGGAAGCCTGGATTTGTAAAAACAGAGCCATGTGAGGTGGCAGCTCCCGTAAAAGTACTAGCTGTGCTTCTAGTATCGCTCGAGACAAGTTGGGTCATCAGCTACGTCCGAGTGTGTCTGTTTTTGACCCTTTGCAAGGTGTCAGTGCTACCCGCTCCCTTGGCGATCATAAAACGGTGCATTTATCTCCCATCCCAGTCCCCCAGCTTCATTTACATTCATGGCTAGACTTCAGTCTTTTGCAGAACTGATGTGTTGTATGTTGCGAAGACTCACAGTGTCTGAACTCAAAGCCTAGGATCCTGAGGGCATTGCTGGAACAGAGAAATGGAGAGAGCGCGCCGTGCGTAGTGAAGCCCGCCAGTTGCTAACTTGACATGACCCTTTAGAATCCCTGTTATTCACTGTACTCTGGGGGTAACAATATATCCCTTTTTTTCTTTTTCCTACTGAGTTACATTTTTTTAAAAAATTAAAATGTAGGCAGATCAGGGAATTCCCTGGCTGTCTAGTGGTTAAGACTCTGTGCTTTCACGGCTGTGGGCCTGGGTTCGATCCCTGGTTGGTCCCACAAGCTGTACGTCCAAACAAAAAATGTAGATCAGGGCAATGAACACCTTTATACTGCTCACCTGAGCTCACCAATTTTTAACGTATTAGGATTCTATCACACAAGCCTCTCCATTCCTCCCTTCCTTTCTCTGTCTGTTTCCTTTTGCCCAGCCATCTGAAAGGTTTCAAATATCAGGCCACTTCATTCCTAAGTGTTCAGTATTGCATCTCCCAGGAGCAAGGACATGAGAGCAAGGATATTTTTGAGGCTGCCATCCACCCAGTCACACTGTGTCCCCTTTCTGGGGACTCAAAGATGACACTGTTTTCTTAGGTCTTAATACCAAGTAAAGCTCTTCAGCTTTCAGGCCATACCAACTGCTAGGCTGCTAGGACAGTCAGAACTAGATTTTCAAAATGCATAGGACTTGTCGATTAGCATCTGTACAACTTTTAACTTTATTTGACTCTTAAGACTCTTCCCCTGCCCATGACCATTCATATCTCTTTTCCTTTTAAAAATTTACATATTTATGCAGAGAACCCCTGTGAAGCTGAGAATGAATTGGTGAATAAAAATTAACTTGGGACTTCCCTGGCAATCCAGTGGTTAGGACTCAGCACTTTCTCTGTTGAGGACCCAGGTTCAATCCCTGGCCAGAAAACTTTAGATCCTGTGAGCTGCGCAGCGTGGGCCTCCAACCCCTACCCCACCCCTGCAAACTTAACTCGGAGTGAATCTGAAATGGCAGTGTGCCCTCAGCCGGTCCCTCCCAGAGGAACAGGCCCTCATTATCCAGCCTCCTCATGCTGCTTCTGGGTCCTCAGGGCAAAGAGGGTGGAATTTCCCCCACCTAAAGTCCCACTACTTTCTTTTTTTCTTTTGAATATACTGCCTCGATGCTCATCTTAAAGGCATTCTCATCTTAAGTGTCACAGAACGTGTCACACTGCAATGCACCCACGCCCACCTCCCAGAGAAATCCCCAGGCCTCACGGTCTATTTGAGAGAGCTCTGCCCACTGGGGCCTGGAGTGAGCATCCTTTGAGGGTTGCATCTGAGAGAAGTGAAGATGGTAGGAAGGGTCTTGACTGTATGGTACAGACAGCGCTGTGCGGTTTTGAGAATGGGGATGGGTATTACCAGAATGAGTAGAGATGGTCAGAAGGTACAAGCAGCTAGAGGAGCTGGCTGAGACCTGCTGAGCAGGACAAGAGACCCAGGTCAGGGGAAGGGGAGATAAAGGGATTGCAGATGGGGATGGTCAGATCACGGGGTTGATCTGCTCAGATCATGCCAGAAGTGACCACCCTCCCTGAGTGTAGGGAGGGGACCCTGGGCAGTGACTGGATGGCAGGACATCTAGTTGGAATCCACCGTGTTCTGTGCACCAGGCTGTGTGCAAGCGTCAGCTCATGTAGTAGCCCCCACTGGAACCCTATAAAGTATAAGGAGCTTTCCTCATTTACGGATGGAAAAGTTTACGCTTAGAGAGGCTCAGAAACTGGCCGTAGAACGTGGACCTCTGCTGCCTCCAGAGTCTTAGTTAAGTGGAGGCTGCTCTGTGACATGCTGCTTCATCTTTCCCTTTAAAAAAAAAAACAAAAACAACAACACTTACTTTGAAGTATAACTTAAATAATTTACGCGTATGCCAAATGTACAGCTTGATGACTTTTCACAGACTGAAGGTTGTTGTATAACTTTTTTTGACTGCACTGGGTCTTTGTTGTCACGCGCAGTCTTTCTCTAGTTGTGGTGTGTACGCTGCAGAGCACACTGGCTCAGTTGTGGCTGGGGGGCTTTAGATGGCTCCACTTGCTTGTGGGATCTCAGTTCCTTGACCAGGGATTGAACCCACCATTTCGAGGGAGAGCAGAGTCGAGTCAGCTGAAAGCTGTAATTGGAAAAGCAGCAGCAGTCATTGACTTCAGCCGAGAGAGGGGATGTTAGGTATTCTGTGGGTTTCACGGTGATTGTCTCATCTCATTCTGTCGTGGTCTCAGAGTGACCTTGTTTGATGTGGATGTTCTATGAAATTGTTCACGTCCTACGGGAGAACATTATGCCCTGGCTGTGTCACATAGGTTTGTAATGTTGAGCTTTGGCTGTGAGCCTCAGATCAGCTCATGGAGACTGGGGCTGCTGTTTTGTTTTGTTTCTCGAGGAAAACTTCTAGGCTTTTGTTTGCCGTAAATCTACACTTTACAGTATGGGTGTTCTTAACATAGGATTGACCTTTGGTAGATACTGATGCCTTAAGATGCTGGATAAGAATTCTGAACAGAAAGTATATTTAGAACATTGCCCTTTGGATTCTTGTTTCCAAGCTTCTTAAGTGACTGGGTTGCCCTGTGTGGACTGGTTTTTAGTGGTTTTAGGTAATCCACGTGAAGTCACATGAGCCTTTGGCAGTTGCTCTTTCACACCAGACCCTTCTCTCCTTACCTGTTGAGTGAGGGCAGTTATAACACTGACCCAAATTTCTTAATGGCCCTCTGTGATGTCGTGTTCTAGGCTCATGAGTGTATCTTGTTATCTTGTCAGTCGCTCAGTCGTGCCTGACTCTTTGCGACCCCATGGACTGCAGCTCACCAGGCTTCTCTGTCCATGAGATTTTCCAGGCAATGATACTGGAATGGGTTGCCATTTCCTTCTCCAGGGCATCTTCCCAACCCAGGGATTGAACCTAGGTCTTCTGCACTGCAGGCAGATTCTTTACCAATTGAGTTACATACCTGCTACTTTATACCGTAAGTAAAGTCTCTCAGTCGTGTCCGACTCTTTGCGACCCCATGGACTATAGCCTACCAGGCTCCTCTATCCATGGGATTTTCCAGGCAAGAGTACTGGAGTGGGCCATTTCCTTCTCCAGGGGATCTTCCTGGCCCCAGGATCGAACCCCGGTTTCCAACATTGCAGATAGACGCTTTACCATCTGAGCCACCAGGGAATTTATACTGTACTTGCTTCCAAAAAGAATTCGAGGTGGCCAAAGTGATATTCCTTCCCTCTGAGCATTCCAACCACGTCTTTTCCCCCTTTTTTCTTTCCTTTACCTTATGGCCTTGCCTAAATAAACAGTCATGATTGTGAGACAGATCTTTGCCTGCAAAGAAAAAAAATTTTCGGAAGTTGGGGTGGTTCTTCATCTAAGAAAACTACATCTAAGTATATCCCATGGAAGTACTGAAAAAATTCATTGTCTTTGCTTTAAAATGTTTTTAAAATTTTTTCATAATTTTTTGACTTAAAAAATTGAAGTGCAGTTGATGTACAATATCATGTTTCAGGGGTACAGTATAGAGGTTTACAACTTTTAAAGGTTATACTCCATTTTTAGCTATTATGAAGTATTGGCTGTGTTCTCTGTGCTGTATAGTGTATCCTTGTAGCTTATTTATTTTTATACATAGTAGTTTGTGTCTCTTACTCTGCTACCCCTAACTTGGCCTTACCTTTCCTTCTTCCCACTGGCAGCCACTAGTTCTCCATATGTGTTCTGATTGCTTGCTTTCTTTCCTTTTTTTTTAATACTTATTTTTATTTGACTGTACCGGGTCTTAGTTGCAGCTCGAAAGATTTCTTGGTTGTGGCATGTGGGACCTTAGTTCTCTGACCAGGGATCAAACCCAGGCCCTTGCATTGGGAGCATGGAGTCTTAGCCATTGGACCGCCAGGGAAGTCCCTGATGGCTTTTCAAGTCGGGAGTGAGCAGAAGTATCTTAGTTGAATGAACCCTGTATTCTGGTTGTTCAGGAAGCATTAGGGGCTTGTATGTCACGTGGGATCCTCTTAGACTCCTGCCCTTTCACAGGGGCAAGGGACTGGGCTTGATGAGCACGTGCTTTCCAATTTTCTTATCAGAGCATTTTACTTGATCCCTGGCCCCTCCTTTGCTGCTTCAGTGCTTATAAATGTAGCCTTATCTGTGAGCTGCAGTGGTGTGTGACTTCTCATCTGGTTTCGTGGACCAGCATGGGAAACCAGCTAGTGCGAGTGGGGAGTTTTACCTCGCATCATCCAGCATGACCATATTCAAGAAAAGGGAGGGAAAAGAGAGGAGGACTTGGAGCAATTGAATAAGAGCCTCAAACCAATGCAAGGAGGTGAAAGAACCAAGAGGGGAGCTAGAAAGTAGATATTTTGGGAGTTGGGTGGCACTTTGTGTGCATGTTTTGATTTATGTCTTAATTTTATTTTTGTCTAAATATATGGCTGTTTATCCCATTGAAATGCCTTGAAATGGCATCTAAATTCATAAATACCCAGATTTAGTTATGTGTACTTTTCTGATATTTCAATCTCTGTATTCCTGTATTAATAGCTACTGATTATTATCCTTTTATAGTAGGTTTTACTGTGCCCGATGGCAAGTCCTGACACATCATTTTCAGTACTGTCATGGCTATTATGACTTTCCCCCTCCGTGTCACAGCCCTTAAATCCTGTGGGAGTTGTAGTTTGAGGAGGATTAACATCTTAAAAAATCTCCCGTTTGTCCATTGATTAAGGTTCATATTTCTTTAATCTGCTAGTGAGGTTTTTGAAACTCTTTTCCTTCATTTAGGTTTTGCAGACTTTCCATCATTTTCCTTTTCGGGAAGGTCCTCTGGAGGAGGAAATGGCAACCCCCACTCCAGCATTCTTGCTTGGGAAATCCCATGGAGAGAGGAGCCTGGAGGGCTGCAATCCATGGGGTTGCAAAGAGTTGGACAAAGCTTGCACGCACACGCACGCACGCACACACACCCTCCAGTGAGGCTTTCAGAAGTGTTTTCCTTCACGTAGATTTTTCAAATTCATCATCTTTTTCTTAGGTACCTTGTTCTGGCCATTATGAATAGAAATTATTCTGTTTTACTTTGTCATAGGAAGGATTTTTGTATATGTATGTTTTTAGTGTGTTTCTCAACGATTATTGATTGGTTCTCTTGGTTTCTAGGTGGATGACATCTGAAAATGACAGACTCCTTTCTAGCAACTTCTAATCTTTTACTGTAGAATCAGGCCATATGTTTAACTGAACATGTCAGCTATTTGGGGCTCCCCAGGCGGCGCTAGTGGTAAAGAGCCCGCCTGCCAGTGCAGGAGACAGAAGAGACATGGGTTCGATCCCTGGCTCAGGAAGATCCCCTGGAGGAGGGCATGGCAGCCCACTCCAGTATTCTTGCCTGGGAAATCCCATGGACAGAGGAGCCTGGCAGGCTACGGTCTAGAGCGTCGCAGAGTTGGACACGAATGAAACGACTTAGCACGTTCAGCTATTTACACCTAGTGAACAGAAGAGAGTATAGATTTCAACAATACTGGCTCCTCTTTCTTACTCCATGGACATTTCTAGGCCTTCCCCTTGGCTGGTTACTGATATTTCCTTGTACCTTTCCACAGGTGCATGTGTTTTTTTGTTTGTTTGAAACAAACATATCCCAACCATATCATAATCAAAGGAAAACTGACTTTGTCGTTTCCCACTCACAAGCCTACTTTGGAAGCTAACTGAAGTGTAAGAGACCCTCCCCCTCACCGTATCTCCGGTTTAATTGTGTTAAGATGTTCCGTACAGAGTTGAATACTGATGAGGGCAGCTGTCCTTCTTGTTCCCACCTTCAGTGCTTCAGTTGGGAGTGCTTCCAGTGCTTTATTGATGAATACATTGTCTGACGAGAGCATTTGGGTAGAAGCCTGGACGTAGGACTTTGCTTTGTTTGGTATCTCGTGTGAGCTGAATTTTTTGCATCTGTTAATATCTTAAAAATCTTAATGAAATACAGTAATATAACACCTCACGTTGAACTATCCACTTGTTCTTGGGATAAACTTTACTAGGTGATATTTTTCATTTTAATTACATTGCTGTGTTCACATTCATTCTGCTAATATTTTAGTTAAGATTTCCTTACATATATTATACAGAAATGGCCTTTGGCTTCTTTGTTGTACAGTTTTGGAAGCAGGATCATTTTGGGTAGCTTTCCTTGATTTTTTTTTTTTTTTAGTTTGTATAACATGACAGTTATCTTTATTGTAAATATTTGGTGGAACTTTCTGTAAAACAAAAAATCTGGCATGGTATCTTTTCTAGATAGGAGAGACTTTGAGAAACATCAGACGATTTCATGGTGGGAAAATAGTTGTGGCAAGTAACCTATTAGGGATGCAGGTGGGCCTCTCACACATCAGTGATGATGCTTTTTAAAAAAAGACAGGTGTGTCCACACATTTTTGTCTGTAGTGAGACAAGAAGGTATGTGTGTTTCTCACACACGGTTCGGGTCATGAAAATGCTCCTCAAGGCTTTTTAGTAACCACTGTTTTTTGAGGATTGCAGAATTTACCTTAGTATTTTGGTCTGAGTAAATAGTACCAGATTATGTCCATGTATCAGTGTTCTTTGCATAATTATCATCAGACATATTCAGAATACCATTTGACAGACTTGGGCTGGTCAGAGCTTTCAGCTTGGTTGGTTTCAGCCAGTTCAGTGCCTGTGCAGGCCTCAAAACATCCAATTGAGTACAGGATTTCTGTTCTAACATAGCAACATGATCTATTGTGTTCCTTAAAAATATTGGATTCTGCAAAATCGCACACCAAAGGTATCAGGGCTTACGGGGACAATAGTGTTGAGGCAGGCCAGTCGCTATGTCATGTAACTGGAGAACTAACCAGACAGTTTTGGTAACTTGGGAGATGTAACTTGGACTTGTGGAGTAGTTTTCAATAGATCAACAACTTTCAAGTGAACTGCCAATGCTAGGAGTGCCCGCTGTGTGCCCAGGACTCAGCCTTTGGAGATAGAAAGATAAAAAAGGTCTTTGTCCTTGAAGTTCACCTGGACAAGAGTCTTTGAACTTCTGTGGTCTTCTGACCTCTTAGTCCCTCCGCCTGTTCTTCGTCACCCCTTAGAATTTGTCTGTCTCAGGCCTTCCCTGGTTCAGGCGTGAAGGGGCCTGTTACAGTCACCCTAGATGAGCAGACCTCTGCCTATTTTCACTCTTTTCAGTATTATTTTTTCTGGAAGATAAACAACTACTTGTTGTAGAAACTTTGAAAAACAGATTCATTGTATAAAGACTGTGTCATCAGTGCCATCCCCCAGAACCCCCTTTATTGCTCTGGGTTATGTGCTTCTGTCATTTCTAGTGCCTCCAAGGATTGATGTGGATCTTTTCAGCAAGCAAAATGGGGATCGTGTTGTTCATCCCACCCTGTTCTTCTGCTATTGAGTGCCTGTGACAGTCATTGCTTGTTCTTAATTATGGTAGTGTAATTATTCCTTTGTTAGAATAAACTAATATTTGTTGGTGCCTATATTTCCTGCTTCTGCAGTAACAGATTACACACATACATGTAGTTGTTTGGTGGTGGTTTAGTTCTAAAGTTGTGTCCAACTCTTTGTAACCCCGTGAACTGTAGCCCACCATGTTTGTGGTTTTGGACAACATAAATGCATTTTCTTATAGTTCCGTAGAAGTACAGCACAGGTCTCCCTGAGCTAAAACCACGGTGTGGCAGGGCTTCTTCACCTTCATTTCTGGAGGTTCAAGAGAATCCATTTCTGCTTGGTCCCACTTGTAGAGGCTGCCTCTGTTCTTTGGCTGATGGTTCCTCCTCTGTGTTCCAAGCCAGCAATGGCAAGATAAGTCCCTCTCACTTAGCCTCACTCTAACCTCTTCTCTGCCTCTATTTACCATTTTAAAGGACCCTTGTTATTACACTGATCTCACTCAGATATCCTAGGATAACCTCCTTATTTTAAGGTCAGATGATTAGCAACCTGGATTCCATCTCTCCCCTTAATTCCCCCTTTGTCGTGTAAGTTACGTATTCACAGGCTCTGGGATTTAGGATGTCTGTATCTTTGGGGCAGGGCGGGAGGCATTTCTGCCCTTGCTTGTCCCCTGTGGCTGATGAATTGGTTGTTTGTGTTAGTGTGGATGACAGCTCAGTGAACACTTTCATATGTCCATCTCTGTGTATCTCTGGTTAATCCATGGACCACCTTCCTGTAAATGGAATATTTCAAAGTGATTATTCTCATACAGTTGACCAAAAAAAAATCAAAATATTAAAACTCCAGTCTTGATTGGGTAGGAGAACAGGAGACAAGTTTAGTGCTAAAGAGAAATTTTCAGAGCTGGGAGGAGATCATTTCGTCCCTCTGTTGCATCCCACTTAGAGTGTGCGGTTCTGTTTCTCATTGTAGCTTTTTTGTATTCCCTGTGGCTTCTGACGTATGTTACACACGTTTATTTGGTCTCTATTTGCTAAATAAACAAGTAAGGAGGTTACACACATGTGCACGCACACACACACACTTCACCATTAAATACCTGGTTTTCACTCTGTTCTTTTCTAATATTAAATCTTATTAGATTTACCATAGTTAATTCTTCAGTGTTTCGGACACTGCCAGGTGTTTTGTGTTTAAATGTGGTACTGTCTCAACGTCATGGAAGTGGGGGACGTTGGTTTTCATACCAAGCATGTACTTGGATGATTTTAACTGTTCTGTTTTGCAGGGTTTTTTTTTTTTTTTTTTGCCACCCTGTGAAGAATCCAGAATTTTAGTTCCCTGACCAGGGATCAGATCTGTGCCCCTTGTAGTGGAAGCACTGAGTCCTAACCACTGGACTGACAGGCAGTTCCCCTGTTTGCTCATTTTAAAGGCTAAGCATGTGTCCTGTGTTCTCATTTCCGCCTTCTTTCTTTCTTCTTTTTTTTAATACAAAAAGTTTATTACAAGAACTCCACAAATTTATTTAAATATCAGTTGTCAGAAAGAACGAATGACACCAAGCGTTACTTTGATATAGTCAGAATAAAACAATGCTTGGAATGACCTTTGCACAGCCCTTTTTCCTTGGGACCAGATGTCTTTGAGAATTAAGGCTTTGGGGTGGGAGGAATGAATGTGTCTTCATCTCCCAGGGCTGCCATAACAAAGTACCACAAACTTGGTGGCCTAAAACTGCAGAAATTTGGGACTTCTCTGGTGGTCCAGTGGTTAAGTGTCTACCTTCCAATGCAGAGGACACAGGTTCAAACCCTGGTCAGGGAACTGCTGCAGGGTACAAGCCTGCATGCAGTGAAGACCCAGTGCAGCCAAAATGAAAACACACACACACACACACACACACACACACACACAAAATGACAGAAATGTATTCTCTCACTGTTCTGGAGGCTGACAGTCTGAAATCAAAGCACTGGCAGGGCTGTGCTCCCCCGGAAGCCTTGAGGGAGGATGCTTCCTGCCTCTGTCAGCTCCTGGAAGTTCCAGGCGTTCCCGAGCTTGCAGCTGCAGCATTGCAGTCTCTGCCTCCGCAGTCACATGGCGTTGTCCCTGTGCGTCTGCGTTTCCCTTTCTTGTAAGGACACCAGTCATGTTGGATGAGGGCCCATCCTAATGACCTCATCTTAATTTCATTACATCTGCGAAGCCCCTATTTCCAAATAAGGCCATACTCACAGGTACCATGGGGTTAGGCCTTCAGTGTATCTTTTTGTGGTGGGGGCAGGAGGGGCACACTTTTCAACCCATAACTGGGTGGGCTGTGGAAAGGTCACACTGAGCCTCTGCCACATACAGCATAACACCTCCATTGGGTCGGAACAGTGGTCCATCAAACACACAAGCAGGTGTGGGCAGCCCACTCAAGGGCTCATAATAAAGCTGCAGGCAGCCTCATGTGCCCAAAGGGTCAGGCTTCGCCACCAGATGAACGCAGGTCAGGCTGGTTGGCTTCCTGCCCAATGGGTGCAGCTTTCGGTTTTCAGAATCTCTTGGATTTGGATTGACAACCCAATTGATCCTTGATTGCTAACAGTGGGTTCGAGAGCTTTCTGGGCACTTCTGTCAGGGAGAGTTACTACACATGGACTAATTTTTTTTTTCCCCTCTCCCTATCTGGAAAGTGACTCAACCCGAGGTATCAAGAAGCTAACTTAGGTTGACCACCACGTCTTCATGTCCAACCAGAATAGAAACGTTATTCTGAAAATTAATCCCTTGCTCGATGTTAAACCTTCTGTCTCCCTCACAGCAAAGCAGATACTCTCCAGACACCAACAACCCCCAAGTCACAAAGCCAGGCTTCTGTTGAACCAAAGCATTGTGCCTTTCCCCTCTCCAGAGAGGTTGGTGTCCACAGAATGTCAGCACAGAAGCCAAACCCCAAGCTACCTTAGAAGAAGCAAGCAGAGTGGGAGTGGGAAGTCAACTGGCTACCCCCTCCCCGCCAGCAACAGCAGAGGAAACAGACACAGCTTTCTAGCTGCGAAAGTAGGAAGCAGTTTGCTTACATCCCCACGTTGTAACTGCTTACCGAAAGCTGCTAGAAGGAACATCCATCCAGAACAGTATTAGACATTGTTGAAGCATGTTCATTGTAACAGTCCTTAGGGCAGAAGTGTTGAAAACATCTGGAATGTCAGGGAGATGCCTATCAGTGAGATGGGACATTTGTGATATCAGCAATCTTCAGAGGAACATTTAGTCCCAAAGAATACTTACAATATAGTAAGTGTGGTGAGGGGACACAGTATACCTATGTGGTGAAGTAAAAGTCGCTCAGTCCTGCCCGACTCTTTGGACCCCATGGACTATACAGTCTGTGGAATTCTCCAGGCCAGAATACTGGAGTGGGTAGCCTTTCCCTTCTCCAGGGGCTCTTCCTGACTCAGGAATCGAACCAGGGTCTTCTGCATTGCAGGCGGATTCTTTACCAACTAAGCTATTAGGAAGCCCTATAACATGAACCAGTTTTTATCAAATGTATAAGCATAAGGTCTAACAGGGATGGATAACAATGCTTTTTGTAATAGACTGCTTATTTACTTCAGAGTCTTCTGCTTCTCTGTAATAAATCTGTTCTTTCTCTTTTCTTTCCCCTCCTCCCAACTAAGTTCCTTGGTCCAGGGGCCTGCTATCTTTGCAGGGAAAATTGTATTCTCTTACATTCAATCACAGCACTATCCTCATTGCAGCCAGGTATCAGCTGAGTTTGGGGGATGTCATAGGAATTACTGTTCCAAGCAGGATGCCCGGTACCCCCAGGGCAGGATGGTGATGGAGGAAGAGAACCTGATGGGGAAGAGAGATATTTGGCTCTGGTTCTTGCTTCCCTACTGAACAGCCCGATTGCATGGCCTCAGTTCCTCCCATGATAACAGGTTTTCCCTAGAGTCCCTCTTAAGTAAGTGATTTTTCTCAGCCGCTGTGTCATAAAGGATCATCTCCAATTTTACAGAGGAGTAGTGTCGGCTTACGGGAGAAGGAAGCTTGCTGAGGTTCGTTGGACGTTAACAGCAGAGCCAGGACCAGTTCTGAGGTCTTCCAAGGGCTGCTGCGGTGTCCATTCTTCTGCTTCTGGTTTGCCGACTGGACTGCTGGCCAGAACCTCTGGCCCTCCTTCTCAGAGGTGGCCTAGAGTGCTGCGGAAGGGGCTGGGCATCAGTAGTTTTGACTACCACCACCTCCCCCACCCCTTTTTAAAAAAATGATTATTTGGTGATGTTAATGCGATCTTGGGCTTCCCTGATGACTGAGATGGTAAAGAATCCACCTGCATTGTGGGAGACCTGGGTTCGATTCCTGGGTTAGGAAGATCCCCTGGAGGAGGGCATGGCAACCCACTCCAGTATTCTTGCCTGAAGAATCCCCATGGACAGAGGAGCCTGGCAGGGTATAGTCCACGGGGTTGCAAAGAGTTGGACACGACTGAGCGACTAAGCACAATGCAGTCTTGGTACTGGATTTCGTGAATCCTTTGCCTGCAAGGCAGTCCATACCAGGGGTGTGTGTGTGTACATACACACATACAAATGCAAGGTGAATATTTATTTTTATAGTACTTGAGTGCTTAGTACGTACAAGGCAATGCTCTCAGACTAGTGGATGTTGTATGACGAATTAGTCACCTAACAACTCTGAAGGCACTTTTAACATTTCTGGGGTGCACTTTTATTAATTTTTAAAATATTTACAGTGATTTGGATGTGTGATATTTATATAATACACTTTTATAATTTATACTTTTTATTAAATGAGTGCATTTTACATATCCTTGTTAAAAGCCTTTGTTCATGGGATCATAGTGCTTATGCTGTAGCTTTCTTTTGAATTGCGGGGAGATTTTCTAAACTTAGACCTGCCTCTCCTCTCATCCTGACGAGTCTTCATTTCAGAAATTGGGTTAGTTACAGTAGATGCTAAACCGCTGAAAGGGAGACCCTGCCCCCACCCCCTCCCCGCCAATTCAGTGGCTCCGAGTGTCTTTTGCTCCCACTTAACAGCCCAGGGCTCCATGAGGTTGTTCACTTGCCAGTGGGCATCGTGAGGGATGGTAAACCTGGCCTCTGGGGTGGGAGCTGGCTCCTGTCTGCCAGGTCTGGCTCCAGCCTGTGGGAAGCAGACGTGAGCCTGGATGAAACCTCTTCCCTTTTTAAAGATGTGCCTCCAGTTATTGCCTGCCGCTTCCATTTGCCTCCCGTTGGCCAGAAACGAGTCTGGTGGCAGCACCTAGCTGGCGGAGAGGCTGGGGGGTGTAGTCCAGCTGGGTGGACACGTGTTCAGCTCTTCTGTGGGAGGCACTGTTAGCACGAGGAGGAAGGAGAGAGTGCATGTGGGTGGTCCGCCACGTACCGTCGGGTGCAGCGTGAGCATGGTCAGCACTGATGATGGGGGAGCAGGATGGAAGTCCCAGCTGCTAAGCGCAGGCTACAGTTTGGCAGTGACAGCGTCTGTGAGAGCCGACGTCGGGTCATGAAAGGCTGGGAAGGGTCTGGAGAAACTGGACTGTGAGCTCCTCCAAGAGCAGAGATAGTACCTCCATCATTTGTTCTGTCCGGAGAACTTTTCCTAATGCTTTGACCGTGAGCTAGCCAACCGAGGAGGGGAGGGAGAAAAGGCCCATAGAGGAAGAGGAGGTTTTTCCTGCCTGTGAGTGTGTGTGCGCCTGTTGATCCAGCGTCTGAGCGGTTGCCCTCTGCCAGGTGCTGTTCTAGGCTCTGAGCCCACGTCAGGCCCCAGCAGACCCAGCCCTGCCTATAAGCCCATACTCTAGTGAGGAGTGATAGGTGGCAAACAAAAAAGGGAAGAGAGAAAGAAATTCCAGTGGATCCTCTGATGAAAAGAAAGCAAGGTCATGGGGTGGCAGACGACTTAGGGCTGGCTCTAAGTTTGGTATAGAGCCAGCCTCTTTGGGAGATGGGAAATGACCGGTGGCCAACCTGCCGTGGGTCAGAGGGTCTAGCGTCCAACTCCCACCGCAGGAATCGTGACTATGGCCTGGGTGGGAATAGGCTTGCTGGCGTGGCCCATGTACTGTGAGCTTGGGCAAAAGAGGCAGGCAGAGGCCTCATCGCAGGTGGGAGGACTGGTGGGTTATGGGAGGAAATCGCTGTTTCTGAGGATGGTGAGAAGTCTGTGGAGAGCTTGAAGCAGGGCAGTGAAGTGATCAGTTTTCTGCCTCTGATACCACTATGGATGCCGGCTGGAGTGTAGATTGTATGAGAACAAGAGTCGAAGGGTCAGCAGGGCCAGCAAGGTGGCTGTACATGAAGAGAACTAGCGGTAGCGGCTGCCCCTTAGGTAGTGAGAAGAAGAGAAAGGAACATTCTGGATCTGTTTCAGTTAGAAATGGGGCACATAGCAGGGCAGAAAAGGAAAACCAAGGTCCACTCAAGAGATGTGTTTGGTTCGTTTGAGGTGCCTTAATGAGCTCCAGAGTCTGGAGATAGGGGGAGATTTTTCTGGCTAAGTGGTCTCAGGTCCATCTTACGTTGCACTTAAATTCAGGTCTTTGGGTTATAGCTTATACCATTGCACTGAGATCATTAGGGCACAGTAGGTGTGAGGTGTGCTCTGTTCTATGGCTCCCTGTGGCCTTAGAAAGATGAAAGGGCATTCTTTTTATTTTTATATTAAAATTTTTTTAAATAATTTTTATTGGCGTATAGTGTTGTTAGTTTCTACCATATAGCAAAATGAATCAGCTGCATGTGTACATATAAGCCCTCTTTTTTGGATTTGCTTCCCATTTAGGTCACTACAGAGCAGGGGATTTTTTTAGACATAGGGTTATCAAGGGTCCCCAACACCACCCTCTGGTTTGATGGGAGAACTCACAGGACTCAGAATCTAGTCATACTTGTGGCTAAGATTTAGTACAGTGAAAGGCCTTAAAGCAAAATCAGCAGAGGAGAAAGTACATGGAGTGACGTCCAGGGGAAACCAGGCACGAGCTTCTAGGAGTTTTCTCCTGGGAGAGCTAATCAGGACGTACTTGATGCCCTGGCAGCAAGTTGTGACAGCACCTGTGAAATGCTGTCTACCAGGGAAGCTCACTCAGAGACACAGCAGTGATGTTTTTTACTGGGGACTGGTCCTGTAGGCACCCTCTGCTTAACATGCACCAACATTTTAGACTCCTTCAGGAAAGCAGTTGTTCATCACAAGCCGATTCTTTTTAGTTTGTTTTTATTAATTTATTTGTGGCCACACTGAGTCTTCGTTGCTGTGCGTGGGCTTTCTCGAGTCGCAGCATGCAGAGGCTGCTCTCGAGTTGCAGTACATGGGTTTCTCATTGTCACGGCTTCTCCTGTTGTGGGGCACAGGCTGTAGAGCGTGTGGTCTCAGCAGTTGTGACGCACGGGCTTAGTTGCTCCCCTGTGCGTGGAATCTTTCTGGACCAGGGATGGCATCTGTGTCCCGTGCATTAGCAGGCAGATTCTTAACCACTGGACCACCAGGAAAGCCCCACAGACCATTTTGTTTGAAAAGTTTTGACACAGTAGAGCCACTTTCATCAACTTGATGGGAACCCACCCCCAAACCCAAGTTCTCAGTCACCAGCCCAGAGCTGCCTTTGCAAACAGTCTTCCAGAAGATAGAAGTTCAGCCTGCTACATTAACTCTTTTCTACACAGCATGTGACTCGTCTTATCCTGCAGTTCTTCCCTGTGAACTTGAATCCATGTCCTCGTTGACCTGCTTAAGGCAGACCTGTCCCCCTACTCTCCTTGACATTGTCTTTCTGTAGCCCTAAAAACTACCCTTTTATTCACTCTCTGAAGAAGGAGGGGAGAAGAGTTTCCTGTCAACACCCAGAAGCGACACATACACGTACACATATGACGCGTGTACCACCAGGATATATGTGGTCTCCTTCTTGGAGCAGCAATGGCGGCAGTAGCAAAAAGTGGCTCTTTTGCAGTTCTTACAGATCACCTGTCACGCACCTAACATTTTGTTACCTTGTTCAGGCAAGGAAATTACAGGGTATCTCCTCCTGAAGGTGCTTTGTGATGCTCAGGCGCTGTGTGACAGTGCAGATGATGTTGGTTTTAGTAGTTAGTGGGTTTCGCTTCTGGAGCTTGGTTAGTTCTGCATCTCTTGAACCAGCGAAAGACATTGTTCTTGGATAGTGGGGTCCATAGAAGGACTAGGCGCTTTGGAGCTAGTCCAGGATTGAGGATTGAATTGTAACCCTGATATTTAGTAGTTTGGATCATTGGGCAAGTTGCTAGACCATTCTCAGCTCCTCTCTCCCCCTGTATGATGTAGGGCTGAAATGGTGGAGCCAAAGTGTGTATGAATGAGAGACTGTATGAAAGAGCCTGCTGCAGTCCCAGAAATACAATCAATGCTTCACCATTGAGTGCTGTTGTCCTTTATTATTGAAAGAGAGTCCACAGAGTTAAGCATTCATTTATAAATATATATACAAACACACTTATATATGTATATAATATAAAATTTGTATCCTCATATATGATTATGCTCCTCATTATTCAACAGGTGTATGGGTGCTCATGTACCAGGCCATTTCTTCTGTTACCATAGTGGATAAAATACTTAGCTTTTTCTTCTGTGCATCTCAGTTCAGTTCAGTCGCTCAGTCGTATCTGACTATTTGCGACCCCATGAACCACAGCACGCCAGGCCTCCCTGTCCATCACCAGTTCCTGGAGTCCACCCAAACCCATGTCCATTGAGTCAGTGATGCCATCCAACCATCTCATCCTCTGTCGTCCCCTTCTCCTCCTGCCCTCAATCTTTCCCAGCATCAGGGTCTTCTCCAATGACTCAGCTCTTCACATGAGGTGGCCAAAGTATTGGAGTTTCAGCTTCAACATCAGTCCTTCCAATGAACACCCAGGACTGATCTCCTTTAGGATGGACTGGGTGGATCTCCTTGCAGTCCAAGGGACTCTCAAGAGCCTTCTCCAACACCACAGTTCAAAAGCATCAATTCTTTGGTGCTCAGCTTTCTTTGTAGTCCAACTCTCACATCCATACATGACCACTGGAAAAACCATAACCTTGACTAGATGGACCTTTGTTGGCAAAGTAATGTCTCTGCTTCTTAATATGCTGTCTAGGTTGGTCATAACTTTCCACCCAAGGAGTAAGCGTCTTTTACTTTCACGGCTGCAGGCACCTTCTGCAGTGATTTTGGAGCCCAGAAAAATAGTCTGTCACTGTTTCCACTGTTTGCCCATCTATTTGCCATGAAGTGATGGGACTGGATGCCATGATCTTAGTTTTCTGAATGTTGATCTTTAAGCCAACTTTTTCACTCTACTCTTTCACTTTCTGCCATAGGGTGGTGTCATCTGCATATCTGAGGTTATTGATATTTCTCCCAGCAATCTTGATTCCAGCTTGTGCTTCTTCCAGCCCAGCATTTCTCAGGATGTACTCTGCATATCAGTTAAATAAGCAGGGTGACATATACAGCCTTGACGTACTCCTTTCCCAATTTGGAACCAGTCTGTTGTTCCATGTCCAGTTCTAATTCTTGCTTCCTGACCTGCATATAGGTTTCTCAAGAGGCAGGTCAGGTGGTCTGGTATTCCCATCTCCTTCAGAATTTTCCACAGTTTCTGTGCATCTCAATCTCATTTTAAATCCCTTGGTTCTTTGCAGGCTATTTTATATGGCCAGGATTATTCTGAGGCCAGTTGCTAAATGTATGGGTTAATTATGTTGTGTGTGTGTATTAGTCACTGGTGTGTTCAACTCTTTGTGACCCCATGGACTGTAGCACACCAGGCTCCTCTGTCTGTTAAATTCTCCAGGCAAGAATACCGGAGTCATTCCCTTCTCCAGGGGGACTTGCCAACCCAGGGATTGAACCCAGGTCTCATGTATTGTTCACCAACTCTTTACCATCTGAACCACTCAATCTCATTTTAAATCCCTTGGTTCTTCAGGCTATTTTATAGAGCTAAGAGTATTCCAAAGGCAACTGCTGAATGTATGGATTAACTATGTTACTTTTCTTTAATTGCTGGAAGGATTATATATCCCTTCAGGGAAGGGGCAATGTCTGGTATTCACTGCCTGTCCACATAGAGCTTACCGTGTAGGAGATGCTGTGTAATGAGTGTTGAATTACGTTTTAAGAATCTAGTGACTGTAGTTTGCCAACCAGAACCGCTGACAAGCAAAAGCAGTTTATTATTGGGGGAAGAGGAGCTTCTAGAAGTAGCGTTGAGGCTGACCACTGCTGGTGTCACAACAGTGGGGCGTGGTTCGAAACTTGGGGTTCCTGTATACTACAAGATCTGGGAAATGTCGCAGGAGGAGATAAAAAATTTTGAGAGGAAAAAAATGAGAAAATAGTACCAAAGAAACTTTCGGAAAACTTATCTTGAACAGCAGTCTTTTGCCAAAGAAGGGGCAAGGATGTGAGTATGGTGCTGTACCCCCAAACCTGAACTTTAAGAGAAAGCCACTTGGAAACCAGATAGGGTGGCCAGATTCGGCCAAAACAAACACAGGATGAGGAGCTGTGTTTATTTTTTTTATTTTTGGTCACACCCCTTGGCTTGCAGGATCTTAGTTCCCATATCAGGGATTGAACCCAGGTCCCTGGAGTGCAAGTGCCGAGTCCTAACCATTGAACAGTCAGGGAGTTCCCTCACGTCTTTCATTGAATTAGTTATGGGATATTCTCAGATTGTATAGAAGCCCTCATCTTTTTAGATAGTCTCACTCTCTTTTTCTCTTTCCTGTTTTTCTTCCTAGAAAAATCTTTCCATTTTCCTTCCTATATCTATTGATATCTTCCATATTTTTGGTCTTCTTGTTTGTACATGTTTTAGGTAAAATTATTTTATGGTTTATGAGAATTTGGAGGTCTGAAGCCATTGCTTATCATGAGAGTAGGGCAGTTAGTGACTGTGGAATTGTCTACAGTTTCTGTTAACTGACTTACAGTATTTTGTGTCCTTGGTATGTGGTTTTTGTTTGGGAGCTCAATGTAGGGCCCTTCCACCTTTACTTTCTCTGTTTCACTTAACCATTTTTTGCTAGACATCTTTTTGAAAACTTTTATTTCTTTATTGGGCTGCACTGAGTCTTAGTTACAGCCCTCAGGATCTTTAGTTGTGGTATGTGGGATCTGGTTCCCTGACCAGGGATCAAATCCAGGCCCCCTGCATCAGGAGCACGGAGTCTTAACTGGTGGACCACCAGGGAAGTCCCTAGACATCTTTTTATGACAGTCCATACAAACCATGTTTTTTGTGTTTTTTTTTTTTTTAATTCTTCCGCTGTATATATATTTTTTCTGTGCCACGACTGTGTCCATTTCTCCTTTTTTCTTTTTAAAAATTTGATTGGAGTATAGTTGCTTTATAATATTTTGCCAATTTCTGCTGTACACCAAAGTGAATCAGCTGTATGTATACATGCAGTCCCTCTTTTGAATTGCCTTCCCATTTAGGTCCTCCCAGAGCGCTGAGTTGAGTTCTCTGTGCTCTACATTAGGTTCTCGTTAGTTATCTGTTTATAGTGTGTGCATGTCGATCCCAATCCCCCAATTCATCCTACTCCTTCATTCCCCCTTGGTGTCCGTGTGTTTGTTCTCCACATCTGTGTCTTTCTTTGTGCTTTTGCAAATAGGTTCATTGCCCCTTTTAGCTAAAGGAAGTGAGATTCCCTAAGACTTCACTGTTTTCTCATGAATCATCCTGTACATACCCCCTCTTCAAGCTCTTCTGCTAAATGTCTCGCGAGTGCTTACTCATGCAAGGTATGAGCATGATAAGCTCTTGATGTGAATTTATCTTTATAACCAACCTGGAGGGAGGCGCCATTATTTTCGCTTTCTAGAGGAGAATGTAATGGCCCAGAGAGGTCCCGTGACTCAGCGGGGGTTACACAGCTGGAGGTGGGCATAGGCCCCTTAGAAACCAGGCAGCCTGACTCCAGTCTGATGGCATGCATGCACGGTCCCCTCTTCCAGCCCCAGTCATGCTGTTCAAAGTTTGGCCTGTGAACTTGTTCTGTTTGTCATTGGCCCAAGGGGAGATAAATTCCTAACCCATAATCCACTGTAAACATTTAGTAACTTCCCTAGCAATTTCTCATTGCTCTGTATCCAAGCAAGTGACCAGGGCACTTATCTTCCTGAACTGGGCATGGACCAGTTTGGGTGTTGTTGAATTCATGGGGCGAAGCATATCTGTAGAGCTGTTTCTGCTCGTGTGCAGTAGGACACAAACGGAGGGATGCGTTGTCCCCTGCGGACTGGTGGTGAGGGCTGGTCTTTCGCTAAGCTGGTTTGAGAGGCCTTGCAGCTTGATGAAACTGGTTAACCATTAAGGTCCTTTTTAACATCAAGACTCTCTGCATTCTTATCCTGAAAAGTCCCCCTTTGTCGCTGTTTCCACCTTTGCCCTGCAGTCCTGGAACAATGGCCTGAGCACAGTGTCTGGGGCAGCTTAGCACACTTGTGAGGGCTAATTACGACTCCTTTCTGGCCCTTGTGTACTTAGTGATCTGCTGACAATACTGGGGAGAAATAAATAATATAAATGCCTTCATCTATCAGTTATTAATTGCTTTTACTGTGGGCTGGTACACAGTGTGTGGAGGAAGCACGAGATAACCTGGTGCTTCCATGGCCTAAGTAGAGGATTGTAATTCTCAGGCATGTAAATGACATCACTTCCTTAGCTCTTCTAATAGAAAAACCGCAGGTGTGGGCCTTGGGCTTGTCGCATGTCCTCCCTGTCACCCACCACTGCAGTGTGTGTGTGTGAGTCGCTCAGTCTTGTCTGATTCTTTGTGACCCATGGACTGTAGCCTGCCAGGCCCTCTGTCCGTGAATTCTCCAGGCAAGAATACTGGAATGGGTTGCCATTCCCTTCTCCAGGGGATCTACTGGCGCTTAAAACGTTAGCCCATGCAGGACCACGGCAGGATAGTAGTTTGTTCTGATAAACCCATGGGTATGCCCGTGTCCAGGTTAATCTTGTAAGAGGCGCCAGCCCTCTATCATGAGCCCCACCAAATGCAAGCATCTCCCAGAACAATTGATACAGGCAGTGGTGTACCTCATAAACGAGAGCAGTGTTACTCAGTTTCCTGGCTTGGTGTTGGTTTCTGCCATCCTGACAATTTGGTTTCAGATGCTTTATCAAACTGAGGTGTTAAGATCATTAAAATTTGAGTTGTAAGTTACTAAGCAACAGAATAATAAATTTAAATTATTAGAATAATGTATGTAAATAGGTTCCTAAATGTAAGGAATTTAAGTAATTAAAATAATAAATACCAGCCTGCCTGAATTTTAAAAATTAGAGCTTCAAGGAGTTTTTTAAAATCAGAGGATAACTGCTTTACTGCAGCACAACAACATGAATCAGCCATGAGTATGTGTGTGTGTATATACCCCTCCCTCTTGAGCCTCCCTCGCCTCCCCCCCCCAACCCCCAAGGTATCTTAGTATTATGATTTTTTGTTATTAAAGCAAACAGTATTCAAATTAAAGGTAATTTTGTAAAACAGTTGCAAAATCTTGGTAGGCACTTGAGCTTTCTCTTCATTAAATCCTTTACCTGTGCCTGCTGTCAGAGAGATAAATGCCTGTTTTTTGTTTTTTTTTTTGCTTTGGAAACCATCCTTTTCTTACTCTTGGCAGATGATGAGTTGCATCGTTTTACATAATTTTGGTCTTGGTACTTGGATTTTCTTGCCAGCAGTGAGTGCTCTTGTTGAGAGTTTTCACATTCTCCTTTCTGTGCCAATCCTTGATCTGCAGAAATATCCCTGATAGAGAACAGAAGCACTAAACAATCACAGGGGAATCTCCTATCAAATCTGTGCCCTGCTCGTAATAGCAGCGGGTCAGAATGATTTCCTTATCAGCAGAAAATTGTGCTCATTTGAGTATGGTTGCCTAAATAAATATGTGGTGACTCAGGAGGAAGTAATTGTTTTCTAAGAATTTTTTGATGAATCTTTATTTTTCCCTGTTTGTTGTTTACTCACTACGTCATGTCTGACTCTTTGCAACCCTATGGACTGTAGCTCACCAGGCTCCTCTGTCCATGGGATTCTCCAGGCAAGAATACTGGAATGGGTTGCCATTTTTCCCAAAGACCTTGGTAGATTGCTCCTGTGTCTCCCCTACCCGTCCCTTTCTTTTTTTCATTTTCTTTCTTTTTTTAAAAATCACTTTTGTGGAATGAGTAAACAGTGATGGAGACTGAGACATGCTTTATACTCTTTGCGCTCGTCACATCAGCAGAAGTCAAGTGAACCCTGCTGGGTTCACCCTGGGGGCAAAGTAGCAGACACCAATAAATGAATAAGGTAATGCTAGCATTCACTCAGCTTCTGAACACAGCAGTTGGAACCTTATCGAACACGAAAATATAATCACATTTTGAAAATAGAAGTATAGTTGCTGCACAATATTATGTAAATTACAAAGTGTACAATATTGTGATTAACAATTTTTAAAAGTTTAGTTATTATAAAGTATTGGCTATATTCTCCATGTTGTATAATATTTCCTTGTAGCTTATTTTACGCCTGATTGTTTGTACCTCTTCCTTCCTTCCTTCTGTAGTTGCTCTCCCCATTAGTAACCACTAGTTTGTTCTTTATATCTGTAATCACAGATTTTTTGATTTCCCCCAGATTTTTGCAGTCTTCAACTCTACAAACATATGCAAAACAAAGAGTTTGTAATTATTTGGCTCATAGTTTCTTTTGAGAGTTTAGGGAGTTATAAGCTAACCTTAATTGATTTTTTTGTTGTTTTGAGAAGAGAGTTTGATTTTTGAATTTGGATGTGTTTAGGTATGCTGAGATTTCATGTCAGCCCGTTTTTCCTGTTCTGTCCACCTGTCCAACCCCAAGATCCTTGCAAATAGCACCTGGCCTGTTTTGCTCCTAGTCTGCAGTCTACCTAGCTCTTGGCTTCTTTGGGGGAGATAAATTGGAAAAGTGATTGCTTTTACAGCCTAAACAAAAAGGGCTGTTTTGGAATGTGTGTGTGTGTGCATACATGCTAAGTCACTTCAGGCATGTTCAGCTCTTTGCAACCCTGTGGTCTGGAACCTGCCAGGCTCCTCTGTCCATGGGATTCTCCAGGCAGGAATACTGGAGGCGGTTGCGATTCCCTACTCCAGGGGATCTTCTCCACCCAGAGATCGAACCTCTGTCTCTCTCTTGCATCTCCTACATTGGCAAGCAGTTACTTTACCACTAACACCACCTGGGAAGCCTGTTTTGGATTTAAGGAGAAGAAAAAGACAGGATTTGAGATGAAGATCGAGAAGATAATGCCTAAAGAGCAGAGGGAAACCTTCAGGGAAAATCCAAATGGATGCTTCTTGCTTGTCTGTGATGCATGGCACCCACTGTGATGATCGTGTTTACCCACGGTCGTCAGTACACTAGAGCTGAGTTTTGAAACAGTTTTCTCTGGAGCCATATTGGATATAACACGCTGTCTTTTTCCCTCGTGAGTTAATTCTTAAAAATGCTCTGTGACCAGTTGGGGAAAGGGTAAACTAGTTTTATGTTTGGGGACCTGGAGTCTTATCTCCCAGATAGATGTTTTTTCTCTGTGTGTTTAGATGCTATGGGAAGCAGAGTAACAATCCCCAGTGCAAAAACTTAGTGAAAGGAGGTCTGTGTCAGGCCTGGTTAATCCCTTGTTAAATTAGATAGACTTTAACCAGCCTCTATAGAACAGTTCCTTGTGTTGTTGGTGGGTCCTTGGAGAGCTTTTTCTATTTCTATTGCCTAGAAATAAGTGGCTGTTCTAAAATGGTGACAAGGTTTGTTGGCTAAAGCCTGGGTCTCTCACAACCATCACTTGCTTTGGAAGGCACTTACAGAAAAGACCTAGCTTGCCCCCAATCCTTTTTATTTTTCAACTTTTAGGGCCTGGCCTGTTATTTTCGGCTGCTCACTTCTAGGTCCCTGTGCAGAGGGAGTGGTAATCTGCTGGGCCTTGGGGCCTGGTTCTCTGTTACTGGACTGTGGGTAAATTTACCAGTCATCTAAATAGGGAATGCCAGGTAACACACAAGAAGTTGAGTCTGATCTGATAATGAAGTGAGTTTATGGTAAACATCCTTTTGAAATTTAAGTGCAGAGTCAACTGCAAAGGCATTACAGTTCCCTTCTCTACCTTTTTGTCCTGTTCCTTTTAGAATAATCAAAATTCAAATCATATAGAACTTTGTCAGTCAAAACCAGAAAAACAGGTAACTTGAACAGATTGCGGGCTTGGATGTGTGTGTCATATATGCCCGAAAGAAATGCTTTGGATTCTTGCCCAGTGCACTAGTATGAGGTCTTGAAGTCTTAGAGTTTTGAAGCCGAGTTGGGGGTCAGTTTAAAGGGGAGAAGAAGTGCCAGTCCTGGGTTGTGCTTCCTTGACCTTTGGGTAAAGAGCACGACCTTGAGAAGCGCTGATGAATTACAGAGTGGGTAAGGGAACCCGGGGAACCTCCGGCCTGCTCCCTGGGTGCGCTTGGCTGGTCATAAAACCTGGTTAGCTCAGTGATGTGTTCTTTGCTGCTTACTTCTGGCCTATGCCAGATGACGTCTTAAAGAACTGGAGAGCCAGACCTCTTCCCTAAGCTTCCATTTTCTATGTAGCTCTTTTTTCAGTCTTAGTACTACATACACATGACTTTCTTTGGTAGATTTGCTTGGCAGGCAGTTCCAGGCACTGGCGTCCTTCCTGCCTATGATGGGGAGCAGGGAGGATGAACTCCCCAGAAACCAGGGCTCTCCAGGTGGGGGAGGCAATCCCAGCCAGCCCAGCCAGGAGAGTTGGGAGCGGCTGTCGGACCTTTTACAATAAAAGGTGGCGATCCTTTCAGGTAGGTGCCCTTTCTCCTCTTGCCCTCTTTGTCTTGTATAAGTGACAGGTGTTAGAGGCTTGGAATTGCTGCAGTTCTTTCCTTCTTGGACTTGGCAGATGAAATAGGACTGCGTTACTGGGGACTCATGCATCAAAATGTTGCAGCTTAAAAGATACTTTGAAGAGAGTTGAGTCCATTTAGAACAAGCCCCCATTTTCTAAAAAAAATTGGTTTCCTGCAAGGATGACTAGGTTTTTCTGTTTCTTCTGTTAAAACACAAGTGGAGGGAGAAATCCATGGGAGAATATTTTCATCTCCATTGAATGATGCCCGACTCCCTTTTCTTCTGTTTTTAACATTTAGTAATGCCTGTCCTTGCCCTCACCTCCAAAAAATTCCCAGGAGGGAAATAAGTGAAAAATGACGCTCCTCTCATCCATCCTTGTCTTTCATCCCCTAGACTCTTTGCAACAGCTACCTTTTAGCTGTTTGCTATATTTCCTTCCAATACGTATTTAATGAACATGTAAATTCATCTATGTCTATCTGTATTGCTTTTCAAATTTCATATCCAAACCCTTTCAGTAACATCTTGAAGAGGTGACATGATTTTACTTTGATAAACGGTACTTCTTTGCTTCAGTAAAAGATGTTACCTAGGTGTTTTAACTCTGAACCCTTCGAATGAGGAGACTTGTGGAGAGTTGTCATGAATTGATACGCATACCGCAGCATTGGACCCGTCTGCCATAGGAGAAGGAGCTTTCTGTATTCTGGTGATTGATTTGGGATAGCTTCTACAAACTGCAGACCATCTTTGTTAAGTTCTTTGAAATATCTCTTTAATAGGGCTTGCCTGGTGGCTCAGACAGTAAAGAATCTACCTGCAATGCAGGAGACCTGGGTTCGACCCATGGGTTGGGAAGATCCCCTGGAAAAGGGAATGGCTACCCACTCCAGTATTTTTGCCTGGAGTATCCCATGGACAGAGGAGCCTAGCAGGCTACAGTCCAAGGGGTCGCAAAGAGTCAGACACAACTGAGCGCCTGACACACTATCCATTTAAGATGATAGTACAGAAAGTCCCTTTGGGGTAACAGATTTACTTTTATGGTTGCTACTCAATTCCTGTGTTTTGTCGTCTTGGGGTATATTGGTTCACAGTTAAAAATAGAGCTGTAATTAAAATGGGAGCCCTTTCTGAAAATAAGAACTATATTTTAATTAGTAAATTCCTATTTGCTTAACATATTTTTGTTTTGTTTTTCTCTTTTTTTGAAAATTTTAACAGCAAGCCCGGGCTGAGCAGGAAGAAGAATTCATAAGTAACACTTTATTCAAGAAAATTCAAGCTTTGCAGAAAGAGAAAGAAACCCTTGCTGTAAATTACGAGAAGGAAGAAGAGTTCCTCACTAATGAGCTCTCCAGAAAATTGATGCAGGTAAATTACCTTTTCTCCCCTCTTATCTTCCCTGCCTGTTTTCTTCTCTAGGGGGGAAAAAATGACTTTGATCTAGCACTTTGCTTGAAACATTTGCTGATGAGGTTGTAGCTAAAATTCTTTAGAGATTAAAATACCTAAGTGAAGATGGCACCAGTGTAATACTCAAGACTGTGGTTCCCAGCTCATCTGCTTAGGTGAGGTACGATATTTTATACCCTGACCATTTTAAGAAATTGCTGATGATCCTGAGGCCTTAGCACAGGAGTCAGTGTATTTTGGGATTATGAGAGTTAACGCCAAATGTGAGATTTCTTTCTCTTTTTATGTTGAATCTGTAATGAATATATGGACGTTTTTGGCAACCAGAAGTAGGTCTTTTGTACTAATATATGAAGATACAAAGGGAAATGCCACTTTGAGGGGAGGAAAATATGTGTATCTGTGATAGTTAAAATTATGCACAATCAGTTGTGTTTAGATGGGTGAGTAATATGTTACTGAACAAATAACAAATGTTGAAACTTAACATCAATCACTAATAGTGTATAGAAGACAACGCACAAAACATACAGAAATTTTAATTTTTCTAGTTAGATTTTTCTACCTTCCCCTCCTGTTTGTTTTGCTTTCCTCTCCTTGATGCTTATTAGTAAATTACAAAAGTAAGATTTGTTTAGGGCAAATATCATGCAGGTTATTTAGTATGAACTTGAGAACAGTGGGTCATTGAGTTTTCATTATTTAACACAACATGTCCAAAATAGTGAATAGGTATAAAATTATCCAAAGAGAACTATTATTGGTATTTTTTTCAGATGGCTGTAAAAGGTAGAAATCTTTCCTTGTATTTTCTGTTCACTGGCATTACTAACAATTTCACTCATTAATTTGATCAAAATATGTATTCTAATGAGATTATAGCAAAAGGATATTTGGAGCCTAAAAAAACCTTCCTAAATTCTTCTCTTACCTTCTAACATATCAAATGTTGGAAGAAGAGACCAGAAAGTTTAGTGTTAAGACCATGCAATGGTCCAGGCACCTTTTACCCATCTTTTTATTCTTATTTTCCTACCTAATTATTGAATAAAGATACCACTATAATCTTGTACAAAATTTGGTTTATATGGCAGCTGTTGGGATGTGAAGGATAGAGATCCTCGGTCAGTATTATCTAGCGGAGATTTATGGTGGAGTTTCTGTGTTGAAATGTTTTCTTTATTCCTGCACATTCTGATTTAGAGGAAATAGGAGGTAGAAGATTAGTTCGACTTTTGACTCTTATCACACCCTGGCAGCATTAGACCAGTTATTCTAAATGTTGCTTTAAGGCTTCCTTTTCTGAGTTTTGTGTGTAATCAGATGCCCTGATTTTTAACACTTCGAGAAACATTTTTTTGTTTTCAACTTGCATAGTCATTGGTATTTGGAATCTTTGATTAAAGGACATTATAAAGCAGTCAGTATCCTAGCCCGATCATGCTTTCTTTTTCTCAAGAAAGGCTCATTTTCATCGTGAGTTGTTCTGTAACGTGTAGTTTAAATAGCCTCTCGTTAGCTTATTATCATGACCCACCTTTTTTCCAAGGACATTGATGTCCCTTAAAGCAAGCTACTGGATAGAGTGAACGCCTAAGAGCCATGTGCAACAGAAAGACATTAATTATAGTAATATATTTGGCATAAGAAGGTTTGAACTTAAAATTTAAGCTCTGAACATCTTATAAATAAAGCTATAACTTGGAGAAATGTAGTTTGTTTTTTTTTCCAGAATTATTTTTTCAGATTATTATTTTTTCCAGATTGTTTTTTCAGAATTCTTACATTAAAAGAAATAGTTTTACTTGGTTAGGAGAAAAATTTTCATATATTAAAAACTTTAATTTTTTGAGGGGCATGGATCTTTCTAAAGAGACTGGGTAATACATTAATACAAACTGGACAATGCAAAAAAATGTTACCCAAAGTAATTTGTAATGTGGAGCCCTGGTCTTCACATGTCTGGGTTATGTTCACCCTCAGTCAAAACAAAGTGTTCAGTACGAGGATGTAAATCTGTTGTTTGGGGAGTTCTAGGTGGATCTGTAGCTCATTAGTAATCCCACTTGTAGAACCTGGGCAAATGGATGGTCAACATGTCTCTGAGACATGAATCCCCACTTGGTTCCTAGATTTTATTTTCATGTATTATATATATATATATTCATGTCTCAGAGACATATAGATATATATGATTCCCTGGTGGCTCAGATGGTAAAGCATCTGCCCGCAGTGTGGGATCCTGGTTTGATCCCTGGGACGGGAAGATCCCCTGGAGAAGGAAATGGCAACCCACTCCAGTACTCTTGCCTAGAAAATTCCATGGATGGAGGAGCCTGGTGGGCTACAGTCCATGGAGTCGCAGAGTCGGACATGACTGAGCGACTTCACTTTACTTTACTTTCTATATATATATATATAGAGAGAGAGAGAGAGAGAGAGAGAGAGAGAGCGCGTGCACGTGCGCTTCGTCTCTGTCATGTCTGACTCTTTGTGACCCTTTAAACTGTAGCCCACCAGGCTCCTCTGTCCATGGGAGCTTTCAGGCAAGAATGCTGGAGTGGGTTGCCATTTCCTCCTCCAGTGGATCTTCCCAACCCAGGGATTGAACCCATGTCTCCTGTGTCTCCTGCATTGCAGGCAGATTCTTTACCCACAGTCATCAGGGAAGCCCTATATAAGGGAATTCCATATGTGTATATAGTAATAAATGCAGGAGCCTCTGGTTTGAGTTCTGGATCGGGAAGATCCACTGGAGAAGGGATAGGCTATCCACTCTGGTACCCTTGGGCTTCCCTCGTAGCTTAGCTGGTAGAGAATCCACCTGTAATGTGGGAGACCTGGGTTCGATCCCTGGGTTGGGAAGATCCCCTGGAGAAGGGAATGGCTCCCCACTCCAGTATTCTAGCCTGGAGAATTCTGTGGACTATACAGTCCATGGGGTCGCAAAGAGTGGGACACGACTGAGCAACTTTCACAAAAGTATCGATAACATAGACGTAAACCTTGCCATTGCAGCCAGTTTTGAGAGTGTAATTCAGTGGCATTAAGTACACTCACATTGTTGTACAACCATTCCCACCACCCATCCCCAAGAACTTTTTCAAACTGAAACTGAATCCATAAGAAATAACCCCTTATTCCATGCTCCTGGTTCTTTCTAAGACTTTTGAAAAGACACTGACGGTAGGTAGTGTGAGGTTGAAGTCTCTGGCAAGCTCCAGAGCTGTGCCTACTGTGACATGAACAGTCATCCCTCACTTTAGACACCAGGGATCAACTGCACACCGTTTTGTGGTGAATCCCTGTACCTTTGGCCAGCTGGAAGGCTCTTGCATAACTGCTGGAAAGAAGGGCTGTAGGCCTACTGTACCCATCCCCCGGGCTTTCCTGAAGGATTTCAGCCGGTCCTTTGTTGCAGCCTCACATTTTCTGCCACCCAGTGTGGTAGAACTAATCTCCATCTGGAAGATTTTTAGAGTAATTGGTACCAATAGACTTTCCCCACTGTGTAATTACTTTAATATGACTCTAGGATGCTTGCTTCTGGATAAGAACTTGTTATGATAGCCTACTAAGAGAAACCGTGCTGCCGGTGACACTGATGGACAGAGGAGTAAATTGACGTGTTCGCCAGGGAAGTGTTTAACATTTTTCACCCAGAGGCCGCGTAGAGAGGCTACTTACGGAGCAATTTTGGTTTTGTTGCTTGTGCTACGGCGGTTGTCTTTGATAGTGAGTGTTGCTTTTATGTGCATTTCAAAGGAATTCTTTGGTCTTGAGAACAAAATGAGATTATTACCATAAAGGAGATACCTCCTTTTCCATCTGCTGTGATACAGATGGTATCTAATACCTATAAAAACTGAATCAAATGTATTTAAGTAGATGAATAGAAATCTCTTTGCCCTGTTAAAAGATCATGTTTGGAAGATAGGTTCAACACCTCCAAATAGGTTAATCCTGTCTAAAGCAAAGAAAGACCCAGGCACAAACCAGCATGCAGTTTTTCTCCTTTATTTTTGTATACATCTGCTAGATAGATACCTTGGTTTTTTTTGTTTTTGTTTTGATACCTTGGTTTTGCAAAGACTCTTGTCTGAAAAATCTGCTTCCTTCTGAGCCTGGACCATGGGATCGATGACTTGACAGTAAGAACTGTCCTAAAAAGGAGTCTTCTAGTCTAATGCCAAGCCTATGTTAGAACTAAATTCAGCTCTGGAATGCCTTGAAGAGATGTTTGTTGCTTAATCATAATTTGTAATTAAAGTGTATAAGGAATGTTTTGTGATCAAATTCTTCATCAGAATTTGATTCTTAATATCTATGCTAGGAAAAAAAAAGTCTGAAAGACTATTCTCTGAAATGTTGGCTGTAATTATACTCGGGTGCTGAGCTTAGGGATGTTAATTTTCTCGTGCTCCTTTCCTTCTCAGTTTGTGGAGGTAACATGCATTACTTTTGTAATTAGAAAATATCTTACTTCCTAAGAAGAAAATTTAAAAAATACCTATTTTGTCCTTATGGTTTGAAACCTCCAGCTGTATCACTGAACTTGAGAGCTCATAGTCTTGCAATTGTTACCAAACCAGACTGGGGTCTGCTTACCTGATGTGCACCAAAGCTGGTCCACTGACGGGGCTGTGGTGAAAGAAAGTACAATGTTTACTGCAGGGCATCAAACAAGGAGAATGGGCAGCTTGTGCTCAAAAGACATGAGCTCCTCGAATGCTTTTCAGGAAGGGTTTTGAAAGACATTGAGGGGAGAGAGACACAGGGTGCATGATCAGCTCATGCCCAATTCTCTGATGGGTTGATGGTGAGGAAGTAGTGATGTTTCAGGAATCTCAGCCATCAGTCTTTCGGTTCCAACCAGTCTGGGATTTACGTGTACTGGTGGTCAGCATGCAGCTAACTTCTTCCACCTAGTGGGGGTTTTAGTATCTGCAAAACAACTCAAGGACATGGCTCAGGATATTATTTATAGCCCTGAGGAGGAAATAAAATAAAGGTCTTTGTCTTTGTTGTACGGCTTAACTATTATTATTTTGTCTTGCTTGACTGTTTTCTCACTTCTCTAATTAAATCTGCTATGTAACCAAAGAGCAAATTTAAAGCTTTTCTACAAACAAGAGGCAGGGGCCAAGGCAGGGGTGGGGGTAAGATGGAGGTCTATCCCTGGGGTGGTCCTGCAGGGTCTTACTCGGTTTCACTATCATAATTGCATCTGTTTATCATGGACCGCATAGACTGCAGTGCACTGGAGCCCCTTGCAGTGTCAGGAAGATTCTGGACTACCCAGATTGTTCATTTAGAGCTAGCATAAACAAAATGCTTTTATGATTGGCTTAACTGTCTTGTCAGCTGTGATACGATTCATTCCACTGGCCGCTCTTTAAAAAAAAACAAAATCCTAATTCCTCTGGCTAACAGTTAAGCACCAGTCACCAATACCAACTGGAAGACCTATTATTGCTGAGATGGATAGAGATTTTAGCCCCTGTGGATTTTCTCACTTGCTTTTATGTAAGCCCAAGGCATCAGGTTCACTTCCTGCTCTTGGGAAGCCCTGTTCAATTGTTGCCTACACTTTTCTCCACCAATTCTGCTGCCAAAAGTTAATGAATTTTTTTTTTCCTTTATTTAAAAGCCTGGAACAGGACTGAGATAGGAGTACCGAATATTATATAATCTATCTGAATGTTTTCACTCTAATCCAATTTTCAAACTTTAGACCTTAAAATAACAAGTTTGTGGTCTTGTACTGTAGAATCACATTTGAAATTGGATCTGGTCCTCAGAAAACAATGCCACTGTAGCTATTAATATAATAAAAATGATTGTACTCATTCTCTTACTGAGGAGACACATTTTTCTTACTGATGGCGGAAAGCACTTAAGAACAAAAGTTTTCTGGATCTCTTGTTACACGACTTGTTGTTACTATTATTGACTTGGTCCCTGAGGTGAGAACGCCTCCGGGAATTGCAGCAGTTGCAGATTCCTAGCATCTGTGGAAAGATGATATACGGAGGGAAGGAAGGAAGTTGTGGGCAAAAACCACTGCTAAAGCCGCCATTGCCAAGTGATACAGAGCTGAGACGTTCAGAAGGCTGCTCTGTAATAGCGTTATTCTTCCATCTGTGTTTGCACAGGAATGAAACAGAGTAAGACTTGCGAGAAGTCCCTGAATCTGCCCGTTGACCTAGACAAAGGCTTACATTCCTGGACCTCCTCTCTCCCCTCCCCTCTACCTGGAGTAATAGTTTCTCCTTCCATTCGCATCTTTAGTCCCTTCAAGGCTGTGTCTGTGGAGGGCAGGCTTGTCCGCAGGCACTAGAAGTGAGCGTAGATGTCCAGTTCCCTTCTGAAGCCTGTACGCCAGAATCTGAGGCTGCCTTCTTTTCCTCCAAGTTCTCCAAGTCACTAAGATGGCAGTGTAGTGATCTTGTTTGTTCAGGCTGCAGAATCACATGTCAGGGTGATAAATATGTATGAAACCCTGTTTAGTTCATTTTAAAGGCACCGAGGCGAACGCTGCTGTCACATCCATTCAGGTGGAGACTTGTTCTCCCGTGGCAGGGGAGAAGAGACCTTGAAATATGTTCTTCATTAAGCTGGCTCGACCAGTGGCCCTGTTGGCGTTTAGTTTTTCAGGGCTATTAATGCTGAGCAGAAAAATTGGCCATCACCTAATAGCTAACAGAACATTTGGGGCAAAGTTGAGTTGTGGGTTTTTTGTTTTTTTTGTTTTTGTCATTCTCATTGTTCTTTTTCATTCCACATTATCTGACTCTCAGCTGCGTGGGTTCTTTGTTTCTTTTCATGGAACAGGGGGCTTATACATTGTGTTCACGATACATCTGCAGAGGGCTTCTGGGATGTGTTTATTGCATTTTAAATGCCACAACCACCAGAGGCCAAATTATAAGGCAGAATTTTCCTGTTAGCAGCATGCCAGAAATCTCAGTCCAACGTAATCTGCATTATGATTAGAAAATACAATAAACTTGAGGCAGTTCTTTTAGTCTTCACAAATCACTGCGTTTTGGTTTTTTTTCAAAATGTGCAAAATATGTGTAGTATGTTACCATTATGGCTGGAGTTAATGTGCCAGTCTGGATTCCCCAAAATACAAGAGCAAGGTTTAGGGCTTAGCAGCTTTTCAGGTTGACTTCTTTGACAAAATATGGAGAAATGCAGGTAGAAAGTAAAAGTAGGAGAAGGAAACGAAAAATAATGAGATGAAGCTGGAGTGAGAAGTTGCTTTATTCACTAGGGTAGGGGTAAGTAAGCATTGTTATTTCTAGTTGAAAAGGTGAATCTTGGAGATTGAAAGATACTTGGCTGCACTGTAGATGGACTTGAACTATCAGTGGAAGTGCTGTGCAAATGATTTTAAACCTTGTAGTTATAAATGTTGCAGTGTTCTGCATTTCTTGGGGTTTTTTTTTTTTTTAATTTTAAAAAGTCTACAGTCAGCCCAGTTAGTAATTACCTTAAAATACAGAGATATATCCTACTACTAATTATCTTTACTTTCCTTTTTTTTTTTTCCTTTTAATTTATGATAAGTTCTCAGCTTAAAATGAATTCTTTCTTTGGGTGAAATATTCTCTACTTCTCAAAGAAGAAAGGGTTAATTTTTACAAAATGGATTTTTTTTTTTGGCAGGTTGAGTCCAGAGCCTCAAGAATTCCTTTATCTTATTCATTGAGCATCTTTTTTAAAATCTTGTTCCTAACTAGATCCTTTCCAAGGTGTTAACACTTTAAGCAGCATGATGCTATTAGGAATCAAATCTAGGAAGGTCAGACTTAGCCCCTGAGGTATTCTAAGTGGACAGGAAGCCTCATGTACTGGAGCCCTGCGCTCAGGTGAGAGCTTGTCCTCAGTGTTGAGGAGACTGACGAGAAAATAACATCCAAAAAAATAATTTATTTTCTGGAAGGGCCTACCAATTTTTTTTCCTTGCAAAAGTTAAGTATACTTTTGCCCTTTTTGAAAATCACAATTAGACAATTCAGGCAAGCTTCACTGAAGATAAGTGGAAGAATGAACAAGATAATGAAGAACTACTGGGAGGAGATCTGGGGAAGGTGGAAATTGAGAGGAGACCCAGCACCCAAGGCTCCCTTTTTCCTGAGCACATGTGCTATTTATTTCTTACAGAACAGCTAAGAAGCTGAATTGGGCTTTAGGCAGTTGTGTAGAGCTGGGGTTTCAGAAGTCAGAGCTCAGGGCTGGCCAAAGGTGGGGACAAAGATAAATTACCTCCGCTTTAATATGGAATCATGAAGAGCTATACCATCGGAAAAAAGTGAACTTTTTTTTTTTTTTTTGCTTCATTTGGATGAATCAGAGAACACAAAACTTTGGTTTTGGATTAAGGCAGACTGTGCTCATCTCAGCCTGAAGGAGGGGGAGTGTACATGGTGCTGAGCGTGTGTGGGAAGCGCTGTGGGAGGCGTCTTTGGAGCCGTCCCAAAGTTGCAGAAATTTGGAAGAAACGGCTTCAGGTACTCTAGGCAGAGGATACAGAGTGATCAGGACTGGGCTTGGGGTGCGGCGGCTCCTGTTAGTGTGGTGAGCAACAGGACTTGGGGTCTAGAAGCCCCTGCACCAGAGTGGTCTCCAGACACGTTTGCCCAGGATGACGGGTTTCTTTTTTTCTTTTTTTGATGTGGGCGATTTTTTAAAAGTCCTTGTTGAATTTGTTAAGATATTGCTTCTGGTTTATATTTTGGTTTTTTTGTCATGAGGCTGGTCTTTGGCTCCCTGACTAGCGACCAAACCTACACCCCCTGCGTTGGAAGGTGCAGCCTTAACCGCTGGACTGCCAGGGCAGTCCCTTCAGTTTTTAAAATGTGGGTGTTTTTTTTTTTTTTTTTTCCTCCAGGAAAAGAGTCTTTAGAAAAAGACATGAGATGGGCCTTTAATCATAGTTACCACCACTCTCTATGCTGAGATTCATCATTCTTTGTCAGGTGCCTGGACCCTGAAGACATTTGTGTGTGCAAACCTTAGACTGTCACTTGGGCTGAGTGTGAAAGTATGGGGAACTTGCATGGGGACTGGATTGAAGGTGGACTTGAACATTGTACCGATGAGTTTGGGCTTACTCTGCAGGAATGAGGGAGCCATTATAAGGTTTCGAGCAGGGTGTTGAATGAATAGAAAACCCTACTAGTTTAGTTTAGCATGAGCTACACTGGACCCGGGGTATCGATTAGGAGCTTTGGCAGTGGCCCAGTGAAGAGGAGTAAACGATTTGAACCAGAGCACAGAAAGCACAGGGTGTGTTGGACAGCTGTTCTGGGGGCTGACTCAATGCCATTTGGTAACTGATGAGATGTGAGGTATTGACTGAGAATAACAGGACCAGTGACAGAAGGGGGAAGGAGGTGGGCTTAAGTGTGGGCCCAGGAGGCGTCTAGTGGTGATGCACTGAATTGAAGGTGGGAGGTTGACTTTCTGCTCAGCAGAGCTGTTCAGATTGGTTTAGAGACTCAGTATTGTGAGAGACAGTTATTTTTTTTCAAAGCCCATGTTAACTGCTTGGAACAGTAAGTCCCCTGCACGTGAACCTTTAAGCTGTAAACTTTAAAGGATGCGAATGTTTGTTCACTTGTTCGTTCACGTAAGTTAGTTCTCATGGCTAGCATACACTGTCACACGCGTGCTTCCTCCACAAGTGGTTGTGCTTTTGTGTGCTTGCTGTACAGTTCTGTATAGAGTACAGTATCTTTATTTCCAGCCAGCGATGTCTGGAAGCAAGGATAAAAGCAGCACTATAGAGCTGATTGTGTTAGTCAGGTACCTGGGCTTACTTTGTCAAATTGGACTTAAGAACACGCTCTTGGAACAAAACTTGTTCACATGTAGGGGGCTTACTGTGTTAACTACATGACAATTATTTTTGGCAATCCAGTGATTTAATGTAGTCCCTGTTCTATGGTGGCCTTTATTTGGTTCAGTGCAGATGGCTCTAGTTCTTGGTAGTTGTCAATAAATGAGGGATGTTGGTTGCAAAACTGCAGGTTGTACAGAGAATGGTTAGCATTGACTAGTGCAAACAGAACTGGGGGCATCTTGGGTTTATCCTCGAGTTGAATCGAAAAAGCTGAGTCTGGGGCTGGTGGCAAGAAGGCGCGCCTCCCTTGGCTCTGGGTGGACTAACAACAGGCCCAGACGTGCAAACACGCTTCGCCAGGCCTGGGATTTGGCAAACCTGCTGCATGCTGGGTGGGTGGGCTGGCCTAGCCGCCAACCTTCACGTGCACCTGCGCCTGCTGGAGAAGGTTTTGCCCAGAATAAAAGCCATTCAGTGAAGAGCTTTTGAATCTCTGATATAAGAAGCCTGGTTCACTGAAGTGGCTCCAGAAAACTTTGGAAATTATGAGAAAGACAACAATTATCGGTAATTCAATGATGCTTAAGGCTAGCCTGTGTTAGATCAACTTAATGCTGTACTCATGTCTTTTAATGGGCTGGAAATTGGCTTTGGGACTTCATATGTGACTGGATACAATGAGAAAATGCTCCCATTTGAGTGCTTAGAATTTTCCAGGTTTGTAGTTGTGTTTTTGCTTATGGCTTTTTCACTTATGTTAATATATTTTTCGTGCTGAATCCCAAGGAGTAAATCTTTATTTATATAACCCTAATTCCATTGTAAATGTGCTGCTGGTGGATCGTCAGTTATGTAATTTCCATTCTACAAGATTTCTTGTTGTTAACGGTACAATATATTGCACGGTTAACAGTTCTAAAGCTCTCCTGTAATCTGTGAGATTGACTTTGTAAGAAGTATATTTACAGAAAATGCTGATTCTGACAACAAATTTTAATCTACCTAAGCATTTTGCTTTAGATATATTAAAGGCAAGCAAATGAGTTTTTTTTTTTTTTTCCAAGCACATTAATAGAATTTACTTGCCTCTTTACTTCTCAGTTTGAATGATTTTTGTTCCAGTTTAGGATCTCTGACCTGATTAGTAAGATTAAGAATTGCTTATGACATTTAGACCTCTGATTAAAAATTTTAAATCATGTCTTAAATTTTATGCCCATGTTGAAGACGCTACTCAGAAATGAAACTGGAGTTTAGTTTTTCTGATAGGTCCTGAAAAGTAACAGTGAAAGTGTTAGTCATTCAGTCGTGTCTGACTCTTTGTGACCCCATGGACCGTAGCCCGCCAGGCTCCTCTGTCCGTGGGATTCTTCAGGCAAGAATACTAGAGTGGGTAGCCATTCCCTTCTCCAGGGAATCTTCCCAACCATAGGATCCAACCTGGGTCTCCTCCACTGAAGGCAGATTCTTTACCACTGAGCCACCAGGAAATCATCTCTGATATGTCCTGGGTCACCTAAACCAGTCTTCCTTTTATGGTTTTTGTTTATGATGTCATGGACTACAGCTTTAAAACAAGCAGGTGGAGGGAATTCCCTGGCAGTCCAGTAGTTAGGGCTTCATGCTTCCACTGCATGGGGCATGAGTTCTATCCTTGGTTGGGGAACTAAAATCCTGTATGCCATGAGGTGCAGCCAAATAAAAAAATAAATGAATAAAATAGATGAATTCAGGGTGTTGGTTCAAGTCCTGTTGGGGCCAGATAGCTTGAATTTACATGTATCTGTTTGAAACAAACAATTTCTGAAATTTTCTCAGGTGCATTGTCATGAGGAAAACTCTGTGGCCTCTCTTCTTGCCCATCTTAATTCTCTTCTCATGATTGTTCTGGGGGGTTGTTTTTGTATTTCTTGCTGTATTTCTCTTTTTTTGGTGGTTTCTTGGTTCCAAGGAAGAACCAGATTTTCTGTTTCTAGTGTTCTGTTTGGAACACTAACTCTGTGCCCTACCCCTAAATTGCCTGTCACCCGAGAGATGGCAGAACAAAACAGGCAGCAAAGCTGTTTGTTCCAGGTCTGTCTCTGGGGGATGTTAAAAACTGTGAGTGTTTGGCTGAGTTATATCTCAGGATGGCTTGATATTTTCCAAATGGTTCATACAACCCAGGGACCTCGCTTGAGTTCTGGTAACGACAGCTTCACCATCACATTTTCCTTTGGGTATAGCTCTTGAAAGGAAAAAGCCTTTTAAAATTGAGAGCTTTTGTAGATTTCATTACTAGCTGAATCAGTATTCTTAAAGGAAACACCTTAGCAGTTATGGACGGTGTTAGACCATCTGTCTGTATGTGAGTCTTTTCCTCTAGGTCAATGAGAATCTTACCTTTGCTCAGATTAATATTCTGTGACAAATTGCTGCCTGGGTCAGGGGAGAGATTTTCTTGACATTAGATTGCATCCTTTATTGTTTGGGGCTTCCCTGGCAGCTCAGATGGTAAAGAATCCATCTGCAATGCAGGAGACTCAGGTTTGATCCCTGGGTTGGGAAGATCCCCTGGAGAAGGAAATGGCTACCCACTCCATCCAGTATTCTGGCCTGGAGAATTCCATGGACAGAGGAGACTGGCGGGCTATGGTCCATGGGGTTGCAAAGAGATGGACACAACTGAGCAATGAACACTTTCTCTTTATTATTTTAATTTACTTAAGAACACAAGTATAACACTAAAAAAAAGGGAAGAAGGAGGCTCTTTGAAATAAAAGTGGCAGCAGTTGAAAACATATTGGGGAGACTTCCCTGGTAGTCCAGTGGTTAAAAATCCACCCTGCAATGCAGGGGACGCAGGTTCGATCCGTGGTCGGGGAACTAAGATCCCACATGCTATGGAGCAGCTAAGCCCGTGCACCACAACTAGAGAATCCCCGTACAGTGGAAAATCACGCATGATGCAGCAAAGATCCTGCGTGCCACAACTGAGAATGGCGCAGCCAGTATTTTAAAAACCGTATTGGAGGAAAACACATCTAATATTTAAAGAAAATTATGCAAAAGGTTTAAAAGTTTTAAGACAAAAAGTTCATTTTTCTAAAACCAGTAGATATCATTTAAGCTTAGCATTCATAAACTATTTTAGGGCAAAGATAATGTCTTAACTATAGATTTCACTCCCTTCTGGCTCTACTGTGCAGGTGGAAGGAAGACACACCACACAGGTAATTTTTAGAGAATGCAAGAGTGAGATGAAGAGGTCCTTGTTCTGCCTTTTTTCCCTCATAACTGATGCCTGTCCCATTGGGGGCCTTTGTGTCTGAAATGCTGAGAACTGTTCTCACTTTCTGACCATTCCTCTTAGTTCCTTTAATTACTGCTTGATCTTCCAGAACCTGAATTTTAATGAGCTGGTTAAAAATAGACTTGTCACTGTAAGCACCTCTTCATATCTGCTTGCTTTCTGAGTCCCTGCAAGGTTGACCAGCTTTTTTGGAGTTGCATGTAAAAAACAGTTGGAGGGAAACCAGCATCTGTTTAGTCAACATTTCCCATGTTGAAAGACAGTGTCAGATTTTGAACATTTTTGTTTTCTTTTTAAACACCAAGCATGGTACTTTCAGAGCAATGGAAATTGTTTCAGTTGAGGAGATGATTAAGTATAATCTTTTGAGGTTTTTAGGCCCACCGAGCTCTCTCTCTTGTCCAGTGTACCCTCTACGGGTTCACAAAGAGACATAGCTTTCCTTGGGCAAGCATCCGTGTCTGTATTTAGCCATTCAACATTCGGAACGCCAGGGGTGCACTAGGCACTTGTGGATGGAAGCGTGTTTTGCCAGCCCCTCAGGTTTGCTGAGGATCTGGTAGGAGGACTCTGGTTTAGAGTTTAGAGCATGGTTTGGGGCCCCAGGCTCTGCCACGTTCCAGCTGAATTACCTTGGTCTGGTAACCTGTTTTATCACATTAGATATGGGGGTTGTCATGCCTGCCTAATACAAGCATGGTATGCAGTGCCTGCCTGAAGAAATGGTTTTGGAGGTAGAATTAGGGAGCATTGGTCATCTTAGACCTCAAAATCAAACTGTGTGCTTCATTGTTTTTAATAGCTTTTGCTTAATTTGCCTATAGTTCTGAAAATATCAGGCCCTGTGGCTCATTCCTATTAACCCCTACTATGAATCAATAGCCCCACCCAACTGAGAACATTGGAAATAAGGCACCGTGATTCATGAGAACCCCAGTTGTGTGTCATGGAATTTCTTTTATTCTCTTTTGGTTTTGAAGTTTGGAGTACATTTTTTTAAGATTTCTTTTGCAATGACCCCATAACCTTATTTTTTAATTGCATAAATAAGAGGCTTTCCCTCTTGGTTTTCAGAAAAAGATGTAGAAGGTGTGAAGTTGGTCTCATTACAAGAAGTTAATTATTTGTACTGATTTTTGCCAAGTATGCTTACTAGGACACTCGTAAATAGCATTCAGAATACTTGACCAGGTATTTTCTGTGATTGTAATTTCTCTTCCCTCTCTACATACATTGTATAAATGCCAAGTAAATTGCATGAATGCAAGTAAACTGTAATTCATTTAATAAAAACTGACAGTTGCAAATTTTCTATTTTTTAAATAACTTTTCTGGCCAAGGTATAAAAATTTTCAAGTCTGCAAGGGTTATATATGTGCTGAAAAATATGTTTCCTTCCTTTCCTCATCCCCAGTTCTTCCCTACAGAGACAACCACTTACATGTTCTTCAAAATTGAAATTGGTGTTTAATCATGGTTTGATGCTGTATACATATATATATACACACACACATACATGTGTATATATACACACACATATATATTTATACATACAGACAGACAAGTGCCTCTGATTATGCACTATAATTTTTGGTTATAAGAGGAATCAGGAGCGGGTTATTAGGTGTACATTTGGATATACGAGCAGAAATGAGTAAGGTAACTTTTATGATGACCTCCTATACTTGGTTTAACCAGCTTTTAGAGCCAGCATTATCATGGCTTTTGAGTGTCTTGATTTCCATATCGTTTTTTTTTTTTTTCCAGTTGCAGCATGAGAAAGCTGAACTAGAACAGCATCTTGAGCAGGAGCAGGAATTCCAGGTCAACAAACTGATGAAGAAAATTAAAAAACTGGAGAATGATACCATTTCTAAACAGCTTACCTTAGAACAGGTAAAAATGTATGGTTCTCTCTCTGTATCCTTAATTAGGATAGTTCTTTTTTTTTTTTTTTTTCCCCTCATATCATCAACTGTTCTTTCAAACTTTAGAAGGTCCTGTGGAATATCAGTGAAAAACATTTTTCAACTTTTTCTTCACACAGTGGGGACTTCCTATCTGAAGTATGCATTGACAGTTCTGCATAGCACCTCCTTACTTTCTCATGCTCTTTTGTTCTTTTCAACCACAACTAATAAGGTCTCAAGAGATATATTGTGATGTACTGATTTATAGGCAGGAAATGTTAGGTTCCTTTTGCAAAAGAGGGAAGAATATGTTTTGAACCACAGGATCCCTTCTGTGAAAGTTCTTGAGACAGTGGGACTGTGGAGCAAAAACTTCTCTTTCAAGGGTTCTTCAGAACAATTAGCCCTTTTGTCTTTGAATTATTAGCAACCTTGTATGAACCTAGTCTTTTCCCACCTAGATTTGTTGATACAGGTATGGAGTCCTAGACTCAGTCACTCATCCTGGTTCAGCCACTGGTTAGTTTTGTGACCTTGCATTAACTTCATTAACTTTGCGGGGGTCCAAGTTTGCCATTTGTAAACAAGAGAAGCACAAGCTCCAATCAGGAGTGGCAAGCTTAGAAAGGTGCAAAAGGTGGAAAGCACCAGTGCACAGTCCGTCAGTGCGTCGCCCTTGGTAGACGTTAGTGTTTGCCTTAGGAGGCCAGGCTGGTCCTTTTCTGCCAGCCCAGAATCGTGGCCCGCCATCATCGGTCCTGCCAGGTTGGCGTGCCAGACAGAAGTTCCTGTTGTCTCTGGCCTAAGTGCCCCTAATGCTGTTGCCACGCTAATTTATTTTCCTGAAGTTGGAAGAGACCAAGCATAGTGTAGTGCTACCTGGTTTCCATGTAAAATTCAGTATATTGACATTTTCTAGTTCTTCATGATTTGGATCCCAATTATCATTTTGATGATTTGGCCAAGGCTTCTGTGCAAAGTTGTCTGATTTATCGCAACTTTAGCGTCTTTCATATGTGGAGCTTAGTCCATGCTAACTGGTTTTTGAATCACCCTCAGGACCGTTCTCATTTCATCACTGTACTTGAGACTGAATCGTTGTGGGATTATCAGGTGTAAGAGGAAGTGAGCGTTTATTTTAAACTAATTAAACTGACTTTTATTTTTTATTTTTTTGCATTCTTCCTCTATCTACCTATATCAAAGGATGGGTTACAGTGATTTCCAAGACTTTGAATAATGGCCTTGAAATTTTTTTTCCATTCCTTCTAGGTTAAAGAACAAAAAAGTTCCATTTCCACGGGCTGGCTATTTTGCAAAAATCCAGAGTAATCTAGTCCTACTATTCCTCTTTGGAATTCAGATGCAGTTTCCAAATTTAGAAGACTCCTCCACCTCTCACAGCTTAAAAACATCTTGTTCCGAAGTTCTCCTGTTTAATTTCCAGGATAGACGGTAGCCAGTTCCATTCACGTTAGTTTTAAAAATGTTTGTGTAAGCCCCTGACGTCCCACAAACTTGTTACTGGTAATTGTTAATCAAGATGTGACCAAGTGGAATTCTCACCCTGGTTGGAACTGTGAGAACTTTGCTTGGTCATCACCTTCCCTGTGATGGCTGTCAGTGACGGGAGCGGCTTCTACCTTGTGTTTGCTCATAGATTCCAGAGGAGACTTTGGAACCCTGACCCCCAAAGTTTAGCTGTGGCCACAAGGTGGAGGTAGAGTCAGAAAGAGAAGGGAGAGAGGATGGATGGCTTCCCCGTGTTAAGGCTCATTGGAAACCTCAGTAACTAAATGCTTTGAAAACTAGGCACAAGTTATACCTTCTCCCCAGTTAATGATTTAGTGCCCTGTAAGACTCATATCAGACCTCAACACTAAAGAAATGGATTTCCACAATGGAACGTGTACACTGTAAAGTCCTTAACTGGAAACTTAACTTCAGATGTGGGATGAAGTGAAAAAAAGTGAAAGTGTTTGTGGAATATCAAGTCTGTATTTTATTTTCTTAATTAAAAAACTTTTTTTTATTGGAGTATAGTTGATTTACAATGTTATGTTTCAGGTATACAGCACAGTAAATCAGTTATACATACACATATATCCACTCTTTTTTAGATTGTTTTCCCATAGAGGTCATCACATCAAGTCCTTGTTTTAATTAAGATGGAGAAATGTAACATTATCATAAAACATTGCCCCCTTTCTTTTGATTAAATGTTGGGGATTTCACTCTATTTTGTTTAGCTACAAGTAATTTTAGTCTGTGTTTGGAGAGAATATTTATGTTCTACAGTAGAAACGAATCTCTTCTGTGTTTCCGTGGGTATGCTCTGACCCTCTCTTATGGCCATCTTTTGGGATTGTCATCTGTATTATATTTACTATATATGTCATAGTCTGTATAATATACCCTATATTAAAGTTACTATAAGAAGAGCCAAGACAGGTGTTATATTACTCATTATGAGGATATATATGTGGTCATGCCTTTGCTCTTGTCTCTGACAACACATTTTTAGAACTAAAAGCTATTGGAAGGCATTTATCCTTTGGGTCCAGTGCCTTAGCATTGCTTTGTTGAAAGAGTTTAAATAAAGTGTGGATTTGGACAGGTTATTGGAGAGCTGTCATTTGTACTTCAGAGGGCAGTGTAGGGTCAGGTTGGTTTAGGGCATGGGTAATGGACTTGGATAGACCCAAGGCCAGCCTTGCTGCAAGAGCAAGAAAGTGTGAGGAGACGGAAATGGGAAAGCTATGCAGTAAACAGTGGATCGAGGTTCTGCATGGCTTAGAGGTGCTGAGAACACAGAAGAGATGGTGAAGACATAAAGTTGAATCCCTCTTCTTTGTTACTGGGCAGGGGAAGAGACGGGCCTTCGGCAGTCTGCACGTGTGGTGTCTTTGAGGGCATACCCTTGTCTTGCAGAGGCAGCCACGTAGCCATACTACGACTCTTGCAGGCCTCAGTGTTGGAAGGTGCCCAGCGGTTACCTTCAGCCACTAGCCAACGTCAGGTGACTGCAGAGGTTTGAGAAGACCCCAGCTTCCAGGGGCAACACCCACTTCTCCCAGTGTCCATCACCATATATAACTTTATCCTAGAAGCAAGGCTTTAGAATGAATTTCAATCCTCAGCAAGTAATTTTTTGTTGTTGTTCTCTTTATGTATCTGTTTATGGCTGCACTGGGCCTCCTTGCTGCGTGGGCTCTCTCTAGTCGAGGGGAGCAGGGGCTGCTCAGGCACAGTGTGCAGGCTTCTCATTGGGTCAGTAGTTGTGGTGCATGGGATTGGTTGCTCCACGTCATGTAGAATCTTCCCGAACCATGGGCTGAACCTGTGTCTCCTGTGTTGGCAGGTGGATTCTTAACTACTGGACTATCAGGGAAGTCCAGTTTTTTGTTGTTGTTGTTCACTTTTTAAAAAGGTAATAAGGAAACATTTTGTGTATTTTAAGTTCCACAAAGAAGAAAGGCACATTGTCACTTTCTAGCTCTTAGTACAATGGTTCTGAGTTAAGAATATAAGACGGCCTTTCTGCCTTACTTGTCTAGCAGGTAGTACAAGCCAACTGACGTCACAAGCAGTCCACATACAATTCTGATGCTGCTTATTTTTAGTGGCTGCAATGACTAATTCTAGTGTGTTACACAGATCATCTGTTGTCCTGGTGACTTAGCAGCTAATTGAGTGGCTAGTGGCTTGTGTTCAGGTCTGCATCTTTGATTGGTTGATTTTTTTTTAAGTTGGAATAAGATATTTCCTAGGTTCATGGGTAATGTGGGCATACTGGGTTTAGTTAGAATTCGATTCATGCTGGCGGCTGCCCTGGCAAGCTCTGTTGCAGGAGCTCTTCAGAGAACAACCGTGTTCCATGAGCCTTCATTTGCATTAAGGAGAGGAAACTTGGGGCTTCTGGGTAAAGAACCTGCCTACCAGTACAGGAGACGCAGGTTCGATCCCTGGGTGGGGAAGATCCCTTGGAGAAGGGAATGGCAAACCACTCTAGTATTCTTGCCTGGAGAGCCCCATGGACACAGAAACCTGTTGGGCTACAGTCCCTAGGGTCGCAGAGTCATACACGACTGAAGTGACTTAGCACACACACGTGCACAGAGGAAACATAGTGACCCCTGTGCATCTTTTGAAGTTTGATTTCACAGACTCATCTCAAATGATGAGAAGTCTTAAACTTTTTTAATTATAAGACTAATCCATTGTGCTTTCAAGAAAATGTGGAAAACCTAAACATGGAAGTACAACCATGAAGAAACATCACCTAGACTACAGTCCCCGCCTCCAACAACTGCTATTCATGTTTTTCATCGTCTTCCTTCCCTTTGTCTTTTTCCTCCAACAATAGAGTAGTGAAAAATGCACACTGTTGTCTAACACTAGTAATAACACTAATAATAATGTGTCTAACAATAGTAGAGAAAATTAGAGATACCAAGGGATAATGTTGTTAACAATATATAGTGTTGTCTAACACAGGTAATAACACTAATAAGTGTCATCTAACAATAGTAAAGAAAATTAGAGATACCAAGGGAACATTTCATGCAAAGATGGGCACAATAAAGGACAGAAATGGTATGGACTTAAGAGAAGCAGAACATATCAAGAAGAGGTGGCAAGAATACACAGAAGAACTGCACAAAAAGGATCTTTATGATGCAAATAACCATGATGATGTGATCACTCACCTAGAGCCAGACATCTGGGAATGTGAGGTCAAGTGGGCCTTAGGAAGCATCACTAGAAACAAAGCTAGTGGAGGTGATGGAATTCCAGCTGAGCTCTTTCAAATCCTAAAAGATGATGCTGTTAAAGTGCTACATTCAACATGCCAGCAAATTTGGAAAACTCAGCAGTGGCCACAGGACTGGAAAAGGTCAGTTTTCATTCCAATCCCAAAGAAAGGCAATGCAAAAGAATGCTCAAACTACCGCACAATTGCACTCATCTCACATGCTAGTAAAGTAATGCTCAAAATTCTCGAAGCCAGGCTTCGACAGTGCGTGAACTGTGAACTTCCAGATGTTCAAGCTGGTTTTAGAAAAGGCAGAGAAACCGGAGATCAAATGGTTAACATCCGTTGGATCATCAAGACAGCAAGACATTTCCAGAAAAACATCTGCTTCTGCCTTATTGACGACACCAAAGGCTTTAACTGTGTGGATCATAGCAAACTAGAAAGTTCTTAAAGAGATGGGAATACCAGACCACCTGATCTGCCTCCTGAGAAATCTGTATGCAGGTCAAGAAGCAACAGTTAGAACCGGACATGGAAAAACAGACTGGTTCCAAATTGGGAAGGGAATATGTCAAGGCTGTATATTGTCACCCTGCTTATTTAACTTCTGTGCAGAGTACATCATGCGAAATGCTGGACTGGATGAAGCACAAGCGGGAATCAAGATTGCCGGGAGAAATATCAACAACTTCAGATACTCAGATGACTCCACCCTTAGGCAGGAAGTGAAGAGGAACTGAAGAGCCTCTTGATGAACATGAACGAGGAGAATGAAAAAGTTGGCTTAAAAGTCAACATTCAAAAAACTAAGATCATGGCATCCGGTCCCATCACTTCATGGCAAATAAATGGGGTAACAATGGAAACAGTGAGAGACTTTATTTATGGGGCTCCAAAATTACTGCAGATAGTGACTGCAGCTATGAAATTAAAAGATGCTTGCTCCTTGGAAGAAAAGCTCTGACTATCCTAGACAGCATATTAAAAAGCAGATACGTTACTTTGCCAACAAAGGTCCATCTAGTCAAAGCTGTGGTTTTTCCAGTAGCCTCGTAGGGATGTGAGAGTTGAACTATAAAGAAAGCGGGGCATCGAAGAATTGATGCTTTTGAACTGTGATGTTGCAGAAGGTCCTTGAGAGTCCCTTGGACTGGAAGGAGATCAATCTAGTGAATCATAAAGGAAGTCAGTCCTGAATAGTTATTGAAAGGACTGATGCTGATGCTGAAACTCCAATACTTTGGCCACCTGATGGGAAGAACTGACTGATTGGAAAAGACCCTGATGCTGGGAACGATTGAAGGCAGGAGGAGAAGAGAACTACAGAGGATGAGATGGTTGGATGGCATCACCAACTCGATGGACATGAATTTGAGCAAGCTCTGGGAGTTGATGGACAGGGAGGCCTGGCGTGCTGTAGTCCATGGGGTCGCAAAGAGTCCGACATGACTGAGCAACTAAACTGAATAATAATGTATTGTAATTTACTGCCCTGCTTTTAATTTCGTAAAGTATTACAACCTTTGTGTTCACATTTTAGACAAGGTACACAGCCAGACATAATCATGGTAAACCCGAAAGTCAGCTTGATGGGGATTTGTAGCAAATCCTTGAAGATGGGTGGGTCACCTGAAGGTCAAATACAGACATTGTGCGCTGTGTTTTGCTTAGTCATTCAGTCATCTCCGACTCTTGTGAGCCTGTGGACTGTAGCCTGCCAGGCTGTTCTGTCCATGGGATTCTCCAGGTAAATATACTAGAATGGATTGCCATGCCCTCCTCCAGGGGATCTTCCCAACCCAGGGATCAAACCCAGGTCTCCCACATTGCAGGTGGACTCTTTACTTTCTGAGCCACCAGGGAAGCCTTACCTACTGCTTATCAGGGAGAGGTGGAGAAAAGCCTCAGAGCATACTGGAATATAAGTGAGAGTTTGTGCCTTGGTAGTAAACAAACCAGGGGCAGTAGTAGGTGGTACTGAAGGAACTTCAGCAGGCTCTCTTTTCAGGTGATATGTAATTGAGGAGCTGTCAGAGTGTGATGAATCCAGCTGAGGGGCCTCCCCTCCACACCTGTGAGAGCAGACATTGAGCTCTGTCTGGGACACAGATTAAGTCCCTCCACAGGATATGAAATGAAAGAAGTCCTTCCTTAGGCCTTGTTTCAATTAAGTACCAAGACTCTGTTCCATCTTGTCAGGTATTATTTTGAAGCACCCAGGTAACATTTGCCTTGTGCATCAGTTTGAACAGTTGGATGGCAGGGACAAAATTAAAAATGAGTTTTCTTTACAAAGAAGGAGGTACCTCACCATGATCCAACCATGTATGTTCCTGGTCATGCACTGGTGGTAAAGACTTTGCCTGTGAAATTGTAGGGCATGGGTGTGCTACGTATAGTAAAGGCGATAGCATCCAGAGATACTGTACTGAGACTTTCTAGTTGCTTGTAATTAGAATGTATGAGGTCAGTTCTTTATAACTTTAAACTTTTTATTTTAATTGGGGTATAGCCGATTAATAATGTTGTGGTACTTTCAGGTGAACAGTGAAGGGATTCAACTATATATATACATATGTCCATTCTCCCCCAAACCTTCCTCCCATCCAGGATGGCACATGACATTGAGCAGAGTTCCATGTGCTGTACAATGGGTGTTTGTTGGTTATCCATCTTAAATAGAGCAGTGTGTGCATGACCTTCCCAAAGTCCCTAACTATTCCTTCCCTCCAGCAACCAAAAGTTCATTTCACGAAGTCCATTAAAAAAAAAAAAAAAAGAAAAGAAAACAGAACAAGAATTTGGTGGGTAACTTAGAAAAGGTACTCTCCTTAGCTAAACGTATGTGGCAAATGGCTAAATCCTGCATCTATATATTACCCACCAATTCCTAATTTATCCCTCCCCCAACCTTCCCTCTTTAGTAATGATAAGTTTACTATGTCTGTGAGTCTGTTTTTGTAAATAAGTTGATTTGTATCCTTTTTGAATTCTGCATGATACATGATATTTGTCTCTCAGAGAGGCTCATTTTAGATGATGAGCTGAAGGTAGCCCCTGATGTGACGGTGTATTTGCAGCGTGCGCTGTGGTATGTGTTCTTTCCCGAGGATTTCTCCACTGTGTTCTTGATGTAGCAAAAAAATCCTGTATACCCAAGACTTTGAAACCTGCTTGCTTTCCACTGATGGTAATTATTTGGTAAAAGAGTCCCCTAGAATTATGAACCCATTATGCAAATTTGTATAATATTGCACTGATGTCAAAGTGATGGAAACTTAAGCCTGGAAACCATATAAATATGACTAATTATATGTGTATCTGTTTCATAAAAGACCTACATTTTTCAATATCACTGAACAAAAGCAAAATTCATTGAGCTGATAAACTATGAAAGTGTCACTTTTCATATATTAAATGTTAATAAGGTATTACTATTGTCCCGAAGTTGTACCCATTTCAAAGAACAAATCTGATTTTTATACAGATGCACAAGCAGTGGTAAAGAAGGTTAATAACAACTCAAGGCTCTCTGGAAGATTCTCAGTCTTCCAGATAACCAGCTGAGCCTTCAGTATAATTTCTCCTCTTAGAGTATATGAATTCATTCTGTGTTTTAAATATGTGAATTAATATGCTAAATTAGGAAACTGTTCATTTGTAAGTTGACTGTCTTCCCATTTTTTTGTTACAAGCATAGCAAATGTTCATTAAAAGATTGTGTGGGGCGGACTTCCCTGGTGGGCCAGGGGTTAAGAATCTACCTGCCAATACAGGGGATGCGGGTTCGATCCCTGGGTGGGGAACTAAGGCAGTTCCTTAGTTCCCCACGAAGGAATGTGCCATAAGGCAGCCAAGCCTGTGAGCTGCAACTAGGAAGCCCAAAACAGCCAAAATACATAAATATTTTTAAAAATTGTGTGGGAGCAGGAAAAGATATAAAGATAAATTACCACCAATATTATTAATACTTTCACCCAAGGGACAACCCTATTTATCTTGCTATTCTTTGTGATTTTTTTTGTGTCTTTTTATCAGTATATATATTTTTTCTGTTCTTTTACTTTGGCCACACCACACAGCATGTAGGATCATAGTTCCCTGACCAGGGACCATACCTGGGCCCTCAGCAACACAGTGGAGTCCTAGCCACCGGACCTCGAGGGAATTCCCTTCTCTGTATATTTCTGGTGCACATAGATTGGGCAGTTGTCATGGGCTGCCTTCCAAAACTGGATTTTTAAGTCAAATGGTTGGCGTTCAAAATATATTTTCACATAGGAATGATGGTAATTTGGTGGTCAGACTAAACCTTTTCAAAGTAGATTGAAATGATCCACTAAAACCTTTCAAAATTCTGTAGTTGAGCACATGGTCCTGCTAAGGTTCTCATCAGGCTTTTTTGCCATGTATCCCTTCCCTGACCTCTGCGAGCATCTGGGTTCTCTGTAAGTGGGAAAATGCTCCACTGAGAGAGAGGTGTGGTAATGTTGGAGCTGTCTCTTGGCTGCCCCCTGCTTTCTCTGCTTTTTGGGTGGTGAGTGTCAGCCCACTGAGAAGGGCTGTGAATTCAAATGAACCAGCTCTACTTTTATACACTTAAGTTTATCCATTAAAGAAGTTATTTATTTGGGAAACATAGTAAGAACTCTTGGTGCAATGTTAATTAACTTGCAATGGGAGGAAGAGCTACTGCAGACGAGTAAGGAGTTTGGCTGACAGTCCATTGACCTGACTTAATTACAAAGCCACCCTTCAAATGAATATTCTACAAATCGGCTGTATCCACTGGTGCTGCATGCTCATAGACAGTGTAGTCAGCAGGGGCTTGGGCTTGCTTGAGAATTTGATGTTTAGTAATGGAAGAGTAGGTACCTGTGGCGTGAACACTGAATTTAAAAGGAGATGGGGAAGACTGTTACAGATGGGAATCAGCATTGTAGAAGCAATGAGAGCAGCCCTGAGCTGGTGTTTCCATTCCAGCAAGAATTTCCGGCTCAGTACCCTGTCAGTTTAACGCACGCTGTCAGATCTGAGGGTTGTTTGATATCACGGCAATGCAAGCACTGCAAATCTACTTAGGTCGGAAACAGCAGTCCTGGTTTATACTCTTTGGCTGTAAATAAATAGGCTGTGGGATTAGATGGACAGGAGGTGGAAGGGCAGCACTGATAAAGAACTTCGGGAGGTTCTGAAGTTCTTCACGTGGCAACCAGCTATCAATTTTCTGCCCACTTCAGTGAACCAAGGCCTCCAGAGGGTGAAACTCGGGTTTCTACTAACAGGCTTCCCAGGTGGCACTAGTGGTAAGGAACCTGCCTGCCAGTGCAGGAGATATAAGAGACATGGATTCAGTCTCTGGGTCGGGAAGATCCCCTGGAGGAGGACATAGCAACCCACTCCATTACTCTTGCCTGGAGAATCCCATGGACAGAGGAGCCTGGCAGGCTACAGTCCATAGGGTCACAAAGAGACACAACTGAAGTGACCTAACAGACACACACACACACTCTCACACATAGCTCTACTAACTGGTACCAAAAAGAAGCTGAGATTCATGTTCAACTTCTGTTTTTCCTGCTTTCTTATCTGCTCCTGCATACTCTTGGGCTCACTAAGGTACCCCCTGCTCCACTACTTCCAAGAATTACTGGATAATTTACCCCAAATCCTATGTGCCCCTCCAGATGCTCAGAACTTGCTGGTTAGATGGGATCCAGCTGCTTTGGTCACCACGGTGACTGATCCCCATTCCTATGCTGGCAGCATCACTTTCCCTGGATCAGTGGTTCCTCAGCTCTCAAATGAAAGAGTGGATTTAGATGATTTCTTTTGCTGCTTCTGTTTCTAAAAATCTCAACAGAACTAGGGCGGACTGAGACAGGTGCCGTCTTGAGATTGACAGAGAATGACAGAATGGGTGGTCCTGGAAGGGACCTCAGATGTCATCGAGGCCAGCCTTCTCATCTCATAGATGAGGGCAGGTTGCGTGCATGCATCCTAAGTTGCTTCAGTCATGTCCAACTCTCTGATCTTATAGACCATAGCCCTCCAGGCTCCTCTGTCCATGGGATGCTCCAGACAAGAATACTTGGAGTGGGTTGCCATGCTCTCCTCCAGGGGATCTTCCCCACCCAGGGATCCAACCTGCGTCTCTTACGTCTCCTGCATAGGCAGGTGGGTTCTTTACCATTAGCGCCACCTGGGAAGCCCGAGGGCAGGTTAGTACCTCCTCAAAACCACATGCCGAGTCAGTCATATGTGGATAAAGACAGCTTTGTCTTGATTTTGTTTTTTGGAATTGTAGATTTGCATGGTGCACAGTTACTCTAAAAATAAGCTGTTGGGCATTAGTTTCTCTACTAGGCATCTATACTACAAAATGATGCCTTGCTTGAATTTTTTCTCACCTACTAAGTACCCCTTGACATGTTTTAGTTAAACATGGCAATAGGGTCCTTAAAGGGTAATGACTTAGCATTTTGTTTCTTTAAATAAACGACTGTGAATTGTATCAGTACTTCAAACCTTGGCCCAAAATGTGGTCAGAGGGTCACAAAGATACATAGGAGTTCTGTGAGGTGTCCCTGGGTTTTTCCTCCTTGCAGGGAAAAGAAGCTGTTTAATATCTTGAGGAGCTTTTGTGCACTAGCCAGCTCCCAGCTTCACTGCATAGGATGCTTCCGGCTTAGTCTGATTCCTCTCGCTTTGCCCATGCAAAGAAAGTACAATGAAGCTATGTTTTCCATTGACTGTGCAATCTTGGCTCATTGACTGGTGGAGTAAGGTATGTCTGCTTTGGTTGCTGTAAAAGGCTGCATTTTGTCCATGGAATTGGTCTCACTTTATGTCTACATAGGGGTCTTTGCTCAGTGAGGAGCTTGCCTCTCACCTGCTAAAGAAGTGTGAACTCTGCTATTAATACCTGGACAGCTGTGTAGCTGTGCAATCAGAAATAATCTGTTAAGTCAGTGGTTGAAAAGATAAATTACAGTTGGTTGAAGAGACAGCATGGGGGCAGTGATATAACATTGCCCCCTTTTTAAAAAATGATTTCTGTTAAAATTACTTAATGTCCCAAGCAGATAGACAAGTATACAAAAAGTGATACTATATATTTCCTTCTTCCTGGTGCTGTGAACTCTGTTGATCATGGCACTTTCTGTCCCCATCACCAGCCCTCTTTTTCTTCATATCTTTCTCACTCTCTACTAAAATATATAAATGGTTTCTTTTAATGTCTTTACCACTACTAGAATGTATTGCGCTGGCCATTAAGTTCATTTGCATTTCCCACAAGCTGTAATGGAAAAACCTGAATGAACGTTTTGGCCAACCAAAAAAGTCCCCAGAGGGCAGACCTTTCTGATTCCTCAGTTCTCTGCTACATCCCTATTACCCTGTGTCTGCTGTTGGTCTCAGTTACTGCTTGTTGTTCTGTGTTGGCTCAGACAGTAAAGAATCTGCTTGCAATGAGGGAGACCTGGCTTCGATCCCTGGGTTGGAAAGATCCCCTGGAGAAGGGCATGGCAACCCACTCCAATATTCTTGTCTGGAGAGTCCCATGGACAGAGGAGCCTGGAGGGCTACAGTCCATGGGGTCGCAAACAGTCAGGACTGAGTGACTTAACGCTTTCACTTTCTATGTTAATAGATTAAATTAATTGCTTCCCCAAATTGCTTCCTTTTATGAAGTAGCATGCAGTGTGGGGTTCCCTCTGCAACCGTTTGCCTTCCCCTAAATCACATTTTCCTTCTTCCCCTCCTCCCCAGAAGTAACCAGTATTGTGAATGTGGTGTTTATCCTTTTCGCACATGTTTTTGTATCTTAGGACACATTTCTATGTACCCATTAACCACTTGGTAGAATTGTCTTCAGTGCTGGAGTTATTTCTGTAAATGGAAGTACAACCTTTCTGGTTTAATGTTGAAATGCATGCAGGACTAGGGAGACAAATCCATTTATGTCCTGGGACAACTGGCAAGCAAAGCTCCTCAAACTCTCTTTAAGGAAGACTTTCCATGTGCCTTGAGTAACTGCTGAAGCAACCACTGTGATCCACATACCAGAGAGCAATTAAGTGTTAACATCAAAGAAGGAACGTATCTCAGTTTTCTCAATTAAAGTTTAAGAACTAAATGCACTTAATGTGTCTGTGCCAGAAAATTGACCGTTTCTTTGCAGTTTTCTCCATGGAAAGGGATCCTAGTGTTCCAATCAAAAAATCTAACTAACAAAGTTTAAGTGGCCTGCAATTCTCAGTAAAACTTCTTTCTTTTTCTCCAGTTGAGACGGGAGAAGATTGACCTTGAAAATACTTTGGAACAAGAACAAGAAGCACTAGTGAACCGTCTCTGGAAGAGGATGGATAAACTTGAAGCTGAAAAGCGGTTTGTTTAGTCTTGCTGTTCTGTGTAGTGTGTGTAAATGTGTGTGTGTTGGAGGTGGGGTCAGGGGACCGTGCTGAATGTGACCAAGGAGTAACAGTGGGACATTTTAATGCCTTGGTGGATGCACGCTGTTTTAATTTGACAAATGGGGAAAATGTTGATAGCCTATCCTCCTGAAAGCAGGGGAAACCACTAGACCATTCAGGTATGACCTAAATAAAATCCCTTACGATTATATAGTAGAAGTGACAAATAGATTCAGGGGATTAGATCTGACAGACAGAGTGCCTGAAGAACTATAGATGGAGGTTTATGACATTGTACAGGAGGCAGTGATCAAGACTGTCCCCAAGAAAAAGGAATGCAAAAAGGCAAAATGGTTGTCTGAGGAGGCCTTACAAATAGCTGAGACAAGAAGAGAAGTGAAAGGCAAAGGAGAAAAGGAAAGATAAACACATCTGAATACAGATTTCCAAAAAATAGCGAGGAGAGATAAGAAAGCCTTCCTCAGTGATCAGTGCAAAGAATAGAGGGAAACAACAGATTGGGAAAGACTAGAGATCTCTTCAAGAAAATTAGAGATACCAAGGGAACATTTCATGCAAAGATGGGCTCGGTAAAGGACAGAAATGGTATGGACCTATCAGAAGCAGAAGATATTAAGAGGTGACAAGAATATACAGAAGAACTAAACAAAAAAGATCTTCACGACCTAGATAACCACGATGGTGTGATCACTCATCTTGAGCCAGACATCCTGGAATGTGAAGTCAAGTGGGCCTTAGGAAGCATCACTAGAAACAAAGCTAGTGGAGGTGATGGAATTCCAGCTGAGCTCTTTCAAATCCTAAAAGATGATACTGTTAAAGTGCTGTAATCAATATGCCAGCAAATTTGGAAAACTCAGCAGTGGCCACAGGACTGGAAAAGGTCAGTTTTCATTCCAATCCCAAAGAAAGGCAATGGCAAAGAATGTTCAAACTACTGCACAGTTGCATTCATCTCACACGCTAGCAAAGTAATGCTCAAAATTCTCCAAATGAAGCTTCAACAGTACGTGAACCATGAACTTCCAGATGTTCAAGCTGGATTTGGAAAAGGCAGAGGAACCAGAGATCAAATTAGAAAGCAAGAGAGTTCCAGAAAAACATCTACTTCCGCTTTATTGACTATGCCAAAGCTTTTGACTGTGTGGATCACAGCAAATTATGGAAAATTCTTAAAGAGATGGGAATACCAGACCACCTGATCTGCCTCCAAGAAATCTGTATGCAGGTCAAGAAGTAGCAGTTAGAACTGGACATGGGACAACAGACTGGTTCCAAATTGGGAAAGGAATGTGTCAAGGCTGTATATTGTTACCCTGCTTATTTAACTTATATGCAGAGTCCATCGTGCGAAATGCTAGGCTGGATGAAGCACAAGCTGAAATCAAGATTGCTGGGAGAAATATCAATAAACTTAGATATGCAGATGACACTACACTTATGGCAGAAAGTGAAGAACTAAAGAGCCTCTTGTTGAAAGAGGACAGGGGAAAAGTTGGCTTAAAGCTCAAATTCAGAAAACTAAGATCATGGCATCTGGTCCCATCACTCCATGGCAAATAGATGGGGAAACAATGGAAACAGTGAGAGGCTTTATTTTGGGGGGCTCCAAAGTCACTTCAGATGGTGATTATAGCCATGAAATTAAAAGACGCTTACTCCTTGGAATCGGAAGAAAAGCTATGACCAACCTAGACAGCATATTAAAAAGCAGAGGCATTACTTTGCCAACAAAGGTCCGTCTAGTCAAAGCTATGGTTTTTCCAGTAGTCACATATGGATGTGAGAGTTGGAGTATAAAGAAAGCTGAGTGCCAAAGAATTGATGCTTTTGAACTGTGGTGTTGGAGAAGATCCTTGAGAGTCCCTTGGACTGCAAGGAGATCAAACCAGTCAATTGTAAAGGAAGTCAGTCCTGAATATTCATTGAAAGGACTGATGCTGAAGCTGAGAACTGACTAATTGGAAAAGACCCTGATGCTGGGAAAGATTGAAGGTGGGAGGAGAAAGGGATGACAGAGGATGAGATGGTTGGATGGCATCACCGACTCAATGGACATGAGTTCGAGCAAGCTCTGGGAGTTGGTGATGGACAGGGAAGCCTGGTGTGCCGCAGTCCATGGGGTCGCAAAGAGTCGGACACGACTGAGCAGCTAAACTGAACTATCCTTCTGTTGGTCCATCTTTATACTGTCCTGGTAGAATTTCTTTTAATTTGATGTTGGAGGCTATGAAGAAATTAGTGAAGACGCTATTGTCCACTCCTGAGTTGTTCTGAAGGATAACTTCAATTGCAACTTTTACCATATTGAACTCGCTTCCCCAGTTATTTTCTGAGCTGCTTAGGATGTGTGCTGTGTACCATGACTGATCACATATCTCTAGAGTGTACTTCATGAGGAAGGCTGAGGTTTTAATAGCAAAATGATCATCTTTGTGTTTTAAGACTTACTATAAGTCTACAAAACTTTATTTTTTATAGACTTACTTGTACATATTTAAGGTAAGTGTTTTTACTGTTAAATATATGTACATGGATATGAAAAACTCAGCAACGCATGTAATCTAGAATCCCTTGGTGCAAGAACTGGGGTGGGAGTGCCTCCCCGGTGGTCCAAGGGTTAAGACTCTGAGCTCTCAGTGCAGGGGGCGTGGGTTCAGTCCCTGTTTGGGGAACCAAGATCCTACGTGTTGTGCCACACAGTCCCCCACCAAAAAAAGATCTGGTGGGACCCTTACATTTAAGCACTGTGTGCTTTGGGGCGAGTCGAACAGGGCCGATGGCAGGGAAGTTCTGTAGATGGGATGTGTGTTTGGGTGTAGAAAGGAAACTTCTTGAAAATATTCATTCACCTACTTCACTAGGAACTTTAGTTTATTGACCAGAAATACTTGCCATAAATATTTGATTTGGATGAATAACCATAGATTGAGTTCATCTCGAGATCTGCAAAACAGATTCACGTGTGGGTTGTTGTGTTAGTCCCTCAGTTGTGTCTCTTTGTGGCCCATGGACTCTAGCCCACCAGGCTCCTTTGTTCATCCAGTTCTCTAGCCCAGAATACTGGAGTGAGCTGCCATGCCCTTCTCCAGGGAATCTTCCACAGGCTTTTAAAAAAAGTGAAGACCCAGGGTGTACCTATATGGAATTGTTCCAGCAGTAGTTGAATCACTTATGTTTTGCCTTATTATAGTAGTACTAATAAGTTGAATCATGAAAAGTTATTTCATCTAATAGATGGAGAGACCATTACAGTATTTAACCAACTAGTTTTCTCAGCAAGGGATAAACTCAAAGGTAAAAACCAAACTAAACCAAAAACTTAACCAGCAGTTTATAAAAAGGAGGCAGATAGGTCTGTTGTCAGTCAATCTTTCTTGGAAGAAAGCAGTGGAAGGTTTTATATATATATAAATACCAGATTATTGCATGGAACTTTATGAAATTGTCATTTCGTCAAATATTAGAGCTTTATGTACTTCAGACTAAAAATAATTGATAGAGAAGGTGGCACCACCACTTATTAACCCAGTACTTTTTTTTTTTTTTTGGTTTTGTCTTTAACTCTTTACTTTTGCTGCGGCCAGAAGCAAAGGGGCTTCCATCCAGTTAGCCTTGCCCTTGTTTTTTCTTTTTGAAAATGTTTATTTTTTAATTTATTTGACTGTGCCAAGTCTTAGTTGCAGCAAGCAGGATCTTTAGTTGAATGTGGGATCTAGTTCCCCGACCAGGGTTCGAACCTGGGCCCCTTGCATTGGGAGTACAGAGTCTTAGCCACTGGATCAGGGAAATCTTAGGATTGGTTTTTCAGGAGGGAAGTTGAGAAGTGTATCTGTCTACTTGACACAACCCTCCAAAAAAATTCATGATCTATAGTTCTAAAGTTTCAACTAAAAGTACTGAGAGGAAATTCCTCCAGGGTCTCCATTCCCTCGAGCCCAACATGTGGACCATTTAGTCAGCAAATCATCCTGACTGCCCAGGGTATGCCCGGCATGATAATCAGAAGCCAGTGTTAGAGTTTTTTATGTAAGGCTTAATTACCAGTGGCCATTTAACAGGAAGAAAGGGAAGGTGGATTCTTCAGCTCTGTCCTTTGACTTGACTGTCAGGTAAGGGTGATTGAAAGTACTGGAAGATGGGCAGAGGAGTCAAACAATTTAGTGAATTTTGGTGATTAATATGAGCATGCTGTTAAAACAAACCTCCCAGCTAGAATGTGTGGTTTTGTCTCTATTGATTTTTCAATTACAAAGAATTTATTTATGTATTTTTAAAATAGGTGATGGTGAGCATCACATCAGTGTGTTATCTTTTAAAGACAACTGTCTTTCATTGTTGGACTTTTCTTTTCACTAAAGAATCCTGCAGGAGAAATTAGACCAGCCGGTGTCCGCTCCGCCATCGCCTAGAGACATCTCCATGGAGATCGACTCTCCAGAAAACATGATGAGACACATCCGGTTTCTAAAGAATGAAGTGGAGAGGCTGAAGAAGCAGCTGAGAGCGGCCCAGCTGCAGCGTACGTAGCTGGCTGCCACTGGCCGTCTGCCCACAGAAGCAACCCACGTACCAAGGGGAGAGTCTGATTAAACACATGGATTTCCCCTTGAATCTGCATAAATTGCATTCACACTGTGTTTCACTGGCAGTACATAATTCTATGTCTGTCATCCTGGAATAGTTTATTTAAAAAAAAAATTATAATAGGGCAGGGCAGATAGTTAAGAATACTAGAAAATCACATAATTTCAGGAGGGTCCAGGATCAGAGACACTATTTCTTTTCTTTTGATTAATTTTGCTTGGAAGACAGTTGATTGACAGTGTGTATCAGTTTCTATTATGCAGCGAGCGGAGTGAATCAGTTATCCGTTTACATACACCCACTCTTTTTGAGGATTCTTTTCCCATATTGGACATTACAGAATATTGAATAGAGAGCTTCCTGTGCTAGACAGTAGGTCCCCATTAGTTATCTATTTTATATCAGAGGTAGTACTCCTCCTCACCAGCTCCCTGGTATTCATCTCTTAGATGGTGCTAACAGAAGCGATGCTGGAGGCCTCAGTGTACTTTGGGAGCATTAATGCAGAGAAGAGTATTTATCTTCTTTACTACCAAAATTGGGCCTCAGCTAACAGTTGTTCATGGTACTTGACGAATCAATGCTTTTGAAGTATATTCTTTTTATTTTTGGAAAGCAAAGGAACTAATTTCTGGATACATGATTGGTCACTGTGTATTTGCTTGCATTTCTCCTATTTCAGCTTTTAGACTGTTCAAATTTATTGGAATAGATAATACAGTACAAAGTATGCAGGGAAAAAATAAGTCTCTTTCACCCCTGACCCCCAGCCCCCCAAATTTTCACAATTAACACATTTTTAATTTAGTCCTCAGATGTGTGTGTGTGTGTGTGTAGACTTCTTTTATATAAATAGTAGCACAATGAACATTTTTTTTTTTTGCATTTTTCTCTTTTCACTATCTCTTGCAATTTTCCCCCTGCCAATACATACAGAACTGCCTTACTCCTCCTTTAAAGGCTGTGCAGTATTTGATAGTATGGATATGCTGTAGCTTATTTAATTCATCTCTTATCAACAGACCCCTTTGAGCTGCCAAGTGCAACCACAGAGAACATCTCTGTACCCATATTTTGATACCTGTGTATGAATACCTTCAGGGTAAACTCCAGGGCATGGACTTGCTGAGTCAGATGAAATGCACATTTAAATTTTCAGTGATTCTTATCTTGATGTTTTCTTCTCTGAAGTGTTGCAAGCTTTAGTCCAGTACTGTGTCTGGGATGGGACATCAAGGTCATCTTGGGAACCTTTAAGAAATACTGTGTGTTACGTGTCCTATTGCTTGCTGTTAACAAATGAGCACAAACTTAGTCATTTATTTTATTTCCAACAAAAGATCTCACATATTTATTAGTAAGATAGAGTACTAGCTGAGAAACACAACAGGAGAGCCAGCCATTCCATCTCTTCTGTAGAACTCATGCGGGCTGTTCAGAGAGCGGTTGTGTGGTTAAGATGCAAGTGATATGGTAGGATGGAAGTGACCTTGACACAGCATAAATGTGTGCCATTCATGTGTGAAGCTCCTGAGACCCAGCTTGGTTCTTCTCCCATGTCTTCTCTTGGAACTGGACCTGATTTTATTACCAGTTTTCATTCAAATCCTTTGGGGACTGGGACAATTCTGCTCTTGTTTCTTGGCCAGGAATCGCTTGACCCCGAAAGTCTCATGAGAAGCAAGACATGGGAAGGAGAAAATTCAACCACACTTAGGATGGTGAGGAAGAAAAAAGAGGCAGACTCACTGATTGAAAACAACACCAATTTATTATGTTGCAGTTTTTGGAGGTCTGGGTTCAAAACGGGTCCACTGGGCTAAAAGCAAGGTGTCAGCAGGGCTCATTTCCTTATAAGAAGCTCGAAAGGAGAAACTGCTTGCTTGCTTGCTTCAGCTTCTGAAGGCATCTGCACTCTTCGGCTCATGACTCCTCTTTTGCATGGGTACCACTCGCACCTCTACCATCCTTGTCACATCTTTTCACTTTGATCCTCCCGCCTTCCCCTTAAAGACCCTGGGGCTGCATCGGACCCACCCAGATAATCCAGGATGAGTTCCCATTTCAGGGTCCTTAACCTCACCATGTCGACAGGTCTCTTTTGCCACGTCAGGCAGCATGGCCGCAGGCTTCAGAGAGTAGGATGTGGACATCTGTAGGAGGCCACCATCCTGTCTAACCCTATACAGGCTTCTGGGCTTACTCTAGGGGTGGAGCCTTGTCATCTGTATTTTTTTTTTAATAAAGGCAATTCTGATCATGTACCCCCAGTTTGAGAATCACCATGGATGTGTATTCCGTGAAAACAAGTCAAAGAGTTCTCAAGTGTTAGTTATTTTAGGTTTGGGTGTTTTTTTGAGTTTTTGCTGTGTTGGGGAGGCAAAGGTCTTTTAGCCCCTTTCTGAAATCTTTCGAGTGTATTTTTCTTTCCTGTGTATACTTGCCTTGTTGTTCCCCAGACAACATTTTTGGAATAAATTTGGGAAGGATATCTTATTTCCTCTACTTCTTGCTACTGCAATGTTTGGTCCCTGGAGAGACTGGATATCAGCAGAGGCATCTATAAATGCTGTTTGGATTTTGTGAGGACAGGGAAAGCTGACCTGAAGCAGCTGTGTGTGGCTCCTAGCTGCTCACATTTGGTTTAGGTTGGGTTTAGAGGATAAGTTCATGAGACTTTCCTCATCCACCTGCATCTGCCTCCTTGGGTCGTATAATCTAGTTCCGTTTGAAAGCTCCTAGGGCACTTGGGCCTTTTTCTAAGTCAAGCTGAGTCTGAGCTTGAACCTCTCTCCAAATGGCTCTCAACTCTGGATGAATGTTAGAAGCCTCAGGGGAGTTTTTGTAGACCAGTGGAGAGGCTTCATCCTCGTGGATTTTAATTCCATTGGTTTGGATGGAATCTGGGCAGGAGTATTTTCTTACCATAAACTTGAAAGGGAATGCAGAAGGTACAGGCTTTGGGACTTCCCTGGTGGTCCAGTGTTTAGGTTGCTGCCAGTGCTGGGGACATGGGCTCAGCCCCTCGTCCAGGAAGTAAGATCCCACGTACCAGCCAAGAAAAAAAAAAGCCAGGTACAGGCCACCTTAGGATCATATAGGAACCATCTTTTGGGAGACTAGAAATCACCTTCAGTTGACACTAATTTTGACTGAATTTGTGAGGTGGCTGAAGATGGCAGAAGTATAAGCTGTGACTTCAAAGCTTTAGGGAGCTCAGTGTGGGAGAAAGAGGATGACTCCTGAGAGTAAATGAAGTGTTAGTTGCTCAGTCATGTCCGACTCTGCAACTCCATGGACTGTAGTCCGCCAGGCTCCTCTGTCCATGGGATTTCCCAGGCAAGGATACTGGAGTGGGTTGCCATTTCCTTCTCCAAGCGGTCTTCCTGACCCAGGGACTGAACCCAGGTCTCCTACATTGCAGGCAGATTCTTTACCATCTGAGCCACCAGGGAAGACCCAAGAGTAAACCCAGCCCCGTGAAATCGGGTGTAGCGACCTGCCGGTAGAGGGCAGCCAAGGAATGCCACGGTCTCAGCCATCTGTGCCTAGGTCTGTCACACCCAGAGGCTGTGGGCCTGGTGCCTTCTCTGTGCCTCTGGCTTCTGGGTTAATTGCCAAACTGCCAGGCAGTCTTTTCAGCCATCGCTCCTGGTGACTGATGTTCTTGTCTATAGCTTATTGTTTAAGGATCCCCCCTGCTGGTTTCCCCAGATGCTAAAGGATTGCCATTTTTCTTTGAAAGACAGGGTTTCCTCTTAAATAATTATTCTCAAAGCCTTACAAATCCTCAGTTTCTTCTCTTTATGGAAAAGAAAGGCAACTTGCTCTGACAGCTGCCCCTCTCGTTCTAGAAACAATAAATATTCCAAGAGGCTGATAGAGCAAGTGAAAAATTCTGCCCCTGAACATATTTTGGATGAAATACCTTTAATCATTTATATTAAAAGTACTTTGTAAATATTTTCCCAGCATGCCTTCAATTAAGGAGATTTTTGCATCTGGATTAGACAGCAGGGTTTCTGGTTAGATTGAAAACAGCCAAGAAATTTAGCATTTAGTGCACATAATAGTGTTTGATAATTTGGGTGTTTTCATTTGAATTTCTAAAATAAGGATTTTCGAAAACTTGGATGCATTCTGTCACGATGGTCTCTTGGAAATAATTGAGTACTTATCAAAAGTCATTATTTGCTAAAAATGCCAGACCTCCATTGAGTTATGTAAAACTGGAACTAATTTGGTAGACTTGGGAGTCAAAATAGGTTCAGTTTATGGGAGAGAAATTGTCAGGGTAGCAGTCACTGCCTTCCTTCCTTAAATTTGAACCAGACTGATAATATGCGGTAGTATCCTGTAGGACTATCTGTTAGACGTGGTCACGGCCACTCTAAACTTGTAAGTACTTTTCGGAAAAGAGAAGTAGGTGGAGACTGTACTTTTCCCAAGTTCCTTGGCTGAGACGAGGTGAGGGGGGGGGGGGCTATGGGTGGGGGGCGGGGAATGAAGGAGCCAAGAAGATGAGTAAACACTGAGTTTTGTATGAAGGTTATTTTCGTTACTTAGTAGCAACACATTCTGTCTGGGGTAAACCAGGAAAGAGGGGAGGTCTGCCTAGGGTAAACCGGGAAAGGGCAGAGGGTCATGTTTTACCTTTGGTGGCAAGGATGCCGCAGAATCCTGCAGAGTCACTCCGGAGGGCAGACAGCTCAGCAGAAGGGGATTCCAAAGCCCCAGGAAGATGTTGGTTGCACATTTCAGATTCCTCCGAGAGATAATCTGGTGGGTTCAGCCTGAGTCTATAGCGTCTAACCCTGGGGCCGATTAGTTCTGACTGCACCACATATGGAACTGCTCCTGCGGAAGGGGTACTTGTCATAAGCAAGAACCATCCCCAGAACCTGGCTGCACGCAGGTCTTGAGTTGCTGTCTGCCTCCGAAACACTGCACCAGTGAGGAGACAGTAACACATACACCCAAAATTAGACTGATCGGAAAGGTTGATCACATAGTGCTTACTACGTCAGTTTCTGGTTTTATAAAAAGATTTATAACTGTTACCTAGCTCATTGAGTACACAGGCTCTGCATGTGCAGCCCCCTCCCCGCCACCCCCACCCCTACCACTTGCACTGGGGGTGTGCTAACAAGTGTGATGATCTCTGGGTGTGCACCCATAGATGACCTGCCCCAGCGTGTCTGGTGTTGACAGGCAGCAGAATTGTTGCCCTGAGGGGAGCCCATGGGCTGAGTTTATTTCCCTATCTAGTCCCCTTCCCCTCTCCTCTCCAGCAAGGTAGTGAAAGCTCTGGTAACCACTCAGGCCAGACGTAGCTCCAGCATGTCTTCCTCGACATAGAGCACTTTAGAAGGCGAGGAAGTGGGATTAATGCCGCCTAACCCTTTAGCACTGCTTTTCACAGTTTTTTTTTCCCTAAGTGCAGATCATTGATCAACCTTGGTACTTGGAATTAACTTGAAATCCAGATGTCACCTGTGTGTGGGCAGTGAGAACGGCTGTCTTGTTCTTGGTCTGTGGCACAGAGGCTGGACCAGCCCTGTCTTTTTAAGAGTGAACTGTGACTGCACGGACCTTGGTTTAATCGAGAACTCTGGCTTTTCAGATTCCGAGAAAATGGCGCAGTATTTGGAGGAGGAACGTCACATGAGAGAGGAGAACCTGAGGCTGCAGAGGAAGCTGCAGAGAGAGATGGAGAGAAGAGAGGCCCTCTGTCGGCAGCTCTCCGAGAGCGAGTCCAGCTTAGAGATGGATGACGAAAGGTGCGTGCACGTCCCGCAAGTCTCGGGGGAACGACGGCAACAAAAACCAGCCTCCAGCCCCGCTTCACCTCCTGTGAGGTGTGGCAGGAGACGGCTGGAACGTCTATTTATTGTCATGGTGAATACTGTCACCTCAAAGTGATTGCCGAGAATGGGATGAATGAAGACGATTGACCATCCTCCCTAAACACAGAAAGATGAAGAAGATGGCCTTTCCCAAATTACTGATAGGAGAGGCATGGGGCAGGTCACGTGTAGAGAGGCAGCATCGACGTGTGTTGTTGAATTCATCTGATCCTGTCATGTCTCTTCAGGGCATGGGTGATTGTTATTTAGTTGCTAAGTCACGTCCGACTCTTTAGTGACCCCATGGACTGTAGCCTGCCAGGATTCTCTGTTCATGGGATTTCCCAGGCAAGGATACTGGAGTGGGTTGCCATTTCCTTCTCCAGGGAACCTTCCTGACCCAGGGATTGAACCTGCGTCTCCTTTTGCTGCTACTGAGCCACCGGGGAAGCCCTTAAGAGTATGGGTGGGAGCATGTTAGTTCTCAGAAAAAACAAGCAGGCCATGCATGGTACAGCCTGAGAAAGCAAATGTGTCCAGGGGCTGAAAGAGTCTGCCAGAGATGGGCGAAAGTTGTTGAAAGCCAGAGGTTTTGCTTTAACACACTTGGTGACTTTTCAGCCTTTTCGCAGCTACTTTTCAAAAACGAAACAAATACATTTATCTGCCCAGGCCTCAATATCAAGACCCTTCATTATCCCATAGAGAAATGGGTTGGAATAAGAGAGTCATCCTTTGGTTAGCTAGACAGATTTTCCTTCCCTTTCCTACCCACCCTCCTGCCCTGTACTTTGAAGAGAGGTGACTGTTAAGACAGCCGCCATCCGACAGGACTGGGCAGCCGGTCTCTGACCAGGGTCTGCCAATGGCTGTGATGACTCATACTTGCTGTTGACACCAGAGCACGTTGTTTGAGCACACGTGGACAGTTTTAGCAGATCAGCACTCCATTTCTCTTACTGAACAGTTCCAGAGGGCTAATAGGCATTCTGATTAATTCACTGTGGGCAGTGACAGTATTATCATTTCATGAAAAATGTATGATTTCTTTATAATGAAGATCTACTTTTATCATTTAAAATATTTTAATAAAAACAGACTTAAATCTGTTTTTAAAACTATCTTCCTTGTTTGAAGTGAATAAAAGTGAGTCTTTTTTTCTCAGAAGTTTATATTCTAAAACTGTCATCCTTAACTCTGCATTTCACTGTTTCTGACAGTGTCTCATTCTTCCTGAAATGCTTATCCTCTGAAAACCATTTTGACTAAAAACAACAGCTAGAATATTAGTTAACTTACTACTTTAGCAACTACCTGAAGACATGGAGCAGAGGGTGTATTAATATACACAGCACCCTGTGCTTGATTTTTTTTTTTTAATTTGGGATATAGTTGCTTTATACTGTTGTTCATTTCTACTGTACAGCTAAGTGAACCAGCTGTTTGTATACGTATATCCCCTGTTTTTGAATTTTGACTACAGTGACAACACTAAGGCTACTTCAGGCTTCTGGACAAAAATCGATTTTTCCCCAAAATTGGTATTTACTGCAGAAGCTTTGCCTTTCTTTCTTTCTTTCTTTTTTTTTTTTTTTTTGACTTGTCCAGTGTGCATGGTAGCATCAGAAACAAGGTTTGACTCCCAGCCCCACTCTCCCACTCTTTTTTTTTTTTACTTTATTTTACTTTACAATACTGTATTGGTTTTGCCATATATCAGAGTATAGTTGATTCACAACGTTGTGTTTGTTTCAGGTATACAGCAAGGTGATTAAGTTATACGAATCCAGATATCTGGGCTTCCTTGGTGACTCAGATGGTAAAGAATCTGCCTGCAGTGCAGGAGACCTGGGTTCAGTCCCTGGATTAGGAAGATTTCCCTGGAGAAGGGAATGGCTACCCACTCCAGTATTCTTGCCTGGAGAATTTCATGGACAGCAGAGCCTGTTGGGCTCCAGTCCATGGGATTGCAGAGAGTCAGACATGACTGAGCAGCTAACACATATTCATCTATCTATCCTTGTCCATATTCGTTTCCCGTATAGGTTAATATAGAAGATTGAATGCAGCTCCCTGTGCTCTGCAGTGGGTCCTTGTTGCCTTTCTTAGGTTGGACTATCAGGAGTCACGTACAGCTGCCCATAAAGACATCTGCTGTCCCTACTGGGGACAATATCACATTTGGGAGAAAGAAAATAGACGCTTGAGACTTACATGTGTTTAAGACCAAGAAGTGGTCTTAGTAGCCTTGCTGGCTGCAGAATTACAAGGCGTCTGGTCTAGCAGCACCATGGTGGGCTACACTAAAGAGAGCAGGGAGCATTTGATAGGTGCATGCCAAACTTGGGAGCCTTGTTTTCTTCACGTTGACTAAACCGGCCTAGAAATAACTGTGTTCAGGTTCCTCATGTGAGCTGATTAAACATCTGGGCTAAGATTGCCTCTAGGGTAGACGTGTCTGCACGTGTTCCTTCCTTTGGCTGGAAAGCCTGGGAAGGATTGCTTATTAGAGTCTCTCAAGCAGAAATTTGCCCTCGTCAGCTCTCTGTGCTTGTTCACCGAGTGAGGTCTAATGTGATTTCTGAATCCAGGAAGAAGTCTGACGCGCACAGTGTGACCTGCTGAGGTACTCACCCGAGTGTCTTTTATTGCATCCCCCATTCAAACATGTGACTGTTTGTTAAGCAAGGCCTGCCTTGTAAACAGTTGACATCCACTTCAGGGAACCACGTACCTTTAATTTGATGACATACATCTCAGAGGGCTTGTGTGGGTTGGCCTTTCAAGGAACAATTTAATGTAGCCATTATAGCATTTACATGTAGCCACTGAGCCCCATTGGTAGCTCAGACCATGAAGAATCTGCCTACAATGTGGGAGACCTGAATTTGATCCCTGGGTCGGGACGGTCCCCCTGGAGAAGGAAATGGCAACTCACTCTAGTATTCTTGCCTGGAGAATCCCATGGACAGAGGAGCCTGGCAGAAGTCACAAAGAGTCCAACACGACTGAGCCAGTAACACACACACACACACACACACACACACCACATACACTTACAACATGGTTGTGTCTCATTCTTGGGACAGGGGCAGGGAATTCCTACATAACTGTTCTGTGCCTCCATCCTGAGTAAAGACACCCTGGGTTCCCTCACCCACGCCCCTGCAGAGAGCGCTGTGCCAGGCAGCACCGCAGCCTGGCTCTGGCGCCTGTAGTATACACGTGTCCTCGCTACAGCGGCACCTTCTGCACATTCAGTGCTAGCTCATGATGCGAGCGTCTGACATTTTCTCAGGGGAGCGTTCTGAGGAACTGCTGGGAGGCAGGCGGCGCTAACCATGTCATCCTGCCTCTTAGGTATTTTAACGAGATGTCTGCACAAGGATTAAGACCTCGCACTGTGTCCAGCCCGATCCCTTACACACCTTCTCCCAGTTCAAGCCGGCCAATATCACCTGGTGAGTATGTGTTCTCGGCTGCCTCTGCGACTCATTTCTGCTGTATTTATTAGGTACCCCTGAATACGTTCCCTCCCAGCATATAAAAGCTGTAAACAGAGAGGGGTCATGTGTTGTCCAGAAACACAAAAAAAAGATCAATACCATCACAACAGTCTTTGCTTCAAATTTTTAAGCACAAATATTGTAATGCCAGCTGGTGGTTTTCTTCAGTTTCTCTGGAACCAAAAAATGTAATTAAACTCTAAAAAACCTTTGTGAAAAGACTATCTTTGACTATGATTTTAGGTGCCAATGAATTGACAAGAACCCTGGGTAGATTTTTCTGAGATGCATCAAAGCTTATTATGGGTTCTCTCGTTATATGCTGTATTCACCATCTCCTTTTTATCCTCAGAATAATTAATGCAGATGTTGTATTAAAATTGAGGGAGCAGTGATGCGGAGGTTCCATAGCTACTGGTCAGATGGCCAGGAAGTGGCGAGGCAGGGCATGTCTTATTTCCAAGGCCTGTGTCCTTCCGAGCACAGGCTGCCTCCTGCTATTTGCAGTGATGGTAAGGGGGCCTCAGCCCTGGGACACAGACCGGGCAAGAAGGAACTGGCTTTGCTTCTGTCTCTGGCTTTGCTCCTCAGAAGCCTTCCCCTCAAAGGCGGGCTTGTCTTCATCTGACCCCAAAAAACTCTCTCCCCGGGGTCCCTGGCTCCATACCCGCACAGCATGGGATTCTCGGGCCAGGAGGGCAAATTAATGATCCAGCAGGGAAGAAAGAGGAAGGCAGGGAGGGAGGGCAGTGAGTGGAGGGAGGAAGGAAAAGGTAGCCGGCCAAGGGCTTGTGTCTTGTGACTGAAGCGTCCAGGCTGCCCTTCTTGTGCTCGCTCGTAAACAGGTTTTCAGCAGAGTTGGGGGAAAAGTGGGGGGGGGGGGGAGCGGGAAGGGAGCTGGAGGGACAGTCTCACAGTAGAATAAAGTGAGGTGACGGCTTAAAAGGGTGGCAGCAATAAAGGTTCTGTGGTCTGGGACAGTGAAACAGCTTCACGTTGGGGTGTCATCTCATTTTGTCCGTTGTGATCGTGGGACACCAAGGATGGATGCCCTTCAGGTTGACAGAGGGGAAGTGCCGCAGCCAGGCAGGTGGCTGAGGATAGCAGGAGGCAGAAATGGCTTGGTTTTGTGAGTCTGGGATCCAGCCCAGCGCTGTGCTACTATGACTCTTTATAAGAGGGGTCACACCTTTTGGCTCTTGTTGGTCTGTCTGTTTTTGCCCAAGCCCTGTGGCATGCAGCATCTTAGTTCCCTGACTAGGGATCGAACTCATGCCACCTCCAGTGGGAGTGCAGAGTCTTAACCACTGGCCCACCAAGGACATCTCTAGAAGGGTCATTTTTTAAAAGCCTAGCACAAAGTGTGGCCGCTTTTGTCCACTTGGGGCCGGCATGCTCTCAGGCATCTGACATAGTGAAGAGGGGCTGTTTGCAAATCAAAAGGACTTTCTGTTGCAGATCTTCAGCACAATCATCACTTGTTCTTGCCCCAAAGGATGTTCCTGAGTCTGTTTCTCCTGCTCTGCAGTGGCCTTGAGATCTCTCCAGAAGCTTCTCTCCTAAGCTGCCTCTCAGGTTTCCCCAAAGAGCATGTGGGTTTCACTACCAGGAGGATAAAGGTCTTCTTTGCTTTCTGACTTGTCGATGGGGAAGACAGTCTTGAGTTAGGAAGAAGCAAGAAAGAGGAAGGCTTTTATAGCTCATACTGATGCTGATTCATGTTAGGTATAGTTTAGTGTTCTCTTTGATTTATTTAAACCTAAATGCATGTGATTTCTAATTCATTCAATGTAGTGTTGTGGTCACTGAAGAAACCAAAAACAAAAGTGAGACCTTGGTTGGGAATATTAACTTCTATGGTAACAAATACTCTGCAGGCAGATTTATTCCATGCACAGAATTAAGGCTTTTGCTGTCCCTGTTGCTATAACGTGGGGCTTCCTTGTACAGACAAGCTAGTTGGTTGTCCATTAATACTACATCATAGTAAGTAACAACTAGATTTTTTCTTTTTAAATTTCACTCAGCTTTTGTGAGAACAGTTGTACGATCTTTGAAATTCTAGAATATCATCAAAGTAGATTATAAACTCTTGGCAGTGGAATTACTCCTATTCTCTCTAGTCCGTTGCATGCATAATATATGAGCAACATCTGAATTTTCAAGTTTTCTTTTCACTTTATTTTTTATTGAAAGAATTTGTGGTTCTCAATATTATGAATATCTAATCACTTTTTGAGTGGAACTATGCTGTTTGTATAGTTTTCATTTCCATTTTAAGTATTTTGGCTCTTCTTCCCTTACCATTTCTGGTTAACATTGGCAGTCTTGTATTTTCATTAACTTGGTGGAATGTTTTGAGGGCTATCTCACAACCTGATAGAACTTACGAAAGAGTCTTGTTTACCTGTGGACTTGTACATGTGGATTATATAGAGGATTATTTTTTCCAGCAATTTTTTTGAAGTTGTTCACTATTTTATATAGCCTAAGAAAAAGCCATTCCCAATTAGCATGTTTTCCTGTGCCTATATCAGGCATGGGGAATAATGAAGTTTTTAAAAGGATCTATACTGCATAGCAACAAACATAGCTGCTGCCCCTATCTTGGTTTCTAATTCCATTCTCGAGTTAAAAGAACTGAGGCTCTTTGGAGAAATGTATGTTTCTGGGGCCTGGGGCAGGGAATATATGAGATGAATGTGGACATTCTGGTAATGCCAACATAGTAAGGAGAAGCGCAAAAAACACAAAGATAAGGATAGTTCCTAGAGACACAGGAGTAGCTGAAAGGGCTCCCAAAGGCCAAAGCTGGACGTTTGAACGATAAATGGTGTAATAGTAGATTGTAGCCCAAACAGAAAACAAACATCCATCAGTTCACACTGATCTAAATAAATGACTAAGTAACTAAACAGGGAGAAGAGATAAATCTCTCATTGCAGAGGAATTCCAAATAATTGATGCAGATAGTCTGTCCTCATGGAAGTGGAACTAGCTCCCTGATCTCTAAACGTGGACTGCAGATGAGGACTTGCGGAGAATACGGTGTGAGAAGGAAGGGGAAAGAGTACCTTTCTAGTGGAGGAACTTCACAGGTGCTGCCTCAGCCAGGAGATCAAGGTCAACATCGACAGTGGTCAGTCATGTTGGTAGTATGTCCCCTTGATATGAGGGCTTCCCATCTGGCACTAGTGGTAAAGAACCCGCCTGCCAATGCAGGAGACATAAGAGACATTGGTTCGATCCCTGGGTCAAGAAGATCCCCTAGAGGAGGGCATGGCAACCCACTCCAGTATTCTTGCCTGGAGAATCCCATGGACAAAGGAGCCTGGTGAGCTATAGGGTCTCTGCCCGCAGGGTCGCAGAGAATCAGACATGACTGAAGCGACTTAATACACACACACACCCTTGATACAATGTGATGAGAAGAGCCCTTTACCTCTGTGGTCTTCCTCCCCAAAGCCCATCACCCCACGTGGAAAGTGTCAGACAGTAGAGGGACACTCTGTCTGTAAAATACCTGATCAGTACACCTTAAAACTGACGCGGTCATAAACAAACAAGGAAGTTTGAGGAACTATCTCAGCCAAGAGGTGCCTAATGAGACATGACAACTATGCGTAGAACATGCTATCCTAAACGGATTCCTGAAACAGAAGAGGACAGTAGGGAAAACCTCAGGAAATCCAGATAATGTATGAACCTGAGTTGGTAGTAATGTATCAACGTTGGTTTATTAGTTGTGACAAAAGTACCACAGCAGCATAAAAAGTTAATAATAGGGAATCTGTTGGAATTCTCCAGCAATCCAGTGGTTATAGGACTGTCCGCTTTCAATTCCAAGGTCATGAGTTCAGTCCCTGGTTGAGGAACTGCTGCTGCTGCTAAGTCGCTTCAGGCGTGTCTGACTCTGTGCGACCCCATAGACGGCAGCCCACCAGGCTCCCCTGTCCCTGGGATTCTCCAGGCAAGAACACTGGAGTGGGTTGCCATTTCCTTCTCCAATGCATGAAAGTGAAAAGTGAAAGTGAAGTCGCTTAGTCCAACTCTTAGCGACCCCATGGACTGCAGCCTACCAGGCTCCTCTTTCCATGGGATTTTCCAGGCAAGAGTACTGGAGTGGGGAGCTAAGATCCTACAAAGCATGTGGTGTGATCAAATAATGATAATACGGAATCTGAGTGTGTGAAGTGTGGGAACTCTCTATACTTATTTTCGCCACTTTTCTGTAAACCAAAAGCTATTCTAAAATAAAAACTATTTTAAAGCTACTAAAATAGATAAGATCAGCTAGTCATGGAAGGTACAGGGAAAAGAGAAAAACCCTTCCGTCTGATCCAGAAGTGACTGTAATATTTAGAGGTCATGTACAGGAGGAAACCTGGCAAAGGAGATTGGGAAGTTGCTCCCAGGGAAGGGGAAGGAAAAGCAGTATCTGATATCACTGAGGCGAAGACAAAGCCTTTCAGCAAGAAGGGAGGAGGGTCAGCTCTGTCCCTCATTGCCCCAGGGTCAGCTGCAATAAAGAGCGGGGAGTGGCAACGCAGCTGGCAGCACAGAAACGCTGCCTACCTTGGCAAGAGCGGCCTTGATGGACTGATGAGGGCAGAGCCAGATCAGGGAGAGCTAAAGAAGAAATCCTGTCTCTAGTGCATGAATGTTCACAGAGACAGTGTTTTCATGAATGGCTTGTAGAACTAAAATAATCTCCAAAGGAACAGAATCTTCAAACTTCTGCCTTTGGTTTGGTTGTATGGTGGCTGGTTTTGGGTTTTTTTTCCCTCTCAGTTCAGTTCAGTTCAGTCACTCAGTCGTGTCCGACTCTGTGCAACCCCGTGAGTTGCAGCACGCCAGGCCTCCCTGTCCATCACCAACTCCTGGAGTTCACTCAGACTCATGTGCATCGAGTTGGTGATGCCATCCAGCCATATCATCCTCTGTTGTCCCCTTCTCCTCCTGCTCCCAATCCCTCCCAGGATCAGGGTCTTTTGCAATGAGTCAGCTCTTCGCATGAGGTGGCCGAAGGATTGGAGTTTCAGCCTCAGCATCAGTCCTTCCAAAGAACACCCAGGACTGGTCTCCTTTAGGATGGACTGGTTGGATCTCCTTGCAGTCCAAGGGACTCTCAAGAGTCTTCTCTAACACCACAGTTCAAAAGCATGAATTCTTCAGCTCTCAGCTTTCTTCACAGTCCAACTCTCATATCCATCACATCTTTTTTCCTTTAGCAGAGATGTATTAGAGGGAATTTGAGGGCAGTCAGAAGAAGCAGAAATATTCATAAAACCATCCAGAATCCTTGTATCCAAAGTGTTAATATTTTAGTGTTTTCAAGTGTCTTCTCTCCCCATGTCTCCCCTCCCCCATGTCTTGCAACTTCCCTTTTGGTAGTTGATTTTCTATTGGTTATATACATTGGTATCTTCATTTTGCTTAGTGGTATTTTGTCATGAATTGCTTTTAATGAATCTTTTTTTTTTTTTAATTCACAATCTTGAGCTAGTGGACAATGAAATAAATCTTAAAATTTTTACTCTAGGCAATGCATTTCTGTAGTAGAGCAAGAGCAATTTATTCCAACAATAACTTCATAAAGCCACAGTATTCTGTTTAGGAGGCATTTTCTATGTAGGTTTTTTGGGGGATGTTTATCCTTTATTATATTCCTGGTCCTGAGTGTCAGATGTATGATGATTATAACTTAGGAGAAAAAGAGAATTTGTAAGACATGGTCTCTGGCCTCTAATGCTTATGATCAACAACAGGGCCTAAGGAAACATAAGAAATAAGATACTATTAATGCAAAGCCAAATATAATGAGTTTTATGTATTTTTATATCCCCTAAAATGTTAAGTTGTGGTGCATCCATACTCAATGACATACTACCCAGCACTAAAAAGGAATTAACTTGATATACACAGTAACTTGGAAGGATCACAGGGGCATTGTGATGAATGAAAAACTAATCTCAAAGGATTGTATACTGTATAGTTTCATATCTATTAATATAGCATGCTCAAAGTGAGAAAATTACAGTGATAGAAAACAGATCAGTCCTTGCCAGGGGTTAAGGTTAGAAAGAAGGTATAACAATTAAAGGGACAACACATAGAAGTTTGCTTGTGGTTTTGTAATGATTCTGTATGCTGACTGTGGTGATAATTACTTGGATCAGCACAAGTGATAAAATTACACCTGTACGTGTATACACACACACACACACACACACACACACACGAGTTTGTATCTTAGTCACTTGTTTTGGGCCAATGTCGATTTTCTGTTTTTGACAATGTGCTGCGGTTATGTAAGACATCACTGGGGGAAGCTGGGTGAAGGGTAGACAGACATCCTGTAGTATTTTTGCAACTTCTTATGAATCATAAACTATTTATAAATAAAAATTGATGATTAGAAGGTATAGTTTTAAAAAAACTAATTTCAAGAGAATTTCAAAGGAGAGAGAGCTACCAGCTTAGTGAGCTTTTGAGATGAGCCTTGAAGGAGAAGTGGTTGTTATTCAGTTGCTAAGTTGTGTCTAACTCTTTGTGACCCTGTAGACTGCAGCCCAGGCTTCCCTATCCTTCACTATGTCCCAGAGTTTGCTCAAATTTATGTCCATTGAGTCGGTGATGCCCTCTAACCATCTTGTTCTCTGTCATCCCCTTCTCCTGCCTTCAATATTTTCCAGCATCAGGGCTTTTCCAATGAGTCGGCTCTTTACAGCAGGTGGCCAAAGTATTGGAGCTTCAGCTTTAGCATCTGTCCTTCCAATGAATATTCAGGGTTGATTTCCTTTAGGATTGACTAGTTTGAACTCCTTGCTGTCCCAGGGATTCTCAAGAGCCTTCTCCAGCACCACAATTTGAAAACATCAGTTTGGGAAGTGGTTAAATATCTGTTTCTTTGGGGAGGAACATTGGGATATATAGAGCTTTTTGTTTTCTTCGTTTAATATCCTGAAGTTGCCAAGTTTTCAGTGGTGGCTTTTTGTTTGCCTTTGTGGCTACAACAAACACGGTGGTTTTGTCTTGTTACTATTGGTGTGTCTTTTGACGCCTTCCCTTTTCTCACATCTGGTCTTTACCCCTTCGCTTTATTGTTTCCCCTTTACTCATTTCTTTTGCCTTCCACTTTTGTAAAGTCTCAGCTGTGCTCCTCTCGAGCCTTGACTTTTTTTATTTTTAGTGGAGATAACACTTAACATGAGATCTACCCTCTTAACACCTTTTTAACTGTTCTGTACGGTATTGTTAAATAGGTACAATGTTGTGCAGCATATCTCTGTAACTTATTCTTCTTATAAAATTGAAACATTATACCCATCAAATAATAGTTCCCCCAGTTCCTCCACCCCCACCCCCTGTCAAGCACCATCCTGCTCTCTGCTTCTGTGAGTCTGACCTAGATCCTTTGTGTATATGTTGCGTGCAGTGTCCATCCTACTGTGACTGGCTTATATTAGTTAACATAACGTCCTCCAGGTTCATCACGTTCTTTAAAACAAAAACAACAGAGTTTTCTTCTTTTTAAAGGCTGAATAATATTCCGTTGCATGTTTATATCATGTTTTCTCTGTCCACTCGTCTGTTGATGAACTTCTGGGTTGTTTCTGTGTCTTGGCTACTGTGAATAGTGTTGCTATGAACCTGTGGGTGCAAATTTCTTTTCAAGATCCTGTTTTCAATTCTTTTGGATAAACACCCTGAAGTGGGATTGCTGGATCACTTATGGTAGTTCTGTTTTTAATTTTTGAAGAAGCTCCGTAATGCTTTCTGTAGCGTTCGTACCAATTTACATTCTCATCAGCAGTGCCCTGGGTTCCCTTTTCTCCACCTCCTTGCCGACCTTTAGAAATGTTTATTTTTATTTTTTTTAATAGCTGTGCTAACAGGTGTCAGATCATATCCTGTTGTGGTTTTGATTTGCTTTTCACTGACGATTAATGATGTTGACCCTCTTTTCATGTATCTTATTGGCCATCTGTTTGCCTTCTTTGGAAAAGTGTCTGCTGAGGTTCTCTGCCCATTTTTTTATCAGGTTATTTGTTTATTTGCTTTTGCATTGGATGAGTTCCTTACATATTTTGGATATTATTCCATATTATTCCCTTATCTGATACATGATTTATAAATATTTTCTCCCATTCCATAGGTTACCTTTGTGTCGATATTTCCTTCGCTGAGCAGAAGCTTTTTAGTATACTGTAGTCCCATTTGGCTATCTTTGCTTTTGTGGCTGTGTTTTTGGTGTCATATCTAAGAAATCATTGCCAAGACCAAGTTATAAAGCTTTCCCCTATGTTTCCTTATAGGAGTTTTATAGTTTCAGGTTTTATGTGTAAGTCTTTAATTTATTTTGAGTTGATTTTTGTGTGTGGTATAAGTTAGGGCTCCAGTTTCATTCTTTCTGCCTGTGAATGTCAAGTTTTCCCAGCACCATTTGTTGAAGAGATCACCCTTTTACCATTGCATATTCCTGGCACCTTCATTGAAATCATCTGACCATTTATGCGTGGACTTATATCTGGACTGTGTAGTCTGTTCTAGGGCTTAACTTTTACATCGTTTGTTATCCATCCATCAGGCCGTTTGGTGAGCCCATCACTCCTCTTATCCGTTTGCATTTTTGTGGATGAATAAGAACTTCCACTTTTTTTTTTTTTTTTGGTCTCAAGGCATGTGGGATCTTAGTTCCCTAACCAGGGATCGACCTGTGCCCCCTGCATTGGCAGCATGGAATCTTGACCACTAGACCACCAGGGAAGTTCCAGAACTTCCCTATTTTTAAGCCTCCTAGATGCTTAAGACACCAGAGAGTTGAGTCCAAAGTAATACTCACAAGTTGTTGTTATATTTCAGGTCTCTCATATGCAAGCCACACAGTTGGTTTCACACCACCAACTTCACTGACTAGAGCCGGAATGTCTTATTACAATTCCCCAGGTCTTCATGTGCAGCATATGGGAGCATCCCACGGTATCACAGTGAGTATCCGTGCCGGAAGCAGCGCTTTATGCCTGATGGCAGTAGCGACTGGTATAGCGACATGGGAGCTGGTATTGACGCCCTTGGAACTTTACCTTTCTTATTCCTTCAGTTCATCTTAAACTTCTAGAGATCTCCCAACAATTCGATGCCGCATTGTGGTGTTGAAACTAAAATCCTTCTCAGGAGGCAAAAACTTGACCTTCACTTTCTTTGAAAAATTGCCCTTCATGAAATGTAGTCTGAACTCTGGCCAATGCCATGATTGAACTCTAGCCAGCTCCTTGCCATAGCGAATTATTGTTGGCTGCCATCACATCTAAAAGTACTTATTGTCTGCATCTTCACAGTTCGCTGACCCTCAATATTCTTCCTGAAATTAGATTCATTTCTAGTTTCATCCAGAATTTTCTTTCCTGAAATTAGAAGGAACCTTATGTGTATCTGGTTCAGACTCTACTTAACGGAGTATTTTCTTTAGAGCTGGCTATGTAGTTGAATAAGAGGCTTGTTGGAAATGTCAGAATGGAGGGTGTTCCCAGTGAGGGAATCTTGAAAAGAAGAACCCTATTCTACAAAAAAAAAAAAAGGGTGTGTAAGATATTTCTGAAGCTGTTTTGCTGGTTTGATGAGCTTTACATAAAAGCAGGCATTTTTGGTTGAACCATAGCTTTCAGGATATCGAAAACTTGTTTGAGGGATGGAAGGAACTGGAGGCACACAACAGAGAGAAAACATTTCAGGGGAGGACGTGGCAGCTGTTTTTTCATTTTCGAACAGTCTCATTGAGGGCCCCAAGTCCCGTCATTTGGTCAGTGCACATTTCATAGTGATTTTGTGTAGCCTTTTCCTAGGCGTCAATGCACACTCTAGCTTCTTGTTTTCATGATGAGTTTGAAAACCACTGGGGAAGGACAAGGACGTAGCCGGTGTTTTGTCTCCGTGGGTCCGCTTCTGGGCAGCCTTAGGCCCGAGTCAGGCTGGGTTAGGGGTGAACCTGTATGCCTGGTCTGACCTGCTGTTCCTGTCCTCTCTACAGAGGCCTTCACCGCGGAGAAGCAACAGTCCTGACAAATTCAAACGGCCCACGCCGCCTCCGTCTCCCAACACACAGACCCCCGTCCAGCCACCGCCACCTCCACCTCCGCCACCCATGCAGCCCGCGGTCCCCTCGGCAGCCACCTCGCAGCCTGCCCCCTCGCAACATTCGGTGCACCCTTCCTCCCAGCCTTAACGCATGTGCTTAGTCCAGACCCCACGTGGGGACTCGTTGATACAGTGGAGCCGTCGACTCGACGCCAAAGGCTTCCTTCCCTGGCATATTCGGATCTGACTTATTTGCACTGAGGTTATCTAGGCTTCACTATTCATTGTGTTGTAAATGTGTGTCGGAAACGCAGCCAGTGTTGTGGGTCTACAACACTAAACAGACGACTCTTTTCCATCGGTGTTCTACTTGAATCTACACGTGCGTCCATTCCCTGGCTGGGACCTCGGCTTTTCAACTCTTTGGTAGTTAAGCAGCAGTGTGCAATTTTTCGCTTGGCCCCCAGAGCTTCATTTTCCTGGCTTTTAGGTTTGTAAAATAAAAAGGGATCTCTTTTTTATATTTTTTTCCATGAATTTGCAGAAAATTACTGAGCTGTTATGACTACCCCTCACCCCTCATTATAATGGTGTTTACCAAGCATACCAATAATTCAGCACTACAGTTCAGACCTTTGAAAATCTAGCTCTCAGTATAGACCAGGAAGTTAGCTGGATCAGTGCCCAAGATCATGTTTAATAGAGCTTTCTAACAGATACACTTTGTATGGGGTATGTTCAGTATATCTCAGCACCCACATCTCTTGTAAAAGAGGTCACCTGAAGTATTGGCTCACATGGCTGTATCTTTTCCATATACATGGGATGGATAATTATTGCATATCTAGGTGTGATTCTGTCTTTACCCTTGATGTTAACCTACCCACACTAGCCCCCTCTCCTGTGAGTTGCTAACTACCCACCGGTGGTTGCGATGGCTGATAAGAACGTGCCGTGTGATTTCTGCTGCCAAAGGCAGTGTGATTGTAATAAAAACAGCTATTTTCCCTCTCCATTCTTTACTTGTGTTCCCCTAAAATAGAGTTCGAACAGATGTTTTAAAGGTGCAAAAGTACTATTAGAAAATACTGTTGGAAATGAACATTATAGGAATACTTTGGCATAGTGGGCACAAAATACTTTATCTCTTCGCAGGAAAGAGCTACAGAGGCAAGTAGCACATTAGCCTTGAGGACTGCTTATTTTGCCCAGTAAAAACACGTGCAGTGTTCAAAGAAGTACATCCTGAAAGCGTTATTTTCGTTCATTCAGCACAAGTTGTTTGGTTCCACTTTAAAGTGGAACACTGGGAGTCACTCTTTGGAACACCTTTGTTTTGGCTCTTCAGCAGTTACTGTTTTGTACTTTGGTAGTAAAGTGATTTTTACCACCTGTGTTTGCATATTTATATATGCTGTGGACGGAAATAACTTACTAGAGAATGTATATTTTATGATGAGAATGTGTATCTGTTGGATATAATCAGAGAACTGAAAATTAATTTATCCGTAATTTCTAAGAGTCCATGTTTTGTGACTACCACCTCTCATAGCTAGCTCTTTACTGAACATACTCCTAAGTATAAAGAACCATACCATTGTAGATACTTAATATTGTACAGTAGAGAAACCTCCATTTTTGCCTTCAAATGCATATTTAAGAGTTACAGAATGAGAAAAACTCTTGTTGGCTAATAGTGTTTGACTAGCATCTTAAGAACTTGAGAGTAAAAGCAACAATAGGATTTTTTTTTTTCCAGCTCTTTCAGTTTCCACCCCCAAACTGAGAGCATCGCTCGTAAGTCTATATGAATTTTATTTATAATGTGTAATATACATAATCATAGTACAGTTCTCAAATATAGGGAAGAAGTTTGGCATTTGATTATTGAGGCTTGAGGTTTTTAATTCAATCAGATGGGGTCCTGTCTAACCTGGGTATTTCACCAATGGCTCACTGTCCCTCCTGGCACCTGACCATTTTGAGGAATTCTGAGAGCAGGCAAATAGGTGTTGCCTGCATGGTACAGTTCTCAGTTTTTCTTAGAGGAGAAATATGGTCTATGTTTACAAGAATTTTCTACAAGACTGTAGGTTTCAGTGCTGTTGGATAGAGGGTCTTGTGCTCAAACAAGAGAGTCTAAAATGTAATGATTTTCCCTCTGCTTGCTAGCAAGTTAGTGATCTCCGGAAAGCACAAAAGTTAAAACATTGTCCTATGGTGACTGAGGAGCAAACAGTTCTGATAAATGTCTTCTAGAGACAGGTCCTTAACATTCAGATTTCTACAGGAAGGTGACGCCAGTTTCCCTAGGCTAGTCATTTCATCACAAAATAATACACAGCTCCTTCAAATAGCACTTTTTGACTATAAATCTGTTGCCTCTCCCAGTGGACATTCTGGATTGATAGAACAAACACTACTCTTTTGAGCTGATGCCATTTCGGGTCCTGTTTGAGTGTTTTGTAACCCTGTGGGGAGCCTGTCACGCGTAGGCAGTACCTGCTAGGGCGGCTCCTTGCCAGTTGTTCAGTCCCCAAGGACCCCAAAGATTTCCACCTCAAGCGCACAGAGGCAAAAGCCCCCTCGTCCACAGGAAGCTGACATACCTGGAACATGTCTTTTGGGGGCTGGATGCAGTTTCTGCTCTTCCTGTTGCCCACCCGCAACCCTGGACTGACTCCCAGAGGCCTTGGAAGGCAGGTGGGAGGCACAGCAGGTTCAATAGCTTCGTTTTCCTGTCTCACTGACAGAGACCCTTGGCTATCACTGTGCTGCTAATAGAATAAGTACTTGTCGCCAGATGACCATGCCTTTTATACAAAACCAAATTACTTTCCCGAACACCTGATGCCTCTCTGGGCTCTGAACTGCTCTCGGTCATTCAGCATGCTGGCATTCTAGACAGACCTCTAGTGATGTGGCAGATGGTGGAAGTATTTAAGATTTGATTTAACTCACTCCTTTGTTCATTGAAAGGAGTTTGACATTTTGAGCTCCTGAGAGCCTGACCACAACCATGGAATGAATGTGTGACCAGAATGTGGCTTTGACACCAAGTGCTGCTGCTGCCCCTTTGTAATTGGCTTCTCACTGATTTGACCAGAAATAATGGATAATGTGAATTTTTGTTAACTGTTCAATTGTAGAAAGATAGAATATGTTATCGCCCTTTGTTAGGTAGACATGAACTTTTCCTGCACGAAGCCTTGCTTGTAGAGGATGCCCTTACAATAAGGCAAGAAAAAGCATAGTAACTTGTGCTTGGAGAGCTCACTATTTTTATCTTATCGATACAGAAGAAATAATTTCTGCATAACTTGATTCTTCTATCTAGTACTTGTATTATAGGTAACCAACACTGATAACTTTGTAGCGATGACTACCAAAGAAACGCATAGTAAAACAACCTTTTATTTCCAAATTACTAAAGAGCCAGCCATTGACGCTGCTACGTGAGTTCCATGCTCAAGAGCCATTGTAAGAGATTAAGGGGTTTTTAGGTTTTGGGGTTTTGTTTTGGTTTTGCTTTTTTGTTGTTGTTAGGGTTTTTTTTTTTAAGTTTCTTTCCTTTTTCTTTCTCTCTCTTTTTTTCTTTTTCAGATAAAACACACACAGCTGTTAGTATAAAATTATAGGGAGCATGTTCCAGAGTGCTCAGCAGTTGTGGTTAACTGCCAAGCCCTGGTTGCCTCTCGCTAGGCAATGGAAGGAATCTTCTGTTCATGGTAGTGTGGGTGATGTGTGTGTGCAAGCGTGTGTGTGTGCATTCATGCCTTAACCGGGGTTACTGCTCAACTTTAGTTCTTGACCTAGTCTGCACTGTCATCTAGGTTGTATTGTACATCTCGATCTGAACTTCATCCTGGCAAAAACAAAGTTGCAGGCACAACAGCTTGAGAATGCATTCCTCCAGCAGAGTGTTGGAGCAGGTTGGCCCTGAGCCTTCTTTGGACTTTATTTGGAGCTAGGCATGGAAAGCAAAAGTGGACTGTCCCAAGGAAAGACGTCAACAAGGAAGAGGAGAGAGCCAAGCGCTAGCATGACTTTGGCCTCTGCGTATCTGTGCACACTGTATGTTGTTCATAATAGCTTGTCTACAACTTGACTAGGTTGGAGTTCTGCTAATAGTGGCAATCTTGACATTTCTTGGTCAGAATTTAGAGAGATGTAAGACTTCCAATTAATGTCTTATTTACTTCTTTATGTTGATTAGCCTTTGATACATGTGCTGAATCAGAACCTAAATAAAGATAATTTTTTAAAATGAACCTCCTGAGCCTTATACCCTATTTCTTTCTGGTCTTTGAGTCAGAAAATGAATATTGTTTCCCTGTGGCTCCTGATAGACATTCATCCTGGATTCTGAATGCTGAAGGCTGCCTTAGAAAGTGAGCTTAAGAAGAGGAAACAGAAGAGACTGGTACTGCTCTGTTCCTTAATCAGGATGCTGGTTATCTGGATGTACTGAGGTTTTGAAACTACACTGAACTGTGAGTTTATGATCTGTACCATATATATATGTGTTGTATTTCACTTGAAAACCATAAACCTGGGAGATTATGAAAAGGAAAGAAAAACCACACTCATTCTCAAAATGTTACCTATAAACAATAGATACACGTATATACACACACGTGCTAAGTAGCTTCAGTTGTGTCCGACTCTTTTTGACCCTATGGACTATAGCCTACAAAGGTGATCAGTATACTTGAGAGCAAGGATTTGAGTGTGTGTGGCTCCATAGTGCCTTTCTCTTCCTCAGAAAGATAAGATTTCTGGTCTCAGCAAGAGTGAGGAATGAGGAGCCTGCATTGTTGGGCCCTCTGTATTGTAAGTGGAGGGATGGGTGTCCTGAGTCCAAGCAGTCTCCTCTGTTAGGGAACCTTTGCAGCACTATGAGCACACAGCCTGGTTATGTAATTTCATTACAAACACACACACACACACACACACAAAATTTATGTACTCAATCGCTTCAGTCGTGTCTGACTCTCTATAACCCCATGGACTATAGCCCTCCAGGCCCCTCTGTCCATAGTATTTTCCTGGCAAGAATACTGGAGTGGGTTGCCATGCCCTTCTCCAGGGGATTTTCCCAATCCAGGGACTGAACCTGTGTCTCTTACATCTCCTGCATGTAAGGTTGGCTGCTAAGTTGTTTCAGTCATGTCCGACTCTGTGCGACCCCATAGATGGCAGCCCACCAGGCTCCACCATCCCTGGGATTCTCCAGGCAAGAACACTGGGTTGCCATTTCCTTCTCCAATGCATGCAAGTGAAAAGTGAAAGTGAAGTCACTGAGTCCTGTCCAACACTCAGCGACCCCATGGACTGCAGCCCACCAGGCTCCTCCATCCATGGGATTTTCCAGGCAAGAGTACTGGAGTGGGGTGCCTTCGCCTTCTCTGGTAAGGTTGGCAGGCGGGTTCTTTACCACTAGCACCACCTGGGAATCCCATATACATTTACGTGCACATACATAGGCAGGCTTGGGAAAATACATTTGGTATATATTCTTAAATCCGTCTGTAGGGTTTTCTCTTCCTAGTTGTAGGAAGCATAGTGTTAGGATCAGTTCTAGGTTTGAGTACCAGTTCCTTCACTGCTCAGATGATAAAGAATCTGCCTGCAATACAGGAGACCCAAGTTCAATCCCTGGGTTGGATAGATCCCCTAAAGAAGGAAATGGCTACCCACTCCAGTATTCTTGCCTGGGGAATCCCATTGGCAGAGGAGCCTGGGGGCCTACAGTCCATGGGGTTGCAAAGAGTCAGACACGACTGAGTGACTAAGCAAAAGTGATAAGAGTTTTCAATTTGATTGGCCGTTTGATGAGTTGACCAAAATCTCGTGGCAGCGAAGTTGTAGTTGTAACTTGAAAATATTGACCAAGAAATTACCCAGGACCTCTGAGTTCAGGACTTGGCTTCATTTGCCAGCTTCAGTTTTCTAATCTGCATGTTGGAAATAGCCATTCTTATTTCAGGTAGAATTTGAAGAAAATGGGATTTCAAGCAGAGTACTTTAACATGTAAGTTATAAAACTTAAGCTATATGTGCACTTCTTTTTTTCACATGGTGCTTCTAAAATCGAAATGGTTTAGAAACTTTTTTGGTGTTTATATAAAACTCTATAGGTAAATCTGGGCCCTTGCTTTAATGTATAAGCTATTTGAATTTAAAAAATACTTGGGGAAATACAGTTGTTTTCAGTGACTAATGTATTGATACAATTCAGACCCAAACTTTTAAACATTTTCCTAGAAATAGAAGAAGAAGTCAGTGCTTGGTAAATATTTATTGTTCAGTGGCTAAGTCATGTCCAACACTTCATGAACCCATGGGCTGCAGCATACCATGCTTCCCTGTCCTTCACTCTCTCCCGGAATTTGCTCAAACCCATGTCCATTGAATCGGTGATGCCATCCAACCATCTCATCCTCTGCCACTCCCTTCTCCTCCTGCCCTCAGTGTTTCCCAGCATCAGGGTCTTTTCCAATGAGTCAGCTCTTCACATCAGGTGGCCAAAGTATTGGAGCATCAGCTCCAGCATCAGTCCTTCCATTGAATATTCAGGACTGATTTCCTTTATGATTGGCTAGTTTGCTGTCCAAGGGACTCTGAAGGTATGGTTTGTGTCAGATGTGTATGTCAACATAGACACTGAGTTTCTGTCCTTTAGAACTTTTTTGTCTTTCATATCTCCTCTAATTTCATGTTACATTGAATTCTTTTGGACTAAATGTATTAGCCCTTTTTCTAAAGATTGTGTTTTCTGATACCCTACTAATGATTGAGTGCAACTTGAGAGTCCCTTGGACTGCAAGGAGATCCAACCAGTCCATTCTGAAGGAGATCAGCCCTGGGATTTCTTTGGAAGGAATGATGCTAAAGCTGAAACTCCAGTACTTTGGCCACCTCATGCGAAGAGTTGACTCATTGGAAAAGACTCTGATGCTGGGAGGGATTGGGGGCAGGAGGAGAAGGGGACAACCGAGGATGAGATGGCTGGATGGCATCACGGATTCGATAGACGTGAATCTGAGTGAACTCCGGGAGTTGGTGATGGACAGGGAGGCCTGGGGTGCTGCAATTCATGGGGTCGCAAAGAGTTGGACACGACTGAGCGACTGAACTGAATTATCCTAAGGGATTCCCTGGTAGCTCAGCTGGTAAAGAATCTGCCTGCAATGCATGAGACCCCGGTTCGATTCCTGGGTCTGAAAGATCCACTGGAGAAGGGATAGGCTACCCACTCCAGTGTTCTTGGGCTTCCCTAGTGGCTCAGCTGGTAAAGAATCTGGCTACAATGCGGGAGACCTGGGTTCAATCCCTGGGTTGGGAAGATCCCCTGGAGAAGGAAATGGCTATCCACTGCAGTATTCTGGCCTGGAGAATGCCATGGACTATATATATAGTCCATGGGGTTACAAAGAGTCAAACATGACTGAGTGACTTTCACTTTCAATTATTCCAAAAAGAGATCTGAGTCATTAATCTGAAGATTTTTCATATTAAAAATCAAGAAAGAAAAAACCAGACTCAGAAGTGAAACAGATGATAGAATTAGTAGACAAGGATGTGAAAACAGCCATTATAAAACATTCTTCCCGGGTTCTGGAAGGCAGACTACATGAGCATGATGAAGAAAATGAAACATATAAAAAAGATTCCAATTGAACTTCTAGAGAAAAAAAAATACAGTATCTGAAATATGTAAAGCAACAAAAACTTGTCTTAACTCTTTTGTGGGTTGTATTTATGCTCTTTAAATGTTCCTTTGAAAGGCAACTGCTGAAATTCAAGTTAAGTCCAGTTAGCCTACTTTTCTTCCACCCCTCTCCCCTGAGATGGCTTTGTCTGGGTGCTGGTTAAATGTTTTTGGGAAATTAGTAACCTTGGGAACTGCCTGGCTGCTGCTGTTCATCACTTTAAAGCTGGGCATGGAGCCTGAGATTTACCGTAGCTAGGTGAAGTGAAAAGTGTCCCGCGAGTTCAGGTCTGGTCTAAATTCAGTTTTCTGGGTTTTGGCTTCTTCACCTGTAAAATAAGAATGAGAATGTATTACCAAGTCCAAGCTCGTACTTCTTACCGAACGACAGGCCAGTGAATCAAGAGACAAGGTGTTGGGGCAAGGAACAACAACTTTATCTGAAAAGCCAGCGAACTGAGAAGATGGGGGACTCATGTCCCAGACAACCATGTTACCTGAGATGGAAGGGGATGGATGTGGGGAGAGGGGATTTGGTTGGTTGTTGCAAACTATTTGGTGTCCAGAATCCTTTGTTCTTGCAGCTGTCCATGTAGGTCAGGTCACTCTGTTCCTGTAAACCTCCAACAACACAAATATTCTCTATTCTGCAACTTTTCATCTCTCTGTGAGAAAAGTGTTAAACCTTTAAAGGTCAAAGCCTTGAGAATGGGCTTTCCTGTATATTTCAGGCTGCAGATGACATTATTTTTATAGAAGATGAAGAACCAGCATGAGTAAGCATAGGCAACAGCCCAAGGGTTTAAGCTAAAGGAATAGACTGGTGTGGAGTCAGATTTGTTCTCTGTTACAAATGGAATTGTTGGGATCCAGTGAACATTGTTAAAACTTGGGAGAATATGTCTTCATGTTGTCACTTCTTAACTGTTTCTAGTATTTCGTTCATTCTTGTTGTTGTTCGGTCGCTCAGTCGTGTCTGACTCTTTGCGACCCCAGGGGCTGTAGCATGCCAGGCTTCCCTGTCCTCTGGTTGCCCAGTGGTTAGGGTTCTGCACTTCCACTGCAGAGGGGCCTGGGTTTCAATCCCTGGTCTGGAAACTAAGATCCTGCATGCCGCATGGTACAGTCAAAGGGGGGGAAAAAGTTAAACCATAATTTAATCCATTTAAGGCCCTTTGAAGATAAAACTAGGGTTCAGCTGACAGGGTACTTTCAGTCTTCCATAGAGTCTTATGTTTCCAGCTCCTCACTGATGTTCTAAGGAACATAGGAATGAAGTTTGTGCCATGTGCTGAAGCCTCGGCAGATGACCCTATTTCTCAAAACAACAGAACTGTAATCTATGTTGAAATAACCTTCCTAGAATGTCCTTTGTCCCTTTTCACACCATCTCCCAAGACCCAGCAGCAGTTTTCTCTTTAATCAGTAGATAATCTTCACGATCGACCTGGAAGTTTGCTTCTTCCCTAGTCACCTCCCTCACCGCCACTGGGCAGCTCCTGATCTGTTTTGTGTCCCTATGAGGCCACCCCCTGTTTGATGAGGGGTGCTGGTAGGTGTGTGAGGGATCTCAGTAACACGAGGTGAGCCAGGGAGTGTGATGCATTGCATCCGGTCTGCTACAGGTGGCCTGGGGGCTAAATAACCTCTAACCACCTGGTCCCACCACTTCATGGCAAATGGATGGGGGAAAAGTGAAAACAGTGACCAATTTTACTTTCCTGGGCTCCAAAATCACTGGGGGCAGTGACTGTAACCACAAAATTAGAAGATGCTTACTCCTTGGAAGGAAAGCTATGACAAACCTAGACAGAGTATTAAAAAGCAGAGACGTCGCTTTGCCGACAAAGGTCCAGATAGTCAAAGCTATGGTTTTTCCAGTAGTCATGCATTAATGTGAGAGTTGGACCATAAAGAAGGCTGAGCACTGGAGAATTGATGCTTTTGAATTGTGCTAGAGAAGACTCTTTAGAATCCCTTGGACAGCAAGGAGATCAAACCGAATCAATTGTAAAAGAAATCAATCCTGAATATTCATTGAAAGGACTGATGCTGAAGCTGAAGCTCGAATACTTTGGCCACCTGGTGCAAAAAGCAGACTCATTGGAAAAGACCCTGATGCTGGGAAAGATCGAAAGCAAGAAAAGGGGATGACAGAGGATGATATGGTTGGATGGCATCACCGACTCAGTGTACCTAAGTTTGAGGAAATTCCAGGAGATAATGAAGGACAGAACAGAGGAGTCTGGTGTGCTACAGTTCATGGGGTCACAAAGAGTTAGTTGGACATGACTTAGAGAATGAACAACAAAAATCATTTGATTTGGCCCAAGTATGCATGAAAAACATTTTTCCCCCCAAACTGGAGAGATGTAATGTGGAGTTTTTTAAAAATTATGTATTTATTTATTTATTTGGTTGCCCCAGGTTTTAGTTGTGGCAAGCAGGATCTTTAGTTGCAGCATGTGGGATCTAGTTCCCTGACCAGGGATCAAACCCAGGACCCCTGCATTGGGCATGTGGAGTCTTAGCCACTGGGCCAACAGGGAAGTCCCTGTAATGTGTTTTATCTTCCTTTTTTCTCTTTTTCCCCAGCTTCATTGAAAAGTAACTGACCCATCACATGGTGTAAGTTTAATATATATTTCATAATGATGTCCACAATAAGGTTGGTGAACACATTGTCACCTCACAGAGTTACTTACAGTTTATGAAATTTGGAATACCCTTGGATTTATAATAAGGGAGATTTTTCTTTTTAAAACAATCCAGATTTCTCATTACTCAAAACACTAAGAGCTCAGCAGGGCCTCGCCCCTCCATCACTCAGTCAGCCAGGCTGAGCAGAAGCTATGCCCAGGGTGCAGAGAACATCTGCCCCTTCAGAGCCATGGTGTGCCCTGCAGGCTTTGAGTTTCTGAAACCCTGGCATAAGGTCCTCTAGGAATGAAGGCTAGAGCTTGTGTGTGTGCATAAGAAAGGAGGGGAAGAGTAGGAGAGTGAATGAGAAGTGAAAATTGAAGCCCTGTTTGGAGAGAGGCTTACACCAGAAGCTCCCAGCAGAAGTCAGCTAATAGAAGGTGGTTTGTAGATGCAGAGTGGACTCTGGGAAATTAGTCTTTTATTTATTTATGTGTGTGTTTTTGGCTGCACTGGGTCTTTGTCGTGGTGCGCGAGCTCTCTAGTTGCAGTGCGTGGGCTCAGCAGTTGGCACAGGCAGGCATGTTACCCTGTAATATGTGGGATCTTAGTTCCCTGACCAGAATCCCTACATTGGAAAGTGGATTCTCTACCACTGGGCCAACAAGGAAGTCTCAGGAAATCAGTCTTGCTTGTGAGCCTCATAGGGAAGATTGGACAGGATTTGAGAAGATATGAAAGTATTCCTGGATTCTCTTAGCTGTGGTGCCATCTAATTTGCCCCTTGCTCTCTCCAAATACAACAGACAGCATGGTTTCAGCAGGCTGAGGAGGAGGATGTGCCCATGGATGAAGAACTGTAGAGGAGATGAGTCAGAAAGGGATGTTGAGAAGTGTAACTGTCTGCCTTCTGGGAGAATAAGCCTTGGTTTGTATTGCTTACCAATGGTCATGGTGTAAATTCTCCCCACTGTGGCTGATTTCAAGTCAGCAATATGAAGTCACTAAACTTGGAGAGAGAGGTACAATAGTAACACCGTTATATGGTATTTCTACTGTACAGATATATTAGGGATTCAGTTCAGTTCAGTCGCTCAGTCATGTCCGACTCTTTGCGACCCCATGAATTGCAGCACGCCAGGCCTCCCTGTTCATCACCAGCTCCCGGAGTTCACCCAGACTCACGTCCATCGAGTCCGTGATGCCATCCAGCCATCTCATCCCCTGTCATCCCCTTCTCCTCCTGCCCCCAATCCCTCCCAGCATCAGAGTCCTTTCCAATGAGTCAGCTCTTCATATGAGGTGGCCAAAGTACTGGAGTTTCAGTTTCAGCATCATTCCCTCCAAGGAAATCCCAGGGCTGATCTCCTTGCAGTCCAAGGGACTCTCAAGAGTCTTCTCCAACACCACAGTTCAAAAGGTAACTAACCTTAAATACATAATAATAGTATAATTATGCTGAAGCTGAAGCTCCAATACTTTGGCCACCTGATGCGAAGAGTCGACTCCTTGGAAAAGACCCTGATGCTGGCAAAGGTTGAGGACAGGAGGAGGAGAAGGGGGCGACAGAGGATGAGAGCGTTGGATGGCATTACCAGGTCAAGGGACATGAGTTTGAGCAAACTCTGGGAGAGAATGGAGGACCCGGAAGCCTGGCATGCTGCTGTCCATGGGGTTACAGAGTTGGACATGACTTAGCGACTGAACAACAAATAGTGAAATAGAGTAAAATAATTAGGAAGCGGGGTGGTTTGAGTATTTGTTACCTATGTGTTTTTTTTAACCTATGAGTTTTGTGGGGTGGGGGTGCCTAGGGCACCTTAGTTCCCCCACCAGGGGTCAAATCCATGCCCCTGCAGTGGAAGCACAGAGTCCTAACTACTGGGCCACAGGGAAGTCCAACTGTTTTTAATACAATCTTTTATCTTAAATAATTGTATTCTAATAGTGTCTGTGTTTAACAACCAGCTCACAAAGTTCCTGGCAGTTGAACAGTCAACTCTCTTGAGACTTTTGCGCTTGGTCTATGATACCTCTGGGCCAAAGGTCAGAGGAGGCTCCTGTATCAGTGTTTACAAGTCCCATTGCAAGGGGTGATGGGAGAGGAAATGATTTATTTGGGGGCTCTCAAACCCCAAGCACAGGTGCAAGCACCGAGAAAGGCTGGATCTGGAATTGGCAGAGGACAGAAGGTTGAGGCTGAGACTCCCTTTGGAATCTCAAGGCAGCTGCCGCAGCTGCCCTTGTGGAAAAGATCCCAAGATTAGACCCAGGCACACTGGCCTCAGTCACACTCAGGTGGCACAGCCTCTGCACTCAGTTTTCCCTGCGCTCTGCCTTTACCTTCCCTCCCCACCATCCTAAGTTTCAGCGGGGACAGGAGGTTGGAACTTCATTCTGCAGAAGCAGGGCCAGAGGTGCTGAGGAGCTCTGCAGGGGGTACGGGTTGTCCCTCAGCTGTACTTGAGACTGGCCTCCCCTCGTCCTGTTCCTCTCTGTCTGGGTCAGACTATAAACTAAGCACCACACGTAGGATTTAAATAACTTGCCCAGGGCTTCCCTGAAGGCTCCGTGGTAAAGAATCTTCCTGCCAATGCAGGAGACATGGGTTCGATCCATGCTCTGCAACAAGAGAAGGCACTGCCATGAGAAGACCAAGCACTGCCACAGAGAGTGACCCCCGCTCCCGGCAGCTAGAGACAAGCAGCGAAGACTCAGCACAGCCAAAAATACATAAATAAAATTTTTTTACAATAAATAGCTTGCCCAGAATCACACAGTAAGTGGCAAGGCCAGACCATCTGGCTTCAGAGCATGCAATCTTCACAACTTGATGGAAAAGAGATGTGGCAATTGGGTGGGTGTATCTTTCCTAATGACAAGAAATTCCAGAGCAGTGGTCGTTTGCAGCTGCTAAAAATCCTTGGGGGAGATGTTGGGAATATGAGAGCAGAGAAGTGGGGTTGGGGTTGGGAGTGTTGATTCAGATTGGAGTGAAGGGAAGCCTATGAACATTGTTTGGTACGCCATTCATCTGTGTGTTTAGGTGCGGGGTGGGTAGGGGGAACTGGGCTCTCAGAAACAGAGAGGCCTCCTCGCTCCACTTCCAGTAGAGCACCCAAGAGACCAAGGCCACCTAGATCAAAGGAGAAGTGGATCAAACACCCCCTGGATAGTTGATGTTAAAGAATTATTGTTAATTTTGTTTTCCTATTTAAAAATTTTTATTAGAGTACAGTCGCTTTACAATGTTGTATTAGTTTCTGCTGATCAGCAAAGTGAATCAGCCACATGTTTATATATATATATCCTCTCTTTTTTGGATTTTCTTCCTATATTGTTGATTTCTTTTCCAGCTGTGATAATGGTATTATATAGCTATTTCCCTTTTTTTTTTTTTAAGTTTTTATTTTAGCCGATGACTATTTCCCATAGAACCTCGGTCCCAGATCCAAGAGAAATATCAGGACCCTGGAATGAAGGTGCTGGAGAGGGCCACAGAAACAGAACTCCATCCAGGAAAGATTCCAGATTCACCAGGAGATCTTTCTCACGGCTATGGGTGGGTTAATTAGTTGGGGGGGGTTTGCCCTTAAACATTAAGTTCAGAGCCTTACTCAGCAGAGCCATCAGAGATGGGGTTGCCTGAGAGGTCACAAAGTATAATAGCAAAAGGGCAAAATTCCAAGCCACAGAAGATGCCGTTTAGAGACAGACTAACTCTTGCCTGACTCATGACTTCATGGAAGTTCCTAAATCTCTCTATAATTTTCTTTGTTTTCTATTTCTTATTTACATATAAGATACATTCATGCTATTTCTTATCTGTAAATATTTCTAAAAGATCTGTGTCTTTTAGAAGTTTATTTATACTTACTGATGCAATGATATGATATTTGGGGTTCTCTTTAAAACAGCTCATGGGGGTTAGGCAGGTTGATGTGTGTATAGAGGAAACAGGATCGGGAGGATACTGAATTAGGTGATGGATACCTGAGAGTTTGTTATACTATACTCTTGTATGTTTGAGATTTTCATAGTAAATTTTTCAGAAATACAAGGGAGGGGATCAAGAGATTTTAAGGATAGACAGGGGGAAGGGCAGGCATCTCAGGAAACACGGTGCTGGAGATGCCACTGTAGAAAATTCTAATTTTTGCAGGAAGGCAGGAGTATTCTGTACCCCACCCTCCAATGTGAGAAACCTGGGGGGAAGTTGCTCTGAACTGAGAGTGAGTTTCTGGGTTTGGGACTTGTGGACTCTGGGCAACTGGCTTGGAGTGACTGATAACCTAGTGAAATTCATCGCACAAGGCTGTCCTCTTCTTTTTTCCCATTTTGTTCTCATATCCATATTTCCGCAGAAAGCAGGGCTGGCTGGTGTGGTGGGGCTTCTGTTCTGCTGGAGAAAGGCCACAGCTTGCAGGTGTGCTGGGGAGTTCTCATTTTTTCGGTCAAGATGTAAGGTTGCTGTCATTACATTTGGGGTTAGCCTTATGGAACTTTGGGACCATAAGAGTGTTGGGGTAAATTCATGTAGTTTGGGAGTCCTGAAGAAAGCACATTTGTAATAAGGTTTCTAGAGAGACAATCTGTACCTGAGTGTCGAGTGAGACTCCGTTAGAACACCTGAGCTTATGACTAGATTAGGGGAAGGAAATCACTGGGCTTCCTTTTACTTTGGCTTTTCAGTCTCTTTGTGGGACTGTGAGTGTCAACTCCTGGTTGCTTTTATTTAATTTATTTATTTATTGACTGAACCATGCAGCATGTGGGATCTTAGTTTACAGACCAAGGACTGAACCTGGGCCCCCTGCATTGGAAGCACAGAGTCTTAACCACTGGACTTCCAGGGAAGCCCCTGTAGGTGCTTTTTTAAGTTGCTGAACTTTCCCTGTGGTGGGTGTTTGTGACTCATTGTATAAGCCTTTCAGGTTATATAACATATGACCACAGGTTGGGTAGCACAGCTGGGCATAAATTAAGGTGAGATGCAGAATAAAGGGTTAGTCCTCTGAGAGTCCAGCTCTGAAGTATCTTAATATCAAGTCTGACCAGCTTCATACCTCGGGAGCAGCTTCTGTCTTGTCCCACTAGCCCCAGGTCAGTACTTAAGAATAGTCATTTAAAAGATCTAAATGGCCACATGGGTGTGGATAGCATATGTCTGATACTCTGAGCTCCTTCTCTGAAGGGATCATCACAGATTTAGTGTTGGCTGTTAAATCAAATGGTTTAATAAAACTAAATGTACAGGATTTTAGGGTGGGAAGAAAGCTCTTAAATTCTCTACTCTGCTCCTAGTTTCCCCCAAGGTTACATTTGTTCATGTGATTGGGTGAGAGTTTGGGACAGTGATATTGAGCCATGGAATCAGCGAAAGTTTGGTTAAACTCTACGTCCCCAGATTTCTAGCCACCTTCCTCCCTGGTGGCTCAGACAGTAAAAAAATCTGCTTGCAATGCAGGAGACCTGGGTTCGATCCCTGGATTGAGGAGATCTCCTGGAGAAGAGAATGGCTACCCACTCCAGTATTCTTGCCTGGAGAATTCGATGGACAGAGGAGTCTGGCGGGCTTCAGTCTATGGGGTCACAAAGAGTTGTATACGACTGAGTGACTACCATTTTTACTTTCCTCTTCTGAGGAACCCTGTCTTCAAATTCCATTCCCTCATCTGAAGTATTTGGCTTCAGATCCTTGGTTTCCTTGATCCTAAAGAAAATACTTTAACATTAGCTCATCTCCAGAGTTGATTTACCAGATGGCAATTCTAATAGCTTAAAAGGGAAAAGGAATGGTTTTATTTGTAAAACAATTAAAAACCAAGTGCTCTTTAATGTTAATTACTCTGTGTTAGGAAAACAAGTGCCTTAAATTGTCATTAAGATCCTCAGTTGTTAAACAAGTTTTATTACCATTTAGATGAAGTGCACATTATTCAGGCTATTGGCTTTTTAAAACTGCATTCAGCGTCTCTCTCCAAAGGTTAGGTGTGAAATGCCCTTCAAACCTGAGCCCCAGGTTATATATACACTAGCTGCTGCTGCTGCTAAGTCACATCAGTCATGTCTGACTCTGTGAGACCCCATAGACGGCAGCCCACCAGGCTCCCCCGTCCCTGGGATTCTCCAGGCAAGACCACTGGAGTGGGTTGCCAGTTCCTTCTCCAATGCATGAAAGTGAAAAGTGAAAGTGAAGTCGCTCAGTCGTGTCTGACCTTCAGAGAGCCCATGGACTACAGCCTTCCAGGCTCCTCCGTCCATGGGATTTTCCAGGCAAGAGTACTGGAGTGGGGTACCATCTATAGCTTGGATCAGCCTATTTATGTCTCTGACGAAAAGTCCAGTCGGTATTTAAAAAGGGTGCTGGTGCTCATCTGATTAACCTCTCTGTTCAGCTGGTGTGAGGTGTGGCTCTTCTCTCCTTTTTTCTTTGCATCAAAACATATGCTTTGTGGGAATCCCTCGCAGTCCAGTGATTAGGACTCTACACTTTCACCATAGAGGGTGTGGGTTCAATCTCTGGTTGGGGAACCAAGGTACCACAATTGGCATGGCATGGCCAAATTTTAAAAAGTCGCTCAGTCATGTTGCTGGCTCTTTGCGACCCCATGGACTATAAAGTTCATGGAATTCTCTAGGCCAGACTACTGGAATGGGTAGCCTTTCCCTTCTCCAGGGGATCTTCCCAACCCAGGGATTAAACCGAGATCACCTGCATTGCAGGTGGATTCTTTACCAGCTGAGCCACAAGGAAAGCCCACTGTTGTAGCTACCCATGTATATTTTGAAAACAAAGGTGAGAGACGAGGTGTTTGTACCTGAGTGCCTGATTAGATATTGGATCTTATATTTAGATCCTTGGACAGTTTGCATAACCAACCAGAGCCCATTTTCTCATCTACATAGAGCTATGTGGAATAAATATCTTACTGTAGATGAAGCTCTTAGTTCAGGAACTTAGAACTTAGGACCAGCTAAAGCCTCAGTATATGAGAACGGGTATTAAACATTTCTGCATTCCATGAATTTACCACTCTAGTATTGTCAATCATATTAAGTTCTAATGACAGACATCAACCTAACTTCTTCTCATAACTCCAAGTTTTCCTTTTTAAATGTTTTCTTTCTGAAAATGCAACTTAAAGCTCTTTACAATCAGCAAAAATCAAGACCAGGAGCTGACTGTGGCTCAGATCATGAACTCCTTATTGTCAAATTCAGACTTAAATAGAAGAAAATAGGGAAAACCATTAGACCATTCAGGTACGACATAAATCAAATCCCTTATGATTCTACAGTGTAAGTGACAAATAGATTCAAGGAATTAGATCTGAAAGAGTGCCTGAAGAGCTATGGATGGATGTTCATGACATTGTATAGGAGGCAGTGATCAAGACCATCCCCAAGAAAAAGGAATACGAAAAGGCAAAATGGTTGTCTGAGAAGGCCTTACAAATAGCTGAGAAAAGAGAAGCTAAAGGCAAAGGAAAAAAGGCAATATATACCCATCAGAATGCAGAGTTCCAAAGAACAGCAAAGAGAGATAAGAAAGCCTTCCTCGGTGATCAATGCAAAAAAATAGAGGAAAGCAATAGAATGGGAAGGACTAGAGATCTCTTCAAGAAAATCAGAGATACCAAGGGAACATTTCATGCAAAGATGGGCTCAATAAAGGACAGAAATGGTATGGACCTAAAGAAGCAGAAGATATTAAGAAGAGGTGGCAAGAATACACAGAAGAGCTATACAAAAAAGATCTTCATGACCCAGATAACCACGATGGTGTGATCACTCACCTAGGGTCAGACATCCTGGAATGTGAAGTCAGTGGGCCTTAGGAAGCATCACTATGAACAAAGCTAGTGGAGGTGATGAAATTCCAGCTGAGCTATTTCAAGTCCTAAATGATGATGCTGTGAAAGTACTGCACTCAATATGCCAGCAAATCCGGAAAACTCAGCAGTGGCCTCAAGACTAGAAAAGTTCAGTTTTCATTCCCAATCCCAAAGGTAGGCAATGCCAAAGAATGTTCAAACTACTGCACAATTGCACTCATCTCACACACTAGCAAAGTAATGCTCAAAATTCTCCAAGTGAGGTGTCAACAGTACATGAACTGAGAACTTCTAGATGTTCAAGCTGGATTTAAAAAAGGCAGAGGAACCAGAGATCAAATTGCCAACATCCATCGGATCAAGAAAGTAAGAGAGTTCCAGAAGAACATCTACTTCTGCTTTATTGACTATGCCAAAGCCTTTGACTGTCTGGATCACAACAAACTGGAAAATCCTCTAAGAGATGGGAATACTGGACCACCTGACCTGCCTCCTGAGAAATCTGTATTCAGGTCAAGAAACAACAGTTTGAACCAGACATGGAACAACAGACTGGTTCCAAATTGGGAAAGAAGTACGTCAAGGCTGTATATTGTCACCCTGTTTATTTAACTTATATGCAGAGTACATCATGAAAAATACTGGACTGGATGAAGCACAAGCTGGGATCAAGATTGCTGGGAGAAATATCAATAACCTCAGATATGCAGATGACACCACCCTTATGGCAGAAAGCAAAGAAGAACTCAAGAGCTTCTTGGTGAAAGTGAAAAAGCTGGCTTAAAACTCAGCATTCAGAAAACTAAGATCATGGCATCTGGTCCCATCACTTCATTGCAAATAGATGGGGAAACAGTGGAAACAGTGGCTGACTTTATTTTTCTGGGCTCCAAAATCACTGCAGATGGTGACTGCAGCCATGAAATTAAAAGATGCTTGCTCCTTGAAAGAAAAGTTATGACCAACCTAGACAGCATATTAAAAAGCAGAGACACTACTTTGCCAACAAAGGTCTGTCTAGTCAAGGCTATGGTTTTTCCAGTAGTCATGTATGAATGTGAGAGTTGGACTATAAAGAAAGCTGAGCACCGAAGAACTGATGCTTTTGAACTGTGGTGTTGAAGAAGACTCTTGAGAGTCCCTTGGACGGCAAGGGGACCAAACCAGTCAATCCTAAAGGAAATCAGTGTTGACTATTCATTGAAAGGACTGATATGAAGCTGAAATTCCAATATGGCCACCTGATGCGAAGAACTGAACCAGGAATAAGAAATGGGGGTTAGAAGTATTTAAGTTTATATGACATGGGTTACGCTAAAATAAATAAAATAAAGGAATTTGCGAAGGGAAGGTGGCTTGAGGTACACTTCTATTATATATTTATTTTGTGGAAAGCCCTGACAGTTCAAAAATACCCTCTCTTAACTCTCCCAGTGTTAAATTTTCCTTGTTGGTTCCTAAGGGTTAAGAGCTGTGATATGCGAGGCAGAAATCTTATCCCTGGGAAGGAGCCAGTTCTCTGACTAGAGTGGGGTGTGCTGGAAAGAGCATAAGCTGGGTTTCGGGAGACAGTTTCAGGTCTTGTTTGGCTACTTGCTCTGGCCCTGGATCAGTTCCTCAGCATCTCTTGGCATCAAGCATCTAGCTATGTGCCTAGCACATAGGAAGCACTTACAAGCTCCTCATCTTTCTGTATCTTACCAACTCAAATTGCCTAAACCACACATCTAATGCTTCCTGGGCTTCCTGTAGTCTTTCCCACCCAGTTCCAGGCAGGCGGTAAGTCTGACCAGTTTTACCTGCTAAATGCTGCTGAATCCTGCTTATCCTCCCCACCCCTGCCCCAGGCCAGTTCAGCCCGTATTGTTCACTGGATTCTTGTAGGAAATCGTTCCTCTGTGCTGGCCACAGGTCCCGCTCCGATAACCATCTCTCCCTCCTGCTAAGAATAGGAGAATTAGCCAGATCTTGCCTATAAAATAATAAAAATAGCAAGCAGTCTTATCATTCTTACTCTGTGCTCTTCTATTGATAAAGGTTTCGTGTATGTTAACTCACTTAACCCTTGCAACATTTTTATGTGCGAATGACTGTTCTGATTTTTAGTTGACAGATGAAGAAACTGAGGTGTAGAGAGGTTGAATAACTTGGTTGGAGTTAAACTGCTAGTAAGTGAGGAAGCAGAATATTAAAATTTTATATGTCTCTGGCCGCTTCTGCCTTGTTCTTTTTTTTTTTTTTTAATATATTTTTTGCCATGCTGCGTCTGTGCACAGGCTTTTTCTAGTTGTGGCAAGCAGGGGCTACTCTTTGTTATGGTGCATGGGCTTCTCACCGCGATAGCTTCTCTTGTTGCGGAGCACAGGCTCTAGGGCATGTGGGCTCATCAGTAGATGTACGTGGGCATAGTTGCTCCAAAGCATGTGGTATCTTCCCGGACCAGCGATTGAACCTGTGTCCCCTGCATTGGCAGGCAGATTCTTAACCGCTGGACCACCAGGGAAGTCCCTGCGTTGTTCTTTAGCCTTCAGGTGTGCAAGCCCCATGATGTTCTCATCCCATCCATATCCATTCTCCTCCTCCCATATTTTCACTTCCGATAATAGCTCTGCTTGGAATGCTTTTTCTATTGACTCCTTGGCAAGTTCCTACTTATCCTTTTGATACTGAGCAGGGTCCTGTAGGGTTCCTGGGCACAGAGTCTCTCAAAGTTTCTTTGATTATAGGAAACAGCCTTCATTCAGCCTCCATGACCTTCCCTGAGTTCCAGTGGGCAGATTCAAGCAGTTGTTAATTAGGGAAGGGAAAGGAGGCAAGACCAGAGAGAAACAAACAGCTAAGAGCAGCCTTGGAGCAGGGTCCTGTTTCCCCATCAAGTGATACACACATTATCTTTGAGCTATTTTGCAGGCATTGAAACCCCTCCAGGTGGGAGAAGTTAACAATGGTATGCTACCCACAAGGATGTAGACCCCAGACCAGTTGGACCTGAAAGTGGGTGATGCAGACTCTTTCTTAACTCACCGCCACCCCATCAGAAGCATGTCCATGAGAGTCAATCACTCCCTCTTTGAACAATTACTATAAAACTTCTCACAGACTTTCCCAAGTGGGGACATATGCCTTTGAGGGCATGAGCCTGCTGGGTTCCCCTTTGCCCGGCAAAGCAATAAAGCTATCCTTTCCTACTTCGCCCCCAAACACTCTGTCTCCGGGATTTTATCCGGCACCAGTACACAGAGAAGCTGAGCTTTTGGCATCACTTTCAGACTTGGCCCTGGCACCAGCTCCTCCAGCACTCAGTCTTCCCACCTGGGTTGCCCTTGTGCTCCATGCACATCTTCAAATATCTGAGCGGCTGCCTTGTATTAGGAATGAGACAGATGATGGAAACCCAGATTGAGAGGTGGTCTTCAGGATTTCAGAATCATTTACGGAAAGGAGGCAAAAACCCCGGAGCAGAATAGCATAAGCAATCCTGGAAAGGTGAGCGCAGGTCACTCAGAGGTCTCTAGCCTGGGGCTTGGGGAAACTAGAAAGAAATGCACAGTGAGGAACTAGGGCGAGGAAAGGCCATCTAGACAGAAGGGATGGCCATTTGCAAGCTCAGAGCCCAGACAGCTGCTGGTAGGCCTGGGGAAATCACTGAGTGCATTCACCTATTTGCTTGTTTCTCCCACTTGGCTGAGCTCCTTGAGGACATCAAGTCCCTTCTGCATGACTCACAGAGATCTCAGTGGACCTGCCCCTTGCTGCAAACTTATATATAACCTGACTCCTCTCCCCACCTCCTTGGAACAGTTCTCTCAGATTCCCTTGAGATGCTGTCTCCTGGGCTTGAAGTCCTAAAAATTCCCACCAAATAAAATATAACTCTCAACTTCAAGGTTGTAACTACTTTTAAAAAATTAACTTATTTATTTATTTTAATTGGAAGCTAATAACTTTACAATATTGTGGTGATTTTTGCCATACATTGACATGGATCAGCCACAGGTGTACATGTGCCCCCCATCCCGAAACCCCCTCCTGCCTCCCTCCCCATCCCAACCCTCTGGGTTGTCCCAGTGCACTGGCTTTGAGTGCCCTGTTTCATGCATCAAACTTGGACTGGTATCTATTTCACATATGAGAATATACATGTTTCAGTGCTGTTCTCTCAAATCATCTCACCCTCACCTTCTCCCACAGAGTCCCAAAGTCTGTTCTTTGCATCTGTGTCTCTTTTGCTGTCTTGCATATAGAGTCATTGTTACCATCTTTCTAAATTCCATATATATGAGTTAATATACTGTATTGGTGTTTTTCTGACTTACTTCACTCTGTATAATAGGCTCCAGTTTCATCCACCTCACTAGAACTGATTCAAATGTGTTCTTTTTAATAGCTGAGTAATATTCCATTGTATATATGTACCACAACTTCCTTATCTATTCATCTGCCAACGGATGTCTAGGTTGCTTCTATGTCCTAGCTATTGTAAACAGTGCTGTGATGAACATTGGGGTACACGTGTCTCCTTCAGTTCTGGTTTCTTCAGTGTGTATGCCCAGCAGTAGGATTGCTGGGTTGCAAGTGACCACCTTTGCCCCCTTCTGTCAGGCAGGAAATTGTAACTACTTTTTAAGTCGACAATACTTTCCCTCCTCCAGACTGGATATGGAAAACCTCTTGCCAGCATCCCTGGCCTGTGTATAGACTCCTCTGCAGGACTGGTCAGATATCTGAAAGCCTCTTCTAAATGCAGGGTCCCTGTAGAGCCCTGAGAGACTGAACGTACATTGGCCAGACTATAAATAAAAATAGAACCCTGGCCCACAGCCTGCTGCAGTCTGCCCAGGAAGCCAGCCTCCTAACAACAGTAGCCAGTCCAGGAAGCCAAATCTTAATCCCTGAGGCAATTGATCCCAAACAGCTAGGACTTGATTAATAACTGACAGCCTCCCTAATTTTTGTACCTACTTCTGCTATAGGACAGACAGAGAAAGCCAGAATGCACCCCTAACCAATTACACAGGAAAGTGCCATGTCTCACTGGCCTATCTACTGCTTCTCCACACTAACAGCCTCCAATCAGGGCTTCCTACCCTTTTTATCCACCAGAAAACTGTCACACTCTAACCCCTGCTTTTTTTTTTTTTTAATGACTTTTATTTACTTATTTGTGACTGTGTCCCTGCACAGGCTCTTCTCTAGTTTTGGTGAGCGGGGGCTATTCCTCACTGAGGAATTTGAAATCAAAGTGACAAATATTTTTTAAAGTAGAAGATCACATGATTGTAAAGAACTTTAGCTCTTCCCAAAGTGAGAAAACTTTGTTCCTTTCAGTCATCAAGGGCGTGGTAAAGTCAGCGTAAGGCACAGGATAGTATTCCGCTAAGACATAGAATCTTTTGCCTTTTAGGCAGACTGAGAACACTTTTCTAATCTCTTAAGAAGCAGATCAGTAATCCAAGAAAATTTTGTCATTTGGCAACGAGAAAATAGAATTTCAGTGTTTCACCAGTATGATATTTGATACTAGTGATCTTTTAAAGGCAATCTTATAATAAGCCCATTAACTCTTAACAAAGGAGGCTTCCCTCATAGCTGATAAAGAATCTGCCTGCAATGCAGGAGACCTAGGTTCAATTCCTGGGTTGGGAAGAGTCAGACACGACTTAGTGACTAAACCACCACCAACCCTTAACAAATGTTGACCGTGACAAATACAGTTCCCTTTCTGTGAACCTTCTACAACTTTCTATATCCATGCAGATTTTGTCCTCTGCATCCCTGCTCCTCACTCTCAAACAACCAATCATCTTACTTTAGGACAAAGCTACTCTTCTTTCCCTTAACAAAAGCACATCCTGGATACCTTGCATACACATGTATTTTCCTATGCAGTTATTTCTCCCAGAGAAATATAATGATCATATAATGATCACATATAATGATCATAACTTTTAACCCCAGCAACTTCTGTTGCACAGAAATAACTGGAAAGTGGATAATTGTGAACTGTCACACACCGTTTTATAGCAAAGCTTATGAATGTACATCTCACAACTTTTTATGGCCATATACATCTTTACAGTACAGCTTCTTGATGTGGCAAAAGAAAACACATTCACTAACAGATCAAAATATATAAAGTCTTAAAATTATGCTTGCTGCTAAGTCGTTTCAATCGTGTCCGACTCTGTGCGACCCCCTGACAGCAGCCCACTAGGCTCCTCTGTCCCTGGGATTCTCCAGGCAAGAACGCTGAAGTGGGTTGCCATTTCCTTCTCCAGTGCATGAAAGTGAAAAGTGAAAGTGAAGTCGCTCAGTCGTGCCTGACTGTTCGTGACCCCATGGACTGCAGCCTACCAGGCTCCTCCATCCATGGGATTCTCCAGGCAAGGGTACTGGAGTGAGTTGCCAATATTTCAGTATTTTATCTTATTAGCAATGATGTAGGGTTTCCCTGGTGGCTCAGTGGTAAATAATCTGCCTGCCAATGCAGGAGACACAAGTTTGATCCCTGGTCTGGGAAGATCCCACATGTCCCGAAGAGCTAAACCCGTGAGCCTGTGCTGTAAAGCCGGGAAGCCTCAACTGCTGAGCCCATGTACTGCCTCTACTGAAGCCCTTGTGCCCTAGAACCTGTGCTGTGCAACTGGAGAAGCCGCCACAGTGAGAAGTCCCTGCACTACAGCTAGAGAGTAGCTCCCACTCTCCAAAACTAGGGAAAAGCCCGCACAGCAACGGAGAGCCAGCACAGCCAGAAATCAATCAATCAATCAATAAAATTATTTTTAAAAAATAGTTATTTGAGGCGGTTTACAGGGAAATTAAAAAAAAGGAGAAGAAATGACGTATGTAGATCATCTAACATAAACCAGGACGTGCCAAGGACTGCAGGCAGTCACTGAGCTCCAGGACCAGACAAGAAAACAATCGTCCCTTAGAACCTGCAGAAGGAGGGTGGCCCTGCCAACACCTCAGTTTCAGATTCTAGCCTCCAGAACTCTGAGACAGCAACTTTCTGTCGTTCAAAGCCACACAGTTTATGGCATTTTGTCAGGACAACCCTAGGAAACTCATCCAGTTAGTAACCGGTGGGATTAGATTATCACTTCAGACATGAAAAGACAGGAAAAAAGACAGGAAAAAAAAGGGTGGCGGGGGGGAAGGCGGGGGGAAGGGGAAAAAAAGGGAAAAAAAAAAGACAGGAAAGATCATCCCCCTCTTGTGTTACTGCTCTGATGTTTCCCACACTGTCCCAGTGCAAAGAATCCTCCTTCATTCAATCCTCAGTTGAGGAGCTGAAGAACTTCCTGGAAAAATCTCACAAGAGGAACCAAAGAGAAATAGGAGGGGCCTCACAGAAGAGCCAGAGGAAAGTCACCTTGCCTGGAAGAGTCACTGTAACTCAGCATGTCACGTGAGACGGCCGGCCAAAGCCCCGAATGAACATCCCAGATCCCCAGGACACAGAGGGTCAGAGAAGCCAACGGGAAAACCTAGGTGAAGACGGCCTGGCCCACGGGAGGGCTGGCATTCAGTCTGAGACATGGCACCAGCAAACTGTCCAAGACAAATCCAGATTTAGGTAAGGGGGAGTATTTGAAAGGACTATTGTAAGTGGTTGCCAGAGGTGGGAGGAAAGGCCAGCAGTAGACAGCGGCTCTCTGACGGGGATAAGAGTTCAGTTTCGCAAGATGAAAAAGTTCTGGAGATCTGTAGCACAATAAAGTGGGCGTACTTAACATGACCAAACCACACACTTAAAAATGTTTAGGGTGCTAATGTTTACGATATGTGCCTTTTACCACAACTTCAAAAATTCTCAAAAAAGAGAAAAGGCTTATAATATGGGGAAGGGGCCCACTGCAAAATAACACATTGACCACAAGATTGCAAGCATCTCAAAGGTCAGGTGGAAAATGGCTTGTTTTAAATTTTGTAGTTTGTTGCAGTCAATAAGTCATGTCCGACTCTGTGACCCCATGGACTACAGCACATCAGGCTTCTCTGTCCTTCACTATCTCCCAGAGTTTGCGCAAATTCATCTCCATGCTATCTAACTCTTTCATCCTCTACTGCCCCCTTCTCCTCCTGCCCTCAGTCTTTCCCAGCATCAGAGTCTTTTCCAATGAGTCCGCTCTTCGCTTCAGGTGGCCAAAGTATTGGAGCTTCAGCTTCAGCATCATCAGTCCGTCCATGAAGCAAACCAGATTGACTGGTTTGATCTCCTGCTGTTCAAGGAACTCTCAGGAGTCTTCTCCAGCACCACAATTCAAAAGCATCAATTCTTCAACGCTCAGCCTTCTTTATGGTTCAACTCTCACATCTGTACATGACTACTAGAAAAACCATAGCTCTTACTATACAGACCTTTGTCAGCAAAGTGATATCTCTGCTTTTTAATACACTGTCTTGGTTTAACATAGTTTTTCTTCCAAGGAACAAGTGTTTTTAAATTTTATGGCTGCAGTCACCATCCATAGTGATTTTGGACCCCAAGAAAATAAAGTTTGTCACTGCTTCCACTTTTTCCCCAAAGGAGGGTAAACAAGACCGGAAGGAGCTGGATGTTGTCTGTGGGGTGAACAAGTTGATGTCTGGACCATTGATCAGGGAAGGTCCACGTTCATGGTCAGCTTTTGGGCTGGGGTAGGATGACTAAGGAAGGGTTGTTCTGGATATGCTGATTCAGGTTGAAGGTGGGTCAAATGTCAGGGGCCTGGCTGGAGAGGAGAAGCCCCAGTTGAGTTTGAAAAAAGAATATTTACCAGGCCTGAACCGGGTGGCAGCTGGATCCTTACAAATTGGACATTTGATGAGTGTTTGTTCCCTTCAATTCTGTATCTTTATATAATCTAATAACTTTTGTGTGATCCTCAGTTTTCTTTTAACACTTTAGACAGATACAGAACCAATGTAAGTTAGATCATGTAAGTTAGAAGACAGGTAGTTCTTGGTCTGAACAATTTGGTGTCAGTGGTTAGGGGAAGGGAGGCATAGACTTAGATTTTTGGGAAATAGTTGATAGTTTTTCAAAAGGGAAGACCTGCTGTAAACCAGTAGCCAGGTCACGACTATTTCCGTTCTTTGAATTTGAATTCTACAGGTTTCCCTTTATTACGATGCTGTCACAATGCACGCCTCCCTTGGCCAGGAAAGGTTTGGGATTATTTGTTGGAGAGAGACTGATATGCTCACGAGAAAACAAACCTTAACAAATTGATAATGTGCATTTAAAAGTCTATTTGTTTATTTGAAAAACAAGAAATTCAACATAAAGCAAAAATGTGTAGTTTGAGAAGATATTCAAATATTAATATCCATGGAAAAGAATTGCTCAGAAGAACAAAGGAAAGCTTGACATTGCTTGAGTCATGACGTTTTCCAATAGCGTAAGATAGTAGCGAGTGTTTGGTTAGTTGATGTTGAACTTTTAGCACCTCTGACATGAACTTTAGCACCTCACGATCAATACTGATGTGGAGGGGCCCACCCCTTACTCACGGGTTATTTGCACTCCTCTGTGGGCCTAAGGGTGTTTTTGTCATCATTTACCCACCCCACCTGTATCTGTCTGTTCCTCCCCACTTGCCTCCTCCCATGACAGCCTGGCTCATGTTTCTCAGGAAGGCGCTAAGCCAGTTTATTAATAACAGCCCAGTGAGTCTCCTGAGCCACCTAGGAGCAGATGGTGTTTTTCACAAAAGAGAGAGATCATCTCCTTGACTTTGGACTTCGCTTATCAAACCCCTAAACAGTAAGTTTTGGTTGTTTTTTAGTGGCCTTTTAAAATGCTGACAAGAGGAAAGTTTAGCAGAAGTCTTGCTTGCTTCTGGTAGGGGAATACAGGAAGCTCAAAGACCCTGGAAACCTGTTTTCTCTCCCTGTCTTTCAATGTCTTCCCAGTTTTTATAAGGTTGGTTATATTATCTAATATGAATTAGAGTTCTATCCCCTCCATTTCCTTCTAGCTTAATAAAGCCAGAAGGAGAAGCAAGGGGTTAATATGATCTCAAAGCTTGACCCAGCCTTGTGGTCATGCCAGATATTAATATTTATTATTAATTATTTTATAATATTATTATTATTAACAGTATTTCTATCTTTCTGTGTTCCCTCCCCAAAGAGAGGATTTCAGTGATTTCAAAGAGAAATTTCACATATGGAAAGTGTCTGCAGGGGAATATTGGACTGGACACTTGGGCCTTGTCTGTTATTTTTCCACGTTTGAGGTTTGCTGCAGAGAGAGGGCATCTGTCCTGTTGCTTGAATTTATTGCCACCTTGAGTGTTTAGCCAAAGGCTTTGTCCTTGCAGCCTTTTTTTTTTTTTTTTCTTTTGAAATAATGGTTGTTTCTGAGAGTCCTGCAAAGTAGGTCACTGTGTTTACGGTCTGGAAAAGGAAGACCCTGAAGCTGGGGCCCTGCCCAGCCCTCTCAGAAAAGATGAAAGCTGACACTCCAGTCCCTCCTCAGGATTACAGACTAAGAGATTTTCCTGCTTTAGTTAGGTAGGTTCAGTCCTCTTGAACATGTGCATCAGGCTTCTAAATAAGAGAGGCATCACAGGGAACTGGAAGGAGGGAGATGCTGGCTTGGCACTGAGGCCTGGCTCAACAAGCTGTGCGACCTTAAACAAGTACTCACCCTCTCTGAGCCTCAGTTTCCTTGTTTATGAGATGAGAGTTATAACCTCCTTGATAAGGTGGTGGGTTTTACTCACCATGTTTCTAAGTGGCCAAGTATGGGAGCATTATCGATGAAGTCCCTCATTTGAAATTTTTCTTGACTCTTCTTAACCTAGAACCTCCAACATGGTCTTTGATGGGAAAGTTTAATCTGTAGAGACAATAATTGGCTTTTAGTGCTTTTAGTAACTTCATCCTTAGGATCGTATCAGCCATGGGAATGCTGAGGATGGGGCCTTTGGAGGATGCCGTATGGTAAGCAGTTCAGGACATTAGGCTATGGCTAAACTGCAAGAGATAGTGAAGGACGGGGAAGCCTGGCATGCTGCAGTGCATGGCGTTGCAAAGAGTTGGACATGACTCGGTGACTAAACAACTACAACAAGATCAACAGTGCTGGGGAAACTCAAAACAAATTCAAAGCACAAGCTATTATTGTAATAAACTTTTCTGCTCTTCTGTAATCAGCATTCTGAAATTTTTCTTTTGGTTCCATGCTTCTGTGCTTCTGAAAGACTGGTTACCCCGCTTCCTAGCTCCAATTCTGTGTCTGGATGAGACAGAAAGGAGGGTTGTTTCAGAGAATACCTGCTTCCCAAAGTGTTACCCTGTGTGCTCAGGAGACAGGATGAGATTTTCGTTTTCCACTGCAAGCTTTCATTCTGCAGATGGTTATTTCATTCCCACTGTGTGAATACACAGTGCTAGATTAGCAAAGTGAAAGTGAAGTCGCTCAGTCGTGTCCGACTCTTTGCGACCCCATGGACTATAGCCTACCAGGCTTCTGCCTCCCTGGGATTCTCCAGGCAAGAGTACTGGAGTGGGTTGCCATTTCCTTCTCCAAGGGTCAGTAAACTCAGAATAAGGCAGGAGAGAGAAGTCATTTCATGAGTAACTGATATAAGTCAGAATGGCTTTGATCCATGGTACATGAGAGGTGAAACAGTGGGCAGGCATTCCACAGGGCCATCATTCCCAAAACTTACTCACTGAGGATGGGTATTATCATCAGACCTCACCTTGGAGAGCTGTGCATTCTTAGAAAATGGCTCATTGGTTTTCAGTGTTCCTCCCTGGGTTCACCTTCTACGCAACAAGCTTGGGAGGCACAGAAAAACTCACCATATAGTCGAATCTCATCCTCCCCACCCCAGTTTGTTTATTTGTTTGTTTGTTTTTTTGGAGTACCTGTTTTGTTCCAAAGTGAAAGTGAAAGTGAAAGTTGCTCAGTTCAGTTCAGTCAGTTCAGTCGCTCAGTCGTGTCTGACCCTTTGCGACACCATGAAGCACAGCACGCCAGGCCTCCTGTCCATCACCATCTCCTGGAGTTCACTCAGACTCACGTCCATCGAGTCCATGATGCCATCCAGCCATCTCATCCTCGGTCGTCCCCTTCTCCTCCTGCCCCCAATCCCTCCCAGCATCAGGGTCTTTTCAAATGAGTCAGCTCTTCCCATGAGGTGGCCAAAGTACTGGAGCTTCAGCTTTAGCATCATTCCTTCCAAAGTAATCCCAGGGTTGATCTCCTTCAGAATGGACTGGTTGGATCTCCTTGCAGTCCAAGGGACTCTCAAGAGTCTTCTCCAACACCACAGTTCAAAAACATCAGTTCTTCGGCGCTCAGCCTTCTTCACAGTCCAACTCTCACATCCATACATGACCACTGGAAAACCCACAGCCTTGACTAGACGGACCTTAGTCAGCAAAGTAATATCTCTGCTTTTGAATATACTCTCTAGGTTGGTCATAACTTTTCTTCCAAGGAGTAAGCGTCTTTTAATTTCATGGCTACAGTCACCATCTGCAGTGATCTTGGAGCCCCGAAAAAATAAAGTCTGACACTGTTTCCACTGTTTCCCCATCTATTTGCCATGAAGTGATGGGACCAGATGCCATGATCTTCGTTTTCTGAATGTTGAGCTTTAAGCCAACTTTTTCACTCTCTTTCACTTTCATCAAGAGGCTTTCTAGTTCCTCTTCACTTTCTGCCATAAGGGTGAGCCGGCTCACGAAAGTTGCTCAGTTGTGTCCAACTCTTTGCGACTCCATGGACTATACAGTTCATGGAATTCTCTAGGCTAGAATACTGGTGTGTGTGGCCTTTTCCTTCTCCAGGGAATCTTCCCAACCCAGGGATCGAACCCAGGTCTCCCTCATTGCAGGCGGATTCTTTACCAGCTGAGCCACAAGAGAAGCCCAAGAATACTGGAGTGGGTAGTTTATCCCTTCTCCAGCAGATCTTCCCAACCCAAGAATAGAACCAGTGTCTCCTGCACTGTAGGTGGATTCTTTACCAACTGAGCTATCAGGGAAGCCCCAGCCCTGTGCTAAATGCTAGGAATTTAATTTGACCTTAGAAGAAGTTACAGTCTTCCATTGAACCTGAAATTCTGTTCTCCAACCTGGCCATCTGCCTTCTCAGCTTAACTTGACTCCAAATAACACTTAGCTGGTTTCAGAAATCAAATATTAGATTAAAAATACAAAACTGCTAGCAATGAATTTAGGCAAAGGAGTGTGTGTTGCAGGCCAAGAAAGTAGTTTAAAAGGTTTTCCCGAATGCTTTTAAGAAGTCAAACAGGTCCAGAGACCTCCCCTCCACTCGCCAAACCTGGGAGGACACTTGTTTCGATATAAGAGCTCTGCAGATAAAACCCCCAAAGCCAACAAATAAGCACCTGGCCTCAGCTCCACTCCTGCTTCACCACACCATGGAAGGCATCATGTGGCACTGCCCTGTGGGGCTCCGCAAGGAAGCTTTGTAGGTCTGGTCCTCGCCACAACTCTGGACAGTTCATCTGGCCTCATAAGACTGCACTACAGCTGTGATTCCTGGCAAGGGTTGGGGAACTTGGCAGGGAGAAGGTTGAAAACATTTTGATTGTTTTGGTTCCAGAATCTTTCTTAATGTTAAGTGCCTGTAACTGAGTAATTTATGTCTTCTTAGGGGCAATGCAATCTCCTATTTGGTTTAGGAACAGGGTCTCGGAAAATTTCAGCCTTCAGGAGTCTTGGTACTGGATGATTAAGAAGAGATGTTTATTCATAGGTAGAAAAACTGTTCATTTTAGGGCTGGAATATTTACTCAAATGTGTGAGGCAAGGGACTTCTCTGGTGCTCCAGGAGTTAAGCCTCCTCACTTCCAACGCAGGGAATACGGGGTCCTCCCTGGTCAAGGAACTGAGATCCCACATGCTGTGTGTGCCTGTGTGCTCACTCAGTCGTGTCTGACTTTGCAACCCCTTGGACTGTAGCACACCAGGCTCCTCTGTCCATGAGATTTCCCAGGCAAGAGTACTGGAGTGGGTTGCCCTTTCCTCCTCCAGAGGAGCTTCTTAACCTGGAGTCTCCTGCATCTCCTGCATTGGGAGGCAGATTATTTACCACTGAGCTACCTGGGAAGCCCTGCCACATGCTGTGCACATGGCCAAAACAATTAACTAATTAATGTTTTTTAAAAATGTTCTGCTATTGCTGCTAAGTCACTTCAGTCGTGTCTGACTCTGTGTGACCCCACAGACGGCAGCCCACCAGGTTCCCCCGGCCCTCGGATTCTCCAGGCAGGAGTACTGGAGTGGGTTGCCATTTCCTCCTTCAATGCATGAAAGTGAAAAGTGAAAGTGAAGTCACTCAGTCGTGTCTGACCCTCAATGACCCCATGGACTGCAGCCTACCAGGCTCCTCCATCCATGGGGTTTTCCAGGCAGGAGTACTGGAGTGGGGTGCCATTGCCTTCTTGAGGCATGGTCATATATGGCTTGGGAAAGCCCAGATTGGACAGATGTTGACATGGAGAGAAAGCATGAGAACTACAGTCAAAGAGGAGGAGAGCAGAGGGATTCCACAGAGGTCTGGGACCCTCTCTACACTTCTAGGGGTCAGGTGCACCCTCATGGGGCTCTGCCAGGCCAGACAGTGCCCTCTGGCCCACTTGTCTGCATGTCTGTCTCAGCTTCCTGGGGCCTGCCATCTCTGAAGTCCATCTGAGTCCCTCACCTCCCTCCATCATTGTCGGACTGCAGGAAGTGTCCACCTTTTTGACTCCCAAGCTTCATCATATCAACCATTATTTTATCTATTGCCAGGCAACATGCTGGGCTCTTAGCTCACCTTTTTCTTTTGACCACTCCTGAGATGCTGCAGTGGCTAAGGCTTTGAAGCCAAACTGACTTCCATTCAAATCCCGGGTCATCCCCAGGAGTGTGATCTCAAATAGCTCCCTGAGGTTTCAGGTCATCAGTCTCTCCAACTAAGGAAATAGAAGCATTAGCACTCACCTCACGTGGCTTTATGAGATTAAAATCAGAATATGTGCAGGCCCTTCTTAACTATAGTTATCAATAAAATCCTTTCAATCCCATGCAAGACTGGTTATGTCTATCTCCAGATGAGGTCTGGTCAATGGCTATCGTGCTAATACCAGCCAGAACCAGGATCTCAAACCAGTTCCATCCAGCTTCACAACCTTTCTGACCCCCATCTCTGTGACAGAGCACGTGTTTCTGTCTCCAAGCAAAGTCCACTTTGTCAATTCTGGCAAGTCTTACCTCCCAAGTTTCCAAGTTCTCCTTGTGGCTTATCTTATCCTGGACATTGGCCCTCCCTTGGCCTGAATCAAAGCAGTTGGGAGGTATTGAAGGTAGATCTTCAAAGAGCCAAGTCTGGTGAAATGCAGAATCCAATTTATCATAAATGTATCAAAAATTTGCTGAGGCAATTAATATGGCTGCTCAGAAGAAAAGTAACTATGTGACCTCAGACAAGTTACTGTACTTCTCTGGGCCTCGCTTGTCAAATGAGAAGCTGGAAGAAATCTCAAATTTCTTTGCCAGTGCTAACATTTCTGTCATAGTTGAGATTTTTTCACTACAGTTGTTTTTCTTAGCTAGAGAGAGAAAGGTCTCCTTGAAATTATATTTTAATCAGGAAACAAGGTTTAACAATCATGCTCATAATCACTGGTGTAAAACCATATGCCATTTATTGTTATTCTCATTCAAGCTTTCTCTGTACAATGCTCATATTATTGATGAGTTAATTTCTCAGATATCTGTTAAATCCTCTTCCTCATATAATTCCTCACATAATTAATTCAGAAAATGCACCTTGAACTCTATTTTGGAAACTTACAGAATGCACAGAATCCTTTTAACTATTGAATGTGCCTGATTTTTTAGTTAACTTCTGAATGACTCAAAATTAAGGAGTTGATGTCTCCTATCCTACCAGGCTGTCATCTGTTTCTAGAATCTTACGGAGACAAATCACCATTATGCTGGAGAAATAGTAACCCTCCCAACAAGACATTTCCATCATGAAACCCTGTAGGCTGGTACAAAAGTTTTGTTCTCTTCCAACATTTGACTAGGTCACATAATTACAGGCCAAAAGAAAAAACATCAACAAGGCATGATTCCTATATGATTTCTCAGGTTTCTAAAAGATAAATTTCATTAAACATAAATTTTGTGGGAGAGAGACATTTTCTGGAGACAAAATTGAAACTACCCAACATTGGGATTTTATTTTTGAAATTTTGGTGGTAAAAGTAGACTTACTATATGTGTTTTTCTTATTGTAGTTGTCTTTTGGGCAAAATGAACTTTCAGCCTTCCAAGAAAGCTTCTGTTTGATGTGCAATTAATAAATCAATATTGTTAAAAATGATTAACATCAAATACCATGAGGCAGTGGGATTCAGGATGGGTAAGTCCATCCCCACTTTCTAGGAAGACAGCAACTGCCCATGGGGGTTGCATGCAAACAATAACCATTATACACTGTAGTGAGTTTCAATACATTACAGATAAGTGGACACTAAATTCTGCCCGAGGACATCAGGAAGGATCACAGAGGAGATATATTGGGCTTCAAAGGATGAGTAGGTGTGTGACAATTTTCTATGTTTGGATACCTAAAGAGAAACTGAGAAAACTGATTCATTCAAGGGGTGCCATCTAGGAGGTAATATGGTAGAGTACAATTGATAATGATAGTTACCCTTGCTTATTAAGTGTTTACTCGCTAGGCACAGTATTATCTCATTTAATTCTCACACTGCTGTGCTGCTGCTGCTAAGTCGCTTCAGTTGTGTCTGACTCTGTTTGACCCCAGAGATGGCAGCCCACCAGGCTCCCCCCATCCCTGGGATTCTCCAGGCAAGAACACTGAAGCGGGTTGCCATTTCCTTCTCCAATGCATGAAAGTGAAAAGTGAAAGTGAAGTTGCTCAGTCGTGTCCGACTCTTGGCAACCCCATGGACTGCAGCCTACCAGGCTCCTCCATCCATGGGATTTTCCAGGCAAGAGTACTGGAGTGGGGTGCCATTGCCTTCTCCAAACTACCCTAAGAAGTGGCTACTGTCATTATTGGGCTTCCAGGTGGCACAGTATTAAAGAATCGCCTCCCAATGTAGGAGACACAAGAGACTCGGGTTCGATCCCTGGTTCAGGAAGATTCCCTCAAAGTAGGAAACGGCAACTCACTCCAGTATTCTTGCCTGGAAATTTCCATGGACCGAGGAGCATTGTGGGATACAGTCCACGGGGTCACAAAGAGCACAACGGAGCATGCGCACACACACACATGCACACACAGTTATTATCATCCCCGTTTTATAGAAGTGCTAACAAACAGAGGCACAGAGAGTTAACATGACTTGCCCGGGGTCTCAGAGTAAGTGGCAGATCCAAGTCAAATACCACCAGTCTTATTCCTGACCCATCTCTCAACTACCAAGTCCTGGAAGCATTCTTGTTACTTCTCCATCCAGCTAATGTTAATAAGATCAAGAGGAGAAATTCCCTGGTGGGCCAGTGGTTAAGATTTCTTGCTTCCACTGCAGGGGACATAGGTTCAATCCCTGATTGAGAAACTAAGATCCCACAAGCCGCTGGCACAACCCAAAAAAAAAAAAAAAAGATCAAGGGGACAAACTTGTCAGTCATAGGATGATCAGTGGGTCGATAACAAAACTAATAATAGAAGAGAATAAAATTGCAGAGAGTAAAAGCTCATAAAAAACAGATTAAAAAAACCCTGAACTTTCAGCTAATCAGGTTGCTAGATAGTAAGCTTGTAGTAGTGGCCTGTGAAAGATCCATTTATAAAGAGAAGATGGTTTTGATGTGAATAAAACTGGCTGTTGTAAAAGTGTTCCAGAAAATTCAGGGTTATCAGGCCCAGAGGGGTAACTGCAAGACTATCCATTCCTTTGTTCACCCAGCAATTCACATATACGGAGAGGAGTCAGGACTAAAGAGAAAGAACGGCTGTTGGTAATTACATGTGGATATTTCCATTTTGATCCATTTCATTTGAAAACATTAATAAATCCACGTAGTTGAAACAGAGTGGCATCTGGGGGCTAAAGTTCTAGATTACTAGCGTCAAGGCTGTAGCTTCGAAACTTGGGCAGTTGCTCCATGCCCCAGTAGTGTCTAATCACAACCTGCACATACTAGACCCATGATAAATGGCCATTATTATACTTTACTTAAAAGTAAAAGTGAAATGGGTAGTTGCTCAGTCCTATCCAACTCTTCGTGACCTTATGGACTGTAGCCTGCCAGGCTCCTCTGTCCGTGGGACTCTCCAGGTAAGAATCCCAGAGTGGCTAGCCATTTCCTTCTCCAGGGCATCGTTCTCAATCCAAGGACTGAACCCAGGTCTCCTGCATTGCAGGCAGATTCCTTACTGTCTGAGCCTCTTTAAGTGACTTGTTAAGCAAGAGTGGACAGGTTTCAATTGTGTCTCATTTTTCTATTTGTGTCTCTAGGGAACTTCTGTGAATGTTATCTTGACCATTAGATATTGATGGAAACAAGTAGGATTAGCAAATTCTTATCAAAACAGAAAATATTTTTGAAATGTGACTCATGTGTTTAAGACTACAATCTTGAATCCAATGAAAAGTGTTTTTCTTCTGATTGAAAAACAGACTTTGCAAAGTATGTTCTCTTCTTTGTCTTGACCGAGACTCCACGCCTCATAAGTGGAAATAGTAGAGGTTGGGAGAGATTGAGAAATGGGTGAAGTCTTAGGACAAGTAATAAATTTATGTAATAGAGGGGGTTTTACTGGTTCATTTTCATTGTTTTGATTTTCCTAGGGGACCAAGCCATTTGGCAAATGCACTCTTCTTGGGGTCCCTGGAGTCTCTACAATCTACAAGATTGTGGAGATTTGAAAGGCTAGCACCTACAAGCTGATGGCAGGGTGAAAAACAGAGAATGCAATGAAATTCAACCCCCAGAGACCAAAAGTGACGACTACTAGGCATTTGTCTAACTTTCTTTGTGGGATACCACTGTTCAATAAACAGATTAATTTGGGTTAGATTATTTGGACTCTTGGTGGAGTCAAAAGAGAAGATAATAAAGACAAGTTTTGAAAACTAGATAAGAGATTATTCATACTACTTTCAGTATAACTTTCTAGAAATTAATTTCTACAAAATAGATGGTTTCTCATTGCCTTTTGGAAATAGGGGAAAGAAAGGTATAAAGAGACATTCAAAAGATAGGGGCAATTATTTGCAGCCATCTGAAATTTCAACATGAAATATGTTAGGCACCAAATAACGTAGGATGTCATATCAGAAATTGGAGTTAATGTTATTTTAGCTAGGATTTTTAAATGTTGTATTCAAAATAAGATAGTTCCACTGAATACATTCTATTACACTTCAAGAAGTGTGCTAACTTGTTTAAAATTAATCAACTTATTTTTGAAATCTGTTTATTCAGTGCATGTTTTATCCAATAAAAAACACTACAGATCATCTTTTTTTCTGAAAATGCTGCTGTGAAATAGCCATTCCTCCAAAAGAATGTTCCTAAGAGAAAAAACACATGATTACCAAGCTTCTAGCATGCTGCTGCTGCTGCTGCTAAGTCGCTTCAGTCGTGTCTGACTCTTTGCAACCCCATAGCATAGCATGGACTAATTAGGCAAAATGTGAATCAAGCATCATTTAATCCCCAGTAAAATCTGAGTGTGCTAGTAAACTTGTGGTACAGATGCAAGTGCTTCCAGCGATTTAGTTCTAGAAACAGATCTAACATTAAGGAGAAGACCCAGACAGGAACCACCCACATTCCTGTTTTTCATGATCATTTTGGACTGAAGCAAGAACATGTTCTTTAGCCAAAGAGATTTAATATAAACTCAAGAAAAATGGAATGGGTCAGTGAAACATTTTAATGAAAATGTGTAATTTATTGGATAAAGTGTAGGTTACATATTTTCATTCAGATCTCTCACTGATGCATTTAATTTTCCCGAGTTCATATTTGTTAAAATGATTTGTTTGACAAAGATATAGTCATTACTTTTATTAAACAGATGGACAAGAAGGAGGACAGGGAGCTAGAAAACTATTTTCTTTAGTGTTCTGAAGTTTCATAAGCAACATCCTTTAAATGAAAATATGAGAAATGAAAGAAACAAGGGGAAAAAAATCATGTATAGTCCTTCATCCAAACTCAACAACTACAGTCATTATTGACATTTGTAGAGAATTCTCTGACTTTTTAAAGAATATTTCAATTGTGAAGTCCTACATACCTAGAGAAAGGCCTATAAAATCTCTATGTGCAGTTTCAGTTCAGTTTAGTTCAGTCGCTCCGTGGTGTCCGACTCTTTGCGACCCCATGAATCGCCGCACGCCAGGCCTCCCTGTCCATCACCAACTCCTGGAGTTCACTCAGACTAACGTCCATCGAGTCAGTGATGCCATCCAGCCATCTCATCCTCTGTCGTCCCCTTCTCCTCCTGCCCCCAATCCCTCCCAGCATCAGGATCTTTTCCAATGAGTCAACTCTTCACATGAGGTGGCCAAAGTATTGGAGTTTCAGCCTCAGCATCAGTCCATCCAGTGAACAACCAGGACTGGTCTCCTTTAGGATGGACTGGTTGGATCTCCTTGCAGTCCAAGGGACTCGCAAGAGTCTTCCCAGCACCACAGTTCAAAAGTTTAGGAAGTAATTAAAAACTGATTATTAACATAACCACCACCAAGGACAGAAAGTGACAAATTTTTAAATAAAAGAGATTTCCCCAGTGGTCCAGTGACGAGGACTCAGACTCAGTGCTTCCACTGTGGGGAGAACTAAGATCCTTGCATGGCACATGGCAGGGCCAAATTTTAAAGAAAAGAAAGAAGGAAATGAAATATTTCTGGAAGCTCTCCACCCCTTCCCTTAACACCACCACTATCCTGAGTTTATGGTAGTCCATCCTTTGCTTTACTTGATCGATTAATCACCTACACCATTGCTACCCATATTATGTACTCCTAAATCATGCAGCTTTAATTGTTTTCCTACTTTACATAAATGTATTTACCATGTGTTTTCTTTTGTGTCTTGCTTTTTAAAAACTCGATATTATGTTTGTAAAATTCACCACTGTTTTTTCATGTAGCTGTAACTTAATTTTCATTATTGTATAATATTCCATTATATGGATTTATCTATCTACTAATAGGCATTTGGTTTGTTTTTAAGTTGCTGCTGCTGCTTTTGCTAAGTTGCTTCAGTATATTACAAATCAAGTTTGAATGTGTGTCCTGGTGTGGATATCTATGCTTGTATTTCAGGTATATACCCAGGAGTGTGATGACTGGTCCTAAAGTATTGGTTTTCATCATACTTAAATATTCCAACATGATTTTCTAAGTAATGTTTCTATTATTTCATAGTTGTAATAATCATCATTTTATTGGATAAATAATTTTTCAGTTTTGTCTGAATTTTACAGCCTGGTCTCTGCAAATAAATTCACTCCTCCACTTTCTAATTTGTTTGTAAAAGTGATACACAATCTTAAAACTTATAAAATTTATAACAGATATAAAATCCCATGAAGTATTGCCTCTTATGCAGAAAGAGAATTTTTGTTTGTTGTACTATGGAAGATAATGAAACATATATTTAAAAAATAATTTTAGGAACTTTCAAAATTTAATTTATATTTGACACAAACGTTGCATAAGTTTAAGGTGTACAGTGTACTGATTTGATATGTTTATATTGTAATATCACTGCCATGGTCGCGTTAGCTAACACCTCTGCATGTCACATGATTGTCGTTTCTTCTGTGCTGCAAGCAATTAATATCTAGTCTCTTAGCAAGTTTAATGTATATAATACACTTTTACAACTATGCTCACTGTACTGTATATTACCGCTCTGGAACTTATTTGTCTATCAGTGGCACATATGTAACCCTTAAACAACATCTCTTCTGTTCCCCCCACCCCCTGAGAACTATTGTTTTAAAAGAGTGGTAAATGTTTGCCCTGTCAGGAAAATTCTAGAATTCTGTTTAACTTTTCTGTGAAAGGTGTAGTTTTTAGCTACAGTTTTTAGCTGTAGTTTTTAGCTGTAGTTTCTGTAATCCACCAAAATTAACATATCACCTTTTCCCAACTTCTTTGAGAGCTTTTCCATGCAGGCTCCCTGACTGCCCACTTCACAGACTGCCTCACCATTCAATAAAGGCTTTTAATGTGCTTTGACACAGGAACCAAGGTTGCTAAGAGACCACCTGTTCTGAATGCACTTTGTCCTAGGAAGAGCAGCCAGAGAGAAAACCGAGGCGCAGCATTATCTACCACTACCCGGATTAAATCAGGTGAGAAGTGGGTTTCTGTGCACTGTCCAATCCCCATCACTCATCTGGTCTTTCCCTTGCTTCCTATTCTGTCTCTCTCCTACTGTAATTGGATAAAATTGAAGGTACCCCTCGGAGTACAGACTGAAGAAACACAAGCTGGAGGTGGAGGAAATACGAGGCAAGGAAAATCACTTTCCAAATGCATATGTTATTCTTACCCTTGTTCCCAAACAATTCCCAAGGAACTGTTGAACTTAAGGGAAATTCTAGGTGTTTACTTTGCCAATGCGGGCTTCCCTGGTGGCTCAGCAGTAAAGAATCCACTTGCAACGCAGGAGATGCTGGTTCCATCCCTGGGTTGGGAAGATCCCCTGGAGAAGGAAATGGCAACCCACTCTAGCATTCTTGCCTGGGAAATTCCATGGACAGAGGATTCTGATGAGCTCTCTGTGGTCACAAACCACCACCACCACCATCACCACTTTGCCAATGATTGCTGCCAAATCTGGGGCAAATCATCCCCTCCTTTAGGGAGGGGTTAGTTATCACAGAGATGAATCAAGAGGGAGAAGGTATCAGTCAAAAGAGGGAGAAGGTATTTGTATACATCTCATTTATCTCCCTGTTTCTCTTTCATGTTCTCTCCTAAAACTCTACCTGCCTTTTTGGGTTTGAGCAAAAAAAATAGCAGAAAATATTTTCCCACCCCAATCTTTCCACTTTTTAAAAGTACTGATGCTCGTTTTAAGTTGAGTGTATATAAGGGACTTGGATACAAGGCTTTGAAAATTACTTAACTCATTTGACCTTACATTCCTGGAAAAAGGAGTTGGGAATGGTTCTAAATTCCCTACCTGACAGGCATTCAGTAAAACATTCCAACAGTGTGCTCAACAGACTACAAATTAATACCTTTTGCAATTCCATAATACTTAAAAAAATTCCAGATATTTAAAAAAAACTGATTAACACAGAAAGTAAGTGTTAGTTGCTCAGCAGTATCTGGCTCTTTGCGACCCCATGGACTGTAGCCCGCCAGGCTCCTCTGTCCATGGGATTCTCCAGGCCAGAATACTGCAGTGGGTTGCCGTTCCCTCCTCCAGGGGATTTTCCTGACCCAGGGATCAAATCCAGGTCTCCTGCATTGCAGAGGGATTCTTTACCAACTGAACACAGAAGTGTGGTGGAAATGAAAATATTTAATGTCTTAATAAGTGACCAAAATATAAGAAAGAGGATTTTGAGGAAAGATCAAGGAGATGAAACAAACCTTTTGTTGTTTAATTTTTAAAAATTTTATCACCTGCCTTTTTGCATGACTTCAAATTCTTCTTTCCTGGTAATACTAGCTGTAGGTTAGAAAAGTTGCAATTTCACTGGTTCCATAAAAATGGTTATAAGTGACTTTGCAGAAAAGACTTCAAAAATAAACTGATAATTTATAACATTGGGAAGAGAGTGGTAATTCTGATAGTTCTTGAGCTTTTTTAAAAAAATTTTTTGCCTTTTTTTTTTTTAAAGAAGGAAAAATAAGAGAATTCTCTAGTGGTCCTGTGGTTAGGACTCTCTGCACTCACTGTTGCAGCCCAGTTTGATTCCCCCTTGGTTCCCACAAGCTTCACAGCTCAGCCAAAAAATAGACAGACAAGTAGAAGATTCAATGATTATGACATAAGATGGTCAAAATTAGTGGGTAAAAGTTCATTAGTTCATTAAGGAGAAAAATATTTTAGTTCATTGATTGATTACTAAAATGTACAAAGTCCTGACTGAAAGACATTTCTTGATCTCTATTTCTTTACTGTGCAAATTATTAGATTGAGTTTAAAAAATCAGGCTTACAAACTTGTTTATTTAAGGATATTTTCTCTTTACTTCTTAGGAAGCAGAAGCATTTTGGATGTGACATGTAAAAATTGGATATTAATTTCTACTACTACCCCCACAAGTCTAGAAGATGAAATTGTGGGAAGACTTCTAAAAATTTTGTTTGTAATCTTTGTTGACTTCCTGTCTATTATATATGTTGTTATAACTTCTTAGAAAAATGACTTCCTTTTCTTTACTTGTGAATTTCATATTGAACTCCAGTGAATAAAATTTTATAATTTAATACATTGAGTGATTTTAATTTGATGACATTTCCAGTTATTCTAGAAGCTAATAGGACATTGCAATAAAAACAACATTATGTGTTATTTAGAACTTGATGGTTTATAAAACATTCACATAAATTAAAATGGAATTTTTTTTCAAAAATCTATACTACTGTCATAAAACTTCTTGATTTTTAACATGATTGATATAGTTAATAGATTGACTACAATGTGTAAGTGTAATTATGAGTGATTTTTTTTGTTATGGATGCATACCTATGTAAAATTTTATATGGTTCTATTTTTAAAGTTTTAATTTGTTTTTAAAATTTATTTTATGAAGTGTAGCTGATTTACAGTGTTGTATTAATTTCTACTGTACAGCAAAATGTTTAAGTTGTACATATATATACATCCTTTTTCATGTGCTGTTCCATTATGGGTTATCACAGGATATTGAATATAGTTTTCTCTCCTATACAATAGGATCTTGTTGTTTATTATGTGATTCTATTTTTTGACACACCAAACTTAGCATAAGATAATCCTTCCATATGATACACTAATAGTTTATTCTCATTTTCTTATATATACATTTCATCTGTGTGTGGGTAGATTGTTTTTCTTAATCCTCCACAGCTTTATGTTTCTACCAACAAACAAAACTTTAAGTTAGGAATAGAAATGCTTAAAAAGAGATTCTTTTAGGAAAACAGAACTTATAAGAAAGAAGAGAATACAGGACGCAACCCATGTTGATTTTCTGTTTGGAACTAAATGCTCACAGTATGTCATTTAACATAAGACTCCCAGTAATCCTGGGAGGCAAGGGTGTGTTGTCCATTTCACAGATGAGCACACTGAATCCTGGAACAATTATGCTAGCTGGAGACCATACCTGGGGAGTGGCAGAACCAGGCCTTGTGGCTTCACAATCCATCATATCATGTTGCCCCCAAAGGTAATAATAATGAAACAAGCGCAATTAAAAAACTAGACAGTTCAACTTTTTTCACAGTAATGTTTCATTCAAGACCCTGCAGGTATATTTTAGTATTGTCCCGATTTATTTTCTTATTCCACACTTAAGAATCTTCTATAAAAACCAGATTAAGTTTACCCTTTTCTCATATCCAACTGAACAATGTGTTCTCTTCCTCTGTTTTCTGACTCCCTCATTTTCTGACAGTATTAAACTATAACTGTTGAATTCTGCTCTTTAAGTCTTTGAAAAATGGAGTTCTCTCTGTCCTTTAGACTTTTTAACTTTTTACATTGGACACACATGCTTCACAAAATCCTGATCTCTTCCATGTGATGACCATCTTCTCAGCTTTGGCCCAGACATTAGGGCAAGTTTTCACAAGAGACCTAATGAAGTGTGAAAGGAATCTGAGACCTTTGAGACTTGTTACTTCACTGACTTTACTTAACCTTCAGTGGAGTTGTATATTTAACCATAAGCCAAATAGAATCACACTGTGTGAGCATTTGCTGTAACAGAATCTTTTTTCCTATACTATATCATTGGACATCCTTCGGGATATAATGTGGATATGATGTTTTTTCCCAAGCGCCTCTATTTGAGATTTGTTGGAGCCTTTTATCAGGTTATTGAGAGGAGAGTCAAGTCACTCCCAAGCCTGGCAATTGCTTCTTTTCCCTGTGTATTTCTAGGCAATCAACGATATGGTTAGAAGCACTGATTCGGAAGCCACACTGCCTGGGTCCAGATCTTGGCTTCATCTCCTATGGTGTAATAACCCTCAGTCTCTGCTTCCTTACCTATAAAAAAAGGTGCCTGTGTCATAGGCTTGTCCAGAGGATGGCATGAGATGACAGGTGCAAAGTGCTTAGTTGAGTGCCTGGCATATGAAAAAGGCGCCGTCCATGGAGGACTGGGGTTGTCAACATCCATAGGTGATGCTGAGTTTCAGCGAACCTCCATCACCCTGACTGTTCCACACCTTCCCCTTGCCCTTGGAATGACCTTAGGTTAACCAGTCCTGTAGGCCCAAGGATGTGATTCTGTCCCCCGGACCCATTACAATGTTCTGTAGCCAGTATAAACCGGTTGACCCTATGTGGCTTTTATTTGGTTATTTTGGTACCTGGCAATGACAACTGGATATCATAATGTGACTCCAGACAACAAAGGATACTTGATGAATAGCCTTTTGAAAGATTGATTAAATGGCTGATTCTTCTTTAAATTTTTACTTTATATTGGACTATAGTTGATTCATAGTTTTGTGTTTTGGGTGTATAGCAAAATAATTCAGTTATACATATACATGTATCTATTCTTTTTCAAATTCTTTTTCCCATTTAGGTTATTACAGAATATTAAGCAGATTTCCCTGTGCTACATAGTAAGTCCTTGTTGGCTATCTATTTTTAATGTAGTTACAGTAAGTCCTTGTTGGCTATCTATTTTTAATGTAGTAGTGTATATATGTTAACTCCAAATTCCCAATTTATCACTTCCCTCCAGTAACCATAAATTTGTTTTCTAAGTCTGTGAGTCTGTTTCTGTTTTGTAAATAATTTCATTTGTATAAGAAATCAGAGTCTTAATTATTATGGCTGTGTAGTTGCAAATAGATCACTTAACCTTTCAAAAATATTCATTTGGTTTCTTTTTGGCATGCATGGTGCTGGGTGGCCAGGTCAAAGCAGTGAATAAAACCTAGTTCCTGCTCTCATGGAGCTTGATAGGTTAGTGGCAGAAATTAGTGAATACCCAAATACTACAACTGCCATTGGAGGAAAGAGTAGGATGGACATGTCTGGGGTGTCATGAAGGGTGTGGGGAAAGATGTTCTGAGGACCACCCGTAGCAACAAGTCCGGGGAGCTTAGGAAACACACAGGATCCTAGTTTTGCCCCCCAACCCCCCAGACCTATTAAATTCAGAATCTGCATTGTAACCAGATCCCCAGAGATTACTATGGATTTGAGAAATGCTGATGCGGAGGGAAGTTCACGGACTACATGTTCCTACTGTCTGGCTACCGAACAGTTCTGTGACCTCGGATTACACCGTTTAACTTCTCTGGGTATCCTACGCTTCCTGTGTCAAAACAGAACCAAGAAAAGATCAAAAGTGGCATTAATATCATTGGCTTTGCATATCACGTAGAAACACCATAGTTATTAAATAAACTGGACTGCTATTTGCAGGAAGACATTTAACAGAAAGGAGTTCTAGAAATCTAAGATGTTTAAACATCAAGAAGACAGGAGTAGCTCTGTAAAGTAAGGGACCTGTGACTACCTTCAGTAGGCTTGGGAAAGGATCGTTTTCCTAAGTGGCAACAATATCCATGCAGTATCCAGGGCATATGTGTATGTATGCAGTCTGGGTTAGGTAAACAGGTATTTCCTGGAACTGAGTGACAAGTACTCTACAACTGATGAAACGTTAGTGATTAAATATTCACTTGAATGAAATGACTTGCAAGAAAACTAAGCCAGAAAGCCATTCCGAGTTATAATGGATATTCCCTAACTTTGGGGTATGATGTGGATGAACTGCTTCTATAAAGACTGAGATCAAATTATATTTTATATCGGAGTAAAGTTGATTAACAATGTTGTGTTAGTCTCCCGTATACAGCAAAGTGATTCAGTTATACATACACATGTATTAAATATCTTCTTCAGATTCTGTTCCCTTTTAGGTTATTACGGAAATCTGAGCAGAGTTCTCTGTGCTGTACAGTAGGTCCTTTGAGAGAGAATCTGAAGCATGTGATGGGTGTGTGACCACACAGACGCAGGCTGCTGTTCTGGGTGGCTTCTGCATGGCTATCGTTTTCTGTGCTTCCTGTGAGCAGTCCTACTAATGGAGCAAGCTGAAGGCATGCTGCCCTGTAGGCCACCTGGGGGTCAGCCATGAGCCCAGATTTATTTATAAACCCACAAGAAAGGCCCCAGAGCCATCCACCGCCTGACCCGGGACCACAGTGAGGGAAGATTAGTGCAGGAGCAGAGGAAGTCCTTGATGACCAACTGGGCTTTCAGTCTCAGCCCTTTGCCCTTTCAGCTTGGAGGAGGCTACAGACTGTTCTCTGAAGAGTCAGTGTCCCAGGACTCCGGTCTGAGGTGTGATCTCAAGGTACAGAGCCTGACCTTTCAGGTGCTGTTTACGAAGTTGATTATGACTTGCCCCCTGGAGATCATGTACTCAATAAACATTTATCAAGCATTCACTACCTATCTGGGAGCTCTGTGAGCACAGGGAAATATTTCAGTCCCTGTTCTTGAAGACAAACCTGGCCTCTATACAGCAACACTGAGTTAATTTTTGGAGGCAGAGTTTTGAGTGAAGTAAAAAAGAATCCCAAAGAAAGGCAATGCCAAAGAATGCTCAAACTACAACACAGTTGCACTCATCTCACACGCTAGTAAAGTAATGCTCAAAATTCTCCAAGCCAGGCTTCAGCAATACGTGAACCATGAACTTTCAGATGTTCAAGCTGGTTTTAGAAAAGGCAGAGGGACCAGAGATCAAATTGCCAACATCTGCTGGATCATCGAAAAAGCAAGAGAGTTCCAAAAAACATCTACTTCGGGTTTATTGACTATGCCAAAGCCTTTGACTGTGTGGATCACAATAAACTGTGGAAAATTCTGAAAGAGATGGGAATACCAGAGCACCTGACTTGCCTCTTGAGAAACCTGTATGCAGGTCAGGAAGCAACAGTTAGAACTGGACATGGAACTACAGACTGGTTCCAAATAGGAAAAGGAGTACGTCAAGGCTGTATATTGTCACCCTGCTTATTTAACTTAGATGCAGAGTACATCATGAGAAATGCTGGGCTGGAAGAAGCACAAGCTGGAATCAAGATTGCCAGGAGAAATATCAATAACCTCAGATATGCAGATGACACCACCCTTATGGCAGAAAGTGAAGAAGAACTAAAGAGCCTCTTGATGAAAGTGAAAGAGGAAAGTGAAAAAGTTGGCTTAAAGCTCAACATTCAGAAAATGAAGATCATGGCATCTGGTCCCATCACTTCATGGCAAATAGATGGGGAAACAGTGGAAACAGTGTCAGACTTTATTTTGGGGGGCTCCAAAATCACTGCAAATGGTGACTGCAGCCATGAAATTAAAAGATGCTTACTCCTTGGAAAGAAAGTTATGACCAACATAGATAGCATATTAAAAAGCAGAGACATGGAGAAGGAAATGGAAACCCATTCCAATACTCTTGCCTGGAAAATCCCATGGACAGAGGAGCCTGGTGGGCTACAGTCCACGGGGTCACAGAGAGTCGGACATAACTGAGAGACATCACTTTCTTTCTTTCACTGATGATCTATGTATGGCCAGGTATTGGAGAAATTCATTTTCATAGTATTAAAACCAACAAATATTAATAAAAAAGGACAAAAAAAAAGCAGAGACATTACTTTGTCAACAAAGGTCTGTCTAGTCAAGGCTTTGATTTTTCCAGTGGTCATGTATGGATGTTAGAGTTGGACTGTGAAGAAAGCTGAATTGATGCTTTTAAACTGTGGTGGAAAAGACTCTTGAGAGTCCCTTGGACTGCAAGGAGATCCAACCAGTCCATCCTAAAGGAGATCAGCCCTGGGTTTCATTGGTAGGGCTGATGTTGAAGCTGAAGCTGCAATACTTTGGCCACCTGATGTGAAGAGCTGACTCGTTTGAAAAGACCCTGATGCTGGGAAAGATTGAAGGCGGGAGGAGAAGGGGACGACAGAGGATGAGATGGTTGGATGGCATCACCAACTCAATAGACATGGGTTTGGGTGGACTCTGGGAGTTGGTGATGGACAGGGAGGCCTGGCATGCTGCGGTTCATGGGGTCGCAAACAGTCGGACAAGACTGAGAGACTGAACTGAACTGAATTGAAAAAAGAATAGCTTTATTGCTTTGCTGGGCAAAGGGAGCCACAGCAGGCTAATGCCTTCATAACTGTGTGTCTCAGCCTGGAGAGGGTGGTGAGGAGTTCCATGTAATGGTTCAAAGAGGGTGTGATAAGCTTGTGGACATTCTTCTGATTGGTTAGCTGTGAGTTAAGTAGGAATCAGCATCATCAACATTCTGGTTCCAACCAGTCTGGAGTCTGTGCTTGTGGGCAGCATACCTTAATTTAACTAGTCCCACCTGGTGGGGGTTTTATTATCTGCAAATTAGCTCAAAGACCTTGTTATGTGTATCCCTTGAGGGGGAGCCAGGACTCAGCCCCAGGACTGCACTATTGTTTCTTAACCATTCCTCCCTTTTTTCTGTATCCCCTCCCTTCACTGATTAGTATCTGTTCCAACTTGCTCTTGGAACTCTGCGAAGGTCCTTGAGACTGAAATGAAGCCTATTTCCTGTAATCCAGAAATAGGGACACAGAAAGGTTTTTGTGCCCAGGAGACCCAGAGCTTCCTGCTCGGGCATCAGCCTCATAGTGCTTGTCTTCTGCTGGAGGAAAGTGAAAGGGTTAGTTGCTCAGTAGTGCCCAACTCTTTCTGACCCCATGGGCTGTAACCCACCAGGCTCCTCTCTCTATGGGATTCTGCAGGCAAGAATACGGGAATGGATTGCCATTCCCTTCTCCAGGAGATCATCCTGACCCAGGAATGGAACTTTGGTTTCCTGCATTGCAGGCAGATTCTTTACCATCTAAGCTACCAGGGAAGCCAGACAATAATTAATAAACATGTGAGAATTTCAGATAGCGCCATGCTGTACAGAAAATAAAGCGAGGTGTAAGAGAGGGTTTATATGGGGGAAGAAAATTTTAACTACAGGATCTAAGGAAATGCTCCTGAGAAGGCAATATTGGAGCAGAGGCTTAATTAGTGAGATGTCAGCTAGTGGAGATGCGGGGACAAGTGAGGACTTCTTAAGAGGAGAGCAGCAGATACAAAAGCCCTGAGGTAGAGAGGGCTCAGCAAAACATTAGCAAGACAAGTGTGAGTACAACTTAGTGAAGAAGTAGGGAGTTAATTTTTTTAGGACTGATAAAAATCGGCTGCTACATAGTTTCTCGGTTTAGCGAAGTTTTCTCACGGCAGACTAAAGAGAGAATATGAGACCCTCTAGTGTTCTTTGTCCTTTGTGTGGTGCACATCACAGCTTAAATTAAACGAGAAATCCTCTTTCTGGGGGTTGCAATTCTTTTCATGATTATTCTAGGCAGATCATGTCTGATCTCTAACTCGTCACAGGTGTTAGGGAGTACTATCGCTCTACTAGATGAATTTAAAAGCTGTCTTTTGGGGACAGCTTTTTTTAAAAAAATGTAAGCAGAGCTAACACTGCATCAGTTTGTAACTTATTTTAATAGCAGCCTTGCTGACATATAGTTCCTATTATTGTTTGCTGTTTTTAGATGCTAAGTCATGTCCGACTCTTCCGACCCCATGAACTGTAGCCTGCCAGGCTCATCTGTCCATGGGATTGCCCAGGAAAGAACACTGGAGCAGGTTGCCATTTACTCCAGGAAATCTTCCCAACACAGGAATCGAACCTGCGTCTCCTGCATTGGCAGGTGGATTCTTTACCACTGAGCTACCGGGAAGCCATAGTTCCTATACCATATGATTAATCTATTTAAAATGTACAATTCAATGAATTTTTTAGTATATTTATAGAGTTGTGCAACTCTTAACACAATCAATTTTGGAAAAATTTTATTACCCTAAAAAAAACTCCTCATACCTATTAGTCCCCATGAGCAAGCAGTTACTTCCTATTTTCCCTCAACCTAACCTCCCCCCAACCACCTCTGCTGCTGGCCCTAGGCAACACTAATATACTTTTTTTCTTTATCGATTCATCAGTTCTGGGCATTTCATATAAAAAGAGTCGTACAATATATAGCCTTTTATGCCTGTCTTCTTTATGGCCAAGTAATATCCCATTGTATGCATATACCACATTTCATTTATCTATTGATCAGTGGATAGGTATCTGCCTTGTTTTTATTTTTATCAACTATGAATAAAGCTGCTATGAAAACTCATGTACTGATTTTTCCTAGGGCATATGTTTTCATTTCTCTTGGGTGTACATCAATATGTGAAATTATTGCGTCAGACTGAACTGGACAGAACTGGTGGTAACTCTTCCTTTAACCTTTTCAGAAACTGCCAGACTATTTTACAAAGCAGATGCCCCACAACTATAATCTTTGAGAAGTCTGTCTCCCAATCTCTAAAGGAAAGAGAACATTTTTGTCATCCTGATAATCCTCAGGATTTCAAATATTAAACAGGTAGGTTATGAAATAAAGGCTAAAGATGAAAGTATTTACTCTTTTCCTCTTCATTACAGTTTTAAAACCTTCATTGATTTTCTTTAAACCTCTATTTTATGCTGTCTACCTATCAGAACTCTTTATTTGATCTCCTTAATTACCCATTCCATATCAAAGAGTTCATTACATAAGAAATTTATCACATTTCTTTCAAGTACCTTAGGTCAGATAATAAAGATCCAAGTTCATGTGAGTTAATTTTTAATTGATGAAGATTAGATTTATTCAATTAATTTTCACTGGATACCTACTCTAAGCCAGGTATGTTTGAGGTGCTGGATATTTTCTGTGCTGTTTTCAATTCTAGGAGGGTCAACTTCATTCAGTTCAGTTCAGTCACTCAGTTGTGTCCAACTCTTTGCAACCCCATGGACTGAAGCACGCCAGGTTTCCCTGTCCTTCACCAACTCTCAGAGCTTACTCAAACTCATGTCCATCAAATCAGTGATGCCATCCAACCATCTCAACCTCTCATCCCCTTCTCCTCCTGCCTTCAATCTTTCCCAGCGTCAGGGTCTTTTCCAGTGAGTCTGTTCTTTGCCTCATGTGGCCAAAGTATTGGAGTTTCAGCTTTAGCATAAGTCCTTCCAATGAATGTTCAGGACTTATTTCCTTTAGGATCAACTGGTTTGAGAGTCCAAGGGACTCTCAAGAACCTTCTCCAAGACCACAGTTCAAAAGCATTAATTCTTTTTGGCACTCAGCTGAAGAACTGGACCTCTTTATAGTCCAACTCTCATATCCATACATGAATACTGGAAAAACCATAGCTTTGACTAGACCGACAGACCTTTGTTAGCAAAGTAATATCTTTGCTTTTTAGTATGCTGTCTAGGTTGGTCATAGCTTTTCTTCCAAGGAGCAAGTGTCTTTTAATTGCATGGCTGCAGTCAGCCATCTGCAATGATGAAATCAACTTCATTAATCATATGGTTATAGTGCAAATGACTTAAATGTCATTTTCCATGAACAGTCTTTTTGCCAGTTGAGTTTTTACCCTTTGATATCTATGCTGCAAACTTCTTGTAAAATATGCTCTTTGGCCACACTCAGTGAATCAAACATGTTGTAGATTATAATTATTAGCATGACAGGAGTTTCATTCTGTATTTCTTTTTCCACCCACAGCAATATTCATTTTTTGATTTCTTTGGAGCTATACTGTAACACTGTCCGCTAAAGAATCTGTTGAAAAATAATCTTGACCAGCCAAAGAAAAGTTGAACTAAGAGTCTTGCCAAAAACGGCATCTGAGTCAAACATCTTCAGTTCATTAAGACCATAGTTGACAGAAGGTGGACCCAAGTTGTACAAATATTCATGTGATGTGGAATGAGGCTAACACTTGAGGAGCAATTAGGATCTACTTCTTAAAAAGGATCATTTACACACTTTTTTGGTCACTGGACTTTATTGATTTCCTGGGTTGGTTCTCTTACCTGCCTGTCTCTGCAGGAGCTCTTCTTGAGTGAATTTTAAGAACTCAAATGCGGGTTTTGATAAGACACCCTTAAAGGATATTATATATGACAACTATCTGTAATCATTGTAAATTTGCCAGTAGGTAAAAATTTCTTCTTTTAACTATGTGTAGGAAAGGTAGGATCAGTTTCCCAGTTGAAATGGGGCTCATGAATATAAGCATTTATATGACACTTCTCATGTGTCAGGAACACTTTATGTGGTTTAATGCACTGATTCTTCTTAACTATCATATGAGATAGGTATCATTCTCCGCACAGGGAGAAGGAACCTCGTCAAGGTTACAGAGCTAGTCAGAAGTCTGGCTTCAGGTTGTGCGCTTATATCCTCTACACTTTCCACCTCTTATCATTCAACCTCTTGGGGCCTCTGTTTCTTCATCTGAAAAATTATTAGATTAAATGCTACCGCAAGTATGATGTTCTACCTGCTAATCTTCAAGACCTCTTCCAGTTCTCAGACTCTGATTCAAATTCAGCTGTCTCTAAAGAAGCATTCATGACTGTGTGTAACTAAGAGAAACAATGAAGACACAAACTATGTTGTTGAAATACCCAGAAGCAGCCTCTTTGGCTCTCCAACAGGGTCAGGAGGACCAGGTTCAATGGAAAGAAATGCCTGCAATTATTCTTGTCCGTGATATTGAGAGTTAATTCAGCTTTCACTTGGTGAGTGCCAGGGTCTGTTTGATCAATCCAAGCATTTATACTGTGGATCATACCACACCAGATTTAGAAATGTAGATATTTCTTTACATACAGACTGATGGATTTAGTTGTGGATATCTTATTTGTTGATATTAGTGTTGTTGGCCTGTCTCCGAGTCAGCTGTACATCTGGTATATTTTATCGATGTTTGCTTGTTGCTGCCAAAGGATCTGGCCCCTTCCTTCTAAGGTCTCTTTAACCTGATAATCAACCCAGATTCTTCTCAGTTAGGATAAGCCTTCTTCCTGTAAAACCCTAGCATATACCTTGCAGGCACCACTACTCATTGTGTGTGTGTGTGTGTGTGTGTGTTAGTCACTCAGTTGTGCCTGTCTCTTTGCAACCCCATGGACTGTAGCCCACCAGGCTCCTCTATCTATGGGGTTTCCCAGACAAGAATACTGGAGAAGGTAGCCATTCCCTTCTCCAGGGGATCTTCCCACCCCAGGGATCAAACCCGGGTCTCCCACAGTGCAGTCCGATTCTTTACTGTCTGGGCCACCAGTGAAGCCCACTGCTCACTATACTGATACTGAACGTTTCCTGCGTTTTGTTTCTGTTGTGTATATTCGCTCATCTATGATCACATTATCCATGCCAGAAGTCAGGAGAGTCAGACCCAAGAACTTTGAACCATACCCAGCTGCAAAAGGAATGTGAGAGATGTATTTTAACTTGAGGTTTCTTTAAAAAATTTTTAATGTTTTATTGGAACAATGAGATACAGTGTTTGAAACTTGGACTATTCTAGAGGATTATGGTTTTTCCAGTGGTCATGTATGGATGTGAGAGTTGGACTATAAAGAAGGCTGAGTGCCAAAGAATTGGTGCTTTTGAACTGTAGTGTTGGAGAGGCCTTTTGAGAGTCCCTTGGACTGCAAAGAGACCCAACCATTCCATCCTAAAGGAAATCAGTCCTGAATATTCATTGGAAGGACTGATGCTGAAGCTGAAACTCCAATACTTTGGCCACCTGATGTGACGAACTGACTCATTTGAAAAGACCCTGGTGCTGGGAAAGATTGAAGGTGGGAGGAGAAGGGGATGACAGAGGATGAGATGGCTGGATGGCACCACTGACTCGAAGAACATGAGTTTGGGTAAACTCCGGGAGTTGGTGATGGACAGGGAGACCTGGTGTGCTGCGGTCCATGGGGTCGCAAAGAGTTGGACACAACTGAGCAACTGAGCTGAACTAAGAGGATCCTGCAGTGTGAGGCATACTTCCCTAATTTTACAGCAATTCTTTACGAGCTCTTGTTGAGGCAGTGTAGCCCCTGCCCTGTAGATCTCCAAGTACACCAGAGTTCTCCCCAGTTCTCTATTTATGTTTTCCTGCCAAGAGATAGGAGCTGTTGCTGATGATCAAAAGGCCTCTTCCTGTTTACCTCCCACTTCCCATAAGTACTCTGATCTTGAATCACTTGTAATTATCCATCGTATTTTCATAGTCCAGGAGCATTTTACAACATTAAGACTTTGTAAATGTTCTTCCCTCAGACCTGAAATGTCCCCTTCCCAACTCAAGCAGTGTTTCCTCCTCTCTGCTCTCTTAACAGAGCCTAAGTACCTCGACTGAGGTACTTAGCACATTCTAGTGATTCTTCACCTGATGCTCTTCCCCCGCTAGATTGCAAGACTCTTTGTTTTCATATACTGCCTGGCACAGCTTAAATGATTAAGAATTATTTGGATGAATGAACAAAGAAGAATTGACTGTCTAGTTTGGAGTCCCTGTGTGAAGATGTATGTTACAAGCAACAAGTGAGGCACATTTCCAGAATTCAAGAAATGGCTCGTAAGTTGCCGTTCATAGAATCAACATAAAATGCATGAAACTCCCGGTAATCTAAATTGCTGACAAGATTAAGGTAAACTGATCAGAGTAGCAATGATAAGGTCAGTCTTGTGGTAGGTGCAGAGCTCAGTTAAGTGCCTGGTGGTCCTGGTCATTCTCCCTCTGCCACTCTCCCCAGCCCAACCCAATGTCTACCTTCTTTGCTCTGCTCTGCGCACCAGACCCTGGGTGGGCAGCATTTTCTGGACTCCCTCAGTGCCTGGCTTCTGCCTGGCTTTGGCCAATGGTAGATGCCACCAAGAAATCTGAAAGCAAAGAGAGAGGTGGGAGTATTCTCTCCACATGCACCTGGACTCTCTGTCTCTGGCAATAAAACAAAATCTCTTCCAAATTCTAGCTCCCACCAGGTTATCCCTGCTTTGCAGGTTCTGCTCTCCTAGGTATTGGTAACACTAGATCTTCCTTTTATTACTTAAAGCCCAGAATCAATAATCACTGCCCACTGTCCAGTCTGGGTGCCTCTTGTTTATTTGTAGGATACACGATTTCATGAGTGAATTTAAATGTGGGAAAGGGTCTTAAACCGTTATGGAAACATGAGGGAATTTCTTCCTTTTCTTTGTTAATACCTTTATGGAGAGTCAACTATGTCCCAAGCACCATACTTGATCCTGGGGTACAGTAAGCTATGAACCAGCAGAGTAAGGGGCCACAGCCTAGCCTGAGAAGCATGCATCCTGGACTTATCTACCTGTGTTTACCTCCTGTCTCTGCCTCTGCTTTGGTGCCTCACTTTGGGCAGCTCAATTAATCTCAGGGGGCCTTAGTTACCCAACTATAAAAGGATTAAAAAGTAGTTGTTGCCCTATGAGAGTCAATGAAATGATTGTAATAATTACTTAGAATAGAGCTTGGCAGAGTAAGGCAACGGAAGAATTTCAATTATCTGCTATAGCAAAAATACTGCCGATACTTTGATCACTCACTTATTCCTTTGCTTTTTCAATCCTTCCTTCCTTCAACAAAAGCTCATTAAGTGAAGTTCTGTTCTGCTGCCGCCACTGTGTTCTAGGGAACAGTGACAGACAGGACACATCTGGTACCTGCTCTCAGGAGGTTATAGTTTTGCTACGCAAACAGACAGTGAGGGCATTACAGATGCTGTCAGTCCAACACCTGCAGATAAACTGAGGGTTTTGGAAATGGTATGCATAAAGTTGTAGGTTCCTTTTGGTTATGGCCTTGAAACCATGCAACACAGGGCAGAAGGATGTGAAGTGGATATATATGTACACACAGAAGGCATGTACATTCTATATAATGTTACATTTCTGATTTCCATTTTCATGAAACAGGGTGGGGGTTCAGAACTTGGATGCCTGGATTTGAACCCCAGCCTACCCATGATTCGGCTTCCCAGGTGGCTCGGTAAAGGATCCACCTGCAATGCAGGAGCTGCAGGAGACGTGGGTTTGATCCCTGGGTGCGAAGATCCCCTGGTGGAGGGGATGGCAACCCGCTCCAGTATTCTTGCCTGGAGAATCCCAAGGACAGAGGAGCCTGGTGGGCTACAGTCCATAGGGTCACAAAGAGTCAGACAGGACTGAAGCGACTGAGGACTCACACATGTACTACCCATCATTAACTGTGTGACTGGGGGCAAGTTATTTAACTGCTCTCTAGTTCATTTTTATCATTGACAAACTGTGTGGGTAATAATAAGAGCACTTCCTTTTTAGGTTTATTGTGAGCCTCAGATGACTTATTACCATTGAGAAGGCAGTCCTCCATTAGCTCATCCAAGCCTTGATACATTTTTCTAAGGTAGATTGGGGAGAGCACAGGCTTAGCCATCAGCCAGACCAGGGCTTGAATCCGACTCTATCACTTACCTACTGAGTGACTCAGCAAGTAACTTAACAGCTCTGAATTCCAGTTTCCTCATCTACAAAGTGAAGATAATGATTCAAGACTACAATAGATTACTTTGAGGAGTCAATGAGATAGCATAGTTCTTGACAATTACCAGGCACTTAATTGATGTGTTTGGACTGTGGTGTTGGAGAAGACTCTTGAGGGTCCCTTGGACTGCAAGGAGATCCAACCAGTCCATTCTGAAGGAGATCAGCTCTGGGATTTCTTTGGAAGGAATGATGCTAAAGCTGAAACTCCAGTACTTTGGCCACCTCATGCGAAGAGTTGACTCATTGGAAAAGACTCTGATGCTGGGAGGGATTGGGGGCAGGAGGAGAAGGGGACGACCGAGGATGAGATGGCTGGATGGCATCACGGACTCGATGGAGTGAGTCTGAGTGAACTCCAGGAGTTGGTGATGGACAGGGAGGCCTGGCGTGCTGCGATTCATGGGGTCACAAAGAGTTGGCCACGACTGAGCGACTGAACTGAACTAAAGAACAGTATTCACCTCTCTTTCTTCCTTCCTCTGAGATTAAAAATTGTTTAAGCCAGATAAAATGATAAAACAAAAGGCAAGAAAAAGATGAAACAGCACTCTGGAGGATTGCAAAAGAAAAGTGATATAGTATGTTCTTCAGGTAATTTTTGACGTTTGAAATGGTGTCCTTTTCAGTAAAAGCTCTATAAGCATAAAGGGAAGGATTTATCCACTTCTATCTACTCTTTTCTGATCTTTTATCAGTTAGAGCATCAGTCCTCAACCTTTTTGGCACCAGGGACCAGTTTCGTGGAAGACATTTTGTCTACAGACCCTGGGGTGTGGGGATGGTTTCGGGATCTGGTTTCCCAGATCATCAAGCATTAGAGTAGATCCTGTTAGAGGGTGAGTGAGTGAAAGGGAATGAATAGAATGATCTTAGATCTCTGAGCTATAAAAACACTAAAGTCTATTTGTGTGTGTGTGTTATTTTTATGTCAAAGTGTAGTGTCTATGTAGCTGTGCTAAGTTGCTCTGTCGTGTCTGACTCTTTGTGACCCTATGGACTGTAGCCTGCCAGGCTCCTCTGTCCATGGGATTCTCCAAGCAAGGATGCTGAAGTGGGTTGCCATGCCCTCCTCCAGGGGATCTTCCCGACCCAAGTATCAAGCCCGTGTCCCTTGTGTCTCTTACGTCTCCTGCGCTGGCATGCAGGTTCTCTACTGCTAGCACCACCTGGGGAGTCCTCTGTAGCTGTGCTGTCATTCATAAACAGGGGACGAACAAGGCTTAAAAGAGAAGAAACCTGCCCTGATGTTCTAACATAAGTCGGGAACGGAAGTCCGGTCAGCCAGGCAGGCGGTGGACCTGCATCTCAGGGGCTACCCTTGTCCCAACCCTTCCCTACCCACTGATGCCTGCCTCTGCCCTTTGTATTTCTGGCTTCCTTGCTGGGCTAATTTGAGGTTAATTTCTCTATCTTACCCTCCAAAAGCTTAAGGCAACAAATAGTTTAAGAACTGGGGAGCTTAGAATATTACACCAACCGAATATTACACAGACTTCTTAACAAATGCTCCATAAGGACAACCCAAGACAACAAATGTCTTCCTTCAGGGTACCACCTCTGTATCATTTTTCCTTAAATGCTTTCCCTTAGGTTCCTTTCTTCCCAAGGGAGGCTCATTTAAATCCAATTTATTTCATGATCCGCCTTTTTCTCTCACTCCATCATGTTGAAAGTACATCAGCTTCTAAGCCCAAGAGAGACTCAAAGGGCAGGGGCTGCACAAAGCTGTACAATATTGAACTTGTCTGATCCTTGCCTCTCAAGCAGATCTTGCATCTTTACTTCATGGGAATAAAAACTCTGGGTGGTCAGGAGGTCATTTTGGTCTTTACCGACTGAAGGTTTTAGCAAGTAACATCATCCGTAAAATGGAGCTAACATACTTGACCACTTGAGATTGCTTTGAGGAGCAAAGGCAACAGCACCGTCTCTGTCTGCCAGACCTGTTCCCCACCCCACCACTCTAACCTGGGGTTGATCAGGAACTCATCCTTGGCTTCTCTGGGTCAAATTCCATTCATAGGTAAAGTATCAGGTTTGGACTAGATTTTTGAGTTCTCCAGTATGTCTAAATGCTCTGCTGAGGTATGAATGAATAATAAACCTTCATCAGTGGCAATTTTCACATTCCAGCCAGGCAATAATCCCTTAAACCAGGTGGCTTCTCGCCACCACCCCCCACCCCTAACCCCTGGAGCCAGCTTCCATGCTCCCAGTCTGCATTCTGCCCACTTCATTCACAACATCATGAGTCTGGACCCTCAGCCATTTGAGTTTTTGACTCCTGGGATTCGGTTTTACACTAAAGTTGGATCCATGCTGCGTGTAAGAATGAGCTAATTTTTGGTTCTTAGGTGATAGGTGTGGACTGGCTGAGCAGATAGGAGAACGCGGATTACATCCTCTCTTTAAAAGAAATCTGGGAACTTGGTGAAGATGAAAATAAGGACGGCAACTTCAGAAGACAGCTGGTGAACAAAGAAATATTTTTCAAGCGGGGTCTCCTTGTCCCCCAAATATAATTTCATACACATTGATTGGGCTTCCCTGGTAGCTTAACAACAAAATGCATTGATTGGTTCAACCAACTGTCAAGATGACATTTGCTCTAGTGGTTAGGGGGTATTTGAATCAAAGAAAAAACTTTCTAAAAATACCTTTTATTGAAATGTATAGAGAAAAGTACAAAAATTATTAGTGTACAGGTCAACACATTATTACAAATGAGTGCAGCTGAGTGTGGTTGCAAACCAGGTCAAAAATAGAAGAGGATGAGAAGTCCCTATTGGATCTCCTCTCCTCAGAAATAAATTTTTGATGGTGTTGACATACCATCTCTCCATTTTTCCTTCCAGAAACCTTCTGGGACCACCTTCCTATTATTCTTACTGTTACTCGCCCACTCCCCCCCCCCGCTTAATCTTTCTTCATCTTTAAAGTGAAAGTGAAAGTCGCTCAGTCATGTCTGACTCATGGTGACCCCATAGACTGTAGCCCACCAGGCTCCTCTGTCCATGGAATTCTCCAGGCAAGAATACCGGTGTGGGTAGCTGTTCCCTTCTCCAGGGGATCTTCCCCACCCAGAAATCAAACCCAGGCCTCCCACACTGCAGGTGGATTCTTTACCATCTGAGCCACCAGGGAAGCCCAAGAATACTAGAGTGGGTGGCCTATCCCTTTTCCAGGGGATCTTTCCGACCCTGGAATCAAACCAGGGTCTCCTCCATTGCAAGCAGATTCTTTAACAGCTGACCTACCAAGGAGGACAAAACAAAGTAATTATTAACCATTACCTAATAACTGGTCATTCTCTTCCCCACTGGGGCTTCCATTGGTAGCTCGGCTGATAAAGAATCTGCCTGCAATGAATGAGACACAGAAGACATGGATTCAATTCCTGGGTTGGGAAGATCCTCTGGAGGAGGCCATGGCAACCCACTCCAGTATTCCTGCCTGGAGAATCCCATGGACAGAAGTACCTGGTGGCCTACAGTCTATGGGGTCACAAAGAGTAGGACAGGACCAAAGCAACTTAGCACACAGGCATGCACTCTTCCCCATGACCTGAATGAAAGTCAGTAAACTGCAGGGAAACGAATGGTGTGAGGCAAACAGATGAAATGCTATTTTCCTGGGGGGAGGTGGGAGGGGAGTTTGGGATTGGGAACACGTGTACACCCGTGGCGGATTCATGTTGATGTGTGGCAAAACCAATACAATATTGTAAAGTTAAAAATAAATAAATAAATAAATAAAACAAATAAAAATAAATTAAAAATAAAATAAATAAAATAAAATTACCAAAAAAAAAAAAAAAGAAATACTATTTTCCTATCTGTAAGAACATTCACCAATGTGGCCAGGGTCCACAGGTTTTTTTGTTGGAACTTTCATCTCATGTAGACTCCTTGATACAGAAAAGATGAAACAGGGAGGCTAAGGAAGCTTATGCAGCTTCATTTGGACTTCAGAAACCAACCCTTGGCAAGGTGTAGAGTCTTTGTCTAGGTCAGAACTAGAGGAGGTTCAGTGTATAAAGGAAATTTGCATCTCAGTGGTGGATGGTCACAGCCCTCTTTGAGAAGCTAGTAGAATGTATGGTGTCTCTTCTCAGAAATACCCGTATATACAGGAACACAAAAGTTGCACATCGCTTTAGGAAGTTGCCATAGCTGGTAACCTACCTGTGGACTGGCCCCAGTGGAAATCTCAGCGCCATGACTGTTACCTTTAAACTAAAGACAGGAGTGTATCTTTAGTGCAGCGCACCTGCCTTGTAGACAGAACGTGCTCAGACGCAGCCTCTGCTCCAGCACACTTTGTGCACTGCAGGGGCGCCCCCCCTTTCCTTGGAACTGTCACAAAGGACAGCACTTGGCATCCTCACTCCGCACTGCCCAGGAGCACCAACTCCTCAAAGTTCTGGTGCCCGTTTCTCTGGGATCGCTGCCAGCTCCGGCTAGGAGGGCGCCCAGGCGCCTGGGAGACCCGGGGGGCACTCGCACTCATCTCCACAGTCGGGCTCGCTCCAAGGGCGCACGGTCCTGGACCGGCCGGCGCGAGCACGCGGTGGGCGGCGGGGGCGCAGCGGCGCCGGGGGACGCGCGAGTGTGCGCACCGAGAGGGCGCCTGGCCGGCGGTGCCCAGCTCTCCCGCGGCCTCCGTGGCTCCGGGCCGGGCCGGGGCCGCGGCCCCCACCGTGCCCTCCCTCCTCCCGGCCGCACTGGCCGGGCTGGGAGCCGCGAGAGCAAGAGCAGCGCCCCTATCGCCGGCTTTTCCACCTCCATCTCTTCTGCCTCCTCCTCCTTCCCCCAGCCACCCGCTCAGTCACAACCGGTTCAGACTGGCCAGGGTGCCCCGCAAAAGAGAGACCGGGGGGAAAAACACGGGAAATAACTTCCCAAGGAGAAGGAGGGCGAGAAGGTGGAGCCCACCGGAGGGGCCGGCTCCCTCCCTCCATGTGGCCGCCGCCGCCGCTGCCGCGGGGCTCGGCGGGGGCAGAGGGCGGCGGCTCCCGGGGCAGCCTGTAGCGGGACGAATTGCCCAACACTCCGGCAGGGGCCGGGGCTGGGGCCGAGCCCCCGGATAAACAGCCGCCCCGCAGGCCCGAAGCTGCCGGGGAGAGCGGCTGCCGCGGTTCTCCCCGCACCACGCGCCCGGGCAGTGCGCCCTGTGCTGCGCCCCGGAGACGCCGCTCACTGCGGCCGGTACCCAGGTAAAAAGCTGGAGCTCGCGGGGAGGGCCCGGGGGTCGGCGGTCCCCCGTCTGCCTCCCGGAGGCTAGGAGAAACTCCTCGGTCTCCCAGCGGCCGGAGGCGGCGGGGGCGGCGCTGTCATCTGCGGCCAAGCAGTTCGGAGCCGGTTTCTTGTTTGGAGTGTGCGGGGGAGCTGAGAGCGTCTTCGGGGTGTTCGCGCCCACCGCGTGACAGCTCCCAACCCTTTGGTAGGGTGCTGCCCTGCAGCGGGCCAGTTTTCCCAGCGCTCTGAGGGCAGTATTGTGCACGGAGTTGGACGGGAGAGAGGGAGAAAGGAGGTCCTGCAGAGAGGTCTGTGCCCTCGGATTGAGCTCGGGTTAGAGATCTGCGCCGGGACTGCCGGTGGCAGAGCAGAGTGGGGGTTGGGGGGTAAGCGACTCAGGTTAGCCCCTGTTTCCCAGGAGGCACGAGGCCTCCAAGTGCCCCGGTTGGGAGCTGGTGCACGCAGGTGACCCGGGGAGGGTCGCACTGGGGCGCCCAAGGGTTCCAGGCGCGGCGCCAGCTTCAGCACCGCGGGGTCAGCTCGGGCGAGCGCAGGAGGCAGGGGCGCCTCGGCCGCCTGGACACAGAGCCGGAACTTGCGAGGACTTGGTCCCTCACGCTCCATCTGTGGCTCACTTTAGGTAACCACCTCTAGCTGCTCCTAGAGGGTTCGGAAAGAAAGAATAAACGCTTAAAAACTTGGTCATCAGAAGTAGATCAATGCTTCTTAGGTTGCCATGTCTAATCCAGCCCAAAGCAATCAATATATCCTGGAGGTTAGGTAGGATTTACACTGAATAGACATACTACTTACACAGTAAGTTATTTAATACCTTGTGTTTTTGGATCAGTGTCTTGGGTCACAGTTAGTTTGGGTGTATTTTTTAAATCTTGAATTACCCGGATAGTAGCTCAGGTTGCAGGTGAGTTCCTCCCCTTCCCCACCGAGTAGGATTTTCAGTCGTTCCAGCAAATCCTGTTAATTTGGTATGTCCTAACAGTTTCTCAGATTTGAGTTGGTTTCAGCTGTGAGAAATTGTTCTGGCTGGTTCAGGCAGAGGACTGAGGAAGCTAGACAAGATTCTGAAGTGAAAGCACCAATTATTCCTTTATAGGATTACACCTTCTTTTAAATACCTTGTGGATCATGACAGGGTTATCCATGTCATTGCTAGAAATAAATTTATTTCTTTTCAGGCTCGAGAAGTGGAAATTACATAATAAAATAGCTTAACCTGCAATTTTGCAATAACTCATACTTGTAGCAGCACTGATTGCCCAAGAACACACTTCTCTGTTTCTTCCCTTTTGTGTGTAGGCAAGAGAGGGTAACACGGACCCTTTTTCTCTGTGGGATGCCTATAGGAAAAGAGAAAAGATATGCAGAGGTGGATCAGGACACTGGGAAGTCTTCTCTAATTTCTGACTGACTCTGAAAAGGTGGTGGTGATATGTGCATTGATTGGTGTCTGAATCTGTATCAAGGCAGATCTGGGTGCTTTGGGTGTGGTTCTGGTCATAAAACTAGAGCAAGAAAATGACAATTAGATGTAGTTAGCTTTTCAAGCTTTCTCACCTGATCTTTTGAGCCTACATTTTTTTTAGTCTTTCTCTTGAGCGAGTCATTACTTGAACTTACTTCATACAATGCAGTTGAGTATAGAAAGCCCGTGGGTAGGTACAAAAGAAACAATGTCTTGCTTGTTTAATAATTGCTTTACAAGAAAGTATCACCTAATGACTTTAATTTTAATTAAAGTTGGCAAAAAAGCCTATATTTTGAGCTAGCTGGCCTTTTCTTTGAGAGGTTCTTTGTAGACCTCCGAGTATTCCCTGCAGATAATGAGATTGAAGTGTGACTTAAAACTGAGTTCAAGGAAAGAACACATGACCCCTGCCTTCAAAGCGTTTAGTCTGGTGGGAAAGATAGGCATGTTTATAAATATCTGTAATACAGGATAGTAAAAATGTAATCATACGGCAGTGACATCAATCGTGTACGACTGAATGGCAGAGAGGTTCATTCAAGGTTAAGAAATGAGAAAAGTTATGTGGTGGGTGTAGCATCTGAGCTAAGACTTGAAGAAGGAAGAGGATTTCCTTGATGCAAAGGAGGGCTGCTGGAACAAGCATGTTGCATGGAGGTGTGCAAGTCTGGTGTGTTCAAAGGTAGCAGAGCAGTTTGGAGTGGCTGGAGTCTGGAATTTAAGATAGAAAAGACCGGGAGGTGGGACGGGGCTAGATTACGGAGATGACAAGCCATGGTAAGAAATTAAAGTGTGATTAAACATTATTATTGTATTAATACCAACAGTGTTAACAGCCTTCACTGTAGTTTATTCCTTGAAGTTCAATTTTGTGAGCTTCCCCTAATAAGTAAATGAATAAGATCTTAATAGCATTTACTTTCTATAAATGTGAAAGAGTAATGTGTTTTCAAGTAGATTTCAATGCTTTATTCAAATCCAACAATTATTTCCCCTGAATTTGCAATCTTGTGATACAAACTTTTAGTTTGATTAAAACTTTGGATAGGAAAATATCCCCACTTTCCTGGGTCAATATGCAGAGTAAAGTCACTTTCTGTTCACTGTTTCAATTATTGGCAGTAATAATGATTATTATTAATCTTTATTAAACATGACATATTAAGTGAGCTACATATCTTCTTTGATCTAGGGAGGTATAATTTTAAACTTATTCTGAGAATTTCTTTTTGGCCTCATTGCACAGCATGTGGGTTCTTAGTTCCCTGACCAGGGATCAGTCTGAAGCCCCTGGCATTGGAAGTGCAGAGACTTAACCACTGGACCACCAGAGAAGTCACCTTGATCTCTCGATCTTGAGAATTTTAATAGGATCACTCAACTAAGTAAATGATAGAACCAGGTATTGAATCCAGGAAGTTTGTCTTGATAGCCCATTCTTTGGGCAGGGGCATAATATATGATAACTGTTACTCCACAGTAATTAGAAATTGGGCCTGCTACCTGTAGGAGAAGTTTTTCTCTGTTTTTCCTTTGCATCCTCATTTCTATCATTTTAATTTTTTTAAATTTATATAATTGCCATATAAAATATTACTTTTAGGTGTACAACATGATATTCTAAATATATATATATACTGCAAAATGGTGACACAGTAAATTTAATTAACATGCACCATTTTTCATGTGTCGATGAGAACTTTAGGATTTCCCTGTAGCTCAAATGGTAAAGAATCTGCCTGCGAAGCAGGAGACCACGGTTCAATCCCTGGGTCAGAAACATCCTCTGGAGAAGGGAACAGCAATCCACTCCAGTATTCTTGCCTGGAGAATCCCATGGACAGAGAAGCCTGGCAGTCTACAGCCCGTGGGGTTGCAAAGAGTCGGACATTAACACACACAACACAATGAGAACTTTTAAAATCTACTCTTTTGCGACTTTCAAATATATACCACAGTATGTTACAGTCACTGTACTGTACATTATCTGATTATTTTTACACTATATGTTCCATGATGACCCATATTTCAGTGTTTTAACACATCTTCAAATTGTTTCTTAAATTAATCAGTATTTTTGGCTGTGCTGGGTCTTCATTGCTGAGTGGGCTTTCTCTAGTTGCAGCAAGCAGGGGCTACTCTCTCGTTGCAGTGTGCAGGCTTCTCATTGTCGTGGCTTTGTTTTTTTTCCTTATTGCAGAGAAATGGGCAACAGGGGCTTTAGCAGTTTCAGCTTCCCAGGCTCTAGGGTACAGGCTCAATAGTTGTGGCCCATGGGCTTAGTTGCTCCGAAGCATGTGAGATCTTCCAGCATCAGGGATCAAACTTGTGTCTCCTGCATTGGCAGGCAGATTCTTTACCTCTGAGCCACCAAGGAAGCCTCATCTTCAAACTATTATATGATCTTGTGCTTTTATGACCCACTCAAAAGAAACTCTTAATCTCTTTGAGAAGAGATGGGATATGAGATGAGAAAAACTTTAGTGAATCTCACAGCCTTAAATACAAAGACTAGACCTCCCAGATTCCATGGAAGAGCATCAATTTCATGTATTCTTTTCACTCTGCCCAGCAAATCCCCCACATGCACCAGATATTTTGGTATTTCAGCATCCCGTATATATTACCATGTGTCTTCAGAGTTTTTACTCTGAAAACTGTATAGGAAATCTACTGGTTTGTAGATGACATGCTGAAGTAGGTATCTAGGCAAAAGACTGGATTCTACATAATCGTGTACAAGTTATACAAAGCACGTACTGAGCAAAATGACACACCATTGGAGACAGCGTCATCAGAGATCTCTTCAGAACTTCACTGCTGCTGTTAACACTTGGACCCAGTTTTATGGGATATGGGTTGTATGGAATCAAGATCAGCTGAAACAGAAGCCTGGCAGCACAGGGAGCATGATAAATGCCTGTGATAAATGAAATGATGGCACCAGCTCACGTCTAAGTCTCTCCCTCACTCTGCCTATATTGACTCTGTTAAATCTCTGGATCTATCTTTTTGTTTCTTCTCAGACTCTGAATGATTTATGAACTCTGCTATTTCCCCTTCTGTTTCTGAGAGTAGGACTGGAAACAGGTGGCTTTTCGCTGGATGACGGGTCAGTAAGGGGTCTTGAGATGCGTCTCTCCTGTAACAAAATATCTATAAACCTCAGTTTCCTCGTCCTGTGCTGTGCTTAGTCGCTCAGTCATGTCCAGCTCTTTGTGACTCCATGGACAGAGGAGCCTGGCTCCTGGATGCTCCAGGCAAGAATACTGGAGTGGGTTGCCATGCCCTCCTCCGGAGGATCTCCCCAACCCAGGGGTCAGACCCAGGTCTTTTGCATTGCAGACGGATTCTTTACTTGCTGAGCTATCAGAGAAGCCCCAGTTTCCTCATACAGAGGAGGAAATTGAGGAATTGTTAAGATTGGGGGCAGTAAGTTCTCTAGGTTCACCCAGGGGTGACTGGCCTTGTAGAGCAACAGACCGGGGTGGGAGGTGGGGAGAGCACAGGTGAAACTCCAAGGCAAGTCAGCCTTGGTCCTATGAAAGGGAGAGAAGGGAGTGGAAGGAGCTGGGAAGAACATGCCCATTCCCGAGGGCCAGAGCTACTCAGTTCCAGCCAATTATTACATAAGAACAAGAGCCCAGTGTTGCCAGATCTTCAAGAGAATCTGGAAATTCAGATTTTGATGGGAAAGCATTGGCAGTTCATTCAACATGGCTAAAAATAAAAGAGAATAAGAATTGGGCAGGCCAAACAAAACACCTCTAGAGATCAGATTTGGCTTTTTTGCCACTAATTTGCTAGATGACTTCCAAGCTTTCTTCTGGCTTCAGACTTCCATGATCCTGTACTCAGTCCATCTGATCTCTAACCCACTTCTTCTTTATTGACACATATTCCAGTACTCACTGGATCTAAAGCATGATAGCTTTAGAAGATCTCTTTGGTGAGTGCTGGACCATGATAGATTTATAAGGCCTGTAAGATCAAAGAATGCCCTTTTTCGATGGCCATGCTGTTGACATAATTCAGAGGCCCCGACAGTTAATTGCTTGTGTTAATTATCCCTTTCAGGGACAGTTAGTTCGGTTTAATTCCAGGACCCAGAGCTGTTTCTCTAAATATTTTCCTTCCTGTTCTTTCTTCTCACTTAAACGTAAGAAGATAATGACAACTGGAAAATAGATCCTGGTTGTCACTTGGACAAGGTGTATTTATGAGCTTAGTTTTTGCTTTGCTTTATTTATTTTTTGCCATGCTACTCACCTTGCAGAATCTTAATTCCCTGATTAGGGATGGAACCCAGACCCCTGGCCTTGGAAGCTTGAAGTCCAAACCACTAGATCTCCAGGGAATTCCCAATAGGCTTTTCTTACAGTGCTTAGACAAATCTTCATCATCTTTACCTGAGCAAGATTTTGCCCTGTAGTCTGTCTCTCTTCTTAATCTGGGGATTTCTTCAATTGCAACAAGGTGAGTAAGTTAAGAGTTTGGCTCTTATGTGTTAATATGGAAGTTTAGTTTTTTTTTTAAAGCATATTTATATGGATTCCCCTCCCCCAAAAAAACTGAGAACAAAAGTAGTGGACTTGCATGTGATTCCAATCTCCAGTTCTTTTGAATAACTCATTCCTGGGGGAACAGTACAGTTAAATTCTGTAATATAGTATTTTTAAAGCAGAGTTTCATGAATGTGATGAGCTAAGATGTGTTCTTTGCTTTATGCTAATAAGCTATTTTACAAACAAGTGGGCCTGCCTCTACCCGAAAAGCTCAGGGCAGACGTTGACAACAGGAAGGAACCATCTGAGTAAATAAAAGAAGCATGGCATTTTCAGAGAAATCGCAGACCTTACTGTGGCTGAGCTGACAGAGAGGACCAGTGGAAGGCTGTCAGTGACAGTTCTGAGCCACACTTTGTCCTTGTCCCTGCTCCAGTGGTGAGTTGACCCTCCCTTGCACTTACCGGAGTTTGTCAGCCAACCCTGGATGTTTATCATTTAAAACAAACCTGAAAGAATCAGGTAATTGTGTGATCATTAAAGACACACTGTCTGATCTTATACTGGTAACAACTTTGAATTTAAAAAGTCAACTCTATGTTTACCCATGTATTTGGCTAGCCTTTCAGGTTTAATGATGGAGGCAGGCTCTAAGCCCTTTGGAGGAAGGAACCACATCCACCTTTGGTCCACAGCACCTTCCATATACATTCATTTTCTTCCAAATACATTCATTTTCTTCCAGATACACAAATACCTCCCAAATGTACTCAATTCTTTCTGTTGATGAAAGCTGTATGGTTAATCATTTTTATATACAGGAGATTTAGGTCAGTAGGCTTTCTATGCATTCATTTATTCACTCATTTCATAAAGACCTGTTGAGCCTTTACTATGTGCCAAGCACAATTCTTAGTGCTAGGGATGCAGGATAATCTTGTTGGTTACATACCTTAATGAGTAATAACATATTGTGATAAATGTTGTAAGAACAAGATTGCCCAAATTACTGTGAGAACTTCGAGAAGGAATGACCAACTGTTGAAGGGTTTGGATGGCATCAAATGAGAGGAGACATTTAGGCTAAGTCAAGAATTGATGCTTTCGAACCATAGTATTGGAGAAGACTCTTGAGAGTCCCTTGGACTGCAAGGAGATCCAACCAGTCAATAAAGGAAATCAGTCCTGAATATTCATTGGAAGGACTGATGCTGAAACTGAAGCTCCAATACTTTGGCCACCTGATGTGAAGAGCTGACTCATTGGAAAAGACCCTGATGCTGGGAAAGATTAAAGGCAGGAGGAGAAGGGGACGACAGAGGACGAGATGGTTGGATGGCATCACTGACTCAATGGACATGAGTTTGAGCAAACTCTGGGAGGTGGTGAAGGGCAGGGAAGCCTGATGTGGTGCAGTCCATGGGGTCACAAAGAGTTGGACATGCCTGAGCAACTGAACAACAACTTGAAGCAGGAGTTTCAGAAAGGATTACAGCCTCTCCAGCAGCTGGTGGGGAGTGAAGAGTCTAAGGTGTGCAGGAGGAGAGGAGCATGGCTTAAGGGATGAATTGTGGCAGTGGTCTGGAGAGCCCAGGTTTTGGTAATCCTACAGAGGTAGTTGGAGCTGAATTGTTGCAAATCTTTAGAGAAAATAGAAAGAATCAGGTAGCTAGCTGGGTATTGAAAGATCTGAATACCAAATGTCATATGAACAAAATACAGATTTGTAAAACCAGTTTTTATTTTTTATTCATAATTTTTATAATTAAAAAATTTATTTATATATTTTTGGTTGTGCTGAGTCTTTGTTGCTGCACGGGCTTTTCTCTGCAACTGTGCATTGAGCAGGGGCTACTTTCTAGTGGAGATGTTTGGGCTTCTCGTTGTGGTGGCTTCTCTCGTTGCAGAGCGCAAGCTATAGGGCCCGTGGGCTTCAGTAGCTCCGGCTCCCAGGCTCTAGAGCACAGGCTCAGTAGTTATGGCACGCAGGATTAGTTGCTCCACGGCATCTGAGATCTTCCCAGATCAGGAATTGAACCTGTGTCTCCTGCATTGGCAGGTGGCTTCTTTACCACTGAGCCACCCGGGAAACCCTATTTATAACTTTTGGGTCATACTGTTCATTGATGCCTAGCTTGAATCTCCATGAGGGCAGGAATAATCATCTTTGATTTTCTTTTGCACTTAAAAGTTAAACAAAAATCACAGTAAGGACATTTTTCTTGTCTGGATGCATAGAAGCCAGAAGACTTTGAGTTGAGGAATGATTAGGAAATGAGAAAGTGGAGGGGAGGGAGGTACTCATTCAAGTTTTTCTAGGAAAACCTTTAGAACATGCCACAACAATAACAGTATTGGTAAACATTTGCTCTGTGCCAGGTATCAACACCTAGTACTTCATAGAGATTATTTCGTATGTTCCTCATGAAATTCTATGACGAAGGAGTTCTTCCTACCCTATTTTCATTTTATAGATGAAGAAACTGAGGTTTTTTAACTTGCTTAAATTCACGTGGCTAATGCTCTGCTATTAATTGTGGTCTAACCTCAACTAGGTACCCAGGTTGAACATGGACCCTTCTGGACTAGGGGCTTTCAGTGTTTTTGACTGTGACCCATAGTGAGATTTATTTTTCAGCCTGACCCTGCCAGCAAACACAAGCGTACATGCCAACACTGAAGCCAAGTCTCTCAAAGTAGTGCTCAACCCTTAGCAGTGTGCAGGAGGGCTTATATTTGCTACTTTAATAGATTTTATTCTAGTCTAAATTTCAGTTTTTTAAACATCGCTGCTCACAATGTGTGATTGATTTGAAGACTGACGATGTACTACACAGTTTGGACCACACCCCTCTAGCCTGCTAGCAATTTTACCTTGCTCCCTGAACTACAGCTTAATATCTTTTTCTATTAACGTCAGCAAACATTTATTCAGTGCCTACTATATGCAGAGATGTGGAAGGAACATAACATATCGTATGCCTTGACCCCAAAGAATTTTCAGTATAGTGAAGGGAAAGACAAGCTAATTATAATGCAGACCAGCAAAAAAAAAAAAAAAAAAGAAGAAGAAGAAAGGCACAAGCCACATAGAATGGCTTGTGAAACATAGGAACATAGGAATGGAACATGGGAACAGTGATGGATACTGGTGGTGTTTAGTAGTTGTGTGTGTGTTGCAAGAATGTTAAAAGACTTTTATGAAATAAATAGAAGTGTCTTTGGTAAAGACTATTAGGACTTAGGGCCAATGGAGATCTGAAGACCACAGTATTCTGTGTATTATTCTCAAAGGTCCTTGAAATGGTCAAGCTGTCATTACGTAGACATTAGTTTGTCCACTATAAGCCCTTAGAAGGATGCTAGCATGTCCAGTTATGTTAAAGAGTATCCATTAAAAAAAAGTTTAAGATAACTTCCCAAAGTAAAAGAATGCAAACTTACGAACCATTTATGAACCTCCATTAGGTCATCAATCCTAGGGTTAAATGGAGAGAGAGAGCCTTAAGTAGAATCTAGCAAAAATTCTGTGGACATTGGAGGTAGAAGGAAGGTTATTAATACTTTCCTAATTTATCTTACGTAGATTAAAAAGATAATATCTGAAAATCCTGGCACTGTGTCTGATATAGTTCAGTTCAGTTCAGTTCAGTCACTCAGTCATGTCCGACTCTTTGCGACCCCATGAATCGCAGCACGCCAGGCCTCCCTATCCATCACCAACTCCCAGAGTTCACTCAGACTCACGTCCATCGAGTCAGTGATGCCATCCAGCCATCTCATCCTCTGTTGTCCCCTTCTCCTCCTGCCCCAATCCCTCCCAGCATCAGGGTCTTTTCCAATGAGTCAACTCTTCGCATGAGGTGGCCAAAGTACTGGAGTTTCAGCTTTAGCATCATTCCTTCCAATGAACGCCCAGGACCGGTCTCCTTTAGGATGGACTGGTTGGACCTCCTTGCAGTCCAAGGGACTCTCAAGAGTCTTCTCCAACACCACAGTTCAAAAGCATCAATTCTTCGGCACTCAGCTTTCTTCACAGTCCATCTGTCACACCTGTACATGACCACTGGAAAAACCATAGCCTTGACTAGACGGACCTTTGTTGGCAAAGTAATGTCTCAGCTTTTTAATATGCTCTGCTGCTGCTGCTGCTGCTGCTGCTGGTAAGTCGCTTCAGTTGTGTCCAACTCTGTGCGACCCCATAGATGGCAGCCCACCAGGCTCCCCCGTCCCTGGGATTCTCCAGGCAAGAACACTGAAGTGGGTTGCCATTTCCTTCTCCAATGCATGAAAATGAAAAGTGAAAGTGAAGTCGCTCAGTCGTGTCTGACTCGTAGCAACCCCATGGACTGCAGCCTACCAGGCTCCTCTGTCCATGGGATTTGCCAGGCAAGAGTACTGGAGTGGGGTGCCATTGCCTTCTCATAACTTTCCTTCCAAGGAGTAAGTGTCTTTTAATTTCATGGCTGCAATCACTATCTGCAGTGATTTTGGAGCCCCCAAAATAAAGTCTGACATTGTTTCCACTGTTTCCCCATCTATTTCCCATGAAGTGATGGGACCAGATGCCATGATCTTCGTTTTCTGAATGTTGAGCTTTAAGCCAACTTTCAACTCTCCTCTTTCACTTTCATCAAGAGGTTCTTGAGTTCCTCTTCACTTTCTGTCATAAGGGTGGTGTCATCTGCATATCTGAGGTTATTGATGTTTCTCCCGGCAATCTTGATTCCAGCTTGTGCTTCTTCCAGTCCAGCATTTCTCATGATGTACTCTGCATAGAAGTTAAATAAGCAGGGTGACAATATACAGCCTTGACATACTCCTTTTCCTATTTGGAACCAGTCTGTTGTTCCATGTCCAGTTCTAACTGTTGCTTCCTGACCTGCATACAGGTTTCTCAAGAGGCAGGTCAGGTGGTCTGGTATTCCCATCTCTTTCAGAATTTTCCACAGTTTATTGTGATCCACACAGTCAAAGGCTTTGGCATAGTCAATAAAGTGGAAATAGATGTTAGATTGGTTTAAACAACTAAAATCAGTCAAGTCTTTCAATTTAGCCTTGTCCGGCAAGAGGAGCAATTATGTAAGCTAGTGCAGTGGTCCACTCCTTTCTGTTAGAAGCTTCACACTGAGATCACCTGGAGCCCTTTAGCAATCTGGCCTCAAGCCCAGAGATCCTGTTTCCACGTGTCTAGAGAAGTCTCAGACATTGGTCATTTTTAAGCCCCTAAGGTACAGCCAGGTTTGAAATGAAAAGTGTTAGTTGCTCAGTTGTGTCCGACTCTTTGCGACTCCACGGACTGTAGCCCACCAGGCTTCTCTGTTCTTGAGATTTTCCAGGCAAGAATACTGGAGTGGGTAGCAATTCCCTTCTCCAGGGGATCCTCCCAACCCAGGAATCAAACCCTGGTCTTCTGCACTGCAAGCAGATTCTTTACTGTCTGAGCCACAGCCAGGTTTGAAATCCCCTGAAAAGTATATGCTTTAATGATTAGAAACATGCTTCTGTGGAGGTACAACCTTAACATTGGGTCCTTTGTTTGCTATTTTAATGCCCACAGAGTCATCACCTTTTCTTAAGAACTAGTTTTAGAAAACAAGATCTTAGGTATCTTTATGGTCACACCTCACGGCTTTCGGGATGTTAGTTCCCTGACTAGGAACTGAACCCTCACCCTTGCAGTGAAAGTATGGAATCCTCACCACTGAACAACCAGGGTACCCTCAAGATCTTTGGTATATTTGAAGTCAGGAAGGGGTATTTTTGAACTGGGGAAGAGTAGAAAATGGGTAAGAAGACTGTCAAGGGGAACTTGACTTCCTGCGGTGCTCAGGAGACAAAGGAATTGATTTTGCCCTGTTATCTTTGAGGATTCATCTTCACCTCCATTCTACCAACAAGCACCCTGGTAACTGTGGAATATCATGTGGCAAAGAGGTGTGCATAAGTTACATAGCTCCCTGAGTTGAGAGGTAAAGGAAGGAAGGAAATGAAAGTAAGCCTCTCTTGGGCTTCAGCGCCTCTTTGTTTTGTCTTCTTTGGGCTGTGGGTGATCTGATGGCTCTTTGGGACCTAAGAGCACACCGTCATTGTCACTGGGGTCTTTCCTCACTGAGACTTCTCTCTTCCCTTATTTTAAAAAAGTTTACTTTATTGAAGTATTGGTGATATAGAGTGTTCTGTTCCTTTCTGTTGTACAGCAGAGTGATTCAATTATACATACATATCTATTTTAATTTTTATTTTTGTATTGGTCCATGGGGTCACAAAGAGTTGTACATGACTGAGCATGCGCGCGTGCACACACACACACACACACACACACACACACACACACTTATTTTTGGCCGCACTGGATCTTTGTTGCGGTGCTCGAGCTTCTCACTGTCGTGGCTTCTCTTGTTGCAGAGCGTGGGCTCTAGGCACATGGGCTTCAACGGCTGGGGCACAGAGGCTCAGTAGTTACAGCTCCCAGGCTCTAGAGCACAGGCTCAATAGTTGCGACGCATGGGCTTAGTTGCTGCTTGGCACGTGGGAGCTTCCTGGATCAGGGATTGAAGCCGTGTCTCCTGCATTGGCAGGTGGATTCTTTACCACTGAGCCACCAGGGAAGCCCCTGCCTGGAGATTCTTGAAGCTGCTCCTCCGAGGTCTTCACCTGCACTGCTCTGCAGCAGCAGGATGGCATTACAGGTGGTGAAGTGATGCTCCAGAGGCGGTGCACCCAGACTTGGCCATCTGGGACAGTGGGAGAGAAGGGAAAAGATTCTTCCCTCTTCCATCTGGCAGTGTGTGTGTTTGCCCTCTCTGGAGCCATCAGGGTGAAATTGCTCCTTCTCTGGCCAAAAACCAGCCAACAGATTTTGGGCACTTGCCACATCAAAGGGTGGGGTTAATAGCGATGCCACCACCAGTGGGGACAGTGCCAGATGTCACAAGTGAAGATGGAGCAGGCAACCATCCATTCCTTTTTTTTTCCTTCTTCTGTACTCCAGGAGGCTTTAGAAAAATGAAAGTCATGCTGTCCTGAGATGGTCCAATTATTCTGCTCTCTTGTTTGGTAAACTTTTGATTCTTTGGAGAGAGATGCTGACTTTTCTATAACCTTCAAGTCACTTAGGTGCATTAGCATGGTAGAGGTGTTTGTTTATTTTTTGCATTGTTTGATACACTTTCTTATACCACTTTCTCCTCTTTTCGTTAAAAAAGCAGATAAATGGATGTAATCATCTTTTAAATTTTGTATTATAGACTGATCCTCTTCTGCATCTTTTCTGCAGGCATTTATAGAAAATCAAGAAACTAGCTTTTGCCATGGTTATCACTGCTGTAAGAATTTTTGCTTTTGTTTCTATTTGAAACCAACGATGACGTGATGATCAGTAGAGATTTAGGTGTGGGGCTGAGTAAGCTTTGTCTTTGACAGGGTAAATGACAGGGTAGAGTCAAAGGACAGCCAAGTGCTGGCTGCTGCACTGGGGTGGTGGGCTCCAGGCATAAGTTTGCACTTGCTCAGTTCACTGTCGCCAACTGCTTATTTTCTCCTCTGTCTTCCTCACCTGTGTCCTTCCTCCACTGGGGTGGAAGATGGGTTGGTTGGTCAGAAGGTGCTGTATCCTCTAGGGCAGTGATGCTCAGCCTAGCTACACATTAGAATGGCTGGACGTGTTAGGCTCTACCCCAGAGCAGGCTGGTGGTGGGACCTGGCATTGGGGATATTTAAAAGCTTCCCAGATGATTTTAGTGCAGTCATGGTCCAGAATCACTGTGGTTGGGCAGCAGTTTTCAGAGTGTATCTGTGGATGACCTGTATCAGAATCATTGGGTGATTTTTTTTTTTTTTCGGCTGTGCTGTGAGACTTACCGGATCTTGGTTCCCTGTCCAGGAATTGAATCTGGGGCCATGGCATTGAAAGCTCTGAGTCCTAACCACTGGACTGCCTGGGAGTTCCCCATAGGGTGACTTTTTAAAAATGCAAATTCTGGAATTTCTAAATTTGAAACCAAATCAAGTTTTAACAGTAGTAAACTTGGTTTTGAATCATTCCAAGTGCAACCTGCCAGTACCCAGATCTTGATTTAAATGTCCTTAGTATTAAGAAATAACTAAAGAACAAAAAGTCTTAGAAGCCCTAGAGTGAGAAATGATTCAGTAACTAGTTGATCTTGAATTCTGGTGTGAGTAACTAGGAACTACTTCTGAGAAAGTGGCGATCAAGTCCCCAGAAATCCTTTATAGGTATAAAATCATAGCTAATGTTTAGTAAAATGTTTTATTGTGTGCCAGGCACTGAGATTTGAACTGAACATTTTTTTTTATTGGAGTATAGTTGATTTTCAATGTTGTGTTAGTTTCAGGTGTTCAGCAAGGTGAATCAGGTTTACATACAGCTACTCTTTTTTTAGATTCTGTTCCCATATCGGCTATTACAGAGTATTGAGTGGAGTTCCCTGTGCTATATAATAGGTCCTCATTTTTTATCTATTTTATATATAATATTGTCTATATGTCAATCCCAGTTGCCTAATTCATCCCTTCCCCTCTTCTCCCCGGTAACCTTAAGTTTATTTTCTACATCTGTAGCTCTATTTCTGTTTTGTGGATAAGTTCATTTGTACTCTTTTTTGACATTGCGCATATAAATGAATTTTGTACTTTAAACTCATTATTTACCATTTTCCGTTCAGTCACTCAGTCGTGTCCGACTCTTTGTGACCCCATGGACTGCAGCACGCCAGGCCTCCCTGTCCATCACCAACTCCCGGAGTTTACCCAAACTCATGTCCATTGAGTCAATGATGCCATCCAACCATCCCATCCTCTGTCATCCCCTTTTCCTCCCACCTTCAGTTTTTCCCACCATCAGGGTCTTTAAAAATGAGTCAGTTCTTCGCATCAGGTGGCCAAAGTATTGGAGCTTCAGCTTCAGCATTTTACAGATGGGGAAAACTGAGGCTCACAGACATTAAGGACTTAGATCGAAAACATATGGTAAGTAGTGTGGACTGGATCAGAACCAGATATACATGTGATAACAAAGCTCACGGATGGCAGCATGGATGGCATCACCGATTCGAAGGACTTGAGTTTGAGCAGGCTCCGGGAGTTGGTGATGGACAGGGAAGCCTGGTGTGCTGCAGTCCATGGGGTCGCGAAGAGTTGAACACGACTGAGTGACTGAACTGAACTGAATAAAGCTCATGACCTTAACCATTCCTCAGTTCCTTCTGCTGTGCAACCAGATACTGGCAAAACCTCTCTTCCTCTCTACCCCGTCTTTATGGTGAAATCAAGAGGAAAAAAAGGAAGCTATCAAACCACTGAAAGTATTAACTTGCTCCTTACCATTTTCTGTGCATTCTTGTATACGTACACAAAGCAGCCAGGGATCACTGACGTTTACTTTGGAAGCCCTGAACTTGCATTTTATTTTCATTGCTTAGATTCTTCTTTTATGATGTGTAGCCATTCCTGCGCTTGAACTGGCGCTTTGTTACTGCTTTATGTGAGGAGCTACAATGCAAACAGAATAAGCAAAGCATAATCTCCTGATTTTATTGCCCTTGTTTAAACCTGTTCCTAGGTTAGAAATGTGGGTGTGATCAGGAGTGACCTTGATGCTCTAACTTAGGAAGTGACTGTGTCTGTATTAGTTAAGTTACATGAAAGAATCATGAACTGGAGGGGTCATTATAAAAAAAAGAAATCTGTGTGTGTGTGTGTTGGAAGGTGTGTGGGAGGGGAGGGAACCTCACATTTATGAAAGACCTTAAACAGATATTGTTGATTTTATCTCCAAATCAGGTCATAGAGCAGTCATTGGAACCATATGTGTGTTTATAGCATTAATAATTTTTCTTTATAAAGGCAACTTTACTGAGGTATACTTTATATACAACAAAATCCAACAGGTCTAAGTATACAATATGACGAATTTTGATAAATATATTCAGTTGGGGTTTGCATTAATTTTTGACAGCTTTATTAAAACATAATTCACAAACCTTATGATTCACCTGTTGAAAGTGTACAGTTTGATGGTTTTCAGTGTATTCACAGACATGTACAGCTATCACTGTGATCAATTCTGAAATATTTTCATCAGCCCCCAAAAGAAACCTTATATCTGTCAGCAGTCATTTATTTTTTTCTCCCAACTCTTTCAGTCCTAGGCAATGACTCACCTACTTTCTGTAGACTTGCCTGTTCTGGAAGGTTCATAGAAATGGGAACCATGTAATATGTAGTCTTTGGTGATTGGCTGCTTTCCCTTAGTACTTAATACAGTGTTTTTAAGGTTCATACATGTTGTAACATGTGTAATACTTCATTCATTGCTGAAGAATATCATTGTGTATGGAAATAGACTCACAGAAATGGAGAACTTGTGTTGCCAAGGGTAAGGGTGGGGAGGGGATGGACTGGGAGTTTGGGACTATCTGATGCAAACTGTTACACACAGGATGGTAAGCAGCAAGGTCCTATTGTATAGCATAGGGAACTATATTCAATACCCTGTAATAACAGTAATGGCAAAGAGTGTGAAAAAGAATTACATATATACAGAAATGCTTCATTGTAAAACGCTTCATTGTACAACAGAAACACTTCATTGTAAACCAATAATACTTCAATAAAATGATTTTTTTTTAAATGGAAGAATAAAACAACCTACCTCCTCAGTTAACTTGGAGACCGAAAGCTAAATACAATCTATAGTAAAGAAAAAATTCCATTGTGTAGATATACCAAGTTTTATTTATTATCAGTTCTTGGATATCCGGGTTGTTTCTACTTTTTTGGCTGGTAGCATTGATTTCTTCTAATACTTTTTTTATAAGGACCATTTTTAAAGTCTGTTGAATTTGTTACAATATTCTTCTGCTTTATGTTTTGTTTTTTTGGCTGCAAGGCATGTGGAATCTTAGCTCCTGACCAGGAATTGAACTCAGATCGTCTGCATTGGAAGACGAAGTCTGAATCACTAGACCATCAGGGAAGTCCCCTAACACTGATTTTTAAAGAGTAAGCTTTTAATAGATACCTTGATTTTTAAATCCTCATTTAGGCTTTTTTTTTTTTCCTTACTAATATGCCAGGAGTATAAAGTAGCTTGGACTTCCCAGGTGGTGCTTGTGTTGAAGAACCTGCCTGCCAGTGCAGGAGACACAAGAGACCTGGGTTCGATCCCTGGGTTGGGAAAATCCCCCATGGCAACTCACTCCCGTATTCTTGTTTGGAGAATTCATGGATAGAGGAGCCCTGGGGGGCTACAGTCCATAGGGTCACAAAAAGTCAGATACAACTGAAGCGCCTGAGCACGCCTGCATGAAGTGTCTTAGTCCTCCCCTGACTACTGGGACAGTCTGATTAGGGTCACAACAACTGGATTTACAGTTGTACTAAAATTCTTGTTTGGAGTGTATTCTCTTTCATCGCTATTTAATTTTGTGGAAAATGCATATAGAACTGTAGATATAGAAATATATGTACATATACATGTGTATGTATATGCATGTGCGTGCTCAGGCTCTCAGTTGTGTCTGACTCTGTGATCCTATGGATTGCAGCCCGCCAGACTCCTCTGTCCGTGGGATTCTCCAGGCAAGAATGCTAGAGTGAGTTTCCATTTCCTCCTCCAGGGGATTTTTCTAACCAGGTATCGAACCCATATCTCCTTCGTCTTTTGCACTGCAGGCAGATTCTTTACTGCTGGGCCATCAGGGAAGCCCTAATCTATATGTGCGTGTATACGTATAAAATAAGGATAACTCATATGGTTTTACAAGGAGTTTTAAAGTTAACTTACAAAGACAACATGCAGTTTCTTTTTCTTTTAAAAAGTAATATTGATATATAACAAATTATTTTACTTTAGAAATCATAAACTGTGCTGATTATGAAATGTCATTGGTAAGTGTCAAAATTGACACAATATCTGTTACTTTTGAAGGACTAACACTGGTATTCAGTTCAGTTCAGTTCAGTCGCTCAGTCGTGTCCGACTCTTTGCGACCCCATGAATTGCAGCACACCAGGCCTCCCTGTCCATCACCATCTCCCGGAGTTCACTCAGACTCACGTCCATCAAGTCCCTGATGCCATCCAGCCATCTCATCCTCTGTCGTCCCCTTCTCCTCCTGCCCCCAATCCCTCCCAGCATCAGAGTCTTTTCCAATGAGTCAACTCTTCGCATGAGGTGGCCAAAGTACTGGAGTTTCAGCTTTAGCATCATTCCTTCCAAAGAAATCCCAGGGCTGATCTCCTTCAGAATGGACTGGTTGGATCTCCTTGCAGTCCAAGGGACTCTCAAGAGTCTTCTCCAACACCACAGTTCAAAAGCATCAGTTCTTCAGCACTCAGCTTTCTTCACAGTCCAACTCTGATATCCATACATGACCACAGGAAAAACCATAGCCTTGACTAGACGGACCTTTCTTGACAAAGTAACGTCTCTGCTTTTGAATATGCTATCTAGGTTGGTCATAACTTTTCTTCCAAGGAGTAGCATCTTTTAATTTCATGGCTGCAATCACCATCTGCAGTGATTTTGGAGCCCAGAAAAATAAAGTCTGACACTGTTTCCACTGTTTCCCCATCTATTTCCCATGAAGTGATGGGACCAGATGCCATGATCTTCGTTTTCTGAATGTTGAGCTTTAAGCCAACTTTTTCACTCTCCTCTTTCACCTTCATCAAGAGGCTTTTTAGTTCCTCTTCACTTTCTGCCATAAGGGTGGTGTCATCTGCCTATCTGAGGTTATTGATATTTCTCCCAGCAATCTTGATTCCAGCTTGTGTTTCTTCCAGTCCAGCGTTTCTCATGATGTACTCTGCATCTAAGTTAAATAAGCAGGGTGACAATATACAGCCTTGACATACTCCTTTTCCTATTTGGAACCAGTGGTTATTCTATTTGAAAATATATAAATCAATAGTTTACGTTTTTGACCCAGAAGAAACTTACATTATTTTAAAGCTTTATGCTACTCATAAATTATCAAAAATCAGTCATAATAGTTTTGACACTCTTGTAACTGCAGATGTTACAGTTCTCACCCCTAAAACACATCATAGAACTAAAGTGCTTGAGAAATAGGAAAGTGAAAGTAGATGTGAAATGATAGGAGAAGTCAAGAACTAGGTACAGGCATCATTACTTATACTTGTTTTTTTTAATTTTTAAATAATAAGACTTTAAAAAATGGAGACAGGGCAGAGATGATGAAGGACAGGGGAGCCTGGCATGCTGCAGTCCATGGGATTGCGAAGAGTCGGACACGACTGAACAACTGAACTACAACAGTTGATTTACAATGTTGTATTGGTTTCTTTGTACAGAAAAGTGATTCAGTTTTATACTGTATATATAATATATATGTATAAAATGTATATATATACACATATAGATGTATATGGAGCAGTCATAGTCAACAAGAGAGTCTGAAATGCAGTGCTTGGGTACAATCTCAAAAACAACAGAATGATCTGGGTTCCTTTCCAAGGCACACCATTCATCATCATAGTAATCCAAGTCTATGCCCCAACCAGTAATGCTGAAGAAGCTGAAGTTGAACATCCCTATGAAGACCTACAACACTTTCACGAACTAACACCAAAAAACAGATGTCCATTTCATCATAGGGGATTAGAATGCAAAAGTAGGAAGTCAAGAGATACCTGGAGTAAAAGGCAAGTTTGGCCTTGGAGCACAAAGTGAAGCATGACAAAGGCTAACAGAGTTTTGTCAAGAGAACACACTGGTCATAGCAAACACACACTCCCAACAATGCAAGAAACGACTCTGCACATGGACATCACCAGATGGTCAATACTGAAATCAGATTGATTATATTTTTGCAGCCAAAGATGGAGAAACTCTATACAGTAAGCAAAACACAAGACCCAAAACTGACTGTAACTCTGATGTTGAGCTCCTTAGCAAAATTCAGGCTTAAACTGAAGAAAGGAGAGAAAGCCACTAGGCCATTCAGGTATGACCTAAATCAGATCCCTTATGATTATACAGTGAAAGTGGCAAAGAGATTCAGGGGATTAGATCTTGTAGACAGAGTGCCTGAAGAAGTAGTCAGGAGGCAGTGACAAAAACCATCCCAAGGAAAAAGAAATGCAACAAGGCAAAGTGGTTGTGTGAGGAGGCTTTACAAATAGCTGAGGAAAGAAAATAAGTGGAAGGCAAGGCGGAAGGGGAAAGATATACCCAACTGAATGCAGAGTTCCAGAGAATAGCAAGGAGAGATAAGAAGGCCTTCTTAAAGGAACAATGCAAAGAAATAGAGGAAAATAATAGAATGGAAAGACTAGAGATCTCTTCAAGAAAATTGGCGATATCAAGGAAACATTTCATGTGAGGATGGTCATGATAAAGGACAGAAATGGTAAAGACTTAACAGAAGCCGAAGAAATTAAGAAGTGGCAGGAATACACTGAAGAACTATACAAGAAAGGTCTTAACGACCCCAATGACCATGATGGTGTGGTCACTCACCTACAGCCGGATATCCTGGAGTGTGAAGTCAGGTGGGTCTTAGGAAACATTACTATGAACAAAGCTAGTGGAAGTGATGGAATTCCAGCTGAGCTATTCAAGTCCTTAAAAATGATGTGTTGAAGTGCTGCACTCAATATGCCAGCAAATTTGGAAAACTTAGCAGTGGCCATGGGACTGTAAAAGGTCAGTTTTCATTCCAGTCCTAAAGAAGGGCAATGCCAGAGAATGTTCCAACTGTTGTACAATTGTGCTCATTTCACATGCTAGCAAGATTATGCTCAAAATCCTTCAAGCGAGGCTTCAGCAGTATGTGAATTGAAAATTTCCAGAGGTACAAGCTGGGTTTAGAAAAGGCAGAGAAGCCAGAAATCAAATTGCCAACATTGATTGGATCATGGAGAAAGCAAGGGAGTTCCAGAAAAACATTTACTTCTTCTTCATTGACTATGTGAAAGCCTTTGACTGTGTAAATCATAGCAAACTGGAAAATTCTTAAAGAGACTGAAGTAAAACCAGACCACCTTACCTGTCTCCTGAGAAACCTGTATTCAGGTCAAGAAGCAGTGGTTAGAACCCCACATTGAACAACGGACTGGTTCAAAACTGGGAAAGGAGTATACATCAAGGCTGTATATTGTCACCCTGCTTAGTTAACTTATATGCAGAGTACCTCATGCGAAATGCCAGGCAGAATGAATCCCAAGCTGGAATCAAGATTGCCTGGAGAAATATCAACAACATCAGATATGCAGCTATCTCTCTGATGTCTAAAAGTGAAAAGGAACTAAAGATCCTCTTGATGAAAGTGAAAAAGGAGATTGAAAAAGCTGGCTTAAAAGTCAACATTCAAAAAATTAAGATGATGGCATCCAGTCCCATTGCTTCATGGCAAATTGATGGGGGAAAAGTGGAAGCAGTGACAAATTTTATTTTCTTGGCTCGAAAATCACTTTGGATGATGACTGCAGCCATGAAATTAAAAGACACTTGCTCTTTGGAAGGAAAACTATGACAAACCTAGATAGCATGTGACAAAGCAGAGACATCACTTTGCTGACGAATGTCCATCTAGTCAAAGCTATTTTTTTCCAGTAGTCATGCATGGATGGAAAGTTGGGCCATAAAGAAGGCTGAGCAAAAAAAAAAAAAAAAAAGAAGGCTGAGCATGGAGGAATGGATGCTTTAGAACTGTGGTGCTGGAGAAGACTCTTGAGAATCCCTTGGAGAGCAAGGCGATCAAACCCTGAATATTCATTGGAAGGAGTGATACTGAAGCTGAAGCTCCAATAGTTTGCCCAACTGATGGGAACAGCCAACGCATTGGAAAGGACCCTGTTGTTGGGAAAGATTGAAGGCAAAAGGAGAAAGATGAGATGTTTAGATAGCTTCACTGACTCTGTGGACGTGAATTTGAGCAAACTCTGAGAGAGAGTGAAGGACAGGGTATCCTGATGTACTGTGAGTCACAAAGAGTCGAACATGACTTAGTGAAAGAGCCACAACAATGAACTTTAGTATGTATTAGTATATATTTCTTTATCTATAATAAGCTTAATTCACAATAATTCACAAAGAATTATTTGCTTACCTTCTTTTTTATCACAGCACCCAAAGGCTGATTTGTTTACCTACAATTTTATTAGAATTCCCAGTTCTCAGAATCCCTTTCTCCCAAACTGTGGTAGCAGGCAATGAATGATGAATGTTTGGAGGGGCAAAGGCACCACGGGGAAAGAGCAATGCTAACCCTAGAAGAGCTCTGCTTTTTAGTTTATGAAACTTGTTACCTGTACTGAAGTCAGAACTAAAACAGAATTTCTAGGAACTTCTAAAAATTTAATTCTTATTGGAGTATGGTTGCTTCACAATGTTGTGTTAATTTCTGCTGTGCAGCAAAATGAATCAGTTATACTCTAGGAGCTTTTGAATGTGTTTTCTTTTGACAGATAAGATTCACATGTGATAAAATTCACCCACCTACTGTGTACTGTTGAGTGGATCTTAGTCAAGAGTTGTGCATACTATACCAAAATCTAATTTCAAAACATTTAAAAAATAATTGTTGGACTACGCTGGTGGTTCGGTGGTTAAGACTCTGAGCCCCCACTGTAGGGGATGTGGGTTTGATCCCCGGTCAGGGAAGTTCCACATGCCAAAAGGTTCAGCCAGTGAATAAATAAAAATAATTGTAAAATATTTTCATCACTCCAAAGAAACCTTGTCCCTTTAACAGTCATTCTCCACTTCTACTCCTCAAACTTTTCCAAAGTGGCCACTGCCTCTGCATCCCCACCAGCAACACGGGAGACTGTCTGTAGTCTACCTCCTTGCCCATACTTTAGACCTGCCCACATGACTGTGGCATTAATGTGACTGAGGAAAGGTCATGAAACCCAGGCTAATTCAGACTTCTGACATTCCTCACAGTTGGATGCCTAGATCAAGATAAAATCAACCTGGAATAAACTGTTTCCCCCCGAGATGTAGCCCATGATTGTAGGCTCTCAATTAAAATAAAGTAACAATTCAGCACCACATAATTTGGTAGTGATTGAGATTCAAATAAAAATTTGCTGTTTTTGCCTACTTTTGTTCAAGTAGAAAATGTGTCTAGGAATCCTTAGAGAGATATTTAATGGTAACATTCAAAAAGGAGTTACTAGAGAAAAATGACTGAGGCAGCTATGACTGAAAATAAGACCAAAGAGTTGTAAATCACTCTGTATTTGTAAATCACTCTGTATTTGAGTGTAGAACATTCGTATACATTTCAGGGACAGGAAGCTTCTGTGTCAACATTAAATGTTCGTAAATGTCAAATGCGCAATTCTGACATCCCATCCTATATCCGGGAGAATAGAAATTTTCAGCCAGTGTAGAGTTGAGGAAATATCAAAGACTTGGCATCACTTGAACAGAACTGAATGCCATCTAAGATGTTAGAGCTTAAAAGTTTTCCGTGAGTGTAATGTAGTCTTTCATCAACAGTCCTTTTCATTTTCTGAAGGAAATGTCTTGAAATTTACCTAACTCTCCTTTTCCTTTAACAGAACAAATGCTAACTTTAGGAGTACATGCTATCTTTTATACTAATGATAATCTAATTTTGTTGAATGGTGTGATTTTATTATGGTTCGTTTTATTTATTGTTCTTCTTTCTTGTCCAAGGGAGGTTTATAATAATACGTGGGATAGATCTATTTTTAAAGACCAACATTTTTTACTTCATCAGGCATTTTAAATTAAAAAAAAATTTCATATGATTTTAAAGGATACTTTCCATTTACAGTTATTACAAAATATTGGTTATATTCCCTGTGGTGTTCAGTACATCCTTGAGCCTATCTTTTACCCAGTTGTTCGTACCTCCTCTCCCCCACCCCTGTATTGCCCTTCCTCCCCACTGGTAACCACTATTAATAGTTGTCTATAAGTCTGCTTATTTTTGTTGTATTCACTAGGTGAATTTTTCAGATTCCACATGTAAGTGGCATCATATAGTATTTGTCTTTCTCTGTCTGACTTATTTCACTAAAACATAACACCCTCCAAGTCTATTCATGTCACTGCAAATGGTAAAATTTGGCAGTTTTTTGTGGCTGGATAGTATCTTATTGTATACGTACTCCACATCTTCTTTATCCAATTATCTGTTGATGAAATCTTAATTAGATTACTTCCATACCTTGGCAATTGTGAGTAATGCTGCTCTGAACATTGGGATGCATGTATCTTTTCAAATTAGTGTTTTTATCTTTTTTTGGTATATACCCAATAGTAGAAATGCTGGCTCACATGCTAATCTTATTTTTATTTTTTTGAGAAACCTCAATACGGTTTTCCACAGTTTCTGCACCAATTTATGTTCCCACCAACAATGTACAAGGTTTCCTTTTCTCTACATCCTTGTCAACATTGTTATTTGTGTTCTTTTTGATGACAGCTATTCTGACTTCCCTGGTGGCTCAGACGGTAAAGCGTCTGTCTACAATGCAGGAGACCCAGGTTCGATCCCTGGTTTGGGAAGATCCACTGGAGAAGGAAATGGCAATCCACTCCAGTACTATTGCCTGGAAAATCCCATGGTGCGGGGGGTCGCAAAGAGTCGGATACGACTGAGTGACTTCATTCATTTTTTATTCTGACATAAGTGAGGTGATGTTTAATTATTATTTTGATTTGCATTTCCCTGATGATTAGCAATATTGAGCACCCCTTCATGTGTCGTCTGTTGGCCGTCTGTATTTCCTCTTTGGAAAAATATTTATTTAGTCCTTCTGTCTATTTTTTAATTGGGTTATTGTGTGTTTTTTTGATGTTGAATTGTATGAGCTGTTTATATATGTTGAATACTAATCCCCAATCTGTCATATCATTTGTAGGTATCTTCTCCCATTCAGTAGGTTGATGACTATCTTTAGTGTTATGTTTGAATTCCTTTTTCTTTTTTTGTGTGTATATCTATTATAGATTTTTGGTTTGTGGTTACCATGAAGTTTTTAATATAGAAGTCTGTATTTATATGTGCTGGTTTTAAGTTACTGATCTCTTCGTTTCAAATTTATTGCTCCTGCTCCTGCCTTGATTGCCTGCATTTCCCTGTGACTCCTAAACATTTACTTTCCACCCAACCTCTGTGGCACTTCACGATATACTCTTGTGCATGCATCTTACCTTCCTAATGGAGTTATGAGCTCCTAGGTGGCAAGGGCTATGCCTTATATTTCTTCTGAGGTCCCTTGGTATCTATTGCAATATAGTTTAAATTGTAAGTGATCAAAAAATTTCTGGAATGAGGATCCCATTTGTATAACACAGCATTTCTGTAAATATTGGGATAAACAGGCTTAGTGGAAATTTCAGTAAATTAGTTTTTGATTTCCTTTTATTGGGATATAGTTGCTTTACAATGTTGTGATAGTTTCTACTGTACATCAAAGTGAATCCACCATATGTATACATAGATTCCCTCCTTTTTGGATTTTTTTCTCATTTAGTTGCTTCCAGAAAGCACTGAGTAGAGTTCCCTGAGCTATACCATGGGTTCTGATTAGTAATCTATTTTGTGCATAGTAAAAATAGTGTATATATGACAATCTCAATCTCCCAATTCGTCCCACCTCCCCTTTCCCTCTCTTGGTGTCCATATGTTTGTTCTGTACATCCATGTCTCTATTTCTGTTTTGCAAATAAAGTTCATCTATACCATTTTTCTAGGTTCCATATGTATGTGTTGATATATAATATTTCAATTCATTTAAGCTCAATCCGTTCTGAAGGAGATCAGCCCTGGGATTTCTTTGGAAGGAATGATGTTAAAGCTGCAACTCCAGTACTTTGGCCCCCTCATGCGAAGAGTTGACTCATTGGAAAAGACTCTGATGCCGGGAGGGATTGGGGGCAGGAGGAGAAGGGGACGACTGAGGATGAGATGGCTGGATGGCATCACGGACTCGATGGACGGGAGTCTGAGTGAACTCCGGGAGTTGGTGATGGACAGGGAGGCCTGGCATGCTGTGATTCATGGGGTCACAAAGAGTTGGACATGACTGATTGATTGAACTGAACTGAACTGAAGCTCTTTATTCACAAGAATACCAGGAAAGACATTTTATCGTATTGGATCATAAGCTATGAAGAAGGAGGATGAGTAAGATGAAATTTTCAGAAAAAAATGGTAACATATCTATATTTCCTTATTTTGTGGTCATAGACTGTACACCTAAGTTTAACCTTTGACCCAAACCAGATCAAGCTGGGTGTGGATAGTTAAAATAATCAACTTGAAATTACTGTACACTCACACATGTTTATTCTGTTGCACTTAAACAAATGCCAGCTGACTTAAAATAATTTGCTAGGTTAGCTCTGAGGATGAAATGGAAGGCTGGAGGAACCAGGCCTGGATATCCCTTGGGAGCCAAGGTAGTAGGATTTGACAGAGTGTTTCTTTAATGCACTGCCACTGGGATCAATAAATCCCAAATATTTTTCTTTTATTAGAACATTGCACTCAAGTTCAGGATCCTGGGGAAGAGGTCCTATACTGGCCTTGCTTGGTTCAGGTTCTATTTTATAGGTCAAGATCAAAGACCTCTTGGTTAACAGTCCCACGAACCATCTATATATGAGGAAAGACCCAAGTGCTCCAAAGAAAACTGGCTACCATTACAACAAGGGGGAAAGGCTAGTCTAGTTGTGAAGTCACCTTATGGAATATAGAAAATCAGAAAAAGCAGGTGAGAGACATCTAAAGGATAGCAGATTACAGGAGAAAGATGTTGCCCTGGCAGAAAATAAGAAATAACTAAATGGTATTTTTCACCATGTTCCGTTCAGACTACCTGTGTCTCAAATTCTGAGACAATGAAAGGTCAGAAGCTCTTAGCCAACTCTTTAAAAAACTTGTCATTCTAGTCCCAGTTGATACATATGGGAGCTTTGTATTTCAAAGATTTGCTCTCCCAAACATTTACTGTGAGAAGAATTTCTCTGGCTCCTGTCCTGTGTGTTGAAATGTCACTCAAGGCAAGACAAAGCAAAGCAAGGTGTGGCCACAGGTATCTGGTGTATAAAGGCATTTCTGTCTACTTCAGTTTGAAAACTTGCAAGGGAGATACTCCTTACCTTTTCACTCCCCTTTCCTTTCCCTCCAGAAAACTCTGACTTTTTTAAAGATCATGGTGCTTTGCCTTTGTAAATGTGTACTTTTCCTGGACAGCTCTACCTTGAAGATTTAAATGAAGGGCAATCTCTTATACATTAAAAAATGTTAATTAATTAATTAATTTATGACTGTGTGGCTCAGGGGGTAAAGCGTCTGCCTGCAATGCAGGAGACTTGGGTTCGATCCCTGGGTCAGGAAGATCCCCTGGAGAAGGAAATAGCAACCCACTCCAGTACTCTTGCCTGGAAAATCCCGTGGACAGAGAAGCCTGGTAGACTACAGTCCATGGGATCGCAGAGAGTCGGACACGACTGAGCGATTGCTTGCTTGCTTGTGCTGGGTCTTCGCGGCTGCACGGGCTTTTCTCTAGTTGCAGCAAGCGAGGACTGCTCTGAAGTTGTAGTGTGCTGGCTTCTCCCTGCAGCGGCTTTTCTCGTTTTGGAGCAGGGTCTCTAGGGTGCGTGGGCTTCGGTAGTTGTGGCTCCCAGGCTCAAGAGCGCAGGCTCAGTGCTTTCGGCCCACAGGTTTAGTTGCTCCTTGGCACGTGAAATCTTCCAGGATCAGGGATCAAACCTGTGCCTCCAGCATTGGCAGGCGGACTACTTACCACTAAGCCGCCAGGGAAGCCCTGCATTTGGTTTTTTATACAACCTTTTGGCCTCCTTAGGCATTTGGTTATTGAAGTCATACATTGTCTAGTTTAGGGAATTAAGACTATCTTTTCTTTAAAAGGTATTCTAAATAGGAATTGCAGAGTACCACTGTGTTGTCTCTAGAAGGAACAGAATTTATTATTTACTTTTACAATAGAGTAGGTACTGGAGAGAATAGACTTCTCAGGAAGGGTATATCTGCATACTTCAAAGGATTTTTATATTTGCAAGTATTCTGTCTGCTAACACAGTCATGCGGGCTGAGAGACTAAATTTTAGACTCTACAGTTTTGTGCACAAGTTGTAATATTTTTTGGTTTTCAGTTATGAAATATTGAAAGTTAATTTGTACAAAAAGCTGTGGCAGGTGGTGACATGATTTTTGCCCAGTACTTTGAATGTCAAAGTGAAGAAATTCACCGAGTTGCAGGTAAATTGATGGGTATAGCTATGGCTCTTTTGAAAAAGTGAAAGTGAAGTTGCTTAGTTGTGTCTGACTCTTTGTGACCCCATGGATTATAGCCTACCAGGCTCCTCTGTCCATAAGATTTTCCAGGCAAGAGTACTGGAGTGGGTTGCCATTTCCTTCTCCAGGGGATCTTCCTGACTCAGGGATCGAACCCAGTTCTCCTGCATTGTAGACAGAGGCTTTATTGTCTGAGCCACCAGGGAAGTCTCTCTTAAGGGGGCTAATTCCTCACCATCTAATTAGAGACATGCATGAATGGAAGAATGATATTCCTACTCTCTGTTCACCTATTTTCTGATGAAACTACAGCCAAGAGAATGGTTTGGCAAAGTCTGTGGATGAAGAGGACTCTGTTGAACCTGACTGTGAAGCTGGCATGGTGAAGGGAGACGGAAAGTAAAGAAGACTGGGAGGCCCTGTCGAGGGCAGGAAGTTCAGGCCTTGGGCCTCCAAATCCATTACCATATAGACTACTTCAGGATTTATAAAGAATGAATGTTTTCAAATTCTTTTAAAGTATAATTTTGATACCAAAACCCAGTCAAAATTAAAAACAAAAGAGACAAATCTCACTTATGACTTTAACCCTCCCCCAAAGAGACTGACATAATCAAAACAGAGCCTGAACCAGGGAAGTTTTAGTCTGCTAATTCAAGGATGATTCAATAGTAGAAATTAGAGATTTTATTACAGTTAAAAGAAAAAAAATCACAATCATCTCCATATGCACTGGAAATGCATTTGAGAAAAACATAATACACATTCTTTATAATAACACTTGAAAGTAGAAACTTTGGTCCTTAAGTTTGTGGAATATATCTATCTGAGCCTCAGAAGCAATACCATGGCACGTGAAGGCTTTTCCATTAAAGTTAGAAACTGGACAAAGATATATACTCTGATTATTTAACATTATTTTGTATGCCTTGTCTCACACAAAGGCAAAAAAAAATTAGACATATGAGAATCCAAAGTAAGGGGTTTGTAGATGGCTATATGACTGTATTGTATTATCAGTTGTATATACCCAAGAAAATCGTCGAAGAGTCTAATTCAAATAAGAGATTTTATAATAAGGTAGTAGAATCCAAAATTAACATACAGTAGTAATAGCTTTTATACATACAAACAGAGGTAAAGAAATAAGCCTAATTATAATGTTAGCAAAAAGAATAAACTATATAAAAATAAAAAGAAACATTGAGGAAAACTTTAAACACTAGAACACAAAATAGACTGAACAAATGCAAAGATATGAAATGGAAAGTAGACTCAACATCATAAAAGGAATTTTCCCCCTTAAATCAATTTATAATTTAACTCAGTCATAATGAAAGCACTATCAGATTTTAGAATCAAACTGATTCAGAAGTTCATATAAAAAAGTAAACAAACAAGTGAAAATCACTCAGTCGTGTCCAGCTCTTTGCAACCCCATGGACTATACAGTCCATGGAATTCTCCAGGCCGGAATACTGGAGTGGGTAGTCTTTCCCTTCTCCAGGGGATCTTCCCAACTCGGGGATCAAACCCAGGTCTCCCACATTCTTTACCAACTGAGCCACAAGGAAAGCCCAAGAATACTGGAGTGGGTTAGCCTATCCCTTCTTTAAGAGCTCTTCCTGACCCAGGAATCAAACTGGGGTCTCCTGCATTGCAGGCGGATTCTTTACCAACTGAGCTTTCAGGGAAACCCAAACAAACAAGAAGAGCTAAGAAAATATTGAAAAGGTGTGCAGTGATAGAGAGGAAAGAAAGTATTTGCACTGAAACTTGAAATATATTAAAAATGCTTAAGGACTAATTCTCTGGTGGTCAAGTGGTTAATTCTTTGTACTGTTACTGCTGTGGGTGCAGGTTCAAGCCCTGGTCAGGGAACTAAGATCCCGCAAGCCACAAGGATTGGCCGAAAGAAATAGAAAGACTTAATTGTTAAACAAATTTGGTAATGGTGGGTGACTAGACAGATCATTGGAACAGAAAGGAAAATCCAGAAATACCCATATATACCCAAGAATTAGATACGAATTACAAATGACTTTTCACCTATGAAACAACACATATCATTCAGAGAATGCTGAGAAATTCACGTTAAAGCCAACAAATTGGCAAAAATCCAGAAGTTTCGCAGCACACCCAAAGTTGCTGGGGCTCAGATAAATTGGTTTAATCCCTTGAAGTCAATTTGCTAATACTAGTTACAATTACAAATCTATATTTGTAGTTGACTGAGCAATTCTTTTCAGATATGTATAAAGATATATGTGAATGTGAGGTTATTCATTATAGCATTTTTTTCACTGGGAGCAGTGGTTAAAGAATTAAGAATTACTGGGACACAACGTAGCCGAAAGAAAGGAGTGAGGATGGTTATTACGCATTGATGTGAAAGATCTTCAAGGTATTTTTCAAGTGAGAAAAAGCAAGACACATACCAATATATATATAACATGCTATTTTTTTGTGTCTTAAAAAAAATTAGAGGGAATCTGTACTTGAGTTTGCTTATGTATTTATAAGGTAATTCTGTGTGAGTGTGTGCTAAGTTGCTTCAGTTCTAGAAACGAGAAACGAGAAGCGCTGGTTACCTTTGAAGGGTATGGAAATTAGACAGCAACTAGGTAGTGGGAGACTGTATATCTTCTGTCATTTTTTTTCCATTTTGAACCAGATGGATGTTTTGTTGAAAAAAGGATGTCTAAGACTATTTGCTCATTTTTGCTTGTGATATTCATAAAGAAACCCTTGAAGGGGACTTCCCTGGTAGTCCAGTGGTTAAGAATCCACCTGCCAGTGCGGGGGACATGGATTCCATCTCTGATCTGGGACGATCCCCCATGCCGTGGTGCAACTAAGCCCGTGTGCCGTAACTACCAAGCCTGTGCCCTAGAGCGCGGGAGCAGGAGCCACGATTCCTGCACCCCAAGTCTAGAGCCTGTACTCTGCAGCAAGAGAAGCCCTGCAGTGAGGAGCCTGCACGTAGCACAGGGAAGACCCAGTGCAAAAAAATACATCAACATGTTCTTTTGAAAAAAAGAAACTCAGGAGGGATACTTGAGTTGGTGAACATTGTGACGTGCTGCCTACCCTCCCTCCAGACCTCCTTTAGGAATGAAAGATTTCTTGCCCCTGAGACTGAAACTGAAGGGCTGCTGACAGATGGCTTCAGGTAACACCCCCCAGGGGTAATGGTTGCCCCTTTTGAATAGAGTCACCTCACCCGAGGTCACGTCCCCTTCCCAGGTGGCCTGCAACTGGTGAGTTATCAACATGGGGCTGTGAAGGGCCAGCTCCTCTTGCCCCACTCAGGGCAACTCTGAGAGGTCAGCCGGCTTTGGAAATCTCCTTAGCCCTTAACTCTGTGTGGTGGCTTGCCTTCTCTTGCTGCTGTCTGTTCTCTTCCAATGAGAACACTTTTAGTAAACCTGCTCTTGCTAAGATCTTCTTCACGGGGAACTCAACATGCAACAAGAATCCAAAACAGTCATTTCCTGTGGTTGGCTTGGGCTGGGAACCTGGTGAATGGGGATAAATTTGGGAAGGAGGCTTTTCACTTTATGCCTTTTAAAAAAATTTTGAAGTGTAGTTGATTTACAGTGTCATGTTAGTTATAGGTGTACAGCTCCATGGTTGAGTTGTACATATATTGTGTGTGTGTGTATATATGTATATATATACAACTATATATATATATATATATATACACACACACACATATATGTGTTCTTTTTAGATTCTTTCCCTTATAGGTTATTACAAAATATTGATTATAGTTCTCCATGCTATACAGTAGGTGCCTGTTGGTTATCTAGTTTATATATGCTGCGGTTAAGTCGCTTCAGTCGTGTCCAACTCTGTGTGACCCCATAGATGGCAGCCCACCAGGCTCCCTTGTCCCCAGGATTCTCCAGGCAAGGAAACTGGAGTGGGTTGCCATTTCCTTCTCCAATGCATGAAAGAGAAAAGCGAAAGTGAAGTCGCTCAGTTGTGTCCGACTCTTAGCAACCCCATGGACTGCAGCCTACCAGGCTCCTCTGTCCATGTGATTTTCCAGGCAAGTATACTGGAGCGGGGTGCCTATAAAGTAGTGCATATATGTTTATTCCGAACTCCTAATGTATCCTTTTTATAATATAAAAACATTTTTTGGAAACATGTGGATATAGTAATTATTCAAATCAGAAATAAAGATTTTAAAGTTAACTTGATATGTCAGTGATCTCTTATCCTTTTCCTTGTGTATTTTTAGGGAACTTTTAATATTTTAATTTAGGAGGAGCTGTTTTAAATCTAGAATACCATGCCTTACCATACTCTAAATATGCTTTTTCTTTTTTTCGCTTAGGACCCACTGAGAGACGCCCGCTTGACCTCACGTCACAATGGAATTGAAAAAGTCGCCTGATGGTGGCTGGGGCTGGGTGATTGTAGCTGTCTCCTTCTTCACTCAGTTTTTGTGTTATGGGTCGCCATTAGCTGTTGGTGTCTTGTACATAGAATGGCTGGACGCCTTTGGTGAAGGAAAAGGAAAAACGGCCTGGATTGGATCCCTTGCAAGTGGAGTTGGCTTGCTTGCGAGTAAGTGGATTACTTTGTGCTTCTCCTCACTCATTAATCGTTTAATTACATAATTGTTTCCTGCCTCATTAACACTGTACAAGGCATAGGAGGCTACACGTTTTTTTTAAAGTATAATACCTACTTTTCTGCCTTCACTGAGATTATAAACCTCTCCTTCACTGTAATAGTGTGTCTGACACACAGTTGTGTCTGGCTTTTTGCGACTCTATGGACTGTAGCCCACCAGGCTCCCCTGTCCATGGGAATTTCCAGGCCAGAATAGTACGGTGGGTTGCCATTTCCTTCTCCAGGAGATCTTCCTGACCCAGGGACCAAACCGAAGTCTCTCGCATTGCAGACAGATTCTTTACTGTCTGAGCTACCAGGGAAGCCCTCACTGTACTAAATCGTGTGAAAGTACAGAAATTCCATAAGAAATTGAAGAATTCATATCTTTATTCATTTATTTGCTGCTGTGTAGTAGGCATTGATGCTGGATATGAAAGGATGAATGGCTAACACATCATTTATTTCTGCCTTAAAGAGGTTCAGTCTAGTGAGACACAAATACTTCCACAAGTAAGAAAGATACAAGGGCGTGAGGACAGTGATCCACGTGTCTGATGAATGCTGGTGACCAAACGGCCAAGTGTTTTGCATTAAGTCCTGGAAACAGTTCCTCTGTGATTCATAGTTACTCCTCTCTGATTCAGATACACTGTGATCAAATTGCACGTCCTACATTGTGTCACCTTCTTAAGAAAAATCTGACATGGCAGAGGGTAGTCCCATCTCACAATGATGATGCCACTAAGGATTTAAATGTAGTGTTATGTATGTGATGCATTTTGTGTGATGTTTATATAATGTATCCAGAAGTAATATTCTTGATTAGCACTTATCAAGTATGATACAATAGTGATTCTTAACATCTTTAGAGAGCATAGTGGAGGGTTTTTGTTTTTTTTAAGGATTATATGCACTTCAGTTTCTAGAGTTGTAGTTGGAACTCTGCAGTATATTTAGTGATTGTCAGTCTAACTTGGAACTGGTTAAGAACAGACATGCTAAAACGTAGCCCTGGAGTCTCTTTCTGTGCTTTGAACTTGACATGATGATTCATTGAGCAAATCACAATCTCTGTTCTTATGGGAAAATAAGGACAACGCATGTGGTGATTTATAAGATCTTTTTGCAGCTCTAAAATGATTTCCAAAGAAAATGCAATGGCTATTCCTTCTTTTAAATTTGTTGTCTTTCCTGATCACTAAAGGGGACTTCTTAGAACAAAATAAAATATAAACAGTTGCTTCCAACGGATGCATTACCTTGTTAAATTAAAAACAAGACTTGAAAACCAATGCTGGGTCATCTGGCCATGTCAGATAAGATAACTAAGCATAACTAAACAAATGAAAATAACACTGTCATAAGCTTAAGAAAAACAGGAAACATTTGCCAAGATTTGTTTGCAAGAATTTTTCAAAATGTGGGCTGTTTATAAAGCTGTCAGAGTACAAGTGAATAGTGGTTGATATGTTTGAAAGTATAATTTTTAGAGAATGATCTGGTGAGAAGAGAATTTTTAAATGTTTTCCAATTAGTCATCATTTCTATTAGCAAATTCAAAGTTAAATAGGAATGCAATTACTTGCCTTCCAGCAAGAGTCAAAGGGTAATTGAAATACTATCTCCATTAGCACATACCTGGAGAACAGAGCTCTTTTCCATGAAGTTTGTCCAGGTAGGACTTGAGAGTTTGAGGGTTCAGGGAAGCTAAGATCATCTTAGGGATGGGTAGGGTGGTCAGAGCTGACATTGAGATTTTGAACTGTGGCTCTCCACTTTCTGCAGGTTCCCAGGTGAATGATTAGTTTGTCTCAGGGCCACGAGCAGCCCTCTTCACTTATAGGCAGAACCAGATACGTAATTTGCAAGCCCATGTGTGAAATGAAAATTCAGGACCTTCTGTTAAAAAAGTTAAGAATTTCCAGATAGCAAGAGCAGGGCAGCAGACCAAGTGCATGGCCCTTTTTAGAGCCAAGTCCTGTCCCGCTGGTTGGGCTGGAGAGAGAGCATCCCACTGAATGTCCAGGGAGTGAACAAGTACTGAGGGAAATGTTGAGCTGAAGTCAGAGTTAGTCTGAGCCCTGGCTCCACTACCCTCTAGCTGAGGGACCACATGCAAGTCACTTATCTTCAGTGTCTACAGCTAGATGAGGAGACACTTAGGCCAGCTAACCAAAACTTTTGAAGATAAACATAGACTATGGAGGCCAGAGGGTTCCAGAATGAGGAAGCAGTGAGAAGAAAATGCTGACAGGAGACCTAAGACTTATGGGTGTGTGTGTGTGTGTGTGTGTGTACATGCAAACGTGCCTGTGTTCACTTTAGTTAGTGGCCACTGAATATCAGTGTTGTTGGCCTCTCTTGGCTCTTCATAGCATAAATTAGGGGACAAATCCTGAGAGCTACAGTAATGCAATGTTAGCGAGAGGTGTTGAGCAGTGTTTGAGCCTCATCCAGCTTCTACTTTGTCTACCACTTTGTCCTACGCAGAAGTAAACAGATCTGTACTACCTTGGAAACAGGAAAAGTACACCTCCCGATGTTTATCAGTGATTCTTTTTCTTTTAACTCTATTAACTTACTTACGCTTGGCTGTGCCGCGTCTTTGCTGCTGCACATGAGCTTTCTCTAGTTGGTGGAGAGTGGAGACCGCTTTCCGACTTCTCATTGCAGTAGCTTCTCTTGTTGTGGAGCTCGGGTTCAGTAGTTGTGGGGCACAGGCTTAGTTGTCCTGTGGAATGTGAGATCTTCCTGAAACAGGGATAGAACCTATGTCCCTTGCTTGGCAGATGGATTCTGGACCAGTGGACCACCAGGGAAGTCCTATCAGTGATTCTAAAATAGGGAGATAATCAGAATCATTTGCAGAAAATTTCAGCATATAAATGCCTAGATTAGACCTTAGGTATTCTAATTCAGTTTATAAATGGGGCCCACATACATGATTTTTTTTTCAAGAAGCTTCCAAAGTGATTTTCAAGTTGGAACTGCCACTGGCTTAAGCCCTCTCTACTTAGATTTCATTCTGGCACTTTTTGATATTTTTCAAATATATGATTGCTGTTGACTTATTTAGAAGGAGAAACACTGTAGGTTTCTACTTGAATGTGTCACTGTGCTCATTCTGTCTAAATCATGACAAATAAATTGTGTCCAGTGGCTCCAGTCTGGTGTCTGCATCCTTTTTTATAAAAATTAATATAATTTGTACATATATATATGTGTGTGTGCATATATGTATTTATATAAATACATCTTTGATAGTTGTTCTTCAGTTTAGGAGTATATATGAATTACTTGAGCTTTAAAAAGCCCATTTCTTACTCATCAGTGCTGTGAGGGTGGGGATGGTCCCAAGAATCTTCATTTTTTATCATTAAAAATATATATATGTATTTATTTATTTATTTGGCTGCTCAGGTCTTAGCTGTGGCATGCTGGATCTCTGATCTTTGTTGCTACATGTGAGATCTGGTTCCCTGACCAGGAATCAGGCCCAGGCTCCCTGCATTGGGAGTGCACAGTCTTAGCCACTAGACCACTCAGGGAAGTCCTAGGAATCTTCATTTTAACTAGCTCCCCAGACGATTCTTCTGCAGCAAGCTATATCATAGCCAAGAAACACAAGTTGTTTTCTTTACTCAGTTTTGTCCAGAGAAGGTCTGGTAGGTGTTATCCTTACCAATTTTGTGATCCAACCTCTGGAGATGATAGCTGAGCAAGTATATCTACATAGGGACATCACCAGATGGCCAGCACCAAAATCAGACTGACTATATTTTTTGCAGCCAAAGATGGAGAAGCTCTATACAGTCAGCAAAAACAAGACCAGGAGCTGACTGTGGCTCAGATCATGAACTCCTTATTCAGACTTGAAGAAAGTGGGGAAAACCGCTAGACCATTCAGGTATGACCTAAATCAAATTCCTTGACTACACAGTGGAAGTGAGAAAGAGATTTAAGGGACTAGATCTGATAGACAGAGTGCCTGATGAACTATGGACGGAGGTTCGTGACATTGTACAGGAGACAGGGATCAAGACCAACCCCAAGAAAAAGAAATGCAAAAAAGCAAAATGGCTCTCTGAGGAGGCCATACAAATAGCTGTGAAAAGAAGAAAAGCGAAAAGCAAAGGAGAAAAGGAAAGATATAAGCATCTGAATGCAGAGTTCCAGAGAATAGCAAGATAAGACAGCCTTCCTCAGCGATCACTGCAAAAAAATAGAGGAAAACAGTAGAATGGGAAACACTAGAAATCTCTAAGAAAATTAGAGATACATTTTCACGCAAAGGAACATTTCATGCAAAGATGGGCTCAATAAAGGACAGAAATGGTATGGACCTAACAGAAGCCAAGGATATTAAGAAGAGGTGGCAAGAATACACAGAAGAACTGTACAAAAAAGATCTTTATGACCCAGATAATCACGGTGGTATGATCACTCAGAGCCAGACATCCTGGAATGTGAAGTCAAGTGGGCCTTAAGAAGCATCGCTACAAACAAAGCTAGTGGAGGTGATGGAATTCCAGTGGAGCTCTTTCAAATCCTGAGAGATGATGCTGTGAAAGTGCTGCACTCAATATGCCAGCAAATTTGGAAAACTCAGCAGTGGCCACAGGACTGGAAAAGGTCAGTTTTCATTCCAATCCCAAAGAAAGGCAATGCCAAGGAATGCTCAAACTATCGTACAATTGCGCTCATCTCACATGCTAGTTAAGTGATACTCAAAATTCTCCAAGCCAGGCTTAAGCAGTACGTGAACCATGAACTTCCTGATGTTCAAGCTGGTTTTAGAAAAGGCTGAGGAACCAGAGATCAAATTGCTAAAATCCGCTGGATCATTGAAAAAGCAAGAGAGTTCCACAAAAACATCTACTTCTGCTTTATTGACTATGCCAAAGCCTTTGACTGTGTGGATCACAATAAACTGTGAAAAATTCTGAAAGAGATGGGAATACCAGACCGCCTGACCTGACTCTTGAGAAACCTGTATGCAGGTCAGGAAGCAATAGTTAGAACTTGACATGGACCAACAGACTGGTTCCAAATAGGAAAAGGAGTACGTCAAGGCTGTATATTATCACCCTGCTTATTTAACTTATATGCAGAGTATGTCATGAGAAATGCTGGGGTGGAAGAAGCACAGCTGGAATAAAGATTGTCGGGAGAAATATCAATAACCTCAGATATGCAGATGACACCACCCTTATGGCAGACAGTGAAGAAGAACTAAAGAGCCTCTTGATGAAAGTGAAAGAGGAGAGTGAAAAAATTGGCTTAAAGCTCAACATTCAGAAAACGAAGATCATGGCATCTGGTCTCATCACTTCATAGCAAATAGATGGGGAAACAGTGGAAACAGTGTCAGACTTTATTTTTCTGGGCTCCAAAATCACTGCAGATGGTGATTGCAGCCATGAAATTAAAAGACGCTTACTCCTTGAAAGGAAAGTTATGACTAACCTAGACAGCATATTAAAAAGCAGAGACATTACTTTGTCAAGAAAGGTCCGTCTAGTCAAGGCTATGGTTTTTCCAGTAGTCATTTATGGATGTGACAGTTGGACTATAAAGAAAGCTGAGTGCTGGAGATGATGCTTTTTGAACTGTGGTGTTGGAGAAGACTCTTAAGAGTCCCTTGGATTTCAAGGAGATTGAACCAGTCAATCCTAAAGGAGACCAGTCCTGGGTGTTCATTAGAAGAACTGATGTTGAAGCTGACAATACTTTGGCCACTTGATGCAAAGAGCTGACTCATTTGAAGAGGCCCTGATGCTGGGAAAGATTGAGGGCAGGAGGAGAAGGGGATGACAGAGGGTGAGATGGTTGGATGGCATCACCGACTCAATGGACCTGGATTTGGGTGGACTCTGGGAGTTGGTGATGGACAGGGAGGCCCTGGCGTGCTGCAGTTCATGGGGTCGCAAAGAGTCGGACATGACTGATCGACTGGACTGAACTGAACTGAAGTATAGCAGGAGTACTTTGCCAAGCAACATACAAATTCTCCTTTTAAAAAAATATTTGTTTAACTGTATGTATCTGGCTGCACTGAGTCTTAGCTGTGGCATGTGGGATCTTTAGCTGTAGCATGTGAACTCTTAGCTGTGGCATGTGGGATCTAGTTCTGTCACCAAGGATCGAACCTTGGCCCCCCTGAATTGGGAGCATGGAGTCTTAGCCACTGAACCACCAGGGAAGTCCCACAAATTCTGTTTTTCATCTGTTTGTCCTTTTAGTTTGAAAAGTGCCCCTTGTGTGTCTGGCAGTCACCTTCGCTTACTTGATCCTTATAACAATACACTGTGTGTGTGTGTGTGTGTGTGTGAGAGAGAGAGAGAGAGAGAGAGAGAGAGAGAGAGAGAGAGAGAGAGAAAGTCGCTCAGTCATGTCTGACTCTTTGTGACCCCATGGACTAATACAGTCCATGGAATTCTCTAGGCCAGAATACTGGAGTGAGTAGCCTTCCCCTTCTCCAGGGGATCTTCCCAACCCAGGGATCGAACCGAGGTACAATACAGTGAAGTAGGCGTTATTGTCCTTAGGGTTTTGTGACCTGCCCAAGATGAAGTACACTGTCTAAGGGTTTTTTCTGACCTGTTAAGTCTGTTTCTTCATCTTTAGATGGGAGATAATGAAAGTACCTACTTCATAGGATTGCTTTGTAGGAAAACAGAGATGGTGCTTGGCATATGGTAAGTACTCAACAAATATTAGTAAGTAGAGAACAGCAGTTCCCCACAAATAAAATTACTCTCCCAGGCAGTTCCAACCATGCTGTAGAATCTGCAAAAGAAAGGGGCCATTCAGAATGAAAGATGAAGACACTTCTAGGGCGATGGGCAGGCGGGGGAGCTGTCAAGATTGTACCTGCCTGTGTGCTAAGCTGTTTTAGTCGTGTCTGACTCTTTCTGACCCCAAGGACTGTTAGCCTGCCAGGCTCCTCTGTCCATGGGATTCTCCAGGCAAGAATACTGGAGTGGGTTGCCGTTTCGTTCTCCAGGGAATCTTCCTGACCCAAGGATCAAACCTGTGTCTTTTATGTCTCCTGCAATAACAGGCGGGTTCTTTACCACTAGCACCACCTGGGAAGCCCGAAGATTGTACCTAAGTATATGGAATTTAAAGCACACCAGTTTTCTTTAACAAATCTAGAATAGTGAAAAGACATGCAATTCTTATCTTTACACTCTTTATAATCTTAATTCTTTTCCTTTGAAACTTGAGTAACTGAGAAATGCTAAGAAGTAGGCCTTGCATCTGGGTTGTTTTCCAGATGATCTTTGGGATGAATAAAGCTGAATGTTAAGGATTTGGTCTCCCTAGGTTATACATCGTCATTACAGACACTTAGAGAGCCTGGTCTCTATGTTAGGGATGCCCAGACAGAAGACATCTTCTCTGCTATGAGTTGTTTATAATCTCAGGAAAGAGACAGGGAAAAAGGGTCGTGATCCTTTGAGACATCACTGCAAATACCAAGAATAGCAAGAACAAGACAGTCTGTATGGGCTGGGCAAGGCAGATGGGCAGGGAAAGGGCGGTCCAAGGAGAGTCCATGTATGGTGTCCACACTGCACGTGACGTGGTCTGGTAGAGTAAATTTGGCTGGAGAAGGAGAGACTGTGTGAGGTGTGACACAGGTGTGTTAGGTATATCACTGTGTTAGGTAGAGCCAACAGGTGTGACAGTTGGTGTCAACTTGGCTAGGCTACATTCTGTGGTTGTTGAAACCCCCATGGAGGTGTGGCTGTGAAGGTGTTTTATGGATGTGCTCCAAGTCCATAGTCAGTTGACTCTAAGTCAGAGAGATTATCCTGAATAAACTAGATGGATCTGATTCAATTTGTTGAAAGACTTTATGAGCATAAGAGAGCTTTTCAGAAGAAGAAATTCTGCCTGCGGGCTGTGGGAGAGAGTTCCAACTTGCCCTTACTGATGCCTGTCCTGAGGACACCATACTTGCCTCACCAAGCCCCACAACCGCATAAGCCACTTCCTTGCAATAAATCTCCTAACGTACGTCTACTTCTGGTTCAGTTTCTCTGCTCAGAATCTGGAAGATACAGAAGGAATGGAAGGTCACGGAACCAAAGGGCAATCATGGCCTTCTATATACGTATTTTGTTGCTTTGTTGTTGCACTGGATCGTCATTGCTGCACACAGGCTTTCTCTAGTTGCGAAGACTGGGGGCTGCTCTTTAGTTGCCATGCATGGGCTTCTCATTGCAGTGACTTGTCTTGCTGTGGAGCAAAGGCTCTAGGCGTGCAGGCTTCGATAGTTGTGGTTGGTGGGCTCTAGAGCTCAAGGGCTCCAGTAGTTGTGGCACGTGGACTTAGTTGCTGCACCGTGTCTGGAATGTTCCCGGAGCAGGGATCAACCGTGTGTCCGCTGCATTGGCAGGCTAATTCTTATCCACTGTACCACTGGGGAGGAAGCCCCTTTATTAATTTTTATTGGAGTATATTTGTGTTACAATACTGTGTTAATTTCTGCTCTACATATATACAGTGGAATATTATTCAGTCTTTTATTAAATTGAGAGAAAGCACTCTTTGGTAATTCTTCAAATTCAAGGAAAAGGGTGGGGCCATTTTTCCAACAACAGAGATGCTGATGGAACAGAGGGATCTTTTGTTCTGCAGTTTTGTACTCCAGATAGATTGAGTAGTCCCTTCCCTCTCATTTTTTGCCCTTAGTTCCTTTAAAGGTCTTCAAATTCCTAAGGAGTCAGTACATCTATCCCTGGGTTAATATAATGAGTCAGTATAGCCAGCAGATTTGCTGCCTGAGTTGCAAGTGTTGGCAGAGCTGAGTTTGAGTGTAACCATACAATTTTACTCCCAAGTACTGAAGACTCCTTTGTCTAGGGCTGAATTTCTGCCTCCTGTTACACTGGCCCGCTCCCAGGGTGCTAGGCAGGTCTATGGTTGATTGGTGCGAATCGTGTAGGTTTTGCTGACTTGAAAAAAGCAAATGTGCGTAATATGCCAAAACAGCCCACAAGCAAAGGTGATCAGTATACTTGAGAGCAAGGATTTGAGTGGGTGTGGCTCCGTAGTGCCTTTCTCTTCCTCAGGAAGATAAACTGAAAATTTCTGGTGTCAGCAAGAGTGAGGAATGAGGAACCAGCATTGTTGGGGTCCCTGCATTGTAAGTGGAGGGATGGGAGTCCTGAACCCAAGCAGTCTACTCTGTTAGGGAACCTTTACAGCACTGTGAGCACACAGCCTGGTTATAATTTCATTACACACACACACACACACACACACACACACACACACACACACAGAATGTATGTTCTCAGCTGCTTCAGTCATGTTCCACTCTTGGGACCCCATGGACTGTAGCCTGCCAGGCTCCTTTGCCCATGGTATTTTCCTGGCAAGAATACTGGAGTGGATTGCCATGCCCTCCTCCAGGATCTTCCCAACCTAGGAATCGAATCCACACCTCCTACGTTGTAGGCAGATTCTTTATTGCTGAGCCACCAAGGAAGCCCCATATATATATAATATATATATAAAGCATATATATATATTATATATATATGTCACATTTCAACCTGCTATAATTTCATTCTTTTTTTTAAGATTTTTTTTGATGTGGATCATTTTAAAAGACTTTATTTAATTTGTTTCTGTTGTTTGTTGAAGCAAGAATAATATTGCTTCTGTTATGTTCTGGATTTTTAGCCTGGAGGCCTGCGGAGCCTAGCTCTCCAACCAGGGATCAAACCTGCAGCCCCTGCATTGGAAGCACAGAACCTTAACCACTGGGCCACCAGGGAATTCCCTATAATTTATTTCTCATTCTAATATGAATAGAGTGAGATATTTCTACGCCCTGTGGCAGACCAGGCCATCCTACCACTCTGGGGACTCTGAATCTTTTTGGGAGAGAGGAGTTCATGGAAGTTGATTCATTTTTCAAAGGAGATAATTTCTTTCCCAAAGCTTTCTTACAAAATGTATAAGCTGGAAAACTGCATTATGGTTCTGTTGCCTCCACTGAGAATGTTTTTCATTCCCTTTGTCAATATAACCATACTTCACAGCCCACTTCAAGACTCAGTTCGTTGGCCTATGATGATCTCCCTTTTCTGAAATTCCCAAACACATGATCTGAACCTTTCTTTTGGGACTTAATCCCCCATGGCCTTAGGTTTGGACCGTAGTCTGTTTTGCCTTTTGGCCTAGCTTGGAAACTGTGTGTGTTCTTCTGTGTGTCCTTTTCTACCATGATACGAGACAGGTGCCGTGAGACTGCACACCAGGGCTGTGTGGTCCAGAGCAGTAACTAGCCATATGTGGCCGCTGGGTACTTAAAATGTGGTTATTTCAAGATGAGCTATGATGTAAGTGTCACAAATACTTACTGGATTTCAAAGACTTAGTACAAAATAAAGGAGCGTAAAATATCTCTAATGATATTGAAATGTTGAAGTGATAATGTTTTCGATACAGTCAGTTAGGAAAATATATTATTGACATCAATTTTGCCTCTTTTTCTTTTTCTCATGGAGCTACTAGAAACTTTACCATTCCATGTGTGGCTTCTTATTTTTCTGTTTTGCTGCGGTGCTTCTCTAACGGATGCTTGGTAAATAGTGGGGGAATGGTAATGGCCAGATATTTCCTTTTTTGTTTGCTTAATGCAGACTTAAATTTATGTTACTATTCATAGCAAATTTTAAAATTTTAATCAGTGTATTCTTTCTCCTTGCTAATCTCAACCACCAGCAAAAATTTAACACTGTTTCTTCCCACATCACCCTGAAGGGCTAAAGGAAACAATTTCATCCCTTACTAGTAGTTCATTCTGACTTCCTTAAACCAACTCATCCTTCTCATTTTCTAATTCACCCCTGGTTATAACAAAACACTTTTTCCATTGGAGTTTTCATTTTCATTTCCCTCATTGACTGAGAATAATATCAATCAGTCTGATCTTCAGATGGCAATGAACACATGGTTTTACATTTTTGTTTCATTTTGTATTTAAGAGGTTGTAGGGCTTCCCTTCAGAGAAGGCAATGGCACCCCACTCCAGTACTCTTGCCTGGAAAATCCCATGGGTGGAGGAGCCTGGTAGGCTGCAGTCCATGGGGTCGCTAAGAGTCGGACACAACTGAGCGACTTCACTTTCACTTTTTACTTTCATGCATTGGAGAAGGAAATGGCAACCCACTCCAGTGTTCTTGCCTGGAGAATCCCAGGGACAGGGGAGCCTGGTGGGCTGCCGTCTGTGGGGTCGCACAGAGTCAGACACGACTGAAGCGACTTAGCAGCAGCAGCAACAGGGCTTCCCTGTTGGCTTAGATGGTAAAGAATCTGCCCACAATGCAGGAGACCTGGGTTTGATTCCTGGGTTGGGAAGATCCCCTGGAGGAGGGCACGGCAACCCACTCCAGTATTCTTGCTTGGAGAATCCCATGGACAGAGGCACCTGGCAGGCTACAGTCCATGGGGTCACAAAGAGTTGGACATGACACAGTGACTAAGCAGAGCTATCTTAAAACTCATCTGTATCCTCCTTTCATTCTTCATTGCTCACTTTGGTTTATAGGGTTACTCCCTAATATGTAAGTTCTTACCTCTTTTGAAAAATTTATTTATTTTTAATTAGAGGATAATCACTTTACCATATTGTGTTGGTTTCTGCCATACATCAGCATGAATCAACCATAGGTATACATATGTCCTCTTCCTTTTGAACCTTTCCCCAACCTGCCACCCCTCTAGGTAGTCACAGAGCCCTAGTTTTGAGCTCCCTCTATCATACAGCAAATTCTTACCTTTTTTAGAGGGAAAGTGTCAGCATTGTGCCAAAGATGTTGCCAGACCACTATGCAGAAGAGTGGAATATCTTTTAGGACGCTGCCTACCTCTTACCAAGGAGGGCATGGCAACCCACTCCAGTATTCTTGCTTGGAGAATCTCATGGACAGAGGAGCCTAGAGGGCTATAGTCCATGGGGTTGTGAAGAGTCGGACACAACTGAACAACCGGGCATGCATACATGCTACCTGTTACCGCTCCCCCGTCACCTGCTATCCTGAAACCATTCTTCTGTGCTGACTGCCAGCCCTGCTACTGAGCATTTTCAGTTCATCTAAGCAATCAAGATTAATTACCCAAACAGAAGGTAGTAATAGTAATAATGGCTCCTAAACCCCAATACGTATAAAATTATGAGTTCAAGAAAACTTTTCATGGGGTCTTCCATAGTGGTCCAGTGGTAAGACTCTGAGCTTCCAATGCAAGAGGCATGGGTTTGATCCTTGGTAGGGAAACTAAGATCCCATATGCTGCACAGTATGGCCAAAAAAGAAAAACAATACCAAAAAAAGAAAAAAGAAAACTTTTCACAAAAGACAAAATGAATATGAAGACAGTGATACATTGTATGTGTGTCTGTTTCCCACTATCGTACTGGCTTCCAGTTTACTCTGAAATTATATCCTCCTCACTATTTCCTTACTAAAATATTCCTTCTTCTGCCTTAATGATGAGGCAATGAAAATAGATGGTTATTACATTTAAAAAATGTTTTTATTTGTCGAAGTAAAAAAATCAGCAACCCGATGATGATGCCCCTCCCTCTCTTTTTTTCTAAAATTTTACAGATTCCAAGCAGTGGAATCACTGGTTCACATTACAAGTTAACCGACTTTTGTTCCAAAGGTTCCTTCTGCAGAGTAAAACACCTGAAGCTTCATCAATCTCCCCTGAGAGTAGTCGTTTGATTTATTTAGTCTCTTGAATAGAAACTAGTCCAATGCTGAGGAGTAATCTATGGTTTACCATCTTGGAGAACTTGCCTGTTACTGTAAAGAGCTAAACACATAAATGAGTCAGGTTTTGTGGATGTGACTTACTGGTCACTTCCAGTTGTACTTTGCCCTAATTGTTATTGATGAAACCTGGGACTGTTGTGGTTTAAAGCTGTGTAAATCAAGTCTAGAAATACCCTGGTTCTGAGGATAAGAATAAAATAATTTGTTCTAAACCTTTAAGCACCAAAATGAGCATAAATGTCATGTTTTCGTCTTCCATAAATTCATTAAGCTACTTAAACTGTGAGATAATACCAAAGTATGTAGGTGTTTTTTAAACATATTTCTAGAAAAACATTAAGGTGCCAATGGAAACACTTCTCAGTTGGGAAGAATGTTGGGCTGACTTTGGCCTTAGCTCTGTCATTGATTAGCTATGGATTCTTGGTCAAATCACATGATCCTTCTAGGTTCCAGTTTCATCATTTTACCTTTAGACCCTTTCCAAGGCCTCTTTCAGCTCTAAAATTCTTTGTCTTTAACCTCTGACATCAAGATTTTTTTTCATTTCAGTTAGCAGCAGTAGATGGTGTGAAAGTAGAGAATTTTTTTCTTCTAGTTTCATTCAGCAATAATTGACATAAAGTGCTGTATAAGTTTAAGGTGCATAGCATGATTTAACTTATATTTATCATGAAATGATTACCACAGTAAGTTTAGTGAACATCCATCATTTCGTATATGCACAGCATTAAAGAGATAGAAAACTTTTTTTTTTCCCTATCATTATGTTTTAGTTTAGTGAACATCTAACATTTTATATATGGACAGCTTTTAAGAAGTAAAAAAAAAAAAAAAATTTCCTTGCAATGAGAACTGTGAGGATTTACTCTCTTAACAACTTTCATATATAAACACAACAGTGTTAATTATATTTATTATGTTGTGCGTTTCAACCCTAGTGCTTATTTATCTTATAACTGAAAGTTTGGACCTTTTGACCACTGACCTCCAGTTCTTCCTCCCTCTACCCTCTACCTCTGGTAACCACATACTTGATTTCTCTTCCTATGAGCTTTTTTGTTGGCTTGTTTTTGAAGTATAACTGACTTACAGCACCATGTCAGTTCTAACACATAGCATAGTGATTTGCTATTTCGATGTGTTTTTAAGTGAGCTTCCCTGGTGGCTTAGATGGTAAAGAATCAACCTGCAATGCAGGAGACCTGGGTTTGATCCCTGGGTTGGGGCGATCCCCTGGAGGAGGGCATGGCAACCTCCAGTATTCTTGCCTGGAGAATCCCCATGGACAGAGGAGCCTGGTGGGCTACAATGCATGAGGTCGCAAAGAGTCGGACACAACTGAGCGACTAAGCACAGCATAGCACATGTTTTTAAATGATCACCATAACAAGTGTAAGTACACTATGTTACCATACTAAGACACTCTACAATTATTGACTGTATTCCCCACGCTCTACATTTCATACCTGTGACTCGTTTATTTTGTAACTGGAAGTTTGCACCTCTTAATTTCCCTGATCTATTTTTCTCCCCCCCCTACGCCACTCCCCTCTGGCAACCACCAGTTTGTTCTCTGTATCCATGACTGTTTCTGTTTAGATTTGTTTGTTCATTTTACTTTTTTAGGTTACACGTATGAGTGAAATCATACAGTATTTGTCTTTGTATGACTTATTTCACTCAGTGTAATACTCTCTAGGTCCATCCATACTGTCACAAATAGCAAGATTTCATTCTTTTTGATGGCTGAGTAACATTCCATTGTGTGTGTGTATATATATATATATATGCACACACACACCACGTCCATTTATCTATTAATGAGCACTTCAGTTGGTTTCATATCTTGGCTATTGTAAATAATGCTGCACTTAACATGGGGATGCATATATCTTTTCGAATTAGTGTTTTTGTTTTCTTTGAATAAAGACCCTGGAATGGAATTGCTGGATGTTATGGTAGTTCCATTTTTAAGTTTGTGAGGAATCTCCATATTGTTTTCCATTGTGGCTACACCAATTTACATTCTCACCAACAGCGTATGAGGGTTCCCTTTTCTACACATTGTAACCAGCACTTATTTGTTATCGTTTTGATAAAGTCAGTCAGGTGTGAAGTGAGAATTTCTTTAAAAACAGTTTCAATTTGCTTTTCATTTGTTAAAGAATCTCTGCTTGCTTCTTCCTTAAGCTTAAGTTTTTTTCAAAGAATCATTTATTAGACAGCATGATAAAAGAATTTATCACAAAATTGATAATAATGTCACATATTTTATAAAGTAGTGATTTTGACTGTACATGCTATGAAATTTATTACCCTTCATCCCACTCCCAGCTTCTGAAACTGTGGGTTTCCTTGTAGAATGCGCATGCATTAAGGAGAATAAATTTAAAGACCTACTCTGAGGGTGAAACTTGAAACTTCAAGTATGCCATTTACAATCTCTGTTTCAATTCCATGTGACTGTTGAATTTGTAAACACTGACTCTCAATGTCAGTACATTTTGGTAAACAGCAGAAAAGGGTCACGACTTTATCCATTTATGAAATTTGACTCTTAAAATCATTTCTATTTTTGAAGTATCTAAGTGTTTCTTTTTGGGTATTCACATAGCTCAATAGCTCAACTGTCAGATAAAAAGTATGGTCTTTCAAATGGCTTCTCCTCCTAAAACACTGGGGTATAATATTTTCCTCTGTCATGTAAATATATCAGTTTTCTTCTCTGTACTGGTTCACAGAAGAGGGCCTGAAATGACCAGGGAGGAATGTGGGATGTCTGTAGGCTTTAAAAGCTGGTAGTATCTCAGTGGAGAAGGCAATGGCAACCCACTCCAGTACTCTTGCCTGGAAACTCCCATGGACGGAGGAGCCTGGTGGGCTGCAGTCAATGGGGTCCCTGAGGGTCGTACATGACTGAGCGACTTCTCTTTCACTTTTCATTTTCATGCATTGGAGAAGGAAATGGCAACCCACTCCAGTGTTCTTACCTGGAGAATCCCAGGGATGGGGGAGCCTGATGGGCTGCCATCTCTGGGGTTGCATAGAGTTGGACACGACTGGAGCGACTTAGCAGCAGCAGCAGTATTTCAGTGATCATAACCTAGTCTTAAATATGTGCTTAGCACATTGTTGACTGGGGGATTTTTGCAGAAACTAATCCCTGTGGCCATAATACACTATATGTATGTCTCCAGTTAATAACGTGTTGAATAAGAATGGGCCTGGTATTGGTAAGCGTGGACCTGGGATTGTCAGATCCTGGTTCCACCACGTACAAGACTGTGGATGGATGACACCGTCTCTCCGTTTGCATTTTCTTAAAAACTTTTAAGATATGTACAGAAAAGTGTACGTGTCATGAGAGGATAGCTCTCTGATTTTCTTTCTTTCTTTCTTTTTTTTTTTTTTTTACAAACCAGACACACTCATGTAATGAGCACATTCACATCCAGAAACAGGACATTAGAGCACCTAGAAGTTGGGCTGCATTCTCTTCTGGATACAGCTCCCTAACCCCTACCAAAGATAACTGCTGTCCCGACTTCTGACTAGATTAGTTTTGCCTCTTTTTGTACTGAGAAGGACTGGGACTTCCCTGGCAGGTCCAGTGGTTAAGACTTTGCCTTCTAATGTAGTGAGTTGTGGATTCGATCCCTGGTTGGGGAGCTAAGATGCCACGTGTCTTGTGGCCAAAAAAAAAACAAAAAAGGTAAAGCAGAACAATATTGTAACAAATTCAATAAAGACTTTAAAAATGATCCACATCAAAAAAAATCTTAAAAAGTGCTGAAAATAATTGACATTACCCAACGTGTACTGTTTTCACGTTGGGTCTTCCACTCCGCCTTCATTTGTGAGATTACTCCTGCATTGCTGTTGCTGTATGTAGCTGTAGATCACTCATTCTCGTGGCTTTATCATAGTCCGTTGTTTGAACCTGCTCATACCTTCTGACAAACTCATGCCTGGGTGAGTAGGGTCGAAGCATTGCCACTGCACCCGCCCCCCACCCCAAACCCCTGCCAGAATATTCTCTAGGAGGGGAGTAACCTCACTCCTCACTTCGTCTCTCTATAGGGTTGCTATTGACTGCACTGAGTCAATCATCAAGTTTATTTTTGTCATCAATTATATGACTGGTCTTGTGCTGGATAGGCGCTTAAAATCCTCAGAAGAGTGTGACGCGGTTAAGATGGTGGGCTCAAGGGACTTTCCTGGTGGTCCAGTGGTTAAGACTCTGTGCTCCCAGTGAGGGGGCACAGGTTGGATCCCTGGTCAGGGAACCAAGATCTCACATGCCATATGGCATGCTACCAAAAAAAAAAAACACAAAAACACCAAAACACCAAAACTGGTGGACTCAAAGGGTCAGACAGTCTGGGTTTTAATTTCTTTATTGCTACTCTGTGGCTGCTGCTGTTACCCTCATTGAGAATTTAATAAAGTCTGACTCCAGAACCCCAATTTCTTAACTATGTGACCTTACTCTTCCGCAAGTTTAATTTCCTTATCAAAAAAAAAAAAAGAGGATAACAAAAACACCTAGCTCCCAGGAATGCGGTGAAGTGAGATTGTTTATGTGAAATAGCAGGGTGTCCAACCCATAGTGAATATGCAGTGGCTTATTGTTATTTTGTTGTTTTATGATGGAAAGAATCATTTTAAACTTCCCATGGGATGGATAATAGGATTGTGGAGAGGAGGTTGCTGTTAAATAAGTGAAGGTTTCATTTATGATTTTAGGTCCTGTCTGCAGCGTGTGTGTCTCATCTTTTGGAGCGAGAGCCGTGACAATCTTCAGTGGCTTCCTGGTGGCAGGAGGCCTGATGTTGAGCAGTTTGGCCCCCAATATCTACTTTCTGTTTTTTTCCTATGGCATTGTTGTAGGTAAGAAATCTGGTCACTATGACACTTTCCTAAGCTTTGAGAGTTAAATGTCGTTTTAATGAATGACATTAATGTAAGGAGTGAAAATGCTCAGGAATAATTCACTTTCAACCACCACTTCGCCAAAAATTGTTGCTTTAATGAAATGCCCACCCAGTGAATTACAGTATTCAAGGGATAAGTGTTTTAACAACGCACATTATGTTTTCTTGCAAGGCATGGGAAGGGTTTTTTATTTTTTTAATTTTAGCACTTGTCTCTCTAGCACAACAAAGGAAAAGAGAGAGGGAAGAGTGAAACTTAGATGTCACTGACACCTGCCACTTCTCACTGATGTAGGAAGTGGTCCCTTTCATATCGGTTGGTTGAACAGGGCTGTGTTGAACCATTTGTGTTCTAAACATCCTGCTGTTCCGCAGTAGCTGTCACCAGGGCCTCAATCACAAGGTCATAGCAGAAGTAAAAAGTAGATTTTAAAGTACATCGTAATAATGATTGTTTTTGTGAAATATAAGGCATGAGCAGACAAAACCGACTGGTTAATGATGATCTTGGTTATAGGAGAGGAAAGGGTACAGGACTCGGGGCCTGAGAACATTGACAGTTTTGGGGGAAATACTTTTGCGATGTATTGTACTTGTTGTCTTCTGTGTTAAACATCACCAGACTCATGATTCCTAGGAGCTGTTGGCAGGGAAGTTTTTAAAAACACCAGCTTTCAAAGTTTCTTCTGAATGTCTGAAAGACTTAATTATTTTTCCTTCTAAATATTAAAAATGTATTTTGTAAATCAGATAGTCACTTTCAAATATACCATCTCTGTAAATCCAAATGTTCAGCTATTAGATTTTTTAAAAAACAATACACCAGTGTTATACAAATTGGAGGGGAATCAGTTGAAATAAAGTGTAGGCAGAAGTTGTTCTAGTTTTTCATATTAGTTTGAACAAATAGAAATGTGTATTAGTCACATAGCAATATTTTATTATTCATTTATTTCGTATTTTTGGCCACGCCAACAGCCTGCAGGTTCTTAATTGCCTGACCAGGGATGGAACCTGGGTTCTTACCAGTGAAAGCACAGTCCCAACCACTGGACCACCAGGGAATTCCTTAAATATTATATTTAGATTGTAAAAATGTTATGCCCACTCTTATTATCTGCTGCTGCTGCTAAGTCACTTCAGTCATGTCCGACTCTGTGCGATCCCATAGACTGCAGCCCACCAGGCTCCCCCGCCCCTGGGATTCTCCAGGCAAGAACACTGGAGTGGGTTGTCATTTCCTTCTCCAATGCATGAAAGTGAAAAGTGAAAGTGAAGTCGCTCAGTCGTGTCCAACTCTTAGTGACCCCATGGACTGCAGCCCACCAGGCTCCTCCATCCATGGGATTTTCCAGGCAAGAGTACTGGAGTGGGGTGCCATTGCCTTCTCCACTCTTGTTATTTAGTAAAATGTAATTGAATATTTGTTTAAGTAATGAAATGGTTATAATTTGAGTTATAATCAGAGGAACATAAATTATACTTCTATAGGAAGATGACATTTTCCAAATGAAATTCCAATAAAAGGCTAAATAACCTCAAACATTTGATGTAAAGAATGGGCTATTCCTGATGAACATGTTTTTGCTTTGCTGTCAGAAAAGTTACAACACATTTGATAAATGTATGTCAAGAGCCTATTTTCTAGACAGGAGTTCTGTAGTACCATCTATATGACATTGGTTCAGAAGTGGTGCCAAAATTCTTAGAACACAGCGTATTTGGGTGGAGGAAGACGTGCCTTTCAGTGCTGACACAGCTAATTAATAGGAGGAGAGGCTTCAAGGGAATCGACTGGAACAGGGGGAAGATCTCATTACTACATGTGGCAGCAAAGGAAAGAGCACAGCTGGGCCGGACATGACCCAGACAGGGACTATAGTTAAGAATTTTGGTGTTTAAAGACTTCAGAGACAAATTCCAGAAAAATGGCTGGTTTGAGTCCAACCTGAAAGAACCTAATTTTGTTGAAAACCAGTATTCTTCTTTTTCACATAGGAATATTTCCCTAATAATAAATGATGGAAATAATAACCTCTAATATTTGAGTTCATACTGTGTGTTCAGCTCTATGCTTTATATGCTTCCCTGGTGCCTCAGTGGTAAAGAATCTGCCTGCCAAGCAGGAGATAGGGTTAGATCCCTGGGAAAAGGAAGATGCCCTGGAAAAGGAAATGGCCTGGGAAATCCCATGAACAGAGGAACCTGGTAGGCTCCATGGGGTCACAGAGAGTCAGACATGACTTATTGACAAACAACAACACCAACAACTGTACGCTAAGCTCTGTGCTTTATATGATCTCATTCAGTCTTCATATGAACACATTTTACAGAGAGGGAAAGTGAAGCTCAATGAAGTGAGATTACTAACTAAAGCTGCAAAGCTGGGAGACTTGGTGTCAAATCCATTCAGTCTGACATCAGGTCCTGACCTCTTTTACGTGTTTGTAATTGTTTTTAATGCTTTTAGAACTCTTAAAATTTATCTTGAATTCAACTCCATACTCAGATTCCACTCAGATCATAATCTAAATAAGCAGGTTACTTGTTAGTTCTTTGGGAACAGGTTATATATGTGATATTTTATATTACCTATTCACTATAGTGTTTTTTACAGTTTAAACCTGTAAATGCAAATATGATCATCTCTGGTGTAAAATTTGAAAGTATTCATTGAATAGTCATCTTGAATTCTTTTCTAAAATCATGAAAATAAAAATATTGCTATTTATGCATGGACATTTGATTACTTGTAGGACAAACCCCTTTTAACATAGAAAATTAAATCATTATGTTATTGGTATGACTTGGGCATTTTCTGCAAAATTTTGGACTAAGCATTTAAAATTTCGTGGGGTTTTACTGTCTCACGTGATTTCAGAGTTAAGGTATAGCCTTTGTGAGTACATATCCAAAGTTGTCACTGACTTAAAAAAGTGATCTAAAGTGGGTGATACCATAGTATTTGTATTACCATAGATAAAAATGGATTTTTAAAAAGAAAAAGTATGACTGTAGGTTGTCCAAGATTTTATGTGCATTTGATTGTTGGAAGCATATCTAAGGGTATATAGAAAGACAGAGACAAAATTAACTAACTCCTATAATTAAATTTCACATTTTCTGTGGCAATGGAAAGGGCTTTATCAACTAGTACTACTGATTTTGATTTGGCTAATGGTGTTGTAGCCTTTCAGTAGCTAATCCTGTTCCCTCTCGTCTGTGAATCCATGATCTTCTATTCATTAGATAGGATTTGATACTTTTCTTGATTTACTCTGGGATTCCCTGGTGGCTCAGACAGTAAAGAGTCTGCCTGTAATGCAGGAGACCTGGGTTTGATCCCTGAGTCAGGAAGATCCCCTGGAGAAGGAAATGGCAACCCAGTCCAGTATTCTTGCCTGGAATATCCCATGGACGGAGGAGCCTGGCCAACTACAGTCCACGGGTCGCAAAGAGTCAGACGCGACTGAGTGACTTCACTTTCACTTTTGACTTAATCTACTGGCTGCTGCTGGTGGTGGACTTGCAGATCCTCCACGTGGCTCTCTCCACTATGGTGACTTTTACTCCCCTGGGCAAGGAGCAATGTGGAAAGAAGGTTATGCCAAATATCGTGCACATGGGCTTCTCACGTGGCACCAGTGGTAAAGGGCCGCCTGCCAATGCAGGAAACACGAGAGACTCAGTTTCGGGATCCCTGGGTCAGGAAGTTCCCCCGGAGTAGGAAATGGCAACCTAGCCCAGTATTCTTGCCTGGAGAATTCCAGTGACAGAGGAGCTTGGCGGGCTGCAGTTTATAGGCTTGCAGAGTCGAACATGACTGAGCACCCTCAAGTGCCCACACTGCTGTTGAACCTGTAAGCGCCTTGGTGCTCCAATTAAATATTAGGAACTGGGTAAGTAACTGTATGATGTGCCCATGGACTCAGTGGACATGCTGTGAGCAAGACCAGGGCCATGATCCCATAATTCCCTGGCTCCCATGAGATCCCACTCTAAGGGGAGGCTGTGTAAGTGCCTCAGGCCCCTAGCTAACAGTGCCAGTTCGTTTCTTGTGTCCTACCCTGCTCAACAGAGAAGGCACTGGCAGCCCACTCCAGTATTCCTGCCTGGAAAATCCCATGGACGGAGGAGCCAGGAAGGCTGCAGCCCATAGGGTCACTGAGGGTCGGACACGACTGAGCGACTTCACTTTCACTTTTCACTTTGATGCATTAGAGAAGGCAATGGCAACCCACTCCAGTGTTCTTGCCTGGAGAATCCCAGGGACGGGGGAGCCTGGTGGGCTGCCATCTCTGGGGTCACGCAGAGTCGGACACGACTGAAGTGACTTAGCAGCAGCAGCAGCAGCACCCTGCTCAAAGGCATCCCACTTTCTCTAGTGTATGATATCTAAATACGTGATTGTAGTTTTCTTCAGGGAATGATCGAAGATGTTATTATCTATATATTTGTCACAGTGTTTTTTGCAGTGTCTTTCCCTTTGGAATCCTGGCCTCTCCTTGACGTAATGGAACCTGGGGCAGAAAACAGGTCTCTGGGGACTTCTCTGGCACTCCAGGGGTTAAGACTCTGCGCTTCCATTGCAGAAGGACAGAGTTCAGTCCCTGTTCGGGGAACTAAGATCCTACATGCAGCATGGCCAAAACATAAAAATAGTCACAAGTCTGATTAAAAAAAGAGCAAAGCAAGCTATGTCTAAAGATTGTATATGACTCTGATTTGGCAACAGATTCTGAATCTCTGTGGCTAGGAGAAAATTATAAGCTCAGGAGATACAGGTTCTATGAGTTTGTGCAAAGCTCTTGATCTCTAATAGTGACTGTCTCCTCATCTGTGAGGGCAAACTAAGAAACGTGCATCACACAGGTCTTGTAAGGACTAGGTGAAATCAGGCAAAATAAAAATAAGATATATAAGAGTGATGAGTTGGATTTCAACGGCAAAAAATCAGTTGAATTTTTCATTTCGATAATTATTTTGTAATTTCCAATCATTTTAAATAATTAAAATTTTTTCAAGTTGTAATTTCAGTCATTAAAAAGTCACTCACTGTAGTAATAATTGGACCTCTTTGCTGGCAGATTATTAACAGTTCTAATCATGGTTGACTTCTTTGTGGTTTTATTTTGTCAGTAAGCTCAGAGTATAGGGCTCATAGAATATTCATGGGATAAAGAAATGGGAATTTAATGAACAATGACACTTTCATCTGTTCCCATTGAAATCAGAGTATCCAGTTGAAAAGGAAGTGACAGGAAATTATAACATAGTCTAAACTTATAAGTTGAGACTGGGTATTATGAATTCCTTTAAAAAAAACAAGAAAGATTCAGTCTAACAATAACATGTATTGAGCACCCAATCTGTGCAGTATTCTAAGCATTCTCCTTCACCTGGAATGAACTAGACGGTCTCTTGAGAAAGGCAGTATGGCATACACAGGAGCAAGGACTAACAAGTAGGCTCTGGAGTTGGACCATGTGGGTTAATCTTATCTTACTCACTTGCTAGCCACATGGACTACACACAAGCTACGTATTGTTTTCTCATTTTTTGAATGGAACATATCAATGGTATCTACCTTAGAAGGTTTTGTGGATGGATGAGTATTTTGCCAAAAGTTTTCACTTTCGTCTCAGGTTCAAGGGATTTGTTGACAAATAAGCCACTCGTATATAAGTAATACAAATATTTATTAGAATTATCTAGTTTACTTTCAATATACTGACATTAAAAGAGAAATAGAGCAGAGGATACATCACCAAATTAAGTTTTGACCAACATTGAGAGTTAATCAGCGCTGAGGAGTCCCGTGTCACCGCACATCTGGAGTCCCATTGGGAAGGGGTCCCAGGCAGCGCATCCGCTCCATGGGTGAGACTTCAAAGATTGCAGTTTGGGGTTCCTGTTTATAATCCCAGGACGGTAGCAAACTGATATCATCCTCAGTCTCTCACCAAATTGCAGCTCTGGTTTCCAGTTAATGCTGTTTCTTTTGTTGTGTAAAACTTGGAATGTAGGTAAGCCTGGGGCTTGGTGGCCAGGCCCCCTCCAGGGGCTCAACAAGCACAAGATTTCTCCCCCATCTTATCTATGGTCTGCGAGTCTTGCAGTCACAGTAGGCAGTCACTCATAGTCACTCCCAGGTAGGACAGTATCCAGGCAGCTTAGAAGCAAGGCCAGAGGCCTGCTCTGCTTTGTCTCTGAAACCTAAACAAGACTATTTTTTAAATTTCCCTAATAATGAGTTTTCCAAATTTGCTGGCATATTGAGTGCAGCACTTTCACAGCATCATCTTTCCGGATTTGAAATAGCTCAACTGGAATTCCATCACCTCCACTAGCTTTGTTCGTAGTGATGCTTTCTAAAGCCCACTTGACTTCACCTTCCAGGATGTCTGGCTCTAGGTGAGTGATCACACCATCATGATTATCTGAGCCGTGAAGATGTTTTTTGTACAGTTCTTCTGTGTATTCTTGCCACCTCTTCTTAATATCTTCTGCTTCTGTTAGGTCCATACCATTTCTGTCCTTTATCGAGCCCATCTTTGCATGAAATGTTCCCTTGATATCTCTAATTTTCTTGAAGAGATCTCCAGTCTTCCCCATTCTGTTGTTTTCCTCTATATCCTTGCACTGATTGCTGAGAAAGGCTTTCTTATCTCTCCTTGCTATTCTTTGGAACTCTGCATTCAAATGGGAATATCTTTCCTTTTCTCCTTTGCTTTTTGCTTCTCTTCTTTTCACAGCTATTTGTAAGGCCTCCTCAGACAGCCATTTTGCTGCTTTGCATTTCTTTTCCATGGGGATGGTCTTGATTCCTGTCTCCTGTACAATGTCGTGAACCTCCATCCATAGTTCATCAGGTACTCTATCAGATCTAGTCCCTTAAATCTATTTCTCACTTCCATTGTATAATCATAAGGGATTTGATTTAGGTCATACCTGAATGGTCTAGTGGTTTTCCCTGTTTTCTTCAGTTTAAGTCTGAATTTGGCAATAAGGAGTTCATGATCTGAGCCACAGTCAGCCACAGTCAGAAGGTCTTGTTTTTGTTGACTGTATAGAGCTTCTCCATCTTCGGCTGCAAAGAATATAATCAGTCTGATTTCGGTGTTGACCATCTGGTGATGTCCATGTGTAGAGTCTTCTCTTGTGTTGTTGGAAGAGGGTGTTTGCTATGACCAGTGCATTCTCTTGGCAAAACTCTCTTAGCCTTTGCCCTGCTTCATTCATTTGAGAATGCTCAAACTACCGCACAATTGCACTCATCTCACACACTAGTAAAGTAATGCTCAAAATTCTCCAAGCCAGGCTTCAGCAATACGTGAACCATGAACTTCCAGATGTTCATGGTTTTAGAAAAGGCAGAGGAACCAGAGATTAAATTGCCAACATCCGCTGGATCATGGAAAAAGCAAGAGAGTTCCAGAAAAACATCTATTTCTGCTTTATTGACTATGCCCCTTTGACTGTGTGGATCACAATAAACTGTGGAAACTTCTGAAAGAGATGAGAATACCCGACCACCTGACCTGCTTCTTGAGAAACCTGTATGCAGGTCAGGAAGCAACAGTTAAAACTGGACATGGAACAACAGACTGGTTCCAAATAGGAAAAGGAGTATGTCAAGGCTGTATATTGTCACCCTGCTTATTTAACTTCTATGCAGAGTATGTCATGAGAAACGCTGGGCTGGAAGAAGCACAAGCTGGAACCAAGATTGCCGGGAAAAATATCAATAACCTCAGATTTGCAGATGACACCACCCTTACAGCAGAAAGTGAAGAGGAACTCAAAAGCCTCTTGATGAAAGTGAAGGAGGAGAGTGAAAAAGTTGGCTTAAAGCTCAACATTCAGAAAATGAAGATCATAGCATCTGGTCCCATCACTTCATGGGAAATAGATGGGGAAACAGTGGAAACAGTGTCAGACTTTATTTTGGGGGGCTCTAAAATCACAGCTGATGGTGATTGCAGCCATGAAATTAACAGACGCTTACTCCTTGGAAGGAAAGTTATGACCAACCTAGATAGCATATTCAAAAGCAGAGACATTACTTTGCCAACAAAGGTCCATCTAGTCAAGGCTATGGTTTTTCCACTGTCATGTATGGATGTGAGAGTTGGACTATGAAGAAAGCTGAATGCCAAAGAATTGATGCTTTTGAACTGTGGTGTTGGAGAAGACTCTTGAGAGTCCCTTGGACTGCAAGGAGATCCAGCCAGTTCATCCTAAAGGAGACCAGTCCTGGGTGTTCATGGAAGGACTGATGCTGAGGCTGAAACTCCAATATTTTGGCCACCTCATGCAAAGAGTTGACTCATTGGAAAAGACCCTGATGCTGGGAGGCATTGGGGGCAGGAGGAGAAGGGGACGACAGAGGGTGAGATGGCTGGATGGCATTACCAACTCGATGCACATGAGTTTGGGTGAGCTCTGGGAGTTGGTTAAGGACAGGGAAGCTTGGCGTGCTGTGATTCATGGGGTCACAAAGAGTCGGACATGACTGAGTGACTGAACTGAACTGAACTATGAGTTAATGAAATGAGTATTGGTTAGCATAACCATCGTTATCAGTTTTGTGACCTTGGAAAATTATATAACCTCTCTGAGCCGTTCCGTTTGTATTTCTTAAGAAGTGAGACTAATAAGACTTCTCAGAAATATTGTGACTATTCATGAAATAAGGTGTGTAGAGAGGCACAAAGGTGTTTAATGCATACTTGTTCCCTTCTCCTTATATTCCTTTCTAAGGAAAGACCTTTCTAAGACCTCTTAGTTTAAGACCACAGCAGTAGATTTTTGCAACTGAAGAAGCTCTATTGAATCAGAAATATTTGTATAACAGATGAAATAATATGAAGAAATGGAAGTTATGTAGTATGTTTATAATGTAAAACATCAAAAATAATATTGACGTATATTAGTTGGCATAATTCTGTTTTATCGTTTTAAAAAAATACCATTTTGAAAATAGAAGATTATCTTGTTTTTGTTTGTAGCTGGAATAAAATGACAGCTTGCTTGGTTTTCAAGTGGCTCTATGTCACACAAACCCAGGAATTCAGGCTCCTGTTTTCTCAAAAACTTTCCTAAAATCAGTAAAATCAGGGACTTCCCTGGAGGCACTCTGTGCTTCCAGTGCGGGGGATGCAGGTTCCATCCATGGTCAGGGAGCTAAGATCCCACAGGCCATGCAGCCAGAAAACATAAAACAGAAGCAATACTGTAAGAAATTCATTACAGACTTTAAAAATGGTCCATATAAAAAAAAATTAGAAAAAACAAAGTATAGTGGGAGATGGGGGGGAGTGGGAGCAGGGACCACAATATTCCATTAATGAATTGCTCAAGCTTGTTCCCAATTAATTTTCTTTGCTTTTCTGAAAAGCACAACTGAAAAAATCAATTTCTTGCAGTCTCTTTTCTTCATATTATACTGATACTTGGCTACCTGGTTACTGTTTTCTTAATAATATCTTCTCGATTTTGGAAAAATTCAATTTTCTCTTCCTTCATTTTCTTGGTCATATCTTCATAGTCCATTGAGCTTGAGGAGGGCATAGCCCACATTCATAGACAATCTCATTCTCCTCTAGTGATGGCAAATTGTGTAAAGGTCATTTTCTGGATATTCACTTTAGCAGTTAGACTTTTAGAAGCCTTTTTTGGTTTGTTTGTGATGGTTATGCCTAAAGATTTCCTTTTGTCTCTCGTGGATGTTCAGTTATAATAAGGAACTCTGATTTTCTAATTAGTCTGAGGCTATATAGCTATGTAATTCCGTAATACTCAGGTGAAAACTGAAAAAATATATCAGTATAATGTCTATTTCAGGATATTTTATTATAGTCCAAGCACAGATACTAAAATATTTTACATTTTTTGAATGTCTCTTAATCTTTGCAACTAACCGATGAGATTGTTTTAAAGATAAGGAAACTGAAAGTCACACAGCCAGTAAGTGTTAGAGTTGAGATTTGAATCCATACCTGCTTGATCCCAAACCTATGCTTTTGACCAGCTAATGTTATGTTCAGAGTACTCATGTTGAGCATATAAAGTTTGTGCTTTAATCAAGCCAGTGTCAAACCCATATGCCTGTATAAAACCATGACAATCAGAAAGCTAGCCAGTTGCTTAAACTTTTAAACTTTTTCCATGCGGATGTTTTAGGCTAGAAGTATAACCAGTAATTGCATTTGGATGATCTAAACTTATCTTATTTAGCATCTGAAGTTCCATTCTCACAAATTCATTTCTAAAAGTAGATATTTCTGGAATACTATATGCAATTGCCTACCTTAACCTTTGATCAAGAGGATAAATCCTCTGGCTCAGCTATTTTAAGAGGTGCTCAAATGCTTGTTCCAGAACATGGAGAGGGGGCAATCTCCCAAATGAGACAAGAGACTTGTCTCCCAAGAGACAAGTCCTTACACACGGTGACTAGCTGTTCTAGTTTGCCCAGGATGAAGGGTTTTCCAGGATATCAGACTTCTAGTGGCCAAACCGAGAAAGTCCTAGGTGCTACCCCTGACCCCTATTTCACACGTAGAATCTGGATTCTGTAACTTGCCCCTCATCACTTTTGAAGACTGCTGTATTAAAATGAACTAGTACTAAACCATTTCCTTTCTGTAAAGATAATACTGCAGGGAGAAATTTTCATAGAAAATACAGGGGCTCGATAGATGTCCGTTAAGTTAGGTATATACAAAGATATGTGTATAATGAAAGGATAGTTTAAAATAATTCATAAACAATTTTCAAAATGTGTGCACAATTTCCAATATTTTGTTGCTTGTCCTCCTAAAATAAATGAAAATTCCATTCAGTTATATAGTCTTCTGATATACATATCTCTTATCAGTTTAATTGGTCTGGGTGTTTTTTAGTTGTAGATAAGGACTAAGAAAACTGAAGGGGACTTCCCTGGTGGTGCAGTGGCTACAACTCCATGCTCCCAATGCACGGAGATGAGGTTTGATCCCTGGTCAAAAATCTAGATCCCAAGTGCTACAACTAAGACTCAGCACAACTAAATAAATAAATACAATTTAAAAAAAAAATTTAAGAAAAATGAGAAAATGAGGCTGTTTAGTAAGATTTGCTCAGACCATCACCCCATAATGCATACAAGTTGTAAATCCTTTATTCAAACCATATAATTCTAATTCTATATTTATAATGATTCTATCCTGTTACATGAATTATTGTGAAATAAAAGAATCTTTAATATTTTTTAAGCTAAGATGTATTTTCTGGCCTAACTTAAAAAAATCAGCACAATTTAGTTGGAAAGCAGACATAAGATACTTTAAAATATATGTGTATTCAGACACAAGCATGCATGTATGTAGTTTGTGTGTGTTTGTTATATGAATAGTGAAAAGGAGACAAAGAGAGGAAGAGAAAAATGCAAGAAAGAGTGACAGCCGGAGTAAGAATAGACAGAAATGGTTGAAATTAGCCAATGTAACTTAAAATTGGGAATCCAAATGAAGTTGATGGGAAAAAGAAGAAGAACTTTAACACTCTGTGCCAGGCTCAGACCTGGAACCAGGAGGCCCAAATGAATAAGACACAGCCTGCCCTCAGGTAGTGGCTTGGCTCATTGTCTAGTTGGGGGATGAGACTTGTAAATATGTAACTCGTAACATAGCAAAATTAAGTGCAGTAATAAAATGAAAGCAACGTTCAGTGTAGGTATAGTATGTTGGGGGGTGGGGGCATGGAAGAAGGCTTCATGCAGGAATTGGTGCTTGAGCTAAGTCTTCAAGGGCGGGTGGGATGTGATCAGGTGGGCACAAGTTGGAGGAGTGAGGATGGTGGGAGGACATTCCAGGAGCTCAAATGCTCAGGGGCATGAGATATAGTGGATAATAGGGGTCTTTTTCGGGATATTTGTTTAAGAAACACACAGATCCTGAGTGGAATTGCAAATATGTCAAAGCTTTGTTTGCTTTATAAATAAGATCATCTATACCAATTTTTTCAGATTCCATATAGATCCAATAATATACGGTATTTGTATTTCCCTTTCTGACTTTAGCCTGTATGACAGTATCGAGGTCTATCCACATCTCTTCAAATGATAGAAATAAAGAGACAGACATGACGCACAAGCATAGAGATACCAAGGCGGAAAGGAGGTGTGGGGTGAATTGGGAGACTGGGATTGAGAGACATACATTACTATGAATAAAACAGATAACAAATGGGAACCTACTTTATAGCAGGGGAAACTCTACTCATTGCTTTGTGGTGACCTAAAATGGGAAGGAAATCCAAAAAAGAGGGGATATATGTATATGTATAGCTGATTCACTTTGCTGTACAGCAGAAACTAACACAGGCTTCCCTGGTGGCTTAAACAGTAAAAGAATCTGCCTGCAGTGCAGGAGACATTGGTTCAATCCCTGGGTCTGGAAGATCCCCTGGAGAATATTCCAATGCTAAAATATAAAATCTAAAATAAAAATATAAAAAATAAATTAAAAAAAAGCTTGATTTGCAGCAGAGACCTGATGATGAAGGGTCTTAATGCAGAAGAGTGATGTGATGAGAACTGTATGATAATTAGAAGACAGATTGGTGGACAAAGTACTGGAGGCTGAGACAGCAATGAGGAGGCCATTTGTTCAGAACAGAAAAGATCTGGAGGAGATGAACTGAGGCAGTGGCAGTCCACAGAGTGGGAGGTTGATAATTTAGGCAGTGGGTGTGATAACGAACTTGATGTCTGGGGGAGGAGATGAAGGAAAAAAGGCCTCTGAGGTTATGGTCTACCCAGAGATATGTGCAATAAACATAAGGTATGGAAAAGAAATATAAGAACATGTAAATATGTTTCAGTTTAGTCACTCAGTTGTGTCCAACTCTTTGCAACCCCATGGACTGCAGCACACCAGGCTTCCCTGTCCATCACCAACTCCTAGAGCTTGCTCACACTCATGTCCATAGAGTTGGTGATGCCATCCAACCATCTCATCCTCTTTCATCCCCTTCTCCTCCTGCCTTCAATCTTTCCCAGCATCAGAGTCTTCTCCAAGGAGTCAGTTCTTCACATCAGGTGGCCAAAGTATTGGAGCTTCAGCTTCAGCATCAGTCCTTCCAGTGAATATTCAGGACTGATTTCCTTTACGATTGACTGGTTGGATCTCCTTGCAGTCTAAGGGACTCTCAAGAGTCTTCTCCAACACCACAGTTCAAAAGCATCAATTCTTTGGCACTCAGCTTGCTTTATGGTCCAACTCTCACATCCATCTGTGACTACTGGAAAAACCATAGCTTTGACTAGATGGACCTTTGTTGGCAAAGTAATGTCTCTGCTTTGTAATATGCTGTCGAGGATGGTCATAACTTTTCTTCCAAGGAGCAAGCGTCTTTTAATTTCACGGCTGCAGTCACCATCTGCAGTGATTTTGGAGCCCCCCCAAATAAAGTCTCTCATTGTTTCCATTGTTTCCCCATCTATTTGCCATGAAGTGATGGGACCAGATGCCATAATCTTAGTTTTCTGAATGTTGAGTTTTGAGCCTACTTTTCCACGTTGCTCTTTCACTTTGATCAAGAGGCTCTTTAGTTCTTCTTTGCTTTCTGCTGTAAGGGTGGTGTAATCTGCATATCTGAAGTTATTGATATTTCTCCTGGCAGTCTTGATTCCAGCTTGTGCATCATCCAGCCTGCATGATGTACTCTGCATAGAAGTTAAATAAGCAGGGTGACAATATACAGCCTTGACGTACTCCTTTCCCAATTTGGAACGAGTGTGTTGTTTCATGTCTGGTTCTAACTGTGGTTTCTTGACCTGCAGACAGATTTCTCAGGAGGCAGGTAAGATGGTCTGGTATTCCCATCTCTTGAAGAATTTTCCACAGTTTTTAGTGATCCACACAGTCAAAAACTTTGGCATAGTCAATAAAGCAGAGGTAGGTGTTTTTCTAGAACTCTTCTTGCTTTTTTGATGATCCAACAAATGTTGGCATTTTGATCTCTGGTTCCTCTGCCTTTTTAAAATCCAGCTTGAACATCTAGAAGTTCATGGTTCATGGACTGTTGATACCTTGCTTGGAGAATTTTGAGCATTATTTTGCTAGCGTGTGAGATGAGTACAATTGAGCAATAGTTTCACCATTCTTTGGCATTGCCTTTCTTTGGGTTTGGAATGAAAACTGACCTTTTCCAGTCCTGTGGCCACTGCTGAGTTTTCCGAATTTGCTGGCATATTGAATGCAGGATTTTAATAGCATCATCTTTTAGGATCTGAAATAGCTCAACTGGAATTCCATCACCTCCCCTAGCTTTGTTCGTAGTGATGCTTCCTAAGGCCCACTTGACTTCACCTTCCAGGATGTCTGGCTCTAGGTGAGTGATCATACCATCGTGGTTATCTGGGTCATGAAGATCTTTTTTATATAGTTCTTCTGTGTATTCTTGCCACCTATGTTTGTGTTTAGTTTCACCTATATAAGTAAAAGATAGCAAGTATATTTTACTAATGATTATGCTTTGAATTGTTGGTAGTATAGATATTTCATTTAAAAAATTATTATGCTATACTGGAGGTTGATGCTCAAAATATTTTCACTGGTCACAGTCTAATCAGAAATGATTTGAGACCAAGAAAGGCTTTATCTTTATGTATTTATTCTTTTCATTAGAGTATAGTTGATTTATAATGTTGTGTTAGTTTCAGATATATAGCAAAGTGAATCAGTTATACATATACATATATCCACTCTTTTTTAGATTCTGTTCTCATATAGGCCATTACAGAATACCGAGCAGTGTTCCCTGTGCTATACAGGAGATCCTTATAAGTTACCTATTTTATATATAGAAGTGTATATATGTCAGTATTGATTTCCCAATTTATCCCTCACTCCCCAAGGAAGGCTTTAAGGCAGTGGTTCCAAATTTACTATTCTTTGGACTCTTTACACTCTTTTATTTAGAACCCCAGTTCAGTTCAGTTCAGTTCAGTTGCTCAGTTGTGTCTGACTCTTTGCAATCCCATGAACCACAGCACACTAGGCCTCCCTGTCCATCACCAGCTGCCAGAGACTACTCAAACCCAAGGAACCTTTAATTATGTGGATTATTCTTCTTTAGACTTACTTTGTTACTGTATTAACAGTTGAGAAATTTTAAAGTATTTGTTTAGTAATTCATTTAGATATAATAATAACAAATCCAGCATAAATAACATGTGCTATGTTATATTCAGTCGCTTCAGTCGTGTCTGACTCTTTGTGACCTTTTAGACTATGGCTTGCCAGGTTCCCTTGTCCATGGAATTCTCCAGGCAACCCATGGACTGGGTTGCCATGCCCTCTTCCAGGGGATCTTTCCTACCCGGGGACTGAACCCGCATCTCCTGTGTCTCTTGCATTGTAAATGGATTCTTTACCCACTGGGAATTCTTTACCTGGGAAAAGTCAGGTTCTTTACCTGGGAAAGGCAGATTCTTTACCTGGGAAGGGCATTAATAACATACTTATTACAAAAACCAATTCTGTTTTCCAAAACAAAACAAAGTTTAATGAGAAGAATGGCATTGTTTTACATTTTTGGAAATCTCTGTAACATCTAGTTTCATGGGAGGAATCTGGATTCTCTGATCTGTTCAGTACTCAAATCTGTGGTAATATGTTGTTTTTGTTTTTTGATTGAAATGTGTCAAGAAAATCTCACACAAAGGTGTAACTGGAAAAGGGAGAGGGTTATAATACTCTCCTCACGTCACTGTAGATACTTTTCTTTGCTCCTTCAGAAACTTGATATATCATAGTTTTCAAGGGTTAATTGCAATATGGAAACTGAAACCACATCAGTATACTTTTCATGCTGTGTAATATTAAATCAATTTATTCAGGTCTGTAACTTTGACTAGGTCAGCATTCAAGTCTGATTTTGCCACATTGTGAATTGGATATGTGAAAAATATTGGTTCTCTGAGTTAGGCAGGAACTTTAAAATGTTGACACATTTTCTTAAACAACAGCTAAAAATATCACTTCTGTTAGTATCACCAATAGGCTTGTCAGGCGAGTGTATGCTCCTCGGTTCTGTCTCGTCACAACAAAGATTTGGAGTGACGGACATTAAAGCCCTCGATGTGTCACAGCTCTCGGGTCTTAGACAGACCGTGTTATATAGCTCTCAGGTCTCAAATGGGCTGTGTTATAGTTCTTAGGCAAATCGGTGTTACAGCTCTGTGTTACAGCTCTATTTTATTTAGATAATATCAGGAAAATCCATCCTTGAGGTGTGAGGGCATGTTGACCCAAAGATGCGAAGAGAAGAGTTCCCCAGCATGCAGGAGAGAGAGAGAAACCCCTGCCCTTTGGCTCCTCTTTTTATATGTTTTTTCTCCCCCTGGGCCTGCCCTGTGTAAATTGGGCTAGCCAGGAGTGTTGTTTGGTCTACCTGAGGTCCTCACTCCGGTCCTCAGACCTTCCTTTGTTCAATTTTCACGGGCTTTTCTCTTCCTTGTCTTTTAGCCACCGCCATTCTGGACTCCTGTTGCCTATTCTAAGTACCTAACAGGCTCATCAGAAAATATTTATGTTTTGGGAAACTGTCAAATCATGGTGTTAGATACTAGTTTCAAAAAATTCTAATTTTTACTGGAAAATTCTAATTTTATCATTGGTAACCATTATTGTCAGTTATTTTCCTTGCTTGTTTTCAAGAAAATCTATGCCCAACATATAGGTCTGAGTAACCATAGTCTGCCTATCAGACATTCTTTCAAATACATGCAGGGTTACGTGGAAAATTTGGCTACTTTAGCTGGCTACTAAAACAGTTGAGTAATTACTTTTCCTGCCTCAATTGTTGCAATTCAGATGAAGCATTTAAAAATTTTTTCTTTGTTTGTTTTTCCTGTGAATGAGTGGTGATGAAGCATATAAGATAAGAAGCTGGGTACCAATACCTTGATTTGTACTAAGGCTCTTCCTGTTTTACTCACCATCTCTTTTGTACCAATAGCATAAATGTGAACAGAGTGGAAAAAAAGCTGAAAATATGATAGTATCATTATGAAAATAGTTCTGACTTCATGCACTCTGAGAAAGACCTTGAGATCTATCTCCTTAATAACTGTGGTTTCAGTTCAGTTCAGTTTAGTCGCTCAGTCATGTCCGACTCTTTGCGACCCCATGAATCGCAGCACGCCAGGCCTCCCTGTCCATCACCAACTCCCGGAGTTCACTCAGACTCACGTCCATCGAGTCAGTGATGCCATCCAGCCATCTCATCCTGGGTCGTCCCCTTCTCCTTCTGCCCCTAATCCGTCCCAGCATCAGAGTCTTTTCCAATGAGTCAACTCTTCGCATGAGGTGGCCAAAGTACTGGAGTTTCAGCTTTAGCACCATTCCTTCCAAAGAAATCCCAGGGCTGATCTTGTTCAGAATAGACTGGTTGGATCTCCTTGCAGTCCAAGGGATTCTCAAGAGTCTTCTCCAACACCACAGTTCAAAAGCATCAATTCTTCGGTGCTCAGCCTTCTTCACAGTCCAACTCTCACATACATACCGGACCACTGGAAAAACCATAGCCTTGACTAGATGGACCTTAGTTGGCAAAGTAATGTCTCTGCTTTTGAATATGCTATCTAGGTTGGTCATAACTTTTCTTCCAAGGAGTAAGCGTCTTTTAATTTCATGGCTGCAGTCACCATCTGCAGTGATTTTGGAGCCCCCCAAAATAAAGTCTGACACTGTTTCCACTGTTTCCCCATCTATTTCCATCCTAATCCTGATCTGGGAAAGTGTCCTGTCACCTTCTGTGTTTTGAAAAGTTTAGAGAAAAGGCATTTAAAATTTCTGCTACATTAAAAAAAAGTGAAGTGATCTTATCTGAAACCCAAGACCTTGAAATAACTTTTAAAAATTTCTTTCTTTTTAGTCTAAGGGAAAACATTTAAAAGTTACTGTTTTAACTTTTCTGGCATTGGCAAACAGAAATGTCCTTTTTATGGAGCCCTGACAACCAAATTACCCAAAAGTAAATTCATTCCCTCTCCAAAACTTTTTGAATTACAATTTTAATTAAGGGTGGCATTTTTTTGGTTTCACAAAATTGATTGTTCCAGAACAGGTCTTATTTTATTGAAGTATATTATATGTGATAGTGATAAGTATATAAGTCAATCCAACTCATGTTTTAATTTATGAGATATAGTATCTCTTCCCTTAAATCATACAAAAGGGTGCTGTATTTGAAAAATTCAATAATATTTAAAGTATAATTATTTTAGTCTACCTTGTTTCTTTAAGAGTGCTTTTTAATACAGTCACAGATGATCATCTGAGTCTTGAGTTGTCTTAAGTGCTAATTTCATAAAATGTTTATGCAGCATATTTGTTAAACCCATGTATTCTTTCTAATCATAGTCCAGGTGACAATCGAAAGTAATGAAAATGACTTTAATAACTCACCTAATGAGTCATGGTTAAAATTAGTTTTTAGACAATGGCTTTTATGTTGTTTATAGAGTGACCCTCAAGAACAGATGATATTGCAGAAAGAGGGCACATGTTATAAGTTAGAAGTCAGAGGAATGCTTTATGGAAACCAAAACTGGGGTTATTAGATCCTTAATAGGGAGAAAAAGATTAAGCTAACAGACAAGAGCCTTAAATATTGCCCTAGGGTCTAAAGAAAGGGATATTGGGTTGTAAGGTATTTTTTTCCTAACCATAAAAGAATTTCAAATTCACAGAGAAATAAAGAATAGTATAGCAAGGAACCATATGATCACCTCTTAAATGTAACTGTTGTTAATATATTATTATATTTTCTTCCTCTTTTTTTCAAAGAGATTTTAAACTAAAGACATGACGTTTTATTCCTATATAAAACAATTTGCATCTGTAAAAGATTAAAACTTACGGATACACATTTTACAGTGATGGGATGATCTGAGAGCCCCAGAAGGCCTTTATTTTGTAGACTGGATGTGCCAAGCTGTGAAGTCTAGTGAAAGAGCTTGGAATGATGAAGGGGATTTTATAAAATTGTTTAGAGGACTTAGAGGAGGAAGAACACTGAGTTGAGGATAATTATGTGGAAGAGAGCCAGAGAGAGATAGTTAATGGAGAATTTTGGTTAAATTTTGCTATTTGGTGTGTGATTTAACCATTTCTTTATCTCTCCATATGTCTTAAATTAAATTTACATTACTCCTTTGTGCTTTAGAAATTGGATTTTTTTTTGACCCTGACCTTAAGGGTGGGTGGGAGTGAAAATCGAGGCTGGCCAAAATGTGTTCATTGGAGCTGCACCGCTAACATCAGAGGGATCTAGGAACACACACTTTGAAGAGTTTTAGCCAATCAGTAGCAGAATGTCCTATTAGAGTTATTTATTTATTTTACAAATAAATTTTTTTATTGGAGTATAGTTGCTTTACAATGTTGTGTTAGTTTTTACTATACAACAGTGTGAGTCAGCCATATGTATACATCCCCCTCACTTAAGATATATAGATATATAGAATTCTATATAAGATACATAGAATTACATATATATCCCCTCCTCTTAAGCCTTCCTTCCACCCCCCCATCCCACCCATCCAGATCATCGCAGAACGTTGAGCTGAGCTCCTGTGCTATATAACAGCGTCCCATTAGCTATCTATTGGTAGTGTATATACATCAATACTAATCTATCCATTCGTCCCACCCTCCCCACGCTTGTCGGTGTTCAAACACAGGTCTGTTCTTTACATCTCCTTCTCTTTTCCCTCCCTGCACATTGGTTCATCAGTACCAATTCTCTAGATTCCATATACATGTGTTAATGTACAACGCTTGTTTCTCTCAGAGTTAATTACCCCTCTTTGTTTCTTGCATTGAAATAATATAGTCTGTCTTAATTTATGCAATGTCTTCTTGTGTGTAGGTCTCGGATGTGGTTTATTATACACTGCAACGGTGACCATCACGTGCCAGTATTTTGACAGCCGTCGTGGCCTTGCCCTTGGCCTGATTTCAACAGGTACATTTTCAATATAAGTACAGCACTGCCATTCTTCAGCCTTGTAATCAAAGTTGAAAGTTACCAAGCACAGATAGGTTTAACCAACCATCCCACAGCTACCACTCCGGAGCACAACTTTTTTAATTTTTACTCTAATCCTAGAAGGAAATTATTTTCCACTGTAAATATGGGTGTAGCTTTCAAAACACCCTAAAGATACAGATATAAAAAAAAGCTGGGGCATTAGATGTCCAATATAACATAAGAAAAGAAAACTTATGGGTCCAATAATTTGAGAATCACATCCTGGTAAGAGCCTTGCTAAAAGAAGCAGAGAGCACTTAAGTAAAGCACCTGAACCCTGAGAAAGACAGGAGAAATGAAAGGAAAATGGAGATCCTTTAGGCCACTGTCAAGAACACCAATGCTGATACCTCTCTGACTCCATTTATTGTGGAACTTAGTTTTTCTAAAGTACTGATTTGTGAATACATCCACCTAGTCTATGTGCATATCCAAATGACAGACTGTTTATCCTTGTTATTCCTTTAATAATCAAGACCATCACTGGGCGGAGGGGGTGGGTGGGGGCAGAGTGTAAGTATAAAACCTTCTGGACTTCAAGTCTCTGATATTTTTGAGTGGTGTTTTATTTTTCAGATGTATTTTTTTCCTAAGCCATTTAGAGAACTTATCAAAATTTCTGTGGCCAATATTTTATGAGTTTGTTTAGGAGATAAAATGTCCAGGCTTACTGAAACTTGTACGTTTACATTGCTACTTGCTAATGGGTGGCTATTCCTGAGAGGTCAGACGTTCCGATAAGCTGAATTACTTCAGTAGTGTATCAGGCAGCAGGATCCAAACTAATGTTTTGTTCCTGAGGCCAGTGCAGCAAAGTGACTCCAGATCAGATTAAATTAAGCTGGATATTTACCCGAGGTGGTTTAAGAAAGCTTTACCAGGTACGAAATGTGAATCATGGCCCAGGAGGAGAGAGGACCAGGGTCTGAGGGCATGGTTAAAGTAGAACTGAGAGAAGAAAGAGAAAAAACAAAAAGATGGAGAATCCAGAGCAGTTCATTAGCAGTCTAAAGAACTGACAGCATCTTCCACAAGTGTGGGGAGGACTGTGAGATAGGCATGGCACCTTAAAGGACAATAGGTCTTACCTATACTGTATTTTTTTTTTGGCCATGCAGCATGCGGGATCTTCCCTAACTAGGGATCAAACCTGTGCCCCCCAGCATTGGGAGTTTGGACTCTTAACCACTGGGCCACCAGGGAAGTCCCACCTATACTGTATTTTTTTTTTTTTTTTTTTTTGGGTAAAGGCACTGTAATGTAGTGACAAACCCAGACCCTGAGGCCAAATCACTTGGTTTTGAATCCTCTATCACTCAGTAGCTGCCTGGTGACAGACAAGTTACCTAACTGTTCTGTGAAATTAACTGTTAAGCCTCAGTTTTCTGAACTATAAAATGAGGATAATAATAGTTTCCATCTTTCGGACTCCACCCTGTACAGCCTGTATTGGCCCAGCTTCACGACTGAAGAAAGAACCCAGTGACGTGTGAGTAGGCACACGTGAAGCAGGCACTGGTCAAGCAGGGGATGTACAGAGAGCAAGAGAACAGCCACTTTGAGTGGCCTGAGCATATACCATCCCACTGGGGTATTAGGAATATGAAAGGAACATATGCATAAGGCACATGGCAAGGGCTGTAAAAGTGTTAGCTATTAAAACTATGACCTAGGTTTCCCTTAACATCCAGATTTATCTGGGATGAAGGTGTTAGAAATTGTATGCTGAGAGAGTTGCTCTTGCTTTCCATTCCGTCTAAAGAGGAAACCATAAGGGCCTGGACCTTAGCACACTGAACCAAAATGGACTGACTGTGGACAATCCAGATTTGGCAGAATTAGGGAGTTTTCAGTTGCAACACATAGGAAGCCAGGTGAGGCAGAAATCAGGGAGCAGTATGAATCCACTGTCTTAGTCTGTTCAGGCTGCTCTAAAGTATCTTAGACTGAGTGGTTTATAAACAACAGAAATGTATGTCTCAGAGTTCTGAGACTGGAAGTCTGAGATCAGGGTGTCAAGGTTAGCTGGGTTGGCTTCTGGTGAGAGCCTTCTCCTAGGTTACAGACTGTTATCTTCTTCCTTTGTCCTCATATTACAGAAGAGGGAGCTCTCTGGGGTTCTCTTTAATAAGTGCATTCATTCCATTCACAGGGGCTTCACCCTTTGACCTAATCACCTCCCAAAGGCCGTACCTACTAATTCCATCATGTTGGGGGTTAAGATTTCAACTTGCAAATTTTGGAGAGACAGAAACATTCAGTTTATAGTATCTACCATCAGTAAAAGAGGTGACAAGAAAAATAAGACTCACAGTAGAAATTTTTAAAAATTGAAAAAGAACCCCAAATCAAAATAACTGAATTAATGTGACTTAGTTTAAATATTGTGACAGAGATAAAAGAAAGAAACATGGGCATAAAATGGAAGTTTTGGGAATAGTCTTACTCCCTGGTGAACAGGGATTGATAAACTAGTGCCCATGGACCCAGTCTGATCTACGAAGTGTTTTTTGGACAGGTCATGCATAAAGAATGGTTTTTACACTTTTGATTGGTTGGAAAAAAATCAAAAGAATATTTCATGGCACATGAAAATTATGTAAAATTAAAATTTCAGTGTCTATAAATAAAGCTTTATTGAAACACAGTCATACTCATTCCTTCATGATTCTTCTCTGGCCGTTTCATGTTTCAAGGGCAGAGTTGAGCATTTGTGACAGAGCTTGGATGGCCCACTGTGAGTTAATTATTTCCTCTCTAGCCCTTTTATAGAAAATGTCTATTGACCCATGGTCTTGAAGAAGAGTTCATCAAGATGTATGTGTATATCTTACCATTTCAGGTTCCCTGAACATCAAATTCATATTTTGCCTCTTTGTGATCATGTATTCTATAGACATGCATGGAAGCATAATTAGTGCTTTATCTCACTTTTTCCTTTACATTGATGATTTTAAAATTGGGATTTTCTTTTTAAAGATTAAAAATTATAGTTTTACAGTTTACACAGTTTCGCAAGAGAGCTCTAGTTACTCTTATTGCCCTGAAAGAATTTCTGCATTTTGTTTTTTTGGCTGTGCCACATGGATTGTGAGATCTTAGTTCCCCGATGAAGGATTGATCCCAGGCCCTTGACAGTGGGATCATGGAGTCCTAACCACTGGTCCACCAGAGTATTCCCTGATGTATCTTCCTAAGCCATGACTACATTTTCATGGCATGTGGGCTGAAAACACTAGTGTCCAAAGTGGAATTTTATTTTGGTGCCCTATCATACACTTAGCATATCATAGGTTTTTGATAAACCACCTATTGAAGTGATTTGATATGTTTCCCTTAATATTTCATAATGTTGATAGATAAACTTAGTTGGTGAGGAGTGGGGAATTGTTTACTTTCTCAAGATCAAAATATTTAACTTTCAAAACATCAAGAATATTTTAAAGTAATTATATGACACTTTGTTAGAACTTCTACAAAGAAATGATGTTAGAGAAAACATGAATTAATAGTAAATGGATGCTAATGCACTATGGAAGTGCATGAAATATAGTCCTCTTTTCAGTTCTTTCCATTTGTTTTCTGAAGTGCTTTTAACCTTTGAAGTATGTGCCACTTTTAAAAAGATAAGGAAGGATTCAACTTGTCTGCTTTTATTGCTTAATAGTCAGCACAGGGAGATGTCCTAAGTAGCCACAAAAGGACACTGTATTAACTGTCCTTACACTAATGTGAACTACTGATTAATGTTTGTAAGCAAAGTTTTTTTCTTTGGGGATAAAGGAATTAATTTTAAATATGTTAGGAATGGACAACTGTGGTATCAAATTTTTTTAAAAATAATTCTAAGAGTCATTTGGTTATTTGTAATTTTTACAATAAGCTTGGCATCCTGATGGGATTATGATGTAATTTGTTGTAGATTAACGTCTTTAGAATATTTTTTTTTAAATTACAGATCACTTTCTTTCCTATTTTTTTTTTGAGTTGACATTTCTCAGTGATATTTAAATTTTAAAATAGTCAATCAACAGCTGAAATCAGAACCAGATAAGAACACTGCAAATTAATTGGGCTGATGTAATTTGCCATTCCAGTGTGGTTTGTGTGATCTACTAAAAAATGGTGTATTTACAGTGTTGCACAAGTGTGCAAGCAGGCATACTTTGTAATTTTAATATCCTATCAAAGTTCACTTTACTTTCTCATAGTTTATTAATATCAATCATTCATTCTGATGATTAGCAATGGATTTGAGCTTTACTTGTGTCTCAAATGGTAAAGAACTAGTTTGCAATGCAGGAGACCCAGGTTCGATCCCTGGGTTGGGAAGATCCCCTGGAGAAGGAAATTGCAACCCACTCCAGTATTCTTGCCTCAAGAATGCCATGGACAGAGGAACCTGGCAGGCTACAGTCCATGGGTTCGCAAAGAGTTGGACACGACTGAGTGACTAACACACTTGAGTTATCAAACCACTATAAATATCCTACAACTTAAAAATTAATATATTCTTCATCTCAAAAAATAAAATATGAAAACTTTTCTTTTCCAAAAGGAATACATATAAAGCATGGAGCCTGTAAGTACTAAAAATGTAGTTGTATAACGTATTTGTTAAGAACATAGGTTCCTGGGGTCAGACTGAATGCGAATGCTACTTATGCCACTTGTAGCTTTCTGAGCTGTGGCAAATTTCTCAACCTTTCTAGCCTGAGGTCACTTCAAGTGTACACTGGGAATAATAATAGGACATACCCAATAGGAGGGGCTTCCCAAGTGGCGCTAGAGGTAAAGAACCGACCTGACAATGCAGGAGACATAAGAGATGTGGGTTTGATCCCTAAGTGGGAAGATCCCCTGGAGAAGGAGATGACAACCCACTCCAGTATTCTTGTCTGAAAACTTCCATGGACAGAGGAGCCTGGCAGGCTACAGTTTATAGTCACAGAGAGTCAGATATGACTGAGCAAACACAAGCACTCACATGCACCCAATAGGATTATTGTAAGGAAACATTATTGTGCCATGTAAAGTATTTAACACAGTGTTTGAACTGCAAATGCTAATTTTAAAAATAGATCTATCAGTGTTACTATTGTTGAGGTCATCATCGTCATCATCTTCAGTTTTCTTGTTGTGATTTTAATATGAAGGCACACTCATGAATGCCAGTGTGACAAAGAAATTGAACTGTAGTACTAATAATGCTTGTTCTGAGAGTCCCGATGATAAGAGGTTAAGATTAAACAGTTCCCATTTCCTTTTTAGGTTCAAGTGTTGGACTTTTTATATATGCTGCTTTGCAGAGACTGTTGATTGAGTTCTATGGACTGGATGGATGCCTGCTGATTGTGGGTGCTTTAGCTTTAAATATATTAGCCTGTGGCAGTCTGATGAGACCCCTCCAGTCCTCTGATCTCCCTTTACCTGAGAAAACAGCTCTGGAAAATGTACCAGATAGGTACTCGATTTACAAAGAAAAAGAAAAGGACCCAGAAGAAAACATAAACATGCTTGAAAAGAGCTACAGTGGGGAGGAAACATGCAAGAACATCTTAGCCAATGGCGACTGCAAATCAGAGAGTCTGCTCCACAAAACCCCAGCAACAGTGGCACACACAAAAGAGACTGAAACGTACAAGAAGAAAGTTGCAGAACGGACATATTTCTGCAAACAGCTTGCCAAGAGGAAATGGCAGTTATATAAAAACTATTGTGGAGAAACTGTGGCTCTTTTTAAAAACAAAGTATTTTCAGCACTCTTCATCGCCATCTTTCTCTTTGACATCGGAGGGTTTCCACCTTCGTTACTTATGGAAGATGTGGCAAGAAGTTCAAATGTGAAAGAAGAGGAGTTTATTATGCCTCTTATTTCTATTATTGGCATTATGACAGCAGTTGGTAAACTCATTTTAGGGATACTGGCTGACTTCAAGTGGATTAATACCTTATATCTTTATGTAGCTACCTTAATTATCATGAGCCTGGCCTTGTGTGCAATTCCATTTGCCAAAAGTTATGTTACGTTGGCACTACTTTCTGGGATCCTAGGGTTTCTTACTGGTAATTGGTCCATCTTTCCTTATGTGACCACGAAGACAGTGGGAATTGAAAAATTAGCCCACGCCTATGGGATATTAATGTTCTTTGCTGGACTTGGAAATAGCCTTGGACCACCAATTGTTGGTAAGATATTTATCTTATAGTAAGCCCATTTTCAGAGAAGGCGATGGCGCCCCATTCCAGTACTCTTGTCTGGAAAATCCCATGGACAGAGGAGCCTGGAAGGCTGCAGTCCATGGGATCGCTAAGAGTCGGACATGACTGAGCTACTTCACTTTCACTTTTCACTTTCCTGCATTGGAGAAGGAAATGGCAACCCACTCCAGTGTTCTTGCCTGGACAATCCCAGGGACGGGGGAGCCTGGTGGGCTGCTGTCTATGGGGTCGCACAGAGTCAGACACAACTGAAGTGACTTAGCAGCAGCAGCAGCAAGCCCATTTTACTGTTCTTCTTTGCAATGTCTCTGAATACAGGGATTGCTTTTGTAATAATAGCACATATTTATACAAAATAAATCTGCTTGCAATGCCTCTTGATCATGATTTATTCAGAATCACTTTGCTATAGTTGGAAAAGCCAATACACTTGCTCAGGAATTTGTGTTTATTCTTCATTTGGGAGAAACCCAAAATGCCTGCTTAGTCTTGTCCAATTATTTAAGAAATTCTCCTCTAACTCCCATTAGGCCACTTTGGGAGTAGAACTGGGTAATTTATATCCTAATCCAAACTGTATATAAATTTTTAAATTAACTTTTTTATTAGGTTATAGTTGACTTACAATGTTGTGTTAGTTTCTGCTGTACAGCAAAGTGAGTCAGTTATACATATACATATATCTACTTATTTCTTAGATTCTTTTCCCATGTAAGTCGTTACAGAGTATTGAATAGAGTTCCCTGTGCTATTAAGTAGGTTCTTTTAGTTATCTATTCTATATATATAGTAGTGTCTATATGTCAGTCCCATGAACTGTATATAAACTGATGAGATTAGAGTATTCCTATATACACTATGTCTATCAAACTCACTTTTTTCTTACTCTCTTTTCAGGTTGGTTTTATGACTGGACCCAGACCTATGACATTGCATTTTATTTTAGTGGCCTCTGCGTCCTGCTGGGAGGTTTTATTCTGCTGCTGGCAGCCTTGCCTTCCTGGGATACATGCAAAAAGCAACTCCCCAAGCCAGCTCCGACAACCTTTTTATACAAAGTCGCCTCTAATTCCTCTAACGTTTAGAGGAATATTGGAAGGCGCTAAAGACTGTTTTCACACAGCAGAATTTCACTGTGTCTGATCTGAATGATTTGTTTTTTTACATATCCTTTATGTACTGTATATGTAGACTCGATCTCCTATATTTTTTCTTTTTTCCTCCCTTTTTCCAAAAAGTTGGACAACTCTGTTTTACTATTATTCATGAGTTCTGGACATTGTGAACATTTTGGCCAGCCTCAGAAGGCTTTCTCTGTGTAAAGAAATATCATTTCTCTGCCGACTCCATTAGTTCCTTTGCAGGGCAGCCAGAGGAGACTCTGGCTATTTTAAAACTGATGCAAGCAGTGTGATGAGTTATGTGTGAAGGCCGCCAGGGACTAAAACACTCTCTTCTCTCTGTTAGACTCACTAGTACATAGAAGACTTCGAGCCAGTCAGGAAATGAAAGTGGTTCCTAAAACAGCGTTAAGAATTGCCATGGCACAAACTGGTCATTTTTTAAAAACATGATTTTTAAATTACCATCCCCCATTTTCATGATTCTGTTTACCTTGATGAAGCGCCCGCATGTTTGGTGCCCACCAAGGACATGTCCTTTCCATTCCTAAGGTGTTTGCTGAGATCCAGGCAGTCTCCAAACAAAGGGGTAGTCACCATACCCTTTCTTCCTGGTTGGTCGCTGGAACCTCGCTCACTTTTGTCAGCAGCCACTCAGTGACATTTCCCAAGAAGTGCTGACTTTACCTGTTTCCAAATTGGAAATGCATATTTAAAGCATTCCATTCCGGCAAATGGGAAACATCCATTTGCTTCGGGCACAGTGGGGATGAATTGCCAGTCTTTGCATATCTTCTCCGTGAGGCGTTTATTTGCATCTATCGGATTTTACTGCTATCCAATTTTAATTCAAGGGCATAACTAAAAAGTGTGTGGTGTGTGTGTGTGCAGGCATGTGAGCATTGTGCTCCATGTCTGTGTGCTCTGTGGAAAGGGGCAACAAGATATTGATACCCTCACCCAACTTTATTCAATTGTAAGAAAAATATTCTAGGAAGAAAATCAACATTTCATAAATTGATGTTTTTCTAAAGAAATGTTTTTTTAAACTTTGCTATGCAACAGAGGTTTCTATAGATCCTTTTTAAAATGTACTTGTTTGAGTACCACTGGTAGAGATTTTAATTATGTACATCTAGGCTGTGGGCTAAGCATCTATATTTTTAATGAACTCTTCAGGTGATTCTGAGAGCACAGCCTGACTTGAGAATGACTGTTATAAGACTGGCAATAGAGAAACATTTTTTTCTCTTAAAAAAATAAAACCAGTAACCCATTGAGGTTAGGATTTTTTAATAAACAGCCAAGTTTAGTTCTTTAAATAGGAAGCACTCTGCCCATTGTGCCAAAATTGTCTTTTCATTTCTTTTGAAATAGGTAAGGTTATTTTATACGTCTATGTTGCCTTTCTTCAAAGGCAGCTGAAGCACTTTATAAGCTTGAATCCCCACAAAACCTCAGTGAGGTCAGTAAATAGTGCTTTTCTAGGCAGGAAACCTGGAGTTGTGGGGAACTTCATACCTGAGTGAATCCTACTCAATAACCCAATCGTGGGGCTCCAAAGTGCCTTGGACTTCTGCTCCATATTCCGACTTCTGGAAAGTTTTCTGTACCTCATTCTTTAGTCACTATCAGGGTAGTAAGTAAAATAAGCAACATTCAAAAAAAAATTAACTGAAATGTTTTTGTGATAAAAGTTCTTTTTTGCCAATATCATGTTCAGGAAATCCTATAACCTTTTTTTATTTTTTTAAACTTTTATGCCATCCCCACATTCATCAACGTTGATACCTGTCCAAATGCATCTTCACCATGTCTACTAATATCATCCAATGTGTGGATTATCCATTGTCTTGGGAATAAATTTTAAGTTACAATAAATTTTTTTTTTGTTTTTCATCAGTGTGGTTGCTTTTTCTCTTCTTAGCTGCCATACCTCCAGCACTGAATTACAGTCACACTTGAATGTAAAAATAAGAATTCTCTGATTTCACTTCAGATCCAGAATCTGGTGATTTAGACATTATTAGCGTATTCAAAATCACTTCATGGCTAATAGATGGGGAAAAAGTTGAAACAGCAGCAGACTTTATTTTCGTGAGCTCCAAAATCACTGTGGACAGTGACTGCAGCCATGATATTAAAAGATGCTTGCTCCTTGGCAGAAAAGCTATGACAAACCTAGACAGTATATTAAAAAGCAGAGAGGTCACTTTGCCAAAATTGGTGACTTTGACTCTCACTTTGACTTCCATATAGTCAAAGCATGATTTTTCCAGTAGTCATGTACAGATGTGAGAGTTGGACCATAAAGAAGGGTGAGTGCTGAAGAATTGATGCTTTTGAACTATGGTTCTGGAGAAAACTCTTGAGAGTCCCTTGGACTGCATGGAGATCAAACTAGTCAATCCTAAAGGACATCAACCCTGAATATTCATTGGAAGGACTGATGCTGAAGCTGAAGCTCCAATACTTTGGCCACTTGATGGGAAGAGCTGACTCACTGGAAAAGATCCTGATGCTGGGGAAGACTGAGGGCAGGAGGAGAAGGGGATCCAGAGGATGAGATGGTTGGATGGTATCACTGACTCAGTGGATGTGAGTTTGAGCAAACTCCAGGAGGAGTAAAGGACAAGGAAGCCTGGCATGCTGCAGTCCCTGGGGTTGCAAAGAGTTGGATATGGACTTAGCAACTGAACAACAAAATTATTTTGACCATTAGTTTCCAAAAAAGCTAAAATGTCATTCCTACAGAATCCTTTTGAGGAAAGGGGGATGGACTCCCTTTTGGAATTCTTAATATTGATCTTGCTAATCCTTAATGGAATTCTTGGTATGTTCCAAGCACATGATGTTATTCATCCCTCATAATAGCCCTGTGACATGGTGATTCTGACCCTCTTTGTATGGTATAAAACATAGTTGTCATGGTACAAACGATGTACAGAAGTCATTTCCAAAAGCAAAATGAGAAATATTTCTAGCAAGCCCTTTGATTTCTAACATGGCTAGGATAATAGGGCCTAGTTGGGAAGATTGCTGCAAAGCCAGTCCTGTAGTGAATAGATGAATCATGTTTATGCAGACAAGTATTCATGACTTGCTTATTTCCCGAGTATTTAAAAACACCATTTAATAAAATTTTATTGATTAGAATATGATCTTTCTTTTGTGACTCGGAAGATATTTCCTGACAGTTCAAGTGCCTAGGGTTGATTTTGGGAAATGTATGAAATAAGAAAGTTTGTTAGGGACCCTCTTCCCTGATTTAAGCAGCTCCTCATTCTCCTTTCTGCTTCCTGCCTCTCTCTCTCTCTCATGAGCCTCCTAGGAGCCAGTTGATGATCTAATTTTCTCTAGGGTGACTAGGTCTTCAGAGGAAAAGTTTCAGCTACCAACTTTTAAAGGCCTCATGAGGAACAAGCCCAAGAATCAGGAGTTCCGGAGGTCATGATTGAGCAGGATAGTTTTCTTGTGCTGGCTGGAAAGTCCTGTGACCTGAGATAGCCTCAACTTCTAGCAATCATCGTAGGATTATCTCAACCTAGGATGTTACGGGAAGTGAAGAACTTTGTTTTGAATAAAAGAATGGCTCCTTTTTTCTTTGACTTGGACAGAGTATTATACTGAACACGTAAAATACACAATTTACATGAACAGTGCTGTACAATTTCTCTTTTGTTAGTAAGAATCTTGGGACCTTTTGTGCTACTGTCAATTGTGTCTGAAGAATGTCAGTAAGATGCCTCTTTGAGTAAAGAGGTTAACCACAATCAGTTAAATATCCAAGATCTATAAATCATACATGGATAACTGGAAAGATGGTGTACATACTTATTAAGGTTGTGATTCCAGTTCCTGTGGCTGGGTGATTGTGAGCAAATTATTTAAACCTCTGAAAGCCCATCCCCCTATATGTATAACTGGCCGATGTTCATAAATATTAGCTATTATTATTTTTGTTATAGTCCTTACTCTTGAGTGTGTGGCTTCTAAGTACTGGGGCAAGTATCGAGTATTCCTGGGCATAGGAGTGGGGTAAATGTTTGTATTGAAGGGTCTCATTTAGGAGAATAAGCCTTCTGTTACCTACAACTTGTACAACTGTCACAGTTTTTGCCCTCCCCCAAGCATGTTCTTCTGAAAATCTTTCATCCTTAGGGATTCATGACTCAGCACATTTTTCTGAAATTGCCATTCAGAAGCTTTGACACAGAACAGAACAAAACACACGCTGTTCTTGCACAAATCACATAGAATCCACTTTGTAAACTGGGAATTTGAACTTTTTTTTTTTCCCTTAAGAACTCATCACCCAAGCTGCTTGGAAGGCGGGACTGAAATTGGGCAGAAAGCAAAAGGCTCCCGTTTGTTTATTGAGCACTAATTGGCTTCAGCTCAGGGCCTTTACCTCACTGCCTGCCCAGTATGCCTTTGAGATTTACCCTTGAGGGAGTGTAATTCCTTGCCAGGTCCTCTGGGATTCTGTTCCTAGCAAGTCTCAGTCACATTAGTAGCTTGTTGCTACATATATTCCTTGTTTCATAAAATTATTTACTTTTGTCTCCCTTCAAACATAAAAGAACATATTTAAAAAAGATTTGTCAGTTTTCTCTAAGTGATAGTCTAAAACTTTTGGTAAACAGCACATTTTCAAAAACGAATAATGAACTGTGGTTAAGGTGTTGAACTGCTATAGGTCACCTTAAAACTACACAGCCACAGAGCTATGCCTGTTTTTTCCTTCCTGGGAATAATTCCCAATGTGATAAGACGAATTATTATTTTGGATCTGGGCTCCCGAACATCTAGTTTTCAGAGGCAGTTTCTAAGACTAGTCCGGATAACTCTAACACCTAAGGGGACCAGGTGGGACTGGTTAGATCAGTCTCCAAGGAAGGATGGAACAGGGTCAGCAACTCATTTGCAAATAGCCACTAAGGCTGCTGGGAAGCTGCCATTTTGAAGAGTCCTGGGAAAGGTTAAGCGAGAATAAGGTAGAGGAATCATTTGAAGCCAGTGAGAGGGCCATGGTACACACAGAGCCAGGATGAGCTCAGGTCCCTGGACAGAACTGTAGAGTATAGGTTTGTTCCATGAAATGGGAACGTTCACTGTCCAAGACTGAAAACAACTGTAACTTCCGAGGGGCATTTTAGCAGTCGCTAGCTGAGGAAAAGAGCTCTGTCCCTGCCTTGTTCTCAAAGCCCTGGGAAGCGGTGTGAACCAACAGAAGCAGCAAAGAACCTGAGCAGTCAGCTTTGATGTGACTAGGTAGGGATGTGCCTAAGAAATGTGAGAGAAAGCGTGTGTGTGTTTGTACCCACGCAGGCACGCATGCGCACGTGGATTATGTGCTTGCGCGCATGCGTGCCTGCGTGTGGTGCGTGCGTTTGTGCGTGAAAGAGAGGTTGAGAGAGACAGGGAGGGATGGGTGCTCGTTACGTCAGCCCACACAGCCCACCATGAAATTTCTCAGGAAGATCTTGTCTCGGGACCTGGAGCCTCCCAGTCTTTCCAGAAAGACCTGAACATTGAAGACCTCTGCGTTGTTTCTAGGCAAGAGGAAGATTCTTTTTAGCTGGGCTTCTTCGGGAAGTTCAAGATATTGATAGATTTTCTCTGTGGGTCATTGACTTTGCCTTGGGAGGAGTTGCCTAACCCCACCTTCAGGGGATCTTCAGGAAGGGCGTGGGCTCTGGGTAACAGCAGAGACAGTGGCTCAGCGCCTAGTGAGCTGGGACTGGTCTGTGAGTAGGCGCATCCTCCCAGGGCACCTGCTGAAACGCCGATGGCAGTGGTAACTCCAGGGTCCTGGTAAGCTAACCATTGGAGATAGGTGGTTGTAAGAAAATAGCTTGGCATGGGGGACGAAGCATGGGATCTGGAGTCCAGCAGAACAGGCTTTTACTTCTGAGCTCCTCCAGTTACCACCTCTCTAGACGGGTACTCTTTGGTTTGTTAAGCTTTCTGAGTTGATCTTTTGTTACTGGTGAACTGTACTGTCGGAACGTTTAGAAATAATAGATGCAAAATGTCCAGTGTGTAATTGTTTCTAAAAAAGACATTATTTTTAATCCCTGCTCCCACTTTTCTCTTAAAGGAAACCTCAGTATCATAAAAATAAGTATATGGTAAAATAGTAGATACACAATATACAGTAGATTGAATTCTTGTCTCACTGGGCATATTATCAAGCGACTGTTCTGCAAAACAGTTTTGTGTGTGATGGTGGGGCCATCGTTTTTATAGCAGTAGAGGACAGTGTATTACTACTAGGTTTTGCCCTAACTGCTAGAAATACAGGAATAATTAAGAAAGCCTCTTGCCCTGAGGAGTTAATGGTTTAATAGGAACAACTGATATCCAATTAAGTATAAATGCAGAAGCCACTTTTAAAAACTTGTTAATTTATGTATCCATTCAACAAATTTTTATTTAGTACTCACTGTGTGCTGAGTATTCAGGGCTTCCCAGGTGGCGCTAGTGGTAAAGAACCTGCCTGCCAATGCAGGTTAGACGTAAGAGATGGTGGATCGATCCCTGAGTCGGGAACATTCCCTGGAGAAAGGACTGGCAATCCACTCCAGTATCCTTCCCTGGAGAATCTCAAGGACAGAGGAACCTGGCGGGCTACAGTCCATAGGGTTGCACGACTGTTGGACACAACTGAGGCGAAAGCACAGCACAGTGTGCTGAGTACGCAGGAGTTGAGATAATGGTGAGGAACAAGACAGACGTAGCCTTGTGTTCACAATTATTTCTTAGAACACAAAGCAGATCCCATGCCAACTCAGTATTGTAAAGCAGTTACCCTTCAATTAAAAATAAATTGTAAGAAAACTAGATTCCATGGTATCAATATTCTAACCAGTACTTGTGCTGAAAGGTCAGTTCTCTCTCTGATATGTGTCTAGGGGAAGAAAAAGGTATCTGTGTTTGTTGTCTGTGTCATTTCAGTATCGCTGCAGGACCTTGGCACTCATTCCCTTGGGGGCCAGGATTGGTTGCTAAGGGCCCACAGCTGAGTCGTGCTCTGGGCACTGCCTTCAGCTGAAGGAATTTCCTCCCTCCTTAGGGGAAGCTGACTTCCCTGATGGCTCAGACAGTAAAGCGTCTGCCTACAATGCAGAAGACCCGGGTTTGATCACTGGGTCAGGCAGATCCCTTGGAGAAGGAAATGACAATCCACACCAGTACTCTTGCCTGGAAAATCCCCTGGACGGAGGAGCCTGGTAGGCTACAGTCGTCCATGGGGTCGCAAAAGAGTCAGACGAGATTGAGTGTCTTCATTTTCACTTTAGGGGAAGCTGAACTTCAGTAACCCTGGCCTCAATGACTAATGAATGGCTTCGTTGGCTCTGTTGGGATAACTCTGAAGTGCTATCCTCTCTCTAGGGTTTTCTGTAAGAACCGAGTCCTCTGTTGCAATTGCATCACAGCTTAACTTTTCCTACTGCCCAATCCTGTTTTCCCTGTTCTCTGGAAGGTGCTTTTCTACATGCCAGTCAACATCCTGCATACAAACTCCATTGCATAGTCAGCTCTTCACCAGGAAACCTGACTGAAGACACCCGTGATCCCAGTACAGTGAGATAATGCCCTGCTCACAGGGTCATCAGAGCAGAGGGAGAAGGGAGACATCCTTCTTGGGGGCCTATATGTGCCTAGTATTGTTGCAGATACTTCACAACCAAATCTTGGCCTGTTTAAGTTCCTAGGTCTTTGGCAAAGATCAAGTATCAGCAGGCAAAGCCTGCTGCGATGCCACAAAGATGCTTTTTGTTTTTCCTAATTTATGTATTTGGCTGCACCGGGTCTTAGTTCTGGCACACGTGATCTTCATTTGCAGCATGTGAGCTCCTAGTTGGGGCATGTGGGGTCTGGTTCCTTGACCAGGGATTGAACCTGGGTCCTCTGTGTTGGGAGCACAGAGTCAGCCACTGGACCATCAGGGAAGTCCCAGCACAAACATGCCTTTTAACTTGGTACATTTAACTTGGTACATCTTTCTTGTGGCAGATTCAGATTCTTCATTTCTTATTCACCCAACCCACATTAACTGAGCACCTACTATGTGTCAGATACTCTCCCAGAGACCAAGGATGTAACTGTGAGCAAGGTAGACAAGGTTCCCAACCTCTTTGAGCTTGTCAGAGCCCTGGAGCTAGTTGAAGCAGAAGACCCAGGTGTTATGGGAAGCTCTAGGTGGGATGGCTCTTTAGCATTGTCCCATTTTAGTCAAGTCACCTCTGAGTCACTAAGATTCCCAAAAGAATGGATATCGGGGCCAAAATGCCAATTTATTAATTTGTATGAGAACTTTCCAGCTCACTTACTAGTCACCCTTTCCCGGTAGGTAAGTCCAGTGGGAAGCCAAGTACCAATCAGAAGGTGTTTGAGGTTCCTGGGATCAGGGCCATGGTGGCTCATTGAGTGACAGGTGTGTTTTTAGCAGCATCATGAGAGGACAGCCTGATTCTGCTTTCACCTCTCTAAGCACTGTCTCTGGACAGTGCTTGTTGGGCACAGATACTATTTGCCTCCGTGGCAACAGCACCATGGCTGACCAATCAGTGTTCTCTCCTCTGATGTGTTAATACCTTTAGTCAGGTTACAGCGGAGTGCTGCTGGTCAGAGCCACTGCGCAAATGTCTGCTCAGAGGCATGATGTTTGATTCATATTGCTCAGAGGACAGTCTACTTGGGCAATACACAACTTTTGCAGAGGGAGCCACTGTTACCAAGGACAGTTGCAGAAACCGAGGAATCAAGGAAATCAAGCCGTGTGCTTCAGGCAGAGGCCCAGCTCCTATCTATTGACAAAGGTGGGGAGGTGAGGGTACATTCAGAAATGATCTGACCCACCCCTCTGACCTCATGAAAGAAAACACCATGGGCCAGAAAGAGACAGGGTCCCGAATGGAACTCTCCTTCCTCACTCTTTATACCTAGAAATTCATGACATCACTCCTTCCCCTTGAAAATAAACATGGATTTAATATGTAGGAAGAATGTCATGATTAGTAAGAACCTTTTTTGTTGTCCAATATGGTAGCCACTGGCGAAAGTAGCTAGTCAGCTCTTGAGATGTGTGAAAGTAAGGCACCAGTTAATAATTTAAAATATTGAGTATATATTTGATGATTATTTGATAATTAGATACTGTTTTGGCTATATTAGGTTAAATGCATTATGAAATTAATTGCATCTGTTTCTCTTTTTTAATGTGGCTGTGAGAAATTTTAAGATTACACATATGGCTCATATTATATATTTATTGGGCAGTACTATTGGTCCGCCGTCTAGTCAAGGCTGTGGTTTTTCCAGTGGTCATGTATGGATGTGAGAGTTGGACTGTGAAGAAAGCTGAGCGCCGAAGTATCAATGCTTTTGAACTATGGTGTTGAAGAAGACTCTTAAGAGTCCCTTGGACTGCAAGGAGATCCAACCAGTCCATTCTGAAGGAGATCAGCCCTGGGATTTCTTTGGAAGGAATGATGCTAAAGCTGAAACTCCAGTACTTTGGCCACCTCATGTGAAGAGTTGACTCATTGGAAAAGACTCTGATGCTGGGAGGGATTGGGGGCAGGAGGAGAAGGGGATGACAGAGGATGAGATGGCTGGATGGCATCACTGACTGGATGGGTGTGAGTCTGAGTGAACTCTGGGAGTTGGTGATGGACAGGGAGGCCTGGCGCGCTGCGATGCATGGGGTCGCAAAGATTCGGACATGACTGAGTGACTGAACTGAACTAACTGAACTGAAGCTGCATTCAGGGCTTCTCTGAAAGCTCAGTTGGTAAAGAATCTGCCTGCAATGCAGGAGACCCTGGTTTGATTCCTGGGTTGGGAAGATCCCCTGGAGAAGGGAATAACAACCTCCTTCAGTATTATTGACTGGAGAATTCCATGGACAGAGGAGGCTAGCAGGCTACAATCCATGGAATCAAAGAGTTGGGCACAACTGGGTGACTAACACTTTCACTTTTTTTCATCACATTATATTAGGTTGATATACATCTTCAGTCTCTCTTAAGATTTTTCTTTAATTTATATATTTTGTTGCTATGAACCTTAAGATTTTTCTTCAATTATTTGGTAAACAAATCAGATTTATTTGGCCTGTAGAGTTTCCCATATTCTTGATCTTGTTGATTGCACCCTCCTTGTTTCATTTAATATATTCTTTTGTAGCTTGGTACCTGGAAACTGGGAGTTATATCTAGAGGCTTGGTCACATTGAGATTTGATTTTTCAGGGAAGAAAAATTCATTGGTGGTGTGTACTTCTGTCTAAATATCTATCTGTTTGCTTCAGTTTTTTGGTGTTAAGATTGAGCAGTGGATTCAGCATGATTATCCAGTGTACATTTCCCCATAATATTTTTTTCATATAATGGTTTTTGTACTTTTTTATGATCATTGCTTATGCTCATTATTTCACTAGAGGTTGCAAAGTGGTGAATATTCTTTCATTCCTTCATTTGTTAGCTGACATCCCTCTATAAGGAGATGATTCCCCTTGTCAAATTATCAACTTCCTCAAGGAGCAGCAGATACAAGAAAGGTAAGATACATACTTGATTCTTTGTCTTTATTTATCAGTTGCAGAAAAATAGGTTGGCTTTCTGGAATCCTCCAAATGTCCCCAGTAAGTTCCCCTGCCCTGTCTTGAGGGAAGACTGCATTATGAACTCATAGATTTAAAATTTCAGGGGCAGTAGATTTCCAGCAATGGCAGAGTTTTCTTTTTTGATGCTCAAATTTTCTTATCAAGTTGCCTCCTGAGTCCCACTGATAAAAATTCAGTAGTCTTTTATTAGTTTCTTTACTTTTTGAAATGCCACAATATTTTAGGTTGATCTTTCACATTTTCTGCCCCAGATCTGGAGTTAGTCATTCCTGCAAAGAGTCATGTGGGATGGTTTTCAGACCATATTCTTGGCAGTAGGAATGTTTATCAATAGTGGGTTGAAAATTGTTTCTACAAAATAATATATTTATTTTTCAATAGAAAGTGCATCATGAGTTAATAATAATTCTTATTTAAATTGAGGATCGCATATTTTTGTCCGATTTCATTGATTTTATTTTTTTTATTGAATTATAGTTAATTTCCAACGTTTAATTTCTGCTGTACAGCAAAGTGATTCAGTTATATACATATCTACATTCTTTTTTAAATACTTTTCCATTATGGTTTATCGTAGGATATTGAATATAGTTTTCTGTACTGTACAGTAGGACCTTGTTTATCCATTCTGTGTATAAAAGCTTACCTCTGCTAATCCCAACCTCCAATCCACTCCTCCCCCAACTCCTTACCCCTTGCTAACCACAAGTCTGTTCTCTGTGTCCATGCTTCTGTTTCTGCTTCTGCTTCATAGAGAGGTTCATTTGTGTTTTAGATTTCACATATAAGTGATATCATATGATATTTATCTTTCTCACTTCACTTAGTATGATAATCTCTAGTTGTGTCCATGTTGCTCAAATGGCATTATTTTATTCCTTTTTATGGCTGAGTAGTGAAAATTCTGGCTTTCTAATGATAGTATTTATTATATCTTAGCATGTATATATTCTTTTAAAAATAATGATAAAACTATCATTGTGAATTACATGATTACTAAAAACACTTTAAGAGTACTTTGTAGTTCTTTTTGTCTTTAGAAATCAGATTGCTGTGTTTTAGTCCCTTGAGATAATTAAGGGATTATTAATTAATAATTAAGTGATTGACAACTAGTTACTAGGTTTGTGCAGTATTATTAAAAATGGGTGTTTCTCCTATTGTGAGTGAAGTTGAACATCTTTTCATATGTGTAGGAGACATTTGGATTTCTTTGTAAACTCTGTTTTCCCATAGAGTTACTGGCCTTTTTATTCTTTATTTTTTGAAACTTTTTATATTTGAGGGCTATTTGCACTTTGTACTATAAGTTGAAAGTGATTTTTCCCCAGTTTGATATTTGTCTCTTTACTTTGTTCATGACACCTTTGTTATGTTGAAGCTTTTAAATGTTTGTCTTTGATTCATTTTTTATTGGATATTTTCAAATTGATTTTAATTAAGAATTTGTATGTTTTAGATATTAGCTATATGCATGTTTTAGATTTTTATTTACTTATTTTTATAATTATAAAGTTTACATGTCATGGCGTGAATATTATGAATGTTTCTGTTTATGCCTTATGAGTTTTGTGTCATGCTTAGGAAGGCCTTCTCAACTTCAAGATGGTTTTTAAAAATGTATCAGAATATTTTTGACTATAGGCTGTAGAATGTCAAATTAAAGGTTGTGCATATATGAAGAATATTTATTTTGCATAGCAAAATAAAGATCTGGCACTGGGAAAGTCAAAGTATTAATTTTGTAGCCCAACGGTGTCATCTGGGACTCAGTCTCTTTACATCTTTTTGTTTTGCAATCTTGAGCGCAATAGTTTATCCTTGTAGGCTGAATCTTCTGGCCTCAGAGAGCCACCACTGTTCCAGCTATCACATGCAAACAATTATAGACATAGGGAAAGGAGGTACCTCCTCAGATTTCAGGTTTTGAGAATATGAAAATCATTCTCAAGAAGCCCTTTGGCAAGTCTTAAGTCTGAATTGTGGCCTTTGCACATTTCCAGTGTAATCACTGGCATTGGAATTTAAACTGGCAAAATAACTTAATGAAGATTTAACCCTGGGACTTGAGAAAAGCCTAAGGCAAATGATCACGAGCAAGAAAAAAGGAAGGACTCACTTGTGTGGTTTTGCAGATTTACTTCTAGCATATGAATCTTTGATCCACCTAAAATATATGTTGGTATAAATGAGCTAGGGTTAAGCTTATTATTTTTTCCTTGAACAACTAGTTAAGTGTCTGACTTGTTAAATAATTTATGTTTTTAATCAGCTATCTTATGACAGTTTCTAAGAGGAAACATTGAGGAAAACTGCTGACACTATGAGAATTTGGGGTCAAGGATTTTCAGTCCAGGATCTCATATAAAACTTTGTGAGACAGCACTTTCAAATCACTTTCTCACACGTACCAAATCCATGGTGTAGGAACCCAATTGATGATATTCTCTCTCCATCTAAAATCTAGATAGATAATATGGAATACAACTTTAAAATCTGAAATCATCTGTTAAGAAGTCACATGATATGCTAGCTTCAAAATAATCGAATGCTTAAATGTATGTGTGTTAAGTTGCTTCAGTCGTGTCTGACTCTGCGATCCTATGGACTGTAGCCTGCCAGGCTCCTCTGTCCAAGGGATTCTCTTAATTGTTATAAAACAAACTAAATGGCCACTATGTGTCTGCCATATGCCATATTGTACACATACAGTGGAAAAAAGAGTAAGAGGGATGAGAGTGTTTTTAAATACAGCTGTTAGGGAAGATTCCACTAGGAGGTGACATTTGAGTAGAGGCATGAGGCAGAACAAGCTGTATGGCTATCTAGGGAGAAATCAGCCTAGGTGAAGGAACAAAGTGCCGAGGCCCTTAGGCAGGACTCTTCTTAGGACTGATGGGCGGAATAGGTGAATTGAAGAGGTATAGAAAGAAAGTGGAGTTGCTCAGTTGTGTCCGACTCTTTGTGACTCCATGGACTGTAGACTCCTCCATCCATGGGATTTTCCAGGCAATAGTACTGGAGTAGGCTGCCATTTCCCTGACCCAGGGATCGAACCCAGGTCTCCTGCATTGTAGACAGACTCTTTACTGTCTGAGCCACCAGGGAAGTCGAATTGAAGAGGAGATGAGATCAAAGAAGTGAAGGAGCTTACAGGCTTTCTTCTAGGGCCTTATAGACTGTTGTAAGGATGCTGGCTTCTCGTATTGTATTCTAGTCTGTGACATGCCTTTTCATTCTCTTAGCAGTGTGTTCCAAGAACAGAAGATTTAATTTTAATAAAAAATCACTTTTTTCTCTTAAAAAAGGGATATTGGCTTCTTCTCTCAGTGAGGTTAAGACAAGGGAGAGGGAGGGAGAAAGGAAAGAAAGGGAGGGAGGAAGGTAGGGAAAAAGGAAGGGATAAATCTGAATCATGTTTTCAGAGGATCATCCTGGTTCCTGCATTGAGAATGGACTGGGGAGTCAAGGGCGGGAAACCAAGAGATGAGGTAGGAAGCTGTTGTAGTGATACAGTTGAGAAGTGATGTGGAACAGATGAGAGGTGTTGCAGAGGAACCAGATTCTGATTTTACTCTGAAGGTAGAGCTAAGAAGATCTGTTGATGGATTTGTTATGAGGTATGATAGAGAGGAAGAGAGAGGCAAGGATGATGTCAAGGCTTTTGGCTTCAGTAGCCAAAAGGATGGAGTTACTGTTTGCAGAGGTGTTTCGTAGGCTGTGAAATAAGCATTCTGCTCTGGACGTGTCAGGCTTGAGAAAGCTACTCTGCACTCATGTGGAGCTGCTGAGCAGGCAGTTGGACGGAAAGGCACAAAGTTTAGAGTCATGTTTGTGCATTTGGAGTAAAGCCATGAGTCACGAGAAGATTTTTAGGGGATGAGTGTAGATAGAGCAAGGAGTGGGTCTGGATATTCCATGATTTAAAAATTTGGAAGATAAGATGGAGCCAACATCTTAAGGAACAATTTCTGTAAAACAGGTTTTGCAGAAGAGAGAATAATGTCCCCTAAACTAGGATGTGATTTAAGGAGGAGGGAGTGATCAACTGTGTTAAATGATGCTGATGCATTGTTTGCTTGAGTGGCATGGAGATCCTTTGGTGGTCTTTTAAAAAATTTTTATTTTATTGAAGTATAGTTGATTTGTGACATTGTGTTAGTTTCTGCTACACAGCAGAGCGATTCAGTTATATGCATATATTCTTTTTCACATTTTTTCCATTATGGTTTATCATAGGATATTGAATATAGTTCCCTGTGCTGTACAGTAGGACTTTGTTGTTTATCCATCCTATATATGATAGTTTGCATCTGCTAATCCCAAACTCCCAACCTACCCCTCTCCCCCTCCCTCTACCTTGGCAATCACAAGTCTGTTCTGTATGTCTGTGAGTGTATTTCTGTTTTGTGGATAAGTTCATTTATGTCATATTTTAGATTCCACATACAAGTGATATCATAGGGTATTTCTATTTCTCTTTTTGACTTGTTTCGCTTAGTATGATAATCTCTGGGTCCATCTATGTTGCTGAAAGTGGCATTATTTCTTCTTTTTTATGACCAAGTAGTACTCTTGCCTGGAAAATCCCATGGGCGGAGGAGCCTGGTAGGCTGCAGTCCATGGGGTTGCGAAGAGTCGGACATGACTGAGTGACTTCACTTTCACTTTTCACTTTCCTGCATTGGAGAAGGAAATGGCAACCCACTCCAGTGTTCTTGCCTGGAGAATCCCAGGGACGGTGGAGCCTGGTGGGCTGCCATCTATGGGGTGGCACAGAGTTGGACACGACTGAAACGACTTAGCAGCAGCCGCAGTATTCCATTGTGTGTATGTACCACATCTCCTTTTCCATTCATGGATGTTTAGGTCATTTCCATGTCCTGGCTATTATAAGTAGTGCTGCAACAAACACAGGGGTGTATGTATCTTTTCAAATTATAATTTTGTCCAGATACATGCCCAGGAGTGGGATTGCTGGACCATATGGCAGTTCTATTTTTAGTCTTTTGAGGAACCTCCATACTGTTTTCCATAGTGGCTGCACCAATTTGCATTCCCAGTTTATATTCCTTTGGTGGTCTTGATAACTCATTTGGAGAAGCAGTCAGTACAGAAGGGTCTTATTAGAGCAGGTTCAAAAGAGAATGGGTGATGGGAGATCATGAGTATAAATGATTCTTAAGGAGATTTATTCTTATGTATGATGAATAATTTTTGTGACCCCGTGGACTATAGCCCACCAGGCTCCTCTGTCCCTGGAATTCTCCAGGCAGGAATACTAGAGTGGGTTGCCATTCCCTTCTTCAGGGGATCTTCCCAACCCTGGGTCTTCTGCATTGCAGGCAGATTCTTTCCCAACTGAGCCAGCAAGGAAGCCTGAAGTGACTTGGGCCTGGTGTTAATTAGCCCCAAATTACTATGTTTGTCCCTCTGTGAGCCTTCAAGACAGGGCCAATTAGTTTTGCTTTGTTTTGTGGCCAAAAACAAATTCCTGACTTTGATCATGCATGTTAATCACCTCTGGGGATAACATGAGAGAGCTGTATATAAACCATTACAAAGTCATCCATAGTTCTAGAGAACCAGCTTGAAGTGTTTGTCTGATTAACGAGTGGCTGCTGGCCTTGTCTGCTCTGAAAGTTCTCTCTACAATGTGAAGTAAACTGGGGCAAATCATTCTGACTGGCCCTGCTGAATGGCAGGTGCCCTGGATGAGGGTAGAAAATAGTAGCCCCCTTTGATTGTACAGCACTGCCTGGCTTACAGACTGCTTCCCTATCTAGTATCTCACTGGATCCTCATAAAAGCCATGTGATGTCAACCAGGCAGATGATGGTCTCAGCATCTTACAGAGGAGGAAACAGAGGACTCCACTTCAGTGACTGAGGCGTTGCTTTAGAGCGCAGAGCTGGGAGTAGCACCTAGGACTTGTGACTGTTTTATTCAGTCAGATTCCACTGGCCACATCAGCACTATTGTACTTAGTTGGAGTGATCAGAACCTAGATCTGCTTCCCTGTGTCACATGTTCCTGGTAAGATGAAGGGAAAGAAGGGCAGCACTTAGCTCTTACTGTGGTCCTTGAACAGCCTGAGGCTTCCTTGCCCTGGTTTCTGCAAGTCATCAACTCTAAGCTCTGCTCTCTTCTCTTGGGCTCTTCTAGGTTAGACTGTCTGTTTTTCGCTGGTTGTATCTCAGCGTTTGATGGGCTTTGATAAGCCTCTCAGATTGTGCTGGATGATTCCACTCCTGTTAAAATCAAACGTAGCTCATTTTAAAACCAAGAGATTAAAGCATTAGATACAATGACAGGAGGCCCTTCATTTTATGTTCCTGAAATTAGGTAACTTTTCTTCCATTTTCCAAGAATGTTCCAGAACTAATTTTAGAGAGTGTAATTTACATATCAGTGTCCCCAGTCAAAACAAATGAAATGCAGCTATATGTTATGCTTGGATAGGAGGGCATTAAAGGGGAAATTGGAGCTGAGGTGGTGGAATTGATGAAGCTGAATTTTTTCTGCCATGGATCATGCCTACTTTAAGATGTTGTTATTTAAAAAGGCATCGTTGTGAGATTGCTCGTATCCTCAAGCGGCAAACCCATATAGAGTATGTGAGAATGTGTAGAATGTGGGATACTGGTCTGATTACTAATTACACAGTATGGTGCATTTACGCATGCCAAGTTTCATTATTCCAGGTGACCTTCTGGTTTTCTGTCTCTAGACACTTGATGGAATTACTAAGTGGGTCTGAACTCTGAGAGGAGAGAGAACAGATGGATATCCCTCACTCATCACACTCGACACGTGGCCTTGAGGCCACAGTCAGCATCACAGGTCAGTCTACATGAAGGAAAGACAAAAAGACACTAGGAAAAATGGCTGGCAAATCCGTGCCTGTCTTCGTGGGTTCTCCCTGCTGGCCAGTAATAAGGATATATCCAAAAAAGTCATGTCGGCAGGTGAGGAATGAGAAGTGTAAGAGGTAGATGTACTTGGGAGATCTCAGATCCAACCGGCTGACTTGAAAGTGGTGAACACATGTGGTACTGATATAACCACTCTCATATGCTCACGATAACAGACAATGAAGTGAACTATTCATGGAGGCAATATCTATCACAATTAAAAGGTACATACTCTTTGATCCAGTAGTTTCACTCTGAGGTATTTATCCTTTTCTTGTTGGTGTGTACAAAAGCTCATTGCAGAATTGTTTGCAAGAGCAAAGCTGGAATTAGCCTCAGTGTCTAAGCAGTTGGTAATTGCATTATATTCTGTTGAAGCAGTGAATCACAGTGCAGCCATTTGATAATTATAGACTGAGATGGAATGTGTTTCAAGGCATATTACATGAAAGTGTGAGTCTGTGTGTGTGAGTAGAGGCAGGGGTTTCATGTATTGTAGGTGTGTTGGTCACGATCCCATCGGGAAACAAAAATTTCCCCAGCTGGTTCAGATGTTGAGACTGTAATGAATGGACTGTGTATAGCAGTGTGGGCAGAGGCATTTAGACACCAGCGTCAGTGGGAGAAGCCACTGCCTCCTTATAATGGAAATGGAGGCTCTCCACCCAGGTCTCCTTTCTAGGGCTGATGCACCTGTTCCCAGGGGCTGGGAATATCAACCCCAGCTGGCTCGCAGCTGTCTGCTCACTTGGTTGCCTTCAGCCATCACAAGGGACAGCTTCTTTCAGGTTACACTCTCTCCCGGGGACTTCCATGGCCAGTGACTATCTGATGCAGGCCTACAAAAGCCCAACCCCCTTTTCTCAATTTGGGGCATTTCTGAAGGACCACCACAGGTCCAGAGCTCCCTGTAGCATCATCGGAGGTCTCATTGAACTGTATTTCATGTTAACTTCTTCTGGCCAGTCCTGCTTTCTTCCTTTCCTTACAGTTATGTCTCCTAAGATGCTCCTCATTAAGCTATGTGCATGTACCTCCCCATCTCAATCTGTTTCCAGGAAACCTAGATTAAGGTACATCCTTGGAGCTAAAGGGGCTGAATGCTGGAGCCTGGAGTGTGGGTTGCATGGTGGAGCTTTAGGTGTGGAGGTATGCAGCTACCATCAGGGACAGGGGGCCAGAACAGGGAAAGAAGTGATACCCAAACCTCTCTCTCCATCCTCCAGCTTCCTTCCTTCTGTGCCAGTCATTGGAGACTCAACTGGAAACCAGCCAGCAAGGGAGACTGGGTAATGAAGTACGTAGGGGCCACCTCTTGGGGGCCGTAAAATAGGACGTAAAATGGCTTGAGAATGGGAGTGGCAAATGGCGAATAAGTAGCTCAGTTGTTTAGTCACCAAGCAGTGTCTGAGTTTTGCGACCCCATGGACTGTAGCCCACCAGGCTCCTCTGTCCATAGGATTTCCCAGGCGAGAATCCTGGAGTGGGTTTCCATTTCCTTCTCCAGGGGATCTTCCCAACCCAAGGATTGAACCCATGTCTCGTGCATTGGAAAGCGGATTCTTACATGCTGAGACACCTGGGAATCCCAAGTAGCACAGTATCTTCCATTTATATAAACGGGAGGAATATGTAGATATATACATATATGCAGGAATATATATATTCATAATATATATGCATATAATTCATGTATATACATAAGATATGCTTGCTTATGCATACATTTCTGGAATGATCTAGAATAAGATGTAGTGACTGTTTCTGAAGGTTAAGGCAACTGTGCAACTAGGATGTGAAGGAGCCTTCTCCTTCATTCTTTTCTGACCATTTGAAAATCTTTTATATGTATGCACATGTATTTAATACTGTATTTGAAAGAAGTTTAAAGTATTGAGATTGGAGTTGGTTCCTTCTTCTGCGGGTGGTTATAATGGTTACTAGGTGCTTTATATTTATTGCATGCGTGAATTCAAAGAGGAGAGGTCTTTGCCCTCCAGGAATTTACAGCCTAGGGTAGTGTAGATGATGAGCAGACCCCTTCTAGGGCCTAAGAGTGGGCTCTTGTCTAACACTGGAAAATGAGTTGTCTGAGGAGACACACACTGACAAAGCAAAAGACTTTATTGGGAAGGGGTGTAGGATCATACGGTTTGAGAAAGGTCTCTAGAGCAGCCACCTGGGTACTTGGGATATTGTGTCCTGAGTTGGATCCTTTCTTTGCTTCTTACCAACTATGTGAACAATTCCAAAGTCAACCTCTCTGGGCCTCTGTGCTGTGAAGGTTAGATTGAAGTGGTGTGTATATGTACTCTGATAAGCTTGCTTTTTCTTCCCTTCTTCTGTACCTTTCACCAGTAGGTGACCATAATTGTCTTTCTCATTCACAATTGATTGGCAGGTATCATGCTCATCAAACAGCCCCCCCCCCCCCAGTCAGCCCATGAATTCAAAAAAGAGTTGTCAGGTGTTAACTTGACCCCACACCTGCAAGGTGGTACCCTTCCCCTCCTTCAGTGCAGAGTCTCATCCCCTCCACATCACTTGTGTAGAGAGATGCTGCTGAGACTTACCTTTCTGCCAGGCATAGTTGTGTATAGTCCCTTCTTGGCTAATCCATACCTCCCATGTATGAGGAGTAACATTTTCTGGTAATTAAGAACATGGACTTTGAATTTTGATACACCTCAGCACTGATTTGCTGCGTGATATTAAGCAAGTTGCTTAACCCCTCCGAGCGTCTGTTTCCTCCTTTGTAAAGTAGGGATAAATGAAAGTACTCATCTCTTTGGCATGATGATTGAGGTAAGGTTTGGAAATACCTTAGCAGGGATCTTGGGGCCTCATGAGCACTCGATAAAGGGTAATAACTGTGAGGCTGGCCACGGCTGGGGTCCTACCTGGAAGGCACGGTGTTCCTCTTTAGTCACAGCCACCCTGCTTTTGTTACTGTGGGCTCCCATCTGCTGCTTCTGCCTCACCCAGTGGCAGGCCTGGGAGTCTGGGGGATCACTTCAAGTGCTGTGCACATAGACGGGCAAGCCGTTTCCTCCATACCGTCTGTCAGCGCCACGGCAGCTATGACTGGAGGGCTGAGAGAGAGCCCTGGGGGAGTTCTTCCTCTCCACAGTACTGAACGCCTCACTGTGCTTGCCAGGTGTGGGGCCTCTGAGTCTCTTCCATCTCCCCCAGGGGACACAGTAATCCAGTCTTTTCAAGCTGACAAGGGATTCATCACTGGGGAGCAAGGGCAGAAGCTCTGTTCTTTCAAAGATCAAGGTTAACATGGCCTCATTTCTAAGACCTTTTGCTGCAAGGATTATTTCAAATTTACAGTCTGAGAAGTGAAAACTTAACTGTCCTATGTCCTGGAAATTTTGAGTCCAGTGACAGCTTGGAGGTATTACCAAACTTGACTTGGGTCCATTGGCTGACATGCAGCAAAGCCAGTCTGCTGACAGCAAGTGTGGGGATGGAAAGTACCGTGTTTATCGCAGGTGTCAAGTGAAGGGGTGGGAGATGAGCCTCAGGTCTACTCCACTTGGTCTTGGAGTGAGGAGGTTTTTTGTGTTTTTTTGTTTTTTTTTTTCCGAGAGAGAAATATGGAGGCTGGGATTAATCATGGTGACATTTCTGTGGCATTTCTTAATCGTGGTTTCAGGAGTCAGGATGTCACTGGTTTAGGATACTCTGGCTAGGTGGTCCATCACTTGTGGGCCTGTTAGCTCATCTTGCCCTGTAGAAGGGACCTGAGTTTGTTTGTTAATGATGATGTCTGTAATAGCAACTTCAGTACATTAATGATGTTATCGGCAACCAACAATTTCAGTCATCTAACTCTTGATTAGTGCTCAGCGCAGGATTGAGGATAAGAATGGGAATAAACTTTTGGATAGAGACATTAATCATGAACTGGGTTTTAGGGGGACTTGGTTTCAGAGAGACAACTATAGGTGAGAAACTGAACAGGGATTTGAAGAATCAGATTGAGACCTTGAAGTACAGACTAAAAGTGACTCTGTCATCTTAGTCCATGAGGATTTTCAACAAAACAAACTGGTAGATTCTTTCCTCACCTTGCAAACCCTTCAGAGATTTTCTGCTCCTTGTTTTTCCCAAGTAGCATAACCCCAAGAGGGAAACTGACCTTGAAATCTCTTAGGGAGAAGTCAGCCTCCTTTCTGGATGTGGAGACTGATCTGAGGACCACCGTGTGGCCTCCTGATGCTGCTCAAGAATCTTCCCATTTCTTACTTTCACCAACGTATATGCAAAGAACATACGTGTAACGTGTATCTATGCATTTACTCCCGGTACTGTGAACACGGAATAAAAGGCTGGTTAAGATTTGCCCTGCCACCCATGAGCTCACGTTCTACTTAGGTAAATCAGCATATAAACAGAGCGCAAATTGAGAAAAATCACGATGGAGCCAAGTGCAAGCTTTATAGGTGTGGGTGAGATGCAAAATATTTGACAGGCAGAGTCACTGTGAAGTCTGCATTTCTCACCAACAACCAAGGCAGGAGGACTAGGTGGAGGCCAGATGGACACGGGGCATTTGTCTGCAGGGGGCTAGCACCACCCCCAGGACTGTCAACTCTCTTGTGGATCCAGGGTCAATCTGGGATTGCTGGGATGGACACAAGGAAATGAGGGGCTTACCACGAGCTGGCTGGGTGGCACTGCAAGACTGAGGGACTTGAGCAGCCAAGGCAGTGAGAACTCAAGGAGGAATTGGGGGACAAGGGCAGGGTTACCATTCCACTGGTATTTCAGTATTTTACAAACAATACGGTTGTACCAGTGTCTTGCTCCTAGTGTGTGTTAATTGCTTGCTGGTATCTGACTCTTTGCAACCTCATGGACTGTGGCCCGCCAGGCTCCTCTGTCCATGGAATTCTCCAGGCAAGAATACTGGAGCAAGTTGCCATTTCCTTCTCCAGGGGATTTTCCCGGCCCAGGTATTGAACCCCGGTCTCCTGCATTGCAGGCAGATTGTTTACCATCTGAGCCACTAGGGAAGCTCTTGCTTCTAGAGCAGCAATATGCAGTAGAAATACAATGAGAGGCACATATGTAATTTACAGTTTTCTAGGAACTAAATGGGAAATTAATTTTAATATTTGATTTCACTCAGTTGATCCAAAATGCTGTCATTTCAACATGTAACTAATACACAGTGTGCTTAATGAGATAGTTTGCTTTTTTTTTTAAAATCTAGTGTATATTTGGAAATTACAGCCCTTCTCAGTTCAGAAAGTACCCAGTGGGCACACGTGGGTACTGTATGACAGCACAGGTCTAGAAAGACTGTGGGGAAAGCTGTTTTCTTTCTCTCTCTCTGCTTCCTGGATTTTGGGGGAGGTGACCTCCCAGTTGTCTATGATTTTCTGCAGGGTCTTCCCAGGGTTTTTTCCCTACCATTCAGCTCACCTATATGTGCACACATCCCTTAACAGGTGTAGTATTTATGACAAGAGGCTTGGTGGCTTTTTCAGTTCGGAGCTCAATTACATTAATTACCTGCCCCATTGCTTAGTGCTGGCTTCATTAACAAACCAGAGCATGACTTAATTGCTCTGTAAGCTTTGCATTTTCAGATGTAATTTACCTGCAGCCTGAAACTTGGGCACCTGTGGATTTAGACGTCTAACTGGGAATTTGCTGCATGCTGAGACCTTCTTTGCTAGGCCTCCTGAGCTGGTGTCCTTTTCAGTTCAGCGACCTCAGTTGAGTTGTTTGCTTTCCTTTTTCTCCACTGCTCCTGGCAGGTGACGCCCAAAGCTTCAGAAGCATTTCCTGTGTTTCAGTGCCACCTTGTGGTTTAGAGGAAAAAGTCCTGAAGTAGGCCGCATCCATCTTGGGATCCTTGAGCATAATTAACAGCCTTGAAGGGCCATCTGGCTTTTGTTGTCTCCTTGAGTCTGAGAGGAAATGAGATTTGTTATTGGATATGGAACATCTCCTACAGGCTAACTGCCCACTGAGAAATCAGGCAGTGTAGTGGGTCCAATTTGAACTAAGCAGAGAGTCACGCAGAAACGTAAATCCGGGCTGCTACTGTTCTACTATTTAAATTGAATTGTGTCCACATTTCACAGATGACTTGGCTTAGCCAGGGAGCTTGGCATCTCCGGCTGCTGTTACTGTAAAATGTTGAGCTCATGTTTTCAGTTACTCCAAGTCAGGAATTAGCCCCTGGCTGTTGATGATACACCCTGGAAACTGCATTCACTTGACCTGCAGATGAATTTTACCAAGACTTGTGGGTTTGGCCAGGACTGGTTGAAAATAAACGGCATTAGAAAACAGAAAGATGGGGCAGAAGCCTAACCTCCATAACCTCACTTATTCCCTATTATCTGGCACCCATACTCCTTTATCCCTGTATCATTTACTTCTGGCAGAAAGGTATGACCATTCGCAATTTCCTTACTGGTTCAGAGAGAGACAATTGATTGCCTGTGGTCACACCATTAGTCTCTGGAAGATTCTTCCTGAGCAACTTACCACTCTTAATGATTGACTGCTTCATCCCACAGATTTCTGTTAAAAATAAGTCGTCAGTTTTTTTTTTTTTTTTTTGCAGAGATATGCTCATACTAAAGAGCAATAAATAGAGTCGGTATCCAGAGGCCCCAGTGTCCAAACACCAAAGCCTTAGGGGACACATTTAACTGTTGTCACCCATTCAAATCCAAACTCTATTCTTCATTAGCTGTGTAACTTGGGCAGAATGTTTACTGGTGAGATTTCTGTGCCTCAATTTCCTCTTCCCATTAAATGAATTTATGAACATGTAAAGGCCTTTACTTGAACCTGCTAAGAATTCGCTGATGTTGATAACTAGGGCTAGGACTGAGATGAGATAAGTGAGGTGCAAAATGACTCTGAAAGTGGGTGCCTGATGATGATGATGAAGCCCATACTGACATGGTGTTTGCCTTAGTCCATCTGGGCCGCTGTATCTAAGGACCATAGACTGGGTGGTTTATAAACAAGAAAAATTTATTTTTTGTGGTTCTGGAGACTGGAAGTCTGAGATCAGGGTCTGTCTGGTTTGTGGATGTCTTGTTGGATCCTTTCATGGCAGGGAGGAGAGATGGCTCTCCCTCTTTATATGGACATTAATCCCAACATGGAGGTTCCACCCTCACGACCCAGTCACCTCCCAAAGGCCCCACCTCCTCTTCCCACCACATTGGGGGTTAGGGTTTCAGCATATGGATTTGGGGGAGACATCCTCAGAGGAAGGCACAAACTGCACAGCACAGTGTGAGGCAGACTGTCAGTGCGCTAATCGGGGATCAGACTTGGCGCCATTCATGTCATGCCAAGATAGTTCCAGCCTCCTGATGCACCTTGAATCCTTTCAGCCCTTCAGACTGAGCCTCTATTGTTCAGGGACAGTTAAACAGCACTGTAAGACAGCAACAAAGACAGATCCAAATCCAGAAGCGGGGGCATTTCTCAGGATATTTGGGGCCATCTATTTCATGTCGGCCAAGTTAAATGAAACTGAAGGGAAAAAGGAAAAGATGAAGTGAATCATCCTGGATTAGATACTGGTTTGAACAAAACCAGCTAAAGGAAATTTTGGGGTCAGTTCAGAAAATTTGAATGTTATCTGGAGTTTAGCTGATATAATAAAAATTATTCATTAAAAAAATAGACAATAGTGTATAGTCTCATGTCGGCTAAAACATGCATACAAATATATGTAGAAAATGACCCCAGATGACTTGCCCTGAGGTGTAATAGGGGTGATCTCTGCATGGTAAAAGTGTGATTTTTTTAAAGTTTTTCTTGTTTGCTTTTTATTATTTTCCACTATGCATAGGTCATATTTCTGTAAATAACAAGTTGTTTTAAAAAATTATTAAACCAAATTGTTAAAAGAAGAATTTTTAAAATTCTTTAAGGCAAAGCCAGAATTAAAAAAAAAAAATCTTTAAATAATAAGTCCTTTAAAATAAGAGAATGAAAAAGTCTTGCCTGTTTAATTCTTGATTTTGCTGAAATCTGGCTTGATCTGGAAAAATAGCTATGAAAACTAGCTGCATTGTTTATTCTCGCTCCCCTTTTCCCTTTAGGAGCAATCGTTGAAGCTGCTGGAAGTGGCCGCCCTAAATAATTTCTGTGACTGTCACGCAGTTGTAATCAATCTGGCTACTTCCATCCAGCAAAGGCATTTTCTCAGTAGGGTTCTTGGAACATATTTTAAAGCTTAAGAACATCCAGGGCAAGATATGTTGAATGCTTTTGCTTTTAACAGCTGGAAAGAACTGCTTCTCCATATCCCTGCCTGAGATCCTGATTAAGGAAATGATTACTCCAGGACAGACAACTGGTTAGAGGACGGGCACACAGGCTTCCTGATGCCTGAGCCTCAGTTTCTTTCTACCAGTAATTTGTTTGTCGTATATTTACTTATCATCTCTTCTTTGTGGGTGCGAGGGGTACAGTGAAGCAAGGTGCCACTCCTGCCCACAGTCCTGACCCCCTCTTACTGCTTTGTTTCTTGGGGAATGCCCTCCTCTGGTTCAAAAGATCCTTGTCTTTTGGGTAATGAACTGAAAATCCAAATGTGCTTATATGAATTTTCACATGAAAAATAAGAGATTCTTAGTTCAACAGCAAAATTCAATGGCAGGGGCAAGAATTTTGCCCCTTCCTCCATTTGCTGGGAAAGTGTACAATCTGATGGTTATAGGTGAGAGAATAGACGAGAATGAGTTCTCTGCAAAATCAGGTCCTCTGTCGGAACCACAGTGTATCTGCCAGAAAATGTTCTCTACCGCCTTCTCTGATACTCAGATGGTGCTCTTAAGAGATTTAGGGACTCATTCTTCTGTCGACTGGTCATTTTGCAAGTATTTTTAAAATGACTCCTGCAGGCAGAAGCCACAAGTCAGGTGTGGCTGGAATGAGAAAGGTTGGACTCAGCATTTAAATTTGGATCTTTTCTACTTTTCATAATGAGAGAACCATCCCCAGAGGGATGAAGCTGGTCATGGAAACAGATTGTTCCAAAAGCAACATCCATTGTTTCAGCATCAGAGGCAGGACCTGAATTCTCAATCCTATTTTCCTTGGGAAGACTGCATTTTATCGTTTTGTTAAAGTGCATTCCCTTATGTATTTACAATAAATATCCATGAGTTCATACTGATCTGAGTGAAGGATTGCATAAATTAAGATATGAGGGCAAAGAGGCAAGTCTCCTCTGCAGAAGGATTCCAAATAATCTATAGAGACTGTTGTTGATGTTGTTTAGTAGTGTCTGACTTTTTTTGTGACCCCATGGACCGTAGCCCTCCAGGCTCCTTTGTCCATGGAATTTGCCAGGCAAGAATATTGGAGTGGATAGCCATTTCCTTCTCCAGGGGCTCTTCCTGACCCAGGGATCAAACCCTCATCTCCTGTATTGGCAGGTGGGTTCTTTACCATCGAGCCACCTGGGAAGCCGATTTATGGAGATACTCCCCTCTCAATGAGGTGAAGTCTAGCATCCCCCTCTTTAACTGCAGACTGTGCATGATAACTTCCTTGCAAAGTGAACAGTATGGAAAGAGAGAGGGAAAGAAAAGAGTAATTGTACAGTGGAGAAACCTAACAAATACTGCTAATTTATCCAGATCATCAAGTCAACATCAGTAGTTCTATGTCATGCTAATACTTTGTCAAATTGCCAGCATCTGTTGGATCATTGAAAAAGCAAGACAGTTCTAGAAAAACATCTATTTCTGCTTTATTGACTATGCCGAAGCCTTTGACTATGTGGATCACAATAAACTGTGGAAAATTCTGAAAGAGATGGGAATACCAGACTACCTGACCTGCTTCTTGAGAAACCTATATGCAGGTCAGGAAGCAACAGTTAGAACTGGACATGGAACAACAGACTGGTTCCAAATAGGAAAAGGAGTACGTCAAGGCTGTATATTGTCACCCTGCTTATTTAACTTCTATGCAGAGTACATCATGAGAAACGCTGGGCTGGGAGAAGCACAAGCTGGAATCAAGATTGCGGGGAGAAATATCAATAACCTGAGATATGCAGATGACACCACCCTTATGGCAGAAAGTGAAGAGGAGCTAAAAAGCCTCTTGATGAAAGTGAAAGAGGAGAGTAAAAAAAGTTGGCTTAAAGCTCAACATTCAGAAAACGAAGATCATGGCATCTAGTCCCATCACTTCATGGGAAATAGATGGGGAAACAGTGGAAACAGTGTCAGACTTTTCTGGGCTCCAAAATCACTGCAGATGGTGACTGCAGCCATGAAATTAAAAGACGCTTACTCCTTGGAAGGAATGTCATGACCAACCTAGACAGCATATTCAAAAGCAGAGAGGTTACTTTGCCAACAAAGGTCCATCTAGTCAAGGCTATGGTTTTTCCTGTGGTCATGTATGGATGTGAGAGTTGGACTGTGAAGAAAGCTGAGTGCCGAAGAATTGCTGCTTTTGAACTGTGGTGTTGGAGAAGACTCTTGAGAGTCCCTTGGACTGCAAGGAGATCCAACCAGTCCATTCTGAAGGAGATCAGTCCTGGGTGTTCTTTGGAAGAAATGATGCTAAAGCTGAAACTCCAGGACTTTGGCCACCTCATGGGAAGAGTTGACTCATTGGAAAAGACTCTGATGCTGGGAGGGATTGGGGGCAGGAGGAAAAGGGGACGACAGAGGATGAGATGGCTGGATGGCATCACGGACTTAATGGACGTGAGTTTGGGTTAACACTGGGAGTTGTTAATGGACAGGGAGGCCTGGTGTGCTTCAATTCATGGGGTTGCAAAGAATTGGACAGGACTGAGCAACTGAACTGAATACTTTGTACCCTTGATACAATGTAATGAAAATGTTACTTTACTTCTGAGATCCTCCTCAGCCAAACCTCATAACCCTAGTTGAATCATGAGAAAAACATTATACAAATTCTGAAAGTGGGACATCCTACAACATAACCTGACCATTACTCCTCAAAACTGACAAGGTCATCAAAACTAAGGAAATTCTAAAAAATTGTCACAACCTAGAGGAGCCTAAGGATGTACAATGTAATTTGGAATCTTGGATATGATCCTGGAATAGAAAAAGAGCATTAGATAAAAAGTCTGAATATACTATATCCTAAAGGAAATCAACCTTGAATATTCATTCGAAGGATGTTGGTAAAGTTGAAGCTCCAATGCTTTGGCCATCTGATGTGAAGAGCCAGCTTATTGGAAAAGACCCTGATGCTGGGAAGGATTGAGAGCAAGAGGAGAAGGGGGCAACAGAGGATTAGATGGTTGAGTGGCATCCCCGACTCAGTGAACATGAATTTGGACAAGCTCTGGAAGATAGTGAAGGACAGGGAAGCCTGGAATGCTGCAGTCCATGGGGTCACAAAGAGACATGACTTAGCAACTGAACAACAGCAACAATAATGTCTTGGTATTGGTTTATCAATTATAACAAACGTAACTACCCTAATGTTAAGTGTTTATAGAGGAAGCTGGGTCTGGGGTGGGTATGTGAGAACTCTCTGTATTATTATTGTTTCAGTCTTTTTTTTTTGGTAAATTTAAAACTACTAAACAAAACAAAACAAAACAAAACATTCTCTACCAAGTAGGTTTGGGGAGATCTTGTATTAGACCTTATAGGTGAACAGGTGTTCTGGGATGGACACTAAATACTTTGGTGGTCCCAGAACACTGTGTGTGCAGCACTGTGACTTTTTTAGGGTTCTTTCTTCAGAAGATTAGCTTTATGGATGAAATACACATAATCTAAGTAGTGCATATGAAAACAGTGTGCTTCTGTGTAATTTGTTTTTAAATAGTTTTTTTTCTAATTGCAAAGGTAATATATATCTTAGGAAATATGAAAAATATAAACAAGCTCAAACTGCATTAAAGATATTTGCTATCTTCAAGAGCTGCAGCTCTTTCCATGGGTGATCGCCCACTGAAGTAGCTGCTCCATGAGTCTATTCTCAAAGGTTGGGGCTGATAGGCCCTCCAGCAGAGAAGGTCCCAGTGCCCTCTGTCCTCTTACCTTGCTCTCATTGTCACACCGCCAGAACAGGGGGAAATTGCTCATTAAATTGTCTGCAGTTAATTTCACGCCAGAGCTGAGAAGGTCAGGAATTAACAACATGATTGGCATTTGCCCTGTCTAGCAAGTAGAGTGTGTGAAAATTAGAGTAAATCAATTATTATCACACATTGTGCTAGAGCCCTATGCTTATTTGGCTACTTGTTTAAAAAGGTAGTCTTTCTCATTCAGAGTTCTTATAGGAAAACCAGAGAGTATATTGAGAGATTCAAATAGGGTTATGGGTAGGAAAGGAGCTTTAAAAAAAATTCAATGTGACGGATGCGTTCCTTTCTATTTTCTTGTTTTTACTACCTCTATCAGGGATCTTGTGATAAGAATCAGATAGTATATAGTTTAGGCTTTGAGAGTCCTGTGGTGTTTGTTATAACTATTCAGTTTTGTGGCATGAGATCACTCATAGACAGTACAAATGAACATGGCAGGTTTCCAGTTAAACTTTATTGATAAAAACAGATGGGCCGGATTTGGACAGAGGATCATAGTTTGCCTGGTCCTGATGGGCACACTTAGGGCCTAATCTATATCCAGCTTTGTGTGCTGTTCTGGACAAATCGGGTTTGGTGGCTGTAACCCATGGGGTGATGCCTGATGTGGTGAATGGGCTCAGATATTGTATGGACATGGAGATGGGGAATGTCATTATCACTCAAGTGACTGGGGAAACAAACCCAGAGCCTCAAAACCACTCTGTAAGAGGATGTCTTTGTGAGGTCGCTGTCAGGAGCACAAGACTCCAGCTCTTCCCAAAGCCTGACTTTCCTCTCGGGATCTCTTCCAACTCCCACTGCTATCACCATGCTCTCCATCTTCTTTTCCCTTCTGTTTGTTTTCTCACAATACCTGCAAGATATAGCTGGGACAGTCAGAAGACTTCTCCAGAGGCTGGAGGGTAACAAGGGAGAAACATGCTTCAGAGAGCACTTTGGGATCTGGACCCTACAGCGTGCCTAATTGGTGCTTAGCCATGGGCATTTCTGCACAGTTCTAACCTGGGGGCTCCAGAGAAAGAAATCCAGGAAATGATTTTATTTCATTTCTTCACTCAGTTCTTCCTCTGCTTTTATTTGTTTTGAAATTGTCATTTTGACATAATGGTAAGGGGACTGGTGGCTGCAGTGATGAGGGCATTTAGGCAAGAATCATCAGATGTGTATATATACACCCAGACCTCCTCAGTTAACCCCATCATGTCTGCTTTTCACCCCGTGAGGTCCTAGCACTGAGGCCCTCAGGAAGCGGGTGCCAAGGTAGGAATAATCTGAAACAGGCCTTGACTTATTATTGCTTGGGAGGGGGTGAGTGGCATAGAAACATGTGTATGTATTTATTTGCTGATTTATTTTTAGGGATGAATAACCTTTTAAAATGATGGTAAGTATTTGCTACTATTTGACAAAGATATCTGAAGTTCTTTTCTTTTTTCTTCTGTTCCATCTGCTTCAAAATTTTAGACCCATTACAGGCATTATCAAAAAAAAAAAAAATAAGAAAAAAGGAAAAAAAATTCTAGATCTCTAGAGACCCTGTATGGTGACTTACAGGTTTGATTCCCTTTGTGATAGTTGTTTTAAATGTTGCCTGTATATATGATCATGCAAATCTTTGTCCCGTTTTGAACTTTAGAATTTATTTTAAAGATCATGTTATATGTATCATCTCTTGCCTTGTAAATTTCTAAGCTTTTCTTACCCTAAAATACTTGCTAAAAACTATTTTAATCAAAACCTTCTCTTGAAAGAATAAAAGGATTTCTACCAGATTCTCTTTTCATTGCCTGTATAGCCTTCCCCTTTTCCAAAGTTCCTTTGAAACCTACCTGTTTTAAAGGTATAAGCAAGAGGTACTGGGAATCGAGGTCACCATGTTATAAGGTGTCCCCCAAGATTCCAAACATTGTGATTCAGGGTTCAAGAAAGAAGAAATTAGTGTCAGCCAGCCATGGCTCAGAATGTGAACACAGCAACATTAACTGCAAGATAAAGTGGTGGTTTGTCATTTTTAAAGCTCATAACCTTTTTGTCCAGATAAAAACCAAAGATGAAGAAAAACACTGAGACCATGTCAGCATGTGCTTCCTCTGCTTTATAATTCATGCTGTGCTCTTGTTGAAAGTAGAGTTAAATCAATGCAACACATCCAACAAGTAAACGTTCCTCTAATGATACAGTCATTGGGAATGAATTCAAGTTTTATTTTGACTGAAGAGGGAGGGAGTTCCTGGGAAAAGTCTGCTCTCCTAGGATGTCAGCGTTGTGTGTGAGGGATGAAATCTGCTAGGAGATCTGAGAGGCTCTGGCATCGGGACATTTTGCTATTTAAACAGATGTCTAAAGCTTCATAAGTATGAATGAGGTCCTCCATCTATTTGTTAAAAAGAAAGGTTGGTTCATGGCATACGATTCAGTAGGAGAAATATGAGAAAATTTTTTCTTGCCTGCTGTAAAGTTAAAAAAGATATTTGACTTTAAGGATATTCAGTAAGGAGGGGCATTCTAAATGCTGATGTTTTAAAGGAGATTATGTTTGTGTTGTCTTATTACTAGAGGTGAAATCTAGCCTAGACTAGAAAGAGGTGAAACCAGACATAGAATGTAGGGCTCCTAACTGCCATATAAGGTCATTTGCACTATTCTCTGTGGACTCTTGAACCGAGAGTTTCATGTGGACATGAAAAACTATAAGTTCTTGTTGGAGATCCAAATATGTTTTAATTCACTGCTGGGTCTCATTGCTTTATTTACATAAAAGAAAGAAGTGATCAACTTTGGCATCAAAATGTAAGTAAGCTTCCCATCCATCATTTTGTGAAGGTAAAACTACATTTTAAGCAATATGAGTAAACATAAAATTTGCTATATTACATGCATAATCCAATTCCACTGTATTTAAAAAATTTAAACTTTTTATTTTGAGGTAATCGTAGATACATGTGTACTTGTAGAGAGAATGCCAGAAAAAAAAAGAGAATTCCAGAAAAACTTCTGCTTTATTGATTATGCCTGAGCCTTTGACTATCACAACAAACTGTGGAGAATTACATGCCTCCTGAGAAATCTGTATGCAGGTCAAAAAGCAACAGTTAGAACTGGACATGGAACAACAGACTGGTTCCAAATCGGGAAAGATATGCAGATGACACCACCCTTATGGTGGAAAGTGAAGAGGAACTAAAGAGCTTCTTGATCAAAGTGAAAGAGGAAAGTGAAAAAGCTGGCTTAAAGCTCAACATTCAGAAAACGAAGATCATGGCATCTGGTCCCATCACTTCATGGTGAATAGGTGGGGAAACAGTGGAAACAGTGACAGACTTTATTTTCTTGGGCTCCAAAGTCACTGCAGATGGTGACTGCAGCCATGAAATAAAAGATGCTTGCTCCTTGGAAGAAAAAGTATGCTCAACCTAGACACCATATTAAAAAGCAGAGACATTACTTTTGCTGACAAAGGTCCATCTAGTCAAAGCTGATTTTTCCAGTAGCCATGTATGGTTGTGAGAGTTAGACTATAAAGAAAGCTGAGTGCCGAAGAATTGATGCTTTTGAATTGTGGTGTTGGAGAAGACTCTTGAGAGTCCCTTGGACTGCAGGGAGATCCGACCAATCAATGGTAAAGGAAATCAGTCCTGAATATTCATTGGAAGGACTGATGCTGAAGCTGAAGCTCCAATACTTTTGCCACCTGATGCGAAGACCTTATTCAGATTTCAGGAGTGTTACATGTACTCGTGTGTGTGTGTGTGTGTGTGTGTGTGTGTGTGTGTTCAAGTCCCTGCAGTTTATCACATGTGTATAATGGTGGGACTGCCACCACATCTAGCATAGAGAACAGGTCCATCGTGAGGAGCCCTTGTGCTACTCTTTTTCGACCGCAGCCACTCTGCTTCCTGCCTTACTCCATAACTCAGGTTACCACTGATCTGTTCTTTATAATTTTATTATTTATAGAGATAGACTCCTGCAGTATATAAGTTTTTGAGATTTTTTTTTCAGTTTATCATAAGTCCCTTGAGATCCTTTCAGGTTTTTACCTGTGTCAGTAGTTGTTCCTTTTTATTGCTGAGTATTATTCTATCAGATGGATATACCACCACTTGTTTATCTTCTGGTTGAAAAGCATTTGGGTTGCTTCCACTTTGGCAATATTATGAGTAAAGTTTTTATGGATAATTGTGTACACATTTTTGTGTGACTATAACTTTTTATTACTCTGAGATAAATGCCTAATAATAACTGCTGGATCACATGGTAAGTGCCCAAGGATAGCTGCTGGATCACATGGTAAGCACATGCTACTTTTTGTAAAAAATTACCCTCCTCTTCTCCAGAGAGGCTGTACTATTGTACATTCCTACCAGCAGTGTATGAGTGATCCACATCCTCCACATTCTCGTCAGCATGTGGGGTTATCACTATTTTTTACTTTAGCTATTTTGGGAGGTGTGTAATGATAGCTCATTGGGGTTTTAATTTGCATTTTCCTAGTGGCTAATGGGACTGAATATTGTTTAGTGTGCTTATTTGCCATCTGTTTATCCTCTTCAGTAAAATGTCTGTTCATGTCTTTTGTCCATTTTCTAGATGTTTATTTCTGTTTTTTTTAACCAAGTTTTAAGTGTTCTTTATGTATTCTAGATACAAGTCCTTCAAGTCCTTTGTCAAATATGTGGCTTGCAGATATTTTCTTCCAGCTTATAGCTTATCTTTTCATCCTCTTCATAGGATATTTCACAGAAGTTTTTTTTTTCTTTGCTTTTGATGAATTTTTTTTTCAATTTTTAAGTCAATTTTTCCTCTTATGGATATGTTTTGATATTACACTTTATTTTTATCCCTGTCTTTTTTCTTGAGTTACATGTGTTTGCAGCTAAAAGGAAAACTTTGAGTAAGGCATTATTGTGAGTTTCCTGTGTTTCCATACTTTCAGCAATTTACGCATGTTGGGTAGATTTAGATTATTTGCTTTATAGCAGCTGAGCAGTGCAGATAATGAGTGGATTCTGGAAAGTACAAACTACATTTATTAAGATATTTTCCTCCTTGTTCTCACAACTGATATTCTTTCTCAGGCTTTTTAGCAGTCCTGATTTGGGGGATTGCACTAGTTGGTCTGTGCTCCAAGGTACAAACCTAGGAGATGTACAAAGGCTGTTTTATTTTGTTGTAAGGAGTCTCTGTAGCATAGGGGAAAGTGCATGCATAGAATTACATGCCCAAAGGCAGTCATGCCCAAACTTGAATCTTCCAAGCTGTGTGGTTTCTCCATGCTTTCTTTTTCTCACCAGGAAAATGGGGATAAAAATCTTCACTACTTCATAAAGTTGCTGTGAGAAGAAAAGGAAGTAGTAATGTATTCAAGGCATATTACAGAGGATCTGATATGCAAATGTGCTGAATAAATTACTTGTTATGATATAACCTTTCCATTCTGCAGGCATTCGTGTTCAGATTATTTCCACCTAAAGTGAAAAATTTTGAAGTTCCATAGCTGCTACCAGTCGTTTATCAAGGAGAACATGGAGATCTAAAGGAAAAAGCTCCACCTGTATTTGGTCCCTTAAGGAGGAGATGAACAAATGAATTTACACACGGGAGAGGAGTGAATCTCCTTCGCTTATTTACAGAAGAGATGTTACCCAGTAACTACCGCTTCCGTTGCAATTGTTTAGCAGAATATACATCCCTAACAAGTGTGTACCCCTCAAAACAAATCTGAGATAAGAATTGAAGTTTATTTGGAATATGATAAAAGAAAACACTTTGGAGGATTAGGCAAATGAAAGAAGAAGGAAGGGTAGTCTAATAAGTATGTGTTATCAACAGGATACCACCCGAGGCAGTAGGAGTTTAATTCCTCGGAGAAGTCAGTGAACTAGTGGAGAAGTTATCTCACTGGAGGAAGGAGGGATATGGGTATTTGTCTGCCAGTTCCCCTTGGTTTTGGAGGATAGGTGCTCCTGGGTGGGTTGGTTAATTCCCTGGCATGTCCCACATCTCTGCAGAGTAGAAAAAGCCCTCAGGCAGGGTGCTGACAGTTGAGTGAAAGAAATGGCTGATTCACGTCAATATATGGCAAAACCCACCACAATGCTGTAAAGTAATTAGCCTCCAGTTATAATAAATAAATTTAAAAAAAAGAAATTTTTTTAAGGGGGTGCAGCAAGGCCTTGATGGTTTCTGCTACAGTCAGTTCTTTGCCTCTCAGGTGTCCCATTTTAACTTTATCTCATACTGTTTCTTCAAGTTTGAGGCCGGTCACTAGGAGTCAGTGGACAAGCTATGGTCCCTGCTGTTGCCCTTGGTTTCCAGGACATAACTGCTATTTATCATCTCCTCCCTTCATCGTGCACTCTAGATCTCCCTTAGCCAGCGCTTGAGAACATGGAGGTTGCTTAGAGAGCTGGGGAACCCACACCTTCATTTCCTAGAGTCTGGGCCCCTGGTTAGAGTCTTAGTGATTCAGTAGTTAAAACAGCTTGTTTACACTTCCTGGACAGCATGGACATAGCAAGAGGGACTCTGATGAATTCTCTGGATTCTAGACCTATTCTTTCATGCACCATTATGTAGCAGCAACCCCAGCTACTTATAATTATCAGGGACAGTGAGCTCTGGCGATGTAGACACTCTTTTCTTGACCTGCTCAGAAAAAGAAGAGTTTGGTGGAACCTTTATGTTTCTGCTGGTAGAAGCCTTCCCATCGCCACTGGCCCGTCCACATTCTTACTCTCAGACCTAAACTAATGTGGGAGTTTGATCTAGGATAAGGCTATCATCTTAATTACACATTTGGGAATGGAGACGACAGTCCACTGAGACAGACTCGAGCCCATTCTCCATTTGTCACCTGGTTTCCTCTTCGCTGCCTCCACCCTACTAGGGGCTTATTTGGCGATTCACTCGGACCCTGTACCAAACAGTCTTTGAATGATCTGGTCACTCTCTTCTCGATGTACAGTTGTGTGGGTAAATGGCTATAGGTCCTTTTGGGATAGGATTAGGGGAACTCTTCTCGTGTACTTGCTCTGGTTTTGCAGGTCAGATGCCTTTAGTGGCTTCGATTGGTTGGCTCTGGATCTGAGAGCTGATTGGTCTAAAAATGAGGCCAGAGTTGGAGCGTCTGTTCATCAGCTCCTGTCAGTCATTGGTTAAAGACTGTCCTGGGGGAGCATCAATTCCCTGGTATTCCTGGTTGGCCCAGCAGGAGCAGAGAAGGCTCCTGTGGTCAGAGAAAGCCCTCAGGCAAAGAGCTGTGGTGTTGGCGGTGGCAATCTGAGCAGACAGGCAAGGAAATGGTTAGCAAGGAGGATCCACCGGGTATGGGGCACCAACCACATTGTTGACAAACTTATTCCTGCCAGTTTGGAATAATTTGCACATAGTATTACTCACTGCTAAGTCACTTCAGTTGTGTCCGACTCTGTGCAACCCCATAGACGGCGGCCCACCAGGCTCCCCTATCCCTGGGATTCTCCAGGCAAGAACACTGGAGTGGGTTGCCATTTCCTTCTCCAATGCATGAAAGTGAAGTCGCTCAGTTGTGTCCAACCCTCTGCGACCCCATGGACTGCAGCCTTCCAGGTTCCTCCGTCCATGGGATTTTCCAGGCAAGAGTACTGGAGTGGGGTGCCATTGCCTTCTCCGAGTATTACTAGTATCAGAGAATTCAGTGGAGTAATCTTTCAGCTAACTTCAGGATTTATCTTTCCCTACAATCCCAGTTTGTAAATACCTGTGGCTTAGAATTATTTTTTCCTCTCTAAATTAAAAAAAAAACTCACTAATAAAAATCATTATAAAAAACAACTAAATTAGAAAACAACAACAACAAAAAAGACAAAAGTAAATCAAATATACTTCAGTGAAATTTTAAAAAGTACATAAAGTCACACGTAAGATCATTGAGAAAATACTGTAATGCAGGCATGGAATAAGAGGCATAAGTGCACTGGAGATAATTTATTATGATGATGAACAAGTTAAAGGAAGGAAATAGGCAGATACCTTGAGTACCTCTGCTGATTCCCTGGTCTCTATCCTCATGTCCTGCAGCATTAGAACATCCCCAGGAGAGAGAGAAGATGTGGAATATCATTCTCACTTTATCAAAAAGGAAGATGAATAATAAAAAGTTAATATGTTTGAAGTTACATCGTGAATTTTGGGAATACAACTGTGCCTCTTGATTCCCAGTTTAGTATTCTGATGCCCGCTGAACGGTTCTTTATCTCACTGCAATTGTGATCTCAAATTACGTCGGTAAGCTCATCCGCCACAGTCTGTTTTCTCTGGGGGAATGGAGAATGACGGCCTGTCTGTCATCCATCTTTGCTTTAGAATGAAATGTGGCTTTTATGTAACTGCAGTAATATATGTACACTATAAAAATGCCTTGCAGTCTGAAAATGATACAAATAAATTGGGAAATGAAGACAAATGTGCTACTGAAAGGTTATAATTTTCAACTCTCTTAGCATGAGTCAGACTCCATGTGCCAATGTTCTCTTGAAATGGGGTTGACAGTTCTTCAGTGTTAAGCAGAAACATGATAGAATTAATCTCACACATCATAAGTGTCTCGTACCCATCACCACAAATGACACATGGAACTTGGGACCTTTTGTTGGAAAAGTGAACCCAAAAGCCATGTAGCTGGATAGCAATGTCTTTCTGTTAATTTTGTTTATACACAATTTGTTCTTACTGAAATTTCCCTTTCAGGAGTATTTTACATCAGATGGCCCTGGGATGTACTTTCAAGTATATTCCCATGTAGAATGCTGGGAGACTTGTGTACTGGGAGTGTCAGACCTTAATTCCCAATATTTAAAGTAGTTTTAGCAAAAGCTGCCATGTATATGTATATATGTATACATATATAAATGTGTGTGTGTGTGTGTGTATCAAAATTAACTTTTCAAGTGCTTCATCTACTGTGTAATTATAGATGAGGACTTGGGGCTGAATGCTTATAATCATTCAATGCCCAGAGAGTTTCAACAGTTCAACAGCGATGGTTTTATGGATCTTTGCTCCAAATCCTTGCTTTCTGTGCGGACATGGAGTGAACATCCACTTCCCTTCCTCTCTAGCCCCCTGAAGCACAAACGTGAAGTTAGGAAGGAACGGGTTTGATTTCATCTGTCACCTCCTGGCCAGGCACGTAGCCACGGCAGCACTAGTGGACTGCACTAGGCCTTCTGTTTCTCTTTGGATATTTAAGCCACTTAAACCTTGTGGCTCAGACAGTAAAGAATCAACCTGCAACACAGGAGACCCAGGTTCAATCCCTGGGTTGGGAAGACCCCTGAAGAAGGAAATGGTAACCCACTCCAGTATTCTTGCCTGGAAAAGTCTATGGACAGAGGAGACTGGCGGGCTGCAGTTCGTGTGGTCTCAAAGAGCCAGACACGACTGAGCAACTTAACGCAAACACTGGAGCTCATAGAATCCACTTCTTTATTTTGTGAGAAAGGGGATTATAATTATACTTTTTCTTCTCTGATTCCTCAGGGGTTACCAGCAGCAGTTCCCTGTTCTTTGCGCTGTTCTTTGTCTGCTTAAAACTCCTTTAGAATACCTGGGTCCTCATTTACAACCACCTGATCCATCTGTGATTTCAATTTCCTCCTAACAGTGTTAGTTTCACCTTTCCCAGTGTGACAACAGTGCTTTTAGATGGAGTAGATGGAAGTAAAGCAGAAGCTGAATGAATGCATTTCTTTTTGTGGTTTGCTAGTATTAAATCTTTGTCCCTAAAGCAGATTTAATACAACTTATTTAATAACCTGAAACAAAGTGAGCAACAGAAAATTGAAAAATAAAAAAGCTATTACCAACATTTTCTCCCCTCTACCCCCGCACCACAATTTGAAAAGAATCATCGTTAGCTAATCAAAATATTCATTTCACTTTGGCTCTTACCTGTTCTTATTTATTAGTTACAGTTCTTAGTAAACCATTCCCCAATTATACATTTTTTAGTTTTCCCATTCTACTGAAGAATATTATGCCATCTTTCTTTTCAAATATTTTCAAAGCCTGCCACCGACCCATTTATTTATTTTTGATCCATTTATTTTGAATAATGATTAGTAATTGAAGCTGCTGAATGATTACGACTTTATTATTCCAAACGTGTGCTTTGGAATCTAAAAGACTATCTTCTCTGTTTTAAACACTTGCATAACCTTTAGTAGACAGAGCAACATCTTTGGACTTTGGGTTCCTCCTGTATAAATAAGCTGTAAGGATTCAGTGAAACAACACATGTCAAAGTCCTGCTCCATGTGCCTTAACACAGGATAGAAAATCTGTGAAGTATCATCTTTCCTCTGCTTTGAATAAACTGTGATGAGATTGAAGCAATCAATTTTTATTATTTTTTATGGGAATATAGTTGATTTGAAAGTGAAAGTGTTCATTGCTCAGTCGTGTCCCACTCTTTGCGAGCGCATACATCAGGGAAGCCCAAAGCCAACCATTTCCCCAGCAAGCAGGGTTTGAACCTGCATGGGGAGACTTCATTGGATTTCAAGTCTAATGCTTTAACCACTGAACCATCGCTGCTGCCAAGGGGCTTCCCTGGTGGCTCAGCTGGGAAAGAATCCATAGTGCAGGATAACTGGGTTCAATACCTGGATCAGGAAGAGCCCCTGGAGAAGGGAATGGCTACCCAGTCCAGTATTCTTGCCTGGAGAATCCCATGGACAGAGGAGCCTGATGGGCTTCAGTCCATGGGGTTGCAAAGAGTCAGACATGACTGAGCAACTGAGCATGCACTCATAGATGGTTGATTTACAATGCTGTGTTAGTTTCAGGTATATGGCAAAGTGGTTTAGTTATGCATGTATTTGTTTTGTTTTGTCTTTTTCCCATAAGGTATTTCAGAGCATTGAGTATTGAGTAGAGTTCCCTGTGCTATACAAAGGTCCCTGTTGATAATCTATTTTATATATAGCAGTGTATATATGTTAATCCCAATCTCATTTATTCCTCCCACAACCTTTCCCCTTTGATAGCCATAGTTTGTTTATAAGTCTGTGAGTCTGTTTCTGCTTTGTAAATAAATTCATTTGTACCATTTTTAAAAAATTCCACATATAAGTGATATTATATGGTATTTGTCTTTCTCTGCTGACTTACTTCAGTTGGTATGATAATTTCTAGGTCCGTCCATGTTTCTGCAAATGGTATTATTTCATTCTTTTTCATGACTGAGCAATATTGCGTTGTCTGTCTGTGTATGCCACATCTTTATCCGTTCCTCTGTCAGTGGGCATTTAGGTGGCTTCCATGTCTTGGCTATTGTAAATAGTGCTGCAGTGAACATTGGGATGCGTGTATCTTTTTGAATGGTGTTTTTTCCAGATACATGCTCAGGAGTGGGATTGCTGGATCATATGGTAGTTCTATTTTTAGTTATTTAAGAAGCCTTCATATTGTCTTCCACAGTGGCTGCACCAATTTACATTGCCACCAAAAGTGTGGGAGGGCTCCCTTTTTTCCACACCCTCTCCAGAGTTTATTGTTTGTAGACTTTTTGATGATGACCATTCTGACTGCTGTGAGGTGATACCTCATTATAGTTTTGATTTGCATTTCTCTAATAATTAGCAATATAGAGCATTTTTTTTCCACATGAAGCAATCAATTTTGATCATTATGGGGAATTAATTGTTTTTATAGATCTTTCTCTGTAAAATAAAGGCAAGAAAAGAAAAGTAAGGCAGCTTCATGGATCATTATTCTGAATATTTTGAATTCTGAAAAAGTGTCAGGACTTCAAGCTCTCAAGATGTATTACCCAATTTTTTCCTAACAAGACTCATTTTTTCTGAGTTTATAATTTATAATGACTGATAGCAATAGTGAATAGTTTGTCAGAGAGCCTTTTCATCAGTCTGCACTCTTTCTCATAACCAGTTCATACATCAAAGACTCGGATAGTTAAGGAAATAGTTTTAGTTGCCAGACCTACCAAACTAACATACTTCACCCTAGGAAATTTTCTCAGAGGATGTAGAATGGAGATTGGTTCTGATCTCCTGTTATTGTTATAAATCAGGCTTGTGGGAAAATTTCTTCTTTTGTCTATTATGTTATTTTCATTACTGAACAAGAAGTATCCTAACACAAATATCTTGTGAATTTAACACAAAATGAGACTTCTTTTGAATAGAGAATGAGTGAAAAAAGTAAACTTAAAAATATTTGAATTGATACTTTAGTTCTTTAAAAAAAATTGCTGATTAAAAATCCAGTTCATACCAGGCCAAGTAAAAAGAAATTTATTGAAAGGATACTGGGATACTCATGGGAAAAGCAAGCCATGTAGATGGTAGAAGTGCCATTAAGGAAGTAGCAGCTGGAAATAAGAACTGAAACACAGTCAAGACCCAACTGCTGTCTTTAATTCCTGATTCTCTGAGTCTCACCCTTTTCTCTTGCATTGACTCACTTTCTCCACATGGCATAAACCATGAGCTGGTAACTCCTGAATTTATATCTTACTGCTCCATCCAGCAAAGGAAGAATAACACTGCCTTCATCACCTTGAAGACCTATAGTCCTAGGGAACGTGGTCATTGGTGCAGCTTGGGTCAGTGTCTGCTTCAGGACTAATCGACTGCGGAGAGGGAGTGGGATCTGGTGAACACACGGCAGGTACTATAAGAATCATTTAGGTAGAGTGAGAGGCAGGTTGGTGGTTACTGGGTAGAAAAAAGCAATAGATATCTTTATGACTTGGCCCTGCTCTTTTCCCACAGCTATCTCTTGTAGCCTTCTTATACTTTCAGCACTGTGAATACTGCCCTTGTGTCTTTCATTCATGGGCTTTTGCTCATAATGATCTTTCTGCTTGAAGTACTATTTTTCTTCCCTTCTCCTAGTGACTCCTACTTCCCCTTTTATTTGCCACTTAAGTACACTGACCACAGAAAGCTTTCTGTGACCCTGAAGTTCAGGTTTCAGCCTAACCTGTGCTAGGGGATGCAATTATAGCCTGAATTTCTCACAGCAAGGCAAATATCATACTATATGGTCTTCGGTCTTCAACGCTAAATAGGCTATAAAATCATAAGGGTGGAGAACCCATCTATCATGTTTATAGCTATGTCTTTAGCCTTTGGCCCAACATCTGGAACAATTGTTCCATAAACAATTGTTAGGTAAATGAAGGCATAAACAAAGGAATAGGGAATGAGCACAATTTGAGAGCTGTGGTAGCCTGGAGAAAGGGACAGTCGTGGTAAACTACACAGAGAGTTTGAGGGTTTCTCGGATAATCCTTTTAGCCAGTTTAGAATATGGTGTGTCTGGCACTGGGCCCAAAACTTGACAGACATTATTTTACTTAATCTCTGTGGGTTGGTTTTAGAATTCTTATTTTACATTTGAGGGAGCTTAAATAATATGCCAGTGGTTCCACTCAGAGAACACACAGTAGTGGGGTTTAAAACTCAGTATCTGACTCCGATTCCTTTGTTCTTAATCATTACTCTGCCTTGATTCCTTTGTTGGCAGTTCCAGGTGAGAGAATGGATCCCTAGGTCTTCTAGCCCTTGAAGTCTGTATGTCACCCTTTTTTTTAAGAAGGAAGTAAGTTTTCCCAATACCATTAATATATTGACCTGTAGGTTCTTTGGCAGTTGAATAGATTGTTAAATTCTTATTCTTCCTGGTCATGATTGAGACTGTGAAAAACGCAAATTAGCAATCATAGTTTAACCATGAGAGAGAGCAAGAAAAGTTATTAACTGGTTAGTCATTTGCTGAAGCTTGCTGAGTTTCAATAGGTATAAATTATGTAGAATAAAAAATCTGCTAAATTTGATAATTATTTTCATTCTTTGATTTTATTATGGTCAGAAGTAAAACTTTCCAGAATCTCATAAATTACCAGTATGGAATGATTTAATTTAGAAACAATGCCATAATTATCTAGGTTTTGAAATTTTCTCTACTTTCAGAGTACATGTTTACATATAACAATCTTGTTTTAGGTAAAGTGACTCAAGTGACTCCTAAAAATCTGAAATTCTTCCAGTTCTATTCTTGGTTCAATCTGATGGAAAATTTGTCTTGAGTAGCTTCCCTAGGAGGAAAGTTTCTTCTGTGTCCCTCTGTTTTGTCCATATGACAGAATTCAAAACACAGGTGGGACAAGTGAAAATGTAGCCCATTATTCAGATGCCTTTTTTTTTGGGTGCTGGGTAAATTCAGCTCTAGAATAAAACAGACTGATGAGCCTGTCATTCAGAGTGACATGCCATTATATAACTATGAAGGATAAAGATGGGCATGTGAATCGACTTCCCTCTGTGCATTAATATTTTTAACTGTGATCATTTCCTGATCTTGTAATTATAAACCACTGAGTTGGCTGTTTGAGTGTAATTTACTAGAGGTATAATTCTTGCTGAAACCACAACAAGCACAACAGCCTTTTTTATTTATCAGAGTATGCATTCATGTCAGCAATCAAGCATATGAAGTCACATTTATATATATCTTTGTTTTTGTCCCATCTCAGCTATAAGTTCATAAACTTCAAGGGAAAAAGATTCATCCCATCCATTTCTTTTATACTCTGTTTCACAGCATTCCCTCTGGTAGTGCCTTAGCTCCCAAAGGATACTTGATAACAGTGAGTAACCAACACTTCTCTCTTTGGGGTGTAGCTGTCTTTGGAGAAGTAATGTGGGAGTCCCAGTGTCACGTTCTAAGTGTGACACTAATCCAGAAGCTTCCATATGACTTGACAGTAATTTCCTTTATTTATTTCCCTTTTTTTTTCTTCAGCTGCCACCACCAGTTCATTAGCAAGTCTTGTTAGCTCTGCCTTTAACATAGATCCAGAATCTTTGCACTTCTTTCCTTCTCTACTGTTATTAACCCAGACCAAGTCATCTTCTTACGTTTATGTATTAGCTTTTTCCCCCCCGCCCCTCCACCGCAATGCCCAGAGGCTTGCAGGATCTTAGTTTCTTGACCAGAGATTGAACCTGGGCCCTCAGTAGTGAATGTGTGGAGTCCTAACCACCGGACGACCAGGGAATTCCCTATGTTAGCCTTTTTTTTTTTAAATTTATTTATGGTTATGCTGGGTCTTCATTTATGCATAAGCTTTTCTCTAGTTGTGGAGAAGGAAATGGCAACCCACTCCAGTATTCTTGCCTGGAGAATCCCATGGACGGAGGAGCTTGGTGGGCTATAGTCCACGGGTTGCAAAGAGTCGGACACGACTGAACGACTTCACTTTTCTCTAGTTGCGGCAAGTGGGAGCCACTCTCAAGTTGTGCGTGGGCTTCTCGTGGTGGTGGCTTCTCTTGTTACAGAGCATGGACTCCAGGGCATGCAGGACTTCCATGGTTGCAGCTCCTGGGCTCAAGAGCACGGGCTCAGTAGCTGTGGTGCACGAGCTTAGCTCTTCACAGCATCTTAGTCTTCCCAGATCAGGGATTGAAACTGTGTCTCCTGCATTGGCAGCAGATTCTTTACCACTGAGCCGGAGGAAAGCCCTGTATTAGCCTTTTTGACTGCTTTCCATGGCAGTACTATTGCTTCCCTCCACCCCTCAATGCACCCCACCCAAACCCCCCTGTTTTTTTTTTTCACAGCAGAAAGAGAATGTAAATCAGATTCTCACTGTGCATCAAATATTTCAAGTTCATTGCATCCTGGAGCCTTTTCACCTATTCTTTCTGCCTGGACAGTTGGAAAGTTCTCCTCTTCTGTGGCTGGCTCATACTGTTATTTACATCGAGCTCAAAAGTAATTTCTGGGAGAGATTCTGAAATCTTTTTTCTCTTGCAACTCTTCTCTCATCTTTGCCTACTCATAAATATATGTCATTCACTTAATAGTCCTATTTCAAACAGAGAATAGTGAATTTCAGAGGAACTTACCTTTCAGTACTTTAAAACTGAAAACAACTTAAAAATTTTTTTTCTAGTTGTAATATTAATCTATGCTTATTAAGGAAATTTGAAAATAGAAAGTAAATGAAAATAATTACCCAAAACTCTGCCTTCTAGTTGTTGTTCAATCACTAAATTGTGTCTGACTCTTTGTGACCCTGTGTACTACAGCACATCAGGCTTTACTGTCCTTCACTATCTCCTGGAGTTTGCTAAAACTCAATTCCATTGAGGCAGTGATGCCATCCAACCATCTCATCCTCTGTTGCCCTTTTTCATCTTGCCTTCAATTTTCTCAGCAACAAGGTCTTTTTCCAGTAGGTTTGCTCTTTGCATCAGTTCAGTCTCTCGGTTGTATCTGACTCTCTGCAACACCATGGACTGCAGCACGCCAGGCTTCCCTGTCCATCACCAACTCACAGAGCTTGCTCAAACTCATGCCCATCGAGTCATGATGCCATCCATCCATCTCATCCTCTGTCATCCCCTTTTCCTGCCTTTGATCTTTCCCAGCATCAGGGTCTTTTCTAATGAGTCAGTTCTTCGCATCAGATAGCCAAAGGCTTTTGGTGCTTCAGCATCAGTCCTTCCAATGAATATTCAGGACTGATCTCCTTTAGGATGGACTGGTTTGATCTCCTTACAGTCCAAGGGACTCTCAAGAGTCTTCTCCAACACCACAGTTCAAAAGCAGCAATTCTTTGGTACTCAGCCTACTCTGTGCTCCTACTCTCACATCCATACATGACCACTGGAAAAATAATAGCTTTGACTATATGGGCCTTTGTTGGCAAAGTAATGTCTCTGCTTTTTAATATGCTATCTACGTTGGTCATAGCTTTCCTTCCAAAGAGCAAGCATCTTTTAATTTCATGACTGCAGTCACCATCTGCAGTGATTTTGGAGCCCAAGAAAATAAAGTCTGTCACTGTTTCCACTTTTTCCCCATCTATTTGCCATGAAGTGATGGGACTGGATGCCATGATCTTAGGTTTTTGAATGTTGACTTTTAAGCTAGCTTTTACACTCTCCTCTATCACCTACATCAAGAGTCTTTTTAGTTCCTCTTTGCTTTATGCCTTTAGGGTGGTGTCATCTGCATAACTGCGTTGTTGATGTTTCTCCCTGCAGTCTTGATTCCAACTTGCGATTCATCCAGCCCAGCATTTCCCATGATGCATGCAGCATATAAGTTAAATCAGCAGGTTGATGATGTACACCCTTATAGCTGGAAGAAGCACAAGCTGGAATCAAGATTGCCGGGAGAAATATCAGTAACCTCAGATATGCAGATGACACCACCCTTATGGCAGAAAGTGAAGAGGAACTCAAAAGCTTCTTGATGAAAGTGAAAAAGTTGGCTTAAAGCTCAACATTCAGAAAACGAAGATCATGGCATCTGGTCCCATCACTTCATGGGAAATAGATGGGGAAATACTGGAAACAGTGTCAGACTTTATTTTGGGGGGCTCCAAAATCACTGCAGATGGTGATTACAGCCATGAAATTAAAAGATGCTTACTCCTTGGAAGGAAAGTTATGACCAACCTAGATAGCATACTGAAAAGCAGAGACATTGCTTTGCCAACAAAGGTCCGTCTAGTCAAAGCTATGGTTTTCCCAGTGGTCATGTATGGATGTGAGAGTTGGACTGTGAAGAAGGCTGAACGCTGAAGAATTGCTGCTTTTGAACTGTGGTGTTGGAGAAGACTCTTGAGAGTCCCTTGGACTGCAAGGAGATCCAACCAGTCCACTCTCAAGGAGATCAGTCCTGGGTGTTCTTTGGAAGGAATGATGCTGAAGCTGAAACTCCAGAACTTTGGCCACCTCATGCGAAGAGTTGACTCATTGGAAAAGACTCTGATGCTGGGAAGGATTGGGGGCAGGAGGAGAAGGGGACGACCGAGGATGAGATGGCTGGATGGCATCACTGACTGGATGGACGTGAGTCTGAGTGAACTCTGGGTGTTGGTGATGGACAGGGAGGCCTGGCGTGCTGCGATTCATGGGGTTGCAAAGAGTTGGACATGACTGAGTGACTGAACTGAACTGAACTGATGTGCTTCTTTCCCAATTCTGAACCGATCCGTTGTTCTGTGTCCATTTCTAATTGTTGCTCCTTGATCTGCATGCCGGTTTCTTAGCAGACAGGCAGGGTGTTCTCGTGTTCCCATCTCTTTAAGAGTTTTTCACAGTTTGTTGTGATCCATATGGTCAGAGGCCTTAGCATAGTCAGTGAAGCAGAAATTTTTCTGGAATTCTCTTTTTCTATGATACCGTGGATATTGGCAATGATCTCTGGTTCCTCTTCTTTTTCTCAATCCTGCTTGTGCATTGGGAAGTTCTTGGTTCACGTACTACTGAAGCCTAGCTTGAAGGATTTTGAGCATTACCTTGCTAGCATATGCAGTGAGCACAACTGTGCAGTAGTTTGAGCATTCTTTGGCATTGCCTCTCTTTGGGATTGGAATGAAAACTGACCTTTTCCAGTCCTGTGGCCACTGCTGAGTTTTCCAAATGTGCTGACATATTGAGTACAGCACTTTAACAACATCATCTTTTAAGATTTGAAATAGTTCAGCTGAAATTCCATCACCTCCACTAGCTTTGTTCATAGTAATGCTTCCTTAGGCCCACTTGACTTCAGACTCTAGGATGTCTGGCTCTAGGTGAGTGACCACACCATGGTCCTGGTTATCCAGGTCATTAAGACATTTTTGTATAATTCTTCTGTGTATTCTTGCCACCTCATCTTAATCTTCTCTGCTTCTGTTAGGTCCTTGCTGTTTCTGCCCTTTATTGTGCCCATCTTTACACAGGTTTCTTAGGAGACAGGTAAGGTAGCCTGGTATTCCCATCTCTTTAATCTTATCCACAATTTGTTGTGATCCACACAATCAAAGGCTTTAGCATAGTCAGTGAAGCAGAAGTAGATGTTTTTCTGGAATTGTCTTGCTTTTTTGTGATCGAGCAGATGTTGGCGATTTGATCTCTGGTTCCTCTGCCTTTTCTAAGTCCATCTATAGTCTATACATAGAGCATATGCTCTTTGCACAGAGCATGTAGTGATATAGCATTTCATCCATCCATCACGTGCTCAGTCATGTCTGACTCTTCACAACCCTATGGCCTGTGGCCTGTCAGGCTCTTCTGTCCATGAGATTATCCAGGCAAGAATACTGGAATGGGTTGCCAATTCCTCCTCAAAGGGATCTTCCCGACCCAGGGACTGAACCCACATCCCACATCTCCTGTGTCTCCTGCATTGCAGGCAGATTCTTTACCACTTGAGCCATTGAGGAAGCCCAATACAGTATTATTGATTACTAAATATTAAGTCCATGTTCTCTCCTTCTTCTTTTTCGATATTTTCTCAGTCATGTTAACTCTGAAGAATGAAAAGAGTTAAACATAAATACACCATTCCTTTGATTGCTCAAATAGCTGTTTTAAAAATATATAAATATGTTTTGAAATTTCATCTGAATATTGCATATGTAATCAGTGCGTAGCATGTGTTTTGTTGTAATGACAAGTGGCATCTGTTAAAAATGATTCTCCATAATGCCATTCCAGCTTGCCTAAATCTTAATGTATTCAGCATATTTCTCTGTTCAGATAGTACTGTGCTTCACTATGGAAGCGCTGATCTGCTTATTCACTCCTACCCCAAAAGCAGCCCGTCCTTGGTTTCTTGTCCCCCGGCTCTCCCTGTCTGTTCTACTGCCGAGGAGCTGTGTTCTCAAGCCTACCTTCCCTCTCCCCATTCCCAGTCCAAATCTTGGCTGTCCACCTCAGGCGAGTAGCCAGGCAGAGGGTCAAAGTGAGCTACAGGGGAGAGAGTAACAAAGACCATTCCAAGTCTGTGTGTGTGCGTAGTTACTCAATCATGATGGACTCTTTACGACCCCACGGACTGTAGCCCGCCAGGCTCCTCTGCCCATGGAATTTTCCAGGTAAGAATACTGCAGTGGGTTGCTATTTCCTCCTTCAGGGGTTCTTCCTGACCCAGGGGTTAAACTCAAATCTCTTGCGTCTCCTGCTTAGCAATTCCTAATTTCTGGGAGTGGGGTTTAGGAATCTGAATTTAACCAGGAGCACCACGGGATTCTGATGCAAATTAATGTTTGAGAGCCATCAATTAATTTGCCAAGATGGTTATACAGGATGGCTCAGGCTGGCCAAGCACTGTGGTGTGAAAATTATGTTAGGTGAGCTTCACAGTGGCTACATAGACTTCTTGGGCTGGCTGAATGAGTTTTTGTTTTTGTAGCCCCTTCAGTTTAGTGCCCCCCAGGGAGTCCCTCACTTGCTTCACCCTAGTCCTGGCCTGACTTGGAATCTGTACTTCCAGGGAAGGCATGATCAAACACTGCTAAAGAGCATGGAACCGGTGGCACTGCTGCTTAGCCGTATTATCTTAGGCAAGTTATTTATATCCTCTGTACGCCAGTTTTTCCCCTGGGAAAACAGGAGTACTAATCACACCAGCTTTACAGAATTTGCTGTGAGGAATAAATGGAATAATCCATGTGAAGAGTTTAGTACAGTGCCCATCAGAGAACAGGGTACAGGCCCTGTTGGCTGTCACATTGCTTGTCCTATGGGCCAGTTTTGTTTTCCTCTATGGGAAAGCTCGGCCTGACTTTCACAGGAGAAATTCATATGTTTCCAGAACACAACCCATTCATAACTTGGGGATGTCCAACCTAAGTGGTTTTGGCTTTGTCACTGTTTGGAGGAGTTAATCAGAGGCCATATTATTCTCACGCTAATTAAAAGAATAAAGCCCCAGGCAGCAAACCAACCCCAGCTGCCTGTGGTTGCTTTTATATCACCCAGCATCTTTCTTCAGAGGAGCCCTAAAAACTTAACTGATATTGTCAGCTTAGTAAACAACCTCATAAAGCCTCTTTGAGGAAGATGTATTATTAAAATCGAGGTTGTTTAAAACAAAGCCTCTTTCCAAATAGGATAAAATGTAAAAGCTCCAAAAAATATACTAAAAAAGGAAAGCCAAATCAAAGAAAATTTGAGCATATAGATCAGTGAGAGAAAAACTGTTTCAGTCTAGTTTTTCTGTTACTTTATTGTTAATGAGTAGAATCATCAGTGAGAAATTACAGATAACTTCAGAGGCACACTGAAGATAATTTTAGAGGCAGAGGGAATTGTGGTTTTATTTCTTTTTGTTGGTATCTAAACGGCCCTCTATTTTGTATTCCCATAGGCCAACCCTACAGTCTGTATCTGCCTTGCTTAACGAGAGGCCATTTCCCCAAACTCTCCCTGTCTCATTCTGCACAAGCTCTCTGGTGATCATCCTGAATACCCTCAGTATGGGTCCCACTCCCACTTCAGAATCTTACCTTAGGGGCATCCTCCCTGAATTCTGACCTGTACCAGGAATGTGCTGCCTCCTCTTTCTGGCTTTCCTTCTCTGTCCCAGCCTGTCTCCTGTAGCAGCTGTTATCTGGGTTGATTTCTAATATCTGTTGTTACTTTTCTCTCTTGAAGCCCCTTTGAAGAGGAAGAGGGCCTCAGGTTTTTTTGTATTCCCAGAAGCCAGTGTCCTAGATGCTCAATAAACATTTGTTGATGATGATAATGATGTTGACTAAAAATTGGACTGATTGTCTGGACTCTTCTTGTGATTAAATTCTGAATTAATTTCAGGTTTATTACAGCAGTGAATGAAACCGAAATTGCTCCCTACTTGGGATAGCAGGGCTGTGATGAGGTAGAGTAGCCCCCAAACAAGTTCTAAGTTAGTTTCCCTTTTCTCTGATGCTAGTTTGCACCAGGATTTTGAGAAAATGCATGGATAGGACCTGGAACCTGCCGCAAGAAGGTTTTTTGCTATTTACTACCATGTACTGCCAGCTGATGGTTAAACACTAGATAATTTAAAAGTCCTCCCAAGAATTCCAGCTTCCCTTCTTTTTCTCACTTGCAGCGGGACAGTAGTCTTAATTTATTACTTTCCCTTCATTGCCCGCTGATTCACAAGGATAAATTTAAGAGGGGAGCTGGCAGGGACTGATTTGTACAAGTCAAAGGCATGTTAAAAGTTAATGTATTTTCCTAGCCAGGTTGGGGACTAATGTAGCAATAAATTTAATGAAGATGACACAGATGGTCTACATAATGAGAAACCAGCTAATGTGGAACTAGAGAATCTTTTGTTTTTCTAGGAGGGAAGGACAGGAGCTAAGTAGTATTCAACGATTGTTTACAAAGCATCCGCAGAAGCACAAGAATCCAAGAGATGGGGAAGGGTGCCTTTGTCGTCAAGCTATCCCAAATTCAGTCTCTTCCTCTTGCAGTCTCACTGCTGTTTCTGGGTTTGGGGCCAGCGTGCCATGTTCCAGCTGACATTCCTGGGTACCTATGGAAGTTGATGCTTCAGGTCCCTGGTTCCTGTTATGTCAGGGTGGAGACCGAGAGTTTTTAATCTCAGTCTTCTTACTCACCGACTCTGATAAGCTGTTCACCCACTAGGGTCTCACTTTTCCTCCTTTGGGACTGAGTACTCCATTGGAGTTGTCAGGATGAAATAAAGTCATAGTATAATGAGGAAGGGTTCCTGTGCCCATAGCATGGAAAGCCCAACTCTGACAGCAGGTATTTGCAGCAAAGTAAGGGTTTATTTGCCGGAGAAGGCGATGGCACCCAACTCCAGTACTCTTGCCTGGAAAATCCCATGGATGGAGGAGCCTGGTGGGCTGCAGTCCGTAGGGTTGCAAAGAGTCAGACACGACTGAGAGACTTCACTTTCACTTTTCACTTTCATGCATTGGAGAAGGAAATGGCAACCCACTCCAGTGTTCTTGCCTGGAGAATCCCATGGATGGGGGAGCCTGGTGGGCTGCTGTCTGTGGGGTCGCGCAGAGCCAGACACGACTGAAGCGACTTAGCAGCAGCAGCAAGGGTTTATTTGCAGGTGCCAAGCAAGGGTGTGGGAGACAAGTCTCAGATCTGCTCCAACTTGGTCTTTGAGTGAGAAGTTTTTAAAAGAGAAAGAACAGAGAAGCTGGGGCTGATCATCATCTTGTGATATTTTTGTGATGTTTCTTTTGTATTTTGGGGAGTCAGGATGTCTCTGGTTGAGGATTATCAAGCCATGTGGTCTGTGGCTTAGGGGTCTGTTTAACTCATCTTGCCCTCAAAAGACAATCTGTTTGTATAATAATGTTATCTATAAAAGCAATTTTAGTACTTTCCTAATGTTATCAACAACAGCACTTTTGGTCATCTAACTCTGATGAGGGTTCATTTAGCACGGGTTTGGGAACAAGAAAGGGAATAAAGTTTCAGATAGAGACGTTAATCAGAAACTCAGTAAGGGAACTTCATTTTAAAGGGCTTAATTTCAATAGATGGAGAATGTGTAAGAGTGCCCAATTCATGGTATATTCCCAATAAATGGTAGCTGTTTTTACTATTACTAGTGAAGAATTTTAATCAACTCTACTCCTTCTGAATTGATGAAGATTCTGCATTTTCTCCTTCCTTTTTTTTCATTTTCCATTTCTCCCTGTTTCTTTAGGTCTTAATAATTCTTCATGGTATATTCCCCATAAATGGTAGCTATTTTTACTGTTACTAGTGAAGAATTTTAATCAACTCCACTCCTTCTGAATTGATGAAGATTCTGCATTTTCTCCTTCCTTTTTTTTTCATTTTCCATTTCTCCCTGTTTCTTTAAGTCTTAATAATTCTTCTAGGCTTCCTATAGAAATAGGATATGTTGCAGGGTTGGGTTTTATTTATTTATTTTTGTTATTTTTGAATGTAATAATAAATAAATGATGATAATGTTGCAGGGTGTAATAGGATGGGCTAAAATTTCACTTCAAGAGACTTAGGGCAGCTGTTACACAGATCTTCTGACCATGAGAAGAAGGGGAGTAGATTTCCCCTTTCTGGACCTTGCAGTGCCGCCTGTAAAATAAAAGGCTGAGCTAGGTAATGCGTGAACAGTGTCCCCTAGAACTAGAGGGATAAGTCACAACCAATGCCCCTTGAGAGGAATTCAGGATGAAAAGGATGAGGCAGTCTGTGCTTTGGATGTATGGGCCTCTAGATAGTTAGGTGCATATTTAGGGAAGAATTTCAATGACCTTTGATTCTTGCGTCTTCCCATAAATAGAAGAGCACTAAAGCCATTAGCTTGGGATATTTGTTCTTTGTGACTAGCAATAATCTTTTACCAAGATGTAATCTTGACTACATGTATTTAGTAGCCAAAAAAAGTCATCCATATATTGGCCCTTCCCTTACCTCTTCAGAGCAGTTCCTCAACATTAACTGAGTGGCTGCTTCTCAGCCTATAGTGCTTAGGAAGACCCTGAACAAAACTTAAATACACAACTCTTGTGTTGTGTGTTTTTCTTTAAGTTAACACTTGTGACAGGGCTTCAAATGTGTCGATATTTTCTCCTCAGTAGGAATGGGTCAGATGTAGTGATAAATTGTACTGAGTCAGCTCTCTTTTCATAAGAAACTGCTTTAGGAGCATCCAGGGATCTAAAGTGGAGAAGGCAATGGCACCCCACTCCAGTACTCTTGCCTGGAAAATCCCATGGACGGAGGAGCCTGGTGGGCTGCAGTCCATGGGGTCGCCAAGAGTCGGACAGGACTGAGCGACTTCACTTTCACTTTTTACTTTCCTGCATTGGAGAAGGAAATGGGAACCCACTCCACTGTTCTTGCCTGGAGGTTCCCAGGGATGGCGGAGCCTGGTGGGCTGCTGTCTATGGGGTTGCACAGAGTCGGACACAACTGAAGCGACTTAGCAGCAGCAGCAGGGATCTAAAGAGGCTTGGAAAGGGCAGGCCCCTTCCTGGAGAGTTTTCAGGTGAGGCTGGGCTTGACCTGCAGGGGAAAAGGTGTAATCAGTTACCAGCAGTGAGCCGGTGGTAGTGAAGCCCTCTGGGCACCAGGGGGCAGTCAGCTCCTCAGAGGGCTGCTGAATCAGGGTCTGAAGAGCCTGTGCCTCTTCAGTTCAGTTCAGTCGCTCAGTCGTGTCCGACTCTTTGCGACCCCATGAATCGCAGCACGCCAGGCCTCCCTGTCCATCACCAACACCCAGAGTTCACTCAGACTCATGTCCCTCCAGTCGGTGATGCCATCCTGCCATCTCATCCTCTGTCGTCCCCTTCGCCTCCTGCCCCCAATCCCTCCCAGCATCAGAGTCTTTTCCAATGAGTCAACTCTTTGCATGAGGTGGCCAAAGTACTGGAGTTTCAGCTTTAGCATCATTCCTTCCAAAGAAGTTCCAGGGTTGATCTCCTTGAGAATGGACTGGTTGGATCTCCTTGCAGTCCAAGGGACTCTCAAGAGTCTTCTCCAACTCCACAGTTCAAAAGCATCAATTCTTCCATGCTCAGCCTTCTTCACAGTCCAACTCTCATATCCATACATGACCACCAGGAAAACCATAGCCTTGACTAGACGGACCTTAGTCGGCAAAGTAATGTCTCTGCTTTTTAATATACTATCTAGGTTGGTCATAATTTTTCTTCCAAGGAGTGTCTTTTAATTTCACGGCTGCAGTCACCATTTGCAGTGATTTTGGAGCCCCCCAAAATAAAGTCTGACCGGATGCCATGATCTTCATTTTCTGAATGTTGAGCTTTAAGCCAACTTTTCACTCTCCACTTTCACTTTCTTCAAGAGGCTTTTTAGCTCCTTTTCACTTTCTGCCATAAGGGTGGTGTCATCTGCATATCTGAGGTTATGGATATTTCTCCCGGCAATCTTGATTCTAGCTTGTGTTTCTTCCAGCCCAGCGTTTCTCATGATGTACTCTGCATAGAAGTTAAATAAACAAGGTGACAATATACAGCCTTGACGTACTCCTTTTCCTATTTGGAACCAGTCTGTTGTTCCATGTCCAGTTCTAACTGTTGCTTCCTGACCTGCATACAGATTTCTCAAGAGGCAGGTTAGGTGGTCTGGTATTCCCATCTCTTTCAGAATTTTCCACAGTTTGTTGTGATCCACACAGTCAAAGGCTTTGGCATAGTCAATAAAGCAGAAATAGATGTTTTTCTGGAGCTCTCTTGCTTTTTCCAAGATCCAGTGGATGTTGGCAATTTGATCTCTGGTTCCTCTGCCTTTTCTAAAACCGGCTTGAACGTCAGGAAGTTCACGGTTCACGCATTGCTGAAGCCTGGATTGGAGAATTTTGAGGATTACTTTACTACCGTGTGAGATGAGTGTAATTATGCAGTAGTTTGAGCATTCTTTGGCATTGCCTTTCTTTGGGATTGGAGTGAAAATGGACAAATGGATGCACTGAGGCAGGAAAGGAGCTGAAAGCAAGAACAAGGGCTTCTTCGGAGCTGACTGCTGGGAGGCCATGGAACACTGCTGGTTAACGTGTCCATTGAGGAAACTCCGGGGTCAAGCCTGAAGCTGGCTAAGAGCTGAAGCCACAGGCTGTGTGACCAGGTAGCTGCATCCAGAGCCCCTGCCCCTGCGACAGACCACTGCTAACCCATACCTCTGCAGGAGTCTCAAACATAGGTCTGGCTCAGTCTCTGCAGGGTCTCTGGCTTCTGGTGCGTACAAGGTTTTGTTTGAGCCGCCTGAGCATGTCTGGCTGGTATGGGGTTTGATTGTAAATGCGATTTCGCCTCTCCTACCATCTTGCTGGGGCTTCTCCTTTGCCCGTGGATGTAGGGTATCTTTTTTTGGTGGGATCCAACATTCTCCTGTCGATGGTTGTTCAGGAGTGAGCTGTAATTTTGGAGTTCTTGCAGGAGGAGATGAGCATACATCCTTCTACTCTGTCATCTTGCCAGAGTCAATAAGTGGACATGGAACCACAGACTGGTTCCAGATTGGGAAAGGTGTACGTCAAGGCTGTATATTGTCACCCTGCTTATTTAACTTATATGCAGAGTACGTCATGCAAAATGCCGGGCTGGATAAAGTGCAAGCTGGAATCAAGATTGCTGGGAAAAATATCAGTAACATCAGATGTGCAGATAACACCACCCTTATGGAAGAAAGTGAAGAGGAACTAAAGAGCCTCTTGATGAAAGTGAAAGGAGAGTGAAAAGTCTGGGTTAAAACTCCGCATTCAAAAAACGAAGATCATGGCATCCTGTCCCATCACTCCATGGCAAATATATGGAGAAACAATGGAAACAGTGACAGGCTTTATTTTGTGGGGCTCCAAAATCACTGCAGATGGTGATTGCAGCCATGAAATTAAAAGATGCTTGTTCCTTGGAAGAAAAGCTATGACCAACCTAGACAGCATATTAAAAGGCAAAGACGTTACTTTGCTGACAAAGGTCCGTCTAGTCAAAGCTATGGTTTTTCCAGTAGTCATGTATGGATGTGAGAGTTGGACCATAAAGAAAGCTGAGTGCCAAAGAATTGATGCTATTGAACTATGGTGTTAGAGAAGACTCTTGAGAGTCCCTTGTACTGCAAGGAGATCAAACCAGTCTTAAAGGAAATCAGTCCTGAATATTCATTGGAAGGACTGATGTTGAAGCTGAAGCTCCAGTACTTTGGCCACATGATGTGAAGAACTGACTCCTTGGAGAAGACCCTGATGCTGGGAAAGAGTGAAGGCAGGAGGAAAAGGGGAGGACAGAGGATGAGATAGCATCACTGACTTGATGGACATGAGTTTGAGCAAGCTCTGGGAGTTGGTGATGGACAGGGAAGCCTGGCGTGCTGTAGTCATGGGATTGCAAAGAGTTGGACACGACTAAGTGATTGAACTGAATTGAAGAGCTGAAACATCCCTGAGCTGAGAAGCAGCATAGTGAGAAGAAAAGGGATTATCTTAATGAAACAGGGAAGGTCTGTCCTGCTTCTTAACTAAACCAGTGGGAAGCTGTTTTATTGTTTCAGCCTTGACTTCTTGATTGTAAGTTGGGAACACCAGCCTTTCAGAGCTGTCGAGTGTGGGAGGCAACCTGTATCTGGCGATGTGCTCACGAAGTGAAAGTGATTATTGATAATTCCTTCATTTTTCCAGGTAAGAAAATCAATACTAAAGGAAGCTATCAGTTTGTGAGCTACATCAATGTGTTTTCAACTGGAAAATGCACAGAAATTGCCCGGAGAGCTGGTTAAAACTGAAGAATCTGGCTTAGAAGGCCTGGGTGGGGCCTAAGATTGCAACTCTTAACATGCTTCCAGGTCAGGCCCACACTGCCTATCCTTGGGCCAAATTCTGGATGGCAACAACCTACAGAACACAACCTGCTGGTGTTGTGGTGAGCTTTAAGTGTCATGTGGATAAGAGCCCTTAGCAAATAGTTTTCTTAGGTAGGCCTCCAGTGAATTTGTTTGAGGAGCTGTGTGCCTTTAAGTCTGAGCAGAGCTGGGAGGAAGGTGCTGCAAAGTAGAAGGGAATTGGTGGAGACCCTCCCAGGCAGGGTCCCCAGGTAGTTTCTACTTTGAGTTCTCTGGGGGGAGAGTTATTTAATGGGTCTATCTGTAGCAGCTCCAGTTGGTAGGATATAGGCCAGGTTGGGCAGTCAGCGCTGTTGGAGAAGGTTTCCTGAAGATGGTGCCTGAGAGGCCAAGGGAGAGGAAGGCCCGCCAAAGGAAAGGATGGCCCTTTCTTTTGGACCTCCCCATTGGCAAGTTTATGACCCAGCAAAGTGCGGACTGTTCTCTGTGGGACCAGCAAGCACAAATTTTCGAGTTTTATGAGGACATTCCAGCACTCACAGTGATTTTAAAAATTTAATGTGTGTGCTTTGCTCAGCGAACAGTGTTCTTTTAGAAATGGAACTAGATACCAGCCCAGGCTTCTCTGACATGTGCTTAACTGACACCTGTTTAGGCCCTTCTTGCAGCGGGCTGCTGCAGACTGCTTAGGGCAGACGCTCGTTTGCTGTCTGGCCTCTACTCGTTTCACATCGCCTTCACCTCCACAGATGTGTAAGAGCACTAGGAGGCTCCTTTCAGGGGTCAGCTTAGGGAATAATTTCCCATCGTCTTTTCCCCCAGTGTCTTAATGGGATTCTCAACGTGCTGTTTTGGCTTTCTGTTAAGAGTCACAGCAGGATTAAGGAAAGAATCTAAATGTACTTCACCTAATAAGATTAGGTGTCAAGGACACCTGACATAAATAGGAGAGACTCATTGCTTTTCAAGGCAATTGACGAGCTTTTAGGCAAAGGCACTGATTATACAAACATAAATTAATCCCTGACCCAAATGCAAGGCAAAGTTATAAAGTCAGTGAAACCCAGGTTCTGTGTTTTGTGCTCCTATTTTCAGTAAAACCAACCTTAATAATTGAATTCTTTTACATTTTTCCTAATGTCCTAGCTCCATGTTTCTCAGAGAGTGGACTGAGGAACCCCTACTTCAGAATCACCTGGGTAGTATTTATAAACAATGGGTATGACCTGGCACCAACCCCAAGCCATCTGAAGTTGTGGCAGTAGAGTCCTCAAGAGACCTGTGTTTTCAACCCCGAAGGTTTGAGAACCACTGACATATTCTTTTTAAAAAAATTTTTATTGGAGTACAGTTGATTTATAAGAACCTCTGATTGCTTCAAGGGCATTAGCTGGGTTGGTTAAGAGGAGACTATGAATGGACTTTTAGCTGTAGTTTATCTCTTTAACTACATAAAATTTTATTTGCAGAAAATGTTTCCATGACTAAAAGAACAATTAGAAAAATCTGGTTGTAGTGTATAGAGAATGGGTTTTCTTAGGTTCAGAGCCTGACTGCCAATTTTTTGCCATCTTAGGCTGCTGCTGCTGCTAAGTCACTTCAGTCGTGTCCGACTGTGTGACCCCATAGACGGCAGCCCATCAGGCTCCCCCATCCCTGGGATTCTCCAGGCAAGAACACTGGAGTGGGTTGCCATTTCCTTCTCCAATGCATGAAAGTGAAAAGTGAAAGTGAAGTCACTCAGTTGTGTCTGACTCTTCACGACCCCATGGACTGCGGCCTACCAGGCTCCTCTGTCCATGGGATTTTTCAGGCAAGAGTATTGGAGTAGGTTGCCATTGCCTTCTCCGCATCTTAGGCTGGAGATTGGCAAATGACTGCTAATTGCCAACAGCCAATCAACCTATTTTGGTCAATAAAATTTTATTGAAACACAGCCTTGCCCATTTATTAACTGTTGTCTATGGCTATTTTCAGCTATAATGGCTGAGTTGAGTAGTTATGACAGAGATTATAAGAGATGCTAAGTCTAAAATGTTTGCTCACTGGCTCTTTAAGAAAAAGTTTAGCAATCCTTGGCTTAGGTGAATTAAAGCCCCTCTCTCTTAGCTTCAGTTTTTCTCATCAATAATATGAGATTAATAGCACCTATCTTGTATGATGTTGAAATAACTAAATGATATAATTAATGTAAAATTTCTAGTCTGGCTTCTAATAATAATATTGGCTAAAATTTATTGATGGCTATGTGGTAGGCACAAATTTAAACACTTTACATGGCTCTTCTAATTTATTCTTTATTATAATTCTGTGAAGTCTAATTATTATTTCCAATTTTCTGAGAAAAGTGGAGGCCAGGAGACTGAGTTGTCTGTCCAAGGTGACACAGACTACAGTTGGCTGAGTCAGGATTTGATCCCAGAGCCTGTGTTCTTCGTCACGGTGCTGAATTTCTTCCAGTAAAGTTAGTTTCCTACCTTTCTCTCCCCCTCCTGAGGTTGGTCCTGCTGTACCTCTCCTCGCAAATCTTAATCCCAAGAGGATCCTGAAATGGGAAAAGACGGCAGAGTTTACTCCATAAAACTCATCGTTTTAAAGTTGAGGAAACTAAGGCCTTGTGTCCAAAGCCCCATAGTCAGATATGTGCAAAGCCAAGACTGGTACCCAAGGGAGCCCTTGCTCACCAGTCAGCCGACAGCACTGAACCATGGACTAGCTCTCCTCTGTGTTGGAAAGCATGGATTGTTCTCTGGAGAGCTGAGTAAGAAGTAAACACTCAAGTGCTTACTGTCCTCAAGGTTCGTAACACTTTCAAATACATATCAGTATGCAAGTATTGGATGGCCTTAACTTTAAGTGCCTGTTAAACCAGACCACCTGCTAAGGTGGCCATATTGTGTTTCCCACCTCTCTGTTTCTCCCCACTCCCAGGGATTCAGAATTTATAGCAGTATGTACCAGTCTAGTCCTACTGGTTATTAAAACATTGAGATATTTCTGTATCCATTGGAAATCATGACTTTCCTGAGTCTGCCTAGTGCCCTTCAACTGACCTCTCTTTACCCTCTCTCCACGCAGCTTCCCGAAATCTAGCAATTAAAGAGTTAAGCCCTGACAGACCAATGGGTTTAGAGGACCTTGCTCTAGGCCTCTTGGGTTGTGCAGTGCAGGTGTGGAGCTCATGGCTAAATTCAGTCCTTTGACTGTTACCCGAACCTGGCATTGGCTTCTTTGGTTCAATAGGATGAGCTGAGTCAATGATATACTCTCTCTCCAGAATTTGTACCTAGAAGACAGGACAGTGGGACCTGTAAGTGGGAGCTGGAACAGCAGGAGGATTGTGAAGACGGTTGTGTCCAGGGTGGGCTCCAGGCAAGGCTGGGGTGTGAGGGAGCTGAGGAGGGTGGAGGGAAACCCAGAGAGAGACCAACTGCACGAGACAGAGCAGATGGCCAGGGGAGGGACAGAGGGAGCCGTCGGTCCCAAGACCCACTTCAGTTGTTGAATGCATTCTAGGTCCTAAGACTCCCTACATGTGCCCAAACCAAACCCCTTTTCCTGAACAAATCTGTTCTTGAAATACAAGAGCCAGACAGATAAGAGTTTCAAGCCAATAGTCATTCATTCTATTGAAATTAAACCACAGCAAGAGACCCATTTAAATCTTAAGAGCTATTGCAAGCAGCACCACACCGCGGATAGCATCTGCATGACTGGCCCAGCCTCTGAGAAGATAAAGCCTCACTGTGATGAGGTTAGATGAGGTTAGCAGCTGAAACCTAGCGGCCTGGAGAATGCTCTCCTCTCTCAAATTGGCCTTGATTCAGGGCTGCTGTCCGTGAACGTGAATGATCACTTTTAATAACCAAATGGACATTGAAATGGTAATGAGAATATTATGGTTTTCCAAATGAAAAGCCTCAATCTAATACATTTTCCTTTGAGAACACTAATTTGAAAATAAAATCATAGTTAATTTAAGCTGAGTTAATTACAAGGAATCATGGAAAGTAACCAGCAAATGCCATTTTTACCAGTGCTTTCATATTCCGGTGCTCAAGTACCTATAGAGTCTATAATTTCTGACTTCCTGGGAAACTGAGGGTGGCTGGCGAGAGTTCTGTTATAACTGAATATTTTCAGATGATTAAAAAATGTATTGGAAGAACCACAGACTGATGGGGAATGAGAAGATTTTAAGTAGGACTATGGATCATAGGCAAGATGAGTCCAAAGGCTAGGCTAGAAACGGAGTAGCAAGGTGGTATGTCAGCAGGAGAGAAAAAAAGATCCTTTAACATGATACTCAAAGCCCAGTATTCATTTTCACATGCTCTGAGCATCAATCTCATGAACAGTCCTGGGGTTCATTAGTCTATCTCTACTTGTTCATTCCTTCTGCTGAGAAGGCTGAAGTCTCTGATGGAAATTCTTTTGAGTCCTTCAAACCTACACCCTCATACTTTCCCAATTCCTGTTCTGCCCCTAAATTTTTATTACATTGTGTATGGCTTCCTGCCCCCATGATATTTAAAATATATTACCTGGGTTTCCAACATTTGATGTACACATTTCTGCATTTACTATATGCTCCCTTGAACTTTTGCTTTTTTTTTTTTTTTTGCCTTGTATGCCAGGAATATCTGTGTCCTCCCTCCTCCACCATTTCTAATGAACTTTTGCTTATCTTCAAGGAACTGTTCAAAAGACACTTTTCTGGGGAACCTTCCTAGACTTCTCAAAGTAAGGTGCCCACATATCTTCTTGTTTTCTTTTGGTTGATATTTGTATGATTATCTAGTAAATGTCTATCTCCCACTGTAGACTGGCCAGGGCAACGTGAAGCATGCAGATTCCCAGTTCCTGGAGATTCTGGTTCCATGGGTCTGGGTTAGGTTGTGGGGGGGCCTGGAATTTCTGCATTAACAAGGATGCAGGTGATTCTTATCATCAAGAAAACTTGGCCGGTGCAGGTCCCCAGAGACTCACACTCGGTCTGGAGCAAGGCCTTGGCAGAATGTGAGAAGAGATAATATTTTCCAAGTCCAGTTTCTATTTTAGTTTCATGTTTTGTAGGAAGCCTTGCCCTGTTTTTTCCCATAATGTGTTGCTTTTATAATCCAGACTGATGAGCATATCTAGCTGCTGGATGAGAAAGAGACTTAGAGCAGCAACCTTTTCTCATTAAGGGCTGGGATCACACCTGCTCTACCCAATATTCCTTCCTGTCCCCGCACATATGCTGGTAGGTATCCTCTCCATTTGTAGAGTCCTTTATGGCTGAGATCTCCCCACAATTCCCTCCGTATTGTACACTCAGGGAGCCCTGAGTAAGAAATTGGGGCTTTTGGTCAAAAGAACTTGGAGAGAGCTTATTGATGATGGAGTATTTCCCAAGAAATGGGCACTAAGCCATAGGCTGGGCTGAATCTGACGTGGAGAGACAGCTTTCGGAGTGATTTTAGAAGCTTATGTAATCACTTTCCAATATCCTACCATTTCCACCTCCCTCTTAACACAGAAGGGTCAGTGAACACATTTGAACGACCAATAAAGGATAGAGAATACAAGACTTGAAATCTTCAATATTTGCCTGAACAACTGAGTCTACCTTCCCCTTTAGAGTACTTATATTTTCTGCCCTTCTGCCTCTGCTCATAAACATTGAACCCAGAAATGAGTTTCAGATTTTTGAGTAGCCAGTTGCAGTACTTTTCTTTGAGCTATCTATCTTATCCAGTTTTGGCTGCATCGTGCAGCAAGTGAGATTCTAGTTTCCCGACCAGGGAACCCATGCCCCTGCAGTGGAAGCTTAGACTCTTAACCACTGGACCTTAGGGAAGTCCCCTTTGAGATATTTTGATTAAAAAAATTTATTTCCATTTTGAGCACATTATTGAGATTTCTCAGAATTTTTCAGAAAAAATTCAAATTACAACCTAAAGTTCAGATTAGTGACCTTAACCATATACTCTGATAGTTGGAAATTTATGTGTGTGATGATTTTATAAGACATTTATCAGAAGGCACATGTTCTCTCATGAATCACCACTATCTTTTATATCAAAACCTATTACAGATAAAGAACTCAATGTACTTGTTTCTCCCAAGCATCTTTACAGCAGAGCGGGTTTGTCTTGAACATGGCCTTTCTTTTCTATCAGAGCTTGTGGCTCTCTTCTCTGCTGGGACATTAAGTGTCATTTAGGTTTCATTCCACTTGGGGTCAGTATTGTGCTCCTAATAGTCACTGTGTTCTTGTTTTTGTTAACTTAAAAATGTTAATTTGGGCATTTCAGTGGAAATAACCACATAGTAACAAAATTGGAAGATGCCAGGGCACTTGAGCCTGGCTGCTGCCTCCCCTTTGATTGCCAGCTGCAAACTCACATTGTAACAAACAGAGTGACCAATTCATTATAACTCCTTTGTCTCAATATCTTATTGTAATATTAATACCTTCTGAACCTTGTGAATGCTTTAGAGACTCCACCAGCAGTGACAGCTTATCATCACACAATAGTAACAAAGGCTCAGCAACATGGGGGCTGAGAAGACAGTATTTTACCTCCAGCTGTTTCTCCCTGTTGCTCTTAGCAAAATCCTCTGGATTTTTCCTTACAAGAGAGCTATTACAGTTACTCATTTGAGGTAGAAATTAGACATAAAAAAAGTGGTTCTCATCCTTAGCTGCACATTACGATCACCTGGAGAGATGAAGTGAAATGCTGATGCCTTAACGTAGGACAGAGATGGAAATCTCTCAGAGGAGAAATGAGCTTGGGAGTCAGCATTTTTAAAAAGCTCTCCACATAACTTCAGTGTGGAATCAGATTGAGAACCACTGATTCAAAAGAAAATTTGGACTGTTGGAGCTACCAGTAAATACAGAAAAATTGCAGAGTTTTAGTACTCTTGCCTGGAAAATCCCATGGACGGAGGAGCCTGGTGGGCTGCAGTCCATGGGGTCGCTGAGGGTCGGACACGACTGAGCGACTTCACTTTCACTTTTCACTTTCATGCATTGGAGAAGGAAATGGCAACCCATTCCAGTGTTTTTGCCTGGAGAATCCCAGGGACAGGGGAGCCTGGTGGGCTGCCGTCTATGGGGTCACACAGTCGGACATGACTGAAGTGACTTAGCAGCAGCAGTAGGTTAAAATTAAGCCCGAAATCAGAAAATCTGGTTTCTAGTTCCTTCTCTGAAAGGTAGAGAGAAGAGGGTGGACTGTTTAGGGACCCCAGGATTCAAGGAATGACATGCCGATGAGTTCTCTGGGTTTTCTTTTTCCCTCTTATGTATCCCAGACTTCTTTCTAGAAAAGCCCCAAAGCTAGGAACTTCACTGAGTACAAACAAAATCCCAGGAAAACTCTGCTCTCTTTTGTCAAAAGACTGGGAAGTGTGCAGCCTGACAAGAACTGTTGACAATGAATGCCCTCCTCTAGGGATACAGCAGGGAAGAAACCATGTCACGCCCTTACCTTGTGGAAAATATCTAGACTTCCGCCCTGGGCTGGGCTAAAGGGTGTGCACTCTTGCCCCTCGTCCCCCAGTGCTGAAGTGGTGTTTGTGGAAGCCACGTAGGTAGCCTGTATTCCTACCCCGTCCTGTAGTGATGAGGCAGCATTCTCTATACCCTCCACCCCCTGCATGTTCAGTGGAGGCCATCCATGGAACTTGAATTTCCACCTACAGCTGGTGGTACTGAATGAGGGAGTCTGGACTTTTACCTCCTCCCAGTAGTAAAGAGGAAGAGAGTTAGTGGCTTCTGCCACCATCAGCCTAGTTTCAGTGTAGGTCAGCTAAAGGAAAACATTTAAGTAAGGTCTAGAGTCTTAAGACTTATATAATACTCAGAATGTCCAAAATACTGTTTTAAAAAAATCACTCTTTGTGCCAAGAACCAGGAGAATCTTAATGTGAATGAGAGAAGAATATAGATGTCAAGATGGAGGTGACACACATGGGGATTTTTGATAAGTATTTTAAAGCAGATCTCTTAAAAATACTTCAGTTAGCATCTATGAACATGCCTGAAACAGAGGGGAGCAAACTGTTCAGATGACTTTCGTGCACCCTACTGTTTGAAGATCACCAGTTCAGAAAGTTTAGGCTTCTTTGAAGACAGGAGGCAGGCAGCTGGCTAACCAGGTCTTTGTTTCTTAAACTCTAAACATTTATTTCTGCAAGAGTCTAAGCCTCCTTAGTCCTAAATGTTTCTTGAATGCTTTTGACTTATATCTTGTTAGTATAATGTAAACCTAAGTAGGCTGAATATCAGCAAACAGAATATCCAACCTCATTGATCTTTATGGCAAAGATTTAAGGAACCAAGAATTACTATCCCTTTGTAGGCCCAGAATCCAGGGATGCCGTCTCTGACTACTCCTACCTAACTTAAACTGCATCTCTTATTAAGGGTGGGACCACCATTTCATTTCTCTTTCATATTGGCTGCAGCTCCCATACTCTATCTGTGCTCTGCTTACTGCTTCACTCCAGGGTCAGTTTAGGGGAGTATGGTGGGCGATTTGGTGGTAGCTGTTCCAGTGGCATTTGGTAAAAAATAGGGGAAGAAGGAGAGGGGTTTGGGTGCCCCTCTTTCCCTTTCTACTTCTGCCTTCTTTAGCAGGAGCCCTAACAGCAGTCCTCAGCAGCTTCCATGCTTCACTTTTGTTGAAGTCTTCCACCCACCCCAGAGTCCCATCAACTGCTCTTTGCAAAGTGCCAAACTCCTACAATAAAAATGCCCATGAAAGCTTGCGGCTGGGTTTTCTTTTGAAATGTAGGTCAGTGTTATTAACCCACTCAAGCATAGGTCCCATTCATAAAACACCTGACATTTGGTGTCCTCCTGCTTTAGGATTCGGTAAGAAAAGGAAGAGAGGAGTAGGTTCCACTTTAGTTTCCCACCTTTGAAGGTAATAAAATTGAGGAAAAACCTGAATGGAGTCCGTGCTTGGGCAGAAAGGAATAAGCTGTTACAATGCCTCCTATCCTCTCTCTTTCCAGTTCGGACCAGAGCCACTGTTCTGTTGCCTTTTCAGAAATCCATAGCCCTGTGACTAAAAAGGTTCCCTCCTTCCATTCTAAGGGAACATGGTAGGTCACTGAGAAGCATTGATGTTTGCTGATGTACCTGGACAAGTTGTTACCTAGACACCTCATGTTCTCAATCTTCTGAATTTCCTGCCATCAGATTCATCTGGGGATGGGCTGAGGACATCGGTTCCTGTCAAATGTTTCTCAAACAGAAGTAGAATTGTTTTTAGTCTTGTCAAGCCCTATGGTGATTCCTAAGGCTCTATTGTCTAAAATTTTCTGGATAATCAGCTTTTCTCTAAACAACTGGCTACTCTTCCAGAGCGGAAGCTGGGGGTCAGTTTAGTCCCATCCTGATACTGTTCCTCTGTCAGACTCTACTCGATAAGTACAGCTAGTTGATGGCTGATCTTGCTTATTCTTATAGTTGCTGTTTTTGGCAAAAGCCTAAATATGCTTTTGAATCTGCTAACAGGAGCAGGCAGAATTTAGGAACGAAAAGAGGAAGCAGTGCAGTTGAGGCTCATGGGTCTGTTTTTTCCCCCAAGTCTGTCTGCATATACATAGGTGCGTATGCAGGGATGAGTGACTAAGGGCTTTGCTGAGCCTGTGGCAGCCACAGCTTTGGATTCCCAATTCAGTGTCTTTCCTTTACACCATCGGGTGGATCTTCAGAAAATCAGTAGATTGGAGGAAATTTGGGGTGGGGTTTTAAAATATCATCAGCTGTAGCTTCAAAGATGAGAGAGTAATGAACTAGGGACTGTCATGACCCAGACTTACTGGGAGATGAGATTATCACTGACAGCATGAGGACAGTGTTGGTCACTGTGACCACACAGGAGATGAGGGCTCAGATAATGAGCCACGTGAATGAAACACAACTGTCACACAGTGATATATTGTTTCAGGAAAAGAATAGAAGATCTCTTTAGTAGAGAGTTTTGAGGAATGTTCTAGACAGGCAAACGTGGATATTGAGGATATGTCTTACTCTGTCAGATGTAACAGGAATTGCTAGAAAGGGAGGCTGAAATCTCGAGTCCCCTATCTTCCCATCCCATCCCCAGTAACCAGTGGGAAAGCACTGCCATAGCACTGAACCTGTCCATTTCACCCTAGCCCAGGAAATTGTTTTTGGTCATGAAATGTGATATCAGCCAACAAATGGATTAAGGTTTACCCTGAATAATTTTTCAAGTGAGCATTATCTAGAAGTTGAGTTGTCTGCCAAATACAAATTATAGTTTAAAAGACAGCATGCTCAGGTTGAGCTTCTTGGCTAACATGAAAAGATGTGTTAGACCATACACTTGCATCCATGACTATGAAACATGTAAGAAGTGAGATCCAGGAACTGGGAACAGATGAGTCCCATTGTCTGTTCCTTTGCTCTCCATCGAAACTGTTTGTTTTGTGCTTGTAAATTAATTGCGCTCATGGATATCCACCTCTGCACAAAAAACCCATCATTTTAATGCAATTTTTTCGTTATACTTCACCTTTGTGAAATCTTGTCTGTTTTCCTTTGAAAGGATAGAGAACAGATGACAGACGATCATTCCCCTCTGACTGAATAATGCTCTGTGCACAACATTCTTAACAGAATAATGCTGAGATTCTGCTTCAGACTAAATAATCCCTCTCTCTTCTTTGTCTTTATTTAACTATCTCTGTTCCATTATTTGATTTCCTAAGATCGAGAAATCAGACTGAACATAGAAATGAAATAAGAGAAATGAACGCAAAAGAAAAATAACCTGTGTGAGTGTTTATTTCCAGGTACAGTGTCAGGAGCATCCTAACTTAATTCTAAATACCATATGAGACTTTCCTAATTTCTACACATAGTCAGTCTGAGTTACTGATATGTTCTGAGTTGATCTTTTTAAAAAAATAGCTTAACTGCAGCATAATTGACATATAATGAATGACATAGTTAAATATGTAAAATTTGATCAGTGTTAACAAATATTACACCTGTGAAACTAGCACAGCTTCAAGATAACAAACATAAGCATTATCTCCCAAAGTTTCCTTTTGCCCCTTGGTAATTCCTTTCTTCTACTCCTACCTGCTTCCCCCACCTACCACTGATCTATTTTCTGTTCCTATAGATCATTATATTTCTCAGTTTATTTAAGGTGCTTTTAATTTATTGTGGTGATATTTTGTAGTTTTTAGGATAACATCCTGAACATCCTTTCTCAGATTTATTCTTGAGCATTGCACATTTTTCATACTATTGTAAATTTCTATGTAAAATTTTTTATTTTAGTTTATTGCTAGTGTATAGAAATATAGTTGATATTTCTACATTGCCTTGAATCTTGGAATCTTTCTAAATTTCCTCACTAGTTCCACTATATTTTTTGTAGGTTCCACAAACTTTTTCTACATAGACAACATATGTCAGTGAATCAAGGAAATGACATTTCTTCATTTCAATCTGGCTGCCTTGTATGCTTTTTCTTGCCTCATTGTGTTAGTAGGGATCTCCAGTACAGTGTTGAATAGAAGCAAGGAGAATGAACACTTTTACCTTGTTTTGAATTTTTTGGGGAAAGCATTCACTCTTTCACTGTTAAATGTGATGTTAGTTGTAGGGATTTAAAAAATGCTCTCCTTTTCAGGCTGAAGAAGCTCTTTTTATCTCTAGTTTGTTGAATGTTTTAATGAAGAATGGATATTGGGTTTTGTCAAAGGTTTTTGGGCTTATGTTGAAGTCATCATACGGTTTTTCACCTTTTTAGACTTTGCATTGTGATTTTCATCGATTTTTCAAAACTCATTGACACCCCTTAATTATGATGTATAATTCTTTTAATATGTTGCTGAGTTTAGTTTGCTAACCTTTAAAATAACCTCAGATATGTAGATGATACCATCCTTATGGCAGAAAGCGAAGAGGAACTAAAGAGCCCCTTGACGAAGATGAAAGAGCTGGCTTAAAACTCAACATTCAGAAAACTAAGATCATAGCATCTGGTCCCATCACTTCATGAAAAATAGATGGGGAAACAATGGAAACAGTGACAGACTTTATTTTCTTGAGCTCCAAAGTCACTGAAGATGGTGACTACAGCCATAAAATTAAAAGACGCTTGCTTCTTGGAAGAAAAGCTATGACCAACCTAGACAGCATATTACAAAGCAGAGACATTACTTTGCCGACAAAGGTCCGTCTAGTCAAAGCTATGGTTTTTCCAATAGTCATGTATGGATGTGAGAATTGGGCTATAAAGAAGGGTGAACGTCAAAGAATTGATGGTTTTGAACTGTGGTGTTGGAGAAGACTCTTGAGAGTCCCTTGGACTGCAAGGGAATCAAACCAGTCAAGCCTAAAGGAAATCAATCCTGAATATTTATTGGAAGGGCTGAAGCTAAAGCTCCAATACTTTGCACACCTAATCCCAAGAGCCGACTCATTAGAAAAGACCCTGATGCTGGGAAAGATTGAGAGCAGGAGGAGAAGGGGATGACAGAAGAGGAGATGGTTGAAGGGCATCACCGATGCAATGGACATGAGTTTGAGCAAGCTCTGGGAGTTGGTGGTGGACAGGGAAGCCTAGCGTGCTGCAGTCCATGGGGTCGCAAAGAGTCAGACCCCACTGAGTCTGACTGAATAACAACAACTTTTAAAAAGAATTTTTGCAGTCTGTGTTCATGAGAGATACTGGTCTGTAGTTTTCTTTCTTGTAATGTCTTTGGTTTTGGTATCAGAGTGTCGTTATAGAATGAGTTGAGAAGTGTTCCCTCCTCTGTGATTTTTCTAGAAGAGTTTGTGTAAAACTGGTATTATCTCTTCCTTTGGGGGAATTTACCAGTGAAGTTCTCTGGGCCTATAGTTTTCTTATTAGAATGTTTTATAACTACAAATTCAATATATTTAATGTATATAGGACACTTTAGGTAGTCTAATTTTTTCCACATTTTTTTTCTAGTTTTATTAAAATAGAATTGGCATACAGCTAATTCTTCTTGGGTCACCTTTGGTAACTTGCCTTTACAGGAACTCATCAGTTTTATCTAAGTTGTTAGTTTTATAGACATAAAGCTATTTATATTGTTTCCTTATCATTCCTTTAATATCTATAGAATCTGAAGTGATATCACCTTTCTTCTTTCTGATATTGGTAATTTGTGTCTTTTCTACTTTTTTCCTGATCACTTTGGCTAGACATTTATCAGTTTTATTAGTCTTCTCAGATACCAATGTTTTGGTTTAATTAAATTTCTCTATTGTGATTGTTTTATATTTCATTCATTTCTGTTTTCATCTTTATTTCTTCTGAGTTTTATTTGCTCTTTTGTTGCTGTTTTTTAAAGGTGAATTTTTTTATTTGAAAGCATCTTTTCTAATACAGGCATTTAATACTGTGAGTTTCCTAAGTACTGATTTATTTGCATCTCACAAATTTTGAGATGTTGATTTCATTTTAATTCTGCTCATAGTAGCCCATAATTCCTTTTTTATTTCTTCTTTGTTGCTTTGAATCATGTGTTTCTAGGACACAAGTATTTATAGTTTTAAGTAATTTGCTCCTGATATGCCTTGTCATAGTTTCCTTCATGTTTTATTTGCCTGGACTTCACTGAGTTTCTTGAATCTGTGGGTTTATAGTTTTTATCAAATTTGGGGAAATTTCAGCCCAATATTTCTTTAAATAGTATTTTTCTGTTCTCTTTCCTCCTTTGGGACTTCAGTGACACATGTATTATGTGGCTTTGAACTCTCCCACAGCTCACAGATCCTCTGTTTATCTTTTAGTGATTTTTTTTGGTTATGTGCTTCATTTTGGATAGTTTATAATGCTGTCTTTAATTTTTCTTTTTTCCCCCACAATGTCTAGTTTTTAGTTCTATCCAGTGTATTTTTCATCTCAGATATTATAGTTTTCACCACTAGAAGTTCAGTTTAGATTTTGTATGTCTTTATCTGTTCAGTGTTTCCTTTAGCTTCTTAAATATATGCATGTAGTTCTAATCACAGTTTTTAATGTCCCTATCTGCTTATTTTATCATTGGTCGCTTCTGGGTCCTTTTTTTTTTTTTTTTTTGATGGAGTTTTCTCCTGATTCTGTATCATATTTTCTTTCTTCTTTGCAAGCCTGACATTTTTTTAAATTGTATTCATATATTGTGAATTTTGCAGTTGCTAGAATTTAGTTAAGTTAGTGGAAAACAGTTCAGTCCTTTTAGGTATTGCTCTTTGAGACATTTGACTGGAACCAGAGCAGCATTTATTCTAGGGTTAATTTTTTCATGACTGAAGTAACCTTTTTGAGTGCATTGCCCAATGCTCCTGTGGATTATGAAGCTTTTCTATTCTGGCGGCTGTGAACAGTCACTATTCCTGGTCCTATTTGAATGCAAGAGATTATTCCCTCTCATTCATTTGGATAGTTTTTTCCTCTGGCTTCAGATAATTTTCCACATTTCATGCACTGGTCAGTACTCAATGAATACTTAAGGGCAACCCTCTTCAAGTATTCAGAATTCGCTGTTTGTGTATCTTTCTCCTGCTTTTAACAGGACTTAACAAACTGTAGCGCTGTGGTCTTCTTAGACTCACTTCAGTTTTCCCATCCCATAAATTATGCTAGTCTCTGCTTGAATCTCTCTTCCCTGCTCTGTGAACTGAAAACTCTCCCCAGATAATTATTACTGGGATTGTTGGGATCACTGTCTTTTGTTGCTTAGTGTTAAATGTCTTGAGAACCATTGTTTCTTATCTTTTGTACCTTTTTTAGTTGTCTCATGTGGAAGATTGAATGCTATCTTTGTTGCACCATAAATCTGCAAAATGCTAATCCTTTTCAAAAGTTACAAGCATATGTGTCTTAGTCCTTATGGGCTGCTATAGCAAAGCACAATAGACTAGGTTGTTTATGAACAACAGAAATTTATTTCTCACAATTCTGGTGGCTGGGAATTCCAAGATCAAGGCACTGTCAGATTCAGTGTCTGGTGAGAACCCTCTTCCTGGTTCATGGATGGTACCTTTTATCTGTAACTTCACATGGCAGGAGGGGAGAAGGATCTCTCTGGAGCCTCTCTTGTATGGACACTAATCCCACTCACGAAGACTCCATCCTTACGACCTAATCACTTCTCAAATATTCCACTTCTATATACCATCACATTGGGGATTAGGATTTCAACATATGCATTTTCATAGCAGTATGCAATTAAAATGAATGCTGAATATACTTCACTCTTTATTCATCATTAGTATGTAAATTGTTCACATACAGGAAGGGGCCCCTTTATCATGATGTAAAACAGCAAAACAGAATAAACAAATGGAATCAAGACATATGCTGCTCAATGGGATGAAGCCAAATTCCACATTCACCAGGTCTGATTCTTAGTTCTAGGCTTTCACACAAACTGGGACCTACCAGGCTGGTGGGTTTGCTTTTTGAGTTTTTCAGTCTAAACACATATCAGTGACCTGAAGGTAGCTAGGAAGTTGAGAAATGATAAAGAGGTTCCTCTCTAATATAATATTTCCTAGTGTGTGTTCCATGAACCCAGTGTTTCACATGATGTTAATAAGTATTCAGGAAAAATACCAACACAAATTAAATGTTATATTCACATAAGACAGGGGAATTTAGAAATAATTTTGTCCTCATTGAAGATTCAGTGCACTTGAACTTTGAGAATTTCCAGTTAACTTTATGTCAGATAACCACAGTTCATTCACTCTATATTTATTGAACACCTTTCATGTGTCAGCACATATACTAAGCAGTAGATATATAAATATCTAATTAAAACTCATCTCTGAATCATGAGTTTGCAGTCCATGGGAAATGATGTTAAATAAGTAATCATCACTCAGTAATCCAGAAAGACTTGTTAGTTTATTCATGCACAGATATTTGAGAACCTACCATGTACCAAGCACTGTTCTAGGATCTGCGAGATGCAGGGACGTATCTGTCCTAAGGAGTTCATGATTTGATGGTGGAGACAGTTTAGAAAATGATCGCAAACCTCAGTGAACAGAAGAGGAAACTGAAAGAGGCTATGTAGAGGCTAGCTCGAAGAAAGAAGATAGGTACCATGGGTGTATACATGCTTATGTGGAAAGACTTGCATAGGCCTATCCTGAAAGTGGGAAGGAGGATGTTTGTCCACCAGAGGATAACCAGCCGGGCTAGAGTAAAAAGCAAATAATGAGGGGCAAAAGCTGGAGAAAGAGATGGGCTAGGTCATGTTTAACTTGCAGGGCAGATGAAGGACTTTGGTCTTTACCTTAAGAGTGGAAGGTCAAAAGAGAACATCAGGAGCAGATTTGCTTTTTAAAATGGTCACCCTGTAATTGTGCTGTGGTTACATGTGATAATGTCTCTGTCTTAGGAAACACACTCTGAAGAGTTTAGTTAATGGGGCATGATATATGCAGTTTACTTTTAAATGATTTTGAAAAAATGCATACATATATGTGCATGTAGGAGAGAGAGAATGGATGTGAGTGAAGAGACAACATGCAAGCAGTTGGTGCAGCTGATGAAGGGTATATACAAGGTTTTTGTACTGTTCTTGTGATTTTGAGTTTGATCCTCTGTCAAAAAAATTACACAAAAAAATTGCTCTGATTGTGGCACAGAATAGACTGCCCGGGTTGAAGGTGTGTCAGTGGAAAGAGAAATCAGGAGGCTGGTTCAGTCAGTAACAGGCAGGAGGAGCCCATGGTCTAGGGTGGTAGTGTCTGTGCTGGGGAGGTCACTGAATGACAAGTGCTGGATGTGAGGAGGAGGGTGGTGTCGGTCTGTGAAGTTGAACAAGTTTGCCCACAAGGAAAAGGACCAGGAGGCAAAGAGGTGGGTAAGTCAGTTAGACACAGGTCACTGAAGAAAGAATTATAGCATTGTTCACACCACACGTTTTGGAAGGTGTCAGTGCAAGCCCTTCTTTCTGTGAGAAGGAATGCCTAGGAACATCTCAGTAGCAGCCTTGGTTTTTCACATTGCTCTCTCAGCCCTCCTCCTCCCTCCTCATGAACAGAACCCATTTTAGTGGCTGGAGGAAATGGTGGGCATTCTCTAGAATGTTCTGAGGACTCTGGCCATACATTGAGACCTAGCTCCTTGCAATGATCACTCCCCAATGGCCTGATGTTTCTGGGGTGATCAGTATTCAATAACCATTGTGAGGTATAGTCAAGGCTGTATACTGTCATCTGCTTATTTAACATATATGCAGAGTATGTTATGTGAAATGCCAGGTTGGATGGAACACAAGCTGGAATCAAGATTGTCAGGAAATATATCAATAACCTCCGATATGCAGATGACACCATTCTTATGGCAAAAAGCAAAGAGGAACTAAAGAGCCTCTTGATGAAGGTGGAAGAGGAGAGTGAAAAAGCTGGCTTAAAACTCAACGTTCAAAAAACGAAGATCATGGCATCCGGTTCCATCACTTCATGGCAAATAGATGGGGAAACACTGGAAACAGTGACACTTTATTTTCTTGGGCTCCAAAATCACTGTGATGGTTAGGCATACAGAATCACAGTTGTGGTTTTTTTTAATGTTTACAGTGGTGGTTTAGTTATTAAGCCATGTCCAACTCTTGTGACCCCATGGACTGTAGCCTGCCAGGCTCCTCTGTCTGTGGGATTCTCTAGGCAAGAATACTGGAACAGGTTGCCATTTCCTTCTCCAGGGAATCTTCCCAAGCCAGGAATCAAATCTGGTCTCCTACTTTGCAGGCAGATTCTTTACTGACTGAGCTATAAGGGAAGTCTGCAGAGCCCCTTCAATAAATCATATCCTCCTGCTTTCATCCTTGTCTCTATTAAAGTTAAGGAAAGGGAATTCTCTGGTGGTCTCGTGGTTAAGGCTCAGTGCTTCCACTACTGTGGGCCTGGGTTTGACCCTTGACCAGGGAACTAATATCCCACAAGTTGCACAGTATAGCCAAAAAAAAAAAAAAAAATTAAGGAAAATGAACTTATGTGCAGAGTACATCATGTGAAGTGCTGAGCTGGATGAAGCATAAGCTGGAATCAAGATTGCTGGGAGAAGTATCAATAATCTCAGATATGCAGATGAAACCACCCTAATGACAGAAAGAGAAGAATGACTTAAATAGCCTCTAGATCAAGGTAAAAGAGGAGAGTGAAAAAGCTGGCTTAATATTCAGTGTTCAAAAAACTAAGATCATGGTATTTGGTCCCATCACTTCATGGCAAATACATGGGGAAAAAGTGGAAACAATGACAGACTTTATTTTCTTGGACTCTAAAATCACTGTGGACAGTCACTGCAGCTGTGAAATTATTTCAGGCAAGATGAAATTTCTACCCTGTGTGGTCCCGGACCTATTTTCTATGATACAAGGAGACAGTGCCAGGATTTCCCAGTAGCTCATATAAGGCAACTCCAGCCATGACTGGGCTGTGGGTTTATCTTTCAGCAATTCCATGCCCTGCTGCCTAGCTCTGCTTTGAGTTTATTCAGTGTGTGTTTCCTCCTCCTTTTATTGGGACCCATCACTACAATCAGCTGTCAGTGCCAGAGGACAGATGGAGCTGATGGCAGTGAGCATCTACAGCCTTTAGCACAGAGACTAAGCCTGTTCCATGCTTGTCGAAGCCACCCCAGCCTTCTTGTAAGCATTGGGATCGAAGGCACCGGCTTCCTGCAGCCCCAGATCGCTGGTGACCCCTCCATCAAAGTCCTCTCTGTCTCCAGGGTTGATGCCTTCCTCCTCCTCTCCTTCCTCTTCCTCTTAATTTGGGCCAGAGTCCTCTTCATTGCTCTAGCATCCCTGGCTGTTTATGTTCTGGGACAAGTTAGGGACCAGCTAAATTTCAGATCAGGCATGTAGTTTCTTCTTCCCACCTCTCCAAATTTTGCCAGTTTCTGGAGTGTGTTAATCATTCTGTCTTATGCAGTCCTTGAGTATCTTTCAGGGAGATGTCACTTTGTTACTCTGTGTCATACAATTTCCAACTGGAGCCTTAACCCCTTGACTTTTGAGCCCACACAGACCAGACCGGGGCCTCTGGTTGGGGCACAGTAGCAGAGGCATCAGGCTGGCGTTGATACAGGCCGCGCTGCCTCTCTGAAATGCTCTTTGAAGGAGGGACACAAGACGTTAGAGCTGATGAGTCCTATGCCATCCTCCTCTCCAACAGATTGAAGACGGTAGGAGAACAGAGCCCATTTCTTGTTCTCTCATAGTTTCTTTTCTAATAATCTTCTTTAGAAAGTCCTCCGTAAACATTTATTGCAGTGAATAATGATGATTTATTTGTCCTTTATGATCCTAAAATCTTTTCTGAATCTGTCATCTAGAATTATACAGCTGGAAGGAACTGCAGAGACTTTAAAAATTTCCTGTGATTTGGAAAGTAACAAAATTGAAACCCAGAGCAGTTAAGTATCTTGTCCCAGATCACACAGCTAGTTGGTTACCAAATCTGACCCTGGGAGCCTAGTCTCCAGGGTCTTGGTTTGGTGCTCCTTAGGAAGACTGAGTGTTAATTGAGATTGCTCTATCAAGGGCCAGCTCCCATAGAAATAGAGCACAGTGAGGCATACCTACCACAAATAAACCAAATGAAGGCAGTTAACCAATAGTTGTAGGCTTTCTGAACCGTTATTGTACAACTTTGCAAATTCAACTAAACTTTTTCAAGAGATTTGAAAATATTCTTGAATGACACTAAGGACTTGAACATTTTGCAGTTTATCCATCATGAGTGTTTTGATGCTGCTATAGCTCCGAGTTTGAAAGATTATTCTGAGTTTGGAAGGTTATTCTTTTGGTAGAGAAGATTGGAACAATGAGAAATGTTAAATACTTAACAGTATGAATCACACAGAGTCATCTGGAAAGTATCCTGAAATACTCAGAAAACTTTTTAGGGGCTTGATTGCTGGAAAACCTGTGATTGCAGAGGGTGTCTCTTTGTATGTTGTGCGAGGGAGATAGAGAAGCAGGAAAATGGAAGCAGCCGTGGGAGAGTGTCACCATCCTGTGAGTAATGAAGGAGGAAAGGAAAAAGAAAAGTAGAGAAAAAGCCAAGAACTCTCAATGTATCAGCAGAGACTGAGTGGGAGATTGAAATCAGAAAATCAGAAAGTTCACAGTCGTTATCTCCTCTTCTTGCCAGCTAAAAATAAGATATGACAGAAGCAGCTCTGCTTAGAGCTAGAGAAGTGAAAACTCTGTAAAAGAAATGACTGATTTTGTTCACTACCCTTTATCTCAATGTAAACATAAGTCAATCCTTGAAGATAACCCTGGATGGTGTCCCTAGTTGTGAAGATCAGGGTGGGAACATGGCATCACAGAAGCTCTGCTAGTCTTGATAAGTCTCCAAAGCATCATGCATCTACTTGTGAAATACCAATGCATTCGTGTAGATAAGACACTCATGTTTACTTCAGCAAGCCTTTTTTCTAAAATGTTGGTCTTGGGGATCTTGATAAAATTTTGTCAATGGCTAAACGAGATGGTGATATGGAGCTGGGTTTTGGCAAGAGGTGTGAAATGCAACGGGGAGGGTTTCAGCCTGGGAAACAGATGGACTTGAATTCTGCTGATGAGTCTTCTTATGGTGGTGTGTCCTGGAGGACAAGTCCTGTCATGTCCATTTTCTTTTTGGATCATGGCATTGGGTGGAAGAGATGACCTCAGGTTTCATCTGGTTCTAACATTTTATGGGGTCTTCTTCTGTGCCTTTTATGTGGACTGTGGTAATATCTGATCCACAAATTAAAACCGGCCATCCACTGTCCTGGGTCTTTGGTTGGTTGTTTGGCAATTCAACTGGTCTTGAAATTCCCTTAACCCTACTAAGCTATTCCTCCATCAATAGGTTGCTATTTTGTGTATTCGTTATTTTGACAGATAGGAAAAGGTCTAGTCATATAGGCAGATCCCTTTTAATGAATTGGCCTTTCCCTGGTGGCTCAGAGGGTAAAGCGTCTGCCTGCAATGCAGGAGACCTGGGTTCGATCTCTGGGTCAGGAAGATCCCTTGGAGAAGGAAATGGCAACCCACTCCAATACTCTTGCCTTGAAAATCCCATGGACAGAGAAGCTTGGTAGACTACAGTCCATGGGATCGCAAAGAGTCGGACACGACTGAGCAACTTCACTTTTAGCCAATTAGTGTATTACCTCCCTAAATGGGGTAAAAATTATTTGTCTAGCATGTGATATATTGATTCTGGAAACTTAAGGCAATAGTATAGGGGAGTACGTGTGTGTGTCTGCATGTAAGTATGTGTTGCTTATAAGGGAGAAGAATATTACACAAATCTGGGCAGTCAAATCAAGTGTTACTACTATATTTAAGTAATGCCATTTTTCTGAGGCAAGTGTGAAGGTTTTAGTTTTTGTAAATTTGTGACTCTTTGGTTATGGAAACCTATTCAAATTAGCTCCTGTAAGTAGGTTTAAGAATTTATGTTTAGGAGTGTTCTTCACCACTTCTGGTTTGCCTCTGCCTGATTTGAATCAAATTTTGCTCAGATAAACTCTTAAAACTCTTAATATGCCTCAGTTTATCTTTTAGCAGTTGTGGCATCAGAAAAAGGAATTAAAGGAGACCCAGTTGGTCCCTAGGAGCAATAAGCAACAGGTGTGGGTACCTGCTTAATTCTTGCTTGCTGTCTCTGGAGGTCATGGGTAAGAACTTCTCGGATCTTGGAGAGTAGGTCCACAGCTTTTGCAATATGAGCTTTCAGACTATTTGAGCATTTCCTTTTTGGATTGATCCTGGAAACTAGCTAAGGGCGAACTGGGTCTGGATTTGGATTGGTTCCAACTTAAAAACTGGACTGGGTGCAAGGTTAAACTGTGTCTGACTTGAACTGGGGTCAGTGTGAGGCCTCAGATGAATAAAATTTTGGTATAAGGCTGAACAAACAGGTTAACTGTACCAAAGATTGTCTTGAATTACAGCAGTCACGATGGAGGACTTGTTTGGTGGGAGTTTTATTACAAATTCATTTTCACTACCAATGATCAGTTTGTTAAGTCTGTTTCTTCCTGATTTAGTCTTAGCAAGTTGTGTGTTTCTAGAAAATTTCCCATTTCTTCTAGATTGTCCAGTTTGTTGGAATATAACTGTTCTTAGTATTCTTTTATGATTTTTGTGTGTGTGTGTCTCTGTGGTATCAGTTGTTATTTCTCTTCCTTCAAGTGTTATTTTTTATTTCTCTCTTTTCCTCTTGATGAGCCTGGCTAAAGGTTTATTAATTTTTTTGGCTTCCCTGGTGGCCCAGAGAGTAAAGTGTCTGCCTGCAATGAGGGAGAACTGGGTTTGGTCCCTGGGTCAGGAAGATCCTCTGGAGAAGGCAATGGCAACCCATTCCAGTACTCTTGCCTGGAGAATCCCATGGATGGTGGAACCTGGTAGGCTTCAGGCCAAGGGGTTGCAAAGAGTCAGACATGACTGATTTCATTTTCAAAAGAAGCTCCTGGTTTCATTGTTTTTTCTATTTTTTAGTCTCTATTTCATTTGTTTCCTTTTTAACCTTTATGTTTCCTTCCTTCTGCTGACTTTGGCCTTTGTTCTTTTTTTCTAATTCTTTTAGATGATAGGTTAGGCGGTTTGAGATTTTTCTTGTTTCTTGAGGAAGGCCTATATTCTGATGAACTTCTCTCTTGAAACTGCTTTTGCTGTATCCCATAGATTTTAGAAAATTGTGTATTCATAGTCATGTGTCTCAAGGTATCTTTCTAATTTCCTCTTTGATGTCTTCATTGACTCTCATTTTTTAATACTCTGTTCTTTAGTCTCCAAGTGTTTGTGTTTTTCCTATTCTTTCTGTGATTGATTTCTAGTTTTATACTGTTGTGTCTTGAAAAAAAAAATGCTTGCTACAATTTCTGTCTTTCTACATTTGTTGAGACTGGTGACCTAGCATGTGATCTATTCTGGAGAACATTGCTTGTGCACTTGAAAAGAATATCTATTCTGCTGTTTAGGATGGAATGTTCTCTCTCTCTTTCTCTCTCTGTTTCTCAGTCTCTCTGTCTCTGTCTTGCTCTCTGTCTCTCTATATATTAATTTCAGCGGGTATAATGTATCACTTAAGACCACTGTTGTCTTATTATCTGTCTGGATGATCTGTCCACTGATGTAAGGGGGGTGTTAAAGTTCCCTACTGTTATTGTATTATCGTCAGTTTCTCCCATTGTACCTGTTACTGTTTGCTTTGTATATTTAGGTGCTCCTATACTGGATGCATATATGTTAACAAGTGTGATGTACTATTCTTGTACTGATCCCTTTTAGTATAAGGCCCTTTTTTGTCTTATATACTTTATAAAATAAAATTATATACTTTGTGTAGTATAGTATATAGTATAAAGTTATAGACATTGTTTTAAAGTCTATTTTGTCTGACATAGAATTGCTATCCCTGCCTTCTTATCTCCTTTTCATTTAGTTTTTCTTTTTTCCAGTTATTTTTTTTGTTTGTTTTTTAAATTGTTCTTTCATTGCTCAGAGGGTAAAGCATCTGCCTGCAATGCAGGAGACCTCGGTTCAGTCCCTGGGTTGGGAAGATCCCCCCGAGAAGGAAATGCCAACCCACTCTAGTATTCTTGCCTGGAGAAACCCATGGATGGAGGAGCCTGGTAGGCTGCAGTCCACAGGGTCACAAAGAGTTGGACACGACTGAGCAACTTCACTTTCACTTTCATTTGAAACAAATGCATCTGTGTTCTCACTTTGATTGACTTTGTATGTCTCTATGAAATAAGGTGAAACAGTTACCTGTCCCAGTCTTGAAGGGGTGTCTTGTGTGGGAACATCCCTAAATAGTCTGTTTGTGCCCAATGGCTTTATTAAGGGAGATGAACAAGCATCCTGTCTTCCCCCAGGATATGCTGGCAGCTGTCGCCTTGGGGAAGGTAGGCTAGAGAGGGAGGGGGTAGAGTCAGAGCCAGATTCTCCCGTGCTCAGTTCCTGACACCAGTGTGTTAGAGGTGGAGTGGGAGTCTCAAGGTCCTGGAACAGAGCACTTAGGTTTGTTCTGAGTGGTTTCCATCCCCTCTTAGAAGGAATGTGCACTCCCCACCCCAATGTCGGCACTTTTGCCCCACTGTGGAGCAGCACTGGTGCTGGGGGTCCAGAGCAGGTGTTCAGTGTGGTCCTTATTGTGTGCTGAGTTAGTCCTGGCACACTTTCCAGAGATCTAGACCACCTCCAACCTGATGCCTCTACAGATGCCAGTAATGACCACCCTCTCCCTGTTTAGTGGTAGTGCCAGGTCCGATCCAACTCCAGTCCCCTACTACACACTATCCTTGGCAGTGGTGCTCTTTATCCTAGTGAGCTGTGCCAGTGCTAGAGGGCCGAAGTGGGTACTTGGTTTGCTGGTGTGCATGCTGGGGTGATCTGAGTCCCAGGCTGTTTCAATCTGCTTCCTCCACCTTGCACCTGGGATTAAACAAGTGTTTCTGCACTTTTCACAAATAGAGTCTAGGTTTCTAACAATCTTGTTAGTCCTGCTGGTTTGTGAAACAGCTAAGGTGACTTGTCTTCCTGATTTTGAACTGCAAGGCTGGGAGCCTGATATGTGGTTTTTAACTGCTCACTCCCTGTGGAAGATCTCTAAACCCACATTGTAATCCATCTTCTCTCATGTGTCCCCTGCCAGGGGCACAGATCTTGACCTGATTGCTTCTCTTCCCTTCCTACCCTGACACCATGCTGATCTTTCTTTACAGCCTTGATTGTACAGGAGTAATTCAGCCAGTCTCCATTTTGTTTTCATTGAAATTTGCTCTGCATGTAGAAGCATATTTTTAATAGTACAATGTATTTGATAAATGGACGTTACAAAAGCAGTCCCGTAAAGGACACTCATAATGTATTGAACAGGATCTTGGGAAGAGGATGATAAGAAACATTGCTGTTGCTGACATCATTTGCTCTTTGGCCTGTGAAGTTCAACCTGCTTAGCCTTGCACATTGGTTAATTTGCCCACTCTTGCCTTCCAAACGTGAGAGATTAATTTCAGTGCTAAAGTCTCATGTAGCCATAGGGCTTTATGTCTAAAGACATAGAAGAGGAGCCTTTTGACAAGTCACCTGTAGCCATGGAGATTATAGAGCCATCTTGAGATTGACTTGCTTTTTCAAGACAAAATTGGAAATTCAAATATTGTGTTGCAGTCACTGTGTCTCCATGCCACCACTCACCCTACCTCCTTCTTTGTTCTCTCTTTCTACATGTAGATTTATTTTTAATGCATTCTTGGGGGGTGGGTGAGCTCAGCACCCTCCTGCTCTACCATTTTGATCTCTTCTCTCTAGCTCTCTAGTTTCCCGGATTTAATGAAATCATTTTCTTTTCTCTTTTAAAAGAGTCATCCAATTTTTAATTTAATTAATTACTCAATTTATGGATGTCATGGGTCTTCATGGCTGTGTGGGCTTTTCTTTAGTTGCAGTGCACAAGCTGCTCATGGTGGTGTCTTCTCTTGTGGAGCACAGACTCTAGGGCACTCGAGTTTCAGTTGTTGTAGCACATGGGCTCAGTAGTTGCAGCTCCCACGCTCTGGAGCAGAGCTCAATTGTTGTGGTGTATGGGTTTAGTTGCTCCATGGCATGTGAGATCTTCCTGGATCAGGGATCAAACCCAGGTCTCCTGCATGGGCAGATGGAGGCAAGACAATGGTGGTAACACTGAGCCACCAGGCAAACCCTAAAGTCATTTTCTTTTCTCTTAAGCTGTATATGACCTCCAGTAATTTTGTAAAGTATATTTTTATAAATGAAACCGAAACATCTACCTTTTCTCCCTATTTGATCCCTCCAGAATTCAGAAGCTTATTGAGTATTCTTATTTTTATGGCACTATAGTTATTTGCATAAGTTCAGTAGGAATCTGTGCTACTTGTAACAGGAGACAATTGGAATCATTGGTTGTATCATTAAGGCTTTTTGACTGGAATGTCATATTTGAGAATATGCATAACGTCAGATATGACCAGATAGTTTTGAGTAACTAAGGTTGATTTTATGAAGTCAATAAAAGCACCTTAGAAAAACCTGGCCTGGTACCTTGCGTAGAGGGTTCCTGGCAGCCTTACCCCATAAGTAAGGAAAGTCACTTCCTAGTAAGCCAATGAACATCAGAATATTTTAAGCACCATGAAAAGAGAGGAATTTGCCAAGATCTGTAGTATTTCAGATGGAGTCTGATGGTGAATTCTTGGCTTGGCTTCTTAGCCTGAGAAGGCTTTTTAAAAAGTCCAATCTACGATTCCTTCTGAAAGGTCCTAGAAAAGCAGATTTTAAAATGCTTATATGGTACTACATTTAAGTGATTAATCAGGTCAAATTTAATGAGACTAGGCTTATTTTGCAAACAGATTAGTCTTACTGTGATTATTTTTGATAGATTTGATGATGACTGTAGAGGAAAGAATATTTAAATAAAATGTTGTAACATAAACTTGTATTTATCAGATTCTAGCTTTGTTCATTGTCTTTAACATTTTATTATATATCTGTAAACTGAACTAAATCCTGAATTCTAGCTTTCTCATATATCTGGCTACAACTCTGCAAACTTACACTTCCAGTATTCTTCCACCCTTCTTTTATGGAATCACTAAGAACAAAGACTGCCCCAGAATCTTTTTGGAAGTGACCTTACCAGATCCTCCTCACTACCCGCCAGAGATTTGGCAGAAATTTGAGCCTTGTGTCCATATTCCCCAATTAAAAAGGGGTCCTCCAGATTTGGAAGTGCATACTGGTTGGAGATCTAAATTTAAGTGACTAGGACAGTTCCTCTTCAGAAGCAGACAGCATCTTGTGGTAGACAGTTCTTCCAAGATCATGGATCAAAGTCTTCATCTCCAGTGTAAAATATTTCTTCCTTGAACTGTGGTGTTGGAGAAGACTCTTGAGAGTCCCTTGGACTGCAAGGAGATCCAACCAGTCCATTCTGAAGGAGATCAACCCTGGGATTTCTTTGGAAGGAATGATGCTAAAGCTGAAGCTCCAGTACTTTGGCCACCTCATGTGAAGAGTTAACTCATTGGAAAAGACTCTGATGCTGGGAGGGATTGGGGGCAGGAGGAGAAGGGGACGACCGAGGATGAGATGGCTGGATGGCATCACGGACTCGATGGAGTGAGTCTGAGTGAACTCTGGGAGATGGTGATGGACAGGGAGGCCTGGCGTGCTGCGATTCATGGGGTCACAAAGAGTCGGACACGACTGAGCGACTGAACTGAACTTGCTTTTTTTGCTAACTTGCTTTTTTTCTTTCTTTTAATACACAAGAAGACAATGTACCTTAACTCTGGCAGCTATTGCTGCTAAGGCCATAGCTGCACAACAGAAGTCCTTATATTTTCTTTTTAAGGTGATTTTAGAGAATAGAATTGTCTTATTATTTATTGACTGAACAAGAAATAGTATGTGCTGTGGAATATAACCTGATGGATCAACACCTCTGATATTGTAGCAAATACAAAAAAAAGATAACAAACAAACCACTTGGCTACAGGAGGTTGATGCCCCTTTGGGTGCATTCTTTGATTTATTTGATAACCAAGTGATTTGATTCATGGGGTTCCTGGCTGAGGAGTGTACTTCAGCCTCTTGGTATTATCCTCCTAACAGTTTTCATCATTGTCTCCATGGTGCTCTATGTTCTGCCGAAGATCCTAAATGCATGTTCATAACCATCAGCAGTAAATCAGATGGTCTCACTGTGCTTAGTGAAACCAAAACAAGATGAACAACGAGATAAACAGCAAAAACAGTTTTTCCACAGATTTATCATAACCTATGAGTTTTGCAGTGAGGAAAGAGGAACTTAACTCTGTTAGAGACTTATAGTGATGCTAATAGCACATTTGGGGCCAGTCTCTCACATAGGAGTGGATGATCCAAAGCCGGGAATTGTTAAATAAACAAGGAGGCCATTAGACTGAGGTGGCTCTAATGCCTTGGCAGCCTACATAAGCAAACCAAAATCTCAGCTTGTAATCACCTCAAGGTTTTGAAATCAAAACACCAAGAACAGCCAAATCATAAACAGCCAGCCAGGCTTTAAGGTATAATTTAAGCTATAATTAACAATTGCCTTACTTTGATTCTGCCTTTCCTCTATGAAATTTCTCTCCAGGTTCCTATTCATGGGCCCTCCTAACCACTTAGGAGGTACTGCCCAATTTGAGTCAGTTTGTTTGCTTAAACTCTTAAGAAGGTAATTTAGTTTGAGTGGTTAGGGGTTATTAATCAATAACTTAACAGAAGCAGACGATATTGAGAAGAGGTGGCAAGAATACACAGAAGAACTGTACAAAAAAGATCTTCACGATCAAGATAATCATGATGGTGTGATCACTCACCTAGAGCCAGACATCCTGGAATGTGAAGTCAAGTGGACCTTAGAAAGCATCACTACAAACAAAGCTAGTGGAGGTGATGGAATTCCAGTTGAGCTGTTTCAAAACCTGCAAGATGATGCTGTGAAAGTGCTGCACTCAATATGCCAGCAAATTTGGAAAACTCAGCAGTGGCCACAGGACTGGAAAAGGTCAGTTTTCATTCCAATCCCAAAGAAAGGCAATGCCAAAGAATGCTCAAACTACTGCACAACTGTACTCATCTCCCATGCTAGTAAAGTAATGCTCAAAATTCTCCAAGCCAAGGTTCAGCAATATGTGAACCATGAACTTCCAGATGTTCAAGCTGCTTTTAGAAAAGGCAGAGAAACCAGAGATCAAATTGCCAACATCTGCTGGATCATGGAAAAAGCAAGAGAGTTCCAGAAAAACATCTATTTCTGCTTTATTGACTATGCCAAAGCTTTTGACTGTGTGGATCACAATAAACTGTGGAAAATTCAAGAGATGGGAATACCAGACCACCTGACCTGCCTCTTGAGAAACCTGTATGCAGGTCAGGAAGCAACAGTTAGAACTGGGCATGGAACAACAGACTGGTTCCAAATAGGAAAATGAGTACATCAAGCCTGTATATTGTCACCCTGGTTATTTAACTTCTGTGCAGAGTACATCATGAGAAGTGCTGGGCTGGATGAAGCACAAGCTGGAATCAAGATTGCAGGGAGAAATATCAATAACCTGAGATATGCAGATGACACCACCCTTATGGCAGAAAGTGAAGAGGAACTAAAAGGCCTCTTGATGAAAGTAAAAGAGGAGAGTGAAAAAGTTGGCTTGAAGCTAAACATTCAGAAAACAAAGATCATGGCATCTGGTCCCATCACTTCATGGCAAATAGATGGGGAAACAGTGGAAACAGTGTCAGACTTTATATTTTTGGGCTCCAAAATCACTGCAGATGGTGATTACAGCCATGAAATTTAAAGATGCTTACTCCTTGGAAGGAAAGTTATGACCAACCTAGATAGCATATTCAAGAGCAAAGACATTACTTTGCCAACAAAGGTCCATCTAGTCAAGGCTATGGTTTTTCCTGTGGTCGTGTATGGATGTGAGAGTTGGACTATAAAGAAAGCTGAGTGCCGAAGAATTGATGCTTTTGAACTGTGGTGTTGGAGAAGACTCCTGAGAGTCCCTTGGACTGCAAGGAGATCCAACCAGTCCATCCTAAAGGAGATCAGTCCTGGGATTTCTTTGGAAGGAATGATGCTAAAGCTGAAACTCCAGTACTTTGGCCACCTCATGCGAAGAGTTGACTCATTTGAAAAGATTCTGATGCTGGGAAAGATTGACAGCAGGAGGAGAAGGGGACGACAGAGGATGAGATGATTGGATGGCATCACCGACTCGATGGACATGGGTTTGAGTGAACTCTGGGAGTTGGTGATGGACAGGGAAGCCTGGTGTGCTGCAGCCCATGGGGTGGCAAAGAGAAGGACACGACTGAACGACTAAACTGAACTGAACTGAATCAATAACTTGAATAAATAACTTTATGAATATAACAAAGAACCGAAATAGCAGTGGAGGAGACCAAGAGGACTCTTTAGGAAGTAAGATAAACAGGACTGGTGAGTCACATTTCCTGCAAGCTTTGGAGAGATCTGGTGGTGACATCTCCTGGGTCTTTACTCCAGTGTTTTGCTCTCAGTGGAATTCAGTTACCCTCCTCACATCTCTTTTCTGTTCTGATACCAACTGACTTCTCTTTCCTCATACTTCCTGCTTCTTGACCAGTTCAGTCCATTTGGACCTTTTTGCTACAGTTCCCTCTACTCACACACTACTTTTTAAAACTATGTGTTTTGGTTCAAATTTCTGGGAAAGTTAGTCTGATTTATCTAGTTTCTTTTTGTGAGCAGGGCCATCCAGGTCTTTGCCTAGACCTTGGAGTGGTGGTCCTTTGCATCATCTGAATGAGAATGTGAAAGTCAGTAGGGTTACATGAAAAAACATGGCCACCTGTTTAGTAGAGGCTGTTGGGGGTCCTTTAGAAGTACATAGAGGGAGGGCAAGCACACTGGCTATTACATCCACTTAATCACCTGGGGTAAGTTTCATGATAAATCAAAATTTCCAATCACAACCTCATTTCATCCACATAACATTGTGAGGTATGCTTGGCTGGGATTATCTCCATTTTGTGAATGAGAAGACAAAAGTTCAGAGAGAATGGTTTGTAGAGATGAGTACAGCATCTTATTTGTACAGTTTAGTCTCAAAATATCAGAGATGGACAAGATTCTGGTCCAGCCATCTGTCCCTTCAGTTTGGTTCAGTCGCTCAGTCGTGTCCTACTCTTTTGCGACCCCATGAACCGCAGCATGCCAGGCCTCCCTGCCGGGGGCCAGTGTGAGGAACTCCACCCATGGCATAAGGTCATGAGGAAGGAAGCTTGACATACGCAAAGGCATGATCAAGCCTCAGGAAACCCCTTGTTCCCGAGCATCTAGCCCCAAAACCAGAGTACTTTACGGGGAGCTCTCCCCCATAACCATTTCTCTCGGAGAAGGAGTTAACTTGCAGCTCCAAGTTAATAAAAATTCCTGGGTGTGACAGGAGTGTTTCAACTTACGAACTCTGAAGGTTCTCTGGCCTAATCAGGCTCGTCCGGCCACACGTGATTGTTTACAGCTCCCAACTGTGAGAGGCACGGGATGCTTTAAAACTTTCTAAATACAGACTCTTTTGAGAAGTTAGAAAATTATTAGTATAGTATAGTGGGTTGATTAGGAATTATATTGGTGAAGGGTTTTTTCTTCATTTGTCATGCCAATAATTACTGCTAATTCCCTGCCCTGGGTGTGACAAGGATGTCTCAGGTCAAGCCTCTCTGCTGACAGACTAGCTTGTGTGACAACCTCTCAACCATAAACAGCACAGAGAGTTTGGAGTATTAGCATAGGGCTTTTTTCATTGATGAGTCAATGATTGCTGCCAGGCCTCCATATCCTTAGGCACCTGGGAATATATTAATCAATGTGTTTGGAATAAAGAAAAGGAAATATAGTAGTTTTTTGATGTTAGCAATACTAGACTTTTTGAGTTAATGAATTTTCTCTTTTGTTATAGATTACTGAACTTTTTATAACTTTTTTTGTTATAAATCACTGTCCTTGCTATGCAAAAATGTAACTTTATCACTATCTTAAGACTAAATAGATCGTAAAGGGAACATTGGTGAAGGGTTTTCATTTGTTAGGCTGATGTTTGCTGCTAAATCTCCATATTCCTTGCCCTTATAATGAATATAACTAGCATATAGGAGAAATAAGTATTAACCTTTAAGATTAATCATGTTAAACCTTAGGTTAAGTAAATTCCTTTCTTGATTGTAACTCACTACACCCTCACCCTATAGGAATGCAACTTTATTTGGAGGGTGGCACCTGATTTAAGAAAAAATCACCCCTGGAAAAATAAGTTTTCTGGTTAACTGACCGGTATCAGAAAGGGCCATAAAATGTCAGCAGACCTCATGGCTAGAAGATGATGAAACTCATAAGACCTTTGTATAATTTTATATGAAGCACCTGATTGTGACAAGGGTCAGGTCTGCTGACCCCCGTGTGACTCTGTATTCATCCCTATGTATAACAAAAAGGTATATAAACAAACCTGAAAAATAAAGAAATCGGATCAGTTTCTGGAAAGACTGATTCCCCTGTGTTGTTTCTTTCTCGCTCCCCATTTTCCTGGCTAAATTCCCATCTGGTACTAGGGTACCCACCAAGCCTACTGACTTTGCCAGGGCTTCTAAGATCGGACCGGGGAGGCCTCAGTGCCTCCTCTCCCTTGGGAGAATGGAAAGACGCCTGTGGCCTACGTAGGTGGTGATTAGTATTCCACGTAAACCAGTTATTCAGCCTCTCTTCTCCATTAATTTTCCTACTACACTATCTGTTTCTAATCTCTCACTATATCTGCAATTAAATAAGTTTTTTCCAGGACGCCGACTCCGTCCCCACCTTCGAATTACCCTGGATCTACCGGGGCTGGACCCCGGCACCTCCCTGTCCATCACCAACTCCCAGAGTTTACCCAAACTCATGTCCATTGAGTTGGTGATGCCATCCAACCATCTCATTCTCTGTCGTCCCCTTCTCCTCCCACCCTCAATCTTTCCTAGCATCAGGATCTTTTCAAAAGAGTCAGCTCTTCACATCAGGTGGCCAAAGTATTGGAGTTTCAGCTTCAACATCAGTGTTTCCAATGAACAGCCAGGACTGATCTCCTTTAGGATGGACTATTTGAATCTCCTTGCAGTCCAAGGGACTTTCAAGAGTCTTCTCCAACACCACAGTTCAAAAGCATCAATTCTTTGTTGCTCAGCTTTCTTTATAGTTCCACTCTCACATCCATACATGACTACTGGAAAAACTATAGCCTTGACTAGATGGACCTTTGTTGGCAAAGTAGTGTCTCTGCTTTTGAATATGCTGTCCCGTCACTTGCACCAAATACCCTCTTTACATGTATGCAGAGACCCAGAGAAATCACCATGAATTGTCCACCATGGAATCTATTAAATTTATTTGAAACAAAATGAGTTTCAGATTTCATTTAATGTAAACCTTGGGAGAGTCGCAGGAGTTCATTCTTTTAACAGTGTTGGCTGAATTATGATCCTGTCCTATTTTTCCTTACACCATTTTATCTTCCCTTTACAAAGAAATCACTTGAGATTACAGAATGAAAATTTGAGACTATGCAGTAGAATTTTCCTGAATTTTTCAAGAATCTTTAGCTGCTCTGTGTTCCTAATCCTCAATTTAACTACTACAAGGCTTGGTTCTTCCCCACCAAGTTCCTTTAACAATCTCAAACATTCTGTGATATGGATGCTACTGAGAAATCCTGTTTCTGTAGACAGCAGGCGCTTTTCAAGGTCAATGGAGAGAGCCCTGAGAAGGAATCCAGTCAAATGAGCCTGGAATTTTCACTTCAGCCACTGTTTAGATAGTTCTTTCTTTCTGCAACTCATCCTCCTTTATTTTATCACAGTCTCTAGGTTCTCACTGGAGAAGGCAATGGCACCCCACTCCAGTACAATACCACAGAAAATGTAACCAAAACACTGTTTTAAAAGCATGGGGAAGATTTCTATTTGTAAGATTTCCTTTTGAGACTTGGATTCGGAACAGCCATGATGTCTTTTTTATTTTTTGGTTATTTTTTGGCTGCACTAAGTGGTATATGGGACCTCAGCTTCCTGGCCAGGGATTGAGCCCACACCCCATATAATTGAAGTGCAGAGTCTTAACCTCTGGACCTCCAGGGAAGTTCCCTATTTTTTATTAATATCTTATGTGGATCTTATGTCAATTTCTCTGGTTGCCTCTCTCTTTCAGGTTTCTTTTAACATAGACTACATGGGATACACACAGGAGCATGTGGCTGCCAATGAATATGGGGCCTCTGGCCTGTCAAGATTAAACAGGTAAATAACAACTTCTATAAAGTGGTTTTTTTAATTTAAATAGCAAAGCTGAAGTTGCTTGCTAAATGTGAATGAAATTAAGAATTTAGGTTAAGTGTGCTGAAATGAAATTCATTTGGTTTTACAAAACACATGAGATCATCTGCAGTAATCTAGGGATCATAGAGCTCAACAGTTGGAAACTACTTGGTTGGGTGTGTCCTGAAGTTTTTTTTATTTTTTTTTATTTTTTAATTTTTTTTTTAATTTTAGTTTTTTATTTTTTAAATTTTAAAATCTTTAATTCTTACATGCATTCCCAAACATGAACCCCCCTCCCACCTCCCTCCCCATAACAACTTTCTGGGTCATCCCCATGCACCAGCCCCAAGCATGCTGCATCCTGCGTCAGACATAGACTGGCAATTCAATTCACATGATAGTATACATGTTAGAATGTCATTGTCCTGAAGTTTTGCATGTGAAAAGTGAAGGAGAGGAGTGGAATGTAGACTACAGTACAAGCTGTAGTCAGGGATTTCGGATTCTGACCATGGTTCTGCTGGTAACCGGTTCCCTCACCTAAATTAGGGAACGGACTTAATTTCTCAAAGTAAGTGTTTTTGGTGATAAAAATCAAGGTTTTTGACTAGGTGAACACTTAAGGTCTTCTTCAATTCAGTGGTTTATGACGTTTGTCACAGGAAACCCATCTTCACATTTTCTCCCTTTAGCCTGATTGCAATTTCTGAGATCATAAGTAAAACCTAATTAGCTGGTGTTGAGAAGATTATTCACAGTATACGCTAATCATCCCGGACATCTTGTTCTGTTGTTTTAATCTCTGCTATTTTTCCCCCTGAGGAATTTGAGATTTACTCGATGCACTTCATAAACTGAGAAGTGGTACATTTTTTAAAAATTAAAATCACCTTTAAGCATTTTGCAAAAATGTATTTAATTCTAGGAAGTGAAAAACTAATCTTATTTCTACTTTCTTTTGTATCAATATAATAATTTAAATGCAGCACAGGTTGATTATTGGGACTCACAAGACAAGGTAGACAAGACCTATATTTATGTACTTGCCTTTAAATTAACTCCCCTCCCCCCACTTTTTGCCTGAGCCTTTGGTTGCTATAGAAACTGACATGGCCTCCAACTGAGATTCCCAGGAGACTTAATTGCAGTCCCAATTTCATAAACTCTCTATTAACCTTTGCCTAACAAATAGATATGTATACAGTGTAAAACAAGTTGGATGAATAGTTTAAAGTGATGCGTATATTTTTAGGTTTTGTGTGCCCAATGCTCTCTTTCAGTCAGTTAAACATATTTATAATACGTGTGTTAGTGTTACCGTCTCTTCCTCTTTAGAAAATGCTGGGTTTAATATATACATATCTAAGAGATCAGAACATTTCTCAGGAAAGGTTCAGAATGGAAATTGAATGTGTCTGTATAGGCTTGGATATATTTAGATATGCTATGTGTGTGTCTCTACAGCGTGTGTTTGTCTGTGTTGGGCACTGTGCTTAGTATTCAGTGTGTCATCTCATCTAGTTCTCTTGTCAGCTTTATATATCAAGTTTGGGGATGTCCACTATTTTACAGCTGAGGGAGTTACAGTTAAGGAGTTACAACTCCCATGGCTAGTAAGTGTCAGCTGGAATGAGAACCCAAACCATTAGACCCCGTGCGGGAGTGCTTAGTCACTTCAGCAGTGTCCAACTCTCTGTGACGCTATGGACTGTAACCTGCCAGGCTCCCCTGTCTATGGGGATTCTCCAGGCAAGAATACTGGAATGGGTTGCCATTTCTTCCTCCAGGGGATCTTCTCAGGGATCGAACCCACATCTCTTATGTCTCCTGCACTGGCAGGTAGGGTATTGACCACCAGTGTCATCTGGGGATCCCTGTTGGGGCCCAGCACTCTTAAATGTTCCATATGTATCCGTTTGTATGTTTCTAGAAGTTGCTTGGGGATTGTATGCAGGGTTCCAGAGAAAGTCTCCTTTTCCAAGTGAATCATTCATTCATAGAGGCAGGGCAGATTGGTAAACAAGGCATAGTCCTTGGTCTAAAGGAGAGCCTGGAGGCAGGATTGGGTTTGAGTGAGAGAAGAAAACAGACACGAAAGTATAATTACAAATTGCTAAGACTTAGAAGACAGATGTCACTAGCTTAAAACCTTAGCCTTACCACTCAGTCATGTTCAAAGACACAATAGCTTGAATGTGAAATGACTGAAAAACAACTTAATCTCTATGGAAGTTTCTCTAAGAATGCCAAAACAACAGCCTATTTCCTCCCCTTCCCCTATATCTCACACCTGAATTAGCTGCCATGGCATCAAGGTACCATTTTTGTGTGTGGACAACTAATGATTCAGCACCATTTGTTGATAGTTCTACCCTCTTTCACTGTAAGTTTCCCCAGACTGTCTCACAAACTTGGTGGGTACTGTCTGTCTAGTTGCTCTCCAGTCCCCTCTCAGGCTCATCTCTCTATTAACATTGATTGGCTTAATCTCTCCAATGACTCACTTTGCTTACTCTGCTATCACTCAAGTTTTGTACAATGGCTTGCTTGGGAACTGGCTAAAGGCTGGGGATTTTCCTTAAAGAAGAGATGAGTTAGGGGAGAATACAGCAGACACAACTCAGTATCTTAAAATCTGTGCCACAGAGGAATAAATTTTATGCAGTGGGAGACAGAGAAGGGCAGACAGTCATTCTTACCTGGGGAGTGAGAGGGAGGGATTCACAGAAGCTGATCTTTTGAAGGATGATTGGGTATTTCCCAGGTAGCAAGGGGAGAGAGGTGAGAGGTCAACATATGTCAGAGTTCATTGTCATACATAGGTATAGTGTATTTGAAGAATGTATAAATGATTCTTTTTGAGAAAAGTTGCAAATATTTAGAAGAGAAAAATATAAATGAGTTATTTTGAAAAAGACAGTTGAACTAAGAGAGTGAGAGAGAATTTAGTCCAGCCTTCTTCATTTAACTGTCTAGGAGATGGAGACCTAACAATGCATTATTTTTATAATTATTGAAAAGTAATCTATTTTTCAAATGCTTTTTTAATTGAGGCATAATTAATGTACAATTTTCTGTGTTTCAGTTGTATAACACAGTGATTCACAATTTTTAAAGGTTATATTCCATTTATAGTTGTTATAGGATATTGGCTATATTCCCTGTGTTGTACTGTATATGTATCCTTGTGGCTTATTTATTCTATACACGGTAGTTTATACCTCTTAATCCTTACTGTCTTGCCCCTTCCCCCTTCTTCTCCCTATTGGTGACCATTAGTTTGTTCTCTCTATCTGGGAATCTGTTTCTTTTTTATTATATATACAGTAGTTTGTTGTATATTTTAGATTTCACATATAAATGCTTATCATACAGTATTTTTTTTTCTCTGCCTTTTTTCAGTTAGCCTAACACCCTCCAAGTCCATGCATGTTTTTGCAAATAGCAAAATTTCATTCTATTTTATGGCTGAGTGACATGTATAGTGGGCTTCCCATGTGGTGCTAGCAGTAAAGAACCCTTATGCAGGAGCCTTAGGAGACGCAGGTTCAATCTCTGGGCCAGGAAAATCCCATGGCAACCCATTCCAGTATTCTTGCCTGGAGAATCCCATGGACAGAGGAGCCTGGTGGGCTACAGTCCGTGGGGTCTCAAAGAGTCGAACACGGCCTGGTGACTGAACACCATCAACAGCCCAGGCGTGTAATTGTTGAGCCAGTTGGTAGTTCTATTTTTAATTTTTTGAAGAACCTCCATACTGTTTTCTATAGTGACGCATCAATTTACATCCTTACTGTTAATGTAGGAGGGTTTGTTTTTCTCCACATCCTCACCAGCATTTGTTATTTGTGTTCTTTTTGATGATAGCCATTCTGGCAGGTTTGAGGTGATTTCTCACTGTGGTTTTGAATTGCATTTCTCTGATGATTAATGATGCTGGATGTCTTTTCATGAACTTATTGGCCATCTGTATGTCTTCATTTGAAAAATGTCTGTTCAGGTCTTCTGCCTCTTTTAAAATCAGGTGTGTGTGTGTGTTTCTGATGTTGAGTTATATGAGCTGTTATGTATTTTATATATTAGCCCCTTGCCAATCATATTATTTAGAAATATTTTCTTCCATTCTGTGGGTTGTCTTTTCATTTTGTTTATGGTTTCCTTTGCTGTGCAGGTGGTTTTAATTTTAATTAGATCCCATTTGTTCATTTTTGTTTTTATTTTCATTACTCTAGGAGGTGGATTTCAAAAGATATTGCTGTGATTTATCTCAAAGAATGTTCTTCCTCTGTTTTCCTCTAGGAGTTTTATAGTATCTGGCCTTACATTAAGATATTTAATCCATTTTGAGTTTATTTTTGTGAATGGTATTAGAGAATGTCCTAATTTCATTCTTTTTCATGTAGCTGTCCAGTTTTCCCACCACCACTTCCTGAAGAGACTGTCTTTTCTCCACTGTATATTCTTGCTTCTTTTGTTGTAGATTAATTGATCATGGTCACATGGCCTTATTTATGGGTTTTATATCCTGTTCCATTGATCTGTATTTTCTATTCTTGTACCAGTACCATATTGTTTACATGGCTGTAGCTTTGTAGTATAGTCTGAAGCCAGGGTCTTCAGATTATATAGTATAATCCTCCAGCTCCATTTTTCTTTCCCAGAAAGTCTTCCCAAAGTCTTTTGCTTTGACTATTTGGGGTCATTTGTGTTTCCCTACAAATTAAAAAACTTTTTTGCTCTAGGTGTGTGAAAAATGCCACTGGTAATTTGATAGGGATGACATTGAATCTGTAGATTGCCTTGGATAGTATAGTCATTTTGACAATGTTGATTCCAATCCAAGAACATGGTATATCTTTCAGTCTGTTTGTGTCATCTTCGATTTCTTTTACTAGTGTCTTATAGTTTTCAAAGTACAGATGTTTTTCCTCCTTAGGTAACCTTATTCCTTGGTATTTTATTCTTTCTTTCTTTATTTTTTTACTACTCCATAGAACTGATGCTTTTGAACTGTGGTGTTGGAGAAGACTCTTGAGAGTCCCTTGGACTGCATGGAGATCCAACCAGTCCATTCTGAAGGAGATCAGCCCTGGGATTCCTTTGGAAGGAATGATGCTAAAGCTGAAACTCCAGTACTTTGGCCACCTCATGCGAAGAGTTGACTCACTGGAAAAGACTTTGATGCTGGGAGGGATTGGGGGCAGGAGGAGAAGGGGACGACCGAGGATGAGATGGCTGGATGGCATCACGGACTCGATGGACGTGAGTCTGGGTGAACTCCCGGAGATGGTGATGGACAGGGAGGCCTGGCGTGCTGTGATTCATGGGGTCGCAGAGAGTCGGACACGACTGAGTGACTGAACTGAACTGAACTGATGGCATGAAGGATCTTAGTTCCCCTGTGGGGAAGTGTAGAAGTCCGCCTAGATATTTTATTCTTTTTGATGGCATGGTAAGTGGGATTGTTTCCTTGATTTCTGTTTCTGATCTTTTGTTGTTAGTGTATAGGAATACAAGAAATTTTTATTCTGAAATTTTACTGAATTCTTTGATGACCTCTAGTAGTTTCCTGGTAACATCTTAAGGATTTTCAATGTGAAGTATCATGTTACCTGTAAACAGTGACGGTTTGACCTCTTTTCTAATTTGGATTCCTTTTATTATTATTATTTTTTGTCTTCTCTGATTTTCATGGCTTTGACTTACAAAACTGTGTTGAATAAAAGTAGTGAGAATGGACATCCTTGTTTCGTTTCTGATCTTAAAGGAAATACTTTGTTTTTCAGTATTGAGGATGACGTTAGCTGTGGGTTTGTCATATATGGCTTTTATTATGCTGAGGTAGGTTCCCTCTATGCCCATTTTCTGAAGAGTTTTTAATCATAAGTTGGCGTGGAATTTTGCAAAAGCTTTTTCTGCGTCTTCTGAGATGATCTTATGGTTTTTGTTCTTCACTTTGTTAATGTGTATCACACTGATTGATTTGCAGATACTGAAGAATCCTTACATCTCTGGGATAAATTAAACTTGATTATGGTGTTTCATGATACTTTTACTGTATTATTGGGTTCAGTTTGCTAGTATTCTGTTGAGGATTTCTGCATCAGTGTTCATCAATTATATTGGCCTGTAATTTTCTTTTCTTGTCATATCTTTGTCTGGTTTTGGTATCAGGGTGATGGTGGCCTCGTAGAATGAGTCTGGATGTGCTCCTTCCTCTGCAATCTTTTGGAAGAGATTTAGAGGACAGGGGTTAACTCTTTTGTAAATGTTTAATAGAATTTGCCTGTGAAGCCATCTGGTCCTGGACATTTGTTTGTTGGAAGTTTTAAAATCACAGTTTGTATATGAGTACTTGTTATTGGACTTTCATTTTCTTTTTCTTCCTGGTTCAGTTTTGGAAGGTTGTTACCTTTCTAAAAATTTGTCCATTTCTTCTAGGTTGTCCAGTTTATTGGCATGTAGTTGCTTGTAGTCTCTTATGATCTTTTGTGTTATTGTGGTATCTGTTGTAACTTCCATTTCTGATTTTATTGATTTGAGCCCTTTCCTTTGTTTTCTTGATAGGTCTGACTAAAGGTTTTTTTTTTTTTTTTTTTAATTGAAGGATAATTGCTTTACAGAATTTTGTTGTTTTCTGTGAAACCTCAACATGAATCAGCCATAGGTATACATATATCCCCACCCTTTTGAACCTCCCTCCCATCTCCCTCTCTGTCCCACCCCTCTAGGTTGATACAGAGCCCTTGTTTGAGTTTCCTGAGCCATACAGCAAATTCCCATTGGCTGTCTATTTTACATATGGTAATGTACGTTTCCAGTTACTCTGTCCATACATCTCACCCTGTCCTCTCCTCTCCCTATGTCCATAAGTCTATTCTCTATGTCTCTTTCTCCATTGCTGCCCTGTAAGTAAATTCTTCAGTACTATTTTTCTAGATTCTGTATATGTGCATTAAAATATATTTAGCTTTCTCTTTCTGACTCACTTCACTCTGTATAATAGGTTCTGGGTTCATCCACCTCATCAGAAATGACTCAAATGTGTTCCTTTTTATGGCTGAGTAATATTCCATTGTGTATATGTAACACAACTTCCTTTTCCATTCATCTGTTGATGGGCATCTAGGTTGCTTCCATGTTCTAACTACTATAAATAGTGCTGCAATGAATAGTGGGATACTTGTGTTTGTTCCTTCATTTGTGTAGTATTTCTCTGCCTTTTTTTTTTTTAAACTTATTGTGTTTGAGGTCTCCTTTTCCCAGGCTTCAAGGTTGAATTCTTTCTTCCTTTTGGTTTCGGCCCTCCTAAGGTTGGTCCAGCGGTTTGTGTAAGCTTTGTATAGGGTGAGATTTGTGCTGAGTTTTTGTTGTTTGTTTTTCCTCTGATGGTCAAGGCTGAGTGAGGTGGTAATCCTGTCTGCTGGTAATTGGGTTTGTATTTTTGTTTTGTTTGTTGTTTAGATGAGGCATCCTGCACAGGGTGCTACTGCTGGTTGGGTGATGCTGGGTCTTGTTTTCAGATGGTTTCCTTTGTGTGAGTTCTCACTATTTGATACTCCCTAGGAATGAAGCACAAGCTGGAATCAAGATTGTCAGGAGAAATATGAATAATCTCAGATATGCAGATGCTGCTGCTGCTAAGTCGCTTCAGTCATGTCCGACTCTGTGTGACCCCACAAACGGCAGCCTACCAGGCTCTTTTGTCCCTGGGATTCTCCAGGCAAGAACACCGGAGTGAGTTGCCATGTCCTTCTCTAATGCATGAAACTGAAAAGTGAAAGTGAAGTCACTCAGTCGAATCCGACTCTTCGCGACCCCATGGACTGCAGCCTACCAGGCTCCTCTGTCCATGGGATCTTCCATGCAAGGGTACTGGAGTAGGTTGCCATTGCCTTCTCCAGATATGCAGGTGACACCACCCATAAGGCAAAAAGCAAAGAACTAAAGAGCCTCTTGAGGAAAGTGAAAGAGGAGAGTGAAAAAATTGGTTTCTGAACTCAGCATTCAGAAAACTAAGATCATGGCATCTGGTCCCATCACTTCATGGTAAATAGATGGGAAAACAGTGAGAGACTTTTTCTTTTGGGGCTCCAAAATCACTGCAGATGGTGACTGCAGCCATGAAATTAAAAGATGCTTGTTTCTTGGAAGAAAAACTATGACAAACCTAGCTGCTGCTGCTAAGTCGCTTTAGTCATGTCCAACTCTGTCCGACCTGATGGATGGCAGCCCACCAGGCTCCCCCGTCACTGGGATTCTCAAGGCAAGAACACTGCAGTGGGTTGCCATTTCCTTCTCCAATGAATGAAAGTGGAGAGTGAAAGTGAATTCGCTCAGTCATGTCTGACTCTTAGCGATCCCGTGAGCTTCAGCCCACCAGGCTCCTCTGCCCATGGGATTTTCCAGACAAGAGTACTGGAGAGGGGCGCCATTGCCTCTATACCATATTAAAAAGCAGAGACATTACTTTGCCAACAAAGGTCCATCTAGTCAGAGCTATGGTTTTTCCAGTAGTCATGTATGGATGTGAGAGTTGGACTATAAAGAAAGCTGAGTGCCAAAGAATTGATGCTTTTGAACTGTGGTGTTGGAGAAGACTCTTGAGAGTCCCTTGGACTGCCAGGAGATCCAACCAGTCAATCCTAAGGGAAATCAGTCCTGACTATTCATTGGAAGGACTGATGCTGAAGCTGAAGCTCCAATACTTTGGCCACCTGATGTGAAGAACCAACTAATTTGAAAAGACCCTGATGCTGGGAAAGATTGAAGGCAGCAGGAGAAGGGGATGACAGAGGATGAGATGGTTGGATGGCATCACCAACTCAAGGGACATGAGTTTGAGTACACTCTGGGAGTTGGTAATGGACAGGGAGGCCTGGCGTGCTGCAGTGCATGGGGCACAAAGAGTTTGACACGACTGAGTGACTGAACTGAACTGAGGGTTAGTTCTCTGGTAACCTAAGGTCTTAGAGTCAGTGTTCCCACTCCAAAGACTCAGGTTTTGATCTCTGGTCAGGAATGAAGATTCCATAAGTGGCTTATTATGGCATTAAGTGAGATTAAAACAAAAATCCAAAAACAGGAAACCAAAGGTGAACCCCAGAGAAATGGCAGTTACAAGATCAGGCAAATAACAATTAAAATAATGGAATATACACATATACATATACACACATGAACAAAGTCAAAACAGTCCAACAAAAATAAAGTACAATAGATTGACCTGGCAAACAAAGGAAATCAAAAACTATACTTACCAGTTAATAGCAAGACTAACTAAAGCATGAAGTAGAAAGCAAATCTAAAGCAAGGTGCCAAGTTGGTAATAAAGCAATGAAAACAAAACTAACAAATATGTTGAGAGGAAAGGAAAGAAAGAATAGATATGCTAAGTTAAATAGAGGTAGATGAAGAGGATTTATAATACATTAAAGATTAACTGGAAGGGGAAAAGAACAGTAGGAAAGGCAAACAAAGGAATAAATGTAGAAAAAATATAATAGGTTTAAAAAGTTAAAAGTTAACATTATAAAAAAGAGAAAAAAATGGAAGAAGAAGGAAAATAGGGAAAAAAAACCTCCACAGAACTGCAAAAGCCCAAAGTAGATGCAGAAGTTTATAACAACAATAAAACTTGTAACTGAATATACACATATACACTCATAAGCAAAATCAAAACAGTCCAACAAAAGTACAATAGATTGACACAGTGAATAAAGGAAAACAAAAATTATGTCTACCAGAACAAAACTAACTAAAGCACAAACTGGAAAACAAAACTAACACAAGGTGCCAATTGTGGAATAAAGCAATGAAAATAAAACTAACAAATATGTTTGAGAGGAAAGAAAAGAAAGAAACAATAGCTATGCAAAGTTAAATAGAGGTAGATAAAGATTTATATACGTTACATATTAACTGCAAGGGGAAAAGAATAGTAGGGAAAGCGAACAAAAGAATAAATGTAGAAAAAACAATAATATGTTTAAAAAATTAAAAATTGAAATTAAAAAAAGAAAAGAAAAAAGGAAAACAGCTCAGAACTGCAAAAGCCCAACGAAGAGGCAGGGGTTTGTAACACCAATAAAAAAATGTGAACGAGAGAAAAAAGAAAGAAAGCTCAAAAGCTTAATTAGATTTCATAGTGCCGATAAAATCAACAACTACAACAAAAGGGGAGAAAAAGGAGAAAAAAGAAAAAAATCCAAAAGAATCTACAGAACCAGTCAAAACACAGAATAATAAATGTTTTTCTTGGGTCACTGCTGTCAGAGTCCTTTCCCTTGCTGAGAGTCACAGTCCACCTCACCTCCCTAGGATGCCCACACTGTGCTGATCTCTGGACCTGCTGTAGGGGCAGCTCAGATTCTAAGGTGGTCCTACTCCTCTGTGGTTTTGTCTCCAATGTCACAGCTATCAGAACTAGAGCATTTTCTTTTGTAGGAGCTCTCAATGACATTTTATATATTCCATAGACACAGTCTGCCTAGTTGATCATGTGGATTTAATCTGCAGCTTGTACAACTGGTGGGAAGGTTTTAGGTCTTCTTCCTTAGTCACACTGCCCCTGGTTTCAATTGTAGCTTTATTTCCACCTCTGCATGTGGGCCATCCACTGGGGTTTGCTCCTGAGGCTGCCCTGGAGGGCTTGGGTTTGTCCCTGTGAGGGCCAGGTGTAGAGGTGGTGCAGCTGCTTGGGTTGCAGGGGTTCTGGCAGCACCAGGTACTCAGGGGAGTTGGTGGCTAGGGCAGCCGGAAATATAGTGCTCTAGAAGGGTTTGGCAACCAGTATTGGCTAATACGCTCCAGTATTCTTGCCTGGAGAATCCCCCCCCCCCCCCCACCCCGGTCCCTGACAGAGAAGCCTGGCAGGCAACAGTCTACAGGGTTGCAAAGAGTTGGACACTACCAAAGCGACCCTGGGTGCATAGATGCAAGACTTTTTTTGCCTGTGGCAGCTCTGCCCCAGTGAGAGTTGAGGATGAAGGTGGCCCAGCTGCTTGGCTTGCAGGGACCCTGGTGGTGCCTGGTGTGCAGGGACACAGACTGCTTTCGCTGCAGGAGTTATGGCCCTATCAGGGTCTTTTTTTAGAGCCTCTTGTAGCTGGCTATCAGAAGGCCTCTTTGGCCAGTCTTTCTCAGTAGCTGTGCCCATTCAGGCACATAGAGGGCCCCCCCGACTGGGGTCCTCCTCTGTAGGTCAGTGTGTCAGGCATTTGATGGGCCAGCCTCTTTATTGTTCAGCTGCTAATGCTGGCTTGGCAGGGAGAGAGGCTATGGTGATGGCTCCACCCCCTACATGTGACTCAGCAGTATCGCCTTGCTTCCATGGCTGCCTGGCTTTCCTCCGCAGGCATTTCCCACCACAATCACCTCCCTCACATCCCCTCTGTTAGCTTCTGTGCAGTCGACAGCAGCCCTCGCCCTGGGATTGCTCCGCAGTCCCTAAACTCCAGCTCCCAGCTGGTGTGCCTTCCAGGGGATCTATCCTGGAAATATCTATCCCTGGTTCTCTGAAAAGATAAATAAAATTGATAAACCTTTAGTCAGAAGAACAAGATGGTGGAGGAGTAGGTGGACAGGGATATTTATCCCTGTCTGGGGTATTTATGGCTGCAGCAAGGACTCTCTGATTCTCATTCCATTTAGGCTGCCACAGATCAGCTGTTTCACACTCAGCCTTAAATGTTTCTCCTCTGACTCAGACAGTTGCCCCAGTGTAGGGATCGGACCCCTGCTTCAGTTCCCCCACCCACTGAGGGCAGGTCCAGTCCTGCTAACACTCCTTTTTTTCCCCCTAGTTCCATCTTCCTACCGAGTTTTGCGTGGGTCTATATATTCTTTTCCTCTGGTCAGGTACTCCTGTCTGCTCTCACCTGGTGTTCTGCATGCACTTCTGTGTCTGAAGGTGTATTCCTGATGTATCCGTGGAGAGAGATGAACTCCACATCCACCTACTCCTCCGCCATCTTGTTCTCCGGACTAAAGGTTTATCAATTTTGTTTATCTTTTCAGAGAACCAGCTTTTAATTTCATTGGCTTCTTTTTGTTCTTGTTGTTTTCTTGATCTCTATTTCATTTATTTCTGCTCTCATCTTTATGATTTGTTCCCTTCTACTCACTTTTTTTTTTCTCACTTTGGGTTTTGTTTATTCTTCTAATCTAGTTGCTTTATGTAAAAAGCAATACTTTTAGTGGGGTGATGAGAAATTGCTTTAGAACTGCAGTAAGTTCAGAAAAAAATCAAGATGACTTTTAGTTTTATCTGGTTTACATTCAGAATGAGAACACCTTATTTGAATCCTTTGGAAAAAAATGTATATTTCTACAACCAAGTGTTTTGCAGAACTAAACAGAAGGCTGACATTAGAAAATAGTCGTTATTTTTTGAGCCACTAAAATCTTAACATATCAGCATCTTTGAGGTGTAGGACCATTGGAAAGTTTTTCAGATTCTTCATTTAAAAAATGATTGAACATGAGAGGAAACCAGATGGGCTTCATATAGTCTACCCTTTGGATTTCATAGATAATAAAAGCTAAACATTACTATCAAACTTCAGAGACATTACTTTGCTGACAAAGGTCCATCTATTCAAAACTATGTTTTTTCCAGTAGTCATGTATGAGAGAGTCAGACCATAAAGAAAGCTGAGTGCCAAAGAATTGATGCTTATGAACTGTGATGTTGGAGAAGACTCTTGAGAGTCTCTTGCACTGCAAGGAGATCCAAGCAGTCAATCCTAAAGGAAATCAGTCCTGAATATTCATTGAAAGGACTGATACTGAAGCTGAAACGCCAATGCTTTGGCCACTTGCTGTGAAGAACTGAGTCATTGGAAAACATGCTGATGCTAGGAAAGATTGAAGGCAGGAGAAGAAGGGGATGACAGGGAATGAGACGTTTGGATGGCATCACCGTCTCAATCGACATGAGTTTGGGCAAACTCTGGGAGTTGTTGATGAACAGGGAGGCCTGGCGTACTGCAGTCCATGGGATGGCAAAGAGTTGGACATGACTGAGTGACTGAACTGAACTGATCTATTTGTGATTCTGATGCTTGAAGAACTCCACTTCTATGAAATACGAGGTCTTGAGAGCAAAGTTACGTAAACAACAGAGATAGTACAAAGGAAATTAGCATAGATGTGGTCCCTGTTAATACCACATGTGTAAACTCATGTGTAAACAAAAATTTGAACCTGATTTTTTTTTTCTTCTCAACTGAAGAAATAAGAAATGGATGATTCAGTGGGGAAATGATTGTGCATTTCAGCAGTCTGCCTCCCATGAGAAATTTGTAAGGTCTAGCAGAATGCAGTCCATGGGGTCGCTAAGAGTCGGACACGACTGAGCGACTTCACTTTGACTTTTCACTTTCATGCATTGGAGAAGGAAATGGCAGCCCACTCCAGAGTCCTTGCCTGGAGAATCCCAGGGATGGGGGAGCCTGGTGGGCTGCTGTCTATGGGGTTTCACAGAGTCGGACACGACTGAAGCGACTTAGCAGCAGCGGCAGAATGTCATAGCACTGTTGTGGCTGAGAAAAAAAATATATTAAAAAAATATGTTACTATTGTTGTTTTTTAGTTGCTAAGTTGTGTCCAGCTCTTTATGAACCTGTGGACTTCAGCACATCAGACTTCCCTATCCTTTACTGTCTGCTGTGGTTTGCCAAAACTCACGTCCATTGACTCTGATGCCATCCAACCACCTCATTCTCTGTCACCCCCTTCTCTTCCTGCCCTCAATCTTTCCTGGCATCAGATCTTTTCCAGTGAATCTGCTGTTCACATCAGGTGGCCAAATTGTTGAAACTTCAGCATCAGTCCATCCAGTGAATACTCACAGTTGATTTCCTTTAGGATTGACTGGCTTGACCTCCTTGCTGTCCAAGAGACTCCCAAGAGTCTTCTCAAGCACTTCAGTTGGAAAGCATCAGTTCTTCAGCGCTCACCCTTCTTTATGGTCCAAGTCTCACATCCACACATGACTACTGGAAAAACCGTAGCTTTGACTATGCAGACCTTTGTCGGCAAAGTAATGTCTCTGCTTTTTAGTATGCTGTCTTAGTTTGTCATGGCTTTCCTTCCAAGAAGCAAGCATCTTTTAATTTCATGCTGTTGGCATTGTCCACAGTGATTTTGGAATCCAAGAAAATAAAATCTGTCACTGCTTCCACTTTTTCCCTATCTATATGCCACGAAGGGATAGGACTAGATGCCATGATCTTAGTTTTTTGAATGTTGAGTTTTAAGTCAGCTTTTTCACTCTCCTCTTTCATCTTCATCAAGAGGCATTTTAGTTCCTCTTCCCTTTCTGCAGTTAGGGTGGTGTCATCTGCATATCTGAGGTTGTTGATATTTCTCCCTGAAATCTTGATTCCAGCTTGTGATTTATTCAGCCCAGCATTTCCCATAATGTACTCTGCATTTAAGTTAAATAAACAGGTGACAATATATACCCTTGATGTACTTCTTTTCCAATTTTGAACCAGTTTGTTGTTTCCTATCCAGTTCTAACTGTTGCTTCTTGACCTGCATACAGGTATCTCAGCAGATAGGCAGTGTAGTCTAGTATTTCCATCTCTTTCAGAATTTTCCATCGTTTGTTGTGATCCACACAGTCAAAGGCTCTAGAGTAGTCAGTGAAACAGAAGTAGATTTTTTTGGGGAATTCCTTTTTTTTTTTAATTTTTTTTATGATTCAGTGGATACTGGCAATTTGCTCTCTGGTTCCTCTACCTTTTCAAAATCCAACTTCAACATCTGGAAGTTCTTGGTTTACATACTGCTGAAGCCTCAGTTGAAGAATTTTGAGCATTACCTTGGCTAACATGTGAAATGAGCACAGTTGTACGGTAGTTTGAACATTTTTTGGCTTTGCCTTTCTTTGGGATTGGAATGAAAACTGACCTTTTCCAGTCCTGTGGCCACTGCTGAGTTTTTCAAATGTACTGGCATATTGAGTTCATCATCTTTTAGGATTTGAAATACCTCAGTTGGAATTCCATCACTTTTACTGTCGTTGTTCATTGTAATGTTTCCTAAGGCCCACTTGACTTTACACTCCAGGATGTCTGGTTCCAGGTGAGTGATCATACCATGGTCCTGGTTATCCAGGCCATTAAGATCTTTTTTGTATGGTTCTGTGTATTCTTGCTACCTCTTCTTAGTATCTCCTTCTTCTGTTAGGTCCTTGCTATTTCAGTCCTTTATTGTGCCCATCTTTGCATGAAATGTTCCCTTGGTATCCAGTTTTCTTGAAGAGATCTCTAGTTTTCCCATTCTGTTGTTTTCCTCTATTTCTTTGTATTGCTCACTTTAGAAGGCTCTCTTATCTCTCCTTGCTGTTTTCTAGAACTCTGCATTCAGGTGGGTATATCTTTCCCTTTCTTCTTGCTTTTCGCTTTTGTTCTTTTCTCAGCTGTTTGTAAGGCCTCCTCAGACAACTGCTTTTCCTTCTTGCATTTTTTCCCCTTTGGGTTGGTTTTGGTTTCAGGCTCCTGTACAGTGTTACAGACTTCCATCCATAGTTTTTCAGGTACTCTGTCTGCCAGATCTAATCCCTTGAATTTATTCATCACCTCTTCACTGTATAGATTATAAGGGATTCGATTTAGGTCATAAGTGAATGGCTTGATAGTTTTCCCTAACTCTCTTCAATTTAAGCCTGAATTTTACAATTAGGAGCTGATTATCTGAGCCACAGTCAGCTCCAGGTCTTGTTTTTGCTGACGGTATAGAGCTTCTTCATATTCAGTGCAAAGAATGTAATCAGTCTGATTTTTTTATGGACCATTTACTGATGTTCATACGTGCTTTCATGCATGCTAAATTGCTTTAGTCATGTCCGACTCTTTGTGACCTTATGGACTGTAGCCTGCCAGGATTCTCTGTCCATGGGATTCTCTAGGCAAGAATACTAGAGTGGGTTGCTATGCCCTTCTCCAGGGGATCTTCCTGACCCAGGGATCGAACTCCTGTCTCTTACATGTCATGCTTTGGCGGGCATGTTCTTTACCACTGGAGCCATTTGGGAAGCACTGGTGATCCATTTTAGAGTCATTTCTTGTGTTGTTAGAAACAGGTGTTTGCTATGACCAATGTGTTCTCTTGACAGAACTCTGTTAGCTTTTGCCCTGCTTCATTTTGTACTCCAAGGCCCTTGCCTATTACTCCAGATATCTCTTGACTTCCTACTTTTGCATTCCACTCCCCTATGATGAAAATGTCTTTTTTTGGTGTTAGTTCTAGAATGTCTTGTAGGTCTTCATAGAAGGTCTTGTAGGTTTTCATAGAACTGGTCAACTTCAACTTCTTTGGATTATTGTGACATTGAATGGTTTGCCTTGGAAAATGAACCGAGATCATTCTGTTGTTTTTTTGTTGCATGAAGTACTGCATTTCGGATTCTTTTGTTGACTGAGGATTTCTGATTAGCTACAGGAAAATGTTAATTTTTGTGGAAGCACATTAATCTTTTGACTTTAAAGCTTCTGGAGTGATGCACCAAAGCCTACAGAAATTGAGGCTAAGTATCTATGTTTTATCCTGCGGTTGGAACTTTTCTTCTTACCTCTCCTCAGAGTGCTGATTAAATTCATCATCATTATCAGTTTCTGCTTAATCAAATATTTATTGACCGTTGAGTCTGTGTGAGGGATGCAGAACAATATTTTATAAGACACAATCTTTTAAATAAATGATTTTATAATATAACTGAGGAGATGATTATACTTGATTGGATAATATTCCTCCCATCCCCACCCCAAATGTCCTGAAACCTCTGAATGTGACTTTATTTGGAAATAGAGTTGTTACAAGTGTTCATAAGAAGTCATATTGAAGTAGGCTGGGCACTTAATCCAAAATCACTGGTGTCATTATACAGCAAAGAGAAACAGAGACATAGGGAGGGGTGCCATGTGAAGAGGGCAGATACTGGACTGATGAGTCCATAAGCCAAGAATCTGAGGTTTTGCTGGTCACAACCGGTACTCTGAGAAAGGCATGAAACAGATCCTGGGCTAGTGCCTTCAGAGAGAGCATGGCCCTCAAGACACCTTGATCTCAGATGTCTAGCTTCACCCATGTGAGAGAAAATATTTTCTCTGTTTTGAGCCACTAAGTTTGCAGCACTTTTGTGATAGCAGTCTTAAAAAAACAAATATAATACACATAAAAAATAAAGCTCCTAGTATTAAGCACTGGCTGTACTCCAGGTTCCCTGTGTTCTAGCTGTTTTCTGCTGTATCGTATTCTCACCATCACCCGTGGAGGAGCAAACTGAAAGTTAAGAGATGCTTAACAATTTTTTCAGTATCACTCAGCAAGTAGTTCTAACCCTTGTCACCTAACCATGGAAAGAAGCCCATGTGGGCAGGCAGGACACAAAATGACAAGCAGGCAGGGGTAGACCTTAAAGCTGGCAGTAGCCCAGGTGTCCATGAAGAGTGATATGGAGAAACTAACTGAAGTCCGTCTATAGGACTGGCCATTTCAGCAACACAAAGGCTCAGACTGTGACAGCAGGCAGCTGTATGGACACATCTCTAGTGCATTCTGCTGAATGAAAGAGGCCACACACAAACGAGCATGTATATGATTTCATCTATACAAAGTTCTAGACTAGGAAAAACTAGTCAGTAGTGGAAGAAGGTAAAAACAGTGGTTTCCAACTCTGTAGTAGATGCTCTGTTCGGAATTTGACAATGAGATCCCTGACAAAAGGAGGGTATGTGCCTAATCTTAGATGGTCTCCTAACCTGGATGAGCCTGATCAGGGTGAGACGCTTTAATCTTGCCTCAGGTGGTTTCCTTGCTGCTTCTCCTTTGATTAGCAACTGTTCTGCACGTTGGAACTCAGAGAAGGTCATGGAGGCTGGACTCTGACCAAGGAATGGGGGACAAAAGGCCTCTATGCTCAGGAGCCTTACAGGGCCCTGCTTGGCATTAATCTGAACATAAGGCACAATTCACATAGTAGAGTCTGCACCAGCCATTGACCTAGCGAACTCATGCTGAAAGCTTGGAACTACCATAGGGACTTCAGCCTCCGCTCCCCTCAGGACTCGATTGGGACTGAAATCTCAATAACAAGGGTGCCCTTGGTGAGGCATCATGGATTCTGCAGGGGAGTGGGACATGGGCAGCCAGGGACATTGTAGGGGATGGCTCTGAGTTACACTGATGGGTTCAGTTCAGTCACTCAGGTATATCCAACTCCTTGCAACCCCATGGACTGCAGCATGCCAGGCTTCCCTGTCCATCACAAACTCCTGGAGCTTCCTCAAACTTGTGTCCATTGAGTCGGTGATGCCATCCAACCATCTCATCCTCTGTCATCCCCTTCTTCCCCCCGCTTCAATTTTTCCCAGCATCAGGGTCTTTTCAGATGAGTCAGCCCTTTGCATCAGGTGGCAAAATTACTGGAGCTTCAGCTCCAGCATCAGTCCTTCCAATGAGTATTCAGGACTGATTTCCTTTATGATTGCCTAGTTGGATCTCCTTGTAGTCCAAGGGACTCTCAAGAGTATTCTCCAACACCACAGTTCAAAAGCATCAATTCTTTGGTGCTCAGCTTTCTTTATGGTCCAACTCTCACATTCATACATGACTACTGGAAAAGCCATAGCTTGACTAGACGGACCTTTGTTGGCAAAGTAACATCTCTGCTTTTTAATATGCTATCTAGATTGGTCATAGATTTTCTTCCAAGGAGCAAGCGACTTTTAATTTCATGGCTGTAGTCACCATCTGCAGGGATTTTGGAGCTCCAGAAAATAAAGTCTGTCACTGTTTCCATTGTTTCCCCATCTATTTGCCATGAAGTGATGGGACTGGATGCCATAATCTTCGTCTTTTGAATGTTGAGTTTAAGCCAGCTTTTTCACTTTCCTCTTTCACTTTCATCAAGAGGCTCTTTAGTTCTTCTTCACTTTCTACCATAAGGGTGGTGTCATCTGCATATCTGAGGTTATTAATATTTCTCTGGGCAGTCTTGATTCCAGCTTGTGATTCATCTAGTCTGGCATTTCTCATGATGTACTCTGCATATAAGTTAAAAAAGCAGGGTGACAACATACAGCCTTGGCATACTCCTTTCCCAGTTTGGAACCAGTCTGTTGTTCCATGTCCAGTTCTAACTGTTGCTTGTTGACCTGCATACAGGTTTCTCAGGAGGCAGGTAAGGTGGTCTGTTATTTCTGTCTCTTTCATAATTTTTCACAGTTGTGATCTACACAGTTAAAGGCTTTGGCGTAGAGGTCTATACTGTTTCTGTTCTTTAATTGTGCCCATCTTTGCATGGAATGTTCCCTTGGTATCCAGTTTTCTTGAAGAGATCTCTAGTCTTTCCCATTCTATTGCTTCCTTCTATTTCTTTGCATTGATCAGTTAGGAAGGCTTTGTTATCTCTCTTTGCTGTTCTTTGAAACTCTGCATTCAGATTGCATTCATATATCTTTCCTTTTCCCCTTTGCCTTTTGCCTTCTTTTCTCAGCTATTTGTTAGGCCTTCTCAGACAACTTTTTTGCCTTTTTGCATTCCTTTTTCTTGGGGATGATTTTGATCATGGCCGCCTGTACAGTGTTGTGAACCTCTGTCCATAGTTCTTCAGGCACTCTATCACATCTAACCCCTTGAATCTATACTGTATAATTGTTAGGGATTTGATTTAGGTCATACCTGAATGTCCTAGTTGTTTTTCCTACTTTCTTCAATTTAAGTCTGAGTTCCTGATTTGAGCCACAGTCAGCTCCTGTTACCACACAGTTGAGGTTTCTTTTCCTGCCTGCTTGATGTGTTTGAGCAAGGACTTCGCAAGTGAAGCATTGCTGAAGGGGTAACCCAGTGTAGGTCTGTTACTCCTCCACGGAATGCCAGGGAAGCCAGACCTTTTCTGTGCCAGGAGTTAGCACCTCAAGTCGGTGGCTCACACTGGATCCCACCAGGGAAGCCATTCTGTCTTGCAGGCCTGAGCCTCTTAGTCTGCTGGCCCGCTTCCTGACATCAAATCTGGACAGACAGAACCTCCAGCAGACCTGCTGTGTTGGCTTGTTTGGAGGTGCATCTGCTAGAATAGGTGGAGAAGAAATTCTCTTTCAAGTTTGGGCCTTACAGGGTTTTGTAGCTGCAGAGCCTTGTCTAATGAAGAAGGACTAAGGCTTTTCCTTTCAGCTCGTTTTAAAAAAGAGCAGCAATCTTTCTGTTTCTGCCAACACCAAAGCCTCGTCAGGAGTTCTGTTTTGTGTTTTGCCTGCTTCTGAGAAGTATAGAATATGGCTTGAGATAAAAAACAAATGTCAAGATTGTTGAGCATGGTGAGGAGGTTTGTCTGAGGAGTTATTTTCTATCCTGCTCGGTGGTGTCCTTGGGGAAATTTCTGGATGCCCAGCTTCATAATGTCAGTCTTCCCAGCAATGGCCTGAGCTCCCCAAGCTGCTCTCATTCTACTGTCTGAGATTGTAACAGAAAATTTACATTTTAAAATTGGATGCTTGCTGATTTAAAGAACAGAGAAGCCTGGTGGGCTATAGTCCAGGGGGTCACAAAGAGACAGACACAGCTGAGCAACTAACACTTCTTATTGGAGTCCGAGTTTAGGTGAGGGTCAGAGATGGGGAGATTTTATTGGGAGAGTTTCCACTAGACCAATACTCATATTGCAGAGCCACAGCTTATTTTGCTAATTGTTAAGATGACCTTGACTTTGATTTCTGAAGCTGCTGCATTCATACTTTCCAGCGGGGTCAGTATTTGTATTGAAAAAAACTCATTCTCTGCAGTAAAACCTCTTCCCAACTTCCTTTTACTGACTTAATGGCTTTTTCTAGAGCAGATGATAGATGAAGCCAGAGAATGCAGTTTGTCTATAAAGGACATATTGATTCAATCAGATTTGCCAGAACACAACTGCAGGGTAAAATCTAAAAAGTGACTTGAGAAATCAAGATGCTGCCGAGGCATTTTCTCAGCCAGGAATTTTTTTGGCTGCTGCTTGTTTTAAATTCCTTCGTTTTGCATTTCGGGAAATGACTCTCAAATGAAAGCCAAAATCCTAAGTGCAGAAAGATAAATCACGTGTTGTTGGCTATGAATTCTGATTACTTCCCTTGAAGGAGTAGCCAAGAGCTTGTTTCTCACATAAAAATACTTTTTGCCTGTTAATGAGAAACAGAATTAATTGGTTCTACAGAGGCCAATTTTAATTGAGTTAAAAGACAAATACTTTAGAGTAGGAAAGGACCTTAGAGACACTGAATTTAATCCCTTCTTATAGGACCAGAGAGGGTGAAAGCCTTGCTCAAGAACGCAGAGCCACAGGGAATGCAGTGCGTAGGGAAGACCGCGTTTCATCCAGTGGTCACTCAGGCGGGTCCATTCTCTGGCCTTTCTTACTATTACCAGCAAGGCTCCCTGCCATTATTTACATAAGAATCTCTCAGGGATGAGGTTTTATTCTTTAGAACGAAGAGCTGAAAATAGAGAAATCATGTCACATGTAGCACCAGCACCCAAAGGACTTCTTTGTTTAAATAAAATGTGAAAGCCAGGGTGCTGTTTGAATGAATTTACCCAATGGCCTAGGTGGCCTTGTTTTTGAAGAGAGATTTCTGTGATTTTTGCATGATGTGGAAGTCTAAATCACCAGTCACAGAGCACTGAACCCAGAGAAAGGCCTTGTCAGAATGAAACATGAAAATAATGTTGAGATCATATCAAGGAAGCTGAACGGTAAACATTAGCAGGGCTTGTTGCAACAGGATAGCATGTGTGGGGGATGGAACAGCGTGTTCCTCATTGGCATGGCCCAAGGCATGGGAGGGACCTACCCCCAAAGCCTGTTAGAAAGCTCAGCCTCCCCAAACACTGAACTGAGCCACAGTGCTTCTTGCCCCTGTCATTTGGGAATTGTATGTGGTTAGGATACAAATGATGGCCAACCTTCTGGCCATGAATGGTTAGCATAATAATTTAGCTAATGGATTAATTTTAGATTGCTGCAAGTGATCAGATTCATGTTTTCATTTGCATTTTTACTAAAGAGACCAGTTTGCTCCAAACACTTTTCTATTAATATTCGTATTACAATATAGAATAAGGATGTTTTGATTATTTTACTTTAAGGCTTATATTGAAAGAAGTCTAACATCATTGCTCTTCCCATCTATTATTCAGTGAGTGTTTTCCAGCTGGACAGAAAGACAGATCTATCCGTTCAGACAGATCTGTTTTCTGTCTGACTCATTGTTGCTAACAGAGAAAGCAGAAACCTTCTCTGTCGATTGATGAGTTCCAGCTGTGCAACTTTGGAAATCATATTTCCACTGAAAAAATGTTTAATGACTTTTTTCTAATGTTCTTCCATTAAAAAAAAAGTTTGTTGTCATGGGATACCACTTTTCAATTTTTCAGAAAGATTTAAAATTGATGATGAGTTATGGCTTCCCTGGTAGCTCAGACAGTAAAGAATCCACCTGCAATGCAGGAGACCTGGGTTTGATCCCTGGGCTGGGAAGATCCCCTGGAGAAGGGAATGGCTACCTGCTCCAGTATTGTTGTCTGGAGAATCACATGGACAAAGGAGCCTGGCAGGCTATAGTTCATGGGGTTGCAAAGAGTTAGACATGACTGAATGACTAACACTACTTTCTTGCAACCACAACTGAGTTGTATTGAAAGGAGATTCAGATCCTTAGATAATTGCCAGGCTTCATGACAAAGCTTTCATGGTGGCTCCAGGTACCTAACCACTAAACCCAACACTGATATTTAATGCACTGAAAGCACCAACAGCTCCTTTTTCTTTTTCTCCTATTCCTATTCCTCATTTTAAATACAGCTTTATTGAGATATAATTCATATAGCATATGGTTTACTCATTTAAAGTATATAGTTCTGTGTTATTTTAGTATTAGAATTGTGTAACCATCAGTTCAGTTCAGTCGCTCAGTCATGTCTGATTCTTTGTGACCCCACGGACTGCAGTACCCCAGGCTTCCCTGTCCATCACCAACTCCCAGAGATTACTCAAACTCATGTCTGTTGAGTCAGTGATACCATCCAACCATCTCATCCTCCGTCGTCCCCTTCTCCTCCCCTCTTCAATCTTTCCCAGCATCAGGGTCTTTTCAAATGAGTCAGCCCTTCGCATCAGGTGGCAAAAGTATTGGAGCTTCAGCTTCAGCTTCAGTCCTTCCAATGAATATTCAGGACTGATTTCCTTTATGATTGACTGGTTGGATCTCCTTGCAGTCCAAGGGACTCTCAAGAGTCTTCTCCAACACCATAATTCAAAAGCATCAATTCTTTGGCACTCAGCTTTCTTTATAGTCCAACTCTCACACCCATACATGACTACTGAAAAAACCAAAGCTTTGACAAGATGGAACCTTGTTGGCAAAGTTGTCTCTGCTTTTTCATATGCTGACTAGGTTGGTCATAGCTTTTCTTTCAAGGAGCAAGCGACTTTTAATTTCATGGCTGCAGTTACCATCTGCAGTGATTTTGGAGCCCCCCAAAATAAAGTCTGTCACTGTTTCCATATTTCCCCATCTATTTGCCATGAAGTGATGGGACCAGATGCCGTGATCTTAGTTTTCTGAATGTTGACTTTTAAGCCAGCTTTTTCACTCTCCTCTTTCACTTTCATAAAGAGGCTCTTTAGTTCTTCTTTGCTTTCTGCCATTAGTGTGCTGTCTTCTGCATATCTGAGGTTATTGATATTTCTCCTGGCACTCTTGATTCCAGATGTCCTTCACCCAGTCCGGCATTTCTCATGATGTACACTGCATATAAGTTAAATAAGCAAGGTGACAATATATAACCTTGACACATTTGTTTCCCAATTTGGAACCAATTCGTTCCATGTTTTGTTCTAACTGTTGCTTCTTGACCTGCACACAGATTTCTCAGGAGGCAGGTCAGGTGGTCTAGTATTCCCGTCTCTTTCAGAATTTTTTACAGTTGGTCGTGATCCATACAAACTGTGGATGGGCTTTAAATTATTTGAGTTTGAGTTGTTTCCATTTTTTAGTTATTTCCATTTTTGGCTCTTATGATCAGTGCTGCTATAAACATTAATGGTCAAGCCTGTGTGGATGCATTTTCATCTCTCTTGTAAACACTTCTAGGACTGGAATTGCAGTATCTTATGTTAGCTGTGTTTAACCTTTTGAGAAACTGCAAAGTGACCGCACCATTTTATGTTCCTACCAGCGGTGTGTGTTCTGATTTTTCCACATTCTCTCCAACACTTGTCATTATCAGTCTTTTAAACAAATTATAGCCATCTTACTGGGTGTGTAGTGGTGAAGCCTCCTCTGAACTACTTTGACAGTATTTTGGTGATGGATTCAGCTCAGATGGATTCTGTGTGAGAACGGAAAGCAGATTGCACCAGCCCGCCATGGTTCTGCAGGAGGATGGTGACTTTGTTTACTGCTCTGCCTCCAGAGTCTAGAACAAGGCTTAGGACTAGTAGGCATGGAGACATTTGTAGAATGAATGCCTAAATGAGTTCACGAAGAGCCTACTGTGTGCTAGCATTGGTGTGGATACAGAGGTATACAAGACATGGCCCTGCTCCCAAGGAGTTTCACTTTTTGAAGGAAATAGAATGAAAGTATTCATGAAAGGGAGTTACTGATGGAGAAGGGTACATGTTAGAGGAAAGTGTACTCATTTCTAAGCAACTAAAGTATAGATGATGAAAACGTGAACTCCTTTGGTCTTAGGCTAATTTATAAAGTCTGGCTTCCAGGAAATGGTAGGGGAAAAAATATCAGTCACTCAAACTGCAATGAGGAAGGTAGCCTTCCACATAGTACCAGAAGCCTCCCCAGAAGGTACCACATTACAAGCAATCACTCACATATATTCTTTCTCTCTTTCTCTATGTGTGACTGTGGAATCAAAATATAATATGATTCTTCTCTGTAAGTTCATGTTTTTAGTGATTTGTATGTTTTGGTTATTTGCCTTCTATCTTCGTGTCTCCCCCCATTCCTCTTTTATCTGTTTATCTTTTGTCTTTGCCACTTCTCCAGCAACAATCTCACCTCACCTGCTCTAAGGTATATTTTACAGAACTTTTTACATATTTAATGCATAATAACCAGTCTAAGTGAATGTGCCATCATTTCCTTAATTCTCTTCCTATTCAGGTTTATTTCCATTTTTGTTATAAATAATGCTTCAAGGGAACCTATTCATGACTTTTCTTTCCAAATTTGCATTATTTAAAAAAGGTAACAGTCTGAATGAGTTCCTGATCTTTAGGCTTTCCCCTCATGGTGATTCAGGAACCCAGGCCCTTCTATCTGTGTTGCCCATCCCCTCAGGCCTCTGGGACTGCTTCCAGCTGACAGAAGGGGCAAGAGCATGGAGATACTTGCTTCCTAACCACATGGCCAAGTAGTGGTACCCAGCCTCTCTGTTTCCGTTCCTCTGATGACAGCTTGCCATATGGCATAACTGGGTGTGGGAAGTTCTGGCAGCGTAGTTTCTGGCTGGGCAGACACTTTCCAGAACAGCTATATATTCTCCTTGGAGGACCATACATTTTGGGTGGACAATTAGTCTTCTCTGCCATTATACATTTTTATGGATATGATAACTGTTCATTTTGATGACTTGGTACATTTTGCCCAACAGTCCCCACTCCCCATGCCCACTGAAATGTTTCATTTATTTCTGATTATTAAGGGAGACATGAAATCAAAAGACGCTTACTCATTGGAAGAAAAGTTATGACCAACCTAGAGAGCATATTGAAAAGCAGAGATATTACTTTGCCAACTAAGGTCCATCTAGTCAAGGCTATGGTTTTTCCTGTGGTCATGTACGGATGTGAGAGTTGGACTGTGAAGAAAGCTGAGCACCGAAGAATTGATGCTTTTGAACTGTGGAGTTAGAGAAGACTCTTGAGAGTCCCTTGGACTGCAAGGAGATCCAACCAGTCCATTCTGAAGGAGATCAGCCCTGGGATTTCTTTGGAAGGAATGATGCTAAAGCTGAAGCTCCAGTACTTTGGCCACCTCATGCGAAGAGTTGACTCTTTGGAAAAGACTTTGGGAGGGATTGGGGGCAGGAGGAGAAGGGGACGACAGAGGATGAGATGGCTGGATGGCATCACGGACTCAATGGACGTGAGTCTGAGTGAACTGCGGGAGTTGGTGGTGGACAGGGAGGCCTGGCGTGCTGCAGTTCATGGGGTCGCAAAGAGTCGGACACGACTGAGCGACTGAGCTGAACTGAACTGAAGGGAGACATACATTTGGTCTTAGTTCCAGTAATCTATCCATGAGACTTCATTATATGTAGAACCAAGGTGTCTACTACTACAATTTTTTCTTCTACTTGTCACGTCTTGTTTTGGTGCTCATATTACTTTGGTTAATTATTTTGACTCGTGTTACAATATGGAGAAATTGGTGGAGAGTTTATCAGTGGTGGCATGTGAAATAACAGGGGAGAGGAGACTGGCTCAGTCTCTTTCAAAAAGTTTAAAATGGAACCAATAACCAAGGAAATTGGCTTTCCTCCAAGGAGACTGCATGACTGCAAAAATATCCCAGCTTAACTATAGGGTCTTATTAAAAAAAAACAGAAACCTTAGCATTATCTGGAAATATTTTCATTTTTCATCTTTCCTGAGCCAGTTATTTTGTATATATCTGCTGTTGCTTTCAAAAATGATTATAATTAAGATATCATTCTTTTTAGATGAGTTTTTTTTGAAGACTCTTTTTCGGAGTCTCTTAAGCCTTAAGCTTTGGTTTAGAATACTGGCCCCTACTTGTTCCACCCATCCCCACCTCTCCCCCCAAAATCTGAAAATATAATACAAATGTTTTAAATATTAGTATTACTGTTATAATGCTGTTAAAGAGATGGCAGAAGTTTTACTCAGCCAACATGACTCTAAATTGATCCAGTCTTTTTTTTCCCTTGAGGAATTAATGAGGTATAATAAAACTTAATAAAGAAGAAAAAATTTTGATGTCAGCTATAGATATTTAATTGAAATATCTCCTAAACTTCACAGTTCCTTCCTAAGGGAGGAAAACTGATGAGGTAGAATAAGGAAATTATGCAGGATTCATTCATTCATTCAATTCATTTATTCAACAACTATTGAATTTCCTACATGTTCTATTTGGGGACTAGCTAGATGTGTTTAGGGGTCTGGATGTGTCTAGGAGTCTAGATGTCTCTAGATGCATCTGAGAATAGAACAGAAAGATTCCTGACTTTGTGAAGGTTACATTTTAGCAGGATATGGTAACAGAATTAATAATAAACCACATAGTAAGTTGAGTTGTGATGGGTCTTACTCAGCTTCATGAAGAGGATGCTATTTATAATTTGTGGTTATATTTTAAATGTATCCTCTCAGAATAAAAATTAGCATGGGGCTGAAAGTTTAAATAAGGGAGTCAGATTAGGCCTCATTAAGTAGTTATGTTTAAGACCCAAAGGAGGGAACCAGCTAGGCTTCTATCTAAGAGAAGAGGTTTCCAAGCAAAAGGAACAGGCAAAGGCCCTGAGGCTTAGGTGTACCTATAAATTTAAGTATAGGAGGAAGTTCAGTGTGGTTGGATTGGAGTTAGGGTAGATGGGGAGATCAAGCGGTGAAGTCAGAAAAGAAATGAGGGATGTTAGACAAACAATGTAAAGTCTTGTGGACCATGGCTCATTATAAGGACTTTGACTTCATTCTGAGAGAAATGGAAACCCATTAAGGGTTTCAGACGGGGTGAGGGGGGTGTGATTTGATCTGAATTACATTTTTACAGAATTATTTGCAATCTCATGGGGAGAATGGACAGTAAGGAGACAAGGGCAGAAACACAAAGGCTGGTTTATGGTACTGCAATATTTGGGCCAAGGAGATGACAGTGGAGGTGATGACAAATGGTTGCATTTTCGATATATTTTGAAGCTAGAACCTACAGGATTTTCTGATAGAAGAGTCTTACAGGAAAGAAAGAGTTGAAGAGTCTTATTGTATTGCCAAAATATTTATCGACCCTACCTATGAGGTTTGTCCCTCTGGGAGAATTATCCTGGTACCCCAAAGGCTTGGACATGGGACTTTCTCTGGCCAGTGAATTAGATATGGAAAGTAATGTGCCTTTCCTGGCAGAATCTTTAAATGACCCGGTGCTGAACCTCTTCTTGTCTTCACCAGAGAGAATCCCCTGTCCTGGACGGGGCTGCTCTTTTAACCTGGACCCTGGAGCAAAGGACATGAAACAAAGCCAGAGTCCCACCCTCTGCTGATATATAACCTGAGCAAGTAGTAAACTTTGCTTCAAATCGTGCTGAGGTTTTTTGTTGTTGTTGTAATTATAGTAATATAATTCAGTGAAAGCTCATGGATACAGATACCTGAGCAACAGAAAGAATAGAATTTTTATTGACTGAGGTGGGAAGATTATGGGAGGAACAGGAAGGGCAGATTAGGAGTTTAGTTTTGGACATGTCAAGTTTGAGGTGTCTATCATAACACTCAGGTATGGCTATTGAGTAAGCAATTAAATTTAAGAATATAAAGTTCAGGATAGAGGTAAAAATTGGGGGAGGCAGTCATCAGCATAGAGTTGGTAGGATTTTTAAGAATTTCACTGAAGTGTAGTATACTTACAATATTGTATTAAATTCTGCTATACAGCAAAGTGAATCAGTATATATATAGCTCAGTTTTTATGTATATATTCTTTTCCATTATGGTTTACCATAGGATATAGAATATAGTTTTCTGTGCTGTACAGTAGGACCTTGTTGTTTATCCATCTTATCTATGATAGTTTGCATCTTCTAATCCCAGACTCTCAGTCTTTCCCTTCCTCACCCCCACCCACCTTGGCAACTGCAGATCTGTTCTCTGTCTGAGAATCTGTTTCTTTTTTGTTGATCAGTTCATTTGTGTCACATTTTAGAATTTACATTTAATGATATCACATGGTATTTGTCTTTCTGTCTGACTCATTTAGTATGATAAGCTCTAAGTTCATGCATGTTGCTGCAGATGGCATTATTTCACTTTTTTAAATGGCTGAGTAGTACTCCATTGTGTATATGTACCGTCTTCTTTATCTGTTCATCTGTTGATGGGCATTTAGATTGCTTCCATGTCTTGGCTATTGTAGATAGAGCTGCTATGAACACAGGGTTGCATGTATCTTTTCAACTTATAATGTTGTCTGGATGTATGCACAGGAGTGGGATTGCTGGATCATATGGCAAGAGTTGATAGTATTTATGGTCATAGGATTGGTTGAGATCATGAATGGAGTAATTATATAGAGAAGGGGAGGATGCCGCAAGAGGTCATGACCCACATCATCATGAATGTTTGCTCTTAGTAAGGGAGGCTCATGACAGTGAGCTTAAGAAAAAATATGAACACAGAAATTGGCTACAGCAAAGATAACTAATTCTTTTGGGCTTTTTTCTATGGGAGAACCAAGAAATGGGCAGTTTCTGGGTCAGAAGTTGGACCAAGTAAGGGTTTTCTAACAGAATAAATGCATAACATGGAGGTTCTTCATGAATATTTGAGCACAACCCTTTTATCCCATGGGCTGTTACTCCATTTTAAAGAGTGAAAAGAAACTAGCGTTTATTATGCATTTAAAATTTGCTGTACATGGTACTAAGCACACTCACATATTCCTTTCTCCTCACAACTATCAATACATTGTGCAGTAACTGTGATTACTTTTCAGGGTCTCACAATTACTATATAGGGGAGCTGAGAATCAGTCCTTCATCTTGCTCTTGACTCAAAGCCTGTGCTCTTTTCTCCATGGTAATTGCCTTCCCAAAAAAGTTTAAATGTTCTCTAGGAGCAAGTTTCATGAACGTTTCCTGTATTGCTTTTCAACTAGAAAGGTATGAGATAAAATTGCTAATAGCCATTGAATTTTTGTTTCCCACACCATTGTCCAGTGTTTACCATTGAACTATGTTCTGCTACTATTGACTCAAATTAAAAGTTCTTACCCAGCCGTAAGTGTGGCTTTAAAAACTCACCTGTGGTGCCTTTTAGAAGCCCCAAAGCCAACAGATCAGGTGAAAATATCAGTCTCTTTTGTTCAGGGGCAGGCAACCGATTACCAAACTAGCAAGTTGCTTTGAGGTTTGGTAGAAATTTCATAATTCATAATGATAATTAAATACACGTGATGGAAAGTTTCAAAGTGATGTCCTGGTACAGAAGCTACTTCTTGTGTTGGTTTGTTTAATTCCTGCCACCCACGATAAACATATGGTTCAAGTAGCCATGGCTGGGTTCTCATAATGTTAGCTTCTGTGATAGAAATCTTAAAAAAAAAAGTCTCTTAATGAGTTGTATACTTGGAGGCCTAAAAACTCGTCATACATTTTTATTTTTACAAGATACAGCAAACCCCAGTTTTTGTTGAAATATAAAGAAATGTATACGGATATAAACTCATACATTTTTAAGATTATAGTAACTCCTGTTACTTTAATATAAACAGTGGTTTTTGATGGCACATGACAGATAGTGCATGGAAAGGATGTCCAGGATTTGTTACAGTGGTGTGCCTCATTGTGGAGCCTGAATTTGCAATGGGGACATAGTGTAAAGGCTGGTGAGTTATCAGAAAATGTGGACATTTGCTTAAGATTCTTCACATCCTAAAATTATGTGGTATACCTAGCTCACACGAGGGGAACAAAACGAACCTTCCATTTGCAGTGGACTGTGATGGCTAACTGGACCTGTGCATCAGGCCTCTCAATCTCTGTTCTGGGAAACGTTCTGGCCACAGAGATGGCCATGTGACCCAAACCAGGACAGTCAGAGGGCTTTCTTAAGATTACATTGATTTTTGATGACTGGAAGAACCTTCTTTCTTTCTGGTAGGGTTTCCAAACTCTCAATGGCCGTGTTTCTGCCACCCTCCTAGGGAAGTCCTGTCTGCAATAAGAGGTAATGAGATTGATGAACACATAAAAACAAGTGAAGATGAGGTGAGATAAGAAAGAAATATTGAGTTAGTCCCCAGTTATAATTACAGAGGCCAGGCTTCTGAAATGTGTCCTTAAATCCTGTAAGGATTAACTTTTCAAAAATTGCTCTACTGTTCACTAATTTTCATACTTCAACTATGATCCAGGGAAAATAACAAGTGCTCAGATTACTACTATGAAGAAATCTGGTTTAGTTTGGCAACTTAACTTATGCTACTGTAACAAAACAGCATAGACGAAGTGGCTTTAAGCAACGGAATTTTACTTCTCACTGCTCTGGAGGCTGGGAAGTCCAAGGTCAAGATGCCAGTAGGTTTGGTGTTTGGTGAGGACTCTCTCCTTGGGTTGCAGATGGGCACCCTCTTGCTGTGCCCTCATGCGGTGGAGAGAGACAAAGACCTGCTCTCTCTTCCTCTTGTTATAAATACACAAATCCCATAATGAGGGGCTGTCCTCATGGCCTTATCTAAACCTAATCACCTCCAAATACTATCACACTGGGCGTTAGGGCTTCCACATTTGAACTTTGGGAAGACACGATATTCTTAACACTTGGGAAGAGACTCTAGTAAAATAAAGGAAGGCAGGCAGAAATGAAGGAATAAACAAAGAGAAGAAGGAAGTGTAAAGACAAAAATTTCTATTGTCGTCAGAAATTTTCCCTCCCAATTCGTCAGTCAATAAATTCTCTCTTTTGTTTCACCTATTTTAAACTGGGTTTTGGTCACTTGCAACTAATTAATTTACCATTCCTTTGAAGGTGTTACATAGATTATTCCAATGTATGGGATTATATAATTAAGGAATCAGGGATACATTTCTGATGGAAAGTTTTCCAACTCTCGTATTTAAATAACGATTCTCTCTCAAATGTTATAAATGCCAACTACGATTGCCATTCTTCCTTGGGTAAACATGAGGAAGACATCATATTGTAAACTACCAGAAAAGAGCTGATGAAAATTCAAAGTGAAATAAAAGGAAGTAATTACAACTTAATCTCTAATTGAAAACAGGGACCAATGAAGGTTCTAGGAGATGCTGATTAAAAATGAAAGTGATGCAAATGTAGGAAGATGTAAACTTTTAGGGAAAATCCTTCATTTTCTCACAAGTAAAGTTAATTTTATGTTCCATTTTGGTACAGCCAGACTCTTTCTCCTATATTTCTCTCATTAATTTTTTTTCATATTAATGTCCTACTCTGTTTCACAAAGAGGATGTTATTAATAATTTGTGGTTGCATTATAAATGTATCATCTCAAAGTTTGGGATTTGATTAACGTTCCTTCCCAGGGTTAAGATCTTGCCTGCTGGTTTCTTGCTTAGACAAAAGGAGAGTGAGCTAAGAGCATGGTGAATGAAGCAATGCAATGTTAAAAATGACTGCATCTTTCTGTTTTTAATTTGAGTTATATAAGAGAAGGAAAATTGGAACTGAGAATATTTAGAAAAACATAAGCAATAGATAAAATTCCAAACAAAATTAAGTGTGTAATCTAAGTTGATGGATGCAATTACAGAAAAAATTGAAAGATTGTTCCTAGTTCAGAGAACACTTAGTAGAGTAGATGCTGATTTTTCAAAGCATGGCATTTTCCTGAGCCTGTAAAAAAAGACAGAATGTCATACTTATTTCTCTCCTTATTGAGATGACATTAGCTATCCTTTGGTTGCAGATAAGTTCCAATGTGCCCCCACCCCGCTTAAGGAAGGATGAATCAAACAACTAATGGTGTTGCAGAGATGGAGAAAGTTCAGGCCAGAGGCCAAAATGCAGCTTGACAGCTTCTTTTCTTTCTCAGATGTTACTGAGTCTCAGATTATAGATTGTATGTTCTAGCATCCTTTTAAGGCTAGGATGATGTGGTGGGAAAGGTCTTGTTTTTTCACCCCACTGGGATGTGAATTCAAGCTTTCCCCTTTTGTTAGTTAGGTGAATTTTGCAAATTCCTTAACCTTTCTGAACCTCTTTTACCTTTTTATAAAAACAAGGATGACATTTTCCCCATCCCACCCTCAAGCTCGAAAGATGTAAACAGCTGTGAGCTGCTATATGATGCTAAATGTGCAAGATGACTTCTTTGTTTTGTAAGTCAAATCTAGCTCTAGCTCCACTTTCTAAGGTGTCTAAAAGTCCAGTATCAAGACAGTGAGGGTAGAGGCCATGTGTTATCAGCCTGTTATCATCTTTACTGGAGTTTATGTGGGTAACGGGCTCTAATCATACTAAGACAACTGCTTTGTGCCAGGGTGGTCAGAGGGACCCTCATAATGCTCCCCTGGGATTCTTGCAGCTCCCATTCCAGAGCCTATGTCCCTCTGTAGGACTTGCAGCCCTCCCATTCCTGTCCCCCAAATTCTCGGGGGAAACCACATTGACTGGTTAGGCTCCTTTTAGCCCTTTAATATCATAGCTTCCTTCCTATCTACTCAGGCTAATCAAAGATCTTTTAAAGACAGAAAAGACCTGATCATTCTTCTCAGGAGGTAAGAGATCTGCAGTCTCCAGCCCCTCCCTCCAGGTCATGGTTGCAAATGAAAGAACAAGGTAGTGAACCTTTGAAGCAGGTCATTCAGTTGTTCCTTAACTTTAAGGAAAATTGCCCTGCTGTGAGAGCTACAATTTTTTCCATGCCTTTTCAGCTAACGTCCAGTGAGAATTCATTTCATTTTAGTTCAGTCGCTCAGTCACGTCTAACTCTTTGCCACCCCATGGGCTGCAGCACGCCAGGCCTCCCTGTCCATCACCAACTCCCAGAGTTCACTCAGACTCACGTCCATCGAGTCAGTGATGCCACCCAGCCATCTCATCCTCGGTCGTCCCCTTCTTCTCCTGCCCCCAATCCCTCCCAGCATCAGAGTCTTTTCCAGTGAGTCAACTCTTCTCATGAGGTGGCCAAATTACTGGAGTTTCAGCTTTACCATCATTCCTTCCAAAGAAATCCCAGGGTTGATCTCCTTCAGAATGGACTGGTTGGATCTCCTTGCAGTCCAAGGGACTCTCAAGAGTCTTCTCCATCACCACAGTTCAAAAGCATCAATTCTTCAGCGCTCAGCCTTCTTCACAGTCCAACTCTCACATCCATACATGACTACTGGAAAAAAACCATAGCCTTGACTAGATGGACCAGTGAGAATTAGTGTCACTTAAATTGTAGTTTTGCTTAGGAAGGCATTTTTCAGTTAGAGAACAGGAAGAAGAAAGGGATGGAGAGAGGGAAAGATAGAGGAAAAAAAAGAACAAAAAAAGAAAGAAAAACAAGATAGAAGAAAAGGGTGAAATTTCTATTCCCCTTAGAAAAAAGAAATGTTTTATAACCTAAGAAAAATTAGATTTTAAAAGTAAAGGAAACTTCATGCATTGCTGGTGGGAATGTAAACTGGTATAGTAGTAGTGGAAAACAGTTTGAAAAAGTTAAACATCGTCACCATATAATGCAATATTTCCACTTCTAGGTATATTGCCAGAAGAGGCAGAAACATATGTCCATATGTACATGAATGTTCTTGGCAATATTATTCATAATAGGTGAAAAGTGAAACAACCAAATGTCCATCAGCTGATGAATGGACAATGAAAAAATGTGGCATGACCATACAATGGAATATTATTCATCCATAAAAAGGCATGAATTACAGATACATGCTGCAGCACAGAAGAACCTTGAAAACACTGTGTTGTGTGATGGAGGCATACACAAAAAGCAATGTATTATATGATTCCACTTATATGAAATGTCCGGAATAGGCAAAATCCATAGAGACAGAAAGTAAGCCATTAGTTGTCTAGGGTTGAGGGGATGGAGGGAAAGAGGAGTGACTTTTAATGGATATGAGGTTTATTTTTAAATGTACTATAATTAAAGTGTAAAATGTACTAGAATTAAATGATGGGTGATGGTTGCACAACCTTGTGAGTACACTAAAAAGAATTGAATCAAACAGTTTAAAATAGTGAATTTTATAGTATGTGGATTATAGCTTAATAAAAAACTATACAGAATAGAATAGCATATATTTTTGAGTTCCCATTAAATTAAAAGAAACCACATTTAGAAGGGACCTCAGCTAATAACAGTTATCTGTTACTAAACTTCACGTTCTCTTCCAATTCTCACACAAAGCACAAGGTTGTGTTTTATCATCTCCATTTTATAGATGAGAAATGGAGGTGTCTGAGAGGATAAGTGGCTTGTCTGAGATTTCTCCATTGGAAGCTGACTCTAGACCTGAGATTAATGAACTATTCTTGGGAACACAGGCCTTGTGAATTCTACTCTGTTGCCATGTCTTTGAGCTCAGTGGGATCTTACTCAACATACCAAGAAGAAACAGACAGCTGCTTTTACACCCCTTTCCGACCTCATGGACGGAGGCCACCTGCCTTTCAGGATCCTCCCCTGCACACCCCTAAGCCCAGTTGCCTGCCGGAATTTCAGCCTTCAGGAAGTGACTTGTAGGAGAATTCTGCAAGTTGAGAGTTCTCCTATAAGGTTGTATTGTTATTTGGAAAGTGAAGTAATGAGCAGACTAATTGTCATGGTAGATTTGGAAATTAGCATCAAGGTTTTGTTGAAGGGAATGTGGAGTCAACATAATGCTTGTCAAAATTGGCTTTCTCTAATGACAAGCAATATGTGCTTCTGGGTTGCTCAGAACACTGTAAATTATTTCCTTGTTTTTGAGGTACAAGTTAAAATGTTCATCTTGGTTTGCTGCATGTTAATAAAAAGTGTGTTATCTGGGTGATGGGTCTCTAAGTAATGAAGGATAATTTGAACTATGAGAAAAGCCACAGAAATGGAGACAAACTGGTATCAGTGGGACACTAATGAGGTAGAAATAAGTATATCTGAGGTCAGGAAAGCCAAAGGCATACTTTTCCAGTAGCTTTCCTGTGGTCTCAGATACCTGGTCATGGTACTGAACTTTGCATTTCTATAATAACCATCAGCTTTCAAGATTCTTGAGACTTCTTCAAGGAGAGGAAGGGGGGAATAGAAAGGAGAAGGAAGGGTCAAGAAAAACATCCATGATGATGGCTTAGAAAAAGGAAATATAAAATATATTCTTTTTGTACCCTGAAACAGAGTAAAGCAACAGGATAGAGTAAAGCATGGGTCTTAAATCATTCATTCATTCATTGAACACTTGAACTATGAATTGAACTATGAATCAGATCCCTTTCTAGGCATTGGAGATGCAATTAATAAAGCAGAACAAGACCCTGCCCTCAAGATCTCATTGTCTACAACTACATATTTAGAATTGATTTGTTTTTAGAATTGTCCTAAAATTAGACCTGTATTTATTTGTCTTCAATTAGGTGGATTTTTTTTTAAATGAGAATTTAGCTTTTCTGAAAATCTGGACAGAGACAGAAGTACTTATCAAGTGCTCTGGGAGAACCAAGAAGGGAAAAATTGCCTAGGTAGATGGAACAAATAGAACATTCTGCACAGAGACACAGAGGACTGGTAAGTCTGTGAGAAATGCTAAGCAGGTCCTTTTGGCTGATAAACAGTGGGTAGAAAGGTAAGAGTTGTAAACTGTATATTAAACAAACAGATTCTCTGTTAGTAGAAAGGACAGAAACGATGACTTTTGCCTGCTGTAGGAAGAAAATTTTCTATTGAAAAGCACATCTCAAGACATTACTAAAATTTATTTTCAAATTCACATTTATCCACCCGCTTTTGGCTTTTGGTGGCTGCAAGCTGGCTGTGAAACAGCTTTTGGCAGGAGTAAATGAGTTGGGATTATAGAAATCCTTCACTATAATAAAGCAATGGAATTGCTTATGGTCACAAAGAGATTATATGTGTGTGTGTGTGTGTGTGTGTGTATGTTTATATGTGTATATATATATTTTCTGACATAATATGCAGCTTTTATACTTTTGTTTTACTTAAAAAGCCTACCATGGAGCTCAGGATAAAGTACTAATTACGAATACAACTTAACATGGAGGACATCCTCAGGGTTCCTAGCAGTTTGTTGAACATCAGTTGGTCATTGGAGAGTCTCTCCCTGGTATTCTGCCACACCTCATCCTAAGTGTCAGAGAGGCTATTGTTCTGGGTTTGTCTGAATTACTTCCTTGCTTTTCTTCTGCTCTTGTTATCCCCCTCACTCCATACAGGGGAAGTTTGAGACATTGGTCTTCAGAGTCCTAATCACACACTCTCCTACTTAATCTCCTTCTTGACTTATTTCTGTTTCTTTCAAGTATGAATCTCAGCTCACAAATCCAGCTTTGAATGGAATTTTAAACTAGCATGGTATTAAGTCTGAGCCTAAAAACCTGCAAGAAAGGACAAGTTAAACTTCAGTTCCCACTGGGGAGCTCCCTTCAAAGAATTTCCATCTGACCCATCCCAGGGAAATCCCGTGGCCATTCCCTGCTGCCAGCCCCAGGGCACTGCCAGGGTGTGGCCCCAGGTCTCTCCAGACCCAGAGTCTCTCTCCATGTTGTCTTCATCCCTAGAAACAGGGAGAATTGCCTTCCTCTCTCTTGAGATTCCTGCTTGCTTCTCTCCTCAGGAGTATACAGCACACCTGATAAGTGAATTTAGGCTTTTGGAAACGTCAGGAAAAGAGAAGATCTTGAAGGCCATAAACCTCCTCTGAGCAAAGGGCACAGAGAGCCCGCTTGTCTGTGCTGACTCCTTTTCTCCTAAGTTGATCCCTCAAGGGAGCTGTGACAGCAAATAGGGAGGAGACAGCATGGAGCCATGAATGCTTGCTCCATTTCCTAAAGATGGAAGCAACCCGCTTGTCCATCAGCTGAGTGATGGTGAAACAAAATATGGGCCCTCCATGCAGTATCAGCGGTTTATTCATCCAAGAGAAGGAATGGAATACTAGACGCACTACAACATGGAGGAACCTTGAAAACATGCGGAGTGAAAGAAAAAAGCCAGAAACAAAGATCTTATATTGTATGATACATTTAAATGAAATGTCTGAAATAGGCAAATCTATGCAGACAGAAAGTAGATCAGTGATCACCCAGGGCTAAGGGGATGGAAGATGACTGTTGAAAGGTATGGGCTTTCTCTGTGGGGCGATGAAAATGTTCTAAAATGGGCTGTAGTGATGGTTTCACAACTTAAAAAAAAAACTTTGTTATTATTGGCTTTGCTGGGTCTTTGTTGCTGCATGCAGACTTTGTCTAGTTGCAGTGAGGAGGGGCTGCTCTCTAGTTGTTCAGACTTCTCATGTGGTGGCTTCTCTTGTTATGGAACTAGGGCTTGTAGGCATCAGTGGGTGTGGCTCTCGGGCTCCAGGGCGTGGGCTCAGTAGTTGTGGCACACGGACCCAGCTGGCCTGCGGCAGGTGGAAGCCTCTGAACCAGGGATCAAACCCACGTCCCCTGAATTGGCAGGTGGACTCCCAATCACTGGACCACCAGGGAAGTCCCACAGATTTTGAATATACTTAAAAAAATCATTGAATTGTACATTTAAATAGGTGAATTGTGTGGTATGTGAATTCTATCTCAATAAAGCTGTTACCAAAAGAAGGCATTGGGTGGTAATTGGCCTACTCCTATAGTCCATGGGGTTACAAAAGAGTAGACTACAACTTAGTAACCAAACAACAACTACAACAGCAACAACAATTCTGTACACTTGGGTTTCCATGGTGGCTTCACGGTAAACAATCTGCCTGCCATGCAGGAGATGGAGGGTCAATGATCCTTGGGTTGGGAGGATTCCCCGGAGAAGGAAGTGGCAACCCATTCCAGTGTTCTTGCCTGGGAAATCCCGTGGACGGAGGAGTCTGGTGGGCTACAGTCTCCATGGGGTCTCAAAGTCAGACAAGACTTAGCTACTAAACAACTCTGTGCACCATAATCAAAGAAGTGAATGTTATCTTTTGGTCATGTGTTTCATCAATATTAATGTGTCATTGTCATGAATTCCTGATAACTGGCTGCTCTTCCAATAAATCCCCCTTTGAGCATGCAAAGCAGTCTTTTTTCCAAGTATCTCTCAGAACAAAGTGAGAGATTTCTCCCCAGGCTCTTGAAAGAAGGGAGGGAGCAACCTTTCCAAGTTATACTCATGGAGCTTACTCTGAACACTGAAAAGCCAACTTTAATTTGCTCAATTTTCGTGACTTTGATGCTATCTAGGTCATCTATCTATGAATCTTGCACTTGGAAGACATCCTGGAAACAATCCAGCCCAGTGGTTGTCAGATTTGTTTAGTAGAATCTAGAGCTGCAGAGCAGAGACCTCAGGAGCAACCACAGGAGGAAGCTGTGGGGGTGGGGTCAGCTGTGTGTTCTAAACTGGGCTGAGTGAGCTGTGTCTCAGCTTCAATCAGGGCAGCCCTGATTTCATCTGATGTATACACTGGGCTTCAGCAAGATTTTATTTGAAGAATTTAGCAGCTAACATGTTTAAGGCTCCTCTGATTTCTAGTTCTATGGAAAATGGAGACAAGATCCTGGGAAAAGACTCAGAGCCTCTATATCCCTCTGGTGACAGAGAAGGATCTGGAATCATAGATTCCTGAGGATGGGCACGGTGGTTGGGATCACTGAATCAAGCGTGTGAAGCTTGACTTCTCATGACTCCACCACTCCTGTCTAGTGAAGGCAGGAGAGCATGATGGACAAACCTGTGGACTCTGGAGCCAAGAGGCCTGTACTTGAACCCTGATCCACCACGTCCTAGCTGTGTGATCTTGAGCAGGAAATTCACCCCTGCCCAGCCTTGGCTGCTTGTGTGTAAAACCGGGCTAATGGTTGTATCTGCAGCAGAAGATTAAGTGGGGTGATGTCGAGTGTCTGGCACATAATTGGGGCCAAGTAAATAGTAGCCACGATTATGACGTGTCAGCACAGACTATCCACTTGCTTTGCTCTCCACAATTTCAGTGACTAAGAGGCAGCACCCTGTGAAGTTTCTGTTTCCATCTGCCTTGACTGAAAAATCAGAGTTGGTTTCACATGGTTATTCTCCGTACCCTCATATGACCTACCTGTAAGATTTTTCATTTGCTTCAGTTCAATTTCACCTATCTTTTGGGGTCATTTAACTCAGACTGATAGGCCGTTTTCCTAAGTGTGAGAAGACTGTAGCCTGGTCTGTCTGACAGCTTGGTCCCAGTAGGAATCTGTACTTGGTCTCAGAGTTTCTGCTGGCTTGTGCATAAGAATGCTATATGGTGGATAGTACTCTGTAACTCTTCTTTTTGGGGAGCCATGCTTCAAATTGTGGCTTGCTGCTGACCCGTACATTTTTTTTAAAATTCCTGCTTTGTTCCTCTCACCTGAGGCCCAATTTCAATTACTTTGTCTTTCTGCTTTATTTTCCAAATATGCTTTGATACGTCCCCCTCCTCCCTCCTCCCTGAATCCCCTACATGTAGTCATCTCTGTATAGACCCCTTCTGAGCATGACTCCCTTTAAACTTAACACTTGTGAATTTCTCCAGTAAAATGTAAGCAACCTTGCCTGACCCTACCTGCTGGCCAGATTCTGTACACTTAACTCTAAATATGTTTTCTTTATATTCAGGACCAAAAATAAAGCCACTAAACTACTATTTCTCAGCTCTGGGGACTCTTTGCTAATATTTTAAAATGTCTTGATTTACAAATAACACATATCCCTTTGTGAAAATAGAAGATCATCCATTCCCACAAGACAAATGTATGCCAGAGTTGTAATGCAAATTCCGTAGACTCACACACCCACAGTTCAATTGAATTTTTAAATAAAAATGCAGATAAATCAGTCTTCACCCATTATAACAATTTTAGTTAGTTCCCTGTGCCGTTGAAAGTGTCTTCATTAAATAACTCAATATATTGCTTTTTAAAGGGCACCAATCGATGTCCTCAGCATCCCAGTTAGTGACTTTTTCAGCTTTAGAGAACATTAGATTTGGAGCAATCATAAAGGGCAGGTCTTCCACACACCTTATTTTGCAGATGGGAAAAGCAACTCCCTGAGAGGATAAAACTGAGCCAAGATCACACAGGGCTGAGAGCAAGTTTTTGGTGTCTCAATCAAGTCCCAACAGATCCCATATCCATTCTAACCACCTAGGAAGCTACTTAAAAACAGCAACAACAAGAAGAAGCAAACAGATGCCCTGGTGAGCTTGACATGTTCTGAAGTAGAGGAGGTCTGGAGTAGGGTTGAAAAATCTGTGTTTTAAAATACCTCCCCCAAGGGTGGCGATCCACTCTGAGGTTTAGGGAGAACCATTCAGGAATGCTCTCTGAGCAGAATTCAAAACAAGTGTTGACCTCAACCTTAAGAAAAAACTGGATTATATAAAACTTCCCCACCGCAGTTTTTCTAAGGGGAAAAGAGGCATAGTGTAGGTCACTTGACCCAAATTCAGTCCAGTTCCCCAAACTGAATGACCAGAAAAAATGCTTCAGTAGTATGAAAGCAATATATATGTATATGAAGAAACAGACTACAAGAACTTCTGCTGGACAGATCCAAGAACTCAGCATAGAGAACTGCAGAGCAGGCTTGTAAAGGCATTCGTTTTGTGAGCTATAAGCATTGCATACACTGTGGGTCCAGTAACCACAGTCAAGGCCTTGGCAGCTTGCCCTGCTTCTCATAATGTGAGTTGTAGTTGCTGATTTATCTCCCCTGACCCCTTCCTTCACTTTCCTTTCTCTTGTCAATTCTTTCTGGTGAAAGGAGCACCAAAGCAGAATGAGTGCTCTGTTTACCACCTAATCTTAGGTCTTGGTGACCTGTTCGGAGCACATTTACTCAGAATGCAGCTTGAAAGTGAAAGTGAAAAGTGATAGTCGCTCGGTCATGTCTGACTTTTTGCAACCCCCTGGACTGTACTGTCCAAGGAATTCTCCAGGCCAGAATACTGGAGTGGGTAGCCTTTTCCTTCTCTAGGGGATCTTCCCAACCCAGGAATCAAACCAGGGTCTCCTGCATTGCAGGCGGATTCTTTATCAACTGAGCTATCAGAGAAACCCTGAATGCAGCTTAGAAGCTATAAATCATGTTATGAATGCTGGGTAGTGTGATGTCTCACCGTTATCCATCTAATTTCTGACCAGGGTCAAATATTGTTGATTGCTACCGCTGCAAATTGTCGCCATGAATTTTGCAAAGCATAGTATCTCAAAATGTAGAAGAAATTGGAAGGTATTTGTTGGAATGGATGATTCTTAAGACATCAAAAGGATAAACTATATCATGTCAGCATCTTCATCAGAATCATTTAAAAGAGAAATGGAAGAGCATGTGAAGGGGATTTGGAGTTGTCTTATTTCTTTTGGGCTGCTAAAACAAATTACTATAAACTGAATGACTTATAAACAAACATTTATTTCTCGTAATTCTGGAGTTTGTGAAGTCCAGGATCAAGGTGCTGCCAGATTTGGTATCTAGAGAGAGCATTCTTCCTTGTTCATAAATGACTGTGTTTTTGCTGTGTCCTCTTGTATTGGGGCTACAGTCCATGGGGTCACAAGAGAGTCAGACACAATCTAGCGACTAAACAACAACAATAACAACATGTGGCAGAAGGGGTAAAGAGAACTCCCTGGAGCCTCTTTGATAAGGGGCTACCATTGATGAGGCCCCTATCCTCACGACCTGCTCACTTCCCAAAGGTCCCACCTCCAAATATCACTGCATTCGAGATTAGGTTTCCACATAAATTTATGGGAGACACATTCAGTCTATAGTAGGAGTGCTCAGTGTTATTTTTCTAAGTGTTTACCAGACTAAACCCAAAATAATGAATTGGTGGGAAAGCTTCAGTTCACTTACATTCTTGCCTCTTAAATGTGATTGATTGTCCTTTTAACAGAAAGGGGAATATATATCATGGTAAATTCTTGCACATGTTCTTCACAAGGCATTTTTTAAAAAGGTTGAAAAGCTTTATTTTTTGTCCCTTTATTATTAATGATGAAAGTAACTTTGAAAAATTTAATCGCTCTCTAATTTTACAATTCAAGAAAGGAATCTGAGCCCCTGAGAAGTTGCATGTCTCACTCAAAGTATATTAATTTTTGACTGACTGATTCATTTGTAACAAATATGTACATTCATAATGTAGCATTTGTTTCCTCCTACTGATGACTTCTCCTCCTGCCCTTAATCTTTCCCATATAAAAGCTAATATTATGTTAGAAAAAATGCATACTCATAGGAACACACACACATATAACCTGCTTGTGACCACAAATGATTCCTGTGCTCTGTGATAGTGATGTATTTCTATAATCCCAACTAATTTACTCCTGCCAAAGCCTATTTCACAGCTAGCTTGCAGCCATCAAGGAAACTTGAAGTTTTGTTTACAAGATAGGAGTATTTTTTGACAGAATCTGCAAGCTATTTATTTTTCTATCTTTATTTTTAAAGATATGTTAAACATTCCTTTATTTTGCAACTGGGCCAGCTAGAGTTTAGAATGAACAGATGTTTAACAGTTATTAATATTACAGTATCGTCTCTAATCAGCTTTGAAGATGAGACTCTGTTGACTTCACTGTTTTCTCTTGATGAAAGTTATTAAAGTGACAGATTATGAATAATTAATAGTGGTTTTGAGCACTCACTGTTGGTAGAGACTTAGAATATAAAGTTCACAGTGCCTACCTTCTGTTCCCTGCGAAGAAAATTACACATGTGCCACGTGAAATTCAAGGTCCTTTGAGCTTTGATATCCGTTTACACACAAAGGAATGGTGGTAGTGAGAGAGGAAGTCTGATCATCCAAAAGGACCCAAAGTATCAAATTCTATCCATTTCCAGTAAGCCACTGTTGAGGCGAGACTGTTGGTATTTGGGACCACATGTAATCTAATCATAAGGAAGTCAAATTACATACTGTGCAGTGTTGGCTGGGTATGAAATCATGTGCAGTCTGGTTATTGGGTCATGCTATCATAGGTTTTTAGTTACTTTTTCTTCCTCAGTTTTGTCTCATACAGTAACGAGTATTTATCGGATGCTTAGGGCCTCTTGGGGAAAATAATTTATATTTTCTTCCCGTTACTGGCTTTACAGTCTCATTATCTCTTTTCAGAGACTTCTTCATTTATTTATTTGTTTTTGCTCTTCAGCTTTTGTGAAGTTTAGTTGATGAAATTGTAACATATTTAAAGAGTAAAGCAAGATGATTTGATATATAGGTACATTGTGAAAAGATTCCCACCATCAAGTTAATTAACATGTTTATCATAGTTACTTAGTCATTTGTTTTGGTGAGAACATTTATATTCTACTTTCTTAGCAAATTTTGATTATACAGAAGCGTGTTATCAGCTGTAGTCACCATGTTGCATGTTAGATCCTTAGACTCTAGTCATCTTATAACTGAACATCCGTACCCTTTTACTATCTTCTCCTTATTTTCTCCTCCTCCTCCTCCCAGTCCCTGGCAACCACTTTTCTCCTCTGTTTCTATGAGCTGACTTTTCTCTTTCTTTTGGGATTCACTTACTAGTGATGTCGTGTAGTATTTGTCTTCCTTAGTTTGGCTTTATTTCATGGCCTCCAAGTTCATCCATGTTATTGCAAATGGCAGAATTTTCTGGATTTTTGCTGGATCATATGGTAGTTTTATTTTTTAATTTCTTGAGGAACCTCCATACTGTTTTCCACAGTGGCTACATGAATCTACATTTCTAGCAACAGTGCACAATAGTACCCTTTTTTCCACATCCTCACCAACACTTACTACTTCTAGTCTTCTTGAGCATAGCCATTCTAACAGGTCTGAAGTGATATCTTATGGTGGGTTTGAGTTGCATTTCCCTGACAGTTATTGATGTTGAGCACCTTTGCAGGTACATGTCGGCATTTTGTATGTTTTCTTTGAGAAAAAAATGTCTGTTCAGGTTCTGGGTTATTATTAATTTTTGCCTCTGAATTGTATAAGTTCCTTATATATCTTGGATATTAATGCCTATTGTGTATATGATTAGTAGATATTTTCTCCCTTTCTATAGGTTGCTTTTTTATTTTGTTGATGGGTTCCTCTGCTAAACAGAAGCTTCTTAGTTTAATATAGTCCAACTAGTTTATTTTTGCTTTTGTTGCTTTTGCTTTTGGTGTCAAAAAAAAAAAAGTCATTGTCAAGACCATTGTGAAGGAACTTACTCTCTATGTTTTCTTCTAGAAGTTTTATGGTTTCAGGCCTATGTTCCAATCTTTAATCTGTTTTGAGTTGATTTTCATGTGTGGTCCAGATTTATTCTTTTTCATGTGTATATCCAGTTTTATCAGCACAGTTTATTGAAGAGACAGTCATCTACCCATTGTATATTCATGGCTCCTTTGTCAAAAATCAACTGACCATATATGCATGGGTTTATTTCTGACTTCTCTATTGTGTTCCATCAATCTATGTGTGTATTTTTATTCCGATGCCTTATTACTTTGGTTAGTATAGCTTTGTAATGTAGTTTAAAACCAGGAACTATGATGCTTCCATCTTTGTTCTTTCCGAGCAAAGGATTGCTTTGGCTATTTGGGGTTGTTTGTGGTTTAATACAAATTTTAGATTTTTTTTTCTATTTCTGTGAAAAATGTCATTGAAAATTTGACAGAGATTGTATTGAATCTGTAAATTGCATTGAGTAGTATGGGAATTTTAACAATATTAATTTTTCCACATAAGCATGGATTATCTTTCATTTATTTGTTTCTTCAGTTCCTTTCATCAGTGTCTTACATTTTTCAGTATACAGATCTTTTAGCTCATGGTTAAATTTATTGAATACTTAATTCTTTTCAATGCTATTGTAAATGGGATAGCTTTCTTAATTTTTCTTTTTTATATCGTTCCTTGTTAGTGTATAGAAATGCAACTAATGTTTGTATACTTATATTTTATCTGATAACTTTACTGAATGCATACATTAGTTCCAGTAGTTGACTGATGGAAGCTTTAGAATTTTGGCACATAGAGTTTAAGTCATGGTTAAGACATGGTTATCCTGCTGCCAGCCCCGCTGGAGCACTCTCATGGCTATCAGAACCACTGCAAGATTTGACATCTGGCACCAGAGGCACTGCCGGCTGGGAGAGACCATGTGCCATGAGGGTCCTTGCCCCACCCCTGAGGGAAAGTGACCCTCACACGTTTTTAATGTATGCATGTACCAAAACATGCATATTTTATAAGTACAGTACAGTGTGGCGGTAGAGCCCAGGCATTTGGTTATGCTTTAGCTTATACAATCTTGGCAATTTAGGAAGGGCAGCGTGCTTTCACAGTTTCTAGTGGAAAAGAAATTTGGTGATAGATAAGAATAAAAAAGACATATACATAAGTTGCTTTATCAGAGAGAAGTTTTGAGCTTTAGCACAGATTTTCAAACTTAAAAATACTGCCACTCAATTTTATAGTCTCTCCTATAATTTAAAATGTAAGACTTGTTTAATTTAAGACTTGGACATTCTACTTCCCTTTCATACTCAGACACCAAGAGGCACCTACAAAAATGCTCACTGCAACATTGTTAATAGTAGTTACAAATGGCAAGCAGTAGAAATGTCCATTAGTAGAAGGATGATTATATAAACTATGGCATAGCCATTACAGTGCAAAAAAAATGAGATAGATCTGTATATATTGACATGAAACATCTTCAAGGTAAATTCGAGTGAAAATAGCCAACTATGAAATCACACAACAACTATACAACAGTATGATAATTTTCTTTTAAAAACTATGCCATACGTTTTCAGTTCAGTTCACTTCAGTTGCTCAGTTGTGTCCGACTCTTTGCGATCCCATGAACTGTAGCACACCAGGCCTCCCTGTCCATCACCAACTCCTGGAGTCCACCCAAACCCATGTCCATTGAGTCGGTGATGCCATCCAATCATCTCATCCTCTGTCGTCCCCTTCTCCTCCTGCTGTCAATCTTTCCCAGCATCAGAATCTTTTCAAATGAGTCAACTCTTCGCATGAGGTGGCCAAAGTACTGGAGTTTCAGCTTTAGCATCATTCCTTCCAAAGAAATCCCAGGACTGATCTCCTTTAGGATGGACCGGTTGGATCTCCTTGCAGTCCAAGGGACTCTCAGGAGTCTTCTCCAACACCACAGTTCAAAAGCATCAATTCTTCGGCACTCAGCTTTCTTTATAGTCCAACTCTCACATCCATACATGACCAAAGGAAAAACCATAGCCTTGACTAGATGGACCTTAGTTGGCAAAGTAATATCTCTGCTTTTGAATGTGCTATCTAGGTTGGTCATAACTTTTCTTCCAAGGAGTAAGCATCTTTTAATTTCATGGCTGTGGTCCTTATATACATATAAATGTATATAAACCCATAGTAAAAGGTTTAGAAGGATATATGTCAATTGATAAAGTGGATATCTCTAGTAATTGTGGCTTATAGTCAGAACTTTAGTTTTTCATTTTTTAAATATGTTTATTTATTTTAAATGGATAATTGCTTTGCAATATTATATTATTTTCTGCCATACATGAACATAAATTAGTGATAAATATACATATGTCTCCTGCCTCCCATCCCATCCCACGCCTCTAGGTTGTCATAGAGCACCATGTTTGAGCGCCCTTCATGATTCAGCAAATAGCTATTGACTATCTGTTTTGCATATGGTAATGTATATGTTTCAGTGTTACTCTCTCAGTCCATCCCTCCCTCTCCTTCCCCCACTGTGTCCACAGGTCTGTTCTCTGTATTTGTCTCCTCTGCTGCCCTGCAAATAGGTTCATCAGTACCATCTTTTTAGATTCCATATATATGTTTTAATATATGATATTTGTTTTTCTTTTTCTGACTTCTTTCACTCTGTATAATAGGCTCTAGGTTCATTCACCTCATTAGAACTGAATCAAATGCATTCCTTTTTATGGCTGAGTAATATTCTTTTGTTTATAAATATCACAACTTCTTTATCCATTCAGCTGTCAGTGGACATCTAGGTTGCTTCCATGTCTTGGCTATCATAAATAGTGCTGCAGTGAACTTTGGGGTACATGGGTCTTTTTCAATTAGTTTCCTCACTTAGCAGCAGCAGCAACAGCAGCAGCAGGATATATGCTCAGTAGTGGGACTGTTGGGTCGTATGTCACAATGTTTTAACTTTACAAAAATTGTGGCAGGCAGAGTTCTGAGGTGGTTCCTGACCCTGCCTCCTAGTGTACACATTTTTCATAATCCCTGGGACTATAAATTTGATGGATTTTATTCCCATGATTAGTGTATGTTTCCTGGTACAGTTAATTAAGAAAAGGAGATTGTTCCAAGTGGTTCTGACCTAGTCCCAAGAGTCTTTTAAATCTAGATCTAAAGGTCAGAGGGAGAAAAAGCCAAAGATTCAAAGCAAGAGGAGTTCTTCCATGCTGGAGAACTTCTGAATTGTTGAAGAAGGCCACATGTCAAGGAATACAGGCAGCCTTTGGGATCTTAGCCTCTAGCTGACAGCCAGCAAGGAAATGAGAACCTCACTCTTACAACTTCAAAGAACTGAATTCTGCCTCAAGGATGCTGGCTCACACCTTGACTTTAGGCTTATGATACTCTGAGTGTTGGCACATACATCATTTATCACTGTGACATTTCCACTTCTCATCAATTCTCGGACACCAGGAGAACCTAGAACCTAGCCATGCCATGTCAAGACTTTTGAGTGCAGAAACTGAGATAATAAATGGATATTGTTTTTATACTACTACATTGCTAGGAATCTACTATGCAGCAGTAGAAAACAAATGCAAAGTTATTTAAAACTAATTTGTTATAATAATAAAGTTTAGTTATCCTTAATAACTTTCTTAGTAGGTTATGAGTATTAATTGCACTTATAAAATAAACCTTGGGAGCTGTGTGTTACTTGTCCAAGAAAACAGTAGAGAAGTTGTGGGTATGGATCAGTTTTAGGTTGTCAGGAAACCCTCTTAGCCCACCAGTGATTAGTGGACCTATCCTTGGAGAATTGGGTGTAGGAGGGCCTCGAGGAGCTATCCCACACTGAAGGTCAGGAAGGGTGGCAGTAAGGAGATACCCCTCATCCAAGGTAAGGAGCAGCGGCTGTGCTTTGCTGGAGCAGCCGTGAAGAGATACCCCACACCCAAGGTAAGAGAAACCCAAGTAGGATGGTAGGTGTTGCAAGAGGGCATCAGAGGGCAGACACACTGAAACCATACTCACAGAAAACTAGTCAGTCTAATCACACTAGGACCACAGCCTCGTCTAACTCAATGAAACCAAGCCGTGCCCACGGGGCAACCCAAGACGGGCGGGTCATGGTGGAGAGGTCAGACAGAATGTGGTCCACTGGAGAAGGGAATGGCAAACACTTCAGTATTCTTGCCTTGAGAACCCCATGAACAGTATGAAAAGGCAAAATGATAGGATACTGAAAGAGGAACTCCCCAGGTCATTAGGTGCCCAATATGCTACTGGAGGTCAGTGGAGAAATAACTCCAGAAAGAATGAAGGAATGGAGCCAAAGCAAAAACAATACCCAGCTGTGGATGTGACTGGTGATAGAAGCAAGGTCCGATGCTATAAAGAGCAGTATTGCATAGGAACCTGGAATGTCAGGTCCATGAATCAAGGCAAATTGGAAGTGGTCAAACAAGAGATGGCAAGGGTGAACGTCGACATTCTAGGAATCAGCAAACTAAAAGGGACTGGAATGGGTAAATTTAACTCAGGTGACCATTATATCTACTATTGCGGGCAGGAATCCCTCAGAAGAAATGGAGTAGCCATCATGGTCAGCAAAAGAGTCCGAAATGCAGTACTTGGATGCAATCTCAAAAACGACAGAATGATCTCTGTTCGTCTCCAAGGCAAACCATTCAATATCACGGTAATCCAAGTCTATGCCCCAACCAATAATGCTGAAGAAGCTGAAGTTGAACAGTTCTATGAAGACCTACAAGACCTTGTAGAACTAACACCCAAAAAAGATGTCCTTTTCATTATAGGGGACTGGAATGCAAAAGTAGGAAGTCAAGAAACACCTGGAATAACAGGCAAATTTGGCCTAGGAATGCGGAATGAAGTGGGGCAAAGACTAATAGAGTTTTGCCAAGAAAATGCACTGGTCATAGCAAACACCCTCTTCCAACAACACAAGAGAAGACTCTACACATGGACATCACCAGATGGTCAACACCGAAATCAGATTGATTCTATTCTTTGCAGCCAAAGATGGAGAAGCTCTATACAGTCAACAAAAATAAGACCAGGAGCTGACTGGCTCAGATCATGAACTCCTTCTTGCCAAATTCAGACTCAAATTGAAGAAAGTAGGGAAAACCACTAGACCATTCAGGTATGATCTAAATCAAATCCCATATGATTATATAGTGGAAGTGAGAAATAGATTTAAGGGCCTAGATCTGATAGATAGAGTGCCTGACGAACTATGGAATGAGGTTCGTGACATTGTACAGGAGACAGGGATCAAGACCATCCCCATGGAAAAGAAATGCAAAAAAGAAAAATGGCTGTCTGGGGAGGCCTTACCAATAGCTGGAAAAGAAGAGAGGCGAAAAGCAAAGGAGAAAAGGAAAGATATAAGCATCTGAATGCAGAGTTCCAGAGAATAGCAAGAAGAGATAAGAAAGCCTTCTTCAGTGATCAATGCAAAGAAATAGAGGAAAACAACAGAAAGGAGAAGACTAGAGATCTCTTCAAGAAAATTAGAGATACCAAGGGAACATTTCATGCAAAGATGGACTCGATAAAGGACAGAAATGGTATGGACCTAACAGAAGCAGAAGATATTAAGAAGAGGTGGCAAGAATACACAGAAGAACTGTACAAAAATGATCCTCATGACCCAGATAATCATGATGGTGTGATCACTAATCTAGAGCCAGACATCTTGAAATGTGAAGTCAAGTGGGCCTTGGAAATCATCGCTGCGAACAAAGCTAGTGGAGGTGATGGCATTCCAGTGGAGCTATTTCAAATCCTGAAAGATGATGCTGTGAAAGTGCTGCACTCAATATGCCAGGAAATTTGGAAAACTCAGCAGTGGCCACAGGACTGGAAAAGTTCAGTTTTCATTCCAATTCCAAAGAAAGGCAATGCCGAAGAATGCTCAAAGTACCGCACAATTGCACTCATCTCACATGCTAGTAAAGTGATGCCCAAAATTCTCCAAGCCAGGCTTCAGCAACATGTGAACCGTGAACTTCCCGATGTTCAAGCTGGTTTTAGAAAAGGCAGAGGAACCAGAGATCAAATTGCCAACATCTGCTGGATCATGGATAAATCGAGAGAGTTCCAGAAAAACATCTATTTCTTCTTTATTGACTATGCCAAAGCCTTTGACTATGTGGATCACAATAAACTGTGGAAACTTCTGAAAGAGATGGGAATACCAGACCACCTAACCTGCCTCTTGAGAAATGTGTATGCAGGTCAGGAAGCAGCAATTAGAACTGGACATGGAACAACAGACTGGTTCCAAATAGGAAAAGGAGTACGTCAAGGCTGTATATTGTCACCCTGCTTATTTAACTTCTATGCAGAGTACATCATGAGAAACGCTGGACTGGAAGAAACACAGCTGGAATCAAGATTGCCAGGAGAAATATCAATAACCTCAGATATGCAGATGACACCACCATTATGGCAGAAAGTGAAGAGGAACTAAAAGGCCTCTTGATGAAAGTGAAAGTGGAGAGTGAAGAAGTTGGCTTAAAGCTCAACATTCAGAAAACAAAGATCATGGTGTCTGGTCCCATCACTTCATGGGAAATAAATGGGGCAACAGTGCAAACAGTGTCAGACTTTATTTTTTGGGGCTGCAAAATTACTGCAGATGGTGACTGCAGCCATGAAATTAAAAGACGCTTACTCCTTGGAAGAAAAGTTATGATCAACCTAGATAGCATATTCAAAAGCAGAGACATTACTTTGCCGACTAAGGTCCGTCTAGTCAAGGCTATGGTTTTTCCTGTGGTCATGTATGGATGTGAGAGTTGGACTGTGAAGAAGGCTGAGTGCCGAAGAATTGATGCGTTTGAACTGTGGTGTTGGAGAAGACTCTTGAGAGTCTCTTGGACTGCAAGGAGATCCAACCAGTCCATTCTGAAGGAGATCAGCCCTGGGATTTCTTTGGAAGGAATGATGCAAAAGCTGAAACTCTAATACTTTGGCCACCTCATGCGAAGAGTTGACTCATTGGAAAAGACTCTGATGCTGGGAGGGGTTGGGGGCAGGAGGAGAAGGGGACGACAGAGGATGAGATGGCTGGATGGCATCACTGACTGGATGGACGTGAGTTTGAGTTAACTCCGGGAGTTGGTGATGGACCGGGAGGCCTGGCGTGCTGCAATTCATGGGATTGCAAAGAGTCGGACATGACTGAGTGACTGAATTGAACTGAATCTTGGAGAACTGGCCCCTTAGAAGTCATCTGTTTCAACCCCCAGGTGTGGTTCTAATTTGTAAGTGGTGTGAGCATCCTCAGTGATGACAAGGAACTCGCCACTCCACAAAGAACTCCACTGCTTTTCAGACAGTTCTAATTGCTGTTTTCTCCTGAAATCTTACTTTTTTTCAGCTCCAGTTTGGCCCTTGTGATCACTAGAGCTCTCTTGTAAGTGATGGTCCAAATAGTCTAAGGCCTCCCTCATGTCCCTGTGAACATTTTCATAGGGTCTCCTTACTGTTCTTCAGTGTAAAGAACAAAACAAAACACCCCAAATACTGCTTCTTCAGAGCTCTCACTCTCATTGGAGAAGTAGCCTTAATTTCCAAGTTGAATATGAATTTCTCAAGTTGTGCCTCAGTGGAGAGCCACATTTCCCAAGCATTTGAGGAAGCTGAGAATCAAAGTCATCATGTGGCTGAAAGATTTATGAATCATTGATGTACATTCTGTGCCATCAGAGTGGGGAAAGCAGGGTTCGTCCAAAATAAGTAAGAACAAGACATTTCCACTCTATTTGGCAAATGTTTTATCATTGACTGCTTTCACACATGATTTTGTGGCCATAGTCATAACCTAGAACAGAATGAAAGTATTTCAGAAAGGAAAGAAACTGAAAGCTTTCATAATCCAGTTATCTTGCTATACTTTAGTTCTTTTTAAAACAACCCCAGATTTGCTTGAATACTTCTGGTGACAAGGAACTCACTACCTGATGAGGTATCCAGATGTATTCATTTTTTCTTATAGTTATAAGCATTTTTATATTGATTTGAAATCTATGTTCTTATTTTAACCTTTTAAAATTTATCATTTCAGTTTTCTTCAGAGTCTAAACATAGATCTGTTCGATCCATCTTCCTTTCAGGTACTTAGAGGAAATGGTCACAACCCCTTAAGTCTCTTGTTCTTTAGCTGAACATCTTCAATTCTTTTACACTGAAAGGAGCCTAAAGTGATAGGACATTTTATTGTGTCTGTGTGTGTGTGTGTGTGCAGCCCTTTTCACATTGTCTCTTAACTGAAGTTATAATCAGCAAAGAACTCTGGTCGTTTGCATCCGAGCTGATAAGAGGACTTGGCTGAATCTTCTTGGCCTGGTTTGCTGCAGGGAACCAGGGAGAAGTGCAGGGTGCGGTGATAATAGTTATCAACCAGTGCAGAGACATTTAAATGACAGTCATTTCATTTTCTTCCCAGTTTCTGTGTGGACCTCAAGATCTACCTCGCTTTGCTGCCAGAACATCAAGTTCTCGTTTCTAGAACTTTGAGAAGTTTTAGCCCATGGTACAAAATGTACTTTAGATAGCATATTTAAATGTAAACTTCTGCACTTACATTTAATAATATTATTTAAAAGCAAATATCTACACGCATGTTTAGATGTAAATTTCTACATATATGTATTTAATCACAAATGGTAGCACATGATACACATTGTTCTACAATTTGCTTCTTTTTTGTTTTAATTTTGTATTCTAGAGATCTCATGGTATCAGAACACACAAAGCTATTTTGTGCTTTTTAACGTGTGCACAATATTCCATTGTATAGATGTGCTTTAATCATTTAATGCGTTCCTTTTGGTGGACAGCTAGGCTATTTCCTTTATTTAAAAAATTTACAATTATAAATAGCACTGTGAAATACTTCTGTTTACATTAGTTTTCACACAGAAACAAGATATGTCTAGAGCAGTAGTTCTCAGACTTTAGTGTGTACAGAATTATCTAGAGGGCTTATACAAACATGGATGGCTGGGCTCCACCCCCTGATTTTCTAATTCATGAAGTCTGAGGCAAGACCCAAGACAGTATTTTTTAGACAAGTGCTCAGGTGATGCTGGTGCAGCTGGTCTGAGGAGCCACACTTTGGGAATCACTGCTCTATGAGCTCCAGAAGTGACACTGTCGGTTGAAGTCTCTATGTTAATCCTCTTCATCTCTGTCTCTTAGTGTAAATGTGAAGTATGTGTGCCAGGTAGCTCTTGGTAAAGGAGGACTCTGAATGAAACTGCCTCTTCCCTGTCCTGTGGTGGGAAAGGAGGTCAGGGCAGAATAACCAGAAGCACAAGTCTTGGACCCTCATGCCAAGTGTAAGGCCTTTATTATACTCCAGGACTTTTGTCCTGCCGTATGAGATGTCAGCTAGGGCACCACTGTGTGCAAGCTCTTGAAAGGTGTCATATGCTCCTTAATGTTCTTCCTGTCTGACTGTGTGGCACAGGAAAACACCACTGGGCACTTACATTTATTCTGGGCTCTGGGGCTCTCTGCACAGCAACAGAGTCAGACCCTGTAAATATTTTTGTGAGGTAGATCAGGAGAGAAAGGGCAGTTTCATTGCTTATGAAGACAGGGTGTCCATCCATGTGCTCTCCTTCATTTTCCATGACCCCATGGGCCCCCATCCCATGATGCATTTCTTATTCCCCCTTTCTCTGACCTGGAGGGGCAGGTGTTGGGTGTGGGGAAGGAATTTGTTGAATATCTGCTGTGTGCTGGGCACACAGTAATGCAAGAGGATAGCTATGTGCTGTTACTTCCACCTTAGAGATGCTGAACCTGAGGCCAAGATCTGAGAGGTAATAAGTGGGCGAGTCAGGATTTGAGACCAGGTCTAGTCAGTTTTAGAGCCTGTGTGATGTGCTGTCTGTTCTCCCCCTCCTCTCCTGTAGCGGTGGTAAAGCCCAAAGGGAGTGCTTTGGGCTAAATGTAGTGTTTGTGATTGCTGAGTTTGCAGTGTCAAGTGTACTTAGCACAACTGAGGTGAGTTCCTTGGTGTCTGTTCTCCTTGTCGCCAATGTGACTCTTAAGTCAGGACTGTGTCACTGAGGCTTGTCGTAGTGACTAGAATGCCAGAAAGAAGAGAATTTTCAGATCACGCACAGTCTGTCTGTTTCAGTGCTCATGCTTCAGTTTGCTAGAGGAAGGGAACTAAAGGGGATGAACAGGGCAGAGGAATAGTAGACCCAGGCACACAGAGAGCTTGCCCTTGGTTCAGACTCAGTCCTGTCTTTTATTAGTCCCAAGACCTTGGGCCTTGGTAGCTGCATAGCACGTCTTTTCTGTAAAATGGCTACCAAACAAAAAGGGACTGTCCTCTAATGCAGGGTTTCCCAGTTTGCCTGATATGACTATTAAACATTCCTAGGTCCTTCCCCTAGAAAATCGTGGTCGGAAGAGGGAAGGTTGGGCTCAGGAATGAGACTGGCCAAGATCAATCATGGACACTGCCTCACTGAGTCAGGAGCACCCTGTCTACCTCAGAGTTATATAATCTGATGAAAGAATAGGTCTTATCAAGTGTGCCTAACTCAGAAACAGAAATAGTCGTTGTTGAAGGCCTTCAACACCTTCCTAGCTGCAACTCCTAGGCAGATTAAAATTTTCCCAAGGCTAAGTGTTTTCCTGAACTTATTGCTGCAGAACCCAAACATCTTTGGGAAATAACCACACACAGGCCTTTAGACCAGCAATAGTGCTTATCCAGCTGGCACACAATAGGGAGTTTGAGGCACATATGTCACTATGGAGAAGCTGGGAGCCTGGAACTAGGGTGGAGACCCTGAACAGAACAGAAAGTGCTGGCAAGTGCTTAGGATGAACTTTTATTCCATGACCATATCAAGGATTGGCCCCATAATTTTAAGTTTAAAAAAGAGAAATGGAAAATTCCCTATGGTTGGTAGGAAATTATACTAATAAAAATGATTTCTAACATTGATTAAGTGCTTAGTCATTGCTGAAATTGATTTCCACAAGATGGAGAAATTTGTGACAGTCAAAACTATTTCCTTATTTCTCATTTTCATTGATGATGACTCCAAGGGCAAATGGTTTTCTGTTCCAATAGAAAGAACTGATCTTGGTCTTGCCTGTCCCAAAGCAGTCTGGTCTCTGATTTTCCTGCATATGATTTATGTTTTCTCTGGTTTGGTGTTTCTCTGGTTTGGTGGCAAAGGCTTCAGGAAGAGATTTCTCCAGGGCATGACCTGTATATCATCTGCTCATTCTCAGAAAACAAAGCACAAAACAATAACAGAAAGACCCAAATGTGGTCATTGCATGGTGTAACTGATGCAAAGTGAATAGCACTTGACAGCAGATGATGGTCTAGGAGAAAGAATGACTATATTAGGAAATAACTTTTCGACCTATGGTTCTTACAGCCACTTCAGGAATGGAAGTGGGAAGGAATCACAAGAATTCTAGCACCCTTGGGATAATCATTTTTGTTCTGTGTCTGTCTCACATTTGCACTGTTATTTTATGGGCTGCCTGGAGGTGGGAGATGGCTCCATTTGGATGCAGATGACAGCATCAGACTGAGTAACTATTTGAAAACCTGTGATTGAGTATTGAGTCTAAGAATAAAATACAAATAATGAATAAACTATAAAGAAAGTAGAAGAGGATTTTATTTTATTGTTTTATTGAAGAATAGTTGATTTACAATATTGTATTAGTTTCTGATTTATGGCACAGTGGTTCAGTTTTATATTATTTTTCATATTCTTTTCCAATAGAGTTTATTGTAAGATATTGATATTGTAAGATATTAAATATAGTTATTCAATATCTTACAATGTTCCCTGTACAATAAAATATGTCCTTGTTGTTTATTTTACATATAGTAGTTTGTATCTGCTACTCTCAAACTCCTGATTTATTTCTCCCTCACAACTTTTCCCCTTTGGTAACCATAAATTTGTTTTCTGTGTCTGAATCTTATTTCTATTTTGTAAATAAGTTCACTTATATACTTTTTTAGATTCCACATGGAAGTGAATATCACATGATATTTGCCTTTCTCTGTCTGAACTTAACTTAGTATAATAATCTTTAGGTCTATCCATATTATTACAAATGGCAGTTTCATTCTTTTTTATGGCTGAGTAATATTCCATTATATATATGCACCACATCTTTATCCGTTCCTCTGTTGATGCTTCCATGTCTTGGCTATTGTAACTAGTGCTGCTGTGAACTTTGGGATGCGTGTATCTTTTCTTCTAGATATATGCCCAGGAGTGAGATTTCTGGATCATATAGTGATTCTATTTTTAGTATTTTAAGGACCCTCCTTACTGTTCTTACTATAGTGGCTGCACCAATTTACATTCTCATCAACAGCATAGAGAGGTCCCTTTTCTCTATGCCCTCTTCAGCATTTATTATTTGTAGAGTTTTTAATGATGGCCATTCTGGTCTGGGTGAGGTGATACCTCACTGTAGTTTTCGTTTGCACTTCTATGATAATTAGCGACGTCGAGCATCTTTTCATGTGACTGTTGGCCATCCATATGTTTTCCTTAGAGAAATGTCTGTTTAGTTTTTCTGTCCATTGTTTAACTAGATTGTTTGTTTTTTGTTATTTAGTTGTATGAACTGTTTGTATTTTTGGAAATTAATCCCTGGCAGGTCACATGATTTGCAAATATTTTCTCCCATTCTGTAGGTTTCTTTTCCTTTTGTTTATGGTTTCCTTTTCTGTGCAGAAGGTTGTAATTTTGATTAGGTCCTATTTGTTTATTTTTTACTATTACTTCTTTTGCCTTGGGATACTGATCTAGGAAAACATTGGTACGATTTATGTCAGAGAATCTTTTGCCTATATTCTCTTCTAGGAGTTTTATGGTTTCCTGTCTTATATTTAAGTTGTTAAGCCACTTTGAGTTTATTTTTCTGTATGGTGTGAAAGTGTGTTCTAACTTCATTGATTTACATACAGCTGTATAGCTTTCCCGAGAGACTGCCTTTTCTCCATCGTTTATTCTTGTCTCCTTTGCCTAGGATTGACCATAGGTATGTGGATTTATTTCTGTGAAACTCTATACTGTTTCACTGATCCCCGTGTCTCTTTCTGTGCCAATACCTTGCTGTTCTGATGACTGTAGCTTTGTGCTATTGCCTAAAGTGTGGGAGGGTTATGCCCCCAACTTTGTTCTTTTCCTTCAGGATTGCTTTGCCAATTCTGTCTTTTGTGGTTCCATATAAATTATAGGATTATTTGTTCTAGATCTGTGAAAAATGTCATTTTGGTATTGTTGCTCTATTTATAAGCAACCTAGAAATCTGTCAAAAAATGAATGGATAAAAATGTTGTAGTGCATATATATAAAGAAATATTACTCATCCATAAAAAGGAATGAATTTGAGTGAGTTTTAGTGAGGTGGATGAACACAAAGCCTGTTATACAGAGTGAAGTCAGTCAGAAAGAGAAAAACAAATATCGTGTATCAATGCATATGTTTGAAATCTAGAAAAATGGTACTGATGAACCTATATGCAGAGCAGGAATAGAGACACAGACATAGACAACAGACTAGTGGATGCACAGGGGAAGAAGAGAGTGGGATGAATTGAGAGAGTAGCATTGAAACATATACGTTACATATGTAAAATAGATAGCTGAGGGGAAGTTGCTGTATAACCAGGGGGCCCAGCTCTGTACTCTGTGACAACCTAGAGGATTGGATGGGGAGTGGTAAGGAGGCTCAAGAGAGAGGGAAATATGTATACTTATGGCTGATTCATGTTGTTTTATGGCGGAAACCAACACAACATTGTAAAGCAATTAGACTCCAATTAAAAATAAATTTTTTTAAATGTCATGGGTAGTTTGATAGGGATTGCATTAAATCAATAGATTGCTTTGGCTAGTATGGCCATTTTAGCAATGTTGATTCTTCCAATCCAACAGCATGGGGTATCTTTCCTTTTCTTTGAATCAGCTTCAGTTTCCTTTATCAGTGTTTTATAGCTCTCAACATGTAAGTCTTTCACACCCTAGGTCAGGTTTATTCCTAAGTATTTTATTCTTTTTCATCCAATTTTAAAAGGGATTTTTAAAACCTTTCCTTTTCTGATATTTGTTAGTGTAAAGAAATTTGACAGATTTCTGTATGTTAATCTTATATCCTGTTGCCATGCTGAATTCATTTATCAGTTCTAGCAGTTTTTGTGTGGAGTCTTCAGGGTTCTCTGTATATAGTGTCATGTCATCTGCATATAATGACAATTTTACCTCTTCCAGTTTGGATACCTTTTATTTCCTTCCCTTGTTTGATTGCTGTGGCTACAACTTCCAATATTATATTGAATAGAAAAAGTGAGAGTGGGCATCCTTACCTTGTTTCATATTTTAGTGGGAAAGCTTTCAGGTTTTCACTGCTGAGTATTATGTTGATTGTGGGTTTGTCATAAATAGCTCTTATGTTGAGATACGTTCCCTCTGAACCAACTTTTATAATAGTTTTTATCATGAATGGATGTTGAATTTTATCAAACGCTTTTTTTTTTTTGCATCTATTGAGATGATCATGTGGCTTTTGTTAATGGGTATATATAGCACCTTGATTTATTTGCATATGTTGAACCATCCTTGTGACCTTGGGATGATTCTAACTTGATTGTGGTGTATTTTTTCTTAATGGGTTGTATTCATTTTGCTAGTATTTTGTTGAGAATGTTTTCATCTGTATTCTTCAAAGATATTGGCCTGTAATTTTTGGTAGTATCTTTCTAGTTTTGGTATCAGGGTGATAGTGCTTCATGGAAAAATTTTGGAGGAATTCCTTCCTCTTCAATCTTTTGGAAGAGTTTGAGAAGAATCAGTATACGTTCTTCTTTGTATGTTTGGTAGAATTCCCCAGTGGACTTTTGTTTGTAATGAGTTTTTAAAATTACAGTTTCTGTTTTACTTCTAGTGATTGGTTTGTTCAAATTATTTCTTCTTGATTCAGTTTTGGTGGACTTTATAGTTCTAAAAACTTGTCCATTTCTTCTAGGTTGTCCAGTTGGTTGACATGTAATTGTTCACAGTATTCTCATAATTTTTTGTATTTCTGAAGTATCAGTTATTTCTTATCTTTTATTTCTTATTTTGTCTATTTGGGTTCTCTCTCTTTTCTTTTTGGTGAGCCGGGTCAGATGTTTGTCAGTTTTGTTTACCCTTTCCAGATCTTTGGAGAAGGAAATGGCAACCCACTCCAGTATTCTAGCCTGGAGAATCCCATGGACAAAGGAGCCTGGTGGGCTACAATCCATGGAGTCGCAAAGAGTCAGACATGACTGAGCAACTAACACACATTCCAGATCTTGGTTTCATTAAGAGACACAGATGTAAAGAACAGACTTTTGGACTCTGTGGGAGAGGGAGAGGGAGAGGGTGGGATGATTTGGGAGAATGGCATTGAAACATGAATACTATCCCGTAAGAAATGAATTGCTAGTCTAGGTTTGATACAGGATACAGGATGCTTGGGGCTGGTATACTGGGATGACCCAGAGAGATGATATGGGGAGGGTGGTGGGAGAGGGGTTCAGGGTTGGGAACTCATGTACACCCATGGCAGATTCATGTTGTGTATGGCAAAACCAATACAGTATTGTAAACTAAAAAAATAAAATTAAAAAAATAAATAAATAAAAAAATAAAAAATCTCTATTTCCTCCTTCTGATGACTTTATGTTTATTTATTCTTTATCTAATTGTTTTAGGTGGCAGGTTAGGTTGTCTATTGAGATTTCCTTGTTTTGAGGGGAAGGCTTGTATCACCATGAACTTCCTTTATAGCACTGCTTTTGCTGCATCCCCTAGAATTTGTATGGTTGTGTGTTTTTTTGTCATTTGTCTCAGTGTTTTTTTTTTTAATTTCCTCTTTGATTTCATTGTTGACCCCCCCTTTTCTTGTAGCATGTTGTTCAGTCTCCATGTAATCTTTTTCCCCCTTATTTCTCTTTCCATGATTGATTTCCAGTTTCATGTTGTTGTCATGAAAGAGGCTTGAAGTAGTTTCTAGCCTCTTAAATTTGTTGAGGCTTGTTTTCTGTCCAAGTCTTTGGTCTGTCTTGGAGAATGTTGCATTTGCACTTGTAAGAAATGTGCATTCTGATTTTCTTTTGATGTAATGTCCTGAAAATATCAATTAAGTCTGTTTTAATGTGTCATAGGATTTCTGTTGCTTTATTGATTTTCTGTCTGAAAGATATGTCCTTTGATGTGAGGTGTTAAAGTCTTCTACTATTACTGTATTCCTGTCAGTTTCTCCCTGCATGTCTGTTAGTAGTTGTTTTATGTATTTGAATGAGCCTTTTGGGTGGACATATGTTAATAAGTATACTCTTCTCTTCTTTAATTGGTCTTTTTATCTTTATATAATATCCTTCTTTATCTATCTCTATGGCCTTTGTTTCAAAGTCTATTTTGTCTGATATGAATAGCGCTACCCCTGCTTTCCTGTCATTTCCATTTGCCTGAAATATTTTTTTGTCATCCTCTCACATTCAATTTATACGTGTCCTTTGCCCACTTCGGGTATGTTGTAGGCAGCATATTGTAAACTTTTGCTTTATTATCCAGTCTGCCACTCTGTGTCTTTTGATTGGAGCATTTAGGCCACTGACATTTAAGGTAATTATTATAGCTATGTGTGAATATCTATTGCCATTTTAAACCTCGTTTTCTAGTTGATTTTGTAATTCTTCTTCATTCCTTTTGTTGTTCCTTCTGTGGTTTGATGATTTTTTTTTTTTTTGCTTGAGTTCTCTTCTTTTTGTTTTTTTTTTGTAAAAATATTGTATGTTTTTGATTTATGGTTACCCTGTTTTTCAGGTATGCTAACCTATTGTCTGCTTGCTTTAGGCTGATAGTCTTGTAGACTCAAATACATTCTTTAAAAAAATTCTACATTTTCTTATCCCCCTCATCCACATTTTATGATTTTGGTGTCTCTTTACATCTTCTTGTTTATCCTTTTGCTGTTCATTGTGGTTATCATTACTTTCACAATAATTTAAAAAAAAATCTGTATACTGACTTTTCAAGTGATTTACTTTCTCACTGTGATTTTCTGTTTCCTGCAGATTCTTGCTTCTTTTCTATTTAGAGAAGACTGTTTAGAAGAATAGCTTTAGTATTCTTCTAGTTTTTGCTTTTCTACATGGTTCTTTACCTCTCCTTCTATTCTATATGATAACCTTTCTGAGTAGAGTATCTTAGGTTGCAGGTTTTTCCCTTTTAAGACTTTGAATATAGCTTGCCTTGCTCTTGTGGCCTGCAAATTTCTGTTGAGAAATAAGCTAGTAGCCTTATGGGAGTTCCCTTTCCTCTTTCACAGCTCCCTCTCAGGGCCCATCCCAGTTCCTTTTTTGCTTTCATTTTACCCAGTTACATGGTGATCTTTCTTGCAGCTGTGGTTGTATGAGATCTCCTGCCAGCATTTAGTAGGTATTCTGTGAGTATTCTTCCACATGTAGATAAATTTTGATGTATTTGTGGGAGGAAGTCACCTTGGGGGTCCCCACAGCCACGAGCAGGATGAGCTGCAGTGCTAGCAGCCGGGCCCGTGGGAGGTGGTGCGTGGTCTCCAGGCAGCGACACCACCCACTCCACTCTTGAAGCTATGAGGGGTGTTACAAATGATCTCCTTTCTATTCAGGGAAATCAACAAAACAGAGAAAGCTTTCTTCAGAGGTAGAGATACTGAGAGGAAAGGCTCCAGTTGGTGTAGCTGTCCGAGGAAAATCCATGGCTACTAGATGCAGGAATTACAAGATATTTCTTCCTCCAAGAGAAAGAAAAGGAGCTTAGAAAAGCTAAATTGATAGGTTTTTTTAAAAAAAATTCTTTAAGCACAAGTATCAAGTAAATGTGGATGGGACCATGGCTGCTTATAGATATCCATATCTCATGCTTAGTGACAGTTTGGTTCTGAAGCAGGACTCACCATATTATGAACATTTCTATATGGCACTAAAGCCTTGGAAACATTATATTCCAATTAAAAGAAATCTTAGTGAGCCAGTAGAGAAAGTTGAATGGGCCCAGGAAAATGATGGAGAAGCCAAAAAGATTGCAAAAGAAGGACAGTTGTCTGCTGGGGATCTGCTATAGCCACACTGGCTTTACTGCTACTGTTACAGAGTACTACAAAGTCAGTACTTCAAAGTCAGTTCAGAGGATCCATCCTGCTTGATTGAATGTCCTCAGACCAAATACATGGCCTGAGTGCTTGCCTCCTGTAGAGGCTCAAGAGTCAGCCTGTGGAACTCTGGCTACACCGAGACACCAACCTGTAGAAAGATAGCCCTAAGTCACTTTGTGGCCACCATATTTTTTTTTTTTATCTCCATTCAGTTTTAACAAAAACAATGCTTAGAGACCTTACATATATATTAAAAGCTCTGAACCTCAGAGAACATCTTTCCTCATATGAAAAATAAGAGAGTTGGACTAGAGATCATTAACATCTCCTTCTGCTCAGGTTCGATGCATGATACTGGATACTTGGGTCTGGTGCACTGAGATGACCCAGAGGGATGGTATGGGGAGGGAGAAGGGAGGAGGGTTCAGGATGGGGAACACCTGTATACCTGTGGCAGATTCATGTTGAAACATGGCAAAACCGATACAATATTGTAAAGTAATTAACCTCCAATTAAAATAAATAAATTTATATTAAAAAAATCCACCTCTTTGTTCTCCTTACTAATTAGGATCCATGCTTTTGCTGTCAGTACAAAATATAAAGCAGATATTTAATTTGTTGTATAAAACAAACATGAAAAATGCAGTTGACCCTTGAACAACATGGGTTTGAACTGTGCAGGTCCATTTATATGTGAATTTCTTTTTTTTTTAGTAGTAAATATTACAGTACGGAGGCTTCCTTGGTAGCTCAGTGGTAAAGAATCCACCTGCCAATGCAGGAGATGCAATAGATGTAGGTTTGATCCGTGGGTCGGGAAGATCCCCTGGAGATGGAAATGGCAACCTGCTCCAGTATTCTTGCCTGTAGAATCCCATGGACAGAGGAGCCTGGTGGGCTACAGTCCATGGGGTTGCAAAGAGTCAGTCATGACTGAGCACCTACATGCACATGTGGGAAGAGGAAAACTCCATGTCTCTTTATTCCATCATCTTGATCTCCCTCAAAACTTTTTAAATCATAAAATTCACAGTGAAATATGTCGTCTATTATGGCAAACCACTTCAGTATTCTTGAGAACCCCATGAAGAATATGAAAAGGCAAAATGATAGGATACTGAAAGACGAACTTCCCAGGTCAGTAGGTGCCCAGTATGCTACTGGAGATCAGTGGAGAAATAACTCCAGAAAGAATGAAGGGATGGAGCCAAAGCAAAAACAATACCCAGCTGTGGATGTGACTGGTGATAGAAGCAAGGTCCGATGCTGTAAAGAGCAGTATTGCATAGGAACCTGGAATGTCAGGTCCATGAATCAAGGCAAATTGGAAGTGGTCAAACGAGATGGCAAGAGTGAACGTCAACATTCTAGGAATCAGCGAACTAAAATGGACTGGAATGGGTGAATTTAACTCAGATGACCATTATATCTACTATTGCGGGCAGGAATTCCTCAGAAGAAATGGAGTAGCCATCATGGTCAGCAAAAGAGTCCGAAATGCAGTACTTGGATGCAATCTCAAAAACAACAGAATGATCTCTGTTCGTCTCCAAGGCAAACCATTCAATATCACAGTCATCCAAGTCTATGCCCCAACCAATAATGCTGAAGAAGCTGAAGTTGAACGGTTCTATGAAGACCTACAAGACCTTGTAGAACTAACACCCCCAAAAGATGTCCTTTTCATTATAGGGGACTGGAATGCAAAAGGAAGTCAAGAAACACCTGGAGTAACAGGCAAATTTGGCCTAGGAATGCGGAATGAAGCGGGGCAAAGACTAATAGAGTTTTGCCAAGAAAATGCACTGGTCATAGCAAACACCCTCTTCCAACAACACAAGAGAAGACTCTACACATGGACATCACCAGATGGTCAACACTGAAATCAGATTGATTCTATTCTTTGCAGCCAAAGATGGAGAAGCTCTATACAGTCAACAAAAACAAGACCAGGAGCTGAGTGTGGCTCAGATCATGAACTCCTTATTACCAAATTCAGACTCAAATTGAAGAAAGTAGGAAAAACTGCTAGACCATTCAGGTATGACCTAAATCAAATCCCTTATGATTATACAGTGGGGGTGAGAAATAGATTTAAGGGCCTAGATCTGATAGATAGAGTGCCTGATGAACCATGGAATGAGGTTCATGACATTGTACAGGAGACAGGGATCAAGACCATCCCCATGGAAAAGAAATGCAAAAAAGCAAAATGGCTATCTGGGGAGGCCTTACAAATAGCTGTGAAAAGAGGAGAGGAGAAAAGGAAAGATATAAGCATCTGAATACAGAGTTCCAGAGAATAGCAAGAAGAGATAAGAAAGCCTTCTTCAGCGATCAATGCAAAGAAATAGAGGAAAAGAACAGAATGGGAAAGACTAGAGATCTCTTCAAGAAAATTAGAGATACCAAGGGAACGTTTCATGCAAAGATGGACTCGATAAAGGACAGAAATGGTATGGACCTAACCGAAGCAGAAGATATTAAGAAGAGGTGGCAAGAATACACAGAAGAACTGTACAAAAAAGATCTTCATGACCCAGATAATCACGATGGTGTGATCATTCATCTAGAGCCAGACATCCTGGAATGTGAATCAAGTGGACCTTAGAAAGCATCACTATGAACAAAGCTAGTGGAGGTGATGGAATTCCAGTGGAGCTATTTAAAATCCTGAAAGATGATGCTGTGAAAGTGCTGCACTCAATATGCCAGGAAATTTGGAAAACTCAGCAGTGGCCACAGGACTGGAAAAGGTCAGTTTTCATTTCAATCCCAAAGAAAGGTAATGCCAAAGAATGCTCAAAGTACCGCACAATTGCACTCATCTCACATGCTAGTAAAGTAATGCTCAAAATTCTCCAAGCCAGGCTTCAGCAATACGTGAACCGTGAACTTCCAGATGTTCAAGCTGGTTTTAGAAAAGGCAGAGGAACCAGAGATCAAATTGCCAACATCCACTGGATCATCAAAATAGCAAGAGAGTTCCAGAAAAATATCTATTTCTGCTTTATTGACTATGCCCCTTTGACTGTGTGGATCACAATAAACTGTGGAAAATTGTTCAAGAGAGGGGAATACCAGACCACCTAACCTGTCTCTTGAGAAATCTGTATGCAGGTCAGGAAGGAACTGGTAGAACTGGACATGGAACAACAGACTGGTTCCAAATAGGAAAAGGAGTACATCAAGGCTGTATATTGTCTCCCTGCTTATTTAACTTATATGGAGAGTACATCATAAGAAACACTGGACTGGAAGAAACACAAGCTGGAATCAAGATTGCCAGGAGAAATATCAATCACCTCAGATATGCAGATGACACCACCCTTATGGCAGAAAGTGAAGAGGAACTAAAAGGCCTCTTGATGAAAGTGAAAGTGGAGAGTGAAAAAGTTGGCTTAAAGCTCAACATTCAGAAAACGAAGATCATGGTATCCAGTCCCATCACTTCATGGGAAATAGATGGGGAAACAGTGGAAACAATGTCAGACTTTATCTTTTGGGGCTCCAAAATCACTGCAGATGGTGATTGCAGCCATGAAATTAAAAGACGCTTACTCCTTGGAAGAAAAGTTATGATCAACCTAGATAGCATATTAAAAAGCAGAGACATTACTTTGCCAACTAAGGTCTGTCTCGTCAAGGCTATGGTTTTTTCTGTGGTCATGTATGGATGTGAGAGTTGGATTGTGAAGAAAGCTGAGCGCCGAAGAATTGATGGTTTTAAACTGTGGTGTTGGAGAAGACTCTTGAGAGTCCCTTGGACTGCAAGGAGATCCAACCAGTCCATTCTGAAGGAGATCAGCCCTGGGATTTCTTTGGAAGGAATGATGCTAAAGCTGAAACTCCAGTACTTTGGCCACCTCATGCAAAGAGTTGACTCATTGGAAAAGACTCTGATGCTGGGAGGGATTGGGGGCAGGAGGAGAAGAGGACGACAGAGGATGAGATGGCTGGATGGCATCACTGACTCGATGAATGTGAGTCTGAGTGAACTCCGGGAGTTGGTGATGGACAGGGAGGCCTGGTGTGCTGCTATTCATGGGGTCGCAAAGAGTCGGATACGACTGAGCGACTGAACTGAACTAAGTAAGTTTTCTTTAAGTGGGCTTTTCTGGTACTCTAAGTCTCAAAGAATGTGGATCTCCAAACACTATTTAAAAACAACATAACACAAAACAGGGTCACATCAGTGGGACAGCTCTCACATGATACTGCTTCAAGTTTTGGCTCAATATGGCTCAGTGGACAGTTCATCTTTTTGTCAGACCAGGAGTTGTCTCACTTTCTAGAAAGAGTGCTAGTGTAGAATAAACATCTCCTTTGATTACCAAAAATTGCTTCCTATATCTTGAAAGTTGAAGCATAAGATGTTTCTTTAAAGCAGAGAATCTACTAGAATCTGAATTCCACAAACAGGCTTAGACAGAAGAATTTCTCATGTAGAACACTCTTTTCCTTTGTTTTTTTTTTTTTAAATTAGAGAAATACCATCCAATTGAAGGGAAAGGTGCAGAAGACTTCCAGTATTAAAAGTCTTTTTTTTCCCTGATGTTAGATCTGTTATGTTCTTACTTGTTTAGAGTCTGCAATTTGTATGAAAAGAGAAAGATTTATGAAATAATCAGAGCATGAAATAATCAGAGCAAGGCAACGAGTGACTAAGAATGGACATGAATGGTGCAAAGAGCTTACTTACTTTCATTCATTCCCCACATTCTATCAGAAAGAGAATGATCCAGGCTGAGTTTAGCCAGTATTCTGATCATGGGGGTGTCAGTTGAAGCTGGAGTGGATAAGGAAGGCTTTTGGGAGGAGGTGGAAGGTGAGGTGAGTCCTGTTGGTTGAGTAGAATTTCCATGGAGATGTGTATGAAGAAAGAGAAGAGTAATCTCAGGAAAGGCAACAGTGTGGACACAAGTAAAGTGGTAAAATGACTCTCTGTGGATGTAAAAAGGAATCATACGGTAGGATTGCACTCAGTACGCCAACAAATTTGGAAAACTCAGCAGTGGCTGCAGGACTGGAAAAGGTCAGTTTTCATTCCAATCCTAAGGAAAGGCAATGTCAAATGTAGAACGATCAAACTACCGCACAGTTGCACTCATCTCACATGCTAGTAAAGTAATGCTCAAAATTCTCCAAGCCAGGCTTCAGCAATACGTGAACCGTGAACTTCCAGATGTTCAAGCTGGTTTTAGAAAAGGCAGAGGAACCAGAGATCAAATTGCCAACATCCTCTGGATCATCAAAATAGCAAGAGAGTTCCAGAAAAATATCTATTTCTGCTTTATTGACTACTCCAAAGTCTTTGACTGTGTGGATCACAATCAACTGTGGAAACTTCTGAAAGAGATGGGAATACCAGACCACCTGACCTGCCTCTTGAGAAATCTGTATGCAGGTCAGGAAGCAGCAGTTAGAACTGGACATGGAATAGCAGACTTGTTCCAAATAGGAAAAGGAGTACATCAAGGCTGTACATTGTCACCCTGCTTATTTAACTTATATGCAGAGTACATAATGAGAAATGCTGGACTGGATGAAGCACAAACTGGAATCAAGATTGCTGGGAGAAATATCAATCACCTCAGATATGCAGATGACACCACCCTTATGGCAGAAAGTGAAGAAGTAAAGAGCCTCTTGATGAAAGTGAAAGAGGAGAGTGAAAAAGTTGGCTTAAAACTCAGCATTCAGAAAACTAAGATCATGGCATCTGGTCCCATCCCTTCATGGCAAATAGGGAAACAGTGGAAACAGTGGCAGACTTTATTTTTGGGGACTCCAAAATCACTGCAGATGGTAACTGCAGCCATGAAATTAAAAGATGCTTACTCCTTGGAAAGAAAGTTATGACCAACCTAGACAGCATATTAAGAAGCAGAGACATTACTTTCCCAACAAAGGTCCGTCTAGTCAAGGTTATCATTTTTCCAGTGGTCATTTATGGATGTGAGAGTTGGACCATAAAGAAAGCTGAGCGCTGAAGAATTGATGCTTTTGAACTGTGGTATTGAAGAAGACTCTAGAGAGTCCCTTAGACTGCAAGGAGATCGAACCAGTCAGTCCTAAAGGAAATCAGTCCTGAATATTCATTGGAAGGACTGCTGCTGAAACTGAAACTCCATTACTTTTGCCACCTGATGTGAAGAACTAACTCATTTGAAAAGACCCTGATGCTGAGAAATATTAAAGGTGGGAGGTGAAGGGAATGACAGAGGATGAGATGGTTGGATGGCATCACCAACTCAATGGATATGAGTTTGAGTAAACCCTGGGATTTGGTGATGGACAGGGAGGCCTAGCATGCTGCAGTCCATGGAGTCTCAAATAGTCGGACATGTCGGAGCGACTGACTGACCTGAACTGAACTGGTGGTAGGACTAGAGCAGATACCCAGTTGTAGGGAGTAAAGGGATATTCACGTGTTTAGGGAGAATGGAGATGTATTATGAAACTCTTCCAGTGTCTTATCACTTTAGTGTTTGTCCCTAAAGTCATAGGCCATGTGAAACCACTAAAGTTTCCTAGCAAAGAGTAACAGAAAATGGATTCTATCCCCTGATATGGTAACACATCACTATATGTTATTTGTCCTGCATAGAGACAAATCTTCACCGTATATTCTCTTCCTGCCTTACACAAAGACAGTTTAATGCTTTCTGTGATTTTAGGTTTGAACACACACTCTTCCAGTCGAGTCCTCCCTGTGTCTGTCTCCCTTCCCTTCCCTGTCTTCTCCCTCTTTCTCTCATCTTGGCCCTTCTAGTATGTTCCCACCTTTCCCTCCTGCCTTAATTCCTGTTCTTCAGAGCCCGTGGTCATATTGCTCCAGCAAGGCCTGTCAGCTTTGCCAGCTGACATTGCATTTCATGTTTTTGTGTCACAGTGAGACTCTCTGTAGCTTTTTTATCTCTACAAATAGAGTGTGTGATGACTTTGCAAATACATTCTACATTTAAGAAATGAAAGCCATAAAGGCATCAGTAACATAATGGGGAGGGCTGGCTTCAGGACTCCTGAGGGCATTCTGAACCAACCCTATTCTTGCTACCTTCTGAAGAAACAAATTTCAACTGCTGCTCCGCTTATCTTTATTTCGTAAAGCTTAGGATATAAATTCATAAGCTTCCAGATTTTTTTCTTCCAGGTTTAGTACTATAAATTGTTTGTAAAAAATCCAGGAATGAAGATATGAGTTTGCCAAGGTCGTTTGACTCGGAAAGCATTAGCTTGGTAAAGATGGACTAGGTAAACTCCAAGCTCTCTTATTCAGCTCTGTTCAGTCAGTGTTCTGTTTAGGACTCAGGATGGCACTGGGACGGTGTCACAGACTGCGTTACTGTTCCAACAGCAGAGGAATGGATGGCATTGATCCTTTGGGGTTGGCAGAAATAGCGGCAATAATGAGGAGACCTTTATGTAAATATGTGTATTGTCTTTTTGAATGTGAGGTTTTCATAATGCTTGAAAACTCATGATCTTTCTTGAAACAATCATTGGTGGTAATGATCTTATGGTAAAAAAAAAAAAAAGGCAAGTTCTTATATACTTAGGTCTTATCCAACAAGACTTCATTTATCTAGTAACTTTGAAATAGAAACATAAACATAAATTTATTTTCCTGATGACTGAAACTGCCTTAATTTTATTATATCCATGTATGATGAAAAGACTTTGAAACCCATTCTAATGCCATGACTTTTAAATGAAAGCCATTAGTTAGAGTGTATATATGTGTGTGTATATTTATATAGATGTGTATATATGAAAGTTATGGAAAACCCATATTGTCTTAAACAGTGATAGGAATTTTATTGGTTTTTACAACTGAAAACTATAAAGTATGGGTGTGTCAGACAGGTATTAATCCAGTGGCTCAGTGATATGGAGCCCCCAGTGTTTTTCTGTATTCCCTGCGGTGTTGGATTGAGGCCAGCTTGCTTCATGAACATGGGATAGCTGCCAGTAAGTTATGGGGATGCATGCCACCTTGTTTGCTCCAACAGGAGGAATAAAGTAGCTTTCCACACCTGTCTAACAAACTAGCGGGCTACAGTCTGAGCAACGGATAGGCCAGGTCTGCCCATCCGAAGGTCGTCCTTGCCTGGGATGGGGATTGGGTGAGTGAGTCGGAGGAGGGGAGAGACCATGCCCCGAGTTAGGTCTTTAGTACACACCAGTCCCCTCCAGTCACCCTCGTAAGCAGGGGTTAGCATCAGTTCTCATCTTAGAGGAGGTTTTCTGATTGTTACAATGCGTAGGTACGTTTGTGCTAATATTTAGGCTGTCATGGTAGTCGGAACATCTCAATATTCATTATCAGCTAACAAGATACCTTTAGAAAAAGTCTGCTGCAATAGAGAGAACTCTGCTCATTAAGCTAGTATTTTAGCCTGTATCCCTCCATAAAATAGAGCCTGGGTCCAGGTCTTACGTGGAGGTCATTTATTTAGCGAAGTGAACCCAAATTACAAGAGTGGGAGTCTGCGAAGAAGGTAATTGAGAAGCTGGGGAGGTCTTTTGGTCACTGCTGTGGGCAAAATGGACCCCAGTCCTGCTCAGAGCCTTCTGAGGATCCAGGTAGCATGCATGTTGGGATTGTTCCCTTCAGACAGGAAAGAGGACAGGACTTCTGTTGGTCCAGGGTGTCTTTACTCCCAGATGCGCACTTGCGTCAGAATGACTGAGGAGATTCCAGCAGATGCTAAGAAGCCACATATATAGCGACGCAAGGTGCTGTCAGTCACGCCCATGCACAGCTGGTTAGCTGGTTGCCGCAGCGAAAGCTGGAATAAAAGGAGTGAGTAACACGGCATGTGAGGTGTCTGAGATAGTGAATGTGGTCTGATTGCTTGGTTTTCTGATTACAAGTGTAGGTCTGCTTCTGAGAGCCCTCCTAGAATAGAGAAACAGAATCCAGCTTTCTCTTCCTGCTCAGTGAAGGGGATCATCCATAATGAGATTTTCTCTGAATATGGAAAACTTTGATGTAGTTTTTTAGTGTCCCATCTGCTTCCTCCTCCTGCCACCCCAGGAGTTCAGCTTTTGAATTTTGCTTAAGGGCATTGATGCTCCAGGATGCACCATGATATGAAAAGGTCTAGCTGCATGATGGAGGGATGATGCATTGCCTCCAAGAGAGCATGGGGGATGAATCACTGCTACTGAAGACAAATGTCAGATCCTAACTGGGATTTCACCAAATATTAGAACTGACATCCAGAAACCACAGGTCATACATCTCACAGTTCCCCTATCGTCTTTCTACTTCCCCTGAGGTAGATGAATGACAAGTGATGTGGTTCAAATTATCTGGTAAGAAAAAGGAAAGGGTAGAAAAAAGAAGTTCCTTGAGTTGGTACTGTTTATATAACTGACTATATTTTGGAATTTGGAGTATACAGTAATATATAATAAGGTTATTTTAAACTTCTTATTTATTTACCTATGTTGAAAGGTAGCGGTTCCAGATCCTCATCAGCCCTCACATTGGGCTGGGAACAGACCCAAGGAGTCTGGGAGAATCAGTACATGAGTTTCATGAATGGTGACCCAATGATCCCCCAAATTCAGGGCTTCCTGGAAAAGCAGAACTGGAGAAAGTGGCTGAGGTCAAAATGAGGGCATCCTATTAACATCTCCTCATTCCTAGACCTTTTGACTTACTGGTGGGGAGATTGGAGCAAAAATAGACCTTGAATTCACTCACCTAAAAGTGGTGATCATAGCCCTCACATATAGTGCTGCTAACAGATTCAGAAGCCCCAGGGAACTGCCTTCAGCCTTGTGTCTAGAAGTCAGGCCACACCTAGGTGGGCGTTTCGCTTGGAGCAAGAGAGGAGGGCCATTGACCTTGTGGCTGATCTGTGAGGTGACAACATAGAATAGGCAGAAGGTCCCTGTTACCTCTTCCACCTGCTTACTCTGGTAAAAACAACAAAAGCAGCGGCAAAATGAACAAATAAAAAGAAAACAAGGTCCCTGGAAAATACCTCCATAGATACCTGTCAGAAGGGGTGAACTAGCAGAGATGGAAAGAGTTTGTTAGATGTTAATTTTTTTCAGTCTTCTTTGCCTGGGGATTCTTCCATGTATAAGAACAAGTCTCAGGATCTCCAGTAGCCTGGCAGAAATGGTTGCCATCCCTCAAAGATGCATATTCTGCCTCTCTAATATGAATCAGTGGCTGGAAACTGCTGCCCAGACAGGAACTACATTTCACAGCCTGCCCTCACACTCCTCCCTTTCCCACCCCTGAATCGGCCTGTGATCATGTGACTAGTTCCCACTAAAGGAATATGAGCAGAAGTGATACGCTGCTTATAGGCTTACCAGGTGATAAAGCCTGTCTTCTTCCCATCTACCACCTATAAATGAAAGGTTTAAGAACCCTAAGGAAAGTGTAGCCACAAGATTAGAGGAGCCGGATTCCTGAAGTTCTTCCTGCCCTAAGTTAAATGAGAGAGAGAGAGACTCTCTCTCATGAGTTAAATGAGAGAGAACAAATTTCCCATTATGTGAGGCCACTCAGATTTTGTAGTTTGCTTTCTCCAGCATAGAGCATTATTGTACTGACTACAGCCATCCAGGTTTGTTCCCGGAAGTAATAAGTGCTCAATGTTTTTGAATAAATGAATGAATGCACTAACTTCCGTTTGGAAGCTTGTTTAATGAATCTACATATAAAGAAGCAAAATGGTTAAAGAGTAAAATTACAGATGTTGCAGAGAAAGATTTTGTTGTAAAAGAAACATAGGAGTTAAGCATAGAGTAAATTACTTATGAATATTAAGAAACAGTATTTCCAAATAGCACCCAGTCAGAAGTTGTCATTTATCTGACAATAAACATGGAACTCAATTAACTTTCTTTCATCCCACAGAGGAAAAAGCATTCAGGTCAACTGCAGCAGTCATTTTACAGTAACGGAAAGGAATTGCATTTTTAGCATGTGTGTAGGCCCTTGGACTGCAAGGAGATCCAGCCAGTCCATTCTGAAGGAGATCAGCCCTGGGATTTCTTTGGAGGGAATGATGCTAAGGCTGAAACTCCAGTACTTTGGCCACCTCATGCGAAGAGTTGACTCATTGGAAAAGACTCTGATGCTGGGAGGGATGGGGGGCAGGAGGAGAAGGGGATGACAGAGGATGAGATGGCTGGATGGCATCACGGACTCGATGGACGTGAGTCTGAGTGAACTCTGGGAGTTGGTGATGGACAGGGAGGCCTGGCTTGCTGTGATTCATGGGGTCACAAAGAGACGGACATGACTGAGCGACTGAACTGAACTGAACTGAAGGTACAAGGAAGAAAATACATTCTAATGAGGCAAAAATAGCCAGAGTTGTAGACAGGCATTCACTTCCACTGTAAAAGACAGGTTGAGAATTCTCTGCTGTTGGTTGCATTAGTGAGAAATAAAAACCAGCCTCGTACTGATTGGGCAGGCCGCTGCACAAGACGGCCACCTTCGCACCCCACCACAACACAAGTTTCCCATAGAGCCTGTGCTACCATAGGCTGCTGGGCTTGTGTGGTGCTCAGCAGTAAAGACTCTGCCTGCAGTGCAGGAAACCCAGGTTCAATCCCTGGGTCAGGAAGATCCCTGGAGGAGGGCATGGCAACCCATTCCAGTATTCTTGCCTGGAAAATCCTTGGAGAGAGGAGGTTGGTGGGCTGCAATCCCTAGGCTCACAAAGAGTTGGACGTGACTGAAGTGACTAAACACACACGCACCATAGGCTGCAGGACCTTTGCATACATTCTCCCCACTACCCAAACAGTTGGTCTGTAAAGAACATTCTAGTCTCACCTGTAAAGTCTCATGTATTTCCACTCAGTCTCGGAGGCTCAGTTAAAATATCACTTGTTCTTCTTCTGATCTCGCTTTGTCTCTTTCTCTTCTGTGTGCCTACAGCACAGTTTCATCCTACAGTTAGAGATCTGATTGTATTGTTGTAATTTTCTGTTTAAAATTGGTTTCCCCCCACCAGACTCAGATCTGTGAAGTTGCATGCTGAATTCAATTGATCATTATATCCTGAGACATGCCACAGTGTTAAATTCATAAGAGTTAAATTATGGTTCCAAGTGAATGCATGCATGCTAAGTCACGTCAGTCATGTCCCACTGTTTGCAACCCTATGGACTGTAGCCTGCTCCTCCATCCATAGGATTCTCCAGGCAAGAATACTGGATTGGGGTGCTGTGCCCTCCTCTATGGGATCTTCCTGACCCAGGGATCAAACCCATGTCTCTAACATCTCCTGTGTTGGTAGGTGGGTTCTTTACCACCTGTGCCACTGAACTGATGAATTAATAATTAGGAGTGTGGAGGACATAATCTGAGAATATCTCAGTTCATCTTAATGTACAGTAGAATTTGTTTCCTTAACCTAAAAGTGAATTATTTTAGAAGTTCTGATAAAAACTTTAGATTGTTGGTTTGTTTCTGTAAAACCATGCAGTGTTTCTTCAATTTGGAGACTTTCCCTTCTTACAGCTCCTAACTCCTGAGTTTCTGAGAATAATTTCAGCACATTCATCTTTCCTATTGTTCTCAATATGTTATTTGCTTTTAAAATGAGACAGGGTGCTCAAGGCTGGTGCACTGGGATGACCCAGAGTGATGGCATGGGGAGGGAGGTAGGAAGGGGGTTCTGGATGGGGAACACATGTAAACCCATGGCTGATTCATGTGGATGTATGGCAAAAACCACTACAATATTGTAAAAAAAAAAAATGTAAATACCCATCAGTTCAGTTTAATTCAGTTGCTCAGTAGTGTCTGACTCTTTGCAACCCCATGAATCACAGCATGCCAGGCCTCTCTGTCCATCACCAGCTCCTGGAGTTCACCCAAACTCATGTGCATTGAGTCGGTAATGCCATCCATCCAGCCATCTTATCCTCTGTCATCCCCTTCTCCTCCTGCCCACAGTCCCTCCCAGCATCAGGGTCTTTTCCAATAAGTCAGCTCTTCGCATGAGGTGGCCAAAGTATTGGAGTTTCAGCTTCAGCATCAGTCCTTCCAATGAACACTCAGGACTGATCTCCTTTAGGATGGACTGGTTGTATCTCCTTGCAATCCTAGGGACTCCCAAGAGTCTTCTCCAACACCACAGTTCAAAAGCATCAATTGTTTGGCGCTCAGCTTTCTTCACAGTCCAACGCTCACATCCATACATGACCACTAGATGGACCTTTGTTGGCAAAGTAGTGTCTCTGCTTTTGAATATGCTATTAAGGTTGGTCATAACTTTCCTTCCAAGGAGTAAGCGTCTTTTAATTTCATGGCTGCAATCACCATCTGCAGTGATTTTGGAGCCCAGAAAAATAAAGTCAGCCACTGTTTCCACTGTTTCCCCATCTATTTGCCATGAAGTGATGGGACCAGATGCCATGATCTTAGTTTTCTGAATGTTGAGCTTTAAGCCAACATTTTTACTCTCCTCTTTTACTTTCATCAAGAGGCTCTTTAGTTCTTCTTCACTTTCTGCCATAAGGGTGGTATCATCTCAATATCTGAGGTTCTTGATATTTCTCCCGGCAATCTTGATTCCAGCTTGTGCTTCCTTCAGCCCAGCGTTTCTCATGATGTACTCTGCATAGAAGTTAAATAAGCAGGGTGACAATATACAGCCTTGACGTACTCCTTTTCCTATTTGGAACCAGTCTGTTGTTCCATGTCCAGTTCTAACTGTTGCTTCCTGACCTGCATACAGGTTTCTCAAGAGGCAGGTTAGGTGGTCTGGTATTCCCATCTCTTTCAGAATTTTCCAGTTGATTGTGATCCACATAGTCAAAGGCTTTGGCATAGTCAATAAAGCAGAAATAGATGTTTTTTCTGGAATTCTCTTGCTTTTTCAGTGATCCAGCAGATGTTGGCAATTTGATCTCTGGTTCCTCTCCCTTTTCTGAAACCAGCTTGGACATCTGGAAGTTCACGGTAGAGCACAATAAACCTATTATGTGATGAATTAAAAAAATATTTTTAGTTTTTAGATTTGTATAATAATGGAGAAGATAGTAGTACGGTGTGTTGCCTTTTACCCTCAGTTTCCCATATAATTTTTAATATTATACACAAGTGTCATACTTTTGTTACAACTAATGAAACAATGTTGTTGTCATTTAGTTGCTAAGTCCAGTCTGAGTCTGCAGTTCCATGAACTGTAGTCCACCAGGCTTCTCTGTCCATGGGATTCTCCCAGTAAGAATACTGGAGTGGGTTGCCATTTCCTTCTCCAGGGGATCTTTCCAACCCAGGGATCGAACCGATGTCTCCTTCATTGACAGACAGATTTTTTACCACTGAGCCACAAGGGAAGCCCAGTGAACCAATACCGATATATTGTTATTAACAAAGACCATAGTTTATTCATATTTCTTTAGTTTTTAACCTAATTTTCTTTTCTGTTATAGAATCCTATCTAGGATACCACTTTCCATAGTTTTCATATCTCTTTAGGCTCCTCTTAGCTATCATAGTTTCTCTGAATTTCCTTGTTTTTTTTTATTATCTTGATGGTTCTGAGAAATGTTGGTCAGATGTTTTGAAGGAGGCCCCTCAGTTGTAATGTTTCTGGTGTTTGTCTCACAAATAGACTTGTAACATGAGTTTCAGGGAGAAAGACCATAGAGATAAAGTGCCAAATCATTGAGTGCCTTCTTTCACTTAACCCTATGCATTTTAGATATATCTGTGTCTTTTTGTGGCTTGATAGCTCATTTCCTTTTTTCCACCTGTTCTGTTCCATTCAGTCACTCGGTCACGTCTAACTCTTTGCCACCCCATGGACTGCAGCACGCCAGGCCTCCCTGTCCATCACCAACTCCCGGAGCCTACCCAAACTCGTCTATTCAGTTGGTGATGCCGTCAAACCATCTCATCTGCTGTCGTCTCCTTCTCCTTCTGCCTTCAATCTTTCCCAGCATCAGGGTCTTTTCCAGTGAGTCAGTTCTTCGCATGAGGTGGCCAAAGTGTTGGAGTTTCAGCTTCAACATCAGTCCTTCCAATGAACACTCAGGTCTGATATCCTTTAGGATGGACTGGTTGGATCTCCTTGCAGTCCAAGGGACTCTCAAGACTCTTCTCCAACACCACAGTTCAAAAGCATCAATTCTTAGGCACTCAGCTTTCTTTATAGTCCAACTCTCACATCCATACATGACCACTGGAAAAACCATAGCCTTGACTAGATGGACCTTTGTTGGCTAAAGGTCCACCTGTTTTGTTCCACCTGTTAACAAATACTTGTTGCATTTACTGTGTCATCCATATTGTGGTAAAATATCCATAACATCAAATTTGTAATTTTCATCATTTTAAAGTATACAATTTAGTGGCATTAAACACACTCACATTATTGTGTAAGCACCACAGTTGTCTTTTTTTTTTTTTGCCATCGGCAGCCTAAATTCCATACCTGTTGGTCAATAACTCCCCATTTTCCTTTCCCGTAGCCCCTGGTAACCTTTCTTCTACCTTCTGTCTCTATGAATTTCCCTGTTCTAGGAAGCTCATATAAGTGAAATTGCACAGTATTTTCCCTTTTATGTCTACTTTTTCACTAGCCTAATGTTTTCAAGCATCATCCATGTTGCAGCATGTATTAGAAATTCATGCAAGACAGCAAAAGAGACACAGATGTATAGAACAGAATTTGGACTCTGGGAAAGGGAGAGGGTGGGATGATTTGGGAGAATGGCATTGAAACATGTATAATATCATGTAAGAAACGAATCGCCAGTCTAGGTTCGATGCAGGATACAGGATGCTTGGGGCTAGTGCACTGGGATGACCCAGGGAGATGGTGTAGGGAGGGCGGTGGGAGGGGGGTTCGGGATTGGGAACTCTTGTACACCTGTGACGGATTCATGTTGATGTATGGCAAAACCAATACAGTATTGTAAAGTAAAATAAAGTAAAAGAAAATTTAAAAAAAAAGAAATTCTTACCTTTTTAAAGCTGAATAATATTCCATTGTAAGTATATGCCACATTTTTTAAATCTACTCATTTGTTGATGTTCATTTGACCTATTTCTACCTTCTTGGCTACTGTGAACAATTTTGTTATAAATATTAGTGCTCATTTTATTTTATTGCTGAATAATACTCTATTGTATGGTTGCATCACAGTTTATCCATTCACTTGTTGAAGGGCATTTAGGTAGCTTCCAGAGTTTGGCAATTATGAATAAAGCTGCTCTAAACATTTGCAGCAGATTTTTGTGTAGACATAATTTTTCAGATCAATTAGATGAATACCTAGGAGCACAACTGCCATGTAATAGGTAAGACTGTGCTTAGCTTTATGAAAAACTGCCATGCTATGACTCCAAGTGCCTGAGCCGTTTTTCATCCTCACCAGCAGTGAGTGAGAGTTTCTATTGCTCCACATCTTCACTGGTGTTGGATTTGGCAATGTTTTGAATTTTACCCTTTTTAATAAATAAGTAGTAGTATCATGGTATACTAATTTGTTTACTAATGATATGTGCTGTTCAGCACCTTTCATATGCTTTCATATCCTTATACGCTTATCTGTATATCTTCTTCAATGATGTGTCTGTTCAGATCTTTTGCCCATTTTTAAATTGGGTTGTTTATTGTTGACTCTTAAGTGTTCTTTTATCTTTTATATATAACTCCGATATCGGATATTTTTGCAAATATTTTCCCTTAATCTGTGGCTTGTTTTTTCATTCTTTCACAGACTTAATATTTTAATTTTATTAAGATCCAGCATTGCATTTCTCTTTGAAGAATCATGCTTTTGATATTGTATCTAAAAACTCAAGTCTATGGTCAGTTAGATTTTCTCCCATGTTTTCTCTTAGAGGTTTCATAGTTTGTCTTACATTTAGGTCTATGATTCATTTTGAGTTAATTTTTGTAAAAGGTTAAGATCTATATCAATTTTTTTTGCATTGGAAAGTCCAATTGTTCTACTACCATTTGTTGAAAAAACAATTATTTCTCCACTGAATTTTCAATCTTTGCTTCTTCAAAAAGGTCAGTTTACCTCTTTAAGTTTGTCTATTTCTAGGCTCGTTGTTCTGCCCCATTGATTTATGTGTCTGTTCTTTTGACAGTACTATGCTCTGTTGATGATATAGCTTTACAGTAAGTTTTGAAGTTCAGTAGTCTCAGTCCTCAAAGTTTCTTTCTTCTTTGGTAATATTTTGCTATTCTAGGTCTTTTGTCTTTCCACATAAATTTTAGAATGAATTTATTCATATCATCTTTCATATCAGAATAGTTTGCTGTGATTTTGACTGGAATTTCTTTGAATCTGTGTATCATTTTGGAAAAATTGATGCATTAACAATACTGAATTTCTAACCCATGAACATAGAATATCTCTCCATTAGATTGGTCTTCTTTGATTTCTTTGTCTGTTAATCTTTTCTTTGCTCTGAAGTCTGCTTTGTCTGAAATTAATATAACTATTTTAGCTTTCTTTCAATTTATTATTAACATTAGTGTTAGCCTGATTAGTATATGTTTTTCCACCGCTTAACTTTTAAACTATTTTTAAAGTGGATTTCTTATAGACAACATTATAGGTGGGTCTAGTTTATATCATCTTTGATAATCTCTGACTATTAATTACAGTGTTTAGAGCATTCAGATTGAAAGTGATTATTGATATAGAGTAATATGTACCATATTGGAACTTCTTTGTTTGCTGTACTTTTTCTTTTTTTTTTCCCATTCCTATTTCTCTTGCCTTCCACGAGAAATAGGACATTTATCGTAGCTCCATTTTTTCCTTTCTTAGTGTATCAGTTATGCTTCTTTTAAAAAATTTTTAGTAATTGCCCTAGAGATTACAATAAATATTTACAGTTAATCTGCATCTTCTTTCAAATAACATTAAATTGCTTCTCAGGTAGAGCAGGTACTTTATAACACGGTATTCCCAGTTCTTCCCTCCTGTCCCAAATAAAATTATCATTTATTTTGCTTATTGGTGTAATAATGACACAAGATGTTGTTGTTATTATTATTTTGAACAAACATCTATTTTTTCAATTAGTAATATGAAAGATAAAAAGATTCTATTTCATATAAATTTATTCCTTCTATGGTGCTTTAATTTTAAATGTAGATCTGAGTTTCTGAACTATATCATTTTGCATATCTCTGAAGAACTTATGATAAATTGTCAGCATTTTTTCTTCTAATGTTAGACTTTATTTTCCGCTTTATTGACATATAATCAACAAACAAAATGAAGATATTTGCAGTGTACAATGTTATAATTTGATATACATATACACGGTGAAGGAATTTCCCCATCAAGTTAATTAACACATCCATCACCTCACATATTTATCCCTCCCCCGCTTTTGGAGAAAATTTTACTTATACTCTATTATCAAACTTACTTATACAATACAGTGTTACAAACTACTGCCACCATGTTATGCATTGTATCTTAATATCTTACTCATATTATAATTAAAAGTTTGTACCTTTATCAATATCTTCCCTTTCTCCCACTTTCCAATCCAATTGGAGTCTCATTCTGTCAGTTTGACTTAAGATTTCACTTGTAAGTGATATCACATACTATTTGTCTTTTTTTTCCTTCTAGTTTTATTGGGATGTAATTGACATACAGCACTGTATGAGTTTGAGCTTCCCTGGTGGCTTAGCAGGGAATTAGCAACTAAACACGATTTAGCAACTAAACAACAACAACTGTGTAAGTTCAGGTGTATGTGTGAGTCACTCAGTTGTGTCTCACTCTTTGCAGTCCCATGGACTGTTGCCCACCAGGCTCCTCTGTCCATGGACCCCTCCAGGCAAGAATACTGGAGTGGGTAGCCATGCCCTTCTCCAGGGGATCTTCCTCATTCAGGGTTTGAACTTGGTTCTCCTGCAATGCAGGCAGATTCTTTACCATCTGAGCCACAAGCTGTATAGTATAATTATTTGACTTAAACATATTACTACATGATACCTCATTAAGTTGTAGGAATACCCACCATCTCAGATAAATACAAAATTAAAGAAATATAGTGGTTTTTATTGTGATGAGAATACTCTCTAAACAACTTTAATATATAACATATAGCCGTGTTAATTATATTTATCATGTTATATACTACATCGCATCCGTTTATTTTATAACTGAAAGTTTTTACCTTTTGACTCCCATCATCCAATTCCCGCCCTCACAGTTCCCATCTTTTGTAACCATAAATCTGATCTTTTTTTCCTGTGAACTTGTTGTTTTATTTGTTTTTGAGGTATAATTGACCTGCAATATTGTGTTTGTTCCTGATATACAGCATAATGATTTGATATTTCTACATATTACAAAATGATCACCGTGGTAAGTCTAGGTACCGTCTAGACTATGTGATACAAAGATATCACATAATTATTGACTATATTCCCCACACTGTACATTTCATATTTGGGACTCATTTATTTTGTAACTGAAAGTTTGTATTTCTTAATCTGCCTCACCCATTTCTCTCTTCCCTTTAACCTCTTGCCCTCTGTCAACCACTTGTGTTTTCTCTATGACTCTCTTTTTAGTTCTGTCCAATAACTGTTTTCTTTTTGAAATTCTACATATGAGTGAAATCATGCATATTTATCTGGTCTCACTTATTTCACTTAGCGAAAGCCCTCTGCGTCCATCCATGTTGCCACAAATGACGAGAGTTATGCTGAGTTTCTTGTGTATGTGTGTATGTGTATCTCACATCTTCTTTATCCATTGATCTGTTGATAGGCACTTAAGTTTGTTTCATATCTCGACTATTATAAATAATGCTGCGAAGAACATAGTGGTGCATATATCTTTTTGAATTAGTTGTGGCATGTGAGATCTTTAGTTGTGGCACGTGGAATCTAGTTCCCAGACTAAGGATTGATTCTGGGCCTCCTGCATTGGGAGTGAAGCATCTTAGCCACTCGACCACCCAAGAAGTCCCTCTCCTTCACTTTTGAAGGCTAATTTTGCTGGATATGTAATTATAGATAGTTCTGTGTTTTTTTTTTTCCTTTCATCATTTAAAGTATTTCACTCCACTATCTTATTGCTTGCAAGGTTTTATTCTTGACTTATTTCAAGATTTTCTCCTTTTTGCCCCTGGAGTTTGAATATGACATTCTTAAAGTATTTATTCTATTGACGTTCTCTGAATTTTGGGATCTGTAATTTGGTATATTTGGTTCAATTTTGAATCTTCTTGACCATAATTACTTCATTTTTATTTTTCTGCTTGTTGTTGCTTCTTTTTCTGATATTCCTATTGTGCTGTGTTACACCTTTTGGGATTGCCCCACAGATCTTGGCTATTCTATTCTTTTTTTTTTTTCCTACATTTCATTTTGGAAGAAGAGTCCATCAAAGGCGTTCTTCATTTCTGATACACTTTTTTTTCTTCTAACATTTATTTTGATTCCTTCTTACAGTTTTCATCTCTCTGCTTACATTCTTTATCTGCCCTTGTATACTGTCTGCTTTTTCTTTTTTTAAGAAATTGATTTATTTAATTGGAGGCTAATTACTTTACAATATTGTAGTGGTTTTTGCCATACAGTCACATGAATCAGCCATGAGTGTACATGTGTTCCCCATCATGAACCCTCCTCCCACCTCCCTTCCCATCCCATCCCTCAGGGTCATCCCAGTGCACCAGCCTTGGCGATCTGTTTCACATAGGATAATATACATGTTTCAATGCTATTCTCTCAAATCATCCCACCCTTGCCTTCTCCCACAGTCCAAAAGTCTGTTCTTTACATCTGTGTCTCTTTTGCTGTCTCGCATATAGGGTCATCATTACCATCTTTCTAAATTTCATATGTATGTGTTAATATACTGTATTGGTGTTTTTCTTTCTGACTTACTTTACTCTGTATAATAGGCTCCAGTTTCATCCACCTCTTTAGAACTGATTCAAATACATTCTTTTTAATAGCTGAATAATATTCCATTGTGTATATGTACCACAGCTTTCTTATCCATTCATCTGCCGATGGACATCTAGGTTGCTTCCATGTCCTGGCTATTGTAAACAGTGCTGCAATGAACACTGGGGTACACGTGTCTCTTTCAATTCTGCTTTCCTCTGTGTGTATGCCCAGCAGTGGGATTTCTGGGTCATATGGCAGTTATATTTCCAGTTTTTTAAGGAATCTCCATAGTGGTTATACTAGTTTGCATTCCTACCAACAGTGTAAGAGTGTTCCTTTTTCTCAGCACCCTCTCCAGCATTTATTGTTTGTAGACTTTTGGATAGCAGCCATTGTGACTGGCGTGAGATGATACCTCATTGTGGCTTTGATTTGCATTTCTCTGATAATGAGTGATGTTGAGCATCTTTTCATGTGTTTGTTAGCCACCTGTATGTCTTCTTTGGAGAAATGTCTGTTCAATTCTTTGGCCCACTTTTTTTATTTTTCTGGAATTGAGCTGCAGGAGCTACTTGTACTGTCTACTTTTTCCATTAGACTCCTCAATATATTAATCAAATTTATTTTAAATTTCTACTCTGTTAATTTCAAATTGTGTGTCCTATCTGAGCCTGGTTCTGATGCTTGCCTTACATCTTCAGACTTACTTATAGCATTCTTTGTGATTTTTCTGTTGTTATCAAAAGCCAGATGTAACTTACAGTAAGAAATAAGATCCATAGATCTTCAGTGTGAGATTTTATGTTAATCTGGCTATGAGTTAGTCTTAATGTTTGTTTGTAAGTGTAGATGACATGGACCTCAACTTTCCCTCGTGTTCTTGACTTTGCCTTCACTGTTGACTTTTGGTTTCCCTGAGGACTCCTTCCTAAAGAGTCTGGACCTTGCAGTGCTTTGAGTTGTAATCTGGTATACTGAAGCTGTGTTGATGTGGTGTTTAGGAGTGTGTTAAGAGTAGTATTCTGTAATCTTAAGATTAAATCCCAGTTTTTAGTGAGACTGTATTACTGGGATGTGAGTTTCACAAGAATTTAACTTTTTTTTCACTCTCTGCTCTCTTTTGATGGTACAAGAGGCTTGCAAGGATGGGGGCTGGGTAATTGCTCTTCTGCTTGTGTAAGATAAGGCCATGCTAAAGTCTTTTTCAGTGGAGAATAAACCTTTGTTATGGAGAACACTATGAACATATTTAAAAATGATTATCTTCCCCCTATGCTTGCCAAATATATGAGGTGATTTTTCTTGGCTCGGCATTGTGAGAACCTGGTGAAGTTCCTGGAGTTAAAATCTATGAAAGTGTAAAGGTTTTCCTAAAACTTCAGCCCCCAGGAACTTCTCATTTTCCATGCTAGTCTACACTTAGCCTCCAGAAATTTATCAAAATAACCATTGCAGTTTTCCTACCAATTTATGAGTCCAGTGGCTTTTTCTCTGGATATGCTGATGTTGGCTGTATTTCTTTGTATTCTTCTGTCTCTCTAGATTTCATAGTGGCTGTCTGCCTATGATTTTAATTCTCTGATGGTCCAACAAAACACATTGCTTTTAAGTTTATTCAATTTTTTCTTATTCTAAGAAAGGAAGTACCAACTTCTAAGCTCTTTATGTGTCAGAGTGAAAACCAGAAATCTCTTAATATTTACTTTTTAGATTTTAAAAACTTCTTCAAGCAAGAGACTTTCCTAAGTGATCTCTATGAATCTAAGATACAATTGTTGTTAAAGTTTTGTAAATTTGATAGACTGTCATCTTGAAAAAGGAGGAAAGGTATTGCTGTTTCAATGATGAAAGAGGGTATCTTTTTTCTGCTGTCTGTGTGGGCTTGATAAAGATGTGCCCTCAGTATAGATTACATTTGGGTCTTCTGAATCTGAAGTGAATTAATTGGAAAGATGTGATGTTTTATCTTAATTAGATGAAAAGTGTCGCTGTATGAGTCATTTATCCCCCTCTGGAAGCTTGCAGAGAGGAACCATTAAAAACCTTCCACCTTTGACAAAATGTAGAGCAAATAAAGTGACATTTCCCCTGAGCCTTTTGCAATCTGCAGGCATCAAAAAATAGAGAAGTGAAAATGGAAAATAATAGTATATCTGAACTGTTAGAAAATTCTCTCAAGCTTACTGGCTGGAAAATTACAAGTGTGCACATACAGAGGTCTTTAACAGAAAGCAGGATCTCCCTAATCTATTTCAAATGTGTCTGCAGCCCTGTCTGTGAGAAATAAGACATGCCAGTCTGATAAGAGGAGTAGACTTTCAGCTAGAGGCTATAGGACAACCGTGAAATTCCACGTGGAGAAAGACCTGTAGGGGAGCATGGTACCAGTTTCTTCTGTTAGATTATTATTATTATTATTATTATTTTTTTGTCAGAAGCAGCCAGAGGGCAGCACAACAGTTTGGTTTTAAATGCCAAAATTCTCTCTAAATGGACCCTTATGCCAAAGAAATGAACTACAGATGGTGTTTCTTATTCAGGGTTCACAGACACCTCCCACAAACACCAGACAAAGATATAGTCAGGCATTCAAATGAGAATAAGAATAAACATCTAAAATCTAGAGAAGCTATCTGAAAAAAATTGGCAATAAAGCTTTGATCAGCCAATCATAGCAAGTAGTGGAAGACTGAAGGCAGATTTATTAAGTAGCATCCTACTAAATAGAACCTTTTATCCTAAATAAAGTGGAAATCCTTTTAGACAAGTTAAAAAACTATTTTTGTACAGATATAATTTTTTAAAGCTCATTGTTGCAAATGTCTTTTAGAAACTGTTTTAAAGTCAGTTCACCTTTAGTCCAATGGCCTACACTGTCTGCCAGTCTATTTTAAGAATTAAAGTCTAGAACAGTGACCCTGAACTCATAAAAATAGACTTAATTCCATTCACCATATTTATACTTTTAGGAATGACTCATACATTTCGGAAATTCTATTTTTTCAAAAGTTGTTTCTGCCTAATCCTTAGGTAATCAGAAATCTGATTAGCATGAATATTTTATTATTGTTAAGTATTTTAGTTAATGTTTTCCTTTTATCTATCGTCCTTTAACCTGGACCATGGTTGTGTAGAAACTCTGTCATATTCAAGGGTATTTCAAGACATAGCATTCGGTCTATGAAAAAAGTAGGTCAACATCAAAATAAATTCTCTTTAGTTTATAGCAACACAACGAATTTAAACCAAGCTAACAATCCTATAAAATATGCAGATGACACTACCCTTATGGCAGAAAGCGAAGAAGAACTAAAAAGCCTCTTGATGAAAGTGAAAGAGGAGAGTGAAAAAGTTGGCTTAAAGCTCAACATTGAGACAGTGAAGATCATGGCATCCAGTCCCATCATTTCATGGGAAATAGATGGGGAAACAGTGGAAACAGTGTCAGACTTTATTTTGGGGGGCTCCAAAATCAGTGCAGATGGTGACTGCAGCCGTGAAATTAAAAGATGCTTACTCCTTGGAAGAAATGTTATGACCAACCTAGACAGCATATTCAAAAGCAGAGACATTACTTTGCCAACTAAGGTCCATCTAGTCAAGGCTATGGTTTTTCCAGTAGTCATGTGTGGATGTGAGAGTTGGACTGTGAAGAAGGCTGAGCGCCGAAGAATTGCTGCTTTTGAACTGTGGTGTTGGAGAAGACTCTTGAGAGTCCCTTGGACTTGCAAGGAGATCCAACCAGTCCATTCTGAAGGAGATCAGCCCTGGGTGTTCTTTGGAAGGAGTGATGCTAAAGCTGAAACTCCAGTACTTTGGCCACCTCATGCGAAGAATTGACTCATTGGAAAAGACTCTGATGCTGGGAGAGATTGGGGGCAGGAGGAGAAGGGGACGACCGAGGATGAGATGGCTGGATGGCATCACGGACTCGATGGACATGAGTCTGAGTGAACTCTGGGAGTTGGTGATGGACAGGGAGGCCTGGAGTGCTGCGATTCATGGGGTTGCAAAGAGTCGGACACGACTGAGCGACTGAACTGAACTGAACCATCCTATTGGATCATTCTGTAATCATGAGCTATTGTAGAGGAAGCTACATATGGTTTGATCCATAAATACACAGGTCATTTTTTCTGAACCCTAAATCAAGGTATATGGTAATAGCTTTGAGGAGAATGATCGATTATTTAAAATGTTGGTCTCTGCCGGAAAATTCAGGATCAAGAGTCATTGTATCCACTATTATTCTTTTCCACTGACTTGGAAAATTTCCGAGATTGTGAAGAAACTGTCAAATCCATTCATTCATTCACTTTAAAGTTCAGTGTTTCCAGATGCCCAGTTCAAATACAGCAGAAGGTCTTCGGGTTTGTGTTGCTTGATTTCTCTTGACACGTGCAAAGCACTTTTCTTGAATGGAAAATGGGCCTGTTCTCACATGTCAGTCTTGTGGAGAAGCATGTTTTTCTATTCTGGGAGATGCCTCACTTATGTCTGGGTTTCAGGCCTTGTCTCAAATGAAGTTTTTGACTAGTCTAGAATCTTTAATTAACAAAAGCAAAAAGCTTTGGTTGCCTCTGGTTTATGTTAAGGTCAACTGGTGGAAATAAGTTCTCTAGGCCAATTTATTGGAGAAGGAAATGGCAACCCACTCCAGTGTTCTTGCCTGAAGAATCCCAGGGATGGAGGAGCCTGGTAGGTTGCCGTCTATGGGGTCACAGAGAGTCGGACACAACTGAAGCGACTTAGCAGCAGTAGCAGCAGGCCAATTTATGAGTGCCCTAGAATATCCATAGTTATTCATTTTAAAACAGGGAACAAATAAGATAAAGAGAGAGGCAAGTGTCTAAGACTTGGTATTTTGATTTCTTTGTTAGATTTTTGTTTTCCCTTGAGGAAGAGGCAGCATGTCTTGCAGTCTTTCAAAACATGAATGTGAAGACAAGAGTATGCTTAATTTGGTGATATATCCAACCAGCCCATTCTCAAGGAGATCAGCCCTGGGATTTCTTTGGAAGGAATGATGCTAAAGCTGAAACTCCAGTACTTTGGCCACCTCATGCAAAGAGTTGACTCATTGGAAAAGACTCTAATGCTGGGAGGGATTGGGGGCAGGAGGAGAAGGGGACGACAGAGGATGAGATGGCTGGATGGCATCATGGACTCGATGGACGTGAGTCTGAGTGAACTCTGGGAGTTGGTGATGGACAGGGAGGCCTGGTGTGCTGCGATTCATGGGTCGCAAAGAGTCGGACACGACTGAGCAACTGAACTGAACTGACTTATGGGTTTTTGTCCTTTTGCATTTTAAGGTGATTATTGCTATATTAATAATATTACCATTGTCATGTCTGGCTTCATTCTCTTCGTGTATTTAATTCTTTTACTCAGTAAGTATTTCTTTAAACAAAGCACTGACAGCATGACTGCTCTCCTTTTCCTCTGCCCACCCACATTCCCCTTTCAGGTAAACCTTAATAACCACTTTGGCATTCATTATTATCCATTAAAAAGCAAATGTTTACTGTTAAACTGTGAGGGAATATAAATACAGACCTTTCCATGCCTGAGTCAGTCCTGGGCACAATCTGGGGTTTAGAAAAAATGTGCGTGTATGTGTGAGTTCACCTTATTGTCAGCATCTCCAGCTGTACCCTCTCCTGGTACCCAATTTCTTCTTCCTTTCTCTGCTGAATGGCTGCATCCAAGACTCGGAGGGCTTGACTCATTTCTCCTAGATGTGAGCTAATGGTGGTTTAGTTGTTGTTACTCAAAAGTGATTTCCTGTTCCTGGGGAACATTCACGGGGTAGAAACTCTTTGAAATTGGAGGCAATACATTTCTAATATCGGTATTTCAGGATACATGGGTTCTTGGTGGAGATGAGTTTCTTTTTGCCCAGTGGGTAGCTTGACATATGTCACCTCTCACCAAGCAATCTTTCATCCATTCTGCCTGTAACGAAAGCTCACTTGACCTTCTCTGTTGATAGAATGTGACAGCTGAATTTTTTCCGACTATGGCAGGCACACCTTCTGGGTGCAGTGTATTCAGCTGAGGTGGAAGAGGAAGGGAAGAGTTAACTAAAGTTACACTTAAGAGTTCAAGTGTTGATTCTCTTGGGAGCAGATTCTTTTGGGCTTGGATGCCGCACCAGCTCCAAGCTTGACATCTGAAGTTACAGATTTTATAGTGCTTTCTGGGCAGAGGCTGTGTTTTAAGACTCTTAAGTATCCTTCAGTACAGTTTATTCAGATAGGTGCTCAATAATTCCTTAATGATTGAGCATATAAAGGCAATTAGTGGTTGCTCTCTTCTTCAAAGAGAATATATATGTCCTTTATTTTGTGTCTGCATGAATCTAAACAACAAGTACCAATAAACTGAAATGGTTCCTTTCAACTTATCAAAAATAACGATGATCAGTACTTAAGTAGTCAAAATAGAATATACCAATGGAGTTAAAAAGCAATACATTTAAAAAGCAATTTGAATTTTTAATCTTTTGATAAAACATTAAAAGCAAAAACCTAGACGTTAATAGTTTGGATGTAATATGAACTATTATCTTTCTAACAGTTTGGATGTAATATAAACTTTTATCTTTCTAAAGAGAACTGTTTTACATATTTTTATTTTTGATTATGGAAATAACACATTCATTGGAGGAAAAATTAAGAATCTAGAGAATTTTTTAAAAATTTACCATCCAGAAATAGCCACCATAGTGTTCTGCTATATAGCCTTCCCTTTTTATTTCAATGAATATTGACATATATTTCCTTTTTCAATTTTTACATGGATGGAATCATGTTAAAACATACTTTTGTAACCAGCCTTCTTAGCCTATATATACTTGACTTTGCATGTTGATTGATAGCAGTCTAAATTGCCACATGGAAATTCCATGATACAAATTTACAGAGATATATGGGCATTTCTGCTGTTACCATAGTTGTACTATTACTAAGACAACATTTGTTGACACGTCTTGTTCTTGACCTGCTTTGAGAATGTACTTTCAAGGCCTCTGAAGTGAGATGCTGGGTGAACTTTATAAATCACCGAGCAGAGCAGAAACCATATATTCTGGGCTTGGATTGCTACAAATTCTGGTTGTTCAGAAGTATTTGCATTCTCAGGCCCCTGCCTTCATCAGGAAGGATTATGCTACCTCTCACAAATGAGGTAGTGCATTTTGAGAAACTGAAATTGGTTTTTCAGGCAGCTTGAAGAAGTGTGTATCTTTCTTCTTATCCCCTCCTTCATATCCTGCTTACTGTGAAGGATTTGGAAGTCCTTTCACATTTATCTACATAGCTTTTACTTTCCTACAGAAACATTCTACTTTTCAGAAATACCAAATAAATATTTGTTGAAATCTGTGTCACGATGACTTTTCTGCTTGCTAATAATAATATTATCTTATGTGCAGTAGGAGGGGGACATTTCAAATTTAGGAACAAGAATTTTTCTGCAGGAGAACTTGCCATGTGGGTTCAGCTTGTGGGTTGTTCAATTATCTTTTTTTGGAAATAAAATCCATTTGCTGATTTAATTCCAACTTGGATTACTCTGATTTTGCTGCTGAAGCTGAAGGAAAAACTAGTTTCTCTAAATATTTTCATAAATACTTCATCGGTTGCATTTTGATATCCCAGAATTCTAGCTTCTGGAGCCAGAAGGAATTTAAAGAGTGCATAGATCCTTATCCTGGGGTAGTTGAATGAACTTAAGGAATCCATAATCTCCCAGAAATAATAATTTACAAATGTGTGTATATCTACTTACAGACAATGTCCAAAGCTTTCATTAGATTCCAAAAGGAATCCATGGTGGAAAAAAAAAAGTTAAAAAACACTCAAAGCCCTCATTAAAAAAGAAAAAAAAGAAAAACACAACAAACCAAGAAACTTTCCCTAAGGTCAGAGAGCTAGTTGATGGCAGAGCACAAGTTGTAACCCCTCTCCTAAATTCTTTTAAGCAAGTGGAGCCTAGGGTTTTGTGCAGTGATGTGATTGATAGCCAACATTTAAGTCAGCTGTCAAGAAAAGTATGCATATAGGTAAAAACATAACTTTATTATAAATTTTATAGATATGAAGGATGTATATCATGTCATGTACAAATAGTATAATGGTGTAATATACTTTCATATAAATTCCATACACCTGTGACTTCAGTGTGACTTGCTATTTCTTGCAAAATCTATCAGTTTTCAAAAATTCTGTTGCCAACAGTAATGTCACAGAATCATTGATAACTATCCAGTCAAGAAGTCACTCACCTCACTGAAAATCAAATGTAGTTCTGACATAAACGTTGAATATACAAAAGTGAAGTAACACTTTTGACAATGAGGTGCATGACTCTTTGGTTGAAACTGACAGTAATTTTCAAATACTGTGATACTGAGAATCTAATTTTTTTTTTTTTTCTGACAAAGTTCTGGCTAGTCAAAGTTAGTCATGTATGGATGTGAGAATTGGACCGTAAAGAAAGCTGAACGCCTAAGAATTGATGCTTTTGAACTGTGGTGTTGGAGAAGGTTCTTGGGAGTCCCTTGGACTGCAAGGAGATCCAACCAGTCAATCTTAAAGGAAATCAGTCCTGAATATTCAGTCCTGGATGGAATGCTGAAGCTGAAACTCCAATACTTTGGCCATCTGATGCGAAGAACTGACTCATTGGAAAAGATCCTAAGGCTGGGAAAGGTTGAAGGCAGGAGGAGAAGAGGACAAGAGAGGATGAGATGTTTGGATGGCATCACCAATTCAATGGACAGGAGTTTGAAGAAGATCTGGGAGTTGGTGATGGACAGGGAAGCCTGGCGTGCTGCAAAGAGTCAGACACAGCTGAGAAACTGAACTGAACTGAACTGAGAATCTGATTACTATAGATATCCACACTTTCAGTTCAGTCTGAATTATTAACTGAATTATTTTCTTCATCATTTTAGTCTAGACCATCAACAAAACTCTACATCAAATCCCAGTTTGTATCACTTATTGTTTTCCATAGTATAAATATTCTCATCATGGCAGATTTCAAACTACCAATGAAACCTAACTGGCTGAGGAGTTGGGAAGAGATGCCTGACAGCACACTATTGTGTAGTGTCTTCACTATTCAGAAACAATAGACATAAATAACTTCATAGCAGAGATAATAGTAAAATGTAATGAAAGATTCAGAAGAGATCATCTTTTAGTATCTGTCACCCTTATTTTTTGATGTAAGATGTTACTGTAAGTTTGTATAATTTAATTTTTACTAATGACTGAGTTTAACAATTACCTTCCAAAATTCCTGAAATTTTAACAGTTGACTTTCATGATGTAGTTAAAGTTAAGTCCAGCCCACCCCTGGTTCTGTCTCTGCAGTGATTTTCAAGGCCCTGGGTTGCAGTGAGAAAGGAGCAGTGGTGAGCTAACTGAATCCCACTACTTCAGAGCACGAGGGAATTGAAACAGAATGCATGGCAACGATAGGCTCCAAAGTCAAGAACTTTTTCCCAAAAGAGTCTGCAACACACCACCAGATCATAGGGATATTTTGGTAGTGGTGATGGTATATTGGAGTTTCTTTTTTGGAAAATTTATTTACTTTTCTTTAAGATCTATTTTGGTAATTCTGATAATGTTTCCTTGAGTGCTGCTAAAAAGATGTACAGGTATTGATATCAGAGTAACCCTGATTATTGATGTTGTTCATATTCTTTTCCCACTACTGACATTATTTGTATATTTTGAAATGATGCTGTCTGGTTCATAAGGGTTCATGATAGCTATATAGTTTTGAAAATGATTTATCAAAAACAACAACAACAAATAAAGTCAAGGAGACTCTGAGTAAAGTGCTCCATTCCAAGAGGTTATTAAAGAGAATGAGATATATCTGTAAGCACCAAAGGGGGAAGCTGTCCATGATTTATTAGGAAGTAAAAGTCTGCTTATTGTTTTTAAGTGTCCATGACTGTGTGTGTGTGTGTCTGTGTACGATGTGTGTATGTATGTAGTGATCAGTATATAGATACACCCTGAACTGTTTGTAACTGTGTCTAACTGGAGAATTGGTTAGCTATTCTTGACATTACAGTTGTTTTTCAGTGAATACTTGTATGTAAAGAAATGGAAAAGACAAAAATAAAGCACCCAGGAAAAAAAAATGAAAGACTAAATGAAGATCATGGCATCCAGTCCCATCACTTCATGGGAAATAGATGGGGAAACAGTGGAAACAGTGTCAGACTTTATTTTTGGGGGCTCCAAAATCACTGCAGATGGTGATTACAGCCATGAAATTAAAAGATGCTTACTCCTTGGAAGAAATGTTATGACCAACCTAGATAGTATATTCAAAAGCAGAGACATTACTTTGCCAACTAAGGTCCGTCTAGTCAAGGCTATGGTTTTTCCAGTAGTATGGATATGAGAGTTGGACTGTGAAGAAGGCTGAGCGCTGAAGAACTGATGCTTTTGAAGTGTGATATTGGAGAAGACTCTTGAGAGTCCCTTGGACTGCAAGGAGATCCAACCAGTCCAGTCTAAAGGAGATCAGCCCTGGGAGTTCTTTGGATGCTAAAGCTGAAACTCCAGTACTTTGGCCACCTCATGCGAAGAGTTGACTCATTGGGAAAACCCTGATGCTGGGAGAGATTGGGGGCAGGAGGAGAAGGGGACGACCGAGGATGAGATGACTGGATGGCATCACGGACTTGATGGATGTGAGTCTGAGTGAACTCTGGGAGTTGGTGATGGACAGGGAGGCCTGGCGTTCTGTGATTCATGGGGTCGCAAAGAGTCAGACACGACTGAGCGACTGAACTGAACTGAACTGAAGCTAAAATATAAACAAAGCAACAGACAAAATCTATGAGTCTGTAACTTAAGAGTATCCATAGGGAGTAAGGAAATGAGAAGATTCTAAAAGGCAGCAGGAGACAAATCCCCAAGAAATTGCACTGGTAGTGAAACGTGGAGATCCAGATTCACTTCTGTCAAGAAGCTGGCAGTCTTCATGCTGGGAAGACTTGCTAACAGTAAAATTTCCTGTTGCTCTAGCCAGCTGCTCTGGCTTCTTGGTTCTTTTAACCATTTGAACTAAAAACATCAGCATCAACAGCATTTTATAAACAAGAAGAATGTTACTTTCAAAGAGGTGTGAGGGAGTTGGACATCAGAAAGATTTTCTCACCAAATAAAAATATAATATTCATTGAAGGGAGAAGATGCAAGATGTCAGTGATTGCTAATTAATAGTGGGCTACACATGTTGACAAAACTAGAAATTTCTCACAATTATCACCACAAAGGTCCGGGCCTATCTTCAGATGTTATGTTATAAACACCAGGAAAAAAATTGTTTCCTTTAACAGGAAATGCTCAATGTTTTATTTATTTCAGGGAGCAGAACTTAGCAAACTGACCTGTTATTTTTGGTTTATCTCAGTGCAGAATGTTCTTTCTTCCATTCTGAAGATGGTCATGATGTATGTACTTACTTATAGTGACAGAGGGCAATGTGTCCATTTTGCTTCCACACCCCGAAACAAAGGAATTCAGAAAGATTGATTGTGAAGGAACAGAAAAATTATCTGGCGACTGAAAACCAAAGCACAGTACACGTCACATTATTAATATTAGAAAAAGTTTAATTCTAACCTATGCTGATAATGATGCCGATGATCAACCAAACTGGAAGAATAAGTTTCCCATAAGATATTCTTCTGAGGGAAACCAAATAGAGCAAGAATGAGATTTTGTTAATAATCAGTTAATTATTATTTTGAATCAAGCTGTTGATACTTTCATGAAGTTCAAATTCAGTAGTGGAGGGAAATGTAAGAGTTGCCCAGCCTATGCACTATTAAGAATAAGTTTGTTACTGTATATAAAATAGATAAACAACAAGGTCCTACTGTATAGCACAGGAAATTATATTCACTATCCCGTAATAAACCATGTGGAAAAGAAGATGCAAAAGAATATATATATATATGTATATATAAACCCAGTAACATATATATATATACATATATAAAACTAACACAACTAATACAACATTGTAACTAACACAACTAGCACAAGATACTTCAGTTAAAAAAATTTGTTAGAATACTTGCTGAACTAAAATATTTCTTTAAAGCTGTCCTAAACCTCACTTGATGTTTATCCTTCTGCTTTTTCTGTTTTATAAGTTGTATCAAAGATGCAGAAGAAATGACAAGCAGTTTATAATTAAGAAGACTTAACCAAGCGTCAAGGATTGAGGCAGAGGCTGGGTCGGTCCTGAGTTAATCTCAGCTGTGCTCGTCTCTGGGTATGCCTGGAATTATGATGCAGATCCTTGGCTAAACTTAAGTGCAGCGTCCTGTATTCTATTTTCTTTGTTCTACTATTGAGACTTGTCAGTGTCCTGGTTTTTGGCTATGTGACCAGAGTCATACAGAAGACTCCTCTTTGAGCAAGTGGTTCTTCTGAGACCAACTTATCTTAAGTGGTTCTGGACCTGAAGACAAAACCTGTCCTGTGAAGCTGAGAAAGGACACTACAATCTGTGTCTGAAACTTGTTACTCTCTGATGTTTGCCTGAGCTTTATTTCTACTGCTGTACTGTAATCTCTTAACTTCATGGAAACCTTTCCTAAGTACAGCTTGAGAAATCCATGCATTCTTTCAGTGATTTGACCCTATATAATTACTGCAGCAATGCTAGTTTTTCTTCCATACATCTTAACAAAGCGACTCAGCAAGACAGAAAATTAGGCAAAGCTATATCGGGCGACTACAATAACAAAGGAATGCAGACATCACATGACTAATATCAGGCAACCCTCCATTTATAGGTGAAAGTATTTAATGGCACAAAGAAGATGAGCTTATAATGACAAATAGTACAATTTACAATGGTAAGTAACTGAATCTTTTGGAGCACATTACATCATTATGGGAACATTAACACAAATCTTCCAGATATTCAAGCTGGATTTAGAAAAGGCAGAGGAACCAGAGATCAAATTGCCAACATCTATTGGATCATTGAAAAAGCAAGAGAGTTACAGAAAAACATCTATTTCTGCTTTATTGACTACACCAAAGCCTTTGTGTAGATCATAACAAACTGTGGAAAATTCTTAAAGAGATGGGAATACAAGACCACCTGACCTGCTTCCTGAGAAATCTGTATGCAGGTCAAGAAGCAACAGGTAGAACTGGACATGGAACAACAGACTGGTTCCAAATCGGGAGAGGAGTACATCAAGGCTGTATATTGTCACCCTGCTTGTTTAACTTATATGCAGAGTACATCATGCAAAATGCTGGGCTAGATGAAGGACAAGCTGGAATCAAGGTCACCAGGAGAAATATCAATAACCTCAGATATGCAGATGACACTACCCTTACGGCAGAAAGTAAAGAGGAACTAAAGAGCCTCTTGATGAAAGTGAAAGAGGAGAGTGAACAAGTTGGCTTAAAACTCTACATTCAGAAAACTAAGATCATAGCATCCAGTCACATCACATCATGGTGAATAGATAGGGAAGCAATGGAAAGAGTGAGAGACTTTATTTTCTGGGGCTCCAAAAATCACTGCAGATGGTAACTGTAGCCATGAAATTAAAAGACATTTGCTCCTTGGAAGAAAAGCTATGACCAACCCAAACAGCATATTAAAAAGCAGAGACATTGCTTTGCCAACAAAGGTGCATCTAGTCAGAGCTATGGTTATTCCAGTAGTCATGTATGGATGTGAGAGTTGGACCATAAAGAAAGCTGAGCACCAAAGAATTGATGCTTTTGAACTGTGGTGTTGAAGAAGACTCTTGAGAGTCCCTTGGCCTGCAAGGAGATCGAAGCAGTCAATCCTAAGGGAAATCAGTCCTGAATATTCATTGGAAGGACTGATGCTGAAGCTGAAACTCTAGTACTTTAGCCACCTGATGCAAAGAACTGACTCCTTGGAAAAGACCTTGATGCTGGGAAAGATCAAAAGCAGGCGTGCTGCAGTCCATAGGATCGCAAAGAGTCAGACATGACTGAGCAGCTGAACTGAACACAAATCTCAAAATCAGAAAGGAAGGAGGCATGTGATTACTGGACCAGCAGCTCTATCTGTGCCTTTTTCGCCCTCATACAATTGTGGCACAATGATTATTGGCTCAGGCTCTGCAGACAGAAAATCAAGGTTCACATCCTAGCTCTTTACATTTTCACAAGATTCACATCAGCTCTGTGATGCTGTTGAAGTTATCTAATCACTTTAGTTGCTCTCCGTGGAGCAAAAACTCATTTGTTACTCTCTGGGTTTAATGAGATAAAACATGTAAAAGTGCTTGGCATTTAGTAAGAGCCAAATGACACGCACATGTTTTTATTCTCAAAATTATTAGAGCAACCTTGTTTGAAGTGTAGTTCTTTTTCTCCCAAAGTCTTCTTTCTGATTATCTTGATCATTCAACTAATAATCAATGAAGTGTAGTGCTGGCAGGATGGTGGTGGTTTAATTGCTAAGTCTCGTCCGACTCTTGTGACCCCATGGACTATAACCTGCCAGGCCCTTCTGTTCATGGGATCCTCCAGGTAAGAATACTGGAGTGGGTTGCCAGTTTCTTCTTCAGGGGGTTTTCTGAACTCAGGAATCAAACCCAGGTCTCCTGCATTGAAGGCAGATTCTTTACCAACTGAGCTATGAGGGAAGCGCCGTCTTGACCATTAAGGTGAAGGAAATGAAGGTTTGCTCTTTTGACTTCTCATATTTCATTGTTTAAGAATCTCATTTTGTATATGGGGCTTACATAAAAGCAATGTGTTCTTTGGATGTATGATTAAAAAACATCAACAGCAACTTTGTATTGGAGAACTATAGCTCCCAAAGAGAATCTATTCTATTTCTGTTGCCCTGTTTAGACAGATGTATAGCAATATTAAAAAAATGTTGTTTTATATTGAAATATAGCTGATTTACAATGTGTTAATTTCAGCTTTACCACAAAGTGGTTTGGTTCTACATATACATGTCTTTTCTTTTTCAGATTCTTTTCCCATGTAATTTATTGCAGAGTATTGAGTTCTCTGAGCTATACAGTAGACCCTTGTCAATTACCTGTTTTATATATATATATATATATATATATATATATATATATATATATGGTATATAAACCTCAGGTATGTGGATAATACTGCTTTAATGGCAGAAAGCGAAAAGTAACTAAAGAACTTCTTGATGAGGGTGAAGGAGGAGAGTGAAAAAGCCAGCCTAAAACTAAATATCGAAAAAGCTAAGATCGTGGCATCTGGCCCTATCACTTCATGGCAAGTAGAAGGGGAAAAGATGGAAGCAGTGACAGATTTCCTCTTCTTGGGCTCTAAAATCACTGTGGATGGTGGCTGCAGCCATCAAATCAGAAGACGGTTGTTTCTTGGCAGGAAAGCTATGGCAAACCTAGACAGTGTGTTGAAAAGCAGAGACATCACTCTCCCAACAAAGGTCTGTATAGTCAAGGCTGTGGTCTTCTGTGTGATCATGTTGTAAGAGCTGGACCATAAAGAGGGCAAGATGCCAAAGAATTGATGCCTTCCAACTGTGCTGCAGGAGAAGACTCCTGAGAGTCCCCTGGACTGTGAGGAGATCAAACCAGTAAATCTTAATGAAAATCAATCCTGAATATTCACTGGGAGGACTGATGCTGAAGACCAGTATTTCGGTCACCTGATGTGAACAGCCAACTCATTGGAAAAGTCCCTGATGCTGGGAAAGATCGAGGGCAGAAGGAGAGGAGAGCGTCAGAGGATGAGATGGCTGGATGGCATCACTGAAGCAATGGACATGAACTTGGGCAAACTCCGGGAGATGGTGAGGGATAGGGAGGCCTGACATGCTGCAGTCCATGGGGTTGGAAAGAGTCAGACATGACTGGGTGACTGAACAACAACAAAATGTGTATATGGGGCTTCCCAGGTGGCCCAGAGGTAAAGAAACCGCCTACCAATGGAAGAGGGGAGACAAATCCAGTTTCAATCCCTGGGTCTGAAGGATCCTTTGGAGTAGGAAATGGCAACCCGCTCCAGTATTCTTGCCTGGGAAATTCCATGGACAGAGGAGCCGTGGCATCACGAAGGCTCGGACACGACTGAGCACACAGGCCAGCCAGCAGGAGTGTGTACATGTTCATCTCAACCTCCTAGTTTATCCCTCCCCCATCTTTCTCATTTTCTTTTTAAAAACAGTTTTGAATTTTATATTGAAGTATAGTTGATTCAGGGCTTCCCGGGTGGCACTAGTGATAAAGAACCTGCTTGCAATGCAGGAGTTGTAAGAGATGCGAGTTTGATCCCTGGGTCGGGAAGATCCCTTGGAGGTGGGCATGGCAGCCCACTCCAGTATTCTCTCCTGGAGTATCCCGTGGACGGAGGAGCCTAACCGGCTACAGGCCATAGGGTAGCAAAGAGTCGGACACGACTGAAGTGACTTAGCATGCATGCATGCATAGTTGATTCAAAATGTTGTGTTAGTTTCAGGAGAACAGCAAAGTGATTTAGTTATCTAATTCCTTTTCAGATTCTTTTCTCATCTAGTTACTACAGAGTAGTGAGTATAGTTCCCTGTGCTACACAGTAGGTCCTTGTTGGTGATCTATTTTTATGCATAGAGCTGTGTATATGCCAATCCCAACCTCCCAAGTCATCCCTCTCCCCTACTTTTCTCCCTTGGCAACCGCAAACCCACCCTTCTATGTCTGTGAGTCTATTTCTGTTTTGTAAACAAGTTCACTCTTATCATTTAAAAAATTATATTCCATATGTAAGTGATGTCTTTTTCTGACTTACTTCACTCATTATGATAATCTCTAGGTCCATCTGTGTTGCTGAAAATGGCATTATTTTACTCTTTTAAATTGCTGATTAATATTCCAGTGTGTATGTACCACACCTTCTTTATCTGTTCATCTGTCGATGGACATACAGGTTGCCTCCACATCTTTGCTATTGTAAATAATTCTTCTGTGAACATTGGGGTGCATGTGTCTTTTCAGGTTTTCTGCAGATACATGCTCAGCAATGGGATTGCTGGATCAAATGGATTTATTTTTAGTTTTTAAAGGAACCTCCATATCGTCTCCATAGTGGCTGTAGCAAGTTATATCCCCATCAACATTGTAGGAGGGGATTTATTGTTTGTGGACTTTTTGATGATGACCATTCTGACAGGTGTAAAGTATATAGTATGGTAGTTTTGATTACAATTCTCTAATAATGAGCAATTTTGAGCTGCTTCTCATGTGCTTTTCGGCCATCTGTCTGTCTTCTTTGGAAAAACGTTTATTTAGATCTTCCCATTTTTTGACTGGGTTATTTTTTTATATTGAGCTACTTGAGCTATTTGTATATTTTGGAGATTAATCCTTTGTTGATCAATTTGTTTGCAAATATTTTCTCCCATTCTGTGAGTTGCCGTTTTGCTGTTAAAAGCTTTTATATTAGGTCTCATGTGTTTATTTTTGTTTTTATTTTCATTTCTCCAGGAAGTGGGTCAAAAAAGATCCTGTTGTAATTCATGTCAAAGAGCGTTCTGCCTATGTTTTTCTCTAAGGGTTTTATAGTATCTGATCTTAAATTTAGGCCTTTAATCCATTTTGAGTTTATTTTTGTGTATGGTGTTAGGTAATGTTCTAATTTAATTCTTTTATGTGTAGATGACCCGATTTCCAAGAACCACTTATTGAAGAGACTTTTACTCCATTGTATATTCTTGCCTCTTTTGCCATAGATACATTAACCAGAGGTTCACTTGTTTATTCCTGAGCTTTCTGTCCTGCATGTACCATTGAACTTGGTGTCTGTTTTTGTGCCAGTTCCATACTATTTTGATTACTGTAGCTTTGTAGTAACCATAAGTTCAATAATATTTTAATCAAGATATTTAAGTCCATAGAGCATAGTAACTGGATTCCCTTCATGTGACCTAGATAACAGAAACAGATTAAAAATCTATTAAAAGTATGTAACAATTTGACTTTTGGAGTTGGACTCCAAAAGGCATAATTTAGTACTTAAATAATGTTCTAATCTATTTGTACCTGTTTTATTGAACAAGATTATTTGAACAAAAATATTCTGCTGTGAAAATGATATACCACCTTTAAGTGCTTCATTGGTTTAAATAGCATTTAAAAGACTAATGATGAGCAGCCTCTTCTACTCAGCCCTAATACTTCAAATTCCACCTATAAATCACTACCAAATGATTTTTATTTTATTTGGAGGCCTACATATGTGAATTAAAATGCCATTGCTCCATTTTGCTACATATAACCTTGTTGACTTGTTTTTCTTTGGAGATCTGCTAAGCAAAGTCTTTGGGGAAATTTTAATTTGAGATAAAACTTATGTTTCCATTTACAAAAAATTAATTTCACACTGGCTGTGTCCTAAAGGAACTAGAAATAGTGTAAGATAATTATCATTATTAAGGAAATCTTAGATTTTCAGTGACTTAATTTTTTATACCAAAAAAGGTAAGAAATCAGGGGAACTGATACTGGGTAGTAGTTAGAAATATTCTTCCAAATTAGGATATTAGAGTCCCATAAATTAAAATATTTATAAGGAAATTTCATTATACTATCCTGGAGAAGTAGTCAAAGCTATGGTTTTTCCAGTAGTCATATATGGATGTGCAAGTTGGACCATAAAGAAAGCTGAGTGCAGAAGAATTGTTGCTTTTGAACTGTGGTGTTGGAGAAGATTCTTGAGAGTCCCTTGGACTGCAAGGAGATCCAACCAGTCCATCCTAAAGGAAATCAGTCCTCAATATTCATTGGAACGACTGATGCTGAAACTGAAACTCCAGTACTTTGGCCACTTGATGTGAAGAACTGACTCATGGGAAAAGATCCTGATGCTGGGAAAGATTGAAGGCAGGAGGAGAAGGGGATGACAGAGGATGAGATGGTTGGATGGCATCACCGACCTGATGGACATGAGTTTGAGCAAGCTCTGGGAAATGATGATGGACAGGGAAGCCAGGCATGCTGCAGTCCATGGGGTCGCAAAGAGTTGGACACAACTGAGCAACTGAACTGAATCGAACTGATCCTGGAGAAGGAAATGGCAACCCACTCTAATATTCTTGCCTGGATAATCCCATGGACAGAGGAGCCTGGCAGACTACAGTCCATGGAGTCGCAAGAGTCAGACACCACTTAGTGACTAAACCACCACCACCACCACATTATACTATAACATAAATAGCATTTGCTTTGAGTGATTAATTGTAGAACTTCAAAGAGGTAATTGTCTATAACAGATTGGATAGTTTTCGAACAAAATACTGTGCCTAGACAGAGCATTGTTGTATATCTTGGAGGTGAGAAAGCTGGAAACAGATAGTAAGAGGAAGAAAGAGAAAAGATTTAAGAAAGCTTCTAGTATACTTAAGGAGATTTGGCAATTAGAATAATGAAGGCCTTCTATTCTGTGCCAAATGAGTGATAAAGAGAGATAATGAGGTCACATTTTACATGAACTTGGCCTTGAACAACACATAACACTCAAGTTTTGGCCTCTCAATATTTTTTGGCCTCCAGATCTGTAAAAAATATGCCCAAATATCACAGTTGGCTCTCTGGGTAGGCTATAAATTATGTTCCATATTTTGACTGTGGCAAATTGCTGGTACCAGTTTAGTTGGTAAATTTTGTCAGAGTTGCTTACTATTGTCTATATACATGTTATTTTGATGATAACTGTACTATTATTTTAACACTCATTATTACAATTAAAACTGTTTTCTTTCTGTAACAAACCACATAAGTATTCATTATGTGGTCATGCTGGTATAAAAGCTAATGCTAATGCTTTTTAAAAATGCCCAAAACCAGGATCTTGGGAACAAAAAAATAAAGGTAATGAATAAAATACAGAAAAGAAGCTAAAGCAATCCCCAGCCTCCAAGACTTTCTTTTAAAGATTAGAGATGGATGATGATGTGAAAAAAAAAAGCAGAATTAAAGAAACTCTACAGAGGTTATAGATTTATACATTAAAAGTACGCATCTCTTCTATGAGAATATTTGTATGACAGTGTATCAGTTTGAACTATGTGAGGTCCTCAGATATATACTCCTCACATCAAACATTATTGCTAGTACCCTAAAGCTTCATAGGAAAGATGACATATCTAGAAAAGGCAAATTTATAGAGACAGAAAGATTAGTTGTTCTTGAAACTGGGGATGCAACTGGGATTATCTGTAAAGGAGCATGAAGGATCTTACTGGACTGATGAAACGTCTGAAATGAGTCTGATAGAGTTAAAATCAAGGTGTTAGCAGGGCTGTTTTCCTTCTGCAGGCTCCAGGAGCAAGTCTGTTCCTTACTTGTTCCAGCTTGTAGAGGCCATACCGCTCTAACCTCTACTTCCATTGTCCCATCTCCAACACTCCCAGCCCTACCCCACTAACTCTTTCTGCCTCTATCTTGTAAAGATCTGTGTGATTATGTTTAGGGCCCACTCAGTTCATCCAAGGGTAATCTCCCAAATCAGGATCCTTATTTTAATGACCTCTGCAAGGATCCTTTTGCCTTATGCGGTTAGACATTCACAGGTTCTGTGGGTGAGAAGTGGGCATCTTTGAGGGTCGTGATTCAGCTGATGGTAGGTGGGTAGAGAGAAGAAGGCAAGGACTTGGGTCCATTCAGCTTTGCTTTCTCCATGCTTGGCACTGTACTCCGTGCCTCATGAGTATGCATTTGCCAAATTGAGGGAGGACATGAGGAAAAGTACAGAGGTGGGGATGAGTAATATGTGTCCTGGGAACTCTGACGAGATCGTTAGATGTGGACTGAAGGATTCTAGAATTAAAGGTGGATGAAAATGGAGTAAAAAGACAGGTTGGAGCCACATTGCTGAGTGTCCTAAATATGAGGTCATACTTTTAGACTTAAACTAGTGAGGAATTATTAAAGACTTTTGATTAAGGGAAATAAATGATTATGGGTGTTTTGATAAAAGGTTAATCTGGTGAAAACCAACCAAACGTGAGAGGAAATACTGGAGGCAGATACACATTTAGAGGTGACTTCAGCAATCCAGCCATGAAATGAGATTGTGGCTTTAGTTGGAGTGGTCCTAAGAACAACAAGGCAGAACTGAAACAATATAAATTAAGAATTCCCAGCACTTAATAGCTGAGTCACTATAAGGGATATAACTGTTAAGATTAATTGTATTTGTGCTACAAGGAATATAAATTCCAATATAGTTAAATAAAAGTTGTTCATTTTCTTTTATCACATAGAGACTGAAGGTAGGTGGCTGTGAATTCACATTAGCAATGTGATCTTCTAGCAAAATCCAGATGGGAGTATTGGGGCTATTAGAACAAGTTTTTTGAAACAAAGAATTGGGAAATGTGAATACCAGATAAACAGTATTTCCCCTGCAAAGCAGAATGGGTTGGAAGAATATTTTTCTTAGGAACTTTCAGGGGTTTCTTAACATGAAGTGATATTTGACTGTGTGCTCATCATCCTTTGAATGACCTTGAGAGAAGGCAAACTATAAAGTCAGGACTCATATAAACCTCACAGCCTTGGACCACTTCAGATCTTTTGTTGTCTATTGATTGTGTTTGCCATTGGAGTTGGAAGGTGTGAGGAATAGGAAATGTATTTTTTAATGGCTGTTTAGTGCCTATTAATTTTTGGCAATGACCATATCTCATTTTTCTCTATTATCTTAAGAAAAAAGTAAAGAAGAGAGCTTTTAGGTCATCTTTGGTGGTCACAGATGGGCAGGAAGCAGAGTAAAAAGCCTTTCTATACAAATGTTTTTCCTTTGTAATTGTACATAGTTGGTCTGAAAATCTTCTTAAGTTCTGACTACATTGCGGATATGGTAAACTCATAAATTTCACAGATAAGAAAAGATTGAATACTGGCAGTTTTTTTTTTTTAAGTAAGATATAAACTAATAATCCTTAAAATAACCAATTTATTGACAGTTTGAAGAAATAGACTAAATTACATTGAAGGTATTCTAGGATTATACATATGATAATACAAAACATTAATTACACTCTTTACTATAACTTTAGAGAGGAATCTTCCCAGAGCAGAAACTTTGGCTGTCTATACGTGGCACTAACCCCTGCCTGAATTTCCTAATCAGTCCCTTTCATTGCTGAAAGTTTTTATAATTTCATAGTGGAAGAAGACATGAAAATCTCAGCCACTACCATGCTTTTATAAAAAACTTTAAAAACAGTTGTTTATCAGTGTGATAAAGAAAATACCCACAGGCATATGGGAACTCTGCCCTGGTCAGTTCTGAAATATTCTCTCCCACACATGAAGAGTCAGTCTTCCTTTCAGAGAGGAACAGTTTCTTGTATTCTGATCACCAGTTAGAGCTCATTTTCCAAAGGGGTATGTCTTGCAGACTCTCTTAACTCTTTCTCCTGCTCTGTGCAGGTGGTAGGTAGGTAAGTTGAGAGGTTTTACTCTCTTGATTTGAACTTCTCTTTCCAGGTCGTGTGGGCTCAGGCCCTGTCCTGCTAATTGACTCTCTCTACACATGCATCTGGGAAGGAATTGAGGATTTAGATTCAGGAGGCAGAAGACCTAAGCCTTCTGCTCCAGTTCCCTTCTTTACCAGGGGTCATCAGATGCTGGCTTGGAAGGTACTATTTTTTTTTTAAGTACAATTGATCTACAATGTTGCGTTAATTACTACTGTCCAACAAAATAATTCAGATATATGTGTGTGTGTGTGTGGGGGGGAGGTGCTTTGTGCTTAGTCATCCAATCGTGTCTGTCTCTTGTGACCCCATAGACTGTAGCCTGCCAGGCTCCTCTGTCCATGGATTCTCCAGGCAAGAATACTGGAATGGATTGCCATTTCCTTCTCCAGGGGATATTCCGGACTCAGGAATCAAACCCAGGTTATCCTGCATTGCAGGCAGACTCTTTCACCAACTGAGCTATGAGGGAAGTCCTATATATATATGTAGGACCTCTCTCTCTATATAGACTCTCTCTCTGTGTATATACACACACACACACATTCTTCTTTCATATTCTTTTCCATTTTGGTTTATAGTAGGATATTGAATATGGTTCCTTGTGCTTACAGTAGGACCTTGTTGTTTATCCGTTCTATATATAATAGCTAATATCTACTAATCCCAACATCTGACTCCATCTCTCGCTCAACCCTCTCCTCCCTCGGTACCCACCAGTCTGTTCTCTGTGTCAGTGATTCTGCTTGTTCCATATGTTCACGTGTGTCGTATTGTAGATTTCACATAAAAGTGATATCATATGTTCTTTGTCCTTCTCTTACTGATCTATTTCACTTAGTATGATAATAACTAGTTGTATCCATGTTGCTGCAAATCTCATTATTTAATTTTTTTGGACTTTTACTTTTTAACAATGTATTTATTTCTAATTGAAGGATAACTACTTTGCATTATTGCATTGATTTCTACCAGACATCAGTATGAATCAGCCATAGGTTTACCCATGTCCCCCGTTGTTTTCTTTTGTTTGGCTGAGTAGTATTCTATTGTATGTATGTACCACATCTTCTTTACCCATTTACCTGTCGGTAGACATTTAGGTGAGCGCCATATCTTGGCTGTTGTGAGTAGTGCTGCTATGAACATAGGCATTGTCTTTCTTTTTGAATTACAGTTTTGTCTGGAATATATGCCTAGGGATGGGATTGCTGGATTGTATGGTAATTCTATTTTTAGTTTCCTGAGGAATCTTCATACTATTTTACACAGTGGCTGCATCAACTTCCATTCTCACTAACAATATAGGAGGATTTCCTTTTCTACACACTCTCTTCAGCATTTGTCACTTGTAGACTTTCTAATGATGGCCATTCTGACTAGTGTGAGGTGGTAGGTACCTCATTGTAATTTTCATTTGTGATCTGAGCATCTTTTCATGTGCTTATTGGCCATGTGTACTTCTTCTTTGGAGAAATGTCTGTTTAGGTCTTCTGCCCACTTTTTGATTGGGTTATTTGTGTTTTTTGTTGTTGTTGTTAAATTGTATGAGCTCTTTGTATATTTTGGAAATTAATCCCTTGTCGGTCTCATCATTTGCAAATATTTTCTCCCATTCTGTAGGGTTACTTTTTGTTGTTGTTTATGGTTTCCTTTGGGCTTCCCTGGTGGCTCAGAGGTTAAAGCGTCTGCCTGCAAGGCGGGAGACTCGGATTCAATCCCTGGGTCGGGAAGATCCCTTGGAGAAGGAAACGGTAACCCACTCCAGTATTCTTGCCTGGAGAATCCCGTGGACAGAGGAGCCTGGTAGGTTACAGTCCATGGGGTAGCAAAGAGTCAGACACAACTGAGCAACTTCACTTTACTGTGCAAAAGCTTGTAAGTTTGATTCAGTCCCATTTGTTTATTTTGGTTTCTATTGCCTTAGGATATTGACCTAAGAATAAACATTGGTACAGTATGCCAGAATATTTTGCCTGTGTTCTCTTCTAGGAGCTTTATGGTGTCATGTCTTATGTTTAAGTCTTTAAGCCATTTTAAGTTTATATTTATGTATGGGAAGAGGGTGTCTTCTAACTTCATTGATTTACATGCAGCTGTTCAACTTTACCAACACCACTTGTTGAAGAGACATTTCCCATTGTATGTTCTTGCTTCCTTTGTCACAGATTGACCACAAGTGTATGGGTTTATTTATGGGCTCTCTGTTCTCTTCTGTTGATTCTTATGTCTGTTTTTGTACCAATATCACACTGTTTTGATTACTGTAACTTTGTAGTATTATCTGAAGTCTGAGAGCACTATGCCTCCTGCTTTTTTTTTCCTCTCAAGATGCTTTGGCAATTCTGGGTCTTTTATGATTCCATATAATTGGTTTTTTTTAAAAAATTATTTGTCCTAGTTCTGTGTGAAGGGTACTTTTAAAATTCAATTTCACTCTTGTCCCCTCAGTAGGAAAGAACCTGGTATGGATAAGAAAGAGGTGGTGATCAGCAGATCATTGTTTCATACCTGGCTGTACCATCACTGAATACTTTCACATTTAATTGTCCTCCATGTAAATTGATTTTACCAGTGTGGTGAGCCATGTGGCTATATTAGGTAAAGATAATGTTGCATATACCCCATCCTCTGGCCAGCAATTTCACTCTAGTTATAGTGCTGGAGAAGCTTTCACATTTAAGATAGGAAGATACATACAAAGAAGTTTGTTGTAGCTTTGTGATAGGAAAAAATAAAATAAAAAGGAAATTACCTGAATGTTTATCATTGGGAGAAGGGATGAATTATGACATGTTGATAGAACACAGTTTTATTAAGCAGTAATAAGTGAGCCAGCTAGAGTTCACTTATAGAACTACTCTATCATTTATAGAAATACTATGTATGCATAGAAATGCATACATAATAGGGACAATGATAAATATTTAAGTGAAGGCATACACAGTGAAATGAAAATTGAGTTAAATTTACATTGAATCACTTTTTGAAAATTGAATAGCTTTTCAAAAATTGAGCAAATTAAATTGAAGATGAGAGACACTAAATTCAGGAGAATGATTAATTCTGGATAGGGATACCAAGAAACAGAATTGTAGAAAGGTACAAAAAGGTGTTAATTGTAATATTTTAATTTTTAAGCTATGTGTAGGATACACATATGCTCATTACATTGTTTTATATACACTTTCATGTGCTTGAAATATTTTATTTCTAAGAATCTTCTAAACCCCAACAAATGTCAATAATATCACACATTGAACATTTACAAAAAGATATTTTTTAGATCAAAATTTGAGGAATAACTGATTTGTCTTGAGAAACTCCTCTGTTTTCTTTTCACTAACAACTTAAATCACTCACTCTTAATACTTCATCTCCTTTGCCTGTCTGGAAGCTCAGAAACAAATTTGAGTGCCAACTTTAATAACCAAGTAGTATCTTTACACTTTCTTTCTGAACTTGATTTTCTATCACAAAATGAATTTTTCCTTGTTTTTTTTTTTCTATTTTATGGTGCTATAAGCCACTTCTCATTCTTTGAGGAAGAAAAAGAGTTTTAAGGGAACACGTGTATACATGTGGCGGATTCATGTTGATGTATGGCAAAACCAATACAATACTATAAAGTAATTAACCTCCAATTAAAATAAATAAATTTATATTTTAAAAATATATAAAAATATTTTTCATTCTAGTTCTCTTTCTGTTCACACAAATAAACAGTGTTCACACACGGTAGGACTGTGCGTCTGCTAGTTCACCTTTATACTCCTCTGTGTCTAGCATAGCATCTGGCATGCAATGAACATTTCATTGTTCACTGATTAAATGAGTTTAATCAATCCACAAATGCATCCTTAAACAAATCTTGATTTTTCACATTTCAGAGGTGTCCAATTTGTTTTGTTATAAATTTAGGTTTAGTAAACATCTTGATGAATAGGGTTTTGGGTTATTTCCTAAGGTGGTTTTTCCAGAAGTAAAATTGCATGGGTCAAAAGAGATGATCGCATAATAGCTATTGAAATGTTTTTCCAAATGGCTCTCCAGAAAAGCTTTTACCAGTTTCTACAGCAACGAGCAATGTCTGAGGGTAACATTTCCCCATAACACTGTCTGTGTTCATGCAACATTTTGTTTTGTTCTGTTTTGAAATGTAACAGGTGTAAATTTATACCTTGATGTAGAGTTAATAATTTTTTAAATGTTAGTGTACCTACAGTTTTTATGGTGAATTTTATGTGCTCTTGTGAAAAATCACTTGACTTTTCCAGATCTCATCATAGATCTTCATCATTTGATATAAACCAACAGAGAAAAATCACCCATGAAAATTCTTGAGGCTTCTTAATTTCCCCAAATTTCCTTTATGACTTATGGATAATGAACTTCTTTGGGGTTTAATTGCTCATCTGTAAACTCTATAAACTGGAGGTGAGAACATGTATCTTGGATGCCTATTGCATTACAAATCAAGTATCTAAAATACTACCACATGGCAGGGGTGCATTAAGTAATAACTACTACTGTCATTTTTAATTTTAACCTGTAAAACTAGGTTCATGATCTGGATGAACATTGGGTTCATTTCTGGTCTGCATGTGTAGGAAACAAATATATACTAACGATGCATTCTTTTCATAAACTGTCTTGAGCTATCTTAAGCAAAAAGTGAAATTTGCCAATAGAAGGGTAGAAAAATGAGGAAAGAGGAAAGGGCAGGGATCCAGTAAGACCTCCAAGTAGAGAAGCCATCAGTCCTGATGTTGCCAGAATGTTCTTTTATCAGCTCCCATATCTGGTTTTCCTTGCACCTGAGTGTCATTCTCTTTCTCCACAAGTGGACTTTCCCCACACAACTGTTGAAAGTCCCTATGTTTTACACCTTGTAATTTCAGTTTCTGAGGAAGGATTGTCTGACAGTCCCTCAGGTTCTGAGTCCAAATTGTGAAGTGGCTTTTTGACCTAACTTGGCTCAGATGCCTGTATCTCCAAGTTCTCCTCAGTTCTGGCTGAGGTAATGGTGTGGTTGGTTCACGTGAGAATATAACAGCTTCTGGCCACCTCATGCGAAGAGCTGACTCATTGGAAAAGACTCTGAGACTGGGAGGGATTGGGAGCAGGAGGAGAAGGGGATGACTGAGGATGAGATGGCTGGATGGTATCACGGACTCGATGGACGTGAGTCTGAGTGAACTCCGGGAGATGGTGATGGACAGGGAAGCCTGGCGTACTGTGATTCATGGGGTTGCAAAGAGTCGGACACGACTGAGCGACTGAACTGAACTGAACTGAACTGATAGAAATTGTCAAGAAAAAAAGAGCTAGTTTCAGAAGGAATAAGGGATGAACAAAACTTTCAGTGTTGACCATAAATTTGAGTGGTCACAAACCTCTTGACTGGGAGGAGTTGATCTTTTGGAGATTGGACATTCTTACCAGACCTGGGATGAAAACATGGTTAGATTCTGAATGACAGGAGGGTGAGGCAGTACTGAATAAGAAGAGAGAGAGAGAAAGTGTGTGTGTGCATGTGTGTGTGTGTGTGTGTGTGTGAGAGAGAATGCTTTGAAAGTCTTGCAAAATATCCTACCTTAAGGTGCCCAAGGAATAATTGTTGAATGAGGAGAAACGTTTAATAAACAGCTAACCACAATACTTGGCTCGTAATATGTGTTCAGTAAGCAGTTGTTGAATTGAGTGACTACAAGCGTGGGTTATACTCTGGTGTAATTCTAAAACTGAGTGTGAAATAGTAGTCTGATGGTGACTGGAGGGCATAATCAAAGAAATGGGCACCACAGGAAACAGCAGAATTCGTGCCAATAGCAAGGTGACAATCAAAAGCAACTCCACTAAACTTCCTTAATACATCTTGTTATGTTGTCTCCAGGGACTTGAAGGTCCTGGATCTTATAACCAGATAAAACTAACCAGCAGTGGTTCTGCAGGGAACTATTTTCTATCATCAGTGTTAGATGATGACAAAAACAGAGAAATATCAATAACTCCAAAAGAAAATGTATATTTGAGCGTTTGGTTCACTCAGTGAAGACTTTTCTCAGTCTAGGCTCATGGACTGCAATCTAGACTATGGAGGGCGATTGTTCTGGGTCTTTTGGCCCTTCTGCTTCCTTAACATATCTATCCCTACCCCTTTTCTGCTCGTATGTACAGGTGCTCCTGGAGATGAGCACACAGCGAAATTGGGGTCACCCAAAGTTAGGCGTTTTCAATGCCAGCTGGGCTCATTGATCTAATTTTACAGCTGTCTTGGTCTCTCTCGCCTTCATTTGCCACTGGTGCTGTTCTCAAGTTCAGCCTTTGTCCGCAAGCATGATATCCTTCGTTCACCTCCTCAGCCTTGACGCGTATCCTAGAGGTCTAGTTTCTCAGAGAAAGCGGAAGCCGCCTACCGTAAGACGTCTAGATGCCCCGCCTTTCCCACCTTAAACCTGCTTCTCCCGGTGTCAGCGGTTGTCAACACTAGGTGCACATGAGCACTAACTGGAGAATTTGAAGACTGTCTCTTGCCTTTGGATTCTGATTTAATTGGTCTGGGATGGGGATTGGTATTTTTAGAAAGCTTCCCACATGATTCCGTGTTCAGCCAGGGCTAAGATCCACTGACCTATATCCATTCTTCTCTCATGTTCCCAAATCTCTGAAATACATGTCCTAGTCCCTTCAAATTTATTGTTTCTCCCTTTTTCTGGTGAATGAGGGATTCTTGGCAGGAGTGCTAGACCTCTGGGCCTGCACCTGAGTCTTGTCCTAGGAGCAGTTCAGGTGACTTACTCTTCCCAAGAAACTTGAATAATAAGTGCAAATTGTGCCTGGGGAGGGCAGTGGGGCACATGAGCAGTGTATTAGAGACTCTAGATCTCTCATAGAGTCGGGAACACAGGCTCAGAGTTCATCAAATCAGTTTAGTTCCTGCTCTGCCACCAACCAGCTGTGTGACTTTGGCAGGTTCTTAAACCACTAGACCTATGTTTCTCCTTATGTAAAACGTACTTCCTTCTGTGGTGCTATGAGCATAATTAATATAAAGTTCTTTACCCAGTACTCATAGGGCATGATCAATAAATGGTGATCATGGACAGATTTGTTAAAGCTAAGCATCTTTTTTTGGATTTCTTCACTAAGCGCTCTGAGTGATTTCCTCTGCTTCCATAGTTTCCCAAGAATACATCTCCACTCTGTATGCAAATCTTGACTTCAACCTATCTCTGCCTTGGCAATCCAATTTAGATTTCTGATCTCTCATGTAGGACATGTCATTAATCAACAACTCACTTATTCACTAATTCATTCAAAAATGTCTCTTGATAGCCTACTAGATGCCAGACCCTCTTCTAAGTACTGGGGATATCGATATGAATAAAACAAAGTCCCTGTCTTCAGGTACATATATTTTACCATTTCTTTTCCATCTTCACAGTCATTGTATTAGTTAAGCCCGTAGTACCAGTTTCCTGGCCCGCCCAGACTCCTCACTAGCCTCCCCGCCTCTCATGCTTTCTTCTAATATATTCTTCACAGAGGAGTGGGGTCATAATTTTAAACTTGAGATCTTTACAATCCAACATCCTGTTTAAAATGCTTAAAAAATTCCCAATAACTTGCTGGATTAACTTCTTAAAAATACCCTAATTCCTTTCCTATCTGCTTCTTTAGCCTCATTTCTTCCCATATTCCCGCAAATCTGACTCAGCAGCAGCAACACTTCTGTGGTTCCATAAATATGGTATGCTTATTTGTGTGTCTGCATAAACTTCTAACTATTGCTTTAACCTGCATACAGGTTTCTCAGGACGCAGCTAAAGTGGTCTGGTATTCCATCTCTTTAAAAAATTTTCCACAATTGGTTGTGATCCACACACTCAAAGAAGCAGAAGTAGATGTTTTTCTGGAATTCCCTTGCTTTTTCTATGATTCAATGAATGTTGGCAATTTGATCTCTGTTTTCTCTGCCTTTTCTAAATCCAGCTTGTACATCTGGAAGTTCTTGGTTCACATACTGTTGAAGCCTAGCTTGGATGATTTTGAGCATTACTTTACAAGCATGTGAAATGAGTATAATTGTGTGGTAGTTTGAACATTCTTTGGCATTGCCTTTCTTTGGGATTGGAATGAAAACTGACCTTTTCTAGTCCTGTGGCCACTGCTGAGTTTTCCAACTTTGCTGGCATATTGAGTGCAGCACTTTCACAGCATCATCTTTTAGGATTTGAAATAGCTCAGCTGGAATCCCATCACCTCCACTAGGTTTGTTTGTAGGGATGCTTACTAAGGCCTGCTTAACTTCACACTCCACAATAGCTGGCTCTAGTGAGTGATCACACCATCGTGGTTATCTGGGTCATGAAGATCTTTTTTGTATAGTTCTTCTGTGTATTCTTGCCATCTCTTAATATCTTCTGCTTCTGTTAAATCCATTCCGTTTCTGTTCTCTTTTGTACATGTCAATACATGAAGTATTCCCTTGGTATCTCTAATTTTCTTGAAGAGATCACTAGTTTTTCCATTCTATTGTTTTCTTCTGTTTTTCTGCATTGTTCACTTAGTAAGGCTTTCTTATCTCTCCTTGCTATTCTTTGGAACTCTGCATTCAGATGGGGATATCTTTCTTTTTCTCCTTTTCCTTTTGCTTCTTTGCTTTTCTCAGCTATTTGTAAGGCCTCCTTAGACAACCATTTTGCCTTTTTTGCATTTCTTTTTCTTGGGGATGGTTTTTATAACTGCCTCCTATACAGTGTTACAAACCTCCATCCATAGTTCTTCAGGCACTCTATCTATCAGATTTAATCCCTTGAATTGGCTTGTCACTTCTGCTGTATAATCATAAGGGATTTGATTTAGGTTATACCTGAATGGCCTAGTGATTTTCCCTACTTTCTTCAATTTAAGAAGAAATTTAAGTTAAATTCAATTTAAGTCTGAATTTGGCAGTAAGGGGTTCATGATCTGAGCCACATTCAGCTCCTGGTCTTGTTTTTGCTGACTGTATAGAGCGTCTCCATCTTTGACAGCAAAGAATATACTCAGTCTGATTTCGGTATTGACCATCTGGTAATGTCCATGTGTAGAGTTGTCTCTTGTGTTGTTAGAAGAGAGTGTTTGCTATGACCAGTGTGTTCTCTTGGCAAAACTCTGTTATCCTTTGCCCTGCTTCATTTTGTACTCCAAGGCCAAACTTGCCTATTACTCTAGGTATCTCTTGACTTCCTACTTTTGCATTCCAGTCCTCTATGATGAAAAGGACATTTTTATTTTTTTTTTGGTGTTAGTTCTAGAAATTCTTGTAGATCTTCATAGAACCATTAAACTTCACCTTCTTCAGCATTAGTGGTTGGGGCATGGACTTGTATTACTGTGATATTGAATAGTTTGCCTTGGAAACAAACCAAGATTATGCTGTCTTTTTGAGATTATACCCAAGAACTGCATTTCAGACTATGAGGGCTACTCCATTTCTTCTAAGCGATCTTGCCCACATTGGTTCAATGTTATTTCTGGTGTGTCTGTGAGAGTGTTTCCAGAGGAGATTAACATCGGAATTGGTAGACTGAGTAAAGCAGATGGCCCTCCCCAATGTGGGTGAGCACCATCTAATATGTTGAGTGTCTGAGCACAACCAACATGTAGAGGAAGGGAGAATTCTCTCTGCTTGAAAGTTTGAACTGAGACATTGGTCTTCTCCTAGTGTTGAACTGGGACTTATCCCATCAGTGTTCCCTGTTGTCATGCCTTTGGACTCAGATCAGATTAACCCCACTAGTTTCCTGCATTCCCATTTTGCAGATGGCACATCATAGGGCTTTGCAGCCTCCATGATCCTGTGAGTGATTTCTTTATATATTGTATCTTTTTGTTATTAGATATAAGATATATCGTAAACACATTTTATAACTATATAAATATATATTTGAAAATCCTATTGGTTCTGCTTTCCTGGAGAACCCTAATATGGAGTCATAAGCAGCCAACTATAGGAAAGTGCCACCCAAATATAGGAACCTCAAATCAAAAATGAGATTGCTTCTGAAATGGAGAGGTCTCTGAAGAGCTTGTATATAGGCTCCAAGAAAGAGAATCCCTTTAGTATTCAGCAATCTCAGAGAGAGTTACTTAAACTGTCTGCTGCAGCCAGAGGAAACCGATACTGGGTATATCTTGGCATTTTAGTTGGGATAGTGCCTGCCCTTTTCTTGTTTTAGTTTGGGTTCCCACAGAAGTAGACCCTTGGATATGGATGTGAGTGTATTTAGTTTATTTGGGAGGTGATCCCAAGACACATAGGTAGAGGGGTGGGTAGTGAGATAAGGAAAGGAAGGAAGCCAGTAACACTTCAGAGATTGAGCAGGTTACTGCTGTAGGGTTGAAGGTCAATCCTCCTGCTCTGGATATGGAAGAATATACCTCAAAGTTATTCCAACCAAAGGATCTGGCTCTCCATCACTTCTTGTCAGGCATGTGATGAGGGCTGCTCCTCAAAGCTTGAATTCCTTAAAAGTTCTGGCCTGTTCTGAATGCGTAAGGAGTGGGCTCCAGTGGTCAAAGCAAGTCCTCAGCTGTAATGTTGGCACTGGAGATGGAAGCCACAGGTGCCCTGCACTGAGTGCGATGGCAGAGAAATGACAGCGGTTGCCTCCCCCCTTCTGCCCCAACCACTTGAGTCCTGGAGGTCAGAAGCAGGCTTGTAGGTGGGGAGAGTGGAGGAGCAACACCCTACTGGGAAATAGAAGAATCCCACTGCGTGAAGGCTTCCCATAGGCGGTAGCCCCAAGCTGAAGGAGAGGAGAAGCTCTATATTTGAGTGAAATTTTGAGTTTTTACTTTTGCCAGAACTGAGTGTTTCAGATGCCCGAAATGAGCACCCCTGGGACTAAAAGTGTAGTCATCAGGAATGTCATGGGACCTGTCCCAGATTTCATTGAATAAATGGAGAACTGCTCCAAGAAAAGGGCTTAACTGTAGTGTAAAAGTCATTAGTTTTCTCATTGCATGGAGCTGCTTCTGCTAAGTCATTTCAGTCATGTTCGACTCTGTGCGACCCTATGGACAGCAACCCACCAGGCTCCTCTGTCCACAGGATTCTCCAGGCAAGAATTCTGGAGTGGGTTGCCATTTCCTTCTCCACTCATGTGCTATTCAGCTGAAAAATTTAAGGACAGGGAAGCCTGGTGTGTTGCATCCATGGGGTTGCAAAGAATTGAACATGACTGAGTGACTAAACAAAATCAGGTTTACTGTCTGTAGAATAGCAAGTATTCATACTAATAAGAAGTATTTATTGAGACATTTCCCTGTGACCAACTCTGCACTAAGAACTAAGATATCATACAGGATAGGTCCCTGTCCATAAGTAGTGTTCACTGTAGTGTCATTGGGAATCCTGGTTATTGGCAGAATTTTTCATTTTAATTGAGCAATTATGTGATCTCAAGGATTGTTTTTTCCATCTATTACTTACATATTGTGTTTTTTAAAAATAACTATTATTTTCCTTTGTTGTGCAGAAGCTTTTAATTTTAATTAGATCCCATTTGTTTATTTTTGCTTTTATTTCCAGAATTCTGGGAGGTGGATCATAGAGGATCCTGCTGTGATTTATGTCTGAGAATGTTTTGCCTATGTTCTCCTCTAGGAGTTTTATAGTTTCTGATCTTACATTTAGATCTTTAATCCATTTTGAGTTAATTTTTGTGTGTGGTGTTAGAAAGTGATCTAGTTTCATTCTTTTACAGGTGGTTGACCAGTTTTCCCAGCACCACTTGTTAAAGAGATTGTCTTTACTCCATTGTATATTCTTGCCTCCTTTGTCAAAGATAAGGTGTCCATATGTGTGTGGATTTATCTCTGGGCTTTCTATTTTGTTCCATTGATCTATATGTCTGTCTTTGTGCCAGTACCATACTGTCTTGATGACTGTGGCTTTGTAGTACAGCCTGAAGTCAGGCAGGTTGATTCCTCCAGTACCATTCTTCTTTCTCAAGATTGCTTTGGCTATTCGAGGTTTTTTGTATTTCCATACAAATCTTGAAATTATTTGTTCTAGTTCTGTGAAAAATGTGGCTGGTAGCTTGATAGGGATTACATTGAATTTGTAAATTGCTTTGGGTAGTATACTCATTTTCACTATATTGATTCTTCCGATCCATGAACATGGTATATTTCTCCATCTATTAGTCTGCGATCCAAAAATCTGCAAGCAATAAATGCTGGAGAGGGTGTGGAGAAAAGGGAACCCTCCTACACTGTTGGTGGGAATGCAAACTAGTACAGCCACTATGGAGAACAGTGTGGAGATTCCTTAAAAAATTGCAAATAGAACTACCTTATGACCCAGCAATCCCACTGCTGGGCATACACACTGAGGAAACCAGAATTGAAAGAGACACATGTACCCCAATGTTCATCGCAGCACTGTTTATAATAGCCAGGACATGGAAACAACCTAGATGTCCTTCAGCAGATGAATGGATAAGAAAGCTGTGGTACATATACACAATGGAGTATTACTCAGCCGTTAAAAAGAATACATTTGAATCAGTTCTGATGAGATGGATGAAACTGGAGCCGATTATACAGAGTGAAGTAAGCCAGAAAGAAAAACACCAATACAGTATACTAACACATATATATGGAATTTAGGAAGATGGCAATGACGGCCCTGTATGCAAGACAGGAAAAAAGACACAGATGTGTATAACGGACTTTTGGACTCAGAGGGAGAAGGAGAGGGTGGGATGATTTTGGAGAATGGCATTCTAACATGTATACTATCATGTAAGAATTAAATCGCCAGCCTATGTCTGATGCAGGATGCAGCATGCTTGGGGCTGGTGCATGGGGATGACCCAGAGAGATGTTATGGGGAGGGAGGTGGGAGGGGGGTTCATGTTTGGGAATGCATGTAAGAATTAAAGATTTTACAATTTAAAAAATAAAAAACTTAAAAAAAAATAACTATTAGTAATCTTGAAATAGGCCTTTACTTCCTGTCATTCACTTAAATATTTACTATTACACTTACTGACTGTTGATTTCTTAAACTTTCTGAGTGGGAAGGAGGCTTCAGGTGAAGTAAAATCACAAATCTGTACGTAAGATTGTTAAGTTTGATATATTATTTCACTAATTTGAGTTTATGGGTCACCTATATGATCATATAACTGAGGATTCCCAAAGCAACTGAGATATTTGTTAGCTCCAGAAGTATCATGAGGTCAGCACAAGCAAAGGTGATAGAACATTTAAAATAAATTTTCCTTAAAATTAATATCAATACAACATTAATTAAAAATAAAGTTATTGAAGTTAACATAAAAAGTACAAAATGGGAAAAATGCTATTCTTCTAACTTATTAGACCAATTGACATAAAAATATTTGGTAGAAAATCAGTCTCAATCATGCATGTCCTTGATAAAAAGTTTATTAGAGTATCTCTTTTTCTTGGTCCACTTCAGAGTGGTCTGATGTTTTCCTTGATGGACTTGAGACTACCTGGTTATCTATGGTGGGTAAGGAGAAGGACTAGGGAGAAGGGGTCAAATCCCCCATTGACCTGGACTTGTCAGCCATGTTGGGGAGATCAGATGCTTTGGATGGGGGAGGAGGATCCTGTGACATAGTGAAAGAGCAGGGATTTGTCATGAGGAAATCAGGATTTGAATCACATCTTTGTCCCTTGCTCTGATTTTAGGATATTCACTTATCTCTTAGTCTCCCTTTCTACACCTGCAGAATAGAGATGCTAATTAAACTGGAAGTAAGGTCTTAGGTTCTGGCTCATGCGCTCCAGGTGCCTGTCAGATTGGAGTGATAATCAGTCAATGGATTTTTTTTTTTTTAACCTGAAGGGAAAGACATTAGGTCCCAAAGTTGAGAAATGAACTAAACATCTTCATGATCTTTGATTAGTATTTGTTAACCACCTAGTCATTGTTAAGGCAATATAACAGATTTTTACTACACTGAACACTTAACTTTGCTACAAGGTGGATGGCATTGTTTTCCATATTTTCTGTGTAAGGAAACCAAAATTGAGGCAAAATGTCTTGCTTAATGTCACAAAGCCAATAGGGAACAGAGTCCAAGTTAGATAAGAATCCAGTTCTGTCAAAAACTAACACAACATTGTAAAGCAGTTATCCTTCAATTAAAAATAAATAAAAGAATTCAGTTCTCTTTGTCCTAAATCCTGTGTTCTTATAAGAAAATTTGCTCAAGAAAAGAACTGGGCATGTCCAAAAGCAGAGTCACGGTGCTACAAAATGAGAATAAAAGTAAGAGAGGTCACTAGAGAGGTAAAGAATGCCAAAGGTTGGGAATTCCCATGGGAGACAGAGAGGACAAACCGAACTGTCTAGGACATCAGTCATAGTTAATAGTAGAAAGTAAGGGGGAAGCCAGAAATTTTCTGTCATCCAAGAAAGTAAGTCAGCAAAAAGCTGGAAATCCCTTATTTTGTGATTTCATGCCTGAACAGATTTTAAAGTCGATATTGGGGAGGACACTCACACCCTGACTGAATGAAAATAGCCTGCTGCTGCTGCTAAGTCACTTCAGTCGTGTCTGACTCTATGCGACCCCATAGACGGCAGCCCAGCAGGCTCCCTTGTCCCTGGGATTCTCCAGGCAAGAACACTGGAGTGGGTTGCCATTTCCTTCTCCAATGCATGAAAGTGAAAAGTGAAAGTGAAGTTGCTCAGTCATGACATTAATTGTTACAATTACATTCACTGTGTCAGAGGAAATATCAGTCATTGTTTTGAATAGGGGTTTCTGTAAAAATCAGTTGAATTAACCTTTTTCTTTTAACTTTTTAAGTATATGCTTGGTATCATATAGACAGAATTATATAGGTTTTATAGATATAAATTCCTGACTTTTCTACTCCACCTCCTCAAAAAGTAATATTTAAATATCACTCTCTTAACCACAAAAACCAGGCCAACCACATTCTGATTTTGTCATGGATACCATCAGAGTCCAATGCACAGTTTGGTCCTGCATCACATCCACAGAGGAAATAAGTCCAGAGATGTTTAGGAATTTATCCAGAAACAAGACTTGAACTAATGTTCCCACAGAAGGTTCCTGTTATCAACTAGTCTTTTATTCCTCCAAGCCAATCAAATAAATACTTAAGAATATTAGATAATAGTGAGGATTTGGATTATTCTGTGAAAATCTTTTTAATATAAATAATAAATGCAGCTGAAGACAACCTTATTATAAATGTGCTCCATACAGGGGATAGTGATTCATAGCTCATTTGTGTCATGACTCATAGCTCTTGGAAAAGAACAAGATTCCAAGGAAATAATGATTTTTATTCAGATCTGGTCAGTTACTTAACTACTTTCATCTCCTTCTTTTTGAAAAACAGCAACAACAAAAATACTGCAGCCAGGTAGAGTGCTTATAAAAACAACAATATGTAAATCTTCATTACCTGAATCACATGATAATAGAATTTCTCTGCTGTGTTAATAAAATATGAGAAATTTGATAATAGTTATTTCTGGAAAGAATAGCTATTGATGAGAGGCTTTAAACAGTAAGAATTAGGAGTGCATTATAACAGATCGTGATTATTCATTATAAGCTTTTCCATTGCTATGACTCAATCTTAATCCAGGTGTCATTCAGAACCTACAGTGCGTTTTGAAGATTAGCTTGTCATAACACAAATTGAAGAGGGTATCAGAATTCATTCAGACTGAAAGCATACTAGACGATGGGATGAGTAATAAAATGTGCAGAAGAAAATTCTCTTGAGATAATAATCCTCCCCCAGCAGCTTCAAGGGAAAGATAAACTGCTCACTGCAAAAAAATACATCTTCTCTTGGTTTTCCAGCTAGGAGATTATTTGAATGATACCTGTTACTTGACACTAATGCAGACTCACTCCTTATCCTTTTCATATTTCTTTTTCCTTTGTCTTCCAACTGTTATAATCCAGGATGAAGATGAAAATAGATAACTTGTGTAAATCAAGTCAGTTGCAAGTAATAATAAAATCAACAAAAGCTCAGCTCAGAATAGATTATAGAGTGACTGATTCATTGGCTTATGTAACTGGGAAGTTCAAGGGAAATCAGGCATGGTTTGGATTAGGGACTTAAAGGATACTAGTGTATTTATGTGTCTGTGGGTTTCTGTCACTCAGGCCTACTGTTCTCCATATTAGTATTGTTCTGAGGCAGACTCTTCTCTAGAAGTGAGGTTTACTGAACCCAGTTTCCAATCTACCAGTTTATCAAGCTTAGGGAAAATGGGGGGAAATTCCATTAGATCTTTTCCAATAAATCCGGAGAAGCACTTAGACTTCCATTGCACCAAATTGTGTTGAATGCCCAGACCTGTGCTGAATGCCCAGCTTCAATCACTGAACCAATCACTGAAGCTAAGGTAATAGATTGTGTTAATGTTCAGATCAGGGGGGTCTTGTGACTGCCATGCTTGGTGAGGAGTGGGGCAAAGAGGTGAGGTCAACCTTATGTGATCCACATGGACTGAAAGTGGAGAGGAGAGCTGTGCTTTCTGTTACTGGAAGAAGAGATGAGCAAGCAAAAGCAATCAGTACTTACTGTATAATGTGCCAGTTTACATTTTTTGAAACCAAAAGAGTTTTCTGGGGCTCAGAGCAAACTCTTTTTTTTCTTTGATGTTCCTGATGGGCAAAATGGATCCTGGAAGTCATCTGGCTTCTCCTCTCAACATCCTCTGCTCTGCCTCCATTTTAATCAAGTCTTGGGCCCAAATTCCCTCTTATTAGCCTGCCCCATACTGGTTTCAACACAGCCCATTTAGTCTACTAAAGAACCATTTTCTCTAAATTGCCTGAGGTGTATCACTATTCAGCTTGAGAGGAAAGAAGCTTAGCAGAGAGTGAAGGGGAAAAATAATTTTTCTTCCCAGTATATTATAGGAATTCATGTTGATTACATTTCCTCAAGAAAGTCTAATTCCTCTACCAATCTGGAGCTATTAACACAAGTACAAGGGACTGTAGTGGGTAAAGGATTAGATACAGGATGGCAACTGGTTTGCCTTTGTATACAGTCCTGATGTGCCAGACTTACCTTTGCCTAATAGATATTGAAGCATCTTTCTTAGGTTTTAAAAAAACTAAATCCTGCATTTATTGCTTGCAGATTTTTGGATCGCAGACATTCTGACTGGTGTGAAGTGGTACCTCATTGTGGTTTTGATTTGCATTTCTCTAATAATGAGTGAGGGAGAGGGAGAGGGTGGGATGATTTGGGAGAATGGCATTGAAACATGTATACTATCATGTAAGAATCGAATCACCGATGCAGGATACAGCATGCTTGGGACTGGTGCATGGGGATGACCCAGAGGGATGTTGTGGGGAGGGAGGTGGGAGGGGGGTTCATGTTTGGAATCGCATGTACACCCGTGGTGGATTCATGTCAATGTATGGCAAAACCAATACAGTATTGTAAAGTAAAATAAAGTAAAAATTAAAATAAATAAATAAATAAATAAAATGCCAAAAAAATAAAAATAAAAAAATAAATCCTTTCAAGAACTAGAGCTCAAAATCAAATGAGACAATTGGAGAAGCTGAATTAATACAAGCTCTGCTTAAGATTGTACTTTTTACTCCTAAGGAATTTATGGGGAACTGAAATTCTCTAGTCTGGAAATGGACAACAGCTCAATGAATATTGACATTTATTTAACACCTAGCTCATGTTTTCTCTGCAAACCAGAATTCAGCTCACTATTCAGCTAAATATCTGCTTTGTTACATCCCTGCTGTTTTAAATGTTTGGCAATTGAATTGAATTCAAAACGAAGGTGCTAAAGCATTTTGCTCATCTGGAAACTGAATATAAAACCATAGACATGACAATTTTGAATTTCTTTTGGCTGCAGCTCTCAAGATTGTCATGTCCTATGTATACAGATGCCAAGCACCTTCTTCCAAAGTAAAGGATTAACTGGGCAGGTGGCCAGTGGATTGAACTGGAAGGTTTTTCCTGAGTGGGGCTGAGAGGAGGCCCAATCACTGGCATAACACTATAACTTGATTTGAGTGATGACTTACAAAGAGACAGCCTTAAACAACTGACTCACCATGGGAGACAGCCTTAAACAGCTGACTCACCATGGGAGTCAGCCTTGCTGAGCCATGCACTTTCATTATCCTCAGAAAACTATCAAGAAATTGTCTCGTTACTTGCCTAATGCAAATGGAAATGCCTAGCATATTGATTCCACTCCCAGTTTATGCTCCGGATAGAGACCAGTTTATACCTGGGGAGTGTGCCAGGATCCTGCCGGGGGGAAACTGTGAAGCAGGCAGAAGTTGTCTTCCTGCAGGTCTTCTCATTCCCCCTTCTAGCGCATAGTTAGCCTTACCTCTCAGAACCCAAGCTTTCCCCTCTCCTCCCCTCTTCCCTCTCTCTGTGCGTCTCTCCTTTCCTTCCTCTCCCCCTTTCCCTCACACGTACCCCATGCATGCATGCGCATGTGCGTGCACACACACATACATGTGCATTCCTCATCGCTAGGTTCTCATGGTGTTCCGCTGTGACTCTCACAGGATGACACCTTCTGCCCTTAAACTTTCCCCAGTTTCTCACTCCCTCCCTCTGCACCACACCTGTCCTCTACGTTCCTCTCCCTTGGGCCTTGCTAAGGGTTGAAGTTAATCCGATAAATGTGGACTGTGTATTAGACAAGGTAGTTGACAGGAGATATTTACATAATATCAGAGAAACCTAATTTATGAAGACTCAAAGCTTTCCTTTCAGCCAATATATGCATACTTGGTACCCAAATAACTACTATTTTGGAAAGGCATCACGATTTGGTAACTCCTGGAGTATGGACCAGGAGTTAGACAGATTGTGTTCTCCATCCGGGTAATCTTTAATAAATCCTTTAACTTTTTTCAGATTAGGTATTTTTACCTCTAAAAAAGGAAGAACCAGTACTTTCTTTTCTCACTGTGGTGGCCATCTGCTGGTTATGCCTGCTTGGCAGATATTTCCCCTCCTTCCTGACTTTCCTTTGCAGAAACACCTCTCCCCAAACTCAGTCCTTGTGCTTTGTCTTACGGTATCCTGGACGCCACTCAGTGCAGCAGTTAACTCAGAGTTAGTCTTGAGGCTTTTGCTGTACTACTAGAAAAGAAGTGAGCTCTTTCCACTGGTAACTTCAAGTGCCCAGTGGCCATCTTTGCCACCACTTGGGGGGAGACCTACAGGCCTGACACACCAGGTTGGCAACACCACAGAAGGATGTGATCAACTTCTTTCACTTGGGATCTGCCTATTAATCACAGGAAAGATCACTGGCTGACTCTGATCTTTCAAGAGCCCATCCTTGAATCTGCCCATGCTTGCTGGCAGATCTATTCCTAAGCTACAGGATCCAGTACGTCCTCCTGTTTGCTTCAACTGTATTTGAGTTGGGCTTTTATCAATTATGGACAAGAGAGTTCCAATGAATCCAACTTGAAAACAGTAAAATGAATTCTGTGAACAACTGGCTCTTATTCTATAGCAGGGTTTGGCGAACTTTTTCTGCCAGGGGCCAGATAGGAAGTATTTCAGGATTTGTGGCTACTGAGTCTGTCACAGCTCTCCAACTCTACCGCTGTAGCAACAGAATGCGCCTGTGTGCTCAATCGCTCAGTCATGTCCGACTCTTTGCGACCCCGTGGACCGTAGCGTGCCAAGCTCCTCTATCCATGGGATTATCCAGACAAGAATACTGAAGTGAGTCACCATTTCCTCCTCCAGGGGATCTTCCTGACCCAGGGATCGAACCCAGGTCTCCTGCGTCTCCAGCATTGCTGCTGGAATCTTTACCACCGCGCCACCTGGAAGCCCTAGTAAGAGAGCTGCTGCTGCTAAGTTGCATTAGTCGTGTCTGACTCTGTGCGACCCCATAGATGGCAGCCCACCAGCCTCCCCCGTCCCTGGGATTCTCCAGGCAAGAACACTGGAGTGGGCTGCCATTTTCTTCTCCAGTGCATGAAAGTGAAAAGTCAAAGTGAAGTTGTTCAGTCATGTCCGACTCTTCGCGACCCCATGGACTGCAGCCCACCACCAGGCTCCTCTGTCCATGGGATTTTCCAGGCAAGAGTACTGGAGTGGGGTGCCATTGCCTTCTCCAAGTAAGAGAGCAGTCGTAGGCAAAGAGATTACTGAGTGTGGCTGTGTCACACTCATGTTTTAAAAACCTTTTTATTTTTGTATTAGAGTATAGCCAATTAACAATGTTGCAGTAATTTCAGAACAACTAAGAGACTCAGCCAGACATGTACATGTTTCCATTCTCCCCCAAACTCCCCTTCCATCCATGGTGCCACATAACATGGAGCAGAATTCCATATGCTATCCAGTAGGTCCTTGTTGGTTATCCATTTTAAATATAGCAACACATTCATTTTTATATGGATCATATTTTATCTATAAATACTATTTATAGACACTGAAATTTGAATTTCATATTGTTTTCAAGCACCTTGATATGTTACTCTTTTAATTTTTTCAGCAATTTATAAATATGAAAATCACTCTTAGTATGAAAATGAGAGACATGCGGTGGTTTTCTCACCTGCTCTACAGGAATAGTTGACTGCAGGATGCCCAGCAGCTGCCTTCCTGGAAATTAAAAAAAGTGATTCAGTTGACAGAGAACACTGACAGCCCTCTGTATAGTCACTGAATCAATAATTTTCAGTGATTCTAAGGGTTTTGTTTTTAGCTAGCCTTAGAGCTAATTTCTGTCTGGTTAATAGAACTGGCCACAGAGTGAATTTGATATGAATGTTAAATGGCTCAACTATTAGGTTTTCTAACATTTGTCAAATTGTATTTTTCTCTAAGGGACATTTTAACTTACAAAATCGACTTAGACACTGAATTGAAGAGATCCCTAAGTTAAGTAATTGATCAATGTAGTCAATAAAAAAATAAAGACTCACCTAATAGAGAATACACTGAAGAGCACTTATCCATTGAGAGGATCATCTGCAACTGATTTATGTTCATGACACGAATATAAAGATGGTGGCTAAGAGAGGAAGGTAAAATGTGGTAGAAGGAATTCCAAATACTGAAGTAGCCGGTGTACCAATGTACAGTGTTCACTATTATTGTTGTTAACACTCTCCTAGTATATGGATGCCTATGTGCTAGAGGCTGTTTATTATTATTGCATATTATTTTATATATCTAAAACAGAAATCATGTGAACATCATTTTAAGTTAGTAAATTATGTGATGCCAGTTGAAAGTTGTTCAAAGACAGGGAAAAACAAAAATATGAAAAATCTGGGGTAACATTCAAGCATGTGAACATAAGTAACCCAACACCTCAGTAGTTCTCTTTTCAGATTGCTCAGAGTACAGTGATTATTTTTTAACATTGTGAATTATTTACCTAAAACAGTTATTGCCTATGAATTACAAAATCACTGAATGAGTATTATTGAAAGACATTCCAAATACCTGAAATGACTTACAAGTAATCTTCAAGAAGTAACCCTAAATGTCCTGCTTTAATATAGAAGAGTTCCTTAGATGAAATACACCTTTAAAATGACTGTGAGAAAAGCGAGGTAAAAATCCCTGAATGTCCAATTACCCTGACACCAAAATGAAAAACAGTTCCACTTAAAAGTAAAAATCCTGTGTCTTCCATAGCACTTAAATTTTGTTGAGATGCTTATATTCATGTATACCAAATCCAACCTGATTCCCATATAAAGCTGAGTGGGACAATCTGTTCAGTCGCCCAGTGGTGTCAGACTCTTTGTGACCCCATAGACTGCATCACGGCAGGCTAACTCCCAGAACTTGCTCAAACTTTTGTACATTGAGTTGGTGATGCCATCCAACCATCTCCTCCTCTGTTGTCCCATTCTTCTCCTGCCTTCAATCTTACCCAGCCTCAGGGTCTTTTCCAATGAATCAGTTCTTTGCATCACTGTGGCCAAAGTATTGGAGCTTCAGCTTCAGCATCAGTTCTTCCAGTGAATATTCAGGACTGATTTCCTTTAGGATGGACTGGTTTGATCTCCTTGCAGTCCAACAGTGCGACCCTCTATTTCCTTTCACTGCAGAGAGGAACTGATTTGGGAGAAAACTGGTGGTTTTCTGTTTGGTTTTGATTTTGTAACTTTGTTTTCAGAAGCTTGAACCTAGAAGCCTTAATTGCTCTTGGGGCAAAGAGATTTAGAGAGGTAGACATCAGTAAAATTAGCATCAGGCTGTAGTGTCTCCAAGTGAAGATGGCTCCAAACAAAAGAGATTCTTCTTACACGTACATTAAAAAAGTCATGTTCTTTCAAGTAGGATGAAAACAGAGATAAAATAATTTTCAGTACCCATATCTTTCCACTTCATTTTCTATTATTTCTAGACCTCAGTGCTTATTCAAGAAAAGAAATTTGTCCAAAGTTGCCTCTCTCTCTTTTCTATTTATTTCTACCCTATTCTGTTCTAAAATCACTGCTCTGACCTTATTACTTCCCCCATTGAAAACTCTGAAGAGGTCCCAATGGCAAAGAGCAAATGAAGTCTAAACTCTTAGCATAATATTCAAGGTGGCTACTTTTGAATATTCAAGGATTCAGATCTCCACCAGAGATTTAAACTCGCCTTCCCAACGTGTATTTATTTCCACCAGTGTCCTTCAGACATTGTTAGATGATCAGGAAATTTCACAATTTCTGGTTCATGCTCTTTCTTCCCTCCTCCCACCAAACCTTTTAGCAAATGGATTCTTCTCATACCATCTGCTGAAATTCTCTCTGTTCTTCAAATATAGTCACTTTCTCTAAGACACTTTCCAATATCCCCAGGTGGGGTTTGGATATTATTGTGTTCCCACAGCACTGTTTTATAATGCTGATTCTAATCTGCCATGGATTATATTAATGCACGTTTTTTATGTATCATATTTCCTATTAGAGGACAAAGAATTTTCAGAGAATAAAGAGATTTCTTTTCAGTCATTGAATCCCTAGGATTTTGCTTTGAAACACATGTGCTGTGCTTAATTGCTCATGTCTGACTCTGCAACCCCATTGTTTGCAGCACACCAGGCTCCTCTGTCCATGGGGATTCTCCAGGCAGGAATACTGGAGTGGGTTGCCATGCCCTCCTCCACAGTAACACGTAGGCAGTTCATAATATGTTAGCTGTATTAGAAAACAAAATAATACTTCTCTCTTTTTATTTTCTTAACTTCTCTCATTTTTTTTGCTCTTTTTTTCCCCCTCTGTAATAATGTAGACTTTCTTCTTTGTCATTTTCCATTTTCTTCTTTTTCTTTCCATTTCTCCTTCATTCATTTTTCTATGCTTTCACTTCTTTTGCTACCCCTTATTTTCATTTTTACTATTGTGGATTTAACATATATTTCCCACCATTTATTTACCTGTCCTTTTATGTTTTTTATTATAAAATGAACATGTTCTCAAGCAATTTTTGGCAGTGCATAATTATTTAATAACTCACTCACTGGGCTTCCCTGGTAGCTCAGTTGGTAAAGAATGTGCTTGCAATGCAGGAGACTCTGATTCAATTCCTGGGTTGGGAGGATCCATTGGAGAAGGGATAGGCTACCCACTCCAGTACTCTTGGGCTTCCCTGGTGGCTCAGCTGGTAAAGGATCCACCTGCAATATGGGAGACCTGGGCTCAATCCCTGGGTTGGGAAGATCCCCTGGAGAAGGGAAAGGCTACCCAGTCCAGTATTCTGGTCTGGAGAATTCCATGGACTGTGTAGTTCATGGGGCGGCAAAGAGTCGGACACAACTGAGTGACTTTCACTTTCATTTGTTTTACTTCATTTTATTAAATAAATATTTGTTGTTTAATCACTAGCACCAATCCCTTCTCTAAGCACTGGAGGTGCAAATTGGTTAAGATGAACAGAGTCATTTTTCTCTTGGAAATTATGTTACTGTGGGAGGAGACAGAAAAAATTAAATCTTGCCAAGAAACAAAAAAATATTCTGTAATGCTGAGTGTTAGGTATAGACTTTGAAAATAGACACAGAATAGCAAATTGTTCATCCCAGCAGTGATAGTTATGAATGTTAGGTAGTTAGAATAGGAAAAAGGAGTCCAGAATGGTGATGGCCAAAAGACAAAGAAGGGAAATGCCCACAAAAATAGAACAAAGGAAGGTCCGAGGACCGGAGTGAGAACCTCAGGTAAAATAAACAGCCCTCCTGGCTAACCCAATTTACATAGAGCAAGCTCAAGGGGAGAAGAGAAAGCATATAAAAAGAGCCAAAATTGGACCAAAAGCTTCTCTTCTCTTCATGTCTTTTGGGTTGGCCCACCTTCATACTTCGAGGATTTATTTTCCTTTGCTTTCTAAATAAAACTGAGCTGTAGGAGCTGTAACACTGTTCCGTCCAAGGAAATTACATGGGGCTGTAACACTCGTCCATCCATAGCTTCAAATTTTTGTTGTGTTGAGACAGAACCAAGGAAATTACAGACTCCCCCTACATCGATGGTGCCGTAACTCAGATTTAACCTGGCTGAAACAACCTCAGCTTGGCCCCCGCGTGGTAGAGGCCAAGCTCAGCAGAAGCCCAACTCAGCGAAACCTCCTGTGGTGGAAGCAGAATGCAAAGAAAACCCAGTACAGGGGAAGTGACAAGAAGTCCTGCGTGCTGGGAACTGTGACAGCAAAAAGCAGGCTCAGCAGATAGCTCATGTGGCTCCATCTCAGACTGCAGAAGACCTCTGGTTAAGGTAGAGGTCCTCGCTCCTATGGCTGGAAGGACATATGGCTAACAAAATCTTAATTCCTTTACACTCTCTCCTTTCTTGTTTTCTCGAACCTCCCTCGAACAGGTGAGCAGCGTGAGTGCAACTGAGGGACTCTGGCAGGGGCTCCTCCTCAGTGTGTCCCGAAGGCTCTGCTATCTGCTGAGCCCAGCAGCTGTTACCCAAGCATGTGGGGGTTCTTCTGTCCTTAATCTTTGTGCCAAGGATCAGGCCAATGAAAATTGTGAGCACAGGTCAGGTATTTAGTAGATTTCCCAGCAGGTTATGAATGGGATTCCGCAGCACGTTTTTCCCACTGCTTTTTCCTCCCACCCTTCATCTCCTCTCTCCCGGGATTTGAGCCCAGCTAAAACCCACGGTGCCTGGCTTCAGGACCTAATGAAGCTCAGGCTCTAATGTCTCACTGCAAAAATTCAGTGAGAGACACAGTGATAGGTAAGAGGTGGGTTTGTTTGGATTCAGGGAGAAGCACACTCCACAGGGTGTGGGCCATCAGAGCAGAGTGCAGTGGCCATGGAATGTGGTGTGGTTAGTTTTTGCAAGCTGGGTGATTTCATATGAGTGGGAAGATCATTCCAATAATTAGGGAGACACCCACTCCTAGATCTTTTGACAGGGCCTTGGAACTGTCCTGGTGCCTCTGGGTGTGTCATTTAGCTTATAGATGGAGGATCAAGGTTTAGTTGAATTTGACTTGTCATCTTGGACCCATCTGATTTTAATCTGTTTATGTTATGCCCTTGGGCTATGCCATTCTTTCAAAAGTTGTACCCTTTCCCCTTCCCTCCTGTTTCATGCTCTTTTCCTGAGCCCACAGTGTTGCCTCTACAATCTTCTGGAGGGATAACCAGAAAATAGCTGGCTCTTGAGGGAAAATACTGTATAATCTCCAATCCTTCTAGATATTCAGGCCTTCATCTTCCATGTTTCCTACAACACGTGCAGCAACAGCATCTCTCAGTGAACCCACTAGGGCGGTGACAGACACGCAGTGCCTGCCAGAAGTCCATCTGTTGGTGGCATCCCTTCAAGGACAGTTTGGCTTCCAGGGATAATGTTTGCTACTTTGGGAGTTAGCCCTGCAGGCCATTGGGCCCAAATCCTTGCCAGCCTTCCCCTAAAGTTACAAACATACCCCTGGATCAAATCTCCACTCCACTTTTATGGAACATCTGGTCTATTGTCTCTTATCAATTTGTTCTTAAGTCGCTTACTAACTCCTACAACCAGGTCTCTACCCCCTTGTAGGCAACATTATTATTATTATTATTAAAATATATTATTATTTTGTTATACTTATTAAAAAAATACTCCTAATGCCCCTAACAGGACCAGATAACCCACTCTTTTGTCATTACTTCAGTTATTGCCTAAAGTGGGTCTATGACAATGAAATGTTTACCATTGGAGGCACTCTAACCTGCTCTTATGGAGGACTAGGGGAGAAAATCAGTGACTTACATTCCCTCAGAGCAATAAGAGGATAAGTCTTATGGCTGTTTCTCCAGGTTCCCAGTCTCAGGGCACAGGCTTGGATTGCTTTACATCATGATATCTGTTGCCATCTGTGGTGAACAAACTGGCAGTGAGTTAAGATTACAACCCACCACTGGTCACACCCAGAAGACCTTGGGGACGCCCAGCTCCAGTCCAGGGGCCCCATGAGGTCGACCTGCCTCGACCTGCCTAGGAATCTGGTCCTCGAAAGGTTGTCACACCTCAACCTGCTTGGGGATCTGCCAGTCCAGGGGTTCCAGGAGGTCAACATGTCTCAACCTGCCCAGGGACCCAATTCTCAGGAGGCTGACCTGCCTCAACCTGCCTGGGGATTCGATCTCCAAGAGGCTGTCATGCCTCAGCCTGCATGGGGATCTGCACCCTGACCCAGGAACACCTCAGGTTGCAACAGTACTGGCTAGGATAAGCTTCAGAAAGACTCACCCCTAAGGAAGCCCACCCATGGAAATAGAAGGAAGCCTAGCTGTGGGACTATACCCAGTCTCAGCAATAACTCAAGAGCCCAATGAGAACCACATTGCCTTTCTGGAAAGGCTAAAAGTGGCCCTCCAAAAGTTTACCAATCTGGACTTAGACTCTTATGAGGGACAGGTGATTTTTAAGGACAAATTCCTGTCCCAATGTGCGTCAGACATCAGGATTAAGTTACAACAGCTACAGCAACAGAACCCTGCTGCCTTTTTAGATGAGATGGTCCAGACAACCACCAATACCTTTTATAACAGAGAACAGGAGTGGGAAGCCAAGGCTCAGGAGAGGGAGAAAAGGAAAGAGACAAGGCATGCCCAGATGCTGGCCTCCCTCCAGGGAAGCCCTATGGCAAAATCTGAGTCCTTGAAGGACATTGCCTAATCTGTAGACAGGCAGGACATTGGGCCAAACTGTCCAAACCATGACAAGTCTCCTGAAACAGCTTGCTACAAATGCCATCAATTGGGACATTAGGTGGCACTCTGCCCTCAGGGCCCAAGAGCCTCAAGATCAAGTGCCAAGCCTTCCTTCACAATGGTTCAACAGGACTGAAGTGGCCCGCTCCAGCCAGCCCCCCTGTCTCAGATAACCATCATGGGGCTGGAGCCAAGGGTGCAACTGGTTGTGGCAGGTAGGTCCGAGAATTTCTTGGTTGACGCAGGGACTACCTACTCTGTCCTGACCTCCTACTCTGGAGCCTTCTCCTGTCAAACCTGTATCATTTTGGATGCTACAGGAAAAACAATTGCTCAAAGTATTTCTTTGTTGCTGGGATGGACAAATTTTTTCCACCAGTTTCTGGTGGTCCCTGAGTGTCCTACTCCCTTACTGGGAAGAGATATACTCACTAAACTGGGGACCACTCTTGTGATGGGAAGCTTTTCAGCCCCTAGAGCCCTACAGCTTCTGGTTACCACTGAGGATATCCTCTTACACCCACTCCAATAGAGAGGGACCATAAACAATGGGAGGACAAAATTAACCCCAGGTGTGGGACCAGGGGACTCCTGGACGAGCCCACAAAGCTGAACTAGTCATCACTGTCCTCTGAGATCCCACTCAGTTTCCAAACTGGAAACAATATCCCCTCAGAAGAGAAGCTCAGGAAGAACTACAGCCTCTAATAAATTCCTTGCCTGTGGGCTATTGGTCCCCACTAGTTTGCTGTGTAACACCCCTGTCCTCCCTGTAAAGAAAAAGGATGGGACCTGGCGAATTGTTCAAGATCTCTGGCTCATAAAATCATCCCACAGTACCCAATCCCTATGTGATCTTGGGAGAAATCCAGCCCAGTGCCAAGTGGTTTACAGTCTTGGATCTCAAAGATGCCACTGGCTAAAGAATCCCAGTATCTTTTTGCCTTCGAGTGGGAGGCTCCAGGAGAAAAATATCAACAGATGACTTGGACAGTATTACCTGAGAAGTTTAGAGATAACCCCCACCTGTTTGGGCAGGGTCTTAGCCGGGATCTCCTAGATCTGGACCTGGGACCTAATGGGAAAATGTTACAATATGTAGATGACTGCTCTCCAGATGAGAAAAATGCCCCAAAATGCCCAACAACACGCCATTCAGGTTCTAAACTTTTTGGCCAAAGGGGATATAAAGTCTCCTGTGCTAAGGCATTGATGGTGACAAAAGTCAATTACCCGGAAGTTCAGATTACCCGCGGGTCCAGGAGGCTGCCCTCTGATTGAGTACAAGGAATGCTCCAGTTGCCCTCCCCACGACTTGAAACCAATTGTGAGCTTTCCTGGGGCTAACTGGGTATTGTAGAATCTGGATATCCAATTATGGTCTAATTGCCCAGCCCTTATATGAAAGCTTGAAGGGTTGGGATGATTCAATCCCACTGATGTGGGGAACTCCTCAAAAGAAGGCAGAGGCTACGTTAAAACAAGCCTTAACTCAAGCACCTACCTTGAGGTTGCCAGACCCAGAAAAAGCATTACAACTTTATGTCCACAAAAAGGGAGGACTAGCCTTGGGAGTGTTAACTTAAAGGTTGGGACCTGAGCCCCAGCCTGTAGCTTACTTATCCAAGAGGCTCGACCCAACCACCTGAGGCCGACATCCCTGCCTTCAAAATCTTGCAGCTATTGCAATCCTGATAGAAGATATTCTAAAACTCTCTTTGGGGGGCAAACTAACTATTTTTACCAGCCACCAAGTGAAATAACTCCTAAATGGGAGAGGCCATTTATGGATGTCTAATCAAAGAACCCTCAGATATCAAGCCATGTTGATGGAAAATCCAGGCCTGACTATATCCCCTTGTGAGATTCTTAACTCAGCCACCCTCCTGCCTGCCCCGAGGGCTCTCTCTCCTTTCACTCTTGCTTAGAAACCTTGGACCACTGGACAAACTGCCTAGAGGGATTGTCAGAAGATCCTCTGACCAATCCTGAGGAAATCTGGTACACTGATGGAAATAGCTTTGTCTTGGATGAAAAAAGAAGAGGCAGATATGCAGTAGTCTCCAATTTTGAAACCATAGAGGCTAAACCTTTACCATCGGTACTTCAGCCAACTAGCTGAGCTCATAGCCCTGACTCGAGCTTTAGAGCTGGGAAAAGGAAAAAGAGTAGCCATTTACACTGACTCCAAGTATGCCTTCCTGGTGCTACATGCACATGCTGCTATTTGGAAAGGAAGAGGCCACTTGACCACCCGAGGGTCCCCAATCAAATGTGGTGATCAAATCCTTAGGCTCTTGGAGGCAGTCCATCTGCCCGCTGAGGTTTCAGTCTCCCACTGTAAAGGACAACAAAAAGGGAGTACGGAAGTGGCACAAGGGAACCAAGCAGCTGTCCAGGCAGCTAAGAGAGCAGCATTGAACAATGACCTAATGGGGTTGCCACCTTAGTTCCACAGACTAATTTGCCAGAAACTCCTTCATATACTGAAGATGAGACTCTTAAGGATAAGAGTGAGGGCTTTCAAGAAGATCATATGGGGTGGTTCCAAAAGGAGGGACTTCTTTTTCTGCCTGGGAACCTCCAACGGAAGTTGGTTAACTCCTTTCATGCCACCACTCATTTAGGGGAAAAGGCCCTACAAAGATTAGTAGAAAGGTCCTTCAGAGGGACAGGCCTCCAAATGACTACAAGGCAAGTGGTCTCCTCTTGTTCCACTTGCCAGTTAAACAACCCCCAAGGAGCTTGAAGACCCCAGCTGGCCCAGCCCATCCAACGACATGGGACCTACCCAGCAGAGGACTGGCAGATGGACTTCGCCCAGATGCCAGTTTCTCAAGGGTAAAAATACCTATTAGTCATGATAGATACATTCACAGGATGGATTGAAGGCTTTCCCACCCAGACTGAGAAGACTGAGGAGGTGGTAAAAAAAACTGCTCCATGAAATCATTCCAAGATTTGGTCTGCCAAGGTCATTACAAAGTGACAGTGGGACATCATTTACTTCTAAGGTCACCCAAGGGGCCGCTAAGCATTTGGCATTACTTACTATCTCCATTGTGCCTGGAGGCCTCAGTCTTCAGGAAAAGTAGAAAGAGCCAACCAATTCTTAAAATCACCAATAACAAAGATAACCCAGGAGACCTCCCTGGGATGGAAGGGGGCTTTACCTATAGCTCTTCTCTGTACCTGTATTGCCCCTAAGGAACAGGTTGGTATTAGCCCTTATGAGATGCTATATGGGAGACCTTTTGTTTATATCAGTGACCTCTTCCTAAATCCAGAGGCTCAGACCCTCCAGTCTTACACCATGGCCATTGGGGAGTTCCAACAGGATATACACTTATGGGGTGTCAACCGGGACCCAAAAGATTCTAAAGAGCCACCACTATATGCTCCAGGGACTCAAGTCCTAATTAAAGTCTGCTTACTCCTTGGAAGGAAGTTATGACCAACTTAGACATCATATTAAAAAGCAGAGACATTACTTTGCCAACAAAGGTCAGTCTAGTCAAGGCTATGGTTTTTCCAGTGGTCTTATATGGATGTGAGATTTGGACTATAAAGAAAACTGAGTGCCATTCTGACTGGTGTGAAGTGGTACCTCATTGTGGTTTTGATTTGCATTTCTCTAATAATGAGTGATGTTGAGCATCTTTTCATGTGTTTGCTGGCCATCCGTATGTCTTCTTTGGAGAAATGTCTATTTAGTTCTTTGGCCCATTTTTTGATTGGGTCGTTTATTTTTCTGGAATTGAGCTGCAGAAGTTGCTTGTATATTTTTGAGATTAGTTGTTTGTCAGTTGCTTCATTTGCTATTATTTTCTCCCATTCAGAAGGCTGTCTTTTCACCTTGCTTATATTTTCCTTTGTTGTGCAGAAGCTTTTAATTTTAATTAGATCCCATTTGTTTATTTTTGCTTTTATTTCCAGAATTCTGGGAGGTGGATCATAGAGGATCCTGCTGTGATTTATGTCTGAGAGTGTTTTGCCTATGTTCTCCTCTAGGAGTTTTATAGTTTCTGATCTTACATTTAGATCTTTAATCCATTTTGAGTTTATTTTTGTGTGCGGTGTTAGGAAGTGATCTAGTTTCATTCTTTTACAGGTGGTTGACCAGTTTTCCCAGCAACACTTGTTAAAGAGATTGTCTTTACTCCATTGTATATTCTTGCCTCCTTTGTCAAAGATAAGGTGTCCATATGTGTGTGGATTTATCTCTGGGCTTTCTATTTTGTTCCATTGATCTATATGTCTGTCTTTGTGCCAGTACCATACTGTCTTGATGACTGTGGCTTTGTAGTAGAGCCTGAAGTCAAGCAAGTTGATTCCTCCAGTTCCATTCTTCTTTCTCAAGATTGCTTTGGCTATTCGAGGTTTTTTGTATTTCCATACAAATCTTGAAATTATTTGTTCTAGTTCTGTGAAAAATGTGGCTGGTAGCTTGATAGGGATTGCATTGAATTACAAATTACAAATTGCCTTGGGTAGTATACTCATTTTCACTATATTGATTCTTCCGATCCATGAACATGGTATATTGCTCCATCTATTAGTGTCCTCTTTGATTTCTTTCATCAGTGTTTTATAGTTTTCTATATATAGGTCTTTAGTTTCTTTAGGTAGATATATTCCTAAGTATTTTATTCTTTTTGTTGCAATGGTGAATGGAATTGTTTCCTTAATTTCTTTTTCTACTTCCTCATTATTCGTGTATAGGAATGCAAGGGATTTCTGTACAGAGTGAAGTAAGCCAGAAAGAAAAACACCAATACAGTATACTAACACATATATATGGAATTTAGGAAGATGGCAATGACGACCCTGTATGCAAGACAGGGAAAGAGACACAGATGTGTATAACGGACTTTTGGACTCAGAGGGAGAGGGAGAGGGTGGGATGATTTGGGAGAATGACATTCTAACATGTATACTATCATGTAAGAATTGAATCGCCAGTCTATGTCTGACGCAGGATGCAGCATGCTTGGGGCTGGTGCATGGGGATGACCCAGAGAGATGTTATGGGGAGGGAGGTGGGAGGGGGGTTCATGTTTGGGAACGCATGTAAGAATTAAAGATATTAAAATTTAAAATAAATAAATAATTAATTAAAAAAAAAGAAAGAAAACTGAGTGCCAAAGAATTGATGCTTTTGAACTATGTTTTTGGAGAAGACTCTTGAGAGTCCCTTGGACTGCAAGGAGATCCAACCAGTCCATCCTAAAGGAGATCAGTCCTGGGTGTTCATTGGAAGGAGTGATGTTGAAGCTCAAGCTGCAATACTTTGGCCACCTGATGTGAAGAGCTGACTCATTTGAAAAAACCCTGATGCTGGGAAAGATTGAGGTCAGTGGGAGAAGGGGATGACAGAGGATGAGGTGGTTGGATGGCATCACTGACTCAATGGACTTGGGTTTGTGTGGTCTCTGGGAGTTGGTAATGGACAGGGAGGCCTGATGTGCTGTGGTTAATGGAGTCACAAAGAGTCGGACGCAACTGAGCAACTGAAGTGAACTGAACTAGGTTGGTCATAACTTTCCTTCCAAGGAGTAAGCGTCTTTAATTTCATGGCTGCAATCACCATCTGCAGTGATTTTGGAGCCTAGAACAATAAAGTCAGCCACTGTTTCCATTATTTCCCCATCTATTTGCCATGAAGTGATGGGACCAGATGCCATGATCTTAGTTTTCTGAATGTGAGCTCTAAGCCAACTTTTTCACTCTCCTCTTTCACCTTCATCAAGAGGCTCTTTAGTTCTTCTTCACTTTCTGCCATAATGGTGGCATCATCTGCATATCTGAGGTTCTTGATATTTCTCCTGGCAATCTTGATTCTAGCTTGTGCTTCATCCAGCCCAGCATTTCACATGATGTACCCTGCACATAAGTTAAATCAGCGGGTTACAATATACAGCTTTAATGTACTCCTTTTCCTATTTGGAACCAGTCTGTTGTTCCCTGTCCAGTTCTAACTGTTGCTTCCTGACCTGCATACAGATTTCTCAAGAGGCACGTCAGGTGGTCTGGCATTCCCATTTCTTTAAGAATTTTCCACAGTTTGTAGTGATTTACACAGTCAAAGACTTTGGCATAGTCAATAAAGCAGAAATAGATGTTTTTCTGGAACTCTCTTGCTTATTTGATGATCTAGCAGATGTTGGCAATTTGATCTCTGGTTCCTCTGCCTGTTCTAAAACCAACTTGAACATCTGGAAGTTCAGGGTTCATGTATTGTTGAAGCCTGGCTTGGAGAATTTTGAACATTACTTTACTAGCATGTGAGATGAGTGCAATTATGCGGTAGTTTGAACATTCTTGTTATTGCCTTTCCTTAGGATTGGAATGAAAACTGACCTTTTCCAGTCTTGTGGCCACTGCTGAGTTTTCCATATTTGCTGGCATATTGAATGCACACTTTCACAGCATCATCTTTTAGGGTTTGAAATAACTCAACCGAAATTCCATCACCTCTACTGGCTTTGTTAATAGTGTTGCTTCCTAAGGCCCTCTTGACTTCACATTCCAGGATGTCTGGCTCTAGGTGAATGATCACACCATCGTGATTATCTGAATCGTAAATATCTTTTTCGTACAATTTTCTGTGTGTTCTTGCCACCTCTTCTTAGTATCTTTTGCTTCTGTTAGGTCCAGACCATTTCTGTCCTTTATCGAGCCCATCTTTGCATGAAATGTTCCCTTGGTGTCTCTAATTTTCTTGAAGAGATCTCTAGTCTTCCCATTCTATTGTTTTCCTCTATTTCTTTGCACCGATCACTTAGGAAGGCTTTCTTTTCTCTCCTTGCTATTCTTTGGAACTCTGCATTCAAATGGGTATATCTTTCCTTTTCTCCTTTGCTTTTTGCTTCCCTTCTTTTCACAGCTATTTGTAAGGCCTCCTCAGACAACCATTTTGCTTTTTTGCATTTCTTTTTCTTAGGGATGGTCTTGATCTCTGCCTCCTTTCAATGTCATGAACCTCGTCCATAGTTCATCAGGCACCCTGTCTATCAGATCTAGTCCCTTAAATCTCTTTCTCACTTCCACTGTATAATCATAAAGGATTTGATTTAGGTCATACCTGAATGGTCTAGTGGTTTCCCCTATTTTCTTCAATTTCAGTCTGAATTTGGCAATAAGGACTTCATGATCTGAGCCACAGTCAGCTCCTGATCTTGTTTTTGTTGACTATATAGAGCCATCTTTGGCTGCAAAGAATATAATCAATCTGATTTCAGTGTTGACCATCTGGTGATGTCCATGTGTAGTCTTCTCTTGTGTTGTTGGAAGAGGGTTTAAGATTAGGTTTCATTTGTTTATTTTTGTTTTTATTTCTATTACCTCGAGAGACTGACTTAAGAAAACATTAGTACAATTTATATCAGAGGATGTTTTGCCTATTATTTCTGGTAGAAGTTTTATGGTGTTATGTCTTTGTCATTTAAGCTGAGTTTAGAGGGTGTGTTTTAACTTCATCGACTTACATGTGGCCCTCCAACTTTCCGAACAACATTTGCCGAAGAGACTTTTTTCCCCATTGTGTATTCTTGCCGCATTTGTCAAATATTAATTGACTGTAGGTGTGTGGGTTTGTTTATGGGCTCTCTATTCTCTGCTATTAATTCATATGTTCCTTTTTGGGTCAGTATCATGCTGTTTTGATTATTGTAGCTTTGTAGTATTGTCTGAAGGCACAAGCCTTCTGCTTTGTACTTGTTCTTCAGGATTATTTTGGCAATTCTGGGTCTTTAATTGTTTCATATAAATATTAGGATTATTCTAGCTTGCTGAAAAATGTCAAGGGTTGTCTGATAGACATCACAGTAGCTTTGTAGATGGCTTTGGGTAGTATGGCCATTTTAACTATGTTAATTCTTCCAATCCTAGGGCATGGATTGTCTTTCTATTTCTCTGAATCATCTTCAGTTTCCTTAACTAATGTTTTATGGTTCTCAGCATATAAATCTATCACCTCCTTGATCAGGTTTTTTCCTTAGTATTTTATTTTTAGGGGTGTGATCCTAAAAGTTTTTTTTTTCTTACATTCCATTTCTGACCTTTTATTGTTAGTATAGAGAGATGAAACTAATTTATTTATGTTAAAGATGTATCCTATTACCTTGCTGATTTTTTGTTTCAATTCTAGTAGTTTTGTGTGGCACATTAGGGTTTTCTATATACACTATCACATAATCTGCATATAATGATAATTTTACCTTTTCCCTTCAAATCTGGATACATTTGATTTCTTGTCTGATTAATGTGACTAGGGCTTCCAATACCATGTTGAACAGAAGAGGTGAGAGTAGGCATCCTTGTCTTGTTCCAGATTTTAGCAGAAAGGCTTTCAAGTTTTTACCATTGTGTATTATATTGGCTTTGTCATAAATAGTTTTTATTCTGTTGAGATATGTCCCTTGTATACACCCACTTTGGTAACAGTTTTTATCATGAATGGGTGTTGAATTTAGCCAAGTGCTATCCCTGCATCTATTGAGATGATCACGTGGTTTTTGTTTTTTCTTTTATGTGGTGTACCGCATTGATTTATTTCCTTATGTTGAACCACCCTTGAATTTAGGATGAACCTTACTTAGTTGTGGTTATATGATCTTTTTTATATGTTGTTGAATTCAGTCTGCCAATAGTTTGTTGAGAACTCTTGCATATATATCCATCAAAGATATTGGCCTATAATTATCCTTTTTGGTGGTATACTTGTCTGGTTTTAGTATCAGGGTGATGGTGGCTTCAGAGAATCTCTTTGGGAGCATTCCCTTTTTCTTCAGTCTTTTGGAAGTTCTTTGTGTATTTGGTAGAATTCACCCGTGAAGCTATGTGGGCCTGGATTTATAGGGAGTTTTGTTTGTTTTTCTTATTATAGATTCTCTTTCATTTCTAGTGATCAATCTGTTCAAGTTATTTATTTCCACTTGGTTTATTTTTGGTGGTATATGTAAGTGGCAACCCACTCTAGTATTCTTGCCTGGGAAATCCCATGGACAGAGGAGCCTGGTGGGGTAAAGTCCATAGGGTCACAAAAGAATCAGATACAACTTAGCCACTAAAGAACAATGATGAATGTTTATAGAAATTTGTCCATCTCTTTTAGGTTGTTGAATTTGTTGGCGTATAATTGTTCATAGTTTTCTGTTATGATTTTTTGTATTTCTGTGGTATCATTTCTGATTTATCCTGTGTCTCCTTAATATGTTCATTTGGGTCTTCCCTCTTATCTTCTTGATGAGCCTGGTCACAGGTTTATCAATTTTTTTTTTACCATTTAAAATAACCAGCTCTTGATTTTATTGATTTTTTTCTTTTGTTGTTTAATCTCCATGTTATTTATTTAATTCTGATCTTTAATATTTCCTTCCTTCTGCTGAATTTAGGTTTTGTTCTACTTTTTATAAGTTTTTAGCTGGTAGGTTAGGATGTTTATTTGAGATTTTCATTGTTTCTTAAAGATGGCCTGTGTATCACTAGGTATTATATGTGTCACTATGTATTATGCACATCACTGTGTGTTATGCGCATCACTGTGTGTTATGCGTATCACTGTGTGTTATGCGTATCACTATGTATTATATGTATCACTATGAACTTCCCACTAAGAACTGCTTTTGATGTATCCCATAGATTTTGTGTAGTTTTGTTTCATTGTTGTTTGCCTCAAGGTATTTTTAAATTTCTTCTGTGATTTCATTGTTGACCCTATGGGTTTTTAGTAGCATGTTATTTAGTCTCCATGTAATTGTTTTTTTTTTTTCCTTTTCTTTTCTTTTTCTGTGGTTGATTTTTCCTTTCATATAGTTGTGTTCAGAAAAGATGCTTGAAATATCTTCTGTCCTCTTTAATTTGTTGAGGTTTATTTTGTGCCTAGAAATTAAAAGATGCTTGCTTCTTGGAAGAAAAGCTATAACAAACATAGATAGCATGTTAAAAAACAGAAACATTGCTTTCCAACAATGGTCCATAAAGTCAAAGCTATGGTTTCTCCAGTAGTCATGTATGGATGTAAGAGTAGGACCATAAACAAAGAGGAACTCTGAAAAATTTACCCTTTGAACTGTGGTGTTGCAAAAGTCCCTTGAGAGTCCCTTGGACAGCAAGGAGGTCAAACCAGTCAACCCTAAAGGAAATCTGTCCTGCATATTCATTGAAAGGACTGATGCTGAAGCTGAAACTCTAATATTTTGGCCACCTGATGCAAATAACTGACTCCTTGGAAAAGACCGCGATGCTGGGAAATAATGAAGGCAAAGGAGAAGGGGATGACAGAGGATGAGATGGGTGAATAGTGTCACCAACTCGATGGACATGAGTTTGAGCATGCTGTGGAAGCTGTTGATGGACAGGGAAGGGTGGTGTGCTGTAGTCCATGCTGTCCCAAAGAGTCAGACATGACTGACTAACTGCACTGAACTGATATTGTGCACATACATGTGGATGAGTATAGTATCTTTTCCTTATGGATCCTTTTAATCATTATATAGTATAATATAGTATATAATAGTATATAATGTATATAATATAGTATTTTACCTTTAACCTTTGTTTTAAAGTGCATTTTGTCTGATATGAATATTGTGATCCATGCTTTCTTTTCAGTTTCATTTGCATAAAAAAATTTCCACCTGCTTACTTTCAGTCTATATGTGTCCTTTGTCCTGAAAGGGATCTCTTGTAGGCAGCATGTTGTAGGCTCTCAGTTTTTAACCCAGTCTGCCACTCTATGTCTTTTGATTGGGACATTTAGTCCATTTATATTTAAGGTATTTATTGATAGTATGTATTCATTGCCGTTTATTATTATTGCCACCTTGTTTTCCTATTGATTTTATATTTCTTTTTTTTCCCTTTTTCCTTTTGTGTTTTGATGATTTTCTTTTGTATTATTGCTAGAGTTGTCTTCTTTTATGTTTTTGTGAATCTATTGTATGTTTTTGATTTGTGGTTGCCTTGTTTTTCAATTATATAACCCGTTCCTATATCTACTTGCTATAGAATGGTAGCTGTATAGTGTCAAACACATTCTCAAAAAAAAAAAAGAAAAATTTACATTTTCTTACTTTCCTCCCCCACGTTTTATGATTTTGATGTCCTTTTCCATATCTTCATGTTCATTGTTTTGCTGTTTCTTGTGATTATCATCACTTTTGCAGAAGTTTTTTTTATTTTTTAAAGTCTGCGTATTAGCCTTATTGAAGTGATTCACTTTCCAGTTTTGCAAATCACCTAAATATTAAACCTAAGATAATAACAGGTGCTGAGGAAGACATTTAAGCAAATATTTCTTAGCTGTTATTGGAACCCTAGTACATAAAAAATTGATAAATTGGGCTTTATCAAAATTATGAAATTCTGATCTTTGCTATTCCTTGAAAAGCTCTCATTAGTTAATGAACTAGCAAGCCATAAGTTGAATATAATATATTTGAATATGGACTTTATCTGTAATTTCTTTAAATGGACAAATGGTTTACACATAGAGTTCACTTTTGAAGATATAAAGGCAACATATAAGCACATGAAGGAATATTAACATAATTAGGCATTGTTGTTGTTCAGTTGCTAAGTTGTGTCCAACTCTTTATGGCCCCATGGACTACAGCACACCAGTCCTTCACTGTCTCTTGCAGTTTGTTCAGATTAATATCCATTGAGTCAGTGATGCCATCCCACTGTCTCATCCTCTTTTGCCTCCTTTTCTTCTTGTCCTCAGTCTTGTCCAGCATCAGGGTCTTTTCCAGTGAGTCAGCTCTTTGTATCAGGTGGTCAAAGTATTGGAGCTTCAACTTCAGCAGCAGTCATTGCAATGAATATTGGTTTTCATTGTTGAAAATAATGAAACATTCAGGGTTGATTTCATTTCAATGAATATTGACTGGTTTCATCTCTTTGCTGTCCAAAGGACTCTCAAGTCTTCTCCAACACCACAATTCAAAAGCATTAATTCTTCTGCACTCAGCCTTCTTTATGGACCAACTCTCACTTCTCGCATGACTACTGGAAAAACCGTAGCTTTGACTATATGCACCTTTGTTGGCAAAATGATGTCTCTCCTTTTTAATAGACTGTCTAGGTTTATCTAGGCTTCCCTTATGGCTCAGCTGGTAAAGAATCTGCCTCCAATGCAGAAGACCTGGGTTTGATCCCTGGGTTGGGAAGATCCCCTGGAGAAAGGAAATGCTACCCACTCCAGTATTCTGGCCTGGAGAGTTCCATGGACTTTATAGTCCATGGGGTTGTAAAGAGTCGGACACAACTGAGTGACTTTCCCTTCACTCTAGGTTTATCATAGCTTTCCTTCTAAGGAACAAGCTTCTCTTAATTTCATAGTTGCAGTCATTGTCTGCAGTGATTTTTCAGCCCAAGAAAATAAAATCTGTCATTGCTTCCCCTTTTTCCCCTTCTATTTGCCATGAAGTGATGGGATCAGATGCCATTATCACAGTGGTATAACATTAGAAATCTATAGCAAAGGGAAATTCCAAAAATTCACAGATATTTGCAAAACAAATAATACAGTCTTGAATGGATCAGAGACAAAAATCACAAGAGAAACTAAAAAATACTTTGTTCAGTTCAGTTCAGTCACTCAGTCATGTCCTACTCTTTGTGACCCCATGAACTGCAGCACGCCAGGCCTCCCTGTCCATCACCAACTCCTGGAGTTCACCCAGACACATGTCCATCGAGTCAGTAATGCCATCTAACCATCTCATCCACTGTCATCCCCTTCTCCTCCTGCCCTCAATATTTCCCAGCATCAGGGTCTTTTCAAATGAGTCAGCTCTTTGCATCAGATGGCCAAAGTATTGCAGTTTCAGCTTCAACATCAGTCCTTCCAATGAACACCCAGGACTGATCTCCTTTAGGATGGGCTGGTTTGGATCTCCTTGCAGTCCAAGGGACTCTCAAGAGTCTTCTCCAACACCACTGTTCAAAAGCATCAATTCTTCAGCTCTCAGCTTTTTTTATAGTCCAACTCTCACATCCATACATGACCACAGGAAAAACCATAGCCTTGACTAGACAGACCTTAGTCGGCAAAGTAATGTCTCTGCTTTTTAATATGCTGTCTAGGTTGGTCATAACTTTTCTTCCAAGGAGTAAGCATCTTTTAATTTCATGGCTGCAATCACCATCTGCAGTGATTTTGGAGCCCAGAACAATGAAGTCAGCCACTGTTTCCATTATTTCCCCATCTATTTGCCATGACGTGATGGGACCAGATGCCATGATCTTAGTTTTTTGAATGTTGAGCTTTAAGCCAACTTTTTTACTCTCCACTTTCACTTTCATCAAGAGGCTATTTAGTTCTTCTTCACTTTCTGCCATAAGGGTGGCATCATATGCATATCTGAGGTTATTGATATTTCTCCCAGCAATCTTGATTCCAGCTTATGCTTCCTCTAGCCCAGCATTTCTCATGATGTACTCTGCATATAAGTTAAACAAGCAGGGTGACAATATACAGGCTTGATGTACTCCTTTCCCTATTTGGAACCAGTCTGTTGTTCCATGTCCAGTTCTAACTGTTGCTTCCTGACCTGCATACAGGTTTCTTAAGAGGCAGGTCAGGTGGTCTGGTATTCCCATCTCTTTCAGAATTTTCCACAGTTTGTAGTGATCCACACAGTCAAAGGCTTTGGCATAGTCAATAAAGCAGAAATAGATGTTTTTCTGGAACTCTCTTGCTTTTTCCATGATCCAGTGGATATTAGCAATTTGATCTCTGGTTCTTCTGCCTTTTATAAAATCAACTTGAACATCTGGGAGTTCATGGTTCACGTATGCTGAAGCCTGGCTTGGAGAATTTTAATCATGGCTTTACTAGCTTGTGAGATGAGTGCAGTTATGTGGTAGTTTGAACATTCTTTGGTATTGCCTTTCTTTGGGATTGGAATGAAAACTGACCTTTTCCAGTCCTGTGGCCACTGCTGAGTTTTCCAAATTTCCTGGCATATTGAGTGCAGCACTTTCACAGCATCATCTTTCAGGATTTGAAATAGCTCAACTGGAATTCCATCACCTCCACTAGCTTTGTTCGTAGTGATGCTTTCTAAGGCCCTCTTGACTTCACATTCTAGCTCTAGGTGAGTGATCACACGATCATCTTTATCTGGGTCGTGAATATCTTTTTTGTACAATTCTTCTGTGTATTCTGGCCACCTCTTCTTAATATCTTCTGCTTCTGTTAGGTCCATACCATTTCTGTCCTTTATCGAGCCCAACTTTGCGTGAAATGTTCCCTTGGTATCTCTAAGTTTCTTGAAGAGATCTCTAGTCTTTCCCACTCTGCTGTTTTCCTCTATTTCTTTGCATTGATCGCTAAGGAAGGCTTTCTTATCTCTCCTTGCTACTGTTTGCAACTCTTCATTCAAACGAGTATATCTTTCCTTTTCTCCTTTGCTTTTCACTTCCCTTCTTTTCACAGCTATTTGTAAGGCCTCCTCAGACAGCCATTTTGCTTTTTTTGCATTTCTTTTTCTTAGGGATGGTCTTGATTCCTGTCTCCTATACAATGTCACGAACCTCCATCCATAGTTCATCAGGCACTCTGTCTATCAGATCTAGGTCATTAAATCTATTTCTCACTTCCACTGTATAGTCATAAGGGATTTGTTTTAGTTCATACCTGAATGGTCTAGTAGTTTTCTCCACTTTCTTCAATTTCAGTCTGAATTTGCCAATAAGGAGTTCATGAGCTGAGCCATAGTCAGCTCCCACTCTTGTTTTTGCTGACTATATAGAGCTTCTCCATCTTTGGCTGCAAAGAATAGAGTCAATCTGATTTCGGTGTTAACCATCTGGTGTTGTACCTGTGTAGAGGCTTCTCTTATGTTGTTGGAAGAGGGTGTTTGCTATGACCAGTGCGTTCTCTTGGCAGAACTCTATTAGCCTTTGCCCTGCTTCATTCTGTACTCCAAGGCCAAATTTGCCTGTTACTCCAGGTGTTTCTTGACTCCCTACTTTTGCATTCCAGTCCCCTATAATGAAAAGGACTTGTTTTTTGGGCGTTAGTTCTAGAAGGTCTTGTAGGTCTTCATAGAACTGTTCAACTTCAGCTTCTTCAGTGTTACTGGTCGGGGCTTAACTTGGATTACCGTGATATTGAATGGTTTGCTTTGGAAATGAACAGAGATCATTCTGTCGTTTTTGAGATTGCATCCAGGTAATGCATTTCAGACTCTTTTGTTGACTCTGATGGCTACTCCATTTCTTTTAAGGGATTCCTGCCCACAGTAGTAGATATAATGGTCATCTGAGTTAAATTTACCCATTCTAGTCCATCTTAGTTCGCTGATTTGTAGTATGTCGACGTTCACTCTTGTCATCTCCTGTTTGACCACTTCCAATTTGCCTTGATTCATGGACCTAATATTCCAGGTTCCTATGCAATATTGCTCTTTACAGCATCAGACCTTGCTTCTATCACCAGTCACATCCACAGCTGGGTGTTGTTTTTGCTTTGGCTCCATTCCTTCATTCTTTCTGGAGTTATTTCTCCACTGATCTCCAGTAGCATATTGGGCACCTACCAACCTGGGGAGTTCATCTTTCAGTGTCCTATCTCTTTTCCTTTTCGTAGTGTTCATGGGGTTCTCAAGGCAAGAATACTGAAGTGGTTTGCCATTCCCTTCTCCAGTGGACCACATTCTTTCAGACCTTTCCACCATGACCCGGCTGTCTTGGGTGGCCCCACACGGCATGGCTTAGTTTCATTGAGTTAGAGTAGGCTGTAGTCCATGTGATCAGATTGGCTAGTTGTCTGTGATTATAGTTTCCGTCTGTCTGCCCTCTGATGCCCTCTCTCAGTTCCCTGCTATCTTACTTGGGTTTATCTTACCTTGAACGTGGGGCCTCTCTTCACAGCTGCTTCAGTCAAGTGCAGCAGTTGCTCCTCCTATCTCAAAAAAATACTTCGAGGTGAGTTGAAATAAAAACAGTGTGCTGAAATTATAGGATACAGCTAAAACTATTATTAAAGAGAAATTTATTGTTGTCGATACCTATATGTAAAAAGAAGAAAGATCTTAAATTGATAATTTAATGTTACATCTATAAATAACTAGACAAAGAATGAGAAATATTTTTGGCATCCCTTATATGTGGAATCTAAAAAGAAATGATACAGATGAATTTACGAAACAGAAACCGACTCAGACTTCAAGAACCAACTTATGGTTAAAGGATGAGAGGGCCAGGGATGAGGGGAAGGGAAGTCAGGGAATTTGAGATCGACATATACACACTCCTATTTAAAATGGATAATCAACAAGGACCTGTGGAACTCTGCTTAATATTATGTGGCAGCCTGGATGGGAGGCAAGTTTGGGGGGAAATGGATAAATGTGTATGTATAGCTGGGTCCCTTTGCTGTTCACCTGAAACTATCAAAACATTGCTAATTGGCTATCCCCCAACACAAAATAAAAAGTTAAAAAATAAAAGGAACCAGAAGAGAGAAAACTAAAACCAAAGCAATCAAAAAGAAAAAAAATAAGATTATAGGATAATCTTTAATAAATAATAAATAAAATTGAAACTAGAAAAACAGGTGAAATCAAAAGTTTATTCTTTGAAAAGTTCAATAGAATTGATAAGTTTTATTTAGTTAGATCCACTATGAAAAAAAGAGAAAAGATTCAAATTACTAAAATCAGAAATGGCAAGAAGAGGGCATTATTTCTGACCTTACAGAAATAAATCCAGTGATTAGAGAACTGAAGCTTCTATCAGTGCACTTCTGTCTTGAGCCAGTCAGACTTTGGAGAGACCTACACTGTCCTTTGAGGCAGATGTAGTGACAAGGTATTACGGGTCAGTAGAGTTTGAGAGGAGTGACTCACAGGCCAGACTGAACTGGCAGGTGTTTTCCACCTGTCTCACTTAGCAGTTTTTAAAAAAATTTAAATAAGTTAATGATATATAAAAATCAGGAGATTTCACATTTAAAATTTTATGACTTCTATACAAAAATCTGAAGATTTAGCTGTCTACATTTCGGCATGACAGTGTAGCTGAGAAGGACCCTGATCTTTGGAGGAGCCATGTATTTCTATTTCTTCATCGCCCTGTTGTCTTATGCCTCATCATTGCTTTCATTTACTCAATCTTCTAGCCCTCCTAAGAATATTTTCATCTCTGTTTACAGACCTAGATCCATGACCAATTCAGCCCAATATTCAGTGTATGACAGAAGCTCATTTTCTTAATATTAGCCATTTTAATTCCTCTTGTAGATGTATGAACAGAGATACAAGAACATAAAATCTTTACTGAAGTTCACACAACCAGCCAGTGGTAAATCTGGAACTAGAACCTTAGGCATGTCTGTCAATTCTTTTACACTGCATCCTGCCAATTTTAAGTCTTCCAAATATTTTTGACAACTATTTAAATATTTCCTGTACTAGTTCTTTGAGCTATGAATTCTGTGTTTGTTAACCTCTGTATAAAAATGCCTTCTCATGAATTGTCTGAGCTTTGCCTCTTTGCAAGGCTGGTATGAAGAGGTTTGGTTTTAAAAAGTTCATATTCACCCCTTCTCCATGACCTCTTTTTTTTTTTCTTTTTTTTTAAATTTAAATTTATTTATTTTAATTGGAGGCTAATTACTTTACAATATTGCATTGGTTTTGCCACACATCAACATGAATCACCCACGGGTGTACACGTGTTCCCCATCCTGAACCCCCCTCCCACTCCCCTCCCCGTATCATCCCTCTGTGTCATCCCAGTACACCAGCCCCAAGCATGCTGAATCCTGCATCGAACCTGGACTGGTGATTAGTTGGTCATTTCTTCTCCAGCCTTTGTCTTTTTTTTTTTTTTTTAATGATTTAAAGGAGGAAAGTGTTTATTTCTCTTCTGTATTTCCACCCATAGTTGAGCAGTTTAGGTTCATGGGGTAGTTCACCTCCATGACACCCTTCAAGTCCTCCATTTTCCCCGTCTTCCTCACTAAGGATCACCTGGAGCTGAGGGACTGCAGCTCAAGAGCTCAAGGCCAGCCTGCTCCCTGTGTTAGTGTATGGAGGTTCGCTAGGACGCAGGCACACCCATATATGCCTATGTTATCTGTGGCTGCTTTGAGGCTGCAAGCACACAGATGAGAATTTCAGTGACTTCATGGCTGCAGAGTGTGCAGTAAATACCATCTGACTCTTTACAGACAATGTCTAGTTTTTGTCTTTTAAAGAGCCTTAACTTCTTTGTGGGGCTTGCCTAGAGCCTAGAGGTCAGTTCGCTGTAGGTTTCTGTTTGATGCTTTAGGAAGACTCAAGGAATATGTTTGTAAGATTGCTTTCCACTCCACCTGCAAAAACAACACAATGAAGTATTACTCAGCCATTAAAAAGAATACATTTGAATCAGTTCTAATGAAGGGGATGAAACTGGAGCCTATTATACAGAGTGAAGTAAGCCAGAAAGAAAAACACCAATACAGTATACTAACACATAGATATGGAATTTAGAAAGATGGTAATGATAACCCTGTATGTGAGACAGCCAAAGAGACACAGATGTATAGAACGGACTTTTGGACTCTGTGGGAGAGGGAGAGAGTGGGATGATTTGGGAGAATGGCATTGAAACATGTATACTATCATGTAAGAAATGAATTGCCAGTCTATGTTCAATACAGGATACAGGCTGCTTGGGGCTGGTGCACGGGGATGATCCAGAGAGATGATATGAGATGAGAGGTGAGAGAGGGGTTCAGGATTGGGAACTCATGTACACCTGTGGTGGATTCATGTTGATGTATGGCAAAACCAATACAGTATTGTAAAGCAAAATAAAGTAAAAATAAAAATTTTAAATAGGAAAAAAAATTTTTCAACTAAAAAAAAAAAACAAACCCATTTAAAAGGAAGCTTCTTACGAGGGGAAAAAGGCTCAGCCCAAGAGCTGTTGAGAATTTCCACATTGCTCTCCACTAGGCCCACTCTCATGCTTTACCGTTTCTTTCCAATGACTTTTCTAAACTTCAGCTTTTCATTTTCAGACCTTTACACAAAATTGTCCTTAATCCTTTTATAGTGATGTTTTCCTGTTTATTTTTTACGTTTGCTTTTTTATCTCCTAATTCCTGCTCTTAAGCCCTAATCGTCTATATTTATATGGGTTTTGTCTAAAATTTTATCTCATGAATTTTTGTCCTTTATCTCTTTTGCTTTTAGAGTTTTAGCCTTTAATCTCATTGACCTCTATCCTTTTATACTGTATTTTACATGTCATTTATTTTCTTTTATGATTTTGACTATTAATCTTTTGCCTTCATTAGACTTTTTAGTCTCCCATTTTAATCCATAGTTTATTTCCCCCCTTCTCAATGTTTTAATGTTACTGTCTTTCTAACCTCCCATTCTTCCTTAATTATTGAAAGTTGATCATATATGTTTCCTTAATTAATTTTTAAAATCATGGTTGACAGAGAGTGTGATCATAGAGGGAACAACCACAGAGATCAGTACTAGAATCCAGGGGAAGGAGAAGCTTTCATTTCTGCCCATGTTGCCTTCATGAGTCTCCTCTTTTTTTAAGAATTTTTATTGGAGTATGTAGTTGATTTGATTGGCGTGTAGTTGTGTTAGTTTCAGGTGTACAGAAAAGTGAATCATATATATCCGCCTTTTTTTAGATTCTTTTCCCACATAGATCATCAGAGAATATTGACTAGAGTTCCCTGTGCTATACAGTAGGTCCTTAATAGTTATCTGTTTCATATGTAGCAGTGTGCATGTGCCAACTCCAATATCCCGATTTATCCCCCACCTTACCCCCTGATAATGATGTTTGTTCTCTACATCTGTAACTCTGTTTCTTTTGTAGATAAGTTCATTTGTTCTCTCTTTTAAGATTCCATATATAAGTGATATCATATCGCTTTGTCCGTCTTATATTACTCAGTGTGACAATCTCCAGGTCCATCCAGCTGCAAATAACATTATTTCATTCTTTTCTATGGCTGAGTAATATTCTACTGTATATTTGTACCACATTTTCCTTATCCATTCCTCTGTTGATGGTCATTTAGGTCACTTCCATGGCCTGGTTATTGTAAATAGTACTGAGCAAATTCCCTTTCACTTTTCACTTTCACGCATTGGAGAAGGAAATGGCAACCCACTCCAGTGTTCTTGCCTGGAGAATCCTAGGGACAGGGGAACCTGGTGGGCTGCCGTCCATGGGATCGCACAGAGTTCGACACAACTGAAGTGACTTAGCATGAGCAGCAGCAGCTGCTGCTGCTATGAATATTGGGATGCATGTATCTTTTGGGATTATGGTTTTCTTTGGATATGTGTCCAGGAATGGGTTTGCTGAACCACATGGTAGCTAGCTCTAGTTTTTGTTTTTGAAGGAACATTCATACTGTTTTCCAAGGGCCTCCCTGGTAGCTCAGCTGGTGAAGAGCCTGCAATGCAGGAGACTCTGGTTCAACCCCTGGTTTGGGAAGATCCCCTGAAAAGGGATAGGCTACCCACTCCAGTATTCTTGGGCTTCCCTGGTGGCTCCGATGGTGAAGAATCTGCCTGCAATGCAGAAGACCTGGGTTCAATCCCTGGGTTGGAAAGATTCTCCAGAGGAGGGCATGGACACCCACTCCAGTATTCTTGCCTGGAGAATCCCCATGGACAGAGAAGCCTGGTGGGCTACAGTCCATGGGGCCACAAAGAGTTGGACACGACTGAGCGACTACTCACAGCAGAACACAACATAATGTTTTCCATTGTGGCTGCATCAGTTTATGTTCCCACCAACAGTGTAGGAGGGTTCCCTTTTCTCCACACCCTCTCCAGAATGTATTGCTGTAAATTTTTTTGATGATGGCCATTCTGACTGGTATGAGGTGATACCTCATTGTAATTTTGATTTGCATTTCCCTAATAATTAATAATATCATTTGCTTGTCTTTCTCCCAAACTTTTCGTCTTTTTCTTGTGATTTCATAAGAATGTTGAACATTTATTTATTATAATTTCCTATAGCAGAGTTATTTTTCTCTGGGGACCAAAACTTGAGGTTAGCAGTGGTCGTACAGGGTTCACCTAGAATCAAAAGGAACAAAAAGACTGATTCCATGTGGAACATTCTTTTATTGATATTTATTTCAATTACTTCATCTTTAAAGTGTAATCTGTCACTTTTGAAAATGTGAACAAAGCTCACAAAGTTTAAAGTTTAATATGATCTTCTGAATGCAATATTATAAAAGAAGTAAATAATTTTAGTTTATCTTTTTCTTTCTTGCTTTCATACTCTTTGCAGATCTGTAAAAATGAGGATTATATTGCTAATTCTGTAAACTTACAATGAAAATTAAGTGAGAAAAACTATAGTAGCTTCTCAGTGAAAATTTCCCTTTCTTTATCTTCCTAGTCAATTCAAAAATCATATCAAATAAATTGCATATATTAATCAGAGGAATTAATTTTGAAACCAGAACTTCATCGCTTATAGAAATAGCCAAAGCAGATTCTTATTATCAAATACAATTCAGTTTAGTTCATTTCAGTCGCTCAGTCATTTCCAATTCTTTTGTGACCCCATGGACTGCAGTATGCCTGGCTTCCCTGTCCCTCACCAACTCCTGGAGCTTACTCAAACTCATGCCCATTGAGTCAGTGATACCATCCAACCATCTCATCCTCTGTCATCCCCTTCTCTTCCCACCTTCAATCTTTCCCAGCATATGGGTCTTTTCAAATGAGTCAGTTCTTCGCATCAGGTAGCCAAAGTATTGCAGCTTCAGCTTCAGCATCAGTCCTTCCAATAAATATTCAGGACTGATTTCCTTTTGGATGAACTGGTTGGATCTCCTTGCTGTCCAAGGGACTCTCAAGAGTCTTCTCCAACACCACAGTTCAAAAGCATCAATTCTTCGGCACTTAGCTTTCTTTATAGTCCAACTCTCATATTCATATATGACTAAAGGAAAAACCACAGCTTTGACTAGACAGACTTTTGTGGGCAAAGTACTGTCTCTGCTTTTTAATATGCTGTCTAGGTTGGTTATATCTTTTCTTCCAAGGAGCAAGTGTCTATTTTCATGGCTGCAGTCACCATCTGCGTGATTTTGGAGCCCCCCAAAATAAAGTCTGTCACTGTTTTCATTATTTCCCCATATATTTGCCATGAACTGATGGGGCAAGATGCCATGATCTTAGTTTTCTGAATGTTGAGTTTTAAGCCAACCTTTTCACTTTCCTCAAGAGGCTCTTGAGTTCTTCACCTTCGGCCATAAGGGTGGCATCATCTGCATATCTGAGGTTATTGATGTTTCTCCCGGCAATCTTGATTCCAGTTTGTGTTTCATCCAGTCCAGAATTTCTCATTATGTACTCTGAATATAAGTTAAATAAGCCGGGTGACAGTATACAGACTTGGTGTACTCCTTTCCCGATTTGGAACCAGTGTGTTGTTCCGTGTCCAGTTTTAACTGTTGCTTCTTGACCTGCATACAGATTTCTTGGGAGGCAGGTCAGGTGGTCTGGTATTCTCATCTCTTGAAGAATTTTCCACAGTTTGTTGTAATCCACATAGTCAAAGGCTTTGGCATAGTCAATAAAGCAGAAATAGATGTTTTTCTGGAACTCTTTGGCTTTTTTGATGATCCAGAATATGTTGGCAATTGATCTTTGGTTCCTCTGCCTTTTCTAAATCCAGCTTGAACATCTGGAAGTTCACGGTTCATGTACTCTTGAAGCCTAGCTTGGAGAATTTTGAGGTTTACTTTGCTAGCTTGTGAGATGAGTGCAATTGTGCAGTAGTTTGAGCATTCTTTGGCATTGCCTTTCTTTGGGATTGGAATGAAAACTGACCTTTTCCAGTCCTGTGGCCACTGCTGAGTTTTCCAAATGTGCTGGCATATTGAGTGCAGCACTTTCACAGCATCATCTTTTAGGATTTGAAATACAATTAACCTATGGAAATAATACAAATACAATTAGTCTATGGAAATAAAAGACCTAAAAAACACACAGCAATTGATTTTGTTCGTAGGTATTTTTTCACTTTGAAATCTGTTCTTTTAATGATGATTGGTGTCCTTATTTTGTATTATACCAGGCCAGAACAGTATTTTTCTCCCTCCAAGTAAACTTAAGAACCAAAGATCCAGTGTAGGAACTTTTTTTTTCTTTTAAGATGCATCACTTTGTTTCTTAGGGTGACTCCGTGATATAATGGGTATGCTTTTGGACTTCTAATATTGGGCTTCCCTGGTGGCTCAGACGGTAAAGCATCTGCCTGCAATGTGAGAGACCCGGGTTCAATCCCTGGGTTGGGAAGATTCCCCTGGAGAAGGAAATGGCAACCTACTCCAGTACCCTTGCCTGGAAAATTCCATGGACTGAGGAGACTGGTAGGCTACAGTCCATGGGGTTGCAAAGAGTCGGACATGACTGAGTAACTTGGACTTCTAAATAAAAAAACCCGCAGAACACATACCTAAAAACTGATGATGGTGGTGTATATGGTAAAAATTCCAGAGAATGTCTGTCCCAGAGCACACACTGGAAAACTTCCGGGGCATGACCCTGTGTGGGGAACATCCATACAAGCTATAATGTAAGTGATGCCTCCTGGGCTCATGTGACTTTTAACAACTGGCATAGCTAATTTTGATGTCAGCACCATTTACTGTGTCAAATTACCCTCTCTACTTCTTGCCATCTTGCCTTGCCAAGTCACTTCAGTCACGTCTGACTCTTTGTGACCCTGTGGACTGTAGCCTTCTAGGCTCCTTTTTCCATGGGATTCTCCAGGCAAGAATACTGGAGTGGGTTGCCATTTCCTTCTCCAGGGGTTCTTCCTAACAGGGATTGAACCCGAGTCTCCCGCATTGAAGGCAGATTGTTTACCATCTGAGCCACCAGGAAAGCTCTTGCCATCTTAGTATGGTTTATTTTTCCCAAAATAAACACGACATTTTTAATGTGTAGCCTCACTCTCCCAGAGTCCATTACTCATTCTCAGCTCAGGAGCTGAGAGAAGTCAGGTGGCCTGAGGCTTTGACACTGTTCTGACCTATTGCTATTCAAAGCCTGTTTAAAACTCTGATCCTGATGCCTCAGTGGAAAGTCTGTTCCTTCTCCTTTTATCAGTGATTTATTTGAGCTTAAATAGGTCCATCTTCATTGTGTCACAGCAAACATGCGTCATGCAAGTGCCTGTTTTAAAATAAATGGTGTCCAGCTTAGAGTGACCTAAAAAGACTTCCCAAACTCTTTCCATCAAATTTAAATGTTATGACAGTTTTCTTATCACTTTGAAGAACCACCATAATAAATAAAAGTAGGAAGAACTGAATTTAGATAGCATCGTTGGCCACAGAGCCAGGTTCTGGATGTGTGAGGCTAAGATCTTGATGACTGCTTGGCAGGAAGGGTTCATTTTCTCTGTTTTCACAAATCAAACTTGGAACTCCAAACTGAGGATCAGAACCTGCTTGCCAATTAGTTCTTCAGTTGCACAGTTAACCAAACAAACAAGCAGACAAGCAGAAAATCTTGCAACTGAGTAAAACACCTTTGGGAGGTGTCTTGCCAATGAAATCACTTTTACCAGTATGAAAGCAAAGTCTCATTTGACTGCATCCAGAATATGATCTACTCCAGTGTTTCTCAAACTATGCCCAGACACATAGTTAGACAGTCTATATATTTTTGTGTGAGAATTTAAAAAATACTTTGTATTTATTTCAACAAAAACAATTTTAAAATAAAATTAAATAAAGCTCTCAACAGGAGCACATTCTGGATTTTCTGGATGACATCCTGTTGACCAGGGATATCCAGAGAAGCTCAGGGCCCATGCTAGGAATTGTATTAATGTCCTTGTGGCAGCATGCTATCTGGGAAATTTACACTGAGGTATCAAGAGGTGGTAGAATCAGACTTTTTAAAGAAGGGAATATGGAGACCAACCACCAAGATGCAAATTCTCAAAGAAAATATTTAAGAATTGGCTATGACTTTTGGTCATCCAGGTTGGAGATAGCAAAATGGAGGTTTGGTGAGACTATTTTGAGAATTTATTTGGAGAAAGCTGTGCTGTGAATCTCTCTCTCTCTCACACACACACATACACAAACACATGTGCAAGATGGAGGTGCTTTCATCATCACAAGCATTGTAAAGGATTGAAGAGGAGAGATTGTAATAGCTTATATTGTTAAATATTAAAATATGAGTGCAGCGTGGATTAGTCCATGTCTCATAGGTAAGAGTCAACACTAGGAGTTCACTATATCTTTTTTTATAATGAATACATGTATTACTCAAGCTGTAAAATAATAATTATATATATATATATAATTTTTGTAAAGGATAGCTTTAATTCTTCAGGAATAAAAGCTTATTACACAGCTACCCTAAAATACATGTTTCCCTCTTGATTGCAAGTTTTGGCTTTTGGGGGATGGGCTTCTAATTACAGAACAAATGAGAACTCTTTCACTCATCATCACGTGGAAGCAGGTTCAGTGCTTTTACTCACTTTCTCCCGGTGTTTGATTAAATGTACAAATATCAGTTATGGGCGTAGTTGATTAGCTTAAAATAAGTCCTTTGTTTTTGATACATGTACTGACTTCAAGTGTCAGGGTTGATTGTTATATTATTTTGATTAATCACACCACACTTTTCATCTCAGTAGTTTTCCATTCATGGTACCCCTCCCTTTTTTTTAAACCTTTCTTGGCCATTCCCTGTGCTATGTGGGATCTTAATTCCTCAACCAAGTATCCAGCCTGTGGCCCCTGCAGTGAAAGTTCACAGTCTTAACCACTGGACTGCCAGGGAATTCCCTATTCATGGTTCCTTTTAAATTCAAAGCTTTATGTCCTGAAATGACTTTTGCCTGGGACAGAGATACACCTCTCCCATAGAGTGTAGGTGAGCATTCTCTCATGTGCAGATGTCGTAATTCATTGCCGTGGACCAGCATGCTCCCAATACATAATCAAGTTGGTTCTGTAATTACTGCTGAGAAAAAAAAAAAGGAGGGGGGATTGAGATGAAATATTTTAATACCCAAGATTTTGTTTGAGGAGGGTGAGATTTACCCTGACATTTAACTTAACTCTTTTTAAATTTAACAACATTTCTATATGGCAAGTTTTAACTCTTCAGTTATGTTATCTTTTGCAATGAGTTTGTTTTTAGAGGCGATATATCAGAGTACACAATTTTTAATCTATAGTGTGAAATTTGGGGGCTTAACTACCTTTGCTTGTCTGTACTAAAGAAGAACCAATATAATCTTTTTCCCCCACTTTATATTGAAGTATAGTTGATTTCCAGTATTATATTAGTATTAGGTATATAGCATAGTGATTCAGTATTTTTGCAGATTGTACTCCATTATAGATTATTATAAGATAATGGCTCTAATTCCCTGTGCTATGAAGTATATCCTACTTTACACATAGTAGTTTGTATCTGTTAATATAGGACCCCTAACTTGTCCCTTCCCCCTTCCCTCTCTGCTTTGGTAACCACAAGTTTACTTCCTCTATCTATTGCTTTGTTTATCAAGCACCGTTTCTCTCTTCTGGATGTTGCTTATTTGCTAAGTTGTGTCCAACTCTTCCCCATGGACTATAGCTCACCAGGCTCCCCTGTCCATGGGAGTCCTCTGGCAAGAATACTGGAGTGGGTTGCCATTTCTTTCTCCAGGGCAGCTTCCTGACCCAGGGAGTGAACTTGTGTCTCCTGCACTGGCAGGTGAATTCTTTACCATTGAGCTACCTGGGAAGCCATTCTGAAAGCAGCCACCTTTTTCCATTAGAAGTTATGGGCCTACCCTGTTGTAAACTAAATGTCTGTGTCCCCACCCTCCTCCCATTTATATGTTGAAGCCCTACCCACTGAGTGTGGCTGTTTGGGGAGATGAAGCCACCAAGGAACTGATTAATATTAAATGAAGTCATAGGGTGGAACCTTTAGTAGCCAATAGTTGCCACTAGTGGTCAGGATCTCGGCAAAAGTTGCTGGTCTGAAAGAATGAAGCTAATATTTCCTTAAGAGCAGACATGAGAGAGGGAGCACATAACTGATTGCAGTTAAGGCCTTGATTCTGTCATGCTTAGTCACTCAGTCATGTCTGACTCTTTGCTACCCCATGGACTGTAGCCCGCTATCCCATGGACTGTCCATGGGATTTTCCAAGTGAGAATACTGGAATGAATTGCTATTTCCTCCTCTAGGGGATCTTCCTGACCCTGTAATTGAATCCGGGTCTCCTGTATTGCAGGTGATTTTTTACCTGTTGAGCCATTGAGGAAGTCCGGTAATTTCATGGTGAGCCTATTAATTCCGTTTAGCCTAAGCTAGTTTAAACTTGATCTATGTCACTTGCAGCTTTAAATTCTGTCAAATACAGGAAGCATGGCCTCCAAGCTTAATGTAGTTCAATAAACATCTGGTGGAACAGGCATGTTATATATCGATGGACATGCAGCCCATTCATCCCCCATGAAACTTTCATAAAATTGTGCCCTGAACGGTCTCAGTCTCCTGCACTGATGCATGGTGTCAGGAGCAACTCTCTAACACTCGTAATTATCTTAAAAGTTTTCGGGAAATTGTACATGACATACTGTCCTTTATCTTACGATGAACAAGATAAATATATTTCTAGTTGGAGGCACTTAGACTGTTTTTGAGGATGACATGATGCTTTAGTGCAGGAGCATAGGGTTGAGTTTGAATCCCTAGAATTCAGGTGAGGTTCTGCATTTTGAAAAGCTGTGAGTTCTTCATGGATAGGCTTGGAGGGCATAATGCTGAGTGAATAAATCCGACAGAAAAGGACAAATACTGTATGATATCACGTGTAGAGTCTTTAAAAATACACAAAACTAGTAAATAGAAGAAAAAAGAAACAGACAGATATACAGAACTAGTGTTTAATGGGGGAAGGGGGAATGCAGGAGGGGCAAGATAGGGGTAGGGAATTAAGACGTGCGTGCGTGCATGCAAAGTCGCTCAGTTGTGTCCAGCTCTCTGCAACCCATGGACTGTAGCCCACCAGGCTCCTCTGTCCGTGGAATTCTCCAGGCAAGAATACTGGAGTGGGTTGCTGCACCCTCCTCCAAGGGATCTTCCCAACCCAGGTAGTGAACTCACGTCTCTTATGTCTCCTGCATTGGCAGGTGGATTCTTTACCACTAGCGCCACCTGGGAAGCCATGTATAACATAAGCTACAAAGATATATTGTACAATGTGGGACGCACAGCCAATATTTTATAGCTATAAATGGAGTATTGCCTTTAAAAATTGTGAATCACTATACTGTACACCTGTAACATGTAATACTATACCTCAACTATACTTCAGTAAGAACAAAAGCTGTGAGTTCTTCAAAAAAAGTAAGTACATTTGTGAAGTAATGATACATAATGCATACTGATGTATCTTACATTGTGATTATAAGCCAGTATATATGCACAGCACTTTGTAAATTAGGAACCATAAATCATAAATGAGATTAATTAATTCCAATCTCATTTCATGGATTTCAAGGTACCCTGTTCAGTTCTTTTGTTATTTTTTTTCCCAGCACTGTAGCTGTGAATATTGCTCCTTGTGGAAAACTGCACTTTGACAGAGGCTGTAGGTTGTGGGGAAAAAGTCAAGAATGAATATTGGCAAGATGAGTCAGCAATTCCATTGGCCTAGGCTGGTGGAGATCTTTTACATGCCATCTAGTTCCAGGTCTGGGGCTCTGGGTCCTTTCTGCAGATAAAAACCAAGGTCAGCCAAGGGTTTGTGTGTTCACAGCAGAATTATTTAATTTGGCTCACCCAAGGGTTTATTTGGTTTTCAGCATGTTGTCTGCTTCCATTTTAAATCTATTTTGTTTCAAACTTTGAATTTCTCCCTTTAGGGTTGTGTGTATGTGTTGTGTGACAGAGACAGAGAGAGAAGACAAATTTAAATTTTTTCCTTCTGGTAAATGTTCATCAAAAATTATAGGATATGGAGAAAATATTCATAAAAATAGAATTTATTCCATAACCTTACTGTGTAGAAACACACACTGCTAGCTATATATTTCTTTTTTGTGCATAATGTATTTATATAGTTGAGCTTATGCGTATATGCAATTTTGCATCCTGGCTTTTTAAAGATAGTTTTATTTATGTCTGTGCTGAGTCTTTGTTGCTGTGCAGGCTTTTCTCCAGGTGTGGCAAGCAGGGGCTGCTCTCTTGCTGTGGCACATGGGCTTCTCATTGCAATAGCTTCTCTTATTGTGGAGCACAGGCTCAGAAGTTGTGGCACATGGACTTACTTGTTCTGCGACATGTGGGATCTTCCTGGATCAGGGATTGAGCCCATGTCTCCTACATTGGCAGGTGAATTCTTTACCACTGAGCCATCAGGGAAGCTCCTGACTTTTTGAAATAGCATCATATCTTAATAATTTCTCAAATTCATTAAAATTCTTAGTAAATATAACTCATATCTGTGTAATAACTCATAAACTAGGCATGCCTTTTATGTTTCATCATTGCCCCATTTTTAGATATTTAGATGAATTCCAAATTTTTACTCAGATAAATGATCCTGTGATTACTTTTTTTCACTAAAGTCAGTACTCTTTAAAAAGAATTTTCCATTTATCTGTGGCATTTCCTTTGCCATATTTGAAGACTTCTGCTTAAAGACAGGTTGGTTCTGAACATTATGTGTAAGTCCATTTGTTTCTACATCTAAAAAACCCAGCAAGAACTAGTGCCATCTGTTGGCAGTAGGCAAAGACAAGGGACCTTGCTTTTGCTGCTGGTTGTATTTATTTCTGTCTAGGTCTCTAGGCAGAAGGCAGTGGTACCCCACTCCAGTACCCTTGCCTGGAAAATCCCATGGATGGAGGAGCCTGGTAGGCTGCAGTCCATGGGATCGCTAAGAGTCGGGCATGACTGAGCAACTTCACTTTCATGCATTGGGGAAGGAAATGGCAACCCACTCCAGTGTTCTTGCCTGGAGAATCCCAGGGACGGGGGAGCTTGGTGGGCTGCTGTCTATGGGGTCGCACAGAGTTGGACACGACTGAAGCGACTTAGCAGCAGCATACCTTATTTTTATTTGAAAAGCATGTTCTGACTATATACACACAAAACACAAGTATTGCAAAAAGGCGAAAAACATTGGAAATTCTGAAGAATAAAGTTGAAGTAGGAATGATCAGTGAGTGTACTGCATTTAACCTTTTTATACATTATTATCTCAGTGGGTGTTTGTTATCTGTACTTCCCCTCCCCATATAATCAAACTTGTACTTTGTTGTTGTTCAGTTGCTCAGTCGTATCTGATTCTTTGCAACCCCATGGACTGCAGCGCCAGGCTTCCCTGTCCTTCCCCATCTCCCAGAGCTTGCTCAGACTTCTGTCCATTGAGTCCATGATGCCATCCAACCATCTTGTCCTCTTTCATCACCTTCTTCTCCTGCCTTCAGTCTTCTCCAGCATCAAGGTCTTTTCTAATTGAGTCAGTTCTTTGTATCAAGTGGCCAAAGTATTAGAGTTTCAGCTTCAGTGTCAATTCTTACAATGAATATTCAGGATTTATTTCCTTTAGGATTGATTGGTTGGATCTCCTTGAAGTCCAAGGGACTCTCAAGATGAATCTTCTCCAACACCACAGTTCAAAAGCATTAGTTCTTTGGTGCTCAGCCTTCTTTATGGTCCAACTCTCACATCCACACATGACTACTGGAAAAACCATAGCTTTGACTAAATGGACCTTTGTGGACAAAGTAATGTCTCTGCTTTTTAATATGCTGTCTAGGCTGGTCATAGCTTTTCTTCCAAGGAGAAAGTATCTTTTAATTTCATGGCTTCAGTCACCATCTGCAGCGATTTTGGAGCCCAAGAAAATAATGTCTGTCACTATTTCCATTGTTTCCCCATCTACTTGCCATGAAGTGATGGGTCCAGCCGTGCCATGATCTTAATTTTCTGAATGTTGAGTTTTAAGCCAGTCTTTTCACTCTCCTCTTTCACTTTCATAAAAAAAGGGGCTCTTTAGTTCCTCTTTGCTTTCTGCCTTAAGGGTGGTGTCATCTGTACTTTATATACCTTGTATTCATGGAGGTCATGTAGTGATTAGTCCTGGTGGTGTCCATTTCACATCTGGGTATGTAAATGACTCCAGTCCTCTGTGGACCGTCTGTTTGCACTGTGGCCTATCACTTTGCCAATCATATAAGCAGGTAACAGTGATAGTGAAATAGGTGCATAAAGTATATTTTGTGGCCCGTGAAGAACACAGGTGTAAGGTTAAACTCCACATTACATCTACTAACTCTGTGACCTGGGGCAAAGTTTAACCTCTCAGAGCCTTTGATTCTAGACCTATGAAACAGGATTGGCATGTGGATCAAACAGAATAATGGATATGAAAAGCAAAATGTGACCTTTTCAGTCCTGTAGTCTTGTTGGCAAAAAAGTAAAAGATTTTTCAAAGTGGGAAAATGGTGGGAGGAGCATGTGAAAACAATATCAGAACACTCTCGGCTACAAAAGCTACACTGTGTTCCACTGAGGGAAAGGTTTGAGTATTGCAGTACTTGGCTTATCTTTTAGTTCTTTCCCACTTTTAACACTAGTTTAGAATCTTGTGGAAATTTTATCTTTGTAAGTGACAACAATAGATTTGTATAGTATGTGTTGAAAGTGTTGGTCGCTCAGTTGCGTCCGTCTCTTTGCAACCCCATGGACTGTAGCCCCACAGGCTACTCTGCCCATGGACTTCTCCAGGCAAGAATATTGGAGTGGGTTGACATTCCCTTCTCTAGGGGATCTTCCTGACCCAGGGATCAAATCCAGGTCTCTCCCATTGCAGGCAGAATCTTTCACTTTCTGAGCCACCAGGGAACTGATTTGATCATTTACTCATGAAATAAAATAGTATGAGTATCTTACTGTGTGTCAGTTACTGTGCAAAACTCTAGGGACAAAATGTAAGTAAGGCATAGAAATTAATCTTCAGGAGTATACAGCCTGGTGTAGGAAACATAAACACAATCTTATGTTCATAGTACAACTTCCTGGGGAAACGAAGGTAAGGAAGCAGTCAGTTCTGAGTGGTAGTGCTGGGGAGAGGGGCTTGGATGATCACAAAAGGTGACGCTGGAATAAGTCTTAGATATGCAAAGGATGAAGAATGAGCCTTCTTGACCAGGAGGACAATGTACACAAGGCCAGAGAAGCCACGCTTGGAGAAGAAAGAGGGAAGAATGGGCAAGGCTAGGACAGAGCACATAAAAGGGAAATTTGTAGGAAACAAGAGAATCAAGTCTGGGATTTGTGGGGCTGTGTTTTTGTCTGCCCAACAACTCAGTGAACTCTCCCATTCTTAGTTCAAGTCGTTTAAATACAGTTGACCCCATCTCCTGCCTCAGGTGACAGTAATGTGACATTGATTAAGAAGAATGGGAACAAGTACTTATTTAATAAAGATATCTTGTTGGATTAAAAAAACCTTGCAATGGTGTAAGACTTATGGAGAAAATTAATAAATGGAACTGCTGGCCTTGATAAAGTTTCAGAAGCACTAACCTGCATGATAAGAAACATGCTTCCAGTTCTAATACTGAATTCAATATCATCTGAATCAGGTCATGGGTACAACTTCAAGCAGCAACTTCAAGATATTTTACTGGTAGGAGAGAGCATAAAGTCATATTGACTAGGTAGCTAGCACATTTGCTGTCGCGTGAGTCTTCAGCAATAATAGGCCATCGTATGGAAACCATGCTCACAAAGTTTGACCATTTATTTTGTCAACTGTTTAAATAAGTTCGTCTAGACTCATTATTTTTCCTGGAGTATCTGTGTGCTGGAGTCAACACATATTTCTTTAGGCTTTACTTAATTTGTGTGGTGAGCTGGTGAATGTGTTATTGGCAGTGTAATAAGGAAGGGAAGAATATATTTTCAGCCAGTGTTTTTGGATCCCCTTAGTCCATGGGGTCACAAAGAGTCGGACACAACTGAGCGACTTTCACTTTCACTTTCACAGACTGCTTTTGGCTATTTACGTAAATCCTGATTCTAACAACTGTGAAATAGAGACATTGCAAAAGTGTGGGAGATCACTAGGGTTTTGATGCCATCTTAGAAGCAAACAAGACTGAGGACTGCTTGATTGCTACAGACTAACTCTGTCTTCTACATTCAAAAGTAAAGCCAGCCTCCCTCCTCGTAAGACAGAACAATGGTAAGCAGCAGCTCCAGGTGTTAATGGAAGAAAGGGTTTTGAGGCACAAAGGGCAGGCTGGAAGGGATCCCCCAATGAGTTAGAATTAGGAGAAGGAAGCATCTGGCCTGGAATGGTTACTTTTCCATTAATGTGAAAATATTGATGTTACCATTATCTTTACTCTTAGCTTGGTTATTAATCTTCAGGTTTCTCAGCTATTCGCTGCTGAAGAAAATAAACTGAGTTGTTCTTTTTGTGTGGAATTGAACAAAGGACTTAGTTCAGAGGAACTGTTCCTAATGCCATCAATTTGAAGTCCAGATGAAAGTTTTTCCAGGCATCGCACCCAGGCAGCTACATGGCAATAAAAGTGTTTTATCTGGAAGATGTGTGAAGCTAGAAAAAAATATATAGATACAAAGCATACTTTGTTAGAATTTCCAGTGGGGGGAAGAGATTCTCTGTGTTTCTGAGTCACACCATTTTGCTGATTTCTTTTAAAAAAGGAAAAATGGGACATTCTAGCTTGATACAACTGGAGAGGAAATCAGCTTGATCCAGCTGTCTGAGGCATCAGAAATGATTGCAGCTGGCTAATCTCTAATTATAGAATCTCTATTATTGGTGATGTAAGTGGCTGAATCTGTGGTTTGACTTCTGTGATCCCTGGCTTTGTGAAAAGCTGGGATTTTGAGGTAATGTTTTTTCCCTCTGTATGATAAACTAAACAAATTTAAATTAATTCTTGGGGCAAATATCATTAAGGAGCTGAAGATGATATTTTTGTTCCTTTGGCTGACTAGATTATGCCCTAACTGTGACTTTGGATGAAACTATTAAATCCTATTTCCATGGGATTCAGTCCAGAGCACTCAGCTCTGACGTCCTAAGGTATTTGGAGAGGCCAAGGTCAACATCAGCAATTCTGAGTTTCAGAGAAAGTTTATTTCTCTAATAGTTTGTGTTTAGAGAAGATTTCAGCAGAATTACTGCATCTCAACTTTACCCTGAACCCTTCATTGATCGTTTGCCTTCTTGCTCTTATTCTTTCCACCAGTTCTGTTTTTACAGACTGATCTAGAGAGAAACAAGTGGTGAGGTAAATCATCAGTGTCAGTGTATTCATCTATTCAGGCCGCTATAAAAAATAGCATAGCCTGGGGACTTAAAACAACAGACATTTATTTCCCACAGTTCTGCAGGCTGCGAAGTCCAAGGTCAACGTCCTGGCTGATTGCTGTTCCTGGTGGGAGCCCTCTTTCTGGCTTGCGGTTGATGGTCTTGCTGTGTTCTTGCATGATGGTTAGGGAGAGGTGACTTCTCTGATCTCATCTTATAAGGGCAGCACTAATCCCACCATGAGGCTTCCACTCTTGTGATTTCACCCAAACCTAGTGACTTCCAAAGGCCTCATCTCCAAATTACATTGGGGGTTACATTACATTGGGGGTAAGAGCTTCAATATATGAACTTCAGGGGGCATAAATACTCAGTCTATAACAGGAAAACCTTGATTAGTTAGAAATTATCAAACTGACTCTCAATGTGTCACTTTAAGAGAAAGAGACAAATCACAAATTAACTTGGCTTACAGGTATCTCGAATAGCCTGAAGATGCTCATCCACCCAGCTTCAGGTATTCTTTTGTGTTTGGTATCAAGCCATCATGATCAGTGGTGGCAACATTGCTCAAAGCACTGAAAAAATCCCAAGATTCAACAGTCAATATGAAGTATGTTTTCTAAACACATTCGTAAACCCAGACTTAAACCACAAAAGTTTTCAATTTGTTTTTGGAGTGAAAAGATGTTAATTAAAAGCAAACCAGGAATTTTATATACATAGTATCTTTTGTTCCTTGAATATGTTAGTAAGATATTATCTGGCTAGTATAAAAATATACAATACAACTTCAATTTTTAATTTTTCAAATAGTCAATTGTTGGACAAACTTAACTATTTACCAATCTGTTACCAAGCAATCACCAATCCTAACTCAGAAAATGTGTCTTTTCCTCTATGCAGTAGCAAGCAAAGACTAAGGCAAGGATTGAAGTGCTGAAACTTTATTTGAGAGATATAAATCTGTAGTGGTAAGGCTGAGGAAGAAGGCAAGTGAGCCAAAGAAATATGCAATACTGCATGACATGATGTATTTCCACACTGACTACCATGTCCCAATGAGCCACAAAGAAAAACAGCAGGTCATTCAGGAGGCACGCTCACTTATCACAAAGGACCTCCAGGAGGGCTGTGAGGAAGTTGTGCACCTCAAGGTGGTCTATAGAAGTGGTAAAGGAAGGCAGATGATCCGTCTGACACCCGCCTGTCCCCAGTTCCCGTGGGTCAAGTTTCACTCTGCAGGGACTTAACTCCCCAGATTCTGGTTGTGCCATTAGTCCCTTGGGCAGCTTAGGAAGCTGCTGTATGGCCTTCATATCCTCAAAGGCAGGGGTAATTTGGCCTGAGGGCCATGGGACCATGGAGGCCTGAGAATGTAACTTTACATCTCCTGTCTTGGGGAATTTAGTGAAGCGGTCGTGTGGTCCAGGAGACAGCCATTGCTTTAGGAGAGTTAGGGGTGCGTCAGCCCATTGGAGTTGACATACAAGGTTCAGCCTGATCCAAAACCCTACTGTCCAGTTTGAAACTTTTAAGAGGGGAAATGTAGAAAAAAATAAAAATATAAAAGAAAAAGCATGAAAATGATTATTATTTAGGAAAATAGACCTATCCAGAAACAGGATTCTGAATCTGGAAATCCTAAAATTTAAAATCCTGATTGGAGTCAGGATTTTCCATTGAAACAGAACCAATAGGAGATATCCATATCTATCTACTTATCTGTCTATCTACCTATCTACATACATGTATGTACAGAGTTCATTATAAAGAACTGGATTATATTGTCAGGGAGGTTGGTAAGTCAAAAACCTGCAAGGTGTACCACTGGTCCAGGAGACCTACAGAAAGCTATGTTTCAGTTTGAAGGTTGTCAGGCAGAAAGAGCCAGAGTCACAGATGAAGTCTGAAGGCCATCAGCTAGAAAATTCTCTTTACTTTGAGGGAGGCTCTGTCTTTTAGTTCTATTCAGACTTTCAACTGATTAGATGCAGTTCACATGCATTCCTGAGGGCAACCTGCTTACTGTACTAGTAAAATGTTAATCTAATTGAATGTTAAAGTTGAGTGATTTAGATGTTACTCTCATCTAAAAAACATCCTCTAGAAACATTCAGAATAATGTTTGACAAACATCTGGGCATCCTGTGACCCCATCAAGTGGACCAATATAATTAACCATGAAAGGGGTCTATCTGTCTTACTAGAAAATTCTTTTGGAAACAGTAGGAAGATAGTAAAGCTAAGAAGTTAAGAATTCAAGCCCAGAATCTGCTGGTTATTAACTGTTTGACCCTTGTTCAGTTGTCAAGTCGTGTCCAACTCTGTGTGACCCCATGGCCTGCAGCACACTGGTGTCCCCTGTCCTTCACTATCTTGCAGAATTTGCTCAAATTGTGTCTATTGAGTCCATGATGCTATCTAACCATCTCATTGGCTGCCACTCCCTTCTCCTTTTGCCTTCAATCTTTCCCAGCGTCAGTGTCTTTTCCAATGAATCGGCTCTTTGCATCAGGTATATATATATATTTTAAATATTTATTTGACTGCACTGGGTCTTAGTTGTGACCTGTGGGATCTTTAGTGGTAGCGTATGAACTCTTAGTTGTGGCATGTGGGATCTAGTTCCCTGATCAGGGATCAAACCCAGGCCCCCTGCATTGGGAGCACTGAATCTTAGCCAATGGACCACCAGAGAAGTCCCCACAAATTATATATTTTAACTCCGGGAGTTGGTGATGGACAGGGAGGCCTGGCGTGCTGCGATTCATGGGGTTGCAAAGAGTCAGACTCGACAGAGCGACTGAACTGAACTGAACTGAAATATTACTTGACATTTTAAATGTCTGATTTTCTGTGAATAGCCATTTAGGGCAAAAAAGTGGCTGCTAAAGTGAAGACTTGAGAGAAGAAATTGGGGAACTGGATTTGAAGAGGACAACTGTTGGAACATTGAGGGGGATGCTGTTTTTCTTATCCCGTTCCATCTTTTGTGGCTACACTGTAAAACTGTGGCATCTAGCTTACCAATTCTCTTCGTGGTTCTTTGTGATCATTTTCCTCTTCTTTGGCCTATTGTTTCCTGTTGCCTTTGTGTGGGAGTAGATGTGTTAGCACACAGAATCTAGCCCTAAATATACTGCCAGCTATAAAAGGGAATACATCTTCTTAGACCATGATCATCAGGTTGAGTATATGTAACAATTATAACTAGATTACACCATAGGTTGTGTGCATGCACGAGTAATAATAAGCATTATTATTAGTACCCCAAGTTGGTTTATGTTGTTCTAGTGTGGGAGTATCAGAGAAGGCAATGGCACCCCACTCCAGCACTCTTGCCTGGAAAATCCCATGGACGGAGGAGCCTGGTAGGCTGCAGTCCATGGGGTCGCTACAAGTCGGATACGACTGAGCGACTTCACTTTCACTTTTCACTTTCATGCATTGGAGAAGGAAATGGGGCGACTCCAGTGTTCTTGCCTGGAGAATCCCAGGGATGGGGGAGCCTGGTGGGCTGCCGTCTATGGGGTCGTGTAGAGTTGGACACAACTGAAGTGACTTAGCAGCAGTGTGGGAGTGTGGGAGATTGGCAGGTTCGGTAACTTTGCATATAAAATAGTAAACTTGAGAAAAAGCAAATATTGGTCATTTGGGTGAAAACATTTCTTTTGATTTTTAAAAATCCAAATATACTTTCTCAAGGCAGTTTATTCTTTGACCAATTTGCCATCATCCTCTGGGGATGCCCTTGATGTTCAAACCACACTCTATAGATACTTCCCTTCCTATTGATCAGTAGTACTTGAGAGAGACTTTTCTCTCCTTGGCTAGTTAGTATCTAATTGTAACTGAAGTGCAAGTATGTGTGGCAGTCATATTTCACAATGGAAACAGAAGAACAGAGAAAGCCAAACTGGCGCAGGAAGGGGCAGGGAGAAGGTAGAGAGAAGCAGGGGAGAAGAGAAGGAGAAAACAGAATTAGCCATGAGGAGAATAAATCAGAAATGGCAGAAGAACACAAAGCAAGTGTTAGTTCCTGTTGTACCTCTAACGTGTATCTAAAGTAAAGATTGCTAATGGGGATTTTATGGTTAAATCCAATCCATAGAAGCATTTTGTTTCATCTACATAGTTTTTTAAAAATAAATATTTCCAATCGAGAGACTTTATATACATAAAAAAATCATCAGTTGACTTCACTCGCTCAGTTGTATCCTACTGTGCAGTCCCATGGACTGCAGCTCACCAGGCTTCCCTGTCCATCACTGATTCTCAGAGCTAGCTCAAACTCATGTCCATCTAGTCGGTGATGCCATCCAACCACCTCACCCTCTGTCATCCCCTTCTCCTGCCTTCAGTTTTTCCCAGCATCAGGATCTTTTCCAGTGAGTCAGTTCTTCCTGTCAGGTGGCCAAAGCACTGCAGCTTCAGCATCAGTCCTTCCAGTGAATATTCAGGACTGATTTCCTTTAGGACTGACTTGGTTTGATTTCCTTGCAGTCCAAGGGACTTTCAGGAGTCTTCTCCAACACCACAGTTCAAAAACATCAGTCCTTCAGCACTCAGCTTTCTTTATGGCCCAGCTCTCAACATCTCACATCTCACAACTCAATACATCACTACTGGAAAAACCATAGCTTTGACTAGATGGCAAAGTAATATCTCTACTTTTTAATATGCTGTCTAGGTTGGTCATAGCTTTGCTTTAAAGGAGCAAGCATCTTTTAATTTAATGGCTACAGTCACCATCTGGAGTGATTTGGGAGCCCCCCAAAATAAAGTCTGTCACTGTTTCCATTTTTCACTATCTATTTGCCATGAAGTGATGGGAGATGCTATGATCTTAGTTTTTTGAATGTTGAGTTTTAAGCCAGCTTTTACACTCTACTCTTTCACTTTAGTTTTAGTTCCTCTTTTAGTGTTTTAGTGTTTTAGTTCCTCTTTGCTTTCTGCCATATGGGTAATGCCATATGCATATCTGAGGTTATTGATATTTCTCCCTGCAATCTTGATTCCAGCTTGTGCTTCATCCAGCCCAGCATTTTGCATGATGTACACTACGCATAAGTTAAGTAAGCCAGGTGACAATATGCAGCCTTGACATATTCCTTTCCCAATTTCGAACCAGTCTGTTGTTCCATGTCCAGTTCTAACTTTTGCTTCTTGACCTGCATACAGGTTTCTCAGGAGGTAGGTAAGGTGGTCTGTTATTCCTATCTCTGTAGAGGAAAACATAGGCAAAACACTCTCCGACATAAATCACAGCAGGATCCTCTATGATCCACCTCCCAGAATTCTGGAAATAAAAGCAAAAATAAACAAATGGGATCTAATTAAAATTAAAAGCTTCTGCACAACAAAGGAAACTATAAGCAAGGTGAAAAGACAGCCTTCTGAATGGGAGAAAATAATAGCAAATGAAGCAACTGACAAACAACTAATCTCAAAAATATACAAACAACTTATGCAGCTCAATTCCAGAAAAATAAATGACCCAATCAAAAAATGGGCCAAAGAACTAAATAGACATTTCTCCAAAGAAGACATACGGATGGCTAACAAACACATGGAAAGATGCTCAACATCACTCATTATTAGAGAAATGCAAATCAAAACCACAATGAGGTACCACTTCACACCAGTCAGAATGGCTGCGATCCAAAAATCTGCAAGCAATAAATGCTGGAGAGGGTGTGGAGAAAAGGGAACCCTCCTACACTGTTGGTGGGAATGCAAACTAGTACAGCCACTATGGAGAACAGTGTGGAGATTCCTTAAAAAATTGCAAATAGAACTACCTTATGACCCAGCAATCCCACTGCTGGGCATACACACCGAGGAAACCAGAATTGAAAGAGACACATGTACCCCAATGTTCATCGCAGCACTGTTTATAATAGCCAGGACATGGAAGCAACCTAGATGTCCATCAGCAGATGAATGGATAAGAAAGCTGTGGTAGATATACACAATGGAGTATTACTCAGCCATTAAAAAGAATACATTTGAATCAGTTCTGATGAGATGGATGAAACTGGAGCTGATTATACAGAGTGAAGTAAGCCAGAAAGAAAAACACCAATACAGTATACTAACACATATATATGGAATTTAGAAAGATGGCAATGATGACCCTGTATGCAAGACAGCAAAAAGACACAGATGTGTATAATGAACTTTTGGACTCAGAGGGAGAGGGAGAGGGTGGGATGATTTGGGAGAATGGCATTGAAACATCTATACTATCATGTAAGAATCGAATTGCCAGTCTATGTCCGATGCAGGATGCAGCGTGCTTGGGGTTGGTGCACAGTGATGACCCAGAGAGATGTTATGGGGAGGGAGGTGGGAGGGGGGTTCATGTTTGGGAATGCATGTACACCCGTGGTGGATTCATGTCAATGTATGGCAAAACCAATACAGTATTGTAAAGTAAAATAAAGTTAAAAAAAAAAAAAGAATTTTCTACAGTTTGTTTTGATCCACACAGTTAAGTCAAAAGCTTTGGCATAGTCAATAAAGCAGAAGTAGATGTTTTTCTGGAATTTTGTTGCCTTTTCTATGACCCAGCAGATGTTGGCAATTTGATCTTTGGTTCCTCTGCCTTTTCTAAATCCAGCTTGAACATCTGAAAGTTCTTGGTTCAGGTACTGTTGAAGCCTAGCTTGGAGGATTTTGAGCATTACTTTGCAAGCGTATGAGATGAGTGCAATTGTGCAGTAGTTTGAACATTCTTTGGCATTGCCTTTCTTTGGGACTGGAATGAAAACTGACCTTTTTCAGTCCTGTGGCTACTACTGACTTTTCGAAATTTGCTGGTATATTGAGTGCAGTACTTTCACAGCATCATCTTTTAGGATTTGAAATAGCTCAGCTGGAATTCCATCACCTCCACTAGCTTTGTTTGTAGTGATGCTTCCTAAGGCCATTTGGCTTCACATTCTAGGATGTCTGATCTAGGTGAGTGATCACACCATCGTGGTTATCTGGGTCATGAAGATCTTTTTGTATAGCTCTGTGTATTCTTGCCACCTCTTCTTAATATCTTCTGCTTCTGTTGAGTCCATTTCTGTCCTTTATTGTGCCCGTCTTTGCATGAAATATTCCCTTGGTATTTCTGATTTTCTTGAAGAGATCTCTTGTCTTCCCCGTTCTAATGTTTTCCTTTATTTCTTTGCATTGTTCACTTCGGAAGGCTTTCTCATCTCTCCTTGCTATTCTTGTGAACTCTACATTCAGATGGATATATCTTTCCTTTTCTCCTTTGCCTTCACTTTTCCTCATTTCTCAACTATTTGTAAGGCCTCCTCAGACAACTATTTTGCCTTTTTGCCTCTATTAGATCTAATCCCTTGAATCTGTTTGTCACTTCCACTGTATAATCATAAAGGAGTTGATTTAGGTCATACCTGAAGTGAAGATGGAGAAGCTCTATACAGTCAGGTAAAACAAAGACCAGGAGCTCAGATCATGAACTCCTTATTGCAAAATTCAAACTTAAATTGAAGAAAGTAGGGAAAACCACTATACCATTCAGGTATGACCTAAAAAAAAAAAATCCATATTCCTAACTATTTAAAAAAGCACAGGTTCTGGCAGTCTTTGCCCCACATTCCCTCATGGGAACAATGCAAGAGTAGGCTGCAGGTGGGGGGTAGGGGCCTCTTATAGACAGAACATAAAGTCTGTCCTGTTCACCACGATCAACATCACCAACGTGACTCCTTCCCACCTGCTTCACTGGCTTAGGATGGCTGCTTGGCCTCTCTGGGCTTTTGAGTTAAGAGTCTTGCAGGAGTCTCTTCTATAGTCTGATCACCTTAAAACATCTTTCTTTCTAATCTAGTCAGCACATCATAGGTGCCAATGACTAACTGTGATTGATTCATAAAGATATTGCTGGAAACAGGGCTGCTCTGAACATCTGAGGGACCTGGAGCAAGAATACGGATATTTAAAAGTAACGAAGCAAGTTTAGCAGACTCTTAAGTAAAATCCATTCTGTGCTACTGTGGCAAATATATCTTTGTGATAATAAATCATGACTATCTTTTAAGCTATAGGTTTAATAGAATTAAATCTGTCACCTGCCAAAGATGACTGATTTTTTTTTAGATTTTTGTGCACCTATGGATGTTCTTTGAGTAAGCTAATGATAATTTGAGGAGTGATAAAATATAGCTCTACATAATTTATGAATTGCTTTATATTTATCCCATAAATTTTTAAATTTTATTTCAGCAAAACAAATACTTATGCAAAATTTTCAAATAATTTATGGTCTCTTCTCAACCATGCCATCTTCATGAGCTATTTTGGTCCTATACATTTTTTTAGTTCTATACAGTGTTTGGGCTTTCCTGGTTGCTCAGCTGGTGAAGAATCTGCCTGCAATATAATACAGGAGACCCTGGTTCGATTCCTGAGTTGGGAAGATCTGCTGGAGAAGGGATAGGCTACCCACCCCAGTTTTCTTGGGCTTCCCTGGTGGCTCAGCTGGTAAAGAATCTGCCGGCAGCGTGGGAGACCTGGGTTCAGTCCCTGGGTTGGGAAGATCCCCTGGAGAAGGAAACAGCTACTTACTTCAGTATTCTGGCCTGGAGAATTCCATAGACTGTATAGTCCACACAGTCACAAAGATTCAGACATGACTAAGTGACTTTCACTTCATACAGTTTTTTATTAACTGTTTCAGGGAAACTTTATTTTCCTAAAGCAATAGCAAGTGAAATTGTCAAAAAACTGTTCAAAACAGTATTTTGACTTAGAAATAATCATGAACTTTAAATATCATACACAAACCATGAATTTACATATCATGTTTAAACATTGTAATGGGATTGCATGTGATAAAATGTGATCACAGAAAATATTATAAAATAATTTCATTACATAAATCTGTTACACTTATTCCTTAATTTTTACCCTATTTTAAAGCAATTTTAGATCTATATCATATTCTAAAGGATTGCTGTCATACTTCATGCACCTATGTCTTTAGATATAATGAGGTGTGTGTGTGTCTGGTGTGTGTATTCATTTGAACCATTCAGGTTAATCTACCCAAAAAGGGAAAATTTTATATGGTTCAGCCTGATACATATTTAAGTCATTTGAATTGTTTCACTCTGTAAAGTGTTTCATAGCGGCCAGCAGTTCACGAATTTTTGTCTCTAGAACTATGAGTGGGAAAGAAGAGAGGTGGAATGGGTGCTCAGCACTCCTGGGAAATACTTCATTATGCAGAAGTCTAGTGTATTCTGAGAGGAGGGATTGACAAGTTAGCTAATTTGTCTTTTCTCTTACTCAAGCTTTCCTGTCATTCATATCCTCCCAGTTCTCTGGAGCACTGTCTGTGGAAAAATCTGCAAACTATTGGGGCATTAGGACACAGTTGCTTTTCTTTTCAAGAATATAAAGCCAGAGATATGGAGCAATGTTGCCCTGAGGCCGAAGCAGGGTTAGAGACAGATGTGAACATTTAACTGATGATCACACTTCCTTAGTACCGAGGTCAGGTCCCAAAGGACCCAGGAGTCACAGTATGGGTACTAGCAGTCCTGTAAAGCACGGGCCCAGAACAGAGCCCCTTCTTGCCCAAACCTGAGGGTGATGCTGGCTGTTCATACTCCTGAAGCATGGCTATAATCAAAACAGGATCCTGTTCACCGATGCACAGAACACAGCCAAACATGACGGCACGGCTCCGGATGACTGGTTCCAACACAACCTGCAGGCCTTCCCTCCTCCTCTTGGCCTTTACTAGGCTTCTCAAGGGCAGAAACTGCAGCTAAAACAATAGCTTCAAGATACAGGTCACTACATGTGCGTTGTTTCTTCCCATCCTTAAGATCTTGCAAGATTCTTTATAGTAGAATTTGAAGCTTAAAAGCATTAACAGGTTAGACGTTGAGTAATTTCTTTGCCACTCCCACCCAGATTTGTCCCTGAAGTCAAGTGGTGATTTTTTTCACCAAGGTAGGCTTTTCTCAAAAGCCGAGCTGTGGCTTCTCCCTTCTATGCAGCCCCTCCTTGCCCCACACTTATTTTAGTTTTTAGTATTTTAATTTTATTGGCATATAGTTGATTTACAATGTTGTGTTAGTTTCAGCAATATAGCAAAGTGATTGAATTATACAGATATCTATTCTTTTTCAGATTTTTTTCTCATATAGGTTATCACAGACTATTGGGTAGAGTTCCCTGTGCTACACAGTAGGTCCTTGTTGGTTATGTATCTTATGATAAGATAGTAGTGTGTATATGTTCAGCCCAAGTTCCTGATTTATCCCTCCTCACCACATTTCCCATATGGTAACTTTTGGCCACCTCATGAGAAGAGTTGACTCATTGGAAAAGACCCTGATGCTGGGAAGGATTGGGGGCAGGAGGAGAAGGGGACGACAGAGGATGAGATGGCTGGATGGCATCACAGACTCGATGGACGTGAGTCTGAGTGAACTCTGGGAGATGGTGATGGACAGGGAGGCCTGGCGTGCTGCAATTCATGGGGTCACAAAGAGTTGGACACGACTGAGCGACTGAACTGAACTGAACCATAAGTTTGTTTTTGATGTCTGTAAGTCTATTTCTATTTTGTAAATAAGTTAATTCCTACCTTTTCTTTAATTAGACCACATATAAGTGATATCACATGGTATTTCTCTTTCTCTATGGGACTTCACTTACTGCGATAATAATCTCTAGGTTCCTCTATGTTTCTGCAAATGACATTGTTATTTATTTGCCCCACATTTAAAATATACTCAATTAATGTTTGTAGCCTGAATGCACTCATATTTTTACCAGAAACCCAAAGAAATAAATATTCAGAGTTATGATATATTTTCCTTACTTTCTTTACACAGTATTTTCCTTTAGAAGAATGGTTTAATTTAATAAAAAGGAGCTGACCTTACCTACACACTCCACACAAAGCCCACATTGAAATTTTACTTGCTGGTTCTCAGGGCTCCTGTTAGTATGACTTAGACTGGCTGTTGGCCAAATAAGGCAATGATTTCTGTTTAGCGCTCTCTGAGATTTGGAATAGTCCATGACAGTTTTTATTCCTGAGTGTGACAGTGAATTCCTAGCATGGGAGTTATTTCCTTGGCTTTCCTAATAAAGCCATGAACAGAATAATTGAAATAAATTTTAAATTACATGTATATGAGGGTTTTGGTTGTTAGCAGTCACAGACTGTTTCTATGAGCTGGATACCATTTGGTAACTTTAAAAAAGCAATAATTAAAAATACTAAAGCACATAAAAATGAAAGTGAGTGGCCAGTAGATGACAGTGGGAACTCAAAAGACACACCCCCACAGAACTTCCAGTAGACATCAATATGACTTTACTTTTCTGCTGGGGTTTCCCAGGTGGCTCAGGGGTGAAGAATCCACTTGCCAGTGCAGAAGACAGGAGTCACAGGTTTGATACCTGGGTCGGGAAGATCCCTTGAAGGAGGAAATGGCAACCCACTCCAGTATCCTAGGCTGGAAAAATTCCATAGACAGAGGAGCCTGGCAGACTGGAGTCCATGGGGTTTTAAAGAGTCAGATGTGGCTGAGCACACACATGCAGCATTGGGCTGCTTAGCCAGTATAACTTTTTTATTCCACTGCCTTCATCAATTTGATTTCACTCTTCCGTGGTACTGTTGCCCAGGAAGATAAAAGAAACTAATAAATTTACTGGTTGTTATAGGAACCTCTCATAAAGCCCATTTAAATGAACATTAAGCTATTTAACTTTTTAACGGACAGCAACAAGCCAGTGGTTATACCCTAGAACTTTTTTTTAACCCTGCCTCAAAATACAGCTTACTGTATCCACAGATCGTAAATGATTACATCATGATCCTTACTTAGTCCTAATCATGCCCCCCTCCCCACTGAATGATCCCCCTTAAACTAGACTCCACAATCTACTAAATATCCCAAGTTTGGCATCCTTCCTTTAAAGAGAGTAGTGAGACTCTGGGAAGGTGCTATTCTCCCTTATCAGGTAAGAAAAAACTCAGCTTTGTCTTATCAAAAGGTCATTTTGATGATATTTTGTGGGCAGCCAGCATTTGGTAAAAGAAGAATGGCTGAATGCTGATAATTGGTGAAGCCAAATATATAACAAAAACATATGGTATTTGTTCTACTGATCTCTCTACTTTTGCGTATGTTGGAAAAGTTAAAAAAGGAATTTAAATCCTTGAATTAAACCCTCGCTTGGCTGGAGGCCAACCAAGGAAAGGAGCTGCTGAGTGAGTGATGAGGGCTGAAAACAGTGTGATACGTAGGGTGGAAAATGGAGCCCTCTGTGCCCCACGATATAGTCTCCCTCAGTTTTAGGAGTATGAATGTGAAGCTCCCTACCCCATTCTTGACAACACAGAGCACAGCAGAGCATCTCTGCCCACTTCAGAATGGTACAAGTCAAACACCAGACCATCCCACTGCTCTCGTGACCATGCTCTATGTCCGTGCTGGTGCTCTCTCCAGAGCCTGGAGAATGTGAGGTGAAACCTCTTCCACTGCATTATTTCTTTTTTTTTTTAAATTTTAAAAAGTATATTGGAGTATAGTTGATTTAAGTGTTGTGATAATTTCTGAAGTAAAGTGAAGTCACTCAGTCATGTCCAACTCTTTGCAACCCATGGACTATAGCCTACCAGGTTCCTCTTCCCATGGGGATTCTCCAGGCAAGAATACTGGAGTGGGTTGCCATTTCCTTCTCCAGGGGATCTTCCCAACCCAGGGTTAGAACCCCAGTCTCCCGCACTGCAGGTAGACGCTTTACCCGCTGAGCCACCAGGGAAGCCCTGTGATAATTTCTACTGTATAGCAAAATGACTCAGTTTTACACACACACACACACACACACACACACACACACACACACACATACACACAGACGGCTTCGCAGGTGACTCAGAGGTAAAGAATCCACTTGCCAAGCAAAATGTGGGTTCAACTCCTGGGTTGGAAAGATCCCCTGGAAAAGCAGATGGCAACCCACTCCAGTATTCTTTCCTGGAAAATCCCATGGACAGGAGCCTGGCAGACTAGAGTCCATGGGGTCGCAAAGACATGACTTAGTGACCACACCAATAACAGCAAAATACATTACACACACACACACACACACACACACACACACACACGGTCTTTCTCGTATTCATTTCCATTATGGCTTATGATAGGAAATAGTTCTTTGTGCTATACACAGGTAAGTTATTTCTTACGATGGTAGGAAGAAGGTGCATACACCGGTAAGGGGATTGTTAGTGTGTGAAACAGCATAGAAGGCAGATAGGTAGGAGAATTTCAGGGCCTGATTGGAAACCCAGATATCCCCATTGCCTCTTAATATCCATACCTACTTTGCCTGCCATTTCTTTCCTCACTTCCTTTCGTACTTCTCATGACCCCCACTTTTCTCCTTCTGAGCCTTCTCCATGACCTCAGTTCAGTTCAGTTCAGTTCAGTCACTCAGTCATGTCCAACTCTTTGCAACCCCATGAATCACAGCACACCAGGCCTCCCTGTCCAATACCATCTCCCAGAGTTCACTCAGACTCATGTCCATCGAGTCCGTGATGCCATCCAGCCATCTCATCCTGGGTCGTCCCTTCTCCTCCTGCCCCCAATCCCTCCCAGCATCAGAGTCTTTTCCAATGAGTCATCTCTTTGCGTGAGGTGGCCAAAGTACTGGAGTTTCAGCTTTAGCATTATTCCTTCCAAAGAACACCCAGGGCTGATCTCCTTCAGAATGGACTGGTTGGATCTCCTTGCAGTCCAAGGGACTCTCAAGAGTCTTCTCCAACACCACAGTTCAAAAGCATCAATTCTTCGGTGCTCAGCTTTCTTCACAGTCCAACTCTCACATCCATACATGACCACTGGAAAAACCATAGCCTTGACTAGATAGACCTTTATTGGCAAAGTAATGTCTCTGCTTTTTAATATGCTATCTAGGTTGGTCATAACTTTCCTTCCAAGGAGTAAATGTCCTTTAATTTCATGGCTGCAGTCACCATCTGCAGTGATTTTGGAGCCCAGAAAGATAAAGTCTGACACTGTTTCCACTGTTTCCCCATCTATTTACCATGAAGTGATGGGACCAGATGCCATGATCTTAGTTTTCTGAATGTTGAGCTTTAAGCCAACTTTTTCACTCTCCACTTTCACTTTCATCAAGAGGCTTTTTAGTTCTTCTTCACTTTCTGCCTTAAGGGTGGTGTCATCTGCATATCTGAGGTTATTGATATTTCTCCCAGCAATCTTGATTCCAGCTTGTGCTTCTTCCACGCTAGTAAAGTAATGGTTAAAATTCTCCAAGCCAGGCTTCAGCAATACGCGAACCGTGAACTTCTAGATATTCAAGCTGGTTTTAGAAAAGGCATAGGAACCAGATCAAATTGCCAACATCCACTGGATCATCGAAAAAGCAAGAGAGTTCCAGAAAAACATCTATTTCTGCTTTATTGACTATGCCAAAGCCTTTGACTGTGTGGATCACAATAAACTGTGGAAAATTCTTCAAGAGATGGGAATACCAGACCACCTGACCTGCCTCTTGAGAAACCTATATGCAGGTCAGGAAGCAACAGTTAGAACTGGATATGGAACAACAGACTGGTTCCAAACAGGAAAAGGAGTACGTCGAGGCTGTATATTGTCACCCTGCTTATTTAACTTCTATGCAGAGTACATCATGAGAAACGCTGGGCTGGAAGAAGCACAAGCTGGAATCAACCTCAGTAGCCTCCAAATGCTTTCCTTCCCCCACATCCACTCCCAGACTTCCAGTCATTAGATGGAACCTTTCTGGCGTCCCTTCGCCCTCTCCCTCTCTCTTTCTCCCTCTTCCCCTTTCCTTCTTTCTTTCCTTTCTTCCTCACCCTAACCCTTCCTCATTTCCTCTGTCCCTCACTCCCTTAGTTCCTCTCCCTCCCTCACTGCCTCCTCTCTGTTTCCCTTTTCTTACTTTCCCCCCTCCCTTCCAAAAACAAGCCATGCTACTATTTTTTAAAAACTTTTTATTTTGTACTGGAGTATAGCTCATTAGCAATGTTGTGCTCGTTTCAGGTGAACAGGGAGAGGGACTCAGCCATGCATATGCATATTCCCATTCTCCCTCAAACTCCCCTCCCATCCAGGCTGCCCCAGAACGTTGAGCAGCATTCATTGTGCTATACAGTAGGTCCTAGTTGGTTATCTATTTTAAATGTAGCAGTGTGTTCTTGTCCATCTCAACTCCCTAAATATTCCTTTCTCCCGTCCTTCCGCCTGGGCAACCATTAGTTCGTTTTCTAAGTCTGTGAGTTTCTTCCTGTTTTGTCAGTAAGTTCATTTGTATCTTTTCTTTTTATATTCTACATATAAGAGATGTCATGCGATACATTTCCCAAGAACCACCCAAGAACCACGAAATTCTAAATTTGCCCAAGTCATTAAGGACTGTCAAATCTAGCTGCTTCCTAATTGAGGACAATGAGGTTCAGGAAAGTTTAGCCACTCACCCCACACACATGATTTAGTGTGTTTGTGGTAGAAAGGAGCCATATTTCAAGCCCCAGAACTCTCCACCTGTACTTTTTCTTAAATTATGCTGCTTTCTAGGCTTTTCCGCTTGCAGCATTTTAGTTATTAATAGTATCTCTAATGAGTGATAAAGATTTAAAAATTTTTATTTCTTTGTAAGTTGATTCTAGATACTCTGTTTTTGCTCACTAGATTGACCATTTCTGATCAGTGTTGTGGCAGGAATTCATGTCCTCTTGGTTCTAGGATTTGATATTTACTGTCGTAGCTGAGAGGCACAGTGTCACAGATGAATTTTTAATGATTTTGTGAGGACCATTAAGAAGTTAGTTGGTTTCTGTGCAAAGTTCAGCCCAGCAACAACAGACCCAGTGCCGCCGAATCCTGCACTGTGGGATTGATACCAAATATAGAAACAGAGCAGCTCTGACTGCTCCAGGGCCCAAGGGAACGTATTCTCTCTGGATATATGAAAACCACCTGCAAATGACAGGCAGCTCACAAGGTCCACGGAAGGTGGAGCTAAGTCGTTGTCTCAAGGAGGTGATAAGGGAAAATTTTATTTTATAACAGTATATACTTAGTAATTAGAAATAGTTGTGGAATGAGACATTGTGCTTTTGAAACTATAAATATCTGCTGTTTTCAGTGTCAGCAAACAGTTTTCTGGCCCAATCTTAGCAATGTATGACTTTTGAGCTATTTTTTCCAGTATGATTGGTAGTTGGTACATTTTACTAAGTTTTGTTAGCCCCTATTTGTGAGCTCTGTGGGGAGAGGGCTGGGAGAAAGAAAGAGAAAGGCAGAAGAGACAAGGGAGGACATGACTAGAAGATTTTTCTTTGTCACTGCTGAGCAAAATAAAATTCAAAATTGCTTCATAATTGGATTTTACCCAGATTTTATCTAGCTAGCTAATACTGGCTTCATTAAAAACATGCTCTAAGCTGCAAGTTCTTAATCTTTTTTTTCCTTCTAAGCCATGCAGGATGGGTGATGGCTGGGGTGTGGAATTTTCCCATCGTGTGCCAGGGTTATGAGCAGTTCTCAGTAGAAGAGCTACAGCAACTCCACCCCTTAAACCTCCCCCGAAGAATGCAGTTGGGAATGCATGGGAGACAGAGTGATGCCGTTATAGAAAAAAGCTTGGATCTGCTCTAATTCATTATTTAGAAATTTAGCTGTTCACGATTGTCAATATTTGAAAAATGACTTGCAAGTTGCAACATGCCAGGTGTTCAGATAACACTGGTGAGGACTATTGCTTGTGTTAGCTAAATTAGGTAGCCAGACTTTTTGTTCCTTGCCTCTCTTCTTAATAACAATATCATGTGTGTGTGTATATATGATATATCCCAAAAGGATAGATTAATGGTCCATTGAAATGAGAAGTGTAACTATCTGCTCTCAAAATTTTAAGGATAGGGAAGTCGACAATCAGTGTAAATGTCTCTGGCAGATTAAAGATAGATACAAATTATTTGATGCTCCTCCCCTAAGGAGGTGGGTTCATTATCCTGCCTTCGAATCTGAGCTGACTCATACCTGCTTTGAGCGACAGAGTATGGCAGAAGAGATGTTATACCAGTTCTGGGCAAGCCTTTCAGTGGACAGGAAGCTTCTACCTTGGTCTCTTGGAGGTCAGCCATCATTAAGAAGATAGATTACCCTGAGACCACAATACTGTGAGAAGTTCAAGCCATGTGGCAAGGCCCTGAAGGAAGAGACACTGTGGGGAGACGTTGGCCAGGAACATTGAGTTGTTGTCTCTCTGTAAAGAAGACAGTTTGGATAATGGTCCTCCCGTCCCACCTGCCCCTGCTGACACCACATGGATCAGAACTGCCCAGCTGAATTCTTTGGGAATTCCTGACCCTCAAAATCATGAGGAAAAAAAAAAAGTTTTTTAAAAATCCATTAAAACAACAGATAACCAGAATCACCTAGGTTGAGAATTTTAAAGAGGCACAGAATGTCGTGTGGTGAGCAAAGGCATTTATATACGGAGATTACCAGCAAAAATGTGAGCAGATTTACATAGGCCAAAGCTCAGAGAGCATGTACAAAGGAGGAGGATTCTATTGAGAGTTAAAAACGAGTAGTTAAATGGAACTGTGGGAGGAGAAAGAAAAACTTAGAAATTTCTCTTTGAAGGTGTAGGAGGAATTATGGGGAGAAAAATACCCATTCTCCTTCATAGAACAAAGGAAGTTTTGCTGAGTGGGCCCCAGGTATCTGAGATGTGTTCTGTTACAGGAACCCATGAAAGTGTGCGGCTGTCCTTTAGTGGGATGACTTATTAAATTGCTATCTGTGTTTAACTAGAGTTTTAGCTATACCACTTTGCTGGAAGGAGCAAGGTATGGAGAGGGGGGAATTGCCATTCCCACCTTGAGTCACTTTATAACTTCCAGCTGCGGCCTAGTAGGCATGGCCCTAACTTTTCTGTCACCCTAGTAGCACCCCAAATATTGGGCCCAAGTCCTTTTTCTCATTTCTTCTATGCCTACCTACTACCTATTCAGTTCAGTTCAGTTGCTCAGTCATGGCTGATTCTTTGCGACCCCATGAACCGCAGCACACCAGGCCTCCCTGTCCATCACCAACTCCCAGAGTCCACCCAAACCCATGTCCATCGAGTCGGTGATGGCATCCAGCCATCTCATCCTTGGTCGTCCCCTTCTCCTCCTGCCGTCAATCTTTCCCAGCATCAGGGTCTTTTCAAATGAGTCAGCTCTTCGCATCAGGTGGCCAAAGTTTTGGAGTTTCAGCTTCAACATCAGTCCTTCCAATGAATACCCAGGACTGATCTCATTTAGGATGGACTGGTTGGATCACCTGGCAGTCCAAGGGACTCTCAAGAGTCTTCTCCAACTCCACAGTTCAGAAGCATCAATTCTTTGGTGCTCAGCTTTCTTCACAGTCCAACTCTCACATCCATACATGACCACTGGAAAATCCATAGCTTTGACTAGACGGACCTTTGTTGGCAAAGTGATGTCCCTGCTTTTTAATATGCTATCTAGATTAGTCATAACTTTCCTTCCAAGGAGGAAGTGTCTTTTAATTCCATGGCTTCAGTCACCATCTGCAGTGATTTTGGAGCCCCAAAAAATAAAGTCTGCCACTGTTTCCACTGTTTCCCTATTTGCCATGAAGTGATGGGACCAGATGCCATTATCTTAGTTTTCTGAATGTTCAATTTTAAGCCAACTTTTTCACTCTCCTCTTTCACTTTCATCAAGAGGCTCTTTAGTTCACTTTCTGCCATAAGGGTGTTGTCATCTGCATATCTGAGGTTATTGATATTTCTCCCAGCAATCTTGATTCCAGCTTGTACTTCCTCCAGCCCGTTGTTTCTCATGATGTACTCTGTATCTAAGTTAAATAAGCAGGGTGACAATATACAGCCTTGATGTACTCCTTTTCCTATTTGGAACCAATCTGTTGTTCCATGTCCAGTTCTAACTGTTGCTTCCTGACCTGCATATGGGTTTCTCAAAGGAACATAATTTCAAATAGTCTGAGTTTTACTATATTAAAGAATTATTTAATATATTCATCCTGATTTATATAAAGGAAAAACTTACAAGTTGAATAAAAGTATATTTATTGTAGTCAAAGCTATGGCTTTTCTAGTAGTCATGTACAGTTGTGAGAATTGGACCATAAGGAAGGTTGGATGCTGAAGAATTGATGTTTTCTAATTGTGGTGCTGGAGAAGACTCCTGAGAGTCCCTTGGACTGCAAGGAGATCAAGCCAGTCAATCCTAAAGGAAATTAACCCTGAGCATCATTGGAAGGATTGTTGCTGAAGCTGAAGCTCTAATACTTTGGCCGCCTGATGCAAAGAGTCAACTCATTGGAAAAGACCTTGATTCTTTGAAAGATTGAAGGCAAAAGAGAAGGGGGCAGCAGAGATGGAGATGGTTAGATAGCATCACCAACTCAATGGACATGAATTTGAGCAATCTCTGGGAAATAGTGAAGGACAGGGAAGCACGGTGTGCTGCAGACCGTGGGGTTACAAAGAGTTGGACATGACTTAGCAGCTGAACAACAACAACAATATTTATGGTATGCTCCAGTTTTTGGAAGGACTCTATCTACAACAAATTGATTCTGTGACACTGGAAGAGATAGTCAACATAATTTTTGCTAAAAGTAAATATTCTCAAAAGATCTGAAAGGTTGAATTTGATTGTATACAGTATCACCTCAGACACATAGAATTGCATAGGAATGTATGCAAAGCTGTGACTTGAGTTCCATAAACCCATTGCTCTCCTTTAGGAAGACATGGAAGTGTATCTGGATTAGCAGTTGACTTCAGTAATTTGGGGCCATGATGTGATGTAACCGCTAGAGCCACTCACAGTGGTCTTGGGCCACGCACAAAGAGTGTAATGTTAAAAAGAAGGAGGTGCAAATCCCATTTCACTCTTCATTGAACAAACCATGCCTGAGGTCATAACATGTCCAGGGTAGCAGGTGCACTTTTTGAAGACATTTTCACAATTTATCCCGTGCTACAACAACTCAGAAAGATGATGAAGGAATTCTAAATCACATCATAAGAGAATGTACTGAAGAAAAGGGGAAAATTTGGCCAGGAGACCAGAAGACCAAGGAGGTTAGTTTTTAGGGGCTTTCAGTCACATGTGAGAGTAACAAGCAGGGGAGAGCCTAAGTGGAAACTTTTTTTTTTTTTTAAGAATTAAAGGAGTCCAATAAAGGAGTTGGCGAGTTGAAAATTTCTTGTTCCTGAAGGCTTCAAACAGCAGTTGGAGGGTTGTCCTGGTACATGTTTAGATATTAAAAAAAAATTAGACCACTTAGCCCCTGAGGTTCTTAAGAATCCTATCAATAGGAAGGATGTATTTGGTCATCTGAAAATTGAAGCTAAGGTGCTAATAACAAAATGTGTTTTTCCCCAGGAAAATTTTTGTTTTAATAAGGTTTTCTAAATCAATAATTCTACTACCATGACCCCATCTTGTCCCCTAGAAAACACTGATGATTGATCAATTCTCCAGTGCTCTTTCTGGCTGGACTGGGACCACACCTCAGAAACAATGTTCTGGGAAGCTAGTACCATCAGCCATGGTGGCCTAACAGCATGACGTCTGTTTGTTATCCCTGCAAAGGGAGGGAAGGAATGTCTAAAGCAGGAAAGCCTCATTACCTGCAGGTAATTTGTCTTGGAAAAAGCCCACTTAAGGTGAGTCACTTAAAACAGGAGCTGACATTTCAAAGTGAATAGAAAAATGAGGGATGAATAGAGCTTTACCTTGAAAAAGAAAATAGAACTGAATAATCACTCTTTCATTCTATTTCTCAAGTATGTACTGGGTATCTACCCTGGTAGACACTAATTTCAGCCCTGGGGATACAGCAGTGAATAAGACTCAGAAATCTTTGTTTTCAAAGAGCCTCCATTCTAGTAGAAGAGGCAATTATAACACAAATAAACAAATATTAAATGTCAAGTAGTGACAGGTCCTATGAAGAAAAGACAGAATGAAGTGATGGGAGCTGCTAATTTTGGAAGTTTGGTCAGGGATGTTTTCCCCAAGGAAGCATATTTGAGCAGATCTGGGTGTGGTTTTCCCAGCAAAGGGAATAGCGAGTGCAAAGGGCCGAGGGAGGGACCAAGTTCACCTGTTATAATAAATGCAGAGAGACCACTCTGATGGAAGCTAAGTTTCAAGTTGTCTCAGAGCCAGGGTGCATATGCCCTGGTAGGTCATAGGTAAACAGTAAATATATTATAAATATGTTCTTAGTTTATATTAGGAATGTAATTTATAATAGTGAGCTAATTCTTAGAAATAGTAAAGAATAAATTATGCCCATTGGAGGTGATAGATACATATATGTATGTGTGTGTGTAATTTTTCTGCAAAAAATTTTAATAGGTCATCTAATGTTCACTTTCACTTCACATTCTAGAAAAGTAACGTTTACAAAATTAATTAAGGACTTCATAAATTTTTCCAAGAAACACTATTAGTCCTTCGATGTTTAACTCATTCCCTTCAATATTTACATGTTACCATCCTTGTCAAATTTTTATTCTTTAGTCGTTATTGCTAAAACCTCATTTATCATTGGAGAAGGAAATGGCAACCCACTCCAATACTCGTGCCTGGAAAATCCATGGATGGAGGAGCCTGGTAGGCTACAGTCCATGGTGTCTCAAAGAGTCCAACAGGACTGAGCAGCTTCACTTTCACTTTCCACTTTCATGCATTGGAAAAGGAAATGGCAACCCACTCCAGTGTTCTTGCCTGAAGAATCCCAGGGACTGGGGAGCCTGGTGGGCTGCTGTTTATGGGGCTGCACAGAGTCGGACACGACTGAAGTGACTTAGCAGCAGCAGCAGCAGCATTTATCATTGGTTTTGAATGTGATTCAAACCAGTCTCCATCATCTTTTACTGAGTTCGTGAAATCCTGAATCTTCTGCCAAGATTAAAATTTTGATAAGGTATCAGTTTACATTATATGTATATTTTGTTGTCAGATGGATCAGAAAGAGAGTCTCAGACAAAGTTGGACTAGCATTAATTGGGGGTGGGGATATTTAAATAAGCTGGCTGTAATCAGTTTATATTTGTTATCTCCACTTTGCTTCCCTGGGCATCTTTGAATCTTCAGGAGGATACCACTCAGGTTGTGAGGCCTGGTTAGTAACGTCAGGTATTGGAACTGGTGAGAGAAAGGACAAGAGGACAGAGAATCAGGGAGAGACTTCTTTATGGAACATTATTTTTTCAGGCAAGAGTCCTCTTTTTCCACAGAGAAGCCTGATCACTCCCCAGGGTCCTGGCAGGAAGCTGCAAGTCACTGTGTGCAGGCCAGGAGAGCAGGCCTCTGTTGACTTCCTGGCATTGTGAAGATCTTGGCTCCTTGCCGCAGGGTCTTGCAGAAAGTGATTTCTCAGAATTGAATGTTCCTCTAGGGATATGTGAGTATTTTACTTCAAAGACCTATAAAGTGAGCACAGAGCCATTCTGGATGGAGCTCATTTCATTTTTAAGAGCAACCCATCTACATTTAGTAAAGTTTTCATTTTTATTGTTCTTAAAAAATACTATGTAAACCCTGAACCTTCTACCCAAGCACAGCAGTTTGTTCATCCTGTCCCATACTCCTGAAATCATTAACTTTATGTTAATATAGTCTTATTATTATAATAATAATAATTATAATGAGAACATTTGTTGACCTTTGTGTGTCCTTTTCAGCTATGTCATTTTATCTCCATTAAAAGCCATGAGGTAAGTCGTTATTACCTCCAGTTTTACAGTTGAGAAAACTGAGGCATGGAGTGGTTGTCCGAGTTCAAACTTCTACTAACTGGTGGGTCTTGAATCCTGGCAACTCTAGAAATTTCTTTCTTGACCACTATTTATTGCTTTGTATTTTGTATATAGCCAAGTCAATATGTCAGAATAAACTTATTTTCAATTATAATAAAGACTATTGTTATTTAGTCTGAAGTTCAGATGTTGATTCTAAGAGCACTGATAAAAAAAGTAAAACATTGAAATTTCTATATGTAAATGCTGCTGCTACTGCTGCTAAGTCGCATCAGTCGTGTCCGACTCTGTGCAACCCCATACACGGAAGCCCACCAGGCTCCTCTGTCCCTGGAATTCTCCAGGCAAGAACACTGGAGTGGGTTGCCATTTCCTTCTCCAATGCATGAAAGTGAAAAGTGAAAGTGAAGTCACTCAGTTGTGTCCGACTCTTAGCCACCCCATGGACTGCAGCCTGCCAGGCTCCTCCGTCCATGGGATTTCCCAGGCAAGAGTGCTGGAGTGGGGTGCCATTGCCTCTAAATAAACAAATTCAAATCCAGTTTCTTCACTTTCCCTTTAGTCTACTTATATTGTGCAAATAGGGTTGTACATACAGTGTACACTATACATCATATATGTGTACATACTACAGAATTACTCTAAAACATGACAGGGTGACAGGGACTATGTCCAGCTTGTCCACAGCTATGAAATAGTGACAATCATGTGGCATCATTTGTTGATTCATTCATTTGCTCAGTTAATAATAATACTGGTTAATATATTTTGCATTTTTTCCCCTGACATACTTAGGAAATTCTTCCTCAGAATTCTTAGGTCAACATGATGTTAATAGGTAATGTATTTAACAAAAAACAGTTTAGTCTTCATTAAGTTTGAGAAATGTTGGTTGAGAAACAACAAAATGCTTTCCTGACCAATATGCATTGTGAAGTTATACATCCTTTTCAAAAACTTATATTTGATCATATAACTCTCTTTTTTTTCTTTCCTTAGACCATCTGGGAGACTAGAATTCCACTGAGGACATTTTGGGAAACACTGATCTAGAACTCCAGGACTCTAGGCTTTCTGCTTCTCTTTTTAAACTCACCTTGAACTACTATATTTTTAGTCAGTTAGTGTCTCCAAAATAATCAGTGTAGTATGAATAGTCATCACTATTTTCTTACTTCAAGTTGAATAATACAAAATATCAGAACAAAACAAAGCCTCAGTTACTATAAACATAACCTTTAAACCTGATTGAAAATGCAAATAATGTTAGAACTGGTTAAAAATAAAAATGGCTGATTTTTTTACATGCTTCCAAAAACAAGTTTTTTTTTCTTTGACTTTTTTTAAACCATGATCAACTATATCATCAAATTCTCTCACTGAGTGAGAGTACTACCTAAAATCTAATTTTAGTTCATACTATTCATGGAACTGCTGAAAATTCTTATTTCTTTTCCATAGACATTATTGAATACTTACATGTGTTTTATACAATTGATATTTCATGTTGTTTTCAAAGGGCCCACATTATTTCATATACTTGGTGAAGTTCTTTTCAAAGTTGAAAGAAGTATATTTTTCCATTCTAATGGATCACTGCTGCTGCTGCTGCTGCTGCTGCTAAGTTGCTTCAACCGTGTCTGACTCTGTGCAACCCCATAGATGGCAGCCCACCAGGCTCCTCTGTCCCTGGAATTCTCCAGGCAAGAACACTGGAGTGGGTTGCCATTTCCTTCTCCACAATGGATCACTAACGATGCTTAAATGAGAAAAACAGGATCTTTCTCTGCATTAGAACATTTGGAGTCAGCCCCATAGACAATGAATAAGGTTTCTGAAAACTGGCAATCTTTGAACTTTTAGAGCTAAGAATCCTGAATATAAACTTACCTATATCATTCTCAATAAGACAGAAAGAATAAGCTTTGTTTTGTGATGACTAAATAATGCATACATATATATAGTGAAGAGGCCATGGCTGACACTTGCGCATGTAACTCATAAGAGGCTTAGGAATGTATACATACTGTATATTAAATCATTCAAGTGATTAATATTTCTCAACTTACTTTAGCTCATAAATTTCAGATCTAAGAGCTCATTTTAATGTGCTTCTGTTTATTGTTCTTTGCAGATACTAAGGTGTTTGTTTTTTTTTTTAACAATTTGAAGGTTTCTGGCAACCCTGTGTCAAGCCTTTTGTTGAGGATTCTTGTGTCTTGTGTCTATGTTCATCAGTGATATTGGCCTGTAATTTTCTCTTTTTTTGTGATATCTTTGCCTGGTTTGGTATCAGGGTGATGGTGGCCTTGTAAAATGAGCTTGGGAATATTCCTTCCTTTGCAATTCATTGAAGGCATTTCAGAAGGATAGGTGTTAACTCTCCTCAAATGTTTGATAGAATTTGCCTGTGAAGGCAACTGGTCCTGGACTTTTGTTTGTTGGAAGTTTTTCAATCACAGTTTCAATTTCAGTCCTTGTGATTGATTTGTTGATATTTTCTATTTCTCTCTGGTTCCATCTTAGGTTGTTTACCTTGCTCAGAATTTGTGCATTTCTTCTAGGTTGTCCATGTTATTGGACATGATTGCCTGTAGTGGTCTCTTACGATTCTTTATATTTCTGTGGTGTTAGTTGTGATATCATCATTTCTAAATTTATTGGTCTTCTTCCTTTTTTTCTTGATGGGTCTGGCTAAAAGCTTATCAGTTTTTTATAGCTTCTAAAAAGAACCAGCTTTTCTTTTCATTGATCTCTGCTATTGTTTTCTTTGTCTCTAGTTTATTTATTTCTGCTCTGATCTTTATGATTCAGGTAAGTCTTTGGCACTATTTTTCAAACAGCATTGGCTCATCTTGTGTCTCTGTGTCATCTTTTGATAATTCTCATAATATATCAAACATTTTCTTTATTATTATATTTGTTATGGTGATCTGTGATTAGTGCTCTTGGATGTTACTATTATAATTGTTTTGGGGGTACCACAGACCATGTCCACATAAGATGAGACCTTAACTGATAAACGGTCTCTGTGTTCTGACTGTTCCACCAATTGGCCATTCCCTGTCTCTCTTTCCTTAGGCCTCTCTATTCTCTGAGGCACAAAGATACTGAAATTAGTCCAGTTAACAACTCTACAGTTGCCTCTAAGTATTCAAGTGAAAGGAAGAATTGCACATCTCTTCCTAGCACCTAAAACTAAAAATGATTAAACTTGGAAGAGGAAGGCATGTGAAAGCTAGGGCTCTTGTGCCACACAGTCAGGTTGTAAATACAAAGAAAATGTTCTTGAAGGAAATTGAAACACAGCATCCATTCTGCAGCCCATGAATCAAGGAGTAATTTAAACTTTCAAGTCTTACTATCTAAGAAATACATTTTGTAAGGCTGTAACTGCCCTAGGTTGTAATTCCTCCAACATCTCTGGGCAAAGTAAATTGAAAACCTTCTGGAAAGAATTCACCATTCTAGATACCATTAAAAACATTTGTGGTTCATGAAAAGAGGTCAAAATGTCAACATTAACAGCTGTTTAGAAGAAGTTGATTTTGACCCTCATGGATGACTTTGAGGAGTGAAAGACTTCTGGGGAGGAAGTAACTGAAGATGTCATGGAAATAGCAAGAGAAATAGAAGTGGAGCTTGAAGATGTGACTGAATTGCTGCAGTTTCATGAAACAACATCAACGAATGTGTTGCTTCTTGTGGATAATAAAGTGATTTCTTGAGATAAAATCTACTCCTGGCAAAGATTTGCTGTGAGGATTATTGAAAAGACAGCAAAATATTTAGAACACGATAAATATTGTGTTCAAATTGAACACAGTTTGAACTGTTGATAAAGCAGTGACAGGATTTGAGAGAACTGAAGGTCTACTGTGAAGAGAATGGTATCAAATAGCATTTCATGCTCCAGAGAAATCATTCATGAATGGAAGCATAAATTGATGGATTGACATGGCCGACTTCATTGTCTTATTTTAAGAAATGATCACAGTCACTCCAGCCTTCAGATAACTACCACCCTGACCAGAAAGCAGTCATCAATATTGAGGCAAGAACCTGCCTCCACCAGCCAAAAAAGATCACAGGTTGTTAAAAGTTCAGATGAGGTTAGTATTTTCTAGCAATAAAATATTTTAAAATTAAGGTATATACTTGTTTTTCAGACATAATTCTGTTGTTTATGTAATGGATTAATAGTGTAGTGTAAACACAACTTTTATATACACTGGGAAACCAGAAAATTCCTGTGATGAGCTTTGTCGCAACATTTGCTTTATTGTGATGGTCTGGAACCAAACCTGAAGTATTTTCAAGAAATAACCTGTATTAGGCTTTTATTCAGTTACTTTTCAAAATATTTAGAGAGGGGATAAGAAAAATCACAAAGGACGTTATGAAACCTGTTGTTCTTTGAAAACTCAATTTCGATTTTTCAGAGTATGTCTTTGAAAGTTAAAGATACGACTTTCATACAAATATAGGCAGGTAACAGAGATCTATTAACTTTTTAATGAGGGTATCTATAAGATGATGGAGAAGGAAATGGCAACCCACTCCAGTATTCTTGCCTGGAGAATCCCCATGAACTGAGGAGCCTGGCAGGCTGCAGTCTATGGGGTCACAAAGAGTTGGACACAACTGAGAGACTAAACACACACATATGCATAAGACGAGGATGCTCTTGGTTCCAAGAGTGTTTTGAGGGACTGAATATGTACAGGCATTTAGAAAGAATGTTATTAATGTTATAAGACTGTTAGGTTAGATACAAAATTGGTTCAAGTTGCATAATGCAATAAAACCATAAACGCTGAGGTTTTCTTCTGGACAGATCAGACAAAATGTGCAATGCCAGCACGTAGCTCTGTAGTGTCCGGAATCTAACCAAGAGTGACTAGCAAGTTAAACACAGTCCATTTTTGTAGAGAATTAAGCAGTCCTTGGGTGGACCTCTGAAGCACTGTCTTGGTGTGACACTGAAAGATCTTGCTCTTTCCCCTTATTACCAAGTTTTGAATAATTTTTCTAATAATCTGAAAATTAAATTTTGATTTTTTTTTGTTGTTTAACTCATTATCTTATATAATTTAGACTAAAAACTACCATCTCAGTGGCTTCAGAGAGTGAAGAGATTAAAAGAAGGGAATGAGGATCTTCTCAATTCAAAATAAGCATCTTTCCCAGGTGACTGTTCACTCCACATCAAGGTCAACCAGGCAGGAGAAATTAACAATGAAAAGAGAACAGGACAGACATCTCCTGGGGAATGAGGCAAGTGGGAGGCTGACAGCCTTCCCTTCCCCCAGTAGGGCTGCCTTCATTTAAAGTGGGTAGCGCAGGTGGATTCGATCTCTCATCTTTTGTAAAACTGGTTGGGAGTGGAGCTTGGGCCAGCTGCCCTGGGCAGAGCAAGCCCCACTCCGCGCACGTCCCCCCCAGTCATCAGCTAATGCCTGGAATAAATTCTCCCCTCTCCTTGAGCTGGTTCATTCAGAGCTTTGAGGTCCTGGGCTGGGCGCTTCCTCTTGGGGACTGAAATAACGCGAGTGCAGACTGACTGGTGTAATGCTACCAGCCCTCTTTCAGGGCTCTTCTTTTTCTTCCTGGGCAATAAACATAGACACCAAAAACAGCAGTTATGATCCCCTCCCCCTTCTGGTTCCCTTCCAGCTTTTTCTGAACGATCTGTGCATCTCTGCGAGCCTCCATCCCTAGAGGGGGTAGCTCTTGTAAAACTGGTAGGAGACGTCTGGAAGAAAGCAAGTCCCCCGGAGATTTCAGCACCTGGGTAGAAACAGTCGGGCTTTCCAGGGGGTGGCCGGCACCGGGAGGCCTGGATTAAAGGCGGCGCTGGGCTGGCGAGATTGAGGTCCCGGAGACGCGCTCCAGGTGCTCCTCGCGGGGGTCCCGGGTGCGGCTGCCTGCCGCGCCCCGCCCAGCTCTGTCCCCGCAGCCTCGCGGGCTGCCGGGCTTTGTGGTTCGCCCGTGCGGCTGGGCCCCTGCTGGGGGTGTTGTTACGAGCATGTGCAGACAGCAGCCCAAGGTAGAGCGAGCGTGCCGGGCGAGCCCTGAGACTGGCCTTGCAATGCCATGTTTGTGTGTGTGCTCTAACTCCCGGAGAGCAACCAGGGAGACGGCTCCCCGGCCGGACTTGGCTGATGTTTTCTTGTTTCTGTTTCAGCCTTCAGGATAATTCCTTCAGCAGCACCGCTGTAACAGAGTAAGTGAATCTTGTCAATACAATAAGATTTGCATGCCTTTCTCAGGAAGCAACTAACGTGAAGGTATCCTCCCCCGTCCCCAGCTGCTCTGGGTACTAGATGCATTGTCTCCTGTAATCTGGGGCTGTGAAGACCGGGAGACGTGGGGGCTGGTGGGGCCCAGAAATCTTTACAGGTTGAAATCAGCCTTTTAGCAACTATGGGAGAGCTATTAAAGCAAACTGATGGCTTACGGGAGCACAGTTTTCCCATATTTGTGTTCTTGGAGTTCAGATTTTTGAAAAATGAATCTCGTTGACATGTCAGCAAGGAAGCTTTGTTGTGTTTTGCCAACACTGGTGTCTGTTTTCATGAGCACGCTGTGTACATTTACAGCAAGTAGGAGATGGATGTGAAATGACTGGAGTTGAATTCCAGCATGTGATAAATAGGCTAAACTTAGCCTCACCCTCTCCTTTCTACAGACTTTTAAGACAGTAAACTTTTCTTGCATGCCCTTTGTCGATTTTGTCTGCTGCCCTCAGAGATCTGGCTATCGTAGGACTGTGTTATCTACTCCTATGGCTAAAGCTTTTGATAGGGACAAGTAATACCATTCAAACATGGAATGAAGGAGTGTAAATATTTTACTCAAGACCAGCATGCATGGTATTTTTTATTAGATATTTAGAGTTTATGCTTTTAATTCTTGTCATCCTTTCCTTAATGTTTTCCTAATACTGTATTATATGTATATGTTAAAAATTAGTGGGTAGTATATTATGCTAATACTATATGTAACTGATATGGAATTTACATATATACATATATGTATGAAATATCTACGCTTTATTTAGCAGTCTTTCTCTAGGCTAACTCATGGTGTTTACTTCTGGGACCTTACTATAGAAGTTACTCTAAATAGTTTTTCAGGAAAAAGAGGTGTATATGGTTATATGCTCAACTACATTTAAAAAATGCTGCAAGTTTGATACAGAAGTCCCAGTAGCTTGGGAACTATTTGCTAAAGTTCCCTAACAGGCAAATAAATGATATGAGATTCAAGTCACTGTATCAGTGACTTGGTAATGGAGGACTATAGGGCTTCCCAGGCCCTCTTGATTTTTACATTCTTTTGTTTCTCTGGATACTACTCTCTTAGAGTTGAGCTTTGGGCTGTCTTAAGTGGAGTTACTTAAAAAAAGAAAAAGATCCAGGGTTGATTTTCGAAGATCCAGTGTAAAACACTCATTGAAACCTTCTTCCTGTTAATGAACTTGCTTGGTAACGGTGCTATAACTTTGCTTTCCTAAAAGCCTTAGAGTGGGGAGAGGCGCAGGCCAGAGATGAGGCTGTGGCTCGCTGGTTTGGGTACACGGGTATTACTTTCTTCCTTTTGCTGTGCATACAGCACCACAAGCTTCCTGGGCCCGACTCTCAGGACCTGGTGTGGCTGAATCCCCAAAGTCAGCCATAGGCATAGCAGCTTCAAAATGGAGTTCCTTAGTTTTAGATTTCACCTGGACATTGTTTTAAAATTGGTTTTAGTTAAATGCTGGGGAAAGTCTGGTACCTTGTCTTTGGACAGTCCCCAAGGAGTTCTGATTGCATAAGACCTTGTTGTTGTTTTCAGAGAAGTGACAGTGATTTATTTTAAAAGGCACTGAGTGACAATTGGGATGCCATCTGGCTAATCTAAAAATCTGAGGGGCATATTTGAAGCATACCAAGCCTTCATAGGTGTAACAGTACAGTCTAGGGCCATTTATAACTAGTCATTGTCTAATATAGTATTTTCTCCTCTCAGTTTTCCTTGGTTCTTTAGGCATGACCCCAAAGCCAGCAGGATCAGAATGTGCTATACTGAGATAGAAGTAGCAGGTGATTCATAAATGTTCAGGTCTGGTCTTGGCATACAGCACTTGCCTCTATTCTACGGTCTGGATAAAAGAAAACATCGCCTTTCTCCTATCTCCACCCTACGCCTACTTCCTCCTACCCACCCACACATACTTATCTTTTCTACTGCCTGAAATTCTACCTAGAGATTTTTTTTTGGATGAAGAACTCTGGTGGTGACCCTTATTAAAATGGAAATTTAAAAAGTCTGTGTCCCTGGGAGGTGGATTCAAATTGTCATTAATATTTTAATATAAATTATGTTATCAGCTAGTTTAACCTAACAAGGTTCTGCTTGGCCAGCTGGGGGTCTTTTAAGAGTCAAAGGGAGTGGAATTGGGAGGTACTCAAGGACACATTTTATTCTCTTCTTAATTTTTCCCATGCCTTGCCTGTCCCTGTCTGTGCAAATGTGGCCCAGTTCAGTTTCTTTTTCCTACCCAGATTCTTCCAAGGTCAGAATGGCCTTGGCCTTGGTTCTCTATCTGTGTACCCTCTCATCTGTTATTTTTCCGTGGTCATTTCCTATGTTGCCCTGGCTAACTCATTACTTGAAATGAAGCATATCCAGCAATGAATTCTGTGGCAAATTAGTTATCATCCAAAGCAGTAATTCTCAAAACCAAAGGATTGTCAGTATTATTTGGGGAAGGGGTTAGGGGCTTGTGAAAAATCCAGAGTTCCCAGGCTTTATTCTCAAGTGGAAACCTAGAGATGGGTGATCGTGTTGGAGTCAGCCAAATGCTGGTCTGGGTTTTGTAAACCTTTAGGTCAGCATTGAACATTTTAGAAGCATACTGGTTATGTGGGGGAAAAGCAATCTAGTTTGAAAACTCACATTCCTTGGCCCTACCCTCTGAGAGTCGATTTAGTGGGGCTAGCAGTGAGGATGAAGCTGGAACTTGCTGTATTTTTCCATTTTTAAAAATTAATTTATTTCAAAAATTGAAGTATAGTTGATTTACACTGTTGTGTTAATTTTCACTGTACAGCGAAGTGACTCAGTTATACAAGTATATACATTCTTTTTTATATTCTTTTCTATTATGGTTGATCCGAGGAAATTGAATATAGTGCAGCTTGCCATCTTACTCAGAGACTCCAGGTGGTGCCAACACAAATGGTTCTGGGGGCACACTTTGAGAAATCCCACAGGATTGCAGGCTGTCCTCTGCAATTGTGCCTTCAAGGAACACGATACTGCAGGGAATATGGCAGTCCCCTTTTGAGTACAGCTACATTTTATCGCATTACCAATCTGAGACCTCTGTACTTAATTTACCCCAAGTCAAAAAAGAGACTTATGGGTATTTCTTTCTCCACCATTATTCTAAAAAACAAGTCTTTCTCTCTCTCTTGAGCCTCTGGAAACATTTGAAGAGACTATTTGATGGGCTTAGTGTGAAGCAGAAGCCCCGCAGGCATCACTGCTTTATGCTTTGGAATCCTAGGAAATCCCTTAGCCACTGGGTGAAGGTGATGCTTACCTCACACCATTGTCAGGCTTAATTGAGATGATATGAAAGAGAAGATGAACTGGAAAGTACCTTTTAACTTTTCTTGTTTGTGGTTGATAGAGGAAGCAAAAATCCAAGTAGAGAGATAACTGCCTACCTTGAGCACTTCACAGGAAAATGATGGCAAGGACAAATTATTCATGTATTATCTGGGCAACCACAAATGAAAAATTCCTGGACTTAGAATCTAGTTGATGAGAACCTCAAAGGAAATCATTTGATAGAGGTGTCTTTACATTTTTACTGTGAACAGTACTAAGAAAAACATTTTATATTGCAATCCAGCACACACATACATACATGATTTCTTTGAACAAGTTTCGTGAAATAACACTTAGCCCTCACTATACTGACATTTTTTTTTTCCTATTCTGTTTCTCTACCAATAATAAAAACAAAATGCTGATAGCTGCTGTCTAATTTCAGGACCCTGTAATTATTAACCCCATATAATAGGTCACAATTTATAGTGTGAAAAACATTGTATTAGAAGATGGTCAGCTTAATATTTACGAAGACCATTAAAGAGATTGGTCTTTAAATTCTTTTATCAGAATAATGTGTAGGAAGAGAATCTCATGCTCAGGACCAGTTGGACACTTGATCCGAGTTGATTTTTTTTTCCCCCAGAGTTGGGATATCTGGGTATGGGTTCCCACTGTGAAATCTAGTTTTATAATTGAGCCAGTATTGTGCATTTGCTGGGGGCTCTGGGGCAAGGACTCAGTAGAAAAATCAGAAAGAAGATGTTAATTGAATAGAACTTGATGATCTTCACAGAAGCCATGGAAAACCCAATTGAACTTAGAGAGCTTGTGTATGTGTGCCCTGGAGCCATAGAAAGATCTATCTCATTGCCATATCTGCAAGCTAGAAATTGTGTTTTCTTGGGTGATGGCTGGAGTTGTTCCATAGTCCTTAAACTCTGATCAGCTAATTAGGTCTAGCCTCCTACTTCAGAAAGCATCTGCAACTTTGTATGTTCTGGTGCTGAGTTTCCATTTTTAACTAATTGTGCTTTGAGAAGAAAGATTAATAAATCAAATGAGGGGGATGAAAAAAAAGTTCTTGCCAAAGTCTTAACAATAGGTATTGTTGAGCTTGAAGGTTGAACCTTTGTTTGAACCCTAGTTCTTTGGAAGCAACAATTCTAGATTTTTCTTCTTCATTAATTTTTCTACTTAGCTAGGTTGCTTTTATTGGGAAACATTTTAATTCACATTACAAAGTTTAGATGATCTATTAAAGCAGATGTGTCAAATAGTGGAGAACAAGACAGCATTTAGGAATTATTGTTTTCCATGAGATGGACAGTGTGGGTTATTGAGACTTCAAAAGTTAAAAAAAAAAGGAAAAGCAAGGAAATTGATCCAAGGTTGCTAGAGTGGTTCGTTTGCATGCTCTGGGTACATCCATGTTCCTCAGTGCTTGGCCTCTTTTTTATTTATATGTTTGCCTAGTTGTCCACTTCGGGGGGAAAACTAATCAGATATCATGAACAGGCTCAGAGGTTAATAGGGAAATGCTCTACAGGCCATACAGTTTATCATTCATACCCAATTGTCAGACAAACAATGGACACGTGCTTTAAGCAGTACACTTAAAGTCAGCAGTGCTAAACATCATGAACAGCTATACTTGGTGACAACTTATTGGAGAATTTTTCCATCCTGAACATGGGGGTTAAAAGTATGATTAGAAATAAAACAATTACTTTCCATTAGAAGTCTCTGTTACCAAAATCAGTCGAATATTCTAGAAGAAATTTTTCTTTTTTGACAGAAAACCCAACTTTGCATCAGTTTACTGTTAGTAACAAAATTCATTTACCTAGTTAAAGTCAGTCTAATCTTAATCCTGACAATATACACATTTTTTTTTTCAAAATTCCTTTTTCACAGACTTTTTGTCACTTTCTAAATCCAGACAAATTTGTGCTCTATTTCTTCATACAGAAACAAACAACCATAGGAAAAAATTATTATCACCATTTTACCTCAACAAAAATATCTCCATTCTTTATACATTCTCTTTGTTGACAACATATATCCTACTTGCTTTACATATCAAAATGTTTCACTTATCATTTTTACATATGCCGACTCATCCTCAACAGCAGTTACAATTTTTAACCCTTGAAAGTTTAACAAAACCAAGAAACAAGTGGTTGAAATGTTACATCAGCATTTTCTGATTGCAAACTTAAGAACATTCTTCATAACTTCAAAAAAACATACATTTTTTAATAGCATAATTTTTCTTCAGTAGTACAACACATATGTTTAATAAACCCAAACATCTTTAGTTTCCCTCTTGGTCTTATAAGAATACAAAAGTAGGTAATCAGTTTATGGAGTATAGCCAGAATAGCCAAATTGTGCGTTCAGTTTTAAAGCCTTTTTCCCTTTGTATAGTTAACCCAAGGCTGAAGATCCAGGCTAAGTGCACCGTGTTTGTGTTTCAAGGACATGATAAAAGTCACTCAAACTTTTTCTCAGGCATATTTTTGTTTTCTCAGGATCTGGAAAAAAGTGTTTTATCAAGTTAGCTTTCCCTAACTGCATATGCAAAAAGAACCAGTTTTGTGAATTTCAGGGCTTTTATCTTAATCAATCTTCTTCAGATTCTGAAGAATACTATAGCCATACATTGTCCAAAAAAATTATCTTTCTTTTTTAGTCATAAACTCACAACTAAAATTTTTCTTAATGAATTGAACCTGAATTTCCCATTTTATATAATGCAACAAGAATACCAATCAACACAAATGGAATATACACTCACACACCAAACAACAGATCCATCATAAGCATCTCTGAAGGTGACCAGTACAGAGTCCCAAACAAACACTTTACGGAGTCCCAAAACAGATGGTCCTCAATGATAGTCAGATGTCAGAACCAATTGGCAAAATGCCCCAAAATGATGCTTGACGCTCACATGACACTTGGTGCTCACAAACGGTCCTCAACATCAGACATATGTCAGAACCAACTGGCAAAATGCCCAAATAGCACCTCATGTCCCAAACAGTTCTCAACATCAGGCACACATCAGAACCAACTGGCAAGAATGTCCAAATAGTACTAGTGCTCACAAACAGTCCTCAACAGCAGTCAGAACCAATTGGCAAGCACTCACAAATGGGAATGTTGCCTGTGTGCACACCGGTGGACTTACCTGGTTTTGGAGCTCGTCAGCTCATCCCAAATGCAGGTTTCCATTCCACCAAGAAAAGCATAAGTTGGCAGCCAGTGCCAATCAGGGGAGAAACAGGGAAGATCCTTAAATGGTTTTGGTTTTGGTTGTTTAAGGTACAGTTAATCTTCAGTTCCAGGGAGCTCTTGTTCTCATTTCTTTGTGGTCAGTTCTCAGAATTGTGGCAGCTCAAGTCCTGGGTCCAGCCTGGTCATCCTGTAGTTAACTCCTCCACCTGGGGTTTTGTTATCTGTAAGATAGCTCACAGGATATGGCTCAGAATATTATGTACAGCTCTTGAGAAAGAGCTAAAGGTCCTTGCCTGTGCTTAATGACTACCTTATTCTTAGTCTCCTTAGACTGTTTTCCTTGGTTTCAGCATTTCTCACTTCTCACTTTCTTATTTCTCACTTAATCAAATGTATTCTTTGATTAAGGTTTTTTACAGGCACAAAGCAGGCAGAAGACATGGTGGGGGGAGGGGGAAAGGACCATATACTGTTTCATGATGATGTAGAGGCGTGGGATTGTGAGGTGAGTGGAGGGAGGTTCAGGAGGGCAGGGGTATATGTATGCACACAGCTGATTCACTTACTTGTGCAGCAGAAACTAACACAACATTATAAAGCAATTATACTAAAAAAAGAAAAAGTAGTGCTGCTCAAAGTGTGGGTTCACAAACTTTAACTAGTCTGAGATAAGAACAGTACAGAAATAGGGAGTATGCTTTTAATAACCTTTATAAGAATTTGACATTCCTGTGACATTTTTACCAAATTATTTCTCCACAGTGGATTGGAAATGGAAAACCAACTGGTCAGTCCTGAATCCCCAAAAGTTTGAGAAGCACAGCTCCAGTGCCTAAGGCAGTATTTGGAAGCAGTCAGTGCTCAGTAAATGCTTGCTCACTTATATCGGGCCTTTCCTGGTGGCTCGGACTAAAGAATCCACCTGCAAAGCAGGATACTTGGGGTTGATCCCTGAGTCAGGAAGATTCCCTGGAGAAGGGAATGGCCACCTACTCCAGTATTCTTGCCTGGAGGAAGGCGCTTGGCAGGCTACGGTCCCTGGGGTCACAAAGAGTCGGACATGATTGAGTGACTAGGCACACACACTTATTTCAGGGAACAGACTTGCCGAGGGGCCCAGGTTAATGATTTGATTCAAATACTTATGAAGTATCTACTCTGGGGTAGCACTGTGGGCACTGTGGCAGTATATCTAGAAAAAGACACGATGGTTGTTTCTTTTCATGGAATTAACAACTAATTAAAAAGATCTCAGAGGGACAAAGAAACTACATAACTAGGCAAGAACTAGATGATTACTAAAACCTCAGAATGAAAAGTAAACATTTATGTACTAAGGTTAAAGGGGGAACATGGCATGTGGATGAACTTGGCAAGGAAAGTTCACAGAGCTTGTAAGGCTTGAGCAGTGAGGGCTGAGTAGGAGTTGAAGATAGAAAAAGCATTCCAGGTTGGAGCAGGGTGGGGTGAGGTTGGGTGGGATGGGGTGGGGAAGGCTGAGAAAAGGAACAAAGGCTCCCTCATACACTGGGGTGAGACTGCGGTCCTCCTCAAGATGCCCTTAGGCAGTGTAGAGCTCTGGAGATTTTTCAGTATGGAAAAGCCAAGAATTTTTCATGAGGTTATTTCATAAGTTTTGTGAAAAGGAAGGAGGTCAGGAAAGTCTGGAGGCCAGTGGAGCAAGCCAGATGGCAGCTGGTATGGCTTGGGACTGCCGGAGGCAGAAGAAATGCCAGGAGGCACGTAGCTGCGTCCCTTTTGAGCCAACAACAAGCTACCAGTCTTGGTGTCAGATGGTCCCTCAAGGGCTGTGAACACTTAGGTTGCTAAGGTCTTGTTAGTTGAGGTGACACAGAGCAGTGGATGAAAAAGGAGTGTTACCTCTGGTTCTAAGCATTTAAGCTCACATGATATGACAACATTGGTATCATTACCTGTTGGACATCTGAGGAATTGACACTGGTTTGGGTGAGAGTGGTAAAGATTGTTCCTTTCTTTAGTTTCCTGTGCTAATCTTCAAATAATTCTAGAATATTGCTTCTTCTGCTTCAGCAGGCAGTTGGATCTGATGTGGTTTTATTTCCTCTCTTCAGGTGTGACGAAGACACAGTCTCTCTGCATGAAGATCAGACTGATTGCTCCAGTCTCAGGTAGGACCCACCATTGCCTGGTTCTTAATTATGAAGGACAGAAACCATCTGGTCTGGTGTCTTAACTCTCTTTGAATTCTAATAATTTGTTCTCATGTCCTATTTCTTCTCAAAGGTTATCAGCTCTTGAAGGAAGTTTTGTTCACTTTTGGATACCCCCTTAGCACTCAGGACAGTGTCTTTTCTATGGAGAATGCTCAGTAAATGCCTACTGAATTAAACATTGATTAGTGCATTTAAATGTTCCCATTATAGACTAAGGAAGAGGTTCTAGAATTATTCACCAAACATGGCAGTCTTGGTCATCAGGGGGTTCGTGGTATGATGGCAAGATCTTAACGTTAACCATTTCTCGTCCAAGTTTGCTGTGTTCAAGCACTTTCACATACATTTTATTATTTAATCTTAACAGCCAAAAGGAAGCTGTTGTTTCCTTCCTCATCCGAGGTGGAAAAACCGAGACTCAGAGGGGTTATATCTCATCCAGTATAACACAGCTGTGATGAGGCAGAATTTGGACTCTGGTATATGTGATGCAAGAGTCCACTTGTTGGATAAGGAACATTTGTTGAAGGCCTTTGTTTCATACTTTTTTGTGTGCATCAGAAACCAGTGGAGACAGATATGGGATGTAGAAAAACAAATCAGTCTCTGCTCCCAGGGGTTCAGTGCCCTGGAGGAGATAGACAAGAATATAGGTGATGATGCTACAGTACATTAGGTGCTATTTTACTACAGGGAAACAGAAGACTCACTTAGAAGGACCAAATAGCCCAGTGAGGTTTCTGGGATAGATTCCTGAAGAAAATTACATGTGGCACGTGACTCCTTTTTTTTTTTTTTTGGTGGAGTATAAGGCCAAAAACTATGATGCTACCAAGCAGAGGGATCAAATTACTGTCTAGCCAACAGAGAGCAGAGAGAATTCAAGTTGAAGCAAGCAGTTCAGGATGGCAGGAACCCTGAGAGCTGAGGAGGCTAGGAGTGGTAAGAAATAAAGTTCCAGAGAGAAACAAAGACCTGATTACAAAAGTTTTAAGTACCCTGCAAAGGAGTTTGGACTTTATCCTGGAGGCATTGGAAAGACTAAAAATAGCCTTCAGTTTTTTTCTCTGCAAACAGCTATTCACCTAAGGCCCTATGTGAGAGTAACAATAGCCCCCATTTATTGGATTGTCGTCTGGAGCCAACTTTCTTTGGTAGGCATTTCACAGAGACTGTACTACCTGTACTACTGTGCTAGAGATGCATAGTATCTTATGGATGAGAGCCACAGAGGTGAGGTGGTGTGGCTCAGGATGCATCTCTAACAAGTGGGAGGATCTTTTGGACTCTTATTCTTTTTAGAACACCATGTTCATTCTCAGTTATGGCTGATTGCAATAAGAAGTGACATAAATTACATTACCTGAACTCTGTTTTGGGGATTCTGAGGAACCAGTAATAGGTTGGAAATGTATTCATAAAGATGACTTTTGTATTTATGTTTTACATTTGTATAATAAGAGAAAGTGCTTCCCCCTGACCCCCACCTTCCTTGTTCTTCAAGTCAAGAATGACATTTACATCTTTTGGGTACCTTGAAAATATGACTTAAAAACAAAATTCAGGTTTTATTTTTAGGAAGCAGTCTATCAAAACAGTCATTTTAAATTTGAAAAGTCAGTTTTTCTTATTCTTGAGTGTTCTAGAATTCTCCTTGAGTGAGGAAGATTTTAGTTCAGCTCAGTCGTGTCCAACTCTTTGCAACCCCAAGGATTGCAGCATGCCAGGCTTCCCTGTGCATCACCAACTCCTGGAGCTTGCTCAAACTCATGTCCATCCAGTTGGTGATGCCATCCAACCATATCATCCTCTGTCACCACCTTCTCCTCCTGCCTTCAATCTTTTCCAGCATCAGGGTCTTTTCCAGTGAGTCAGTTCTTTGCATCAGGTGGCCAGAGTATTGGAGTTTCAGCTTTAGCATCAGTCCTTCTAATGAATATTCAGGGCTGATTTCCTTTAGAATGGACTGGTTGGATCTCCTTGCAGTCCAAGGGACTCTCAAGAGTCTTCTCCAACACCACATCAATTCTTCTGCACTCAGCTTTCTTTATAGTCCAACTCTCACATCCATACATGACTAAGGAAAAACCATAGCTTTGACTAGACAGACCTTTGCTGGCAAAGTAATGGCTCTGCTTTTTAATATGTTGTCTAGGTTGGTCATAGCTTTTCTTCCAGGGAGCAAGCTTCTTTTAATTTCAAGGTTGCAGTCACCATCTGCAGTGATTTTGGAGCACCCCAAAATAAAATCTGCCACTGTTTCCACTGTTTCCCCATCTATTTGCCATGAAGTGATGGGACCAGATGCCATGATCTTAGTTTACTGAATGTTGAGTTTTAAGCCAACTTTTTCATTCTCCTCTTTCACTTTCCTCAAGAGGCTCTTTAGTTTTTCTTCATTTTCTGCCATAAGGGTGGTATTATCTGCATATCTGATCATATAAAGCAGGAGTCCCCAAAACCTCTGGGCCACAGACTGGGTCCCTGGCCTGTTAGGAACCCAGGCCACACAGCAGGAGGTGAGTGAGCAAGCATGAAGCTTCATCTGCTGCTCAGTTCCCTAGCCCTCCATTGTTCACAGTACTGCGTGAGCCATCCCCTGACCTTGGCCATGGAAAAATGGTTTTCCACGAAACTGGTCCCTCGTGCCAAAAAGGTTGGGGGCCGCTGATGTAAGCGGAATGCTCCCTTTGCCTATGGTAGTTGCTGAATTCTAAAATACATCTAGATTTAAGAGGGACGAATGACTTAAGAGTGTTATTACATCACTGTGAGGAAATTGAAATGATGGGATGATGTATTGAATTTGATTGATGGGTGAACATGAACAGTGCTCTCCTAGAACTGAGTATGTGCAGGTAATGCCAGCCCAGTCAGTCTTCTCCAGCCATTCCACACCAACAGGACCAAGACACTGGGATCTTTGGCTTTGCATTGAAAGGGTTGTTTAAATAGGTGGCTTGGTTGGGTGAAATTTAGCCCTTGTCTTATATTCTATTGAGGTTGTATGTATCTTATTAAAATAGCTTCTAGTTAAACTTTTTTATAATTTATCTTTAATGAACTAATTAATCAGGCAGCATCAGGGCTTAGTTGTGGCATGTGGGATCTTCAGCTGTAGCACACAGACTCTCTAGTTGTGCTGTGTGGGCCCCCATCGCCTGGGCTCAGTAGTTGCAGCTCAGAGCTTAGTTGCTCTGCCATATATGGGATCCTAGTTCTCTGATGAGAAATCAGACCTGTGTCCCCTCCCTGCAAGGTGGACTCTCAACCACTGGACCACCAGGGAAGCCCCTCTAGTTAAACTTTTAAAGTTTAACTGAAAGTTATAAGGAGATGATTGAAGACTTGCCAGTGAGGAGCAAACATCAACACCTTGAGCCAAGGACTCATGTATGAGAGTCTGAGGGCCCACTCCAGGTCTGAGTGAATTAGCCCTTCAGTTTGGCACCTTATTTAATCAGAGAGGTTTAGAGTCTTAATCTATAAAGTTGGGATGATCATAGCTAACCGGGATATCTCACATTATTATTGTGAAAGAAAAATATGACATATGTGAAACCATATTGAAATGAAAAAAGGGAAGCAAACACGATAGCATGTACCAAGCTACAGCTATGGAAAATGTACCCACTAGCAAAGGCTGGAAGGGAGTGTGGCATGTTCTAAAAAGTGAAGTTCAGTCTCTCTGAAACAGCCTACACTAAAAAGTTTGCGGAGTAAATGAACAGCAGTGGATATCGCCAGCCTCTTTTCCAGGGCGGGTTATTAGACTCTTCGGTGCTTTCTAATCCTGAGTCTTTCCTATTCTAGAGATGAAGACAATAAAGAAAATTACCCCGACGCCAGGCCTCCGCTAGAGGAGCCTGCACCGCCGCCCAGTGAGCCGCAGCATGCAGAGCAGCCCCCACGGCTGGACGTGCTGCGCCCCACCATGGGCAACTTCAAGTCGCGGAAACCCAAGTCCATCTTCAAGGCGGAGAATGGGAGGAGCCACGGAGAAAGTCAGGTAGCAGCCTCCACCTTCTCGGGCACCTTTGCCCAGCTGGGTGTGTCTCTGGCGAGAGCACGGTTCTGGTGAAGTCTGAGCACGTTCTTTTGTAGGCAGTGATTAGCTTGACTTGCCACTGGGCACCGGCGAACTGGGACGCGTGCATGCTTCCCTTCCGGGGGTATTAATAGTGCTCTGTGCTGGGCAGTCTGCTCATTAAGCGCCCTTTCAAACTGCTACTCTTAAATGCTGGACTTTGACATTGATTGAGAGGAGCTGCTGCAGTCTTTGCCGGGGAGAGTGGAGGAGGATCTCCAGTGACCTTCACTTACCCAGGACAGGAAAAAATGGCCCCAAACTTGGAGACTCTTCTCAGCAGATCAAAAGTCCCAGGGTTATCTAGAGCCATTCTTCTTAGGCTGCAGTTTAGTGGCTTTGGAAAAACACTCAAGCAATGTATGTGCCTGTTTTAATGTGTGTGGAGAATCTGCTTCATTGAGGTCGGCAAATATTTACATGTATGAATGAAGCATCTGTCCAACTTGATTCAAGTAATTCATTTTATCTACATATTTGTTTATTTAGTTCATTTTTCTAGTTGTAGAGGGAGGTAGCAAAAAATATGATTTTTAAAACTCTTAAAACCCCTCAAATAACTTATTCTCTCTTATAAAAAGAGATGACTATAACCCATTTTAATCTTACTGGGAGGTTAATGGGCCCAGCCTTAAGATTGTACTTGTAATGCATCTAATGCAGTTTTGGAGACATAAGTGCTTCATTAATGTGAACTTTTTTTTTAAACACTAAAAAAGCTATTGATATTGAATATGATATGGGAGGCTCTCAATGTAATACATTAATTATATAATAACTTGAAGTCCAGTCCTACCTAGCAAATAGGCACCAGGTGATCTCTGTTAGAACAACTTTGGCGGGGCAGTTTATTTGATCTTGTAATTTTCTTATTGGCCTTGTGATTTTTCTCTCTCTTCCTTTTTGGCGTAGTGACCTCTTATTTAGTCAATTTCACAGTGAGATGATATGCCCTCTGCATTCATGAAACTGTTGTGATTTTATGAATTTGAGTTGGGTTGTAGGGCAAGGTTAAGTGTGAAATACCACTGGAGTTATGGTGAACTTGAGACTCTGCCTCCTGCTGAGCACACCCGCCACTTGTTTGTTTAGGAGTGTGGTGCTGTGGAGGACACAGGTGCTCAAAGGGCTGCCGGCCGAGTCTGGTTCTGGGTAACCTCCGACCTTGAATCTCCTACTAAGGATCACTTTCAACACTGTGGGCTTTGAGTAACCAGCCATCTCTCCTTGAATGCCCTCTTTCTTGTCATCCTATAGTCTGGCCTGGTAGAAATTACCCAGTCGTCATTTGTAATAAGGTGCCAAAGGCACAAGTCATTCCAAGTTTGTTGCTCATGTGCAGGAAGATTCTAGGAGAAAGAGACTTGTGTAGTCTTCTCTGATAATACAGCATTGGAATCCTGGACTGCAGGTAAAATTTCCAATTCATTCCTAAGATCTCTGTGTACACAATGAGATTGTTTTTCCCCCTAATAGCTAAGAGAACTTCAGTAATATAATTTTAGGTCTTCCATATTTTAGAGAATCTTGAAACAGATTTCATTCTTCTCATTTACTTTGGAGAGATACATTTAACGTTGGTTGAGTACTGAGCAAGAACTGAGCATCAATAAATAATATTATTAATAAAATCAGCTAACATCTATTTAAGCATTTACTGTGTTCCAGGCATGTACCATGTTTATGAAAATCCCATGAAATGGTTATTATTATCTTTTTGTACAAATGGAAAAACAAAAGTTTAGAGGGATTACATAACCTCTTGAGTCAGATTTGGAAGAACTTGAGTGGAAACTCTTTTTCATAAAAGCACACTGTTTCTAACAAGAGATACCCAGAACTTCCAAGTATGAGTCTAGCAATTTACTTACCCCCTTTTTATATAAAACCTGTTATTTCACTCTGAATTTTTTTCCCTTTGGTGATATATTATACTCCTAAGCAATAATTAGTTATTGAGAAAGGATTACTTTGGAGAGATTTTTGTCAGTGTTTTTCCTCTCGGCCTGAAAGCTTTGTGATGTTGGTCGCATAAGCTAGACAAACATTGTTTGAGTGAGCGTTAGGTCTACTAGGACTTAGGCTCCTTGAGGTCAGTGAGTCAGTCTGTCTTGTCTATCTTTGGCACTCAGTCACTCAGTATTATTCAGTGAATGACTCACAGCTGTTTGTACACACACACATGCACACACACACACACACACACACACGTGGGGCTTCCCAGGTGGTGCTAATGGTAAAGAACCCACCGGCCAATGCAAGAAACTTAAGAGATGGGAGTCAATCCCTGGATTGGGAAGATCCCCTGGAGGAGGGCACAGCAACCCAATCCAGTATTCTTGCCTGGGGAATCCCATGGATAGAGAAGCCTGGCAGGCTACAGCCCATAGGGTTGCGAAGAGACAGACATGACTAAAGCAACTTAGCATGCACACATACACACATATTTCATGTATACAATTACATAAGTAATTTTTTGTAAAATGGTAGATATATATTTTTCTATAAAATAACATTATATCTTTATTCAGTTATAACAAGTCATGTTTCAAAAGAGGATATAATCATGTCTCTTACACAGATATGAAATAGAGATGTATCAAAAATTTTATTTAAATCATGAATTAATGAGGAAATTAACGAGATATTTACAACCACTTAAAAACAAAATGCAAAGTATTGCACATTTATAGTCTGACAAGGATTGCTGAGATAAATTTTTTGATGCACACAGAATTGGCAAAACTTGCAATATCTATAGGGTGATAATCAACTGCTTTTCTATGATCACAATTACAATTTCTGTGGAGAGAAATTATTTGCATTGCCATTGGTTTCTACAAGCTAATTTTTGTCTTTGTAACCTTGCAAAATAGTCTAGATATAGGCAAAAAAAAAAAAAAAAAGCAGAGATTATCCAGATGGATGAGCTGGCCAGAATATCTGCTAGATTTCAAAGTCTTTTTATAATTTTTCTGTATATTCTCTCCCTTCTTCCCTCTCTCCTTCTTCCTTGTGATCATAATATCAAAGAAAGATTAACCTTGATCATAAGGTAAGCCTAGTCTCATTAGGTATGGCTTTATTATTTACTGATATGTAGCAAAAGTGTTAATTTACCACATAGGTTTTCTAGTTGGTAAAGAATCCATGTGCAATGCAGGAGACCCTGATTCGATTCCTGGGTCGGGAAGATCCCCTGGAGAAGGAATAGGCTATCCACTCCAGTACTCTTGGGTTTCCCTTGTGGCTCAGCTGGTAAAGAATTCACCTGCAATGCAGGAGACCTGGGTCCGATTCCTGGGTTGGAAAGATCCCCTGGAGAAGGAAAAGACTACCCACTTCAGTATTCTGGCCTGGAGAATTCCATGGACTATAATACAGTCCACAGAGCTGCAAAGACTCAGACACAACTGAGCGACTTGTACTTTCGCTTTCACTCTCACTTAGGTTTTCTTACTTACTTTGCAAAATCTAGAGACATAGTTTTGAATAATTACAAAATTAACTTCTCTTTGGAGGTTTTTATAAGGAATCTCAGATTGGACTTTTAATGCCTCTATTATGTGCATTCCTAAGGCAAGTAAATCAAGTTCAACAAATTCTTGCCACCTTATTTCATTTGCAGTACTTACGCATTTGTGTAAGTTCTTCTTTTATTGAAGCCCCCAAAGTAACTAGGTTCCTGGGCTGCCAGGAAATGATGGTCCTTAACCACCTATAAGGCTGGATCCTGTAAACTAGATAGCAGGGCAGTTATCCCAAGAGCTCTTTGTAGGTATTGCCTCCATAATAAAGCCACTTCAGTTCCTACCTGATCCAAGAAGCATCATTCTCAATATGACATTCTAGGCAAGATGTTATTTAGGTAGTAGATTTCTCCAATTATATTCTGGTAAAAAGGAATACATTATTATTGAATATATAAGATAACCCTTTTGCCATTGAAAGTTAAGGGCATTTGGTATGAGTTTCTGAACTGTGGGAGTCAGTAAGACTCAAATATCATTTTAAAATATTTCAGCTTATATAAAAATGGTTTTTAAATGTAGATTTTATTGTTGTTCAGGTATAAGGAAGCCTGTAGAACAGACCATGACTGCCATTTGGAAAGGTTCCTATTCGTAGTTCTTAAGGAGACAGGCATGCTGTGTCATGCCAAGCCATGTAGGAAAGCACCAAAATTGGTCAAGAGGAAGACGGTGCAAGGGGACAGCTTGGGCAGGAGACTTTATTATTGTTTTTATTGGAAAAACAAGGCAAGGCAGCGTAAGCAATCTTGAAACTGGCTGATTTGGATGATTTCAGTGGACTCCGAGGTATAGGAATTCTTTCTAGTGGTCTGGTACCGGGCCCTGGGATACTTAGGACAGAGGAATATTACTTCTTGGAACACATGAAGCAGATAGAAGAGGTCGTTGAGAGTATGAACTCTGGATGGTCAGTTTGAATATGAAAGGCATGCTCCAGGGCAACTCACTTGTTATGCTTGCTCTACCTAAGAATTGGTAAGCCCTGGGAGAGAAAGTCTTTCCCCAGTCACTGTGGCCTGAAATGCCAGAGCACACCTGTGGTGGATTCATGTCAATGTATGGCAAAACCAATACAGTATTATAAAGTAAAATAAAGTAAAAATAAAAAGTTAAAAAAAAAAAGAATACAGAAAATAATCGAAAACAGTTCATACAGTTCAGTTCAGTTCAGTCACACAGTCGTGTCCCATTCTTTGCGACCCCGTGGATTGCAGCACGCCAGGCTTCCCTGTCTATCACCAACTCCCAGAGCTTGCTCAAACTCATGTCAATCGAGTCAGTAATGCCATCCAACCATCTCTACCTCTGTTGTCCCATTATTCTCCTGCCTTCAATCTTTCCCAGCATCAGAGTCTTTTCCAATGAGTCACCTCTTCGCATCAGGTGGCCAAAGTATTAGAGTTTCAGCTTCAGCATCAGTCTTTCCAATGAATATTCAGGACTGATTTCCTTTAGGATTGACTGGTTGGAATTCCTTGCAGTCCAAGGGACTCCCAAGAATCTTCTCCAACACCACAGTTCAAAACATCAATTCTTTGGCACTAGGCTTTTTTTATGGTCCAACTCTCACATCCATACATGACGACTGGAAAAACTGTAGCTTTGACTATATAGACCTTTGTTGGCAAACTAATGTCTCTGCTTTTTAATATGCTGTTTAGGTTGGTCATAGCTTTGCTTCCAAGGAGCAAACTTCTTTTAATTTCATGGCTGCAGTCACCATCTGCAGTGATTTTGGAGCGCCCCCCCCCCCCCGCCAAAATAAAGTCTCTCACTGTTTTCATTGTTTCTCCATCGATTTTCCATGAAGTGATGGGACCAGACACCATGATCTTAGTTTTCTGAATATTGAGTTTTAAGCCAACTTTTTGACTCTCCTCTTTCACTTTCGTCAAGAGGCTCTTTAGTTCTTTGCTTTCTGCCGTTAAGTGTGGTGTCATCTGCATGTCTGAGGTTATTGATATTTTTCCCAGCAATCTTAATTCCAGCTTGTGCTTCATCCAGTCCAGCATTTCTCATCAACAGAAAATTGAATTAAAGATTTACTGAGCATGGCCCCGCCCATCAGAACAAGACCCCAGTGTCTCCATCAGGAAACTTCCATAAGCTTCTTATCCTTATCTGTCAGAGGGCAGACACAATGAAAACCACAATCACAGAAAACTAATCAAACTGATCACATGGAGTACAGCCTTGTCTAACTCAGTGAAACTATGAGCCATGCTGAGTAGGGTCACCCAAGATCAACTGGTCATGGTGGAGAGTTCTGACAAAACATGGTCCACTGGAGAAGGGAATGGCAAACCACTTCAGTATTCTTGCCTTGAGAACCCCATGAAGAATGACAAGGCAAAAGGATAGGACACTGAAAGATGAACTCCCCAAGTTGGTAGGTGCCCAGTATGCTACTGGAGATGAGTAGAGAAATAACTCCAGAAAGAATGAGGAGATGGAGCCAAAGTAAAAAAAGCACCTAGTTGTGGATGTGACTGGTGATGGAAGTAAAGTCTGATGCTGTACACAACAATATTGCATAGGAACCTGGAATGTTATGTCCATGAATCAGGGTAAACTGGAAGTGGTCAAACAGGCGATGGCAGGAGTGAACATCAATATTTTAGGAATCAGTGAACTAAACTGGACTGGAATGGATGAATTTAATTCAGAGGACCATTATATTTACTACTGTGGGCAAGAATCCCTTAGAAGAAATGGAGTAACCATCATAGTCAACAAAAGAGTCCGAAATGCAGTACTTGGATGGAATCTCAAAAATGACAGAATGGTCTCTGGTTCCAAGGCAAACCATTCAATATCACAGTAATGCAAATCCATTCCCCAACCCATAATGCTAAAAAAGCTGAAGTTGAGCAGTTCTGTGAAGACCTACAAGACCTTTTAGAACTAACACCCCCAAAAGACATCCTTTTCATCATAGGGGACTGGAATGCAAAAGTAGGAAGTCAAGAAATACCTGGAGTAACAGGTAAGTTTGGCCTTGGAGTACCAAATTGAAGCAAGGCAAAGGCTAACAGAGTTTTCTCAGGAGAACACACTGATGACAGCAAACACTCTCTTCCAGCAGCACAAGAGACTGCTCTACACATGAACATGACCAGATGGTCAATACCGAAATCAGATTGATTATATTTTTTGCAGCCAAAGATGGAGACGTTCTATACAATCAGCAAAATAAGACCAGGAGCTGACTCTGGCTAGGATCATGAACTCCTTATTGCCAAATTCAGACTTAAATTGAAGAAAGCAGGGAAAACCACTAGACCATTCAGGTATGACCTAAATCAAATCCGTTAAGATTATACAGTGGAAGTGGCAAATAGATTCAAGGGATTAGATCAGATAGACAGAGTGCCTGACGACTGTGGACGGAAGTTCGTGACATTGCACAGGAGGCAGTGATCAAGACCATCTGCAAGGAAAAGAAATACAAAATTGCAAAATGGTTGTCTGAGGAGGCCTTACAAATAGCTGAGGAAAGAAAAGTGAAGGGCAAAGGAGAAAAGGAAAGAATATACCCATCGGAATGCAGAGTTCCAAAGAATAGCAAGGAGAGATAAGAAAGCCTTCCTCAGTGATCAATGCAAAGAAACAGAGGAAAACAATAAAATGAGAAAGACTAGAGATATGTTCAAGAAGATTAGAGATACCAAGGGAACATTTTATGCAAAGATAGGCACAATAAAATTCACACAAGAATCTTCTAAATTGTATCAGAAAAAAGTAGTTGAAGCATAAAGAGAAGGGACTTTCTTATAGATCCAGAAGATAGACCATTTAAACAACAATATTTCAGGGGACTTACCTAGCAGACCAGCGGTTAAGACTCTGTGTTTCCAATGCAGGTGTCACAGGTATGATCTCTGGTCGGGGAACTAAGATCCCACATCCCTACAAGTGTGGCCAAATAAATAAATAAATAGCCTATTCCCAAACTCCTTAAAACAATGACAACAACAATAACAACAGTAAAGCAATATTGTAAAATTTCACTTTTCAGTCCATTTAGTATGGACTCTAATTAATTCTTGTTCCACTTGATCCTGGGTTAGCAGTAGCATGAAATTGTCTGCTTCTGGCCTAAAATTCTGACTCAGCCCACTGGTGCCATTAAACGCCTATATCCAAGAGTCTGTTCTTTGAAATATCAATTATTTAAAATATCTGGGCTTTTACCATGGGACTCTTGAGAGTATTCTTTGCTGAAGACACAAACCCTGGCCTGAACCTGATAATAGAACTTTCAGGCAAGTAGCTGAGGAAAACAAATAGCTGTAGCTGATAGAAACTGAAAGTGATCTTGGTTAATTTACTGCTAGTAATTTGCAAAAGTGAAAAGTCTGATGACAGTTTATAATAAATGTGATGCATAATGTGACATGGAAAGCAAGGTAATAAAATCATTCCCCTTAAGTTAGCAAGTTTCAAAATATAATAAATAAAGCTATTTAAAAAAAAAGAAGTCAGAGTTTACTTCTGATTTTACAAAAATGGAGGAATAGGATACTTACCTTGAAATATAGCATAATAATACTATTAGAAGATGTCAAGAATATCAAGTAAAAAATTCATTAAGTCTGGTGTGGATGTTAGACATCTGCATTATTATTAAACTCCACAGACAAGTCTGTTGTACATCCCTGATTGAAAACCACTGACCATGATGTTGCTGAATTAAAGAAATGACTGTGGTCAAGTCTATGTTTTATTATTATTATTTTTAAAATTTTTATTTTTACTTTATTTTACTTTACAATACTGTATTGGTTTTGCCATACATTGACATGAATCCGCCATGGGTGTACATGTGTTCCCAATCCTGAATCCCCCTCCCACCTCCTAGTCACAATTATCACTGATAACATTAAGAGTATTGCTATCTAATATCATCAGGTGAAGCTCCACAAGATTGGAGCAAATATACAAGAGTTTGATAGAGCAATGCATTTCATAAGAGTTTTGATCAAAGGGTGAATGACCCATCAACTGCATTCAGAATCCACTGTGATAGAGAGAGTAGTTCTGTTCATAAAGCTGGCGTTTATTTGGGGAATTTGAGCTTATGCTACACATCCTGCTTGATGCTTGTTGACATCAAAGCACAGTTCTAGGTGGTCTGTTATGAGAGCATAATTCCCCAAAAGTACCTGTGAAGAACTGTTGGATACAACTTTCATAACTTAGAAGCAATCCTCTTTGAAGCTGAAGGTTTAGCTGTTACCATTATGGGTTCTCTTGTCATAATGTTCGTATTCAGGACCCCAAAGTGGATCTTAAGTCTGATTCTAATTATGTTGGGAATGAGGGTATGGGCGGAGGAGAAAAGGTCAGATAACCATTGAAAATTTTGCTCATTGTTACATTTCTGATCAACCTCAAAGTCGGAATCAGAAATTCCACTTATAGAGGGTCGATTTCAGTCTAACTTAGGAACTTTCCTTTAATTTCTGGAGTATCAGAATCTGACGTTTTGTGTGTATGTCTGAATGTGACTCCAGTTTGGCATTCACTATGAATGATTTAAAAGAGAAGGGCTTTTAGGTGTATTTGCTGATCCAGCAAAAGTCAGGAACCAGGAAGGCAATTCAAGAATGTCCTCAAATAAATTAAGATATTTAGTATCTCAGCATAATAAAAGTCATTTGTGACAAAGCCACAGCCAACAGAATACTAAAAAGTGAAAAAAGCTGAAAGCTTTCCCACTGAATTATGGAACAAGACAAAGATGTCCAGTCTTACCACTTGTATTCAATGTAGTTGTGGAAGTAATAGTCACAGCAATCAGACAAGAAAAAGAAATAAAATTATCCAAGTTGGAAGGGAAGAGGTAAAATTATCATTATATGCAAATGACATGATATTCTATATACGCATGCATGTTCAGTCACTAAGTCAGGTCTGACTCTTTGCAGCCCCATGGACTGTAGCCCATCAGGCTCCTCTGTCCCTGGGAATTCCCAGGCAAGAATACTAGAGTGGGTTGCCATTTCCTTCTCTAGGGGATCTTCCCAACCCAGGGTTTGAACCCATGTCTTCTGCATTGGCAGGCAGGTTCTTTACCACTGAGTCATCAGGGAAGCCCAGGATTCTGTATAGAATACCCTAAAATTGCCACACAAATACTATTAGAACTGATAAATGAACTCAGCAAGACAGCAGGATACAAGATTCATATACCCAAATCTGTTGCATTTCTTTACACTAACAATGAAATATGCAAAAGTAAAAAAAAAAATCATTTAAAATCACATTAAAAATACTTTGGAATAAGTCTAACCAAGGAGGTGAAAGACTTAGACACTGAAAACTATAAAACATTCATATAGAAAATCAAAGATGGAAATGGAAAGATGGAAAGATATCCCATGCTCTTAGATTAGAAAAATTAATATTGTTAAAATGGACTTACTCCCCAAAGCAACTGACAAATTTAAAGTGATTCCTATCAAATTGAGTAACATTTTTCACAGAATGAGAACAAATAATCCTAAGGATTTTATGGAACCACAGAAGACCCAGAATTGCCAAAGCAATCCTGAGAAAAGAGAACAAAGCTAGAGTCATAACTCTTCCAGACTTAAGACAGTACTGCAAAGCTACAGTAATCGAGTGAAGTGAAAGTTGCTCAGTCATGTCCAACTATTTGCAACCCCATGGGACTATACAGTCCATGGAACTCTCCAGGCCAGAATACCAGAGTGGATAGCTATTCCCTTCTCCAGGGGATCTTCCCAATCCAGGGATCGAACTCAGGTCTCCTGCATTGCAGGTGGATTCTTTACACCAGCTGAGCCACAAGGAAAGCCCAAGAGTACTGGAGTGGGTAGCCTATCCCTTCTCCAGCAGATCTTCCCTACCCAGGAATCAAACCGAGGTCTCCTGCATTACAGGCAGATTCTTTACCAGCTGAGCTACCAGGGAATCCCCCAACACTAATCAAAATGGGGCGGTATTGGCACAAAACCAGACATATGGATGAGAATAGCGAGCCCGTAAATAAACCCACTTCCCTATGGTTAATTGATCTTTGACAAAGGAGGCAAGAATATACAATAGAGAAAAGACTGTTTGGCAAGTGGTGTTGGGAAAGCTAGACAGCTGCCTGTAAATCAGTGAAGTTGGAACACTCCCTCACACCATATACAAAAATAAAGTCAAACTGACTTAAAGGTTTAAATATAAGACATGACACCATGACACCATTAAACTCCTAGAAGGGAACATAGGCAAAATATGTTTTGATGTAAATTGTAGCAGTGTTTTCTTAGATCAGTCTCCCAAGACAATAAAAATAAAAGGAAAAATAAATGGGACCTAATCAAACGTAAAAGCTTTTGCACAACAAAGGAAACCATAAACAAAACAGACAGACAACCTATGGACTGGGAGAAAATATTGGAAATGATGCGACCAACGAAGGATTAATTTTGAAAATATATAAACTACTCATGCAACTCAGTATCAAAAAACAACTCGATCAAAAACCCTAACCCTAACCTTAACCCTAACCCTAATTGAGACTGGGCAGAAGACCTCAATAGACATTTATCCAGAGAAATCATACAGATAGCTAATACGCTGATGAAAAGATGCTCAACATTGCTTGTTATTAGAGAATGCTTGTCTTTCTTAGAGGGCTTTGTGAAAGAATGGCTTGAGAAAGACCGTTTGATGACATGTCTCCTGAAGGGTCAAGTTTTACTGATGCTGATATTAGACTTTATTGATATGGTGAACTTGAAGTTAAAACAGAACTTAAGAGTCTGTGCTAAGCAGAAACTCTTCATCAGAGTAGAATCAAGTTAGTTTGCTATCCTGTGGAATGTCATATTAAATAGCAATCACCCTTTCTAGGAAGGAGAACTAATTGAAGGCAATACAGTATATATATTGTAATATATTGTGAAAAAGTACACAAAAAGTGACAAGTGGGTGAAGAGGGTGAAGGTGGTCAAAGTCAAATTTGACTTTGAAACAGATTTCTAGATATAAGTCCTGGGAATGTCATGTACAGTGAGGTGACTAGTTAATAGTACTGTGTTGTAGATTTGAAAGTTGCTAAGAGCAGAGTTCTTAAAAATTCTCATCACAAGAGAAAAAAATTGGTAGCTGTGTGTAGTGATGAATGTTAACTAGACTTATTTTGGTTATCATTTTGCAAAATACACATATCTCAATTCATTGTTATAATGTTATATCAGTTATATTTCAGTAAAAAGTATGTGTGCCTCATCTCATGATTAACAATGAACTCTGGAGGTTTCTTTTATCTCTTTCCTTTAGAATATTTTGGTAATTCTTTATCTTGGTAAACCTTGAAATTGACTATGAGATGACCCCTTTCCCCACCAGCACACATACTTTCTACTTTTTGTGTGATCAGCCATCTAGATCAGTCTTTCCTGTTTTTAGTACAATTTGTATCATTTTCTACAACCATTTGTCTCATATTAATTTTTCATATTCACACTTTCCTGATTACCCAGGAAAAAATGTAGAAACCTACTGTTTAATTAAAAATTCTTATTTGTTGACATTCCTCTACTTATTAAATTAACATCTCCTAATTAGGAGTTTAGAATTAACATATGCACACTATATATAAAATAGAAAATCAGCAAAGACATACTTTATAGCATAGGGAACTCTACTCAGCATTCTGTAATAACCTAAATGGAAACAGAATCTGTGAAAGAACAGATATATGTGTGTGTGTGTATATATATATATATGTATATGTATGTGTGTGTGTATATATATATATATATATATATATATAACTGAATCACTTTGCTGTACACCTGAAACTAACACAATGTTGTAAATCAATGATACTCCAGGAAAAAGTAAAAATTAGGAAATTCCTTGGTGGTACAGTGGTTAGGACTCAGTGTTTCACTCCCAGGGCCTGGGTTCAGTCCCTGGTTGGGGAACTAAGATCCCTCAAACCACATGAAACCATGCGGTATGGTGGAAAGGAAAAATAGGCAAACAAAAACAAGTAAATGCATTTTATTATTATTCCAAAAAAATAAAATGAGCTTATCTTGGTTTTTAAAAGACAATATATTTTATATGTTGTAATGCATTGTGAGAAATTAAAATCAATTCTGTATTGCTGTAGTGCTAATCACTAGTAGCCTGGTTTGGGGATGATTAGATTTGACTAACAGAACCAACTTCTTGTATTGGACCTCATAAGGGTGCAAAGGGCATTTAGAGTTGGCATTGGTAGATCAGGTCTAACCATCTTCACTTCCTTCCAGCTGGGTCCAGACTATGCACAATCCTTCTGTCCTCCCTCTGATGGCTATTTTAGCAGAAGACAAAAAGTAGGAGGCTATAGTTTTCTGCAGTGAGCTGTGTGCTGTGATCATGCTGCTAATCCACTTCCTTGGGGAAACGAGCTGTTGGGTCTGGTACACATCAGTATTAGATTTCTTCCACTTATCTCTAGTTGATGTGTTATTAGGCTGGAAAAGGATCCAGATCTGATTGTGAAAACTACATTTTTATCTTTCTGTAGAAAGGAACCCCCCCTCCAAAAAAAAAAAAAAAAGATTTTAAGGCAGAATAGCTTAACTTTGAAGTATTTATTACATTTCTGTTTTGGGAGAGTATAGCCCTTATTCTTTCTGTGTTAGACTCTGAATTAACAGAAAGACAATAGTTAATTCTGAATAATTTTTTTTAACCCAAAAAAGAAGGAAAGTTCTATTTCCAATATACTACTGAACCGCTGAGCTAGTGCAAATGATAAAAGCAAGAAAACCTGTACAACTGATTGACTTTGAAATTGAGAGCCCTGGAAAGCTAAAATGAATTTTGGTAGAATTTCACTTATTTTTCAGTAAAAGGAAGACTTTTAAGTTCTGAGTATGCCTTTGAAGGCTTGCTTTTTGCACTGTCAAAAGTGTGAATTCACTATGATTCTAACAATTGGTCTTAGTTAGATAATTGTTTTGACACGTTAGTTTGTGATGCATTATTTCTCTTGACTGGTTTTGCAGCTCCAGTGTAAAGGTTTTACTTCAGTTCCTGTTGAGGTATGGATTTGGGGGAAGACTTGTTACTGGCCTGGATGAAATATGGTCCTCTGGATTTTTTTCCAGGTTCGCCATCACTCCTCCAAGAGTAAAATGGTTGAGATTCATGGAGGATACAGTGTAGAGAAATTCAGGGTCCTTGAAAGTGAGGTCATTTGAGTCAATGTTTGGATTTACTTGTTTCTCATGGTGTATCTGATTCTGATACTCCTCTTGAAATAGCAGCCAACCTGTTATTAGTAATTAAGCTGATGAAGAAAGATATTTTTAGGAAGGAATCTGAATGTCTGTAATATAAACTTTATTCCTTTTTTCCAAATAAGGAAATATAATTCAGCTTAATACTAACATGAAGGAATCTTAAAATTAGATAATGTGCCTTGTTTGCCTGGAAACTGAATCTCAGAAGTTAAAAAAATTGTCACTAAGAGGGAGTCTGTGTTCATATAACTGGTTTGAGACAATGGGGCATTTGAAATGTTAGCATTGTAGTGCCCAAGGCCACATTATCTAATTAATATTCCACCTATGATGGAAGTTACAGAGCTTAAATGGGCCTCCCTGATAGCTCAGTTGGTAAAGAATCCGTCTGCAATGCAGGAGACCCCGGTTCGATTCCTGGGTCAGGAAGAACCCCTGGAGAAGGGATAGGCTACCCACTCCAGTATTCTTGGGCTTCCCTTGTGGCTCAGCTGGTGAAGAATCCACCTGCAATGCGGGAGACCTGGGTTCAATCCCTGGGTTGGGAAGATCCCCTGGAGAAGGAAAAGGCTACCCACTCCAGTATTCTGGCCTAGAAAATTCCATGGATGGTATAGTCCATTATCTAATTGACATTCCACCTATGATGGAAGTTACAGAAGAATTTCCCTTAAAAAAGCATGAACAAGATGGTATTGATGGTATTGATTCTTCTGAATATAGCAATGGGAGATGGCAAAGACTGGTCTCTACTTACATGCTACCTACACTGTTTAGCAGATGTACAGGTGGCTGCTATATAGGATGGTTCTTAAGTTTGTTTATCTTCTTCTTCTGCATCCTTTGCTTAGATAAATAAATTCTGGTTTAAAGAATCTCTAATTTCCCTATGTAGTTCCAAAGATGGTCTCTGACATGATACGTGTAGCCCTATATTTTCAGCCCATAGTCAAAGCCTATCAACATATAGAAAGGGGAGAAAAGTATCCATGGGACGCCCTCCATGGGGTTCCAAGCCTTGCTCCCTCTACTATGGAGAATTTTCCTTTACTAACTTGCAGAGCTAAATAATTGAATGGCAGTATAGTGAGGTGGTAGAAAGCATGGCCTATAGTTCCTAATGGATATGGGTTCAAATGCCTTCTCAGTCATTTACTTTCTGTTTGACTTTAAACATCTACTTACTAGGTCATTTGTTTATTTTTCCATCAATAAGCAGAGACAATAATTTGTAGTTATCATAAGAGTTTGTTGAGAATTAAAAGTGATAAAGATTTAACCTTAACTGTTCAGCAAGTTTTAGGGCTCTAAAGAGAATGTTTCTTAGACTCATTTGGCTGGATATATACTAAAACTTCAATAATTGCATATCTCCTGAGTGAAGCTAGGCTGGGCTCTGCTGCAATAACAAATAATCCCAAACCTTAGAAGTTTAAACCAACAGAAGTGCATCTCTTACACATGTTTTATATCCATCGTTAGTTACCAGGAAGTGTGTTCATGGAGGTTGATTAAGGACTTTAAACAAACAGTGACAATCTCGAATGTGCTGGTTTTGAATTAGAGAGAGAAGAGAGCTCTAGAGGATTTTGAACCAATGATTAGGAGATTTAGGCCTGAAGCCGCACACAATATTCTCTACTAATTGGCCAGAGCTGGTCATATATCCCCCTATAACCACACTTTATAGCATAGGACAAGGCAGTCTAATCTGACAGTGTGTCCCTAGGGGAAGAATGAAATCCTGGCCAGCAGCACTAATGACTTCCATATCTCTTTTCCAAGTAGCATATAACCTACAGCAAGAAGAAGTTAATTGGTCTTTTTCTCTTCCAGTTCTTCAAAATACTGGTGTATTAATATTCTTCATGTCAAGGACTAGAAGAAGGAAGAGAGTGTTAATTAGGCTAATTCACCAAAAGAGATACATGGCGTTATATTATTGTTTCTTATAGGAACTGCAGTTTTATATAAGCACCCCTTCCTTTCATTATGTATGTATGTATGTATTTGGCTGTGCTGAGTCTTCACTGCTGCTCAGGCTTTCTCTAGTTGTGGTCAGCAGGGGCTGCTCTTGGTTGTGGAGCATGGGCCTCCCATTGCGATGGCCTCTCTTGTTACTGAGCTCAGGCTCTAGGTGCCTGGGTTTCAGTGGTTGCAGCATGCAGGCTCAGTAGTTGCAGCACAGGGGCTCCTTACTTGTGGCTCGCAGGCCCTTGAACATGCAGGTTTCAGTAGTTGCAACACATGGGCTCAGTAGTTGCAGTTAACCAGCTCTAGAGTACAGGCTCAGCAGCTGCAGCACATGGGCCCACTTGCTCTGTGGCATATGGAATCCTCCTAGACCAGGGATTGAACCCGCATCCCCCTGCATTGGCCGGCAGACTTCCCATCCACTGCATTACCAGGGAAGTCCCACATACCTTCCTTTAAATACCTGCTTCATTCTCATCTGGAAAAAAGAAGTAGGTTTAGTTATTGTTTTTTCCTCTATTTGCCAAATGAAATTTCAGAGATCATCAGATATATTTTATCTAGGAATAATTGTGGTTTTATTTTTGCCAGAAGATTGTAGTGACTTTGGGTGATACTAGCTAAACCTATGGTACTGTGATGGGGAGGCATTTAAAAATATAATCCCGAAATAATCCTTCATATAGAAAGTGGATTTGACAATTGGAATATTGTCAGCTGTGGGTGCTGGGTTTCTGCATGCTCACAGATATGCAAATTTCCATCCTCTTGTACTTGGTGATATTTACCCAAGAGCAGGGTGTTCTTTAGGCAAAGAAAACAGCTTAGTGAGGACTTAGACAGCCTGCTTTGGAGCTTGGAAGGGAAGCTGTTTGGGAAGTCTGGAGAGCAGAAACATAATGAGCTGACATTTCAGGGAACTAGGAATTGCCAATCTAAACTTTATCAAACATCATTAAATATCACTTTGGGACTGAGACATAACATATCAACCTCAAGCCTGCAATTTTAGGTTCCATATTTTGCAAGAGATGTAGTTGCCAGATAGAATATGAGATACTTGGTTAAATTTGAATTTCCAATAATACAGTGAATAATTTTGTAGTATTAAGTATGTCCCATGTAGATAATGCTTTGAACAGGAATTTGTGCAAGCAGTTATCTACATGGAGTATACTTATACAACAATATTATTCATTGTGTATCTGAAATTCAAACTTAACTGGACATTAAGTGTTTTCATTTACTAATACAGTGACTGTATTAAGAATGAGTGGGGTGAACGTTTAACCTTGCTCACCTCTTCCAAGGTAGAAGTAGCTAGTTGCTATATGTAGGCTGAGAGTATCAGGATTAATTTTTTTGTTTTTAGTTTGATCCTTCTAGGATAGTTAAAACAAGCAAAGGAAGGGAACTCAGCAGCTTGTCTACATTTTGAGACTTATTGCTGTATTTATTTCACATCTCCAGCTATTTTCCGGCTATTTTGAAGCATTCTGGAAAAAGCAGTCCCCTTTCTTGGGATGATACAGTCTTAAAAACCAGATGGAAATGCAAAAGAGTTTGAGAAGTCTGCCCTGGAAGCCTGCAGACTATCTCACTGGACCCTCCTTGATGAGCAGTGACTGTCATCAAGTCAATAGGAAGGCTGACCTTGAGCCTGTTTCCATATTAAAATGATCAAAACCAGCATGACTGATGTCAGTTGCAGACAGATCAGTAGCACTGTGTTTTGAGCATTAATCCTACTGGAGATAAGCAACCAGACAGAGGACTGCTGCCTTGAATATTGCTGCTCTAGACTGAGGCTTCCTTTGGAGGAGGAAATGGCAATCCACTCCAGTATTCTTGCCTGGAGAATCCCATGGACAGAGAAGTCTAGTAGGTTACAGTCCACGGGGTCGCAGAGTCGGACACGACTGAGTGACTTCACCTTCACCTTCACCTTCAGACTGAGGCTAGTGCCGTGTGTAAGAATGGCTTTCCTGTCTAAGCATTTCTTCATTATGTAATTGGCTGACTCTAGCAGAGGTAACTGGTGATCTTTGAGTCGTGATGGCACTTGGCCTTCCCACCCAACCAAACCCTGCTTGGTTTTGTTATAAATCTTTTTTTCTTTCTTTCTTTTTTTTTTTAATAGCTGAGCCCTCTGCAGTGTTTACTGTTTGATAAGTTGTAAGCCACAGTTAAGGGATTTCTTGCAGGAATGTGAATGTTCAACTCTGCTTCTTTTGTTCCTAAACCTGGTGAACTATGGTATAATGATTGCTTGTCTTTGTCATGTTACCGTGAGCCAGGGAAATTTCCAGTAGAAAAGGCCATCCTCGTGTTAGATTTTCACTTTTCAGCTGAAACTAACATTAAATGATCAAAGGGATACCATCAAGGTTTAAAAAGCTCTCTTAATCAGCCTGCTAGTATGGTGGGGGTAAGTGGTTGGCTTTCAGTGTGTTTTAATCCAGAAAGCACTAACGGTACTGAAGGTATGACCTACCAGATTTAACATCCACCAGGGGAAGAATCACTGAATGTTGTTCTCATGGATCCATAGAAAGGCACTCTCCCTTTCCCCTCCCTGACTCTCATTTCTTTGTCTTCTCTCTACTGCCTTGTCAGTTGTATTGAAACTGACATTTGATTTAGCCTGGTCCAGATACCACTCCCTTTGAAAGACAAGAAGTCTGAACAAAAGACTGAATTAGTTTGCCTCTAAATAAAAAACAGACAGATACTCATGATTTAAGGCTCCTTTTAAAATGTTTGTTTTTTTAGCTGGCTATTTATAGACTTTAACAAACTGTAATCTTTTCTATCTGATATGAAACATCAAGATGGAAACAGAGAGAAAAATCAAAACACAATACCCTATTAAATCTCTGGCTATCTCACTTCCACCTTATGCTAAAAAAAAGAATGGGACTGCAGTGATTACTTCCCAGTGTGATAGAGAGCCTGGAAGAACCAGGGTTTGGATGTTAGAGCCTTCCCTGGGCCGACAGCAGGGTAGGAATCCAGTGAACTCTGACATCGCTGTCATCGTCTTGGGTCTCCAGGGTTTAGAAGCAAGTGAGGGTCCCAGCAGATACTGTGATGGACTTGAAGTAGGCATCAGGATGAGGGGGCAGCAGGGTGCTCACCCTCGTGAAAGAGACAGGGACCTCATCTCTGGCAGTGGAGATAAAATTCTAAGTGACAAACAGTGACAGTCTTCTCAGATGCTATTTTTAAAAGACTGTTTTTTTTTAAAAAAAAAATCAGAAAATACAGTAGCTGCAACTATACTTGAGCATTATTTTCCTGCCATTGAAAAAATTTAATTATTTGATTAAACTTTCTTCAGTGACACTTTTAGAATTTATTACAGTGTCTGATTGCAATGCTATAACATCACATTTTATTGTTGGCTAGGATAGTTTTTGGCTTCTTCTTCTTACTTGTGAGCTAATTGTGAACAGCAGTTTATCTCAGAGTCTTTTAAAAGTTGTATTCTTTGGAAGGAGGTTTTTCCATTGCAAATAATACTAAAGAACATACAAATTATTTTTGTTTTAACACACATACAAATTATTCTCTCTCTATTTCTAAATGGATGATTTTAAAGTCATCTTGGTTTTGCCTTAGCGATTTCGGGACCTACATTTTATTTCAAAGATGGCCTTATCTATGCAAACTAACCTAGCCTTTTCTTTCACTTCCCAGACTGTTGGTTTCGATAATACTTACTTCCTGAGCAATGCCATCCATCAGGTTTGCTTGATTTGCCAAAATATGCTCAGTAACATGGTGCTTCATCAGTGATGCTGGACTCACGCCACAGGGGCCTCTGTTTCCCCTCTTATAACTCGAGGAGTGTAATGGGGTGGATAGTGTCTCCCCAAAATTCATGTCCCTGTGGAACTTTGAATGTATCCTCACTTGAAAATATGATTATTAAGCAGAATGCAATTAAGGTAAGAATTCAGATGAAATTATCATGGTCATATAGGATGGAACCCTAAAACCATTGAATGGTGTCCTTCTAAGAAGGGAGGGGGGCACAGAGAGACACAGGGAAGAGGGGGACCAAGCGGCTCATCACACAAGCCAGTGGGGTCACTGGAAGTTTCTGAACGTACACTCCAGTGTTCACTACACACACGGTTGCTCAGCGCTGTCTATTCCATGCGTTTTTAGAAGTGGATATTGGATGAGTTGAAAGCTCATCCTAAAGCCCAGGGTGTTGCTCCCAGGTGTCCTTTCTTTGCCAGTATTACTGCCACAACCCCCGTTCAGAACTTCTAGGTGACACCTGGAGAGCTGTACTAATTATGAAAATATTACTTCTGTGGGAATGACCATGCACAGCCTCGTCTTTTTAAATTTATTGAGAAATAATTGACAAATTAATTGTATACATCAAAGTGTACAGTGTGATGGTTTAGAATACATACGCATTGTGGAATGATTGCTAAGGTCAAGAGAATTAATACATCTATCACCTCACATAGTTAGAACTCTGTGTGTGTTTGTGTGTGTGTGTGTGAGATGGGAACGCTTTTTCTTAAGATCTGCTTAGCTTTCAAATATACAATGCTGCATTTTAAAAAAAATTTATTAAAGTACCAAAAATACTTTATGTATATATATAATTTTTCATGTTCTTTTCCATGACAGTTTAGCACAGGATATTGAATATAGTTCCCTTGCTATACAGTTGGACATTTTTGTTTATCCATCCTGTATGTAATAGTTTACTTCTGCTAATCCCAAACTCCCAAGCCTTCCTTCCCTGCCCTGCACCTGGCAGCCAGAAATCTGTTTTCCTTGTCTGTGAGTCTGTTTCTGCTTCTCAGATATGTTGGTGTCATATTTTTGATTCCACATGTACGTGGTGTCATATGGAATCTGTCTTTCTCTTTCTGACTTATTTCACTTCATGTGATAATTTCTGAGTCCATCCATGTCGCTGCAGATGGCATTATTTCATTCTTTTTCATGACTGAGTAATAGCTCCATCGTGTCTGTGCTTGTGTGTGTATATATACATATATACACACATACGTACATATGTATATCTTACATCTTCATTCATCTGTCGATAGACACTTCGGTTGTTTTCATGTCTTGGCTATTGTAGATAGTGCTGCTAGGAACATAGGGGTTCATGTATCTTTTCGACTTGTAATTTTGTCTGGATATATGCCCAGGAATGGGATTATTGGATCATATGGTAGCTCTATTTTTAGTTCCTTGAGGAATCTTCATACTGTCTTCCATAGTGGCGGTAGCAATTTATATTCCTACCAGCAGTGCAGTAGGGTTCCCATTTCTCCACACTGCCTCCAGCATTTATAGTTTGTAGACTTTTTAATGATGGCCATTACAACTGGTACAACCCTGCGCTATTAAACTAGAGTCACCATGGGCACAGCCTGATTGTAAGTGCTTTATCATCTTAATAAATTTACACATAATATTTATATGATATTTAGTATACAGTAAGTAATATATTTATATAATAATTCTTTTATTGTAACAACCCTGTGAGGTGCCGGTACTCTTATTCCTTTTTACAGAAGAGGAAACTGAGGCACAGAGAAGCTAAGTATCTTGCTCAAGTTTCCAGAAATGGTATGATTGACTGAATGGTATTACTGATGATTATATTAAAATTTATTTATATTTTTTATTGATTGAAGAGTGGATTAACCACATTTGGGTCCATCAATACACACAGCAAATAGGTTGCTGCAGATTTTTAATGGGTTGAGGGCCTTGGAGGATAAGACCTGATTGGGCTCAAGAAAAGGAGAGATCCAACATTCTTACTTGTTGGAATAAGAAGACTATATAATTTTTAATAAAGGAATCAATTGCAGAGGGATTTCCTGGCCCTTACTGAGGAGTGATGGGAAAGAAATAGAGATATTTTAGCAGCATATTTTTGTCGTTAATGAGAGGGCCCTTTGTCGGGCGAGTGCTCTGGTTTGGAAGCCGGTTGGTATGTTTCCTGTGACTTAATTTTTTCCGGCAGTGTGGGAATGCCTTCCTTAGGCCATCCCATGTGACTGGGGCCATCTTGTTTGCATGCAAGCGCATGAGCAGAGTGGCAAGACAATCAGCTGCCACTTTTCTGCGAGTAGATGTTGCTGTCTGTTTTTGGGTTCCTGGAACCTTGCCACCTTGGGGAAGCTGAGGCATGTTGATGACCCCTCTTTTAGGCTTAATAGTCACATCAGAGGTGGAAAATTAGCTCTAAAATAATTAGAAACCAGGTAGAATATATTATCTTCAAGCCTGACTTTTTTAAAATTTATTTTTAATTTTAAAAATTAAAAATAGACAGTAGAAGCTCCAAGTCCTAACCACTGGACCACCAGGGAATTCCCAAGCCAGGCTTTCTTAACATCACAGATGTTGCTGACACTTTGTACTGGGTGCTGGCTTATCATCCACCATGGCCGTGGGTAGATGGCAAGAGGCAGAGATTTTGACCTTCAGATCAGGCTGTGAACAGAGTGATGCATGACCCTCTCTTTCTTCCTTAGTGGTGGGCATTATGGTGCCTCTGCGGGAGAGGCCCTGGACCAGGGTAATTGTGGACTGCTTTGCTTGAGGCAAATGAATTATTATTGGGGAGAGGTTGACAGGAACCAGTGGGATCTCTATAGAGCCCTGGGTGAGAGCACAGCCTCTCTCTCTGTTTGTACTTGGGTCCCAGTAAGCCCCTTAAGTTTGCCCATAGGTGAAGTGATAGATAATAGTATCCTCTGCTGATAAGGTTGTTTAAGGATTAAGTGAGATAATCCTTGTAAAGTACTTACTGGGATGCCTGGTACATAGTAAAAGCTCAATAAATACTAGAATGTCAGCTCTCGGTATGGTTCTTATATCCTAATACATTGTTGTAATAGAATGAGAAGTTCCTATCCTTTTCAGAAAAGACTGACTGGTCTGTGACCATGGTTACTGGTAACCATCAGAATCTGTTTTTAGATTTGTTTGAACTGATCGATAACAACAGTCATTCATGCTTCGGGAAGCTAACTGATCAGTGACAGCAGCCCCCGCACCCCTCTAACACACCTGGTTGTAAAACCAGTCAGCAGTGGCTCTATTCAAATGAGCTGGTCAACTCTTCTCTCCACAGCTTTGCTTTTGCACCTAGAGATCAACTAATGCCTTCACATTCCAGCCTCTGGAAGTTTCCCAACCCTTAAACTTAAAGGATCTCCACACCCTACACAAGACCAGCTCTCCCTGTGCGCTGCTCGGGGGAAGAGTCTGTTAAGAGTGCAGCTCTCCCATGCTTGGCAGGTTGTCAATTTGGCTTTTTGTTCGGATACTGAGTGGAGATCTCCGCCTTCTAGGATCACAAAGATGGGGTTGTACGCAGTCTGAGTCGAGGGAACACACTGTGAGTGAAGACGTGAGTGATGCTGTGCTGTTGCCCGGTTTGTGGATGTGTGAAGGGTGGGGTGTTGGAAATGGAGAGTGGCACAGTTTGTAGCGGCTGGATTGTAAGGGCCTCAGATTCTGGCCTAAGGAGTTCTCCTGTTCTGGTGCTTTACAAATATATTTCTATCTTTCTGAGTCCTTCAGAAGACACTTTTTTTTTTTCCCATACGAGGACATTTCTTTGAAATCTCCCTGTAGGGGATATTTGTCATTCTATCTTGGCTGCCCAGCATCTGAACTGTGTTCTTGGGCTTGGAGAATTTCTCCCTGGAGAGAAAAAAAGCAGAATTTTTTTCCCACCGTAGGAGCTGAAAATGCCAGTATTTGCTTTTCCAGCCTCCCTTTCAGCTAGGACATGGGCAAAACATGCAGTGGAAGCTGATGTAACAGGAGGTGAGAACTGGGCTGTGCACGGTGGTGCCCATTGCTGGTATGTGGGTAAGTGCTGCATGCTGTATAATCCATTGCTCTTCATCAGTCCAGAAATTCACAACATTTAGTAGTGCTGAGATCAGGGTGATCCTGACAATCAGTGTTGTGATACAGTTCAATAAGCTGTTTTTTTAAAATGGCATTTACTTATCTTTGGCTGAGCTGGGTCTTCTCTGAGGCATGTAGACTTTCTCTAGGTGCGGCGACCAGGGGCTACTCTCCACCTCCAGTCCCAAGGCATTTCCTTGCGGTAGCATCTTTTGTTGCGGAGCACAGGCTCTAGGCACGCGAGCTTCAGTAGTTGCAGCATAGGCTCAGTAGTTGTGGCGCACAGGCTTAGTTGCTTTGCTGCGTGTGGGGTCTTCCCAGACTAGGGATTAAACCTGTGTCCCCTGCACTGGCAAGTGGATTCTTAACCACTGGACCACCAGGGAAGTCCCTCAATAAGCTGCTTTACCTACCTTTTTCCTTAAAAAAGTAAAATAATAATGTAATGGTCTTAAGGTCAACAGCACTGGGGATGCTCAGTGGTGGCAGATGTTGTCCATGTTGAACCAGTTTTGAACACAGTTTTACTTTGTAGCACCACATCTGGTTCTCCAGCCTTTCAGGTTATTTGGCGAGCTTCCCAAGAAATTAATTCTTTGATTAAATTAAATTAAAGAATCCTGACTAGTAAATGCATATCATCTTAAAAAGTCATCAGTGGTTTTTATGGAAGCAGGGTTTTTTATCCCTAAATCGTCACTTAAATTTGATGTCCCAAGAAACTACACCATGTTAATAGCTCATTATTCAACAAGTATTTATTGATAACCTCTGTGAGAGTCCGGCACGACTGAGCGACTTCACTTTCGCTTTTCACTTTCATGCATTGGAGAAGGAACTGGCAACCCACTCCAGTATTCTTGCCTGGAGAATCCCAGGGACAGGGGAGCCTGGTGGGCTGCTGTCTATGGGGTCGCACAGAGTCGGACACGACTGAAGCAACTTAGCAGCAGCAGCAGCAGTGTGATATTATGGAGAATGAGCTCATAAAGGAGCTGTTATTCCAACATATATCTGTGGGTTTGCATCCCCCTGGCAAAGCACCTAATACCTGCCTTTCCTATCCCGGGGAATTTGATCCAGGTGAAGAATCACAGGGCAGGCAGTGGAGAGCTGATAGGTGCTTTAACCTAAGAAAGTGATGTGACCTGGTTTGTAGAATTGCTTCTTAGGCAGTTTTTTTAGTTATCCTCATCATTCAGTTGGTAGAACCCCGTCTCCCTTCAGGGTTTCCTGTATCTTGAAGTTCTATGGAAACAAATTTGGAGCTATGACTTTTAGGTATGTTGAGGCCAGATGCTCCAAATGCTTTTGAGTTCATATGTTCTGGGTTTAAGCTCTTTCTTCATTCCAGATAATTGCTGGGCTTTCAAATTAAAATCTTCCTCAGCATGAGTTGTACCACAATAAATATTTGGGTCTAACAGATCCTTTGACTTTTCCCAGGTCCACTTAAAAAATTTTCATGAGATACTTGAAGTATTCAGTTCAGTGCACATGTGTCCTCTGATCTTACTGTGCAGAAGGGAACATTCTTTCTAAATGGGCCCCTCCTTTGAAGCAAAAACTTTACATGTTCTACTGTGGCTGCTAAAAGCCTTAGAAGTAACAGTCCTAGTTTATCCAAGTTCATTGAGAAATTAGACATAGAGACTGCTAGTGGGGCCTTTGGTAAGACAAGCCTTGGTTGTAGAGAGTTGGTCTTGGTTTGTACTAATGTTGTAGGTGGAGATTTCTAAGTGGGAGCTAATACTTTGCTCCTTTATGGGCTCCCCTAAAGTCTGGTATCTGGAGTATTACCCAGCAAAGCTTCTGTCAAGACTTGGCTTCTTTTGTCTGCTGTTAAAATGGACCAGAAGGCATAATGCAAGTGGATGTTAGATATTCACAACATACCACTGTTTTGGATGTGTCTGTTCTCTTTAGCTGTCTTAAAATAATTTTCTTATGGGGATTTATTTTCTTACTGCTGTTATTTTAAATTTGAGTTTAGCATAGTATATAGTATTTCATTTTCACTTTATTTTAATTCCAGTTATAAAATGCTTTTTAAAATACATTTCTATGAAATTAAAATCCATCCAGGCATTTCTGGTTTCTGAGGTAGCATTATTTCTTTTCCTTCCACTGCCTTCTACAACCTCCCTCAAAAGAAAAAAGAAGTCTAAAAGTGAACCACATGTTTTAAATATGGGAGAGATCTGATGCTTCCACAAAGTCTTTAAAAGGAGAATATTGGAATGACATAATGGTCCTTCCTGTTAACTCTTCCACATATTGTGAGAACAATTAGACTTTCCTAAAAGTCCTCCATGACTCTTTCAACAGGATGAAAGACACCTATTTCCTTATTAATACAAGATTGTGCTTAGTGCCCCATGCTGAAAGCTGTGAAACACCTTTGTCCAATGCTGTTTTGTTCAGTAGTTGGATAGCAGTTCAGTGTTCTATAGGAAGATCTAAAGTTTTCATTTGTTCAGAATTTGTAAGAAAAGTTCTGGGTTGAATTTGACATGACCATCAGCTATGAAAAACTGTTATAGACATAATAATGATGTAGATAGAATTATAATGGCCATAATATTACAGCATTATTATAAACATTATAATAATAATGTGTGAAACTGACTCTTTCCAAGTACTTAGATGCCCTTATTTAAGGAAAAATACTTGATAAGTCATGCTAATGGATGGGAAAACACTTTGAGAAGTTTACATACTGAAAATGCAAGCTGCTGTTAGTGTTTGACAGTTTTCTTATTTATTCAGTAAAACAGCTGTTCAAGGCCCTTCCCTAGGCCAAACTCTCTTAGCCTCATTCCAGTTACAGAAATGAATGAGCATGCAAGCAACGAGACACTGGCATTTCAGTACAAATATTTAGTTTTTCTATGTTGTAGAAGTGTGTGTGTGTGTGTGTGTGTGTGTGTGTGTTTAGAGTTCCCAAATTTGCAAACGAGTGATCCTCAGAATCTGGTGCTTGGTGGACATGTTATGACTGAGTAAGTGAATCAATAAATATTTTGTATGGTGCTGGAACACTTTGAGAGACTGAAAAAAATGTGAGACACAGACATCCTCCATTGGGGTGATTGCTTACATTTTAACTTGAGGAACATAAGCTAAGCACAGAGATTCTGCATATATTGTGAAACAAGGCCATACAGGATTAAACATACAGAGAAGAGTCCAGAAGGAGAGAGACAGGGTTGTTGATGTGGCCTAAAGTCATCAGAGGACACGGGATTGAAGGGGGACCACTCAGGATCCTTGGGATATGGCATGGATTGCATATGTGTATACCTCCCAAATGTGTACGTTGAAGCCCTAGTCTCTAATGTGATAAAATCTGGAGTTGGAGCTTTTGTGGGATGGATTAGTGCCCTTGTAAAAGGTCCATCTAGTCAAGGCTATGGTTTTTCCAGTAGTCATGTATGGATGTGAGAGTTGGACTATGAAGAAAGCTGAGTGCCGAAGAATTGATGCTTTTGAATTGTGGTGTTGGAGAAGACTCTTGAGAGTCCCTTGGACTGCAAGGAGATCCAACCAATCCATCCTAAAAGAGATCAGTCCTGGGTGTTCATTGGAAGGACTGATGCTGAGTCTGAAACTCCAGTACTTTGGCCACCTCATGCGAAGAGTTGACTCATTAGAAAAGACCCTGATGCTGGGAGGGATTGGGGGCAGGAGGAGAAGGAGACGACAGAGGATGAGAAGGCTGGATGGCATCACCGACTTGATGCACATGAGTTTGGGTGAACTGCAGGAGTTGGTGATGGACAGGGAGGCCTGGCGTGCTGCGATTCATGGGGTCGCAAAGAGTCAGACACGACTGAGCGCCTGAACTGAACTGAAGAAGAGATGAGAGGGTTTGCTTCCTCTCTCTGCCATGTAAGGACACAGCAAGAAGGCTTCCATCTGTAAACCAGGAAGAGGGCCCTCACTGGGAACCCAACTGGCTGGCCTCTTGGACTTCTCAGACTCCAGAACAGTGAGAAATAAATCTCTGTTGTTTAAGCTACTCACTCCATGGTGTTTGTGTTACATCGGCCTGAACGGACTAAGGCAGGATATAAATAAGATGGGAATAAGGCAAACATCCTGGGAATGAAGTACTGCATTGAGAGGGCGAAAGATATGAGTTGGTATCCTTCAGGGCACAGAGGGATCTTCTCAGAAGAGACTGTGTGTCTTGTGGTACCCTTAGGCTTATTGGTTTGATCATCTGTTGTTACAATACAAAGTTGGAAATGGGGAGAAATCTGCACTGACTTTGCAAAAGCTAGAACTTTCTTCTCTTTTTTTCCTTCTTCATCCTCCTCTTTCTCTCTCTCTCTCTTTTTTTTTTTTGCTGTTGTTGTTTTTCTGAGTGAAAATCTGTTTTGTTTTTCACTATGGTCCCATGGCTAGAACTATGCATGGCACTATAGAAAATATTCAGTGTGTATTTGAGTAAGTAGCTATCAAGAAACCAGAGTTTATTAATAATAAGAATGAGAAGGCCTCCTTTGCCACCGTTGAGTATGAAACTTTTTCTGAGTCTGAGGATCCCTAACTTTTCCTTGTTCTTGACATTAGTGGGGTAGGTTGAGGAGCTGGGGTCATTTTTGTGATCATAATTTTGGATTTTTCTCATGACTGCTCTGGGAATAGAAGAATAATTTGATTCTTGCTAAACTAAATAAAATAAACAAGGGAGCTTGTGAAATGAAGCACTGGGGGATATTTGGAAGCAAAGAATAACAGACATAGTTACATAATTTCAGAAAATAACATGGTAGAGTTTCCATATCAACAGGCTGTTCACTTTCTCTGTTAAAAGGGGAATAAAAGGTTTTTTCCTGGGAAGGAAATTTTCTATGGTAAGAAAGAGGCATCTAAAGGAGTTTAAAACTTAACTCAAAGGGAGATGAATTTGCATCAATATTTAATTTATATTAAAATCACAGCAATTAGAACTTCTGATTCTTAGAATGATAGTCATCTTTTAAAGTCAGAATGAGGCACTGCTGCTGCTGCTGCTAAGTCACTTCAGTCGTGTCCGACTAGCTTCTGGCATAGGCTAGAGGGGCAGTGGGGCAGTGAGGACCATCATGCCTTTCTTTCTCATCTCTGCCTTGTGAGTATGACCAGGCTCTAGTAAGAAGGCTTATGCTTGTGTCGCCGTACATATAGGTGCTGACTCACTGCTCCTGTTGCCCCGTTTAGTCATGATTTTTGATACCTTGCTGATGGAAGTTGTATGTCTTTATTAAAATTCAACATGCCTAGACTGTAAGAAACAGTGGCATCTATTTTAAAGAACATTGTAACATTTTAGGACAAAGGTCATATGATTGAGTGCAATTTTATGAATATTTATTGTTTCTCTTATTGCCTTACCCTGATTTTCCTCACAGGGTTAAAATCATGGACCATTACAGAAAAATAAGGCAAAAGTGGATTTAGATGATAAGCCTTCTCTCTGCATTTTCTTTCCATTTCTCTTACTTGATCTTCTTGGCAGTTTCCTTCCCATCTGCCTGTCTCTTAAAAATCTGTAAAATGGAATATTCTTATTTTAAATTATTGAAACAATACCTACTCATAAAACAAATAAAAAATAGAGTATAAATTAGCATGTCCCATATTAAAAAATTAAATATATACACACATGTTTGATCTTCTCCTCCACCTTTTCTATGGGCTCTTAAGGGTTTTTTGTTTCTTTGTTTTGGCAACACCTGTGGAATCTTAGTTCCCTGTCAGTCAGTCAGTTCAGTTCAGTCGCTCAGTCATGTCTGAATCTGCAACCCCGTGGGCTGCAGCATGCCAGGCTTCCCTGTCCATCACCAACTCCTGGAGGTTGCTCAGACTCATGTCCATCAAGTCAGCGGTGCCATCCAACCATCTCATCCTCTAATGTCCCCTTTTCCTCCTGCCTTCAATCTTTTCCAGCATCAGGGTCTTTTCCAATGAGTCAGTTCTTCACATCAGGTGGCCAAAGTATTGGAGTTTCAGCTTCAGCATTATTCCTTCCAATGAATATTTAGGACTGATTTCCTTTAGGATTGACTGGTTTGATCTCCTTGCAGTCCAAGGGACTCTCAAGAGTCTTCTGCAACACCACAGTTCAAAAGCATCAATTCTTCGGTGCTCAGCTTTCTTCACAGTCCAACACTCACATCCATACAAGACTACTAGAAAAACCATAGTTTTGACTAGATGAGCCTTTGTTAGTAAAATAATGTCTCTGTTTTTTTTAATATGCTGTCTAGGTTGGTCATAAACTTTTCTTCCAAGGAGTAAGCGTCTTTGAATTTCATGGCTGCAGTCACCATCTGCAGTGATGTTGGAGCCCAAGAAAATAAAGTCTGTCACTATTTCCACTGTTTCCCCATCTATTTGCCATGAAGTGATAGGACCAGATGCCATGAACTTCGTTTTCTGAATGTTGAGTTTTAAGCCAACTCTTTCACTCTCCTCTTTCACTTTCATCAAGAGGCTCTTTAGTTCCTCTTCACTTTCTGCCATACTGGTAGTGTCATATGCATATCTGAGGTTATTGATATTTCTCCTGGCAATCTTGATTCCAGCTTATGCTTCATACAGTCTGGCATTTCTCGTGATGGACACTACACGTAAGTTAAATAAGCAGGGTGACAATATACAGCCTTAAATAACTCTTTTCCTGATTTGGAACCAGTCCATTGTTCCATGTACAGTTCTAACTGTTGCTTCTTAACCTGCATGCATTATTTCTCAGAAGGCAGGTCAGGTGCTCTGGTACTCCTATTTCTTTAAGAATGTTCCACAATTTATTGTTATCCACACAGTCAAAGGCTTTGGCGTAGTCAGTAAAGCAGAAGTAGATGTTTTTCTGGAACTCTTGATTTTTTGATGATCCGGCGGATGTTGGCAATTTGATCTCTGGTTCCTCTGCCTTTTCTAAATCCAGCTTGAACATCTGGAAGTTCTCAGTTCACGTACTGTTGAAGCCTGGCTTGGAGAATTTTGAGCATTACTTTGTTAGCATGTGAAATGAATGCAATTGTGCAGTCGTTTAAACATTCTTTGGCATTGCCTTTCTTTGGAATGGAATGAAAACTGACCTTTTCCAGTCCTGTGGCCACTGCTTGTGTTTTCCAAATTTGCTAGCATATTGAGTGTAGCACTTTAACAGCATCATCTTGTAGGATTTGAACTAGCTAAACTGGGATTCCATCACCTCCACTAGCTTTGTTCCTAATGATGCTTCCTGAGGCCCACTTGACTTCGCATTCCAGGATGTCTGGCTGTAGGTGAGTGATCATACCATCATGGTTATCTGAGTCTTGAAGATCTTTTTTGTATAGTTCTTCTGTGTATTCCTGCCAACTCTTCTTAATATATTCTGCTTCTGTTAGTTCCATACCATTTCTGTCTTTATTGTGTCCATCTTTGTATGAAATGTTCCCTTGGAATCTCTAATGTTCTTGAAGAAATCTCTAGTCTTTCCCATTCTATTGTTTTCCTCTATTTCTTTGCATACTTCGCAGGCCTTCTTATCTCTTGTTGCTATTCTTTGTAACTCCACATTCAAATGGATATATGTTTCCTTTTCTCCTTTGCCTTTAGCTTCTCTTCTTTTCTCAGCTGTTTGTAAGCCTCCTCAGACAACCATTTTCCATTTTTGCTTTTCTTTTTCTTAGGAATGGTCTTGATCACTGCCTCCTGTACAATGACACGAACCTCTGTCCATAGTTCTTCAGGCACTCTGTCTATATGATCTAATCCTTTGAATCAGTTTGTCGCTTCCACTGTATAATTATAAGGGATTTGATTTAGGTCATACCCGAATGGTCTAGTGGTTTTCCCTACTTTCTTTAATTTAAGTCTGAATTTGGCAATAAGGAGTTCATGATCTGAGCCACAGTCAGCTCCCAGTCTTGTTTTTGCTGACTGTATAGAGCTTCTCCATCTTTGGCTGCAAGGAATATAATCATTCTGATTTCGGTGTTGACCATCTGGTGATGTCCATGTGTAGAGTCTTCTCTTGTGTTGATGGAATAGGGCATTTGCTATGCCTAGTGTGGTCTCTTGGCAAAACTCTGTTAGCCTTTGTCCTGCTTCATTTTGTACTCCAAGGTCAAATTTGCCTCTTGCTCCAGGTATCTCTTGACTTCCTACCTTTGCATTCCAGTCCCCTATAATGTAAAGGGCATCTTTTTTGGGCATTAGTTTTAGAAGGTCTTGTAGGTCTTCATAGAACTGTTCAACTTCAGTTTCTTCAGCATTACTGGTCAGGGCATATTGCTATGATATTGAATGGTTTGCCTTGGAAATGAGCAGAGATCATTCTGTCGTTTTTGAGACTGCATCCAAGTACTGCATTTTCGACTCTCTTGTTGACTCTGATGGCTACTCCATTTCTTCTAAGGGATTCTTGCCCACAGTAGTAGATATAATGGTCATCTGAGTTAAATTTACCCATTCCAGTCCATTTTAGTTCGCTGATTCCTAGAATGTCGATGTTCACTCTTGCCATCTCCTGTTTGACCATTTCCAATTTGCCTTGATTTATGGACCGAACATTCCAGGTTCCTATGCAATATTGCTCTTTACAGCATCAGACCTTGCTTCCATCACTAGTAACATCCATAACTGGGTGTTGTTTTTGCTTTGGCTCTGTCTCTCTATTCTTTCTGGAGTTATTTTTCCACTGATCTCCAGTAGCATATTGGGCACCTGCTGACCTGGGGCATTCATCTTTCAGTGTCCTATCTTTTTTTCCTTTTCGTACTGTTCATAGGGTTCTCAAGGCAAGAATACTGAAGTGGTTTGCCATTCCCTTCTCCAGTGGACCACGTTTTGTCAGTTTGGTGATCATGTGATCAGTTTGGTTGGTTCCCTGACCAGAATTAAACCTGTGCCCTCAGCAGTGAAAGTGCAGAATCCTAACCATGAGACCACTTAGGGCAGTCCCTCCCATAGGCTCTTATTGTATACACTGTTTGGCAGCCTAATTTTTAATTTAAGGATATATCATCAGTCTCATAAATGCTGGTGTTTCTCAAGGTTCTCTTCCAGGTTTTTTCTTCTCTCCCTTCACATATTGAATGGAATTATACCACTTATAGTTTTAGTCACCTTAATGCTTATTTCCAAATATTTATTCCTGGCCCTGATATGCCTCTAGGACCCCAGCCCATATATTTATCATTGCCACCTTGATGCTACCTGGACCCGACACCTAACTTTTCCATAACATTCTTTCTCTCCCTGCCTCCATCTCAGGGAGCAGAAGTATTAGCCATCCCATTTTTCCAAGCTCGAGATTTGACATCATTTTCAGTCCCTTCTCTTTCTCATTCACCTACATCCTGTCAGTCACCTGTTTAATATCTTTTAAACCAATCAACCTTTCTTCATTCTGACTGCCACCTCTGTAATGCTGAGTGACAGTCATGTCTAACTTGGGGTAACCTGATTATCCATCTGTCCTCCTTCCTTTCACTGTCTCTCCTTACCTTCTAATCGACTTGCCTGACAGGCCCCAGATGGTTTTTGTCCAGTGCAAATCTAAACAGGTCTTACTTACAATTTTCAGTGACTTACAATTGACTTTCATGAAATTAAAAGATGCTTACTCCTTGGAAGGAAAGTTATGACCAACCTAGATAGCATATTCAAAAGCAGAGACATTACTTTGCTGACCAGGGTCCGTCTAGTCAAGGCTATGCTTTTTCCAGTAGTCATGCATGGATGTGAGAGTTGGACTGTGAAGGCTGAGCACCGAAGAATTGATGCTTTTGAACTGTGGTGTTGGAGAAGACTCTTGAGAGTCCCTTGGACTGCAAGGAGATCCAACCAGTCCAATCTGAAGAGATTAACCATGGGATTTCTTTGGAAGGAATTATGCTAAAGCTGAAACTCCAGTACTTTGGCCACCTCATGTGAAGAGTTGACTCACTGGAGAAGACTTTGATGCTGGGAGGGATTGGGGGCAGGAGAAGAAGGGGACGACAGAGGATGAGATGGCTGGATGGCATCACTGACTCGATGGACGCGAGTCTGAGTGAACTGCAGGAGTTGGTGATGGACAGGGAGGCCTGGCGTGCTGCGATTCATGGGGTTGCAAAGAGTCGGACACGACTAAGCAACTGAACTGAACTGAACTGACCATTGACTTCAGAATAAGACTTCATAGGGCTCATATGATCTGACCTCTTCCTGTGCCCTGCTCACCTTGTTGGTCACCTCCCCACTTACATTTGACTCCCACCCAAACATAGCCAATGGCCCTGAGTTCCTCGAACATGCCGGTCCCTCACTGACACCTGTTTGCCTTGGTACATTCTGTCTCCCCGTCTCTGCTTCATTCTTAGACCACTTCAGTGATGCTTCTCCCATGAATTGGGTTTGCTTTCCTTTCTACGTGTTCCCAGAGCATCTCACACATACCTTTATCCTAGTGTAGCATTGCTCATACTGCGATAGGCTGTGTGTGGCCACCAACACCACCATTGCCACCACCAGACTGAGAGCTCCCTGAGGGCAAGAATTAGGGAGAACACAGAATGTGGTGCCTGATAGAAGCCACATATTAGAACGAAAAGTGAATGTGTAGATGACCCTTGGTTAACATGTATTGGAACTGTGGGAAGCCACTTATATGCAGATTAAAAAAAAATTATGGTGCCTGTATTTTCATTTTACAAATCTTTAAATGAACTAAGTGTGGGGAAAAGTTTGTGTTGACTAGAGATCACAACATGTAGAATCAAAAGAAGGGTTCAAGTCCTGTTTCCATCCAGGTGGTTTCAGCTTCTTGCTTGCGAGTGAGTCACTCATCTATTCCTTGGTTTTTGAGGCAGAGATGAGAATATGCAGATTTTGACGGGGAGTGTGTACTCAGGCACCCCTAACTCCTGCATTGGTCAAGGATCAGCTGGAGTCAGAAACCCAGGAAGTCCGTAATGCTGAAGAGGTGGCCTGTTCCTGAATTCTAGGAGTTTTAATGGTCAAGTCAGAAGCTTCAAATGCCTTGAGGGGTCAGGCTGGTTCAGAGGTCATGTAAGCAGTTTTTAGGGCCTAGCTGTGGCAGTTTGAGATCCTGTGCTTCTAGGGAACAAAGCAGAGTGACGAGGGCCAGGGTATGCCCTCTGCTTTCCTCCGAGCTTCGTCCCGTTTGCGGTCTTCTGCAGACTCAGTGACATGCTGCAGTTGGTTTGAGTGAGTTGGAGGCTTGGACAAGGCCTGATTCCTCAGTGGGACAGGAGCAGGCATGGAGCTCTCTGGAGTGAGACGCTTGGATTTGGGGCCTGCAGGACACCCAAGGGTGCTCATCTTGCCTCTCTTGCAGCCACTTTTAAGCTCATTAAAGGAGGACCTTCTGGTCTTTGTGAATCTCTCTCACTTTGGAGTCCTGTCTTCTTTATCCACATGCTTCAGAGGAGCAAAAATAAACACCGCTGAGGACCCAAATGCCTGGTGACTCTCTCTGATACTCTTTTGTTTGCTCTCTTGACCTTACACCTGTTGAATGTAACTGTGTTCATGCTGATTTGCATGGGCTATGTCTTGGGTCTACAGTGATAATGTTACTTTGTCTAACGGGGCCCATAGATTGGAGCCTTTCCAGACGCCCAGCCTCTTCACAAATCTAAACCTAAGTCAGCCTACACTTACAGCAAACAGTTGTCAAGGAAACAGCACAAACCAATCACAGGCCTCTAACTCAGCTTTACTATTATCTTACCCTTGAAAATATGACCCACCAATCTTATAAGGAATTCCTGTCTTCCTAACCCATCATGCTCTCCCTCCCTGTTGCCATTTCAAACACTTTATAAAACTCTTGCTTGCCCAGAATCCTTTGGAAAGAGTGTTCCACTGCTCATGAGGCCCTTTACTCTCCCAATTCAGAGGCTGTATTCCGTTGGATAAAATACATCACACTTGTTACTGAGTTATTTTAGTTTTGTCATTGAATATTGGTGACAAGATGGGATCTGAAGACAGGTGCTGAAGATTGCAGAATCAGTTCCTACATGCAGATGAAGTTTCCACCAGAGCCCTCTTGGTTTGCTGGCTCTTGGGCCACTCTGCTTCCGGTGGAATTCTGCTTCTTTTGCATTCTGAGCTGCATTTGACCTAATTCTTGCAGGCAGATAATTGAATTGTGAGAGACTCTAGGTTTTTAGGGTGAGACTTAAGGTTTCAGGAACTGTGTGCACAGGCAGCTGGAAGCAGGTAACTCCTCTTGAATTAGAGAGGATTATTTCAAGGGAAAATAATAGATACTCTTCAGTCTAAGTGAAGCAAGATGGCAGCCATTAGGGGACTCACAAAACTACCAGGTTAGCCTTTATAGCATAAACCACAGGTGAACTTGGGGCAATAAGAGAAGAAATTCAGAGATTTTTGACCAACAGCACATCAAAATCTAAGTAGGCACAAGTCAGACTACTAAAAACCATCAAGGCATCCTGCACTATAAATAAATCTTTTTTCAGTTGAGGTAAATTTGGTACATAACACAGTAGTCTCAGAGTATAACATAATAATTCGATTTTGGCATATACTACAAAAGTGATTGTTACGTAAAGTCTAGTTTTCCACCCATCACCATACAACTTCACCATTTTTGCCCGTCTCCAACCCCTTTCCCCTCTGATAACCATTGATCTGTTCTTTGTGTCTATGAGTTTTGTTTGTTCATTCGTTTTTAGATTCCACATATAAAGTAAAATCATACAGTGTTTGATGATTTTATGCAGCAGACCCTGATTCGATTCCTGGGTCGAGAAGATCCTCTGGAGGAGGGATAGGCTACCCATTCTGGTATTATTGGGCTTCCCTTGTGGCTCAGCTGGTAAAGAATCCACCTGCAATGAGGGAGACCTGGGTTTGATCCCTTGGTTGGGAAGATCCCTTGGAGAAGGGAAAGGCTACCCACTCCAGTATTCTGGCCTGGAGAATTCCATGGACTGTATAGTCCATGGGGTTGCAAAGAGTTGGACACAACTGAGCAACTTTCACTTTCACTTTCTTCCATACAGTATTTGTCTTTGCCTGATTCATCTGACTTAGCATAATATCCTCAAGGTCCATCCCTGTTGTTGTCAATAGCAAGATTTCATTCTTGCTTATAGTGGAACAGTATTCCTCTGTGTGTGTGTGTGTGTGTGTGTACACATGCTGCTGCTGCTGCTGCTGCTAAGTCGCTTCAGTCATGTCCAACTCTGTGACCCCATAGACAGCAGCCCACCAGGCTCCCCCACCCCTGGGATTCTCCGCTACATCTTCTTTATCCATTCGTCTGTCAGTGTGTCCTTAGGTTGCTTCCATATCTTGGATAGTGTAACTAATGCTGCTGTGTACAGTGGGGTACATACATCTTTTCAAATTAGTATTTTTTTTCCCTCAGAATAAATACCCAGGAGTAGAATTGCCAGGTCATTGAATATTTCTATCTTTACTTTTTTGAGTAACCTCCATACTGTTTTCCATAGTAGTACACAATGGTTCCCTTTTCTCCACGTCCTTGCCAACACTTGTTATTTATTGTCTCTTTTATATTAGCTGTTCTGATAGGTGGGAGATAACTCAGTATGGTTTTGATTTGCATTTCCTGAGCTTAGTGATGATGAACATCTTTTCATGTAGTTGTTGGCCATCATTATGTCTTCCTTGGGATGATGTCTTTCCAGATCTCTGTTGTTTTTAAATTAGATTGTTTGGAGTTTTTGTTGTTGCTGTTTTTGAGTTATATGAGTTCATTTTATTTTGGATATTAGTCCCTTGTTATGTTTATGATTTGCGAATATTCCCTCTCATTCAGTAGCTTGCTCTTTGTCAGTTTCCTTTGCTGTGCAGCTTTTGAGTTTGTCATTTGATTATTTTTGCTTTTGTTGCAGTTGTCTTTGGAGTCAGATCCAAAAATATATCCCTAAGAGTGATGTCAAGGAGCTTACCATATATGGTTTGTTTTTTTTTTCTAGGAGTTTGATGGTTTCTGGTCTTACATTCAAGTCTTTAATGAATTTTGAGTTAATTTTTGTATATGGTGTGAGATGGTGGTCCAATTTCATCCTTTTGCATATGGCTGTCCAGTTTTCTCAATACCATTTATTGAGGACGCTGTCCTTTCCCAATTGTACACTATTGTCTCCTTTGTTGTAACTTAATTGACTATATATGCATAGGTTTATTTCTGGGTTCTGTTGTATTCCATTGATCTATATGTCTATTTTTATGCCAATACAATACTGTTTCAATTAGTAAAAATTTGTAATATGGTTTGCAATCAGGTAACATGATATTTCTAGCCTTGTTCTTCTTTCTCAAAGTTACTTGGACTATTTGGTGTCTTTTGTGGTTCCATAGTAATTTTAGAATTATTTATTCTAGTTGTGTAAAAAGTGCCATTGAAATTTTGACAGGAATTGCATTGAATTTATAGATTGCTTTGGGTAATGTGGACGTTTTGACACCACTAATTCTTCTAATACGTGAGCATGGAATATCTTTTCCATTGACGTGTGTTTGTTTCGATTTATTTCATCAATACCTTTTCAAGATATAGGTCTTTCACCATCTTTGTAAAATTTATTCCTAGTTATTTTATTTTTTGATGTCATTGTAAGTGGGGTTGTTTTCTTAATTTCTCTTTCAGATAGTTTATTAGTGTGTAGAAAGACGAGAGGTTTTTGCGTATTGATTTTGCATCCTGCACTTTTACTGAATCTGTTTGTTCTATTTCTTGTAGAGTCTTTAGTGTTTCCTCTGAATCATGTCATGTCATCTGCATGGTGACAGCTTTACTTCTTCCTTCCCAATTTAGATGTCTTTCTTTTTCTTGCCTAATGGCTCTGGCCAGGACTTCCAGTAGAATACCTGTCAGCCTGTACTTACTGGAATTGATTGTTGTGGAAGCACACATCAGTTAGAGTCCTTCAAATCATCTTTCGGTGGCTTTCCTTGCACTAGAAGATAGGCCTTGCTGGCCTTATAAGGAAATTCCCATCCTCTTAGCTAGTCATGCGCTGTTTCTTTGTTACCTCTTGCCTAGATACTCACTCTTGCCTAAAGTCACTCGGGAAGAATGCTCTCCTGTTTCATAGGTGCTGTGCTCCCCCAGCCTATGGATAGTTTCCTCTTGAGGAAAGGACATCAGATTGGTTACTAAACTGTTTGTTTTGTCATTTGACAATAGTAAACTTGAAATGTTGAAACAGGATAGAAAGAACTCCAAATTTTGAATTAGGAGATTGAAATTAGGCTCTGGGTTCTTTAGCTTGGGTACAGCAGGGATACTGAACCCCGGGCCATGGACTGGTACTGGTCCTTGACCTTTTAGAAACAGATCCGCCTGGTGGGAAGTGAGTGGCAGGCAAGTGAGCAAAACTTCACCTGTATTTACATCTGCTCCCCATTGCTCACACTGTTGCCTAAGCTCTGCCTTCTATCAGATCAATAGTGGCCTTAGATTCTCATCGGAATGTGAACCCTATTGTGAACTGAGCATGCTAGGGATCTAGGTTGTATACTCCTTATGGGAATCAATCCCCAAACCACCCACCCCCCACTCACCCTGGTCCGTGGAAAGATTGTCTTCCATAAAACTGGTCCCTAGTGCCAAAAAGGTTGGAGATTGCTGTGGTACAGTATGGTCCTATTTTAGGCAATTTGAATTAAAGTATTGAGTATAAAATATTAAGTCACTCAATGTAAAAAATTTGAAATAATTTAATTCTCCCTCCAGATTTATCAAGATTTGCATTATTTAAAGCTGTTTGGATCTATTGAATTATAAGCTGTGTTTATTTTATTGAAATATTTCCACTTCAGCTGGTGAACAGAAATACCTAAAACCTTCTGTTATGGGACTGGTCTTAAAATATAAATCTCAGTTAGACTTTGCAAAATCTTCAGGAAGTCATCTCTTGCATAAAAGCCAGTCTTTCTGTCCTAGGTAAATCGTCTGCCTTGTCTTCTCTTGATTAGTCTAACTTAGTTGCCCTGTGGCATGTGGGATCTTCATTCCCTGAGTAGGGATCCAACACGTGTCCCCTGCATTGGAAGGTGGATTCTTAACCACTGGATCACTAGGAAAATCCTAGAAATTATTTTTAAAATGGAAGTGGTAAGATTGAGGAAATATGTAATTTCCCTCTTTATTAAAGGATCAGAACATTAAGTAATAATCAGACAGTTTTTTAAAAGAAATTTAAATCATCTCTTCCAGGGCTTCCTTTCCCCCAGTTATGAAATGAATGTGATAATAACAAATAGTTCTTTTAATCAGGGCTAAAAATCTTTAAAACTCCAAATTATTCAGATGGACTATAAGTTACTTTCACAGAATTGTGCAAATTTAAGGTAACAGGAACTTTAGGGTCATATAGGAGAGGGTATATTGATAACATTTTCCTTATTTGTTTTAAAAGCTGAAAATGTGTGTCCTTCTGAACTGTGGAGGTATCTTAAAACACAATGCCATGAATTTAAGACATTTTTATTAGCAACGGAGTGATTAGTTATAAAACCATTTAATTTAAAAATTGAGCCTGCAATTGGAGAAAATAACAGTTTTAATCAATTATGGAATAGAATGGTTACAGGTAAAACCTCAACTGTGAGAAGACTAAAAAATGACTATTTTGACTCACCATATCTTTTAAGATTTAGAGAATGCATATGTCTTTGTGGCTTAAGGGTAGTATTCTGGCTTGGCAAACTAGAGCAGATGGGCAAAAACTGGAATAAGGATGGAAAATTATTCTGGGTCATGGCTGCTGCTGTTGCTGCTGCTAAGTCGCTTCAGTCGTGTCCGACTCTGTGCGACCCCATAGATGGCAGCCCACCAGGCTTCCCTGTCCCTGGGATTCTCCAGGCAAGAACACTGGAGTGGGTTGCCATTTCCTTCTCCAATGCATGAAAGTGAAAAGTGAAAGTGAAGTCACTCAGTTGTGTCCATTTCTTAGCAACCCCATGGAACGCAGCCCACCAGGCTCCTCCATCCATTGGATTTTCCAGGCAAGAGTACTGGAGTGGCGTGCCATTGCCTTCCCTGTCTGGGTCATGGATTTGTACAAATTAGGGAACTTGGAAGGACCTGAAACAGTGGCCATGCCATTGGATTAAAGATAGACTCTCTCAAGTTCTTTATGATCCAGCTGAACTCTAAAATCCCAATGAAGGTGAAATATCATATTTCACCATTTCTGCTTAAAGGTGTCTGGTTTTTTTACAATTCAGCTTATTTATTTATTTAATTGGAGGCCAATTACTTTACAATATTGTAGTGTTTTTGCCATACATTCACATGGATCAGCCATGGGTATACATGTGTTCCCCATCCTGACTCTCCCTCCCACCTCCCTCCCATCCCATCCCTCAGGGTCATCCCGGTGCACTGGCCCTGAGCACCCTGTCTCATGCATCAAACCTGGACTGGCGATCTATTTCATATATGATAATATACATGTTTCAATGCTATTCTCTCAAATCATCCCACCCTTGCCTTCTCCTACAGAGTCCAAAAGTCTGTTCTTTACATCTTTGTGTCTTTTGCTGTCTCTCATATAGGTCGTCGTTACCGTCTTCCTAAATTTTCTCTATATATGTGTTAATATACTGTATTGGTGTTTTTCTTTCTGGCTTACTTCACTCTATATAATAGGCTTCAGTTTCATCCACCTCAGTAGAACTGATTCAAATGCATTCTTTTTAATGGCTGAGTAATACTCCATTGTGGATATGTGCCACAGCTTTCTTACCCATTTGTCTGCCGATGGACATCTAGGTTGTTTCCATGTCCTGGCTATTGTAAACACTTCAGCTGGGACTTTGAGCCTCTCAACCTAATTAATAGATAACTTCTCTCTTGTCATTTTGTATACTATCCTAGCCTCTGCTCATGGGTCAGAATATAACCAAAATTATGTTTTATTATGTAATATCTTTCTCATGAAATGTCTCAGAGCTTAGACAGTTTGTTCCTGCATATAGCAGAAAACCCAGAAATACCTGTACTGAGGCTGGGCTTGGGACTTGCAGGAGGTGAAGTCAAAGGGTAGAAGAGGGTGGTTGGGAGCAGGAAAAGATATAGGATGACTCCTCTTACAGATGCCCATCCAGACTCTGCCTAACTAGGTGGTTTGAAGATTAACCTGGAGGAGAAGATCTTGGCTTCTACTTGCCTTGTTCCCATTGGTCAGTTTGTACCTCCCGTTTGATAAACGCATTAACACAGAAGTAGGCAAGTTAGTGTCTGACATCTCATGCTTTAGTCTTTGTCAAAAACAGATTCTGTAGTTCTCTGGGGGCAAAGAGGTCTCATTTGCTTTTATATAACCCTCTTAACTATCAGCATCCTTGGTATGTAGTAGATGATCGCTTTTTTCCCCTGGTGGCTCAGATGCTAAAGCGTCTGCCTGCGATGTGGGAGACCTGGGTTTGATCCCGGGGTCAGGAAGATCCCCTGGAGAAGGAAATGGCAACCCACTCCAGTACTGTTGCCTAGGAAATCCCATGGACAGAGGAGCCTGGTAGGGCTCCATGGGGTTGCAAAGAGTCGGACACGACTGAGCAACTTCACTTTTCACTTTCACTATAGCTGACATTCAATGTTGTATTATTTTTCAGGCGTGCAATAGTAGTTCAACATTTGTATGCATAACACACTGATCATCACGATATGTCTCGTAACCATCTGTCACTATACAAAAATGTTGCAGTACTGTTGACTATATTCCCTATGAAGTGCATGCCTGTGACTTATAACTGGAAGTTAATACCTCTTAAATCCCCTTCACTTGTACTGCGCAGTCCCCTGCCCACCTTTCTTTTGGTGAACATCAATGTATTCTCTGCATCCACATGAATGTTTCTGTTTTGTTTTGCTTGTTTGTTTTGTTTTCTAGATTCCATATATTAGTGAAATCATATGGTGTTCGTCTTTCTTTTTCTGACTTAGCATAATGCCCTCTTGGTTCACCCAAGTTGTTGCAGATGGCAAGATTTTGTTCTTTTCTTATGACTGAGTAATGTATTCAGTGAGCCTGTATGTGTTTATACTATCCTCTTTTTCCCTTCCGTTCTGTTGATGGACACAGATTGTGTTTGCATGTTGGCTGTTTGCTGCAGTGATCATAAGGGTGCATGTGTGTGTGTGTGCAGGCTAAGTAACTTCTGACTCTTTGCCACCCTGCGGACTGTGGCCTGCCAGGCTCCTCTGTCCACGGGATTCTTCAGGCAAGAATACTGGAGTGGGTTGCCATGCCCTCCTCCAGAGGATCTTCCTGACCCAGGAACCAAGCCCACATTTCTTATATCTCCTGCACTGGCAGGCAGGTTGTTTTCCACTAGTACCACCTGGAAAGCCCAAAAGGGTGCATATATCTTTTCAATTAGTATTTTTGTTTGCTATGGATAAATACCCAGATGTGAAATCACTGGGTCATATGGTAGTTCTGTTTTTAATTTTTTGAGAAAACTCCATGCTGTTTTCCATAGTGGCTGTCCCAGTTTGCATTCGCACCAACAGTGCATGAGGGTTTCCTCTTCTCAGTATCCTCACCAATAAGTATTTGTTGGTTATTATCAGAAAGACATTCTGATAGGTGTGAGATGATCTCTCATTGTGGTTTTGATTTTCATTTCCCTGATGATTAGTGATGTTGAGCTCTTTTCATGTGTCTGTTGACCATCTGTATGCCTTCCTTGATGAGAAGTATCTACTCGGGCCCTCTTCCCATTTCTTAATCAGATTTCTGTTTGTTATGAGTTGTGTGGATTCTTCGTATATTTTGGATATTAGCCTCTTATCAGATACATGATTTGCAATTATCTTTTCCTGTTCAGTAGGCTGCCTTTTGGTTTTATTGATTGCTTTCTTTGCTGTACAAAAGCTTTTTAGTTTTGACGTATTCCCATTTATTTATTCTTGCTTTTGCTTGTAAAATCCATAGGAGTCCTGCAACATGTGGCCTGAAACCCTTTTTGGCTTCTGTGAGTTCAAAGGATGAGATAAAACACTCTCTTTGGGAAAAACAAAACCCAAAACTTACTGTTTCTTAAAAGGGTTAAATTTTAATAAAATTGAAATTTCTGTTTTAAATTGTTTAGCAATTAGAAGGGCCTTGTCATTAGGTCTCCAAGTAGGGTGGTTTCTAAATACAGTGTTTAAAATAATATTATTAGTATAGAAACCTGAAACGTGCATCCCAACACAAAAGTAGTTTGCTTTCACTGAGCTCATTTGGACTAAGTCTCCAGGTATTTCCTTAACACTAGTTGCAGAATATTGAGCTTGGGAGGAATTTTTATAAAAGGATTATAATTATCATCATGAGTAGCTCCCATTCCATGGTATGCCTCCAGTTGGCAAGCAGTAAAAGAGCATCTTGTTCAATACCTTCATGAGCTTGGAATATTATCTCCATTGTACAGATAAGGAAACCAAGGTCCAGATAATGGATGTAATTGGTCTAAGGACACATACCTCACATACATGCAAGCAGAGCTATCTCACTTGAAAACCATTGTTTGGGGAAACTTGACCAGTATTCAAGTAGCTGTAGAATTTTTTGCAAGCAGCTACTATGTCTAAGGAAATGTCAGACACTAATGGCAACCTTCCATGTGGTGTGTCTTCTTGCCTGACGCTGGACGCTTCGAAAACTGAAACTAAAGAAAGAATCTTGGTGTTTCTAATTCATTTTTTTCTCAGCTCTGCTCCTGCTTCCCATTTTACCCCTCTTATAGGAAAGCATTCCTATGGTTTTGCTTTAGAAGTTTCTGATGACTACTTGGCAAATAGCCCCGCCAAACCATTCTCGTATTTTAGAAAAATGCTTTCTGAGATGCCTCACAAACTGGCACTTACACTGACTTCAGCCTGCACCCACAGGGGAGGGACTTGTCTGTTTTGTCACCACAATGTACTGCACAGTCAGAGCCTGATTCACTGTGCCACGCGAATATTCTGACTGGATAACAGGGGCCATCTGCATTTGCTGAATTTCTTACTGATTTTGGCTTTCGTATTTCATTTTTCATGTAAAGAAGAGCTATTTTATCCTAAAGCAAGTTTGTCAGAGGTTTGGCATGGCTCAAACACTATAGTGTTTCAATTGCTGAATGTATATAAGTCTTTCATTTTGCGTATGTGTGTCTTTGTATTGAATACAGATTCATTTTAACTTGGGAATGTTTATGATACTCTCTAGACTTGACTTCTGTTAGATTTCCTAAATTAATTAGTAGAGTTCATCATAGGATGATGGGGCCAATCTAGTGATTTCTTTGGGTGCAGTATAGACAGGTGTGTGTGTATGTGTGTGTGTGTGTGTGTGTGTGAGAGAGAGAGAGAGAGAGAGAGTGGGGAGGAGAGGGATACTAAGCATACTTAGGATTTGGAATTTATAAAAATTATTTGTCCCTTAGTTTTCAGATTCACTTAAATTTCTTTCTTATTATAGGAATAATGTATCATTATTTTAATGAAGGTAGATGAGCACCCAAAAGAAAAAAAAAATGACATCTTAATGTTAGTCATTGTTAAGATTTTGGTTCACTTGGTCTCAACTTTGTATTTGTGTGTGTGTACATTTATACATATATTTGATTTGGCAAAATTGAGCCTATGCTGTTAATATTCTGGAGATTACTTTTTCAAATCTATTTGTTCATTAAATACTCTTGTATAACTTTCTCGTAGTTTTATTTTGGGCTGTGCTGGGTGTGTGTTGCCGAGTGGGCTTTTCTCTGTTTATGGGGACTGGGGGCTACTCTCTAGCGGTGCGCAGGCTTCTCATTGTGGTGGCCTCTCTTACTGCAGAGCCTGGGCTTCAGTAATTGCCTCACACGGGCTCAGCAGCTCCCGAGCTCTAGAATGCAGCCTCAGCTGTGGCGCGTCGGCTTAGTTGCTCTGTGGCGTGTGGAATCCTACCAGATCAGGGGTCAAACTCATGTCTCCTACATTGGCAGGTGGGTTCTTTACCACTGAGCCTCTAGGGAAGCTCTATAATATGTTTAATGTTTGTAAAATTTAGGTTTTTATTATTACTTTCTCCTTATTCTGTATCTGGAATTTTTTTGGTTGCACCGCATGTGGGATCTCAGTTCCCTGATCAAGGTTGAACCTGCACCCCCTGCCTTGGAAGTGCAGAGTCTTAACCACTGGACCATCAGGGAAACCTCCTCTTTATTTTGTAACCTGGCAGCAACTGCCAGATAGAAAGAGACTTTTTCAGTTTTGAACTACTCATCAGCCCTCTTCCCCACAGTCGTCAGTGGTGTGTGTTTTCTACGGCTTGCTGCTCTGCTCTGTGACCCAGCCCCCACCGGAGAACACTGTGGAACTGTTGGCTGCTGACGGTTCGTCTCCCTTTCCTGTTTCTCTTGCAGGAGACAGAGCATGTGGTGTCCAGCCAGTCGGAGTGTCAAGGGAGACCGGGAACACCAACTCAGGAGAGGGCACACACCCCCACCTCCAGGTGCCAAGAAACTGTGCGAGTTCAACCAAGGTGGGCCCTTTGTTGTCACAAGTTGCAGTGGGCCTGGGGTTCCTCTCCCAGACCAGTAGCACCTGTGCTTGTTACCCCCACACAAGAGGCAAGGCTTTCTCACACTCATTGGCATCACTTTGAAGTCAGAGAAGCTCTTTAATGGGGGCTAGAAGGAGAATCATTGAGTCTAAGAGAAATATAAACAACCTACTTTCTCTCCCTTCAGTCAGAAGATAATCAGCCTTAAGGCTCAGAGAAGAGTAGAGACCTTCCTGCCCTGAGAAAGAGAAATGCTGATATCATCTTGTCCTCTTTCATTCCATGCTAGAGATGATTAGCTTTTCTTCTGTGATCATGGTAATTAGTAATAATAGTGTAGGCATCAAGCCAATTGCTTCTCATATATTCTGTCATTTAGCTCTCATCCCTTCCCTGATGCGACTTAGCAGCAGCAGCAGCAGCAGCAGCCTTCCCCAGAAAGTGGCTACTCTTAGCCTCATTTTATGGAGAAGGACCCTGAGGCTGAGACATTGAGGCACTTGCCTGATATTGTACAAGTGAAAAAGGCTGAACCAGAATTTGAACCTACAAATGTCTGATTGCAGCATAGCAGGTGTGGCTTCTTTGCTGATCCAGGTGATGTCTCTAAGCCCCAAAGTGGCCCTGGGCTGGCCTCTCTGGTCTCCTAGACCTGCAGGAGACAACTCCTGGGTCCAGGGCAAGAACATGGGTGAAGGCTGACTGTAACAAGGTTGACATGGCATTCAGTGGGAGCCTGGCCTTGCAGCTGTCTATGGAAAGTCTCTTCTGGAAGTAAACAGAAGAAAGAATTCAACCACTAGTTGTGTCAGCTGTCTTTGTAGGATCTTGTGTACAGTGTAATCATAGCTCGCAGGAGAAAGGGAGGGCTGGGCTTCTGGCATGACCTTTCAAAATTTTTTCTAAGGCAGCAGAGTCTAAATGAATCAACAACAGACAAGATTGGCTGTACTATGAAATGTGCTTTTATTTAAAATTAATTTTTATCAGACTATAATTAATTTACAATGTTGTCTTATTTTCTGGTCTACAGCAAAGTGAATTAGTATGCCTATTTCCATTCTTTTTAGATTCTTTTCTCATTTAGGTCATTACAGAGAATTGTGAAGAGTTCCCTATGTTCTACAGTAGGTCCTTATTAGTTATCTATTTTATATATAGTGAAATTGTGTTTTTAAATATTCAGCATACTACATTTAGAATCATAGCACCTCAGATGGTTGATAGAGATCCTAAAATTAAGGTGATCTATTATCTGGTTGGATTCTTGGATATCTTTTCTCACCTTCTTTGCTGGTTGCCATCTCTTGTCTGTTTATTCTTACCTGACCTTGATAAGACTCAGTCCCATTGTTTCTCTGCTGATCAGAATACTCACCCTCCTGCTGGAAACCTTATTATAGCAAAGCTGTTTTACAGCCAGTTTAGACAGTGACCCTGTCTTATCCTACTAGACCAGTGACTGCCTCTCTCAGGAATAATAAGGCCACCTCTATTCCTATGCATATTTCAAAACTGTAAAAAAAGACACAACAAAACGCACAACAGACAAAATGAAAACAACAAACAAAATGCACATTCATATTTGTATGGAATGCATGGTTCCCTTTGGGATGAATATTCCACAGAGGCTGATGGGGAAAATGAGGTTAGTAATTCACTTTCTCAAAGATGCCAGATGTTTGGTAAAATTAAGACCACTTTATATCCCATCTACAGTGGAAAGGGTAAATGGTATTACTGCTGCTATCAGAGGGCAAGTCAGAAATATAATAGGATTCTATGGTGGGGATTATTCACTTATGACTAGTAAGAACTAAGAGTGTTGAATTAGAGAAGTCCTCGTGGGGAAACAGACAGGCTGGGCCCTCTTATACTTGGGAATGGGGAGTTACAGCTCATTTGGATTCTCAGATCTATGGCACTTTTCTTCAGAAAATAAGAGATGCACATATACACGTAAGTTTGTGTAACGTTTTAGGAGGTTCCTGGCCTCTTCTGCATGTCAGAAAAAGGAGCCAGATACTTTGGTCACTAGGCAGCCTTCCTTGTTGAGTCAAGATAGTCTCCCCAACAGAGTGGCCGCTTCTTGCAGAAACAGATCTGGTCTGTCTTCCTCTACACTCCAGCAGATCTCCCTGGGACCCCAAATATCTTGTTGTTCTTTTATTCTTTTTTCCGTTCTAGCCTCCATGTTCCACTTTGCTTTCTCATCTAGCAGCATTCCGGAATTGTCTATGCATCAGCGCTGACAATCACAGGATCTGGTGTCAAGTTGCAGATCAGGAGCTGTGAAGCCAGTTATGCCTGGTGTATTAGGTTTAGTATTTAGATTGGTATGGTAACTTTAAACTACAGAGTTATTTGTCACAACCATGGTGACGTCACCCAGGATCATTCTAATGGAACTTAAAAAAAATCTCAAAATATTACAGGGATTGTGAAATTTGATGAACTGGTGAAATGAGATCTGAGGCTAAAAACAACTTTTAGTCAGGTAGCTCACTTTCCTGATATCCTTCTCTTCCGTTTTAAGCCCACATATGGCCTGGTCCGGGCATATCATGCTCAGTAAGATCTTGATAGAGACATGGTACTGTAACAAGATACTCCAGGGCTCAGTCTGGCTCAAAGTGAGGAAATAAGCCAGGCTAAATCTCAGCAGGTGTAAAATGCCTTCTTCTTGGGGATGGAGGTTGAGGAGGAGCACGTTCTTAGTATAAGAAACACTTTGAGAAAGAGAAGAAAGATCAATCTGCAGCAAGAAGTTGTCAGTGGTTTACGTGTGATTTAAGTGAGACTCATAAGGGTAGTTAGTATCCAGAGAATGAACCCATCCTTGTAGAGGTGCAGTTTTGAAGCTGACTGTGTCATGAGGTAGTATTGATCTTTCTCACGTGTGCCAAAGAGAAATGGTTTCACCTTCAGCTCTGAGATCATGTTGTTCAGCTCTTTCTAGTGCACGGAGTCTTTATCTAATGTCTATGGATGAGCATCAGGGAGGTCTGTGAATGTTTTTGCCAAATTTTGATTGTCTTTATGTATATTGGTTTTCTGTTGGTACTGTAACAAATGACCACAAACCTGTGGCTTACAACAATACAAATTTATAATCTTATGGTTCCGTAAGGACAGATGGCCAACATGGGATCCCACTAGGATAAAACAAACATTGTCAGCAGGCTTACATGCCTTTCTGGAGACTCTAGGGGAGAACTGATCCATTTCCTTGCCTCTTCCCGTTTCCAGAGGCTGCCCACATTGCTTGGCAAGTGACCTCTTCTTCCATTTTCAAAGCAAGAAACATTGCATCTCTCTGAGCATTCTTCCATGTTTTCTTCTAACTGTGACTGAGTTCAAGCTCCTACTCCTCATCTCACAACAGGCCAGTAAATCAAGAGATGAGTTGTTAGGGCAAGAAATAGCGATTTTGTTCAGAAAGCCAGCAGGCTGAGAGGGTGGTGGACTTGTATTCCAAAGAACCATCTTACCCAACTGAGATTCCGACTTCTTGTCTGAAAGGAAGGCAAGGCTGCTGACACGTTTATTTTATCCCAGTGGGAACCATGTTGGCCATCTGTCCTTACAGAACCGTAAGACTATAAATTTGTACCTAGGAGGCATGGTGGTGTGGTTGGTTGTTGCAAACCACTTGGTGCCAGAATTGTTTGTTCTTACAGCTCTCTATGTAGGTCTGATTACAATGTTCCTATAAACCTACAACAGGACAAAGGTTATTCTCTTTTTTCTCTGTGTGTGAATGGAAAAGTGTTAAGCCTTTAAAGGTCAGAGCCTTGAGAATGGGCTACCATGTTATATTTCAGGCTGTGGGCAACATTCTTTCACGAAAGGTGCAGAGCAAGCATGGCTGAACACAGGTGACGGAGCACAAGGTTTAGAGCTAAAGGAAGAGATCCAGTGTGGGGACAGGGTGTTCTCTGTTACCGCTTTGGGCAGGAGAGATGTTCCGATTTTAAGGATTCACGTGATCAGATTGGGTCCACTGAGATAACTCACTGTAATCACTCCATGTCAAGTTCCTTAACTTAATGACTTCTACAAAGTCCCCTTTGCCATGTAAGGTAACAAGGGGAGGAGAGCAAGGAACAAACATACAGACATCTTGGTGGGCAGCTTTATTCTTCTTACTCCTTAGGTTTATTTTTCCAGAGAAAATCTCTAAAGCATTTACGAGAATCTCATATGCTACCCATGACCCAAAAGGTTTAGACTCACTTTCTTAATCTCTTCCTGCCTCCAAGTTTGCTTGTTCTGAATTCCCTCAAGAGAGCCAACTTCAGATAGTGACTTAGCCCATTCTATCCTCTTTCTTTGCATCCTTCTTCCTATTTAGCATCTCCCCCCATCTTTCTATTTTATTCCTCAGTTGTATGGTATCCCACAGCAGAGATCTCACATTTGGTGTCCTGCAAGTGTATCTAATATGGAGATGCAATTGGCTTGTAGACTGTTTTAAAACATTTGTGTTGTCCAGTTGCTAAATCCTGTCCAATTCTTTGTGACCCCACGGACTGCAGCATGCCAGGCTTTCCTGTCCTTCACTATCTCCCGGAGTTTGCTCAAACTCCCATCCATTGAGTTGGTGATGCTGTCCAACCATCTCATCTTCTGTTGCCCTCTTCTCCTCCTGCTTTCAATCTTTCTCAGCATCAGGATCTTTTCCAATGAGTCAGCTCTTCGCATCAGGTAGCCAAAGTATTGGATCTTCAGCTTCAGCACCAGTCTTTCCAATGAATATTCAGGGTTGATTTCCTTTAGGATGGACTGGTTTGATCTCCTTGCTCTCCAAGGGATTCTTAAGAGTCTTCTCCAGCACCACAGTTCAAAAGCATCAATCCTTCAGGATTCAATGTTTAAATATCAGAGGTTTTATGGATTTTTGACATTCTTTTGAAATATGTAAAAATGGGATAACCCAGGGTGTACATTCTTGTAAGGCAGTAATTAGTTGGAATAATTAGGAGCAGCTCTTCATTTTCCCACAATCCCCACTCAGATCTCTATGTATGCTCTTTGCCTGGCTCTTATAGGCCGTTTGATTTAAATGCCTACTTCAATCCTTTTCTTCCCAGCAACTGCTCATCCTTAGGACTCTAGCTGCCTGGAGCTCAGCCCTAATAAGGGGATAGCTGATAAATACCTTAATGCTTCCTTATGAAAGACGATGTGTTTACATTTTACTTTGGATTTTCAGTGCATCTGAGTGGTGGGGCTGCATATTGCCCTACTCTGGCATGGTCCTTAGTATCTGGAGCTTTTTAAAACTAGTAGTTACAGAACTGCATTTAGTTAGAGCAAGAATGAAGCTTTAGTAATCATTTAATACAACCCTCTCATTTCCTAGTTTGACACCCAGCAAGGCTGTAATTTGCTTAAGCCCGGGCTTCCCTTGCAATAGAACCAGGACAAGCACCATCAGCCTGTTTAGAGCAGTTAGGTGATGAATATGCATCAGTTTGATTGATTTTTATAGCTAAAGCCAGTGCCAATTCTGTAAATGCTCAGGTATGACAAAAGGGAATTTATGGTTGTAGGAGAATACTAATGAAGTTGCGGATTTCTTACCCAGCTAAGTAAATTTACTTTTGAGAGTGATAAACTCACTTGTGTTTAAAATATTGTATTAAAATTTATGACAGTATTAAGCCTTTTAATGTCATTAAAGACCTTGCCTGTATAAACAAGAGCTATTCTATAGCAATGTGTTACTACTAATTAAGTTGGTGGTTACATTTGCGAACTGGAGTTCATTAGATCATCTGAAGTCCTCAGTTAGAGGGGGTTGAAGATTGGGGTATTAGCAAGGATAATGGCCTTTGATGGCTTTGACTATTTTTGTAACATTTCAGATAAAAGAGAAAACTTTGTTGCTTTATGGAAGGAGGAAGTTTTGTTGGCAGCAGCTTTTCCTTGGGGGATAAATCCTTTCATCTTTTGTTTTTGAGATAGACAACTTGTGTGTGTTCTAATAGCTACTTGTTTCTTGTTCAAATGTTTTTTTGTAGAAGTAGGCAGAGTCTAAATGGGCTCTGCTAAAAGGAGAAAGAATGAGTAAGGGAATGAGCACCCAGAGTTTTTTAACAGTAAAGAACATAAAATGTGCCTTTTAAGACTGTACTAGAGCAGAGATCTGTGTATTATCAGTGTGCTCTTCTTGTTAGCGTGTTTTTAGAATTTATTTTTCATTTTTTAAAGGGATATGATAGAGATTTTTTAAAAATTAACTTGTCGACAGAATTTTGAGAGTCTGGTACATAGTTGGGTAATCATGGATTCTAAAAATAGCCCTTTTTGCTTATACTGCATAGAATGGCAGTCATGTAGTGAGGGTTCTCCTCAGCCCCTATCCTGCCTCCACCCCATGGATGCAGAAGAACGCTGGTGGAATGGAAATTAAGAAATTCAGGGTCTTAAATACCATATGGTGTCACTTATATATGGAATCTAAAATATGACACAAAGGAACTTATCTGTGAAACCAAAACATACTAATATAGAATACAGACTTGTGGTTGCCAAGGGGGAGGTGAAAGGGGATGGATTGGGAGTTTGGGGTTGTTGTTCACTCGCTAAGTCATGTCCAAGACTTTGCAACCTCATGGACTGTAGCACTCCAGGCTCCTCTGTCCTCTCCCAGAGTTTGCTCAGGTTTATGTCCACTGAGTCAGAGATGTTATCTAACCATCTCATCTTCTGTTGCCCCCTTTTGCCTTCAGTCTTTACCAGCATCAGAATCTTTTCCAATGAGTCAGCTCTTTGCATCAGAAGGCCCGATTACTGGAGCTTCAGCTTCAGCATCAGTCATTCCAATGAATATTCAGGGTTGATTTCCTTTAGGATTGGTTGGCTTGACCTCCTTGCAGTCCAAGGGACTCTCAAGAGTCTTCTCTGACATCACAATTTGAAAGCATCAATTCTTGGCTCTCAGCCTTCTTTATGATCAAACTCTCACATCCATCCATATATGACTACTAGAAAAACCATAGCTTTGACTATATGGACCTTTTTTGGCAAAGTGATGTCTCTGCTTTTTAATATGCTCTCCGGGTTTGTCATAACTTTCCTTCCACAATTTTGGGTTAACAGATGTAAACTATTATACCCCAGATTTCCCCAGCAGCTCAGTGGGTAAAGAATCCACGTGCATCAGAAGACACAAGAGATGCAGATTCAATCCCTGGGCCAGGGAGATCCCCTGGAGGAGGAAACAGCAGCCCACTCCAGTATTTTTGCCTAGAAAACTCCATGGACAGGAGTTGTGGAGTCTAGACTGAGCACATGGCATGCATACATGAAAACTTTTATATAGAATAGATAAACAACAAGGTCCTACTGTATGGCACAGCAAACTATATTCAACATCTTACGATATGATGGAAAAGAATGTGAAGGGAACGTATATATATATATATATATATATATATATATATATATGTATAACTTAATCACTTTGCTGTACAAAAGAAATTAACACAACATTGTAAGTCACCTCTACTTCAAAAACATAAACTTAAAAGAAATGCAGGTTTTACCTCTTGTCTATAAGGTGACCACCCTCTCCCCTAATTCATGTTTCAGTCAGGTGATTTCTAAAGCCCCATTTGCCTCAAGCCTGAAAATTGTCAACACCCCGGATGTTTAAAGGATTAGACATGGAAAGACTTTAGCTTAATAATAAAGCTCTTGCAGCCACAGATAAAAATAATTTATCCTCCCTGCTGTAGACCACGCACAAAAGAATCCCACACCAAATCCTTAGTGTTGATTGAAAAAGAGCCCACACTTGATTATTCTGGAAATGAAACCCTCTTTTCCTTCTTCATTTTATTTTTTTTTTGAAGTATTCTGCCCTTGATCACTCAATAAAATGTTATCATGTTGGCTGGACAATGATTAGGATAAAGATAAAAGGGAAACTCATTTTTCATTAAAAAATAATAAAAGTAAGTGACACATGGTTTTATTAAGAAATACAGTAAATTCCAAGGAAATAAAAATTCCTTATAATTGTATACCATCCAGATATAACCTCTGCTACTGCTGTAGTATACGTTTTAATGTTCTTGCCTTTGTTTTAATTTGGGCATGAAAAAGAATGATGTGTGTGTGTGAAAGGGCCTTCCCAATGCAGCAGAGTTTGAATCTGTTAGAGAAGTAATACTTATTTTAAGCAAACCCCACAGAATAGACTGGAAAGTATTCTGACTATCCAATCTTTATACAGAAACTAATAGAGCAATGGGTTAATTATCACAAGGCTGCTGAGTTCATTTACGGCTAAGTTGAACAAATTTAATTTTCTATAATGAATACCTTAATGTATGATTTTCTATAAGAAACTTATTTTACAGACTTTAGTCTCTTTATGGCCCTATGTTTGAAATAATATTTCTAGGAGATGGAGCAAAAAACTTTGTCCTTAATGTTTCAACACCTTGGGAAACTTCTTGCCCTAACTTGGAATTGATTTAAGAGAGAAATTTCAGTAATGATTATAGGTGACAGTGTGGGTTTAAACTTAAATCTAATTTAGAACGTTGACTAGCTGTTTAAGTAGTCAGTGTTCCTGAGGCCATGGGAATGAAGCTGTTCTTCTTACTCTTCATCTTCCCAATGAGGCAATGGCTACTCCAGTGCCTCTGTTCATATTATCAACAGGATTATTCCTTTTCAGGACTTATGCTAAATATCACACACACACACACACACACATCATATATAATGACACATAGGGCTCCCACCAACCCCTTCTATTTTTCTTTTATCCTGTATCAATACTAGATAAAAACATTTTTGATAGAGTTTATATATTTATATATATATGAAATATATGTGAAATTTCGTCATATATATGAAATCTTAGAGACCCATTTTTGTGTAACTTGTTTGTCCCACTTAATTCTGTATTTTTCTATATCATGAAATATTCTAAAATATTAGCTAGTCTATGGAAAGCTATTCTATGGATATTCCATAGCTGGAAATAGCTATTCTATGGATATACCATCATTGATTTAACTAACTCCAAATTATTTGATATTTTGGTAACTTCTAGGATTTTTATCTGTAGACATTTCTGTAGTAAAAATCATTGAAAAATATTTCTATGTACATCCATTATAGTTTCCTTGGTTTATGCTGCTGTTGCTGCCAAGTTGCTTTAGTCTTGTCCAACTCTGTGCAACCCCATAGCCAGCAGCCCACCTGGCTCCTCTGTCCCTGGAATTAAGGCAAGAACACTGGAGTAGGTTGCTATCTCCTTCTCCAGTGCATGCATGCTAAGTCGCTTCAGTCGTGTCCAACTCTTTGCGACCCAATGGACAGCAGCCCACCTGGCTCCTCCATCCACAGGATTCTCTAGGCAAGAATACTGGAATGGGTTGCCATTTCCTTCTCCTTCCTTGGCTTATACTTAAGGGTAAAAGTTCTCTAGGTTTAGGATTTGAAACGGTTAACCAAACCAAAATTAGAATGTAAAATTTTCAATTATATGATCATGGAAAAAGATAGGAATATAATAGATAATTGATCCCTCTGAGAGAACTTGATAGAAAGTCACATGGCTGGATTTCTTTATATGTTTGAATCGTAGAATAGTGGTCCTGAGTGACACACTTGAGACAGTTGGGTCCAATCCCCTCTCCACACTGTGTGTTCTAGATACTTCTGTCTCACCCACTATTGTTTTAACTAAATCTTTTGGCTGTGCTGTGTCTTTGCTCCCGTGCGCTTTCTCCAGATGCGGTGAGTGGGCGCTACTCTCTTGCTGTGGTGCCTGGGCTTCTAGCTGTGCTGGCTTCTCTTGGTGCAGAGCGTGGGCTCCAGGGCGTGCGGGCTTCAGTAGTTGGAGCACAGGCCTTTAGGTTTCCTGCAGCATGTGGAATCTTCTCAGACCAGGGATTGAACTGGTGTCCCTTGCACTGAAAGGTGGATTTTTAACCACTAGAGCACCAGGGAAGCCCCTCTCATCATTTTCTAGTTAAGACTGTGCAAAGGCCAAGTGCCCTTGGCCCTCACATTCCCAGAAGACGTTTGGAAGTGGTTCGTGGGTGGGGAATTCTTTGTTGTGTGAGGCTGCCCGATGCCTGTCAAGGCAGTGCCTCCAGCTCACAGAATTCAGTGGGGAGCCCAACCTCTATGCGCATCACAAATAACCCTCAGTTTCCTAAATGCTCCCTAGAGGGCCTACCACTGCCTGCTTAAGAAATGCCTGTCTTCATGATTGGTGCTTAAAACCATGTTTTACTGGAGCCTTTACTTATGTGGGCACGTGTTCATAATATAGTTGTACTTGAGGAAAAAGCAATTACATGACAGTAATGTCCCTCTGAAAGTTGAGGCAGAAAACTGAAGAGACTAGGCTGGGGCTTGAGGGGGTTCATGAGAGTGAGCAGAGCTGTCTGTGGAATGGAAGCATCTGCTAGAGCACTCTGCCCCTTGGGCTGAGCACTGCCTGCCCGAGACTGGGTATCTGATCACCCTGTCCTGAGTGAGTGGACATGTGAGATGGTGGAGGCGGGGAGCTTTGTGTCCCACTCATCAGACCAGGGGGTCCTCTCAGCGTGATGAATAATCATGCTTTATTGGGACCTCTGGACCTGCTGGCGCCCCTATCCCAGACTCAGCCTCCTTCCCTCTCCCAGGTCCAACACTGTGAGCCTGTCTCACTGCACGATTATTCTCCAGGCATCAGTGTGTTTTCTGGCTATTTCTGGGCTCTATTCCAGCCCACTCAGCTGAGGTGCCTGTCCCGCCTTTTATTTGGAGTTTCTCAGAGCATCTCCAGGGACTTAGCTCTTCCTTCTTCTGGACCGTGTCCCCTGGGAGGCCCATCCAGAAACACTGGGCCACTCCTGTACCCCCCGAAGTCCCTCACCTGCATCCTTCAGCCACTGGTCTCTTCCCAGGTGGATGATCTGAACCTTCAGGGCAATGTTTCCCATTTGGGGTTGCCCTGGAGTGCTTGTTAATTTCATATTCCCAGTGCATGCCTTGGGAAATCCTGACTCAGTGAGTCTGGGGCCAGGAATCTCTTCTTATTAACAGTGATTGATTCTAGTCTTCAGAGAAGTACAAGATGGGAGATAGGCTTAGGTCCCAGTTCCCAGAGGGCTTGTTCCTGGGGATCAGTCCCGACACCCATGTCGTCTCTGTGGGAGTTCATTGGCCTGGACACGGAGATACATGGGGTAGGGGGAGTGAGTGTACAGATAGCTCTCAACTTAGAGTTCTGTTTCTCATCAGCTATCTCTTTGAACATCATTTTGAACTCTGTCCTTTGGTTTCTTTCTCTTTGGAGTTGGCTGTGCAATATTTGATCTCAGTCCTTCATCATGGAAATTCGATAAAAACCAGTGAGAGACTGTCTTTAATACAGCCTACACCCCACAGGGAAAGGAACTTCTTACTTGGTGGTATTGGAGGTTGTTTTTGTTTCTAATAATATTACTGGAATTTCTTGGCATCTTGTCCGTGTCTGTATATGGAGTGATTGTTTGTATATAATGAATATTGTGCTCAGAGGGGTGTCCTCTTGGGATACACCTTTTGTTTTCAGAGGAGTTTCAGGAAACAGCAGCCATCCAGCCCGCAGACAGTCATCCGGGTATACATTAGCGTATCCTGTGTTGTTTTCTGATACAGAGGCTCATCCAAGGCAGTGGAATATCTTGAGTTTTAAGACGTGACCCGTGGTAGGCACTGTTTAGTTTTCGGGTTCTAATTCTTTATGAAGGACTCTGAAAAGTGTGTCTCATGCTCTGCTTTTACTTTCTGTCCAGATTTTCTAAACGTGTGTTAGAAAGTCACTTGTTCATCTGTAGCAGGTCTCCTCAGCAAAAAATGTGTCTGCTCGTGGGGATAAGAGTCAGCCCCTCCTGCTACAGGTGGAGGAGAGAGGGTGAGTTTTATCCTAATCATTTCACACACTGAGGAATATACCGGAATTGGCAGCCACTCATAGCCCTGGAACTAATCCTTTAATAGCAAACCGGTGAGTGCCTACTATGTACCAAATGCCAAGATTAGCTGTAAACATAAAACATTAAACAAGCCTCATAGAATCCCTGTCCCTTGGAACTTCCCATCCTGAGAAAGAGACAATTAAATAATTAGACAGATACACAGTTAGGGACTGAGATGTGCTACATGGCAGATGTGAGAGACCAGAATACAGTGAGCCCCGTGAAAGGGAGACCTGATCGGCACCTGGTATCTAGAGGTTGCGTGAGTTACTAGGAGAGGAAGAGGAGAGGGAAGAGTGTTGCGGACATGGGCAGCACATATGATGGCCTGAGGTGGAGAGAAGCGTGGAGGAGGAGATCGGCATGAGTCAGGTTTGAAGAAGTGTATGGATGCCACTCCTTCAGGATGTCACAGGGTGTTTGAAATATTTGATCTGTAAGTGTGCAGAAAGTTAGCGACAAGGTTGCCATGTGGGCATTGGTTTGGAGAAGGTGGAGGAGAAGTAGTAAGAGCAGGAAGGTGGCCCAGGAGGCAGATGATGGTGACGTGGCCTGGGTAGTGGCGGGGGGAGCAGAGAGGTCTGATGTAAACGTGATTTGGGGCGAGAAACTGAAGGACTTGGGGTTGGCTTGGCCTTTGGACTTGAGGGAGAGGAGAGCGTCAGATGACTCTCAGGTGTCTTCCACCAGCGATTTGGATAGATGAGGAAGCTTTTTTACTGAGATAGGGAACATTTTTGTCTGCTAATTTAATTACAGAAAGTTGATATAAGTCTAACATGCTATGCTAAAATACTGCTTCTTCACAAATTATCACATTTCGGGTTTGACATTATCCATCAGCCAAGAAAAACATCTTAATGCTTGGTTCACTTAGCTGTTTTGAATTTCAGTCTGCCTGCCAGGAGATGGTCACTGCAGGATGACCCTGCAGGCTGACTCAGCACAGGCTTTAGGGTCCTAGGAGTGAGGGAACATCAACAGATTGTAGACAAGTTGCACTTCCACAGGCTGGCCACAGTTTTGTAGTCACACAGCCCAGGAAAATACCCTTTTAAAATCAGCACGCAGCTGTTTTATGTTCCTCCAGAAGGTGTTTTGACTTGTATCATAGCAGTGGTCATCGTGGTGGCGATGGCGGTGTTGGTGGTGGTGATGGTGTAGTGGTGATGGGGCTATTGGGGTTGGGGGCGATGGGGACTGGGGGCATCAGTGCTGAGAGCCATATCAGACTCTGAAGAGTCCAGACTGCAGTTTCCCACTCCCTGGGGCTGGACTAGAGGGCAGGGCTGTGTTGGAGCTGGCAGGATTGTACCTGCTTCAAGCACTTCCTTTAAAGGTCTTAAGAAAAAGGGAATTTGAGATACCTAGCTTCTGTTCCGGTTCTTCTCTTTTCGTTGTTAAATATCTCTAGTGAGACGCTTCCATTTCTGTTTCCTCATCTGCCGTGACCTTTATCTCTTCTGATCCACTGGCCTCTTTATTTCTCCGCCTTCATTTTCATTATCTCTGGATGACTTGGAGATTTCCTGGCAGCGTGAGCTTGGGCAGTCCTCCTGCACACCCTGTCCTCGCTGCCTTGCTTGCTCTTTCTCAGTAATATTCAGCATCTGGTGCGTCACAGATCCCTGGTTTACTTCTTTAGGTTCTCTGCTTCTGTGAGCATGTAAGTTGCATTGACACAGAAACTTGTTAATTCACTGCTTTATTCCCAACACCTGCAGTAGTAATACTTGCCATAATTTGGTGTTTAATAATTGTTTAGTGAATGGAAAAATTATTTAATTGCCTTATCTGTGTCCTGTTGGGTCACATAGCTCTAATAATGCTAAACTCTTGTGGTTACTGGGAGGATTAGATGAAATAATATAAGTACAGTGCCTGGTATTTCCCTGAAATTGTTAGGCTTTTCACTCCTTTTGTAATTTGTTGCAGTATAGCTGATTTACAGTGTTGTGTTTAATGTCTCCTGTATAGCATTGCTGTTGTTCAGCCGCTCAGCCATGTCCAAATCTTTGCGAACCCATCGATACCAGGTTTCCCTATCCTTCACCAACTCCTGGAGTTTGCTCAAACTTATGTCCATTGAGTCAGTGATGCCATCCAACCATCTCATCCTCTGTTGTCCCCTTCTCCCCCTGCCCTCAATCTTTCCCAGCATCAGGGTCTTTTCCAATGAGTCAGTTCTGTGCATCAGGTGGCCAAAGTATTGGAGTTTCAGCTTCAGCTTCAGTCCTTCCAATGAATATTCAGGGTTGATTTTCTTCAAGATTGACTAATTTGATATCCTTGCAGTCCAAAGGACTCTCAAGAGTCTTCTCCAACACCACAGTTCAAAAGCATCAATTCTTCAGTGCTCAGCCTTCCCTATGGTCCAACTGTAACATCTACATGACTACTGGAAAAACCATAGATTTGACTATAAGGACCTTTGTCAGCAAAGTGATGTCTCTGCTTTTTAATAGGCTGTCTAGGTTTGTCATGGTATTTCTTCCAAGGAACAAGCATCTTTTAATTTTGTGGCTGCAGTCACCATTTGCAGTGATTTTGGAGCCCAAGAAAATAAAGTCTGACACTGTGTCCGTTGTTTCCCCATCTATTTGCCATGAAGTGATGGGACTGGATGCCATGTTCTTAGTTTTCTGAATATTGAGTTTTAAGCCAACTTTTTTCCTCTCCTCTTTGACTTTCATCAAGAGGCTCTTTATTTCCTCTTCGCTTTCTGCCATAAAGGTAGTGTCATCTGCATATCTGAAGTTATTGATATTTCTCCTGGCAATCTTGATTCCATCTTATGCTTCATCCAGTCCAGCATTTTGTATAATGTACTCTGCATATAAGTTAAATAAGCCAGGTAACAATATTAAGCCTTGATGTACTCCTTTCCCAATTTTGAACCAGTCCATTATTCCATGTCTGGTTCTAATTGTTGCTTCTTGACCCGCATACAGATTTCTCAGGAGGTAGGAGAGGTGGTCTGGTATTCCCATCTGTTTAAGAGTTTCCCACACTTTGGTGTGATCCACACAGTGAAAGGATTTAGCTTAGTCAATGAAGCAGAAATAGATGTTGTTCTGGAATTCTCTGCAGATGTTGGCAATTTGATCTCTGGTTCCTCTGCTTTTCTAAATGCAGCTTGTACATCTTGAATTTCTCAGTTCACATACTGTTTAAGCCTACCTTGGAGAATTTTGAGCATTACTTTGCTAGTCTGTGAGATCAGTATAATTGTGCAATAGTTTGAACATTCTTTAGCATTGCCCTTCTTTGGGATTGGAATGAAAACTGACCTTTTCCAGTCCTGTGGCCACTACTGAGTTTTCCAAATTTGCTGGCATATTGAGTGGAACACTTCCACAGCAACATCTTTTAAGATTTGAAACAGCTCAACTGGAATTCCATCACCTCCACTAGCTTTGTTCATAGTAATGCTTCCTAAGGCCCATTGACTTCACATTCCAAGATGTCTGATCTAGGTGAGTGATCACACCATTGTGGTTATCCAAAATGTTAAGGTCTTTTTTGTATAGTTCTGTGTATTCTTGCAACCTCTTCTTAATATCTTCTGCTTCTGTTAGGTCCATACCATTTATATCCTTTATTGTACCCATCTTTGCATGAATTGTTCCCTTGATATCTCTGATATTCTTGAAGAGATCGCTAGTCTTTCTCATTCTATTGTTTTCTTCTATTTTTTGCATTGTTCACTTAAGAAGGCTTTCTTTTCTTCTTGCTATTCTTTGGAACTCTGCATTCAGATGTATGTATCTTTCCTTTTCTCCTTTGTCTTTTGCGTCTCATTGTTTTCTCAGCTGTTTGTAAGGCCCCCTCAGACAACCATTTTTCCTTTTCGCATTTCTTTTTCTTGGGGATGGTTTTGATCATTGTTTCCTGTTCAGTGTTCCGAACCTCCTTCCATAGTTCTTTAGGTCCTCTATCAGATCTAATCCCTTGAATCTGTTTGTCACTTCTACTGTATAATCATAAGGGGTTTGATTTAGGTCATACCTGAATGGTCTAGTCGTTTTCCCTACTTTCTTCAATTTAAGTCTGAATTTGGCAATAAGCAGTTCATGATCTGAGCCACATTCAGCTCCTGGTCTTGTTTTTGCTGACTGTATAGAGCTTCTCCATCTTTGGCTGCAAAGAATATAATCAGTCTGAATGGTATTGACCATCTGGTAGAGTCATCTCTCGTGTTGTTGCAGTAGGGATTTTGCTATGACCAGTACGGACTATGCTGTACAGCATAGAGAGTGGGATACACATATAGAAACACTGTTTTCTATATTCTTTTCCCTTGTGGTTTATCACAGGTTATTGAACACAGTTCCCCATGTTAAACAGTAGAACCTTGTTGTTTATCCATCCTATATATATTAGTTTGCATCTACTAATCCCAAATTTCCAATCCCTCTCTCCCCACCCCCACCCCTGACAACTACAGGTCTTTTCTCTATATCTATGATGTTTTTTCTGTTTTGTAGATGTGTTCGTTTCTCTCATATTTTAAATTCCACGTAAAGAGTTATCATATTGTATTTGTCTTTTTGACTTACTTTACTAATCTCTAGGTCCATCCACATTGCTGCAAATGACATTATTTCATTCTTTTAAATTCCTCTTTTAAAGGAGTATTATTCCTGTAAGACTTCTTGATACTCTTTTTTCTTGTATCCTCTTTTTTCTTCACTGTTTAAATTGTTGTCCTTGTTGGCTTCTTATCTCCTTAGTGATCCTTCTGTATTTTGTTCATGGTTCTTCCTTCTGTGCCCTAGCTGCCAGACAGCTGCCTAGTGGCCCTGAATAAGTATGACTCAGCTTTTATCTCTTTCAGCTTATTTACTCACGAAGCTTCAATTATTATTTTTAATTATGCCATTTCATTATTATAATTTATAATTCTGTTGTGTTTTTTACATTTGATCAAACAGTGCATGTGTTACATTTAATACACCTACCAGTTGCTATAAATATTTTTCCTGAACTGTCCTTCACATCCTGAATTATCCTGTGACATACCTGATATCATCTTCACTTGACAGATGAGGAAACTGAGAGTGAGAGAGGTTAATACCTTGCCCATGAGTACCCACACCAAGTTTAAGTGGTAGATCCAGAAGTCATTCTCGGGTCTGGATCTTTCTGTTTCTTCCTCCCTTTATCCATGCATAAGCATGTAGTGAGTGTGTGCCATGTGCCAGCAGCGTGCTAGGCTCTGGCCACACCATGAGAAGCTGATGCACAGCCTGGGACCACCATGCCTCACTGCTACCACTGCCCTTGCTCTCCAGAACACACTGTCAAGTGCCCTGTGCTGGGTGAGCCCTGCCCAGGTACTCTCACTTCCCTATTTCATCCTTACTTCAAGCTTCAACTGTCTAAGTAAAAATTCACGAATTGCCTTTGTTCATGCAAGCCACCCACTCTCCCCTCCAAAATGACCTATTTTTCTATCTTATTACCCCATCTCTTTCATTCAGCACTTTCAATATACATCCAAGACCTCTTGGTGGTGTTCTCCTTGAAAATATTTCTTTCATCTGTCTCTCCCTCCCCATCTCCTCTCCACCATTCTAATATCAGCTCCCATGTCCTCATTTCTTGATTTATGAAAGCCTCGAGGCTGGGTTCTAATTAGTTTTATTCTCTTCTTCAGAATCCACTAGACTCTAAGTTTCCTAAAGGCCTAGAGGGCTGTTCCTTGAGTCTCATTTCCAGAGCACTGTCCAAGTCACGCAAGAGACATTCAGATGACTACTAAAGCATCTTTGATGTTTAGATCACAGTTCTCAAACCTGATCGGGGGTTTGTCTGGAGATGACAAGTAGCTTTCTTGGAAGGTTATGAGAAGGTATTACATGTAGCTGTTGTCTGCATCTCAATAATATATACTGTATATTTTAAACCAACTCTTATTTCTGCTTTCTTCCATTAATGTTTGCTCCCATGTAATTTTTTCCCCATCTGCTGGCATCAGAGCAGACATTCATGGCTGAGAACTGATAAATACTCCTTCCGTTAGAGAACACAACTCTTCCATTTCTTTCTGGTGGTGCTGCCATTACTCCATAGAAACACAGTTTGAGAACCACTTTAGGTTACAGAGAGGTTATAAGCTATTCAGAATTTTAGATATTCTTGGATAAGCCAGCTTCATGCCTGTCCCCAAGAGGGTTTCTCCCATTTTGCAGGAAAAAGCTACTGTGTATTTTCTGAAGCCTTGGAGTCACTGTTTGTGTCTTAGGCAACTGACGGGCAGAGGATTGGTGTGCCAGCGTTTTCTTCCTCACTTTCTTGTCTCACCTGGTCCATCTCTCCATGGATTCATAGTTGGGACCCTTAATCTTGTCTCATACCCAGGAGGGATATTTGTGCAGACATGGTCAACATCAGTGTGACCATCAAATTCTGTTTTACCATCTCCTCCTTTTTCTCGTTAGAAGTAAATTGTTTGCACAGTTAGCAATACTCATGGAGTGAAAAAAATTTTTGTTCTTAAGAATATTTTGAAGATGTTAGACTTGTGGTATTTCTAAATGTGCATCATTACTTTCAGAAATCATTCATCTAGATGACCATTCAGAGGACATATATGCTTTCTTCAGAACTCAAACCAAAGCTGAATAGTAATTGTAAATAATTCTGTCCTAAAATAAATCCTTTTGTAAATGACAACGCTGACTATGGCTTTTATTCCTTAAGATAGCAGGCCTTTTAATAAGGATAATAACTATAATTAAATATATGTATTATATAATAGCATGCAAACTGCTGCAGAAAATCTTTAATGTTATGTAATAGATGCCATTGGACCATAGCACTTGATGAATCATGTTTCGGAGCTAAACATCTGCCAGTAGTGGAGTTTTGTTGTTTGTTTTTAAACTTAAAAACATTTATTCGGAGTAGATTTGCCTTAAAGTCTTTTTTCTTCAGTTGGAAACTGAAGTGCAAAACCTGGCTTTACTGTGTTACACAGCAATTGCTATAGCATTTATTTTGTTGAGTAAGTGATAGAGTGAATTTCCAAAAGCTGTCTTCAATGAACAAATGGTATCTTTCTGTAACAACTGTATCAGATCACATTTGATCATAAAAATACTGCATTTGCACTGGGTTTGGAGGACTCAGCAGTGTATAAAACGGACAGTCACTGATTTCTTGGAGCTTACATTTTAATGTGGAAATGCAAATAAGCAGCATAACTTTAGGTAGTGAGAAGCCCTATGAGGAAAATCCAAAAGCAGTGTGTTAAAGACTGAAGGGGAGGAATAGTTTGGTTAGAGAGATCAGGAGGGCCTCATTGGGAGGTGACACCGGAGCCGAGTTGATGGTTCGTGCTAGGCAGAGTCAGCTTTGTGAAAATCTAGGGGGAAAGCAAGTGTGAAGATTTGAACAAGGAACCAGCACTCTGTGTTCAAGAAATGAAAGGCTAGAGGCTGGAGGTTAGGGGACAAGGTGAGTGTGGCAGGAGGTGAGTGTTACAGATCATTATAAGGAGTCTGGATTTTGTTCTTCAGGCAATGGGACACCACTGAGGGTTTTTAACAGGAATGTGGCCAAATCTGCAACAAATGTGCGTTGTTGAAAGGCTTCTTTTAAGTGGCAATACTTTTTCTTTGTATCTTACAGAATAGAACAGAGGGCTGCCATTTGGCCAAAAGATGAAACTCAGCAGGACTTCCATGAGGTAGGTGCACTCACTGTGGTTTTTATGAATGTGAATTAGCCAATCATGAAAAGTATTATTCTTTTTCCTAGTACTAGAAATTTATCCTGGTTAAAACTTTAAATATTCTCGCTCTTAAGAGAGAATAAGAGCTTATTTTTCTTGCAGTGCTTTGGGTGTTGTTTCCCCTTGCTCTGGAGCAAATATATTTAAAATGTTATTTGCAAGACTAATCACTGTGTCTTGGACCAAAACCAAGGCCAGCAGTTATTTCATTACACTTCTTCCAACTTTGCTTCAGGATTGTACTATGGCTGTGAGAGTTAACATTTATAAAATTTTCTCTTAATTTTATTTTATCTTCCCCTCCTGCTTTTTCTAATCCCGTTTTCAGTCTCAAATATGATCTTGCTTACTATTTTTCCTCAGAGCATGATACAGCTTGGTGTTGCAAAGTGGTCTTCTAATAAATTTGGTACATTGAGGCCATATTTCCCAATTCAGGTGGTTTCCCACTGAACTGGACATCACAGTGTTAATGTTTGTTCTAGGTTTTCTTTGAAATATGTAATTTAATTCTCCCATTGGAAATCACTATAATGTAATTAGGGTTCCTTTTTTTATGAATGCATTTGCTTTAGTCATTGGTTTGGAATACTCTAATTTCTCTTGTCCCATTGTATAATTAAGGAAAAGTGGGTGTTATATCTGCTTAGGATCATGTCAAAAAAGAATGTAGAGACTTGATGTTCATAAGCCAAGAAGAGAAATGATGGGCTTTAGGCAAATTGTTTGTCATTTGGTGCCATCTCTCCTCTGTCTCCAAAAAAAAAGACAATTAATTGAACTTAGGTGATTATATTTTTCTTTAAACTGTTGAACCTGGCATAAATGAATAACTAAAGGTAAACTGGGTTCCTGATTAAACCCAGTTAAATAAATTACTGAAGTTGTGGACAGTGTCCTAAGGATCCTGCTTGTTATTCTTTTGTGCATAGTTACAGGCTTCAGATTCCACAATCTCACTTGTGGTAAGAAGAGTGGAAAAAAAAGTTTGAGGGAGAAGAGGCAAGAGCTTGAATCAATGAACACAGCTGTTTGCCCCATTGGGAACTAAGCAAAATGCTAGTTGTAAAGAAGCACCTATTTGTCTTGACATAAGTGAATAGAAAGATGAAGTGATTGTAAGAGTCAACTTGTGATAGGTTTCAAGTTTATGGGAAAAAACTCTGATTTGTGAGCTGGAGTCCCATGAGATTGCTAAGACTACTTGAGCAGTTCTCAGATCACAGTTGCACAAAGCTCTATATGAAAATCTGCTTTTCTGTATTCCTTCACTATATTGTATTTGCACATTACGTGAAATGTGCCAGTTCACTGCCCTGAGATTACACGGGTACAAGAGTGCTGAATGAAGACAGGCCTCTGAAAGAGCAGTCAGCGCCATATTGTAAATGTGGGCTCCTGCATGAGAAAGCTGGTGCTGCTGATCCAGACTTGATAACAGTGTGTGCTCAAGTGCAACTGTTCCAGTAAGGGAGTAAATCATATGTGCAGATCATGCTGTGATTATGATTGAGGGGCTGAAGGAAACCAGAGGAGCACACACTGAGGAAACTTGAACAGAAGCTGCTCATGGTCCAAAGCCATGCCAGGAGAACTGACTCATTCAAACTCATGGATGGAGACATCCTACAGAATGGGAATGTGGTAAACATGATCTTCCCTAGCTTTTCCTAACCTTAGAGACTGCCAAACTCTCTTATGGAAGAAACCCATAATAATATTTCTTTTGGCAACATAGTCTTATGGAATACAGGTGGGAGATACTACTTTAGTATTTTTAATGCAGATAGAAAATACATATAGAAAAGTGTCCATATTGTAAGTGTACAGCTGGATGAATACTCACAAAGTGTGTAACCAGCGTCAAGTAACAGAACATTGTTAGCATCCCAGGCACCCTTATTTAATTCTTTCCAATCGCTCTTCCCCTAGAACGATAACTATTCTCTGGACTTAAGTAGATTTGTTTTGTCTTTTGTTTGCTTGCTTGTTTTTTGAACTGTATGTACTGTATATACATGGACTGTATGTACTCTTTTGTGTCTGGTTTCATTTACTCAGTAGTATGTGCGTGATTCATATATGTTTGGTGTGTAGTTTTAACTTTGATTCTCCTTGCTGTAACCCATTGTATGGTTGTTTCTAGTTTTTGACTCATGATCAATTGCAACTAGTTGTAATTTTTTAAAAGAACTATTTTTCAGTCTCTTTGTACATTTGATATTTTATAGGAGTATTCCTTCCATCTCTGAGTGGAAGTATGAGGAAAAATGTTTTGTTGTGTTAACCATCTTCTTTGCTCTTTGACCCTTTTGTTTATATACTACCCTCTCCAAAACACAGCCTTCTAGTTCTTTAAAAGAACTCACTAGTTCCATATCTGCTCTCTTCCATTCTAACTTGTAAGTCTAAAGAAACAAAAAAGAGTTTCTTTTCTTAAGTCTTTCTTGAATTTGTTACAATACTGATTCTGTTTTGTGTTTTGGTTTTTTGGCCTCAAGGCACGTGGGATCTTAGTTCCCCAACCAGGGATCGAACCTGTACTCCGTTGCATTGGAAGGCAAAGTCTTAACCACTGGACAACCAGGGAAGTCCCCCCAAAATGTGTTTCTTGAGCTTTGTAAGAAGCATAGTTCACAAATATTTTCCAGATGTTTTTGTGGACTCTAATGTTTTAATTGTTGGTTATAACAAATTTAAGGTGTTACTGTATTTTCTACAAAGTTCACATCTGGTATTTCATAACTACGTCTTAAGCTTCTTAATTCCACTTGCTCAGATGAGGCTCTGCTGTGTTTGATTCCAGAGCTAGTAGTTGACCTGAGCTCTCCTCTGTACAGTAAGGTAATACATGATGTCAAGTAGCTACCTATAAGCATCCATCTGTGTGTGTATTCCTGATAGCTTCCCAGTGAACTGAGAAACTCACTTCTCATTTTCACTGGGATGAGTATACATTTAATTCCTGCCAGCCTCACTTTTCTTCTGCCACTCTCAAGCTCCCAGTTTTTGACCAGGTGTCTCTCAATAGGATTTGCCTCTCCACTCCACGAGCTTCGGTGTCTCTGGGACTATACTGTAGGAGCTGGTTTCTGGAAAACTGATTGTGTCCATTCTGGCATTGACCTGAGCTTTCTGACTCTGCCTCTGTATGACATCTGGAGATTTTATTTGTTGGAGTCCCCTGGATCCTGGTTGGAAATTATCTGCCTGTATAATACATAAGAAGGTTTTGTTTGTTGTGGTGTCCTGTATCTTGATTGGAAAATATTCTTGACTTGAGATCTGTCAAAGTCTAATTCACCATAATCCTTGGTTTTGTTTACCCTTGTCTATATAATCATTCGGAGAAGGTGATGGCACCCCACTCCAGTCCTCTTGCCTGGAAAATCCCATGGACGGAGGAGCCTGGTAGGCTGCAGTCCATGGGGTCACTAAGAGTCGGACACGACTGAGCGACTTCACTTTGACTTTTCACTTTCATGCATTGGAGAAGGAAATGGCAACCCACTCCAGTATTCTTGCCCTGGAGAATCCCAGGGACGGGGGAGCCTGGTGGGCTGCCGTCTATGGGGTCGTGTAGAGTTGGACACGACTGAAGTGACTTAGCAGCATATAATCATTAAGCAGTCAATAGTTCAAAAAGTTGCTTGAAGGATAAAATGAGAAAAAATACTGTTTTCCCTCTCCATGTCCTAGTAGTTCCCACTACTGGCTTCAGTTTCAATTAAGAAAAAATTACAATATATGAGGAAAACTAATGGATCTCCCCTTCCCTGAGAACACTTCCCCTATTTGGTCCTCATATTACTTTTCCAACTCCCAAACTGCATACCATAAATCATCACATCAGCTTCTTTTCATTCTTCATTTGTGAAATTGAGGCAAGCTTTGAATTGGGTTAACTCTAGGAGTGCTTTCAGTTTTAACACTCACTCTTTCTGCTTTTTACCCCCCTAGTGCTTACAGGATTTAGTCGTGGGTTCCCATGAGAGATAGAATGAGGCAAATTGTGCCCCTTTTTGACTGTATATGCACATGTCTAAGTGTGGGGCTCCATGTGAAGGGTTTGATTGTCTTTTTATTACCATCCATAGTTTAGCATATAGATACATTCTGCCATCAAGCCTTGTTAGACCTCTAGATGGTCTTACTTGCTATTTTGTTTTAGATGTGGTTCTCCCTCAAAACTGTCTTATTTTTGAGGAAATTGTCTAGCAAGAGGCTTCTTTAGGTCCTTAATGCTCCTCAGTTGGCTGAATGGTATTTTTTTCTGTAGGACCAGGCAGCTGTATTTTTCTATTGAGATACAAACCCAGTCTACATGGTTGGGCCTTTAGATCAGAATTGACTGATAGTTTTTTTGTTTTTTTTTTTTCCTAGTTTCCTTGTGACTGAAAGTCAATTCAAGCTGGCTTTCATAAACAACAGGATTTTATTGATTCACACACCTGGAACTTTACTATCAGGATAGATTCCACTCTTGGCTAGATCCAGGGATTAAAGGCTTGTCAAGTAGACAGCATCTTTCCATTTCAACTCTACTTTTCTGTATCGACTTTATGTTTAGTTTGACCCCTCTCTGAGGATATGTTATTCTTACAGCTAGTAATCCCAGTGTATATTAGTTTTCTATTACCGTGTAACAAATTGCCAGAAGCTTAGTAGCTTCTCTCTTTTATTAGCTCACAGTTGTGCAGATAATAAACTTGGATAGACTCCATTAGACTCTGCTCAAGGTCTCACAAAACTGAAATCATGGCATTGGCCATGATAGATTCTTATCTGGAGGTTCTGACGATGAGTCCATGTTCATGCTCATTCAGGTCATTGCCTGAATTTACTTCCTTGAGCTTGTAGGACTGTAGACCCCATTTCCTTGCTGGTCAGCATCTGGGAGTAGCTCTCAGCTTCTTTCTAAAGGCTGCCTGCATTCCTTTTCACCTTGGCCTCTACATCTTTGAGCCTGCAGCACCATATCCTTCTGTCCTCCAAATCTCTGATGTTATAATCTACCAGCTAAAAAAAAGCCCTCTGCTTTTAAAAGGCTCACCCTGATTGGATCAGGCCCACTGAAGCAATCTCTGTACCCTTGGTCACCTGAGTTAGGACTTCGATTATATCTGCAAAATCTCTTCAACATAGCATCTAAATTAGTGTTTGATTGCATAACCAGTGCACAGGAATCTTGGGGACCATCTTTAAAATTCTGCTTATAAGAAATGAAAATAAAGTCCTTTCTACTCTGTAAAGTCTCATACTTGAGTCTCATTTATCTGACTTGGGACCTTGAGTCTCATTTATCTGACTTGGGACCTGTAGCCCATTCTTGAACCAATCACTGTGACCTTGCAGTTTGAAATAAGCTGATTGGCTAGAGATGGGCACGTTTTCCCACCTGGGATCAGAAGATGGGTAAATGGATGCTGGGATGCATAATATTGGTCTCTGGAAGCCTGATATCCAAAGTCATCTGCCTGTATGACACCACCGTGGGGTGCCATTTAGCTTTATTCCTGGTATGGTTTCATGGGTGAGATGAAGTGACCTTGCTTCCCAACTAGCATTTCTTTCTCAGCAGGAATGGTGCCCTGTGATTCATTAATTTTAGCCACTTTTCTTGTCAGTGTCAACAAGGACATCCCGCAGTCAACATTGTCATGGTGTGAACCCTGGTTTTCTTTCCCAGTGGGATGAACTGCCCAGCAAAGAAACTCTGAATTGTTGCATGCCTGGTTTACTTTGCCCCCTCCTTCAGAGGCAACTCTCCAGCCTGATTTCTAGTTTCCAGGGGAACCAGGTTTGTAGTCATGACCCTCAGGGGAATCCTTAGTGTGACATTGGGAGAAAAGGTAGAAGCCATGCTAGCCGCTCCCCTGTCTGGGGATTAAGCTGGAGAGGCTCCGGGGGTGTTGGGCTGAGCAGAGAGGTTGTAGCCGGACTCTCCGTAACTGGCCCACCTGTGTTTGCCTTTAGCCTCGCCATTGCCCACACTCCACGCAACTTTGTCCTGCCAGCCTTTGCCCCTTCCTTCGGCATGGCGTCTCTGTCCTCTCTCCTTTCTCGCTTTTACGTTTACCCGACCTCATGCTGCTAGTTTCTTGTTCTCTCACCCGCGGCTGGAAAGGACTGTGTCTGATTCATGCCTCCCAGGTGTCAGCCTGTGTGGCACTTTCTTTGCTTTGTAGCTAAAGGAGAAATATAAGAACAATGTAGTAGTGTTCTGTAAAGCTAAAGTTGATGAACACCTCTGTCATTAGAGATTGTTCTTAAAAATTTCATCTTGTGTCTATCCCTATCTGTATCTCTCTGTCTGTCTGTTGGTCTACCCATCTATCCATCTGTCTATATCCATCTGTCTATCTATACAACTATCTATTTTCCCATTTCTATTTGGCAAAATATAAAGTTGACAAGTTTTATGATATAGTCCACTCCTCAGTAGCCCCTGACAGATTAAAGAAAAATATTTCTGCTCATCTTAAGACCAAAATTTTGCCTGAAAGCTTTAACTTTGGGGATATTTTTTCTAAGGAGTAGTTCTTTCAACAGTTTTTATTGAGAAGCGAATGTGTACCCAGCTGTGGGTCTGGACTGCTATGGGGTGTGGGGGCTGCAGCAGAAAGGGAACTTTGTCATCTCTGCTTTTCAAGGATTTAGAAGGACACACGTCAACTTAGTATCCTAGACTCTGGTCTTGCTAGCATTGGTATCTTTTCCCTTTTTAGGATATTGTTGGCTTTCCTAGGGCTATAAAACTCAGATTTTAAGGCAGGTAAAAGCTTAATGTTCTTGTTTTCTAACGAGATACTAGTATTTGAGGAAATGGCTAATGGTTTCCAGTGTCTTTAAAGACATGGGTTGGTAACTTATTTCTTATGGCAAGTGATTTTATAATTTACAGTGGGGTGGTTATTGATTTCTAATATTCATTGAGTTTTAGTAATTCCTAAGGAGTTAAGGTAGCCTCAGAAAAGAATTAAGTGCCCATGGGCCAAGCTGATTGGATGATTTTCCTACAGACAGAGAAGGAACAAAGGTAAATTTGGGGTTAAAAGCCCCAGTGGTCCCTGTACTGTGCACGCATCCTACTGAATTTAGTTTTTAAGCCGAATATTTTTCAGAGCTTAAAAAAGACTAGAACTTAAGTAGCCACAGAGAAGTAATCATAGGGACTACAACATGGACTAGATTTGTGGACTCCAGCCGAAGGGATATATAATTGATGTTCTGGGAAAAAAAAAAAGGCTTGTTAGGGCAGCTGTCTGTCTTAATGCCTGTGCCTTTGTGCTAGAAATTACAAAGAGAAACTACTAAAGTCCATTCCATGAGTTGTTCATGTCTCATTCTCTAGAAAAGCTCAGAATTTTGAATTAAAATATGAGTTCATAGAACTGTATTGGTCTCTCCTAAATATCTTGTTTTTATTGTTCACTTAGTAAAGTGAACATAATGATATCACAAAGAGGTGTAACTAGGTACAGGACTCCCTCTTCCTCAGCTGAAATCAGGTCATCTGGCTGGAAAAAAATTTGGTTTGGGTTTTCGTGTGTGGTGGCAAGATTGTCCTTGTTTTACAAAGATGTGCTTCTATTATCAGAATAGGACCTGGATCCTCTTCTCAACAGAGGACTGCTTGGAGTGGATGGCTGCTTCTCCTATACTGAGTCTCTGTTGGGTAGCGTAGGACACTGAGGGAAAAAAATACTGTTCCTGGGACAGCTAGAGCTAAGCAGGCGACCAGGGCAGCATTTAGAGTGGGTCAGGTCCCGAGGGAATAGGGCAGTGTTTCTCAGAGTCTGGACCTTGGACCTCCTGCATCTCAGCGCCCCTGCTGCAGACCGCAGAATCTGAGTCTGTCACTGCCCGGGAGAACACATCTTTAACAAACTCCCCAGTGATCGTGAGCATTTTAAAATTTCTGAACCAAGGCAGCAAGGAGGCTTGAAATGGAATTCTCAGAAGGGCTTCCCAAGCACTATGTAAAGCGTCCAGGCAAACAAGAGACCGTCTACAGTGGCAGTCTCTCTAATGGTTGGCTCCTGTTTTGCTCCCTGTGCGGGCTTCAGCAGTGAACAGTGGCGGCATGCTTCCAGCCCTTCTGGAGCTGCGAAGAGCCAGTAAACAGTAGAGAAAGAAATAAAATTCCATATTCTAGGGAGTATTGGGAGGGAAAAATGCAAGGTGTTAAAAGAGACATTGGAGGCCCCTGTTTGGATAAAGGTAATCAGAGCTGGTTTAAGATTTGATGGGAATTTGACTGTGAAGGAATTACAGCTGAAGTAGGCCTGGGGAAGTCGGGGCAGGGAGCAAATAGAAAGAAGGGTGGCATATGTGCGCGCGCGCGTGTGTGTGTGTGTGTGTGTGTGTGTGTGTGTGTGGTGAGGGCGCATACACAGAAAACCTGGAAGCTCAGGGAACAAGAGTGCTCAGTAGAATGGAGATGTTCAGGGGCCCCATTGTGACCTCAGTTTTGAGCAGATTTCCAGTTTGATCTTGCTATAGACAATCTATGTCGAGTTCTTGGATAGATAAAGGGATGGGCGAGGGTCACTAAGCCTCTTCATGGGAGTTAAAAGTAAGCTATCCTTTTTCTGCAACTGGTGAGTTGTAGACAAAGGCATCCGAAAATAGTGTTTCACCATCCAGCCTGTGTGGGTGTTCCCCATTCCAACCCAACTAAAGTGAGACCCGGTAATTGTAGAGGAAAGAAAATGAGTAGAGTATTTTCTAAAACAAGTCACATATTTTCCATTGTGTGAAAGAGAAAAATTAGCTTGTAGAAAACCACACCTAGGCTTCACGCTCGTCTCTCTGGTTTCTTTGGTGACCAAATGGGAGAACTGGGAAGCAGAGGTAGTCATTGTTCTTCAGAGGATCCATCAGCCTTTGTTCAGTTTTCCTGGAGATCCTAGTGACCCATTCAGCAACACTTTGGATGTAAACCTGGAAAACCCCTGGCAGGCAAGCCTTGAGGGATGGGCTGGGGACAGCCTGACAGAGAAGCCCCAGAGCGCGAGAAGGACCAGATGGAGGTCACACTCAGCCTGACGGGGTTGACTGCCTGTCATTCTCCTCTAGGGCTAAAGCCTGTTCCTGCATAAAAGGTCACGAGTCAGGCTGAATTGGAGAAACAGTGGCTTACTCACTCTGTCCCCAGGCCTGGCCTGTGGCTTCTCCCCCTCATCGCCATAACTGTGACAGTAATAACTGGCATCATTGTTTTATTTGTCCGTTTGTGTATTAGCCGTCTCTCCAGACTGGGGCCCATGAGGAAGGGGCTGACATCAGTTTCAGGCTCTGGAGCCCAGCGCAGCTCTCTGTGCCTTGAGAGCTGCCAGAGCCTGGGAGCTGCGCGCGCACTGGTGCAGCTGCAGGCGGTGTGGCCCTTGCATACGCAGTGGCAGCTTCTCAGAGGCAGCTCTGCGGGGCTCAGCCCTGATGGGACCGCGTGTCTCCTTCCTGCCCCTGGAGAGACGCGTGTGTGACGGCGGCACGGATCGCTCCCGGGGGAGGCCACTCCTGTCTGGATCCTCTGGTCATCAGGGGCTGTCCCATGCAGGGCGTCCACGTCCCCACACTTTCCCTGTGCTGAGAAGCAGGAACAGTAGCAGGCAGTCCCCAGGTCAGGGGTCAGTGCGGGGTAGGGACGGGGCAGAGCTGATGGCCGTTGGCATGCAGCTTCTTCCAGTCTGCCCCCTGGTCCTCAATTCCAGCAGTTCACGCTTTCCTTTCTCCTTGGATGTCTTCTTGTCCCACGAGACCTTCATCTTCTCTCTCCTGTTTCATTGGGCACTCTCTTCTTCCCTGTCCCATTAAAATTCCTCCTGTCTGATGTCTGAGAGAGGAACAATCCAGCTGTGCAAATAGACCTTCTTTGATGCTTGGCATCTCTGTTGAGCTTCAGTACTAGCGAGGGAGACGGAGGGCAGGGAAGATGGCTGGGAGCCCCCCATGACTGCTTCCAGCTGTAACTGGGTCTCAGTGTTACACACTCTCTGGGCGACTGGAGAGGCCTCTGAATGTGACCTGACAAACCCCTCTGCAGTGAGATTCTTCACTCTTTGTGTTGTGTGAACACTTGGTTTAGTTCCACAAACACCATCCAAGCACACATACTGCCAGCTTCCATGCATCAGCCTCAGTACATGAGCATCAATGTTTTCTGTCCTGGAAAGTTGGAAGGGAACTTACAAGTCACCTGGTCTCAAGTACTTCCTGGGCAGGATCGCAGAGTAAGGCCTGGGAGGTGGAGTGATGGGTCAGGGTACAGAGCTTCGGTTGGGGTCTGGCCCCCCGCACCTAGCGCTCTGTCCAGCGGCCTCTGGGGTTTGGAGACACACATAGTAGCCACAGTGTCCAGGGCTTGAGTGTTTGCCATGTGCTGTGCCTTCCTCATCTCATTCTTGAAGCAGCTGCCTTTGTTGCTGTCATCACTGCCTCTCGTTATGCATGAGGAAAGTGAGGCTTAGAATAGCCAAGGTTCTTGTCCAAAGTCAGCCTCACAGTATGTAGCAGACACAGCTCCTGGTTCTGTGTGAAGGCCGTGCCCTCATCTGCTTTGTAGAATCTATAAGAGCACATAGAGTTGACGAGAGGTGGCTGGTCCCACATCCTCCTGCTAAACGTAGAGAAGGACTGATTTTGTTTTTTTAAAACCACGGTAAAATAGACGACATAAAATGTCACAATTTAGCCATTTTAAACCATACAATTCAGTGGCATTAAGCCCTCTGGTGTTTTTGGGCAGACATCACCACCATCTGTCTCCAGAACTTGACTTATCTTCCCAATCTTCCACTCCATACCCATTAAACACAAACCTTCTTTTCTTCCCCACCAGCCCCATGGCAACCACCATTCTACTTTCTGTGTCTCTGGATTTTACTGCCTAGTATGTGTGTCCTTTTTGACTGGCTTATTTCACTCAGTATAATGTCCTCAAGGTTCCTCATGTGGTAGCGTGTGTCAAAACTTTCTTCCTCTTTAAGGCTAAATAATATTTCATTGTATGTATTGTATATTTCACATTTCATTTATCAGTTCATCTGCTGGTGAGCACCTTGGGTTGTTTCCACCTTGTATTAATCTGCTAAAACTCTATTAGGGCTACAATTAAAAAAAAGAGATGCCGCAGACTCAGGGCCAAAACATTTGTCACAGTTCTGGAGGTGGGAAGTCCAAGGTGAATGTGTCAGCAAAATTGGTTTCTTCTGAAGCCTCCTCCCTGGCTTGCAGACAGCTGCCCTCTCGCTGTGTCCTCACATGGCCTTTGGTCTGTGGCTGTGCATCCCTGGGGCTCTCTCTACATATATTGTTCTGAGGACACTGCTCAGCCCCACTCTTATGACCTTATTTTACCTTCAGTTCAGTTCAGTCACTCAGTCGTGTCTGACTCTTAGCAACCCCATGAATTGCAGACACCAGGCCTCTCTGTTTCCATCACCAACTCCTGGAGTTCACTTAGACTCACGTCCATCAAGTCAGTGATGCCATCCAGCCACCTCATCCTCTGTCGTCCCCTTCTTCTCCTGCCCACAACCCCTCCCAGCATCAGAGTCTTTTCCAATGAGTCAGCTCTTCGCATGAGGTGGCCAAAGTACTGGAGTTTCAGCTTTAGCATCATTCCTTCCAAAGAAATCCCAGGGTTGATCCCTTCAGAATGGACTGGATGGATCTCCTTGCAGTCCAAGGGACTCTCAAGAGTCTTCTCCAATACTACAGTTCAAAAGCATCAATTCTTTGGCACTCAGCCTTCTTCACAGTCCAACTCTCACATCCATACATGACCACTGGAAAAATCATAGCCTTGACTAGACGGACCTTAGTCGGCAAAGTAATGTCTCTGCTTTTGAATATGCTGTCTAGGTTGGTCATAACTTTCCTTCCAAGGAGTAAGTGTCTTTTAATTTCATGGCTGCAGTCACCATCTGCAGTGATTTTGGAGCCCCCAAATTTCCCTTGATTGCCTCTTAAAGGCCTCATCTCCAAATGTAGTTACATTGGAGGTTAGGGCTTCAGTATATGAATTTGGGGCAGACAGTTCAGTCCATAATACACTTCTTTGTTATTGTGAATAATGTTGCCATGAACGTGGAGGTACCCATATCTGTTAAGAGTCACTGCTTTCAGTATTTTGGGGGTTTATCAGCAGTGGGCTGACTGGCTGATACAGCAGTTCTGCTTGTAGAATGACCCGTGTTTAGGGATACCTGTTGTGGAGCCCCCGTTCTGCGTGCCGTTGCAGCGGCGCCATCTCGCGCTAGGGGGCAGTAGTCGTGTAGTGCTAGTGGTGTTCGTCGCTCAGTCGTGTCGAGTCTTTGCGACTCCACGGACTGTGGCCCGCCAGGCTCCTCTGTCCATGGGATTCTCCAGGCACAATACTGGAGTGGATTGCCATTCCTTTTTCTCAGAGGATCTTCCTGACCCAGGGATCGAACCTGGATCTCCTGCATTGCAGGCAGATTCTTCACCATCTAAGCTACAGGGAAGGTAAGATTTCTTAATTTTCACAGTAGTTTTGCTCCTTATAAGAGGCCCCTCCAGTTTTTAAGGTCCTTCAGTAGAAAGCTAGCCTGGGATCATGCATTTTTGCATCCCAAATGCTTGGTTAATAAAACTTTCCAGAAACCTGGTACCCTTGCTCCTTCTGTGCCTCCTATCAATAACCTTGGGCCCTTGCTTCCGCATGTAACTCCTGGGAAAACATCCCAGGGAGGAAGAAGAAGCTGTAAAAAATGGGCTGGTATCAGACAGATGCTTCATCTGAGCTGTGGGCCCCTGGCCGTCAGCCCCTGAGCATGGGGGTGGTTTGTACCAGGTCTTACTCCATCTCTGAGCTGAGCAGAGGAGAGGTCCTGAGCCTGTTTGAAAGAGGTTCTGCCACTTTCAAACTGGCCAAAACACTAGGGATTTAAGATATTCCTCAATGAGAAGCTTTTGAAAAAGCATTTATTTCTTTGGCTGCGCTGGATCTTAGTTGCTGCATAAGGGATCTTCCATCTGCTTTGTGGTAGGTTGAGATCTTTAGTTGTGGCATGCGGGATCTAGCTCCCAGACCAGGTATTGAACCTGGGCCCCCTGCATTGGGAATGAGGAGTCTTAGCCACTGGACCACCAGGAAAGTCCCTCAGGGAGCAGCTTTTTGAAACCCAGCGGTGGGTTCATATTTACTCACACCAACAGAAGGATGAGAGTATGTGTGCAGAAAGGGGTTGGGATGTGAGGAGGTGTGGGGGTTGGCATTTATGTGGGGTAAGGAGTCAGGCTATCTGGGGACGAGGGGTGAGAACAGGATGTGTGAGTGGGAGCTGAGGATGAGGGTTTATGTAGGGGTATATATAAAGTAGGGTGTTGGTGTGGGGGGATGGGGATAAAGGGACTGGGGGGGAGGGATGGGCGTGTGTATGGGTGGAGGTGGGATATTTAGTTGTAAGCTATGTGTGGAGTAGTGTGTGAAGGTAGAGACTTGGGCATGAGGGTGTGGAGGAGGGGGGTGAAGGCGTGTATAGCGTGGGGAGCCGGAGTAAGTGTATAATAGAGTGCAAGGGTATATGTAGGAAGTGGCAGTGGATTATGAGGGTGTGTGGGGACCAAGCTATATGGAGGAGGTAGGAGCATGTGTGTATGTGTGTGTGTGTGTGTGTGTGTGTGTGTTGGGTCATAATGGGGGGGAACCCGTGGCTCTACTCCAGGTAGCGCCCCCTGCTCCCCACCGACCTCTGCTGGGAACGTGGTGGGCGGAAGACCTGGTGGGTGGAGGAGCTCTGAGGCCGTTGCAGGGAAGAGGGCCCGGCCAGGGACTCGGCGTGACTCACTTTCACCTGCTGGGGGACCGAGCTTGCCCAGCATCTGCATCACGGGAGGGTACGTGCGTCAGTCTGTATGACTTTGCTCTTATTAGGAAACACGGGAGGAATTTAAAATGAGAAGTGAAGCCGGGGATGGGGGAGGTTGGCTGGGAGTTACAAACGGTGAATTGCTTCACCCTCAGCGGCAGTCTCAGACTAAGGGACCAAGGTCATCTTCTCCCTCCATCCGTGCCCTCTGTTCTGACAGCAGGCGGCTGTAGCCACTCCATGTGAGAAAAGTAACTTGAGAAGTACACTCGCACACACAGACCCCCCCCACTCCAGACTCAGGCACACAGCCCACGTGCAGATGCAGAAAAGGGAGCCCCGAAGCACCTCCCAGCTGCCAGGCGGCCTCTGCAGCAGTAACTCTTTGTGCACTGCGGGCTGCTGCGGCTTTGCAGGGGAGGGATGCTGGCTTTTATGAATGGTAGCCGGGGAGGGGCTAATGTCATCGCTCCTGATGTCAGCATGGTGAATGAAACACTTGGAAAGCGTAAAGGCTCAGGCACCCGGGAAGCAGATACCTTCTCAGATTGGCCCTCTGGGTGCAGCGTCTCTTGTTGACGAAATCACTGGTCCCATGTGTCACAGATAATCAATATACGTTAGATTTATATAAAAGAGCAACTGAGACTGCATGTGGAGTAACGCGCCTCTGCTTCTGGCACAGCCAGTTCTGACTGAGACCCCTTTCTGGCCAGGTGCTGGGGAAGGAAGCTGCAGACCCAGCGTTGCGTTAGCATCTAACTGAGCCAGCCCGATGTTCTGCTTCTGCTGGCAGAATTCCTTGCTGAAGCTCCAAGCCGTGGAAACTGATCTGTGCTCTGCCTTTTTGACACACCAGGAAGAAGCTGCGCAGGTGCACGGAGTCAAGGACCCAGCCCCAGTGTCCACCCAGAGTGTACCTGCCGAAGGGGCAGGGGCCGCAGGTAAGAGGCTGGGCTCGGGGTCCTCATCTGTGCTCCCAGGATAGTTTCACCCCTTGCTGCTTCCCCTGAACCTGGCTCCTGTGGGAAACAGTGCCTGGTGCACTGGGGAGCTGGCAGGGAGCAGGGGGAGTTAAGGCGTGCTGGAATCTAGATCTTTCTCTCTCGCTGGGGACCAGAGTCCCCAGAGATGGTGTCAGGTGAAAAGGCACCCATCATAAGTGGTCTTCATTTTCCTATTTGGAGTCCTGTGATACATATGTGGTTTGTTTATATTACTGGATTTAGATCATCTGGGCTGTGTTGAGACTCTCAATATTTTTGAGGGGTTAGGGGAGTTTTAACATTGCTTGTTAGGTGATCCATCAACCCTGGGAAGGTGGAGGTGAATGATGTGCCTTCTTCTAATCCTATAGTGTCTTGTTCTGCCTCTCTCTCTTTTTTTTTAAGCATTAATTTTTGTTTTGAAAAGTCTCAAACTTGGGTCTCATTTGTCTGTTATTTTCTCTGGTTTTAATCTCGCAGAGAGTAGGTTGGCTAGCAAGCAGAAGGTGAACAGATGCTCCCAGGAAGACTTCAGTGTGAAAGAAATAGTAAATTTACAGGAGCACAGCATATCTTTTATAACACCAGTGGGTCAGAGGTTTGCAGACTGGTTTCTGCTTGGATGGTAGAAATAGGTTTAGGTGAGCTTGCTTCATGGAATATCCTTTAGGAATGGAAGGAAAAAATTTACAAAGGTAATGTATTTCAATACCATTAGCAATAGTTCACTGAATACCTTACTGTTTAAATCAGACCCACGTGGTCTAAGTAGGCAAAACAGTCATCTTCAATGTTTAAATATGTATTAGTGGCTAATAATAGCTAGTAGTAGTAGCCACTATTATTGTCGAAGACTTTCAATGCTCAGGCACTGTTGTAAACTTCATAGTTACTAATTTAAACCCTTAAACCTGTGAAATAATACTATTCATAGTAAAGACACTGAGGCCTAGTGTGACCCTACTTGTAAGTGATAAATCATTTCCCTATGTATGTAGGTAGCCAGTTGGTTGTCTTGTTATGTGGTGAGCTCCTCGGCTCTGTTAGCCATTGTGTTTGGATGAGATGCAAGTAAAATTGGTCAAGAGCCAATGCCCAGCCAATTAGGGATTTGAGTCAAATGATTAGACAATGCCCTTCTTTTTCCGCCAACCCCCTATTCCACTCTCTGTAAACAAGCAACATAGAAACATAGAAGTCCCAAGCCAAATACAAGTTAATTTTTGGATTATCTGATGTTCACAAGTATCTGATAAGGACCGTTCAATATAATATTTGTTGCATGTTGGATATGTGTATGTGTATTTGTGTATATATATATATAATATATATTTTATCATGACTTTTGTGTGTAAATGTATCTTATTTTTTCCAAAGGTTGGTAGTAGTTTTATATGTTCTCACTCTTGATGGAGAGGATTTTGAACCAACTTATTAATACATTCTTTATTAAATAGAGATGTGTACCCTGGTGGCTCAGTCAGTGAAGAATCTACCTGCAATGCAGGAGACCTGGGTTCGATCCCTAGGTCAGGAAGATCCCCTGGAGTAAGAAATGGCAACCCACCCCAATATTCTTGCCTGGAAAATCCCGTGGACAGAGGATTATAGTGGCAGGCTATAGTCCATGGGGCCCCACGAGTCAGAAATGACTTCATGACTAAACTGCAACCACCGCATTTATGTGGGGATCGCCTGTATAAAGGAGCCATCAGCATATTCTGGCTTAGCTGTCAAATAATAGGAACGGGCAGAAGCTTCCTTACAGAGGAGCCTTGTGGGCTGGACATTGGATTTTCTAAAATGTAGGTGAATCTGAGATATTCCAGTCTTTCCGAGAGAGTTTATGAAACAGAAAAGTTTCCACTCTGTGTGTTAGGGTGTGTGTGTGTGTGTGTGTGTGTGTGTGTGTGTGTGTGTGTGTGTGTGTGTGTGTGTGTGTGTGTATGTGTGCCCCACACTGGGCAGGGACAGCTCCTGCAAGTTTGCGACGGTAAAACCCATCTTGATGTTTTTTGGCCTTTGCAGAGCTTATGAATAAGGAGTCTCGTTTAGCTAAATCGACTGCATGGGAATCGATGCAGGGAAAGTGAAGTCCCAGCCACTGTATTGGACCTTGGCACATGCTTCTTTTTTATTTTACTTTTTAAAAAATCCCTTTGAAACAATCTAGAAATCACTTACTAGATGTTTTCAGGGAAGTAAGGAGTCTCTTCATGTGGTAAGAATGTTGCCAAAGTGATGAGCATGAAAGAAGCTTTCACAGTTCAGCTTATGGGGTGGTTCGGGCTCACTGGCTTCCAAGACACGCTCTTATAGGAAGGCTATACACGCTCCAGTCCACATGTTACTCGGAAGGGAGAAATTTATGTTCACGCTAGATCAGCATTTCTTCACTCTGGGCCTATGGCTGGGTTTCTGGAGTGATCTCTGAACTCCTGGAAACTGTAGTTGTGCGCATGCCTAAAGCCCCGATGATAGTGTTATAGCATAGATGAGCACAGATGCCATAAGTCTATCAAAGATTATGGTAACTTAAAATAATATTTTTCTCTTAAAGTCTAGAATCTAGCCCTGGGCCTTATATGTCTGCAAATATTGGATTAGTAATAGTTAATGTTACTATTTGGTATAATAAGGACAAAATCCAGCAAGTGATTTTTATAGAAATATCTGGATGTAATAGGCAGCTAATTAACCTTTCAAAGCAAACATTCGCAAATATAAATTGTTGTGATTTATATTGGTTTCAGTCTTACTTGCAATTTGATTTAAGGCATGACTTAAGTTGTTTATTTATTTTAAACGTGAAAGTTAAATTTATTTATTTACTCTTTTGGCCACACCATGTGGCTTGTGGGATCTTATTTCCCCGACCAGGGGTTGCTTGGGCCCTCAGCAGTGAGAGCGTGGAGTCCTAATCCATGGACCTCCAGACAATTCCCTAAAGTTGTTTAACATTTATGGAGGGCATCTGAAATGATAGTCTGAGCAAAATTTTGTATCCTTTATGTCTTTGATCTTAAATGAAAATATTGAGTTTTAACTTGAATTTACAGAATACAAAGATTCATCTCATCTAGCAAAATATCTGAGATGCTCCCTGTTCTAGAAATGCAATTACAAACTGCACTTGCAGCAAGAGCAGATTTTATGACACCCTGAAGGGGCACTGTGTTCTAGAGAGTGTTAGTGAACCTTCCCTCACATCACAGTTCCCAGGAAGCTTTTATACCTGGATTTCTCAGTCTTCATCTCTAGACACTCAAGGGTTCGAAGTCCTAGAGTCTTTATATTTCATTAACGTTTTCAAGTACTGGAAGCCACTATTTAAGTGGATAGTATCTTAAATTATGAGAGTGAAAAGGTCAGGTTCTCTTAGGTTCTCTTTGACTTAGTTTCATCCACAGGTAGAAGCTTACAGACCACATGGATTTGCAGGGTCTGTGAGCAGTTGGCTCAGTGCGTTTACTTCAGGAGGAGAAAGGTGCTCAAGCTGGAGCTCGAGATGGGCAGGATGGGGACAGATCTGAGGGAGGTAACGATGTTTAGAAAAAAGTGATAGAATGATTGCCAGTTTCAGGGCAGTGCCAGGGCTGTGCTGAGGGTCACTGACTGCCCCTGTTTTAGCACTAAAAGTCCCACTCCTGGGGGACCCACAGTTCCAGGCACTCCAGGACAGTTGGTCACCCTTTCTGTGCACTGCAGACCACATAATATGAGATGGGAAGCCACATAGTACTAAGGGCCCAGATCCCTCTAACTGAATCAATAGCCTCTCACAGTTGGAGCAGACGTTTCCACTGGACATTGAAAAGCTCCTGTTCTGGTGTTGTTGATTGGAAAATGGAATGAGGATTGTCTTTTCAGCTTCTCATCATTTTCAACATGTGTAGGACTATTTGACGTTGTTCCACATGACTAAGTATAGTAATGCCTGTTCTGTTTGAGCACAGGTGATGGAGTTTTTAGTATAAGCTATCACTGGAGACTTATTGCTAGAAATAATAGGTCCAGGGACTTCCCTGGTGGTCTAGTTGTTAAGCTTCCATGCTTTCACTGCAAGAGACACAGGTTTGATCCCTGCTTGAGGAACTAAGATCTTGCATGCCTGGCCAAAAAGAAATTTGAAAGCAATGCATAATTAATTATTTTATTCTAAAATCTTGATTTTCAAGTTGAAATTTTCATTTGGCTAAGAGCCTTGTTGCTAACGTTGATTGTCAGACGATGCTCACGTCATATATCTAGGTGCTGCTTCTGCTGCTGTGTGCTCAGTTGTATCCAACTGTTTGTGACCCCATAGACTGTAGCCTGCCAGGCTCCTTTGTCCATAGAATTTTCCAGGCAAGAATACTGGAGTCGGTTGACATTTCCTACTCCAGGGGGTCTTCCCGGCACCAAGACTGAACCTGCATCTTTGATGTCTCCTGGATTGGCAGGCAGATTCTTGACCGCTGTGCCACCAGGGAAACCTATAGCTGGGTACAGTCTGTAATTATTCCCAAAAGAATCCTGCATAGTCTGCAGGTTTCTTCCTAATTGTTGGAGTTGAAATGGGGCAGAGTCAAAGAGAACCTGACTTTCTCTGTCATATTTCAAGACACTGTCTATTTAACCAGACATTCTCACTTGGCAGGGCTTATTAAATGTACAGTTGTCTGGGCTGTCCACCATGATACAAAACTAAAGTGTAGAGATGAGGCCTGAAAATCTCCATGTTTGCAAAGCTCCTGTTGATGATTCTGATGTTCAGGGAGATTTGGGAACACTTTGTGGAACTCAGTATTCCTGCAAGGGCACCATGCAAGTTGTTATTGCTGAAGGTGAAGTTTATAATTGGATTTCAGGAACAGGGAGCACCCCAGGTCTCCCACGAGGTGGGTCTGATTATCTACATAATGTTCCATCCTATCTGGCAGCAGCCCTCAGAAATAGTCTTTGAAAGTCAGTATGAGGGACTCTTCAAGACCTCAACCTCAGAAGTGCCCAGAACTCCTAATATCTTTTAGAAACTTCATACACTGAGTTTGTGTTTGTGGGTATATTATTTCTTAATCCTTCTTGAACCTTTTTATGTTGTTTAGTGTGTAGCACTGATGTGCTCTAACTGGAAAATGGCAATCACCGTAGAGAGCAGTACTTCATCTTCTTGTTCTAAGCTGGGTCCTTTAAAACAGTGGTTTTCTCCCCCCTCCCACACTCTGACCCCCTGCCTTCAGGACATTCAGCAACATCTGGAGATACTGTTTTGGTGTCATAGCTGGAGTGTGAGTGCCAGTGGCATCTAGTGGGTAGAGTCCAGAGGTCCTGCTGAACATCCTTCAATGTATAAGACAAGCCATGACCCCAGCACTGCCCCAACAAATTGTTATCTGGTCCAAAATGTCAAGAGTGCCAGGGTTTAGAAACTCTGCTTTGAAGGTCTTTAAATGAATAGTATCAACCTTAGCTAGCAATGACCTCTTCTTGTGCACCAGGCATTGTTTCATGCATTTTCTTACTTTATCGCCACAACCACCCTAGGAGGCATTATTATCCCCAGATGAAAGATGAGGAAATGAACTTGGAGACTGGATGTAACTCGTAGATGGTCCCACAGTAGTGAGTGGTGGCGGGTGCTGGGAGGAAAGGGAAGGAGTGGGGAAATTTCCCCAATCAGACTCCATGGTCTGAGTGTTTCACATGCTGTTTCCTTTGCCATCCTAAATATAAAGTCCACATAGTTCTAATATTCCTGAACTTGAAATTGAGCCCAAAGGCAGCCTAGGTACACGCTGTATAACTAATATGCCTTAAAGTCATTTTTAAAGTACATCCCTGTCTATTTTGCTAGAATAAAAACATCTAGATTTGTAGTTGATTAACCACTGCAGGCCCTCTGTTCCTACAGTCATTTCAGCTCCTCTGATCTTAACCATCTCTGGACCCCCTTGCCTTTCTCATGTGTCTTTACCTCACCCACATAGTGTTTTCCAGATTAAATGAAATAGTAGAATTTTATTTGTACATATGGGCACAGGTACTATACTTTTGCCAAATGATACTATCGGGGGAAATTGGGCAAAGTGTACAAGGGATATGTCTACAATTTCTCACAACTACCCATGAAACTATGATGACCTAAATAAAAAAAGAATTAATACCTAAAAACATGGGCAGGGGGAGAGTTTCATCAACTATTCAAAAAATAATTATGGTTGTTGGATTGCTTTCCGTACTCTTCCTAGAAATATGTACATTGTTTTCTTGACCTTTTTGTCATATCTTATAGTCTATAAAAGCTCCAAAAATCCCATTTTCTATCAAACTAATAGTTTACTGCTGATTATCTGTTAAGTGTAGATGGGTTAGTTTTCTTCACTGGCCCACACTGAGAGTCATCTGCCCTTATTGACCTTCCTCCTGGTTTGTGAGCTTCTTCTGCGGTTGCTTTGCATTTTACTCTTTGAAAAATACTAACATCATCTGCAAACTCAGACTCACAACTCTATTTTTGCTTCTATGTTGTTTTTGAAATATGAAGAAAGATTAATTCAGGATCCATTAGCAAGGATTAGTACTGACATGTCTCTCATAAAGATACTAATTCAACCCTGTTCTTTGGGGCCTATTAGTAAGTGAATTTTTTTACCATTACAAAACATTTAGCCCAGTCATCATTTGGTTTTGTTTTTAAATAACGTTTGGTATGAACACCATGCCGTAGACTTCTTGAAAGCCCAAATGAATTATATTCATTGGTTCTGTCTTGCTCAGAAACATAGCTCTTTGTAGAGCTTGATATGGTTCTTGGGTAATCTTGGACAGGTTATTTGACCTCAGTGCCTCAGTTTCCTTTTCTTTGAAAAGGGAAAAAGGATAGTATCTCCCTCTTAGGATTGTTGTGAGGATGGCGTAGCATAATACATATCAGGTTTTTAGCATCTCACCCGGGGTAAATGCTCAATAAATGTCAGCGATCATTATTTAAAAAGCTGGCCATTCAGAGCTTGTATCGCCTTTTCTCCAGTTGATAATGCTTGCATTTGTCTTTAAATGTCTGCTTTATTATAATTGCTGATGACTTGCAAGGTGTGGAAGTGGCGTTTAGCACTGCTTATTCCCTAGGTCCTCTCTCGAGTCCTGTATTTGATTGACATTGTACTAGTTCCCTTAAGCAAAAGGTATTTATGACAGCATTAATCCGTCATAAATACCTTTTGCTTAAGGGAATCAAGAGCTGATGGTTGAATAATTACCTCTTATTAAAGTTGAAACTACATTCATTACCATAAAATCTATCCTGCACTACACCTATGACATAACTTGGCTAGAAAAGATCTTTACTGTTAACAAATTTTCTCTGATGCTTTTGTCACCATCTTCATAGTCTCTGAAACAGGGAGTTTCACAATAATCCTTGTTTTCCAAATAAAGCATTTTTTAAAATGATTTCAAAACTCATAGATGACAGTATAATTATCTGATAGCCATTTCTATAACTGCCTAATAAATAAAAATCCCACAGCCTGAACCATCTGGTAATTATTCACAAAATTTTTAAGTTCAATTTTAAAGTCAGGCCAAGAACTGTGGTGGGTTATGTTATTGTCCCATTTATCCTCACTATACTGTTTATAGAGATTCTGAGTTTTGAAGAGGCTCATCTGGCCAAGGACATAAATAGCTGTGAACAACTGGTATCTCAGACCAAGCTTAGGACTCTGACTGCAGAGCCTAGAATTTTAATCTGTGCCCTTATACATGTGTTAGGTTTTCAAGTAATAGATTTTATTTTTAAGAGGTTTTAGGTTTATAGAAAATTGAGCATACAGTACAGAGAGTGGTCATATGCCCCCTTTCCCCTGCACATCATTTCTCATATGTTATAGTCATTTTAAAAGCCTCCTTCCTGCTCATTCATTCTTTCATGCTTATGAAGAATAGTCTGGAAGAGATCAGACAGTTTGCCTAGACGCTCAGTGTCTGACAGTGCTCTGAACAACCCCCAGGCCCGAGGTGGACAACCTCCTCTGTCTCTTCCAGTTCCCTAGAATCATACTTCTCTGTGTCTCTGTGGAGGAACTGCAGCCACAACTTTTTTGACTTAATTTTTCATGATATTGAATGAGCCTATGAAGATACAGTCTGCTTTGAAGGCTGGAATCTCTTTCTGCAGTCTTCCTGTTTGCCTTGTATATAATTTCCTTTTGCTTTTCAAAGCACATTGGCTCATTAATTAAAACCTTCTTTTGAAAATGGGTCTTGCTACCTTAACAGCAGATTTTTATCAGCTGTCCCATTGAGATGTTCAGTTGTGCAGGAATCAGCTAGAACATGTAGAAAGCTGTTTAGGCTGAGAAATGATCAGCATTCCAGCACCCAGCTTTCCCCATGTACCAGGAGGATGCTTCTGAATCTTGGACACTCACAGGTGTTACTTGCTCTTTGTCCTCCCCACTCCTCTGCCCCCCACAGCTTAGCTGAGCACTTGGCTCCACTCTGTGACACGTGGAAGGGAAAAGATGTTTTCAGAGATTAGACCCTGTTCATCAGCCATTTCCCTTGATTATTTCTCAGTGGTTCTTTGACAGTATGCATATAGGTGACGAAGTTAAATCTTGAGAAGAAAGTGAAAACATTCATCATGTCCCTTGGTTAGACTTGTCTAGAAGGTCATTTCTTCTCTTCTCCCCAAATTGTGTATTTGGTTTGGTGCTGTATAGATGGAGAAGGCAATGGCACCCCACTCCAGTACTCTTGCCTGGAAAATCCATGGATGGAGGAGCCTGGTGGGCTGCAGTCCATGGGGTTGCGAAGAGTTGGACACACCTGAGCGACTTCACTTTCACTTTTTACTTTCATGCATTGGAGAAGGAAGTGGCAACCCACTCCAGTGTTTTGCCTGGAGAATCCCAGGGACGGGGGAGCCTGATGGGCTGCCGTCTATGGCGTCGCATAGAGTCGGACATGACTGAAGCGACTTAGCAGTAGCAGCAGCAGCTGTATAGAAGCTGCTTCCAAAAATATGAATGATCCCTGCCCCAGATGTTCTCCGGAACAATGCAAAGTATGGAATTCTTCCGTTTCTCAACATGACAGAAATCCAGCAGTCTGACCTTGTCCTCGGATGGGTCCTGCTACTCTATCCCACAGCACAGTTCTGAGTTTGGGCAGAAGTCACTAACATCCAAAGGCCTCAGGCTGCCTCAGGTTAGAAGTTTACTTCCACTGCAGAATAGACTCAACCTTGTCACCCTGCCTCGCCGGCCTTCTCACCCACCCCAGCAGCATGGTGTCTATGTGCCGTTTGTGCTAAGTCGTGTCCAAGTCTTTGCAACCCTGTGGATGGGCTATAGCCCACAGGCTCCTCTGTCCATGGGATTTCCCAGACGAGAATACTAGCGTCGTTGTCATTTCCTTTTCCAGAGATAGTGTCTTTGGTTTTCTTCTTTTCCTTGCTCCACGACTTTCTGGCTGCTCCTTTTTCTCAGGTACTACCTTACCGCTTTGTCTTCCTATGTCTCCATTCAGTCTAGTTGGGGTACTTTCCTTTGCTAAGCCAGTTACCATGTGCAATGAAAGCATATTTAAGACATTTATTGAAATTCATCTAGACATTTAAATTTGTTGGATATTACTCTAATACTGAAAATTTGGGTGAGTTCAAACTGTTTATACCTCCCAAAATGATACTGTAAACAACATATTAGCCCACTAGGATGGGCAAACCCAGAAGCACAAATTAACAAATCCACAAGTCTAGGTCTAATTGGTGACTCAGATCTCAGCAGTCCGTCTCAAGTGGGCACAGACAGAGATTTATTTAAATCTTAAATCACTTTATTTATTTACTTTATAATTAAAGTTTTTATTGAAGTATAGTTGATTTACATTTGAATCACTTAAGAATTCACATTGGAAAAATATATTTTAAAAATCTGATTCATGTGACAGCTGTGAATAGCATCTGTTCCTGCCTGGGGTTGCAGCCAGCTCAGAAATGGGCTCTGGTCTTCACACCGATGATAATGACTTGTCTCCGTTGTGGCCCCTACTGCTCAGTGAGCAGGCTTCCAGGAATTCTCTTTGGCCTGCAGGGTCAGAGACGTGGAGTCTTCTGCCTCAGGCATTGGTCAGACCCCCTGACCCCAACTGGAGTCATACCACCTTCCTCCCTGAATGTAAAATGAAGATCACATTACTGCCAGCCTCGTGTGGTTATTTTTGAAGATTAAATCCTTGCAGAAACTCTAACTAGAAGTTTGAGGACATAGTGAGTCACTGCATAACTAATAGATATGATTATTATTCTTATTTACATGTAAGAAGTGGCAGGAGGTACAATATGTCGAGGGTGTGCTGGCTCTCGTTTCCCACAGTAACCCTGTATGGACTCTTTGTGGAGCTGGTGCTCAGTAAGAGAGGACCATATTCAAATTCCTTATTTTGATAATTGTTAAAGAATGATGGTTCTCAGGGTTATCGCATTTAGCAGTTTCTTTGCCTCATGTCAGTGTTTTGCCAAATATGCTATACAAAGGATGCATGGGTGAACAGTGTTTTAATAGGAATTTATTTTAATGTGTATTAGTTGAAGAAATGTAACTAGCACATCAAATGCACGATTTCTTGGCCCTCATTGCCTAAGATGAAGCTGAAATTTTAAAACATTTATAGATTATAATTAAGATTATATATAATATATAATCTTATATATAATGAGGAGAGGGATAAATTAGGAATTTAGGAGTAACATATACATAATGCTATATATAAAATAGATAAACATCAAGGACCTACTGTATAGCACAGGGAATTGTACTCAATATTTCATAATAAACTCTATAGGAAAGAATGTGAAAAAGAACAATTGAATCACTGCTATACACCTGAAACTAACATAGCCTTGTAAATCAACTATATTTCAGTAAAAAAGAAATTAAGATTATATGTATAACATAGACATATATCACACATGAATACATACGTATATATTAGAAATAGGTTCATGTGGATATGGCAAAAATTTTGTAGGGGGTACAGTTTTTTTTCATTTCATCCTCACTTAGTCTTGAGAGGCACCCACCATTATTCTCCCCATTTTACAGATGAAGAAACTGAGGTTTCAAAATGTTTACTTTTTTCTGAAGTGCCTCTGAACAGGTGGAGGACCTGGGATTCCAACTCACAATCTTTTTTCTCTCTTGTTCTGTCTGTGGGGGTTGTTTCTTGCTTCCCTTCTCAGGTATCCTTTTTTTCTCCAAATTTTTATATTAACTTTTATTGGTTTTTACTTCCTATACAATTAACATGCATTCATTACAGAAATTTTAGAACACACAAGGAAAAAAAATTATTGAGCTAATGCACATAATGTGAGATTATGTGCATTTTAAGTGTCAGTGATACGCTATTGTTAACTATAGGTGTGATGTCGTACAGAGGATCTCCTCTGACTTTTCTGTCACAGCCCTGTCAGATGATCTAAACAAGGATGTGGAGAGAAATCAGGGAACACCCTGGAGCCCCAGAAGAAAGTATGAGCACCCCACATCCTGGTTCCCAGACCCTCCCTCTGAACTGTACTGCATCACAGCATGGACCTTGGCGAGCTGCCCCTTGCTTTGAAAGTGCGTTCCTGGGGTCCCAGCAGAAGCCACTCAAGTTCAATATTGCCGTAAGCTTCTCCCTGTTGGGGAGCCGGGTCTGCAGGTGGAGGCCTGGGCTGTGTTCCCAGGGTGGCAGCAATGTTGGTTGGCACTAAGGCTACCCTGGCTTCTTCTGAGCAAGGAGCTCAATGACCCTGTCTCCAATAGGCTTGTGCCCACCGGTTCAATTAAGCCACTTCTCAACTTAGATCCTGAGACAGAGAGCTCAGGTGCTACCCGATCACCAGTTTCTGACTGTTGCTTTCCAGCTGGACACGTTGGGATCTTCCGGGCCCACCACCTCCTTCAGTGGTGATCTGCTGGGAAGAGAGGTTGTGATGTTAATGGCACAAACAATGCCACAAAAACCAGATGCCGCTTACATGGAGAGTTACAGTTACAATTGCCGCACAGCTCAAAACAAGCCCTTCACAGCGGCCTGTGGTTCTCTGAAGTCACGTCTTAGGCCTCTGTGAGTTTCAGAGGCTGAGCTCTTTGTTCACCCCCACGTTAGTCATATGCCTAGGACCTCAAGTGCCCCCATTCATTATAAAGCACCGCCGAGAGGCTCCTGGCCTCTTAGTTTTTACCCTGGCCTCGCACCTGAGCTGAAGGCCAAAGATCCTTTCCATTTCAGCAAAAAATATGCTGGTCCCAGGTGCTTGATAAAGATCTTTCTCTTCCTCATCGTTAATACCAAATGATGCTACCCAGAAATAGGTACCATGAATAAAATGAATTTCTTCTTGGAGTCTAATGGTTTAAGAAGAGGATTTGGTGAGGCACTCAGACACTCCTTGGTGGATGTTGAAGGTCATTGTAGTGCATGCTGTCACTCATGTTACTCCTTAGGGCTCCCTCCAAATGGCAGTGTTTTCTGGCTAAATTACTCTTAGCAAGGGTGTCGCCTGTGGTGAGTTGTGTTAGTCACACTGCCGTGGGCCTGGCTTTGGCATTCTCCGACTGCAGCTTTTCCCCAGCCCTCACCCTGTCCATTTCTGACCAGCCTCAGGCGCTGACAAAAGTGCGGTCGGCAAGCCCCAGAGGCTGGATAGGAGGCATTGTCTACCCTCCCAGCCTACAGCCAAACAGGGCAGAAGCTGCCTGCAAACAGACAAGCACTTAACCCAACCTTTGTTGCACAAAGCAAATTGCATTTCAAGCTCTAGAGAACATGAGCCATTCATTCTAAAGCTGGCTACGATTGGTCCAGTACTAAATTGTGATAAATGTTTGTTTTGGAAAAGTGAATTGTCAGTATTTTCAGATTCACTTATTCACCCAGAAAGGCTGTGTTTTTCCTCTTTCTTTAGGAAAGTCAGAATAGGAGAAAGCCTCGGGTTGTTCTAACCTGTTTTCTGGGCAAAACTGAGAAGGCTCTGACATCTTTTTGAGTAGCTCTGTATAGCACCGTAGGATGGAAGACTCCTAACTCAGCCACCCTGACTGGCATCCTCCTGTTCCCCATCCCCCTCCCCTCACCTGGGTAGCACAGGGGTGCCCTCCCTCTCTGGACTGACCCTGGTTGGGGAGCTAAAGAGCTTATTTAAAAGGGGAATGATCACAGAATTCAGGCAGAGAGATTGCCTCACCCAGGAGAGGGTTTAGAGCAGGTTTTTTTCTTGGTTTTTGTCCCAAATAAAATGGTAAGTCAAATTTTAGAGAAGAACTAGAATCATTTCTAATCACACCATGCTTTGTAGTTGCTATGTAGCTTCTTTGATCATTTAGTGTGTTTTTTTTGTACACAGAAATGTGTACCATCTTGTGCTGAAATGTGTGGTTTTCTCATTTAGCATGTTCTGAACATCAGTTCATGTACATAAGCAGAGTTCTCCATCATGTTTAAGGAGTGCTGAGTAATTTGCTGTCTGGGGACTCTGCAGCCCTCTCTTTTTGGTTTGTTTTCTCTTTTCTCTTCCCGCCCACCAGCTCCTCTGCCTTCCTCCACTGGCAGTTGCTGTATCTATTCTCCCTCATCTTTTGCTCCAGTTATTCGTAATTGTTTTTTCTTTTTCACTCTAACATTTTATAATATACTCTCTGACATATGTAAATAATATGAAATAAAGAGAGAATTTTTGTAGTTTGGCGCTATGCTGATGCTGTAATTTGGGCCGAAATAAGCTGCGTTTCCATTTTTGGCGTGTGTTGGTCTTGTAATATTTTCTGTCCAGGTCCTGTGGGACACAAACACAACAGTATTTTGAAAGGCCTTCATATCCCCAGAAGGAAGAAATGACAAAAAGGCGAGACATTATAGACGTTATAGGGAATGTTGATCTTTGTTTAGGAACATGACAGTCACTTCTGGGATGCGATGATTTATCTTATTTCCTCAGCCCCTGCGCCCGTGCACAGAGATGGGCAGAATGAAGCAGACAGCGCACCAGAAGACGTGCAGTCTGTTGAGACCAGCAGGCTGCTCTATCACATCACCGACGGCGACAACCCGCTGCTGTCGCCACGATGCTCCATCTTCAGCCAAAGCCAGAGATTCAACTTGGACCCCGAATCAGCCCCTTCTCCACCCAGCACTCAGCAGTTTATGATGTAAAAACATCTTGTTCTTATCTTCACTTCATACAGTTTTTAAATACTCCATTTATAAACTACAGTGAAGTGTGTGTCCAAAACAGAGCAAACATGCCTACCAAAAGCAGCTGCAGGCCCTGAACCATACAAGGCAAGAAATCAGTGTACTTTCTAGCTAAGAATGCCGTTTGAAGCTTGCTTGTCTCAGAAGGAAATGGTCTCAAGACACAGTCTGCCCTATGGCTCACAAGTTTGAATGTTTCTTATGAAATGACCAGAATCCTAAGAAATGTACACGTGTGAATACCAGAAATGCCATTCTTGGTGAGCTCATTAAAGTATTACTTCTGTGTCCAGGAGTGGCCTCAGTGGATGGATTGTGGCAATGCTTGGCAGGTTGTTCATCTCAGTTTCTTCTTAGATTCTTGAAAAGTGGTAGCTTACAATAGCTCCCCCAAAAAGAAAAAAAGGGAAACTATGTGTTCTTTTTTTTTCTTTAAGTTCCATTAGTAGTTTTGATGCATAGCTAAAATGAGTCTTCCCTTGACTAAATATATGTGCTGGGAATTCCTACATTCTCCTTAGCACCTCCTGCTGTCGCTCATGAATTTATCCAGACCTTGTTCCAAGGACTCTCTACTGATGGACTTGAGGGAGTTAGTGAATTATTACTATTTTAAAGTATGTTAGATGAGAAAATGAACGTGTTTTCTAGAGAGGCAATCCATTTCTTTTATCAGATTCACAAAGGCTCTATTATATCAAGAAAACTACTCATCTGAATCCTTTTTGAAAATATTGTTAGTCTGGGCTCAATCCCTGATGACTCAGATGTAAAGAATCCACCTGCCAATGCAGGAGATGTAAGTTTGATCCCTGAATCAGGAAGATCCCCTGGAAAAGGAAATGGCAACCCACTCCAGTGTTCTTGCCTGGAAAATCCCATGGGCAGAAGAGCTTGAATGGGGTACAGTCCTTGGGGCTGCAAAGGACTGATCACAGCACACATGCATGCCATTTATTGAGGATAACGCTGTCTCATTAGTCTGAAATTGGCATCCTCCAAGATTTAGGAAATGCATTTCCTAGACTAATATTCTGACCTTTGTAGACAAAAGTCCTTGGTAACATTTGCCTATAACGGAGTTCTGTGAATCAGGGGTCTCCAGTACCCAGCAGATACTACCATAGGAGGCTCATCAAATGATGAACTGGCCTCTGAACTTCTCTGATAATCCAGAAAGCTGGGTTTGTAGACAAGCAGCAGTGTTTACTGGGAGACCATTGTTTTGTTCTTTGAATTTGTTTTTTAATGGGAAGAATGTTGCTTTACAATACTGTATTAATTTCTGCGTTTAACAAGGTGAACCGGCCATAGTTCTTTTGCTTATAAGTTACATCTTTTAAAAGACATTTTCTTGGAGTATAGTTGATTTACAATGTTGTGTTAGTTTCAGATGTACAGTAAAGTGAATCAGTTAGACATATACGTGTATCCACTCTTTTTTTTAGATTCTTTTTCTATATAGGCCATTACAGAGTATTAAGTAGTATTCCCTATGCTGTACAACAGGACCGCATTAGTTATCTGTTTCATATGCGATAGTGTTTTTAATGACTCTCTTCCTCCTTGGATCATTCCAGGCTCCGCAGTTCTTCCCGGTGCAGCTGTGGGGATGGCAAGGAGCCCCAGACCATTACCCAGCTCACCAAGCACATCCAGAGCCTCAAGCGGAAAATTAGGAAATTTGAAGAAAAATTTGAACAAGAAAAGAAGTACCGGGTAAGGCCCCTGTGATTTGAAATGAGTGGATTGTGCCGTGGGTATATGGGCTTTTCTGTCCTTCCTTTTTGAGTACACCTCTGTGCCTGGGGACAGCTCAGTTCCCCTCGGCCAACCCAGGACCCATCATAAGTGGAGTCCCTCCTGGGTCTGTCAACTGATCTCTGCTAAGATGATTCCTAGCAACAAATTGCAACTCTTATTTCCAAACTGATTTAATTATTGATTTCTCTTTTTTGTTTTTTCCTGAGGAACCTTACTATCACTAGTGTTCCTAGGACTCAAATTTGGAAAGATTGTGAATTATGGTCTTATTTGTTCTTTAACTTTTTCTCATTTGCATTTGGGGTAAGAAAGCAGATCCAACATGGAGTCATTTGCATTTTGATAAGAACCTATTAGGGCTTCGCTGGTAGCTCAACTGGAAAAAGAATCTGCCTGCAATGCAGGAGACCCTGGTTTGATTCCTGGGTCAGGAAGATCCCCTGGAGAAGGGATGGGCTACCCACTCCAGTACTCTTAGGCACGCTTGGTGGCTCAGATGGTAAAGAATCCTCCTGCCATGCGGGAGACCTGGGTTCGATATGTGGGTTGGGAAAATCCTATGGAGAAGGGCATGGCAACCCGTTCCAGTATTCTTGCCTGGAGAATCCCAGGGATAGAGGAACCTGGTGAGCTACAGTCCATGGGGTCGTAAAGAGTTGGACCTGACTGAGCGACTAAGCACAGCACAACCCAAGAACCTATTAAGGGCACGACGGATGGAATCTCTAATTGTGGAACAGAATGAGGGAGGGTTTTCTTTGACAATGAAGTACCTTCTGGTTGATGGGTGAGCACCTATCAAGTGACATCTGTTCAGGCCACTCTTAAGGACAAACCCTGATTTCATCCTTTCTCTTAGAGAGACACCAGCCTTTGTGCTGGTGTGACAGTGTTGCAACTGTGAACTTTTCTTACATAAGAAGCGATAAAGTCAGAGCTAAGTGTCCTGATGTCCCAATGCTAGCTTTATTTATTGTCTGCAATAGTGATCATGGCATAGAGAAAAATCATATCCATGTAGAATTGCACAAAGATACTGGGTTTTTGGCAAAGGGCCCAGAACAGCTTGTTATTAGAATAAAAGAGAACAGGGGATAAGGTCTCATACATCTTAAAATATTTAAAGGCTCACTGAGCAGTTGGTCCAGAGGCAATCTGCTGGTTCCTGAGGTGTGGGTAAGTTCTCGGGAGGGAGCTGAGAGTAATATTTCTTTTTCTTGTTCTTCCTGTCCTATGTTTCCCACAGTGGCTGCAAATTTACTAAAAGAGGGGTTGTAAGGAGTAATCTTTAGCTTTTCAAAATGGATGGAAAAGAAAAATCAGATTAGCTTTCAAGGCAGCTTCAGTCAGGGTGCTGAAGACTCTTCCCTTTCTTGAGGTCAGGCAGCCACAGCTGCTTATGGTCTTTCATGTAGTAAGAGGGTGCTGTGCACATTGTAAGTACAGGCTTTATTTCACAGATAAGGAACAGGAGGCCCAGAAAGGACTTACAACCTTTTTAAGGTAGTTATGTTCTAGCACCTCAGGCTTGGGGTGGTTAAGATGAGTTGGTTTACAGTGGAGGAGTGGAGTAAAATTCTTAAGGTGTCCGCAGTTTGGAAACTGCAGATAGCCTCAGAGGAGCTGGCTTTCCTTGTCTGCTGCTGCAGCATTGCTGGATCTGCAGGGCCCTCGTACTGGAAACTGGAGAAGCAGCTAGGGCCTCCATCCCTGGGGGCCTGTTAATAGTTCTTACCTGGCGGTTCCTGAATCAGACTGATCTGGGTTTGAATCCAAGCACAGCCACTTACGAACTCTGCGACCTGGGTCTTGTTACTTTATGTTCCTGAGTCCATTCTATCCATCTGAACAGTGGAGTTAATAGTGACTTCTTAGGTTTGTGTTAAATGAGGGAGCCCATATGTATTGCTTCTTACAGTTTTAGCACCGGGGAAGTAAGTGGTCCTAGATATTACTAACTTTTTCATCTGTTTGAGTGATGCTCAAATAGGCTATCCCATGGCACCTCTGCCTTGTTGAAGAATAAAGGAAAATTATAGACATTAATTTTCCACTAGATTTTTCTGCCTGCAGCTACAGACTCTAGATTGTGGAGAGTCTGTATATATAACAGGTCACCTGGCCGTTGGCTATTTTAGAAAAGAATTTCTCCTGGCACCTCCTGCCTTTGTCTGGAGAGACTTTAGGGCCAAAGCAGACACTTGCCCACACATTTAAACATGCAGATTGATGGATTTGGGAGCAGTGAAAGAAGTCTTCATGGTCACAACTCCTCTGTGTGTGTGTGAAAGTCTTTGATGTAATCAGAACCTTCAGTGTCTCAGGAAACAGGGCTTCCCCTCACCCTTCCTGTCTGGATGCCAGGCTGTGGTTAGAGGTTTGACATGTCACTGGACTTGAATTGGTTGCTGTGTGTATGGCTTTCCTTCCTGGCAGCCTGACTGTGGAATTAATAGCACCTGCTGCTAATTTTTGAATCCAAGTTCCTGCTGGCCCTCCATGCTAGTCTGATGGCCTGATACAATGTACATCCTTCCTGCTCTGTTGAATATAACTATTTCACTTCCTGTCCAGAGCTGTGTTTATTTCCTACACTTTTACATTTTACAGTTAACTATTGTTAGACTCATGGACCTAGAAAAAACCTGTTTCAGCCAGATGTCCACTTTCAGTAGCATTAGAGAATGTTAGAATTAGAAAGGATTTGTGAGTCTTCTCTTGTTTGACCACTGAAGAAACTGAGGCTCAGAGAAGGGAAGTAACTTCTCTGAGTTCACACAGCAAAGAATTAATCACAGCTAAGACAGTAACATGGGTCCTTTTGTTGCTGATCTGTAAATCTTTGTAAGATGTCTTTTGAATTGTTTTTGCATGTGTGTGTGCTAAGTTGCTTCAGTCATGTCCGACTCTTTGTGATGCTCTGGACTGTAGCCTGCTAGGCTCCTCTGTCCATGGGATTCTCCAGGCAAGAATACTGGAGTGAGTTACCATGCCCTCTCCAAAGGATCTTCCCAACCCAGGGACTGAACCCGCACCTCTTAGCTCTCCTGCGTAAATAGGTGGGTTCTCTACCACTAGCATGTTTGGCAAATCACAAGTCTGGCCCAGCTGCACCCTCAGTTATGTGACTCAGGAGCCCTATTTAAATCACACTGAATAACATCTACACTGAGTCTGTGGTATATGGCCCTTGGGGCCTATTAAACTGAAATATTTCAGCTGAGAAGTTAGACGGCTTGAAGATCCACAGCCTGTATATGAAAACCTTCCATGTGATATGAGAGCTGCCATCCTTCTCAGCTTGATTTAACCTTTTTTGAAAGCTCTCCCAGGAGTAGAGAAATAGAAAATTCATTTCAGAGAATGATTTCAGGCTTTCAAATATTTTGTCAGAAAATTCAGCCTTAAATTTCTACTAAGTCTTGTTTGCAGTAGTGTAAGTTTACTTCTTTGGTGGTCCTTGGCTTAGCGTCTTCGATTTTTGTTTTTAACAGTATTTCGAAAAGAGTGCATTAACTGTGTGGAGCATATCCAGTGAAAAAGGTGTATTCCAGAGAACAGGATGTGTTTTCAGATCCATGTGGAGAGTTCTGTGAGGATTTTGAGAAACCAAGTGTAAAATATTAACTGTTCACATAACCAGACTGTTACCCACAGCCAGAGTACTCAACATTGCATCAGGGGGTCATTCTAGCAGAGGGTGGGTAAGACCAGGAGCAGCCTTTGGAGGTGTGGCCCTGTGTCGCTGTCCGTGGTGCTGAAACCAGGGCTTCCCTCCTGGAAACCAGAGTCTTGCTTCTGGGCTCCTGTAGGGAAAAAAATCACCGGGCTTCCATGAAGGCGGGGGGAGGGGAATCTTCCCTCAGTATTATTTTGCATCTTGATTTTAGACTGTATGTATTTTGCATCTCTATAGAAGTGCGAGAACCATGTTTTGTGTTTCACAATTAAAACATCTAATCCCATGTACATTTGATGATCCTCTAACACGAGCACTGTTTCTTTAGACTTGAGAGGAACACAGTTTTCTCCCCATGTCTCTCTGTCTCACCAACAACTTGCTGATGTTACGTGGATTTAATAGATTCTTAATCACAGCACAGCCACCAGTCTTGTCACTAACATTGCACACATTTCTGCTATTATGACAGTGTTTATGATGTCTTCTTGAGCATGCCTATATAGCTCTTTGTATTACTATATCCCCAGTTGAAAGTAACCACTAATTTTCTTGAGCCTGTGTTTAAGTTACCAGGGTGGGTATGTCTGCTGTTCCTCTCTGCTAGTTTCTCTTTTCTATAGAAAATTCACTTTTCTACTCTGAAAAGAAATCCAGAAATCAAGGTGAATGATTTGTATGAACAGAGTCATATTCTCCTAAAATTAAAGCTATATTCTTATTGCCACATCCAAGTGTGAGGCATTAGTTACTAGTGAGGACATACTATCCTATATGTGTGTGTCTTGGTAAGACTTACTGTTCCTTTAAAGATCTGATAGTAACACCACCACTGCTACTGTCACCTCTGCCAGTAATGATAGCAATAATACTATTTTAAATTCTAGCCAACACACCTTGAGAAACCTGTCTGCAGGTCACAAAGCAACAGTTAGAACTGGACATGGAACAACAGACTGCTTCCAAATAGGAAAAGGAGTACGTCAAGGCTGTATATTGTCACTCTGCTTATTTAACTTATATGCAGAGTACATCATGAGAAGCGCTGGACTGGAAGGAGCACAAGCTGGAATTGAGATTGCCGGGAGAAATATCAATAACCTCAGATATGCAGATGACATCACCCTTATGGCAGAAAGTAAAGAGGAACTCAAAAGCCTCTTGATGAAAGTGAAAGAGGAGAGTGAAAAAGTTGTCTTAAAGCTCAACATTCAGAAAACAAAGATCGTGGCATCTGGTCCCATCTCTTCATGGCAAATAAGTGGGGAAACAGTGGAAACAGTGTCAGATTTTATTTTGGGAGGCTCCAAAAAATAAATCACAGCACATGGTGGTTGCAGCCATGAAATTAAAAGACGTGTACTCCTTGGAAGGAAAGTTATGACCAACCTAGACAGCATATTCAAAAGCAGAGACATTACTTTGCCAACAAAAGTCCATCTAGTCAAGGCTATGGTTTTTGCAGTGGTCATGTATGGATGTATGGATGTGAGAGTTGGACTGTGAAGAAAGCTGAGCACCGAAGAATCAATGCTTTGAACTGTGGTGTTGGAGAAGACTCTTGAGAGTCTTGGATCTGCAAGCAGATCCAACCAGTCCATTGTAAAGGAGATCAGGCCTGGGTGTTCTTTGGAAGGACTGATGCTAAAGCTGAAATTTCAATACTTTGGCCACCTCATGCGAAGAGTTGACTCATTGGAAGAGGCTCTGATGCTGGAAGGGATTGGGGGCAGGAGGAAAAGGGTATGACAGAGGATGAGATGGCTGGATGGCATCACCAATTCGATGGACATGAATTTGAGTGAACTCTGGGAGTGATGGACAGGGAGGCCTGGCGTCTGCGATTCATGGGGTTGCAAAGAGTCGGACACGACTGAGTGACCGAACTGAACTGAACACATCTATAGTGTTTAGCATGTGTCTGGGACTTTTTCATGCATATTCATCATGTTTCATGTTCAGACTCATCATGTTTCATGCATATTCACTGATTTATCCCTAATAGAAACCTTATGAGAAAGATGCTATTAAATCCTGATTTGATAGATGCAATTGGGGCATGGGGAGGCTAATTATTGCCCAAGTCCACACTTGTATGGTTAATCTTTACTTTAATGCTACTCTGTCTGGATAGTGAGTCTATAAACAGTGAGGAGTTGAAATCTGAGGATTAGGATTCTTCCATACATACTGACTTCTCAGACTTATAAGGTGTTAGAGATCCTGGGGTCTCCATTCTTCAGCTTGGAGCTTGTGACTGGTAGGAGCTAAAGCTTCCAGTTTGTAGTGTTCTCTAGACAGATGTGGTCATAAACCATGAACAGAGGCAAGGGAGGAAGTGCTGGTTTGTGTCAGTATAGCCCTCTCAGTTCACTTCAGTTCAGTTTAGTCGCTCAGTCGTGTCTGACTCTTTGCGACCCCATGAATCGCAGACGCCAGGCCTCCTTGTCCATCATCAACTCCCAGAGTTCACTCAAACTCAACGTCCATCGAGTTGGTGATGCCATCCAGCCATCTCATCCTCTGCCGTCCCCTTCTCCTCCTGCCCCCAGTCCCTCCCAGCATCAGAGTCTTTTCCAATGAGTCAACTCTTTGCATGAGGTGGCCAAAGTACTGGAGTTTCAGCTTTAGCATCATTCCTTCCAAAGAAATCCCAGGGCTGATCTCCTTCAGAATGGACTGGTTGGATCTCCTTGCAGTCCAAGGGACTCTCAAGAGTCTTCTCCAACACCACAGTTCAAAAGCATCAATTCTTCGACGCTCAGCCTTCTTCACAGTCCAACTCTCACATCCATACATGACTACTGGAAAAACCATAGCCTTGACTAGATGGACCTTAGTCAGCAAAGTAATGTCTCTGCTTTTGAATATGCTCTCTAGGTTGGTCAAAACTTTTCTTCCAAGGAGTAAGTGTCTTTTAATTTCATGGCTGCAGTCACCATCTGCAGTGATTTTGGAGCCCCAAAAAATAAAGTCTGACACTGTTTCCACTGTTTCCCCATCTATCTGCCATGAAGTGATGGGACCAGATGCCATGATCTTTGTTTTCTGAATGTTGAGCTTTAGGCCAACTTTTTCACTCTCCTCTTTCACTTTCATCAAGAGGCTTTTTAGTTCCTCTTCACTTTCTGCCATAAGGGTGGTGTCCTCTGCATATCTGAGGTTATTGATATTTCTCCCAGCAATCTTGATTCCAGCTTGTGTTTCTTCCAATCCAGCATTTCTCATGATGTACTCTGCATAGAAGTTAAAAAAGCAGAGTGACAATATACAGCCTTGATGTACTCCTTTTCTGATTTGGAACCAGTCTGTTGTTTCATGTCCAGTTCTAACTGTTGCTTCCTGACCTGCATACAGATTTCTCAAGAGGCAGGTCAGGTGGTCTGGTATTCCCATCTCCTTCAGAAGTTTCCACAGTTTATTGTGATCCACACAGTCAAAGGCTTTGGCATAGTCAATAAAGCAGAAATAGATATTTTTCTGGAACTCTCTTGCTTTTTCGATGATCCAGCGGATGTTGGCAATTTGATCTCTGGTTCCTCTGCCTTTTCTAAAACCAGCTTGAGCATCAGGAAGTTCACGGTTCACGTATTGCTGAAGCCTGGCTTGGAGAATTTTGAGCATTACTTTACTAGCGTGTGAGATGAGTGCAACTGTGTGGTAGTTTGAGCATTCTTTGGCATTGCCTTTCTTTGGGACTGGAATGAAAACTGACCTTTTCCAGTCCTGTGGCCACTGCTGAGTTTTCCAAATTTGCTGGCATATTGAGTGCAGCACTTTCACAGTGTCATCTTTCAGGATTTGAAATAGCTCAACTGGAATTCCATCACCTCCACTAGCTTTGTTCATAGTGATGCTTTCCAAGGCCCACTTGACTTCACATTCCAGGATGTCTGGTTCTAGATGAGTGATCACACCATCGTGATTATCTGGGTCATGAAGATCTTTTTTTGTACAGTTCTTCTGTGTATTCTTGCCACCTCTTCTTAATATCTTCTGCTTCTGTTAGGTCCCTACCATTTCTGTCCTTTATCGAGCCCATCTTTGCATGAAATGTTCCCTTGGTATCTCTAATTTTCTTGAAGAGATCTCTAGTCTTTCCCATTCTGTTGTTTTCCTCTATTTCTTTGCATTGATCACTGAGGAAGGCTTTCTTATCTCTTCTTGCTATTCTTTGGAACTCTGCATTCACATGCTTATATCTTTCCTTTCCTCCTTTGCTTTTCACCTCTCTTCTTTACACAGCTATTTGTAAGGCCTCCCCAGACAGCTATTTTGCCTTTTTGAATTTCTTTTCCATAGGGATGGTCTTGATCCCTGTCTCCTGTACAATGTCACGAACCTCATTCCATAGTTCGTCAGGCACTCTATCTATCAGATCTAGGCCCTTAGATCTATTTCTCACTTCCACTGTATAATCATAAGGGATTTGATTTAGGTCATACCTGAATAGCCTAGCAGTTTTCCCTACTTTCTTCAATTTGAGTCTGAATTTGGTAATAAGGAGTTCATGATCTGAGCCACAGTCAGCTCCTGGTCTTGTTTTTGTTGACTGTATAGAGCTTCTCCATCTTTGGCTGCAAAGAATATAATCAATTGATTTTGGTGTTGACCATCTGGTGATGTCCATGTGTAGAGTCTTCTCCTGTGTTGTTGGAAGAGAGTGTTTGCTATGACCAATGCATTTTCATTGATACAAAGAATGGCCTGGCCACGGGTGTCAGGTGTGGGTAGCCCACAAGGTGATTGAGAGGTAGACTTTATGGGGCATTGGCATGGTGAGGACTATGTAAAAATGCTGGGTGACTAGGCATGTTTAGAAACAAGGTCCATGGCAAGGATGAAAGAGTGGAGGAAGTCAGGAATGTTTGCTCTGCTTCTCAGATGCAACTTCATCTGCTGGAGATAGCTTGCCTGAAGTTCCCTCCCAGCTTTGTATATGTTCCTGAACTATCTTTGTGTGCCTCAGCTGCTTAACGTTTTTTTTTTGTTTTTTCCTTTTCTTTTCTTTTCTTTTTTCTCTCCCTCCCTCCCTTCCCCTCCTTCCACCCCCATTTTCCCCTCCCTTGCAGCCCTCCCATGGTGACAAGACATCTAATCCTGAAGTCCTGAAATGGATGAATGACTTGGCTAAAGGTCGTAAACAGCTCAAAGGTAAATGCTAGCAAGGGAGTCTCCTTTTTAAGGAAGGAAGCAGTTAAAATTGTGATAATGTGCTCCAAGCAGCTTTGGATTCTCTTCTACCTGGGCCCTCTTTAACCTTGTCTCCTGCAGAGTTTGGAGGCCCTGTCTTTTTAGAGCCCTGGGTCCCCTTCATTGTTTGATCCCTCTGAATATATCTGCATATAAAGGGACTGAGGAAATCCAACCTCCCAGGCAGAATGATTCACTTCAATGCCAGGAAGATTTCAACCTGTGGAGTATTCACCTCCTTGGGTTATTGGGTTGTTGGATGTTAGAAAGAGGCCTGAGCAGTCATTGATTCCACATACCCAAACTGCACAGAGGAGGATATTTGTGTCCAGAGAGAGGGGATGGTGACATGGCTGGAAGGTGGTGGGTTCCGAGTAAAACTCGGTTCTCTTGCCTCCTAATCCAGTCTCCTTTCTTTGTCTCTCTGGAGATGGTGGTCTGAGTATTAATTAACTCTCACATCCATTTTAAGGGACTATAGTTATTTACCAATAAAAATTTATTTTCTTCCTCTTCCTACATTTTTGTTTCAATATCTAGAGATATAGGAGCTTTTGCAGATTTCTAGAAGGATGATGATAAAGAACTGGAAAGGAATACTAAATTAATTCAGTGGTATTAAACTGTAGTGATGTAGCATGTTTATAAAATATGCAGTGTTTAAACACCATGCCAGAGCCTAACTCAAAAACAAACATCAAACAAAGGAAATGTGCAATGTAATTGAGAAATCAATATAAATGGCACCTCATTCAAAAGACCAGTCCCCTAAGCATATTCTGAAATGGAGTTTTCTAATAAGTCCCAGGTGGCCCTTTTGTTTTGAATTATGTAGGTTTATATAAAGCCACATTGCAATAATGGTGATTTCTGGATTTTAAATATTGGCATTAGACAAAATTGTGAGATCTGTCAGGCTGGGGCTGGCACTGTATCTCCCGTGCCCTGCCCCTCCTGTATATCCTCAGATGACTGCCTTGTGTAATGTCTTCCAGTAGACCTTGCGTTTCCACAGGGGGCTCTTCATGACTGCACAACTTTCAAAACCTGAGGAAAGGAAGCTTTGAGCGTAGTATTTCAGGTGCTGTGGCAGATAACAGGTGAAAACTTTGGGGCCAAGTACCTCTGGTCTTCTTCCTCTGAAATCTAAACCATTCATGATCCTTCCACTTCTATGTGATCCTTGCCCCAAGAGCCCTCTATTGTCACACCTCATGGGGAGTGTGTGTGCTGCTGGCCTTGGTTATTAAGGCTGCCCTTGCCCTGTGGAAAGCCATGGTCAGCTCTGTTCATTTCCACTCGGCATCAGGGGAGAAATTCCTGAAAGGCTCTCTGCTCTTCTTAGACCAATGAGTCTGTGTGCTCATGTAACTCATCACATTTCTCTTAGAACTAAAGCTGAAGCTGTCGGAAGAGCAAGGGAGTGCTCCCAAAGGCCCACCTAGGATCCCGCCCTGTGAGCAACCCGCAGTCCCCAGAGAGAATGGGAAGCCGGAGGCCGTGGGCCCTGAGCCGAGCTCCTCGGGAGAGGAGACTCCAGATGCTGTGCTGAGCTGCCTGAAGGAGAAAAGAGAGCAGCTTCCTTCCCAGGAGGATCCTAAGGTACCTCACCAGCCTTCACTGGGCCCCAGCACTCCACATGGTGCCAGTAAGACCATGGTTTTGACCAGTTTGTATCACATAAACATCTGTGTGAGACTGGCTCTGAAATTTCAGTCAGATGAGTTCCTAGTGGGCTGTTAGCTATGACCTACGGTATTGCCTCATGGTTCTGGGTGTTGCCATTCTGAAGGCCATACAGTGCTGCACGTTGATGAGAGACAAATGGGAGAGATGCTAGTGTGTGTCATATCTCGTTCTCCCTTACTTTCTCCTGATAAGTTAGCAAATGAACCCAAGACTAGGATTATAGCCTCATTTTACTGTGTGTGTGTGTGTGTGTGTGTGTGTGTGTGTGTGTGTATGTGGATACCCCCATGGAGTGTAGCCCACCAGGCTCCTCTGTCCATGGGATTTTCCTGGCAAGAATACTGGAGTTGGTGGCCATTTCTTCCTCCAGAGGATCTTCCCAACCTGGGGATTGAACTCAAGTCTCCTGAGTCTCTTTCGCTGGCAAGTGACTTCTCTACCACTGAGCCACCTGGGAAGCTCAAGGGTCTTTATAGATGTAGTCAAGTTAGGGTTACTTGAATGAGCCATACTGTGGTTTGAATGTGGTCCTTATAAATTTGGACACAGAGTAAATGCCATGTGAATATAGTTTAATATTTCATAAGAATAGAGAGGTAGGGTTTCTTGAGGAGTGCTAGGTAACATATCTAAAGACTTCAGCTTAGACATCTTAGTTTTGAAATCTTGGTGAGATACCCAGATACAGTTGTCAGTTACACATTTGGATATATGAGCTCAAAGAAAAGATGTATTATATTTTACAAAAAAAGATGATGAAACCAATTAGTATTTACCTGGTTAGTCCCTCCTCACCTGCATATCTGTGCTCACATTTTACTAGTGCCACGGAACCTTCCTGGTAGTCCTTTCTGTCTGAACTCTGAATAGCGGGGTTGTCTCTCATTTCTTGAATAATCTGTAGCTACCATAACATAGGAACTGGTGGCTCAGTGGTAAAGAATCTGCCTGCCAATACAGGACACGTGGGTTCAGTCCTTGGTCAGGAAGATCCCCTGAAGGAGGAAATGGCAATCCACTCCTGTATTCTTGCCTGGGAAATCCCATGGGCAGGCTACAGTCCATGGGGTCACAAAAGAGTCAGACATGACTTAACAACTAAGTGATACCCTAACGTAGCTCTTAACTATTCTGTGTGCCAATTTCTGTCTCTCACAGTACTTGACAACTTCTTGAGTAAAGCTTAGGCTGTTCATTACTTACCATCCTTAGTGTCTGTACATAGTAGGTATTAAGTAAGTGTTTGCAGAGTGAATGGGTTTATGAATGAACAGACTAGCATATGAGACTTTGAAATGAAGTCCTCTTGAGGAGAATGCTGGCTTCACTTGTTCTTTTGTACTTACATTATCTACTCTAGATCTTAAGATGGCAACATGTGCCAAATCCCAAAGGCTTCCTGTTTCCCCTTCTTGGTGCATATGATATACAAGTAGAAATGGGCTCCTGGATACCTCTGTCATTAACAAATAGCATTCAACTTAAAAATAACCAGTGTGTCGTGATGAGTGATCTTCACTCAGCCAACGTATCACCTCCTCCCACCCACAAAGGTTCTAGACTTTGTCACGGTCCTTGGGTAAGTAGATAGCTGTGTGTGTGTGTGTGTGTAGACACATGACATGCTCACATATTCAGGCACATCTGTGGTTTTCCATTCTTTAATGCTTTGATGGTCTTTCCTATATTTTACAGTTATTTTGACCACATCTGTTAAAGCAACGTATAACACTTACAGCAGGACTCCGTCCGTGAATAAGCAAGTTATGTATGCTTGACAAGTGAACTAATTCTCATCTAATTCTCTATTCAACTTCCTCATCAATAAAAATACAGATAATACCTATTAATATAGTTGTTTTGACAATAAAAGACCATGCCTGGTAACTGGTGGGCAGTCATTCATTTGCAAAAAGATCTGAGTGCCTATCAGCGTTATGAACTGTGATATGTGCTGGATAAAAAGATTAACAAGATAGTAAAGTGATGTGGGTTACTGCCTTCATGGCGCTCATGTTTTTCTGAGAGTTGGGATGTAAGAAATAATAGATAAAACCATTAAAGATTTTATAAGTACTGTGCAAAGAAACAGATGACATGATAGAAAATAATGAGAATGGTGTCTGTATTATATAGAGTGGTGAGGAAGTCCTGTGACATTTAAGGCAAGAGAATCAGCAGGCCAAGAGAGCAGCAAAGAGCATTCTAGGGAGATGGAGCTGCAAGTACCGCGGCCTTTGAAGGAAGCGCTCGTCGGTGGTTGGGATTCTCAGGTCTGAGTGCTAGTGCCCAGGGCGGCATGAGATGAAGTCAGAAAGGACAGGTCAGGGCCCACAACACAGGCGCTCCCAGGCCACCGAAAGTTTCAGGAAGCTGCTGAATGGTTCCACGTGTGAAAGCGGCATGATGTGATTTGCACGTAAAAGATCTTCCTGATTGCTCTATGCAGAATAAATCAGGAAAAAGAGTGGAAACGGGAAGGTGAAATGGGCGGCTTGGACTAGGATGTTCACTGTGGAGATGGAAAGGAGCAGACGCCTTCAAAGTCTACTTGGGTTGTAGAATCAAAAGGATGTGCTGAATCACTGGGTGGTAGGGAGTGAAGGAAAGGAGATGGGTGCACTTACTGACGGGGAAAAACTAGATGGGTGCACACTGAGGGTGGGAGGGGATGCTTAGGAGGTCTACTTTGGACATACTCATTTTAAGATCTTTCATGAGTAGGGTGACCTATCATCCCAGGTTTCCCTAGACTTTCCTAACTTTAGCACCGAAAATTCCACGGCCCACCAAAAGCCTCAGTCCTGGGAAAACTGGGATGGTCCGTCACCCTCGTGAGGCATTTAAGACAAATAAAAACATGTAAATGAAAGTCTGAAGGTCAGAAAAACTCTGAGTTCTCTAGAAGTCATCTTTGTTTCAATGACACTTTATTTCTATTATTTTACTGATTTTAATTGGAAGATAATTACAATATTGTGAAGGCTTTTTGCCATACATTGACATGAATCAGCCATCTGTTGAACTGTTTAGTGTCAGAAAGTGAAAAGTGAAAGCTGCTTGGTTGTGTTTGACTCTTTGTGACCCAATAGACTGTAGCCCGTCAGGCTTCTCTGTCCATGGAATTCTCCAGAATATTGGAGTGGGTAGCCATCTTTTTCTCCAGGGGATCTTTCCAGCCCAGGGATTGAACCTGGTTCTCCTGCATTGCATTCTTTACTATCTGAGCCACCAGGGAAACTCCGAGTGTCAGAAGTCCCTTCAGAGAAGCCTCGTATCGCTGCAGTGGGCTAAAGTTAGGTTCTTTAAGCAGAGATCACCTGCTGTGGAATGTGTGCATCTTAGGACCTAAAGCTGCAGAGTTGCTCCGAGAGAACTTCACACAGCCAGTGTGACGTGGCCAGGCAGCTGTGGATGGTTCCGAAGGGGGGAGTCTAGAAGCCACAGAAGAAGCTAAGGGAGGACTGAAAATTTCTAAGATAGTATTATTCTTGGCTCCTCAGGGAACTGATCAGCATTTGAGGTGATCTCATTAGGCCCCATTTCTTTAAACTCAAAATGACAGATGATTTTCATCTGGGGTCTTTGCTTTACTGCTTAAAATGCATTAAATATTAGAGCTTTAGAGATGAATTCTTTCTTTTCTAGAGATGCCTTTATTATGACTCTTCCTGACATTCTTGCTGTTGGTGTTTAGTCAGAGCTCATCCTAACGCTGATAAATGCAGGAGACCCCACAGCATGGCCTTGTCAGTTCAGACCCTGCCACTGAGTGATTTTCTCCCTCCATCATCTCTGGGTGATTTTGGAGACAGTCACTTCTGGTCACAGGGTGTGCACTGAGCCCTGGAAATGAGTGAATCATCCCTCAGTTCTGATTGTGGTGCTGATTATGTCTTCCTCTGAAATGCTGAATTGGAACTGGCACCTCTCCCCTTTTTATTGTCCCTTCCAAGAACTGTAGGTGGGGTCAGGTACACAGCACAGATTACCAAGTGGATGAGTAATGACCATTACTACCGCTGCCCCTTCATCAACTGCAGCATCTTTGAAGAGAAAAGCAGATTTTTTTTAAAAACATAATCATTATAAAGATGAAATAAATTTAATCATGGGTTAGTGAGTTGTGCATTGGAGGGAGGGAAGACATACAGGTAAAAGGCACCCAAAGGAATATCTCATCAAGTTCTTCTGTCAACTTATCCTTTCAAAAAAATTTAATTTTTTGAATAGGTGATACTTTCTCACATAGTTGAAAGAACAGAAAAAGCTACACATTAAAGAGACTCCTCCCCATCTGCCAGCTCCAGTTCTGAGGTCTCCCACCCCTGAGCAGGTGGAGCTATTGTTGGTAATGTTTTTTGTGTCCTTTGGAGTTTCTATATAAGGCATATACAAGAAAGGTTCAATATACATTCTTAACTTGCCCCTTTAAAAAAGGTAGCAGTCTACATAATTGTGAATCCTTTTTTCACTTTGCATATTCATATTGACATAGTTTCTCATTATTTATTAAACTTATGATTTAATAGCACCATGGTATTCCTCTTTTAGTAATTTACAACCTTGATGGTAACCTCAAATCAAGTAGTTTGATGACTTAAATAACATTTTGTATGCCTGACTCTGTGCCAGGGATATTTACATAAGATAATTAAAAATAATTTTAGTTATTTTTTTGCATATTAAGAACCTAAGGTTCAGAGAGTCCATAATTTTCCAAATTGAATATAGTGTGTAATTTTGAAGCCAGTTATCTAAACTGACGGCCTCTCTTTTCAAGGCCGATACTGATCTGCGTATGCTTGGAAATCTGAACTGACCTGGCCATCCTTTCCAGCAGCTGGTTTGCATGGTGATGTTCACTAGTGACCTCCTGTGTTGTTGGACTGACTGGTTAGTTGAAACAGTCAGATTTGTTCCACACAGACTGTCTCCCTCAGTGAGGGCTTGGGGAGACACACTCAGGGAAAGTTTGGCAGGACTTGAGTCCTTCAGGCTAAAGAATAATGGATTCCCATCACTGTCTGTCCAGAGAGGGGAAGTCAGTTCTACCTCTGCAAGAGAGAGCTTGTTTATGCTGACAGTTTGAGTGATTTTTATGTTTCTGTGGCTTCCTGTGAAAAAACACGGGGCCAGTGCCACGGGGAGAAAGGAAACAGGCATGGTGGTAAAAGCAGTCTTTTCTCTAAGGACTGTCTGACCAGGGCCCAGAAAGAATGGACGCTGGGGCTGACCACTCAGCAGCAGCTCTGCTTGGAAAACCAGCTTGCTCAGGGCAGCCATTCCAGACCTTGGTGACTGGAGTAACCTGGCTGGGGTGGGGTGGGGCAGTTTTTACAATGATGTCAAGTTGTCAACAAAGCTTGTCAAATTTCCTTCTGTGCATGATGCCCTCTCGCTTATCCTTGAAGCCTCCTTTTTCTGCCGCCATAAAAATGGAGGAGCAGGGAGGAAGGGTCATTTAGCTGCAGGGTTTATCTCCTTAAATTTATCTTTACAATCGGACTACCCATTCATGCTCTGGATCTCTCTCTGGCTCTTGCAGGTTATTCAACATGATCCTTGTTTTCTCCATTTAAATAAAAAACACAAGTTAGATACTACTAACGTATCATTGCCAGCCGCTAATATGCAGAGTTGGGGAGCAGGATGCATTTCAGAAAGAGCCATTGGACTCAGAGGAGAAAATGGTCTGAATCTCAGTAGAAAGTGGCCGAGGAATGAGGAACAGCTCAGTTGAATGTGTCTCCGCCCCTTGATTGGAGGTATCTGTCCTGCAGAGCCAACCTCGACTCATTTTCCACCATGAAGAGCCACTTTGCAGGCCTCATGATAGCTAGTCTCCACAGGCCCCTGAGTAGAAGACAGCCCCTGGCATGTCTGACCACTAACCCTTCTTTCAGGCAGCCTGCCGTCCTGTCCAAATGTATTTGAGGATAAGCACTAATGGCATTAAAGTTTTGATAGTGTCCTGTACTTATGGCCATTGAACCCTCACATCTGTCTTTGGGGATTACTTTAATAGTGGTCCTAAGAGTAAATCATAAAATCAGTAGCGTGAAAGATGAATTCCATACGTTATATACCTGCCCTGGCTTTTATCTAGCATCTGTGGAAGGAACCTTTCTGTAACAGCATTCATCATTCTAACTTGCTTTTTGGCCGCTCTTTTCTTTTTCTCTTTTAAGACTAAATTTAGCTTTTCTAGAATCCAGACAATATATTTTCGTTGTAAAAATCAGCAAAATCACAAAAATCAAACTGCAATAGAGAGATGCCAATAACAGTTAAAGCACCCTTTTCAAAGTGCTTTCTATGTAATATAAGTCCCAATAAGATACTGAATAAAAGACCATTTCAGTGTTTTCTGAATCAAGAAATTTTTTTCTTTGTCACCTGTTAAAATCCCATGTAATATGTGAATTTTTCATGTGTAAAAATGTAACATGACTAAGAAAACCTTTAAGGAATGATTGGGCTAGAAAATGAAAGGTTCTTGGGGTTACTTAACCAATAAATGAACTGAACATGGAGAGGTGGTCTATCTTTCTACTGAAAATAAAAGAGCCTTGGGTCATATAGCCTGTGGAATTTATATGAAGATTGCTAAAAATCAGACTACTTTTACTATCTATAAAAACCTGGGTTATTAGATGGGTGGTAGGAAAGCCTATACATGTGTACCATGAAAAATTGAAGAAATACATGATATAATTTATTTGGGCAGACAAGACTACAACACAGACAATAGGTGAGGCCCAGGCAGTGAGATACAGAAATGTTTCACTTCCTTTTCTCTGTGAAGATCAGCAGAGGCCAGAATGGTTCTCAGCTGGGATGGAGAATAACTAGAAGGCTGAAAACATACACGTTTGGGCCACTTTCTCCTCCTCCAGCGTTCTCTTGGGGGCTCTGGAGGGCGGAGTCAGGACCCTGGGGGGGTCGTGCCGTGTGCTGCTTGTACCGTTTCCTTCCCATCACCTGCCGAGTGAGATCCATGGGGCCCGAGGGAAACAGAGTCTGTGCGTAGTGAACATATGGAAACGTCACGCAGGACACACATCAGGAAGGAAAACCAAAGGAAGCAGAGGAGTCTGGTCATTTTCGATGGAGAGGTAGGTAGGTGGGTGGGTAATTAGGCAGATGATTAGTAGGTAAGTAGGAAACTATTTAGAATTGTGTGTACCCTGAGGCATGTGAAAAGTAGTGTTTAGGGATGAGACAAACGGCAGAAGGGTAACAGAATGGATTGGTGGACCAAGAGGTTATACACTTTTTTTGGCTGGAAGGAACGTTTTAAACTCTCAACATCCTTGTTGTATAGGTAGGAAATTGAGAATCCAGAGAGGTTTACTGTTTTATCCAAAATATTTAGTTTATGTCAGATTTAGCCAGTAAACTAGCATAGAATCCAAGTATGTAGTGACAGTGACCTGGACAGTGTTGGTGTCTGTGAGTAGAATCTTGAAAGTCCAGATAAAATACATGTTCCAGAAGAAAAATTGATAGGCCTCAGTCATCCATTAGTTTCTTTAAGAATGAAGAAATAAAGTTATTAATTCTTTAATTAAATAATTAAAGGCACCTTACCATTTAAACACCGAGGATTCCTCTAGTAAGCTCTAAAAACATCTTTTTCAACTTGGACCTCTCCTTTAAGAAGCTTTTCCTAGAAGGAAATTGGCATGTGCTTCATACAGTATCTTAGCAATGACCTACCTTTTGAAGATTACTGTCACATTTTAGTACTGTAATCCCTTACTTTTAGGCTTCAAAACTTTTTTTTTTTTTTTTTTGCCTGTTAAAAACACTGATGTATTTTCATTCTCGTTTGAGAAAGGAACAATAATTTCATGTTTTCCAGGTAACGAAGCAAGACAAGAACCTCATAAAGCCTCTTTATGACCGATACAGAATTATCAAGCAAATCTTGTCCACACCTTCCCTTATTCCAACAATTGTAAGTTGGGAAAGCTTGCCTTCACTACTAACCTGTCCGTGTGCTTTGTGCCGACATTTGTTAGGGAGGCGGCACCAGGAAGGGGCAAGCAAGCCTTCTTGGCAGGATGTCCTGCCCACACGGCCAGGTGTGCCAGACCATAGAAGTGAGGCCTCCCTCAGCTCCCACACTGTACTCGACAGCGCCTGTTGGTTAGGGCCGCTGTGAAACAGGACTGGGTAGCGATTCCATTTCTGAAGCCAGTTTTAGCATTTGCTTTCATTGCTTGGGTGAGGAGAACAAATGATGGATTTTAGTCTGGCATTACCTAATTTACAACCGCACAGCTAGACAAAACAGAACCCGTTCTAGTCTGGGTGTTGTTAATTTTTCTCCTTTAATAAGAAAATTGATTTGTGTGTTCTTTGATAATAATGCTGCATTTGTTTTTGTTACCATTTGACCATCACTGTGTAAGATAGAAGCAGATTTATTTCAATAGACAATATGAATACTGAAATTGGGTTAGACTACTTTTAATTAAGAATGATTTATGGGAATACAGAACTAGAAAAGTACCACAAATCCTACACCACCAATATTAGAACAGTCACTTGCTCAAGATGTCAGTATTAAAAGAAAATAAATATTAACAGATACAAATTTAAGTATACTTCAGTACATTTATACTTCCACAACTCTAAACACAGAGACATCGTGACTCATACTCGTTGAGATTTTCCTGTTACGGAAGCATAAGTTAAAACAGGGAATGGTTTTCAGATTTCCTTGCAAGAAAATCTTCTGGTTGTGACAAGCATTATCAGAACAGGTTATGGAGAATCTCCATTTTGTTTTTGGCCTTCATGAAGCAGTTCCCTGAATTTACCCATTTTCTCAGTATTCTCTGTATCTGAGCCCAGACCAGGGCCTGATTTGGGTGACAAGATGATGCAGAGGCCTGTGGTCCATCTCTGCTCACCCATGCTAACTCTATTAGAGTCTGGGGTTGGTAAGTCTGGTGGAGGGAAGATTACTAGGCAGTTCCAGACTAGAACACATCCCCGTTGTCTGTGCCTTCTTTGACTGGCAGAAGAAGCTGAGCTTGGTAAGCACGTTAGCCAGCATGCGTGCTTTATTTGCTAGTTAACTTCTGCTAAGCTTCTTCTGATGCAACCAAGCTAGCATTCCTCTTGGTTTTCAGTAGGCACAGGGGTCACCTACTGTTTTCATGGTGTCTATTTAGGGTTCCCTTTTCCTGTTTCTGCTTCCCTAAGAGGCCCTTAGCACTTTGTGACTCTATTGAACTCTTCTTATGATAAGCAGGAGGAAGAAGACTCTGATGAAGACTGTCCACAGGGAAGTCAGCAGCCTTCTTTGCCAAATCCAGCATCTCACCCTCCTGCTGGTGATCACCTCACACACTCTGAAGAGACTGAGCCCGTGAAGCTCCTGCTCCCTGACGAAAAGAAGGAAGTCAAACCACCAGCCCTCTCCATGTCCAATTTACACGAGGCCACCATGTGAGTGTGAATCCTAAGTATGGAGTCGTCTTTGAACTCCTTCTGGTCTGGGGGACCTTATATGTACACACAGTATACAACTGGGAGAGCTATTACACTCTCTAAAAAGTGCCATTCACCAGAAAACACATCTGGTTATCCTCCTAACAGGGAAACTGAGACAAAGCCATGAGGAACCAAGGCTCCTAATAAGGTCCTAAAGTGAAGAAAGTGTTAGTCGCTCAGTCATGTCCGACTCTTTGCGACCCTATGGACTGTAGCTGGCCAGTCTCCTCTGTCCACGGAATTGGAGTGGGTTACCATGCCCTCCTCCAGGGGATCTTCCTGACCCAGGCTTGAACCCAGCTCTCCTGCACTGCAGGCAGATTCTTTGTCTAGTCTGAGCCACCAGGGAAGCCCAACATGGCCCTAAAGATGCCAAAAGTGCTGATGTTCCATTTTCTACCCCTGCACATCATTTCAGCAGGTCTGGTGCCGGTCTAATGCCTGGCAGTGTTGGCCTTTGATGATGCTCAAACAAAAGGAACTGGGATTCTGTGTTGGGTCAGAAGTTGTCAGGACCTTTATTCTAGTCTATTCTATTTAAATAAAATGGTTTTGCCGGACTGGGACTTAAGTAAATGAGCTGACCTTTTTCTTCTAATCGCTCCTCAGTCAGGAGCCATTTGGATTTTCATTAGTGTCATTATTATTATTATTATTCAGTAGCTGCCCTTCCTCTGATCATTTGGCCTTCTTTCATTTGTATATTATAGGCCAGATTATGAGTTTTTTTTTTTTTAACACATGTAATAGTGTGGTGAGTATATATGCCCCGAGAAAGGGATGGAATCCCCACAAATACCTGAGACAAGACCAAGGACTAAGCTGTAAGCTGAGCGTTTGGTGTGCTTGTTATCAGCTGGCACCACAGTTTCAGCTGAGAGAAGAGTGACCTGTTTGGAAGCAGAACATCAGTCTTCCCTCTTCTTCCATTTTTTCCTCTTTCCCTCCCTCCCTGACTTCTCTCTTTCTTCCCTCCCTTTCTTCTCTTTCTTGGTTGGCTGACTGGCTGGTGGGCTCTTCTAAAGTAACTGTACTTTTTTGGGGGTGGGGGGTGGGGAGGGAGTGTGTAGGGCTCTTTGGAAAGCAGTGGAATCATTTTCTTGATAGAAAATGCCCATATATGATTTCAGGGAGTTCACAGAGTTTCTGAAACCAGACACAAGCTCCCCAGGTAAAGCCTCCTGCTCTCAAGCAGTTGAGTTTTCTCTCTTAGAAAGAAGTAAGTAGACTCTGCAACATAATTACAGCTTTCTTGGGGTCTTTGTTTCATTCCCAAGGGTTTTGACATTCCCCTTATAGTCAAGATTCAGAGTAGAATTCTTTTTAAAATCTCTCCCTCTAGCCTCTCTCCAGTCTGTCACCAGATAACTGAGAAGTGTGCTCATCATATCTGAAGTGCTTTCTCCCTCATGCCCCCATGTGGCCTTTACTGTCCCCACTTTTATAATGGATGCAGCCTGCCTGCCTCCCATCCGTCCTTTCCATTTCCTGATGCTGTTATTTTCATCGTCTGTGATGCCCCCGCCACGTGTTCCCCTCTGGTCAGGCTCTACCTGTGTCATCCTTATTCAGAAGGCACTCTTTTAAGTAGAACACTTCTGTATCATAGTAGCTTTTTTGCTAAATAGCTAGCTCTGCTCATCTCTCTCAGTTATGCCAGAGCTCCATAATGGCAAATATATATTCTACCTGATACAGGCCTGTACTTCTTGACCATCTCCGAGAAACTAGGGCTGATAAGAAGAGACTTCGGAAAGCCTTGAGAGAATTTGAGGAACAGTTTTTTAAACAAACAGGAAGGTAAGTGTGGGCAGAGATATTTTTTAAGCTAATGACTCCTAGAGAACTAAGAGTCAGGAGTAAGCTCAGATTTTTTGTTTGTTTTTTGCAGTAACAGTGACTTTATACAAGACATAATTTCCAGTGACTTACAACTAGTGTTTGTCTAATGCAACATTTGGGTAGTATCATTATTGGGTATGTTTTATAGAAGGATGTAGCTATCGAGTATAAGACATGAATCTTTAAAAAAACAAAAGATGAACTCCCTAAATTCCCTAACTTTGCATAATAAATCCCATTATAACTATTGAATTTATCTAAACCTTAAATAAATCTATCTGATCTTTCAGCCCATGTTAGTTCTCTGTTCTAAGTTGACTGTTATATAAGTCCAAGTGACCTACCTTTCTGCTGATGGTAACTATCTAATGAGAAATGTTATGTGGTTGTTAAATTCAGAATGTAAAACAATTTGTTTTCTTTTTTCCTTTACAAAATTTCTATACAACTTTTACATTTTTTAACCTATCCAAACACAGGCAATTTAAAGAGTTTGAGAACCTTCTGATGTGTTATTAGTCCTGCCAAATGGGTCTGCAATGGTACTTGGCATGCCTCTGACATCCAGGGAAGTTAGTCATGTTCTATGTATAGTATTTTAAATGCACCAGTGAGTGGGAAACCCACTTCAGATATGCTTACTACTTGGTTGAGGTTATCTGCCCTCTTGTGGTAATACACTTAAACTAAAGGCAGAAGCGGTGCCATATTACAAGTAAAATCAAATAGTCGAATGGCTACGAAATACAGATCTTGTTTTTCTAAAACATTTCATTGGGAAGGGTTACCTGTCCATAGGTAAAATAACCATGCAAATAGATTATTTAAAAATTTAATGTTCTATAAATGTTCTTGGTAATAGTCATCATGCAAGAAGCATAGTTATCTAGGTATGACCTTAACAATTATGAGCCAGGACCTGTGCTAAATGCTTATGTATGTTTTATATAATGAGAAAAGTGGTTAAGGAAATACTTAGTACAATGCATTCTTGTTTATTAGATAAAGAGGAGTGTGCCGGACCAGAGATAATTGCATCATGAACTATTAGTGTTTCCCTATAAATTAGACTATTTCTTCACTTAGGTATGTTTACACAAATTAAGGTGGCATTTAGATACCCAGTTAGGATAAGTTTGGCCCAGAATACAGAATGGAGTCAAAGGAATTATGTTAGTCTAAAAGGAACTCTGGCTGTAGATTTGTATACTGTTCTGAGTTCTGAACTAGAGATTTCAGGGAAGACTCTTTATAGATTCCCAAAGAATATCGTTATCTACTGGTATTGTTAACACTATATATACTGCCCTGAAATTTCTAGTTCAGAACTCAGAACAGTATACAAATCTATGTGTACTGTTAGCTGTTCTTTTATTGGTAAGAAATATAACTTTATCAGTACTGGTAAAATAGAAGGGGTATAGGCTGTTTGCTTTTTACCCATTTTCAGCTATACTTATGTTACAGAGTTTATTTTATCTGTGTTTATATTCAATAGCAATGGTGGTGACTTCATCTGGGTTTTCCAGTCCTTGTATTTCAAAGTCATGGGTGGAAATATTTTAAAAGCAATTGGCCATCTTTATTAACTAAGGAGATCCTGAACTAACTCTTGTCCTTTAGAAAACATATCCTGGCAATGTATTTTTCTGGGAAGGCAGATGATTTTAACTCCAGATGTTACCCAATTATCCTTCAAAGTAAATGTCAAGAACATCTGGCAGTTAGGAGGCATATGTATCAAACTGGGCATGATCCGTAGTCTAGTCTTAGTAGAATCAGTGTGCAAAGAACCACTACAATTTAGACTCAGATTTCTGCAAGGAACTTCTCTGTGACTCTTCTATACATTAACAGAGATAGTACTATAATTACAAGAAAGTTTAGAAATAATTCATGTTTGTAAGGTAGCTACTGAACTTTTCCCTCCTATTACCATTGATTTATAAGTTATTTCTGTTAATGTAATTTTCGTAGTATTTTTAGGTTGATATTTTAAACAACTATCACTATAAGGGCTGAATATTCTGCACAGGCTTGGATGATGGAAGAAAGACTAGGTAAAAAAATATCTTGAGGGTTCTGGTTTTTATTTCCCGCAGACCTTTCCTCTTCCCCAGTGTTATATGTCTATGCACTGGACAATGTATTTGCAAAACACTTATAATATTTAACTTCTCAGAGCACTATTACATTGAAACCTAGTAACACATGGAAGAGGGAGAGGAAAAAAGACTTGACGAAAAAATCCAGTGGAAATTGTTACCCTGTACTTTTCTCACAAGAGTTAAAAAAGGATTTTTAATAACTTGGTTCATTAATGATCTAATGCATTTATATATATATATATATATATATATATATATATATATTTTTTTTTTTTGCAGAAGTCCACAAAAGGAAGATCGGATACCAATGGCAGATGAATACTATGAATACAAGCATATAAAAGCCAAACTGAGACTATTAGAGGTCCTCATCAGCAAGCAAGATGTGGCCAAAACTATTTGAGGTTCAGGAAATGTTTGTGATCACTTTCACCTGTGATAAGGCAAGTTTATTTTCCTCTGCTGTTCTTGCTAAGTAGTATGACAACTGAAAACTGAAGCACTTTAGTGGGAGTATTAGCTGTTGTTAAGAATGGATGGCAAGTGTAATTATACATGAATAGAAGCGATTAAAATGGGAGAAAATACAGTAAGTAACATATAATTGGAAAATAAAATTCAGCCTTCTCCATGCCAAGGAGAAAATGCAGAGTCAGTATAATTACTTCAGAAAACATGTATTGTATCAAATCTAAGTAATAAAAAGTGTCCACCTGTTAAATGGACCACTGGTTAGAGAAAGTCTACTTAATGTCCAAAGACTGCTTATACTGACATACGGAAAGAGCATGATTTTTAACCCAATAAGAACAACAAAACAAACTCATTTTACATAGAAAGGGATACAGTCATTAAGAATGTAATTTATTTGAAACTTCTAATAGATTTTTAAGTGATAAAAAATCTACTACCTTGTCCCTTAAGTCTGCTAGGCTTTCAGCACCCTAAAATATACTAGAATGTGTCACTGCTAATTTTTTATTTCTATATAAAAATAGCACATTATTTTATCTGTTCCTTAAAATTTTACATTTCTGATTACCAAAGTTCATTCTGATAGCATGTACTTTGTGAATTATCTTTGTTTATAATTGACAGATGTTTATATTAAAATAAAATATTGTATTAAAATTTGAAAATAGGTATTTTGGATAGATGTGTCTGTAGCATATAATCTAATGTGATCATAGTTATAATAGCTAATCTTTTTGTTTACTATAAGATATATAAACTATTTTTCCATTGGGAATATGTGTTTTTCTTAATGTTCCAAGGTCTATACTTTGTAAAGTCAAAAAATTTTCCCATGAACTATAGTTGTTACTCATTCTGTATAAAATGAAAGGTTTAGTACATGTTTGCTGTAACACCTTGGAAAAGAAGCCAGGATACTTTATTTGCATCATTAACTTCAGTGTATATTGTTTTGTTATTTTGTATTAAACCACGTTTATTATTTTGCTTTTGTAAAAATAAGTAAAAGGTCCACATTTTCTCTCTCATACCAGCCATGTTTGTAGTTCTCTTTTCTGTAATGTTTAAGCACAATGGTGAACAAATTCACATTTTCATATAGTTTGGTTGGGATTAATATTGACTATTTCTGAAGCAGATGGTTTCAGAGGCTTACTGTTTTCTCTATAGTTACCTATATTTACCTGATATTTTATAACCTTTATGAATCAGAATAATGTCCTTCACAAATTTGTTTAATTAAAGTTATGTACTTATAACAGGACAGATACACAACTATTTGAGGTTTACAAACTACATCTTTGATAAGGGAAATGGTTTCGTGACATGTATACAATTGCTATTAAGATGTAACTCTATATATTCTATAAGATTGTAAATATTTTATACAACAATACAAATAAAATATTTTTCTATTATATTTATTATGTTGAAACACAGTAGTTGTTTCCTGTTAGCTAATATAAATAACATAAATAACACTGTCAAACAACAAGTTGGAAGTGCTGACAATTCTAGGCTTCAAGATTTAACTCATGCTGCAATTACACTTTTTCATGCGGTTTGGAGTTATCCCAATATTTGTTCAGTAGATTAAAATGAGAGCATATTTAAACACCATTTCTAAGCCATTATTTTGTATTTTACTAAAGCAGTTTATATAATAGTTTGGTTATGTTTGGCATAGAGGAAAAATAAAAACATTGCAGCATCTAGGCAAGAGGGTGTCAGAAACAACTCAGGACAGTTCATCTCTCAAAGTCGTGGGAAGGGTAGGGACTGGGAAACACTACAACAGCTCGGAAATCTGAGAAGTGATGGTTCGCTCTCGGTGACAGTGGCATGGGCATGCTTCAGTGGAAAACATCTGGGTGATGAAAATGGACAACAGAGGATCAGGGCTCCTACGGGAAGAAAGGGGGCCTCAGAATAAGAAAAGTGGGCATTAACGTCCAACACTAATATTACAGGTTTTGCAGCTGGGATCTTTCTTTGCATTTGCAGTAGATAAGCTCATGAGCTGATGACCAGTGATTTCTGCCACGGTGCCTAGAGAAAGATCCACGGGGTCAGTGTAAATGACTTCTAAAATGACATCCTGGGCATGGTGGTAAACCAGCATCCCATCTTCTTCTCTGCACGTCAGAAATTTATTATCCTGGGAATTTAGTTGAGGAAGGCGCTGCTTACAAAATTCATCTCCTGGTGATCCCACAGGAGCAATGACCAGAATCACATAATGATAAGCAGTGTACATACAGTAGAAGTCCCCAAAGTATAAGTTAGTATTGGGGTTAAAAAGTTTTTCTGCTGCAATCTCAAACCTGTATCTTCCATAAGGTGAATCCTGGGGTGGCTTCCCAGTATTGAATTCAGTGCTGCAGCTAAAGAAGATGCCTTCTAATTTTCCACTGATAGGAGAGCCATGGCTGCCACTGTTATCCTTGACGGAGGGCTGCATAGCATTCCCATGATGTTCTCTGCAAGAGAAAATAAATGGTCACTGCTTGGTACAGTGGTGGTAGAGCTACTAATGTATAGAGTTGAATGGTGATAGACTACAAGTCAACTGTCTACTAGTAAGAGCCTGGGTGCTCATCCATCCTACCATCAGATCAAGGAGAATGCATCTTTTGACATTGCTTACAAAAAGCTAAATTCCAGCCATGACCCTAAGGTAAGAATGCTCTGCTACAAACCTTGGAGGTCTTTTAACATGATAAATTTCCTGACCAGGAAAACAAAAGTGGAATGAGAAATGTTATGGCTGAAATCACATCCACTATAAGCCTACTGGGTTTTAGAAGTGATTTGGGGAAGAGAAAACTGGACTGACAACGCTGGCTAAACATGCTGAATGTTTCTTCAAAGTCTGCCAGAATTTAGATCTAAAGTGAGTGTTGTCCATGTACATCAGTACAAAAGCATCTTTTTATTTTTTTGCTTCAGTTTTTTAACCCAGGCCCAGTTGACTACTCAGGTCATCTTACTTGCATTTTGCTTAGAACAGAGCTATTATCTCCTGTTACCACATTCTCAGCTCTTTTCTCTACACTTCTCACCTCCCACTGGGCTGGACCTCTGTCGTGCAGTTCTTCCTACTCCTTGCTCCCTTCCATTCAGTTATACCAACGAAAGAGAAAGTAAGAGACATGGGAAGATAGCCCATGATCTTAGACTATAAGAATTAATATTATGAAAATATCTATTTTTAAAAAATTATTTATTTTTTATTTAACTTTACAATACTGTATTGGTTTTGCCATACATTGACATGAATCTGCCACAGGTGTACATGAATTCCCAATCCTGAACACCACCCCCCGACCTCTCTCCCCATATCATCTATTTTTTTTTTTAAAAGCATGAGAAATGCTGGGCTGGAAGAAGCAGAAGCTGGAATCAAGTTTGCCAGGAGAAATATCAATAACCTCAGATATGCAGATGACACCACCCTTACGGCAGAAAGTGAAGAGGAACTCAAAAGCCTCCTGATGAGGGTGAAAGAGGAGAGTGAAAAAGTTGGCTTAAAGCTCAACATTCAGAAAACGAAGATCATGGCATCTGGTCCCATCACTTCATGGCGAATAGATGGGGAAACAGTGGAAACAGTGTCAGACTTTATTTTGGGGGGCTCCAAAATCACTGCAGGTGGTGAGTGCAGCCATGAAATTAAAAGATGCTTACTCCTTGGAAGAAAAGTTATGATCAACCTAGATAGCATATTCAAAAGCAGAGACATTACTTTGCCAACAAAGGTCTGTCTAGTCAAGGCTATGGTTTTTCCAGTGGTCATGTATGGATGTGAGAGTTGGACTGTGAAGAAGGCTGAGCACTGAAGAATTGATGCTTTTGAACTGTGGTGTTGGAGAAGACTCTTGAGAGTCCCTTGGACTGCAAGGAGATCCAACCAGTCCATTCTAAAGGAGATCAGCCCTGGGATTTCTTTGGAAGGAATGATGCTAAAGCTGAAACTCCAGTACTTTGGCCACCTCATGTGAAGAGTTGACTCATTGGAAAAGACTCTGATGCTGGGAGGGATTGGGGGCAGGAGGAGAAGGGGATGACAGAGGATGAGATGGCTGGATGGCATCACTGACTCGATGGACGTGAGTCTGAGTGAACTCCGGGAGTTGGTGATGGAATGGGAGGCCTGGCGTGCTGCGATTCATGCGGTCTCAAAGAGTCAGACACGACTGAGCGACTCAACTGAACTGAACCCAAAGCGGTCTACATTTAATTGGTTCCCTATCAAATTAATATGACCCCTATAAAGTTACCCATGAAAATTTTCACAGAACTAGAGCAAGTAATCCTAAAATTTATGTGGAGCCATAAAAGATTCAGAATTGCTGTGGCAATCCTAAGGAAAAAGAACTAACCTAGAGGCATAACCCTCCCACACTTCAGACAATACTGCAAAGCTACAGTAAGCAAAATATCATGATAACAGCACAAAAAATAGACATGTAGATCTATGGGACAGAACAGAGTCTGGGAGAAAACCCCATACACCTACAGTCAATTAATCTTTGATGGAGGAGGCAAAAGTATATAATGGAGAAAAGAGTTTCTTCAGCAAGTGGTGTTGGGAGAGCTGGACAACTACATGTAAAAGAATGAAGTTAGAACACTCCCTCACACCATACACAAAAATAAAGGTAAAATGGCTTAAAAACTTAAATATAAGAGAACACCATAAAACGCCTAGAACATAGGCAAAGCATTCTCTGACATAAATTGTACCGATGTTTTCTTATGTCAGTCTCCCAAGGCAATAGAAATAAAAGCAAAAAATAAACAAATGGGACTTAGTCTTGGTTAAAAGTTTTTGCACAGGAAACCAAAAACAAAATGAAAAAGACAGCCTACAGCCTGGGAGAAAATAATTTGCAAATGATGTGATTGCCAAGGGGTTAATTTACAAAATAAACAGTGCATATAACTCAGTAACAAAAAACAAACAACTCAATTAAAAAATGGCCTGAAGAGCTAAACAGACATTTCTCCAAATAGAACATGGCCAATAGGCACATAAAAAGATGCTCAACATTGCTAGTTATCAGAGAAATGCAAATCAAAACTACAAAGAGGTGCCACTCTCACACTGCTGAGAACAGCCATCATTAAAATGTCTACAAATAATAAATTCTGGAGATGATGTGGAGAAAAGGGAACCCTCCCACACGGTTGGTGTGACTGTAAATTGGTGCAGCCACTGTGGAAAACAGTAGGGAGTTTCCTTAAAAATCTAAAAAGAGAGTTACCATATGATCCAGCAACTCCATTCCTAGGCATATCTCTGGAAAAGATGAAAATTCAAAAAGATTCATGCTCCCCAGTGTTTACAGTAGCACTATTCACAACAGTCCAGAGATAGAAGCAACCTAAATGTACATTGACGGATAAATACTACTCAGTCTTAAAAAAGAAAGAATGCCATTTGCAGCAACATCGATGGACCTAGAGATTACCAGACTAAGTGAAGAAAGTCTGAAAGAGAAAGACGATATTACTGCTTCCTATGTGGCCTTCACTGGTGCTGCAGGGGCTAACCTTACTATCATCCCTTGGCTATGATGAAAAGTCCTGGTTTCCACTGGGCCTCCTCTGACACCAGCCCAGTGGGAAGGCTGACAGGCATCTTGTTGCCACTGGTGTGGGTTGTAAACATCAGCTCCCCATTAGCCTTCTCTGATGCCACCGCAACAAGGGGTAGAGGAGGAGCGGAGGGTGGTTCCTAACAGTTGGAAGATGCAAGTCTAAGCTCCCTACCTGGCTGTGGCTGGTGGTGTGGAAAAAAATACTTTTTCCATTGGTGTTTAGCTGGAGTAAAGGCAGTTATCGTCTACAAAGTTTGCCTTCAAGGACATCCCTTTCCGATTCATTTGGGTAAACAGAAGACTTTTGGGGCAGATATTTTTTTGTCTATGCCCACTGATGTGAGCTGAGGACTAGCACCTAGTCCAGAACGAGAGCTAAATAGAAAATCCATCACTGTGTTGTCCTTCGGGTCCCAAGGTCCCTAACTGGTTGACCTTCTTTCCACCTTTCTGACTCTAACGTTTGCTTTATATATATGACACTCCTGGTTTTTAATTGTATGTAGTAGGATGAACAGGGAGAAATAAGTCTACTCTATCTTGTCCTGAATCAAAAATTCTTACCCCATTACATTCTCATGAACAAAACCCAATTAGTAATATGGCATGTATTCTGCATAAATCTACAAGTGCAATTATATGGTGTAGTAACAGCAGAAAACAGATAAACAGGAACTTAGGCTAGGAGAAATGTCTTACTATCTATCGGTGGCAGACATCAGCTCAGAATATACAATCTACCGCCGAACACTAATGGAAATCCTACACATGTCTACCCATATCAGTGGATCCCTGGAGGGAAACCTGTAAGATATAGAAAGGTATTTTAAGGACAAGTAAGCTGCCTAGGGAACTTGAAGAAGGAAGAGCACAAGTGGTATTTTGATCAGGGGTAAGATAAAGCAGTCCTCATATAGGAATTCATTTCTAGAAGGAGAGATCAAAATGAGTTCATTCCATGTGGACTGATGCAGAATTTATCTGGGGATTTTTCATAATTCATAATGATTTGGAAAGTGTGTCAGGTAAGTGAAAGGTTCCTTTCTAGTCAAACACTGTGAATAACAAGATGACATTTTAAATGAATTCTGATAAAGTGTGCCCTGATTAGAATGCCTTACATAAAAAGAAAATCAAGATCCATTGATGCTAATGTGGTTTCAGTTAATACAACTTTTTAAAAAAGCAGTGTTGAAAAACTGTACTCGTGCCTTGGCAAATATATTTTACGTGTACATACTGAAGTATATGTATATACAATGTACCAAATTTAACTTACATGGATTTTACGACTATCATGGAAAGTCCAACAAAGGTAAATTTCCCTGTTAGTAAATACACCTTTTATACTAGTATATTGGAATCAATCATACAATATATACAACAATTTTCTTTCCATTTTCCATACTTTCTCTGTCTTTATCTTTTTCCTTCTTGGAAGAACTTTTGATAACAGATGGAGCAAATTCTAGAGTTATCTAATGACCTGAAAACAGGCCAAAGGACAGAGAAAAGTCAGAGAAACAGTGACCTCCAGTGGCCACCTAAGATTGACACTGGCAGCCTTCCAGGGCTAAGCCTAGTACCAAAGGTGTATTTTATTCCATTGCTGTATTTATTTGGAAAGGAAATAGCAACAGTGGATCTTTTTTTATTTCTAATTTTATGCTTAACAAATATAAAGAAATGCCTTTCTTGTTAAGTCATATGTGATTATTCCCATACAACAACTGACAAGTATAATACTTCGTATTCTCTCTCAGTTTATATTCTCTAAATTATGTGAACAGCATTTTCCATGAATTATATAGACTCAAGGGTAAATAATTTACCAGAAAGAGAATTATAGACTAAACTCTGTATTTATGGGCTACCCAAACATAAGGCAGGAATTGTTTTCATGATCAAAATATATGATATTGCAAAGCACTTATTTTGACGAACACGCATGCCTAACTTCACCTCCCTCTGGTTCCCTTTGCATTTTCCACAGCTTGGAGCTTGTTTAGATTTGGAACCATCATCTTGCTTTAAGAAAAACTAGAGAGTTATGAAACAAAACAACAAAACTTCCTAAATTTTTTTCAGATACAAGCCCATCAAGAGTTTAAAAAGTGAGAGCAAGGCTTTTAAAATGACAAATTATAGGGATTACTGTGTAGGAGTTTTAGAACCTGTACAGCACTGTCAAAGGCTTCTTAAAAACACACATCTACCCATGTACTCTCTTGAAATTCTCTTCTACAAATATGAAAGGGCTGTAAGTATTAAAACTACTTGTGACACGGAATTCTTTTGTATTCTGGGAAACTTTTCAGGCACAGGATAACCTAAAAATACTATTGAACACTAGAATTCAAAGTAAATAAGATTTCCCTCATGAATAATTAACACAGTATAATAGCTGGGAGATTTCTACATTGGCAGAAGCCTGACAATCCCGCTTAATTCACCATATCTCATGAAACAGTCACCCTTTTATTCTCTCATTTTCAGGAGAAAATTCATTAGTTGGTATGAGACAGAAGGTAGTGAGTTACTGGGAATCAGAGGAGTCCGTGACGTGCTCATCAACCTTAATCTTGGCGGCTTAAGGTCTTCCACCCAAACAGATAGGAGTTGGTATTACAAGTGATCACAGAAAAGAATCTAAGTGAAGTGGAAAAAAAAATCCCATGATCTGATTTTCTTCTTTTACTTAATTATTCTAGGAAATAAAAGTCAGTATAATTAAATATTTTGAGAAGTAAACTAAAATTCCTATTTAACAGAAGCAGACTCAAGAGAAACCTGAGCCTAGAATTTGGAATGGCACTTAGTAAAGCAAATCATTATGTATCTTTTTCGATTCTTACCGAATGTAGTCAAAATATTCTTTGTGCTGGTTACGATAAAAAACAGAAAATTTGAGCATCCGTCCTGCAATCACTTCGGCCTTCTCCAACAGTTGTGTTAGATGAACTTTTGAATAGTCTGAAAATAACAAAAAGTTTGTTATTAAAAATACACTATCAAAAGTATTGACTACATGCTTAATAATTTGTAGATTATTCAGATTCTCTTTTGGGAAACTCATCTCAGTGAATAAGAAACTGTACTTAAAAAGAAAACATTCACTGTCTTTGTGGCACATTTTTTCTACAAAAATATTTTTGTTTATGGTTGTTTTTAAGAATAGCCTTGCATTTTTTTCACTCACTGAAATTAAAGATCCTGAAACCAAAGTGTTAAATAAGGAACACGGATTCAGTAATGTCAGTCAGCACCACACTAGCCTTTCTTCCATCAGCTGCTGAATCAAATAAAAGAAGATTGTAACCTGAAAGCAGTAGCAAATAGAATTTAAAGGAGTAATAATAATAATGGCCATCTAATTTACTCCCTAAATCTATGAGGCTGGGAAGACAGATTAAATATAACCACTTTATTGATGCAGAGATTGAGACTTGCCACAGTTTAATGATTTGCCACATGTCCATAAAGCTAGTAACTTAGAGGCTAGGTCTCTGGCGACTAGTTGGTAGTTTTTGAGTACACAAGAGCTTGTGAAAATATAAAGCTGATCTCTTCACCAGCTTTTTGTTTTGAAAATTGAGGATTGTTGCCAAACTCTTGTTCTAGAATCTAAGCAAAAATTTTGGTCTATAAAGATATCAAGACTTTCCAAATGGAAGCAACCTAGTTGAACTACTCATGGCAGCATAGTTTGCGTGCTCACTGCGCCACTGGCTCAACGAAGACTTGTTTAGATTAGGACATGTGATATACAAGGCACTGTGCAAGATTAAATGAATGATCAACTGAAAAGACAGAAAAATTCCTCTTCCTCTCAAAGAATTCAGTCTAAGGGAAGAGGTAATATATAGACAACTGTGACTTCTTATGGGGTTTTATTTGTGTCACTGATTAAACTACATTGGTCAGTGGCATTCTGTTTTATTTCCAGTGCGTTGCACAGTGCATAGCATACCGTATATGCTCAGCAAATTGAGTGAATCAGGTGTCTAGGTTAAAAGACAATATATAAGATAGCTTTCTAAGATTTACAGAGTAAAGGTGATTGATAAAGCTTAGGTGAAACAGCCTCTGAATTATTTTAATAAGCTGAAACAAGAAGCTTTGAAAAAAAATTCTTAGATTTTACTCATGGAAACAAAATGATTTATAGAAAAATACTGTGGCACATTTAAAATAAGCTGGCATTTTCCTTATTATTTACCCCTAAAACTTCCTTAGAATAATTAGGGGATATACTTGAATAAAAGAGCAACAGATCAATCACTCTGAAGGAAGGAAAGAAAACTAAAGGTCTTTCTTTACATACATAGAAATAAAACATGTACTCATGTAGTCATATAGATTATAGAATGGAGTATCTAGACAGGTATTTCTGAACTGAAAATACCAAAAGTCTTCCCTAAGCTAAGGAAGAAATATTATCTCACTTTTCCCTAATGTCAAATGGGGTTTTAGGAGGTACATTATAGCTTCTTAAAAAATGAATACTATGATGCTGTTTGGTACAATCCTATGGAAAATAGCATGGATTAAAACAATGTCAAAAGATACTGTGTCTTTTACCGTGTCTACATCCCTGGTAGGATGCAATAAGGGCAAATGGAAAGATGTGTAAAAATTGTAAGCATGAGGTGGATTCCAAGGAGGAATTTTAATTCAGGAGAAAAGTTGAGGGGATACAGTAACTCTAATGTGACACATAAAATACAGGTAAAATGAGAATTCTTTAAACACTATTAATACAACGTTGAAATCTTTAGCAATTTAATTACTGACTACTGGACTATGATGTATACCACATCTATTCTAAAATATATTTTCCCCACATTTCAGCATCTCTGACATGAGCATAATATATGTGATAAGAAAACACTGTTTCACAGTTTAATTGGCAGTTTAATTTTTTCTTAGCAATACATAAAGTGGTAGATCTTACAATCTATGACATCTTAGGAAGAAATACAGTACCAGAGGGATACTATTTGGTTTGCTCTCATACACTGAGATACTTAGCAGCTTCCTCACAGAACAAACAAAAAAGGTTGAAGATAAAATCACAATAATTAAGCATTAAAACTTCCATTCTACATATCCACATGGGAAATTTTATACTGAGTTTGAAATTAAGAAAAAAAGAAGATATTGAGATAAAGCAGTAGCTAAGCACATCCTGAGTCTGAAATAAATCTACTGTGAGGCTATGGGGAAAAATTAGGTGATTTATCTGAAGGATGCCTCAGCTGGGGAAGTTGCTAAGCAACCTGCAATAGGTGAGACAAGTGTCTAAGACTTTTTCTACAAGCTCCTTTGTGTGGAAACAAACATTTAGCCTCTTTCTACAGTTTCATAGAGGAAACAATCACCTAGACAAAGAGGAAACAAAGCCCTATTCTAAGAGACAGAAAGAATGGATGGCTGATGTGTTCAGGTAGTTCTATGTCTTTGTGTCCCTTCACCATCTATTTAAGTGCTCAATAAATATTTGTTTCTTGACTGAATGAACAACTGTATAAAAACACAATCTGAATGGTTATGGTAACCTTTTCAACCCAGTGGGCTATTAAGGTACAGTTAAGAGCAAGAGGGATGGGCTGTCTACATTAGACACCCCAATGCCAAATGGCTCTGAGGTACTTTCATGAAGCAAAGCACACACACTCACATGACATGAGTTTAGAGAGAGAAACTGAAAAAGTGAGAAAGTGAAAAATCCAATAACATTTCTGAAATTAGAGAATGATGTTTCTGGCTTCCTTCTTTCAAGACTGTGAGAATAAATGAAAAAAAGGAAGGAAAAGATCTCTCTCCCTCTCAAAATGAATCTCAAAATATGCTGAATATATTTTCATACTGCATCAATTTATAAAGCCTTTACTTTGAAAAATCAAACTGTGCATGGAGCACAGAAGTAATTTAATGCCATTACCCAGGTTTTGCTGAGAATCTCCACTCTCTCTAATCAGTTTTTTCTGTCACACAGTGCTACTGGCAATGTAAAAATGACCAATGTAATAAATACCACTTAATAATTACAAAAAATATATTTTCTATAATTAGTTTTCCAGGAACTATTAAATAAGCCCCCCCCCCCCCATATTTGTACCCAGTTCTCTTACCTGCTGTGCAGAATTCTATAATTTCACTCCATTCAGACACAACATAATCACCATCAACTTGTTTTGAGGCAGTCTGCACTGCTACTGTGTACTCAGTTCTTGGGCTCAAAAACCAGTGTCCACGGACAGTCATCGGCAAGGGAACAGCTTTTGCCACCAGTTTTGTTGGAACATCCTAAGAAAGGAAAGGAGGAAGAGAGGGACGGGTGGGTGGAAGAAGATGAATTAATGTAGCAGTGTAACTTGAGTCCGTTGTAAACAGTGTGGAAGAACTTATTAAATTCCTAGCTAATATCTTTAAAGATATTTAGCAATTACTATCTTCAAATCTCTTATTCTTCAGATGTAAAAAAAAAAAGGCCCGATTTGATCAAGAAACATGCAAAGTTAACACAGCTAGCTGATGGCATCAGTGTGCGTGGACTCATCTTGATTCTAGTATAATGTTCTTCTCCGTACATTCCTTAATACGCTCCTTAAAGTGCAATATTCTAATATTTTAAAGCATTATATTTATTTAATATATTTCTGTTGTTCAGTCAGAGAAGCCCATTATTAAGTATTTTATATGTGAAGGCACAGAATATTTTTAAATAAATGTTTGCTTCACATACAAATGTGGTAACATTTGTTTTACTTGTATTCAAGTATGGAGCCTATATCACAGAAAGTCTAGGTATTTTAAAACAATGATTAATAAGGTAACTAAACCTAGTTTGTATTCACTGTATTTCCAAAGATACAGTATTCTAAGTGTGGAATGAAGAAATGGGGTCAAATCTTGACCCCTCACCATTTAATGCTAAACATTTCAAAGCTAATTCAATGAAGCCAAATGTCACCAAAGAGAATATCCAACACTAGCAAGATTAAAATTGCAACATAGGAAATTACTGTTTTATCAATCTTGTCCTATCACATTTATCTGTACATATAAGACTCACTCACCATTAGCATGTATAGTTTTACTATACACATATAGTAAAATGCATAAATTTTAGACAAGAATTCTTCCAAAAGATTTATCAAGTTAAAATTTAGTTATAAAATATTAAAATAAGATCAGTTTTCATATCAGTGAAAACACTGAATACATAAGGAAGAATTTTTAAGTCAGAGAACTATTTATCCTCTCTAGAGCTACTTTTGGAGAGAGATATGTATCGGTTAAGATAGTGATAAGCAGACAGCTAAGAGCATAAATATCAGAGAATTGTTACAAGTCTAAAACACCTGAAGGCTATTCTTACTCTCAAACAATAAAATAAAATTGATTACATAAAGCAATTTTCAGCCCATAAGTATTTTGACAAATATTCTCAAGTTTATAAGCTGCCACTGATGTTCTCCTTTTGGCAGCTCTTTATAGGGAAAAATGTGTGCTTCAGTGGAAAACTATGAGCCATCTGCAGTGCACTCTGCTGGTTGTCTTCCTCTGATTTTGCAGAATATATTCTACAACTCTGTAATTTGTAGACAGGCGATACCGACTCCATTATTCTTGTCTAAACACATGCCAGTGAATTTTGCCCCCTGGAAGTACTCCCTGTATTGCCCTTGTTCTTCCCCAACACCACAGGGGTTTTGCCTCCACTGTACATTTATTTCAATATCCTGGTCCTTAAGATGTCTTTTCTGGACCATCCTTTGAATTGGCTCTATTAAAAACTTCATCAGTTACCTCATTAGAATGTTAAATAAAATCTTTAACACATGTTCATTTTTATGTCTATATGAGAGTTAAGATTTCACCTTTTCTGGGAGAAAAAAGTGTATTTTACCCATATATGTGTCACTTCCTTATAAAATTTCTTGGAAGGATACAGCTTTTAAATGACATATTATTTTCATTTTCAATGTCAAGTATAAGTAATCAGTGCAACATTATTTCTTCTTTCAAAATGGCATTATAATTAGAAAGCTTTAAGATACAAATGAATATAAGGATGTGTTAGCATTTTACCTTGTGTTTAAATTTATTGGAGTTCTTGTTCTCTTTCTTATTGAGGTCAATGAAATAGTGTGTGATGCGGTCCTTTGACTTTGAGTCCATTTCCCAGGAAATCTTGAATGAGTCGCAGGTGATGTTGCTTATTCTGATGTTATGTGGCACAGGAAGTTCTTCCATCTCTGCGATGCCACTGTCTTGTGATTTGTTCCCTGTGAGAAAACAATGCACGGACAGTTTCTGACTCGTGAACTTTTCCTAGTTTGCAAGGCCATTAGCTACCTGTTTGTGAACTCACCTAATTACTAAATTTGAGGTTTCATTTTGTTCATGAAGTAATTTGAGTGTTAATGAGAGTAAGACTGTCATTACGTGACCACATTACCAACAAAAAGCAGAAATGACTTAGTCCTTACCCCCTCTATGTTTTCAGTCTTCTTTCCCAGTTTCTGCTTTCACAGAAATGAAAGCAAGAACGCTGTTGATTCACCTCTCTAACCTATGAAAGATTAGCCTTACATGGTAGAGTCTGTCTGAAAAGCCCCAAGGGACCATTTTTCTTACATGACCAATCGACTCTGCTCTAAAGTAATCCTAGGTGTTTTTAAGTTAAATGAAATCAGAAACATTGATAATGATATGAAAGAGTCCAGTCAAATAAAGGGAAAATTTCTTTTAAAAAATCTGTGTCAGTGACAGTCTATAAAAATTGTTCCTTTTGGAGATTTATATATAGAAATAGCATGTAATATTTATGTTTATTTACAAATAATGTAAAAGACCATTTTTAAAACAGTTACTGTGAAGGGATTACTCTAAGAATCATTTCACCTGCCATAGCCATGCTGATTGATATCATTAAAATCTTGAAGAACTCATCTGACATCTGGTTACTTTACAGACTATGTCCTACATTTTCAGGTCAAGAAAATTCTATCACTTTGGCCAATATTATAGAGCAGAGTATGACAGATGACAGAACAAAAAGAGAAAATAGAGAGCTGACAAGTTTGTTTCAATGTAACAAAGACATATTGAACGAAATTTTATTCCATTTCTCCTTCCTGTGTTCCTTTTCCCCCACGACAACGTAAAATTCAATGCCCCAGAAAAGAAAAAATATATAATTGTTATTCATATTATAAAAGTCATAGATCATAAATCAGCTATCTAACTTTTCTTTAACATGATAAAATAGCAAATCTTAATCAACAAAAACTGAAAGGAACAACAGTGAATGTCATTTTGTAACAACAACTTCCACTTTCAGATTACTTTGTGTTCTTTATCCCCACAGGGTCTTCCCAGCTGGCTCAGTGGTAAAGAATCCCTCTCCCTTGGAGTAGGAAATGGCAACCCACCCCTATATTCTTTCCTGGGAAATGGCACAGACAGAGGAGCCTGGCAGGCTACAGTCCACAGGGTAGAAAGAGTTGAACATGACAGAGCATGCACACACAGCACCCCCCCACACACCCTCTCAATTATTGTTGTAAGACTTTTGATAATTTGCAGTCCTATTAAATTATTCATCCATTTGTCTCACCCCAAGCTGTGCTGTGGCCAGAGCAACCTGATGACATTCAAAGACGAATTTCAAAGTAACTCAAGTTCTTTATTGTCATTCTTGAACAATACTTTGAAAAATCCTTCTTTCTTCCCTCATGTACTCCCTTACACCCTAGTTTACCCAGATTCCCATTTGATAAAGGTCCCAGAAAAATTATTCCTTCACTTTTTTTTGCACCACCACCCCACCCCCAACACACAGGGCCTCATAGCATCCCAAAATTGCTTCCTGCTAAAAGCCTTTTAGAAGTCAAGTGAAGGGAAGAAACAAAGTGGAATCTCTTTAATGGCCTGGGAAGAAACAAAGTGGAATCTCTTTAATGGCCTTGGGAAAAGGAAAGGCAATAAATATGCAAATAGTAATTTTTGTTCTAGTTAATAAAAGCTGACATTTTCTGATTGCAGTTATCTTCAAAATATAAGCAACATTAAATGAAAACCTTTCTGAACTAACAGCAGACATTTCTGCACAAGTCACATGCATTATAAGAAGGAACCAAGATGGCTGAGGAGTAGGACTTGGAGCTTATTTCCTTCCACAGACACATCAAAAACACTTTTACAAATGGAACGATTTGCACAGAACATCTACTGAACATTGACAAAAGACCTCAGCCTTCAAAAAGGGCAAGAAAAGCTCAATGTAACCAAGTAGGACAAAAGAAAAAAGAAACAAAAAACGAGAGAGAAGGGCACTGGATGGGACCTGTGCCCCGAGGAGGGAGCTGTGAAGGAGGAAAGGTTCCCGCACCCTGGGAAGTCTTCTCACCAGCGGGGTGAAGGGGGGAATCAGCCGGGACAGAGGGAGAACACCAGTGTGCGGAAGGCAAGAGAGAGCAACCTGCACAGACAGTTGGCACTGCCACCCTGTGCCCCCCATCCTGCGGTGCTCGTCCACTGGTATGGGCAGCAGCTGGGTGCTGAAGCTCAAGCTTCAGGTCAGACCCAAGGAGAGGACTGGGGCTGCCTACAGGCAAACAGCCTGAACTGTGACAATTGAGGGTGCACTCGGAAGAAGCTGAGTTCACCAGAGAGGCAAGGCACCATTACTGGGGGAGCCCAGGAAGAGTGGTGAGACAGCCACAGGAACTTCTTTACATGTGTGGATGCTCTCAGGCAACAGGATGCCACCTCTATGAGTTCTGGGGTTGGGCAAGAGCTGTTGCCACCACTGTGGGCTCCAGAGGTGGGCAGGGGCTGCTGCAGAAACTAGGGGACATGGCAGCAGAAGCCAGTTGCTGCCACTGTGGTCAGGGGAAGCATGCATGAGCAGTGAGCAGGCACCAAGCCCTGCCTCTGCTGTTCTAGGAGGGCATGGGCCTTGCCAGCACTGGCAGATCCAGAAGTAGGCACTGATCACTGCCCCTGCTGTCCTGGGGCGTACATGCCACACTGCTGTTGGGAGACCCGTGGGTGGGCACTGATCACTGCCGCCATACCAGGAGAGCACGCAAGGGGTGCTGCACTTACATGCCCCATATCAAGGGGATAATGACCAAGATACATTTAGGAAGGAGGCAGAAAGCATTTCAAATAGAAGCAGCCCCTCAAGTTTGGACAAAATGGTGAAGTAAAAAGACCTGAGCTCACTTCCTCTTACAAAAACACCAAAATCACAACTGCTGAGCAACTATTGACAAAAAAGACTGGAACCTACCAAAAAAAGTTTTACACCCAAAGATGAAGAAGCTGTGAGAGGGTAGGAGGGGTACTTTCACAATATAATCAAATCCCATACCAGCTAATTGGGAGACCCACAGACTGGAAAATAATGGTATCACAGAGGGTCTCCCATAGGAGTGCTAGCTCCGAGCCCCACTTCAGGCTCCAGAAGCTGAGGGTCTGGCAGTGCAAGGAGGCGGCTCCAGCATCTGGCTTTGGAAATCAGCAGGGTTGGAGTGCAGGAACTCCCCAAGACTGGTGGAGAAAGGCTCCACGCCTGGATGGTGCACAGATGATTTCCAGTACCCTGGGACCCAGAACAGAGTAGTGACTCCGCAGGAGCTTGGACTAGGCCTACCTGAGGGTCGTGGAGAGTCTCCTGGGGAGGCGGGAGTTGGCTGTGGCACAGTGGTGGGACAAGGAGACTGAAGGCAACCCCTCGCCCCCACCGCCAAATGAAACTGAAACTGTGATTTACAATCTGACAAACAAAAGTCTAAGATCCGATGGCTTCACAGGTGAATTCTATCAAACCTTTAGAGAAGAGTTAGCACCTGTCTCTCTGAAACACCTCCAAAAACTTGCAGAGAAAGACACATTCCCAAACTCATTCTATGAAGCTACTATCACCCTAGTACCAAATCCAGGCAAAGATACCACACACACACACAAAAAGAAAATTATAGGTCAATATCCCTGATGAATATAGACGCAAAAATTTGCAACAAAATACTAGCAAACAGAATCCAATGATACATTAAAAGGATCATATACCATGATAAAGCGGGACTTTTCCCAGGATGCAAGGATTTGTTAGTATCTGCAAATCAATTGTCTGATACACTACACTAACATACTAAAGAATAAAGATCACATGATCATCTCAACAGATGATCAGAAAAAAGCTTCTGACAAAATTCAACACCCAATCATGATAAACTCTACAGAAAGTGGGCACAGAAGGAACATACCTCAACAAAATAAAGGCCATATTTGACAAACCTCCAGCTAACATCGTACTCAATGGTGAAAAGCTGAAAACAGTTCCTCTAAGATCAAAAACAAGACAAAGATGTTCACTCTACCATGTTTATTCAACATAGTTTTGGAAGTTCTAGCCACGGCAATCAGAGAAGAAGAAGAAATAAAAGGAATCCAAATGGGAAAAGAAGAAGTAAAACTGTCACTGCTAAGATGCTACCAGAAAACTACTAGAGCTCGTCAATGATTTCAGTAAAGTTGCAGGATACAAAATTAACACATAGAAATCTGTTGCATGTCTATACACTAACAATGAAAGATCAGATAGATTCAAGAAACAATCCCATTTACCATTACATTGAAAAGAATAAAACAGGGCTTCCCTGGTGTCCCAGATAAAGACTCTGTCTGTCTGTGCAGTTGACATGGGTTCAATCCCTGGTCCGGGAAGAACCAACATGCTGCAGAGCAGCTAAGCCCATGCACCACAGCTATGAAGCCCAGTGCTCTAGAGTCCGGGAACCACAACTGCTGAGGCTTCACGCTGCAGCTACTGACGTCTGGGTGCCCCAGCGCCCATGCTCTGCAATAGGAGAAGCCACCACAGTGAGAAGCCCTCAGTACCCTCAACTGGAGAGTAGCCCCTGCTCTTCGCAACTAGAGAAAAGCACATGCAGCAACGAAGAACCAGCACAGCCAGAAGCAAATAAATAAAAGTTATTTTTTAAAAAAGAATAAAATGTCCAGGAATAAACCAACCTAAGGAGGCAAAAGACCAGTACTCTGAAAAGTGCAGGATGCTGATGAAAGAAATCAAAGATGACACAGATGGAAAAATATAACATGTTCTTAGATTGGAAGAATCAATACTGTCAAAATGACTATACTACCCAAGGCAAACTACAGACTCATTGCAATCCCTATCAAATTACCAATGGCATTTTTCACAGAACTAGAACAAAATAATTTTAAAATTTGTATGCAGGCAAAAAAGACCCCAAATAACCAAAGCAACCCTAAGGGTGGGGCAGGGGGAAACAAAAATGGAGCTGAAGGAATCAGGCTCCCTAAATTCAGACTATACTACAAAGCCTCCATTTTTAAAACATAAGGTACTGACACAAAACAGAAACATATTACCTCAATGGAAGAAGATAAAAAGCCCACAAATAAACCCACACACCTGTGGTCACCTAATATGTGACAAAGGAGGCAAGATATACAATGAAGAAAAGGCACTGTCTTGAAGAGATGCTTCTGGGAAAACTGGAGAGCTACATGAAAAAGAATGAAATTAGAAAATTCTTTAACACCATATACAAAAGCTCAAACTGGATTAAAAGCCTAAATACAAAACCTGATACTATTAAGTTCTTTAGAGGAAAACATAGGAATAACACTCTTTCATATAAATTTTTTTTAATCCATCTCCTAGAGTCATGGAAATAAAAACAAAAAATAAATGGGATCTAATTAAACTCAAAAGCTTTTATACAGCAAAAGAAACCATAAATAAAATGCAAAGACAACCCACAGAATGGAAGAAAATATCTGCAAATGAGGTGACTGATGAGGGATCAATCTCCAAACTATACAAACAGCTTATGCTACTTAATATCAAACAACTTAACTGAAAAAGGGTAGAAGATTTAAATAGACATTTTACCGAAAAAGACATACAGATTGCCAACAAACACATGAAAAGATGCTCAACATCACTAATTATTAGATAAACAGAAATAAAAAGTACAATAAGTTATCACCTCATGCCAGTCAGAATGTCCTAAGTCGTTTCAGTTCTTTGTAACCCCATGGATTGTAGCCTGCCAGGCTCTTCTGTCCAAGGGGTTCTCCAAGCAAAATACTGGAGGGTGTTGCCATGCCCTTCTCCAGGGGATCTTTCCATCATCAAAGGCCACCATCAAAAAGTCTACACACAATAAATTCTGGAGAGGGTGTTGAGAAATGGGAATCCTCCTACACTATCGGTAGGAATGTAAACTGGTACAACCACTATGGAGAACAGTATATGTATTTTCCTTAAAAGACTAAAACTATAGCTACCATACAATCCAACAATCCTAATCCTGGGGGTATCTCCAAAGAAAACCATACTTCAAAAAGATACATGTACCACAGTGTTCATTGCAGCACTATATACAACAGCCAAGACATAGGAAGTGAGGTAAATGTATATCCACAGATGACTGTATAAAGATGTGGTGTACATACACAATGGAATATTACCCAGCCATAAAAAATAATGAAATTATGCCATTTGCAGCAACATGGATGGACCCAGAGATTATCATACTAAGGTAAGTGAGTCATACAGAGAAAGACAAATATCATATGACATCACTTATATTTGGAACCTAATTTTAAAAAATGATACAAAAAAACCCCTTATTTTATTTTTTTTACAAAACACTAGGCCATTCAGATATTACCTAAAGGGAAAGTGACAAATGGATTATACAGTGCAAGTGACAAATAGATTTAAGGGATTAGATCTGACAGAATACCTGAAGAACTATGGATGGAAGTTCAGAACACTGTACAGGAGGAGGTGACCAAACCATCCCCAAGAAAAACAAATGCAACAAGGCAAAATGGTTGTCTGAGGAAGCCTTACAAATAGCTGAGAAAAGAGAAGCAAAAGGCAAAGGAGCAAAGGAAAGATATACCCATCTGAATGCAGAGTTCCAAAGAATAGCACAGATAACAGTCTTTTAAATGAATAGTGCAAAGAAACAGAGGAAAACAATAGAATGGGAATCACTAGAGATCTCTTCAAGAAAATGAGAGATACTAAGGGAACATTTCATACAAAGATGGGCACAAGAAAGGGCAGAAACGATCTGGACCTAACAGAAGCAGAAGATATTAAGAAGAGGTGGCAAGAAAACAGATGAACTGTACAAAAAAGGTCTTAATGATCCAGAGAACCATAATGGTGTCATTATTCACCTAGAGCCAGACATCTTGGAGACTGAAGTCAAGTGGACCTTAGGAAGCATTACTACCAACAAAGCTAGTGGAGGTGATGGAATTCCAGCTGAGCTATTTCAAATTCTAAAAGATGATGCTATGAAAGTGCTGCACTCAATATACCAGCAAATTTGGAAAACTCAGCAGTGGCCACAGGACTAGAAAAGGTCAGTTTTCATTCCAATCTCAGAAGAAGGGCAATGCTGAAGGGAGTATGACAAGGCTGTATATTGTCACCCTGCTTATTTAACTTCTGTGCAGAGTACATCATGTGAAATGCCAGGCTGGATGAAGCTCAAGCTAAAATCAAGATTCCTGGGAGAAATATCAATAACCTCAGATATGCAGATGACACTACTCTAATGGCAGAAAGTGAAGAGGAACTAAAGAGCCTCTTGATTAACGTGAAAGAGGAGAGTGAAAAAGCTGGCTTAAAACTCAACATTCAAAAAACGAAGATCATGGCATCATCCAGTCCCAACACTTCATGACAAATAGATCTGGAAACAATGAAAACAGTGAGAGACTTTCTTTCTTGGGCTTCAAAATCACTGTAGATGACGATGACAGTCATGAAATGAAGAGACACTTGCTTCTTCGAAGAAAAACTATGGCAAACCTAGACAGCATATTAAAAACCAGAGACATTCACTTCGTTAACAAAGGTCCCTATAGTCCAAGCTGTGGTTTTTCCAGTAGTCATGTATGGATGTGAGAGCTGGACAATAAAGAAGGCTGAACGCCAGAGAAGTGATGCTTTTGAACTGCAGTGCTGGAGGAGACTCTTGAGAGTCCCTTGGATTGCAAGGAGATCAAACCAATTCAATCCTAAAGGAAATCAAACCTGAATATTCATCTGAAGGCCTGATGCTGAAGCTCCAATACTTGGTTACTCATTGGAAAAGACCTGATGCTGGGAAAGATTGAGGGCAAGAGAAGGGGGAGACAGAAGATGAGATGGTTGGTGGCATCATCGACTGAATGGACATGAGTCTGAGCAAACTCAGGGAGATAATGAAGGAGAGGGAACCCTGGGGTGCTGCAGCTCATGGGTTTGCAAAGAGTCAGCCATGACTGAGTGACAACAAAACAAAAAGACTCACAGATGCAGAATACTAACTTATGGCTACTAAAGGTGTTTGGAAGGGATAAATAAGGAGGCTGCAAATAACATTTTCACACTACTGTTTATAAAATAATCAACAGGGACCTCCTGTATAGCACAGGAAACTTTACTCCATAGTTTACAATAACCTGTATGGGAAGAGACTCTGAAAAAAGATATATGTATAACGGAATCACTTTTTTCTACACCTGAAACTAACATAACATTGTAAATCAACCATATTACAATATGAAATAAAAATTTAAAAACAAATCATATGCATAACTCTCCACATAATTTCAAAACAATTGAGTGACAAAATTGTTTTTAAGAAAAAATAAAGCTATTTTGAATTTGATCCAATTTATTGAAAATACACCTTCAATATATTGCCAGTATCTAAAGTATTATATTTTGCCATGTAAAGTTCTAGTATTTTTATCTTTTCAACTGAAAGTTACAATTTCTAGAATATAATCTTAATACTTTGTTTTATACAGGTTCTCTTCTACTTGTTGAAACTTGATTAAAATTTTGTTACCTTTATTGAAAGGTGGAAACTTGCTCATATCAGATTTTGCCATTCAGAACAATATAAAGCTCAAATCTATAGGATGTGTTATATCAGGAACACTCATTTTCAAGTTCCTTATCATAATCTGAATTCTTAATAAAACCACCAGATTAGCCTCTATGCAGCTGTCTTAGTTGGAAATAAAAATAATTTAAATAATTCTTACCAGTTTACAGGTAACTTGCTTTTTACTCATGCTGTATGAATTCATTTTTAACTGAGATTTTGAGATAAGTGACAGAAAACAATGATTCTGTTTTTAAAACTGGTGAAAACAATAGGGAGCCACATGATGTTAATATTCAATAACCAGCCAATACTATCTCAGATCTGTACAATCAAGTGTACTTTCAAATGCAGCTTCCCTTTCACCATATGGGTAATTCAAGCTACATTTTTTTCTACTTTACATGCCAAATAATTCAAATAACTGTGGCTATACTGCTCACTGGTCATACTGAGCAAAGAACAAATAAGTGGGACTTTCTATACATCCAAAATATGAAAATTGCTTTTTTTCAGAACAAGTACTTCAAAATTACTTTCCTAACAACAGCAATTACTAAAATACAAACTGAAAACCTAGCCAAATTATACTGATATATTTTACATGTATGGTTCTTCTTTCACTGAACTTAAGTTGCCTACCAAAAAATGATATTTTAAAAAACAGATTTATTGAAATAAAATTCACATACCATACAGCCATTTGTTTAAAGTGTACAACTCAATGTCTTTTAGTAGATTCAGAGTTCTGTATCCATCCCACAATCAGAACTTGTTTTTTACGTCAGAAGAAACCCCACACACCTTAGCTGTCACTCTCCAACCCCAACCTCTTCATGTTCCCTCTTCCTTCAATCACTAATCAATTTCCTGTCTTTGGATTTGCTTATCCTGGGCATTTCATTTAAATGGTATCATATAATACGTGGTCCTTTGTGACTGGCCTCTTTCACTTAGCATAAAATTTTCAAGTCTCACTCATGTTGTATAAAGACTTTCTTTCTTTTTATTCCTGAATATTTCATTGTATGGATATACCAGCTTTTCTTTATCTACTTGATGGATATTTGGTTTGTTTCTACTTTTTTGACTATTTGTTGCTATGAACATTCATGTGCAGGTTTTTGTGTGAATATATGTTTTCTCTTTTCTTGAGTATATACCTGTAAGTTGAACTCTTGATTCATATGGTAACTTTATGCTTAAATTGCTAAGGAACTGCCAAACTGTTTCTCAAAGTGGCTACACTATTGTATATTCCCACCAGCAGTGTATATGGGTTCTAATTTCTCCACATCCTCATCCACACTTCTTATTATCTATCTTGTACTTTTGGTATCATTGTACATTTGGTATCATTAGGCCATTGCCTAATTCAAGGTCACAAAGATTTACACCTAAATTTTCTTCCTAAGTTTTGACACTTACATTTAAGTTTTAGATCCATTCTTAGTTAATTTTTATATATGGTTATGAAGTAGGGGTCCAGGTTCATTCTTTTCCATGTAGATATACAGTTGTCCCAGCAACATTTATTATTTTTTCCTCATTTAATTGTCCTGGCACCCTTGTAAAAAATTAATTGGCTAAGCTATACTGCTACTTTTCGAGTCCAGGTTGCCATCAGTTCTCACCTAGATGATTACAATAGGAAAGTTCAGCTGGCTTATACCCATGGCTCCTAAATTCAGTCTCATTAGAGCTGCTGCTGCTGCTGCTGCTAAGTCACTTCAGTCGTGTCCGACTCTGTGCGACCCCATAGACGGCAACCCACCAGGCTCCCCTGTCCCTGGGATTCTCCGGGCAAGAACACTGGAGTGGGTTGCCATTTCCTTCTCCAATGCATGAAACTGAAAAGTGAAAGTGAAGTGACTCAGTCGTGTCTGACTCTGTGTAACCCCACAGACGGCAGCCCACCAGGCTCCCCCGTCCATGGAATTTTCCAGGCAAGAGTACTGGAGTGGGGTGCCATTGCCTTCTCCGCTCATTAGAGCAAGCTGCTTAAAACTATCTAAAAGATTCTCTATGCATTTAAAATAAAATCAACACTCCTTACCTTAGCCTATTAATTCTAATTTGAACTGTTTATTATCAGTTGGGGCTCAGTCAGATAAGAGATGCATTATAAGTGATATAGAATAAGATTTACCATAGAGGTTTCATATTGAGCAATTAAGAAGAGGTGGCAAGAATACACAGAAGAACTGTAAAAAAAAAAAAAAAAGGAAGAAAAAGGTTTTAATGACCTGGATAACCATGATGGTGTGGTCACTCACCTAGAGCCAGACATCTTGGAATATGAACTCAAGTGGGCCTTAGGTAGCATTACTACTGACAAAGCTAGTGGAGGTGATGGAATTCAAGCTGAGTTATTTCAAATTCTAAAAGATGATTCTGTCAAAGTGCTGCACTCAATATGCAAGCAAATTTGGAAAGCTGAGCAGTGGCCACAGGACTGGAGAAGGTCAGTCTTCATCCCAATCCTAAAGAAGAGCAAAGCCAAAGAATGTTCAAACTATTGTACAACTGCACTTATTTCACATGCTAGCAAGATTATGCTCAAAATCCTTCAAGCTAGGTTTCAGCAGTACATGAACTGAGAACTTCCAGATGTATAAGCTCAGTTTAGAAAAAGGCAGAGGAAGCAGAGATCAAATTGCAAACACTGGATCACAGAAAAACCAAGAGGATTCCAAAAAACTTCTACATCTGCTTCATTGACTATACTAAAGACTTTGACTATATGGATCATAACAAGTTGTGGAAAATTCTTAAAGAGATGGGAATACCAAACCATCTTACCTGTCTCCTGAGAAGCTTGTATGTAGATAGAGAAGAAACAGTAAGAACAGGATATGGAACAACGGCCTGGTTCAAACTTAAGAAAGAAGTATGACAAGGCTGCATATTGTCACCCTGCTTATTTAACTTCTATGCAGAGTATATCATGGGAAATGCCAGGCTGGATGAAGCACAAGTTGGAATCAAGGCTGCCAGTAGAAATATCAACCACCTCAGATATGCAGGTGATACCACTTTAATGGCAGCAAGTGAAGAACTAAAGAGCCTCTTGATGCAGGTGAAAGAGGAGAGTGAAAAAGCTGGTTTAAAATTCATCATTCTATACCTCATTAACAAATTGAAAGATAAAAACAATATGATTATCTCAATAGATGCAGAGAAAGCCTTTGACAAAACTCAACATCCATTTATGATAAAAACTCTCCAGAAAGCAGGAATAGAAGGAACATACATCAACATAATAAAAGCCATATATGATAAATCCACAGCAAACATTATCCTCAATGGTGAAAAATTAAAAGCATTTCCCCTAAAGTCAGGAACAAGACAAGGGTGCCCACTCTCACCACTATTATTCAACATAGTTTTGGAATTCCTAGCCACAGCAATCACAGAAGAAAAAGAGATAAAAGGAATCCAGATTGGAAAAGAAGTAAAACTCTCACTGTTTGCAGATGACATGATCCTCTACGTAGAAAACCCTAAAGACTCCACCAGAAAATTACTAGAGCTAGTCAATGAATATAGTAGTTTCAGGATATAAAATTAACACACAGAAATCCCTTGCATTCCTATACACTAACAATAAGAACACAGAAAGAGAAATTAAGGAAACAATTCCATTCACCATTGCAACAAAAAGAATAAAATACTTAGGAATATATCTACCTAAAGAAACTAAAGACCTATATATAGATAACTATAAAACAATGATGAAAGAAATCAAAGATGACACAAATAGATGGAGAAATATACCGTGTTTATGGATTGGAAGAATCAATATAGTGAAAATGAGTATACTACCCAAAGCAAGCTATAGATTCAATGCAATCCCTATCAAGCTACCAACAGTATTTTTCAGAGAACTAGAACAAATAATTTCACAATTTCACAATGGAAATACAAAAAACCTTGAATAGCCAAAGCAATCTTGAGAAAGAAAAATGGAACTTGGAGGAATCAACCTGCCTGACTTCAGGCTATACTACAAAGCAACAGTCATCAAGACAGTATGGTACTGGCACAAAGACAGAAACATTGATCAATGGAACAAAATAGAAAGCCCAGAGATAAATCCATGCACCTATGGACATCCTATTTTTGACAAAGGAGGCAAGAATATACAATGGAGAAAAGACAATCTCTTTAACAAGTGGTACTGGGAAAACTGGTCAACCAATTGTAAAAGAATGAAACAAGAACACTTTCCAACAACATACACAAAAATACACTCAAAATGGATTAAAGATCTAAATGTAAGACCAAAAACTATAAAACTCCTAGAGGAAAACATAGGCAAAACACTCTCTGACATAAATCACAGCAGTATCCTCTATGAACCACCTCCCAGAGTAATGGAAATAAAAGCAAAAATAAACAAATGGGACCTAATTAAAATTAAAAGCTTTTGCACAATGAAGGAAACTATAAGAAGGTGAAAAGACAGCCTTCAGAATGGGAGAAAATAATAGCAAACAAAGCAACTGACAAAGAATTAAACTCAAAGATATACAAGCAGCTCCTGCAGCTCAATCCCAGAAAAATAAATGATCCAATCAAAAAATGGGCCAAAGAACTAAACAGGCATTTCTCCAAAGAAGACATACAGATGGCTAACAAACACATGAAAAGATGCTCAACATCACTGATTATCAGAGAAAGGCAAATCAAAACCACAATGAGGTACCATCTCATGCCAGTCAGAATGGCTGCTAGCCAAAAGTCTACAAACAATAAATGCTGGAGAGGGTGCAGAGAAAAAGGAACCCTGTTACACTGTTGGTGGGAATGCAAACTAGTACAGCCACTATGGAGAACAGTGTGGAGATTCCTTAAAAAATTGGAAATAGAACTGCCATATGACTCAGCAATCCCACTGCTGGGCATACACACCAAGGAAACCAGAATTGAAAGAGACATGTGTACCCCAATGTTCATCACAGCACTGTTGACAACAGTCAGGACACGGAAGCAACCTAGATGTCCATTGGCAGATGAATGGATAAGAAAGCTGTGGTACATACACACAATGGAATATTACTCAGTCATTAAAAATAATCCATTTGAATCAACTCTAATGAGGTGGATGAAACTGGAGCCTATTATACACAGTGAAGTAAGTCAGAAAGAAAAACACCAATACAGTATACTAACACATATATATGGAATTTATAAAGATTGTAACGATGGCCCTATATGCAAGACAGCAAAAGAGATGTAAAGAACAGTCTTTTCGACTCTGTGGGAGAAGGAAAGTTGGGATGATTTGAGAGGGTAGTGTTGAAACATGTATATCATCATATGTGAAGTGGATTGCCAGTCCAGGTTTGATGCATGAGACAGTGTGCTCAGGGTTGGTGCACTGGGATGACCCTGGGGGATGGGATGGGGAGGGAATTAGGAGGTGGGCTTTGGATGGGGAACACATGTGTACCCGTAGCTGATTCATGTTGATGTATGGCAAAAACCACTACAATATTGTAAAGCAATTAGCCTCCAATTTACATAATTTTAAAAATAAAAACAATAAAACTCATCATTCAAAGAACAAAGATCATAGCATCATCCAATCTGATCACCTCATGGCAAATAGATGGGGAAAAAGTGGAAATAGTGACAGATTTCACTTTCTTGGGCTCCAAAACCACTGGAGACAGTAACTGCAGCCACAAAATTAAAAGATGCTTGCTCCTTGGAAGAAAAGCTATGTCAAACCTAGAAAGCATATTTAAAAGCAGAGATAATACTTTGCCGACAAAAGTCTGTGTAGTCAAAGCTATGATTTTTCCAGTAGTCATGTACAGATGTGAGAGATGGATCATAAAGAAAGCTATGTGTGTGCTGCTGCCTCAGTCATGTCTGACTCTTTGTGACCCCATGGACTGTAGCCCTCTAGGATCCCCTGTCCATAGGTATTTTCTGGGCAAGAATACTGGAGTGGGTTGCTATGCCCTCCTCCTGGGGATCTTCCCGACCCAGGGATTGAACACTGGTCCTTTATGTCTCCTGCATTAGCAGGCAGGTTCTTTACCACTAGCGCCACCTGGGAAGCCCCAAAGAATGCTGAGTGCCAAAGAATTAAGGCTTCCAAACCATAGAATTAATGCTTTCAAATGCTGGAGCAGACTCCTCAAAGTCCCTTGAATAGCAAGCAGATCAAATCAGTCAATCCTAAAGGAAATCAACCCTGAATATTCATTGGAAGGACTGGTGCTAAAGCTGAAGCTCCAATACTCTGGCCACTTGATGTGAAGAGCTGACCCATTGGAAAAGACCCTGATGCTGGGAAAGATTGAAGGCAAAAGGAGAAGGGAGTGGCAGAGGATTAGATGGTTAGACAGCATTGCTGACTCAATGGACATGAGTTTGAAAAAACTCCAGGATATAATGTAGGGCAGGGAAATCCCCGTGTGCTGCAGTCCATGGGGCTGCAAATAGTTGAACACAACTTAGCAACCGTACAAAATGTGATAACTAGTAAAAGAATCTACGTGAAGATGTTGTTCCTGTATCTGATACTGGGCCTGAAAGGAAGGAGGACTGTGAAGTGAGGGAGGGCAAAAATGACCTGCAAGAATTGGTTGCAAACCCTGAGAATGAACGAGAACTTGTATCTGTCTCAATTTCAATGATGTGGTGAACTATAGAAGCTGACACTCTTCATTATGGCTTTTCACACATCCTTGGCCTAAGATTAGGAGGAACCAAAGGAGAATCACCACAGCTAGAGTACCTGCAGCTACTGTCCCATAAAACCACCCTGAGCCAGCAGTTTGGAGACAATGTGTGTGATCTGCAGGAGAATATGATCCTACACATGGACCTTATAAATACATATGTGGCTGCTGCTTTACTTACGCCTTCCAAATCTCATGCAGATGTCTTCCCTATGCAGAATTATTGTATAGGAAAGCCAATGCCCTAAGCCCCAGCTCAGGTAGCTTAACACAGTAGAGACCTACCACTAGCCACATCTTGTGAATCTGGCCTAAAGACACCACTTTTAACCATACTTAAATTATAAATAATGATAGCAGAAAAATGATCCTTCTGCCAAGCTGAGTCACTCTCTCTGTTTGATACCTTGTAATTTAAACACTGAAATGTAAGAAGTGGTTTACTGTTAAATGTGTAGTAATACGTTCTCTGAAGAATTAAAAACCATGATACATAAAAAATTAATTGGCTATTATATGATTTAATTCTAGACCCTCAATTCTATTTTATTCATCTATATCTTTATCCTTATTCCATTACCACACTATTTTTATTATTGTAGTGGCACTCCAGTGTGTTTTCAAATTGAGAAGTATGAGTTCTTTAATTTTGTCCTTTTTAAAGATTATTTTGGCTATTCTGGGTCCCCTGACTTACTACATGAATTTTAGGATCAGCTTCCCTAATAGCTGAGACATTAAAGAATCTGCCTGCAATGAAGGAGACCAGAGTTCAATTCCTGGGTTGGGAAGATCCCCTGGAGAAGGGGAGAACTACTCCAGTATTTTTGCCTGGAGAATCCCCATGGACAGAGGAGCCTGGCAGGCTATAGTCCATGGGGTCTCAAAGAGTCAGACACGACTGAGTGACTAACACTTTCACTTTTGTCAGTTTTTGCAAAGAAGTCAGGTGAAACTTAGAGATTGAGATGAACCTATAAATCAATTTGAGTGATACTGTCAATCTTAATGACATTGTCTTCTCATTCATAAAGATGAAATATCTTGCCATTTATTTAGGTCTTCTTTAGTTTATTTCAACAGGATCAGTTCTTAAATGCCTTAAAAGCAAGAGTGTTTAATGAGGAAATAAATTTACATTATCAAAAAGATCACTGTAAATTCATTCCTTATTAAAAGTCTATTATGGATGCTAAACAAACATATACTAAGTTTAGAAAAAAAATAATAAATCCCCATGTACATATCACCTAGCTTCAACAATTACTAACATTTTGCCAGTTTTGTTTCACTTGTTTACCATCTATTTATTCACCTAATTTTTAATAGTATTTTAAAATATAATTTCCGACTTATAGGACTTCCCTGTGGTCCAGTACATAGATAAGAATCCACCTGCCAAAGCAGGGGATATGGGTTCAATCCCTGGTCCAGGAAGATTTCATGTGCATGAGCAACTAAGCCTATGCACCGTAACTATGGAGCCCATGCACAACTAGAGTAGCACCAGCTCGCTTCAACAAGAGAAAGCTCATGCACAGCAAAAAAGACCTAGCACAGTCAAAATAAATTAAAAAAAATCAGGCTTACGAAAAGTTACAAGAATAGTGCTAAGTGTTCCCATTACTTTCCTAAGATTCTCCAATTATCTCCTCTTAAAACTTCCATTTTCCCCTTTTCTCATTCCATGGCTTTCCCTGGACCTTTCCCTCTTTTTCTACTTGCTTCAGGAATGGACTGTGGATCAGTTCAGTTCAGTTGCTCAGTCGTGTCTGACTCTTTGTGACCCCATGAATCACAGCACACCAGGCCTCCCTGTCAATCACCAACTCCCAGAGTTCACACAAACCCATGACCATCAAGTCGGTGATGCCATCGAACCATCTCATCCTCTGTCATCCCCTTCTCCTCCTGCCCCCAATCCCTCCCAGCATCACGGTCTTTTCTAATGAGTCAGCTCTTCGCATCAGGTGGCCAAAGTATTGGAGTTTCAGCTACAAAATCAGTCCTTCCAATGAACACCCAGGACTGAGCTCCTTTAGAATGGACTGGTTGGATCTCCTTGCAGTCCAAGGGACTCTCAAGAGTCTTCTCCAACACCACAGTTCAAAAGTATCAATTCTTCAGTGTTCAGCTTTCTTTATAGTCCAACTCTCACATCCATACATGACCACTGGAAAAACCATAGCCTTGACTAGACGGACTTTGGATAGGAGTTTGTAAAATAGTGGCATTAATTTTTCTTAAACTTATAGGTAATTTGAAGGCTATACATTCTCACTTTAAAGTTATCCTGAAAGTGTGGTATTTAGGTCATTGTATTTTATTGTTGCTGTTCAGTTCAGTCACTCAGTGGTGTCTTATTCTTTGCGACCCCTTGACTGTAGCACACCAGGCTTCCCTGTCCATCAACAAGTCTCAGAGCTTGCTAAAACTCATGTCCATAAAGTCAGCGATGCCATCCAACCATTTCATCCTCTGCAGTCCCCTTCTCCTCCCACCTTCAATCTTTCCCAGCATCAGGGTCTTTTCTAAGGAGTCAGTTCTTCCCTTTAGGTGGCCAAAGTATTGGAACTTCAGCTACAGCATTAGTCCTTCCAATGAATATTCAGGACTGATTTCCTTTAGGATGGACTGGTTTGATCTCCTTGCAGTCCAAGGGACTCTCAAGAGTCTTCTCCAACACCACAGTTCAAAAGCAACAATCCTTTAGCACTCAGCCTTCTTTATGATCCAACTCTCACATTCACACATGACTACTGGAAAACCATAGCTTTGACTCAGTGGACCTTTGTCAGCAAAATAATCTCTCTGCTTTTTAATATGCTATCTAGGTTTGTCACACATAACTTTTCTTCCAAGGAGCAAGCATCTTTTAATTTCATGGCTGCAGTCATCATCTGCAGTGATTTTGGAGCCCAAGAAAATAGTCTCTCACAGTTTACATTGTTTCCCCATCTATTTGCCATGAAGTGATGGGACTGATGCCATGATCTTAATTTTTTGAATGCTGAATTTTAAGCCATCTTTTTCACTCTCCTCTTTCACTTTCATCAAGAGGCTCTTTAGTTCTTCTCGCTTTCTGCCATAAGGGTGGTGTCATCTCCATATCTGAGGTTATTGATATTTCTCCTGGCAATCTTGATTCCAGCTTGTTCTTTCCTCCAGCCCAGCATTTCACATCTTGTACTCTGCATGGAAGTTAAATAAGCAGGGTGACAATATACAGTCTTGACGTACTCCTTCCCCAATGTGGAGCCAGTCCATTGTTCCATGTCCAGTTTTCTTGCTTCTTGACCTGCATATAGATTTCTCAGGAGGCAGGTCAGGTGGTCTGGTATTCCCATCTCTTTAATGTTCCACAGTTTTCTGTGATCCACACAGTCAAAGGCTGTAGTGTAGTCAATAAAGCAGAAGTAGATGCTTTTCTGGAATTCTCTTGCTTTTTCTATGATTCAGTGGATGTTGGTAATTCACTCTCTGGTTCCTCTGCCTTTTATAAATCCACCTTTACATCTGAAAGTTCTCAATTCATGTACTGTTGAAGCCTAGGTTGGAGAATTTTGAGCATTACTTTGCTGGAGTGTGAGATGAGTGCAAATGTGCAGAAGTTTGAACATTCTTTGGCATTGCCTTTCTTTGGGATTGGAACAAAAATTGACCTTTTCATTTTTTCAGTTATTGCTTACTGTACAGAGTTTCTCCATCTTCGACTGGAAAGAATATAATCAATCTGATTTTGGTATTAACCATCTGGTGATGTCCATGTGTAGGGTCATCTCTTGTGTTGTTGGAAGAGGGTATTTGTTATGACCAGTGCGTTCTCTTGGAAAAACTGTTAACCTTTGCTCTGCTTCATTTTGTACTCCAAGGTCAAATTTTCCTGTTACTCCAGGTATCTCTTGACTTCCTACTTTTGCATTCTAGTCCCCTATGATGAAAAGAACATCTTTTGGGGGGTTAGTTCTGGAAGGTCTTGTAGGTCTTCATAGAACCATTCGACGTCAGCTTCTTTGGCATTAGTGGTTGGGGCATAGACTTGGATTACTGTGATATTGAATGGTTTGCCTTGGAAACGAACAGATATCATTCTGTTGTCTTTGAGATTGCATCCAAGTACTGCATTTCAGACTTTTCAGTTGACTGTGAGGGTTACTCCATCTCTTCTAAGGGATTCTTGCCCACAGTAGTAGATATAATGGTCATCTGAATTAAATTCACCCATTCCAGTCCATTAGAGTTCACTGACTCCTAAAATGTCAATGTTCAGTCTTTCTATCTCCTGTTTGACTACTTCCAATTTACACTGATTCATGGATCTAACATTCCAGGTTCCTATGAAATATTGTTCTTTACGGCATTGTACCTTGCTTCCATCACCAGTCACATCCACAACTGGGCACTGTTTTTTCTTTGGCTCCATCTCTTCATCCTTTCTGGAGTTATTTCTCCACTTATCCCCAGTAGCATACTGAACACCTGACCTCAGAGTTGATCTTTCAGTATCATATTTTTTTGCCTTTTCATACTGATAATGGGGTTCTCAAGGCAAGAATACTGAAGTGGTTTGCACTTCCCTTCTTCAGTTTAGTTCAGTTCAGTCACTCAGTCATGTCTGATCCTTTGCGACCCCATGAATTGCAGCACGCCAGGCCTCCCTGTCCATCACCAACTCCTGCAGTTCACTCAGACTCACGTCCATCGAGTCAGTGATGCCATCCAGCCATCTCATCCTCTGTCATCCCCTTCTCCTCCTGCCCCCAATCCCTCCCAGCATCAGAGTCTTTTCCAATGAGTCAACTCTTTATATGAGGTGGCCAAAGTACTGGAGTTTCAGCTTCAGCATCATTCCCTCCAAAGAAATCCCAGGGCTGATCTCCTTTAGAATGGACTGGTTGGATCTTCTTGCAGTCCAAGTGACCCTCAAGAGTCTTCTCCAACACCACAGTTCAAAAGCATCAATTTTTCTGTGCTCAGCTTTCTTCACAGTCCAACTCTCACATCCATACATGACTACTTGAAAAACAATAGCCTTGACTAGATGGACCTTTGTTGGCAACGTAATGTCTCTGCTTTTAAATATACTACCTAGGTTGGTCATAACTTTCCTTCCAAGGAGTAAGCGTCTTTTAATTTCATGGCTGCAGTCAACATCTGCAGTGATTTTGGAGCCCCCCAAAATAAAGTCTGACACTGTTTCCACTGTTTCCCCATCTATTTCCCATGAAGTGATGGGACCAGATGCCATGATCTTCGTTTTCTGAATGTTGAGCCTTAAGCCAACTTTTTCACTCTCCACTTTCATCAAGAGGCTTTTGAGTTCTTCTTCACTTTCTGCCATAAGGGTGGTGTCATCTGCATATCTCAGGTTATTGATTTTTCTCCCGACAATCTTGATTCGAGCTTGTGCTTCTTCCAGTCCAGTGTTTTTCGTGATGTACTCTGCATATAAGTTAAATAAGCAGGGTGACAATATACACCCTTGACGTACTCCTTTTCCTATTGCAACCAGTCTGTTGTTCCATGTCCAGTTCTAACTGTTGCTTCCTGACCCGTATGTAGGTTTCTCAAGAGGCAGGTCATCTGGTCTGGTATTCCCACCTGTTTCAGAATTTTCCACAGTTTATTGTAATCCACACAGTCAAAGGCTTTGGCATAGTCAATAAAGCAGAAATAGATGTTTTTCTGGAACTCTCTTGCTTTTTTGATGATCCAGCAGATGTTGGAAATTTGATCTCTGGTTCCACTGTCTTTTCTAAAACCAGCTTGAACATCTGGGAGTCACGGTTCATGTATTGCTGAAGCCTGGCTTGGAGAATTTTGAGCATTACTTTACTAGCGTGTGAGATGAGTGCAATTGTGCGGTAGTTTGAGCATTCTTTGGCATCGCCTTTCTTTGGGATTGGAATGAAAACTGACCTTTTCCAGTCCTGTGGCCACTGCTGAGTTTTCCAAATTTGCTGGCATATCGAGTGCAGCACTTTCACAGCATCATCTTTCAGGATTTGAAATAGCTCAATTGGAATTCTATCATGTCCACTAGCTTTGTTCATAGTGATGCTTTCTAAGGCCCACTTGACTTCACATTCCAGGATGTCTGGCTCTAGGTGAGTGATCACACCATTGTGATTATCTTGGTCGTGAAGATCCTTTTTGTATAGTTCTGTGTATTCTTGCCACCTCTTATCTGGGTTGGGGGGTTCCCATTCACCTATTTAGAAATAAGATTCATTTCCTTATAATTTGTATTGTTTGTGAAGTTTAATCATTGTTGGAAAGAAATTTTTGTATTTTTAATTTTATTAAAACTTCCTGAAAGGAATATTTTTAAAGTGCAATCTCTACTTCGGATTTTTTTGCTATATTTTTGGCAGGTGGTTGAACTAAGTGGCTGGCTTCTCACATTGGCTTTGAGAAATCATTCAGATTTGTAAAGCTTGTTGAAGATGCTTATTATTCTGCTACTAACTTATGTGTCCCTTCATATTTATTGTTTTTGCGTTAGTTTTAAGTGTATATCTGAGTCACATTGCTGTACACTTAAAACTAACACAACACTGTAAATCAACTACACTTCAATAAAAAAATTTAAAGAAATCTCACACCAAAAAATCTAGTTTCTCAGCAACTCTGAAGTATCTACCAGTGTTGCTAGCTATGATCACAATGCTGTGGAAGAAGCAGAATTTCCACACATGATGACATCAGTGAAAAAGCTGAGGAAATGATATTTTAAATAGAGGAAACAGAAAAACCATTAAGAAAAAGTGTATTCCCATTTTAGTTAATTCAGCACATGGTACAGGAAGAAAATACTGAGTTGGAATAATAAAAAGGACTAGAAATGTCATCAACAAAGTTGAGGAATCATTTCTAAGAGAAAAAACTAATACGTGATTTAGATGGAGTTCAATAGATACAGCACAAAAGAAAATTTCACTAAAATGTCTCCTCAGATTCATAGTTGGGTTCAAATGTGCCCTTCAAATATACAAAGAAAGCTATTTTTTAAATACCCATGAGTATCCATTGTAATTCCATGTATTTAAGAAGGTATCTGAGAAGTACACACACGGACTCTGTATCTAAAGGAACTTAAAAGACTCTAGACTAAAGCCTTTTAACTGTACCAAAGGATAATAAACCCACTTTGCATCTACCTTTAGTATCATATATTGTACTCTATGCATATAAAATATAAAACCAGGTTTACTGCAGCATTATGAATTTATATATATATCACTAAACTACTGTCAACATATTTCAGCAATTATCTACTTTATAAGAAAAAAGATTTTCATGTTAGGATATTTTCCCTTCCCCCTCAAGAATTAGAAAAGTTATTCTAAACAATCTTACTCATTATAATCTTTTTTCTTTTATTTTAGAGTCATGTTCAGAATATAAATATTATAATCTTTTTGTTTCATTATATCTATGTATGCACATTCATCTGTTTGATTATATGATACACACATATATAATATTTTTCTTTTTAATAGCTTTGTATGGAGATTTATTTACCTATCAATATCCTTAGCTAAATTCTTTACAATCTGAGATGAATTTATATTTATCTTTTTGAAAGATATATCAAAGAGAAAGTTATTTGGTTATCAATATTACCTCATGAAGTAAATCACCCAATTTAATTAAAAAGTGCAGTTTTATCCTGAATAAAGATTTAAAATGTAATCACCTAATAAACAGATGTACTCTGACAAATACTGCAACAGAACACGTTTCTATTGTATTGAGGACCTCTGTTTTTAGCAAAAATTTTGCACCATTGTCCCTTGGCCTCACAAGTTTTGTAAAAACGAGTAGTTTTTCCTCCTTATATTATATTCCCTAGAGTGCTATCATAAAAGTCAATCTAAATTCTTAGTTACAGTAGATAAAAGGGCATAAAAGACTCAGTTTGAATAAAGTAAGAGAAAGAGTGCTTTAGCTGAGCTATATAAAATCCCAGAAAGATGATGCTGTTAAAATGCTACACTCAATATGTCAGCAAATTTGGAAAACTCAGTAGTGGCCACAGGACTGGAAAAGGTCAGTCTGCATTTCAATCCCAAAGAAGGGCAATGCCAAAGAATGTTCAAACTACTGTACAGTTGCACTCACCTCTTATGCTAGTGAGGTTCTACTCAAAATCTTTCAAGCTAGGCTTCAGCAGTATGTGAATGAATAACTTTCAGATGTACAAGATGGGTTTCGGAAAGGCAGAAGAGCCACAGATCAAATTGCCAAGATCTGCTGGATCATAGAAAAAGCAAGGGAATTCCAGAAAAATATTTACTTCTGCTTTATTGACTATACAGCCTTTGACTACATGGATCACGACAAACTGTGGAAAATTCTTAAGGGATGGGAATACCAGACCACCTTACCTGCCTCCTGAGAAATCTGTATGCAGGTCAAGAAGCAATAGTTAGAACCAGACAGGGAACAGACTGGTTCAAAATTCAGGATGGAGTATGACAAGCTATATATTATCACCTTGCTTATTTAACTTCTGTGCAGAGTATATCATGTGAAATGCCAGGCTGGATGAATCACGAATTGGAATCAAGACTGCTGGCAGAAAATACCAACAGCCTCACATATGCAGATGATACCACTCTAATGGCAGAAAGTGAAGAGGAAAGAGGCAGAAAGCCTCTTGATGAGCCTCCTAATGGGGCTGAAAGAAGAGTGTGAAAAAGTTAGCTTAAAACTCAACATTCAAAACACTAAAATCATGGAATCCAGTTCCATCCCTTCATGGCAAATAGATGGGGAAACAGTGGGAACAGTGACAGATTTTATTTTCTTGGGCTCCAAAATCACTGTGGACAGTGACCGTAGCCATGAAATTAAAAGATGCTTACTCCTTGGAAGGAAAGTTATGACCCACCTAGACAGCAGATTAAAAAGCAGAGAGATTTTTTTTTTTTTGCTGAGAAAGGGCCATCTAGTCAAGGCTATGGTTTTTCCAGTAGTCATGTATGGATATGAAAGTTGGATCATAAAGAAAGCTGAGTGCTAAAGGATTGTTGCTTTTGAACTGTGGTGTTGGAGAAGACTCTTGAGAGTCCCTTGGACAGTAAGGAGATCAAAGCAGTCCATCCTAAAGGAAATCAACCCTAAAATTCACTCCAATACTTTGGATACCTGATGGAAAAGACCCCGATGCTGGGAAAGATTGAAAGCATGAGGTGAAGGGGGTGGGAGAGGATGAGATGGTTAGATAGCATCACTAACTCAATAGACATGAATTTGAGCAAACTCTGGGAGATAGTAGAGGAGAGTGGAGTGGGGCATGCTGCAGTCCATGGGGTCACAAAGGGTTGAATATGACTTAGTGACTTGAACAATAAGAAAGGTACTTTAAAAAATTAGCTTTGGGATGTCCTTACAAGAATAAAATTGCAGGTGTTATATTCACTGCCCTTCAGTTCAGTTCAGTCACTCAGTCATGTCCAACTCTGCGATCCCATGGACTGTAGCACTCGAGGCCTCCCTGTTCATCACCAACTCCTGGAGTTTACCCAACTCATGACCATTGAGTCGGTGATGCCAATCAACCATCTCATCCTCTGTTGTCCCCTTCTCCTCCTGCCCTCAATCTTTCCCAGCATCAGGGTCTTTTCAAAAGAGTCAGTTCTTCCCTTCAGGTGGCCAAAGTATTGGAGTTTCAGCTTCAGCATCAGTCCCTCCAATGAATATTGAGGACTGATTTCCTTTAGGATGGACTGGTTGGATCTCCTTGCAGTCCAAGGGACTCTCAAGAGTCTTCTCCAACACCACAGTTCAAAAGCATCAATTCTTTACTGCTCAGCTTTCTTTATAGTCCAATTCTCACATCTATACATGACTACATGAAAAACCATAGCTTTGACTAGATGGCCCTTTGTTGGTAATCTAATGTTTCTGCTTTTTAATATGCTGTCTAGATTGGTCATCACTTTCCTTCAAAGGAGCAAGTGCCTTTTATTTCATGGCTGCAGTCATCATCTACAGTGATTTTGGAGCTCCCCCCAAAAAAGTTTTCCACTATTTCCTTCTCTATTTGCCATGAAGTGATGGGACCAGATGCCATGATCTTAGTTTTATGAATCTTGAGTTTTAAGCCAACTTTTTCACTCTCTTTCACTTTCATCAAGAGGCTCTTTAGTTCTTCTTTGCTTTTTGCCATAAGGGTGGTGTCATATGCATATATGAGGTTATAGACATTTCCCCAGCAATCTTGATTCCAGCTTGTGCTTCATCCAGTCCAGTGTTTTTCATGATGTACTCTGCATGGAAGTTAAATAAGCAGGGTGACAATAAAAATAAGCCTTGACATACTCCTTCCCCTTGGAGCCAGTCTGTTGTTCCATGTCCAGTTCTAACTGTTGGTTCCTGACCTGCATACAGATTTCTCAAGAGGCAGGTCAGGTGGTATAGTATTGCCATCCCTTTCAGAATTTTCCACAGTTTGTTGTGATCCACACAGTAAAAGGATTTAGTGTAGTCAATAAAGGAGAAGTAGATGTTTTTCTGGAACTCTCTTGCTTTTTCAATGATCTGATGGATGTTGGTAATTTGATCTCTGGTTCCTCCGCCTTTTCTAAAACCAGCTTGAATATCCGGAAGTTCACAGTTCACATACTGTTGAAGCCTGGCTTGGAGAATTTTGTGCATTATTTTACTAGCATTTGAGATGCGTGCAACTGTGCAGTAGTTTGAGCATTCTTTGGCATTGTCTTTCTTTGGGATTAGAATGAAAACTGTCCTTTTCCAGTCCTGTGGCCACTGCTTTAGTTCAGTTCAGTCACTCAGTCATGTCCGACCCTTTGCAACCCATGAATTGCTGCACGCCAGGCCTCCCTGTCCATCACCAACTCCCAGAGTTCACTTAAACTCACGTTCATCGAGTTGGTGATACCATCCAGCCATCTCATCCTCTGTCATCCCCTTCTCCTCTTGCCCCCAATCCCTCCCAGCATCAGAGTCTTTTCCAATGAGTCAATTCTTCGCATGAGGTGGCCAAAGTACTGGAATTTCAGCTTCAGCATCATTCTTTCCAAAGAATACCCAGGACTGATCTCCTTTAGAATGGACTGGTTGGATCTCCTTGCAGTCCAAGGGACTCTCAAGAGTCTTCTCCAACACCACAGTTCAAAAGCATCAATTTTCCGGTGCTCAGCTTTCTTCACAGTCCAACTCTCACATGCATACATGACTACTTGAAAAACCATAGCCTTAACTAGACGGACCTTTGTTGGCAACGTAATGTCTCTGCTTTTTAATACGCTATCTAAGTTGCTCATAACTTTCCTTCCAAGGAGTAAGAGTCTTTTAATTTCATGGCTGCAGTCACCATCTGCAGTGATTTTGGAGCCCAAAATATAAAGTCTGACACTGTTTCCCCATCTATTTCCCATGAAGTGATGGGACCAGATGCCATGATCTTCGTTTTCTCAATGTTGAGCTTTAAGCCAACTTTTTCACTCTCCTCCTTCACTTTCATCAAGAGGCTTTTGAGTTCCTCTTTACTTTCTGCCATAAGGGTGGTGTCATTGGCATCTATCTCAGGTTATTGATTCTTCTCCCGGCAATCTTGATTCCAGCTTGTGCTTCTTCCAGTCCAGCATTTCTCATGATGTACTCTGCATATAAGTTAAATAAGCGGGGTGACAATATACACCCTTGACGTGCTCCTTTTCCTATGTGGAACCAGTCTGTTGTGGCCACTGCTTAGTTTGCCAAATTTCCTGACATATTGAGTGCAGCACTTTCACAGCATCATCTTTTAGGATTTGGAATAGGTCAACTGGAATTCCATCACCTCCATTAGCTTTGTTTGTAGTGATGCTTCTTAAGGCCCACTTGACTTCGCATTCCAGGATGTCTGGCTGTAGGTGAGGGATCATACCATCATGATCATCTGTGTCATGAAGATCTTTTTTTGGTATAGTTCTTCTGTGTATTCTTGCCACTTCTTAATATATTTTGCTTCTGTTAGGTCCATACCTTTTATGTCCTTTCTTACGACCACCTTTGCATGAAATGTTCCCTTGGTGTCTCTAATTTTCTTGAAGAGATCTCTAGTCTTATCTCTCCTTGATATTCTTTGGAACTCTGCATTTAGATGCTTATGTTTCCTTTTCTCCTTTGCCTTTCACTTCTCTTCTTTGCACAGCTATCTGCAAGGTCTCCTCAGACAACCATTTTGTATTTTTTGCATTTTTCTTGGGAATGGTCTTAATCACTGCCTCCTGTACAATGTCATGTACCTCTGCCCATAGTTCTTCAGAGATTCTATCAGATCTAATCCTTTGAATCTATCTCACTTCCACTGTATAATAATAAGGGATTTGATTTAGGTCATACCTGAATGTTCTAGTGGTTTCCCCCACTTTTTTCAATTTAAGTCTGAATTTGGCAATAAGGAGTTCATGATCTGAGCCACAGTCAGCTCCTGGTCTTGATTTTGCTGACTGTATAGAGCTTCTCCTGCTTTGGCTGCAAAGAATATAACCAATTTGATTTCGGTATTGACCATCTGGTGTCTCAATGTGTAGAATGTTCCCTTGTGTTGTTGAAAGAGGGTGTTTGCTATGACCGGTGTGTTCTCTTGGCAAAACTCTATTAGCCTATGCCCTATTCATTCTGTACTCAAAGGTCAAATTTGCCTGTTACTCCAGGTGTTTTTTGATTTCCTACTTTTGCATTCCAGTCCCCTATAATGAAAAGGACATCTTTTTTGGGTATTAGTTCTAGAAGGTCTTCATAGAACCTTTCAACTTCAGCTTCTTCAGCACTACTGGTCGGAGCATAGATTTCAATTACCGTGATATTGAATGGTTTGCCTTGGCAAGACACAGAGATCATTGGCTCATTCTTGTGATTGCATCCAAGTACTGCATTTCAGACTCTTCTGTTGACTATGAAAGCTATTCCATTTTTTGCCCACATTCTTGCCCACCGTAGTAGATATAATGGTCATCCAAATTAAACTCACCCATTCCAGTCTATTTTAGTTTGCTGATTCCTAAAATGTCAACGTTCACTCTTGACATCTCGTTTGACCACTTCCAATTTGCCTTAATTCATAGACCTTACGTTCCAGGTTCCTTTGCTATATTGCTCTTTAGAGCATAGAACTTTGCTTCTAACACCAGTCACATCCACAACTGGGTGTTGTTTTGCTTTGGCTCTGTCTCTTTATTCTTTCTGGAGTTACTTCTCCACTGATCTCCAGTAGCATATTGGGCACCTACTGACCTGGGGAGTTCATCTTTCATTGTTGTATCCTGTAGCCTTTTCATACAGTTCATGCGTTTCTCAAGGCAAGAATACTGAAGTGGTTTGCCATTCCCTTCTCCAGTGGACCACATTTTGTCAGAACTCTTCACCAGGAACCGTCTGTCCTGGTTAGCCCTATATGGCATAGCTCATAGTTTCATTGAGTTAGACAAGGCTGTGGGGCCACCATCGTGGCTGCTGCTGCTAAGTTGCTTCAGTCGTGTCCAAGTCTGTGCGACCCCACAGACGGCTGCCCACCAGGCTCCCCCGTCCATGGGATTCTCCAGGCAAGAACACTGGATTGGGTTGCCATTTCCTTCTCCAATGTGTGAAAGTGAAAAGTGAAAGTGATTTGGCCCCAGGTAAATAACAGGGAGGGAAGAGCTCTACCTGTCAACAGAAACTTGGATTAAAGATTTATTGAGCATGGCCCCGCCCATCATAACAAGATCCAGTTTCCCCCTCAGTTAGTCTCTTCCATCAGGAAGCTTCCATAAGAGTTTTATCCTTCTCCATCAGAGGGCAGACAGACTGAAAACCCCAATCATTTTCCTTAAAAATGACTATCAGGAGCAATTTCCTCATTATCATAACTTTTTTTTTCTTTCTTAAAATTTTAGTGATTTAGAAAATCAGCTACAAAAGGGACAACTGACTTCATAATTAAAAGTATATGTGTATGTAAATGTTTAACTAAATATATATGTCAATAACTTTCATTATAAAATCAGAAATACAGTCTGCTGGGCTAAAAACATTTTTCATAAAATAACTTTAAAATGTTGCAATATTTTTAAAGTCATGAAAGAAAAATTAATTAAAACAGTAATAAAACTGAAAATAGTAACCACAACAAAACCCAAAATTGGTCTGTGCTTTATTCACAATGAACTCCCAAAATAAAAGTATTCTTAGTCATAACACTAAATTGGCACTTCTAGGACAAACATAAAAAAAGAAAATAAAAATCACTTGCAGTCACTATATTATTAACATACTATATAGCACAGGGGTCCCCAACTTCTGGGATTTGATGCCTGATGATCTGAGATGGTATTAGTTGCTCAGTTGTGTCCAACTCTTTGCGACCCCATAGATGACAGCCCACCAGGCTCCCCCGTCCCTGAGATTCTCCAGGCAAGAACACTGGAATTGACTAGAATTGCTTGCTATGCCCTTCTCCAGGGGATCTTCCCAAACCAGGAATTGAACCTGGGTCTCCTCCTTTGTAGGTAGGTTTTTTTACCAATTGAGCGATGTAAGAATAATGGAAATAAAGTTCACAATAAATGTACCGCGCTTGAATCGTCCTGAAACCTTCACCATAGGAAAACTTTCTTCCATGAAACCATTCCCCAATGCCAAAAAGACTGAGGACGACTGTTATAGCATATTGCTTTATAATTTGGTTTTCTCTTACTATATTATGACTGATTTCCTATGACTGCTGCTGCTGCTAAGTCACATCTGTCATGTCTGACTCTGTGCAACCCCACAGATGGCAGCCCACCAGGCTCCCCCGTCTGTGGGATTCTCCAGGCAAGAACACTGGAGTGGGTTGCCATTTTCTTCTCCAGTGAATGAAAGTGAAAAGTGAAAGTGAAGTTGCTCAGTTCAGTTCAGTTCAGTCACTCAGTTGTGTCCGACTCTCTGCGACCCCATGAATCGCAGCATGCCAGGCCTCCCTGTCCATCACCAACTCCCAGAGTTCAGTCAGATTCATGTCCATTGAGTCAGTGATGCCATCCAGCCATCTCATCCTCTGTTGTCCCCTTCTCCTCCTGCCCCCAATCCCTCCCAGCATCAGAGTCTTCTCCAATGAGTCAACTCTTCACATGAGGTGGCCAAAGTACTGGAGTTTCAGCCTTAGCATCATTCCTTCCAAAGAAATCCCAGGGCTGATCTCCTTTAGAATGGACTGGTTGGATCTTCCTGCAGTCCAAGGGACTCTCAAGAGTCTTCTCCAACACCACAGTTCAAAAGCATCAATTCTTTGGCACTCAGCCTTCTTCAAAGTCCAACTCTCACATCCATACATGATTACTGGAAAAACCATAGCCTTGACTAGACTCATGTCCAGCTCTTTGCAACCCCATGGACTATAGCCTACCAGGCTCCTCTGTCCATGGGATTTCCTAGGCAAGAGTACTGGAGTGGGGTGCCATTGCCTCTCCATTTCCTATGACTACATATATCCTAGTCTTGGTGTATTCTGTTCTATCAATCAGTCATCCTAATACTGCACATGTACATTGATATTTTCAGCGTTTTCCTGTAATAACACTCAGTTAATATTAATCTATGTAATTTTTTTGCATATCTATGATTATTTATCTTTGGATAAATCCCAAGAACTGAAAATATTAAATCACATTTGTTTTCATCAATTTATATTCCCAACTATAGTTTTAGAGTATCCTTTTTGGGCAGTTTTATCAATTTGGTATATTACTACCTAAAATGTCCATGTGTTTTGATGGGCAAAAGTTGAAATCTTTATCCTAAAAAGGCAAAAAAAGAAAAAAAATCCTTTACATAACTTGCATACCTTACACAAAAATTAGTTCAATACGGATTAAAAAACCTAAATGTAAAACATAAAAACCACAGAAGTGCCCATTGTTTCACCTTATTTCTCCTTTTTGCTTTCTAGATCTTAATGCCACATTGTGTGTGTATATGTGCACCTGTGTGTATGTATGTGTTATAATGTGCATACCATCACTGGGCACCAACAACCTTTTATTAAAAAAAGATCAGTTTCATCTTAATAAGTGTAATACATTAATTATACTTTGAAATAATTTACATCCTGCTTTATATCCTTCAATTTGCCTGTGTATGAATCTTTGTTCATTCGTGCTTTTTCATTGTAAATCTTTTTGGGTAAACTTGTTATAGATCAATCTGTTTCTGACCTTCACTTCTATTTTCATCCTGGCTTTTCTTTTACATTCTCAGCAAAAAATTCTAAGTGTTTGCTCCATATCTCTGATTTATTTTCTTCAGTATATATTTCATTCTTTGCTGCAATGGAATTTTAGAATTTATATAGCATTATTAATTTTTTTATATTCACTTCCTGTGCACAATTAGGTCTCTTTATAAATCAGTTTATCTTTCATTTTTTGTTTTATATAAGTTTCATTAAATCCAATCTTGAATTTTACCAAGAATTCAAAGCACAATCTATAAAATTTACATAGTTTTCCAACAGAAAAAAAATGCACACTAGGCTTTAGCATTATGAGAACTAAGAACTTCCAGATGTCCAAGGTGGGTTTAGAAAAGGAAGAGGAACTAGAGATCAAATTGACAACATTTGCTGGATTATAGAGAAAGCAAGGGAATTTCAGGAAAACATCTATTTCTGTTTCATGGACTACACTAAAGCCTTTGACTGTGTGGATTATGACTAAATGTGGAAAGCTCTTAGAAAGATGGGACTACCAGACAATCTTACCTGTCTCCTGAGAAACCTGTATGCGGATCAAGAAGCAACGGTTAGTACCTTGTATGGAACAATTGATTGGTTCAAGATGAAGAGAGGAGTATGACAGGGCTGTCTGCTGTCACACTGTTTAACCTATACACTGAGCATATCATGAGAAATGCCCGGCTGGATGAGTTACAAGCCGGAATCAAGATAGCAGGAGAAACATCAACAACCTCAGGTATGTGGATGATACCACTCTAATGGCAGTAAGAGAAGAGGAAATAAAGAGCCTCTTGATGAAAGTAAAGGAGGAGAGTGAAAGAGCTGGCTTAAACTAAATATTTTAAAAAAACTAAGATCGTGGCATTGGGCCCCATTACTGCACGACAAGTAGAAGGGAAAAGAGTGGAAGTAGTGACGGATTTCCTCTTCTTGGGCTCCAAAATCACTGCGGATGGTGACTGCAGGCCTTGGAATCAGAAAATGATTGCCTCTTGGCAGGAAAAGTGATGACAAACCTAGACACCTACACAATGTGTTGAAAAGCAGAGAACATTAGTCTGCCAACAAAGGGCCATATAGTCAAGGCTAGGTCTTCCCAGTGGTCAGGTATGGTTGTGAGAGCTGGACTATAAAGAAGGCAGAGTGCCAAAGAATTGATGCTTTCTAACTGTGGTGCTGGAGAAGACTCCTGAAAGTTCCTTGGACAGCAAGGAGATCAAACCAGTCAATCTTAAGGGAGATCAACCCTGAATGTTCACTGGAAGGACTGATGCTGAAGCTCCAGTAGTTTGGACCTGAAGCTCCAGTCCTCTGTGTGCATCAGATGACTCACTGAAAAGTCCTTGATGCTGGGAAAGATCGAGGGCAGAAGGAGAAGAGGGCATCAGAGGATGAGATGGCTGGATGGCATCACTGATGCAATGAACATGAACTTGGGCAAGCTCCAGGAGATAGTGAAAGACAGGGAGGTCTGGTGTGCTGCAGTCCATGGGGGTCACAAACAGTTGGACACAACTGGGTGACTGAATAACAATTATTACAGATTGGCTAAGATTCCTTATACTAGTTTGATAGACAAGGGTTTGAATTCCAGCTAGGCCACAAGGAACTGCCTGATCTCATATAAATATTTTAACATCCACTGAGGGCAGGAGAAGGGGGCAACAGAGGATGAGATGGTTAGATAGCTTCACTGACTCAATGGTCGTGAGTTTGGGTAAACTTCAGGAGTTGGTGATGGATGGGGAGGCCTGGCGTGCTGCAGTGCATGGGGTCGCAAAAGGGTCAGACATGACTTAACAACTAAACAAAAAACAACAACAAAAAAGTCTTCATTTTCTCACAGGGTCAATGATTATTAAATGAGGCAATGAAGACATACAAAACATTTTATACAGCATCTAGCATGTAGTAGACAATAGATGTTAGCTAATTTGACATCTGATAGACAAAAGCAATACTAATTGACTTGATCCTTTAGTCTAATTAATGCATAAGTTTTCTAATTCACTCCAGAATGTCAGTGCCTCCAAGTCTTAAATGATTATTATTTTTTGGAAAACCTATAAATAGGTTGACATTCATTAGGGTCCAGATATACCCAAGTATTTCTGAGTAAATCAATATATGCTGAAAGAGGCTATATGTTCCCAATCTTGATGTGACATTTGAATATAATCTCTAAATTACACCATGATTCCCACTCGAATATATTCTTAAAAAAAATCACTGCAGGTCACATCTAATTTCCTGTTTTTAAAGTATTATTTAATCTTAATACTTGCCACCCTGTTTGCTATAGTCTTTCTTTCCACAAGCCTCTAGTTTTTATTTTTGCACAATATATCACTTTTTATTACCTCTTTTCTCTGTACCCAATTCTTAAGCATCTCTTTTAGAACTATTTCTCTTAGATTTATGCTTATAGCACATCCTACTGATCTGTATATTTTTCATGGTTATTTCACATCCAAATCATTAATAAAGGTTTTCAGAAAGCATATTTCCCAAGAATCGTAGTATTCAATGGCATTTCATCCCAATTTTGGATCGTAAATCTCTACTCTGTAAGTACTGTTCCTCGGGTTGCTTTAAATCCATCTAACAGTACTTCTTTATTAAGGGAATTCCAGTTCATTTTTCAAGAAACTTCTATGGGGTACTATTTTATTCTTCACCAATGATGAAAATGCATTTACTGAACCAGCTGCAAGGCTACTGAAACCTCCTGATACCAACTTTTTCACAGCTTCTCATCACTCTAGAGGTTAGGAGTTACAAATGGAGGACATAAAAATTCAACTGTCACAATATTAGGACAATAGTTCTACAGGGAACACAGGCACCTGAATATTAATGCAAATTTTCCTCTCTGTTAAGGCAATCTCTGGCTTCCCCGGTGGCTCAGTCTATAAAGAATCTGCCTGCAATGCAGGAGACCTGGGTTCAACCCCTGGGTCAGGAAGATCCTCTGGAGAAGGAAATGGCAACCCACTCAAGTATTCTTTCCTGGGAAATCCCATGGACAGAGGAGCCTGGCAGGCTACAGTCCATGGGGTTGGAAGAGTTAGACATGACTTAGTGACTAAACTACCACCACCACCAAGGCAATCTATGTGGTCAAAGCAGGGGAATATGACTACTCTGGAACCTCAGACTCTGAAGTTCAAGTCACTAACATTCAAAAGAATCTGAATGTAGTTCAATTACAATGCTCATGGACTTTATAGAATTTTGATCTTCTGTGTGAAACCAAGAAAATCGGTCAATCTCTATGGTGCTGACCCTTCACATAAAACAGTGGATACAGCAGTTTGAGAAGAAACACAATAGGTAGCTTTCACTGACATAAGAATCAGCACAAGATTAATGCTTCACACCATTTGTAGGCTTGTCTTTTCAGCATGCTAGAAGCTGAAGTTGAACGGATCTATGAAGGCCTACAAGATCTTTTAGAACTAACACCCAAAAAAGATGTCCTTTTCATTATAGGGGACTGGAATGCAAAAGTAGGAAGTCACAAAACACCTGGAGTAACAGGCAAATTTGGCCTTGATATACAGAATGAAGCAGGGCAAAGGCTAATAGAGTTTTGCCAAGAGAACGCACTGGTCATAGCAAACACCCTCTTCCAACAACACAAGAGAAGACTCTACACGTGGACATCACCAGACAGTGAACACTCAAATCAGACTGATTATACACTTTGCAGCCAAAGATGGAGAAGCTCTATACAGTCAGCAAAAACAAGACCGGGAGCTGACTGTGGCTCAGATTATGAAGTCCTTATTGCCAAATTCAGACTGAAATTGAAGAAAGTGGGGAAAACCACTAAACCATTCAGGTATGACCTCAATCAAATCCCTTATGATTATACAGTGGAAGTGAGAAATAGATTTAAGGGACTAGATCTGATAGATAGAGTGCCTGATGAACTATCGACTGAGGTTTGTGACACTGTACAGGAGACAGGTTTCAAGACCATCCCCATAGAAAAGAAATGCAAAAAAGCAAAATGGCTGTCTGAGGAGGCCTTACAAATAGCTGTGAAAAGAAGAGAAGTGAAAAGCAAAGAAGAAAACAAAAATATAAGCATCTGAATGCAGAGTTCCAAAGAATAGCAAGGGGAGATAAGAAAGCCTTCCTCTGCAATCAATGCAAAGAAATAGAGGAAAACAATAGAATGGGAAAGACTAGAGATCTCTTCAAGAAAATTAGAGATACCAAGGGAACATTTCATGCAAAGATGGGCTTGATAAAGGACAGAAATGGTATGGACCTAACAGAAGCAGAAGATATTAAGAAAAGGTGGCAAGAATACACAGAAGAACTGTACAAAAAGGATCTTCACGACCAAGATAATCACGATGGTGTGATCACTCACCTAGAGCCAGACATCCTGGAATGTGAAGTCAAGTGGGCCTTAGAAAGCATCACTATGAACAAAGCTAGTGGAGGTAATGAAATTCCAGTTGAGCTATTTCAAATCCTGAAAGATGATGTTATCAAAGTACTGCACTCAATATGCCAGCAAATTTGGAAAACTCAGCAGTGGCCACAGGACTGGAAAAGGTCAGTTTTCATTCCAATCCCAAAGAAAGGCAATGCCAAAGAATGCTCAAACTACCGCACAGTTGCACTCATCTCACATGCTAGTAAAGTAATGCTCAAAATTCTCCAATGCTCAAAATTGCAGGCTTCAGCAATATGTGAACCGTGAACTTCTAGATGTTCTAGCTGGTTTTAGAAAAGGCAGAGGAACCAGAGATCAAATTGCCAACATCTGCTGGATCATCAAAAAAGCAAGGGAGTTCCAGAAAAACATCTATTTCTGCTGTATTAACTATGCCAAAGCCTTTGACTGTGTGGATCACAATAAACTGTGGAAAATTCTAAAAGAGACGAGAATACCAGACCACCTAACCTGCCTCTTGAGAAACCTATATGCAGGTCAGGAAGCAACAGTTAGAACTGGACATGGAACAACAGACTGGTTCCAATAGGAAAAGGAGTATGTCAAGGGTGTATATTGTCACCCTGCTTATTTAACTTATATGCAGAGTATATCATGGGAAACGCTGGGGTGGAAGAAGCACAAGGTGGAATCCAGATTGCCAGGAGAAATATCAATAACCTCAGATATGCAGATGACACCACCCTTATGGCAGAAAGTGAAGAGGAACTAAAAAGCCTCTTGATGAAAGTGAAAGAGGAGAGTGAAAAAGTTGGCTTAAAGCTCAACATTCAGAAAATGAAGATCATGGCATCTGGTCCCATCACTTCATGGCAAATAGATGCAGAAGCAGAAGAGTTTAAGAAGAGGTGGCAAGAAGACACAAAAGAACTGTACAGAAAAGGAGTACAATGGTATGATAGCCAGACATGTTGGGAGTCTGAGATCAAGTAATCCTTAGGAAGCATTACTACAAACAAAGCTAGCAGAGGTGATGGAATTCCAGCTGCGCTCTTTCACATCCTAAAAGATGGTTCTGCTGAAGTGCTGCATTCAGTACGTTAGCACATTTGGAAAACTCAGCAGTGGCCACAGGACTGAAAAAGTCAGTTTTCATTCCAATCCCAAAGAAGGGCAATGCCAAAGCATGTTCAAACCACTGCACAGTTGTCCTTATTTCACATGCTAGCAAGGTAATCCTTAAAATCCTTCAAGCTAGGTTTCAGTAGTATCTGAACTGAAAACTTCCAGATGTACTAGCTGGACTTAGAAAAGGCAGAAGAATCAGAGGTCAAATTGTCAACATCCACGGGGTCCCAGAAAAAGCAAGAGAATTCCAGAAAAACACCTACTTCTTCATTGACTAAACTTTTGACTCTGTGGATCACAATAAACTGGAACATTCTTAAAGAGATGGGAATACCAGACCACCTGACCTACGTCCTGAGAAATCTGTATGCAGGTCAAGAAGCGACAGTTAGAACTGGACATGGAATAATGGGCTGATTCCATATTGGGAAAGGAGTACGTCAAGGCTGTATATTGTCATCTTGCTTATTTAACTTCTATGCAGAATACATCATGAGAAATGCCAGACTGTATGAAGCACAAGCCGGAATCAAGACTGCAGGGAGAAATATCAATAACCTCAGATATGCAGATGACACCACCCTTATGGCAGAAAGTGAAGAGGAACTAAGAGCCTCTTGATGAAAGTGAAAGAGGAGAGTAAAAAATGGCTTAAAACTCCACGTTCAAAAGATCACGGCATCCAGTCCCATCACTTCATGGCAAATAGATGGGGAAACAATGGAAACCAGAAAGCCTGACTTTATTTTCTTAGGCTTCAAAATCACTACAGATTGTGACTGCTGCCATGAAAGTAAAAGATGCTTGCACATTGGTGGAAGGAAAGCTATGACAAACCTAGAAATCATATTAAAAAACAAAGACATCACTTTGCTGATGTGGTGCATACAGTCAAAGCTATGGTTTTTCCAGCAGTCATTTATGGATGTGAGAGTTGGACCATAATGAAGGCTGAGCACCAAAGAATTGATGCTTTCCAACCATGGTGCTGGTGAAGACTCTTCAGAGTCCCTTGGATTGCAAGGGGATCAAATCAGTCAATTCTAAAGGAAATCAACCCTGAATATTCATTGAAGGACTGATGTGGGAACTCCAATACTTTGGCCAGTTGATGCAAAAAGCCAACTTATTGGAAAAAACCCTGATGCTGGAAAAGAGGGGAGCAGGAGAAGGGGGTAACAGAGGATGAGAAGGTTGATGGCATCATTGATTCAATCGATATGAATCTGAGCAAATTCCAGGACATTGAGAAGGACAGGAAAGTCTGGCATGCCGCAGTCCATGGGGTCACGAGTCAGGCACAACTGAGCAACTGAACAAGGACAACAAGCAAGGAGACCCAGGGACAGATGAAAGTGGAAATACTCAAGAGGCATTATCAGTTTATTTTGTTAGTTATTAGCAGTTCAGCATACAATGGTGTGAAAAGTAGCAGAATCTATTAATATAGGCCTGAACTGCTTTTGCTGCTCCTTTTCTCCAAGAGTGTATAGCAAACACAACTTGTTTCCATAATCCTATACTCTGCTTTTTCAATGTACCTGGCCCTTTGTTATTTTTCTGTGAATTCATTAAGACCTGTGTTTTGTGCTACCTATCTTGTAGTATACTAGAAACTCTGATGAAGATATACATTTTAAATGAAATTACTATATGAAATAATCCTTTCTTATGGAAAAAGTTACTATCCATTGTGGATGTCAATTAAGAGTTCTTTCCTCCTTCTGTTTCTCTAATAATGACCTTAGTCCCCCCAGTGTATTTAATAATCTTGAAAAATTATCAATCTATAACCAAATTCAAAGGTCAAAAGCAACAGTTAGAACCAGACATGGAACAATAGACTGGTTCAAAATTGGCAAAGGAATACGTCAAGGCTGTATATTGTCACCCTGCCTTATTTAACTCATATGCAAAGTACATCATGTGGAATGCCAGGCTGGATGAAGCACAAGCTAGAATCAAGATTGCTGGGAGAAATATCAGTAACCTCAGTATGCAAATGGCACCACCCTTATGACAGAAAGCGAAGAAGAACTAAAGAGCTTCTTGATGAAAGTGAAAGAGGAGAGTGAAAAAACTGGCTTAAAACTCAACATTCAAAAAACAAAGATCATGGCATCCAGTCCCATGACTTCATGGCAAATAAAAGGGGAAACAATGGAAGCACTGAGAGACTTTATTTTCTTGGGCTCCAAAATCACTGCAGATGGTGACTGCAGCCATGAAATTAAAAGATGCTTGCTCCTTGGAAGAAAAGCTGTGTATGACAAACCTAGACAGCAGAGACATTACTTTGCCAACAAAGATCCATCTAGTCAAAGCTATGGTTTTTCTAGTAGTCATGTATGGATATGAGAGTTGGACCATAAACAAGTTGAGTACCAAAGAATTGATGCTTTTGAAGTCTGGTATTGGAGAAGACTCTTGAGAGCCCCTTGGACTGCAAGGAGATCAAAACAGTCAATCCTAAAGGAAATCAGTCCTGAATATTCACTGGAAGGACTGACGCTGAAGCTCCAATACTTTGGCTACCTGACTGAAGAACTGACTCATTGGAAAAGACGCTGATGCTGTGGAAGATTGAAGGCAGGAGGAGAAGGGGATGGCAGAGAATGAGATGATTGGATGGCATCACCGACTTGATGGACATGAATTTGAGCAAGCTCCAGGCATTGGTGATGGACAGGGAAGCCTGGCATGCTGCAGTCCATGGGGTCACAAAGAGTCGGACATGACTGATTGGCTAGACTGAACTGATAACCAGATTCATTTAATTGACATTTATGGAGGTACTTCCATGTAGTAAGATAACAACCATCATTTTTCAAGTCTAAAACTTCTAGGAAAATAGTGGTTACAGTTCATATCAAACTTAAAAAAATTAATAACCTTTATATGTAAATGGATCCAATTAGCATTTATGTTGTGACTTCTAATAGCAGTTATGGATAGAATACTTTGAAGTATTAAAATAAGCCTGCTTCATGAAATTATGTAGAGAGTCTAGTCAATGAGCAAAATTATAATTTATTTATTCCCACCTAGGTAACTAAAAGCACTAATAATGTAGGAAACTAATAGATAGACACATCATTTTTACATATCACACTTCAGAACATAAATATTAAAATATTTTTAAAATGCCTACATATGCAAGGCATTAAGCTATTATTTATGCATAATTATTTATTTGGCTTTCTATAATATTTAAATAGTAATTTCTTATTTCTTTATGAAGGTGTGCAGGAAACAGTCCCAATATAACAGGGATATTAAAAAGTCTCTAAAATACTTAGAATATATTTTTTCTGCATGTGGTCATTACCAACTAATTTCAAGAAAATTTACATAGTATGATAATTTCACAGCTTCCCCAATACAAAAAATACTGCATAGAAAATCTGTACTTCTATATTGTAATGAGATGCTTTATTATGAGGTTAATGAAGCTTAATATTCAAGGCTCCTCATTTGCATGGTCCTCTTCCATGGCTCAATACATTAATTTTTATTTATAATTATTCTTTTTTCTAAAGAGAGTCTTCCAAATTATATAAGGTTGAGACGACACAATATTTAGATCCACTCTTCCAGAGTAGGTTTAAACGTTTCTTAATGAATCACGCTAATTTTTTTAACTTATTCTATTTTAAAATAAAAATACACCTTTATATAACAGTATGTAAGGCATTTAACATACATTTATATAAGGCATATAACATGATTATTTAATTTACATATACATAGTGAAATGATAATTATAGTCAAGTTAATTAACATTTCAGTTACCCTTTTTTAAAATGGTGAAAATACCTGAAATATATTCTCTTAGCAAATCTTCAGTATTTGATAAAGTATTGTTCACTATAGTCATCATGCTATATATCAGACCTCTAGACTTATGAGTGTAACTTTTCAGCTTCTGACCAGTATCTCTACATTTCCCCTACCCTTTCTGCTCCTGTAAACCACCATTCTTTCTACTCTCTGCTTCTATGAACTCAACTTTTTGTGATTCCACATTTAAATGAGATCGTATACAAATCTTTCTTGACTCACAATGGGATTACATCTCAATAAACCCACTGTAAACTGAAAAGACATTTAATATGCCTAGCCTACCGAACATCATACCTTAGCATAAAAGTGAAAGTGAAGTTGCTTAGTCGTGTCCAACTCTGCGACCCCATGGACTGTAGCCTACCCAAGCTCCTCTGTCCATGGGATTTTCCAGGCAATAGTACTGGAGTGGATTGCCATTTCCTTCTCCAGGGGATCTTCCTGACCCAGGGATCAAACCCAGGTCTCCCACACTGTAGACAGACACTTTACCATCTGAGCCACCAGGGAAGTCCTTAGCATAGCCTGCCTTAAATATACACTTAGAACATGTATATTAGCCTATAGGTGGGCAAAATCATCTAACAGAAGGCCAATCTGATAATAAAGTGTTGTATATCTCATATACCTTATTGAACACTACACTGAAAGTGAAAGATAGAATGGTTTTAAGTGTATTGGTTGTTTATCCTGTGTTCATATTTCTAACTGAGTACTGTGGTTCACTGCTACTTCCCAACATCTCAAGAGTGTATAGCACTCATATCGCTAGCTCAGGAAACAAGTAAAATTTAAACTTTGAAGTACAGCTTTTACTGAATCCATATTGTTTTTGCACCATCATAATGTTACAAAAGATTCTTAAGTTGAACCATTGAAAGTTGGGGACCATCTGTAGTGATATTCTCTATTTGTCTAGCTTATTTCATTAAGCATAATGTCCTTCAAGTTCACAATGTTGCTGCAAATTATGGGATCTTCTCCTTTAATGCTGAGTAATATTTCATTGTTTATATGTATATCACAATTATTTTAACCATTTATTCTTTGACATACACTTAGGTTGTTTCCATAACATGGCTATTGTGAGTAACGCTGCAATTAATATGGCAATGGAGCTACTTCTTTGAGGTACTTAATTCATTTTGAATTAATTTCCTCTGAGTATATGCCCAAAGGAAGAATTACTAGATCATACAGTAGCAAGAACAACCAGACTAGAAAAAATAAGAAGCCTCCAAATCAGAAAGGAAGAAGTAACATTACCCCTGTTTATATATGCAAAATTCTATTTGTAGAAAAGCCTAAAGTCTCAACAACAAAAAAAATGGTTCAAACTAATAAACAAATTTAGTAAAGTTGTAGGATACAAAAATCAGACTCATTTCTTTACATCAATAATGAACTATCTGAAAAGAAAATCAACAAAGTAATATTCATAATACCATCAAGAAGAATACTTAGAATAATCTTAACCAAGGAAGTAAAATAATTGTACACTGAAGACTATAAAACATTGATTAAAGAACTGAAGAAGACACAAATTAATGAAAAGATATATCATGTTCAAGAATTAAAAGAACTAATACTGATGAAATGTACATACTACCCAAAACAATATACAGATTCAACATAATCTTTATCAAATTTCAATGGCAGTTTTCACAAAAATAGAAAAAACAATCTTAAAATTCATAAGGGACAACAAAAGACCCCAAATAGGCAAAACAATCCTGAGGGGAAAAAATCAGAAATACTTCCTGATTTCAAGTTATATCACAAAGCTACAGTAATCAAAGCAGTATGGTACTGGCATCAAAAGAGACACATAGACTAACAGAACAGAACAGGACAGCCCAGAAATAAACCCAGGTATACACAGTCAACTAATTTTCCACAAGGGCATGAAGAATACCTAAGGAGGAAAGGGTAGTCTCTTCAACAAATGGTGCTGAGAAAAAGGGAGTATCCACATGCAAAAGAATGAAATTGGACCCTTACCTTAAACCATACACAAATATAAACTCAAAATGGATTAAACATTTACACATAAGACCTTGAAGCCATTAAACTCCTAGAATAAAACACAGGGGAAAAAAGCTCCTTGACACTGGCTTTTACCAATTATTTTTGAATATGATACCAAAAGCTCAGCTAATCAAAGCAAAAATAAGCAGAACTATATTCAATGAAAAAGCTTCTGCACAGCAAAGAAAGCACTCAACAAAAAGAAAAGGCAACCTATATATAGGGAGAAAATATTGCAAACCATGCATGTGAAAATGGGTTAATATCCAAAACACATAAGGGACTCATATTCAACAGCAAAATGAATGAACAAAATCATCCCCCAAAACATAGAATCCAAGTAATTTCATTAAAAATGGGCAAAGGGCTGGAACAGACATTTTTCCAAAGAAGATATACACCTATCCAATTGGCAGATGAAAAGGTGCTCAATTATCACTAGGCATCAGGGAAATACAAATCAAAACCATAATAAGATAGTATCTCATACCTGTTGGGTAGCTATTATTAAAAAGAAAAAAAAAGTGCTGGTGAGGAAATAGAGAAAAAGGAAGTCTACACTGTTGGTGGGAATGTAAATTGGTACAGCTATTATGAAAAACAGTTATGATGTTTCCTTAAAAATGTAACCTATTCGTTAGAGGTGATCTCAAGCCACATCTCTGAAAGTCCATCCAGATAACTCTGGGATCTACAGAAACCTTCTTTCAGAACTCTTATAGAAATTTCAGATAGTACTGTGTATGCAACAGATTCTTCTAGGCTACTCTATTTCTATATTATATGGGCTTTGAAATCAGGCAAGACTTTGACATCTTTGTTGCTTCAGTTCAGTCGCTCAGTGGTGTCCAACTATCTGTGACCCCATGAACCACAGCACACCAGGCCAACCTGTCCATCACCAACTACCAGAGTCCACCCAAATCCACATACATTGAGTCGGTGATGCCATCAAACCATCTCATCCTCTGTCGTCCCCTTCTCCTCCTGCCCTCAATCTTTCCCAGCATCAGGGTCTTTTCAAATCAGTCAGCTCTTCGCATCAGGTGGCCAAAGTATTGGAGTTTCACTTCAACATCAGTCCTTCCAATGAACACCCAGGACTGATCTCCTTTAGGATGGAATGGTTGGATCTCCTTGAAGTCCAAGGGACTCTCAAGAGTCTTCTCCAACACCACAGTTCAAAAGCATCAATTTTTATGTGTTCAGCTTTCATTGTAGTCCATCTTTCACATCTATACATGACCTCTGGAAAAACCATAGCTTGACTAGATGGACCTTTGTTGGCAAAGTAATGTCTCTGTTTTTTAATATGCTGACTAGGTTGGTCATAACTTTCCATCCAAGGAGTAAGCATCTTTTAATTTCATGGCTGCAATCACAATCTGCAGTGATTTTGGAGCCCCCCAAAATAAAGTCAGCCACTGTTTCCACTGTTTCCCATTCTATTTGCCATGATGTGATGGGACTGGATGCCATGATCTTAGTTTTCTGAATGCTGAGCTTTAAGCCAAATTTTTCACTCTCCTCTTTCACTTTCATCAAGAGGCTCTTTAGTTCTTTTCACTTTCTGCCATAAGGGTGGTGTCATCTGCATATCTGAGGTTACTGATATTTTTCCCGGCAATCTTGATTCCAGCTTGTGCTTCTTCCAGCCCAGTGTTTCTCATGATGTACTCTGCATGTAAGTTAAATAAGCAGGGTGACAATATACAGCCTTGACGTACTCCTTTTCCTATTTGGAACCAGACTGTTGTTCCATGTCCAGTGCTAACTGTTGCTTCCTCACCTGCATACAGATTTCTCAAGAGGTAGGTCACATGGTCTGGTATTCCCATCTCTTTCAGAATTTTCCAAAGTTTATTTTGATTCACACAGTTAAAGGCTTCAGCATAGTCAATAAAGCAGAAAAAGATGTTTTTCTGGAACTCTCTCACTTTTTCGATGATCTAGCAGATACAGGCAATTTGATCTCTGGTTCCTCTGCCTTTTCTAAAACCAGCTTGAACATCTGGAAGTTCAAGGTTCATGTATTGCTGAAGCCTTGCTTGGAGAATTTTAAGCATTACTTTACTAGCATGTGAGATGAGTGCAATTGTGTGGTAGTTTGAGCATTCTTTGGCATTTCCTTTCTTTGGGATTGGAATGAAAACTGACCTTTTCCAGTCCTGTGGCCACTGCTGAGTTTTCCAAATTTGCTGGCATATTGAGTGCAGCACTTTGACAGCATCATCTTTCAGGATTTGAAATAGTTCAACTGGAATTCCATCATGTCTATTAGCGTTGGTAGAAGTGATGCTTCCTAAGGCCCACTTGACTTCACATTTCAGGATGTCTGTCTAGGTGAGTGATCACACCATGCTGATTATCTGTGTAGTGAAGATCTGTTTTGTACAGTTCTTCTGTGTATTTTTGCCACCCCTTCTTAATATCTTCTGCTTCTGTTAGGTCCATACCATTTCTGTCCATTATTGAGGCCATCTTTTCATAAAATGTTCCCTTGGTATCTCTAATTTTCTTGAAGAGAACTCTAGTCTTTCCCATTCTATTGTTTTCCTCTATTTCTTTGCATTGATTGCTGAGGAAGGCTTTCTTATCTCTCCTTGCTTTACTTTGGAACTCTGCTTTCAAATACATAAATCTTTCCTTCTCTCCCTTGCTTTTCGCTTCCCTTCTTTTCACAGCTATTTGTAAGACTTCCTCAGACAGCCATTTTGCTTTTTTGAATTTCTTTTCTATGGGGATGGTCTTGATTCCTGTCTCGTTTACAATGTCAGGAATCTCCATCCATAGTTCATCAAGCACTCTATCAGATCTAGTCCCTTAAATCTATTTCTCACTTCCACTGTACAGTCATAAGGGATTTGATTTAGGTCATAACTGCATGGTCCACTGGTTTTCTTCACTTTCTTCAATTTCAGTCTGAATTTGGCAATAAGGAGTTCATGATCTGAGCCACAGTCAGCTCCCAGTCTTGTTTTTGCTGACTGTATATTAAAATATTTGTACTCAACTGATTCACCTTGAAAATAGGGAGAATCAAGAGAGGAATTTATGAGTAAACTAATGAAATTTAAGCTTTAAAGTTCCTTCATTTGTACTTGCTTTTGGTACTTGATTTTACACCCATAATTTTTATTTTTTCCTCAAATAAGGAATCTAAATTGTATAAACTTCAGTCAGCATGATATCGGATTTATCCCTGTCTAGAGTAAAATGATATATAAATATTCAGGGCCAAAATGTTCAAAAACAAGCATAGCTAGTTAGGCAAAAATCCTTAGCTCAAGGACTTGGGGACTCATGGCATTGGAATGGTTCAGCTTTTAATGAAACTTACGTTCAAGTGAGAAAATTATTCGTTATACAGTCAACTGGAAGGTAACATTGAGGATAAAATATCTGATATTGATCTAAGGTCATAAAGTATTATGCTGGCACCGTAACAGAAACTCTGTTTCTTCTGGTAAACATCCTTAAAAAGAACTATTTCTCAAATAAAGGTAAAAACGATGGAATGCTATTACATCTATTTAGTAGGAACTGATATACATTCAATTTTCTTCATATTTTTGGTTATAAATTATTGCAAATTAAAATTATCCAAATTTTTTATTTTATTTATTATTTTTTAATTTTTCATTTAGCCATTTATATTATTATTTTATTTTACTTTATTTTACTTAATCATACTGTACTGGTTTTGCCATACATCAACGTGAATCCACCATGGGTGTACATGTGTTCCCAGTCCTGAACCCCACTCCCACCTCCCTCCCCATACCATCTCTCTGGGTCATTCCAGTGCACCAGCCCCAAGCATCCTGTATCCTGCATCGAACCGAGTTGGGTGATTCATTTCTTATATGATATTATACATGTTTCCATGCCATTCTCCCAAATCATCACACCCTCTCCCTCCCTCTCCCACAGAGTCCAAAAGACTGTTCTATACATCTGTGTCTCTTTCGCCGTTATCATCTTTCTAAATTCCATATATATGTGTTAGTATACGGTATTGGTGTTTTTCTTTCTGGCTTACTTCACTCTGTATAATTGGCTCCAGTTTCATCCACCTCATCAGAACTGATTCAAATGTATTCTTTTTAATGGCTGAGCAATACTCCATTGTGTATATGTACCACATCTTTCTTATCCATTCATCTGCTGATGGACATCTAGGTTGTTTCCATGTCCTGGCTATTATAAACAGTGCTGCGATGAACATTGGGGTACACGTGCCTCTTTCAATTCTGGTTTCCTTGGTGTGTATACCCAGCAGTGAGATTGCTGGGTCATAAGGTAGTTCTATTTCCAGTTTTTTAAGGAGTCTCCACACGGTTCTCCATAGTGGCTGTACTAGTTTGCATTCCCACCAACAGTGTAAGAGGGTTCCTTTTCTCCACACCCTCTCCAGCATTTATTGCTTGTAGACTTTTGGATCGCAGCCATTCTGACTGGTGTGAAATGGTACCTCATTGTGGTCTTGATTGCATTTCTCTGATAATGAGTGATGTTGAGCTTCTTTTCATGTGCTTGTTAGGCATCTGTATATCTTCTTTGGAGAAATGTCTATTTAGTTCTTTGGCCCATTTTTTGATTGAGTTATTCATTTTTCTGGAATTGAGCTGCAGGAGTTGCTTGTATATTTTTGAGATTAGTTGTTTGTCAGTTGCTTCATTTGCTATTATTTTCTCCCATTCCGAAGGTTGTCTTTTCACCTTGCTTATAGTTTCCTCTGTTGTGCAGAAGCTTTTAATTTTTATTAGATCCCATTTGTTTATTTTTGCTTTTATTTCCAATATTCTGGGAGGTGGGTCATAGAGGATCCTGCTGTGATTTATGTTAGAGAGTGTTTTGCCTATGTTCTGCTCTAGGAGTTTTATAGTTTCTGGTCTTACGTTTAGATCTTTAATCCATTTTGAGTTTATTTTTGTGTATGGTGTTAGAAAGTGTTCTAGTTTCATTCTTTTACAAGTGGTCGACCAGTTGTCCCAGCACCACTTGTTAAAGAGATTGTCTTTAATCCATTGTATATCCTTGCCTCCTTTGTCAAAGATAAGGTATCCATAGGTGTGTGGATTTATCTCTGGGCTTTCTGTTTTGCTCCAATGATCTATATTTCTGTCTTTGTGCCAGTACAATACTGTCTTGATGACTGTGACTTTGTAGTAGAGCCTGAGGTCAGGCAGGTTGATTCCTCCAGTTCCATTCTTCTTTCTCAAGATTGCTTTGGCTAGTCGAGGTTTTTTGTATTTCCATACAAATTGTGAAATTATTTGTTCTAGCTCTGTGAAAAATACCGCTGGTAGCTTGGTAGGGATTGCATTGAATCTGTAGATTGCTTTGGGTTAGTATACTCATTTTCACTATATTGATTCTTCCAATCCATGAGCACAGTATATTTCTCCATCAAAATAAAAATATGCATAGAAATGAATGAAAATGAAAACACAACAACCCAAAACCTGGGACACTGTAAAAGCAGTGCTAAGAGGAAAGTTCTTAGCAATACCGCCATACCTCAAGAAACAAGAAAAAAGTCATATAAATAACCTAACTCTACACCTAAAGCAACTAGAAAAGGAAGAAATGGAGAACCCCAGGGTTAGTAGAAGGAAAGAAATCTTAAAAATTAGGGCAGAAATAAATGCAAAAGAAACAAAAGAGACCATAGCAAAAATCAAGAAAGCCAAAAGCTGGTTCTTGGAAAGGATAAATAAAATTGACAAACCATTAGCCAGACTCATCAAGAAACAAAGGAAGAAAAATCAAATCAATAAAATTAGAAATGAAAATGGATAGATCACAACAGATAACACAGAAATACAAAGGATCATAAGAGACTACTATCAGCAATTATATGCCAATAAAATGGACAACATGGAAGAAATGGACAAATTCTTAGAAAAGTACAACTTTCCAAAACTGAACCAGGAAGAAATAGAAAATCTTAACAGACCCATCACAAGCATGGAAATTGAAACTGTAATCAGAAATCTTCCAGCAAACAAAAGCCCAGGTTCAGACGGCTTCACAGCGGAATTCTACCAAAAATTTCGAGAAGAGCTAACACCTATCCTACTCAAACTCTTCCAGAAAATTGCAGAGGAAGGTAAACTTCCAAACTCATTCTATCAGGTCACCATCACCCTAATACCAAAACCTGACAAAGATGCCACAAAAAAAGAAAACTACAGGCCAATATCACTGATGAACATAGATGCAAAAATCCTCAACAAAATTCTAGCAATCAGAATCCAACAACACATTAAAAATATCATACATCATGACCAAGTGGGCTTTATCCCAGGGATGCAAGGATTCTTCAATATCTGCAAATCAGTAAGTGTAATACACCACATTAACAAATTGAAAAATAAAAGCCATATGATTATCTCAATAGATGCAGAGAAAGCTTTTGACAAAATTCAACATCCATTTATGATAAAAACTCTCCAAGAGAGCAGGAATAGAAGGAACATACCTCAACATAATAAAAGCTATATATGACAAACCCACAGCAAACAGTATCCTCAATGGTGAAAAATTGAAAGCATTTCCCCTAAAGTCAGGAACAAGACAAGGGTGCCCACTCTCACCGCTACTATTCAACATAGTTTTGGAAGTTTGGGTCACAGCAATCAGAGCAGAAAAAGAAATAAAAGGAATCCAAATTGGAAAAGAAGAAGTAAAACTCTCACTGTTTGCAGATGACATGATCCTCTACATGGAAAACCTTAAAGACTCCACCAGAAAATTACTAGAGCTAATCAATGAATATAGTAAAGTTGCAGGATATAAAATCAACACACAGAAATCCCTTGCATTCCTATACACTAATAATGAGAAAGTAGAAAAAGAAATTAAGGAAACAATTCCATTCACCATTGCAACGAAAAAAATAAAATACTTAGGAATATATCTACCTAAAGAAACTAAAGACCTATATATAGAAAACTATAAAACACTGGTGAAAGAAATCAAAGAGGACACTAATAGATGGAGAATTTTATTTTTAATAAGGAATAATGATTTATAAGATGTAATTTTTTGATTTAAAAGTTTTACTACACTAAATTGTTGGGAATTGACTCTGTATCTTTTGTTCTGAAATGATTCTCTTATAAGTAGGATATACAGGGATCTTGGTTTTTTAATCCAATCAGCCATCTTGACTGAGCACATTTTTTCACAGAAAATTTAAAAAGCATGGCTCTGTATATTCCCTGTCCCTAAATTTTAGTCTTGCTGTGGAAAGTCTTGCTATTTGATTTTCCATTTCTCTATTCAATGAGATGTTTTCTCTTCCTAAAAGGTTTGGTACAGTGTAGGGCACGGGGAGGGGCTCTTTGTTTTATATCCCAGGGTTCTTAAATTTCATTGTGTTGTATTATCATTCATATATGATGATATATGTACTATATGCACTACATGTGAGATAAACCCTTCCCATCTGGAGGTTTTTGTCTTTTGATTCTGGGAACTGTCTTATATTATTGAATACTTCTGTAATGATTTTTCTCTTTAGTTTCTTTGAGTTTTCATTCTTGAACTTCTATTATTTGAGGTGTTGGGCCTTCTATACTAATCCTCTAAGTTTCTTAACTTTAAAAATAATTTTCCATTTGTCTTTTTAGTCTAGTTTTCTTAGAAATTTCTACTTTATCTTCAAGATTTCCTATTGAATTTTTATTTTAGTTATTCTATGTTTAACTGCTTTAAAGTTCTTACTTGGTTCCTTTTAAATAAACTGTTATTATTTCATGATTAAAAAAAAGATGTAATTTTTTAATGTACCATGTTTTAAAATATTTTCTTATCTGCCTCTTCACTGAAAAACAAAGCAACTTTATGCAATATTTGTGTAAAATATATTAACAATATAAGAGCATCACAGAGATCAGTATGTATAGAAATAGTTAAAACATTTCAAGAGCAAATACTTTTTTGAACTAAGAATACTACAATTGTATTTTATAGAAATGATGAGGAAATTTTACAAAGAAAATTTATGAGAAAAGAAGTACATTATTTTCTGCACTAGAAATTCAAAAAATTAAAATGAAAAAATACACATAATAGTAATTGACAAATTTCTTATTCATTTTCCTTGATTTCAGTTTTCACCAGGAAGTATGCCTGTAAATAATAAAGAAGCTACTGCATCATAAAGTGTTTTCTTTTAAAACTAAGATTCTATTTGTATTCAGAACATTGCTATAAACTTGATCAGAACAATGAAATTTATCTTATGAAATAAAAAGTCATTGCCCCCATCCCTTCATATTCCCTTAATACTTGAAGATTAAAATGCTGGAAGTAATGTGTTTTTGTAAAAGGTATACTAGTATACTATTACCTGTCATCTCAAGATTATGAAAAGGCAGTTTTCCATATTTATGTATAAATTATATTTTATTTATATTTATTCATATAAATTTTGAGGATGAGATCTCATTTTAAGAATAGAAACATAAAATAAATATTATAAACTGTTTCTTTTTGATAGAAGGCTAATTTGTATGTTCATAAGATATTGGTTGAACGCCTAAGGCAAGAGGATTAAAATATGAATCAATGACAGGCCAGAAGGGAGTAGTAGGATACATTTCAAGTGATGAAGAGAAAAAATCTATAATAAAAATACCCAGCTAAGCTCTCATTCAGATTTGATGGAGAAATCAGAAGCATTACAGACAAGCAAAAGCTAAGAGAATTTAGCACCACCAAACCAGCTTTACAACAAATGCTAAAGGAACTTCTCTAGGTGGGAAAGAAAAGGCCATAACTAGAAACAAGAAAATTATGAATGTGAAAGCTCACAGGTTAAGGCAAACATACAGTAAAGGTAGAAAATCATCTACACAAAAATACGATATCAAAACCAGTGGTCGTGAGGAGAGTACAAATGCAGAATACTGGAAATGCATCTGCAATTAAGAGACTTAAAACAATATTGTTTACATATAGACTGCTACATCAAAACATGGTAATTGCAGATAAAAATCTACGATAGACCAAAAAAAAGCAATCCAAACACAACACTAAAGATAACACTAAACACACAACACTAAAGATAGTCATCAAATCAGAAGAGAATAAAAAAGGAAGGGAAGGAAAAGACCTACAAAAACAATCCCAAAACAATTCACAATATGGGAATAAGGACATACATATCAATAATTACTTTAAATATAAATTAATTAAATGCCCCAATCAAAAGACAGACTGGCCGAATGAATACAAAAACAGGGTTCATAAACAAGCTGTCTAGAAGAGACACACTTCAGATCTAGGGACACTTACGGACTGAAAGTGAGGGAATGGAAAAAGTTATTCCATGCAAATGGAAATCAAAAGAAAACTGGAGTAGCAAAACTCAGATAAGACAAAATAAACTAAAATACTTACAAGAGACAAAAGGACACTTCATAATGATCAAGGGATCAATCCAAGAAGAAAATAAAACTGTAAATATATATGTACTCAACATAGAAGCACCTTAATATATAAGGCAAATGCCAACAGCCTTTAAAGGAGGAATTGACAGTAATACAATAATAGCGGGGAATTTAAAACCCCACTTACAACAACAGACAGATCCAGACAGAAAATCAAAAAGGAAACACAAGCCTTAAATGACATATTAAACCAAATGAATTTAAGCAGTATTTATAGAGCATTCCATCTGAAAGCAGCAGAATATACATTTTCCTCAAGTGCACACAGAGCATTCTACAAGAGAGGTCACAGGCTGGGTCATAAAGCAAGTTTTGATAAATTTAAGAAAACGGAAATCACATCAAGCATCTTTTCTAACCACAACACTATGAGATTAGAAATTGATTATAAGGAAAAAAAAAACTAGAAAACACAAACACATGAAGGTTATCACTTCAGATATTTTTGGTAATGGTATGACTCAAGAAAGAAATATTTTTCCAATTTTCATAAGTTTTTTGTGATTCACAGTATGTAATAAAAGCAGAATTAGTTTCAAAAAAATACAATGGATCAATGAAGATATCAAGAGGAAATTAAAAAATACCTAGAGATAAATGACAACATAAATATGACAATCCAAACCCAATGCTACTACGAACCCAATCACTACAAACAAAGCTACTGGAGGTGATAGAATTCCAGTTGAGCTATTTCAAATCCTGAAAGATGATCCTGTGAAAGTGCTGCACTCAATATGCCAGCAAATTTGGAAAACTCAGCAGTGGCCACAGGACTGGAAAAGGTCAGTTTTCATTCCAATCCCAAAGAAAGGAAATGCCAAAGAATGCTCAAACTACCACACAATTGCACTCATCTCACATGCTAGTAAAGTAATGCTCAAAATTCTCCAAGTCAGGCTTCAGCAATACATGAACCATGAACTTCCAGATATTCAAGCTGGTTTTAGAAAAGGCAGAGGAACCAGAGATCAAATTGCCAACATCTGCTGGATCATGGAAAAAGCAAGAGAGTTCCAGAAAAACATCTCTTTCTGCTTTATTGACTATGCCAAAGCCTTTGACTCTGTGGATCACAATAAACTGTGGAAACTTCTGAAAGAGATAGGAATACCAGACCACATGACCTACCTCTTGAGAAATCTGTATGCAGATCAGGAAGCAACAGTTAGAACTGGACATGAAATAACAGACTGGTCCAAATAGGAAAAGGAGTACATCATGGCTGTATATTGTCACCCTGCTTATTTAACTTCTATGCAGAGTACATCATGAGAAATGCTGGACTGGAAGAAGCACAAGCTGGAATCAAGATTGCTGGGAGAAATATCAATAACCTCAGATATGCAGATGACACCACCCTTATGGCAGAAAGTGAAGAAGAACTAAAAAGCCTCTTGATGAAAGTGAAAGTGGAGAGTGAAAAAGTTGGCTTAAAGCTGAACATTCAGAAAACAAAGATCATGGCATCTGGTCCCATCACTGCATGGGAAGTAGATGGGGAAACAGTGTCAGACTTTATTTTTTGGGGCTCCAAAATCACTGCAGATGGTGACTGCAGTCATGAAATTAAAAGATGCTTACTCTTTGAGCTTTACCCTGGTGGCTCAGACGTTAAAGTGTCTGCCTCCAATGTGGGAGACCCAGGTTCAATCCCTGGGTGGGGAAGATCCCCTGGAGAAGGAAATGGCAACCCATGCTAGTATTCTTGCCTGGAGAATCCCATGGACTGAGGAGCCTGGTGGGCTGCAGTCCACGGGGTCACAAAGAGTCGGACATGACTGAGTGACTTTACTTACTTACTTCTTGGAAGAAAAGTTATGACCAACCTAGATAGCGTATTGAAAAGCAGAGAGATTACTTTGCCAACAAAGGTCTGTCTAGTCAAGGCTATGGTTTTTCCAGTGGTCATGTATGGATGTGAGAGCTGGACTGTGAAGAAAGCTGAGCACCGAAGAATTGATGCTTTTGCATTGTGGTATTGGAGAAGACTCTTGAGAGTCCCTTGGACTGCAAGGAGATCCAACCAGTCCATTCTGAAGGAGATCAGTCCTGGGATTTCTTTGAAAGGAATGATGCTAAAGCTGGAACTCCAGTACTTTGGCCACCTCATGCAAAGGGTTGACTCACTGGAAAAGACTCTGATGCTGGGAGGGATTGGGGGCAGGAGGAGAAGGGGACGACAGAGGATGAGATGGCTGGATGGCATCACTGACTCGATGGACATGAGTCTGAGTGAACTCTGGGAGTTGGTGATGGATAGGGAGGCCTGGCGTGCTGCGATTCATGGGGTCGCAAAGAGTCGGACACGACTAAGCGACTGAACTGAACTACTGAAATCCAATGCGATGCAGCAAAAGCAGCTCTAAGAGGGAAGTTTACAGCAATACAATCTTACCTCAGGAAACAAGAAAAATCCCCAGAAAATAACTTAATCTTTAAGCTATAATAACTAGAGAAAAAGGAACGAAGAAAACTTAAAGTTAGCAGAAGGAAAGAAATCATAAAGATCAAAACAGAAATAAATAAAATAGAGACAAACAAGACAGCAGAAAAAAATCAATGAAACTGAAAGCTGGTTCTTTGAAAAGATTGATAAGATAAACAAAATTAAGAAATCTTTAGCCAGACTTATCAAGAAAAAAAGAGAGAGTGCTCAAATCAATAAAATTAGAAATGAAAAAGAAGTTACAATGGACGTGACGGAAATACAAATGATCTTAAGAGACTACTACAAGCAACCATATGCCAATATAATGGACAACATAGGAGAAAAGGACAAATACTGAGAAAGGTACAACCTTCTGAAACTGAACCATAAAGAAATGGAAAATATGAACAGGCCAATTACAAGTACTGAAATGGAAACTATGATTTAAAAACTCCCAACAAACAAAAGTCCAAGACCAGATGGCCTCACAGGCAAATTCTATCAAATATTTAGAGAAGAATTTATACTTATCCTTTTGAAACTCTTCCAAAAAACTGAAGAGGAAGGAGTGCTCCCAAACTCATTCTATGAGGCACTGTCACCCTGATATGAAAACCAAAGAAAGATACCACAAAAAAACCCCCACAAAATTATAGGTCAGTATCCCTGGTGGCATTAGTGGTAAAGAACCTGCCTGCCAATGCAGGATATGTAAGAGATGTGGGTTCCATCCCTGAGTTAGGAAGATTCCCTGAAGGAGGAAATGGCAACCCACTACAGTATTCTTACCCGGAAAACACCATGTACAGAGGGGCCTGGCAGGCTACACTCCACGGGGTCACAGAGAGTCAGACACAACTGAAGCAAGTTAGCACACATCACTAATGAATACAGATGCAAAAATCAACAAAATACTAGCAAGTCAAATCCAACAATACATTATAAGGATCATACACCATGATCAACCCGGATTTATCTAAGGAATGCAAGGATTCTCTAATATTCACAAATCAATCAGTGTGATATACCACAGAAACAAACAGAAGAATAAAAATAATATGATCATCTCAATAGCTGCAGAGAAAGCTTTGAAAAAATCCCAAATCAATTTACTTATTTGATTTTTTGGCCAAGTCACAAAGTATGTGGGATCTTGGTTCCCTGACCATGGATTGAACTTGCATCCCCTGCATTGGGAGCATGGAGTCCTAACCACTGGACTACCAGGGAGTTCTTCCAATAATCATGTTTGATAAAACCTGTCTAGAAAGTTGGCATAGAGGAAAATGATGTCAACATAAGAAAAGCCATATTTGACAAACCCACAGCTACCATCATACTCAATGGTGAAAACTGAAAGCACTTCCTGTAACATCAGAAATGAGACAAGATTGTCCACTCTAGCCACCTTTATTCAAAACAGTTTAGGAAGTCCTAGCCACGGAAATCACAGAAGAAAAAAAATGCAAGGAATTCAAACAGGAAAAGAACACATAAAACTGTCACTGTTTAAAGATGACATGATATTATACACAGAAAATTCTAAAGATGCCACCACAAAACTACTAGAGCTCATCAATGAATTTGGTAAACTTGCAGGATACAAAATTAATATTCAGAAATCTCTTGCAATATAAAATAAAATTTAAAAAGATGAACCAAAGAGATACTAGAGTTCATTCTTTCAAGGAGCTTACATTATAATCTGATAGACACATATATATGCATATACATGTATATAAGTGTTTGTATCTGTTTATAACTATATATGTCAAATTTTTTAAGCTCTTATATACCTTTTCAGATTTAATTGCTTCACTTCCTAACCAAGCTTCTCGGAAACCTGACAAAATGTACTACCTCCATTTCTTCACCTTCTACTCACTTTTCAGTTCAGTAGCTCAGTTGTGTCCAACTCCTTGCAATCCCATGAATCACAGCACTCCAGGCCACCCTGTCCATCACCAACTCCCAGAGTTCACTCAGACTCACGTCCACTGAGTCAGTGATGCCACCCAACCATCTCATCCTCTGTCGTCCCAATCCCTCCCAGCATCAGAGTCTTTTCCAATGAGTCAACTCTTTGCATGAGGTGGCCAAAGTACTGGAGTTTCAGCTTTAGCATCATTCCTTCCAAAGAACACCCAGGACTGATCTCCTTTAGAATGGACTGGTTAGATCGCCTTGCAGTTTAAGGGACTCTCAAGAGTCTTCTCCAACACCACAGTTCAAAAGCATCAATTCTTCGGCGCTCAGCTTTCTTTACAGTCCATCTCTCACATCCATACATGACTACTGGAAAAACCATAGCCTTGACTAGACGGACCTTTGCTGGCAAACTAATGTCTCTGCTTTTTAATATGCTACTCACTTTTAAACCCAGTCAAATCTAGTCCTCTTGGACAAGTCCTCACATCATGTCACCAATAAACTACATGGTAGGAAATATAAAGGATACTTTTCAATTCTCCCCTGACTTTACCTCTTAACAGCATTTAACACAGTTGACCATTTGCTGCGTCTTAAAACATGCTCTTAGCTTTTCTCCTTTTTCACTACTCCTTCATATTCTGCAGACATTTGTGCCTAACCAGAACTTAGTGTTTCTCAGGGATCTACCCTACTGTGCAATAGAACTTTCTGTAATGATAGAAATGTTTATATATATGGCAATCTACTCCAGCACTCTTGCCTGGAAAATCCCATGGACAGAGGAGCCTGGTAGGCTACAGTCCATGGGGTCGCAAAGAGTCGGACACAACTGAGCAACTTCATTATCACTATCACTATCACTATAATATTATTATTGCTGCTACTAACCACATATGGGCTTCTCTGATGGCTCAGTGCTAAAGAATCCACCTGTCAATGCAGGAGATGCAGGTTTGATCCCTGGGGGTCAGGAAGATCCCCTGGGGAAGGAAATGGCAACCCATTCCAGTATTCTTGCTTGGGAAATCCCACGGACAGAGGAGCCTGGTGGGCCACGTTCATGGGGTTGCAAAACAGACACCACTTAGTGATTAAACGACATCAATCAACCACATACGGCTGTTGAGCATTTGGAATGTGGCCAGTATTGGTGAAGACATACACTAAGTTTGATGCAGTCTTAATTAATTTAAATCTAAAGAGCCATTTGACCCTAATGGCTACGATACTGGACAACACAGCTTTAAAGAAAGCCTCCTTTTCTTTCTTCTCCTTATAACTGATCTATTGTTTTGCTTATAGTTTCCAAATTTATACCTCAAGATCTAAAACATATTTAAACCTCCATATTTAGTAAATGGCATCAAAATTTGCCCAGATGCTACATATAGAAATTTTACACTTCAACAACAATACAGGTTAACTAATCTTTTTTTTTTCAATTCTTTAAAAATCCAATCTCCAATTAAAATAAATGAATTTATATTTTAAAAAAATCCAAGCTCCTTTCTCCCTGAAGGCTGCTTCTCCGGTTTTCACCTCCAGTTATTTAAAAGCTACTTCTCCTCATCCTTCAGGGCTCTTATCTAAAGTAAGTTTGTCCCTCTAGTACTGATACTGTCCATGAGATTATTTTTTCATAGCACTTTCATAATTTATATTGTCAATTTTTATCTTTAATCTGTTTTTCCAACTTGGTCATAAGATCTATGAATTTAGGGATCATGTCCATCTTGTTACCATTATTTTCACAATGTTAAAATAAATATTTATTGATACATGATTGCTTAAGTAATCAATTCATTCCTCAAATTCAGAAATATGACATTATTTTTATCTACAATATCACTTTATGAATTTGCAAAGGATATTTTAATTATTATTTGATTCCCAAAGGTTCATACTAAATTATCCAAATTTTTTCTTGTGCTAATCAGGTGGTAAACTATTAGCAGGTAATGTTTACTTTTGTAGATCCAATAAAGAAGTTAATAAGTATACTTTAAAACACACATATAACACTACAATGTCGTTTACTTAAATCACATTATATGGGTTACTCCTGCTAAATTCAACCTCAAGTAATACCTGCTTTCAGGCAGACAACAGCAATGAGCAAGAATTTATCTCTCCAAATAAGTTTATCATGCTGATAAGAAAGAATGCACAACTTTAAAAAAGGATAGAAGTGTACTATAAAAAGTATTCTGTCTACAATGTCACCAAGCCACTCAATTTCACCTACCCCTCCCTAATAATAATGGTTATTGACAGTGTTTCTGTGTATCCTTCCAGAATAGTCTATGCACATACCCTTGTTATCTGCCTTTTCCAGATCTGGAATGAACCATTTCTTCAAGGATCCCTAGTTGTTTTTCATGTAAAATGACAATTTAAGAGCATAATCTGGGCACTAAGGACTTTCATTCCTATTAATCTTTTTTTTTCCTAGGATTTTTTCATTTGACATAGCTAGGAAATAATTGTTTTATTTTTTTATATTTATATTTTTTTATTTACTAATTTATTTGGCTGCACTGGGTCTTAGTTGCACTAACCAGGATCTTTAATTGCAGCATGTGGTATCTAGTTCTCTGACCAGGGATTGAACATGGGCCTCCTGCTTCAGGAGCTCAGTGTCTCAGGCACTGGACCACCAGGGAAGTCCCAATTGTTTTATTCTTGAAGAGAAATTTTGTGACCCCAGTTTTCCCTGTCCAGGGACTGAAGCAGCCAGTTTTCCCTGTCCATCACCAACTCCTGGAGCTTGCTCAAACTCATGACCATCAAGTCGGTAATCCCATCCAACCATCACATCCTCTGTCATCCCCTTTTCCTCTCGCCTTCAATCTTTCCCAGCATCAGGGTCTTTTCCAATGAGTCAGTTCTTCCCATCTGGTGGCAAAAATCTTGGAGTTTCAGCTTCAGCATCAGTCATTCCAATGAATATTAATGACTCCTTTCCTTTAGGATTGACTGGTTTGATCTCCTTGCAGTTCATGGGACTTTCAAGCATCTTCTCCAACACCACAGTTCAAAATTATCAATTCTTCAGCGCTCAGCTTTCTTTATAGTTCAACTCTCACATTCATACATGACCACTGGAAAAACCATAGCTTTAATTAGACAGACCTTTGTTGGCAAGGTAATGTCTCTGCTTTTTAATATGCTGTCTAGGTTGGCCATAACTTTTCTTTCAAGGAGCAAGCATCTTTTAATTTCATGGCTGCAGTCACCATCTGCAGTGATTTTGGAGTCCCCCCAAAATAAAGTATCTCAATGTTTCCATTGTTTCCGCCTCTATTTGCCATGAAGTGATGGGACTGGATGCCATGATCTTCGTTTTCTGAATGTGAGTTTTAAGCCAACTTTTCCCCTCTTGCACTTTCATCAAGAGGCTCTTTAGTTCTTCTTTGTTTCCTGCCATAAGGTTGGGTCATCTGGTATTTGAGGTTATTGATATTCCTCCCGAATATCTTGATTCCAACTTGTGCTTCATCCAGGTTGGCATTTCATATGATGCACTTTGCATGTAAGTTAAATAAGCAGGGGGACAATGTACTTGTACTTGTACAAGAAGCCTTGATGTACTTCTTTCCTGTTTTGGAACCAGTCTGTTGTTCAATGTCCAGTTCTAATTGCTGCTTCTTGACCTCATACAGATTTCTCAGGAGGCAGGTAGTTCAGTTTACTTGCTCAGTCGTGTCTGACTCTTTGCGACCCCATGAACCGCAGCATGCCAGGACTCCCTGTCCATCACCAACTCGCGGAGTCCACCCAAACCCATGTCCATTGAGTCGGTGATGCCATCCAACCATCTCATCCTCTGTCGTCACCTCCTCCTCCTGCCCTCAATCTTTCCCAGCATCAGGGTCTTTTCAAATGAGTCAGCTCTTCACATCAGGTGGCCAAAGTATTGGAGTTCAGCATCAGCATCGATCCTTCTAAAGAACACCCAGGACTGATCTCCTCGCAGTCCAAGGGACTCTCAAGAGTCTTCTCCAACACCACAGTTCAAATGCATCAATTCTTCGGTGCTCAGCTTTCTTTAAAATCCAATTCCCACATCCATACATGACCACTGGAAAAAACTTGACTAGGCGGACCTTTGTTGACAAAGTAATGTCTCTGCTTTTTAATATGCTGTCTAGGTTGGTCATAACTTTCCTTCCAAGGAGTAAGCATCTTTTAATTTCCATCTCTTGAAGAATTTCGCACAGTTTGTTGTGATCCATACAGTCAAAGGCTTTGGTGTAGGCAATAAAGCAGAAGTAGATGTTTTTCTGGAACTCTCTTGCTTTTTCGATGTCTTGGAGAATTTTGAGCATTACTTTGTTAGTGTGTGAGATGAGTGCAATCATGTGGTAGTTTGAACATTCTTCGGCATTGCCTTTCTTTGGGATTGAATTGAAAACTGACTTTTTCCAGTTCTGTGGCCATGGCTGAGTTTTCCAAATTTGCTGGCATATTGAGTACAGCACTTTCACAGCATCATCTTTTAGGATTTGAAATAGTGCAACTGAAATTCCATCGCCTCCACGAGCTTTGTGCATAGTGATGCTTTCTAAAGTCCCCTTGATTTCATATTGCAGGATGTCTGGCTCTAGGTGAGTGATCACACCATCATGGTTATCTGGGTTATTAAGCTACTTTTTGTATAGTTCTTCCATGTATTCTTGCCACTTCTTCTTAATATTTTCTGTTACGTCCACACCATTTCTGTCCATTCTTGTGCCCATCTTTGCATGAAAAGTTCCCTTAGTATCTCTAATTTTCTTGAAGAGATCTCTAGTCTTTCCCATTCTATTGTTTTCCTCTAATTCTTTGCACTGATCACTGAGGAAGGCTTTCTTTTTTAAAAAATATAAATTTATTTATTTTAATTGGAGGCTAATTACTTTACAATATTGTATTGGTTCTTATCTCTCCTTGCTGTTCTTTGGAATGCTGCATTCAGATGGGTATATCTTTCCTTTTCTCCTTTGCCTTTAGCTTCTCCTCTTTTCTCAGCTATTTGTAAGGCCTCCTCAGATAACCATTTTGCATTTTTGCATTTCTTTTTCTCGGGGATGGTCTTGATCACTGCCTCCTGTACAATGTCACAAACCTCTGTTCATAGATCTTCAGGTACTCTATCAGATCTAATTCCTTGAATCTACTTGTCACTTCCATTGTACAATTGTAAGGGATTTGCTTTAAGTCATACCTGAATGTTCTAGTAGTTTTCCCTACTTTCTTCAATTTAAGTTTGAATTTGGTAATAAGGACTTCATGATCTGAGCCACAGTCAGCTCCCAGTCTTCTTTTTTGCTGACTGTATAGAGCTTCTCCATCTTTGGAGGCAAAGAATATAATCCATCTGATTTTGGTATTGACCATCTGGCGACGTCCATGTGTAGAGTCTTCTCTTGTGTTGTTGGTAGTGGGTGTTTGTTAAGACCAGTGCATTCTCTTGGCAAAACTCTGTTAGACTTTACCCTGCTTCATTTTGTACTGCAAAGCCAAATTTGCCTATTACTCCAGGTGTTTCTTGACTTCCTACTTTTGCATTTCAGTCCCCTTTAATGAAGAGGACAACTGTTTTGGGTGTCAGTTCTAGAAGGTCTTGTAGGTCTTCATAGAACCTATGTCACTAGGGAGGTGCATTCTAACTTCTGTGTTTTCAGGTCACTTGGAGTACTTCCTGTCTATGTGATTATGCCACCAATTCCATACATTTTTGAGATTTAATTTGATTTATTTTAAATTTTAGGGCTGTTTAAAAAAATTTTACTGTAGTAAAAGTTATTTTTATTATGGTTTCTTGCTTTTGTGTCATCCCTGAGCATCTTCCACATTTCAAGAGTATATATTTAAAAATATTCCTTCATTTTTTTTTCCTTACACTTCTGTGATTTTATTCTCCAAACATTTATAACTTTGATCTGTGTGGAATTATGGTAAAGTAGGAATCTATTTTATTTTGTCCACATGGATACCTAGTTTATTTTACTTAATAATCCATCTTTTCCTCATAAATTAGAAATATCACCATTGCTAAGGGTGCAGACTCATAGCAGGAATTTCTAGTGGCAGGAGAGTTAGTGACAATGGCTGAGAGTATCTGCTGGTAATGGCACTACTAGTAGCAGTACCTCAAGTAGACTATTGCTGTAGTAGAATCTTACCTATGTTGCATCCTTTGTTTTCTGTCCAACCTGGATCCTCTGGGTTTAACACAGATTAAGAGTCACTTGAATTTGTTCTAATATATTTTGTGTTGTTTTTAATCAAAGTAGTTTGAACTGTTTGTAGCCAAGAAGCCCAACTTATACAATATGATTTTTCCCCCACAATTCAGTCATGAACATTCCCACAACTGCAGCCTCTGGGTCTCTGCTTTACATTCTGTAGCTGAAACTCATGCCCACAATTATAATTACCAGAACTTTTACTTACTATCTTTAGTAATTGACTCCTAATATTTATCACTCACCATGAGCTCATCTTAACTCATTATATGTATATACATACACAGACATTTATTTATTTATTTAATAGGGTAAATATATGTAAATTGGTTTTCCTAATATTTAAAACTTTTAAGTTTTATTTTAAAATAATACTCTGAAGCTTTAAAAGACAGCATGGGGTGTTAAAGGCAAAGGAAACAAGCAGAATGATATGGCTAGAAATAACACAGGAGAAACGGCAGGAAATAAGGCTGGTTTAGGTGGAAGGTAAAATCGCAGTTTTTATGTTAGAGAGTTACTATTTAAGAATATGACACAGGGGATCTTCCCAACCCAGGGATCAAATCCAGGTCTCCTGCACTGCAGGCAGATTCTTCACCATCTGAACCACCAGGGAAGCCCATGAATACTGGAGTGGTCTGCATTGCAGGAGGATTCTTTACCAGCTGAGCTACCAGGAAATATAATACCAGGGAATTTAAGAATATGGACAGGGACTTCTCCGGTGACCCACTGGTTAATAATCTACATGCCAATGCAGGAAACACAGGTTTGATCCCTGATCCGAGAACTAAGATCCCACATGCAAAGGGGCAAATAAGCCTGTGTGCCACGACTCTGGGCCCATGATCTGGAGCCTGCAAGTCATAACTACTGAAGCCCACATGTCCTAAAGCCCATGGTCCATAACAAAAGAAACAGCTGCAATAAGAAGCCTGCACACTGCAACTAGAGAGTAGTTGGCTTGCTTGCCACAACTTGAGAAGGCCCATGTGCAGCAATGAAAAGCCTGTGTACCACAAGGAAGACCCAGCACAGCCAAAAATAAACACTAAGAAAAAAAAAATTAAAGAATATCAACAATAAGTAACCAGTGAATAATTTCAAGCAGTTAGTGAAATGATTAGATTTCTATTAGAAAAATCACTCTGATAGCACTGAAGTGCATGAGACATGAAATATTTTTCCCTTCTTTCTCTTTTTACAAAGCCCTTTTATCCAAATAGATTTAGGGCCTTACTACACATTTTAAATAGTATTCCACAAATTACTAACCAAAAGCTGTAATTTAGAACCATCTACACAGCATGGGTTCCAATTAATTTATAAAATTAACTGTATGAGCTCACAGATAATATAAACACAAGATTGTTTAACAAGTGTCACTTTGAAAATGACAGACAACAAATATGTTTTCTAATCAAATCAAATAATTAACTAAATTATCATTTATCATTAATTACTTATTTATGACATACAACTTGATAAGCAATTAAAAGTTTGCATTTAGAAAATTATTATACATTTGCAATACATGCAGGTTATGTATCATATAATCTTAGGTGTTATGTTGAAATGACTAATTATGAGAATCCATAAATTATAGGGTCCATAACTACTTAGGCGTACACTCACAGTTTGGCTTTACTTGTATGGAAACAATAACATAAGCCCTTTATTTGAAAAAGGAAAATAAGAAATCAGAAATACAAGTTTCACTTTAAGAAAGGGATCAGCTTTGATTTAAAGACAGCAATTTTTCTACCAGAAATACAATAATTTACTACTCAAAATTATTCACTGGTCATATACTATCTATATTCTTTAAAAAAAGTTTTTAAAGACACATATTTTAAACTATAAACAAACAAAATCAGTTGACTTTAAAAAGTACTTTGGTTTATTCAGATGCTGTGCTGTAAGGCAGCTAAAGTTATACTTAATGAATTAAATAAAAGACATATTTGTGATATTTTTAAGTAAGCTATGCCCTATTCTTTTAAGTAAACTCTGTTGTGTTGTTAGCCTGTGGTTCATTGAGAAAATGACTCTCTTGCTGTGTTGTTTTACTAAAGAAATCCACCTTATCAATTTAAAATGTTAACTATGTTAGCAAATTATATTAATATCATCCTTTCCAAAATTTTGAAAAGCCATAAAACATGATGCCTACAGGAGATAATCTACACTTATGGTTAATTACTTCAAATGTGAACTCACCATGAACTAACAGGTATTTTTATCCTTTTCTTCCCACTATTTTTGGATCTAGTTTTCCAAAAACTACTAAAAAATAAAACAGAAACCCAGAGCAGTTTATAGTTACTAGTAGTTTTTACAATTTTATATCTCCTTATGCTATATACAAGTTTGACTCAGATAAATGTTTTTCTATTTCTAAATTGCTAAACACAACATGGAGTTACACTGAACAGGACACACTGGTCCACTGGATTTTCAGAATTAGCCAATTTTCACACAGAAATTTCATGTTACTACCCTAAAAACAAAGATTCAGATTAAGAATGGGTTTTACACTGTTGTTAGTCAGTATGCAAAGACCCAGAGGTCAGAAAGACCTTTGAAGTAGAGATGGTAATCAGGGAAATTCTAAGAAGCAAGAGGGGAAAGGTAATCCAGACAGGCTATTACAGAAATTCGGCAGTCTATAGATAGTCTAAGTTCCATTCAATAGGCAAAACGTGACTCAAAGTAACACGAAGTAACCTAATAATAGGCAATAGGAAGGAGTACAGGTGACCAGGAAGCTGAAAAGAATGTTACTGAATTCAACCTTTAAGGAACCATGAAAGGCAAAATCTGAGTATTCAAAACATCACTTTATAAACTGGAAGGAACTAGGATAATGTGCAAGAAAACAAAGCACAGATCCATTTATAGATGAAAACACAAAGATTCAACTGCTAGAGATAGATACAAAAAGGAGCTTGAGAGAGGTCAAAGCAAGAGCTTAATTACTAAAATCAATGTACAAAGAAACTGTAATGCCAAGAAATGAGTTGATGCTAAGATCATAAAATCCTGACTTTGAGTTCTTTTCAGTGTAAGTTCTTAAATATATAATTATTTCCAATAACTGGAAGAGGGCTAAACTTAAATGTGGTATTAAGAAAAACTCAAGTTGTGAAATTCAGAAGATTATCAGGCTAAAGTCTATATCTTAAAGAAGACATACAGATGGCTAACAAACACATGAAAAGATGCTCAACATCACTCATTATCAGAGAAAGGCAAATTAAAACCACAAGAGGTATCATTTCACACCAGTCAGAATGGCTGCTATCCAAAAGTCTACAAGCAATAAATGCTGGAGAGGGTATGGAGAAAAGGGAACCCTCTTACACTATTGTTGGGAATGCAAACTAGTATAGCCACTATGGAGAACAGTGTGGCGATCCGTTAAAAAACTGGAACTAGAACTGCCATATGACCCAGCAATCCCACTGTTGGGCATACACACCACGGAAACCAGAATCAAAAGAGACACGTGTACCCCAATGTTCATCACAGCACTGTTTATAATAGCCAGGACATGGAAGCAACCTAGATGTCCATCAGCAGATGAATGGATGAGAAAGCTGTGGTACATATACACAATGGAATATTACTAAGCCATTAAAAAGAATACATTTGAATCAGTTCTAATGAGGTGGATAAAACTGGAGCCAATTATACAGAGTGAAGTAAGCCAGAAAGAAAAACACCAATACAGTATACTAACACATATATATGGAATTTAGAAAGAAGGTAACAATAACCCTGTATGTGAGACAGCGAAAGAGACACAGATGTATAGAACAGTCTTTTGGACTCTGTGGGAGAGGGCGAGGGCAGGATGATATGGGAGAATGGCATTGAAATGTGTAAAATATCATATGTGAAACGAATCACCAGTCCAGGTTTGATGCATGATACAGGATGCTCAGGGCTGGTGCACTGGGATGACCCAGAGGGATGGGATGGGAGGGAGGTGGGGCGGGGGAGTTCAGGATGGGGAACACATGTACACTCATGGCGGATTCAAGTCAATGTATGGCAAAACCAATACAATATTGTAAAACAAAATGAATAAATTAATTTTAAAAATGGAAGGTCATTAAAAAAAAAAAAAACTAATTCAAATCCTATTGTAGCTGTCACTCCATAATTCAAGCCTTAAGCATGACTGCTTCCTCTGCCTGAAAAAATTTAGCTGAAATAGAATTAAGGACACAGGTTACAGATCAAACTCTGCAATTCTCCAGCACCAGTTCAGTTCAGTTGCTCTTTGTGTCCAACTCTTTGCGACCCCATGGACTGCAGCACGCCAGGCCTCCCAGTCCATCACTGACTCCCAGAGCCTACTCGAACTCATGTCCATTGAGTTGGTGATGCCATCCAACCATCTCATCGTCTGTCATCCCCTTCTCCTCCCACCTTCAATATTTCCCAGCATCAGGGTCTTTTCCAATGAGTCATTTCAGGTGGCCAAAATATTGGAGTTTCAGCTTCAGCATCAGTCCTTCCAATGAATATTCAGAGTTGATTTCCTTTATTTATTTATTTATTTATATATATTTTTAATTTTTACTTTATTTTACAATACTGTATAGGTTTTGCCATACATTGACATGAATCCAGCATGGGTGTATATGCGTTCCCAAACATGAACCCCCCTCCCACCTCCCTCCCCATAACATCTCTCTGGGTCATCACCATGTACCAGCCTCAAGCATGCTGTATCCTGCGTCGGACATAGACTGGCGATTCGATTCTTATATGATAGTATACATGTTACAATGCCATTCTCCCAAATCATCCCACCCTCTCCCTCTCCCTCAGAGTCCAAAAGTCCATTATACACATCTGTGTCTTTTTTGCTGTCTTGTATACAAGGTCGTCATTGCCGTCTTTCTAAATTCCATATATATGTGTTAGTATACTGTATTGGTGTTTTTCTTTCTGGCTTACTTCACTCTGTATAATCGGCTCCAGTTTCATCCATCTCATCAGAACTGATTCAAATGTATTCTTTTTAATGGCTGAGTAATACTCCAGTAATACTCCATTGTGTATATGTACCACAGCTTTCTTGATTTCCTTTAGGATGGACTGGTTGGATCTCCTGTTGTCCAGGACACTCTCAAGAGTCTTTTCCAACACCACTGTTCAAAAGCATCAATTCTTTGGCACTCAGCTTTCTTTATAGTCCAGTTCTCACATTCATACATGACTACTAGAAATACCACAGCTTTGACTAGATTGATCTTTGTTGGTAAAGTAACATCTCTGCTTTTTAATATGCTGTCTAGGTTGGTCATAACTTTTCTTCCAAGGAGCAAGCATCTTTTCATCTCATGGCTGAAGTCACCATATGCAGTGATTTTGGAGCCCCCCAAAATAAAGTCTGTCACTGTTTCCACTGTTTCTTCATCTATTTGCTATGAAGTGATGGGACCGGGTGCCATGATCTTAGTTTTCTGAATGTTGAGTTTTAAGCCAACTTTTTCACTTTCCTCTTTCACTTTCATCAAGGGGCTCTTCAGTTCTTCTTTGCTTTCTGCCATAAAGAAAGCAAAGGTGTCATCTGCATATCTGAGGTGACTGATATTTCTCCTGGCCATCTTGATTCCAGCATACTGGCAACCAAAATGTCATGCCATTCTTTTGGCAGGGAATAGGTGGCTCAGGTGGTAAAGAAGCTGCCTGCAATGTGGAAGACCTGGGTTCGATCCCTGGGTTGAGAAAATCCCCTGGAGAGGAGAACAGATACCCCCTCCAGTATTGTGGCCTGGGGAACTCCATGAACAGAGGAGCCTGGCAGGCTATAGTCCATGGGGTCACAAAGAGTTGGACACAACTGAGCAACTTGCACTTCACTATGACAATAATTGTAAAGTAATTAACCTCCAATTAAAGTAAATAAATTCATTTTTTAAAAATTTAAAAAGCTAAAAAAAAAGAAGATTCACAAATATGCTCTCCCTCATGAGCTGACAAAATAGGTCACTATATTAAGGACTTTTAAAATGAATGAATGAAAACAATACTAATAATGTGAGCAACTTAGATATCTTATGTTTGGTGAGAAGAGAGCAATGCTGTAATTTCAAAAAAATTAAGGGAATACTTTTCTGTGAAAAACAAATGTATCAGCTACTGGTCCCATGGCCAATACTTGCATAATACATGAAAAATATCCACTTAGAATGTCACATGGCCAAAACAGAGCTGCTTCATCAGGATGATATGAACAACATGTCCACATGTTGACATGTTAGAGTTGGGACATCTTCTTATACTGAATTTATGTTCTTTTAACAACTTTATGGGGCTTCCCTGATAGCTCAGTTGGTAAAAATCCACCTGCAATGTAGGAGAACCCAGTTCTATTCCTGGGTTGGAAAGATCTACTGGAGAAGGGATAGGCTACCCACTCCAGTATTCTTGGGCTTCTCTTGTGGCTCAGCTGGTAAAGAATTTACCTGCAATGTGGGAGACCTCGGTTTGATCCTTGGGTTGGGAGGATCCCCTGGAGAAGGGCAAGGCTATCCACTCCAGTATTCTGGCTTGGAGAATTCTATGGACTGTATAGTCCATGGAGTCGCAAAGAGTCGGACATGAACTGAGCAACTTTCAATTTCAACAACTTTAACAGACTCCTTTTCACTGACTTTGTCTGAATTCCTGGCACTTATAAATACTTGGCTGGCAATATTTAATATATTAAGAAAAAAATTCAGATTAAATGCCAATAAAAAGTCACACAGAAGCCATTTACTCAAAAGGGAAATAAATTACATTGAGTAAGAAGCTGGTCCTCAAGTTCCCCCAGATAACATGGGAATGGAACCAAATTAAATTTGTACTAATCCAGGGACTTTGAAATTAATGAAACTCTTCCTCCTTCTTCTTTTTAAATAAATGATTCTCATTTGACTGACAGGGGAAATTTAAAGCTCCATTAAAAAAAAGGATTTATTAAAAGTCATCACTCCTAGACTCACTATATGACTTTTAACATTGTAACCACTTAGACCATTTAGAATGGTTATGAACTGTTCTATCAAAAAATACCACACACCCTAATAGTAACATACAATTTAAATAGCAGCAGTTGGGCATGAATTTCTATATCCCAGTGTTTATTTAATGTCTGGCATCCTAGCAAGCATATCTTCTGTAAGTTCAATCCCTGGGTCAGGAAGATCCTCTGGATAGCAACCAACTCCAGTATTCTTGCCTAGAGAATTCCATGGACAGACCATGGGATCACAAAGAGTTGGACACAACTGAGAGACTAACACACACACATCTTAGCAAGCTAGAATTTTTAAAATTTAATATTTGTATATACTGAAAGCCTATTTTGTGACTTGTTTTATCTTAACTGGTCTTTTAATCAAGTTTATCAGAAACTTGGTTTATTGGCATGAACTCTATAAACATTCTATGAACAGTAAACATTCTATACACAAATTACAAAGATATTTAATGGAATTTTACCTTGATGTAGATTTCTAGAACAATGAAACAATTTAGGCCTCTTCTGCTCCCTTTCCAGTTATTGGAAAGGAATTCTAATATATGCATTCAACTGATCAATTTATCATAGTCTAAGGTCCTTTAGTAATCACTAGACTGCCAAAGTTGAGACATGTACTACAGTTTATGTTAGTGTGACTCTGAATCTGTGAATTACAACAGTGGCATAAATTGTAAAATAAAATCATATTAATAAAACAGTTTGAAAAAAACATATCTGATGTATACCTAGTATTAAAGCATACCTATATATTGGTTAAGATAAAACTGATACAAATCCTGACTCTGCTATTTACTAGCTATATAACATTAGAAAGATAACTTAATTTCAATAGTGCTTGATTTTCACATTTAAAAACCAGAAGTTTGAATTAAATACTTTTTAAGGAATTCTCTACGCTCTAAAATTTTATTTCCTTCTGGTTATAAATTTAATACTAGTTAAGCACTCAAAGCACCAAAATGGTTTAAAAGTGAAGTAATATCATTCAGAACAGGGAAATACACATTCACACACCTCTGAATTACCTAAGTAATTTAGCAAAAGTTATTTTGACTAATTATCTGATAACAATTATCTAAATTATCCTCTTAACCATTCATGTGATGATGCTACTCCCATTCCTTAAATTCTTACCCAGATATCCACGTGATAAAATTAATATGATGTAACTGTCTACATTGGCCCTTCAAGATCTGGCATATTTTCCTCTCTGGCCTAAATTCTAGTAAATCCCATTCTCGGTTGTCACTATTAAGCCTCTGTTGGAATGATTTCTCATACCTGGCCTAGTCCTGCCTCTCGTCTCTATCCCTCTCCCATCCACCATTTCCAGGAATTTTGCCTTCCAAATTTCTATTCATCCTTCAAGCTACTTTATTCTCCTGATACCCTCCTCCAACAAGTCACTAGGAGACCTTCCTACATATTTTTCTGTTAGATGAATAAAAAAATAAATAAATGATAAACCATTAATCTTCAAATAAGGTTTCAAATACATATTTAAACAAACAAACAAAAAAAAACCAAGGCCCAGATTTACCCTCAATACTTTCAATTTACAGTTTTCATAAATCATTAATAAGTTTTTTGGTTTAATTTCAATTTTCATTTTTCAAAACTGGAATAGGAAAGGCTTTACAACATTTTGATTCCTCAAAATCATCATACCATAGCCAGATTAATCTAAAGGAGAGCTGGCAACTACCAAAATGAGAAGGTAAGTACCACGTAGATCCAGGTCTTTTTCCTGTGCCCACTCTTTCCCAGTGTTTCATCCCATAAGAGGGTACAAATTCAAACCAAGCCTGAAGTACAACCCTGAGTACTTAGCAACAAAAAGCACATAAATGCAACTGTATTTGATGTAAGATAAAAAGTAATGAATATAAATAAGATGCAAGAGGAGCACAAAATAATTCTGAAATAGAATAAACAATCATTAAAAGAGAGGATAACTGTGATTGAATTCAAAGGAAAGCAATCTCTAGAATTACTGGGAGATCCAACATGTACAATCCCACAGAAGGAGGAAGTAAAACCTTAAGCAAAAGACAATGAATTACTGCACAACCAGAGTAGAAGATGACATCAGTAAACGTGGGACAAAAATGAAAGGAGGGAATGCTGGCCCCGGCGGCATGGTACAATGACTTGTACATGGCAAAGCAGTTCACTTTGAACTTGAAGTTTTGGAAAGAAACACACAGAACGCAGGCGGATAAACAGTACAGATGACTAGTCAGAGAGGTGAACTTGGTGAACAGATGCCCAAAACAAATAACCTTAAAAGAGGGAAGGTTGAAATAGCTTTCACGAAACTCTGCACTTGTTTGCAGTTGAAATAAAGTTTCTTAACAGGGAAGACAGATACTGAAAACCTATTGTCAAAAAAAGATTATTTTTAGAGCAAGAATAAGATATGATTGGAAGAGAGACTAGCGATAGATCATCAAGGAGGCTCTCAAAATTATTCAGTTTTAAAGTCACAGAAGATAAAATCAGATTAGACCAATGAAGAGAAATAATTCAATGGATACTATCTTAAGATTTGATATAAAAATGTCTCTAAAGGTCAATGCCTTGGGAGTTGGGGAGGACAATGACAACATCTTCTGGAAGAATGAACTATTAATGGGAGTAGTGAATAGCAAGATGTTTCTAAATTTGTTGTGGAATTTTTAGTTCCCTGATGAGCACCTAAACTGTGATTTCATATACATAACTAAAGTTCTTTTTTTTTTTTTTTAACCAAGGGAATTCATCATTCTGCATCATCTTTAAAAATACATTTAAAGTACCTGTTCAAGATGGTAGTGTAGGAGGATCTTAGGCTTACCTTCCTCCATAAACAGACACAATTTGCAGGTAATAGGGAACAACTTTCTCTGGAAAAGAACCTAAAAACTGAGTGACTCCTATGCATCAGATGAAGAGAGAAGTTTCTCATCAAAATTCGTGGGAGAGTCTGGTACACATTTTTGCCATGAACGCCATTCCCATTGCAGTGACCAACAACCAGGAAGGAGCTTAGAGCCCAGAGTTTCTCCCAGAGCAATAGAGAGTTTGAAACCTACATTGAGACCCCAACTTTTAAGTCCTGCACCTGAGAGATCAGCCTCCAAAGCATCTAGCTTTGAAAATCAACAGAGCTTGTATCCATAAGACCCACAGGGCTATAATGACTTTAAAAATGGCTCTGACAGGTCTCATGTGTTCAGATTCACCCACCCCAGGGCTCCGGGCAGTGGCAGCCAGTAGAGAGGCATCCAGACTTTATGTGAATGACACTCATTTGCTAATCATAAAGCTCTGGCATGAGGGCAGTCATATAACTTAGCACACATATAGGGGCCTGCTGGCTGAGGGACACCATCTTCACAATCTGCCTCAGCTCTGCTCTAGCTAGTGTGTAACATCTTTTTTTTTAAGTTATGTTTTTCCCTCTTTTTATTTCCTGTGGGCACCATCTATACGCTCTCCTCTTGTCTCCTTCCAGGCAGTAGGTGCTATCTTTGTGCTCTCTATAGCTAGCAGGTGCCATCTTTCTTTTACCCTCTTTGCTGGTGGTACCATCTGTTCACTCTCCTCTGCATCATTCCAATCAGTGGGTATCATCTTCATATTTCCCCCAGTTGTGCTCCAGAGCGTCAGTATCTCCCAGGGGCAAGCTTTTATACAATTCTGATATCCCCATTTCTATGTCTGGTGCCCCAGTTTTTGCAGCTGCCACACAGTGGATGCTCCCTGATCATCTGGCTCTGGTGGCCAAGGAGACTTGTGCTTTTTGTGTCCCATGGGATTGTTTCAACGAGAGGGAGAGTTCTTGACAGGTCAATACTCCCAGGGCACTGTGCAGACAGTTAGCTAAAATAAAATACACTCCAGTCTTTCTGTGAAAGAGACTTATTTGTTCTAGAGCTTTCGCCTAAGGGGCAGGCTTCAGGTCACACAACAGGGACCTAGAGAGGTTTTTACAGGGAACAAAGGCCAATGGATGCCATCTTCGCAGTCTCCCTCTAGCTTTCTATACCTCAGCAACATATTCTGGAAAGGAGGTTATACACTCACACAGAGCTATGATTTTTGTGACTGCCATTGAGAAGACACCTCCAGATCACATAGCTCTAGGAGTCAGTGGGGCTTATACTAGTGGTCCTACAGTACTCTATATATCTGCATACTCTAAAAGCTGCTTTTTGAGGATATGGCTTCCAAATCAGCCTGACTCTTTAAGTACTGACTTGAATCCTCTCCTCTGGGACACTGACAAGTCTTGGCACTTCTTCAATTACTGGGAGCCATTAAAAATAAAATAGGCTACTTGAATAAGCACAAAGACTTGAGAAACAACCAAGACCTAGGGCCGAGCTCATCTCCTGCATGAGACCACTCCTATAAGACTGGAAGAGGTGCCTGTTTTATTTAGTGCTGAAAAGCCAACACAGACAATTAAGCAAATTGAAGAAACAGAGAAATACCCTCCAAATAAGTAAACTAGATAAAACATAAAAAATCTTTAATGAGGTAAAGATAAGTAATTTACCTGACAAAAAGTTCAAAGTAATAGTCACAAAAATGCTGACTGACCTTGGGGAAAGAATAAATGTAGTGAGAACTTCAACAAAGAGAGAAAATATAAGAAAGTATCAAACAGAAGTCACAGAGGTGAAGCATTCAATGGCTGAACTCAAAAATCACTGCTGCTGCTGCTAAGTCGCTTCAGTCGTGTCCGACTCTGTGCAGCCCCATAGACGGCAGCCCAACAGGCTCCCCTGTCCCCGGGATTCTCCAGGAAAGAACACTGGAGTGGGTTGCCATTTCCTTCTCCAATGCATGAAAGTGAAAAGTGAAAGTGAAGACGCTCAGTCATGTCTGACTCTTAGTGACCCCATGGACCACAGCCTACCAGGCTCCTCCGTCTAGAGGGGTTCAAAAGCAGACCCAATAAAGCAAAGACAGGATCAACCAACTCAAGGACATGGCAGTGGAACTCACCCAAACAGTACAGAAAAAAAAAAAAAAAAACGGAAAAGAAAGTGAAGTGAGCTTAAAAGATTTATGGAGTAACATTAAATGGACTGACATTTGCACGACAGAGGTCCAAAAAGGAGAAGAGACAGAGAAAGGGGCAAAAAACTTTTTTTGAAGAAAAATGGCTAAAAACTTGCCTGACTTGGGAAAGGAAACAGAGTTCCAGATACAAGAAGACCAGAGAGTTCCAAAAGAGAGGTACTCAAATAAATACTAATAATAAATAAAAATAAGATCTATAATAAACCAATAAAATAAAAATATCAAAAGGTAAAGAAAAGGAGAGCTTTTGAAAATCAGTAAGAGAAAAACAACTTGTTACACACAAGGAAACTCCCCCATAGACTATCAGCAGATTTTTCAGCAGAAACTTTGTAGACCAGAAGAGAATAGCATGATTTACTTCAAGCTCTGAAATAAAAAAATTCCATCAGGAATCCTCTATTCAGCAAAGTTATGATTCAGAATTGAAGGAGAGAGAATTTTCCAGACAAACAAAAACTGAAGGAGTTCTTCATCAGGAAATTAACGTTACAAGAAATGTTAGAAGGACCTCTTAAAGCTGAAAAATAGGGTTATAATTAATTGCAAGAAAACATTTGAAAGTATAAACCTCACTGGTAAAGGTAGATAAATATATAGTAAAAGTAGTATAAAACTAGTATAATGGTTAAAAGAGAAAATTAGTAAAAATTACTGTAACTATAATAATTATCTAAGAGAAACAAGACAATAAGATGTAAAATGTCACATCAAAAACAAAATGCAGTATCAGTTCAGTTGCTCAGTCGTGTCTGACTCCTTGTGACCCCATGAATCAGAGGGGAAGACTAAAAATGTACAGCTTAAAAGTGCATTAAAGCTTAAGTTAGTATCAACTTAAAATACAGTGTTACAGGTTGTCATATGCAATCCTTGTGGTAAAATCCCATAGTAGATTCGTGAAAGATAAAGGAATTTAAGCATACCACTAAAGATAGTCAAGCCACAAAGGAAGAGAACAGAGAAGAAGAAAGTAACAGAGAGCAACCATAAAACAGCCAGAAAATAAGTTTTAAAGTGGCAATAATAATAAAGTGAAGTCACTCAGTTGTGCCTGACTCTTTGCGACCCCATGGACTGTAAACCACCAGGCTCCTCTATCCACAGGGTTTTCCAGGCAAGGATACTGGTGTGGGTTGCCACTTCTTACTCCAGGGGATGATCCTGACCCAGGAATTGAACCCATGTCTCTTGCATCTCCTGCCCTGGCAGGTGGATTCTTTACCACTAGTGCCACCTTCAATATCCATAAATCAATGTAATACAGCAGATTAACAAAATAAAGGGCAAACATCATATGATAACATCAGTAGATATAGAAAAATCCATTTATGACAAAAACTCTAAACAAAGTGCATAGAAAGGGGCTGTACCTCATGTAATAAAGGCCAAATGTAATGTGACAAGTCCACAACTAGTCCATACTCGATAGTCAAATCATGAAAGCTTTCCTCAAAGGTCAGGAATAAGACAAGAATGCACACTCTTGCCACTTTTATTCAACATAGTACTGAAAATTCTTGCTAGAGAAATTAGACAAGGAAAAGAAATTAAAGGTATCTAAATTATAAGTGAACAAGTAAAACTATCACTGTTTGCAGATGACATGATATTATATATAGAAAACAAAAAAAACCTGTTAGAACTAATAAATAAATTCAGTAAAGCTGCAGGATGCAAAATCAATATACAGGAAACTGTTGCATTTCTATATATTAATAATACACTATCATAAAGAGAAATTAAGAAAACAATCCCCTTTAAAATTGCATTAAAAAGAATAAAGTGACTAGAAATAAATTTAACCAAGGAATTAAAAGATCTGGACACTAAAAACTATAAAGCATTAATGAAAGAAATTTAAGGCATATTTTCTTTCTTTCTCTTGTGATTGCCATGTCTGTGACTTTTAATACTATAGTGAATAGAAGTGGTGAGACTGGGCATCATTCTGTTGTTCCAGATCTTAGCAAAAAGACTTTCAGCTTTTCACCACTTAGTATTATGTTGGCTGTGAGTTTGTCATAAATAGCTTTTATTATATTGAGATACATTCTCTCTATACTCACTTTGGTAAGATTTTCTATAATGAATGGATGTTGAATTTATCAATGCTTTTTGGGCAACTATTAAGATGCAGGATACAGGATGCTTGGGGCTGATGCACTGGGATGACCCAGAGGGATGGTATGGGGAAGGAGGTGGGAGGGAGGTTCAGGATTGGGAACATGTGTACACCCGTGTACATACCTCATGTTGATGTATGGCTAAACCAATACAATATTGTAAAGTAATTGGCCTCCAATTAAAATAAATGAATTTAAATTTAAAACAAGGAAAAAGTTAAATACAGCTAGAATAAAAAAAGATGATAATGCTGCTTTTGTCTTTTCTTTTGTTCATATGTATATCACATTGATTTGCATATGTTTTACCATCCTTATCATTCTGGGATGAATCCAACTTGATTGTGATGTATGATCTTTGTTACATGTTTTTGGACTCAGTTTGCTAATATTTTGTTGAGAATTTTGCATCTATATTCAAAGATATTGGTCTGTAACCAACTTTTTTGGTGGTGTCTTTGTCTGGTTTTAGTATTGGGGTGATGATGGCTCCATAGAATGAATACTGGAGTGTTTCTTCATCTTTAGTATTTTGGAAGAGTTTGAGAAGACTCAGTACAAGTTCTTCTTTGTATGTTTGGTAGAATTCCCCAGTGAAACCATAACATCCAAGAACTGCTAAAGCAATCCTGAGGAAAAAGAACAAAGCTGGAGGCATAACCCACCCACATTTTTAGACAATAGTACAAAGCTACAGTAAGGAAAATAGCATGGCATTGGCACAAAAACAGATGTATCGATCAGTGCAACAGAAAAGAGCCAAGAAATAAACCAATACAACAGCAGTCAATTAATCTTAAACCAAGGAGGCAAGAATATTCATTGATGAAAAGACAATATGTTTAGCAAGTGGTGTTGGGAAAGGTGGTGAGCTGCATGTAAATCAATGAAGTTATAACATACTCTCACACCATACGCAAAAATAGATTCAAAATGGCTTAAATACTTAAATTATAATACATGACACCCTAAAACTCCTAGAAGAGAACATAGCCAAAACAATCTCTGACATAAATTATACCAATGTCTTCATAGACCAGTCTATCAAGGCAAAATAAATAGAAGCAAAAATAAACAAATGGGACTTATTCAAACTTATCAGCTTTTGCATAGTAAAGAAAACCATAAACAAAATGAAAACACAACCTATGCACTGGGAGAAAACATCTGCAAATGAAGCAACTGACAAGGGCTTAATTTTCAGTTTATACAAACACCTCATACAACTTGGTAGGGAAAAAAAAAAAACAACCCCAAGCAAGCCAATCAAAAAATGGACAGAATGCATAAGTAGACATTTCTTCAAACAAGACATACAGACGGCCACATAAAAAGATGCTCAACACTGCTAATTATTAGAAAATGCAAATCAAAACTACAATGAGATATCACCTCACATCAGTCAGAATGGTCATCATGATAAAGTCCACACACAGTAAATGCTGGAGAGGGTGTAGAGAAAAGGGAACCCTCCCACACTGTTGGTGGGAATGCAGTAGTGCAACCGCTATGAAGAACAGTACAGAACTTCCCTAAAACACTTTTAAAATAGAGTTGTCATATGATCCAGCAGGGCTTCCCCGGAGGCTCAGTGGTAAAGAATACACCTGCAATACAGGAGACACAGATTCAGTGCCTGGATCAGGAAGATCCTCTGGAGCAGGGCAGGGAATCCCAATTCAGTATCCTTATCTGGAGAATCCCATGGTCAGAGCAGCCTGGTGGGCTATAGTCCACAGTGTCGCACAGACACAACTGAAGTGACTGAGCATGCATGCACGATCCAGCAATTACACTCCTGGACATATATCTGACAAACTCTAATCTGAAAAGACATATGCAGCCCTATGTTCATAACAACCCTACCTACAATAGCAAAGACATGAAAACAACCTAAATGTTCATTGAAAGATGAGTGGATACAGAAAATGGGGTATGTAAAGCTGAGTGCCAAAGAATTGATGCTTTTGAACTGTAGTGTTGGAGAAGACTCTTGAGAGTCCCTTGGACTGCAAGGAGATCCAACTACTCCATTCTGAAGGAGATCAGCCCTGGGATTTCTTTGGAGGGAAAGATGCTGAAGCTGAAACTCCAGTACTTTGGCCACCTCATGCGAAGAGATGACTCACTGGAAAAGACCCTGATGCTGGGAGGGATTAGGGGCAGGAGAAGAAGGGGATGACAGAGGATGAGATGGCTCGATGGCATCACTGACTCAATGGACGTGAGTCTGAGTGAACTCTGGGAGTTGGTGATGGATAGGGAGGCCTGGCGTGCTGCAATTCATGGGGTCACAAAGAGTTGGACATGACTGAGTGACTGAACTGAATATACTATGGAATATTACTCAGCCATAAAAATGAAATACTGCCATTAGTAGCAATATGGATGGACCTAGAAATTATAATACTAGGTGAAGTAAGTCAGAAAGAGAAAGATAAATATCATAGGATATCACTTATATGTGAAATCTAAAGTGTGACACAAATAAACTTATCTATGAACAGAAACATTCTCACACATATAGAGAATAGACCTGTGATTGCCCAGGGGGAGGGTGGGTGAGGAGAAGGATGGTTGGGCACTGGGGATTAGCAGGTATAAAATATTATATATAGAACGGATAAACAACAAGGTCCTACTGTATAGCACAGGAAACTATATGTTCACTATTCTATAATAAACTATAATATTAAAGAATAGGAAAAATATATAAAAAACCTGAAACACTTTGCTGCACACCAGAAACTAACAAAATATTGTAAATCAACTATACTTCAATAAAATAAAATAAAATAAAAAAGACAATTGTCTTACAAAACAATTATCTTACAAAACTGTAAGACAATACAAATAAAGGAAAGAATCTATAATCATAGACTGAAACAATTTTGTTAAAATGTTCATACTACCCAAAGCAGTCTGCAGATTCAATGCAATCCAATACTTTGGCCACCTGATGTGAAGAGGCAACTCATTGGAAAAGACCCTGATGCTGGGAAAGACTGAGGGCAAGAGGAAAAGGGCCAACAGAGGATGAGATGGTTGGATGACCTCACTGGCTCAATGGACATGAGTTTGAGCAAGCTCTGGGAGATAGTGAAGGACAAGAAAGCCTGGTGTGCTGCAGTTCATGGGGTCACAGAAGAGTCGAACACAACTTCCTAACTGAACGGGAACAAGGAAAATACCAATGGCATTTTTCAAAGAAATAGAAAAAATGGTCCTAATACTTATACAGAAACACAAAAGAATTTGAGTAATTAAAGCAATCTTGAGAGAAAACAACAAAGCTGGAGGCATAATGCTCCCTGATTTCAAATTATATTATAAAACTATAGAGTTCAATACAGTAGGATATTGAGCATAAAAAGAAACAGATCAATGTAACAGAATAGACAGCCCACAAATAAACCCATGCATATACTACCAATTGTTTTAGGGCAACAGTCAGGAATATGCAATCAGAAAAGGATAGTCTCCTCAATAAATGGTGGTGGCAAACTGCATAGCTTGGACTGCCATCTTACATCATACACAAAATTAACTCAGAATGGACTGAAGACTTGAATGTTTAAGACCTGAAACCCTAACACTTTAGAAGAAAACATAAGCTGTATGCTCTTTGATAGCTGTCTTGGCAATTATTTTTTGATTTGGTAAAGAAGGTAACAATAAATATAACTACACCAAACTAAAAAGCTTTTGGGAATTCCTTAGTGGTGCAGTGGTTAGGACTCCATGCTTTCAATTGCCAAGGGCCCAGGTTTGATCTCTGGTCCAGGAACTAAGATCCTATAAGCCATACAGCACAGTCCAAAAAACAAACCCCCCAAAAAACTTCACAGCAAAGAATACCATCAACAAAATGGCAAAAAGCACACAAATAAAACCTGCAAATCATATATCTGATAAGGTATCTGATAAAATGCTGGAACCAAGATTGCTGGGAGAAATATCAACAACCTCTGAAAGGCAGATGTTACTACACTAATGGCAGAAAGTGACGAGGAACTAAAGAGCCTCTCGATGAAGGCGAAAGAGGAGAGGGAAAAAGCTGGCTTAAAACTCAATATTCAAGAAACCAAGATTATGACATCCAGTCCCATTACTTCATGGCAAATAGATGGGGAAAAAAATGGAAACAGTGACAGACTTTATTTTCTTGAGCTCCAAACTCACTGTGGACGTGACTGCAGCCATGAAATTAAAAGACATTTGCTCCTTGGAACAAAAGTTGTGACAAATCTAGACAACATTTTAAAAAGCAAAACATCACTTTGCTGGCAAAGGTACATATAGTCAAAGCTGTGGCTTATCGAGCAGCCATGGATGGATGTGAGAGTTGGACCATCAAGAAGGCTGCCGCTGCTGCTAAGTCACTTCAGTTGTGTCCGACTCTGTGCGACCCCATAGACGGCAGCCCACCAGGCTCCCCCATCCCTGGGATTCTCCAGGCAAGAACATTGGAGTGGGTTGCCATTTCCTTCTCCAATGCATGAAAGTAAAAAGTGAAAGTGAAACAGCACTGAAGAATTGATGTCTTCTAACAGTGGTGCTAGCAAAGACTCTTGAGAGTCCCTTGGACAGCATGAAGATCAAGCCAGTCAATCCTAAAGGAAATCAACCCTGAATATTCATTGGAAGGACTGATGCTAGAGCTCCAATACTTGGGCCACCTGATGAGAACAGCCAACTCACTGGAAAAGCCCCTGCTGTGGGGAAAGATTGAGGGCAGGAAGAGAAGGGGGTGATAGAGAAAGAGATGGCTGAATGGCATCACCAACTCAATGGACATGAGTTTGAGCAAACTCTGGGAAGTGAAGGATGGGGAAGCCTGGCATGCTGCAGTCCATAGGGTTAGAGAGTCAGACATGACTTAACAACTGAAGAACAACAATCTGATCAAATATAAAGAACTCACAAAATTCAATAAGCAATACAAAAAAAGGGGCAGAGTGTCTAAATAGGCATTTTTCCAAAGAAAACGTACAAATAAAAACATGTACATGAAAAAATATTCAGCATCCCCAAAAATCAGAAATTCAAATCAAAACCACAATGAGATTTATTGCCTCACACTTGTCAGAATGGCTATTATAAAAAAGACAGGAAATAACAAGGGTTGGTGAGGATATGGAGAAAAGGGAACCCTTGTGCACTGTTGGTAGGAATGTAAACTGGTGTAGCCACTATGGAAAAGAGTATCAAGATTCCTCAAAATTTAAAATAGAAGTACCATATTATCCGGCAATTTCATTTCTGAGAATTTATCTGAAGGAAGAAAAAACACTAATTCAGACCTTAGTCTGGCAGGCTCTCTGTCCATGGAATTTTCCAGGCATGAATACTGGGGTGGGTTGCCATTTCCTTCTCCAGGGGATCCTCCCGACCCAGGAATCAAACCCAGGTCTCCTGCATTGTAGGCAGATTCTTTACCATCTGAGCCACCAGCGAAGCCCCAGAAAGATATAAGCATCACCATGTTCACTACAGCATTATTTTTGATATCTAAGACATGGAAACAACATAAATGTCCATCAGTGGATGAGTGGATAAAGAAAATATGGTGTGTATACACACACAAATAATATTCACCAATAAAAAAGAATGAAATCTTGCCATCTGCCTCAGCATAGATGGATTGTGAGGATATTATGCTTAGTGAAGTAGATCTCACAGAGAACAACAAATACTGTATCTTACTTTAATGTGGAATCTAAAAAAAAAAAAAAAAGGAAACAAACAAATGGCCTGAAGTTAACAATATTCTATTGCATATTTGACACTAGCCACATCTTGAAAGTTCGTATCAGGAAAGTTCTCACGAGCTAAGTATGGTGATGGATGTTAAGTGGACCTATTTTGTGATCATTTTGCAATATATACAAATGCCGAATCATTACACTGCATACCTGAAACTAATATAATGTTATGTCAATTGTAGACTTTTATAAAATATATTTATGGAATGTTTTTAATGGCAAGGTATTTAATTCTGTGATGTAATCATAATATCCACCTTTGAACACTGAGTGGATTTCTACAGATAAACCTTGTTGTATAAAGCAAGATATGTAAAAATAGAATATAATAAAAATTCATTCTTATGAATTGATTTTGATCTTGTATCCCTATAAGAACTTAGTGTGTATTCATAAGTGCTATTATTTCTTCATAAATTATATACACATGCTGTTGTACTAATATACAGTCATCCCTTGGTACCTGAAGGGGATTCGTCCCAGGACCCACTGCAGATACCAAAATCCACAGATGCTGAGGTCCCTCTGTATCTGAGGTTTCACACCTGGGAATTCAACTAAGGATGGCACAGAACTGTAGTATTTATTGAAAAAAATCTGTGTACAAGTGGACCTGTGCATTTCAAGCCTGAGTTGTTTAGGGGTCAACTGTACTACAAATATTATAGATTATGGACAAAATAGACATTTAAAGTAACAAAACACATATTTTAAAATTATTACTAAAATAAGAATATGAGTATGTGTTCTTCGTTTTCTGAATGTTGAGCTTTAAGCAAACTTTTTCACTCTCCTCTTTCACTTTCATCAACAGGCTTTTTAGGTCTTCACTTTCTGCCATAAAGGTGGTATCATCTGCATATCTGAGGTTATTGATATTTCTCCCAGCAGTCTTGATTCCAGCTTGTGCTTCTTCCAGCCCACCATTTCTCATGATGTACTCTGCATAGAAGTTAAATAAGCAGGGTGACAATATGCAGCCTTGACGTACTCCTTTTCCTATTTGGAACCAGTCTGTTGTTCCATGTCCAGCTCTAACTGTTGCTTCCTGACCTGCATACAGATTTCTCAAGACGCAGGTTAGGTGGTCTGGTATTCCCATCTCTCTCAGAATTTTCCACAGTTTAATTGTGATCCACAGAGTCAAAGGCTTTGGCATAGTCAATAAAGCAGAAATAGATGTTTTTCTGGAACTCTCTTGCTTTTTCCATGATCCATGGGGTTGCAAAGAGTCGGTATGACTGAGCGACTGAACTGAACTGATGTGTTCTTAATATTTTGATAATTTTGGTCTAACATTTTGTGACATAGCAATTCAAATGATAATCTATAAACTTGATTTACTTATATACCTGGTTTTAATGGCTGTCACATTTGCAAAAGATATCACATGGAGAAAGTGCATCAAAATGGAGAAAGTGCATCAGTAGGTGTCTTATTAAATATTATATTTTAAAATTTCAATTCCATACACCAATCATGCATAACACTACAGTTGATAGTTTGATATACCAAGTATCAGTCTATATAGAAAAGATTAATCAAACTTATTTCTTCTATTAGGTATTACTATTAGAATAGAACTTCTTTTACTTTATTCCATGCCCCAATTAATTATCTTAAATGACCTCTGAGGTTCCTACACAAAACACTCATAGCATTTACACAACAGTTTTGGAAGTCTTTACAATGTAGAAACAAAGCACTTAACTTCCCTATAAAACGCAGCAGAGTATAACAGAAAAACAAAAGTAAGCCATTTGTAGACCCTTAGTGATAATACAGAGCAATTAAAGTCATTTTAAAAGCAACTAAAGTAAATTCTGACCCATAATAAATTATGATACTTTATATTGTTGGTATAATAACATTAGTCTATAAAAATTTTTGCAAAACTACTTTTCAATTTAGCAAAAACTATTCTGGGTAAAACTTCTTTCTGCTTTCTCACATCATCATACTTATCTTTCTTAGGTGTCATTTTTTACTTAAAAACAATGTTTTTGACATTTCATAAGAGTTCTGTGTGCTCAGAGAAAAAAAATTTAACATATGTAGACAGAAATACTGGGCAAAAGAGCTTTGCAAATTCATAGGGAAATGATACAAATGTAGCATTCTAAGTGTTTTTAAAACTTAACTGTCAGCACAGTAACAATTAGGCTATTTTTGACATGGTTTATGTATATGTATATATACATAAATGAAGTTAAAAATGTTACATCTCTGTATTTTCAAAGTCTATTATTTATAACACTTTGCCTCAATTTCAGAAATCATTTAAGAAAGCACAGTTTAACATAGTTTAGTTACATTTCACTGCCATTTGCCCTTCTGTCAAATTTTTCAGAAGGAAACTATTAAGAACACTAGAGAAATGACAGAGAGCACTGTGGTGGTGGATTAGTGTTTTTTTAGTTATCTGCAAAGAACACAAATCAAATATAAAAAGACTATGTCTTATTCAGAGCAGTATTCAATACATACAAAGTAAATATTAAATTTAGTAGAAGTAAAAAAAATGTTGGAAATATATGTTCAGTACGAAAGTTTTAGAAATAGCTTCAGTACAAAGATTTTATCTTTCATAGGTTCAAGTGTCATTATTTACCTGCTGAGTTCCAACAGTTTGTTTTATACGTTGTAGACTGTTGCCAACAAAGGAAACATTAGTCCACTGTATTTCCACAGTAAGCACAGTTCAGTCACTCAGTTGTGTCCAACTTAGCTGGGTCAGACCCCATGGACTGCAGCATGCCAGGCCTTCCTGTCCATCACCAACTCCCAGAGCCTACTCAAACTCATGTCCATTGAGTCGGTGATGCCATCCAACCATCTCATCCTCTGTTGTCCCTTCTCCTCCTGCCCTCAATCTTTCCCAGCATCAGGGTCTTTTCCAGTCAGTCAGTTCTTCACATCCGGTGGCCGGAGTATTGGAGTTGCAGCTTCAACATCAGTACTTTCAGGGAATATTCAAGACTGATTTCCTTTAGGATGGACTGGTTGGATTTCCTTGCTGTCCAAGGGACTCTCAAGAGTCTTCTCCAACACCACAGTTCAAAACCATCCATTCTTCGGTGCTCAGCTTTCTTTATAGTCCAACTGTCACATCCATACATGACTACAGGAAAAACCATAGCTTTTACTATACAGACCTTTTTTTGGCAATGTATTATCTCTGCTTCATAATATACTGTCTATGTTGGTCATAACTTTTCTTCCAAGGAGCAAGCATCTTTTAATTTCAGAGCTGCAATCACCATCTATAGTGATTTTGGAGCCCTCCCCAAAAGAGTCTGTCACTGTTTCCACTGTTTCCCCATCTATTTGCCATGAAGCGATGGGACTGGATCCCATGATCTTAGTTTTCTGAATGTTGACTTTTAAGCCAACTTTTTCACTCTCCTCTTTCCCTTTCATCAAGGGGCTCTTTAGTTCTTCTTCGCTTTCTGCCAAAAGTATGGTGTCATCTGCGTATCTGAGGTTATTGATATTTCTCCCAGTAATCTAGATTTCAGCTTGTGATTCATCCAGCCCAGCATTTCTCATGATGTACTCTGCATATAAGTTAAATAAGTAGGGTGTCAATATACAGCCTTGATGTACTTGACGTACTGTACTCCTTTCCCGATTCAGAATCAGTCTGTTGTTCCATGTCCAGTCCTAATCACTTCTTCTTGACCTGCATACAGATTTCTCAAGAGGCAGGTCAGGTGGTCTGGTACTCCCATCTCTTTCAGAATTTTCCATTTTGTTGTGATCCACACAGTGAAAGGCTTGGCATAGTCAATAAAGCAGAAGTAGATGTGTTTCTGGAACCCTCTTGCTTTTTCAATGATCCAACAGATGTTGGAAATTTCCCTGGTTCCTCTGCCTTTTCTAAATCCAGGTTGAACATTTGGAAGTTCACGGTTCACATACTGTTGAAGCCTGGCTTGGAAAATTTTGAGAATCACTTGGCTAGCGTGTGAGATAAGTGAAATTGTGTGGTAGTCTGAGCATTCTTTGGCATTGCCTTTCTTTGGGACTGGAAGGAAAACTAACCTTTTCCAGTCCTGTGTCCACTGCTGAGTTTTCCAAATTTGCCAGCATATTGAGTGAAGCACTTTCACAGCATTGTTTTTCAGGACCTGATCTAGCTCAACTGTAATTTCATCAGCTCCACTAGCTTCGTTAATAGTGAAGCTTCTTAATGCCCACTTGACTTTGTATTCCAGGATGTCTGGCTCTAGGTGAGTGATCACACCATCATGGTTATCTGGGTTATTAAGCTCTGTTTTGTACAGTCCTCCTATGTATTCTTGCCACCTCTTCTTAATATCCTCTGCTTCTGTTAGGTCCATACCATTTCTGTCTTTTACTGTGCCCATCTTTGCATGAAATGTTCCCCTGGTATCTCTAATTTTCTTAAAGAGATCTCTAGTCTTTCCCATTCTATTGTTTTCCTCTAACTCTTTGCACTGATCACTGAGGAAGACTTTATCTTGCCTTGCTCTTCTTTGGAACTCTGCATTCAGAAGGGTGTATCTTTCCTTTTCTCCTTTGCCTTTCACTTCTCTTCTTTTCATAGCTATTTGTAAGGCCTCCTCAGACAACCATTTTGCCTTTATGTATTTCTTTTTCTTGGGGATGGACTTGAATAATGCCTCCTGTACAATGTCTCAAACCTCTGTCTATAGTTCTTCAGGCACTTTGTCTATCAGATCTAATTCCTTGAATCTATTTCCCACTTCCGCATAATCATAAGGGATTTGATTTAGGTCATACCTGAATGGTCTAGTTGTTTTCCTACCTTTTTCAATTCAAGTCTGAATTTTGTAATAAGGAGTTCATGATCTGAGCCACAGTCAGGTCCTGGTCTTGTTTTTGCTGACTGTATAAAGCTTCTCCATCTTTGGTTGCAAAGAATATAATCAATCTGGTTTTGGTATTGATCATCTAGTGATGTCCACATGTATAGTCTTCTCTTGTGTTGTGGAAGAGGGTGTTTGCTATAACCAGTGCGTTCTCTTGGCAAAACTCTATTAGCCTTTGCCCTGCTTCATTCTGTACTCCAAGGCCAAAATAGCCTGTTACTCCAGGTGTTTCTTGACTTCCTACTTTTGCATTCCAGTCCCCTATAATGAAAAGGACATCTTTTTTGGGTGTTAGTTCCAAAAGATCTTGTAGGTCCTCATAGAACTGTTCAACTTCAGCTTCTTCAGCATTACTGGTCTGGGCATAGACTTGGATTACTGCAATATTGAATGGTTTGCCTTGGAAACAAACAGAGATCATTCTGTCATTTTTGTGATTGCATCCAAGTACTGCATTTTGGACTCTTTTGTTGACTATGATGGCTATTCCATTTCTTCTAAGGGATTCTTGCCCACAGTAGTAGATATAATGGCCATCTGAGTTAAATTCACCCATTCCACTCAATTTTAGTTCACTGATTGCTAAAATGTTGATGTTCTCTCTTGCCAACTCCTGTTTGACCAATTCCAGTTTGCCTTGATTGTGACTGTGAGGTGACACCCCACGTCCAAGGGCAGAGAAGCCCCAGCAAGACATGAGGCACTGGAGCGGTGGCTGCGTGGTGCTGGACCAGTGGCTGTGTGGTGCTGGAGCGACTTTGAGGAGGTATCCCACCTCCAAGGGCCAAGGAGAAGCTCCAGCAAGACAATAGGAGGGGCAAAATCACATTAACAATCAAACCCCATACCCGCCAGAGACCTTCAGAGGGCTCAAACATACCTTGTGTGCACCAGGACCCAGACCCCCTAGAGACTGAGACAGAACTGTGTTTGAGAGTCTCCTGAGGAGGTACGGGTCAGTAGTGGACTGCTGTAGGGGCAAGGGCTCTGGGTGCAGTAGACCTGGGTATGGCATAAGCCCTCTTGGAGGAGGTCCCATTAACCCCACCATAGAGCTGCCAGAACTTACACAGGACTGGGCAAACAGACTCTTGGAGGGTACAAACAACCTTGTGCCCACCAGGACCTAGGAGAAAGGAGCAGTGACCCCACAAGAAACTGACCCAGATTTGCCCACGAGTGTCCAGGGGTCTCTGGCAGAGGCATGGGTCAGCGGTGGCCTGCTGCAGGGTTGGGAGCACTCAGTGTAGCAATGTGTTCATGGGACCTTTCAAAGTAGATTATCTTCATTACCTCCACCATAGTTTGACCTCGGGTCAAATAACAAGGAACAGAACAGAAACATCAACAGAAAACTAGATTAAAGATTTACTGAGCATGGCCCTGCCCATCAGAACAAGACCTAGTTTCCCCCTCAGTCAGTCTCTCCCATCAGGAAACTTCCATAAGCCTCTTATCCTTCTCCATCAGAGGGCAGACAGACTGAAAACCACAATCACAGAAATCTAACCAATCTGATCACATGGACCACAGCCTTGTCTAACTCAGTGAACCTATGAGCCATGCTGTGTAGGGCCACCCAAGACGGACGGATCATGGTGGAGAGTTCTGACAAAACATGGTCCACTGGAGAGGGGAATGGCAAGCCACTTCAGTATTCTTGCTTTGAGAACCTCATGAACAGTATGAAAAGGCAAAAAGATTGGACACTGAAAGATGAACTCCCCAGGTTGGTACGTGCCCAATATGCTACTGGAGATCAGTGGAGAAATAACTCCAGAAAGAATGAGATGAAGCCAAAGCAAAAACACATGGCTGTGGATGTGACTGGCGGTGAAAGTAAAGTCTGATGCTGTTAAGAGCAGTATTGCATAGGAACCTGGAATGCCAGGTCCATGAATCAAGGCAAACTGGAAGTGGTCAAACAGGAGATGGCAAGAGTGAACATTGACATTTTAGGAATCAGTGAACTAAAATGGACTGGAATGGGTGAATTTAACTCAACAGTAAGCACAGAAAATCATACACTTAACTCTCTTTCCAGTTGATATAAGGGAGAGAAATCTATCAAGTATAGAGCTTAGGTCAATTGTTTTATGTTAACTGACCCAAATAACAACTCATTGCCAACATCCGCTGGATCATCGAAAAAGCAAGAGCGTTCCAGAAAAACATCTATTTCTGCTTTATTGACTATGCCAAAGCCTTTGACTGTGTGGATCACAATTAACTGTGGAAAATTCTGAGAGAGATGGGAATACCAGACCACCTAACCTGCCTCTTGAGAAGTCTGTATTCAGGCCAGGAAGCAACAGTTAGAACTGGACATGGAACAACAGACTGGTTCCAAATAGGAAAAGGAGTACGTCAAGGCTGTATATTGTCACTCTGCTTATATAACTTATACGCAGAGTACATCATGAGAAATGCTGGACTGGAAGAAACACAAGCTGGAATCAAGATTGCTGGGAGAAATATCAATAACCTCAGATATGCAGATGACACCACCTTTATGGCAGAAAGTGAAGAGGAACTCAAAAGCCTGTTGATGAAAATGAAAGAGGAGAGTGAAAAAGTTTGCTTAAAGCTCAACATTCAGAAAACGAAGATCATGGCATCCGGTCCCATCACTTCATGGGAAATAGATGGGGAAACAGTGGAAACAGTGTCAGACTTTATTTTTTTGGGCTCCAAAATCACTGCAGATGGTGACTGCAGCCATGAAATTAAAAGACGCTTACTCCTTGGAAGAAAAGTTATGACCAACCTAGATAGCACATTCAAAAGCAGATACATTACTTTGCCGACTGAGGTCCACCTAGTCAAGGCTATGGTTTTTCCAGTAGTCATGTATGGATGTGAGAGTTGGACTGTGAAGAAGGCTGAGCACCGAAGAATTGATGCTTTGAACTGTGGTGTTGGAGAAGACTCTTGAGAGTCCCTTGGACTGCAAGGAGATCCAACCAGTCCATTCTAAAGGAGATCAGCCCTGGGATTTCTTTGGAAGGAATGATGCTAAAGCTGAAGCTCCAGTACTTTGGCCACCTCATGTGAAAAGATGACTCATTGGAAAAGACTCTGATGCTGGGAGGGATTGGGGGCAGGAGGAGAAGGGGACGACCGAGGTTGAGATGGCTGGATGGTATCACTGACTTGATGGACGTCAGTCTGAGTGAACTCCGGGAGTTGGTGATTGACAGGGAGGCCTGGCGTGCTGCGATTCATGGGGTCGCAAAGAGTCAGACACTGTGTGACTGAACTGAACTGAAATTATATAAAAGTAATTTTCAATGCTTGTTTTAGACACCACAAAGAATGATGCCAACATTTGAATTTACTTGCTCTAATGAGAAGTTCAGCAACTCAGTATGATTCTAAAGGACTGACTAGAAGATGAAAGAAAAAACATTTGATAGTGGCTTCCCAAGTAACACAGTAGTAAATAATTTGTCTGCCAATGCAGGAGACATGACCTCGATCCCTGGGTTGGGAAGATCTCCTGGAGTAGGAAATGGCAACTCACTCTAGCATTCTTGTCTGGAAAACTCCATGGACAGAGGAACCTGGAATACTACAGTCCATGGGGTCACAAAGAGTCAGACACGACTGAGTGACTGAGCACAGTACACAGGAAAGGAGAAAGAGAAGCAGTAGAAAAACAGCTTGAAAATGACTATCAACTTCCACCTTTATCCTCAGACACACTCCAATAAGGCAGAGATATTTCTTAACAGCTTCCTGGATATTTCCACAGAGGTATTCCACAAATATCTGAAACCTAAGTTGTTCAGAAGACTTTAATAGCTTGTTAATATTCTGATATCAAGACTTCTCCTGCACATTCACTCCAACAATTACTACTTTATTTACTGGCATCAAAATGTACCCAATCTAGTAAATTTAGCCATCAACAACAATTCCTTTTCATATCTCACACTTTCAGTTCAATCACAAAATCAACAGACTTTACTTCAAAAATATTCAATTCCACTCCCAATTTCCATCTTCCTTTTCTAAGTAATACTTTAATCTATAGTTGCCTCATAAGTTATGAGATTCCTGAGCTCAGTACTCCAGTTCATTCCTCAAATGGTTGTATGTATTAAAATCAAACATGTAAATAACTTTTCCTTACCTAAGGATTTCTTTGGTTATGCTGCCTACAGCAGTGTTTCTCCAAGTGTGGTATCTGACTCAACATCAGCATCACCTGGAAACTTGTTAGAAATGCAAATTCTTGGGCTCCACCCCAGAACTATTAAATCAGAAACTCAGGGGTGGGGGGAGCAGCCTGCTTCACCAAGTCCTCCTGGTAACAAATGCTGAGATCCAATGATTTAAATTGTTTCTGAAATGGTTTTATATTTTTTAGTAAAGGTGATTAAGAGATTCAGCAAACACTATCATTTAAGTTTCTTCTGAATAATTTTGAACTATTTTAAAAACTGAGTTAAAAAAGCATATATTAAATTGTGCTGTATTATGAGATTTGGGGTAAACATAAAAATAAAACTTGGCTTGCTATTTCAGTACACAAAATGGCATAATGTATAAAAAGGTTGTGGCTCTGATCATATTTCATGTTTGTTTTCTATTCAACATGTATACACTCAAGTAAAATTTTGTGAACATTATGGGTTTGCAAGCAGTGTTCAATTAGTTACAGGCATGGCTCAGGTGGATCTATTTGTCCCTTCAGCTCATTAGAACAAGTTAAACAGAAGGGCTTATGAATTTTGTGTATTTCTTTACACATGTGATAGAGTTACTCTAAGTTTGGGTTATAGTTCTACTTTTTCCAGTATAGGTTATGAAAATAATTACCTATAAAACTAGAAGTGGATCCCTCGTTAAAAGCAGGAATCTTACATAGGTGTTAACATGGATGTATTGAGACTGATTTCACTCAAGACATCACAAAGCTTTTCTATTAATTAGTAACAGTTGCTCTTTCCGCTAACATTTGGGAGCTCTCAAAGCTAAAACACAGTACCAAAGTTCAATGACAGTCATCTGTCAGTAGAATTTACATTAAGAAGGTTTGCAAATAAAGCTATCCTCCACTTTCCCAAGACTTTGCTTTATGTCACCTCACTTTTACAAAATATCTACACTAGTATTTGTTTTTGCCAGCCACAAAAATCCAAAGAGAATTTTCCCTTCTACAAGAAGAGGCAAAAAATCAAAAACAGCCTTCAGTGTGTGTTTGGCAGGGAGCCACTACTGAGGCAGTGTACACCCCAAGCAGGAAGAACTGCACCTCCAAGTTCCTTCCCTGAGAACTACACTCCACATCTCAGCATCAAGTCCCAGGACTCTGAACTGTGTCTGTGAGCATCTATGCTTTATCTGGATTTATTTTGTGCATACATTAGCAATATGTGTCCTAAGTTAACTGCTTCTTCACTTTCTACCATTTTGGCTTACGAAAGCTTTCAGAAGAAAGCTCTGCTTTTGCATATCAAGGGGAAACCTGTAATGACACAGTCTTTGACAAGTTCCACAATTTGGAAGGAAAAAAAAGTGTATATGAGATTATTATAAATCTAGGAATTTAAATGTGATGTGCTCAGAACAAAGTCACCATATTACCTATGAACAACAGCATACATGATTGGACAAAAGTCTTATTAAATCCTATATAACAGTATGACAAATATGTTAAATTAGTAAACTGTTTAACATATTTGTCATACTGTTATATAGGATTTAATAAATAACTCAAATAAATAGTGGTACATGTCTAAAAATGCAGAAAATACAAAATTACTCATCACATATCCTTGATTAATTCAAATGTTGAAATTATGTAAAATCTTTCCAATTTAACTGCATTCGAATTTGAATGTGGCAGATCTCTGCATTTATTTTTGTAGAAGTTTCTCAAATAGGTCAATTCAAGGATGCTAAACCAATATACAAACAACAAGAAAATTTTAATGTTTAAATCAGTTTTTAACACATCATCAACTAAACTGTAAGAATTGTTGAGACAACTCTATTAAGGGAAGTAGATAAAAATTTTAAAACCTCAGAAGTGGTAGCTCTTATAAAAGCTTTTGCCAGCTTTCATTAAGTACTAACTGTTCACTAGTAAGGATTGGATACTAAGATATTTCAAAACAGTTTTGCCTAATCACACATAGATTATCATTTAAATTGATGGGTTTTTCTTTTTTTCCTGGGTTAACTGTGTTGTTACAGATAGAAAATTTCAAAATTCATTTTCTTCATACCAAACTTAAATAGATGTCCTGAAGCAAAGTATAAATACTTCAAAAGAAATACTTTAGTCATTTAAGTCTTTATATAAATATCTTTCACATATAAATAATAGGCATGCTAATATGATTATATAGCATTGTAACAAGTTGAAAAACCTCAATCTGACAAAAGTCACAAATGTTACCAAGCTTACAGATGCATATAAAGTATCAGTAATGAAACTGATCCTTACAGTTGAGTCATCATTCAAGTAATTAAGCTGTTCTGAAATTTTTAACAGAGATCAGCACAAAAATGTGAGCATTTAAAAATGTTATCAATGAATATTTCAGAATATTACAAGATAAGTTATTTTCACACTGAACAATGACAAAATGAACTGACAGATGAGTCAATTCTACCACCTCCCTCCAAAAGGACTTACACTGAGTTGAGAAAAAAAAGAACAACTTACTATTTCTCTGAAGTCTGAATCAATTTATTTAAAGAGTATTCTGAGAAAAGAAAATGAATTAAGAACATTATCATTTGCCACTACTCATCTGTATGAACCAGAATTTCCTAGACACAATGCAATAAAAATAAAATTCAGAAATAAAGTGGATATTTAGGCTGATATAAAGTAACAACTTTCAAGTAAACAGCTAATTTTAATTTCTAACTATATCCATTGATCAACTGACTTTATTTGAAATACAAGGTATGTTTGAAATTCCAGGATAAGTGTATACTAATAAAATGCTACATTTACTTATTAAGAATTCTCTAAAATGTGGTGGTTTTGCTTTAAAAGGTTCTCTACAAATTACAAAGTTTGGAGTCTACTAGTATGATTTCAGACTAGACAAATCCAAACTATAGATCATGACATAATCTATTAACAGGTCTCCCTAACTAGCTTTTAGTTTATTTTCTCATAAGGAATACCTCTTTTTTAGCAATACTAAGTGCTATGTATTCCTAGGACATATATAGCTTTATGCCTTTATATATGCACTTACCTTGTCAGAAGTGCCCTTATTCTGCTTCTTCAAATTTTTAAATTTTAATACCAAGAAAATATGTTGCTTCCTTCTGTGAAGTCATTTGAGAGACTCAAGACAGAATTAACCACTTTTTCTTCTATACTATTATATACTTATCATGTATTTATCTATTTAAATGTATCATCTTCCTAATTGCCAGTAAATTCTTTAAATGCAGGAGCCAAGTTACACATTCTTGGATCCTTTTTTCAATTCTTAACAGAGATCCTAAACTTGCAATATGTGTATAAACAGTAAAAATACAAGGCAAGTAAAAAAAAAAAAAAAAAAAAACAAAAGGAAACTAAGTGAGAATAGTAACTGGTTAAGTTCAGTACCTAAAAATTAAGCTTTGAATAAGGATAGAATGTCATTGTTCTTTAGCTATTATGCTCAAAATGTGGTTTGCAAACTATTTACCAATTTGTGATGAGATAAATATAAAAATTAGGATTAAGCATTTGGAAAGTTGTATAGGAATTTGACAGTAAATTTTATGTCTGTTGAATCTTTTTGGACCTTTAAAATGTCATTTTTCTAATAATCCATTTTTATTCTAGTTTTATAATGTATCAGACAGTCTTAGGTTAAACACTGAAAAAAACCACAGATAGAGTGAGAAGTAGTATGTGAGATTATGGAAATAGAAAGATGAGTAAGACCTTGAATCTTTTTCAATAAGAGTTTGGTTTAGAAGGAAGAATATGATGTACACATAAATGTTTGTTATATGTATCAATAAATATGTATCAATATAAATGCATTTCTCAGTTCATATCATCATGATTGATTTTTTTTTTCCAGGAATGCAATCTTTTTTTTTTAATTTTTTTTTTAAATTTTAAAATCTTTAATTCTTACATGCATTCCCAAACATGAACCCCCCTCCCACCTCCCTCCCCATAACATCTCTCTGGGTCATCCCCATGCACCAGCCCCAAGCATGCTGTATCCTGCGTCAGACATAGACTGGCGATTCAATTCTTACATGATAGTATACATGTTAGAATACCATTCTCCCAAATCGTCCCACCCTCTCCCTCTCCCTCTGAGTCCAAAAGTCCGTTATACACATCTGTGTCTTTTTTCCTGTCTTGCATACAGGGTTGTCATTGCTATCTTCCTAAATTCCATATATATGTGTTAGTATACTGTATTGGTGTTTTTCTTTCTGGCCTACTTCACTCTGTATATGATTGATTCTTTAAAACATATTTATTAATGAGATTGTGATGCAGAACTAGTATTTCTTTCTAAAGTTATTTATATGATGCCTAGATTTCAAATTAAAATTAGGGCTTGTTTCCTATTATTGCCTGGTAAGGTTTTAAGCTTTCCACAGAACTCTGCCTGACCAGCATAATCTAAAGCCCTGGTAATCTATAATAGCAAAATATTATAATTTTTTTTCAGAAATTCTTTCAATGTTTTTATTCCTATCAAGAGATATTAATTTATTTTCTTAGCCCTCTACATTAAGAGTTGGCAAGCCTTTTGTGTAAAGGACTAGATAATAAGTATTTTAAGGTTTGTGGGGTATGTGGTCTGTTGCCACAGGTACACAACTCTGATGTTTTAGCAAGAAGGCGGCCATAGACAATATGTAAACAAATAAGCATGGCTTTATTCCAATAAAATTTTATTTAAAAAGCTGGCAGCAGGTTTTCAGATTTGGCCCAAGGACTGTAACTTGCTGATCCCTATTCTACATCATAGATATAACTTGAAAATGCAATCATGAGGAATATATCACATACTTGATGCTCAAAAATAGTCTGTCATTTTTCTTTGCATTTATCATCAGCTTTAAAATTTTTAAAGATTAGGAGATTTACCAACATTCAGGCTTAGAGAAAGTAAGGCAGTATTTTTCAAGAAAAATCATGGTAAGCATATTGAAAAATATTTTGTGCCTCGTCTTTACCGGCACACATTGAGGGAAATTATAAGCTTTTCTTACTATTATTAGATAACACTCGCATAGGCTATAGAAAACAAAAAGGTCTATTTACAGTAGTTTCTACAAACACTACAAGTAACAGTTCATATGCAAAAATCCCACAACCCCTTTATAATGAACCACAAACTTGGTCCAAGTAGTCATAACATCATAAACAAATTAACCACAATTTGGAGTATGATGCTTTTTGTTCAACTCAAATCTAATGAGGGACTTCAAAACGTAGAGTACTTGCCTGCATTAACAAGCCTGAATTGCACATTTATTTCATCTTTGAGGTTCAGCTTGGCCTTCTCTAGCATGTGATCATTCCTTACCTTCAAGGGGAGAGACACAAAGCTCTTCAGAGGTCACTCTAAAACTGAAGTCAAATTCTAATCTTCCTTGTTCAGCCAAGTTCTAGTCTCCCCAGAGGAATGTGAACAATTCTCTTCTTCATTCTAGAACCCTTTTCCCAGAACACCAGAGGAATTGGTAAAGGCTTAATATACGCTTCCAAAGAAGTCTCTTAAGTTAGACTTCAAATACCTTAATGTACATGTTCTTTTCACTTTGTACTACATCCCTGTGAAAAGTCTCCTAAGACTACAAAACTATCTTCATGCAGATGACTCAAAAAAAATCTATTTTATAATCCTCTGTATCAAGTAGTTTACTAATGATTCTCAAAATATTATCATTGGATGATAAATAGCCTTCAAGAGCAGGAATAGTGAGAATGAAGAAAAAGGACTGTCTAAGAAGAATGTAAATAGATTTTCTTGTGAGCGTCCACACTGAAACAACAATGAGAAGACAGTACATAAAAACTGTTCTGAGAATGATTTCTCAGAGGGAAGCACCCCTGGAAAAGTGTTTGGGATGCATTTAGATGTCCACTGAGGCCTAAAATTTAAGATGTAAAATACTGTCATCAGATGTCAAAATACCCTTTCCTTTTTTTTTTTTTTTTCATTCTTGTTAATGATTCTTCAGATTTCCCAAATCTAAAATCCTATAGTTACCATTGGTCACTTTTCATTTTGCTTGAAAATTCAATCAATCACAAATTTTTGGTAATTATTTTTACATTTCTTCTATACCAGTGCCACTCACTCTTCTCCCATATAAAGAACAAGCTGAGGCTATTTTTCCTGTCAAGACTCTTCAACTCTTTCATCACATTTCTGCCAGAAGTCCTCCCCAAATACTAATTTTACTTCTCGTATGTGTTAAAATAGTCTAATTAATAAGACAGTTTACTGTTTAGTATTAACAAAATATTTCAAACTCTTAAAATGAAGCAAATGTTTTATAGTAGTAAAGATAGAATTTAAATAATTTATGAACAATAAAATGATTACAGAGAAAGTTAAAAGAAATGGAAAATAAACCAAAGAAAGAGGCAAATATATAAGGAAAACAAATTATAGATTTACTAAGGACAGAGAAGAAAAATAAAAAAACCAGAAGGATCATGGTTACTGCTATAACTGATGTACCTGCTATTATTATTATCCTGAAATCCAGGATAAAATATAAAAGTCATCATGAAACTATTACCTAAGTTAAATGAAAAAATCAAGCTTAGGTCTAAAGAGAAGGAAATACCAGCAAGAATTTTTTTAAAGGTGACTTGAAAGTTTTCTAGATAGTATTCTATACAGTGAATTTCTAATTGGCTTAATTACCTAGGCAAGAATGTTTCAACTTAGGACATATCAGTCATTCTGCCACTGGAGGGAGCCTGGTCACATCTGCGTTGATGAGACTTTTACTCTAGTAACTTCCTGGTCTTCTCTGGGAATGAACTAGAACCCCTAACAAAGATACAAATTCGTTTAACATAATCTGCTGGTCTTCAAGCTGTTTGCTTGTTTCTTTTAGTTTCGTTTTGTTTTCACACTAATAAAAATTCATAGCATCTCCATAGTAATCTCTGGGTCAAATAAATGAACCCAGAGGTCACACGTGCTAGTATAGATCTATACTCTAAAAAAAATAAAGGAAACAATTGTTGAATCAAGAACATAGACGATCTCTGATGCAAATACCTACTCAAAGCAGGTATCAAGGTCACAATGTACATGAAACACAGTAAACAGCAGGTTTCAAATAGAAGCTGAAAATAGATTTTAGGATTAAGGTTGAGAAGGATATAACTGATGTGATAGAAAAACATAAGCAAAGATTAGAGTACTATAACTGTGATTTTACTGTTCATTTAAAATTCAGAATTTAGTTTCCATTGACTACTTATGAAACTGAAGTGACATAAGATTTTCTACATAAAACACAACTGAAATTTTTAAAAAAGATCTAAACCAAATATTGGCCAAATAATGAAGAATTATAAAGCAGTAGTTCATCTCAAGAAGGTATATGGAGAATAATATCCCATTTAAAATAACTACTATTCTCTATTTTGTGTCAAGAACTGCTTTATAATACTTAATTATCTCAACAACCCTACCGGACTGACATTTTATACCCATATTACGTGAGAAAGCTTGAGGCTAAGAAGTGGTTAAGTAACTTCCCTAAGATCCTGTATCTATCAAGAGTCAACATTTCATGAGAGGTCTGAATGTAAAATGGTATTACCACCATGCTACACGCATGTCAGTGAGACTCAGTAATGCCTACCTTAAATTCTTGTACTATTTGAGGTAATAGTTAAGAGTATTCGTCCTAGACATCTGCTTTAAAACATACCATTAAGAATGATCTAATACAGCACTGTGTTACTAAACACTCCTGTATTACCTTTTGTTTTCAAACTTAAAATTTGTTTAATTCACATGCCAGTGAAGAAGATAGTCTCAGCTGATTTATAATTTAAGTAAATAAGGTAAAGTCCAAATTGAATGGAGTTTATCTTTCAAAATATGTGGAGGGAGCTTGGATGCATATAAAGCAACATAAAGATGAATCTTTCCTCCACAGCAAGGAAAGAAAGCTTCCATATGTATGATGGAAAAAAAAAAAAAAGAGTGAAGAGAAGCAGTGTAGAATTCTATGTGTGGGGTCAGAGCTGTTTTGAAATGTCACAGGTCAGAGAGGGTCTGAAGTATCTATAAGAAGAAACAAACTGAAAATAAGTTTCCATATTACTAATGCTTCCAGATAAGAAATTATTTTGATTTTTTTGAAAACTCACCATTAAAGTGTATCATATATGTCACTTGAAGCCACTTCAACATACAAGAGAAGAAGAACAGGAACAGTCTTTTTCTTACAACAGACAAATCTGTTGTAAGAAAACAGCACATCTTCAGAGGTTTTCTAATAGAAGTCTGTCCAGAATCCTCATTTTGAACTACAAGTGAAATCTAGGCAGGGCCTTGTATTAGCGACCAGAGCACACATGCCTAGGATAAAACTATACATGAGATAATGTGTGTATGAAAACCCTCTTGCTTAATTAAAATATCCAATTATATGACCACTTGGATTCTATTACAACTTCTTCAGAAACTATTAAGCCTTTTGAGGGATGATGAGAAAAAGAAGCATTGTAAATTGTTACTAATAATGTAAACAGATAAGAAAAAAGGCAAATGACAAGGGAAAAAAAACATAAAAGAGGATAAGACAAAGACAATAAGACATACAGTTATGTTTGCCAGCAGCTATAGCTCTCAGTTGATGTAATATGCAAAACATTATAAAATTAAAAACATCTGTAAGTGGAGAGGGTAAAAGGAGATGTTTATTAAACACTCATATGGTATCTTCTCTTATTCTACTTCATTCCACTTCCAAGGAATTAATATTGCACTAATTTTTCTCATCATCAGATTCATATTAAAGTAGGAAAAGTAAAGAGCAAACAAGACACATTTATTTCTACAATCATACAATTATGAAAATATAACTCATTATGTACTTAAATGCAAAACAGACCTGCCACACATTTTTGTGTTATATATTTCCAGAAGTAAAACAATGAGACTGGAGACGGAGTGAAAAGAAGGAAGTGAAGGAAGCAAATTCGTCTAGCTGAAAATTTCTCAATATAAAAGTATAACTAGATCTGGTTGAAAAACTTAATGTAACATTTTTAAATTGTTCTGTAAAGTAACTATATCATCTCCTCTAAAGTATTCCTATGATGCCAACTTAACATTTTTGGAATTGACATACAGAGTTTCACAAAATGTAAAGTTAGGCATTTAACAAAATCTTTACATGAGCTATTTTCACATTTTACACATCTTTTAATAAAGAGTTAGCCTTTTGTAGTTGAAGACATAAGCTATTTTATAAAATGAAACTATTTAATTAACGTGTCGAATCTATTAGAAGTCTGTAAATAAGTAGTAATTTTCAAACTGCCTAGTGCCAGTACATCCCCAATTAAATGTTACATAATTCATTCATTTTGCGGGATTAGTAATGTGATCATAGAAACTAAAAAACATTACCAAAATGAAATAACTCTACTCCAGGAGAAGAGAGGATAAATGCAGGATATTAATTTTTGTACATTATTAACTCTGTAAAGGTCATTAAAAAAAACTTTATTTTTCTTAGCATCTTAGAAACATCTGGTAAGTGCAATTTTAAGTACTAACTACTGGCTTTTGAGGAGCAACCATGAATTGCCTATTTCCAATAACTATAGTGACGAGCTTTTGATAAATTGTTGAAGCAGATGAAAATAAAATCTACCTTTATTATTGCTTTCTGGCAAACCAGCATAAGAAAATAAAAATATTTACAATGGTAACATTATAAAGTCATTTCACAAAAGTATAAACAAACCCATAGGACTTTCTATGAGGTATGTTAAAAATAATCTGTACAGTCCAATAGTGCAACTTCCTATATGGAATACAAAAACAATGAATTGTTAATGTCAAAAGTATGTGCACTTATTACTATGGTGACCAAAACAGTCTAGGGATGAAGAAAATAAAAGCAGCTTTTGCAAGAATATTTATTATCTATACTACACCTTTTTCAAAATTATTTAAAGTGCCTTCGGCTTCAAAGAGCAATTAATCCAAGAGTGGTTGTCCTAAATTTATTAATAAACGGAAATTCGGTGTTCAGTTGACCTAAACTGTACTATGCAGCAACGCCTAACCAAGTTATTACCATTTAAATGACTGGAAACAAGACCTCTGCTCTCTACTTGGATTATATACTGATCAATTTTACGACCTATTGTAAGTACATTAGTATATCTACATAACCGTGACTAAAAACCATTTTTAAATAATCGCTATACAGAGTTAAACACTAATTTCATTTACAATCAAAACTGTTCAGGGTCATCTTGACAACACATAAATTATTTTTCCTTTGTCACTTGTATAATTTTTTTTACAATTATTACATCAATCAGTGCTAATCAGATGACTTCTTTACAAATGAAGTTTTATTTCACATTACTGAAACAGCACTGACTCTCCAACTACTCCAACTAATAATACAGAAGCGCTCTAACTACCCATACTGCACATTGTACTAGTTTACCTTTAACGCTCAGATCTGTTTAATCAATTTCCTTTTTAAGGAGACTGTCAACTTTAACAATAGAATAAGCGATATGATATCAAGACACAACGGTAAGTACTCGCCACATACTCTGAATCACGGCAGATATATGAGGCCACTTCCATTACACATTTGTGACAGTTTCTGTCTGAATCACAGTTTCAAACCACGAAGCTTGTGGCTGTCCTTGGTGCTGAAACGCACTCTTCTGTCCCTCTACTGAAAAATAACTGTCACTTCAAATTCCATTTTGAAAGGATAAAAAGACTTCAAAATGTAGGAAGTCTGAAGATGGGAGGCTCAAAAAGGAACTAGTAAGTTTCCGGGCAGAGACCGCTAATGAGTGTGCGCTGGGGGCAGGGGGCAACGCTGGAAACATCCCGAGGGCTTTCTCCGGGAGACCCAGGAAAGCGGGACTGCGGCGAAGATCGGAAACACCGGGTCCGGAGCAGGAGACGCCGGCGGGAACGCCGCCCTCGCGGGGCAACCCCTCGGCGGGAGCCAGGCGGGCGACGACGGTGAGGGGCTCCGCGGCCGGGGACCACGGCGACTTCCCCAGCCAACCCGCGAGCCCCGGGGTCCTTTTGTTTCTGGGGTCTGAGGGGAGAGTGGGTGGGCGAAGGGGAGCCCCCATCAGCGTTCAACTGAACAAGCGGGACAACAAAAGACCCTACCGCCCGGGCCAGCAGGGTCGGCGGGAGCTCCAGTGGCCGCGGGGTCTGGCAGCGGGCTTTACCCCCACCCCCGCCAACCCTCACCGTCCCGGCCGCTCTTACCATCTCGGTCGCACAGCTGAATGGCCTCCAGGCTGAGGTTTTTGATCACCTCCTCACAGGGGCTGGTGGGGCTGTTGAGGGCATGATCCAGGCGCGGCACCTCCATTTTTCCAACCCCCTTCTCACGTCCGCCCGCTTCGTATCCAGGCTCTCTCCGAGGACCGTGTGGGAGAGAAGGGCGGGAAAGGAAAGGGGAGTGGCGGAGGAGAGGGAGGTGGCCTGGGACGCGGCGCTGAGGGGCCGATGCTGAACCGCCGGGCTGGAGAGCCGCTGCCGAAGCGACGGCAGTGGCTGGAGCTCCGCGGAGCGTGCGGCTCTGAGAGACCGAGACAGACCCGGCGCGAGAGCAGGAGGCGGCGCGCGCCCGGCGGGGAGGAGACGCGGCGCGCGGGGAACGTGAGGGAGAAGGCACGGGGCGCGCACGCGCGCGAGAGGACGCTCCCACCTGCTGGCGCGCCGCGCTCTCCTCTGTCCCTTCCCCGCCCCCACCCCACGCCCGGTCCTCCCGCGCGCACGCGCCCCCGGCTGCCCTCGCGTCTCGGCGCCCGCAACCCCGCGCGTGAGTCGCCGGACGGTGGAGCGCACGGGAACGGCAGGCGTCAAGGGGGGTCGGGGAGGCGCTTGCTTTCTCCCTTCTCTCCTAGTGAGGGCGGTTCGGCGTTCTTTTCCCTCCTCACGGTGTCAGTCGGAACCAGGTTAGCACTGCGGCGTCTGCACGAGGAGGTGAGAGTGAGCAGTTTTGTTTATCAACGATTGAAGAAATGAGGGTCCAAACCCTTTTATATCGGGCGTTGGAACTACCTTCGCCGCGTCAAGGCCCCCGGCTACTCGCCTCCCAAAACCTACGTGTTCCGCCTGCCATTCCTCAGAAACAGCTACGTCTGTCCGAGAAATGAGCATATCAACTGAGGAATGGCGCGGTTTAGGGACAGGATTTTGGTCATCCTAAAGGAGGGACAAACAAGGGAATTAAGACCTGCCAGAAAAGTAAGGGAATGAAGAGATGCTTGCCAGCCTGCTGGAACGGCAGCAAGCGTGGTTCAGGGACACCAGCCCCTGATTGCTCAGGCTTTGCAGAATAGCGTCGTTCGTTCATCTGTTTATTCACCCACCGAATAACTAATAAGTGCTAACTCTGTGCCAGGCTTTGTTCTGGGCGCCAGTGAAGGGTGAAAAGACAGTACCTGCCCTCAAGGATATGGAAGAAACCTTTTCCTTGTGGAAAATGGCCTTTCTTAAGTCACCCTAAACTTGTCTGCTTATTGTTTTAAACGTCACTTAAGATTTAGCAATAACTCAGTGAAGGTGCAAATAATTTTTTAAAAAGAAAATAGGTGTAGGTCACTGCTGATTGATCTCTGTTGCCATTTGCTTCTTTGGAATAGTTTTCGGGTTTGCTGCTATCTCGGTATCAAAAATAGTGCCCACTCCCCTTGAGAGTATAGATTCTGAAAAGAATTTAAAGTCTCTTCATGTTTTTTCCAATTTCAAACCTAAATGTTAACCAGTAGAGTAACAGTTCACACAAAGATTCCTGTATGCTCTCGGTTCTAGTCACATCCATTTAGCCATGACATGACTAAATTAGTTAATTGAAGCCTCATAAAACAGATGAACCAGCTTAAGGTAAAATAAGCTGGTGAAAAAATTTGGCACAACTGCAAGTTGTTAGAAATTTGTGGAAGATAATTGGGTATCATAAAGTGAAATGTCCTCATTATGAACCTAGATATTAATGAAGATGGGTCTCTTTCATGTAGTTTGAGAGCTTTTGTGTCAAGGTAGGGGGGTCCTCGAGAGAATAAATGATTACTTGTCAAGAAATATGACAAGATGGTGTTTATTGGTGAATTTCCTGTGTTCCAAGGTCTGGCTCTGGAGGACTAGAAATTGATATTGTCAGCCCAACCACAGGGTAGTGTTAAATTTCATAGCTGAGTTAAGTTCACAAATCTTAAAAGGAACTGGGTAAGCTAGATTACGAATTTATTGGTTTACAGATGAGAAATATAATTCATGCTGCTGCTAAGTCACTTCAGTCCTGTCCGACTCTGTGCGACCCCATAGATGGCAGCCCACCACGCTCCCCTGTCCCTGGGATTCTCCAGGCAAGAACACTGGAGTGGGTTGCCATTTCCTTCTCCAATGCAGGAAAGTGAAAAGTGAAAGTGAAGTCGCTCAGTCGTGTCCGACTCTTCACGACCCCATGGACTGCAGCCCACCAGGCTCATCTGTCCATGGGATTTTCCAGGCAAGAGTACTGGAGTGGGGTGCCATTGCCTTCTCCGAATATAATTCATACATATAATTAAAAGTATTCTCAGGTGGTGCTAGTGGTAAACAATCCACCTGCCAAGGCAGGAGAAGCAAGAGAGGCGGTTCTATCTCTGGGTCGGGAACATCCTCTGGAGTAGGAAATGGCAACCCACTCCATTATTCTTTCCTGGAAAATCCCATGGACAGAGAAGCCTGGCAGCCTGCAGTCCATGGGATCACAAAGAGCTGGGCACGACTGAGCGGGCACACACACATATACACACATGACTCATATATTTAAGAATCATCTTATATGTCCAAGGATACATAAGTACACACACAGTATATAAGATGTTGCAAACTATGAGTTTAAATCTTAACAGGAAAGATATACATTTAAAAAGTAAAATGATGAGTATTATGAAAAAGCAAGTATGGGAGCTTGTGGAAGCACACACAGGGCCCACTGTAGCATGATTAGTTAGGAAAGCCTCTAAAAGGATTTTAAGGGAATGGAAAATGGTCGAAAGACTTTGATAAGGAAATTACCATGAACAGATTGTCAGACAGAATATTTGTATAATGGGAAACAGGGTAATGTTTTGAGAAGTATTAATGGTGACTTTCTGGGCATAAGACCATTCTATCCAAAGGACCTTCTGCTGAGGACTTAGATTATTACATAAGAAAATGAAACTTCTCTATTTTTCTTCTCATACCTAAGTTTCAGTTTAATTCCAGTCCCCAAGTACTTAACATCATTTAATTGTTAGCTTGAGGTGACCACTGTTACAGTCAAAATCCTACCAGTAATTCAAGCTCTGACTCAAGTGGTACATATAGATTATTCCCACTGCCAGAAATCCCTGTTTTATTTACACAGGGCTTTGTTTATAATTTACAGACAAAATCACACCATGATTCATAAGTTATTATTAAACATGAATCAGGCTCAAATTTGAAAATGATCTTAAATATATCCGTTTTCAATCCCTTCTCCAGTGTTCAAGCCCTTCACAAGAAGTTGTTTACCTTTTAAGAAATGGTAAATTAAAATCCTAATGAAATAACCTAGTCTTACTCTATCTGAGCCCAAACATGCCTACTGTGAGGTCAATACAAAGGTCTTAATTTTCTCCTGTGTTGGTCATACACAATAATGATAATCCTTCTTCCTTCTGCCCATATATATTCAGTTCTTTAGATAAATGCTCCTAGTTCTTTCAAACATTTCTGATACTGTGTCGATTTGAGTCCTTCTGTCGCTCTGAACACACTTCTCTGGATAACTCTAACTTTTGTAAGAGTTCATAGGTAAACATACTAGGTGTGGAAATATTATATATTTAATTCAGTTCAGTTCTGTTCAGTATCTCAGTCATGTCCGACTCTTTGCGACCCCATGAACCACAGCATGCCAGGCCTCCCTGTCCATCACCAGCTCCTGGAGTCCACCCACACCCATGTCCATTGAGTCGGTGATGCCATCCAACCATCTCATCCTCTGTTGTCCCCTTCTCCTCCCGCCTTCAATCTTTCCCAGCATCAGGGTCTTTTCAAATGAGTCAGCTCTTCACATCAGTTGGCCAAAGTATTGGAGTTTCAGCTTCAGCATCAGTCCTTCCAATGAACACCCAGGACTGATCTCGTTTAGGATGGACTGGTTGGATCTCCTTGCAAGTCCAAGGGGCTCTCAAGAGTCTTCTCCAACACCACAGTTCAAAAGCATCAATTCTTCTGCACTCAGCTTTCTTCAAATTCCAACTCTCACATCCATACATGATCACTGGAAAAACCATAGCCTTGACTAGACAGACCTTTGTTGGCAAAGTAATGTCTCTGCTTTTGAATATGCTGTCTAGGTTGGTCATAACTTTCCTTCCAAAGAGTAAGTTTCTTTCAATTTCATGACTGCAGTCACCATCTGCAGTGATTTTGGAGCCCCCCAAAATAAAATCAGCCACTGTTTCCACTGTTTCTCCATCTATTTGCCATGAAGTGATGAGACCAGATGCCATGCACGATCTTAGTTTTCTGAATGCTGAGCTTTAAGCCAACTTTTTTACTCTCCTCTTTCACTTTCATCAAGAGGCTCTTTAGTTCTTCACTTTCTGCCATAAGGGTGGTGTCATCTGCACATCTGAGGTTATTGATATTTCTCCCGGCAATCTTGATTCCAGCTTGTGCAATTATATTACAAATATACGTGAAGAAATACTCAGTAGTCTATTACTGTCTTTGCTTTATATGTCAGACATCTTTATTGCAGCCCAGGAACACATTAATTTCTGACAGTTTTATCACTCTGCTTATACATCCTGAGCTTTCAATAACATAGAACGTATTCTTCCTGAACATTTCTTATTTCCCTCTTGAAGTTGTAAGTTTTGAGTACATATTATATGTGTGCATTGAGCAGATACTTCAGTACAATTTGATGAGTTACTTGATTGAAATTCATTTAGTACTTTTAATGTGTTTAATTGTAATGTTGCAGCTAGCCTAGAATTTTGTCATACCTAAAGAAAAAGTAGGTTACAATGTCCTTTAGGTAAGTTTGTCAGTGCCAAGATCATGTAAGACCCAACTGACAGCTATAGGCACCACCCAGCTTTTTAAATTGCTAGGCAGAGGGCAAAGAGAGAACCAGTACCATAGGTTGAAGCAAACTCTGAAAAATGCATAGCAAATACAGAGTGGTTTTTCTTTATCTCATAACATAACTTTTTCTAAGCTTTGATTATAAATGGTGGAGTGAAAGAAAACTCATGATTGATGGAGACAAGCTTGAAAGGAACTCAGATATTCTAAATTCTTTATTTTGATTCAAGTTGAGTAGAGTCTGAGCGGGTGAAGATCAGATGAAATAATGTGTATGTGAGCTGTGAGGCATTTCAGAAAGTTAGGATATTATTATGGGACACTAAGAATGCCATTAAGAAATATCTAGTCAATTTCATAGTACACATTTCTGGAAATATTTTAATAGCTATTTCAAAACAGGAAGCACATCCATATTTAGAATGTCTTTATGATTTAGTGTGTTGGGAAAATTTATTAAAATTTTTTAAATTTTAATTGAGTTAATTATTTTAATTTTTAAACTTAAAAATTAATTTAAAAATTTTAAACTTAAAAATTAATTTTCAAGTTTAAAAATTATTCCTGGTTTTGCTCTCAGTTTTATCCAGTGATAGATTTTTGGCAAACCCATAAGCAAATGATCAGCTTTAAATCGCTGCCCAATATTTTTTTTCTTTTCTTCTCAATATTTAATTTCTACAGTCTTCATTCTGTACCACCAAACACTGATGGGAGAAGATAAAGAACTATAATGACCTAATCCATTATAAATTCATGCTGTCAGAGTTCAGCTTGCTTAATATTTCAGTGGCTATTGCAAACTACTCTTTGAAACTCCTAGCTTTTCTCTCACTTTCAAGAGATGGTCTCTTCTTCTCCCTCTCTTGTTCCTACGGGGGAAAAAAAAAGGCAGAATGAAGTGTCTCATTTGTTCTTATCGTTAGCTCAGTGGGTCCTGGTAAAACTTGCTACTTTTCCTTCACCTCTGCTCTCCATTCAGTGCCTGTGTATTGTGGAAAATAGTTAGATTCCTATTAATATTTTTACCCACTCCAGCTATTTTGGTCTTTTTCCTTCCTCTAATTCCACTCCCCCCCAACATTTTTTTTGGTCTGTAAACATTATCAGATCTTTTTGATTTTAAATATTATGTTCCTTGAACCATCCAGTTACTATCCACTTTCTTAATTTTTAAGGTATATAAAGAGCCCATTGTAAATTGTAAAGTGCCATAAAAGTGTTAACTTGTTGCATCTGTTTCCTTTTGATTCTTGTGCAGTTTATCACCTATCCTCACCACTATGATTCTTAACTTTTCAAAATCATCTTTGGATTTTATAAGATTTCTCATCACCGAATATAAAAACCTTTTATCATTTGCATCCTCTTTGATATTTCAGTAATTTATTTCTGCTGAACTTCTATAGCACTGGACTCTATTGGCTATCTTTCTGAGTGTATGCTTAATGTTTATCTACTCTGGCTTCTAAGCTACCCTCTTGAGTGTAGGTGTTCAGTAAAGTCCATCCTCTGATATTATGTTCCTCTCTGTTGAAAGCCATTTCTTCCAAGAATGCATGCTTTCCCACAAATTTTAATGTTTACTTAATGTTTAAATTCTCATCTTTAACTTCAAATCTCTATCTCAAGTTCTCAACTATAAACAAAAACTGTTGCTCTGTTTCCAGTTAATGAACATTGTTATTTACATTTCCTTAACCGTTTCTAATCGATCAGTTCATCCCCCAAACAGATTCCCTTTTCTGATTTCTCCCTTTATTGTCACTGGCAGCAGTATCCCTTTAGTCACTATTACCCAGTTTTCTGATTTTTAAAAATTTTCCTCTTCAAGTGAAACTATCCTCAAAATAATTATTAATTTGCAGTAGTTCTTGGATATGTGATTTTGTTTCTGAAATATTCCAGAATATAAGTACTGCTAATATATTAAGTTCTTGTCATTTTGACCAGATTATTGAAATTACTGTGTGCATAGTCTTCCTATCTGCCTTCTTCAATCAAACTGATACTAAGATCAACACACTAAAGCACTTTGTTGATCAGAACTTGCTCAATAAATTACAATGCTACCTATTTTTTGTTCTAGATTTAATGGTGAGTTACTGAAGTTTTTAAGGCAGGTATATGACAGTTACAAAGCAATGTTTTATAAGGTTAATCTCCCATGTTTCACAGGATGAATGGAATGGAGGAAGACAGAAGTTTAGGAGATTACTATAGTCCAGGCAAAAATATAATGTATTATAGACCAAGGTAGTGAAATTGGGAATGTAAAGGAAGCAATGGATTTGACAGAGTGGTTGTATGCTATTGTTTTCTGAGATTATTTTTAAAAATTATAGAATGGAGAGGTTCTTCAATATTTTGCTATTTTGAAACATTAAATTGTTTGCTCATATGAATGATGGCTACATACTATAACTGTTAATTTTACAGTATAGCATCATATGACACATGAAGTAAGAAAAATGTATTAAACATACTTCTTCCATCTTTAAACCCAATAGTTATTTGCCAGTGATACAAAAGTAGATTAATCTTAAAAACTAAAGCAACATCTAGCCCTTATTCTATATTTGTAAATAAAGAAAGCTCAACTAAAAATGGCTCTCAGGGAAACATGTCTTAGAATCCCCTCTGCTTTCACTAGTTAAAATATAAAAGGATTTGGTGTTGAAGGGAAGAAATCTTGGAAGGAATAGATGAGAAAGAACTTCTCTATACATTGAACCACTTTGATGGAATGCCTTTCTCTTCTGTGGTCTTTCCTGTTCTGTTTAATATGTATTACAACAGAATACTTTCATAATGCATTCAGCTCCACAGCTTTCCCTAAGTGTCATGTCAGGTAATATTGAAAATAGATTCTGTATAGTGAGTAGAAACATATAAGTATATAGTCACAATCAGTTTGCCACAGTTATAGGTTGTGCTTGCCTTCACAGATTTATCTTTCTAGTTTTGAGTTTTTCGCTGTTCACTTACATATTTACATTATTGACAAACAGGATCTCCAGTCCGTTCCCCTCAAACACAGCTCAAAAATCCTTCCCTGAAATCCTGATTTAGTTAGTGTCCCCTTAAATATAACCACAGAAATTTCCTGATGAGTCTTTTTTTAGGATTTTTATCTCAGCAGAATTAGAGCTGTGACTTTTATAATGATTAACATTTTGTTTCCTGAAATTCTTCCTAAGCTAAAGGAAAATGCCTATAGGATCTCTAAAAATCCTCTCATTTTTCTAAACACCCAATTCTCTTTCAAATTGTACTGTAACACCGATGATGTTATGTAGCTCATATTTACATTTATTAGTATAAGAAGCGCTGGTTCAACAACCACATCTGGCCTTGAGAATTGCTCCGTAATATTTGAATAAACAAAACTACTAGAAAACAATTGCACTCAAATGGATCTTAACATTGCTGACTACATAAGCCTAGAGGCTAGGCCTGCTCCAAGATCCATAATGAAGAAAACTTCAGCGTGGACAGAGGTTTGTTAAGAAAATGATTCAGTCAGTAACATCCAATGAACGATGAGTCAGTGCTCTATGTATGTACATATGTATGCGTGAGGTTAGTGCACGTTATTGAATAGCCATTAGGGTTTCTTTGATAATACAAAAGACTGCCATGTCAACATTTCCCCTTAACCCCATGTTATTGCTGTTATCCTGTAATGCAGATTAATGGAGTTGCTTCTGGCTAACTAATTTTAGGAAGAGGAGATGGCATCATAAAAGTTAACACAACAGCTATTCACAGGAGAGGCTTCAACTAGAAAGCAGCAGTAGTGAGGGTCTCTCACCGTCTAATCTTCCAACTCTCACCTTCTGATCTTCCTAATAAAGCCCCCATCATTCAGACACATAAATGAGACCATATATTTATCATCCCAATGTGTGTTCATATTCATTGTCTGATATTCATAAATTGTTAAATCCTTAAAGATTGGAAAAGTTGTTTTAATACTTGCTTGTTTGAAACTTCTCCACAGTAGCTAGCCCAAATTGTATGTGATATGTCTGCCAACTAGAAAACTTTCCCCTGAAAGTAGCCTGCTATATGTAGAGGGAACTCCATAGTCAACATTGTATGAAATAAAAAACTTCCTCCACTGTCAAAGTTTCCCCACTTATCTTGAAGACACAGAGAACAGTTAATTCTTCTTCACAAGATAGCCGTATCTGTATAATTCAAAACACTGTATATCTTCTGATTCGTCATTTCCCTAGTCCAAATCCTAGATATTGCAGCTTGACTCAGTGGATATCGAGTCCTGAGTTTACTCTGAATTTGCTCTAAAAGTATGTATTTACCTCTGAAAATACAGTGTTCAGAACAAACACAATATAATGGGAATGATCTGATTATAATAGAGCAACTTATCTGTACTGTTTGATTACAAGGAAGTACTTTTATATAAATTTTCAGTTCATTCACATTAAAAATGTTATTTGTTATTTGACAATGTATGGCTATTCATATTTTAAAGTCCTTCACAGTAACTTTCATTTATTATTCCTCACAGCCACCTTCTTGAACTTTTGTTTTTTAAGCTAAAAGAAGTGCCCACAATACTCATTTTTACAAATCACAGATGATATTAGAGCTAATTATGCATAACGTATCAAAAATGGAATAACTACTGCAGTGCAGTTACACTTTGTGTAGCTTCTTGATTATTCTATGGTCCTTAAGATCTTTGAACCATAGTATATCATGAAACTTGATAAGATTTTTGTTTATGATAAGTGTCATATAACCACAGAGTATCTGTGAATTCACACATTTTGTGGCACAGATCATGGGCTAATCTTACATTAGGTGTGGAAGCTGTTGACAGTCCATGAAATTCAATAAAAAAGCCTTATTTCAGATAGGCATAGGGCAAACCTGACAGCCTTGTAAGGATTTAGTTGATGCTAAATCCTTATAATGATAAGGGAAATCATTTGTTTGGTTTCTCATGTGATACTTATTTTTTTACAACATAGTTTGACATCACATGAACTTTTCTCCACATAAATGTTGCTCAGCTAATCTAGTGGTTTGACTGTTTGAGGTGTCTCAGAACTGAGGGATTAAAGGATCCTTAATCAAACATAGCCAATAGAGAGACTGAGTGTACAGAGGTACTGCATAGACAGTACACCTATGGAAAAGGTCCTAATACTCCTAGGAACCAGACTGATACAAAGTTAAGTACTGAGCTATTACCTTGTGAAATTGAGCTTTTAAGAGACTAGGCACATTTTCATTCTTGCCACAAGCTACATTTTGTTGCCCTGGTTTCTGTTCCATATTTTCTCACTATTTTACATCCATGCATCAGTCACTCTTTCTGTATCTTTTTCTTTCTTTCTTTTTGTATCATAGAAGCTAAATGTCCACGTGGGACAGGAGAATGAACAAAAGATGAAACAAAACAGATATAGGACCATTATAGGATATTAGTCAGGTGTTGAAGAAGACTCTTGAGAGTCCCTTGGACTGCAAAGAGATCAAACCAGTCCATCCTAAAGGAAATCAGGCCTGAATATTCATTGGAAAGACTGATGCTGAAGCTGAAGCTCCAATACTTTGGCCACCTGAGGGGAAGAAATGACTCACTGGAAAAGACCTTGATGCTGGGAAAGATTGAAGGCAGGAGGAGAAGGGGATGACAGAGGATGAGATGATTGGATGGCATCATTGACTTGATGGACATGAGTTTGAACAAGCTCTGGGAGCTGGTGGTGGACAGGGAGGCCTGGTGTGCTGCAGTTCATGGGGTCGCAAAAAGTCGGACATGACTGAGCAACTGAACTGAATCAGCTCCTCTGTTTCTCTCTCTTAAGATTGTCTTTATTTTTTTATTAATGATATTTTAAATTGTTTTTTGGGCACACTGCCCAGTGTGTGACATTTTTATTCCTCAACCAGGGATTAAACACATGCCCCTTGCAATGGAAGCATGGAGTCTTCACTACTGGATTACCAGGGAAGTCCCTTAAGGATGTCTTTATAGGTGACCCTAAATAACTGTTTACTTCAGGAAATATATTAGTATGCTTTTTTGTCAAAATAATTTGATGTCACATGAACAAATCAAGCATCTAATTTGTTTTATAGTTTTAAAATACTTTTTTGAATATCTTTTCAAAATTGTGCCAGATTTTCTTAAGTCAACTTGTAATCACTTGGTCTCATGTCTTCATAAGAGGATGGTAATCTGTAGTAGTAGATGGTACAAATGATGTTTTTCTCATCTCAGTCACCTTCTTATGGATGAGCAGAAAAATGCCTATGGGTCAAAACCTATGATTGATTTTTTTCTTCTGCCATGTCAGATGAAAACTTAATTTGAATGTACTAAGTTTCTATTTCAAGAGTCTTGTTTTTTCTTTCTTACCCTAAGTCTTCAGTTCCTTTATCAAGATAATTGGCTGTAAATGATTTAAAAGTCTAAGCTCATAGAAGTATTTATATAGCTGAGTTATACGATAATTTAGCTTTCAAGCTTAATCTTTGACCTCCTTGACTAGATCTGTCTACTCTCTATCCTTCAATTCCCCAGACTTTGAAGAAGACAGCCAACACTAAATCAGTAAATCAGCATTTTTTTCTTTTCCTTTTTGTTTTGAGTGGTAGTAGCCTGTGAATGGGCTTCCCAGGTGACTCAGTGGTAAAGAATCCATCTGCCAGTGCAGGATACACAGGTTCATATCCCTGGGTTGGGAAGATCCCCTGGAGAAGGGCATGCCAACCCATCCAGTATTCTTGCCTGGAAAATTCCATGGACAGAGGAGCCTGGTGGCTTCTGTCCATGGGGGTCTCAGAAGAGTGAGACATGACTTAGTGACTAAATAACATCAACTGAGAAGCCTGTGGATACTGAATAGGAGAATATTTGCCAAATCATTGACTTGCAGACTAAATCAACAAATGTAAACGCCATTGGTTTGATTAATGCAATTTAACAAAGACTTTTAGTACTTCCTATATATAGGGCAGTTTTGTATCTACTTAAAATGCATAACCTTTAAATGTGTGCATGTATCATTTTAAAATTCCAAAATAATAGAATAATACTTATTATTATACCTTCCCACTTACAGTTCAGTTCAGTTCAGTCACTCAGTCGTGTCTGACTCTTTGAGACCCCATGAATCACAGCATGCCAGGCCTCCCTGTCCATCATCAACTCCCGGAGTTCACTCAGGCCCACGTCCATCGAGTCAGTGATGCCATCCAGCCAGCTTATCCTCGGTCGTCCCCTTCTCCTCCTGCCCCCAATCCTTGCCAGCATCAGAGTCTTTTCCAATGAGTCAACTGTTTGCATGAGGTGGCCGAAGTACTGGAGTTTCAGCTTTAGCATCAGTCCTTCCAATAAAATCCCAGGGCTTATCTCCTTCAGAATGGACTGGTTGGATCTTCTTGCAGTCCAAGCGACTTTCAAGAGTCTTCTCCAACACCACAGCTCAAAAGCATCAATTCTTCTGCGCTCAGCCTTCTTCACAGTCCAACTCTCACATCCATATATGACTACTGGAAAAACCATAGCCTTGACTAGATGGACCTTTGTTGGCAAAGTAATATCTCTGCTTTTGAATATGCTGTCTAGGTTGGTCATAACTTTTCTTCCAAGGAGTAAGTGTCTTTTAACTTCATGGCTGCAGTCACCATCTGCAGTGATTTTGGAGCCCACCCCCCGCCCCAAAAGATGAAGTCTGACAGTTTCCACTGTTTCCCCATCTATTTCCCATGAAGTGATGGTACTGGATGCCATGATCTTAGTTTTCTGAATGTTGAGCATTAAGCCAACTTTTTCACTCTCCACTTTCACTTTCATCAAGAGGCTTTTGAGTTCCTCTTCACTTTCTGCCATAAAGGTGGTGTCATCTGCATATCTGAGGTTATTGATATTTCTCCCGGTAATCTTGATTCCAGTTTGTGTTTCTTCCAGCCCAGCGTTTCTCATGATGTACTCTGCTTCATGTATTTTATTAAAAGAAATTTTAGGTAGGTGGTGATGACCATGGCTTTCCAGGTCGTGCAATGATAAAGAATCTGCCTGCCAATGCAGGAGATGCAGGTTGATCTCTGGGTTAGAAAGATCCCCTGAAGTAGGAAATGGCAACCCACTCCAGTATTCTTGCCTAAAAAATTCCCTGGACAGAGTAGCCTGACAGGCTACAGCCCATGGAGTTGCAAAGAGCTGGACACGACTGAGCACACGCACATGGTAATGACCTTAGGGAGACAAATAGGAAAGAGATGAAGGATTTTTTTTTTTAAATTTCTGTAAGGTAGTAAACGTGTTTTGGTGCTGGAAAATAGGACGTGCTCAGTAAATAGTTGACTACACAGCGGATAATATTTTAATTGTTTTTCTAAGTGGATGGTGATTATATGGGGTTATATTTCACTTAGTTTTTTAGGCTGATAAAATTAATTAGTATTAAATGAATGTGTGTCAGCTAATTATAAAAATGTTAATCAGAGGAAAAATGGGGGGAAAATCATTAACGTTTTGGTATAAATTCAGTTCAATCGCTCGGTCATGTCCAACTATTGCGACCCCATGAATTGCAGCACACCATGTCTACCAGTCCATCACTGACTCCCGGAGTTTACTCAAACTCATGTCCATCAAGTTGGTGATGCCATCCAGCCCTCTCATCTTCTGTTGTCCCCTTCTCCTCCTGCCCCCAATCCCTCCCAGCATCAAGGTCTTTTCCAATGAGTCAACTCTTTATATGAGGTGGCCAAAGTACTGGAGTTTCAACTTCAGCATCAGTCCTTCCAATGAACACCCAGAGCTGATCTCCTTTAGAATGGACTGGTTGCGTCTCCTTGCAGTCCAAGGGACTCTCAAGAGTCTTCTCCAACACCACAGTTCAAAAACATCAATTCTTCAGCACTCAGCTTTCTTCACAGTCCAACTCTCACATCCATACATGACCACTGGAAAAACCATAGCCTTGACTAGATGGACCTTTGTTGCCAAAGTAATGTCTCTGCTTTTGAATATGCTGTCTAGGTTGGTCATAACTTTCCTTCCAAGGAGTAAGCGTCTTTTAATTTCATGGCTGCAGTCACAATCTGCAGTGATTTTGGAGCCCCCCAAAATAAAGTCTGACACTGTTTCCACTGTTTCCCCATGTATTTCCCATGAAGTGATGGGACCAGGTGCCATGAAGTTAGTTTTCTGAGTATTGAGCTTTAAGCCAAATTTTTCACTCTCCTCTTTCACTTTCATCAAGAGGCTTTTGAGTTCCTCTTCACTTTCTGCCATAAAGGTGGTGTCATCTGCATATCTGAGGTTATTGATATTTCTCCTGGCAATCTTGATTCCAGCTTGTGCTTCTTCCAGCCCAGCATTTCTCATGATGTACTCTGCATAGAAGTTAAATAAGCAGGGTGACGGTATACAGCCTTGACGTACTCCTTTTCCTATCTGGAACCAGTCTGTTTTTCCATGTCCAGTTCTAACTTGTTTCCTGACCTACATATAGGTTTCTCAAGAGGCAGGTCAGGCAGTCTGGTATTCCCATTTCTTTCAGAGTTTTCCACAGTTTATTGTGATCCACACAGTCAAAGGCTTTGGCATAGTCAATAAAACAGAAATAGATGTTTTTCTGGAACTTTCTTGCTTTTTTGATGATCCAGCAGATGTTGGCAGTTGATCTCTTGTTCCTCTGCCTTTTCTAAAACCAGCTTGAACATCTTGAAATTCACGGTTCACATATTGCTGAAGCCTGGCTTGGAGAATTTTGAGCATTACTTTACTAGCGTGTGAGATGAGTGCAATTGTGCGGCAGTTTGAGCAGTCTTTAGCATTGCCTTTCTTTGGGATTGGAATGATGAAAACTGACCTTTTTCAGTCCTGTGGCCACTGCTGAGTTTTCCAAATTTGCTGGCATGTTAAGTGCAGCACTTTCACAGCATCATCTTTCAGGATTTGAAACAGCTCAACTGGAATTCCATCACCTCCACTAGTTTTGTTCGTAGTGATACTTTCTAAGGCCCACTTGACTTCACATTCCAGGATGTCTGGCTCTAGGTGAGCGATCACACCAGCGTGATTATCTGGATTGTGAAGATCTTTTTTGTACAGTTCTTCTGTGTATTCTTGCCATCCCTTCTTAATATCTTCTGCTTCTGTTAGGTCCAGACCATTTCTGTCCTTTATTGAGCCCATCTTTGCATGAAATATTCCCTTGGTATCTCTAATTTTCTTGAAGAGATCTCTAGTCTTTCCCATTCTGTTGTTTTCCTCTATTTGCATGGATCACTGAGGAAGGCTTTGTTATCTCTTCTTGCTGTTCTTTGGAACTCTGCATTCAGTGCTTATATCTTTTCTTTTCTCCATTGCTTTTTGCTTCTCTTCTTTTCACAGCTGTTTGTAAAGCCTCCTCAGACAGCCTTTTTGCTTTTATGCCTGGGGATGGTCTTGATCCCTGTCTCCTGTACAATGTCATCAACCTCCATCTATAGTTCATCAGGCACTCTGTATATCAGATCTAGTCCCTTAAGTCTACTATGTACATATAGTTAATAAAGTTGATATATTATTTTTAATTTCCTTTTTGATAATATTTAAAATACATACTCTATAAATAGCCTTTTAAAGTCATTATAAAGTGTTGTACATTGTATTTATTTTCTATTTATAGTTTACTCAGGAATAATTTCGGAGAAGGCAGTGGCACCCCACTCCAGTACTCTTGCCTGGAAAATCCCATGGACAGAGGAGCCTGGTGGGCTGCAGTCCATGGGTTCGCTGAGTCGGAGACGACTGAACAACTTCACTTTCACTTTCATCCATTGGAGAAGGAAATGGCAACCCACTCCAGTGTTCTTGCCTGAAGAATCCCAGGGATGGGGGAGCCTGGTGGGCTGCCATCTATGGGGTTGCAGAAAGTCGGATACTACTGAAGTGACTTAGTAGCAGCAGCAGCATATACAAGACACTACGAACTAGGACACAGAGTATAAGACTTAATTCTGAGATTGAATTTACTGATAAGATGATAACAGTCTTCTGCCATTGAATAGATCTTCAATTCACACAAATAATTTGCTTTTCATGATATGATACATGCTGTAACCACTTTTTAGTCAGAAAGAAAGACACTGGTAGCCTAGAATATATTAAAAATATGATGAAGAAAAAAATGAAAATATGATGCTTCTTTATAATTCACTCTTTTATTTTCCATGCTGTTTGTTTTATAGTGGTACCAGTTGGTCTGTACTTGTATTCTGTGTCAAGCATGTGCTTTATAATACTGTTTTAGGGGAGAAGGGCATATGGAGAAGGAGAGGAGATACGGAAAACCTTAAATATTTTATCAAAATACTTGTAAGTACTGATGTTTCGCATTTTTACACAAGAAAAGTAGAGCCTAGAATAAGGCAAAATGTGGCAAATGCTGCAGGAGAGGAAGAAATTGTGTGCTGTGCAAGCGTAAAAAAGGGAGAAATTAATTTCAGCTAGGGGAAATCTATGTGAATAAAATGCTTGTCCTGAGTGCTGTTAAGTACAATAAACTAAAGTGCCATCAGCTTGCTTCTCTAGGCTCTGTATTTTACTCAGAGTGCTGCTGAGTCAGCCATTTTAATCTGTAGAGGGATCCACAGAAGCATTCATCTTTTCCCCAAAATAGTTTTTTTTCCTTCTTTTCTATAGATAAGAAAAAATTGTTTGATTAAACAACTTCATGTCAACATATGTGATAGGTTCTTTCAGGTTGGGCTGTTGTAGTGAGTAGGGAGGATGAGTGCTCTATGTGCAGAAGCCATTTAACAATGATGAATAATGAGACCAGTTCTGTAGACAATTTTAACCTTATTGAATGTAATGGAAGTACTTGTGTGTACTATAAAATATCTCTATACTATTATAAAGGCTTATATTAACTCTTTATTTTCTTGCTGAATCTGTAAGAATTACATTACATTGTAAGATTGGCCTGGCAGTGCTATTTGAAAATCTGGGCTTCTGAATATTGACTGAGCTCTGGTTGATTTTGAGTGATAACCTATGATACCATAAGTTTGAATTTTTAAAGTTATCAAATATTATTTTCTTACACTGTAGTCTGTGGCTATTAAGTTAAAATTGTCTCAGGCTGTTTAATCTCCTATAAATATAAATATGATTTATATTTCTCTTAAAATGTAAGTATAAATATACTGTTATTTGTATAAATATATATCTATATATTATTATATATATCACATTAGAATATATGTTAATTAAAACCATAGCAGTTTCCATGTTTATAGCCTTAATAATTCTTTTCTCTGTCCATGTCTTCAAATAAAGCCTAGAAAAACAAATAAGGCCTGTTTCATAGATGCTGGCTAATACTCCCACAGCATGTAACTTCCAAACATATTTAATAAATAGCATCACTAGTATATGGCTTCCCTGGTGGCTCGGTCGGTAAAGAATCTGCCTGAAATGCAGGAGACCCAGGTTCTATCGATGGGTCACGAAGATCCCCTTTAGAAGGAAATGGCAACCCATTCCAGTATTCTTGCCTGGGAAATCCCATAAACAGAGGAACTGTTGTTCATGGGTTCCTTGCAACCCCAGGGCTGCAGTCCATGGGGTTGCAAGAGTCAGACACGACTTAGCAACAAAACCACCACAATCACTAGTGTATGTTTTGCTCTACCTACAAGCAGTGTATAATAAAATAATTTCAGAGGACATAAATTTTCAACTGCCAATTTTTATCAGTGGAGTTTTCATTGTGATATGCATGTCTTTGTCTTACATGTGAGATTTCTGACTGTCCTATATAATTAAACTTCATGCTTATAAAATATAAAACTTATCTTTTTTTATCTCAGCTTAAAAAGCAGAGAGAGTACTTTGCCAACAAAGGTCCATCTAGTCAAAGCTATGTTTTTTCCAGTAGTCGTGTATCGGTGTGAGAGTTGGACTTTGAAGAAAGCTGAGCGCCGAAGAATTGATGCTTTTGAACTGTTGGAGAAGACTCTTGAGAGTCCCTTGGACTGCAAGGAGATCCAACCAGTCCATCCTAAAGGAAATCAATCCTGAATATTCATTGGAAGAACTGATGCTGAAGTTGAAACTCCAATACTTTTGCCACCTGATACAGAGAACTGACTCATTGGAAAAGACACTGATGCTGGGGAAGATTGAAGGCAGAAGGAAAAGGGGATGAAGAGGATGAGATGGTTGGATGGCATCACGGACTCAATGAACATGAGTTTGAGTAAAGTCCAAGAGTTGACAATGGACAGGGAGGCCTGGTGTGCTGCAGTCCATGGGGCTGCAAAGAGTCAGACACGACTGAGCGACTGAACTGAACTGAGTACATTATAATATTGTAAAGTCATCTTTTGTAATAACTCATATTCCATTACCAGAACCATTCACTCTTCTCTTTTTCCATTATGTTTTCTGGGATTTTCCAATCATATACCACCAAGAGGTAGCAGTTCATACTTTATCTTTGCCCCCAGTGTGAAATTACATTTATTAAAAAATAAAAATATATGTAAATATTTCTAATATATCTAAGATTTTTCCTAGTTAAAAGGTATCTAAAATAAGAATATTAAGTATACATAGACCTATTTTGTATCCTATGATTCTGGAGATATAAGATTTTAAGCGGACCCAGATATCATATGCTTTCATAAAGTCTTTATACATTTCTGTATATGTTAATAAACAAGCACCAAAACTAAGGTGGAAGGTCTTTGTCTTTACTGTGAGTCTAAGCTGCTGATGCCCTCCTCAGACTTTTGTCTACACACTTTTAAACTGTTACTAATGTAACACACAGATCCTTGAGAAATAAATGTTTTAAAATCACAACAAATATAATTAAACTTTCTGAGTTAACTAATTACTTTTTATCTTAATTTTTATTTTATATTGAGATATAGTTGATTTATAGTGTATTAATATTAGATGTATAACAAAGTGATTCAGTTATACATATATCCGTTCTTTTTCAGATTCTTTTCTCTTACAGAGTATTGAGTAGAATTCCCTGTGTTATATAATACATCCTTGTTGTTTATCTGTTTTATGTATAGTAGTGTGTGTGTGTTAATCCTAAACTCCTAATTTATCCCTCTTCTCCAGTTTTTCCCTTTGGTAAACATAAGTTGTTGTTATTTTGAAGCCTGTTTCTGTTTTGTAAATAAGTTAATTTGTATCATATTTTTAGATTCCACATATGCATGATAATTATATGATATTTGACTTTCTCTGACTTACCTCAGTTAGTATGGTCATTTCTCTAGTTCATCCATGTAGCAAATGGTATTATTTCATTCTTTATGGCTGAGTAATACTCTGTTGTATCAACATGTATGTCCCACATCTACTTTATCCATTCCTCTGTAGATGGGCATTTAGGTTGCTTCTATGTCTTGGTTATTGTAAGTAGTGCTGCAGTGAATGTTGGGGTGCGTGTATCCTTTCGGATTATGGTTTTCTCTGGATGTTTGCCCAGAAGCGGGATTGCTGGACCATATGATAGCTCTATTTTTAGTTCTATGTAGTGACTTGTACCAATTTACATTCCCACTAGTGTAGGAGAGTTCCCTTTTCTCTACACCCTTTCTAGTATTTATTGCTTGTAGACTTTTTGATGATGGCTGTTCTGACTGGTGTGAGGTGATACCACGTTATAGTTTTGATTTGCATTTCTCTAATAATTAGTGTTCAGCATCTTTTCATGTGTTTTTTGGCCCTCTGTATGTCTTCTCTGGAGACATGTCTATTTAGAACTTCTGGCCCACATTTTGATTTCTCTTTTGATATTAAGATGCTTGTATATTTTCGAAATTAATCCCTTTTCAGCTGCTTCATTTGCAAATATTTTCTCCCATTCTGTGGCTTGTGCTTATGGTTTGTTCATGGTTTCCTTTACTGTGCAAAAGCTTTTAATTAGGTCCCATTTGTTTATTTTTATTTTCATTACTCTAGGAGGTGGATCCAAAAAGATATTGCTGTGATTTATGTCAAAGAGTGTTTTACCTGTGATTTTCTCTAAAATTATTTTTTGTATCTGGCCTTACATTTAGGTCTTGAATACATTTTGAGGTTATTTTATATGTGGTGTTAGAGAATGTTGTAATTTGAGTTTTTTTTTTAAAAAACTGACTTAAATGTTTTGGGTATCATATAATAATGGCAGGCAACATTTTCTGAGAATTAATAGCCACTGTTCTAAATACTTTATATGTATTATTTTAATACTCATAATAGCCCTTGAAGTGGATACTGTTTTTGTCCACATTTTGTAGATGAAGAAAATGGACACAGAGGTTAAATACTTGCTCAAGGTACCAGAGCTTGAATCTGAACTGAGATAGTTTGGCTTCATGCATAATTTTTATATTTAAAAAAGAAAAGAAACACAGGCACACATATATAGGCAGAGAAAGGGAAAGAAAGGGAGAAAAAGAGAATATGTGTATATGCTCAGATTCAATGTTTTCAGTTCTTAATAAGGAAGAAATACTGGATACAATTTCATAACTACGATAATTGAAATTTTCATAGATAAAGCAGACTCACTTCACACTTTCCTTACCCACTGAGGATAGTAAAACACCAAGTACATAGTCATTTTCAACCCATTTTAGCATTATTTAATGTTTTGTATTGTGGTCTGTTGGCAACTTCTATCTTTCTTCCTTCTTTTTCTAATGATGGCAGTGATGGTACACTAGAGATGTGGGGAGTGGCTAAAAGGTTAGAAAAATTGAGTCTCCTGCATCCCCAGCTTCATCAGTCATAATTTGTGAAACATATTTACTTGTATTTAAAATAAAATTAATTTTTATTTTGTTTATAAAGAACACACCTATGTGCAAATTCTTCGAGTGATAGAAGGAACTTCACATGTGATCTGTGATTCTAAGGCAGTCTAAATTACCACTTCAGTTGTCTTCGGACAAAATTAATAGATTCTGGAAACTGATACTGCCCTTGGGATTATCTACAACAGACTTGCTGAAAACACCGAATGAATTAGAATTAAAATACTCTTTAAAATAGCAAATTAGACTCTTTAGGCTCATAAGTAATTTCTTTGATGATGTTTACTTAATTACTATCCTTACTGTACCTGTTCAAGAAATGATGATCCATCTATCTTTAGAACTATTCATTTTAAGCTATTTGCATACATAGAAGGTAACTAAGGAAAAGAAAACAGAACAGCAACCTGATCATAATCCTATATAATTTTTGATGCAAAATAGAAACGTAACTTGATCACATAATCACTTGAAATTTTCTATATACAGAAGAAGCATTAGATGTAAACTTTTGAGATGCATATAGCAGTGTGCTGCTGAATTGGTTATACAAAGCTTTGATTTGTCATTTGTAGCATTTGACTAGTTTTGTGATACAAATACTCTTATTATGGATTGATTTCGAGCTGCTAATGGTTTAGCAACTGCCTTGAAAATTTTATGAAAATTTAGTACTCAGCCCTCACATAAAACTAAATGCATAATTATATGACTTGATTACTTAGTCCCAATAATAACAACTGCAGTAGCCTGATTATGTTATGGCCCCGTGCTTCACCTCTCTTGTATCCACATCCTTTGCCACGTGGTCTTGTAACATGCTCCCACCAATATTCTTGGACCAGCCAAGTGACTTGCTTTGGCTGATGGGATGTTATCAGTCATAATATAAGTGGAAACTTGAAAAAGACCATATCTCCACTCTTTCTGTTGAACATCTGCTGTTACTATTAGAACATATTCAATCTAGCAAAGCCAAATTTTCCTACCTTGTAGCTGATACCATCCTAAATCAATTGACAGCTAGCCAATCCCAAGACATATGAGTGAGCCCAGCCAAAATCAGAAATCTGTTTACCTGACCTACTGTTGAGTACAGATGCATGAGCAAGTTCAGCCCAAGTATGTGAAGCAATAGGGACCTGGTAGATAAATACCTTTAAAAAATGTTTTCACTGAGATTTTGTGTTTGTTTGTTATATAGCATTGCTTTATTAATAGATAACTGTTACAATGATGCTATGATTTGGCAAGTTTTAATTAGGAAGAAAATAATTTATACAGGAGATGATATGGTTGTGAAAAGAGATTAGTGAAGGTCTACCACTTGTAAGTGAATCACCCTGAGAAACTTACTTATCCTCTTTATGCCTAAGTTTTCTCATTTTAAAATTATGGATAACTAGCCTTGCAAGGATATTGTGAAAATTAAATATGTATCAGTGACTAAGTGCACAGGTGTGGAATCTGCCTGGGGTTGATTCCCAGCCCCTCTATTTTAATACTTGAAAGCATTTATAATTATGTAGTTTTCACTTAGATCACATACTGTAAGAGCTATCTAAAATAGAATTTAACAAAATAAAGTACCTGGCATACCGTAGATATTCATTAACTGTCAGAATCATGTAATATAGCTATTTGTTTACTAACAATAATGGAGGTTGATGTCCTGGTAAAATTAGTAATATTTAGTTATATTTAAGTGTTAGCAGAGATTTTCTGGAAGTGGAGCAGAGTGACCAAGCAAGGTTAGGGCAGTGTTTGTAGGAGTCCTTTTATCTGTAGAAAACTAGCTCCTCTAAATCATTACTCTTTCTATTTCCAAGGGGAGAATTTCAACTTGGGATCCACAAGTGTCAGTTTAGGGGATATATTTAAATTACTAGCAGAGATACAATGTTTTTGCTTTTCTGTCTAGCATAATCATTCAGGCTAGCTTCCTGATAAGGATGAAACTGAGGAATGCCTGGTGACACTGGTTTACATGTTAGGACAAAGACTTCTTAGATAAGATGGGAAAAAGTCAGAAAGAAAAAAGATTCAAGGAGATAAAAAGCAATCAAAATCAGTGCCAAGAGGTTAGTGTGGAGTAGAGCCTGCCACAGAATAGAAAGAGGGGTAGAAATGCAATATAGTTAATTGGGAATTTGTACATTCTGAAGATGACTTAACATTCCTTTCATCACAGACCAAGAAAAGGAGGGCCATGGGCAATAACAGCTGTCTGGAATCAAGTTATCACTTCTTGGAGGAAGAGAAAAATATGGTAGTATGCAGCTCCTTAATGGGAAGTGGAGTGAGATACGAATATCTCGGTCTGAAATTGAATTGTCATTTGGAATGTGTGCTCCCTTCCTGGAGTAAGCACCTAAGATGCACGAGCAAGCTTGCCAAGATACGTGAAACCTACCAACTGCTCTCTGTGGAGACAGATTTTCATAGGAGGATTGAGGGAGCCAGAAGAAACTGGAACATAGACTTAGTGACTTGGAGATTTGGGAACGGAATCTGAAAGACTAAAGGGAGCACAGATGGATTTAGATCTCAAGTTGGAGGTTGTGACTTTGGCACAAAAAACAGAATGTGAAAGTTAAATACTGCTTATGCAGACGCTATTAGAAAATAGGGTTTTATTTTCCTTATGATGATATGCTGTAATGATGGATTCTTGATTAGGTGTAGGATGGTAGGCAGTGAAAGACTGGAAAGAGCATGCATGATTTTAATGTGGTTAGGGAAGATCAAAGTTGAGGAAGAAAACATGTGAAAAAAGACTATAAAATCTAACACTTTGGTAAATATCAAGCATACTGCATATCTAGTAATTCTTACTAGAAAATAATAAAGATGAGAGTTGGGAACAAGGCTAGTTAAGATGTCCCATGTTTCCAGACTTAATAGGTGCTCAGTAACTATAGTTATTAATGTAAATGTATGTAAAGGGCTTCAAAAAACTTAATGCCTATTTTTTGATTCTTTTTTTTAATTTAAATTTATATATTTTAATTGGAGGCTAATACAGTATACTAACTCTATATATTATTCCATATATATGGAATTTAGAAAGATGGTAATGATAACCCTGTATGCGAGTCAGCAAAAGACACAGATATATAAAATAATGCCTTTTTTTAAAGGCCTATCCAAAAGTGAATCTAAACATTAAACTAAGGGAAGAAAGTCTCATAAATGTCAAGATTTGGTGAGTCTGAGTTTATGACTAGAACATGAAGATTGCTAGGAGAGCCATCTGCCATGGGCCATGAAGACTGGTGTCCTTTCTGACTTGGTATAGCGAGAATGCAAGACCCTGACTGCATTTTGCTCGGGCCATTCCTCAGTTTTGTGTTTGCGGTCAACAACCTTGAGGGATGAGGTGATGTATTTTCTTCATACAGAGAACAAGTTTACTACTATAAAAGTAATAAATTCCCCAAGCTCAGTGTTCCTCTCTTGAAATGTGGCCCGCTGTTTATGAAGACATCCACTAGGCCCACTTGTATTATTCCTGTGGGATTTGGAAGGGCATGGTGAGCCAAAGCAAACCAACAGGAAGTTATGGCTACTGCTTTGTCATGAGTAATAAAGTCCTTTGTCTCTGATCCAGGAATCTTGTGTCTTCTGCTGGTATTTGTGAAACAGCGTCAGATAAACTTATTAGCCTGTAAGCAGGGGAAAAATATCGGGGATTTTGTACCTTTTTGAGAGTAATAGTAACAGAATATATCATCTTCATAAGAAGCAGTTCTGATAGTAGGATGGAACAGTACATATCAAAAAGGAGTTACTAAGCATATATTCCTGAGTAGTTTTGCTCAATCTAGTCCTGAAAACTATCAATGGAGTGAGGTTCTTTCAAATGTTAGTGGTGCCCTTTTGCTGTATGATATTTTACTGAAATTCTATCTTTGGTGATTTATATTTTTCAGTGGAGTTTTGCTAAATTATATCCAGATCTGCCTATTCTATTTGGGTAAAATTGAATTTTAACATCTAGTTCTTAATTTTACAATCTTTACTAAAACTCTTTAAAAAACAAAACAAAACAGGCTTCCCTGGTGGCTCAGTCTATAAAGAATCTGCCTGCAATGCGGAAGACCTGGGTTTGATCCCTGGGTTGGGGAGATCCCCTGGAGAAGGGAAAGGCTACCTACCCAGTATTCTGGCCTGGAGAAATCCATGGACTATACAGTCCATGGAGTCGCAAAGAGTCGGACACGACTGAGCGACTTTCACTTGCCAATACTTAAAAAAAAGTACAGTGATTTCTTTCATCAGTGTTTTATAGTTTTCTATATATAGGTCTTTAGTTTCTTTAGGTAGATATATTCCTAAGTATTTTATTCTTTTCGTTGCAATGGTGAATGGAATTGTTTCCTTAATTTCTTTTTCTACTTTCTCATTATTAGTGTATAGGAATGCAAGGGATTTCTGTGTGTTGATTTTATATCCTGCAACTTTACTATATTCATTGATTAGCTCTAGTAATTTTCTGGTGGAGTCTTTAGGGTTTTCCATGTAGAGGATCATGTCATCTGCAAACAGTGAGAGTTTTACTTCTTCTTTTCCAATTTGGATTCCTTTTATTTCTTTTTCTGCTCTGATTGCTGTGGCCAAAACTTCCAGAACTATGTTGAATAGTAGTGGTGAAAGTGGGCACCCTTGTCTTGTTCCTGACTTTAGGGGAAATGCTTTCAATTTTTCACCATTGAGGATAATGTTTGCTGTGGGTTTGTCATAGATAGCTTTTATTATGTTGAGGTATGTTCCTTCTATTCCTGCTTTCTGGAGAGTTTTTATCATAAATGGATGTTGAATTTTGTCAAAGGCCTTCTCTGCATCTATTGAGATAATCATATGGTTTTTATTTTTCAATTTGTTAATGTGGTGAATTACATTGATTGATTTGCAGATATTGAAGAATCCTTGCATCCCTGGGATAAAGCCCACTTGGTCATGGTGTATGATCTTTTTAATGTGTTGTTGGATTCTGATTGCTAGAATTTTGTTGAGGATTTTTGCATCTATGTTCTAATAGATGGAGAAATATACCATGTTCATGGATTGGAAGAATCAATATAGTGAAAATGAGTATACTACCAAAAGCAATTTACAAATTCAATGCAATCCCTATCAAGCTACCAGCCACATTTTTCACAGAACTAGAACAAATAATTTCAAGATTTGTATGGAAATACAAAAAACCTCGAATAGCCAAAGCAATCTTGAGAAAGAAGAATGGAACTGGAGGAATCAACTTGCCTGACTTCAGGCTCTACTACAAAGCCACAGTCATCAAGACAGTATGGTACTGGCACAAAGACAGACATATAGATCAATGGAACAAAATAGAAAGCCCAGAGGTAAATCCACACACATATGGACACCTTATCTTTGACAAAGGAGGCAAGAATATACAATGGAGTAAAGACAATCTCTTTAACAAATGGTGCTGGGAAAACTGGTCAACCACTTGTAAAAGAATGAAACTAGATCACTTCCTAACACCGCACACAAAAATAAACTCAAAATGGATTAAAGATCTAAATGTAAGATCAGAAACTATAAAACTCCTAGAGGAGAACATAGGCAAAACACTCTCAGACATAAATCACAGCAGGATCCTCTATGATCCACCTCCCAGAATTCTGGAAATAAAAGCAAAAATAAATAAATGGGATCTAATTAAAATTAAAAGCTTCTGCACAACAAAGGAAAATATAAGCAAGGTGAAAAGACAGCCTTCTGAATGGGAGAAAATAATAGCAAATGAAGCAACAGACAAACAACTAATCTCAAAAATATACAAGCAACTCCTGCAGCTCAATTCTAGAAAAATAAACGACCCAATCAAAAAATGGGCCAAAGAACTAAATAGACATCTCTCCAAAGAAGACATATGGATGGCTAACAAACACATGAAAAGAAGCTCAACATCACTCATTATCAGAGAAATGCAAATCAAAACCACAATGAGGTACCACTTCACACCAGTCAGAATGTCTGTGATCCAAAAATCTGCAAGCAATAAATGCTGGAGAGGGTGTGGAGAAAAGGGAACCCTCCTACACTGTTGGTGGGAATGCAAACTAGTACAGCCACTATGGAGAACAGTGTGGAGATTCCTTAAAAAATTGCAAATAGAACTACCTTATGACCCAGCAATCCCACTGCTGGGCATACACACCGAGGAAACCAGAATTGAAAGAGACACATGTACCCCAATGTTCTTCGCAGCACTGTTTATAATAGCCAGGACATGGAAACAACCTAGATGTCCATCAGCAGATGAATGGATAAGAAAGCTGTGGTACATATACACAATGGAATATTACTCAGCCGTAAAAAAGAATTCATTTGAATCAGTTCTGATGAGATGGATGAAACTGGAGCCGATTATACAGAGTGAAGTAAGCCAGAAAGAAAAACACCAATACAGTATACTAACACATATATATGGAATTTAGGAAGATGGCAATGACGACCCTGTATGCAAGACAGGGAAAGAGACACAGATGTGTATAACGGACTTTTGGACTCAGAGGGAGAGGGAGAGGGTGGGATGATTTGGGAGAATGACATTCTAACATGTACACTATCATGTAAGAATTGAATCGCCAGTCTATGTCTGATGCAGGATACAGCATGCTTGGGGCTGGTGCATGGGGATGACCCAGAGAGATGTTATGGGGAGGGAGGTGGGTGGGGGGTTCATGTTTGGGAATGCATGTAAGAATTATAGATTTTAAAATTTAAAAAATGAAAAACTAAAAAAAAAAAGTACAGTGACTTTTGTCACTTATTTGTAATAACATTTAAATGATAGTAATAAACTATAGAATGATACTCACATTATAATAAATTAAAAAGCCTACAAACTTGTATATACCATTCACTTCCAAATTACAAATATGTGTCTGCTTATTGATATAGTGTAACTTGGAATGATACATATCAAAATGTCATAGTGATGGGATTCAGTGTGGGTTTAATACTTTGCATTTTCAAACTTCTATAATAAATGTGTTACTTTATAATCATGGAATTTCTTTAAATTATTACATCATTACAATCCATCCTTGAAACTCATTTCTAGTTAATGTGCATGACATATGGCATGTAAGGTAAAAAGAAACTTCCAGGGGCTAATACTCAAAATATATAAGGAACTCATACAACTCAATGACAAAAAAAAAAAAGGTTTAAAAAATGGGCAAAGGATCTGAATAGGCATTTTTCCAAAGAAGATATAATACAGATAGCCAACAGATGCCTTAAAAGATGTTCAACATCACTCTTAGGGAAATACAAATCAGAACTACAGTGAGGTATCACCTCATACCTGTTAGAATAGTTACTATTGAAAAGATAAGAAATAATAAATGTTGAAGAGGATGTGAAGAAAAAACTCTCATACACTGTTTTTTGATACTGTAAATTGATGCAGCCAGTATGGGAAACAATATGGCGATTCCTCAAAAAATTAAGAATAGAACTACCATCAGTTCAGTTCAGTTGCTCAGCCATGTCCGACTCTGTAACCCCATGGACTGCAGCACACCAGGCTTCCCTGTCCTTTACTATCTCCCAGATTTTTCTCAAACTCATGCTCATTGAATTGGTGATGCCATCCAACTGTCTCATCCTCTGTCACCCCCTTCTCCTCCCGCCCTTCAATCTTTCCCACCATCAGGGTCTTTTTCAGCAAGTCGGTTCTTCACATCAGATGGCCAAAGTATTGGATCTTCAGCTTCAGCACCAGTCCTTCCAATGAATATTCAGGATTGATTTCCTTTAGGATGGACTGGTTGGATCTCCTTGCAATTCAAGGGGAGACTCTAAGAGTCTTCTCCAACACCACTGTTCAAAAGCATTAATTCTTCGACACTCAGCTTTCTTTATAGTCTGACTCTCACATCCATACATGACTATCCATACAGAACTACTGTATGGCCCAGCTATTTCACTTCTGGGTATTTATCTGAAGAACATGAAAATAGTAATTTGGAAAGATATATTAATCCCTGTGTTAATCACAGCATGTTTTGGGTTGGCCAAAACATTCATTTGGATTTTTCTGTAACATCTTATGGAAAAACCCAAATACTTTGGCTAATTCCATATCTCCACATTTATTATTATACACATCCTGTCTGTCCATTTTCTTGTATTGTAAATTATTGCTAATTCACTTTGGAAGAGGTAGGATATAAATAAATAATTGAAAAGTTTATTTATTAATTTTTTTGGCAAATCTATATATTTTTAAATGAAAGCCCAGAACAGAATCATGTATAGACAATAAAAGCCCAAACAGAAATTTCTCATTGTGAGAAATTAAGTGTAGGGTTAAGCTGTGCTAAAAGTTGAATAATGTCTACCCTAAGAATTCATATGTTGAAGTCATAACCCCCAGTACCTCAAAATGTGACGTTATTTAAAAATAGGGTCTTTGTAGATGTGATCAAGTTAAGGTTATTTGAATGAGCTCCACTCTGTTATGAATGTTGTCCTTATAAATTTGGACACAGAGATAGACATGCACACAGTAAATATGTGAATTGTTTATAATGTGTGGCTGTGACTCATTGAGATAGGGATGATTATGTAGAAATAGAATCAGGATAATCAGAAGAAATTAAGTGTCACAGCAACCATGGGAAGATTATTTCAAGAAATAGATTGTGAACAAGAGCATCAAATTATGGGATATTATAGAGAGGCAGTGTTAAATAGGGGAAAAGGTACATCCAGTCTTTGGAAGTAAAAAGTACGAGTTTAAATGTTATATTCACCACCTATTAATTCTGAAAGCTGTGACAGTCGTGTTACCTCACTAAAACTCATATTTTCTCACTTATAGTGAAAGTGAAAGTCACTGTCATGTCCGACTCTTTGTGACCCCATCGACTATACAGTCCATGAAATTCTCTAGGCCAGAATACTGGAGTGAATAGCCTTCCCCTTCTCCAGGGGATCTTCTCAACCCAGGGATCAAACCCAGGTCTTCTGCATTGCAGGCAGATTCTTTACCAGCTGAGCTACCTGGGAAGCCCAAGAATACTGGAATGGGTAGCCTGTCCCTTCTCCAGGGGATCTTCCTGGCCCAGGAATCGAACCGGGGTCTCCTGCAATGCAGGCAGATTCTTTACCAACTGAGCTATCAGGGAAGCCTGATATATAAAGAAGAGGTAATAGGAGTTTTCCTTAAGTTTTGTTGTAAATTATGAGCAATCAGACACCAATGGGCTTCCCTGGTGGCTCAGACGGTAAAGAATCTACCTACAATGTGGGAGACCTGGGTTCAGTCCCTGGGTCGGGAAGATCCCCTGGAGAAGGGAATCACAACCTACTCCAATATTCTTGCCTAGAGAATCCCATGGACAGAGGAGCCTAGCGGGCTATAGTCCATGGGGGTCACAAGAGTGGGACACAACTGAGTGATTAACACTTTAACTTTTCACTTCCATGCACAAATACGCTTGTGACACATACATACCCACACAAATATAAATGAAAGGCTTAGCAGAAATAGGTGCTCAATAGGGGCTTTTATAACCGTTATATGACAATAAATGAAGAAAAACGATCAGAAGTAAAAACTAGTAGAAGGATAGATTTTCTATTCTTAACAATAGGCAGTCACTGAACGAATGCTTATTATGCGCCAGGTACTGTTTTCAGAACTTGCATATATTAACGTATTTAATTCTGATGACAGTCTTTTGAAGTAGATACTATGTTAGTTCACATTTGACAGATGGAAAAAGCAGATACAAAGCAAGTTATTTGTTCAGATTCACACAGATGATGAGTATAAGAAACAGGGTTTGAAGCCGAGTTATCTAACTCTGGGGTCCATGGTTTTCAATACTGTGCTGCACTTCATCTCTTTTAGAATCAATGGTATGCTAGCAGCCAGTTATTTAGTCTGTGATAGCAAATCTATACTCCTTTTCTAGTGATTATAGAATTTCTAAACACTGAGTTGTTTCGGTTAAGGCAATTTTGGAAAATAGTTTCCTACCAAGCAGCACCTTCTATATGAAACATTCTTGGCTAGGAGAACATTCTTAATAAACACTTTGCCTTCTCAGGGATTGATTTAATACAGAATTTGGTTTTGGATTCTAGAGTAAGAAAACTAGAAGATGTGTCCTGTGCATTGCTAAGTCATGTCCGATTCTTTGCTTCCCCAAGAAATGCAACCTTCCAGGTTCCTTCTGTCCATGGGATTTCCCAGACAAGAATACTGGAGTGGCTTACCATTTCCTTTTCCAAGGGATCGTCCCAACCCAGGGATCAAACCCGTGTCTCCTGCATTGGCAGATGGGTTATTTACCACTAAGCCGCCAGGGAAGCCTGAAGATGTGTTCTACCAATAATTAAATACTTGATAACAGGCCCATGAAATTTGGTGGATTTTTATGTTTGACATTACGGCCTGCTAGGTCATCTGTACATTTTTTGTTAGCAGTAGTGTGTTGTCAGTTCATAACAGCTCACAAGAACTAGTTAGTAAATTTTCAGGAATTTTGCAAGCTGGTTGCTAAAAACAGCTATTATTAAAAATTAAAGAAATAAAGTATGCACTGCTGCTGCTGCTAAGTCACTTCAGTTGTGTCTGACTCTGTGCGACCCCAGAGACAGCAGCCCAACAGGCTCCCCCGTCCCTGGGATTCTCCAGGCAAGAACACTGGAGTGGGTTGCCATTTCCTTCTCCAATGCATGAAAGTGAAAAGTGAAAGAGAAGTCGCTCAGGTGTGTCCGACTCCTAGAGACCCCATGGACTGCAGCCTACCATGGCTCCTCTGCCCATGGGATTTGCCAGGCAAGAGTACTGGAGTGGGTTGCCATTGCCTTCTCCAGGAGTACGCACAGTGGTTATAAATACTCAAAACACGTCATTGCAACGTGTTACTATTATTTGTGTTTTTTAGTTTATTGACATCTATTTCATATGTCAGGAAGGAGCACCATGAAACAGTGGTGTGGCATGTCTCTTCTAAATTGTGTGTTCAGTAATGTCAGGTGGGTACTTTGAAACTAACCATAGTGGGAGCATTTATTTCACAGAAATCAGGTAACTAGTGCTACAAATCAGAAATCTCCCTACTTCTTCCCAGCTAGTTGTTAAAACATTTATAGCACACCAGTGCAAAGCTAACCAAATGCCACTCTGAGCCACTGCTAATCCTGCACCCTAGCACCATCACTCAAACTATCATTTGTAGGATTTCAAAAATATATTTAAAACATGATTTGCCAGTAGTTGGTGTTTTTAGAGACTAACATTACTTAATGAGGATTTCTGTGTCAGCTCAGGTCTCCCAGATAAATAATTATTTTGCCCATGTTACATTCATTCAAATCCAGGGAGATAGTGTATTCTCTTGTTTTGTTGGAGAAACTAATCTTCAGAATTTTGACTTCCTAAAACTTTGCCTGGAAAATCCTATGGACAGAGGACCCTGGCGAGCTAGAGTCCATGAGGTGACAAGAGTCAGACATGACTCAGTGACTAAACAACAACAACAACGAAACTTTTGCCATTGCTACTCTTTGATCTTTCACTGTATATTAGCTCCTTGTATTCAGTTCAGTTCAGTTCAGTTCAGTCGCTCAGTCATGCCCGACTCTTTGTGACGCCATGAATCTCAGCACACCAGACCTCCCTGTCCATCACCAACTCCCGAAGTTCACTCAGACTCACGTCCATCGAGTCAGTGATGCCATGCAGCGATCTCATTCTCTGTCGTCCCCTTCTCCTCCTGCCCCCAATCCCTCCCAGCATCAGAGTCTTTTCCAATGAGTCAACTCTTCGCATGAGGTGGCCAAAGTACTGGAGTTTCAGCTTTAGCATTAGTCCTTCCAATGAACACCAAGGGCTGATCTCCTTCAGAATGGACTGGTTGGATCTCCTTGCAGTCCAAGGGACTCTGAAGAGTCTTCTCCAACACCACAGTTCAAAGCATCAATTCTTTGGTGCTCAGCTTTCTTCACAGTCCAACTCTCACATCCATACATGACCACTGGAAAAACCATAGCCTTGACTAGATGGACCTTTGTTGGCAAAGTAATGTCTCTGCTTTTTACTATACTGTTAAGGTTGGTCATAACTTTCCTTCCAAGGAGTAATCGTCTTTTAATTTCATGGCTACAGTTACCATCTGCAGTGATTTTGGAGCCCCCAAAAATAAAGTCTGACACTGTTTCCCCATCTATTTCCCATGAAGTGATGGGACCAGATGCCATGATCTTCGTTTTCTGAATGTTGAGCTTTAAGCCAACTTTTTCACTCTCTTTTTTCACTTTCATCAAGAGGCTTTTTAGTTCCTCTTCACTTTCTACCATAAGGGTGGTGTCATCTGCATATCTGAGGTTATTGATATTTCTCCTGGCAATCTGGATTCCAGCTTGTGTTTCTTCCGGCCCAGCATTGTTCATGATGTACTCTGCATAGAGGTTAAATAAGCAGGGTGACAATATACAGCCTTGACATATTCCTTTTCCTATTTGGAACCAGTCTTTTGTTCCATGTCCAGTTCTAACTGTTGTTTCCTGACCTGCATATAAGGTTTCTCAAGAGGCAGGTCAGGTGGTCTGGTATTCCCATCTGTTTCAGAATTTTCCACAGTTTATTGTGATCCACACAGTCAAAGGCTTTGGCATAGTCAATAAAACAGAAATAGATATTTTTCTGGAACTCTCTTGCTTTTTCGATGTTCCAGCAGATTTTGGCAATTTGATCTCTGGTTCCTCTGCCTTTTCTGAAACTGGCTTGAACATCTGGAAGTTCACAGTTTATGTATTGCTGAAACCTGGCTTGGAGAATTTTGAGCATTACTTTACTAGCATGTGAGATGAATGCAATTGTGCAGTAGTTTGAGCATTCTTTGACATTGCCTTTCTTTGGGACTGGAATGAAAACTGACCATTTCCAGTCCCGTGGCCACTGCTGAGTTTTCCAAATTTGCTGGCATATTAAGTGCAGCACTTTCACAGCATCATCTTCCAGGATTTGAAATAGCTCAACTGGAATTCCATCACTTCCACTAGCTTTGTTCATAGTGATGCTTTCTAAGGCCCACTTGACTTCACATTTCAGGATGTCTGGCTCTAGGTGAGTGATCACACCATCATTAGTCATGAAGACCTTTTATGTACAATTCTTCTGTGTATTCTTGCCACCTCTTCTTAGTATCTTCTGCTTCTGTTAGGTCCATACCATTTCTGTCCTTTATCAAGCCCATCTTTGCATGAAATGTTCCCTTGGTATCTCTAATGTTCTTGAAGAGATCTCTAGTCTTTCCCATTCTATTGTTTTCCTCTATTTCTTTGCACTGATCACTGAGGAAGGCTTTCTTATCTCTTCTTGCTATTCTTTGGAACTCTGCATTCACATGGTTATATCTTTCCTTTTTTCCTTTGCTTTTCACTTCTCTCCTTTTCACAGCTGTTTGTAAAGCCTCCCCAGACAGCCATTTTGCTTTTTTGCATTTTTTTTCCCACGGGGATGGTCTTGATCCCTCTGTCCTGTACAATGTTACAAACCTCTGTCCATAGTTCATCAGGCACTCTGTCTATCAGATCTAGTCCCTTAAATCTATTTCTCACTTCCACTGTATAATCATAAGGTATTTGATTTAGGTCAGATCTGAATGGTCTAGTGGTTTTCCCTACTTTCTTCAATTTAAGTCTGGATTTGGTAATAAAGAGTTCATGATCTAAGCCACAGTCAGCTCCCGGTCTTGTTTTGCTGACTGTATAGAGCTTCTCCATCTTTGGCTGCAAAGAATATAATCAATCTTATTTTTTTGCTCCTTTGCTCCTTGTATTAATAAATAAAAAACCGTTTTTGATCACTGTGCTCATTTCTTCTCAACTCGACTATTTTATGACCTATTCCCACCTCATCCTGTGTCAAAGAGGGCATGATGATAAAGGGATAGAAGTGGCAAATAGTCTCTTTGAAAATCAGAGTGAAGCTAAATTTAGAAAGAGTGAAATTAGAAGGCAAAAGGAAGGAAACACAGTGTTGCCTAATAGTTGAGGGTACAGCCTCTGAAACCAAACTGATGGGAACCAAATTCCAGTTCTGCCAGTTACTACTGTGAGACGTTGAGCAAGTTATTTAACCTCTCTGTGCTTTAGTTTCTACGTCTGTAAAATGGATAATAATTGAATCCATTTCACAGAACTGTTATGCAATAATGAATGTAAAATGTGCAAAAAGTAACATGGTACCTGGTAGATATTATGTAAGTATTTGTAGCTATTCCCTCTTTGTATCAAAAGATAGGGATTTTCTCCTCAAAACAACAGAAAAGTGGCTTTCTCATTTCTTACACTTTCTTAGTCAAGACTTTTCTTTTAGTTAATAGTATCTAAAGTTGCTTATATATTCATTCTACACAAAAATGTAAACTTTGGGGCAAGTGTGTCCTAAAGTGTTATTTGCCACTTTTTAAATGTGCACACATTGTGCAAGCTTTTGGCAGTTGAAAAATGAACAAACATAATGGAACTGGCAAATTTATTCAGTCTATTTGAATGTGCTGCATACAAACCAATTGTGCAGTGACCTATTTGAATCATTAAGAGAGCCTGCTAAATGAAGTCCTGTGCAAGCAGGTGGGTCTTTGGCCATATGTAGACAAAGCCCCCTTGGGATGACCTACTTGGGATCAAAACCCCAAAGGGCACATTGCTCTGAGATGTATAGTGCTTATATTTTTTTTAATGCCATTAAAGAACTATGAGTCTTTATTTAATAGATACTGCATAATTAAATATACAGGATCCCAATGGAGTTGTCCCTATTTTATTTTTTTTACATTTCTCTACTATCTCATGACTTAGAGGTAATTATGGGTGAGAATAATTTGATTTGAGGTTTCAGATGTAACCAAGGTTTAAATACATAAAGTACTGTGTAAAGCAAAGGACAATTTAGTTGTATTTTATGAAATGCTAGTGAAAATTGCAGCATATTATTTACTTTTGCTCTAGACTGTTAAGAAACCCATTGGCTGCAACTATATTCTGCTTTTATTCTCTTCTTATTTAGAAAAGAGAATACTCAAAAGAATGCACTTTGACTGAATTCCATGGCAGTTATCATATGGAATAAAGATAATTATCTTGTAAAAAAAAAAAGAAAGAAAATATGATTCTTAGTGTTTCTCGAGTATATCTAGCTTCCTAAGTAACATGGAGAAATTTTGACCATTTGCACATGAAGTTGTACCAGGCATGAATCTCATACATTGATGCTCTAATCATATAACTATCAGCTAAGTTTAGATACAGGAATAGTAGGTCAACTTGTTATCATTATTTATAATGATAATATAGGATTTTTACATTATGACGCCCCTCCCCTCAGTTTTTGTACTAAGGAGCAAAAATACCTTACATGATAAAAACCATATGTAAGAAGTAAAAACAGTAATGAGTTTGTTTGGGGCTGAATTTGTCAGTACACTCATCGACTTAGGTGGATGACTTAGTAAAGAGTTAGTTGTTTTATTTACATAGATTCTTTTCCATCAGCACCAGGATTTAGCAGATAATAAGAATTAAAGAAGTTATTTGACTTGTCTCATCTGTCAGGTTTTCTAATTACTTCTCTTTATGTTTGCACTGGGTCTCCATCGCAGGGCATGGTCTCTTTGTTGCCAAGTGTGGGCTTTCTCTAGTGGCGGCAAGCAGAGGCTACTCTTGGTTGCAGTGTGCTGGCTTCTCATTTCGTTGGCTTTCTAGTTGTAGAGCATGGATGCACAGGCTCAGTAGTTGTGAGGTGGCATGTGGGATCCTAATTCCTGGAGCAGGGACAAACCCATGTGCCGTGCATTGACAGGCGGATTCTTAACCACTTGGCCACTAGGGAAGTCTCTCTATTATTTCTTAATTTCTCATCAAGTAGGTATTTGAATAGAAGGAGAAAAAAAATTTTATTATGAATAAGGTATAGCAGTATGGCAAAGACTCTTAATAGCTGTCAGTTTAATGTCATTCTTAGAATTTTTCCTAAAATGATTCAGCAGCTTTCTTACGCTGCTGCTGCTAAGTCTCTTCAGTCGTGTCCGAGTCTGTGTAACCCTGTAGATGGCAGCCCACCAGGCTTCTCTGTCCTGGGATTCTCTAGGCAAGAATACTGGAGTGGGTTGCCATTTCCTCCTCCAGTGCGTGCATGCATGCTAAGTCACTTCAGTCATGTCCGACTCTGTGTGACCCCATAGACGGCAGCCCACCAGGCTCCTATGTCCACAGGATTCTCTAGGCAAGAACACTAGAGTGGGTTGCCATTTCCTTCTCTGGCTTTCTTTTGAGTCAAAGCTAAATATTTATTTCAGAAACTCAATCTGGGATATATGTGTGTGTGTGAATATAAGTATTCAGAGTAGTATCTTACAGTAGCAACATGATCTGGCCACTGTCCTGTGTAAGATGAATATTAACATATGATATGATGGATTGTTGATTCTCTAGGAATAGACACTGTAGAAGAACATACTTTCAAGATAGGCACAATCCCACCTTTGCCCCTTATTATTGTCTTTGTCTTCCTTTTTTTGCACCTTCTTTCCTGCTTCTGTTCTGCAGACTTTTAATTCTGTGCATATTTTTGTTGTTCAGGATTAATAAACATGTAAAAAGTTTTGTGAAATTTGTGCCCTCCTGCCATTTCAGCCTGATTTTTCTGAAGAGATATCACATGTGCATGAGAGAGTTTTTGATGCCTTAGTTTGTGTCTTGCTGTCTTGTGCTGTGCTAAGTCACTTCAGTCATGTCTAACTCTTTGTGGCCTCATGGACTGTAACCTACCAGGCTTCTCTGTCCTTGGGATTCTCCAGGCAAGAATACTGCAGCGGGTTACCATTTCCTTCTCCAGGAGATCTTCCCAACCCAAGGATCGAACCCATGTCTTTTATGTCTCCTGAGTTGGCAGGCAAGTTCTTAACTACTAGCACCACCTGGGAAGCCCCAGTTTGTGTCTTGCTGACATTGAAGAATGGTGTTAGTACCTCAGTTATTAATATATTCATATACATAGTGGCAACAGTTACCACATTGTTGTATCTTTAAAGACAAATAATAAAATAACAAACAGTACCAAACGCAAATAGAATTAAAGTCAGAAAAGTAGCCAATTGCTTCTCATTCTTCTCACTCCCAAGGAGGAAAAATATCCATCATCGTATTGTGACTAGGGAATAGCAATTGAAATAACTGATGTGTTTATCTATGGATAAAAAGATCAAGAGGGAAATTAGAAAATGTATGAGTTAAAAGATTGGGAAGCAACTGTCTTATTTTTCTGACAGTAATTCATCTATGTACATTTGGGAAACTGATACTAGACTATGGCTCAAATGATATTCAGTGGAGAAAGAATAGTCTTTAACAAATGATGCTGAAACATTATACCCCTCCCCACCCCCGCCAAAAGAAAGGAACCTCATCTATACCTTGCTCTGTGTAACAAAATTAAGTCAAAATGGATCATAAATTTAAATGTAAAACCGAAAGCTATAAAACTTGTAGAAGAAAACTTTAGAGACAGTCTTTGTGATCTCATGTTAGGCAGACATTTCCTCAACATGACACCAAGAGCACAGTTTGTAAAAATTGAGCTTCATCAAAATGAAAAGTGTTAGATCTTCAAAAGATACTTTTAGGCAAATGAAAAGAAAAGCCACCGACTGGGAGAAATAATTTAAATTCATATGCCTGATAAGAAACTTGTATCCAAAATATATTAATTACTTTATAAAATTCAATAGTGAGAAAACTGACAACTCAGTAAAGATGTAGGTAAGTATTCAGATGCTAAGCATTTAGATGCTCAATTAATATTCAAAAAGATGCTCAACATCATGAACTGTTAGGGAAACACAAATTCAAACCACAGTGAATTACCACTGCACACTTGTGAGAATGGCTGAAATTAAAAGACTGATTGCACTAAGCGTGGACAAGTATGTGGATATACTGGAACTCCGATACACTGCTAATGAGAATGTAAAATGGTGCAACCACTTTGAAAAGTAGGCAATTTATTAAACAATTAACCATTCATGTACTGTATGAATCATCCACTCTTACTCATCTTTTATGTAAGATGAACAAAAGGATTTGACTTTATAAAGATTTGTGACGAGTGTTCACAACAGTGCTATTTATAATAGCCCAACCAAAAATAACCCAAATATTCATGAACTATTCATGAATCATGAAATATTCACAATTGATAAAGAAACTGATATGTTACAGCAAGGGTGAATCTCAGAATAATTATTCTAAGTGAAAGAAAGCAGACAAAAACATACCCACTGCAAGAAAATTTAGAGGGACACAGAGCAAATCAGTGATGGCCAAAGGATGAGTGGGGAGAGGAGTGGAAGAGAGGGAGTTCAAAAGAGCATGAGAAAACTATTAGGAATGAATTTTTAAAATTATGTTGATGGTTTCCTGGAGAATACAAGTAGTACATGTATTGTATATTGACTGTACCTCAAAAATCTTCTAAGTTATGCATTTTGATCTTAGCTAATGCCATTTTTTTACAACACAAATTTTATTTGTAGGAAATAAACAATGATTCTTTAATAGACCCCAGCTGTAGGGCATTACAGATTTGTTTACATCTGTAGTTACAGAAACGATAGTGATGAATAAGGTCTCTGAAAAGTTTATTGCTATAGAATAGTTGTTATTTTAGAAAATTCTATGTTGTTTCCCATTAGCAAATAAGGAAGTGTCAACTAGAGAGCAATTTTATAAAACACAATGATTTTGTCAGATTTATGAAAGATGTTTTGGCTTATTACCAGCTCTGCAATTCACAATGTTAAGTGGAATAAATGAAAATATAATCTAAAATGTTGCTAAGCTTAAATTTGCATTCCAATTCTTAACAAATTTATGAGCATAATATAGACCCTTGGACACCTGGGAAGATATATGAATAAACTTAACTTGGCAAACATAATTATAATTTGAAACAAATGGGGCTGGGTCATGACCAACTGATTTAGATTCAATGACTGAAGACAGGAACCCATTATGATGATATTAATAGGAACTCAACCTAGAGAAATTAATTTCATTTCTCCTAAGGATAACAGGCATAGAAGATGCTATTACTAGAAGAGATTTAAATCTCAGTGGAAAAAGCTGAATGTGGGTATTTACATTTAACTAATGAAACTCTGGGCAGAGGCCAAGCTGCTGGAGTCTTATCTGTAGTTACTTTTAAAGACATCATCTTCTCATCTGTCCCCTTGAGTGGTGTTCCAAGTTTTTTATTATAGTATGTGAAAAGAAGGGAAAAAAAATTGCTGGAAAAAGAGCATTTACAACTTTCCCACAATAATTTGTCAGAGAAACTCTGTACAGCTCAGTACTATGACAGTTCTAAACCTCTCTTGAGTTGGTGATAATAAATTATATATAGCCTGTAGAATAAGAATTCAGTGCAGTTACTAAACTCTTTTCACTAAATCTTATTATCACTTACTCTTAAACTAAAAGTTATGCAATAAAAAATTATGACCAGCATTTGTTAGGTATATACAGCATGCAATGCATCCAGTATTATGGATTTCATGATATTTAAATTTACTCTTTATAAGATTAGGAAGGTCTGTGTTGTTTGCTTTCTTTTTACAGAGAATGAACCTGGGCACAGAGACTAAGTAGTAATTTTTTTTGAGTTATTCTGCTACTAGGTTAGAATCATCATTTGAATCCAGATTGCTGACTTTCAGCTACATGTTTTTCTCATTACATAATTCTTCTTTTCTTATACCTGTTATCAGTAAGTACCCTTTGATTGTGTGGGTCAATCTGTAAGAGATATACAAATGAATATTCATACAAGGTATTTTTGAGCTGTGGGTAGAAAGCTAAAATCATGTCAAAAACCTAAGAGATAGGTGTGAACCGCTGGCAAAAGACCTGAGGAAGAATGGATGATATAACTGAAACTTCATTATACTTTCCTTTGCTCTTTTGTGGGGGCAACTTCTTTGGACATCTACTAAGTAGGAGAAAATGGGAACAGCTGCCTAAGATGTTTTTTCTGAATTATTGAATAAGGTGGTAGAGAAGTTCTTAGTACTAGGTCTGTGAAGTGAAAGTGTTAATATCTCAGTCATGTCTGCCTCTTCACAACCCCATAAACTGTAGCCCACTTCTGTACATGGAATTCTCCAGGCAGGAGTAATGGAGTGTGTAGCCATTCCCTTCTCCATGGGATCTTCCGAACTCAGAGATTGAACCCAGGTCTCCTGCATTGCAGGCAGATTGTTTACCACCTGAGTCATAACATGATAAACAGTGGAGTCACTATTTTCTTTAATAAGAAAAAAAAAAACCTGTACTTTTTAAAGACCCAGGAGAAATGAAAACATATATCTACCCAAAAGTGTATACATAAAGTTCATAGTAGTACTATTCATAATAGCAAAAAGTAGAAACAAGCAAGATATCCATCATTCACCAAGATATCTATAATAAATGGATAAATAAGGCACATATAGAATGTACATATAATAGTCATATGAGAGAATTTTTTAATTAATAACTTATTTAAAGTAAAATATTTGAGAAAGCACTTAGTAAATATGTGTTGAACTGGAAATGTTTTATGTAATTCATTTTTATTGAAATATAGTTGATATGCAACATTACGTTTCTTTCACATGTACAGCCTAGTGACTTGACATTTAAATGCACTATAATGTCACCACAATTAAGTCTAGTAACCATCTGTTCCCATGCAAAATTGTTGTTGTTCTGTTGCTTAGTCATGTCCGAGTCTTTGCGACCACATGGACTGGAGGACCCAGGCTTCCCTGTCCTTCACTATTTCCCAGGTGCTCAAACTCATGTGCATTGAGTCACATGCCATCAAACCATCTCATCTTCTGTTGCCCCCTTATCCTCCTACCTTCAAACTTTGCCAGCATCTGGATCTTTTCCAGTAACTTGGCTTTTCGCATCAGGTGGCCAAAGTATTGAAGCTTAAGCTTCAGCATCAGTCCTTCCAATGAATATTTGGGGTTGATTTCCTTTAGGATTGACTGGTTTGGTCTCCTTGCTGTCCAAGGGACTCTCAAGAGTTTTCTTCAGCACCACATTTTGAAGGCATCAGTTCTTTGGTGCTCTGCCTTTTTTATTGTCCAGCTGTCACATCCATACATGACTACTGGAAAAACCATAACTTTGACTAGATAGACCTCTGTAGGCAAAGTAATGTCTCTGCTTTTTAATACATTGTCATTATTTGTCATTGCTTTTCTTCCAAGGAGTAAGCCTCTTTTAATTTCATGGCTGTAGTCACTATCTACAGTGATTTCGGAGCCTGAGAAAGTAAAGTCTGTCACTGTTTCCATTGTTTCCCCATTTATTTGCCATGAAGTGATGGGACCAGATGCCATGATCTTCGTTTTTGAATGTTGATTTTTTTTTTCAGCTGTTGAACTTTAAGCCAGCTTTTTCACTCTCCTTTTTCACCTTCATCAAGAGGCTCCTTAATTCCTCTTCACTTTCTGCCATAAGGGTGGTGTCATCTGCATATCTGAGGTTATTGATATTTCTCCCTGCAGTCTTGATTCCAGCTTGTGCTTCATCCAGCCTGGCGTTTCTATACAGTCTTGACCTACTCCTTCCCCAATTTGGAACCTGTCGGTTGTTCCATGTCTGCTTCTAACTGTTGCTTTTTGACCTGCACTCAGCCTTCTCAGGAGGCAGGTCAGGTGGTCTGGTATTCCCATTGCTTTAAGAATTTCCCACAGTTTTGTTGTGATCTACACAGTCAAAGGCTTTAGCGTAGTCCGTGAAGCACAAGTCGATGGTTTTTTTCTGGGATTCTCTTGCTGTTTCTATGATCCAACAGATGTTGACAATTTGATCTCTGGTTCCTCTGCTTTTTCTAAATCCAGCTTGTACATCTGGAAGTTCTTGTTTCACATACTTGCATGTGAAAAGAGTGCAATTGTGTGGTAGTTTCAACATTCTTTCGCATTGTCCTTCTTTGGGATTGAAATGAAAACTGACCTTTTCCAGTCCTGTGGCCACTGCTGAGTTTTCCAAATTTGCTGACATATTGAGTACAGCACATTAACAGCATCATCTTTTAGGATTTGAAATAGCTCAGCTGGAATTCTATATAAAATTGCTACATTATTATTAAGCATATTTCTTATGCTATGTATTCCCTCTTTGTGACATTTATCTTGTGATTGTAAATTTGTACCTCTTTTCACTTTCACTAATTTTCCTATTCCACACTCATTTCTCCTTTCTGCTGCTGCTGTGCTTTGTGCAGTCATATCCCAGCTCTTTGCAACCCAATGGGGTATAGCCTGCCACACTCCTCTCTCCATGGAATTTTCCAGGCAAGAATATTGGAGTGGGTTGACATTTCCTACTCCATCTCCCTGCTGGCAACCACCCATTTGTTCTCTGTATCTGAGTCTGTTTCCACTTTGTTTCTTTGTTTTGTCTTTCTAGATTCCACATATAACAGGTCATATGCTATTTGTTCTTGTCTGACTTATTTCACTTAGCATAGTACCCTCTAGATCCATTCATGTTGTTCCAAATGGCAAGATTTCATTCTTTTTTATGGCTGAATACACACACATATGCACACATATATCCCATTTACATATCCATTTCTTTATTAATGAATGCTTAGTTTACTATTGTAAATAATACTGTAACAAACATAGAGGTGCATATATCTTTTCTTTTTTAATATAAATTTATTTATTTTAATTGGAGGCTAATTACTTTACAATATTGTATTGGCTTTGCCATACATTGACATGAATTATCTTTTCTAATTAGTGTTTTTTTTTTTCTTCAGGGAAATACACAGGAGTAAAATTTCTGGGTCATATGATAGTTCTATTTTTAATTTTTTGAGGAATCTGTATTGTTTTCTAGGATTGCTGTACTAACAGTGCCACCAACCGTACAGGAATATTCCTTTTTTTTCCACATCCTTGCCAACTCTTGTTATATGTTGCCTTTTTATTGACAGCTATTCAGTCAGGTGGGAGGTGATAGCTCATTGTATCGCATGGCATTGTATCACATGGTTTAAATGTGCTTTTCCCTGGTAATTAGTGATGTTGGTCATTTTTTCATATATCTTTAGGCCACATGCATGTCTTTTTGGAAAAATGTCTGTTCAAGGTCTCCTGCCCATTTTTAACCCAATTACTTGGTTTTATTTTGATACTGAATTGTATGAGTACTTTATATATTTTTGACTTTAACTCCCTAACAAATGTATCATTTGCAAACATCTCCCATTTAGTAGGTTGCCTTTTTGTTTCCTTGACGATTTCCTTTGCTGTGCAAAAGCTTTTTAGTTTGATGTAATTCAGTTTATTTATTTTTGTTTCTCTTGTTTGGGGAGACATATCCAAAAAAATATTGCTGAGACCTATGCCAAAGAGCATACTGCCTGTTTTCTTCCCATAATTTTTGGGTTTCAGATCTTACATTTTAGTATTTAATGATTTTGATTTTATTTTTATATATAGTGTGAAAAGTGATTGAGTTTCATTATTTTTCATGAAGCAATATAATTTTCCCAACATCACTTATTGAAGACATCATCTTTTCCCTGTTGTATAATCTTGCCTCCTTTGTCATAGACTACTTGACCATGTAAATGTGTTTATTTCTGGGCTTTCTATTCTCTCCCACTGATCTATGTATATATCATTTTGTGTCAGTACCATATTGTTTTGATTACTGTAGTTTTGTAGCATAGTCTGAAATCAGGGGTCATGTAACCTCAGGCTTTATCCTCCTTTCCCAAGAATGCTTTGTCTATTTTGTCTTTTGAGGTTCCATACAAATTTTAGGATTATTTGTTCTAATTCTTTGAAGAATGTTGTTGGTACTTTGATAGATTTAATCTCTCAATTACCTCAGGTAGTATAGACACTTTAACAATATTAATTCTTCCAGTCTATGAACACAGTATGTCTTTCTAATTGTTTGTATCATCTCCAGTTTCTCTCATAAGTATCTTAGAATTTACAGAGCATAGGTCCTTCACTTCCTTGGTTAGATTTATTTTTTGCAGATGAATATCTGTTACATTTTTATTTTAGTAAATTTATGTCAATATATTTCAACACTAGATGTCAGTATTTTAAATTCACAGCCCAGTGTTTGCTAAAAGATAACTTTCATGATTCTTTTCCTCTTAGTTAGCTTTATTACTAGGATTTTATTCTTTTTCATGTGATTGTAAAAGGGATTCTTTTCCTAATTTCTTTTTCTAATAGTGTGCTATTAATGCACAGAAATGCCACAGATATATGTATATTAATTTTGTATTCTTCAGATTTACTGAATCCATATATTCTGATAGTTTTTTGGTGGAATTCTCAATGTTTTCTATATGTAATACCATGTCATCTGCAAATAGTGACAGTTTTACTTGTTCCATTCTACCTTAGAGGTCTCATTTATTTTCTGTTTCATTTATGTCTCAGTTTTGTCTGATTGCTGTGGCTAGGACTTCCAATAGTTTGTTGAATACAAATGTGAGAGTATGCATCATTCCCGTTTCTAATCTTAGTGGAAATGTTTTCAGTTCATCTCTGTTGAGCATGATCCATATGGTGGATTTGTCATATATGGGTTGTATTATGTTGCAGTATGATCCTTGTATACCCACTTTGTTGAGAGCATTTGTCATGAATGGATGTTAACTTTTGTTAAAATCTTTTTTACATCCAGTGAGGTGATTATTTTTATCTTTCATTTTGTTAACATAGTGTATCACATAGATTCATTATTATTGAACCATCCTTGCATATCTGGGATAAATCCCCCTTGAACATAATATATGATCCTCTTAATATATTTTTAAATTTGGCTTGCTAATATGATATTGAGGATTTTTACACTGATACTCATCAGTGATATTGGGGTCATCAGTGATACTGATTGGTAATTGTGTGTGTGTGTGTGTGTGTGTGTGTGTGTGTGTGGTGTCTTTATCTGGTGTTTGAATCAGGGCTGGCCTCATAGAATGAGTTTGGAAATATTCCTTGAAACTTTTTTGGAGTAGTTTGAAAAGGGTAAGTTTTCACACTTCTGTAAATGCTTGGTCAGGTTTACCTATGAAACTGTTTCTGGAACTTTTTAAAAAATATATTTACTTATTTGTCTGCATTGGGTCTTAGTTGTGGCATATGGGATCTAGTTCCTTGACCAGGGATTGACCTGAACCTCCTGCATTGGGAGTGTGGTGTCTTAGCCACTAGTCCATCTGGGAAGTCCCTATTTCTGGAATTTTGTCTATTGGGAATTTTTTGATTACTTATTGAATTTCATTACTAATGATTTATCTGTTCAGATTTTCTATTTCTTCCTTATTCAGTCTTAGGAGATGTACGTTTTTAGGAATGACAGTATCCATTTCTACTAGGATATATGGTTTGTTGGCATTTAATTGTTTGTAGTGGGCTTCTCAGGTGGCTCAGTGGCAAAAAATCCACCTACAATGCAGGAGACACAGAAAATATGGGTTTGATCCTTGGATTGGGAAAATCCCCTGGAGAAGGAAATGGCCACTCATCCCATTATTCTTGCCTGGAAAATCCCATGGACAGAGGAGCCTGGTGGGCTACAGCCCATGGGGTTGCAAAGACTCGGCCATGGCTGAGTATGCATGGAATTGTGTATAGTAGTCTCTTATGATGGAGAAGGCAATGGCACCCCACTCCAGTACTCTTGCCTGGAAAATCCCATGGACGGAGGAGCCTGGTAGGCTGCAGTCCATTGGGTTGCAAAGAGTCGGACATGACTGAGCAGCTTCTTTCACTTTTTACTTTCCTGCACTGGAGAAGGAAATGGCAACCCACTCCAGTGTTCTTGCCTGGAGAATCCCAGGGATGGCGGAGACTGATGGGCTGCCATCTCTGGGGTCCCACAGGGTCGGACACAACTGAAGTGACTTAGCAGCAGCAGCAACAGCAGTCTCTTATGATTCTTCATGTTTCTATGGTGTTGGTTGTAACTTCTCTTTTATTTTTGACTTTTCATTTGGGACTTCTCTTTTTCATGATGAGTCTGACTGAAAATTGATCAATTTTGTTTATCTTTTCAAAGAATCACTTGTTTGTGTGTTTGTGTTTGTGTGTGTCTTTTATTTCTACTTGGGTATATATTAGTTCCTTTCTTCTACTGAATTTGGGTTTTGTTTGTCCTTCTTTTTCTGTTTTCTCCAGGTGTGAGGTTAGATTATTATTTGAGTTTTCTGTTTATTTCTTGAAATGGACCTGTATCAATATACACTTCCCACTTACACCTGCTTTTGCTGTGTCTCATAGATTTTTAAATGTTGTGTTTACATTTTCATTTGTTCAGTTTTCAATTTCATTTTATTTCCTCAGTGATCCATTGGTTGTTTAGCAGCATATCATTTAGGCAATATGTTTGGGCTTTTTATTCAGTTTTTTCTTGTATTTAATGTCTGGCCTCATACCATTTTGGTCAGAGAAGATACTTGGTATGATTTCAATCTTCTAAATTTTACTGAGAGTTGTTTATGGCTTAATATATCCTGGAGAATGTTCCATGTGAACTTAAAAGAATGTGTATTCTGGTATTTTTCAATGGAGTGTTTTGGTATATATCTATAAAATCAATTTAGTCAATGTGTCATTTTAAAAATATATCTTATTATTGTCTATTTATTTGGCCATGTCAGGTCTTTCTTGTGGCATGCAGGATCTTAGTTGCATCATGCAGGATCTTCACTGCAGTGCACAGACTCTCTAGTTGTGGCACATGGGCTCAGAGGGTATGGGCTCAGTAGTTGTGGTGCAAGGGTTTAGTTGCTCAGCGACATGTGGGATCTTAGTTCCCCAACTAGGAATCAAACACATGTCCTCTCCATTACTAGGCACATTCTGAACCATTTGACCACCAGGGAAATTCTTAGTCTAATGTGTCATTTAAGGGCCAGTATTTCTTTATTGATTTTCTGTCTGGATGATCTTTCCAGAGGTAAGTTGAGTAAAGTTCTTTACTGTTCTTCTGTTCATGTCAGTTTTCATATAGGTTAATATTTCCTTTATAAATTTAGGTATCTTAGATTGGGTGCAATATTTATGTCTTGTATCTCCCTGCATTGATACCTTTATTATTACTTACTGACACTTTTGTCTCTTGTTACAGTTTTTGTGATAAAGTCTATACTGTCCAATGTAAGCATCGTTGTCCCAGCTTTCTTTTCATTTGCTTGGAATATATTTTCCCATACCCACTCTTTCGGTTCATGTGTGTCCTTCGATCTGATGTAAGTCTCTTTTAGGCAGTATATACATGGGTCTTGCTTTTTTAAAAATCCATTAAGCCACTGTATGTTTTTTTAAAAATTTTACTTTATTTTACTTTACAATACTGTATTGGTTTTGCCATACATCAACATGAATCTGCCACGGGAGTACATGAGTTCCCAATCCTGAACCCCCCTCCCACCTCCCTCCCCATACCGTCTCTCTGGATCATCCCAGTGCACCAGCCCCAAGCATCCTGGATCCTGCATCGAACCTAGACTGGCGATTCGTTTCTTACATGATATACATGTTTCAATGCCATTCTCCCAAATCACCCCACCCTCTCCCTCTCCCACAGGCTTCAAAAGTCTGTTCTATACACTGTATGTGTTTTGATTGGAGCATTTAACCCATTTTCATTTTATTTTTTTAATTTTATTTTTAAAATTAATTTACTTATTTTAATTGGAGACAAATTACTTTACAATATTGTAGTGGTGTTTGCCATACATCGACATGAATCAGCCATGGGTATACATGTGTTTCCCATCCTGAACCCCCTCCCCATCCCATCCTTGAGGGTCATCCCAGTGCATCAGCCCTGAGCACCCTGTCTCATCATTAATAGGTATGCCCTTTTTGCCATTTTGTTAATTTTTTTTGGATTATTTTGTAGTTCCTCTCTATTCCTTTATTCTTTTGATGTTTTGTTAGTTTTTTCCTGGTTATTTTTGTAATTCTTTTCTATTCTGTTGATCTTCTCTTGCTCTGTTCCTTATGATTTGATGAGTATCTTTATTTCTAAGTTTGGATTATTTTCCTTTATTTTTTGTGTATCTATTATAGATTATTAGGTTTTGGTTACCATGAGGTTTATATATAACAACTTATGTATATGTACCTATCCTAAGTTAATAATTTCATAAGCTTGAACACATTCTAACAGCCCTGTATTTTTGCCATGCCCCCATATTTTGTTTTTGATGTCATATTTTACATTTTTGATTTTGTATATTCTTTACTTATTGTAGATAAGATTATTTTATTACCTTTGTTTTTTAACCTTCCTGCTAGCTTTATAAATAGTTGATCCACTACCTATACTATACGTTTACTTTTGCCAGTGAGATTTTTCTTGGTATAATTTTCTTATTTCTCATATTGATCTTTACTTTCCCACTTAGATAAGTCCCTTTAACATTTTCTTGAAGGCTGATTTATTGGTGATGGACTCTGTTAGCATTTGCTTAGCTGTAAAACTGTTTATCTCTTCTTCAATTCTGAATGATAACCTTGCTGGATAAAGCATTCTTGTCTGTAGGTTTCTTATGCTTTCAGCACCATGACTATATCATGTCACTTCCTTCCGGCATGAAAAATTGCTACTGAAAAGTTAGCTGATAGTCTTTTTACTTACTTAATTAATTTTTTAATTGAAAGGTAATTGCTTTACAGAATTGTGTTTTTTCTGTCAAACCTCACCATGAATCAGCCATAGGTATGCATATATCCCCTCCCTTTTGAACTTCCTTCTCATCTCCCTCCCCATCTCACCCCTCTAGGTTGATACAGAGCACCTTTTTGAGTTTCCTGAGATATATAGCAAATTCCCACTGGCTATCTGTTTTACATGTGGTAATATAAGTTTCCATGTCACTCTCTCCATACATCTCACCCTTTCCTCCCCTCTCCCCGTGTCCATAAGTCTGTTCTCTGTGTCTGTTTCTCCATTGCTGCCCTGCAAATAAATTCCTCAGTACCATTTTTCTAGAGTCTGTATAATATGTGTTAGTATACAATATTTATTCTTCTCTTTCTGACTTACTTCACTCTGTATGATAGGCTTTAGGTTCATCCACCTCATTAGAACTGACTCAAATGAGATCCTTTTCGTGGCTGGGTAATAGTCCATTGTGTGTATGTACCACGACTTCTTTATCCATTCATCTGTCAATGGACATCTAGGTTGCTGCCGTGTTATAGCTATTGTAAATAGTGCTGCAATGAACAATAGGATACATTTGTCTTTACTAGCTAATAGTCTTACGGAAGTTCCTTTTTAGATAAATAGTTGCTTTTCTGTCATTGCTTGTAAGATTATCTCATATTTAATTGTTAACTTTTAATTAAACTTTTCTCATTAAAGTTTTTTTCTTCTTTTTTCTGTTCAGCTTGAATGATTTCCACTACCCTGAGTTCTGGATCACTGTTTCATTCTTCCATATCATCTAATCTTCTGTCAGTTTCCTCTAGTGTGTTTTTTATTCAGTTGTCACATTCTACAGCTCTGGTTCATTCTTTTTTATATTTTCAAGTTGTTTGTTAAAGTTATCACTGTGGTCATCCATTCTTCTCACAAGATCAGTGATCATTTTTATGAATATTACTTCGAATTATTTGTCAGGTAGGTTGCTTATCTCTATTTCTTTTGGCTGTTTTTCTAAGGTTTTGTCTCACTCCTTATTGGAACATATTCCTCTGTCTCTTCATCTTGCCTAAATTTCTGTGTTTGGTAGGTCTATCACATCTCCAATCTTGGAGAATTGACTGTACGTATGAATTCTTCTATGGTACCCCAAATCACACTCCCCTTTTGCTCACCTGAGTTGAAAGCTCTCAGTGTGCCCCCTGTGTAAGCTATAAGCTGTGTGTGTGCACTTTTGTTGTGACGGGGCCAACTGCCATGAGTCTGCTAGGAGGTGGCAGTTTTGTGAGGCCCTCGCTCGTCTACTGGCTGCAGATGTACCAAAGGTTGGGGCTGGCTCCTTGTGCATCTGGCCATGCAGTTTGGTGGTATGTGATTCTGTAGGCCTGCAGGGAGTGGGGCAGGCCTGCAGTGCTAAAAGGCAAGAGGGGAAAAATGTCACTTGCCAGCATTCTGTTAGCATGGTAGATTGAGATGCCCCAAATGACTAGGCCATCACTGTCTCAGTCCCTGGGAGGAGTCCCAGCTGCCACTTACATCTCTGGGAGGCTCTTCATGGTCAGCACTTGGGTTTGACCTAAGCACCTTTCAAATTACTGCCTCTGCTCTGAGAGTCGCAACATGTGAGATTTTGTGTGCGCCCTTTAAGAACAGTCTCTTGTAACCTTTGGGTGCACCCAAACAAGCTCTGATGGTTTTCAAACCTGACTTACTGGGTGCAGGACCTCCGAGCTATGGAACCTGATGTAGGGCTTGGACTCCTCTCTGGAAGGACCTCCATGGTTGTGATAGCCCTCCTGTTTCTAGCTTAGGAGTGTGAGTCCTGACTTGACTGCATCTCTGCCCCTGCTCCATGTCTGCTGTGCTTTTTGTTTATATCTTACTTGTGGAAAATCCTTTCTGCTAGTCTTCAGGTCATTTTCACAGTTACTCTGTAAGTAGTTGTTTTGGTATGCCTGTAGGGGAATGTGAGTTCAGTCTGCCTACTCTTCTATCTTGATTATCTCTTCCATAATGAAATATTATTCATCAATAAAAAGAAATGAAGTACTTAGAAAGATGATAACAATGACCCTATATGTGAGAGAGCAAAAGAGACGCAGATGTACAGAACAGACCTTCGGACTCTGTGGGAGAAGGCGAGGGTGGGATGATGTGAGAGAATAGCATTGAAACATATATATTACCATAGGTGAAACAGATCGCCAGTCCAGGTTCAATGCATGAGACAGGGTGCTCAGGGCCGGTGCACTGGGATGACCTTGAGGGATGGGATGGGGAGGGAGGTGGAGGGGGGTTTCAGGATGGGGAACACATGTACACCCATGGCGGATTCATGTCAATGTACGGCAAAAACCACTACAATATTGTAAAGTAATTAGCCTCCAATTAAAATTTTAAGAAATAAAGTACTGATAAATGCTATAACATACATGAACCTTGAGGACATTGTAAGTGAAAGAAGCCGGTCATAAATGATATTCCACTATCCATTCATATGAAATGTCCAGAACAGGCAGATCTATAGAGATAGATAGTAAATTGGTGATTAGGGTTTAAGGGCATGGAGGTGGCAGGGAATGGCAAGTGACTGCTAATGAGTATAAGCTTTCTTTTTGGTTGAGTGGAAATGATCTAAATTTTGGTTATGGTTATGGTTGGACCCTGTGAGTGTACTAAGCAATGTTTTATTGCATACTTTAAATGAATGAGAAGATTCCCTGGAGGAAGTGAAAGTTGCTCAGTCATGTCCAACTCTTTGCAACCCCATGGACTATACAGTCCATGGATTTCTCTAGGCTAGAATACTGAAGTGGGTAGCTTTTCCCTTCTCCAAGGGATCTTCTCAATCCAGGGATTGAACCCAGGTTTCCTGCATTGCGGGAGGATTCTTTACCAGCTGAGCCTCAAGGGAAGCACAAGAATACTGGATAGGGTAGACTATTCCTTCTCCAGGGGATCTTCCCAACCCAGGAATTGAACCAGGGTCTCCTGCATTGCAGGCAGATTCTTTACCAACTGAGCTATGAGGGAAGGAAATGGCAACTCCCTCCAGTATCCTTGCCTGGATAATTCCATGGACAGAGGAGCCTTGCAGGCTAAAGTCCATGAGATCGCAAGAGTCAGACATGACTTAGTGACTAAACCATTTGTTATATGCGTTATAACTTAAAATTGTTTTGAAAAGATAATTTTATAAACAAAATATATACAGCTATCCTAGAACAAAGTAATCTGAAAAGCGAAGAAATCTCTTTAAAACAGTAACAAAATGAAGTAAATAAGACCAACTCTATGTCAAGTTTGTTACACATAGAAGAAATTTTTCAAGTATCTACAAAACTTAATAAGTTGAACGTACATTCCTTGGAGATATATCCTCAAGAAAAAATATAAAAAATAAAATTAAAAGATACTTAATCATATTGGTATTGCTGTTTTATGATTAATTTGTATATATATAACTTCTCATAAATTCATTAAATTCATTACTTATTCTCTTTACAAAGTAATACTTATGTTCATATCTTTAGGAATTATTATTTCAGAATAAGTGAAAAGACATACAAATACTGATATTAAGTGAGTTAATGAAAAATCCTAAATCTTGAATTGTTAATACCACTATAAATTCATGATGTGTTTTTCCTTTTAAAAAATATTTAGTTCCTTGCTCTATCCATAGAAAAGTTTGTGGAAGCAATATCAGCACAGTAGAAATAAATCACTGAGCCCAGAGAAAGTTCTCTAAATAACTATTCTTACTAAATCTAGGAGAACCTTTTAGGAGAAATGACTGATGCCACATCCTGGCAAGAAATGTTTATGATTACTTTGGGACATATTATGCTGGAAAGCATGAAAATTGATCAAAGACCTCTGTGGTTGTGTCCAGAGGATACCATTTTGAAAGGGCTGTTACAGCCCAAAGATGGGCATTTGTGCATCAAAATAATAATGATTCCAATGGTGAAACAAGTATATTAAAATGCATGAGTTCAAAACAAAGCAAAACTCATTTTTCACCTTCAGAGATTGCTAGGTCACCAAATCATTATTCTAAAAACTGGAAAATAAAAGGGAAAAAATATCAAGCATTTTATTTTCTCTTGCTTTATAAAGTGTTTAATCATGTTTCTGATAGAATTTCAGCTAATAAATGCAGAATCATAGGAAGTAATCAGTTTGCAGCACCTAATGAAATAAAGCATTTTGGATGCTATGCCAAAGCCTTTGACTGTGTGGGTCACAATAAACTGTGGAAAATTCTGAGAGAGATGGAATACCAGACCACCTGATCTGCCTCTTGAGAAATCTGTATGTAGGTCAGGAAGCAACAGTTAGAACTGGACATAGAACAACAGACTGGTTCCAAATAGGAATAGGAGTACTTCAAGGCTGTATATTGTCACCCTGCTTATTTACTTATATGCATATGCAGAGTACATCATGAGAAACGCTGGGCTGGAAGAAGCACAAGCTGGAATCAAGATTGCTGGGAGAAATATCAGTAACCTCAGATATGCAGATGACACCACCGTTATGATAGAAAGTGAAGAGGAACTAAAAAGCCTCTTGATGAAAGTGAAAGTGGAGAGTGAAAAAGTTGGCTCAAAGCTCAACATTCAGAAAACGAAGATCATGGCATCTGGTCCCATCACTCCATGGCAAATAGATGGAGAAACAGTGGAAACAGTGTCAGACTTTAGTTTTCTGGGCTCCAAAATCACTGCAGATGGTGACTGCAGCCATGAAATTAAAAGACGCTTACTCCTTGGAAGAAAAGTTATGACCAACCTATATAGCATATTCAAAAGCAGAGACATTACTTTGCCGACTGAGGTCCGTCTAGTCAAGGCTATGGTTTTTCCTGTGGTCATGTATGGATGTGAGAGTTGGACTGTAAAGAAGGCTGAGTGCCAAATAATTGATGCTTTTGAACTGTGGTGTTGGAGAAGACTCTTGAGAGTCCCTGGGACTGCAAGGAGATCCAACCAGTCCATTCTGAAGGAGATCAGCCCTGGGATTTCTTTGAAAGGAATGATGCTAAAGCTAAACTCCATTACTTTGGCCACCTCATGCGAAGAGTTGACTCATTGGAAAAGACTCTGATGCTGGGAGGGATTGGGGGCAGGCGGAGAAGGGGATGACAGAGGATGAGATGGCTGGATGGCATAACTGACTTGATGGACGTGAGTTTGAGTGAACTCTGGGAGTTGGTGACGGACAGGGAGGCCTGGCTTTCTGCGATTCATGGGGTCACAAAGAGTGGGACATGACTGAGCGACTGAACTGACTGAACTGAACTGAAAGTAACTATAAGAGATTCATGGGGGAACTTCATACTTGGGAGATTACACTGATCACATCTGAACCCATTGATAAATTTTAAATAACACAAAGAGAAACAACTAGAGATTATGTATCTCCTGAACTGATTTGACTGAAAGTATACAACACCAGTTATGATGTATTCATGCCAAGAAAATTTAATTTAATTAGGCATCAATTAACATTTTACAGGAAATACAGTGTACAGAGGAACATGCAGCATCCCAAGAAAGCAAAAAGTAAAGGTCAGAATGTGGGGAATTCTGTAAGATAAATGAGGTAGTTTTAATATCAAATAAATGGCAAGTAATAAAGAGGATTAAAATGTTTTCCATTACTGGTTAAAATATGAACATATCAACCAAATACAATATGTAGATTCTAGTTACATTCTGATTAAGAAAGCTAGTGGAAATTAGAGTAGTCTGAATATGAACTGCTTCTTAAAATGTTGCTTCCTTTCTCAGAGTAACTCTATGGGTGTAAAAAAGTTAGTGATCTGCCAGGGATGTTTTATATATAGTATTATTGATAGGTTAACATGTTAGTCTAGGCAACTTCTAAGATTCCTTTCTTTTTGATGATACTGATCCCAAATTTATTTGAAGAAAGCTACCTACTAGGAAATGTACACAAGTGGACATGGGTTTGGGTGGACTCTGGGAGTTGGTGATGGACAGGGAGGCCTGGCGTGCTGCAGCTTATGGGGTCGCAAAGAGTCAGACATGACTGAGTGACTGAACTGAACTGAACTGATGGTAGATTTTGTTTCTAAAGATGGTTAACAATTATATCTCACTCCACATGCTCTTTCTAGTCACCCGTTAAGAAGCAAAGCCTCTTTCTCTGCTGCTCAATTCCGAGCTGGTCTTGTGGCATGCTTTGGTAAACAGACTGTGTGGAAAGCAGGATGTGTAACTTCCAACTCTGGATCTTAAGAGAGTGTCTGCTTCATGCATCTTAGAGCCCTGAACTATCACGTGAGAAGATTCAGCTACCTGACTGGGGAGATGAGAGAGAGAGAAGGAGACAGAGATGCTTATCCATCCCCTAAGCGTTCCAGTCATCCCAGCTTAGTAGTCAGATATGTCAGTGAAGCCATCTTGGAGAGTCAAGCCTCAGCTTTTTCTGCATTACAATTAAGCATCACTTACAACTGATTCATTAGCTGAATGCAGCCAAGGGAATGAACCCAGGTGATGTTGCATGGTAAGGACAAAACAGTAAGGACCTAACAGAAGCAGAAGAGATTAAGAAGAGGTGACAAGAATACACAGAACTATACAAAAAGGTCTTAATAACCCAGATAAAAATGATGGTGTGATCACTCACCTAGAACCAGACATCCTAAAGCGTGAAGTCAAGTGTGCCTTAGGTAGCATTACTACACATAAAGCTAATGGAGGTAATAGAATTCCAGCAGAGCTATTTCAAATCCTAAAAGGTGATGCCATTAAAGTGCTGGACTCAATATGCTTACAAACTTGGAAAACTCAGCAGTGGCCAAAGGACTGAAAAAGGTCGGTTTTCATTCCAATCCTAAAGAAGGGCAATGTCAAAGAATGCTCAAACTACTACAAAGTTGCGCTCATTTCACATTCAAGTAAGATAATGCTCAAAATCCTTCAAGCTAGGTTTCAACAGTACATGAACCAAAAACTTACAGATGTACAAACTGGATTTTCAAAAAGCAGAGAAACAAGATCAAATTGCCAATACCTGTTGGATCATAGAAAGAGCAAGAGAATTACAAAAAATACATCTATTTCTGCTTCACTGACTATGCTAAAGCCTTGGATCACAGCTATGGAAAATTCTTAAAGAGATAGGAATATGGCACCACCTTACCTGCCTCTTGAGAAACCTGTATGCAGGTTAAGAAGCAAAGTTATAACCAGATGTGAAACAATGAATTGATTCAAAATTGGGAAAGGAGTAGGTCAAGGCTATATATTGTCACCCTGCTTATTTAACGTACATGCAGGATGCATCATGCAAAATGCTAGGCTGGATGAATCACAAGCTGAAATCACGATTGCCGGGAAGAATATCAACAACCTCAGATATGCAGACAACACCAATCTACTGGCAGAAAGCAAAGAGGAACTCATGAGCCTATTGATGAAGGTGAAAAAGGAGAGTGAAAAAGCTGGCTTAAAATTCAGCATTTAAAAACTGACGATCATGGCATCTGTCCCCATCACTTCATGACAAATAGAAGGAGAAAAAATGGAATCAGTGACAGATTTTCTTTTCTTGGGCTCCAGAATCACTGCAGACAAGTAATTGCAGCTGTGAAATCAAAAGACTCTTGCTCCTTGTAGGAAAAGGTATGACAAACCTAGACAATGTATTAAAAAGCAGAGATATCTGTTAAGTCAAGGCTATAGTTTTTCCAGTAGTCATGTATGAATGTGAGAGTTTAACCACAGAGAAGGCTGAGCACCGAAGAATGATATTTTCGAACTGTGGTGCTGGAGAATACTCTTGAGAGTCTCTTGGGCAGCAAGGAAGTCAAACCAGTCAACCCTAAAAGAAATCAACCCTGAATATTGACTGGAAGGACTGATGCTGAAGCTGAGCTCCAATGCTTTGGCCACCTGATGTGAAGAGCCAACTCATTGGAAACAACCCTGATGCAAGGAAAGACTGCAGGCAAGAGGAGAAGGATGTGACAGAGGGTGAAATGTTTGGATGGAATCACTGACTCAATGAGCATGAGTTTGAGCAAACTCCAGGAGATGGTTAGGGACAGGGAAGCCTGGCATGCTGCAGTTCAGGGAGTCAGACATGACTTCATGACTGAGCAACAATAAGACCACATCTTGGGTTACAAATCAATCCTCAGTAAATTTAAGAAAATTGAAATCACATCAAGCATCTTCTCAAACACAACGCTATGAGACTAGGTATCAATTATGAGAAAAAAACTATAAGAAACACAAACACATGGAGATTAAACAACACATTTCTAAATAACCAACAGGCTACTGAAGAATCCTAAAGGTAAATAAAAAAATTTCTAGAAACAACAGTGAAAACACAACAACTCAAAACCTATGGGATGCTGAAAAAGCAGTTCTAAGAAGGAAGTTAATAACAATACAATCCTACCTCAAGAAACAAATTGAATAGACAACCTAACTTTACACCTAAAACAACTGGAAAAAGAAGAATAAAAACACTCCAAGTTAGTAGAAGTAAAGAAATCCTAAAAATCCAAGCAGAAATAAATGAAAAAGAAATGAAAAAAATAGTAAATATTAATAAAACTAAAAGCTGATTCTTTGAGAAGATAAAATTGACAAAACTTTAGCCAGACTCATCAAGAAAAAAAGAATCAAATCAACAAAATTAGAAATGAAAAAGAGATTACAACAGACAATGTAGAAATACAAAGGATTATAAGAGACTGTTATGAACAACTATATGGCAATAAAATGGATAACCTGGACAGATTATTTCTAAGAAATGGACAGATTCTTAGAAAAGTTCAATCTTCCAAGACTGAACCAGGAAGAAATAGAAATTATGCGCTGAAATTGAAGCTGTGATCAAAAATCTCGGAAAAAAACAAAAGCCCAGGACCAGATGGCTTTGCAGGAGAATTCTATCAAACATTTAGAGAAGAGCTAATGCCTATTCCTCTAAAACTCTTTCAAAAAATTACAGAGGAAGGAACACTTCCAAACTCATTCTACGAGGCCACCATCACTCTGATACAAAAGCCAGACAGACAACACATAAAAAGAAACCCACAGGCCAATATCACTGATGAACATAGATGCAAAAATCCTCAATAAAAGTTTAGCAAACAGAATTCAGCAACCCATCGAAAAGCTCACACACCATGATCAAGTTGTGTTTATTCCAGGAATGCAAAAGATTCTTCAATATACACAAATGAATCATTGTGATACACTATATTAACAAACTGAAAAAAAGGCCATATGATCATCACAATAGATGCAGAAAAAGCCTTTGACAAAATTCAGCATCCATTTATGATTAAAACTCTTCAAAGAATGGGCATAGAAGGAACCTGCCTTAACATAGTAAAGGCCATATATGATAAGCCTAACAGCAAACATTATTCTCAATGGTGAAAAACTGAAAGAATTCCCCGTAATATCAGGAACAAGACAAGGGTTTCTACTGTTACCACTATTATTCAGCTTACTTCTGGAAGTCCTAGCTACAGCAATCAGAGAAGAAAAAGAAATAAAAAGAATTCAGATCAGAAAAAAAAAAAAGTAAAGCTCTCACTGTTTGCAGATAATGTGATACTGTACACGAGAAAGCCCTAAAGATAGTATCAGAAAATTACTAGAGCTAATCAGGGAATTTAGCAAAGTTGCAGGATACAAAATCAATACACAGAAATCACTTGCATTTCTATATACCAACAATGAAAAATCAGAAAGAGAAATTAAGGAATCAATCCCATTCACCATTGCAACAAAAAGAATTCAAAATCTAGGAATAAACTTACCTAAGGAGACAAAAGAACTGTACACAGGAAAGTATAAGACATTAATGAAAGAAATCAAAGACAACATAAGCAGATGTAGAGATAGTCCATATTCTTGGGTAGGAAGAATCAATATTGTGAAAATGACTATACTACCAAATGCAATCTACAGATTCAGTGTGATCCTTATGAAATTATCAATGGCATTTTTCACAGAACTAGAAGAAAAAATTTTACAATTCATATGGAAACACAAAAGACCCCCAAATAGCCAAAGCAGTCCTAGGAAAGAAGAATGGAGCTGGAGGAATCAATCTTCCTGACTTCAGATTATATACTACAAAGCTACAGTCAGCAAGACAGTATGGTACTGACACAAAAACAGAAATATAGACCAATGGAACAAGATAGAAAGCCCAGAAATAAACCTGTGCACCTATGGATACCTTATTTTTGACAGAGGATGCGAGAATATCCAATGGGGCAAAGACAGCCTCTTCAATAAATGGGGCTGGGAAAACTAGACAGCTACGTGTAAAAGAATGAAATTAGAACACTTCCTAATACCATACACAAAGATAAACTCAAAATGGATTAAAGACCTAAATGTAAGACCAAAAACTATAAAACTCTTAGAGGAAAACATAGGTAGAACACTCGACATGAATCAAAGCAAGATCCTGTATGACCCACCTCCTAGAGTAACGGAAATAAAAACAAAAGTAAACAAGTGGGACCTGATTAAACTTAAAAGCTTTTGCACAACAAAGGAAACTATAACCAAGGTGGAAAGACAATCCTCAGAATTAGAGAAAATAATAGCCACTGAAACAACTGACAAAGGATTAATTTCCAAAATATACAAGCAGCTCATACAACTCAATGCCAGAAAAACAATCCAATGTAAAACTGGGGAAAAGACTTAAACAGACATTTCTCCAAAGAAGACATAAAATGGCTAGCAAACACATGAAAAGATGCTCAACATTGCTTTTTATTAGAGAAATGCAAATTGAAAGCACAATGAGATATCACCTCACACCAGTCAGAATGGCCATCATCAAAAGTCTACAAACAATAAATGCTGGAGAGGGTGTGGACAAAAGAAAATGCTCTTGCACTGTTGGTGGGAATGTAAATTGAAACAGCCACTATGGAAGACAGTATGGAGATTCCTTTGAATATTGGTATAAAATCTAAAAGTATTAGCAGATAGAATTTAATTGTACAGTTAGATTATTACCTCAAGATGGACCACATTCTATCAAACAAACAAAAGATGTAGAAAAGGACAATGAGAAGACATCCTAGGTTTTAAAAATGATCTCAATCTGGCAAAATCATTCTAAGCATGTAACAAAACTCAGAAGTCATTAAAGAAAATAATGTAACTATAAATACACAAGCAATTATGAGGAATATTCTCCATGGCAAGATTCATAATAAATAAGATAAAATAAAAATTTGTAACTTAGACACAAAATTTTAATTTCCATAATATAAAAATCAAGTCCATACTACCAATAAAAAAGATCAGCAATCAAAAAAGTATTTTGTACCTAGTTAATGAAAAAAATGCAAATTATTGTGTAAAAAGTTGTTTCAGAAGCACTTCCCATGAAAAAATAAATATAATATTGCAAGAAAAGAAAAAGCTAGGAATAAAGCCACCATATGACCCAGCAATCCCACTCGTAGGCATATACTCTGAGGAAGCCAAAATGGAAAAAGACACATGTATCCTATTGTTCACTGAAGCACTATTTACAATAGCTAGAACATGGAAGCAACCTAGATGTCCATCAACAGATGAACAGATAAAGAAGTTGTGGTATATATACACAATGAAATATTACTCAGCCATAAAAAGGGACACATTTGAGTCAGTTCTGATGAGGTGGATGAACCTAGAACCTATTATACAGAGTGAAGTGAGTCAGAAAGAGAAAGATAGGTATTGTATTCTAATGCATATATACGGAATCTAGAAAAATGAAGAATTTATTTACAGGACAGCAGTGTTGAAACAGGCAGAGAGAATAGACTTATGAACATAGGGACAGGGGAGGAAAGGGTGAAATGTATAGAAGAGTAACATGGAAACTTAAATTACCGTATGTAAAATAGATAGCCAACAGGAATTTGCTGTATGGTGCAGGAAACTCAAAACAGGGGCTCTGTATCAACCTAGAGGGGTAGGATGGGGAGGGAAGTTCAAAAGAGAGAGGATATATGTATACCTATGGCTGATTCATGTTGAGGTTTGAAAGAAAGCAACAAAATTCTGTGAAGCAATTATCCTACATTAAAAAAAATTTAAAAACACATCTTGGATCACAAAAGTAAATTATAAGATTTGCAAAGCAATTTGCTCTTTTAAATAACATTAATATATGTTATCTAAGTTAATCTTTTTAACACTTACTAATGTTTTATTATCCACATTATGTAGATGAGGAAATAAGAGATAGAGCTAAAAGAATACAACAGATAATAATTTTTTTCAATAAAATTTACTGAATGCACATTTTGTGCCAGTCACTATGCTAAGTGCTGGAAATATAATTGTTAGCAAAACAAACATGGTATCTACACTTATAACTTAAAATCTAGTAGAGGAAAAAAGTATTATTCAGATAATCACAAAAGAGGACATATGTATACCTTTGGCTGATTCATGTTGATGTATGGCAGAAACCAATACAATATTATAAAGCAGTTGTGGTTCAGTTAAAAATAAATAAAATTTAAAAAGTAAGTATAAAATTGCAACCAGTTTCAGAAACATGGTACTTTCAAAATGTGGGAGAAAAAATTTGATCCAGTCTCATAATTCTGATTTCAGGTTTTTAAGACAAACAGATTGCAGTTACCTTGCTTGGATCTGTCTTGTGAATATATTTCACCCAAGTGTGGTTGTACATTAAGTAATCAGTAAACATTTTCAAACTGCTCTTAATTTATTTTAATTAGGCATTCTGAGGAAGAAATGAAAACTTTGCTTTATTTTTGTGGCTAGCACTGTTTACCTGTCTATACTTTGTAGTCTTTAGTCAACAACAGTTATCAAGTTTGCTTAGGGAGGTGGAGGCGGCAGGAGCCAATTTTCATCATGAGAATTTAACCATCACTCACTTGCTCTGCTCTGAAAGTGCCACTCATAACCTGTCAGCTAGGAGATGATTAAAGTCTGCACCTCTAATCCCTAGGGTTCCTCCCACCCTTTTGTTTTTATACTTCTAGGTGTAAATGTCTTCTTTATGCCACACCAGATAGAAGATATTGTGATCAGGTAAGAATTGTATTCCCACCTTCTGCTCTAAAAGAAAAGCATACAGTATAACCACTGAATATCTAGTAGTACTTCTACCCTAAGGACAGAAAACCCAAATGAACAGCATCTTCTCAAATAACCCTAAATGGTTTCAGTTTGTTAATTCATTAATTATCCTAAGAGTTCATGACCAAGGTTGATAAGAATAAACAGGAAACTAAAATGCAGAGAGTTGAATTGATGTACTCTAGGTTCCCTAAATTGAACAGGGACAAGCTGTGAAGCACCTTTTTCTCAATATAAACACTGTACAAGCACTTCTGAATGAAATGGCCACAATTGTCCTTTCTGAGAAATGTACATTTTTATCATAAGTTTTAATTAATCTATCTGATAGTTTCTTTTCTACATTTAATTTGGGAATCTTCATACTTGGATATCCTTTGCTTTGAATATTACCTAAAACTCGGAGTTTAGGTATTTTATAATACTTTTATATTATTTTGGTGAATAATTCTAAGTGACAATATTTGGACATACATTTCAACTCTGCTGTCTTTCAGTCCATCCTGTGGTAGCTTGTCTTCTTGTACCCTTTTGGTTCCCCCCAAGGAAATTCTTAGAAATCTTACAGATGTGGATTTCTTTTAAATATATATATATATATATATATATATATATATATATATATATATATATATATATTTTAATTGGAGGTTAATTTCTTTTTAAATTCTGTTGTGGTCAGAAAACATATTTTGTGTGATTTGTTTCCTTTATTGTTGAACATACTGTGTATTCTTGAAAAATGATGTATATTCTGTAGTTATAGAGGGTATCATTTTTGCCCATGTAATTCATACCAGTTATATCACTATTGAATTTTGCCTAGATCTATCAAATGCTGAAGGAAGGATGTTGATAGCTCTTACTGTGATAATGAAGTTATCTGTGTCTCCCTTTCATTTTGTCAATTTTTGCTTCATATACAGTTGACCTTTGACCAACACAGGTTTGGACAGTGTGGGTCCCCTTATATTGGAATTTTTTTTCAGTAACTACATAGTACAGTACCACATGATCTGCGGTTGGCTGAATCCATAAATGCAGATTCGGGCACTGAGTGCCAACTCTAAAGCTAAACATAGACTTTGAACTGCTCTGGGTCAGAGCCCGCAACCCCTGCATTGTTCAAGGGACCACTGTATTTTGAAACTCTATTATTAGGTATACACATATTTATGTTTGTTATTTCTTATGAGTTTTAGCATTTTGAAATGTTCATTTTATCTCTGGTTGTGTCCTGTCTTAAAGCTTATTTTATCAAATATTGAGTCCTTCCATCTTTCTTATGCTTACTATTTGTATAGTAAATCTTTCTCATTCATTTGCTTTCAACCTATTTGTATCTATATTTTAGAGTTCATCTTGTAGCAAGCTTGTATTTGGGCCTCTTTTCATTAATCATTTATGATTTTCTTTAGTTTTTAATTCCAGAATTTAGTTCATTGACATTTATTGTAATCATTGATATGGTTAAATTTGGATTGCATATTTTATTATTTAATTTTTCTTTTCCTGTTTGTTACATTTGTTTCTCCTTTGCTGCCTTCTTTTAGATTACTTGAAATTTTTTAGAATTCCATTTTAATACATTTATTGATTGTTAAGCTGTATTTCAAAATATAGACAGTAAACAGTAAACTAAATACTATGCTTAGTTAACATTATTTAGTATAAAATGCAGTACCTTGTACCTATATAGGCCATTTATTTCAACTCACCAGTCAAAATGACTACATCTACAAAATTAAACCCCACAACACAATGGTATAATTTTTTAAAATAGTCATTTATTTTAATAACAAAAGAGCAGATAGTCTTTTATATCTACCAATATAGTTGTAATTTCAGGGTTTTTTTTTTTTTCACTTCTTCAAGTTCTGAGCTTCCATCTGATTTTGCAACCCTCCCACCCCGACCCTATACACTCACAGTTACTTTCCAGTGACTGTGGTTGTTCTCAACTTTGTCCCCTGGTTCTGCATGCCAGAGAGAGTATGGGTTTTCTGTGGAATTTTAGTCACTCCATGAGGTGCCCACTGTGGCTTGACCTCAGCTATTAAAGCTTTTCTAAGCCCTGCAAAATTTCACTCATTGATCAAGACTCAGATTAATCATCAACTTTCCTAAGAAGTTTCTTTGAGTTCTAGGTCCGTGAGTTTGAAATGCATTTGGCTTCTTTTAATAGGAAGTACTACTACTGTAGTGACTAGAACAAAACCAAGGTGGTTTTCCACACATAATGTGAAACTTAGAAGTTTCCGATTAAAACTGATATAGCTGTTCAGATAGGGCATTAAGGACCCAGGTTTTTTCCTATCTGTTTTTACTCCATCTGCTTAAAGCTTTTGCCCTTATTGTCTCAAGATGAACGTTATATTCTTAGACATTACATTCATTTTTGAGATAGAAGAGGCAAGGACACTTAGTGGGGTGACCAACTAAATTCATTTTGCCTGGACTTTCTCATTTTTAACACTGAAAGCCACAAATATCATTGTGCTTGCAAAGTTGCTTCTGTAATGTCCAACTCTTTGTGACCCTGTAGACTATAACCTGCCAGTCTCCTCTGTCCACAGGATTATCCTAGAAAGACTATCCTAGAAAGATTGGGTTGGAAATTCCTTGTCCACAGGATGTTGCCAACCCAGGGATTGAACTTGCAGCTCCTGCATTGCAGGCAAATTATTCACCACTGAGACACCAGGGAAGCCCAAATTAACCCTCATCTTTAAAAAAAAAATTATTGAAGTATAGTGTATTTACACTGTTACATTAGTTTCAGATATTGAGCAAAGTGAATCAGTTATACACATATCCACTATTTTTTAAGATTCTTTTCCCATATGGGCCATTACAGCGTACGGAATAGAATTCTCTGTGCTGTATAGTAGGTTCTTACTGCTGCTGCTGCTAAGTCGCTTCAATCGTGTCTGACTCTGTGCGACCCCATAGACGGCAGCCCACCAGGATCCTCCATCCCTGGGATTCTCCAGGCAAGAACACTGGAGTGGGGTGCCATTTCCTTCTCCAATGCATGAAAGTGAAGAGTGAAAGTGAAGTTGTTCAGTTGTGTCCGACTCTTAGCGACCCTTTGGACTGCAGCCTACCAGGCTCCTCTTTCCATGGCATTTTCCAGGCAAGAGTACACTACTCTACATAAAGTCGATAACCTAGTTATTGATTTTATGTAGAGTAGTGTGTATATGACTGGTGATGGAACCAAAGTCCAATGCTGTAAAGAGCAATATTGCATAGGAACCTGGAATGTTAGGTCCATGAATCAAGGCAAACTGGAAGTGGTCAAACAGGAGATGGCAAGAGTGAACTCTGACATTTTAGGAAACAGTGAACTAAGATGGACTGGAATGGGTGAATTTAACTCAAATGACCATTGTATCTACTACTCTAGGCAAGAATCCCTTAGAAGAAATGGAGTAGCCATCGTAGTCAAAAAAGAGTCTGAAATGCAGTACTTGGATGCAGTCTCAAAAATGACACAATGATCTCTGTTCATTTCCAAGGCAAACCATTCAATAGCACGGTAATCCAAGACTGCCCCGACCAGTAATGCTGAAGAAGCTGAAGTTGAATGATTCTATGAAGCCCTACAAGACCCTCAAGAATTAACACCCAGAAAAGATGTCCTTTTCATTATAGATGACTGGAATGCAAAAGTAGGAAGTCAAGAGATCCCTGGAGTAACAGGCAAATTTGGCCTTGGAATACAGAATGAAGCAGGGCAAAGGCTAATAGAGCTCTGCCAAGAGAATGCACTGGTCATAGAAACACCCTCTTCCAACAATTCAAGAGAGGACTCTACACGTGGACATCACCAGAAGGTCAACACTGAAATCAGATTGATTATATTCTTTGCAGCCAAAGATGGAGAACCTCTATACTGTCAGAAAAAAATAAGACTGGGAGCGGACTATGGCTCAGATCATGAACTCCTTATTGCCACATTCAGACTTGAATTGAAGAAAGTGGGGAAAACCACTAGACCATTCAGGTATGACCTAAATCAAATCCCTTATGATTATACAGTGGAAGTGAGAAATAGATTAAAGGGACTAGAACTGATAGACAGAGTGCCTGATGAACCATGGATGGAGGTTTGTGACATTGTAGAGGAGACAGGGATAAAGATCATCCCCAAGAAAAAGAAATGCAAAAAAGCAAAATGGCTGTCTCAGGAGGTCTGGAGAAAAGGATAGATATACCCATTTGAATGCAGAGTTCCAAAGAATAGCAAGGAGAGATAAGAAAGCCTTCCTCAATGATCAGTGCAAAAAATAGAGGAAAACAATAGGATGGGAAAGACTAGAGATCTCTTCAAGAAAATTAGAGAAACCAAAGGAACATTTCATGCAAAGATGGGCTCAATAAAGGACAGAAATGGTATAGACCTAACAGAAGCAGAAGATATTAAGAATTGGCAAGAATACATAGGAGTACTGTACAAAAAAGATCTTCACAACCCGGATAATCACAATGGTGTGATCACTCACCTAGATCCAGACATCCTCGAATGCAAAGTCAAGTGGGCCTTAGGAAGCATCACTATGAACAAAGCTAGTGGAGGTGATGGAATTCCAATTGAGCTATTTCAAATACTAAAAAATGATGCTGTGAAAGAGCTATACTCAATATGCCAGCAAATTTAGAAAACTCAGCAGTGGCCACAGGACTGAAAAGGTCAGTTTTCGTTCCAATCCCAAAGAAAGGTAATGCCAAAGAATGCTCAAACTACCGCACAGCTGTATTCATCCCGCACACTAGCAAAGTCATGCTTAAAATTCTCCAAGCCAGGCTTCAACAATACGTGAATGTGAACTCCCAGATGTTCAAGCTGGTTTTAGAAAAGGCAGAGGAACTGGAGATCAAATTGCTGACATCTCCTGGATCATCAAAAAAGCAAGAGAGTTCCAGAAAAACATCTATTTCTGCTTTATTGACCATGCCAAAGCTTTTGACTGTGTGGATCACAATGAACTGTGGAAAATTCTTTAAGAGATGGGAATAACCGACCACCTGACCTGCCCCTTGAGAAATCTGTATGCAGGTCAGGAAGCAACAGTTAGAACTGGACAGTTGGAACGTAGACTGGTTCCAAATAGGAAAAGGAGTACGTCAAGGCTGTATATTGTCACCCTGCTTATTTAACTTATATGCAGAGTACATCATGAGAAACGCTGGGCTGGAGGAAGCACAAGCTGGAATCAAGACTGCTGGGAGAAATATCAATAACCTCAGATATGCAGATGACACCACCCTTATGATAGAAAGTGAGGAGGGACTCAAAAGCCTCTTGATGAAAGTGAAAGAGGAGAGTGAAAAAGTTGGCTTAAAACTAAACATTCAGAAAACAAAGATCATGGCATCTGGTCCCATCACTTCATGGCAAATAGATGGAGAAACATTGGAAACAGTGAGAAACTTTATTTTTGAGGCTCCAAAATCACTGCAGATGGTAATTGCATCCGTGAAATTAAAAGACGCTTACTCTTTGGAAGGAAAGTGATGACCAACCTAGATAGCATATTCAAAAGCAGAGATATTACTTTGCCAACAAAGGTCCATCTAGTCAAGGCTACAGTTTTCCCAGTAGCCATGTATGGATGTGATATTTGAACTGTGAAGAAAACTGAGTGCCAAAGAATTGATGCTTTTGAACTGTGGTGTTGGAGAAGACTCTTGAGAGTCCCCTGGACTGCAAGGAGATCCAACCAGTCCATCCTAAAGGAAGTCAGTCCTGAATGTTCATTGGAAGGACTGATTTTGAAGCTGAAACTCCAATACTTTGGCCACCTGATGTGAATAGCTGACTCATTTGAAAAGACCCTGATGCTGGGAAAGATTAAAGGTGAGAGGAGAAGGGGATGACAGAGGGTGAGATGGTTGGATGGCAGCACTGACTCATTGGATGTGAGTTTGAGTAAACTCCGGGAGTTGCTGATGGACAGGGAGGCCTGGCGTGCTGCAGTCCATGGGGTCACTAAGAGTTGGACACGATTGAGTGACTGAACTGAACTGAATGTTATATATGTCAATCCCAATCTCCCAGTTTATTCCTACTCTTCTTCATCCCCTGGTAACCATAAGTTTGTTTTCTGCATCTGTGACTATACTTCTGTTTTGGAAATTAGTTCATTTATACCCTTTTTTTAGATTCCACAAATAAGCAATATCATATTTGTCCTTCTGTATCTGACTAACTTCACTCAGTACGACTATCTATAGGTCCATTAATGTTGCTGCAGATGGCATCAATTTGTAATATTCCATTGTGTAGTTATACCACATCTTTATCCGTTCTTCTTCTTTTGATGGACATTTGGGTTCCTTTCATGTCCTGGCTATTGTAAATAGTGATGCAATGAATATTGTGGTACATGTATCTTTTCAAATTGTGGTTTTCTCCAGAGATATGCCTAGGAGTGGGATCGCAAGGTCATATGGTAGTTCTGCTTTTCATTTTTTTCAGGAGTCTCCATTACTGGTTTTCCATAGTGTCTGTACCAGTTTACGTTCCCACCAACAGTGTAGGAAGGTGCCCTTTTCTCCCCACCCTCTCGAGGTTGTTTGTGGATTTTTTGATAATGGCCATTCTGACTCTGGTAAGGACCTACCTCACTGTAGTTTCTGTCCTGTGAAATCCCATGGACAGAGGAGCCTGGCAGAGTGCAGTCCTTGGTGTCACAAAGAGTCAGACGGAACTGAATGACTAAGCACACAGTGTAGTTTGGGTTTGCATTTCTCTAGCAATTAGTGATGTCGAGCATCTTTTCATGTGCTTTTTTGGCTATCTGTATGTCGTCTTTGGAGAAATGTCTTTATCTTTTTTCTGCCCATTTTTTGATTGGGTGGTTTGTTTTTTTGATAATGAGCTGCATGAACTGTTTTTATATTTTATAGATTAATCCCTTCTTTGTTGCTTCATTTGCAAATGTTTTCTCCCTTTATGAGTGTTGTCTTTTCATTTTGTTAATAGTTTCCTTTGCGGTGCAAAAGCTTCTAAGTTTCAGAGGTCTGATATTTTTGCTTTGGCGTTTATTTTCATTTTTAGGTGGATCCAAAAATATATTACTGCAATTTATGTCCAAAAGTGTTCTGCCTATGTTTTCCTCTAAGAATTTTATAGTGTCTGGCATTACATGTCTATCTTTAATCCATTTTGAGTTTATTTTTGTGTACAGTGTTAGGGAGTGTTCTAATTTTACTCTTTTATATGTAGCTGTCCAGTTTTCCCAGCATTGCACATTGAAGAAACTGTCTTTTCCCCATTGTATATTCTTACCTCCTTTGTCATAGATTAGGTGGCCATAGGGGCATGGGTTTATCTTTAAAATTTCTATTCTGTTCCATTGATCTATATTTCTGTTTTTGGACTTCCCTTGTGGCTCAGACAGTAAAACGTCTGCCTACAATGCGGGAGACCCAGGTTCAATCCCTGGGTTGGTAAGATCCCCTGGAGAAGGAAATGGCAACCCACTCCAGTACTCTTGCCTGGAAAATCCCATGGATGGAGGAGCCTGGTAGGCTACAGTCCATGGGGCTGCAAAGAGTCGGACAGAACTGAGCGACTTCACTTCACTTCACCAGTACCATGTAGTAATGGTAGCTTTGTCTACATTTGTCCCTACGTCAGGGAGCCTGATTCCTCCAGCTCTGTTTTTCTTTCTGGGGGTTGCTCTGGCTACTCAGCATCTTTTGTATTTACATGCAAATTGTACAGTTTTCTCTAATTCTGTGAAAAGTGCCCCCCAAAATGGTAATTTGGTAGGGATTGCATTGAATCTGTGGGGCTTCCCAGGTGATGCAGTGGTAAAGAATCCGTCTGCCAATGCAGGAGATGCATGGGTTAGGAAGATCCCCTGGATAAGGAGGACCTTCCCTGGTGGCTCAGATGGTAAAGAATCTGTCTGCAATGCAGGAGATCCAGGTTTGATCCCTGAGTCTGGTAGACCCCCTGGAGAAGAAAATGGCAACCCACTCTAGTATTCTTGCCTGGGAAGTCCCATGGACAGAGAAACCTGGAGGGCTACAGTTCATAGAGTCGCAAAGAGTCAGACACAACTGAGCGACTACCACTGAATAAGGAAATAGCAACACACTCCAGTATTCTTACTCAGAAAATACCAGAGACAGAGGAGCCTACAGTCTATGGGGCTGCAGTCCATGGGGTCACAAATAGTTGTACACAACTGAGAGACTGACCGTGTATGCATGCATTGAATTTGTAGATTGCCTGGGTAGTATAGTTGTTTTTACAATACTGATTCTTCCAATCCAAGAATATCCTTGCCTTCTTTAATTTTTATTTTATAATGGAGTATAGTTGATTTACAATGTTATGCTAGTTTTGGGTGTACAACAAAGTGATTTAGTTATATATATGTTCATGTATCTACTCTTTTTCAGATTCTTTTCCCATGTAGGCTATTATAGAATACTGAGTAGCACTCCTGTGCTACTCAACAAGTGCTTCCTTGTTGATTATCTGCTTTACATATAGCAGTATGTATATGTTAATTGCACACTCCTAATTTTTAATGAAGGTGCCTTTCGTACATTTTCTCTCATATGTAAGAATTATTTGATATAAATTTCTCTTAACTGTGTTTCAGCAATGTAAAATGTGTGTGTTTGTTTTTTGTATATAAAAACCAAGTAATTCTTCTTAATGTTAAGGGTTCTTTGGGCCAGAAATGTATGTTTAGCAATTTTCACTGACCCCAAGACTCCCATGGAGCCATTCCTCTGACTTCAGTTGTGAAACTAACATAAGAATGTAAGGGATTCCCTGGTAGCTCAGATGGTAAAGAATCCAACTGCAGTGTGGGAGACCCCAGTTTGATCCTTGGGTCAAGAAGAGCCTCAGGAGGAGGGAATGGCTACCCATTCCAGTATCCTTGAAGTTTCCTGCTGGCTGAGACTGTACAGAATCTGCCTGCAATGTGGGAGACCTGGTTTCGATTGGCTACCCAGTCTAGTAAACTTGCCTGGAGAATTCCATGGACAGTGGAGCCTGGCAGGCTACAGTCCATGGAGTTGCAAAGAATGTAATTGTCTTGCCTGAAAGACTTGGAAATAAACCCAGCTAGAAAGTGTGGTTTTGATATGTGGAGATATTTTAACAGAATGTGGCTTCCTCAATAAATTTTAACAAGTGATTAATTGAGGATGTATGAAAGTTCCCAATTACATAGGCTCATTGGTGAGCCCTATGTCGAATCTGGTTCATCCCTTGCTATCAACCATATGCCACACCCTGGTCTAGGTTCAGAGAGCTTTCAGTCTTCTCAGCTTCGGTCCTTTACTTCCAAATCCAACTCTATTTTGATCACATAATTTCAGATATTATCCTGCCTCCCCGGTCAGTGCTCTTAATTACTAAGCTTTATCTTTTCTCAAAGTTCCTATATTTTCTAATAATAAAGAAAAATATTGCTTATAAACTGCCTTTCTAAACTTTTTTCCAGCTACAGAGAGCTGTAACAGCAGAAACACTATACAGCCATTATACTAGTACACAGCATGTTCACCTCCAAGGGGTCTAACATGCAAAGATTGTGTGATCTTTCAATCACATTAAGATAGTACTATGTTATAGAATCTCCTTTAGTGAATTATTCTTATTTGTGAAATTGCTGTATTTCATCAGAGCAATTGCCTACCATCATTTGATAGCTGCCATCACAACCAAGACTTTATCTTTACCATCCATCACTGTACATTAGCCTAATAGCACAAAGCAGTCAGTTACCATGTATACGAGCCAAGAAGCTGTACACAGAAAATAAATCCATGACACTACACCTTCCTTGTTTCTATTTACCTTTTATCACATCTTTAAATCAGTGCATACCTGTAAGTAAACTCCAGTATCAAAGAAGGCATCTTTTACCTCCTAACATATGGAAGGGATAAGAAATTAGACTAAAAAATCAATAAGTTGGGTAAGTGAGTACAAATATTATTAACTGGTAGAAACTTCAGCTTTGAAAAAATGTCTGTGGATTCATAGTTGCTTTGTAGAGAAGCATCTTATGCTGACTTTGATATGATTAACCTAAACTCAAAGCCTAGTCCTGGCATATGGTAAATATTCAGTAAATGGTCATGAAATACATAATGTTTTTCTGAAGACTAATTTTTTCATTTTCCATTTGAAAATGGTATTTATGTGGACCTAAGAATATCTTGCGACCCTGTGGACTGTCACCTGCCAGGCTCCACTGTCTGGGATTCTCCGGGCAAGAACACTGCAGTGAGCAGCCATTCCCTCCTCCAGGGGATCTTCCCAACCCAGGGGTTGAGCCTGGGTTTCCTGCACTGCAGGTGGATTCTTTACCACCGAGCCACCTGGGAAGAAGCCCATAGCTCCTCTTAAGGTGCCTTTAAATGTGCTTCCAAACCTACTTTCAGAAATTCATCAACATACTATTTTAATTTAAATATAAGTTTAGAAAGTTATAATTTCTCAGATTTTTAAATGTTCTCTTGAAGAATATTATTCTTCTCCTAGCACCATCTTTGCATCCACTGGGTTTTTGCTAGCCCTGATTCAATCCACTGTATTTTATTTTATTTTATTTTTTGCTAGACCTACATTACTTCCTATTATGTGTGATATGTGAGTTTCCCAGGACATACTATTCGTTCTGACAATCAGGAATGTATGCCTAAGGCACTGACATCTCTAGAAATGTTGCTGTAGTTGACACTGCTTTTAGAAGATGTGTGTCCAAGAACTAACTTTTTAACCTATAGTTTTACATTATTTTCAACTAATGTTTTGCATTCTTTAGCACCTCCACCAACTCCCTCTTCTTTTGTGAGATGTTAAGAATTGAATATTTCTGTCCCCCTCAAATTCATATGTTGAAAACTTCCATTGTGGCTATATTTGGAGAGGAACCTTTAAGGAAGTAATTAAGGTTAAATGAAGTTATATGGGAAGGGCCCTAATCTGATAGTATTAGTGCCCTTATGAGAAGAGATATCAGAGAGCTATCCCCCTACCCCAGTTCACAAAAAAGAAGCAATATGAACACACAGTGAGATGATGGCTAGTTATAAACGAAGAGAAGAGGCCTTAAAATGAAACTTTTTTTCCCAGTACCTTGATCCTGGATTTCTCTGCCTCCAGAACTGTGGGAAATAAATTTCTGTTTAGTCTGTGTAGTCTGTGGTGGTTTGTTGTGGCAGCCAGAGGGGCCATAACAAAATCCTATAGATACAGAATAGTAGTTTGAGATTTTTATTCATTATATTAAAATAGTAATATCTTTTCCTTGGTTGAATTAGTGGAGGGAGAAATTACTGTGTGTAGACACATGTGAAATCTTATTACAGCTCCTTTGATGGCTTCTTGATTGGCTGCATACTGTTGGAACCCCTGAAAACAGCCGAATAGTTTTTTTTATTTTGTATTAAATCATGGCTGACTTTCTTTTTCCCTCAGTGGTTCCAACTAGTTGGCAGAGTTGATGTTATCAGCTAGTTGAGAGATACAGTTGCCTTTTCCTGGTGTTCAGAGGCAACTGACTGTCTGTGTTCTTTTCATTTGTTATTTTTGTTCCTCTGCTAAATCGATGATGTGTGGTTGCCTTTTCATTGTTTCACTGAGGTTTGTTTCATTGCCTCACACTTTTGTTCATTAGACAAACACAGAGCAGATGATAAATAGTCATTGGGAAAATAACATGTTAGACAAAAATTGCAACAATGTGTTTCACAGAAAATTGCATGTCATAGGTGCATTGTGTCTAGCGTAGAACAATTATTTAAAGATCCTTGTGTGTAGGGGAAAAACATCTTTTTAAAAAAGCCATGGGGAAAACACCATTTTAGTCTGTTTTACAGGTGTTCAACTGGGCAGAAGAATGATTGAGCAGGCATTTGGCCTTAGTCCTGACACTTTTTTTCATACAATTCCATTCTGTGAGACCCTATGTGTACTTCTCTGATAGCACTTAGCCATCAGAATTAACTCTTTTCTTGTCTGTGTTCTCTCCCAAATGGAATCTCCTTGAAGTCAGATGTTTCATTTTAGTCAGCCTTGTTTTCCCATCATTCACTTCAGCACATGGCTCATAAAAGGCTCTCAATAAACATGTGTTGTATTGGATTGCATAGATATATTCAATGGAATCTGTTTTTAGTAAGCCAGACAATATAATTGCTTGAATGTTGGAAAAGCAGTATTTTCTTCCCCTACTGCTCATACACCAAGGCATCCATTTAATAACATGTATTAGATATTTTCCCATCTAATTAAACTGAGTGTGTATAGACAGGATCTTAGGACAAACTGTAATTCGGAAGCAAGTTTGAACAGCATGGAAATGATTAATTGCTGGATTACTTTAGTTTTTGCTAAGGGTTTAAGAGGAATCTTTTTGCTTCAGGAAATAGAAACGCTAACTCAAAAATATAAAAGACTGAATTATGGTCATCCAGGCACTTTGCTTTCATCATGAATGAAAAGAAGCCTGGTCATAGGGTCCAAGGTAAATATAAAGTAGGACTGTGACAATACGGGAAATGAAAGGAGAGAGGAGATTTACTGAGGAATCAGGTAGAATCTTTCTTTGAAAGTGTGATGGATTAGCTCCTAGTTTTCTGAAATCACATTTGATGATTTGATGACTTTTTCAAGATCTATCTTAGTTCCTCCATTTAGGATTCTTAAAAAAAAAATTTTTATCTTGGAATAATTTTAGATTTATAAAAGTGTTGCAAAAACAGTTCTCAGCTTCCCCCAGTCTCAACATCTTGTATACAATGATATTTTTGAAAATTAATAAACTTGGTACAGTACTATTCATTGAACCACAGACTTTATTAAGATTTTCCTAGGTTTTTCATTGATGAACTATTTTTGTTCTGTGATTCAGCCTGGAATCCTCCACTTCATTTAGCAATTTGTGGTTCTTCAGATTTCACTTTTGAATCTTAACATTTATATTCTGCAGAGCCCTTATATCAGGTCAGTTATGTGTTTGGAGATTTCCTGATTTTATTTCTCTGAGTTTCTTGTGTTTGTCATTTATCCACCATAATCAGAAGTTTGTAAATCCCTCTCCAATTCACAGTCCCTTTCTGCCCCCCTTTCTCTCTGTCCTTCCTCTTATGTCCAAAGTAGATCAGCTAAAATGTACAGTTTTCACTTTTGTTGACACAATTCAGACCCTTATAGAAAACACACAAGCAGAGGCTGTCAAATCAAGCTGACAGTCTTATTGATGTTGTATTTAATTTATTATCACATAAACACAGTGAAGGTTTAATACTTTCTTAGAATTTAGGACTCAGTGATAACTGTCTTTCCCAGTATTTACCATTTGAGAATATCATGATTCTGAAAATAATGATTTCTTTTATCTCATCAGTATAATGAGGGTGAAAGATTTTCTTCCAGTTTCTTTATTTGAGAATATTGGAGCCCATGAATAAGCTTTGTCATGTTCATATCCATAAATGAATAAAGTTTTATGTGTAATATTTTGTTTATAAGTGTGGGTTTTTTCCTAAATAGGAGGGTCTGCAACTCTCATCAGAGTCTTAGAAGCATCTCATGGCTCCAAAAAGCTGAAGAACCATTTCTCTGGAGTTGGAAGTATAGGAGAATCTATATCATCGGATGTGAATTCCAAATTTTAATGCAAAAAATGTGTGGAGCTATAAAATAACTCCAAATGCCTCAAGTCCACAAAATGTATAATCTTTCTTCTCCACATAATAATTTAGGAACTTAAAGTTCATTGTGATCTATCTTTGTATTAAGAATTCTTGTATTTTTTAATCCCTGTGTTCTTGTATGGTAAATTCTCTCTTTCCCCCTTTACTTCCAGAGTCCTTTTTAAGCCTGGTTATTATTCCTTCTGCCTTTGCTTGTCTCTATTTCAGAAGCCATTCTTTCATTCATCATTCCTACCCCATTGCTTTTCCTTGACAAGACTACTTGCTGGGCATTTGCCCACAACCTCTTCTCTGATTTCTACTTCTCTGCCTGTTCACAGAAAGTGCTCTGGCTAACAGTGTGTGTAACCATAGGAACTGTTAGTGCCAATAGCATACCAAAGACACAATTCTGGAGAAAACACTAGCCTGACCCTTTCATGGGATTTTCTTAACAGAAAGCAGCCCACGTCCCAGGGTAAAATTAGAAATTTATAGCTTGGAACTAAATTTAAACATAAAGAAAACAGACTCTTGAGGCTTTTTATTTGAGAAGCCATATTTTCCCTAGTCTTTGGAAGGCAAAGAGTGGGAGGTTAAGGGGGTAAAGGATTGGATCTTGGCACACAGCCATCCATATTCAGGCAAAATTCTCCTATGCCAGTTCCCATGAAATAGGATAACTCCCCTAACCACCCCCAACCACTATCAAAAACCATGTGGTATATAAGCAGCTTCATTTAGTTGTATATTACCTTTAACAGCCATATAGGGTTAATTTCAAATATGATTTTCAAACATAAAATGTAAAATATAAGCCAATAATGTATGATATATTATGATTATCATTAGCATAGTTCTGTTAATTGAGCAGCACTCCTGTATGAGGTACATGCTTTGTGTATTTTACATTATCTCTAAACCTAACAATAGTCCTAAGAATGAAACACTATTATTATTTCAGCTTTTCCAGTGAGAAAGCTGAGGCTTAATTTGCCCAAGGTTGCTCTGCTGGCAAGTAGCACAGCTGGCCCTGCTTGTGGTTGGACCCCAAGGGCACAAACCCAAAGCTGAGGTACCTTTTTAATGGCCAGTTGAAAATGAGCTGTTGTTGCTAGGAATGGAGACCAATAAGGGTGGCAAGGCCAGAAAGAACGGGCAGCAGAAATAGTTGGAGACATATTCCAGACACTTACCAAAGGATTATATTAACATGTTGGTGTTCCATTTGTTTAGTTGGATTTTGTTTTCCTTGAGGTCCATGATTTGATTTCTTTTGAGTGTCTTATATATAATAGGCGTTTAATAAGACTTTAAAGATGGGAAGGGCCAAGGGGGAGGAGAAGGGACAAATGGACTGAAAATGAAGTGAAGAGAGAATGAGAGATAGCCATGAAGAAGGAAAAAGATAATGGGGAGTATGTGTGTGGTGAAAGAGTAGAGAAAAGAAGCTGGCGAAAGGAGAGAGACAAAAGGGGAGGCAGGAAGATGGAGTAAGGCCCAGATCATTCGAACTTCCTGACTCAAACTGTTCACTCAGAGTCTGAGCTTCAGGGAATTGTCATCACAGAATTCAGTCCTTTGATATATTAGCTAGAGAACCTCTCACTGCAACTTTTCAATGGTAATTTCATTCTTTAAATCCTAGAATCCAGGATTTGATGGATTTGATTTATGCTTCAAATCCTAGAGCATCTCTAGGTCCCCTTGGACTGGCAGAGCCTTGGAGAAGATAACCAGGAGTTTACAACATATACGTAGGTAGCAGTAGCCCAAAGGGAAAGTGTCATACGTGAGCTGAAGAGGGGAAATGACCTTTGGTTTGGGTGGAGAGGGATAATAAAAGAGACTATCAGCGCAGAAATAATTCATTACCTGCCAGAAGGGTAGGTAAAATTACAAGATTAGCAGTGAAATTGAGGGAGAAGATACTTTTAAGAAGCCGAAACATCATTAGCAATAGTACAGAAGGGGGGAAACTTGTGGAATTACTCGTTTTGCTGAAATATAATATACTTGCTTGCTTGATACCGCCCACTAGTAAGCTCTCCCTAACTCCCACCTTTCTAAAAGATTGTCAGCCTTTTTAATATCCTTTACTGCTTATTTTCCTCTGCCCATCCCCTTGATTTTAGTGTTTGATATTGCGCAGCAACTAGCTGGTTAAAGCAAACTCCTCTGAGTCCTTTCTTACTTAACTCCTTTCCCTTTTTTCAAGTCTTGCTTTCATTGAATTTCACACTCTAAAAAAGTAGTAGCTTTTTAGATGCTTCTGCTTGAGTTGTTCTTCCTGGAGAACTGAGGTTAAGACATAAATATTCTCCTCCCTGCCCATCTGTTTCTCAGCCTCACTTATTAACCTCATGTCTCAACCTCATCCACTCTGGTTTCAGTTACCATCTATGTACAAGACATTCTCAATCTACATCTTCAACTCAAATCCTATTTTTAAATAGCCGGATAAAACTCCTTAAACGTCTTATGAGTATTTATGCATTGGTTTCTGACAGGTACTTCAGACTTCTGTAAAGTCAAATTAGCCAACTTCCTCCACCATCCAGTTGCCTAAACTTACATACCTGAGAGTCAGTCTTAGCAAGTCCCTCTCCCTTACCCTTTGATTCTGTTTATCGCCAAAGCTTGCCATTTATCCCTCCTGAAATCCTCCTTGATTCATAATTTCTCTCCAGTCTTACTGCCCAAGTTCAGGCAAACATGTCTTTTCTAGATTTCTACAACATCCCCTTAGTGATCTCTGGACCACATGTCTTAACCCCTCTCAAATCCCTACGCTATATATGAGCCAGACTAATCTTTCCAAAATTATGAATTTTATCTTGTTACAGACCTGCTAGAAATCCTTCAGTAGCTTTAAAATGAAATTCAAACTCCTTAGTGTGACCCCCAAGGCTCGCAGTGCCCTGCACTGTCTTTCTCTTAAACTGTGGATTATACTCCCTCAGCTTTCACCTCAGCTGTGTTGAGTGTATTTCTGCTCCTTAAAACAGCAAGGCTATCTCATTTATAGTAGATCCTTTGGAGATGCAGATTCCTATCCCTCAATTGTTCTTCCATTTGCCTCTGATTTTACTCATTCTTTGCATCTCAATATGAATGACACCTCTTCATTTCAGGTGCTTGAGTTTGAGGTTCAGGATCTGAAACAGTTTTAAGTGGTTTTGATCTCTAAATTGGGGGATTACAATTTAGATGGTTTAGACCAGAGAGTTGGAAGAGTTATCAAATTTTATTATGAAGATGAATGGGATGATGGTGGCAGAGGGAAGATCTAAGCCACCTGCCTCAAAGGCATCTGAGGAAGGTGAGAGAATGTCTTGGAGATTAGTTCATAGAAAAGTGAAGATTCTGCTTTGATGTGGGATTGCCATTGCAGGTTACAACAGAAGAGGTTATTTCTGAGCCAGCAAAGCAGTGACTATTCCAGCAATGAGATAAAATCTAGCTTTGACCTTTGACCTTAATAGCCTCAGCTATGTCCAGAGAGAGAGCTCTTAGTAGCTTCAGTTCAATTCCTGTTTAGTTCCAGTGGCACTGCTGCTGCTGCTGCTAAGTCGCTTCAGGCGTGTCCGACTCTGCGACCCCAGAGACGGCAGCCCACCAGGCTCCTCCGTCCCTGGGAGTCCCCAGGCAAGAACACTGGAGTGGGTTGCCATTACCTTCTCCAATGCATGATAGTGAAAAGTGAAAGTGAACTCGCTCAGTCGTGCCCGGCTCTTTGGGACCCCATGGAGTGCAGCCTACCAGGCTCCTCTGTCCATGGGATTTTCCAGGCAGGAGTACTGGAGTGGGGTGCCATTGCCTTCTCCATCCAGTGGCACAGTACAACAAAATTTGGAAGGTAGACAGAAACTATTGTCACTGGATATACTTAAGTATATCAGGCTTACCTGGTGGCTCAACTGGTAAAGAATCCACCTGCAAGGCAGGAGACATGGATCTGTGGGTTGAGAAGATTCCTTGGAGAAGGGAATGGCTACCCACTCCAGTATTCTTGTTAGAGAATCCCATGGACAGAGGAGCCTGGTGGGCTGTAGTCCATAGGGTCACAAAGAGTTGGAGACGACCGAGTAACTAAACACACAACCTTAAGTACCCATTGAAAAAAATGAGGTGCTTCCACATGTAGGACTGATTAGAGGCCAAATTGATGGGATAGGTATATTTGTATTGATGACTCGATTCTGCGACCCTAACCCAATTTAGACTTCCAATCTAATTAGCCTATGTAAATAGTCTTTTATTTGTTTTTATGCCTCGGGTTTAACATTTGTAGGCCAGATAAATTCCACTTAGAACACTTAAACACCAAAAACAAAAACAAAAAACCCTCAACAAACAAACCTAGAAACCTTCCGTATCGCTAAAAATTAGACCAACCTCCTCTAAAAATTCTGCCTGCTAGCACACACCAAATGGTAATTGTGAACTGTGCTGGTAATGTATGACAAGTAGAATTTAATGTTCAACTCCTGAGTATTTTGGAAGCCCTGACAAAACAAAATCCCAATATCAGGTTCACTTTTAAATAATATTTTGGCTGTTACATTAAAAGTCTTTTTTTTTTTTTTTACTTCTTAGTTATTTAACATAAGTGGATGGAACACAACTGGATACTGACTCTTCTCTGATGGAACTTACAAGATACTAGCAAGATAGGTATTAAATCATTTCATTAGTTATAGTGTCACTCAGTGATACAAGGAGAAATGTCCTTAAGTTCCTTTGACCTGTGGGTTCCAGGCTAAAGTAACCCAGCTTTGCAACATCATAAATTACGCTAAACTAAAGTTTGGCTAACACATTTTAGATAAAACTTTTTTTTTTAGTTTCTATGTGTAAATTCCATTGGTAGAAAGAATTGACTCACTTATGTTTTAGTTAAAAACTTTTTTTCTAGGTTCCATGAGTGAGTTCTGTTGCCTAGAAGAGTTGACTCACCTATGAGTGATGTGTGATGATGTCCAGAGAGCCATTGCCCTGCTCTTTAGCTCAGGTTCCTGACAGTGGATGGGCTGCAGAACAAAATATGTTAGGAAAGTGATTTAGCGATTTATTCCTCAGCTGAAACGTGAGAGGCATTTTATCCTCACTTAACAGGCAACATACCTCTGAATGGCATTTTTGAAGTCCTGTTATGAGTCAGCAACAGAATTAGAACCTATCTGTGCTTAAAGTGCCAAGCTTTTGTCATAAATTCTTTCAGGCCATCCTTCCTCTTTAGTTCAGTTCAGTCACTCAGTCGTGTCCGACTCTTTGCGACCCCGTGAATCGCAGCACGCCAGGCCTCCCTGTCCATCACCAACTCCAGCAGTTCACTCAGACTCATGTCCATCGAGTAAGTGATGACATCCAGCCATCCAGCCATCTCATCCTCTGTCGTCCCCTTCTCCTCCTGCCCCCAATCGCTCCCAGCATCAGAGTCTTTTCCAATGAGTCAACTCTTCCCATGAGGTGGCCAAAGTACCAGCTTTAGCATCATTCCCTCCAAAGAAATACCAAGGCTGATCTCCTTCAGAATGGACTGGTTGGATCTCCTTGTAGTCCAAGGGACTCTCAAGAGTCTTCTCCAACACCACAGTTCAAAAGCATCAATTCTTCGGCACTCAGCTTTCTTCACAGTCCAACTCTCACATCCATACATGACCACTGAAAAACCATAGCCTTGACTAGACGGACCTTAGTTGGCAAAGTAATGTCCCTGCTTTTCAATATGCTATCTAGGTTGGTCATAACTTTTCTTCCAAGGAGTAAGCGTTTTTTAATTTTATGGCTGCAATCATCATCTGCAGTGATTTTGGAGCCCAGAAAAAGTCTGACACTGTTTCTACTGTTTCCCCATCTATTTCCCATGAAGTGATGGGACCAGATGCCATGATCTTCGTTTTCTGAATGTTGAGCTTTAAGCCAACTTTTTCACTCTCCTCTTTCACTTTCATCAAGAGGCTTTTTATTCCTCTTCACTTTCTGCCATAAGGTGGTGTTATCTGCATATCTGAGGTTATTGATATTTCTCCCAGCAATATGATTCCAGCTTGTGTTTCTTCCAGTCCAGCATTTCTCATGATGTACTCTGCATATAAGTTAAATAAGCAGGGTGACAATATACAGCCTTGATGTACTCCTTTTCCTATTTGGAACCAGTGTGTTGTTCCATGTCCAGTTCTAACTGTTGCTTCCTGACCTGCATACAGATTTCTCAAGAGGCAGGTCAGGTGGTCTGGTATTCCCATCTCCTTCAGAATTTTCCACAGTTTATTGTGATCCACACAGTCAAAGGCTTTGGCATAGTCAATAAAGCAGAAATAGATGTTTTTCTGGAACACTCTTGCTTTTTCGATGATCCAGCGGATGTTGGCAATTTGACCTCTGGTTCCTCTGCCTTTTCTAAAACCAGCTTGAACATCACGAAGTTCACGGTTCACATATTGTTGAAGCCTGGCTTGGAGAATTTTGAGCATTACTTTACTAGCGTGTGAGATGAGTGCAATTGTGTGGTAGTTTGAGCATTCTTTGGCATTGCCTTTCTTTGGGATTGGAATGAAAACTGACCTTTTCCAGTCCTGTGCCCACTGCTGAGTTTTCCAAATTTTCTGGCATTTTGAGTGCAGTACTTTGATAGCATCGTCTTGTAGGATTTGAAATAGCTCAACTGGAATTCCATCACCTCCACTAGCTTTGTTCATAGTGATGCTTCCTAAGGCCCACTTGACTTCACATTCCAGGATGTCTGGCTCTAGATGAGTGATCATACCATTGTGATTATCCGGGTCGTGAAGATCTTTTTTGTACAGTTCTTCCATGTATTCTTGCCACCTCTTCTTAATATCTTTGCCTCTGTTAGGTCCATACCATTTCTGTCCTTTATCGAGCCCATCTTTGCATGAAATGTTCCCTTGGTATCTCTAATTTTCTTGAAGAGATCTCTAGTCTTTCCCGTTCTATTGTTTTCCTCTATTTCTTTGCATTGATCATTGAAGAAGGCTCTCTTATCTCTTCTTGCTATTCTTTGGAACTCTGCATTCAGATGCTTATAATATTATTTCTTTTTTCCAGAATGAATAGATCAAAATAATTGACTCCAAACTACCTTCCTGATGCAGTGAACCAGAGAAATGACCCTATAATGACGCAAATGGAAAACAGAAGCTTTCTTACTCAACAGTAGGGCCCTCAATTTAGGATTGGACTTAAATGACTTTCAGTAAATAATCCACAGTGTACTTTGGCACAGAAGTGGTCAAAGAAAGCTAAGAAAGATATGAAATAAGTTAGGAAGAAACTAATTGAAAACTTACTGCAATCTGAAGGAAAACAAAAGTGACTCAAGCAAGACTCGAATGTGACTTGTGGAGTTTAGCTAACAGTGCTGCCAAAGCTCAAAGTAGAGAAATGTGTCCTTGGGGCTGACAACAAATTGAGATGAAATCATCAGTGGAGGGAGGCAAAATTAGAAGACTCTTAGTGGGTGCCTTCAGAGGCAACAAAGAGAAAAATATTCCCTTCCCTTGGGAAGCCTGTCTGGCTGAGAGAGTGGGAAGTGTCCCTGGCTTAAACCCTGAGGCTGAGGTTTGGGGAGAGTTGGAGACAGGATGAGATACAAAACAAGACCAGAGATCAGGAGGCCTAGACTTGGGATTGCCTCCATTCTCAGGCAGAAGCAAGTAGGGGGAAATGTTCACAATTCCAAAGCACCGAGGGGAAATTAGAGAAGGCCAAGAGAACAGAGGCTCTTAGTACTTGTTGGGGCGGGGACGATAACTGATAGGAGGCAAGGTCTCCTGGCAGGATTTAAAATCTGTGGCTGTAAATTGACTTCACATTTCTGGCATTTATACAAACCATGAAAGGTCTTTCTTAATTTTATGGAACCCTTTGGTGGGACTGATGTCCAGTAATTCAGTTTCCCTCTATTTATCTGTATGCAATACATTGTTTCCTGTAGTGAAGTCACCATTGGATTTTCAGACAGCACAGAAAAATCACACTTTTCAACTGCAAATGTAATACTTTTTTTTTTAACAACTGTCAAAAATCCATTATTGGAAAATCAATTCTACACCCAATTTCCAGCAACAGATTAGAGATACCCGGCGAGTGACTTTCAGGACACTGTGGAGTGTGTTTTCTTATTTTTGGCATTCTTCCAGAATCTTTATTGAGTATCCCTTTTTTCCCCCTCCCATCCAAAACCATCTAGTTGAGACTCACACTGCCAACACTGCACTGAAAGATGAACTCCCCAGATCAGTAGGTGCCCAATATGCTGCTGGAGATCAGTGGAGAAATAATTCCAGAAACAATGAAGAGACGGAGCCAAAGCAAAAACAGCACACAGCTGTGGATGTGACTGATGGTGGAAGCAAGATCTGATGCTGTAAAGAGCAGTATTGCATAGGAAGCTGGAATGTTAGGTCCATGAATCAAGGCAAATTGGAAGTGGTCAAACAGGAGATGGCAAGAGTGAACACTGACATTTTAGCAATCAGTGAACTAAAATGGACTGAAATGGGTGAATATAACTTAGATGACCATTATATTTATTACTGTGGGCAAGAATCCCTTAGAAGAAATGGAATAGCCATCATAGTCAACAAAAGCATCCGGAATGAAGTACTTGGATGCAATCTAAAAAACAACAGAATGATCTTTGTTCGTTTCCAAGGCAAACTATTCAACATCACAACCAGTAATGCCCCCTATGCCCCAACCAGTAATGCTGAAGAAGCTGAAGTGGAATGGTTCAATGAAGACCTACAAGACCTTCTAGAACTAACACCCCAAAAAGATGTCCTTTTCTTTATAGAGGACTGGAATGCAAAAGTAGGAAGTCAAGAGATCCCTGGAGTAACAGGCAAATTTGGCCTTTGAGTACAGAATGAAGCAGGGCAAAGGCTAATAGAGTTCTGCCAAGAGAATGCATTGGTCATAGAAACACTCTCTTCCAACAACACAAGAGAAGACTCTACACATGGACATAATAGATGGTCAATACCAAAATCAGATTGATTATATTCTTTGCAGCCGAAAATGGAGAAGCTCTATACAGTCAGCAAAAACAAGACCAGGAGCTGCCTGTGGCTCTGATCATGAACTCCTTATTACCAAATTCAGACTTAAATTGAAGAAAGTAAGGAAAACCACTAGACCATTCAGCTGTGACCTAAATCAAATCTCTAACGATTATACAGTGGAAGTGACAAATAGATTTAAGGGATTAGATCTGATAGATCTAATCTATCATAGTGCCTGAAGAACTGTGGACAGAGGTTCATGGCATTGTACAGGAGGCTGAGATCACGATCATCCCCAAGAAAAAGAACTGCAAAAAGGCAAAATGGTTGTTTGAGGAGGGCTTTAAAAAGCTGTGAAAAGAAGAGAAGCGAAAGGCAAAGGAGAAAAGGAAAGATATATCTATTTGAATGCAGAGTTCCAAAGAATTGCAATGCGCGATAAGAAAGCCTTCCTCATTGATGAAAGAAATAGAAGAAAACAATAGAATGGAAAAGACTAGAGATCTCTTCAAGAAAATTAGAGATACCAAGGGAACATTTCATGCAAAGACAGGCTCAGTAAAGGACAGAAATGGTATGGACCTAACAGAAGCAGAATACTAAGAAGAGGTGGCAAGAATACCCAGAAGAACTATACAAAAAAGATCTTCATGACCCAGATAACCACAATGGTCTGATCACTCACCTAGAGCCAGACATCCTGGAATGCAAAGGTAAATGGGCCTTAGGAAGCATCACTAGGAACAAAGATAGTGGAGGTGATGGAATTCCAGTTCAGCTATTTCAAATCCTAAAAGAATAATTCTATGAAAATACTGTACTCAATATGCCAGAAAATTTGGAAAACTCAGCAGTGGACACAGGACTGGAAAAGGTCAGTTTTCATTCCATCCCTAAGAAAGGCAATGCCAAAGAATACTCAAACTACCACACAGTTGCACTCATCTCACACGCTAGCAAAGTAATGTTCAAAATTCTCCGTTTCAGTCTTCAATGGTACGTGAACCGTGAGCCTCCAGGTGTTCAAGCTGGATTTAGAAAAGGCAGAGGAACCAGAGATCAAATTGCCAGCATCCTTTGGACCATTGAAAAAGCAAGAGAGTTCCAGAAAAACATCTGTTTCTGCTTCATTGACTATGCCAAAGCCTTTGTCTGTGTGGACCACAATAAACTGTGGAACATTCTTCAAGAGATGGGAATACCAGACCACCTGACTGGCCTCCTGAGAAATCTGTAGTCAGGTCAGGAAGCAACAGTTAGAAGTGGACATTGAACAGTAGATTGGTTCCACATTGGGAAAGGAGTACATCAAGGCTGTATACTGTCACCGTGCTTATTTAACTTATATGCAGAGTACATCATGAGAAATGCCTGGCTGGATGAAGCACAAGCTGGAATCAAGATTGTTGGGAGAAATATCAATGACCTCAGATATGCAGATGACACCACCTTTATGACAGAAGGAAAACAAGAATTAGAGCCTCTTGATGAAAGTGAAAGCGGAGAGTGAAAAAGTTGGCTTCAAGTCAACATCAGAAAACTAAGATCATGGCATCTGGTCCCATCACTTGATGGCAGATAGATGGGGAAACAATGGACACAGTGACAGACTTTATTTTGAGGGGCTCCAAAATCATTGCAGACGGTGACTGCAGCCGTGAAATTGAAGGACACTTGCTCCTTGGAAGAAAGGTTATGCCCAATTTAGACAGAATATTTAAAAGCAGAGATACTACTTTGCCAACAAACATCTGTCTAGTCAAAGCTATGGTTTCTCCAGTAGTCATGTATGGATGTGAGAGCTAGACTATAAAGAAAGCTGAGCGCTGAAGAATTGATGCTTTTGAACTGTGGTATTGGAGAAGACTCTTGAGAGTCCCTTGGACAGCCAAGAGATCCAAGCAGTGCATCCTAAAGGAAATCAGTCCTGAATATTCATTGTAAGGACTGATGTTGAAGCTGAAACTCCAATATTTTTGCCACCTGATATGAATAGCTGACTTGTTTGAAAGGACCCTGATGCTGGGAAAGATGGAAGGTGGGAGGAGAAGGGGATGACAGAGGGTGAGATAGTTGGATGGCATAACCAACTCAATGGACATGAGTTTGAGCAGGCTCTGGGAGTTGGTGATGGACAGGGAGGCCTGGCGTGCTGCAGTCCATGGTGTCGCAGAGTTGGACATGACTGAGCAACTGAACTTACCTCTTGGAAAGAAGTATTTTTTGTCTTTTTAGTGTGAAACTGAATACCCTTTTCAGGGTATTAAAGATCATGATTTGCAGTTTCTTAATGATTAAGATGTTCAGTGTCTCTTTGTGTGCTTATTTACTATCCATACTGTAAATCTAGATAGTATCCTCCCTGTCCACACCTCCATACTATCTTCCCTGTACATCACCAACTCCCACACCTCTAGGATAGAATTTCTTAAGTTTAAAAAAAAAATAACAACATACCCTAATCTTGGCACTCTCAAATCTGTTAAAGAATGTGTAGCTGTGGGGACATTCATACATTGCTTGTGGCACTGCCCTTCTAGAAAATGGTTTAGTAGCTTTTTTGTGAATTTAAATTTATCCTTACCATATTACCCAGCAATCTCACTCATGGGTATTTACCATAGAGAAATGAACTCTTACTTTCATAAAAACTTATATAAAAGTTGTATAAAAATATTTAGGCAGCACTGTTTATGATCATCCCAACCTAGAAACAACCCACACTTTCTTCAATAGGTAGGTGTCTAAACAAAGTATTTAAATTAATACAATGGAATATTACTCAGCATCAAGCAGAAGCAAACTATTGACATATATAACAACATGGATAAACTTCACATGGATTATGCGAGGTGAACAAAGCTGATCTCAAAAAATTACATACTGTGTGATTGATTTTTATGATGTTCTGGAACAGGCAGAGCTATAGTGACAGAAGACAAATCAGTGGCTGCTGGGGTCATAAGGTCAGGGAAAGGTATGATTATAAGAAGCAGCACAAGATAATTTGGAGAATAATGAAACTGTCTGTTCTTACTGTGAACATTGTTATAGGGTCAAGGCATGTGTTAAAGGGCTTCCCTGGTGGCTCAGATGGTAGAGAATCTTCGTGCAATGTGGGAGATACAGGTTCAATCCCTGGATCAGGAAGATACCCTGGAGAAGGGAATGGCTACTCACTCCAATGTTAAAACTCATAGAACTGTATATACCTCAAAAATAGGTGAATTTTAATGAATGTAAATTATAGATAAATAATATTGATGAAGTTTGTCTTTACCAAGTAAGTAGAAGTGGTCCCCACACAGATTAGTTCCTTAATTGTAGGTATTTGCACATTATCTAGACCTAACAGTCTGACTTGTAATGCTGATTTAAGGCCTTCTAGAGGTAGAAACCAGATTCTGATCCTCTGTTGTTAGATTTTTCATGGATAGAGAACTTGAAAATTCTGAAAATTTTTATATTCACATTGAATATTTCTTATTAGAGAAACAATAAGAATTCATCAATTTTGCCATGTATTTTATCATGGTAGAATAATTATTTGTTCCCCTTAAAAATTTTTATTTTATATTGGAGTATAGTTGATTACAGTGTTGGTTAGTTTCAGATGTTCAGCAAAGTGATTTAGTTATGTGTATATAAATATCTATCCTTTTTCAGATTCTTTTCCCATAGAGGCTATTACTGAGTATTGAGTAGAGTTCCCTGAGCTATATAGACTGTTGATTATTATATAAATAGTAGTGTGTATATGTTAATCACAAGCCTCCTAACTTATCCTTCCCCTTTTGGTAACTGTAAGGTTGTTATCTAAGTATGTTTCTGTTTTGCAATTAAGTTCATTTGTATTATATTTTTAGATTTCACATATAAATTAGAGCATATGATATGTATCACACAGGTTGATTTGTGGATGTTGAAAAATCTTTCCATCCCTGGGGTAAATCCCACTTGTATGAACCTTTAATATATTATCGAATTTGGTTTGCTTGTATTTTGTTGAGGATTTTGGGGTCTATGTTCATTAGTGATACTGCCTGTAATTTTCTTTTTTGTGGTATCTTCGCTTGGGTTTGGTATCAGGGTGATTGTGGTCTCATACAATAAACTTCAAAGTTTTCCTTCCGCTGCAGTTTTTTTGAAAGAGTTTCAGAAGGATAGGTGTTAACTTTTCTCTAAATGTTTGCTGGAATTTTCCTGTAAAGCTATCTGGTTTTGGACTTTCATTTGTTGAGAGTTTCTTAATCACAGTTTCGATTTCAGTACTTGTGATTAGTCTGTTTATATTTTCTATTTCTTCCTGGTTCTGTCTTAGAAAATTGTACCTGTCTCAGAATGTATCTGTTTCTTCTAGATTATCCATTTTGTTGGTGTATAGTTGCTTGTAGAAGTCTCTTATGACCCTTTGTTTCCATGGTATAACTTCTCCTTTTTCATTACTAATTTTATTGATTTGAACACTTTTTTTTTCCCCCTTGGGGCTTCCCCGGTGGTTCAGATGGTAAAGATACCACCTGCAGTGCAGGAGACCCAAGTCTGCCTAAAAGTTTATCAATTGTGTTGATCTTTCCAAAAAAAAAAAAGATTTCAGTTTCTCTTATCTTTTCTTTGCATCTGTTTCATTTATTTCAGCTCTACTCTGTATTATGTCTTTCCTTCTACTAACTCTGGGTTTTGTTTGTGCTTTCTCTGGTTGCCTCAGTTTTAACTTTAGGTTGTTTATTTGGAATTTTTCTTGTTTTCTGAGGTAAAGTTGTACTGCCATAAACTTCCCTCTTAGAACTGTTTTTGCTGCATCCCATAGCTTTGGGACCATTGTGTTTTCATTGTCGTTTGTCTCTAGGTATTTTTTATTTCCTCAATGACTTCTTCAGTGATCCATTGGTTTAGGGATGTATTATTTAGCCTCCATGTGTTTGTGATTTTGTGCAGTTTTTTTTTTTTCTTGTAGTTGATTTCTAATGTCATTGTGGAAAAGATCATTGGAAAATATGCTTGCTAATATTTCAGTTTTTTATTTCAGTATTTACTGAGGCTTGCTTTATGGTCCAGCATGTGATCTATCCTTGAGAATGTTCATTTGCACTTGGAAAGAATGTGTATTCTGCTTTTGGATGCTGTGCTCTATAAATATTAAGTACATCTGGTCTATTAATTTTCTGTCTGGATAATCTGTCCATTGATATAAGTGGGGTGTTAAAGTCCTCCACTATTACTGTGTTGTCAATTTCCCCTTTTATGGCTGTCAGCATTTGTGGTGCCCCTGTGTTGGGTGCATATATATTTATAATTGTTATGCCTTCTTCTTGGATTGATCCCTTGATTATTATGGAGTATCCTTCTTTGTCTCTTGTAACAGTATTTTAAAGTCTATTGTGTGTGATGTGATTATTGCTACTCCAGGTTTCTTTTGACTTGCATTTGCATGGAATACCTTTTTCCCTTCTCCTTACTTTCAGTCTACACGTGTGCTCTGAAGTGCGTCTCTTGTAGACAGTGTGTATATGTCTTGTTTTTATATCCATTCAGCCAGTGTATGTCTTCTGGTTGGAGCATGTAACCCATTTGCATTCAAGATAATTACTGATCTGAATGGTCTTGTTGCCATTTTGTTAAATTTTTTGGATTTATTTTCGTAGGTCTTTTTTCTTCCCCCTTCCTTTTGTTCTCTTCTCCTATGATTTTATGACTCTCTTTAGAGTTATGTTTGGGTTCATTTTTCATTTTTGCATGTGTATCTTACAGGTTTTTGAGTTGCAGTTAATATGTTTTCATTTGACAGTGTGTATGTGTATGTGTGTATGTGTATACATATATATACACACACACATACAAACACAAGATTGATTTAAGTTGCTGGTCTCTTTTTTTTTTTTAATTTGGTGGCTTGTGTGTGTATATGTGTTTGAAAAGTTTAATTATTTTATTTTAATATGAATTTATTTATTTTAATTGTAGGTTAATTACTTTACAATATTGTATTGGTTTTGCCATACATCAACATGAATCCGCTACAGGTATACACGTGTTCCCCATCCTGAACCCCCCTCTGCCCTCCCTCCCCATACCATCCCTCTGGGTCTCTTAATTTAAAATCCATTCTCAATATCCAGAATTTGTACTTTGCTCACTGGTTTTGATGTCATATTTGTGTGTGGATGATTTCCTACTTTTACTGCCAGTGAGATTTCCCATTTGTAATTTCTTGTTCCTAGTTGTGGCCTTTTCTTTTCCTCCTAGATATGTTATTTTAGCATTTGTTGTAAAGATGGTTTGGTGGTGGTGAATTCTGTTAACTTTTACTTGTCTGTAAATCTTTTGATTTCTGCATTGAATCTAAATGAGACCCTTGCTGGATAGAGTATTCTTGGTTATAAGTTTTTCCCTTTCATTACTTTAGATATATAATGGCACTCTGCTGGCCTGCAGAGTTTCTACTGTAAAATCAGTTTGATAATCTTGTGAGGATTTCCTTGTATGGTTTTTGTTGCTTTTCCCTTGTTGCTTTTCATATTTTCTCTTTGTCCTTAATTTTTTATCAATTTGATTAATATGTTTCTCAGCTGATTTGGGAGAATGACATTCTAACATGTATACTATCATGTAAGAATTGAATCGCCAGTCTATGTCTGACGTAGGATGCAGCATGCTAGGGGCTGGTGCATGGGGATGACCCAGAGAGATGTTATGGGGAGGGAGGTGGGAGGGGGGTTCATGTTTGGGAACGCATGTAAGAATTAAAGATATTAATTTTAAAAACTAAAAAAAAAAAAAATATGTTTCTCAGCATGTTCCTTCTTGGGTTTATCCTCTATGGGACTCTCTGTGCTTTCTGGACCTGGGCAACCGTTTACTTACCCATGTTAGGGAACTTGTCAGATATAATCTCTTCAAATATTCTCTCAGGTCCCTTCTCTTACCTCCTTCTGGAACCCATATAATTTGAATGTTTGTGCATTTAATGTTGTCCCGGGGAAGTTTTAAACTGTGTTCGTTTTTTTCTTTATTCTGTTGCACAGCAGTGATTTCCACTATCCTGTCTTCTTGCTCACTAATTGATTCTTCTGCCTCATTTATTCTGCTATTTATTTCTTCTAGTGTATTTTTCATTTCAATTATTACATTGTTTATCTCTGTTATTTGTTCTTTAGTTCTTTGAACTCTTTGTTCACCATTTTTTTTTATATGTTCTCAGCCTGTGTCTCTAAAAGAAAAAGATCTCTTTTCCTGACATCTTGGATCATCTTTACTATCTTTCTCTGAGTTATTTTTCATATAGATTGCCTAACTACACTTCACTTAGTTGTTCTTCTTGTTCCTTCATCTGGAACATATTCCTCTTCCATCTTATTTTGTCTACCTTCCTTTATTTGTGGTCCCTGAGCAACTTCCCGTTCACTTTTCACTTTCATGCATTGGAGAAGGCAATGGCAACCCACTCCAGTGTTCTTGCCTGGAGAATCCCAGGGACAGGGGAGCCTGGTGGGCTGGTGTCTATGGGGTGGCACAGAGTCGGACACAATTGAAGCAACTTAACAGTTACAGGTTGCTGTGGGCTCAGGAAGGTTTTAAACAGCCTCTCTGCTGATGGATGAGGCTGTGTGCCTGCCCTTTTGGTTGTTTGGTCCGAGGCATTGGTTGTTTGGTCAGCAATAGAACCTATAGACTGTTGTATGGAGCAAGGTCTTGGCATCAAAATAGCAGCCTCCAGGACAGCTCACATCAGTGAATACATTCCAGTACCTCTGCCACCAGTGTCCCCTCTCCACAGTGAACCACCCCAAGGCTATCTCTCCAGGAGACCTTCCTTCAAGACCAGCTGGTAGGTCTGGCCCAGACTCCTGTGAAGTTACTGCTTTTCCCCCTGGGTCCCAGTGTGCTTGTATGTGCTCTGCAGGAATAGAGTTCCTGTTTCCCTCAGTCTTGTGGAGTTCCTGCAATCAAGCCATGTTAGCCTTCAAAGCCAAATGCTCTGGGGTCCCCTCCTCCCAATGTCAGACCCCCAGACTAAGGAGCCTGAGATTGGGCCCAGTACTCTCACTCTTGTGGGAGAACCTTTGCAATATAACTATTTTTCAGTTTGTGGGTTGCCTACCTGGTAGATATGGGATTTGATTGTATCATAAATGCTCCCCTTTTGCTGTCTTGTTGTGGCTTCGTCTTTGTCTTTGGAAGTAGAATATCTTTTTTGGTAAGTTCCAGACATTTTTGTTGAGGGTTATTCCGCAGTTGGGCTTCCCAGGTGGCTAGTGATAAAGAACCTACCTACCAGTGCAGGAGAGGTAAGAGACGTGTGTATAGTCCCTGGAACTGGGAGATCCCCTGAAGGAAGGCATGGAAATCCACTCCAATATTCTTACCTGGAGAATTCCATGGACAGAGGAGCCTAGAGGGCTACAGTCCATAAGGTCGCAAAGAGTCAGTCATGACTGAAGCAACTTAGTACACACACATTTAGCAGTTAATTGTGATACTGTTGTTTTGTGAGATAAGATTCACTCAGATCCTTCTACTCTATCCTTTTGTCCTCAAATCCAAAATAGAAGAGTTATTGAAAGTCCTTATATATCCTTTTAAACAATTTTTAAATATAATAATAATTACAATTACAATGAAACAGCAGCAAAAACTGATATGTCTAGGAATAAACCTAACAAATGATGTACAAGATCATCCTGGAAAATATTGTAAATTATTATTGCAAGGCATAAAAGAAGACTTAAATAGTGAAGACCATAGTCAATGAATTTTTCTTGTTCAGTCTCTCTGTTGTGTCTGACTCTTTGCGACCCCATGGACTGCAGCATGACAGGCCTCCTTGTCCTTCACCATCTCCTGGAGCTTGCTCAAACTCATGTCCATTGAGTCATTGATACCATTCAACCATCTTGTCCTCTGTCATCCCCTTCTCCTCCTGCCTTCAATCTTTCAAGCATCAGGGACTTTTATAATGAGTCAGCTGTTTGCATCACATGGCCAAAGTATTGGAGCTTCAGCTTCAGCATCAGTCCTTCCAATGAATATTCAGGATTGATTTCCTTCAGGATGACTGGTTTGATCTCCTTGCAGTTCAAGGGACTCTCAAGAGTCTTATCCATTACCACAGTTCAAAAACATCAATTCTTTGGCCTTCAGCCTTCTTTATGGTCCAGCTCTCACATCCACAATTACTATAGGAAAAACCATAGTTTTAACTAGTTGGACATTTGCTGTTAAAGTAATGTCTCTGCTTTTTAATATGCTATCTATGTTTGCCATAGCTTTTCTTTCAAGGAGCAAGTGTCTTTTAATTTCATAGCTGCCTTCACCATATGCAGTGATTTTGTCAGTGAATAGGAAAACTCAATATCATAAATGTCACCTCACTGTGAATAATTTATGCATTCTAAATTTCAGTCATACTTGAACAGATGTTTTAATTTTGTGAAATTTTATGAGATAATTGTAATATTCATTTCAATAGTAAAGAGCCAATTTGAGTTGAAGTGACTGTGAATAAGAAAGAAAAGGGGAATATGATTTGGCACACAGATCCCTCTGTAGGACTGAAGGGATTTATACCCCAAATGACGAGCGCTGCCAACAGACTCTCCTTAGTCGTCAGCTGCCTTTGGACATTGCCCCAGTTGAGAAGAGTTTTCCAGCCAAAGGCCATGCCCCTTGTCCAGGGTGTTTTACTGATCAATGCTAGGGTATAAAGGCCACACCTTTGTCCCATCTCAGGACAATTCTGAGGTTCACTGAGCCCTTCAGTAGAAATGGATCATAGCTCAACTTCTCCTTCTGCCCAGTTCAGCTTCCTTCCTTTCCCTTCCATGTGTTCTAACTCCAAGAGGAATCTGTGACAAAGCTCTTGCATGGTTATATCTAGCTCAGGGTTTTCCTTCTGGAATCTAACTAGTGACTGAGGACTTCTTCAGATATCAAACCCTGCTTATTATAAAGCTATAGTCTTTAATATAGCATGGTACTGGCTTCAGAATAAATGAATAGATATATGAAACAGAAAAATAATACTTGGTATATGTGCGGAGTGACATTATATTGGGAAAAAATGCACTGTTTACCAATAGTTGCTCTGACAGTTGTCTAACAGGTGGGGAAAAAATAGGCCTTTTGCCAAAAAATTCCCACAATGAGTAAGTACATAAATGTAAAGAACAAAAAAATTAAATTGTTAATAAAATGTGACAAGAGAGGAAAGAAGTTCTTAAATACCTGTGGCGGATTCATGTTGATGTATGGCAAAACCAATACAATATTGTAAAGTAATTAGCCTCCAATTAAAATAAATAAATTTAAATTAAAGGTTGAAACTGTAAAAAAGAGATTGATAAATTTGATTATGTGTATATTTAAATTTTTCATTATATGTGTCAAACTTGGAGATGTATAATCCAAAGAATTGAACTTAGAATATATAAAGAATTTCCACAAATTAGTAAGAGATACAAGCAACGAACAGTAAACTAGCAAAGGTGCAAACTACAGATTTGCAGGGCAAGAACTGCAAATGGCCAAAAACTTAAGAAAAGATGGTCAGACTCACTAATAATGAAATACAAATCAGGAGATGCTGTTTCTCATCCTTGAGAACTAGCAAAAATAAAGCATAAATATAACAAATGTGGGGGGAGATGTGAGAAAACAGCAACATCTTCTTTGAAGAGGCATTTGGTAATATCTTTCAAATTTTATTTCACATGTACATTTTTGAGAAACTCATGGAAATGTGCATATACTGACTTAACAGTGACGTTGAGTTCTCTCTTATTTGTAATAGCAAATATTTGGAAGCAATCTGTGTGTACTGTACATAAGGGATGGGTGAACACTTGTATATACATATCATGAAATATTTATCATGTAGCAGTTAAATTGAGTTAAGCATGTTTACCTGCTTCAACAAAATGGGATAAAAATCGTGTGTGGTAAAAAATATTTAAACTTGTTAGATATTGTTTACAATTTATGAAGAAACATGCAAGTGGTAAATATTTTTCACTGTGTTACAGAAGGAGAGCATAACAGCTTCAGAAAGATCGCTGTCTTTGAGGAGAGCAGAGAATGAGATGGGAAAAGTCCTCAACTGTAAGTAACGTTTCATTGTTTGTAAGTGGACATATTTGGCGGCGCTGGGTCTTGGGCAGCATGCAGGATCTTCGTCGCAGCGTGCGGGGTCTTCTGTGATGGTGCACAGACACTGGCTGTGGCGTCTGGGCTCAGTGTCGCAGTGCGCAGGCTGCAGTGCCTCTGGACTTAAGCTGTCGTGGCAGCAGGCTCTCCGGTTGTGGTGAGTGCTCAACGCGCATTGGCACACAGTTGCTTAGTTTGTCCATGGTGTGTGGGATCTTGGTTTCCTGACCAGGGATGGAACCTGCATCTTTTGCCTTGCAGGGCAGACTCTTGACCACTGGACCACCAAGTAAGTGCCAACATTTCACTTTTAATGGAAGAAAAAAAAATCTTAAGTGAAAGTAATCTGAAAATGACAAAATGATATTAATTTTGGATTGTGGACATTCTGTGCATTTTTCTGCATGCCTAAAGTATTTTATTACTTAGAGTTTTAAAAATTTATGAGACAAGTGATGTGTAGTAGAGGCCAGAAGTGAGCAAGTCTTGAATGGATTTTGTAATCACTTTAAAAATACCCTTTGAGTTTTGAAAATATTTTGAGGAATTTTTGTTTGTTTGTTTTAATGTAAAATTTATAAAATGTGAAATTTACCTTTGTAATAATTTTAAAGAATGTTCTTATGACTTTTAGTATATTCATAATGTGCAACCATCACTAATACCTAATTTCATGCTTTCTGTCACCTTTTGAGGAATCTTGCAAGGAACTAGAAGTCCTGATTAGCAGTAGCCGCTTTGATAAATGACCAAAATATTGAGTGATTTTATATGGATTCACAGAGACTTGTGAGAGTTCAACTTACATGTTTAAATTGCTATATAAGTAGAAACTTAGGGTCTTAATACTTCCTTTACAGAGAAGAATAGCTGTGAGCAACTTTCAGAGTTACTCAGTAATGCCTTTTCCTGGGTGGTAACTTCACCCTCAACTCTGTGTGATTTTATCCTTCTTGCGGCACTGCCCAAAACAGAAAAACGTGACTTCTGTCTAAGCCTTCAATGGATATCCTTTCTTGCCTTCCCAGACTTAGGAGAAGACTTCTCCTTGTGTTGGAAGACTTAGGAGCTGCTATAGATTGAATGTTGTGTTCCCCATCAAGGTTCATGTTTTGAAATCCTGATCCACAGTGTAATAGTATTTGGAGGTAGAGCCTTGAGGAAGTGATTAGGTCATGAAGACAATGCCCTTGCGAATGAGATTAATGCCCCTTATAAAAGAGGTTCTGGAGAGTTCCCGTGTCCCTTCTGCCATGTTAGGACACAGAAGACAGCTGTCTATAAAACAGAAAGTGGGCTCTCACCAAATACTTAATCGGTTATCACCTAGATATTGAACTTCCTGCCTCCTGAACTGTGAGAAATATTTTGTATTGTTTATAAGCCACCCAGTCTGTGGATAGTCCACTGTTACCACCCAGTGGACTAGGACAGAAACCCCTCTTCTGATATTTGCAGTGCAATATGTGTATTTATTTCCATGATAACAACTACTCTTAGTTTTGTTATTACTTACAATAGTCAGCCTATCACCTCAAGAGGCTCTTGAATCCTGTGATCATACTGTTTTACCTTTGAATCCTCAAAACTTAGCATCATTTCTGGAACTTAGTAGATGTTCAAGTAAATGTCATTTAAATGAATGGCTTCAGTGGATGCAGTATCTGTGACTCATTTCAAGTCTGTGCAAATCCAACAACAGACATTAGTCAGAGTTCCCATTTTTGATCAGCTATTGAAAGTGGGACAGTTGATCTATGATTTAGCATACCTCCAGTAAGCAAGCCCAAGAGAATAATGTTAAAAATCCTGCCCTCCTGCAAGAGTCTGCTTGATCAAGGACCTTGTTTTAGTGGTTGATTTCCACAGTTAAGTTGTTTCTCACAATCTCATGTTGGGTGTCCCTTCACATGATTTGTTGATTTTTAGCAAAACTGAAGAAAGAATAAGAATTCTTTAGAATTTTATATGTTGTCCCATAATGCATTCTTAATACTGAGGAACATACAAATCCAGGCTAAAATTCTTCTATTTGGCTCTGGAAGACTGAAAGCAGATTACTGTAGTGATCAGAAGTTTGGCTTGCAATCAGATGGATTGTGCTTTCTATCTGTACTCTGTTACTTTCTATCTAGAAGTCACTAGGCAAATTACTTTACTTCTCTAAGACTCAATTTTCTTATCTGCAAAGTGGATATAATAATAAAAATGAATAATAAAAAATGAATTTCATAAATTTTCTGTGAATGTTAAATGAAGTAATACATATGAGAAGCAGTAAGCATATAGCCTAGTATGTAGTAAGTGTTCCCTTAATATCAGTGATTGTTATCTGGAACTTTGAGTGATAGATAATTTTGGTCATGGAAAGAGTCTCTGAGGAACCTCTAGGGTTGTGTACAATGCAGAAGAATGTAATGTGAATAAGTTCAAGGAATTCAGGTTTCAAAATTCAACTTTACCTGAAAGACCTTGGACAATTCACTTAATCCTCATGTGTCCTCAGTATTGTTAAAAATATTGTCTTAGCCTTTTTCACATCTCTCTTGCTATGTATTTTCTGTTTTTTCCCCTCTTTATACAGACTTCTTTGAGAAAAGGAATCTGTTGATACTTTTTGACACCTTAGTCAAGAATTGCTTCTCTCCACAGGAATTTACTTTCCAGTGTAATCATTCAGTAAGTTCTGATAAGCTATATATCTACTAAAGGAATGTTACTTATTGAGAACTGATGATGGAAGAGGAGTTTTGAAACGGGTGGAGACTTCCAGTGACTCTGAAATACTTTTATATGTTTATATTTTCTTCTGCTTCTATATAAAGCTGTAAAAGAAAAAAAGAAAAACAGGCAAACAAAAATCTCATGCTACCCTTTGATTTTGGGTTGCTTGACAAATAATTTTAGTATCTAAAGCACTTGAAAGTCTTTTTTTTTTTTTTTGGTAAAATTTTCAGTCTGGCAACAAGCAGAGCAAGATGAACATCTCTTAATCTTTCTTTCCAGGACAGCTGTGTCATCTTGTTTCTACATATCTGCTTTGTCATTGTATATTCACAGAAAATATTTGGTCCTCTAGGACTCTGGAGATGTTCTAGAATGAATGTGCTCAGAGTTAGGGCTCAATCTGAGCCCCACAGCTGATTGGAAGACTCTGTTCCCATATCTATAACAGTAAGAGAGTGGACTAGGTCCTGAATTGCAAATAGAATTTATTTTGCAGTCCTACTTTGAGTATTTGGTACTGAGCTGAGACAGTGAAAATAAAACCTGATGCACTGGGAGAGTGTTTTGTGATAAATTAACCATAAGCATGGGATGGAGGAATGAAAGCTCTTATGCCAAATCTTGCTATCCCTAGACCACAAAATCACTAAGGCCTTTCTAGTTCTAGCATCACATCAGGCTGTGACTGATTCTCTACTTGCTCTTAATAAGATGTGAAGTGTCTGCCCTCCAAACAGTTCAGTCACCTGCTGTAATTGACTAGGATGCCATTTACATGCACTGCATGTGTCATTACCCATTCCTTTCCTAAAGACTTTGAGGTACCATAAATACTTTTTTAAAGCTAAAAGAAAATCATAAAAAGAAAAGGGAATGGAAAATGAGAATAAATATATGAAAAATAGAAAGTATAAGAACAAGTATGAAATTCAAGGTTTAATTTCAATCTCCCTAACTTTATTCTCTAGTACTCTATTCTCTCTTTCTATTTAATGCCCATAGACGGTGGCACAGAAGAAGGAATCACATTGGTCTGGTGGTAATATGGGAAACTCTGGACATTTTTCGGATTTTCTCATGAAAATGTCTGGTAGAATCCTGAGATTTTTTGAGGATTCAGCATGATGTGAGAAATGCTTTTGCAGTCTTCCTGAGTCAGACTTAAGCAATCAAAATGATTGCTCTATTTAAAATTCATCAACAGTAATGAGCTCTTGCGTCATTTTGCAAAGATGAGACTTGAGTCTCATGTGAAGTCTCTTAAAACCTCATTGCTATCTACAGTGCCCTTGGCTGCAGTTACCCAAGGCATAGTAAATGCATCAGCATGGGCAAGTTGGGGCAGGGGAAAGAGTCACATGTTTTAAGACTACAGTCTTATGACTAGGATGATATTTTCCCTCTTCTGTTTTGCAATGAGGATGTGTAAAAATAATGATATTGGCATGATTATAAATGATATATTTCTTGAAGCTACTCTTGAGCCTTTCTGCAAGATGGATTTTCAAAGTCTTTCATATATTATTTATATACTTAAACAAAAATGTGATTAGGGTTATTTCTTTTTCCAAAATGCTATAGAATTTTTACCTAAGTGATTTCTGTGCTCTTAGCCTCGCTTCCATTTAGTATTGTCAGGTTACTCTTTTTTAAAAGAAAAAAAAATATTGAGAAGGCTGCTGGTTCTGGCAAAGTAGTAATATGAATTAAATTTATCCTCTTGCCTGAAACAAAAAAAAGAAAAAATCAACGTAAATTAAGAAATGATTTTTAAGGTGTATATTATGCAATGAAAGACAGTGATCTCAGAGAGATGGCGAACAAATGAGGAAACCCTAGGATTGCCAAAATTTCTTGCTTGAGTTTCCAGACCATTGCACAGAAACACAGGCAGAGGCTGCAGAACTGAAGTTGAGCTGGAACTGAGAATATGGAGAGACCAAGACACTTTGAGTTTGCAGGCAGGATGCTGGAGAGGAGAGGTCTGCCAAGAGAGAGTTCTCTCTAGAGAACTAGAGGGTCCTCCTCAACTATTCAGTCACATAATGATCAGGGCATGTATGTGCAGAAACTGTTTGAATACAAAGAAAGAAATACTCAAAAAGACCAGAGACAACATCACTCAGATCCCATATGGGGCCAGAACTAGCGGGATCAACTAGGGAATAGGACTAGACCCAACCCCTACTGGAGAGGAAAAACGCGTAATTCATGAACCATTTGTATAGAATGCTGAGAATAGTCTTGCTTCAGTAGTGGAGAATAATTAGACCTAGGCAAAACATTGCTCAAGTCTTGCCTGATAAATCTTGTAAGCAGTGACAGAAGGGATAAAACTATTGCCAAATTACTTAACTGTGTCCCGGAACAAAACCCAAGAGTAGTTATAGGAATACAAAATTATCCAGCACCCAACAAAGTAAAACACAGTATCCTGCATTAAATCAAAAATTGCCAAGCATGCAAAAAAACAGGAAAACCTATAATAAGGAGGAAAACTAATCAGCCAAAACTGACCCAGGACTGACAGAGATGTTAAAATTAAATGACAACGGCATTGGAAAATCATTATACTATATTTCATATGTTCAGAAAGCTAGAGTAAAAACTGAACATGCCAAATAGAGAGGTAAAAGTAGAGAAAAAGAGCCATGTCGAACTTTTAGAGACGAAAAACATAAAATAAATCCTAGAAATAAAACCTAGATGAAAAAAGCATTAATGGGATTATAGCAGATTAAGCATCATAGAAGTTTTGTGAACTTGAATACACACTATAAACACTATCCAAAATCAAACATAGAGCAAGACTAGCTAAAAAATTACAAAGAGCATAAAAATCAGTAAACTATGGTACAACTTCAAGTGACTTAATGTATGCATAATTGGAGTTCACAAGAAAGAGGGAACTAGAAAAAGATAAATGGTAACAAAAAGTTTTCAAATTTATGAAAACTATAAACTTTCACAAAACTCAAAATCTCAAGAATTAAGAAAGGGAAAGAATACTACTACCCCAATGTACATCATAACCAAATTGCCCAAAGCCGGTGACAGTGAGAAAATTTTATAAGCAGCTGGAGAAAAGTGTTACATTGTATACAGAGGAATGCAGATAATGACGACAGCAGCTTTCTTGTAAAAAAAGAAAAAAATGCAAACAATGCCAGTGGAAACACAGCAAAGCAACATTTAAAAAATTCTGAAAGAGAGAAAAACTATCTAGAATTCCATACCCAGTGAAAATATCTTTCCAAAAGAATGCTACACAAAGGCTTTTTCCAACATCCAAAAACTGAAATAACTCATTGGCAGTAATTTACAAGAATGTTTTAAGAAGCTCTTGAGGCCAAAGAAAAATGAATGACACCAGTTGGAAATTGGGATCTATACAAAGACCATAAAGATTTTTTTATTGTTTAAATATATTTAAAAATAAATGAGTACATAATTAAAAACAGTAACACAGAGATGTAGAGTTTATAAGATATGTAGAAGTAAAAGGTATGACTGTAATAGCACAAAGACTAATAGGGAAGAAGTGGAAGTAAACTGTTATGAGGTCCTTATAATACCATTTTATCTCCTGCAGATAAACTGAGGTAAATTAAACATGCATACTATAAATCCTAAAGCATCCCTTAAATAACAGAACAAAGAATAAGACTTGTTAGCAAATAAGCACACATGCAAATTAACAAAGGAAATAAAATGGACTCATAGAAAATACCCTGGTTATCCAGAAGAAGGCAGAAAGAGAGGCAAAAGGAAACAGAGAACATGTAGGACAAAGAGAAGTTAAATAGGAGGTTGATTTAAATCTAACCATATTAATAATGTGAACCATGTATAAATAATCTAAATACCTCAGTTAAAAGACAGAGATTGTCCCAAGTATATGATGCATATAAAGAACTTACTTGTAAAGACACAAACAAGTTGAAAGTATGGGAAAGGAATGCCATACTAACAGTGTCATTTCATAATGATAAGTATATCACCCATTGCTGGTGGTAATGGTAAATGGCAGCAGTCTCTTTGGAAAACAGCTTGGAGGTTCTTTATAAAGTTAAGCGTAGACCTGCCATATGACCCAGGTCTTTCACTCCTTGGTGTTTATACTCAAGAGAAATTAAAGTATATGTCTATATAAAGACTTTATACAGATGTTCATAACAGCTGTATTTGTAACAGCCCCAAGCTGTCAGCCCAAATGTTCATCCATAGGTGAATGGAAAAACTAAATATATTATATCCATAAATGAAATAATATTTAGTAATAAAAGGAATGGCTTCTTGATGCAAGCAACAGTGTGAAATAATCTCAAAATAATTGCTCAGCTTAGACACCAGATAAAAAAGAAGAAACAAACTACTGTGTAATTCTATTACATAAAATCCTAGGAATGCAAACTAACATGTAGTGACAGAAAGCAGATCATTGGGCGCCACGTGGGTGAGCAGGAGGCAGGTATTGTGGGCAGGGGTGAGAGAGATGACAAAGGGGCAGAAGGGGTCTTTTGAGAGTGGTGTATTATGTTCAGTAACTTTAGTGTAATGATGGAGTCGTAGGCCATATTTAACATGTGGACACATGTCATATGTCAAAACTTATAAAATTGAACCTTTTAAATATGTGCAGTTTATTGTGCATCAGCAAAAACTCTTTGTACATCAATAAATGTACAAAGCTGGAATCAATTGGATTCCAAGCTGGAATCAAGATAGCAGGGAGAAATATCAATAACCTCAGATACACAGATGACACCACCCTTATGGCAGAAGGCAAACAAGAACTAAAGAACCTCTTTATGAAAGTGAAAGAGGAAAGTGAAGAAGTTGGCTTAAAACTCAACATCCAGAAAACTAAGATCATGGGATCTGGTCCCATCACTTCATGGCAAGTAGATGGGGAAACAGTGACAGACTTTATTTTCTTGGGCTCCAAAATCATTGCAGATGGTGACTGCAGCCATGAAATTAAAAGATGCTTGCTCCTTGGAAGAAAAGCTATAAACAACCTAGATAGTATATTAAAAAGCAGAGACATTGCTTTGCCAACAAAGGTCCATCTAGTCAAAGCTATGGCTTTCCCAGTGGTCATATATGGATGTGAGAGTTGGACTATAAAGAAAGCTGAGCACTGAAGAATTGATGCTATTGAACTGTGGTGTTGGAGAAGACTCTTGAGAGTCCCTTGGACAGCAAGGAGATCCAACCAGTCCATCCTAAAGGAAATCAGTCCTGAATATTCATTAGGACTGATGCTGAAGCTGAAATTTCAATACTTTGGCCACCTGATGCAAAGAACTGACTCACTGGAAAAGACCCTGATGCTGGGGAAAATTGAAGGCAGGAGAAGAGGATGACAGATGATGAGATGGCTGGATGGCATCACCAACTCAGTGGACATGAGTTTGAGCAAGCTCTGGGAGTTGGTGATGGACAGGGAAGGCTGGTGTGCTGCAGTCCATGGGATCACAAAGAGTCGGACATGACTAAGTGACTGAACTGAACTGAAGGTGTTCAAAAACAACTGGAATGCAATAGTATGCACAGAAGATTTCACCTCGGAGTGAGCAGGATGCAAATATTTTATCACTCTCTCCTATCCACTTTACACCTTAAACCTTAGCATTTTGTTTTATCAGCAGAACAATTAACTTGATAACTTTCTACAAAACAAAAAGGTGCTGACTAGAAACCTTGATTGGACTCATGTTAGCTAAATATGTATGTGCATGCCAAGTCACTTCAGTCATGTCCAACTCTTTGCAACCCCATGGGCTGTAGCCCACCAGGCTCCTCTGTCCATGGGATGCTCCAACCAAGAAAACTGGAATGAGTTGTCATGCCTTCCTCCAGGGGGATCTACAGGCAGGTTCTTTGCCACTAGCGCCACCCCAGACTGAGTACCTTTTCCCCAAATAATCACTACCGTGTTGACTTTAAGTACCTTCCAGTACAATTATAATTTTTCATCAGTTTCAAAAAGCTTAAAACCTTATTCAGAATCTCCTAATCCACTAAGGAAAATATTCAGACTCTTTGTGGCACTAGTATAAATGCAGACACAGGCTCACAGAGCTTGAAAGAGCCTCAGAAATAATATGAATTGCTTTTTATGAAAGAAAGAGATTGAGAATGAGAATAAATGAATGACCACTTTTGAAGTCACACAACTAATTGAGATTGCAAGCTATGTGTCCTGATTCCCTAAGTAGGAGTTCAGTATTTCACAAATCAGAGTGCTTTAAGATAGAATCCATTTAATAAATACATGTTAAAATCAGAATGAATATTGCAGATTGAACTGGTGACCTGATAGTCTCCGATTTTAAGATATGCTGAATTATTAGAAAAGGAAAACCAAACTCTGGTGCCATCTCACTACGTTAACACACTTTCCACATTAACACACTTCCCTTTTTGGAAAAGGACTCAGTAGGAAGAGATTACACTGCCCTTACCCTTTTTGGTCATTTCTGCTCTGTTATATTTAAGGCATAACTCTTCTATTTGGGTTTATAGAAAACATGGGCCAGGTCGAAGTCTCCCATTATTTTCACCCCCTTTCCTATGTTTTCTTAATTTTGCATTGCACTTGATTTTTGTCTATATATTTTTATTAAATTTTTGGTAATAACCTTTCCAGGGATCTTGGAAACATTCATTCAGTCTTCTCAAGTTCTAAGTTATTTAAGGCATAAGTTATGCATAAGCACGAGAGAGAGAGAAAATAAAAAAAGGACTAGCACACAGCCACTGACCCATCAGAAAGGGTGGAGAGAAAGATCTTTGCGTGAATGTTAAAACCAATATCAATAGAGAAGACGCCACAATATTCTGGTGCAACACATCTTACCATGAATGCACACACAGAAAATTTCTCAATTCTTTTTCCTCCTACTTCTCTACTGTTTTGTATGAAAGTGAAAGTGACGTTGCTCAGTCGTGTCCGACTCTTCACGACCCCATCGACTGTAGCCTATCAGGCTCCTCAGTCCATGGAATTTTCCAGGCAAGAGTACTGGAGTAGGTTGCCATTTCCTTCTCCATGGGATCTTCTTGACCTAGGCATCGAACCCGGGTCTACCCCATTGCGGGCAAACGCTTTACCGTCTGAGCCACCAGGGAAGCTCAACATACTGTTTTGTATGACTATCCCATTAATTTAATATTAAAGAGAAAATGCTAATTCTTTGTGGCCCAATTTAAGTCTAGAATATAATCTTCTGATATTTTCTGTATGTAGTTTCCAAAAATTCTGACTGCATCCATAGAGATTGAGAAATAGTAGATGACAAAAGAAGGCTGATCTTCAAGGAAGGTTAATTGAAGAATAACACCATGTAGTCTGCAGAATAATTGGAGCAGTGTACCGTTATGATACAGTGGCTCTCAAACTGTGGAGTATGTAAGAGTCACTGCGTATTCCCTGACTTTTCTGATTTAGTAGGTCGGAGTGGAGCCCCACAATTTCCACTCTTTAACAAGTTTTACAAGTAATTTTGTTGCTAGTGGATTTATGTTGATAAAAATTGTTCAGCCTCTTTCCTTTTCTGGTTTCTACCTAAACTTTGGTTAAAATTACAGTTACACAACTCACTAGCTGGAAGTCCTTAGAAAAGTAACATGACCTTTCAGTGTCTTGACTTTGAGAATAATTCAGGGTTTTGCAAGGATTGATAAAATATGTGAAGTGCCTGGTACATGGTAGACATTTAAATAATGTTAAATTCCTTCCCCAAATAAATGTCATGTTCCTTCTTAATCTGAGCCTAAAGTGGAATATATTTCTTCTTTAATTCCTAACCTGATTGTAAACAACTCCACTGTTTCAGATCATGAAAAAAATCACATACCTCAACTCAAATGACCGGTTGCCAATCCCAGAAACATTTTTGCTATGTTTGAATGACTCAGGCATGACAGAACATTAATGCATGCATATAGTTATCTATGTCACAAGAGCCAAAAGATTTAGATTTTTAAACTTACTCAAGTGAAAAACAGTCAAACATACCACCCACCAAACTTACCACCATGCATTGGGTCCTACTTTGCAAACTGAGAAAAATTGCTTTAAGGATGAGTAAGAAAGTACAGAGCATGTCTGCTCACAAGCAAATGTTCAAGATAAACCCTTGTCCTTTTTTTTCAAAATGTGTTCTAGTTCCTCAGCCTCTTGTCTTCATATTTATCCAAAGACCTTAGATACAGCAAGGTGCTTTGACACATCCAAGAGTTAAACACAAGTCCAATGCACACCCAGAAGCCCAGAGGAATATTTTTCAAATGAGAATTATGTTTGGGCCAATAGCCAGTAAGGGCAAGGAAGAACTCAGCAGCTCAAAGGAACATGCAGAACTCAACACTCTGAGGCTGATGAAATGTTCTCTCCTTATTCATCAGGGCTGGATCGGTGCCAGCTGATTTATCAACAAAATTTGACCCCATCCTTTGCAGATACAACCTTAGTCTTAAGGATCTTTTTCTATCTTGCAGATTCCACCAAAGTCATCCTAGGCCATATGCTTAAAAAGCCAATCCCCTCCTCCAGCACTGCTCCACAAAACATGGAGGAACTTGTGTTAGGTTTGTACTTATGCTCAAAGGGCTAGAAATACAAACTTGTGTTTTAAATGTTTAGCTTTTCAATAAAAGATCATACAGATGCAAAGTTCTAAAAGTCAAATAGTGCTAGTAGCTTATACTAAAACAAAACAGATAAAATTAGCTGCTCCCGCCACCAGCAACATTTACCCTGTTCTCCAAAGGCAACTCCTTTCAAGTATGTTGCCTGTTTCATCTGGTATTTATGTCCATTTTTTAAAGACCTAACTTAAAAAACTGGAAATAGAACTGCCATATGACACAGCAATTCCACTGCTGGGCATACACACCGAGGAAACCAGAATTGAAAGAGACGTGTACCCCAGTGTTCATCGCAGCACTGTTTACAATAGTCAGGACATGGAAGCAACCTAGATGTCCATCGGCAGATGAATAGGTAAGAAAGTTGTGGTACATATACACAATGGAATATTACTCAGTTATTAAAAAGAATGCATTTGAATCAGTTCTAATGAGGTGGATGAAACTGGAGCCTATTATACAGAGTGAAGTAAGTCAGAAAGAAAAAAACATTAATACAGTATATTAACACATATATATGGAATTTAGAAAGATGGTAACGATGACCCTATATGCAAGACAACAAAAGAGACACAGACGTAAAGAACAGACTTTTAGACGCTGTGGGAGAAGGTGAGGGTGAGATGATTTGAGAGAATAGCATTGAAACATGTATATTACCATATGTGAAATATATCGCCAGTCCAGGTTTGATGCATGAGACAGGGTGCTTAGGGCCGGTGCACTGAGATGACCCTGAGGATGGGATGGGGAGGGAGGTGGGAGGGGGGTTCAGGATGGGAGACACCTGTACACCTGTGTCTGATTCATGTCAATGTATGGCAAAAAACACCACAGTTTTGTAAAGTAATTAACCTCCAATTAAAATAAATAAATAAATTTTAAAAAAGATAAAAACGAAAGGTTAACTTTAGGCTAGTGTAATTATATAAATATAATTCATTACTGTTCCAAGTCATGATATTATTTTCTTTCCCTGAACATAATTTTTGTTTTTCCTAGAGTTATTTATTGCATCTTTTAAAAGAATTTACTTGATTTTCTCTGTGTTTACACTTAATGTCTTTCTACATCCTCTGGCAGCCAGCATTTCAATAGAATTGCTCACAAACACAACCTGTCAGATAATTTCTTATTTCCACTTTTTCTAGACTTTCCTCCTAAAATCAATTTAGGCCTCCTATTTCAATTTGAACAGCTTTCCTGGAAGGGAAACTTCACAGCTCTTATTCTTTGTCATTCCCTTGGCTTGAATCCTGTAACCAGGATACATGGCTTTTTTTTTTTTTTTTTTTACTTATGCTTGAGGAGAAAATGGTAACTCATTTTTTAAATTTAAAATTATCACATTATTGCAAATTATTTTTATAAAATTTTTGAAAGTTGCTTTACATTCACCTCTTTAAAAATATTGACTGTATTCTCTGTGTTCTACGTCTTTGAGCCTATCTTACACCCAGTAGTTTTTACCTGCCAGTCCCCCACCCTCTCCACTGGTAACCACTAATTTGTTCTCTGTGGCTGTGAGTCAGCTGCTTTTTGTTATATTCACTAGTTTGTTGTATTGTTTAGATTCCACCTATAAGTCCTATCATACATTTCTTTCTCTGACTTATTTCACTTAGCATAATGCCCTCCAAGTGTATCCCTGTTGCTGCAGATGAAAGAATTTTGCTCTTTTTAATGGCTGGATAGTATTCCATTTTGTATGATATAAAGATTATACCACAACTCCTTTATCCATTCATCTGTTGATGGACACTTAGCTTGTTTCCATATTTTGGCAATTGTAAATAATGCAGCTATGAACATTGGGGTTCATGTACGTTTTCAAATTAGTGTTTTGAGTTTTGCTTTTTGTGTATACACACACACACTCAGGAGCAGAATTGCTTTGTCATATAATTGTTCTATTTTCAGTTTTTTGAGAAGCCTCCATACTGTTTTCCATCGTGGCTACTCAATTTTTTTGTTTTACTTTTTTCTTTTGGTGCACACTAACTCATTTTTAATAGCCTGATTTTAAGATCAACTCTAAAGGATCCCTGATTTTAAAAAAAAATGCTCCATTTATATTTTAGTGATACCCCCAAATAGAAAATTAAGCCAATTTACACATTACTCTTAATTGTGGTAACTGTTATGGTCTCCCCTCAAAAATCAAGATCAAAACTATCTGGTAGAGCAACCTAAAATTATGATAAGTTTTCCAGAATAGAGAGCCCAAACCTGGGATGTTATCCATGGAGAAGTCTTCAAAATTTGTATTTTCCCCTCAGATTCTATAATTTTTCTTATATTGTCATCTGATTCTGGCAATGCACTATAATTGAATGCCATGTACAAGCAACAGGAAAAATCAATTCACTGACCATGAAAAAAGAGAAATGAGCTACAGACTCACTAGGGAAGTTTATAAAGCTTCTCTGTAGGGTTGAGTTATTGGTTTTTATTCTGAAGCAGCAGCACTGAAGCACAAAAAATGCCAGTAATTGGGGTCAATGTTCAGTCAGATTCCCCGCCCCCCCCACCAAAGGATCTTCAGCCAACTCTGTTAGAATAAAACTTCAACTTCAAATAAGCGTGTGATGCCTCTAACTTTTCCATTAGGAAAAGTTAATGAGTTTCTTTTGACAAGAATGTTACAAGGTGTGATTCTCAGAAATGAAAGTCTAGATACCTCAGACTCCACGTGTGTAAAAAAAGATACTCTTGAAAGGAGACAAAATATACATTAATTTCAATGCTTTTTTTTTTCTCTGTATAAAACCCTTAGGTTCAGTAGCAAAGAAACTGTGTTGAAATGAATAGAAATAAAATGACTGTTTCCTACCAAGAGAAGCACAGTAGTCAAGGACTAATTTCAGTTCCCCTTGCAGAGAAGGAGGCTGTAGGCTGCTAAACGGGAAATCAGGCCATTAGGGCTTTGCACTGCTGCTTACAGGGAACTGTGTCCTTCCTGTGTGACCTAGGAAGACACCAAAAAGGCAGAAGGAACACTGACTTTTCTGAGGACATTGGCACGTGGCCTGAATACGAGTCCCTCACAGGTTGCATGTTTGTTCCCTCAGGTCTAATATGCACCTGCCTATATACCACACTTCCTTAAAGCTATCATTTACTGTTAGCTCTTCCAAGTGCCAGTTTTCCTAAACAGAAAATAACAGTAGTGTTGCATTCAGAAGCTGTTTTTAGAATTGAAATTTTAAAGACATAGCAAGTTATATTTACAAAGGTTTGGTGGTGTCTTGGAGAAGGTAATGGCACCCCACTCTAGTACTCTTGCCTGGAAAATCCCATGGACGGAGGAGCCTGGAAGGCTGCAGTCCATGGGGTCGCTGAGGGTCAGACACGACTGAGCGACTTCACTTTCACATTTCACTTTCATGCATTGGAGAAGGAAATGGCAACCCACTCCAATGTTCTTACCTGGAGAATCCCAGGGACAGGGGAACCTGGTGGGCTGCCGTCTATGGGGTCACACAGAGTTGGACACGACTGAAGTGACTTAGCAGCAGCAGGTGGTGTCTTAAAAATTTAGGCCACAAACATATGAGTATTTCAACGGTCCTTTACACTCCTGAAAATATATCCCAAAGTTGATGTGAAAACATCAAGATTGGTATTTGTTGACTTCATATCCCTCTAAATCTTCAGTGACCTCCTCCCTCTGCCATGAAACCTTTGGCCATTCCAACTCCACTGATTTCTCATTTCTAAATTTCTGCAGCATTTAGTTCCTACCTACACATACACTTCCCAGGTGGTGTTAGTGGTAAAGAACCCGCCTACCAATCCAGGAGATATGAGAGACATGGGTTTGATCCCTGGGTTGGGAAGACCCCTGGAGGAGGGCATGGCAGCCCACTCCAGTATTCTTGCCTGGATGATTCCATTGACAGAGGAGCTTGTTATGAACTGTAACAGTCCATAAGGTCGCAGAAAATCAGGCACAACGGAAGGGACTTAGAACTCACATGCACACATAGGCTCGCCACTTAGAGCCTTTGGCTATTTTTTTATTCAACTTATATGCAGAGTACATCACGAGAAACACTGGACTGGAAGAAGCACAAGCTGGAATCAACATTGCTGGGAGAAATATCAATAACCTCAGATATGCAGATGACACCACCCTAATGGCAGAAAGTGAAGAGGAATAAAAAGCCTCTTGATGAAAGTGAATGTGGAGAGTGAAAAAGTTGGCTTAAAGCTCAACATTCAGAAAACGAAGATCATGGCATCTGGTCCCATCACTTCATGGGAAATAGATGGAGAAACAGTGGAAACAGTGTCAGACTTTATTTTTGGGGGCTCCAAAATCACTGCAGATGTTGACTGCAGCCATGAAATTAAAAGACGCTTACTCCTTGGAAGAAAAGTTATGACCAACCTAGACAGCATATTCAAAAGCAGAGACATTACTTTGCCAACTGAGGTCCGTCTAGTCAAGGCTATGGTTTTTCCAGTGGTCATGTATGGATGTGAGAGTTGGACTGTGAAGAAGGCTGAGCACCAAGGAATTGATGCTTTTGAACTGTGGTGTTGGAGAAGACTCTTGAGAGTCCCTTGGACTGCAAGGAGATCCAACCAGTCCATTCTGAAGGAGATCAGCCTGGGATTTCTTTGGAAGGAATGATGCTAAAGGTGAAACTCCAGTACCTTGGCCACCTCATGCGAAGAGTTGACTCATTGGAAAAGACTCTGATGCTGGGAGGGATTGGGGTCAGGAGGAGAAGGGGACGACCGAGGATGAGATGGCTGGATGGCATCACTGACTCGATGGACGTGAGTCTGAGTGAACTCCGGGAGTTGGTGATGGACAGGGAGGCCTGGCGTGCGGCGATTCATGGGGTTGCAAAGAGTCGGACATGACTGAGTGACTGAACTGAACTGAATTGAATGGAAGTTTTCTCCTATAAGTAACTGAACGCTCCTTGAGTACAGAGACAAGTTTTGGTTGTTTTCTGTTTCCTTGATTGTACCTAGAACAATGCCCTTGCTCTGAAGGTTTGTTCACTGCCTGTTGATTCCAGAGGACCATCTCCTTTTAGTTAATAATTGTTGAAAATCTACCCACACATTCCATTCACTTGAGGACGCTTTGTTAAATACCAGTGTCCAACCGCATCTATAAAGATTCTAATTTAATTGGTCTTTGATAAAATCTGGGCATTTGTATTTTCTAGATGTTCCTCAGGTAGTTCTAGTTTGCCACTGCTGCAAGCCCTCTTTTATTTTTATTTATTTTTCCCCCTGAACCTTTATTTATTTATTATTTATTATTATTATTATTTTTTTTTTTTTACTTTACAGTATTGTATTGTTGGGACGGTGTGGCAGGGTGGAGGTGGGAGCAGGGTCGGGATTGGGAACACATGTACACCACGGTGGATTCATGTTGATGTGTGGCAAAACTAAGTCCTCTTTTAAAAGCAGTTCATCTGTAAAGTTGGGTAGAGAAGGAAACATGGTAAATTGTGAGAGGAGAGCAATCTGGGTTTCTTTCATGTTCACCTGGAAGAATAGGCTACCCTCAATTGCTAATTCTGGTGGCTTAGATGGTGACGAATCTGTCTACAGTGCAGAAGAAAGTGTTCGATCCCTGGGTCAGGCAGATCTTCTGAAGAAGGGAAAGGCAACCCACTCCAATATTCTTGCCTGGAGAATTCCATGGACAAAGGAGTCTGGTAGGCTACAAGTTCACACGGTTGCAAAGAGTCAGACATGACTGAGTGACTAACACTTTCACTTTCAATGGCTAATTATTTGACAATCTTAAAAGTTCTCTGACACCCCACTGACCTCTCAAGACACTCATAAGTATCTCAACTTTTCTCAGAGGTCTCAGGTAGTAAATTTAACAAAGTTAAATAGGTTTCTTTGCTATAGGCCTTCACAGAATCCTCAGTAATCCAATGTTTAGTGAAGCTCCAAGAGGGATGTTATATATAGTCATCTGAAGTTACTTTATACAGAGCTTATGGGGACTCTCAACTTTTCTCATTTAGGAAGTGCTGCTTGTATGTGTGTAAGTATAGCATGGGCTAGATGGGTGGAAAACGTTGTAGTAGGGATGGGTAGAATAATTTTGTTCCAGAAGTTAAGAAGACTGATAATAAATCTTCTAAAATCCAGAGACCATTTTAATCTCTGCAGGATTTTGAAAGGGGCCTCAAATTGGAATTAATGGCTGTTCACATACATGGCATTAATACCACACAGTGATATGTTCTGTTTTGTCAACTGACTCTTCACTACTTAGAGATATTTAATTATGTTTTCCAGTTTCCAAAAAAGAGAGGCTTGTTGCAGTATTTCTAAATGTAAAAGGCAAAGTATAACTGTAGGAGGAATTAATTATATTCATGATTTGAGTTAGAATTAAGGATAAAGATTACTGATCTTTTGAGGATAGCCTGTGTTCTTAATCCACTGAAAAATGACTCATAGTAAATGTGTACTAGATGAGAATTTAGAGGAAGAACTTCAGGAAAACTTATTGAGGAGAAGAAATTCATGTAATTGATTATTGTGGGTGTCTTCCTGTACAAACATGATTGCAAAGATTATTCACTCATTAACCTTTGTATACTAAATATGCCTAACTAGAATTTGAAAGTCATTAGCCTGTTTCATTTACATAGTTTTGGGAAACATTTTGACCAATTTAGGTAGTTGTATCATAAGCCTCAAAGTAGGAACTTGAAAGATTTTTTTAATTTTGTTTTGTTTAAAAAAGAAATCTCATTCATTATATTTCCTGGATATTGATAGAATGAGCCTTTTACTTTATTGCTGTTACAAAGTAGCCAGTTCATAACTTGACTCCGCTAATTCCTTAAAAGACATTCTTTATTGTTGTTGAGTATGTTGATGTAAAATTAATTGATGGTCAATCTAAGAGGTAATACATCCGTCTACTCTAGCCAACCTGTGGATTATAACCTGGAAGACAGTCTTTCAGAAAGCTCTAAAGACTGTTCTGAAGAGGGAGGGAGGAATTAGGTGTGTATGTAATTTTGGTAAAGAGGTACATGCAATCAAGGCCATATCTTGGCAGAATGTTACTGCGATTCTTGAGGAACAGATATCTTAGTGGTTTAAGTGCTTTCCTAAGTAATGGGAAGATGCAAGAAACTGGGCTCATAAAATTTTCTCCTGAAAATATTTAACTATCGGAGGACTAGTACCAATTTTCCTAGAGCACAAAGTAACTCATCCTGATCTTCAAGTAGAATTCCTGTCAGGGTGTGTTGTAGGTCAGCAACTGCAGTGGCTAATGACTTGATTCTTATAGAACTGGATGGTGGGCCACATTATTTTACAATCCCTTCCTTTTTGTCTTCATTTTGTTCAAGGTTTGGGAGGCATTTTGTGACCAATTTGTTCCATGGTGCTCGGAGTGCTTATTCCCAGGTCCAGCAAAGGTTTCATTGATAGCCCACTCAGTGTCTTATTGTTGGACTGGGCCCTGTTAGTAGTAGTCCAAAGCTCTGGACCACCTCAGTGTGTTATGTTCCAGGATATGGTTCTCTCATTGAGTCTTCCCATATCTAGAGTTACAATATTGATCTTATAGAATTATGTATTTGCTCAATCATTTCAAGTCACCTGGTTATAGTTATTTTTATCAGAGACTCAGTCACATATTTGGTAGTGGAAGAAGTAACACTTTTTTTAAAAAAAAAAAAGCTTTTATTTTTTTAAATTTAAATTCATTTATTTTAATTGGAGGCTAATTACAATGAAAAGAATAATGCTCTTATATAGACAAAATACAAGTAGCATAGCTAGTGACATTAATGAAGTCATAAGTTAGTATTTAAACTAAGAACTTCCATTATGGTGCCCAGAATATCCCCAAGTCATCTGACCCAATTTGTTCCATACCAGTTGCTATCTTTAAGGGAAATGGCATATTGGCATTGTATGTAAAGTTCGCCAAAGATATCTGCATGTACAAGGCCAGTGGTAGGTCATTGCAACACCTTATAGGATTGATGAAGGTGTATTATCTTCTAAGGAGTTACATGGTTGGCTCCAGAAGGAGAAAAATAGATATTTATGGTTGAACAGATATTTCTGCTATTGGGAAGGTGTGGTTAATGCATAATACGGATGCACAATGCATACTAAAGACACTAAATGGTAGAGAGGAGGCCCAAACAGCAGAGAAAAAAATATGTGTTTAAATATCTCTCGCCTTACACATAACAAGATGTTCAACATCATTATTAGAGAAATGCAAATGAAAACTACAACGAAATACTACCTCATACTGGTCAGAATGGCCATCATTAAAAAGTCTACAAATAACAAATGCTGGAGAGGTTTTGGAGAAGCAGTAAATTGGTGCAACCACTGTGGAAAAGAGTATGGAGGTTCCTCAAAAAACTAAAAATAGAGTTGTCATATGATCCTGAAACCCCAGTCCTGGGCATATATCCAGACATAGATAGACCAAGGGATTATCATACTAAGTGAAGTAAGTCAGAGAAAGATAAATACCATATATCACTTATATGTGGAATCTAAAATATGACACAAGTACATTTATTTACAAAACAGAAACAGACTCACAGAATAGAGTAGAGGGTTCTAGGTGAGGGGAGAAATGTTGGAAGTTTGGGATTAACAGATGCAAACTATTGATATTATATATGGAATGGGTGAACAACAAAGTCTTACTATATAGCATAGTATTCAATATCCTAAGAATATCAATAAGAATTTTACATATACATATGTATAACTGAATTACTTTGCTATACAGCAGAAATTAACAATAAATAAATACATTTATTTATTATAAACTATATTACAGTATTTATTTTTTAATTTCTTTTGCCTTAAAATAAGAATTTTATTTTATCAAGTGCATCTAAGTTTTAGAACAGAAGTAACATATCACATAATCCCACAACAGTTTGAAAGTGAAAGTCACTCAGATGTGTCTGACTCTGCAACTCCATGGAATCCATGGAATTCTCTAGGCCAGAATACTGAAGTAGGCAGACTTTCCCTTCTCCAGGGCATTGTCTCAACCCAGGGATCAAAACTGGGTCCCCTGAATTGATGAGCGTCACTATAGTCCCTAGTTCTGAGTGAGAAGCCTTAGCAGGATATACTCGTACTTGCCCTTCATGAAAGTGAAAGTTGCTCAGTCGTCTGACTCTTTTTGGCCCCATGGACTGTATAGTCCATGGAATTCTCCAGGCCAGAATACTGGAGTGGGTAGCTCTTCCCTTCTCCAGGGGATCTTCCCAACCCAGGGATTGAACCCAGGTCTCCTGCATTGCAGGCAGATTCTTTACCAGCTGAGCCACAAGGGAAGCCCAAGTATACTGGAGGGGGTAGCCTATCCCTTCTCCAGCAGATCTTCCTGACCCAGGAACTGAATTGGGGTCTCCTGCATTGCAGGCGGATTCTTTACCAACTGAGCCGTCAGGGAAGTGCTGATAGCAACGGTTGAGTGAGGCAGATATTAGTAATAGAGAGGATAATTTTTGCCTATTGTTACACAGCTGGTAATAGCTAAACTAGGATTAGGATCTCTGACTGACTGTCTCTAGAGCCTAAATTCATGTTAAGGGATAATTTTATAACAGATATACAGTGACCACATCTCAAAGAAAACTGTTAAGACTTTATAACCAGTTCAAAAAAGTATCTGAAGAATAGACTTTATTATAGATCAGGAATGTTGAGATGAAGTTGTGAATGGATGCACAACTGACTATTTCCACAGTGGAAGAGGGAAGTCTTTGAATTTACACTGGACAGAATTTATTTGCATATACACACACAAGAACTCTTTTGTACTGCTTTCAGTTATCTGTGGTTTACAGCATTATAAAATAGTTCAAAGGCAGTGAAAGCTTACAGTCCCCATAGACTAGAATAATCTGGGATATGTGCTTTAAACGATGAATGTATACTGGCAAGGAGCTCTTTGTGAAGAGAATAACCTTATTATAGCAAGGTTGTATGCTTCTTAAAAACAGATGTTATCTTTATAGTATCTATTTTATAGTTGTCATAGCAGGGCTTAATAAACACATGTTGATATTCACTTGGTTAATTGTTGGTCCTTATATTTTGTTTTAAGAAATGAATAGTATTTATATTGTAAAAGATATATTTACATCACACAATTCTTGACTTCCAAACCAGGATCTCAAACTTAGTGGCATTTTTCAGAGTCCGTCGTAAAGTCAAGGCATTAATCAGTATTTTCATCAAGTCATGAGCTGTGACAACAATACAGCTAGCTGTGCTTATCAAAAACAACATTATCAATATCTGTCTGAGGGTTTAGCCCTATCTAATGGGCTTCCCTGGTGGCTCAGACAGTAAAGAGTCTGCCTGCAATGCAGGAGACCTGGGTTCGATTCTTGGGTCAGAAAGATCCCCTGGAGAAGGAAATGGCAATCCACTCCAGCACTCTTGCCTGGGAAATCCCACGGACAGAGGAGCCTGATAGGCTACAGTCCATGGGGTCGCAAAGAGTCGGACACGACTGAGCAACTTTACTCACTCACTCAATAGATACAAAGGTTTCAATGAATTCATATTCTTTTCCCTTTGAGGTAATGTAGAATTCTTTTCCCTTTCTTATAAATCCTTTGAGTGGTAGTTGTCTAGAATTGGTATCAATATTAAGTTTAGCATACGCTCTTAGTATGCTAAGAGCGTATTAAGTTTACATTAAGTTTACATTAAGTTTAGCAATAGCTCTTAGCCATTAAATCATCCCTTCCCTTTCCCATCCAAAACAAAACAAAACAAAACAAAACAGGAAAGAACTGGAAAACCATGGATATACCTACCGATAATCAGCAAGATTTATTCCTGAGTTTTAAGATTTTGATTGAAGTATGTATGTATGTTTGTGTTTGTTCCATAAAACTTTATTGCCAAAAACAAGAGGTAGGGCCAGATTTGACTTTTGGAATATAATTTGATGACTCTTGGTTTAGAGTATGAGCTCTGGAGTCAGACTGCTAGATTTGAATTCAGGTTCTGTCCCTTACTAGTTTTGCAATCCTGGGTGAATTACTAAATATCTTTGGTATTTGTTATCTTTGTGGTAGGGATAGCAGTGCCTATCTGGGGTTGTCATAAGGACCCTTGCACAGTGGTCAGAACAATGTCTGATGTCTAGTAAGCTCTCAGTAAAGGTTATTTCTTAGTGCTCTGTATTCAACATGACCCTTTTAAAGGACTGTCACAGCATTTATCTGATTTTAATTTTCACTGAACAGTAAGCTAAGGTTCCCAAGGATGATGATAAACCCCAGGGTTAGTTCAAGTTGATTGTTTTTTCTTCTTATTTCATTTCTATTTGTCAATAAATAAAAAATTTTCTACCAAAACAACATACCATCTTTGCAGTCACTTCAGTCCAGTCACTCAGTTATGTCCAACTCTTTGCAACCTCATGGACTGCACCACACCAGGCTTCCCTATCCATCACCAACTCCCAGAACTTGCTCAAACTCATGTCCATCGAGTTGGTGATGCCATCAACCATCTCATCTTCTGTTGTCCTGTTCTCCTCCTGCCTTCAATCTTTCCCAGCATCGGGGTCTTTTCCAATGAGTCAGTTCTTCGCATCAGGTGGCCAAAGTATTGAAGCTTCAACATCAGTCTTTCCAATGAATATTCAGGACTGATTTCCTTTAGGATTGACTGGTTTGATCTCTTTGCTGTCCAAGGGACTCTCAAGAGTCTTCTCCAACACTGCAGTTCAAAAGCATCAGTTATTCAGCACTCAGCTTTCTTTGCAATACTTTAAAATATTTTTTTAAAAAATGAAACAAAGATGAATGTTTTTAATTGTAAAAGATACAATTCACAAAGAATATAGATATCATAAACCATTAGACACCTCAACAACAAAGAAAAACACAAAAAGCAAAAACCGGGAGATATATAAGGGAAAAGAAAAAATATAATAGTGAGACATATTAACATTTCTCTGAAAATACTTTATCAAGTGCAGAAAAAATAAGACTAGGAGCATTTTGAATGATGTCATTAATAATTTAAATATAATATATTTATGTTTAATTATATTCATATCCTATACAAATGTATTTAAAATTTTGTATCTCATATGGTTTTATTAGATGTCTATAGGACATTTAGAAAAACTGGTAAAAAGATAAAAATTACTACATTTCAAAATGTAGAATTCTTTTTTTTTGGTGTGTGATTCAGTTATACATATACACATATATTATTTTTGAAATTATTTTCCACTTACATTATTACAAAATATTGACTATAGTTCCGTGTGCTATACAGTGAACTTTTGATGCTTGTTGCCTTTTTTTTTTTAGTTAGAAATCTAGCATTCTATTCATACTAAGTCAAACAAGCAGAACCATAAAGTTTTCAGTTAGGCAAAAATTTATAACTTTCTAAAATATATATGTTATATATATTATTTGAATATATGTATACAAAAGCTTTTCTATGCTTGATAAAGTCTTGAGAAAGTTCATCACTAAAAAAAGGATTGGGAACTCATGTACACCCGTGGCAGATTCATGTCAATGTATGACAAAACCAATACAGTATTACAAAGTAAAATAAAGTAAAATTATTTTTTAAAAAAGAAAAGTTAAAAAAAAAGAGATGGAAAACATAAACTAATGAAATGGGAGTGCTGAATATGAAACAGAAAAAATGAAACAAACTAGATAAAAGTGAAAGATTCTCTTTATTTTCTTGGACTCCAAAATCACTGCAGATGGTGACTGCAACCATGAAATTAGACGATGCTTTCTCCTTTTAAGAAAAGCTATGACAAACCTAGACAGCATATTAAAAAGCAGAGACATTACTCTACTGACAAAGGTCTGTCAGAAGCCTGACCTGAGGTTTCAAACCTTCACAACAGTCGGAGAACTTCTTTAATATTATTACTTTCAGTATGTGCATCACCCACCTGGTGGGGATGGGATTTGATTTTATCATGATCGTGACCCCCATACCCTCTCCCTGAGGCCTCTTTGTGTGTAGACATGGGTTATCTATTTTTGGTAGGTTTCAGCGTCTCCTGTCAATGGTTGTTCAACAGCTAGCTGTGATTTTGGTGCTCTTGTAGGAGGAGATGAGCACACATCCTTCTACGCTGCCATCCTGAATTTCTAAAATATTTTTAAAGAAATTCTAAAAATGCAAAATTAAAGTTTGGTGATGGGGAGGAAAACTAATGAAGATCTGTTTTCCAGCTACTCAGTTCAGTTCAGTTCAGTCGCTCAGTCATGTCCGACTCTTTGCGACCCCATGAATCGCAGCACGCCAGGAATCCCTGTCCATCACCATCTCCCGGAGTTCACTCAGACTCATGTCCCGATGCCATCCAGCCATCCCATCCTTGGTCATCCCCTTCTCCTCCTGACCCCAATCCCTCCCAGCATCAGAGTCTTTTCCAATGAGTCAACTCTTCACATGAGGTGGCCAAGGTACTGGAGTTTCAGCTTTAGCATCATTCCTTCCAAAGAAATCCTAGGGTTGATCTCCTTCAGAATGGACTGGTTGGATCTCCTTGCAGTCCAAGGGACTCTCAAGAGTCTTCTCCAACACCACAGTTCAAAAGCATCAATTCCTCGGTGCTCAGCCTTCTTCACAGTCCAACTCTCACATCCATACATGACTACTGGAAAAACCATAGCCTTGACTAGACGGACCTTAGTCGGCAAAGTAATGTCTCTGCTTTTGAATGTGCTATCTAGGTTGGTCATAACTTTCCTTCCAAGGAGTAAGCGTCTTTTAATTTCATGGCTGCAGTCACCATCTGCAGTGATTTTGGAGCCCCCAAAAATAAAGTCTGACACTGTTTCCACTGTTTCTCCATCTATTTCCCATGAAGTGATGGGACCGGATGCCATGATCTTCGTTTTCTGAATGTTGAGCTTTAAGCTAACTTTTTCGCTCTCCCCTTTCACTTTCATCAGGAGGCTTTTTAGCTCCTCTTCACTTTCTGCCATAAGAGTGGTGTCATCTGCATATCTGAGGTTATTGATATTTTTCCTGGCAATCTTGATTCCAGCTTGTGTTTCTTCCAGTCCAGTGTTTCTCATGATGTACTCTGCATATAAGTTAAATAAGCAGGGTGACAATATACAGCCTTGACGTACTCCTTTTCCTGTTTGGAACCAGTCTGTTGTTCCATGTCCAGTTCTAACTGTTGCTTCCTGACCTGCATACAGATTTCTCAAGAGGCAGGTTAGGTGGTCTGGTATTCCCATCTCTTTCAGAATTTTCCACAGTTTATTGTGATCCACACAGTCAAAGGCTTTGGCATAGTCAATAAAGCAGAAAGATGTTTTTCTGGAACTCTCTTGCTTTTTCCATGATCCAGGGATGTTGGCAATTTGATCTCTGGTTCCTCTGCCTTTTCTAAAACCAGCTTGAACATCAGGAAGTTCACGGTTCACGTATTGCTGAAGCCTGGCTTGGAGAATTTTGAGCATTACTTTACTAGCATGTCAGATGAGTGCAATTGTGCGGTAGTTTGAGCATTCTTTGGCATTGCCTTTCTTTGGGATTGGAATGAAAGCTGACCTTTTCCAGTCCTGTGGCCACTGCTGAGTTTTCCAAATTTGCTGGCATATTGAGGGTAGCACTTTCACAACATCATCTTTCAGGATTTGAAATAGCTCAACTGGAATTACATCACCTCCACTAGCTTTGTTCGTAGTGATGCTTTCTAAGGCCCACTTGACTTCACTTTCCAAGATGTCTGGTTCTAGATTAGTGATCACATCATCATGATAATCTGGGTCATGAAGATCTTTCTTGTACAGTTCTTCTGTGTATTCTTCCCACCTCTTCTTAATATCTTCTGCTTCTGTTAGGTCCATACCATTTCCAGCTACTAAATCAGACTAATTCTCTTGAAAGAGTGGTTTTGGCAAAACAAAACAAAAACTTGATGCTTTTAGGTTTTCAGTGCACATATGCTAATTTTTTGTTTGCTTGTTTTTTGTCTATTTATCTTCCTCCAACTTCCCAAAGGAGCAAGATTAGTGCTGAGAGTATAATATAAATGGAGATATGGAATCTTTTCACCCCTCCTACTGTGAGCTGCCTAATGAACAGTTGATCATTTTTCATAAACATACTACTTGTCCCAAATTTCCAAATATTTGGCCATGAAATGAAGATGGTTACAAATACCTTTATATGAACAAATCTATGCAGAGTCACTGAGTTTCCTATCTAGGGCAAGTATCAGTTAACTGCACACTGCTATTATTTAATCCAAGATTCCTCTAATAGAAGCTGGTTCCCCGCAGCCACAGCTGGCTAATTACATGTTCTATGTAGATTATTTTTCTCTCATTTGAGCTGTTTTGGAATCCTCAGCCCAATATGGAATCAATAATAACTCTTTGGCTTTCTATATCCATGCCTGAATATTTAAACCTCTGAAACCTGAGGGAAATAGAAAGGGGAGAGGAAGTCTGCAAATAAAGGCAAACTGACTCATGGCTCATGGAGATTGACCCAGGGATCAAACCCAGGTCTCCTGCATTGCAGGCAGATTCTTTACCATCTTAGCCACCAGGGAAGCCCCAATGCAGAGATACTAGATTCCACAATTAGAGACTCAAAATGTCCTGACTCCCATCTTAGGTCCAAGCAAGTAGTCAAAAATGACCAAAAAATTTAATTATCATATATTCATAAAACTTGTTAAAAGCAGCAATAACAACAAATGTGGTTTAAATTCTACAGTACCATGATAATAATAAAAGAATTACATTCTGTAGTGATTTATCCTTTTTGAAACATTTTCTGATTTCCACAGTAAAAGTAAAACTCAGGGAGGTACCAGAGGACATATTCTGTCCTTTTGATAAAAGAAAAACATAGCGTGAGAGGTTAGTGACAGAGGCTAGAGAGAAACCAGAATTTCTAACTCCAAATCTAAATTTATTTCCATTAAAGCTAATTCCCCTCAGCCATGCTGTTGCCAGCATATCTATACAGTATACTGTCTAATTAAATCCAGATGGCTTGTGAATTTCCTTCAGTTCCATCTGGGTTAATGTAGAAAATGGAGAAGCAGTTCCTTTTCTTGGGTATTTTAAGGGGGAGTGGTTAAGTTTTGATTATCAGAGAAATTTAGAATCATCTCTTTCTTTACTATAAAAAGTCAGTATCCTTACATAAGTACATTAGTGCTTCTAGCAAACAGCTGCCCAAATCAAACTATTAAAAAAATAGATGCATAAAACTCCAGAGTACAAATAAGCTTACTAAACTCCCACTGGGGCCTCCTTCATGGCTCAGATGCTAAAGAATCCGTCCGTAATGCGGAAGACCTAGGTTTGATCCCTGGGTTGTGAAGATCCCCTGGAAAAGGGCATGGCAACCCATTCCAGTATTCTTGCCTGGAGAATTCCCATGGACAAGACATTCCAAGCAACTTAATAAGCTGGAAAGCAAACTGTAGAACTCAGGAAACAAATGTCATCAAGGATATCCAAGAAGCTTCTAGGATTCACTGAGCATTAGAACATGGGGGTCTGGTACTCTGGTTCAAAATAAACCTGCCTGAGTATAAACCTCAGTTCTGGTAGTAGCCAGGTTAATTGTTATCACTCTCTAAGCCTCAGGGCTTTAATTTTCCTAAGTACTATAAAGTGAGGATAACCTTCTTCATAGCACTGTGGTCGGTTCAAATGAGGTAAAGCTTATATTCTCAGAAATGCATAAAGCATTAATGCTTAGTATTCAGGAGATAATAATTTGAGCAACTCCTTAAACTAGATGGCACAGATGAAATGTCCTTATTTTTATTATCAGGGAAAACAAAATTTGAAGCTTAGAATTTTGTGTAGATCAAAGGCATTCTGTCCACTGAAGAGGAATTGAGTATATTTTAACCCATAAATACCAGATGAATATCCTCTATGTGTTAAGAAATAAGAAGTAAACCCTCACTGAGCACCCTCTCAGTGTATCATAAAAGCTTGAAAAGTTCCTAGCTCTAATGTATAGCATACAGTATAAGAGATACTACCAGACTTCATAGAGTATATTGCCAAATAAGTAGTATTTAGCAGTATGTCTCAAAAGTAGGATCAATAAATCTCTGTATGGTCCATGGTTGTATTATTATGGAAGATCCTTGTGTAATTTTTAAACATTTTTATGAAAATCTTTTTAAATTGATAAATATCACATTCTGGAATATGACAGAGTACTAACACTACATTTCAGTGCCAAAGTTTGTATTGTAATTGTGATTATATAATAGCATGGAGACCAAGTTGTATTACTTTTTTGTGCTTACTAATCAGAAGTTAACAAATAAATGAAGTGTTCAAACCAATTAAAATGCAAATAAATTGTAGAAAGCTGTGTAAGTAACTGAAATAGAAAAGAGTGGAAGAAGAATGAAAATTATCACATGGAACAAGATAACAGGCATCCTCATCTCAAAACAATGTAGGATGATAATTGTCTGATATTCATGATAAAGCAAAAAGAACCCATCACATTAAAATGATACTGTTAGTTGTTGATTTTATTATTGTTTATTTGGTTTGTAAATATATTTTGATCCCATTGTTATATAAGTGCCATAAGCTGAAAGTGTGTGTGTATGTAGACACACACACACTATGGCCTTTCTAAATTTACTTCGTGGTTCTCATAGGGGGTTTTTGTGGGTTCATTAGGAATTTCTTCAGTGATAAGCATGTCTTCTGCAAATAGCTTTATTTCTCCCATCCTAATTTGAATGCCTTTCTTTTTTCTCATACTGCATTGACTAGGTACCACAGTACAATGTTGAAGTTTCCATTTTGATGGAAACTGACTTGTATTCTTGGTATGAGTTTGTCATTTTTTGGCTATAGTCCTCAGTCAGCACCACTATCTGCAGTCTTACTGCCTGATCCACTGACCACAAGACATTACACAGATTGATAAACCTATTTTAAAGTAAAGGAAGTACAGCAATGAACATATTACAATGGGGTCTACTAGTCCCATCACACTGTACCACCTTGGATCTACTGGCCTGTAAGAGGAACAGAACTACCTGTTATAGTGCCAACTTAGAAATGATACCCAGTAAAGATAGGATTCCATTTCTAAGAACAGTGTATGGCTTAAATCAGTAACTGTTACATAGTTCTGTTCCTTCAATTAGCAAAATACTAATCCAGGAGCCTAGAAATAGAAACAAAAATGATCCTGATTACCTCTTTCCCATCACTGCTAGTAACCCAGTCATAGAGTTTTACTTACCATTCGTACAATTCTGGATTTTGCAGATTATAGAGGGACTAAGAAGAGTTCCACTGAGCTCCTTCTGAGGCTACTTCTGTCAAGGGATCAGTTGGCAAAAACGAATTACCATTCTGGCAGGAATATTGACACTAATCAGGGGAGATAGAGCTGTTATTTGGAGAAGGAAATGGCAACCCACTCCAGTATTCTTGCCTGGGAAGTTCCATGGACAGAGAAGCCTGGCAGGCTGCAGATCATGGGTCGCAGAGAGTCAGACACGACTGAGCGACTAACACACACACAGAGCTGTTATTACACTTAGAAGAAACATACACACACAAAACAAGAAAACCTTTAAAACGTGATATCAATTTGAGTTCAGATATCTTTTTAATCACAATTTTCACCTGTTGAATATTTCCATTAGGGTCTAAGGGTCACTCTGCATATCTAGACCTATTAAGAACACAGCTGCAAGACACCAAGCATTTGCCTGCATCTTGGGGAATTGGGAAGGGGGAAGAGTAGAAAAAGATCACCAAACTAGCAATAGGAATGATTGGAGATGTCCAAGTTTATGTAAAATTTTAAATTCTTCAGTAATTTATTAAGCAATATAATGATAGATGAATGGAGAAAAACATAGATCAATAGGACACCTGGTTGTATTCAGCAATAACAAGTCCTCACTTTGTTATTCTTGTTTGTCTTAATCTAACTGCCCTGGCTGCCAAGGCCTGTTTTTTCCTAGAGGGTATTAGGATATTGCCTAGCCTCTCCTGTATCTGTTTTCTTTGTTGGTCTCTCCAACTTCATGAGACAATTTCTTGTCTGTTTATCTTCTTCATATTTTAACCCTGGCACCTAGCACACTGCCTGACATGTAGAAGTTTACTGTATTTATAAAATGAATGAGTGACTTACTAATTATAAAGCCATACAGTGGAATGCTATTATATTTAAAATTATGCTCTAGGTGAATAACTAAATTTCATATATTTTTAATTTAAAAAAATCAAGTTACTAAGCAGTAAGTATAGTATAATCTTATTTTGAGGTTTCACCAGAAAGATTAATACATAAATAATAATTCTGGCTGTTTCTAAAACATGGAAGAAGACTGAATAAGTACCATCCGATAGTTTTACCTGTATTTCTGCTTTTATCTGCAATGGCCATGTATTACTTTTTCTTTTAACTGCTAAATTTGTTTTTAATAATAATGATGATGACTTGTGTATTGAGGCATATTCTTACAGACTTTTGACACATGGAAAAACAGAGAACATCATTTTGTTCATTATTGAAAGTAGAATAACAGAGTCTTCTTTATGGGGCTATGGTTCTCAATTTGAGGCAGTTTTGCCTTCTCAAGGGTGATTTGGCAGTGTCTAGAGACATTTTTATTGTCAAAATTTGGGCAAAGTATGGGACATGGAACAACAGACTGGTTCCAAATAGGAAAAGGAGTACGTCAAGGCTGTATATTGTCACCCTGCTTATTTAACTTCTATGCAGAGTACATCATGAGAAACACTGGGCTGGAAGAAGCACAAGCTGGAATCAAGATTGCTGGGAGAAATATCAATAACCTCAGATATGCAGGTGACACCACCGTTATGGCAGAAAGTGAAGAGGAACTAAAAAGCCTCTTGATGAAAGTGAAAGAGGAGAGTGAAGAAGTTGGCTTAAAGCTCAGCATTCAGAAAACGAAGATCATGGCATCTGGTCCCGTAACTTCATAGCAAATAGATGGGGAAACAGTGGAAACAGTGTCAGACTTTATTTTTTGGGGCTCCAAAATCACTGTGGATGGTGATTGAAGTCATGAAATTAAAAGACACTTGCTCCTTGGAAGGAAAGTTATGACCAACCTAGACAGCATATTCAAAAGCAGAGACATTACTTTGCCAACAAAGGTCCATTTAGTCAAGGCTATGGTTTTTCCTGTGGTCATGTATGGATGTGAGAGTTGGACTGTGAAGAAAGCTGAGCACTGAAGAATTGATACTTTTAAACTGTGGTGTTGGAGAAGACTCTTGAGTGTCCCTTGGACTGTAAGGAGATCCCACCTGTCCATCCTAAACGAGCTCAGTCCTGGGTGTTCATTGGAAGGACTAATGCTGAAGCTGAAACTCCAATAATTTGGCCACCTCATGTGAAGAGTTGACTCATTGGAAAAGACTCTGATGCTGGGAGGGATTGGGGGCAGGAGAAGAAGGGGACGACAGAGGATCATATGGCTGGATGGCATCACCAACTCAATGGACATGAGTTTGAGTGAACACCAGGAGTTGGTGATGGACAAGGAGGCCTGGTGTGCTGCGGTTCATAGGGTTGCAAAGAGTCGGACATGACTGAGCGACTGAACTGAACTGATAGGGCAGTTGTTGTTGTTCAGTAGCTAAGTCAGGTCCAGCTATTTGTGACCCCATGGACCATAGCACAGCAGGCACCTCTGTCCTCCACTATCTCCCGGAGTTTGCTTAAATTCTTTTCCATTGAGTCAGTGATGCCATCTAACCATCTTATCCTCTGTCGCCCCTTTCTCCTTTTGCCTTCAGTCTCTCTAGTGAACCTGCTTTTCACACCAGGTGGCCAAAATATTGGAGTTTCAGCCACAGCATTACTCCTTCCAATAAATGAATATTCAGAGTTGATTTCCTTTAGGATTGACTGGTTTAATCTCCTTGCAGTACAGTAGACTCTCAAGAGTCTTATCAGAAGCATCAGTTATTCCGTGCTCAGGCTTTTTATGGTCCAACTCTCATATCTGTACATGACTACTGGAAAAAACACAGCTGACTGGACAGGCTTTTGTTGGCAAAGTGATGCCTCTGCTTTTTAATATGTTGTCTGGATTTGTCATAGCTTGTTTTCCATGAAGCAAGCATTCTTAATTTTGTGTCTTCAGTCACTGTCCACAGTGATTGTAGAGCCCAAGAAAATAAAATCTGTCACTGCTTCCACTTTTTCCACTTCTGTTTGCCATGAAGTGATAGGACAGAATGCCATAATCTTAGTTTTTTGAATCTTGAGATTTAAGCCATCTTTTTCATTCTTTCATCATCATCAAGAGGCTCTTTAGTTCCTCTTCACTTTCTTCCATTAGAGTGGTATCATCTGCATATCTGAGATTGTTGATGTTTCACCCAGCAGTCTTGATTCCAGCTTGTGATTCATCCTGCCCAGCATTTATCATGATGTACTTTGCATGTGAGGTAAATACGCAGGGTGACAATATACAGCCTTGACTTACTCTTTTCCCAATTTGGAACCAGTCCATTGTTCCATGTCCGGTTCTAACTCTTGCTTTTGTCCAGCATACAGGTTTCTGAGGAGACAGGTAAGGTGATCTGGTAATCCTATCTCTTTCAGAATTTTCCGAAATTTGTTGTGATCCTCACAGTCAAAGGCTTTAGAGTAGTTAATGAAGCAGAAAGTAGACATTTTTTCTGGAATTCCCTTGCTTTCTCTATGATCCAAAGATATTGACAGTTTGCTCCCTGGGTTTCTCTGCACTATATAAATCCACCTTGTACATATGGACATTCTATTTTTTTTTTCTTTTTTTGACTCTTTTTATAAAAATTTACTTTGTTGCTGAAGGATAATTGTTTTACAGAATTTTGTTGTTTTCTGTCAAACCTCAACATGGATCAGCCATAGATATACATATATCCCCACCCTTTTGAACCTCCCTCCCATCTCCTTCCCAATCCCACCCCTCTAGGTAGATACATGCCCCTGTTTGAGTTTCCTGTGCCATACAGCAAATTCCCCTTAGCTATCTATGTTACATATGGTAATAATGTAAGTTTCCATGTTACTCTTCCATACATCTCACCCTCTCCTCTCTCCCCATGTCCATAAGTCTATTCTCTAGGTCTGTTTCTCCACTGTCACCCTGTAAATAATTTCTTCAGTACCAGTTATCTAGATTCTGTATAAGTGCATTCAGTTCAGTTCAGTCACTCAGTCATGTCCGACTCTGCGACCCCATGAATCGCAGAAAGCCAGGCCTCCCTGTCCATCACCAACTCCTGGAGTTCACTCAGACTCCCATCTGTCGAGTCAGTGATGCCATCCAGCCATCTCATCCTCTTTTGTCCCCTTCTCCGCCTGCCCCCAATCCCTCCCAGCATCAGAGTCCTTTCCAATGAGTCAACTCTTCGCATGAGGTGGCCAAAGTACTGGAGTTTCAGCTTTAGTATCATTCCTTCCAAAGAACACCCAAGGCTGATCTCCTTTCGAATGGACTGATTGGATCTCCTTACAGTCCAAGGGATTCTCAAGAGTCTTTACCAACACCACAGTTCAAAAGCATTGGCACTCAGCTTTCTTCACAGTCCAACTCTCACATCTATACATGACCACTGGAAAAACCATAGACTTGACTAAATGTACCTTTGTTGGCAATGTAATATCTCTGCTTTTGAATATGCTGTCTAGGTTGGTCATAACTTTTCTTCCAAGGAGTAAGCGTCTTTTAATTTCATGGCTGCAGTCACCATCTGCAGTGATTTTAGAGCCCCCCAAAATAAAGTCTGACACTGTTTCCACTGTTTCCCCATCTATTTGCTATGAAGTGACGGGACCAGATGCCATGATCTTCGTTTTCTGAATTTTGAGCTTTAAGCCAACTTTTTCACACTCCTCTTTCACTTTCATCCAGTGGCTTCTTAGTTATGATATTTATCTTTCTCTTTCTGATGCACTTCACTCTGTGTAATAGGTTCTAGGTTCATCCATCTCATCAGAACTGACTCAAATGCATTCCTTTTTATGGCTAAGTAATATGCAGTCATGAATTTAAAAGACACTTGCTCCTTGGAAGAAAAGTTATGACCAACCTAGACAGCATATTAAAACATAGAGACATTACTTAGCCAACAAAGGTCTGTCTAGTCAAAGCCGTGGTTTATCCAGTAGTCATGTATGGATGTGAGAGTTGGACTATAAAGAAATCTGAGCACCAAAGAATTGATGCTTTTGAACTGTGGTGTTGGAGAAGCCTCTTCAGAGTCCCTTGTACAGCAAGGAGGTCCAACCACTCCATCCTACAAGAAATCAGTCCTGAATAGTCATTGGAAGGACTGATGCTGAAGAACTGACTCTGGCCACCTGGTGCGAAGAACTGACTCATTGGAAAAGACCTTGTTGCTGCAAAAGATTGAAGGTGGGAAGAGAACGGGACAACAGAGGATCAGATGGTTGGGTGGCATCACCGACTCAATGGACATGGGTTTGAGCAAGCTCCAGGAGTTGGTGACAGGGAAGCCCGGTGTCCTGTGGTCCATGGGGTCGCAAAGAGTAGGACACGACTGAACGACTGAACTGAACTGAACTGAATATTCCACTGTGTATGTGTACCACAACTTCTTTATCCATTCATCTGTCAATGGACATCTAGGTTGCTTCCATCTTCTAGCTCTTGAAAATAGTGCAGCAGTGAACAATGGGATACATGTGTCTTTTTCCATTTTGGTTTCCTCAGGGTATATGCCTAGGAGTGGGATTGCTGGGGTATGTGGTGGTTTTATTCCTAGCTTTTTAAGGAATCTCCATACCCTCTTCCATAGTGGCTGTATCAATTTACATGCCCACCAAGAGTGCAAGAGCATTCCCTTTTCTCCATACCCTCTCCAGCATTTATTGTTTGTAGACATTTTGATGATGGCCATTCTGCTCAGTGTGAGGTGATACCTCATTGTGTTTTGATTTGCATTTCTCTAATAAAGAGTGATGTTGAGTATCTTTTCATGTCTTTTGTAGCCATCTGTATGTCTTCTTTGGAGAAATGTCTGTTTAGGTCGTTTTCCCACTCTTGGACTGGGTTTTCTGTTTTTCTGGCATTGAGTTGTATGAGCTGCTTGTATATTTTGGAAATAAATCCTTTGCAGTTCTTTCATTGGCTATTATTTTCTCCCATTCTGAGGGCTGTCTTTTCACCTTGCGTGTAGTTTCCTTTGCTGTGCAAAAGCTTTTAAGTTTAATCAGGTCCCAGTTGTTTACTTTTGTTTTTATTTCCATTACTCTAGGAGGTGGGTCATAGAGGATCTTGCTTTATGTCATCGAGTGTTCTGCCTATGTTTCCCTCTAAGGATTTTATAGTTTCTGGTCTTACATTTAGATCTTTAATCCATTTTGAGTTTACCTTTGTATATGGCATTAGGAAGTGTTTTAATTTCATTCTTTTACATGGAGCTGTCCAGTTTTCCCAGCCTCGTTTCTTGAAGAGGCTGTCTTTGCCCCACTGTGCATTCTTGCCTCCTCTATCAAAAATAGGTACCCATAGGTGCATGGGTTTATTTCTGGGCTTTCTAGCTTGTTCCATTGGTCTATATTTCTGTTTCTGTGCCAGGACCATGCTGTCTAATGACTGTAGCTTTGTAGTATAATCTGAAGTCAGGAAGGTTGATTCCTCCAGATCCATTCTTCTTTCTCAAGACTGCTTTGGCTATGCGGGGTCTTTTGTGTTTCCATATGAATTGTGAAATTTTTTCTTCTAGTTCTGTGAAAAATATCATTGGTAATTTGACAGGGATCACATTGAATCTATAGATTGCATTTGGTAGCATAGTCATTTTCACAATATTGATTCTTCCTACCCAGGAACATGGAATATCTCTCCATCTGTTTACATCATCTTTGGTTTCTTTCATCAGTGTCTTATAATTTTCTGTGTACAGTTCTTTTGTCTCCTTAGGTAAGTTTGTTCCTAGATATTGAATTCTTTTTGTTGCAATGGAGAATGGGATTGATTCCTTAATTTCTCCTTCTGATTTTTCATTGGTGGTATATAGAAATGCACGTGATTTCTGTGTGTTGATTCTGTATCCTGCAACTTCTCTAAATTCACTGATCAGTTCTAATAATTTTCTGATCTTTAGGGTTTTCTAAGTATAGTATCATGTCATCTGCAAACAGTGAGAGCTTTACTTCATCTTTTCCAATCTGCATTCTTTTATTTCTTTTTCTTCTCTGATTGCTCTAGCTAGGACCTCCAGAACTAGGCTGAATAATAGTGGTGACAGTGGACACCCTTGTCTTGTTCCTGATCTTAGGGGGAATGCTTTCAGTTTTTCACCATTGAGAATAATGTTTGCTGTTAGGCTTATCATATATGGCCTTTACTATGTTGAGGTAGCAGCAGCAACAGCAGCATGTTGAGGCAGCTTCCTTCTATGCCCATTCTTTAAAGAGTGTTAATCATCAATGGGTGCAGAATTTTGTGAAAGGCTTTTTCTGTGTCTATTGAGATTCAATCAGTGACTCAGTTCAGTCACTCAGTCATGTCTGACTCTTTGCGACCCCATGAAGCAAAGACGCCTGGCCTCCCTGTCCATCACCAGCTCCCCGAGTCCACCCAAACCCACGTCCATTGAGTCAGTGATGCCATCCAACTGTCTCATCCTCTGTCGTCCCCTTGCCCTCCTACACTCAATCTTTCCCAGCATCAGGGTCTTTTCCAATGAGTCAGCTCTTCACATCAGGTGGCCTAAGTATTTGAGTTTCAGCTTCAGCATTAGTCCTTCCGATGAACACCTAGGACTGATCTCCTTTAGAATGGACTGGTTGGTTCTCCTTGCAGTCCAAGGGACTCTAAAGAGTCTTCTCCAACACCACAGTTCAAAAGTGTCAATTCTTGTCTGCTCAACTTTCTTTATAGTCCAACTCTCACATCCATATGACCATGGAAAAACCATAGTCTTGACTAGATGGACCTTTGTTGGCAAAGTAATGTCTTTGCTTTTGAATATGCTGTCTAGGTTGGTCATAACTTTCCTTCCAAGCAATAAGTGTCTTTCAATTTCATGGCTGAAGCCACCATCTGCAGTGATTTTGGAGCCCAGAAAAATAAAGTTGGCCACTATTTCCACTGTTTCCCCATCTATTTGCCATGAAGTGATGGGACCGGATACCATGATCTTCATTTTCTGAATGTTGAGTTTTAAGCCAACTTTTTCACTCTCCTCTTTCACTTTCATCGAGAGGCTCTTTAGTTCTTCTTCACTTTCTGCCATAAGGGTGGTGTCATCTGCATATCTGAGGTTATTGATATTTCTCCCGGCAATCTTTATTCCAGCTTGTGCTTCTTCCAGCCCAGCATTTCTCATGATGTACTCTGCATATAAGTTAAATAAGCAGGGTGGCAATATACAGCCGTGACGAACTCCTTTTCCTATTTGGAACCAGTGTGTTGTTCCATGTCCAGTTCTAACTGTTGCTTCTTGACCTGCATACAGATTTCTCAAGAGGCAGGTCAGGTGGTCTGGTATTCCCATCTCTTGAAGAATTTTCCACTGTATATTGTGATCCACACAGTCAAAGGTTTTGGCATAGTCAATAAGACAGAAATAGATGTTTTCCTGGAACTCTCTTGCTTTTTTGATGATCCAGTGGATGTTGGCAATTTGATCTCTGGTTCCTCTGCCTTTTCTAAAACCAGCTTGAACATCTGGAGGTTCATGGTTCACGTATTGCTGAAACCTGGCTTGGAGAATTTCAAGTATTACTTTATTGTTGAGATTATTGTATGGTTTATATCTTTCAACTTGTTAACATGATGTTTCACATTGATTGATTTGCATATATTGAAGAATCTTTGCATTCCTGGAATAAGCCCTACTTGATCATGATGTGTGAGCTTTTTGATGGCGTTGCTGAATTCTGTTTGGTTAACTTTTGTTGAGGATTTTTGCATCTATGTTCATCAGTGATATTGGCCTGTGGTTTTCTTTTTTGTGTGTTGTCTTTGTCTGCCTTTGGTATCAGGGTGTTGGTGGCCTCCTAGAATGAGTTTGGAAGTGTTCCTTCCTCTGTAATTTTTTGAAAGAGTTTTTGAAGGATAGGCATTAGCTCTTCTCTAAATGTTTGATAGAATTCTCCTGCGAAGCCATCTGGTCCTGGGCTTTTGTTTCCTGAGAGATTTTTGATCACAGCTTCAATTTCAGTGCATTTCAGTGAATTTCTATTTCTTCCTGGTTCAGTCTTGGAAGATTGAACTTTTCTAAGAATCTGTCCATTTCTTCCAGGTTATCTGTTTTATTGCCACATCACTGTTCATAATAGTCTCTTGTAATCCTTTGTATTTCTACCTTGTGTGTTGTAACCCCTCCTTTTTCATTTCTAATTTTGTTAATTTGATTCTTCTCTCTTTTTTTCTTGATGAGTCTGGCTGAAGGTTTGTCAATTTTGCTTATCTTCTCAAGTATTAATCTTTACCATTATTTCTTTCGTTTTCATTTGTTTCTGCTCGGATTTTATGATTTCTTTCCTTCTGCTAACTTTGGGGTTTTGTTCTTCTTCTTTTCCCAGTTGTTTTAGGTATAAAGTTAGGTTGTCTATTCGATGTTTTTCTTGTTTCTGGAGGTAGGATTTTGTTGCCATCAACTTCCCTCTTAGGACTGCTTTTGCTCCATCCCATAGGCTTTGAGTTGCGTTTCATTTTCTTTTGTTTCTAGAAATTTTTTGATATCCCCTCTGATTTCTTCCATAACCTCTTGGTTATTTAGAAACTTCTTGTTAATCGCCATGTGTTTGTGTGATTTACAGGGGTTTTTTTTTCTCTTGTAATTGATATCTAGTCTCATAGTGTTGTGGTCAGAGAAGATGCTTGATACGATTTCAATTTTCTTAAATTTATGGAGGTTTGACCTGTGACCCAAGATGTGGTCTATCCTGGAGGAAGTCCCATGTGCACTGAGAAGAAGCTGTATTCTTGTGCTTTTGAATGGAATGTCCTGAAGATATCAATGAGATCCATCTCATCTAATGTATCATCTAAGGCTGTGTTTCCTTATTAATTTTCTGTTTTGATCATCTGTCCATTGGTGTGAGTGGGGTGTTAAAGTCTCCTACTATTACTGTGTTACTGTCACTTTCTCCTTTTGGGTCCGTTAGTGCTTGTCCTATGTATTGAGGTGCTCCTATGTTGGGTGCATAGATAATTACAATTGTTATATCTTCTTCTTGGATTGATCCCTTGGTCATTATGTAGTGTCCTTCCTTATCTCTTGTAATCATCTTTATTTTAAGGTGTATTTTGTCTGATACAAGGATTGCTCCTCTAGCTTTCTTTTGCTTCCCATTTGCATGGAATATTTTTTTCCATACTCTCACTTTCAGTCTATATGTGTCTTGAGGTCTGAAGTGGGTTTCTTGTAGGCAATATATATATGGGTCTTGTTTTTGTATCCATTCATCCAGTCTGTGTCTTTTGGTTGGAGCATTTAATCCACTTACATTTAAAGTAATTATTGATATAGATGTTCCTGTTGCCATTTTCTCTATTGTTTGGGGCTGATTTAGTAGATCGTTTTTCTTCTCTTGTATTTCTTGGCTATATAAGTCCCTTTAACATTTGTTGTAAAGCTGGTTTGGTGGTACTGAATTCTCTTAACTTTTACTTGTCTGAAAAGCTTTTTATTTCTCCACCAATTTTGAATGAGATCCTTGCTGGGTACAGTAATCTTGGTTGTATATGTTTCCCTTTCAGTACTTTAAATATATCCTGCCATTCCCTCCTGGCCTGCGGTGTTTCTGCTGAAAGATCAGCTGGTAAGCGTATGGGGTTTCCCTTGTATGTTACTGGTTGCTTCTCCCTTGCTGCTTTTAATATTCTTTCTTTGGGGTTAGTCTTTGTTAGTTTGATTAGTATGTGTCTTGGCATGTTTCTCCTTGGGTTTATCCTGTATGGGACCCTTTGTGCCTCTTGGACTTGATTGACCATTTCCTTTTCCATGTTGGGGAAAGTTTCAACTATAATCTCTTCAAAATTTTTCTCTTACCCTTTCTTTTTCTCTTCTTCTTCTGGGACCCCTATAATTCGAATGTTGGTGTGTTTGATACTGTCCCAGAGGTCTCTGAGACTATCCTCGGTTCTTTTCATTCTTTTTACTTTATTCTGCTCTTCAGAAGTTAGGTCCACCATTTTATCTTTCAGCTCACTGATTCGTTCTTCTGCTTCAGATACTCTGCTTTTGATTTCTTCTGGAGTATTTTTAATTTCATTAATTGTGTTGTCTCTGTGTGTTTATTCTTTAATTCTTCTAGGTCTTTGTTAATTGATTCTTGCATTTTCTCCATTTTGTTCTCAAGGTTTTTGATCATCTTTACTATCATTATTCTGAATTCTTTTTCAGATAGGTTGCCTATTTCCTCTTCATTTGGACTTCTGTGTTTCTACTTTGTTCCTTAATTTGTGTAGTATTTCTCTGCCTTTTCATTTTTCTTTTTTTTTTTAACTTATTGTGTTTGAGGTCTCCTTTACCCAGGCTTCATGGTTGAATTCTTTCTTCCTTTTGATTTCTGCCCTCCTAAGGTTGGTTCTGCATGCACTTCTGTGTCTGAAGGTGTATTCCTGATGTATCTGTTAAGAGAGAGATATTCCATGTGCAACTACTCCTCTGCCATCTTGTTCCCTATCCTTAGACGTTCTTGATTCACATATTACTGAAGCCTAGTTTTGAAGGATTTTGAGCATTACCTTGCTAGCCTGTAAAATGAGTGTCGTTGTATGGTAATTTGAACATTTTTGTCATTGCCCTTCCTTGAGATTGGAATGAAAACTGTCTTTTCCCAATCCTGTGACCATGACTGAGTTTTCCAAATGTGCTGACATGTTGAGTTCAGCAGTTTACAGTGTCTTCTTTAGGATTTGAAGCAACTCAGCTAGAATTCCATCACATTCACTAGCTTTGCTCATAGTAATACTTCCTAAGGCCCACTTGACTTCACACTCCAGAATGTCTGGCCCTAGGTTGTGATCACTCTATCACAGTTATACTGGTCATTAAGACATTTTCTGTGTAGTTCTGCTGTGTATTCCTGCCACTCTTCTTAAACTCTTCTGCTTCTGTTATGTCCTTACCATTTCTTGAGGTCCTTTTTTGTGCCCATCCTTGCATGAGATGTTTTCTTGATTTCTTCAATTTTATTTAAGCAATCTCTAGTCTTTCCCACTCTATTTTCCCTTTCTTTCTTTGCATTATTCATTCAAGAAGGCCTTCTTATCTCTCCTTGCTATTCTCTGGAACTCTGCATTCAATTGAGTATATCTTTCCCTTTCTCCCTTGCTTTGCACTTCTCTTCTTTCTTCAGCTATTTGTTAGGCCTCTTCAGTCAACTGCTTTGCCTTCTTGCATTTCCTTTTCTTTGGGATGGTTTTGATCACCACCTGCTATGTAGTGTTAGGAACCTCCATCCATAGTTCTTCAGACACTCTGTCTACCAGATATAACCCCTTGAATTTATTCATCACCTCCACTATATAATCATAAGAAATACATTTAGGTCACATCTGAAAGGTCTGCTGGTTTTCCCTAGTTTTTTCAATTTAAGCCTGAATTTTGCAGTAAGGAGCTCATGATCTAAGTTTCAGTCAGCTCCCAGTCTTGTTTTCGCTGATTGTATAGAGCTTCTCCATCTTTGGCTGCAAAGAATATATCAGTCTGGTTTTCATATTGATCTTCCGGTGATGTCCATGTGTAGAGTCATCTCTTGTGTTGTTGGAAGAGGGTGTTTGCTGTGACCATGGTGTTCTCTTGAAAAAACTGTTAGCCTTCACCCTGCTTCATTTTGTACTCCAAGGTCAAACTTGCCTGTACAACAGGTATCTTTTGACTTCTTACTTTTGCATTCCAATCCTCTGTGATAAAAGGACCTCCTTTTTGGTGTTAGTTCTCTTATAGGTCTACCTGGAACCGTTCAACTTCAGTTTCTTCAGCATCAGTGATTGGGTCGTAGACTTGGATTACTACAATGTTGAATGGTTTTTCCTGGAAAGAAACCAAGATCATTCTGTCATTTTTGATATTGCACCCATATACTCCATTTCTGACTCTTTTGTTGACTGTGAGGACTACTCCACTTCTTCTAAGGGATTCTTGCCCACAGTAGTAGATACAATGGCCATCTAAATTACATTCACCCATTCCCATTTATTTAGTTCCCTGATTCTTAAGATGTTGATGTTCACTCTTCCCATATCATGCTTGGCCACATCCAATATATCTTGATTCATGGACCTAACCTTCCAGGTTCCTATGCAGTATTGTTCTTTATAGCGTTGGTCTTTTTTTCTCTACCAGACACATCCACAACTAAGCATCATTTCAGCTTTGGCCCAGCTGATTCATTCTTTCTGGAGCTATTAGTAATTGCCTACAGCACTTGCCCAGTAGCATATTGGACACCTTCCAACCTGGGGGACTCAAGTTCTGGTGTCATATATTTTTGCCTTTTCATACTGTTCATGGGGTTCTCCCAGCAAAAATACTGGAGTGGTTTGCCATTTCCTCATCCAGAGCACCGTGTTTTGTCAGGACTCTTCACTATGACCAATCCATCAGCCCTGCATGGCATGGCTCATACTTTCATTGAGTTATGCAAGCCCGTTTGCCATGACTAGGCTGTGATCACTGAAGGGGAGAGGGCGTTTGCCCCCGACATTTATTGTGGAGAGGTCAGGGATGTTGCTGAACATCTTACAATGCATAGGACAACTAACTCCCCACAGCAGGGAATTGTCTTGTCCAAAATGACATTTGGAGTGTCAAGTTTGAGAAACTTCACTCTAAATTATTTCCTTCACACACCTGATGCTAAAGTCATTCTGCTCTCAAAGTGGCTTCTTGATACTGGAAGCCTGTTTGAGGGCAGAATGACTTTAGCATCAGGTGAGTGAAGAAAATGTTTTTTGTGGCCAACTGTATAACTCACAGATAAGTCATACATTTTTTTTCAAAATGGAGTTCAGAGAAATATATATTTTAAATATATTCTATTTTATGCTTTCTTGTATACATGTTTTAGTATAGAGAAGAGGGAGTATAAAAGAAACAGCTAAATAAAACAATGTTATATTGGATATCTTCATTTAGTAGATAATAGTGATCCCTTCAGAGCCTACATAATGCTCACCTACCAAAGACTGAGTTTTATTCAGATTTCCAAAAGCAAGTCCTGGCAGTCAGGATGCAGAACAATTTGCAAGGCAGATTTCTCAATTTCACTATCTAAAGATGCTTAAAATAGAGACTAGGTGGGGGTTTGGAGATTCTCTCTGAATTCAAGTGCTTTTAATGTATTTATAAATCATATTTATTAAAGGGAAAGTACAAGATATGATCCAGATGAGTCATAAAAACATGTTTGTACATTCTGTTGCAATTTAACTGGATTAATTGACATCTGTAAAATGATATTGAGGGCAAAAACAACATCGTAGAATCTTTCCAAAAGATTAACTACTTTCCCTTCTCACAGACCAATAATTCCTCTCAACTAGATTAATGCAAAGGAGTCCTGACTGGCCTACCTACCTCTGCTTTACATTGTAAAATTGCTCATGAATCCAGGTTAGCCTCAGTGTTAGTTCCCTCACATGAAAAATTAGAATAATATTCTTTCCATAGTATAATGACAAGAATTAAATCAGATGGGTTATATAAAGTACACACCTAAACATACACACCTAAACAATATGTGTATGTTGAACACATAATGGATGCACAATAATAAGAACTTAAAGCAAAATAAAAATGTCCATGCTCGTGGAGTGATGCCTTTTACCCGCCTGCTCAACTGGCCACTGGTATTTATAATTATATAACAACATATTTATACACAACCATGTCTGAAGCTCTGGTGGTCTGTCAAACTGAGAGTACAGTAAGTTTTTAGCTCACAGCATGAAAATTACTTGCTACAACCTCTTTCTCCCTCTTCCATTTTCCAGTGAGTAATATATCTTGGACTAGTGCAAACCCTCATCTTGAGTAGAGATATCTTTTTTCAAGTTGTTTGTTCCTTGGGCAGCAAGGGTAACTAAATGAATAAGAAAATAACTGTTCTTCCCATCACTTCCAGAGACAATGAAACTATACTGACAGTTCAGAGTCTTAGAAAACAGTCTGTTCATCAAACGGTTTTTTTTTTTTTATTTAAAATTACTATTTATTGCGGTTTAGCTTTTTACGCTTACCTCTCATGCTGAATAACCTTGATTTATACTATTTAGTGGATGAGGAAACTGAGGTTTAGAAAGATTGTGATTTGTAGGCAGACTGCTTCTCAGCAGCAGTGTATTAGAAAGAAACTAGATAAATTAAATCTATTCAACCTGCTACAGGTAATTGAGAGTTGAGAGTAGGCTGAAGTTTTTCTCTAAACCAGATTTCTTTTATTTCCAGTATTCTGGGAGGTGGATCATAGAGGATCCTGCTGTGATTTATGTCTGAGAGTGTTTTGCCTATGTTCTCCTCTAGGAGTTTTATAGTTTCTGGTCTTACATTTAGATCTTTAATCCATTTTGAGTTTATTTTTGTGTGTGGTGTTAGAAAGTGATCTAGTTTCATTCTTTTACAAGTGGTTGACCAGTTTTCCCAGCACCACTTGTTAAAGAGATTGTCTTTACTCCATTGTATATTCTTGCTTCCTTTGTCACAGATAAAGTGTCCATAGGTGTGTGGATTTATCTCTGGGCTTTCTATTTTGTTCCATTGATCTATATTTCTGTCTTTGTGCCAGTACCATACTGTCTTGATGACTGTGGCTTTGTAGTAGAGCCTGAAGTCAGGCAAGTTGATTCCTCCAGTTCCATTCTTCTTTCTCAAGATTGCTTTGGCTATTCGAGATTTTTTGTATTTCCACACAAATTGTGAAATTATTTGTTCTAGTTCTGTGAAAAATACTGCTGGTAGCTTGATAGGGATTGCATTGAATCTGTAGATTGCTTTGGGTAGTATACTCATTTTCACTATATTGATTCTTCTGATCCATGAATATGGTATATTTCTCCATCTATTAGTGTCCTCTTTGATTTTTTTTCATCAGTTTTATAGTTTTCTATATATAGGTCTTTAGTTTCTTTAGGTATATATATTCCTAAGTATTTTAAATAAAAGCAAAAATAAACAAATGGGATCTAATTAAAATTAACAGCTTCTGCACAACAAAGGAAAATATAAGCAAGGTGAAAAGACAGCCTTCTGAATGGGAGAAAATAATAGCAAATGAAGCAACTGACAAACAACTAATCTCAAAAATATACAAGCAACTTATGCAGCTCAATTCCATAAAAATAAACGACCCAATCAAAAAATGGGCCAAAGAACTAAACAGACATTTCTCCAAAGAAGACATACGGATGGCTAACAAACACATGAAAAGATGCTCAACGTCACTCATTATTAGAGAAATGCAAATCAAGACCACAATGAGATACCACTTCACACCAGTCAGAATGTCTGTGATCCAAAAGTCTGCAAGCAATAAATGCTGGACAGGGTGTGGAGAAAAGGGAACCCCCTTACACTATTGGTGGGGATGCAAACTAGTACAGCCACTATGGAAAACAGTGTGGAGATTCCTTAAAAATTTGCAAATAGAACTGCCATATGACCCAGCAATCCCACTGCTGGGCATACTCACTGAGGAAACCGGAATAGAAAGAGACACATGTACCCCAATATTCATCGCAGCACTGTTTATAATAGCCAGGACATGGAAACAACCTAGATGTCCATCAACAGAAGAATTGATAAGAAAACTGTGGTATATATACACAATGGAGTATTACTCAGCCATTAAAAAGAATACATTTGAATCAGTTCTAATGAGATAGATGAAACTGGAGCCGATTATACAGAGTGAAGTAAGCCAGAAAGAAAAACACCAATACAGTATACTAACACATATATATGGAATTTAGAAAGATGGTAATGATGACCCTGTATGCAAGACATCAAAAGAGACACAGATGTGTAGAGTGGACCTTTGGACTCAGAGGGAGAGGGAGAGGGTGGGATGATTTGGGAGAATGGCATTGAAACATGTATACTATCATGTAAGAAATGAATCGCCAATCTGTGTTTGATGCAGGCTACAGGATGCTTGGGGCTGGTGCACGGGGATGATCCGGAGGGATGATGTGGGGTGGGAGGTGGGAGGGGGGTTCATGTTTGGGAGCTTATGTACACCCATGGCAGATTCATGTCAATGTATGCCAAAACCAATACAGTATTGTAAAGTAAAATACAGTAAAATAAAAATAAAAATAAAATAAACCAGAGTTCTTTGTGTTTTTCAAAAACTCAAAATAGTTGACTGACTTATGAGCTCTCTTTCATCATACAGATTTTTTTTTTGCTTCACTTTTTAAAAGGTATTGTTTCTGCCTAGGTCTTCTTTCATCAATGCTACTATTCCCTCCTCAATGATAATGCAGTTTTGTGTTATCCCAAGGAAGGAAAACATTGCCTGAAAGAATATGGACCTAAGTCTAGATTCTTTATCTGTTAGCTCAAATTCACATTCCCTGACCCAATAATAAGTTTGTCTGTTTATTTTCTCAGTGGGAGACTATATTCCTTGAAGTTTACTTGCAATAAAAATGCACTTCATTGCTCAGATGAGCTACATGATGCTAAGGAATAATCAATATCATAGTTAACATGAACCCGTAATAAAATATCTAACCAAACACAGTATGTAAACATTCTGAAAAGAAATTACTGCTTCCTAACTTTCCCCTCTGATCAAGAGAATCATTCCCCTCATCTTTGCTTACCTTGGCAGTTAGTCAAGATCATCTTTCATTTCTGTTCACTCTCTTTGTTATATCTGTAGCATGTTTCAATAGTCATGGTACTGTGCTCAGCTTTGTAATTAGATGAAGTGTTAAAAATAACTTTTACTTGAGTCCAATTTTTTCTGCATAAAAATAACTCTTTGTCTTCTGATGTAATTAATTATAGAAAGCTTTAGGTAGGACTGTGTCTAAAATTGAAGTCTGATTAGGGCCAGATGCTTCTAAGTGGTATCAGAACAGTCTTTTACATTGCATTCTTTCATTGCCAACTCAGATGCTGTACCATAATTATTCTAATGGATTTAGCATATTTGGAGATTTCTAACTGATGATCAGGAGGACACTGTTGTCATCTTATGAGCTGAGTCATATCCAGTAATTACTCTAGGTCCCTGATAGCTTATTTATACAGTCAAGGATTGAGGATCAAATCACAAAGCTCCTTCCAGGGCTGCTGTTTGCAATTCTACTTACCTCAGTTTCCACATCCAGATATCTAACAAAACTAGTCATGATGGAATTTGCAACTTTTGCCCTGGGATTTTTAAAATGTCACATTTTCTAAAATTATGTCAGGAGGAAAAGTAAAACTCCCTTCATGCAGCTTACTGGAGGCATTGTATTGTACTAGAATTAATACCTGAATTCATACTGTGAAGCACTTTAACTCACTCCAGCAATGACAACAGTGATGAACAGTTTATATCTTCCTAGCCTGTAATTTACAAATTAAGTTTGAGATGGCAGACTGACATCCCTATAAGCCCAGTCAAGTGACCTAAATTAATGAAGTTAGATAGGGATTGATGTAAATGAGACATGGCATGTGTGAGATGCATTGGAACATCTGATGCAGTTCATCAATACACACACTTTTTTTCCCAAGATTCAAAGCTGTGGAATGTGAATGAGCAGTGAACCTCTCAATGGCTGGAAAGCCATCTGTAAAAGTCCTGGGAAGAGAGGAGTGACCCCAAAGAGTCAAATCCCCTTTATTGCCTACAACCCCCCTCTGTGTGCCAGGGACACTAGGGCTGCTGGGCCAGCCTTCATTAGGAAAGTGCAAAAGAACTGGAACATTTCCTTGCTGAAGTACAAAGGCCCTTTGCCTCTTTTTGTTGGCTTAGAAGTTTCAATCAGCCTCAGAGTTTCAAAGATTCAACCAGTGGAGTTCCAACTGGGCTAGAATTGAGTAGGGCCCTGGGTACTGAGTAGGGAAGCAAGTGACTCAGCCCACTCAGTAGCCCTGGACTGGTGAGATCTCCTTACAAAGGTTGAAATGCAATGTTATATGATTTGAGCCATCACAGGAATAGCAGAGAACAAGCTGATGAAATACCACTTTACCCTTCACTTTCAAACAACTGTTTATTACCCAGGAAATTTTGAAAGAATATAAACAACTGTTCTTAAGGACTTATCAAACCCATTCTCTAATGTCACACATTCAGAGCAGGCAGCTTCCTTTGAAAGTCAGAAAATAGCCAGGCCATCCTAGCTGGTAGTTAGAGAGTCAGTGATGGACATATACATAAAAGCTGAGTTAAGTGAAAGGGAAAGAGAAAAGAAACATTAGAAAGGGGCATGGCAGCTCAGCAGAAAAGTCACAGAGGAAGGACTAGGGAGAGCAAGCTCTATTGTGTGTTAGCCCAGCTCTCAGCCAAGTCAGGGGAAGACAGAAGAAGACCAGCATACAGAGAACCCACTTATTGTCAGTTTTTGTTACACTCCATTATGGTTAAGAGACCAGATGAGCTTTTTTCCCCTATGATGCTAAGAGAAGGACAGTTACTTATAAAGGACAGTTTCAGAGAGGAGGCTCAGTGCCACATATAATTCACTAACATCCCCTGGCATGGTCTCATTACTCAGTCTCCACTCACATAAATTAAATGATTAGGTGGTTCTCTTGATTTTGCTAATCAGTTCCACAAATGTCTATCATATACTATATATGAAGCCACTTTACATAGCACTGGTGATGTAAAGACAAATGAAATGTTAGCCTTGTACTCAAGTAGACCACAGTCTACTGGATGGGATGCAACAACATGGTAATGGTAGTATGGGAAATTAGAAGTGGCTCGGCCCTCAGACTCTCACAAAACTGGATTTGAATCTTTGCCTGGTTCCTCCTTTCCTTCCTCTGTACTTTCTTTCCGCCGTTAAACCGATATTTTCTAGGAGCCTTAATATGCTACTGCTAAGCTGCTAAGTTGCTTCAGTTGTATCCGACTCTGTGCGACCCCACAGACGGCAGCCCACCAGGCTCTGCCGTCCCTGGGATTCTCCAGGGAAGAACACTGGAGTGGGTTGCTATTTCCTTCTCCAATCCTTAATGTGCAGACCTGTGCTAATAAGTACATAGACATATAATGCTGGTAATACAGAACACCCCTGCACTCAGGAAGAACTAATCACAAAATAAAATCAGTGAGAGAGGCCAATATTGTGATAGGCTTTTGAGAAGAGTTTTACTGAGAGATCAATGAGGAAGAAGATAGGAGGCAAAGCACTAAAGTCTGTTTCCTGGATCCAGGGTTCAGTGTGAGATAGACTGAGGGCTCCTGCATAGGGCAAGAGGCACTCCAGGAACATTGTGGGGTCACACAGGCTGCAACATCCTCCCAGGATGCTGAGCCCGAAAACAGTCCAGCCTTGGAACCCAAGCCTGCCCAGTCTCCAGAGAGGTGAGTCCAGCCAAGGAAACCAAGTTATGCAAAGCCACTGGCAACATAATCATGAGCGGCTGTGTAGAGTGCCTCATGGAAAAAAAAAAAAACACTGAATTGGAATTCTCCCAAAAGCAGACTTTGTTAATGCTTCGACAACTGAGGACTGAAAGAAAAAGTAGGTGATGTTTTCAGTCTGTGCTTTGCTTCTGATGAAGCTGAGGTTTAGCAACATTAAGAAGTTTGCTCAAGATAACATAGCAGAGATCAAGCCCTGACATTTGGAGTGGAAGCACTGACTCCAAGACCCTAGACTGCCAGAGAACTAACCCTAGGGGGTATCAAATAGTGAGACTCACACAAAGGAAACCACTGGAATACAACACCCGGCATCACCCAAACACCACTAGCACCCTGTGCAGGACACCTCATCTAAACAACAAACAAAACAAAATACAAACCCAGTCATCAGCAGACAGGATCACCACCTCACTCAGCCTTGCCCATCAGAGGAACAAAAAGCAAACAAGCAAACAAAATATATGAAACTTATGCAAACTACTGGGCCAACATTCGGAGGGCGGAAACAAAAGGAAGAAAGAATTCAACCATGAAGCCTGGGTAAAGGAGACCTCAAACACAATAAGTTAAAAAAAAAAAAGAAAAATGAAAAGGCAGAGAAATACTACACAAATTAAGGAATAAAGTAGAAACACAGAAGTCCAAATAAATGAAGAGGAAATAGGCAACCTATCTGAAAAAGAATTCAGAATAATGATAGTAAAGATGATCAAAAACCTTGAGAACAAAATGGAGAAAATGCAAGAATCAATTAACAAAGACCTAGAAAAAGAATAAACACACAGAGACAACACAATTAATGAAATTAAAAATACTCCAGAAGAAATCAAAAGCAGAGTATCCGAAGCAGAAGAACGAATCAGTGAGCTGAAAGATAAAATGGTGGACCTAACTTCTGAAGAGCAGAATAAAGTAAAAAGAATGAAAAGAACCGAGGATAGTCTCAGAGACCTCTGGGACAGTATCAAACACACCAACATTCGAATTATAGGGGTCCCAGAAGAAGAAGAGAAAAAGAAAGGGTAAGAGAAAAATTTTGAAGAGATTATAGTTGAAACTTTCCCCAACATGGAAAAGGAAATGGTCAATCAAGTCCAAGAGGCACAAAGGGTCCCATACAGGATAAACCCAAGGAGAAACATGCCAAGACACATACTAATCAAACTAACAAAGACTAACCCCAAAGAAAGAATATTAAAAGCAGCAAGGGAGAAGCAACCAGTAACATACAAGGGAAACCCCATACGCTTACCAGCTGATCTTTCAGCAGAAACACCGCAGGCCAGGAGGGAATGGCAGGATATATTTAAAGTACTGAAAGGGAAACATATACAACCAAGATTACTGTACCCAGCAAGGATCTCATTCAAAATTGGTGGAGAAATAAAAAGCTTTTCAGACAAGTAAAAGTTAAGAGAATTCAGTACCACCAAACCAGCTTTACAACAAATGTTAAAGGGACTTATATAGCCAAGAAATACAAGAGAAGAAAAACGATCTACTAAATCAACCCCAAACAATAGAGAAAATGGCAACAGGAACATCTATATCAATAATTACTTTAAATGTAAGTGGATTAAATGCTCCAACCAAAAGACACAGACTGGATGAATGGATACAAAAACAAGACCCATATATATATTGCCTACAAGAAACCCACTTCAGACCTCAAGACACATATAGACTGAAAGTGAGAGTATGGAAAAAAATATTCCATGCAAATGGGAAGCAAAAGAAAGCTGGAGGAGCAATCCTTGTATCAGACAAAATACACCTTAAAATAAAGATGATTACAAGAGATAAGGAAGGACACTACATAATGACCAAGGGATCATCCAAGAAGAAGATATAACAATTGTAATTATCTATGCACCCAACATAGGAGCACCTCAATACATAGGACAAGCACTAACGGACCCAAAAGGAGAAAGTGACAGTAACACAGTAATAGTAGGAGACTTTAACACCCCACTCACACCAATGGACAGATGATCAAAACAGAAAATTAATAAGGAAACACAGCCTTAGATGATACATTAGATGAGATGGATCTCATTGATATCTTCAGGACATTCCATTCAAAAGCACAAGAATACAGCTTCTTCTCAGTGCACATGGGACTTCCTCCAGGATAGACCACATCTTGGGTCACAGGTCAAACCTCCATAAATTTAAGAAAATTGAAATCGTATCAAGCATCTTCTCTGACCACAACACTATGAGACTAGATATCAATTACAAGAGAAAAAAAAAACCCTGTAAATCACACAAACACATGGCGATTAACAAGAAGTTTCTAAATAACCAAGAGGTTATGGAAGAAATCAGAGGGGATATCAAAAAATTTCTAGAAACAAAAGAAAATGAAACGCAACTCAAAGCCTATGGGATGGAGCAAAAGCAGTCCTAAGAGGGAAGTTGATGGCAACAAAATCCTACCTCCAGAAACAAGAAAAACATCGAATAGACAACCTAACTTTATACCTAAAACAACTGGGAAAAGAAGAAGAACAAAACCCCAAAGTTAGCAGAAGGAAAGAAATCATAAAATCCGAGCAGAAACAAATGAAAACGAAAGAAATAATGGTAAAGATTAATACTTGAGAAGATAAGCAAAATTGACAAACCTTCAGCCAGACTCATCAAGAAAAAAAGAGAGAAGAATCAAATTAACAAAATTAGAAATGAAAAAGGAGGGGTTACAACACACAAGGTAGAAATACAAAGGATTACAAGAGACTATTATGAACAGTGATGTGGCAATAAAACAGATAACCTGGAAGAAATGGACAGATTCTTAGAAAAGTTCAATCTTCCAAGACTGAACCAGGAAGAAATAGAAATTCACTGAAATGCACTGAAATTGAAGCTGTGATCAAAAATCTCTCAGGAAACAAAAGCCCAGGACCAGATGGCTTCGCAGGAGAATTCTATCAAACATTTAGAGAAGAGCTAATGCCTATCCTTCAAAAACTCTTTCAAAAAATTACAGAGGAAGGAACACTTCCAAACTCATTCTAGGAGGCCACCAACACCCTGATACCAAAGGCAGACAAAGACAACACACAAAAAAGAAAACCACAGGCCAATATCACTGATGAACATAGATGCAAAAATCCTCAACAAAAGTTAACCAAACAGAATTCAGCAACGCCATCAAAAAGCTCACACATCATGATCAAGTAGGGCTTATTCCAGGAATGCAAAGATTCTTCAATATATGCAAATCAATCAATGTGAAACATCATGTTAACAAGTTGAAAGATATAAACCATACAATAATCTCAACAATAAAGTAATACTTGAAATTCTCCAAGCCAGGTTTCAGCAATACGTGAACCATGAACCTCCAGATGTTCAAGCTGGTTTTAGAAAAGGCAGAGGAACCAGAGATCAAATTGCCAACATCCACTGGATCATCAAAAAAGCAAGAGAGTTCCAGGAAAACATCTATTTCTGTCTTATTGACTATGCCAAAACCTTTGACTGTGTGGATCACAATATACAGTGGAAAATTCTTCAAGAGATGGGAATACCAGACCACCTGACCTGCCTCTTGAGAAATCTGTATGCAGGTCAAGAAGCAACAGTTAGAACTGGACATGGAACAACACACTGGTTCCAAATAGGAAAAGGAGTTCGTCACGGCTGTATATTGCCACCCTGCTTATTTAACTTATATGCAGAGTACATCATGAGAAATGCTGGGCTGGAAGAAGCACAAGCTGGAATAAAGATTGCCGGGAGAAATATCAATAACCTCAGATATGCAGATGACACCACCCTTATGGCAGAAAGTGAAGAAGAACTAAAGAGCCTCTCGATGAAAGTGAAAGAGGAGAGTGAAAAAGTTGGCTTAAAACTCAACATTCAGAAAATGAAGATCATGGTATCCGGTCCCATCACTTCATGGCAAATAGATGGGGAAACAGTGGAAACAGTGGCTGACTTTATTTTTCAGTGCTCCAAAATTACTGCAGATGTTGGTTGCAGCCATGAAATTAAAAGACACTTATTGCTTGGAAGGAAAGTTATGACCAACGTAGACAGCATATTCAAAAGCAGAGATATTACTTTGCGAACAAAGGTCCATGTAGTCAAGGGTGTGGTTTTTCCAGTGGTCATGTATGGATGTGAGAGTTGGACTATAAAGAAAGCTGAGCACTGAAGAATTGATGCTTTTGAACTGTGATGTTGGAGAAGACTCTTTAGAGTCCCTTGAACTGAGTGCAAGGAGATCCAGCCAGTCCATTCAAAAGGAGATCAGTCCTGGGTGATCATTGGGAGGACTGATTTTGAAGCTGAAACTCCAATACTTTGGCCACCTGATGCGAAGAGTTGGCTCATTGGAAAAGACCCTGATGCTAGGAAAGATTGAGGGCAGGAGGAGAAGGGGACGACAGAGGATGAGACAGTTGGATGGCATCACTGACTCAATGGATGTGGCTTTGGGTGTACTCCAGGAGTTGGTGATGGACAAGAAAGCCTGGCATGCTGCAGTTCATGGGGTCGCAAAGAGTCGGACACGATTGAGCTACTGAACTGACTCATTGACTGAATTTCAATAGAGGCAGAAAAAGCCTTTCACAAAATTCTGCACCCATTGATGATTAACACTCTTTAAAGAATGGGCATAGAAGGAAGCTGCCTCAACATGCTGCTGTTGCTGCTGCTACCTCAACATAGTAAAGGCCATATATGATAAGCCTAACAGCAAACATTATTCTCAATGGTGAAAAACTGAAAGCATTCCCCCTAAGTTCAAGAACAAGACAAGGATGTCCACTGTCACCACTATTATTCAGCCTAGTTCTGGAGGTCCTGGCTAGAGCAATCAGAGAAGAAAAAGAAATAAAAGAATGCAGATTGGAAAAGATGAAGTAAAGCTCTCACTGTTTGCAGATGACATGATACTATACTTAGAAAACCCTAAAGATAGTATCAGAAAATTATTAGAACTGATCAGTGAATTTAGAGAAGTTGCAGGATACAGAATCAACACACAGAAATCACGTGCATTTCTATATACCACCAATGAAAAATCAGAAGGAGAAATTAAGGAATCAATCCCATTCTCCATTGCAACAAAAAGAATTCAATATCTAGGAACAAACTTACCTAAGGAGACAAAAGAACTGTACACAGAAAATTATAAGACACTGATGAAAGAAACCAAAGATGATGTAAACAGATGGAGAGATATTCCATGTTCCTGGGTAGGAAAAATCAATATTGTGAAAATGACTATGCTACCAAATGCTGAATAATAGTGGTGACAGTGGACATCCTTGTCTTGTTCTTGAACTTAGGGGGAATGCTTTCAGTTTTTCAATGTGATCCCTATCAAATTACCAATGATTTTTTCACAGAACTAGAAGAAAAAATTTCACAATTCATATGGAAACACAAAAGACCCCACATAGACAAAGCAATCTTGAGAAAGAAGAATGGATCTGGAGGAATCAACCTTCCTGACTTCAGATTATACTACAAAGCTACAGTCATTAAGACAGCATGGTCCTGGCACAGAAACAGAAATATAGACCAATGGAACAAGCTAGAAAGCCCAGAAATAAACCCATGCACCTATGGGTACCTTATTTTTGATAGAGGAGGCAAGAATACACAGTGGGGCAAAGACAGCCTCTTCAAGAAACGAGGCTGGGAAAACTGGACAGCTCCATGTAAAAGAATGAAATTAAAACACTTCCTAATGCCATATACAAAGGTAAACTCAAAATGGATTAAAGATCTAAATGTAAGACCAGAAACTATAAAACCCTTAGAGGGAAACATGGGCAGATCGCTTGATGACATAAAGCAAGATCCTCTATGACCCACCTCCTAGAGTAATGGAAATAAAAACAAAAATAAACAACTGGGACCTGATTAAACTTAAAAGCTTTTTCACAGCAAAGGAAACTATAAGCAAGGTGAAAAGACAGCCCTCAGAATGGGAGAAAATAACAACCAATGAAAGAACTGACAAAGAATTAATTTCCAAAATATACAAGCAGCTCATACAACTCAATGCCAGAAGAACAAACAACCCAATCCAAAAGTGGGAAAAAGACCTAAACAGACATTTCTCCAAAGAAGACATACAGATGGCTACAAAAGACATGAAAAGATACTCAACATCACTTATTATTAGAGAAATGCAAATCAAAACACAATGAGGTATCACCTCACACTGAGCAGAATGGCCATCATCAAAATGTCTACAAACAATAAATGCTGGAGAGGGCATGGAGAAAAGGGAATGCTCTTGCACTCTTGGTGGGCATGTAAATTGATACAGCCACTATGGAAGAGGGTATGGAGATTTCTTAAAAAGCTAGGAATAAAACCACCATATACTCCAGCAATCCCACTCCTAGGCATATACCCTGAGGAAACCAAAATGGAAAAAGAGACGTGTATCCCATTGTTCACTGCTGCACTATTTTCAAGAGCTAGAAGATAGAAGCAACCTAGATGTCCATCGACAGATGAACAGATAAAGAAGTTGTGGTACACTCACACAATGGAATATTCAGTTCAGTTCAGTTCAGTCATTCAGTCGTGTCCTACTCTTTGTGATCCCATGGACTACAGCATACCTGGCTTCCCTGTCCATCACCAACTCCCGGAGCTTGCTCAAACCCACGTCCATTGAGTCAGTGATGCCACCCAACCATCTGATCCTCTGTCATCCCCTTCTCCTCCCACCTTCAATCTTTCCCAGCAACAGGGTCTTTTCTAATGAGTCAGTTGTTCGTACCAGGTGGCCAGAGTCAGTTCTTCAGCATCAGCCCTTCCAATGAATATTCAGGACTGATTTCTTTTAGGATGGACTGGTTGGATCTCCTTGCTGTCCAAGGGACTCTGAAGAGGCTTCTCCAAGACCACAGTTCAAAAGCATCAGTTCTTCGGTGCTCAGCTTTCTTTATAGTCCATGACTTCTGGATAGACCACAGCTTTGACTAGATGGACCTTTGTTGGCAAAGTGATTTCTCTGCTTTTTAATATGCTGTCTAGGTTGGTCATAACTTTTCTTCCAAGGAGCAAGCATCTTTTAAATTCATGGCTGCATATTACTCAGCCATAAAAAGGAATGCATTTGAGTCAGTTCTGATGAGATGAATGAACCTAGAACCTATTACACAGAGTGAAGTGCATCAGAAAGAGAACGATAAATATCATATTGGCAATGGCACCCCCACTCCAGTACTCTTGCCTGGAAACTCCCATGGATGGAGGAGCCTGGTAGGCTGCAGTCCATAGGGTCGCTAAGAGTCAGACAGGACTGGGCAACTTCAGTTTCACTTTTCACTTTAATGCATTGGAGAAGGAAATGGCAACCCGCTCCAGTGTTCTTGCCTGGAGAATCCCAGGGTCGGGGGAGCCAGGTGGGCTGCCGTCTACGGGGTCACACAGATTCAGACACGACTGAAGCGACTTAGCAGCAGCAGCAGCAACGCACATATACGGAATCTAGGTAAATGGTATTGAAGAGATTATTTACAGGGTAACAGTGGAGAAACAGACCTAGAGGATAGACTTATGGACATGGGGAGAGGGGAGGAGAGGGTGAGATGTATGGAAGAGTAACATGGAAACTTACATTATTACCATATGTAACGTAGATAGCCAAGGGGAATTTGCTGTATGGCACAGGAAACTCAAACAGGGGCTTGTATCTACCTAGAGGGGTGGGATTGGGAAGGAGATGGGAGGGAGGTTCAAAAGGGTGGGGATATATGTATATCTATGGCTGATCCATGTTGAGGTTTGACAGAAAACAACAAAATTCTGTAAAACAATTATCCTTCAGCAACAAAATTAATTTTAAAAAAATTAAAAAGTTACAGGAGAACAATACATGTAGGGCTTGCTTTAGATGATGGCACCTCTGAACTGCTATGCCTCTGGCTTCTTGTCAAATTAATAAAAGGTGCATTTGATTGAGTAGGTAGGGCGTTTTCCTCAAAATAAAACCTCTCCAGAGTAGATTCACTGGGACCTCACCAAGGCCTAACATTCATGGAAGATGGGTACTATAAGAGGTAATCTTTAGAGTCCCTTATAGCTCTGACATTCTTTTTTTTTTTAATTAATTTATTTATTTTTTGGAGGCTAATTACTTTACAATATTGTATTGGTTTTGCCATACATTGACATGAATCCGCCATGGGTGTACATGTGTTCCCCATCCTGAAGCCCCCTCCCACCCACCTCCCCATCCCATCCCTCTGGGTCATCCCAGTGCACCAGCCCCGATCACCCTGTATCATGCATCACTGGTTTGGGAGAATGGCACTGAAACATGTATATTATCATGTGTGAAACAAATCACCAGTCCAGGTTCGATTCATGATAGCTCTGATATTCTAAGGTCTTATATTCCTGAAACTAAACGGAGCCAGGAAACCAGGTAGGAAGGCTGAGCAGGAACCAGGAAAAACTTGAATGAGAGCTGGCCATAGCAATTGAAATTCAGGAGTAAGATCAGCAGAAAGGAGAATCTATTGGGACAGTGATTTGCGGGCTTTTTTCTAACTTAAACATTGGTTTTGGTGGTTAAGGTGTTGAATGGATCTTCACAGCACTTGAAACACTGTGGCTGGACTCTAAAATATGTAGAAATCCTGAAACTTAGGAGTACAAAAGAATCTTAGCAGGAACTTGTTTAAAATACAGATTCTCTACCCAGAATTTCTGATCCAATACCTAAGGGCACTAACTAGGAATATGTGTTTTTCACAAGAACTTCTAGGTGATTGTGTCTCAGAAGTCTCAAAGTTGAGATTATGTGTCCCAAACAACTGCTTACTACAGTGAGGAACTTCAAAGGAGTCAGGCGTTTTAGACCTTTTCTGTTCTATAAGGTGTCAAGTGGCAAATGGACATATCTTTGGAAGCATATTAGTGCTATGGCTTGCCTTACTTCGCTGCCAGCATTTGCCAAGTAGTTATGAAAAAAAGGTGGACGGTAGAAAGGCTTTCCAGCTGGATCTTGGTGTTGGCACACATCTGGATAAAAATTAGAAGAGCCAAATCAGTCCAAGAGGCATCTCCCTGCGTCTCCCTGTGGACAACACACCATGACTCAGGGCTCTTTATTCCCATTTGACTGTAAAGTTTGGTGTCATCGAGACAGTGTTTTTCTCACTTTAGACAGTTTACAAAATACTCTCCTGGTAAGGTTGGCTTGTGCCCAGAACCTTCCTGGGGGGATGGAAAATTGGACCCATTCCCACATACTGCAGACTTGGGCTACCTAGAGCTGCAGATGTCGAGAAGGCCCTACCCCTGACTATATGGTATGCAGCTGACCTTTCTCCTTCCACATGTATCAGACTATGTTTGATTTCTTTTTTTTTTTTTTTTTTTTGCCTTTCATGGATTGCCCTAGACCCTTACAACCCAGCTTCACCAGGAAACAGATGTTAACAGTGGGAATCAGGACATTCCTAAGGAACCATCAGATCTACAAAATAGTCAAGGATAACATCTAGAACCACATATCCTACCCCAGAAGTTCCAAGTACACTACACTTTCTTACTGATAAAATTCCATTTTCACTTCAGTTACATAATACAAACCAACTGCTATGGTCAAACACTAAGTAAATGAGTCCACATACACAAGGAAATGATGCCTTATAAATTGTGGATTCTGAAAATACAACTGAAATACCCTTTGTGTTGCACCTGTATCTCTGAAAGAGGAAACGCTTAAGTGAAGTTCTAGCTTTCATCGGAGAGTGCCAACTTTCCTTTTGACTGTGGCTGACTCCACAGTTAATTGGGGCCTCTGATGACTAATGGGGAGGACCATCCCATCGAATTGTGGGATCTCTGGGTTTTGAAAACATAAGAGTCTGGCTGCAATCCAAACACAAGTAGAAGGAAATTAGCCAGAAAGAGTACCTCAAAGGAGGACAAATCTTGGCATGTTATTTTTTTATTTTACTGAGCAACCTTCTCACAATTCATATTGATCTTTGTGGCATATATGCCAAGTGGATTGGGTGGCCAGTACCCAGGACTACTCCAGAGGCAAGGCAAACATAATCTTCCAGTTCTTATTTTGTCCTGATCATTATGGGGCAGACAGGGAAACAATCTAGAAGATGTGGAAAGCTCCTACATTTGAATCTCTCATCCACAGCTCAGGAAGTAAGACTACATAGATTATTATGATCCAAAGAGCAGCAGAGCCAGGAGCAGCTCCATATCCTGTATCTACCATGGCAGCCCATGTCTGGCCATGGCCAAAGTAACACTTTTATAAGCCTTTGGCCTCTGTAATGAGAGATGCAATCATATTTTCCACACAGGCTTGATGAAGGTTCAGATGTTGAGCAACAAAAACTGATGAATATCTACTAAGTGACTGGGAACACAAGAGCAAAGGAAAAATGAGCAAAAGAAAGGAAAAGGAGATACCATGATGCCTAATTTGGCCTAGGTTAAAATTTTGTGTAAGGAAAGCTTTGAGTTTATTCATTCACCCATTTAATAGATATTTATTGTGTACTGTGAACCAAGTACTATACCCAACATTGAGAATAATTCAGTTGTAAATAAGCCTCCTTTTTGGAGCATTGTTGGTGTCATAATATAGCATGTTAATTGTTGTTAGTGGTGCTATGGAAGTCCATAGGATGGGCACCTAATAGAGATTTGAGAGGTCAGATCAAGGTCTTCCAGGAGGAAACAACTTTGGGTGAGTCACTTTTGGGGGCCTCTTGTATCCTCATCTTTAAAATAGAAATAATAATACTACCTTATAAAATTTAGGTAGGAGAAGGAAATGGCAGCCCACTCCAGTGTTCTCGCCTAGAGAATCCCAGGGACGGGGGAGCCTGGTTGGCTGCCCCAGAGTTATGCCCAGAGTCCAATTCCCCAAAACTGAGAGAATAAGACGTCCACAGCAATGCAAAGGCATGAAGGGGTTTTATTTCTAGCTCGGGCTAGGGCTTCTGCCACATCCAATGCAGTGACATATGGGGTCACACAGAGTCTGACACGACTGAAGCGACTTAGCAGCAGTAGCAGCAGCATAAAATTGAGGTGAAGATCAAATGAGATACTGTGTGTGATGTTTTGGGCATGGTTGCTGGGCATAGTAAGTTCTGCCAAGACATAGCTAATATTAACATTATTTTTGTTAAACTGTTATTTATTAAGCTATTATTACTATTGTTTTATTACTTTTAACTATTTGGGACTTGAAGGATGAGTAGGTAAGAACGAGGGGCAGGGTAGAGATCATGTCAGAGAAACAGTATTTGTGAGGGACTATAGGCTGTGACAGTGGAGCTTGGGATAACTGGACACTTAATACATATGTGAAATATATATAGCATATTGTACACATGCATACTATATATAGTGTATACATATACATACATATATATACACGTAGACACACACACACACATATATATGGTAAATGACAAGAGATGAAATGTAGACATAAACCACATCTGATCATGAATAGTTTAATAAGCCAAATCTGAAGAGTTTGGATTTTACCCAAGAGCCACTGAAGGATATTACATAAGGGAGTAATATGATCACACACAAACACTCCTACACACCCCCCCCCCATGCACATACTCATATCTGTAATTTACCAGTAATCACATCATAATACAGCTTGGGCTTACATATGGTATAATTCAAGACTTTTATTTTAATATTCAGTTCAGTTCAGTCACTCAGTCGTGTCTGACTCTTTGCGACCCCATGAATCACAGCACACCAGGCCTCCCTGTCCATCACCAACTCCTGGAGATTACCCAGACTCACGTCCACCGAGTCAGTGATGCCATCCAGCTATCTCATCCTCTGTCAGCCCCTTCTCCTCCTGCCTCCAATCCCTCCCAGCATCAGAGTCTTTTCCAGTGAGTCAACTCTTCGCATGAGGTGGCCAAAGTAGGAAGCTGAATCCAAAGGAATAGTAGCATGACTTAATATAAGATAATACAACTAGATACTACACACTTTTTGACTCCAACACACCACCACTTTCCTTAAACTTTCAGGTTGAGATTATCCCAAGTTATTTTTTCCTCTAAAAGTCTGTAGGAACCTATAGAAAATTCTGACACTGATGAATGGTCTCTAAGATCTAGGCTCAAGTTTCACAAAGTGCATGACAGAGGGTCCTTGGTAATCCAGTGTTTTAAGTTTTTAAGGACTCAGAATCAGCTCCACAATGGTGTGGATCAGGGGCAGAATTTCATTGCATGACCACTTTCCAACCACCACCTCAAAGTGAATTTAAAGACTAGAGGGGAAATTGTCCTAAAGGAGTACCCTGTAGATTTCAGAAGAAAAAAATCTTACTGGGGAATGAGTGTGCCTTAATATTGACCCTGGGCAGTTTAGGGCTTGGTTGTATATAATTGTTTTTTGCCAGACCATGGCAGCAAAGTCCCTGCTACTCTTAGATTCCTTCCTCAGTCACTGACCAGCACATTGTAAATCTGATCCATCTTGCTCCCACAAACCTGCTCTTCCCTCACAAACTATTCAAGGGCTATCATCATGATTTTCCATATACTAAAGACAATTTTGAGTATATCACCAAAATGTGTCTGTACTAGACATCTCCTTATAGAAATGCCTTTATTGAACCACAATTTAATATTGTATTTTTTAAAAATGTGGATTCATGTGAGAAATGGCCATCAAAAACCATCCTGTTAAGAATTGCTATTACAGATAGGTTGCATGATTTGGATGCATGACATTCATATAATTAATTCTACAAAACTCAGTGTCAGAAAGTAAGTTACACTCTTCTGAAATCAGGCATTTTTTCCTTTTATTAGAATGGGAGTTATATCTAGCTTTGTTTACCCTCCCCAAACCTGCCCCCACCCCTGATTCTTTTCTAGTTTCTTAGTTTGGTTGTCAAGAACTTGGAGTTAACTCAATAGTTGTTAGTAGTCAGTACCTATTAATAGCTCAGATTTGGTTTAATTGTCTATTTAATCTTATTCCCACTAACTTCCCAAATGACCTGAGAGAAAAAGGGGCCATCTGTGTACTGATCATCTAGCTGAGGCTGGGGGTCAGTCAGAGCCCCTAAAGCGGCAGTTGATCTTAGGACGACCATCTGGACTGCCACTACTTTTATTCTCTGGTTGAAGTCCTTGGAGAATTGGGATTTGATGTCCTTTTCTTTTTTATTTTAAACTCTGTGTAAGAGTATATATTCATTTTTATTTCAAGAGTATATATTCATTTTTATTTCCAAAATTACTTTTGGAAGAAGGAAGATTATAAATTATAAGTAAATGGTCATGAATTATAAACATATTTCAGCAATCATAAGTTATCTCCCTGAGACATGCATTCAACCTACTACCAAAATGAAGTGGCCATGGAGAAGCACCAAGAAGCGCTAAGGTATTGGTGCCCTTACCTCGTGAACACATCATCTGTACCTTGGGTGGCACTCAGACCCAGTGACCCATGAAGAGAGAGCCATGAAATTGTACAACTTAACTTTTTCCCCTGTGGAAGGATAAAACTGTGGTTTTATCTTCTCCTCAAAGTAAATGAATGCAGATAGTTGCACAGTTTTCAGAATTGCTTCTAAAATGAAGAGGAGTATAATGAGAACAAAACCTAGAATGTTCTTAAGCCTGGCCAGCTTTCTTTAGGATGTTTTTGTTTGGTGAGAAATTATTTCTTATTTAAAGACTGAATGACTGTAGGAAATTGAAATGAAACTGAAGATAAGTTAAGTTCCCCACAGTTGGGTGACCTCTTGTCACTGTTCCTTGTTGCTATCCCAGTACCCTGACACTGACTGCTGAGAACTGTGGTTGGTTAGGCATCTGATGTGCACACATGCAGGGGAGTTATAGGAGGGAGAGACCAGAGAAGCAGTTGGATATGGTGGCAACTGAGACAGGAGAGCACTGTAGTTTGATAGGGAAAGGAAAGAACATTCCAGATGAGGGAGATTGAGAAGAATAATCAGAAAAGAAAGTGGGAGAAACATGAGGAGGGTGGAGAAGAGTAAGCATACAAAATTTGGGTATCTAGTGTTTGGAAATGGAGAATGTGTTTGGAAATGGAGAATGTGTTTGGAAATGGAGAATAAATGAGAAATAGAATCCAAAGCAGTGAAAAATAAAATCACACATGTAGGCCTAGATTGTCAAAGGCTGTAAAAATGCAGTACTGTTTCTAGAGGGGCTTACTGGGTATACAGTACAGAGTAAAGGCCGTAAAGATAATAGCAAGGAATGAAACAAAAAGCTGCTCTGAAAGTCCAGCAAGAGAGGAGGTGAGGGGTCTAAGATCAGGATGATGACCATAAAAATTGAGAAAAAAGGCATATTTTTTAAAAAGTATATTTTTAAGTGGAGGAAAGAACCAGCATTTGTTGAGTATCTCTCATGCACCTGACTCTTTTGCATGTATTATCTTATGTACTCTTCATGACAACCCTGAATTGTGCCAGGTAGGCAAGATTACCCCAAGTCTTCAGATAAAGCAGAAGAGGCAACACTTAGAAATTCATTCAGTTACTATGAACCGCCAAGATATGAATTCACTGCTATCTAACTCCAAAAACTATGATCTTCCCATTTCAACTTTAGCATTCCTGAGAGACAAAAAGAAAAGATTAAATTTGCCCTCAAAGCTGATATCTTCCTCAAAATTTAAAAAGAAATGATTTCTAACTGTATAGATGGATTTTATTACTCTCCATTAACCTAATACCCCAAGCACAAGCTTCTTTGTTTTGTTAAATCTTCACAAATAATTGTTCCTTTTTATAAAAATGGTATCTAAACAGCCTGCTTTGACCGCTTCATGAGTCCCATTTCTGAGACCTCCATGCATACAAATTAAATTGTTTTTTCTCCTGTTAAAAAAAAGGAAAGATAATTTCTAGAGATCACTTATAAGAGATGAAAATGTTGTCACAGTTGGAAACAAAATATTTATGAAAAATCAAAGATAGATATAAAAACAACCTGTGTACTGATCAATGGATAAAGAAACTGTTCTATATATACATATATGTGTGTGTGTATATATATATATATATATATATATATATATATATACACGCATACATATAAAACTCATCCATAAAAAGAATGAAACCTTGCCATTTGTGAAAACATGGATGGATCTTGAGGGCATTATGGTAAATGAAACGTTGGACAGAGAAAGACAAATAACCATATGATCTCACTTATGTGTGGAATTTAAAAACAAACGATAAAAACCACAAGTTCATAAATATGGAGAACAGATTCTAGTTATAAAATAAATGTCATGGCGATGTTATGTACAGCATAGTTAATAATACTATATTGCATATTTGAAAATTGCTGAGAGATTTTAAAAGCTCTCATCACAAAAAATTATGTTCTGTAACTATTTATGGTGATGGATGTTACCTAGATATATTATAATCATTTCACAATGTTTAAAATAACAAATTATTAGAAAATACTGAAAGCAGGAGAGGATATATGTATACATATAGCTGATTCACATTATTATATAGCAGAAACTAACACAACATTGTAAAGCAATTAGCCTCCAATTTAAAAAATGAAAAAATAAATAAATGATAAACAACAACACCTACTCTGTAGCACAGGGGTTTATATTCAGTGTCTTATAGTAACATATAATGGAAAAGAATATGAATTTTGAAAGGCTATATGTGAACTTATTACATGTTAGTAGAATGGAATGGTTTTTAATAATAATGAAAAGACTGAATTGCTTTGCTGTACACCAGAATCTACACAACATTGTGTCAGTAAACCAACTATATTTCAATTTAAAATATCATTTTTCCCAGCACCACTTATTGAAGAGACTGTCTTCTCTCCAGTGTATATATTCTTGCCTCTTTGGTTGTAGACTAATTGGCCATAGACACACGGGTTTATTTCTGGCCCTTCTATCCTATTCTGTTGATCTACATTTCTGGGGTTTTTGCCAGTGCCAGACTGTTTTGATGACTGTAGCTTTGTGGTATAGTCTGGAGCCAGGGAGCCTGATTCCTCCAGCTCCATTATCTTTCTCCAGATTGCTTAGGCTAATTGAGATCTTTTGTAATTTCATACAGATTTAATTCTTGTTCTTGTTGTTCTAGTTCTGTGAACAATGCCATTGGTTATTTGATAAGGATTGCTTTGAACCTGAGGATTGCCTTGGGTGGTAGAGTCATTTTGACAGTATTTTCCAGTCCAAGAACATGGCATATCATTCCATCTGTGCCATCTTTGATTTCTTTCATCAGCATCTTATAGTTTCCAAAATACAGATGTTTTGCCTCCTTAGGTAGGTTTATTCCTAGATAGGCTTTTTGATTTGATGGTAAATTAGACTGTTTCCTTAATTTCTCTTTCTGATGTTTCATTACTAGTGTATCAAAATGCAGCAGATCTCTGTATATTAATTTTGTATTCTTCAGCTTTACTGAGATCATTGATGAGCTCCTGTAATTTTCTGATAACACCTTTAGGATTATACTGTCATCTGTAAAGACTGACATTTGTACACCTGAAACCAATATAATGTTACATATTAGTTGTATTTTAATATAAAATTTTAAACTAAAAAAGAAATGAAGAAGGAAATAATAGTAACCCTAACTTTTTGTTGAACTATTTTTGAACTGTGGTGTTGGAGAAGACTCTTGAGAGTCCCTTGAACTGCAAGGAGATCCAACCAGTCCATCCTAATAGAGATCAGTCCTGAGTGTTCATTGGAAGGACTGATGTTGAAGCTGAAACTCCAATACTTTGGCCACGAGCTGATTCATTTGAAAAGACCCTGATTCTGGGAAAGATTGAAGGTGGGAGAAGAAGGGGATGACAGAGGATGAGATGGTTGGATGGCATCATGGACTTGATGGACATGAGCTTGAGCAAGCTCCGGGAGTTGGTGATGGACAGGGAAGCCTGGCGTGCTGCAGTCCATGGTGTTGCAAAGAGTCAGACACGACTGAACTTTTGTTGATCTTTGCTTTGTTCTTGGTGCCGTTCTAGGCACTTTACCTTTATTATCAAACTTAATACTCAGAAAATGCTTATAAACTAAATTCACATATTATGCTTATTTAAGTTAGGAATCTGAGATGTGTTTGAAAAAATGAAGGAACTCGCCTAGTGCCTTAAACTGGGATCTCCCAAGAGCAGAATCTGAAATTTAAGGGCTTGCCTGCCAAGCAAGATTATTTTGGAAAGTGACCCCACATAACAGGAATGGAAGGCTGAGGAAAGTAAGAGAGAAAGAAGCAGGGAAAGCCAGTCCAAGCTATGTAACTGATGTGGTCGCTAAGTGGGCAACAGGGCCTTAATTAGCATGGGAGGAGGAGCTGAGGAGAAGGCACATCTTTGTCCTCAAAGGACAGAAGAAAGGACTATTTAAAACTGTCTCCCATCTTCCTTTTGGTCGAAAGTAAATTCAAAAGTGTTTAACTCCTCTGTACTTTGAGATTTGCACATGCATTAGAAACTTGAACTGGTCTAACAGTTGTCCCATGTGAGGGGGGTGGGCAATGACTGAGCAGAAAGCAAGAGGTAAGAGTGCAGCTGAAGCAAATTGAGGTCGAGATAATTATCACAGAATTGCAGGAGTTACAGTGCAGGCCGAGAGGTGGGGCACAGAGGTGTAGGAAACACACAGGTTGCAGAGGCAGAATGAGGATTTGGATCTAGGTTGTCTGACTCCAAATCCCGTGCTCTTACAGAAGTAGCTCTCAAATGTCAACAAGTATCAGACTCACATGCAGGGCTTGTTGAAAGTATTCTCTACAGAGCTCCACTTCTAGAATTTTCAATTCTATAGGTCCAGAGGTGGGACCAGAAAATTTACATTTTTCTCAGTTCTCACGTGATGGTGCCAACACTTCTCCAGGGACCACACTTTGAGCAGTGCAGTCTTATTCATACACTAAGGTATCTTGCCAAGCGTCTCTGAGATAAACAAAGGAGAAATGCATCCCTTGGGGGGGAGGCTGTGCCCAATTCACTGTCTTTCAGGTTCTTGAGAAACAGCGTGGGAGGCCTCTCAAAAGGAAAAACTTCTCTTCTACATGAAAACAAGATTTAGATCATAAGCACTTGTACAAAACATAATAAACCTGGTTCAAGAGGCTCTAGACGATCAAAGAAGTGGCGTGATGGACTGTCACACTTCAGGCAAGAGTCCTAAAGAAATAATTATGAAACTTGGAAAGTCATGAAAAGCTAAGATATTTAGAGTATGATGAACCTTCACTTCAAAATAAGAGGGCATGAGAGAGAAAACAGGACAACTGCTATAGCTAAAACCTTGTATCTGAGGTGCTTCATAGCAAGCTCTCAATTTTTCATACATTTAATAAATACCTGTTAAAAATAAGACTGTAAGTAAGTGGAAAAGTAAATAAGAGTTCTTGCTTTCAAGGAGTCTGTAGTGAGGATGAGAAAAAAGAATGCAAGTAATTAAAAACTTATCTGGTTAAACCTATAGAGAGAGGAATAAAAATCTATAAAAGCATTAAAAAGAAAGTAGTAAACTTTGCCTCAGAGAGCTAAAAAGGTGTTTATAAGGATGTAGCTATTAAACTGGGTGTGAAAGAGAAATATTTAAGATTTGGGGGGGACAGAACATTTTGGGCTGAGGAGCAGCATGCACTGAGGAATCAAGATCTGGAGTGTGTCGGGCACCATGTCGAACTCAGCTTCATTGGAGAGTATCAAGATGTATGCTGGAACCAGAGTGTGACGTCTTCATGTGCCAACTAAAAGGTTGAACTTAATCTAGTAAGCAGCAAAGAGAGAGTAGAGGTGTTAAAATGAAATTTGGCACAAGAAGATGTGGTTTTTTAAGACTTAATTTTCTAGAAAGATTTTAAGATGAAAGTATAGAAAAAGTTGACTGGAAAAATGAAGCGTGGAAGATGAAATACAGAAATGAAGATTCTGAAACAAAGCAATGGCAACAGGGTTACTCTATTCTTAGTGAAGAGGTCAGATTTGAGGTCTTAGAAAGATCAGAAGCCAGAGTCCAAATGGATTCAGGAAGTGGGAGGGAGAGAAGTAGAATTTCAGAAGTTAGTCATTAGCCTGAAGATCCTTCACAAATGTGTGAGTCTTTAATCTGGCCGTCAGGGTAATACTCCATGGTTTTCCCATAATGCTTAAGGTGTCTTATTATTAAGCACCTAGACATAAGTAACTCAATGAAATTAAGGCAAACACTCCCTATAAAGTTCTCTAAAATACTAAATATAGGTGGAAAAATGTTTCAAGGTCAAATAAGTACTCAAGGTCTTAGATGTGTATTAGGACACTGTTTCCTAAGTTACCCAGCCCTAGAATCCCTTTTTCAGACATCATGTCTCAAGACCAGTGTTTCATTAAGCACAGTCTGGGAAATGTTGGTTTAATAGGTCCAAGAACTCTTCCTTTTCACAGTGAAATAACTTTTTGTCCATGCTCAGTTCCTCAATTGTGTCCACTCTTTGCAACCCCATGGACTGTAGCCTCCTCTGTCCATGAAATTTTTCAGGCAAGAATACTGGAGTGGGTTGCCATTTTTTCCTCCAAGAGATCTTCCTGACCCAGGGATCAAACCTGAATCTCCAGAGTCTCCTACATTGGCAAGTGGATTCTTTACCACTGTGCTACCTGGGAATCCTGAGATAACTCTTGGTGGACAGACAAATGGAAGGAGACCCCTTCCTCTAAAGACCACTGTGGTAGAATGCCCAGGTCATTGGCTTCAGAGATAGTCAAATCTGGGACCATATTCTGATTCTGCCCTTAGTCTATAAATTGGGGCAAGTTAAGTAAATTCTGGGTCTCAGGATGCTTGTTTATGAAGAACAAATAATGATGCCCACCTTGCAGGGTTGTTAGGAGAAACAAAGTATCTAATACTTAAGCAACAAATTATAACTGCTAATTTTACATTAGGGAGGCTCAGAATTTTAGCTTATACTTAGCCACTGCTCCTGTTTTAGTTTTTGCGTGGGTTGGGAATGTCCTTATTACCCTTCACCTTCTGATGCTTCACCTTTTGTTTTTTTAATTCTTTACTTCATTGTTTGTGTATTATTTCTGCCTACCACCTGTTGGTGTCTACTGTTAGTTGATTTGGCCTTTGTTTGCTGAATCACATGGCCAATCCTTTGAAAAAATGATATGGATCACATGATATGGATCTAGACTTGGCACTTTTTGGGTGAAATGACTTAGTTAGGAGAGTTTACTTTTCAGAAAAAGTCAAAGCAGAGTGAGAGATCTGGGGAGGTGATCCATGAGCTATTTCTGTACATTTCCATGGCTCCAGATCCAATTTCTGTTTTGCTAATAAGAAGGATGACTCATAAGACTAAATCATAAGCATGTCAGAAAAACTATTATGACCTCTTCAGGTTGCGGTTGAAAATGATTAACACACTGTTGTGAGAATACTTCCTCTGTCAGGAGGGTGGATGCTAGTTTAACTGGAACACAGAACTTGACATAGCTGTATTCTGTTCTTGATGATAAGGTTTTAAGCCAGTTAATTTTTTTAATGGTGCATGAAATTTGCTCTACTAGAAAATTGTCAGCTTCTACTCAAATTCTCTCTCAAGGCAAAGCAGTTTAGAAACCTCACTGTAACTAGATTACCATTGGTCCTGAACAATAAAGTTCAGGGATGTGTTCTTTTACTCTGCTGCTCAAAAATTTTCCATGACTCCCTGTTTACTGAATAACCACAAACTTCTTGATGTGCAATTTGAAGCTCTCCATAGACACCATGAGGCAAAGGGAAACTAAATTATGTATCTTTAGCCAGTGCTTCTCAAACTTTAATACATATATGCATGACCTGATTGATAAAATGTGGTTCTGATTCAGTAGCCCCGGGCTGATACTGTTCAGAGCAGGGCCAAAGCAAAATCTTAGGTGATTAGAATTAAGGGAGCAAAGAAGAACCTTAAGCATTAAATCCCTGGGAGTGGGGGAAGGGGGAGGTAGGAGAAAAAAAAAAAAAAAGCCAGTGAAGGGCTCCAATGGAAAATAGGAGTAAGAGATGAACAAGTCCAGAGAGATTCCCAAGAGATTTCCCCTCCAAATGTGACATTCTTTCAGACAGAACCATGGGACTCAGTATTTGACTTGCTAGGTATGGTTTACATTTCTCTTTGTCCAGGTACTTCATACCAAGTTTGGAACTAATAGCCCGAAACCACTTGAGCCTTTTTGATCAATATTAGAGCAGTGTTCTAGGATGGGGAATATATGCTTTGACTCTCATAATTTAGAAAAGATCTCCATCTTCCTGACATAGTAGACATTAGGGCAGTCTTCATCTTTCTTTGGTTTGAGAATGTTAATTGTGTTATCTATTAGATTGGCCATCAATTACAAAGTCTAGGGCAAGTCACCTGGGAGCATTCATGCACATCAGACTTGTTATAAGATTCCAGAATCATATGTTTTTGGTTTGTTTGGTTTTTTTTTTCCTTTTGAATTTCAGCCCTCAAAATATACCAGCAAAAAATGGGGGAGAGGTTAGGCTGGGTCTATTTCAATGGCCATCTGTTGCCAAGGACAATGGACTTGCACTTCCCAGGCCACCCCCAACCCATGTCCATTCTGCTCAGCCTGGGATGATACAGAAGACAGTGGAAGTGGTGGGGGAGCCGGAATGTGGGCCAGGGGGGCAGTGCTTTGGGATCATAGTTGGACTGAGAGGTGGGGTGAGCTGCCCAGGTCCAGTTACCTTTGCTCAGTCATGGAGCCTCAAAGTGTGGCCAGGGTTGAAAGAACTGCACAGACGTGGGTGAGGCAGACTAGGTGGGACAGCTGCAGCTGGGCAAGCGGAGGCTAGGGGCCAGATGTCCCCCTCTCACTGACGATCTACCGAGCTCATCTGCAGCCTATCAAGCTAGCCTGGGAGGCTCCTGTGTTGCTGCCCATCCGTAGGCCAACCAGGCTAATTTATTAAACACTTCCTATACATGGGATATCTTGTTAAGGGCTCTGTAGAAACTATCTCATATGAATTATATTAAATAAGCACAGAATGAGTATCTGTTAATTAAACTGAATATTTAATAAAATAGTAACTTAAACTTTCTCCAGGGTTTTAATTTAGCTTGTCCTTTGCACATATGGTACAAAGTTGTGGTTTTTCTTTGTTATTGGTATTGTTTAGCTTCTCTTCATAATTTTCAGAGTAATAGTTACAGAAATAATTACTGAAGGTTCTTTGTCTATAACTGGAGGTGATTTTGAGCATTAAAGATGCATTTGAATTATTCTTATTTGGTGTTGGGAAAACATACTGTTCTAAAAAGTTTGAGTCCTTGGCACCATTGTTCCTTAGGGGATTTCACTTAGCTCCTTAACTGAGTCATTTTTATTCCAATCAGACTGTTGCTTGGAGCTGTGACAGTACCATAGGAAGTCCTAGTATGGATCTCACTTTGGCCTTTACATGGCTAATACTCCATTTTGAAATTCAACCCGTGTGTTCTGTTTCCCTTCACTGATTTCTGTGACAGTGAAACATTAACAGGTACTAAGTTGTTACTTGTTTATTTGCCTTTTTGAGAGGAATCCAAAGGTTAATAAAATGGAATGTTTTCTCAACAAAGCTTGGGTATAATATTTAACTTCCAGTTTGTGGGATCACATCCACAAAGAAAGCTTTCCCCACTGTGTGGAATTATTTAAACTATAATTATTTAAATTACGGATGCTTTTCATCCTGGCCTCTACTGTAGAGGTTCTAATCATGGCTGTATGTAGAATAACCTTGGGAGATTTTTGAAAGTATGGATCTTCACTTCTCACCACAGCTGTAGTGAATGTGAGTCTCTAAGGTGAGACCAGAGCATCTGTATGTTAAAACCACCAGCAGGCCTCAAGTCTCAACCACCAGTTTCCCGAGTAAGTCTTGTGCCCAGTCAGGTTTGGAAACCGTAGCCCAAAACAGTGAAATGGTCCCAGCTGATGAAAAAGTGAAGAGAGCCATGCCTTTACTTAGCTATATGTTTTAGAAAGTCAGAAGTATGCTCTGGGGAATGTAAAACTCTCCTGTTAAACTTATTTAAAAGACTGGTTCTAGGACCCTAAAAAGCGAACTTACTGAATCTAAGTTTCAGTGTCTCAGAAATACCTTTTCTATGAGGGTCCCCTAGAGATTTCCACGAGTGCCAGAACTTTAGAACCTCTCTGTATATATGAATGAATGCGCAATCAACTGCCCAGATGGATACTCTATTTAGAGTTCTCTGATCATATTTAATTCTATCCCTTCTCTGCAGGAAACATCAGAATCATTCTAAGGAACTGTTCTCAAATTTTTCTGAATAATGAGTCCTCTCTAGTGAAATCTATGAATCCTCTCCCTAGAAAATTTCACACAGGCACATATGCACATTTACATTTTACTTTTCAAGAGGTTCACAGACTGGAGGCCTGTTCGTTTAACACCAGATTCAGAGCTGTTGTTCTGGAAAACGTAACTGAGTTAGTCAACTTCAGTAAACATTTTCTCTTGATGGGTCACAGGACACAGCAATGTTAAGGACATGCCAAGAAGTCTGGCTCAGAGAGTGAAGATTGGCTGAGGACAGGGAGGAGGAAGCTTATCCCTAAGTTAGGGCCCTGGTGAACATGGAGTCTAGTTTGAATGGAGGCTATCTTTGAAGACCCCTGGACCCAGGGGTGTGCAGAAACTCTTCTTATCTCTGGCCCAGGAGGATTGTGATAGGTAATAGATGAGAAGAACTGACTCATTGGAAGAGACCCTGATGCTGGGAAAGATTGAAGGCAGAAGAAGGGGACGACAAAAGATGAGATGGTTGGATGGCATCACCGACTCAACAGACATGAGTTTGAGCAAACTCCGGAAGATGGTAATGGACAGGGAAGCCTGGCATGCTGCAGTCCATGGGGTCACAAAGAGTCAGACACAACTGAGTGACTGAACTGAATTGAATAGAAGTTACTCCAAGGCAGTAAATATTTTTTAGCACCTACGGTATGCTAGGTACTGCCAAGAGCTGGAGGTACAAAGATAGCTCAGACACATGTTCTGTTTTCAAGTAGCTCACAGCTAGTGACATATTCCATATTGCTGTGTTTTTACACCCAACTGGCCTTCTCATAAATTTCACTATCATAGTTGTGAAATATCCAAATATACTAACTACAGTTTCAGAGATTTTTCTGACTACTATCCTATTTGTCTTTCAGCCCAATGCCAAGTATATTCTTCTGTTGGTCCTCAGCTCCCTGGGTCCATCTCAAGTTCTCCATATCTGTATCTATACATTTGGATTTGATGACCCATTTGGATTTCTTTCTCCAGTGTACTAACTTCATATTTCCCCTGGACATTTGGCTCTAAAGGCTCTCATTGGTGCCCCTGGATTTCTGACTTTCAACAACAGTCCTGGCCTTCAGTACATTCAGTAGGATTTCATTTTCCAACCTAGAGAGAAAGACACCTTCAATTTATTCATTCAACAGTATTGAGTGTGATAGGTACTATTCTTGACACTGGGAATACATCAATGAGATAAACAGACAAAAATCCCTGGGCACGTAGAGTTTTTATTTCAGTAGGAGGAAACCCAATAAATACATGCTACTTATATACACAAACATGTAACAAATACATGTGGTAAACGCGGTCCATTCCCATTTTGAGAATTTTATATTTGCAAATCTGCCTACTTTCTAAAATTTATTTGTAACTCCCGAAGCAATATTCACAGCATTTCATGGTCATTTGTAAGCATCCCAGAGAAGTGAAAAACTCAAGTCACCTGACAAGCATTTTCCTAGGTGAGGTCACACAGGGCAGCGCTCTACTTACCGGTTTCCGCTTTCATACTTTCTCACACTAACAAGTGTAGTTTTCTCAGTTTATTTAGCACCACATTCTCCTCATTTTTGTGTTCTTAGTTATTTCACTGTTTAAAACGTCCCGCAAACATAATGTTAAGGTTCTGTCTAGTGTTTCCTGCTGCAGGAAGGTTGTGATGTCCCTTACAGAGAAAATATGTGTGTTAGATCAGCTTTGTTCCAGCATAAGTTGTAAGTTCAATGTTAATGAACCTGCAGTATAATAAGTAAAGTGACCATGAACAGAAGTGCACATAAAACAAGGCTATGCATTGATGGTTGAAGAAAACATTATGACTGAAATTCACAGTAAAAGCAAGGATTCAGTATTTGCTGATTTATTATACACAGTGACATAACTACCATGAATAACAAGAATCGACTGTATATATTAGAACAGATATTAGTTTATGTTATGGATAAGGTTACAAGTTGTATAGGAAGTATCCAGGGTGGAGTGTGCTTTCCATTTACAATTATATGTTCAGGTAACGTTTGAGCAAAGATGTAAAAGACATGAGGGAAGACACTATCAGAACATCTGAGAGAAAGAGCACAATAAGCAGAGAGAAAGGCAAGCACGCTGGCCATAAGGCGGAAGCATGGCTGGGGGTGGGGAATGGAGGGAGGCCGGTGGAGTGAAGGGGAAAGAGGCAAAGTGGTAGAAACTGAAGTCAAAAATGTAACGAGGAGCAGAAGATCCTGCAAAGGCTGGTGTTTTCTCTGAATGGGAAGCCAGCGGAGAGTTTTCAATGAGGTGAGTAATATGATCTGACTTATGTTTTTAACAGGGTCCTCTGTGTTGAGCATACAATGGACAAAAACGAGTGGAACCAGGTACCCCATTTAGGAGGCTCACATAATAATTCATTGCAGAAGTAATAGTGATAGAAGTAATAGCCCAGGGTGGTAACTGTGGAGGAACTGAGGACTGATTGGATTCAGGCTATATTTTGGAGACAGAGCCAACAGGATTTGGTGTGGATAAAATGTATAATACATAAATGATAGAGAAGAAGCAAGAATAGTGCCAGAGATTTTGACCAAAGAAACTGGAATAATAGAGTTGCTGTTGCTGTTTGATGAGATGGGCAAGTTTATGGGAGGAGCAGGTTTAGGGGTAGGATAGTATGGACTTACGTATTGGATCCATTAGATTTGAGTTGTCTAAGAAACACTCAAGAAAAAATGTGGAATAAATCATTAGATATATTAGTCTGGATTTCAGAGGACAGGCCCAGACTGAAGAGTCGTTATCTCATTGATGGTTTTAAAACCATAATTCTGGATAGTAAAGGGTGATATATATTCAATCTTGGTGATATAGGCTGGACATAGATATGCTTATCTGGCCTGAAAGATAAAAAAGGAAAGGGGTTCTCATTGCAACTCTGGGAATTCCAGCCTGATGGAAGATGGGGGGGAAATGAGTTAGTAAAACTGAGAAGGTACAATAGGTGAGGTAGAAGGAAAATAACATTGTTCTGAAATTTCAGGGAAGAAGATGTTTCAGTGAGGAGGGAGTGATCAGTTGTGTCAAATTCTGCAGATGGGTCAAGAAATATGATAAGAAAAGTGAGCTTTGGGTTTAGCACAGGAACATCATCAGTGGCCTTGACAAAGCTGTTTAGGGATGAAAGCCTGATGGTAGTGTGTTCAACAGAAAACAGGAGGAGATCAATCTGTGTCAATAATCATGGACAAGCCATTTGAGGACTATGGCTATAAAGAGAAGCAGACAAATGGGGTAGTGGATAGAGAGGATATGAAGGTCAAGAAAGATGTTTTTATTAATGATGGGAGAAATTAAAGCATGCTGTTTAATTAAAGAAGGCAAATTTCCATGCCTCTCTTGCATTTCTCTATGTTTTGTGAACAGAGATACTGTTGCTTCTCTTCTGGACTTTCTTTTCAAGGGTGCTTGTATAATGAACCTCTTTTGAAGACAAAAAGGATGTCTCCTCCCAGAGCAAAGTGCAGGCATGTTTGCTGTCCAATATAATAAGTAACTCAAGTTCCCTGAGCTCAGGGTTCCTTTCCAGTAATGCAGTTCATTGTGTGTGCAGAGGTCACCTGGCTCTTTTCGCTTCACCATGTGGAGATTGAGGCTCAGGGAACCAGCACAATGAAATGCTGACCCTCTGGCTGCTGCTGTTGCTGTCGGTGATAAAGCCCCTTGTCGCTGACCCAGGACTCCTGGAGCTTTAGTCAGCAGCCATGAAACTGTGGCATGCTCGTTTGTGACTTGCAAGTTGAGTACAATCTCAAAACTTCCATAGTTCTTGACACTTTTATATTGGTAAGGACGAATTAGTAGAGAATAAAAAGCCACTGATGGAGGAGTGAGAAGGGAAAATTTCTTAAATAATACCTTGTAAGAGGCTTTGAGTCTAGTGTACAAGCAGAGTCTCAGACGTTTTTTCCATAGTCATAGAAGAGAGAAGGCAGAATAAATGAGAACAGATAGAGGTAGGTGAATTGGTGTGGATATGGGAGGAAATGGACATTTGCTGGCTGTTGCTTTTGTTTTCCTCAGTGAAATCAGAAGCATCTTCATTAGCTGAGAATGAAGTTGGAGAGGAGGTGTTGAAGGCTAAAGAGAAAGAGGAAGGTACAGGATAGCCATCCACGTGTGTAGAGAGAGAACAGACAAGAGAAAAATAGTTGAATTGATGAGCATCGCTACAGTCCCTAGTTCTGAGTGAGAAGCCTTAGCAGGATATACTCTTACTTGCCCTTCACGAAAGTGAAAGTCGCTCAGTTGTGTCTGACTCTTTTCAACCCCATGGACCATGAAATTCTCCAGGCCAGAATACTGGAGTGGGTAGCCCTTCCCTTCTCCAGGGGATCTTCCCAACCCAGGGATTGATCCCAGGTCTCCCGCATTGCAGGTGGATTCTTTACCAGCTGAGCCACAAGGGAAGCCTGAGCATACTGGAGTGGGTAGCCTATCCCTTCTCTCGCAGATCCTCCTGACCCAGGAATCGAACTGGGGTTTCCTGCATTGCAGGTGGATTCTTTACCAACTGAGCTATGAGGGAAGCCCTGCCCTTCATAAGTCAGTCATAATAAATAAATGCTGATAACTCTTGCCCTGTAGGCATCAGAAACCACTATGATCAGTAAGTCCCCTGTCTCATCCCAGGAAGATCCAGTACACAGTCAAGTAAACTGCATCCAGTTCACCAATTAAGCCCTGGAACTTTTGTCCGAATGTTCTGGGGTTCATGTCTCTGTGCAAATAAATCTTTATTAACAAGTGGCTGTCTGGTTTACATTGTGAAATTTTAATTGTGTTACTAGAAAATATCTGCTCAATTCGTGTTTTTTATCGGTGACATTCTGTTTTATTGCTTACAAGACATTTACTTTACTTCCAGATAATTACTGTGGCTTAGATTTTAATGTCTTAATTAACTATCCTTTTTAACTTTATGGCAAGAGCTGCAGCATAACAATAATTTCTTACAAAGACATGCTTGATGATAAAAAATATATATATTATACCTCTTTGACCTGCAGAGAGAGGAGGACAGGGAAGCAGGCAGCATTCAATTAAGTTTGGTCCCACTGAACTAATTTTTTTTAAAGCCCAAGCACACGGACCCATTCAGTGTCATGGCGAGACAGCCTCACCACAGCAGCTGTCTTGGCTGGGCAGCTACTTCTCAATCAAAACATTCAAGCTCCAGACACTTTTTAAAACTAGCAAAGCATGCCAAGAAGAAACATAAAGATGCCTGTTTTTCTCAAACAGTCTTTATTCAGTTAGGACTCTGATATTTTTATTTGTTGTGATAATTTAATTAGCCAACGAACAGAGACTTCTTGGTACCTCCTCTGTGTCCATGTTGTTTTATGTATTAGTCAAGATAGACTTTGCTCTGCTCTGGTCATAAATACCCGCACCCAATCTCAGTGGTTAATATAGTTAATTTCAATATGTAGAACCCTATGTAGATTGAGTCAAGCTCCTTCATCTTGTATTTAACTTAGTCTGTGGGCCCCTAAGGTTGGCGTGGCATTGACCCTAAATACCAGGGAAGCTGGAGAATTTGGGGGAGCACATGAATGATTGGGGAGCCTCAGTGTCCTTTGCTGAATTTTTCCAGGTGCTGAGAAAGAGCATGAGGAAAACAAATACCAAGTCCTTGCCCCTGCGAGGATTTTAACTGTCAGGGTGTTGGAAGGGAAAGCAGCTGACATTCTCCAAGTATTCTTTCATATCAGATCATTTACTAGAAATTTTAAAATACTTGAGTTCATTTTTATATTAAAGGACTTGTCATTTACCCGCTAATTAGTAAGCAACTACCAAGGACTGAGATGTCCATAGGATTTCAGAGATGTCTCAGACTCCATACCACCATTCAGTGAGGAAAGGAGGAGGTAAGCAAAAATGCCCAGCCAGTATAATATAATGCAGTAAGTACTGCAGTGGGGATATATTAGTTTCCTAGGGCTGTTATAACAAAGCTGGGTGGCTTTAAAAACAAATATATTCTCTCACAGTTCTAGAGGCCAGAAGTCTGAGATTAGGATGCCGTCAGAGCTATATTCCCTCTGATGTTCTGGTAGAATCCGTCCTTCCTTCTTCCTAGGTTCTACTGGTGGCCATCAGTCCTTGGCATTCCTTGGCCTGCAGATGAATCACTCCAATCCCTGCCTCTGTCATCGCATAACATTCTCCCCTTGTGTCCATGTCTTCATATGGAATATTTCTCTTCTTATAAAGACACTGACCGTGGGTTGTGTTAGAATAGGGCCCAGCCTAATACTCTTCCCTGACTCAGATGGTGAAGAATCTGCCTGCAATGCAAGAGATGCAGGTTCCATCCCTGGGTTGGGAAGATCTTCTGGAAAAGGGAATAGCAACCCACTCCAGTATTCTTGCCTGGAGAATTCCATGGACAGAGGAGCCTGGCGTGCAGCAGTCCATGGGTTTGCAAAGAGTCAGACATGACTGAGCAACTAACACTTTCACTTTTTTCTAATGATCTCCTATTAATTTGGTAAATTCTACGATGACACTATTTCCTGATAAGGTTATGTTACAGGCACTAAAGGTTAACACTTTGTATTTTTTCGGTGGGGAGAGGATATAATTCAATCTGCAACAAGGGGTAAGCCCAGAATGTTAGAAAAATACAAAGGAGTGATACCTGGGTCAGAGAAATTTCCTAGAAAAGTTAATGTTTAAGTCCTCTAAAACCAGCAGCAGGCAGTCTTGCAAAAATATGAAAGAAAATTATTTTAGGCAGAAGAAACAGCATAATCCTAGGTCCAGCAGCAGTCAAGAGTCTGATATACTGTACATGCTGGTCTGGCTGGAGATGAAATTCAAAATGGGAAAGAAGAAATAGATGGGGCTGGAGGGTTGGAAAGAAGCTTGGTCATGAAAGAGCTTTGAGTGGATTGGAATCTTATGCTGAGAGCCAAAAGGTTTAAGCAGAGAATTGATAGTATGATGGACAGCAACCATAGATAATTTAAGAATGATCATCCTGGTTGTAGAGTGGAGCAAAATTGAAAGAGGAAAGGGTGGAGTTATGAATTTATTAAGATAACTTAGGTAAGAAGGGGTTGGAAGCCCTAAGAATGGCAGCAGGGGTGGTGGTGAGAGAAGTGGGTGGGTTTTGGTGACGTTTAGGAAGGAATATTATTCTTTATGATTGTCACTATGTGAGGGAGCAATGAGGATAAAAGACGACCCCGGTTTTGGCTAGATGTGGCATGTAATTCAGTGAGACAGGGGATAGAGGAAGAGGAGCAGAGGATGGAGAGTGGGGAGTTGCTGGGCAGGGGGGTACCTATAAGGTGTATCACAGGGAACCCAGGCACTTTGATGGTGATGTCGGTTTCAATCCCTTGCTCTTGCAACCACATTCTATTACCTCCTAAAGCCATACTAGCAACATTCTATCTAATGGACAAGGTAAACACCAGTATGTTATTCAGTACCAAGTATAACAGGAGTTCACTTAAGAGAGAGCTCTAAGATCCAGGAGGAGAACAGTCTTAATGAAGCAGACACACTCTCACACTTGGTCTTTGAATAACAGAACTTAGAAAACCAAAGAGGTTGGGAAGGCATACCAGCTAGAGCAAAGCAGGAGAAAAGTTGAAGAGGGAGAAGGGACCTGACTTCCTGGGATGGATAGTTCAATTTGAGAAAAAGTAAGAGGGAAGATTGGACGGGGCAGGTGAAGACGGGTGAGGAGGCCTCAGCATCCAAATAGCAAGCTCTGTGTATTTGCGTCTCTCCCAAATGTCACTGCCTCTCTCTCTGAAGAGCACTTCCTGCTCTCCCTAGGAATAAGGAGAACTGTCATGCCACAATACTTAATGACTGAGTGAATGATTCAATGACTGCTTTAGCCTGGGATCATCAAATCATTTAAGTTTCCTTTTGGTCCTTGAGTCAGCATCTTTATTTATAATTTTTATTTTACTAACTTTTTCCAGTGAAGAGATGAGGCTACTTGTTAAGGAAAGAAAGGGTTATTTTACCTTTTTAGTACTGGGAATTTATTTTAATCTCTGAGGAGGTACTATAGAAAGAACCTTAAGCCAGAAAAGTCTCGACAGTTTACTTTTTAGCCACTAATGAGCTGTATGACCTTGGTCACTAGGCCTCTCTAGGCTCTGGTTTCTTTATTTGTAAAATAAAACACTAGACCAGGCCATCTCTAAGGCCTTTTCAAGCTCTATTATTTTATGATTCCTTCTTACATTTTATGAGCCATGCTTGATTTATAAGTCTCCCCAAAACACTCAGCTCCAGCTATGCAAGGTCACTATAAACAGCTGAATGTTGACTATTTTCACAATATCAGAATAACCTGATTCTTTAAAAAAAAAAAAAAGAAGAAAAACTGATTCGTTATATTCACTTAACCAAATATTCAAGTATTTTTACAGCTGGTCTGTTCTATTCATTTCCTGAATGTTTAGGGGCCAAGTCTGTTCAACTTTCATATAAGTCCTACCCCATCAGACTTGTCCAAGGGTGGGTTCCTAGTTCAGTTATCTTTCATAGTACCTGAAGAGGGCTGTTTAACCAGGTACTTGAGAGCAGGGACTCTTCGACTGCCATGTACAGAAGAATCAACCTGGGTGAACTTGTGAAAATGCAGATTCCTGATCCTCAGGGAGTCTGATTCTGAAGACTGGAGATGGCACCCAAGTCTGCATTTTAACAAGCTCAGGAGGAGTTCTTTGGCGATTATATAAGCAGAGGTGAGGAGGAGGTTATGTTGAGAAACATTGTCAACCCCCAGCTGAATCATGTATCAGTTTTAAACCAGAACTTAACTGTAGGTATGTATGTGCACAGTTATTGGGACTGCAGGTGGCTAGTACTACGATGTGGCTCTGAAATCAGCAAATCACCCTGAGAACAGGTTGGGGAAGCACAGAGCTCTGAGTGGCTACCAGTGTCTGCCACGTTCTGGCTCTATTGTGCTGCTCTGCCTGCTTCACTTGTCGGCTTCTTATCTGGGATCATCAACTTGCCCTGATGCTGCTGCACCAACTGAGAAAAGGTCCGCCTCTCTCTGGAGCATCCAGAACTTCTGGTCCAGGCTCTGTGTCTCAGATGAGATGCCCATCAATTTCCCAGCTGCTTGCTCTCTGCCCCCATCACAGTGGCTCTGCTCTCACCTTAGCCTGTATAGTGATGCAGCTGAGCTCAGGGATGGGAGGACTCAGGTGAGCAACTCTGAGATGACTCTCTTTTGAGACTCCTTGAGAGAGTTTAGGGCTGCTGAGCAGGGAGAGATTTTAATCAAGATTCCCAGTGTTATATGAGAACATTCTCTTTGGAGCAGAGAACAGTCTGGAAAACCATTTTACCATTTTCAAACAGGCTCAGCTGGATATTTGCCTTTTGACTCTTTCAATTTATAAGTGGGCCTCTGTTTATAGACATTTTACAATTTACAATAATAAATTTACAAACAGTGAAATTCTGTTTATCTGAACACATTTGGAACCGAATTGACCAATCTGTTTGCTAATATATAGTCACATAACCACAGTACAAATTGGAGTCATAAATCAGTGTATCCTCCCCTGTATTCTCCATCCTACTTGAAGTGGAAGTGAAAGCCGCTCAGTTATGTCCAACTCTTTGGGACTTCATGGACTGTATAGTCCCTGGAATTCTCCAGGCCAGAATACTGGAGTGGGTAGCCTTGCCCTTCTCCAGGGGATCTTCCCAACCCAGGGATTGAACCCAGGGCTCCCGCATTGCGGGCAGATTCTTTACCAGCTGAACCACAAGGGGAGCCCAAGAATACTGGAGTGGGCAGCCTATCGCTTCTCCAGGAGATCTTCCTGACTCAGGAATCAAACCAGAGTCTCCTGCATTGCAGGCAGATTCTTTACCAACTGAGCTATGAGGGAAGCCCTTAGAACAGCCTAAATCAGATGTCCTTAACCTTTACTCATCACACTCCTATGAGGGGTCAGGTGCACTTCTAAAATTCAGATTACTAGTTCTCACTTCATATATTCTGATTCACTGGGTTTGGGTTGTGGTTCAAGAAACTGAAACTTTAAACAAATACCCTCCAATGATGGTGATGCTGATGACCACACTTAGCGAAATATTACCCAGGACTCTAACCCTTCAGGTTTGCAAGTTCTATGGACATGCCACATACTTCCATGTCTTAAGGTCTTTATTCAGTTTGCCTCTATTAAAATGCTCTTTCCATTCTGGTTTAGCCAGGAAATTTTCAATTCACCTTTTGAAGCCCTGCAAAGATATCATTTCTCCTATAGGTTTCTCTGAAACTCTCATCTTCTCTACTACCATTCTCTGCTGCCTCACCTATACTCCTGTTGCACTTTCTAAATAACTTAGCACAGTGTTCTACTGGTAGTTCTTCACATGTCTACCTTTCTAATGTGTGAGCTATTGGAATGCAGGGCCCAGTCATCTTTGTTTCCTCAGTGCCCAGCATTGTATTGGATATGCGTTGCTGCTGCTGCTGCTGCTAAGTCACTTCAGTCATGTCTGACTCTGTGTGACGCCATAGACGGCAGCCCACCAGGCTCCCCCGTCCCTGGGATTCTCCAGGCAAGGACACTGGACTGGGTTGCCATTTCCTTCTCCAGTGCATGAAAGTGAAAAGTGAAAGTGATGTCACTCAGTCGTATCCGACTCTTCGCAACCCCATGGACTGTAGCCCACCAGACTCCTCTGTCCATGGGATTTTCCAGGCAAGAGTACTGGAGTGGGGTGCCATTGCCTTCTCCGTCGGATATGTGTTAGGTACTGTAAAATGCACTGATTCTAGTAAACTGATACAGACACAGCCACAGGTGTATGATACACCTGCACAAACTGATAAACAAGTCAGTGTTTTTTTTTCCAGAAATCATAAAGTTAGACCTTTTGAGATTTCTTAGCAACAAAATGGCACAACAGGAAATGAAATCTTAAAAGTAATCAGGAGGCCCTATCGTTGTGTAGATTATTTTCTCCTCTTTTGTTGCATTATCAAAATGAGTTTAAAATCAATATTTTCTCTATTGTATATGTTGCCTTATGAGGGAGCAATTGTTTCTGGGGATGCACAATAAAGGAAACATGAGGCAGAGAAGGGGGATTTTAGTGACACGACCTGAGAACTGATTTCCTCACCAAGACAGCTTCTTTTTATCTTCAGCAAGGAGGCCATTTTCTGCCTTGTCTTTGTCTGTTGTGAGCTTTCTTGGAAGCAGCGGCTCCATGGGAACAGGCATTGCTGCCACATGTCAGGCATTTAGGCATCTATTAAAGGGAGATGAAAAGAATATTAGATGTGGCAGGGCAGAGCAGAAGTAATGGACAAGAGTGCAGAGGACAGGATTTTGATCGGGAATAGATAGCTTACTAGTGGGAGTAATATATAGCTGGAGGGGGTTGCAGTGGCATCTATTATGAGTTCTCTTAAGATTCAATTATCAAAGGACCTGCTGCTGTACCTCCTTTCCTCCAGTCAGCAGCAAAGATCTCAGTGTGAGGAGCGCCAGAGAGCTTTCCGAACCTGGGAGCGACACAGCATTTGGAAAATTTCAGGTTAATTCCGTAGTCTTCTTCCCTCCTGTATCCCCCTAAAAGTCTGAAACTCAGCTGGATTTTTAGCCCAGAATATCTGAATCTCTCCTCCAGCAAGTGTTTTTATAAGATATTTGCATCTATTACGTCCCTCTTCACAACCATGCTTAAAGGAGCCAGTCACAATAAGAAGTCTGTTCTGTAGATGAAGAATCCAAGGTACAGTAATTTTCTCAAGGTCCCTCAATGATGGAAGAACTAGACTGAGTGAAATCTCCCCTCGTCTAGCCATGGGCACAGGCTTGAAATGTGCAGAGGTGGAGGCCTATTGTTTTCTCTTCCCAGAGGGAAAGCATGAAAGGATAGTAAGAGTGAGAAACTAAATATCTGCTCAGCCATTTCAAAGATTATGGCCCGATACTCACTAGGCTGTTGATGGCAGGTCTGTGAACTCTGAAGTCAGGAAAGGGGGCTTTAATCAGAAAGTAATGACAAACCCAGTCTGGGAAGAATCAATAGACTATTACGTGAGTCATTGAGCTTTGTCATGAGCACCAGACTTTCACAGCAAGCACCTCATTGACACCATACAGCATTATAAACAGGGCTTCTTGTTCTCCAGATCATAGGAATTAAAGCTATTACCATGTTAGACAGAAATTGTTTTTAAAAGAATTTGTTTATCACCTGTCTCCAGCTATTGCATGCAAAGAACAAAAGCAGGCATTCTCTTCCCCAACTCTGAGTTTGGACTCTCTGGCACCAATTAACATTTCTTCAAACTTCTGGTTCAGTTCAGTTCAGTCGCTCTGTCGTGTCCGGCTCTTTGCAACCCCATGAATCGCGGCATGCCAGGCCTCCTTGTCCATTACAGACTCCCGGAATTCGCCCAGACTCATGTGCATCGAGTCGGTGATGCTATCCAACCATCTCATCCTCTGCCATCCCCGTTTCCTCCTGTCCCCAGTCTCTCCTAGCATCCGGGTCTTTTCCAATGAGTCAACTCTTCACATGAGGTGGCCAAAATATTGGAGTTTCAGCCTCAGCATCAGTCCTTCCAATGAACACCCAGGACTGCTCTCCTTTAGGATAGACTGATTGAATCTCCTTGCAGTCCAAGGGACTCTCAAGAGTCTTCTCCAACACCACAGTTCAAAAGTATCAATTCTTCAGCACTGAGCTTTCTTCACAGTCCAACTCTCACATCCATACATGACCACTGGAAAAACGATAGCCTTGACTAAATGGACCTTTGTTGGCAAAGTAATGTCTCTGCTTTTGAATGTGCTTTTTAGGTTGGTCAAAACTTTTCTTCCAAGGAGGAAGCATCTTTTAATTCCATGGCTGCAGTCACCATCTGCAGTGATTTTGGAGCCCCCAAAATAAAGTCTGACACTGTTTCCACTGTTTCCTCATCTATTTCCCATGAAGTGATGGGACCAGATGCCATGATCTTCGTTTTCTGAATGCTGAGCTTTAAGCCAGCTTATTCACTCTCCTCTTTCCCTTTCATCAAGAGGCTTTTTAGTTCCTCTTCACTTTCTGCCATAAGGGTGGTGTCATCTGCATATCTGAGGTGATATTTCTCCCAGCAATCTTGATTCCAGCTTGTGTTTCTTCCAGCCCAGCGTTTCTCATGATGTACTCTGCGTATAAGTTAAATAAGCAGGGTGATAATATACAGCCTTGACGTACTCCTTTTCCTATTTGGAACCAGTCTGTTGTTCCATGTCCAGTTCTAACTGTTGCTTCCTGACCTGCATATAGGTTTCTCAAGAGGCAGGTCAGGTGGTCTGGTATTCCCATCTCTTTCAGAATTTTCCACACTTTATTGTAATCCACACAGTCAAAGGCTTTGGCATAGTCAATAAAGCAGAAATAGATGTTTTTCTGGAACGCTCTTGCTTTTTCGATGATCCAGCGGATGTTGGCAATTTGATCTCTGGTTCCTCTGCCTTTTCTGAAACCAGCTTGAACATCTGGAAGTTCACAGTTCATGTATTGCTGAAGACTGGCTTGGAAAATTTGGAGCATTACTTTACTAGCGTGTGAGATGAATGTAATTGTGCGGTAGTTTGAGCATTCTTTGGCATTGCCTTTCTTTGGGATTGGAATGAAAACTGACCTTTTCCAGTCCTGTGGCCACTGCTGAGTTTTCCAAATTTGCTGGCATATTGAGTGCAGCACTTTCACTTCTGGTAGGAACAGGTATTAGACTACTAACCTCTGAGCCATTTGGGGATTACATGGTGGTAGGTAGAAAATGATACTTTGTAAAAAAAAAAAAAATCAGTAACCGTTTATAACAGCCTAAACTGCATCAGATAGTAGTATTTCTTTTGATGGAACTGAATGAGTACATAGGAGTACCAGGCTAATCTATCTAGACTTTAGCAAAGCATTTGACACTGTTTGGGGATGAAGATGACATAGATAGGTGGATAATGTGGTCGAAAGTGACTTGTTAACTAACCAGTTTCTAAAAAGACCTAGATTACCAACAGTGCTGCTGCCTATTACCTTTCTTCTCTAAAAAGTAACTTTATTAGGCATATTTTACATATCAGATAATTCACTCACATCAAGTGTACAAATTCAGTGATTTCTTAGTACATTTCTTCAGTTGAGCAACAATCACCATAAATCAATTTTAGAGCATCTCTATCACCCCAGTAAATTGCGCACACATTTTATGGATTAATTCCCCTCCACCATTCTCCATCCCCATCCCACCCCAGGCAATTACTAAACCTACTTCCTATCTCTATAGATTTGCCTTTTCTGGACATTTCATATAAATGGGATCATGCAATATTTAGTCTCTCGTGTCTGATGTCTTTCACCTAGCATAATGTCTTTGAAGTTCCTTAACATTATGGGATGTATCATCAGTCTGTTTCTTATTAGTTCTCAATAGTATTCCATTGTGAGGCTTCCCAGCTGGCTCAGTGATAAAGAATCTGCCTGCCAGTGCAGAATGTGTAGGAGACTCTGGTTCAATCTGTAGGTCAGGAAGATCCCCTGGAATAGGAGATGGTAACCCACTGCAGTATTCTTGCTTGGGAAATCCCATGGACAGAGGACCCTGGTGGGCTACAGTCCATGAGGTTGCATAGAGTCAGACATAATAGCACATATGCACGTGAGGATATATATATTATATAAATATAACTATATATATATATATAGTTAGCCAAAAAGTTCATTCAGATTTTTCCACAAGATGTTACCAGAAGAACAATAATTTTGTTCATCTACTCATCAATTGATGGATCTGCATGTTATTTCCAATTTGGAGCTCTTACGAGTAATGTTAAAAAACTACCATGTAAGTCTTTGTATGGATTTATGTTTTCATTTCTCTTGAGTATATAACTAGGAGTGAAATTGTTTTTCTTGAGTTTATCATCATCTCCTTTACCATGGAATTCCTTTAAAATGATGGGTCACTCTATGTGCCATCTGACTCCTCCTTTTGAAAGTCAAAGTGAAAAAGAAGGGTGGATCGGGTAGCCAAGAGAGATTTGGGGGCAGAAGTCCCCTAAGGTGCTAGAAAAAAATTTTCCCTGAGGGAAAGAACAGCCAGAAATGGATAAAACATTTTATCATAAAATTGTATCATAAAATACTAAAGCAGTTATGTTGTATTATGGCAACATTTGCTGTTCCCCATGTCCTCTCATTTGTTTTTGTAGTCCACACTGGAATCACTCATTTACCTTTAACAAAAGGTTCCCAACATTAAGGCATAAAATGCAGACTCCTTACCTTGCTTTTAAAGGTCCTAAGATGTAATTTCAATACCCCACTCAGTCAGGACCTAGTCAGAAAACAGTCCTTGCCAGGTAGTTCAAAAGAGGAAATTTTATATAGGAAACTTTTTACACAGATGTTGAAAGAACTAAAAGGCTACATTAGCACACAGATATAATTAGAAGCTGCCACATCCCTAGGGCTGGAGGGACAGTGGAAAGAAAGGTGGGTATTGGAGTCAGGGGGTACCTGTGCATTCTTGTCCCCAGCAGGCGGCGCTGGAATGGTGGTACTTGGATTAGGAGCCACCACTTTTAGCTTTTTTTTTTTTTCCCCAGAATTAAAAATCATTATCAACATGAGGGAATTAATTCATAGATTTTGGGGCAAAGCAGAAGGAACAATAGGCTTTTCTTTGTGAAAATGAATGTTTATTTAAGATAGCAAGTACCTCAATAAAATGTGATATCTTGATGCTTTATCATTAAATGATAACATTGGTTATTTTAATAATTTCCATAGATTTGCTTTCTCTGCTTTGAAACAACAGACTATTCTACTAGCTGAAAAGTCAAATTAGGAGACATCCATATCATTCCTTTAAGTCCCTCTGTGTCTTCACTTTCATGCTTCTCCTTTCTTTTTTAGCAACTGGCCAGATTAATTTTACACATTGTTACCATGTTTCCCTACCCAGATATCAGAACAGCAATCTAACAGAAACTAGCGTGCTCAGGATAGAGACAATGGGAAAGAATGTTGAAAATCAGAACTGCCCTGGAAAATGCAAAACATATGCTTTCCTGTATCTGGAATCCTGTGATTTTCTTATCCTCAATTGTATCTCTCAGCTGTTCCAAACTGCCTCCCCTGCCACCCCACCCCACCCACCCCCAGCACACCAGAAGTTAGGTGTAGCTTAATTAATTTAAATACAGTATTGGGAATTGCTCTGTAACTACTACCGTCCAATTTACTAACGCGGTTCCAATACAAATCGCTTTGATGATAAGCTTTGGAATTGTAGAATTTTCTATAAATTATTTTCTAAAGTACTTATAAATCTGGTCAGATTTAAAGGATTTTCCTTTTTCCATTCCCTTACCTCCCATTAGTTTATCCACCTGCACACTCTATAAACATCCAGAAAGTGTGTTAGGCCCTAAGTACAAAGATAAATAGAGCTCAGTGTATCCCATGAGCTAGAGGAAGAGAGACAGTAAAACACATAAATGATTATGAGTCCTAAGAACTACAGTAATATGAACAATATTAGTCATGGCGACCCACAGGATGAAGAAGTTTCCTGAGGAAGGATGATGCTGCAGGAATGTCTCTACAAGGAAGTGACATCAGAATGGAGTCTTCAAAGTTAAATAGGAGTTTGCTAAACAGATGAGACAGTGCAGAGGGAAACTTAATGGCTAGACCAGAAGCTGAAATTCGTTCAGAACCACTGAGAGGACAGCATGAAACTGCAAAGACAGACCCAGAGGAGAACCAAGCTTGCTTGTGAGGAGCATTCTGTAGAGTAAGGAGCCACTGAAGCGTCTTCTGTAGCAGAATTTCAGAGGACTTCTGGTGTCCATCCAGCACTACCCCACTCCTGGGAACTACTTTCACAAGTCCTCAGAATGAGAGCAGCCATCATCTCCCAAGATTTCATGACCCCGTCTCCTTGGCCCAGGTGATTGGTCTAGAGTTGGAGAACTGACCAGCAATACACCAATCACAAGATCTCGGCTCCCCTGCCTGACTGATCAGCCAGGGTCTAGGTGCATGGTAACACAGGCAGGCTCAGGGGAGGGTTTCTTTTCTTGTTCCTGAGAAAGCTTGGAACACAGGGTTGTGCTGCCAGAAGATATTCTCCTACCTGGTAGAGAAAGTCATTTCTATCTAAAATAGTGAATATTCAGTTTTGGGCACACACACAGAAGCAAAAACATGAGCCACTGAGAGAAGGAGAATTGTGACAGCTTTTAGTACCCTTCTAGACTGGAAGGCCTGCAAAGCTACCTTGTTTCCCCCTTCCTAAAACTTAGTTCTTTGGGGAGTTTTTTTACTCTGTGTCATCCACTACCTAATCCCCTTCCAAGTCTTATAATTGGTTGAGCTACTTTGAATTCATTTTGACAGGGGCACCCAGATTCACTGACCAGTGTTAAGGTTCTGATTCACCCTCTACCTGAAATGCCTACAGCTCCTCACCCTGCATGGAAAGAGGGGCATTACCTAAAGCCCCATGTGTCTTAATAAATCCATTTTTAGAAGTTTCATGACAAAAGAATACTTAGCAAAAAATGTCATTCTTGGAAAGAGAATCCTAACAACAAAAAGCAACAGCTATTGCAAGGATACTTAAGGATCATTTCCTTAAGCTACGAAACCAATTACACAAGAAGCAAAAGTACAATTGTAATTCTAAGACAACAAGCAGACAGGGACACAGGGTTAAAAAATTAAAATTAAATTTAGAAATACATTTTGATAGAAAAAATATTCTTGTTTCTCTCAAGAAACACCAGTCAATACAGAGATAAGTATTCAGAATATATATTAAGATGTCAAGTCAAAGTGCATTCTTTGCCTATGCTAAAGACCAATTGCTTGAAAAAGTGCTCTGGAACTAAACTTGGCTTCTGTTCCTTTAAGAAAGAAATAGATGGTCTCTGTCAACGTTAGGGGTCAGGTTGGAAAGGCCTTTGCAAGCAAAGTGCTGAGTTATCCAACTTAGCTGACTGGAGCCTGGCTGTCTCGAGCCCTGGGCAGATAACACACCAGAGCATTGGCCTCAAATTCTGAAGGGCAAACCCCAAAGAGACCACATTCCTGTAACCTGGCCTGAGTGTTCCCACAGCACAGAAGCGAGACTGTCTCTGACTTGCCAAAATTCATCTGAAAAGGCACACCCCACTGGCGGCAGCTCTCCTCTCGAGAATTCTGGGAGAATATCCAGACAGAAGCACTTTATGTGGGGCAAAGAGCCATTGCTTTAGCATCCTGTTTCCTCTCCTGGCAGACAGAAATTTTTCTTTTTGTCTGTTGTAGAAACTGGAACTGGATCATGTGCCTAGGATACCTAAAAGATAGAAATCAGTGACTGAGGTAAAAACTGCAAAGAAAGTTATTGGAGGGGCAGAGAAAGAGGAAGGAGGATGAAGGTGACTTTATCTGAGATAGGCAGATCCCATGAGTCGAGCTAATGCCTTCAAGGAACTTCTGTGGGGAGGCTGAGATGGATCCAGCTTAATCAAGGGATTTCCGTTGGCACAGGAAAGCAGGCCATGTAAAATACTGGTGCTACCTGCCGTGTATAGTGTGAGTCTCCTGTCTTTACCTGAAAATGAAGTGGTTATCTTTTTGCTGGCAAGGGAGCACTGAACTACAGTTGAAATGAAAGCCAGTTCTTGCTGGTTGGCTATTTGAAAGCCCTTTCTCCTCAGGCTTGGAGCATTCTAGGATCTCTCAGAGATGCCCCAGATCTGACCACTATTAATCCAGCTACAAAGCTTTTATTTATTAAAAATAGTTTTGTTATTGTTTTTCTAGTTTTACCTACTCTTTGGAGGAAAAAAATCAAGGAGCTATAGAAAAGTAGAGTGTTAAAAGTAAAAGTAACCCAAAGTCTATAAACCAAGTAAACATTTTGACAAATAACCCTTCCATTCTGTTCTCCTTCCCGCCCTTCTCCTTTCTCACATATTTGTTGAACACCTACTCTGTGACAGGCACTAGAGAGAGAATAGTGTCTCTGTCCTCATGCCTTAGAGTCTAATGTTCCTTGAAGATTTCCACCTGTCTGTGTGTAAACACACACATAGAGATATACATATATATGTGTGTGTGTGTGTGTGTGTGTGTGTGTGTGTGTGAAAATGTTAGTTGTTCAGTCTTGTCTGGCTCTTTGCAACCCCATGGACCATAGTCCATCAAGCTCCTCTGTCCATGGAATCTTCCAGTCAAGAATACTGAAGTGGGTTACCATTTCCTTCTCTAGCACATCTTCCCTACCTAGGGATTGAACCCGGGTCTCCTGAATCACAAGCAGATTCTTTATTGTCTAATCGCCAGGGGAGCCCATATGTAATTTTAATAATTATACACAAATTGCTTTAAAATCAGTCTGTAATCTATTTATTTTTCCATTGAATAATAAGCCTTAAACATTCCATCAGTATAGATCACCACCTCCATGGCTGCAAGATGAGATTGCTTAGTAAGTGAACGTTTTACATTTTGGTACAAAGTGCCACAATGTTCTCTATAAAAGAAAGTGAAAGTGTCAGTCACTCAGTTGTGTCCGACTCTTTGCGACACCATGGATTTTAGACCACCAGGCTCCTCTGTCAATGGGATTCTGCAGACAAGAATACTGGAGTGGGTTGCAATTCCCTTCTAAACATCATAAAAAAGAAGCTATGAAAGAAAAGATGGATAAACTTGATTCCTTTCAGTTCAGTCGTTCAGTTGTGTCCGACTCTTTGCGACCCCATGAATCGCAGCATGCCAGGCCTCCCTCTCCATCACCACCTCCCGGAGTTCACTCAGACTGTGACCATCGAGTCCGTGATGCCATCCAGCCATCTCATCCTCGGTCGTCCCCTTCTCCTCCTGCCCCCAACCCCTCCCAGCATCAAAGTCTTTTCCAATGAGTCAGCTCTTCGCATAAGGTGGCCAAAGCACTGGAGTTTCAGCTTTAGCATCATTCCTTCCAAAGAAATCCCAGGGTTGATCTCCTTCAGAATGGACTAGAGTCTTCTCCAACACCACAGTTCAAACGCGTCAATTCTTCGGCACTCAGCCGAACAATCCAACTCTCACGTCCATACATGACCACTGGAAAAACCATAGCCTTGACTAGACGGACCTTAGTCAGCAAAGTAATATCTCTGCTTTTGAATATGCTATCTAGGTTGGTCATAACTTTTCTTTCAAGAAGTAAGCGTCTTTTAATTTCATGGCTGCAGTCATCATCTGCAGTGGTTTTGGAGCCCCCAAAAATAAAGTCTGACACTGTTTCCACTGTTTCCCCATCTATTTCCCATGAAGTGATGGGACTGGATGCCATGATCTTTGTTTTCTGAATGTTGAGCTTTAAGCCAGCTTTTTCACCGTCCACTTTCAGTTTCATCAAGAGGCTTTTTAGTTCCTCTTCACTTTCTGCCATAAGGGTGGTGTCATCTGCATATCTGAGGTTATTGATATTTCTCCCGGCAATCTTGATTCCAGCTTGTGTTTCTTCCAGTCCAGCGTTTCTCATGATGTACTCTGCGTATAAGTTAAATAAGCAGGGTGGGAATAATACAGCCTTGATGTACTCCTTTTCCTATTTGGAACCAGTCTGTTATTCCGTGATTACATGGGAAAAAAAGCAAAAAATGAATGCAAAAAAAATCAGTATAAGTATGATTGAAGGACAGTGGTAAACTGAGAGTCGGGCACTAAGTTTTCTCAGCGTAGTTGTTGCTTTGTGTAATTGATACAGGATTCTCTGTTAAGGCTGTACCAATTATAGCAGGCAACAATTATGTTGAGAAAACTTAGTGCCCCACTTTGTTTAACATTGTCTTTCAGTCATATTTATACTGATTTTTTTGCATTCCTGTTTTGCTTTTTCCCCCATGTAATCAAATTTACCCATCTTTTCATTCACAGTTTCTTTTTTATGATGTTTAGAAAGGCTTTCCCTATGATCAAATTATCCTAAAAGATAATTTCTTTTACCATTCTTCTCCTTTTTATGTTTAAACCTTTGATCCATCTGGAATTTAGTATAATGATTTACATAAGGCTACAGATTTACTCTTTCCTAAATATACTTAAGAATTATTTCAGAGGGCTTTTTTTGTGTGTAGGCTGCAAGCTTCATGGTGTAATTTTGCTTTTCTTTTGTATGCACACTAATGCTAGAAATGCCATCGTTAGAGACTATTTTTTCAGCCGCCATTAAAATATAAACATCCTATGAACGAGAAATACCTCAAGGTGTAGCAACCATTTCTTTGATTTAGTGTAAACTGAAACTTTTCTAAGAACAGAACAGAACATATGAGATGGATTTTGTAGTGAGAAAGTGGAAGATACAGCATTTTTCGAGGAAAAGAGACTAAGAAGAAAATTTGGCATTGTTAGAGGGTGGAGCTAGTAGCAGAATATAATAAATAATGAAGACAAATAGGATGACAAAAAAGCCAGACACTGGTGGGTCTTACATGCTATTTTCAGAGGCTTAGACTTTTGGGGGGGCTTCCCAGGTGGTGCTTCTTCCAGTTAGGTAAAGAACCTAACTGCCATTGTAAGGGGGAAGTAAGAGATGTGAGGTCAATCCCTGAGTTGGGAAGATCCCCTGGAGGAGGGCATCTCCAGTATTTTTGCCTGGAGAATCCCATGGACAGAGGAGCCTGGCAGGCTATAGTCCATGGGGTCGCAAAGAGTCAGAAACAACTGAAGTGACTTTGTACACACGGAGACTACCTTTTAGAGGAGGTGGGGAGTCATGGAAATGGTTAAACATGGTGGGAATATAACTGATTCTGGTTTGAAGTAGATTATTCAGATGGCTTTATGGATAATTTAGTTGGGAACTAAGAGAAGGCAAACCACTTAGGAAGCCTTAGAGGTAAACAAATTGAGAAGTAATTGAGCTCTGAATTAAGATTTTGAAAATTAATTGATAGCAGTGAGCTGAAGGACTTGAGAAATATTTATGTGGTAAAATTAGCATGTGAGGAAAGGGAAGGAGAGAGGCATGGATGAGACCTAGATTTCTAGTTTGTGGTTTGGATGGTGGCACCAATCTATGAAACAGAACTTGAAAAGTGATTAGTGATTAGTCTTCAGGAAAATGAAGATTAAATGCACACCCACCAGAATGGCCAAAATGAAGAAAAGAATGATAAACCATACCAATGGTTGATGAGGTTGGGAAAACTGGAACTTTTATATGCTGTTGGTAGTAGTACAAATCAGCATAATCCTTTGGAAAAGTGTTTGGAAAAATCGTTAGATCAAACTTAAAACCTTGAGCCAGAAATCCCACTTCTAGATATATATTTAACAGAAATGTATAATATGTTCACCAAAAATCATGTACCTCAATTTTATAGCTTCACTAGTGATAATAGTCCTAAACCTGAAGCAATAAAAATGTCCAGCAGTAGTAAAATGTGAAAATAAATTGTAGTTTGTTAATATAATAGAGTCCAAGTCCCTTGGACAGCAAGGAAATCAAACCAGTAAATCTTAAGGGAAATCAACCCTGAATACTCATTGGAAGGACTGATGCTAAAGCTGAAGCTCCAGTATTTTGGTCATCTGATGCAAACAGATGACTCAGTGGAAAAGTCCCTGATGCTGGGAAAGACTGAGGGAAGAAGGAGAAGAAGGTGGCAGAAGATGAGATGGCTGGATGGCATGCCCGATGCAATGGACATGAACTTGGGCAAACTTCGGAAGATGGTGAGGGACAGGGAGGCCTGGTGTGCCACAGTCCATGGGGTCGCAAAGAGTCAGACATGACTGGGCGACTGAACAACAACAACAACATGATAGAGTTTCATGTAACTATGAGAATAAACATGCTACAGCTACATACAACAACATGGATGAATCTCATAAACATACTGTTTAGTTAAAGAAGCAAAGCACAAAAGGAATGTACTCATTGATTTTATTTATATACTGTTGAAAAACAAGCAAAATCAATCTATGGTATAAGAGGTCAGGATAGTGATACTTTTAAAATGGGGAAGATAGTGATTAAAAGGGGTTGGGGTGGGGGCTACTGGCTGCTGGTTATCTATTGGCCATTTTTTTAAATTTATTTATTTATCTTATGTTTTGGCTGTGATGATTCTTCATTGCTCCATGAAGGCCTCCTCTAGTTGCAGCAAGTGACAGCTACGCTTTGTTCCAGTGCATGGGATTCTTACTGTGATGGCTTCTGTTTTTACAGAGCACAGGCTGTGGGCTCCCAGACTTCAGTAGCTGCGGGGCATAGACTCAGTCGTTGTGGTGCACAGGCCTAACTACTCCGCAGCATGTGGGATCCTCCTGCACCAGGGATATATCCAGTGTCCCCCGTACTGCAAGGCGGACTCTCAACCACTGGATCCTCCCGGAAGCCCTGGCCTATCTTTAAATTGTTTTATGTATTTTTGGGTGCACTGGGTCTTTGTTGTGCACAGGCTTTCTCTAGTTGTGGCACACGAGCTTAGCTACCCTGCAGCAGGAGAAAACTTCCAGACCAGGCATTGAACCCATGTCCCCTGCGTTGGCAGGCTGATTCTTAACCACTGAACCACCAGGGAAGTTCGTACTGGCCTATTTTCTGTTGTGGGTGCTGCTTACATGGGTGTGTTCACTTTCTGGAAATTCATTGCTCTGTGATCCAAGCTTATGACTTATGCTCTTTTGGGGATATATTTCAATAAAAAGTTTAATAGATTCTTTTCAGAACTAAAATAGTACTGTCCGTGTGTGTGAATGATTAGTTCTGTCTGGGTTATGTTGAATATTGAAGTAGACAATCAGACACATAATGGATCACTGGGTAGGTGTGTTTGAATCTCTAGGCAGGAAAAACAAACAGCAGGTAAGAGTTTGTAGCAACCCTGTGGGAAGAGAGTGTGAATGAGCTGGGCAGTAGGCCTTGGATACCTCTGGAGAATATTAGCATTTAAGGTGTAAGCACAAGAAGAACTCACACAGAGGATAGAAAAGAAAAGAGTGCATGTAGAATCATGAGCAGAAATTGTACTGCTGGTAGCCAAGTTGATAAAATTCTCCAGAAAAGACTGATCAGTGTCATCAAATGAAGGTGTGAGACTCTAAGATTAGGAGTGAGGATGTCCATCGGAGTTAGTCCCAGCAGGTCATAGCATAACACCTCAGCTACGTTGATTTCTGTGGAACAGTATTTTTAGTAGGGATAGCAGTGGTGGAGACCAGCTGGTTTGTCTCCAACATGACCTGTGATGATATTTAAAATTCAGGTTTCTGAGATCCACCCTCCAAGATATTGGTCCTATGTAAATTTTGCTTGGGGCTCTGATGATTCTAAAAGTCAATAATATCTGGACCACACCTTGAGAAACTCTGGGTTAGAAAGAAGAATCTATCTTTTATGAAACCTAAAGCTTCCTCAAAACTGGACAAGTTGACTGATCTCTCTGAATTTTGGCTTACTCATTTTATTAATACGAGGGTACCAATACCTAATAGGATTGTATTTATGAGAATAAGATGAATTAATGTTTATTTATAATACATAAATATATCATCATTATGTTGTATACCATAAACAAATATAATGTTATATGTCAATTATATCTCAGTAAAGCTGGAAAAAATGAGTTAATGTAGGTTAAGTACCTATTATTGTGTTTTTCCCTCCCTCCTCTATTATAAGCCCATGACATTGTCTTTCCTGAAGGAAAATATAGAAATGAAAACAGCAGTGTATATACACTGCCAGAAAACAGTGTCTAATGGGAATCTGGCCTGAAGATGGTTCTTAATTTTGAACAATTTATAGCTGTCAATGCCGGTAATTCTTGAACTAATATTTACTGTATCCTATAAAAGTGTCTGATGAAGGATCTCTGAGATAACCAGAATAAAGTGCTTTTACTAATAGAGAAAAGAAAGCCTGATTAGAATAAAGAAATAATTGAATCATGAATTGATAAACTAGATTATCAATAGGACCTTGCAGGCATAAAATGGGCCATCAGTTATTGCTTGACAAGTTTTGAAGGACTGAAGGAAGCCCTAGGCACTGAGAAAGGTAATATGATGCCTTAGGGTGGATATGTTCATTAGATAACCAGTGAATTTAGCTTCCTTGATAAGAAAGATACTACAAAACCTACAGTGAATCAAATACTGGTGTATAGCATAATCCCTTGTGAAGCCATAAGAAATAATCTGAACTACCAGAACTTACTATGTGCCACGAATGGTGTTAGGTACTTTTGCATAAATTATACAGTTGAGAAAATTGAGGCTCATAAAGTGAATTGCTCAAGGTCATACCTGACTCTGTTTAATCTATTGCCTCTGCAAGGCCTTTAATAAAGCTTTAGGATCTGCTCTATTTGCACACTAAGGAGATGTGGTATAGAGTAGCTTCTGAACTTACCTGACTAAGTACAGTTCTTAACTCAATGTGTCAAGCAAATAGTATTTAAAAATCACTTCTGTGGCATAGGATGCCTTGGTATTCACCAAACCTGTTTCCTCTTCATTTTGGGACTTCAACTAGACTACATTCCCAAAACTTGTTTCAGGAGGTGTGTTCATACAGCTAAATTCTGGCCAAGAAGAAATGGCTGAACCTGATGTCTACCATCTCCATCCCTAGCCTCAGAACAAGAAGGTGAAATGAAATTAGGTCTCTTAGTCACTTCGCAGAGGAGAGTCAACCTACAGGTTAGGAGTAACCATTTTAGTTTTGACCAGAGTAAAACAAAAACAACCTCTGTTTTGTTAAATCACTGAAGCTTATGAGTTTATCTGTTAATGGCCATTAGAATGACCTTGGAAGCCTTTTTCACTGGTGTCACACTAAGTAGTCCTGTGATTGGTATCAGCAACTATTAATTAAGATGCCATCTGGCTTAGCTTGACAAGGTTCCTGTCTTACTAACAGTTTTAAAGACAGAAATAAAATTTACTGTAAATTGTCTGAAAAAAAATCCTTGAAAAATAAAATGGAAATTCAGTTGTTACACAGAGTACAATTAAGAGCAAACACACATACTGAGATATAAGATGAGAAAGTGACTAACCACTTCATTGCTGCAAAAAAAAAAAAAATCTCATGATCAAAATGGAACATAAATTTGAGATGAATAAACAATGATGTTACTTGTTTAGATGTATTTATTGGTAAATAGACAAACACACAAACACCTAAGGCATGGGAAGAAGAAAGTCACATTGGTAAAGGAATTGGCAGGGGTGGGGCTGAAGGCTTTTTTAAATTTGAAAGTCCACTTCTCACCCAAATCTCAACAGTAGTCATAAGTATCACCCAAAAAGCAACCTGAAATGAGGTATGATAACATTAAATTTTTAGTATAATCAACCATCCTTGGCCTTTAACTGCATGTGAAGAATTGATTGTGGGTAATGTGACCTTGTGTCCTAGTTTGCCCAAAACAGTCCCAGTTTATGACTGCTGTCTAGGCCTAATTATTAATAATGCCCCCTTTTTTGCTTCAGAGTGCCCCAGTTTGAATGATAAATTATAGGATCCCCCTTGTTTGGGGCCAAACTTCAGGAGCTCAGTACAGGCTTTCCTCCTTGCTCCAACAACCATACTCAAGTAGAGCTACCCATGTTAGTAGAGAGATTAATGAAAATCAGGTTGATAAAGCAGAAAACATTTTCGTTCTCTGTTAAATTCATATGATTGCTTTAGACTCTGAATGACCTTATTAAACAGCTGCTTCTCGCATGCCCTGTTTTTTCGCGTTTCTGTGCTGTGTGCTCAGTTGTGTCTGACTCTTTGCCGTATCATGGACTGTGGCCTGCCAGGCTCCTCTATCCATGGAGTCTTACAGGCAGGAATACTGATGTATTGCCATTTCCTGCTCCAGGGGATTTTCCTGACCCAGGGGTAGAACTCGAATTTCTTACATCTCCTGCATTGGCAGGTGGATTCTTTACCGCTAGCACCATCTGAGAAGCTTCTTCTGTAATATTTAATTATTACCAGAATAAAAAGCAACAAATCAATCCTTTCAAAATGGCCATCATCATTTTAGGCAGTTGTCCCTCAAATTTTACCTAGATTATTCTAAACAACCCCATACCACAGACACTGAGTTGTATTAGCAGGTATTTTGCAGTGTTATATTAGAGGGCACATAAAGATGTAATTCTGAGTGATGGTTGATACCTTACAGTGCTTTGCTAAGATGATTTGGGGAGAGAGTTCTAAGGAAAAGCATTACAACTTCTTTGAAATATTTCCTATGCTAAAGTTATTGTAGCCAGATCTATGGCTTTAATTCTCAATTTGGGCTTCCCATAGTCCTAGAGAACTCAAAGTGTCATAAAGATGATGTACCATTTTAGAGATTCAATTTTGCTTTATTATTTGTAATTCTAACTTTTTTTATGTTTGAATAAATGTGACTGTGGTATTAAATGGAAAGCAAGACATTCATGAGCTTTTAAGAAAAAAGGTGAATTAAAAAGAATCTCTCCCATTTCTGATAGACTGTGTGGTGATTCTCTCCTTGTCTTCTGAATACTAGAGTGGGAAAACTTGTAGAAGCACTACTCTAAGGTAGAGCATTTTGGTTTCTTTTCATCCAATCATCTGTTTGTTACTGTGGTCCCAAACTCAGTGGGCTGGAATTTAGCCTGGGGTTTAAGGAAGCAGGCTTTGGCATTGAATAGACCTAATCACTGTCCTGTCTATGCATTTACTAGCTCTGAAACTTTGCATACATGTAAAATAAGGATAGTAATAGTTAATTCATAGAAGTATTTTGACTATAAAGCATGTATGGTATAGTTGTTTATCAAGTTTATTAATAATAAACTCCACAGTTGTTTATTATTATTATATCTCAAGAGGTCTCTTGGCCCTATTCATGGGAACTTCCTATGATCGCATACTCTATGTAACTTTTTTCTAGTAAGCATAAAAGGAGATGAGGAGAAACTGAAAGTGATCTTGAAATAAAGCAGCAACAGCATTTTTAAGAGCTGAGAAGCTATAAAGAAAGATAAAAGGAGCCAGGGTGTTTTTAGCTTGGAGAGGAAGAAGCCAAAAAATGACAATAGCATTCAAGTGTAAGAATTATTGTGAGGAGGAGGCTGACAGGTTGTTTTCCGTTTCTACAGGGGTTAGCAAACATAAATATTACAGAAAAATAACTTGATTTGACACAAATAAGAATGTCTTGTCAAGGAGAGTGACAACACGAGAATAGCATGTTAGAGAGGGTGTAGTTATTATCAACCTGAGTACATCTAAAAATACCCTAATTTAGGTGCAAATCTAGTTACGGCTGCCCTGGCTGACCTTTCAAATCTGAGTTCCAAAGATCAGTTTTCAATCAGTTCAGGGACACAGTCTTTGGGAGATTTTTTGTCAGAATCTATAACATATAAGGCAGAGAGAGATATACTCTTTTGGAGACATATAAAAATTTTGTGTGTTGTGTGTATGTGTTCAGTCATATCAGACTCTTTGCGACCCCTTGGACTGTAGCCCACCAGGCTCCTCTGTCCATGGTATTTTCCAGGCAAGAATACTGGAGTACGTTGCCATTTCTTACTCCAAGGATCTTCCTGATCCAGGGATTGAACCCATGTCTCGTGTGTCTCCTGCATTGGCAGGCTACTTCTTTACCAATGTACCTCTTGGATTGGGAAACCCTATAAAAATTAATGTGATGTGTAATTGGAATAACAGTTTAAAATTTATAATGATGATAATAATGTTAACAATAGCTAACATTTTTAAAGTACTTACTGTGAGACTCTGTTCTAAGTATGCTATATGTCTTATCTTTTGCTGGTCAATAATTAGTTAATGCATTTAATTCTAGGAACTGTTTGATTCAAGGTACACCCTGAACCTTCTATGTGAAATCTACCCAAGAGTGAATACATGTTGAACAACCCTCCACCTAATCAAATTCTACCCATCCTACCGTGCCCAGCTTAAAAAATTGCTCCTTCTGTATGAGGGCTGCCTGACGTTTCCTAGCCATTTATTTTTCTCTAAACTCATAGTTTTTATCCTCAGTATGACTTTTTGAGATTTCATCAGACTATTTTCTTGAGATATTTGTGCTATTGTTGTCTGTGGCTATTCAATCCTTATCTCTTTAACTCTTCTTGAACATATGTGATGTCTTCTAAGCCCAGTTGTAAAAATCTTCAGAAAAACCAATTGTAGTAGTCATATGTTGGTTTTTGGCTATTCAGTATCCATTTTTCTACTTTAGAAATAGTAGCTTGTTTTTCTTTGAGGAAATTATCTTTCTTCTGTTGTATGTAGTCTTAATAGAATGCGCTATCAGAGATTTCTGCAATTCCTTTCCCTACCGATAAGTGAGTGAGTTGGAATTCTTTCCCAGGGCTTTGAAACTTGAACAGAGGATCACAAACATAGGGGAAAACAATTGGTTTGTTCTAGTGGCAGTGTCCTGGGAAAGCTATCTTCTGCTAACTTGCCCCCTGGATCTTCCAGATCCTATTCTAGTCAAGCCTGCTATCCTAGGTTTTGCTTTTAACAGTCTGATAGCCTTGCAACATGGTAGTCAAATTTTCTGTTGCTGGCAACAGACACATGCTAACTAGTACGGGGCAAGTCCTCTACTTGTTTGTGTGGCCCACTGCACAAATCACAGTGCTTGACACAGAGTAAGTGTTCATTACTGACATTTTTGAAGAACTTATGTGGAAAGACAAGCACTGATGAAAAGACGTAAGATCTAAGAAAGCATTTTGTAAATGGATAAGAGGTATAAAAATTCCACTGGTGAGCCCAGGAGTGCTATATTTATGATAAAATTATTCACTAGTGAATTTACATAATCCCAACATCCACCCAAGCTACCTTTGCTTTGCTAATTAAGGGACAAGTGGCACACACTGCAAAGTCCCACGAGGAAGCTCCAGCATACTCATTGTTCATTCTTACTTCTGCAACTCCCTGCACTTCCTGACCCAGAAGGCCCCCCTTTCAGTAACGTTGAAAGAAAAAGGTGATCTGAACCAAGATGAACAACATTTACGGCATCATCCAGGATTTCATCCATTTTAAAATTTTCAGATGGATTTAAGAGCTGTACAAGTGTGTACTACTCAGAGCTGGAAAGAAATGAGGACAGAGCTCAGAGAAGTCAGGTAAGGGTCAGGCATGAGCTTAAAGTAGAGAGCAATATCCACATAAGTTGTACTGGTGCTTGCAATATAGCGAGTTGGATCAGATGACTCTAAAGCCTTCTCCAATTTGGACATTCTTTGTTTCTACTTCTTGCAGTTTTTCAGAGCTGTAACTCTGAGAATCAGCCCCAGCCCCTTTAAGAGGCATTGGTAAGTGTAGGAAGATGTAAGAATGTTGAAAATGATGTTTCAGCGGTTGGTTTAAAAAAAAACTACTCGTCTACAAATACAATTTACATTCAGGAAGCATTTGTTACTAGCCTATTGTTTACAAATAAGTGTGCTAATGTGCTAGGAGGAAGGGCAAGCAGAGACGCAAAGAAAAATAGTCACACTTGCTGCCTTTCAGAAGCTTATAATTCACTGAAAATTATGCGGTGTCACTGTGCACTTTTGATACCAAGACCCCTCTTTGTAAACAGTATCCTTCACAGACTGACTAGTGACAAAGAACTCTTCTTGCCTTCAAGGAGCTTTTCTTTCTTTATTCCGTCACTGATTAATTCAACATTCTACACGGCACTAGACTCTGTGCTAGGTGCTGTGGACACCATCATGAGAAAGATTTACAAGGTCTCTCCTTCAGGGAGCTCAAGGGAAACAGGATCACCTAAGTCTCTATTTAGTTTTTATCATGCTAGTTCTGAATCTTCTCCAAGTCTTTTCCTCCTGTAGTCATAGTGCCATTTTGGAAAATCGCATCTGACCAGGTCGTATGTCCCCTGTTTCAAACTCTCCAGTGGCTTCCTTTGATGTGTTAAAGTGTTAGTCGCTCAGTCGTGTTCAACTCTGTCACCCCATGGACTGTAGCTCACCTGTACAAGGAAATTCCCAGGCAAGAATACTGGAGTGGGTTGCCATTCCCTTCTCCAGGGGATCTTCCCGACCCAGGGATCAAACCCAGGTCTCCAGCCTTACTTGCAGATTCTTTACCATCTGAGCTACCAGGGAAGCTCCCCAGGTGTGTAGTTCAGAGTAATGCAGATAAGGTCCCTGCATCATCTGGCTCTTGGCCATTTTCATTTCAAAGGCCTTTAAGTGGCATGATGGCAACTGCTTACAATCTAATTCAGCCTGAGCAGGTTACAGTTGTAGGAATGTAGGCTGAAGTGCTATCACCAAACTTACCATAAATACTGAGAAGTATTTAGTGATCATCTTTACCCAAGAAATTCAGCAGGAATATGGTAAAGATCCAGAACTGAAACCCATGGAAAAGTAGATCAAAGGCAGTGCAATAATCTAGGACAAATGATTTGCCTTTTATTGTTCCAAGGTAAGCACTCTCACCCCAGTGAAATAGATATATAGGCGGAAGGAGACTTAAGAAATGAGAAAACATGTTATCCTGAAAGGCTAATAGTGACAACAATTTTTATCACCTTTGAAGCACTCTCTGAACAGTTACTTGAGATGTTCTTGGATCCTCTTAGGCTACTTTTAAAGACTGTGGGCAGGATTTGACTCTTTATCTAAGAGATGTTCTAAACCATAAATGTGCTTCAAAGGGTCTGTGATCTTTGCTGCCATCCATACAACATTCATCAAATTCCCTGAGTAATTCAGTAAAGGTTAAGAACCATAATAAACAAACCAAGGCTATGGACATAATTCCAATCTGAATCCAGTTCTCTTGTTAATAAGAAGGGAAAACCAGATTATCAAGTTAATATATGAGCAAGTGGTCCCTGCAATTTTTGAGTGTCTGAAGCTCAGTTTTCCTAGCTATAATTGGGACTATTAGTACTTATTTCACAGGGCTGTTGTAAGGATTAAATGAAATGTATGTAAAGCGCTAAGCACAGTGCTTGAAACTTGACAGGCACTCAAATGGCTGTTCACACTGTTACTGTTCCTCTGATTCTCACATGTTAGTGCCTGCAACACTGTGAATTTTTTCACTGGGACCCTCCTATGTGCTATTTCTATGCTCCTTTTGTCCTTCATGATATGCAGTCTTTTAGGTCTTCAGGGCCTGTTTAAAAATACAGAATATTCAACCCAGAAAGAATTTGGAGGAAGCTTTTTAATTTAAGGACGAATATGCTAAGGCCTGAAGTCTTATCCAAGGTCACGTGGCTAATTAGTGGGCAAAACTAGGTCTTGACTCAAGTCTCCTGACTCTAGTCCAGTGGCTCTACTTTTATTATTATCTGAAATTTGAGGGACACCCTCAATCAATATGTTAGTATTTATTTACAGAGCATCTAAAGTGAACCTAGAACTGCTAAAAAAAAAAAAAACTTGGAAAGTATTAAGTAAGTATGAGACTTGTTCTTTACAATTGAATTATTTTAATTTATTCCTTGAGTGAATCAAACTGCTTCTCTCACTACAGACATCTTTCCTCATTAATTTTATACTAATTTTGAGTTCTCTTTTTTATGTTTCTATCTTCAACTATGAGAATATGGAAAAGCAGTTCTATACATGAATTCTTGCTAAGCAGTTTATAGCTGGTTATTGCTATGCAGAAAACTCTATTATTAGAGTCAGGCACACATTCACACATCATCCAGTTAGATCTCCCAATAATCCTATTTTATAGATGAAATATAAAAGGCATGAAGACATGAAGTAACTTGCCCCAGTCCCTCTCAGATGCCAAAGCCCATGTTTATACCACACATTCCTTTGAACTGTTTAACTTCAATTTTAATCCCCAGAAGCAAAATAAATAAAAAAGGACAATACAGAAGTATGATGCATATAAATTGCTTAATTAGCAGAAATTTATTCCACAAACATTAGTTATTTCCCACGCTACATCTTAAGAGGGTAAAATGAGTGTTACAGCAATAGCCACATGTGGCATTTCCTTCATTCTGCCCACACCCCCACCATGGCAGCTCCTGCCCCAAGGTCTTGCCAAGGGCCCTCACCTATTTCTTCATTCACGGTTTCATTTTCTGAATGATCAAGTATACTGCTCAGGCCACTGTGTCCTTGACTTCTTTAGGTTCTAGAAGGTTTCTCAAGGGGGGAAAGTTTAGTTCACACTGACCTGTAATATTAAGCTGGTTACAAAGCCATGTGGCCTTGTGTTCTTGATGTCCTACAGAGGTGTAAATGAAGGTCATTTATCTTTTAGTGTTAGTTTAAGCATGAGACCCAGAGTCAGGACGATAGGCCGTTTGAGTAGCTGATGCATTCAGTATCACCCTCCTTATGGAGCCTGGCCTGTAGCCTCCAGTCTCGAACCTAGAAGAGTTCTTGCCCAGGAGCCCCCTCAGTTCTTCATGCAAGTAGACAGTGGTGAACCAGTCCCAAAGACCATCAGATGTTCTCATTCCCAAGTATGAAGAACATGCAGGATCTCAAACCATTAATTGCCACACTTTCCTATGTGATCCAAAAGAGAGTATGACACCATTTCCAACAGCAAAAAGAACACTTTTCTCCTCTGCTAAACCAGGCTCCCAAATCTCTCCTGGGTTTATCAATGCATTAAACTCTTCCTCTATCTGGACATCTGAAACAAAGATTCTGAATAATGCGACTAAGAAGTCAGTCTCTCCACACCAAAACTTTTTTTTAAAACTATGATTAATTAATCTTTCAGTTCAGTTCAGTTCAGTCGCTGAGTCGTGTCCGACTCTGCGACCCCACGAATCGCAGCACGCCAGGCCTCCCTATCCATCACCATCTCCCAGAGTTCACTCAAACTCACGTCCATTGAGTCGGTGATGCCATCCAGCCATCTCATCCTCTGTCGTCCCCTTCTCCTCCTGCCCCCAAACCCTCCCTGCATCAGAGTCTTTTCCAATGAGTCAGCTCTTCCTATGTGTCAGATACTAATGGTGCTTTCTTTGCATGTATCATTTAAAACCTCTAAAGAGCATAATAATGAAGATTTGAAAAGGAATGTTTAGAAAGGTTAAATAATTTCCCCCAGGTCATTCAGGTCTTAGGTAATAGAACTGGCAATAAGACCAAGTCTGACCGCATGTGACCACAAAACTCCTTTCCTGCCTAGTACGTTACATTGCGTTCCTTTAACTGCCTTAGTTTAATACTAATTTCTGAAATGAAAAATAGATAAAAGAACAACACGAGTAAGAGGAATACAAATGCATAATTAGCATGAGTAAAGTGTGCATTATCATTTTTATGTCAAGCCCATTTCTGTGAATATTCCATTATGAGAGCATCTTAGTTGATAAAAATTCAAAGATGCACATTTGCTAGTTGAAGCAAGAAAATGTCAATAATTCCACTTTATTTTATTAATTTAGATATGGTTCAGGCAAGTACAGCTGGTACCGCTATTCTTGGAGCTGGAAGGAATGAGGGGGGAGGTGGGAATATTTCCATTAACAGATAAACTCAGTCAGATTAGACTAGAGAAGACTCAACTATTCCAAATCTCTAGTCCTCCCTCATCCTGCTCTGCCCCTAACAAATCATCCACTGCAAACTGTGCCAGAGAGATGAATGCGAGAATGGAATTAATCAAAATGAGATGAGGGCCCAGCAGTCTATCACAGGTGGCAGTTTGATTAATGAAAGCCAGAAAGCAGCAAGTACAATTTGGGAAATCAATGAGACCCAGCCGAAGGCAAAAACAACAGGAAAGCTCTAGCTCTCCATAGAAAAAAATTTAAAAAACCCTTTGTATTTGTTTAGATCTTTTGACCTAAGGATGTCAAGGCATTTCACAAGCAATTTCTTTTTTTCTTGTCTCTGTTACAGAGAAACCCATACAGACATTAATGCAACTTTTCCTCTGAGCTAAAAGAAACAGAAGAGAGAAAAACAGAGTCAGGGTTCTCACAGCTTTCCTTGTGATTAATGCCTCCATGAATGGGCAATCAAATCTTTGTGTAGTCACTTTAAGATTTAAGTAGGTATCTTTGGGGAAAGTGATAGTTGCTCAGTTGTGTCCGACTCTTTTCGACCCAATGGACTATACAGTCCATGGAATTCTCTAGGCCAGAATACTGGAGTGAGTGGCCTTTCCTTTCTCCAGGGGATCTTCCCAACCGAGGGATCTCAGTTGGTAAAGAATCTGCCTGCAATGCAGGAGACCCCTGTTAGCCTCCTGGGTCAGGAAGGGGGTAGGCTACGCACTCCAGTATTCTTAGGCTTCCCTTGTGGCTCAGCTGGTAAAGAATCTTTGGGGGCATCTGCCAAACTCAGAACATTTCTTCTCTAAGTTAAATTACTCCCTTTATTCGCAGAAATGGCTCATGGCTGCCATGTTTGTTCTGTGTATCTTCCTTTAGCCCCACTGTGGCCATGGTTGATGGGCTCATGGGTAGACCCCTGATCCCACTGGGGCCAGTCAGATCCTTTTTTAATGACTTGGAATTGATATTACTCAATATGTAAATTATTCAGTATGTAAACCAGGCACTTTGAGGTGGGCAACAGCAAAGAGTCTGTAGAGAGATAAATGAAGCAGTTGTTTAAAGCACTGAGCAGATTATACCCCCTTGGTTCATGACAGTTGTCCAGTTTCTGATTCTAGCCCCCTCTGAGGCCCAGCCACATGGTCTGCCTATAGATTTAAGTGAAACACTCCTGAATTCTGTAATTAAATCCTCCTCTTCCACTTAAGTGAGCTCAAGTATATTTCTGCTTCTTGCAACGGACAGTATCATAATAAGTACTTTATTGATGGGTGTGTTGTGTCCACATTCTCCTAGAAATGTCTGCCTTGCGATCTCTTAGTTCTTCTCCGATGTCTCCATCTATTTCTCAACCTCCATTAACTGTGCTGCATTTTCTGCTACCCCTTAAGTATAGGTATTCCCTAATGCTTTGTGCTCAACCCATCTCTGACCTTTGCAGAGACTCTCACCTCCTCCACAGTTTCAGTTAATACCTATGAGCACCTAAATCCCAGATTTATATCTCTAGCACATATCTTGACTGATACTGCCAAGCTACTCTGAAAAGCCTCACAGGCTGCTTAAATTAAAAAAAAAAAAATCTGAAATCATTGTCCTGTTTCTCATCTCAAAAAAATCTGCTCTTTACTCCCATATTTTCTATTAGAAAATGGCATTACTTTCTTACCAATGACCCAAGCTAGATGGCACAGTTATTTTTAATGGCCCTCTCTCTTACCCCTTGTCATCGTTCAGTCTTCATCTCTCAGTTGGATAATTTATTTTAGTTTCCTAAGAACTTTTCCTTCTACAGTCTCATATAGTCATCTCTAACCAGTGTCAGTCCATCCTCTATACTCTGTCAGAGTGTACAGCACTTTCATTTCTGTTTCATTAATTTATATGTCTGTACTTATGCCTACTACCCTGGCACTGATTCCTGTGGCTTTCTAGTAAGTTTTGAAATTGGAACATGTGAGGATCTTTTTTAAAATGTAGATTCTCAGACTTCCCTGGTGGTCCAGTGGTTAAGACTCTGAGCTTGCCAATGCAAGGGGTGCAGGTTCAATCCCTGATCAGGGAACTAAGATCCTGCATGGCACTAGGCACAGCCCACACCACCCCAACCCCTGCCAAAAAACAGTTTAAAAAAATGAAGATTCCTTAATTCCACCTTCAGAGATTCTGATTGAATCAGTCTGATGTAGGCTATGAATGTGATTTTTCACAAGTTCCCTCAAAGTGTCTATTGCAGAGTTGCAAGGATGCTTTATAGTTATGGTTAAGACTGTGGGTTTTGGAGCCTGACTGAATTCTGGGTGTGCTCTTACTTGCTGGGTGGCACTGGGAAGGATGTATGCTTCTCCTTTGGTAAAATAAGGATGATACGGAAATACTTTTCATATGAATTAAACTCTCTAATTCATGTAGACTTGAAGGGGGCCTGGGACTCCATAAATATTATGTAATTATTTTTACTAATAGAGAGCAGACCATGAGGAAATGCAGAAAGATCAAAGAAAATATGTGCCAATCTGATGACATCAACAAACTTTCCAGTGATTGGCAGAACCTTAAAAAACTGTTCTTGAATAGCAAGGAAACTGAATGCTAACTGAGTAGGTGATCTGTTTTGTGCGGTAAATATATATGGCCTAAACGTTGCTGTTTTAGCAATTTTTAAGGGTATAATTCAGTGGCATGAATTACATTTGCAGTGTTGTGTAACTGTCACCTCTATTTTTTCAGCGCGCTAAAGAAACTATAACAATTAAAACATAATTCCCCATTCCACTCTCCTCCCAGGCCCTGTTATATTGTTGTTCAGTTGCTAAGTCATGTCCAACTCTTTGCGACCCAATGGACTGCAGCATGCTAGGCTTCCTTGTCCTTCACTGTCTTCCAGATTTTTCTCAAACTCATGTTCATTGAATCAGAGATGCCGTACAACCATCTCATCCTCTGTCGTCCCCTCCTCCTCTTGCCCTCAATCTTTCCCAGCATCAGGGTTTTTTCCAATGAGTCAATTCTTTGTATCAGGTGGCCAAAGTATTGAAGCTTCAGCTTCAGTCCTTCCAATGAATAGTCAGGGTTGATTTCCCTTGGGATTGACTGGTTTGATCTCCTTGCTGTCCAAGGGGCTCTCAAGAGTCTTCTCCAGCCCTACAGTTCAAAACCATCTGTCCTTTGGCACTCAGCCGTCTTTATAGTCCATCTCTCACATTCATACATGATTACTGGAAAAACCATAGCTTTGACTATACAAACCTTTGTTGGCAAAGTGATGTCTCTGCTTTTTAATATACTGTCTGGATTTGTCATAGCTTCTTTTCAGAGGAGCAAGCATCTTTTAAGTTCAGGGCTGCAGTCACTGTCCACAGTGATTTTGAAACCCAAAAAAATAAAGTGTCACTGTTTCCAATTTTTCCCTATCTATTTGCCATGAAGTGATGAGACCAGATGCCATGATCTTAGATGCTTGAATGTTGAGTTTTAAGCCAGCTTTTTCACTGTCTTCTTTCACCTTCATTAAGAGGTTCTTTAATTATTCTTCACTTTTTGCCATAAGGGTGGTCGTCTTCACATCTGAGGTTATCGATATTTCCCCTGGCAATCTTGATTACACTTGTGATTCATCTAGCCCGACATAAGTTAAATAAGCAGGGTATAATAATCTACTTGCTGTCTCTATGATTTTGACTATTCCAGATATTTCCCCCTAAGTGGAACATGAAATGTGTGTGTGTGTGGTTTTTTTTTTTTTTTGTATCTGGCTTATTTCACTTAAAGCAAAATTTTTGAGGTTTATCCATATAGCATATATTAGAACTTCATTCCTTTTTATGGCTGAAAAGCATTCCATTGTATATATATATGTATATGGACTTCCCTGGTGGCTCAGATGGGAAGGCATCTGCTTACAATGCGGGAGACCTGGGTTCAATCCCTGGGTTGGGAAGATCTCCTGGAAAAGGAAATGGCAACCCACTCCAGTATTCTTGCCTAGAAAATCCAATGGATGGAGGAGCCTGGTAGGCTACAGTCCATGGGGTCGCAAAGAGTCGATTATGACTGAGTGACTTCACTTTCACTTTCATATATATATACATGCCACATATTGTTTATGCATGCATCTCTTGATGGACTTTGGGATTGTTTTTACATGTTAGCTATTATGAATAATGCTGTGATGAATGCTAACATACAAGTATCTCTATTAGTCTCTATTTTTAGTTCTTTGAGCTACATATCTAAGTGTAGAATTTGAGTAACTGATCTTTTAATAGAAATAAAATGCTGCTTCAGAGTAAAGCCAGCCTTTGGCTCTGTCTCACACAGCCTGTCTATATGACATGAGGCTGGTACTGTCAGTCCTCCCTTGACCCCCATGTCGGCAGCTCATTGTAGTTGCTGTCTGGACCCTAGAGCTGTGAGTGCCTCCGCAGGAGGGCAGGCTGGGAGATGGGGAATCCAGACTGTTGCCAGGTGACAGACTTGAGGGAACTCAGGAGTCTTCCCTGTAACTCTTCTGTGCCTCCTTTCCTCTGACCCCTCTTGCTTTTGACAGGACGCTCTCTTCAGCCCGAGAGACCACGAGGTTATGTCAGGACTTGGGGAGAAGTGAGGAGAGACGGTCACTGTGCGCGCCTCTCGCCCCTTCCAGCTGCCAAGGCCATCGCTGCAGCAGCGGGAGCCACTGAGGGAAAAGCGAAGGGGACGTTGGGATGGGACCGGCCCGGCGAGGCAGCCGTGGCTTGCTGAGGCACTTACAAAGGGGGAGGAGGTTCCTGACCCAGGTGTCCTCCCCACCCACCTCAGTGCAGTACTGAAGGCCCGCCTCAGGGACTGTCCCATTGCCTCTGGTTTTACTTCCATCCCACACCTGGGACTGCTCCTCCTGGTGTTGCTCTCATCTCCCTGACTCATAGTGATCTTTCCTCTTAGTTTGGTAAAGATGAATGAAGATGATAGTGGTTCAGTTCAGTTCAGTTGCTCAGTCGTGTCTGACTCTTTGCGACCCCATGAATCGCAGCACACCAGGCCTCCCTGTCCATCACCAACTCCCCAAGTTCACCCAGACTCGCGTTCATCGAGTCAGTGATGCCATCCAGCCATCTTATCCTCGGCCGTCCCCTTCTTCTCCTGCCCCCAATCCCTCCCAGCATCAAAGTCTTTTCCAATGGGTCAGCTCTTTGCATGAGGTGGCCAGAGTACTGGAGTTTCAGCTTTAGCATCATTCCTTCCAAAGAAATCCCAGGGCTGACCTCCTTCAGAATGGACTGGTTGGATCTCCCTGCAGTCCAAGGGACTCTCAAGAGTCTTCTCCAACACCACAGTTCAAAAGCGTCAATTCTTCGGCGCTCAGCCTTCTTCACAGTCCAACTCTCACATCCATACATGACCACAGGAAAAACCATAGCCTTGACCAGACGGACCTTAGTCGGCAAAGTAATGTCTCTGCTTTTGAATATGCTCTCTAGGTTGGTCATTTTCTTCCAAGGAGTAAGCGTCTTTTAATTTCATGGCTGCAATCCTGGGATAGACAGGTTGTTACTCTAAGCAATACAAAGAGAAATGTAAGTTCTGTACATAAAAGGCATAATATATGTGGTTGTTCATGATTGGAAATAATTCATATTACATTTTTTGGTAGAACAAAATATATTAAAGTGGTAGAGCTAAGCAAAAAATTAACTCATCAGTAATAAGAACATATCTTTCCCAGCCCATGTTGGGTACATAGGCTTGTTAACGGAGAAGGAATTATGTAGAGGACTTGACTAGTTGTGGTAGGTGTGGAGGGAGTTTGGGCCCTGTTAAGAGCTGATAGAGAATATTTGGGGGGTGTGAATAGAAAGATACCTGAAGTGGCATACTTGAGAGCTTCTGGGCATCATGCCACCCTATTGTTTGCCCACCAGCTCAAGGAACAGTGTAAGCTGAGCAGTATCTGTAATTTCCTGTCCTGTGTGTCAACCATCATTGGATGGCAGAAACCCTGAAGTGTAGGTAAGAAACTGATGGCTCTTGTAGATGGCATGGCTTGCTGGCCTTCTTGGTAGCTCATTTACTTCAATGCTTCTCTTGCACCTCGCTTGTATCAGAGAAGCTCACCTAGAGAGGGTAAGTCAACAGAGACAAGGAGGGGAAATAAAAACTAAGCAAATAAAATTTTAAAATGTCCTAAGAAATCATGACTTTAGATCTTTAATCCATTTTGAGTTTATTTTTGTGTGCGGTGTTAGAAAGTGATCTAGTTTCATTCTTTTACAAGTGGTTGACCAGTTTTCCCAGCACCACTTGTTAAAGAGATTGTCTTTACTCCATTGTATATTCTTGCCTCCTTTGTCAAAGATAAGGTGTCCATATGTGTGTGGATTTATCTCTGGGCTTTCTATTTTGTTCCATTGATCTATATGTCTGTCTTTGTGCCAGTACCATACTGTCTTGATGACTGTGGCTTTGTAGTAGAGCCTGAAGTCAGGCAAGTTGATTCCTCCAGTTCCATTCTTCTTTCTCAAGATTGCTTTGGCTATTCGAGGTTTTTTGTATTTCCATACAAAGCTTGAAATTATTTGTTCTAGTTCTGTGAAAAATGTGGCTGGTAGCTTGATAGGGATTGCATTGAATTTGTAAATTGCTTTGGGTAGTATACTCATTTTCACTATATTGATTCTTCCAATCCATGAACATGGTATATTTCTCCATCTATTAGTGTCCTCTTTGATTTCTTTCATCAGTGTTTTATAGTTTTCTATATATAGGTCTTTAGTTTCTTTAGGTAGATATATTCCTAAGTATTTTATTCTTTTTGTTGCAATGGTGAATGGAATTGTTTCCTTAATTTCTTTTTCTACTTTCTCATTATTCGTGTATAGGAATGCAAGGGATTTCTGTGTGTTGATTAAATGTAAGATCAGAAACTATAAAACTCCTAGAGGAGAACATAGGCAAAACACTCTCAGACATAAATCACAGCAGGATCCTCTATGATCCACCTCCCAGAATGCTGGAAATAAAAGCAAAAATAAACAAATGGGATCTAATTAAAATTAAAAGCTTCTGCACAACAAAGGAAAATATAAGCAAGGTGAAAAGACAGCCTTCTGAATGGGAGAAAATAATAGCTAATGAAGCAACTGACAAACAACTAATCTCAAAAATATACAAGCAACTTCTGCAGCTCAACTCCAGAAAAATAAACGACCCTATCAAAAAATGGGCCAAAGAACTAAATAGACATTTCTCCAAAGAAGACACACGGATGGCTAACAAACACATGAAAAGATGCTCAACATCACTCATTATTAGAGAAATGCAAATCAAAACCACAATGAGGTACCACTTCACACCAGTCAGAATGGCTGCGATCCAAAAATCTGCAAGCAATAAATGCTGGAGAGGGTGTGGAGAAAAGGGAACCCTCCTACACTGTTGGTGGGAATGCAAACTAGTACAGCCACTATGGAGAACAGTGTGGAGATTCCTTAAAAAATTGCAAATAGAACTACCTTATGACCCAGCAATCCCACTTCTGGGCATACACACCGAGGAAACCAGAATTGAAAGAGACACATGTACCCCAATGTTCATCGCAGCACTGTTTATAATAGCCAGGACATGGAAACAACCTAGATGTCCATCAGCAGATGAATGGATAAGAAAGCAGTGGTACATATACACAATGGAGTATTACTCAGCTGTTAAAAAGAATTCATTTGAATCAGTTCTGATGAGATGGATGAAACTGGAGCCGATTATACAGAGTGAAGTAAGCCAGAAAGAAAAACACCAATACAGTATACTAACACATATATATGGAATTTAGGAAGATGGCAATGACGACCCTGTATGCAAGACAGGGAAAGAGACACAGATGTGTATAACGGACTTTTGGACTCAGAGGGAGAGGGAGAGGGTGGGATGATTTGGGAGAATGGCATTCTAACATGTATACTATCATGTAAGAATTGAATTGCCAGTCTATGTCTGACGCAGGATGCAGCATGCTTGGGGCTGGTGCATGGGGATGACCCAGAAAGATGTTATGGGGAGGGAGGTGGGAGGGGGGTTCATGTTTGGGAATGCATGTAAGAATTAAAGATTTTAAAATGTTAGAAATAAAAAAAAAAAAAGAAATCATGACTTTATAGAGTACAGAATTTTATTGCCAAGATTATTAAATACTGCCAGTGACATTTGGCTGCTGCTGCTGCTAAGTCAATTCAGTCGTGTCCGACTCTGTGCGACCCCATAGACAGCAGCCTGTGAGGCTCCCCTGTCCCTGGGATTCTCCAGGAAAGAACACTGGAGTGGGTTGCCATTTCCTTCTCCAGTGCATGAAAGCTAGCATATATTTAAAAATCCCTCTTAATGTGCTCAAGCCAACATTACTGGAACACTATCTAGACTAGCACATCTACTTGGTAGGTAGATTAGACACCTAATATGTTAGAGCATATTAGACACCTTCAGACCTGGGGGACTCATCTTCTGGTGTCTTATCTTTTTGGCCTTTTATGCAGTTCATGAAGTTCTCATGGCAAGTATACTGTGGTGGCTTGCCATTCCTTCCTCTAGTGGATCATGTTTCGTCAGAACTGTCTGCTATGACCCATCTGCCTTGGGTGGCCCTGCACAGCATGCCTCATAGCTTCACTGAGTTACACAAGCCCTTTCACAGTGACAAGGCAGTGATCCATGAAGAGGCTGGGAAGCTTAGGGAACAAAATATGATCTATATTGAATTGCATTTTCCCCCTGATTCTGAGTAACCAAATCTCCTATCCTTGTTCATAACATTTATTAAAGGTTTTTCTTCATGTGATTCTATGAGGCCTTTTATATGACCTTTCAGATTTCATTTACCATTCAGAGGCACAGTGTAGTGAAATTGAAAAAAACTAGGGTCTAGATTCAAGCCAGTCTGGCCCTGTGTCCAAGATTTATTCCTTATCAGCTAACTTGATCTCTGGGCCTCAGTTGTCTCATATATGAAGTGAGATAGTAATAATTCCTAAGTTGCTTTTTTTAAAAAAAACTAAATAGGATAATGAGTATTAGGTTAGTATTAGGTTCCCTATCGCCTTGTTGCTGCCTCCAAGAAAGCTCATCGTCCTCATGCAGTGTAAAGGTGATGAAGCTCCATGTGGTCTTCTATGATGAAGGTCCTCTTACATCTTGCAGAGTTCACGTCACATCCACGTTGAATTTCTTACATTGGAACTTCATACTATTACTGGGAGGCCTTTGAAAGTTATGTTTTTATGGGGTATATTTAATCATATGAGGAAATGAACAGAACATATTAGTGAATCAAGGAGAAAAACTATACAGTATAAATATAGTTCTCAGGAAATGACATGTCTATACATTTATGGGAGAAGGCAATGGCACCCCACTCCAGTACTCTTGCCTGGAAAATCCCATGGACGGAGGAGGCTGGTAGGCTGCAGTCCATGGGGTCGCTGAGAGTCGGACACGACTGAGCGACTTCACTTTCACTATTCACTTTCATGCATTGGAGAAGGCAATGGCACCCCACTCCAGTATTCTTGCCTGGAGAATCCCAGGGATGAGGGAGCCTGGTGGGCTGCCGTCTGTGGGGTCTCACAGAGTCGGACACGACTGGAGTGACACAGCAGCAGCAGCATACATTTATGTATGTGATGCTTGTTGTTGTCATATTTGCCTTCACCTGGATATTACGTGGTAGCTGTGAAGCAAGATACCAACCTGTTTCTTTCTTTTCCTGTTTGTGGTATTTGTAGGTTGAGAAACTCAACTGACTCTGTGCTGGGTGGGGGGTGGTGGGGTGGGGGTTGGTGGGGTAGGGTGGGTGGTGGGAAATATAGTGGGACGGAGGAGTTAGCTAGGTGCTAAGTAGAGAAGAAGAGTTTTTAAAGCAAAATGTTTTGTGCTCTCTGAGGCCATTTCTACCCTTTTAATTTCATATGCTTGAAATTATTAGTAAAATGGAAATTTCTCATTGTGTGTGGAATGCTACATACAAGATGAGTGTGAGGAGGCTGGTGACAGGCTCCACCTATGTAGAGAGGATGGTCACAAACATGCATTAGAAAAAGATTGGGAAAAAACACAGAAATGTTAACAGTGATCATCTCTGTGTAGTGATACCTTCTATGAAATTGCACTCCCCAAGCTTTAAAATGCCTCTTTGAGTTAGATTATTTGACAAGCAGAGGTAATGGACCCATCATGATACCAAGAAAAACCAAACCTGTCAGAGGTCAGAGTTCCCATCCCTCCACTTCCCAGGCACTTTGTGCTTTTGGTGGCTCCTCAGTAGACTTGTGTCTAATTTTGAATATAAAGTTTTTCAACACTCAGTCTTTTTGATCATACAGCAACATACCGCATGAAGAGGAGGTCACTTTTCAGAGATACTCACCCAAAACCACATGTAATTAGTGGAAGCCTAGAGGCCTTGACTTCATGTTACCTCTAGGCCTCTCCTTCCCTTGTTGCTTTTGATATCAGTATGCACGAGCTTTAGGAAAAAACAATGTGTGTGCGTGTGTGTGAGTGAAATGTGCTTGTGTGTTTGTATGTGTATAGAAAGAGGTAAGAGAAGTTACATATTTACGAGTACCAACATGCATACATATATATGTATATTTTGTGCCAGAAGTGTCTCAAAACCTCTAAATCTCTATCAGGTTTACCTGTGATGGAGCTGGAGCTTAGGAAGCCAATAAGGAAGATGAGATCAAGAAACAATTCTTAGGACTTAGTCTGTCAAATAAAGGCCTCACACATCATGCAAACCCTTCAGGGTCCAGGCTTGGAAAGAGCGGCTTTCAGGGATTGCCAGCAGTTAGTCTCTGTTCAGTTTAGTTACTCCATCAGACACAGCCCCGAGGGGTCTCCAGCACCCATTCAGCCTCAGTTTTAGCCATGGATTTAGCCTCGTTCTCTGTAGGGTCAGCCAGTCCCTCACACAAGAATTCTCCAAGTACAAAAGGAGACTGACTGGGTTGGAGAGGCTCAGCTGCTTAGTTCAGCCCTCTTTCACTCCTAGGTCAGTACTAAATCCAGTGCTCATCCCTCCTCATTTTGCTTCACTGGCTCCAAACTTCACCTGAGTTTGCATTATGACTGTGTCACAGGACAATCCTCCAAGAGAAGGTTAAAGTCCTAGAAGGAAAGCTAAGAAGGGTAACCTATCCGCCCTTATAAGATAGGAACTATCCTATGTTAATAATTAAAGATCATCAAAGGACAGATGTGAGTTTAACACTGAAAAGTCCTTAATTAAAGGTCATCTAGATAGGGACTTTCGCTTGTCTTGTGGTGCTCAGGGACTCCTTGGCTGCTCACTAGGGATGTGTGAGTTGCCTTGCAAAAAGGCTTAGGCCTCTGGCACTTTTGTGAAACTACAAATCTTTAATAAATTACATATTTGTGCAAGGGATTTTGTTCTGTTTACAGCCTCATTCTCCTCTTTGATCCCCAAGTTATGCTTTTGTCTTTCTTTCACTGTATTACCAACACTGAAGCTGCATGGCACAGCGCAAGGAGCATAGACTTGAAGCCAAGAAAAACAGACTCCATTCTCCAGGCTGCCATTCATTAGTCTGTGCTACTAATTCCATACTTCGGTTTCCCTGTGTGTAAAATGGTGTGTATGCTTGGGGGAAGGGTATGTGAAGGATTCAGGAAGGTCACTGTTTGGGACAGTGACTGCTATATTTTGAGAAATGGCTGCTATGATAATTACTGGTGGCCCAAGTGCCTGAGCCGGATTGCTGTACTTTGCCACCTGGAGGTGGAAAATTAATGCCTAATCTGACACCTCAGGAAAGGAATGACATGAAAAGGAGAAAAATATTACAACATCCACCCCTACTCTTATTTTTAGTACTTCATTAACATTGTTATTATTATTTTTGGAGTCTCCCAACCATTTCTGCAGAATTTTCTTTTTAATTCATGGATCATAGGACTCAAACTTGTATAATTCTTGCTTCATTATAATTTGCCATATGTGGGCATGTTATCTATATTTAGCCTATGAATATAAAAACTTTACCATGTTGCCAAAGTGCCACATTAAAAAAAAAAAAATTGAATCTAGTCAAAGTGTTTGGTTTGCAGAGGAATTAACAGGCCCAGAAAATTTTAAATACTTGCCAAAATAGATTGTACACCAGAATTTGGATTTTCTCATTCCTTAACAGCTACGTAATGGAAAATTTACATAAGAGCCAAAGAGCCTCAATTTTAGTAAGGTGCCTAAGAAACACATTTAATTGTGATGTGAGTTTGCAACAGATGTAAATTTAAATAGAAATGAAGCTGTCCTTCACCCGGATGGTATCAGCACAGTCCCACATTCTCCTTTAAAGGTTGGCAGGAGAAGCAGCAGCCTGAAGAATTAGGATCCAATGCCCCTTTCTTATGGAGAAGGCAATGGCAGCCCACTCCAGTACTCTTGCCTGGAAAATCCCATGGACGGAGGGGCCTGGTAGGCTACAGTCCATGGGGTTGTGAAGAGTTGGACACAACTGAGTGACTTCACTTTCACTTTTCACTTTCATGCATTGGAGAGGGAAATGGCAACCCACTCCAGTGTTCTTGCCTGGAGAATTCCAGGGATGGCGGAGCCTGCTGGGCTGCCGTCTATGGGGTCGCACAGAGTCACAAAGGACTGACGTGACTTAGCAGCAGCAGCAGCCCCCTTCTTAAGTCCAAGCCAGGTTTTTCTTTTCAAATTCTGGATTTAAAGGAAAAGAAAGAAAGGGAAAGGAAAATGGGGTGGGGAAAAACCCTTTATCATTATCTGGCTGATTTCCTCAGTCTTTTCCTAAGAATACCCGTTGGTTAGTCACTCTTCATGGTACTGCATTTATTTCTTCTATGATGAAAGGTTGGGAAGATCCTACATACTGTAAAGATGATGTCTAAATAGCCACTCCATTGAAAATCTTTTTTTTTTTTTAAAAAAAAGGGCTTTCATTTCTATTGTAGTGATTGATTTGAGTGAGAGTTTAAACAATTTATTCTCATCATTGTTATTGTTGGTTGTTTGGTTTGCTTGCAAGTAATGAACTTATTTTTCTAAAGAATCATCTTGACCAGGTAGCTGTCGAAATGTTTTAGGAATCTAAAGGAAGCTTAGGAAGGATGTGTTCTAAAAATAGCTTCCTACACACTAGAAGATTGATTAACACACAGACGTGTACACACGCACATCCTCTCTCCCTCCCTCTCTCCCTGTCTTTCTTTCCCTCCCACCCTCCCTCCATGTCTCTCTCTCTGGCTAATCCAGCAACTTGCTGTCATCAATAAATTATAAGCGTACCTTGTAGGACTTGCCTGCTGCATGCCCCCACTGCCATTCTCTTAGTGTGGTGCCTGATGCCCAGCTGCGGCTTGGGATCTCCCAGGCTGGTCAAAGCTCTCTGAGTGACAAGGAATCATGCCATGCTTCCTTGCTTTCCTATTTCTAAGTATGAGTTACAATTTGTGACTTGGATTCTGCCTTGTTTCTGAGTCCGTTTCCTCTTTGCAACCATTTTCTGAGACCCAGGCCCTTATTTTGGTTCCCTGCGCCACAGTCATCTATAAAGTATAGCAACTTTCCAGGGTGGAGTCTCACTTTTATTCCTGTCAAAGTCTCGTAAGAACTACATACCTGGGATTTTATTTCAATCCTCCTTTATATCTATCCTGGACCTGTTGCCTGGATCACTATAAATCACCTACTCCTGGACTAACTGTTGATAATTCTGCCCTGCAATTTCTTGAGCATCAATCATGTACCAGACACCAAACTGGCGATTGCCTTATTACAAGTAGTATACAGTCATGTGATTGATAGTACTGACTTTGCAGGGGAGGTTCAAACTGTAGCTCCATGAATGACTGCCTATTTGAGAACAAGACACTTAATACTCTAGTGCATTAGTTTCCTTATCTATAAGCTTAAGTGGGGTGTATTATTATCCTCAAAATCATAACTAGCTCACATATTCACAATCACATAAACAGAATTTTAATACTATATTCTTTTAGAACCAGTTCTGGGCGTACAGTAAGTGAAGTGAAGTCACTCAGTCGTGTCTGACTCTTTGTGATCCAATGGACTGTAGCCTACCAGGCTCCTCCGTCCATGGAATTTTCCAGGCAAGAGTACTGGAGTGGGTTGCCATTTCCTTCTCCAGGGGATCTTCCCAACCCAGGGATCAAACCCAGGGATCAAACACAGGTCTCCTGCATTGCAGGCAGACACTTTGCCATCTGAGCCACCTGGGAAGCCCTCAGTAGGTGCTTAACAAACAGTTGCAGAATAAACAGATAATCTCCATTGTTACATAGCAGACTTTGTTTGCTTCTTGATTTATTGTAATAAAAAAAAATGTCCCCACGACAATTAGTCTCAATAAACTAAAGGAGGAGAATAGAAAATCAAAAGCAGATGATCATGTCTCAAAAAAATGTATTTTAGTTTCAGAATATCTTTTGCTTTCCACAGATTCTCAGTTATAAAAGAATGACTACTAGGGTCATACCCTTAATATACAAGCTCCACATTGTATCTGATTTACTTCTTAAATTTAGAATAGATCGGCTTTTAAAGATATTTACAAGCCATGACCCACTCCTACTTTCTCGGTCTCTGGTGTTGATTGTAGGAAGGCAAGGGATAAAGGAAAGAGGGAACAAGGATGAGTCAGGGATTATTGGCTAAAAGGTCAGGCAAAGCCTCACAGTATGGTTTTGAGGGGCATGCTGGATGTTGACCTGCCCAGCTTCTAGTCTCCCTTCGCCTGGTATTAGTACTTCTACTTTCTATTTGGGAACTCCCCTTCCCTTAATTCCCCATGAATTGGGAGAGGCCATCTCCCCTTCCAGCTGCAGTGAAAGTCTAGGATCCGGATCCCAGGTCAATTGGCATATTCTGTTTCCCTAGGCTCAGTGATTAATACAAGCTTGGCCACGTGACTCAAGTCAAGCCAGGGAGATACTTGTGCAGGATTTGGGGGTAACTATTGGAAAGAGAGATTCTTTTCTCATTGGGATGTCTTAGAAGTTAGGACTAATTTAAATCTTTTGGCAACCATTTAGTCAAGGCAAAAGGAAAGCCTGACTAAAAATGGAGCTAATGGAGGATAAAGCAGAGCCTATCAATGAAGAATGCAGTATTCCTAAGCAAATTATTCAGGTTTCTGAATCCAGCTTTTCTGGAGAATGTGCCACCTTGAACTTCGAAGTTAGATGAGCCAGTAAATAAATTTCTGCTTTTGCTTAAAGAAGTTTGAGTTCTGTTTCTGTCACTTGAAAACTAAAAATTCTGTGCTAATACAAGGGAGTCATCACAGTTTTAAGATGCATGAACTTAAAGTTGAGGTCTTTAGAAATGGTTAGACACAAAGGAGTTGGCCTGCATTAACCAAATTTAATGCAAATTGCCAACCTCCATTGGTTCATAGAAAAAAATGACAATCCCAGAAACATCTACTTTCTGCTTCATTGACTATGCTAAAGCCTTTGACCGTGTGAATCACAGCAGTTTGATGCATGATATAGGATGCTTGGGGCTGATGCACTGGGATGACCCAGAGGGATGGTACAGGGAGGGAGGTAGGAGGGAGGTTCAGGATGGGGAACACATGTATACCCATGGTGGGTTCATGTTGATGTATGGCAAAACCAATAAATAATATTGTAAAGTAAATAACCTCAAATTAAAATAAGTAAATTTATATTAAAAAAAAAACAACAACAGAAAATTCTTGAAGAGATGGGAATACCAGATGACTTGACCTGCCTCCTGAGAAATCTATAAGCAGGTCAAGAAGCAACACTTAGAAATGGACATGGAACAATGGACAGGTTCCAAATTGGGAAAGGAATATGTCAGGCTGTATATTGTCACCATGCATATCTAACTTATATGCAGACTATATCATTCAAAATGCTGGACTAGATGAAGCACAAGCTGGAATCAGGATTACCAGGAGAAATATCAGTAACCTCAGATATGCAGATGACACCACCCTTATGGCAGAAAGTGAAGAGGAACTAAAAAGCCTCTTGATCAAAGGGAAAGAGGAGAGTGAAAAACCTGGCTTAAAACTCAGCATTCATAAAATGAAGATCATGGCATCTGGTCCTATCACTTCATGGGAAATAGATGGGGAAACAATGGAAACAGTGACAGACTTAATTTGGGGAGGGGGCTCCAAAATCACTGCAGATGGTGACTGCAGCCATGAAATTAAAAGACGCTTGCTCCTTGGAAGAAAAGCTATGACCAACCTAGATAGCATGTTAAAAAGCAGAGATATTACTTTGCCAACAAAGGTCTGTCTAGTCAAAGCTATGGTTTTTGCAGTTGTTATGTGTGTATGTGAGAGTTGGACCATAAAGAAAGCTGAGCGCTGAAAAACTGATGCTTTTGAACTGTGGTGTTGGAGAAGATTCTTGAGAGTCCCTTTACAAAAGCAAACCAGTTGATCATAAAGGAAATGAGTCCTGAATATTCATTGGAAGGACTGATGCTGAAGCTGAAACTCCAATACTTTGGCCACCTGATGTGAAGAACTAACTCATTGGAAAAGATCCTGATGCTGGGCAAGATTGAAGGCAGGAAGATAAGGGGATGACAGGGGATGAGATGGTTGGATGGCATCACCAACTTGATGCACATGAGTTTGAGCAAGTTCTGAGAGTTGGTGATGGACAGGGAAGCCTGGCATGCTGCAGTCCATGGGGTTGCAAAGAGTCAGACACAACTAAGCCACTAAACTGAGCTGAGCTGAAACAAATTTAGGGGAGACTGATGAGTAATACAGCATATAAATTATATGAACCTTTGCAAGTGTCTAAATATTCATAGCTTCTACTTGGTGCACTTATTTCCTAAAATTAGGTTACCTGAAAAGTCTAAATCAGCAAACAAAAGTTTGCCTCAAAATTAGATAAGTATTAGTCATTCAGTCCTGTCTGACTCTTTGCAACCCCATGGACTAGAGCCTGCCAGGAATTCTCCAGGCAAAACTACTCAAGTGGGTTGCCGTTACCTTCTCCAAGGAGTCTTCCTGACCTAAGGCTAGAACCCAGGTCTCTCACATTGCAGACAGATTCTTTACCAACTGAGCCACCAGGGAAGTCCTCAGTATTAGGGATTAGAACAAAGAAAGGTGGCTCAGTTCAGTTCAGTCACTCAGTCGTGTCCAGCTCTTTGCAACCCCATGGACTCTTTGTTGACAGGGCTCCCTGTCCATCACCAACTCCCAGCGTTTAGTCAAACTCATGTCCATTGAGTCAGTGATGCCATCCAACCATCTCATCCTCTGTCATCCCCTTCTCCTCCCATCTTCAATCTTTCCTAGCATCAGGGTCTTTTCCAATGAGTCAGTTCTTCACATCAGGTGGCCAAAGTATTAGAATTTCAGCTTCAGCATCAGTCCTTCCAATGAATATAAAGGGCAGATTTCCTTTAGGATTGACTTGGTTTGATCTCCTTGCAGACCAAGGGACTCTCAAGGGTCTTCTCCAACACCACAGTTCAAAAGCATCAATTCTTTGGCGCTCAGCTTTCTTCACAGTCCAACTCTCACATCCATACATGACCACTGGAAAAACCATAGCCTTGACTAGACAGACCTTTGTTGGCAAAGTAATGTCTCTGCTTTTTAATATGCTGTATAGGTTGGTCATAGCTTTTCTTCCAAGAAGCAAGCATCTTTTAAATTCATGGCTGCTGTCACCATCTGCAGTGATTTTGGAGCCTAAAAAAATTAAGTCTCTTACTGTTTCCATTGTTTCCCCATCTATTTGCCATGAAGTGGTGGGACTAGATGCCATAATCTTTGTTATCTGAATGTTGAGTTTTGACTCTTACCTTTCTCTAAACATTCAATTAGGTTCCATTTTCTAAATTGCAATCATATTCTCTTTCTGCCTTCACAAATCTATGTTCTGATCACCTTGGTTGATATTACTGTTTTCACACTTTCCAGACACATATTTGCCAGAAGTTTTTTGGTTTGCACTCATAGGTGTCCTGGAGAAGGCGATGACACCCCACTCTAGTACTCTTGCCTGGAAAATCCCATGGACGGAGGAGCCTGGTGGGCTGCAGTCCATGGGGTCGTGAAGAGTCGGACATGACTGAGCGACTTCACTTTCACCTTTCACTTTCCTGCATTGGAGAAGGAAATGGCAACCCACTCCAGTGTTCTTGCCTGGAGAATCCCAGGGACGGGGGAGCCTGGTGGGCTGCCGTCTATGGGGTCGCACAGAGTCAGACACGACTGAAGTGACTTAGCAGCAGCAGCAGCATAGGTGTCCAATTTCACCCACCAATGGTTAGCTTAGCTCACAGAGTGGAAGGACACTTTACTATCACCCCAAATACTGCCCAAAGGGGAAAGCTGATTAGGATTTGAGGGATTGTTGTACATTTGGTCGTCAACTTTCCAAATACCTGAGCCTCATTTTTAAAGACTGCAGTAAGATTCATAATGAAATGTATATATCCTAAGCATATAATTCAGTGCATTTTGACAAATGTGTACACGCACATAACCAACACCCAAATCACAATATAGAGCATTTTCATAACTCCAGGAAGTTTACAGGGGCTCACGTTAATAATCTGAAGTTTCACAATGTCCAAGCAATATTAGTTGTATTCTCAGTATTCATTGATTGAAAAAATACATTTTGAGAGAAAATTGTTTGTAATTCAGTCTTGTTTTTATATAATTATTTGTTTTAATAATCATAATTGTTTGGAAATATTTTAATAATAAAAGGACTATTTGCATGTATTTGAGATACTAAATTTTTGGTGTTTTTGACTATATGTTTGTATCCTCTGAAATTCATATGTTGAAATTCCTAACCCCTCTGTGTATGGTATTAGGAGGTGGGGCCTTTGAGTGGTGTAATTAGTTATATAATGGGATTAATATCCTTATAGAAAGAAACCCTAGAGAGCTCTGTCTACTCTCCAGCAGACTGCAGCCTTGAGGAGCACTCTCACCAGTCTTTGGTTACACTGGTTCCTCATCTCCTGCCTGCAGAACAATAAGAAATAAACTGCTGCATAAGACACCCAGTCTGCAGTACTTTGTTAGAGCAGCTTGAGCTAAGACAGTTAGTGACCAGGTATTTCCCAGTGTCCATGAGGATTTGAATGCCCTCAGAAGTAACCGTCCTCCAACCTCCCCAGGGCTCTGCATCTTGCAGAGTGACAGCTTCTGCTTTAGCTGTTCCAAAATGTGTATGATCAGGAGCATTTGGTTGGAAGTTGAAAGGCATATGGAAAAATACAAAAAGGTTCCCAGTATCATCATGACCACCAGCATTTTCCAGTGGAATAAAAATCTATTTCTGCTACTTATTAATTATTAATACATAATTATTGGCAAGAAATGAACCCTTTTAAAATCTCAGTTATTTTCTTCTGTTGAACTGAAGTGATGACTAACCTTATAGAGTTTTTATGAAGATCAGAAACAATGTGTGAAAATCTTGAAAGCTAATTTTCATTCTTTTATTGCTACTCATTAATAAATACAGTATTTGAAAGGATAGATTTTATTGAAGTATTCCACACATGGTTCTTTTACCTGGCAAGTCACATGCTGACACACTTGGGTAGAGTCCCTTAGCACAGTGCAAAAAGATTCCTTCTCTTTGAGAAAGGTTAATGGAGCTCAGTCCCAATCAAAAAAATCTCAGCTTGATCACATAAGACTTTCAGAATCTCAGGCAGTGTTATAATTGCTCTCTGTTCCATAGATATGAATCTGAAATTTACAAATTAGGGGGAAAAAGACCAAAACATAAGAGATTTACTCAAGTCAACACAAACCACTGTAGTAGTATCAGGGTTCAAATTCCATTCTCCCAACTTCCGTGCTTTTCAATGCTACTTGTTAATAGATAAACTTTTTGAAGGTATATGTTTCACATATATCTCTATATCACCAAACACACCAAAACTTCTAGGACCCTCTTTGGCATGTGGAATCATGCATCTAGTTAAAATATATGTGTGTAAAGTTGTCTTTCTGACAGTTTCCACTCTTCTGATAGTTTTGTCTCAGAAGTATTTTAATTGCTCAAGAGACTAAAACATTTGTTCTCACTACGTCTCTGTAATTCACTTGTAGGATAGAGTTTTTCCAGGGCTGATTGGGCACCTAAGAATCTTAACTGTGCATCCCAACTTCATAAACTCTGATGTCACCATTCCTACCTGTGAATGAGGCTTTTAGAATCACAGCTGTGCTCTACTTCTGATGCCTGGGGCTTTAGTAATCACCTTACGCACAGTGGAGTCCACAGAGGAAATATTACACTGAATGATTTCAGAGTAATCAGAGCTGATAGCAATTGGAGCAACATGCCTAGTTATGCTGCAAACCATACCTTCAGTGGTACCATGGGGAGCAAGAAATTTGGCTTTCTTATCTTCCAATCCACAGAGGTAGAAGTGAGCAGGGGTGTAAACAGAAGCCAACTTTATATTTTCTAATACCTGATTCATTTCTGAAGGTCCCAAGTCTTGAAGAGCAGGCAGTGGAGTTGATAATTAATCTGCAATGAAAATGAACAGTACTGCCAAGTTGGCTCTGTTGTCATGGGATGCTCTGTAGTACTTGTAAAGTCCTGATGGCTCCTAGGTGAGACAAATGTACTTTACCTTAACCCTGGAAAGCTGAACAGTATTGCTAGTATCTTGGAAGAGATTATGTTGAACAAACTCTACCACCCAAAGTACATTCAGTAGTTGCAGTCTCAGTGTCAACTAACAGTCATTCTGCTTGGACCTGCTTAAGCTGATGAATGATAAAACTTACCAGACCTTTTCATACAGTGTATTTTCACCCGTGCTCTCAAGATGGCTTCAAATTGCATCCATTGATGCCTACAAATTGCAGATTTAGTTAAGCCCTAGGTAAGAGATTAAATTCTAACTTACATACCTTCTAAGCAAATTCTAGCTAATAAAAATAGCTTACATTTGTTGAGTACGTATTTGCTAGACAATAAAAAAATGTATCTTGTGTATCTCATTATTCATGAGAACTCTGCACAGTTGGTTTGATCAGTAGCATAAAGTTGAGGAAACAGTCTCAGAGGAGGCTAAGTAAAATTGCACCCAGTTACTAAGCTGGCATATGGTAGGCCAAGGATAGAACCCAGATGTGGCCAGTCCTAAACCTCAACCTCTTTCAACCATGGGAAGTAGCATTTGGACATCGGTTTTATATAATTCACTCGTCTTTCAAAGGTTACCTCAAGTCCCAGTGTTTTCATGGAGCTTTCTTGGAATGTTCCCTGGAAAAAAAAGAAAAACCACAGTCCTGGTCAGAGTCTGACAGACCTGGTTTGAGTACCCCAGTTCTGACTTTTGTTGACCATTTGGCCTTGGATGATTCATCCAGCCTCACTAAACCTTAGTCTACAATGGGGGTAATAATCCTACAGCATGAGACTTTTCAGAGAATAAAGAGATACCTGAGAGGCATGCTTGTAATGTCTGATACATGATAGTGGCTAATGTGTTTTGAGGACTATCTTTGTGGTAAGAGCTTTCAACTCATTATTTCACTTAGTTCTCACAACCAACCTGTGGTTGAGCTTTCCACTTATTATTTCACTTGGTAAGAGCTTTCCACTCATTATTTCACTTAGTTCTCACAATCACCCTATGATGTGGTTATTAACACCGTCTGCATTTTGTAGATGAAGCAGTGAAGCTTCATCATTGGATACTGGGCCAGTATCACACCACCAGTAAGTGGCTGAGCAGTGGGCAGTCTGACTCCAGAACCCATGCTTCTCACTGCTATGGGGGAGTTCGTCAGACCACAAGAGAGACACGAGATCAATTTAGTTGGTCATGAGCAGCATTTTTTAATGAAATATAAGAGAAAGCATAAAATATATTAGAATAGAAGTATCAGTATGCCCCTCACAGTAAAGGTAAATATTCTGTGAAAATTTTGTTTTGTTGTGTGTTTTGTTTTGTTTTTGTTGTATGTTTTGTTGTGTGTTATGTGTACTGGGTGTTCCTATAGAATATATATCTTCCTTAAGATTATGAAAATTTGTATATACACTAGATTATATTCTCTCGAAATAACACGTACTTAGAAATGATCGTTCTCTTTCCAAATAATTGGTCATATTGTTTTATAATAATGTTATTATAATTTATTGTTGTTAAATTACGGTATTTTGTTAAATTATGTTAGATAATGTTATTGTTGTCACTGTTGTTTTTAGTTTCACTGGTCACATATAGTTTGATAACTCCATATTGATCCATGCTAATGTTCAATGACAGTGACTTTAACTTGAGCTATTTCATTAATTTGTTCACTTATTTAACAACTATTTATTAAGTGCTTACTATATTCCAAGTATTACACTAGGGACAGAGGATTCAATGGTGAACAAAAGACACAGTTCTGCCCTTAAAGAGTTTACAACCCAGAGGGGAGACCAGACATCAAACACACAATAACAAGCAGTAAGTTCTCCATCAGCATATGTGAGTGGTTCTGTAGTATGTTATAACCTGGCTTTTAGGGTAAAAGTGAAAAGACACTACAGCCAAGTGTAAAAAGCAAAACAAAGAACACAGTTGAATTAGTTCAGGAGTAACCTACAAAGCTTCTGAAAGTGAGTCACTCAGTTGTGTCTGACTCTTTACAACCCCATGGATATACAGTCCATGGAATTCTCCAGGCCAGAATACTGGAATGGGTAGCCATTCTCTTCTCCAAGGGATCTTCCCAACCCAGGGATTGAACCCAGGTATCCCGCATTGCAGGATTCTTTACCAGCTGAGCCATCATGGAAGCTCAAGAATACTGGAGTGGATAGCATATCCCTTCTCCAGGGGATCTTCCCAACCCAGGAATCAAACCAGGGTTTCCTGCATTGCAGGAGGATTCTTTACCAGCTGAGCTACAAGGGAAGCCCAAAGTATAAGCTTCTGGCCCATATGGGAATCAAACCCACTTACCTTAGTGTTATTAGTACCACACTCTAACCAACTGAGCTAACTGGCCTAGCTTCTAGGAAGGAGGGAAAAACAAATTAAAAAAAAAAAACACTTGAATCTCAAACTTTGTTTACTCCTACACAAAGATCACTGAAAAACAGTTACCTTTCTTGGTTGATATATTAAGCAGGGTAAGGAAGCACCAAAATAAACCCCAAATAAAAAAGCCCTGTCCAATTAAGCTAAGGAAGACAGTTTAATCTTTATCAATGGGTTGCGATATTACTGTTCTCTTCTTTTTCCCTTATATACAGATGTCAACACTTGCTTTCTTCCTAGGATAGAATGATGTATGATGAAGATTTTTCAAGTGCTGGTGAAATTGAAGTATTTTCCTACATAATGTACCACAAACAGATTTAGAAATGTTGGGTTTTAGATGCTTTGATGCATATTCAGATTTTCCACGCAACAGCTTATAAAGCAGCTTGAATAAATTGAAGAGCCAGTGAACTAAAATACCTCCTGTATGTTTCATAAATTGAAATATTGATAAAGTAGAAAATCAGAATAAGGGAAATTTAGGGATTCTCATGTCCCTTATTACAGTCTTATTTCTATGGGGTCTGATTTCAGACAAAGAGTTATAATGGAAAGGAACACAGCAGGGTAAACAAGAATGAAAAAAAAGTAAGAGAAAAAAAGAATAAAAGCAAAATTGAAGATTCATCATCAAAATACCTTATCTCCATAAAACAATTCTTATTATAGTCCTCTCTTAGGAGAATCTCCAGCTGAGTTGCTGGGCTGCTCTATCAAAAATTGGCAAACCTTCATACACTGCAGTGCATCACTCACTGTTTATTGCCAGTTGGAAAGAGAGCTTCATTTACATTTAAAATTTTCTAGTTTGAGGTGACTTTTCCATGCCATCTGAGAGCCGAGTTTTTCAGGAGATCTGTAGGGTCTCTGCTTCTCGCTACTTTTGGGAACCTTTTCAGGGCTGTGAATGCCTTGACCCTGGGAGTCAGCTGGTGAGCTGGCGGAAAAGTGGTTTCTGCTCCACACTGAGAGGGTCTGTAATGAGTCAGGCCAGAGCAGTCCTGACATGGCAGCATGTAGTTTTCTTGGAGCTAGAATGTGGAAAGCAACACTGCAAAGATAATGGTAAATTCCATCAGAGGCTGAAGGGCAACCCTGCGTTAGTCAGGTTTCTTTGTGGTGCCAGTGACATTAACTCAAACATGTAAGAAACAGTAAACCTGATTGGCTCACATAACCCAGGAGTCAAAATCGGAACACCTGAATCAGATGGTCACATGTTATTTTTTAGATTCTTTCTCCACTTGCTAGTCAGTTGTCCCCTATGTTGCTTTATTTTTGGGTAGACTCCCCTCACTGATGGCAAAAAAAAAATGACCACAAGCAGCACAAAAATGACTTCTAACCAGCTTCAAAACTTCATCTAGAGAAGTTCACCTCTCTATTAGTAATTTTAGCAGCAGTTTTGAGACTAAGTCTGAGCCATGTGCCAGCAGTGGATATGGAAAATTCCCTAAGGGAAAACAGATTCTGATACCAGAAGCAGGAGAGATTAAATTGGGGCTGTAAAGAAACAAATAAACTGCTTACCTGCTATTCCCCTTGGATGCTCCTTTTGATCATCTGTAGAAGCAAAAACTCTGCAGAGATAGCTTTTATTCTCCCTTCAGTACATTGACTCGTAATCCATGCTTTTTCCTCAGGAAAATGTCAAAGACATTATGATATACTAGGGTATCTGAGTGCTGTGCCATTCTGACGCTTAGACAGAACACTAGCAGAATTGACAAGTTCTCCTGTGAGTTTGCTGACATAGGGTACTTTAACACCCATGCTAAATCAAGCTGCAGGCTTCCATAGCTCCAAGGTAAAGCAAGGATGTGTCAGCCAATTTCCTGACAGAAATTGATAGCTTTGGGTGGGGACCTCCTGCTCTTTTTCTTGTAGAAATGCCTTCAAATTTCTGACCTCTTTCATGTTTCTTCACATTATTTTTGATCTCATAGGAACCATCATTATTTAAAATTAGCGATTCCTGACTTTTAAAAGTTTGAAACTCCTTTCAAACGTAAGAGTTTATAAATGTCTTGTGACGGCAATTGAATCTCTTGTGTATATTGATATATTGACTAAAAATACATAATACCAAATACATTTAGTAAAATTAATATTTTAAAACAATTTGTATCATATTGATTACAACCATGAAAATGAATTGTATATGCATGCATGAGATGTTTATGCAACCTACATAGGGATGTGCAGATTTCTTACAATAATTCCATAAACTCTTTCTGTAATAGAGTCAGGAAATTGAGGGCAGATGACTTAGAATGATTTTTTTATCGCTCTTGTGTTTGTCTTAACTCTAAAGGCCCAGGCCTCCAAATGGAAGATCATAGTCCCACACTCAGCCTCCTATGTCTCTCTGTTTCCATTTCCCTTAAACAATTAGCTTAAACTCTAATTTCGGTTGGTTAAGGACTGACTAGCTTCCAAGGAAATTGATATGGACCATAACTGCCAAGATAGTAAAGTAATACCATTTCTGAACAATGAAAATGAAATTGACTAACGTGTACTCCATGTTGAAGGCATCTGCCCAGGAAAGAAAAATAGGACCTGTTGATTTAAGACCTATCTTTCAAAGAATAATGACGAATCTCATCAGAGACATAGCATTTCACTTTCAATTGGGATCAAAGCTAGTATAGAAACATTTATACTGAAAGGTGAATTTGATCAAAAGATAAAAATTTAATGTAAGGATCATTTTGGAGGCTGCATATTCCCAGGTGGTGCAGTGGTAAAGAGTCCACTTGTCAGTGCAGGAGACATGGGTTTGATCCCGGAGTCAGAAGATCCCCTGGAATAGGAAATGGCACACCACTCCAGTATTCTTGCCTGGAAAATTCCATGGACAGAGGAGCCTGGTGGGCTACAGTCCATGGGGTTGCAAAGAGTCTCTCTCTCTCTCTCTCTCTCTCTCTCTCTCTCTCTCACACACACACACACACACACACACACACACACACACACATGTGCTCTGTGTACTATTCATCATTGTCTCGCTCTGATGAGCTCCTAATCTTCCTCTTAAATCCTTTCTCCAACCTCAGAGGATCCCAAGATTATAACCCTGGGCCATAGAATTTCCTCTGAACTTTCAGGAGGAAAATAGTAAATAGTATATATGTATGTATGAATAAAAATAAACATACATACATGCACAAATAAACTCTAAAATGTAAATTTTGAATTGCCTCCCCACATCACAAGTATTTATATTTGGGAAGTTCTAGTACTAATTTGTTGGAGAAGGCAATGGCACCCCACTCCAGTACTCTTGCCTGGAAAATCCATGGATGGAGGATCCTGGGGACTGCAGTCCATGCGGTCGCTAAGAGTTGGACACGACTGAGTGACTTCACTTTGACTTTTCACTCTCATGCATTGGAGAAGGAAATGGCAACCCACTCCACTGTTCTTGCCTGGAAAATCCCAGGGACAGGGGAGCCAGGTAGGCTGCCGTCTGTGGGGTTGCACAGAGTCAGACATGACTGAAGCTGCTTAGCAGCAGCAGCAGTACTAATTTGTAGACAGCTGTCAAACGTTTAGTATGCTAATACAGATCTGAGTACAAAATATTACATTTGGCTAAAAAATTGTGTAAAAAGGAAAAAAAAGGATGGAGTTAAATTGTATTACTTAGGTACACACCAGTGTCACTGTGTTTAAGTGATTGCTTCATTCTTAATATAACCCCAGCCACTGGGGGATACTGGTCCCTGAACTTGTGATGATGAAGACAGGGGCTCTGGAAGGAGACTAAGACCAAGAAATCCATGTTCTGCTATTAACTAGCTATGTTACCCTGGGCAGGTCACTCTCTTGCCCTTAAACTGTGGTTTCTTTATGTTTTCAGGGTTGTTAGAAATTTGTAAAACAGTATTAGAGTTATTATGACATAATTAATGTAAAAACAGCGAAATACGTAGAACATATTAACTACCAATAAACGTTGGCTCAATTTTGAGCATTACATTGCTAGCATATGAAATGAGTACAGTTGTTCAGTAGTTTGAGCATTCTTTGGCATTGCCTTTCTTTGGGATTAGAATAAAAACTGACCTTTTCCAGTCCTGTGGCCACTGCTGAGTTTTCCAAACGTACTGGCATATTGAATGCAGCACTTTCACAACATCATCTTTTAGGATTTGAAATAGCTCAGCTGGAATTTCATCACCTCCACTATCTTTGTTTGTAGTGATGCTTCCTAAAGCCCACTTGACTTCACATGTCAGGCTCTAGGTGAGTGATCACTCCATGGTGGTTATCTGGGTCGTGAAGATCTTTTTTTGTACAGTTCTGTGTATTCTTGCCACCTCTTCTTAATATCTTCTGCTTCTGTTGGGTCCATACCATTTCTGTCCTTTATTGTGCCCATCTTTGCATGAAATAATATTATAAATTGTGTTAGGGACAAGCGTCTTAGAAGGTATCTTGGAGTCTGAGACACTGAGAAGAAAGCAAAGGCAGTTTTGAAAGATGTTTTCCTGTGGATTATAAATCGAATCTACTTTGTTGATCTGTAAGAGATGAAAGTGATGATTGACTTTCTGTTGTAGTATAATACTGTGGTTCTGGGGACACACTTCTTAGTGGAGCATCATGTGGACCTCAGGCCATGTGGTGTCCCAGTTTGTACTTGGTTCACATGATCACATTTCCTGAATTATCAAGTGGACTTCTCTAACTGTGCTAGGATAGGTTTACCCTGGCTTGATTGCTCTCCCCACAGCTTCTGTATGTGTTAGGGGAACTACACCTTAACTTTAAAAAAGTGTTTTTTCTTCCACCTTAACCACCAACCTTTTTCCCACCAGCAACTACCCATAGAATAACATTGGCCCATCAAAGGAGCAAACAATAGCCAATGGCCCAGTTGTGGACATCCAGGCTTTATGGCCACTACCCAAGATTCCCAAACCTAGCTTTAGCCAGGTTGGAGAAAGTGACTAGAGAGGCAGAATAATACAGTTATTCTTTGATGATTCCTTATGTGACAATGAAGTGTTCAAGTAATCACTGGCATCATAGCTTTGAGTTAACTTCCAAAAGATACAGTGAATATTTCTCTTTGGAAACACACATCAGAACTCTTTTAGGATCTGTTCCAGATAATTACACTATTCTGCTCACAACAAAATATCACCTGTTAGAGAGCTTTTGGGTATTACTTTAAATTCACGTACCAGGATTATAGGAGAACGAGATCAGTATCATATATGTCAAATACACAACTGAATATTCAACACAACTCAAATGTTTAAAACATTTAAATCGTTCCTGTTCTGATTTATTCTTCGAATATTAATAACAGTCTCAAGACTGGTGGTTATTACATCAGCCTCTAAATCACTTTTGTGTAATCAGTTAATCTCATCACTTTCAAACAGTTCCTACCAATACACATTTTTAACATCACCAATACAATTTGTTTTCATTACCAGCTTCACTAATGGCACGGCCTCCTGAAATTAATGCTTACCAAAGTATTAGAAAGTTTCCTGTTTTGTCTGAGGGCTGTATACATTTTCTACACAGCAGCAAAATGATTTGATGCTATTACATTTTAAGGCTTGAGATTTTTAATCTTCTCATCTAAAAATGTGCATGTCAAGCAACCCAACCTACCCTGTCCTACTCAGGGAATTTCAGCTACCCACTCTATTTTCCAAACAGATCAGAAGGTCTATACAGGTTCCTAACACCAAGGACTTTGTGGTGTTTGTTGTAAATAAGTCAGTGGATAATCATAAAACACTTCTTGGCAGTAACTAAATCAAGAAGATCAGTGATGGCTGGCCTAAGCCAGTTATAAATTTTATGGCAATTTTTTAATGAGCCAAAGGAAGAGAGTTTGTCAGCATTTTGTCTTTCAGGGTCAAATGAAAGAAAGCAGGAGAGAGACAGAGGAATGAATCTAAAGTACCTGGTGTTTGGGAGAAGAGGGGAAAGAGTGAGGAAAAGAGGAAAAGAAAATAAAGCTAAGCAGAAGCCAAGTGTCTAGAAGTTTATGCAGCTTTTAGCTTAAGGGCAAAACATTTTAGTTTGATTTTGCCCTTTAAGGAAGCCTGCAGAAAGACTTTGGTGCCAGTGTGACCTTGGCAAACATAAGGAAGACTCACAGCTTTGGAATTTGGGGTGAAATATAAGGGGGGAAAAGAGGAAGAGAGATGAGAAATAAATTGGGTAGAAGCAGCAAATAGCAGAAGAGCAGCCATGCCTAAAAGATAATAACCAGAGCTAGGTCATGATTATCATGACCTGTATTTCTTTGACCAGTTCTAACCACTGTGGGATCTCCTCTGGAAACTGGCTTGATAATATCCTTGATAATGGAAATCCTTGACACCTTGATGGAGAAAGTTAGCATTTCCATCAGGGACTATGAAAATGTATTCTGATTCAATAAAAACCTGAACAAGACAAAATAGAATCAAGGTTCACTGTTCCAAATTAAATTAGACATTTCATTAGTCCAGTTAGATGTCATTGGCTAAACGTAAGCCCATTATGGTGATTTTTGAAGAGAAAAAAGTGAGGAGGGGAACAAATGCCCTGAGAATCTACCCTTTCTCTGCAGCTGCATAGACCAAGCTGGGACTTCCCAGGTGGCACTAGTGGTATAGAACCTGCCTGTTCAATCCCTGGGTCTGGAAGATCCCCTGGAGGAAGATGTAGCAACCTACCAGTATTCTTGCCTGGAGAATCCCGTGGACAAAGGAGCCTAGCGGGTTACAGTCCATAGGGTCTCAAACAGTTGGACATGACTGAAGCAACTTAGCACGCACACATGCAAACAAAGCCAGGTGGATAGGAGCCTTGACAAAGAGATTCAGGTAACACAGGCGACATGTGTCTTTGGTGAGTTAGCAAGTAACCCTTAAAGCAAGAAGAACCTGTGTCAATGAAGAAAGCAACCAGTGTCTACACAGCAAGAACTCTGCCTGGATTCAAGCATAAAGGTTCAGTTAGCTTAACCTTTGATGCAAAACTGAGTTCTGTTCCTCATGACATTGCCACTGTTTTTTACATATGTTCTTACTGTTGTTTCTCATCTCTGACTATTGCCTTTAGTGATGCCTTTATCATCTAAGATCTTACCTGTCACTTTCATTGTCGTTTTGAAAAAAAAAAAAAAAAAGGTCACAAAAACCTTGTCTTTTCTAAAAGAATTTTTTTTTAAATTCAAGAACTCATCTCTTATACCTAAGGGGGCCTTTCAAATTTCCCCTGATAAGACAGTGAGAAAAAACTTAGACAACTTTAAAAAAGCCCAGTTCCATTTTCTTTTTAATTATAAAATAAAGTAATGGAGATGGGTTTCCTACAGAAACAAAGATTCTAATAACACTTAATTCAGGAGTGTCTTGCATAGGTCAAAAAGAAGAGTATTCAGACTAGTGACAAAGTTGGTTAAGGATAGCATAATGCACGCACTAAGCTATAAAATTTTCCAGAGCTCTAAAGGAAAGAGAAGAGTTCAGAGCTGTTGGAAAATTACTGATGTCATAAGTAAGGCAAAGCTTAGAAGGAATAAAAGAAACTTAGAGTTTATTATTTAACACCTAAGAGTTTTTACTTACAAAAAATAGAAAGAAAGCAAAAACAAAAAAAGAAATAGCTAAATAGACAATTCAAGTAATTTATTGTAATGAACAGCAATTAAATTCCATAAAGAAAATATCATAAAGATATAACTGGACAGAGCAAATACTCAGTGTAAGAATTCAATTTTCAGACTTTCCTTGCTTCAACTCCCATGCAACACATCCTATGAAGAATTATAAATTACTCCCTCTGAATCAGACCCCAGGCCAGCCATGCTGTTCCTGGTTCAGATTTTCTTTCTGTCAATTGGTCAAAAAATGAAGAAAATAAATCACTAGAGTAAGAACTAGAGGCCTTAGGTTCTTGCTTTATATCTTGAGCTAGCTAATATTAGCAAATAAGTTTTGGCAGAAATTAAACAGACTTCTGAAGAGGCATCCTTCAACCAAAGCTTAACTCCAGGTGACTCCGGAGCTGGCATGCAGCCCACATATTGCGGAAGGGCCCCACACCTTAGCAGGGGCCAGCACTTGGTTTATTGCTTTGCTGCCACAGTCTTGAAATTCTTAGTGTTTAACAAGTGACATCACATTTTCGTTTTGCCCTGGGCTCCTCAAATTGTGCGGTCAGTTCTGCCTTAACGTTGCCTAGCCTCTGTTTGCCTATCTTATAAAATAAGGATTGGAAGATTTCTAGCATCATTTGAGCTTCACTGTGTGATAACACAGGTGCTTCAGGATCGTCCAGCACTGTGAGAGCACACCACCACAGTGGCTCTGCAGACGTCTTTCCAGACTTCCATTTCCAGCACATATTCTCATCCTCTAAATCAACAACTAGTCTCAAGGTATAGAAACCGCAGGATTAAGCAAAGAGTATTATCCTGCTCCTTCTTTCTCTCTCAGTGACTGACCTCTCATTATGGGTGCTGTTGACTAGTTAGAAATTGCCATAAACAAACCACCCCAAAGCTGAGGGGCTTAGAACAATATCCATTATTATTGCTCACAAATCCGCAGCTGGCTGGCTGCTTCTGCTGATCTTGGTCAGGCCTGGCTGGGTGTTTCTCTGGTTACTGAGAGGGATACAGAGAGGGGAAGTGGAGCCACTTTTGCAGTAAATCTGCCCCTCTCCCACGAACCAGAAGTTCTGCTTGCTGTAAAAACTCTATCCCACAACATATCAATGTGTGACCCTAAGCAAATCACTCAAGGCCTCCCTCTGCTGTCTTATGTGCATAAACGAGGGCACCTGGCTGGGTCATCTCTAAAGCCCCTTCTCTGACATCCCCATAGCCTGCCTCTCTGTTCCCATTTTAGCCTTGGTTCCCAAGCTCGTCTTCATCCTCTGGCACCAGACAAGACACTGGTCTCTGCAATGCCGTGTGTGTGTGTGTTTGTATGTTAGTCACTCAGTAGTATCTGACTCTTTGCAACCTTGTGGACTGTAGTGTGTGTGTGTGTGTGAGAGAGAGAGAGAGAGAGAGTATCCGACTCTTTGCAACCCTGTGACCTGTAGCCCGCCAGGCTCCTCTGTCCAGGGCATTTAATCACAGATGGATCAAAGTGATCCACTTTTAACCTACTTTGATCATTACAGCCTTGTCAGGCCCTGAAAACTTAATGCCAAAAACAAAAGTTCAGAATTCTCAGGGGAAAAGCTTAAGTTCTTGGCCATGCCAGAATTCTTCTTGCTACATTGGGGAGGACAGTGAATGGTGACTCCTCCAGGTCCAGTGTCGATAGCTCTGACTGCTTTGTCTCCGCAGAGCAGAATCCTTTCTCATTTGAATGCTGTTTGTGCTGCCTACCAGACTGCGTCAAGCTCTGTGGCCCAAGCAAAAAGCCCTGGCACAGCACTCTGCAGGCCTCTGAGCCAGGCAGCATTCTCTCAAATAAATGAGAGGGACAGCGTGTTCTCTCTAAAGGCTGCAGGTCCTGTCAGCTTTATGCTTGCCGATTTACATGGCTTTTCAAAGACAAAACCATAAAATGTCACTCCAGAATGAACTCTGGACAGTCAGATCTTTGCCTAGGCTGGACAGTGTTAATTTATCAAACTGACCAAACAATAGCTTAATTTTTTTCTTGTTGGAATCCCCTCTGCTCTTTGTAACTCACAATGCAGCTTTTTCTCTCAGTAAGCTCTCTGATAGGACTCTGTAGGAATCAAGATCTTGTTTTATTTTTCTGAGAAAAAAAAAAAGTTCAAGCACAAGAACAGTTCCTGCAAATATGGGGCCAGCAAATGTACCACAGAGATGGCCCAGCATGCTGGATGCGGCCTGTTGGGCACGTGCAGTCGCTGCTTTTTCAGCTGGTTTGGGGAACAGGAGCTAAATTTGGGTTGTGTCATTGTGTTTTAAACTGCAAACTGTGTCTTATGCTGCCAGATATGCCTCTTGTCTGTGCATTCATTTGTGTTTCGCTGTCTCCAAAATAAACCTGTCTCTTCAAATCAGGAAGTCTTCCACTAAGCTAAAAGATAAAATGAGGGGTGACGATAGAGGACCTGCTAGTCTGTCTTTCACACGATGACGTACCCGTTTCCTCTTCAGTGGTTTTTGTCATTTTGCTGAAAGTGCCCGTGTTGGCATTAGGTTAGAGCAACACAGTGGGTTCTTTGGTTGACCCTCAAGGTGGCTCTTGAAGGTCACCAATGTTTGGTCATTGACCTTGCATACCCTTCAGTCAGTGTGCTTCTTTCCCTTGTGAAGTCTAATGCTTTCTTCCTCCAATAATTAAATAAGAAAATAGAATTTTTCAAAGCTCCTGAATCAGGGCCTATTAGGGTGGAGGGCTAGGAAGGGCAGGGGCAGAGTGGCAGTTTGTCCTAGCCTTACATTTACAAAAATCCTCATATGTTCACTTTTTGTCTATAAATCAGGTTATATATATAACCACAGAGATGTAGAATTGAAAGTAGGCTTTAATCTTATGCCCCATTCTGGTTCTAATGTACTTTAATGTTTATAAAACTATAATTATCTGTAAAATAGCATATACTCATGGTCTACTTGTTATGGTAAGGATTTTAATTATTCAAGGGAATATTTAAAATACATTGTAAACTTTGTCACCCTATTTTGATTTTTAAATAAATCAGAAAATTCAAATTTTGGAAGCTGTTGGAGCTTCTCTTAACCTCTGAGAAGCCCCACTCTGGGCATTACATCCTCTTTCAAAGAAAATCACTGGAATAGCAGAGCCTCACATGTTTGGGTGGGGTGGGGAGGAGGTGCCAAATCAAATAAGATAAACTAGGGCTAAAGTCCTAGGGAGAAGTCACCATGGTCCTCTGCCGGTGACAGAGCCAGTTGGAAGACACACACTTAGATAGGGGACCTCTGATCTATCTTTGTGTTCCCTTCCTCACCTCACCTTGGCTTTCAGGATGTTACTGTGTCAACATCTTCACTTATTAGCACACAGGGGCCCCCAGACCTGGCCCTGACCACTGTTCAGTTCTTTTTCCCTCTGCACTTCTGCCCAGAGCCTGTGCTTTGACCAAATCTAAAACTGAAAACTACCATAAGGATGCTGTTGAACACTTCCAGGTCTTCACACATACTGTTTCTCTGGCCCAGATGGAATTGCCCCATCCCTTTACTCTCCACAACAACTTTTTATCAAGGAAGCTCTTATCCATCCCTCATAAGTCAGCCTGTTTTCTATACCTGTCAGTTCAGAAAGAAGCTTGAGAATAGTTCTGTTAATCATGAAGTTATAATCTTGGCTTTACCTGTCCTCTTCTTGAGGATTGGGCTGTATTTTAGTCATTATTTTATGTCTGGTTTATAGCACAGTGTGTAGTGCGTGGCAGATTCAGTAATGAACAAATGCATAAATAAACAAAGTGGACCAGAAGCCTGTGAGAAATGCAGAATCTTGGGTCCCACCCCAGACCTGCCAAATTAGAATCTGCATTCTAACAAATCCTAGGGAGATTTGATTGCACCTTAAAATTTGAGTAACACTAATGCACCTTACCCTGATTTCTCACGTCCGTAACAATCTGAACCATTGACTGTCTAAGGCTCTGGGTTTGGTAATCACGATGCACCTGCTCTGCACTGGGCAGATACATGCACATGTGTGTTTCTGTATGCTCACACACTTCTGTTCTTGCCTCCTCAGCCAGGAAACCATACGAGGACTCTTGGCATTCTCTCACTGTTCCTTTCCACACCCAACACGAGGCTATGCTCACAGGCGCTAGGTACAGATTTGTGCAAAAAGCCAAGGGCCACTGGAAAAACAGTTTTTGTAAAACTGTGTCATGCATGTCTCTACAGTGGAACAGACAATGTCAAACCAAGTTTGAGATGACTGGGAAGGAGACTAAGGTAAATTACCTTGTCTCTAGAAAGCATCAAGTAAACTATAAATTCTTAGTAAACACTACTGATAGCTCTTGCCTACTTGGTCCGCAGCTTGTACCACTGTCCCTGAAAGGACATCTGGCATTAGCATCACATTTCCTGATTCACATTCTCTATTTAGCTTTCCTGAATCTTGTCATGCCTGGAGATTTACTGCTGTTCAACAATCCATATTCTTCCTTGGGACCCTCAGGAAATGCTTGTCTGCCTCATTTTATCCCACATTCCTTGAGTTCGTACTTTACAATTTAATAGCCCAAGAGTTAATGCTGAATTAGGTTGTGGCCACAATCCCCAATCTGATGGGATTTGAACATGGTGCCATTGGGAGGAAATGAGGTTTGGATGAGGTCATGTAGGTAGAGTCCCATGATGGGGTTAGTGCCCTAATCAGAAAATGAAGAGACCTGAGCTCCCCTCACCCCTCAACATGTGAGTTTACCCAGAAGATGGTTCCCTCCCAACTCAACCATGCTGGCTTCTTGATCTCAGGCATCTAGCTTCCAGAACTATGAGAAATGAATTTCCCTTCTTTAAACTACCCAGTCTATGGTATTCTGTTACAACAGCCTGGATGAATTAAGACAGAGCTGAATGGGAGAGGAACAGTATGAGGGAAACAATTAAGTGCTTTGTGGCTTATGATGTTTTTTAGACAGGACACATATAAATACACAAAAGAGTTAATTCTGAATAACTGTAACTGTTTATTTATTATTCTCTAGGTAGACCACAACATGTATGCATACCAGCTAACTAATGAGGGACAGGGGAAGCAAGCTAAATTAAATGGGCAGCATTTTTTTTTAATCTCTGGGGAAAAATATTCCACAGGAAGATAAGATCTGATACCAAAGCAATGAGGAAAGGAATTGCTAGAGGAAAGTGATAGAAGTTGGAGAGGAACACTAGCTTTTATTGAAATTATACTGGTGTGAAGTACTATACTTGGCACTTTATGTACTTTATCTCATTTAACCTCATCAATTTAATGAGATTAGAACCCTAACCATGAACTGATAATGAAGAAAACAAGGCTCCTAGGTATTCTCAGGAGAAGGCAATGGCACCCCACTCCAGTACTCTTGCCTGGCAAATCCCATGGATGGAGGAGCCTGGTGGGCTGCAGTCCATGGGGTCGCGAGGAGTTGGACACGACTGAGTGACTTCACTTTCACTTTTCACTGTCATGCACTGGAGAAGGAAATGGCAACCCACTCTAGTGTTCTTGCCTGGAGAATCCCAGGGACAAGGGAACCTGGTGGGCTGCCGTCTCTGGGGTCGCAGAGTCGGACACGACTGAAGTGACTTAGCAGCAGCAACAGCAGGTATTCGCAGATTCACACAGTCATGGAGCTGGATTTTGAATGACTTTTTTCCTTTTAAAAAATTTTAATTATGGTAAAAAAGTAACATTAAATTTTAACCATTTGAAGTTAACAGTTCAAAGTATATAATTCAGTAGTATTGAGTATATTCACCTAGTTATGCAACAGGTCTCTACAACTGTTTTAATCTTGTGAAACTGCAGCTCTGTACCCACTGAGCAACTCCCACTCATCCTTCCCCCAGTTTCTTTCTGTCAACTAATCAAAGGCAGTATTTTGCTCATCTTTTTCTCTTTCTTTACCTTTTTTCCATTTTCTCCATCTTCTCATGGTACCATACACTTTTTGCTGCTTTGGTCTATCCCAGCAATGAGGAAAGTGACCTGAAGATTTTAAGGTCCCAGGATGTTACCTTCCACATGGGATCTCTGAAGCAGGCAACAAAGAAAGTCAAGAGAAAATTACTTGGTTCTTGCACATTTTGCCTGTGTTAGGGGAAACTCTCTGTATTGACCATTATTCCATTGAGAAATCAGTCAAGCCTGTTCAGAATTCTCAATTTGCCATGTAGTCACACACCTGCAGCCAGGGTTCCAGCACTGCAGCTGTAGTTCTCTGATCTGGAATCGAACCTGTGCCCCCTTCAGCAGAAGTGCAATCTTGACAACAAGTCCCTGATGTTATTTTTACTGTCTTACTAGTTCCATTTCTTACAGTATAGCCTGGACTAGGACTTAGATCCTCTGATATTCTCCAGGAATGGTCCTCTGATCTGTTCCATCAGGGGACCACACACTATAGCCCATGTGCCAGACCTGGCCCATCGTGTTTCATAAATCAGGCTTTACTGAAACACATACATGCTCATTTCTTGATATGTATAGTCTGTGCATGATTTTGTGCTATTAATACAATGGTAGAACTGAGGAACTGTGTAATAGAAATCATGTGGCCCACAAAACCCTACATATTTACTCTCTGGTCCTTCACAGAAAGACTCCTGACACGTAAAGGATAAAGAATGCTCTAGAATAAGATCAACATGGGAGGAGAAGTAAATTCTAAGACAGAGATTTGACATTATGTGAACTTAGAAATTGCCTAGACTTAGAAATGGAAACTTAGGAGTCGAGTTCTATCTCTGCTCTTCTTAGCTGGGTAACATTCAGCAAATCATTGCAGCCTGCCCCTTAAGTTCTTTATCTGTAAAACAAGAACACCCACACTGCATGCTGTTAATGAGGATTAAACAACTTATATTCAAGTCCTGTATGAATAGTCAAGTCCTGTGAGCATCCATTCATTCATTCACTCATGTGACAGACACCAAACCAGATACAGTGAAAAAAGCACGTTCTCTGGCCTTATACTAATTATCTTCTGGCTGAGAAGACCGTCTGCTTGATGTAAGGTATGTTTCCTAATTAATAAATCTCTTTGTACTAACTTTTTAAGATATTCTGTTTAAATTTTGAAATCATACAGTATAGAATAAATGTTTGTATTTTATAATTTTGCCTTTGGCTCAGCCTGGGTCGGAGATACGAAGTTGTACATCTTTCAGTATATAGCTGGTTCTTTGCTTTTATTAAACAATGGCTCAGTTGAGACCCTCAAAAGAAACACAGTCACAGAGTTAGACAAGTTGTCTGGTGACTGTGACACATGCAGAGATGCCCACAGGATGATTGAAGCCTTTGTGCACTCAGAAAACAAAGTTCAGCCAAGCAAAATGGTGCTCTGTAGCAAAAACCCACAGACCACATACAAATGCACGTCCATCTGGCTCAGGCTCGTAAAACTCAACCATGAAAAGAAAATACAAGTGTTTCAATATTTTCCTATGGATGTTTTTACTTTTTTTCATTTAGATAGCATTACTTATTTGACAATTACAAAAAATAAACAGGCAAAATACAACTGATTTGAAATGTTTACCTCTAAATCACATTTCAGGTGAATGACCCCAAACTCATTTGTTCTAACACTAGGCCAATGTCCCATGATGTTTTTTATGGGCCAATTTGGAGTAAATATGTATTAAGAACATATCACTCCTCACTAATTTTATTAAGAGGTTTCTTCTCCTTGAGTTTTCCCTGCACTGTGAAAAAGCTGATAATGTGTTAAAGATTTATAATCTAGCATAAGATCTACCAGTTCCCCTATTTAAAGGGTATCACTTCAAAAGAAGAAAAGGCTCTCAGACACTGATCAGTCTACAGGCGTGTCTCCCAGTTCAGTCATCTGACCATGGTTTTTACACCCTGTGCACAAAAGGGACATTTAGTGAGAAAGCAGTAAATGAAAACTAGAGGCTGTGGTCAAATTGTCAGCCATTGTGTTCATATTAATATCCACTGCAGCTGCCTGAGGTTCAAATTAGCATATTTGAAACAAGTTAAACACTTCTAGCCCTATTTAGAGCCATTTCAAAGAGAACAACAAAAGTTTACGTTGAAAATTTTTGCTAAGTGGCCTTTAAAGTAAAAATATCACCAGAAATCTAAAAGTACACTTTTTTTTTGAGATGCTACTATGTAATTACCTGATAAATCCTCATTTCTGATTAACTAAATATTCCAGAAGCTGGACTCATAGGCAGATTAGTTAATGCCTGTATGCTAACATGAATTCATATAAAGTCTTTCAGTTTTAAGATAGACAAGAACTTCCCCTAAGACAGGCACACTTCTCACTTATCAGATACCCCAAATAGAGCAGTACTGTTCCTAGCTGCTCACCCTGGCATTGGAAGAGAATAACCATGTCTAACAGAGGCAGCAATTCAGGTTGAAGCCAGTTGAGTGTGCCTCCCTGAATTGAGGAAGAAGACTGGCATCCCTTTATAGGAACTGTTCCAAATGCCCAGTAACTGCAGGGGGAAAAAAAGTCCATCATGGAATTTGAGAAAACCTGCAACTTGATACAGATGAGCTGGCAATGAGTAAATCAGTCATCGTGTCCACTGCCCCAGAGGAGCCTGAGAGTGCAGTCTTAAATCTATACCACTTAGATTCTTCACATGGCCTCTCGAGACTTATATAGGGAAATCATGCTGTGCTAAGCTCCTGAAGTGAGCTTCCCAAATTGAACAGTGATAAGACACAGACCAATACATGGGAGCAAATGATTGTTTACCAAATAAGGAGAGACAGCTGAATGTATTATTCAAATAGCAAGTCCATTTGCCCTCTATTTCAATCTAACCCTTTAATTTTCTAGTTAATTAAGTAGATGGATGTGCCTTTCCTGTTACATTTGCATTATTGGGAAACACCAGATCTACTCCTGGGAAGTCTGAAGTCCTGGGTTCTAATCTTGGGTCTACCCTCATTACCCTATCCATCTCATTGGAAAATTAGAAGAATAAGTGGATTTTATTCTTATTTTATATATATATATATTATATATATTTCTATAAATATAAAATTATATATTATATAAAAGTCTTTTGAAAAATGTAAAGTAATGATTTATTAGGTAAACGATTATTACCTCCATACTATGTTCCAGGCATAGCCACACGTGTCATCCCATCCTCAGAACAATACTATGATATAAATATTTTACAGATGAAGAAAGCAAGTTTCAGAAACATTATGTAACTTGCCTCGGATTGTTATTGCCATGACATGAAAAGCTGAGGTTTAAATTCAGGCCTTTCCAGTCTAAGTCTATATTCCCTTGCTTCTATGTCAGGTCACTTCTGAATTTATACTAACGTATTAAAGATTGCCAAGACTTGAATGTTTTCTGTTAAGTTAGCTGGTGACTTCAGTGCTCTAACTCAGGAACTGTCTTGTGTAGAAGAAGTTTCTGTTCATTTCCTTGAAACATGGATGGGTAAAGGTGTGCAGTAGAACTAGCGAGAGCGCAGTGCTGCTCCTCACGGCCCTCCCGGAGATTTCCAGCAGGGGGCAGAATAGCAGTGAGGACGGTGATGCCGACGGGCTTGGAGAGCGACCATACAGGCGACAGCATTTCCTGGTAGCTTTTCATCTCTTAACTGGGGCGCCGTGCCTTTCTGCATGAAGTGTAGTCTGTGAGAATTTTGTGGAGCCCTAGTGGAAAAAATTGGGGGGTGACCTTTTCTTTGAGTTCAGTTCAGTTCAGTCGCTCAGTCGGGTCCGACTCTTTGCGACTCCATGGACCACAGCACGCCAGGCCTCCCTGTCCATCACCAACTCCCGGGGTTCACTCAGACTCATGTCCATCGAGTCAGTGATGCCATCCAACCATCTCATCCTCTGTCGTCCCCTTCTCCTCTCGCCTTCAAGACATTTTCTTAGGACCTCTTAAACCTCAGTATGTAGGAAACCCCCAGTTATTAATAAGTCGTGCCGTGCCAACAGTTGCAGTCTAAAACTTTTGAGTATAATCTCCCCATGTGAGTCATATAGGCATAACTGAGAGCATTTAGCTGTGTATTTTCCCTGTTCCCATACAGCTCCATAACTTCCTTCTGATTTTTATATCTGTGGGCTCCTTACTTCCCTTTCTCCATATTAGCTCTACTTCTCCTCTCCTCTATATATCTTTATGTCTGTCATCTTGATCCTAGGTCCTGGCAACCTGAACCTAAAAGGCTGTCTTCACTGACATCTTGAAATTAGAGTTTTCCACTTAAAATGTGTCATGCCTACAAATCCCAGTGGGAATAAAAGCTCTTTGAGTAAGAACTCAGTCTGCTCCTAGTCAGACCAAATAGCAAAGATGTTTCTTTGTTTTGAGTACTTAACAATGGACTTAAAAGCAGTTGGGTTGGAACTGGATTTTAGGAAATTTTCTGACAACAATTCTTTCAAGAGAAAAATGACAGATTAAAATGTTCCCAAGAAATCCCAAAGGGCCACTTAACCTCTTCTCTGGAATTCTGTGCTTTCTCACATTGGCATTCAGGTACTGGGGATAGAAAAAAAAAAAAAAAGTGATGGCTGTGTGGCTCTGTGAAGCTAAATAACTTCTTGTGGTCAAATAAGTATTCCAATGTGTGGGCAGGAAAAACAGCTCTAAAATGAGCTGTCTTCACATGTACTTCGATTGTACTCTTTTTTCCCCCCTACGAACTGGCCATTTGCTTCCAGGCCATCTGTCTTGTCAGTATAACCCAATGCATATCAGTCTGGTGATGGAGAAAGTGATGAGGTGTCACCATCCCTTGTTTCTCAGCTACTTTTTCACAAAGTGGAAGTACAAACTCTAGAAAGAATAATTTGTAGGTCTGTAAGTGAAGAGGTAGGAAAAATGGATCTCAAAAGTGTGGCCACTGCTGATCTTGTGGGTAAAATCGCTTTAAGCAAAATGGAAGACAGCTTAGCACAAGATATCTGCGGAGTGTTGAATTGCATTCCCAAAAGAGATATGTTGAAGTGTTAACCCTGGGACCTGTGAATGTGACCTTATCTGGGAAGAGGGTCTTTGTTGATGCAATAAAATCAAAGTGAAGTCATAGTAGGTTAGAATGGGCCCTAAATCTGATGACTGGTATGCCTGACTCACCTAGGTTTGCCACTGAAAAATGGATGTAGTTAGGTTTCAGTTTTCATGTGAGGCTCCACAATTTCATGGGGTCGTTCAGGCAAAATGCAGGCAGCCTACGAAAGTTCCTCTGCTTAGTCCAAGTCTACTTAATAATCGAATCCTCTGTTCCATTGGCCTTCACCAATTAGCATGTAATCCCTATCTGCTCTCTTATTGATTTTTGCTTTAAATGGGTCTCCTAATGGATCTGAGCTTTCCCAAACTTGAAGTATGCATAAAAATCAACTCAGAAGTTTATAAACTTCTGAAGAAGTTTAGGTTCTGTGCTCAGAGATTCTGGAGTAAATTCGGAGTGACTCAGTGTTTCCCTTTCACTCCCTTTTTCTTTTAGATTTCTTTGTCCAGTTTTTCTTTTCAGTGATGCTTTCCCTTTTCTGTTTGCCTCTTTCTCTTAAGCCTGGTAAGAGACCCAAATGAGTCTGGGGAATAACAGAAATGAAACTCACAAACACTAAACATTTCTACCACAAGCATTACAGAGCATAGAAGAAATATACAAGAGCACAGTCCCAAGATTTTCAGACCTTGTAGAACCACCTGGGAAACACCCAGTTCAGAACTGACCTGGGGAACATTTAACAGATAAATATCAATGCCTGGCCTCACCCTAGACCACTTAAATCAGAACCTCTGGTAGGGAAGTGTTCGTTGCTCAGTCGCTAAGTTATGTCCAACTCTTGCGACTCCATGGTCTGCAGCCTACCAGGCCTCTCTGTCCCTCACTGTCACCCAGAGTTTGCCCAAGTTCATGTCTATTGAGTCAGTGATGCTGTCCAAGCATCTCATCCTCTGCCATCGCCTTTTGCGTTTGCCTTCAATCTAAAAGATTGAAGGGGCAACCTAGGCACTGGTTAGTTTTCATAGCAACCCAAGTGATCCCCCTGGTAAGGAGGAAGCAGGGTTGAGACTGAGACCCACTGGGGTGATCAGGGGATATGTTTGCATAGATGTCAGTCCACAGTGTCCTGCTCTTCACAGGAGTGCTGCCAGCATGGGGGTGGTGGACAGCTGCTGCAGGGTGAGGAATCAGCCAAGGCTGAGATGCTCTCTGCAAAGGGCACTCAGACATTTACCCCTTGCCCATCCTCCCATACACATCAGCACCTGAAAATATCTTAGGCCAACAGGAAGGCAGGCACTGTGCTTCCAGCAAGCCATGGCTCCTAGACCTGACTTCTGGAGTCCTGGTCCTGACATTTCACTCTGACATATTAAGGCCATCTCTCTTGATCTGTCTGTGTTGCCAGTTATACAACCTCTTATACAACTGAACCTAGGGATTTTCCATTTATGTCTCCTTAGGGGTTTTCCGGGAACATTCCTGACTACAACATACATCTTTTCCATTCTCTCCTTTTCACTCACAGGGATGTCCAGTAAAGGGCAGGCACAGTCTATGCACTGGGCCTGTCTAAAATTTAATGAACTATACTTCTAATGAGTTATTCTTTATTATAATGAATTTAACTGAAGAGAGCTATTACCACTCATAGTGCCTCCCATCTTCCTGATAACTTTTTGAGATTTTGCCAAAAAGAAACAAGACTTGAAGTTGTGCAGTGGTCAAAGGAGAGCTAATATTTAAAACTCATTACTTTTAAATTTTAATGGCTGCATAGTATTTCATTATATGCATCCACCAAGTTTAATTGACCAGCACCATAGTGACAGAAAGAATTGATTCTTCCGAACTGTGGTGCTGGGAAGACTCTTGAGAGTCCCTTGAACTGCAAGGAGATCCAACCAGCCCATTCTGAAGGAGATCAGTCCTGGGATTTCTTTGGAAGGAATGATACTGAAGCTGAAACTCCAGTACTTTGGCCACCTCAGGCGAAGAATTGACTCATTGGAAAAGACTCTGATGCTGGGAGGGACTGGGGGCAAGAGGAGAAGGGGACGGCAGAGGATGAGATGGTTGGATGGCATCATCAACCCAATGGACATGAGTTTCAGCATACTCCAGGAGATGGTGAAGGACAGGGAAGCCTGGCATACTGCAGTCCATGGGGTCGCAAAGAGTCAGACACAACTGAGCAACTGAACAACAACAGATACTGACAGACACTTAGGTTGTTTCAATTTCTTTTATAAACTATCATGGAATAAGTACATTTCTACATCCTCTGTATGTATGTGCTAATATGCCTGTGGGACACATTTTTAGAAGTGGAATTTCTAAGATAAAGGGAACGTGCATTCATAGTTTTGAAAGATACTGCAGATGATTGTTTGCAGGATTGTACTGGTCCCTGTCCCACCACTGATATCTGATGTGGATGGCTCTTCATAGCTTCATTCATGCAGTGCACTAACAGACAATACCATTGCCATTCTGATGGGGGAGAATGAAATATCACTGTAGTTTTGACTTGCCTTTCTTTCATAATCAGTGAGATTGGACATCTTTCTAAATATTTAACAACTATTTTCCTAATGAACTGTTTTTTCATCTTTTTCCAGTTTTTCTGTTGAATTTTTAGTGTATTCTCACGCTGACTTAATAAATTAGGAAAATGTATCTGGGACATGATACAAATACTTTTTCTTAGATGGTCATTTAGCATTATAGTGCTCTTAGTTTCTTGTGGATTAAGATTTATTTCAATATATATATTGATAGTTTTTATGATTTCTGGATTTTTGTTTCATACCTAACAAAGCCTACTCCTCTCTGCAAGTATATATACTTACTTTTATATATATATAAATACTTGATATTATATATTTACTATATATACTAATATATATTATATATAATAATTTATATGGGGACTATATTTTATAAATTTTATATGTATTTTGGGTATATCTATATATACTTTTTTCTTCTAGTACTTTTATTTTTTATTGAAGTATCATTGATTTACATGATGTGTTACTTTCTGCTGTACAGCGAAGTGATTCAGTTATACATACATATGCATTCTTTTTTAAATATTCTTTTCCATTATGGTTTATTATAAGATACTTAATACAGTTCTCTGTGCTCTACAGCAGGACCTTGTTGTTTATTCATTCTATGTATAGCTTGCTTCTGCCATCCCCAGTCTGCCACCTCGTCCCTCTGCCGATCATCTCGCCCCGGCATCCACAAGTCTGTTTGCTATGTCCATGATTCTGTCTCTGTTTCACAGAGAGGCTCATTCGTGTCTGTTTTAGATTCTACATATAAGTGATATTATATGGTATCTGTCTTTGTCTGACTTACTTCACTTAGTATGATGGTCTCTAGTTGCATCCATGTTGCTACAGATGACATTATTTCATTCTTTTTTATAACTGAGTAGTATTCCGTTGTGTGTGTGTGTATGTTTGTGTACATATATGTGCGTGTGTGTGTATATATGTACATACATATATATGTGTGTGTATATATACCATGTCTTCTTTATCCATTCATCTGTCAATGAGCAAGTTAGGTTGTTTGCATGCCTTAGCTATTGTGAATAGTGCTGCTAAGAATAGGAATGCAGGTATCTTTTTAGATTTGAGTTTTGTCTGGATATATGCCCATGAGTGGGATTTCTGGATCATATGGTAATTCTGCTTTTAGTTTTCTGAGGAACCTCCATGCAGTCTTCCACAATAGCTGCACTAAATTACATTCCCAACCAGTAGTATGTGAGGTTTTCCTCTTCTCCATATATCTCCAGAATTTGTTATTTGTAGAGTTTTAGTGATGGCCATCCTGACTGGTGTGAGGTGATACCTCATTGTAGTTTTGATTTGCATTTTCCTAATAGTGATGTTGAGCATTCTTCTAGTACTTCTGATTTCTTTTTGTACTTTTTAATGTTTACTGAGCATTCTCTTCCCACTGATAAGCAATGCCGCAGTTATCATATACTAAATATATATTGGGGGTCTATTTCCAGACTATATATTAGCCCATTAATTATTCTATTTTAATTACTGTCTTTATAATTTACATCTTATAGAACTGGGCCTAATTCATTACTCTTCTATTTCATAATTTATCCTGGCGACTATTGCTTTCGAGTTTTTACAGATGAACTTAGCATCAGCTTATCTATCTTAAAAGAAATCCTGAGAATATTTTGATCATGAATTACATTAAATGTATATGTTAAGTTAAAGGAAATTGATAGATTTATGATGAATCTGTACAAAAACAAGGTTTATATTTATTTTCATTCATTCAAGTCATATTTTGCATCCTTCTTTAACATTTAAAAATGTTCTCCATGTAAATCTTACACATTTCTTATTTACACCTAGTTTTTAGCTCACTGATGGATTTGGGTTCTTTTCCTTTTCTGATATTTTGAAAGAGACCTTTTCTTCCCTTATAAAATTTAACTTGCTGAGATTTGTATACTTGAACCTTATTGATTTTTGTATATTAAGTTTTACCCAGTATTCTGATTTTCCAGAAAGAATAATAGCCCCAAGATCCAGCAACTTAAAAAGTCTCTAGGGAAAAGATACAGACAGATGTGACATATTTGCCAACTAAAGACCATCAGGTTTCTCCTTTCTGCCTTTCTTAAAAGATACTATTTCAGGATCAAGGCAAGGAAATTTAGAATGGTGACCATATTTGCCAAACTGAAAATATAAAAGATTCCAAATGGATTTACATAAAGTCATAGATGACAGCTCAATAATCGAAGTGATGCAGCATGCTTGGCCTTGCATTCAAAGCTTTCCCTGGGGGATATAGCCTCCCTGTCCACTCACCTCCTAACTCTCCTCAGCATCCCTATACGACCTCCCATACTAGCCGTGCCAGCGAAGTTGAACTTCCATGCCACTGCTCATGTTACCTTGCCTAGACGGCATCCTGCTGTGTCTTGTCAATTCCAAATCTTATCCTCTCTTTGAAGAATTCATGTGCCATGATCATCTATAGTCTTCTCTCTGATATTAGTGGTAACATTGTCTCTAAATAATTATCAGATTTTGGAGTTGGATATCCCAGTCTTAAATATACCACTTACTGATTCTGTCATCTTAGATAAATTCATTAACCTCTCGAAGCCTTGGTTTTTCTCCTATATACACTGAGAGTAATACAATGTAATGTACTTATCAGCCTTGGTCATTATCAGGGTTAGTGCATTTTAAAATATTATATAAACTCTGAAGCGATATCCAAATATCAGATATAAGGAATCACCTCCAGGCTAAAAAGTCAGTCTACAAAGAGAAAGAAACAGAGCCCTTTCCTCTTGCTTTAAGAGGGATTAAGAAAGGGTACAGAAGAATAGGAGCTGTTCTTCTTTTCAGGTTCAACTGGTAGAGTCAGTTGGGTAGTGTGCTGCGCATTCTGGAATAGCTGGAATAGCAGATAGGCTTTTGCACAGGTACCACTACTAACTGACCATGAGTGGCTGCACAAACACTGAATTCAGGAATCCTAGGACCCGTCAGCGTAGACAGGACAGATGCCTGTGGTTTCCTAGTAATGACTACAGGAGCCAGGAGATACGTGGCAGAATAAATGACACGTGCCTGCTTTTCTTCCCTCAGCTTTGCGATCCCATCATGGAAGAACAAGGAGCTGACTCCTGTCACTGTCACCCTGTGATGTTTCTCCAGTGGCTTTCTTGCCATTAGCCTGATTGTGTCTTAAATCTGATTTGAGTTCCACTTGCTTCTTCAGGGTCTAACCAGAAAATTCAGGCTGCCTCTTAGGAAGCCCTTCTCAAGAGCACACTTCAGTCACGTCAGCAGTTATCTATGTTCTTACACTGTGTAGGACACTCCATGCTGGGGGCATGGGAAAACCAATATCATTTAGTGAATACTTTCTATGTGCCAAGCACTGTTTCAAGACACTCCCTGATCTTTTTTATTTCATCCTCAATAAACTCTGTCCATCCTATAGATGAGGAAAATGAAATTATTGAGATCAAACATGTTGTCCTTGAACCTGAAAACTTCTTTTCCTAAAATATAATGTCTCACCCTGAAGGGTCCTCTGAGTGTGCTGTCTCGAAAGACATTTGTTGACTGTTGGGTCAGCTGACATACAATTCTTCTACTTGCTAATAACAGGGCTGAAACTCTTCAGATCTTCCAATTATGAGACTTATTTTAATTTTTCTGTTATCTTCGAACAGGAGAGAGAGACTGTCAACCAGAACAAACCTTAAGACATTTGCAAGATTACTTGATGATCTAAATTTATACTGCAGGAGCTGCTAACGGTTATTTTATTTATGGCACTCTGGATCTCAATCTCCTCAGTTTCATTACTCCCAATTAAGCTTATGTGTGCTCACAAAGCATCATTACATGATTTAATGACAGAGTATTTTGAATTAATTATATCCAGACATTTTGTAACATATTCTAGGTGCCTCACTAAAATTGGAGCTGCTTTTTATAGATGCACAAATGAGGGTGGCTGTGTTACTCAAGTTCTACTTCTGAGAATTATCCCCTACTTAAGGTAAACTGACATACCTCTATATGCATGTTTTTAGAATTCATGATTTAACACATAGCTATTTACTCTCACTAAACACATAACTGGAAAAAGAAGCCTCCCTAACCTGGATATATAAAAATATATTCAAACATTTATTCACTACCTTCCCCTTACTGGTTATTGGTGATGAATTGAGGTGAAAGATAGATCATCACGCCACAATGGCTACAACTACATTTGAGGCACAGAGATTATTAAGGTTCTCAGAAGAAAACAGAGGGATTTGTATTTTAGCTGGAGTTAATTCTATGGTGAATCAAGTGAGAAAAATACTTAGCTCTCCCTGAGGCAAATGAGGTTACCATGACCTCTTCCAATACATTAAGTGGTTCGTGGAAGTATAATTTTATGTAACATTGTATAATATTTCACTCCCAGAGTGCTTTTCTCTCTTTAGACTGTGAAAGCATGATTCCCTGTTCCTTCTAGGCTCTCCCCTCCAGCCCTATTTTGGGGGCTGATCTATACACAAATCTTCATTGCTCTTACACTGCCACCTCAACCCTCAGTCTAACTCCACCCACAGCCTCTCCATCTCCTCTGCCTAGCTTCTTCATCCTTCCCAAGTCTCCCCACCTCCCTTCCTGGAACTAATCTACTGAGCTCTGACCTTTCTGCTGCTTAATCCTACCATCAGAAATTGCCTGTCCTATATCACATTCTTTCAGGGTTCTCCTCTCTAGCAGAACATGTGAGCAACAAGTTAATGCTTGGCACAGATGACAGAGGGCTTCCCTGGTGGCTCAGCTGGTAAAGAATCCGCCTGCAATGCAGGAGACCCAGGTTTGAGCCCTGGGTGGGGAAGATCCCCTGGAGAAGGGGAAAGCTACCCACTCCAGTATTCTGGCCTGGACAATTCCATGGACGGTATTGACCATGGGGTCACAAAGAGCTGGACTCGACTGAGCAATTTTCATTTTCACAGAGGACGGAGGATAGGTCAGTGTGTTATACTTCAACAAATAATTTTAAATAGAAAATACACTGATTGTGTGAAACACAATACATGTGACAGAGGAAAGCAAAGATGAAGTCATCTTGTCCTTCTCTCTTGTTTAGCCTAAATAACAAAAATGACATCATGCAATGCGGTCATCCACTCAGTCTTGATTTCAAATGAACTTTACTCTCCAAAATTAAATATACTTTGAGCAATGGTCTAACACCAGTGGGGTTATTTGAAAGAATATGCCACCAGTTCTGAAGGTAAATTTCAAAAGAGATAGATGCTTTAGTTGAAAGAGCACAGACTTTGACAAATCTAGACAGATATGAGCTCACATCTAAGCTTGCTAAATGGCTAAAATTAGGTAACTCCGCAAATATTTCCAAGGATCAGACTTCCCAGCTTCATAAAGGGGATAAACTCACCTACCTTGTAGATTTAATAGACAAAATTAAATGGTAGGTATAATATTTTAAGCAAAGTGAGTGAAGTGAAGTTGCTCAGTCATGGCCGACTCTTTGCAACCCCATGAACTGTAGCCTACAAGGCTCCTCCATCCATGGGATTTTCCAGACAAGAATACTGGAGTGGGTTGTCATTTCCTTCTCCAGGAGATCTTCCCGACCCAGGGATTGAACCAGGGTCTCCCGCATTATAGGCAGAAGCTTTACCATCTGAGCCACCAGGGATAAGGCAGCATCTTAAATAAGTGAAAACTTTCCCAAGGGTCAACCTTCTTTTTTACAGTTACTTCCTGGTACGTTCATTTATACAACAGGAAGATGATATTCTTTATAATTATGCCTACTGCAAGTGACCAAAGACCTGTATATTGGCAACCTGCCACTTAATTGCACATTCAAAAATCACTGACACCTCTGAAAACTCCCCACAGAGTGAAACAGCTGTTCTTCTGTGAAATTCTTTGAGCCCACAAACCCCGGCACCGGAAGGTAGCAACAGGATGTCATCTTGTAGCAATAGATTGCCTCCGTTCTGGTTCTTCCCTGGGCGAATCTAGAAATGGGCCATTCTCTGCTGTCAAGAAGGATCCATACTCTTTTTTTTTTTTTTTTAATGGCTCAAGTCCTGCTGTGATCTATGCTTGCGCTGAGTGAAGATTTTTTGGCATAGGGCTTTTGGATATATTCTCAATGACCATATGAGAGCTAATGGCTTGTAAAGGCTTTATAAGGGCTGGAGGGTTCTGCTGCTTTCCAGGGCATTCAGGGCAGAGTTTTGCTGTGCCCTGGTACTACTGGCAGGAGAACCTATCTGGAACTAGCAGCATCTGTTGAAATTCCCTTTCAGTCCCTTACTATTGGGGGGCAAGTTGCTAAAACTTCAAAAGGCTCAGTGTCCACATTCAGTTCAGTTCAGTTCAGTTGCTCAGTAGTGTCTGACTCTTTGTGACACCATGAATTGCAGCACGCCAGGCCTCCCTGTCCATCACCAACTCCCAGAGTTCACTCAAACTCAAGTCCATCGAGTCAGTGATGCCATCCAGCCATCTCATCCTCTGTCATCCCCTTCTCCTCCTGCCCCCAATCCCTCCCAGCATCAGAGTCTTTTCCAGTGAGTCAACTCTTTGCATGAGGAGGCCAAAGTACTGGAGTTTCAGCTTTAGCATCAGTCCTTCCAAAGAACACCCAGGACCCATCTCCTTTAGAATGGACTGGTTGGATCTCCTTGCAGTCCAAGGGACTCTCAAGAATCTTCTCCAACACCACAGATCAAAAGCATCAATTCTTCAGCGCTCAGCTTTCTTCACAGTCCAACTCTCCTGGAGAGTAATAATCAAAACATAGGCTATTATGAAGAAGAAAGAGTGATTAAGTAGTTGGAGAACAAAATCAACCTTGTTAAAGCAGTGAGTACAGCAAATTCAGTTGGCTTCCTTCTTTCATCTAGCCCTAATCTCAGATTCAAGATCAATGTTAACCCATAGCCAAGTAAATTTCCATCTATTGATATAATTCTAGAGATAACAGAAAATTTCCCCCCAAAAAACAAATACTCCAACAAAACATAACTGATTTGCTGATTCTTTCCAACAGAGCCTTACCTGACTCACTCCCTGTTTCACATAAAGCTCTCTGCATATGTCTCCTCTTCAGAGAGATCTGCCCTGACCATCCTGTCTAAAATAGTCCCTCTCTGTATGACTTTATCTCCTTACCTTGCTTCATTTCCCTCATGGGATCTGCTAGTACCTGAACTTAGATTGAAGAAGGGGACGACAGAGAATGAGATGGCTGGATGGCATCACTGACTCAATGGATGTGAATCTGAGTGAACTCCGGGAATTGGTGATGGACAGGGAGGCCTGGTGTGCTGCGATTCATGGGGTCGCAAAGAGTTGGACACGACTGAGCGACTGAACTGAACTTAGATTATACATGCATTTGTTTACTCTCTGCCTTCCCCCACTAGTATGTGGGCTCAGTAATGGCAGAGAGTTTGTCCATCTGGTTCATAGCTGTTCTCCCAGCCCAGCGCTTAGAACAGGGTATGGAAATGTTTGACAGGTACTCAGTAAGCATTTGTTGAATAAATAAATAACGCATATTATTCCACAACTAGTCTTAATTTCCTTTCCTTATAGCTGTATTTATAGCAAGAACCATCATTTATTAGGCATGTATTTGATCCCTTGACACTTTATATGGATAATATAATTTAAGCTTCTGAACATCCTCTATGAGAAAGGAATAATTATGATCTCCTAATATGGGTAAGAAAATGAAAGTTTAAAGAGGTTAAGTGTCTTGCCCAAAGGCAGAAGTACAGATGGGATTCATTCTCCATTATTGGACTATAGAATCATCTGCATTTTCAATTCCTCCCATCCCTTCCCTCTTCTACACTTAAATTCTGCTGTATTTTAAACTGCCTTCCTATTGCATGTCAAAATTCAAGTACTTCTAGGGATGAGCAACATTAAATGTGAGTCATTCGCCCTCTTTGGTTCACTAACATGCTAGCAGATGCAGCTGGGAAGGAGATAGAGGTTGGAAATCTGAGCACCTGAGATGGGAAATCTTAGAATACTAGCATATAAGACTAATGAGATGTTGCAGTATTTTTCAAAAGGTTACTCCACTTTATAATCATTCCACATCCAGAGCATTCTTCCTCCTCAACCCAGGGCTATTTTCCCCTTTGAAATTTAGCATCTCCAAGACAGCAGGGCTCTGGGGGATTGCTGGTTTGACAATACTTCCCTTGGGTGTAGAAGAAGCCAATCAGACACAAGATGAGAAACTGCCTGAAGTTGTTTTGTTTTTGTTTTAACTCCAGTGTCATTCCACCCTGCCTTATTGAGACTCCAGGAAAAGGTACTGGCTAATTGGATTCGACTTTCACCTGTGCAGTCCCAGCACTTGGTATCCTCCATAGGACAGATCACAGCCAGCCTGTCACTGTTATCACAGCTGATAGGACATAGCTGCTTAGCAAAAGGGAAGAACCAGAATAACAAGGTACCAGGTTGGCTGTACACGTAGGTAGGAAGGAAGACTGCTTCCGTGTTGTCATCTGAGAGGTATCACAGGCTACTTGGAGTCTTTTAGTTTGAGATCCTCCATTAGTGTTATTTCAATTCCAGGAAGAGATGTCTCCAGAAGTCTCCGTTGCTTGAGAAGGCAGGAAGGGCACATTAAGCTTGGGTTAGCTAGCTGTTACCATAGCAACTAGAAGCAAAACCCTGGGGGAGACGAAACTTAGGGCAGGTGAGTTTTGATGAGGAGGAAAGGGACAGAGTGAGAAGTTAGATGAGATGGCACCATAATTGGTAGCCCTGGGGAGCCATGTAACAGTCATCTATAAAACAAAAATTTCCCACCCATTTTAGTCAGGTATAATCTTAAATTTCTCCATCAGAAGGTTAGCCATGGTTCACCTTGAAATGGTTAGCTCTCACTCTAACAGTACATGAGTTGGTTTTTTTTTTTTTTTTTTTTTTAATGTGCTGGGTCTTCATTGCTGTGCAGGCTCTTCTCCAGGTGTGGCGAGTTGGGGCTGCGCTCTAGTTGCAGAGCCCAGGCCTCTCACTGTGGTGGCTTCTCGTGTGGAGCACTGGTGTGTGGGCTGCAGCATCACAGCTCTCCGGCTCTAGAGCACAGGTTCAGTGGCTACGGCGCATGGGCTTAGTTGCTTCATGGCATACAGATCTTTCCGGATGAGATCGAACCTGTGTCTCTTGCATTGGCAGGCGAATTCCTTACCACTGAGACACCGGGGAATTCCCAATACATAAGCCCTCCTCATCTTCTGGTCCATTTCCAGTTCAGTTCAGTGGCTCAGTCGTGGCCGACTCCTTGTGACCCCTTGGACTGCAGCATGCTAGTCTTCCCTTCCGTTTCCAAGACAAATACAATTTCATTTTCTCAAGCAGCAACAAAACCAAAAATTAGATTCTACCTCTCACATTGTACATGAGAGCCAAAGACAACTGGCCAGATACCAGGATCTTTCTTCTTATATTTGCAGATTCACCTGGGACAATAGATTGTAGGACGAAACAGATAGTAGTTCACCTTTTTAATTGAATATTATAAAAGTCATTATCTTTCAAAAGAAGGTTTCCGATGAAAAATATATCTTATAACATCTTAGAGTAAGGAAGAATGTTAACTCCTTTTTTCAAATTCCATCCCCTTCTCTCACAGAGAAGAGGCTGAGAGTCAGAGGTTAATTGTGTCCTCTAGCCACCTAATCACTGTCATTTCTAATTATTGCTAGAGAAGAAAACCAGGAATTCCCAGTGCCCTCCATTTATGTGCACTGAAAAAACCAGTCTGCATATCAGCAGGAAATGTCAGCATCAGGACCAAGAATGTTCAATTTGTTGTAATAAAAGTAATAAGAGCTGACATCTATTGAGTACTCATAATGTACCAGGCATGGGGCTAAATGCTTTAAAACATGTATCTCACTTAACCTCTGTCCTCTAGGGATGTTTAACCCATTTTATAGATGGGAACATCATAGGTGAGAGAAGCTGGGTAACTTGTTTATAGTCAAACCACTAGGAAGGGACGGACTCAAGGTCTGATTCCAGCCATTGCTTCTGACCATAACACTAAACCATACGTCCTGGCTGTTTCCATGTCTCACTTTTCTGTAAGAAAACCAGGGATCAGTAATCAACTATATTCATGAGTTTAATGCCTCCGTCTCACAGCTAAATCCATCACCAAGGAAAGTCATCCAGCTCTAGCCAAGCAACTATATTCCCTAAGTATCTACTTAAACAAACAAACAAACAAACAAACAAACAAAAACAGCTTTTTTTCTGACTATACATGTAAATCATATTCAACATGCAAAACTTAAAGACAAAGGAAAAAACTTATATCTGCTATAGTAATACGAAGGATCACATGCATTTCTTCCATTTAAAGACCACTTTATTTCTTGTAAAAATCAGCAGTAATCTCTGGCTTTTTCTTCATATGTCATTTTCCTTAAGGAAATTCACATAGTGAAGGGCCACCATCAAAAATTTATGTACTTTTTAGTTCATTCATTTATTCAGCTGAGATCTACTGCTTGAATGCCTACTCTGTGCCAAGTGCTTTGCTAATTGCTGGAACTCACTGATGGTTGAAGACAGGCCCTGGTCCTGGGCTCATGGAACCTACAGATTAATTCTCTCAATGGGTTTTACCTTAACCAGCTTGTAAAGATACAAATGCTCTTAGTCCAGACGCTGAACTGAAGTAATTCTTTTCCTCAGTGTGATAGATGGAAGAGTAATACAAAGATACGTCACAAAGCCGCGTGACTGACACAGCGCAACAAAGGCTACTTAAAATCGTGGGTCTTATGATCCCTGTCATGGCAAACACAGGTCACAGACTGGGATTTTAAGAATGTCCCACCTTAAAGATTGTTCTTGTCCATGACTTAGATATTCCTTTGGTGCTATGCTGGCAGCCTTCCATGAGGAGGGGGTCTTTATGCTTGGAATTCCTTTAACACAGACAAGATTGGCCATTAGACAAACACTGCTGAGGTTGACTGAAATGTGTGATTAAAACTCATTCTAAACAATACAAGATGGGGCCTTGTTTTCTAAGAACAGGCGTTTCTGGGAGTAATGCTAATAGAAGTCTAAAGGCTATGGGAATGGAGGAGACAATTCATAAGTCAGCCAGACTTTCTGTCTTAGTTTCCTATTTCTGCTGTAATGAATTGCCACAAGTTTAGTGGTTTAAAGCAACACCCATTTATTCTCTTCTAGTTCTAGAGGTCAAAAGTCTAAAATGGGTCTGCAGGACTGTGTTCCTTCTGGAGATGCTAGGGAAGAGCCAGTTCTTACCTTTTCCAGCTCCTAGAAGCCCCATGTTCTTTATCTCTCAGGTCATTTTGACCTCTGTTTCCATTCTCACATCTCCTTCATTGACTGTGATCTTCCTGTCTCCCTCTTATTATGAACCTTGTGATTATAATGGTTCCATTGAGATAATTCAGGATAATTTTATGATCTCAAGAAACTTAATCATACTTGCTGAGTCTCTTTTTACCATGTAAAGGACCAGGGGTTAGGAACTGGATGTCTTGGGGAGGGGTCATTATTTGGCCTCCTACAGATTGTAATGACTAACTTGAGTATCTCCCATTTTTGTCGAGCTGGGAGTGTCTGCAGTAAGGATTTGAGGCCCTCTCACATACTTTTCTCTCTCTTCTCTCCATAGCCCCTCTCCTGTCCTTTCACTCAGCTCTGTCTGGATTCATATACTGAGTCCTCCTTTCTGGGCTTTTCCTTCCTCCCACCACCAAGACGTTGATATCAGAGTTCTATTCCAGTACTCTTCCTTATTTATTTCACCATAATCATTGTTAGTGCTTGAGAAGCCCAAGGATACATTGTATAATTGAACTTGTGCTCAAAACTGCCTACAGTAGACTCTTGAAAGGAGACTTAGTCACTGAACATTTATTTTAGCCATATAATTGCAAATTTCTGGTCGCTTACTTTAGGGAAGATGAGCGAAGTATAGAGGTCTGTTTAATTTTTAGAGGCTGAACCTACCAACAAAAGTGTGGCAGATGCATCCTCTTCCCGTTTCCCTATTGCCTGTTTGGAGACCCTCAGTGAGGATCCCGTCTCAGTGTCTACAGCCCCTCCTCTGGGGATATTGGAAAATGGAGCTTGGGTACTGAACTTCTGTGCTTTGAATTCCTGCATTAAATATGCAGCCCTGCCCCCAATTTCTGCTCTTTTCTTCCTTAATCATGTGCCTCTGTCCTCAAACCAGAATCCTGCTAGGTCCCCAGGAGTACCCTCCCCAAGGACTACCAGGCAGTACTGTCAAACTCTTCAAAGGCAAGGAGAGGAGAGAAACAAAAACTTATCCATCCCTGTCTCTTTTTTCACCTTGTGGTTTCCACTCACAATAAGCAGCCTTAGAGGTTATCAAATACCGCCCCGGGTTTTGACAGCCATTCATCCATTAAAGCCTCTGATTGCCTGGCATAATCGTGACTGTGCTCCTGTTCCTGTTCCATGAACATGGCCCCTCAACTGTTCTCAAGCACTGGCTGGCTTTTACCCCAGAGCTTGCTAGGAAAGAGGAAAACCCAGCTTATTCAAACAGCTCAGTGACAGGTGAGCCAGCTACATCAGACATGGGAAGGGAGGAAGACCAGCACTGCTACCATGTGCTTGCTTTTAATCAAGAGAAAATTATTTAAGCATCTGACTCCCCCAAATTCTAGCTTAAGATCACACGGAGGTTTTTGCTTTGGACCAGAGTCATCAAGAGTCTGCATAATCTTGGAAGAGCTCAAATCAAAAGAGCAGATCTCTTGAGTCTCCCAATTTCAGCACCTTTCTCAGACTCAGTCGATAATCCAGCTGCAGGCTCTGCAGCGAAGCACATTCATCCAGCTTTGTGTCTGAATTGCTACCTTCAGAGGGGGCCTTTCAGCGTGGAGATAAGCCGCCTGATTGCCTTCCTTGCGGGGTTCCCGCCTGGGAATGCCCACCTGAGTGAGGGCTCTGCAGCAGCCTGCCTGGGTCACACCGTGGTACCTGGGAGCTGAGCTGTCCAGAAGGATGCACCAGGCTGGGACTCTGAACACACTGCCGTGCTGCCCCATTCCCCTATCCGCCCCCCCCCCCCCACCCCACGATGGAAAGGACCAAGACTGAGAAAGCAGCCTACAGCCGCCCCTGCTGCATGAGGGAGGCTGTGAACCTCTGTCGGAGGAGACGGTTAAGGGGGTGCTGACAGGGCACGCTGAGATGGACCTTCCCCCAGCACCATCTGTGACTCTGCAGAGGTCAGTGGCAGATCCCTTGGGTGGAGTTCTGAGGCCCAGGCTCTGCCCCTGACATGGTTATCGTGTCACTTAATGCCTCAGGGCCTCTTAGTTCTCAGGTGCTAGTTCTTTAATTACGTATCGTTTTTGTCTTGAGAACATTTTTTAAAAATAGAAAAGTAAAAAAGAAGTATAATTATGTACACACCTTCTAGCCAAGAGAGAAAATTGGTAACATTTTTAATGTTTGTTTCAAGACCTGTTTTTCAAATAGAAATGAAGTGCAGCAGGACATGAGCTGGACACCCCTTCTGTCCTTTTATCCTCCCTCCTTAGCACTTTCTCCACCCTCGGACAAAACACCTGGAAGAAATTAAGACTCTCTTCTCATCCACTTGCAGACATTTCCTTTACCTATACAAAAAAGAGATAATATATAATATTGGGGGTGCATTTTAGAATTTGTCTCTTTCTGCACATCTCTTCTGCAACTTGCATTTTTCCACTCTGTCCTGGGATGTGTTGTTCTGTGTAGAGAATGCCGGTTCACCTGCATGGCAATGGGTCGGATGATTTCTAAGCCCCTACCTGACCTTAACACTAAGCCAGTAGTTCTCAGGTTGCACATTAAAGTCACCTGGGGCATTTTAAAATGCAGATTTCCAGGCCCTGGTCTTAGAGATTCTGAATTTGTTGGTCTAGGCATTTGCCTTGGAGAAGGCAATGGTACCCCACTCCAGTACTCTTGCCTGGAAAATCCATGGACAGAGGAGCCTGGTAGGCTGCAGTCCATGGGGTCTCTAAGAGTTGGACACAACTGAATGACTTCACTTTCACTTTTTACTTTCATGCATTGGAGAAGGAAATGGCAACCCACTCCAGTGTTCTTGCCTGGAGAATCCCAGGGGTAGGGAAGCCTGGTGGGCTGCTGTCTACGGGGTCGCACAGAGTCGAACACGACTGAAGCAGCTTAGCAGCAGCAGCAGCAGCAGCAGCAGGAGGAGGCATTTGCCTTGGGATTCTGTGATTCCAGGGAGGAGAATTATGGCTGTCTGCTGTGCCTCTCCTGGTAGATTAGAAGCAATTTTACATCTTCCAACAGAATTATACCAACGAAAATGAATTTGCTAGGGATACTCCCTGAAACCTGCTGGTAGCCGTGTCTGAGGGATGGCAAAAGTCTCTCTCCCTCTATCTTACTGCTAAAAAATGATGTTTATCATCCCTAGCAATGGACACACCCCCATCTCTGTTCCCTGGCAGAAATGGAGATGTTCCTGTTGAGAGAACCATCAGGGAGATGACCCCATCAGATAAGGGAGAAAACCTCAGAGAGCAGAATGTGAGAGGAATAGGAATCATGCTCTTTTCATCATGTTGCAAGATAAGAGGGAAGAAACTACTGCACATAGGGCAGATAATCTATCCGACAACTACCCCCCCCCACCTTCCCCAATTTTTATTATTGCTAGACTCAGCCTCCTCACAGGAAGGCACTTGTTACTATGCTGTCTGTAGCTTTGCTAGAGAGAGAACTCGTAGAAGTCTGGGCCCTGCCCTCTAAGGGTCAGTCTTGAAACAGAGTTCAGGCATCAAGGTGATCTTGATGGTTCTTTCTCTTGTCCTCATTCCTTATGCCACAGAGAAAACTACCTGAAAAGAATGACACAGTAAAGTGCATTTTAACTGTCTATCCTTATGTAATACACTCAACTAATATTTATTGGGTACTAACTAGGGGCAACCGCTGAGCTGCTAGGTCATGGGGATCCCAAGGGCCCAACAATGCACTTTTCTCTCCACGGCATGAGGCCAGTAAACAGACAACTAAATAGTATGTATAAAGTGTGCTATAGCAGAGGGACGCACAGATGATCTGAAACAACAAAAGAGGCTGGAGAGAAATCAACTTAATCTTGGGGTCTCAGAAATATTTCCTAGAGGAGCAGTTTTCAAAGATGAGTGTGCATAGGAGCACTTGGAAGGCTTCTGGCCCTCCAACACCGGCTGCTGGCCCTCACCCCAGAGTTTCTGCTTCAGTCAGTCTAGGACAGAACCTGAGAATCTGCATTTCTAATACTCTTTCAAGCAATACCGATGCTGTTGGTCTGGAGTCCTACAGGAACAGTCCTACAGGAACCAAAGTCTCAACCTGCGCTACTCAAAGGATGGTCTGCAGACCAGCAGCTTCCCAACGTGGGCTTCACTTGGAAACCTGTAAGCAATGTGGAAGTTCAGGTCTCACCACAGGCATACTGAGTCAGAGTCTCCCTCAAGACCCTGGGTGAGGGACTTCCTCGGTGGCAGGAGACATGGGTTCCATCCCTGGACTGAGAGGATCAACATGTTGCAGAGGAACTAAGCCCACGGTGCTGGTTTAGTCACTAAGTCATGTCTGACTCTTATGACCCCATGAACTTTAGCCCGCCGGGCTCCTCTGTCCATGCCCTACAACTATGGAGCCTGTGCTCTGGAGCCTAGGAACCACGACTGCTGAAGCCCACGCACCCTAAAGCCCATGCTCCACAACAACAGAAGCCACCGCAATGAGAAGTTCGAGCACTGCAGCTAGAAAGTAGACCCCACTCGCCAAAATTCGAGAAAAGCCCGCACAGCAGCGAAGACCCAGCAGAGCCAAAAGAGAGAATTTAAAAACCATAACACAGAGGCAATATTGTAACAAATTCAAGGAAGACTTTTAAAATGGTCCTTATCGGGGAAAATAAAGACTCCGGGTGATACCTGTGCACATTAAAGTATGGAAACCACTAGTTCTCCAACTTGACTATACACTGGAATCACCTGGGCAGTTTAAAACACTGTTGATGCCTGGCTTCCACCCCTGGCAAGTCTGGTTTAATTGGTATAGGGCACAAAAAGCTCCCCCAGGTGATTCTAATATGCAGCAAAATTTGAGAACCACTGGCCATTTACCTCAGGTAAATTCAGCCTGAGTAGGAGTTTGCCCCACAAAGAAGGACAGGAAGCGTGTTACAGAAAGCAAAATATGCAAAGGTCAGTGGCAGAAAGAGCAAAGTGGGTTGAGTGAATGAAAAGGGGTTTGGTGAGCTCAGAGTGCAGTGTTAGAAGCAGAGGAGAAGTGATGAGTTTTGAGCCATCTGGGAGATGGTGAGGGATGGAGAGGCCTGGCACGTTGCAGTCCATGGAGTCACAAAGAGTCGGACATGACTTAGTGACTGAGCAGCAACAACAATGAGTTTTGAGGCTAGAGGTTTCCTGTGGTTCAATTGCTAAGTCGTGTCTGACTCTGTATGATCCCATGGACTACGGCACACCAAGCCTCCCTGTCTCTCACTATCTCCTGGAGTTTGTCCAAGTTCATGTCCATTGAATTGGTGATGCCATCCAACCATCTCATCTTCTGCCACCCCTTCTTCCTTTTGCCTTCAGTCTTTCCCAGTATCAGGGTCTCTTCCAGTGAGTTGGCTCTTCACACCAGGTGGCCAAAGTATTGGAGCTTCAGCTTCAGGATCAGTCCTTTCAATGAATATTCAGCGTTGATTTCCTTTAGGGCTGACTGGTTTGATCTCCATGCTGTCCAAGGGACTCTCAAGAGTCTTCTCCAGCACCACAATTCGAAAGCATCAGTTCTTCAGTGCTCAGCCTTCTTTATGGTCCAACCCTCACGTCCGTACATGACTATTAGAAAAACCATAACTTTGACTAGATGGACCTTTGTTGGCAAAGCTGTATCTCTGCTTTTTCATGCTGTCTAGGTTTGTCATAGCTTTCCTTCCAAGAAGCAAGTGTCTCCTAATTCCATGGCTGCAGTCACCATCTGCAGTGATTTTGGAGCCCAAGAAAGTAAAATCTGTCACTGCTTACACTTTCTCCCCTTCTATTTGCCATGAAGTGATGGGACCGGATGCCATGATCTTAGTATTTTTAATGTTGAGTTTTAATCCAGCTTTTTCCCTCTCCCCTTTCCCGCTCATCAGGAGGCTCTTTAGTTCCTCTTTGCTTTCTACCATTAGAGTAGTATCATCTGCACATCCAAGGCTGTTGGTATTTCTCCTGGCAATCTTGATTCCAGTTTGTAACTCATCCAGCCTGGCATTTTGCATGATGTACTCTGCATAAAAGTTAAATAAACAGAGTAACAATATCCAACTCCTTTCCCAGTTTTGAACCAGTCAGTTGTTCCATGTAAGGTTCTATTGCTTCTTGACCCACATGTAGGTTTCTCAGGAGAGAGGTAAGGTGGTCTTGTATTCCCATCACCTTAAGAATTTTCCATGGTTTGTTATAATCCACACAGTCAAAGGCTTTAGTGCAGTCAGTGAAGCAGAAGTAGATGTTTTCCTGGAATTCCCTTGCTTTTTCTATGATCCAAAGAATGTTGGCAATTTGATCTCTGGTTCCTCTGTCTTTTCAAAATCTAGCTTGTACATCTGGAAGTTCTTGATTCAAGTACTGCTGAAGCCTAGCTTGAAGCATTTTGAGCATAACCTTACTAGCATGGGAAGTGAGCACAGTTGTCTAGTACTTTGATCATTCTTTAGCACCTTTAGCCCTTCTTTGGAACTGGGGTGAAACTGAGTTAAGGTGAATGGAAAGGGGTTTGGTGAGCTCAGAGTAGAGTGTTAGAAATAGAGGAGAAGTGATGAGTTTTGAGGCTAGAGGTTTACAGAGGCCAGTGGTTAAAAAAACAAAAACAAAAAACAGAACCTGTTCAAGGACTTTGGGTTTGAGGGCTGGACACACTCAGATTTGCATTTTTAAAGTGGTCAGTCTGTTGGCTTTATTGGAACAATATGCCTGGTGTTGGATTGGGATTTCTTTGACTATATAGAGAAACTTGTATTATTGCTCTTATTGAAAATTATCCCTTTCAAAAAATTCTCCTCTTTAAATTAAAAGGGGGCAAAAGGATGGGAATGGGGGACAAGAAAAATTGGACTAAAGGGGAGCAGAATATATTACCCCAAAATACACTAGTTTGGCATGAGAACTATTTTGAAAGGAAGCAATTAAGAAGAAGCAGATACAGGGACTTCCCTGGCAGTCCAGTGGTTAAGACCTCGCCTTCCAACCCAGGGAGTGAGGGTTCAGTCCCTGGTTGGGGAGCTAAGATCTCACATGCCTTGCAGCCAAAACATAGAAAAACAGAAGCAATATTGTAACAGGTTCAATAAGGACTTTAAAAGTGGTTCACATCAAAAAAAAAAAAAAATTTGGACAAAAAAGAAGCAGATACAAGAAAAGCTCTCTGCCCTCCCCCATTTGCCTAAAAACAGGATATAAATTTGTACAAGTGCCGTCCCCTTCCCTTACGTCCAGGAAAGACAGAAGTTAATCAACACAGACAGCTCAAGACTATTATCAGCCCAGAGATAGCACCATAGGAATCCATATAACAGACCTTACTAGAACCAGCACTTATCTCCCATTAAGTTCCCCATATGTTTGCTTCTCAAAATCTGCCACGAGTTACTCCTTTCTGAGTATTCCATGAGTATGTGTGATGCATGTGTTTGTTTTCCTCTTGTTAATCTGTCTTTTGTCAGTCTTATCAACAGGGCTCCAGCCAGAAAAGCTAAAATGGGTAGAAGAAAAAGATTTCTTTTCCCTCCCCTAGAGTCCCAGCCAATGTATAATACTACTTAGGCACTTTGGCTTAAATCATTTTGTTTAACCAACATCTACTGAGCACTGTGTACCAAGCCCCATACTGGTGCTGTGGGGCATAAGCCGGATCCCCACTGCTCTCTCTTGCAGAGCTGCAAGGTGGGGAACTCAGACAAGCAAGTGATTTTTCCAAAGAGCATTAGTTTGAGTCTGGTTGAAGATTTGACAGTGCTGTTAAATGGGAGGATTCTGTGCCATCCAACTCCACTTAAGCCCTCAGCTAAACCATCCAATGGCACCATTCATCCTGCAGCTGCAGGATTCCTGAGGTCATGCCAGTGGATGCCAGGAATGCAAACGAGGGTTCAGTCTTAGCTTCTGACACCCTGTGAGCTTTGAGGAAGAACAAGCAAGCATTTGTTCGGGAAAGGCCCACAAAGACACCACAGGAGAGGAGATTGAATGCCCCAGGGATTCCAGGCCAAATGCAAAAAGCTGCTGTAATCTCTGCCATCACAGCTAGCGTGACCTCACTTGCTCACTGGCTTTGGAGGCAGCTGATGGCCCCAGCAGCCGAAGCAAGTTCCCTCAACAGAGTGAGGATGGCAGCTCTTCAAGAAAGGAGTCGGTACTTTGTAATCCACAAGGTGAGGACTATTAGGTCAAGCCAGGTTAAGGAAACAAAGGGAAAGGGACGATAAAAGCATCTTTTGCTGGGGTCCCCATGCCAGTCCTCTTCACAGGTATCCAAGAGGTAAACAGTGAAGAAAGAATGCAGGTGGCAGGGTAGAATTCCTTTAAAAAGGCTGTAGAGAGAAGCAAAAATTCAAACTCTTTAAAGATCATTCTTTGTAGAACTCAATTCCCCCAGGAATTCAGATAGTTCATTTGCTCCTAAAATTTGATTCTGCTACCATTGTTAGTGATACAGTTGTTTAAGTAACTCAGAGATCATGTTCAGGTATCACTTAACCAACTGTCCATTACACTCTGGGTATTAGCACTTTTATATATTGTAGTGTGACCTAGACCATGCATATGAAACAGGAATACTCAGCCTCAGCACTACTGACATTTTGAACTATATGATTTTTTGATGTAGGAGACTGTCCTGTGCATCATAGTATGTTCAGTGCCATCCTGGTCTGCTGGGAGCCAGCGTGAGGAATTCCACCCATGACAAGGTCATGTGGCAGAGCTCTGATGGCAAGGCTAATCAGACCTCAGGTTGTCCCCCTAGAATTTCCTGAGCATCCACCCCCAAAAAATAAAAATCTGCCTGCTTTTCCACTCTTCTAATATTCTCTGAAAAAAGTCAACTCAGTGCTTTAGTCTTCTGCATTTGAAAGGGATGTTTCAGTTAAACCCCCTCTGATAGCTCTCTAGCTTGCCTAACAGGTTCCCTGGACCTCTTACAGCTTGTGAATTGCTTACAGCCCCCCAACTGCGAGAGGCACAAAGCTTAAAAGCATCTTAAAGATACAGAGCCTTTTCTAAAGAGTTAAAAATTATATTGGTAGAGGGTTTTCACTGTTGACTCAATGACTGCTGCCAGGCCTCCATATTCTTTATCTTTTAGGCACCTGGGAGGATGTTAATCAATGTAAATGGGATATGGAAAAAGATATATAGTAGTTTTGATGTTAGCAACACTAGACTTTTGAGTTAATTACTTTTCTTTGCTATATATCACCGCACTCCTCTTGTGTCCTTGCTATGTAAGAATGTAACTTTATTTAGTGCTTTCTGAGAGTGGCACCAGACTTTGGGAAGATCAACACAAATAAGTCTTTGGGTTGACAAACCCTTATCAGAAAAAAGGCTGTAAAATGTTAATTGGCCCTTTTTGGCCAGAAGATGATGTAAATCACCTAAGACTTGTGTATACAATTAGGTATGCAGAGAGAAAAGCCTGGTTTTGATAAGAGTCTGGACTGCTAACTTTGTGTTACCCATTGATCTCCATGTTTTATCAGAACTATAAAAGGCCTTCTGAACAATAGAGGACAGAGCCAATCACTGGACTGGTTTCCCCCGTGTCTCCTCTTTACTCTAATTTCAGGCTGAATTCCCATCTGGAGCAGGGCGGCTCACTAAGTCTACTTACTTGCTCTTGCTTTTAAGACCAGCGCGAAAGGGAGCCTAAGGAGGGGCACCCTTAGATATTCAAGTGGGCGCTGGTGGCCCAACGTAGATGGTGCAAGCTCCTTGTCTGAAACTTTATTGGCCTTCCCTGTAAGCCAAGTTATTCAGCCTTCTTTCTCCACTTAATTTTCCTACTACACTATTTCTTCCTAATCTAATCTGATATTAATAAATAAGTTTTCCTTGCCGACACCATCCCTGCTTCAAATTCCCTGGATCCACTGGGGCTGGACCCCGGCAAGTGGCGCCTACCCATTAGATGTCGATGGCATCCCCTGGTCATGTTGCTGAAAATATCTCCAGGCATTGCCACATGTCTCCTAAAGGTAAAATTGCACCACCACTACCACCCCAGTTGAGAAACATTGGCATAAAGGAGAGGTAGAAGAAGGTTTTGATAGAAATTTTTCTAAGAAAACACAAGAGGGATCAGTAGCCTTTGTTATTTAGAGTTAGCAGTTTCCATATAGGACAGAAGCCTCAACTGACTGTAGCCTTGAGTAGGATTTTAATAGAAGACCTTTGTAATACTAAAATAGCAAGCCATGTATCCAGTCAGTTGGTTCAGTCTCATCAACCCAAGGGTTTTTCAGTTACATTCAGTAGTCATCACCTGTGCTTTTACTGTGCTTAGTATTGTCTAGGCCCTCATGCAACCCACACACTGTTAGAATGATGTGATTAAACAGTAGTGCCCCAAGTGACAGCCTCTGGGAGAGATTTAATAGAGTTCCACAGAAAGTATCACGAAGCTGCAGAACAGAAGTTAGTTTCAGCTGAGTTCTGAAATGGAAATGACTTTTTTCATATCCAGAATGTACAAAAGACTTCTTTCATTATCATAGTGCAAAAAGGATGGCTGATCCAGTGAAGAAAATATAACTACCAAAGTGAACTCAGAAGCACTCAGAAGCCAAGAGAGAGACAGAGAGACAGAGAGAAAGAGGCTCTCGAGCAATAAGCAGTCATCTTAATTAGGAAAGAACCAAACAGGCCGCATTTTACAAAGCAGAAGACAAAATCTCTACAGAAACAGATGAAGCCTTGGTCTTTTGAACAACTTGAAAAATTACATAAGCAAAATGTGAGAACATTCTCAGTAGAATGTAGATTTTAGGATTTAAAGATTTTTAACATCAAGGATTTTTTTTCCTCATATAGTCACATCTTTGTGTAGGTCTGTATCCCAGTGCCTGGAACAATTCCTGGTGCTGGTAGATACTCAATAAATATTTATTTAAATGAATTCTGCAATCATGAATAAGCTATCTGAAAAAAGAAACAGAAATTCCAGTACTCTATAGACTCTGTGAGATCCACAGAGAAGACCTAGACTGAACTAGCCTTAAGATTATTCCCTCTAAATGCTCAAAGACCAGTATGGATATTTGCAAATGACATAGGAGATAGTTTTTAAAAGCAAGATTGTCCTCAGTTAGAGGACACCAAAGAGAAAGAACAGCCAAATGTAATGTGTGATCTTGATTTGATCCTGGAATTTAAAAAAAAGTCATAAAAGATGTTTGGGGGACAGTTGGAACAATTTCAATCTAGGCTATGTAATAGACAATATTGTATCAATATGTCCATAAAAACTTCGTACAGTTCAGTTCAGTCGCTCAGTCGTGTCCAACTCTTTGCGACCCCATGAATCGCAGCACGCCAGGCCTCCCTGTCCATCACCATCTCCCGGAGTTCACTCAGACTCACGTCCATCAAGTCCGTGATGCCATCCAGCCATCTCATCCTGGGTCGTCCCCTTCTCCTCCTGCCCCCAATCTCTCCCAGCATCAGAGTCTTTTCCAATGAGTCAACTCTTCGCATGAGGTGTCCAAAGTACTGGAGCTTCAGCTTTAGCATCATTCCTTCCAAAGAAATCCCAGGGCTGATCTCCTTCAGAATGGACTGATTGGATCTCCTTGCAGTCCAAGAGACCCTCAAGAGTCTTCTCCAACACCACAGTTCAAAAGCATCAATTCTTCTGCGCTCAGCTTTCTTCACAGTCCAACTCTCACATCCATACATGACCACAGGAAAAAACATAGCCTTGACTTGACGGACCTTAGCAAGAATGTTCATAATAGCCTAAAAACTCAAAATAGTCCAGGTAAGATAGATAATAAACTGAGCTGTATAGATAATTTAATACTAATCAACAATAAAAAGGAATGAATGATTGATACACCATTAAACATGAATGGTACTCAGAAATACTGAGAGCAAAAAAGCTAAACTAAAATATGTATATTGTATGACTCCATTTATATGAAGTTCTGGAAGAAGCAAAATGAATTGATGGCAATAGAAATCATATCAGTATTTGCTTCTAGGGGTGAAGAAGATTGGGAAAGGGCATGAGGGAATTTTCTAGGTTGATGAAAGTACCTTTTATCTTGTTGGAGCTATGCTTGATAGGGACATTTGTCAAAACCAGCCGAACTGTACACACATCCATATATTTCTCTATATGTAAATTGTATCATAAAAATATTTTAAAATATATCAATGTTTAATAACATAGATATAGCAATGATATCATGGATAGGAGAAATACCCTAAAGTATTTGTATGTGAAGCATTATCGTGGTGTCTGCAACTTATTTTCAGTCATTCTGAGGAAGAGGGGGAAATATAAAAGGGAAGGATCAAGAAAACGTGGCAAAATTTGACAGTCTGTAAATTTGGGTGAAGAATAGAAGTAATTCATTTTACTCTTTATAAACTTTTTGTTTTTGTAGGCCTGAAAATTTTCTAAATGCAATTTGGGGGTAAAAATAAATAGTAATAACTTTAAAAATTCCCTTAGCTATCATTTCCTCAATAAGAGGAATGAGAAACTAAAATCAATTCCCACTGCACATTCTCTCTCATTTGTTGAATGTAGGAATGTTGAGTCCCTCTGCATGTTCTTATTATGGAATGTTGTTTAGATATTCAGCTCATCATTTTGTCAGGGCAAAAAATTTTTAAATCATAGTCTCAGAAGAACCCTGGTCAAAGGTAGTAGGAGTTTTGGGATGCTTGCTAGCAATTTTCCGGGCCACCGCCTGAAATTAACCAGATCCCCTCTAACATTTGCTGAACACACATTTACCTAAACTTTTAATATTTTCCAAATCCTTTCCTCTCCCAAGAAGTGTCTATTTCCCAAGGGTTCTGCACAGACTGAGTTCAGATAATCTGCAAAATGATCAGGACCTGATCTGGTTTGTAGTTCAAGATTTTCCAGCATAAACTGGGTCTGGAAGGAGGTAAATATGATTAGCTGGTGGAGGTCCCGTAAGTGTCACAGATGAGAAGAGGCAGGTGCAGGACCTGTGCTTGGATGGCATCCCATCGAGGGGAAAGGGAGAGGAGATTTAATTCACTTGTGTAAATTATACTGTCTGTCAGGATGTCAGATGGGTGAGAAAACAAAGATGTGAATTTATAGGGCGAATGTGTGAAAAGAAACGGATATGCCAGATTCAAGAGAGATTTACTACAAAAATTTGTTTCAGAGGAAATTTGTTCCAAGAAGGCAGGCACCAAATTTTGGTACTCTTGGCTCAAAAGGTGATGAGAAAGAACGTTTTTCTATTGCACAGTACACACAACAGGTGAAAAAGTGGAGATAGCAGATGAAGTTTCTGTCAGGGAATTAGCAAAATAGTCAAGGAGGCTGCAGGAACGTTTTTAGGCATAAAACATTTTCTGGAAAAGTACTGTAAAAGCACCCCAGATAGTTTCCTGGTAATGAGAAAAAGTTGATTCTTTCCCGAACCACCTCTGCTTCTGGGTTAGTAGCAGCAGTGGGAAGAGGCAATCTTTGTGATGTATTAGGGGTGGGGTAGTGTTGTGTACCTCCATAAAGATGGTGGTTCTCTTAGAAAACTTAGAAGCACAGCTGGTTCTTTGTGCAAGTTGAGCAGGGAGTTATCAGGGCATGGATCTTAAGAATACTTAGTTCTCCATACTTGGCTTAGTTTCCTACCACGGCATAGCTCATAAGATATACTAATAATGCATTGAATCTACAAGGTTTATCAAAGCACTTTTCATCTATCTCTCCACGTTGGGACCCTACCACTCTGTAAGGCATGGAAAATGAAGGTTTTAATCTGTGTTTCATAGTGTATGCTCATTCACTGAGTCATATCTGACTCTCTGTGACCCCATGCACTGTAGCCCGCCAGGCTCCTTTGTCCATGGAATTTTCCAGGCAAGAATACTGGAGTGGGTTGCCATTTTCTTCTCTAGTGGATCTGCCCAACCCAGGGTTTGAACCTGAATCTCTTGAGTCCCCTGCATTGACAGGCGATTCTTTACCACTGCCCCACATGGGTCAGAGTGTTTCATAGACAAGAACTTTAAGACTCAAAAACATTGAGTCTCTGATGTTGTTGTTCAGTTGCTAAGTCATGTCTGGCTCTTTACAACCCCATGGACTATAGCACACCAGGCCTCCCTGTCCTTCACTATCTCCCAGAGTTTGCCCAAGTTCATTTCCGTTGAATCAGTGATTCCATTCAACCATCTCACCCTCTGTCACCTTCTTCTCCTTTTGCCTTCAATCTTTCCCAGCATTGGGGTCTTTTCCAATGAGTTAGCTCTTTGCATCAGGTAGCCAAAATATGAGAGCTTCAGCATCAGTCCTTCCAATGAATATTCAGGGTTGATTTCCTTTAATATTGACTGGTTTGGTCTCCTCATAGTCCAAAGACTCTCAAGAGTCTCCTCCACACCACTTTGCCTTCTTGTGTTTCTTGTTCTTTGGGAAGGTTTTGGTCAGTGCGTCTTGTACAGTGTTACAAACTTCTGTCTATAGCTCTTCAGGCACTCAGTTTACTAGATCTAATCTCTTGAATCTGTTCTTCACCTCCATTGTATAATCATAAGGGATTTGATTTAGGTCATACCTGAATGGCCTAGTGGTTTTCCCTACTTTCTTTAGTTTAAGCTTGAATTTTGCAATAAGAAGTTGATGATCTGAGCCACAATCAGCTCCAGGTCTTCTTTTTTCTGACTATATAGAGCTTCTCCATCTTCAGCTACAAGGAATATAATCAGTCTGATTTCAGTATTGACCATCTGGTGATGTCCATGCGTAGGGTCATCTTTTGTGTTGTTGGAAGAGGGGTTTGCTATAACCAATGTGTTTTCTTGGTAAAACTCTGTTAGCCTTTGCCCTGCTTCATTTTGTACTCTAAGGCTTAACTTGCCTATTACTCCAGATATCTCTTGACTTCCTACTTTTGCATTCCAGTCCCGTATGATGAAAAGGACATATTATTTTGGTGTTAGTTCTAGAAGATCTTGTAGGTCTTCATAGAACTGGTCAACTTCAGATTCTTTAGCTTTCGTGCTTGGCGCCTACACTTGTATTACCTGTAATACTGAATGGTTTATCTTGGAAGTGAACTGAGATTATTCTGTTGTTTTCGAGATTACAACCAAGCACTGCATTTTGGACACTTTTGTTGATATTATGAGGGCTACTCCATTTCTTCTATGGGATTCTTGCCCACAGTAGTAGATATAATGGTCATCTGAATTAAATTCGCCCATTTTCATTCATTTTAGGTCATTAATTCCTAAGATGTTGATGTTCACTCTTACCATCTCCTGCTTGACCATGTCTAATTTACCTTGATTCATGTACCTAACATTCCAAGTTCCTATGCAATACTGTTCTTTATAGCATTGGATTTTACTTTCAATACTAGGCACATCTAAAACTGAGCATCATTTCCACTTTCACCCATCTGCTTCATTCTTTCTGGAGCTATTAGTAATTATCCTCCACTCTTCCCCAGTAGCAAATTGGACACTTTCCGACCTGGGGGGCTCGTCTTTCAATGTCATATGTTTTAGCCTTTTCATACTGTTCATGGGGTTCTCGTGGTAAGAATGCTGGAGTGGTTTGCCATTCCCTCCTCTAGTGGGCCACGTTTTGTCAGAACTCTCCACTATGACCCTTCTGTCTTGGGTCACCCTGCATGGCATGGCTTATAGCTTCACTGAATTACACAAGCCCCTTCACCACAAGGCAATGATCCATAAAGGGGACATTGAGTCTTACTCAAGGTCATATAGCTGAGACTCAAGTTCTGTCCTCCAATTCTTTTTTTCTGTTATGTTGCTGGACAGAGGTAGGGCTCTAGGAATACGCTTTAGATCCCTTTAACACGATGACCTGAATACATTAAACATCCCACATACCTGGAGGCTTGCTGGGCAAAAGACATCTAGCCTTGAAAGATAAAGTTGAAAGGATGTATGTTTCATGGGGAAGCAACTATTTGTTTTGGCCAATAGAAGGGAAGAGATCAAATGACATAGGTGGGGAATTCCAGCAGGTACATGGAGTCTAGGATTGTGCGAAAATGAAGCAGATGAACAAAGAGAACTTGTTGGTCCTAGGGACTTTCCTGGCAGTCTGGTGGTTAAGACTCTGAGTTTCCACTGCAGAGGTCACAGATTCCATCCCTGGTTGGGGAATTAAGATCCCATGTGTCATGCTGCCGGGGCGGCAGGGGAGGGGAACAAAACAAAACACTGATCCTAGGCCAGACACTAATTTAAGAAAGAACAAAATTACTGTATCCAGTAGATCACATGAAAGGCTTGGTGTCCCTTACATCATTTAGCCAAGGGTAATTTGAGGATTGCATTCTACTGTTTTTTCTGAAAGTATTCATTTAGCAAGCTAAGGAAATCCTGGGTGTGTGACTTAACTGTTGTTTCTTTATTTTCCTTGCTTCTCCTGCTTGCTTTAATATGCAGAGTGAAGGAAATTGGACATCAGTGATGTCAGGATCCACATTAGGCATTACTGACAAAATGAAGGCACAGCCCCAACCCCCTCTCCTCAGCCTGCAGGCATGGTCCCAGGATGAAGGAGTTAGGTCTTGTGATTCTGACTTGTTCTTTCCCTTCTTCGGTTGAGTTGGCTGGAAAGAATGTTAAGGTGCTTATTGTTCTTGAGAGAAGCATGAGAAAGCACAAAGCATTCTGCAGTTGTGCCCAGAAAATAATCTATAAAGTAACCATTGACATTTGTTCAAGGATCTTTACAAAGAATATTCCAGGATGAGCACATAGGCCGCAGCTTGAGGCCATGGGAAGGATTGTTATCTGAGACCTGTTTGTGAGGGGAATGTTTATGGCAAAGGAAGTTTGCTGAGCTTAGGGTTTAGGAATAATTAAAAATAGCTAGAAGCCTTTTTAGGAGATAGTGAGCTTAGGATACTAGGGGCAAGCAGGATTTAGAAAGATAAGAAATAAACTGAGGGATGTGATATGCAGCCCAGACATAAGCATGAGTTACAATGTAACTCTGGTTGAAGGGCAACAATGATTTATTGAGACAAAAATCTGGGTGAGGGGGAGCTGAAATGTAAAACCTCTGACCTAATGCTTTTGTCAAAGTATAAAAGAAGACCTGCTGCTTGAAATAAACATGCAGGCCTGCACCTTGAGTCAGAGGCTGCATCATTCTCCGCCAACACCGCTCATCTCTTCAGGCTGATTCCCTGGCTGCTGGAGCTGGACTCTGGCACAGTGATAATTAAGAAAAGCAAATTTAAGCCACAGCTCTTCTGTGCAATAAGCCTTGTGCGAACTTCAACCTCTCTGGATTTGGTTCAGTTATCTGGAAAGGGAGACTTCGTAAAGTAAGTCCCTCCTAGCCCTTATGTTCTTTCAGCCTTGGTGGAGCAAAATATAGAAAGTAGCTTTCCTTGGTCCACTGTGTATCCAGCCTTTCAGAGTGATCTAGTTAATATAAGTGCTTCTGTTTTGTCCAGCCAGGGACACATGGACTTACACAGAGAAAACTACACTGTCTTGACATTCATAGCTCTGTTGGGAGATTTCTCAGATCTTCTTATCTAATTTTTAAGAGCAACCCAGTGCTGCTGAAATCAGATTGATTATATTTGCAGCCAAATATGGAGAAGCTCTATACAATCAGCAAAAATAAGACCAGGAGCTGACTGTGGCTCAGATCATGAACTCCTTATTGCAAAACTCAGACTTAAATGAAGAAAGTAGGGAAAACCACTAGACCATTCAGGTATGGCCTAAATCAAATCCCTTATGATTATACAGTGGAAGTGACAAATAGGTTCAAGGAATTAGATCTGATAGACAGAGTACATGAAGAACTATGGATGGAGGTTCGTGACATTATAAGGAGGCAGTGATCAAGACCAACTCCAAGAAAAAGAAATGCAAAAAGTCAAAATGGTTGTGAGAGGAGGCTTTACAAATAGCTGAGAAAAGAAGAGAAGGGAAAAGCAAAGGAGAAAAGGAAAGATATACCCATTTGAATCCAGAGATCCAAATAATAGTGGAAGCTCAGACAGTAAAGCATCTGCCTGCAATGCAGGAGACCCAGGTTCGATCCCTGAGTCAGGAAGATCCCCTGGAGAAGGAAATGGCAACCCACTCCAGTATTCTTGCCTGGAAAACCCCACAGTTGGAGCCTGGTAGGCTATAGTCCATGGGGTCGCAGAGAGTCAGACACGACTGAGCAACTTCATTTCACTTCTTCACTTCAGAGATAAGAAAGCCTTCCTCAGTGATCCATGCAAACAAATAGAGGAAAACAACAGAATGGGAAAGACTAGAGATCTCTTCAAGAAAATTAGAGATACCAAGGGAACATTTCATGCAAAGATGGGCTCAATAAAGGACAAAAATGGTATGGGCCTAACAGAAGCAGAAGATATTAAGAAGAGGTGGCAAGAATACACAGACGAACTATACAAAAAAATCTTCACAACCCAGATAATCATGATGGTGTGATCACTCACCTAGAGCCAGACATCCTGGAATGTGAAGACAAGTGGGCCTTAGGAAGCATCACTACAAACAAAGCTAGTGGAGGTGATGGAATTCCAGTTGAGTTATTTCAGATCCTGAAAGATGATATTGTGAAAGTGCTGTACTCAATATGCCAGCAGATTTGGAAAACTCAACAGTGGCCCCAGGACTGGAAACAGTCAGTTTTCATTCCAATCCCAAAGAAAGGCAATGCCAAAGAATGCTCAAACTACTGCACAACTGCACGCATCTCACATGCTAGTAAAGTAATGCTTAAAATTCTCCAAGCCAGGCTTCAGCACTACGTGAACTGTGAACTTCCAGATGTTCAAGCTGGTTTTAGAAAAGGCAGAGGAACCAGAGATCAAATTGCCAACAGCCACTGGATCATCAAAAAAGCAAGAGAGTTCCAGAAAAACATCTATTTCTGCTTTATTGACTATGCCAAAGCCTTTGACTGTGTGGATCACAGTAAACTGTGGAAAATTCTTCAGATGGGAATACCAGACCACCTGACCTGCTCTTGAGAAACCTATATGCAGGTCAGGAAACAACAGTTAGAACTGGACATGGAACAACAGACTGGTTCCAAACAGGAAAAGGAGTCCGTCCAGGCTATATATTGTCACCCTACTTATTTAATTTATATGCAGAGTACATCATGAGAAACGCTGGGCTGGATGAAGCACAAGCTGGAATCAAGATCACTGGGAGAAATATCAATAACCCAAGAAAATGGCAACCCACTCCAGTATTCTTGCCTGGAAAATCCCATGAACCGAGAAGCCTGGTAGGCTACAGTCCATAGGGTCGCAAAGAGTTAGACACAACTAACAACTTCACTTTCACTTTCCACCCTTATGGCAGAAAGTGAAGAAGAACTAAAGAGCCTCTTGATGAAAGTGAAAGAGGAGAGTGAATGTTGGCTTAAAGCTCAACATTCAGAAAACTAAGATCATGGCACCCGGACCCATCACCTCATGGCAAATAGATGGGGAAACAGTGTCGGACTTTATTTGGGGGGGGGGCTCCAAAATCACTGCAGATGGTGACTGCAGCCATGAAATTAAAAGACACTTATTGCTTGGAAGGAAAGTTATGACCTACCTAGACAGCATATTAAAAAGCAGAGACTTTACTTTGCCAACAAAGGTCCATCTATTCAAGGCTATGGTTTTTCCAGTGGTCATGTATGGATGTGAGTGTTGGACTATAAAGAAAGCTGAGCACCGAAGAATTGACACTTTCGAACTGTGGTGTTAGAGTAGACGCTGGAAAGTCCCTTGGACTAAAAACAGATCTAACCAGTCCATCCTAAAGGAGACCAGTCCTGAGTGTTCATTGGAAGGACTGATGTTGGAGCTGAAACTCCAATACTTTGGGCACCTGATGCAAAGAGCTGACCATTTGAATAGTCCCTGATTTTGGGAAAGGTTGAGGGCAGGAGGAGACCAGGACAACAGAGGATGAGATGGTTGGATGGCGTCACCAACTCGATGGTCATGAGTTTGGGTGGACTCCAGGAGTTCGTGATGGACAATGAGGCCTGGCGTGCTGCAATTCATGGGGTCGCAAAGAATCAGACATGACTGATCAACTGAACTGAACTGAACTGAACTGAAAGCCTTTGACTGCGCGGATACAACAAACTTGAAAATTCTTCAAGAGACAGGAATACCAGATTACCTTACCTGCCTCATGAGAAATCTGTATACAGGTCAAGAAGCAACAGTTAGAACTGGACATGGAGCAATAGACTGCTTCCAAATTGGGAAAGGAGTATGTCAAGGCTGTATAATGTTACCTTGATTATTTAACTTTTATGTGGAGTCCCTCATGTGAAATGCCAAGCTGGATGAAACACAAGCTGGAGTCAAGATTGCCAGGAGAAATATCAATAACCTCAAATATGCAGATGATACCACCCTTGTGATAGAAAACGAAGAAGAAATGAAGAGCCTGTTGATGAAAGTGAAAGAAGAGAGTGAAAAAGTGGCTTAAAACTCAACATTCAGAAAACTAAGATCATGGAATCCAGTCTCATCATTTCATGGCAAATAGATGAGGAAACAATGGAAACAGTGAGAGAGTTTGTTTTTAGAGCTCCAAAATCACTGCAGATGGTGACTGCAGCCATGAAATTAAAAGACTCTTGCTCCTTGGAAGAAAAACTATGACCAACCTAGACAGCATATTCAAAAGTAGAGACGTTAGTTTGACAACAAAGGTCCATCTAGTCAAAGCTAAGGTTTTTCCAGTTGTCATGTACGGATATGAGAGTTGGACCATAAAGAAAGCTGAGTGCCAAAGGATTGATGCTTTTGAACTGTGGTATTGGAGTAGACTCTTGAGAGTCTTGGCGTGCAAGGAGATCCAGCCAGCAATCCTAAAGAAATCAGTCCTGAATATTCATTGGAAGGACAGATGCTGAAGCTCCAATACTTTGGCCACCTGATGTGAAGAGCTGACTCCTTGGAAAAGACCCTGATGCTGGGAAAAATTGAAGGTAGGAGGAGAAGGGGATGACAGAGGATGAGATGGTTGCATGGCATCACCTATTTGGTGGACATGGGTTTGAGTAAGCTCCAGGAGCTGAGATGAACAGGGAAGCCTGCACGCTGCAATCAGTAGGGTTGCAGAGTTGGACATGACTGAGTGACTGAACTGAATTGATCCAGTGCTGCTTATGGCCCTTCCCCTGAGCATTCCAGTTAACAATAATGTCTGTGAAGTTCTTTATTCTTCAGGTAGTCAGGGAAGCTCTTTAGGCTCCTTTCTGGAATCTTACCTTGGTCTTAAGTACCATGACCTGGCATCAGTAACGTGGGATATATTGAAGAGTTTCTTTTTTTTTTTTATCTCAGTGCTCAGTCTCATCCAACTCTTTGAGACTTCATGGACTGACTACAGCCTGTCAGGCTCCTCTGTCAATGGAATTTTTCAAGCCAGAATACTGGTGTGGGATGCCACTGCATACTTCAGGGGGTTTTCCCCACCCAAGGATCAAACTCTGGTCTCTTGTGTTTCCTGCATTGGCAGGCAGATTCTTTACCAACTGTGCCACCTAGTTTGCCAGCAGTTCACTTTTTATGTAAATAAGAGTAGACACAATTGTATTTGGGGAGGGTTAAGAAAGTGGTGTTTTATTAATGCACTGAGAATTGTACATAACTTTAGATAACCCATAATTGTATGTAATGAATGGAAAGGTCATCCCTCATGTCTTCTCCAGTGGAAAAACAGTCTCTTAACTGATGGTACTGTCCATGATTGTCTCTAGAGGTGATCTCAGGCCAGGAGAAAGAGTCATATGGAGAGAGGAGGGCATTTTGATCCACCAGTGGGGTTACACTGACCCTAAGCACTATGATTCTGTTAAAAATGAGTTCTATTTGAAGCACTGTGGCCAAGATACTGATAGGTCTCTATTTTTATCATCTCTAAGATGATAAAGCTGAAACTCCAGTACTTTGGCCACCTCACGCGAAGAGTTGACTCATTGGAAAAGACTCTGATGCTAGGAGGGATTGGGGGCAGGAGGAGAAGGGGATGACAGAGGATGAGATGGCTGGATGGCATCACTGACTCGATGGACGTGAGTCTGAGTGAACTCTGGGAGTTGGTGATGGACAGGGAGGCCTGGCGTGCTGCAATTCATGGGGTTGCAAAGAGTCGGACATGACTGAGCGACTGAACTGAACTGAACTGAATGTATTTTTCTGCCTAGGAGTGGGGGGCATGCTTGAGTTGATAAAATTAGTAGCCTATGAATTTTATGTGTGTATATACAAAAATGTAATAATACAATTACATCTGGAACATAAACATTTATAAATACTAATAAAACTGTCTAAGACTTTGGGCTCTTATCCCCAAATGATCCTCATTATATTTATAGTAACCTTCAGTGAGACATATGGTTAGATCAAGCAAGGAAATGGGCAAAAATAAATGGTTGGCCACTGTATTCTGCCAAACTGCAGCCAGGCTCTGAAAATAAATAGCTCTTGATTTTTTTGCTGCATGGTCTCAGAATGTCACTAAGAGCTAAATGAAAAATTTCCAGTGGCCCAAAGCATCTCTGATTTCTCACACACTGAATTACATTATGTAAATATGCTTAGCTCCAAATAAAGGCAGTGGAGAAAGATTCATTGACTTTGGATTTTGCACGCTTTCAAGCAAATGTTGAGGTACGCAGTGCTCACTATTCTGGGCATTTAAACAGAGCTGGAGGAGGAGTGGTGAATGGAGTAGACATTTGAGTTCACGGATATAACTTCGTCCGCCTTCAACTTTGTGGCCATTTCAAGATTCGTAGCAGATTTACAGACCTAAGTTGGCTTTTAAAACTAAGTGATCGCTTGTCTGCAGCCTGTAATTCTTTAAAATCTAATACCTGTCTTGGTTTTATGGCCAGAGAATCCATAATGACATGTTGTTTATTCCCTCAACTGCATAGAAACACTTCAGGAGCTAATTTATGTCATTTGCTAAGCAGCTATGTTATTGAAGAACTGAGATTTACAGAAAAAAGAAACAAGTGCTTAATGGATACAGGGTCCTGATGAGTGAGAGGGTGGTAGGGAAATGAGGGGTGTCGCAGGCCTCTTCAGCCAAGTTCTGTGCCTCCACATTGCCGCAAATCCTTGCATTGCAAGTGGCAATCCCAGGGTCTGGCCCAGAGGTAGCTATGACTAGCGTTAAGAATAGAGCCAAGGAAACACAGTCATGCCAGAGGTGGTTGCGTCGCTTTGAGTGCTGGCCAGCTAGGGATCGATTAATTAAGCCCAGAAATGCAATGGATATTCTTTTCATATAAACCGATATAAGCCAGTTTTGATTCTCACATCTCCATATTCCTCTCTTCTTCTTTCTGGTCAAAATGAACCTGTTCTCTCTTTTCCTATTATTGGACCAAGCTTCTCTACCCACCAAGATTCCAGCTAGCTAGTCTGATAAAAGCACCCTTGCTGATGGAATCATGGAAAGTCAAGAATTCTGTGAAACCAGTTTTCTCCTTTTCATGGCCTAGATGGTCTCATGAGACCTAGTTTCCTCCTCCTCTTATTACTTTCTGCCTGGTTCTATGCCACAAGCATTCTGGTTTCTTTTGCTCCTATAATGCTCCTTACCTTCTCTTGCCTATGAATCTTGGCATATGCTTTTTTCCCACCTGGACCAGTTCTTTCCCCAGCTAATGTTTTTGTTTGTTAAATCAAGCTTTGTTGTTGTCGTTCAGTCGCTCAGTCATGTCCGACTCTTTGCAACCCCACGGACTGCAGCATGCAGTCCACCGTTTCCTTCACCTTCCCTGTCCTTCACCATTTCCCAGGGCTTGTTCAAACTCATGTCCATTGAGTCTGTGATGCCATCCGACCATTCCGTCCTCTGTCGTCTCCTCCTCCTCCTGCCTTCAATCTTTCCCAGCATCAGGGTCTTTTCTAATGAGTCAGCTCTTTGTATCAGGTGGCAAATCAAGCTTTGCTTATTCTCAAATACCCAGTACTTCACCGAGGAAGTTATTCTCAACACTGTTTACCTCTCACCACCCGTGTTACATGTTCTACCTATAGACTTTTTGGTAGACTTTCACTCCAATGTCAATGACTTGTTCAGTGGTCTCTCTGGAGGATGAGCTCCCTGAGTGCTGACTTTGTATCTCTTCTGTTTATTTCTGTGTCCTCAGCACTTATTCTAAGATCTGGAACATAATGGACTTGACGGAGAGTTGTTGAATTAATAAATGAGAATAAGAGAAAAAAATGCATAATTTGCTCCAGGGGGTATTTGTTGTTGTTGTCTAGTCACTAAGTCATGTCCAGCTTTTTTGCAACCCCTTGGACTGTAGCCTGCCAGGCTCCTCTATCCATATATTGCCTTTCAAAATATAGTTTGAAAGGATGTCCATTGTCTTAAGAGTGGAGTACCCATTGAGTTTAATGGTAACCAAGAATGTTTGCCTAAAGGTCCATTAAAATGATGGTTAAGAGCAACCTTTTCTTTCTTTCTTTCTTTCTTAATTATTTTACTGTATCTACATGGGTAAGCTTCATCCCCATTGGGATTACCGGTATCCCATCACAGTATCAGTTTCAGATGATAGTGCGACTCTGCCATCTACTGGTGATATGGAGTATTACTGTGAAACCTATGACCAGGTATTTTCATTTTGTCCAGAATATTCTGGATTTGAAAACTAGGAGAGGCTTAGACTCCAAGCCATTTCATTTTAGGAAAGGGGAAGCCATTTCCCATGAAGAGTCTATGATCACCTAGGGCCATCTAGCTTAGTCAGTGAAAGGGCTTGAACTCTAATGTAGGCTTCCTGACAGAATCAGGCTCTTTTTTGTTCTGGGTGCTAACAGCAGCACATCTGGTCAACAATGCTGACGTTTTAAAAAAGAAATAAAGCAATTAAAATTTTTTTGCAAGTTACATGCCAGGAATCTCTTACCCCATTATAGAAAGTTTCTCAAATTCCGAAAAGCAGAAAATGTGATTTTCTGCTTTCTGTCCATAGATTTCCTGGATCTGAGGTCAGTTGTATGGGATCATGTGGAAAGACTCAACTCACAGAACTTGAAATTTCACACCAATAAGTGAGGCAAAGATACAGAGCAGGATGTGTGTTGCGTGCTGTTGGATTGCCTGTCATCAGCAATACTTGGAGGGATTAGAAACACACCAGAAGTTTTTGTTCTGAGAAGCCATGATCTTTAATGGAAAAACTGATGAACCATAATTGAAAATTCTAGAAACTGCCACTCTAATGAGAATAGACAGAATTGGTATAAAACCTTCCAGAAAGCCCCATCTGTGAGCCTGGCAGAATTGGCTACAGAAGCCTTCAGTTTTCCAACAAATTTTTTAGATACCCCATGGGACTGTATCTGACCATAGTCATCTTTTTATTAAAGTGTGGTTTGCATGAAAACACTTCCCTCTGTGGCTCAGACAGTAAAGCGTCTGCCTGCAATGCGGGAGACCTGAGTTCGATCCCTGGGTCAGGAAGATCCCCTGGAGAAGGAAATGGCACCCCACTCCAGTACTCTTGCCTGAAAAATCCCATGGATGGAGGAGCCTGGTGGGCTGCAGTCCATGGGGTCACAAAGAGTCAGACATGACTGAGCGGCTTCTCTGTCTGTCTATTGCATGAAAACATGCCTCTCAACATCCCTGGGATCAGTGCAGAGCAAAAACAAACCAAACATCTCAGTACCTGCCAGGAAGAGTTTTGTCTTTCCCTAAAGATTCTCAGAACCAAGCAATTCAGGGACTAGGCTTTTAAAACAAATGGGGAAAAAAAAAAAAAGATGTGGCTGTCTGGCAGTTCTCACTGAGTACTTTGGAAAAAATTCTATGTAGCTCTTTGGCTCTAAATGTATTTTTTTTAATCTTCTCTACTTAAGATAGTACTGCCAGCTCATTCAGGCTGATCATTTCATTTCATAAACTGGAAAAGTAACTCCTTTACTTCATATTCCTGGGACAAACCTGGTGAGGAAAATAATACAAGGTCCTGAAGGATGAAGAATCAGTTGGGATACTATTTTAGTCCCTTCAATGATGGGGCAAGGGAAATGTGAGTATTCACTCCATTAATCCTTTCTTACGATCATCTTCCCTCCAACATCAACCATTGGTGGGGGGAGTGATGCTCTCACCATTACACCATCCCTGGATGTGATCTAGAATGTCCTTAGTTTGAATATGCACCCTTTCCATCTCCACACAGTGCCCATGGCTGAGGGCACCATCCTAAAGTCAGAATTCTAGAGCACTGCATTGAGGTACTGGAGACTTACTCCTGAGAGAAGGAAAGAATGAGAACGTTCACCCAGATTTCAGTGTGAGACTTATATGAGGACCAGGAGGTCCAGATGAGCATTCAAGGCCAGGTGAAGGTTCTTGTGACTTGACCATTAATTACCGCTGCTGACATTTCCCTCTTAGGGATGAATTCAGAGTTCCTGCAATCCCTGGACCTAAATTATGCTTGCATGTCCCCAGTAGCCCAGAGACCATGCTCAATGCAAGTGACAGGTCTCCCCTTTCAAGACCCGCAACAGATGGAACTCAGCCCCCTTCTCTCTCTCGGATCCACATTAAAGAGATGCAGGCAGCTAGAGCCCCTGGCTCTCCCTTCCTAACCCTTCCACCATTCCACACCTGCGAGCGTATCTCCTTTCACCTTCTCCCACTGTCAGCTACTTTTACTCCAAATTCATTCTCATCTCTTCCCTGACTCACTCTGTTATTTCAGAGTAATCATTCATGATCCGACAGTCCAAAATAGCTTTGCAGACTTGCCTTGAAGCACGAGGCTCAAAAAAGTTATTAACTGGTCTTAATCCCCTTTCCTGGCCCTATAAATAGGGTTTGATGGTAGTGTGATTTTCATGCTGAAAATGAACACTGCACTTTTGAGAATTTTTATGTTTACCTCCAAATTTTGCCTAACTTAATTTAAGCTTATTTTAAGTGACTTCAAAATAAATTCTTGAGTTCATTCACATATAAGAACCCAATAAAGCTGTTTTCAAAAAAAGGAAATAGCTTACACTAGTATTCAAAAGTGTGGGCTCTGACCTCAGACTGCTAATGTTCACATTTGACACCTCTGAGCTTAGAGACCTGTGCAAATGATTTAACCCCTCTAAAACCCAGCTGCTGCTTTTATAAAATACAGATAATAGTAGTACTTGCCATCCCAGCTGGTAGGATTAAATGAGATAATGCACAAAATGTATTTAGCATGATATCATGTGCATTGTAAATTGTATTTTTTTTAATGTATAAAGCCTTTATTTTATATAGCAGGCATTTCCACGTTCACTATTGCATTTAATTCTGGTAAATCCATAATGTAATCTCCCTCAGTGTCTGCAATAATTAGTGCCAAGATCTCCATGGATACCAGAATCCTTGGATGTCCAGATCCCTTATAGAGGGTGGTGAGGAACCATGGGCCAGCTCTAAAAATCCACACATTTCACATCCCAATGTTCAACCACCTGGAATCAATCCATGGTTGGTTGGCCCTGCAGATAGAAAGGGCTGGCTGTATTCTGTCCCCATTTGTAGAATGCTGGTTCTCTCCTGGAGATACAGCTTTCTATACAGCTTTCTCAAGGAGAATTTTCTCAACTTCATATTCTTGAGCTGGAGGGGCCTCCTTGTTCCTCACTGACATTTCCACACCCACTGTTCTTACACTCTTGTAAAAAATGCCCACACTGTTAAGACTCTTGCTTTTGGTTCTACCATCCTCTCTATTCCTCTCTGTTACTATTATCTACCAAATCTTTGTCTCCGTACTCAGATTCTAATGTCAGCGTCTCACGTCACTTTTCTTATGCTAACACTCAGCATCCCGGCTGCTGGATTCCTCGAGCTCTTCATCTCCAGTCACCTTCACTTCCTTCACAATCTTAGTCATGTGTTTTCATTGTCACTCTCTGGACTTTGTTATCAGCCAGAACAGTTCTACCTTAAAAATCAGCAACTCGGACTCCTCACAGGTCTTGTCCTTCTAGGTGGCTCATTCAGTTTTTTCTGTTGAGCCGGCTCCTTGAATTCATTGGACCACCTGCACAATTTCTCACTCATCAGTGTCTCCCTTCTTGACTCCCTTCCCTGTCCTACTTATATTCCATGTTCTGTTACTTTGAGCACTCCCTTGTTAATTTCCTCAATTCTCTTGCCCTACTATCCTTTTGACACAACCTGCTTGGCCTTTCTCAGTGAATTCAACTACTGACCAAGTTTGCTGAGCATCATTGCAGAAAAAACAGCAGGGCAGAGTGGTGTCCTTATGTGTTCATGATCAGGAGCTTCAACAGGACATAATAAAGATGGCAAATCTCGCCCCTGCAGAAGGTTTTCAATTGCTGAGGGGAAAGGCGCTACAAAAATGGTTGATATAGCCATCTTTAGGGGAATCTAACTCCTTGCCTGAGCTGACAGAAAGCTGGGATGTGGATGGGCTGGGCATATTTTCTTTCAAAGGGAAAAAAAATAGAGCAAGGAGGAGGAAAATTAGGTAAGCATCTGGAGGAGGGATTCAGAGAAGGCCCAAGTAACACCGTGACCAAGCAATTAAATCAGCCTCCACCGCTGCAGCTATTTGTGTCTGCCCTTTCTTAGTTTTGGACCCGAGGGAATTGAGGAGGCATGCAGAGTGAGGAATATTATTAAGGAAAGAGAACTAGAAGTGAAGAGCAATTGTGGGGAGTGTGAGTCGTGCAAGGAAGATAAAAAGAACAGACAAAAAAAAAGGAAACATGAGCCCACAAAGCTAATCTCTGTCTATAAAAAAAGAGTTGATATGGGGGCATAGAAAGAGACTCCATGTCAATGTCTGGTCCTTGAACATTATTTTTTCCAATAAAGATAGTAAAGTCTCTGAAAATATAGGACTAAACAACAACAACAAAAAAACTACACAAACCAACAAGAAACATATGAAAAATTATTTTGCTTTAAACAAAGGAAAAATTGAAATTCTGAAATTAAATTTGAAACTAAATTGATGTAGAGTCTAAAGCTTAAAAGTGTAGACAGAAGTAGTATTGGGGTCAAATCCTAAATTTTGAGCTAAGTAGCTATATGATATTGGTCAAGTAGCACTTAACCTATTCTAGTATCAGTTTCCTAGTTTATAAAATTACAGAGATTGACTCAATCCGCTGTTCTCAAGCTGTGATTCCATGAAGAGCACTTATTTTCATGAGAGGTGTTACTGAGGAGGATTGACTGAGCATGGGACCAGTGTGGAAAGATCAGAAATCTGAGAAATACTGGACTATTTAGGGATTTCTTCTCTATAATAGAGAATAAGATAATTTAAAGAACTGGTTTGGAACGAGTTTCACCTTTATAAATGTATATGATGAAGGCAGTTAAAGAGAACAGATGTAGAATCTGTCATATCTTTTTATGTGCAATTAACTGAAAATCAAGTATAAGAAAAGGATGGCAGAAACTAAGGCTTGGCAGAATCTGGAGGACGTCAAAGTCTCTTTTGTCTTGGTATGTATCTTCAGATAAACAATGAAAAGGGGACAAATTGGTTTTTAATTACTGTTGTATAGGGGTTAAATTGCCTGAGGTCAGGGGCACCATAGAAGGTAATAAAAAGCAACCAGTCCTTCATCACTCTCTTTATCAAAGAACCACAGAGACAGAGCCCCACTTTAGCCTCCAAATAGCACAGCACTGGCCACGGAGGCAATCCAAACCGGAAAAGAGAAACCAGAACCTTGTTCCAGCACATAGCAGCCACACACGGTCTTCCAAAGATGTGGTTACTTTCTCACCTCATCAGAGTCACCCCTGTCCTGTGGTCAGCAGAATAATGACCTACTCTCCCTCATGTACCCGAAGATCCCACACCCTAACCCCCAGAACCTATCATGTTGCATGTAAAAAGGGATTTTTCAGATATAACTAAGGCTACAGACATTGAAATAAGTATATTATCCTGTATTATCAAGGTTGTTTGTTGTTTTACTCACTAAGTCTTTTAACTCTTGGAATCTGCTGGGCTCCCCCTGTCCATGAGATTTCCCAGGCAAGCATACTGGAATGGGCTGCCATTTCCTTCTCTAGGGGAATCTTCCCAAACCAGGAATCAAATCTGTGTCTCCTGCATTGACAGGCAGATTCTTGACCACTGAGCTGCCAAGAAAGCCCAATTTTCCCTGTTGCTCAGTTTCTAAGTCATGTCCAACTTTTTGCAACCCCATGGACTGCAATACGCCAGTCTTCCCTGTCCTTCACTATCCCCTGGAGTTTGTTCAACCTCACGTCAGCTGAGTCAGTGATGGCATCCAATCATCTCAACTTCTTCTCCCTCTTCTCCTCCTGCCCTCAGTCTTTCCCAGCATCAGGGACTTTTCCAGTGAGTCGGCTCTTCACATCAGTTGGCTGAAGTATTGGAGCTTCAGCTTCAGCATCAGTCCTTCCAATCAATATTCAGGATTGATTTCCTTTAGGATTGACTGGTTTGATTTTTTCTTGCAGTCCAGAGGGCTCTCTCTGGCACCATAGTTTGAAAGTATCAATTATTCAGTGCTCAGCCTTCTTTATGGTCCAGCTGTCACATCTGTACATGACTACTGGAAAAAGTGTAGCTTTGACTATACAGACATTTGTTGGCAAAGTAATATCTCTGCTTTTTAATACACTGTCTAGGTTTGTCATAGCTTTTCTTCCAAGGAGCAAGTATCTTTTAATTTCTTGGCTACAGTCACTGTTTGTGATAATTTTGGAGCCCAGAAAATAAAATCTGTCAGTTTCCACTTCTCCCCCATCTATTTGCCATGAAGTTATGGGACTGGATGCCTTGATCTTAGTTTTTTGAATGTTGAGTTTTAAGCCAGGTTATTCACTCTTCTCTTTCACCTTCATCAAGAGGCTCTTTTGTTCCTCTTCGCTTTCTGCCATTAAAGTGGTATCATCTTCATTTCCGAGGATGTTGATATTTCTCCCAACAATCTTGATTACAGCTTGTGATTCATCCCCCCCGGCATTTGACATGATGTATTCCGCATATAAGTTAAACAGACAGAGTGACAGTATACAGCCTTGACATACTCCTTTCCCAATTTTGAACCAGTCCATTGTTCCATGTCCAGCTCTAACTGTTGTTATTGTCCTTCATACAGGTTTCTCGGGAGACAGGTAGGATGGTCTGGTGTTCCCATCCTTTAAGAATTTTCCAGAGTATGTTGTAATTCACACAGTCAAAGGCTTTCATGTAGTCAATGAACAGAAATAGATGTATTTCTGGAATTCCCTTGCTTTTCTCTGATCCAGCAGATGTTGGAAATTTGATCTCTGGATCCTCTGCCTTTTCTAAATCTAGCTTGTACATCTCAAAGTTCTTGGTACACATATTGCTGAAGCCTAACTTGAGGAATTTTTAGCATAATCTTGCTAGCATGTGAAATAAGCACAAATGTATGGTAGGATGAACAGTCTTTGGCATTGCCTTTCTTTGGGATTGGAATGAAAGTTGAACTTCTCCAGTCCTATGGCCACTGCTGAGTTTTCCAAATTTGCTGGCCTATTGAGTGCAGCACTTTCACAGCATCATCTTCTAGGATTTTAAATAACTCAACTGGAATTTCATCACCTTCACTAGCTTTGTTCACAGGCCCGCTTAACTTCACACTCCAGGATGTCAGGCTCTAGGTGAGCAACCACACCATTGTTATTATCCGGGTCATTAAGGCCTTTTTTATACAGTTCTTCTGTATCCTCTTGCCACCTCTTCTTTTTTCCCCGCCCCCCCCTCTTCTTAATATCTCCTGCTTCTGTTAGGTCCTTGCTGTTTCTGATCCTGCATTTTATTATGTTGATTTGTTTTGTTTTACATTTTTGAAACGCTTCCTCAATATAGTTCTGTTTGGCTTTGAACTGTGTTAAAAGACAAAATACCACTGCCCTCCATGCCTGGAGGCACCTGATCATTCATAGAAAGAGTGCAGTCTTAAAAGCAATTGCTTTTCTAGAGTTTACATTTAAGATCAAAGTTGAAAAAGAGCTAAACTGAGCCATTTTTCTTCACAGAGTAGTATCTTCACTCTCACAATTTTGAAAGCTGCCGAGGCTCTTCTTTTAAGCTCAGAATTTCTTCTACATTCAATGAGTCCCATGCTCCCAGGGGTGCTGTCATACTCACCAGACCATTTGACCGACACCCTCTAGTATTTTAATGATGCCCTTGACTCTTGGTGTGACTAACCTGATTGTGTACTTGGGGCAACTCTCTGGTCTTCTACCCATTCTCTGACCATTATTCATATTTATGACAGATTCCTGGCTGCACAGCCACCCACCGCATTGGAAATCTATCTCCAAAATCATCTCCTTCATATTTGTTGGTCAGCTTTTGGCTTGATGAAGCTCTGTCATGCATCATGAATGAGAAGGTAAAGCCAAACCTCTTTTTTAACATAGGCAATAGGCATCAACAATCATTTAAGAAACTGGCAGAAAGAGAAGGAGCAGCATGGCTGACAATAAGACAGTCAAGCAAAAGAAACTGCTGCCTTTCTGGGCTTAAGGCTCAAGAAAGATAAAAGAGATTAAAACAAGGAGACAGAAAATGAGGGAGAAAAAATAATTTGTATAAATGTTCCCATGGAACGTTTTGGCCATTAAGATGTGTTTTAGTACAGTTTCTTCATAAGAACCATTTTCTGTTAGGTATTTGTCTAATATGTGGTACATCACGAAGGCTCATCAGTTTCCATTACCCAATTAGTATAGGGCGGGGGTGGGCATAGGGGTCTGCCTATGCCTAAGGCTAATTCAGTCCTTGTTCCCTGGAATTTCCTAGTAGCTTATAAAGTTTAATAGATGTTCCAAAATAAAGGATTCTATGATCAGAAATAAGAAAATAAAATACTGAGTTAATCAAAGAAAAATTAAGCAGGTTTCTTTGCTGCAAGACTTATCTGAAACTTGACTGCTCTGCTATGCTCTGTGACTCAAAGAGGAAAGTTTATATTGCCAGCTCATTTAGCCAGAAGTCTTTGTATCAAAGGAACATCTATTAACATCTTGATGTTCAGTTTGGAAAACACTATCCTAAATAGTCATACAAAGCACATTATTCCTGAAATATAGTAGGCTGTCAATAAATACTTGATCGGCGAATGAAAGCCAAAATTTCCAAAATGACCAACCAGAATCTTTTAACTCAGCATTTCTTTATTAAAAGATGCAAATGGGCTTGGTGAATCTACTTTTCTCAGGTCAACAAACTTTCCTCAGGTTAAACAAAATGTTTCCAGGCAGTTAAGCTGACTGCTTTGGTCCAGAGCTTAGTGCCAACTGGTCAGAAGGAGGCCAGCCATTTCCTAACGTCCATTACACACACTATTCTCAACACTTTTGGTTGGCTTGTTGAATTCATCTTTGAGAGCAAGTGAAAATGATGTCAAACAGAAGGCATTTAAGGAGATACTAGTAAGAACTCAGCAGCATCTAACTACAAAATCTTGATACATGACGAGTGAAATGTCATCCAAAACAACCCCAGACAAAAACACAGCAAAAGTCTGGCTGAGGCCAATTAATCAGGGGTAAAATCATAGAGAGCATTCAAGGTCTTTGGCACTACTTCCAGGCTTACTTCTGGGACTTTCAAACTATTTGTTTGAAACTAACCCCTTTGAAAGAATGTTGAATCTATTTCCAATTTTCTGAACGCAAGAGATTCTTTAAGGCTTTGTAGGCTCAAATAACAAAAAGTGATTAAGCACCAAGCTTGATGTTTTCTTTTAACATCACTTCAACTATTAATACTTTGATTAGTTGTTTTAGTTTCCTATCAATAAAGCCTAAGTGACATGAGTAGCCATTATTTTTCCCCCTCTCAGTATTTTCTCTAGGGTTTTCTAACTTCATTTCTATATGAAAACAAAGTGTTTATGCTCTTTTCTTTGCTGGGTGGTCATGATGAAAAATATCACGCACTTGAGGACTCCCCTGTCTTCTGAAGTCTTTATTTTTCTCCTTTGTGATTTCGCTCCACACGACTGGAAGCTTATATTGACAATATAATAGCTTAATTATATGCTACCTTGGTTTGTCCTCTGTTGGTTATTGGTCTGGTCTCCCTAGCATATCCAATTGTCTGATGTGACTTCAGGATAAAGTACAAATGGGCTACTCTAGTTTGGGGTCTCTATTGTCATAACAATGATTCACTCAGTAACAGGTCATTTTCAGCCTTGACCCTTACGAATTGTGCTCTTATTCTTAATAGACTGGGCGTGAAAATATCAAGAGTCAGTTAGAAGAACAAAACTGGAAGCCAGGTTGCAAGAACTGGAATGCAAAGAAGGCAATAACTGGGACTCTGGATCAATACCTGAGTGCAGTTGTCATTGCTGAGGCAGCAGGATCACATGTCTGGGATAATGGCAAATACTAGCCGTCTTTCCTCTCCCTACTCCCTAATATCCTCTACCCTCACCCCATACTCTTCCCTACACCCCTGCCTCCAGCTAAGGTAGTTTAAACGCTTTCTTCAAACTGGCAAAGAGAAAAGCAATGACCTTAACTTATAGGAGTTACTGGCGAGTCAAAGTGAAAGAAAAAAGACAGAGGGTGGCTCACTAATTACCTTTCCTTAGCACTTCCTTCCTACGTGTTCTGTTTATCACCAAGACTGTTGACTCTAAGTCTCCAGTGAGTTTGGATTTGTCGATTTCTTCTTTTAATTTTTAGTTTTCTTTATATAAAGTATATTTACCATCTTGTGATAAAATATCTTGCACCTATGCCCATTCCACCAAGCTGTTGCCCTGCCTGTAACTCAACATGCTCAGGATGAGCCCAGAGATGAGCTCTTGTTCTCACTTTTGGAATGCCATCTCTTCCTTTTCTTTGTCTGATGGGTTTTGCTGCCTTACATTAGAGACCCAACTCAACTGTACCTTCTCTGCAAAGCTTTCCAAATTCCTCCAGAACAAATGAACTACATGCAGTCAGGACACTACCATGTACCTCTGCAGTGTGTACTGTCCTAGCATTTAACACAGTACTGGGCATTAGTAGAACAGTTTGGGTAACAATCATGCTAATTTTCTTCAGTATTTGGTAGAATTTGCCTGTGAAACCACCTGGAATTTCCTTTTTTAGTTATAGAAGTATCTAGATTTTCTATTTCTTTTTTTTAATCAGACTATATGTATGTTTTTATCAGAATATTAGTAAACTGTGAAATTTATCAAGACAAAGCTACCATAGTAATATTCTGTTATTATTTTTGAAGGTAGGATCTGTGTTTGTGTTCCCCATTTTTGTTTCCATTCTTGATAATTTCTTTTTTTTTTTTAATTTTTAGTTTTTTATTTTTTAAATTTTAAAATCTTTAATTCTTACATGCATTCCCAAACATGAACCCCCCTCCCACCTCCCTCCCCAGAACATCTTTCTGGGTTATCCCCATGCACCAGCCCCAAGCATGCTGCATCCTACGTCAGACATAGACTGGCGATTCAATTCACATGATAGTATACATGTTAGAATGTCATTCTCCCAAATCATCCCACCCTCTCCCTCTCCCTCTGAGTCCAAAAGTCCATTATACACATCTGTGTCTCTTTCCCTGTCTTGCATACAGGGTCGTCATTGCCATCTTCCTAAATTCCATATATATGTGTTAGTATACTGTATTGGTGTTTTTCTTTCTGGCTTACTTCACTCTGTATAATCGGCTCCAGTTTCATCCATCTCATCAGAACTGATTCAAATGAATTCTTTTTAACGGCTGAGTAATACTCCATTGTGTATATGTACCACAGCTTTCTTATCCATTCATCTGCTGATGGACATCTAGGTTGTTTCCATGTCCTGGCTATTATAAACAGTGCTGCGATGAACATTGGGGTACATGTGTCTCTTTCAATTCTGGTTTCCTCGGTGTGTATGCCCAGAAGTGGGATTGCTGGGTCATAAGGTAGTTCTATTTGCAATTTTTTAAGGAATCTCCACACTGTTCTCCATAGTGGCTGTACTAGTTTGCATTCCCACCAACAGTGTAGGAGGGTTCCCTTTTCTCCACACCCTCTCCAGCATTTATTGCTTGCAGATTTTTGGATCGCAGCCATTCTGACTGGTGTGAAGTGGTACCTCATTGTGGTTTTGATTTGCATTTCTCTAATAATGAGTGATGTTGAGCATCTTTTCATGTGTTTGTTAGCCATCCGTATGTCTTCTTTGGAGAAATGTCTATTTAGTTCTTTGGCCCATTTTTTGATTGGGTCGTTTATTTTTCTGGAGTTGAGCTGCAGAAGTTGCTTGTATATTTTTGAGATTAGTTGTTTGTCAGTTGCTTCATTTGCTATTATTTTCTCCCATTCCGAAGGCTGTCTTTTCACCTTGCTTATATTTTCCATTGTTGTGCAGAAGCTTTTAATTTTAATTAGATCCCATTTGTTTATTTTTGCTTTTATTTCCAGCATTCTGGGAGGTGGATCATAGAGGATCCTGCTGTGATGTATGTCTGAGAGTGTTTTGCCTATGTTCTCCTCTAGGAGTTTTATAGTTTCTGATCTTACATTTAGATCTTTAATCCATTTTGAGTTTATTTTTGTGTGCGGTGTTAGAAAGTGATCTAGTTTCATTCTTTTACAAGTGGTTGACCAGTTTTCCCAGCACCACTTGTTAAAGAGATTGTCTTTACTCCATTGTATATTCTTGCCTCCTTTGTCAAAGATAAGGTGTCCATATGTGTGTGGATTTATCTCTGGGCTTTCTATTTTGTTCCATTGATCTATATGTCTGTCTTTGTGCCAGTACCATACTGTCTTGATGACTGTGGCTTTGTAGTAGAGCCTGAAGTCAGGCAAGTTGATTCCTCCAGTTCCATTCTTCTTTCTCAAGATTGCTTTGGCTATTCGAGGTTTTTTGTATTTCCATACAAATCTTGAAATTATTTGTTCTAGTTCTGTGAAAAATGTGGCTGGTAGCTTGATAGGGATTGCATTGAATTTGTAAATTGCTTTGGGTAGTATACTCATTTTCACTATATTGATTCTTCCAATCCATGAACATGGTATATTTCTCCATCTATTAGTGTCCTCTTTGATTTCTTTCATCAGTGTTTTATAGTTTTCTATATATAGGTCTTTAGTTTCTTTAGGTAGATATATTCCTAAGTATTTTATTCTTTTCGTTGCAATGGTGAATGGAATTGTTTCCTTAATTTCTTTTTCTACTTTCTCATTATTCGTGTATAGGAATGCAAGGGATTTCTGTGTGTTGATTTTATATCCTGCAACTTTACTATATTCATTGATGAGCTCTAGTAATTTTCTGGTGGAGTCTTTAGGGTTTTCCATGTAGAGGATCATGTCATCTGCAAACAGTGAGAGTTTTACTTCTTCTTTTCCAATTTGGATTCCTTTTATTTCTTTTTCTGCTCTGATTGCTGTGGCCAAAACTTCCAGAACTATGTTGAATAGTAGCGGTGAAAGTGGACACCCTTGTCTTGTTCCTGACTTTAGGGGAAATGCTTTCAATTTTTCACCATTGAGGATAATGTTTGCTGTGGGTTTGTCATAGATAGCTTTTATTATGTTGAGATATGTTCCTTCTATTCCTGCTTTCTGGAGAGTTTTTATCATAAATGGATGTTGAATTTTGTCAAAGGCCTTCTCTGCATCTATTGAGATAATCATATGGTTTTTATTTTTCAATTTGTTAATGTGGTGAATTACATTGATTGATTTGCGGATATTGAAGAATCCTTGCATCCCTGGGATAAAGCCCACTTGGTCATGATGTATGATCTTTTTAATGTGTTGTTGGATTCTGATTGCTAGAATTTTGTTGAGGATTTTTGCATCTATGTTCATCAGAGATATTGGCCTGTAGTTTTCTTTTTTTGTGACATCTTTGTCAGGTTTTGGTATTAGGGTGATGGTGGCCTCATAGAATGAGTTTGGAAGTTTACCTTCCTCTGCAATTTTCTGGAAGAGTTTGAGTAGGATAGGTGTTAGCTCTTCTCAAAATTTTTGGTAGAATTCAGCTGTGAAGCCATCTGGACCTGGGCTTTTGTTTGCTGGAAGATTTCTGATTACAGTATCAATTTCCGTGCTTGTGATGGGTCTGTTAAGATTTTCTATTTCTTCCTGGTTCAGTTTTGGAAAATTGTACTTTTCTAAGAATTTGTCCATTTCTTCCACGTTGTCCATTTTATTGGCATACAACTGCTGATAGTAGTCTCTTATGATCCTTTGTATTTCTGTGTTGTCTGTTGTGATCTCTCCATTTTCATTTCTAATTTTATTGATTTGATTTTTCTCTCTTTGCTTCTTGATGAGTCTGGCTAATGGTTTGTCAATTTTATTTATCCTTTCAAAGAACCAGCTTTTGGCTTTGTTGATTTTTGCTATGGTCTCTTTTGTTTCTTTTGCATTTATTTCTGCCCTAATTTTTAAGATTTCTTTCCTTCTACTAACTCTGGGGTTCTCCAACTCTTCCTTTTCTAGTTGCTTTAGTTGTAGAGTTAGGTTATTTATTTGACTTTTTTCTTGTTTCTTGAGGTATGCCTGTATTGCTATGAACTTTCCTCTTAGCACTGCTTTTATAGTGTCCCACAGGTTTTGGGTTGTTGTGTTTTCATTTTCATTAGTTTCTATGCATATTTTGATTTCTTTTTTGATTTCTTCTGTGATTTGTTGGTTATTCAGAAGTGTGTTGTTCAACCTCCATATGTTAGAATTTTTAATAGTTTTTCTCCTGTAATTGAGATCTAATCTTAATGCATTATGGTCAGAAAAGATGCTTGGAATGATTTCGATTTTTTTGAATTTATCAAGTTTAGATTTATGGCCCAGGATGTGATCTATCCTGGAGAAGGTTCCATGAGCACTTGAAAAAAAGGTGAAATTCGTTGTTTTGGGGTGAAATGTCCTATAGATATCAATTAGGTCTAACTGATCTAATGTATCATTTAAAGTTTGCGTTTCTTTGTTAATTTTCTGTTTAGTTGATCTGTCCATAGGTGTGAGTGGGGTATTAAAGTCTCCCACTATTATTGTGTTATTGTTGATTTCCCCTTTCATACTTGTTAGCATTTGTCTTACATATTGCGGTGCTCCTATATTGGGTGCATATATATTTATAATTGTTATATCTTCTTCTTGGATTGTTCCTTTGATCATTATGTAGTGGCCTTCTTTGTCTCTTTTCACAGCCTTTGTTTTAAAGTCTATTTTATCGGATATGAGTATTGCCACTCCTGCTTTCTTTTGGTCTCTATTCGCGTGGTATATCTTTTTCCAGCCCTTCACTTTCAGTCTGTATGTGTCCCTTGTTTTGAGGTGGGTCTCTTGTAAGCAGCATATAGAGGGGTCTTGTTTTTGTATCCATTCGGCCAGTCTTTGTCTTTTGGTTGGGGCGTTCAACCCATTTACGTTTAAGGTAATTATTGATAAGTATGATCCCGTTGCCATTTACTTTATTGTTTTGGGTTCGGGTTTATACACCCTTTTCGTGTTTCCTGTCTAGAGGATATCCTTTAGAATTTGTTGGAGAGCTGGTTTGGTGGTGCTGAATTCTCTCAGCTTTTGCTTGTCTGTAAAGCTTTTGATTTCTCCTTTGTATTTGAATGAGATCCTTGCTGGGTACAGTAATCTGGGCTATAGGTTATTGTCTTTCATCACTTTAAGTATGTCTTGCCATTCCCTCCTGGCCTGAAGAGTTTCTATTGACAGATCAGCTGTTATCCTTATGGGAATCCCCTTGTGTGTTATTTGTTGTTTTTCCCTTGCTGCTTTTAATATTTGTTCTTTGTGTTTGATCTTTGTTAATTTGATTAATATGTGTCTTGGGGTGTTTCGCCTTGGGTTTATCCTATTTGGGACTCTCTGTGTTTCTTGGACTTGGGTGATTATTTCCTTCCCCATTTTAGGGAAGTTTTCAACTATTATCTCCTCAAGGATTTTCTCATGATCTTTCTTTCTGTCTTCTTCTTCTGGGACTCCTATAATTCGAATGTTGGAGCATTTCATATTGTCCTGGAGGTCTCTGAGATTGTCCTCGTTTCTTTTAATTCGTTTTTCTTGTTTCCTCTCTGATTCATTTATTTCTACCATTCTATCTTCTATTTCACTAATCCTATCTTCTGCCTCCGTTATTCTACTATTTGTTGCCTCCAGAGTGTTTCTGATCTCATTTATTGTGTTATTCATTATATTTTGACTCTTTTTTATTTCTTCTAGGTCCTTGTTAAACCTTTCTTGCATCTTCTCAATCCTTGTCTCTAGGCTATTTATCTGTGTTTCCATTTTGATTTCAAGATTTTGGATCATTTTCACTATCAATATTCGGAATTCCTTCTCCAGTAGATTCCCTACTTCTTCCTCTTTTGTTTGGTTTGGTGGGCAACTCTCCTGTTCCTTTACCTGCTGAGTATTCCTCTGTCTCTTCATCTTGGTTATATTGCTGCGTTTGGGGTGGCCTTTTTATATTCTGATAATTTGTGGAGTTCTCTTTATTATGGAGCTTCCTCACTTTGGGTGGGGTTCTATCAGTGGCTTGTCAAGGTTTCCTGGTTAGGGAGGCTTGTGTTGGAGTTTTGGTGGGTGGAGCTGGGTTTCTTCTCTCTGGAGTGCAATGGAGTGACCCGTAATGGGTTATGAGACATCAAAGGTTTTGGGATAATTTTGAGCTGCCTGTATATTGAGGCTCAGGGGAGTGTTCCTGTGTTGCTGGAGAATTTGCGTGGTATGTCTTGTTTTGGAACTTGTTGGCCCTTGGGTGGAGCTTGGTTTCAGTGTAGGTATGAAGGCATTTGATGAGCTCCTATTGCTTAATGTTCCCTGAATTCAAGAGTTCTCTAATGTTTTCAGGCTTTGGGTTTAAGCTTCCTGCTTCTGGTTTTCAGTTTTATTTTCACAGTAGCCTCTAGACTTCTCCATCTATACAGCACCGATGATAAAACATCTAGGTTAAAGATGAAAAGTTTCTCCACCTTGAGGGACACTCAGAGAGGTTCACTGAGTTACAAGGAGAAGAGAAGATGGAGGGGGTAGTTCGAGGTAACTGGAATGAGATGCGGTGAGATCAAGAGAGGAGAGAGCAAGCTAGCCAGTAGTCACTTCCTTATGTGCGCTCTATAGTCTGGACCGCTCAGAGGTATTTACAGAGTTATACGGGGAAGAGGAGAGGGAGGAAGTAGACAGAGGTGACCAGGAGGATAAGAGAGAGGAATGAGTAGGAGAGAGACAAATCCTGCCAGTAACCAGTTCCTTAGGTGTTCTCTACCGTCTGGAACACACAGAGATTCACAGAGTTGGATAGAGAAGAGATGGGGGAGAAAAGAGACAGAGGCCACCTGGTGGAGAAAGAGGAGAGGCCAGAGGAGGAGAGAGTGGACAAGTCAGTAATCTCGCTCTCAGGTAAACTTGGGTAGTGAAGTTTGGGTTTTTAAATGTACAAAATTGACAACAAAGATTAAAAATCTGGAGTAGAGGTTGGATTTTCAAAGATACAATATTAAAGAAAAGCAGAAGGAAAAAGGAAGAAAGAAAAAAAAGAATTATTAAAAAACAAACAAACAAAAAAAAAAAAAACAAAACACCAACAACCATCCAAAGACTATATATGGTGTTTGCCTTAAAAAAAAAAAAAGTCTTTTTTTTTAAAAAATAGTAATACTAGGTTATAGAAATAAAAATTAGAGGAGAAATAGAAGACTTAACAATTAAAAAAAAGCTCGGAAAAAAAAGAAAAAAAAAGCAAAAGGCAAAAAAAAAAAAGAATGATTTTAAAAATATTAAAAAATTAAAAATATATCTGGCTCTTCTCTGATGTTATGGGCCGTGTGGGCTCACTTCCAAGGTGGTTCCCTCTGTTTAACTTCTTCTGTTTGCTGGTTTTTAGGCTCACTAGTTCAGTCGCGCTGTGGGGAGGGGGGATGCTGCAAACAAATAGCACTGTCGTGTGTACACAGTATCTCTGCCCCGCTTGACCTGTCCTTTCTCGCGGCGTACAAACCGCTCCGGCTCTACGATGCTCAGCCGGGAACTGTCTGGGGCCGGCCCTAGGCTGCGTGCACTTCCCCGGTCCAAGCCGCTCAGGTTCGGCGCTCAGGCAGCCCTCAGAGGCACAAATGCGGCTGGGACTGCGCTTTGTGCCCTTCCCAGGTCCGAGTAGCTCAGGAGTTTGGAGAGCGCGATCGCCGCGGCTTGTCACCTTTTCCGCCGCTACCGCTCAGCTCTCTGGGTGGACCGCTGGCGCACCCCGTGAGGCAGACTGTGACTGTCCAGCACCCCCAGAAGTCTTAGCAAAGGAGCCTGCTTGCAGTTAGGTACGTAAAGTCTCTCCAGGTCTGCAATTGCCCCTTTCCAGTCCTTACGGCTCTGGCTGCCTGTCCCCGGCGGGGAATGGTCTGCAGCCGGCTTTTTCCGCTCCGTCCTTTGTTCTGTGCTCAGTCCTGGCGGTGTCTTATGTCGCGTGGTAGCTATCCCACAGTCTGGTTTGCTAGCCCAAGTTAGATCGTTCTGGTTGCGCGTGGGGCGTTCCTGCCCGATTCTTACAAAGCTCTGCAGCCCGCGCCTCCCGCGCGTCCCTGCCCTGCCCCCACTTCCCAATGGCGGATGCAGGCGTCTGTGCTGCTTTTCCGCTGGGGGAGTTACTGGTGGGCTTGTAATCTCTTGGTTTTAATTATTTATCTATTTTTCCTTCCTGTTATGTTGCCCTCTGTGTTTCCAAGGCTCGCCACAGACTCGGCAGGGAGAGTGTTTCCTGGTGTTTGGAAACCTCTCTTCTTCAAATTCCCTTCCCGGGACGGGCTTCCCTTCCCGGGACGGAGCTCCCTCCCCACCTCCTTTGTCTCCTTTTTCGTCTTTTATATTTTTTCCTACCTGTTTTTGAAGACAATGGTCTGCTTTTCTGGTTGCCTGATGTCCTCTGCCAGCCTACAGAAGTTGTTTTGTGGAGTTTGCTCGGCGTTGAAATGTTCTTTTGAGGAATTTGTGAGGGAGAACGTGATCTTCCCGTCCTATTCCTCCGCCATCTTTTTCTGTCTCCATTCTTGATAATTTCTGTTTTCTCTTGACCAGTTGGGATTTTAGAAGTATACTCTTTAATTTCCTGAATTTGGGGACTTATTTTTTGCCATTTTTCTGTTGTTGATTCAGCTTATTTCCACTCTTGTCAGAGTACTAGTATTAAGTTTTCATCCTCTTGAAATTCGTTAACATTTCTTTATGACTGAATGTGGTCTGCATTGGGAAATCCCATGTGTGCTTGACATGAAGAGTTTATTTTAGTTTTGTGGTATGCTACTCTCTATAGGTCAGTTAATTCAAGTCTGTTAAGTGTTATTCAGATTGTCTGTATCCTTACTATTGTTCCTTCTCTCTCTCTCTCTCTCTCTTTTTTTTTTTTGATCTGCTTGTTCTGTTTATCGCTGAGACTTTTGAGTTAAAATCATCATTGATTTTGGATTTGTCAGTTTCTTCTTTATTTTGTCTATTCATTGCATCTATTTCTGTTGTTTAAAAAAACAACAGAAAGACAACTTTCTTGCCTTTTTTGAATCAAATATCTTTATAACTTTTTCTGTTTTCTTCTTTAACAGTGGTTTTAGTGGTTATCTTAGACATTTCAAGGTACATTCTTAATTTTTGACAGTCTTCCTAACAGTTCTTTTACTGCTTCCCAAACAATGCAATCTTATATCACTTCAACTCTCTGTATCATTCGCCATTGCTGCCCAAGCTGTCATTCTCGTGATTATAGCACTCTATATAATAATAAAAGATTTTATAATTATTTTCAATCATCAATATTTATTTAGATTTCTCTACCCTCTCCTCACTCACAGTGATCTTTATTTCTTCTTGAAATATTTTATTTCTGTATGAAGTCATATGTTTCATTTTCTGCATGATATAAAGCTTTGCTTTTAGTAGTTCTTTGAGTTTATATCTTCTGAAGACAAATTCTCTCATTTTTGTTTGTCTAACTCTGTATTTATGAATATATCTTCACTAGGGTATATAAAAATTTAAATTGGTTGTTATTTTCTTCCAGCTCCTCAAAGATATCAATCATTTTATTGAATTCTGACATTCAACATTTCTGTGGAAAAGTCAACTATCAATCTTGTTGTTTTGAAGGAGAATATATATTTTTTATTACTCTAAAGATATTTCTCTTTGTATTTTGTTTTTATCAGTTTGAATATATTGTGTCTAGATGTGATTCCTTGGTTAATCCTGCTTGGGGTTATAGCACTTCCTGAGTTATAAGAAATGTCTTCAAATTTTTTCAAATCAATTGTTTTTGTTTCCTTCTATCTCTTCTCCTGGAGCTTCAGTTGTATATGGTAGTCATCTTAACCATCTGCATATTTCTTATATTCATCCTGTATTTTCAATTCTTTTCTTATCTGTGTGATATGTTCTTAGATCTGTATATTTTCTATTAGTCTGTATTTTAGTTTAATGGTTTATTTTTATTCCATGTTTGAATTCATAATATCTTGTACTGTAGTTTTAATTTTTAGAATTTCTACTCGACTTTATTCCTTTTTATAGATACCAGTTTTCTGGCAAAGCTATCTTTTAAGAAATCTTGATAATATTAATCATAAGTATTTTAAATTTTCTATAATTTTACTCCAACATCTGGACCTGTTTCTATTATTTACTTTTTATTTTGTTTTTTAGCCTGTTCCTATTTCTTGGTATTCCTGGTAATTTTTTTATTGAATATCAAACATTTTGCTTGAACAACTTGTAAGATCTCTGGTTGAAGTAGTCCTTCTCCTTGGAGGATTTAATTTTGTCTGAGGCAAGTGAGGTTGTGACGATCGACTTCAGTCAAGGCTGACTTAAAGCTTTGTTGGAACTCGTTTGTGGCTTAATAAAGATAGCCTCAAATTCTTTGACACTCTTCTCGCTGAGTTGATGGGCTTAGATCTCCTTCCCTTACAACTGGGTGATTTCCAGGACTGCTTTAACCAACATATATGGCAGAAGTGATGCTGTGCCATTTTAGGGCCCAGGTCTTAAAAGACTTGTAGCTCTGCTTCCTGTCTCGTAAAATGCCTACTCTGGTAGAAGCCAGTCACTACTTGTGAAGTCCGGCTACACTGAGACTTTCAAGTTTGAGAAAGCCCGAACTACTCATGTGGAGAGGATTCCAATAGAGATAAATGCTCGGCCACTCCCCACCTGTTCCAGACCTCCCAGCCAGACTCTAGACACGTGAGTGAAGAAGCTTTCAAATGAGTCCAGCTTCAGACACATCTGGCTGCACATGAAGGACTTGAAATAAGAACCACACAACTGAATCTGTCAGCCTCTAGAACTGTGAGAAGATAACAAGCTATTATTTTAAGTCTCTAAGTTCTGAGAAGTTGCAAAACAGTATTAGGCAATGGGAACATTGTCTGCTCCAGGATTGCCTTTAATGCTATTGTTTAATCCTGACCTTAGGGAAGTTGCTCCCCAGTATCTTCAAATTGCTTTACACAGCTTTTTAAATTGTTCTGGCAGGAGAGTTAGTTTATACAAGTTATTCTGTAATGCCACAAACAGAGGTTCTAATGATCATGCAACCTTCCTGACCCACCGTTTAAAGCCAGTCAATGCTCAAATACTCTTAGATGCTCTTTCTTTAAATCTCTTATGGGCTGAACTTCTGATTCTGCCTGCTAGCTTCTACACCCCTCAAACATATTCAAAACTTACAGACACAGGGACTCACAGCTGGATGCTTCTTTGGGTGAACTTCCAACCATAATGATGTTGGAAAGAGAGACTTGCTTATCATAGTTTACTTCTTTTGCTAGTGGATCCCATGATGCTTTCTGCTTTGCAAATCACCACACCAGACTGGTAGACTATTCTGAATCCAAATAGTGTATCTTTCATCCATTTTGTACAGTAGGAAACAAGAGTTTCAGGAATTCTTCAGAAAAGTTTATTAGCATCACTGTCACTACCACCAGCATCATTATTGTCATCTGCTCACTGAAAATATGTGGAGACTGCAACTAGCTCTATCCAGAAGTGGCTCAGAAGAAAGTCTCCATTTGACCTCATCTAATCAGGAAGGAGCTGGGCTTGCTCTGGCAATGGAAACAGAATATTGCAGCTTATTATTAATATGATTTTTGGGATTCTGGTATTTTCAGTTTTGGCAAACATAAATGTTCCCACCCTGTGACTTGTAGAAAGCAAAAGCCCGAAAGACAAGGCTTTAAACTATGCCCAAATCCACAAGTGGTTAAAAGAAGAAAAAAAAAAAGGAATTTGAAACTCGTTTGCTTACCAGAAAAAATATAGAAGAAAGAAATCCATGGTGTTCTATTTAAGAGAATCTCAGTTGACACATGGACTTGATAAGACTTTAAATCTCTAATGGGCTAAACTTCTGATTCTGCCTGCTAGCTTCTACACCCCTCAACATATTCTGGTATTTGCCTTTGGTTTCCAATTTAAAAAGTGGCTGCCTACCGCAATAATTTGTTGTTGTTGTTTAATCACTAAGTCCTGTCTGACTCTTCCAACCCATGAACTGTAGCCCACGATGCTCCTCTGTCCACAGGATATTCTGTCCATAAGCAAGAATACTGGAGTGGGTTACCATTTCCCCTCTCAGGGAATCTTCCCAACCCAGGGATCAAACCCATTGCAGGCGGAGTCTTTACCACTGAGCCACCTCGGAAGCCCACAATAATAAATGTTATTGCTGCTGCTGCTAAGTCGCTTCAGTTGTGTCCGACTCTGTGCAACCCCATAGACGGCAGCCCACCAGGCTCCCCTGTCCCTGGGATTCTCCAGGCAAGAACACTGGAGTGGGTTGCCATTTCCTTCTCCAATGCGTGAAAGGAAAAGTAAAATTGAAGTCGCTCAGTCATGTCTGACTCTTAGCAACCCCATGGACTGCAGCCCACCAGGCTCCTCTGTCCATGGGATTTTCCAGGCAAGAGTACTGGAGTGGGTTGCCATTGCCTTCTCCAAAATGTGGTATTAAGTTATACTTTATTCTTTAAAGGTACACAATTTTCAATAGTATGTTTACCAAGTATTCAATTATCATAATTATTTTTAAAACTCATCATGCAGCCTGGTCATAAAAAAGGAGAGTTTGGGAATATTACAAAGTTATTTAAGTTGCTATATTGTTCATTGTTGAGTGATAAGGAAAGTTTGGGGTTGGCCAGAAGTTTTGTTTGGGTTTTCTGCACTATCCTATGGGAAAACCCAAACGAACTTTTTTACCAACCCAATACTTAGCAGAGCAATGAGGAAAGAAGAGGAAAGGGTGACAGAAAAGTTGGCAGGTTTAGAAATAAGTGCATGTTCAAATTTTAAAGACATCTCAGAGCTTTCTAGATTCCTTGCATATTAATTTCTCACTTCTAACCAACTGTGGTTTTTCTTTAGTTGATCAAAATATGTTTGTCCTGGATTCTGTAAATTTCTTCCCTGTTTCCATGTCTACCTTTGTCCCAAGGCCATGTCTTTCTGATACACCCTGTATTTGATCTTTTTCTGACTTGAGAGGCTAGAAATGAGAAATATTTTTATTTTCTATTCTACTCATTTTACACCCTGACCAGCTGTTGTGTTGTTACTAAGTTCATCTTCTTTTTCTGTACCTTATCATTTCCATTAGGCAGCAACTAACTGATACTTTCCACCTTGTGCATAGAGCACAGTCTGCACAATCTTCTTAGCTAAATCTGCAAGGTCATTAGGAACACATTCTATGCTGCAAGTTTGCTAGTCATTTCATTACTCTATAGCACGAGTTGCTATTTTTCCAGCCTCCCCTAAAAATTTCTTCATTTTTCCAACCAGAGTTTGCAGTTGCTCATCTCTTTTCTAGTCTCCACTCACCACTCAGACACAAAGCCAATGCCACATACTTGAAGATGTTGTTATGGGCATCAATTTCTGTGTTCATTGCTAATTGCTGTGCAATATATCATCCTCAAACTTTGCAGCTTAAAACAATAACCTTTTTTTTTTTTCTCATGATTCCAAGTTGACTAAGCAGACCTGACTTGTTGATCTGGGCCAGACTTGATAGTTCTTTTGTGGGCTAAGTCTTTATGCATCTGTGATCAACTGGTGGGTTAGCCAAGGGCTCTATTTCTGGGGTTGGCTCAGCTTTCCTCCATGCGCTCCTTACCCCTCTAACAGGGCATCCTAGCCTGTTCTCATGGAAAAAGCAGGTTCCAAGACACTAGGAGTCAGTTACAATATCTCTAGGGGTCCAGAATGAAATCGGCACATCATCAGACAAACTGGCTGAAGAAAGTCACACGGCCAGCCCATGCTTAAAGGTCAGGGGAAACAGATCCCACCTCCTGGATAGAGCTGCAAACGTACATGGCAGAGGGGATGCATACAGAGAGAGAGGAGGGCAATAGGGGCCATATTTTATAATCAGTCTACCAAGAGCTATGTCAGAAGTCAGCACAGGGTGAGCAGAGAGCAGTAAACCAAGAGCACTGCTTGCAAGGAAGGCTTCAAAACAAAATAGTGGCCAAGCTAAGTGTTCTAAGATGAACAGAAGTCAGTCAAATGAATAAAAAGGAGAAAGCATTCCTAGTGCAGAAATTAGCATGTACAAAAACATTTAGCTAAAAAGGATCACATTAGTTTCTTGCACCTTGGATAACAGAGTATTTTCTTGATTTGGAATGCCTCTTATCACCTGATCTTCAGGCTTATGTGCTCCCTTGCTTAAAGAAATTGCAAACCTTTTTCCAGGAAACTTTTCTTATTCATTCCTTTTCTTTCCTGATCTATCAGTGTAGCCTCATGTGGGCTTAGTACTGGCATCAGAATGGCTGAGTTTGAATCCTGTTTCTTCTACCTACCATCTGAATAACCTTTCTGTACTTAGTTTCCCCATCCGTAAAATGGTGATAACAACTTATAGGGATATTGTAAAAGTTAATTAAAAATTAATTAAAATAATACATATAAATGCTTACAGCAATACCAGGCACTTGGTAAGCTCTGTATAACTATTACTGGTTTTTAATGTTGTTGTTATTAATATTGTTAATATTATGGCAAAGTGTCAGTTAGCAGTTCTGAATAAAACTGTTTCTTTGTATGTGTTCCTTTCCCCCTTCCTAGACAAACAAGGCCCCAGACTGGGCAGAGGTGTAGGAGTTGGGACTGCCAGTAAATGCAGAGTCTGGGCCAAAGGCAGATCTAGGGGCCGACCTGTGAGATGAATCAGGACTGGGATCAAAATGTTACTATCAAGAGGCCTGCTTGTGATGCATTAAAGCAGGAATTGCCTCTGAGGCAGAGCAGATGGGTTTGAGAGGAAAGATAGCAGGCAAGGGCTGAAGAGATCCCCTCCATAGGGGATCTCAAGGGCTGTTTATAGGATGAAGCTTCACTCATTTAAGCTGCTTTATCAATTAATAGAATTCCTCTGAAGGGGAGGAATAGAGACTAGAGACTGAGTATGACCGATTGATTACTTAATCAGTCATTCCAGCACATGGGGCTTCCCTGGTGGCTCAGATGGTAAAGCGTCTGCCTGCAATATGGGAGACCCAGGTTCGATCCCTGGGTCAGGAAGATTCCCTGGAGAAGGAAATGGCAACCCACTCCAGTACTCTTGTCTGGAAAATTCCATGGATGGAGGAGCCTGGTAGGCTACAGTCCATGGAGTCACAGAGTCAGACATGACTGAGCGACTTCACTTTCACTTTCCAGCATAATTAGAGCTCCATAGAAATGACTAAATGACAGGGTCTGGTCTGTAGAGCTTCCCAGTTGATGAACACATTCAAGTATCAGGAAGGTAGTCTTTACCTCCAGCTCCATGGAGATCAAGGCTCCTGCACCTAGGACCCTTTTGGTCTTTGCCCTATGTAACTCGTTATCTCACTACTACTTTTTTTTTTTCTTTATAATAAACTGTAATAGTAAGTACAGCAGCCCCCCTCCTTGTCCATAGGGTGTAACGTCTAAGATGGATCTTCCCAACCCAGGGATCAAACCTGGGTCTCCCTCATTGCAGGCTTATTCTTTACCGTCTGAGCCACTGGGAAAGCCCAAGAATACTTGAATGGGTAGCCTGTTTCTTCTCCAGGAGATCTTCCTGACCCAAGAATCAAACCAGGGCTTTCTGCATTGTTCGCAGATTCTTTACCATCTGAGCTACCACAGAAGCCCCCCCTTTTTTTCCCTGTATTGTAAACTGTAATAGTAAGTACATTAGTCCCCCGCCTTGTCCACACAGGGTATAATGTCTAAGACTCATACACAATGTGGATTTACTGGACAAAGGGACACTTCTTCATACTACTCAGAACAGCATGCAATTTTTTTTTTTTTTTTTGCTTACAATTTAAACTTCTGAATTGTTTATTTCTGGAATCTTCCATTTAATATTTTTGAACTGAGGGTTGAACACAGGTAACTAAAACCACAGGAAGTGAAACTGTGGATAAGGGAGGACTACTGTATAGAATTTTCCTAAGTTCTGTGACTCATTCCAGCCCAACTAGACAGAAGCACAGGTGACTTGGGTACCCCATTGCAACTGGCATCTGATGTGGGGGGCAGTATCGTGAGACTGAACCCTTAACCTGTGGGGTCTGATGCGAAATCCAGCAGTTCTTACCAGTTTAATCGAAATTTTGGACACTCAGGTTGTGTCAGAGGATTGGGAAATGAGAGAGATTCATTCATTCATTTATCATGATGTTCAGCACTTTATTCAGGCTTTCTGTATGGGAGTCTGAGTCCTCCTCCCCTTGCCAAAATGAGCCTTTGCTGTGGCCAGCCAAAATCTATAGTAGCATTAGATACCAAACTTTTATGTGGTAAAAAGTTGGTTTTGTCACTTCTGTCCCCAAAGTATTTCTATGTCCAATCCTACTGCACAGACTTTCATTTTTCTCACCATAGTCCATTGCCCCTTTTCTCTGCCTATTGACGATGTCGATGAGACCGAACATCCTCAGAGACTTGACAATGAATTTCTACAACTTTGCAGACGGAGCTATTATCTATCTGCCCTGCATTTTTTCCTCACCTCTTTGCAAAAAAGGCTAAAACTACTGCTATTATACACCTACTTCAAATGTGAAAGCAACTCTGGAAATAATTAACACCAAATATAACATAAAGATATTCCCCACATAAGCAGTCATTAAGGCCTCAAATCCTATTCAACATTTTATATTTTCTCCAGAGGTAAGTTTTAGTTACTATAAACAGGGTGACCCAGAATCCACCATCTGACATTTAATTTACTTGTTGGAAATATGAGATCTTCCAGATATTTTAGGCCTTATATGATGAATCAAGATTGTTAGAGTATTATAGATAATGTCCAGTTATAAAAGAATGATAAATATAGTGTATAAATAAAGGTAGCATTATGCATACATTAAATTTATGTTTGTGAAAACATTTTAATAACACTGGGAAATGCTTATAATCTAAGAGTGGATAAAAGAAAAGGCAGTTTACAGAGGAATGTGTAAAATATGTCAGAAAACTTCTACATGTAACACAGAACATTGGCGAGAATCACATGCATCAAAATGTTAACAATATTATTTTTCTTTTATCATTTTGTGTTTTTTTCCAAATTTTTCTGTGTTGGCATCTACTTACCTCCTCACGTAAGTTATTTTTCTTCTTTAGGAACCACCAGGCAAATTACAAATGCCAAGAAGTTGGCTTCAACACTTCATAAATTTGCTCTTTAAATTGCTCCCTATCAGAATAATAACAAGCAGTCTATTCTTTTCATAATGAGTTATTTCATTTTTCTCTAAGATGGGCACAGTCTTAAATTTATCTTAATCAATTTCTTCAAATTAAGCTGCAGCAAGACCTACTTTCCTCTGGCTTGTTACAAGTGTTATCTCTAATGAAAAATAAAATTTAGCAAATACCAAGCATGGCATGCCTGAGCAGTGGTGAGCATGTGACTCGCTTGAGCTCCCAAAATTCACAATAAGATTTTCTAGACTCACACTTCTGTGCCCTCCATTAGAAGTCAACCAGTAGGCTTACGCATGACAATGAGCCCCACTCGCCCTCTTAGAAAAGGCAGCAGACAGATTTCAACACATTTAATTTTTCTACTATTATCTGAGACCATAATGCCATCCCCAGTTGTTTTCAGCAAAAGCTAAATGGCAAATGAAGTAAAAAAAGAAAATGTTTGATGGAGTAAGTATTTGGGGGGTGGATATAATGGCAGTGATTCCCAGATTCCTCACTAAAGAAAAGGCTAAAATCTGAGGAAAAAGCAAAAGACAATACAGTGATGATACCAAACTGACTTCACATTTTCCCTTGCTGGTTTCATAGTAATTTCAATATACCTGTGAGAAAGTAAATTTTTTTTTTATATCAGCCTTCTAAACAGAATATTTTCAGGTTCACTCAGGACCCTAAGATGAAAAAAAAAAAAAGTCTTCCTTTTTGATTCTGACTATAACTCAGTAGTCTAAAGAAAATGGGATAGGGGAAAGGGTGAAAACTTACACAGCTCCACTGCACAGCCACACACTGAGGCTTCTATCCAATGCTTCAACAGAGAGATCCACGTGGCCACCCAGGGGTCCATCCCCACTTCCTAGCTGCATAATGCAATTACATTAGGTGCTTCAAGCTTCGAAGAACCTGGTGTTTACCAAATGAATTGCATCTGTGGCCAGAATATGAATGACTATTACCATGCATGGCCCATAATAACTCTAGTGAGTCATTTCACAAAAGTTGTCATTTACAAAAAAAAGAAAAAAATAGTCAGTGAAAGGCTCATTTTCAAAGCTAGATTTTCTCCTGTTATATTTTAGCAAGCTCTCTTTTGCCTCACATTGTCTGCATCAGTGAAGTTCAATGTCTACGCTAGTTTTCAGTTACAGGACATGTCTAACCACAAAATCCTCATAGATGATCTTATTTCCAGGATATTTAAGGAGTCTTCTATGGTCCTGGTTGCATTAGAATCATGGAAAGGTACTCATTTAAAATATAGGCTTGGGGGACTCATCCCAGTATTAATTACATACAATCTCTGGGAGGGGAAGATCAAGAGTCTGCATTTTTTTTTAAGTATTTATTTATTTGTCTGCACCGGGTCTTAGTTGCAGCACATGGGATCTTTAGTTGCAACATATGAACTCTTAGTTGTGGCGTGTGAGATCTAGTTCCTTTATCTAGATCAAAGCCAGGTTGCCTGCATTGGGAGCGTGGAGTCTTAGCCACTGGACCACCAGAAAAGTTCCAAGAATCTACATTTTTTACAACTTTTCCCTAGGTGATCTTTCTGCCTACTAAAATCTGAATATCATCACTCTAGTAGGAAATTTTCCTTAGAAATAAACTGATGAGCAAATCAAAAACTAAATATTAGAAGAATTCACTTACCACAACTTATCCACTGTTAGTGGATTTGTCTGAAGGTCTATCCTGAATGAAAAGAGGCGTGCCCAAGTTGCTCCTGGAGAGATGCTCAAAGGTGTATTAGCGTCATCAATGAAGAATTCACAAGGACAAGTTGAAATGCATTTTCATTTAATGATCTTTTAAAGCAAATATGTTTTGTATTCCATATTTTAGCTTTCAAGAGGTATGCATAGTTAATAAGCCAAATACAAATCTATGGATGCCAAGAAAAAATAAACAGAAGTCACAGAAGGACCAGAAGTGAAATATCAGTCCAGCTGGCTATAGGCTGCCAATACACACACCAGAAAGCCACTACAAAATTCAGAGGAATCTGAGTGAGCCTGGGATTTAATTTATACTTCCTAGCCAACTCTAATCTAAGACAGAGGGGAGATTCTCAGGAAAGGGAGAGAGGATGCCATTGAAGAGAGGTTTCCAAACTTGGTTGTATGTTTGAATCATCTAGAGAACTAAAAGTCAGTTGTTGGTTGTCTTGTTGTTAGGTTTTGTGAGTTGTTTATATTTTATAGATACAAGCCTTTGTCATAAATGTGATTTGCACATATTTTCTTGAAATCTCGAGCTTATCTTTTTTATGCATTTAATAGTGTCTTTCACAGACCAGAAGTTTTCAAATAGGGTAATACCCAACTTATAATTTTTTTTCTTTTATGGATTATGTTTTGGAGACAGTATCTATAAATCCTTTATCTCATCTGAGATTACAAATATTTTCTCCTAAGTTTTCTTCTAGAAGTTTTATAGCTTTATGTTTTATACTTATGTCTATAAAACATTTTGAGTTAGCTTTTGTATAAGATATGAGGCATGGTTTTGAGTTGTTTTTCTGTTGTTATTGTTTTTGCCTGTGTATGTACAATTATATGTAATGTGTCTCTTTTAACTTTAAATATTTTCTTATCTTTGGTTTTCAACTGTTTAATTTTGATATGCCTAATTGTATGCTTTTGTTTACTTGGTTAATATTTATCCTGCTTAGCAGTCTCTGAACTTCTTGAATCTGTGGTTTGGTTTAATTTTTGTACATTGTCAACAGTTATTTCCTCAAATATTTCTTCTATCCATTTTTCTCTTTTCTCCTTCTGGCATTCCAATAGTGAATATAGATAATTTGATATTATTCCATGGTTCTTGGGTGCCTGGGATTGTTTTCCCTGCACTTACTACTCTCTTTTTCAGTTTGGGTAATTTCTGTTGACATGTCTTTAAGGTTACTGATTCCCTTCCTTGGCTGTTTCCAGTCTAATGATCAGTCCATATAAAGCATTCCTGATCTTTCTCTTTACGTTTTTCATCTCTGTCATCTCCATTTTGATTCCTCCTTATAGTTTTCATATCTTGATTGAAATTACCCCAATAATCTAACCCATTGTCCAACTTTTCCATTTAGCCTTTTCTGTATTAATCACAGTTATTCTAAATTCTCCATTAGATAATTTCAGCATGTCTATAATAGCCACATCTGGTTCTGTTGACTCTTCTGCTCCTGGTGCGGGGAGAGAGAGAGAGGGAGAGAGAGAGAAAGAGAGAGAGTGTGTGTGTGTGTGTGTGTGTGTGTGTGTGTGTGAGTTGAGACTGGGGTGTGTGTGTGTGTGTGAGTAGAGACTGGGGTAGGTAGGTTTTGAGCTTGGAAATGGACACATCCTTCATTCTGTTAGGCCTTTAGTATTGATATTAAAGGTTTGTATTAATCAAAGAGTCAGCTTGAGTTTGAGGTTTGTGGTTGCTTTTTTACTCTAAGTCCATAAAGCTTTCTCTAATGATAACTTGTGTTTAGATTGAGGGCTGGTTGCCAAGGTGGTGTTTCTTATTATCTTGCTCTACTCTCAGCTTTAGATCTTCCTTTTATACTCTATATGTAGAGGGTACGAATGTTACATGTCCCCTAGCAGTAGCCCACTGCTTCTTTTACTCAGTGGTTTTTACATTGTGAACCCAATGGGTAGGGGTTGTATGCTCTGTTATTCTGATTAAGCCTTAGTCTTAACATAGGTACTGTTTCCCTGAGTTTGGGGAATGTAGCCTTTAAAATCCTCTTGCCTCACTTCCAACTGTAGTTTTGCACTCTGCATATATTCAGGATCCTCCCTCTGGGATAGAAGGTATTTTTCCTGATTTCTTCATCAAGCTACAAGGAGTTTTTACCATTACTCTAGGGACAGCCATTTTTGTTGCCCTCCACCCCCTAGTCTATAGTAAGGCTTTGTTCCATAGAGGAGATGGGGAAATAGAGAAGGATCTTGGCAGAGTTTTGTGCCCCTTCCACAGCAGCTGCTCTTCTCCTTCCCCTGACCTTCATCATGAAGGAATCTTTCTCATAATTCTCCTTAGCCTTCCTTGCGAGTAGTTGTAATTTGTAGAGAAAAAAACTTACAAAAACATCTCCCATATCTGTGGCCCTCAGGGTCTTCCCACTCTCCCTCTAGCCTACACTCATTTTTGCCAGTTCAGTTCAGTTCAGTTGCTCAGTCGTGTCCGACTCTTTGCGACCCCATGAATTGCAGCACACCAGGCTTCCCTGTCCATCACCAAATCCCCGAGTTCACTCAGACAACATCCATCGAGCCGGTGATGCCATCCAACCATCTCATCCTTTGTCATCCCCTTTTCCTCCTGCCCCCAATCCCTCCCAGCACCAGAGTCTTTTCCAATGAGTCAACTCTTTGCATGAGGTGGCCAAAGTATTGGAGTTTCAGCTTTAGCATCATTCCTTCCAAAGAACACCCAGGGCCGATCTCCTTTAGAATGGACTGGTTGGATCTCCTTGCAGTCCCAGGGACTCTCAAGAGTCTTCTCCAACACCACAGTTCAGAAGCATCAATTCTCCAAAAAAATAGTCTGACACTGTTTCCACTGTTTCCTCATCTATTTCCCATGAAGTGATGGGACCAGATGCCATGATCTTAGTTTTCTGAATGTTGAGCTTTTAAGCCAACTTTTTCGCTCTCTTCTTTCACTTTCATCAAGAGGCTTTTTAGTTCCTCTTCACTTTCTGTCATAAGGGTGGTGTCATCTGCATATCTGAGGTTATTGAGATTTCTCCCAGCAATCTTGATTCCAGCTTGTGCTTCTTCCAGTCCAGTGTTTCTCATGATGTACTCTGCATATAAGTTAAATAAGCGGGGTGACAGTATACAGCCTTGATGTACTCCTTTTCCTATATGGAACCAGTCTGTTGTTCCATGTCCAGTTCTAACTGTTGCTTCCTGACCTGCATACAGGTTTCTCAAGAGGCAGGTCAGGTGGTCTGGCATTCCCATTTATCAACTATTCTAGCTGAATTCTTCTTACTGGTGTCTGGATGCACCTACCCAGAGAAGGAAGCTCCTCTAATGTCCCATCTCTGTTTGTATTTCAGGTTTAGTTTGTCACTCTGCAACTTTAGCACTCTGTTGGGTTCAAGGAAAGTCATGAACTTGAAAATTGCCCATCTTTTTCGGGTCTTATTGTCAGTGTGGGAGGAGCACTCTTTGTAATCTTAAGATGCCCAAGTTCATTCTTTCACTTTTGACTTTTCTGTAATATTATTTAAAATTAAAATGTTTCACTGATAAGAAGCATACACATGGGTTTGGGTTTTAATCCAATTAACTTTCATTATCAACACAGTGCTAATCCATTCACACTTAATTTCTGATCCAGCTGCTTTGAGAGCTGTCATTTTTTGTGTTTCTGTCTCTCGCATATTTTCTATTTCTTCTTTTCTTCCTTCTCTGTCCTTTTGGATCAATCCCTTTTGATTACCTAAGTTTTCCTCTTCTAAATAGTAAATATGTACTAAAACATTATTTTTTATTCCTTTAAGGACTACTTTAGAGATTTTAGCATGTATTTTTTGACTTTTTGTGTCTAACTCAAATGATTTTTACTTCCCAAATTCTACTTTAGAATATTTTCTCTCCTTTGATCTCCCATTATCAAAATTTTTATTATTTTTCTCATGCATTTAGTTCTAACAGTATTTTAAACTCTATAAACATTATAATTATTTTATAATATTCAATATTTCTATTTCTTGGATATTTACTCTTTTTTGGTACTCTTCATTTTCTCCTGTGTTTCCATGTTTTTGTCTTTATTTTCCTTCTGCTGGAAAATACCCTTTTCTGACTTTTTAAAAAAATTACAGTCATGCTAAAAATGATTACCCTCAGTATTTGTCTAAAAAGGTCTTTACTTCACTTTCATTTTTGCAGCACATTTTTACTCTGTATGGAATTCCAAACTGACACTTAATTTTCTTTTAGCACTTTAAGGTCAATTTTCTATTTTCTTCTGAATTACATTATTTCTGTTCAGAAATTAGCTATTCACCTTCTCAGTCCTTGAACTTAATTTGTTAAGTTCTAGCAACTTTTAAATTTTTTTCTTTACTTTTGTTTTTCAGTATTATAACTGAAATATGTGTAGGGTTTTTGTGTTTTGGTGTTTTTCTTTTTTTAATCTTGCTTGACAGCTGCTAAACTTCCTACATCTGTGAGTTGATTTTTATTTAGAGAAATTCTTGTATAAAACACATTAGAATATTGCTACTGTTCCACTCTTTTTCTTTACTCTGGTGTTCCAATTACATGTACATTAGACATTTTGAGTATGTCTCACCTTTATGTTGCATCTGAGCTTTCAAAAAAAAAACCATTTTTTCTCTCTTTAATCTGTTTGGATATTTTCTACTGACCTGTTTTATTCACTGATCCTGAATTCTTCATTTTTCAATCTGCTGTTAAATACATCCATTCAGTTCTTAGCTTTAGTTATTTATATCTTATAATTCTAGAATATCTGTTAGATTTTTTTTTGAATTACAGTGTCCTGGTGAAGTTCTTCATCCTTTCACCTCTCTTAGCTATCTTTTTTCTTGAATATATTAATTGAGCTCATCTATATTCTCATCTGCTAAATCTAGTATCTGATCTTCTGTTGTCTGGAGTTTCCCCCGATTATCTATTGCATGGTATTACTTCCTCGTGTGTCTCATACTTTTTCCTGTATGCTACAAAGTGTGTATGAAAGAACCAGGAAGACCCCGGATGATGCTATGTCATCTTATATAACAAAGTTGTTTCCTTTGTTAGATAGGGTAAGGGACTGCTCACCTGAATCCCTTTAGGAATTCGGATGGGTCCTCTATGTTGTTACAGTTCAGTCTACCTCTCACTTGCCAATATTTCTAGGATATGGTCCTCTAGGGTTTTTACTTTAAAGCCTGCTGAGTCTTTGTCTTCTTGGCTCTATAAAACTTCAATAGTTCTACTCTTCGGAGTTTTTCAGTTTAGCTTGTTAGCCTCCTGACATCTTCAAATACATTGGATATTTGAAGGGGAGACAGCAGTGTGTGTTTGAGGCCTCTCTACTCACTGCTGCTGCTGCTGCTGCTGCTGCTGCTGCTGCTGCTGCTGCTGCTGCTGCTGCTGCTGCTGCTAAGTCGCTTCAGTCATATCCGACTCTGTGCGACCTCATAGACAGCAGCCCACCAGGCGCCCCCATCTCTGGGATTCTCCAGGCAAGAACACTGGAGTGGGTTGCCATTTCCTTCTTCAATGCATGAAAGTGAAAAGTAAAAGGGAAGTTGCTCAGTTGTGTCTGACTCTTCACGACCCCCTGGACTGCAGCCCACCAGGCTCCTCCGTCCATGGGGTTTTCCAGGCAAGAGTACTGGGAATGGGGTGCCATGGCCTTCTCTGCTCTACTCACTAGTCCTACATAAGTGCTGGAGTCTGTGCTAGTCTCTCCCAACAGCAGCCTTTTGTCATGACCAAACCTTGCCCTCTACCTGTGTGCTCCCTCCCACTCCCTCCAGAGATGTCCTCAGGTAAAAAGACGATATAGATCCTCAATGTCAATTCACTATTTCCTCTAGGGATTTCACCTCTTGCCTATTTTAATTTCAGGATTGCACAGTTGATCTTTGTTTCTTAAGCACTGTAAGAAATTTCACTCTACCTGTCAGATTTTTTCCCCTTATCTCTTAATCCCCCATGCAACTTCATATTAAAGCCAATAGCTTTTGCAGAAAACAGACCAAGTAGTTGGAGCCTCTAAAATCTCCAATTTTAAAAGATGCATTGATTTCTCTATTCCCCAGTATTTGCCTTATACATGAGTCAAGCTCCACTTACCAGCCTATACCTAAAATTGACAAGGCCCCTGGGAAAAACTGGTAGCTAATTGCCCACTCACCTCTAAATGATCCTCCCTGCTCTAGAATTTTAGTCTGAATAGTTCCTTAGATTTTTCACATCTCTCTGATTTTTTAGAACATGTACTTATCTGGCAGCATCGGTCTCAGTTGCAGCATGCGGGGGCGTTTGGTGCTACATGTGGGTTTCTCTCTGGTTGTGGCATTTCATTGTGACACCAAGACTTAGTTGCCCCACGGTATGTGTGGTCTTAATTCCCCGACCAGGGATTAAACCCGCATCCCCTGCTTTGGAAAGTGGATTCTTAACCACTGGACCACTAGGGAAGTCTCTCTGATTTTTAAAGTATTATTTTTATTATCCATCTGGCTTTTTCTAGCTGTTGTCTGCATGTGTGATGCTAAGTCACTTCAGTCTTGTCCAGCTCTTTGCGACCCCATGGACTGTAGCCTAGCAGGCTCCTGTGTCCTTGGATTCTCCAGGCAAGAATACTGGAGTGGTTGCCATGCCCTCCTTCAGGGGATCTTGCTGACCCAGGGTTGGAACCCTCCTCTCTTACATCTCCTGCATCGGCAGGTGGGTTCTTTACCAGTCGCACCACCTAGAAAGCCCAGGTGTTGACTACGGGAGCATAACTTACCACTTCCTGACATTACCTGTCATGAACTACTTACTGCACCCTATTTGGAGATGAATGACACCCTACTTACTCTGTAGAACAGAATCATAATTGGTCCTTTAGAAACATTCTGGTCAGTGAGAATCTCCACAAGACTCCACCTTTATCTAGATATTTACTTTCTTTACCTTTCAATACCATATGTATATGGGCAAACTGCTTAAGTATGTTTGCCCAATATTCAACTAAATATAATTTTTATGTGAGCATACTAACCAATGAATATGAAAGCATCCAGTAACCACTTGAATATCACAAGGGTTAATTTAGAAATGATGATACTGCTACTGATGGGTGAGGATAGGCAGTGACCACGTATAAGAACTTGTTTCTGAACATTTTTTTTTTTTGCTCGGTTCTTCTATTGGGTTGTTTGTCTTCATATTATTTAATTATAAAAATTATTTATTCTTAATAAGTCCTTTATCTGCTGTGTGTTTTGAAAATACCTTTCAGATATGTGGCTTGTCTTTTCATTGCCCTAATGTTATCTCTTGAAAAGCCATAAATTGATGTGGTACAATTTACCAATTTTTTAATGGATCATACTTTTAATGTGTATCTATGAAATGTTTGCCAAACCCAAGGTTACAGAATTTTTCTCCTGTGTTTTCTGTAGAGGTTTTATGGTTTGAGCTTTTATATTTAAGTTTATCTGTGATTCATTTTCCGTTAATTTTTGTGTTTGGTACAAATTGTGAGTCAAAATTTTTGTGTATATTATATGGATAACCAATGTTCCTGCACTACTTGTTGAAAAGACTCTTCTTTTTCCAATGCATTGCCTTGGCTCCTTGGTTGAATATCATGTTGATTTGCTTCTGGACTCTGTTCCCTTCTATTGATCTATATTTCAATCTTTATGCCAATACCACATTGTATTAATGCTTAATATTTTTGAAATGAAGGTTAACATGTCTGTAAATTAATGTTAATGTATTTCAAATACTTTGAAATCAATAGTTTGTTGAGTTACAAAATTGAAGGCTTGAAGATTTAAATGACTCAAGTATTGATAACATTTTCTAAATCACTAAATTTAAAACTCTAAAATTAAACTCATAAGCAAATGCTAACATAGAAAAGAGGCTTTTAAGATTAAAAAAAAATAGGACTCTGTGATTATACAGAACTTCAGAGAACTCTGGAGAAGAAAGGAAAATTATTGAAATTTTGAAAAAGGGGAAATTTGTGGAAGACTTACCAAAGTTGCCCATATTAGTTGCAGGAGACCATTAGATCTTTAAAGTATCAATACCTGATTCACAACCCCAAAGATATGGATTATTTTGGAATAGAGCTAGATTTGGGAACCATGTAATAGTCAAACGAATAATCCAGACACAAGTAAATCGAACACATTTAATCATTGTGGAAGGAGCATAAGAAAATAAATATGCCATACAGAAATGAGGACTGTAGTGTAAGATATTTGGGGATGAGCTAAATATCAAAGAAATATACTATTACTTTTAATAATTATTGAGATCTATAGAATAGCACACATTTACACAATTGTTTTATGTTAAAAGGTCCAACTTCTACCTACAAGACTAGAAGGAGTCATTATATATTAATAGCTTCCAATTTTTAAATCTCATTTTGAGTCCAGAAGCAGATCCTGACACAGTAATTCAGTGCAAGTATTTTTATTACAAAACAGCAGGAGAAGTAGAGAAACGATAAAGGAAAGAGAAAGCAGCCCATAAAGGATGTGTGGTCTGGCCATCCACCACTGCAGTTAGCTAGAGCTTGATCTTGTGGAGAAACACTGGGAAGCCTCAAGAGTTATCCTGAGCAGCTAGGAAATTGAGGCATTTATGCATCAACACCCCGGAGTCACAATTTGAGGGCTTCTGGGGCGACAATGGTATTTCTCAGGCATTTCTGTCCTTCCAAGTCTTCAGAAATAGTCCTCAGATAAAAAGCAGCATAGAGTGGCAGTTGGAAGTCCACCAGAGTTCATACAGTTGGTAAAGTCTGAAGGGAAAGGATAAGGCACAGACAGATTCTGCTGCAGTGGACTAAAGGACTTTGAGGTTCCATTTAATACATTATTTATAACCTTTACAGAGACTGCAGGGAGGTTTTTTCTATCTTAACTTTAAAGAGAAACCAAGACATCTGATAATTATTGTGTACCTTTTATGTACCAGACACTGCTCAGGACTTCTGGGATAGAGTGATGATCAGAACCGACTGAAATATGCCCATGTGGAGTTTATACTGTAGTTGGGGAGACTGGCAACCATGTAAATGAATACAGCTACAGACAGAGACAAGAGCTAGCAGAAAAATAAGCAAAGTAAGGTAATCAAGAATGACATGGGGTACTTTTTTTTAGATAAATAATTTAGGGAAGCCTGGTTATTGGGAGGATATTGAGAAGAGAACCAAATGTAATGAGGGAGCCAGCCAAGTAAAAGTTACAGGCAGAGGAAATAGCAAGTCCACAGCCCCAAGGTGGATCTGGGGTTGGTATGCATAAAGAACAAAGGAAGCCAGTGTGGCCAGAGCAGAGGGAGACGGGGAACTAATCAGGAGTAAGGTGAGAGAGGTCAATCCTTGTGGGTCATAGAAAGGACTTAATATATAACTTTAGAGTTAATCAAAAGTGTAAAGAACCTGCCTGCCAATGCAGGAGATGTAAGAGACACAGGTTTGATCCCTGGGTCAGCACAGTCCCCTAAAGGAGGGCATGGCAACTCACTCCAGTATTCTTGCCTGGAGAATCCCATGGACAGACAAGCCTGGCAGGCCTCAGTCCATAGGGTCACACAGAGTTGGACTCAAATGAAGCAGCTTAACATGCATGTTCGTGACAGTTGAGAGCAGAAGAAGGAAAAAAATTAGGAGTCAGTTGTGCTAATTCAGGAACAGTGATGGTGTTAAATGACTCTCCCAAGAAGTTAGAATTATTAAGTGTTTAATCGTCGGCTCAGACAGAAGTCTGACTTCCTTCCAAGCTGATGATCTTTGCACCGTTGTGCTCCCTCTCCTTTACAGCATGCCATTCATTTCTCTAAAATTCTTTATGACTGTGTGCAATTGGTGATATCTCTTTGCCAAATTAAAACAAGGGTAAAACCCTCAAACAGACAATTTAAAAATATTATTTATTTGTGTGGCTGCTCCGGGTCTTGGTTGCAGCGCTCAGAATCTTCATTATGGCATGTGAGATCTTTAGTATAGCAGGCAAACTCGTAATTGTGGCACATAGGGTCTAGTGCCCTGACCAGAGATTGAACCCAGGCCCCCCCACATTGTGAGCCCAGAGTCTTAGCCACTGAACCACCAGGGACGTCCATGAGATTGACAGACTTTTCAAAATTCCATTGATAGCCCAGATTTAATAAACTGTGGCTGCTTATTTTTTCTCAAATCCTGGGAAATATGAAAATTTTAAACTTGCAGCGCTATTTCACGAATACCTTTGGCTGCCAGCTCCACCTACAAGCATTATCTTTTGAGACTCACTGAAATCTCAAATTGCTGCTCTTCTGTGTGCTGTGAGTTGAAAAGAACCCAGAGTCATTTGTTTCCTCCACAAGCCTCAGGTATTTCGTGAATCCACATTCAAGTCAGGGATGCTTTCTTTCCCTCATGAGAAACTTTTACGTCTCCAAGGTCAATAGAAAGCCTTGGAATGTGCAGCCTCTTTTTATCTCGCTAACAGTAGGAAAAGAGCAGAAAGAAAGAACCTCCCAGTAAGAGGACATAAAGAAGAAAAGGAACGGCAACATAATGTCTTTCATGTTTTTTTCAGTCAAAGAAAGAAAACAAGAATAGCCTTGGCACAGTGATAATTACCTGGTTAGCATCCTGGCAACTTGCTGGGTTTGTTGTGCTACCGGAACATTGATGGGCCTGACTCTGGGGTAGTTTGGTCCAGTTAATGACAGGGTCAGGACTCCTCTTCACGAACTTCAACACTGGCTTCTGCAGACTTCCGGAGTCAGTCCTCACCAGCGCTGGCCCTCCTGAAGCTCCATTCAGGTATTAGAAATAGGGAGGTGACCGTTTCTCCTTCTGTGACTTTCTTCTCTCAGAGACACAGACATCACCTTTCTTAAGAAGGTTATTTGTCTTTGGCCGTGCTGGGTCTTCGTTGCTGTGAGTGGGGTTTCTCTACTTGGGGCAAGTAAGGGCCACTCTCCTTTGCCACGTGTGGGCTTCCCGTGGCAGGGGCTTCCCTTGTTGCTGCCCACAGGCTGTCGCGCCCGCAGACTCAATAGTTGTGGCAATGGGCTTAGTTGCCCTATGGCATGCAGAATCTTCCCAGACCAAGGATCAAACTTGCCTCTCTTGCACTGGCAAACGGATTCTTTTTTAAAAAACTGAACTTATTTTTAACTGGAGGATACTTGCTTTACAATGTTGTGTTGGTTTCATGAACATACATGAACATGAATCAACCATAAGTATTTATATGGAAGGCTGATTCTTAACCACTGAACCACCAGGGAAGTTCCCAAACATCATCTCTGGTGGCCTACCTCAGTAATAAATCCGTCTGCCATGACAAAACACTTGAACCTGTGGTGGGGGAGGGAGTGTTGGGTCCTGGATAATAATTGACAAGGTAAATACATGGTTTGTCTTTCAGAATTGGGGGTACACTAAAATAAAAGGGTCACTAGAGTCAGAGAACCTGGGTTGGAATCCCAACTCCTCTACTTACTAGCTATATAGGCAAATTGCTCAGCCTGCAGTGCCTCAGTTTACTGGTCTCAAAAATGGGAGGAAGAATAAAAATAATATTTACCTTGGAATTTTGGTTAATGCAGAAAACCATTTCTGAATAACTCTCCTCATTGGTAATGCACATGTGCATATAACCTGATTCACTCCCTTCCTCTATTTAGTCCATGTCCCCAGAATTCTACTGGCCACGTGGCCCAGGGTTAGACTGATGAAATAGCTGTCACCTAATTAAGAGATAGTCATTCACACTGTCCTGGGAGTCTCAACAAGGATTTCAGGACCCGGAATCATTGCTCCCAGATGGCATCAATCATAGCCAGAAGAAGGGTAGATTACAATCATCCCAGGGAATTCCTAGCCAACTCACAATACCCTTTCAATCATGCTTCTCTGGCATGGAAGCCAATTATTTGACTTTATTATAAGTAAATTATTTGTTTATTAAAATTACTTGGTCCCCACTAATTTCACTAGAGAAAAATTCTGGAATATAAATAAAGCACTTGGAGCACAAAGTAAAACTACATCTATAAGTGTTAGTTACTGTCACTGCTGTTCATCCCTTGGGGAAAAAAGAGACAGTGTTGAGGCTAATGGTCACAACTTCCATGTGTCCATCTCACTGCAACAAGAAAAAAGGTGTCAAAGAATCTTTTTCTTATAACATTAAGCTTAAAAAAGAGAGTCTTAATCTGTAGGATGAGAGAGCAAGAGATGACCATGTAAATTTTCACATTTTAACTAGTTGTGTGGTATGAAGAAGGCAGAAGTAATTTGAATTTGGAAGAGAATTTGTAGAGTTCCTATCTTAACCAAGACATACATTTGCAAAAAGATGAATTTTTAAAATGATAGTCCTTATATCTTATTTGCCTCTTCTGGGCTCAGCAAGATAACTAAATATTTCCAAGGCTATCAGTAGAGCTGTCCTTTTTAATTTTTTTTAAGCTACATATTTTTGTCACATTTTTATGGCCAAGCTTTTTAGCATTAAGTATTTAAGAAGTTAGCAAGATGATGATAGAATGTGAGCTGAGCAGGAAGCGTTGCAAAGGGAGTGGCTGCCAATTTCCCAAACACTCTTTCTGTTCCTGAGTGAAGAGAGCATATATGAATGTCTTCACATGTAAATGAGAGTGCTTTGACCTGCCCATGGAGCTATGGTGTGTTAAATGGCTTGCTGTTTGGTACTCAAAAGAAGTTACTTGCTGCCTCTCTCAGATCTATAAATCAACACTTAGAAAATGAAGCATCACTGGCACAAATAGACCAGAGTCCCCCTTATACTTAAAGCAAGTTGTAATCCCAGCCAGTTCAGGCAAAAAGTGGGATCAAAGGTTCCTAAATACAAAGAGAAGATGGATTGCCATGAGTGTAGGAAGCTCTTAATGCACTCAGTGAGACCCCAGTGACAAGAACTGTGTGGCTTCATCGTACAGATAAAAGGGTCTTTGTCAGCTGGAACTCAGGTCTCTTCCTTTGTACTGGTTTAAGGTAAATAATTAGTATATTCTGGCATTTGTTGGATGATTGGCCTTTTAAATGGAAAGCATGTTTTTCATTTTTTAATGCTCATTACCATAAACCAATATCAAGTAATTTTTCATCCTGACTTATCCTGTCATTCATGGTAGCAGCCTTTTCATTATATATGTATCACCAGCCACATACACATTTGCTTATGCATTTAAATATTTTTTAAGCATGAACTTCTTTTATATATTCACATCCAATCCTGTAGCCTCGGGTATGCATTCCAAATCTCAAAAAAATAGCAGCTCAGCTTGATAATTCAGGTATTTATGAAAACAGAAAACTAGCTCATTAGTGGGCAGAAGAAAAGTCAGCAAAAAAAAGCAAAGAGCTTTGCTTTCCAGTGAGGGCTTTAACATGTAGCTGAAACTACTAAATTTATGAAAAGTTTAAATATGTATTTCTGAAGAGTTGAGAATTCAGCTCGAAAAGCAGACTTTAGATTTTGGTTTTATATATAAATAAATATATATATAAAATATATATAATTTAACTATATATAATCTTAGTTTTATATATAAATAAATCAGAACTTTAAAGTATTTTCTAAAAAGTTTTCAAAGAAGAAAACTATTTTATCAATTTTAGTTTATAATAAAACATAGTTATTAATAGCATACAGTATAGAGGAAGATACTATTAACAGTCCTCCACCATGGTACCTTTGGTATACGTGCATGAAAAATGCCAGAAAGATACAGAGTTCAAGAGCATGAGTTTTATAGGCAGGACCTGAGTTTAAACTTTAATTCTGCCATTTATTTAAGTTACTTTCTTCTTTGTTCCTCAGTCTCCTTTGCTCCTTCTTTGTTCCCCAGTCTTTGTTCCTCAATCTCCTCGTTAATGACGTGAATAAAATGAATAGTATACCAGCTGCACAGCATTGTTACAAAGACTAAATTCAACAAATCTGGAAAAATTCCTGGAGTAAAATAAGTACTCAGTAAATATCACTTATTTTTATAAAAGGCAGAGTCATGAAAACTTCTCCTACTTTCAGTTAACTTAATAGCTTCCAAGAATGGATTCACCGTCCTACTTATTTCAGTTCAAAGAAAATCAATTTTAGACACAATTCATACTTGTTGCTCTAAGTTGCTTTTTAGTTAGACTTAACCCAAAGCATACATGAAAAGATGCTCTAAATTCCATATATATGTGTTAATATACAGTATTTGAAGCAGGGCACCCAAAGCCAGTGCTCTGGGACAACCCAGAGGAATAGGATGGGGAGGGAGGTGGGAAAGGGATTCAGGATAGGGGGAACACATGTATACCTGTGGCCAATTCATGTTGATATATGGCAAAATTCATCACAATATTATAAAGTAATTATCCTCCAATTAAAATAATTAATTTTTAAAATAAATTTTAAAAGAAGAAGAGAGGCTCAAACTTATCAATATTTGAGCAAATTGAAATAGCAAAATTCCCTCTTGACCTCTCAGGTTAGCAAAGGTAAAAGGGATTCTAAATTTCCTTGTTGGTATACACTGGGAGGAAAAGAATCCTCTTCTACTTCTGCTGCTGCTGCTAAGTTGCTTCAGTCATGTCCGACTCTGTGCGAATCCATAGACAGCAACCCACCAGGCTCTGCCATCCCTGGGATTCCCCAGGCAAGAACACTGGAGTGGGTTTGCCGTTTCCTTCTAGGGGTCTAAACTGGCATGGACTTTCTCGAAGGCAGCTTGGCAGTATACATCAAAATCTGTAAACTATATTCTCTTGACCCAGAAATTCAACATAGAGAAATTAATCCTAAGAAAATGTTAGACAATAAGGCAAAGATGGATAAACAGAATGGTCACTGTGGTGTTACTCATAACAGCTTCAAATTAGAAGCTACTTGAAAGGGGGTACAAGTTAATGATATTGGATCGGGTCCATAAAGTAGAATTCAGTGGAATAATTCACAAAAATGATAGATTTTCTATAGAAAAGATGAATCAAGAGAAAAATAGCATTATTACAGCATGGTTCAAGTTTTTGTAATATGCACACATGTTTGTGCATAGGAAATGTCAGAAAGGCCATACCCCAGAGCATTTCCAGTTATTACATCTGAAAGATAGAATGACAGGTGATTTATTTTATGCTTGTCTGTGAACTATGGACATTTTATAAGGAAAGTATATTACTTCTGTAATCATAGAAACATCTGTGAAACTGGTTAATAAAAACTTAATCAAGTGAAGCCTCTAAATCTACAGAAAAACATCATGGTTTTAAACTACTGGACAATGAGGTATTCAAAAAGGCAGCTTTATATGTACTTTAGTTTTTTTATTCCCCTAACCAAGTGATCTTCAGTATGGGCAGAACAGCTTGATAGAATTTCAGTCAAGGGGTCTCTGTGGACCTGTACCTGGAATAGAAGCATTGCTTTTTGTTTTGTCTCCCCATACTGCCCATATCCTCAGGGCAGTTTGTTAGAGTTAACACTCCACGCTCCTTCAATCTAGCTGCTAGGTGTAATTTGGAATTCATCGAATTGTTGACATGGTTGGCCCGGGCCAGTGTGATTCAAGGTTAAGAGGACTAAAAATCAAAATGAAAAAAGAAGTTCTATGGTACATAAGAATGGCAATCATTGAAGGGCTATTCCAGAACAGTGCAGTTAATGAAAAGCTATCTGTCTTCTGTCAGTAACAAGCAAATTTTAACCAGTCCTAATAATGGTTAAAGTTGAGATGGAAGTTTCACAAAAGGAGGTTGGCAGTCTAAAATCAGTGGACCAGATTTTATACTTGTTAAAGAAGGATTATCAGTAGCCAAGTTTTTAAATAAAAGAGGATTTTAGTTTGAGTGGGCTTCCCTGTGGCTCAGCTGGTAAAGAATCCACCTGAAATGAGGGAGACCTGGGTTAGAAAGATCCCCTGGAGAAGGGAGAGGCTACCCACTCCAGTATTCTAGCCTGGAGAATTCCATGGACTATATAGTCCATGGGATCGCAAAGAGTCAGACACAACTGAGAGACTTTTACTTTCACTTTAGTTTGGGTAGCCAGAAAAGTATTAAACTTCTGAAGATTAGTTAGCATAAGACACTAATTTTTTTAAAGTTATCTGAAGGCATCAAAATCCAAAAGCACATTAAGAATTTTCTGTTAGACTGTTATAAAAAATGCCGCATATAAATTGTCATATATTGCTGTATATTATTTATAAACATTGTGTGTTTAAATTATGCTGAACAAGGAGGTCTTTTTCAGAAAATATTCCAAATAGAAATTAATCTCAGCCACTGATACTTGATAAGGCCGAGTTAGAATGTGCCAAGACGAATGGTTCAACAGAATCATCCCTGTGGTGATGTCTATGCGGTGGGACAGGGGAAGCAAATGAGAGAGAGTTGAAGACAGAAACATTTAGTGAGAAGAGGAAAAGCTAAAGACAGGAAAGATAAATTAACTGAGAAGTTAAGAACTTTGAGTTCTTCTCCCATCTCTGTGGATGAATCTGCAGATCTTAGTCTCTCATTGATCATTATGAATAAAAGATGTGAACTGGAAATGTCTAATAGTCTTCATCATTCCAGTCTTTCCTTATTCGCTACTTCTGTAGGCTGCTTTTTTATTTGAGATGACAAACTGAAAAATGCAAAATTTCAGTCAGATAGGCAATTCATAAAGATACATTTCTCTTCTTCAGACCACCGGGATCCCCACACTAAGCTAAGTACAATCCAAAAACTAAGAGACTTAAGTAAACAAATGAAATGCAAGTGACCAAGCAGTTGGGAAGAACTCAGTTACCCACCCATTCAAAAAAAATACCTATTCCAGAGCAATACCATGAAGAAGATTTAGAAGTTCATAGTGCAGATCACAGAGACCACCAGTTTTAGATGATCAATAACTTTAAATGGTTGAGATTAGAGAATATGCCAATTTGTGACTCCTGGTGGTGTTTCTTTAAGTCATGTTCTGTCTTTTCTCAGTTTAATCATTATTCAAACAGTAAAAGTCTAGATTTTAATTTGCTTAAGATATACTTGAACACAGAACTGTACACTTCAGTGTCTGTCAGTTACCCTTCATGCCTGGAATAATTTGAAAAGAAATTTGTTATAGCCTAAAAAGATAGAAACTTCCACCAGGATGTCTCTGAACCAAACTCCATGAGTATTGCCTAAGCAAAAACTAGCCACTAAAAGATAAATCTGCTAATGCAGCCATTATATACTATGACCAGCACACAACCACGCATGAGGCAAAATAGAGGCCTGACAGATTCCATGTCTCATGATTCTTTATCTCTTTTTCCCTCTCTCCCTCCCTGTCCCCTTCCCTCTTCCTTCCATCTCTTTTTTTTCTCTCTTTCTTTCCTTCCTTCCTTTACTTTTTTCCTTTAAGCAAAAGGTGCTGTCAAGTTTCAGGACTTTTTTTTTTTTTTTTTCACCTTGCCATGTGGCTTGTTGGGTTCCCCAACCAGGGATTGAACCTGGCCCAGGGAGTGAAAGTACCAAGTCCTAATCAGTGGACTGCCAGGGGAATTCCCTCAGGACATATCTAAAGTAATATTTTTGTTCATAAATTATACATTCTATAGAAATGCAAGCCTGGGGAATTGATATAATAGGGTACATATTTTTAACATATGATGAATCAGTTTGGTTGATGAACTAATTTCTAAATATTGTTGTATACACTGACCATTCTAAATTTCAGTAGTCTTTTAGCACTTTATCCCAGAAGAGTTTAGTGAAAATGTGCAGAAAGAAAGAATAATAACTAGATCAAAAAGAGCTCACTGCAAGTGCAGAGTGATGATCATTATATGTAGGAATATAGCCAGCCAGTGAGAAAGATTTGGTGAACCAGGTCAAAGATAGATGCTAAGTGCCATTTTCATCACATCTTTATAGATGAGTTGCAAGATACATAAGAAATAGGGAAAATACATTAATTTTATCCTCAACTAAAATAGGTCATGTATGGATGTGAGAGTTGGACTGTGAAGAAAGCTGAGCGCCAAAGAATTGATGCTTTTGAACTGTGATGTTGGAGAAGTCTTGAGAATCCCTTGGACTGCAGGAGATCCAACCAGTCCATTCTGAAGGAGATCAGCCCTGGGAATTCTTTGGAAGGAATGATACTAAAGCTGAAACTCCAGTACTTTGGCCACCTCATGCAAAGAGTTGACTCATTGGAAAAGACTCTGATGCTGGGAGGGATTGAGGGCAGGAGGAGAAGGGGATGACAGAGGATGAGATGGCTGGATGGCATCACTGACTCAATGGACACGAGTTTGAGTGAACTCTGGGAGTTGGTGATGGACAGGGAGGCCTGGTGTGCTGCAATTCATGGTGTCGCAAAGAGTCGGACAGGACTGAGCGACTTAACTGAACTGAATATAGGACTAAGTATCATCATAAAAACCACACCCATAAAGGAAAAAAATACAGAGAAATCTTTACATGTACTGAACCATTTATCTTCATGAGTAGAGGTGCCTTGGAAATACTGGGTAGAGACGGGGTAAATGATTGAGCTAGAAACAGTGCATGACTACCTCCAATACTTAAAAATTGTATTAATAAGTAACTGCCTCATTTCTTACCATAGTAAGTCATCCACTGCTCTTCAACCTACACTCTACCAGAAATTCCGGTGGAATCTGTTTCCTCTCTGTGCATGAGTTCATCAAACTCAACATTGCTTCTAGGCTTCCAGTCTAGTTGACCGTCTGCCCCCATCGCTTCTCCATCATCACTCCATATTCACCCGCTCCCAGTGTTTTCTCTTGTCATTTCAACACAAGCCTAATCCCACTTCCTCTCGGAAGCCTTCACGGCCGTTTCAAGCTGCACTGATTTTCAAAGTCTCTGACCTGTTGTTTAGGACTTCCCTGGTGCTGGTGGTCCAGTAACTTAATTTTTGATTGAATTGAACTGACTCTGTAGTGGTAAGCATGTGAATCGATTGTTGTCAAGGTAATTTTAATATTAAATGTAAGTATTTTAACCCATGTCATCTATATACCTGAGATTTTTGGCACATTAATGATCAGTTTTCACAATTATTAAGCCCCTTCTACATTCCAGACACCGTGTTATTTGACAGAGATACAGAGTTAATATGGCTTAGTCTCATAACTTGATAATGACAATCCTGGACATTTGTATGAATAACATTTATAGCTTATGAAACAATTTGACATTTTATGTAACATAATACCTACAGTAACTCTTTAATACTGAGATTGAATGGAAGCTAGGAATGTACTAATCATGCTCAGAAATGACTCTCTTAGCAATTTTATTGCTATCAAGGGCCCCAGTTCTACACAACATCTCTTACCATCAGCCTTGGCCACTGGAAGATCATAACTGAGCATTTCATCAATGCTGCTCCCCTTTTACTAGTGCATTCCTTATGCATGGGGCTCAGTTGCTAAGTCGTGTCCAACTCTTTTGCAACACCATGGACTGTAGCCCGCCAGGCTCTTCTGTCCATGGTATTTCCCAGGCAAGACTACTGGAGTGTGTTGCCATTTCCTCCTCCAGGGAATCTTCCTGATTCAGGGATCAAACCCACGTCTCCTGCCTTGGCAAACAGGTTCTTTACCACTGAGTCACCTGGGAAGCCTGCATTCCTTATAAAGTTGACAAATGGAGTATCTGCTGGGCCCTCTACAGAACATAGTGGGCTGTTGGGTTTTCTTGAATTACATGATTGTTGTTTTTGTTGTTCATTTGCCCAGTTGTGTCTGACTCTTTGCAACCCCATGGAGCACATCAGGCCTCCCTGTCCCTCACCATCTCCCTGAGTTTGCCCAAGTTCATTTCCATTGTATTGGTGATGCCCTCTGGCCATCTCATCCTCTGATGCCCTCTTCTCTTTCTGCCCTCAATCTTTCCCAGCATCAGGGACCTTTCCAATGAGTTGGCCGTTCACATCTGGTGATCAGAAAGAACACTAGCGCTTCAGCATCAGTCCTTCCAATGAGTATTCAAGGTGATTTTCTTAAGATTGACTGGTTTGATCTTCACACCATCCAAGCGACTTTCAGGAGTCTTCTCCAGCACCACAGTTCAAAGGCATCAATTCTTTGGTGCTCTGCTTTCTTTGTGGTCCAGCTCTCACAACTGTACGTGACCACTGGGAAGACCATAGCCCTGACTATATACGGACATTTGTCGGTAATGTCTCTGCTTTTCAACATACTGTCTAGGTTCGTCATAGCTTTCCTGCCAGGAGGCAATCATCTTCTGACTTCATGGCTGCAGTCACCATGTGCAGTGATTTTAGAGCCCGAGAGGAAATCTGTCCTCTTCTTGATACATGATACATCTACTCAAACAGGTACAGTACACTTAGCTCTTTGATATCTTTTCTATTTTTTGCCATGGTGGGCGTGGCATTTTTTACTTGATGTTGTCTTCCTCCAAACTTCTAACAGCCATCCTCAAAGACAGCATCAACATCATCTCCTTGGGGACTTTCCAGAGTGCTAATTCCTGGATTACTCAAGAGTGCTCCTGTATAAACTCCCTTATCTGCCTTTATGTTGTCCCCTGCTTGATCCAGCCTCCTCAGGATTGAGTTCCATACGTTCTCTCTCAGTTCTCGCTGCACACATTGACCCGTGTCTCCTCACAGAATAGCCCTTTCCTCTCTCATCAGTCCATGCACTTCCATAGCTGGCAGTGCACTGAATGGTGATTTTGAGCTGGTTATTCACCCGGGGCCAAGGGTGAAAGTGACAACAGGGCCGAGGACTCCAGCCAGTGGAGAGAACTGAACTTTAGCAGAGCAGTTTGGTCCACTTTTCAGGCCCAAAGGAGAATCTGGGGGTTCAAGATGTTTTAGACTATTAACCCAGATTTCCCTGTGTCGTGTGTCAAGGTCTCACTTCTCCAAATATAACCCTGCCACTGGTGCGGAAAATGTGCCAAATTGGAGAACTCCAGCTCTCCTATAGTTCTTCTACTTTTGTGATTAAGATTTGGGACCTGATCTCACTCAGCTTTCTGGAGAGAAGAGTCTCTTTATATGTTGCCAACAAGAACCTCTGACTTCCATACTCACTTTTTAATTTGGTAATTAAACATCCTCAGTTTTCATTATCTTTTCTGATGTATTGATTGCCTCTAGCTATATAGTCATCCAGGTCCATAGTCATTATAACTACTCTTTTTCTCTTGCACAGGTTATCTAATACTGTGTTTAAAAAGAACACCCCCAAAATTACTGGCATAAAATAGCAATTTTAGTATATTTACAGATTCTGCAGGGTGGGAATTTGGACATGGGAGGAATTGCTTTTCTCAGATTCATGATATCTGGGGTATATACTGGGAAGGCTTAGGTAGCTTCAAAGTAGTGAAAAGAAAGTGTTAATCGCTCAGTCGTGTCCAGCTCTTTTGAGACCTCATGAACTGTAGCCCTCTAGGCTCCTTTGTCAGTGGAATTCTCCAAGCAAGAATACTGGAGTGGGTGGGTAGCCATTTCCTTCTCCATGGGATCTTCCAGACCCAGGGACTGAACCCGCTCTCCTGCATTGCAGGCAGATTCTTTACCATCTGAGCCACCAAGGGAAGCCGTTAGATAGCTAAAGGTCACTCAAAGGGCTGAGAACTAAATTTATATGAAGGAGTGGTTCCTAATTGGGGGTAATTTTGTCCCCATGGAATACAGCAGTGTCAGAAACATTTTTGTTTGTCACAACTGCAGGAAAGGAGGTACTACTAGTAGTAGCAGACAAAGGTCAGAGATACTGCTGACCATCCTCCAGTGTCAGGACTGTCCTCCCAATGAAGAATTGCCTGGCCTCAAATGTGATTAGTACTGAGGTTGAGAAATCCTAATCTAGAAGTTTCTGCCTCCATATATTGGGTACCTGGGCTAGGACACCTCAAAAGCTGAGCTCTGGGACCTCCCCACATGACAGGCTCTCTCGTAGCATGGCAACCTCAAGGTCAACTGAATTTTTACATAGTGGCACAAAGTTTTAAGAATAAACAAGGTTGTCACTGAACCATACACTTTAGATGATTAAAAATAAATATCTGTTGTTTGGAAAAAAAAGAGTAAATAAGTCTAGAAAAAGCTGTCTGACCTTTTATGATGTGTTTATGTGTGCTCAGTTGTGTCCAGCTCTTTGCAACTCCGTGGACTTCAGCCTGCCAGGATCCTCCATGCAAGAGAGCTGGAGTGGGTAGCTATTTCCTTCTCAAGGGCATCTTTCTGACTGAGGGAGCGAACCTGTGTCTCCTGAGTCTCCTTCACTGGCAAGGGGATTCTTTACCACTGAGCCACCTGGGAAGCACCCAACCTTTTATAATATAATCTCATAAATCACATAGAATCACTTCAACCTTGATCTTACTGATGAAAGCAGTCAAAAGTACATTCAAATTCAGGGGTAGAGGACATAGTTCCTACTTATTGATAGGGGGAGGGAGTATAAAAACTTTTCCAGCCATGTTCTAAGGACACCATAACCCATATCTCTTATACATCTGAGCTATGCCTCTCAGTGCATTTTATTCTACCAGTATCACACCCCAATCCTGTACTAATTAATTATTAACAGTTGTATTCTGTAGCATGTCAGGCACTACTCATCTTCCACCTGCCACCAGTGATGGAGTTCTCTCTGCTGCTCAACCAGGGAGTTATTCAGCTCTAAAACCTCTTCTGGTTCCAGTTTTCACAGATCAGGTCCCCCCAAAATAAATACTGAAATTCTGAGGTTTGCATGTGAGAGATCTGAGGGATGCTTGTAGGAGCAACACCTTTGAGGGTATAGGGTAAGAATTGGTCAGAGGGAGAAGTTGAAATGTGAAATATTTGCAATGCCCTCCTGGATCCTGCAGGATGCTTTAAAGATGGGATGATCCTTTAGAGATTTTTGTAGCAGAGGTAAAAGTTTCAGCCTTTCATAACCCTGCTTCAGCCAGTTGTTGAATGTAATCTGCTCCCTTGGAGGGGGCATGAGCTTGGGAAAAGCAGTATCAGTAAACAGGGCAGTTCCTTGAATGGGGCATAGTCTTGTGTTTTCAGCAGGTAATATACTCTTGTCAGCTAGAGGACTAAATTCCTCAAGGGGAATCTGGTTGTCGCATTTGCTACAGGTCTTATTATTATTATTATTATTATTATTATTATTTTACCAAAGTAACCTTTTATAATCCACATTTAATTTACTAGGGAAGAAAATTGTCATTTATCCTTAGTGCATGCTCTGTAATTGCCATTTGGTTTATTTTTAAGGTCAGTATGTTTGAGATGTGCCATTTAAAGTATTATGTAATGACTCATCTCTGTAGGAACACAACAGATACAGGCAAGAGCTTATATCCTGATGCAAATAATTCTAGTTGCATACCACATGATTCAAATTTTAAACAATCCATTCAAGGAAAAAATATCCTTGTTTTCCTGTTCTCTGAAAAATAGTTGACCCTCCACCCACAAGATATTTCATTCTTCACCTCAGAAAGACAGTTCAAATTTGTTCAGTTCACTGGAGCTCAGCTCAGAAAAGTAACTACTTGGCCTGTTTGTTATATTCCTTTCAATATAGAAAGGAACAAAATTGAAGACAAAATTTCCAAACTGTGTTTGTTAAATAACCTTTATTACCTTAAGGTGAAATAAATTACTTCAAGGTGAAGTAAAACCTGTGGCTTATTTATTTTTCTTTAGGATTCATTTAGGAAGACTTACTAAATGCTGCCTCTCCATAGAAACTGCAACCCTGTGGACAGGTTTTTGGAACTGCTATGGATTTTTATATTCAAAAATACCAATATTAGTAGTAAACACACAATTAAAACTGAAGTAAGAGATGGTAAAGGGAAGTAAAAACAAAGGAAACTTCCCCACAGTAGCAGGGCCAAGAACTAGAGTGAGGCAAATGAAGAGTTTAGGGTACAAATTTTACTGAGGAATTCACTCTTAAGCATTGATTCTGCCCTTGCATGACCCTGAAAATGAGTGCCTCCTAACATTTCACACCCAGGCCTCTCTTGCCTTGTCCTAATCCCGTCTCTGTTCAGTAGGACATCTGAACAGTAATCAGGTAGGAAGTAGGTGGAACAGGCTGGTGTCTACATGGCATGTGTATTTGACAGTTCATACCGAGTACCTGTCTTCTGATCCATTTTTTTGGTGGTTCTTTAAACAAAAGTCACCCCGCTCTGTATCATGGGTTCCAGCTAACTTGATCATACCCAGTTTGACCGGAGTTAACGTCTGAGCTAGAGACAGTTGTCTGTGGTCTTCACCCTTTGATGTGATCTATTGCGAGACTTCTGCCCAGCAGGGGCATTTATACCAGATGGTAACTGTTCAAATCAATCTGGTCACATTTTGGAAAACTTGAATGGAATTTACAGTGAGAGTAAGCAGAAACTGAAATAGTACCAAGTAGGAAATCTCAGAAAGAGAAGGTCACCAGTACAAGTAGAGAGAGTCAAGGAAGGTAGCTGGCAGCAGAACAGGAAGAAGCAGCTCATGGAGAGAGAGAGAGTGAATGGTTAACTCTTGAGTAGCAAGCACTGTTTGAGTTGTGTTTAGACCACCACTGGCTTCAGACTCGTGTGACTACTCATATATCTTAAATTGTGATGATGACACCCTGGCTTTCACTGAAACCTGACTGCTCAGTACTGAAACGTTTCTCCTCTTTCTTGCCTTTTACCTTCTAATAAAACATATTAATAGAAATAAATTGTGCATTTTCCTGTACATTTCAGGACTGTAGTTTCAGTCCTGAGGCTCTGAATAAAAGTGTTTTGTCCTAAAATATCTTCCACAGCTTCTGACCATGGTTTCTAAAATTGAAGAACAGGTGATTCATGTGTTTGGGTCCTGAATGTATTTCTAGCTTGACGAATTCCCTGTTAAAATGCAAGTACACCTGAAAGGGGCATATTTGAACTGCTGCCAAACAACCTCTTATTTTGTTTTATTTGCTAGTGCAACTCATGAGAATGAGATGGAGAAAATCCTCCTAATGCGACGATTAACTGACTGAGGTCAGCTCCATCCTGTAAGCTCTGGCCTCAGCAAACTCCAGGGCTGGGTCCATCTGCAGGTCATATTTTCACCTAGCTTGCATGGTTTGGCTTAAGAGACATTTTGCTCCTCTAAGAGCTGACAATTTAGCTTACAAAACAAGGTGCTAGAGTGACTGTTGACCAAACCAGAACTGCGTTGCCATCCTTGTGTCCTCACATATGCAAAGGGCACAGGAGTCAGTCAGACAGACCTGAGTTCAAATCTTGGTTCTGCTCTTTATGCACTAGGTAACCTTTAAATGGGCGGAGGAGCCTGGTAGGCTGCAGTCCATGGGGTCGCGAAGAGTCGGACATGACTGGGCGACTTCACTTTCACTTTTCACTTTCATGCATTGGAAAGAGAACTGGCAAACCGTCTTGCCTGGAGAATCCTAGGAATGGGAGAGCCTGGTGGGCTGCCATCTATGGGGCTGCACAGAGTTGGACACAACTGAAGCGACTTAGCAGAAGCAGCAGCAGCAACCTTTAAATGATAAGACAATTTTGCTACCTGAGGTGCATCCTCATTTGTCAAATGATAATAAGATTTTGTGGGGTTATTTTGAGGATTGTAAATAACATAGGCAAAGCATTTAGTATCACTGCAGTAGGAACCAGTTTTTAAAATGTACCTGATCATAGCTGTTATATACGAATATTTTCAATACTCTAATGAGTATTGAAACTTCTAAGTTGAAACTTCTGTGCCAAACACTGAAGACCATATTAATCTTTGTTTTTTGATTTTATTTTCCCATTATAAGCAAATTGTCTTTCTTCTGTCAGTTCCACACATGCTAGGCTCTCTTTAGCGTTTCTGCCTCTATGTCCTTTATCACACAGGGTTCTATAGTTTACAAAGGAATTTCCATGTATTATCTCATTTGATCCATTGAAACATGTTTTATAATCCTTTCTTTGCAGATGAGGAAACTGAAGGCCAGAAAGTATAAATAACTTGCTAAGCTTGCATAGTATTGAGCTATACTCTGAAGCCTTCGAGCCTTTTAATTACCCAGCCACAAAAGTGAAAAAAGAACACAGAGACAGTGATGACAACATTCTTGGTTTATTGGATAGGGAATCTTACAAGTCAGAAGCAGAAGATCATGGAGCAACACTCCACCTTTGACAGAGCCGAGCAGGCAAGACACAGCAGCAGTCTTTGCTACTTGAGGGAGAGGGAGGCTACCATTTATAGGGGAACTTATTGGCTCATCAGTTACCAAGTAAATCAGCATCTGGGGCAAGTAGCAAGATAGTTACTCATTAACAGGATTGGATGGTCATGTGAGTGGAATGTAGGTGAAACAGGGACTGGTCAAGCAGGGATATACAGAGAGCAAGAGAACCACCATCTTCAGTGACCTGATCATACACGTAGTGAGTAAGCAATAGGGTGAGGCCTAAATTTCTTTTGTTTTTCTTTTTTTTTAATTTTTATTTTATATTGGAGTATAGTTGATTAACAATGTTGAGTTAGTTTCAGATATACAGCAAAGGGATTCAGTTATACATATTCATGTATCTGTTGCAGCCATGAGATTGAAAGATATGTGCTCTCTGAAAGAAAAGTTATGACAAACCTAGACAGTGTATTAAAAAGTTGAGACATTAACTTTGCCTGCAAAGGTCCATATAGTCAAAGCTATGGTTTGCCCAGTAGCCATGTATGAATGTGTTAGTTGGACTATAAAGAAGTCTGAGTGCCAAAGAATTGATGTTTTTGAACTGTGGTGTTGGAGAAGACTCTTGAGAGTCCCTTGGACTGCAAGGAGATCAAACCAGTCAATCCTAAAGGAAATCAACCCTGAATATTCATTTGAAGCACTGATGCTGAAGCTCCAGTACTTTGGCCACCTGATGTGAAGAGCCTACTCATTGGAAAAGACCCTAATGCTGGGAAAGATTGAAGGCAGGAGGAGAAGGGGATGACAGAGGACAAGATGGTTGGATCGTATCACCAACTCAATAGACATGAATTTGAGTAAACTCTGGGAGATGGTGAAGGACAGGGAGGTCTGGTGTGCTGCACTCCGTGCGGTTGCAAAGAGTCAGACAAAACTGAACAACATTCTTTTTCAAATTCTTTTCCCATTTAGGTTATTGAGCAGAGTCCCCTGTGCTACACAGTAGATTCTTGTTGGTTGTCTATTTTAAATATAGCAGTGTATACATGTTAATCCAAAATTCCCAATCTATCCCCGCTCACTCTTTCCCCCTGATAACTGTAAGTTCATTCTCTGTGAGTATGTTTCTGTTTTGTAAATAAGTTCATTTGTATTCTTTTTCTCAGATTCCACTTATCAGCGGTATCATGTATGTCTTTCGGCCTGACTGACTTGGCTTAGTTTGATAATTTCCAGGTTCACCGTGTTGCTGCGAATGGCATTATTTCATTCTGTCTCATGACTGAGTAGCCTTCCCACATCTTCATCTGTTAATCTGCTGGTTGACATTTAGGTGGTGTCCATGTCCTGGCTGTTGTAAATAGCGCTGCAGTGAATATTGGAGTGCATGTATCTTTTCAAGTGACAGTTTTCTCTGGATATATGCCCAGGAGTAGGATTGCTGGATCATTTGTTAGCTCTATTTTTAGTTTTTAAGATACTTCATAATGTTCTCCATAATGGTTGTTCCAATTTATATTCCCCCCAGCCGTGTAGGAGGGTTCCCTTGTCTTCACACTCTCTCCAGCATTTATTTTTTGTAGATATTTTATGATGGCTATTCTAACCAGTGTGAGGTAGTTGTACGAAAATCATTGTACTTTTGATTTGCATTTTGGTAATAATTAGCCATGTTGAACATCTTTTCATGTGCCTTTTGGCCGTCTGTACGTCTCTTTAGAGAAACATTTGTGTAGTTCTTCTGCCCGTTTTTTAATTGGGTTGTCTGTTTTCTTGATATTGAGCTGCATGAGCTGTTTGTAAATTTTGGAGATTAATCCATTCTCAGGTGCATTATTTGCAAATATTTTCTCCCATTCTATTGGTTTTTTCATTTTATTTATTATTTCACACCTTCTGATTTTAAAGCCCATAAGGTTTCCACAGTGGTTCTCAGCCCTCACTATTCATATGAGTTTTCTGGGCACCATAAACAACTATCCATGTCAAGGCTCTATCCCAGACCAATTAAATCAGAATGGAACTGGCCTGAGACTTGGGCATATTTAAAACTCCCCAAGACATTCTTAGGCTGAACTAGACCAGTTCCAGTGAGAATCCTGTCTCTATTATAAAATTTAGACCATCTTAATCCCTCTAATGAATCTTTTATTTGTGTTCATTAAAAATTCTACATATTTAGTACTTTACTTTAGAAGCCATATAATGTAAATTCTGGAAAGAACTTCATATCCTTAATTAGTCTGGTTCTGAAACTTGGATCTGAGGACTGGACAGCAGAAAAATAAGGGCAATATAACAGATGTAAGGGGCTTCCCAGGTGGTTCAATGGTAAAGAATCTACCTGCCAATACAAGAGACACAGGAGACATCCGTTTGATCCCTGGGTCAGGAAGATCCTGCAGAGGGGGAAATGGCAACCCACTCCAATATTCTTGCTGGGAAAATCTCATGGACTGAGGAGCCTGGTGGACTGCAGTCCATGGGGTGGCAAAGAGTTCTGACCTGACTAAGCATGCACCCAGCAGATGCAAGCCGATTATCTGTTGGAAGAACTGATTGTTATTCTAAAATTTGTTTGTGTTAAATGCCCATTCTTTTCTGAAAAAATAGTGATCTTTGTTTTGCTAATATCCTCATTTAGAAGCATAAAAATTTGACAACCCTCTAACACATACCAAGTTATTTTTGGAAAATTTACTGACTTATATGGAGAGGGGTTCAGGATTGGGAACACATGTACACCCGTGGCAGATTCATGTTGATGTATGGCAAAACCAATACAATATTGTAAAGTAAAAATAATAATAATAAAATATGAAAAAATAAATAAAAATAAAAATTTAAAAATAATAAATAAATAATTAAAAAAGAATTTTAAAAAAATCCAACAATTTCTGGAAGCCACTGATATTTGCCAACCCCCTCGTTTTGCAGATAAGGAAACTGAGGCCCAGAGAGAAGTTCTAGTACCCAAGTTCTATTCTATGTATTGCCTCAGTGATTTTAAATTAATTTTTTAAAGTAGAATTTAATTATACCTTTTAATCTATGTGTGGTTCTGATTAATGCAGAGAAAAGAAATATAATTGGAAAAGAAAAAGTGAAAGGGTAAAAAAAAACTGTAACTCAAAGACTCTGGAATTGTGACATAACAGATATGAAAATAAGTCAAAGAGAAATTCTAGAACTGTAAAATACTATATCCCAAATTAAGAATTCAATGACAATGGTAATAGAAAATTAGTCACAGCTGAAGAAATAATCAGACAACTGGGAGATAGACCAGAGAAAATAACCAAATAATACAAGTTAGACTAAAGGATTGGAGAAGGACACGGCAACCCACTCCTGTGTTCTTGCCTGGAGAATGTCAAGGACAGACGATCCTGGTGGGCTACAGTCCACAGGGTCGCTAAGAGTCAGACATGACTGAAGCGACTTAACATGCCCACACACACACTAAAGGACGTAAAATACAGAAGAGACTGAAAGACAGGGCACAGAGTGAGAAGGTCCCAGAAAGAAATAAGATAATAGAGCTGAGGCAAAATTTGAAGAGAATTTTCAACAATTTTTTCCAGAACTATGGAAAGAATAAAGCCATAGCTTCAAGAAGTCAAACAGATTTATAAAAGAGAAAAGAACACGTCTAAACCCAATTCACTGAAAATGAAAAAAGAAAGAAACCTTAATAGTGGTTTTAAAAAGAAGACTATTTTCAAAGTCATAACAATTAGATTAGCATTGACTTCTCAATAGCAATTATTAAAGCCAGAACACAATGGATAGATAAATTAAATATGCTGAAAGAAAATAGTAGCCCACTTAGAGTTTAGTATCCAGAAAAAAAAAAAAATTCCAAAAACAAAGACGAGAGGAAAACATCTTTAGACAAAGGAAAGTTGCAAAAAAGTCTCTCAGAGTTCTTAACCTTTCCTGTATCATGGCCCCTTTGGCACTCTGGTGAGACCTATGACCACTTTCTCAGAATAAGGTCTTTAAATACATAAAATAAAATACGTAAAATCACAAAGGAAACCAATTTTAGACAAATACAATATATATTTAAAAAGTGATATAGTGATATGTTTATAAATATGCTAACAAGACCTAAAAATAGATCTGAATAAGAAGATCTAGATAACAAGTATGTATGGTGATTTCTGAGTTGATTACAGTAATTTCTAAGAAGGACAAGTTTCTAAAAGTTTATGTCCTTGAGTTTAGTCAGAAAGCTAACTGTGCTAAGTTCTATCAGAAAGCAAGGAGGTGGAACAAAGCAATCAGTGGGGAAGCTGACACCTCCTTAAGGCACATGCAAGAAGCAAGAGCCATATTACACAGTGGATGGTACAGATCTTTAATACAGGGAATAATAAACATCAGTCATCGCTTACTGCATAAACAGAAAGTGTTGGTTACACAAGTATGTATGTACCATTTCTATTTTTAAAAATATCCTAACAAGTGTCTTCTTTTCTTAATTGAAGTATAGTTTATTTACAATGTTTTGTTAACTGCTGTTGTAAAGTGGTTCAGTTATGCACTTTTATACATTCTCTTTTTCTATTCTTTTCCATTATAGTTTATCATAGGATATTGAATATAGTTCTCATGCTATGAAGTAGTTCGGTTCAGTCGCTCAGTCGTGTCCGACTCCTTGCGACCCCATGGACTGCAGCACGCCCAGGCCTCCCTGTCCGTCACCAACTCCCGGAGTTTACCCAAACTCATGTCCACTGAGTCAGAGATGCCATCCAACCACCTCATCCTCTGTCGTCCCCTTCTCCTCCTGCCTTCAATCTTTCCTAGCATCAGGGTCTTTTCCAGTGAATCAGTTCTTCACCTCTTATATCTGTATATGAAATCTGGAACACTCTCCTGAATTTCAGATTCATAAATTCACCTGCCTACTTGACATCTATATCTTGACAGCTGTTAGGAATCCCAGTGTGAATATTGTTAAAGAAACCAAACTCCTGATCATTTCCTTATCCCAGATTTGTTCTACCTCAGCCATTCCCTTTTCTGTTAGAGGCAACTCCTTTTTTTCCATTTTATTATGCCAAAATCTTGGATTCACCCTTTATCACTTTCTCTCTTCATCGCACATTGAATTGGTTATCAAATCCCGTGGGCTGTCCTCTCAAAATATATCCAGAATCCAAGCAATTCTTAATCTCTTTAGCTACTACTAACTTGGTCCAGGGCTTCCCGGATGGCGCAGTGGTAAAGAATCTGCCTGCCAATGCAGGAGACATTGATTCCATCCTGGGTTAGGTAGATTCCCCCAGAGAAGGAAATGGCAATCCACTACAGTATTCTTGCCTTGGAAATCCAACAGAGGAGCCTGGCGGGCTATAGTCCATGTGGTTGTCCGGAAGCATTTAACAGAAGGCTTCCTGTGTGCTGTTTTGGATCTGTCAGGAATCCTCTGTTCCTTATTGATTCCTGAATATTCAGAAATTAAGAGGAGAGGCAAGCCTCTCCCAGGGCTGATGAATCCAGCCATTTCCTTCGTTAGTTTTTCAATACGGTGATAAGTACCCTCTTCCTTCTTATGAACCATACGAAGGACCTCAACATGTGGTCACAGAAGAGTTTACTCAGACTAAACAACAACTTGGTCCAAGTCACCATCGTCCCTTTCCTAGATTATTTCAACTGGCTCCCACCCTTTATCTTTCCATCTTTTTTGGTTATAGTATATTCTCACCATATCTACTAGTATGGGTGAGCTTTTGAAGCTGCAGGTTAAACCTGTTAATATCCTCCAGGGACTTTCATTCTCACTCAGAGTAAAAACCAAAGCCCCTTCATAGCTTATGAAGATCTAGTTGATTTCTCACTTCATTTTTTCTACCCTCTTGTTCTTGTTCAATCTATGCCAGCCACGCCATGCTCCTTTTGAAGGATTTGAACTTGCTGTTTCCTCTTCTGGAAAGTTTCTCACCAAATATTTATCCATATCTCTGGTTTCCTAATCTTCTTTAGGTCTTTTCTAGATAAAGGAGAAGGGAGAGGAAACTAATGTAAAAGAGGGGAAGTGAGCAAAATATTGTATACTTCAGTTCAGTTCAGTTCAGTTCAGTCACTCATTCGTGTCTGATTCTTTGCAACTCCATTAACCATAGTATGCCAGGGCTCCCTGTCAATCACCAACCCCCAGAGTTTACCCAGATTCATGTCCATTGTGTCGGTGATCCCATCCAACCATCTCGTCTCAGTCATCCCCTTTTCTTCCTGCCTTCAATATTTCCCAGCATCAGGATCTTCAGCTCTTTGCATCAGGTGGCCAAAGTATTGGAGTTTCAGCTTTAACATCAGTCCTTCCAATGAACACCCAGGACTGATTTCCTTTAGAATGGACTGGTTGGATCTTGCAGTCCAAGGGACTGTCAAGAGTCTTCTCCAACACCACAGTTGAAAAGCATCAATTCTTTGGCACTCAGCTTTCTTTATAGTCCAACTCTCACATCAATACATGACCCCTGGAAAAACCATAGCCTGGACTAGATGGATTTTGTTGGCAAAGTAATGTCTCTGCTTTTTAATATGCTATCTAGGTTGGTCATAACCTTCCTTCCAAAGAGTAAGCATCTTTTAATATCATGTCTGTAGTCACCATCTGCACTGATTTGGGAGCCCCCCAAAAATGAAGTCTGACACTGTTTTAACTGTTTCCCCATCTATTTGCCATGAAGTGATGGGACTGGATGCCATGATCTTAGTTTTCTGAATGTTGACCTTTGAGCCAACTTTTCACTCTCCTCTTTCACTTTCATCAAGATGCTCTTAAGTTCTTAATTACATTCTGCCATAAGGGTGGTGTCATCTGCATATCTAAGGTTATTGATATTTCTCCTGGCAATATTGATTCCAGCTTGTGCTTCATCCAGCCCGGCATTTCTCATGATGTACTCTGCCTGTAAGTTAAATAAGCAGGGTGACAATATACAGCCTTGACGTACTCCTTTCCCAATTTGGAACCAGTCTGTTTTTCCATGTCCAGTTCCATGTCCAGGTCAGTGCTTCCTGACTGGCATACAGATTTCTCAAAGGGAGGTCAGGTGGTCTGGTATTCCCATCTCCTTCAGAATTTTCCACAGTTTATTGTGATCCACACAGCCAAAGGCTTTGGCATAGTCAATAAGGCAGAAGTAGATGTTTTTCTGGAACTCTTTTGCTTTTTCAATGATCCAGTAGATGTTGGCAATTTGATCTCTGGTTCCTCTGCCTTTTCTAAAACCAGCTTGAACATCTGGAAGTTCACGGTTCACGTATTGCTGAAGCCTGGCTTGGAGAATTTTGAGTATTACTTTACTAGCATCTGAGATGAGTGCAGTTGTGCAATAGTTTGAACATTTTTGGCATTGCCTTTCTTTGGGATTAGAATGAAAACTGGCCTTTTCCAGTCCTGTGGCCACTGCTGAGTTTTCCAAATTTGCTGGCATATTGAGTGTAGCACTTTCACAGCATTATCTTTTAGGATCTGAGATAGCTCAACTGGAATTCCATCACCTCCACTAGCTTTGTTCCTAGTGATTCTTCCTAAGGCCCACTTGACTTCACATTCCAGGATGTCTGGCTCTAGGTGAGTGATCACACTATCGTGCTTATCTGGGTCGTGAAGATCTTTTTCGTACAGTTCTTCTGTGTATTCTTGCCACCTCTTCTTAATATCTTCTGCTTCTGTTAGGTCCAGACCATTTCTGTCCTTTATTGAGCCCATCTTTGCATGAAATGTTCCCTTGGTATCTCTAATTTTCTTGAAGAGATCTCTAGTCTTTCCCATTCTGTTGTTCTCCTCTGTTTCTTTGCACTGATCACTGAGGAAGGTTTTCTTATCTCTCCTTACTATTCTTTGGAACTCTGCATTCAAGTGGGTATATCTTTCCTTTTCTCCTTTGCTTTTTGCTTCTCTTCTTTTCTCAGCTATTTGTAAGGCCTCCTCAGACAGCCATTTTGCTATTTTGCATTTCTTTTCCTTGGGGATGTTCTTGCTGCCTGTCTCCTGTACAATGTCATGAACCTCCATCCATAGTTCATCAGGCACTCTGTCTATCCATATCTAGTCCCTTAAATCTATTCCTCACTTCCACTGTATAGTCATAAGGGATTTGATTTAGGTCATACCTGAATGGTCTAGTGGTTTTCCCTGCTTTCTTCAGTTTCAGTCTGAATTTGGCAATAAGGAGTCCATAGTCTGAGCCACAGTCAGCTCCTGGTCTTGTTTTTGCTGACTGTATAGAGCTTCTCCATCTTTGGCTGCAAAGAATATAATCAATCTGATTTCAGTCTGTTGGCCATCTGGTGATGTCCATGTGTAGAGTCTTCTCTTGTGTTGTTGGAAGAGGGTGTTTGCTATGACCAGTGCGTTCTCTTGGCAAAACTCTATTAGCCTTTACCCTGCTTCATTCTGTACTCCAAGGCCAAATTTGCCTGATACTCCAGGTGTTTCTTGACTTCCTACTTTTGCATTCCAGTCTCGTATAATGAAAAGGAAATCTTTTTTGGGTGTTAGTTCTAGAAGGTCTTGTAGGTCTTCATAGAATCGTTCACCTTCAGCTTCTTCAGCATTACTGCTCAGGGCATAGACTAGGATTACTGTGTTATTGAATGGTTTACCTTGGAAACGAACAAAGATCATTCTGTCGTTTTTGAGATTAGATCCAAGTACTGTATTTCTGACTCTTTTGTTGACTATGAAGGCTGCTCCATTTCTTCTAAGGGATTATTGCCCACAGTAGTAGATATAATGGTCATCTGAGTTAAATTTACCCATTCCAGTCCATTTTAGTTTGCTGATTCCTAGAATGTCGATGTTCACTCTTGCCACCTCCTGTTTGACCACTTCCAATTTGCCTTGATTCATGGACCTAACATTCCAGGTTCCTATGCAATATAGCTCTTTACAGCATCAGACCTTGCTTCTATCACCAGTCATATGCACAACTGGATATTGTTTTTGCTTTGGCTCCATCCCTTCATTCTTTCTGGAGTTATTTCTCCAGTGATCTCCAGGAGCATAATGGGCACCTACCAACCTGGGGAGTTCCTCTTTCAGTATCCTATCTTTTTGCTTTTTCATACTGTTCATGGGGTTCTCAAGGCAAGAATACTGAAGGGGTTTGCCATTCCCTTCTCCAGTGGACCACATTTTGTCAGAACTCTCCACCATGACCCATCCATCTTGGGTAGCCCTACATAGCATGGCTTAGTTTCACTGAGTTAGACAAGGCTGTGGTCTGTGTGATTGGATCGGTTAGTTTTCTGTGATTGTGGTTTTAGTCCTTCTGCCCTCTGATGCCCTCTCTCAGCACTTACTGTCTTGCCGGGGTTTCTCTTACCTTGGACATAGGGTATCTCTTCACGGCTGCTACAGCAAAGAGCAGCTGCTGTTCCTCACCTTGGACGTGAGGTATCTCCTCACCGCCACCGCTACAGACCTTGGATGTAAGGTATCTCCTCTACGCTACTTGGGGCCCCAGTGCTGAGTAGCCTCTGCTCACTGCTCCAGCGCCGTGCAAAACACTGTATAAATGTTTATTTAATCAGTAAAATCAGGCAACTATATCATTTTATAAGAGATATACCATTGCTGTGAGATATATCATTGTCTAGGTAAAAAATCCAGATAAACAAAAGGCATCTAGAGGAATAAAAATGAAAGTAGAATGAAATCTAAGTGAGTGAATAAAAATAAAATGCAAAGACTTTACCTCCAAGTCCCCGAGAGGTACACTTGGCACAGCCTCAGGAGTTGCCTTGTTATCCTGCTATTAAATTAGAGAACCCCACATAGGTAGCTATTTCCATTGTTTCTATTATGTTCCTTCTGGGTTAACCTTTTACTGGATTGGAACAATGACAATCAAACAGAAAAAGATAAGCCAGAAAGTAGTGATTCAAAACGTTAGGCTAAGAATTGAAATGTTAAAAAAGACTCAGGAGGATTTAAAATATTTTTTCAAAGAACCATTTAACAAGGAAGAAAGCCTTTTCTAAATGTAAAAGTAGTGGCAGTAGAAATACTTGCTAGTTCACAGAATTGTGTTGGCTTGTAAGGAAGTTTTTCCAGAATGAAATCCAAGTGCTTATCCTCTTCCTACTCATATATCCTAACACAGAATATTTTGGAAATCTAGCAGGCCAGAAGAATACCACTTTTATCCAAATATTTATCTTAGTAGACTATCCTTAACCAAAATTATTCAAATGTTCCTTAAAATTGCTTAAAACTGGACAGCCTCTCAGGGTCTTATTTGATTGAATCTGTTAGTTTATTTTTGTAAGGAAAGTACCAATGGAGGATGAAACTTTACCTCATCAAAGCTAGAAATGCCAGTTTGAGTGCAGATTTTTTAATTCTGTAGCAAAATTCCTGTAATAGAATTTGTCATTGCGAATAGCTATTTGGGCAGGGTCTTTTATTTGCACAGATATAACACAAGGACTCACCCATTTCTCTTAGAGAACATTGACCCATAGTTAGTACTATGAAGTAGATATATGATTGTACCTTTACAGATTAAGACTTTTTTGGGGTTTTTGTTTGTTTGTTTGTTTTTATCTAGACATCCCCTATCTACAGAAGGGTATTGTATTGTTCTTATGAGGGGTGTGTGTATATGTTTAAGAAAGAAATTAGAAGCTGAGACTGGTTGATGGCAGGAGAGATGAAGTAGCAAGCCTGACATGTCTCCACCTCAGGCTGGTGGTTGGATCATTAAACAGAATGGATGGGCTTTGCCAGCAGCCACTGTCTGCTAATCTAATCCCCCACCCCCAAAGTGACATACCTCCAACTGTAACAACTGTCAAATATTTCACTCATTCTGTCCCATGACTTGGGAGCCAGACCAAATCCTATTAAGGGGCTTCCCTGATGGCTCAGATGGTATAGGATCTGCCTATAATGCAAGAGAGGCAGGTTCGATACCTGGATTGGGAAGATCCCCTAGAGAAGGGAATGGCTACCCATTCCAGTATACTTGCCTGGAGAATTCCACGGATAGAGAGCTGGACCAGATCCTATAAATAAAAAGGTAGGGCATTCCCCTAAAGAAAAATCTGTCTCCTCTGTCAAATCACTAAAGAGAGAAAATAGGGAAGGTTTTAGCCTGGAAGAAGAAATGGACTATGAGCTGATGAGCCTGAATTGGAAACTTCTGATAAAAGGCATTTTTCTGAGAGGGGGGGTAGGCTTAGTTTTGAAACCTAGTTGCTGGACAAATGTCAAGTAAAGAAAACTTGTGTAAGGGCATTTCTAACAGGTCTAGAAAGAATGATATCTGTATCTAGGTCTAAGCTTTTTTCCCTTCATTGTAGTTCTCTTCTCAGGTAACAACCAGCATATTTAATTATTCCTTGGAAATTCCCAAGAAATACTTTGAAAGTGTAGAGTCCATTCTTCCATTAAAAAATAAATGAATTTCTCAAGGTTCACCAGATGGGAAATAATAATACAGGATTGGGAAAAGGATTCCTTCTGAAGGCTGGAGAGCCCATGGAACTCTGAGGCCTGCTTAATTATGTGAAGGGAGCCAAATTTAGAGTCCTAAAGGCCTTCAGCCTACATATATTAGAAGAGGGGCAGTGCCCAGGAATAAGTCTTATCTCTGACACAGAATACCACCCCAGGGCCGTGGTCACTGGACAGATTCAGTCACTAGCCTCAGTGATCAAATGCAAAGTCTGAAGTCACTTTGTGCCAGCTTTAGAGAGCTAGTTTAAGTGTGTAACTGAAATTCTGTAAGTCGTAACAACATTGCTAAAAGATTGATGAAACAGTATTTCTCTGGTTCTGCCCTCACTGGTGTTTTGGGGTTGCCAGCCTATCCTACTTCTGCCTCTGCAAACTCCCTTACAGAACATCACATACTCCTGAGCCTAAACTAAGTTCTGCAGTCTGAGTTCTGTCCTCCCTCTGCTCCCATACAAGTTAGTGCAGTCAGCGTCTCTGCTTGTGTGGCGGTGGCCCCAAGGTTCAACTCCCAGGCTTCTGTCTCCAGTCCACACGTAAGCTGGACTCTTCCATGTGTCAAAGGCCTCCTGAAGGCAGGAAGTTTCCCTTCATCCCCACTTGCACACGCTCTGCTACACAGCATTGCCTTCTGCTCTCCCAGTCTTACTGAGATTTGTTTTGTTTTGTTTTCTTTATCCTTTAAACTGCCTCTGTATTGAAATAGTCTCTTTCCAGAAACAATCCATGACTGCTAAGAGCTGATCCAGAGGACATGCTAAGAGGCAGACACTACACTGGACTTAGAGTTACCTCTGCCCTCTGATTTCACCCTATTTGTCTTGGCTTGAATCTGTAAACACAACTCTCTCTTCCAGTTGGATGAGCCTTTCCTATTTGGCTTCCCTGGGGATTAGCCTGATAGGCCCAGACTCGAAGCAATGTGAGCTTCTGATGGTGCTGGGAGTGAGAGACTTTGGGCTGGGAGCAAGTACATAAAACAGCCATGACCCTTTGATTATATGTCTCACTGTCTAATTGTTTGTTTTATTGAATATTTCATTAGCTTCTTCTAGACCCTTTTTGATGGTTATCTTAAAAATCATTAAAAGATAATGATTTGGGGGAAAGTTTTTCAAAAATGCAATCACTGTCCTTCTCCCTCCCAAGTTACCTCCTTCTGACTCAAAATCATTTGTATTTTTAGGCAAACCAGGCTGGAAACCCTGCCACAGGAAATATGAAAGCTTTTTCTTGACTCAACTTCTTTCTTTCATTTGGACTATTCACTGAAGGAAGGTGGTAGATGGCATATATATATACTTTTTAACCCCCTGAATTCAGTCTTCTGAAAGAGTTAAACCTTCAGGTTATGTGGCAGATTTTTCAGGCCTTGAAGCCAGTGGACATCAAATAAGCTAAGAAAGCATGAGAAGCGAAAAGGCCTGAGGAACACGGATAGACTTTTAATATTTTACTGGCCATTGAAAAGAAATTGTGCACTGTACTATTTAGAAATTCAGCCACTATTACATTTTGTAAATGTATATGCCTACATTTATAGATGTACAAATAATTTATGCCTGGAGAATCCCAGGGACGGGGGAGCCTGGTAGGCTGCCGTCTCTGGGGTCGCACAGAGTCAGACATGACTGAAGCGACTTTGCAGCAGCAGCATGCTTGTTTTATTGCCAGGGATACTCACTAGGTCCTGGGAAATCCAGAAAACAGACTGTAATAGTAATTTCAAAAGCTTTTGCTAGACCTTGGAACAGAATTATCTGATGGTGGTAGTTCTGGTAGAGTTTTGCCAATGACACCAGAAGTTCCCAGAAGCAAAGGGCTTCATTCCCTGTTAATTTCCTGCAAAGCTACATGGTTTTGGTTCTAATTAGAAAAGTAACTCATGATCAGAGTAAAACACTTTGAAAACACATAAAAGCATGAATAAAACAAAAATATCTTACAATTCTAAAATCTGCTGATAAGTACTCTTAGTATTTTGGTGTATTCTATTCTATTATTTCCAATACTCTTTTTTTTTTTAATTTTAAAATCTTTAATTCTTACATGCATTCCCAAACATGAACCCCCCTCCCACCTCCCTCCCCATAGCATCTCTCTGGGTCATCCCCATGCACCAGCCCCAAGCATGCTGCATCCTGCGTCATAGACTGGTGATTCGATTCTTACATGATAGTATACATGTTAGAATCCAATACTCTTTTATTGATTGATACAACTTTTTTTTTCACATTTTAACATCTTTGAACCAGTTGCATCTTATAATTGGTGATTTGTTAAAATAATTACTGGAAGTGTTTTTCTCTTTCTTTTAAATATAGGTATTGAAATGATGATTCATCTTAAAATCAATAACCACAAATTAGGTAATTTCAGACATGAAATACTGAATATATATGCATGCATTTGTGAAGGTCTAGTTATATTTAGGAGAATTTATCATGGCTTTCTCCTATTACTATTTTGTATTCAAAGGAAACACTAGCACACACTAGTGTTTGATTACACACTAGTGTCTGATTACACACTAGTGTCTGATTACATACTAGTAATCAAAACTAAATTAATCAAAATTTTCATTCCATACTCTCAAAGGACATTGATATGTAACCCGAGTTTACTTCTTAAAATTCTTCTTTCCCAACTCCATGTTTCCAGATCTTTTTTTCAACCCTTCCCTATTCTCCCTTTTTCCCCAGTCTTCTTCATTTCTCCTTTCTTTAACCTCCATCATTTTTCCTTATTATTATTACTTTTTATTGTTTTTTCTTATTATTATTAACTTCCATAATTTTTCCTTTTAATTATTACTCTTAAGAGTAAAACTAGCCATATCTGATGCAGTTCCTTTCTGCACTACAAAAACCCAGAAACTCAGCACTCAAAGAGGATTTTCATTAGAGGCTAATAAGTGAGAGAGTGAGAGAGATGGGATGGGCAAATATCAAAATTTCTGTAGCAAGTGAGGGGAAAAGGGAACCATGTTAATTATTATTATTTCTGACAAAACAATTACACAGATGCAGAGACATACATAATAATACTCTTCTAGGTATCAAAAATATTTAATGTTTTGATGGAGCTTTTTGATTTAAAGTAGTAAAAACAATACAAAACAAAAGAAAGAGAAACTCTAGTTTGTACATAAGGGGTTACATTTCCTTTCCTACAATTCTTGCTCTTACACTTGGCTTGTCATGAGAAAATATAAGTTAATAGCCATGTATTTTTTTCTTAATATGTAATTTTTCTTTTATATTAAAAAAATACTTGAAAGTATGTTATAACCTTGCTTTTGGCTTATCTGACCACCTGAACAGAACCTACCCACTGTTCCCTTGTTGCCTTTGATATATCCCACTCCATAGACACAGATCTTGGAGGAGTTAACTTTCATCAGACCTGGCTTGTACTTCTTATCTTTTACTGAATATTTGGCTCAGAGTATTCTCTGTTGACACATAATGAGAGAAGTTTAAAATGCCCACAAAGGCTACTACAGTCTTCCATTCACTTCTATTCTATGCCTAATATCAGTGCCTTCCAAGGGGTAGGTCTTGGTGAACACAAGAGTACCTTGGAGGAGAAAGAGGACATAGAAAGGGGAAATCAGGAGAAAGTAAACAGTCAAACCTGGTACTTGATCCTCTGTAGTCTAGTCACCCCTCTACCTAGATTACAGAGAGTTCACTATAAAATGTGGCTGGGTGCACCAGGACCCTATTCTTTAAAAACTGGAGGACCTTATAAACTGTTTATACACAAGCCTGAATTTCAGATTCATCAGAAAGCTGGGGAATCTTCCCCCATGTCTGCTGCTAAATTAGAGTAATCATAGAGCAAAGTCTCCAGACACATTTCTCCCCGTTTACATTCTTTACCTCTCTCTTCTTCAGATATTTTATTTACAAAAGAAACAAGGGTGAGAATAAAAGAGGGGCTTAAAGAAGATAAATATCAGACAAATCAGAGCTGAGACTTAATCCAAGCAAAAAGGGAATTTGCTGTGTGGCCCAGGAAACTCAAACAGGGGCTCTGTATCCACCTAGATGGGTGGAATGGGGAGGGAGCTGGGAGGGAGCTTCGAAAGGGAGGGGATATATGTATACCTATGGCTGATTCATGTTGAGGTTTGACAGAAAACAGCAAAATTCTGTAAAGCAATTATGCTTCAATAACAAATAAATTAGAAAAAAATAAGGGAGTCAGCAGAGTGTAGCATAATTGCTTGTACACAACAGCACATTCACACATAATAAACTTTAAACATTCTTTAATGTCAAGCAACATTATCCCCAGGTCTCTTTATCCTGCTGAGCACCAAGAGGTTGGCATCAAGCCCCAGGTGACACCACCTCTAGGGCTAAAAACAGAAAGACAAGACAAAGGAGAAAGAAAATACAAGTCAGTGTTTGTGCTAGATACAGTTCACTAGCAAAGCCAACAATATTCTTTAATTTGGGCTGGGAAACAGCTTTTCTTATAATATTATTGTAAATATCTGTAATAGCTACCAAAATTTAATGGGATTTCATTATACATGGAGTTGCATATAATAAAAGAAAATAGGGGATTGTCCATTCAAAGAGAGAGTGTAAATCTTCCCTTTGTCACTGATGTCTGGGAAAGCACTCAAATAAGAACTGTGAAGAACTGGCAGGAAGATTCATTGAGAAAAGCACATTTGTCAACTGCTGGCTGATGTGGACAAACAGACAGGGTGAAATGAACCTTGGATGAGTTAAGACAAAGTCTTCTCATTAAGGCTCAACTGACCTACAGATTTCAGTCCGTTCCGCATGAGACAAAAGGACAAACAGTCAGAGTTCTTTGCAAGATGCAACAGACCCAAGCATAGTGTTAGGTAAACTGTAAAAGGCCTGAATAAAACAATGAAATAATAAAACAAAGTTAAATAAAAAAGAAGGAAATAAAACTGTCCATAATCTCCACCCCACCGTTATAAACACTACAAACTTTGAACGAATGGATCCATACATTTACCCATCTACAACTTAACTATGGTGTTTTGAGTCCTATTTTTGTAGTCAGCCTCTCATTTATGACTGGCCACCTCACTTGAAGACTTGCCTCTCTCTCAGCTGGTCACCCCAAGTATGTCCCGTTTTTAATGTCTCTGCCGTTAAGGCCATTGTCTTTATATTCCCATCCCTTCCTCAGCTGCTCTTATTCATGTGTTCCACAAATATTTATTGAGTACACATTGCTGGTGTAAGTCAGACACTCTTCCCTCCGAAGAGCCAGACCACTACCTCATGTTAATGAACTTAACAACTGAAGCTGAAGACACAGTAGGTTCCTGCAGAAGAGCTGCCTGCTCCCCAGCACCCAGACCCTGCCTGTGCACCGACAAAAGATGCTCATACAAATGCTGCTACCTTCTTCCAGTCTGATCAGATCTCTTGTTGTTTTTCAGTTGCCCAGTCGTGTCCAATTCTTTGCAGCCACATAGACTGCAGCATGCCAGACCTCTCTGACCCTCACCATCTCCCAAAGTTTGCCCAAGTTCGTGTCCATTGTATCGGTGATGCCATCTAGCCATCTCATCCTCTGATGCCCTCTTTTCCTTTTGCCCTCAATCTTTCCCAGCATCAGGGACTTTTCCAATGAGTCAGCTGTTTGCATCAGGTTACCAAAATACTGGAGCTTTAGCTTCAGTGTCAGTCCTTCCAATGAGTATTCAGGGTTGAGTTCCCTCAAGATTGACTGGTTTGATCTCCATGCTGTCCAAGGGATTTTCAGGAGTCTTCTCCAGCAACACAGTTCGAAAGCATCAATTCTGTGCTGCTCTGCCTTCTTTACAGTCCAGCTCTTACAACTGTAAATGACCACTGGGAGGACCATAGCCTTGACCACACAGACCTTTGCCAGGAGAGTAACATCTCTGCTTTTCAACACACTGTCTAGGTTTGTCATAGCTTTCCTACCAAGAAACAATCTTCTGATTTCATGGCTGCAGTCACCATCCGCAGTGATTTTAGAGACCAAGAAGAGGAAATCTGTCACTACTTCCACCTTTTCCCCTTCTAATTTGCTATAAAATAATTAGGCCAGATGCCATCATCTTAGTTTTTTTGATATTTAGTTTTAAGCCAGCTCTTTCACTCTCCTCCTTCACCCTCATCAAGAGGTTCTTTAGTTCCTCTTCACTTTCTGCCATTAGAGTAGTGTCATCTGCATATCTGAGGTTGTTGATGTTTCTCCCACCTCTCTTGATTCTGGCTTGTAATTCATCCCACCCAGCATTTCTCACGACGTTCTCAGTGTATAGGTTAAACAAGCAGGGTGACAGCAGACAGTCCTGTTGAACTTCTTTCTCAATCTGGAATCAATCAGTTGTTCCATACAGGGTTCTAACTCTTCTTTCTTGACTCACATACAGGTTTCTGAGTAGAGAGGTAAGATGTCTCCTTGTCATGGAGAAGGGGCTTGCATAACTCAATGAAGCAATAAGCTATGCCGTGTAGGGCCACCCGAGACAGACAGGTCACGTTTCTGACAAAACGTGATCCACCGGAGAAGGGAATGGCAAACCGTCCCGGTATACTTGCTGTGAGAACCTCATGAACTGTATAAAGGACAAAAAGATCTGACCTCTAGCACCCCTGTAACCAAACTCCATCCTTAACTGCTCAGTCAGGTTCACCTTGCCCCTCAGATTCTCTGTGTACATTTTAACAGCTGCACCTGGAACAGTGTCACACTGGAGTGTGTTAAAATACCCTGGTTGAATACTGTCATGTAGCAGCCTCAGCATGTACAGTTATGAGGTGAAACTTTAGACCAGAATCTCTCAGAGAGATTTCAGAAAAGGTGTCTTATTGCGCATCAACTCAGAAAAAGCCAAAGGCGTTTAATGCCATTTTAGCTTCTGAATTTGGTGAGATACAGCTAGGGTGAAAAGAGATCAAGGAAAAGAAGACTAAAAGCAAAGGAGAAAAGAAAAGATATAAGCATCTGAATGCAGAGTTCCAAAGAATAACAAAAAGAGATAAGAAAGCTGTCTTCAGCGATAAATGCAAAGAAATAGAAGAAAAGAACAGAATGGGAAAGACTAGAGATCTCTTCAAGAAAATTAGAGATACCAATGGAAGATTTCATGCAAAGATGGGCTCGATAAAGGACAGAAATGGTATGGACTTAACAGAGGCAGATGATATTAAGAAGAGGTGGCAAGAATACACAGAAGAACTGTACAAAAAAGATCTTCACAACCCAGATAATCATGATGGTGTGATCACTCACCTAGAGCCAGACATCCTGGAATGTGAAGTCAACTGGGCCTTGGAAAGCATCACTACGAACAAAGCTATTGGAGGTGATGGAATTCCAGTTGAGCTATTTCAAATCCTGAAAGATGATGCTGTGAAAGTGCTGCACTCAATATGCCAGCAAATTTGGAAAACTCAGCAGTGGCCACAGGACTGGAAAAGGTTAGTTTTCATTCCAATTCCAAAGAGAGGCAATGCCAAAAAATGCTCAAACTACCGCACAATTGCACTCATCTCACATGCTAGTAGAGTAATGCTCAAAATTCTCCAAGCCAGGCTTCAGCAAAACGTGAACCGTGAACTTCCTGATGTTCAAGCTGGTTTTAGAAAAGGCAGAGGAACCAGAGATCAAATTGCCAACATCCGCTGGATCATGGAAAAAGCAAGAGAGTTCCAGAAAAACATCTATTTCTGCTTTATTGACTATGCCAAAGCCTTTGACTGTGTGGATCACAATAAACTGTGGAAAATTCTTCAAGAGATGGGAATACGAGACCACCTGACCTTCCTCTTAAGAAATCTGTATGCAGGTCAGGAAGCAATGGTTAGAACTGGACATGGAACAACACACTGGTTCCAAATAGGAAAAGGGGTATGTCGGGGCTGTATATTGTCACCCTGCTTATTTAACTGATATGCAGAGTACATTATGAGAAACGCTGGACTGGCAGAAACACAAGCTGGAATCAAGATTGCCGGGAGAAATATCAATAACCTCAGATATGCAGATGACACCACCCTTATGGCAGAAAGTGAAGAGGAACTAAAAAGCCTCTTGATGAATGTGAAAGTGGAAAGTGAAAAAGTTGGCCTAAAGCTCAACATTCAGAAAACTAAGATCATGGCATCTGGTCCCATCACTTCATGGCAAATAGATGGGGAAACAGTGGAAACAGTGTCAGACTTTATTTTTTTGGGCTCCAAAATCACTGCAGATGGTGATTGCAGCCATGAAATTAATACACTTACTCCTTGGAAGAAAAGTTATGACCAACCTAGATAGTATATTCAAAAGCAGAGACATTACTTTGCCGACTAAGGTCCGTCTAGTCAAGGCTATGGTTTTCCCAGTGGATGTATGGATGTGAGAGTTGGACTGTGAAGAAGGCTGAGCACCGAAGAATTGATGCTTTTCAACTGTGGTGTTGGAGAAGACTCTTGAGGGTCCCTTGGACTGCAAGGACATCCAACCAGTCCCTTCTGAAGAAGATGAGCCCTGAGATTTCTTTGGAAGGAATAATGCTAAAGCTGAAACTCCAGTACTTTGGCCACCTCATGCGAAGTGTTGACTCATTGGAAAAGACTTTGATGCTGGGAGGGATTGGGGGCAGGAGGAGAAGGGGACGACGGAGGATGAGATGGCTGGATGGCATCACTGACTCGATGGACGTGAGTCTGAGTGAACTCCGGGAGGTGGTGATGAACAGGGAGGCCTGGTATGCTGTGATTCATGGGGTCACAAAGAGTCAGACATGACTGAGCGACTGAACTGAACTGAGCTGAACTGAATGAGTCAGAAGTGTTTACTTTTTTGAGAATCTGGTTATCGGTGGGGACTTTATATACCTGGAAGTATGTGTGTTTCACTTGCCTAATTTTGATTTAGAAAAAAAAAGAAGAGCTTGTGTGGGCAGCAAGACTGACCCTGGGAGTCTGAACATGGGAGACAACATAGAATGGTAGTGAGAGAGCATCAGAGATCAAGCCAGCAGTCTGATGTTGGTCAAGTGATGGAACTTGACTAAGCCTCAAGGTCCTCAGTTATAAAGCAAAGAGATAATAATATTAATAATAGTCACAGTGAGTGCTAAGTACCAGACTTTAACACACAGCTGGTATTCAAACAATGTTCAGTTCAATTCAGTTGCTCAGTCGTGTCCCGACTCTTTGCAACCCCATGAATTGCAGCACGCCAGGCCTCCCTGTCCATCACCAACTCCCAGAGTTCACTCAAATTCACATCCATCGAGCCAGTGATGCCATCCAGCCATCTCATCCTGGGTCGTCCCCTTCTCCTCCTGCCCCTAGTCCCTCCCAGCATCAGAGTCTTTTCCAATGAGTCAACTCTTTGCATGAGGTGGCCAAAGTACTGGAGTTTCAGCTTTAGCATCATTCCTTCCAAAGAAATCCCAGGACTGATCTCCTTTAGAATGGACTGGTTGGATCTCCTTGCAGTCCAAGGGACTCTTCAAGAGTCTTCTCCAACACTACAGTTCAAAAGTATCAATTCATTGGTGCTCAGCCGTCTTCACAGTCCAGGTGATATTAATATTGATGTTAATTAATGGAAATGACAGCCTAAAGCAAAGGCTAGATAATCCCTTATCTGAGATGCTTTGTGCCTCTGAGAGTAGGGTTAGAAAACTTCACATCCCTTTCAATTCTGTGGCTCTCTGATTCCCTATGCCATCCTTAGTGTAGGAGCAATCACATAACCAAATTAGTGATGCGTCATGGAGCCTTGGGGAGTCAGGCCGTGGACTAGATCCTTTACACACTATTTCTCATTCAAGCGCAAACTCTCTGACGTATAAATGATTGTCTTCATTTTGCAGATGAGAAAACTAAAGTTCAGGAGAGCAAATACAGTGCTAGAGGCTATACTCCTGGGAAGTGGAAAGAGGTTTAATCTTAACCTGAGTCTTTCAAACCTCAAAGCCTATGCTGTTTCCAATATGCAGCACTTCTGTATGGAAACAAGAAATGAGTCATTCATCCTCAGATGGTTTTCCAGGGGAGGAATGTCTTTCCTCTCAATGGTCTGCTCTCATTTTTTGAGTTCCTTTAGTGACCAGTTGGAGAAGGCAATGGCACCCCACTCCAGTACTCTTCCCTGGAAAATCCCATGGGCAGAGGAGTCTGGTAGGCTGCAGTCCATGGGGTCGCTAAGAATTGGACGCGACTGAGCAACTTCACTTTCACTTTTCACTTTTATACGTTGGAGAAGGAAATGGCAACCCACTCCAGTGTTCTTGCCCGGAGAATCCCAGGGACGGGGGAGCCTGGTGGGCTGCCGTCTCTGGGGTCATGCAGAGTCAGACACAACTGAAGCGACTTAGCAGCAGCAGCAGTGACCAGTAGTAATACAAAAGTAGCACCTATCTTTAAATTGATTGACTGGGGTGGGGCTGGCAGCTATGGCTGAAGATCACATCTGTCTGGACACTCATCTAATGCACTTAGCAGTCTCAGGGAGTCCTATGACAGATACTCTGATGGCGAAAAAAGTCAATAACCATTTTAATACGGTGGGTTTGACTCGGACCAATAACTTTAAAAAACATCTCCTGTAAAACTGCGGGAATGAAGATCTTCACTGTTTTCACCTTTGAATAGGAAAAAAGTAACACTTGAACTCATATTTAATGCTAACTCTATCTATGTAGCCACTGCTTCCTAGGCCTTAGAAGCTGTTAGGGAGATGGTGAAGATCCCAGGGTAACAATAACAATGGAAAATATCTTGACCAAGGCTTGACCAATTATAATTGCTAAGAACTAGATCATCCTCCCTTCCTTTAGCGTGATCCCAAATGTCTCCATGGACCCCCTTGAGAGCCTGTTACCGTTGGGTACTTGTCAACACCAGGTATGTGCAGTCTGCCTGCCAGCCTGACTGGTAAGCCACTGGTTCTGCCAGTAATGGTCACAGCCCTGGCTCCTATTGCCATACAACGGCAACTCTCTGAGGCTAGGGCTCCCAGACTGGGGTTTACGTGTCTCTATATTGGTCTCTCCAAAGTGCCGTTACCTGTTTTCTTTTAATCCACTCTTGAGGCAAATGGATCAGTTTACTTACCACTGAGTTAGATTACACTTGAGTAGCACAGCCCAGGTCACAACCAAAACTGAACTGCCCAGCTGACCGTAAGAGAGAGAGTGTTCCTGATTCAGAGTAGATGTCTGATCCAGAGTGTTCCTTCTGGAGCATGATTCTTGATGCATCTCTGTCTGTCCTCTGGTGAGATGACTGGAGTTCTGAGAAGCCAAGAACTGATCACTCATTTCTCATGGAAGAATGATGAAAAATCAGTGTACATCTTTATATAAATCTAACTGCTCCTTACTAGTAAAATGATGGACTAAGGTATTAAAAATCTGATGTAGAAACTACCCAGTGGTCAATGTTTCCTTTGGAACAGAATCATCAGCAAAATAAGAAAAAGGCAATTTTCCTCATGCTCCTTGCCAAAATGGCGTTTGTATTTCCTGTCTGGGGATTCTTGGATTCAAATAGTGGCCAAGATACTTTTTGAGAGTTTGTATAGACTTATGCTGACCTGACACCAGTCTCATCCTGGGCTTCATTTGGTTAGGAAAGGGGACCCAGACTCAAATGCATTCTGAGGCTCTGTGAGTAATATAGATGAATGCATTGTTTAAGACATAATGAGGAGGGTGGTATCTATGGTAACCTGGAGTCAGCAGTTAGATATGTCCTTTTTAAAAGAAATCTGCAGCTGCCATCCAGCTTTAGCCGATTACTGCCATCTAAAAATACAGGCCCAGCCTTGTCAGGTCATCAAATTAAAATAGAAATATGTAAATATGGATGATAGAGGAAATCTTTTAAATTTTAAATGTTGATAAGTAATATACTCAAGTATTTTGTAAACCAGTACTTCCTGGACCAAATAAAATACATCTGGGAGGCAGACATGGCTTATACAGTTTGGGACTCAGTACTAGTCAGTGTTTCCCAAGGTATGGTCCAAGGAACACCTGCATCAATGTCATTTTTTTTTTAATGAAGATTTAAAGGCCTACCCCAAACTGCTGAATCAGAATCTCCAGAATTAAGATGTAGCCATCATCATTTTAAGTAAGCATTCTTGGTAATAAATAAATAAATAAAAGATAGGGGAGATTGGCCCAACATTGAGGTATTGGATTTTCTGAGATTAGGAGATCTGAGAGATGGACATGTTCCCATATCACAAATAACAGAAGGACCCTACCTCCGTGTTAGCTGCTGCTGCTCATCATCATTTGATCATTTGGCCACATAATAGACATTTATAGATATTCATTGAGCTCCTATTATGTGCCAGATTCTGTTCTAGGCACTGGGGATGCAGCACTGAATGAAAGACATCAAGACCTCTGCTCTCATGCAGCCTAATTCTAGTGGGGAGAGACACGTAAAGAAGGTAATAAGTAAAATCTAGGAAGTGAGATGATAATAAGTGCTAATGAGAAAAATTAAGAAGGAGGATAGGAATTCTGTGTGGAGAGGGTATTGAAAGATGGAATTTGCCATTTTAGACAGGATTTTCAGAGAAGGCCTCATTGCCTTGAGCTGAGACCTTTAGGAGAGAAGGGGAGATCCACGTGGACATCTGAGGGAAGGCATTCCAGTCAGACGGAATAGCAAGTGGAATGGCCCTCAGGCCTTTGCAATGGGTGAGATCCAGGAACAACATGGAGGACAGATTGGCCGAGAACACTGAGCAAGAAGGTAAGAGATGAAGCAAGCGGGAAGGGGCTACACCGTATAGGGCCTTGTGGGCCAGGTAAGGACTTCAGCCCTTTCACTCTCACAGAGACACTGGAGGGTTTTGAGCAGAGAACAACAGGATCGCTCTGGTTTCTGAGAAGGGCATGAGGAAAGACTGTTTCAAAAGGTATAATAATCCAGGTGGTTTGGACCATGAGGATAGTGGTGGAGATGGTGAAAAGTGGTTGAATTCTGGATGTGTTTTGAATGTAGAGCTAACAGCCCTTGCCAGTGAATCAGATGTATGATGTGAGACAAAGACAGATCCAGAATGACATCAAGGTTTGGGACCCAAGCAATTGTAAGAATGGAGTTGATATTTACTAGAATAGGACAGATTGCAAGAAGAAAAGGGTTTGTAGGGGAGAGTATCTGAAGCTCAGTTTAGGAGATATTAACCTAGACATGCCTGGTGGATATCTAAGTGGTATTTGAAGTAGGCAGTTAGGAGTTCAGGTAAGCCTGTATCAGTCAGAATTCTCCAGACAAACAGAGCCGTGTGTGTGTGTGTGTGTGTGTGTGTGTGTGTGTGTGTGTGTGTGTGTGTTGGGAGAGAAACGTATCTTAAGGAATTGGCTCACGTGATTGTGAGGGGCTTGATGAATTCAAAATCTGATGAGTAGGCCAGCAGTCTGGAGACTCAAGGAATCTGCTGGCAGAATTCCTTTTTGTTCAGGGAAGGTAAGCCTTTGTTTTCTTAAGACTTTCAGCTGATTGATTGAGTCCCACCCACATTGTAAAGGGAAATCTGCTTTACTCAGATTCACCAATTTAAATGTTGATCTTGTCCAAAATATACCTTCACATAAATCATCCAGTATAATGTTTGACTAAATGTCTGGGCATTCTGGCCCAGCCAAGCTGACACATAAAATTAACCATCACATCATCACCACCATAATAATCATAGTTAAAATTTACTGGGTCTGATGCAGGTGCTCCCCAGTACACCACAAGGTAGTTTTACTATTCCCATTTTATAGATGACAAAACTGAGGCTCTCAGAGAATAAGCAATTTGTCCAGGGTCATATGGCCAGGATCCAATTCCATATCCAGTTTCAGGGACTGTGATCTTCACTACACCACCCCTGCCTCCCAAACCACAAGCTCCTTATTTCCCCAACATTCTATTCTCAGTATTTATGTCTTGTTACATTCTGTTCCTTGTGCCTGAAAAACACTCCCTCCGTCAACTGAATAAGTTTTACCCCTTCAGGAACCCTCCTACACTGTTGGTGGGAATGCAAACTAGTACAGCCACTATGAAGAACAGTGTGGAGATTCCTTAAAAAATTGCAAATAGAACTACCTTATAACCCAGCAATCCCACTGCTGGGCATACACACCGAGGAAACCAGAATTGAAAGAGACACATGTACCCCAATGTTCATCACAGCACTGTTTATAATAGCCAGGACATGGAAACAACCTAGATGTCCATCAGCAGATGAATGGATAAGAAAGCTGTGGTACATATACACAATGGAGTATTACTCAGCCGTTAAAAGAATTCATTTGAATCAGTTCTGATGAGATGGATGAAACTGGAGCTGACTATACCGAGCAAAGTAAGCCAGAAAGAAAAATACCAATACAGTATACTAACACATATATATGGAATTTAGAAAGATGGCAATGACGACCCTGTATGCAAGACAGGAAAAAAGACACAGATGTGTATAACGGACTTTTGGGCTCAGAGGGAGAGGGAGAGGGTGGGATGATTTGGGAGAATGGCATTCTAACATGTATACTATCATGTAAGAATTGAATCGCCAGTCTATGTCTGACGCAGGATACAGCATGCTTGGGGCTGGTGCATGGGGATGACCCAGAGAGATGTTATGGGGAGGGAGGTGGGAGGGGGGTTCATGTTTGGGAACACATGTAAGAATTAAAGATTTTAAAATTAAAAAAATAAAAAACTAAAAATAAAATAAAATCAGCAATTTTAAAAAAAATTTAAAAAAATAAAAAACTAAAAAAAAAGTTTTACCCCTTCAGCAAAATTCAGTTTAAGGGTCACCTTCTCTAGGAAGCCTTCTTGGTTCCTCTCATACCTGGATTTTAGCTCTTCCTATATGCTCTCAAAAGGAATTATCAAACTAAAATTGTGGATTTGCTGACCTTTCTTCTACTTTAGACTGTAAACTTCTTGATGAAGGGTAATACACCTTTATTCATCATTGTATTAATACCTGCAGATCCTCGAAACCTAACCTGGTCCATAAGTGCTGCGTAAATGTTCATTTCATGAGTGAATGATCAAACATTGTGGAGAGGAAGGGAAGACAGCAGGGGACCAAAGAAGGATTAAGAGACTTAAGGGGAAGCAGGAGAGGACAGAATTATAAGACATGGGAAGAGAGGTCTGGTGAATGATGCTAAGTGATGCAGAGAAATTGCTAAGACTGAAAACTAAAAGAGGCTATTGGATTCACTGGGGAAAACTCAAAGAATGCCATGGAATGTAAGTGGCTTAGTGGTTTGGAAAAAAGTCTGTTATCTAGAAATTTTAATGGTGTTAGCTGTACCAGCTGAGTCAGCATCTCAAAGAACTTGCAGTCTGATCTGGGACTTATAGAAAGTAGACTCTGAATAGGTATGTGTTAGGTAGCTGACGGTGGGGGCTAGGGGCTGGGGGAGCTTGATAAAATGGCAAGCAAAGAAGGATTGCATCTTTAAAGTAAGTAAGGAGGATATTGATGACATTGGAGAGTAACGGGGTAGCCCAGGTATGGAAGGAAACAATACAACCTGAACCAGAACACTGCACACCTGCCTCCCATTCCCCGGCAGGGTTCTTTGCCTCCCTGACAGCTCACTGCCCATTAGCAAATAGGCAAAAGTAGATCTCAACTCTCTAATGTTCAAATCTCTATGGTGTATAATTTATGTGTCAATTCCTCTGATGAAAAGTGCAGTAAGAACAAGTTTAGACATATTTCAAAGGATGAAAATATAAAATCTGGTAACAACTCAGTTTGTTTCTGTGATCTCCTAGCCAAGTCAGTGTGACCTAGACACTAAGAAATTTTTTCTCTGCTTACCTTGGAGCCTTAGAATAAATAGGTAGTGGATAACAAATGATAGTTTCTCATTGAGAATAAAATCAATGGCACATTACCAATTGAGGCTGGCTAACCACCTCACATTCCTAAATTTCCAATAGAAATGAAACATCATTTGATATTATAATTCTAAAGAAATATGCTGCCTTAAATATATGCTCTAGCTATAAGCTAAACCACTGCATTTCTTTAATATTTTTCTAATACAAGCTATTTGAGCCAACTGCTTTTCATAAGAACAGTGAGATTGGAGGCCTTTGAGCCTTCTACCAAATTACAGGGCATGAGATCAATCAGTTCACTGTGCTAAGTGGGCTCATTTTGCAGCACTAGCAGAATTATAGCTCTTTGGGGACCTGGTATTTCCATAGTAACTGCACAAGGTCCCAGCAATACACAAATGATAGCAAATACAGAAGTAGGATTTGTTTACTTCTTACACAGAGGCAGCAGGGAATATTTTGTTTGGGTATTTTATCTTCAACACATAATGTCTTCCGTGCTTCAGATGTTAATACAAAGCTAGAGTTCAATATGCAAAATAGTGTCTAAATAATCTGCCGGATGTTGTGGGTTTAGCAACCAGAGTCCAACTGACCTTTGAGAAGAGGGCTGGTTTCCTTTGTTTTCAACTCTCTCAGCCTCTATTGGTCACTTAAGAAAAGAGAGCTTTAATATGGAGCTTCCTTTCTGGGTCAGTTCAGTTCAGTCATTCAGTTGTGTCCAACTCTTTGCGACCCCATAGACTGCAGCACGCCAGGCCTCCTTGTCTATCACCAACTCCCGGAGCTTGCTCAGACTCATGTCCATTGAGTCGGTGATGCCATCCAACTGTCTCATCCTCTGTCATCCCCTTCTCCTCCTTTCTGGGCCAGTGGGCTACAAAGGCTCGCAGAGAAACTCTTCCCATCCATGGTTGACCTCATCAGAATGATCTTGTCTGCCAGAGCACCTCTGTTTTCTGGGCTATCTCTCCAGCTTGTGATGAAATACATTTGGTGCCTTTTGCTAAACTTACAGGTGGATACCTCTGGGCAAAATTGTTTCCTCAGGCTTGATGAGAAAATTTAAATGCAATTTACATTTCATATTCAACTATGACATGACAAATATTTAAAAGTCTTTTCTAATACACTCATGACTTACAAAATACATGACTTACAAAATACATAACTTACAGTGACCCCCTTTTCCCTGCACCCCTCTAAAACCTAAAAATGATAGAAAACAATGCAGCTGCTTCTCATTATTTCCACTGTGTCTTCAGTTGAGGGTTTTAGAGCCCAGAGCCCTGTTCGGTAGAAGTTCAAAATCGTTAGATTTTTTGGCTTCTGCTCTAGTTCCCACACCTGTGCTTCCAGCACCCAGTGAGTAAAATGCTGTCCAAGTAGCCTCAGCAATAGCAGGAAACACAGGTGGCTCTTCTGACATGCAGTTAGCAGAGGGTGTGCGGGATTTAGTCACCAAGAGCTGAAAGCTTAAAAATATCCATCTACCTATGGCTCCTTCTGCCAAATAAATCAGATTCCAGTTTAGCCACATCGTAACTTGAATATTGAAGAGAGGGAAAGATGTGGATTTGAATTAGTAGGAAGCCTTGAGTTCAGACTCTTCACTCCTCACTCATTGAGTTGATTTGATTTTTTATAACATTAAATATTGCTATACTGAATTTACATTGAATTTTTATATTGCTGAGCCTTTCTTCACGTCTTTAAAATCCCTTTCCTGCTAGGGTGTTGGAAGGACTGAATGACGTAATGTATTGGAGGGCACCTGGAATGTGCCTCCCACATCAGATGCTTAATAAACAACTAGGACCATCTGAACCTCTAAAGTAGATTGGGTGTCTACACTCGCTTATTAATAAAGAAGGAACCATAGTTCCATGGCAACATCCAATCAAGGCTTTTATAGAATCTCAGAGATGAAATACAGTTCAGACGGGTTCTAGTTCTTCCTGGTGATTGATTTGTCTCTGTATCATCTCTGTCAAGAACTACTCATTCCAGCTCCTCAGGTATGAATATTTCCACATACAGAAGAATTGCCATTTCATCAGCCAGCCATTTAACTGTGAAAAATGGGAGAAAAAAAAAAAAAAGATGGGAGGGGGGCGGGAGTGGGAATAACTGTTTTGAGATCAACTGTGTATCCAGCACTAGACTGATATTATATTTAGTCAAATGACTACTCTGTAGGGTAGATATCCAAATTTTAGGAAACTGAGGCTCAGAGGATAAATAATTTCACAAGCTCCCACAGCTTTATTTAAAAGAGCAGTGATCTCCAAAAGTGATGTACTCTAAAATGTCAGAGAGTGGTCAAGTTTAGTAGAACTGTTCTTACCATTTGCACAATTCCAACATGTCTGTGTTCTTAGTGGAGATGGATAAAGGCATATGTTTCATCTTCTTATAACTCACACCTACTCTCCAAGTTTAACACTTGCCTGTCCTTGCATATGATTAAGTCAGAATTCCAGACGCCCGCTGCCAGAAAGCAGTGAGATGTGCTTTCTACAGACTCTGAAATAAGAGCAAAAATCCATGTCATTCTCAAAGATTCTATTGCTAATTGAGAGATAACTACAAGTTAGGAAAGCAGAGATGATATTCTTTCTTGTTTGCCTGAATATTCCCAGTGCCTCATACAGCGCCTGTGACATGGTGGTTAGTCAGCAAATAATGATGGATTAGTAAAACTTAGTGTTGAAGCTCCATTGTGATTTAATATAACCTTTCCTTAACTATTAAGCAAGGTGAAAAGACAGACTTCAGAATGGGAGAAAATAACAGCAAATGAAGCAATTGACAAAGAATTAATCTCAAAAATATACAAGCAGCTTCTGCAGCTCAATTCCAGGAAAGTAAATGACTCAATCAAAAAATGGGCCAAAGAACTAAACAGACATTTCTCCAAAGAAGACATACAGATGACTAACAAACATATGAAAAGATGCTCAACATCACTCATTATCATAGAAAGGCAAATCAAGACCACAATGAGGTACCATTTCTTGCCAGTCAGAATGGCTGCTATCCAAAAGTCTACGAACAATAAATGCTGGAGAGGGTGCAGAGAAAAGGGAACCCTCTAACACTGTGGGTGGGAATACAAACTAGTACATGGAGAATAGTGTGGAGATTCCTTAAAAAACTGGAAATAGAATGGCCATACGACCCAGCAATCCCACTGCTGGGCATACACACCAAGGAAACCAGAATTGAAAGAGACACGTGTACCCCAATGTTTATCATAGCACTGTTAACAATAGCCAGGGCATGGAAGCAACCTAGATGTCCATTGGCAGATGAATGGATAAGAAAGCTGTGGTACATAAACACAGTGGAATATTACTCAGCCATTAAAAAGAATGCATTTGAATCAATTCTAATGAGGTGGATGAAGCTGGAGCCTATTATACAAAGTGAAGTGAGTCAGAAAGAAAAACACCAATACAGTATATTAACGCATATATATGGAATTTAGAAGATGGTAATGATGACCCTATATACAAGACAACAAAAGAGACACAGACTTTTCTGTCTAAAGAACAGACTTTTCAACTCTGGTCGAAGGCAAGAGTGGGATGATTTGAGAGAATAGCACTGAAACATGTATTTTATCATATGTGAAACAGATCACCAGTCCAGGTTTGATGCACGAGACAGGGCACTCAGGGCCAGTGCACTGGGATGACCCAGAGGGATTGGATGGGGAGGGAGGTGGGAGGAGGGTTCAGGATGGGGGACACATGTACACCCATGCTGATTCATGTGAATGTGTGGCAAAAACCACTACAATATTTAAAAGTAATTACCCTCCAATAAAAATAAATTAATTACTTTTTAAAGATTTAAAAATATATATATAACCTTTCTTGAGTTTTTAAGCAAGCCAAATTGCCTTCAAAAGGGGATAGGAATCAAGGAATCAAGTTTTTAGTTTAATTTTTAAAAGAAATTACTTTCTTTCAGTTTGTCCCGAAGGAAGCCACTGACTTATACCCGCTGGACTCTCATATTGTTATTCCAAGTTCGCCCGTGTTTCCATACACTTGACAGAATCATTTACCCATCAGTCCTCCATTTAACTCAGTTGCCTGACCTATAAAGAATCACTTATTATTTTAAAATTTTCTAAGAGGATGAATTTATGTTCCGTGTTCTTATTACAAAATAACAAAAGAGGACAGAAGGATATTGTGGAGCTTATGGGTAGATTTATGATATAGACGTCCTGATGGCTTCATGGATGTATACTTAGCTTCAAACTTGTCAAATTGTAAACATTAATCATATACAGCTCTTTGTCTTAAAAAAATGCCAATAAGTGAAAAAAGGACACCACGTAGCTTGTTAGATCTTATTTCTGATCATGAAAGATTTTTCCGTTATGGTCAGGAGCTGGGAATGCAAATTCTACAATGCTTAGTTTGCGGCTGGTAAATTAACCCGTTGTGAATCCTTTCATCCTGGGGTTACATTTTCCATCCCTCCCGCTTCCCACATTTGCCCTGTGTGCTCAAAGTGCTCAGAAATTTGGAGAGTGGGCATCTTATGAGAGCTTCTATTTGTGGTGAACCTAGCTTGCCTCAATCCTCTTTTTCTCAGCTCAAAACACAAAAGATGCCAGGGGGAATGACAAATCCCGGATATCTTTTTCCTTGTTTAACTTTTATAAAATATTTTCCTTGGCGAGGTCCTGGACTGATTCTTCTCAAAGCATTTGCCTTGCCCTTGTCCTTTCCAGACCTCCTCTGAGGCCAGGACCAGTTTCCCTGATGAAAGGCTGACCCTTCGTTCTCCTTTGGAACCATCCGGTTCTTCCTGCTTGACAGCTCACCACTCATTCCTAATCATTCTCTCTCCTCCTCCTTTCCTCTCTCCAATGTATTTTCATTTTGTTTCTCCCCCAGAAAACATAAGCCAGGATATCGTCTGCCAAGATGGGTTTGGCCTTTGGAATAAAGTTTTCCATTGTCCTACCACATTTCCCAGGGGATGGCAAGAATTCTTAAGCTCTAAGAAAGTGTATTTTTCACTGATATGTTAAAAGGAAAGGTTGTGCTCTCTGAAAATACCTCTGTACCTCAGGAAGTGCAATTAAATCCTCAAAAAAAAAATACTTTTTCTTCATCTTAAGAACATTTATTCATTCCCCCATAAAACAGTACATAATTTCAAAGATTGGTTGAAGTAGTACAAATGGCACATTATTATGCATTTCTAACATGCCAGTCTGTACATATTTTCAAGTTTCTTAAGTGCATGCTGCCATTTTTTCTCACTGGTAATGTCTTTGTGATTCGAGGTCAGAAAATTCTTTTTCTCATTTCTTGCAGCGACCACTGAAAGACATTAAACCATTTTAGTCAATAAATGTGCATTAAATGCTCTCTCTGTGCTGTGATGTGGAAACATCAACCACTGAACATGCAGAGCGTGCACTTTCATTGTTTCTCTGGAACCTGCTTAAATTGATGAAATGGATATCTCCTCACTGTCAATACTATTTCCCACTACAAGCCAGTGCTGATTTGATCCTGAGTTCTCCTGTGGTTTCCTGAATATGCCTGAGGAGCCTATCAGGGAAAAATAAGAAAAATTAAATGTCCACAACCCTCAGTGTTCTTCACTGCTGATACAGAACACTGGCCTGTGTAGTAAGTAGTTCAAAGACCTGATATTCACTTCCTGAAGCCTCCTCCTCTTCCCACTTCAACAGAAAGAGAAATATTTGGTCAAAATCAGAGAATCCAATTTGATCACATGATCTAGTGACAGCTTTCAAACCGTTGAAACAAGGATTCTCAAATTTAGTTGCTATTAGTCTCGCATGGGGTACCTGCTTTCCCACATCATCAGAACTTTATTAAGATAATCATTGTTCACATTATTCTTCCCAGCACGGGCATTTTGAGGTCAATACTTCACCTGTTTGGTTTGTTGTCATTTTTGTTGTTGTTTAAATAAAATTTTATTTTGGAATAATTTTAGATTTCCAGAAAAGTGGAGTTTTCCTATACCCCTGACCTACTTCTCAGTTTCCCTTCCTATTATCATCTTTACTCTATTGTGGTGCATTTGTCAAAATTAGGAAATGAACATTCGTACATTACTATAAACTATAATCTAGACTTTACTCAGATTTCACTAATTTTTACTTTTTCTCTCCCAGGTGCCAAGCCACTGCGTTGAGACGTTACTTCTCCTAATCTCTTCTGGTCTGGCTTTCTGTCTTTACTTGCTTTCCTTGAAAGCCTTGAGGAGTCCTGGTAGGTCATCTAGTGCTAGCTCTTGTTCTGGTAAAACATCCTTCAGTCTGGGTATATCTGAGACTGGAATTGTAGGTTTGTGGAAAGGGTGCCCCTGAGGTGAAATGCCCTTTGCATCACCTCAGAGGATCCGTGATAGCCATATGATGCCTTTGGCAGCGTTAGCCATCACCACTTAGTGTTTTCCAGGTTCCTCCACTTAAATAGTTACAATTTTTCCCTTTTCCTACTTTATTGTTTGGAAACAAGTCACAAAGTCTAGCCCATTCTCAAGTAGGTGAGGGAAGAATTAAAGTCTGCCTCCTAGAAGGGGTACTATCTACATAAATTACTTCCTGCTACTCTGTAAGAAAGATTTGTCTCTCTTTCCTCCCTTGTTAATTCAGTTGTTTAATTATATCAGTATGGACTCATGTGTATCCCATTTCGCACTTTGGGTTATAATCCAACACTATGCTATTTATCTTGTTTCTCAAATATTTCCAGCTTTGGCCAATGGGAGTCCTTTCAGGTTGGTTCCTGTGTCCCTGTGGCATGACCCTATCCTTTTGTTTCTTGAACACTGCCTTACTTTCTGGTAGTGCAAGATGCTCTATGTGTATTTTGTATTTTCCTTCCCATTTCTTTAAAGTGACCTATTTGCTTTTATAGGGGGGATGATAATGATAAACCAAGATCTGAGAATTGGGAATGCTCACTACTTTCAGCAAACAGAGTGAAGAAATATGTATTTGTATATCAGTCTACTTATAAAAATTTTTGAGGCTTCTGTGATGGCTCTGTGGTAAAGAACCCAACTGCCAATGCAAGAGATATAAGAGACGTGGGTTTGATCTCCAGGCCAGGAAGATCCCCTGGAGGAGGGCATGGCAACCCACTCCAGTATTCTTGCCTGGAGAATCCCATGGACAGAGGAGCCTGGTGGGCTACAGTCCGAAGGGGCACACTTAGTCTATATATAAAACACACAATTGTAATTCTGTAATGTCCACCTGTCTCTCTCTGTGTGTAGCTAAACATGAGTTCACACTGATGTCTCTGACTCCAGCCCACAAGATTCACTTTAGCCTTGCCTTCCTGCTTATCTGTAACTTTCCTCTCTGACCGAGAAAATTGACAGCTGCCACCCACCAAACATTTACTTATTTTTTGATTACAGTATACATAAAAAAAGCATTTTCAAAATTTTTAATCCACACCACACCTGAGGAAATTTTAAAGCACCTCATATCCAAGGCACATGAGACCAATTAACTCAACTCTTGGGATACAACCCAGACCTTAGCTTAAAGTTTCCCAGGTGACTTCTATGTGTAGCCACAGTGAGAATCATTGGATAAAAATGATTAGAATACCTGAATGGGTTTTTTCTTGCCTTTCTCTGCCTGCTGTTTGCTTCCATGTGACTGAAACTGGAAGGGTTGGGAGCTGCTTCAAAATGCAGGAGGTATAGACAGCTTGCTCTCCCAGGGTAAGCCTCACCTCCCCACATAGGTTCAGCAGCAAGGGAATTATTCTTCCCTTCGGCTTTGACTCCAAGGCTTCAAATACTCTGGTGAAGGCAAATTGGCTCGCAGATGAACTTCCACATCAGCATGTATGCCCTGACTCTGGCATAGGCAGGAAAAACCGGACCAAATCTCCTCACAGCCTGCTTAACTAACTCTCAGATTACTTAAGGAAGAACGTGTCTACCAAGTGTGTCACAGCACAGATAACTAGTGTCACCGCGCAGATAACTAGTGTTACCATGAGAAGTGATTTGTAGTAAGACCACAGCTAGGACTAATGTGTTCAGTTGCTCGGTCATGTCTGACTCTTTGCGACCCCATGGACTACAGCATGCCAGGCTTCCCTGTCCCTCTCCCAGAGTTTGTTCAAGTTCATGTCCATCTAGTCAGTGATGCTATCCAACCATCTCACCCTCCGTTGTCCCCTTCTCCTCCTGCCTTCAATCTTTCCCAGTCTTTTCTCATGAGTCAGCCCTTTACATCAGGTTACTTCCCCTTTGTTTGCATATTTCATACTTGTGGACCCATGAAGAAGAGTCGCTCACTAGTCAAGAAAAGGTTTCTGGATAACCTAGTCTAAATGAATATAATTTCTTATTTAAAAAATAAACATAGGCAGGTGGGAACAAATCATTTATATAATACAAATTATTTTTAATTAACACCTAAACATAGCTTAAACAATTCAAACCCTGCAGAGGAGTCTAAAATTTAAAATCCTCCTCTTTTTCCCACCTTCAAATCCTTCTCTCCCTGAAGTCATTGCTTTAGGTATTTCCTGGTTTTTAGATTTTTCTAGTGTTGACTATTACAGATTTAAATAATATATTCATACTTCTCTGGCTTGAATTGTCAATATTATGGAGTTTTTATAATCCTGTTAAAAAAACTTTGTGTTTCTCTCTGAATCTGGTTGGAAGTCACTGTGTTCCCCAGCATACCACATGCATAAATTTTTTTTGTCTTCAAACAAACTTTTTTTATTTCAAGATCGTTACAGATTCACCTGCATTTGTAAGGAACAATACAGAGACACCTCTACACCTTTCACCCACTTTCCCCCAAAGGTAGCATCCTGGGTGACTAGACTGTTATATCATTACCACAACACTGACATTGATCGAAGCACCCAGTGATGCAGATTCACCAGTTTTATGTGCCCACCTGCTCAGTGAGGGTATTAAGTTTTATGAATTTAGTCACAGGTGTAGGTTCCCAAACCCCCCAGCACAGTGAGATACAGGACAGCCCCATTATGCACTGTTAGTTGTTCAGTCACTCAGGTGTGCCCAACTCTCTGCAACCCCATGGACTGCAGCGCTCCAGGCTTCCCTGTCCTTCTTTATCTCCTGGAGCAGTCTCAAACTCATGTCCTTCGAGTCCGTGATGCCATCCAAACATGCATAAGTTTTTAAGACACTCTCCTCTGTGCGTTGCACAGAAATGTGAGGGCTGTGAGATGACATTCTTAAGAGTCCAGAAACCTTTTTGCTTAGCTGAGAGGATCTACGAGGTGTTGACTGAAAAAAAAATTGCACAGCCTAGAAGTTGAAAGTTACATTTCGTTTGGTGGACGAAGTTGAAGACTTAAGTCCAGGACACAACATCTCAGCTAACTCTGAGAGAATGCTCTGAAGAGGCAAGGGTGGGAGCCAAGGATATATAGGAATTTTTGCAACAAAGACCAGGTAGTCGGAACATCAAAAGATTATTGTTAATTAAAGAAAACCAGATATCTCAAGTTAAAAAAATTAATGAGTTCATTGACTTTCTACTATAGAAGATGAGAAATTGAGCACATTTATACATCCAACCACTTCCATCTCTCTAGCCTTCTTTTTATTAGTTATATATATTTTTCTTTTATAGTCATAACTGTTTTGTTTTATAGTCATAACTGTCTTTTGTGCTTTTGTTGTCTCTGAGGTTAGTTTCTCTTTTTTGCTTATCTTAGTTAAAAACTATTTTGCTGTTAGTTTTCTCAGGATGTCATATGATCTTCAGTTTTGGTCTTTTTTTTTTTTAATGATTGACAAGTTAGGTTGATTACTAGAGGTGCCTGGATTGGTTTTCTGTAAAATTAGGGTATTTATGAGGAAAAGAAAGGCTAATTTAAGAACAAGAAATGCACTAGGAAGATTCAGAGTGATATACAGAATTGAAGACAGGGAGTTGCATCTGAAGGAGAGGTACCAGGCAGCCACACTGTAGAGTTCAGGTGCTATAGACTCAATGTTTGCATCACCCACAAAATTCAGATGTTGAAACCTAATCTCTACTATGTCAGTATTTGGAGGTGGGGCCTTTGGAAAGTTGATTACTGTCCTCGTAAAAGACCCCAGAGAGCTCTTTCTCCTCTTCCACCATTAAGTAGGAGGCATGCCCTCAGCAGACACTGAATCTCCTGGTGCCTTGATTTTGGACTTTCCAACCTTCAGAACCATGAGAAATAAATTGTTATTGTTTGAGCCACCTGGTCTAATATACTCATTGTAGCAGTCCTAAAAGACTAACACGGTGGGTCTGCAAATAATTACCCAGCGCTTTGCTGACTTTTAGCTGTAAGGGTGCTCCCTGAAGAAGGGGTATTTGTGCCTCTTTGGGGGAGAAATTGTGTGACATCCCCTGATCTTTTTTCATTTTCTTGTCTTTCATTAACTTGGTTCCATCTACTTTATAATTTCCAAAGATTTCCTCAAATTTTTCTGGTTTACTGCTAATTGTCTTCTTTTATTCCAGAAATCTTATCACTTGTATTTTCAATTCACTCTCTTGTTTCAGTAGAAACTTGGGATGTTTGAGGTAGATGTAGGTGCTCATTCCAGAACTTTGACAAGGGTTCAAAAATATTATCTTAATATCATTTTCCATTTTGTAAAAGTGCCCTGCTTTCCATAATTTCTAATAAAAATTACAGGGTATTTATTGGCCAGATGACTAAGCTTGGACTTCTTTATATTAAGATTGTTCTTGGAACACATGATAATAATACTACATTGAGAAATATTTTTTCATTATTAATACTAACTGGAATAAATTGCTTTTACTTTCTCTTACTTTTAATACATTATTTTTTTTAACCAAAGAATGCCAAAACTGAGTATCTCCTTTCAAAATTCTCTCAATTGGCATTTTTCTTTTCTTTTTTTTTTTTTAGTTTTTTATTTTTTTAATTTTAAAATCTTTAATTCTTACAGGCATTCCGAAACATGAACCCCCCTCCCATCTCCCTCCCCATAACATCTCTCTGGGTCATCCCCATGCACCAGCCCCAAGCATGCTGTATCCTACGTCAGACATAGACTGGCGATTCAATTCTTACATGATAGTATACATGTTAGAATGCCATTCTCCCAAATCATCCCACCCTCTCCCTCTCCCTCTGAGTCCAAAAGTCCGTTATACACATCTGTGTCTTTTTTCCTGTCTTGCATAAACACCTGCTATACAACAATTTGTTCATGTTGCCCCTAAGAAAAATTTAAGTTCTTTAAATGAATTTTAAATTCAAGGAATACTGATTTATATGTAGTTTAATAATTTTATATGCTTTATAGTATTTTTTATGTTTGGAAAAATGTCAATATATTAAGAATGATAAATAAAACTATGACATAAGAAAGTACTGAGATACATTAATGAACTTTTAATAGAAAAAGTCATAACAAGTCATTAAACTATAAATTTCAAAGAATACATTCAATTTTTCTAATTCTAGATGGCAAAAAAACATCATCAACAGAATAAAAAATAAGCCACAGACTAGAAGAAGGTATTTGTAGTGTATATTAGACATAGGGTTGTATCCAGAATATGTAAAGAATTTTGACCAGTTGAGAAAATAACATGGAAAAAAAGCAGTGTAATAGAAAAATGGACAAAGAACATACATTTGAAAAGAGAGAGAGATTGGAATGATAAATATTTGAAAACATGTTCACCTTCATGATAAATCAGATGTTACTTAAAACACACACAAAAAATCATTTTTACCCATAAAATTGGCAAAAATAGAAAAGTTTGGCAATATCAAATATTTGGTGAGAGTGAAAAGAAAATTAGTTGGTTTTGTATATTGATAGTTAAGTTAAATTGATATACTCACTTTGAAAAATAATTTAGTTCAAAAATGGATAATTCATATACACTGTGATCCAGCAATTTCACTTCCAGTTGTATACCTTTGAAGTGTGTCTCAAGCTTTGGTCAGTATCACATGAGTTATTGTTAAAATCTCCAGTTCCCAGGCTCCATCTCAACTCTACTGTCTCAGATTGGTGAATGGAGGCCTCCTAGATGCCTTCTGTTCATCCCTCCAAACCCACTCTCCACCTTGCCCACCCTGCTTTCTGCCCCAGAAGGCTAGACTTGGTGATAATATGGCTGGACACCATTGCCCTGGCTTTAGGATCGGCTTAGCCAAATGGGAAGCCCTGACAGGAACTCAGATGTGAGGTTCAGATATTTAACTCCTTCCTGGAAGGTCTCCATAGATGAGCTCTCCCGCAGTTCCCCTCAAGTCATGCATCCGACTCCAGAGGACACCCTTTTTTTTATTTCTCCAAGTCCCAGTAACGTGCCTCTTCCCTTCAGATCTCGGTAGCCAGAGCTCAGTTGCTACTGATTCCAGGTAACTGTACTATTCCTTGCTTGACCAAACCAGGTATCAACAAACCACCAGCCTGTTTCTGCACAGCCCTTGAGTTCACAATATTATTTTACACTTTTTAAGGATTGTAAGAGAGAAGACAAGGAAGGCTATGCAGCAGATTGCACATGACCCACACAACTTAAAATTTTACTGTTTGGCCCTTTACAGAAAAAATTTTCCCATTCATGACCTATCCTTTACCTTTACTTTTGAAGATAATCTCCTTGTAATTTAACCTATTGCAGCCGGGCGTTTTTGTTTTGTTTTAGTTTTCCAAGTTTCCTGCTTGGCCCTTGACTGTTATGGAGGAACCTGGGAAGCTATGTTTGTAATAAGTGATCTCAGGTGATTTTACCTCCAAGGAATTTTATCTTTCAGTAGTTTGTATTAATGTGCCCAAGGAAATATTTTTCCAGTTTTTATAATAATAAGAAAGCAACTATCCATCAAAAGTGAATTTTAAAAAATGGGATACAATTAGATGGAGGGTACCAATGAATAATATATCATAATGAATAGGTCTCAAATACATTGGAAAAGAAAAGAATAATCAAGTTATGCAAACATGTAAAGAAAAAGCAATGCATGTAAAATTTAAATATATATTGTTTACAGATTAATGTGTACATTGGTTATTAGTACTTCTAGGAGATGGAAGATACAGGGTTACATGGAAAAAAGGACCAGTAGTGGTGATCAAAGCCCGTCTTGCAGCTGATAGTCTTTGTATGGCTCAGGTTCTGCCAAGCAGAAGCGCTGTGTGCAATTGCAACAGGGGAGTGAGCTTTGTGAAATGGTCCTTCTGCATTGGGAAATGCATGGTGGTGAAAGCATGCGAGTCTTCTGAGGTATTGTAGTAAAATTTTAGCTTTAGAACTCTATCATCATAGCTACTGAGTAATAGATGGCAACACAACAGTGATGCTTCTGCTACAAGAGCCTCGTGATGTAGCTGACCAGGTCTTCTTGCTGCATTGATTCTGGCTCTGTAGCATCCAAGCCTAGTATTTCACCCTGTGTGAGATTCTATAAGCTACCTTATTGCCCTTTTAAAAAACCCTTTCAATTTAAACTAGTAGTTTGGGTTCTGAGGTGACAGGGAAGACACAGAGACTTTAGTTTTAATCTGTATTGTTTAATTTCTTTAAAAGCAAACATAATGAAACATTGTTATCTGTGTGTTATGAAAGTAAAGTTTTGTTTAATTAAGCTTTGTAATTTTTAATTTTCTGTAATCTTCTTCCTCGAAAAAATCTAATCTCTACATGGAACGTATATTAGCTCTCTGCTATTACTCTGGGCTGTATGCTGTGCTTAGTCGCTCAGTCGTGTCTGACTCTTTGCGACCCCATGGACTGTAACCCGCCAGGCTCCTCTGTCCATGGGGATTCTCCAGGCAAGGATGCTGGAGTGGGTTGCCATGTCCTCCTCCAGGGGAATCTTCCCAAACCAGGGATCAAACCGAGGCAGGCAGATTCATGACTGAGCCATCAGTAAGCCCCTAATATTACTCTACTGAAGATTAATCATCCATTCATAATAGCAAGCTATTTGTCAACCCAACACAAAAAGCAACTATTACAGTCCTGTATTTAATAAGTATCCTAAATAATATCTACTCTTATCTGTCTTCTCATCTTTTCCTATAGCATTTCTAATTAATAATTTCCCCAAATTAAATCACCCTAAGGATTTTCCTTTTTTATTGAGCTATAATTTAAATGTTATATTAGTTTCAGGTATATGATACAAGAATGAAATATTGGTAAATATTGCAAAATGATCACCACAGTAACTTAACATTCCTTATGCATAGTTATAAATCTCTCTTATGATTAGAACTTTTAAGATATAATCTCTTAGCAACTTTCAAATATTCAATACAGGATTATTAACTGCAGTCACTATAATGTACAGTATATTTCTGTTGTTGTTCATTCCCCCAGTTTTGTCCAACTCTTTGGCACCCCATGGACTGTAGCACGCCAGGCCTCCCTGTCCCTCACCATCTCCCAAAGTTTGCCCAAATTCATGTCCGTTGCATTGGTGATACCATCCAGCCATCTCATCTTCTGATGCCCTCTTCTCCTTCTGCCCTCAGTGTTTGCCAGCAATCAGGGACTTTTCCCTGGTCAGCTGTTCGCATCAGGTGACCAGAATACTGGAGCTTCCCTTTAGCAGGTGGCGCTAGTGGTAAAGAACCCACCTGCCAGTGCAGGAGACGTAAGAGACACAGGTTCAATCCCTGGGTCAGGAAGATCCCCTGGAGGAGGGCATGACAAGCCACTCCTGTATTCTTGCCTGGAGAATCCCATAGACAAAGGAGCCTGGCGGGCTGCAGTCCATAGGTCACAAAGAGTCGGACACGACTGCACGCACACACATTGCACTTCTAGGACTTACTTATTTCAAAACTGGAAGTTTAAGCCTTTTGACTTACCCCATTTTGCCCACCTCTGGCAAAACCAGTCTGTTCTATCTATTAGTTCTGGGGTGGGGGGAGTTGTGTGTTTTGAGAGGTTGGAGTTTTTTTATATTCCATATATAAGTGAGATCTCGTAGTACTTGTCTTTTTCTGTCTAATTTATTTCACATAGTATAAATTGTGAAATAATCAGGGTCTGTTCAGGGTCCATTCATCTTATGGCAAATGGCAAGATTTCACTATTTTTTTGTGGCTGAAGAGTATTCCTCTGTGTACATGCGAATGTGTTTATCACATTTTGTTTATCAGTTCATATGTTGATTTAGGTTGTTTTCATATCTTGGATACTGTATATAACATTTTGGTGAGCAAGGGCTGTATATAACTTTTCTAGTTAACATTTTTGTTTTCATTTAATAAATACCCAGAGATGGAATTGCTGGGTCATATGGTAGTTCTTGGAGAAGGCAATGGCACCCCACTCCAGTACTCTTGCCTGGAAAATACCATGGAGGGAGGAGCCTGGAAGGCTGCAATCCATGGAGTTGCGAAGAGTGGGACACGACTGAGCGACTTCACTTTCACTTTTCACTTTCATGCATTGGAGAAGGAAATGGCAACCCACTCCAGTGTTCTTGCCTGGAGAATCCCAGGGACAGGGGAGCCTGGTGGGCTGCTGTCTATGGGGTCACACAGATTCGGACATGACTGAAGCAACTTAGCAGCAGTAGCAGCATGGTAGTTCCATTTTTAATTTTCTAACAAACTTCCATGGTGGCTGCACTGATTAACATTTCCACTAAGAGTGTAGAAGGATTCCCTTTCTCCATGTCCTTTCCAAAATTTTTTATTTCTTGTCTTTTTGATGATACCCATTCTAATAGCTGTGACATTATGGATATCACCATTGTGGTTTTAATTTGCATTTCTCTGATGATTAGTGATGTTGAACTTTTTATTATGTGCGTGTTGGCCCTCTGTATGTCTTCCTTGGAAGAGTGTCTTTTCAGATTCTCTACCCAGATTTTAATTGAATTCTTTGAGTTTTTATATTGAGTTTTATGAGTTCTTTATATATTTTGGATATTAATCCTTATCAAATGTATCATTTGCAAATATTTTCTCCCATTTGGTAGGCTGCCTTTTCATTTTGTTGATTCTTTTTTTCTGTATGAAAGCTTTTTAGTTTAAAATGGTTCCCCTCCCTTTTTTTTTTTCTTTTATTGCTTTTGCTTTTTGGCATCAGATTGAAAAATCATCACCAAGACTTAAAACAATAAACTTACCATCTATTTTTTTCTTATAGAGTGTTATGTTTTCAGGTCTCACATTCAAGTCTTTAATCAATTTTAAGTTAATTTTTGTATATGGTGTTAGATAACAGTCCAGTTTCATTCTTTTGTGTTCAGCTTTCCCAGCACTATTTATTGAACAGACTGTGCTTTCTCCATTGTGTATTCTTGATTCCTGTGTCATGAATTAATTAACCTTATATGTTTGGCTTTTCTCTGGGTTCTCTAATCTTTTCCATTGTTCTGCATATCCGTTTTAATGCCAATATCATACTGTATTGATTACAATAGCTTTGTAAAGTAGTTTGAGATCAAGAAAAATGATGCCTTCAGTTTCCTTCTTTCTCAAGATGACTTTGGCTATCAAGTGTCTTTCGTGGTTCCATACAAATTTTAGGATTGTTTTTCTTATTTCTATGAATCTTGACAGTGATTGCACTGAATCTGTAGGTTACTTTGAGTAGTATGGACATTTTAATAATATCAATGCTTCCAATCCATGAACCTGCAACACCCTCCTATATATTTGTATCTTCTTCAATTTCCTTCATCAGTGTCATCTAGTTTTCAGTGAACAGGTCTCTCAACTCCTGGGTTAAATTTATTCCTAGTAATTTTATCCTTTTTGATATCATTGTAAATGGGTTTTCTGATAGTTTGCTATTAGCATACAGAAACAAAACAGATTTTTTTGTACTGATTTTGTATATTGTACCTTTACTGAATTTGTTTATTAGTTTCAACAGTTTTTTGGTGAAGTCTTTAGGATTTTCTGTGTATGATGTCATGGTTTTACTTTTTCCTTTCCAATTTTGATGACTTTTTTTCTTGTGTAATTGTTTTATCTCTGATTTCCAAAACTATGTGAGAGAGGGCATCGTAATGATGTTCATTTTAAACATGTATGCATGTTTGTCTTTCGCTTGCCTTCACTCATTCAAATATTATAATTTCCACCAGATTCATTCATGGAAAACAGAATTTCAACAACGCTTCTCATCTTGCACCAATAATTTTACTGTAAGAACGTGATGATCAGTTCTGAATGGGGTTGCAATCTGTACATTCATGCTATATTTAACAAGTGATGACAAATGTCAAGACATGATTTGTTGTTGTTTTTTTCATTAAATTCTTGGATCTTGTGACTTGGTCAGATTACTCAGTTTTGCCAATTTTAAAGATCATTCTCACCTTTAAAACTGGGGCCTAACTTGCATAGATGACTGAAAGCAAATGTGCTTTTGATTTTTGACATGATGAGTTTGAGGAACCTTTACTAATTGGAGATACTTAATTGGCAGCTTGTGTGTGTATGTGTGTGTATATATATATATATACATATATGATGGTATTCATATGAGATTACAGGGCAAGAGATAGAAATTTGAAATTTACTTGTACATGAATGTATTTGAGGCCATGGGCATAAATTATATCCCTTAAGGATATAGTATAGAGTAAAGTGAGGAAAGGACCAACCACCAGACTTCAGAAATCCAGTATTAAATGGCCTGGTATATGAGCTTGCATTTAAGGCTGAAAATGAAGGACCAGAAAGAAAGGGGAGAACTGGCAGAGTATTATAAGCTGAAGAAAGAATTTTTAAAATTAATCTATTTTTATCATAGGATAATTGCTTTACAGAATTTTGCTGTTTTCTGTCAAACCTCAACATAAATCAGCCATAGATATACATATATCACCTCCCTTTTGAACCTCCCTCCCATCTCCCTCCTCATCCCACCCCTCTAGGTTGATACAGAGCCCCTGTTCAAGTTTTCTGAGCCATAGAGCAAATTCCCATTGGCTATCTATTTTACATATGGTAATATAAGTTTCCATGTTACTCTTTCCATTCATCTCCCACTCTCTTCCCCTTTCCCCATGTCCATAAGTCTGTTCTCTATGTCTGTTTCTCCATTGTTGCCCTATAAATAAATTCTTCAGTACCATTTAGAATACAATATTTATCTTTCCCTTTCTGACTTACCTCACTCTGTATAATAGGTTCTAGGTTCATCCACCTCATTAGAACTGACTCAAATACCTTCCTTTTTATGGCTGAGTAATATTCCACTGTGTATATGTACCACAATTTCTTTATACATTCATCTGTCGATGGACATCTAGGTTGCTTCCATATTCTAGCTATTGTAAATAGTGAGGCAGTGAACAATGGGATACATGTGTCTTTTTCCATTTTAGTTTCCTCAGGGTATATGCCTAGGAATGGACTTGCTGGGTCATATGGTGGTTTTAGTCCTAGGTTTTTAAGGAATCTCCATACCATCTTCTATAGTGGCAGTATCAATTTACATTCCCACCAACAGTGCCAGGGTGTTCCCTATCTCCATACCCTCTCCAGCATTTACTGTTTGTAGACTTTTTGATGATGGCCATTCTGACCAGTGTGAGGTGATATCTCATTGTGCTTTTGATTTGCATTTCTCATCCACCTGATGTGAAGAGCTGACTCATTTGAAAAGACCCTGATGTTGGGAAAGATTGAAGGCAGGAGGAGAAGGGGATGACAGAGAATGAGATGGTCAGATGGCATCACCAACTCAATGGACATGAGTTTGGGTAAGCTCTGGGAGTTGGTGATGGACAGGGAGGCCTGGCATGCTGCGGTTCATGGGGTCACAAAGAGTTGGACACAACTGAGAGACTGAACTGAATAACGAGCAATGTTGAGCACCTTTTCATGTATGTTTCTTAGCCATCTCTATGTCTTCTTTGGAGAAATGTCTGTTAGGTCTTTCCCCTACTTTTGGATTGGGTTGTTTGTTTTGCTGGTATTGAGTTGTATGAGCTGTTTGTATATTTTGGAAATTAATCCTTTGTCAGTTGTTTCATTGGCTATTATTTTCTCCTATTCTGAGGGTTGTCTTTTCACCTTGCTTATAGTTTCCTTTGCTGTTCAAAAGCTTTCAAGTTTAATCAGGTCCCACTTGTTTACTTTTGTTTTTATTTCCATTACTCTAGGAGGTGGATCATAGAGGATCTTGCTTTGATTTATGTCATTGAGTGTTCTGCCTCTGTTTTCCTCTAAGAGTTTTACAGTTTCTGGTCTTATATTTAGGTCTTTAATCCATTTTGAGTTTCTCTTTGTGTATGGTTTTGGGAAGTGTTCTAATTTCATTCTTTTACATGTAGCTGTGCAGTTTTCCCATTTATTGAAGAGGTTGCCTTTACCCCATTGTATATTCTTGTCTCCTTTGTCAAAAATAAGGTACCCATAGGTACATGGGTTTAATTCTGGGCTTTCTATCTTATTTCATGGGTCTATAATTCTGTTTTTGTGTCAATACCATACCATTCTATTTTTGTGCCAGTTTTGATGACTGTAGCTTTATAGTATAATCTGAAGTCAGGAAGGTTGATTCCTCCAGATCCTCTTCTTTCTCAAGACTGCTTTGTCTATGCGGGGTCTTTCGTGTTTCCATATGAATTGTGAAATTTTTTCTTCTAGTTCTGTGAAAAATACTATTGGTAATTTGATAGGGATTGCATTGAATCTGTAGATTGCATTTGGTAGCATAGTCATTTTCACAATATTGATTCTTCCTACCCAGGAACATGGAATATCTCTCCATCTGTTTACACCATCTTTGATTTCTTTCATTAGTGTCTTATAATTTTTTGTGTACAGTTCTTTTGTCTCCTTTGGTAAGTTTACTCCTAGATATTGAATTCTTTTTTTTTTGCAATGATGAATGGGATTGATTCCTTACTTTCTCTTTCTGATTTTTCATTGGTGGTATATAGAAATGCAAGTGATTTCTGTGTATTGATTCTGTATCCTGCAACTTTTCTAAATTCACTGATTAGCTCTAATAATTTTCTATACTATCTTTAGGGTTTTCTATGTACAGTGTCACGTCATCTGCAAACAGTGAGAGCTTTACTTCTTCTTTTCTGATCTGTATTCCTTTTATTTCATTTTCTTCTCTGATTGCTGTGGACTTCCAGAACTATGTTGAATAATAGTGGTGAAAGAGGACACCCTTGTCTTTTTCCTGATCTTAGGGGGAATGCTTTCAGTTTTTCACCATTGAGAATAATGTTCGTTGTAAGTTTATCATATATGGGCTTTACTATGTTGAAGTAGGTTCCTTCTATGCCCATTTTTTGAAGAGTGTTAATCATAAATGGGTGCTGAAATGTGTCAAAGGCTTTTTGTCAAAGGCATCTACTGATATTATCATATGATTCATATCTTTCAATTTGTTAATATGGTGTATCACATTGATTGATTTGCATATATTGAAGAATCCTTGCATCCCTGTAATAAATCCAACTTGATCATGGTATATGAGCTTTTTGATGTCTTGCTGAATTCTGTTTGCTGAACTTTTGTTGAGGATTTTTACATCTATGTTCATTTGTGATATTAGCCTGTTAGTTATTCTGTTTTTGTGTTGTCTTTGCCTGGTTTTGGTATCAGGGTGTTGTTGGCTTCGTAGAATGAATTTGGAAGTGTTCCTCTGCAATTTTTTGAAAGAGTTTTTAGAAGGATTAGCATTAGCTCTTTTCTAAATGTTTGATAGAATTCTCCAGTGAAACCATCTGTTCCTGGGCTCTTGTTTTTTGCAAGATTTTTTGTCACAGCTTCAATTTCAGTGCTTGTGTTTGGGTTGTTCATGATTTCTGTTTCTTCCTGGTTCAGTCTTGGATGATTGAACTTAGTTCTAAGACTCTGTCCATTTCTTCCAGGTTATCTATTTTATTGTCATATAGTTGTTCATAATAGTCTCTTAAAATCCTTTGTATTTCTGCATTGACTGTTGTAACCTCTCCTTTTTCATTTCTAATTTTGTTGATTTGATTCTTCTTTCTTTTCTTCCTGTTAAGTCTGTCTAAAAGTTTGTCAATTTTGTTTGTCTTCTCAAAGAACCAGCTTTTAGTTTTATTAATCTTTACTCTTGTTTCTTTCTTTTCCATTTGTCTCTGCTTGGATCTCTATGATTTCTCTGCTTCTACTAGTTTTGGTTTTTGTTGTTGTTCTTCTTTTTCCAGTTGTTTTTGGTGTAAAGTTAGGTTTTCTATTCGATGCTTTTCTTGTTTCTTGATATAGGACTGTATTGCCATAAACTCATAGCTCAGTTGGTAAAGAATCTGCCTGCAATACAGGAGACCCAGATTTGATCCCTGGGTCAGGAAGATCCCCTGGAGAAGGAAATGGCAACCCACTCCAGTATTCTTGCCTGGAGAATCCTATGGACAGAGAAGCCTGGGTGGCTATAGTCCATGGGGTCGCAAGAGTCAGACATGACTTAGCGACCAAACCAAAACAACCAAACTTCCTCCTTAGAACTGCTTTTGCTGTATCCCATGGATTTTGAGTTCTCATGTTTTCGTTGTCATTTGTTTTGAGAAATTTTTTTTAAATTTCCCTTTTGATTTCTTCAGTAACCTGTTGGATATTTAGAAACATGCTGTTTAATCTCCATCTGTGTTTCTAATTTTTTCCTTCATTTGTGTAGTATTTCTCTGCCTTTTCATTATTTTTTTTTTAACTTATTGTGTTTGAGGTCTGCTTTTCCCAGGCTTCAAGGAAAGTTGAATTCGTTCCTTGGAGAAGGTTGAATTCTTTCTTCTTTTTGGTTTCTGCCCTCGTAAGTTTGGTCCAGTGGTTTGTGTAAGCTTTGTATAAGGTGAGATTTGTGCTGAGTTTTTGTTTGTTTTTCCTCTGATGAGCAAGGCTAAGTAAGGTGGTAAACTTGTCTGCTGATGATTGGGTTTGTATTTTTGTTTTGTTTGTTGTTTACATGAGGCGTCCTACACAGGGTGCTACTGGTGGTTGGGTGATGCTGGCTCTTGTATTCACGTGGTTTTGTTTGTGTGAGTTCTCACTATTTGATGCTCCCTGGGGTTAGTTTTCTGGTAGTCTAGGGTCTTGGAGTCAGTACTCCCACTCCAAAGGCTCAGGGCTTGAATCTGGTCAGGAAGATTCTACAAGTGTTTTGTTACGGCATTAAGTGAGATTAAAACAAATATCCAAAAATGAGAAACCAAAGATGAACCCCAGACAAATAGCAATTACAAAATCAGGCAAATAATACTTAAAATAATGGAATATACACCCATGAGCAAAGTAAAAATAGTCTAACAAAAACAAAATACAGTAGATTAATCCAGCAAACAAAGGAAATAAAAATTATATTTACCATTTAAGAACAAAACTAACTAAAGCACAGACTGGAAAACTAAACTAAAGCAAGATGCCAAGTGGGGAATATAGGAATGAAAACAAAAGTAACAAATACTTTGAGAGGAAAGGAAAGAAAAAAAAAAGATATGCAAAGTTAAATAGAGGCAGATGAAGATTTATATACATTAAAGATTAACTGCAAGTGGAAAAGAACAGTAGGAAAGGCAAACAAAGAAATAAATAAAATAATAAGTTTAAAAAAATTAAAATTATGAAGAGACAAGATGGTGATACTGTAGTTGGACGTGGAGTACATCTCTCTCCATGGATACATCACAAATACACCTTCAGACACAGAAGTGCGTGCAGAAAACACCAGGTGAGAGCAGACAGGAGTACCTAACCAGTGGAAAAGAATACATAGAACCATGCAAAACTCAGTAGGACGAAGGAACTAGGGGGAAAAACAGGGATGAGAGTAGGACTAGACCTGCCCTCAGCAGATGGGGGAACTGAAGCAGGAGTCTGATCCCCACACCCAGGCAATTATCTGAGTCAGAGGAGAACCATTTGATGCTGAGAGTGAATCGGCTGATCTGTGGCAGCCTAAACGGAATGAGAACTAGACAGTCCTTGCTGCAGCCATAAATACGCCTGACAAAAACGCTGGTCCCCTGGAAGGTGCAGCAGCTGGGAGCTGGAGTTTAGGGATTGTGGAGCAATCCCAGGGCAAGGGCTGCTGCTGACTGTGAAGAGACAGATCAAGGGGACGTGAGGGAGGAGTTCGTGGTGGGAAATGCCAGGGAGGGAAAGCCAGGCAGACACGAAGCAGGGTGATACTGCTGAGTCACACAGAGGGGGCGGAGCCATCACCATGGCGTCTCTCTCCCCAAAGGGCCAGCATCGGCAGCTGAACAACAGATGAGCTGGCCCATCAAATGCCTGGCCCACTGAACTACAGAGTAGGACCCCACCCAGGGTGCCCTTTTCAGTGCCTGATGTGCAGATATGCAGAGTAGGACCCCAGCCAGGGCGGCCCTCTATGTGCTTGATGCACCAAACAACAGAGAAGGACCCCAGGCAAGGGAGCCCTCTAAGTGCCTGAATGGGCAAAGCTATGGGGAAAGACTGGCCAAAGAGGCCTTCAGATCGCCAGCTCCAAGAGGCTTGAAAAAAGACTCTGATAAGGCCATAATTTCTGCGGTGGAGGCGGTCCATGTCCCTGCACACTAGGCACCACCTGGGTCCCTGCAAGCCAAAAAGCTGCACCACCTTCACGTTCAACACTCACTGGGGCAGAGCTGCCACAGGCAACAAAAAGTCTTGTGTCTATGCTCACAGTCTCTTTGGTTGTGTCTTACTCTTTGCAACCTTGTAGACTGTGGCCTGCCAGGCTTCTCTGTCAGAGAGGGAGGTCTCCAGGCAAGAATATTGGAGCATATTGGCCAATACTGGTTGCCATACCCTTCTAGAGTACTGTATTTCCGGCTGCCCTACCCTCCAACTCCCCTGAGTACCTGGTGCTGCAGGAACCCCTGCAACCCAAGCAGCTGCACCACCTCCACACCTGGCCCTCACAGGGGCAAACCCAAGTCCTCCAGGGCAGCCTCAGGAGCAAACCCCAGTGGACAGCCCACATGTAGAGGTAGAAATAAAACCACAAGTGAAACCCAAGGGCAGTGTGGCTAAGGAAGAGGACCCAAACACCTTCCCACCAGCTGTACAAGGTGCAGATTCAATCCATATGATCAACTAGGCAGACTGTGTGTCTATGGAATATATAAAAGGTCACTGAGAGCTCCCACAAAAGGAAACACTAGTTCTGATAGCTGTGGACATTGGAGGCAAGAACACACTGGAATAGGACCAGATTAGAATCTGAGCTGCCCCCACAGCAGGTCCAGAGATCAGCATGGTGTTGGAGGGCATCTTAGGGAGGTAAGGTGGACTCCCAGCGAGGGAAAGGACTCTGACAGCAGTGACTCAAGAAAAACATTTATTATTCGTATGTTTTGACTTATTCTGCAGATTCTTTCGTATTTTTTTCTTTTCTCTTTTTTTCCTTTTTTCCCCCACTCTGTTGTAGCTGATAATTTTAGCAGTCACATTTTTTATTGTTATAAACTTCTGACTCTGTGTTGTGCTTTCACAGTTCTGCTCAGTGCTCCTTTTTTTTTTTTCTCTTTTTTAAATTAAAAAAAAATTTTTTAAACCTATTATTTTTTCTACATTTATTCATTTGTTTGTTTTTCCTACTGTTCTTATCCCCCTGCAGTTAATCTTAATATATATAAATCTTCTTTACCTACCTCTATTTGACTTTGCATATCTATTCCTTCTTTCCTTTCTTTTTCTCCTTTCCTCTCAACATATTTGTTAGTTTTATTTTCATTGCTTTATTCCCCAATTGGCACCTTGCTTTAGTTTTGTTTTCCAGTTTGTGCTTTAGTTAGTTTTGTTCTGGTAGATAAAATTTTTGGTTTCGTTTGTTCGCCAGGTCAATCTATTTTACTTTATTTTGTTAGACTGTTTTGATTTTGCTTATGGGTGTATATGTATGTGTATATTCAGTCACACTTTTTATTGTTGTTAAGAATGTTTTAAGTTGTTTATATTTAGGTTGCATTATACAATATGATTTTCTTTTTTTATTTTGCTTACTGGCTGTGCTGAGTGTTCATGGGTGTGTAAGGGCCGTCTCTAGTTGCAGCCAACAGGGGCTCCTCTCTAGTGCAGTACACAGGCTTCTCATTGTGGTGGCTTCTCTTGCTGTGGAGCACAGACTCTAGGGCATGCAGACTTCAGCAGATGAGAGCTCAGCAGCTGTGGCTTGAGGGCTCTAGAGCACAAACTAGTTGTGGTGCAGCATGTGGGATCTTCTCAGTCCAGGGATAGAACCCATGACCCCGGGCAGATTCTCAATCACTGGACTTATAACTGGGAATGTTATAAGTGGGATTAATGAACACACTTAGAGGTCAAGTAAGTGGAATATTAAGATTCTCCAATAATTTTAGTGGAATGGAAGTTAATTGCCAAAAGCCAGGTGTTAGTGTATAGAGGGGAAAGTGGGTCTATCCTCTAAGATGTGGGTGAATTGAGAATGTTTAAATATAAGTGAGAAGATTCTAGTTTCTTGGTTTTGACTGTTCTCTGTACCTAAAATATCTTACCCTTTCTCTACCTATTTAAATATATACATCCTTCATACTACAGGTCTTCATTTTCTGAATGATATTTTATATGAGTCAAGATTTAATTGCAGAAATTTGAATATACTTTAGCTACTTTAAGCCAAAAGGGATTTATATAGGATATTATATGAATTTCAAAATCATTGTTGAAAAAACAGATTAAAATATTAGCTCCCTATAATAATTTTAGATAAACACTACAGAGCTGGATTTTGAAGAGGGCTGCTGCTTTGTCTACAATCATATATCTATGTACTGACCAAATATATTAGGAAATAAAACTGTAAATATATGCTATTTCCAAAAGGTAACTGATCAACATTTTTCAGTTAGATGCTTATCATTCTAATAGAAGTTTTTCTACTCATTCTCCATGTGTAGGTATTCAAAATTAATATATAGTATTGATTTGCCTCTTTATAAAATACTTGTCTTCTATGAGAATCTACGTATTATTCTACAACTTTTCACTTTTGTTAAGTGGGGATGATGAGGCAGTTGTATGTATGTCTCTGATGCTCAAAATTGTATGTGTGACATTTTTTATTAAAATGCTGGCTGTAGTGTATATCACTGTATGATTATGTGAAAATGTCTTTACTTATTTTTCTGATATGGGCAGTTGGTTCTCTTTACAATTTTCTCTGCTGAAAATGTTTCAGTATCACTTCTACTCCCATCAGAGATAGAGTACTAGATTTACCCCTCCCCTAAACCTTAACAATTAAAACACTAGACAAAGTATATGACATTGAACACTAGGCAACAAAGAATTGTGATTGCTGAGATACAACAAAAATTAGAAGAACCCTCTGATGCTTATTTTCATGTCATGGCACAGTAGAGACTAACTCAGGCAAAGCTTTGTGTGCTAAGCTGAGGAATCCCAAATAGCTAGAACTCACAGAACAGAATACCAGAGGAGAGAACTATAAACAGACAGAGAACTCTGGAGACTTGCAAAAGGATACAGCAGAATACTAATTAGTGTATATTTGTGATGAAACTACCCAAGGCTGGGAAATGAACCATGCAAAAGGATTAAATGTACTCAGAACTCACACAGTAATGGGAATAGTGCCTATTATTAAGTTTTTATATCTATATTTATTAATTTTTTGACAGGAAACATGAAGTTTCTAGATCAGAGAAAAGTATTTAATTACTCAGAGAACATATGTTGTCGGTTTCTCATGCTCCAGTTCCCCAAAGGTCAATGCATTAGGGCAGAAATCTCCTGTGTATACATAGGGTCTATACAAGAGAGCTGACCCATCTGCTCCCACCCCTCGTCCAGAAAGAGGGAGAGAGACTTTTTTTGCCTTTTAACATAGAGAAATGCTCTTGGCAGAGGGTAGCATGAAGGTCCCCAAGTCACTTGTATAGATAACACTGTAAGTCTTAACTCCTAAGGCTTGTCATTCAGCATCCCTTCACCCAGGTACCAGCAATCTTTGTTAAGAAAGCTCTGATCATTTAGCGTTGTTTCATGTAGCATTGTTTTCCTGACTTCTCTGCCCACCAGTCAGACTGGAGAATCTTATAATTCAGAAGAAAGTGGGTAGTCAGAAGGCTCTTATCTCAGCAGTGGGGATAATTATTCCTAGAATAAATGTTGTTATGTTCATACCTAAAAATTTAAAAGCAAGGCCTAAAATGATCAAACTGTTTCCAACAGGAATACAAAAGTGCCTAACTCCTGTCAAGGTAAAATTCACAATATCATCTAATTAAAAACTCTCAAGAAGAAGGAAAATTAAGTATTGAAACTGACCCACACATAAATGCTTCAGTTAGCAAACAAGCACTTGGGGGGAATAAAGCTTTTATAACTGTATTCCATATGTTCAGTAAACTAGAGGAAAATGAAACACTGTCAGTATGTAATACATAGAAAAATATCCTGATTAAAATCCTAGAGGTGAAAATTATAATGCAGGAGATGAAACAGCAGCTGATGAATTAATAGCAGGCTGAATATTGTGGACAAAAATAAAAATGAACTGGAAGATATAGCAACTATCCAAAATGAAACAAAGAACAGGCTCATTTAAAGATAGCAAAAAGAAATAAACAAACCATCATTAGTGAGGTATGCAATGACTTCAAGCAACCTACTATATGTGTGATAGGAGTCTCTGGATAAGAAGAGGAAAAGATATATATATATATGTGTGTGTGTGTGTGTGTGTATATGTATACATATACATATATATACATTCACACACAAAGAAATGTTTAATCAAATTTGAAAATTTTTTTCAAATTTGATTAAAATTATGAACTCTCACATCCAAGATTCTCAGCAAACACCAAACCCAAGAAACATGAAGGAAGCTATAAGAAGGTACATTGTAAAAATCTTAGAAGCAGAATCTTAAGCATCCAGAGCAGAAACGTTTTATCCTCAGAGGAGCAAAGGTAGGAATGACAGCAGATTTCACTTGGAAACAGTGCAGTGACTAGAAACTGGAGCATCATTGCTAAAGGACTCAAACAAAAAAACAACCACCTAGAATTCTATATCCAATGAATACATATATCAGAAACAAACGTGAGACAAAGATTTGTTGGGTCATACAAAAGGTGAAAGAATTTTTTTTTTTTTTTTTTAGCAGACCCAACTATAGGAAGTGTGAAAAGAAGTCCTTTGGACTGGAAGAAAATGATAGCACATGATATCAGACCTCTGAACAAAGGAATGAAGGTCATCAAAAATGATAATATGTTTGTGAAAAAATAATAGTTTTTTTCTTATTTAATCGATAAAAGATATTGACTTTTTAAATAAACAGTAGTGAAGTGTGGGTTTTAGAACAACAAAGAAGTAAAATGTTTGACAATAGCTCAAAGGTCAAGAGGAGAACATGGGAAATACACTGGTTTTTAGTGACTTACAGGAGTTCTATACACATTCTAGATGATAGTCTTCTGTCAAGTATATGTTTTGCTAAAACATTTTTAGCAAATGTTCTCAATGTTTTGATTGGTTTTGTTTTACCTGCAGTGTATTTTTTTTAGATTTTACTGAAGTATAGTTGATTTATAGTAGTGTGTTAATTTCTTCTCTATGGAAAAATGACTCAGTTATGTATTCTTTTTCATATTTTTTTCATGCTTTGTCACAGGATACTGAATATAGTTCCCTGTGCTATACAGTAGGACCTTGTTGTTTTCCATCCCATATAGAATAATTTGCATCTACTAATCCCACACTCCCATTCCTTCCCTCCCCTTTCCCCCCTCCCCCTTGGAAACCACAAGTCTGTTCTGTATATCTGTGAGTCTGTTCTTTTTCATTTCATAGATATGTTGATCTATGCCAAATTTTATATCCCACATATAAGTGATATCATATGGTATTTGTCTTCTTTCTGACTTCACTTGTTATGATAATCTCTCGGTATGCATGTTGCTGTAAATGGCATTATTTCATTCTTTTTACTGACTGAGTAATATTCCCTTGTATATATGCACCACATTTTCCTTATCCATTCAACTGCTGATGGACATTTAGGATGCTTCCATGCCTTGGCTGTTGTAAATAGTGCTGCTATGAACATAGGAGTGCATGTATCTTTTAGAATTATAGTTTTTTCTGGGTATATACCCAGGAGTGGGATTGCTGGATTGGATGGCCAGTATATTTTTAGTTTTCTGAGAACCTCCATACTTTTTTCTGTTCCCACCAACAGTGTAAAAAGGTTTTCTTTTCTCCACATCTTCTCCAGCATTTGTTATTTATAGACTTTTTACTGTTGACCATTCTGACTAGTGTATGGTGGTACCTCTTTGTAGTTTTGATTTGCATTTCTCTAGTAATTAGTGATGTCAAACAACTTTTCGTGTGCCTGTTGGCCACCTGTATGTCTTCTTAAGATAAATGTCTCTTTAGGTCTTCTGTCTATCTGTCAGTTGCAGTGTTTGGTTTTTGTTGTTGAGTTGTATGAGTTGTTTGTACATTTTGGAAATTAAGTCCATATTGGTTGCACCATTTGGTTGATCACTGTAGGTTATCTTTTCATTTTGTTTATGGTTTCCTTTGCTGTGAAAAAGCTTGTAAGTTTGATAAGGTTCAGGTTTGTTTTTGTTGTTGTTTCTGTTTCTATATGGGCTTCCCTGGTGGCTCAGAGGTTAAAGCATCTGCCTGGAATGCAGGAGACCCGGGTTTGATCCCTGGGTCAAAGACCCCTGGAGAAGGCAATGGCAACCCACTCCAGTACTCTTACCTGGAGAATCCCATGGAGGGAGGAGCCTGGTAGGCTACAGTCCATAGGGTCGCAAAGAGTCGGGCATGACTGAGCGACTTTACTTTCACTTTCTGTTTCTATTGTCTTGCTTTGGGAGACTGACTTAAGAAAATGTTGGTACAGTTTGTGTCAGAGAACGTTTTGCCTATGCTCTCTTCTAGTAGTTTAATGGTATCATATCTTATGTTTAAGTCTTTAAGCCATTTTGTGTTTATTTTTGTACTTAGTGTAAGCATGTGTTCTAACTTCACTGATTTACATGCAGCTGTCCAACTTTCCCAGCACCGCTTCCGGAATAGACTGTTTTTTTTTTTTTTTTCTCATTTTATATTCTTAACCTCCTTTGTCCAAGATTAATTGACTGTAGGTGTGTGGGCTTTTCTCTGGGCTCTCTATTCTGTTCCATTGATCCTTATGTCTATTTTTGTCCAAATTCCATACTGTTTTAATTACTGAAGCTTTGTGGTATTGTTCAAATCTAGCAGGGCTATGCCTCCTGCTTTGTTCATTTTTTTCCGCAGGATTTCTTTGGCAATTCTGAATCTTTTATGGTTCCATATAAATTTTAGGAAATGGCAACCCACTCCAGTACTCTTGCCTGGAGAAACCCATGGATGGAGGAGCCTTGTAGGCTGCAATCCATGGTGTCGCTAAGAGTCAACATGACTGAGCGACTTCACTTTCACTTTTCACTTTCATGCATTGGAGAAGGAAATGGCAACCCACTCCAGTGTTCTTGCCTGGAGAATCCCATGGATGGAGGAGCCTTGTAGGCTGCAATCCATGGTGTCGCTAAGAGTCAACATGACTGAGCGACTTCACTTTCACTTTTCACTTTCATGCATTGGAGAAGGAAATGGCAACCCACTCCAGTGTTCTTGCCTGGAGAATCCCAGGGATGGGGGAGCCTGGTGGGCTGCTGTCTGTGGGGTTGCACAGAGTTGGACACGACTGAAGCGAGTTAGCAGCAGCAGCAGCATAAATTTTAGGATTATTTGTTCTAGTTCCATGTAAAATGACATGGGTAATTTTATATGGATCCTATTATATCTGTAGATGGCTTTGAATAGTATGGCCATTTTAATAAGATTAATTCTTTCAATCCAACAGCATTGGATATCTTCACGTTTTTCTAAGTTATCTTTAATTTCCTTTATTAATGCTTTGTTGTTGTAAGTATATAAGTTTTGCCACTTCCTCTGGCCTGCAGTGTTTCTGTAGAAAACTCAGTTCATAGCCTTATAGAGGTTCCCTGTAATTAACTCTTTGTTTTTGAATGTTGCCTTTAGAATCCTCTCTTTACCTTTTGCCATTTTTTGTTATAATATATTGTGGTGTGGGTCTGTTTGGGTTTATCTTTTTTGGAGCCTTCTGTGCTTCTTGTATCTGGACACCTGTTGCCTTCTTTAGGTTTGGGAAGATTTCAGCCATAAGTTCTTCAAGTATGTTTTCAGTCCCCTTTTTCTTCTTCTCAGTTCCCTATTATGTGTAGATTAGCATGCTTTACTTTATCCTGTGGGTCTCTTATATTGCTTTAATTTTTTTTTCATTTGGGTTTCTTTCTGCTGTTCTAATTGGGTGATTTCCATTATCCTGTCTTCCAGATCTTCTTCTGCATTATTCATTCTGCTATTCATAGCCTTTAGTTCAGCTTTCATCTCTTCAAATGAATTCTCTAATTTTTCTGGGCTCTTTACAGCTTCTAGTTCCTTTTTACAGCAACCTGCATTTCTATTGATAGCCTTTCTTAATTCCTTCAGTATTTTTATTATCCCCCCTTTAAACTCAGTGCCTGTTAGACTAAAGAAGTCTGTTTCATTGTTTGTTCTTTCAAAGGAATTCTCTCTCTATTTCACCTGGGAGTGGTTCCTCTGCTTCTTCCTTTTATTTATGTTTCTCTTGCTCTATGAGTTAAGGGAAAGCAATTAAGTACTGTGGTCTTGGAGGGTTACTTTTATGTGGAAACATCCCTGTGCACCATGCATGGGTTTAATGATTTTTGGTGTGAGAGCTGTTTTTAATACGAATTGCTGCCCCCTCTTTCCTCGGTTTTACTGGCCTTTACCCCTTTGGTAGGAGGTGGGACTGGTGTGATGGCCAGAGGCTGCATTGGATATGGAGCACTCTGGTGTCTTTTGATACAGACTTCAATTACATTTTTATGTAGTCAAATTTGTCAGTTATTTTGCATAGTTTGTGCTTTTTTGTCTTGAGTAAGAAATCTTTCCTCACCATTTCCAACATCATGAAAATATTCTTTATATGTTCATCTAAAACTGTTCCCCATTTCTGCTTAAATTAGCCAACTGATACAAAGTTCCTTACAAGAGAGTGCTGTGATTGCTTTCCTTTTATTGAAGAATAATCCTCTGTACTTGTGGAAGTCATCCTCTCTGAACTTCAGGAGAACTCATGGTATGAGGAGTAAGAAAGAGTCCATGTCCATCACATCAGTCACATCAGCCCTAGCAATCAGAGGGCTGACAGCTGTCTCACTTTGAAGTCCTTTGTAATTACTGGAGGACAAGTAGGAGGCCAAGAAGGAAAGTAGTTATGCCCATGAAAGCATTCTGGATATATGAGAAGGAAAGAGATAACATCCGATGAGAGTTTAGCTTTCCCAGATCTAGAAGCCTATGTTTGAGAAACCATTCCACCAATTATAACAAATAAGGGCTTGCTGTTTTCAATGTCCAAACAGAAACTGCTTAAGTTTCCCCAGTCAGTGTATGTTTCTGCCATGAGTCAAGGTACTCCCCATTTTATTTTCTGACTCATCTTCTTTTGGAGATCATATTCAGTTCTTATGTTCAACTAGCTTCCTAATCCCTCTTTAAATAAATAGATAATGAGAAGAGGGGATGAAGTCTTTATTCAGTTTCAAGGATGGACTCTGACAGAAGCAAAAACAGAGCCAAACAGGTTCTGCTGCTGCTGCTGCTAAGTCGCTTCAGTCGCATCTGACTCTGTGCGACCCCATAGATGGCAGCCCACCAGGCTCCCCCGTCCCTGGGACTCTCCAGGCAAGAACACTGGAGTGGGTTGCCATTTCCTTCTCCAATGCTAGATGTGCTGAAAAGTTAGCTAGAACTATTCCTTTAGATTGGTAACAATGACCCTGTTTTTGAAACATTCTTTTAAAAATGCTGTTCACTGTTTAGCTATCCTATTTCTTTTTTTTTTCTTGCATCATTATAGTAATTTGGATTACAGCACTTTAAATTTATTATTCCAAATGATGTCAGAGTTATTATCAACATTCTTGTACAATTGGATTATTTTTCAAAATGGAAATTATATTTTTTCATCCACTTTTTCCTCCCTGTATTGTTCGAAAGAGTAGTCGTCAATTAGGTTTTGGAGTACATATGTAGGAAAAATTACTTTGGCTAAAATATTAAAAATTACCTAAATCATCTTCTCTCCAAACATATTCTGCTGGTGATTACAATAAGTTTTATTTTATTTCTCAGTAGAATGGAATAAATTGCATTTTCTTTTTTATTTGAGTAGACTGTGTACCAGAACAATATTAAATAATCACAAACAGTCTGTGGTTTTTATTTTGGACTTTACTGCAGCATGAACTGTGAGGAGGTGATGCAACATTTTCTCTAATTGGCCCTTGTGTGAAATTATAACACCGGACTCAAAATTCCATCCCTGCTCTGAATTTTGGGTAAGGTTATATGAGGTTCTCAGACTCAGATAATGGTTGGTTATGATCATAAACAGCTGGTGAAGCCTTGGCAAGAAGCTGATGTTAAAGAACTTAGAGTGAAATTGAACCCCAGAGGGCAGGGGTGCCCCATTTCTCAGCTGCTAGTACATCCAATAGCGTTCATCCAATAGCATTCATCCAATAACATTCATCCAATAGTATTCATCCTGTCCTACAGGTCAGCACAGAAACTACTGACCCAGTCAGGCCTAGAAGACTGCTGAGGGCTTTTCGTTTTCCAGGAATAAAAGATATTTCCAGAAAATGAGGTCCCTCCCTATGAAAGAGTTGGTAATTTTGGTTGGGAGTCCTTGCAATTTCATTACAAGTGTTGGTATTGTTAAGGCCTGATTATCTCTTAAGAAATGCGATATCTCATTTCCTGTTGGCCAGAGAGACTTAGCTAAGGACATAATCAGAACCCCACAAAAATGCCTCAAGGAAGATTAAGTTTATATCTGAAGCTACCTCATTCCCCTTGTCAGTTTCCTCCTTCTCTCTTCCTGCATTCTCTGGCATCCCATACTTTTACGCTGGTTTCTGACTACCCAGACATTTCCCCTGCCACTTACAGAGACCTGAACTTGCCAAGCAGAAAACTTCTTACTCATGAAATTGGCTTGCCCTGTTTCCATAAGTACAGGCTCCCTGAGCAGGGCCAAAGATGAGGGTGGAAGGCATCACAGAAATGGTACATTTTCTAAAGCTCAGGGATCCAGGCTACCCTACTCCAGCTGCAACTCTAGTAGCATGATGTGTGAGTTCAAAACAAAACAAAAACTAAAATTATAGGCCATGCCTGAATACTGGTTAAAGCAGAACTATCCTAAACAGTCACTGCTTCCTGAAGGATAGAGGTTTTATTTTTTTTTAATTGCCCTATGAGAAGCAGGGATTTGCATTACTTTATGGCTTTATGTGAAACTTCCAGAGTCCCTGATGCACAGAGTGCATCTTTCACAGCACTTTCACAGCAACATCTTTCAGGATTTGAAATAGCTCAACTAGAATTCCATCACCCACTAGCTTTGTTCGTAGTGATACTTCCTAAGGCCCACTTGACATCACATTCCAGGATGTCTGGCTCTAGGTGAGTGATCACACCATCGTGATTATCTGGGTGGTAAAGATCTTTTTTGTACAGTTCTGTGTATTCTTGCCACCTCTTCTTAATATCTTTTGCTTCTGTTAGGTCCATACAATTTCTGTCCTTTATTGAACCCATCTTTGCATGAAATGATCCCTTGGTATCTCTAATTTTTTGAAGAGATCTCTAGTCTTTCCCATTCTATTTTTTTCCTCTATTTCTTTGCATTGATCACTTTGGAAGGCTTTCTTATCTCTCCTTGCTATTCTTTGGAACTTTACATTCAAATGGGTATATCTTTCCTTTTCTCCCTTGCTTTTCGCTTCTCTTCTTTTCACAGCCATTCATAAGGCCTCCTCAGACAGCCATTTTGCTTTTTTGCATTCCTTTTTCTTGGGGATGGTCTTGATCCCTGTCTCCTGTACAATATCACAAACCTCCGTCCATAGTTCATCGGGCACTCTGTCTATCAGATCCAGTCCCTTAAGTCTATTTCTCACTTCTACTGTATAATCATAAGGGATTTGATTTTGGTCATATCTGAATGATCTAGTGGTTTTCCCTACTTTGTTCAATTTAAGTCTGAATTTGGCAATAAGGATTTCATGATCTGAGCCACAGTCAGCTCCTGGTCTTGTTTTTGCTGACTGTATAGAGCTTCTCCATCTTTGGCTGCAAAGAATATAATCAGTCTGATTTCAGTCTGTTGGCCGTCTGGTGATGTCCATGTGTAGAGTCTTCTCTTGTGTTGTTGGAAGAAGGTTTTGCTACGACCAGTGCGTTCTCTTGACAAAACTCTATTAGCCTTTGCCCTGCTTCATTCTGTACTCCAAGGCCAAATTTGCCCATTACTCCAGGTGTTTCTTGACCTCTTTTGCATTCCAGTCCCCTCTAATGAAAAGGACATCTTTTTGGGGTGTTAGTTCTAGAAGGTCTTGTAGGTCTTCATAGAACCATTCAACTTCAGCTTCTTTATTATTACTGGTCGGAGCATAGACTTTATTACCGTGATATTGAATGATTTGCCTTGAAAATGACAGCGATCATTCTGTTGTTTTTGAGATTGCATCCGAGTAGTGCATTTTAGACTCTTTTGTTTATTATGATGGCTATTCCATTTCTTCTAAGGGATTATTGCCCACAATAGTAGATAAAATAGTCATCTGAGTTGAATTCACCCATTCCAGTCCATTTTAGTTCTCTGATTCCTAGAATGTTGACATTCACTCTTGCCATCTCCTGTTTGACCACTTCCAATTTGCCTTGATTCATGGACCTAACATTCCAGGTTCCTATGCAGTATTGCTTTTTACAGCATCGGACCTTGCTTCTATCACCAGTCACATCCACAACTGGGTGTTGTTTTTGCTTTGGCTCTGTCTCTTCATTCTTTCTGGAGTTATTTCTCCACTAATCTCCAGTAGCATACTAGGCACCTACCAACCTGAGGAGTTCATCTTTCAGTATCTTATCTTTTTGCCTTTTCATACTGTTCATGGGGTTCTCAAGGCAAGAACACTGAAGTGGTTCACCATTCCCTTCTCCAGTGGACCACATTTTGTCAAAACTCTCCACCATGACCCGTCCATCTTGGGTAGCCCCACATGGCATGGCTTAGTTTCACTGAGTTAGACAAGGCTATGGTTCATGTAATCAGATTGGCTAGTTTTTTTGTGATTGTGGTTTCAGTCTGTCTGCCCTCTGTTCCCTTATCGTGCCTACTGTCTTCCTTGGGTTTCTCGTACCTTGGACATGGGGTATCTCTTCACGGCTACTCCAGCAAAGCGTAGCCACCGCTCCTGACCTTGGACATGGGGTATATCCCCTGGGCCACTCCTGCGCCACACAGCTGCCGCTACTGCACTGCTTACTCTGAGTGTTCCAAAATCTCCACTTTTTCCTCTCTCTCCCCTGCCTCCAGACAGGATTCAACTTTCTCCTCTCAGTATGTCTCCATCATAGATTTTACTTTGTGGACCTGTCATCACTGATAAATTTCTCTCACCATAATGCAAATGTTGTATCTTATATTAATTGTTCTCACAAGACTTAGCACTAACAAGGTATGCTGTCAGTGACTAAATAAAAGTTCATTCAAATACTAAAGATGCTTGATCTCACACCTGTGAAACAACCATGTTGTCTGTTCAGCTGTATATTCATATCAGATAACCAGAAGTGTAAACTGTTTAAAGTAATGAAAAGATACAAATGATACCCCTGGACATGATCTGCTACATTACAGACTAAAGAATGTGACTTAGAATAGTTGGCTAAATTCCATGATCTGCTTCTTTGACCTTTTGATAAAAGTGAAAGCTGGTGAAAAGAATGAGATTATGCATGTAAGGTAAAGACAGTTGTGCTTTTGACCTTCCTTGTGTGGTGACTGGTACAGGGCTCATTCATGCTTCATGTATGCCCGAGGACAACTTTGGACTTTCCTTGGAACCATGATAGAGGCATGAACCCTAATTATGGTTCAGGAATAGTCTCATTTCTTGGCCACTACAGAAATGAGAGATTGAGCCTGAAAGCTACATTCTCCCAAGAAATAAAAGCAAGAGGAGCAAACAGACAATGTGAGGCTATGTGGAAATAGTCTTGTGTGGAGGGTGTGGTCAGGGAGGGCTCGGGATGTGCTTTTGTCAGCCAGAAAATGTTCAGAGGAAAAAAGCAAGGGGGGTGTAATGCCTTGCCATGCAGGCAGGGAATAAAAGGGACAGAAGACACAAGGCAGTCTTGTAGAACCAGGCAAGGAGAGTTGGCACCATCTGGAAAAAGACCTCAGTGCCCTAGTTGGCACTTTTCCAGATGGTGCTGAGTTGGCTCCAGCCAGAGAAAAGCATTCCTTTATGGCTGGTAAGAAAATCTTGGGGTTGTAACCAACTCCTCTGGGAGCTGGTAAACGATTTCTATGCCTCTTATTGTTATGAAGTGAGACTATATATTCTCAGTAGCTATGTGATTCAGAGAAATATTTGCAGTAACCCTTGCTGCTGAAGTTCAAGAGAGACCATGGATGTCAATCTTAATCAGCATAAAGGTTAGGACCTACTGTACCCAACAGGAAGCAGTGATAATCCAAAGACCAGCTTTGATAATCCCTATTAGTGCATTGTATGTAATTACCTAAGTAATGTGAACTAAATAATTGTGGCACCAAATCTATGTTAACTTACTGTGGATGGAAAACTGTCAATATGTATTGAGCAAGCAGGATGTCAGACATTTTGCTGGATATTTTAACTAGTTACCTCATTTAGTTCTCATAACAAACCTATGAGCTATGACTTTACAGATGAGACAAGTGAGACTCTGAAAGGTACATAAACTGCCTAATCCATACAACTAGAAAATAAATAGTATATATTTTAGACTCATGTCTGCTGAACTATTTTCACTTGTGACATTGATAGTAACCATAGTAACACTTATAGTAAATATTTGTATAGCTTTTGAACTGTGGTGCTGGAAAAGGCTCTTGAGAGTCAGTTGAACAGCAAGGAGATCAATTGACTGAAGGATTTTCCTTCAGTCAATCCTGAAGGAAATCAACCCTGAATATTCATTGGAAAGACTGATGCTAAAGCTGAAACTCCAATACTTTGGCCACCTGATGCAAAGAACCAACTCATTGGAAAAGACCCTGATGCTGGGAAAGATTGAGGGCAAGAGGAGAAGGAGACAACAGAGGATGAGATGGTTGGATGGATGGCATCACTGACTCGATGGACATGAGTTTGAGCAAACTCAGGGAGATGGTGAAGGACAAGGAAGCCTGGTGTGTTGCAGTTCATGGGGTTGCAAAGCGTTGGACACAACTTAGCGACTGAACAACAACAATATAGCATTCATCCTATGCTCAAGCATTTTATATACATTCCTTGAAATGATGTCACTCCAGCCTCCCTTCCTCATAAACATCGACAATTGGACAGTTTTTTATGAACAAAAACAGCTCTGGGAAAGCTCTGGAGCTTAAGAAACCTGAGCAAAACAGTTAGATAAAAGCAACTTGAAACTAATTGCACAAGAAGAGAAGAAAGATTCATTTTGCCTGCATCATCCCATCCCTCAAGCAAACATTGTTCAGTGCCAGCATAATAAAGGCTAAATATGACAAACCCACAGCTAACATCATACTCAGTGTCAAAAGGTTTAAAGTTTTTCCTCTAAGAGTAGGAGCAAGAAAAGAGGATCCACTCTTACCACTCCTATACAACATAGTACTGAAGTCCTCGCCAGAGAAATCAGGCAAGAAAAAGAAATAAAAAGCATGCAAATCAAAAAGGAAGAAGTAAAATTTTCTTTATTTGTAAATCATATCATCCTACATATAGAAAATCTTAAAAACATGCCCCCAAAGTGTTGTAACTAATCAATGATTTCAGTAAAATTGCAGAATACAAAATCAAGATAGAAATCACTTGTATTTCTATGCACTAACAATAAAGCATCTGAAAGAGAAGGAAAACAATCCCAATTCACAATGATATAAAAAATAATAGAATACTTAGAAATAAATTAAGCAAAGGAAGTGAAAGATCTGCACACTGAAAGCCATGAGACTTTGAAGAAGGAAATTAAGACACAAAAAAATTAAAAGATATTCTATACTCAAAATAGAATTAATATTGTTTAAATGCCCATACTACTACTCACAGCCATCTATAGTCAGTACCGTCTCTATCAGAATTCTAATGGCATTTTTCACAGAAATAGAAAAAGACCCTAAAATTAGTATGAAGCCACAAAAAATCCTGAATAGTCAAAGCAATACTAAGAAAGAACATACTGGAGGTGTTATACTTCCTAATTTCAAAGCTATAGTAATCCAAACAGTATGGTACTGGCATAAAAATAGACATATAGATCATGGGCCAGAAGAGAGGACTGGAAGTAAACCCTAACGTATACAATCAACTAATATTTCCCAAGGAAATCATTAGTGCTTAATAGATAAAGGATAGTCTCTTCAATAAATAGTGCTGGGAAAATGGGATAACCACATGTTGAAGAAAGAGATTGAACCCCTTATGCTACTCACAAAAATTCTCAAAATGAATTAGGTAAGACATAAAGCCATAAAAATCCTACACAAAGACATAAGAAAAACCTTCTGGACATTGGTTTTAGCAACAGTTTTTTGGGTATGACACCAAAAAGCACAACAAAAGCAAAAATTAGCAAGTAGAACTACATCAGATTTCTGCACAGCAAGATAAATGCTCCTTTCAACAAAAATAAACATTAACAAAATGAAAAGACAACTAATGGAATGGGAGAAAATATTTGCAAATCATAGCTAATAAAGGATTAATATGTAAACAAGGTTTCCCTGATAGCTCAGTTGGTAATCCACCTGCAATGCAGGAGACCTTGGTTTGATTCGTGGGTCGGGAAGATCCCGTGGTGAAGGGATAGGCTTACCCACTCCAATATTCTTAGGCTTCCCTTGTGGCTCAGCTGGTAAAGAATCTACCTGCAATGTGGGAAACCTGGGTTCAATCCCTGGGTTAGGAAGATCCCCTGAGAAGGGAAAGGCTACCCACTCCAGTATTCTGGCCTAGAGAATTTCATGGACTATATAGTCCATGGGGTTACAAAGAGTCAGACACAACTGAGACACTTTCACTTTCACTTTTTTTCAAGGTTCTCATACAAGTCAATAGCAAAAAAAAAAAAAAAAAACACACAAAAAAAATCTGACTAAAAATGGGCAGAGGAACTAAATAGACATTTTTCCAAAGAAGACAAGACATACCAATGGCCAACAGATAAGTGAAAAGAGGCTCAGCATCATTAATCAACAGAGAAATGCAAGTGAAAACAAGAGTGAGCTATCACCACAATCCTGTTGGAATGATTTTCACTGAGAAGACAGAAGATAACAAATGCTGGTGGAGATGTGGAGAAAAGGAAACCCTTATGCACTGTTGCGGAGAAGGAGATGGCACCCCACTCCAGTACTCTTGCCTGGAAAATCCCATGGATGGAGGAGCCTGGTGGGCTGCAGTCCATGGCGTCGCTGAGGGTCGGACACGACTGAGCGACTTCACTTTCACTTTCACTTATGCACTGCTGGGGGGAAAGTAAATCGATGCAGTCACTATGCAATACAATATGGAGATTACTCAAGGAATTAAAAATAGAGCCACCACTATATGATCCAGCAGTTCCACCTCTGGAAATGAAAACAAGATCTTGAAGGGATATCTGCATTCCTGTGTTCATTGGAGCGTTATTCACAGTCGCCACTGTGAATGAAAACAATTGAAGTATCCCCCAAGGGATGAATCGTTAAAGAAGTTGTAGTATACATATATACAATGGAAAAATACTTATGAGAAAGAAGGAAATTCTGCCATATGAGACAATATGAATGAACCATGAGAACATTATGCAAGTGAATAAGTCAGAGAAAGACAAATAATGATATAACTTATGTAGAATCTAAAAAAGTCAAACTCATAGAAACAGAGTAGAGTGGTGGTTACCACGGGCTGAGAGGAAGGAGGTGTGGGGAGATATTGGTCAAGAGTACTGTTTTATGCTGGTCTCAGCCTGTTGGTAACCACTGTTATTGCTGGATTGACCTTTGTGATTCTTACCATGATTGTAAGATGCCCTCAGCAATAACCAACAGGAAACTTTGGGGAAGAGGTTTATTACTCAAAGGTCTTGAAAATTACACAGCATACCTCAGGCCACATAGCAAAGTCAGGGGTAGGAAAAAGGGAGGCAGCAGGTGTAGGGTTGTGGGAACAAGTGTGGGGCCTACGGTTTCATAGGCCTTCTGTTTATTGGTGAATTTAAAACACAGATGGGAATTTAAATGGAAGAGAAAAAACAAGCAGCCCAAATGGTCATTTATTGAAAATCAGTCAAGGTCTCTGAAACCAGCTGTCACGTCCTCTCAGCAACCTCCTCCAATAAATGACATGGATAAAGAAGAGTATTTTAGGATTATGAAATAGTTCTTTATCTTATTGTGGCAGTGTATGTTACAATTCATAGAAATATATATCCCCAAAAAGTTCTTCACATAATTTTTAATGAAAAGTAAACTGCAGGCTTTACACACAGACTTTCTAGATTTGAATCACCTATTTGCTGTTTATCTTGAGATATGTTACTTAATTTCCATATTTCCTAATTTCTCATAAAATAATGGCAGTTGTAGTGACAACCCCCTCACAGGGTTGTGATGAACATGAAATGGGCTAAAATGTACACCCATTTAGAGCAACCCCTCGTATACAGTAAGTGCTCAGTAAATATTAGTGATCATTATTAGGACACATATACATTCTGTGGGATTAATGTTTTATGCTGTGTAATTTTCAGAGTTTTACTTTTCAACAGCTCACATGTTCCTTAGTTGATGAATGTGGTCTATCTGTACAATGTAGTAGTAGTCATAATAGAATGGAAGCAAACGCTGACCCATGCTACAGTATAGGTGAACCTTGAAAGCGTAATGCCAAGTGAGAGAAGCCAGACACCAAAGGTCACATATTGTATGGTTCCTCTTACATGAAATGTCCAAAATAGGCAAATCTATAGAACCTGAAAGTCAACTAGTGGTTGCTAGGGAAAGGGAGAAATGGGCCTGACTGCTAACAGATATAGGACTTTTTCTGACATGATAGAAATACTCTGAAATAGATAACAGTGGTGGTGGCTCAACTCTATAAATACACTAAAAACCTCTGAATCATATACTTTAAAGTGTGAACTTTATAGTATGTGAATTATATCTCAATAAGCCTTTTATTTTTTTTAATCTCTGAAACAAAGGAGCCTGGGGCAGTAGGGGACAGCTCAGCCTGGCTCTTTATCTAGACATGTGGCTGGCAAGGTGTTTATAGAGATAACTGTCTTTGAAGTGGATGACTCTTTGAAGTGGATCCCTTGGCAATCAAAGCTTAAGTCAGACACTTGTATTACAAAAAAGAAAAACCAACTGTCAGGCCTGATGCTACAGGTACAAACTTCCTGTAAAAAGACGAATAAGTTTGAGGGAGTCTAATGTATAGCATGGTGATTGTAGTTGATGATACTGTTGTGTTCTTGAATGTTGCTCGGAGAGTAAACCTTAAATGTTCTCATCACAAAAAAGAAATTGTAACAATGTGATGGAGGTGTTAACTAGTATTCTTGCCTGGAGAATCCCAGGGATGGGGGAGCCCAGGGGGCTGCCGTCTCTGGGGTCGCACAGAGTTGGACACGACTGAAGCGACTTAGCAGCAGCAGCAGCAGCAGTACTATGGTGGCAATCATTTTGCAATATATAACTATATCCAATCAACATGCTGAACACCTTAAATTTACACAGTGTTAATATCATTATTCAATGGACATGGGATTGAGTGGACTCCAGGAGTTGGTGATGAACAGGGAGGCCTGGCGTGCTGCAGTTCACGGGGTCGCAAGGAGTTGGACACGACTGAGTGACTGAACTGAACTGAATGTCATTATATCTCAATAAAGCATAAAGAGATATTTTAATTTAAAAATCACTGTTTTATAAATTAGCTCATTTTATTCTCACAGCAACTTTTTGAGGACACCATTATTATCCCTGTTTTATAGGTAAAGAAACTAAGGTCAGAGAACTGGCCCAAGGTCATACATACTAAAATGGGAAAGAAATAGGATTCAAACTCAGAAAGTCTGACTCTAGAAACCATAGTCTCAACACATTCTCCTGTTCTGTTTTCAAATATTTCCAGAACTAAGTGATTTTCAGAACTTTCGACTTTCTAACCAGACAAGGTCAAACTCCAAAATGGCACTCATAAGCCCCTAAAGGAAAACATACCTGACAGAATCCTAGAGATGAGAGCAGTAATAAGCCAAGTAACTGAATGGGAAAGTCACCAAAAGTTCTTGAAATGTTGTAACACACCCCCACACTGTGACACCTCTCCTTACCCAACACCTCTTGCTAAAACCCCAGGAGTGAAGGACAGGCCCCTGGAGAAGCCTCAAAGGCTCTCAAGAGTCTAGTCTCCCATGTTGAGGGAGACTGTACTCCCAACACGAGCAGCTGCTCCACGTTAGGACCACTGTACCTGCTGCTTGCCAGACTGCCGTCTAAGAGGCAGGAAAAACAGATAAACTCTTCAAATCCTGAGCACATACTTCACAGGGAGAAGAGAAGTGCAGATACAAAGAGCTTACTTGGCTTTCTTTCTCTTTTTTTTTTTCCCCCAGAGCTGCCTAAACTTTATCTCATGAGGAATCCACTGAAGGACTTCTTGGGGAAGTGAGTGCAAGTCAAGATATCCAGAAACCAGGTAGAGTGATCCACCATTGCAGGGGTTAATAATCAGCTGCCTGTTGCTCTGGCTAAGCCATGAGAAAAACACCATGGGAAAAGTATAAATGCAAAATATAGCAGTACAGTATAATCTAAACAAAAGTATATCAGGTTATTAGTTGGGATTATCATGCCCTACTAAGCTAAGGAAAAACATAGTATGGGCCTTGGAACACTGGATCAGCACCAAGTTCAGAACACTGCTTGTGCACACACCAAGATGTTTTCTTAAGGCATATGTGGGTCTATGAGCCCCAACTGGGTGATACCGCTTATATAAGAAAATAGCAGATAGTTCAAAGTAATCAATAAAATGAGAGAAGTGACCGGTGACACAGGAGGCTGATTTTGTCATAGCAAAACAGATACATTCTGTGTGCCAAGATACTAAATAAAAGTGATGTGGCTCCAAGGGATAGGGCTCTTGATCCAAGAGGTCTTGAGTTCCCCGGTCCCATCTTTAAAACTTTAATTCTGTCTCTAGTTTCTTTTTCCCAAACTGTGTGTTGACCACTTTCAATCCCTACCTGCTGTGCTGGCTGCAGCATACCATCTTAGTTCACTAGGGACTAGGGGACTTCCAGGGGCACAGACTTTGAGTGCTAAAGCCAGGACAGTTGGTTGCCCTTCACTCATGTTAGAGTCAGCAAGAACCATTAGGATTTTTCTTCATTCCAGTGCATTCCACTCATGCCAAGCTGTGCTACTCACACACCATCCAGTCATGCAAATGAATTCTGACTGTGAGCCTTGTATTTTTACTCCTACTTCAGTTATTATTGCTGTAACCCCAGCACCCATTTCCTTAGAATAATTGATGTTATTCACTGACTTGGTCTGCTTAAATCAGATGGGGTTATTTTCACTAGTTGCTGCCTCCCAGCCAGAGGGGACATAAAGCTTCCTCAATGGTGAACAATTGAAAGCATTTCCCCTAAAGTCAGGAACAGGACAAGGGTGCCCATTTTCACCATTACTATTCAACATAGTTTTGGAAGTTTTGGCCACAGCAATCAGAGCAGAAAAAGAAATAAAAGGAATCCAAATTGGAAAAGAAGAAGTAAAACTCTCACTGTTTGCAGATGACATGATCCTCTACATAGAAAACCCTAAAGACTCCACCAGAAAATTACTAGAGCTAATCAATGAATATAGTAAAGTTGCAGGATATAAAATCAACACACAGACATCACTTTCATTCCTACACACTAATAATGAGAAAATAGAAAGAGAAATTAAGGAAACAGTTCCATTCACCATTGCAACGAAAAGAATAAAATACTTAGGAATATATCTACCTAAAGAAACTAAAGACCTATATATAGAAAACTATAAAACACTGGTGAAAGAAATCAAGGAAGACGCTAATAGATGGAGAAATATACCATGTTCATGGATCGGAAGAATCAATATAGTGAAAATGAGTATAATACCCAAAGCAATTTATAGATTCAATGCAATCCCTATCAAGCTACCAATGGTATTTTTCACAGAGCTAGAACAAATAATTTCAAGATTTGTATGGAAATAAAAAAAAAAAAAACTCAAATAGCCAAAGCAATCTTGAGAAAGAAGAATGGAACTGGAGGAATCAACCTGCCTGACTTCAGGCTCTACTACAAAGCCACAGTCATCAAGACAGTATGGTACTGGCACAAAGACAGAAATATAGATCAATGAAACGAAATAGAAAGCCCAGAGATAAATCCACACACCTATGGACACCTTATCTTTGACAAAGGAGGCAAGAATATACAATGGATTAAAGACAATCTCTTTCACAAGTGGTGCTGGAAAAAAAAATGAAACTAGAACACTTTCTAACACCATATACAAAAATAAACTCAAAATGGATTAAAGATCTAAACGTAAGACCAGAAACTATAAAACTCCTCGAAGAGAAAATAGGCAAAACACTCTCTAGCATAAATCACAGCAGGATCCTCTATGACCCACCTCCCAGAATATTGGAAATAAAAGCAAAAATAAACAAATGGGACCTAATTAAAATTAAAAGCTTCTGCACAACAAAGGAAACTATAAGCAAGGTGAAAAGACAGCCTTCAGAATGGGAGAAAGTAATAGCAAATGAAGCCACTGACAAACAACTAATCTCAAAAATATACAAGCAACTCCTATAGCTCAATTCCAGAAAAATGACCCAATCAAAAAAAGGGCCCAAGAACTAAATAGTCATTTCTCCAAAGAAGACATACAGATGGCTAACAAACACATGAAAAGATGCTCAACATCATTCATTATCAGAGAAATGCAAATCAAGACCACAATGAGGTACCATTTCATGCCAGTCAGAATGGCTGCGATCCAAAAGTCTACAAGCAATAAATGCTGGAGAGGGTGTGGAGAAAAGGGAACCCTCTTACACTGTTGGTGGGAATGCAAACTAGTACAGCCACTATGGAGAATAGTGTGGAGATTCCTTACAAAACTGCAAATAGAACTCCCTTATGACCCAGCAATCCCACAGCTGGGCATACACACAGAGGAAACCAGAATTGAAAGAGACACCTGTACCCCAATGTTCATCGCAGCACTGTTTATAATAGCCAGGACATGGAAGCAACCTAGATGTCCGTCAGCAGACGAATGGATAAGAAAGCTGTGGTACATATACACAATGGAGTATTACTCAGCCATTAAAAAGAATTCATTTGAATCAGTTCTAATGAGGTGGATGAAACTGGAACCTATTATACAGAGTGAAGTAAGCCAGAAAGAAAAAGACCAATACAGTATACTAACGCATATATATGGAATTTAGAAAGATTGTAATGATAACCCTGTATGCGAGACAGCAAAAGAGACAGATGTATAGGACAGTCTTTTGGACTCTGTGGGAGAGGGAGAGGATGGGATGATTTGGGAGAATGGCATTGAAGCATGTATATTATCATATATGGAATGAGTCGCCAGTCCAGGTTCAATGCATGATAGTGGATGCTTGGGGCTGGTGCACTGAGATGACCAAGAGGGATGGTATGGGGAGGGAGGAGGGAGGGAGGTTCAGGATGGGGAACACGTGTATACCTGTGGCAGATACATGTTGATGCATGGCAAAACCAATACAATATTGTAGAGTAATTAACCTCCAATTAAAATAAATAAATTTATATTAAAAAAATAAAGCTCCTGGCTTATTTAGAATGTAACCCTGTCTCTTTCAGCTGCTAACTGTCTGAACTGGTCACCAGATAGGCTACTGTCAACCTGGTATTAAGATGCCAGGCATGAAGAGTGATGCATTTCACTGTTTTAAAACATCTTGGTTACAAAGGAGTAACTGAAACTGGCCCCACAGAAGTTTTAACTAATTGTTTTTCATTAAGTCTTTCAATCCCTTGCATAATTAGCTTCTCAGAAGCATGTGTCTTTTTTTGTTTGTTTGTTTTGGTTGCTCCGAGTCTTAGTTGTGGCATGCAGAATCTAGTTTCCTGGAAAGCGAAAGTGTTTAGTCCTTCAGTCATGTCCAACTCTTTGCAACCCCATGGACTGTAGCCCTAGTTCTCTGACTAAGGATCAAACCTGTGGCTCCCTTCGTTGGGAGCATCGAGTCTTAGCCCCTGGACCACCAGGAGGGAAGTCCCAAAAGCATGTCTTTTGTGGGCAATACCACCCAATATTCCCTTAGAAACCGGAAGATGCGCTATGAGTGCATGAGCCTTTAGAGTGCAGTCAGTCCCATTTAAAATTCCCCATTATATATAAAGCTGAGCATTAGTGACAGGCACAGCCCCTACCTTTAAGAGATGGTACAGTCTAATTAGGGAACAGTACACACACACACACACACACCCCACCCACCCCACACACACCCCACACACACACACCCCACACACCTCACACACCCCACACACCCCACACATACCCCACCCATACACATGCACACACACCCCACACACCCCACACACACCCCACCCCTGCAAGCCCCAGGGATTACAGATGTCAGGAGCTATTAGTACAGAAACTCATTTCTGACTGAGGAGGAGGGGAACCAGGTGTGAGTTCAGGCACCAGAGTCTCTGCCATCTGCAGCTGTTTCCTTCCCAACTGACCTCCTAACACTGTCTCCTACACTTCAGGAAGGATCTGGATGCCCTGGGGTTGTCCCTTATGGAGGAGAGGCTGACTCAAGTTTGAAAGTGTATGCAACAAGTGCCCCCCCACCCCAAACCTTCTCTTCTCCCCTGTTCACATCCACCCGTGCAGGTCTGGCAGAGGTGCCTGCTAGAGCCCCATGATCTCTGATTATTCTAACAGGATCCATCCCTGAACAGATGGCCACCTCAGTCACAGTGGACTTCATGTCTGGCCAAGATAGGGCATTATATATCTAATGAGCAATCTAGCAAATGAGGTTGAACAGGCATACCTCGTTCTTCATTTAATCATCCCAGCTGTTGGGTCCTAGGCCATGGACTGGCAAGCAGGCTGAATTGTGCCTTAATATAAAGGTGCAGGCAAGGGAAGAGCCTCTTAGAGACCAACCAGGACACCAGATGGAGTTAGATAGCATTACATGCATTTAGAGTGTGAACCTCTTATGAACAAAGAGCTGGCTGGCCAGCTTGCACCAGAGTGATGCCATTATAGAGGGAATGTTTAGGAAACAGCAATTTCCATGCTGATGAGAACAGTGTTTGTTCATTTTTATTGTCTGCTGCAGTCATTCTCTTTTTTTATTTTTAATTTAACTGGAATATAGTTGATTTACAATGTTATGTTAGTTTCATGTTATAGCAAAGTGATTCAGTTATAAATACATTCATTCTGTTTTAGACTCTTTTCTCATATAGGTTATCACAGGACATTGAGTAGTTCCCTGTGCTATACAGTAGGTCCTTGCTGGTTATCTGTCTCATACGTAGTAGTGTGTATGTTCATCTCAAGCTCCTGATTTTTCCCTCCCCCCAACATTTCCCCTTTGGAAATGTTGTTTTTGATATCTGTAAAAAAAAAAAAAAAAAGTTTTCTTTTGATATCTGTAAAAAAAAAAAAGTTTGGTTTTGATATCTGTAAGTCTTTTTCTGTTTTATAAATAAGTTCATTTGTATTATTTTTAAGGAGTTTGATCCCATGAGTGATCTCATATGATATCTGTCTTTCTCTGTCTTCGTGTGATCATCTCTAGGTCCATCCATGTTGCTGCAATGGTATTATTTAGTTCTTTTTTATGGCTTTATGTATGTATATATGTCCTAAATCTTCTTTATCCATTCCTCTGTTGATGGACATTTAGGTTGCTTCCATGTCTTGTCTGTTGTAGGTGGTGCTGCAGGTCATTTCAGGTTATGGTTTCCTTTCAAAATATGGTTTTCTCTGGATGTATACTCAGGAGTGGAATTGCTGGATCATGTGGTAGTTCTACTTTTAGTTTTCTAGGGAACCACCATACTGTTCTCCACAGTGATTATACCAGTTTAAGTTCCCACCAACGGTGTAGAAGAGTTGGTGCCTTTTTCTCCACTCTCTCTCTAGCATTTATTGTTTGTAGAGAGTATTCTTAAGCTTTACCCAGAAGGATTTTAAAATACAAATTAGGTCCAAGTGTGGAACCAGAGAATTTACACTTTTAACAAGTTCCCAAGTAGAGACCAGAGAAGGAGATGGCAACCCACTCCAGTATTCTTGTCAAGAGAATCCTGTAGACAGAGGAGCCTGATGGGGTGCCGTCTGTGGGGTCGCACAGAGTCGGACACGACTGAAGCAACTTAGCATGCATGCATGCTTGCATTGGAGAAGGAAATGGCAACCCACTCCAGTATTCTTGCCTGGAGAATCCCAGGGACGGAAGAGCCTGGTGGGCTGCTGTCTATGGGGTCTCACAGAGTAGGACTCGACTAAGTGACTTAGCAGCAGCAGCAGCAAGTAGAGACCATGGGTTCCAGGACCACACATTAAGAGGCATGGGTCAACAGGAAATAGTCCATATAACAGTATATGTATGTGTGTGTTTCTTCTGCAGACCCAGCCCATATAGAAATCATTGTGAAGTGTCATAAAACAACATACCCAGGTATTTGTTGGAATAATGAGGGATGAAAACTCACAACCAATATTTGATCAACTAACTACAAAGTACTTACTAAGCAGCTACCATGTGCAAAACTAGGTCCTAAATTCTGTAAAGATTAAAAAGAAATGTCAAATTCAAATTAGAAAAACCTTTCTAGAGGTCATTTAGTCAATATATAATTAAAGTCTTAAAGCTTGCCACTTTTTCACCCACCAAGCAGTTCTATGTCTAGGAATTTATCACAAGAAAATAATTTAAAATGTTGACAGAGTTTAAAGGAAGTGTTTACTGATGCTTTTTAAAAGGAAAAGGTAGAAATTGAAAAAATCAATAAATATACTTGTAAATAACTGACAAATACATCACATTCTGTCTCGTGCATATCCTATCTTGCTCTCCCTCCCTCCCTCCCTCTCTCACATATACACACACCCACCCACCCACAAACACACGCCCCTTGTTTCTGTAGACCACTGGTTCTCAACACATTTTGAGATTTTAAATGTCTTTACTTGTCACAGTTCCGAAGAAGGAGTGCTACCAGCATCTAGTAAACACCTCACAATGCACAGGACAGCTCTCACAACAGAGAATCAATAGTGCTGACCTTGAGAAACCCTGATCCAGTCTCACTTGTCAGAGGATCCCAGCAGAACCACATTGACTCCGATGACTACATTCCGTAGAATCAGGCCCCGGCTGTGTAGTGAAGGGCTTTATTCCCCTCCGAGCCTCATGGCGTTATTTCTGTTCTTGAGGATTGTCTCAAGTGAATTCGTGCTTTGTTCACGTGGGCTTTCTCCCTCAGCTTCTGCCTGTGTTGTGGCAATTCAGAGAGAAATCCCCTGGGAGCAGCCACTGAGCTCGCACAGCTGCCCATTCCCTCCTTCCCCCGAGGGGATGATGATGGGGCCAGTGCACCACCCCCTGGTGCCCTCCTACCTTGCTGATGCTGTCCTCGCAGTCTCAACATTGCCATAGCTCTGCGGAGTCTATGCATGTATGCTTATGCTAGTTACTCAATTGTGTCAATTCTTTGTGGTCCTTTGGACTATAGCCCGCCAGGCTCTTCTGTCCATGGGAATTTTCAGGCAAGAATACTGGAGTGGATTGCCATTTTCTCTTCCAGGGAGTCTTCCCGACCCAGGAATCAAACCCGCATCTCCTGTGCCTCCTGCATTTTAGGCGGATTGGTTTATCCGCTGAACCATCAGGGGAGCCTGTGGAGTCTAGTTACCTGAAAACCAAAGCATTGCTCTTGGTTGGGCTCACACGACAGCCTATGAGAAGAGTTTCCTTGGCTTCTGCCTGCAGCTGCTCTCCAATACACGTCTGTGGGGCCGGGCCAGGAGACCAGGAGCTAGGAAAAGATTGCATTGTCCTCTCTTATCTCAGGTCCCTGAGCCAACCACTTTTCTTCTCCTGTGAACAAAATTTCTCAAGCAAATAAACATTTGCAAATCCATATATACACACACTAAGAGTAAAGACTATGAGTTCAGATAAAGACAAAGTTACTCCAATTGACATTCACCACAGATGCATGGAGCGTCCCCTCCCACCAGCCACATGGGCCAAGCTAATGCCCATTCCTTTGCCTTAGCTTATCCTCCAACAGAAGATCTCCATACCTCCACTCTGTTTACATAAATCTTGCTGTCTTTTAAGACCTGATTCTCATCTCCTCCAGGAAGTTTTCAAAATCATCTAGGATGCTTTTTGCTGTAAGTAGTAGAATGTTCAAAACAATTAGTGGTCTTATTATTTTATATAAAAAGAAGCATGCCGCTAGAGAGTTCCATAGTTGAGCAATTCAGAAACTCAGTGGCTTCTTTCCAGTTCTCTTGATTTTTGTCTCATGGTCACAAGATGGCTATCACAGCATCTCCTCATCATGAAAATATCAAAAGGTAGGAAGTAAAAGAGAGGTTCCCAGCCTCTCCCTTGCTGGGGTATAAAAAGGAATTTGATTAGAAGCCTTTTTCTTTTTTGTCAGAGAGGAAATTCTTTCCCACAAGTCCCCAACAGATATCTCTTTCTATTTCATCTACCAGAACTAACCCAGTCATTGAGACGACTGTGATAACTTTAAACATATCAGGGTCATTCCTTGAACCTGGAGGAGGGACCCGCCTTACCTTAGTGAATTGCTGCTCCATGAAAAGAGAAGTATTGGTTCTTTGGGAGTACTCAGAAGGAGACTTTCCAGACCCTTTGGAATGAAGAGTAGGACCATACCATCTTGGATGATACACACAGTAGCATCAGAACAGTTTGAACCTGTTGATGGCAAAACCATATCAAGAGAGAGACATATTTAAGACCACCGGTTCTCCTTGTTCTTTCCCATCATTGAGCAACAAGCTCGTGAAATGTGCCATAATGGAGAGAATATTGAGAGTTAACATTAACTTAATATTGAAAGTAGTGAGAGTTAACAAACTTAGATTTGAATTCCAATCCTGGCACTGATGAATAACCTTGGGCAAGTCATTTACTCTCTCTCTCTGAATTGTGCCACTCACTGCCAGTCTATTATTCTCTGATACCGAAAATGACACCTTGGGAAAACTGGAAGCTGAAAACAAAAATGTCTCTCATGGGCTGCCTCTGCTCAGTTCTTCACCCTTCCTCAGTCTTCTCCAGGATGGGACATTGTCGTGAAACACAATCATGCCTGTTCAAAGTTCCAGCAAATGCTAGAGACTCAACACTGAAATTCTGAATCTTGGACCTTAGAACATTGAACAGAACAGCAGCAAGGGCTGACCAATAGTAGAAATATTAGAATTTCAAAGTCATCAAAACTCAAGAAAAGGAAATTCAGGACATTGGAATTTTTTTAAGACTTCATTTTTTTAGAGTAGTTTTAAGTTAACAGAATTGATAGGAAGGTAAGAGACTGCCCATATCCCTTCTGCCCCCACATGTGAATAGCCAGCCTAATTATCAATATCACTCACCAGAATGGTGCATTTGTTATTAATGATATAGCTACATTAACACATAATTATCACCCCAAATCTGCAGATTACCTTAGGGTTTACTTTGCTATTGTGCATTCTATAGGTTTGAACAAATATATAATAACGTGTATCCATCATTATAATATAATAAAAAGTATTTTTACTGCCCTAAAAATGCTCTGTGCTCCACCTGTGTACCTCTCTTGCCTCTTCCCCACCTCTGGCAACCACTGACATTTTTATGACCTCCATTGTTTTGCCATTTCCAGAAAGTCTTAACTGTTGTAATCATACAGTATGAAGCCTTTTCATATTGGCTTACTTCACTTAGTAATATACATTTAAGTTTCCTACATATCTCTTCATGGCTATACTTCTTTATGAGAACCGTTAGGATTTACTCTCTTAATAACTTTCATATGTATCATATAGCAGTGATAACTATAGTTATCATGTTGTACATTACGTCCCTAGTATTTATTTACTAGTACTAGGGGGATCTTATAACTGGAACTTATGTTTTGACCACCTTCCTTCAGTTCCCACTCTTCCATGCCCTACCTCTGGGAGCTATAAATCTAATCATTTTTCCTACAAGTTTTTAAAATTTTAATTAGACTCTACATGTAAGAGAGATACCGTATTTGTCTTTCTCTGTCTGACTTACTTCACTTAGCACTAATTCACTATAGTTCTTCCATGATGTTACACATGACAAAAACATGAGTAATTCCTCATGTTATGGCTGAATAATATTCCATGGTATATATAAAACAGTTTTTTAATCCTTCATCCATCAATTGACTTTAGCTTGCTTCCATGTAATGGCTGTTGTAAATAACACTGCTATGAAGATTGGGATGCAAATGTCTTTTTGAGTTAGTTTTCTTTTTCTTTGGACATATTCCTAGAAATGGGATTTCTAGGTTATATGGTAGTTTTATTTTTAACGTTTGAGGATTCTCCATACTGTTTTTCATAGCAGCTGCACTAGTTTATAATCCCATCAACAATGCACAAGGATTGCTTTTGCTCCACATCCTCACAAGCATTTGTCTTCTCTTGTATTTTTGATGATGGCAATTCTAATAGCCATGAGATGATATCTCATTATGGTTTTGACTGGCATTTCCCTTATTGCTACTGAAGGTGAGCATATTTTCATCTATGTGTAGGCTGCTCACATATCTTCTTTGGAAAAATGTTACTCAGGTTTTCTACCCTATCTTAATTGCGTCATTTGGGGTTTTGCTATTATTTGAGTTCTTTGTATATTTTGAATAATAATTTCTTATAAGATACGTGTTTTTTTATGCTTATTTTTTGTGCTTTAGAAGTACTTGTGCTTTAGAAGTCATATCCAAAAAAATTAGTGCCAAGATCATTATCAAGGAGCTTTTTTCCTATATTTTCTTCTGAGAATTTCATGGTTTCAGTTTTAGGTCTTATATTTAACTTTTTAATCCATCTTGAGCTAATTTTTGTGAATTTTGTTCTTCAACATTTAAATATCCAATTTTAAGGACTGTTTATTTATTAAAATCTTTTCTCCATTGAGAATCCTTGGATTTCCTGTCAAGTATTAGTTGGCCATATATGTTTGGGTTTATTTGTGGTTTCTCAATTCTGTTCCATTGATTTGTCTGTTTTCATCCAGTACCATATGCTTTTGATTACTAATACATTAAGAGTATAGCTTGAAATCAAGAAGAGTGATGTCTCCTGCTTTGTTCTTCTTTTTTCAGGATTGCCTTGGCTATTCTAGTCTCTATAGTTCTATATAAAATTTAGAATTGGTTCTTTACTTATGTAAAATATTCCATTGAAATTTTGATAGGGATTATATCGAATCCATAGGTGGCTTTGAGTAGTATGTACATTTTAACAATATTCTTCCAGTTGATGAGCACAGTATACCTTTCCATTTGTGTGTGTTTTCTCTGATTTCTTTCATCAATGTCTTGTAATTTTCAAAACAGCAATCTTTCACCTCCTTGGTGATAAACCCAAATGTATATGGTCAACTAATATTTGACAAGGAATCTAAGGATTCTCAATGGAGAAAAGACTTTAATAAATAAATTATCCTCAAAATCGGATATTCATATGTTGAATAACAAAATTCACAAAAATTAGCTCAAGATGGATTAAAATACTTAAATTTATGCCTAAGTATTTTCTGTTCATTTTTGATGGTATTCTAAATGGGGTCAATTTTTTTCTTTTGCAGAAATGTCATTCTTAGTACATAGAAACATTACTGATTTTTGTAGTTAATTTTATATCCTGCAAATTTATTGAATCTTTTGATTTGATACATAATAGTCCCTCCCTCATTCACAGTATCACTTTCTGTGCTATCAGTTAACCACAGTCTACCATGATCTTAAATATTAAATGGAAAATTTCATAAATAAGCAACTTATAAATTATAAATTGTGCAGTGCTCTGAGTAATGTGATGAAATCTTGTCCTACTTGGAACAGTATAATGTCCTTTGTCCAGTGTATCCATGCTGTAGGCACAATCCACCCTTTAATACCTAAATAGAAAAAAGCATAATAATTATGATTAGGGTTCTGTACAATCTGAAGCATCACACATTCACTGGAGGTCATGGAACATGTGAGTGATCCTTATAATGTGTTGTTGAATTTTTTTGCAAGTATTTTGTTGAGAATTTTGCATCTATATTTATCAGGAATATTGGCCTATAGTTTTCTTTTCTGGTGGTGTCATTTTCCACTTTTGGTATCATGATAATGCTGGCCTTGTAAATGAGTTTGGGAGTGTTCCTTCTCTTTGATTTTTATGGAAGAGTTTGAGAAAGATTCGTATTAATTCTTTAAATGTTTGGTTAAATTGACCAGTGAATTTGGCCATCTGGTTCTGGGGTTTTCTTTGCTGGGAGGTTTTTAATTACTGATGAAATCTCTAGCTGGTAATTCTATTCAGATTTTCTATTTCTTCCAGATTTAGGCTTAGTAAGTGTATGTTTCTAAGAATTTTTCCATCTGTTCTAGGTTGTCCAGTTTGTTGGCATATAGTTGTCTGTAATGTTTTCTTATAGCCTTTGTATTTCTGTGGTATTTATTGTGATGTGTCCTTTTCTATTTACAATTTTCTTTATTTGGGTCTTCTCTTTTATTTCCTTGGTTAATGTAGCTAAAGGTTGGCTAGTTTTGTTTATATTTTCTGTCCTCTATTTCGTCTATTTTTGCTGTAATCTTTATTATTTATTTCCTTGCCAAATTTGGGCTCAATATGTTCTTTTTCTAGTTGCTTAAGTAGTAGAGTTAAGTTGTTTATTTGGAATCATTTTTGCTTCATTTTTTGCATTTTCTTTTAAAAATTTTATTGGAGTATAGTTGATTTACAATGTGTTAGTTTCAGGTATATAGGAAAGTGATTCAGTTCTACATATACATATATTCATTTTCAGATTCTTTTTCCATATTGGTTATTGCAGAATATTGAGTAGAATTCCCTGTGCTACACAATAGGTCCTTTTTTGTTATCTATTTTATATATAGTAGTGTGTATATGTTAATCCCCAACTCCTACTTCCCACCCCCATCATTTCTACTTTGGTAATCATAAGTTTTTGAAATTTGTGTGTTTATTCCTATTTATAAATAAGTTCATTATTTTATCATTTTAAAAATTAGATTCCACATAAGAGAGAGGTATTTTTCCCTGACCTATTTCACTGCATATGATAATTTCCAGATCCATCCATGTTGCTACAAATGGCATTACTTCATTCCTTTTATGGCTGAGTAATAGTGCGTTGTATATGTGTACACATCTTCTCTATGCATTCCTCTCTTGATGGACTGCTTCTATGTCTTGGCTATTGTAAATAGTGCTGCAGTGAATACTGGGGTGTGTGTATTCTTTCAGATTATGGCTTTCTCTTTTATTTCTTTCTTCAGTGTCTTATACTTTTCAGAGTACAAATCTTTTGGCTCCTTAGGTAGGTTTATTCCTAGGTATTTTTCTGTTTTTGGTGCAGTGGCAAAGAGTATTGTTTCCTTAATTTCTCCTCCTGATTGTTCATTGCTAGTGTATAGGAATGCAAGAGAGTTTCTACGTATTAATTTTGTATCCTGCAACTTTACCAAATTCATTGATGAGCTCTAATAGTTTTCTGGTAGCATCTTTAGGATTTTCTGTGTATAGTACCATGTCATCTGCAAACAGTGACAGTTTTAGTTCTTTTAAAATATATATTCCTTTTATTTCTTTTTCTTCTTAGATTGCTGTGCCTGGGACTTTCAAAACTATGTTGAATAAAAGCAGAGACAGTGGGTATCCTTGTCTTGTTCCTGACCTTAGAAGGAATGCTTTCAGCATTTCACCAATGAGAATAACGTTAGTGGGTTTTTCATTTATGGCCTTTATGTTGCGGTATGTCCCCTCTATGCCCACTTTTGGACAGTGTTTTTTAATCATAAATTGAGTGTTGAATTTTATGAAAAGCTGTTTTCTGCATCTATGGAGATGATCATGTGGTTTTTATTCTTCAGTTTGTTAATGTGGGTATTATAGTAATGTGTGGGTATTATCACATTGATTGATTTATAGATATTGAGTCCTTGCATCCCTGGGATAAATCCCACTTAATCATGGTGTGTCATCCTTTTAATATATTATTGGTTTCGGTTTGTTGTGTGCATATATATTTATAATTATTATATCTTCCTCTTGGATTGATCCCTTGATTACTAGAGAGTGTCCTTCTTTGTCTCTTGTAACAGTATTTTAAATTCTACTTTGTCTGAGTACAGCCACTCCAGCTTTCGTTTGATTTCCATCTGCATAGAGTACCTTTTTCCATCTCCTCACTTTCATTCTGTATGTCTCCCTAGATATATACAGTGGTTTTCTTATAGCCTATATGTGTCCCTAGATACATACAGTGGGTTTCTTATAGACAGCATCTATATGGGTTTTATTTTTTTTATCCATTCAGCCAGTCCTTGTCTTTTGGTTGAAGCTTTTAATCCATTACATTTAGGTAAATTGTTATGCATGTTCTTATTGCCATTGTGTTATTTTGGATTTATTTTTACGTCTTTTTTGTTCCATTCCTCTTTTGTTCTCTTATAATGCAATGACCATTATTAATGGTGTATTTAGATTGCTTTTCCTTTTCTGTGTGTGGATCTGTTGTAGATTTTTGGTTTGCTGTTACCATGAATTTTTGATACAGTGTTGCAGAAACCAGTACTCAAGAAAACAAGCACCACCCTCGGAGAGCTGGAGAACTCAGGTTTATTATGCCAGCAGGCCCAAAGGAGTTAACACTCCAAGCTCTGAGCCCCAAACAAACGGGTTACAGAGTTTTTATAGACAGACTGTAGTGGGCAACAGTATCTGTTAATAGGCTGGTTTAAACTAAGAGGCTTTGCGCACCAGAACAGCAGTCAAGACGGAGAAGGGAATGCCTGACCTTTACACAGACAGGCATGATTAAGCAGGTTTGCAGAGGCTGGGCAATTACAAAGAGCAGGACAAGGGTGAGTGAGATAAGCTCCAGTTCCTAGTATTGTTAAATCCCTACTTTCTGAGCCTACGTGACCTATGTGATCCAGACTTTGCAAGGAGTGAACTCCGGGAGTTGGTGATGGACAGGGAGGCCTGGCGTGCTGCGATTCATGGGGTCGCAAAGAGTCGGACACGACTGAGCAACTGAACTGAACTGAAGCTGAGTTACGAAAGCAGAAGGAGCAGGAGGTTATGTAAAATTTTAACCTTTCCTCTTCAGTTACAGTGTATATATACACACAAGATTGCTTTAAGTTACTGATCTCTTAATTTCCAGTGCATTTCCAATATCTTGCTTTTGTACTTTCCTCTTCTCAAGAAGAGGCTTTCCTGATGGCTCAGTGGTAAAGAATCTGCCTGCAATGCAGGAGACACTGGAGACTCAGGTTGGATCCTTGGGTGGGGAAGATCCCTTGGAGTAGGACATGGCAACCTGTCCCAGTATTCTTGCCTGGAAAATTTCATGGACAGAGGAGCTTGGTGGGCTACAGTCCATGTGCTCACAGAGAGTCAGACACGACTGAGCACATAGCAGTTTCCCATGATTACTGGTTTTCCATATCACATTTCTGTGTAAATGGTTTCCTACCTTTACATTTTCTTTTACTGGTGAGCTTTCCTATTTGTTATTTTCTTATCTCTAATTGTGGGCTTTTCTGCCTAGAGAAATTACTTTAAGATTCATTGTAAAGCTGGTTTGTTGGTGCTGAATTCTTTTAGCTTTTGCTTGTCTGTAAACCTTTTGATTTCTCCATTAAGTCGAAATGACAGCCTTGCTGGGTAGAGTATTTTTGGTTGTAGGTTTTCCCCTTTCATCACTTTAAATATATTGTTCCACTCCCTTCTGACCCTCAGAGTTACTGAAAAATCAGCCAGTATCCTTATGCAGATTTTCTTGTATGTTATGTGTTGCTTTTTGCCTTATTGCTTTTAATTGCGTTATTGCTTTTAATAGTTTTCTTTATCTTTAGTTTTTGCCAGTTTGATTAATATGTGTCTCAATGTGTTCTTCCTTGGGTTCATCCTGTATGAGATCCTCTATGCTTCCTGGACTGGAGTGAGTATTTCCTTTCTCATATTAGGGAAGTTTTTTGTCTGTGATATCTTCAAATATTTTCTCAGGCCCTTTCTCTGTCTCCTCTCTGGGACCTTGATAATGCGATTGTTGGTGCATTTAATATTGTCCCAGAGGTCTCCAAGTCTGTCCTGACTGTGGTCATTTCTGAGGTCATTTCTCATTTTCATTCTGTTCCACAACGGTGATTTCCACAATGCTGTAGTCAAGCTCACTTCTCCATTCTTCTGCCTCATTTAGTCTGCTGTTGGTTCCTTCCAGACATATTTTATATTTCAACTTTGTTTTGTTCAGCTCTGTTGGTTTGTTCTTTCTATTTTCTAGGTTTTCATTAAACATTTCTTGTAACTTATCAGTTTGTGTCTCTATTCTTTTCCTGAGATCTTAAATCATCTTTACTATCATTAGCCTAAGTTCTTTTTCAGGTAGATTGCTTATCTCTACTTCAGTTAGTTGTTCCTGTATGTTTTTGTCTTGTTCCTTCTCCTGGAAAATATTTCTCTGCCATCTCATTTTGTCTTACTCTGTTTGTGATCTCCCTTCTCCAGGTGGCAGGAACATAGCTCCTCATGCTTCTGGTGTCTGCCTCATGGTGGGTAAGGTTGACACTGGGCTTGTATAGGTTTTCTGGTAGGAGGGACTGGTGCTTGCCCACTGGTGGTTTGAGCTGGATCTTGTCCCTCTGGTAGGCAGGGCCATATCAAAGTTTGTGTTTAGAGGTGGCTCTGAACTCAGCATGGCTTTAGGCAATCTGTCTGCTGATGGGTGGGGCTGTGTTGCTATCCTGCTGGTTGTTTGGCCCGAGGTGTTCCAGCACTAGAGTCTACAGGACATTAGGTATGGGGTTTGATTATGTTGCAGAAGAGCCCCTCCTACTGTCTCACTGTGGCTAGTTTACAGTCCTACCAATAATGTACAAGGATACCATTTCTCCATATTCTTTCCACATTTGTTTTCTCTTGTCTTTTTTCATGATGGCCATTCTAATGGTCATGAACTGATACCTCATTGTGGTTTTGACTGAGTTCGGTTCAGTCACTCAGTTGTGTCCAACTCTTTGTGACCCCACGGATTGCAGCATGCCAGGCCTCCCTGTCCATCACCAACTCCTAGAATTTACTCAAACTCATGTCCATTGAGTCAGTGATACAATCCAACCATCTCATCCTCTTTCGACCCCTTCTCCTCCCACCCTCAATCTTTCCTAGCATCAGGGTCTTTTCAAATGAGTCAGCTCTTCACATCAGGTGGCCAAAGTATTGGAGTTTCAGCTTCAGCATCAGGCTCTCCAATGAATATTCAGTACTCCTTTCCTTTAGGATGGACTGGTTGGATCTTCTTGCAGTCCAAGGGACTCTCAAGAGCCTTCTCCAACAGCACAGTTCAAAAACATCAATTCCTCAGTGCTCAACTTTCTTTATGGTCCAACTCTCACATCCATACATGACTACTGGAAAAACTATAGCCTTGACTGGGCAGACCTTTGTTGGCAAAGTAATGCTTCTGCTTTTTAATATGCTATCTAGGTGGGTCATAGCTTTTCTTCCAAGGAGCAAGCATCTTTTAATTTCATGGCTGCAGTTACCATCTGCAGTGATTTTGCAGCCCAAAAAACTGAAGTCTGTCACTATTTCCATTGTTTCCCCATCTATTTGCCATGAAGTGATGGAACCAGATGCCATGATCTTAGTTTTCTAAATGTTGAATTTTAAGCCAACTTTTTCACTCTTCTGTTTCACTTTCATCAAGATGCTCTTTAGTTCTTCTTTGCTTTCTCCCATAAGAGTGGTGTCATCTGCATATCTGAGGTTACTGATATTTCTCCTGGCAATCTTGATTCCAGCTTGTGCTTCATCCAGCCCAGTGTTTCTCATGTTGCTGTATATAAGTTAAATAAGCAGGGTGACAGTATACAGCCTTGAGGTACTCCTTTCCTGCTTTGGAACCAGTCCATTATTCCACATTCAGTTCTAACTGTTGCTTCCTGACCTGCATACCGATTTCTCAAGAGGCAGGTTGGGTGGATCTGGTATTCCCATCTCTTCAAGAATTTTCCACAATTTGTTGTGATCCACACAAAGACTTTGGCATAGTCAGTAAAGCAGAAATAGATGTTTTTCTGGAACTCTCTTGTGTTTTTGATGATCCAACAGATGTTGGCAATTTGATCTCTGGTTCCTTTTCTAAAACCAACTTGAACATCTGGAAGTTTATGGTTCATGTACTGTTGAAGCCTGGCTTGGAGAATTTTGAGCAATAATTTGCTAATATGTGAGATGAGTGCAATTGTATGGTAGTTTGAACATTCTTTAGCATTGCCTTTCTTTGGGATTGGAATGAAGACTGACCTTTTCCAGTCCCATGGCCACTGCTGAGTTTTCCAAATTTGCTGGCATATTGAGTGCAGCACTTTCGTAGCATCATCTTTTAGGATATGAAATAGCTCAACTGGAATTCCATCACCTCCACTAGCCTTGTTCCTAGTGACGCTTCCTAAGGCTCACTTGACTTCACCTTCCAGGATATCTGGCTTTAGGTGAGGGATCACACCATCATGATTATCTGTGTCATGAAGATCTTTTTTGTGTAGTTCTTCAGTGTATTCTTGCCACCTCTTAGTATCTCCTGCTTCTGTTAGGTCCATACCATTTCTCCCTTTATTGTGCCTATCTTTGCATGAAATGTTCCCTTGGTATCTCTAATTTTCTTGAAGAGAACTTCGGTCTTTCCCATTCTGTTGTTTCCTTCTATTTCTTTGCATTGATTGCCTAAGAAGGCTTTCTTATCTCTCCTTGCTATTCTTTGGAACTCTGCATTCAGATGGGTATATCTTTGCTTTTCTCCTTTGCCTTTCAATTCTCTTCTTTTTCACTGACTTGCTGTATGTCTTAGGGAACTCAAACAGGGTCTCTGTATCAACCTAGAGGGGTGGGATGGGGAGAGATGGGAGGGAGGTTCAAGAGGGAGGGGACATATGTATACCTATGGCTGATTCATGTTGAGGTTTGACAGCAACAAAATTCTATACAGCAATTATCATTCAATTAAAAAATAAATTAAAAAAATCTAACATCAACTATATACTTGCCATTACCATTGAGTTTTATGCTACTTTTTTATGTTTTTATGATGTTAATTAATGTCCTTTTACTTGTACTCAAATAACTCCCTTTAGCAATGGCACTCCACTCTAGTACTCTTGCCTGGAAAATCCCATGGACAGAGGAGCCTGGTAGGCTGCAGTCCATGGGGTCGCTGAGGGTTGGACATGACTGAGCGACTTCACTTTCACTTTTCACTTTCATGCATTGGAGAAGGAAATGGCAACCCACTCCAGTGTTCTTGCCTGGAGAATCCCAGGGACAGGGGAGTCTGGTGGGCTGCCATTTATGGGGTCGCACAGAGTCAGACACGACTGAAGTGACTTAGCAGCCGCAGCATTTTTTATAAAACATGCTTAGGTGCTAGCTGCTCAGTCATGTCTGACTCTTTGTGAGTTGATGAACCGCAGCCCACCAGGCTTTTCTGTCCATGGAACTTGCCAGGCAAGAAATCTGGACTGGGTTGCCATTTCCTACTGCAGGGGATCTTCTGACCCAGGGACGGAACCTACATCTCTGGTGTCTCCTGCACCGCCAGGTGGATTCTTTACCACTGAGCCACCACATGTCCAGTGGCAATAAATTTCTTCAGCTTTTGTTTGTTTGATGAAGTCTTCTTTATATTTCTATTGCTGAAGAACAGCTTTTGCTGGATATAGAATTCGTGGTTGACTGCTTTTTCTTTCAACATTTTGAATATGTTTCCCCATTTTCTCCTAGACTAAAAAGGTTCTATTGAGAAGTCCATCAATAATTCTGTGGAGCTCTTTGGTATGTGCCAAATCCTAGCCACTAGACCACCAGGGAATTTTGAGGACTTGTTTGTATGTTACTTATCTTTGTATGTCTCTTATCTTGCTGCTTTTAAAATTATTTTTTCTTTGATTTCTGACAGTTATAATGTGTCTCAGTGTAGCCATATTCATGTTCAAACTTTTTGGCATTCTTTGAACCTTTTGGATATGGATGACATTTCTCTCCCCAAGTTTGTGAAATTTTTAGCCATTACCACTTTAAATATACTTTGTCACTTTGTCTTTGCCTTTGTTGTTCCTATAACATGAATATTGTTTCTTCTCATTGTGTACCATAAGTCCTGTAGGCTTTCTTCACTATTTTCATTCTTTTTTATTTTTGCTCCTCTGATTGGATAATTTCAAATGTTCTTTCTTCCAAGTCACTAATTCTTTTTCTGCATGATCAAGTCAGCTTCTGCAGCTCTCCATTGAATTCCTAAGTTCGGTTATTCTATTTTTCTACTCTTAGATCTCTGTTTTTGCTTTTATTACGGTTTCTATTTCTTTGCTGAACTTCTCATTTTACATATGCATTGTTTTTTTTTTTACTTGTTCATATGTTCTTATAGTTCACTAAGCTTCTTTAAGAAGATTATTCTGAATTTCTTTTTCTGATAGTTCATGGATCTCCATTTATTGAGAGTCAGTTACTAAACCTTTATTAGTTTTCTCTGGTACTATCATATTTATCTAACTTTTTATGATAATTGAGTCCTACATTGGTATCTATACATTTGAATATATGGGCTCCTCTTGCAGACTTACAGGTTCACTTTGGCAGAGTTAGTTTTTGACCAGTTAGTTCAGATTGAGTTCTGGGTGTGTCTGCTAGCAGTACCCTTGGGCAGGGTAATCCTACTATTAGGATTTATTTTGGGGTAAGGCATTTGTTTGACCTCTGAGATTGACATGAATGATGTGCCAGTGGCCAAGAACAGCTGGATAAGACTCCATCTTTCCCTGCCCAAGTGAAGCTGTAGGATGGGTGATGCTTATTTAGATGGTCATGACTGAGTACTATACTCAGTGGGAGGTGGGGCTATGAATTAGTTACTCTGCCCTGGTAGGGCAGAGGGACAAGACATGGGGCCTGTACAGCTTGATGTTTGGAAACTGGAATCTGGCAAGAGTGTGCGTGGAATTTCCTGACAGGTGAAGCCACTGGTTTTGCTCTGCAGATGGGGAACCTAGGTGCAGTGCTCTCTGTTCAAGTGCCACTGTAAGCAGGGCTGTTGTATGAGGTATCCTGTTTGCTCTAGTGAAGTTCCCTGTTTGGGCAATTTGAAGGCTGTTTTCAGCCATGAGTGGGGCTGTCAGTTAGTTTCCCTGCCCAGGCACAGCAGTAGAAATAGCTCAAGGTCTTACTGCTTTTGGTGGTCTTAAGCCAACCCATGCCTTATGTTCCCTGGTTGAATAGGGCCACCAGTTTTGCCTTGCAGACTATCAGCTCTGCCTGCATATCTCTTGGCTTGAGCATTACTGGGTTACCAACTTTCAGATGGTCTCTCTAGCAGCTCTGGTCAGATGGGGCCAGAAGCCAGATCCCACAGAGGATGAGACTGTGACTTATTTGCCTGCCTGAATGGGACAGGGAGGGGCCACTCCAGGAAACACACAGTTTTTCTGCAGGCTTCCTAGTCAGCAGGGGCCAGGAGCTACCCTCCACCTCAGGTGAGGCTATGGATTAATTCTCCTGCCTGGATATAGAAGGGGAACCCTTCACACCTGATACTGCTTCTGGTGACATGAGTTTCTGCCCACTCCACTTTTGGCTGGGGCGTTGCTAAGTTATACAGCTTCCCTCAAGCCCTTCTAGCCAGTTTGGGTCAGGAGTCATTCTCACACCAGCAGATGTGGCTATGACTCAGCTCCCTTGGCTGACGGTGGGCAAGCCAGTCTCTAGGGCCATCCAAACTTCTTGTTTGAGGATCCAAATCAGGTAGACCTGCACCCACTGAGTTCCCTGGCCCAAGGGCTCCACTGACATGACTCTGCAGATGAACAAAGCTGCTGGTTCAGGGCTTTATAGAAAGAAGCTTGGTCTGCCAGGATTTGAGTGCTGATTATTACAAGCTCCTCCCCTCTTCTCCTTCACAGTCAGATTCCCAGTAGTTGAGCCCTGCAGACTTCCCTGTAATCCCCATGGGGCAAGACCAGAGTAGGGGCTCCCACCAAGCAGTCCCCAGCACTAGGAATGATGGGTTGGATGTCCCTCCCAGACTCTCTCTTCTGCTGAAGGAATAGTAGACTCAGGGGAGACCTCTCCTTGTGGTGCTGCACTGCCCTGGGGAGGGCCAGCATGCTGAGCATGTACCTGCTTCTTCCCTTTCTATACAGTTTCTCTTGGTTTCTGTGCTGTGTGTGTATATATGAGGTGGTGCTTCAGCCTCATCCCCATGTTCTGGGACTCTCTCAGTTGTGTCTTGTCAATGAATAGTTGTCACATTTTGTTCTATGAAGGGGGATGAAGTCAGGGGTGACCTCTGTCACCATCTTGGTGAAGTCACTGTCCAGCTCATTTCTTTTCAACACTGATTAATATTCTGTTGTCTGAATATACCATGGTTTATCTGAGTTTTTTAAAGCTATCATGATTGATTTAGATTGGTCTATATGCCTCCCTCCAAATCCCAGGTTCCCTGTCACTCTGTATAGTCAAATGATTATCATCATCACTGCTCACAGTTGTTAGTGACCTCCTATGTGCCAGACATTCTGCTGAGAGCTTTGCACATCTTCATATTATATGATCCTCACAACAGTCCTTTAAGTTGAATTTTATTGTCAGCTCATTTTTACATATGAGGAAATAGGTTTAATGATGGAAAAGCAGACTGCCCATTGTCATACAACTAAAGCAAACTTGGCTAGTTGTTGTTTAGTTGCTAAGTCGTGCCTGACTCTTTTGTGATCCCATGGACTGTAGCCTGCCAGGCTTCTCTGTCCGTAGGATTCTCCAGGAAAGAGTACTGGAGTGGGTGTCATGTCAAATGCTATTTGGCTCAAAAGGCATCTGTGGTGTTCACTTTTCCAATCCTAGAACATGTTTCAGTGCCTGGCATACAATAGCCAGTTATTAAATAACTTTGGTATTGATTTTTACAAATTGTACTATCGGCTTGAATTATTGTTCTCATAAAATTAAAAGTGAAAGGTTCTCAGGACATGAATTGAAAGTGTCTTGTGTGTGTCCCATATTCTGTGGGAGATGGATGCTTTGCAGAATATCAAAACCATTTCATAGATAGAAATATTGAGGCCAATACAGGTTAACTGCTAGAGGAGATTAGAGCTATGAAACGGACTTAGACTTCCTGGTTTCTACTACCAGCCTCTTCTTGAGCCAATTAAAGTCCTCACTGGTGAGTGTTATTCAGCAGATCTGACTCCCAGTGTACTCCAGAATGATTTTCACTGCCAGCTAGTAGCCTAGTTGTTCCTTCTTAAGTTTCATTTTTATTGTATTTCCTCTTTCCAGTTTGAGGCTATTCTCACTATTTCTAATCAGTTTCATCATTTGGCTTTTGACATACATCAAATCAAATATCAGAACACATATTCATGGAGCAATTATAGCAGATGGGTCATGCTGTGAAATGACACAGAGATGCAGCAGAGCATGCTTTTTGCCCATTTCAAGAGCAATAGACTCTGCCTTTGGAAAAAACTATTTGTATCTCACATGTCTCCCATCCTTCTACTTGCTGTCTTAGTTCAGTCACCTCTAGGACTTCCTCCACCATAACTGGGTATGAAGTGATTATTACTAAACAATGGCACAAGAGAAATGCTGATCATTTCCACTTCTCTGTGAAAGTGTTAGTCACTCAGTCATGTGTGACTCTGCGATGCCATGAACTATAGCCTGCCAGGCCCCTCTTGTCCATGAATTCTCCAGGCAAGAATACTAGAGTGGATAGCCATTTCTTTCTCCAGGGGATCTTCCCAACCCAGGGATCCCAACCTGTGTCTCCCGCATTGCAAGCAGATTCTTTACCATCTGAACCACCTTATTTTCCATCAAGTACCCTTGAACACAATTCATGTTGGCAAATATTTGCTGGACAGTTACTCTTCTGGACATTATTTTAGTCACCATCCTAGGCACCAATGAGAAAATTAAAAAAAGAATGAAAATTGCATCTACCCTCAAATTGTATTCAGTCCAGTTCAGTTGCTCGGTCATATGCAACTCTTTGCAACCCAGTGGACTGCAGCACACCAGGCTTCCCTGTCCATCAACACCCAGAGCTTGGTCAAACTCATGTCCATTGAGTCAGTAATGCCATCCAACCATCTCATCCTCTGTCGTCCCCTTCTCCTCCTCCCCTCACTCTTTCCCAGCATCAGGGTTCTTTCAACTGAGTCAGTCTTCACATCAGGTGGCCAAAGTATTGGAGTTTCAGCTTCAGCATCAGTCCTTCCAATGAACACCCAGGAGTGCTCTCCTTTTGGATGGACTGGTTGGATCTCCTTGCAGTCCAAGGGCCTCTCAAGAGTCTTCTCCAACACCGCAGTTCAAAAGCATCAATTCTTTGGCACTCAGCTTTCTTCACAGTCCAAGTCTCACATCCATACATGACCACTGGAAAAACCATAGCCTTGACTAGATGGACCTTTGTTGGCAAAGTAATGTCTCTGCTTTTGAATATGCTGTCTAGGTTGGTAATAACTTCCTTCCAAGGAGTAAGCATCTTTTAATTTCATGGCTGCAATCACCATCTGCAGTAATTTTGGAGCCCAGAAAATGAAGTCAGCCATTGTTTCCACTGTTTCCCCATCTATTTGCCATGAAGTGATGGGACCAGATGCCATGATCTTAGTTTTCTGAATGTTGAACTTTAAGCCAACTTTTTCACTCTCCTCTTTCACTTTCATCAAGAGGCTCTTTAGTTCTTCTTCACTTTCTGCCATAAGTGTGGTGTCATCTGCATATCTGAGGTTAATGATATTTCTTCCGGCAATCTTGATTCCAGCTTGTGCTTCCTCCAGCCCAGCGTTTCTCATGATGTACTCTGCATAGAAGTTAAATATGTGGAGTAACAATATGCAGCCTTGATGTACTCCTTTCCCAATTTGGAACCAGTCTGTTGTTCCATGTCCAGTTCTAACTGTTACTTCCTGACCTGCATACAGGTTTCTCAAGAGGCAGGTCAGAGGGTCTGGTATGCCCATTCTTTCAGAATTTTCCACAGTTTATTGTGATCCACACAGTCAAAGGCTTTGGCATAGTCAATAAAGCAGAAATAGATGTTTTTCTGGAACTCTCTTGCTTTTTCGATGATCCAGCAGATGTTGGCAATTTTATCTCTGGTTCCTCTGCCTTTTCTAGAACCAGCTTGAACATCTGGAAGTTCATGGTTCATGTATTGATGAAGCCTGGCTTGGAGAATTTTAAGCATTACTTTACTAGTGTCTGAGATGAGTGCAACTGTGTGGTAGTTTGAGCATTCTTTGGCGTTGCCTTTCTTTGGAATTGGAATGAAAACTGACCTTTTCCAGTCCTGTGGCCACTGCTGAGTTTTTCAAATTTGTTAGCATGTCGAGTGCAGCACTTTTACAGCATCATCTTTCAGGATTTGAAATAGCTCCACTGGAATTCCATCACCTCCAATAGCTTTGTTCGTAGTGATGCTTTCTAAGGTCCACTTGACTTCACATTCTAGGATGTCTGGCTCTAGGTGAGTGATCACACCATCGTGATTATCTGGGTCATGAAGACCTTTTTTATACAGTTCTTCTGTGTATTCTTGCCACCTCTTCTTAATACCTTCTGCTTCTGTTAGGTCCCTACCATTTTTATCCTTTATTGAGCCCATCTTTGCATGAAATGTTCCCTTGATATCTCTGATTTTCTTGAAGAGATCTCTAGTCTTTCCCATTCTATTGTTTTCCTCTATTTCTTTGCATTGATTGCTGAAGAAAGCTTTCTTATCTCTCCTTACTGTTCTTTGGAACTCTACATTCAAATGGGTATATCTTTCCTTTTCTCTTTTGCTTTTCACTTCCCTTCTTTTCACAGCTATTTGTAAGGCTTCCTCAGACAGCCATTCTGCTTTTTTGCATTTCTTTTTCTTGGGGATGATCTTAATTCCTGTCTCCTCTACAATGTCACAAATCTCCATCCATAACTCATCAGGCACTCTGTCTATCAGACCTAGTCCCTTAAATCTATTTCTCACTTCCACTGTATAGTCATAAGGGATTTGATTTAGGTCATACATGAATGGTCTAGTGGTCTTCTCCACTTTTTTCAATTTAAGTCTGAATTTGGCCATAAGGAGTTCATGATCTGAGCCGCAGTCAGCTCCCAATCGTGTTTTTGCTGACTATATAGAGCTTTTCCATCTTTGTCTGCAAAGAATATAATCAATCTGATTTTGGTGTCGATCATCTGGTGATGTCCATGTGTAGAGTCGTCTCTTGTGTTGTTGGAAAAGGGTGTTTGCTGTGACCAGTGTGTTCTCTTGGCAGAACTCTGTTAGCCTTTGCCCTGCTTCATTCTGTATTCCAAGGCCAAATTTGCCTGTTACTCCAGGTGTTTCTTGACGTCCTACTTTTGCATTCCAGTCCCCTATAAATAAAAGGACATCTTTTTTGGGGTGTTAATTCTGCAAGGTCTTGTAGGTCTTCATAGAACTGTTCCACTTCAGCTTCTTCAGCGTTACTGGTTGGGACATAGACTTGGATTACCATGATACTGAATGATTTGCCTTGGAAATGAACAGAAATCATTCTGTCATTTTTGAGACTGCATCCAAGTCCTGCATTTCGGACTCTTTTGTTGACCATGATGGCTACTCCATTTCTTCTAAGGGATTATTGCCCACAATAGTAGATATAATGGTCATCTGAGTTAAATTCACCCATTCCAGTCCATTTTAGTTTGCTGATTCCTAGAATCTTGATGTTCACTCTTGTCATCTCCTGTTTGACCACTTCCAATTTGCCTTGATTCATGAACCTAACATTCCAGGTTCCTATGCAATATTGCTCTTTACAGCATCGAACCCTGCTTCCATCACCAGTCCCATTCACAACTGGGTGTTGTTTTTGCTTTGGCTCCATCCCTTCATTCTTTCTGAAGTTATTTCTCCACTGATCTCCAGTAGCATATTGGCCAACTAGCGACCTGGGGAGTTCCTCTTTCAGTGTCCTATCTTTTTGCCTTTTCATACTGTTCATGGGGTTCTCAAGGCAAGAATACTGAAGTGGTTTGCCATTCCCTTCTCCAGTGGACCACACTCTGTCAGACCTCTCCACCACAACCAGGCCCTCTTGGGTGGCCCCACATGGCATGGCTTAGTTTCACTGAGTTAGACAAGGCTGTGGTCCATGTGATCAGATTGGCTAGTTGTCTGTGATTGTAGTTTCAGTCTGTCTGCCCTCTGATCCCCTCTCTCAGTGCCTACCATCTTACTTGGGTTTCTCTTACCTTGGACGTGGGGTCTCTCTTTAAATTTTATTACAAGGCATCATTTAATCAACCATGTGAGAGAGGTACATAGAAGAACAGAAATTCAAAGGAGGAATGACTCTTTCACCCTGCTAATCAAGAAATCTGCATGGTGGAGCTGCCTTTCAGTTGGGCCTGCAGAAAAGGATTAGATTTCTCCAATCATTGAGTGTCAAGGAAGGCTTTACAGGCTGAGGGAACATGGTCATGGGTTCATGGACATGAAAATGTGTTCAAGGAATGTCCAGCTGTTTAATCAGGTTGAACAGAAGTGTGTGGGTCATGAGTCTTGGAAACTGAGACTAGAAACAAAGTGTGGAAAGTCTTGAAAACTATGATAAAGGACTGTGATCTGAGGTAGTGGGGAGTGTTGAGGTGGTGATAATTTTCCTATCTGTTATTTTATATTTCTAGGTCAGCTGACATCTAGGGGAAAGTGTTATTGGAAGTTCTTTCCCATATAATCTTCCCTATAGCTCCTCCCAACAAAAGTAAAAGTGACAAATCTCATTGCAGGCTTTTATCACTCACTGGATACATTATTCATAGTGAGCTATTGCTTTGCTCCACCGATGGAATCCAGGCTTCAGCTTGCCTCCTGTCATTTCTGCTCGCTGCCCAGTGGGCCCTCTCTTCCATTCTTCTTCCCTCTTTCTGTGATGTGAATTCAGGGCCCTGCTTCTAGGAATAAACTCAGGCTCCTTCTACCCAGCCATCCCGTGTCAAGGGGGAGGGAACACATACCTCACTATACCTCTTGGTTCAACCATGTTCCCAAACTCAGTTTTATCAGAGAAGCCTCTTTAGGAAGGGGAATCAGAGTTAATATTAGGCATGTACTCAGCTGTTAATAAAAAGAAAGCACCTCACTTCCCATTTAGATTCTATTTCCTAAGGCCCTCCTCTTCAGCTGTCACTTTCCTTTCTAGGTGAGCCAAACCATCCTCCTGATAATAAAAGCAGGGAAAATCTAAGAATCAGCCTCCATACTTCCCATTCATCTTTCACTACAACCCAGAGAGGAAGTGTTCATCACTTCCTTGTTCCAGGGCAGGATTCAGGCAGCAATGCTGTTAAGTATAACTGGGAAACAATATGGATAAGCAACTGCGTAGTAGTCTTAATGCCTATCCTGACTTCTGTCAAAGTGGTAAAAACAAAACAAAACAGGCTGTGAGATGTAACCCAAGAACCCTATGATCACACAGGTTCCACTTAACTCTGTTTGCAGAACTCTTACTTTTTCCCTTAGCATCATTTTTCACATGTGCCTATAAAGTGAAAGTGAAGTCGCTCAGTTGTGTCTAACTCTTTGCAACCCCATGGACTGTAGTCCACTAGGCTCTTCTGTCCATGGAATTTTTCAGGCAGGAGTACTGGGGTGGGTTGCCATTTCCTTCTCCAGGGGATCTTCCCGACCCAGAGTTGAAACTTGGGTCTCTCGCATTGCAGGCAGATGCTTTACCATCTGAACCACAATGGAAGTTCCACGTGCCTGTAAACCGCTTTCAAATCCTAGAACTCCCACCCCGGCAACACTTCTATTGACTGTTTACTTCATTTGCATGTAGGTGTTTCTCTCATGATCAATTTGGTAACATGAGGAGGAGCCCTACTTGTCACCTGTGTCCTACCCATAACGGCGAAACACATCTATTCCATTCACCTTCACAGTGTCCTTGGCTCACCTTACTTTGTGGTTGCATAGTTCAAACATTCGGCGAATCTCTCTCCTTATTTTTGTTTCTTCACGAGGTCTTTTGTAATCTGTACACATTACTCTGAATCCACAGACTTCACCCATTCTTTTCTTATTATTAACTCTGGTAGATTTCTCCTTCCTACTTGGGATTATCAGTCTGATCAACATTACCTTTTCAGTAGTGCCCACCTATCTTTCTAAATACCTTAGCTTTCTCTAGAAAGGTGCCATTCATGATATTTTTCCTATTTATTCTTTTTCTTGTCTCTTTTTCTTCTATTACATTGCAAAAAGAATATAATGCTAACAGGATAATTATGAAGACCTTGTTAGTACAATCCCTCCCTCTAAATAGTTTAAAACATTAGCTGTCCCAACCTCATCTTCTAAATGGTGCTCTGGAGTGACCTCAGAACCCTGGAAGGTGCGGCTTCACTCACCCTGAAGTGATCCAGTGAAAACCTCACCTCCGTGATAATTATGTCAGGACTGGACTCTGACCTAGCTCAAATCCACAGAGACTTCTTTAAAAGTATGTGGTTCCAGACATCTGGGATGTGTGTCCAATGTGAGTTTCTGAGCTCTGTTAATTTCTGTCCTGCATGGTGTTCACACAATATTTTACCCCAGATTGTTGAAACCTAAGTTACCAGGGTCATATGCTAATGAAAAGCAATTTGTATCACATGGTCAGTTACAAAAAGCACTGCTACTGCTGCTAAGTCGCTTCAGTCGTGTCCGACTCTGTGTGACCCCATAGACGGCAGCCCACCAGGCTCCCCCGTCCCTGGGATTCTCCAGGCAAGAACACTGGAGTCGGTTGCCATTTCCTTCTCCGATGCATGAAAGTGAAAAGTGAAAGTGAAGTCGCTCAGTTGTGTCCAACTCTTCGCGACCCCATGGACAACAGCCTACCAGGCTCCTGCGCCCATGGGATTTTCCAGGCAAGAGTACTGGAGTGCGGTGCCATTACAAAAAGCACAACAAGGCCCAAATACACACCCAGTTGTCCAATGAGGATAGGATACTCTGGAGTAAGCAATTGACCCTCCCACACATTAAACCCATCCTGAATCACTTACTCTATAAGATCGTGATCTCAAATTGCAGGTTCAATTGCTTGCGACCACCCTACCCTTATCAGTAATAGCCAAAGTATGTGAAGAGCAATTTAATAGATCATGATGATTATGACTGTCTTTCATTAATCACTAACCATGTGACAGAAACTGTGCTAAGTACTTCACAGAGCCATTATTTAACTTAATGATGATCATCAGTCCTCCACAGAAAATGCCTCCTATGGGGACAGAGCAAGTACCTGGTTCCCTGGTACCATTCAGAGCTTTATGAAAACCATATAGAAAACCTCATCTTGAAAAGACAGAGGCTGATGCCTGATATTCCACCACTGGATCTTCATTCCTTTGGATTAAGGTATTATTTCTGGACATGTTACTAACAGCCACTTTGGGCATTAAAAGAAATTCTTGACATTCACACCTAAGCAGGACTCTCCCCTCCCTTCCCCAGGTGACCTTATTTGATATGAAAGCAAAATAATTTCTTGAGGCAGGGGACACAGGTTGGAGAGCCTAAGAAAGCAGATATAGGAAGGGAAACTGGGGGCCCTGGAAGATCAAGGGAAAGCGGAGGGCAGGGCTCTCGGTGGTCAGGTATTCATTCTACAGCTCTTCTCACAGGTAGCTGTGTTTCTCTCCTGTGCAAAAGAACTGAATGTGCAAAGAGGAGGTGAATTAGCTACAGCAGAAGAGATTTAGCTAGGCTATAAAGAAGAACTTCTGCCCAGTAGCTTTTGTTCTCTGATATTTGACCCCCATGAAAGCAAAATTCCATGTGTCTACCAACTTTGAATTCATCTTTCCCATTTCTACATGTGTTTCCCACTTTCTTCTGGATCAATGTCTGCATTTTATGGTCTAGAGAAATACAAACAACAGAGATTACTAATGGTATTAGATTATAGCTTTAGGAGGCATCTTGATTATAATTTTTTGAACCATGCACTGCCAAAAGAAAAGTAAATGTCACTCTCTCCATAAACTGACCAGGTAGGAGACGATTCTGCCTCTTTCCACTTTCCGACCTCAACATCAAAAGCATAGTGAGCAGGTTCTCAGCCAGTCCCAACCTAATCACATCATCTTCCACTCTGGTTGGGCACCCCCTGGAGTTTTGCAGCACTCTCTGGAATGTGTATGTCTCATCTCATTTGTTCGGGTGTTAACAACAGATGCAGAGTGCTGGCTGGTAGGAGACTGACTTGCTTGACCTGCACTCAAGATTCACTATCTCCTTTGTCAGTAACTAACCAGAGAGAGAGCGTGATCTGTCTGTTGCTTTGGTGTAAACAGGTGTCAGGGTGCAGATTCTTCTGCATAGGTACTGCGGAGAAGAGAGATTGCTGACGGTCCACAGGAGGCCTGGCAATGTCTGGATTACGCACACACAGTGTGCACACAGTAGGTACTCAGGAAAGAATTTTGAATAAGTAAATGAAGAGAATCCAGAGTCAATGATGGAGTGAGAGGGTCCAAAGAAGGAGGAATTTCAAGAAATAACTTTTTTAAAAAACCCATAACTGAACCATGAGAATTTCTGATGGTTGTTCTTTCTCTCCCTCTCTGGCCTCTCTCCCCGAAGCTGTTCCAGGACTGGTTCTCCAGGGTCATTCCCAGAAATGAGGGCACTAGAGAAGTGCCCCCTCACAATCTCCTCCCTCCTCTGTGTGCTGCAGGAGCATCCCTAAGGGCAAGGAGGCAAAGCTCATGAGGTACAGCAGGGAGGAGGCCTCTGAAAGGACCCTAATGGCTGCCTTCCAGGATGAACAGTCTGCCTTCATTTGTGACATTTAGGAGCCCTGATTCCTGAATTGCCTGGGTTTGAATCCTAGCTCTGTCATCCACGAGCTGTGTGAAATTTATTGGCCAGGTTATTTCATCTCTCTGATCCTCAGTTTCCTTATCTGTATAATAGAGCTAAAAAAGTACTGACCTTTTTGGGATATTATAGCATTAAATGTATTGATATCTATGGAGCTCTGAAAACAATTTCTGGCATGTACAGAATAGTCAATGCTATGAATAAATTGGTTAAATAAATTATTTGATAACAGTAGGAAAACAAAGTAAAACAAAGTCATGAGAAAGAGAAGGGCAGCCCCCTAATATCTGAGAGAGCTACCTAGCATTCAGCCAGAACTTGTTCTCCTGTGGAACATAAACAGTTTTGCTCAACATCAACATTAGACAAGGCCATTCAGTGACCGTGATGAATCGAAACAAAGTAAGACCATTCCGTCACCATGTCTGAACAGACAAAACGTGAACATTGTCCAAACCTCAAAATTCCAAACATCCCCTCTCCTAGCTAATATGAGCCACTTGGTTGTTGAATTTTTACATATTACAGCTTTATGCTATGCTGCGTCCTTCAAGATCAAATGTATTAAGGAACCCAGTCAGAATTAGCCTGCTTCCTGCCGACATCCAACCCAGAGCAGAGTCTCTCTTCCTTCAAACTCTTCCCCCAAATCACCCAACACCAGCCCAGATCCCAAGAAGGCCTTTTTAATGCCACTCACTGAGACACCCTCATAGTGCCCCATAGGTGCTTGCTCCCTCTCTGCAGTGGGGAATAAACCCAGTTGTCGGCTTCAGATGTGTTTCTAGTGAGTTTGGTTGGAGGGCGTCTACAGCCACCTTATGTGAAAAATTCGCAAGGAACTCTCTACGTCAGATTTTGAAATGTGTTTTGTAATTGTTTTTTTCCAGCAAGTTTTATGTATTTATTTATGGCTGTATTAGGACTTCCCTGGTGGCTCAGATGGTAAAGCGTCTGCCTACAATGCGGGAGACCTGGGTTCGATCCCTGGGTCGGGAAGATCCCCTGGAGAAGGAAATGGCAACCCACTCCAGTACTCTTGCCTGGAGAATCCCATGGATGGAGGAGCCTCGTGGGCTACAGTCCATGGGCTCGCAAAGAGTCGGCCACGACTGAGCGACTTCAGTCTCACTTTGTGGCTGTATTGGGTCTTCACTGCTGCACGTGGACTTCTCTAGTTACAGAGAGCAGGGCTTCTCTTCACTGCCATGCACGGGCTCCTCCTTGCGGTGGCTTCTCCTATTGTAGGGAGCTGGCTCTAGGGCGCCCTGGCTTCAGTAGCTGTGGCACACAGACTTAGATGCTCCACGGCACGTGGGATCTTCCTGAACCAGGGTTACAACCTGTGCCCCTGCACTGGCAGAAGGATTCTTAACCTCTGGACCATCAGGGAAGTCTTCCAAGAGTTTCTGAAGCATTGCCCTGGAAAGATTCCTGGGACAGGAGGGAGAAAGAAGTGAACACTTACTGAGCCCATGCTAATTGAAAGGTACTAGGTGAGATTCTTAAACTTGATTATTGTACTTAATCTTCAGCATAACCCTGGGCAGCGGACATTTGTTAATTACATTTTACAGCTACAGAGCCTGAGTGTCAGAGAGGCCCCAAAGTAACGACAAGCTGATAAGTAGGCTAAATCCAGTGGTCAATATTTAGTCAGTAGCAAAGCTTAATTTCATCAGATCTCTAGGGAAAGCACAGCAGAATGTTTGTGATCTAACTGGCACAGTTCAAAGATACATCAGACTTGTTCCCCCACCCTGAAGGAGGGGTGGAAGTGCAAGTGGGACTGGGGAGACCTGAAGCATCCCACACCATCTTCCCCTTCCTGCGATAATAGCAGTTTCTTCTTGATTGGTTGAGAATGATGCATATGGGAGCCACAGCACTTACACTCTTTCCCATGTCAGGGCTTCTTAAAGCCTGCAAATCTCCCAGGAAGGCTGAAGTACCAGCCAGCCCACTTTCAGATCCTGGTGAGTGCAAACTCTCTGGAAGAGACCGACTCCCCTCTGCAGGAAATCCTCAGTACTTGGTAAATACCAAAGCACTTATATCATCCTGTTTTTCCTTTGAATGGTTTCTGATCTTTGCAACTCTCAGAATTTAGCCAGGTACTGTTCCTCTCAATGCCATGACTTCTTGTCACTTTGACTGTTTCATCTGACCTTTCCCCTGACACATGTCATGGCAAACCTAGGGTATCTTAGAAAATAAACTGTGGGCCACTTGAAGCGTTCAGAAAGCAATTCTCAGCAAGGGTTTGAACCTTTGTTTGATTAAACACTGCCTCCTCCCTACTCAGTGCCCTAGACAAAAGAAAACAGTTCTCCTTCTCCTGTGACCTGCTCTGTCACAGGAGTCTAACATCTCTTTCCCCCTCTACACCCACCTCAAATTTTATTTCTGAGGTCCCATTTGATATTTGCTGGGAGTATCAACCTGGTTAGAGGGAAAAGAAATGAGTTGTAGTTTAAAGATCATAAGGAAGCAGATGATCTAAGGAAGAAGAGAGGACCAGCAGACTCCTTTGCAAAGGCACTAGGCAGATTGAGCAAGAATTTATTGGCAGTCATTGGCCAGACCACATGGCCCTATGAGTCCATCATTTGCTTCACACATGCATGGCCCAGCCTAAGCAGGGGGCAAGGCAGAAAGGATTCTTTTATGATTCTGGCTCCCCTAAAACTCTCCACAAAAACAATAATGATAAAATTATATGCCAAACTGGCTGTTTATTGAATGGAGACCAGTCTATGGCCAAGTGTGGCTCAGAGAGAGTTCTATGTGTCTTGCCAAGAAGGGGCAATGGGCCAAAGGAAGCATTCTCCCCAGTCACTGTTCCAATGAGAAGACCTATGTCTAATCCCCCAAATCAGGTCACCTCTCCTCATTCATTTTGCTGAACAGCTTAATGTGACAGGCACAAAAATGGAAAGGAAGTTGGACTGGCCAAGTGTTTCTGAGCATTCACAGAGAGCTGGATCGACCTTAGAGGCAAGAACAGCTGCATAATTTGTGGCCCCAGTGCGAATTGAAAATGTGGAATCTCTTATTCAGAAATCATTAAGACTTTCAAGATGGCAGCAGCAGAGCATTAAACCAAGTGCAAGGCCCATCTAAGCATGTCTATGAAACTGGCTGTGCCCAGAACCAAGGGATCCAGTGAGGCAGGAAGAATAAAGGGGGGCACAGTGAAACACGTCCTGTTTTTGTTTGTTAGGGAACATACCTGCCTTAGCCCAAAGAGGCAGACTTCAGGTACCATGACAGTCCAGGAAGATCACTGTTTTAAGCCCCAGGGGAGCATGGGCTTCCAGATCCACTGTCATCTCAGTGTCTTCAGCAGCCAGGGGCCACTTCCTGCTACAGGTTACAACTCGCATCTCCTCTTCATGGGAAGAAAACTGTTGGTGTACAGAAGAGAAAGAATATGGGAGTGGTAGAATGTGGCAGATCATTACTTTTAATGATGAACTTTGGGACATGGAAGCTTAGATTTAGCATACAACAAGAACTTTAATAAGGTACACTTCAGTTTTAAAGTGGTGGAATTGAGGACTTTATGAACTGGGGGAAGGGCAGAATTCTAATAATGTAATTTTATTCCACCCAAGGACAGTGTCCAACCCACTAATCTAGTCTTCAAACCACTGCCTTAAACAAATCTTCAGGAAATCTGTGACTGATTTTTGGATTATTTTGCAACTGATGTCTACATGGATGTTTTTAAAAGTTCTAGGGAGCTTAAAGTGCATTTTCTTTAGGATTGCCCCATTTAGAGCTCGCAGTTGCTCCTTGTTATTTACACTTTGAAGAATGGATTTGCCAAACAAAAGCAAATTGCAGTCTATCCCTTACTTGAAGTCTTCCGATATTATTCCATAGGTCATGTTAGGCTTGAATTTGGAATAGAAAAGTGTTACATTGGAAATGATTATTTAACAGTGATCTGGTCCAGTGGTTACAAAAGGCTAGCTCTCTATGCTGATGTGACAGAACCATCTGTGAAGCTATTAGAAAAATATAAATTCCCTGAAATTTTCCCCAGAAACTTTTCAGTCATTAGAGTAGAGCTTGGGGAATCTGTATTTCTCTAAAACTATCGATTTTAATTTAGTAAACATTAGAAATACATGAGCAGAAGTCTCACAAGTCATAAAACCAAGCACAAAGTAGAACTCAGTCTTTGCAGCTCATACATAGATGGACCCGGGTCTGAGAGCCAAGAATGAAAGTATCATTATACAAGGCCCCTGAGGGACTTCCCCAGTGGTCCAGTGGCTAAGACTCCACACTCCCAATGCAGAGAGCCCAGGTTGGATCCCTGGTCAGGAAACTAGATCCCACATGCCCCAATTAAAAAAGAAAAGATCCCACATGCTGTGATGAAGATCCCAAATGCTGCAACTCAGACCTAGGGTTTTATTTGTTTTTAAATAAATAAGTATATTAAAAAAAGACAAGCCCCTCTGAGCTGGCACAGGACTGTACACACACAGGCTCACACAACCAGGCAGGCCTGTATATATCTGCGGGAGGATGCAGATGTATTTATTTACAAAGGAAGACTTTGTGTCCAAGCTCTGATCATCGCTTAACTTCAAACTTGCCATGTCATCTTCCCCATTCTTTCCACCAGGAGCAGGGTGGTGTTCTGTCTGTTCCGCATCTCTCCCCCAGCTAACTGGGAGAAGTCTTAGAAAATCTGAGCAGCCCTTGGAAAGGGAGCCTCTTCACAAAGCCTTGTAATTTCAGGAGTTCCTTTTTTGACGGAAGGCATTTCCACAGCCTGGCTAGAGGGTCTGGAGGCAGAACACCTCCAAGGTCCACAGACACAAACCCAGGGATCTTGTCCTCTCGTGATGTGGCCTCGGCCTTACCATAGCATGCTCCCCCTATTTCCCTTTTCAGCATTTCATTTGATTCCTTTTCCTTTTGTGTGAACAGTTGGTCCTCATAAACCCCAGGCGGCTTGTAGTTGGTTTGTCACCATCACTCCACGAAGTGCTGCATTCGGTTCCAGCAGGCACGTCGGTTTGGACATCCTCTTCCCATAGCTGTCAGTTCATTCCTCTAGGCTGTAGCTGGAGTGGCCACTGTTCGGGATTTGGTTTCCCTTTTTGCTGCTGAAAGTGTATCTCTGTCACTGCCTGTGGTGGGTATTGGGATGATTCCTCTCTTTAGTAGATTGTTAAAATCAATTTCCCAGAGCATCCTTAAGAGGTCAAGGTCTAATGTCTGCTCATAAAGAATGGCTCTGAACAAAGTGGCCTGGATTAGCCTTGCAAGGTGAAAATGACAATGGGCCTGCCTCCAAAATGCTGTAATATTGCATGCCAGCCTCTGCTTTGGAACCCTACAAGCCACCATCCTGAGAACATTAAAGGAGATATTTTTCACTTCTAGGCCATGCCAGATCCTAGAGGTACTGCCACACAAAATAAACTGTCCTCCAAGTGACTGAAAATGCTATTTCCCCTCAGTTGTAGGAAAGCATAAATAAATGGGACAGCATGAGATGGAGAAAGCAAAGGGAGAATTTGATACATTGACACATGGGAGGCACACCCGATATTTCTCTGGGAGATTTATTCAACTTACTGCATCTTAAAGACGCTTGAAGGCACATCCAAATTCTTTGCAGGCTGGTGCTCAGAGAAGGCAACAGCACCCCACTCCAGTACTCTTGCCTGGAAAATCCCATGGACGCAGGAGCCTGGTAGGGTGCAACCCATGGGGTCGCGAAGAGTCGGACATGACTGAGCGACTTCACTTTCACTTTTCACTTTCATGTATTGGAGAAGGAAATGGCAACTCACTCCACTATTCTCGCCTGGAGAATCCCAGGGACCGGGGAGCCTGGTGGGCTGTCGTCTATGGAGTCTCATAGAGTCGGACATGACTGAAGCGACTTAGCAGCAATAGCAGCAGCAGCAGCTGCTGCTAAAACATGGGGACAACACTCAGTAATTCCACGTGTATCTTTTAAAATAGAATATAGGCAAAACACTCTCAGAAATAAATCACAGCAGGATCCTCTATGATCCACCTCCCAGAATTCTGGAAATAAAAGCAAAAATAAACAAATGGGATCTAATTAAAATTAAAAGCTTCTGCACAACAAAGGAAACTATAAGCAAGGTGAAAAGACAGCCTTCTGAATGGGAGAAAATAATAGCAAATGAAGCAACTGACAAACAACTAATCTCAAAAATATACAAGCAACTTCTGCAGCTCAACTCCAGAAAAATAAACGACCCAATCAAAAAATGGGCCAAAGAACTAAATAGACATTTCTCTAAAGAAGACATACGGATGGCTAACAAACACATGAAAAGATGCTCAACATCACTCATTATTAGAGAAATGCAAATCAAATCCACAATGAGGTACCACTTCACACCAGTCAGAATGGCTGCGATCCAAAAATCTGCAAGCAATAAATGCTGGAGAGGGTGTGGAGAAAAGGGAACCCTCCTACACTGTTGGTGGGAATGCAAACTAGTACAGCCACTATGGAGAACAGTGTGGAGATTCCTTAAAAAATTGCAAATAGAACTACCTTATGACCCAGCAATCCCACTGCTGGGCATACACACCGAGGAAACCAGAATTGAAAGAGACACATGTACCCCAGTGTTCATCGCAGCACTGTTTATAATAGCCAGGACATGGAAACAACCTAGATGTCCATCAGCAGATGAATGGATAAGAAAGCTGTGGTACGTATACATAATGGAGTATTACTCAGCCGTTAAAAAGAATTCATTTGAATCAGTTCTGATGAGATGGATGAAACTGGAGCCAATTATACAGAGTGAAGTAAGCCAGAAAGAAAAACACCAGTACAGTATACTAACACATATATATGGAATTTAGGAAGATGGCAATGACGACCCTGTATGCAAGACAGGAAAAAAGACACAGATGTGTATAACGGACTTTTGGACTCAGAGGGAGAGGGAGAGGGTGGGATGATTTGGGAGAATGGGAATTCTAACATGTATACTATCATGTAAGAATTGAATCGCCAGTCCATGTCTGACGCAGGATGCAGCATGCTTGGGGCGGGTGCATGGGGATGACCCAGAGAGATGCTGGGGGAGGGAGGTGGGAGGGGGGGTCATGTTTGGGAACGTATGTAAGAATTAAAGATTTTAAAATTTAAAAAAAAAAAAAAAGTCAGGGAGAAACCATATGCAATTCAATCAGTGGTTCTAAGATAATTAATTATCCATATGAAGACAAGATAAAGTTAGAGGGGTGGAAAAGGGTGGGAGGTGAAAGGGAGGTTCAAGAGGGAGGAGAAATAGGCACACCTATGGCTAATCCATGTTGATGTATTGCAGAAATCAAACCAATACTGTAAAGCAGTCAATTAAAAATAAATAAACATTTTTTAAAATGATTAAAAAAAATAAAATAAAATAAAATACATTTTTAAGCTTTCTGTTACCAAAAAAAAAAAAAAAAGAAAACACCTTATAATTGAGTCCTCTAAGAGTGATCTGTGGATAGGTATGCATTTGAGAACTGTTTATTCCTGGTCTACAATAAGTACAGGAAATGAGAATAAGCATTTAGAAATGTTTATCGTTACTTTATACTGCCACACTGTTTTTACTGTATTTTACAGCTGTGTTAGTCACATGAATTCATTTTTCAAATAAATTTTTAAAACTAGCTTTTTAATCACATACAATTTGGGAAATAATGGAGTAACACCTTTGTTTGCTACACTCTGTCCATAGAATTCTCCAGGCCAGAATACTGGAGCAGGTAGTTATTCCCTTCTCCAAGGGATCTTCCAGACCCAGGGATTGAACCCCAGTCTTCTGCATTGCAGGCAGATTCTTTACTGTCTGAGCCACCAGGGAAGCCCCACGTTTGCATAACCTAGGTTTGTTTCTAACAAACTAGCATAAATACAGAATACTTCATAGAGAAATACTGTATGAAAGGGACATAAAACTATGCACTTAAGATTTGCTTTTAAATTATTTCTTTAACTTTCTAACTGGCTTCTCTATCTTGTTAGCTTATTATATTATTACCTTGAAAGGGGTGTCACCGAGAAAGAAAGAGATCCATTTTTTCACATTTCTACTTCCTAATTCATGGATATTCTAAAATGTTTGTGTACATTAGGCTTTAAAAAATACAAGGGCAATAAGTATAACCTTTATCATTCCTGAAATACCCTTTTCTAACTCACTTCCGTGTTCTCTGATATTTTTAACAAGTCCATTCTTTAAAGACATCATTATAGTGGTGTGCCTTATTTAAAATTTGTTTTATGAAGGTAAAAACTGTAACTTTCCTTAAATCTACCCTGTTCTCATATTTTTGATGGAAAATTTTAAGGTAGTTTTACATGTTCTTAAAAGATTTTAAATATATAAGAAAAAGTAATAGAATGGAACTGCTCCCCTTGTTTAGAGATTTTAATTCAGGTTTGTGAAAGAGAAGATAGTAGGACTTTTCACTGTGGAGACTCAGCCCATAGGAAGAATTTAAGTAGAGCAACCTCATTTGGCTGTTATTAGTGTCAGTTAAAGACTCTGGCGAAGAGGGGGGGAAATAAAGGAAGTGTCACCCACCCACATCAACAGACTTAAAAAGCTGGAAAACTTGATTCACAGAGATTTTACATCATATTGCATCAGCAGTTTGGACAAAGAATCAGTAGTCCGTCAGTGAAAAGTTTGTTTGAACATAAACTGTTTTCTAGATGTTTTGCTAAAGTCTTGTAATGTCCAATTCCCACAACCTCTCTATGAGGGATTAAGAAGCACTGAACACAATGAGTTCAGAGTGATTTGTTTTCTCTGGCCTTGAAAAAAAGGAGGGGGCACACACACACCAAATTATTGATCTACTCTATTTTTCCTCTTGTAGTTCATCCAAACATCCTATTATGAAGTTGAAGCATTTCAGTTACTGTAATTTTTTCCTAAAGATTCCTGTTCCCACACTGAAATTCTGCCTCCACAGTCAGATTCGGAATCCAGTTCCCAAAATCTGTTCCAAAACATTCGTGGCATAACCCTTGAGAAAGGGAACTTCAAGCTCCACTTGTCTCCCTGAAGAATGAGTCAGAGTATTTTTAAAAGCAACAAAAATGTGAAATCCCTTGATGAAGTGTTTTTGAAGTGTCCTGACCACATCTGTAGAAATGGTCAAATATTATCTAACTCAGTTCAGTTTTTAAAGTGGAAAACAAGTAAACTTAGCACGAATCCAGGCAAATGATTCCTTCTGAAAGAAAAGAAAAGCTCATTATATACACACAAAGGAACTTGGTATTAAACCCTGGGGTAGTGGTGGGCCCAAAGGAAAGAGAGTGAAAGAAATTGGTGAAAACCAGGGTATAGGATTGAGGTGACTTACAGGGGCAAAATGCCATCTGGAAGTAATGAGAAACTCAGGGAACCTGACAATTAGGCACAAAGTTTATGACTATTAGAATTCGCTGCTTATCCTTTCCACACATTCAGAGAGTTCTGTTATCATTGTTCTGATGAGTCAGAGATTTAAGAGAATCAAAGAGCAATCAAATACAGTACAGATTTCTGTACGAAGTGTAAAACCCTCTACCTTCACCTTTAGCAAAGTGTTCTGACTTCAATCTTAATAATTCTGGAGGCAGATCCCTGAGACTGGAGTTTACAGTCCTCATGACTAATGTTCTGGCGCAGGAAATGGGCTTCCCCTCCTGATGCAGAAGGCAGATGAACACAGTGAAGATGCCTAATGGGCAAAGAAATCACCCATGCAATGAAAGGAACACTCAGTTTGTAATAATGAGCTGCTATTGCTTCACTGTTCACTGTGTGTCACATATTATGTGCGACGATTTACACAGGGCTCCTTTTTACCTTTTCAACCATTCTAGAAGGTAGGTATTATTTCCATTTTATGGGGTGAGGACTCTGAGGCAAAGAGGGATTCTCCTGAGATCTAAAGATAAGATCTGAATGCATGTTTGTCAAAGTATAAAGTCCAACCTCTTCACCACTCAGCCAAACTACCTGAAAGTTATCTGAATGGCTGTTTGAGGACAGGAATGGAAGTGACTTACCTGGAACAGGCTTGTAAGAGAGAAAACAGAATCATGGCCTCTGGCAATGACTGGAATTATATTGTGTTGAAAAAACTTCAGTATAGTATCAAAATTAGCTTAAATGCACACTAACATAATTGAATATATTTAATTAGTAAATACTAGCCTGGCACGCTGCAGTCCATGGCATCGCACCAACTCTTTGCGACCCTTTAGACTGGAGCCTGCCAGGCTCCTCTCTCCATGGAATTCTCCAGGCAAGAATACTGGAGTGAGTTGCAGTTCCCTTCTCTAGGGGATCCCAACCCAGAGATGGAACCCAGGTCTCCTGCATTACAGGTGTTTTCTTTACTGTCTGAGCCACCAGGGAAGCCCCAAATCCTGTCCAGGGACAAGACAAATCCCAAGTCAATTTAATAATGTATACCAAGAGTTATAAAACCAGGAGAATGAAATACCCTTGGAAACAGTCATCCAAGGAGATTCCATTTATTCCATTGTTCAGTGTCTTTGGGAGGCCTGTTTTGTTTTATTTTATTTAAACAACTATACTTCTTACACTGTACAATATATCCTGCAAATTGTTTTTTTTATATAAATTTATTTATTTTAATTGGAGGCTAATTACTTTACAATATTGTACTAGTTTTGCCATATATCAACATGAATCCGCCATGAGTGTACACATGTTCCCTATCCTGAACCCCCCTCCCACCTCCCTCCCCATCCCATCCCTCTGGGTCATCCCAGTACACCAGCCCTGAGCACCCTGTATCATGCATCGAACCTGGACTGGGGATTCGTTTCACATATGATATTATACATATTTCAATGCCATTCTCCCAAATCACCCCACCCTTGCCCTCTCCCACAGAGTCCAAAAGACTGTTCTATCCATCTGTGTCTCTTTTGCTGTCTCACATACAGGGTTATCATTACAATCTTTCTAAATTCCATATATATGTGTTAGTATACTATATTGGTGTTTTTCTTTCTGGCTTACTTCACTCTGTATAATAGGCTCCAGTTTCATCCACCTCATTAGAACTGATTCAAATGTATTCTTTTTAATGGCTGAGTAATACTCCATTGTGTATATGAACCACAGCTTTCTTATCCATTCATCTGCTGATGGACATCTAGGTTGTTTCCATGTCCTGGCTATTATAAACAGTGCTGCGGTGAACATTGGGGTACATGTGTCTCTTTCAATTCTGGTTTCCTCGGTGTGTATGCCCAACAGTGGGATTGCTAGGTCATATGGCAGTTCTATTTCCAGTTTTTTAAGGAATCTCCACACTGTTCTCCATAGTGGCTGTACTAGTTTGCATTCCCACCAACAGTGTAAGAGGGTTCCCTTTTCTCCACACCCTCTCCAGCATTTATTGCTTGTAGACTTTTGGATCAAAGCCATTCTGACTGGCATGAAATGGTACCTCATTGTGGTTTTGATTTGCATTTCTCTGACAATGTATGATGTTGAGCATCTTTTCATGTGTTTGCTAGCCATCTGTATGTCCGCTTTGGAGAAATGTCTGTTTAGTTCTTTGGCCCATTTTTTGATTGGGTTGTTTATTTTTCTGGAATTGAGCTTCAGGAGTTGGTTGTATATTTTTGAGATTAATTCTTTGTCAGTTGCTTCATTTGCTATTATTTTCTCCCATTCAGAAGGCTGTCTTTTCACCTTGCTTATAGTTTCCTTTGTTGTGCAGAAGCTTTTAATTTTAATTAGGTCCCATTTGTTTATATTTGCTTTTATTTCCAATATTCTGGGAGGTGGGTCATAGAGGATCCTGCTGTGATTTATGTCAGAGAGTGTTTTGCCTATGTTCTCCTCTAGGAGTTTTATAGTTTCTGGTCTTACGTTTAGATCTTTAGTCCATTTTGAGTTTATTTTTGTGTGCGGTGTTAGAAAGTGTTCTAGTTTCATTCTGTTATAAGTGGTTGACCAGTTTTCCCAGCACCACTTGTTAAAGAGATTGTCTTTTCTCCATTGTATATTCTTGCCTCCTTTGTCAAAGATAAGGTGTCCATAGGTGTGTGGATTTGTCTCTGGGCTTTCTATTTTGTTCCATTGATCTACACTTCTGTCTTTGTGCCAGTACCATACTGTCTTGATGATTGTTTTATACATAATAGTTTGCACCTCTTAATCCCCTATTGCCCCCCTTCCCTCTCTCCACTGGTAACCACCAGTTTGCCCTCTATATCTGCGGATCTGCTTCTCTTTTGTTTTATTCACTAGTTTGCTGTATTTTTAGGTTCCACATATAAGTGATGTTGTACAGTATTTGTCTTTCTCTGACTTATTTCACTTAGCATAATACCTTCCAAGTCCACTCATGCTGCCAGAAACGGCAAAATATTCTTTTTTTATGGCTGAGTAGTATTATTGTGTATATATACTACATCTTTATCCATTCATCTGTTGATGGACACTTAGGTTGCTTCCATATCTTGGCAGTTATAAATAATGCTGCCATGAACACTGGGGTTCATGTATGTTTTTGAATTACTGGTTTTGGGTTTGGGGGATATATACCCAGGAATGGAATTTCTGGATCATTTGGGAGTTCTATTTTTCATTTTTAAAGAAACTTCTGTACTGTTGTACAATGGCTGCATGAATTTGCATTCCCACCACCAGTGTACAAGAGTTCCCTTTTCCCCATATCCTTGTCACCACATTTGTTATTTGATGTTAGCTATTATGACAGGTGTGAGGTGATATCTCATTGTGGTTTCGATTTGCATTTTCCTCATGATTAACAATATTGAGCATCTTTTCATGTGTCTGTTGGCCGTTTTCATGTCCTCTTTGGAAAAATGTCTATTTAGGTCTTCTGCTCATTTTTTAATTGGATTATTTGTTTTTTGATGTTGAGTTGTATGATCTGTTTATGTATTTTGGATTTTAACTCCTTTCCAGTCATATCAATTGCAAATATTTTCTCCCATTCAGTTTGTTCTCTTTTCATCCTATTGATGGTTTCCTTTGCTATATTTAGGTCCCGTATGTTTATTTTTGCTTTTATTTCTTTTTGCCTCAGGAGACAGATCCAAAAAACAATTGCTGCAATTAATGTCAAACAGTATTCTGCCTGTGTTTTCCTCTAGGAGTTTTATGGTTTCCAGTCTTACATTTAGGTTAATCCAGATTTAGTTTATTTCTCTATATGATGTTAGAGAATGTTCTCGTTTCATTCTTTTACATGCAGCTGTCCTTTTTTGCAGCACCACTTATTGAGGAGACTGTCATAGACTAATTGACCATAAGTGCGTGGGTTTATTTCTGGGCTCTCTATTCTGTTTCATTGATCTATATGTCTGTTTTTGTGCTAGTACCATACTGTTTTTATTACTGTACCTTTGTAATGTAGTTCAAAGTCAGCATGATTCCTTCAGCTATATTTTTCTTTCTCAAGATTCTTTTGGCTATTCAGGGTCTGTTCTGTTTCCATACAAATTTTTTAAATTATTTGTTTTAGTTCTGTGAGAAATGCTGCTGGTAATTTGATAGGGATTGCACAGAATAGGTAGATTGCCATGAGTGGTATAGTCATTTTAACAATAGTTCTTTCAGTTCAAGAACACAGTGTATCTTTCCATCTGTGCTGTCTTCAGTTTCTTTCTTCAGTGTCTTATAGTTTTCTGAGTACAGGTCTCTTACCTCTGGTAGGTTTGTTCCTAGGCATTTTATTCTTTATGATACAGTGGTAAATGGTATTGTTTAACTAGATGATTATTACTGATTAAAAATGCAGGATTTCTGTATAATAATTTTATATCTTGCAAATTAATTTTGTATCTTACTGAATTTATTGATGAGCTCTAGTAGTTTTCTGGTAGTGTCTTTTAGGATTTTGTAAGTATAATATCATGTCATCTGCAAACAGTTACAGTTTTACTTCTTCCTTTCCAATTTGGATTAATTTTATTTTTTTCTTGTCTTTTGTTGTAGCTAGGACTTCCAATACTCTGCTGAATAAAAGTGGCAAGAGTGGGGATACTTGTCTTGCTCCTAATCTTAGAGGAAATTTTTTCAGCTTTTCATTATTGAGATAATGTTAGCTGTGGGTTTGTCATGTATGGGCTTTATTACATTGTCCACTTTCTGGAGAGTTGTTATCATAAATGGGTATTGAATTTCATCAAAAGCTTTTTCTGCATCTCTTAGGTGGTCATATGATTTTTATCCTTCAGTTTGTTGGTATGGTATATCACACTGATTGATTTGCAGATATTGAGAAATCCTTGCATCCCTGGGATAAATCCTAGTTGATCCTTTTAATTGTTTTTATTGCTGGATTTGGTTTGTTAATATTTTGTTGAGGATTTTTGCATCTATGTTCATCACTGATATTGGCCTGTAATTTTTTTTTCTTGAGATATCTTCTGCTTTAGGTATCAGGGTGATGATGGCCTCATAGAAAGAGTTTGGAAGTGTTCCTTCCTTGGCAATTTTTGAAATTGCTTGAGAAGTATAGATATTAACTCTTCTCTAAATGTTTGGTAGAATTTACCTGTGAAGTCATCCAGTCCTAGAATTTTGTTTTTTGGGAGTTTGTAAATTACTGATTCAATTTCATTACTGATAATTTGTCTGTTCATATTTTCTATGTCTTCTGGTTCAGTTTTTGGAGATTGTACGTTTCTAACAATTTGCCCTTTTCTCTTATGTTGTGTCTTTTGTTGGCATTCAGTTGTTCATAGTAGCCTCTTACAATTATTGTATGTCATGGTATCAGTTGTACCTTCTTTTTCATTTTTGTTTTTATTGATTTAGGCCTTCTCCATCTTTTTTTCTGGATGAATCTTGTTAAAAATATAATAGTTTTATTTTTCCAAAGAGTCAGCTTCATTGAGCTTTCTATTATTTTTTAGTTTTTATTTTATTTGTCCCTGCTCTGAGCTTTATGATTTCTTTCCTTCTACTTTGAGTTTTGTTTGTTGTTCTCTCTCCATTTGCTTTAGGTATAAGTTTTGTTTATATAAGGCTTTTCTGATTTCTGGAGGTAACCTTGTATTGCTAATATACTTCCCTCATAGAACTGCTTTTTCTGTGTCCTATAGGTTTTGGATCATCACGTTTTCATTTCTGTTTGTATGTATTTTTTAATTTCCTTTTTGCTTTCTTCAGTAATCCATTGGTTGTGCAGTAGTATATTGTTTAGCCTTCTTGTGTTTATGTTTTTTGTTGAGGTCCAGCCCTGGTGGATCCAGGGAATTCGAAGCAGGGACAGAGTCGGCGAGGAAAGGCTTATTTACTCAGAGATATAAAGAGAGATTAGGAAAGAACAGTGTAGTAGGAAAATTAGTGGAGAAAAGAGGCTGAATAACTTGGTTTACATGGAGAACCAATAAAGTTCCAAGACAAGGAACTTGCACCATCTACATAGGCCACTGGCGCCTGCTTGAATAGCAGAGGGTGCCCTGCCTTGGGCTCCCTCTCACGTGGGTCTTAGAAGCCAGGGCAAATAAGTAGACACGGTGAGCCTCCACGCTCCAGATGGGAATTCAGCCAGAAAAGGGAGAAAAGAACGACATGCGGGAGCCAAGCATCGGTGCCAGACCCACAACTTCATTTTCAAAAGCAGCTTATATATCCCAAGTTGTACATAAAGAAATAACGGAATATGCAGAGTTATGCGGGGGCAGCAGTCCTGACCCTTATTGAGACCAGGCTTTCTTTTTGCATACCTTCCTGTATACAAAAGGTCTCAGGTGGTTTACATTATCTTCTGGCCAAGAGGCCTGTTAACATTATTATGGCTCTCTTCCTAGATAAATGTCTATCAACCAGAAAACTCTTTTTCCCTTGAAGTGTTTTTTCTTAATCTGCATCACCCTCAAAGTACTAAATAAAGTTACATTCCTATAGAACAAAGGTGCAGTGGGTTATAACAAAGAAAGTACTTAACTCAAAGACCTAATGTTGCTAATACCAGGGCTACTACCTGTTTTTTCTATATACCAACTATATCTACAAATAAAGATATGAAAACTTGGAAGCAAGTATTGGCTCAAAAAATGAAACCCTTAATCAGTCCTATTCTAATGATTTTGACTCCTCGGAAGCCCCTACATTCCTAGGATATTTTAAGCTTCCTGTGCCTCTCATGGTCAGGAGGCCGCAAACAATCACGTGCACAGCTGCAAGAGTCCGGCAGGCAGGCTAGAAAGCCATCAGAGGGGTTTTTGGATTGAAACACTCTTATTATGCCCAGGAGATTTATTGTCTAAAAGCTCTAAATTAACTTTTTCCAGAAAAAGGTGGTGGGGGAACAGCCCCCTGTTAATGTCAGAAGAGTAGGTAGAAAGCATAACACAGTAAAGCAGGCAGACTCTGGTTTTGGGGCAGATGCACGAGCAGATCCAACGAGGCTCCCTTAAGGCCCGACTCGCCTTTGCCTGTCGGGCCCCTTAATCTCATGACCTTTGCCACGGGCGGGACTCCTCGTGCTAGCTCCCCAGTTATTTCCGTGGTTTTTTTTTTTTTTCTCTTGTAGTTGCTCCTAAACTCTTAGGGTTGTGGTTGAAAAAAATGCTTGATATTATTTTAGTCTTAATTTATTGAAGTTTGCCTAGCATGCGATCTATCTTGGAGAATGTTCCATGTACTCTTAAAAAGTGTATCCTGCTGCTTTTGAATGGAATGCTCTATAAATGCCAATTAAATCCATCTGGTCTAATGTGTTATTTAAGGCCAGTGTTTTCTTATGAATTTTCTGTCTGGATGCTCTCTTCATTTATGTAAATGGGATGTTGAAAGTCTCCTACTATTCTTGTTTGGCTATCAGTTTCTCCCTTTATGTTTGTTAATAGTCCCTTATATATTGAGATGCTCCTGTGTTGAGTGTAAATATATTTACAATTGTGATGTTTTATTCTGGGGCTGATTCCCTGATGTGATCTTTGTTTCTTGTAATAGTCTTTAAAGTCTGTTTTGTCTAAGCATTGTTACTCTGACTTTCTTTTGATTTCCATTTGCATAAAATAGCTTTCTCCATTCCCTCACTTTCAGTTTGTGTTTCTCCAGATCTGAAGTGAGTCTCTTGTAGGCAGCATATATACAGGTCTTGGTTTTTTAAATCCATTCAGCCATTTTGTGTCTTTTGATTTAAAGTCCATTAACATTTAAGGTAATTACAGCTGTTATGTTCTTATTTTGTTACTTGTTTGTCAGCTACTTTGTAGATCATTTTTTCCCAGTTCTTTTTCTTTTGTGTTTAATAGCTATTTTTAGTATTGTGTTTGGATTCCTTTTTCTTTTTTGTGTATACACCTACTATAGATTTTTCATTTGTGGTTACCATACAGGTTTTTATAGTTTTTATATTATTGTTTTCAGTTGCTGATATGTTATTTTCAAATGCATTAAAAAACCTGCATCTCTGCTTTCCTCCTCTCATTACTGCCACAAAATTTCCAAAATAAACAGTTCGTTGGAAAAGGCAAACATACCGTAAAGTAGGAAATTATCCACACAAAAAGCTAGTAGGAAGGTTAAAAAAACCAAAGTACTAAAATCATCTATATCCAAATAAGCAGAAATAAGACAATTGAGAGTTCTTTGTTTGGAATTAACTTCTAAATATTGCTGTATTTGTCCAGTTTCATTGATATTTAATTGACATATATCACTGAATAAGTTTAAGATGTACCACATAATGGTTTAACTTTCACATATTGTGAAATGATTATTACAATAAGTTTGTGTAGCAGCCATCATCTTTATATAGATACAATTTTTTAAAAAGCAGGAAAAGAAAATTATTTTCTTGTAAAGAGACCTCTCAGAATTTACTCTTTTAACAACTTTCTTATATAGCAGTGTTAACTATACTTATCATGTTGTATATTATATTTCTAGTACTTCATTATCTTATAACTGAAATTTTGTATCCTTTAACCATGTTCCTCCAAAATTCTCCCCTACCCACTGCCTCTGACAATCATTAGTCCTTTTACTAAGAGTTTTTTTAAAATTGGACTGTGAATTTAAGATCATACTACATTTGGTTTTCTTTGTTTGACTTATTTCACTTAAAGCCCTCGGGATCAATCTATGTTTTTGAAAATGGCAGAATTCTCTCATTTTTATGGCTGAATAATACTCCATTGTATATATTTACCACAACTTCTTGATCCATTCATCCATTGATGGACCCTTAGGTTGCTTTCGTACTTTGGCAATTTGCGAATAATATTGCTACTGTGAACATGGGATGTAGATACCTCTTAAAGGTTGTCTCTGTTTTCTTTGCATATATTTCCAGAAGTGGAATTGCTGGATTATATAATAGTTTTATTTGATATATTTTGAGACTCCTCCATTCTGTTTTCCACAGTGGCTATACTAGTTTACAGTCCTACCAGTAATGTACAAGGATTCCCATTTCTCCATATTCTTTCCACATTTATTTTATCTTCTTTCATGATGGCCATTCTAATGGCCATGAGCTGATACACCATTGTGGTTTTGATTCAGTTTGGTTCAGTCACTCAGTTGTGTCCAACTCTTTGTGACCCCATGGATTGCAGCATGCCAGGCCTCCCTGCTTCTGCTGCTGCTGCTAAGTCGCTTCAGTCGTGTCTGACTCTGTGCGACCCCATAGACGGCAGCCCACCAGGCTCCCCTGTCCCTGGGATTCTCCAGGCAAGAACACTGGAGTGGGTTGCCATGTCCTTCTCCAATGCATGAAAGTGAAAAGTGAAAGTGAAGTCGCTCAGTTGTGTCCAACTCTGTGCAACCACATGGACTGCAGCCTACCAGGCAGCTCTGCCCATGGGATTTTCCAGGCAAGAGTACTGGAGTGGGTTACCATTGCCTTCTCAGGCCAGGCCTCCCTGTCCATCACCAACCCCCAGAGTCCACCCAAACCCATGTCCATTGAGTCGGTGATGCCATCCAACCATCTCATCCTCTGTCGTCGCCTTCTCCTCCTGCCTTCAATCTTTCCCAGCATCAGGGTCTTTTCAAATGAGTGAGCTCTTCGCATGAGGTGGCCAAAGTATTGGAGTTTCAGCTTCAACATTAATCCTTACAGTGAACACTCAGGACTGATCTCCTTTAGGATGGACTGGTTGGATCTCCTTGCAGTCCAAGGGACTCTCAAGAGTCTTCCCCAACACCACAGTTCAAAAGCATCAATTATTTGGTGCTCAGCTTTCTTTATAGTCCCAGATCTCACATCCATACAGGACTACTGGAAAAACCATAGCGTTGATTAGATGGACCTTAGATGGCAAAGTAATATGTCTTCTTTTTAATATGCTGTCTAGGTTGGTCATAACTTTCCTTCCAAGGAGTAAGTTTCTTTTAATTTCATGACTGCAATCACCATCTGCAGTGATTTTGGAGCCCCCCAAAATAAAGTCTGCCACTGTTTCCACTGTTCCCCCATCTATTTGCCATGAAGTGATGGGACCGGATGCCATGATCTTAGTTTTCTGAATGTTGAGCTTTAAGCCAACTTTTTTACTCTCCTCTTTCACTTTCATCAAGAGGCTCTTTAGTTCTTCTTCACTGTCTGCCATAAGGGTGGTGTCATCTGCATATCTGAGGTTATTGATATTTCTCCTGGCAGTCTTGAGTCCAGCTGTGCTTCCTCCAGCCCAGCATTTCTTATGATGTACTCTGTATGTAAGTTAAATAAGCAGGGTAATAATATACAGCCTTGACGTACTCCTTTTCCTATTTGGAACCAGTCTGTTGTTCCATGTCCATTTCTAACTGTTGCTTCCAAACCTGCATACAGATTTTTCAAGAGGCAGGTCAGGTGATCTGACATTCCCATCTCTTTCAGAATTTTCCACAGTTTGTTGTGATCCACACAGTCAAAGACTTTGGCATAGTTAATAAAGCAGAAATAGATGTTTTTCTGGAACTCTGTTTTTTCAACAATTGGCATTTCCCTAATGACTAGTGATGTTAAGCATCCTTTCATGTATTTGTTGGCCATTTCCATATCTTCTATGGAAAAATGTCTATTTCTGTTTTTTCCCTATTTTAATTGAATTAATTATTTTTTGCTATTGAGTTTTATGAGTTATATATTTTAGATATTAACTCCTTATCAGATTTATAGATACTTGTTCTCATTTCTAGGTGATCTTTTCACTTTGTTGTTACTTTTGCTGTGCAGAAGCATTTTGGTTTCATATAGTCCCACTTTTTAATTTTTGCTTTTGTTGCTTAGGTTCTAGGAATCATACCAAAAAGTTACTGCCAAGACCTATGTCAAGGAGCTTTTTTCCCATATTTTCTTCTGGTAGTTTTACTGTTAGTTTCGGGTCTTACATTTAAATCCTAGTCCATTTTTAGTTAATTTTTGTGAGTGGTGTAAGACAGAGGTCTAGTTATATTCTTCTACATGTGTCCAGTTTACTGAATACATTGATTAAGCATAACAGCTTTTGGCAAGTTCTTTAGGATATTCTCCATATAAAATCATACCATCTGCAGAAAGAGCCAATTTTAACTTGTCAAATTTTGATGACTTCCCTGGTGTCTCAGATAGTTAAGAATCTTCCTGCAATGCAGGAGACCCAGTTTCAATCCCTGGGTTGGGAAGATTCCCTGGAGAAGGCTTTGACTACCCACTCTAGTATTCTTGGCTGGAAAAACCCATGGACAGAGGAGCCTGGTAGGCTACAAAGAGTTGGACATGTAGAGTTGTGTCCAACTCTTTGTAGGGGTTGCAAAGAGTCAGACACAACTGAGTGACTAACACTTTGAACACTTCTTTTTCTTGCCTGATGTTCTGGCTAGAATTTCTAGTACTGTGTTGAATGGAGTGGTCAAGGTGGGACCCTTGTCTTGTTTCTGATCTTAGAGGAAATGCATTTAATCTTTCTCCATTGAGCCTGATATATTAGCTGTGGGCTTATCACATGTGGGCTTTATTATGTTGAGATACATTTCTTTAATACCTAATTTGTTAACTTTTTATCATTAAAAGATGTTGATTTTTTCAAATCCTTTTTCTGCATCTGTTGAGATGATCATAATCTTTCCCTTTTATTAATGTGATATATTGATTGATTTATATAGTTTGAATCATTCTCACATCCAGGGATAAATTCCATTGACCGTGGTGAATGATAGTTTATTGTGCTGCTGCATTTGCTTTGCTTGTATGTTATTGAGCATCTTTCCTTTTATACTGATAAGAGATATTGGGTCAGTAACTTTCTTTTCTGATAGTGTCCTTTTGTGTTTTGGTTTCAGGTAACACTGGTCTTGTGAAATGAGTTTGACTGTGTTCCCTCCTCTTCAATATTTTGGAATAGTGTGAAGAAGATAAGTATTAGTTCTTGTGTTTGGTAGAGTTCACCCTGTGAAGCTACCTGGTCCTTGACATTTGTTTTGGCCAGGGATGGGGGAAGAGTTTTTTGACTACCAATTCAGTTTCATTGCTCGTGATTACTTTGTTCAGATTTTCTATTTCTTTCTGATTCAGTCTTCAAATATTTTAACATTTCTGGGAATTTGTCCATTTGTTCTAGGTTATCTACTCTGTTGGCATATAACTGTTCATAGTATTCCCTTATGATTCTTTGAGCTTCCCTGGTGGCTCAGATGTTAAAGAGTCTGCCTGCGGTGAGGAAAATGCAGGTTCAATTCCTGGGTTGGGAAAATCCCCTGGAGTAGGAAATGGCAACCTGCTCCAGTATCCTTGCTTGGAGAATTCCATGGACAAAGGAGCCTGGCAGGCTATAGTCCATGGGGTCACAAAGAGTTGGACTCAATTGAGGGACTAACACTTTTTTTTTCTTTTGATTATTTATATTTCTATGATGTAAATTGTTAAGTTCTCCTCTTTCATTCTAATTTTATTCATTTGAGCCCTCTCTCTCCTTTTCTTGGTGAGTCTGGGTAAATATTTGTCTATTTTGTATATTATCTTTTAAAAACTAGTCCTTATTTCATTGAGCTTTTCTGTTTGTGTTTTAGTCTTTATTAAGGGTGTTTGTGGAGTTCTGTTCTTTCATTTGTAACATATCTTTTGTCCTCTCATTTCATTTGACTTCCTCTGTTTGTTTTTATGAATTAGGTGAAACAGTTATTCTCCCAGTATTGAAAACATGTCCCTGTGTTGGAGCATCCTTATACAGACTGCATGTGTCTTGTGGCTTTGGCAGGAGGACTGGAGCTAAAGTGGTCATGGGCCAGCGCTTTTCCCAGGGCATACCAGGGCATCCACCTTGGTGGGTAGGGGTGGCAGCTGGCACCAGAGCCTGGTGCAACCAGGGCTTCTCCCAGGTTACACCTTGGTGGGGGTGAGAAACACTGAAGCACAGCATGGACCAGTGCTTCTCCTATGGTATACCAGGGGCTGTGGCCTTGGTGGGTAGAAGGGGCTGGAGTCTGCACTCAGAACAGGGCAGAGGGCATGCTGTCTTAAGCTGACTAGAGTGCCAGGTGCTTTTTAATCTGCTGACTCTATGCTGGAACTCAGAGCAAGTGACCAAGACCAAATCTTGGTTTTCTGTTATCTTCTGGCTGTCCTGGTTTAAGCCCCAGTGGTTTTTGGAATCAGTTAAGGGGGTTTATATTCCCGGTTCCAGTCCCCAGTGCTGAGGTACTCTATTTGAGGTTTGAACCCCTCACTTCTTCTGGAGGACTTCCAAAGTTCGTGATTTCCCCTTCTGCTTGCGGGTCACACATTGGGGCTGTTGGTCCTGACTAGAATGCATCTCTGCCCCACCTACCTGTCACAAAGATTTTTTCATATGTCCTTAATTGTAGAAGAGGTGTTCTGCTAGTCTTCAGGTTGTTCTCAGAGAAAATTGTTCTATATGTGGTTTTAGATTTGGTGTGTCCATGGGAGGAGTTGAGCTCAGAATGTCCCTACACTGTCATCTGCGTTCTTTTCATTCTTCTTGCTCCTATGATTAGATAATGTCCTATTTTTCACATTGCTGATTCTTTGTTCTGCATGGTCAAGTGGGTTTTTCAAGCTCTCTATTGACTTATCAATGCATTTATTCTACTTTTAAGATCTAGAATTTCCATTTTGAGTTTGTCTGGTGTTGTTTGTTGATGTTCACGTTGTTTGGTAATAGTTTCTATTTCTTTGTTAAACTTATTTTGTTCATGCATTTGTTATTGTCGTTCAGTTGCTCAGTCATGTCCGACTCTTTGCAACATGGTGGACTCCAGCACATCAGGCTTCCCTGTCCTTCATTATCTTCCAGAGTTTGCTCAAATCCATGTCCATTGAGTCGGTGATGCTATCTAACCATCTCATCCTCTGCACGCCCTTCTCCTTTTGCCTTCAATCTTTCCTAGGATCAGGGTCTTCTCCAGAGTCAGCTTTTCACATCAGGTGGCCAGAGTATTGGAGCTGCAGCATCAGTCCTTCCAATGAATATTCAGGATTGATTTCTTTAGAATTGACTGGCTTGATTCTCTTGCAGTTCAAGGAACTCTCAAGTCTACTCCAGCACCACAATTCAGAAGCATCAATTCTTCGGCACTCAGCCTTCTTTTTGGTCCCATTCTCACATGTGTACGCGACTACTGGAAAAACCATAGCATTGACTATATGCGCCTTTCTCGGCAAAGTGATGTTTCTGCTTTTTAACACACTAAGTTCGTCAAAGCTTTCCTTCCAAGGAACAATCATCTTAAATTTTCATGGCTGCAGTGACTGTCAGCAGTGATTTTGGAGTCCAAGAAAATAAAATCTGCCACTGCTTCCACTTTTCCCCCTTCTATTTGCCATAAAGTGATGGGACCAGATGCCATGATCTTAGTTTTTTGAATGTTAAGTTTTAAGCCAGCTTTTTCACTCTTTTTACCCTCATCAAGAGGCTCTTTAGTTCCTCATCACTTTCTGTGATTAACATGGAATTATCTGCATATCTGAGTTTGTTATTTCTGCCAGCAATCTTTATTCCAGCTTATGAGTCACCCAGCCTAGCATTTCGCATGATGCACTCTACATATAGGTAAAGTGATCTGGTATTCCCATCTCTTTAAGAAATTTCCCATTTGTTGTGATCCATACAATTAAAGGCTTTAGCATAGTCAGTGAAGCAGATGTTTTTCTGGAACCCCTTTGCTTTCTCTACGATCCAGTGAATGTTGGCAATTTGATCTCTTGTTCCTCTGCCTTTTCTAAATCCAATTTTATACATCTGGAAGTTCTCAGTTCACATACTGCTGAAAGCAAGCTTGAAGGTTTTTGATCATAACCTTATTAGCATGTGGAATGAGCGCAACTGTCCAGTAGTTTGAACGTTCTTTGGTACTGCCCTTTTTGGGGGTTGGAATGAAAACTGACATTTTCTAGTCCTGTGGCCATTGCTGAGTTTTCCAAATTTGCTGACATTTTGAGTGCTGCACTTTAACAGCATCATCTTTTAGAATTTGTAATACCTCCGATGGAATTCCATCACCTCCATGAGATTTATTCATAGTAATGCTTCCTAAGGCCCACTTGACTTCACACTCCAGGATGTCTAGCTCTAGGTAAGTCACCACACCATCATGGTTATCTGGGTCATTAAGACCTTTTTTGTATAGTTCTTCTGTGTATTCTTGCCACCTATTCTTAATTTCTTCTACTTCTGTTCAGTTCTTACCGTTTTATTGTGACCATCCTTAGATTACTTTCCTAATTTCATTGAGTTGCCTGTGTATTCTTATAGTTCACTAAACTTTTTTAAAACAATTATTCTCAATTCTTTGCCTGACATTTAACAGCTTTTCATTTATTAATTTCCTTGCATGGTGTCAAATACTTACGTAATGTTTTATGATCCTTGATTCCTTACACTGGTTTATTTGTATAAGTGGTCTCCTTTTCCATACTTTGCTGGTTCACCTTGGCAGAGGTAAGTTTTCATTAGTCAGTTCAGTTGGATTTCTGGGCATGTTTATTGGTAAGGCCTTTGGGCAGGTGGGGAGCTGCTAAGGATCTATTTGGGGCAAGGCAACTGTTTGGGCTCTTAAGGTGGGAGTGAGGCCTGTGCCACTAGCTGAGAATAGTTGGATGACTGCTGCTTGGTTCCCTGCACAAGGGATATGACAGGGTGTGCTCCACATTTGCCTGGAGTGCCTCCTCTGAGACCTGAATCAGGCAGACCTGCACCCCTTTGAGTTCCCTGGTCAGACTGCACTACCTTCTTGGTTCTGCAGGTGATACTTGTTAAATGGTCATGACTGAGCTCTTTACTCGACAGTAGGTGGGGCTATGAAATAGCCTGCCTTGCAGGATTGCTGGACAGGATGTAGGCAATGGGTTTGGGGACCAAAATCCGGCAAAAGTGTACACTGATTATCTTGGTCAGGTGAGGCCACCAGTTTTGCTCTGCAGATGGGAAAAGCCATAGGTTGTGGCTCATGGGTTTTAAGCAACACTGTAAGCAGGACTATTGAAGGGGCTATGCATTGTGCTCTGGTTAGGTTCCCTGATCAGAAAGCCCGAAGGAGCTGTGAATTTATTTCCCTTCCTCAGTGCAGTGGGAGGAGCATCTCCAAGACAGTAAGTCTCTCTGTTTGTGGTATTGACTCAAGCCAATCCAACTGGCCCAGGCTCCCTGGTCAAACAGGATTGCTTGCTTTGCTCTTGAGGTCAGCTCTGCCCTTCTCCCTCTCAGGTTGAGTACTACCAGGTTAGTCAGCCACTTCCAGGTGTTCTGCCAGCCCTCCCTGCAGATGGGGTGGGCAGTCACAATCTACCGAGGGTGGGGCAGACCAGGCTCCAGAGCCTGAAGAACTCCTCCTTTGAGGACCTGAATCAGCCAAACCTGCACCCCTCTGAGTTCCCTGATCAGACTGTGCTACCTTCTTGGTTCTGCAGATGAGCAAAGCCGCTGCTTGGGACTACTACTTGGGCACAGCAGATAGGAACTCACACTGTCAAGATCCAAGGGCTGGTTGTTGCAAGCCCCTCTCACTGGTATCTTATCCATGAACAGTTTTTAGGTTTCCTTTTAGTTAGGGGAAGTGAAGGAGGAATGAACTGTCGCATCTTGGTGATACCATTCTCTACGACTGCATTCTCAGAGTATCCTCAGGGGTAGAAACCTCATGTTCTTTCAAGGTAAATCTGATTTCTAAATATGGCAGAGTCACCTGGAGTCAAATCTAAGAAGTGATGCGTCATCATGTAAAGCTGTACCATCACTTTTGATCACACGCTCCTTTCAAGAATGTGATTAAACCTATGAAACGTAGACAGAGGAGGAAAGGAGGCTGTGAATAATATCGTGCATTGAAGGCACAAGCCTGTTTCTATGAGATGGGTACTTTCAGTCATTTTGTCAAAAAGCATGATTTCTAGACAGCACTCAAGTTCCCTTGGAAAGCTGTAAATGCATGGAGGCCTGTGTTGAAGGGTAGATGTTTCATCCTTCAATCCCTCTTCAACAGTTCCATCTTTCTTCATTTCAAATATAAGTTTAGTGAGGATAAGGGTTTATGTTTCATTTATTGGTGTTCCTAGAACAGGGCCTGGTACTTAGCCCTCATTTAAGTATTTGTATAATGAAGGAATACTAGAATATTGGGTTCACAGTAATATTTCAGTTATCAAAAGAACTATTGTGCTAGAAACAATTTTTAAGAAACACCAGCACAGGTAATTGGGGATAATTCTGGGAGTATAATGGGTGGCAGGCTAGGGTTTCTTTGAGATTTAGACAAATCTCAGAATTAACAGTCCAGTATCCATTCTGTTTGAGAGTAAGTTCAGACACAATCTCAGAGCAGGGCACAATAACCATTCAGTCTGCTGGCATAGTCAGTCTCTGAAATGGGAACCTGGGTCAGGAAGCCCAGTATCACTTTAGTAAGGAGCTCCTTTGCTGATGGATGAGGTTGTCAAAGCGATCATACACTTGAGTCTGTATTTTTAAAAAAGAAGAATGAATAAGAATAAAACCTGTTTCATCATCTTACTCTTTCTATATGTACCTATTGGTGGCCACAGAAACAATGATTGATTACTGGTGCTGGATTCTCTGGCTGAAATAAAGTGCCTTAGTTTTTTGCTGAAAATGAGGACTGTCAATGCAGAACAAGAGCATGGACAGTGGATATTTAATTCTACTTGCAGAAATGTCTTTCAATTCTGCTCAGAATAGAAAAGTTAGAAAACAAAGACACATTTCATGTAGCAAGGGCAATACAAAGGGGTTATATAAATTTATTTTTCATATAACAACTGATTAGTTTAGAAAAATTCCCATTTTCAATGTTTAATTCCATCTCTCATTTAAAAAAAATCACTAAAAGGACAAAAACCCACACAAAAATACAATCTGTATCTGTTCTATATTTACAGATAACCGGTCACTATTAAGGCACAGATTGATTAAAAACATTTATTCAAATAATCCAAATATTTTGTGCATCATATAACACTGACAACACTGTATACTGTAGTGTCATATTCCCTTCATTGCATCGAGAAAGTGAGAAAAGTAATTTCCAGTGTTTTTATTTTTTTTTTAGCCACTCTATTTAATCTAAGTTTAATTGGGAGAGTTTTCCCTTTGGCATAATATCAAAGCACTGTTCATAAAACCTATATCCACTCTATACTGCAAATTCATTCCATCTTCCTCCTGTTGCAAATGCACGGTGGCAAGTTGGGAAAAGACTCCAAATGACTATTTTGCGGGGACCAAGATCTCATTAAAGAAATGGTAAAATTTAAAGCGCTGTATTTTTGCACAGGAAACAAATTTGGAATTCTTACTCTCTGCTGAATGCGTGGCATGACGTGTGCATACAGCCGTATATGTCAGGGAGCTCTATGTGCTGACCTGCATCCATGTTCCCCGTGTGCAGCATAGTTCCGTCCTGTTTGCAAAGGGAACAATTTAGTTCTACATCCATAAGCAGATACAGTTCCTTTTAGGAATGGACATATCCCCTTAGTGCTATTATAATTGATAACTTTATGACAGGCCCATTACCTATGCCTTCAAGGTAACCAGTACTTTTTAAGTGAAAATTTTTCTGTGTGCAATATTTCTCTCTTGGTTTCTGTTCTTTAATGATTAGCCAAGTATTTCTTACCCCACATTTGTACGAAACCCCCCAGTTGTTTGTATGACTCTAACGCCTTCTGTGGAGGGCACTCGACAGTGGTTTATGTCCACGCAGAAGCAAGTCTTGAATACTGAACATAAATAAGTCATTACAGTACAGGTAAGTCACCACATTTCCTAATGGGGAGGTTTTCCAACAAATTCATACACTTGGAAATAATATTGCTTTGAAGAAAGAGAGGCACTTAGTGATTGTCTTCATGGATTGAAAACCCTTCATAAATCCACAAAAAGATGTCTGAAAAGACCTAGAAAACAACGTTGCCTGATTTCTGGGACTTTCACAGTATCAAGATTGTTACAATGAGTTTAGCCGCTTACAGAATAGTCTTATTTTTCCTCCTTCAGAACTCTGCTATCTTTATAAACTGTCACCCTAGATAGAGACTTAAATAAAACCTTTCCAGTCTCAAGAAACCCAAGTCTACTTCAAGCAGACTGATATGGTTTTAGGAAAGTCCTGTGACCATATGGAGCACAGCTAATGTGTACATAAGGACAGTAATGTATTTTTCCTCCTCATGGCAACAGTGCTGTCTTGTCAGATGATTATTTGTCTTTTTTAAATAAAGTGACAATCTAGGGCTCCAGTTAGTTATTGAATGCCGTCCATTCTCTACCATAAATCTCTAGTAGATATCAATTTAATCAGTTATGTACTGTATGCTTATAATATCTAAAAATAAAAGTTTGATATAAATAAGTGTCCTTTAGTGGCAGTATACTAAAAATAGCCCTTTGCCTTCAGACAACCATTAAAATCACTTTAGCAATAAAGGCAGCAGCTAAATATGATGACTGCAAAGGGTTAATATTGCAAAGTCCATTTGGTCTTTCTTTGCTCGCACCTGTTCCAGTGAACTTGGTTCATTATAAAGTATTTCTAGGATGTTGACATAAATGAACAGAACTGGTCCATAACCAAGTGGAGTCACTTAGGTTTCCCAAAGTCACAGAATACTCTGCACAAAAACTATTAAACCAGTACTATTTCAAATAAAAGTTAAACGCAGTCAGAAAAATGTGACTAAATCTGATTTGTACCAATACATCAGGTGACATAAAAATGAGAGAGAGATAATTTCCACAGGACAAGAAATTAGAAAGTGTAAAGTGCTGAAAGACCTCAATAATTATTTTAAAGCAGTACCAGAAAATTCCACTTTGATTATTAAAAAAAAAAAATCCCCAAATACTAAAACAAGCAAACAAAATAACTTCTGTGTTTTCTGGCATCCCAGATGTCAACTCATCCTTCATGTTAAGTAAAAAATCAGTGCATATGTTATATAGGTAAATAAAAAAGAGGATATAAAGCCCTACCCCCATATTGCAAATTCTGTCCAGTTGCCATTAGGAAAAAAAAAGTAATCTGTATGTGGCATTTGGTACGATGACATAAGAACATCTTCTCTTTTTTCTTCCTTCTTGGCACAAAGTTCAGGCGTGAATAAGATGCTTTGGTCCTGATACCAGACACCCAGAATGCTGAGGACGGTGTGCAGTGAAGGCCGTTCACAGATCTTCTGCATCCAGCTTGACAGCTGGAGGGCATATGCCTGGAGGGTACCGCTACCAGCGGCCACTGACGCTAGCAATGTCCGAGTGATACTGACGGGGTAGCCTCCCACTTGCTCCGCCTTCCAGGAAAGAGGTGCGTGTATTCGGCGGTTCAAAGAGCTTTCTTCGGTTTTTATTTAGTTCTGGAGAGAGAAACAGAGACTTATTAGGAACGCAAGGGGGAAGTTCTATAATCTTCAGGACGTGGCAGAAGAGCTCAAAAAATGGTGTTGCAGTAGGTTTGGGGGGCGGGGGGTGTCCGGTAGGTAGCAAAAGGAAAACCTTTAAGTTGACCATCAAGACATTTTTGAAATGCTCAAAATCAAAAGTCTGATATGAAAGGTAGCATGTGTAGCTGAGAGAACCAAGCATAGCAAATCATTTTACTGCAGTTTATAAACTCTCTGAGGAATATGTCATTCTCAGAACCTTTTCAAGCCCCAATATACAAAATAGTTTGACCTACCCTAAATGTCCTTTCAGAGGCAAAGGGAGGGGAACCATCAAAGTTGGCGAAAGGTATATGACAGGATGTATTACCAGTGACATAGAACATTATTACAGCTCATTAGACTCATCCATGTCAAACAAAGTGATCATTCAATTATTTAAGTCAGGCATGAAAAAAGGACCTCGTACCTAAACATGAGAATACTGAAAAAGCACACTGACGTGTTAAGCCACAGCCCGGTGGCTCCACTGACTCACGGTGCCTACACTCGAGTCAGAAAGAGTTAGTTATATGAAGAAATATATCAGTGAGAGGTTTCCTTGAATAAAAAAATCAACTTAGTAAAAACAGCAACAGTTAAGGAAATCAATACAATTGAAAACAACCAATACATGAATCCAGATTTTTCAGGGAAAAACTAATAAGATCCTGGAATTAAGTTTTAAATAATTTAGTTTTGAACCAGAGTGCTGTTTAGTTTGTCTTTTCCTAACTTAAAATTCTTAATCAGAATAGTGAACAATTGAAGCAGCCTACCTTGTATATGACTATACAATGCCCTGTCCTCCCCTCCACACACACGTTCGCAAACCCTCAAGTCAACTGACGTAATTATTACTAATGAATACATACCAGTAAACAATTATCAGACCAGAAAGCAGTGTTTCTGATAGCCACCAAATGCAAATACAGCTGACCTTTGAATACCGCAGATCTGAAGAGAGTGGGTCTACTTATAGATGGATATTTTTCAACACTAAATACTACAGTATTACAGGGTGGGTGGAAGCTGCAAAGAAACTGTGGACACAAAGGTGACTATAAGTCACATGAGGATTAACTCTCATGTGATTCAAGGGTCAAATGTATCTTCAGATTTATTCTATTTCAAATATACGGATTAAACAGTTCATATGCTTGAAGCTGCTGTCTTTCTCTAGGAGGGTGGCGAGGCACGGGAGTCACTGCCTTCAATAGTCTGCACAGTACCCAGTACTTCTTCAACCATATTCACGCACACAGCCCCATTCTAAATTCGGAGGTGACAGAAAGCTACAGCTTGCTACAGGAATGCTGGGGACGAGAACAGACTCAAGCAGGTGGCAGGGGGTCAGAGGTGGCCAGGGACAGCCATATGGCCAGACACACTCTTGTGTCCCAAGTTCTTAAAGAGGGACCAGAACCCTTAACATTTCACGCCACTGCTTTCCAAAATGTAACTGACTGTCTCATAGGGGTGATACAAGAGCGGAGACATGCCATTCCTGTGCACATTTAGGTCTCAGGGGAAAAGAGAAACAACAGTAGTTTATTACAGCCTACATTCGTTGTGGGCTATTTAACTCCTCCTTAAGGGGCAGATAGTATTACTATCCTCAATTTACAGGTAAGAAAGTTGCGTTTTACAAACAGACGAAGTAACTTGCCCACGTGGCTGTTGGTGACAAAGCTGAAACCCTGCCTGCCTGATGCAAAGGACTATGCCGCAAGCTGCTGTGATCCATCCACTGGGCAGAGACTACTTGAGGTATCAGGAGTACAAAGCTGAGAAACTGGTAGTTCCAGTATGCCAGAGAACAGAGCTTTCCTTCACAGTTTATGTCTATACCAAAATTACTTTTTAAATAGAAAAACAAAGCTTAGGAAATAAAGAAGCAAGGAAAATATTACAAGCAACAGACACATGCAGGCATGCATACAGATGGCTAGTGTCTCAAGTTCCTACAAAAACACAGTAGCAATAACATTCCTATTACATGTATCTCATTTTAAAAACAATATATAAAATTCACAATTCAAGACAGAATTGAATATATTTAAAGGCAAACTTAAGGAGAGTTAAAAATAAATGATTCCCCTTAAACACAGCCTGGAAAAGTTTTATCACCTTCAGATAGGAGACTTTCTTTGGCCTCCATTTCCTTTGGGGGCAAGAACCCATGAGTCAGGAGGACATTCATTCCCCCACTACAGAGAAGGAAAAGAAAGGAGTTAGATCAAACACTGTTTTCAGATGGGCATGGAGAATAACTGGGCCATCGAAGACAAAAAAATTTAATAGACATTGAAAACTTCATTCTGAAAAGTCACATCAACTAGATTTTTGAGAGAATAAATGATCATGAAGAATTTCAGCCATTCCCTAAAGATGTAATTTCTAAGAGTACATACATAGAGATATTCCAAGTGTGAAGCAGAGAAAGAAATCTTTTCAGAGAGATTATCAAGGATCAAAGCCCTACTGAAGAGACTTTAGTTTTTTGTTTTTTAAATTAAAAAGCAAGCTCCCTCTTCTGATTTTTTTCAGTAAGCCTAAGGGATAGTTTGAGAAAATACCAACCTTTTTCTTTGAAATTCCAAGGTTCACACAATCCTGGCAGCTCTCAGGATCTTGTTGCGGATCTGAACAGAGTCACAAACTAAAAGAATAGGTCGGGAAATGTTAGATCTACCTGAGGCTGTGGTGGAAAGCCTGTCAACAGGATGCTAGACTTCCCGTCATTTAGTCCCTGTACGTTTAGTTAACCAATCACTACCATACTCAGAGAGAAATCCATGAATTTTCCAAAAATCATGCATTGGGAGGAAAAAAATTGTTTTCTCTGATCCATCTCTAGAGGAGAGAAATCTCATCTCCTCCTGTAATATTAAAATATGTGTCTTCTGGCCCAAGATTAAAAGCTAACCAAAACCTGATACTGAAAGAACAACTCAATTATAAGTTAAAAATCTACAAAAATTTTAAAAAATAATTTGAGCAAACTCTCTATCTAGCCAAGCTGTGTAACCACAAGACAAATGCTAAGGCCGCCCTGCTACCCTGCGTCTATCTAGAAGTGAAGTGTCCTGAGACTTTAAATGAATGTCTTTGTTATCAGAGGAACTGAATTGGAAAAAGAAGCTTTTCAATGAAGGGTTTCTCAAAAACTTACTCCTTGCAGAGAAAATGATTTACCAGGTTCAAACAAATGCACTCACCAAAATCACCCTTAAAATAATCAAACACTTCCTGCTGTACAGAGCATTCATAACACATCTTATTCAAAGTTTCTAATTCCGTTGAAAAGCAAGAGGACCTGTGAACCCCACTGAGAGAGGCAGTCTGTAGAAGCAGGATATAACCTCAACAGAACCACACTGAAGATGATGACTAGAGAAAATATTTTTCTTAAATGAGAACTGAAAACCCCTCATGTTTTGCACCCTAATCCCCCCACCCCCCGCACCAAAACCGACCTAGAATCATCACCAATGTATTCCAGAGTAAAAGTACTGATGATCTACCTGGAATCTATGAAAACTTTTAGAGACATCTGCTTGTTGCTGGAAGCTTTACAGTTTGGAATTGGGTTGCTGCACAAAGAAACAACTTAATTTTCATTATACAGTCACAGACATTCCACAGACCTCTAGTGAAAAAGTATAGAGTTCTGAAACATACATTTCTATGGTATAAATGTGTGGCCCCACATTTAGACATGCAGCCCCACAGTATAGATATGGTGATTGAGTTAATAAAGTTCCAAGTAGCATATTAATTTCATTTTCAAATTAATAAAAGAAATATAAAAAATATATGAAGTTAATTTGGGTTCAGAAGTAGCCTTCTGAAACTTAGCTTTCAGTTAAACAAGTTGAAAGCTATTCTACTGCCACAGATAGTTAAAAAACAAGGGGGAGTACCCTACTAATGATACATATTGTTAAAATTATAGGTTATCTTCACTGTGTCTGATGATATACCATATGGAAGGACAGATCTTAGAAGTGGAAGGTGACCTGACATAATCATATACTCTAGTCTATCTTCATGAAGAAACCAAAATCAAAAGAGATCTGGAAATTCACCCAAGGGTGCATGACTTGGAGAGGCAAATCTCGGACCTCCTTATGTGAATAGTGTTCCTTCCACTATAACCAAGCTAATTTTACGAGTGAACAAGGAAAACAGTGGCCGCCCTATGGAGCTCCATCAGTGCAGCTGCTTTGGGACACAGCGGGCAAGGAGACTTCTCAAACTGTTATGTACAGAGCTCTATCCATGGAGAGGCCTACCAGGCTGCTCAGTAGCTCAGTTTCTACCCCATTTCAAGACTGTTCTGCTTATATCTGCTTCGGATATTAGGTCTGTATACAAGATTTCCTGTGGGGAGGTCGGTGGGGTTGATCTGCTTCTATAATCCAATGGAAAAGCAATCTGCTGCTAAAATAAAATGGAAAAGCACTGAGGCTTTTAATTTCATTTGATGATTTGATTAGCGAATGTTGTTTATAAAGAACTTTCACCAGTTGGATGCCACTGCTGGCCTCAAAGGCATAGCCTGCAAATTTGATGTTTTGAAAAAGCAACATAATTTTCTCATCACACCTAACATTTGGCTTCTGCCCTTGCTGTCTCTTTTTGAGAGACTGGCACACATGTAAAATTGGCATTCATGAACTTAATCAGAAAATCTTCCATAACCTTATTTTGTTGCCTCCCAAATTTCTTCCTCATATTTCCCTAAACACCTTTTTGAGGTACACTGTTATGACTCTTGGCCATTCCTTTCACATGGGAGGTACCTAGTAAACACACACAGCATCTTCTTAATACACAGAACACGCAAAAGATGAACAAAGGCAGTGGTCTGGGAGACAGACCTTCAGATTTTCCTTCATTCTGAGACTACTTTCAGGATACTACCCTCTTCTGTGACTCGCAAATTCTATTAAAACTTTGGGGAAAGTTAAAAAGCATTAAGACAAGAAATACTGCCAGGTTCCAGCTATACCAAAGAACATTCTCTTTCTCTCTGCTGCAGTGATCTCAGCTGCTCTACAAGGACACGAGTATTTAAAGCATGACAGCCAATCCAGAATAATTACTCATGAACCCAATGATTAGCGCTTAACACAACTGCAACACAGAGATTCAAACTGCTCCTCCACCTCCATGTTCTGCAAAGGGAAATTCTGGTTAGATCTCTCAGACGAGATCTGTTTTCACAGATGACACTTGTCAAGGCAGGTTTTCAGGCAGTGCCTTGGTGAAGGAGCGGGGGTATCCTCAGCATTTGTTACATTGTTAGTGGAAAAACACTCTGAAACCACAACCACAAAGCTGCCAGGTAGGAAGCAGAACCAGCCCCACTGGCGGAGACCATGGCAGAGAGTCTTCAGGTTCTAAGATATAAACAACAGTTATATTCACCTGAGATGGCAAGCAGCATTTTCCTCCTGGCACCAAAAGTCGTAATTCCCAGCTCCTTCAGGTCCTGATCTGTGAGAGTAAGGAATGTCTGAAGATCGATCTGTGGGTGAACAAGTAAATCGATGGTCAATATAGTAATAGTTCTTCCTCAGTACAAGTTCAACTAACTGCTATACTTATTATGCTCTGCCTGCTTCCAAAGAACAATGGTGCTGTTACAAATACCTAAGGGACAACAGTTAAGTCACAAAAGTGGTCAAATGAAACTGATGATTCTAGCAGAAGACTTTGTATACTTAGTCTTACTGCAACAAACTTAGGTCTTAGCATCCTGGAAGCCAAAGCAAAAAGGGAAAAAGAAATGGCACAGTTTTCCGTAACCTGATAAAGAATATATACCCGTCCAGAAGAGAGAAAATACTTATTAGTTTTAGATTCTGACTCAGGTAAGTATATCTCCATTAAAAGGGACTGAATAATACCATATAGCGTATCTCTAATTGTGCTCTACATAAAAATGAGAGCAGAATTCACAGTGTAATTCAGACCCATGATTCCCTCGGCTCAGTCCAGCTGACCATCTCTGAGAGTGGCATATATGAAGTATTCCAAGAGACAGTATAATTGTACTTCCTGGCATCAGCAAAAATATGTGGAGGGAACCACCCCAATAATCCCATCCTGCCTTGAAAACCACTGGAGGGACAGAAAGGCAATGGGCTCTGAAGCCAGAGAGGCCTGGGTTCAAGTTCTGAATCTGTAATTACTAGTTGTGGACACTCAGGGTTGATGATACCTCACAGGGTTGTTCAGGGCATTAAACATGATCCTAGATATAATGCAGTGTGCTCACCAAAGGGGTAAAATAGTCGGCAGCTATGGTTAGCAATAATGTATTCAGACATATCATCTGTGAAAGTTGCTAATCTTCATCCTGCTTACAATATATTAAATCTCACACAGTTACTTAATGGGGGTTCCTGTTCCAAGTCTTATCTGTATATAAGAAAATATCCTATATGAAGAGAACAGTACCAAATTTCAACACAGCTGAAAATAGTAAAATACACTTTTTATTCAAATTATATAGCAATTAATTTGAAACTTTCTGTTTTGATTTTGAAGGTTACATCCAGATCTTGAAAATCCCTTTCACTTATCATTTGTAACAGGTCTGGAGATACGTGTTTTGTTTTTTTTCCCCCCCAGCAATTCTATCTAGTGGAGACTATTACAGGGATCCTCAAACTCTTTTTAAAGGGCCAGAGAATAACTAGTTTAGGCTCACCGGGCCAATATTGTCTCTGTTGCAAGTACTCAAACTCCGCTGATTTAGCTCAAGAGCAATCATGGGCAATATGAGGTAACTGAGTTGGTATGGCTGTGTTCCAACAAAATTTTATTTACAAAATTAGGCAGCAGGTCTGCAGGTTGCGGTTTGCCAGTATGACTTTATATTTTCATGTTTTCTTCCTTTTTGAAGTAACTAGATAACAAGCGCCCATATTAAATTAATTTCTGTGCATCTTCATATAGGAAATACAGATTAAAAACATACCCAGGATATCACTGAATAGCATCTAGTTACTTATTTCTAAAACCTTATGTGCATGAACAAGTTAAAACTCCTCAGCTATGAGCTTCTCAATTAGCCACCTGCATCTAACCAGCAAGACTAAGTAAATAAATGTAGTTCTTTAGTGCACAGATGATGAACGTGTTATTCAACTTAGAAAATCTTTGGTTAAATGAATACTACTTTAGAAAAAAGGAAACAAAATAGTTGTCCTAAAGTCCAAAATACACATGAAAACATTTTTGGGGGTGTGAAAAGAACAAAAAAGTTCAGCAATTAAATTATGGACAATACATTAAATTTATGCTACAAAGTGCCTAATAAAAATCATAGATTCTTTATTGACTAATGCATGTACTCTGGAATTACTGGCATGTACTCTTCTCATGAAGTAAAGCCAACTAGCATGAAACTTGGATAATATCAGGATTTGGAAAACAGATAAATTTAGAGAACTATTCTCTGAATAGTTTCTGGTGCCTTGATAATATGACAACATGATTAGAAAGAACCATGCGTAACAAAACCCAAACAGTAAATTAATAAGTTAACATGTATAAAAAGCACATTATATTCTATGAGAACAATCTTTAGTAATATAATTAGGATGGTGTCAAAAAATAACTATGACGCTGTTAACTTTTAAGTGCCGCAAATAAAGATAACAACGATGAAAGAATAAAATCTTCTTAAATACAGAGTTGCTGCCAACCTTCAGGAAAGTATGAATCAAAAGTTAATGTGAATCACAACACTCATTAGATCTTTTAGCTAAAACTGGTGAAGGGTGGCTATGTGTGTTTTTGCAAGCACAATTTCCTGTATTTCTGCTATCCTGTGTTTACTGTTGCACTAAATAAATAAGAAACGACCATTTTCCTGGCAAAAACAAGCTATGAGACTTGAATAAATGCTCAGTGGAAGCACTGTGATAGGTCAATGAGTGGTTTCCTTCTAGAAGTCATCATATATACAACCAAGGCAAAGACACCTGGGAAAATAAATACTGACTGACCTCTTGTTGCTGGAAGACGTCTGTGTATTTGCCCAGGCCCAGTTTGCTGAAGAGCTCAGGGAGGTCAGAGCCTTTGAAAGAGCTGTTCAGGTTACAGCCATTGCTTCCTGTCAGCGAGGAAATGCAGTCCATGTAATTGCTACTGCTGAGATAGTGCTCCGCTGAAAAGCAGAGGAGAGACAGGCTTGAAGTGGAAATGCCCAGAGAGAACATGGTTTAATTAAAAGTTTTAATCACTCAAATATTTCAGATTCATTGTTTTGGGCTGAATAGAGCAGTTGCTACAGAAACACAGCAAATCCTTTACTGAAACTTTTACTGGCTTTTCATTAAGGAAATGCTGGTTATTGCTTTCAGGGAGGCTCTTGCCATTTAAAATGGTACACCTGGGAGACAGCAATTCAGCAACAATGTCTCTGTAGTTAATAATCATTAATCATATTCTCCCTCAGCATTCAGAAACATTTGCTCTTTATAATTGATTTGATGTGAATTAAATGAGGAATTGGAAGGAAGATCCCTAGGACACAATAAAGGTAAGGAAAGTTACAGGCTCCTCCTGCATGGAGGCTGGGCCTCTGTATCCACACTTGTGCTTTCCTGTGGTCAAATAAATTATGTGATATTACCACATATAAGTCCATTTCCCTCCAACATAACTGGGCAGTGAGTTTATGAAATAGTGCTCCAAAATGAAGAGGAACATGTGAAATGAAAAGAATGATGCTGGAGTTCCGGCGTTTAACTTACAATAGAAACATATCCATCTCTTAGGGGAAATTCTAAGACAGCCATGTCCAGCTTTGCCTGGATTCTCCTCCTGATCTGGTGGGTAAAGATTTCTCCATATTGTCTGTGGTCTCAGCCCCAATGGCATGCACAGCTGGGTGACAGGCTAGTGAGCCGTACCAAGTACTTGACCAGATAACCACACACCGTTCAAGAGCAGCTCTGGAGAATCTAGCAGAGCTGTGCTCGATTCCGGTAGGAATCAACACCCTAATCGACAACGAACTTTCCTCCCTTTGGGAATTCTACCAAAGACGCCACTTTGGCAGGGATTCCCAGAGAGATGAGGGCAGAGGACACTCACCGAGCTAATAAGATCCATCTAGTCTCCTCTAGCACCAATGCATTCACCAAATCTAAGAACGCTGTTCTGTATGGCCACTGATCACTTTCTTTGGTTGTTTTCATCTCCTGGTTCAGAAGTCCTAGATAGGTCTCAAGGGGAAGGAATCTCTTCATAAGATTTCTCTTTCTTTTGAAAACAGATGTTTTATCTCTTTGGGGAAGAATGTGTAGGGGAAAGGATCTAAGACCAAAGTGAAGAGGCCCTGAGCCCTGGAACACTTCACCAGTTGAAGGTAAGACCCCAGAATCACCGAAAAGATTGAGAAGTGATGACCAGTGAGGTTCTGGTTCAAAGGTGACACAAAGCAGAGTATGATGACCGCACTGGAGTGACCCCTGGACGTGACAAAATGGAAGCAGTCTGGCTGGCCATGCCACTTGCTGTCCAAGTGATAAATTTACTTTCTTTAAGGAGAAAAAAAGCAACCTAAATGTCCACCAACAGAGGAGTGGATAAAGAAAATGTGGTCCATATATGCAATGGAATATTACTCAGCCATGAAAAGGAACAAAATTGGTTCATATATAAAGATATTGATGGACCTAGACACTATCATATTGAGTGAAGTAAGTCAGAAGAACAAATATCACATATACTACTGCATATATGTGGAAACTAAAACAATGGTACAGATGATCTTATTTGCAAAACAGAGATGGAGACACAGGTGTAGAGAAGAAATGTACGGACACGGAGGAAGGAGTGGTGGGTGATGAGACGAACTGGGAGACTGGGACTGACATACATCCAGTACTGACACTGTGTATAAAACAGATAATGAGAGTCCACGGTACAGCTCAGCAAACTGCTCAGTGCTCTGTGGCGACCTGAACTAGAGGAAACGCCCCGCAAGAGGAAATGTACGTATACGCATCACTGATTCACTGTGCTCTACAGCAGAAACTAACACAAGACTGCAAAGCAACTGAACTCCAATAAAAATTTTTAAACACAAGAATTACAGTGGAACAACTGGTATAACAGGGATTCCCAGAGAAAACCTATATATTGGTGACTTTGAAAAGGGTGTCAAGAAAATTACCTAAGACTTTTTTGATCAGTACAGTTCAGTTCAGTCGCTCAGTCATGTCCGACTCTTTGCGACCCCATGAATTGCAGCACGCCAGGCCTCCCTGTCCATCACCATCTCCCGGAGTTCACTCAAGACTCACGTCCATCGAGTCCGTGATGCCATCCAGCCATCTCATCCTCTGTCATCCCCTTCTCCTCCTGCCCCCAATCCCTCCCAGCATCAGAGTCTTTTCCAATAAGTCAACTCTTCGCATGAGGTGGCCAAAGTACTGGAGCTTCAGCTTTAGCAACATTCCTTCCAAAGAAATCCCAGGGTTGATCTCCTTCAGAATGGACTGGTTGGATCTCCTTGCAGTCCAAGGGACTCTCAAGAGGCTTCTCCAACACCACAGTTCAAAAGCATCAGTTCTTCAGCGCTCAGCCTTCTTCACAGTCCAACTCTCACATCCATACATGACCACAGGAAAAAACACAGCCTTGACTAGATGGACCTTAGTCGGCAAAGTAATGTCTCTGCTTTTGAATATACTATCTAGGTTGGTCATAACTTTTCTTCCAAGGAGTAAGCATCTTTTAATTTCATGGCTGCAGTCACCATCTGCAGTGATTCTGGAGCCCAAAAAAATAAAGTCTGACACTGTTTCTACTGTTTCCCCATCTATTTCCCATGAAGTGATGGGACCAGATGCCATGATCTTCGTTTTCTGAATGTTGAGCTTTAAGCCAACTTTTTCACTCTCCTCTTTCACTTTCATCAAGAGGCTTTTTAGTTCCTCTTCACTTTCTGCCATAAGGGTGGTGTCATCTGCATATCTGAGGTTATTGAGATTTCTCCTGGCAACCTTGATTTTAGCTTGTGTTTCTTCCAGTCCAACGTTTCTCATAATGTACTCTGCATATAAGTTAAATAAGCAGGGTGACAATATACAGCCTTGACATACTCCTTTTCCTATTTGGAACCAGTCTGTTGTTCTGTGTCCAGTTCTAACTGTTGCTTCCTGACCTGCATACAGATTTCTCAAGAGGCAGGTTAGGTGGTCTGGTATTCCCATCTCTTGAAGAATTTTCTACAGTTTATTGTGATCCACACAGTCAAAGGCTTTGGCATAGTCAATAAAGCAGAAATAGATGTTTTTCTGGAACTCTTGCTTTTTCGATGATCCAGCGGATGTTGGCAATTTGATCTCTGGTTCCTCTGCCTTTTCTAAAACCAGCTTGAACATCAGGGAGTTCACGGTTCACCTATTGCTGAAGCCTGGCTTGGAGAATTTTGAGCATTACTTTACTAGCATGTGAGATGAGTGCAACTGTGTGGTAGTCTGAGCATTCTTTGGCATTGCCTTTGTTTGGGATTGGAATGAAAACTGACCTTTTCCAGTCCTGTGGCCACTGCTGAGTTTTCCAAATTTGCTGGCATATTAGCCATTGGCAACTTGTAGCTATTGAGCACCTGGAATCTGCCAGTGGAAATTTAAAAATTTTCTGTAAATGTGAAATAATACACCATATTTTAAAGACTTAGTACAAAAATGACATCTTAAAAAGCAGGGAACTAAAATGGATGGGATTGGGTGAATTTAATTCAGATGACCATTATATCTACTATTCTGGGCAAGAATCCTTAGAAGAAAGGGAGTAGCCATCATAGTCAACAAAAGAGTTGGAAACACAGTACTTGGGTGCAATCTCAAAAATGACAGAATGATCTCAGTTCATTTCCAAGGCACACTATTCAGCATCACAGTAATCCAAGCCTATGCGCAACCACAGATGCCAAGAAGCTGAAGTTGACCAGTTCTATGAAGACCTACAAGATCTTCCAGAAGTAACAGCAAAAATAAATGTCCTTTTCATCACAGGGGACTAGAATGCAAAAGTAGGAAGTCAGGAGATACCCGGAACAACAGCAAGTTTGGCCTTGGTATACAAAATGAAGCAGGGCAAGGGCTAACAGTTCTGTCAAGAGAATGCACTGGTCATAGCAAACAGCAATTTCCAACAACCCAAGAGATGACTCTACACATGGACATCACCAGATGGACATCACATGGACATCATCAGCCTGACTATGTTCTTTGCAGCCAGATATGGAGAAGCTCAGCATAAACAAGACTTGGATCTGACTGTGGCTCAGAGCATGAGCTCCTTATTGCAAAATTCAGGCTTCAACTGAAGAAAGTGGGGAAAATGACTAAGGCATTCAGGTATGCTGCTAAGTCACTTCAATCGTGTCCGACTCTGTACGACCCCATAGACGGCAGCCCATCAGGCTCCCCCGTCCCTGGGATTCTCCAGGCAAGAACACTGGAGTAGGTTGCCATTTCCTTCTTCAATGCATGAAAGTGAAAAGTGAAAGTGAAGTTGTTCAGTCGTTTCTGACTCTTAGCAACCCCATGGACTGCAGCCTACCAGGCTCCTCCATCCATGGGATGTTCCAGGCAAGAGTACTGGAGTGGGGTGCCACTGCCTTCTCCAAGGCATTCAGGTATGACCTAAATCAAATCCCTTATGATTATACAGTGGAGGTTACAAATAGATTCAAGGGATTACATCTGGTAGACTGAGTGCCTAAAGAACTAAGGATGGAGGTTCATAACATCGTATAGGAGGCAGTGACCAAAATCATCCCAAAGGAAAAAAAAAGGAAGAAGGCAAAGTGGTTGTCCGAGTAGGCTTTAAAAATAGCTGAGGAAGGAAGAGAAGCAAAAGGCAAAGGATAAAGGTTAAGATCTACCCAACTGAATGCACAGTTCCAGAGAATAGCAAGGAGAGAAAAGAAGGCCTTCTTAAAGGAACAATGCAAAGAAGTAGAGGAAAACATAGAGTGGGAAAGTCTAGAGATCTCTTTGAGAAAATTGGAGACATCATGGGAATATTTCATGTATGGATGGGCATGATAAAGGACAGAAATGATGAGGACCTAATAGAAGCAGAAGAAATTAAGAAGAGGTGACAAGAAAGCACAAAAGAACTAGACAGAAAAGGGATAACTATACAAAAAAGTGGGATAACCACTGTGGTGTGGTCACTCACCCAGAGCCAGACATCGTAGAGCATGAAATCAAGTGGGCCATAGGAAGCATCGCTCAAACAAAACTGACAGAGGCAGGAGAAGTCTAACTGAGCTATGTGAAATCCTAGACCAGATGATGCTGTGAGCACGCTGCACTCGTTATGTCGGCAAACTGGAAAACTCAGCAGTGGCCACAGGACTGGAAAAGGCCAGTTTTCATTCCAATCCCAAATAAGGGCAATGCCAAAGAATGCTCAAACTACTGTACAATTGTGCTCATTTTGCATGCAGGCAAGGTAATGCTCAAAATCATTCAAGCTAGGCGTCAGCAGTATATGAACTAAACACTTCCAGATGTGCAAGCTGAAGTTAGAAAAGGCACAGGAACCAGAGATCAAATGCCAACATTCATTGGATCACAGAGAAAGCAAAGGAGTTCCAGAAAAACATGTACTTCTGCTTCATTGACTACACTAAATCCATTAACCTGTGTGGATCATAACAAACTGGAAAATTCTTAGAGAGACAGGAATATCAGACCACCTTACCTGTCTCCTGAGAAACCTGTATGTTGGTCAAGAAACAACAATGGGACAACTGACTGATTCAAAACTGAGAAAGGAAGTATGACAAAGCTGTCTACTGTCACTCTGCTTATTTAACTTATATTTAAAGTACATCATGCCAGGCTGGATGACTCATGACCTGGAATCACAGTTGCCAGGAGAAATATCAACAACCTCAGATATGCAGATAATAAAACCACCCCAATAGCAGAAAGTGAAGGGGAACTAAAGAATCTCTTGATGAGAGTGAAAGAGGAGAGTGAAAATGCTAGCTTGAAACTTAACATTAAAAAAGCTAAGATCATGGCATCCAGTCCCATCACTTCATGGCAAATAAATGAGAAAAAAATGGAAGCAGTGACAGATTTTATTTTCTTGGGCTTCAAAATAACTTCAGACAGTGACTGGCAGCCAGGAAATTAAAAGACGCTTGCTCTTTGGAAGGAAAGCTATGATAAACCGAGGCAGCACATTAAAAAGCAGACACATCACTTTGCCAACAAAGGTCCATACAGGCCAAGCTATGGTTTTTCCAGTAGTCATGTACAAATGGACCATAAAGAATGTTGAATGCCAAAGAATTAATGCTTTCAAACTCTACAGAAGACCTGAGTGTCCCTTGGACAACAAGATCAAGCCAGTCAATCCTAAAGGAAATCAACCCTGATTAGTCATTGGAAGGACTGATGCTGAAGCTGAAGCTTCAATACTTTGGCCACCTGATACAAAGAACCAAGTTACTGGAAAAGACCCTGATGCTGGTAAAGACTGAAGGCAAAAGGAGAAGAGGGCGGCAGAGGATGAGATGGTTAGAAGGCATAACTGACTCAATGGACTTGAATCTGAGCAAACTCTGGAAGATAGTGGAGGACAGAGGAGCCTGGCGTGCAGGAGTACATGGGGTTGCAAAGAGTTGGATACAACCTAGGGACTGAACAACAACAAAAAGACATTTACATCCTTTCTTACATTGATGACATGTTGTTCGTGTTTAAATGATAATACTTTACAGATGCTGAGTTAAGCAATACATCAGTAAAAGTTTAAAAATATTTCAACATACTCTTAGTGATAAATATTTATTATGGTACACAGCTTTTTAAAAAAATATCTGGTTTTATCTTAACTACTTATAGTAGTTACCGCAGGCTCTTCAAACATCTGACAAAGGCCAAAGAACAGTGTTTCTTTAATCAATCGTTTTAAATTAATGGATCCCCTACCCTAACCCTAGTCCTTAATTTCAATGCAGCTAACTTGCACAGTCAACTTTAATTATCTAGTGTTAAGTGAAAGGAAAGGGGATAAGGACAGAGGAGAGGCACAGAGCTAATTCATGTTGGGAGATAAAATGGAGATAACTCCTACCCTGGCTATTCCTCTGGCACCAGCCTACCTCGCAGCTCCATCCTCCCGTCAGTGGTGGGTGACCTAGCCCAGGACTAACAGGAAGACTTCAGACAGCTATTGACCGTACACATGGTAATAAAAGAATAGACCCTGGTTTCTGATTTAGAGTTGGCTGACACCATGACTTGTTTTTCCAAATCTGAGGCTCTGACAACATGGCCCACTTGATTGGTGGTAACAACTAGCTGTTACTGTTTACTATGCTCATTTAGATCACCTTTCTCCAAGTATTCTTCAAATAGTCTAAGATATGTGTTTCAGGACTCAAAATCCTGAAAAAAGACATTAGGGGCATATCTTGTGATTACTCTGTCAGTTCTTGTCTGCTGACCTATTTATACAGACATGTGGGCGCTGTTACAGACACAGCCACTTGACTCATGCTGAGTCTTAATCATGTCTGTTCAAAGCCTATGCTTTAAACTTTTCATGTAACTACGTCTTGTCAACGTGAAAAATCTCCTGTTCACCTTTGGTAGCTACAGGTCACTGGGTAGACTTTCTTCTATTGTCCAAGACAGAATTAATTCAATCACATTCTGCTCAATTCCTTTACATTCCTGCCTTTTCCTCATCATCTTGATGTTTGTGTGTGCATAACTCATTTGTATAGTCATTCTACAAACATTTACCAAGCACCTACTAGTGTCAGACACTGTTAGACATTTGGGAAGAAATAACAAAGTAAGAAATAAGGCATAGCCTTCCTGTAACTGGGATTGTAAATTGGTGCAGACACTATGGAAAACAGTATGGAGGTTCCTTAGAAAAATCAAAACTAGAACTGCCATATCCAGCAATTTCACTTCTGGGTATTTACCCAAAGAAAACAAAAACACTCATTCAAAAGGATATATGCACCCCTATGTTGACTACAGCATTATTTACAATAGTCAAGATACAGAAGCAACGTAAGTGTCCATCAACAGATGAACGGATAAAAGGCATATATACAATAATGTGTTAGTCATAAAACGAACTCCTGCCGTGGGCAACGACATGGACGGATCCAGAAGGTATACTGCTAAGTGAAATACGTCAAAAACAGAAAGACAAGTACTGCATGATCTCACTTATATGTGAAAGCTAAAAAAACACAAAACAAAGTGAAAACAGGCTCACAGATACAGAGAACAAATGAGTGGCTGCCAGAGGGAGTTGGGGAGGTGAAACAGATGAAGGGGATTAAGAGGTACAAACCTCCAGTTATAAAATAAAACAGCAACAGGAATATAACATCCACCATAAGCAATATGGTCAGCAATATTGTAATAACTGTACGGGAGTTGCTAGACTTCTGATGGTGATCATTTCATAATGCCTGCAAATGTAAAATCACTTACATTGTATACCTGAAACATAATAATATATGCTAACTATATTTCAACTTAAAGAAAGAACACACAGCCTTAAAGAATGTCTGGTGCATGGGCAATACAGTTTACTGAATGAATCTAGTTCCTGGCTTGTGGATCTCAAGTTCTACACAGAGACAGTTATGCAAATAACTGTGCCTCACTAAGACAAATGCTAGGGTGAAAGCGTACACGCAAAGCAGTGAAAGCAGAGAACCAATGGCCTGCTCCCCTGGGAAAAACAGGGAAGGCTTCTCACAGGAGGTGATATGTGAGTAATGCAAAACTCTTAAAGGCATGAAGTCCAGAGTTTATACTTGAATATCACACTAAACAAAGTAAATTAAAAGCAGATTACATCTAAAACGACAAAAAGTCAAAGCTCACTTGATTTGTTCTGTTTACGCTTAGGGCTGCCAATAGAAGCTGCAAATTCGCTATGACTTGCGGGACCTATTCCATTTCGGTCTCTCCAGTTGTCAGATTCGCTTCCACTTCCCAGGTGCTCACGACTGTTGGACCTCGAGAGGGACATTGATGAACCCTGTAGACAAAGCCAGACAGGGAAAATGCTTAATAAGGTGAGTTTCCCAGAGTGGGAGGAAGAAAGAACCCACATTAGACCCCTATCATTTATGTCAGTTGCTGGCCATAGCAGTTACCCACAAATGCATATTCTCAAGAACAGGGTGTGGGACCTGTTTATAGTCTTTTCCTCCAGCTACCAAAAGTGTTTTAGTAGCTCGGTCACGTCCAACTCTCCGCGATCCCATGGACTGTAGCCCACCAGGCTCCTATGTTCATGGGATTTTCCAGGCAAGAATACCAAGGACACTGGGTCATATACACATGGTGAAGTGTTCTTCCTTCTTTATGAAGGTGTTGATAACAGGGGTGAGCAGAGGAGTTCTGAGTTCAGCACAGTTTTGACCCCATGGACTGTAGCACACCAGGCTTCCCTGTCCATCACCAACACCTGAAGCTTGCTCAAACTCACGTCTGTCAAGTCAGTGATGCCGTCCAGCTGCTCATCCTCTGTCATCACCGTCCCCTCCTGCCTTCAATCTTTCCCAGCATCAGGGTTTTTTCAAATGAGTCAGTTCTTCACATCAGGTGGCCAAAGTATTGGAGTTTCAGCTTCAGCATCAGTCCTTCCAATGAACATTCAGGGCAGATTTCCTTTAGGATTGAGTGGTTTGATCTCCTTGAGGTCCAAGGGATTCTCAAGAGTCTTCTCCAACACCATGGTTCAAAAGCATCAATTCTTCGGTGCTCAACTTTCTTTATGGTCCAACTCTCACATCCATACATGACTACAGGAAAAACCATAGCCTTGACTAGATGGGCCTTTGTCAACAAACTAATATCTCTCCTTTTTAATATGCTGTCGAGGTTGGTCATAGCTTTTCTTACAAGGAGGAAGCATCTTTTAATTTCATGACTGCATTCACCATCAGCAGTGATTTTGAGCCCAAAAAAATAGTCTGTCACTATTTCCATTATTTCCCCACCTATTTGCCATGAAGTGATGGGACCAGATGCCATGATCTTAGTTTTCTGAATGTTGCATTTTAAGCCAACTTTTTCACTCTTCTCTTTCACTTTCATCAAGAGGCTCTTTAGATCTTCTTCACTTTCTGCCATAAGGGTGGTGTCATCTGCATATCTGAGGTTACTAATATTTCTCCCAGAAATCTTGACTCCAGCTTGTGCTGCATCCAGCCTGGCATTTCACATGATGTACCCTGCCTAGAAGTTAAATAAGCAAGGTGACAATATACAGCCTTGACATACTCCTTTCCCTATTTGGAACCAATCTGTTGTCCCATGTCCAGTTATAACTGTTGCTTCTTGACTTGCATATAAATTTCTAAGGAGGCAGGTCAGGTGGTCTGTTATTCCCACCTCGATAATAAAGGCCAGAAATGGTATGGATCTAACAGAAGCAGAAAATATTAAGAGGTGGCAAGACTACACGTAGAGCTGTACAAAAGAGATCTTCATGACCCAGATAATGACGACGGTGTGATCACCCACCTAGAGCCAGACAAAGTCAAGTGGGGCTTAGGAAGCAAAACTACGAACAAAGCTAGTGGAGGTGATGGAATTCCAGTTGAGCTATTTCAGATCCTAAAAGATGATGCTGTAAAACTGCTGCACTCAATATGCCAGCAAATTTGGAAAATTCAGCAGTGGCCACAGGACTGGAAAAGGTCAGTTTTCATTCCTACATTATCTCTTTTGTACAGCTCTATGTGTAGTCTTGCCACCTCTTAATATTCTCTGCTTCTGTTAGATCCAGACCATTTCTGGCCTTTATTGAGCCCATCTTTGCATGAAGTGTTCCCTTGGTATCTGATTTTCTTGAAGAGATGTCTAGTCTTTCCCATTCTATTGTTTTCCTCTATTTCTCTGCATTGATCACTGAGGAAGGCTTTCTTATCTCCCCTTGCTATTCTTTGGAACTCTGCATTCAGGTGAGTATATCTTTCCTTTTCTCCTTTGCCTTTCACTTCTCTTCTTTTCTCAGCTATTTGTACATTTCTTTTTCTTGATCACTGCCTTGTACAATGTCACAAACCTCTGTCCATAGTTCATCAGGCACTCTATCAGATCTAATCCCTTGAATCTATTTGTTACTTCTACTGTATAATCATAAGGGATTTTATTTAGGTTATACCTGAATGGGCTAATGGTTTTCCCTACTTTCTTCAACTTAAGTCTGAATTTGGCAATAAAGAGTTTATGATCTGAGCCACAGTCAGCTCTCAGTCTTGATTTTGCTGACTGTATAGAGCCTCTCCATCTTTGGCTGTAAAGAACATAATCAATCTGATTTGGGTATTGACCATCTGGTGATGTCCACATGTAGAGTCTTCTCTGGTGTTGTTGGAAGAGGGTGTTTTCTATGACCATTGCATTCTCTTGGAAAAACTCTGTTAGCCTTTGACCTGCTTCATTTTGTACTCAAAGGACAAATTTTCCTGTTACGCCAGGTATCTCTTGACTTCCTACTTTTGTACTCCAGTCCCCTATAATGAAATGGACATCTGGTGGAGTTCTGAGAGCCCCCAGTAAAAAGAGTCACTCCTATAAGATTTGGAGGAGTAGGTGCTAAGATTCCTGTTTTGGGGAACCACAAGGCAAGTCCTCCATCTGGTACAGTTGAGATTCCCTGCCTAGTATCTCACTAGGATGAGCAGGGCAGTGCTGCAGCCACACCCAGCGCTTTGAGAGGAATCGTGCTCACAGAATGGAAGGGCAGAGAGGAATCTGGCATTGTCCTGTTATCCCACCCAAGTAAGCACATGATATGTCCAGCAAATGACAAGTGCCTGGAAATCAAAATGAACTCTCCCAAATCAAAATATAAATAGTAATTTAAAAGATCTCAAAGTTTACGCCTAACCTGCATTTATTCATTCTTCATTCATTTATTTAATCACTATATTACAGGTACCATACTTGGTACTAAATATCTATAGTATTAAGGTCAACGTTTTCTGATAACCCAAGTTTTATGTTTACTGGGTAACTCCCAGAGAATCCTTTACTATTCAGGTCACTGAACTCCATTCAGTCCCACGGCAGCACACCCTCAGCTGACAGCGCCCGGCTGCAACACTTCTTTCTCCAGGGCATAATGGTACCACTCATGACGCCACTCTCAAGACTTCCCATCTGCCCTACTGCATCCTGACTGTAGGATCTTCCTCTCTTTTCTATTCCAGGTGTCCGGTTTGGTCTTCACATTCCTTATCCTCTCTCTCTACACTTTCTCCTTAAGTAATCAGTAATCACAACCTTTTTCAAAGCTTAACAACAGCCATTGTCAGGAAGCATTTAACAGGAGGCTTCCTGTGTGCTGTCCTGGATCTGTCAGGAATCCTCTGTTCCTTATTAATTCCTGAATATTCAGGAATTAAGAGGAGAGGCAAGCCTCTCCCGGGGCTGAGGGATCCAGGCATTTCCTTCGTTAGTTTTTCTGTACGGTGATAAGTACCCTCTTCCTTCTTGTGAACCATATGGTAAAAGTGATTATTTACAACTCTCTCTCTCTCTTTAATATGGATCACCTATGTTTAAGTCTGGAATTTTAATCTTTATCTTTTCTGAGAATAATTACAGTATATATGCCCACACCTTGTTGATTAAAACACCTTTGCTCCATCAGAGCTCTGGTCCCCGTGTCTTTCTCTTTCTCTCTCTCTCAGGCTATTTCTCTGGAGCGCAGAGGCCCTCTGAGTTCACTTTCCTGCCCCAGCTTCTAAGACCCTCTCAAGAAGGCGCTTTGCGCCTTCACCCCATCGAGAGGGCGCCTGAGGCCTTCGTGAACAGAGCAAACCCCGTGCAGGGGCTTTATTGGCTTTCTGCATAAACCAAGGAATATCAGCCTCTTTCTCTCCTTTACTTTCTTATTGTCGACTCTGGACCACCAGGTTCCAGTCCATTAAAGGACCGCAACAAGCCATGACTGAAATTGTTTCCTCTGGGTTTGAATTCTCTACTGAAATTTAGCATCATGGAGTTGCCAAGCTAACACCTCCATTTTACTGTCTCACATTTTAAACTTAAGAGTGTTTGAAACCGTATTGTTCATGACCATCCCCACCAGCTACACTCAAATTACTCCTCTCCCAGAATCCCTGCATCTCAGTAAGTGATGACCATTCACCCAGTTGCTCAAGCCAGACTTCTAGGAGCCATACTCATTCGTCCTCTCACTACATCCAATTGGTCAGTTTATCAATGTCGTATCTAAATCCTAAATCTACCTACTTTTACCAATCTCCACCAGTGTCATTAATAGCCTCTTTAGTGGACATGTTGATTTTTTCTTGCCTCCCCCCCTCAATAATCCATTTTCCATGAAGCAACTAGGTTGTAGGTTGTTTTTTTAAATGCAAATTAGAACAAAACCATGCCTCTCTCAGCCTACAGTCCTATAATAATCCCTTGCCAGTACTTTACCATGGGCTGAAATGCTCCATAATCAAGTCTCTGCCTGTCTCTCCAGCCTTATCTTCTGTGCTCCACCATCCTATCCACCTTCTGCTCCATGAAGTTACCAGTTGGCTCTGACTCCAATATGATAATGCCAGCTGTTTCCCTGGCCTAGTACTATTTCCCTAGATATTCACAAGGTTGGCCCTTTCTTGCCATGTAGGTCTTAGCTTAAATGTCATTTGCTCATTAAAGCCAGCTAAAACTACCCAATATATAAAATAGCCTCTGTTTCATATTTATCAAGAACTTTTTTACTTAATGCCTTCTGGTTAACTTTTTATATATTTCTCTCTACCCACCAAAAAAAATGCTCTATCCGTGAAAGCAAGAATTCAAGCATTGTATCTAATGCCCAGAACTGCATACAAAACACAGGAAATGCTTATTAATAAATATTTGCAGAATTACTAGACCTCACAGTTACCTTTTCCTACATCTATGGGATCCCCGTTGCTGACTTTTGGGAAGGGGCCTAAGGAAAGGAAGGCTCCTCACACCAAAAAAATGGGTTTTTCAGCTAAAACCATCATTAACATAATTCAACCAGATAAATTCCATGCAGCAAGAGAAATAAGAACATGCTCAAAACGGGTTAATTACCAGGAAAGAGACCATTATGTAGTATTTCTATATATTTTAAAACTTCTGTATCTAAACTCTTTTCGAGTATTAAAAAGTCACTCATCTAAGATCTAAGGTGATTTCATTCACACAGTTACCTCAGATGTGGCTAAACATGATGTCTTCTAAAAACATTAAATAAAAAATAATCTTGTGATGTTTACCAGTTTGTTGTGATATGTTAGAAGACAACAAACTGGTAAATATCACAAGATTATTTAGATTTGCAAGACTTAAAATAGTCAGACAACCTCATTACTCTTAGGGGTAAATTTAAAACCTTCTTTTAAGTTCCGATGCAGGTTTTACCTGCTCCAGAGAATACGCAACCATTTCTAATGCCTTTAAGAGATAAGTGGCAAAAAGAAAAGGAAAATCCGAAACTTTTTAGTTCTGTTGATGTGACAGAAATACTGCAGGTCAAAGCAACCTTTTGTTTGACCTTTGCCATACCAGTATATCACTAAGTGGACAGGGTCATGCTTTTGAGTCTTGAAGAAAACAAAAAGAAGCCTCAAGCTACTTGCTTCTTATCTAAAGGAGTTCTTTGGAAAAGTCCAATTTCTCAAAAATGCCTTAAAACTAGAAACAGTCACTCAAGTCTAGTTTCTCAGTAATGTGAACAGGGTGTTCAAAGCATCAGTTTCTTGCCTAAAGCAAGCTTCCTAGAGCAGGAAACCCATATGCCTTGATCCCCTGCTCATTGGGTAACTCACACCAGTCAGGACCCACTGGCTAAACGTGCTTCTCCAGAGCATTCTACTTGTCCATTTGGTTTTGGTTTTCTTTGGAAAAGAATAAGGAAAAAGTGTTTCTAACTACCCCCTAATTTTTTTTAACTTTTTATTTTGTACTGGTGTATAGCCAATTAACAAACAATGTTGTGATAGTTTTAGGTGAACAGTGAAGGGACTTAGCCATACATCTTTATGTATCCATTCACCCCCAAACTCCCCTCCCACCCAAGCTGTCACATAACATTGAGCAGAGTTCCATGTGCTGTACAGACATTTATCCATTGTAAATACAGCAGTGTGTACATGTCAATCCCAAACTCCTTAACTACGCCTTCCCCCATCCATCCCCCTGGCAACCATAAAGCTCGTTCTCATAGTCTGTGGGTCTGTTTCTGTTTCTAAGTTCATTTGTATCATTTCCTTTTAGATTCGACTTATAAAGGATGTCCTGTGCTATTTCTCCTCTGACTTACTTCACTCAGTGTAACAATGTCTAGGTCCCTCCTGTTGCTGCAAATGGCATTATTTCATTCTTTTAAATGGCTGAGTAACATTCCATTGTTTGTATATATGCACCACACCGTCTTTATCCATTCCTCTGTCAACGGACATTTAGGTTGCCTCCATGTCTTGGCTACTGTAAACAGAGCTGCAGTGAACACAGGGTACATATATCCTTTCTGATCATGTTTTCCTCTGAATATATGCCCAGGAGTGGGACTGCAGAGTCATCAGTCAGTTCAGCTCAGTCGCTCAGTTGTGTCTGACTCTTTGCAATCCCATGGACTGCAGCACACCAGGCTTCCCTGTCCAGCACCAACTACCAGAGCTTGCTCAAACTCGTGTCCATCAAGTCAGTGATGCCATCCAACCATCTCATCCTCTGTCATCCCTTTCTCCACCTGCCTTCAGTCTTTCCCAGCACCAGGGTCTTCTCCAATGAGTCAATTCTTCCCATTAGGTGGCCAAAGTACTGGAGTTTCAGCTTCAGCAACAGTCCTTCCAATGAATATTCAGGGCTGATTTCCTTCAGGATGGACCGGTTTGATCTCTTTGCAGGGTCATAAGGTAGCTCTATTTTTAATTTTTTAAGAAACTTCCATCATGGCTATACCAATTTATATCCCCATCAACAGTATAAGAGCGTTCCCTTCTCTCCACACTCTCTCCAGCGTTTATTGCTTGCGTATTTTCTGATGGTGGTCCCTCTGGCGGTAACTACCCTCTGATTTTAACACAGCTGCAAGTGGAGATGTGGTAAATCATTTTAAAAATGTTAAGCCCTCTCCACCTCTCCCCAGGTCCTTCTCAATTCCCACCCTGTCCCTATGTTCTAACCCATTAATTGCCCAGTTTACAATCCCTCTGAGTTTTAGCAGAATAAAGAGGAGGGCAGGCATCCACAAAGAGCAGCTGCTTCAGAGTATCACATCATGCCAGGTCCTTTTACCTCCTTTCGATGGCTGTGGGCTGTATGAAAGTCCTCCACACTGCAAGAATCTAGAACCATTCCCTAAGAACTCTTATCACCACTGTTTAAAGGGGCCGTGAATAAAAGCAGGTTTCCTGGTGAATGCCCTGGAACTGATCTCGCTGGTTTCATCCTCTCCCCCACCTTTCAATGTGAATGAGCTGTTAGACATTAGCCAGAAACGTGGAACAGGCTGGCCCGAGAGAACCAAAGCAAGAGAAGCCACAGGAGAGACTCAGCCACTGAGTCAGGAGCCTGCAAACTCAAGCCCACAGAGAGGTCTATTCGTCCTTGGACAAGACCCAGAGCAGAGGCCCTCCAGCTTCTGACACCACGTCTGAGTCACTCCCCTTACAGCAGGTCTCTGCAGAGCAGTGTTTCCAGGAGGGTGCCTGCGTCAGAAGCAGACTAGGCTTTCGGTGCGAATATAAATTACTGGTTCCTGCTGGCTGTCTCCCTGATGAGTGAGATGCTGGGGGAAGAATCTGCATTTTTAAGGGCACCGAGTGGTTCTCATGTCTTTTCACATGGCTCTAGAGCATTATAAACCACCTCGTATGGTAAAGAATCTGCCTGCCATGTGGGAGACCCGGGTTCAATCCCTGGGTTGGGAAGATCCCCTGGAGAAGAAAATGGTAACCCACTCCAGTATTCTTGCCTGGAAATTCCATGGACAGAGGAGCCTTGTGGGCTGCAATCCATGGGGTTGCAAAGAGTCGGACATGACTGAGTGACTGACTAACTTGCTATGTACCCTCTGAGTTAAACCATTAGGAAAACAAGGATAAAGAAATTTTGCAAAATGAATTCAAGTACTTTTTTCTAACAACTACTGCCATGACCTCAAGTAAGACACTTAACTGATCTGGGACCCTTTCCCTCACTGGGAATTTATAGGGATCAAATAAGCTCATGGATGAAAATGTACCATATAAAACATCAAAGAAATAAATGAATGTGATTTAAGGTAATTATTACTAGCACATTATGTGTTCATGTAACACTCTAAAGCATCCCTTTAGATATAAAAAGCATATCTAGTTTGAATGTACAGAAATACTTCCAGTAATAAGCATTCATATATGTATATGAATCATATCTTTCATCAGGCTCTTGGTTTTCCTCGGGGTAAAGTTCTTTGGTGGAAATAACAGTAGTTGCTAAATATTACTGAGACTTCCTGCACACCACAGTAAGCACTGGATGCCTTCTCCCACAGCATGCTCAAAATAACTGCAATGAGAAAACGGGCTCTGAGGCGTGAAGTCACCCATCAAAGCTGTACGTGTGTCAGTGGTGGCTGTCAGGTTCCCACAGCCCCTGCATTTGACGACTACTTTATTAGAATGATAGTCATTTCAGCCTGTCAGACTATTGGTCTCTGAGAACAGAACTGAATTAGCATTTCTAAACTGAACTATTTCATCTCTGAAATGACAGAAACATAATCAGCCACCCAAAGCTCCATTCTGCTGAAGGTGGGGGTGAGCACAGACGACTGCAGGTATCAGTGGAAGCCTAAGGATGAGCACAGCAGTTTTTAAGGTCTCTGCCAATGAAAGGAGATGTTGACTTTCTCTCAGAGCTATAATGGCAGAAAGAGGGGTGTATACCTCCTAGGGCCTCAAATCTTTCATAATGCTTCCTGCATTCTAGCTGCCAACAGTAACTTCAGACTTTAAATATACCCTGCCAAGTTGCTACTGTAAGTCTGACAATGAAATTTGCAGGAGACTGTGCTTTTTAGTATTTCAACAGTACTTTCTTTTTCACTTTCTCAAAGAGACAAAGGGGGGAAAAAATCGCATGTTTGTATTTGCCTTTCATCAACATTCTAATTTATTATAAAGAAAATGGGTGGAGAAATGAAGGTCAATCTGCAAATGCTAGTGATTAGACTAACAATTATGAAATGCTTAACCAGCATTTGTCTTTGAACCTCCAGTGGTCTGACTGAACACTGTGATTCTTGGATAGTTTTCATCCATCTTTTGGGCTTGTGCAGTCTCTGCAGTTGTGTGTGTGAGTGTGTGCGTGCACACGCACTCTAACCCCACCTGCACTTGCAAAAGACTTACCGCCAAAATCTGACGCTCTGCCACCGCAAAGGCCCTGCCGACCGAGCCACGCACAGCCCGGCCGAGAGGCAAGGAGCTCTGGGCCCCTTTTCCCTCTGGTGAGGATGCCAGCTTCCCCGTCTCACCCCTAAGCCCTGCAGCGAACATCTGGGAAGCATAATGTTTTGGAGCTCTTGTTTGTGATACTTCCTGTGGTGTTCCTGGCATATCTGAACACACTGAATTTTTAACTCAGATCTGAGAACTTGTTTTTGTTGAATAATTGCCTTTTCCCCCTCTGGTGGGCTTGCGAGTGATACCCTGGAATGAATTCCTTATACATTTTTTATGGCATATTACATATGCCCTTTGCTTAATCTCAGCCCTGCTCTCTGACATTCTCCCCTAACAAAAACATATTTATCTGAATTTCCTTCACAGCTGATCAACAACTTTGAAAGAAAAGATCATAATATATCAGATTGTATCTATTTCACAGCAATATGTTTACAATATTAGAAATTAAAGCAAATCACCATTAAGAAATTGTCCTTATGTAAACAGAGGATGGGAGAAGAGAGAAGATGGTTCTCTTTTGCTGAGAGAATCGACGGGAAGGGTAAGTAGGGCATGACTCTACAAACCTCAAAGGTGGTCGTCATTGTGGGCTTATATGACACGTGGTTGGCCCTTCTCAGCTCCTTGATTGTTTCAGCGGGCATGGATTTAGAAAACCCCAGGCCACTCCAGGTGTTTGTGGGTGTTCTGACCTCCGTCACCACTGGTTTCTTTAACATAGCTTTGGAAAAGAGAACATAAAACAAATGCTTGCTACTTTTAATCCATTTCTTAAATATAACATTGATGAGTATTTTTTCATATATATATGTAAAGAAGTTATCACTGAATATCATTTAACACAAAATACCTTAAAATGTCTTCATAAAACATTTTATACAAAATAACAGTAAATTTTAAAATGATACATTATTTCTTACTTGATCTAATGCTAATCTATTCAACCTCAACAAAGTTTATGCAACTTAAACCTAAACATTCTCAGTTTCCTTTTATGAAAGTCCAGTTTCTCAGTTCAACATCAGTACTGAAAAACTTTTTATGTGTCTACTGAAAAAAATCAAAGTATAGATCATAATGTATCACATACCTTTGGTTGCTAATAGCTTCTTCTGTTCATAGTCAAATGCCTAAAAAAGACAGAAAATATCTTTATTGTCAGTTTATCCAAATGTCACACCAATACTCCACAAAAAGATTACACGACTACAGCCCATGAACCTGCCTGAGACAAACGCTAAGCTCTGCACCATAATGTGACAGTACTCCATGCAAGTCTGATGAACTTAAACCTGTTTTCAAAACCAATTCATTATAATAATATACTACTTCCGACTTTAAGTCATGACAGTAACAAGAGTCAGAAATCTTCCTTCAAAGGGAAAAAAATTCCTCTTATTATGAATATTTAACATACCAGGATCAATATATGCTAACATATAGTGAATAAGTTAATAAGAGTTATGCTAAATTTCAAAACAATGCATTCTCAAAATACTTTCAGGTTATCTATTATTGGCCTCCTTTGTTTCTCAAAATCCCCTCTTCATTTGGGTAAAATGGTATGACGTCACAACAACCTATGAAATTATGTAACTTAATTGGCATCATCTACGCTTTTAAAATCCTGAAAGATGATGCTGTGAAAGTGCTGCACTCAATATGCCAGCAAATTTGGAAAACTCAGCAGTGGCCACAGGACTGAAAAAGGTTAGTTTTCATTCCAATCCCAAAGAAAGGCAATGCCAAAGAATGCTCAAACAATTGCACTCATCTTGCACACTAGTAAAGTTATGCTCAAAATTCTTCAAGCCAGGCTTCAGCAATACGTGAACCGTGAACTTCCTGATGTTCAAGCTGGTTTTAGAAAAGGCAGAGGAACCAGAGATCAAATTGTCAACATCCACTGGATCATCGAAAAAGCAAGAGAGTTCCAGAAAAACATCTACTTCTGCTTTATTGACTATGCCAAAGCCTTTGACTGTGTGGATCACAATAAACTGTGGAAAATTCTTCAAGAGATGGGAATACCAGACCACCGAGAAACCTATATGCAGGTCAGGAAGCAACAGTTCGAACTGGACATGGAACAACAGACTGGTTCCAAATAGGAAAAGGAGTACGTCAAGGCTGTATATTGTCACCCTGCTTATTTAACTTCTATGCAGAGTACATCATGAGAAACGCTGGGCTGGAAGAAGCACAAGCTGGAATCAAGATTGCTGGGAAAAATCTCAATAACCTCAGATATGCAGATGACACCACCCTTATGGCAGAAACTGAAGAGGAGCTAAACAGCCTCTTTAGTGGCTCTAAACTAAAGAGCCTGCAGATGGTGACTGCAGCCATGAAATTAAAAGACGCTTACTCCTTGGAAGGAAAGTTATGACCAACCTAGATAGCATAATCAAAAGCAGAGACATTACTTTGCCAACAAATGTCCGTCTAGTAAAGTCTATGGTTTTTCCTGTGGTCACGTATGGATGTGAGAGTTGAACTGTGAAGAAAGCTGAGTGCCGAAGAATTGATGCTTTGGAACTGTGGTGTTGGAGAAGACTCTTGAGAGTCCCTTGGACTGCAAGGAGATCCAACAGTCCATTCTGAAGGTGATCAGCCCTGGGATTTCTTTGGAAGGAGTGATGCTAAAGCTGAAACTCCAGTACTTTGGCCACGTCATGTGAAGAGCTGACTCATTGGAAAAGACTCTGATGCTGGGAGGGATTGGGGGCAGGAGGAGAAGGGGACGACCGAGGATGAGATGGCTGGATGGTATCAGCGACTCGATGGACGTGAGTCTGAGTGAATTCCAGTTGGTGATGGACAGGGAGGCCTGGCGTGCTGCGATTCATGTGGTCGCAGAGAGTTGGACAGGACTGAGCGACTGAACTGAACTGATGCTTGTAAAGTGACATAAATGATAAGTGTCTAGCTTTAACAGTGATACAAGCAGAACATTAAAATTAAATAAAGATATAAACCTAAGTTAAAAAATGAAACTTATTTATCTTGTATTGCACAGGACTAGGATGGCACCATTTAATCTTCTCATCCACACTGAATAAGTGACTGTGGCACAGATGGGTCTATATAGAGACCGAGGTAAGTTTTGAAGTCCAGATAGAGCTACATCTCAAATGCTGACTCTGGGCTCTCAACTCTCGTGTTTCAGGAACTTAGGCTTGATTTTAAAATGTCTCTTACGAACAGAGATATATACATATAAATGTTTATCTACTTTGCTATATAACTGAAACTAACACAATATTGTAAGTCAACTATACTTCAGTAAGTTAGGGAAAAAAATCTCTCAAAGATAGGGCAAGAACCCGTTGACAAGAGCCCTCTGGCCCTTCCTCCCGGAGGACTATACCATCTGAAACAGGACACTTCTAAAAGCAAAAAGTACTACAAATGATTGGGTCAAAATAATGAAAGTAAACTGGCTGACTCTGACCAACCAGAAGGAACATGGCAGTAAACAGGGAGGGTCAGATTTTTCGATAACACAGTTTGATAATGTTTTTGAAATCCTAGGTCTAAAATGGCTCTGCGAGTTAAAAATCAACTTCTAATGACTAATGTCTAAGGCAAGATGTGGGGAGATTCTAAAGTTACTTGGTCAATACATATTTATTGAGTGCCTTCTGGTTACAGATATTGCTCTACACTTTGTGGGAGAATAAGACAACGAATCAAAAGTAATCTGTAGCCTCAAATCACATGGAGGCTTACCAGGGATGAGTAAGAGAAATGACCACAAAATAAATTAGAAAGTGAGATACATGTGAAAAGAGAGCTGGAGATTCAGAAGTCCAAGAATGGTCAGGAGACAAAGGTCATCTTTAGCTCCAGAAATCACAGAAGTCTTCAATCTCTCTCCCTATCAGAGCTCAGTAACTCTTATCATTGATTTCTTAGTGATTTTAAAAGTCAGCTCTTCACTAATGAAATAAATAACATCTATTTAAATTGAAACTCTATGACCAGGAATACTCTCATCCATCTTGAAAGAAAGGAACATGAAATGATTCAGTACAGATATAAACTTGATGGGACTCACAAGATGGGTGAAACTCACAAAGGGACCATAAGGTAATCTGATACTCTTTAAATGAGAGAACTTTAATGTACAATAACTGAAAATATATCCACCAGAGAAAATGTAATAAATGTTTGTTTTTAACTTTGCACCTTGTAAAGGCCATGGCTTTTGTAAAAACATTCATCTAAAAACATGAAAATGTTCAAATGCAAAGGATTAGTATAAGCAGACAAGCAGGGTTGTGCTGTAGTTTTCTCTGGAATTACAGAAGTATAATTTAGTTTCGTGAATTAATTTCTTTGACATATTTGTGACAACTTCTTTATTTCTAAGATTTTGTGAAGTTTTTTTCTTTTTTGGAGGTGGGGAGATGGAGATGATATATCTTACCATGAAGTAGGTAAGTCTACCCATTAATTCACTGAAGCCAAATGTTTATAGACATCTCTAAAAGCACAGAATCCTTATCTTTCATATTGTGATCAATATAAAAATCAGATTGTCAGAAATCTGATTCCATGATCAATAATCACAGTCATTCCATGATCAACAGAATCTGATTGATTCCATGATCAATAGTCTTTTTTTATTTTTTATTTTTGGTAATTGGACCAATAGTTTGAAAATGAATACAGAGAAAATCTGTGCTAAGGAAACTGTTTAAAATAATCATAAAAATCTGTGAACCAACATAATCATCAATAATATTTAGTATCTCCTTTCAAAAAACTAAAGCCTCACATTAGTTATTTTTATAACTGTCTAAGGAGCACCAAACAAATTCATCTTCCCCATTTCACAGATAGAAGGATATTATATCTATTTATCTAAGACTATGTCATGAGGTAGTAAATGCTCAGAAATAGTAGCTCGCATATTTATCTAAATTATTTAAGTAACAGATGAAAAATGTCATTTGTATAAGACACAGCGACATAAACCATGGTAGATCACTTTTAATATTTTAAAGAATTTTCCTCACTTAAACTAAATCCTGCATTTCATTTTTAATGTCTATAGCAAAACCAATTCCTAACTGCTGCTGCTGCTGCTGCTAAGTTGCTTCAGTCGTGTCCGACTCTGTGAGACCCCATAGACGGCAGCCCACCAAGGCGCCCACGTCCCTGGATTCTCCAGGCAAGAACACTGCAGTGGGTTGCCATTTCCTTCTCCAATGCATGAAAGTGAAAAGTGAAAGTGAAGTCGCTCAGTCGTGTCCAACTTGTAGGGACCCCAAGGACTGTAGCCCACCAGGCTCCTCCATCCACGGGATTTTCCAGGCAAGAGTACTGGAGCGGGGTGCCATTGCCTTCTCTGAATTCGTAACTACTGCATATATATTTAAACTTAATTTTGAGTAGGCATCACTGAATCAATGGACATGAGTTTGCGTCAACTCCAGGAGTTGATGATGGACAGGGAGGCATGGCGTGCTGCAGTCCATGGGGTTGCAAAGAGTCGGACACAACTGAGCAACTGAACTGAACTGAACTGAGCATGCAGAAGGAAGACGGAATTTCTGCTCTACTGTTAAAGGCTCACTGAATTCTCCATTTCCCTCAATCTAGACAGCTTATATTTGGATGACTCTCCCCCTTTTTTTTTTTTTTTTTTTACTCATTACCTGCATGTTGATGTATGATGGCCGTGGGGCAAGGCGGGCCCTTTCATTGTTCTGTTGGGCGGCCCTCTCGGCAGCGCGCTCACTCCCCGGAGCCTTCTTGTCAGCCAGTGGGCTTTCTGCAGCACTCAGTTCAGGATCTGAGAGCAACCTGTCAGTGCTGCTGTGAAAGAAAGAGTTTGGAATTGCACACGCCACTGTTACATCCACATGGGCCACACCTCTGCTAGGGGCCACGCTTACTGTTTAGGCTTACCATGTCAACCATTTACCAGTACTATCTCATGCAATCCTCACAGCACTGCTGTGAGGTAGGCAGTATTACTGTCCCCATTTTTCACATGAGGGAAGTACCTTATCCAAAGTCCCGCCTCTGGTAAATGTTAGAGATGGGATATGAACGCAGATTTGCTGACTCTCAACATGGTGTTGAAACTATTTCAAGATATATATTCACACACAGTAAATATGTATATATGACAGTCTGTATATGGTACATATGGAATAGACATGCAGACAAGATTTCTAATTTATAGATATCAAGGAGCTATCTCTGACCCATGTTTACCTAATCTGAACACACTGAGTCAGTCTGAAAGCATGCAGATAACCCATTTCATCTGTGCGCAATACACATGACGTTGCTACAAATCTGCTGTGATAGAGGCAGCAGATAAATAAATATAGTTTAGTATCTGTTCAGGGTGCAGGGAAAGAACACCTCATGAAAGTGCTTCTCAAAACGAGGGAGAGTTAAATGAATTATAAGAATTTAGAGTGCCCCAAACATGCACCTCAAGCTTAACTCCAACTGAAGGTTAAGCTCAAGTAAGACAGAAACAACAAACAGTATTAGTCAAAGAGCTGATCTGTTCACGCGTTCTTTTTGTATCATTCACTATTTAGCTGTGCCAGAGGAGTTCAGGGGAATTTAGAAAGGGCTGTTGGAACACAACAGGAAGAGCAAAGAGCTTTGTTTGTTTGACAAAAGTTCACAGAGGCCTCACACGGGCTTGTGACCTGGAACTGAAAGGGCGTCTGCAGGTCCACCATTGAACAGCAGCAACTCAGAGGGAACAGCGTAAGAGAAGGCAAGGAAGTATGCAGTGCACATCACTGCTGGTTTTAAAGCCAGAATTACTTCTCTAATCTTATTCCTCTAAGAAAGAAAGTGAAGTTGCTCAGTTATGTCCAACTCTTTGCAATCCCTTGGACTGTAGCCTACCAGGGTTCTCTGTCTATGGGCTTTTCCAGGCAAGAATACTGGAGTGGGTTGCCATTTCCTTCTCCAGGGGATCTTCCCAACCCCGGTCCCCCACATTACGGGCAGATGCTTTACCATCTGAGCCACCAGGGAAGCCCCCTATAACAAATAATGTTCATTTGGCATATTAGTACCATGTCAAGAAAAACACAGATAAAAGCAGATTTGGGAAAAATGGGAAAAATTATAATTTAATCAAAGACTTTATAAAAGTAGAACAGATTTTTCTTTTCATAAAAGCAAAACAGATTTTGCTGAGGAATGGAGGAAGTAAGAATAGAATTATTATTTAACACATTTTAAATCAACTATGCTTCAATAAAAAAATTAATTAAAAAAATACATGTGTTATATTTGCCTAGAGACACTCTATTCTATAAGGATATAAAAGACAGTAGAGGAAATTGGGTGGATGAAATGGATGGGAGCAAAACTTTTCAATGTGGAAACCTTCCACTGTTTTGCATTTTTAAAACATGAACAGACTGCCTATTTGAAAAAATAAAATAAATGGAAAAAGAAAGTAAAGATAACACATTTGTTATCCTTAACAGTGCTATGGCAAGGGAGAACTATATTTAATATAAGTGAAAGAAGTGAAAAATCGTTCAGTCATGTCCAACTCTTTGCAACCCCATGGACTGTATATTCTCCAGGCCAGAATACTGGGAGTGGGTAGCCTTTCCCTTCTCCAGGGGATCTTCCCAACCCAGGAAGCAAACCAGGGTCTCCTGCATTGCAGCCGGATTCTTTACCAACTGAGCTATCAGGGAAACCCCTATTTATATTTATATTTATATTTAATATAATATAGGTATTCACAGTTTTTTGTAATAAGTAAATTCATGATACTACCATGTATTCATTATCAGAGTGAACAATTAACTAACTTGGAACAGGGAGCCATAGTTTAAGTTGGAAATTCAAAGCCAAATGAAGGAGAATTCACATTGAGAAAATTTCTTACAGCAAAATTCAAAGTTAAAATCACCATGCTGATTACTGAAGAGCAGAGAGAATGTTCAAGTTTCAGAGCGAAAGAGGTGGTTTAAAGGCTCCACATATAAACCCAACCAGCTAAAAGAAGAGCAGGAAAACAAAGATTTACAGAGACAACAGGCCCAAAATGGAGTCACTTGTGCTAAACCCAATATCAACAAACCAAAGCTTTCTAGCCTAACTGCAGTTTCAGCCTCTCCTTGTAATACAGTGTTAACAGTCTTATCTGGAATTTCCTGGCCAACACTTGTGAGGTAATCTGCCAGACAGACCCCTGCCTTCTCCCAAAGGAAGGTCAGTTCAGTTCAGTCGCTCAGTCATGTCTGACTCTTTGCAACCCCATGGACTGCTGCACGCCAGGCCTCCCTGTCCATCAACGACTCCTGGAGCTTGCTCAAACTCAGGTCTATCATGTCAGCGATGACAAGGGGATCCTCTGTCATCCCCTTCTCCTTCTGCCTTCCATCTTTCCTGGCATCAGGGTCTTTTCCAATGACTTAGTTCTTCACATCAGGTGGCCAAAGTACTGGAGTTTCAGCTTCTGCATCAGTCCTTCCAGTGAATATTCAGGACTTCTTTCCTTTAGGATGGACTGGTTGGAGACTCTCAAAGAGTCTTCTCCAACACCACAGTTCAAAAGCATCAATTCCTCGGCCCTCAGCTTTCTTTACAGTCCAACTCTCACATCCATACATGACTACAGAAAAAACCATGGCTTTGACGAGATGGATCTGTCAGCAAAGTAGTATCTCTCCTTTTTAATATGCTGTCTAGGATGGTCATAACTTTCCTTCCAAGGAGTAAGCATCTTTTAATCTCATGGCTGCAGGCACCATCTGCAGTGATTTTGGAGCCCCCCAAAATAAAGTCTCTCACTGTTTCCAATGTTTCCCCATCTATTTGCCATGATGTGATGGGACCAGATGCCATGATCTTATTTTTTGAATGTTGAGTTTTAAGCCAACGTTTTCACTCTCCTCTTTCACTTTCATCAAGAGGCTCTTTAGTTCCTCTTCACTTTATACTATAAGGGTGGTATCATCTGCCTATCTGAGGTTATTGATATTTCTCCTGGCAATCTTGACTCCAGCTTGTGCTTCATCCAGCCCAGCATTTCACATGATGTACTCTGCATATAAGGTAAATAAGCAAGGTGACAATATACAGCCTTGACATACTCCTTTTCCAATTTGGAACCAGTCTGTTGTTCCATGTCCAGTTCTAACTGTTGCTTCCTGACTTGCATACAGATTTCTCAGGAGGCCAGTCAGGTGGTATGGTATTCCCATCTCTTGAAGAATCTTCCACAGTTTGTTGTGATCCACACAATCCCATGGACAGAGGAGTCAGGCAGGCTGCAGTCCACGGGGTTGCAAGAGTCAGACACAACGACTAAACCACCAGCACACAGTCAAAGGCTTTGGCACAGTCAATAAAGCAGAAATAGATGTTTTTCTGGGACTCTCTCGCTTTTTTGATGATCCAGCGGATGTTGGAAATTTGATCTCTGGTTCCTCTGCCTTTTCTAAATCCAGCTTGAACATCTGGAAGTACATGGTTCAAGTACTGTTGAAGCCTGGCTTGGAGAATTATGAACATTACTTTGCTAGTGTGTGATATGAGTGCAATTGTGCAATTGTTTGAGCATTCTTTGGCATTGCCTTTCTTTGGATTGGAATGAAAACTGACCTTTTTCAGTCCTGTGGCCACTGCTAAGTTTTCCAATTTGCTGGCATACTGAGTGCAGCACTTTCACAGCATCACTTTTAGGATTTGAAATAGCTCAGCTGGAATTCCATCACCTCCACTAGCTTTGTTTGTAGTGATGATTCCTAAGGCCCACTTGACTTCACAGAAAGGTGACCTTGCCTAAAATAATCCTTTCTTTTGTGGAAGACTTCCTTGTCCCTCCTTTTGGCTGCTTTAAAAATGTTTTCTACAGCATTTTGGAGCTTCTTTCTATTTACTAGATGGGATGCTGCTGAGTCATGAATTGTTGAATAAAGCAAATTTGATCTTTAAACTGAGTTTAATTTTAGTTTTCTTTTTCTTTTTTTTAACAGATTTGATGGCAGGAATAAGACTGAAGGAGACTTCCAGTAACTCTGGGCATGAGACATGGGTGTGGCACCTGCAAACCCTTTCAGTTCTCTGTCTCTCTGTTTCTGAGGTCTATGGGTAAGTTCCTTTCAGTTCTGAGCTCTGCTCTCTTTGCACTGAGCTCCCAATCTAATGGGCTTCCCAGTACAGGGCAGGTCAGCTGAATCTGGCAGATGGCTCTGCCTGGAGCTCAAGCCCCTACCCTTTACTTCAGACCATGACAGTCAATTAATTGGTAGAAACCCCCAGGCCTTGATTCTGTCCCAAGATCCATGTGGGAACCACGTACGTGGAGCCCCTAGTCCTCAGTCCCCTTTGTTGAGGTCTGCTGGTTCAGTTCTTTCCCCATGGCAGGAATTGTTGGGTTGCACACAGGGCCTTTAAATGGCTGGGACACAGAAGAATCTTTTGGTTACTGCCGATTTAAGGTGTACATGTTTGTTCGTCTTGTTCTGTACAAGCTACTGCTATTAGGAATCTCTGTGGCCAAAAATTTGCAAAAATTAGTGGGCAAGGGTGAAGCCTTTAAAAGCGGATGAAGTACTCTCCACCTAACTCAAGGACTCCCGAGTTCAAATAAGCTGGTCACATAAGCTGTCTAGGTTAGCTTGACACTAGCTCATCCACCAGCCTCAAGAAGACTTCCATGCAACAAGGCTCACTGTAAAATACCACACAATCCCTAGGCCCACAGCACATATTAATGTGGCTCCCCCAAACCCAAAAAAGGCTTAGCTGAAGCAAATGGGATCCTTAATATTCAAAGAGTTAAGCACTCTACCTTCTGGTACACTTGCTGATTTTACATCTAAGAACTATGGCCCTGGAAGCTGTAACTATCTATAAAAATGTCAGTGTTACTAAAGACAGCCTATAATTAGAATGGCCATTATGAGGAATGTTCCAATTATATAAGATCATTTAAGAACTGCACTTAAAAGCAAGAGCTTTCCTGCCCCACTCCCACAAAAAAAAAAAGGGTGGGGGGAAGGATACCTATTTTAATTGACATGCAGAATGCTCCAAAAGGCTTAATTCCAAAATAGCTTCACTGAAAGATTCATTGCAAAAAGGCTAATGAAAAATTAAAGACGCAAGAGGTTCCTAAAACAAGAGATAGTATGACTGGCTATGTGCTACTGCTGTCCTCTATACTTTTCTTTTTTTGGCCATGTCATGCTGCTTGTGGGATTTTAGTTCCCCAACAAGGGATGGAACCCAGGCCTTCACCAGTGAGAGCGCAGAGTCCTAACCACTGGACCACCCGGAACCCCCCATCCTCTCTGAGTGCTCATTCTAGTAATCCTGTCTGAACTGTCTTTCCACTCTGAAGAGACTGCAAGACCACAACAAAAGTCCACCATGTTAGTGGTCGTGGGGCTTCTAGTCATGAAGCCTTTCTGTGTCCCCGGTTTCTTCTATGTAGGGAACAAGCTCTGGCCTGTATAATCTTCCCTGAGTTCCAAAGGGCAGATTTGAACAGTTGCTAATCAAAGGAAGGGGATTCAGAGACAAGGGAGGAGCAGCCAAGAAACAGTGGTGCGGCCTTGGGGCAGGGTCCCGGCTCCACCTCAGTCAGATACACTTAACATCTTTGAGTTCTTTTAGGGGTCACACAGAGTCGGACACGACTGAAGCGACTCAGCAGCAGCAGCAGCAGCAGCAGGGAACTAAAACCCTCAACAAATGGGAGACAAACTAGCTGAGGAAGCAGCTGTCATCCCAGAGGGAAGCTCACGGTTTGACAGCCTTGAGAACCAGAGAAGCTGGGTAGGTTAGGAAGCTCCTCAGGTGAGGAGACCACCTGAGGAATGGAGGCCTGCACACACCCTGATCCTTATCAGCAACCTGCCCTAGAACTATTACTGTAAAATTCACTAAACCCTCCATGTTAGGACAGTTTTCCAGGGCACGAGCCTGAAGTGTCCTCTTTTGCTCTGCAAAGTAATAAAGCTATTCTTTTCTATTTCACCCCAGCATCACTCTGAGATTCAATTCAGCACTGATGCACAGAGGCCGAGTTTCAGCATCAGCAGACATCCTCATAAGAGGGTCTCAGTACCGGCCTTTCCCAAAATGGATGCGATTCTGAGGGATTTTCTTGTAAACTGCTACATTACTCCCTTAAACAGCTAAGGGAAATTAAAGAGAAATGAATGAAAAACTTTGCCAAATTCTGACAGACACTGGAGCTAACCATCTATTTTAAACCCTCCTTGGAGCCTACAGATGAGATTCTCAAAAAACTGGCAGAAGTCAGCTAAGGGTGAGAATTCTTACCAGAGCCAGCACTCCTGGATCTCTGTGTATAGTACCCAATAAAGAAAGGAAAATAAAATAATTTTTGCACTCCTATTTCAAATAGCTTTTAAGTCCAAGGGGTTGTTCAACACTGCCAGAAATATTTACTGTTTGTCTATACGGAAAGCTGACAAGAAAGTTAAAAGCTTTTTTGTTTTGTTTTTTAAGCAAGAGAAGATTCTACAATGGACATCACCAGATGGTCGACACAGAAATCAGATTGATTATATTCTTTGCAGCCAAAGATGGAGAAGCACTATACAGTCAGCAAAAACAAGACCGGAAGCTGACTGTGGCTCAGATCATGAACTCCTTATTGCCAAATTCAGACTGAAATTGAAGAAAGTGGAGAAAACCACTAGACCATTCAGGTACGAGCTAAATCAAATCCCTTATGACTATACAGTGGAAGTGAGAAATAGATGTAAGGGACTACATCTGATAGACAGAGTGCCTGATGAACTATGGATGGAGGTTTGTGACATTGTACAGGAGACAGAAATCAAGACCATCCCCAAGAAAAAGAAATGCAAAAAAGCAAAATGGCTGTCTGAGGAGGCCTTACAAATAGCTGTGAAAAGAAGGGACGTGAAAAGCAGAGGAGAAAGGAAAGATATACCCATTTGAATGCAGAGTTACAAAGAATAGCAAGGAGAGATACGAAAGCTTTCCTCAGTAATCAATGCAAAGAAATAGAGGAAAACAATAGAACGGGAAAGACTAGAGATCTCTTCAAGAAAATTAGAGATACCAAAGGAACATTTCATGCAAAGATGGGCTCAATAAAGGACAGAAATGGTATGGACCTAACAGAAGCAGAAGATATTAAGAAGAGGTGGCAAGAATACACAGAAGAACTGTACAAAAAAGATAATCATGATGGTGTATGCTCACTCACCTAGAGCTAGACATCCTGGAATGTGAAGTCAAGTGGGCCTCAGAAAGCATCACCACGAACAAAGCTAGTGGAGGTGATGGAATTCCAGTTGAGCTATTTCAAATCCTGAAAGATGATGCTGTGAAAGTACTGCATTCAATATGCCAGCAAATTTGGAAAACTCAGCAGTGGCCATAGGACTGGAAAAGGTCAGTTTTCATTCCAATCCAAAGAAAGGCAATGCCAAAGAATGCTCAAACTACCACATAATTGTACTCATCTCACATGCTAGAAAAGTAATGCTTAAAATTCTCCAAGCCAGGCTTCAGCATTACATGAACCATGAACTTCCAGATGTTCAAGCTGGTTTTAGAAAAGGCAAAGGAACCAGAGATCAAATTGCCAACATCTGCTGGGTCATCAAAAAAGCAAGAGAGTTCCAGAAAAACATCTACTTCTGCTTTATTGACTATGCCAAAGCCTTTGACTGTGTGGATCACAATAACCTGTGGAAAATTCTGAAAGAGATGGGAATACCAGACCACCTGACCTGCCTCTTCAGAAACCTGTATGCAGGTCAGGAAGCAACAGTTAGAACTGGATATGGAACAACTCACTTGGTTCCAAATAGGAAAAGGAGTACATCAAGGCTATATATTGTCACCCTGCTTATTTAACTTCTATGCAGAGTACATCATGAGAAATGCTGGGCTCGAAGAAGCACAAGCTGGAATCAAGATTGTCAGGAGAAATATCAATAACCTCCGATATGCAGATGACACCACCCTTAAGGCAGAAACTGGAGAAGAACTAAAGAGCCTCTTGATCAAAGTGAAAGAGGAGAGTGAAAAAGTTGGCTTAAAGCTCAACATTCAGAAAACAAAGATCATGGCATCTGGTCCCATCACTTCATGGCAAATACATGGGGAAAGAGTGTAAACAGTGGCTGACTTTATTTTTCTGGGCTCCAAAATCACTGCACATGGTGACTGCAGCCATGAAGTAAAAAGACGCTTACTCCTTGGAAGGAAAGTTATGACCAACCTAGACAGCATATTAAAAAGCAGAGACATTACTTTGTCAACAAAGGTCAAGGCTATGGTTTTTCCAGTGGTCATGTATCGATGTGAGACTTGGACTATAAAAAAGCTGAGCGCCGAAGAATTGATGCTTTTGAAGTGTTGTGTTGGAGAAGCCTCTTGAGTGTCCCTTGGACTGCAAGGAAATCCAACCAGTCCATCCTAAAGGAGATCAGTAGTCCTGGGTGTTCATTGGTAAGACTGATGTTGAAGCTGAAACTCCAATACTTTGGCCACCTGATGTGAAGAGCTGATTCATCTGAAAAGACCCTGAAGCTGGGAAAGATTGAGGGCAGGATGAGAAGGGGATGACGGAGAATGAGATGGTTGGATGGCATCACTGACTCAACGGACATGGGTTTGGGTGGACTCCGGTAGTTGGTGATGGACAGGGCGGTCTGGCGTGCTGCAGTTTTTGGGGTCGCAAAGAGTCGGACACGACTGAGTGACTGAACTAAAGTGTATCTGTAATCAGAAGTTGGTCAAAATTTGGAAGCTGATATTCAAAAGCTGATGGGAGTTTTTTTTAACACCTTTTCCCTTAAGCAAAATGAAACTACCTATGCACCCAGAGGGAAAGAAAAATGCTCTAAAGCGCTTGTGAAAGGATGCACTAAAATATTCAAAGGCAAACAGCTCTAAATCCAGAACACAGAAATCTTTTGATTTCCATCTTAGTTAGAAATCTTCTCCCTGATATTTTAAAAGGAAATTAAGGATAATGTACTTGGATGGGTGGCTCAAACTATAATGTCACTTAGGCTGCAATCCAATTTGGGGGAAAATTAAGAACAACTCTTTTTCCTTATCTTAGAAGTCTCTGCAAAACTAGGAACTTATTACTAACATCTATTCCTTTTATCAGTCCTAAAACCTCCCCGATTTATCTCATTAGTATTGTAGAAATTCTGGCCTTAGGAAGCCAAAGTCCTTGGAGGAAATTTTATTCTTTCCCTGTACCTTTGAGATGCAAATGTCACACTAAAAACTTCTGGGATCATTTCATTCTTTTTAATGCTGAGTAATATTGTATATGTATATTGTATATGTGTATTACATCTTCTTTATCTGTCTATGGGCTTCAGTTCGCTTCCATATCTTGGCTTGTAAACAGTGCTGCAATGAACACTGGCGTACATGTATCCTCTGAGATCATGTTTTTCTCTGGACACATGCCCAGGAGTGGGATTGCAGGGTTACATGGTAGCTCTATTTTTAGTTTTTTAAGGAACCTCCATACTGTTCTCCATAGTGGCTGTACCAGTTTACATCCCCTCCTACACTGTAGGAGGAGGGGTCCCTTCTCTCCACACCCTCTCCAGCATTTGTTGTTTGTGGATTTTTTGATGATAGCCATTCTGACCTGTGAGGTGACATCTCACTCTAGTTTTGATTTGCATTTTTCTAATAACTAGCAATGCTGAGCATCTTTTCATGTGCCTGTTGGCCGTCTGGACGTCCTCTTTGGAGAAATGTCCATGCAGGTCTTTTGCCCATTTTCTGAGCGGGAGCAACATGGATTGATCTAGAGGGTGTCATACTGAGTAAAGCAGACAGACAAGGAGAAATATCATATGACACCCCATATAGTTAGGGAGTTTGGGACTGACATGTACACACTGCTACATTCAAAATGGATAACCAACAAGGACCTACTGCACAGCACATGGGACTCAATGTTATGCACCAGCCTGGATGGGAGGGGGGCTTGGGGGAGAATGAATACACGTATATATATGGCTGAATCCCTTCACTGTTGACCTGAAAGTACCACACACTGTTAATCGGCTATGCGTGCATATGTAGTCACTTCAGTCACGTCTGACTCTGTGACCCCATTGACTGTAGCCCACCTCTGTCCATGGGATTCTCCAGGCAAGAATACTAGAGTGAGTTGCCATGCCTTCCTTCTGGGGATCTTCCTGACCCAGGGATCAAACCTGCATTTCTTGTGTCTACCTGCACTGGCAGATGGGTTCTTTACCACTAGCACCACCTAGGAAGCCCATTAATCGGCTATACCCCAATATAAAATAAAAAGTTTAAAGTTTGAAAAAAAATGATAACCCCCCAAAAAAGTTCTGGGAGTTAATTCTCATCAAAGATGAACAAAAGGAAAAGATAATCTGAAACATAGGTGGGCAAAAAAATTTTTAAGTGTCTTCCCCACCAGTGCAGTAAAAAATTTCACCCCTTTGAGCAGACTTATTTCACCTACGAGAAAACACTTAAACCCAACACTTTCTAATGACTAGTTAAATTCTGTATTATTGTACTTGAGTCACAGCAGTAATTTAAAAGTGGAACCCCAAAGGTCTCTGTCAATTCATGTGTGTCTATGTATGTGTTGGGGGCTTCCCAGGTGGCTCAGTGGTAAAGCATCTGCCTACCAGTGCAGGAGAAGTAGGTCTGATCTCTGAGCTGGGAAGATCCCCTGGAGAAAGAAATGGCAACCCACTCCAGTATTCTTGCCTGGGAAATCCCATGGACAGAGGAACCTGGTGGGCTATAAAAGAATAACAAAAGAGTTAGACATGACTTATCAACTAAACAACAACAATCTATGTGTTAGAGATGTACTGAATTTTCCACCTACAGATGGTACTGCCAAAATTAATTCATAAAAAAGCTCTATTAAAGTGGCTTTAAAAGATTAAGTGCTTACATAAATCAAGTAAATTGAATCCAGTAGTCCCCCTTAATCTGTGGTTTCAATTTCCATGGTTTTAGTTACCTACCATCAACCTCAGTCTGAAAATATTAGAAGAAAAATTTCAAAAATAAGTCATAAATTTCACAGTTTGCTGTTCTGAATAGTGTGATGAAACTTCTTGCCACGTCTCTCTACTCCATCCTGGGACTCCCCAACCATGAACAGTGACATGGCTCTCCGATCCAGAGTCATGATCCTTCTCCTGACCTACCATCAGAAAGTCAGTAATAGCCTAACAGTACAGCACCAAGGCGTACATCACTCGCCTCACTTCACTTCATCACAGGCATTCCATCATCTCACATCATCACAAGAAGAAGGGTAAGTATAGTACAATTAGATATTTAGAGACAGAGATAAAATGAGAGAGACCACATTCACATAACTCATATTGTTGCAAGTGTTCGTTAGTTTTTGTTAATCTCTAACTGTACCTAATTCATAAATTAAATTTTATCAGAGTTATATATGTATAGAAAAAACAGAGAATATGTGGAATTCAGGACTATCCATGGTTTCAAGCATCCATTGCAAGTCTTGAAACATATCCCCTAAAGATAAAAGGGGATTACAGCAAATGTAAATGAGATAAAAGTTTTCCAGTACATTTTTTAAATAGTTTCTCTAAAATATTATTTGTAACCTAAAACCTTAAAGTTTTGCTAAATTAAATGATGGATAGTCACTAAATATCCAGGTCCTTTTCAAATCAGATAAAACACTAAGATTTAGCATCCCATTTGCCATGGGATGCTGCTGATTCATGAACTGTTGAATAAAATCAATTTGATCTTTCAATGTACTTAGTTGAATTTTGTTTTATAATAAAGGTGAAGGTTACCAGACACTATTTCTTAATAAAATTTTTAAAAGTAAAAAGAAAAGGTAATTATAAGAAGAAATTACAAAAAAAAACACAAATAAAAGAGCACTAACTATTCAGTTTAACATACATCCAACCCGCTACATACTTTCTTTCAAAGGGTCAAGGGCTTCAGGATTAAGACACATACTGTAAGTGTGAGTTTTTCGTGCCTTGCAACAGTTCTACTGTCTGCCTCTTGGCACAGGAAACTTTGGAGGGACACATCATCTGTTTCAAGTCACCAGCATTTCCAGAATGGGAAGGACTTCGAGGCATGCCTACTTCAACAAAAGCATCATTACAACCTGTAGAGGAGAAGAAAAAAAAAAGTAAAAATCCAGGAGACTTCCCTGGGAGTCCAGTGGTTAAGACTTTGCCTTCCAATACAGGGGGTGAAGGGTTCAGTCCCTGGTCGGAAAGCTAAGATCTCACATGCCTCACAGCCAAAAGACCAAAATATTAAACAGAGCAGTATTGTAAACAAATACAATGAAGACTTAAAAATGGTCCACATCAAAAAAAGAAAAAAAAAGCAAAATATCACCTTACTATCAACAACCACCTGCAATAGAAGCTAATCAGATTCTGACTCTATGGAGACACAGCATAAGAGCTTTCAGCTACAGAGATGATACCTTAAATTAAGGCTATCTTAAAAATGCAAGATGAAATTTGAAAAGTAGACCCTCATATTTTTTAAAGATTGATAGAAATGTATGGCAAAAACCACCACAATATTATAAGTAATTAGCCTCCAATTAAAATTTAAAAAAAAAAAGCAGGAACACAAATTCCAAGTTACTTTGAAAAAAAAAAAAGGAAATACTCTACTTGGAAAAAAAATTACACAGCAAATTAATGCTTTCCTGCTGCACAATTACATTCACTTTAATGTAGGAAGTTCCAATGGAATGGGAAAGTGCTCTTTCACCATGTTCTTTGGAGCTTTGTTCAAGATACTGTCTTTCTGCATCCTTGAGGCAGGATGAGTCATAACTAGTTAGCAAAACCAACTCAAAAATCACTGCATAGACTTTTTACGATCCCTTTATCCAATCAACAGAGCAGGCTGAAGTTCAGAAGGAAAGATACCTTCCGTGGGGTTTGATTTGGGAGATGTCTGCTCAGATCCAGTTGTCTGCCGGGATGGGTCACCATGATTCGCACTCAGCACTTTTTCTCCAAGTGATGAAGTGGATATTGCACCATATTTTATACTTGGAGACTAAAATAATGGTAGAAAATAGCACAGAGATATGGTCACAATCCTAAAATTCATTTCAGGTAGAATGTTACCAGTGGCTTCTCGTTTACAAACAGCATAAATCACAAGCTTCTTGCTAAAGGGCATTACCTGTGTGTGTCCATTTAGAGCAGCAGAGATTTTTTTGCTGTCTGTCTGCATAGTGTTGATATGAACATCAACAGGCGTCAAGCCAGGAGGAGGAGACGGAGCTGTGTGCCCATAAGTGGGTACTCCAGACAACAAAATATTGGTTAACGTGGCTTGGGCAGTGGATGGAATCATAAGGTGTGGTATAGCAGAAAAACCTACAACAGCATTTCACGAAGACAGGTATTAGACACGAAGCAACTCACAATCAAGAAGCATTGTTTTGTTATTTTAAGTAACAACAAGAAAGTAACTTGTTGCTGTCAAGGCTGAAGAAAATTTAATTTTGATACCTCTGTTAATAGGTTTAACACATTACTATACAAACAAAGGAGTATTAGAATGGAACAACATTTTAGAGAGTATTTAATCTAAGCTCTTCATTGTACAGACAAGGAAACTATTAATAGCTAGACTTTGCAAGTGCATTAGACTACTAAGCAAATTTGTCAAACTAGAACCTGCATTTCCTAATTACCAGGTCAGTGACCCTCAGGTGTTTCTGCCATTGCTCTGTGTATATCACGCTCTTTTTCCTGATCTGCTTGTCACATCTGAAGATTACATATTACTTTTATGAAAAACTCACTGTTTAATTATGCTTCATTTTAACTGATTGACACTTTGGAGAATTTTTTGGCTGCAGTATGCTCTGAGCCATAGTTTTTCCCTGAGGAAACGGAACCACTAGTAAATTTTACTTAGAAACCAATAATACCTAGGAATACACACCTTCGATTGTACTTAAATACTACTGACCTGTGGCACTTGAAGTATTAGCAAGTGGAGGTGCCCACAACGTGGGGCTGGGGGTGCCAGAACTCGGACTTTGCAAAGGACTGACTGAGCTATTCAGAGCATTTAAAAGTGAGTTTGGGGTTGTTGAAGTGTTGAGAGATAAGGTGGTGGGTCCCAAAAGACCTGAAAAGATGAATGTAAAGTCAATACACATAAATTCAAGATTGTAATATACAGATGGCATCGATATTGCCGTTAGGAATGCACATTCATAGACTCTGATGTTTTGCAGTCATAAGGTATGAGTGACAGATTACCTTCTTTCAAATATCCACATGAAATACCGCATGATACACAGCTCCAACACTGGACCCTGTTTGTCCACAAACAGATCCAGAAATGGAAGGACAAGGGAGCTCAGACCAGGATAGACCTCAGGGCCTGGAGACCACCGGCTGCTTTGGAATCATTTCAGTGAGCCAGCATGAACGAAACTGTGCTCAAGTGGAAACCCAATTTTAATTTCTCTGCATAACTCACGTGTCATCTGCTTTAAAAAAAAAAAAAAAACTCTTTCTAAACCACTTACAATTAGCAGTGAATTGGGAAATGTTTCCCTGCAATAGGACAGTTTCCTTTGGTTCATCTGCAGAGAGGCTGGCCTCCCTGAAAAAGCTTTCATACCACGTTCGAAAGAAGATCTCAGTTCCTGCCAAAGTGCCTGACTGGCATTTCCTGACTTACAAGCAGTGCTCTATTCTCACAATCCTGTTCAGCATCTCCAGTGGAAGGGACAGCTTTGGGAGATTACGGGCCAAGGAGGAAAATTTGTCTGTACTTCTAATGGTGTCTGGGCGGGGCTACTTGGAACCTTCATCGTATTATAACCACATTACCTCTTTAAAAAGCTAGAATAGCTACTGAAACATGTGAAGACTGCTGAGAGTATTTTTGTTAGGGCTTCCCAGGTGGCTCATGGGTAAAGAATCCACCTGCCAATTCAGGAGACGCAGAAGATGTGGGTTCGATCCCTGGGTCGGAAGAACCCCTGGAAGAGGAAATGGCAACCCACTTGGATATTCTTGCCGGGATAACCCCATGGATGGTGGAGCCTGGTAGGCTACAGTCCCTGGGGTCGCCAAGAGTTAGACATGATGGAGTGACTGAGCATGCACGCAGAAGAGTATTTTTTGTTTCAAATCAGCACTGAGGCAGAATGATTTGTGAGGGTCATTGCATTAACTTTTTATACACAAGCTACTAAAAATGTACAAAAAAGTAGCGAACCTAGAATAACTGTAATATAGCAATGAACTTTATCCAACAAAACGGGAATCTATAAATGAGACAGTTCATACCACACCATGACTATTAAATGGCTCACCCTGCTTTCTTAAAAAACTAAAGCACCAAGCTGATGTTTTCTTCCATCTTTCTCTTCTTTACCTCAGAGGTAAATGCAGGTCCATTTGCTTCCCATGGTGGCTGCAGGCTAGGGTTCCTTTGTGTCTGGACCAGGCAAAAGTAACCACTGGCAGGACGGTTCTGCTTGCCTTCACCTCCCCCTCTGCCCACCCCACATGCAGATATGCAATTACTTTTTGTAAAGCAAACTGGATAATCTTTATCTCTAGGGACTGATGGCAATATTGCTAATGCAAGAAAGAACAAACACATAAATTATAGTCAGCCTGCTCACTTCACTCTCCATGGCATTCTTAATTTAGAAGAACAAACACAGCCACCGAAAATAAAACAGCCAGACCTTGATTATTTATGCAGAAATAAAAAGAATCCAGGTAACAGAAATCCAGAGAGTCTAACAACAACAACAACAACAAAAAATCAAAATAGATTGATCCGAGTTGTGTTGCTTTTCACCTACAGGACCTAAAGAAGGGAAAAAGAGCCTCTAAAATGTAGCCCCAGACAGTAGAAAGAAAGGGAACTGGATAAGCAATCCTCTGGTGACTGAGAAGGGCTGTAATAATAAATTTTATACCTAGTCCAGTGAGTCCAAGGCCTGCAGAAGCTAAGATATCCAGGCTGGGACATGCCAGGCCGGCAGGGCAGGACGCTGGGGACGGGCTGGTTGCTATGGAAACCCCACTGCTTTCAAGTCCGAGGAGACATTTCCTTGCTTCATACATATTTAAGGCATTTCGCTCAACACTTTTCACAATCACAGACTATGAAAACACATAATGAGAAAGAAAAAAGTGACACGCAAGAAGTCTACCATGAATTGGGGAAGGGGGTGAGAAAATGAGCATGATAATAAGAATTCCACTCAGGGTATGGATCAATGCTGCCTTAAAGTCAACTGCAAATTCTAAACACTTATTTCCTAAGTTTACTCCTTTTGGTAAAAGCACAAAAGGTTAATTACCACTTACTCGGTGTGTCCTCCATCCCAGGCACTGTGATGGAAGCTGCACAAATACTCTAACTCCTGCAGAACCTTAGGGGGCGAAATTATTATGCGTGTTCAGTGAAGACCCAAAGTCACAGTGCAGCTGCAGGGGGCGGCTAGAGGACCCTAGGCCCGTCTGTCCTACAGCCCATTCTCGTTTCCATCCTCTTGTCTTTACATTAAGGCTCCCCCCATTTATCTCAGCTTTCAAAAATCAAATTTGTCACCACAGATAGACTGCACAGTAATGGCCATCTACATTCGACATTTGCAGTCTACCGGTTGACTAATGGACCTGGAGGTACCACTCTTCCTCGCTGATGACATACCTATGGCAAAGCTTATGGTGAAACAAATTCCCAAACAATAAATCTTTTTTTCCTCAATGGACTCATCTAGAGAATTGGAAATCTGAACCCATGAGGGAAAGCCTCCAATGGAAAATAAAGAAAATGTGTGGCTGACAAAGCAGTTAAAGCAGTGGTCAGCCTGGAGGCCGGGGAGGCATGATTAAAAAGCTCTGGGATGCTGCCAGGTTTCAGAGCTCTCGTTTACCATTTTCCCCTGACCTCTGCTCACTTCTTGCTGAGCTCCAGAACTCTTCTGGGCCTGTCCATCTTTACCTGCAAAGTCTCTTTCATTTGCCTCTTTTCATCCCAGTACTACCTACAGTGACTCTAGTCAACTCAAATTAGTCAAATACGAAGCTTCACAATACATAAAGTTAATGTCCTATTCTCTAATTTTAAACTCAATATAGCAAACTCGTTTAGAATCAATCCTATCTTTTCCTTTAAAGTTTGCTTTGAGGAAGGCATGATTTTTTTTCTCATGTTAGACACTGACTACCACATTATTTGCATACACACACATATATAACAATACATATTTTTATACATGTACCATATGCATATATGATAAAATTCATAGTTTAGAAATTTTAAAGGCATGACTGGTGTTTTATCTACTATAATAAAAATATATGTTACCATTTAGTATATGTTGTTGTATAACTTGGTTTTTTTTCCACATTTTAAAAAATTTATTTATTTTTAATTGAAGGATAATTGCTTTAGAGCATTGGGTTGGTTTCTGCCAAACACCAACATGAATCAGCCACCGGCATACCCATGTCCCCTCCCTGCTGAACATCCCTCCCCTCCTCCCTCCCAATTCCACCCTCCAGGTCACCGCAGAGCGCTGGTTTGAGTTCCCTGAATCATACGGCAAATTCCCACTGTCTATTTTCCATACGGTAATGTATGTTTCCATGTTACTCGCTCCGTACATCCCGCCCTCTCCTCCCCTCCCTCTCCGACCATGTGTATAAGTCTGTTCTCTGCGTCTGCATCTCCACTGCTGCTCTGCAAATAGGTTCATCAGTACCATCTTTCTAGATTTCATATATATGCATCAGTATATGATATTTGTTTTCCTCTTTCTGACTGACTTCATCAACTTGCTTTTTTTTATTCAACACCACTCTTGTCGATTGACTTCTGATACAAAGGTTTCCTCAGCACGTGTGACTAGAAACAGAATCGCCGGTGGTAGAATATCAGTGTTTTTGTGATCAAATGATCACAAACTACTTTTAAAGTGCTTGGGCCAACTTACCCAATTTAATGCAGGAACATTTCTCTTTCCTCATATCCTTATCAGCACTTAATATCATCGGACCTATCCCATTTAATTTTTGACAGCACATATAATTACTGAAATTTTACAACATCTTAAGAGAGAAGCTCCAAGAAAGCTGAACTAGGGACACTTAATTATCTGAAGTATTTTTGAAAGCGAATGGGCACCTCTTCTTCAAACCTCCAGGGCGAGCACAGTGGTTCACAAGTAGTAAATAAACCAAGCATTTTTAAAACTGCTTTGGATCTGTACACACACATGTGGACAGAACACAACACTTAGCTCACCAACTCTGTGGCAACTTAGTAAAGCTTAAAGTTACCAGACTGCAAAGTGAGAAAAAAAAAAGTCTCCTTCCCATATATGTAATTAAAACAATGGTCACAAATAGACTCCAAAAACCAACACATATATAGAGAAAATGATCAGTAACGAATGCTGTTACAAATCTGCCTTTATATAAAGTAAAATATAATATGTAACAGTGTCTATTATATAGAAATCAAGTGCCATGTATATGCAGATATGCATTTACATGAAAATCATACTATATTGAATGTGATATGACACTTGGTTCTCTGTGGGCCCAGACGCTGAACCCACCTTGCTTGGCTGTTTTGGCTTTGGCTTAATACTGATGAAGACATCGAGCTGTTCCATCAGCTGAGCAATGAACTGTGGATCGACTTCAATTTCTTCCTTCATATCAAACATCAGCACAAGGGGAAGACAACCCTAGAAAGTGCCACAGTGGAAAGTGTGGGGGGTAAAACACAAGTTGTCTATACATCTGATAGTTTAACACGCCTACAGATACACAACACTTTATAGACTTAAAGAGTAAGAGTCCCTTTGCTGTCCACCAGCAACTATCATGCTGTTAATCAGCTGTATTCCAATACAAAATAAAAAGTTTAATTAAAAAAGAATAAACCAACGTGTCAAAGCTAAATTATATGCCTTCACATAGCTTAGAAGGCTGGTGTGGAAATAATACGGAGGGGTAGAAACTACCTTTAGGATGATGGAAATAAGTGTCTTATATTTCTCTTTCTGGCCATGAATATTTTTTACCTACTCTCCCCCTTGGAAAAATTCTTCCATTCTCTGACTTCAGCTTTGTTGGTGGTGCCAGAAACTATATTCTCAGCCACATGAAGGGTAGTAATCTTGTGGTCTGGCTCAAAGACTTACAGTGGAGGCTTTTTACTGTCCCCTGAATGAAATCTAAACATGTATCAGAATTTAAAAATCTCCACATTTCCACCCAGCTTGGCTTGTGCAGTCACAGGTCTCTCTGTGTATGTCTGCCCCTTCTCCAAACTACACCAACCTACAGACAGTCTTTGCAACAGATGCTGTTCCTCAGAATCTTAACTCATCACAGGCTTCTTTGCCAACCCAAGTCCTACTTCTCCTTTGATGCAGCTCAAACCTCACCTCCTTCCTGGAGGAAACTGCTACCATCACCGTTTCCTGTAACTGTCTCACTCTTCAGCTAGCAGGCTTTAGCACTTGTGCTTTTTTCTCTGATTCTTTCTTCCTGGCTCCTCATCTACTAAGTATAGGAACTACATCCCACACTTTTTGTGATGGGTTTGTACATAAGTACTGGTAGAAGTTACTGTCAAACATAACAGAATTAAAAAGAAATCACCATGTTCCATTTCTCTTATCTGTTCCATTTCTCTTCTGGATAAGAGATGTTTATAACGGCGTTGCTATAAAAAACAGTGATACTATTTAAGATTTAAGTTAAAGTCTTTTAATTTCTCTCTCAATCTTTCAGTATCGTGCAGTAATAATAATACATTTCATTGCATACCTGTATTTTTGTCAGGTATGAGCACAGTATGAATATGAATTCATAACTGTGCTGATAGCTTGAAAATTTCACTGAACTCAATATCTAAAGAACTTGAAAAGTGTGAAAAAAGAAAGTATGAAGAGTAATCATAATAATCTTTGGATACAAATATGCTGTCTAACTAGCAGTATATTAAGAGTAGCCTAAGTAAGCTTAGCTAAAAAAAAAATCATTCACAATGAAATTAATTTCTTAAAATCTTACATCATAATTCTTAGTGATTATAACAAGTTTTCATCTGTCAGAGAAATGGAATCAACAATACAAATCTGCATTTTCTGAAAGTTTCTCAAAAACAGATTCTGCAAGTTAATAACAGTAAAGGTCATGCCTGAAGCTTATGGATTCAAATGTCACTAAAGGTCTAGCCAGAATGGAGAATATAATGGTATTTTTTAATAAGAATACATGGTATGTCAGTCCATTTTGTTAATATCTATCAACCTACACCCTGAGTTTTTAATGAATATAGGAAGGATAGACAGATTGAATATTATAAACTGAAAGCAGTAGTCAATTATGTAACTTATTTTCTTTCAATTCATGACACTCAAATTCACAGCTCAAATACTATATAGCATTTTTTAAATGGTATGAAAGATTTATGAAATGTTCAAATGTTTCATGCTACCAAAATTTATTATCTTTGAGGGTAGGGTAAAATTTTAAATTTATTAATTTTTAGTTGCTCTGTTTAAACAGTGATTTTTTTTTTTTTGTCAAACACAAACTAATGCTAAATGTCAAATAAAAATAACCACCTTCCACAAAATATAGCCAATTATTTCCATGTAACCTCTTCAGTTGTTTAAATTTAAAAACAAATACTGCCAGAGAATTACCCACAAAATGAAATTAAATCTGGGAAGCACCATGTACCTTATTCTTTTACTTTCTTTTACCAAAAAACTTCCTTATTAAACCAGAACTCCAAAGTGCTTCCATAAATACCACATTGCTACAGTATGTGCAGCAACATACACTGTACCCAAAGAGGTTTAAAAAAAAAAAACTGTACCATTAATTTCAGTAAACCTACCATGAGATATTGCCTCGCAAGACAGACAGACTCAATGGTGCCCTGGAGGTAGACGGTGGATTTCCTTTGTGGGTTACTGGGATCGGGAAAGTGGATCTGAGCACCCGTTCTCTGCATGATATGTTTGATGTTGCTTCCATTTCGACCCATCATAAAGAGATGATGCTGAGCTGCGATATCCAGTTGCGTGCTCACGGGGATAGCTGACGCCACGCTCCCGGCGAGATGTTCCAACAGCATGGCCGTTCCTTCCTAGGAGAAAAGGTGGGGGAGAAACAGTCCCATGTGATAGCCGCCCACGCTGAAGGGAAAGGTTCTACTGAGCTTCTGACAGCTATGGGAAAATTCAACATGTCCTAAAAGCCAGAATGTGGGGCCTTCCCTGGTGGTCCAGTGGTTAAGAATCTGCCTTCCAATGCAGGGTATGCAGGTTTGATCCCTGGTCAGGGAACTAAGATTCCACATGTCGAGGGGTAAGCCCATGAGCTAGCCACCAGAGAAGCCCACAGGCCACAGTGAAGGATCCCACATGCTACAGCTACAGCCCAACACAGCCAAATAAACAAACACATATTTTTAAAATAAATACATAAAAATGGGAACCAGAATGCAATATGAGAAAAAAAAATCCAGAAAACAGATTTGTCTTAAAATCCTTTAAAAATAAAACTCATACGATTCCTATACCTACAATGTTTGGAATGACCTACACCACTCACCTTCACAGCGCTTGTATTATTCTGAGACCCCCGTACTATCACTGTAGCACCATACATTCGGGACCGCTGTTTAAATGACACTGAAATGTTGTACATTTGTGATATGTGCTGAATAGAGGGGGAATTAGGATCAGGCACTGGTTGAAGAATTCCAGCAATTGGCAGCTCAAACATCAGCACCAAAGGAAGCAGCTCCTAAAATGAAATCATAGAACCCAGAGCAGACAGTTAGGTCACTGCATAGCTACTGAAAGTGAAAACGTTAGTTGCTCAGTCAGGTCTGACTCTTTGCAACTCCAAGGACTGTAGCCCGCCAGGCTCCTCTGTCCACGGAATTCTCCAGGCAAGAATACTGGAGGGGGTAGCCATGCCCTCCTCCAGGGAATCTTCTTGACTCAGGGATAAAACCTGGGTCTCGTGCATTGCAGGCAGATTCTTTACCTTCTGAGCCACTAGGGAAGCCCATTCATTTAGAGATATGTGTAATTCATCCATTCTTTTCTCAAGATGGGATTTTTTTTCTCAAGATGAAAATTAAATGTGCATTAATTTTTTTAAACACCATCCTTGTAGAAAATGGGGACAAAAAGAAGCAAATGTAGAAAAATATGGGAAACCTATTGAAAATGTGTTCATTTCCCCAGTACCCCTCGACTCCCTCATCCTGCAACAATTAGTGCTGCTCACGTTTTCATCAAAACTCCGCTGTAACTCCACTGGCCCCATATATATATGTGTGTGTGTATGTATATATACATATAGATGATTTACTTCATTGTACAGTAGACTAACACAACATTGTAAAGCAATCATCCTTCAATAATTTAAGATTTTTTAAAAGAAATAATGCTTTTATTACAGCCATAACCTTGGGTAGGCAATCTGAAGTTTTTAAATGGAAGGAGACTTCTGCGAAACCTGAGAGTTTACAACTTGAATAGCCTGTGGCATTTTTCCTCTGGCGTCTTTTTGATCATTTCAAAAACATCAGAGAAACAGAGCCAGGTAAAATTCAGACCATCTCTAAGAAGCATCTTTGAGACATTGAGACAACTTTTGTCACTCTTTCCTACATGTTGAACACATGATCTGGTTATAAACTGATAAATTACAATATTTTTATTGCCTTACAATGCCAACATCGCTGACATTGCTTTATAGTACGAAAAGGAATCGATACTTACCCGAATTCTAACTCGGGCAGATTCTACTCCTGCTGGTTGTCCTGCTATAGATACCTGCAAAAGTAAAAAACACAGATTTATTGTTCTTGAATCCACTTCCACTTTCTCAGCTGTCTACTCCCTCACTACTCAAAGTGTCATCCAGGATAAAACAGCATCGTACAGCATCGTCTTTATCTCTGAGTTTGTTAATAATGAAGGATCTCAGGCACCAACCCAGACCTACTTAATCAGAATCTGCATTTTAACAAGCTCTGGTGATCCGTGTCAGTTGACCAACATTACGTCCTGCCTAGACTGACCGAAAACCTCCCAGCCCACAGGGGGCCTCCCACCCTCTTCCCATTTCCTTGTGTTCGCTGCATTTTCCGCCTTTCGTTTAAACTCTTTGCACACGAGATGGGCATCAATGTGCAATGATACTGCCACACTATGTTCACAGAGCAGTGGGCTACTTCCATGCTGATTGGCAAAAAGCACTGTGGCTCCACCAGCCCTTTCTCAGGATCTTCTAGGCTTTGCTATGATCCAGCAATTGAGGAACTGCTCTTGGCAGTAGGGCGAGAGGCCGGGGCTCCAGGACAGCGCTCTCTCGGGGCAGGCCCCCACCACGCTGTCAGATAACTCTGCTCCTACTTTTTACCACGACTTTCTATCTAGTTCCTTGTGTATATATGCCACTGTTACCAGCAGTCCCACAGAGAAAAGACTGTCTTATCCATCTTTGTGGCCAACATAGTTTCCCTGTTGTTTAGTTGCTAAATTGTGTCGAACTCTTTGCGACCTCATGGACTGTAGCCCACCAGGCTCCTCTGTCCATGGGATTTCCTAGACAAGAATACTGGAGTGGGTTGCCATTTCCTCCTCCAGGGGATCTTCCCAAGCTAGGAATCGGATCGAACCCGGGTCTCCTGCCCTGGCCAGCGTGTTCTTTAGCCCTGAGCCACCCAGGTTCTAATATCATGATTAGAGGAGAGAAAACTTCCAAATAATACAAAGAACACTATCTGTTCCTCAAGTACTGAGGGCATTTTGATGTAGACGTGTGAGCTCCATTGGTTTCCAAACCTAAGAACTAGGGAAAAAAAAAAAAGGAGGGGGGCATAAAAGAGAGACGTAATTCAGCCAATATGAGAAAGTCGGGCACTTGCACGCCGCCTCTCAGGTGGCCCGGGGTACCTGGAGGAGCACTTGCGTGATGCTCCAGACAGAATGCCAGCTATCAACAGGTGCTGGACGAGGCGAGCCTTCAGGTCCTTTCCCAACTCACATGCCTTCTGAGCCTTTCTGCAAGGACTTCATTTAATGTTGCCATGACAACCTTCCCTCTCTTCTACCAACCACTTAGAGGTCAAGAATTTAAGGCCCATCTGCAACACACCTCTTAATAAAAGCTGAGCACGTTCAGTCTCCTTAGAGGGGGACATACAATCCATACTACCTGCCATCTTCACAAGTGCTCTTGTTCTCATCTCCCCCAAAAGATGCGCATACAGGAAATCCAAGCTCTAATCTGTCCCATAAAGTTTCACGTGAAAAGTCCCAGCACCTGGTTGCTTTTTTCTGCTTGATTATTCCTGTTGGAGTCTGGGAAGTGGATGTGGCATCCTGTTTCTTCCATGACCTTTTTAATATTGTTGCCCCCTTTGCCGATTACATGAGAATGTTCTGTGTGTGAGACATCCATCTTCAAGGTGACCCGATTGCTCTATGTGGAAATAACGTATTATTTCTTGATGTATGAAAAAGGAAAGAACGACTCATAAAAAGACACGTTTACCCCAAGGGAACAGGATTAACAACAAGTGACCCACTGGAAGTTCTTACAGATTTCTTAAGATCATCTTGATCTATAAATTCTTCAATTTTATCTATATATCCTTGGCTCATAAAAATGTTTCATTTAAAGACAAATCTGTCAGAAGAAATACGAAGATATACTCTTTACCAAGATAATTTTTTTGGACAGTAGCATTCAAGTCAAATTAGTTACAATTACAAATAAATTACTTGTTTTTTCTTTAATAGATATTATTCATGCAAAATGAATTCAAGTAACTGAAAAACAGGTTAAAAAAATTGCAAGAGTGAATAAATGTATCTTAGAAACGCTGAACAATGATAGAAAACTAGAAACAAAAATAAAGCTCAAAACTGAATAAAAAGGATTTACAAACATTTTCACAACTTCTCTATCACTGTATGTCAAACTTTACAAAGTAGGGAAATTATTCTTGCAGGTAAGAAGAAGAGTGAGGAAGAAATCACAAAGTATACATCTCCAGGAGTAAAACGGCTTAAGTAAACCAGTACAGAGTGTAAGATTAACTACACTAGAGGCGAATGTAAAATTTTTAGACACAATGAATAATTATAGTCAGACTGGAATTCATGTATTTTATTTGGGGAAATGTAGTGCTGTAAAATTATAAAGACTAACATGAAATGTTTTCTCATTTATAAAACTGATATTGAAATTCTTCAGTCCTGACAGAGTAAAATTAAAAAGTCAAAATACAGCAAGATTTTTAAAAGATCAGGAGTTGTACACTTGCTGAATTCTTAAATTTTAAACTTAGATCCATTAAATACTTTGGTTTTTAAACTTAGTTATTTTAGCTAACCACTAAAAAAAGAAAAAAGATAACCTTTTTTGGATATTGCAAATTTTTAATATTTATAGGATGAATAATTATTTTCTTAAAAAAGTAAAACAGCAAACAAAAAGGGACAAAAAATAGGGAGGAAGAGATTAAAAATAATTTCAATGAAATACTCCATGGCAAAAATAGTGGTTAAGAACCAGACAGACTGGATTTGAACCTACCTCCCTACTCATCAGCTATTATATCCTACGTAAATTTGCTAATATCTCTTTCCTAGCTTGTTATGAGGATTAAACAAATTAATATTTGTAAATGATATAGCTAAGTGCCTGGCATAGAGTAAGTGATTTAGAAGTGTTTATTAAAATAAATTCTCAAAAACAAGTATACATTTTTAAATATTTTCACTTCTCTATTGTCTCTCTCTACATGTACTTGTAGAGAGAGAGAACATACCAGACACACTGTCAGATTTCATGCCATCACATACACACAGCTATACAGAACATAATTTTGGTTTTGCACTGACATCATAAAAGCAAATATGCTGAATTCTTGCAGTCTTTATTACTTGCTCTATATTAATCAAGGTCAGTGTCTATTTCTGAAGATACCATATACATACATACGCACTACATAAAGACATACACACATATACATGTTATGTATTTAAGTATATGTATATATATAGAGAGAGAGAGACAGAGAGAATTATTTAATTACCCAACATGAGAGAACCTATGCAAACTTGAAACAGACCTTTACATCCATTGTAGAATCACGTGCTTACTTTAAAACCCATTACTTTCTCCTGGTTTTCCTTCTCCAAATGGCTCTTTCATAACAGCATGAAGTAGCCCCTTGCAGAGACAGGATTCTGACATGTGAGTGTCTTTAACATTCACTTACTTTTGTGTCTAAGACAGACATGATCATTTCCTTGGCTTCCTTAACATCTTCTTTCTTTCCAGAAACCTTAATGTGGGGATCTGTAAGAAATCAAGAACAAAGAGCTCATACGAAACCCCTAAGCTCTGTTTTAAAACTTAGGCTACAATATAAGAAAAAATGATTCCATAATCCATTCAATATCTGATTCATTCTAGATGCGCTGTCACTGTAATAAAACCAGAAATATGTAAAATACTCAAACTGTGCATTTGTCTATGCTTTCTTCCTTCTGAACACTGACTAACCTATTTAACTGCAAAATAAGTATAGCATATAATTATTTTTTAAACAAGTGAGGAGTCTATATATTCAATTTATCACTTCATATCTTGGTACATTCCAGCCCCTGTTCTAAAGGCTTAAAAGGCACTGAATCATTCAATCTACACCATGGTTAGCTTTTTTCTTTTTTAAACTACCTGTATTGTAAAGCAATTTCTTTAGTGAATATCCTGCCTCTTTTAAATTCCAATGGTGACATATCTAAAAATAAAGCATTTTTCAATTAAAGAAAAAAATCCCACAATGCAGTACCACCTCACAGTACAATAGTTAAAATGAAACAGACAATAATAAGTGTTCTACACCACCGTTTTGTGATTGTCTGCAGAGGAAACTAAGGCACAGGGCAGTTTAGCAACCTGCCCCAGAAAAGCATTCAGGGGATGTTTCCTATAATCCAGTGTCTTCCAACTCTGGATCCATACTTTAAACTACACGATCATTTAATAGATATTCTTATAGGCCAAAGTTGACAGGAAAGAAACAATCTTCATTCAGGAATATTTAATATTTATTCAGAATTAGTACTAAGTAAGTGAGTAAGTACTTGCTATGTCTGCAGGAAACCACTCGTTCATTCAGTAAAGATTTTCTGAACCTCTACTATGCTTCTCCAGCAGCCTCACACTTTCAATGGAGGAGGTGCTGGTTCGATCCCTAGTTGTGGAACGAAGATCCTACATGCCACAGGCCGTGACCAAAAAGAGAAAGCCATCTGTCCACATAGGCCTTACAGACTTGTGCAGGAAGGCAAAAATCAGTCAAACACGTTAAGTCATCTAGTAACTAGACTGAAAAAGCCTCTTGATGAAAGTGAAAGGAAAGAGTGAAAAGGCTGGCTTTTCTCAACATTCAGAAAACTAAGATCATGTTATCTGATCCCATCACTTTATGGCAAACAGATGGAGAAAAAATGGAAACCGTGACAGACTTTATTTTCTTGGTCTCCAAAATCACTGCAGATGGTGACTGCAGCCATGATATTCAGAGACACTTGCTCCTTGGAGGAAAAGCTATGACAAACCTACACAGCATATTAAAAAGCTTATTAAAAAGTCACACTCCACCTTCTTTATCGTCCATCTCTCACATTTGTAATGACTACTGGAAATATCATAGTTTTGATTAGATGGACCTTTGTTGCCAGAGTGATGACTCTTTATTAATATGCTGTGTAGGTCTGTCATAGCTTTTCCTCAAAGGAGCAAGTCTTTGAACATCATGGCTGCAGTCACCATCCACAGTAATTTTGGGGCCCAAGAAAATGAAGTCTGCCACTGTTTCCATTTTTTCCCCATCTATTTGCCATGAAGTAAGTTCTTCTAAACCAAGATAAACTAGGATAAGCAAAATGACTCACTGTAGATTTTACCAAACTACATGTATTTCCTCATATTGTGATTTAACCCACCCATCTCCACCTCCCAGTCATCAAGGCCACGATTCCTCAGTCCAGTTCAGTTCAGTCACTCAGGCATGGCCAACTCTTTGTGACTCCAGGGACTGCATTACACCAGGCTTCCCTGTCCATCACAACTCCTGAATCTTGCTCAAACTCAGGTCCATCAAATCGGTAACACCATCAATCATGTCATTCTCTTTCAACCCCTTCTCCTCCTGCCTTCAGACTTTCCCAGCATCAGGATCTTTTCAAATGAGTCAGTTCTTCACATCATGTGGCCAAAATATTGGAGTTTCAGCTTCAGTATCAATCCTTCCAATGAATATCCAGGACTGAGTTCCTTTAGGATGGACTGGTTGGATCTCCTTGCAGTCCAAGGGACTCTCAAGAGGCTTCTCCAACACCACAGTTCAAAAGCATCAATTCTTCAGCACTCAACTTATTTTATACTCCAACTCTCACATCCGTACATGACTACTGGAATAACCACAGCTTTGACTGGATGGACCTTTGTTGGCAAAGTACTATCTCTACTTTTCAATTGTCTAGGTTTGTCATAGCTTTCCTTACAAAGAGCAAGCATGCTTTAATTCCATGGCTGCAGTAAGCATCTGCAGTGATTTCAAAGTCCAAGAAAATAAAGTTTGCCACTATTTCCATTGTTTCCCCATCTATTTGCCATGAAGTGATAGGACCAGATGACATGATCTTAGTTTTTAGAACATTGAGTTTTAACCCAGCTTTTTCATGCTCCTCTTTCTCTTTCATCAGGAGGCTCTTTAGTTCCTCTTCAGTTTCTGCCATAAGGGTGGTGTCATCTGAATATCTGAAATCATTGGTATTTCTCCTGGCAATCTTGATTCCAGCTTGTGTTTCATCCACCCCAGAATTTCTCATGATGTACTCTGCATATAAGTTAAATAAGCAGGGTGACAGTATACAGCCTTGATGTACTCCTTTCCTGATTTGGAACCACTCTGTTGTTCCCTGTCCAGTTCTAACTGTTGCTTCTTGACCTGCATATAGATTTCTCCAGAGGCAGGTATGATGGCCTGGTATTCCCATCTCTTTAAGATGGGAATTTTCAAGTCTTGTTGTGATCTACACAGTCAAAGGCTTTGGCATAATCAACAAAGCAAAAATAGCTGTTTTTATGGAATTCTCTTGCTTTCCTATGATCCAACAGATGTTGGCAATTTGATCTCTTGTTCTTCTGGCACTTCTAATTCCACCTTGAACATATGGAAGTTCATGGTTAACATACTGCTGAAGCCTGACTTCGAAAATTTTCAGCATTACTTTGCTAGCATGTGAGATGAGTGCAATTGTGTGGTAGTTTGAACGTTCTTTGGCATTGCCTTTCTTACGGATTGGAATGAAAACTGACCTTTTCCAGCCCTGTAGCCACTGCTGAGTTTTCCACATTTGCTGACATATTCATAGCAGCACATTCACAGCATCATCTTTTAGGATTTGAAACAGCCCAACTGGAATTCTATCACCTCCACTAGCTTTCTCTGTAGTGATGCTTCCTAAGGCTCACTTGACTTCACATTCCAGGATGCTTGGCTCTAGGCGAGTGATCACACCATCGTGATTATCTGGGTCATTAAGATCTTTTCTGTATAGTTCTTCCGTGTATTCTTGCCACCTCTTCTTAATATCTTCTACTTCTGTTAGGTCCATACCATTTCTGTCCTTTACTGTGCCCATCTTTGCATGAAATGTTCCCTTGGTATCTCTAATTTTCATCAAGAGCTCTCTAGTCTTTCCCATTCTATTCTTTTCCTCTATTTCTTTACATTGATCCCTGAGGAAGGCTTTCTTATCTCTCCTTGCTATTCTTTGGAACTCTGCATTCAGATGGGTATATCTTTCCTTTTCTCCTTTGCCTTTCATTTCTCTTCTCTTCTCAGTTATTTGTAAGGCCTCCTCAGACAGCCATTTTGCACTTTTGCATTTCTTTCTCTTGGGGATGGTCTTGATCACTGCCTCCTACACAGTGTCACAAACCTCCATCCATAATTCTTCAGGCACGCTATCAGATCTAATTCCTTGAATCTATTTGTTCTTCCACTGTATAATCATAAGGGATTTGATTTAGGTCATGCCTGAATGGTCTAGTGGTTTTCCCTACTTTCTTCAATTTAAATCTGAATTTGGCAACAAGGAGTTCATGATACCAGCCACAGTCAGCTCCTGGTCTTGTTTCTGCTGACGGTAAAGAGCTTCTCCATCTTTGGCTGCAAAGAATATAATCAATCTGATTTCGGTATTGACCATCTGATGATGTCCATGTGTAGAGTCTTCTCCTGTGTGTTGGAAGAGGGTGTTTTCTATGACCAGTGTGTTCGCTTGCCAAAACTCTTTGTTAGCTTTTGCCCTGCTTCAGTTTGCTCTCCAAGGCCAAATTTGCCTGCTCCTCCAGGTATCTCCTTACTTTTACTTTTGCATTCCAGTCCAGTATGATGATAAGGACATCTTTTTTGTGCATTAGTTCTAGAAGGTCTTATAGGTCTTCACAGAACCATTCACCTTCAGCTTCTTCAGCATTGCCGGGAGCCAGCGTGAGGACCTCCACCCATGGCAAAGGTCATGAGGAAGGAGGCTTGGCATACGCAAAGACGTGATCAAGCCTCAGGAAACCCCCTGTTCCCAAGCATCTACCCCCAAAACCAGAGTCTATCTACTTTACTGTTTCATGTTCTCACCTACACCTCTGACTTTACGGGGGGCTCTCCCCCATCACCGTTTCTCTCAGAGAAGGCGTAAACGTGCAGCTCCAAGTCAATAAAAATTCCTGGGCATGACAAGAGTGTTTCAAATTACGAATTCCTCTGAAGGTTATCTAGCCCGCCTGTATAGGTTCCTCTGGCCACATGTGATTGTTTACAGCCTCCCAACCTGAGAGGCATGAGATGTTTTAGACTTACTAAAGGCAAATTCTTTTGGGAAATTGTCAGTATAGTGGGTTGGTTAGGAATTATATAGGTGAAGGGTTTTTCATTTGTTGCACCAATAATTACTGCTAATTCCCTGCCCTGGGTGTGACAAGGGTGTCTCAGGTCAAACCTCTTGCTGACAGACTAGCTTGTGTGACAGGATTATCCATACTCCTGCCACTATGCACATGATTGTTTACTACCTCTCAACCATAAACAGCACAGAGAGTTTTGGAGTATTTTGAGAGTCTTAATTAGCATAGGGCTTTTCTCATTGTTGAGTCAATGACTGCCAGGCCTCCACATCCTTAGGTACCTGGGAATATATTAATCAATGTATTTGGAATATAGATAAGGAAATATAGTAGCTTTTAAGGTTAGCAATACTAGACTTTTTGAGTTAATGAATTTTCTCTTTTGTAATAGATCACTGTATTTTGTTATAAATCACTGTGTCCTTGCTATGTAAAAATGTAACTTTATCACTATCTTAAGACTAAACAGATCTTAAGGGGAACATTGGTGAAAGAATTCTCATTTGTTGGGCTGATGTTTGCTGATAAATCTCCATAGTCCCTGCCCTTATAATGAATATAACTAACATATAGGAGAAATAAGTATTAACCTTTAAGCATATAGGAGAAATAAGTATTAACCTTTAAGATTAATCCTGTTAACCTTGGGTTAAATAAATTCCTTTCTTGATTGTAACTCACTACACCTTCACCCTATAGGAATGCAATTTTATTTGGAGGGTGGTGCCTGGTTTAAGAAAAAACACTCTTGGAAAAAATAAGTTTTTTGGTTATCAGAAAGAAAGGGTCGTAAAATGTCAGCAGGCCTCATGGCCAGAAGATGATGTAAAACCCATAAGATCTTTTTTTATGTAAAGCACCTGATTTTGATAAAGGTCAGGACTGCTGACCCTCACGTGACTCTGTATTCATCCCTATGTGTAACAAAAGGTATATAAGCAAACTTAAAAATAAAGAAAGGGGATCAGTTTCCAGAAAGACTGATTCCCCCATGTTGTTCTTTCTTGCTCCCCGTTTTTCTGGCTGAAGTCCCATCTGGAGCGTGGGTGCTCTCCATGTCTACTTACTTGTCCCGGCTTTCAAGCCCAAGCGAGAAGGAGCCCAAGGAGGGGCACCTTCTGATATTCAAGTGGCGCCAGTGGCTCAACGTAGATGGTGCAAATTCCTTGTCTTGGAATTTTATTGGTATCCCACGTAAACCAAGTTATTCAGCCTCTTTTTCTCTCCTACTATTTTCTGGCTGAATTTCCATCTGGTACATGGGTACCCACCAAGCCTGCTAATTTTGCCTGGGCTTCTAAGATCAGACCGGGGGAGGGGGGCCTCAGTGACTCCTCTCCTTCAGGAGAACAGGAAGATGCCTGCGGCCTACGTAGGTGGTGATTGGTATTCCATGTAAACCAAGTTATTTAGCCTCTTTTTCTCTGCTAATTTTTTAATCCCTCTCTGTAATTAAATAAGTTATTTCCAAGGACGCCGACTCCGTCCCCACCTTCGAATCACCCTGGATCCACCAGGGCTGGACCCCAGCACAGCATTACTGGTTCGGGCATAGACTTGGGTTACTGTGATATTGAACTGTCTTGGAAACAAACAAAGTTCATTCTGTCATTTTTGAGATTGCACCCAAGTACTGCATTTCAGACTCTTCAGTTGACTATGAGGGCTGCTCCATCTCTTCTAAGGGATTCTTGCCCACAGTAGTAGATGTAATGGTCATCTGAATTAAATTCACCCATTCCAGTCCATTTAAGTTCACTGATTCCTAAAATGTCAATGTTCACTCTTGCCACCTCCTGTTTGACCACTTCTAATTTGCCTTGATTCATGGACCTAACATTCCAGGTTCCTGTGCAATATTGCTCTTTACAGCGTCGGACTTTACTTCCATCACCAGTGACATCCACAACTGAGTGTTGTTTTCACTTTGGCTCCATCTCTTCCTTCTTTCTGGAGCTTTTTCTCCACTGATCTCCAGTAGCATACTGGGCACCTACCAACCTGGAGAGTTCATCTTTCAGTGTCCTACGTCTTTGCCTTTTCATACTGTTCATGGGGTTCTCAAGGCAAGAATACTGAAGTGGTTTGCCATTCCCTTCTCCAGTGGACCACATTCTGTCAGACCTCTCCACCGTTATCCATCCATCTTCGGTGACCCTACACGGCATGGCTCATAGTTTCACTGAGTTTCATGATTCATAAGGTGTGACTCAAAGAGAAGCAGACAGAGAAAGGGAAGGATGGGAAGGAGGAGGAAACCATTTTCTAAAGCTCCCCACCCTTAGGTCCAGGATGAAGCAATCCTAATCAGCAAGAGTACACAGGGAGCTTCAGAGCCTAGGAATGAATCTGGCCTCCCAGGGAGACCTCCCAGCAGCTAGCCTCAATCTGAATCAGTGCCTACACTCCAGCCCCACCCTCTCCCCAGACTGGGCCTCCTGCTGGCTGCCCTGGGCTCAGGCACATCTCCTCAGCGTGTTCTCACGGTAATCCAAGTCTATGCCCCAACCAGTAATGCTGAAGAAGTTGAAGTTGAACTGTTCTATGAAGACCTACAAGACCTTCTAGAATTAACACCCAAAAAAGATGTCCTTTTCATTATAGGGGACTGGAATGCAAAAGTAGGAAGTCAAGAAACACCTGGAGTAACAGGCAAATTTGGCCTTGGAGTACAGAATGAAGTAGGGCAAAGGCTAATGGAGCTCAGCGAAAAGAACGCACTGGTCATAGCAAACACCTTCTTCCAACAACACAAGAGAAGGCTCTACATATGGACATCACCAAGTGGTCAACACCAAAATCAGATTGATTATATTCTTTGCAGCCAAAGATGGAGAAGCTCTATACAGTCAGCAAAAACAAGACCAGGAGCTCACTGTGGCTCAGACTATGAACTCCTTATTGCCAAATTCAGACTTAAATTGAAGAAAGTAGGGAAAACCACTAGACCATTCAGATATGACCTAAATCAAATCCCTTATGACTATACAGTGGAAGTGAGAAATAGATGCAAGGGACTAGATCTGATAGACTGCCTGATGAACTATGGATGGAGGTTCATGACACTGTACAGAAGACAGGGATCAAGACCATCCCCAAGAGAAAGAAATGAAAAAATGCAAAATGGCTGTCTGAGGAGGCCTTACAAATAGCTGTGAAAAGAAGAGAAGCCATATTCAAATGGGAAAGATATACCCATCTGAATGCAGAGTTCCAAAGAACAGCAAGGAGAGATAAGAAAGCCTTCCTCAAGGATCAGTGCAAAGAAACAGAAGAAAACAACAGAATGGGAAAGACTAGCGATCTCTTCAAGAAAATTAGAGATATTAAGGGAACATTTCATGCAAAGATGGGCTTGATAAAGGACAGAAAAGGTAGGGACCTAACAGAAGTAGAAGATATTAAGAAGAAGTGGCAAGAACACACAGAAGAACTGTATAAAAAAGATCTTCACGACCCAGATAATCACCATGGTGTGATCACTCACCTAGAGCCAGACATCCTGGAACATGAAGTCAAATGGGCCATATGAAGCATCACTACTGACAAAGCTAGTGGAGGTGATGGAACTCCAGTTGAGCTATTTCAAATACTGAAAGATGATGCTGTGAAAGTACTGCATTCAATATGCCAGCAAATTTGGAAAACTCAGCAGTGGCCACAGGACTGGAAAAGGTCAGTTTTCATTCCAATCCCAAAGAAAGGCAATGCCAAAGAATGCTCAAACTACCATACAATTACACTCATCTCACATGCTAGCAAAGGAATGTTCAAAATTCTCCAAGCCAGGCTTCAGCAATACGTGAACCATGAACTTCCAGATGTTCAAGCTGGTTTTAGAAAAGGCAGAGGAACCAGAGATCAAATTGCCAACATCCACTGGATCATTGAAAAAACAAGAGAGTTCCAGAAAAACATCTATTTCTGCTTTATTGACTATGCCAAAGCCTCTGACCGTGTGGATCACAATAAACTGTAGAAAATTCTGAAAGAGGTGGGAATACCAGACCACCTGACCTGCCTCTTCAGAAACCTGTATGCAGGTCAGGAAGCCACAGTTAGAACTGGATATGGAACAATTCACTTGGTTCCAAATAGGAAAAGGGTACATCAAGGCTGTATATTTGTCACTCTGCCTATTTAACATATATGCAGAGTATATCATGAGAAATGCTGGGCTTGATGAAACACAAGCTGGAATCAAGATTGCCAGGAGAAATATCAATAACCTCAGATATGCAGATGACACCACCCTTATGGCAGAACGTGAAGAAGAACTAAAGAGCTTCTTGATCAAAGTAAAAGAGGAGAGTGAAAAAGTTGGTTTAAAGCTCAACATTCAGAAAACCAAGATCATGGCATCTGGTCCCATCACTTCATGGCAAATAGATGGAGAAACAGAGGAAACAACGGCAGACTTTGAGGCTCCAAAATCACTGCAGATGGTGAGTGCAGCCATGAAATAAAAAGACACTTACTCTTTGGAAGAAAAGTTATGACCAACTTAAACAGCATATTAAAAAACAGAGACATTACTTTGCCAACAAAGGTCCGTCTAGTCAAGGCTATCGATTTTCCAGTAGTCATGTATGGATGTAAGAGTTGGACTATAAAGAAAGCTGAGTGCTGAAGAATTGACACTTTTGAACTGTGGTGTTGGAGAAGACTCTTGAGAGTCCTTTGGACTGCAAGGAGTTCCAACCAGTCCATCCTAAAGGAAATCAGTCCTGAATGTTCTTTGGAAGGACTGATGCTGAAGCTGAAGCTCCAATACTTAGGCCACCTGATGTGAAGAGCTGATTCATTTGAAAAGAGCTTGATGCTGGGAAAGATTGAAGGCAGGAGGCGAAGGGGATGACAGAGGATGAGATTTTTGGATGGCATCACCAACTCAATGGACATGAGTTTGAGTAAATTCCAGGAGTTGGTGATGGACAGGGAGACCTGGCATGCTGCAATCCATGGGGTTGCAAAGAGTTGGATACAACTGAGTGACTGAACTGATGTATCAGGTATTTAAGGAGAGGGGCTAAAAAAAATGTAGGGAAAAATGGCTGTCCAACCCCTGCAAGCTGGGAGAGCTTCCACACACAATGTTCTGTCTGCTTGCATCCATTCATGCTGCCATCCTATTAGAGATCAACTTGTCTGTGTAAGACTCTTGCCAACTTCAACACACTTACGTAAAGAAAGTGAAAGTGTTAGTTGCTGAATTATGTCTGAGTCTTTGCAATCCCATGGACTGTAGCCTGCCAGGCTCCTCTGTCCATGGGATTCTCCAGGCAAGAATACTGGAGTGGGTTGTCATTTCCATTCTCTTTAATTATTCGTATTATACCCACTAAGACTCCTAGAGGCAATATTTACACAAAGCTATCTACATTCAAAATTTTGGTCTCAACTATCTTGAACTTTGGTACTTTGGTAGGCCGACACTCTGTCATCAGTGTCCCCTAGAAGTGTTCACTGCTACACTGTAGATTGGAGCCTGGTGTATCTCAAACATGTATGCCCATCAGACTCACTTTCTAAAACATAGATTCCGGGTCTCTAGGACCCAGCAGTCAGCATTTTGTTGTTTTCCCAAGTGATTCCTTAATCACGCATAGGACACAGCAGATCAAGCCACATAAGACATGCAACCATAGCCTCTTACGTATCAGCCAAGTATATGTAACATAAAATGCTTCTATAGGAAAAAAAGTGTATTTTCTTACAAAACAAATTAATAGCATGTATTGAGTGCTATGAAAATCTGAAAACCTATTACATTACAGGTTGCATAATCACATTAAAATTCCTATGCATCTGTATAGGGACAGGAAACCTCAGATCCAATTTAAGAAGGAATCTGATTTTCTACCATCTCTGCATCAACAGAACAATAAACAAAAGGCAAAAAAGACTCAATTTTTAAAATGCATATATATTTCAAAGCGAAAGAGCACCATCTAGTGGCCAGAAATATAAATTATCAACGAATACAACAAAGACGATACAATCACCAGTAGCATCAAACTGTCTCCACGGCTCAAAGCAGGACTCGTTTGGAACATGGTTCTTTAAAAAAAAAAAAAAAAAAACTCAAGTCTCTGAAGTACAGAGGAAAAGATGACAAAATTCTGATTTAGACTGCTAAAGCAGCCATAGTATGGTGCTTTTCTTTCCCTCTTCGCTCTTGCTTAAAGGCATCTACAGAATGTGAGCTCTTCTTCCAGGTTGAACTTAATGTTCTCATCTCAAAGCCTGAAATACTACTCCTGCTTTCAATGAGTGTTACAGTTCCCATTCAAGCTTGGCCCGTGTACCACCACAAGCGACTATGGTGTCATTCAGACCCATTCTGGAAATACTCAATAGAGAGATGAAAAATCAAAGTATGAACTATATTAATAAACATAAAAACAAGGAAAAGGACTCTTGGAGGATGGTGGGAAAATAGAAAATAAGTATGCAGTCTCCTCTTCCCCAGAACTAATGACTTTGTAGGACCACTCTCATTCAAGCATGAAAGTTTGAAGACACTGCTCTAAAAATAATACTGACTGCTGTTGAATCGACCCTCAAGCTCTCTGGATAGAGGGATTATTTTAATGGATTTTATCACTTCCACAGCTGGATCACTGAAAAAAACAAGAGAGTTCCAGAAAAACATCTATTTCTGCTTCATTGACTATGTCAAAGCCTTTGACTGTGTGGATCACAATAAACTGTGGAAAATTCGGAAAGAGATGGGAATACCAGACCACCTGACTTGCCTCTTGAGAAACCTGTATGCAGGTCAGGAAGCAACAGTTAGAACTGGACATAGAACAACAGACTGGTTCCCAATAGGAAAAGGAGTACATCAAACTGTATATTGTCACCTTGCTTATTTAACTTATATGCAGAGTACATCATGAGAAACGCTGGGCTGGAGGAAGCACAAGCTGGAATCAAGATTGCTGGAAGAAATATCAATAACCTCAGATATGCAGATGACACCACCCTTATGGCAGAGAGTGAAGAAGAACTAAAGAGCCTCTTGATCAAAGTGAAAGAGGAGAGTAAAAAAGTTGGCTTAAAGTTCAACATTCAGAAAACTAAGATCATGGCATCCAGCCCCATCACTTCATGGCAGATAGATGGGGAAACAGTGGCTGACTTCAGTTTTCTGGGCTCCAAAATCACTGCAGACGGTGACTGCAGCCATGAAATTAGAAAAAGACGCTTACTCCTTGGAAGGAAAGTTATGACCAACCTAGACAGCATATTAAAAAGCAGAGACATTACTTTGCCAACAAAGGTCCATCTAGTCAAGGCTATGATTTTTCCAGTGGTCATGTATGGATGTGAGAGCTGGACTGTGAAGAAAGCTGAGCACCAAAGAATTGATGCCTTTGAACTGTGGTGTTGGAGAAGCCTCTTGAGAGTCCCTTGGACTGCAAGGAGATCCAACCAGTCCATCCTAAAGGAGATCAGTCCTGGGTGTTCACTGGAAGGACTGATGCTGAAGCTGAAACCAGTATTTTGGCCACCTAATGCAAAGAATGGACTCATTTGACAAGACCCTGATGCTGGAAAAGATTGAGGGCAGGAGGAGAAGGGGATGACAGAGGATGAGATGGTTGGATGGTATCACCGACTCAACGGACATGGGTTTGAGTGGACTCCATCACGGGAGTTGGTAATGGACAGGGCAGCCTGGCATGCTGCAGTTCATGGGGTCGCAAAGAGTCGGACATGATTGAGTGACTGAAATGAACTGAACAGCGCCAAAAAAGTAGATTCTCAGCAAACTGCTGTGAAATAGATTGATGGCTCCCCTATTTTGGAGAGAGGGCAGAATACAGAGAGAGGAGATGTAAATCTGTGAAAAGAGTTGAAGCCTCACATCTGTGGTGACCATATGTCCAGCACTTCCCAACATAGTTTTGATTTCAAATATTCTGATCTCAGCACCTCTATAAAAGTACAGAAAACTGTCAAATATTTTCCAGAGTTTTGTTTTTTAGATTCCTGCCCCATTAATCTGCTCACAGCTCTCTGGTGTCATCCTACGGAAGAGAAGAAGAGTTGACAGTGATGCAACCTTCCATACGGAATACGAAGCTGTACGGACATGGGTTTGATACGAGTATATTATATGTGTACCCTGCAAAATAGCCAAACCTCGGGGCAACACAGGTTTTTTATGACTCCATATGGAAATTCCTAAGGACTTGGTAAGAAAACAAATGTTTTCATAAGAACATGCTAAATACCATATTTTCAGAAAGATAAATGTTTCAAAGAGTTTGTATGTTTATTTGAGCTTAAGTGATAGTTTTAAAAAGAGAATCTCTTAGAACTCTGGTGTCTCCCCTCTGGTTTCCCATCCTTGTAAACAGTGCCCATCCTGGAAACATCAGAGGATATTTTAGTATCTTTTCCTTCTCTCCTCAAGTTTAAACTTCCTTTCTGTTTCATTCCTATCCCACAGCAAAATCTACAGAATATGCTCACATCAGCCATTTCACTGTATTTATTCAATATTACGCTGCAGAAAGTAAGGTGCTTTCTGCTTACATGATGAACTGAAGCCACTGATGTCTCATTAATGATCTAATTGTAACTACTTTCCTGCTTCCATGGTTTGAGTGCTGTTGAACGAAACTTCAATCAAAAATTCAAAGCAATGATTCATTGTCAGCATGTTCTCTTGGACAGAAAAAAGAAAGAAAATCCTTTGTTTGACTGACCTCAGTCCTCCCACTCACAACACCCCCAAATAAAATCATCATATTAGAACTTCATGTCTGTTTATGGGGGAATATTCCATATCCTATCCTAAAATCAGCATGGCTTTTGGTACATTTTTACAAGCAAACAGGGCTTCGCAGGTGATCAGAATGATTCAAGAATCTGCCTGCCAATGCAGGAGACACAAGAGACTCAGGTTCAGTCTCTGGGTCAGGAAGACCCCCTGGAGTAGAAAGCGGCAACCACTCTAGTATTCCTGCCTGGAAAATCCCATGGACAGAGGAGCCAGACAGGCTACAGTCCACGGGGTCGCAAAGAGTCAGACACATCCAAGCAACTGAGCATATACAAACGAACAAAATGGTCAGCCTGGCCTTAAACCCATAAGAAGAGAGCACGAGGCAGAATTCACTTTCTCCTGGCTTGGAACTCTTCTCACTTTTATTTCGTGCTCTTCCTAAAAACTCTTAGCCTTTAAACCTGACTAACCAAGGATGTTGGCTGGGGACGGGTCTGTCAACGCTGTTAGGAATGGGTCAGTGTTGACAGGCAGAGAATTTCAGCTTCCTCTGAAATTCCCTCAAACACTGGGAATATATCCTCCGTTGGCAAGTAGTTCCAAGTAGTAATGGCCAAAGTTTTTATGGAAGGAAAACTTTGGCTCTAGGATAAGAATTTTGCCCAACAGCCAACATACATCTCAGAAAAATCTCCAGGCATCTCAAGGGCACTAGTTGACTTGGATCACACTGGGGGGATGCTAGGAAAGCCAGCAGATATCACAGAGCAGCTATTATGGTTTAAGGTCTTTGACCCTGCCTAAGCTATAGAGTTCCTTTGTGCTGAGAGGAATAGTCATAGATTCTACCATCATGATGATAAGTTCCGAATCCCAATTCAGCATAAACAATGTCTGTTATGAGAGGTCACTGAATCTACTGAATCTCTGGAGTGTACTTTCTTCAAAAAAAATAAAGGGGAGGGGAAGTTTGGTCAGAGCATTTATATAATGTTTCATAAATCTAAATTTCTTTGGTGTAAAGCAGTACTATCAGATTCTTAAATAAAAATAACCTCAACAAGTTTATCTTCCAATTTTGGGGGATCTCATGAGTGGCTCACACCAAAGATTTGTTGTTGTTCACTAAGTCATGTCCGACTCTTTGCAACCTGATGGACTGTGGTCCACCAGGGTCATCCGTCCCTTCAACTCTCTCCTGGAGTTTGCTCAGATTTGTGTCCATTGAGTCAATGATGCTGTTGAACCATCTCATCCTCTGCCACCCCCTTCTCCTTTTGCCTTCGATCACACAAAAGATACCACATCTCATCCTCTGCCACCCCCTTCTCCTTTTGCCTTCGATCACACCAAAGATACCACCATCTAAAATGTTTCCAAGAAGCAGAAGATACAGGAGGGAAGCACAAGCGTGCCTGAAACTGTGTTCCGCCTCTGAGTGGAAGAAGATTCGGCCCCCAACCTTGCTGACAGACCCACAAGTGGCTTCAGAGATGGCAGCTTGGGCTGGCCTCGTGTGCCGTATACTCTGGGAACGTGGAATCGTGTGTCACGGTAGATGAAACTCAGTGCTCACCCCACTGTCATCTCCTGCAGACGGAGCTTGTAAGCATAAAACATGTGCAGTGACAAGCCCAGAAGGACTGGGATTCCACCTCGCACCCTACTGGGCTACATCACTATTCGCAGCTAGAAACCATCCCTGTCTGCTATTCTGATCACTTGTCCTTCAGGCTGGAAAGTGGGTTTGCTGATCAGCAAAAGTCGATTAAACTTACAGTCAAATGGCCACGGCTTGTATATTTCTGTGAAACTAAAGAGTTTCCCTGTAACTTCCTAAGAAAAAGACTTTCCTTTTTAGGGGGGGATAAAAGTGTGATATGGGCCAAATACATACCAGTATCACCTTTTTAAAGTAAAGATATATATTTGATCCAGAGAGAAAACCTCATCCAACCTACTGGGAATAACTTGAAAAGAATGAAACAGAGTCACAGGAAGTCAATGCACTTGAAGCTTATTCTGTAGCCAGTGATACTCCAGATTCTTTCAAGGAATGCTCTTTGACAACAAGAATTCCAATAAACTGAGTTAGCATTAAAATAAAAGCGCAAGGAGTATATTTGGACAGAGGCAGAAGAGTCCAAGCTGTAAATATTTAAGGCAAACTGTTGCTGAACGAATAGTCGGATAGTATAACTGGGATCAAGAAGAACAAATTCACCTGTAAGTATTTCCTAAACAGCTATGCTGCTTTAGGGTAAAGGCATAAGCTCATGCTTATTTATCTTGTTTTAAAACAACCAATAAAATACACTGGGCTTCCCTAGTGGCTCAGTGGTAGAGAATCCAGCAGTCAATGCCGGAAACACAGGTTCCATGCCTGGTCCAGGAAGGTCCCATACGCTGAGGGGCAGCTGAGCCCATGCACAACTGCTGAGCCAGAGCGCTGAACCCACCGAAGCCCACGTGCCCGAGCACCCGCACTCTGCGGAGAGAAGCCCTCACACCACAACCAGAGGAAACGCTTGTGCAGCAACCAAGACCCGGCACAGCCAAAAACAAAAATAGACGTCTAAAAACAGATTAATCCCCTTACTAGTCAACTAGAAGACAGGAGGGCTGGATACTGAGATGTGAAAAACCAAATGTGTTTTAAATTCAAAGACCTAATTTTCACAAGAATAAAAGGTTTGCACTGTTACCTACAATCAATTTACATACCATGGTGCCCCTAGATAACTTCCTATCAAAATTCCATTCAGAAGAAAGAAAGAATACGCAATAGGGAAATGGTATTCTTGACAGTGGCATGAATGACACAGCAAGTTAAAAGACAAGAAAGCACAGCAAGTTCCTCAAGACGTTTTCAGTTCAACCGTTTGGCAATGACTGGGATGAGGCGTCCTAACCTCTTTGGTCGGAGAAGGCAATGGCACCCCACTCCAGTACTCTTGCCTGGAAAATCCCATGGACGGAGGAGCCTGGTGGGCTGCAGTCCATGGGGTTGCTAAGAGTCAGACATGACTGAGCGACTTCCCTTTCACTTTTCACTTTCATGCATTGGAGAAGGAAATGGCAACCCACTCCAGTGTTCTTGCCTGGAGAAGCCCAGGGACGGGGGAGCCTGATGGGCTGCCGCCTACGGGGTCGCACAGAGTTGGACACGACTGAAGTGACTTAGCAGCAGCAGCAGCAACCTCTTTGGTGATGAACACTTCAGGCAACTTCCTGCTGAATGCAAGGAAAGGGTGAATTCACATCCCAGGATGGAGCATATGGACTCTTTATCAAGTTGGTAGGAAAGAGCTATCAGCTTGAGAAAATCCAAAGCTAGCTAGAAGATATAAAAGAGCTTTTGCTGATGAAATACCAGCATTTCCAACAAAATCAGCAATAAAAGAGTTCCAAATCCACTGATAATATGCTGTGATAATTGTTCTCTTCTGATGTTTTAGCTTTAGGAGGAAATAAGGCACAAGAGGATGAAGGAGGTCAATCAGGCACATATTTCTTTTCTGTTAAGATTCCTATGTGCCTTATCACAGCTATTTATTTAATCAGAAACAGTTTTAGGGACTCAGCAAAAAGCTAGAAATAATCTCAGAGAAAAACAACAAAATGCAAACAAATTATAAAGCAAACTCGAGGCATAAGATGAGAAAATCAAGAACAGATGTACCTAAGGAGTGTGAGAATTGAGAAAAGGTTAATGACTTTATTTTACAAACCGCCTTATCTTATGCGGTGTAAACTCAACTCCATGCATAACTGCAGGGTTGCTATTCAGGTGGGGTGGCAGGGGGCGAGGCAAAAATCAAAAGCACAAATGAAATGGGACTCGGAGGGTGAAAAAAAGAAAGTTAAAATCACCAAGCCTGACGCAATTAGTTTCTTGAAGCCTTTTGGTATCTGAGGCTCTACACTTCAGAAATACGAGGATTCTGAGAAGAGAGATGCAAGGAAACAAAACGCCAGGAGGAGATCTGGAATCTTCTGAATGGTTTATACTGGGTTGGCCAGAAAGATCACTCAGGTTTTTCCGTTACCTCTTACGGAAAAACCCAAACGAACTTACTGACTAACCCAGTACGTAACAATTCTATAGCAAGTATGAGCAACGCTAGGTTACTTCAAGAGAGAACATTCTCATATGTGTGGTCGAGAGAGGGACGACGCTTTTGACAGTGGGGACAAAGCCCCGGGACCCGACAGAACAGTAATGTGAGGGCTCAGGAAGAGGAAGGGCCATGATTCCACAGAAGAGCGCTGGACTGAAGGCCTGCCCTCTGGAGGGGAACTCGAGTCCCAGGCTGATACCAGGGGTCCATCTGAGAGAAGAGGGAGCTTTGAGGAGGGGATGGAGCTTGTGGTGGCTAAAGCATCCCCAGGAAACTGTACTGAGATACCAGCAAGTTATGCAAGAATTTCTGGGAGCCACGAGTGACTAATCTTCATTCTCTCTCCAAGGAACATGACTGTTCGCACAGTACGCAGCAGGTCCCAGAGGTATAAACCCTGGTCTAAACCCTGTCGTCCGGGGCCAGCACGGACTGTTCCATCTGACAGCAGCTGGGACCACTCACGCGGAGTCTGAGCACGGAGCTGCCGCTTGCAGCCACGGGAAAGCGACGGTGCTCTGAGGAGCTCACACACATTGCGTGAGGGAAGTTCCATAAATGAAGATAGGACCCTGTCACACCATACACGTGGTCTCTTTGTTTTACTTCTGGCCTACTGAGAGGAGAAATTTAAAAAAAAAAAAAAACTGTGACTTTTAAAGATATCTGAGGCACAATTAGGGGCTTACATAAGAGACAGCAAAACTCTGAGGAGATCAGTTCTAAAAAAACTTAACGAGCTTGAGGCCAGCATTAAAATTCTCCCCCTTTCTCATCTTTGTTGTAAGATCTAGTGAGGAAGTGTTACAGAATGCCCTGAAGAGCAGTTAATTAAGGGTCCACATGACACTGGGGGTTAACGACTGTTTCAATCTTGTTCATAATCTCAAGAAAGTAATTTTCACAAGAAGTGGAAGTAACTAATACTTGGCAAATGAGCTTAAAAGAAAATTATTCCGAAAGGCCTATCTACCAGTCCTTTCTTCCTCCCCCCACTTTCTACAGGATAGCTTAACAGCTGATTGTTAATACTTTTTATGCAGCCACACATATTGAAACAACAGTCATACCCCTGTCTCCAACTCAGTATCACTCTGTATACTGTTCATTTCTCTCATACTTTTTTAGTAACTCTTTTGACCAAGAGTCTTAATCTCTCAGTCCTAAGAGATTCATACCTTGTGGAGCAATACATTATTTCAATTATCAAATAACTTTAAAAAGACTATCATTCTTAATAAAAGAGGCCCAACAGTTTCTAAATCAGGATTCACTGAATATTTATCCAAAGGTAATACTCCTGCTTAAATATCTTAAATAATGAAAAAGTTCAGAGTTCAGTACTTTAAAACTGGCTTGCCTTTGAGAGCAAGACCATAGGGCTTCTCACCGAAGGTCACAGGAAATAAATATCACCAATAAGGGTGATCAACCTGTCCTATTTTTGTTAATAAGAAATTTTATCTTCTTAAATAAATTTGTATCTATACAAAGAGCTCCTCTAGACCAAGGGGGATAAAACCACTAATTGTCACACTGCAACAATTGGGGAAAGGCATGGATAAATAATTTAATAGAAAAACAGCCAATAAATGTATAAACACAAATAAAATTTGACCTTACTAAATAACATTTTATTTATAAAATTGGGGACAATTTTTTAATATTATACAGCTAACAAGGATTTAGTTAGACAAACTAATTATACTCTTGATGGAAATAAAGACTGGTGCAAAATGCCTGGAGAGGAATTTGGAAATATTAACAAATACTCATAAGAACATAATTTCATTTTAAAGATATACATATATTCAGTGGAATAAAAAGGGAAACTACCAAATTAATAGTGATTACTTCTAAGTAACAGGGTTACAGGTCATTTTTATTTCATTTTTATGCTTCAAGATTTTTTATATTTTCTCTTAGTAAAAAAAATGCCTTTATAATGTGGAAAAAAATACTCATATCTTAAAAGAAGGTTATCTGTATCACGAAAATCTGAAATCAGCTTGCTCCAATTAGATCCTTATACTTTAAGAGATTAAAATGTATTTAAGTCAAAGCTCCCTGTTTTCCAAACACAATGTTTCACAAGAATTCTCTTAAAAATTGAGACGTTTAAAAATGCTAATGATAATGACAACCATGCTTTCTCAATTAGAAAAGTCCCTTCTTTCCCCTTTACAGGCCTTCTGCCAGGCATTTTCTGAAAGTCACCGCTTCTTATTGGCTGTGCCATGACCCTTAATATTTTATCAGCATACTCTGGTTCTTGATGCAGACTTCCCCAATGAAACTAGAGTGAGCCTCTGATGACGGGGAAACCGAAGCTGAAATACACAGCTGGAACAGGGTCCAAATAGTTGGCAAAGGCCATATGTTTATGCCCCCACTAACGAAACATGGAATTCTTTCAAACAATTATGGCCACATCTCTCTTTTTCTTCAGCAGTTGTTTCCAAAATAAATGGAATTTATTCCATTCCTAGTAGCGGGAGTATGCTGCTGCTAAGTCGCTTCAGTCATGTCCGACTCTGTGCGGTCCCATAGACGGCAGCCCACCAGGCTCCCCCGTCCCTGGGACTCTCCAGGCAAGAACACTGGCGTGGGTTGCCATCTCCTTCTCCAATGCATGAAAGTGAAAAGTGAAAGTGAAGTTGCTCAGTTGTGTTCGACTCTTAGCGACCTCAGGGACTGCAGCCCACCAGGCTCCTCCATCCATGGGATTCTCCAGGCAAGAGCACTGGAGTGGGGTGCCACTGCCTTCTCCGAGCGAAAGTATAGTGCTCTTAAAAAAATATATATATATATATATATATTTGGTTGGTTGGTTGTGCCAGGTCTTAGTTGCAGCAGGTGAAGTCTAGTTCCCTGACCAAGGATCAAACCCAGACGCCCTGGCATTGGGAGTGAGGAGTCTTAGCCACTGGACCACCAGGGAAGCTCTTGGTGTTCTTTTTTATTATTATCATTTTAATTTTTTTTAACCCCCCTCCCACCCCATAGCATCTCTCTGGATCATCCCCGTGCACCGGATAATTGCTTTACAAGGTTGCGTTGGTTTCTGCCATACAGTGACATCAGCCACCCGTAAGGATACATACACCCCCTCCCACCTGGACCGCCCTCCCCCCACCCACCCCTCTAGGAGAGCACTGGGTTGAGTTTCCTGTGTAATATGCTCTTTCCTGATAAGAGTTCTCCCCTGTCCTCCACCAAGCAAGGACATATCATTCTCAGGGTATGATGAAACCAGCCCTTAATATAAGTAAATAATAACCTCAAAGAACAGTGTCTTCCTGACAGAGTTTCACTGGGACGGCCAATAACAATCTGTCTTCTCAGCAGAGAGGCCCCGGGGCGGTCACGGGACCTGGACGGGCCCCAGCGGCTCCACCCCAGGTCTGCCCGCGCTGGCCGTCTCCCCTCCGTCCTGCTTCACACCGGGACACGGGGCCAGCGTCTCTGGCGGGAGCTTCCGGACTCCACTGGGCAGCCTCCTGCCACGGTCCCCATCTCCCAGGGACCCCAGCCGCCACACACTCCGTCCTCCCCTCGCCCCTCAGCCCCTGGGCGGTCAGGTCTCCAGCTGTGGCCAGTTTTGGTGCCTCAGTCTATCAGCAGCCCTCTGCTTGCCCCTTGACTCTGTCCACTGTAAGCAGCTCCTTCACTGGAGTGAGTTTAAGTCATTTGCAGTTAATTCTGTTTTCTGTCAGAGCAAGACCGCCTGCTCCACCAAGTCCTCACCTTCTTTTTTAAGATTTTTTTTTTTAATGTGGGTCATTTTTAAAGTTTCTGTTGATTTTGTTATAACACTGCTTGTATCTTAAGTTCTGGTTATGTTAAGCTCCCCAACAAGAGATTGAACCCACCCCCACCCTGGAAGGTGAAGACAGCCACTGGATTGCCAGGGAAGTCTCTCGTCTTCTTTTGATGAGAAAGCGTGCCTGAGGCGGAGGTGGTGACGCGGACAGCCCCGCACTGAGGACTCGGGCTGTTTCTTTTCTCACGAAAGGACTAACTTTTAGGGGGTGGACTCCACGCCTTATGTAGGTTAAGTATCATACTCCTTAGGTCTTGGCAGACATTGTTTTGAAGAGACTGGTTCCTTCTTACTGTTCAACACAAGTCAATTTCACAACAACAGCAGAAAATGGTAATACAGTTTTCTTTTTACTTTCTTTTCCTTTTTTCTCTCCCTTCCTCCCTCCTTCCTCCACCCCTATTTTCTGTCTCTGGGTCTCTCTCTGTCCACAGGCCTTGCAAATGCGTTTTCATCACATAGTCATGTTTACTCCAGCACATTACTGGAAATATCTTGGCACCTTCTTACGTTCCTTGATAAATATGTTGTTGAGAAATATGTGTGGATTCAGCAGCACTTAAATTTTTCTTTAATATTTTCTTGGCTTCTATACAACTTTTATCTCTAAAGGCATTTGTTTTCGTGTTCCTCCCCAAACACCACTATTTTAAATATATACATAAATCTGTGTTGTGCCAACGTCAGTCAAATCTATACAAGTGGGATTTCTGTAAACCACAGCATCATTCTAAAGTCAGAGTTTCTTACTGGGGTGGGGGGACGCCAATGGATTATCTTTGTGGGGTCTGTGAACCTCCCCTAAAACTGAAATCAAAGACTGTGTGCATCTGCTTTGGTGAAATTTTAGGATAGTTTCAGGAATACTTAAAACATGACTGCTAACCAATAAAATGCCACCAGATTTGTGTTCATCATTACTTTCCTTCAGTTATTATAAGAGACACAGAAGAAAACAGTAACAAAGAATGGAAGGTCTGGGACTACCGTCGTGGTCCAGGAGATAACACTCAGCTCCCAGTGCAGGGGGCCCAGGTCTGATCCCTGGTCAGGGACCTAGATCCCACATGCCACAATTAAGATACTGCATGCTACAACTGGGGCTTCCCTGATAATTCAGTTGGTAAAGAATCCACCGGCAACGCAGGAGACCCCAGTTCAAATCCTGGGTCGGGATGATCTGCTGGAGAAGGGTTAGGCTACCCACTCCAGTATTCCTGGGCTTCCCTTGTGGTTCAGCTGGCAAAGAATCTGCCCGCAATGCAGAAGACCTGCATTTGGAAGATCCCCTGGAGAAGGGTTAGGCTACCCACTCCAGTATTCCTGGGCTTCCCTTGTGGCTCAGCTGGTAAAGAATCTGCCTGCAATGCAGAAGACCTGCATTCGGAAGATCCCCTGGAGACGGGAAAGGCTACCCACTCCAGTATTCTGGCCTGGAGATTTCCATGGACTGTATAGAGTCCATGGGGTCACAAAGAGTCGGACACAACTGAGCGACTTTCACTTTCATGCTACAACTGAGACCGAGCACAGTCAAATAAATTTTAAAAAAAAATTAAAAAAAGCAGAAGGTCTGTGAAAGAAGGCATAAGTGAATCAAATTCTCTTTGCTTAAAAATCCTATATATTTCACTAGAGCAGAAATCTTGGAACTTTCACCATTCTGCTACAGAAATGGATCTTCAACAGATGACATGAAATCGTGTTTCAGAACAACTCCTAGAAAGTATATTAAAGAATTCAGACCTGGAAAGGAACAGAGTCCTAGCCTGCCTTCCTGTCCTTCATCAAAGGTCATGAAGGGCCCCCACTGGGTGGGTGACACCCTAACCAGTCCAGCTGCAGTGGAGATGACAACACAGTCCAAGCCAGGTAGGGGCCCACGGACTTTAAAACTCCCCCTCCCAGGATGCTTTCTTCTATAGAACACTCCTCCCCAAGTGGCATCTAGAATGCCATATTTTTGGTGACAGCAAGTGTACTACTTTACCAGGTAGCAGACATTAGCTGTTAAAAATAACTCTCTTCATACCATCTTTCTCGTCATAAACCTCCAAAGATGCCTCAACCTTATGGAATTAAAAGTTGGACCAGGTGGTTAAGAATACACCTTGCAATGCAGGGAACGCAGGTTCGATTCCTGGTCAGAGAGCTAAGATCCCACATGCCCCTAAGCCTGCACACCACAACTAGAGAAGCTGGAGCACCACAATGAAGGCCCAGCGCAGCCAAAATTATATATTAAAAAAAAAAAAACACACACACAAAGGTATGGACTGTTGCCGGCATTATCGAAAGCCCATGTGATTGGGACCACACCCAGCCATTTCTCTTTCACTCCCCTCCTTTCCCTTCATATAAGCTGCACTAAGCCTAAACCGAACAGTCCCCATTACACCAACATGTCCTAAGACCTCCAACCTCCATTCCACTGTGCCTGGAGACACTGGATACCGCATGCTCCTCCTTTCAGCTCCACCTGGCCCATCCGCACCTGCCAAGACCAACTCAAATGTCACGGTTCGTCAGGTCCCTCCAGTGCATCTCTGCTGGCTTCTCCTGTCACTGTTCATCCTCCAACAGGCCTGCCACGTGCTCCACTATCATCCACACCTCTTCTGGTCTCCTGAGGTCCGCAGGCTCCTGGATCTGACTGCGCATATCCTCCACAGAACATACTGCTCACTGCCTCTTGAGTGCAGGCGGGAGATGACTCTGGACTTCACTCCAGTGAGGGGAGTCTACTCCCCAGTCTTTCTGACGCAAGTGTCCCCTCCCCTTCCACATTAAAAACCCACTCCCTCGGCCCACCCATCACTGCCATTCGGACTCTGGCACAGTCATCAGCGATGTGTCCAGTCATTTTGTTTCAATGCAGTGTGACCCTTGCTTGTTCAGCTAGGAAGGTGTGCGTGTGTGCTAAGTCACTTCAGGCGTGTCCGACTCTTTGCACGCTCCTCTGCCCATGGGATTCTGCAGGCAAGAATGCTGGAGTGGGTTGCCGTTTTCCTCCTCCAGGGGATCTCCCTGACACAGGGACTGAACCCACGTCTCCTGCGTCTTCTGCACTGCAGGCAGATTCCTTACCCACCGAGCCACTTGGGAAGCCTGACTTTAAGCGGAGCAACTTTAAGTTTTTGAATCCTCCATCTCTCGCACAAAGTAGGTGTCCCACATACATAGCTGTGAGGAAGAAATGACAGTACTGGGGACAGCATAACCGGTTCAGGTCTACAGAGCCTTCGATCCCTCTGTTAAAGCCGACAAAGTTGGCATTTGTAACCGCACCAAAGACACATCACAGCTGGTGCAGTGACTTCGAAAACCAAAACCCCAGAGTTTTCTCATTGCATCTCCCCTCCTTGGACTACCCAACAAGTGCAAACAACGCCTCATGTTTTACTATAGTTTATATTAAAATATCTCTGATTTGCTTTATTATGTTAGTATTTCTTTTTTAATGGGAAACTCCTATTGAACTGTTACCATTGCCCTCAGAAAGAGAGAAGATAAACAACAATAAGATAAACTCTTATTCCTGACATTTTAGAGAAATTTTTATATATAGTTTGACATCTGTTTTCCCTCACTTTCAATGAGTATTAGGAATGGAGGACATAGCAATACGATCCATCCTCAGTGAGGACAGATTCAGCAGTTTGTGAGAGGATAACATTTGGAAAAAGAAAGACAAGAATTAAAATGGATGTATCCAGTTTGCCAACATCTCACGGTTCCTCTCAAAAGAAAAGCAAAATATCGGATTAGATCCTTATGGCCACAACAGGAATTCTAAAGGCTGGAAATCAATGAAGACAAATTCAGCATAAATCTATCATGTCTCTACCATTTATATTTTCCCTGGCAGAGCCTCTTGATGATATTTATAAACTAGAAAACAAAGCAAAGGAGTTTGAAGCTAGACTTCTGAAAGTTAAACTAGGTCATATCTGCTAAATATTATAAATGACTACTCAGAAAATTTTAAGAATTCTCATTTTGCAATTATAATTAAAAACTTAACTGCTGGTTTAGACAGCTTGGAAAGAACATAAAGACATAGAGACATGAAACTCTTTGCAAGTCCTAGTTTCAAAATTCTCCTGCGTTCATACTAATCGGTACAAAAGTCTCCAATCTACATTACAGTGATACAGCGACAGTGAAGTCGCTCAGGAGTATGCCATTCTTTGCAACCCCATGGACTGTAGCCTACCAGACTCCTCCATCCACGAGATTTTCCAAGCAAGAGTACTGGAGTGGGGTGCCATTTCCTTTTCCAGGAGACCTTCCTGACCCATGGTTGAATGCGGGTCTCCCCACTGCAGGCAGAAGCTTTACCATCTGAGCCACCAGGGAAGCCCAATCTACACTACTTTATTTAATATCTCCTATTTTACTGCCCACTTTTAGGAACTTAGGTACCAAATCTCACATATCTTCTCAGCTTCCTAGATGCTAAAGTATATTGTTAGTGAAATAAAATATATGAGATAAAAAGCCATCAGTATGCACAAAAATATTTTCCAAAGAAAAATAACCATTATTGAATTCTCAAGTTCAGAACTATTCATGCATGTACAGTTAAGCCAACTAGTTCAGAGAACACTCATTAAGAGACACACTTAAAATCAAAGAAAATATGTGCGTGGTTCTTATAGGCATAATGGTATAAAATCATTCCCTAATGAGACACGGGCATGAAAGGAGGATGGCTTTCAAAAGCATGAGATTTTGTTGTTATTAACACCTTCAGCTGGTAACTCTGAGATGATCCAAATTTTATTGTGATTTACATAATAAAAATGTATATGCTAAGGAAGTGAAACATTTTCCTGCACCCACACTCAATTACTCTTCCCACTCCATTTCACGGCAAAGTGGTAAAGAATCTGTCTGCCAGTGCAAGAAAGGCAGGGTCAGGAAGATCCTCTGGAGAAGGAAATGGCAACACATGCCAGTATCCTTGCCTGGGAAATTCCATGGACAGAGGAGCCTGGCGGGCTACAGTCCAGAGGGTCACAAACAGTCAGACACGACTGAGCACGCATGCCATTCCACTCCATTTCAAGAGGAGCAGTGGAATCTAAAAATACACACATGGGGTCATTCTTCTACCATATAATCCAGCAAGTTTCAGCTGTCCTGCCAGCCAGGGCCCTGCCACCCCTTCTCTACCCCTGCCCCGTAGCCCTTCTCTCAAGACTAGATTTGGCTTTATTCTGATGCACAGGTGGGTTTTTTTTTTTAAATATAGTGCAGCATGAACCACTTCTGCAACCACTGGACACCACACGGCATCCCTCCTGTCAGCCAGAAACGATGGAGATTTTCGAAGCAGCAGGAGGCAGCTTTGGGGAGCAGAGTGTGGGGCTGACTCGGAACTGAGCCAATAGGGAATATTTCCATGCTGCGTCCAGGAACACCACACATGCTCTAATGTTACTGTGAACTGGAAAGACTGCATGTGCCCTATGGACTAACTTTATTGTGTGCCTGGAAAAGAGATAGGAGTTGGATTTGCTGGCAGCTTTCAACAGACCCATTCTTCTCAGTAACACCTGCTTCTGTTGATTAAATTTTAACAGGGCTTGTTTTTCTTAACAGAGTTCAGGAGGAGACATGGAATGTGTGTGCACACTCATTAGCTCAGCCGTGTTCAACTCTTTTGCGGCCCCATGGACTGTAGCCCACTAGGGTCCTCTACCCATGGGATTTTCTAGGCAATACTGGAGTGGGTTGCCATTTCTTTCTCCAGGAGATCTTCCAGACCCAGGGATCAAACCGGCATCTCATGCACTGGCAGGTGGATTATTTACCACTGAGCCACCAGGGAAGCCCAGACATAGAACAGGCCATCAGCTTTTCTGACGTAAGTATTTAATAAGAACAGAAGCGTGAAACGGACCCTTTTAGAGTGGGAGAAGTATTTCCCCCTCTGATCTTTAGCTTAGAATCCAAGGATGTTGGTTGGAGAAAGGTGAGATTGCTTCACTGGTAGTCTGACCCACCCAGAACTGCTGCCTAGCTAAGTTTTCAAATCTTAGGTAACAAAGGGATTCTCATGGCCTTGACAGAGAACATGCTTCAGGTTCACACTGGGCCTTCCTTAAGTGCCATTTCATCCATGTGGACATCACGCATTCCCAGTACCAAAGTTTGGAGCTAGGCTGGGCTTTACCTCTCCTTTGGAAATGAAGAAGTGCTTAAATAAGTGAATGAATATAAATAAAAATGTCTGGGCAAGAGAAATACTATTCAAATACCATCAGGTCCTTTAGAAGCCAAACATCTACATTTTAAGCCACAGAATACCTATAAAATCCTAATAACAAATCGTCAAAGTGTCTCCTCGGGAATACTATGTCACCATTTGAGAATGCAACCCAGAGGAGGATAAGAAAACTTTCTTCTAATAATACCTTTTGGATTCAGATTTTCCCCTAGTTAACACAGGTATCACACTGACTATTCTAGATCAGCAATGATTTCCTGGATTATTTGTGCTCACATAATCTGTTGACGATTCCCTGGCAGGCTAGTGAACTTGCCCAGTTTCACCTATTTTTGTTTCCTCAGTGTCCCTAAATTTCAGTTCATTGATCTTCTATTTTTATCTCTATGAAACAAAGATTAGAAAAAACTAAAGGCATAAAATTTAAAATAAACCCCTTTTCCTGCTTTAGGAAGAAACTAGGAAACACCTGATCAGAAAGAAAAATGGGAATTACAGCTTAGTTTTCAAGGCTTCAAGTTTCTCTTCCCCAAGTCTGGAGAGGGTTTTATGCTAACTCAGATCTTTTTGCCCTTCTGCTGTATCAGCACACACACATGTATCACCTTCTTCATTTTCTGTACGATTTTTACTGCCTCAAGCACTTCTTTAGCTTTTTCATCCACAAGTGAATTTCGGATCCCTTCCAAGTTAGTGGATCTCTCTGCCAATAAGGTGTCCGGAAAAGGACACAGCATTCCAAGTACAGATTTTCCCCATAGTCACATAAACTAGATTTTTTCCACATCTGTTGCTCATGGCTAACGTCTCTGGGTAAGTGAGTTGAATTCCTAAAGAGTTTTGATGGAATGGTGTTTCTGGCAATCTGCAGTCACTTCCAGCTCTCTTTGTTTGATCATTTATTTAATAACATTCAAAAGCTTACAGTGGGCAAATGGTTATTATCAAAGTAAAATTGATATGAGTTCTGGTTCTCCTGATGTGAATGGTTTCTTCACTCATAAAATGGTTTTGATGAACTGCATATTTCATATTATGCTTAGTAAACGTCAGAATGCATTACTGCACCTCTACCTTCTAGGGGCCCTAAAGCGTCACTACACTTACAGCAATTTTATCACTGAGTCTTTGCTTGGTATTCCTCCTCAGTCTCCTTTCCTGCCTTGTCTGCCTCTGCTTCCAGGGTATACCCTTTAGGATCTGTCTTTTGTCTGGATAATCCATTTCCTCATGTAGTCTTAACACCCTGATGCATCCAAATTCTGGTTTCCCAACTTTGATCACCCTATAGTTCCAGCCACCCAATCAACAACTTCCCACTTTCCTCACCCTCTCCAATTTCAACATGGCAAATCCAAAATTTATTACTACACTCTCTCCTTTTGGGAGAAATGAAGATCTCCATGGCTGAGGAACGAACATGCTTGTGCAAAGAGCAGTTCAAAGATGAACAGATGACAGCATGTGATCCTGTCCTACTTGACAAGGTCTGTGCTCACAACTAGGTCCCTCCTGTTTCTCTTCAGTGTACCAGCTAGGGGGCCACAGTCCATCATCAGAAATCATCATGCTTGTCTTTTTCTTTGACTAATTCCAAAATTTACGAGGCTCACTTACACCTGAAAACATTTTCTTCCTTCATCTAAACTAGATTTAATTTGTCCTGTGCAAACACTGTCTTAGGAAAAGCTCAGTTCTATATATTCATAGTTTTAAAAATCACCTATAAAAGTTGACCAACTCCCGCTACCGGCTACAGTGGCTAGTACCTAAACAACGATGAGAAAAAAATACATGAAGTACTTTAGGCATCTTTCCCCAAACCTCTAATAAAGCAGCTATCCTATCTTTTCAGGGTTTATTCATTATTGGAAAACTCTATTACTTTTATCCCTGGTAGAGATGGTCATAGTTGTGCAGATTTGAATATCTGACGGAACTACAGCTGGTTATTAGAAGGGAAATTATGTCATGATCACAACTCAATACTCAATTGCTTCCCCTATCATTCCTCATTCAAAAAAGTAAAAGATCACAGGGCCTTGAAGCAAAAAATGTAAAACATTTAGAACCTAAGAAATTCCAATAAACTTTCTAATCTACTGAGTCTGATGAACACATGCTGATTTGCTCTGTGTGGTGATGAGGGGTGTGCAATATTCTTTATTTAAAGTTTAAATCACTCAAATACTGTGATATACTTGTAAGGCTAATCTAGAAAAAATTAATACTCTTTGTTTTTTAAACTTCCAGTGTACACTTGCAATTTTGGCCAGTGTCTTTCAACTTCCATCTCACAATAAAAACTCAACATGGTCCAAAAGAATACATGCACCTCAACGTTCACTGCAGCACTGTTTATAGTAGCCAAGACATGGAAGCAACCTAAATGTCCATCAAGAGACAAGTGGGTAAAGAAGACGTAGTATATATATACATATAATGGAATACTACCCAGCCATCTAAGAAAATGAAATAATGCCACTTGCAGCAACATGGATGGACCTAGAGATTGTCACACTGAGTGAAGTAAGTCAGACAGAGACAGAGAAATAACGTATGAGATCCCTTATGCATAGAATCCAAAAAGAAATTATACAGATGAACTTATTTACAAGACAGAAACAGACACAGATTTAGAGAACAAACTTATGGTTGCTGGGGGGAAGGAAGGAAGGAAGGGATAGTTAGGGAGCTTAGGATGGTCAGGTACACACTGCTATATTTAAAATGGATAACCCACAAGGTCCTACTCTACTCAATGTTATGTTGCAGCCTGGATGAGAGATTTTGGGGGGAAACGGATATAGGTATATGTATGACTGAGCCTCTCTGCTGTCTACCTAAAACTGTCACAACATTGTTAAATGGCTATCAGCTCAGTCACTCAGTCGTGGCCGACTCTTTGCGACCCCATGAACCGCAGCACGCCGGGCCTCCCTGTCCATCACCAACTCCTGGAGTTCACTCAAACTCATGTCCACTGAGTCGGTGATGCCATCCAATCATCTCATCATCTGTTGCCCCCTTCTCCTCCCACCTTCAGTCTTTCCCAGCATCAGGGTCTTTTCAAATGAGTCGGTTCTTTGCATCAAGTGGCCAAAGTATTGGAACTTCAGTTTCAGAATCAGTCCTTTCAATGAATGCTTCTGCTGCTGCTGCTGCTAAGTCACTTCAGTCGTGTCTGTGTGACCCCACAGATGGCAGCCCACCAGGCTTCCCCGTCCCTGGGATTCTCCAGGCAAGAACACCGGAGAGGGCTGCCATTCCCTTCCCCAATGCATGAAAGTGAAAAGTGAAAGTGAAGTTGCTCGGTCGTGTCCGACTCTTCGCGACCCCATGGACTGCAGCCTACCAGGCTCCTCCATCCATGGGATTTTCCAGGCAAGAGTACTGGAGTGGAGTGCCATTGCCTTCTCCTTTCAATGAATATTCAGGACTGATTTCCCGTAGGATGGACTGGTTGGATCTCCTTGCAGTCCAAGGCACTCTCAAGAGTCTCCCCCAACACCACAGTTCAAAAGCATCAGTTCTTCGGTGCTCAGCTTTCTTTATAGTCCAACTCTCACATCCATACATGACTACTGGAAAAACCATAGCTTTGACTAGATGGACCTTTGCTGGCAAAGTAATGTCTCTGCTTTTTAATATGCTGTCTAGGTTGGTCTTAACGTTTCTTCCAAGGAGCAAGTAACTCCAATATAAAATAAAAAATTAGGTTGAATTGGTTCATAGTGCTTTTCAGGTCTACTATATCCTTCTACTTCTCAGTATAATCATTCTATTAATTTTTGAGAGTTTGACATTGAAACTCTAACTAAAAATCTTAATTTATCTACTTAAATAATTGCAATATGTAGTGGAACTATATGTAACTTTTTTTCTGTATTTTCCAAGTCTCCTATTAGTTATCATATTTTCATAATTTAAAAAACAAAAATTTAAATAAAAAATAAAATATACAGTAAAAAAAAAAAAACTCAAGTCAATTTCTGTGTAAAGAAAATTTTGAAAAGAGAATGTACAGAAGCTTAATGCCATGAATATCACCTGGTACAAATGGCCCATCATGACAGCCAATCCACTCGTTTAAACCAGACAGGCTGGACCTTACCTGCAGCAAGGCTGACCACAGGCCCTAGAGTTTGTATAGAAGAACACCAGCTACTTAATAATCTATTCCTATTTCTTTTACCATATGATGTGGAAACAAAAGAAAGCAAAGTTGACTGCATTTTTGGCCAGATACCACGATAAAAATATATCATATAAAACCTTATGGATCTTGATTTTGGCAGTTCCACTGTATACTTTAGACATTTTTTGCTGTATTCAGCAAAACTGACAACGGTATTCTGCAGTTTTCACAGACATTCCCATCAAGCTTGGCTGCAAAACAGATCTCAATGTCTGACCAGATTTCCTCACTTTGGTGGCACCTCTCACAGTCTCTTGTTTTGTTCTCTTTAAGTTTCCGTGATTTTTGTTTTTCTGTATTTGTACATTCTTCAGCATTCCCTTACTTGGCCCTGAATCTGATCAGCCCTGAGAGTCTCCTGGCCACAAAGTTCCCTGAGAGTGAGAAGGAACTGGCCCACCCCAGGTTAGAGACACAGTCTGTACAGGCTCTTTCCAACATAAATCAACAACAAAGACATGTGGGGAAACCAGGGTCGTGAGGGAAAGCAGTGCCAACTTGGAAACAAACACCTGGAAAAGAGTTTGGTTTCCAAAAGAATCCTGGACTCACATCTACAAAACAAAGTCGACTTCTACCATTTGACCTATTTTTATCCAACTATAAGCTCCCGGTTCTTTCCTAACGGGAGCATTTCCCAAGAATTTTTTTCCAGTCATTATGGAAATGGTTGCTTTTATCAGTGGCTGATACGAACTTCAAAACCTATGAGTTTGGGACTCCCTGGTGGTCCAGTGGCTAAGAATCTGCCTTGTCATGCAGGGGATGGGGGTTCAGTCCCTGGTTGAGGAACTAAGATCCCACATGCCAGTGGAGCAGCTAAGCCCAGGTGCTGCAACTCCTGAAGCCTGCACACCCCAGAGCCCGAGCGCCTCAACTAGAGAGTCCATGTACTACAACGAAAGACCCTTCAAGACACAGCAAAGAGCCCATATGCTGCAACTAACACCAGCATAGTCAAATAAACGAAGGTTCTTTAAAACCCATGAGCTCTTGGAGTGTGTTGATGACAAGGATTATAAAGGTACTTACTCCACACTCCTGGAAGATAAGGGTGTCCTCCCAAGAATCAGAATGCCAGGCCAATCCTTGCTCTGCAGTCTCCAGAAAAGAGGCCCCATCAGCTCCTTCAGTTAGTGCTTTCTCTCTAAGACAGACTTAAGGAATCTGGAGCCTGAACCATTTGCTAATCGTCTACTCTCAACAACCCTTATCTATAGGAACACAACGCCCTTTTGTGATCTTAAATAGTTAAGCACACAAACACTTCTGTATTTTTCTAAATGATTCTATCGAACTAGAGACAGATGGAACTAACTAACACACAAGGGAAATCACAGTAAAACCATCTCTAAAACTGTACGTTGATGGGGTTCTCGGCCAGTTCCTTCAAATGGAAACTGATTTAAGGTCCCAGGGAGCATAAAGTCCTTCACTGACTTGTTTTTAGTGTTCCTCTCATGTAGACCTTCAACTTTGTCATTGCCTCCCCTTCGAGGATTTGTGCACCTCCTCTTGCAATTAGAGGGGCTTCCCTGGTGGCTCAGATGGTAAAGCGTCTGCCTGCAATGCAGGAGACCCAGGTTCGATCCCTAGGTCTGGAAGATCCCCTGGAGAAGGAAGTGGCAACCCACTCCAGGACTCTTGCCTGGAAAATCCCATGGACAGAGGAGCCTTGTAGGCTACAGTCCATGGGGTCGCAAAGAGTCACGACATGACTGGGGGACTTCACTTCACTTCTTCCAATTAGAAAGAAATCAACTTTCTCCCCAGTCCCATACATAGATAGCTGGTACAGAGGCATCGACCTCCATCTGCATCTCGGCATCATCCAGTTTCATATGAAGTCGTCATTCTGTCTAGGAATTCGTAGCATCTAACTTCACAAAAAATCTTAAATCATGAGATTTAAGAATGAACTTCACATCTTTTATAACAGAGAATGAAGACATCTTTGTCGGGACTTCTCTGGTGGTCTAGCGGTTAAGAATCAGTCTGCCGATGCAGGGGATGTGGGTTTGGCTCTCGGTCCAGGAAGATCCTTCCCCCACAGGGCAACTAAGTCCATGAACCACCACTACTGAGCCTGCGGTCTAGAGCCTGTGCTCCACAACAACAGAGGCCACCGCAATGAGAAGCCAGGCACCGCAGCTAGACAGTAGCTCGACAGCTCGCTGCAACTAGAGAAAACCCATGAGTCGCAATGAAAACCCAACTTGGCCAAAAATAAGAAGATAAACAAATAAATCAAAAAAAAAAAAAAAGACCGTCTGTACGCTGCTGCTGCTAAGTCACTTCAGTCGTGTCCGACTCTGTGCGACCCCACAGATGGCAGCCCACCAGGCTCCCCTCTCCCTGGGATTCTCCAGGCAAGAACACTGCAGTGGATTGCCATTTCCTTCTCCAATGCATGAAAGTGAAAAGTGAAAGTGAAATCGCTGAGTCGTATCCAACTTGTAGCGACCCCATGGACTGCAGCCTACCAGGCTCCTCCATCCATGGGATTTTCCAGGCAAGGGTACTGGAGTGGGGTGCCATTGCCTTCTCCGGACCGTCTGTATAGGAACTGAAATAACCTTACAAACCTTTCAGAAAATAACCAAAGGACAGCTGTGTGTTACTTCTCCACTAGTTCCTCTGGTCCTATTCAAATGTTCATTTATGTTAATCATAACTAATGTAATGATAAGCAAAAGAGATTCTTGGAGTCTCTAATGGAAACTCTGCATGGTTTATAGCTCAACTTTCCAGGTTCTCTGATGCTAGCCTAGCATTGCCTTTGAACTACTTAATAGAACTCCTTAAATTTTATACAACTGAGAGCAAGCAAAATAAGTGTTGTCTAATAGTGCTTAGTTGCTCAGCTATGTCCAACTCTTGGCTACCCCACAGATTGTAGCCCGCCAGGCTCCTCTGTCCATGGAATTCTCCAGGCAAGAATACTGAAGTGGGTTGCCATGCCATCCTCCAGGGGATCTTCCCAACCCAGGGATCGAACCCAGGTCTCCTGCGTTGCAGTCAGATTCTTTACTGTCTGAACCACCAGGGAGCTGTCTACAGACATGCAAATAAATCCTGTCTCCTGATGATTCAATTAACTTCCTTTCCCCTTCCCATTAGAAAAAAAACAACTTCAGATACATCTGTAATCACATGTAAACCTTTATTCCATATAAACCTTTATTCCATATAAACTTGTGCTTCTCCTTTGAGAGGTTATAACATCTGTCTGGTTCTCTCACTAATAATAAGATAAATAAAATCTTTAACACATGTTCAATTTATATCTGTAGGAGAGTCAGGATTTTTCATTTGGGGGGAAATGATCCTTTAAGTCTAAAACCAATAATTCCCAAGGCTATGAATAAAGACAATTTAAATCCTATTACAATAGATTCTGAAAAGCATTTTTTGGCTAACAGAAATTTCTCTGCATTCAATGATAGTTTAAATAAATGATTTAGAAAATATATTCCCATAATGTTTGGTGGTGATGTATTTACAGTGGTGAGATCTCACCTGGGATGTACACATAAGCTTCTCTGTGGAAGATAATATATGAGTTCTATAGTTCAACAAAAAGCAAAACTGTTAGGTACAGACATACCAAGGAGCTAAAAAATAGTGGAAACTGTCACTTGGGGACTCAGCGATCTGCTGTATGAATGTAATCTATAATAATTTAACACCCTTGATGGAATAAAGGTTCCTTGAGAAAACCAATCCTGTTCTCAGACCTGGCAACAACCGGGCTTCTTTTATCATCATCAGCTCTTCCCACAATATATGAATTCCCAGTGGACTTACTATCAAAACCAAAAACAGAGCTAAGAATGTGTTTGTTTAAAACATGTTGATGAAAAACAGCTCGCATTTGGTCATGTTTCAAATGACCACGATTCTCTCAAAAATGAACAATCTCCTTTGCCTTTCTTCTTAGTATTTTTATTTTATTATAGTATTTTATTTTATTAATAGTATTTAATTTTAGTTTTAGGTTTCATAAAACAGAATGCCAACACTGAGTTTATTTCGGATTATAGGAAAAGAGGAAAGTATTGTCTTAACAATAAAAGACAATTTAGTAGTTTTCATTCCTTCCCTACTCTTATTTGTAACTTTGTAAAGAAGGTTCTAAGGCACCATACCAGTAAATACAGTAAATACCCAAAGCTGTCCATATCAATTAATCCTTTCTGTGTGCCAGCAAAAGGGCTTAACATGCCTGCTTCCCAAATACTTAGCTTGAAATTTTTCCTCTGGAAAATCTGCAAAGATTTTAGATTTTAGAGGTATCTTTTTGTTCATATTTATACTTACATTCTATTTTAATGCCTGAAGTTTGTCTTTGGAATCTAAGTTGGGCTTTCAGCAAGTGGCCACCCTTAAAAAAATAATCCCATTGGAACAAATGCTCAGTTTTTGTTTCTTTACTCTGATCACAATTTATAGAACTTAACTGTTTTTCCTCCCAAGAGCAACAGAAATTTTTAACCAGTAAGAAATAACAGAAGCCAGGTCCACCCATTTCATTATCTTGGACCTACAGATGGTGAGAAGAAATGGCTGATGAAATATTTCTGATGCTTGACAACATTTGGTAAGAACGTAAAGGGTTGAAATGGAATTATTATCTAGTCCAATAGTTTGGTTGTTACAAGTAACCCTGGCTTTGCCGGATGGAGGACAGGAAGGAATAATGGGCTGGCTTTTCATCCCAGCCCTAAAAGTGGAGGGAGAGAAGTGGCTGAAACACATGCCAGGAACTGCTTCCTAACTGAGTGTCATATCCACGACAGCAATGTAATTGCCTCTACCAGGATCTGCCACAAATTCTTTTTTTTTTTTTTTCCCATTTTAAAAGTCTTTATTGAATTTGTTACAATAGTCCTTCTGTTCTGTCTTGTTTTTTTATTTTGGCCCCAAGGCACGTGGGATCTAGTTTCCCAACCAGAGATCGAACTCTTACCCCCTGCACTGGAAGGCAAAGTCTTAACCACTGGACCACAAGGAAGTCCTGACAAATTCTATTTTTTATTTGGTAGAGAAGAAGGGCATGAGAAACCATTCAGCAACCTTAATGGCCTGTGAAGGCTCCCACATAATCTGAAATCTATTAAATATAAGTGGCCCATGCGCAACACAACCGGGGACTACAAGCTTTTGAACAGGTAGTATTCTCTGAATGTTTTTCTGTACTGGTTTTATGAGACATGTAATATATTCTCCTAGCCAAAAATACGAATATTTTTACATGATGGCTCTGGTCCCAGGTTTGGCTCCCAAAGGTCTAATAACCCACAGGATGACTCAAAGAACTAGATACTTAATTTTTAAGACAGTAGAGAAAACATATTGTGAATGCATATCAGGGCATTTTGTCTTCTACAGCGTGGTTTTGGAAACCGAGCACCATTTCCAAGGTTCTCTCCTGCGGTTGTTTCTGAGACAGGGAGTGAAACTTCTCAGTGTTACCAGCTTTCAAGAACTTCAAAGCTGTTGCTGTGACAGCAAAAAGAAAAGCTTTTGATGTGAAGGCCAGTTGCTCACAGCTGATATGAGTGGTTAAGGACAGACTGCATTGATATTTATGGCACTCCTGATTCGAACTAATTTTACCCATGAGCAACCTAAATCAATGAATAATCTTTGATGGAAATCTTATGTGGGTCCCTGTCTTGCTACCTTCTTTATTCCTCAGGATATCTGGGAATGAATGAGCTAGGTGGGGTTCCAGCCTCTCTGAGAGCGTAAGTGATTTACACAGGTGTTTGCAGTTAAGAAACCCCTCTTAGTGCATAAGACCTCTTGATGCAACTGAAATCTGAGTGAGAAATCCTAAATATTTATCCTCTGAAATATCTGCTTATTAATCATAAGCTACCAGCTGGCACTAGTGGTAAAGAATCTGCCTGCCAATGCAGGAGAAATCAGAGAGGCAGATTCGATCCCTCAATCAGGAAGATCCCCTGGCGGAGGGCATGGAAACCCACTCCAGTACTCTTGCCTGGAGAATCCCATGGGTGGAGAAGGCTGGCGGGTCGCAAACAGTCAGACACAACTGAAGCAACTTAGCATGCACGCACACTCTAGTAGTGAACTAATGTTTACTTTTGTTATCTTTCAAGGACAAAGCAATGTCCACACAGAGGTTTAATATCTGTTGTACATTTTCCCTCCCACATCTCAATTAGCAGTGCATTTTCCAAGAGAAACACAGAATGCGATAGTTGGGCAATGAATTGATAACACTAAGTATTCTTCCTATAGACAATGTGCTATGACTGTAAAGAATTTTCTGAAATTTGTATTTCACAGCTGAAAAATGTCCACAGAGTCGAGAGCAAATATAAATTCACAGAATACACGATACATGTAGTGTTAACATCCAACATCCAACAGGGAGGCTGATTTCATTTCAGGGTCAGAGAAATGAAATTATTTTATATGCATGCTTTGTATGTTCTAAAGTGAGCTATCTAATTATATGTTCACATTGTGTGTTTTAATTACACATGGTTATTTTGATGCATAATAGAAGTTTTCTGTCACAGCAATTAAAAAATTAAAGCACCAAGAAAATAAACTGCAATTTTTCATGTTAGCATCTAAGACAACTCTTTGCAAATACCATACAAGCATTCCTCACTATCAAAGTCTATTAAATTCCTGTTATCTGAATTTATTAGATATCAGGGATTAAAAATCCCTGAGTTTTAATCAGCTTTAGTCAGCTAAGTTTGGATAGCATGGTTTACACAGTACAAAGGCTAGAAAGTTGTTTCTCTTCTTTGTCAGATAAAGCCATTTTAAAAGGCATCTCAATGTTGTCAGAGTGTTAAATCAGATATATTTGCACAAAAATAATTTTGTTGATTAAATTCTTGCTTTTCTCCACAAAGGAATTAACTGCTAACTTAATATGTGACTACAGTTAGCATGGAGAACATTCTGGCAGAAACAGTAGTAGGTGCTGAGGAGTCCTGATGACCAGGAACCTCTGTGAAAAGATGTGTGGTGATCACAAGGGAAACATTTAGGGGCAGGACCAGGGCAAGAGGAAGCAAACCCACAGGGCCCCTGGGAATCCTGCTGGAAAGGGAACCAGAGGTTACCTCAGGAGACTAGACCTAAATATAGGAACAACTTCAAAGCAGCAAAATGTTAAGGAAAAACCTGTGGGAGGTAGACGCCAGAGACTCTAAGTATCACCCTGCCCCCTCTCCTACCCCCACACACAATCTCAAAATGAGCCAGTTTAATTTCACACAGGCATACCTGTGGTTTCCAAGGAAGTAGCAACCCAGTCCACTTAGGAAAAGTAAAAAGAAGCCCTTCCAACCAGTCATTAAGTGAGGAGAGCTACTGCCTTCTATGCTATGAAAGGGAACTGAAAAGAAGTTCTCCAGGTTGATGATGCCAGCACAGGCCACGTACGAAGGAACATTTTTTCAAAGGAAAAGATGCAAGACTTCAAGACACAAGTGAAAATGGAACAAGCAGGGGTGTGACCTTTGAAGGCTGATTAGAAGCAGAGGTATAAAGAAATGAGAGGGCCACAGATCTAGAGGAAAAGAGAAAAACCACAGGCGGGCAAAAACAGACAGGGGCCTCCTGAGCACTGATGGGGGCGGGGGCGAGTAAGAGCATCTCACGGAGAACACTGTAGAACTGGGAGGTGACTCATATGCCAGCAGCGGACACTGTCCCCAAGAAGTCTCTCAGGTCTTTCAAAAGACAGGTGGGGCTGCTGTTGGAAACCCCAGCGTCCAATCCAGACTCAAGCACGGCTGCAAAGATTTCCCCAACACTCAACTGAAATTCACCTTCTCCCACACACACACACAAAATCACACCAAAAAGGGGGAAAAAATTTCTTTTTAAATATATATATACACACACTGTATATATATCTACATTATATACATACACACACACAATCCAGGAATGCAACTGAGAAACACCCACTCAAACCGAAGGTGTTTCTTCCTTTTTCCATTTCAGATCATGACTTTCCGCAAACTGTAATTTCTTCTGAAGACCTCAGATGGAAAATCCCCGACGCACAGGAACTGATGCAGAGTTGCCAGAGTCTGAGAAATACTTCCCCAAATGTCCTGGAATGTGAAACCCAATCAAATGTAAACCGAAATCACATGAGGAGTCTCAGCTGGCCACCGAAGAACCAGCTTTTTCTCAGTTTTTAACTTGACAGCCCCACTGACTTAGGGACCTTGGAGTATGGAGGATGTAAGGCTGAGACCAATTTGAGGACAAATGCTCTCATCTTTCTTCCCGGAGATGACCAAACACAAAACTGTAGAGATGGAGATCGAAAGTAGGGTAGATACTAAAATGTGTGCCCCGGTGTTTAAAAAAAAGGGGGGGGGGTGGATCATAACAAACTAAAGTTCATAAGGCTAAAATAAGGCTGTCTATTTAGCTCCCTGCATTTGTACGTGGTTTAAACAGTCGCCAAACCCAGAACAATTCCTCCATGAAAACAAAAACAAAGAGAAATCTTGTGATCTGGACACAGTTGCTTTTCAAAATTTTCAGAGTCAGGCTCCTACTCACTAACAGTTTCGGTTTACCAAGGAACTTTAAGAGAAAGCAGATGTAACCTAAATACGACTGCAATAAGTACGGTAATTTGTCTAGAATTGCAAGCAATAAACCTCAGGTCTGCAGGGGACCCGCTTGCAATTCTGATCTGCTACAAGAAAACCATTTTCACATCCAAAGTGCCTTTTCAGGCTTCCTCTTTTTTTCTCTTGGTTATTTGGAAGGTAAACAACTTCAACTTGGAAATTAGGGTTCAAGTAGAGTGTTACACACACACACACGTGTGTTCAGGTATTTATTCCTAAAACTGGTACAATATAGACAGCCACGGAAGAAAAATTCCCCAGCCATATCTGAGGCATCCCTGGACTCCCTGGAGGGCCCACCCTCTCCAGACACTGATGAGATGTTCCTTCTCCTCCCTGCCGTGCTGGACATCGGCTGAACAGAGGTTGCCAACCTTTGGCAAGTTATGAAGAAATCAGACTAGAAATCCAAGAGACTCTGGACTTCTCTCCAAGAGAAACGCCCACTTGAAAACAGCTGCAGGGTTTGTTGTTTTTTAAACAACTTGTGACCAAACGTGTTTTAATCCTCTGTGACTGATTTTTCCAAACCCCCATGTTTCCAACCTCAGGATGATCCAGTTTGCTGATGGAACTGACTAGATTCATTCAGCATCTTTCAAGTACTGTTCAACAGAATTTTTTAAAAAGTCACTTCCTCCTTGGAATACAAGGAAATAAGCACTTCCGCTCAAAGTTGTTTGCTCTCAATTCCCAAAACACTATTTTTAGTCAGATAAGGGATAAAGAGGGGGGCTTTCCTTGCTGGCTCAGATGGCAAAGAATTTGCCTGCAACGCAGGAGACCGGTGTTCAATCCCTGGGTCAGGAAGATCCCCTGGAGAAGGGAATGGCAACCCACTCCAGTATTCTTGCCTGGGAAATCCCACGGACAGAGGAGCCTGGCAGGCTACAGTCCATGGGGTTGCAAAGAGTCAGACAGGACTAAGCAACTAACACTTTCACTTTCAAGGGGTGAGAGAGACAAGAATAAAACATGGCAACACTGTTCAGGGCTGTTATAATTTTAGAACACACTATAACATCTGGTGGTAAAAGGACAAAGCAAAACCAAACCACTAACTTCTGAGATAGACTGTATATTAAGATTTTCATATTGCTATTTTTAGGGGTGGTTGCTGAATCTAGGCTTCTTATATACCTAATACTTCAAACTGCTTTTTTCTTTTTTTCTTGACCCTATGGAAGTTTTTTTTTTTTTTTTAATTTTAAATGGAGGCTTATTGCTTTAAATTGGTGGCCCGTGAAATAGAAACACAGACATTAATAAGCTCTATCACAGCAGTATGCAGAAACATCATGTCTACCATCTCCATCATTTGTCAGTTATAAGAAGGGAAAAGCAAGAAAGAAAAAGGGAAAACATCAAGATAGAAGAGAGTAGCCAATGGGAAGGACAGGAAAAGAAAAGCAAAAACGGTCTTTGCCTACCATATACTAAGACACATTATGCCATCTAAGAGACAAAACAAACAAGTTCCAGAAAAATATGAGGGAAGGAGGAAAAATGCACACGTGTGTGTCGATCAACTTGGTTAACAAGAAAAATCACAAGTCAGTGAGAAAGGACAGATAACCTATAAATTGGTGCTGGGAAAATGGACTCCTTCCATGGAAATAAATTTGGATCCCTACCTCACATCATATACAAAAACACACTGTGGGTGGATCAAAAATCTATGCCTGAAAGGCAAAATTAAATAGACAAAAAAAAAAAAAAAGGTAACTCTGAGCCACTGGGCTGGGGGAAGACACGCAGAGGCAGTTGAACTTTCTATCAGCAGAGTCAGGAGTGATGAAAACCACACAGACCTCTCCGCCGACCCTGCACCCATCTGTTGCTTCCTCCAGACTGCTGAGTGATGGCGCTACCACCTTGTGACCACACACGACGAGCATGAAGACAGCCAGCACAAAACCGAGAGAATGTCAGCACCCAGGTCCCCGGCAATAAACACCGTCAATCAGTGGAACCGGCCCTAGGCTGCTGACCTCCAGATATCCTGAGATGCAAGGAAAAAATAACTCCCACTTTTGGAAACTACCGCTGATTAAGGTTTCTGTTCCTTGCAGCCATGAATGAGAAGTGTGCAAAAGTAAATGTTGTGTGTGTGTGCGCACGCATGCATGTGCATGTTCACAGCAGTGTTTGACTCTCTGTGACCCTATGGACTATAGCCTATGAGGCTACTCTGTCCATGGAACTTGCCAGGAAAGAATACTGGAGTGGGTTGTCACCTCCAGGGGATCTTCTCCATCCAGGGATCTAACCCAAGGCTTGTGTCTCCTACACTGTCAGGCAGATTCTTTGCCACTGCGCCCCCTGGGAAGCCCAAATGCTGTGTGTACCCCCAAGGTAACAAAACCACATCCACACTATGTTTGTGAAAACGTCTCTGAATATAGCCTGCAGAAGAAAATGGCAACCCACTCTAGTATTCTTGCCTGGAAAATCCTACGAAAGAGAAACTTGGCAGGCTACAGTATATGGGGGTCACAACGAGTCGGACAGAAGTAGTGATTGAGCAGAGTTCAGTTCAGTTGAGCTGTGTCCGACTCTTGCGACCCCATGAATCGCAGCACGCCAGGCCTCCCTGTCCATCACCATCTCCCAGAGTTCTCTCAAACTACATCCATCGAGTCAGTGATGCCATCCAGCCATCTCATCCTCTGTCATCCCCTTCTCCTCCTGCCCCCAATCCCTCCCAGCATCAGAGTCTTTTCCAGTGAGTCAACTCTTCGCATGAGGTGGCCAAATATTGGAGTTTCAGCTTTAGCATCATTCCTTCCAAAGAAATCCCAGGGCTGATCTCCTTCAGAATGGACTGCTTGGATCTCCTTGCAGTCCAAGGGACTCTCAAGAGTCTTCTCCAACACCACAGTTCAAACGCATCAATTCTTCAGCGCTCAGCTTTCTTCAGTCCAACTCTCACATCCATATATGACCACTGGAAAAAACACAGCCTTGACTAGACAGACCTTTGTTGGCAAAGTAATGTCTCTGCTTTTGAATATGCTATCTAGGTTGGTCATAACTTTTCTTCCAAGGAGTAAGCGTCTTTTAATTTCATGGCTGCAGTCACCATCTACAATGATTTTGGAGCCCCAAAAAAATAGTCTGACACTATTTCCACTGTTTCCCCATCTATTTCCCATAAAGTGATGGGACCAGATGCCATGATCTTCGTTTTCTGAATGTTGAGCTTTAAGCCAACTTTTTCACTCTCCACTTTCACTTTCATCAAGAGGCTTTTTAGTTCCTCTTCACTTTCTGCCATAAGGGTGGTGTCTCTGCATATCTGATGTTATTGATATTTCTCCCAGCAATCTTGATTCCAGCTTGTACTTCCTCCAGCCCAGAATTTCTCATGATGTACTCTGCATAGAAGTTAAATAAGCAGGGTGACAATATACAGCCTTGACATACTCCTCTTCCTATTTGGAACCAGTCTTTTTTTCCATGTCCAGTTCTAACTGTTGCTTCCTGACCCGCATACAGGTTTCTCAAGAGGTAGGTCAGGTGGTCTGGTATTCCCATCTCTTTCAGAATTTTCCACAGTTTATTGTGATCCACACAGTCAAAGGCTTTGGCATAGTCAATAAAGCAGAAGTCAATGTTTCTCTGGAACTCTCTTGCTTTTTCCATGATCCAGTAGATGTTGGCAATTTGATCTCTGGTTCCTCTGCCTTTTCTAAAACCAGCTTGAACATCTGGAAGTTCACGGTTCACGTATTGCTGAAGCCTGGCTTGAAGAATTTTGAGCATTACTTTACTAGTGTGTGAGATGAGTGCAGTTGTGCAGTAGTTTGAGCATTCTTTGGCATTGCCTTTCTTTGGGATTGGAATGAAAACTGATCTTTTCCGGTCCTGTGGCCACTGCTGAGTTTTCCAAATTTGCTGGCATATTGAGTGCAGCACTTTCACAGCATCATCTTTCAGGATTTGAAATAGCTCAACTGGAATTCCATCACCTCCAATAGCTTTATTTGTAGTGATACTTTCTAAGGCCCACTTGACTTCACATTCCAGGATGTCTGGCTCTAGGTGAGTGATCACACCACCGTGATTATCTGGGTCATGAAGATCTGTTTTGTACAGTTCTTCTGTGTATTCTTGCCATCTCTTCTTAATATCTTCTGCTTCTGTTAGGTCCATACCATTTCTGTCCTTTATCGAGCCCATCTTTGCTGAAATGTTCCCCTGGTATCTCTAATTTTCTTGAAGAGATCTCTAGTTTTTCCCATTCTGTTGTTTTCCTCCATTTCTTTGCATTGATCCCTGAGGAAGGCTTTCTTATCTCTTCTTGCTATTCTTTGGAACTCTGCATTCAGATGCTTATATCTTTCCTTTTCTCCTTTGTTTTTCACTTCTCTTCTTTTCACAGCTATTCGTAAGGCCTCCCCAGACAGCCACTTGGCTTTTTTGCATTTCTTTTCCCCGGGGATGGTCTTGATCCCTGTCTTCTGTACCATGTCGCGAACCTCCATCCATAGTTCATCAGGCACTCTATCTATCAGATCTAGTCCCTTAAATCTATTTCTCACTTCTACTGTATAATCATAAGGGATTTGATTTAGGTCATACCTAAGTGGTCTAGTGGTTTTCCCTTCTTTCTTCAATTTAGGTCTGAATTTGGCAATAAGGAGTTCATGATCTGAGCCACAGTCAGCTCCTGGTCTTGTTTTTGTTGACTGTATAGAGCTGCTCCATCTCTGGCTGCAAAGAATATAATCAATCTGATTTTGGTGTTGACCACCTGGTGATGTCCATGTGTAGAGTCTTCTCTCGTGCTGTTGGAAGACAAAACTCTATTAGCCTTTGCCCTGCTTCATTCCGTATTCCAAGGCCAAATTTGCCTGTTACTCCAGGTGTTTTCTGACTTCCTCCTTTCGCATTCCAGTCCCCTATAATGAAAAGGACATCTTTTTTGGATGCTAGTTCTAAAAGGTCTTGTAGGTCTTCATGCTGTTGCTGCTGCTGTTGCTAAGTCGCTTCAGTCGTGTCCGACTCTGTGTGACCCCATAGACAGCAGCCCACCAGGCTCCCCTCTCCCTGGGATTCTCCAGGCAATACTGGAGTGGGTTGCCATTTCCTTCTCCAATGCATGAAAGTGAAAAGTGAAAGTGAAATCACTCAGTCACGTCCAACTCTTAGTGACCCCACGGACTGCAGCCTACCAGGCTCCTCTGTCCATGGGATTTTCCAGGCAAGAGTACTGGAGTGGGGTGCCATTGCCTTCTCCGTGTAGGTCTTCATAGACCTGTTCAACTTCAGCTTCTTCAGCATTACTGGTTGGGGCATAGACTTGGATTACTGTGATATTGAATGGTTTGCCTTGGAAACGAACAGAGGTCATTCTGTCAATTTTGCGACTGAGCACACACGGGATGTGCTCTTGAAAATAATCAAAAGTAATTCTACACTCAACAGTGTCTCTAAAACATTCAATGGATTCAATGGAGGATTCACGTATCAAAGGAGGATTTAGGAGGAATAGACATGAGACAGATGGTGGTCCAGTGGCAAAAGATAACAGTGCTGGAAGAGAGCTCCTCTTTCATCAGTCTTGTCGGGGCGTGGCTTGACTGCTGCCCACTAAGGGTCTGATGACATTCAGGATGGAACTGGCCTTGGACAGACACTGGGATAGCTGAGGAAGTCCAGAATCTTGCATTCCTGTGACAGAATCAGGCCTATCTACTAAGCTCTTTTGCAAGCAGATATTCAAACTCTGTCCCTGGGCCCTTTGCTATCAGAGAATCGCATAACAATACATTGAAAATGCCACCAATACAACACTGAGAACAAAAACTTATTTATTTGTTTAAATAAACAACTGCGTACAGTCTGAGTGCCATACAGTGAGCCAAGTGTGCCTCCAGTAAGCAATCTCAGACTCTTCTGGGAAATTATTGAGGAATGCCCCAGATTCAGAACTGTAATTATAACAAACTGGGTTTTTTGAGGAGGATTGGGGGGTGGCCATTTTTTCCTCCTTATCTAAAGAAGTCTAAAAGGAAAATGCACCCAACATTAAATTCTATGTCTCAAAGTAAGCAAATCTCAGTTGCTCATGTTAAACCCTAGTGATGTTTACTAGAGAACTTTATCACAGACAGGGAGACATGTTTCCATTTTAACACCTTCTCTTTACTTGATTTTCTGGAAAAAAAAAAATTATAAATGTACCCTGTAGGTATGTTACATGTACAGTTTCAATTCCCAAATGAATTAGATCACCTAAAAATACAGAGCCTGGGTACTTCTGGGTCCAAATCTACATGTGATTTTAGAAATGCTTTAGGGACTTTAAAAATAAATCAACTTTGTCTTTTAGAAACAAAATTTGAAATATTTGTGGTTCGATAAAGGAAAATTAAAATATAAGCAGAGTATGCATTCTGACTAACAGTAAGCCCCAGATATATTTGGGGCTGTATTAGTTCCTGGGCCTATTCTTCTCTAGCAAAATCAATCTGCTTGCTCTAGTAATGAAATACTTTTAAACTTAAGTCGTAAGTATTGAGTCCCTAACATAGATGGGTATGTATACGCATGCACACACACACAAAGATGAAATAATTCCTACTAGGCACACTACTTCAGAAATACAAAATATACCCCAGGTACTACAGATGAAACACTTAAATTCTAAAAAAATCTATAGTTGACATAGTTTTATGATATCTCTACTGTATTACAATCTTTATCAGTAACAAAAATTGATAGCACATTAGGCTGCCTGACATCTGTCAAAATCACCACAGAAGGGATATTAGGAAAAGGTTGCGATCAGTATTTGGCAACTGTATCATTTGTGTTAGAATCACTTTACTAGTAGAGAAATTTCAAAGGAGATTTTAGATAATTTATAGGAATGGATAATAAAAAAATTCATGGATCATATGTAAAATATTCACTGGGAATTTGCTGTACAACTCAAGGAACTCAGATCAGGGCTCTGTGACAACCTAGAGGGGTGGGATGGGATGTGAGATGAGAGGAAAGTTCAAGAGGGAGGAGACATATATATACCTATGGCTGATTCATGTTTGAGGTATGGCAGAAACCAATACAATATTGTAAAGCAATTATCTTTCAACTGAAAATAAATAAACTTTTAAAACTTAGTGGAAAAGAGAAAAACAACTGTAATTATTCGGAGCCCACAGCCCTTCCTGAATTCAGAAGAGTTTCTGGAAGTCTGCAGCCCCATTACACTTTTCTTGCTATTGATTTGGGTATGTGCATTTTCCATTTTAAACCTCTTCAATGAGCCCTGTGACTAACAGCTTATTCTCCAGGGTTGCGCTTCTATTTCACAAAGTCTTCAAACTTCTTTTCAGTAGAAAGAGAAAAAAATTGCAGAAGCAAAATACTTTTCTGAAGAAGAAGACAAACATGAAATAGGAATCAGCAGTATTCAGTGAGAACCCTTCATGTAAGAAAGCATTTGTGGCTTCAAAAGAGTAAAGATTGATTCCAATTAAAAAGCAGGTGCCCTTCAGATTTCTAGAAGTTAGATTTTTCTTAAAAAAAAAACAAACAAAAAACTTTTCACTGGGAAGGGATAACACTTGGATGGTAATGGTAGTTATGATCTAGCCATTTCATTTCAAAAATCTTCTACTCAATTTACTTTATGCATAGAAACATAATATCCAGCACAAAGAACTTTTCATTTATTGTATTTCACTGATTATAAGATGTACATTTCAACACCAATGAAGTGGTGATGCATCTTAAAATTGAGAACACTCAAAACTACAATATAATCAATCTGATTTTTGTATGACCGTCTGGTGATGTCCATGTGTACAGTCTTTTCTTGTGTTGTTGGAAGAGGGTGTTTGCTATGACCAGTGCGTTCTCTTGGCAAAACTCTGTTAGCCTTTGCCCTGCTTCATTTTGTACTCCAAAGCCAAATTTGCCTCTTATTCCAGGTATCTCTTGACTTCCAACTTTTGCAGTCCCCAATAATGAAAAGATTGCCGGGAGAAATATCAGTAACCTCAGATATGCAGATGACACCACCCTTATGGCAGAAAGTGAAGAGGAACTAAAAAGCCTCTGGATGAAAGTGAAAGAGGAGAGTGAAAAAGTTGGCTTAAAGCTCAACATTCAGAAAACAAAGATCATGGCATCCGGTCCCATCACTTCATGGGAAATAGACGGAGAAACAGTGGACACAGTGTCAGACTTTATTTTGGGGGCTCCAAAATCACTGCAGATGGTGACTGCAGCCATGAAATTAAAAGACACTTACTCCTTGGAAGAAAAGTTATGACCAACCTAGATAGTATATTCAAAAGCAGAGACATTACTTTGCCGACTAAGGTCTGTCTAGTCAAGGCTATGGTTTTTCCTGTGGTCATGTATGGATGTGAGAGTTGGACTGTGAAGAAGGCTGAGCGCCGAAGAATTGATGCGTTTGAACTGTGGTGCTGGAGAAGACTCTTGAGAGTCCCTTGGATTGCAAGGAGATCCAACCAGTCCATTCTGAAGGAGATCAACCCTGGGATTTCTTTGGAGGGAATGATGCTAAAGCTGAAGCTCCAGTACTTTGGCCACCTCATGCGAAGAGTTGAGGTGAGACTCTGATGCTGGGAGAGATTGGGGGAGGAGAAGGGGATGACAGAGGATAAGATGGCTGGATGGCATCACTGACTCGATGGATGTGAGTCTGAATGAACTCTGGGAGATGGTGATGGACAGGGAGGCCTGGTGTGCTGCGATTCATGGGGTCACAAAGAGTCGGACACGACTGAGCGACTGAACTGAACTGATAATGAAAATGACATCTTTTTTGGGTGTTAGTTCTAGAAGGTCTTGTAGGTCTTCATAGAACTGTTCCACTTCAGCTTCTTCAGCATTACTTGTTGGGGCATAGACTTGGATTACCGTGATACTGAATGGTTTGCCTTGGAATCGAACTGAGATCATTCTGTCATTTTTGAGCCTGCACACAAGTACTGCATTTTGGACTAATCTGTTAACGATGAGGGCTACTCCATTTCTTCTAAGGGATCCTTGCCCACGGTAGTAGATATAATGGTCATCTGAGTTAAATTCACCCATTCCAGTCCATTTTAGTTCACTGATTCCTAAAATGTCAATGTTTACTCTTGCCAACTCCTTTTGAGCACGTCCAATTAACCTTGATTCATGGACCTAATATTCCAGGTTCCAATGCAATATTGTTCTTTACAGTGTCAGACTTTACTTCCATCACCAGCCACATCAACAACTGGGCATTGCTTTTGCTTTGCCTCTGTCTCTTCATTCTTTCCTAAGTTATTTCTCCATACTTCTCCATTAGCATACTGGGCAGCTACCAACCTGCGGAGTTTGTATTTCAGTGTCATAACTTTTTGTCTTTTCATACTGTTCATGGGGTTCTCAAGGCAATAATACTGAAGTGGTGGCGAAGTAGTGTAGGAACGAAATTCCAGTTGAGCTATTTCAAATCCTAAAAGATGATGCTGTAAAAGTGCTGCACTCAATATGCCAGGAAATGTGGGAAACGCAGCAGTGGCCACAAGACTGCAAAAGGTCAGTTTTCATTCCAATCCCAAAGAAAGGTAATACCAAAGAATGTTCAAATTACCACACAATTGCACTCATCTCACACGCTAGCAAAGTAATGTCTAAAATTCTCCAAGCCAGGCTTGAACAGTCATGAACTGTGAACTTCCAGATGTTCAAGCTGGATTTAGAAAAGGCAAAGGAAGCAGAGATCAAATCGCCAACATCCGCTGGATCATCGAAAAAGCAAGAGAATTTCAGAAAAACATCTACCTCTGCTTTATGTACTATGCCAAAGCCTTTGACTGTGTGGATCATAACGGACTGTTGACAATTCTTAAAGAGATGGGAATACCACACCACCTTACCTGCCTCCTGAGAAATCTGTATGCAGGACAAGAAGCAACAGTTAGAACCGGACATGGAAAAACAGACTGGTTTCAAATTGGGAAAGGTGTATGTCAAGGTTATATATTGTCACCGTGCTTCTTTAACTTATATGCAGAGTACATCATGTGAAATGCCAGGCTGGAAGCAAAAGCTGGAATCAAGATTTACGGGAGAAATATTAATAACCTCAGATATGCAGATGACACCACCCTTATGGCAGAAAGCAAAGAACTAAAGGACCTCCTGATGAAAGTGAAAGAGCAAAGCGAAAAAGCTGGCTTAAAGCTCAACATTCAGAAAACTAAGATAATGGCATCCGGTCCCATCATTTCATGGGAAATAGATGGGGAAACAAGGGAAACAGTGAGAAACTTTATTTTGTGGGGGCTCCAAAATCACTGCAGATGGTGATTGCAGCCATAAAATTAAAAGATGCTTACTCCTTGGGAGAAAAGCTATGACCAATCTAGACAGCATATTAAAAAGCAGAGACATTACTTTGCCAACAAAGGTCTGTCTAGTCAAAGCTATGGTTTTTCCAGTAGTCATGTATGGATGTGAGAGTTGGACCATAAAGTTGTGTGTCGAAGAACTGATGTTTTTGAACTGTGGTATCGGAGAAGACTCTTGAGAGTCCCATGGATTGCAAGGAGATCCAATCAGTCCATCCTAAAGGAAATGAGTCCTGAATATTCATTGGAAGGACTGATGCTAAAGCTGAAACTCTAATACTCTGGCCACCTGATGTGAAGAGCTGACTCACTGGAAAAGACCCTGATGCTGGGAAAGATTGAAGGCAGGAGGAGAAGGGGATGACAGAGGATAAGCTGGTTGGATGGCATCACTGACTTAATGGACATGAGTTTGCGCAAGCTCTGGAAGTTAGTTATGGACAGAGAAGTCTGGGGTGCTGCAGTCCATGGGGTCACAAAGAATCGGACATGACTGAGCAACTGAACTGAACTGACTGAAAAACTACAATGAAGTACCACCCAATAAATCCTGAAGAGGGCATGGACAAAATGAAACCCTCTCACACTGTTGGTGGAAATGTAAACCAGAGCAGTCACTATGGAAAACAATATGGAGATTCCTCAAAAAACTAAAAATAAGAGTTGCCGTTATGATCCCACAATCCCACTTCTGGTCATATATCTGGATGAAAGTAGAATTTGAAAGGATACATGCTCCCCTACACTCTTTACAATATCCAAGACAGGGAAAACAACCTAAATGTCCATTAACAAATGAATGGAAACAGAAAATATGAGACCCCATGGACTGCAGCCTACCAGGCTCCTCTGTCCATGGGATTTTCCAGGCAAGAGTACTGGAGTGGGGTGCCATTGCCTTCTCCAATGGTATAATACATAGACACAGCAAAATATTAACCATAAAAAAGAATGAGACAGTGCCATTTGCAGTAACATGGATGGACCTAGAGATCACCATAACTAAGCAAAGTAAGTTAGAGAAAAATACCACTTATATGTGGAATCTAAAACACAACACACATGAACGTATCTATGAAACACAAACAGACTCACAGACGCAGAGAACAGACCCATGCCTGACAAAGGGGAGAAGGAGGGAGGGGGAAGGACTGGGAGTTTGGGATCAGCAAATGCAAGCTAAACTATTATATATATTATGGATAAATAACAGGGCTCCCTGGTGGCTCAGATAGTAAAGAATCTGCCTGCAATGCAGGAGACCTGGGTTTGATCCTTGGGTTGGGAAGATCCCCTGGAGAAGAGAATGGCAACCCTCTCTGGTATTCTTGCCTGGAGAAATCCATGGACAGGGAAGCCTGGGGGGCTACAGTCCATGGAGTCACAAGAGTCAGATACGACTGAGCAACTAACACATTCACCTTCAACAAAAAACAACAAGGTCTTACTGTATAGTACAGCAAACTATGTTCAATGTCCTGTGATAAACCATAATGTAAAAGAATATGAAAAAGAATATATATATATAACCGAACCACTTCGTTGTACAGTACAAATTAAGACAACATTGTAAATCAACTATACTTCAATAAAATATTTTTTAAATGACAGGCTATAATGGCTCTTGGTCCTGTAGTGATCATGGTCAGTATAATTCCACTGTGCAAACTGAGACACAAAGGTCCATATTTTCATATGTCCTGTGACAAAACACTTCTAAAAGAGCAATATAAGTTTAAAATAATAATTCCAAATGACAAGAAAGTATGTGTCCTGATTTAAATAGTAGTGTTTTTTTCTTCCTGCATGCTGGATATGTTTCTAACATTCAATGAGATTACCCACAGTCAGTAACGCAGGACATAAATATAATTCAGAGAAGCAGTACTTGTCCGTGACTAGTGATTCAAGTTGTCTAACGCAGAGTATAAAGCCTTCTCACTGGCCCTCAGGGCTGCACACAATAGAATCTTAAATACAGTCCCCAGCTTCTCTCTCAGTAGCTACTATTCTTACTGTCTTGCTAGTTAGGAATGAACTGTTCATGATGTACTGAACACCTGCTTCATCTGCTTCCCAAAGGATTCCCTCATATTCACTCCTGCTATTTTCTCATGCACTCTGTGTGTGTGAGTGTGTGTGTGTGTGTGTGTGTGTGCGTGCACTCAGTTGTGTCTGATTCTTTTGTGGCCCCATGGATTATAGCCTGCCAGGCTCCTCTGCTCATGGGATTCTCCAGGCAACAGTACTGGAGGGGGTTGCCATGCCCTCCTCCAGGGGATCTTTCCTCATGCTGGAACTCAGCTGGTGAACTAGGCTTTGTCTAGTTCATGTTTTAGTTTTGTTTACTTTTCACTTGCGTGAACATTAAAAAAAAACTCACAAAACCCCAAACTTTTGAGTATTATGTGCCTAGCACCTTAGAATTCAAATTTGCAATCTCTGCCTTATCCAACGAAAGGTCTGAAAGGTGCCTTAAGGTAGAAATTTTACCTTTGTAGACACATAGTAGGTATTTTCTAAACACAGGCTGAAATGAATACACCCTTTAAAACAAAAAAAACCACTACTCACATTACGGCTTTGGGGGATGCTCTGCAAAAGCCAAATCTTAAAACAAAATGTCTTAAATTACACTGAATTAAGTAAATTTTATTATAGGTAACAGAAAATGTGGTGAACTTTTGTTTATTATGGTTTTTATATTTTCCTGATTTCTGTGTATATTCATACTCAAGAGATGAGACAGACAATATCAATGAAGGTTTTTAGGGAATTTCTATTAGAAATAACAGTACAGTTTGCAGACACAGAATACATGCTATGAACAGTTTAGAGTTCTGACATCCAATGGAATTAATTCTCCTTACTTCTAAATGGAATTTTACAGAAAACCAGCAGCAACTCAGGAAGATGACCTTAAGAGATATTCTGTCCTTTCCTAAGCTTATGTCAATTAAACATATTAGTACTGGGTACATACCACACACTGTGGACTTGGAATACAAAGAGAAAATCAGGAACAGTCACGGCCTCCACCCTTAGAACTGAGTGTTCATCAATTTTCCCAAAGAAATAATGTAAAATTTATTAATCAACACAAATCTAGGGGACTGTAAGAAAGTGTCTTAGAATTCTCACTTCTTTGGAAGTTATTCTCCAGAAAAGCTATAAAGCTTTTTTAGGGAATTTAAAAATACTGGAGGAACTGGAAGGACTCCCATGTTCATGGAGGGTGGTGGTTCTCTCAATGTGGTTCCCAGGCCAACAGCAGAGCTGGCCTCACCTGGAACCTTGAGAGAAACGGAAATTCTCAGGCCCCACCCCAGACCCACTGAATCAGAAACTCAGGAGATGAGACAGCAATCTGTGCTTTAACCAACCCTCCAGATAATTCTGATACTTAACTTTGAGAAGCACTGGCAGAGTACAATCCACTACATGTCACAGAGAATTTTTAAAGGCCATTCAGCCAAAAAGAGATGAGAAAGTAAAAGTGTTAGGTCTGACTCTTTGTGACCCCATGGACTGTAGCCACCAGGCGCCTCTGTCCATGGAATTCTCCAGGCAAGAATACTGGAGTGCGTTGCCATTTCTTTCTCCAGGGGATCTTCCTGACCCAGGGGTTGAACCCAGGTCTCCCACGTTGCAGGCAGACTTTATATGTACTGAGCTACCTGGGAAGCCCCAAAGAGACTCAGTTCAGTTCAGTCACTCAGTCGTGTCCGACTCTTTGCGACCCCATGAATTGCAGCACACCAGGCCTCTCTGTCCATCATCAACTCCTGGAGTTCAATCAGACTCGCATCCATAGAGTCCGTGATGCCATCCAGCCATCTCATCCTGTGTTGTCCCCTTCTCCTCCTGCCCCCAATCCCTCCCAGCATCAGAGTCTTTTCCAATGAGTCAACTCTTCGCATGAGGTGGCCAAAGTAATGGAGTTTCAGCTTTAGCATCATTCCCTCCAAAGAAATCCCAGGGCTGATCTCCTTCAGAATGGACTGCTTGGATCTCCTTGCAGTCCAAGGGACTCTCAAGAGTCTTCTCCAACACCACAGCTCAAAAGCATCAACTCTTCAGTGCTCAGCTTTCTTCACAGTCCAACTCTCACATCCACACATGACCACTGGAAAAAGCACAGCCTTGACTAGACGGACCTTAGTGGGCAAAGTAATGTCTCTGCTTTTTAATATGCTATCTAGGTTGGTCATAACTTTTCTTCCAAGGAGTAAGTGTCTTTTAATTTCATGGGTGCAATCACCATCTGCAGTGATTTTGGAGCCCCAAAAAATAAAGGCTGACACTGTTTCCACTCTTTACCCATCGATTTCCCATGAAGTGATGGAACCAGATGCCATGATCTTCTAAACAGGGACTAAAACACAGGTTGCCTGTTGTCTAATCAAATTTTCTTCTACCGTACCAAAATGTGTATATTTTATTTGCCATGTTCTATCCTTGTGCACTTTTGAACCATGTATAAAAAGCTCAGAGAAAAAATTATTGGTTTGAAATATTTCATTCTCCATCCCCTCCCCCCCTTTTTCTAAAAATCTAAACCTCATCGGAGATTCAGATATTTTGGAAAATTAACCAATTTATTGCTAATGACAAACAACACCATTACTGTGCCCACAATATACATAAAAATAGAGTACATACCAGGCGTCAGAGGAGATGTTTGTCTGTTTATTATCTGCCTGCTCTGCTAGGCTGCAAGACCCACGAGGGTGTTTTGTCTTCTTTGACTACTTCTATTTCTTTTACTTTAGAACAATGCCCAGCTCTGAGGCGGCACTCAAAAAGCACTCAATTTGAATCAACAAATAAATGAACTTCAATTTGACTTGTACTATCACTTAAATTTGGGGATCTTGTTTCTCCAACTACATTTAAGTTATTAGAGACTCGGCCTTCGATGATTTTTGAACCCACATCACCTAGAAGGTATAATGTACCATACCTAACAGTTGACACTATTTTTTTCTGTAAATGTCAAGACAGTAAACATCTTAGCTTTGCAGGGCATAATGTCTTTATTTCAACTACTCAGCTATGCCTCTCAGAGTTGGACACGACTGAAGCAACTTAGCATGCATGCATGCATTGGAGAAGGAAATGGCAACCCACTCCAGTATTCTTGCCTGAAGAATCCCAGGGACAGAGGAGCCTGGTGGGCTGCCATCTATAGGGTCACACAGAGTCAGACACGACTGAAGCGACTTAGCAGCAGCAGCAGCAGCAGCAGCAGCAGCAGCAGCAGCAGCTATGTCTCTGAAGCAGGAAAGTAACCACAGACAATTTGTAAATGATGGATGTGGCAGCATCCCAGTAAAACTTTCTTGACAAAAGCAGGCACAGGCAGGGCAGATGTGGTCTGTGCTATGTGGTTTGCTGATCGCTGATCAAAGCAACAGAACTAACAACTATTATTACTGTTACATTTTAAAGACTAAGTTAACAGAGACAAATAAAAGGCTATAGTGAAGTAAAGTGAAGTTGCTCAGTCGTGTTCGACTCTTTGCGACCCCACGGACTGCAGCCTATCAGGCTCCTCTGTCCATGGGATTTTCCAGGCAAGAGAGCTGGAACGGATTGCCATTTCCTTCTCCAGGGGATCTTCCCGATCCAGTAATCAAACCCGGGTCTCCCGCATTGCAGGCAGACGCTTTACCGTGGGAGCTATCAGGGAAGTCCCAAAGGCTATAAGCAGCTCTCTAATACCTATTTTTAAAAAGAGCACATTAATGCTTATTACGTAAAATCTATATCCTCTTAAGAAAATTAGGATAAGTTGTAGAGACAACGTCAGTTATTTACTTACTTAGAGGCCAGTTAACATAAAGTTCATTCCAGTATCTTTTAACATTTTTAAAACAGAGGTATAACCAAGATGGACATTAAAGAAAGCCTGCTTCCTTCACTTCACTGACCTTGTAAGTTTTGGGGGCAACGAAGTAGGAAAATGAGCATTACTTTATTAAATACAATTTACTCTGGCACCCCAAAGCTATAAGGTTAATCTTCTCCACAGCATCCCAAAAAGCTTTAATAAGAAACATATCACTTTGTATTTCTCTTTAAAAAATTAAAGCGTGCTTCCTTTGTAATTACAGCCAAAAGAAGACAGACCTGGCCCACCAGCCATACTGTGTGGTCCTGCAAACCTCAGCAGCTGACATGAGCAAGGATAAATCACTTGGTTCTGTTGCTGGGGAAAATGTCCTTTGGACATGGAGGGAAAGGAGAGAGCCAAGAGCTGAAAGTCACCCTCTGAAGCATTATTTTGTTGCCAGAATCATGGCTATTGTTATTGGCATTCACTTTTCGAAGAGAGAATGAATTATTTCGCTGTTGTTGACCTATCAGCTGATTTTTTTTCTTTGGTGAGTTCTGTGAACACACTTTCCCCTCCACCCCCTTTTTATGAAATATAATCACTGAGTGTGCTGGTCAGTGTACACTGTACTAGAAAACAATGGCTTAATACATCCCTGGCCTGGTTTAAGAAAGGAAAAGAATGCCTCTCTCTCGCATCCCTCCCTTGCAAACTGAGTTATATCAAGAATCAAAGAGAACCAGACTGACATAGAAACACAGGTACAAACAGTGTCTCCTCCCGGTTTCCAGGGCTATAGAAATGGGAACTAACCTACTCATTCATCTTTCCCTCTTCACACTAATCCTACCTCCAAATTTTAATCAAGGAAGAAGACAGGATTGGGATTGACACAGATACACTATTGTTACTATGTATAAAATTAATAACTAATGAGAACCCACTGTATAACCCAGGGAACTCTACTCCATGCTCTGCGGTGACCTAAATGGGAAGGAAATCCAAAAAAAAGAGTGGACATATGTATACACATAGCTTATTCACTCTGCTGTAGAGCAGACACCAACACAACACTACAAAACTCTATACTCCAATAAAATCTTTAAAAAGGAAGAAGGTAGGTGCTTTTCTTACCCTGTCCTCTTTGGAAGGCAGATCTCTAGGGATGACTTTGTTATCTAAAAGATTTGCGCTGTCTTAGTTCTCAAAATGCTGACAGGGCTCATAAAATAATTTCTAAGAAAACATTTATAAACTGTGAGCCACCTCACAAATGTTGACCCGTTTTATTTCATTGTTTTGAGTCTCTGCCCACTCTAAATCATAATATTTGATGTAATTAGGTCACATTTTATGGATATAAGCAAAAAAAAGAATAAGTGTCAGTAGGAAAACAACCGCTCATGGATAAATGAATTAAATGTTGCCTTCTTCACCACTGTCAGCAAACCTTTCAGAGGCACTAACCAAAGGGGAAGGTCAATTTGGATAGTTATAAACATTTGACAAAGGAATTAGCTCTAGTCCATGTAGATGCAAAAGAAAAAAATAGCATTGCCACATAATCCTTCCCACTTTTCTCTCTTTCTTTGGCCCCTCTCTTCTGCCTGGGGTAACATACCTGCCCCCAAATAGAAAAGAATTGTGGAAAAATATAAACTTCTACTCAAACACTAGGATATCATGGGGTGAAAAGGGAAAGAATTATCATCCACTCCATACTAGAGGTTTCCTTCCATCTCCTAACTCCCTGGATCCTGTGAAGACATTAGGTTACATGGCAAAGGAGACTTAAGGCTGCAGATGGAATCAAGGTTACTATTAGCCAGATTTTACAAACAGGAGACCAGGACTTCCCTAGTGGTCCAATGCCTACAACTCTGCACTCCCAAAGCAGGGGGCCCGGGTTTGGTCCCTGGTCAGGGAAGTAGATCTTACCTGCTGCAACTGAGAGTTTACATTCTGCAACTAAAGATCTCACAGGCCATAATTAAGACCCGGAGCAGCTAATTAAATAAACAATTAAAATATTTAAGTAAATAAGGAGATTATCTTGGATTATCTAAATGGGCTCAATATAACCACAGGTCCTTTACAGGGAAGCAGAAGGGGAGAGTCAGAGGGAGATGTTGACTATAGGGGAAAAAAAGGCTTTAAGGGTGGATGAGTGGTATTATGAGTCAAGAAATATAGGTGGCCTTTTGGAACCAGAAAAGGCAAGAAAATGAATTTTCCTCTAAAGACTCCACTAGGGAATGTAGTCCTGCCAACACCTTGATTTTAGCCCAGTGAGGCCCATGAGGGAAATGTGACCTATAAAACCATAAGATGACAAAATCTGTATTGTTTTAAGCCACTTGGTTTGTGGTGACATGATACAGCAGCAGTAGAAAACTAACATATTAGACAATTATGATATAGCAATTCTTTTTTTTTTTTTTTTTTTGGCCATACATTGGAGCATATCGGATCTTAGTTCCCCAACCAGGGATCGAACTTGCATCCCCTGCATAAGAAGAGTGGAATCTTAACCACTGGACCACCAGGGATGTCCCTAATATATCAATTCTTACATAATTGTATGAATCAGGTACCATTATTGTTCCCATTTCACAGAAGAAGATGCTGAGACAAGAGAAGCTAATGACCTTCCCAGGGTCACAGAGCAGGGCCAGAATTCCAGCCCAGGTAATCAGGCTCTAGCAACCACACTGCCAGCCAATAGTTAACGCTGTGAAAGATGTGATGGTGCAGAGAACACCTAAAGGACAAGTACATCCCTGTGGCTAAAATTTAAAGTTTCATGATGAAGAGTCACTGAAGACTAGAGTCATCAATGTGGTCATCAAAGGAAGTGAAGTGGGTTGTATCAGGAATGTGGATATATTAGAATAGGTCATAACAGGAGACAAGAGAAAATCTAATTTAAGGCCTGACTGAATCTGCAGAAAGAGACCAAACAAGAACACCCTTATAAGATCTCTCAGGATGAGTCCAGCTTTCTCATTTCTTCCAGACCATCCACTCCCTCCATCTGCTGTAATTAACTTCCTTCCCATGGTTCAGTTCTTAGGAAGTTACCCCTGTTCCCCTTCAAGGTTCCTCCAGCTCCCAGCGTCTTTGCCATGATTCCCTACATCCTTCTCCGGGAACTGTGGTCCAGAAGGGGACACTGTAATGAGCACCAGGCAGAGACATCTGGATTTGACAAAGCAGGCCTTCTTACCCGAGATAAGGATACAGATGCGAACTAAAGATTCCATTGTTTTCCCCTCAATGGTCAATAAATAAAATAAAATGTTTAACAATAAACAAATATAGGAAGAATACTGTCACTTTTAGAAAAAAGTGATCCTTTTAAAATGCAAGTGATACTGGTAAACGAATAAACAACTTATTCCCTAAAAATGGCACTGCATTCATTATACCTGAGTAACAGTTTAAAACCCTTCACAAAGCTTCAAAAAGCACACAATGGCTACTGATATAAACATTAAAACTAGTATTCAATTACATCTTTTAATAAATATATAGCTTCATCAGGTATTAACTTGAAAATGAAATTTATCTTTGGCAGAAAAATTAAGGGGAGAAGGTATATGCCAGAACACTGAGAGACTATTTATTATACTATAAAATCACCATTATTAAAACATTCATTTTCTATGCTTAAGAAATTTAAAAATTTCAATCATAAAACAGTATTTTTCCCAACTGGCAACTGAAATAGTATTTACTTGTTTTTAAGTGAACAAAACATAAATTTAACATCATTCAATTTTTTAACAGATTGCTTATAATTATAATTTTATTAAACTCTTAACAAAAAAGATTTTGAAATATTTGCCCATATAACACCTTGAACTAGCTAAATTCTCCTGCCTTAGTTTATTAGGCAGCATTGAGAATCAAAGGCATTTTTATGGTATGAATATTTTATAGCAAAGATGATACTCAATACCTGCATGGAGTTTTGTTGTCATGGGGACCATCTAGGAGAAACCATTTAAATGCCAGAATTTCAAACCCCCTGGAACATTGCCTTCGGGTCTGGCTTTACTTACAACTTGGAAATCAAAACTGTAGCGACCGTCTTTTTTTTAAAAATGTACAATCCATCTGCTTAGAAAAAAAAAGTACTGACTTCACGCTTTGAAAAGTCTTAAATTTCCTTTCCATGACAAATTTTGATGGTAGAGCATACCAAATGGGGGGATACTGCTGCCTAGCAGGTCGTCATGGCAACTAAAGTACACACACACACACACACACACACACACATTGTGAGCCTGCACTAAAGCTAACATGATAAGACCACAGCTGAGAAGTCTGGCATGTATTTTCACTGATGCTGTCTCCTTTTTTATTTCTGTTGGTATTTTAAAAGAAATCCATCTAACTTCATCTTTTCCTTAAAGCTCACCCACAAATCATCATCAAAATAACAGATAATTTTGCCCAAAATCAAAAGGCATCAGAGAAATGCAAATGCAAGTGGGAAAAAGGGGAGAGGCCTTGATTTTCAATTAGTTGGAAACCTGTGTGCGCCATGCTATCAGCTGGCCTGATAGTCAAACTCCAGCCCACAGAAGCATCATAGCCAGGCTCCTACTAAGAGCCTGGGAGACTGTGTTTTCTTAAGAAATCAGATATTATTAAGTCCTCCTCAGTTTGATTCCAAGCAACCTTATTTGAGCCTGTCTCTAACCACACTATTCCATGAACTCTGCATTCCAGCCAAATCTGCCTGCTTGTCATTCCATACACACGCTGCGTGTCCTTCTGACCTTCACTCACTACACCCACCACCTGAACACTCTCTGAGCCTTCGTCCTACAGGGAGTAAAATGATCTATAAAACCATGACCAACACACAGAAATCCCTTACATTTCTATACATTAATGATTAAAATTTAGAAAGTTAAGGAAAAATCCAACTCACCATTGCAACAAAAAAAATAATAAAATACCTAGGGATAAAACTACCTAAAGGGACAAAAGCCCTGAATGCAGAAAATTATAAAGACACTGATGAAAGAAATCAAAGATGACACAAACAGATGGAGAGATATATCATGTTCTTGGATTGGAAGAATATTGTGAAAATGTAATCTACAAATTCAATGTAGATTAATTCAAAGTAATCTACAGATTCAATGCAATCCCTATCAAACTACCAATGCTAGTTTTCAAAGAACTATAACCAAAAAAAAAATCACAATTTGTATGGAAATACAAAAGATCTCAAATAGCCAAAGCAATTTTGAGAAAGAAGAATGGAGCTAGATGGATCAATCTTCCTGACTTCTGACTATACTACAAAGCTACAGTCATTAAGACAGCATGACACTGGCACAAAAACAGAAATACAGAACAATGGAATAAGCTGAAAGCCCAGAGATAAACCCATGCACCTATGGGCACTGTATCGCTACAAAGGAGGGAAGAATCTACAACAGAGAAAGGACAGCCTCTTCAATAAGTAGTGCTGGGAAAACTGGACAGCTACGTGTAAAAGAATGAAGCTAGAACACCTTTTAACACCATACCCCCCAAAAAAAAACTCAAAATGGATTAAAGATATAAATGTAAGGTCAGAAATGATAAAGCTCTTAGAGGAAAACATAGGCAGTACCCTCTGACATACATCACAGCAAGATCCTCTTTGACCCACCTCCTACAGTAATAGGGGAAAAAAATTAACAAATGGGACTTAATTAAACTTGAAAGTTTTCGCACACCAAAGGAAACAATAAACAAGATTAGAAGACAACCCTCAAAATGGGAGAAAATAATTGCAAACAAAACAACTGACAAAGGATTGATCTCCAAAATATACGGACAGCTCATGCAGCTCAATACCAGAAAAGCAAACAACCCAAACCAAAAAAGGGGCAGAAGACCTAAACAGACATTTCTTCAAAGAAGACACACAGAGGGTCAAAAACACATGACAAGGTGTTCAACATCACTCATTATTAGAGAAATGCAAATCACAACTACAATGAGCTATCACCTCATACCAAGAATGACCATCATTTAAAAGTCTACAAAAATGTTGGAGAGAATGTGGAGAAAAGGGAACCCTCTGCACTGCTAGTAGGAATATAAACTGATAAGCCACTACAGAGAACAGTATGGAGATTTCTTTAAAAACTAGGAATAAAATTACCATATGATTCAATAATCCCACTACTGGGCATATACCCTGAGAAAACCGTAGCTGAAAGAGACACATGTAACCCATGTTCACTGCAGCACTATTTACAATAGCTAGGACATGGAAGCAACCTAGATGTCCACGACAAATGAATGGATACAGAAATTGTGGTACCTATGTACAGTGGAATATTACAGCTATAAAAGAGAACACATTTGAGGTGGATGAACCTAGAGCCTATTGTACAGAGTGAACTAAGTCAGAAAGAGAAAGACAAATATTGTATATCAATGCTTGTGTACAGAATCTTGAAGAATGGTACTGATGGGCCTGTTTTCTGGGCAGGAAGGGAGTCGCAGACATAGAGAACAGACTGTGAACACAGCAAGAGAAGGAGAGGGTGAGACGAATTAAGAGAGTAGCATGAAAACATATACACTGTCATGTGTAAAACAGATTCCCAGTGGGAGTTTGCTGTGCGACACAGGGAAGGCACCCGCGTGCTCTTTGACAGCCTAGAGGGCTGGGATGCGGGGGAAGGTTCAAGAGGGAGGGGGCATATGGCTGTGGCTGACTCATGTCGATGTATGGCAGAAACCAGCACAATACTGTAAAGCATTTATCCTCCACTCAAAACTAAAGAAAAACCATGACCAATCCCCACCCAGCAAAAGCGCCTGTGTTTTTCAATATCTATTTATTTATTTGGTGGCACTGGGTATTACCTGTAGCACGCAGGATCTAAATCTTTGTTGGGTCATGCAGGATCTTTAGTTGCAGCATGTGGGGTCTTTTTTTTTTTTTTCTAGTTTCGGCATCTGAACTCTTAGCTGCAGCGTGTGGGGTCTAGTTCCCTGCCCAGGGATTGAACCTAGGTCCCCTGCATTGGGAGTGCAGAATCATAACCACTGGACCACCAGGAAAATCACCAAAAGTGCCTTCCGAATTGATGTAACTATCTTATTTATATTGCCTATTTGATATTAACTTTTTGCCTTCCAGAGTATTCAGGGGTCTACTTCACTTCTCCCTGACACTGACCATTTAGGAAGGGGGTTATATTTTGTGATCTAATAGCTAGTTCTTCAGTTACTTGGACAACAGTAGAAGGGACCATAGAAAATTAAGGAATATTGATAACAACCAGCATCTACTAATACCTTTAAACAGGTCATGCCAGAGTTGTATGAGACAGAAATTTAAAAAAAAAATCATACGGGTAACCTCATGGCAGAGATGAACAACTCTTGAAAACACCACTGAGATATAATTTATTCATGTGGTAACACTCACTGGTGTCAGAAAATCCTTAAAACACTCCATAGGAGCTAGATATACCACAATTCTCTCTAAAGATAATGATTAAAGATATTTTTCTCCTAAATTTTTTTCCAGACACCTTTCTGACAAAATACATATACACAAAATGAAGTATGATACTTGGGCATGAAGTAATATTGCATCTAGAAAGAAAAAAAATAGAAGTTTTCAAAGTGACTACCTTGGCCACTTGGAACATTAACTTCTAAACTTTTATTTAAGGCTACAATAAAATTGAATATCCAAACCTTAATGGCTCATTTAATAACAGAAAAAGTTACAGTTCTGTCAAGTCCAAAAATATCTTTCATTTTTCTTGTATTACAACTGCTTACCAGACATCACCACCAACTACTTCAAATGTAACAAGTCCAAAGCTTAAATGATGATCCATTCCATTCCCACACATACAAAATAAAAACAAAACTACTCCTTCACTCATATTTCCTGTTCCAGTTAAAAGTGCCAGTAACTATGCTCACTCAAACTAGAAGCCATTGAGTCAGCGCTGACTTGCTTCTCAGCCTCAAATCTTAAATTCAACAACTTCAATAGGGAAACAATATCAGGTAAAACAAACAGCATGGATTTAAATATCAGGGCTTCTTATTAACTATAAAACCCTTGGAAAACACATTTAATCTTATTAACTCTCAGTGAGACTCTGAGTCATGTATGATTTTTTTAAAATAAATAAATAGGCTTTGAGATAGATTCCTATTATCCTATTATTATTCTCTTGGAATTCACAAAACATGCTATCAGATTCAAGGTGATGGGAAATTAAAAAATGACAGCAAAAACTATTTCATTTGGTTTAATTAACGCTTTCCTAAACTTACTTGCCTTACTTTTAAGGAATGCACTGACATTTCTCCTTCTTAAAAAAAAAAAAAAATTAGCTGTGAAATACTAACCTATTTCATGGGGTTGACTCCATGGCTGTGTGTGTGGAAACACAGGTGTCTTTTGGAGTTTCGCTCTGTACTGCATCCCTCCTAGCTGTCCCACCAGTTCCTAGGGTGTCTGGGGGCTCCCTGGTGTGTGCCCACCCTCTCCCCATTAGCCTTTCATTTGGGTCCAGAATACTGCTCAGGGCAGTTTCTGCCCAGGGTAGGACTAAACAGGACAGGGTTTCGTGTGTGTGTGTGTGTGTGCACGTGTGTCTGTGTGTGCACATGCACGTGCACATGACTGAAGTATAATATAGCCAGTCACTTCATGTGTGTGTGTGCATGAAAGTGACTTAAGTATAATACAGCCAATCACTTCTGTACGATGACGTGACTCCGTTACACACATATAGACATTCTTTTCTCATCCTCTTTTCCATTATGGTTTCTCGCAGGGGACTGGATATAGTTCCCTGTGCCATACAGTAGGACCTTGTTGTTTATCCATCCTATCTATATATGACCGTTTACGTCTGCTAATCCCAAACTCCCAGTCCTCCCCTCCCCAGCAGCACTATTCATGACAGCTAAAACAGGACAACAACCCAAAGGTCCAGCGACAAAGAAATGGTAAAGAAGACGTGGTGCATAAACACAGTGGAATACTACTCAGTCGTGAAAAAGAACAGGATGACGCCATTTGCAGCAACACAGATGCCAGTAGGATGGATTTTCTTTTAAGGAGTCAGAAGCCAGAAAAAGAAAACATTCCCTATTGTGAAAGGAACTCTATATACCTTGGAGAATAAAACTCCTGTGTGCTTTAAGAAAAAGGTTTCAATACGAGATTAAAGCTCATGTAATATCATACATATCCCACACACATTAATTAAAATTCTTTCTCCTTCTGCAAACCAATTCTATCACCTAAGTATCCCACTCTTAACTTCTTTTGTTCCGACCTCTGTCACCACATCTCATCTCCCATCTAGACTGCGGTTAACACCTTCCAAGATCTCAGCTATTCTCTCACCTCCTGGGTCAACCCAGAAACCTCTCTAACATACAGATGTGAGCAACTGCCTTTCAGGTAAAGAATACATTCCTTAGGATATACACCCTTCTGGATCTGGCCCCAATCCTCTTCCAATATCTCGACACACCATTCCCCATTGGCCTCTCTTACACAGGCCTGAAGGCAGCTTTCATATTGTCATGTCCTAGGGTCCCAGCAGATAATTTTTTTTTTTTTTTTTTTACTGTTAATGAAATACGTGTGCTTTCAGGGCTGTGCCTTTTCACGTATCACTCCCTTGGTCTGTGAAAACCACCCACACCCATCCCAATCTCCATCTGGCAAACAATTCATCCTTCAAAGCCAACCCAAATGTCACTTCTTCTATGAGGTCTTCCAGAATGAGTTAGTCACTCCTTCTGTGGACTCCCATAGCACTTTGTTCTTAACTCTGTCCTGGCAAGCTATTTAAACTCAAGAGCAAAAGCGAAAGACATAAATAGTGATCTTAAAATTATTAATTCCTAATGAATTTTTCCCACCGAAATCCTAGGCACTCCATACTTTGTCTTGATTACATATACACAAGATCCAAGGGAAATACTGGGAACAAAGGGCCTCGACATAATCAAATAAATTCAGAAACCACCATATTCATCCAAATGAATCAGGCCTGATCTCATTTTGAAATACCTGCTGGTGTCTTGACAATTTTTAAATGTCAAAGGAGTTTCAGGGAACAGCCAAAATATTTTAAGGCTCTCCTAAGTTTCCAAAATATAATTTCTAAATTGTAACAGTCTTTTCTTCATACATGTGTAAAACTTTTAGAATTCAATGGGGAAATAAACTTTCATTTCAAAAATCAACTTTGAAATTGGGAAATAAAAACATATGCCACTTCCAGGCACTATTCATAATAACGGGTTTCCCAGGTGGTTCTGATGGTAAAAAATCCATCTGCAATTCAGGAGACACAGGTTTGATCCCTGGATCAGGAAGATCCCCTGCAGAAGGGAATAGCTACCCACCCCCACTATTCTTGCTTGGGAAATCCCACCGACAGAGGAGCCTGGAGGGCTACAGTCCATGGGGTCTCAGATAGTCAGACACAACTGAGATCCGTCCCAGTAACAGTCTCTACCATTTGCTGAGGGCTTCATGCTGGCTCCTTGGGGCAGTCCCTGCAGACTCCTGCATAGAATTCCTGCTGCTACTCCATGAAGTAAGAGTCATTATTCCAATGTTTTAGATAAGGAAGCTGGTCAAAAAGATTAACGGAATCCACCTATTATCCAGTGAAGACTCAAACCCAGACCCTATGGCTCCCTGGCGCATGCACACATTCTATAAGCTATGACACAGAACCAAAAGTTGCGTCAACTGGGTAACTTCTCTGTGAGGAAATAACCATGGACTGGCTCACTTCAAAGGGGCACCCTTCTGTAATCAGGGGGCTTTTATCTAAGACTTATATACTGATCACCAGACAGCTAGATGAAGTTATCAAAAGTATTTTTATTTCCTCATAAAGTGAGCAACTTTAAAATTTCCTTAGAAAATTATATATTTTTTTATTTTATTTTATTTATTTTTATATATAAATATTTATATTTATTTAATTTGACAGAACAGTAAACACAATTTAAGAAAAATCTAGTCTAAATCAAAGGAGTTTTTTCAGCTAATGTTTATCAAACAAACAAGAGGGCAGAAATCTTGCAGTTCATGGAAGAATTGCTGGAAATAAAGTCTAGAAAATATTAAACCAAGGTTTTATAAATCCACCTCTATTTTTATTTCTCCAATCAAATTGATATTTCTTATTTTGACTGAACATGACAAACGATTTAGACTTACAGCTCTCTCAAACTACTTGGCTCTCTTCTTTTTTGTCAAGTACTGGGTGATCATAAAGAGTATTTCGAGTCTTCCATGAACACAAGACTTCTATATCATAACACAGACCTTGATTCTAACTACTTTGCAAATACATATTTATCTTCACACACAGTCTTTCTTACCTGGAACGGAGATAATTATAAAATTTGTTTGCTTATTTATACTTTCTGAAAATGCAGCAATAAATCACAGATACATCCACTTGGAAGACAGCATTTTAGTCTTTCTTAAATTTTATGGATACTTCAGTCAGTTCAGTTCAGTCGCTCAGTCGCGTCCGACTCTTTGTGACCCCATGAATCGCAGCACGCCAGGTCTCCCTGTCCATCACCACCTCCCGGAGTTCACTCAGACTCATGTCCATCTAGTCGGTGATGCCATCCAGCCATCTCATCCTCTGTCGTCCCCTTCTCCTCCTGCCCCCAATCCCTCCCAGCATCAGACTCTTTTCCAATGAGTTAACTTTTCTCATGAGGTGGCCAAAGTACTAGAGTTTCAGCTTTAGCATCATTCCTTCCAAAGAAATCACAGGGCTGATCTCCTTCAGAGTGTACTGGTTGGATCTCCTTGCAGTCCAAGGAACTCTCAAGAGTCTTCTCCAACACCACAGTTCAAAAGTATCAATTCTTCAGTGCTCAGCCTTCTTCACAGTCCAACTCTCACATCCATACATGACCACTGGAAAAACCATAGCCTTGACTAGACAGACCTTAGTCAGCAAAATAATGTCTCTGTTTTTCAATATGCTATCTAGGTTTGTGATAACTTTTCTTCCAAGGAGTAAGTGTCTTTTAATTTCCCGGCTGCAGTCACCATCTGCAGTGATTTTGGAGCCCCCCAAAATAAAGTCTGACACTGTGTCCACTGTTTCCCCATCTATTTCCCATGAAGTGATGGGACCGGATGCCATGATCTTCGTTTTCTTAGTCATTCAAAATGCTTCAAACTGACCAATGTTTTCACCTCTGTGATGACTGACATAAATTATTTGGTACTTGATTTTTCACAAGAATAAGACCATAAGAAAAAAAGAAGATGCTACATTCGATAAAGTAATGAATAAATCAAGTATGAATTATAATCACACAATTCTGCATATTATTTATGAAAGAAGAAATATTTGATAAGCAAAATAATTTTTAAAACATTTTAACACTCTCCCTCATTTTACTGTTGCTGCTGCTGCTGCTAAGTTGCTTCAAGTCGTGCCCGACTCTGTGCGACCCCATAGACAGCAGCCCACCAGGCTCCGCCGTCCCTGGGATTCTCCAGGCAAGAACACTGGAGTGGGTTGCCATTTCCTTCTCCAATGCATGAAAGTGAAAAGTGAAAGTGAAGTCGCTCAGTCGTGTCCGACTCTTCAAGTCAACCCTTATTTGTTGAATGCCTGGCATGTACCATATTCCACCCTTCAGGGATGCAGTGAGTTGCGCCTGTTGGATAAGATAGAAAGAGTGAACAAACAATGACCAGTGAGATGAGCACTATAAAGGAAGAGAAATATAGGGTGCTGTGGCTTTTGTGTAAAATAAGGTTTGAAGAGGAAACAAGCAGACAAAGTAGGGAAAAACAGCAAACAAGAAGTTTCCAAGTAAGAGAAGTAATGAATCTGAGCAGGCAGGACCCTGAGGGGCTCCTGGGCATAAAAGCCTTTCTGTGTCCCATTCCCAGAGTTCCAAAGGGAAGGCTCACACAGTTGCTAGTTGGGGAGAAGAGGGATGAAGAGACAATGGAGGAGCCCTATGAAACAATGTGTAGCCTTGGGGCAGGGTCCTGGTTCCCCGTCAAGGGAAACACAGAACAGTATCAAGCTCTTCTGCAGAACTAAAACCCCCACCAAATGGAATATGTTCCAGAGAGAAGGCCACAGTTCAATAACCTTGAGAACCACAGATCACGAGACCATCGGATGCCAGAAGATCTCTAGATTTAGGGACTGTAGGCCCCGCATGCACCCTGTTCCTTATAGTTCCTTCCCAAATGCACCTGGGTTGGGACATTCAGTTTTGAGGGTATTAACCCTCTGTGGCTCCCTTTGCCTGGCAAAGCAATAAAGCTATTCTTTTCTACTTCATCAAAAACTCTCCAAGGTTCAATTTGGTACCAGTAAACAGAGACCAAATTTCAGCATCAACAACAGACAAGCAGGTCCAGAGGCCTCAGGGATAAGTCACACAGGGCTGGAGAGGAGCCCAGGTGGGGAGCCAAGCAGATCTCCCTTTGGGACCTAAGGACTGACCCCCTCAGGTGCTGGGAGGGGACAGCATGTTCTGTCCCCACTGCCTCTGCTGAAGAAAATGCCCCTCCCTGGTGACACCTCCTTCCCGTGTCATGGAGCGACTATCCAACCCATGGTCTAGAAGCCTGGCCCTCTGACTCAGCTGGGGACAGCTCTGAAGGGCCTCACGACTCCAGAGCCTCCACTGATGGTGGGGGCCTGCTGTGAGCCCTGCACAGCAGCCCCTCCTCCCTGCACACAGCCAGGCCTTCTTCTCCACCCCTCCCTGCCACAGGGGTTGATCTCAAGGGCAAAGGCATTCCCTGACAAATGTCTCATACAGGAAACTCCCTCTCAGAGTCTGCTCTCCAGCTCTGGGATCCCGTGTGAGCCGGGAAGAGAGGTGAAAATGCTGACAGAGGGCAGCACACTCAGGGCCCCACCTGGAACTCAGCCTAAGGGTTTACAATAAAGGTGTGACAGATAAGATCACTATTTACACCATCAGAGGCGAATCCTAGAGGAGGACAAGAGAATACAAAGAGGGAACATCAGGGGAAAAAAAGTCACCCACTAGGATTTCTCCCCAGACCTTGAGACCAGGTGATCTGATCATCAGGGTAGATGTACTCAAAGCCTTTTATGGAAAGGAAATTATCTTGAAATTCTGATACAATAGGACTAAACTCCAGTTTGTGTACTGTTGGTCATCCAACCCTTATACAGGGATTGTGAGGCTCAAAGGCTTTAGGTTAGAAATACTAGAGCATTCATTAAAAATTCTTGTATGGAATCACATAACAATAAAAGAAAAAATCCCATTCCGTATATCATAACAGCTATTTTCTAGAAGAAAAGTTAACAAAAAGAAAAATCCTTTTTGTTAAATAAGACTTTGCAATTTTAATATTTCAGGTAGTGTAAAAGTCATACCAAAGGAAATTTATTGAAAATATCTTCATGTTGCCACCTTTTGGTATTTTTGTATGTAACACCTCTGGTGGCTCTATTTTTTTGGTTTACAAGTTACATAAAAGGTGGTAGCAAATAAACCACAGTTCTGCCAAAGATAATTCATTCAATGTGATGCATACAAGCCCATTTTAAATATAGTCTTTTATCCAGATATAGCCTATCAAGAAGAAGCAACTTTTAAATTGTACTTATTGGACAGAGCCACCTTCTGAAAAACCAGAACAAAACCGATCAAGTGGAGGAACAGATTAGTGTGCAACAAGAGTGTCTGGAGTACTGCAGTACAGGGGAAAGCGGACGGCAGCTGACTGGGTGTGAGAGAAGAAACTGGAGTTGGGAGTGACAGACTGATCCGTGGTGGTGGCCACTGGGGTGGGGGTCGCTGTTTTGACCTCCCTTTCTGAAAGAACTGGCCTTCGCTGGTAGTCCAGATGCTCAAGAATCTGCCTGCAATGCAGGAGACCTGGGTTCGATCCCTGGGTCAGGAAGATCCCCTGGAGAAGGGAATGGCTACCCCACTCCAGTACTCTTGCCTGGGAAATCCCATGAACAGAGGAGCCTGGTGGGCTACAGTCCAAGGGGGCATAAGGAGTTGGACTTGACTGAGCAACTATACGAAAACAACAAGGGGTTGCTGGGCAAGAGTGTGGCCTGGGCTGAAAAGCCGAAGTGAATCCTAAGGCCCTGCAGCTGGAGGCAGTCAGCTGACTAGCCAGTTGCCACGGCACTGCCAGTTCTTCCTAAAGAGAAGTGTTAGTCACTCATTTGTGTCCGACTCTTTGCAACCCCATGAACTGTAGCCCACCAGGCTCCTCTCTCCACCTAACACCTTCATTACACAGACACACACATGGGAGGATTTGGGAAAACATCCTAGAAGGAAGGGTCTGTGCCCTGTGAAACCTGGATGGCGCCACAGGTTTGAACAGTGCATGGCATGTCCCTACTGCCTCCCCTTACACGGCAGCTAATGTAGAGAGTCAGTGTTTCCAGTAACACTAGGAGCAGCAAGGAGAAAATACCCCTGCCAATGGCATCCAAACAGGAGACCACATGTTCCAAGTAGACCCTGCTGCAAGCGGAAATTTCAAGACAGTCATGAAAAGGACACAGTCTATCACACCACAGACAATGCATGTTTAGAAAAAAATGGTTTTCTTTTTCAGAGCATAAAAGAAATTTAAAAAGCAATTTGCTTCCGCTTAAGAGTGAATGTACTACATCCTCATACAGTTTTTTCACCATCTGCCTCCGTCAGAAAGGCCGCTGTGATTTATTTCCTGGAGAACTAGAACCTGTAGTGAGGGAATGAAAATTCATTCCATAAGATCTGCTTGACTGACAGTTACAGAAACCAAATCTACTTGCAAATGTGGAAATACCCATGGCTGACTGCTTTCATCCCCCTGTTCTGCATACCATGTAGTACACCCAGCCTTGCTCAAATACTGATTTAATACTTAGACAAAGAAAACAATTTCTTGAAGTGCCAAGAGGTCAAGTAATGCCTAGAGCACTGCAGACAACTTGGCAACAAATTCCCTTGAAAAAGGAGTTTTTCCTATGAAAGATGGATCATTCATTCGCCTCTTCACTGAGAATTTTAAAATTCACTTTTCTCAGCTAATATAAAGTTACCACCAATTTCCTGAAAATCCAAACACAATTTTTGAAACCCCCAAATTATGATGACAAAGAAATGTTTCCAATGTGCTTCAGCATCCAGCTAAAAGAAGAAAAATGTTCAGGAATTCCCAAATCATATTGTTCCTCTTCATCCAGCTCCTACATCCAGTGGGCAGAAGTGAAGTATTTATTGAGTCCATATGGATGCTTGGAAATGTTAGCAATTGTATTTAAAACAAAAATAAATTCAACTATGTCAGCATTTCAGGAATTCAGAGCCAAAAACCACAGTCAATACATGCCAAAAATCTCATGCTAACCAGAAAGCATTTTTGAACTTCTCCAGAATGAATATTTTTTATCATAATGATCACATGCTCTGAACAGAGTTTAATTAAACATGTGCACCTGGATGGATATACTGACCGGAAGTCCTTGTCAACCTTACAAGTCATTGAGTGGGCATGTTTGCTCTCCAACAGGTATAGATGACCAGAGGCAGGGTGGCACATAAATAATATAGCCTAGGCTACATGTTAGAATTGTCCTCATTTTTGTCCAGAGCTGTGTGAAGTTACAGACCACACCTTTCCCATGGATGGAAGTGCAGTTTTTACAATCTAAGGTAGACATCAATAAATCCTCCAAGAGGTAGCCACTACTCCTGCTCCCATTTTGCAGATGAGGAATCTAGAGGTTTAACGGGGCTTCCCAGGTGGCTCAGTGGTAAAGAATCTGCCTGCCAATGCAGGACACATAAGAGACACAGGTTTGAAGCCCTGGGTCAGGAAGATGCCCTGGCAGAGGAAATGGCAACCCACTCCACTCTCCTTGCCTGGAGAATCCTCATGGACAGAGGAGCCTAGAGGCCCACAGTCCATGAGGCTGCAAAACAGTCGAACATGGCTGAGTGAACGTGCAAACACACACACACAATCTAGAGGTTGAAGGGGGCCCACTGCCCATGTTTCATAACTGGTAAGCAGCTGAGCGAGTCTTCCAACATAGGGAGTTCTCAATCAAGACACCGCACCCCTAACCACTGCCCGGCACTAGAGTAGAGATCTTTAAAGCATAGAAGAAAGTCCTTCCAAGATAACCAAGGCCAATCCCACACGCACTCACGCAGCTAGGCTATCTGATCGTGCAGTGGCTACAGTCAATAAGCCAGTTGACTTCCTCAGCTTCAGCTGAATCTGGGAAGGTAGGAAAGCAGGTCTGACTGTGTCGGCGACTGAGAATGTCTAGGGTACTGAGGCTATTCGGGGTGAGACATGGTTCCTACCAACACCACCACCATAAACATCAATCACCACCAAACTTTCTTTGGACTTTGTGCCTGGGATTACTACTCTAGCTTTAATCCAGCATGTTCTCTGAACATGTATCTAGGTATACCAAAGTAAGGAAGCAGGGAAGAGAAGAGGAACCATTGATTGTTCATTAGAATTGCACTGGCCGCAAAAGGAGGGGGTAAATTCATATACTCATACATCAATCCATTGATCAAGGCATCAACCATTCATTCACTCTTATTTATTCACTCACAGATACAAAGACACAGTTTTGAACACCTACTGTGCACGAGGTACTACCTCAAGGGCTGGTAACTTTCACAAAGTACCATTCTCAGTGATTCATAAAAATTAGAAGAATTGCAAGTGTTCACAGAGTTATGCTTATTTCAGTCACATCATGATTGTCTACCTAATCTCCCTATACATGAACAGTTTATTACTTTATTAAAAGGCTGTTAACAGATACTACTCAGGTGTACTGCTAAGTGAATGATTAAAGTCAGTTTCTAAGAGATTATACCTTCAACAGGGCTTCCCTGATGGCTCAGCGTTAAAGAATCCACCTGCCAGTGCAGGACACACTGGTTCAATCCCTGGGTCAGGAAGATCCCCTGGGTGCAGGAAATGGCAAACCACTCCAGTATTCCTGCTTAGGATATGCCATGGACAGAGGAGCCTGGCTGACTGCAGTCCATGGGGTCACAAGAGTCAGACACAACTTAGCGACTAAACCACTCACCACCATATTTCCAATACTAAAGAGATCTACTATTTAATAGAACTTTGCTATGAATCCTTTTGTAATTGTGAAGTATGAAAACCATTTTTTTAACTATCTGGCATTGGACACTTAAGGTTTCTCAAGGAGAAATAAATACATAAAATACGACCAGAATCAGCATTTTAACCATAGGCTTCCCTGGTGGCTCAGAGGTTAAAGCATCTGCCTCCAATGCTGGAGACCTGGGTTCGATCCCTGGGTCAGGAAGACTCCCTGGAGAAGGAAATGGCAACCCACTCCAGTATTCTTGCCTGGAGAATCCCATGGATGGAGGAGCCTGGTAGGCTACAGTCCACGGGGTCGCAAAGAGTCGGACACGACTGAGCGACTTCACTTACTTACTTAGTCACATATATTGTTACTGTCCCATGCAAAATTTCATTTTCTCTCAATAAAATTCATTTCGACTTTGTAATGAGAACAGCAACAATAAATTCTATCATCTTTCAAAGGCAAACATTAACATTAGTGAGATAAAGTTATAAAGTTCTGCAAGGTTAACATTTCTGCTTACTTTTTAATTGACTGCTTACATTTCTCAGTCAACTCCTTCACAAATTCTCAGTCTCGCACCCACACACATACACTTTTCCTCCTGGACTCTGAACCCTGCCAAGTTCCAGGAGGAAAGAGTTTCCTTTTATATAACGGCAGTCTACCGATCTGATTTTCCCTGGGGTAAACTTGTTCTTTTGTACACTGATTAAAAGATATTTACCATCGATTGAGTTATTCAACCTTAAGAAACAACTGCAGAACACTCCGTGGTAATAGGTGCATATTTTTAAGATGATGACAAAAAAGTAGGAGATTAGTAGCTGTTCCAGAAGAAAAGGCTATCAGTTAATTTCTTTTGTGCAAGAAAGAGACACAGGACAGATGGTGCCTATACAGTCATCTCCAATCTATGCTTATGACATGTAATAAAAACATTATCTTCTAAAATCAGATATATTTAACTATTAAAATGCCTAAAAATATACATGTGCTCAGTTCAGTCTCTTAGTCATGTCCAACTCTTTGCAACCCCATGGACTACAGCACGCCAGGCCTCCCTGTCTATCACCAACTCCTGCAGTTTACTCAAACTCATGTCCATTGAGTCGGTGATGCCATCCAACCACTCATCCATCCTCTGTCATCCCCTTCTCCTCCTGCCTTCAATCTTTCCCAACATCAGGGTCTTTTCCCATGAGTCAGTTCTTCGCATCAGGTGGCCAAAAGTATTGGAGTTTCAGCTTCAACATCAGTCCTTCCAATGAATACTCCGGACTGAGTTCCTTTAGGGTGGACTGGTTGGATCTCCTTGCAGTCCAAGGGACTCTCAAGAGTCTTCTCCAATACCACAGTTCAAAAGTATCAATTCTTTGGTGCTCAGCTTTCTTTATAGTCCAACTCTCACATCCATACACGACTACTAGAAAAACCATAGCTTTGACTAGATGGACCTTTATTGGCAAAGTAATGTCTCTGCTTTTTAATATGCTGTCTAGGCTGGTCACAGCTTTTCTTCCAAGGAGCAAGTCTTTTAATTTTGTGCTTGCAGTCACCATCTGCAGCCATGCAGAGAGCTATACATGTGCTATCCAAGTGCAGAAGGTCAGGTTCAGGGTTCTATACCAGCAGCTCCAAGCACTGTCAAGAAGATGATCTACCAGCTAAATTAACGGTAGGTGCAAATTTCCAGTCAGGGCACCTACAAATTGCCTAACCATATGGAGTTCTCTGAGACTCTGTTTCTGCATGTAGGATGACAGGTTTAGGTCATAGAACTCATTAGAGTAAGGTAATTCAGAAAACACATAGACTGTAATCCAATGACTGACTTAATAAGTGTTCAATAAAAGTTGTTATTATTGAAACAAGTTGAAAGATAAAACTCATTGTGTATAGTAACACAATCTTATCTGCATGAAAACTGGCATGCTTAATATCTGATCTAATTTTTACTTTTAATTCGTCCTACTCAAGGGTACTAAGACTTAATTTTAATGGGCAGGGAGGAGTTAGTCAAATCACTGAATTTTCAGGCTAATTTAAATTGCAGGGTTTCCCTGGTGGCTCAGTGGCAAAGAATCCACCTGCCAACGCAGGAGATGTGGGTCCTATCCCTGGTCCAGGAAGATCCCACAAGCCATGGAGGAACTAAGCCTGTGTGCCACAACTACTGAGCCTGTGCTCCATACAGCCTGTGCTCCACAACAAAGAAAGTCACTGCAAGGAGAAGCCAGCTCACTGCACCTAGAGAGTAGTCCCCACTTGCTGCAACGAGAGAAAAGCTCGTGTAGCAATAAAGACCCAACACAGCCAAAAATAAGTACATAAATACAATTATTTTTAAGATTATGTTACACAAGGAGCAAATTCTCATTCTTTGTGGATATGAGAGAGAAAGAGGCAGAAATTTTAAAATAAATTTTATAAGTGAAAACAACACTAACAATCTACATTAAAGTTAATTTTGACATCTCCAATTATAAAGGGTATTTTTAATACACTGAGTGTGCAATCATTTCCCACAAAGTTGTTAAGAAACATCAATCAAAATAATAAGGCAAGCCTTCAAGAACTTACTTCAGCATTTAAAAAAATCTTTCTTTTTAACTAACTCTCCCCTAAAAATATGTCTTCAGGAAACCAAGCGCTTATAGGGTATCTCCTTCAGTTCAGTTCAGTTCAGTCACTCAGTCACGTCCAACTCTTTGTGACCCCATGAACCGCAGCACGCCAGGCCTCCCTGTCCATCACCAACTCCCGGAGTCCACCCAAACCCATGTCCATTGAGACAGTGATGCCATCCAACCATCTCATCCTCTGTCGTCCCCTTCTCCTCCTGCCCCCAATCCCTCCCAGCATCAGAGTCTTTTCCAATAAGTCAACTCTTCGTATGAGGTGGCCAAAGTACTGGAGTTTCAGCTTCAACATCAGTCCCTCCAATGAACACCCAGGACTGACCTCCTTTAGGATGGACTGATTAGATCTCCTTGCACTCCAAGGGACTCTCAAGAGTTTTCTCCAACACCACAGTTCAAAAGCATCAATTCTTCGGCGCTCTGCCTTCTTTATAGTCCAACTCTCACATCCATACATGACCACTGGAAAAACCATAGCCTTGACTAGACGGACCTTAGTCAGCAAAGTAATTCTGCTTTTGAATATGCTGTCTAGGTTGGTTATGACTTTCCTTCCAAGGAGCAAGCATCTTTTAATTTCATGGCTGCAATCACCATCTGCAGTGATTTTGGAGCCCAGAAACATAGTCAGCCACTGTTTCCCCATCTATTTCCCATGAAGTGATGGGACCGGATGCCATGATCTTCGTTTTCTGAATGTTGAGCTTTAAGCTAACTGTTTCACTCTGCTCTTTCACTTTGATCAAGAGGCTCTTTAGTTCTTCTTTACTTTCTGCCATAAGGGTGGTGTCATCTGCGTATCTGAGGTTATTGATATTTCTCCCGGCAATCTTGATTCCAGCTTGTCTTTCTTCCAGCATATAAGTTAAATAAGCAGGATGACAATATATAGCCTTGACGTACTCCTTTCTGGATTTGGAACCAGTCTGTTGTTCCATGTCCAGTTCTAACTGTTGCTTCCTGACCTGCATATAGGTTTCTCAAGAGGCAGGTCAGGTGGTCTGGTATTCCCATCTCTTTCAGAATTTTCCACAGTTTATTGTGATCCACACAGTCAAAGGCTTTGGCATAGTCAATAAAGCAGAAGTAAATGTTTTTCTGGAACTCTCTTGCTTTTTCCATGATCCAGCGGACATTGGCAATTTGATCTCTGGTTCCTCTGCCTTTTCTAAAACCAACCTGAACATCTGGAAGTTCATGGTTCATGTATTGCTGAAGCCTGGCTTGGAGAATTTTGAGCATTACTTTACTAGCGTGTGAGATGAGTGCAATTATGTGGTAGTTTGAGCATTCTTTGGCATTGCCTTTCTTTGGGATTGGAATGAAAACTGACTTTTTCCATTCCTGTGGCCACTGCTGAGTTTTCCAAATTTCCTGGCATATTGACTGCAGCATTTTCACAATGTCATTTTTTAGATTTGAAATAGCTCAACTGGAATTCCATCACCTCCACTAGTTTTTTCCTTAGATGTTGCCAAATTTATAGTATTAAGACTAGTAATCCTAGCTGTCTCCCAAGCCTGAGGTGGCCAGGAAGGCGCTAGGAATTAGATCAGGGCCCAAGGGACTTCCCTGCTGGTCCAGTGGCTAGGACTCCACTCTCTAAATGCAGGAAGTCCGGGTTTGATTCCTAGTGGGGAAACTACATCCCACGTGCCACAACTAAAGATCCTGCATGCTGTAACTAAGACCCAGTGCAGCCAAATAAATGTATTTAAAAGAAGATGAGGGCCCACTGGTTCACAGTCTGAAAGACTTAAGAATCATGTGGATTTGTGAAAGTAAAACAAGCAAACTCACAAACAAAACCACATGCAGCTGAAGTGTCTCTGCCTTCTGATATGATGTGTTCACACTGTGATCAAATCCACTTCAACCTTGCTCCTCTCCCCTCTTTAAGACTGGCAGGTGAGGGAGAAGGTACCTTCCCAAGCCAGAACAGACAATACATGATCCATACTTCGAAGAAGCCCAAATGGGGACCAGGGTCAAGATGAAGGCAGAGATGATCTGATGTTTTTAAATGTTTGCTGAATTACATTTGGGCAGAGCCTGGAGTTGAGGGTTGCAGTAGTGTGGGGGTTTGCGAAGAAACAGCAAGTCTCCAAGGAACAGAGCACACTAAGCAAAATCTCTCGCTGCCTCACAGGTCTCGTCTGCCACCAACACACACGTCTTGAATGGCTAATATTTACAAGATGAAAATCCAAAAGGAAAGGCTGTGCTCTTTGCCATCAATGCATAATAAAGGGCCCACGACAGGAAATTCAGCCATAATTTAAATAAGGTAGAAATGACTAGATGAAACTCTCCCTAAAACACACCCCATCAAATTGCTCTGGAGAACTCCGGATTCTCTCTCACTGCAAACAGGGAGGGATATGAGCAAAATTTTTTTGTATTTCAAAGGGAGTAGTGGACTTCAGCGTATACCTGCACCAGGCAGGGATCCAAGTTCAAATAAGATTCTGGTTAGCAAAGGGAGAGAGACAGCCAGACAACAAGATCCTTAGAGGTTCTTAAACGCCTTCATCTCCTGAACTCACTTCTCAGTAAGGGAGGCCCGATCCCATGATGAGTAACTGGAGGTACAAGAACCAAACCTAAAGGTGTACTGTGTGCCTTGTCAGGACAGAGCAGCCAGGGTTTGGGGCAGACAAGCTCCAGAGACAGCCAGTCTTTAAGCCACAGCCTTCACATCCTGCAAATCACCAGCAGACTCTACTACTACAGCAATTCAGGAGATGCTGGAAAGGTAAAGGGGGTTGAGTATAAATGGCCATTCAGTCCAAGGCCCCAAACAGAATGGCTCAGAGGGTGGAGAACACTCCCTGTGACTCCAAGGAATCCTGTGTATAGCTCTGGGTTGGCACAAGTTTTTGATGTTCTGTTAACTGAAAGGTGACCTACCTTATCACTCTGGTGGTCCACAAGCAGTAGCCAAAGAGACAGGCAGATCAGTTCTAACCAGTGCTTATTATTTGTTGATTTGCAAAATTACACCCCCACACAAATGTTCTTCAACCAATCATCCTGTTGATTTTCTATAAAAAACATAAATTTTTTCTCCCTTGTAAGGAGCCATGAGATTACATAATGATTTCAAATCGTCTAACTAGGAAGTTATGAAGTTCCTAGATTATGTAACATCTAAGAACCATGGATGCATTTAATTTCTTTCCACCTATGATGCAATTCTCACTGGAAAACATGCATAAGTTATGAGGTGTTCGCACATGTAACATTTTAAAACTGGCTAGCAAAAAGCACTGACCAGCTTTTATGTAATTTATTCTCCCATACATGAAAGTCAATGACTAAAGGAATACGAAGTTGGCTATTCAGCTTTAAAAATCACACAGAATTCAGTGAACTAGAGTCATATTGCCACTAACTGGTTCCATCATACTTGGTTTTAACTCCTTAACAAGTTTCTTTCTGCTTGTTTAAGAATCAAATTTAAGTTTGCAAAACAATCCTAAAGTTGATAAGAATTATTAAACTGTGAAACATTACTTTAGTAACCCACAAAACCAGCCATAAACTGGACCTCGTCACAACCAGACTCCACCACTTCTAAGACGTCTTCTAACTGGTCACTTCTTCCTGTGGCTACAACCTCCTATCAGTGCAATTCTTGAAAGCCCTCAACTCTGAAAGTTCTCTAGAATATTCTGTCTTCCTGTTGTTCCTGTGCCATCCCACCCCAAGGGTAACCATTTCACCCTCTCATCACACGCTCTTAAAATCCACCCCCAATCTGTAAAGAACTGGAAAAAGGCATATAACTATCCCAAGAAATCTGACTACAAATTTATACTACACAGCCTCAGCTGTATAATAATTTGGTTTGGTAAGTTTTTTATTCATTTCAATTGCATTTTCCATAAGCAGCTCTTCTGAACTCTCCCCAGTTTCTTCAAGTCTACAAAACACCCCTCTGTGCCCCCAAGAGATTACTTCATCTCCAAATAGATTGAGAAAAATAAAGGAAATTTATACTCAATTTTCTCCTGTTTCTCTTAAATCCACTATAATCTTTACTCTTCTCTCCTTCTTACCAAACTCAGGAAAATATGTTCAAACCCATTTAACAGACTTTTATGGAGGACATACTACAAGCCAAGCATTCTACGAGGTATGGATCTGGAGGAATCAATGACCACAGCCATTAAGCCCATGACCATACCTAGCAGAGCCTATTGAGGATTGTAGATATGAACCAAAAATTGAAACTGGTTGTTTCACTAAAATGAGCATAATACACCAGCAGAAAGACTCACAAAGTGAGGGAACAGCTCAAGGCTGACTCGCCCCAGCCTAGCACCTGTTATCTTCAATCTAGCTCTGCCCTCCTATTTTCTCTAGTGCCACTCTCTTCTCTACAGTTTCTTAGCCTCAAAGTTCTCTCAACTTCTATTCTTAAAAGAATGAAACAGTAAAAGAAAATGGTATCGTTTCACCTCAGATCAAGGACACAGCAGCCACTCCATCCATTACCATTTTCTTTTACAATCTTCAATATTAGTTGCTACGTTTTCCTTTTCTGACTGTTGTATTCTAGATTCTGTTGTTCTCTCAAAGATCGCTAAAAGGATCAGTACTTATTTTCACTTTCCTATACATGATGTTTCATTCAACAGAGGTGAGGATATTCTGATTTTTAAAAAATACATGTTCCAAAAACCATTCAAGTTTTATTATTTTATTCCTTAATTCGTATGATGGATGAGATTTTAAAATGATAATGCAGATGAACACCCCAAAATTACTGAATGGTAAACAAACGATCCATGTTTTCAATTCATTTCAAGAAAATTAAGAATCTCTAATGGATAGATCATCTATGGTGCTATATGTGTAGATGATCTATTAGTCATTGAGTGGTGTCTGACTCCTTGTGACCCCATGGACTGTAGCCTGGCAGGCTCCTCTGTCCATGGGATTCTCCAGGCAAGAGTACTGGAGTGGGTTGCCATGCCCTCCTCCAGAGGATCTTCCCAACCCAGGGATCGAACCTGGGTCTCCCACACTGCAGGCAGATTCTTTACCATCAGACAGCTGGGAAGCCTGCACAATAGATTTTAGAAGAAAAACACCAGTAAACACTATTCTTTCCCTTCTAGAATAAGGTCCAACATAGAACATAGGGCTGAGGACTTGACAGTACAGTGGTTAAGACTGTGCTTCCAACGCAAGGGGCACAGGTTTGATCCCTGGTCAGGAAACTAAGGTCCCGCATGGCAAAAAAAAAAAGAAAAAGAAAAACAGAACTATGTGGCTAAATAAAGACAGGGTTTCGTTTTGCAAGAGAGCGTAATGGATAGGACCACCCCTGTGTGGGCATCTTTTCATTCAAACATCAAGTTCCAAGTGCTGAAGAATGCAGTTACAATTGTTCATGGAAACCGGATGCATCACTGCTTCCTTATAAGCAATTTTCTTGCCATTTGTCTATAAAACACTATCAAGTGCTGACTTTTACAATAGTTGGATGCTAATAGGATCATCAGGAAAAAAAATGAAAATAATGAAATTCTTGTGATTACCATCAAGTAAATATTTCAGAATCCCCATGGAGCACACTTAACAACTATATTGTTAGTAACGGAAATATTTTTCCTAACTTGGCTCCAGCCACTCAGCATGACTTTCAGGAGATCACAGCACATGGACAGAAATGATCCTATGGCTGGGTCCTCTCCCTATGACTGATCGTCAGTGAACTGCATCACAGCTGCCAATGGCCCAGGATTCCTAAGCCACCTGGCTGACACCCAGGTGAGGATGCCCACGGCGCCTGCCCTGCACACTCATTGACATTCTTCTTCCTGATCTGCTGAAATCATGGGTTTTCAGGACCTTTCTCTCTTCTTGCTTCTCCCTGTAGTGCATATTTTTCTCTATGTTGACAACAACCTAATGTGCCTGGAAACTGCTTCAAGTGCCTATGTGCCACTTGGGATCATTTTAATACTTTTGCAGATGGTTTGGAGCATTTTTTTTTCTCAAAATGAGCCATGAACTCTAAATCATTTGCCATGTTTGCACTGATATATAAAATACACTTGAGATGAATGCAGTCTTTTTTTTTTTCACTAAAATAACAAGAGTCATTAATTAACCACTGGAAGAGAATGCCAACTCCATTTTCCAACCATTCGATCACCCAGGATAGCCATCTTAGCCTGTATTGCCCACAAAGAGACTCTGAGACAAAAACCTGGGTTAGCGTATAATTACTTGCGTAGTTCATTTGGGAGGTGATCCCAGGGATCGCAGGTTAGGAAGGAAGGAAGACACAGGTGAGGAGAGAGGGAAGCCAATTAAGGGAATGGGATGGAGCAGCTGCTATTAGGGCTCCAGCCCCCTGGGCTATCCAGAGAAGACATGAATGATATGCCTTAGAACATTCCACAGAGAGAGGGGGAAACTGGACCTTTGTCTTCTGACTCTGGTCCTTCCCTGGTTGAAGCCTGTTCCTGGGAGAGGTCATCCTCCAGCATCACTGCCAGCATTTCCAGGCTGCTCTGCCCCAGAAGGGGAAGTTCTCACTGTGCTGACCCCAGAGAGAAGGGCAGCGACCCAGCACCCGAGCTGGGAACTGTCAGCCTGCAAGGGAGATGCCCACAGCAGGTAAACTCAGAGACAAACCCAGAGCATAAGAACATCTGCTGTGCCAGCCAACTGCCCAATTCCTTGCTTGTGTCAAGCCGCCATGTCATGATGAACTCTCTTTGGGTGGGAGCTGGAAGGGAGCTTCAAGAGGGAGGGGACATAAGTATACCCATGGCTGGTTCGTGTGTATGTATGGCAGAAACCAACACAATATTGTAAAGCAATTATCCTTCAATTAAAAATAAGTAAACTTAAAAAAAGAAGTTTCCTTGATCCCACTATTATCAAATTTGATGTACTACACTGGCCTCCCAACCTTTAACCCCTTCCTACCAGAGTTATCAGTTATCTCCTGCAACCATCCCCTACCCCTGGCTGTCCACTGTCTACAGAATGGACGAGGTTCTCATGAGGTCCAAACTCACTGGCCACCAGCTCTTCCCCCTCTCCCTCTTTCACCAATCACTCTCCTCTCTTCTCTAACACACAACGATCCTTCTCAGCTTTGAGCCTTCCCCACACAGAAAGGCTTAAACCTACCCACCCTTTGGAAATCCACACAATCAAGTGCCTACTGCTCAGGAATATTTTCCTTGGCTGTGGCTTGCACTCTTCTCCTCCTCCTCTGAACTATTCTAGTCTTGACAGCAAACAATGCCACTTTTAAAAAGCTGTTTAAAGTGAGTAAGGCAGGAAACCCTGGCCAAACTCTAAGAATCCAAGGGGCAGAGACTGAGTTCAGTGCTTCGTCCTCATGTTTCCACAACATTCACCATGGTGCCCACTGGCCAAAGACCACCAAGAACACAGCTGCCGTAGATAAAGCGAGCTTTCTTCACTGCAAAGCACTGAAGAAAAAACTGAAGGAAGCTCATTACAGAATCTGGGTTTGTTCTGGGTGATTCCATTGAGGTCTTAGGAAAGCGGAGGTGGCCAAATCTGGGTCGGAAGCTGCCAGAAAGCAGGGGAAATTTACTGAATGAATATCTTGGCAAATGTAACATAGAAGGCAGAGGATGAAAGCAGAGGTGGAGTCATCACTGTTCAAGCAGCAACAATTACTGAGGTCGCTCGTAAGACAGAGATGCTTAATTAATTTTGTGGCTGCAGAGTGTCCATGTTTTCAGCCTTGCTTCAGACTTAACCAAGGAGTAACCCTGTCTGATTATTTATACTCTGTGAGAGGTATTTATATTCAATCGGGAACACTGCGGCCAGGCTGCCAGGGCCATTTTTCACTTTCTCCGAAGTGACTCAAAAGATACCAGAATGACTTAAATCACTGTTGAATTAATTTCAAATTTGTTCTAAACCTAAGTTATAATGTAAACTTTACCTCCTAAGTTATAATTCCACTCCTGGCAGGCACCATGCACACAGATGGGAATAAGACATGCTGGCCTTTGACGCAGGTCCATGAGCTCAGAGTCCAGGAGGAAAGGCAAAAGTCTAGGCTGCTGCAACACAAGCTGAGAAAGTGCCAAAATGTAAAAATGCATATGGTACCGCGTTAGCACAGGGAACTGAGTGTTAACTCTGTTTCAGCGTGGATGGGTGAGGCTTTCCAGGAAGACACGTCACCTGAGATGGATGTGGAACAAAGACTAGGGGCTGACCAGTCAGGCAAAGAAGGGTGGAGATGCAGCAGACAGAGCACATGCAGAGGTGAGAGATGGCTTCCTAGGTTAGCGAAGAGAGCATAAGTCAATGTGGCTGGAAAAAAACTTTACTCCAAACTAAAAATTCTGCAATGAACTTGAATGGATTTCCAAACCTAGGTCATATGGATACTACATTTTGCAGGTGTGGAAACAGTGTTTCATAACTTGCCTATGATGTAAAAATCCATTAGGCATTGACCGAAGAAGAAAACCCATGAGGATTAGATTAAAAGATCCCCCTTGATGGTAAAAGCAAAAGAAATAGGGGCATAGAGTTTGATCTCAAATTATGTATATCCTTAGTGGCTGAAAGACCTTTTTCCTTTCTTCTCCCTCATTTTGCTGAGTTCATGCATGTCTCCCAGCTAAATGAAATAAATCTAGACTCTGTGGTGCTGTGTCAGTCTTGAGAAAGAGCATGAACCACCCAAACAAAAGCAAAACACTGCAATGCAGAAGGTGGCTTTTGTTCCATTAAGCAAGTTCAGTGTTGAAGAGGAAGTAAATTACACCAAAAACTAAATACTCTCATTGACAGTGCATGCTAAGTTGCTTCAGTCATGTCTGACTCTGTGCAACCCTAAGGACTACACCCTGTCAGGCTCCTCTGCTCACGGGATTCTCCAGGCAAGAATACAGATCCCACTCTAAAAATGGGGACAGTATAGAAATGGAATACAAGTCAATCCAAAATAACATATTCAAGTGTCCATCCCTTGAATATAAAGGAATGGAAAATTTTTCACAAATTTTTCCCACTAAAATACAAAACTAAAGCTCAACACATGGAAATAAAAGCAAATGACTTACTGGGTCTTACTTCGGTTACACCAAGAAAACTCAGGAATTCAATTAACTTCTTCAATAGCATTTTAATTATTTCTCATGCTTTGCCAATACATACACACTCATGTGTATACATAAATATCTATCTATGGGTATGTGTGTATATATGTGTATACCTATATATTTACATAAGTTCCACGCTATTAATATTGATGATCTAATCTTTATAAATTGTTTACTTTGGAAATCCAATACCTTAAAAGTTTATCCATACTTTCCTTCAAAAATCAATACATTATTATCACTTAAGGTCAATTCATTTCTTTCTAGTTTTGAATAGAAATGATTCATGAATGACTTGTAAATAACTATTAATAGTGAGAAATGAGCTGTGTGGACACTATGGTTAGAGAGAAACATAAGTAATCTTAAATTTCCAACTAGGAAAAACCATTTAAAGGTCTTTATTTCATTATTAAAAAAAAAGATGAACTACTCACTAAATAGGGAAAGATTATGAATCAACGGATAAAAAGCAAGGACAAGTAATTTACAGCAGTAATGCAAACAAATGTTCCATGAACAGACGAAACAGGCTAAGCTTTTCTATTAATTAAGGTAGTGTATGAAAAACGTATTTTTCACTACATATTTAGGCTACCCAAAGATGGGAAAACACAGAGATGGCAAAGATGACAGGAAAGGGGTATTTCCTTTCCAGAAGACAGAACCTTCTGGTAGAATTTCAACAGTCATTTGGGAGGACAGATGGCAATCCTAAAAATTACCAAAGTTGCTCATTACCTGAGACCTGGGAACTCTACTTATAAAAATGTATGTAAGAAGAAAGGCTATGCCAAGGGGCAAATAAATCTGATATTCATTGTATTAAAAAAAAAAAAAAGAACATGGTCCAAAGTCCATTAAAACAGATTTGTCAAAACACATTATAATATATCCACACCCCACATAAACACAATGGCATTTCTTATAGATACAAAATATATATATATATATAGATAGATAGATAGATAGATAGATAGATAGATGTCATCATAGGGGACTGGAATGCAAAAGTAGGAAGTCAAGAGATACATGGAGTAACAGGAAAATTTGGCCTTGGAGTACAAAATAAAGCAGGGCAAAGGCTAATAAGAGTTTTGCCAAGAGAACACACTGGTCATACCATACATCCTCTTCCAACAACACAAGAGACAACTCTACATATGGATGTCACCAGATGGTCAACACCAAAATCAGACTGATTATATTATTTGCAGCCGAAGATGGAGAAGCTCTAGACAGTCAGCGAAAACAAGACTGGGAGCTGACTGTGGGCTCAGATCATGAACTCCTTATTGCCAAATTCAGACTTAAATTGAAGAATGTAGGGAAAACCGCTAGGCCATTCAGGTATGACCTAAATCAAATCCCTTATGACTATACAGTGGAAGTGAGAAATAGATTCAAGGGATTAGATCTGATACATAGAGTGCCTGAAGAACTATGAACAGAGGTTCATAACATTGTACAGGAGGCGGTGATCAAAACCATCCTCAAAAAAAAGAAATGTAAAATGGCAAAATGGTTGTCTGAGAAGGCCTTACAAATAGCTGAGAAAAGAAGAGAAGTGAAATGCAAAGGAGAAAAGGAAAGATATATCCATCTGAATGCAGAGTTCCAAAGAACAGCAAAGAGAGATAAGAAAGCCTTCCTCAGTGATCAATGCAAAGAAATAGAGGAAAACAATAGAATGGGAAAGACTAGAGATCTCTTCAAGAAAATCAGAGACACCAAGGGAACATTTCATGCAAAGATGGGCTCGATAAAGGACAGAAATGGTATGGACCTAACAGAAGCAGAAGATATTAAGAAGAGGTGGCAAGAATACACAGAAGAACTATACAAAAAGATCTTAATGATTCAGATAACCATGACGGTGTGATCACTCACCTAGAGCCAGACATCCTAGAGTGTGAAGTCAAGTGGGCCTTAGGAAGCATCACTATGAACAAAGCTAGTGGAGGTGATGGAATTCCAGTTGAGCTATTTCAAATCCTAAAAGATGATGCTGTGAAAATGCTTCACTCACTATGCCAGTAAATTTGGAAAACTCAGCAGTGGCCACAAGACTGGAAAAGGTCAGTTTTCATTCCAATCCCAAAGAAAAGCAGTGCCAAAGAATGCTCAGACTACCTCACAACTACACTCATTTCACACACTAGCAAAGTAATGCTCAAAATTCTCCAAGCCAGGCTCCAATAGTATGGGAATGGAGAACTTCCAGATGTTCAAGCTGGATTTAGAAAAGGCAGAGGAACCAGAGATCAAATTACCAACATCCACCGGATCATAACAAAGCAAGAGTATTCCAGAAAAATACCTACTCCTGCTTCACTGACTATGCTAAAGGCTTTGACTGTGTGGATCACAACAGACTGTGGAAAATTCTGGAAGAGATGGGAACACCAGACCACCTTACCTACCCCCTGAGAAACCTGTATGCAGGTTAAGAAGCAACGGTTAGAACCAGACATGGAACAACAGACTGGTTCCAAATTGGGAAAGGAGGACGTCAAGGCTGTATATTGACACCCCGCTAATTTAATTTATATGCAGAGTATATCATGCGAAATGCAAGGCTGTATACAGCACAAGCTGGAATCAAGATTCCAGGGAGAAATAACAATAACCTCAGATACACAGATGACACCACCCTAATCTCAGAAAGCGGAAAGGAACTAAAGAGCCTCTTGATGAAGGTGAAAGAGAAGAGTGAAAAAGCTGACTTAAAACTCAACAATCAAAAAACTAAGATCATGGCATCTCTTCTCATCACTTCATGGCAAATAGATGGGGAAACAATGGAAACGGTGACAGACTATTTTCTTGGACTCCAAAATCACTGCAGATGGTGACTGCACCCATGAAATTAAAAGATGCTTGCTCTTTGGAAGAAAAGCTATGGCAAATTAGACAGCGTATTAAAAAGTAGAGACATTACTTTGTCAACAAAGGTTCATCTAGTCAAAACTATGTTTTTCTAGTAGTCATGTATGGATGTAAGAGTGGGACCATAAAGAAAGACAAGCATCGAAAAACTGATGCTTTTGAACTGTGGTGTTGTAGAAGACTCTTGAGAATCTCCTGGAATGCAAGGAGATAAAAACCAGTGAATCCTAAAGGAAATCAACCCAAATATTCAAATATTCAACCCAAATATTCAACTCAAATATTCACTGGAAGGACTGATGCTGAAGCTCCAATATGCTGGCCAACTGATGAGAAGAGTCAACTCATTAAAAAAAGACCCTGATGCTAGGAAAGACTGAAGACAGGAGGAGAAGGGGACAACAGAGGAAGAGATGGCTGGATGGCAGCCCCGACTCGATGGACATGAGTTTGAGCAAGCTCCAGGAGATGGTGATGGACAGGGAGGCCTGACGTGCTGCAGTCTGTGGGGTCGCCAAGAGTCGGACACAACTGAGCGAGTGAGCAACAACCTCTCATTTTTTAAGAGGAAAGATCCAATTGCAAAAAAAATGCTTGTTTGTAAAAAATGAGCCAATTTTCATAAAGTGATAATACGTAACTTGGCAAAGACCAAATAGCCAAAAGTAGACATATGCTGTGTTCTTATTTTATTTTTATTTCAGGCGAGACTTATTTTGCTTTAAGAGTAATTTCTGGCAACAAGATATAAAGAGAATGTAACTTCTCATTCCTGAAATCTCTCTATTACCTTTTGATAACACTGTCTCTTAGTACCAAAGCTTGTATGAAAATGGCTATAATAAGCCACAAACCATGCTTTAGTGCCAATAGCAAGACCATTTGAAGAAGTGAGGGTGCTACTCTGACTTGTTTTCCTTAGCTAATGAGAAATACCACATGGTGGTTTGGTCATGTTTGCAACTGCATAAGACTTCTTGAAAATAATCTAATTGCTACTGACAGGCCTGACAGATGTCACCAAGTTCTGTCCAGTGGTGCTGTAACTGGCAGAATAAAGCCAGGGAGATCCCACACGTGGCTGGGGCAACCATCAAAATCTTGTACCCATCTCTAGACCAAGAAGGGAGTGCACAGCACCCTCATGGTGCTCAAATATGGTCCTAAACCATAGAAAGTGTCGCAGTCATCACCAGCACACATTCCAGAAAGGAGGAATGGAAGACAGTCAGCTGGAACCGGGAGGGCAGCCAGCCCGACAAGCACCGGAGCTACAGGCACACTGAGACAGGGCTGAAACACTCGGGGGGGGAGAAACGATGCAGGCTGCACCAGCTGCATAATTCAGCCCGGACTACAAACTAGCTTTCAAAATGTGCGGGTCTGCCCTCCTACTGTGTTTCGTCTCTCCCACTGAAATCCTGTCCATTCACCTCTGTTACTACGGATATATGCCCTCCTTCAGGAGTTACTCATATAGATCGACTCTGTTCCTAACGCTGCAAAAGAAAACCAGTTACCCAGACACCCATTTGCATGAAACGGCCTAATAAGAATCCAGTGCATGGATGGACCTAGAGACTGTCATACAAAGTGAAGTCAGACAGAGAAAGGTAAGTATCATATGGTATTGCTTACATTTGGAATCTAAAAATATGGTACAAATGAACATATTTACAAAACGTTTAAGTAGAGTCACAGATGTAGGAAACAAACATGGTTAAGGAGGGGAGGGATGTATAGGGAGACTGAGATTGACATATACACACACCGCTATATATAAAGTAGATAACAATTAGGATCTGCTGTATAGCGCAGAGAAAGAGTCTACTCAATACCCTCTACTACTCAATATTCAATATGGGAAAAGAATCTGAAAAAGAATGAATACATGTATTTGCGTAACTGAATCACTTTGCTGTAACCTGAAACTAACATGACACACTAAGTCAACTGTACTCCAATAAAACCTTTAAAAGTAAATTCTTAAAGAAGAATCCAATGCTATGTAGAGCCATCTCCTGATACCACACCTGTTCCTCTAAGCTCAGTGTTTCTCAGCCTTGCACTGTTGACATTTTGTGTCAAATAATTCTCATTGTGGAGGCTTCCTTTTGCATTGTAGTATGTTTAGCATCATCCCTGGCCTCTACCCACCAGAAGCCAGTAGCACCACCTCCCACACGTGATAACCAAAACTATTGCAACAGTGCTACCATGCCCCCGGGGAATAAAATCAACCCAGCTTGAGAATCACGATACCAGGTAACAGTATACAAATCCTAGTGAAACCGTTAATGGATTTTAAAAGAGAAAAGGAAGGAAAAATACTGTAAAAAGCACCAATAGAAATTAAAAACCGAGGTTGAAAGTAATTTTAAAGATGGTCGTCCAGCAAGGTTCTAAAATGTGGGTAAGGACTTAGCATTGCTTTTCTTCTTGCAGAAATAGTTAAGAAACATATTCTCAATGTGAGTTTTCCTAAATGAATGTGCTGGTGAATCTTCATTCCTCTGGGGAGCACTCACTCACCATGAGCACCTACATAATTGCTTAGGAGTGGAGAGAATGCCCTTGAATTTTGCAATCAAGGTTTCCAGCCTAACTCCCTCATTTCAAACCCTATGTATGACACTGAACAAGTTACACCATCTCTCCATCAGTTACTCATGTGCAGAGTAGGGATAACCATGGTCATTCATGGAGGATTACTGTGAGGATAAAGAGAGAGAGCACACCTGGGACAACACATATCACAAGGCAGACAAATCAGGAATAGTTTTGCCCTTCCTCCTCATGGGGTTTAACGAGGAAAGGAGTTGTAGTTAGCAGGGATCTTGGGATGGCAATTTCTTCACTTTTAAAGGTAACTGACTTGAAATAAAACATCTGTTCAGGAACAAGACCACTGAGGGGAAAGGAGCTCTCTCCCCGGGAGACAGGGTAAAAGAGGCAGGTGAATTCAGAAAGCTTGTGACTTGGCTCCAGTCCCTTCTGGGGAACACAAAGGCGTGATATACCATTTAACCACCCTTCTCACTTTCTTCTTTTTTTAAATTTTACAAAAATTTTCATTAGTTCTTAAGAGATTTCATAGTGCTTTTAAACTTACAACTAAGAAGTTATTGATAATATAGCATTATCTTTGCATATCATATACTTTTAAATGCTGATTTAAGTGTTGTGCCTAATATCTAGGACTATTTTTTAATATAGACTCTGTTTTTTAGACCGTCTCAGGAACACAGCAAAATTGATGCAAAGCACAGAGTTCTCATATGCCCCTCCCCACACACAGCCATTGGCTCCCCCACCATCAATATCACAAACCATTTTGTGGGTTTTGACAGATATAAAATGACATGTACTTACTATTTTAGATTATATAGTTTAGCAGCCCTAAAAGTCCTCTGTGTTCAGCCTATTCATCCTTCCCTCCTCCAAGTCCCTAGCAAATACTGACCACTAAATCTTTTTACCATCTCCATGTTTTTTACCTTCTAAAATGTTCATGGAATTGGAATCATACAGGATGCCTTACCAGTCTTCTATTTACTATCTGTAAAACCCAGGGCAAGTTATTTGACTTTATGAGCCTTAATTTTTTCACTTGTAAAATGAAAATACCATCACCTAACTTACATGGTGTTCTGATCAGGAAATAAGATTATTTACATAAAATATTTAGCAGAATGCTGTGCCCCAATTGGCCTCAATAAATGGCAGTAGCCAATATTACTATCGACATGTCAATGACATAACCAAATCCTAATTAAAATACCACAACCAAAACAACTTTGGTCTGGAAGATAATCAGGAGGCTGTATCTTATTAAGTCTCATTTACACACCTACTATGAACAGTACCAGAGTTTCATTCATTCAAGGTCCCATAAATGGCAGCCATCAGATCATTTTCCTTAAGTGTCCTTCCACTTCCCTGACTAGGGCTACTCAGACCGTGAAAAGCAGTTTGAGCCACATAAGCTTCAGCCACAAATCATGTCCACTTTCGTTCACTTAGAGAGGTCTACAGGAAAGATATCAGTAGTTAATTTTCTCAATAGTGAATGCTACTCCTATGTGAGGGCTGTGATTCTAAATCTTTTTCCTACACAACACACCTTGGTGATACACATTCTCATCTCTATTCGTAGTTTCACTGTGATCATGACTGAGTTACCAGACAATCTACAAATGCTGCCTCGGTGTCCCCTATGTTCGGGTGTGGGCTTGCTCAGTCCTCTCCAACTCTTCGGGACCCCATGGACTGTAGCCCACCAGGCTCCTCCGGCCATGCAATTTTACCAGGCAAGAATAGTGGACTGGGTTCCCATTTCCTCCTCCAAGGGATCTTCCCAACCCAGGGATCAAACCTGTACCTGCTGCTTCCCCTGCACTGGCAGGTGGATTCTTCACCACCGAGCCACCAGAGAAGAGACACAACGGTGAACAAAATGCATGTACTCTTTACCGCCCGAAGATCTAACTGCCTACAATGGTATGTCCTCTGACCTTTCTTTATCACCCATTTCACATTACGGCATGCACACCTGCTCACTCATGGCCAACTGTCTGCCACCCTATGCACTGGGGCCTGCCAGGCTTCTTCGTCCATAGGATTCTCCAGGCAAGAATACTGGAATGGGTTGCCATTCTCTTCTCCAGGGGATTTTTCCCCACCTAGGGATCAAACCAGTGTGTCCTGCATCTCCTGCAAAAGCAGGCAGATTCTTTTACCACCAAGTCACCTGGGAAGCCCCATTTCACACCATGACTGAATAATATATACGTGTGTGTTTCTTCATACATAAAAACAGTGACAGACCTGACTAAAGGTTTCATGAAACGATGCTCTCACACTCTGAAGTTTGTTTCTCTAATCTGGTTGTGGTCTGTGTAAATGCCGCTTGTGACCCCACAATACACAAATATCGTGGTCGAAACCCACCACTGGGAACACTGTCGTCCACATGCTGCGCCAGGCCCTCTTTCTGCCCCCTGCCCTTTGAGCAATAAATACCAAGGGAGAAGCATCATCAAGTCCCATGTGAACACACAACAGAAGCTTTAGTACACTTGACAATACATTTTCCTCTGGAAAAAAATTAAGCGAAAAGTCTACATTTTTTCTCACACGAAGATTCTATATTAGATGTTGCTTGTTCTGATGGAAGACAACCAACAATAATAAAGCCCCATAGAATTCTGATGATCTTCTTGTTTATTCCAGGAGGAAGAGAACGGCCAGACTTGGTGCCAAATGGCCTCCAAAACATCAGGCAACCCAGCCAACACCTGCCACTCCGGCTGTCTTGGGGCACTGAAACTGTTGTAACAGAAACACTTGCAGACCACAGTTGCTATCACTTAGTTAAACTCTGCAGGACAACTCTTCCCAGAACAAAAGGCAATAAAGCTTTATTAATGCTGATCTTACTTACATGGAATTTGGCATACAAACTTTAAACAATTTGTAGCCACATCCACCTTGGCTAGTCTAAGAAGAAACAGGACTGATAAGCAAATTAAAAGCAAGAATAAGATTTTAAGACAAATGTTTACCTATTTGAGGGAATAAGCCCATCTAACGTCAAGGAGCGTGCAGGATGATCATAACAACGCAATAAGTTCTCCTTACAAATCACTTTTATCTATTTGTTAAGGCAGCTTTGGCAGGACTTGTATTTAGCAAAACAGTCAAACTTGTTCAGAATGTAATCTGTACTTTAATGAAGCTGCATTTATTTTAAAATAGGCTGTGATTCAGAATAACATTCAAAAGTTTAATGAGTACCTGAAATCATTCTCTGTTAGTATGCTTCTGTGGTATTATACAATGATTAACTTTTGGCTGCACTGTGCAGCTTGTGGGATCTCAGTTTCCCAGCCAGGGACTGAACCTGCACCACAGCAGTGAAAGCCTGGAATCCTAACCTCTAGGCCATCGGGGAACTCCCAGAACTTTAATTGTTTTTTGTTTTTTGTTTTTTTGTGGTTTTTTTGTTGTTGCACTGGGTCTTTTTTGCTTTGTGTGTGGGCTTTCTCTAGTTGCACAAGCAGGGGCTACTCTTCGTTACAGTATGACGGCTTCTCATGGTGGTGGCTTCTCTTGCTGCTGAGCACAGGTTCTGAGGCATCCTGACTTCAAGAGTTGTGGCATGTGGGCTCAGCAGTTGCAGTTCAAGGCTCTAGAGTACAGGCTCAGCTGTTGTGGCACATAAGCTTACTCGCCCCACAGTACATGGAATCTTCCCAGACCCGGCATCAAACCCGTGTCCCTTGCACTGGCAGGCCAATTCTCATCTACTGCACTGCCAGGAAGTCCCTTGATTCTTAAATATTGCTCTCACAGGAACAAACCTCACGTCTTTCTATGGAAAGCAGAACCTTCTATTATTCTAAATCTAACAGTTGGAGAGATTTTTATTTTCTTCTACTCAAAACAAATTTATGCTGTACAGTAGAAATACTATGTTTTGCTTGATTTTCTTAATCACGGCCCCCATCAAGATAATCCTAGGCTTGCCTATTTGAATGCCCAATTGCCTACGTAAATTTAAGATACTGAATCTTACTGAATCTTAAATTCTTAGTTCTTTTTGACTGAGGATTCAATCTCTCAATGATTTCAAACACTTGGGAATTTTTTTTTAAGTTTTATAGTCCCTGAGTTTATATCACAAAACATGCACTTCCCCAAAATGCCCTGCTTACTAAATGACAATATTCCTAGTACTTTTTTCCACTGTATTCTCTATGGTTAAAGGGAATGAAGAAAGGTAAAGGGGAGGATAAGGGGAGAGAAGAAGGGGGTAGAAGGGTGACATGGAAGGAAGAGGGGCAGATGGAGGGGACAAACACCAGACAGTCTTGTACCCCAAATGACACTCCCACAGGCACTGAAGAGCGAGGTCACTGTCACTCTAAACTCACTCATGCTGACTGCAAAGAGGACAGAGACACAAAATTAATGAATCCATATAGATGCAGTTCTTTAGGAGCCAAGATGGACACTGTTTCAGAGAAGCGGCCGCTGGAGGATCCTGCCTGTTTTCCGATAGCAGTCATCATTCATCCATTCCCTTCTGAACACATGGGAAGCCCCATGGTCTCCCTAGTCACTAAATAATGGTATTTCCATATCAGATGATGAGATTTTTGTTTCCCAAACTCAACCTTAAGAACCACCAGGGGAACTTGTTAAATATATGGATTTCCAGTCCCATCCCAGACCTACTAAACCAGAATCTCTAGTGTGTTAGCCGCTCAGTCATGTCCGACTCTTTGTGACCCCGTGGGCTGAAGCCTGCCAGCTCCTCTGTCCATGGAATTCTCCAGGCAAGAATACTGGAGTGGGTTGCTGTTTCCTTCTCCAGAGAAGAATCTTAAGTTCCTTACATGATGGCAAATTCAGGATGCTGGCTTTCTGCCTTTCTGCCAAGCAGGATCCTACTAACACATCAACCCAAGGAGTCATACAGCTACTCACACATACAGCTGCTCCAATAAAGGATTGATGACTTGAAAAATAAAGTTTCGACAGGACTTCGTGAAAAATGCAGGACTAATTCCCATAAGGTAAAGAAAGGGACAGACTATGGTAACAGTAGCCATGAAAAACATTTGTCTAGGCTCAAACATTCAATCAATAAGCATCATAAATCTAAACGTGAAATACAATACAAACACATGGCGGCACTGTCTCTCTGGCACACAAGGGATCATCTGAAAATTCCAAACCTTCACATCACCATGGGACTTAGAAGTTAATAATCATCCAAAACATGGCATGAGTCCCTAGATACCTTTATATTCTTTGGTCTCTTGACCAAATAATATAATAATAATAGTTTGGAATGAAGAAAGCTTAAAATTAAGAACACTAACTCTTTTCTCAACAACATTCAGAGGTAAGAAAGGGTCAGGTAAAAAAGCAAATAATTACCTTCTAAAGTGCTCCTGCCACTTGACTTTTACTAAATACAATCTATAGTCACACAAATTTCATCTCTAAGACCATTTGAAAAGTATACAGGAATACACATATCAGGGATGCAAGCCAAAATGTAATTCAGCAGCTGTGTGTTTAAGTACTAAGGGCAAATCAAGTCAATTCTGAAGAGTAATTTCCTCTGAGGAACACATTTTTTTTTCCTTTCTTCCCTGAGCTCAATCTCTCTCTTTTGGCACATTCTGCTATCATTCAGTATTGTGTACATTTATGGCACTTCATAAATAAGAAAAAAATTGAAGGATGTCTTTAGACATAGGCCTTCAGGGATCAATTCTTGGGCATGATTCCAAAAGTTAACTTTAACCATGTGGAAATTACGCTAAATGCCCTCAAATGTACTGCTGAGATACTCTTATTTTCAAAGCAAAATGTATCATCACAGTGTGGAATAGAGTTGGCTACTCTGAACGGGTTAAATGGATCCATGACCAGAAACCGATCTAAAACCTTATCTTAATCTATTCAATCCATATTATCTAACATCTCTAAAGTTGCAACCACATTTTAAATTTTTAAAAAATGAATAAAAGTGAATAATTCTCAGTTTCCCACGATAGGGGGACAAAAACTGTAGCATGGATAATGGAAGAGAATAAGCCATCCAAAATTATCTGGGATTGTTGTAATATTCATGTTTCCTTGGGGCTTTTCTTTAGGGACTGATCAAATTACATTTTTATTAGACTAGTAATGAAACTCATGTCATTCTTTAAGTAAAAATACGTGACAACACGGAAGGAGGCTCCAGTTCATGTTCAAATTCCAACTTTTTCAAATGGCAGGCCAGGGATTTTTGAACGGCTGCAAACAACCAAATAGGGAGGCAGCCAGCTAGTGGCAGCTTCTCCTCCTGCATAAGTATAGCACATCTCAGCACACTGGAGACAGATATATCCCATGCTGCTGCTGCTAAGTCGCTTCAGTCGTGTCCGACTCTGTGCGACCCCAGAGACGGCAGCCCACCAGGCTCCCCCGTCCCTGGGATTCTCCAGGCAAGAACACTGGAGTGGGTTGCCATTTCCTTCTCCAATGCATGAACGTGAAAAGTGAAAGTGAAGTAGCTCAGTCGTGTCTGACCCTCAACGACCCCATGGACTGCAGCCTTCCAGGCTCCTCCGTCCACGGGATTTTCCAGGCTCCTCCGTCCACGGGATTTTCCAGGCAAGAGTACTGGAGTGGGGTGCCATTGCCTTCTCTGAGATATATCCTATAGCACGTAGCAAATGTAAGATTCCTACAGAGTTGTGGAATTCCACTTGGAAACTCACTATGTTTTCTTAGGACTGTTTGGCATAAAAGCTTCCCTGTTCTTGCCACCGTCGTCACAAATATTGAAAGTAACAAGGTCAGAGTGTCAACAGGAATTCCAGTCCACTGAAGTCCAGATAACAACACTCGCAACAAGCTGTAAAATAACTTACATTCCAAGGGATGAGTAGCTCTAATAAAATGAGATTAAAAGAAGGCAATCTGGATGACCAGAAACAAGAAAGCTGACAAATCTTGCAGTGTTCAGCATCATTTAGCAATAACGGTCATAGAGAGAAGGGGGCGCAAACACAAAACTCAACAGCAACAACAAAAAAGCTAGACCACAACAGACAACGCTCAGCTCACACCACCATTTTCTGAATTGCTTGGTGATGGTTCTCCATTATCTCCTAGTGACTACGGGCATCTTTTAATGAAGCATATGCAACAAAGTTTCTTGACACTGAGGTTATACCAAAAAAAAGCTGTCCATAATATGTAATAATGAAAATATGAAAATAATATGTAATCTTGGAAGGAAACTAAGGGTCCTATGCTTTCATTTCTGACCATCCATGCACCAGTGAGTGTCCTCTAGGTTAAAGCAGAAAAAAAAAAAAAAAGACAAGGAAAATGCTTGGCCTAAAAGAAAAATCCTGTGTGTTCTTTGCTGTGTGATAGACAAAGAGGAGAAGCAGCAGTTAGGAAAGGAAATCTAAGTTCCTATCAAATTGGCGGTGAAAATAATCAACTGTTAAATCTGGGACATAAACAAGAAGTCTAAAGTGTAAACAGAGGGAGTCTGTGTATTAAAAACACGTTATTACGTGTGGGGAATTACCATGACTTGTGGCCACTAGATGGTCATCCTTGAAATCATTAGATGCTACAATAATCTTCTATAATAGCATGTCTATTATTACAGAATACTTAAAAATATTATTCTGTTGTTGAATCAAAAAGTTATATGTTATTTTGCATTATGATAATCCTTCCCAAATACTGCTATATAATAAATATTTGGGAACAACTATGATAAGGATAAAGGCTGATTTTAATCCCCAGGAAACCTGCGGGTATCCCACAGTCTGCATTATCACAACCACCAATTTCTCCATCTCGCATCGTTTACCTTTCTTGGATTTGGCACCAATCTTCAGTTTTGATGGCCAAGCAATCTGAGTGTTTGTTTCCTCCATGATCTGCAGCAAAAATTTAGAGAAAAACATTGATTCGATTAAGAACTTGCATTTATAGGTAAGATTTTTTTCCCAGGAAAAAAAAAATTATTTTCAAGTCCTTAGCATCATCTTGTTGCAACAAAATGACCTCTTTTTAAAACAATTCAAAAACAAAACAAAACCTTGTTGGAGTTGGGGGGCAGACACATTTTTATAAGCCTTTAATCTATTAGAAATAGTCAAGTATATTTGTTACTCCCAGCATTCCTCTCTGTGATGCTCCAGAATTTGAACTCGTTGCCAAACCACCCGAGATGCCTGTGCTGAATAAAATTCCCCCATGACAATCACCAGTGGATTGCAACACATCAAACACGATCCTTGTAATACAAAACGACGTGGGACGGGCCTTACAAAATGAAGCATGTTTGGTTTTTTTGTTTTTTTTTTTTTTCCTGGAGAAAATAAAATAAACTTGCTTTGGGCACATTTGTGTTTCATTAAAACTGATGAAAAGCCTCTAAACAGGACATCGCGTCATAAGGCTGCATTTCCCGTCATCTTTTGCCTGATCTGAGATGGCATTTTTGCCACAGTTCCTTCCCACTTCCCAGGCAGCTAATACTGGCCAGAAGGACTGGAGACCCACTGTGCCAAAGCCCAAGGACAAGTGATGCAGGCAAGGTGTGCCCAGCAAAGGAAGCCCACGGCAAATGAGAGACGAGTGAATCACCAAGAAATGCCCATCCTTTCTGTTATCACACGAATTAGCCTAGGTTATTGTTGACTTTCATACCATGAATATAAAATTCACTCAACAAATGAATGAAGCCAATAACTGACATTATTCACAGGCAAATGACAGCAACTACCACTTGTAAGTCACTTGAGTGGGATACTATTTAATCTTTCATATGGATTGAGAGGTAACTAAACAAATTAATGGCAAAGGCAATGAAACTCATGAACACTGTAGTTAATAAAAAGTCCCTCTTCTCCCTCTGTATTGGCTATGTTCTGGGCGTAAGGCTAAATGGTTAACATGTTAGCGTGCATCATTCTTCCTTTAATCCCCTTTATCACAGCAAAGGGCTTGCAGCAGATGTTTCAGCCTGGCAGCCCACAGAGGCATGTTGTCCGCCCACTATAAGGTTTTTTTTAAATCTGAGCCAACATTTTTAAATCTGGAAACTTCACATAGACATTCAGGTTTCTGCTTCTCTGGAAAATATGGCAGAGTTAGCATCCGGAGCCCACACCCCAATGTAGCAACACTCGGCTGGCTCTGAGGACCAGATGCCCTCTTTACCCAGGGTCAGGAGACCCTGTGCTGTCCCCCCCACGAATTCCCCCTGGGTCTCCCACAATGAGATCCCAAGCCACTTGCCCTTCTTGTCACTGTGTGTTACTCACTTGCCATTTATCACGGTGTTTGCACTTCTACACCCGTGTCTCTATAGAAAACTGAAAAACAAAACTAAAGTCACACTGTCTTCACAAAGGCAAGGGGCTGCCCTGGCCCTGCAGGCGGGCAAGCCCATTGCCCCAACTCTCCAGATCCGGCCCCTGCCTCGACTCCTCCTATCTATGCTGTCCTATTCATGGGTTTCATCGTCTTCTCCATGAAATAAGAGAACTTATTTCTAAACAAGTTAAAATAAGAACTTATTAATTTCTAAACTTAACTCTAACCCCACATTTTTTTATTTTACTTTATTTACTTTACAATACTGTATTGATTTTGCCATACATCAACATGAATCCGCCACAGGTGTACATGTGTTCCCAATCCTGAACCACCCCCCTCCCACTTCCGTCCCCATACCATCTCTCTGGGTCATCCCAGTGCACCAGGCCCAAGCATCCTGTATCCTGCATCAAACCTAGACTGGCGATTCGTTTCTTATATGATATTATACACGTTTCAATGCCATTCTCCCAAATCATAGGTCCTCAGTAGTTATCTATAACTACTAAAAGATAAATATCATATGATATCACTTCAGGGCCCTGCACACCCCTCCCCCAGCTTCCCCCTAGCCCCGACTCATGCACCACCCCAACCACCTCTCTCTGTTTATCTTCCTCCTAACCCTTATCACAATCTGAGATTCTATTTTCTGTGTTTACTTGTTTATAGTTTGTCTCTGCAAAATCAAAGCTCTCTAAACCCTGCACACAGCAAGCACAGATTTATCTGAATAAATGAATCTCCCTAACACCCTTAGGAAGTAGATTTCTTTATTCCTCAAATAGCTGGGATGGAACAGAGTAGGGATAAAAACTTTAGACAGCTGACAAAGACTGGCCTTTTAACCACCATACTATATGCAATATAGGACCTCTCTCTTTTAAAAAATGTGTCTAACACATTTGAAAATATGCTTTAGAATTTATGCAGACTGACTGGTTTTAACAACCTGCAAATATTTATCAAAAACCTACTTTGGTGGCATAATTATAATACTTAATAAAGAAGTTGCTCATCAAAGACAGTTGGAAGATACAACTTTCTGAAACTTTCATCATTTGGAGAGTTTCCCAGAAATTACCTTGCATGTGATCATCTCTTTTTTGTTAAATACCAATAGATGCTCCATAAAGAAAATAATTTGCCATAGAAAATATCTTAATAGCAGGTAACAGCTATTGAGCTGAAATGCCTTCTTTACACACACTTCCTCTAAACCTCACACCAGTCCAGTGTCTCTACAGTGCAGTGAAATGCGAAGACCCATAGCAATGAATAAGGAACAATTCCTGGTGTTCACAAGCTTACAGTCAAGTTCAGGGACACAGACAGACCATCAGAGGCAGTGGGCTGGGTGCTGGCACAGGGCCATTCACAAGGGTGGCTCTGGCTCCTATTGAGAAAGGTTGGGGTTGGAGGTAAAGTTAGTAAAGGGCTCCCCAAAATATAGCCTGCAAAGTCACTCAAGTCCTGACAACCAAGTAAAAGCTAATTTATGAATGAGCTTATCAGTCACTACATGAGGGCAGGAAGGCCCAATCAGGAGGGCTTCTTATGGGTCATGTTTTATCACCTATTAGTTCCAGCTACTGTACACGTATCTTCGAAGTGACTAAAATTAGATAGAACATTTTCCTCTAAGATAGCTTAAGAGAGAAAATGGGAAATTAAGATCTTACTATCATATTGGTGGGGAAGCAGAAAGAGAATAATCTATATACTTTTGTGAATTAAATAATTTGGCTGTGTAATCCAGTAAATTATATCAGGTGCCATAATTATAATACTTAATAAAGAAGTTTCCTTGTCCAAGATGGTTGAAAGACATAACTTTCTAATATCTTAATCACTTGGAGAGCATCTTAGAAAGCATCCTGAGTTCAGAGACAGAATTATAGTGCTAAGCAAGTCTGAAGCTCTGTTACTAGCACGTTTGGCTTTAAAAGATGCTCTAAGTGGTCGTCAGAACAAGCAGATAGGAGAACTGGCAAAGATGAGCTCAGGAAGCTTGTGGCTGAAATCAAAGTAGCCACAAAACCTCTGAGAAGAAAATGACTATCTTACATCTTAAGAGAAAAGGGGGAAAAAAATCCTAAAGTGAGTTTCAGCTAGTTCTTTCTTTTTAATCTTATTATGACCCTTGTTTCCACTTTCACAAAACCAAAGCTCAAAGAAGAAACTACTAATTTTGAATCATGTTCTACAGACATTAAATCACACCTTAAATATTTTAAAGACTTGTTTTAACCCGTAATTCTGGATGCTGTAACCTTAACAAAGCAGCTAATGAATGGAGGTCAGAGATAAAGTGAAAATTTCAGCTAGAGGCAAAAATAAGACCTAGAAAGTTTACAGGTGAATTCCACACTTTTTAAAAAAGATGTTCCAGGGCTACCAGATAAGCCCTGACCTAAGGGCTTATCTTCCTTTTCACAGAGGCCAAGTCCTCGAGTTGGACAGCTTGGGTGTAGACCCAAATGATGTCAAAGTCGCTGAGGAGACTGGGCCATGGATGCAACAAGTTCCTAGTGCATCTAAAGGGTCAGCACACAGGGAAAGGAGATGAAAGGGGCAACTATCACAGGAGCTACAGGCAATCTCTCACCATCTTCACAAAATCCAGACGTGTAATAGAGAACCACAGAACTAAAGTGACATTTTTTTAGAAAACAGGGAAGAACTCTGGAGCAGTTCATTCTGTGGATTTTATAATGTATGAAAACACTGACATCTTTCAAGAAAATGTATTTTCTACAAACGAATTAATAATTCCTGCAAAACTTCACAAAGAAATCAATTCCCAGAAAACCATGACAAGCCCTAATTTTTTCACTGTTTTTAATTAATTTTTAAAGAATTTGTGCCTGCACCCTGTGGCATATGGGATCGTCGTTCCCTGACCAGGGCTCAAACCCACACCCCCTGTATTTAGAAGGCAGAGCCTTAACCACTAGACTGCCAGGGTCCCTAAACGCCCTAATTTTTAAGCAAACCAGGATGATATCCAAAAACTTTCGTTTGCATTCAAGGGATAATTTCAATTACACGCCCAACTCCTGACCAACCTCTTTACAAAAAATAAGTTGTCGATGCCCCCCAGTTGTGTGAAATTTGAACTGAAAGCTGGGAAACCTGCCTAAAATCACTAGTGCTCCCATGTGAAACTAAATCTATAAATACTCTGATGTCAGTTAAGCCAGGAATGCCTGGGTATGCAAACCCACAAAACCTTTGAGAAGAAAATGACTAACTTCTGTTTCAGGAAAAAAAAAAATCCTAACATTAATTCCAGCTAGTTTTTTTTTTTCCCCAATTGTATTATTGTTCTGGTTTCCACCTTCACAAAATCAAACCTTGAAGAACAAATATCTGATGTTGAGTCATTTTCAATAAATATTAAATGACACCTCAAATATTTTAAAGACTTGTTCTAATCCATAATTCTGGATGCTTCATGTTTATACCATCTCAACTAGGTCAGTGTCAGCTTCTGAGTATCTTCACTCTCACAAGAATCTCTTCTCAATTCTGCTAATTTCTGCCAGGTTATATATGAAAGTGAAAGTGAAGTCGCTCAGTCATGTCCAACTCTTTGCAACCCCATGGACTGTAACCTACCAGGTTCCTCGGTCCATGAGATTCTCCAGGCAAGAATACTGGAGTGGGTTGCCATTTCCTTCTCAGGTTATATATAATAAGCAGCAATTCTATATGTCATAAAGAGAAAGGCGATTTTGGGGGAGTCGATCTAAAAATGCAATTAGTTGAAAAATAACTTAAATTTCTGTCATTAGACTGGTTGTACTACTAACAGGGAATTAATCATTAAAATGTAACTTAATTCTTATGCTAATCTCAGTTGTGATGAATTCCAAATATTTATAGTAAAAAAATGGAGGAGGAAATGGCGATTCACTCCAGTATTTGCCTGGAGAATTCCATGGATAGAGGAGTCTAACAGGCTACAGTCCATAGGGTCGCAAAGAGTCAAACACGACTAAGTGAATGAGCATACATAGTAACAAAAGTACCTGACCTAATACAAATTTCAAAATATATGAAGCAATTAAAATTAAGATGACTGATATTAGAAAGAACACCTATTTCATTTTCAAAGGTTACTTCATCATGAAAAATCTGTTGAAAATAGAATGATATATGTAGTTATGACTGATTTGAGGTGTTGTACAGCAAAAACCAACACAACATTGTAAAGCAATTATCCTCTAATGGAAAAAAACAGAAAACTATGGATAGATAACAGTTTTGGAAGCTAAAGAACCGTCTTAAAGTTCTAATTCACATTTGCTTTTCACAAGCAGGGAGTAATTTCCCTGATCAAAGAGTAACAGCACTGCTTCTTAGATTAAAAAGGTATCTAATAAAAATGGAATCATATATTCTTACTTTGGTTTTAGTTTTGGGGGAATAAGGGAAGGAAAGGAAGGTAACATTTATATAAGCTGGAATACGGAAGCTCTTTGTGACTGGAAGAAAGTTCTATCAGCTATTGAAAAAATGTCATCACAGATGTACATGGAAGCACTGAAATAATCTCACTTTCCTTAAACAACTTGCCAAAATTAGAATAAAATAAATAAGATAACCTAATCAAATTCTATAAGTAGCTTCACTCATGATAAAAATAATCTCTATTTCTATTCTTCAATAATAAGTCATAGATTTTTTTCCCTCTCCAACAAATTCCACATTAGTACACCATGTAAAAAGAGAACATGTCTACAAATGCTCACTATACTACACATTCTGAAGGTCTGAAACAATTATAGGGTAATATCTTACAGATGAAGGAAACCTTTGCTAAACCAACAACATTCTACTAATGTGGTTATTTCACCAAATTCTTCAATCCAGACGTAAAGCTAAAAATCCACAGGTAAGTAATGAGCATCTCAGATCAACCCGAGACAAATCTATTTATGCTGACTTTACTTGAAATATTTATTTTTGAACCAGGAAAAGAATGCTTGACATTTATACTCTAAGCTATTGAAAATTCATCCTTCAAAATGGCTACCAGCTGGGCACCACCTGCAGCCTGCTTCTTTAAGAGACCAACTCCTGTGTGCTCTATCTTCCCTGTGTTACTATCAATGGAAAAATAAGGTCCACCTTCACGGAGGAGGCTGTCTGAACTCACTTCATGTACTGACAGATTATGAGTCAATTTGCTGAACTTCACCATGAAGGGAGCTAAGTGAGAAAAGAGCAACTAGAAGCCACTGCAAGGTGGAGCTGGGAAACCAGTGAAGTCTCACATGAGGGCATGTCTAAAAGCTGAGGAGGGGACTTCCTGGTGGCCAGTGGTTAAGACTCTTGCGCTTCCACTGCAGCAGAGACAAGTTCAATCCCTGGCTGGGGACCTAAGATCCTTGCATGCCATGCGGTGCATCAAAATAAACAAAAGCTGGGGATATTGATTTTGCTGAGACATTAGAGGTCTTTGTTGTATTTCATTTTAAATCCAAGAAACATATCTCAATGATTCAGTTATTCATCATCCCCAGAACATCTGCTCACATCTGCCTGATGTTAACATACACTTCCCATGTACTCAAGATATTCTTATAAATCAGGTATGTGAAACCTTTCTTTTTTTTAAATAAACAGATGAGGAAAGCAGGATTCAAAGAGGTTAAGCAGCAGATAGGCATGTGGCAAAGCCCAGCTTGACAGTAAGTGACTAACTTCCCAGGCAAGGGTGATTTCTGCTCACCTCGCTTGTGAAGGAAGGGAAGGCACCACATACTCAGGGAGGCTGCTGTCAGAACCCTGCTGTGAACACAGAAGTGCTCGCCAGCAGCAGCCTGGCTGCCCCTCGCATTCTGATTAATGACACAGTGACCCAGAAGTGGCCCCAGAACGGTTCAACCCAGGGAGGAACCCCCACCCCACCCATGTATGGAGACTGTGAGAAGCAATTTGGCTGCCACAATGACACAAATGAGGGCCACACCGGCACTCAGCTGAACCTCCCACACAGAGCGGGAACAGCCACTCCAGATACCCACAGGGACGTCCCTGGTGGTCCCATGATTAAGACTCCACACTTCAGTGCAAGGCTGCTGCTGCTAAGCTGCTAAGTCACTTCAGTCGTGTCTGACTCTGTGCGACCCCATAGACGGCAGCCCACCAGGCTCCCCCATCCCTGGGATTCTCCAGGCAAGAACACTGGAGTGGGTTGCCATTTCCTTCTCCAATGCATGAACGTGAAAAGTGAAAGTGAAGTCGCTCAGTCGTGTCCAACCTTCAGCAACCACATGGACTGCAGCCTTCCAGGCTCCTCAGTCCACGGGACTTTCCAGGCAAGAGTACTGTAGTGGGTTGCAATTGCCTTCACGCAGGTTCAATCCCTAGTCTGGGAACTAAGACCTAACATGCCACACAGCCAAAAAAAAAACCAGATATCCATAGAGATAGTCCTGGCTTTGCACTGTTTTGATACATCGATTTCAGTTACCACAGTTCAGTTAATGGTGCTGTGGTGCTGGAGAAGACTCTTGAGAGCTCCCTGAAAAGCAAAGAGATCAAAGCAGTCTATTCTAAAGGAAATCAACCCTGAATATTCATTGGAAGGACTGATGCTGAAGCTCCAATACTTGGCCACCTGATGTGAAGAGTCTACTCACTGGAAAAGATCCTGATGCTGGGAAAGATTGAAGGCAGGAGAAGGGGACGACAGAGAACAAGATGCTCCGGGAGATGGTGAAGGACAGGGAAGCCTGGAGTCCTGCAGGTCAACACCACCAAACCCTCAACAACACAAGTTTATATTCCAGTTACCAGTCTATTCACTGTGATTTTGAGTAGCTGCATCAAACAGAAATTCCCCTGCCAGCTCTTCAGTACACAGATCACTACATATGTAACAGATGTTCAGCTTGATCAGTGACCAGTCACACTGCTTCTTTCAAAGTCTGTCTGTGGTTACTCACAAGACATCTGTAATCAGTTCATGTACAGACAGCAAAGCAAGGAGTGGTGCTTTCTGTCTTCCAGTGATAAAACCAAAGGACATGAAAATGGATAACCCAAAGTGAAAACTGGTCAACAAAGATGAAAGTGAAGCAGAGAAGCAAAAGATTCTACTGCTGGAACTGGAATTTAAATCCAGTATCAATCCCCATTGATAGCTAACAGTGAGAATTTTGACACTGATGCTGGATGTGAGACTCTGAATTCACAGCCAGAGGAACTTTGTGAAGACAGAAGTAACAACATCAAAGAATGAACGCAGTCATGACAAAAAGGATGAAGATGTCCCAAAGGAGATGATACCAGCCAAATAACTCATGTTGAAAAAAAAAAAAAACCTCTGCGAGGGGGTTTCCCTGGTGGCTTAGCGGTAAAGAATCCACCTGGAAATACAGGAGACACACATTCAATCCCCAATTTGGAAAGATCCCACATGCCGCAGAGCCACTGAGCCTGTGCACCACAACTACTGAGACTGTTCTAGAGCCCGGAAGCTGCAACTACTGAAGCCTGCACGCCTAGAGCCCAAGCTCACAACAGGAGAAGCCACCACAGCGAGGAGCCCGCGCATAACGAGAGAACGCCCCTGGCTCGCCACAACTACGGAAAAGCCTGCGCGCAGTGAAGACTCAGCACAAAAATAATTATTTTTAAAAACTCAGAAATTTCACAACTTTGAAAGTACAAAGGATAAGCTGTTTTGAATTTGATTTAGACTTAGCAGTTCAGTTCAGTCGCTCAGTCGTGTCCGACTCTTTGCGACCCCATGAATCGCAGCACGCCAGGCCTCCCTGTCCATCACCACCTCCCGGAGTTCACTCAGACTCACATCCATCGAGTCCGTGATGCCATCCAGCCATCTCATCCTCTGTCGTCCCCTTCTCCTCCTGCCCCCAATCCCTCCCAGCATCAGAGTCTTTTCCAGTGAGTCAACTCTTCACATGAGGTGGCCAAAGTACTGGAGTTTCAGCTTTACCATCATTCCTTCCAAAGAAATCCCAGGGCTGATCTCCTTCAGAATGGACTGGTTGGATCTCTTTGCAGTCCAAGGGACTCTCAAGAGTCTTCTCCAAACACCACAGTTCAAAAGCATTAATTCTTCGGCACTCAGCTTTCTTTATAGTACAACTCTCACATCCATACATGACCACAGGAAAAACCATAGCCTTGACTAGACGGACCTTAGTCAGCAAAGTAATGTCTCTGCTTTTCAATATGCTATCTAGGTTGGTCATAACTTTTCTTCCAAGGAGTAGGCGTCTTTTAATTTCATGGGTGCAATCACCATCTGCAGTGATTTTGGAGCCCAAAAAAATAAAGTCTGACACTGTTTCCCCGGGCCAGATGCCATGATCTTCGTTTTCTGAATGCTGAGCTTTAAGCCAACTTTTTCACTCTCCACTTAAGTCTAAGATTTAGACTTCAGACTATGATAATTCAAGGCACAGAAAAGATGCTATCTCAATACTGTAAGTTATGCAATAAAAAGAAAGCTAGCGCTGTTGCAACCTGACAAGATTTTACGAAGAAATGAAACACAATAATTCTCAGTGTTTCTAATGTTTAAATACAATGTTCTGAATAATTATTAATTTTACTATTTTTTGATTTTCCTATAATTTATGATTGATAGGAAGAGATTTTTTTCTAATGTTTGACAAAATGTTTTAAAGGTTGCACATCATCCCATTTTCCCATTGATTACTAAAAGGGTTTTGTTTTAAGGGTCCCACATTACTATACAAGGTGAAGACAACTTTTTAATGCCCCACTGAAAATCACAGATAAGGGGTTTTAAACTATTTACACTACAGGCAAGTTTAAGCTCATTTATTTTAGAAAGTTCAAAGAACTCTTACTTATCAATTAAAACCTAGATGAAATGTGCCCTCCACTGTGAAAACTCCTCCAGCTTTCCCAGGCAAAGTTCAGCTCTCTCTCCCCATCCCCATTCTCACCTTGGTGTGCCAGCATGATCGTGCTTATCTCTTTGCTGAGATTACCAATCCCACAAATGAGTTGGGCTTCTGGTAGCCAACAGCTGTATTTTGACCTTTTTCAGGGGGGTATGGTCTAGATAACTTTATATTTTTAAACTTTTTAAAGTTTATTTTTATTGAAGTATAGTTGAAGAACAATGTTAATTACTGCTATATAGCAAAATGACTCAATTATACACACAGACATTCATTTTCAGGTTCTTTTCCACTATGGTTTATCACAGGATATTGAATATAGCTCCCTGTGTTATACAGTAGGACCGTGTCATTTATCCATTCTGCGTTTGCATCTGCTAATCCCAAACTCCTGACCCAACCCTCTCCCACCCTCCACTCCCTCGGCAAGCACCAGACTGTCCTCTGTGTCCCGGATCCTGTTTCAGTTTCATAAATAGCTTCATTTGTGTCGTGTTTTAGACTCCACATATAAGTGATATCATACGCTATTAGGATCTCAATAAGCATTGGTAAAGTAATTAGCAGGGATGAGGAAGAAATTATGAAGGGAACAGAAAACGTTCCCTTTATATGAGATTTTCCAGTCACACAGCACATGCTGTAGCAGAGATAACAGCCATCTCCTCTACAACGTCTCCTTAACTCATCCAAAATATGGTATTTTTGAGGAATATGCTTATCAGAATAAATGAACTAAGTGAAAATTCATTAGGTGAAAGTAAATTCTAAATCACTGACAAGATTCATTCTCTCAGGGTACAGCAGTATTATAATAGAGAAAAAAACTCTCCAACCAAAATGTCTGGAGTTGTGGGCTAAGTACAGTGAATGCAAGTTGGGCCAAGTGTAGGCTGTGTAAAGCAGGAAGCCTAACTTCTGTCATTTCTCTTCCAGCCTACGGCTGGCACCAGCTTGGGGAATGGGGACACACCCCCATTTTAAGAGACAAGCCAAGTTTTCACATTAAATCTGATTTCTGAACGTTGGCATCTGTTTTAGTAATGTAAAAAACATTTTGTGGGGAAAAAAGGCATGGTTCCCACTTCTTGATCTGTGCTCCAAACCAAGGAGAATTTTCATGGGATACGTGCTCAGCCACTTCAGCTGTGTCCGCCTCTGTGTGACCCCATGGACTGTAGCCTGCCAGCTCCTCTGTCCATGGGATTCTCCAAGGCAAGAATACTGGAGTGGATTGCCATGCCCTCCTCCAGGGTATCTTCCCAACCCAGGGATCGACCTCACGGTTTCTCCTGCGTCTTCTGCATCACAGGTAGATTCTTTACCAATAAGCCACTTGGGAAGCCCTTTCATGGGGTATGAGTCCTTTATTTCTGATGACCTATGTTAGTAAAAACCTGGCTTCTCGGTTCCCCTGGGACATAAGGACCTATGATTCTTAAGACTATATTTCATTCTCCAAGTATCCCTTTATTCCTCAGAAAGATTAACCAAATCTCTAATCTGACATCATGAGTAACTCTGAAGAGATTTATTAAACGTGAACTATCAGAGTTAGTTCACTCTGTTGTATAACTTGAGTGTAACAGTATATAACCAGGAGAAAATTGATATATTTAATAAAATCAAGTTACCAAGCTCTGACTGTTAATTTCCTAGCCTCTGATTTTTCACATGCCTGGTTAACTCCAGTTACAAGAATCTACATTATAGGTTCTTTTAGACAATACATTTTACCACCCCGCTTATTTTAATCTTTTCAAAGTCAACAATCTTACTTAGCTCAGTAACCTCCAATGGCATTGATGCTGTTAAGGAATAAGAGATCAACATAACACAGCAGCTCTATAATGGTGTCCCTGAGACATCAAAGAGATAAAATCCCATGCAGGCTATGCTACTGCAACAACTCTAAACGGAGTGTGTTCAGTGGATGAATATAAAAAAGTTGGTGGGAATGCAAACTAGTACAACCACTATGGAGAACAGTGTGGAGATTCCTTAAAAAATTGCAAATAGAACTACCGTATGACCCAGCAATCCCACTGCTGGGCATACACACCAAGGAAACCAGAATTGAAAGAGACACATGTACCCCAATGTTCATCGCAGCACTGTTTATAATAGCCAGGACATGGAAACAACCTAGATGTCCATCAGCAGATGAATGGATAAGAAAGCTGTGGTACATATACACAACGGAGTATTACTCAGCCATTAAAAAGAATTCATTTGAATCAGTTCTGATGAGATGGATGAAACTGGAGCCGATTATACAGAGTGAAGTAAGCCAGAAAGAAAAACACCAATACAGTATACTAACACATATATATGGAATTTAGGAAGATGGCAATGATGACCCTGTATGCAAGACAGGAAAAAAGACACAGATGTGTATAACGGACTTTTGGACTCAGAGGGAGAGGGAGAAGATGGGATGATTTGGGAGAATGGCACTCTAACATGTATACTATCATGTAAGAATTGAATCGCCAGTCTATGTCTGACGCAGGATACAGCATGCTTGGGGCTGGTGCATGGGGATGACCCAGAGAGATGTTATGGGGAGGGAGGTGGGAGGGGGGCTCATGTTTGGGAACGCATGTAAGAATTAAAGATTTTAAAATTTAAAAAATAAAAAACTATTTTTAAAAAAAAGCGTCATTTCTCTTTCATGTTGAATGGCCTGTGTGACTTGTCAAGGGGCTTGGTTCTACACACTGAGGGACCCGAGCTAAATGGAGGCACTTCCGTATTATAGCTGCCCATCTGGAATCCATGGCCTCCTGAGTCTCCCTTTGGGAGAAAAACAGGAAGAACCCTGCATCAATATTTTACTGCCTTGGTGTAAAAGAAAAACACGCTACTTCCCCCACAGCTCACTGACCATGACTATGTGTACATCTCTGCCAAACTCAAAGGGAGCTGGGACATGCAGGAGGCAATTAGAATACTTGTTGGGCACTGCTGTCTCCTTACTGCCAGATAGTTCTTTAAAAGCTTCATTGTCCCATGCTTGAAGAACTTATTACAAAATGAAACCTCCCCTTGCTCTTTTTTTTTTTAATACTCCAGACCCATCACATAGCCTTTTAAGCGTATTTCCACTTGGGTATCTCACTAGCTTCTTAGACATGTTTAAACTGAACACAATCTTCTCCATGCAACTTGACACTGTAAGTTGCCTAACCAGGATCCAAATATCAACCCAATTATCTAGGAGTGCTGCCACTCCCATTGCCAGAGGTTAGTTTAAAAACCAGCATGTTAAAACTTAACAACAAAAAACACAAATAACTTCATCCAAAAATGGGCAAAGAACTTGAAAAGACATATCTCCAACAAAGATATATAAATAGTTAATAAGCATATAAAAAGATGCTCAATATCACTGATCATTAGGGAAGTGCAAATCAAAAGTACTGATATGAGATACCACCTTATACTCATAAGCATAGCTTACTACCAAAACACACACACACAGAAAGTAACAAGTGTTGGTAAGGATGTGGATAAATTGAAACCCTTGTGCACTATAGGTAAGAATATAAAATGGCACAGCTGCTGTAGAAAACACTATGATACTTTCTCAAAAGAGTAAATTTAGAATTAACATATGATTTAGCACTTCTGGGTATATATCAAAAAGAACTTAAATCAGGGACTCAAAGAGATATTTGTACAACGATCAACCATGTTCATAGTAGCACTATTCAAAGTAGCTAAAATATGGAAGCAACCCTGGTGTCCATCATTGGATGAACAGATAAGCAAAATGTGGTTTATATATACAATGGAATATTATCCAGCCTTAAAAAGGAAGGAAATTCTAATATATACTACAACATGGATAAGCCTTGAGGACATCATGCTAGGTGAAATAAGCCAGTCACAAAAATAGATATACTATGTGCTTCCCTTTATACGAGAAATGCAGAATCAAAATCAGAGAGATAGAAAGTAGAATGGCGGTTTTCAGGGACTGCAGGGAGAAAGCAATGTGGAGGTATTCCTTTTGTCTGTCTGTCTGTGTGTGTGTGTGTGTGTGTGTGTTCTTTAAGGCCTGCTTAGATGTTGGGCCTTTTTTTAATATAAATTTATTTATTTTAATTGGAGGCTAATTACAATATTGTAGTGGTTTTGCCATACATTGACATGAATCCGCCATGGATATACACGTGTTCCCCATCCTGAACCCCCCTCCCACCTCCCTCCCCATCCCATCCCTCTGGGTCATCCCAGTGCACCAGCCCCAAGCATCCTGTATCATGCATCGAAACTGGACTGGAGATTCTTTTCACATATGATATTATACATGTTTCAATGCCATTCTCCCAAATCATCCCACCCTCGCCCTCTCCCATAGAGTCCAAAAGACTATTCAATACATCTGTGTCTCTTTTGCTGTCTGGCATACAGGGTTATCGTTACCATCTTTCTAAATTCCATATATATGCGTTAGTATACTACATCAGTGTTTTTCTTTCTGGCTTACTTCACTCAGTATAATAGGCTCCAGTTTCATCCACCTCATTAGAATTGATTCAAACGCATTCTTTTTAATGGCTGAGTGATACTCCATTGTGTATATGTACCACAGCTTTCTTATCCATTTGTCTGCTGATGGACATCGAGGTTGCTTCCATGTCCTGGCTATTATAAACAGTGCTGCGATGAACACTGGGGTACCCGTTGTCTCTTTCAATTCTGGTTTCCTCAGTGTTTCCACTGCCCAGCAGTGGGATTGCTGGGTCGTATGGCAGTTCTATTTCCAGTTTTTTAAGGAATCTCCACGCTGTTCTCCATAGTGGCTGTGCTAGTTTGCATTCTTAAACAAGTACAGTTTCAGTTTTACTAGATGCAAAGAACTATAGAGCAGATGGTGGTGACGGCGCTGAACAACATTGTTGCTGTTGTTGTTCAGTCACTAAGTCGCGTCTGACTCTCTGCAACTCCACGGACTGCAGCACGCCAGGCTTCACTACCTCCCAGAGTTTGCTGAAATTCATGTCCATTGAGTAGGTCCAACCATCTCATCCTCTGTCTCCCCCATCTCCTCTCGTCATCAATCTTTCCCAGCATCAGGGTCTTTTCCAATGAGTCGGTTCTTCACATCAGGTGGCCAAAGTATTGGATCCCGTGAACAACGTTAATGAATGTACTTAATACCACAGAAAGATACAATTAAAAATGGGTAAAATGAAGTGACATCAGCATCATGGGGGCATGAGACACTCTCTTTGTTTCTCCTCTTTTAATCTACAACAGTAAAGCATCCATAACTCAACAAAGGTTTCTCTGCCCAACACACCAGGATGCTGGAGACTTCCACACATCTGCACTCCTGAAGGTGGGTGGGCTAGAGCACGGAGGAGGGGGAAGCAGGGGAAGGGCAGAGGCAGTGCCCGTGAGCCCCATCGCCCAGCCATGGCAGCTGAGCCTGCAGTTCCAGGGAACCCAGATGCAGGAGGGGAATTGGGCAACGCAGCTCTGGCGTCCCCGCTCCAACAGCACCCCCGCCAGGGAACTGAGGCTGCTGCAGCAGTAACAGTAGGACCTGCAACGCAGTCCCTGCAGCTGTTGCAGTGCCCATGTCTCCAGCCCCTTACTTGCAGCAACAGGCCCACGAACCCAACAACCCTAGCTACAGCAGAAGCATCCAACTCACCTCCCCATCCTTCCTAGTACCCCCACCACAGCAGCTGCCTGCAACCCAGGGGACCCCAGACATGGCGGAAGTGCCCATCATCCCAGGGTTCGCAGCAGTGACACCAGCAGCAGCCGAGCACCAGCAACCCCAGAGGCACACGCAACAGCGAAGCCGCCAGGCAACACCTCTGCCAGAGAGGCGGCAGAGGGTGCAAAGTGCCAGTTCTCAGATGGAGCCAGAGGCACCTCAGGTGAGAGAAATCCAAAACTGGAGATATATCGCCACCTACTGAAGAGCAAAAGAAAAGACTCTACTTACCAACCTGTTGAATTAGAACTGAATGAAAAAAAGCTTTACCTAAAGAAAGGTAAAAAGCACGAGCAGAGGAACAACTCACCGAGCACCACGAAAAAATCAAGACACATAGTATCACACACATGAAAAAGAAAAAGGACTATTTTCCATAAACCAAACTTAAAGTCTGAATACTGAACTCTAAATGACAGAGAATTCAAAATAGCTGCCATGAAGAAACTTAACGAGCTATAAGAAGATTCAGAAAGGCAGTTCAATGAGCTCTGCTGGTGCTGCTGCTGCTAAGTCACTTCAGTCGTGTCCGGCTCTGTGCGACCCCATAGACAGCAGCCCACCAGGCTCCCCCGTCCCTGGGATTCTCCAGGCAAGAACACTGGAGTGGGGGTTGCCATTCCAATGAGCTCAGGAATAAATAAATAATGAACAGAAACAATACTTGGCCATAAAGACTGAAACTCTGAAATTATAAAGAACCAAACAGAAATTCTGGAGCTGAAGAATTCAATAAATGAGCCTTTTTTAATGTATTAGAAAGCACTGGAAACAGAACAGACCCTATGGGAGACAGAATTAGTGAACTTGGATATAGAAATCTAGGCATGACTCGGGTAGGAGAGAGAGTTATGACTTTTTAAAATGAGGAAATTCTAAAAGAACTGTCCATTAGGAAGGGCAAGATGTGTTTAAAAGGCAATATAAGGATAATGGGTATCCCAGAAAGAGAAGAGCGAGAGAAGGGAGCAGAAATATTATTTAAACAAATAATTGCTGAGAACTTTCCAAACCTGGGGAAGAAACTGGATATGCAAATCAATTAAGCCAAAAGAATATCTAATTCTCTTGAAGCAAAAAGACCTTCACCAGGACACATTTACAAACTGTCAAAAGTCCACAACAAAGACTCAATTTTAAAAACAACCAGAGAAGAAAAAGCCAGTAGCCTACAAAGAAGCCCCATTAGGCTATCATCAGATTTTCCATCAGGAACTCTACAGGCCAACAGAGTAGAATGGCATGCTGTGCTCTAACTACTCAAAGATGAAACACTCTCATCCAATAATACCCAGCAAAGTTATCCTTCAGGCTTTTAGGAGAAATAAAGGTCTTCCCAGTAAACATACTTTGAGGGAGTTCACTACCACCAGACCTGCCTTACAAGAAATGTTGAAAGGAGCTCTTCTACCTGAAATAAAGAGGCAAAAGTACACAAAACTGAATAAGGTGATGATCAGACAGGAAAAACCAGAAAAATTCAACTTTATATCAAATTAGGTTGTTACACAATAATAAAGGTTAAAAGGGGGAAGAGCAGTAAAAATATATATACACTCATTTCGGTAACAAACTCACAACATAGAAAGGGATAACTTGTGACAACAAAACCTAAAAGAGGAAAAGGACGAGAACAGAACACACAGGTAAGTGAAGATAAGATGCTATCAAAATAAAAGGGCTATTCTAGCTTTGAGACATTTCGTACACATCTCAGTAACCACATAAAAATATCTAGAGCAGATAGGGCACTCAAAGCCAGTGCCCTGGGATAACCCAGAGGGATGGGATGGGGAGGGAGGCGGCAGGGGGCTTTGAGACTGGGGGGACACACATACACCGTGGCTGATTCATGTCAATGTGTGGCCAAAACCACCTCAATATTGCTAAGTAATTCAGTTCAGTTCAGTTCAGTCGCTCAGTCGTGTCCGACTCTTTGCGACCCCATGAATCGCAGCACACCAGGCCTCCCTGTGCATCACCATCTCCCGGAGTTCACTCAGACTCACATCCATCGAGTCAATGATGCCATCCAGCCATCTCATCCTCTGTCATCCCCTTCTCCCCCTGCCCCCAATCCCTCCCAGCATCAGAGTCTTTTCCAATGAGTCAACTCTTCACATGAGGTGGCCAAAGTACTGGAAAGTAATTAGCCTCCTATTAAAATATAAATTAATTTTGTTTTAATCTAGAGCAAAGACATGAAACATAAAAGAGAAAACTGAGAAAAAATTGTAGAAAACTGCTAAATTAAAATGGCAGACAGAAACACAAGGGAAAAGAAAAAAGGAAATATAGAGCAACCAGAAAACAAAAGATAAAACGGCAGTACTAAGAATTTATCAATAGTCACCCTAAATGTAAATTGATCGAATTCACCAATCCAAAGTCATGAAGTGACTAGATGGATTAAAAAACAACACTCAGCCACATGTTTCCCCCAGGATAATCATCTCAGTTCTAAAGACAAACATAGGCTCAAAGTAAAAGCTTGAAAGGTGAGATTCCAACCAAATGACACACAGCCGAAGAAAGAGAGCAGACTCATACTCATGTCAGATAAAATGGGCTTCAAGCCAAAAAGGGCATCAGGAGACAAAGCTGGATGGAAATGGTGACAATCCATCAAAAAGACATAACAGTTCTTAATTTATATGAACCTGAGCTCTAAAATATATAAAGCAATTATTTACAGACCTAAAGGGGGACATTGACAGCAATGCAATTACAGAGGGGTACTTTAATACTACACTTACATCAAGGGATAGACCAAGACAGAAAGTCAACAAAGAAACAGCAGCCTTATGTAAAACATTAGACTGCTAAGTCACTTCAGTCGTGTCCGACTCTGTGCAACCCCATAGACGGCAGCCCACCAGGCTCCCCCGGCCCTGGGATTCTCCAGGCAAGAACACCGAAGTGGGTTGCCGTTTCCTTCTCCAGCGCATGAAAGTGAAAAGTGAAAGTGAAGTCGCTCAGTCGTGTCCGACTCTTAGCGACCCCATGGACTGCAACCTACCAGGCTCCTCGGTCCGTGGGATTTTCCAGGCAAGAGTACTGGAGTGGGGTGCCATTGCCTTCTCCCAAACATTAGACTAAATGGACTTAATAGAATTATACAGAACATTCCAAATGCAGAACCTGATTCAGAACATTCATATAGAATCTATCCAAACGCAGCAGCATGTACAATCTTCTCAAGTGCATATTTCTCAATGACAGACCATATCTTCGAACACAAAACAATTCTTAATAAATTTTGAAGAGTGAAATCATATCAAGCATCTTTTCCAGTCACAATGGTATGAAACTAGAAATCAACTATGAGAAGAAAGCTAGAAAAATTACAAATGTGTGGAGACTAAACTACTGAGCGAATATGGGGTCAATTAAGAAGCCAAAGGAAAAATTTTTAAATGCCAGAAGACATCTGTTCAAAACTTTATCCCCTCCACTCCTCCACCCCTGCTGCCCGTCCCCTACACTACCTTCTCCAACAATCTGCCTGAACCTAGTGATGCTCTCCCCAAATCTGCATCCAGAATCTAAGATAAGCTTCCATCCAAATCATGGCCCCCGGGAACATTTCCACAAAATGGGTTCCACAATATGGGTTCCACCACTGGTGAGGTCACTTCCAGTCTTCTCCCATTCAAGTCACAGGCTCTAAAATGTCTCTCTTGCAATTCCAAAGTCAACCAGTGCTTCGTCATTATCCTTTAATTTAGGCATAAACTTCGTGGCCTAAAATTTCAGACTGTCCAAAACCAGGCCTTGACCCACCTGTCTTAGTTTTGCTTTTCCTCAAACTCCTCTACTTTCATCAACCTCTCTAGCCACTGTCCTAGCCACACCTTACAATTCTTCCCTTTTAATCACACTCTTAGACAGTCTCACCGTCTCCAGCTGCCGACTCTCTACCTGTTGTTCAGCACAAAACATAAAAGCAACATCAAGACTCCATCAATCAGATGTAACCTTTCCCTCCTCAGAGCTGCTATCCTGTCTTTGAAAAATGAAAGTGAAAGTCACTCAGTCATGTGTGACTTAAAGTACCCCTCTTTGCGACCCCATGGACTATACAGTCCATGGAATTCTCCAGGCCAGAATACTAGAGTGGGTAGCCTTTTCCTTCTCCAGGGGATCTTCCCAACCAAGGGATCGAACCCAGATCTCCCACACTGCAGGCGGATTCTACTGTCTCTCTGAGGCCAGTTATATGACAGTACTATTTTTAAATGGCCCAATCTCCCTTTTAGAATATAAAATCCTCAGGGCAAAGTCTGTTTTACTTATAACAAATTTGCCAATTCCTATAAGGTCTAATTATTTGGAAAGTCAGTAACAACTACCCTCTTGACAAGTCATCGAGAGGATATCTGGGGGTTTCATTCCAAGAGATCTGTAAGCTTCTAGAAAATCAAAATACTGATCTTTGAGGGACCCAAAGGTGGACTCACATTCTTTTTATAGAACCATACATCTAATCAAGAGTCTCTCACTCATTTGCTTACAGAAGTCACACATGAAACTTTTAAAAATGAATAAGCATACTGCAAGCTTTTAATTCAAATATGCATTCCACAAAAGAAAAGAATAGATGAAAGTTATTAGTTTCCCCAATTATCAGTTCAGTTCAGGCTTGACCCCATGAACTGCGGCATGCCAGGCCTCCCTGTCCATCATCAACTCCCAGAGTTCACTCAGACTCACGTCCATCAAGTCAGTGATGCCATCCAGCCATCTCATCCTCTGTCATCCCCTTCTCCTCCTGCCCCCATCCCTCCCAGCATCAGAGTCTTTTCCAATGAGTCAACTCTTCACATGAGGTGGCCAAAGTACTGGAGTTTCAGCTTTAGCATCATTCCTTCCAAAGAAATCCCAGGGCTGATCTCCTTCAGAATGGACTGGTTGGATGTCCTTGCAGTCCAAGGGACTCTCAAGAGTCTTCTCCAACACCACAGTTCAAAAGAATCAACTCTTCGGTGCTCAGCTTTTTTCACAGTCCAACTCTCACACCCATACATGACCACTGGACAAACCATAGCCTTGACTAGACGGACCTTAGTCGGCAAAGTAATGTCTCTGCTTTTGAATATACTATCTAGGTTGGTCATAACTTTTCTTCCAAGGAGTAAGTGTCTTTTAATTTCATAGCTGCCATCACCATCTGCAGTGATTTTGGAGCCCCCCAAAATAAAGTCTGACACTGCTTCCACTGTTTCCCCATCTATTTTCCATGAAGTGACGGGACCGGATGCCATGATCTTCGTTTTCTGAATGTTGAGCTTTAAGCCAACGTTTTCACTCTCCACTTTCACTTTCAACAAGGGGCTTTTTAGTTCCGCTTCACTTTCTGCCATAAGGGTGGTGTCATCTGCATATCTATTGAGGTTATTGAGATTTCTCCTGGAAATCTTGATTCCAGCTTGTGCTTCTTCCAGCCCAGCGTTTCTCATGATGTACTCTGCATAGAAGTTAAATAAGCAGGGTGACAATATGCAGCCTTGACGTACTCCTCTTTCTATTTGGAACCAGTCTGTTGTTCCATGTTCAGTTCTAACTGTTGCTTCCTGACCTGCATACAGGTTTCTGAAGAGGCAGGTCAGGTGGTCTGGTATTCCCATCTCTTGAAGAATTTTCCACAGTTTGTTGTGATCCACACAGTCAAATGCTTTGGCATAGTCAATAAAGCAGAAATAGATGTTTTTCTGGGACTCTCTTGCTTTTTCCATGATCCAGCGGATGTTGGCAATTTGATCTCTGGTTCCTCTGCCTTTTCTAAAACCAGCTTGAACATCTGGAAGTTCACGGTTCACGTATTGCTGAAGCCTGGCTTGGAGAATTTTGAACATTACTTTACCAGTGTGTGAGATGAGTGCAATTGTGCAGTAGTTTGAGCATTCTCTGGCATTGCCTTTCTTTGGGATTGGAATGAAAACTGATCTTTTCCAGTCCTGTGGCCACTGCTGAGTTTTCCAAATTTGTTGGCATATTGAGTGCAGCACTTTCACAGCATTATCTTTCAGGATTTGAAATAGCTCAACTGGAATTCCATCACCTCCACTAGCTTTGTTTGTAGTGATGCTTTCTAAGGCCCACTTGACTTCACATTCCAGGATGTCTGGCTCTAGGTGAGTGATTACACCATCGTGATTATCTGGGTCATGAAGATCTTTTTTGTACAGTTCTGTGTATACTTGCCACCTCTTCTTAATATCTCCTGCTTCTGTTAGGTCCATACCATTTCTGTCCTTTATCGAGCCCATCTTTGCATGAAATGTTCCCTTGGTATCTCTAATTTTCTTGAAGAGATCTCTAGTTTTTCCCATTCTGTTGTTTTCCTCTATTTCTTTGCATTGATCGCTGAGGAAGGCTTTCTTATCTCTTCTTGCTATTCTTTTGAACTCTGCATTCAGATGCTTATATCTTTCCTTTTCTCCTTTGCTTTTCACCTGTCTTCTTTTCACAGCTATTTGTAAGGCCTCCCCAGACAGCCATTTTGCTTTTTTGCATTTCTTTTCCAAATATACCTCCTCTCATTTTCTTGGAATTCACTATCCCCCTCTCATTCCCATTTCCCCTCGATCGGCCACAATACAAAAACTATTTTTTCCTACCATGAGAAAATCCACAGTACAACAAGGAAAAGTGGAAACTGACACTTGACCTCAGTGTCAGGGAAATAACAGGGAGTTGCAGTGGGAGGGAGTCCCAGGCAGGAGATCACTGTCCTGCCCAAGGTGGCTGCTTGCTAACACCAGCCTCCATTAGCATGCAAGAGCTGGCCAAAAGTGGCCCGTCTTTCGGGTTTTTCAAGAAAAGCTACCCAACCAGACTACTACGTAAAATCTCCTTAATTTTAAAATGTTGGCAGACACATAATTCATATCAAAATCACTTTCTGAAGAAATACAATATGGCCTAAACACGCCTGTGTGTCCTATACAACCAGGAAGCTATCCATTCATTTTCTGTTTATCTGAAATGGGTACAGAAAAACTGTCAGGAATGTGGAAATACTCAAAAGAGTGAGTAAATGGTGCTTCTACCAGAATCACGAAAGCTGGTGTCCCACGCATTTTATAACTAGCTGTGCGTTGACTATAGAAAGAAGGGATGAACAGACAGCTTTACAGCCCAGCACCTGACTTCTGGTCAAGGGTATACAGTGGGGAGGTGGCCCAGGGCTAAAAGCTGCTGCGAAACTGAGGCCAATTAACACAAGGTGAATCCCCTTGAACATGGCAGGATTTTTCAAACCAGAAGACGTTCCTGAATTAATGTTGGAAATCATTTCTTCCAAGAAGATGCCAGGAAAAGTGTTACTCATTGAATCTGTACATCATGGTAGAAAATATCAACTGTACTCCAAATGTATTTTTCTGCAAAAGTAATTTTAAATCTGTCTCATATAGGAAAATGTGTGGAGCCCATAAAAAGTTATGAGTAATATTCAAAGAATTTACACATTTCAAAAATGAATTTAATTGATTATGAAATTTTCCAAAGGAGCTTCTCTGGAGGCTTAAGTTCACTAATGATGTCACAAGGGAGGTTTGGAAAGACAAACATGCAGATGGACGAGGATTTCATTAATCCTCAACAGCACAGAATTGCATTTGGCATTATCTCAGATGTCTTCATGTGATTTTTAGAGTGAAATTTTCAAAACAGGTTTTCCCTTCAAAATTTTAGGTTCTTAACATCTGAGGAGAATCCAGTTAAAAAAATGACTCCGTTTTCCAAAGGCTGGTTTCAAGAAATCAAGATTCTCTCCATTTATCCTCAACCTCCAACACCTAGTCCCATCTGATTAAACAGCATATAACTATCATACTGTGAAATGTCAACCAGTGGGTGAGGTATATTTTCACCACTATAAACTCATTTATGAAACAGGGTGAGTGTGGAGCAAGCTATTCATCTATGGGAACCAATGACTGGCGCAAACTGCCACACAGCCACTGCTCCCGTGAGGCTGACAGTAGTCCAGGGAACAACCAACCAAACAACCCTGCTCAATGCGATACAAGAGGCGAAAATTTTCACAAAGGGAACTGAAAAGCTGCAGCGATACCATCTGATAGAGACATGCCACGTGGTCTGTTAATCAGGAAAAGCAACCTTCAACAAGGGAGTCACAACCTGAAGCATGGTAACACATACCATCCAGATCACACAAGGGGGGTAACACTAACCATGCTAGGGAGAGGGATCAGCTCGTATTCACACGCAAGTGTGCACCGCCTGCCAAACATGTGCCAGTCGCTGTGTTAAACATTAGGTATGTCACACGGAATCGAATTTCAACAGGCCCTGATCACATTTACAATCTACTGGGGGGAAAGCTACACATTTTCAAAAGAATAATAAAATAAATATACTGGGGTAAATGAAGGAAAAATGGGGGGGAAACATCATCGTTTAACATGGCGGAGGGGTTAAAAAGAACAAGATGCTCTGAATCAGAACAGTAAGAGCGTTTGTACTTTATATTGCCTAGGACCATCTCTCCAAGATTTGAAGGATGTTAATATATACAGGACTTCCCTGGTGGTATCGTGGTTAAGAATCCACCTGCCAATGCAGGGAACAGAGGGTCGATCTTGGCCTGGGAAGATTTCACATACCGCAGGGCAACCAAGCCCGTGCACCACAACTAGTGAGCCAGCACACCCTCGAGCCTGTGGCCCCAGCAAGAGAAGCCTCACAATGAGAAGCTCACACACTGCAACCAGAGTCACCCCCGCTCACTGCAACCAAATAAAACCCATGTGCAGCAACGAAGACTCGGCGCAGCCGTAAATGAATAAATTTTAAAGAAAAGAATACAGAACACTGCAGGCAGAGAGTACAAGAAAAGCAGGAAAGCCCCGGAGCAGGGGGAGCTCAGTGTTAAAGGGACCAAAAGAAGGCCAGACTGGACGCAGAGAGTAACATATGACATGGAGAGAGTAGTAAGGGCCAGCTTATGCAGAGCTAGGAAAGCCATGGAAAGGAGTTCAGATCTCAGATTCCACGCACATTAGGAAGGCAATGACGGGGCTGAAGCATTACAGCAACACGGCTTTATGTGTGTTTAAAAGAACACATTAAAGGGAGCAGGACCGGGAGCAGAGAGATGAGTTAGAGAGACGAGTTAGAGATTAGGACAATGCAGCAATTGTCAGGCAAGAGATGATGGGAACACGGAGAAGGTTCTAGAAGGTGGAATGAAGAAAAGTGAACACATCGACATGTACTGAGGGTAGAAGTCACGAGACCACTGACAGAACTGATCGAGGTGTGAGGGAAAGGAAGTCATGAAATAATCACACATGTCTCCGGTATAAGTAACTGGATGGCTGGTGCCATCACTGAGCCTGGAAGAAAGGAGAACAGATGAGACTGAGAAAATAAGGACTTCCTTGCTGGTTCCGTGGTTAAGACTCCATGCTCCCAATGCAGGGGTAGAGGTTCCATCCTTGGTTGGGGCACTAAGATCCCACCTGCTGCCTGAAATGGCCAAACGATAAGAAGAAAAACACACCAATGCAGTTATAATATTTTTTTTAAATACTTAAGGTTTAGACAGGTTATATTTTTAAAGTCTATAAACCACTGAAGTAGATTTCCATCCAAGTGGTAGTATCAAGCTAAAGTTACAAGGATCTAGTGATCAAAGGGAAAAATCTAATCACAAATATAAATTTGGATTTCTATAGATGACATGTAAGGTCATGGAAGCTGAGGCTCCCACATAGGAAGAACACAAAGAAGAGATAAAAGTTCTCCTAATTTAGGTGCCAAACCAGCCTTGAGAATTCAAGGAGACAAAGTCAAAAGGCAGTCATAAGGACGCGGGGGTGTGGGAAATGGGTAGTTATTGCTTGAAGGTTATAGAAGTTCACTTTGGGAAGTTGAAAAAGTACTGCCTGTCGGTGATGATGGTTGCACTGAATGTGTGTGTACTTAGCACCACGTTCAAATGGTAAAATTTTTATGATTAATTTTATGCTATGTACCTTTCACTATAATTTTTTTAAAAAGCACTAAACCTTGAAAAATTCCAGCATTCAGGCATTGGGTAGAATAGGAGATGCTGAAAAAATAGGAGGACAAAGAGCTTCCAGGAAGATGGCGAATGACAAAGTCACAGAACATGAATGAAAATGTTAAGACTTATCTGCCTACAGGAGAGTCCCTCGAGGGAAAAAGAACTGAAAGCTACTGAGGGGGTAAGACTTTGACATATTCCTTGTGTTCTTGAAACATGGAGACCACAGGTAATCTTGACACAACCAACTACGTGGAAGGCTGAGTACAAGAGATGTGGTGAGTTGAGAAGAGAAGGGATTTTGAAGGATAGCATTAGTAATAGAAAACTTTTTCAAGTTTTAATTCTAAAAAGAAGCAGAAAAGCAAGACAGTGGCTGGAAGGGAAGTACGCTCAAGGGAGATACAGCAGTTGCTTATAGCCTAGGCCAATGTCCACTTTCTCCCAAACAGAACCTCCAATTTTTAACTGGGCACATGGACACCTAAAATAAGTACTCTAAAAAAAATAATAATAATAAAATAAAATAAGTACTCTGCCTTCCTTGAAGAATTAGTATGGTCAGGTAACTTAGTTCTGCCCAGGGAAATGATAGCAGATTCTGAGAAATGGATGACCTTTGTCTGCCTTCCATCCTGCTCTCTGGACTGTGATGTCTAAAGCTCCAACTTGGATTATGAAGATAAAGGCCATCGCCTGCGAGCAGGAAACTGTACAGGCAGAATCGACGGGGTTTACTGCGGTCTTGAGGGACCACTGGTGCCTCCCAGACTTGCACTGCCCTGCTACACAATTCTTTAAGGGGAAATAATCTTCCATCTTATCCTAAACAACATATCACTCATTTTGCTTTGTGTTTATTTTCTGTTTCTACAGACAATTCTAATTCCAACTAATATAGGCAGTTTTTGTCTGTCTTTAAAATGGGAGACACTACTTGATGAGAGTGTAAACTGATATAGTCACTATGGAGAAGAGTATAGAGATTCCTTAGAAATCAAACAGAGAACTACCATACAACCCAGCAATTCTACTACTGAGCATATACCCAGAGAAAACCATAATTCAAAAAAATACATGCACCCCAATGTACACTGCAGCACTATTTACAATAGCCAGGACATGGAACCATTCTAAGTGTCCATCAACAGAGTAACGGATAAAAAAAGATGCGGTATCTATATATAGTGGAATATTAATCAGCCAAAAAAAGGAATGAAATCTGGTCATTTGTAGAGACATGGATGGATGTACAGAGTGTCATACAGTGTGAAGTAAGAAATAAACAAGTATATATTAACACATATATGTGGAATCTAGGAAAAGTATACATATGATCTTATTTGTAAAGCAGAAGCAGAGACACAAATGTAGAGAAATATATGGATATCAAGAGGGAAAGAGGGTGGTGGTGGAAGGAGTGGGAGACTGGGATTGACACATTCATATTATTGCCTGTTGCTGTCATGCAGTCACTCAGTCACGTCTGGCTCTTTGCAACCCCATGGACTGTAGCACACCAGGCTCCTTTGTCCTCCGCTATCTCCTGGAGTTTGCTCAAATTCACATCCAATGAGTCAGTGGTGCTATCTAACCATCTCATCCTGTGCTGCCCTCTTCTCCTTTTGTCTTCCATCTTGCCCAGTATCAGGGTCTTCTTCAATGAGTCTGCTCTTTGCATCAGGTGGCCAAAGTATTGGAGCTTCAGTTTCAGCAACTGTTCTTCCAATGACTAGTGGAGTGACTAGTATAAGCAGATACACTACTGATACTATGCTGCTGCTGCTGCTGCTAAGTCGCTTCAGTCGTGTCCGACTCTGTGTGACCCCACAGACGGCAGCCCACCAGGCTCCCCCATCCCTGGGATTCTCCAGGCAAGAACACTGGAGTGGGTTGCCATTTCCTTCTCCAATGCATAAAAGTGAAAAGTGAAAGTAAAGCTCAGTCATGTCTGACTCTTAGCGACCCCATGGACTGCAGCCCACCAGGCTCCTCTGTCCATGGGATTTTCCAGGCAAGAGTGGTGGAGTGGGGTGCCATTGCTAAGATAAATAACTAGTAAGAATAGAGTATATGGCCCCAGGAACTCTACTTAATGCACTGCGGTGACCTGAATGGGAAAGAAGTCCAAAAGGGAGGGGATACATGCCTATGTATGGCGGACTGATTGTGCTGTACAGCAGAAACTAACACAACATTGCAAAACTACACTCCAATAAAAATTGATTTTAAAAAAAAATGAAAAAATAAAATGAGACACCAGAACACAACTGTGTGTCAATGGGAGTAATCCAATTAGAGAGACTGACTCAAGACAGAAGAGGATCAAGTCTAAGGCATGAAGCATGTGGGACATGCAGACCCAGTGTGCTTAGAAGGATGAGAACCAGGAGAAAGTCAAATCATGCAGAACCATGAAAACTATGGTAAGGATTTTCCTTTTTTACCTAAAAGCAATGGGAAACAACTAGACATCTTTTAACAGGTAAGTAGTATACTTCATGTGTATTTTTTCAAAGATCCCTGACAGAGGTCTGGAAAAGGTAATAGAAAGAGAGCCAAGAGAGGGAGCAAGGAGACCATTTAGATGGTTATTTTGGCAATCCAGATGAAAATGGTGTTGGCTTCAAAAAGGGTCATGATTCGGCACTACAGCAAAGTGACTGAATGTGATGAAGACCGAACTGGCAGGACTCTGTATCTGATGATGTCTGAGAGCTCAGGGACTGGGAGCAGTCAAGGCTATGACTTGGACAGCACTATAAATGGTGCTGCCATTCACTGACACAGGGGCTCAGGGAGAATACACAGCTGGGTGAGCTTAGTTTGGAACATAGTAGGGAACTTCCCTGGTCGTCCAGAGGCTAAGACTCCATGCTCCCAACACAGAGGTCCAGGTTCGATCCCTGTTTAGGGAACTAGATCTCAGACACCACAACAAGATTTCACGTGCCACAGAAAAGAACAAAGAGCCCATGTGCCATAACTAAGACCCAGCACAGCAAAAAAAAATGTTTAAAGAACATTTTTGAACATACTGATTTTTAAGCTCCTGAGTTAATCAAATGGAAGTACCCAGCAAGTAACTGGCTTGTTCTCAGCAGCTTTACTCATAATAGCCCAAAACGGGAAAACAGTCAAGAAACAGATAAATGATGGTAGGTTTCATACAATGTAACATAACTCATTAATAAAAAGGAATGAATTACTGATATATGTAACAATGTGGATAAAACCCAAAAACACTATGCTGAGTGAAAAAACTCTTATACCAGAGTATGTACCATATGTTTCAACATATATAATATTCTACAACACAAAATACTAATCTTTGATTTAAAAAAGAAAACTCAGAAGAGTGGTTACTTCTGAGTTTAGGGAGATTCAAGAGGGCTTAGGGGAAGGGGTGGGAGGAAATTTTTCCAAGTTATAGTCTGTATCGTCATTAGAGTTTGAGTTACATGGATGTATATTATACATTTGACAAGACAGAAAATGCTACATTGATGTTAACAACAACAAAACACTATGGATAAATTTGGCATGCACGGTGAAGGGTTGAAGTGTGCTGTCTACACATGAGCCTGGAATGCATCAAAAAGACGGATTCGTGAAAAAATAGGATGGATAGATGACCCATGTGTGATGAAGCAAATACTTTTAAAGTAATTGTAGAATATAAGTAGAGGGTATAGGGCATCCGTTGCATAATCCTTTCAACTTCTCTGTATTTTTATAACAACACGGTAGAAAAGCCTTATGTAATCAAACTGCATTTCTTTAAAAGCAATAACTAAGATTTTACAAAAACACAGACAAGCAAACTCTTCCTTTCTTTTCTTCGTATCTTCACTTTGATTGTGAATCCATGAATGTTTACTACTAGGGAACTTGTAACCAATTCAATCACCAAGAAAACTATTATGTTATGCCATCTGAAATCATTATCAAGGACCCAAAATACAGACTTTTCAGAAGAAGAGTTAAGTAGAAATATCTAACGCATTTTAAGCAATGAAACCATGATAATTTCGGGGTGGGGAGGAGTACAAAAAGTTCCAACTAAAACAGGCAAAATGATGGTCATTCTGATTTATGCAACATTTTAACGGATAATGTTTTCCTATTTTCATGCACTAGAAGGTCTTTAGGACCTATTTAACAAGGAGGTAATTATTACTGGCATACCAAATGTCACATTATGTTACTCATCAATGTATTTCTTCCATGTTTCCCTAGGAATCCTGCTTATATCCTTAATTTCCACTACCAAACTCAAGTGTTTTACTTAAGAAAACTCCTCAGTCACTCTTTGCAAAAAATATCAACTATAAAATTATTAATGGCTTAGTTAAACTATACTAAAAACTTATCTTCAAAAAATTAAGTCAAATTTCCCCCTTTTTCCCCTTGCAAAAGGATTTACTGAGGATGATTCAACCAAAGTAGGAACACCAGGAACTTGAATCCTGAGGATCCAGACAGAGCTCAAGGGCTGGCTGAGGGGAGCTGACTGCATTCAGGAGCAAGGACATGACTCCTTGCTTTTTGAGGGCACAGGGAAAGAGGCAGGGCTGGTCTGAAACTGTGCAGAAGGTCTGCGTTAAAAACAAGACGGCTGGTGGCTGGGCTCTGGACGGGAGTGAGAGCCTGACCAGACTCCAGGGTTTGTACTTAGACATCTGCCAAGGTGTCCAGAGGACGATGACCATGATGATAGAGGAGGACAAGCAGAGCAGTAGAGGCGGAAGAGCAGGACACCCATCGTGCGGTTCAACAGAACCCACCAGCCCGCAAAGTGCTGCTTCTGGGTCTCAGGTTCCTACTGGCCCTTGTTGCTGCAGGGCATCCATTTAACTCTGCCTCTCTGTACCTCACACTTTCCCCACCAAATTCAACGGCTCCTTCAGGCCAGGCAGATGAGTGGGGGTAAGGCCTAGACCCTTATTTCCTTTCTGGGGTGCAGTGGGCAGCATTTCCTTCGGTCAGTGCAGTGCAAAAGCAGAGAATGGAGCCACCAAGGCATGAGGGAGCCAAGTTCAGCAAATAGGTGATGAACGTGGTCTGCAGGAGGCTGACCTGCACCATCAGAGGCAGTACGGGCCAAGGAGACACTGATAGCGGGGCACCAGTGGCCAGGAATAAGTCCATCATCATGAGCGGGAAGGTGTGGAGCCCAGGAGAAGTGCCCTCTTTCTGCTGGCAGGAAGACACTGAAGGTACTGACGACAAACAGAAAGCCATCGGGCACCACAAGATGCATCACGCAAAGGCTGGACCTGTGCCTGATGGCCACCTGTTTAGATGAAAAGGGCCTCGGATGAGTGTGAAATTCTGTTCATCAAAGGGGCAAGAGAAGAGGTCCAGGTTACAGATGAGGACCACTCGTGGTAGCTGCTCATTTCTGGACCTTCACTGCTGACGTAAGTCATGAGAGCTGCAGGTGCCTGATCCACAGGCATGAGCTCCTCAATAAAGATATCTGGAAGCCACAGGCTCTCGGTTGCCATGCTGAGCTTCCTGATGTCTCCACATGCCTCTGGGCTCCGCCCAGTGGATACATTGTACAAGGTCGTATTTAGCCACAGGAATGATGTCATCAGCTCAAGCTGTGCATCCACTTCCAGGACAATAGACAGGGTGAAGGAGAGGCTGATGTGAGTGGGATGCTTAGAGCATGACTGGACAGAAACCTTTCTGTCAAACGACAGGCTCTACTCCCATGCTGGTCAAAGTCCAAGTGACCAACAGAGTGCTTCCTTTCACTTGAAGCAGCAGGTAGAGAAGGAGGCAAACTCCTCTCCATGGAGTCAACCTCTTTCCACTGTCCCCTCCTAGGCGCTTCTCTAGAGAGTCAGCGATGATATTGACATGAAAGGATTATAGGCCACACCTGGAGCCCTACCTCGAATTATCTTCTTAATTAAAACTTTACATTAAACCATCTTCAAAATCAGCAACAAATTAAAACGCTCAAGGTCAACTTTCATTTATTCAACCAGTCCTTACAAAGAGCTTATTATGCAGCAAGGACTACTGTGGACACTATATATATGGAAAAGTTTTCATTTAGTAACATAAATATTTAATTATATAATTATACTTAATTATACATTCACTGCTTGGGAAACTATAATTTATTGCTTATTTCAACAGTGAAGTTTTTAACCTATAGTCTGGTGAATTTAGTAAAACAAGTACTTTCCTTACTGTACATGCTATTCATTTGGACCTTTCCTGTATAAAACTTTTTATAATTCTTTCAGTTTTTTCGTAAATTTATTTATTTTAATTGGAGGCTAATTACTTTACAATATTGTAGTGGTTTTTGCCGTACAGTCACATGAATCAGCCATGGGTGTACATGTGTTCCCCATCCTGAACCCCCCTCCCACCTCCCTCCCCATCCCATCCCTCAGGGTCATCCCAGTGCACCGGCCCTGAGCACCCTGTCTCATGCATCGAACCTGGACTGGCGATCTGTTTCACATATGGTAATATATATGTTTCAATGCTATTCTCTCAAATCATCCCACCCTCACCTTTTCCCACAGAGTCCAAAAGTCTGTTCTTCACATCTGTGTCTCTTTTGCTGTCTCGTATATAGGGCCATCGTTACCATCTTTCTAAACTCCATATATATGCATTAATATACTATATTGGTGTTTTTCTTTCTGACTTACTTCACTCTGTATAGTAGGCTCCAGTTTCATGTACCTCATTAGAACTGATTCAAATGCATTCTTTCTAATAGCTGAGTAATATTCCATTGTGTATATGTACCACAGCTTTCTTATCCATTCATCTGCCAGCCAATGGACATCTAGGTTGCTTCCGTGTCCTGGCTATTGTAAACAGTACTACGATGAACACTGGGGTACACGTGTCTCTTTCAATTCCCGTTTCCCCGGTGTGTATGCTCAGCAGTGGGATTTCTGGGTCGTGGAAGTTCTATTTCCAGTTTTTTAAGGAATCTCCACAGAATTCTTTTTAAATTCCCAAAGAAAGGCTTATTAATCCATCAAGTAAATATCTACTTAGAGCCGATTGTTAAAGGAAAGAGAAATAGCTAAGTGAGCACAAGGCTGGTCCCAAGTCCTCAGTTTCTAAATTGTTCTCTGGTCTGAATCAGGAAAAAAAATTTTTTTTGGCCACATTTGTGGGATCTTAGTTCCGAGACTGGGGACTAAACCCAAGGCCACAGCAGTGAAAGCACTGAGTCCTACCCACTGGACCACCAGGGAAGTCCCAGGAGAAACAAAGAACGAGATCCACCACCCCACCCCAGTTTTAGAGAGGGAAGAGAAATCTTGTTTTACAGATTGATGGGTCCTGGTTTGCAAACTGTAACGGGCCCGAAGCAAAGTGCTTTCCAATAAATGTGGTAAACAAACAGCAGAGCTCAATGTCATCAATAAAACTGAGCTTTCCCAAATAACGGTATGTTGGAGTTACACACACTATCCATTTAAACTGATGCAATGTTTGGGATGTGTGTTCGTTAAAAGGGCAAGTTGAAGTAGTGTAAATCTCCAATGTGACCACTGGGATAGAGAATGTTGTGCCAAAGAAAAATTTTGAGATTTTTTTTCAACAAGAGTCAGATCTAAAAGGCTACGAATTCATCTGGAAAAAAAAACACTAAGTGGAAAGTTTACATTTTAAAGTTTATTGATATTTTCCCTCTCTTTTATAAGGTCATTCGGTGAAGATCAAAAGCTCACAAGAGGAATTCATGGAAGAAAAGGCAAGGAAAAGTCGTTACGACTACTTTTTGTATAAATTGGTGTACCTGACCCAAGGCAATAATATGCACTGACTGAAATCAGAGCATCTAAAGATTATATAAAACTCCATTTTCTCAAGCCAAGTGATTACGGGAATCTTCCAAAAGCAGTCTGACTCCAGTCTTCACCGTGTGCATTTTGTTAAAATGTAGAAGACCACAAAATATTTAATTCGGTGCTCACTGCCAATTTTCTACTTATTATGCTCACACACAAAAAAAATCATTTACAGTAAGTCAAGATGAGACAAAAGCACCTGGTATACATCAGCACTTCATAAACACACACACACACACACACACACACACACACACACACACACACACGAGCTCCACTTCATCCATGTAAACTTACAAAGCAGGCATGATCCCCTTTAACACTTGAAAAGGAAGTCTAGAGAGATTAAAGAGTTTGCTTGGATCATGTAGCTCTGAGTCAGGAGCATCATTCGGTTCTGGCTTTGCCATTAACTAGCTATAAATCCTATATATTTGTAAGTCACCTCTCTGACACCCTATTCTCTCATATACAAAATAAAAAAAGACTCAGCTGAACATTCCTATTACTTTAAAAGGTTAATTTGGGTTCTTAGGGACTGATGATGGATGCCCAGACTTCTTGCTTCCCACTCTTGCCCTCTACTGTGTCTTCCTTCTCTTGGTCTAATTTCACTCTTCTTCACCCACTCCACAGGAAGGTAGTAAAAGGAACAGCTCTCCTACCCCAAAAGAGTACTTAAAAAGTTTTGATAGCTGACAACACATCTGATTTTTAAAGGAAAAAAATTGTGAACAGAGAAATTAAAACTACTTCCTAAAAATAGACTGTTCATGACTTTCATCATATACTACAGTTTTCTCATGATTACAGTGACGGAGTGAGAACTGACTTCATAAAATTCCCTCAAATGCCTCACATCTTCACTACAAAAAATAAATAAATCATTGTGGTGATCTCACAATAACAAGCTTGGTAGACATGGAAGCAGCTTAAATGTCCATCAGCAGAGGAACAGATAAAGAAGATGTGGGACACATATAAAATGGAATACTACTCAGCTGTAAAAAAGAATGAAATAATGCCCTCTGAAGCAACATGGATGGATCTAGAGCTTGCCATACCGAGTGAAGTTAGGCAGACAGAGAAAGGCAAATATCATATGGTGTCACTTGCATGTGAAATCTTTAACAAGGGTACAAATGCACTTATCTACAAACAAGTAGAGTTATAGATGTAGCAAACAAAATTATGGTTACCAGGGGATGGGGAAGGTAAGTTTGGAGACTGGAACTGACATATACACACTGCTATATATAAAGTAAATAACTAACAAGTACCTACTGTATAGCACAGAGAACCCTACTCACTATTCCATAACAGCCTATAAGGGAAAAGAGTGGATATACATATAACTGACTCACTTTGCTATATACCTGAAACCAACACAACACTGTAAACAGATGTAAACTGTAAATCATTCCAATTAAAAAAAAAAATTTTCTTAAGTTTGGTAAAGAAGCATCAATTGCAAGTGAGAAATTGTATATGTAGGCTGTATTTAAATGTCATTCTTTGTAAGTTAACTCTGAGAAGGCTGAGGGAAATAAATGAGTAGTTTCATCTGAATCCTGTTTATAATCTACAGAGGTACAAAACTTATAGTAGTTAAGTAGAAAACAAAATCTTAATTTGCTAAGTAGTCATCTGTGCCTTTCGTGAAACTACAGTTCAGTTCAGTTCAGTCGCTCAGTCGTGTCCGACTCTCTGCGACCCCATGAATCGCAGCACGCCAGGCCTCCCTGTCCATCACCATCTCCCGGAGTTCACCCAGACTCACGTCCATCGAGTCCGTGATGCCATCCAGCCATCTCATCCTCGGTCGTCCCCTTCTCCTCCTGCCCCCAATCCCTCAGCATCAGAGTTTTTTCCAATGAGTCAACTATAGAGCTGCACTGAATTGAGATTTTTCCATCCAGCCTGATTGTGAACCTCTCTTTCTAGTTCATTATTGAAAAGACAGAATAAGCTATCACTTCCAATGTATCTGTCAAAGGAGCTTAAATATTAAATAAGAGAAGGCAGGTTAAATAGCACCAAATGGCTGAGATATCTGTATCTGAAATTCTTTGCAGAGGGGAACTCAAGACAAAAACAAGTGTACACTGAATAATTCAGTGGGTATTTGAGAGGAAGCATGATATTAACATTTGAATGCCTACTACAGGGACATGCCAAGCAGGAGGTTTTCTGTAGGTTGCTTCATTTAATCAAGTCTTTAATCCTATAAAAGGTAGGCATTACTATCCCATTTAACAGATGAAGAAAGAAACTAGGTAATTTGTCCAAGGTCACACAGCTAATAAATACTGATGATCTATTTCCAGCTCAAATACACCTGAATATAAATGGCATGAAAAGTCTTTATACTTCCTCCTTCCACCTTTTCCATGCTTGGCTAGGGATTCAAAAACATGATTATAGAGCCTACACTCCTCAGCAAGAGAAGCCAGCACTGTGAGAAGCCTGAGTACAGCTGAAGAGCAGCCCCTGCTTGCAGCAAGACCCAGCACAGCCAAAAGTAAATAACTTAAAAAACACGCGATTATAGGTTTCTGCTGCTCATCTACTACTGCCTACTACTGAGTATGAATCCGTGCATGACAAACTGAAACTGAACGTATTTAATATCTCAATAAGGAAATAAGAGCCAGTGTACCAAACTGCTATCTTCAGGCTTTTTCGAAATTTTCACTTAATTCTGCTATTAAAAAAAAAAAACTTTATTTATAAAGATGCTAAAAATCTTACAATAAAAACTAAAAATAATTTTTTAACTACATGATTATGACAATTTATCAACATCTACAGCAAAGAGAGATGAGAAGATAGCATAAGATAGTGCAAGACAGAACTTGTACTTCCAGCAACAGGGTAAACTGGATAATCAGATCAAGCCATTGAAGTAGAAAATATCTTAAAAAATAAAAAGGTATTTTAGAACATATGGAAATTCTTCAGAGATCAGAAATGATAAAAGAGATAAGTGAAGAATCAGCAACTGCCATAGAAATGTCTATTATTTAACCTGGTAGCCTTTAGTCTGGATTTAAACATCATGATCAGAGAATGGAAAATAAAGTTCACATCAAAAACACTCACATAAAGCTACAGAGGTCAAAACAAATAAAACTTCCCCTTAATGATGGACCATGGCAATACGTGCATGGCTTTTCCTTGTTGAAATGAGGGGAAAGAGAGGACGTCTCTCCTGAGAATTTTTTTTAATTAAAAAATTTATTGAAGTATAATTGATTTACAATAATGTGCTAATTTCTGCTATACAGTAAAGTGACTCAGTCATACATATATTCTTTTTCATATTATTTTCCATTATGGTTTATCACAGGATATTGAATATAGTTCCCTCTGCTATACTGCAGGACCTCACTATTTATCCATCGTATATATACTAGTCTGCATCTAAAACAGCATTTCCTTTCATCTAAGCCCAAGGCCGCTGGTGGCTGTAAGCTCACGGTTCCATCTGTACGACTAGCAGAATTGAGAACTGAGAACCGCAATGTGCCTGGGAACTCCCTCGAAACAGCACACTCCCCCCACCACCCAGCACAAAGATACAACACCGAAGTACAACAAACATTATCAACGGGGTTTTTATTGTCTTGAGTGTACTCATTCAGCAGTTCCAATTCATCTTTCAAGTTTCCTATAAGCGGTTTCTCTGTTAAATCTAACTCCTCCGACCTCACATGAACTCTTCACTCTTTTCGCCTTCCCTAGTAAACTACACTTGTTTTGGCGCTGATTTTGATTAAATTTTGTTTCCTCTGAAAGAATAAAGCAGTGTTCACACTTTTTTTGATGTACAGTTGAGTTACAATGTTGTATTCATTTCTGCTGTCAAGTGATTTGTTATACATATGAATAAATATTCTTTTCCATTATGGTTTATCATAGGATATTGAGTATAGTTTCCTGCGCTATATAGTAGGACCTTGTTGTTTATCTATACTAGATATAAAAGCTGCTGCCGCTAAGTCGTGTCAGGCGTGTCTGACTCTGTGTGACCCCACAGACGGCAGCCCACCAGGCTCCCCCGTCCCCAGGATTCTCCAGGCAAGAACACTGGAGTGGGTTGCCATTTCCTTCTCCAATGCATGAAAGTGAAAAGTGAAAGTGAAGTCGCTCAGTCGTGTCCGACTCTTTGTGACCCCATGGACTGCAGCCCACCAGGCTCCTCCATCCCTGGGATTTTCCAATCTGCTAATCTCAAACTCTCAATCCACTCCTTCCCTATCCCCTAAGAATTCTCAAACCCAAGTCTATATTAATGCAGCCTTGGTAACAGGATCCACAAACAGAACAAATTCATTTGGAATAGCCTTAGGCTAAGGCTGTGCTCTCAGGCAGAGACAAATACTGTCTGGAGCAAAGGACTTTAAACATGGCCTTCAAAGAAATCTCATGGTTAAAAATCCAATGATTATGATGAGCTCACAATCAAAAAAAAAAATCACTAAAGATATCAGAGGAAAAGCTATGACTAGTGAAGAATAACAGACAAGCTACAGAAAGACCACCAAAATAATGCAGATATTACAGTAATCGACATAGACCATTTATGCTTATAAAAATGTATCAAAAGTATGTTGAAGGAACAAGATACCATCAAAACTAATCATGCAGATTTCAAAAATAATCATGAGTGGGCAGGAACACTGAGAAGGCCCCTTTCCTAAGGGTCAGGCACAGAGAGCTCGCCTAACACTGAGGCTTGGGGGAGAAGGGAGACTATCAACTCACCCTCCACCCCACCATGAACCTTGCACCAAGTAACAAGCAACAACAGTCTACCAGCAAGGGAAGAGGTAGGAACTTGGGGTGCCCTGGGGCCCAGGTACGCAGCACTGACCTGAAAATCGAGGTGGATCACTAAGAAAACCTTCCTGCCCACCCAAGGCCTCACACTAAGCTCAAGGTAGCAGCAGGCCACCACTGAGGAAATTTAATCCTATATTGTACTCACAATAAATATAAATACAGGAAAAGCAAAATTCAAATTCAGCTTAACTACTGACAATAGCAACACAGTTACATATATCAAGAGCCTGAAGGAAAAAGAGACATTACCAGTTCAGTTCAGTCACTCAGTCGTGTCCGACTCTTTGTGACCCCATGAACTGCAGCACGCCAGGTCTCCCTGTCCATCACCAATTCCCGGATTTCACTCAAACTCATGTGCATTGAGTCGGTGATGCCATCCAGCCATCTCATCCTCTGTCGTCCCCTTCTCCTCCTGCCCCCAATCCCTCCCAGCATCAGAGCTTCCTGATACATTATTCACCCCAGTTTCCGTTGTTCTTTAGCACATAATACTTGACACACTAGACACAAAAAGGGGAAAAAAGAGCCCTTATTAATAGACAGCACAATCAACAGAACCAGACTCCAAGATGGCCCAGATTTCCTTAAGTATCAAACAGGATATTTAAAACAATTATAAATATGATAAGGACATAACTGAATAAAATGATCAATGTATGTATATGGGGGAGGTAGATTTATTACAGAGATGAAAACTACATAAAAAGAGTCAAATGAAAATGCTTAAAATTCAGAGCAAAGTCATGGGCTGGGAGAAAAACATTTACAAAACATATCTCCAGTAAAGGACCTGTGTCCAGAACTCTTGCGACTTCAATAAATGACATATTTCAAAAATTAGGAAAATGTTGACACTGAACAAAAGATGCTACACGAATAGCCAACAGCACAGGAAACCCTGCTCAGCAACACTGGCCATGAGAAAAACGTAAATACATCTTATGCATTTACCTTACCTTAATGCAAATACACCCGCAATGAAAAGCTACTAAGGTGTCCACCAGAATGAATACCGTTAAAGAGATGGACCATGTCAAGTGCTGACGAGGATGTGGAAACCTACAACTCTCATGCATTGCTGGTGGGAAGCTAAAATCATGCACTTTACAACACACGGGGCAGTTTTCGATAAAGTGAAATATGCACGGACATATAAGCCAGCAGTTCCCCTTGAAGGCACTCACTCAAGAGAAACAAAAACATCTGTCTACACAAAGACCTACATGCGAATTTCACAGAGACTTCACTTACGAAGAGCCGTAAAATGTGAACAACTCGGATACCTGTGCATGGGTGAATGAACAACAGCAAAAATGAAGTATATCTATACAACAGATGTCTACTCAGGACCGAAACAATAAATTGCCGACACACCTGACCACCTAGATGAGTCTCCGAGATTTACTGTAAGTGAAAAGATACAAGAGACTAAGTATCATATGATGCTACTTTCACAACATTCTGAAAAAGGCAAAACTGTAGGGAGAGAAACAGATTGGTGGTTGGCAGATGCTAGAGGCTGAAAGGAAGGAAACTGCTCTTTCATTAAAACTTATAAATTAAATTTTCAAAGTCAACTTACAAGCAAAATATCTTTTATTTATTTATTCAACAAACACTAAGTACCTACAGTACAGTAAGCACTGAACAAATAAAGAGGTTCTTTTAGTTGCACAACTCTGAATTTTCAGGAAAGTAACTGATGAGAACAAACAAAACTCATTTAATCCAAGTTTTCCATGTGTGGACAAAGTTATCAGTCACAACTCTTAATATTTTCCCCATCTTCTTATAAAATTGTTACAAAGTAGCCTGCATTTTACCATGATAATTTATACATTTATTAGAGTTGAACCATATGAAACTTCAGTATAATCAACAAAATAGTTCTTTCCTATGTTCCCCCAGACAAGATCTCAACTAAGAAATCTGTTCATCAATGGTCATGTCACACTTTCTCTTTGTAATGCAAAATAATCAATGACTGAATTTCTAGTCAAAACACCTGATATTTTGGGTGAGCTTCTTTTCACTTTTGAGAATTATTCCCAAAATCCAGACTAAAATGTGCTATTCATCTTGTAAATAGAAATGATTGCCATGGAGACTTAGCTGACTTCTGGTTTCTTATTTCTAATGTAAAGACTAAAGGACAACAAAGTTATTCCCATTTTTAGTCAAAAGTCTTATCTTTAACCTCCTTCTTTACAGTTAGTACAAAACATGTGACAATCCTTCTCAAAAGGCTAATTTCATCAAGGCATTTTAAAGTGGAATACATCTACTTATAAAAAAATATACTTGCAAGAATCAGAAAAACTTAAAAGGAATATCCTTTTGTTGAATAAGCAATTTTAGACGGTATAATTCATGCAAATAACTAGAAAAAATGTCAATGTTCATGCTTTAACACTATCTTAATATCTTTTTATAAGCCACTGGGGCATACGTACACTCCTAGTGGGTTATTTCCATTAACTGTGTTGACAATATTTTGGCCTGGAGGAACTACTAATTCTGTGGTTCCTGAAGTCTTCTTTAGGCTCCTAAATGACAGGTGTCACTCAAGAGCCACACACCACGAAAATGGAGTTTTAGGACCATGAGTCTCACAAAGAACTTCATCACAGAGAAAACACAATGAGCAGAAATTCACTAAACATTAGAGATTAAACTTTTCATCCCTCATTCATAATATTTTTCAGAATTCCAAAATATGAAAGTTCTCCAAGTTAAAAAGTCTAGTTTTCTTTTTCCAATGTTTTTCCTCAAGCCACACTCAAATTTTTCTGCTTTTGCTTGCTTGATTTCTCCATCTTTTATAACTGTTTCAAATCTTCAAGTTACGGAATTTAATCTTTAGTCAAATGAATGCTACTAAAAAGCCTAATGTTTTAAAATCTAAATTATATCAGATTTGAAACTGGTATAAATTCAATAATACTTAATCCAATTTTTCAAGTAAAAGTGAGATTTTACAGACTCTCTTACCCTACAACTGATTTCAGATATTTTCCACTATGTAAGAGATTATCTAAAGTAAACTTGTGCTATATAACCTCTGCAGAACGAACATGTGCCAACAGATGAACAAAATCTGAACACCGCATACGTAGGTAACTCTATACCTTGATTTTAATTGTTTAAAACCTAAACACTGTCGATAATAGCAACCAACTTAACAATCTTCAGAGAATGAAAACCAGATGAAAAGTCTTAGATCATCATGAATCACACAGCAACGGAATTTAGCTTTAGATCACCCTTAGGATTCTCCTGACTATAATCAGGTTCGGAGCTTTGATTTTTATAATCTAGGCCACTAGCTCCCAACTACTTCTCCCTCCCACATTTCCTTCGAAAAAGATGGAGTTAGTTTAGGAGATGTGTTACCACTTTAAAACCCCCTTTTAAACTCCAGGAAGAAAAGACGTGGGATCCTCTTGGTATTAGTGCTTCTGAATTTAGCGAAGCAGCAGAAGCAGAGAGAGGCATGAGAGAACTTCAAAGACTGAAAGAGAAATCCACGCTCAGGATGCACGTCCTTGTAAAGCCATGAATGTGAAGAACACACTCCTACATATAACACAGATAATAACAAGGACCCACTATATAGCATGTGCGCGTGCTCAGGCACTTCAGTCACATCCGACTCTTTGCAGCCCCAGGGACTGTAGCCCGCCAGGCTCCTCTGCCCATGGGATTCTCTAGGCAAGAACACTGGAGCGGGTAGCCATGCCTTCCTCCAGGGGATCTCCCAACCCAGGGATTAAACCTGCATCTCCTGCATTGCGTGTGGACTGTTAACTGCTGAGCCACCAGGGAAGCCCCCTACGTAGTATGTGAAGTTGCTCAGTCGTGTCCGACTCTCTGCGACCCCATGGACTGTAGCCTACCAGGCTCCTCCACCCATGGGATTTTCCAGGCAAGAGTACTAGAGTGGGTTGCCATTTCCTTCTCCAGGGGATCTTTCCCACCCTGGGATCGAACCCAGGGGTCCTGCATTGCGGGCAGGCGCTTTACCATCTAAGCCACCAGGGAAGGCCCCTATATAGTATAGGGAACTCTAATTCTGCAATGGCCTATATGGGAAAAGAATCAAAAAAAGAGTGGATGTAGTTAGTATACATTTAACAGATTCACTTTGCTGTACAACCCAAACTAACCCAACATTGTAAATCAACTATACCCCCAACAAGAATTTTTTTTAAAAGAAAGCATCTCCCCCTTAAAAACTCTGACAGCACCGGGTTACTACCAATACACCGGATCAGTCCATTTTGGAAAACATCCTACTCACACAAAGGAAATTAAAAACGTTAGAATAAAATTCAGCTATCAATACCCTGCTAGAGTCTCACAATTAATAAGAATTTATCTCTATTTCATGTATGAAAGAATTGGACAAATTATAAAAAGACAAGCTGATAACACAGATGCATCTCTAAAATCTCAACTATTTCATAACAAAAGAATGTTTGGTTTGAAATATTTAAATCAGACATAATGTACCTAACACATTGATACAGCGATTTTCAACCTTGGCAGCACATGAAGTCACCTGAGGTGGAGGGTGGAGGGTCCTCTCTATTCATTCCCTTTTCCTCCCTCCTGGTATGAAGACACTGAGATCCCAGGAAGTGGGACCATGATAGGGACTGAGTGCCACACAGAGACACTGGCAGCAGCATGCCGGCTGCCAGAGGGAGAGGAGAACAGGGGAGCACCACGGTGGCAGAGAAGAAGCTTCCTGTGTGGTTGGAATTAATTAACTAACTGGGCACAAAATTAATAGACTGAGGATAATGGAAGCCAGCCTCCTCAATTTCCAGAGAAGAAGAAAGGCTACAAAGAATACTGAAGAATTAAATTACACACTGAACTATCAGAATAAACTCATTATTACAGTAAGTTATACAGACAGACTCAGAAATAGTCACAATACATATGTGTGGATATATGTTGACACATGTACATTTCCTAGTTCTGCCTGCTGAGAGGGCCTAGAAGTAACAGCGCCATTGATACCCCAATCATGATTCTAGTGAGCATCTTCCACTCAAAAGAACAAGGGCGAGAGACCTCCCTGATGGTCCAGTGATTAAGACTCTGCGCTTTCACTGTAGGGAGCACAGGTTTGATCCCTACCCAGGGAACTAAAGATCCTGCCTGTAGCATAATGTGCCCCCCCCAAAAATTAATTAATTTAAAGAGAAAAGAACACAGGATAGGGCTGGGGCAGGGATAATACAATATAAGCCTGGAACATTTTGTGGTGCCTGAAAGCAGGAAAATGCTCAAGAAAAGATAAGAAATCGTCAAAAGAACACAGGGGTCAATGTGAAAGATTCCAAATCCAGAACAATGTGAGCATCACAATAATGAAATTATCAGATTAAAATCTACTAAATAAAATAAGAATTCATACATACATATTGAAATAAGTTAAATGAGTAAATCAGTTGATAAATCAGGGGGAAAAGAACGCTCTTACAGAATGTCAACTAATAAATATAGGTGGGATATCGAAAATAAACCATCATCATTCAGCAACTATCAAGTAGCAGTCTAAAAAGGTAGGAGCCATGGACGAATGCTAGGGCTCAGAGGCAGAGATCTGATGAAGAACAGAATAAGGCACCATATGGGAACACCTCCTTACCAAACAGAATTAAATACAAGGGGGATAATAATAGTGACTTCACAGTGGACAAACTTAGCATTCACCAACCTCATGAAGCGACCACAGTTAACATCACCAGTGGTTAGACAGTTTATTTTTCCTGACGTGATACACCTTAAAGGGCCCGGCATCATTCCTGCCAAGATCGCATGGCCTGAGTCTAGTTCCAGGTAAGGGTTTCCCCCATCAAGGGCATGAGAAACAGGGGAGAGACACAGGAATGGGTTCCATATTGAAGAAGACCGGTGGGCGTGACAACTAAACTCACGTGCACATATACAATCCTAGACCAGAAAGGGAAAGATCGGCCCTGCCAGGGCATCTGCCGGGGCATCTGATGAAATCTGAACAGAGTACTGGATTGTGTGATGATTTTGTACAGTGCTGGTTTCCTGATGGCTGAGAGATCACTTTTCCATTCTTTCCCATCCTCCCTTACTCTCCTTTGTCTCACCATCATGGTAACACAGACATCCAAGGAAGCGGGGCAGAAAAGGGGACAGGGTGCAAGTCCCTAACAACCCAGGGAGGGCGGAGGGCAGTGAAGGGGAACCAGGGCAGCGATGGGGGAAGGAGAGTGGCCGCAGAGTGGTTACTACAGACACAGATGTACGCAGGGAAGGGCTCTGCTTGGAGGGAGGCACACACCACAGCATTTAGGGGTGATGGAGCATTATTCTTAAAAAAAAAATTACATAGGGACTGCCCTAGCAGTTCAGGGGCTGTGAATCTCCCTTTCAGTGCAGGGGACACAGGCTGGATCCCTGGTTGGAGAACTAAGACCCCACATGCCGTGGGAAAATAAGCCAGCATGCCACAACTACTGTGCCCGTGTGCCACACCTAAGACCTGATGAAGCCAAACAAACTTCTTGTTTTAAAGGTTACATAGGCTAATACAAAGGAAAGAAAATTCAGTAAAAGGTTAACAACTAGGAATCTAGATGACAGGAGTACAAGAGTTCTTGGTGGCATTTTTGGAGATCCAATATTATTTAAAAAGGAAACTCACCTACTAACAAAGAATCCCCTACGGAGATTGTTAAAAATCCCCACACCCCAGGTAGCCCCTTTGACAAACTAAATCTTCGAGTGGGGGGAATCCACTGACTTAGCACTCTACGATACAGTGATTGCTCAGTAAGTGATTGCTACAGCTATGAGCTAGCGGCTCAGCGGTAAAAAATCTGCCTGCCAACACAGGAGATGCAGGTGCGATCACTGGGCTGGGAAGATCCCCTTGAGGAAGAAATGGCAACCTGTTCCAGTATTCTTGCTGGGAAGTTCCATGGACAGAGGATCATGGCAGGCCACAGTCCATGGAGTCACAGAGAGTCGGACACGACTAAGCACACAGATGTAGCACCTGCTGCTCAGACCATTCTACTTAGCATGACGTCACATGTCTATACTGGAGGAGGGCACAGCAACCCACTGCAGTGTTCTTGCTTAGAGAACGGAGGAGCCTGGTGGTCTACAGTCCATAGGGTTGCAAAGAGTCAGACACGACTGAAATGACTACACGCACGCACACAAACGTCTATACGCAGAACATAATCTATATGTTGAAAATAACTCTTTAAGACAACAATCCTGAATAACTGTGACCTATCTTAAGCAGCAAAGCTCCAACACAAGTAATGAGGTTGCCTAAGAAGACTGTAAGTAAAATATTAATAGTGATGGGAAAACAAGTCTTTAATCTCTAAAATGCTTATTATATCACAAAACAGTTACTGAATTTGATCTCAGATAAGACTATAAATTATCACAAACATTATTTGCCTATGGAATCCTCAGAAATAAAATATAAACTTCAGTTAGAATAAAAAAAGAAATCTATTTAAGTAATAGCTACTTGTGCTAAATGGGTTTTTAAGTAGCTCTTCAAATTTTGTTATTCTGTTCACTAAAAATAAAATAAAATAAAATAAAAAACAAGCTGTACCTATTAAAATTGTCTCTATGTTCAGAAATCCAAATCAAATCTATAATGATATAGCACCTCACACGGGTCAGAATGGCCATCATCAAAAAATCTACCAACAAAAATGCTGGAGATGGCGTGGAAAAAAGGGAACCCTCTTACACTATTGGTGGGAATGTAAATTGGTACAGCCACCATGGAGAACAGCAGGGAAGTTCCTTTTGAAACTAAAAATAGAACTACCACATGACCAAGCAATCCCACTCCTGGGCATATACCCAAAGAAAACCATAATTCAAAAAGATACAGGCATCAGAATATTCACTGCAACACTTTTACAATAGCCAAGACATGGAAGCAACTTACATGTCCATCAACAGAGGAATGGATAAAGAAAGTGTGGTACATATACACAGTGGAATATTACTCAGCCATAAAAAGGAATGAAATTGTGCTATTGCAAAGATGCAGACAGACCTAGACACTGGCATACTGTAAGTCAGAAAGGGAAAAATCAATATACTATAGTATCACTTTTATGTAGAATTTAGCAAGAATGATGTAGACGAACTTATTTGCAAAGCAGAAGCAGACACACAGGTAGAGAACAAATGTATGGATAACCAAGGTGGGAAGAGGGGTGGGATGGAACGGGAGATTGGGATTGACACATTTACACTGTGTGTGTGTGTGTGTGTGTTTGTGTCTGCACGCGCGCACGCGTGACCTCAGCTGTGTCCAACTCTGCACCCCTGGACTATAGCCCACCAGGCTCCTCTGTCTGTGGAATTTTTCAGACAATTTTACAACTGTCCAAATAATTTTTAAAAACTTAATTTTTATTGGAGTATAGTAGCTTCACAATGTTACTTTCTGCTGTTACAAGAATGTGAATCAGCTATATGTATGCGTATATATTCACATATCCCATCTGTTTTCTATTTCTTTCCCATTCAGGTCGCCACAGAGCATTGGTGGAGCTCCTTATGCTATACAGCAGGTTTTCATTAGCTATCTATTTTATACATAGTAGTGTATATATGGACTTCCCAGGTGGCAAAGTGGTAAAAAATCCACCTGCCAATGCAGGAGATGCAAGAGATGTGGGTTCGATTCCTGGGTCGGGAAGATCCCCTGGAGAAGGAAATGTTTCCAGGAGAAAGCAACCACCCTGCCTATATCTGGACTTCACACATATGTTACATTGCAATGCAGTGTTATATGCAAACAAAACCCCAAGGGGGAATAGATGGTATGTTCAATTCATTCATAAGGATCACTGATTTCTTTATGTCAGTATGTCAGGTGGCCTTTCAAGAATAATGCATCAATAGGCAAAAAGAGAGAGGGGGGGAGCACATTCATGTAGATGGAATAGCAAGGCTTTGCGGCATCTGGGGAGCAGCTGGCCACCCACTTGGCAGCAGCACATGATTCGTATGGGCTGCCCTGGCGGCTCAGATGGTAAAGAATCTGCCTGCAATGCAGGAGACCCGGGTTCAATCCCTGGGGTCAGGAAGATCTCCTGGAGAAGAGAATGGTAACCCACTCCAGCATTTTTGCCTGGAGAATCCCATGGACATGATTAGTACACAAAAGTGGAAATTGAAGAAAATGGAAAGTGAGGCTAGTACAGCAGAGAGTGGAACTGAAATCACAGGCAAATCCAAGGCCTGGTTAGTGTCTAGCTCATAATAGATGTTCAATAAATGCGTACCATGGTAAGTCATGGTGGAGACACAGTCAAGATTATGAAATGTCTGTACACCCAGATGCAGTCAACCACGTGCAATCTTCTGAAGGTTGGAAGTAGTCCTGGCAGCGCATGTGGAGATGTCATTTATTTCCATTCCTTCGGCTGGTTGTGAATACTTGAAGAAACTGCTACAGCTGTGTTCTTAGATCCAGAAACTTGGTAAGAATTCTCCAAGACAGAACTTATTAGGACTTCTGCGATTTAAGTCAGGGGTCCCCAGCCTCCAGCATCTAATGCCTGATGGTCTGAGGTGCAGCTAATGTAATAATAGTAGAAATAAAATACACAATAAATGTAACATGCTTGAATCATCCTGAAACCATCTTCCCTGCCAGTCTGTGGAAAAACTGTCTTCCACGAAACCGGTCCCTGGTGCCAAAAAGGTTGGGGACTGCTGATTTAAACAACTGTTTTCCTACTGAGGTCACAGCCTACACAGGCTAAACATGTATTTGCTGGCACAAAGTAGGGGCAATGACACTTGGTAAAGGATACATGGTACCCTGATTCAAACAGACCTGTGGACTGAACACACGGCAAAAGAAGGCAAGACTCCAGCAGTTTTCCATGCTGGACTGTTCTGAGTTCACACTTTGCTGAACTACATTTTCATGGAAATAAAGCCCCCCTTCAGAAGAGAATTGCATAGTCCGACACTCAGGAAAGGGGCTTTCAATTTCCGCCCCTACCCCTGGGGTCCCCCATGTTTGCATGGGTGTGAATCTCTGAGTGTTTGTCCCACCAGTGGGGCTCAGTTTCAGAAAGAACTGAAAACTAACCAGATCCGTGAAGATGATGCCACAGCACTGGAATTTTGGAAACAACTCTACAAATCCCTAAGCTATTTCTGGCTACTTGGCCAAAGTCGGGGCAGTGTTTGTGTCTGCCCATCCCAGTGAAAACAATCTCTTATGTGGACTATGGCAGCTACCACCAGCAGGACAAACCGTCAAAACCATCCACCCTGACTAAATACATGCTATACTGCAGGGAATAACCAGTCATTTCTGTGTGTGTGTGTGTGTGTGTGTGTGTGCACGTACGTGTGCTCAGTTCTTGCACCTGACTCTTTGTGACCCCACAGACTGTAGCCCACCAGGCTCCTCTGTCTGAAATTTTCCAGGCAAAAATACTGGAGTGAGTTGCCATTTTCTATTTCAAGGGATCTTCCCAACCCAGGGATCGAACTCGCGTCTCTTGTGTCTCCTGCATTGGCAGGACTAATGCCACCTGGGAAGCCCTTATTTATTTATTTATGGCCACACCATTCGGCATGTAGGATCTTAGTTCCTCCACCAGGGATCGAACCTGTGCTCCCCTGCATTGGAGGTGCAGAGTCCTAACCAGTAGATCACCAGGGGAGTCCCAAGAATATCTAATCTTCTAAATACATCAATCACGTTATTAAAAGGACTCAATGATTAGCTCTAAGGCAATAACAAGGCATTATTGTGACTAGCCTATTAATCTGTTTCCTGTTTGTCTCTTGCATTACTGGTTAAAATACTTACTGGCATGACCCCAATGTTCAAGTGTATGTAACAGGCTGTCAGGGAAACTTGTGCTTGGCCTCCATGTGCACAGATTCCAAATTATGAAGCCTTCCACTAATAGTAAACACTCATTTAAGGAAAGGGGGGGAAAAAAACTAACAAAATTCCAACTATGTGCTAGGCACAGTGCTTGTTCTCTTCCACCCAATATACAAAATATGGATAAGAGTTCTGTAATAAATATACAAAAACAAGCTACCTCCTGCCAGACAATATACTGATATGCCAGAACTAAATATACTACTTCCCAAAAGTCACTCAGTTGCAAAGAGTCGGACACGACTAAGTGACTGAACTGAACTGAAGGTCTCTTTCTAAGTTAAAATGTTGAGGCTTTATAAAATGTTTTAAAATGAATTATAAGGTAAAGTAACAAGGTGATATATAACTGACCATTTTTAATGGATAATGCTATAAAATTTCAAGTCAGAACAATAAACACTTATTGAATACCTACAATGGATGTATCAAGACGCATCAAGAATATGCCTAAGAGTAAGTAAGTAAACTTTCTAGTAAACTATAATCACAGCAGCATGCATGGATGTGTATACACAGTTATTTTCATTTGTGTTACTCCAAAATTATGAGGAAAACACCTGTATTCTGGGTCTGGAGGCCAATCATTCTGCCAAGAGACTGCAATGAGGGTGTGATGATTAATATTAACTCAGACACTGCTAAAGGGCCTCAAATCTCAGGACTCCCAGATTTCTACTTACATACATCATGGTAGTAAATTCTCTTTTCAAGGTTCTAATTTAACTGCATTTGGAAAATCACAAATTTTAGAGTTGGCAGAGTAGTTACATTCATTTTGTCTAGTTCCCTCATTTTAGAGACAAGAAGACTAACTTAGAAAAGGGAAAATGGCTTCTCACAGTAACACGGCTAGTTAACAGTTCTGTTGCTTCGCAGGATCAACACCTCTAACTCTACCTGCTTCTTCTGAACTGTTAAGTATGTTTACTTGTTTCTGCACTACACAGCTTATAAGATCTTAGTTCCCAGACCAGTGATCGAACCCTCGCACCTGGCAGCAAAGCACAGAGTTCCAACCACTGGAGTGCCAGAGAATTCCCAAGTGTGAATTGTTGATATGCTTTCTGTCCCAATTCATTACTGAATGTGGATGGTTCCTTACAATCTCATATTCAGTAATTAACATGATCTTTCAATCATCTTCATCCCGGTATCTCAATAAAAAAAAACAAAACCCTTTTTATCTTAGTCATACCTACCTACCCTTGCCAAACCTAGAACAAGATTCAAAGGTCTGTAGGAAAGCTGTGGTCTCACTCTTCCACCACAAATTTGGGGGCATAACTTGCTTTCAACCACAACCACTATGAGGCAGTAGATAAGCAAAGCTAAAGCCTTGAAAACACATGTTATATTTACTCAGCAATGGCACTCGAGATGTATGTGGTTCACCATGAGGACTGGAGGGATCTTACAAAGCACACAGGAAACCAGAGCATCCCGTGAAGAATCGAGAATACCAGAAGGAAAATTAGGATGGAAGACGGTATCTTGAGTTAGAACCTTGATCCTTGCTTCCTTCAAGCAAAGAGAGAAACCCCATTTGTACAGTATTCAGTATTGTCCATAAAGCTAAAAAGAAAGCCAATGTTCCAGGGGCAAAAGCACTGAGGTTGCTGGTATGAAGCTCTGCAAGCAATTTCCCCAGCAGTTCCTCATCAAGAGTCAATCTGTGATGTGGTGGATGTCCTCCATAATACTGGCATGTGCTGGGTCTCTTCTCATAGTTTCTAAATACAGGTTGATGGCCTGGTGCCACGTAAAGGAGAGACAGACAACACGTGGGTGGGGGGAGGGCAGGAGTACACGCAAAGAAGGTCCAAATCTCCCTTAGAGAACCATCTGGCTTCATTCCGATTTCCAGACCAATGGGTGACTAAGGCCAGAACATGGTCACAATCATTTTAGCCTGTAAAGTGTTCAAGGCAGGCATTCCTCATTGCCTACAAAAGCAATTTGTAAGTTGGGGGTGGGGTGAAGAGGGGGCCCAGTAATTTTCTGGTCTCTAAAAAGCATGATTCAACGAACTCTAACAGAAGTTTTGCCATTAACGCTTCTACTTCTTAATAAATTGTCAAAGACTAACGCTGGTTTCATCTTTTCCTATTATGACGTTTTTTTCATCTTGACTTATTTTTAACAAAGGGAATTCCAGGCTGACTTTAAAAGTTTATTGAAAGGATATAAAGTGGCTGAGTTTTACTGAAAATAAATTATAAACCGACGATGAATGAATGAATATGATGTGCTATAAGCGATCAATACAATTATAAAGAAGTCTAAACTAACAAAATAAACCTTTTCAATAAAATCTACTCTGGGCTAGTATTACAAAATATATTTAAGTCTGAAATTAGCACCTCCAAACCCCCACTTCAGCAGCAAAGAAGAGAATAGCCTATGACAGGGTCATCCTAAGCAGATTGCAAGCCCCTCACAAAGTCATTTAGACAAAGGCTGATGTAACCAGCTCACAAACAAACCATGAGTTGGCGGGGGAGAGGGGGAGGTAGCGGGGGGTAACAAATGGCACCCACTCTAGTATACTTGCCTGCAGAACCCATGGATAGAGGAGCTTGGCAGGCTATAGACCATGGGGTCGCAAGAGTTGGACACACAACTTAGGACTAAACCACCACCACCGGTAACATGAACCCCAACATCACGACTTTCAACGGCTCTCTTGAATCCCTCCTTCCCTATCTTCTACAAGAAACGTAAAAGTGTTAGTCATTCAGTCGTGTCTGATTCTTTTCAACCCCATGGACTGTAATCCGCCAGCCTCCCCTGTCCACGGGATTCTCCAAAAAAGAATATTGGAGTGGGTACCCATTCCCTTCTCTGGGGGAATCTTCCCAACCCAGAGACTGAACCCAGGTCTCCTGCGTTGCAGATAGATTCTTTACCATCTGAGCCAGCCAAGAATCCATCAGCTTCTAGTCATACTGAAAGCAGTATGAGAAACTCAGTCCTGTGAAGGGTAACTCTCCACTCTCACAACCAATTCTGTTAACCCCACTCTCCGTGACCACTCAGGTTTACAACTCAGAAAACTCACGGCAGTGTGGACAGGGGGAGGAGAGGACAGAGCGACAGACAGAGAAGGCACGCAGGGACCGGGTGCTGTGCTTCCCTCCCTTCAAATCTCTTCTGAGCTTCAGAGCTTCTACTCAGCTGGTAACTAGCATTTTTTTAACGAGACAGAAAAATATCAGGCTATATTACATGTAAATGTTATTAAGTTTTTTTTCCACTTACTTCTATGTAGGTGTGTACAGGCTCAGGATGTAAAATGTGTTTTTTGTCACTAGTGACAGTCAAAAGATTCAAAGCCACGTCTTTTGATCTCGGATGGTGCAACAATACGGTGGTTACAGCCACAACCCTGGGAGCTGGGCCACCTCACTCCAAATTTCAAACACTAAATCTTTCTGTGAAAACTAAATACCGTATATTAACACATATATGTGGAATCCAGAATAACAGTGTAGATGATCTTACTCACAAAGCAGAATTAGAGACACAGACATAGAGAAAAAACATATTGGACACCAAGAGGGAACGGGGGCGGGGGTGAATTGGAAGACTGGGGTTGACATATAAGTACTGTTGATACTGTGTATAAAACAGACAACTAATGAGAACCCGCTGGTCAGCACAGGGAACACCACATGATGCTCTGTGGTGACCTAAACAGGAAGGAATCCAAAAAAAGACGAGATATGTGTAGACATCTAGCTGACTCACTTTGTTGTTCAGTATAAACGAGCACATTTTAAAGAAACTATACTCTAATAAATATTAATTTAAAAAATAAAATCTCTCTATGCCTTAGCTTCCTGTGTCTGTAAAATACGAACAATAAAAGAACCTGTATCACGGGGTTGTGTTGGGAGGATTCGATGAATTAACATATGGAAAGCGCACAGCATATGCCTGTGGAGATTAGCTATTCAGGGGAAGAAAGGACAGAAGCAGCAGCAGACGCCCCCTCCCTGACCTGGGTGCACCAGCAATCCCCTCTCGACTGCATTCCAGTGCGTCCTCTGACTAATGCTAACCGGCTGCTGACAGCCTCTCAGGGAAGGATTGCAGGTGCGGCTCTCTTGTGGGGAGTCTGTCAATTTCCTGAGGCTTCCATGAGGCCTCCACTTCCCTGACATGAGAAAACCAACACCCTCCCATGTCCCCTTCCATGACAGCAGTGGAATATCCAACGGTCTCCAGGTGCTGGGCTCTCCTCACCCAGCAGTCAGGCTTCATGGGTGGGTGACCAAAGAGACAGCTCTCCAGACCAGCTGCCTTCGCTGGTATCCACGTGACCCCGCTGAACTACAGGACAGTTTCTCCCCAGTGCTCTTTTCAAACCTCACACAGGCACAGGAGCACGCCAGCAAGCCTGCTGCTCATGCAGTTACGGCACCAGGTACCAACACTGGTCTTCCTCCTCCCGCAAACATGCCTGATGTTGATGAGAGATTTCCTTGGAAAGATCCTTTCTTTTCGCAAGACATCCTCTCACTTTTTATGGGGACCACTGCCATTTCCCACCAGTCCAACGTCCCCAGAGATTCACCACCTCTTTCTTCCCACTTATTATTGGGAAGGGCATTTGCACGGAAGAGGGGTGGCTTGTCGTGGTGGCTGTTGGTATGATTCTGCCACCTCTTAATAAATGTGAAGAAGTGTACAGACTCAAGTGCCGGCAGTTCTGAAACTCTTTTCAGAATGCCAGGACCACACAGCCCTCCACTCTGAGTCCTAGTTGCCAACTGGGGGATCACAGGAAAAGATCCTACTCAAAGCTTAGGTAGTGGAACTACCAAGAAAAAAAGAAACTCAAAAAGGAGAGAGAGAAGCCAACAGATGGAAAGTTGTCTAGAGTAAAGCAAAAGGCAGGAATACCAAGTAGCTTTACACTCAGACACTAGAAAGGATTTCCAACAACACCGAGCCACCCTGTACCTCAGTGCTCTGGCCACTAAAGATACAGGATGGGGGGTGTGTGTGTGCGTGTGTGTGTGCGCGTGTGCGCGCGTGCGTGCATGTCTGTGTGCACATGTGCTGTTGTGAGACAGAGATAATTGATTTAGAGAATGACACTAGACATGGCATTGTTCTTTCTATACCACAGCCTTTAAAATCCTAGGACATCACTACACTAATAAACTGAGTCACAGCGAGAGTGGTTAGCACACAAGAGTGTTGTACACACCACAGAATAGAATTCTGTGTATGATAAATACCTTCAGTGGCTTGTATTCAAAGGCTTCTCTGACCAAGGGCAAAAAGAAATAAAAGCGGGTGAGTGGGAGAAAATGTAGAAGGATCCGCACAATATCAGGACACTGACTCCGTATGTGCACTGCGATGCATCTGAGACCAACAGCTCAGACACCACAGTTGCTGGAATATTTTCATACACTGTGAGCATCTAAAACCTCCAAGAGGTTTAGAGACACATGTCTCCAGCAGATGACATCCCCCATGTTCTACTGCAGAAGTTCTCAGTCAAAAGAGCTGGCCCTGCCCTCTGAGACAGTCTCGCAGCCTGCTGAATAAGCAAAGTCATTGTTCTTTAATGGAATTCACCATGTCGTGTTTATTTCTGAAAACTTTTTCAAATTAAAATAAGGCGTGAAGACACTAGACACAAGTTGAATAGAACTCAACGTGCCCTAAAGTTGAGGGGGGTAGAAATGATGTGATTTCTGGAAAATACATTGCTGAATGCAGTGTGCGCTCTGAACAGTTTACAACGCTTACAAAATCAGTCAATCAAGGCAAAGTTTGTCAACTTTTCTCTGTAGTTCTGGTCAAACTGAAGCACCAAAGAGAGCCAGAGAAAACTTCATCAGTTTCATGTTTGCAGAGCTGTGCTTCTCTCCCATGATTTACACACACACATATACACACACGCTTCTCTCCCATGATTACACACACACACTTTTAGGAAGCACTCCCCAAATCCCTCAAGCACACATTCTCGTAATGGTGAGGGACATTCCTCAATACCCTATCAGTAAATCAAAAAAGTATCTGTGTATAGCCAAAGAGGGTTTTGTGACTTGGAAAAGTCTTAAGTTTCCGAAGTGCTGACAAGCCAAAAGACACAGATTGTGGTGAGGGTGATGGTTTTCAGGAGGGTGGAAAATCACCTTGGGAAAAAGCACTTCTTCCGTTTTTGATACTACAACCACCAGGATGCATTCTTCTGGAGTACCGATAGTGTTTTATGGCATTCAAATACTTCCTACATTCATGAATTATCTGTGAGTTCCTTCAAATTTCTGAACTAAGCTAAAGACCAAGGAGCTCTGATTCTCTAAAGCATCAAAGAGATTTTGACATTCCTGTATTTTATGAACCAGACTCCTTATGGCAGATATTTGGCATCCTCTCTTTCAATGGTTACTAAGACAAATATTCAGTATTTAATGCTAGTTTTCTAACTGAACAGAACACTGTCATATTCTAATGAGAAAATTATTAAGTGAGTCCATGATCAAACAGAATGTTGTAAATCGATATTTATGAACAAGAAAAGGTGATGACTAGAAGAAAAAATATACAGACTAGTTGGTAGAGTAAATGACATTAAATAAATGTTACATAAAATATATATACTGACTTAAATAACACAGTTATATAGATATAGACTTAAATAAATAATTACATGTATATAGGTAGAGGCTTATCTATGACAGGAACATAACGAGAGATATTTCTAAAATGTATATAGTATCTTTAAGGAGGAATGTGGCTTTTCTTTAGTTTCTGCTCTGTAATTCTCTGCACCTTTTTTTCAATAAGAACAAAGCTCTTTTGCTGAATAAAAGAAAAAGAAAAGGCTATTTTTCCAAACATAAACTTATGAAAAGGAACATTTTCTGTTGTATTTAAAATTAACATGTAAACTACCTAAAAAGGCAGCAGATAGTAAAAAATATAAAATAAATTTAAAAAGTAAATTCAGGACCAGGAAAGAGAGATCCTATCTCTCCCAAAGGCAATACTACGTGTCGCATTTTTCAAAGAAGCATCTTCTACATCCTAAAATACAAGTGTCAACTACCATTATTTCTACTGTGAATTTCCTAAGAGGTTCTAGGCATGAGGCACACAGATATCATGTGAGTCTCAATCAAAATGTTCTAGACCAAGGAGACTAAATAAAAGGGGTTATTAGCAATGAGAGTTTATATGCAGAGGGATGTCCATCTTTATAGTACTCATATCCACGTAATGATATCCAAACACGTGATGCAAGCAGCCTGCAAGATCCTTAGCCTTTTGGAAGGATATATGATAGGCATATACCTCACCAGGAAGCATGGGACAGCTAATTCTGTTAATGTATTATGGAGAATTTGAACCCGGTCAAATAATGGGTTATTCATATTCATTTCTTTTACAGATAAATTTCATACTTCACACTCTTATTAATTTTTCAAATGTGCATGTTGACTCTGTTTGGGAAAGTGGAAAGGACAGTTATATTTATCAGCATCTTGCCCCCAGCATGACTCACACATTTAAAAGGTGTTTTCTTTTAAATATTTAGCTTTCATAACTAGTCTGCATTTTCCATCTCATAGCAAATAGCACAGTACCATTGTTGGCCCACACAGTACTGCTGTCAGCCCAAAGAGTCAGTGCAAAATAAAAACAAAGTAAATGGACAGACCTATGGTTCAGAAATTATTTTTCAAAAGCTTTACGCATCTGATCACTAGTCCGAAAAACATGTAGTTCTCCAGTTTCACTGGCGTTGCTCCAAATTCACCTAGAAAAGCTACTTAAATAAAGAACTGAGGGTGCCTAGGTGTTTGAAAATTTTGTTCATTTGCCGGAAGAAAGAGAAAGGTTTTTTTTAAAGCAAGCATATCTCCAGCAGGAAAATCTAGTCATCACAAAGGAGAGCACCAAAGGAAAAGGCAGCTGCTCCTGGCAAGATGGAGTTATTTTCTTTATATAGCTTCTCTTCACCTCTGAGGCCATTCAAATGACCTGGCCCACAATCTTGGACTGCCTGGCTTTACTTCTAGTCAGTCACCTGGCCTCCTGGGGAGAAAATTCACTTCACTACTGACTCAAATGCCAATGCAATTGCTGGCAAAATTGTGTATTCCAAATTCAAATGGTAACAGAGTTTACTACATTTTGAGCCAGGATCACAAAACTTAAATTGAGAAACCAGTCAGGTTGGACGCTTGGGTAATGTCCTTTGTGTTTGTTGAAGTCTGCCTAGCAACTACTGGCAACTTCTAAAAGCACGTTCACCCTGGAAAAATAAATACCTGCCAAAATGCCAATGCGGTTCTAATTGCATACCTTCTCCCTCTTTAAAACTTATCATCAGCTTCTCCATGTTGACCTAAGGTACCACAAATTGTGGTTATATTGGCGGGGGGGTCGTTGGAGATGGTCCCTTTCTGTCCATATAAAGCAAATGCTTTGTTTCAACACACATTCGACAGTTTAGACTGTGGGCATAATACTATTCAGCGAACACTGTCATTAAAAATTGATATTCAAAAGTGACTTTGCCTCTGGCTTAAAATATATACAGGCAAATGTTAAGGCTACTTTTCAACATATAATATACTGTCACAATGATGGAAAGAGAGAAACTATACATTTTTTTTTCACTTAAATTTTTAATCACAAGGACATGGTAGAAATATATCAAATCTCAAGCATCTTTACATGGAAGGTTTTTTTCTCCCCTTCTTGTAAGACTGCCCTTCCTGACATTAACCAACTTAAATTTAATTATATTTTCAAAGCTTAAGAGCATTTTTAAAAATCAAAGCAAGAAAACACTTGTTCTTATCTAGCTTTTCCAATCACTCTCATTCGCTCTGGAGGCACGATTCAGTCTCAAAGGGATCCAGCTGTGGAATGCCACAATGCAGGCATGCGACACACAGGGGGCCACCAGAAACCAGGGGCGCCCAGGCACGGGGGGAGGAAGGGGGTAGCCGGGGGCTATCTCTGCACATGGGCTAATGAGAAGAAAAGGCTGCTCCCAGGACTGTTTTTAAGATTTGGCTTAAAAGAGCTCAACTGCCCTCTCTCCTCAACTTCTTGGTCTTGGGTGGTGGAATCCGTACAAGGCGCACGGGCCAAGTCAGTCAAATTCTCTGAGCCAATTTCCTTTCCCTAAAGTCAAAATCAAGCTCCTGCAGGGTTTCTGCAAGGATTACGAGATGTCTTCGGCAGCTAGTGCCTTAATGTCTGACACGTTATGGGGGCTGTGCAAAGAGTAGCCACATGTTAGGAAGTGGTGCTATTGCTAGAATTACTAGTAATGATAAAAATGCATAAGTAGGGACTTCGCTGGTGGTCCAGTGGCTCTCGGCACTCCCAATGCAGGAGGCCGGGGTTCCATCCCCTGGTCAGGGAACCAGATCCCGCATGCTGCAACCAAAGAGCCTGCATGCCACAACTAAGACGTGGTGCAGCCAAATAAATATATTTTTTTTAAAAAAAACTGAATGAGTAATAACAAAAGCTCGATCACCACCTTATCTGACTCAGCTGGGCAAAAGAATATTCATAGAGGACTGTCTCACAATTGTATAGATCACCCTAGATATTTTAAATCCCTAATTCTTGTAGAACTACTTTAACTCACAGTAGCACAAAAGCAACTATTTTTCTATACTGAGAGGTAACTGGAAACAATCACACAGAAGCTAGGGGTGGTTGCTGTTGACAACACAGTCTACTGGACTCATACTACATTGTCCCCTTTAGCAAATTCACAAAAGATCTTCTGAGGCTGAGGCTTCTATAGCCATAAAACCTGTGATTTGTGGCACTTCCCTGGTAGTTCAGTGGGTAAGACTCCATACTGTCAATGCAAGGGGCCCCAGGTTCGAATCCTGGTCAGGGAACTAGATCCCACGTGCTACAACTAAGACCTGGCCCAGCCTAAACAAATAAATATTGTTTTTAAAAAACCTGTGGTTTTCCTGAGCCACTGATGCAGTTTTAATCTTCTGAACCTTGTGCTTCTTATAACTGGCCGGCTTTTCAGCTCTGACAACTGGGGAAGCTCCAATTCCGAGGTGTGTGTGGTATACAAACCTTAATGCTCCTCACTTCAGATCATTTTCAGATTCCTATCTTCCCTTCACACCAATTTCCTCTTGCATTTATTTTTTAGTCTCTGTTAATACACGTAGGTTACTAAAAGCCACTCAAATCCATTTTTTGGAACAAGAGATAACGTAATATATCTTAAAGCTTGACCACTCCGCCATTAAGAACTCACACTGACAACAGAAAAATGCTGTGTTCAGCCCAGGCCAGCCAAGTTCAGATCTGGAGGTAATGGAAAGGTTTCTCTGATAGACAGATGGTGACAGATGACTAGGGAGGAAACTGCTTCAAGAAATATCTGGGAAGCTTGACAAAATTAGATGCAAAGGAAGAAGACAGCAAAGAGCTCTGTCATCAAAGGAAGGCACTTTAATCGCTGCTGCTGCTGCTGCTAAGTCACTTCAGTCGTGTCCGACTCTGTGCAACCCCATAGACGGCAGCCCACCAGGCTCCCCCGTCCCTGGGATTCTCCAGGCAAGAACACTGGAGTGGGTTGCCATTTCCTTCTCCAATGCGTGAAAGTAAAGTTGCTCAGTCATGTCTGACTTAGCAACCGCATGGACTGCAGCCCACCAGGCTCCTCCGTCCATGGGATTTTCCAGACAAGAGTACTGGAGTGGGGTGCCTAGCTGTGTTCAGCCCAGGCCAGCCAAGTTCAGGTCTGGAGGTAATGGAAAGGTTTCTCTGATGGACAGATGGTGACAGATGACTAGGGAGGAAACTGCTTCAAGAAATATCTGGGAAGCTTGACAAAATTAGATGCAAAGGAAGAAGACAGCAAAGAGCTCTGTCATCAAAGGAAGGCACTTTAATCGCTAGATGCAGCCAAATGTTTTTGGATGCACAAGATTTCTGCGTAAGCGAGAATATTACCCCTCCCACGAAGGCTCATGTCCGGATCTGAGACTGGCACCATCACAGAGCCTTCAGAAGACAGACCGACCACAGTGATTCCAACTCCCCAGTTTCTAAGCTGAGAAATTCAACTCAGCTTTCCTTTAACTCATGGGTTAGTTGAGAAAGCCAGACAACACAAAATTTTGTTCAGTGGTGTCTAAGAGAGACTGGTTGACAAACCCCATGAGTAAATATCACCTCATAGGCAGTACAAACGGAAGTTCCATATTTTCAGGAGCATAGGTGTTTTTGCCGATTTGTCCAATTAAATGATGGGTTGTGCAGTCAACCACACCTTTCCTGCAAGACCACAGGCTGTGGAGAAGACAACAGGCTGGACCGGTAGAACAGAAATGGTGATTGCATGGGCCAGACTTGAGGGCAAGGTCTGGCAGATGAATATCACCAAGTCACCAGAAACTCCTTACAGAAACTCACTACAGTTTCAAGTCACCAGAAACTCATTACAGAGAAAGTTCCACAAAGTTCCAGGTATGACACCAGCCTAGAACTCCTCTCTCTGACCTCCTCCTCTGCCCTTCCAGAGTCACTATTCTCCATCCTGGAACATGGCACACACATGGACTTAATCAACATTTCAGGGAAGATGAAATGAGCTCTACACGCGTGCTCTTTTCCACAAGCATCTTTCACAACACGGAGTAAGACGCTGGGATCAGCAGCTGCTGTGCATTTTCGCTCACCCCTGAAGTGCAGAGTTGCCTCTGCAAAATGCAGAGACCTGTGTTGTTGTTCAGTCACTAAGTGATACCCGACTCTTTGCAACCCCAAGGACTACAGTACACCAGGCTTCTCTGTCCTTCACTAGCTCCCGAAATTTACTCAGATTCATAGCCATTGAGGAGGTGATGCTACCTAACCATTTCATCCTCTGCCACCCCTTTCCCCTTTTGCTTTCAATCTTTCCCAGCATCTGGGCTGGATACTGTTCCCTGAAATGTGCAAAGCTGACCTCTAAGAGTCCTCGCTATCCCAGGTCAATAAACAGCAACGCTATTACAATTTCAAATTTTATCTTTCCAGCAAAATATCTATAGTTTCTGTGATTCAGTATGAATTTTTTTCCCTATAAACAAGTGGCTATCTTAATGTTAAAATACAATTCAGATGAGTTGCTATTTTTACAGCAAGAATTAAGTAGTACAAAAACGTGAATGCACTTAATGCCGGTGAACTGTATACATAAACATGGTTAAAAGGATAAATGTTATGATATGTGTATTTTACCACAGTAACAAAAAAACAAAGAATCCCTCAAGTGAGGTTTTCTCCATCTAACCATACTAGTAACCATGTAGCCAACTCATCCTTCCTTAGAAAGTAGAGAAACTAATGGCTTCCTAAAACAGGTGATAAGCTCTACCATATTATTAGAACTTAAAGTTATAAATGATTCATCTAAGACTAATCGATATTTGACTAGCTCCCGGCACGAAGACACCACTAAAACATTTCCTTCCATCTGTTGTCACTGCTTGAAACTATTCAGCACGAGTGTTCTTGCAGGGAAAGCGGGAAAAAAAAAATAGCAAAATCAACCTAGATGGCGCCAAATCACCCCCGAACCTAAGGAAAGCAAATATCTTGCCTCTGAATTTGCAACAAGCCCTAGAAAAATTCCGACATGAAGAAAGGGCACGACAGCAAAACCACAATCCGAGTGTTGCCCTGATTTGAAAGGCAAACAAAGCCCCAAGTCTATCCAACACAGAGCAGATAATGAATAGCAGCCATCACATGATAAAGCGTCCCTAAATCATTTCTGAGGATCCAAATGTTTAGCTGGGGTTAAATCAGTCTTTTCTCCCCTCCCACCCTCACTTTGGTTGCTCTATAAAAAGAAATTATTTACCAACTGTCTTGACATCATAGGTAATGGAAACACATCAAATGAGATGCTTCGTTATTCCTGCTGAGGCTTAACTCTAAGGAATGTAGTACTGTTTTGGAAGAACTGTAAAAGAATTCCAATAAAGACAAATACAGAAAAGACAATTATATCCTTCATGGGTAAGATTTCTTAGACGTGCTAGTCTAAGCGGGAGGGTAAAGAATTGCTTTTGAAAGCTGAAACAAATACTTTAAAAAGCTTTTGTCTATTCCAAGCAAATGATTAAAATTTAGCTGTCTCCTGAAATTACTTTGTTTAGAAAAACTGAGTTTTCACTTGATGTGTTCATCCATTTAATAAGCCTTTCCCCATTTCCATACATTGGATGTTTCTTTAAAAGTGGATTATAATCAATCATTATTTTATTTGCTTATATTCTTGTATTCTGTCTATATCCTTCAGTAAAATTTCCGTTTGCTCCAAAGACAGAACTTACATCTAAATTGCTCACCACTGTATGCCCAACACAGCACCTGGCACACATTAAAAAGTCCTTCAAATTTTTTAATGAGTAAATCATTTCATTCACTCGATCAACAAATACGTATTAAATAACTTAGTTCCATGGCTGCAACAACCATTTTAAGATTTAGGCAAATGATGCATATGTAAGTTTTTGGGGGCTCTGGAATTAAAAACTCACAAGAAGGAAAAAAAGGCAGTCTGAAAGTTCTTCAGAATATAATGACTTAAAACACCTTAAAATTTCATATGTTGGGACTTCCCTGGTGGTCCAGTGGTTAAGACTCCATGCTACCAACACAGGGGGTGCAGGTTCAGTCCCTCATCAGGAAACTAAGATCGCACATGCCATGCAGTGCAGCCAAAAGATTTTAAAAATTGTTTTTAATCTAAAACTCTCTTTCCCCACACAGTGGGGAAAGGAAACAGTGGGACAAGTTGAGGGAGTAGCACTGAAATATATTACATGACCACATACAGAATTAGGTAGCCAGTGGAAATTTGCTATATGATGCAGGGAGCTCAAATCAGGAGATCTGAGACAACCTAGAGGGACGGGGTCGGGTGGAAGGGAGGTTCAAGAGGGAGGGCACATATGTATCAGTTCAGTTCGCTTGCTCAGTCATGTCCGACTCTGCAACCCCATGGATTGCAGCACGCCATGCCTCCCTGTCCATCACCAACTCCCAGAGCTTGCTCAAACTCATGTCCATTGAGTCGGTGATGCCATCCAAGCATCTCATCCTCTGTTGTCCCCTTCTCCTCCTGCCTTCAATCTTTCCTTGCATTGGGGTCTTTACAAATGAGTCAGTTCTTCACATCAGGTGGCCAGAGTATTGGAGTTTCAGCTTCAGCATCAGTCCTTCCAATGAATATTCAGGACTGATTTCCTTTATGATGGACTGGTTGGATCTCCTTCCTGTCCAAGGGACTCTGAAGAGTCTTCTCTAACACCACAGTTCAAAAGCATCAATTCTTCAGTGCTCAGCTTTCTTTACAGTCCAACTCTTACATCCATACATGACTACTGGAAAAACCACAGCTTTGACTAGACGGACATTTGTCAGCAAAGTAACGTCTCTGCTTTTGAATATGCTATCTAGGTTGGTCATAACTTTTCTTCCAAGGAGCAAGCATCTTTTAATTTTATGGCTGAAGTCACCATCTGCAGTGATTTTGGAGCCCCCCAAAATAAAGTCTGACACTGTTTCCATCGTTTCCCCATCTATTTTCCATGAAGTGATGGGACCAGATGCCATGATCTTAGTTTTATGAATGTTGAGCTTTAAGCCAACTTTTTCACTCTCCTCTTTCACTTTCATCAAGAATCTCTTTAGTTCTTCTTTGCTTTCTGCCAGAAGGATGGTGTCATCTGCATATCTGAGGTTATTGACATTTCTCCCAGCAATCTTGATTTCAGCTTGTGTTTCATCCAGCCCAGCGTTTCTCATCATTATAAGTTAAAATAAGCAGGATGACAGTATACAGCCTTGATGTACTCCTTTCCCGATTTGGAACCAGTCTGTTGTTCCATGTCCAGTTCTAACTGTTGCTGTTCCTGACCTGCATACAGATTTCTCAGGAAGGAGGTCAGGTGGTCTGGTATTCCCCTCTCTTGAAGAATTTTCCACAGTTTGTTGTGATCCACACAGTCAGAGGCTTTGGCATAGTCAATAAAGCAGAAGTAGATGTTTTTCTGGAACTCTCTTGCTTTTTCGATGAATACCTATGTATGTATACCTATACATATGTGTATACCTATACACATAAACCTATGGCTGATTCACCTATGGCTGATTCATGTTGATATATACAGCAGAAGCCAACATAAAATTGTAAAGCAATTATCCTCCAATTAAAAATAAGTAAATTTTCGTAAACTCAAAATGGATTAAAGATCTAAATGTAAGATCAGAAACTATCAAACTCCTAGAGGAGAACATAGGCAAAACACTCTCAGACATAAATCACAGCAGGATCCTCTATGACCCACCTCCCAGAATTCTGGAAATAAAAGCAAAAATAAACAAATGGGATCTAATTAAAATTAAAAGCTTCTGCACAACAAAGGAAACTATAAGCAAGGTGAAAAGACAGCCTTCTGAATGGGAGAAAATAATAGCAAATGAAGCAACTGACAAACAACTAATCTCAAAAATATACAAGCAACTTATGCAGCTCAATTCCAGAAAAATAAACGACCCAATCAAAAAATGGGCCAAAGAACTAAATAGACATTTCTCCAAAGAAGACATACGGATGGCTAACAAACACATGAAAAGATGCTCAACATCACTCATTATTAGAGAAATGCAAATCAAAACCACAATGAGGTACCACTTCACACCAGTCAGAATGGCTGCGATCCAAAAATCTGCAAGCAATAAATGCTGGAGAGGGTGTGGAGAAAAGGGAACCCTCCTACACTGTTGGTGGGAATGCAAACTAGTACAGCCACTATGGAGAACGGTGTGGAGATTCCTTAAAAAATTGCAAATAGAACTACCTTATGACCCAGCAATCCCACTTCTGGGCATACACACCGAGGAAACCAGAATTGAAAGAGACACATGTACCCCAATGTTCATCGCAGCACTGTTTATAATAGCCAGGACATGGAAACAACCTAGATGTCCATCAGCAGATGAATGGATAAGAAAGCTGTGGTACATATACACAATGGAGTATTACTCAGCCGTTAAAAAGAATTCATTTGAATCAGTTCTGATGAGATGGATGAAACGGGAGCCGATTATACAGAGTGAAGTAAGCCAGAAAGAAAAACACCAATACAGTATACTAACACATATATATGGAATTTAGGAAGATGGCAATGACGACCCTGTATGCAAGACAGGGAAAGAGACACAGATGTGTATAACGGACTTTTGGACTCAGAGGGAGAGGGAGAGGGTGGGATGATTTGGGAGAATGACATTCTAACATGTTACTATCATGTGAATTGAATCGCCAGTCTATGTCTGACGCAGGATGCAGCATGCTTGGGGCTGGTGCAAGGGGATGACCCAGAAAGTTGTTATGGGGAGGGAGGTGGGAGGGGGGTTCATGTTTGGGAATGCATGTAAGAATTAAAGATTTTAAAATTTAAAAAATAAAAAACTAAAATTAAAAAAAAAATAAAAAATAAAAAATAAAAATAAGTAAATTTTCTAAAAAATTTAAAAATCTTTTAAAATGTCACATTTAAAGAAGCCACAATTCAGCATTCTTCAGTATGAATAAAAACTAGTTATTAATGACAGCCCCTACCAGTTTACAGGTAAACATTTTGATATAAGTACTCTATCATAACTTGCTTCTTTCTACAAAAGCAAATCCTTTCAGTACCCAAATAGTGAACAAAATCTGCAAGGAATGTTGTCACTAAACAAAGGTAGGGCATATGATGTGAACCTGCCACCAAAGTAATCCTGTGGATTCAATTCTTTTTCTCACCCAATCAGTTCTGAGACACTTAAATTGCTTAGCTTATTATATATTGCCTCCACCAGAAAGGGGAGTACAAAATAATATTTCCTTATGATTAATGAGAAGTTACCATTTCTGTCCAAAATTAACAGTTAACAAGAGCTAGTCAGGAGGCTCAGGGAAAATCATAAATCTTTTTTGTATATGCCCCATTTATCATCACATGGTTTCCAAGAAGATGACCCCGGATGAATTTCGGCGATGAGCTTGCTTATCAAACTTCTTTAACAGTTGAAGACATTCTGCTGCCCTATCTTACTGGGGAGTTTAGAAAAATAAAAGCCTTGGCAAATGTAAGAGTGTTGCATAAATCTCCCATGAAGAAGAAGAATAAATATACTCCATGAGCTGCTACTTGGACACTCTCCTGATTTATTGGGAACGCTTATAGTATGGATATGATCTTATTTCTGTATACCAAAAAGCAGAGAATCACAGCTTTAGAGACCAGATGGTTCTGCCCTCCCTTAATGAATAAGGAACCAGAGACTTAGAAAAGAGATTCAACACTGGGATTAGCTCCCTCTTCTTTCTCCTCATCCAATGCTCTTTTCCCAATAACCAGCTATTAATAAACTGGTACAGTAGCCTCGGGTCTCCTTTCTCATTATAATTGTGCCACACAACCACTGGGGAGGCTGGTGAGACACACGCGGCCCTCTGGAAGAAGGAACGTTCAGGTCTCTGAACCCTGTGTGACCACCTGTGCATATGAGGCAGCGAGGCACTGGCCTGCATCAGAAGTGAGTGTGGGAGAGTCAGGGCAGAGGAGCCTGAGACAGGATGAGAGCCGAGGAAGCAACAGCCAAAGGAAATGAAGCTTTTACTGAAGGCTGAGTTACTCCAAATTCAGACCCACGTTTCAGAAAGAACACACACTGAGACTTCACTGCTGGTCCTGTGGTTAAAAATCCATGCTTCCACCGCCAGGGGTGTAGGTTCAATTCCTGGTCAGGGAACTAAGATTCCACAAACCGTGTAGGACACAGCCAAAAAAATAAAAAAGAATACACATATGCCCCATTTCCTACTGGATATCTTCTAGTCATTTTTTTAAATCTTTTTAAAAAATCCATAATTATTTAACATAAAATATAATTATTATTTTCCATAATGTTAAGAAGTTGGATAAGAAATTTCCCAGTTTATACGCAATTTTACAGGAACCACCTCACCATTACTGGAACAATGCAAGTGATTCCAAATGAGTCACTATTTCCAGCCCCGATTTCTCAGCTACACGCTATCAAACATCTCCAACTTGGCTTCAACGCATTTCTCCTAAACAGCTCTCCTGCTAAATGATACTATGTTCTTTTCACATGAGAAACGTTGAAGTCATCCTTAATTCTTTCCTGTTCCTCTTCTCCATACCACTAGATGCTAGCAAGACTCTTCATTCCCGTTTCTTCATATCTATCCCTGTATCTTCCTGTCTCATATCTGTCCAACATTCCTGGTCTTCTTCACCTTCAGTTCAGTTCAGTCGCTCAGTCATGTCCAACTCTTTGTGACCCCATGAATTGCAGCACACCAGGCCTCCCCGTCCATCACCAACTCCCAGAGTTCACTCAGACTCATGTCCATCGAGTCAGTGATGCCATCCAGCTATCTCATCCTCTGTCGTCCCCTTCTCCTCCTGCCCCCAATCCCTCCCAGCATCAGGGTCTTTTCCAATGAGTCAACTCTTCAAATGAGGTGGCCAAAGTACTGGAGTTTCAGCTTTAGCATCATTCCTTCCAAAGAAATCCTAGGGCTGATCTCCTTCAGAATGGACTGGTTGGATCTCCTTGCAGTCCAAGGAACTCTCAAGAGTCTTCTCCAACACCACAGTTCAAAAGCATCAATTCTTCGGTGCTCAGCCTTCTTCACAGTCCAACTCTCACATCCATACATGACCACAGGAAAAACCATAGCCTTTACTAGATGGACCTTAGTCGGCAAAGTAATGTCTCTGCTTTTGAATATGCTATCTAGGTTGGTCATAACTTTTCTTCCAAGGAGTAAGCATCTTTTAATTTCATGGCTGCAGTCACCATCTACAGTGGTTTTGGAGCCCAGAAAAATAAAGTCTGACACTGTTTCCACTGTTTCCCCATCTATTTCCCATGAAGTTATGGGACCGGATTACAGGTCCCATTTAAGTGGTTCCCCTGGACCCCCACAGTACTGGTCCATCATGCCTGTACCAACTTAACTGTCAGTTACAATATCCAAACCTATGTGGTGGTGGTGTTCAGCCGCTCAGTCATGTCCAACTCTGAGGTCACATGGCCTATAGCCCGCCAGGCTCCTCTGTCCATGGGATTCTCCAGGCAAGAACACTGGAGCAGGTTGCCATGCCCCCCTCCAAGGGATCTTCCCTCACCCAAGGATCGAACTTATGTCTCCTGCATTGCAGGTAGATTCTTTATGCACTGAGGAGCCCCTATCCAAACCTATACTGATCCCCAAATAAATACCTCCACTCATAACCAGCAACCAACAGAATCTCCCGTTTTGCCATGTTCTTGCAGAAGCCTAACAGTGCCCCACAGTCGATGTTCAGTAAAAGCTTTCAAAACCATCATGATGCATGGCTCATACCCCCTACTAACAGGCCAACTGGCTGCAGAAAAAGTGGTTCATGAGTGGTCTTCAAAGGACTCTTATGGCTCAGAGCCAAGAGCCACGAAGCCACAAGCTGAAAGCAGAGCAGGCATGAGACGGGAAGGCAACGCACACGTGAACCAAAATGGCAAATTCTTGTGGCTGAGACACGAAACATTCCGTGCGCCCAGAGAGAACTGGCAGCTCCTGAATCAAAAGAGTTGCCTAGATTTTCTTTTTATCTTCTTCTGCCAAGCAGAACAGAAAGATTTCTGCATCCAAAATGAGACTCTGGTTGGCCCTGATGATTCTGTATTGGTAGCAAACCTCCCCCAGCCACAGCCCATCATTCCCTGACAATTCTCCACCCTGAAACAATGCGGCATGAGGATTTCTAGGAGTAACAGTACAAACTATCCCACTGCATGAAAACTTGGCACCACTGACACCACCTCAAGAAAACAAAAAGGGGGGAAAAAGCCACTGAGGAAGAAAATATTCTCTGTCAAATACCAAAAAAATTAATATATTTCAATAAAAAATAAACAAATGGAATCTTTTCTCCACATAAGAATCCAGAAAGTGGTATTCCCAAATAAAAGTTACTATCACTAATACTAAACTGAAAAAAGTTACCACCAATATCATAGACGTGTATGCGGCTTTTGTTCTCAAGAAATTAAAGATATGGGGACCCTATGCTGGGAACTCCCTGGCAATCCAATGGTTAGGACGGCATGCTTTCACTGCTGTGGACCTTGGTTTGATCTCTGATCGGGGAACCTGCGAGGCACATGGTGCAGCCAGAATGTAAAGAAGTAAAGACATGGGGTCCCATCCTGAAACAATAAAGTTCTGCAGGCTTCCCTCAATCTCAAAGATGCAAGTACCCATACAGGAGGACCTCAGAAGAATCCCATCACGTCTCACATTTGCTCAGAGCTTTTCAATTTCAATCGATTTGGAATTGCTCAGTTTCAACGGATTTTTAACACTAATTCTATGATGAACAGTCCCCATTTTTTAATATAAATTTATTTATGTTAATCGGAGGTTAATTACTTTACAATATTGTATTGGTTTTGTCATACATCAGTGAGTCTCAACAACCAAATGACTTGCCTAAGATTTCATGGTTTGTGACTTGAACTCAGATCTCATGGGTCCTAGTTGAGTTCTTTACAATACTGACATCTCTCATTTGTTTCATCCAACTGGTTGATTCAGAATGAGGACATGGCATACATCAGGAAAGGGAAAAGGGGATAAGGATAAGCAGGAAGGAACCAGACTGTAATGAATATCCAATGCCAAAGGGTAGACATTTAGCTTTTTCTGGGAGGCAGTGGAGCGATGTTAAAGAAATTGAGCACAGTTATCAAAGGAGAATGGTTGTGTTTTAGGCAAAAATCATGTGCTTTGAAATGATTTACACTCTCACCCCTATCATAAAGCCCACTGAGGATATACATTTTTTAAGAAAGCCTCATTTGTTGCCGCTCACCTGAAACTATCACAGTATTGTTAATCAGCTATGTGAAAGTGAAACTGTTAGTGGCTCAGTCGTGTCCAACTCTGCAACCCCATGGACTGTAGCCCAAGTCCTGTATCCATGGAATTCTCCAGGCAAGAATACTGAAGTGGGTTGCCATGCCCTCCTCCAGGGCATCTTTCTGACCCAGGGTTAGAAGCCGGGTCTCCTGCACTGCAGGCAGAGTCTTTACTGTCTGAGCCACTATACTCCAACATAAAATAAAAAGTTAAAAAAAAAAAAGAAAAGAAAGAAAGCCTCCTTTGTAAAACTGCATTACATCCAGCCCTAACACAAATCTTGGTCGATAGGGAAAAATGAATTTCTAAATGATTCACTGATAGTCTATAAAATTAAACAATCTTTTCACCCCAAACACAAATATTGTGAAATGTTGCATGATATATATTCCTCTAACAAATTCACAAATTAGGAATAACTAACACGTTAGTGGCTGCAAGCAGTTCTGCAGGAAAGAACCTGTTTTACTTGTATACAACCGCATTCCTCAAACTCACCTAAACATGGAACTTTTAAAAGTACTATATTTATTAACATAATATAGAACCAGCATTCCACAGTATATGCCCTTGGAAATCATACCATGGAGCATTTAGTCCTAAGAGAATGAAACTCAACAGAAAGTGAAACCCATTGATAACTGACACAAACATATAAAATACACACAATTCCTTCCTTTTAATCAGCATTAGAGACCAACACAAACTTACAATTTCTCTTTGAGCTTGCCCACATGCCACATCAGTGGTTCCCAACCTTGGCTGCAAATGTAAGTCACTCTGGCAGTTTGGCGGGGGGGAACACTAATGCTCAAGCTTTACTTCCAGAACAATTAAACCAGAATCTCTAGTTTAGCCATCAATAGGTTTTAAAAGGTCCTCAGGCAAACCTATACCAATGAAGGTTAAGCACACTGTTGCAAATGAAAAGTTTGCTAACTCTAAAATGGTTAATGGTAGAGTCTGGGGAAACGGGAAAGGGAATATGAATTCCACTTAATTCAGTTAGAAACTCTTCATCTGAAAAAAGAATTGGCTATATTTATTTTGCATACAATACAATCTCGAATATTCCTAGCCTTCTCTGTACTTGTTCATCACTACATAATGGCGATTTAATGCTATTACTAGAATATGCTAAATTGTTGATGGCCAACAATTTCTTTAAGAGAAGTTTTCATTTTAAACAAACAGAACCAAATTTTCTAATATTTGCCAAATTGGAATCACTGGTCTTAAGTTTTCATTTGATTCCCATTAAACACAGCCAGAAGTAAACTGCAAAGCCAAAGCTTTCAACTGTCTTCCTGGAAAATACAGTTTTTAAAACTGCCTATCATAGGAGGTTAGTTAAATGATGCTATTTATTTTATAGCCATCATTCCAAACTTGGAAATGTTATCATCCAAAATACAATGAAGGTATTACAATAGTTGGAAACCCATGTTTCAAAGCACATTTAAAAGTTAATCTTCCTGGGAATGCATTTCCCCTCCAGGAAAGGAGAGGGAAGAAAAAAGTAATAATACATCCTTCAACCCAGCACTTACAAAGAAGTCAGAAGCTGCAAAACAAATCAACACAAAATGTCTGGTTATCCTGGCTATCATCTTTAATTCTCATCATCTTTCAATACACAATGAATACAACAGTATGATTTCCTAAATTTCATCTGAACTTCCAAACCTTCTACTCACCCTCTCAACCTTCCACTTCATTCTGCATAATTAGCTCAGAAAAATGATATAATTATATACATATTTATACATATATATCACTTTTAACTCATTTGCTCTCTAGGTCACAAGACAGAAAAGCATTCTCCACTGTCTTTCTCTTCCTACTGTGCAGTGTCCGCGATACTTTGCTCAGGCTTTCTCTAGTCGCAGTATTCGGGTTTATTGAAGGGACTTCTCTTGTGGTGGAGCACAAGGTCTAGAGCACACAGGCTTCAGCAGTTGTGGCACACGGGCTCAGATGTCCCGCAGCATGTGAGAACTTCCCGGGCCAGGGATCGAACCCATGTTCCCTGTACTGGCATGCATATTCTTAACCGCTGGACCACCAGGGAAGTCCTCTCTCCACTGTCGCTTATTTTGCCTTTGCAAAGGCCCTCAGGAGGTCCTTTCCACAAGGAATGCCTTTCCATCTTGCCTCCATTAAATCATGTAGGCAGTGGAATGGTCTAGAAAACACCTTAATCTAATCTCAACCCTGCTCTCTGCTCAGAAACTCTTCCACAAGGCCTGCCCTAATCTTGATCAACATACACCCTTTACCTTTCCTACTCAAACACGTTCTCCTGAGGGCAGCCTTCCCTGACTTTTCTGAGTAGAACAAATCACTCCTTCTGCTTTCTCTACTACTGTCGCCATGCTGGCTGGCACTCCAGTGCCACTTCTCCGTAAGTGTGACCTTTCTGAGGACAAGGGCCAGATGGAAACCTTCCCTTCTCCCACAACCCTGTACCTGGACAGTATTGAGCTCACAAGGAGGATGGAAACTGTCTCACAAATGGCCTCCTTCATTTCAGGTGCTCAGTCATGTCCAACTCTTTGAGACACCATGAGCTGCAGCACACCAGGCCTCCCTGTCCATCTCCAACTCCGGGAGCATACCCAAACTCATGTCCATTGAGCCTGTGATGCCATCCAACCATCTCATCCTTTGTCATCCCCTTCTCCTCCTACCCTCAATCTTTCCCAGCATCAGGGTCTTTTCAAATGAGTCAGCTCTTCACATCAGGTGGCCAAAGTATTGGAGTTTCAGCTTCAACATCAGTCCTCCCAATGAACACCCAGGACTGATCTCCTTTAGGATGGACTGGTTGGATCTACTTTAAGTCCAAGGGACTCTCAAGAGCATCTTTATATAGCCTGTACGTAATCTTTCATTCTAAGCTCTTCTTGGGAACATCATTCCCTTCTGCTTGAAGGCTCTCTGAAGGCAGAAATTATTTCTCCTCTAGTATTTCCACTGGAGAAGGAAATAGCAACCCACTCCAGTACTCTTGCCTGGAAAATCCCACGAACAGAGGAGCTCGGTAGGCCACAGTCCATGGGGTCACAAAGAGTCAGACATGACTGAGCAACTTCACTTGTTTCGCTTTAGTATTTCCATGAAACCAGAAGGTGACAGAAGTCTCCAGGTTGATAGAGTATGAGGTTGCTGCTGCTGCTGCTGCTGCTAAGTCGCTTCAGTTGTGTCTCACTCTGTGCAACCCCACAGATGGCAGCCCATCAGGCTCCCCCATCCCTGGGATTCTCCAGGCAAGAACACTGGAATGGGTTCCCATTTCCTTCTCCAATGCATCAAAGTGAAAAGTGAAAGGTTAACACACTGTGTTTTTTAATGTGTGAGAGGGAAGCTAAAGTGAAGTGCAAATGAGAAGAAACACACTCATGTTCCAATTAAATACTGAAATATACTATTTCCTCAATTTTGTTAATATTCCCTCTCAATCTACTGGCTGAAACCAGGAAAAATGTAGGCTCTCCCAACCTACCAACCTAGGGACCACACCACAGAGCTTCCCAAACAGCACCTCCTACCGACTTACACATGGATTTGGACCATTGTCTTGGAAAATCCAATAGAAAAATATAACAGGAAGACAACTCCAAGCTCACTGAGTTTAAAGTTTTCTTATTCACATGGGATTAAGGTTTCTTGGTAACTCCAAAGGAAACAGGCACATGGGAATTAGAAGATTCCCCCCCCACCTCAAAAAACTAATTGATTGTGAACTCAAGAAAGAAAATCGAGAAGGAAACACAGAAGCCTCTATACATAATATTTGCCTGTAGTTGGTTTCATCTCTGGCTAAATTCCTTCATTCCCAATCATCATCACTTTAACCACTAAGCAGCAGAAAATTTTAATAAGTAAATGATAATCCAGGGTGACAAAAGTACTAAAAGTAATAAATGCTAAGGAAGAAAGGCACGCTTATACACTCCTCCTAGATCATTTTGATTTTACCAAGGGGGAAAAAGAGGTAATGAAATCTATTTTTTTTTTTTTACCACTTAAAAGGCAGCTCCTTTCAAGAAGGAATTTGCCTCCAACGAAATAAAAACCTGCCAAAAAACTAGTTTGGACAAGCCACGACTGCTGAACATACAAAATAAGAGTGTAACATTCGGGATATTTAATAATTTAAGTCAAGGATCATGTTACTTAAAGAGGCAAAGAGTAACAATGTGTTCTCCCTAACCACTACTAAGAAACACAGAAAATGCTGTACAGCTGTACAAACCACTCTGCATGCTGGCTGACTATAAACTTCCCTCAAAAAGTGTAACACTACAATGTTAGTGCCAGTGTCCAAGGTGAAGGAGGAAATCCTACAATGTACAATAAACGCCCACAAGAAAAGCATTTTGGAAAATCAGGACAGCACAACCTTTTTCCACCAGAGATATTAACAGCAATGATGACCTTATGATTCTTTGAATAATGCTGGCAACTGGCTACCAAAAAGAAATACCCTGAATAAGAATACTGAAAAGAGAAAGTGAAGTCGCTCAGTCTGTCCGACTCTTTGCAACCCCATGGACTGTAGCCTACAACACTCCTCCGTCCATGGGATTTTCCAAGCAAGAGTACCGGAGTGGGTTGCCATTTCCTTCTCCAGAGGGTCTTCCCAACCCAGGGATCAAACCTGGGTCTCCCGCATTGTAGGCAGATGCTTTACCATCTGAGCCACCAAGGAATAAGAATACTATTCATATACAAATACATATGTGTATATATATATATTATGTGTATATATATATATACACACACACACATATATGAATTCTATTCACAGTGTTCATCATGTACTGGTATGATGTATTTTTATACATGAAAACATACCATACCAGTATATGATGAATGGGCTTCCCTGGTGGCTCAAACAGTAAAGAATCTATCTGCAACGCAGAAAATCGGGGTTCAATCCCTGGGTCAGGAAGATCCCCTGGAGAAGGGAATGGCAACCCACTCCAGTATCCTTACCTGGGAAATCCCACGGACAGAAGAGCTTGGTGGGCTACAGTCCAAGGGGTCACATGAGTCAGACATACGATGAGCACTCTGTCTGAACAGAATTCATGTGTATGTGCTACTATATACATAATTTAATGACCCACTGTGGCAGGATGTCTTATGTCTTATTTAGAGAGCATTGCTCCTTTAAAGATGCAACTAAATTTGAGATACTCACTGAAGGGTTAAACTATTCTACACACACACACACACACACACCAAATTTTGTTAACAAGTACGAGCATAACCTTTTGAAGAGGAGGTGGTTTAGTCACTAAGCCATATCAGACTCTCAGACCTAATGGACTGTGGCCCACAGGGCTCCTCTGTCCATGCAATTTCCCCGGCAAGAATACTGGAGTGGGTTGCCATGTCCTACCCCAGGGAATCTTCCCAACCAAGGAATCAAACTCTTGTCTCCTGAAGAGCAGGCAGTTTACTGCACTGTAGGCAGATTCTTCACTGCTGATCCACCAGGGATTCCCTTTGAAGAGGATAATTATGAAATTATTCAAGCAATCGAATACCTTTTATACATTTCCATCTGAACTTAATTACAAGGCTTTCCAGTTTCTCAAGAGCATCAAGAGAAAGGAAGAAGACTGCAAAGACACTTATCGATTCAAACTTGAGAAATGTCACAAACTGGCAGCTCCCCACCAGAGGCATGAATCACTTCCGCTATATCTGCTTCTCAAGTTGCTTTTGTTTTGTCCCACATTTCCTTCTGTGGACTGGTTTCTTCTGCTGACTCAGCTTCTTCTTCCTATAACCCCAGAGCTTACCCGTGGCCCTTACGGCCACTGCTGGCTTCTCCGCGACCCAACCGGTATCACGACATTTCCCTCCACAGTCCCACAGCCACTCGAGGTCTTAGTTTCCCCAATCTGTTAGGGACGAGTCTCGCTCAGAGTTTTCAGAGCAAGCCACACAGGTCATGGCCAGTATCTACAGAAGGCTCATCTTTGGATCTGGTGCCACATCTAGGCCTGTTGGCTGAGGCTGGAAGAGCCAGAAAGCAGGTGATGCAAAACACAGCCTGCTCCTCTCCTTTCCATGGGAGGGGACATGAAAAGACAGGCATATAATCACATAAATGACAAAGTCCATACATTTAAAAGTACTAACCAGAGATAAAGCAAGATAATAGCTGAATTAGCCAAAGGACAAATCCTAACGCAATCTATTTAGTCAAAATAAAATGCAAAATGTTAAATATATCAGGTAAAAGGCTGTTCTTTAAGAAACCAGCCAGGATTCCTAAATTGAAGAAAAGACTGACTCATAAAATGACAATAAGCCATTATTGTATGTCTCCTGGATAAAGGAAAATAGAGAAATAACAGGTACCAACTTCAGAAGAACCAACCTTAAGATGATCTTAAAACCTGACTGTTTAAACAAAATACAAAGGATTACAAAATCCTTACCATTTATTTTACCATACTAATTTGCCTCCAGCCCTCTGGCTGTCCCTCTAATGCACCACAATGACCCTAATTCAGAGCCCTAGTTAGCAAAACTTACAGCTTTAGCCAGAACTTTTCTCACTACACAGGCACAGTCTACATGCTCAAGAGAGCATGCTAATCAATAGTTTAAAGAAAATAATGTATATTTTATTAACAACAGTTAAAATCCAAAAAGCATCTTCAGGTCCTGGCTGCCACCAACCAGCTGTCTGACCTTGAAAATACAAAAAAAAAAAAAAAACCCAATTCAACACTATTCAGATCATTATCCAGAAGAAAATGACATCACCATCACACCCAATTTTTCAACATGCCAAGTCTTCTATAAATCCATTTCTTTTATTTTTACTTGTTTTGGTGTGGACCATTTTTTCCAAATTTAGTAAGAGATATATTTTTTTAATTAATAATTTATTTATGTTACTTTACAATATTATATTGGTTTTGCCATACACTGACATGAATCCACCACAGGTGTACACGTGTTCCCCATCCTGAACCCCCCTCCCACCTCCCCCCTCATCCCATCCCTCTGGGTTGAGTCACTCAGTCGTGTCCGACTCTTTGCGACCCCATGAATCGCAGCACACCAGGCCTCCCTGTCCATCATCATCTCCCAGAGAGTTCACTCAGACTCACGTCCATCACGTCCATGATGCCATCCAGCCATCTCATCCTGGGTCGTCCCCTTCTCCTCCTGACCCCAATCCCTCCCAGCATCAGAGTCTTTTCCAATGACTCAACTCTTCACATGAGGTGTCCAAAGTACTGGAGCTTCAGCTTTAGCATCATTCCTTCCAAAGAAATCCCAGGGCTAATCTCCTTCAGAATGGACTGGTTGGATATCCTTGCAGTCCAAGGGACTCACAAGAGGCTTCTCCAACATCACAGTTCAAAAGCATCAATCCTTCGGCGCTCAGCTTTCTTCACAGTCCAACTCTCACATCCATACATGACCACTGGAAAAACCATAGCCTTGACTAGACGGACCTTAGTCGGTTAAGTACTGTCTCTGCTTTTGAATATACTATCTAGGTTGGTCATAACTTTTCTTCCAAGGAGTAAGTGTCTTTAAATTTCATGGCTGCAGTCACCATCTGCAGTGATTTTGGAGCCCCAAAAAATAAAGTCTGACACTGTTTACACTGTTTCCCCATCTATTTCCCATGAAGCGATGGGACCAGATGCCATGATCTTCGTTTTCTGAATGTTGAGCTTTAAGCCAACTTTTTCACTCTCCTCTTTCACTTTCATCAAGAGGCTTTTTAGCTCCTCTCCACTTTCTGCCATAAGGGTGGTGTCATCTGCATATCTGAGGTTATTGATATTTCTCCCGGCAATCTTGATTCCAGCTTCTGTTTCTTCCAGTCCAGCGTTTCTCATGATGTACTCTGCATAGAAGTTAAATAAGCAGGGTGACAATATACAGCGTTGATGTACTCCTTTTCCTATTTGGAACCAGTCTGTTGTTCCATGTCCAGTTCTAACTGTTGCTTCCTGACCTGCATACAGATTTCTCAAGAGGCAGGTCAGGTGGTCTGGTATTCCCATCTCTTGAAGAATTTTCCACAGTTTATTGTGATTCACGCAGTCAAAGGCTTTGGCATAGTCAATAAAGCAGAAATAGATGTTCTTCTGGAACGCTCTTGCTTTTTCCATGATCCAGTGGATGTTGGCAATTTGATCTCTGGTTCCTCTGCCTTTTCTAAAACCAGCTTGAACATCAGGGAGTTCATGGTTCACCTATTGCTGAAGCCTGGCTTGGAGAATTTTGAGCATTACTTTACTACCATGTGAGATGAGTGTAATTGTGCGGTAGTTTGAGCATTCTTTGGCATTGCCTTTCTTTGGAATTGGAATGAAAACTGACCTTTTCCAGTCCTGTGGCCACTGCTGAGTTTTCCAAACTTGCTGGCATATTGAGTGCAGCACTTTCACAGCATCATCTTTCATCATGCATCAAACCTGGACTGGCGATTCATTTCCCATATGATAATTTACATGTTTCAATGCCATTCTCCCATATCATCCCACCCTCATCCTCTCCCACAGAGTCCAAAAGACTCTTCAATACATCTGTGTCTCTTTTGCTGTCTTGCATACAGGGTTATCGTTACCTTCTTTCTAAATTCCATATATATGCGTTAATATACTGTATTGGTGTTTTTCTTTCTGGCTTACTTCACTCTGTATAATAGGCTCCAGTTTCATCCACCTCATTAGAACTGATTCAAATGTATTCTTTTTAATGGCTGAGTAATACTCCATTGTGCACATGTACCACAGCTTTCTTATCCATTCGTCTGCTGATGGACATCTAGGTTGCTTCCATGTCCTGGCTATTGTAAACAGTGCTGCGATGAACACTGGGGTACACGTGTCTCTTTCGATTCTAGTTTCCTCAGTGTGTATGCCCAGCAGTGGGATTGCTGGGTCATATGGCAGTTCTATTTCCAGTTTTTTAAGGATTCTTGGTGTGAACCATTTTTAAAGTCTTTAATGAATGTTACAATATTTCTTCTGTTTTATGTTTTTGGCCACGAGGCCTGTGGGATCTCAGCTCCCCAACTAGGAATCAAACCCATGCCCTGTGCATTGGAAGGCAAAGTCTTAAGCAGGGAAGTCCCTGTACACCCATTTTAAAGCAGTAAAGTTTAAAGCTCTTTACTAAATGTCACAGCATTCCCTGGAGTCACATGAAGAGTCACTGCCTTACCCCACTAGGCTGTCATGCTGTGGTCAAGTCCTTTTCTGGGGAACCTTGTGGGGTCCATAATGAAGAAAGAAAATCAGGCAGGAGTTCCCACTACACAGAACCAGGACAGGTGAACTCTTTCAAAGGATGCTCCCTGCATTTGCATGTTCTGGCCACCTTAGCTGCCACATGATCTCCAAGCCAAAGGTCAGGTCAGATTACAGTGAAAGAGCATGTGAGCAGTTTCTAAGTGGGCTTACCTGCTAGTCAGAATTCTAGTACCCTTAATTTTATATTATGTACCTAGCAATGACAATATGAGCCAAACATTCCTCTTTATTTGGGTGAAGAATAGAAAAAAAAAAAAGCCAACTCAGTGCCTGAAGATTACATAGGCTTTAGCTAATTCTGGATCATATCTATACTATGGATATTATGGCCTCCTATAACTGTACTCATCAGCCTATGCTCAAAATACTGTACCAGATATTGTTGCCACATTTAACATACAACATTGATCCTGCTCCTAAAAGAGAACAGAATGGTAAGTTGTATGAAAATTAAGTCATAAGATAAATAAAATTTAAATTATCTTTAGTCTAAAGACATAAAGATGTTATTTTAAAAAATCTTCAAAAAAAAATTTTATACATCCAAATGGCAAAACAAAAAGAGCACGTGGATGAAAAAAAAAGTGGAAACTTTCTGCAAATCAGCACTGACTAAAAATCATTTGCCTTGTATACATATGTGAGACCTGTACGGTCTTTATACCTGCTGTAGGTGATACAGAAGGTGCTGTAGGTGATACAGAAGGTGCTGTAGGTGATACAGAAGGAACTTCAGTACCTCACGGGAGGCAGAATCAAATGACCTTTGACATTTCTCTCAACAAAATATTGTGTGTTCTACAAACTGGCTTTAATTTATGTATTCATGCACAACCTCAACCTAGATCAGCCATTATGATCTGTTTTCCTCCATGAGGTGGTGGCAGTGGTGATTAATCTTGATTTTAAAAATAACACGGGTTCACTCCATAAAAAGTATAAAGAATTCAAATCAACCATAATCTCACCTTTGAGACAGAACTTAACATTTTACAATAATTTCTTAGTAACCTTTCAAGGCACAAATATATATAACAAAATTTGAGTCAACCTATTTATATGCCTTTTGTCCTGATTTTTGCATTGATATGATAATCCATTTCCCAAGTCACTAAATACTGATGGTAAAAGCATGACTTTTAAGGCCTACATAATAATCCAGTCATAAACTCACTTCGATTTTCCACAGCATCCAATGCTTTGAGTCTGGATTTAGGAAGATAGAAGGACATTTTCACCAGTTACAACTAAACTTTCATATGGTATTGTTTATAAATAATACTTAACTATTATTTTGCTATTAAAAATATTATTTAACTTCTAATTATTTAATAACTTAATTATTTTAAATAACTTAATACTTTATTTGATAACTTTATTTAGTTAAGTAATAACTTTTAAAATAATTATTTAAATAACTTTTAATTATTTTTAATAATAGTTAACTAATATTATATAACTATTAAATAATAGGTAACTATTATTTAACAAGGCTTCCCATGTGGCTCAGCTGGTAAAGAATCCGTCTGCAATGAGGGAGACCTGGGTTCCATCCCTGGGTTAGGAAGATCCCCTGGAGATGCAAAAGGCTACCCACTCTAGTATTCTGGCCTGGAGAATTCTATGTACTCTATAGTCCATGCGGTCACAAAGAATCGGACACGACTGAGTGACTTTCACTTTTCACGTTCACTATTATTAGTCACTTTAAAAAAATCATAGTAGCAATTAGGGTACATTCATGGCTATCAAACACCCAGTTTAAAGGACTCTCAATTGCACCCCCTATTTCCATGGCTGCAGGGAGAGGACTAAAAGAGCAAATGTGGTTCTCATAAAGCAGCGTGAAATGACTGCCGAAGAATACCTGACACGATGAAGGAACTCAACAGGTAACTGTACAACACGCTCAAGAACACTGGCTTGACACCAGGCTCATCTTGCTCAAATCAACACAAAGACAGAACTTAGAAGCCACTAAGAACAGAGAAGGAGCAAGTCACATAAGATGGTCTTTTTTCTGAATCTTTTCTCACTAACCCTTAACTGCTAGACTCTGCTGGAAGACAGAAAGCAAAAAAAAAAAGAACTAAAAATAGGACAGGTTCTTACCTTTAACAACTTTCTAAAAGATGACCATATGCGAAAAGAATCTAAAGAGTGGAGAGATATATATATATGCATAACTGATTCACCTTGCTGCACACATGAAACCAGCACAACTGTACTCCAATAAAAATTTAGAAAATAAGTAAGTAAGCAAAAGATGACCAGATAACCTGTCTGGGGGGTTGTTTCTTTTTTCCAAGTCATATATGTGCCACTCACCTCTATTTAGTCAGTTGTAGAAGAGAAGAGTGATAGATTTTCTCAATGAAACTTACACTCAGGGTCATAAAGCTGTCGTCAGGAGTAAGAACTCAGGGTCCCTGAATGTTAGCTGTAAGGCCTAACTATCCATTTGTGATGACATCCATTGGTGACAACCTTTGAGTGTGGAATCGAAATCAACCCTGTCATTCTGCAGGTTTCTCTGCCCATTTTCACAACCGTGGCATCAAATACTCCACTGTACATACACCTTTTGGGAATGTTTGAATTGCAAAACACGTGAATATATTCCCTACTGAAACACACACTGAGACTAAAATGTCAAATATCCTAATTTTATTTAAATCAAATTTGATTTTACATGTTTAAGCAAAAAGCCTCAGTGTCAGAGAAAGCATACCATGAGCTACAGTGAAATGAATGCACTTTTAAATAATTAAATCCAAAGTTATTTCTATGACCAGAGGACTATGAGCTATCCAAACTAAACAAATTAATGGCCAGTGGAGAAAGAAGAAATTGTAGTTAGACATTTCTGTCTCCCTTCCAATAAAAATATTTAAGTAGTCCTCATCTAAGACCACCTAATGTACTTGTTTTGAGATACAAAGGGAGCCAGCCATTCCTCCAAGCAATTTACCCCAGAAGACAACATTTGCTACTTTCCAGTCTCAAATTGACAAAAGTAATCTATTTGCCTAAAAAGATGAACTTGAGGGTAGTAAAAATATACCACATAAACCATCAAACAGTTTCTTATTTATACTGGCCTTAGTGATAAGCCCTTCTGAAAAACCATAGTTTACAGGTCAGTTTTCTAACTGACGTATTTTAAGGATATAAAATACCCCACATTTAAAGCATGCGATGTGTACTTTATGGAAAAATTATGTATATAACCCAATGTAACAGAAAATCTGGTTTCATGAATTACAACACTCACTGGATTTTCCCCTCTTCAGCCAATGGGATTCAAGATTCCTAAAGCATTTTGCTTTGATGAATCACATTTGTAATACAATCACTTTACTCATCCCCACCTAATACAGTGTAACACATTTTCCCCTCCAAGATCTCACCATAGTCATTTCACAAGAGAAACGTAAAAAAGAACTGATTAAAGGAAACAGGACAGACAGTGAGTAAGCCATGAGCTACTGCCCACAGAGCTGTAAAACTCCTGGCAGATCATTTCCATGTGTTTCGATTAAAGTTGCCATCACAAGCGGACAAAAACTAGACAGAAAGCGATCAAAGTTGAATCCATTCCCTCCTTTTGTAAGTATAGTTAGAGGCAAAGAATAAAAAACACAATTACTGAAGAATGAGCAAAATTCTAACATAGGAAAACATCTGGGATGTATCCAATATGGTCTAATTTGTAATCTCATCAGCCAATTAAAGAATATTAAAAGCATTTTATATACATTTTTTTATATATAGAAAAAAGGACTAAAGTATATAAACAATAATGCTGGGGAAGACTCTTGAGAGTCCCTTGGACAGCAAGAAGATCAAACCAGTCAATCATAGAGGAAATCAACTCTGAATATTCATTGGAAGGACTGATGCTGAAGCTCTAATACTTAGGCCACCTGATGCAAAGAGCCAACTCACTGGAAAAGATGGCTATACTGGGAAAGACTGAAGGCAGAAGAAGGGGGTGACACAGGATGAGAAGGTTGGATGGTATCAATGACTCAATGGAGATGAGTTTGAGCAAACTCCAGGAGATGCTGAGAAGCCTGGCACGCTGCCATCCAAGAGGTCACAAAGAGTCAGACACAACGTAGGGACTGACAACAAATATATAAAGAGTAGTTTTCCTTCAAAGGTAGGATGACTAAGTAGATATTGTTTTCTTTTTCTTGCATGTTGATTATGTATTTGTTATAAACAACTTAAAAATGACTTGCTATAAGGAAAGAAAAAGGTTTAGTATAAGTGAAAGTGAAGTCGCTCGGTTGTGTCCGACTCTTTGCGACCCCATGGACTGTAGCCTACCAGGCTCTTCCGTCCACGGGATTTTCCAGGCAAGAGTACTGGAGTGGGTTACCATTTCCTTCTCCAGGAGATCTTCCCAACCCGGATCTCCCACATTGTAGGCTTTACCGCTTTACCATCTGAGCCACCAGGGAAGTCTCTAGTATAAGTGACTAGGAAATTAAAATCTATAAATCAAACTGAGTATCAAAACGTGATAACAGTTTTACCAAATTTTTCTGACTATGGTAAATTTTATACAAAATCATTTCCTCCATTAAAAGATATTATAGGTTGAGCCATATCCCCCAAAATTCATAATGTTGAAATCCTAACCACCAGTGAGTACCTCAAATGCGAAACGACGGGAAACAGGGTCACTGCAGATGTAATTATTGAGAGAAGATCACTAGACTGAGCCCTAATCCAATAGGGCTGTTGTCCTTATAAAAAGGAGATATTTGGACACAGAAACACACCGGGAGAACTCCACATGCAGACATCAGGTTGAAGCTTCTAGAAGCAAGGAACACCAAAGATAGTGAGCAAATCTCCAGGAGCCAGGAGAGGCATGGACCAGATTCTCTCTCAGCATTCAGAAGGCAGAGTCCTGCCCATACCTTGACCCTAAACTTCTAGCCTCCAGAACTGTGAGACAATCCATTTTATTGTGTAAGTCACTCAATCTGTAGTACACTTTCACAGCAGCCCTCAAGACAATACAAAAGGTTTCAAAGCATAAGACAGAGACATTACCCTCTTGACCACATTACTTCTTCCTGACAGTCTGCCTCTAGTTAGGCAGCACTTGCAAAATCAGTATTTCCTCCAGACACTCCTCCTCCCACCCCCATGACTACAGTTACATAAGGCCATATACATGAGTTTTCTCCTACAGAACGTGAGAACAAGTGACACACAGACCCAGACCTGGACCTTAAGACCAGGGCATCTTCCGCCTCCTCATCAGCTCACCTGTGGCCATGGTAATGACCCAGCTTCAACCACACAGATGAGATGCATGCCTTAAGGAACAATCAGTCACAGAAGAGATGTGGGTCTCTCACTGACAGCGTGAGACAGCACTGCCCACCAAGCTGGAATGCTCTCCTTGAAATGTTACATCAAAGTGGAACAAAGAACTGTTCTTTAAGGCATGATATTGTTGGATGTATCTGCTATACCCAGTTAGTCTTTTACCCCAACAGAGTATCAGTGGAAATAAAACATTGTGTGTGTGCATGCCAAGTTGCTTAAGTCGTGTCCGACTCTTTGTGACCCTATGGACTTAGCCCACCAGGCTCCTCTGTCCATGCGATTCTCCAGGCAAGAATACTGGAGTGGGTTGCCATGCTCTCCTCCAGCGGATCTTCCTGGCAATACACAGACAACAAAACAGTCTACAGAAAACCAGGAAGCTCCTTGAAATTAAGTAGTAGCTGTGACTCCAGGGGAGAATTTTAAGTGCAGAGTCAACTGAACAACTATACATTATGGCTCCAAATTTGACACAATAGATCTGATGATCCCAGCAGTTGTTAAACTATGATTTCAACCTTTGTAGAAATCGAACCATTTTTACTCTTAAAGATATTTAAAGTTTTATTTTTTCATTTTTGAAAATTGTTAATGAAAATAGTTAATATAATCATATTGTTATGGTTTTACATATATTTTGACAAAAAAAATAATAATAATATCTAAAAGTCTCGTCCTCCTCTTCCAATCCTCTCATCAAGAAGTGTGCGTGCTCAGTCGCTTCAGTCGTGTCCAGCTCTGTGCTACCCTATGGACTGTCGCCTGCCAGGCTCCTCTGTCCATGGGATCCTCCAGACAGGAATCCTGGAGTGGGCTGCCGTGCCCTCCCCTCCAGGGGATCTTCCGGACCCAGGGATCGCATCCACAGCATCTCCTGTATCTTCTGCATCACAGGTGGATTCTTTACCACTGAGCCACCCAGAAAGCCCATCAGGGAGAGCTGGTATGAGTTCACGAGTTACACTTCCAGGCTTACAGCTTTTTAAAGTCAGGATAATTAAAAAAAAAAAAAAAACGAGGGGCGAGGACAGTCCAATTTTAAACTAAGCTCAAAGAGAGATTTTAATGTCAGTGTCAGTTTGTGATACACACCCCCAGAGTCAAAATCCAAAAGATATCCTAATAATAAGCATATATAACCTTCATATGTGCATTTCCCTGAAAGAAAAAAAGCATTTTTTCCAAAGATGCTCACAACCAACAATGTGGCTTATTTTTTGTTCCTAAATGTTTCCCAAAATGCTATTATTTTTAAATGGGAAATACACAACTGAAAGAAAGTTCCTGGAGGACAATTCAAAACTCCTCCTTTCCTTCATTCTAATGTAGGCTGTAATTTATTCTTCTCTCTGGTCAAAACACTAAAAACTACTTTTCTGACATCTGAGCTGTTCCACTTTTATTAAGTTACAGGAGCTTTTTCCCATGGTAAGTACCCAAATCTGACACGGACCCTTGTTGATCAGGAAGACACTCTTTATTGAGCTAAAGAAGAAAATGAGATTAAAAAGTACTCCATTTAGTTACTCAGAGACCTCATTAACCTGTGATCAAGAATGGAATCCATGATTCCAACTCAGGGTTTGTGGGATGCACGTATGTTCCCGGATTCAGACATGTGTTTCCATTTAAACTGCTGGAATGTATGCATAGCTCTGTAAAGAGTGATAAATATTAGCAAATCTCCTAAGAATGAAGGTCCTTTATGACCACATACACCGTGTTTTGATTCCGTTTTTAAAATGTGAGTCATATCAAGCTGAACAGTCTGTTTTTTACATCTCTTCACAAGTTAAAGAACTAAAAAAAAAAAAAAAAATCCTTCCATAGATTGCATCTATTTGTACCATCACAGACAAACCAAGGCAACTCTGTGATTTCTATTTGTCTTCTCTTTTCTTTGCCTTGTGGCAAGCCTACCCCAGCCAAAAGCAGAGATTCTGAATTGCCCACGCATTGAGTACAAGCTGTACACGAACCAATGTCAGATAATGCCAAGCGAGGGGGCTTCAGACCTAGCATACAAATTTCAACAGCAGGGGCCTAAAAAGCAGGGATGGAAAACTGTGGTCTGGCATATTCTATTTGGCCAGGACAGCAAATTTTTAATTAAATCCCTTTAGGAATGCACCCCCACCCCCATACAAAGAAGGTACTTCATTATATAGGACAGTAAACCTCACCTGCACTATGGGCCTCTCAGATGATGCTTTGAAATGTGAATGCTGCATGAATTTCTCCACATCGGAGCTTTTCTCCATTCTGTTTCTTCACTCAGCATGCTCTTTCTACCCACCCAAGCCTATCCCTCTACTTGGCTAATTTCCACTTTTCAAAAGATCTCAAGAAGTCCTTTTTAATCTCCTCAAGTCCCAGTCAAGAGCTTAATCCTCTCTGGCCCAGACTCCCCTGCTATTTAGGCAGCTATATAATCAAACACCAGACTAATTCCTTTAGGGCGGGGACTATGCCTTGCTCATTTGGTCTTTCCAGTGTGTTGCCCACAGCAGGTGGTAAACAAATATTTTCAGAATGAAGAAAGGGCAAGACCAGTATCAGCTCTGAAAATATTCACTTTTAATATCCTTGAAAGAAAATGCAGATGAATAATTAACTTAACAAAAAAAAAGATCAGATCACACAGAAAGCAAGAGAATAAAGAAGCTTACTTGTAAAAGCCACATCTGGTCACACAGGTATTTTCCAAAAGCTTGATGACCTACCACAGCGATATTTAACCACATCCATAGTTGCTACTGGGTGTCACTCTAAGAGAAACTGTGTATCTGTTCCTACATACATGCTTTCTGGATACCAACAACAAACACAAATATCAACATAATAAACTCAAATGAACAGAATAAACTCAAATGAACTCAAAAGAAAGAAGGATGGGAACTTGAGTTAACTTCTTGGCAAAGACAGACATCTTCCCTTACATAAAACACTTACTTTAAAACAGAGCTAACCAGAAGCAATCAACTGCTCTCGACAGTATCTCAAATCACTTGCCATCAGTTTTACTCCTGTTTCCCTTTATGACTGGCCAGGCTGACTTCACTGAAGGTCAGAACTTATAGAGGGCCACCAGGGATATAATAGACCAGGTTACCAGTCGTGAGCAGAGAGGTCCAGTAAGCATCTTCTGTCAATTTTATCACCCTATCCATGGTCATGCTTACCAGAAATGAAGCCTCTGACGTGGGGAGAGGGGAGGAGAGGGTGTGATGTATGAAGAGAGTAACATGGAGACTTACATTACCACATGTAAAATAGATAGCTACCATATGTAAAATAGACAGGCAATGGGAATCTGCTGGATGTCTCAGGAAACTCAAACAGGGGCTCTGCATCAACCTAGAGGGGTGGGATGGGGTGGGGTGGGCTGGGGAGGGAGATGGGACGGAGGTTCAAAAGGGAGGGGATATATGTATACCTATGGCTGATTAATGTTGAGGTTTGACAGAAAACAACAAAATTCTGCAACACAATTATCTTCTATTAAAAAATAATTAAAAAAAAAAAAAGAAAGACTCCTCTCCAGCTCCCTAGGTCAGGTATGTGTTTAAGGAGGGAGGAAACAGGCAAAGAGAACAGGTAAGGAAGATAATCCGGCAGCAGATGAGGCAGTCCTCGCCTCCAAGGCTTCGTCAAGTTTGCCCAGAGGGAGCTGCCTTTGAAGGATTCTATCCCAAACAGCCCACCACCCTTTTCTTGCCCCGAGCATCTTCAGCTATAAACCTAGTCCCCTCCACAGAGAAGGGGGAGCTTTCAGGGGCTTCCGATGTAGCTACTGAGACAGGTACATTCCTCTTTAATTATCGCCAAGACAGGAGTAAAAAGTCACTTACCTTCTGAAAAAAGTCTTCCCCACTTTTGCCTTTTCCTTCGGCAGCAGCTGTAAATAAAAATGTATACGTTTAAAATAGTTTCGTTTTCCAACCTATGTATTCAAAACACTCTCAAGTATCAGGCACAAGAACACAGAGGTAAACAAGATGCCAGCCTCGCTCTCCCCAAGCTGAGTGCCTGTTCACAGGCCTCATCTGTGATATGAAATGGAAAATAAAACACTAGTCCTATCAATCAGACATCTTTAGATACCTTCGCACTCTGTTTTCTGTCTAAAACCCTCACAAGCCTCTATTTTCACACACAGATGAAAGTAATCTTGTTTTTTTTTTTCATAGTTAAGGAGCTACACATATGAACAAATGCAACTACCAATAGAATCATCTGTACTGCTGTGAGTACTTCCTGTCTGGAATCAGTTCCAAGCAAGAGACTGCCTTTTCAAGTGATGGCTCATCTGACAAGGCCTCCTCGGAGCTATTTCAGGTTTATGCTTTGCACTGATTATATAATCTACTTGGATTTCAGCTGGCATCATACATGACTTTAATTCACTCCTTTATGCACATTTACAAACAGAGAGACAAAAGAACAAGAGAATTACAAAGTCATGGTCAAGGTCCCAGACAAAATTTCACCCAAGATTAATTTAAAGGTCATTGTATTTGAACATTTTTTTGTGTGTCTAAATGGTAGCCTACAAATAAAGGACAAGCCCAGTTTTATATGTGCAAAAGTTTTAAGGTCCTGTGCACGTTTTCTTTTTAACCTTCAGAGAGAGGAGAACAAAGACCTAATGGCATCTTGCTTGCAACAGCCTCAAATCACATCTTTCAGAATGTAAACACTCGGTCTCGGATTCAGGCAGAGGTGAAACAGTGGTTAACAGAAAAAGCCACCCCCTGGCCAGGACAGAGAAATGAGCTGGAGCAAGAACTTCTAAGTTGAAATCTAGAAGACTGGTACCCCAAACACCTAATGGGCAATACCATCAAGGGACCCTACCTGTATATGTGTGTGTGTGTGTGTGTGTGTGTGTGTGTGTGCACGCCTGTATGTCTGTGTGTGTGTGTAACAAGTACACTCGCTAAAGTTCCTGAAAACTCAAGAATTGTGGCCAATCAGTCCATTAAGTAGAGAATTCAAAATTCAAAGAAATCCTCTCTGCCCCAGAAAAACAGTAGTAAAGTCTAAATTCTTTTGTCACCAACTTTAATTTCACAGTTAAATGTAAGATATCTTCTACTATTTTGTAAAACTGTGTATTTTTATTGACATGTTTTCATCTAAAAAGCAGAGCACAGAGTACACGTTTCTGTGATTTTCAAAGAGAGTTTGGGAAATGTATAAAACAAGAGCTAAAAAGAAATAATAAATTTAAAACTGTATTCTAATATGTGGCGGCTAAATAGTCCCTCAAAGATGTCATGTTCTCATCCCTGGACTGTGAATAAGTCACCTTATATATGCTAAAGGGATTTTGTGGGTGTGATTAAATTAAGACCTTGAGATGGGAAGTATATCCTGAATTAGGCAGGTGGACCCACTGTAATCACAAGGAGCCCTTTTAAGAAGGGAGAAGGAAGGTCAGAGTCCAAGAAGGCAATGTGACAACAGAATCAGAAGGAGAGAAGGGCATTGATTGCAAAGGAGGGAGTCAGAGCAGAGAAACTTACAGAGATGCTATACTGCTGGCTTTGAATGTGGAGGAGGGGCCACAAGCCAAGCAATACAGGCACCCTCTAGAAGTTGGGAAAGGAAGGATCTGGATTTTCCTCTAGGGTCTTTGGAGAAGTGCAGCCCTGACAATACCTTAGGATAGCCCAAATAAAACACATTTCTGACTTCTGACCACCGGCACTATAAGATAATAAGTTTATCTGTTACAGCAGAAAAGGAAACAAATACGTAATTTCAATGCCATCTTAACTTCACTTTTTGCACAAACACATCATCAACAGGACAAACTGAGCACAGACACTGATGTGAGCATCTGAATCACACATTTCCACAGATTTTATATTCTGGCTGCACCTTGTGGCATGTGGGGCCTTAGTTCCCTGACCAGGGACCTAACTGCAACCCTTGTACTGAAAGTGGGCAGTATTAACCACTGGACCAGCAGGGAAGTGACACAAATTTTTTACAGTTAACTCTACAAATTATGATTTTTTTCACGCTAACTAGGGAATATACCAATAGTGAATTCTTGAAAGAACATAAAGAAGCAATTTTGAACAAAAAATAAGAGAGAGAAAAGAAGGTGAACATGGTTGGTCCTAGCCAGAGGGCCAGAAACATAAAAGATCGGCACCCAAACTTAATGACACAAATGCCCTGGGGACACTTCAACTCAGCTACCTCTTGGGCTGGCTTTATCTCTACAGCTAAAAATAGTTTAAAGTCACTCCTGCTCCATGATACAACTGTGTGGCAATGAAAACTGCATACCAGGCCACAAAGATTAGAAAAAAATTAGAAAAACATCAAGGGAACTCTTCTTTCAAAAAGAAATTTTACAATCAAAGGTATATTCAAAAGCCTATCAAGCAGGGCAGATAAAAGCTTTCACCCACTGAAGACTCCTTCGCAACTTAAAATTCATCGGTTTAAATTTCATGATACAATGATGTTTTATTACAGAAACCAGAAACTTCCTTTAAGATACTTACTTTGCTCATGACAAACGCATTATGTCACAACCTTGAAATGCCCCTTCATGCCAAGTCCAGCTAAACAGACTTCACAGACCAGCCTTTCAATCCCTAGATGAATTAAAAGCCGGGGCAGGGGGAGGGGTGGAATTTCCTTAGTTACACACAAATTATAATTACGCTCCCACCAGGAAAACATCTAAAATTTAACCAGAAACCTGCACCTTTAACAACCTTATGATCTAAGGGGCAGCTGGAAATCGCACAATTGGTGCCATCAAAAATCTCTGGCTTTTTTCATTCCAGAATGTTTATGTACAAGAAACTCCAAATCTGAGCCTGAATTTCCCCTAAGTCCTATGACAGTCCACTTCCTAAGCCAACAAGGACCTGGGACAAGCCTCTGGTTGGACTCGTGGGTGGTCACGGTCTCTGGAACAAACCAAGGTGAGTCCCAGTCATCGGCCCTCTGCTGGGAGCATCCTTACCTCACCCCCAGGTTGCTGGGTCTCCTGCACTTTCACTGACTCCACACAAGCAAAGCTGCCAAGACCAGAGAAGACAATCAAGGGAGAACAACATTTCCCCCAAGTATTCTCTCCCCTCCCGATCCTTCTGTGCTCAAATTTGAGAATTCCATACTCTAAACTCCTCAGCATTAAAATAACAACTCCTCTTGAATAAACTGAGAGATTGAGAAGACGGAGGTTTGTGGAATATTTTTAGGTATATAAGATGTTCTTTCTATAGAAAGAAAGTTCACTCTTTCACTCCACAAGTACATGAGTCTCATGCTGGTGACTCAACATAGGCCAGGCCCTGCCTTCATTCAGCTTACAACCTTGACTCATATAGTCAAAGCACCCGATGAGTGAGGTCCAAGACAAAACTAAAACTCAGTTCTAGGGACAAGGGTCCCAGAGCTCTTTTCACAGTCACCACTCCATCCAAATTAAACTTATTAGAAATCTTAGCTACTCTTATTCTGGACAATGCACTAAAAAGCTAGTCATTTTACTCTTAACACTAGGACTAGGTAGCTACTGTTAGGACTCAAAATTAAAGGGTTCTTCCAGGCAGACCACTTGAGAGCTAGGTTGCAAGAAAAAATAGGAGGTATGATAATATCTTAATGCAATGATTTTTTCGAGGGGAAAACATCGCCCTGTGAAATGAGCCAACCCAGACTTGATGTCATGGAGCTCTGTGACCTTTGAAAAGTCTGACTATATTCTGTGGTACAACAGTTCTATCAAGCCTCACATTCTTATACAATGATACAGCCCCATCTTTTTCATTCACAGCAACATGAAAACATACGTAATGATTTAGCAGGCTTTTTCTAACTGTCCTTACAAAACAATTTCTGCCTGCCTGATGTTCCAAAAGTTAATCATTTGATAGTTAAAAAAATCTTTGGAATCTTCCTGCCAATGAAAGCAATTGTCTTTATTTTCATGACATATAATTCCAGGAATAAATCACTTCACTACTACTGAAACATGGCTTCATGGATTGTGCAGGTAGAGCATTTCACATTTTAAGCTGAACAATTCATTTTTTATGTTTATTATAATTTCTCCAATGCTTTGGCCTATTTTATTTCATATCTTTGCTTCGTAAGAAATATGGGATGGCAAAAGCCACAGCCAATAAAAACAGCAAAAGTTGAGACAGGTGTAAACTATTACAATCCCCCAAACTACAGGGAAAGTCTAGTTAATTACCGAATTAAAGGTGAGGGCTCGATTTTCAATTCTTCGCAGGGCATATGGAAACTTATTCAAATACCCTTTTCATTCTGAAATGCTTTTCCATAACATCTGATGCTTTATACAGCCAAATCTAAAAACATAAGGGCCAAGGGTCATGTATTTCATATTTGAAATACAGTATGGAATAAAGTAATGGTTTTTTTCACCCTTGTGGAATCTGAGCAAGAAAAGACCAAATTCAAATTACAAAAAAATAACTGAGAAATAATTCTTTAAATCTGTTAAGATTCAGGACATTCCCGCCCCCCTGTATTCCCCAGCTGTAGCAGATTTGCAACTAAGAAGGCTGCTGCATTTCAAGTTCACCTGAAAGACAACTATAACTGTTTAGCTAGTCTGATTCTCTTGCAAAAATATTTTACTAACAATTTTTAAAACATTCACTTACTGTGTCTATTTAATCCATATGCTGAAAGAACTATACCATATATTTTATTCGGATATTACTGTTTTCAGAAAACTTCCCTATTTGGCTGATTCTGCTGAAAGAGGAATCAGCAACAGATGTCCAAGATGAAGTTTCTGTATACTCCCTTTTAAAAGGGAGTTTTAAAAGAACCTTTTAGAGAACCTTTTAAAGTTCTCTTTCAGTAAGAACTAAACCTTTGTCCAATGGGAATCTTTTAAAAATGCTTTTTTATTTGTGTGCTTACCTGTGCCAGGTCTGAGTTGCAGCACACAGGATCTTAAGCTGCTGCATGTAGGATTCTGCTTCCCTGACCAGGGATTGAATCCAGGCCCCACGCATTGGGAGTGCAGAGTCTTGGCCAATGGACAACCAAGGAAGTCTTCAGAGAACTTTTTATGTTCAATAACCATATCTAACAGTCTAGACTGGCATGCAAAGCTCTGACAACTGACTGAAGTAATAGCAGACATTAAGTCAATTTTTAAAGTTTCTTCAGTTCTCAATCAAAGTCGCTCAAATACTCCAGCCAACTAAAGAACATCTCCCAGTTTAAACTCCAGCAGTAAGTAGTGTCATTTGAAGGTAGTATATCATAGTTAAGTGGAAGGATGTTCAGACCTCATCTTTCCTAAAACCCCTTACCTGCTTCCTAAGTCCACTGAGAGCAAATCAAATTCGCTCACCCTGAAAAAAACAAAAAAATCATGTAGGCCTACCAAAAAAATTCAAGAAACAGCCAAAAATTAAAATAAATTTTATCTTAAGAGTGGCTGGGTATTTAAGAATGGTTTCTTCAGCTTCGGATTTATCCTTAAGATACTGTTTCATTATTGTAGTTTAGAAAAATTCCCATGTTCAAAAATGCAATAAATTGTTTAAGGGGACTGGGATTACAAAACAAGACATACAACATGGTCAATTCTATACTTAAGTATACATGTATGCACACACATATAATGTATATGCTAGAGGGAAAGGAAAAAAAGATAAACATCAAAATATGAACAAGCGGTATCTGAGTGGTTGAATTATTGGGTTATTTATCACTTCCTTCTTTGCATTTTTCAGAATGCCTTTAAATAGCTTGAATAAATAGGTTTCAATAGCCTTCAATTAGGGGGGAAAAATCAGGTTAACAGTCATTTGAACCCTTTTAGAGAGAACCAAGATTTTACCATCACTGGGGCCACATTTCCAGCCCAACATGTATAACAGAAGCTGATAAACATCTAAGTCCAATGTGCACATAAGCTACCTAAGGAGACAATGACTAACAGACTAATGTAATAGGACAGTTAACAGCCCACAAAACCACGCCTGGCACTGAACATCACAGGCCTTAATTAACCTAGCACTTTCTAGACTGAAATACTGATTTATCTGCAACTGATTCTGAGTAAAAAAGTTTAAACAATGCCTAGAGTTCACAACTTCACAACTGAAAACACTTAAACAATCCAATATTTGGAAAACCTCTGAGTCACATCCAAATATAACAGCTAAACAAAAGACAGAAAGAGATGCTCTCTAAAATGCACGAACCAGGGGAGACCTTACTTACTATGTTTCTCATTTTATATATAAGTTATACTTTAAAAGAAGGCCATTTTTGGTGATGGAAGGTAACTAGAAGAAAAGGAAGGCCGTTTTTTATTGAAAGGGCACATCAAATGAAATATGAGCTAAAACAGATAATACCTGTTATATTTATGTTATATTTAGATTTACCACATTCTAAAAGGGTTCAATGGCTAAGGGTTTTAAAGAAAAGAAATGGATAATCTATGATAACTGGGCTAAGAGCGCAGGCCATTACCTGAATGATACCTACACCAAAAATCCAAGACATCCATTGAGGCTGTTTTTTTTCATTTCCCACCGAAGTTTCAACAGAACTAACAGGGATGCCAAATATTATGATGGGGGTGAGAAGTCCTTCTATCTCTTCTATTAATGGTGGGCCACTGATGCTTCTTTCAAGTTAATACCTGCTAGCTCAAACAATTAAGTCCTTTGCAGACTACACATCTCAACATTCAGACTTCAGGGAACTTTTTTTTCACATTCAATCTCTCAGGGCAATAAAGCTCTGTCAATATTTCAGAGCCGAGGACAACCTAAGACAGTGGAGGCCCTGCCACACGCAGGGCAGTCTAGGAGTCTCGGACATAGGCCAGTGTTCTCTCATCTACGGGCTCTAGTTTCAGAAAGTATCTGTTGCCGTCAAACATAAGAAAACAAATATTCACCAACATTTACATTATATTATTCATTGCTTCAAACACACTTGAACTCTTCAAGAAACTTGGCTAAGAGTTTATTCAGACTTCAAATTTATTGGCCTGACAATGAAGACTTCCTTGAGGGCTGATGACCCTAACATACATCAATGGACTCTGAGTCCAGTTGATTAACAAAAACTTTGGTCTTGTCAAATGTCTTTCATTCACACCCTATTCCTTCTTACATAAGCAATCTCTGAAGCATCATTTAGTTTGGCCTGTGGTCACAAACACTATTTGATGACTTGAGTATTTACACAATATTTTTTTTAAGCAACACTCTTCTAGCTTTATCAGACACTAAAGGATGTTCATGGCCTTTATACAGCTCACAAGGACTCTGCCACAGAGCTGTGCTATGGCTACGGAGTGCTTGAAATGTGGCTCGTCTGAACCCAGATGTGCTGAAAGAATTAAAAACACACTGGATTTCAAAGACAATGCAAAAGAAAGCAAAAACCTCATTAACTGATTATATGTTGAAAGTGTACCATATTTATACATTGGGTTAAAGGAAACAATATTAAAATTTACTGCACTTGTTTTATTTTTCATGTCATTAGAAAATTCTACATTACACTGTGGTTCATATCCCATTTCCATGTCACAATGCTCCTACAGTGGATAATAACTCTGCTACTACCCACAGAGGATTAAAAAGATTCAAGCAGAGATCACAGTGACATGTCTGAAGGACCAAAAACAATGAATACTTCCAAACAGGAGGAGTCCTCAGCAGCTTGAAATCCAAGCTGTATCTGTCTTAACCCCCTAGGAACATTTTAAAGGAAAAAGCAAAAGGCTACCTGGTGTTGGTGGAGGTGGTGGGAGGGGTAAGGAATTAGAGTAGTTTGAATAAAATATGTAACATTAATAACCATTTCCTTAATGCTCAGCTTTGGCCCAACCCAAATCTATTTAAGAGTTTATGTAGATGGTTATTCCATGAATGAAGTTTATATTTCTTTTGTTGTAGTAACATGGCAATGAGCACGCCAACTGGTTTTAAATCAGAACCAAATGTGTTTCAGGCATGTTAAAGTTCAGGTTATCTGCAAAAATCTGCGGGTGATCTATTTGCTATTCTCCCCTCCGAAATGGACACATGGGTGGAAGGGTATAAAGATGTGCTTCCTTTCACCAGGACTTCTTCAATTCATTTTAACTCTGGAAGACTCATTTATTGATTCATTTAGACAACAGTTATTTAGCACCTGAGGAATATACAGAGAGATCAAAATTATGGAGTCAGAGAAAACTGGGTTCACCTCCAGGTTTGCCATTGACTGTAACTCCAAGTGACTTAGTCTCCCAAAAGCTCTATTTTCACCTTCAAAAATGTAAATACACACTCAATAAGAATTTTAAAAATGGTAACCTGCAACTCTGACCTCAAAGAACCTACATCTTACCTGTAAGTTCTTTGAGGTCAGTAATTTAAAATGACAAGAGTACTCTAAAAGGTTGGACATTATTTAGGAGTCATAGATTACAGGAATTCAAAGTATGGATGTAGCAGGGAGCTTCTGAACTGCCTGTTTAACATGGGAAAGGACTGAGACACATCTCACAAGGGGAGTTGTGGAAAGTGAAATCTGGGCAGAGAAAACGCGGTAGATGCCCATGCCTGTTTCTCAAAAGCTTCAGTTTCCCTTTTATGTGCCTCAGAGCACTTAAAATAGAACCTCTGGGCTTCTCTAGGAGTCCAGTGGTTAGGACTCTGCACTTCCAATGGTAGGGATTCAATCCCGGGTCGGGGAACTAAGATCTCACATGCTGCACAGCATGGCCAAAAACTAATAATAACTAGAAGCAAGGCGTGGGGTTCTATTGTCCCACCTCCCCACAGTGGGAATCGGCGGCACCACACTAAGAATTTCGGGGACAACAGTGGCATTAAGGGAATGACTTATGGGGCAACAGACTTGAGGAGCCCTTTTGCTTTTAAGTCTTCTTGGCAGTACAGAATCCAATGGGAAGACAAACAGAAAAAGGTGAGACAGTGGAAAGGCAGTGGTACAGACGACACCTGCGGCAGTCCAAAGAGAAGACAAGCCTCTGCACAAAACAGACAGATCTGAACATATCTGAAGGTCATTGAGAAAAACTCCACATACAGCAGTATTGGTGATGCTCCATACCACTGCACTTAGGCACTAAATGCAGTGCTAAATGAGTGTCTAGCTGTCCACTCTTCTATGACTTTAGAACTTGTACCAACAGAATGTTGTTGACCTGCCACTCCTAACAACTATTATGCAAGACTGCAATCCTCACTGCAAGGAGAACTCCAGCTCTGGCAATGTACCCTCTCTACACTTTCACTTTCTCCACAAAATCAACCTGTTCCAGGCAGATTCTTTACCATCTGAGCCACCGGAGAAGCCCAGTGAACTATCACGTGGACAAGGAATTCACATGGCCTTTCCATAATCTTTTATGTGGTCAATACATTTAACTGCATCACAAAATTTATCTTGTTTCACTGGATGCTCCCACTGGCACAAAGAAGGGAGATCTACTGAAGCCAAAAAAAAAAAAAAAACTGGACCAAGGCTTTCTCGGGTTCCAGGGGACTGTAGTTACAGCAACTTGGAAGACATACTGGAGGAGAAGAGTGCTCATGAAAAAAATTGCCCTCTGATCCCACAGAATCTTAATCACTGCAGTATCCTAGGAATACACATTTTTATAAACATGCTGGATAATTCTCACATACAGTTAAGTCTCAAGCACTGTGACATTGCCAAAATTATGTGGTGACGCCAGTGCTTTCCTTTCCAAACTATCAGTCAAACTGGTTTTCTATCATCCTAGCTCAGTTGCCCATGACCATCTACTGCACTTTTCACCTGAACCCCAGGACTACACAGAAATACAATTATTCTGAGGCAGGTAAAGGGTTTAAATCTGACAGCCTCAGTCACTCTTGGCACTGAGGCCATCCCAATGCTCTGAATGTTCATCATAATTCTTTATGGCCCAGAGAAATTTTCAGAACTCACTAACAGATGGTAGAAGTGGTCAAAGACTTAACTTTTATTATTAAAACTGCTTCCAGCCCTTTCTAAACCTGCTCTACTCAAGGTCTGTTGAATGAACACTGCCTCACATTGCATCTCATTAGAAGAGATCTCTAGAGCTAATAATAATCAGCACATGTCCAGAGGCCTAGAGGACGTTTCCCCACACTCAAGAGGACCAGGTTATGATCTACAGGTTTATGAATGAGCTCAGAAATGCCAAAGCAAGACAGCAAAGGTAGTCATTCAGAAAGGATCTGACCTACAGCCCCTACAGGTCCTGCTGCCACAGCCAGCTGCACACCTCCACCTTCTGTAAAACGTGGCTGTGTATCATCAAGTTACTACAGATCCCAGCATCCTCATTCCGAACGCCTAGGAAAACATTTAAAGGAGCTCTTATTTCTTAAACTCAGCACTTTGCTGCCGATAAATCACCAGCGTGCTTTTAGGAAATTAAGCCGATCCCCTCCTCCCAAAACACTGGGTTTGAAAAAAGATTAAACTCTTTGAGGGCTAAGCCATCAATTCTCATCTCTGAAAAGAATCATTTGTTTTTGTTAAAACTGATCGAAATCTAACATCTGATTATAATTTGTTCCATTTAAAGGCCTTGGTTGGTTAACATTGAATTCATTTTTCATCAGTAGGCAGGAAACCACCTTTAAATGTGGTTTTCATCTCAAACAATGCTTGAGGAGTAATTTTCAGGTAATAGTCTTTGGCCTTGGATAAAAGTTATAACCGATGTCATTACCTCTATTTCCTTTCCTAAAATATGTATGTATATTTATAATGCAAACATGGTGGTCATATTCTAACCCATAGCTTTATACTTCTTCCCAGAATTGTAACTTCGGTTAAGGATCACATTCTATCTCAATTAAAATGAATCTTCTGTAATAGCATCATGGGTCTAGATGTATTCATTTTCTTAAGCAGTTCTATCTTCTCAGGAGCTTTTGTACTCTATTTACTTTGGAGAGTTTAAAGTCATTTTTCTCAAGTTCAAGTTCAAGGAACTAAATGTCTCAGGCTTTGATTATTCACCAGTCTCAAAATACTCAAGCTTTTCCAGCGAGGCTCTGTCAAGCTCTGGGTGTTCATAGTTAAAAAGCACCTCTCCCGAAACAAAGTGTAAAATTCTCTAGATTATCTTTCTGATTTTGCTAAATCTGTTCAGGTGAATTTCAGAATGGTGTGAAAATAAACTCTTGATTACATAAGAGGTCAGATACAATACCTGAACCCATCCTCTTTTTAAATGGTGTATCTTCCCTGAGAATTTATAAAGATTTTGTCTCAAGTAAAGGTCTTATAATTTATAAAACTATGTTACAATTACAACAAAATTCAGAAATACCACAAGCACCAATAAGGATATAGTGCTTGCACAGTAAGTATAAATTCATGTAATCATCTTGGAAAATAACTGGGTTTACACAAAGAATAACTGTAATTCTATTTCTGGGAGACCAGGTCCTAAGAATACAATCCAAAACAGGAAATAAAGAGGAAAAACTATCAGCACAAATGAGTTCACTTTAGTAACATTTAAAATAATCAAAAAGCATGGAGAAAGCAAGAGGAGAATTAAGAAAATTTAGACATAGGCACTTATTCAATTTTTTTAAAGTTATATGAAAAGATGGTTTTGATGATTTGCAAAAGATGAAGCAGTCAGGAAAAAGTGATTACAATAAACTATTCAGTAAAAAAATTAATAAGCATGATTTTTAAATGGATCACAAAACTGTATGTGAAATATGATTACAACTATTAAGTTAAATACTCTTTAAGTGAAAAGTGTTAGTCACTGGGTCACATCTGACTCTTTGCAACCTCATGGACTATAGTGGGGCAGGCTCCTCTGCCCATGGAATTCTCCAGGCAAGAATACTGGAGTAGGTAGCCATTTCCTTCTCTAAGGGATCTTCCCTATCCAGGGACTGAACCTGGGTCTTCTGCATTGCAGGCGGATTCTTTAGGGTCTGAGCCACCAGGGAAGCCCCAGTATTCATTAAACATACACACAAAAACTAGGGACACTCATTAAAAGATCAAAATGTGTATGCCACGAAAGAATACGATTACTACATTATTTTGTAGTATTGTAAACTGTTTTCATTTCCCAATTTTTCTTGGGATACAGAAAATGCAGTACTCTGAAAATGACCCTCAAAAAGTATAGACACACGTATCCATAAAGGTAAACCACTTAAGAGTTTTTATCATAAATCGAATCATTTTTTACTTATCTCCCTTAGGAAAATAAGGACTTTATGAATTTGTATTTACTCATCTATCTAACTAAACCCAGTCAACTCTGGATTTCCAAAGGCTATTTTAAGATTAACAAAATCAAGAGGAGGGATGGATAAACTGGGAAATTGGGACTGACATACACACACTACTATATATATATAATAGATAACTAATCAGAACCTACTGTATATCATAGGGAGCTCTACTCAATAATCTGTAAAAACCTAAACGAGAAAAGAATCTAAAAAAGAAAAGATGTAAGTAAAAGTGAATCACTTGGCTGTATACCTGAAACGAATACAACATTGTAAATCAACTATACTTCAATTTAAAAAAAAAAGAAAAAAAGGAAGGTTGAAGTTAAACGTGCAAAACAGTACAAAATCTACCCAAGGCAGGATGCTCACCTTCAAGTAAGTCGTGCCAAGCTCCTCCCACTACTGTGAGGAAGAGACAGCCTCCACTTTCCCACGGCCTGGCCCTGATTCCATGTAGACTCTCCCCCTGTACAAGGCAGTCAGCTTAATTGTACCTACTCAGTGGCTATAAACAGAACATTACGGCTGCGGCACTTCCAAATAAGCACTTCACGAATGCAGTCAGGAGCCAACGAAATGAATTTCAAAAATGAGGTGCTATGTTACATGCCTGTCATAGCTGCAAGGGCTGCGGGTCAACTTCTCAAAATAGTGCTGCTGCTCACACCCCCGAGAAACTCCCCCTCACACTCACAAGCAGAGACAATGAGGGTCAAGGGAAGAGCAGAGAGTTCACCTCTAGCATTGAAGAAAGAACATCTTGAGCTTCTATGGATGTGTCTTAAAGTAATTCGCAAGCAATCTTGGCCCAAATTAAGTCCCAAAATGTAAGGAATCACAAAACAAGACACACAGGTGTTCCCTTCCACCCCTATTCTACTAGATTTTGCAAAAGGCGATTGTAATCTCATTGGCTCAAGTAAGATGTTGTCTGGAAGACACTCAAGTGGCTACAGTGCATGAAGAAATTCCCATCTGAAAAAAGGTCTCCTGGACTCACCACTGTCCTGCCTCTGAGATGGAGGGAAACTAGTCTCATATTTTTTTAAACAAATGCTCCTTGGGCAGGCAGTCCATATTGATCTGCTACTGTGTCCGTCCCTCATCAAGGTGGAGATGATGGAAAAGGAAGAGAACAGATAAGCAAAAGAAAATTTAGAAGCATTGTTTAAAATCATTTGAAGGACTTACAGTTTGGAAGAAAATCAACAGCAGACTATTCTCTAAAGATAGGGACTCAAAATCTAACTGCTCCCTACTTTATCCACTACCATCCTCCTCCCAAAGAAGAAAAATGAACAATGACAAGAGAGATGGCAAAGAATATTATCCCGATTTTAACCCAAAACTAGGAGTCAGCCATACGTGGAATACTGCATGTATTTCTCATCATGACACCTGAAGAAAGGACTGTGTCTGGAGAAAGCCAATTCATAAAATGAATAAGATATTTATTAGAGGATATTTTTCCTCTCACAAAGTTTTCTGTGGAAACTTTCATTCTAGGAAGGAGAAATTGAGTGTACCACACAAATGCATCGATAACACTGTAAAAGGTATGAAGAGAGACAAAGGTCTGTCATATTCTGGGAAACACACTATGTATTTTAGAAAAGCAATCACCACCTCCTCCTCCTGAGAAACACTGCTAAGTGCTAGTTTATATGCGGTGAGCACCTAGGAAAATTGGTGGCGGAGCCTAGAAACAGAACCAGGAGCAAGAAACAACTCTGAGCAATTCATGCACACCATGGTCCACCAGGAGGGCCTGTGTTTGGACAAGCTGAGTGTCCGCGGGGTTAAAGAGCACACAGCTCAACCCCTGAGGACACATCAGCCTTTCAGAGACAGCTCTAGGTGCCTAACGCTCAGAACACGGGAACAATACCATCTTCTCGCTGCATCTTACGACCTCCCCACCGGTCCAGCTTCCCTTCCTGTTCTTTCCACTCAGCAACAAGGTGTAAAAGGAATCTGCTCCTCAGTCTCTTGACAAAAGAAAGTGAAAATGAAAGTGAAGTCGCTCAGTCATGTCCTACTTTTTGTGACCCCCTGGACTATAGCCTACCACAGTCCTCCTTCCATGGGATCCTCCAGGCAAGATTACTGGAGTGGGTTGCCATTTCCTTCTCCAGAGGATCTTCCTGACCCAGGGATCAAACCCAGCTTTCCCGCATTGTAGGCAGACACTTTACTATCTGAGCCACCAGGGAAGAGATCCTCAGGCCCCACCCACCCTGGGTTTAAACCTTCCCAGCTTTTCTTAGGGCTTCCCAGGTGGTGCTAGTGGTAAAGAAACCGCTTGCCAATGCAGGAAACTTAAGAGACACGGGTTAAATCCCTGGGTTGGGAAGATCCCACGGAGAAGGGCATGGCAACCCACTCCAGTATTCTTGCCAGGAGAATCCCATGGACACAAACAGTCAGACACAACTGAAGCAACTTGGCACGCACACAGCATTTCTTATCTTCCTACGACTCAACAGCACCTAAAGCAATGTGAAGCAGCACATGTGTGTGTGGCAACTTCAGAGGACAGGATGTGAAACAGATGTGAACCTGGGAAACGCAGAGCCAAACACGACGAATTCAAGCGTATTTCCCAAAGCCAGGGACAGGGAGTGTGTGTTTTCGAAGTGTGTCTTCGAAGGAAGACAGACACACACCAGTAGAAAGGCTTAGTAGATGGGAGAAGGAAAGCAAGCACTCATGGTCAAAGGTCAGTTTCTCAAAAGCAAAAAAAAAAAAAAAAATGTAACGTTTACTTGGCTGAGTCAGGTCTTGGCTGTGGCAGGCAGGATCTTCCTTGAGTCTTGCAGCACAGGGACTTCCTAGTTGTGGCACATGGACTGAGCTGCTCCAAGGCATGTGGGATCTTAGTTCCCTGACCAGGGATCAAGCTTGTGTCTCCTGCATTGCAAGGCAGGTTCTTGACCACTAGGGAACTAGGGAAGCCCCACAAAATTCTTGTCTTTTTTCAAGTAAGATATCTCCCACTGATTCCTCAACACGGGCATTGGTTCTACTCTGCTTCTGCGTAAACTCATTTTATTTCCATGGCTCATCCGGCAGGCAGCTGCCTTTTTCCAATGGATAATCTAAGACACCGACAAAATGACGAGGGACTGAGAACAATGGGAAGGACACGTAAATGCTCAGAGAAGGGAGTCACTTTCATTAGAGAAACTTGGAACACTTTCAGTTAGGCTGTAGATTTGCCATGAAAGGAGTTTCAAGTCTGGGTATAATTCCCAAGCCTCTCACTTTCACATAAGAGAGAAATAAACTCATTTCCCAAAGCATCCATCTTCGCGAGAAATTCAAGTACCGTAACTATCACAGCTTTCGTCAATGCACACGACGTTTCCTGGCAGCACCTGGAGCTGAAAGCAAAATTCTTTGATTAAAGAGAAGTTTTAAGAGATGCTCTACAACAGGGAGAGATTTGTTTTTAACAGACTTCCTTATAATGAGTCATTTCATAGATAGAAGGCTCAAGGACGAGAGCCAAGAAGCAGCAGACACAACTGCTCAGCACGAGCAGGCCGTTTACATCCAACCCGGTCAGAGACGTCAAAGTCCTGCTCCCAGCCAAGGCCAGGCTGAGTATCGCTAGGGCAAAGGATCAGCACTGCGTCCTTAGTCAGCAGCTCCCTAATTTGGGAAACTGTGCGTGAAAGATGAATTTCTCCTTAGTCCAAACAGCTCCAAACTCCTCTATGAGGAGCTTTCTGCTCCATGTGCAACTCTCTGACATCAAGCATAGCAGAGACAAGAGAGCATACCACCCATCCACCCACTGGACTGATGCTTGCTTATTGGTAATTTCACAGGAATAAATAAACTTCTACATTCTCTAGAAATAATGGCCAACAGGCAAGGATGGAAACAAAAGCCGTACATGATGTTGTAATGAAAAGCTCATCACTGGTTCAACAGTGCACCCACTGGATGACTCTAAGCAAGATGACTTAATCTCCCTCATCTGAAAAGGGGGCAAAAACAGTCCTTGGTCCTATGTTTTTTTTAATTGGATTCTCCCAAGAAATAGACTCTGTGACAAGTATTTGAGCGAAAGTCATTAATGCAGGAACTGGCCCCAGGGATCGCTGGAATGGATGAGGGAAGGTAAAATAACAGGACAGCAAAGAGTCAGTGGTCCAGGTATGTGAGTGGGACCCCCTGCTGGCCTCAGGGCCAGTTCTGCCAGGGGACCTCTCAGAGTTGCCTCTCGAGGGGCTCGGAAGTGGACACACACCCTCCCCCAGTTCTAGCCTGTCACTGCTAGAGGGCAGCTTCCGCTCCAAGCAAAGTTTTTGGGCTGCAGGGCCCTCAGGCATGAGTCACAGGCCAGACCCCTGTAACCAACTCATCAATGGGTTCTAGCGCTGAAAGGCCAGGCTTCCAAGAAAACCATCAGACCCAGGCAAACAAAGACAACGGGCCGCACGACCCGGTGCTAGGGTGGTGAGGGGCTGGGGCAGGGCACTGCCAGTGTATGCTCAGCCCTGCAGGGTCACGACGACCAGGGGTGCTCCTCCAGGCAGAGCGCTCAGCCCCGAGTGCAGCACTCAGAGCGGGATGACAGCTCGTCCTGTGTATTCAAAGCAGCCTAAGAGTGGGATCTGCTCTTCCATGCAGGACACACCCTCTGGGGCTGGGTCCACTCGCACCACCGCTCAAGCTGCGGCTCCCAGTCAGCCCAGGGGGCTCCAGAATGGCACAAAGGAGAGCTTCCAACCGGAGAAATGCCTTCCTTTACCTGCTCTGTCACTGATTCAGAGCAGAGAAGCTCAGCTTGAAATTCAAGTTATACATAAAAGAGAACTGAAGGTGTCAAAACAGAAGCCGCTCTCCTACTCAACCTCCACATCACTGAAACCCTCCCTGCCCTCCTGCAGTATGAAGTGACATGCACACAAGAGGACCCTAAACTCCTAAGGCTGACAAGACATCTCTGCTCCCCCATCAGCCATGTCCTTTGTTTACCAAGAGTCGGCTGTATCTGTTCCCAAATGTCTGCCGAATAATCCTAAAAACCGTGACCATTTCTAATCCTTCATGTTCAGAAAAGGCCTTGGGCCCTACAACAAAAATAAGTAAATAGATATTTATATTTTAAGGCTATAATAAAATATTTATAATATGTGTATATTTTTATGATCCCCCAATTTATCCACTGGAGAAGGTGATGGCACCCCACTCCAATACTCTTGCCTGGAAAATCCCATGGATGGAGGAGCCTGGTAGGCTGTAGTCCATGGGGTCGCTAAGAGTCGGACACGACTGAGCGACTTCACTTTCAGTTTTCACTTTCATGCGTTGGAGAAGGAAATGGCAACCCACTCCAGTGTTCTTGCCTGGAGAATCCCAGGGACGGGGGAGGCTGGTGGGCTGCTGTCTATGGGGTCGCACAGAGTCGGACACGACTGAAGCAACTTAGCAGCAGCAATTTATCCACATTTGGTTTCAGTCACTTTGGAAAAGCACTTATATTGTTTTCAACCACTCCTCTAGGTAGTATATGTGCAATGGCTGAGGTGTCTGTTCAAATATGTCTTCTCAAACAACGTAGAGGAGACTCCCCCCTGAAGATGGCAGAGAAGATGCCACTTTTGGTACCTTCCTGGCTAGTTATTAATGAAAAGGAACGATATACTTCCCACAAAACACAGAAAATGCAAACAATCCTATCTATTACTGCTAAACCTTTAACATGCTCCCAGATTTACTTAAGTCAGGAGCTGTATGAAGATTTAACTCTTAGAATGAAACAGAGCTTCTTAGCCACCCAAAACCTATTTATCTTAGTCTAACACTTTTTCTTACAAAATGACATTTCCATATGCTATAGAACTTTGCATCGTAACTACATTAAAACGTTTACAACACAGAGGAACAGAACTAGTGATTGCAAGTTCAAAACCCTGAAGACAGTAAGGAGTTTCAAACAGCATTACCATCTGCATCTACAAACTTCATGATACTGACCTGAAATTTTGAATATGAAAAATAATTTTTCCAAGAGAGAAGGTGGGGGCCAAAGGACGGAACTGGGAGTTTTGGTTTAGCAGATGCAAATTATTGTATAGGGAATAAACAACAAGGTCCTATTGTACAGCAAGGAAATTATACTCAATATCCTGTGATAAACCATAATGAAAAAGAGTGCATGTGTATGTATAACCGAGTTGCTCTGCTGTACAGCAGACATTAACACAACATTATAATTCAACTACATACTTCAATAAAAATACATTTTAAAATAAACGAGAAAAAGAAACAATAAAACATTTTATTCTCTCTGAAGCTTCTGGGCACAAGGCTCAGGAAACTTTACAACTGGACATCTGTGGCATACACCTGCTGTATTGTCTGAGAAAATTCAATTCTACCCAATAGGGCAGGAAATTCTGCTCAGCAACACAGGAAAATAGATGGAAAGATGAAACTCTTCAGATGTGCGAGGTAATGAGACATGACAAAGTAAACTGAACATGTATGTGTGAACACACAATGGGGTGGAAGGAACAAAAGGTTCCTGAAATTCATGAAGCACTAATATTCATAAGGCCCTAAATCCGCAGGACTCATCTAAGGCACACGAAATATTCACGATGCACAAACGATCCACAAGCCACGGGGCACTCAATATTCACGAGGGCTTAGTTAGGACAATGAGGTAACATTCTTTTGCACAAGACACACAAATAAAACCCAGAGCTGTGAGCTAAACCCAGGCTAACTGGCAGATCCCTGTGTCTCTCCCACAGAGACGTGGGCAAACCTGACCCTGGCATAAGTTACATACGTTTGGTTGATCCCTGTTTGCTGAAGTCACACTCAACTGAGCGAACACACACACAGAGAGTTTCCAAATGCTATATACATGTTTATATGTAACTGCATGTTTCTAAGCCTCTATATGGGCTTTCCCAGGTGGCTCAGTGGTAAAGAATCTCCTGCCAATGCAGGAGCCCCAGGAAGCACGCTTTCAATCCCTGGGTCGGGAAGATCCCCTGGATGAGGACATGGCAACCCACTCCAGTACCCTTGCCTGGGAAATCCCATGAACAGAGGAGCCTGGTGGGCTACAGTCCACAGGGTCGCAATGAGTCAGACATGACTTATCGACTAAACAACTGAAGGAAAACCATCCACATGAATGCTAGCAATATTGTGTATTTTGTATGTAGCATACCAACCCCTACCTTTCAAACAAAAATTGTATATTTGCTAATACATAGGAACAATCCATCTGGACCACCTCTCTGAAAATATATTACCTGCCACATTGGAAGAACGAAGACTATTCTGCCTAGAGCTTTAATAATTAAATGAACTAGAGTTAATAATAATAAATTATTGGGAATACAGAATCATAGCTGATTTTTTTAAACTGGATTTTAAAATTACCCCAAAGAGTTATGTCATATGGTCCTCAATAGGAACAGACCAGACAACCTGATCCTTACTTGCTGTACAAAACACTCTTCAAAATCAAAGGAAAAAAAACTGCAATACTGCAATGCTATATAAATACATGACTCCCGCCTTATTAGATATTGCACATTATTGATCTGGTTCACACAGCACTAAGTAGAATGAATTTCACACTTCATACTCTGCTTCTGTAACTCATTAACATTTGCCAAGTACAACTATAAATTAGACATCTAAGGTGCAGGAAATTAATAATTATACAGGTGAGTTTGCACAATGACTAGTTGTACTTATTCTGAATTTGTATTAACTGAGTAAAACAGGAACAGTCATCTCTCGCCATCATGTCAGCCTTTGTTAAACTCTTTTGTACTCAAAAAAATGTTTACTTTGTCAGTAACTGCTAAGAAGACATTGAAATACACTAACTCACCCCAATTTGCCCAGGCGTTGACCATTTCTAGCACTGAAAAGTCCACCTCCTCAGATACCCCTTAGTACTAAACTAAGTGGAATGAACTAAGTCATCTCTGAGAAATAAACGAGAAGAAAAAAGAGATATGATTCTTATACCCATAAACCTCACTGCTCACTGGAGGAGAGAGAAATTAATTAACAACCACAAAGAGAATTTCCTGGTGCTCCCAGCGCATGGGGCCCAGGTTCGACCCCTGGTCAGGGAATTAGATTCCACACGCCACAAGACCTGGTGCAGCTAAATAAGTAATTTGTTAAAATCACAAAGAGAAATTATGTAACAGCATCACGGCAATGATCCTTGTATCATAAATTATGGCTAAGGCCCACACCACAGCACATGTTCAGAGAGCAGCCTGTGGAGCACCAGATACTAGGGAAGCCCTCCTCCAAGATTTTACGAAGAGACACCAGGACCGGCCCTGACTCCACCTCCCATCATTTATTATCCATCCAGCCCCAGTCAATACAAAAGGGGACTGAGAATTCAGCGTAGGGTCACCTTTAGGGAAGAGTGGAACTCATGGGGGAAGAAGTGATTTCTTCCCATTCCTGATTCAAAAAGCCAAAGGTATAAAAAGAACAAGATTGAGACAAACACAGAAATGAGAAAGGAAAGTTGTAATGAATTGAAACATCATTCAGGAATATTTTATAGTTCACCTCACAGGGAAGAGAATTTCAATATAGCAGGGCTAAGAAGAGCTACTGAAAAATCATATGCGTACACATGTGTGGTGTGTATATGATGAATCTCATGTTTATGTTCAGAGTGGAGATATCCAAGTACTCTACAGTTAAAACTGCAGAAGAAAGGGCCTTCCCTGGTGGTCCGGTGGTTGAGATTTGCCTTCCAGTGCTGGGGGTGCAGGTTCAGCTGCTGGTTGGGGAGCTGGGATCCCACACGCTTTGAGGCCAAAAGGCCAAAACATACAACAGAAGCGATGTCGTAACAAATTCAATGAAGACTTTAAAAAACAATCCACTTCAAAAAAAAAAAAAAAACCTTTCAAGAAAAAAATTGCAGAAGAAAAACTACAGGGAGGTCTGTGAACCCGCAGCTGGAATCCTTGACGAGCACAAGGAAGGTTTTCCGTCAGGAAGGGTACTGATCAAAACTGAAGAATGAATGTGAGCCAACGAAGTAACGATGAAGAACGATCAGAGAGAGGGGAGACCTCCGTGGCAGACAGAGGAGTCCACGAAAAGGCCCTGAGGCAGAGTGGAAACTGGGAGGAGGACCACAGAGAATCCCAGGATCGGGAATGAGTGGTATGATCCTGAGGCCACATCACAGGCTTATTTTTACTCCGAAGCTTTGAAGAAGAGAAGTAACACTGGTATATTTGCATTTTTTAAAGACCACTCTAGCTATAAAGTGTGACAAACATCTGCAGGAGGTCAAGAGAACATACCCAAAGGTTGTACACTTTAAAAATAATCCTGTTGCACAACCTCAATATATGCAGGTGTCCCTTGGTATCAACAAGGAGATTGCTTTCAAGACCTCTGAAGATATCAAAATCCAGATGCTCAAGCCCCTTATATAGAATGGCATAAGGGACTTCCCTGGTGGTCTAATGGTTAAGACTCTGCTCTTCTAATGTAGGGAGTACAGATATGATCTCTGGTCAGAGAACTAAGATTCCACATGCCTCATGGTGTGACAAAAAAGGTTCCTTTTTTACCTTTATTAAAAAAATAAATAAAATGGCATAGTGTTGCTTATAACCTAAACACATCCTCCCATATACTTAAGTCATCTCTGCACTACTTATAATACCTAATACAACGTAAATGCTATGTAAATAGTTGCCTGTGAGCTGCAAATTCAAGTTTTGCTCTGGAGAACTTCCTGGAATTATTTTTCAAATATTTTCAATCTGCGTTAGGTTAAATCTGTGATGTGAACGTGCACATACAGAAGACCAACTGCACAACTTTCACCCAATCATACCTCAATAAAGCAGAAAAATAGACATATACTGGGAGAGTAGTAGGAGGTTCCCACAGTGGTTCAAAAGAGAGATCAAAGGTATTCTATGTCCTTCTTTGTGCTTTGAAAGCTATCTTGGAAGCAACACCCACAAAGCGGATGACAGATTATACATGAAGTAAACAAAGGATGGAATCAAACATAACTATGAGGTATCTATTTGCTCAACTGATAGTGAAGCTAGTTACTAAAACACAGAACATCAGAGGAAGGCTAAGTTTAGGGTAGGAAAACTGAATGTTGTTCTGGATATGTGCAGTTAAAGTGGTATGGTAGGCAGAATAACGGCCTCCACATCCTAAATCACTGAAACTCATCAACAGGTCAGGTTACATGCAGAAGGAGAACGAGGGATGCCAATGGGATTAGGGTTCCTAACAGACGACCTTAAAATAAAGAGACTATCCTGGATTCTCTGAGTGGGCCCAGTGTAACACAAAGGTCCTTAAAAGATGGAAAAGTCAGAGTCAGAGATTTGACAGAGTTTCTCTAGTGGCTTTAAATTTGAAGGAAGGGGTTGATCCAGGGTACAGGCAGCCTCTAGAAGCTGGAGGAGGCAAGGAAAAGGATTCTCCCTGAAGACCTCCAGAAAGATCACACCCCTGCAAAGACACTGATTTTAGGCCAGAGACATCTATTTTGCACTTCTGACCTCCAAAACTGTAAGAAAATAACTCTCTGTTGTTTTAAACCACTAAGGTTGTGAGAGTTTATTACGGAAGTAATAGGAAGCAAATACAAATGGTCTTTAAGTCCTCTAAGTAGATAGTAATTGGAGTATATAACATCATTACACCACACCACAAAACAGAGGCACATGGAAACTTGAAATATCCTTTTTAAAAAACATGGAGTATTTTTCATGCATTTTCCTAAGGACCATATTAATCAATACCTGCAGATCAAGAAAAATAAGACATTTAAAACAGTATTAAACATGTGTACCTATGGTAAAGAAGCTGATCACAATAACTTATTATAATAAACTGATAAATATTCTAAATATAAATATTACCACTACCACTTAGTTTTTGTGTATGTGTGCGGTTCTGTGAAATATTTGAATTTAGGGAAGTACTATTATTAAAACTAGTTCAATTAACACTTAAAAAGTTACTCCAACATATGAAACCTTCAGTATTTTTTTTTTTTTTGGCCACACCATGCAGTTCGTAGGATCTAAGTTCGCTGAGTAGGGACTGAACCTGGGCCCCAGGCAGTGAAAGCACGGTCCTAACTACTGACGCCTGTGTGTGCTCCTCATTTCAGTCGTGTCCAACTCTTTTCAACCCCATGGACTGCAGCCCATCGGGCTCCCCTGTCCATGGGATTCTCCAGGTAAGGACACTGGATTGGGTTGTCATGCTATCCTCCAGGGGAACTTCCCCACCTAGGGATCGAACCCACGTCTCTTATGTCTCCTGCATTGGCAGGTGGGTTCTTTACCACTAGCGCCACCTGGGAAGCCCCCTAACCACTGGACCGCCCGGGAATTCCCAAATCTTCAATATCACTGAGCATAATTATCTAAGATTTAATATTAAATAAAGACTATAAAGAGCTTCTTACTACCTCCTTTAATACGTATGGACAGTAGAAAGCTTTCACTGATTTTAGGACATCAAGAAATAAAGTTATCACTTTTTTCCTAAAAGAAAAGTAATACAGCATAGTGACTACAATTAATAATACTGTACTGCATATTTGAGTTGCTAAGAGAAAAGATCTTAAAAGCCATTCTCACAAGAAAAAAAATTTTTTTTGTAGCCATGTATAGTGACAGATGTTAACTAGACTTATTGAAGTTGATCATTTCACATTATACACAAATATCAAATCACGGTGTTGTACACCTGAAATTAATACAGAGTATTAGACATAAACTATACCTCAATAAAGAAGAAAAAAGAAACAAGTAAAACTCTAGGACACTTTTAGGAGCTTTCTGTGCACAACTTCAAAATCTGAACACCACATCTCTCTCTCCCTGATTAAAACCTTTCCTAGGATCCAATACAAAAACTGACATATAAATTTTTCTGTTCTTATTCCCATCATCAGGACATCGTGCTGCTGCTGCTTCAGTTGTGTCCGACTCTGTGCAACCCCATAGACGGCAGCCCACCAGGCTCCCCCATCCCTGGGATTCTCCAGGCAAGAATACTGGAGTGGGTTGCCATTTCCTTCTCCAACGCATGAAAGTGAAAACTGAAAGTGAAGTCGCTCAGTCGTGTCCGACTCCTAGCGACCCCATGGACTGCAGCCCACCAGGCTTCTCCATCCATGGGATTTTCCAGGAAAGAGTACTGGAGTGGGGTGCCATCGCCTTCTCCATCAGGACATCCTAAGCAGACTTAAAAATTAAACACAAAATTCCTCTGACACTGTTTGATCTTGAAAAGTCACTACCTCTGTTATACACTGAGTTTCACTTCTCTTATACAGACTCCATTTGGAAACTCAGGTTTTTTAATTTAATGCAAATGTTGCTTGATCTCAGGAAGGGGAGGCTGGTGGCAGGGAGAACCCAACAATCCAAAGCATAAAATTCAAAGAAAAATATAACAGAGTCAATCCTCCCATATCCATGGAACTCAACTGGAATGATTCAGGGTGAGCAACAGTGTAAACAACCTATTATCCAAACTCATGGATAGTCCAAAAAGCTGTTCTTTTCTACTTCGGAAAACATCCAGAGCTTTCTTTACCTTTCTAATCACACCCCCTTTAAGCTGAATTACCCTGCATTCCCTCTGAAGACACACCAACTCAATGGCCAGGGCAGAGCAATCCGGAAGCAGACCAGGTAGTCATGGGGAGCGGCCAGTGCTTTACAACAGGCTCAGGGGTGGGGAGGAAAACTCCCATCACTTCAGACATTAAGAAGGATTAGAAATGAGTGTTTCCCACCCAACCTCCCTCCAGAGAGAAGGAAATAATCACCTGGCAAGAAGATGCTGTAGTCCATGGGGTCACAGAGTCAGACGCAACTGAACTGAACTGAAATCAGAAGACGGCATGCAGCGAGAGCTGAACTTCTCTGCCTGGGATCGACTGTAGAACAGGAGCAATGCAGCAGGGAAAGCACTCTTGCCCCCAGGCCAGGCTCTGGGCTGCTCCGCGGATCACTCTTGTTACGGTGTCTGCACCAATGAGCACCCACACACAGACATCTGCTCCTTAGGAAGGAAGTTCTGCCTCTCCCACAGGATGAGACCAGCTCAACAAAACCTGAGAGTCAGGTCAGAGTGTCTTCCCTCAAGCGTGGAGCAGTGCACCCTGTGACGGAAGCTCACCCACTACGCTTCACTTTCAAACCAGGCGCATGGAAGTTCTAATGAAGCCAGAGGCATGACCGCATCAGGGCAGCAGGTAAGGCCTTAGGTCCCAGAGGAGGGCAGTGGGCTGGGGGACACACAGGTTGACCATCAGTGAGACAGCACAAGGGTAGCTCTAGGTGCCTTAGCGGGTCCTCATTAGCCAGAACTTTCACGAGAAACCAACTCAAAAGGAATGTTGGTATCATGAGGATTTATTTCAAAATAGCCACTTTCTGGCCATTCATTTCTTTTTTTCCAGCCACGCCATGTAGCATGTGGGGTCTCAGCTCCCTGACCACACCTGTTCCCCTGGCCTTGGAAGCCCAAGTCTTAACCACAGACCACCAGGGAAGTCCCTTAGTGTCCTAAAAGGCACTGCCAAGGTAGGCTTCCCTCCAGCACAGGCACAAGAGCAGAGTGGGTGCTGGCTCTCAGTGAGGAGGGCATGGGGGGCACGGAGAGAATTCTGCACACTTTTGACCCCTCCACACACAGGGGGAGGGGAGGCCTGGATCAGACACGGATCCTGAGCTGCACACTGATGGAGAGGAGGGGAACTCAGCCTCTGGATCCCTGGCCTCTCTGGCGATTATGCCAGAGGCTGTTTGCCTCCACTCCTTTCCAACCTCCACTTACCACACACTGAAGGACAATCAGTATCTGAAAAAGCCTCTCTCAAACACTGTAGAGTTTTCAGGCATCGGGAGACAATCATTCCCACTGTGCTTACGAAGGCAGGAATGTGGGCTATTATTTTAGGAACATTTTCAACAGCCTGAGTCCAAAAGAAAAGTTTCTGCATCGCTCTTTATTAAGAAGAAAAATAGATTGAGAGGACTAATCCATTCCAAGTTTTCTATCAATTAGAGAGGTGTGTTGGAAGTCAACGTGGGCCCTAGACCAGGGGCTGTACGTGGAGAAGAGAAAGACAGCCTGCAGAACGTTCTGGTAGAAAAATAAAAAGCAACAATTCGAAGACATTTTTTGACTCAAGTTACTGGAACAAAAGATAAAAATTTGAAAACACTCTCTAAATGCAGAAAGAATGATCAAAAGTAAAGATATTAAAGTTAGAATGTTACTGAAAATGTCACACAGGGGGAAAAAAAAGGTTAATTAGGGAACTGAGGTCACAAATCAATAGTCGTTTTTATAAGAACATTTAGTAGTCCTTACCCCCACATCCACCTCTCTCCACATCCATTACAGGAGAATATGTCATCATGGGTTGCCTTATGACTAAAGATAACAGCTTCTGTTATCATTTAGGTAGAAAAGTCAAAGACAGCTAGAGTGAAACCTCCTTTGAGGCTTTCACTAAGGAATAATAATTAAAAATTTAAGTAGGAAACATTCCATGTGTATGTAGTAACAGAGCGCTAAATGTGATCTTTTTTTAAACACAAAAACACAGCTTACTCTAGCTGAAATAGTTGCCAATTCAGAAATATTTTTTCCACTTGGAATAAAATAATACTTCAAATAATCATTTGGAGTGATTCCTTCTGTGCTTCCACCATTGTTATTTCAAAGAATTTAGGGTTTTAAGAGCATATTTTGGATTAACTGACCACGGTTTCAAATTCAGGTACGTATATTTTTAAAACTCAAAGCGGCTTCAGGAAGATTGCAGAGCACTAGCAGAGATCCAGAAAGTATTGCAATGTAGCCAAAACCCTTTGGATAAATAACATCTGGTATTAGTGGCTTGCTATCCTTGAGTTTCTCAACTTCCTCTCTGGAGGAACTTAAGTCCCTCTTGGCCTCGCTCTGATTTCCTTCAAAATGTTTCTGGAAACAGACACTTCATCATCCATCTTCTTTATCTGGAGAAGTACTGGGGGAACTGGTAGGAAACTATACCGGAGCAAGAAAGCACAGACCTGCTCCAGCTCCCCTGGGGGCCCGTGTCAGTCCCAGCTCCTGCTGTTGTCAACCTGCAGCTCATCTGAGGAGAGCAAGAGGCCGTGCATCCCCCTGACGTGGGTTCCAATCCCAGCCTCACTGCTTCTGAGCTGCTTTCCCCTGAACAAATATTTCACCTCCATGGGCTTCCCTGTCCTCTTATCCTCCTCCTTGGGTCTGTCTTGAAACACCTTCCCTGGTGGCTCAGATGGTAAAGTGTCTGTCTACAGTGTAGGAGACCCAGGTTCAATCCCTGGGTCGGGAAGATCCCCTGGAGAAGGAAATGGCAACCCATGCAGGTACTCTTGCCTGGAAAATTCCATGGACACAGGAGCCTGGTAGGCTACAGTCCATAGGGTTGCAAAGAGTCAGACATGACTGAGCAACCTCACTTTCTTTCTCTCTTTCTTTCTTTGAGGATGAAAACAAGTCCCATGAAAAGAAATCAGGCCCTGCCTAGCACACAGTAAACGGTAAATGCCCAGGTCCTGACTGTGGCAGTCACAGCTCTAGCTGACAGCTGGCCAGCTCGGAAATCAACCTCATCTGATGCAGAAGTGGCTCTCTCTACCTGTTAGAGAAGGGCCCACCACCCCCAGACCATGGGCCACTATGCTTCGTGGCCTGCACAACAGGAAGTGAGCGGCGGGCTAGTGAACAAAGCTTCATCGGTATTTACAGCCACTCCCCATTGCTCGCGTTGCTACCTCTGCTCTGCCTCATCAGCAGCAGCAGCAGCAGCATTAGATTCTCTTAGAAGAGTTCACTAACCCTAACCCTAACCCTAAAGTTGAGGTGGGATATCCTGAGACAGCCACAAAATAAAGTGCGCAATAAATGTCACGCGCTCGCATCACCCTGAAACCATCCTCACGCTCGCATCATCCTGAAACCATCCTCACCCCTCAACCGCCGGTCTGCGGAAAAACTGTCTTCCACAAAACCAGTCCCTGGCGCCAAAATGGTTGGGGACCGCTGTGCTAGCCGCTCTGGCCCCGGCTGACACACTGGATGCTGTTCGCTCCCTTTTTCTCAGATGCAGCCCCTTCTGACTGTCCCTCTGTTCCTCCCCTCACACACAAGTCTTCAGTAAAATGACTCTGTAAGAACCCAGGTAAAGAAGAAATAAGCAACCACTCATTCCTTCCCTTAACTCAAGCCATCTGGGACACCCTCTTTCTCTCCCTAACTTGTTATTTTGTCCTCCTCAAACTGGTAAGTCAGTGCTGATATCTTGTGCAGTGAGAAAATGAGGTTAAGAACAATGTTATTTGAACATATGTCTGAGTGTATTTTGAGAACAGCAGTGATCCTTTTTAAAAATATACTTTGAGTATGCATACCTTACTTTTGTAACATCATTTCCAAGGTACAACACTACTTAAATATTATTTGAGAAGGCAGAGAAAAATAGGAACGAATTCTCCAGTTTAAACTGAGGGTAAAGATGGAAGACAGGATGCAAAACAACAAAAATCCAGGTTGGAGGGACTTCCCTGGCGGTCCAAAGGTTAAGACTCCACCTTCTAATGCGGGAGACATGGGTTCAATCCCTGGTTTGGGAACTCAGGTCCCACAAGCTATGGAGTGTGGCCAATTTTTTAAAAGCAATCGAGGTTTGAAGTAGGTGAGAAGGCACAGTGTTTATAATGGACACGGGTGCTACCTGAAGTATGGTCTCCTCCCATATACCCGGGAAATAATACCAAATAACAAAGAACTGAGAATGAGCATTTAGAAACCTTTATGGTAACCTGAAAGGGTAGTTGTATGCGTATGGAACAAAATAATAAAAATTGGGGGCTCCTCATTGCTGCTTTTCCAGCAATTTTCATTTTTCTCATAACTCATTTTCATTGACTATTCAAGAACTAGTACATGAAACAAAAAGTCTACTGCAACTTTAAAATTCTGAAACACAGATCCTACACAATAGATCTGTTCCTGAAATGCTTGGCACAGAGACCTGCTTTGACCTCCGTGGAGAGCACAAGTCTGTGGAGAATATAAATATAGTTAATTAGAGGCTAGGTGACAGTCTGCCAAATCCACTTTCCTTTCTAAGGTGTGAAATATAATCCACATAAGGTGAGAAAATAAAGTGACTGTCCTGAAATAACCTATTTAAAGCACATATCCCCAAAACCATGGTAAACAGTACCATGTATTCTTATCATAAACACTCATTAAGCATTAAAATATTATTGTGAAAACCGGATATACAAATATTTGGAAAACCACCCAAAGCAGGAACTCTTTGCAAACAACTCATCTCTTTTCACAAAGTTGCCTCAACAATGGTGAATGCTTCCCTCCCCTGAAATCTAAGTTCGATTAGAAGGGAGACACAAGTCACAGTAAACAAGGACACGTGCTGCAAAAGAACAATTGCACAAACAGAATCATCAGAAAACCATTTAAAAATTGGCTGCAACCACTATGCAGAACAGTAGAGGTTCCTCAAAACACTAAAAACAGAGTCACCACATGATCCTGCAATCCCACTGCTGGGCATAAATCCAGACAAAACTATAATTCAGAAAGACAGAGGCTCCCCTATGTTCATATCAGCACCATTTACAACAGCCAAGACATGGAAACAATCTAAATGTCCACCAACAATTGAATGGATAAGGAAGACGTGGTACATACATACAATGGAATATTACTCAAGCATTAAAATGGATGAAACAATGCCATTTGCAGCCACACTGGATGGACTTAGAGATTATCATAATAAATGAAGACAGAGAAAGACAAATACCATATGATATCACTTACATCTACTTAAATATGACACATGAGCTTATCTAGGAAGCATGGAGAACAGGCTTGTGGTTGCCAAGGGGGAGAGTGGGGTGAGAAGGATTGAGAGTCTGGAATAAGCAGATGCAAACTAGTATAAATAGAGATAAACAACAAAGTCCTACTCTACTAGCACAGGGAATTATATTCAATATCCTGTGATAAGCCACAGCGGTAAGGAATATGAAAAAAAAACATAACATAACTGAATCACTTTGTTGTACAGCAAACTAAAACAACACTGAAAATCAACTATATGTCAATAAAAAAATAAAAATAAAAATTGGCTACACTAGCAGCTGAGGAACTCTCACAATACTGTGTACTCAAGGGCAGGTCTGGAGGAATCTGTCTCCCTCCATTATAAAATAGGAGAAGTAAATGACTTCTCAGGGTGAGCATAGGGACCAAATTGAATCGTGGGTGGGCAGGCACTTGCTGAGTCAAGTTTTTCAAGTGCTGCCCAGGACCCTTGGGAAGCCCTGATAGCCTTTCTGCAGGCTCGAGGAGGTAGGGGAAGGAGGTCTGAGAGACCACAACTATTTTCATAATACTAAGACATCCATTCATGTATGGATGTGAGAGTTGGACTGTGAAGAAGGCTGAGCGCCGGAGAATTGATGCTTTTGAACTGTGGTGTTGGAGAAGACTCCTGAGAGTCCCCTGGACTGCAAGGAGATCCAACCAGTCCATTCTGAAGTAGATCAGCCCTGGGATTTCTCTGGAGGGAACGATGCTGAAGCTGAAACTCCAGTACTTTGGCCACGTCATGTGAAGAGCTGACTCACTGGAAAAGACTCTGATGCTGGGAGGGATTGGGGGCAGGAGGAGAAGGGGACAACAGAGGATGAGATGGCTGGATGGCATCACTGACTCGATGGACGTGAGTCTGAGTGAACTCCGGGAGTTGGTGATGGACAGGGAGGCCTGGCGTGCTACAATTCATGGGGTCGCAAAGAGTCGGACACAACTGAGCGACTGAACTGAACTGAACTGAAGACATTCTTCGCCTTTTTAATTCTCATTTCCTTACAAGCATACACTAAAATTTTTCAGAGGCTACATGAAAAGTAACAGTGCAACAGGCTGAATGCAGAAGCAGGCATGAGAATCCAGCTGTCTCTGAGTACATGGGATACTAAAGAATCTCTTTAGTAAAAAATATTTTTAAATGTCTATAATGCAAAAATATGAAACAATGTCACTCATTCACTGAAAGTCTTGTTTTGGAAAGGACAAAATTTTTCATGGAAAAAAGAATGCCCTTTATGAACATGCAATAGGTTCAGAGTTATGTTTCAATGTACTGATAAATACATTAAAATACTCAGTGCTACTTTCTAATACAGTTAGTATCAACAGCTACAACCCACACAAATGACATCTCTTTCAGAGTCCTCAAAGAATTTCTCAAATGTAAGAAGGTCAAGAGATCAAATATTTAAAAAACTGTTGCTGAATGAAGACCCAGCACAGCCAAAAATAAATTTTTTTCTAAATTTAAAAAAAAAACTGTTGCTGAAAGTGAAAGGGTTGTGTATGCTTTAATATGTGATCCATACATATAATCAACTTTGTCTTTATAAGGATACCTTACTTTAGCACACATTTCTACGTTATACAAAGAAGTTGATTCGACTGCTTTCAGTGTTTTTATCCCACTTCCAAGTTGCCTCTGCCCAGAAAAAAGCACTGAAAGGGCCTGTTCTCTGGCAACCATGTGTCCAGGTTTTCCCAGCCCATCTTAACATCAAATGTGTTTCCAATTTTTCCTGTCAACCACAAAAATGTTCCTTATATTTCAAGATTTTTTGTGTCCAAATGCACCTCCCAACCTGGTTCTCACACAGACGAATAATCACAAAACATCCTCCCATTGTGTTGTAATTATATTTTAAATACTTTAGCACAACTCATATGACAAATGTGTGTTGGCTGGTTCTGACCAACACCCCAGGAATGGCTGCTTACTCCAGCTGAGAACACTCCAGGCGTGCTTCCTTAGCACTGCAAAGCCTCCACGCAGGACACACTCCAGGGTCAGTCACTAGGCTTCTCAGTCTTTCTTTCTCTTTCATAAATATCAGAGGCTTTGTTAGCAAAACGAACATTAAAAAATTTTCTCATGGGTGAAACAGCCATGGTTTTAAAATGTGGACTGACTACAAAGACTGTAGGGTATTCCAGTCCTTGACCAAACAGGGCACATGAACTGAGAACAGCCAGCAGCCCAACCCCTTTGGATCAGCACCCTTAGCTTAAGGTTTCCAGTGTTAGGGTTGACCAGAAGTCCCCTCTGGCTCAAGGGAACAATTCATACAAAGACTGTACAAATGGCAGAAGGACCAGAGAGCTAGGACTTCATTGGGTTCACGGAATAGTCCTACTGAGCCCTGCTTATGAATAAGAACTTGCACGTAAGGCAGAATTTTGTGTCAAATTTGTTTTAGGAGTTACACATTACCTGGTAGTAAGGCTGATAAGGAGGAATAGCCCTCATTACACTACAAAGCTATGAATATCTTCCAAAAAAGAACTGAAAAATTGCAAACTATCCAATTAGTTTAGAAGTGTTAGCAAAACCTCTTTTAGACCCTGAGGGCTTTAGAAATGCCTGCTGTCCAGCACTATTATCTAACTGCTAAGAGCTGCCTGTGCCTGCTCAGTGGTGTCTGATTCTTTACAACCCTTTGGACTGTAGCCCTCCAGGCTCCTCTGTCCACGGAATATTCCAGGCAAGAATACTAGAATCAGGTGCCATTTCCCATTCCAGGGATCTTTCCAACCCCGGGATTGAACCCGTATCTCCTGCATCTCCTGCACTGGCAGGCAGACTCTTTACCAATGCACCACTGGGAAGCCCTAACAGCTGCTGCTGCTGCTGCTAAGTCGCTTCAGTTGTGTCCGACTCTGTGCGACCCCAGAGACGGCAGCCCACCAGGCTCCCCCGTCCCTGGGATTCTCCAGGCAAGAACACTGGGGTGGGTTGCCATTTTCTTCTCCCAATGCATGAAAGTGAAACGCGAAAGTGAAGTCGCTCAGTCGTGTCCGATTCTTCGCAATCCCATGGACTGCAGCCTACCAGGCTCCTCCATCCATGGGATTTTCCAAGCAAGAGTACTGGAGTGGGGTGCCATTGCCTTCTCCGAAGAGCTGCCTAGATAAGCTCAAAAGATGTAGGGATTCTGCCTTGCAAAGCTAGTAATGTCACCTCAGTAATGACAAAGGCCAGATATGATTTTTCCCATGAATGAAATTCAGAGCCTAGTGTCTTTTGATGCTATCTCTTCTTGCAGGAACAGTAGTGAAGGAAACAAACACCCACTGACTACTTACACTGACCTACACCTTTACAAATATGCTATGAACTGGACCTAGTCTCAGAGAAGATGGGAAGGCCACCATTACACAATCACTAGGCCAGCCCTACCTACAACTAGAGGAAGCAGGGGAGGGAGAAGAGAAAGTATTTTAAAAGCAGGAGGGAGCCAAGAAGAGAAAAAAATGCAGCTTCCAAAATTCAAGCTATACCAAGGTGTTATCATTTTGTTTGGGATAAAACTTCAGGTATTACAGACCCAAAAACAGATGTGAATTATCCGCTTGGGTTTCCTCCCATTAATCCTGATGAAGAATTAACACCAAATCTTCTCTCATGCTCCAAATACTCAAAAGAAACCAAATATCCAGATGATGGAATACCATAAAATATCAGAAAAGCAGGGCATCAAAACATTCACCAATCTACAACAGCCAGGACATGGAAGCAGCCTGAATGTCCATCAACAGAGGAATGGATAAAGACGTGGCACGTACATTCAACGGAGTATCACTCAGCTGCAGAAAGGAACTAGACAGTGTCACCTGCAGAGATGTGGATGGATCTAGATACCGTCACTCAGAGCGAAGTCAGAAAAATATTTGTGTATTAATGCTCACACACAGAATCCAGAAAAATGAACCCAACTGCAAAGCACAGAGGCACAAATATAGAGAACTTACAGATATCAAGTGGGGAAGAGGAGTGGGATGCACTGGGAGATTGAGATTGCCATATATACACCACTGATATTAGGCATAAAATATATAACTAGAGAGAGCCTACTGTAGAGCACAGAACTCCACTCAATGCTCTGTGGTGACCTAAACGGGAAGGATGTCTAAAAAAGAGGGATAGATGGATACACTGGGGAAGGAGCTGTCAACCCACTCCAGTATTCTTCCCGTGGACAGAGGAGCCTGGCAGGCTACAGTCCATGGGTTGCAAAGAGTCGAACATGACTGAGCAACTAACACGCACATATGTATGCACACAGCGGATTCACTTTGCTGTACAACAGAAACTAAAACAACATTGTAAAGCAATCACAGTCCAATACAAATTAATTTAAAAATAAATAAAAATAGATTGAAGAATGAAAAGAACATTTACCATACTTCTTCTTCCTCTGTCCCCAGAAGGTATGGGGTGCAGGGGGACACCAGCAATGTAGAGCATGGTGTTTTTTTCCCTCTGGAATTTTTTTATTGTACTTCCCAACATCAGAGATAATCCTTTCGACAGACTGTCCCTCTAGTTTTCTCGACATCTTTAGATATATGTGCTAAATATCTATCTTCAGATACAGATATGAGATATAAATGTTTAAGGGTGACTTTTTGTGCTTTTCAGTATTTTGCATATGTTAAGTATTATAAAACTATTTTAGTGAAATTTTTTCAAAATAATATTTTCATATTAGATTAATAATGAGATCCCATGGAAGTCATATATTCTTGCCTCTAAGGTAATCTCCATAAATCTGGCTTCCATCAAGACATCTATAAAAATAATGGATTGCTTTGCCATATCAATAAGTTTTTAATTAAGCATTTCTATTAGCTAGTTTCTTTGACAGATCCAGTGGAAAGACCAAGGTTCCTTCCAATAAAATTATGCAAGTCTCTGAATTTTCATTTTTCTATTCATAGCTGACTAAAATGCCTTCCTAAAATTTTTCAGTCTGTGAAGTAGAAATTAAAAAAAAAAAACTGGGATGTCAGATTCACAATTCAAATTGTTTAACGTCTGCTTACAAACAAATCTAGAATTCACTGGCACAAAGAACTGACAGATGAAGGTAAAAGAAATAAGAAACTGGTGAAGCAGATAGCTTTGCTGGGTACCGAAAATGATCAGAGTCAAGAAAATCTTTCTATGCAAAAAAAAAAAAAAACAACAACAACAAAAGAAAGATCAGCAACAGTATTTTTTAAAACCTCAAAAGGAAATGGTGGTCAAGAAACATTTCACAAACAAAGGTGATTCAGATCCTTCTTTATGAATCACATAAATCAAAAGCATCTGGAAGAATCTGCCCAAAACTATACTTGCTAGCCATTTGTTTCTATTTAGCCTGAGTCCATGCTCAATTACCAGCTGGCTTAGTGATTCCAGGTTAAACAGGTTCAGGTCTGGGAAATACACACACACAGCTTTGGTTAAATTTCCTATTGACACATAACTTTCCTAACCCTTCAAGTTTCCAAACTGTATTCACACAAATGAAGCACGAATTCTAAGTTCTGCTGGCCCAAATATATTATGGCTGGGAAGTTAAGGGAAAGATAAACATACAAAGCCAATGTAAGAAGCAGTTCAAAAGTTTGAAAAGAAGCCTACAAAGATGGGATCAATTGCAGTAAGTCACTCTGCATCTGTTCTGAACTGCTCCACTTCAATGTCTTTCAACACCAGAATCCTAGCTCCAGTTATCTTGGCTGCTCCTGACCTCGCCCCCAGTCTATCAAGTTCAAAGAGTTCATGCGGAAGGTTGGCCAACTTGGAGAAACTTTAAGTCTACCAGGGCCAAACTTATAAGAGCAGCAAGCCAGGAAAAGCACATGCGGGCATCACGTTCCAGCATGCATTTCAATGTTATAAGGCAAGACAGAAGATAATCTTAGCCAAAGATAATTTTTCTACTCTGACATCAGAACTAGACGTTGCATCTATTGTTCCTAAGTTTTCCTACAAAGGGGCTTTGAGCTCTCCAGAACAGACAGACACACACACATTCATCCTGTCATTGCTCTCCAGCTAAGCAGTCAGGGGGCTTCTTTACTCATTACTGCACCCCACTCCAGTACTCTTGCCTGGAAAATCTCATGGACGGAGGAGCCTGGTAGGCTGCAGTCCATGGGGTCACGAAGAGTCGGACACAACTGAGCGTCTTCACTTTCACTTTTCACTTTCATGCACTGGAGAAGGAAATGGCACCCCACTCCAGTGTTCTTGCCTGGAGAGTCCCAGGGACAGGGGAGACTGGTGGGCTGCCGTCTATGGGGTCGCACAGAGTCGGACATGACTGAAGCGACTTAGCAGCAGCAGCAGCAGTGGATCAAGAAATCACCTTCAGTTAAAATTCCCAAGGCTGTAGGTTTGAAGGATCCTCATAAAACATAAATATTCCCCCAAGAAAGATTCCTGACATTCCGTTTCAGTTGTAGCAGAGAGCCTTCAAGATGTTCAAATGTTTATGACACGGACACTTGTTCCCTGTGGTGAGGGGAACAGCAACAAGTAGGAAAAAGCAACACTGTGATTAGAGAGACTTGAGACTCGGGAGAACATCCAGGAAACTGTGGACAAACGCTGAGCTACACCATCTCCAAGTGAATGCCACTGGCTGTACAAACTGGATCAACTGTCTTCTATACCTAACCCACCTGAGGTGTTTTTTTCTGTCTTTCCTGGTAGATCAGATGGTAAAGAATCTGCCTGCAATGTGGGAGACTCAGGTTTGATCCCTGGGTCAGGAAGATCCCCTAGAGTATGGCAACCCACTCCAGAATCCTTGCCTGGAGAATCGCAGGGACAAGAAGCGCCTGGCTGGAAACAGTTCATGGGGTCGCAAAGAGCTGGACACAACTGTCTTTCAGTGTAACTAGAAAAACACACAGACAGCACTTGTACTGCACTTTTACAAAACCCATCCAGGTTCATTTCCTTACCTGTGCTATTTGGAGAAGGAAAAAAAAAATGTTGAAGCCCAAACTGAGAATTTCTCTTTTTAAGAATTTAAATGGCTTATTGATTATTTAAACTTTAATTTTTTAAACTTTTATTATGGTAAGAAAACTTAACATGAGATCTTTCTTTTCTATTACTATAATAAGTTTAATGAACATCTGCCATCTCATACAGATATAAAATACTGTTCATACTGTTCATGGGGTTCTCAAGGCAAGAATACTGAAGTAGTTTGCCACGCCCTTCTCCAGTGAACCACGTTTTGTCAGAACTCTCCGCCATGACCCGTCCGTCTTGGGTGGCCCTTGGGTGGCATGGCTCATAGTTTCATTGAGTTAGACATGGCTGTGATCTATGTGATCAGATGGGTTAGTTTTCTGTGATTGTGGTTTTCCGGCTGGCTGCCCTCTGATGGAGGATAAGAGGCTTATGCTGCTAAGTCGCTTCAGTCGTGTCCGACTCTGTGCGACCCCATAGATGGCAGCCCACCAGGCTCCCCTGTGCCTGGGATTCTCCAGGCAAGAGGCATATGGAAGCTTCCTAATGGGAAAGACTGACTGACAAGGAAACTGGGTCTGCTCTGGTGGGCGGGCCATGCTCAGTAAATCTTTAATCCAATTTTCTGTTGATGGGTGGGGCCATGTTCCCTCCCTGTTATTTACCTGGGGCCAAACTATGGTGGAGGTAATGAAGATAATGGTGACCTCCTTCAAAAGGTCCACGTGCATGGACTGAGGCACTCAGTGCCCCCAATCCTGCAGGAGACCACCGCCGACCCACGCCTCCACCAGAGACAATGAAAGGACACTGAAAGATGAACTGCCAGGTTGGTAGGGGCCCAACATGACACTGGAAAAGAGCGGAGAAACAACGCCAGAAAGAATAAAGAGATGGAGACAAAGCAAAAACAAAACCTAGTTGTGGATGTGACTGGTGATGGAAGTAAAGTGTGATGCTGTAAAAAGCAACACTGCATAGGAATCTGGAATGTTAGGTCCATGAATCAAGGCAAATTGGAAGTGGTCAAATAGGAGATGGCAAGAGTGAATGTCGACATATTAGGAATCAGTGAAGTACAATGGACTGGAATGGGTGAATTTAATTCAGATGGCCATTATATCTACTACTGTGGGCAAGAATCCCTTAGAAGAAATGAAGCAGCCCTCATAGTCAACAAAAGATATGAAATGCAGTACTTGGATGCAATCTCAAATATGACAGAATGATCTCTGCTTGTTTCCAAGGCAAACCATTCAATATCACAGTAATCCAAATCTATGCCCTGACCAGTAATGCTGAAGAAGCTGAAGTTGAATGGTTCTATGAAGACCTACAAGACCTTCTAGAACTAACACCCAAAACAGATGTTTCATTAGAGGGGACTGGAATGCAAAAGTAGGAAGTCAAGAGATACCTGGAGCAACAGGAAAATTTGGCCTTAGAATACAGAAGGAAGCAGGGCAAAGGCTAACAGAGTTTTGCCAAGAGAACACACTGGTCATAGCAAACACCCTCTTCCAACAACACAGGAGAAGACTCTACACGTGGCCATCAGCAGATGGTCAATACCAAAATCAGATTGATTATATTCTTTGCAGCCAAAGATGAAGAAGCTCTATACAGTCAGCAAAAACAAGACTGGGCGCTGACTGTGGCTCAGATTATGAACTCCTTATTGCCAAATTCAGACCTAAATTGAAGAAAGTAGTGAAGACCACTAGACCACTCAGGTATGACCTAAATCAAATTCCTTATGATTATACAGTGGAAGTGACAAATACATTAAAGGAATTAGATCTGATAAAGTGCCAGAAGAACTATGGACGGAGGTTCATGACATTGTATAGGTAACAGGGATCAAGACTATCCCCAAGAAAAAGAAATGCAAAAAGCAAAATGGTTGTCTGAGGAGGCTTACAAATAGCTGTGAAAAGAAAAGAACCGAAAGGCAAAGGAGAAAAGGAAAGATGTATCCATCTGAATGCAGAGTTCCAAAGAATAGCAAGAAGAGATAAGAAAGCCTTCCTCAGGGATCAATGCAAAGAAATGGAGGAAAACAACAGAATGGGAAAGACTAGAGATCTCTTCAAGAAAATCAGAGATACCAAGGGAACATTTCATGCAAAGATGGGCTCGATAAAGGACAGAAATGGTATGGACCTAACAGAAGCAGAAGATATTAAGAAGAGGTGGCAAGAATACACAGAAGAACTGTACAAAAAAGATCTTCAAGACCCAGATAATCATGATGGTATGATCACTCACCTAGGGCAGACATCCTGGAATGTGAAGTCAACTGGGCCTTAGGAAGCATCACTATGAACAAAGCTAGCGGAGGTGATGAAATTCCAGTTGAGCTCTTGCAAATCCTAAAAGATGATGCTGTGAAAGTGGTGCACTCAATATGCCAACAAATTTGGAAAACTCAGCAGTGGCCACAGGACTGGAAAAGGTCAGTTCTCATTTCAAACCCAAAGAAAGGCAATGCCAAAGAATGCTCAAACTACTGCACAATTGCACTCATCTCACACGCTAGTAAAGTAATGCTCAAAATTCTCCAAGCCAGGCTTCAACAGTATGTGAACCGTGAACTTCCAGATATTCAAGCTGGATTTAGAAAAGACAGAGGAACCAGAGATCAAATTGCCGACATCCACTGGATCATCAAAAAAGCAAGAGAAAAATATCTACTTCTGTTTTATTGACTATGCCAAAGCCTTTAACTGTGTGGATCACAACAAACTGTAGAAAATTCTGAGAGAGATGCAAATACCAGACCACCTCACCTGCCTCCTGAGAAATCTGTCTGCAGGTCAGGAAGCAACAGTTAGAACTGGACATGGAACAACAGAGTGGTTCCAGATCAGGAAAGGAGTACATCAAGGCCATATGTTGTCACCCAGCTTATTTAACTTATATGCAGAGTACCTCATGAGAAACACTGAATGTTTTCATCAGTGTGTTTTCATCCAGAAACACTGGATGAAGTACAAGCTGGAATCAAGATTGCAGGGAGAAATATCAATAACCTCAGATATGCAGATGACACCACCCTTTTGGCAGAAAGTGAAGAACGAAAGAACCTCTTGATGAAAGTGAAAGAGGAGAGTGAAAAAGTTAGCTTAAAACACAACATTCAGAAAGCTAAGATCATGGCATCTGTTCTCATCACTTCATGGCAAATAGATGGGGAAACAGTGGAAACAGTGACAGACTTTATTTTGGGGGGCCTCCAAAATCACTGCAGATGGTGACTGCAGCCATGAAATTAAAAGATGCTTGCTCCTTGGAAGAAAAGCTATGACCAACCTAGACAGCATATTAAAAAGCAGAGACATTACTTTGCCCACAAAGGTCTGTCTAGTCAAAGCTATGGTTTTTCCAGGAGTCAAGTATGGATGTGAGAGTCGGACTATAAAGAAAGCTCAGCACTGAAGAATTGATGCTTTACTGTGGTGTTGGAGAAGACTCTTGAGAGTCCCTTGGACTGCAAAGAGATCCAACCAGTCCATCCCAAGGGAAATCAGTCCTGAATATTCACCGGAAGGACTGATGCTGAAGCTGGAAATCCAACACTTTGGCCACCTGATGAGAACTGACTCATTGGAAGAGACCCTGATGGTGGGAAAGGTTGAAGGCGGGAAAAGGGGACGACAGAGATGAGCTGGTTGGATGGCATCACTGACTCAACAGACATGAGTTTGAGTACATTCTGGGAGTTGTTGATGGACAGGGAGGCCTGGCGTGCTGCAGTCCATGGGGTCGCAAAGAGTCCAACACCACTGAGCAACTGAACTGAACTGAACAGATATAAAATAAAAGAAACAGAAAAAATATATCTTCCTTAAGATGAAAATTCAGGATTTAATTCCCTTAACAACTTTGCTGCTGCTACTACTAAGTTGCTTCAGTCATGTCCGACTCTGTGCGACCCCACAGACAGCAGCCCACCAGGCTCCCCTGTCCCTGGGATTCTCCAGGCAAGAACACTGGAGTGGGTTGCCACTTCCTTCTCCAATGCATGAAAGTGAAAAGTGAAAGTAAAGTCACTCAGTCGTGTCCGACCCTTAGCGCCCCATGGACTGCAGCCTACCAGGCTCCTCCATCCATGCGATGTTCCAGGCAAGAGTACTGGAGTGGAGTGCCATTGCCTTCTCCTTAACAACTTTAATGTGTAACATATAGCAATGTTAACTATGTTTATCATATTGTACATTATAATACTAGAACTTACATATCCTATAACTTAAAGCCAAACTGAGCATTCTTAAGCATAACCTAAGAAGTAGAATGTCTTGGCTTGTCCTTTTGCAAAAACCTTTCCTTAGAAACACAAAAAAACAGGAGCAGCCTGATCAGTCTCTACCTGCCAGGCTGTGGGGCAAAATTCCCCTTCTTTAGGAAGGCCTTGGTATTTTCTTGTAGTTTTGTTTTATTTTGTGCTGGGAGGCTTGTGCAATCTTAGTTCCTTGACCAGGGATGGAACCTGGCCCCTCAGCAGTGAAAGTACAGGGTCCTAACCACTGAATTACCAGGTAAGTCCCTTCACGTAGTTCTTACAAAAGGTGGAGAGATAGGATTCTGATCTCTCTCTTGTGATAATCTACTGAGTTGAGAGAAGCGGGGGAGGTGGGAAGAAGGGGATGGAGCACCAGGAGTAGGAAAGAATGTGAAGTCCAAGACCAACCCTTATCTAAAAAAAAAAAAAAAAAAAAAAAAACCCTGGCTGGGTTTAGGGAACTGAGAAACCGCCCGCCTCCTAGGAGTGGATGTGGTCTGCCGATGGGCTGTCTGTGCACAAGCTTCTTTTCTATTCTGTCTGTGCGGGCCAGCAACCCTTCTTCCTTTCCTTTCATCCTTGCCAGAAAGATTCCTCAGTTTAAGCTCTGAGTGAAGAGATAACCCATGGAACATTTAAATATGTGCTATGTGATACAGAATTAGAAGGCCCTGGAACAAATCTGACCCAGGTTTAGGGTGTGATGCTCTCAAGGGAAACTCTTTGAAGGGAACAGACCAAATGTTGCTTATGCAAGGGCATTCCCAAGCCAGACCCTTCCCACACGAGTCTGGGGCTCTGTTTGGCACCTGCCAGCCTGGTCAGGCCTGCTGAAAGTACCAGGGATGGTCTCCAGGGGTCCTGGGGAGAATGAAGAAAGAGACTGGTATCCCATGCAGCGGAAAATTCCCAGAAGTATCCCAGAGGCTTCTACATATTCTCTGCTAGTCCTTATGAAAGCTCCCCTAGAGACTGACACTATGACCACCATTATTTGCCCAGAAGAGGAAACTGAGGTAGAGACGTGGGTTAAATTACCTAAACTCACATGGCCAGAAAGTTGCTGAGATTTAAATGTCATTGACTCCTACTCCAGGAGAGAAGATTAACTCTTCCCTTCTTTTGTTTGCCCCAGATTTCTTCCCTGCAGTATTCTGATCACCTAACACCACTCAGTATCCTCTGAGTAGTCCACGCCCTTTCTAACATCCAAACCCTTATACTAGAAGGTGTCTCTAGTAACTCCTCTCCCAGGCAGACTTCAGCACCTCTCCAGGCACAAGTGGTCAGGGGATCCGCAGACACTAAGGAACTTGAAAAATGCTACTATGAACTTTTTAACAATAAGCAATTTATTTAAATCTCTAATTGAAACTGCCAGTGGCTGTCTTAGGTCTTAAAAGTGAAAGTGAGGTCGCTCAGTCGTGTTCGACTCTTTGCAACCCCACAGACTGTAACCTATCAGGCTCCTCTGTCCATGGGATTTTCCAGGCAATAGTACTGGAGTGGATTGCCATTTCCTTCTCCAGCAGATCTTCCTGACCCAGGGATCAAACTCAGGTCTCCCACACTGTAGACAGACACTCCACCGTCTGAGCCACCAGGGCTATAAAAGTCTGGTTATAGCATTGAGCAGCAGCTAAAAAGATTTTTAAAATCTTTAAAAATCAATCAAATACTAAAGCATCAAGCCAATTACAGGGAGAGGAAAAATACATATATTTGTATATATTATTTTATATATAATCTATGTAAAATATATATTTCTTTAAAAAAAATGACAAATCACTTTTCTCTTCACAGCTCTCCTAAAGGGAGAAAAGAATTCACTTTTTTTTTTTTTTGGTCACCCCATGTGGCTTGAGGGGTCTTAGTTCCCCAACCAGGGATCGAACCTGTGCCTCCTGCAGTGGAAGCTTGGAGTCCTAACCACTGGACAGCCAAGAAGTCCCAAATTCAAATTGCTTTTGAGGGCTTATAGTAAAGGCTGATCATAAGATCTGCACTACCACTTCAGCTCTGGTACACTTCTAGAATACGAGCCATCACAGAACAATGATGTTTATACTCTTAAGCAAAACAACGACAGCAAAATTGAGTACAGAAGGTATCCTATGAACATGCTAAACACTTTCTTCCACATCTTTCATAAGGCACAGGAGACATGGTCTAATCCAGGTCACCGCCATGAACATGAAATGGCAATGCTACACAGCCTCCAGAGATGTGAGTGGCAGGAGCCCCAGACGACCAGCAGTTTTTATACCTTCTCATCATTCTCAATCAGGTTTTCAACTGAGCTTCAAGGTGATGATGTCAGAAGAGCTGGCTTAAGTACCCCTTCGCCAAGCTTCTAATGTACCACTTCCAGTTAGCTGTAGGCTCAAGTGCCAGGTAAGCAAACTTCTAAAACTGAGTGACAGAAGAAAACACACAGGTTCCAAGGAAGTGACTTGCGCATAAATACAGGGACTGGAAAGGGTTATCTGCCAGCGAAACAAGCAGAGGCGACACAGTGCATGTCATACTGCCAGGAAGAACGACCAGGTCGAAGCGGCACGGTTGCCCATTCATCACTTCTCTGGGCATCTAGAATCTCACAGACATGGATGGTTACTACAGACACAGAACTTTCTGCTTAGTTAATTCAACTGACCTATGAAATAGGAGAATGTGTTGAGAGTCTTTTTCCAGCTGAAGCTATTGATAGTGATTCTGTACCAGGCGGCAATGAGAAAATAAGTTCTGTTCTTACTTGTCCTGACTACTTCCTGGTAAGACTTGAGAAAATTCATTATTAAGATGAGTTTCTCTCTTGAAAACATTGTTTCACTTTTTGTGCTTCAAGGGCTTTGTAAAACACAGAAGCACTGTTTAATTAAATGGGGAATTTCTCCCTGAGCATAGCAAAGTTGTAATGAATTAACAGATACCTGTTAAACAATACCTCTAGATTTGGGGAAGGCTTTTTTTTTTTAAACCACTACCAGTCTATTCTGACAATCACTAGACTGTCTGTTTAAAAATTCAAGTGCTAAAAAATAAAATTCAAGTGCTTGACTTCAGCAGTCACTTACTTAGTCACTTACTCTTTCTTTACCTTTAGTTAGCATGCACTGTATTCTGTATTCAGTTTTAAAACATACAAGACTTCCCTGGCAGTCCAGAAGGGAAGGCTCTGTGTTTCACTGCAGGAGGTACAGTTTCGATCCCTGGTTGGGGAACTAAGATCCCACATGTCAAGTGGGGTGGCCAAAAAAAAATAATAATAATAAGGGATACAGACCTGTTTAGAGATAGATTAGTTTCTTGCTGCTGCTCTAACAAATTATCACAAACTCAGGGGCTTAAAACCCAAATTTATCATCTAGCTGGCCCGGAAGTTAGAAATCCTAAATGGATCTCACAGGTTAAAATCACAGTGTTGGCAAGGCTAGCTACATTCCTTCCAGAGGCTCTAGGGAGAATCATTCCCTTGCCTTTTCCAGTGACTAGATGCCATGCACATTCCTTGGCTCACGGCCTCTTCCTTCATCTTCAAAGCGTACCATTTCAACCTCTGCTTCTGTCCTCCCATCTCTTTCTCTGTTACTATGACCTTTCTTCTTATAAGGACATCTAGATGATTACACACGGCCCACTGGATAACCCAGGGCAACCTACCCGGCTCAAGATCCTTAATTTAATCATATCTGCACAGTCCCTTTGCCATAAATGGTAATATACTCACAGGTTTGGCAATTAGGACATGGATGTCTCTGGGGGAGTCACTTTTCAGCCGCCCATAAGAAGACTGATGGAAATAAAACCATGAATTTCAGCAAGAGCTGCTATTCTTTATTCTTGAAGTCCTCTTGCTGAATCTTACTTACTCTTAACAAAATTCCTAAAAAGTCTGGTTATCTGCTAAACCACATCATAGCACAGCGAATCACAATGCAAAAAAATTGAGGACAGGTTAGGGTCCTAACTTCAGGATATTAACATCAGAACAGGAAACAGAAAAATAAAATGCAGACATGCTGCAGGACAAAACTGAAATCTTAAAAAAAAAAATTTATATATATATAAAAGTTAGTGTATTCAAGAAAGCCAAAAAATATATGAAGAATTTTAGAAGCGTCTAAACTTTAAAATGTTTTACAGTATGCTCAATCTGATACTGATTTTTTTTTAATATTCTTGTTTTTGGGTTTTCCAAATAATTGGAATAATTCCATAAACAAACAATGCCTTTTTAAACATGTTTGAAAACTGAAGAAAGAAATGTTCGGAAGTCTTTAGAAACCTCTATATGCTTGAAAGTCAAGTGATGCATTCCTATTCCTGTAATTTTAATCCAATTTTAGATATATGCAGGTAGTAAAAGCACTTTTCAAAGCAAATAAATTGTACCTAGGTAATACTTTTCATTAGTAGCCTCCAGTCCACTAATGACTTCAACCATGTATACAGTCCTTAAAACACTAGTTCAGGAAAAAAAGAAAACTAAAAATATTCAAACAATAGTAGTTACAAAAAATACCCGTGATTTTTTTCTGATATTGATTTTTACAACCTATATATACAGTCACAGAAAAAAATGTAACAATATAAAACCAAGGATTAATAGTGATTATCACTAAAAGTATCACTGATGAGTTAAAATAAAGGTGCTTTCATTTTTTTCTTAGCCTTTCTTTTAACTTCTTCTAGAACAAACATACATTATCTTTGCAACCAGAAAAATACATGCTGAAATGTAATTTTTAATGATTTGGTAGTTAAAAGTATAGGCTTCAGTTCTCTGGAAATAGTCAATTAAATTAGAATATTCCTTTCTACTATAAAGCCACATTTATTAATTATTTTTATTTATTAATTAAAGATCTGTTCTATAACATTACCAAGCAATATTCTGATTTGTTGTTGTTGATCTCTCTGCTCCACACATTTATTTTTAAGCTTTTTATTTTATATTGGGGTATAGCTGATTAACAACGTTATGATACTTTCAAGTGAACGGCAAACAGACTAGCCCTACATATACATGCATCCACTCTCCCCCAAACTCCCCTCCCCTCCAGGCAACATTCTGATTATTAATTTACCCTCTCAGCTGCAGGGAAATGGATATCCTGGAACCTGTTCTTTAATCACTGACCCTTTATAGGTTTCTTTTAAATGCATTTTAATATGGCTAAAATCAGACTTATGTATTCATATATACCAAATGCTTAACAGTCATATGTGTGTAAATCACGAAGTCAGTTATAGATATGACCCAAAGAAGAGCAACACAGGTAAACTTAGTATTAGCATATTCACACCCCCAAAATATAAATCTAACTCTACATTTTTACTCCTTGAAATTCCATGCATATATGCACACCTCACCACTCACAGATGAGAAATGCTAAAGAGCACATTTTTCAGGCATTTCTCATCCCTCCTGCTTTACGGGAGAAGAAAGAAGGATTAGGAAGAGAGAGGGAAAGGAGAGAAAAACAGGAAAAGGAGAAAAAGGAAGGAAGGAGAGAGAAAATTCAAGTTTTGCCCTGGATACTTAATCTGGATCAGGACTACACCACAAACCTTCATTTTAAAAATACCACCTCCCCGCTCCTTTCACAGATTAGTCAAAGAAGTGAGCACAGGCTTCTCAAGGACTTCCAGAATTACTAATTTTATATCCTGAACCAAAGAGAGATCTATATAACATGATGCAGGGCTCCCAGTTACAGCACTTCGTCCTTCCATCAGAATTCAGTACTGCCCTCCCAGGCCGGCAATTTGGGGCAGGGGACCGTAGTTTCCAGCTACTGAAAGGATGAGGGCTGGTCTGCTTTCTCACTCAGAGGTTTGTTCTGTCATAAAACCCCATGGGACAGGGTAAACAGAGGCAGGGCTTCTCAGTCCACTTAACTAACCAGCGCTACTGAGGGCAGGAGGAAAAGAGGCTTTGCTCAGCATCTGTTCAAGGTTCCCAAACTCCTGCAATCCCTGACTTCAAGCCTTTGGAGGTGAGAGCCGAGGTCTGTTCCGCTCACACGGTGTCCCTAAGATCAGGGAGCAGACATGAGAGGTCTTTCGGCCGTGCCTATCTGCTGCAATGTCATCTAATAAGCATAAGTGCTAGTAAAACTCCTAAATTTAAAACACATCTTTTCTATCAATTTGCAAATTACATCACCTTCTAACTCAAGAGCATAAAAGGAATATTCATGTTATGCCCAGGAGATGAAACAATAAATCTGAACTGTTGGAAAGATTTGGCTTATAAGAAAATGAGGCAAAAAAAAAAAAAAAAACCTGTACATAGGAAGATCAGGGAAGAATCAGAAAGGAGAGGGTGTGTCAGAAGTGGCCAGCACCCAGATTCTTAAATAGTTCCTTCTTTCCTTATTCCCCTTTTCTGCTAATACCATTTAAAAGGGAAAGGACAAATTTATACACAAAAGCCTGTCATTTCATAGATACTTTTATTATTCCTAAAATAACATCATTTCTCAGGTTCTTCAGCAACTAGGGCCACGAACGTCCACATTTACTGAAGTCATATAAGATGGTGTGCTGTGCCACTCGTGTCCGACTCTTTGTGACCCTCTGGACTATAGCCCGCCAGCCTGCTCTGTCCATGGGATTTTTCAGGCAAGAATACTGGAGTGGGTTCCCATTTCCTTCTCCAGGGGAATCTTCCCAACCCAGGGATCAAACCTGCATCTCACGTGTCTACTGCACTGCAGGCAGATTCCTTATCACTGAGTCATCAGGAAAACCCATAAGATGGCTATTATAGCCCATTTTTTTACATAAAGAAGCAGAACTTTCCTCCAGACAGTTTAAGACTATAATTGACAGACTTCAGTCGGACTGTACCCTGGATGAGGGTACGATGACCGACATGACCACGAACAAGGGCACCAGAACAGCCAATAGCTGCCTCTACCAGCCCAAGGGGGTTAGGGTGGAAGACAGCATAATGCCAAGGGTGCCATGGAGCCCGGAGAGCCAGGCCTTTGCGAGTGGGGCTACCTGAGGAACAGCTTCCGGTGCCCTCACTGAGGACCAGTCCCTTACCTGTAACCCTGAGCTATGCTCCCAATGCTTTAGAGATAATCAATATGAAGTGCCTGCCTCCTGCAAAGCCAAGGAGAGCCCCGGTGGTTCAAGCACAGCAATCAGCACCTCTGGTCTCACTCAGGGAGCCAAAAGCATTTTCTCATTTATGGACTTGATTTAGAGCCATGGCAAATAAACAATAACTGAGTCCAAAGCACTTTGTGAAAGACTTTGCTTCAAAACCATTTCATTTCTTCTAACAGGCCACAAAGAGAAAGCAAAAAGGAAGACTGAAAACGACCCAAAATTACTAGATATACAACAAAAGTCTAAAGCTGAACCAGAGATTTTTAAGTAAAATTGGCTTAAAAATAAGTTACCTTTCACTTATCTCAAACACTGATCGCATTGCTATCACAAAACAGCACAGAGCTTTTATCTTTTCTATTTGAAAGCCAAAAGCAAAAATTGTACAAAAGAAAATGTGGAACAGGTTTCTATCAGTAATTAAATACATGAATTTGGGTGTTCAAATACGCAATTTGTTTCTCATAGCAAACATTAGGAAAAATTCTGGCAATAGTTTTCCAAGAAATTTCAATAACTTCATCACATCCCTAAAAATTTTAATCACATATAAAAATGCAATCCAAAGAAAATTATTTGTTTGCTGTCGCTAAGAGACACCAAAGGAAACTTTATAACACTCCATTGTTTCTGAATTTGAAATTTCATGTATTTCAGAAAACAGTTACATACAATCCATGCAATGGCTGCACTTCCACATTTTAAACACACACACACACACACACACACACACACACACACACAAAGTGGTAACTATGCTACCATTTTTCAGGTTTGTAAGTCATTTAGAACTTGAAGTTTAATGGATTTCAGCATTACAGTTGAACACTAAAGATTTATACTGTATTTTACAGATCTTCCAATAATAAGTCATCAACAATCCGAAATACATAAAGACATAATTTTTTTCAAGCCATAAGCAAGAGAATAAAGGCCTGGGTGTTTTTCTTAAACAAGAGGCATTATGAAGTTAACAACTACTACAAGGCAATCCTATGACTGCTTCTTGGAGATGACTAAGATCTCACAGCAAGAGAAACAGGGACCAGATTTATCCATACACTTTTAACGACTCAAAAGTGGACAAAATATTTCAAACAATGGTTTTAAAACACTGGACATAGAGCAACAAAGGACAGTGACTCCTGAGAGACAGGAAACGAGCAAGGCAACCATATGAAGCCTCAGTTCAGTTCATTTGCTCAGTTGTGGCCAACTCTTTGTGACCCCGTGGACTGCAGCACACCAGGCTTCCCTGTCCATCACCAACTCCTGGAGCTTGCTCAAACCCATGTCCATCGAGTTGGTGATGCCATCCAACCATCTCATCCTCTGTCATCCCCTTCTTCTCCTGCCCCCAATCTTTCCCAGCATCAGGGTCTTTTCCCATGAGTCAGTTCTTTGCATCAGGTGGCCTAAGTATTGGAGTTTCAGCTTCAGCATCAGTCCCTCCGATGAATATTCAGGACTGACTTCCTTTAGGGTTGACTGGTTTGATCTCCTTGAAATCCAAGGGACTCTCAAGAGTCTTCTCCAACACCACAGTTCAAAAGCATCAATTCTTCAGTGCTCAGCTTTCTTTATAGTCCAACTCTCACATCCATACATAACCACTGGAAAAACTATAGCTATGACTAGATGGACCTTTGTTGGCAAAGTAATGTCTCTGCTTTTTAATATGTTGTCTAGGTTGGTCATAGCTTTTCTTCCTAGGAGCAAGCGTCTTTTAATTGCATGGCTGCAGTCACCACCTGGAGTGATTTTGGAGCCCAAGAAAATAAAGTCTATCACTGTTTCCATTGTTTCCCCATCTATTTGCCATGAAGTGATCGGACTGGATGCCATGATCTTAGTTTTTTGCATGTTAAGTTTTAAGCCAAAACTAGATGGGAGCAAAATATGAAGCCTACTGCCTGGATAGAATTTCCAGGCTGTGGCCCAAAGAACAGGAAGCCAGGCAAAGGTCTGGTGATCACCTTGAGTTGAGGAGACGAAGCCAGGAGTTCAAGGATTCCAGGATGCCTTTTTTGCAGAACAGAATACCAGAGAGAAGAAGGTTACAAAGACAGGAAACCCTGGAGATGTGCTGGGGTACCCCTCAAGTCTTCAGTTGACCAACCCATGTGTGTGAGCAAACTACACAAGAACCTACCCTAAAAGGATGAAAGGGAATAATCCCTAAAGCTCACACAGGCTGGAAATGGCTCCTTTTGTTCCCACTAATCAGAGTGGAAAACCTCATAATTAACAGGACATTAGGTGGAGTATTTAGAAGGGTTTTATCTCAGTAGGAGGTAAAATTAGAGTAAAAGCTGCTCTGGTTCTACCTAAGAAAGCTTAAAAGCAAGATATTAAAGGGCAAACCCTTTCTAAGTGACTTAACTATGTCCCGTAACAAAGCTCAAGAACACAAAAATATTCGGCACCCAACAAGATAAAATTCAAATGTCTGGCATCTTAGCAGAAATTATTAGGCACATAAAGAAGCAGGCAAATACAATCCACGATAAGGAGATAAGCCAATTAAGTAAAACTGACCCAGAACTAACACTAACAAGTTAGAATTAGCGGACATAAAAAATGGTTACTATGTGTAACCGTTCAAGAAAAATTTGAAATTTTTAAGAAATTAAGAAATTTGAAAGATCCTAACTGAACTTCTAGAGGTAAAAACTAGTCTAGGAAGAAAGACACAGTGGATGGAAGTAACAGCACATTAGGCAGTCACAGAATGTCAACTCTATGCCAGTATTTTATAAGTAATATTTCTTAATAACTTTCTTTTCCCCTTCACACTCTTAACCAACTTGCAGAGGGGGAAAAAAAAGATTAGTGGGTTTAAAGTAACAGCAACTAAAAGAAAACAGTAGTCAAACACACACACACACACACTGGGAAGAAATTAACAGGGCATCAGCAAGCTATCAGACAACTTCAAACTGTCTAATGTGTACATAAATGGAGTCTTCAAAGGAAGAGGAAGAGAAAAAAATATTTGAAGAAATAACAGTTGAAAATTTTCTAAGTCAAATGAAAGCTATACACGCACAAATTTAAGCAGCTCAACAAACTCCAAGCATAAGACACATGAGTAAAACACAGACATATACATCAAATCGCTTGAGATCAATGTTTAAGAAAAAACTTTTAAAACAACCAAAGAAAAAACTGGCTTCCCAGGTGGCGCAGTGGTAAAGAATCCACCTGCCAATGCAGAAGATGAAGAGATGTGGGTTTGATTCCTGGGTTGGGAAGATCCCCTGGAGGAGGAAATGGCAAACCACTCCAGTCTTCTTGCCTGGAGAAGTCCATGGACAGAGGAGACTGGCAGACCCCGGTGCATGGAGATGCAAAGACCAACACGAGTGAGCGCACGCACAAAGAAAAATCTACACATTATTTACAAAGCAATGAAGATAATGATGATCACCAATATCTCACCCTAGACAAAGTAAGCCAGAAGACAGTGGAATATCTTAAAAGAAAAAAAAAATCAACCTATAATTTTTAATCCAATGACACTTGTTTTTCAAAAATGAAGGCAAAATAAGATTGTTCAGGGTAAGAAACATGAAAAGAAATTCTTCAAACAGAAGAAAAATAATTATCCAAGATAATCTCACCATCTCAAGATCCTAAATTTAAACACATATTTGAAGAACCTTCCATCCTATATGAATACTCACAGGGTCCAAGAAAAAGGACATGGACATTTTGGGGGCTATTATTATGCTTACTACACACGTGAAGAAATTACTAAAAATGTTACACTAAAAAATAACAATAATGTAAGACAAAACATTATTTTGTTTAACGGAAACTGAATATGACTAAGAAAACAAGCCATGTGAAAAACATGAGACCCCTTTGCACTTAAACAATATTTACATATTTACACTATTGCAAGCACTATGTTTTAATAAAGAACTCAAAGGCAATCACAAATCTGGTCTGAAAAATACACACTCCTATCTTCTTGCAGGAAGTGCTCTATCAAATTAATTGTAAAGACAAATTAAAATTAAGCTAACTATAAATATTCTGTATGTAGGGTTTCTTGATAAATTTCCTTCCCCTTTCATACTTTTAACCAATTTGCAGACTCTTATACTAAGTGGATTTATGGCCCATCAAGAATTGCAGCACCTCTAATACACATTTTTCCTTACATGAAATGCTTCAATGACTGACCAAACTGACCTATTATAACACTTTAGAATTAGTACTGCAATTTCAGAATTTGAGAAGCTGCAAATGAGTAAAATTAATCTTTTTCTACTTGCATGCATATCCCCACACCAGCAGTAAAGTCACATTTTTAACATAACCTTGGAAGTTTAACTTTCATCCCAAGTTAATAATTTCTCATAATATTAGCCATCCCCCCATCACACCTAAATAGAAATTCCACAGTCTTACAAATAGGCTTCCTCATTCTATAATTTGTAAATTATCTGAATAACCATTACGCAAATAAATGGAAAAGCTTTTTTAAAAACATACAATTTAATATTACTTCTCTATCCAAACACTATTTAAACTTTGAATACCAGTTCTAATCCTTAGTGTAGGACACCATGTTTAGAGAAGCAAGGACCAATCTACAAAAGCAATTCTCTTTGGTGATAATACAGTGGTGAAATATTTCACTTGACTCTCCTCCAAGCAAAGTTAGAGGCTATTTAAAAACCAAAATCAGGGCTTTGAAGCCACTGTATTTGTTCACCGACTTCATCTATTTCCATTTAATGATTAAAACTCTGTTTAACAGAGGCCAAGCCCATATGGCCATCGTCTGAGTTCCTGAGATGCCAAGCCAACATTTAGTTTCACATGAGAGACCTCACTGACAAGCACACGCTGAAACCCCCCTTACCAGGGGCTGCTAATCATTACCGGGACAGAGATGAGAATGCTGACAGGCTCACTGAAGATGAACTGATTCCACATACAGAAAGCCTCATTACCTCGACCTCAGCTTCCCTTCTCTGATCTTGATGATCACAAGAGAAAATGTACCTATTTACCCCGATGTTTTTAGAACTCTTGCCAAGACTACTGATCACTATTTTTTTTTCAGTTTTTATTGGAGTATAGCTGATTGACAATGTTATATTAGTTTCTGCTGTACAGCAAAGTGAACCAGTTATATACATCTATATGTTTACATTTATATATACATATATTTATATGTTTATATATATATATACACACACATTTATATGTTTATATATATATATATACACACACTCTTTTTTAGATTCTTTTCCCATGTAGGTCATTACACAGTATTCCCTGTGCTATAAACTAGGTCCTTATTAGTTATCTGTTTTATATAACAGATAGTAGTTTGTATATATCAATCCTAATCTCCCAATTTATCCCTTCTCCCTCCTTCTCTTCACCCCCATCCCAGAAGCCATAAGTTTGTTTTCCACATCTGTGACTTTGTTTTACAAATTTGCACCATTTTTTAGATTCCCATACAAGTGATATCTTCATATTTGTCTTTGTCTGACTTACTTCATTCAGTAGGACAATCTCTAAGTCCTACTTACTAACCAACTCTCCCCCTGATACGACACAAAAGGAGTAATTAATCAAATAGATGAGATATCTGTGGCCACAAGTTGCAATACTCAGTATGCTATTCATGTCCTAGGGCTAACCCTCTCAAAAAAAGTCCAACAGCTTCCATTCTATTCAACCATAAAACAGAATTCTGAAGTTGTCACAACAACGGAAATGAAAGTGCATTATACCAAGTTTCAGAACTCTGCCCTGACTAACGATGATTCAAACAAAAATATGCTTTTAAAACCCTCAAAAATGCACTTTTCCCCAAGTAGTTATTCTAGATCCAAACAATTTTATCTTAAATAATGATTTTTACTCTCCCCACCTGTGTCAGTTACTTATTATTTATTCTTTCACCTTTGAAAGGACTTTGAAGCTTCTATCACACAATCTGGTCAAACATGTTAACTGAAAATAATGAATTCAGAGTTTACACATTTAGTCATGTTTTTGATCAGACACAAAAGCAAAAAGAAGAAACAAACATATAAGAATTAAGCTTATAAGGAAAAAGTATATTAATATATACATTCTAGAAAAAGAGGTACATGTTAGCAGAATTTATACCAAAGTTAAACATAATTCTAAGAAAGTTGGAGAAACAAAAAATCCACATGTAATTCTTGTAAGAACTTTAAAAATCAGATAGTTAAGTCAACATTAAGTTTTAAAATTATGTCCTTCATTTTTGGCATATCAAATATTCATGTTTCATGGGTCCAAAGCACAAAATAATCCTTATCCAGTATACGCCATCCTGGCGAACAACCGACCATTTTATCTTATTCTTGGCCCTTCTTTATCCTTTCAAAACTTCTACTATTTAGGGTTGCCTCACAAGAAAACTAGACAGTAAACAATCTGCCTGCAGTGCAAGAGACCTGGGTTGGATCCCTAGGTCAGGAAGATCCCCTGGAGAAGGGAAAGGCTACCCACTCCGGTATTCTTGCTGGGAGATTCCCATGGACAGAGGAGCCTGGAGGGCTACAGTCCATAGCATCTCAAAGAGTCAGACACAACTGAGTGACTAACACTTCTACTTCACACAAGAAAATTACACAAAAGGAGAAAATTCAGAAACTGCACATAAGAAATGTCTGCAAAAATAAGAAAGCCTATTTGTCTGAAATGTTTATGGCTACTGCATTTAAAAAGAGAATCTATATACTGCTTGCTCTTTATAAAAAGTAACTCCAGAACTGACTGAAACAATTAAGTTCAACTTTAAAAGCATAAAATTTTCTAACTTTCACTCACCTCTGTGTCTCGCAAGACACAAAGAAGAATGGATTTAGAGCCCAGAGATTTAAATTTAAATTTTAGATCTCAATTTTTTGTTCAAGGTTCTAAAATAAACCAGGTGAGCTAACTTGAGCTAAACTCTTAAACGACCCTCTCTGAACCTCAGCTTTACTTAACTACACAATTATCACAACCTCAACAAATCTTCAGGAGAAGGCAATGGCAACCCACTCCAGTACTCTCGCCTGGAAATTCCTGTGGACGGAGGACCCTGGTAGGCTGCAGTCCCTGGGGTTGCTGCGAGTCGGACACAACTGAGAGGCTTCACTTTCCCTTTTCCCTTTCATGCGTTGGAGAAGGAAATGGCAACCCACTCCAGTGTTCTTGCTTGGAGAATCCCAGGAACGAGGGAGCCTGGTGGGCTGCCGTCTATGGGGTCCCACAGATTCGGATACGACTGAAGCGACTTAGCAGCAGCAGCAGCAACAAACCTTCATGGCTCCTTCTGATTCTAATAAGGAATTAACAACTCTGAACTCAATCAATTCCTCCCTCCCACTTCAATAAGAAATCTGTCCAATAAAATATCCAGAAAAATGTAATTCATTTTAATACTAGCTATTTTAAAATACACTAAACAAAATTTTTAATTATTTTTTAAAATAAACACTTGTTCTAAACCATCTGTGCCTGACTGCTCAGTCATGTCCGACTCTGCAACCCCAGGGACTGTAACCGCCCAAGCTCCTCTGTCCATGGAATTTTCCAGGCAAGAACATTCTTGGAGTGGGTCGCCAAGCCCTCCTCCAGGGGATCTTCCTGATCCAGGGATTGAACCCACCTCTTCTGCGTCTCCTGAATTGGCATGCAGGTGCTTTACCACTGAGCCACCTGGGAAGGCACTCTAAACCATCCAACATAATCTGAATTTAAATATAAATTATTTAGTGTTTTTAATTCTATAGATCAGCATTCCTCTCAAATACTGTAGTAAACCAAGAAGTTAAAACTGTTATTTCAAGAGGAATGAACTCCCTCTTATCCAGACTCCAACTGACACCTTCAAATTTCTTCCAACTTTTGTACTTCATTGGCAAAACCTCTAAAAAACTAACCTTGAAAACGACAAGAAGTTTTAGCATTCCAAGTGAGTATTATAACTCTTGACGTTCATTAAAGAAACGTAAAAATAGGGACCCCATGCCCCTGAAATTATTTGCCTTGATATATTTTACAAGTGTTTTCAGGAAGTTAATTACTGAAATTGATTTGCACAGTGCTCTTTGCACTAGACCAGCGGTCCCCAACCTCCAAGATCTACTAATGCCTGATGATCTGAGCTGGAGCTGATGTAATAACAATAGAAACAAAGTGCCCAATTAATGTAATGCGCTTGAATCGTCCTGAAACCATTCCCTCCCACTTGTCTGTGGAAAAACTGTCTTCCATGAAACCAGTCCCTGGTGCCAAAAAGGCTGGAGACCACTCCATGGCTAGACATCTGTATTTACATTAGTTTCCTATTGCTGCTGTAACAGATTACCACAAACTTAATGGCTTAAAACAACATAAATGTATAACCTTACAGTTTTCAAGGTCAGAAGTTCAAAATGGGTTTTATTGGGCCAAGATCAAGGTATTGGCAGGGCTCCAGTCTCTCTGGAAGCTCCGGTGGACAGTCTGTTTCTTTTTGTTTTCTAGCTTTGCTTCCCTGATAGCTCAGTTGGTAAAGAATCCGCCTGCAATGCAAGAGACCCCGGTTCGATTCCTGGGTTGGGAAGATCCGCTGGAGAAGGGATAGGCTACCCACTCCAGTATCCTTGAGCTTCCCTTGTGGCTCAGCTGGTAAAGAATCCACCTGCAATGTGGGAGACCTGGGTTTGAACCCTGAGTTGGGAAGATCTCCTTCTCCTTTGAGAAGGCAAAGGCTACCCACTCCAGTATTCTGGCCTAGAGAATTCCATGGACTGTATAGTCCATGGGGTCACAAAGAGTCGGACACGACTGGGTGACTTTCACTCACTTTGATAGGTACCCACGTTCTTTGGGCCCCGCCATCTTTAAAGCCATCAAGGGTTGGTGCAGTTTTTCTCACATGTCTCCCACTAACTCTCCTGCCTCCCTGTTTCATTTATCACCTTTGTGATTACAATGGGGCTCATCTGGATAATCCAGGGCAATGCCCCTTAAGATCAGCCGCTTAGTGAACTTAATTCCACCTATAACCCTAGTTTTAGTTTTCCCTTGCCATGGGAACAAATTCACAGGGTCTGGGGACTAGGATGTGGCCAAGTGTAGGAGACTTCCACCTACCACAACATTTATTATCTGCTGAGAGAGCCTACTGACAGACTGCAAGACAGACAAACCCTGTGGAAATCACTTTAATGGGAATGACAAAAAAAATAAAACTACAATTCAGTGGAGAAAAAATATAGAGATTAACAGAGAGGTACACTTAGCAACAAAAGGCAGAGGTACAGGGGATTTTTTTTTTTAATAATAATTTAAAATATGGTTGACTGAAGTCAAATGTTATTAGAGATAAAATAGTTCTACATTAACCTTTTTTTTATTTGGCTGCATCACGTGGCATGTGGGATCTTAGTCCCTCCACCCACCTGGCTAAGGATCGAACCTGCACCCCCTGCATTAGAAACACTGAAAGCTCAGGATCTTAACCACTGGACCGACAGGGAAGTCCAATACTTGAACGTTATTTTGAGGAAAGACCTAGTGTAATATGCCACAAGGAATGAGGTCATTATCAAGCAGAATTTTAGGGACTGATGGGAACTTAAGAAATCACCTAGTCATTAAAACTAGTAGTCCACTGAGACCCAGGAAAACTGTAACTTTTCTAAGATCACTTGCTTAGGTAATTTCAGAAATAGGCCTTTGACCCAATTTCTTGGTTTTTAGTCAAAATATTAAGTGAGATGGCACAAAGAATAAACTGAATTAAGTACAATGTATTTAAGAAATAAAAGTAACATTTAACTAACTCTGAAAACACTGAGTGCAGATCTTTCCAATTGTAAGTTCTGCTTACTGTTTAAATGGTTAGCTATTTAGCAAATTCGCCTTTGTACAATAACTTGCTGCTCAAAGACATTACAAACATGAGACCCCATATTTCACTCATCTAGTTTATGTTACATCATCAAGGTCTTACTATATGCCAGGTTAAGTCCTAGGTGAAAGAGATATCGCACTGAAGGGCAACAAGAACAAAGTCCTGCTCTCATCAATCTTCAATTCCTAGGAAGAATCAAGGAAACAGATAAAAAACAACTGAATAAGTATATCATATGTCAGGGAGACGTTGTAATTAATATCACAGGGATCTGAAGGAAGATTAGAGATGTGCATTCTCAAGGTTAACTTGAAAAATAAACACGATGTGCAATGTTAAGAGTTTATGACAAGATGGTGATGAAAAATCTAATGTTTTAAGAAAACACAAACACACAAACATTGTTGTCAAGTTGAATGAGAACTCCTAACTAAAAATTAATACCAGTTAAAATCTAAATCAAGACAGGGTGGAACTGGTAAAAGAATAGATATATAGATCAATGGAATAGAATAAAAAGCCCAGAAACAGACCCACACAAGTAGAAACACCTGACTTTTGAAACAAGGCACAAAAGCAATTCACTGAAAAAAGAATAGTCTTTTCCACAAATGGTACTAGGACAACTGGATATCCATATGCAAAACCATAGTAACAAACCTAGACTTAGATCTTACACCTTAACAAAAAAATTAACACGAAATGAATCACAATCCCAAATGTAAAATTCAAAACTATAAAGTTTCCAGAAGAAAAAACAGGAGAAAATTTACATGACCTTGGGTTTAGTGGCGAGTTTTTAGATACATATCAAAACTACAATCTAAGAAAAAAAAGACAGGTAAGTTATATTTAATGAAATGTAAAACTTCTCTGTGAAGGACACCATTAAGAAAATGAAGAAATAAGCTAAAGATTGGGAGAAAATATTCGTAAAACATGTGTCTGATAAAGGAGTTGTATACAAAAATATACAAATAATTTTTTAAACTCAATAGTAAGAAAACAACCCAATTTTAAAATGAGTGCGGACTTCCTGGTGGTCCAATGGCTAAGCCTCTGCTCTACCAGTGCAAGGGGCTGGAGTTTGATCCCTGGTCAGGAACTAGAAAGATCTCACATGCTGCAATGAGAACAGAAGGTCCTGGAGCAGCCAAACAAGTAAATAAATATAAGTAGACATTTTAAAATAAGATAAAAATGGACAAAGAATCTGAACAAACACCTCACTGAAGAAGATATACAGAGGACACATGACATATGTTTACAGGAAAAGTTGGTCAACATCATACATCAATAGGGAAACACAAATTAAAACAACAATAAGGTGCTATTACACATCTACTAGAATGGCTAAAGTCCAAAACACTTTCAATGCCAAATGCTGATAAAAATGCAGAAAAACAGGAACTCTCATTCACTGCCGGCGGGAAGGCACAATGGTACTCAGCCACTGTGGAATATGGTTTGACATGTCATAAAGCTAAACATAGTCTTAACATGCAACCCAGCAATCGCACTCCTAGGAATTTATCCAATTCATTTGAAAATTTGCATCCACACAAACAACTGCATGAGAATGTTTATAGAAGCTTTATTCATAGTAGCAAATGGAAACCATCTCAACAGGTAAATTTTTTTTTTTTTTAAAAAGGTCTTCCAGGAACCTCCCTGTGATCCAGTGGTCAGGACTCCGTGTTTTCACGGCAGGGGGCTCAGATTCTTTCCCTGGTCAGGGAAGTTCCATGCCACACAGTGCAGCCAAAAAAGAAAAAAATCATCTCCCACACAATGGAATACTATTAAGAAAGAAGAGAGTGAACTATATAAAGCCATGCAAAAATCAGGATGAACCTTAAACACACACAACTAAGTAAAAGAAAGCCTGCCTGAAAAGGCCACCCACTATGTGATTAGATTTACATGACCTTCGGAATAAAGGTAATATTATAAAGATAGTAAACAGTCTGTCATTGACAGGAGGCTGGGAAGAGATGAGAGTTGAACAGGTAAAGTACATGGGATTTTTAGGATGGTGAAAGTATTCTACATATTATAATGGTGAATATATAACATTCTGCATTTGTCAAAACCCATAAAACTTAACAGCATACAGAGAAAACCTCAGTGTATGCAAATTTTAAATTATTTATGAAGTTGGAAAATCCCAGAATGGAATGCAGACAGTGACAAAAGAATATAACAAACATACGATATAAATTCACCGCAGAGGTAAATGCTGACCTAAGTATCCTTAGAAGTAAGTGCAGTGTGACTATGTATAAAATAGCTTACTAATGAGAACCTTCTGTTTAGCACAGAGAACTCTACTCAATTCTCTGTGGTGATCTAAATGGGAAGAAAACATAAAAAATGAGGGGATATACATATAACTGATTCACTTTGCTGTACAACAGAAATTAATACATTATAAAGAAACTATACTCCAACAAAAAACGTCTTTGAAAGACGATAAAACTTAAATCTTACCATTTGCAACAAGATGAATAAACTTGGAGTGTATTATGCTTTTAGTGAAGTAAGTCAGATGGAGAAAGACAAACACGGCATGATATCACTTACAGACATAGAGAACAAGCTACGGTAGTGTTTATCAGTGCGAGGGGGAAGGAGGAAGGGGCATCATAGAGGCAAGAGATTAAGGGGTACAAACTAAATTATGTATGAAATAAGTAAGCGATAAGGATATACTGTACAGCATAGGGAACACAGCCAATATATTATAGTAATTATAAATGGAGTACAGTTTTTAAAAACTGTAAATCACTGTGTTGTACACCAAAAACATACAATATTGTATACCAATGAAAACATTTTTGAAGAAATAAGTGCAATGTGTAAGGGTAAAGGCCAAAGGAAGTGTGCATAAGCTCTGTTGATAAAATTCTTTCTCATAGCGGGTATTTATAAACAATTCTAAAACCATCATATACTATATACTGGACTTGAAAAATTAAATAAATGATGGATCCTGGGAGCCAGATTTCTCATTGTTGGGAGTGGGTGTTGACAGACAACAGAAGAAAGCTCTAATGATTCATGTGGTAATAGATTAGAGTTGGAGCAATCAGTTCTGAGCTCATGTTTGTTGTTGTTTTAAAGTCTCTAAGTCATGTCCAGCTCTTTTTGAGACCCCATGAACTGTAGCCCACCAGGCTCCTCTGTCCATGGACTTCTCCAGGTAAGAAGACTAGAGTGGTTTGCCGTTTCCTTTTCCAAGGAATCTTCTTGACCCAGGGACTGAACACACATTTCCTGCATTAACAGGCAGATTCTTTACCACTGAGCCACTTGGGGAGCTCATATTTAGCTTAATACAGATACAGAAGGATGCAAATAGAAATATTTAAAAATATGAGTGTGTATGGCTTACTACACACAATATAGCTCCTTGCTCTGTCAGCTGAGAGGGCCTAGAAACTAAACAACTCAGGAACAATGAGCTCGCCAGATCTTGCTTTCTGATGCCATTCTCCAATAAAAGAAACCAGGGCTGCTTAGAGAAGCTTCCTTAGAGAAATGGCTGATTCTAGAGCTGGCCAAGGAATAGAAAGATGATCTTAGCTATCTTGCAATGCTAGAAAGCGAGTGCTCAAAAAAGAAAGAAAGAAAAGGCACCAACACTGTGGATACATCAAAGCGACACAGGAACCAAGTCAAAGAGCTCCCAATGGCCAAAGCTGGAACAATCTGAGCACCAAAATAAAGAAGTATTGCCTTCTACTCCAGGGTATAAAATAAATATCCATAGTCTATACTGATATATGGCCGAAAAGTGAAGAGGAACTAAAAAGCCTCTTGATGAAAGTGAAAGAGGAGAGTGAAAAAGTTGGCTTAAAGCTCAACATTCAGAAAACGAAGATCATGGCATCTGGTCCCATCACTTCATGGCAAATAGATGGGGAAACAGTGTCAAGACTTTATTTTGGGGGGCTCCAAAATCACTGCAGATGGTAACTGCAGCCATGAAATTAAAAGACACTTACTCCTTGGAAGGAAAGTTATGACCAACCTAGACAGTATATTCAAAAGCAGAGACATTACTTTGCCAACAAAGGTCCATCTAGTCAAGGCTATGGTTTGTCCAGTGGTTATGTATGGATGTGAGAGTTGGACTGTGAAAAAAGCTGAGCGCCGAAGAATTGATGCTTTTGAACTGTGGTGTTGGAGAAGACTATTGAGAGTCCCTCGGACTGCAAGGTGATCCAACCAGCCCATTCTAAAGGAGATCAGTCCTGGGTGTTCTTTGGAAGGAATGATGCTAAAGCTGAAACTCCAGTACTTTGGCCACCTCATGTGAAGAGTTGACTCATTGGAAAAGACTCTGATGCTGGGAGGGATTGGGGGCAGGAGGAGAAGGGGACGACAGAAGATGAGATGGCTGGATGGCATCACTGACTCTATGGATGGAGTCTGAGTGAACTCCAGGAGTTGGTGATGGACAGGGAGGTCAGGAGTGCTGCAATTCATAGGGTCACAAAGAGTCGGACACGACTGAGCGACTGAACTGAACTGAAACTGATATAACAAATGATTGAATAAAGAAATTAAAGTGGGGTTCTTCCCTGGTGGTTCAGAGGTTAAGACTTTGTGCTTCTGATGCAGGGGGCAGAAGGCTGGACGGACCCCTGTTTGGGGAACTAAGATCCCACATGCTGCAGAACATGGCCCCCCAAAATTAATTAAAAATAATAATGACGATTAAAAATTTTTTAATAATCAAATAAAGAGATAAACCAATAATTAATAAATAAGAAGTAAATCAATCTCCCATGCAAAAGAATTCCAAAATATTACCTAGACTCTCCCCTCACAAGGAGGTAAGCAGGAGTCCCTACTGAAGTGTGGGCGGAATATCGGCACTTCCTTCTGTGTCCATTATAGAGAGGAAATGTTTAAAGAGTATCATTACAGTAAAGAAGCCCGACAAATACTACGTCAGCCGAGTGATCAGGATTAGCATCAACAGTGACAGGTCATATGGGTGATATGTGGTGAAAACAGTACTTCACTGCCCTAGTCACACTCCCCAGAACTCATCGCCCTAGCTGAACCAGGAGAAAAACCTCAGACAAACCCCCAAATAAGGGACGTTCCTAACCAGTACCCCTTCAGATTGTCAAGCTCATCAAAAACACAGGGAGTCTGAGAATCCGTCAGCCAAAAGGAGGCCAAGGAAATGTGACAATTAATGTAATGTGGTATTCTGCATGGGATCCTGGAAGAGCAAAAGCACTTCAGGTAAAAAAAAAAAAAAAAGAAGGAAATCTGAATAAGATATAGATTCTGGGTCATAAACAGTGGGCTATATGGGGACTCCCTACTATATTCACAACTATTCTGTAAATCTGAAATTGCTCTAAAATAAAGTTTATTTTCAAAAAATTCTACTGAATTAAAAATTCTCACCAGTGAAGAAAGTATGAATCATATGTTATTTCTCTAGGTATCAATTTAAACACATCTAAAAGTCTAGCACATTCTTTAAATATTAAAAATAAAATGAAGCCTGATACATTTACAAGGCAGAAGGCCAAACATTATCATTTTTTTAAAGTATGTCATTTTTTGTAAAAAAAAAAAAAGTACAAACATCCTTTGGATTGCAAAACTGATACTTTAATATTGATTTTTTTCTTAAGTATTTGAAACTACTGATAAGATAATAGGACAACAAATTAAATTATGATGATAAAAGGACCATTCATTTTAGGTAAAACTGTGGTCAACTGTGGGAGTCATTTGGATCTGGGTTTTTTCCTGCCACCGTAAGAGCCACTGAATACTGTATCCCAGAGGTTACTCCTACAGGACTGGTAACCAGGATTACCTGCTACCTGGAGGATCAACAAGGCATCTTTATGTACTCTATACTTAAGTCTGAAAATAGGTACTATGTTACTTGGCCCATAAATACTTTTTTATTAACAATCTGGACGTGTTATCAATAATAAAATAAAGAGACTGATGACTGATCAACTATACTTCAATAATATATATTTTTAATTTGGAGTCTGAATGCAAAAAAAAAAAATCAAATTTCTACCTTTCTGTTTGAACAATGGGAAGATCTGGCCATACCTGGCCTACATTTCCAAAGGGCAACAACCTGATGCCACCAAGCAGAGCTGTCCCCTGCAGGCCAGGCACTGCCTCTCTAGTTTGCCTTAACCCCCATCACTCCCTGATTAATATCCCAACCCATTTCACTTATTACTTATAGCTCTACAATCCTCCCCCCTATTACTCCTGAAACCTGGAGAACAACAAACGTGGAGACACAGCAACAATATCCATAAGCTAATACAAGTAATATTATTTTCTTTCATGACCCAGAAGTATCCCTGATTCATGTAATAGGGGGCAATCCTACTACATATGCCAAGACAGCATTAATTGGTTCATTCTGGTTCAAGAAAGAAATCATGGATTAGGGTAGATATATCACAGACAAGACAAGATACAAATACACACACTCCACTAATTCCCATTTACCTTTAGGAACCTAGAATAAATAATAGGATGGTCATGGGCTCATTCAGTGGGACAAAGAGGAACAAGGCTCTGGGCACCTGTGTGGACTTCTCCTGGAGCTAAAATAAGTGACAACCCAACTAGCTTGCTCCCTAGAGTGCTACCCCTCCAGAGGCTCTAAAACCTCTAGGGCAGTAAAACATCACCAAATATAAGAAAATGGAGAAAATGATACTGACTAGAACCTGGCTCAGGGAGGATTTGCTGTACATTTTACCGAAAACAACTCGATAATCTTTGCATAAAAAGTGAACTCCACAAAGGACATGTTAAAAGACCTTGTAGAGACAGCAGGACTAATGAGTGGGTTGGTTTGTTTCACTAAGGTGGAATAGGCAATTTAGGGCAGCAGCAAAATTTCTTGAAAAAAGGGGGAAAAAAAAAGAGGCCTGGAGCTGCCACCAGAGGGCTAACTTCACCCTCTCCCAAGGCAGGGCCCTGCCTCTGTAGACAGTGTTTGTCCACCAAATATCTGAAGAGTATGAGCCAGATTCTGAGCCTGATTGGAGCTCACTCACTTTTCTTGACATTTTCTATTTCTATACATATATTCAATAAATTGAAAGAAAAACTTTGAAGTCAAGTTAGTTTCAGCTAGTCATCATCATTCATGTCCAAGAGACAAGACAGGTCCTCAGATACAGAAGAAAAACACCACAAATTAGTATCAAACCTTATACTCTCATATCTAATAAAGGAATCACAGAATAGCAAACAACTTGAGGCCACAGTGATATATACTCTTAAGGATAAAGCTGAAATCTTCCATTTTAAACTTTGAAAGAATGAAATTAATTGCAAAAATATATCCAAGGGATAACTTTTGAAGCAACCTGCTAGAGTACACGGAGAAGGCAATGGCACCCCACTCCAGTACTCTTGCCTGGAAAATCCCATGGACGGAGGAGCCTGGTGGGCTGCAGTCCATGGGGTCACGAAGAGTCAGACATGACTGAGCAACTTCATTTTCACTTTTCACTTTCATGCACTGGAGAAGGAAATGGCAGCCCACTCCAGTGTTCTTGCCTGGAGAATCCCAGGAATGGGGGAGCCTGGTGGGCTGCTGTCTACGGGGTCGCAATGAGTTGGACAAGACTGAAGCAACTTAGCAGCAGCAGCAGCAGCTAGAGTACATGTATTAAAGTGTGAATATAAGTATCTAATTATAAACCAATACTACAGTAATAGCACATCTATACATCTTAAACTAAAAGATGACTAAAATAATCTAAAAGGCAAAGCTAAAGTAAGCAGTGTAATAGGAGTAGCCACGTATTACTTTTAGAGTAAAACAAGCGCCATTTATAAAAAGCCTGTAGTATCTGAGAATGCTTTGAATAATTCAGCTATATTTTCAAATTGTTTCCAAGCCCTTAATTTGGTACTGAGTAACCTGAATCAATGGACTTTTTGTTTTCCAATTATTTATTCATTTGCTTAGTCTTCATAAAGTTTCTACTGAAAAAAGTACTGAGGTTAGGAAAACTATCCTATGCAATCCTTACTACAGCCATATCGTGCTTAAGAATACACATTTATAATGTTCATTAGATAATTCACAGTCTAGAATAAAATGACTTTTTTGTAATACTTACAAATAGTCAAGGACGTATTTGATTAGATGGAGAAGACTCCATCACATAAAAGAACCGAATGTCATATCAAGGCAATGGGTCCCACTAACAGAAACTAAGTATATAAAACTGGACATCCACAGAAACAAAAATCAGACACGAGTTTCCATTCCAAAAGTAAGCTTCACTTTAGGAAAATAATTCACCATATGATTTCTTTGAAGAGCTATAAAGCCTAATACATTCAAAGTGAAAGAAAGTGAAAGTGAAGTCGCTCAGTCGTGTCCGGCTCTACAAACCCATGGATTATAGCTCCTCCATCCACGGGATTTTCCAGGCACAAGTATTGGAATGGGTTGTCATTTCCTTCTCCAGGGGATCTTCCTGACCCAGGGATCGAACCCAGTTCTCCTGCATTGCAGGTAGATGCTTTACCATCTGAGTCACCAGGGAAGTCTCGATACATTCAAATTGGGGCTCAATTTCGATATTTGAGGAATAAGAGTTAATAACAATGTTGTCCAATGCTTTGTATCACTTTTAATTATTTATTTTTAATTGTGATAAAATATATATAAAATTTACCAATTTGAACCATTTTTAAGTACAGCCCAGCGGCATTAAGTACATTCACACTGTTGTGTAACCACCACCACCATCCAGGTGGTTTTCATCTAAGACTAGTTCATCTTACCCATCCGAAACTCTACTCATTAAACAATACCTCAATTTCCCTCCTCCCATACCTTGACAACCACCATTCCACTTGCTGTCTCCATTAATTTGACTGAGTACATACTTCACGTAAGAGTAATCATCCAGTATTTGTCTTTGGTGACTGGATTATTTCACTTAGCATAATATCATCGGGCCTCATCAGTCTGATAGCCCATGTCCAGACTCCAGAGTTCCCAAAGAGTTATATCAGACAGATTCTGCCCATGCAACAGCTGTCCAGGTGGGAAGACAGATCCCTGGAGCGCTGTACTCTGCCATCCTCGCTCTAGCTCCCCCAGTGCACTGCATTACATGGCATAAATTCTATGAGAACACAGTCCACAGTTACTCAAAGAGACACTCCATTTGTTGCGAATAAACTGAAAGGGCAGATATTTTTATATTTAAGAAGTTACTGTGAAAGAATATGCTGACTTACTTGTTGCCATAATTACATATCTAGACTATTTTAAAGTTCAATTGTAGCCAAAATATTTTCTTAAAACATCAAGGAGTAATGTTGTAAAATGGAAACAGAAAATATAAGTATGGGTCTTTTATGAAAAATTCATTGAAAACCAAGGAATAATTTGTAACAAAACCACAAGTGAAGTTCCATATAAATTCCCCTTAAAAGTTATTCCCTCTGAAACTTACTGTCTCATGGCTTGTTTTCCTCCATATCTTTAAAATTAGAAAAACAGGAATCATTTGATGAAAAGAAAACAATTCTGAGAAATTCCACTTCCAGTAGAGACAGACAAGGTAACAGAGACCCTCCTATTGTGGTTAACTAAAAAAAATGAACATTTTTTTAAATCCACTTGCAGGCATCACAGCATCAACAAGAGACTGAAGAACTGCCAAGCCAGGATACAGTGAAGAACAGAAGACCAAGAATGGGAAAGCAGCATCGAGTGCCTTCTCCACGGGAACATGTGCTGATTTCAGGGGAGCATCTGAGAACCACATCACGCCCTGCACAACCTCTCAGCCAGAAGCCAGAGAGCCAGGCATTGGGGTTATGTAAGAGGATATGAACTTGAGTTTGAGCAAGCTCAAGGAGCTGGTGAAGGAGAGGAAAGCCTGGAGTGCTGCAGTCCAGGGGGTCACAAAGAGTTGGACATGACACGCTGAACAACAACAAAGATAACATCACATTGAACAAATGTATCACCAAAGTGACTGTCCAAACAGCCAGGAACCAGGAAAAAGATGCTCAACCTCACTAGTAATCAAGGACATGCACATCTGAAGCCACAGTGGAATGCTGGTACATCCTCACCAGAATGACTACAATGTTAAAGATTTACAACACCTATCAGTGGCAAAGTTACAGAGCAACTGGAAAACTCTTAAGACTGCAGATACAGCGCAAGGTGGTAATGACCACTTTGGAAAACTGGAAGTATCTTCTGAAACAAAACATAGTCTTACCATATATCATTTTCATCCCAAGGCACACATCCAACAGAAATTAGTCCATCAAACTACATACACAACACTCATAGCAGCTTTATTCATAATAGCTAGCAGATAAAAAATAAATGATTGTCAGTACAATAGACTGGTATATGCACACAATAAAATACTCAGAGCAAACAAAAGAACAAATATGCAGTGATAAACAGGTTTAAATAAAACTAAGGAAACTGGTCTCCAGTAAAAATTGTATTATAAGTAAACTTGGAGGGATTTTTTTTTTTTTTAGGATGAAGGTAAACATTACATAGAAACTTGGTTGTTAAGGAAGAAACGAAAAGCTCAAGAAATGGCAAATATGCAAATAGATTCACAAACTTATCCTCTTGATTTCTTCAAAATACACATGACTGTTCAAAACAAAAATCTGTACCATTTTACTGTGGGGTTTATAATTTGTAGCAGTGGCTCCGCTGTGTCAGACTTTTTGCGATACATGGACGATAGCCCGCCAGGCTCCTCTGTCCATGGAATTCTCCAGGCAAGAATACTGGAGTGGGTAGTCATTCCCTTCTCCAGGATATCTCCCCAACCCAGGGATCAAACCCAGGTGTCTTGCATTGCAGACAGACTACCGTCTGAGCCACCAGAGAAGGCATAACCCATATAGGAACAAAATAATAAAGACTGGAGGATGGTGATAAATGGTTGCAAAGCCTTTCCTTTCATATGAAGTGGTAAAGAAATTAAACAGACTGTGTCAACTTGAGGATGCACAGTGTTATACTACATCTACTATTTTAAAAAATTAGGAAAAGAGCTCCTGCTAGAAATCTAAATTAAATGGAAATTTTATAAGAAATCAATTAACCTAAAAGAAGGCTGGACAGGGAAAAAAAAAAATCAAAGAATGTGCCATTATATATTTGTTCAAACCCATATAATGTACAACATCAAAAGTGAGCCCTAGTGTAAATTATGGATTTGGCGTGATTACGATGTGCCAATGTAGGGTCAGCAGTCAGAACCACTGTCGTACTCTGGTGGGAGATGTTGTTAATGACCATCCATGTGTGAGGACAGGGAATGATGGGAACACTCTGAAACGTATGCTCAATTTTCCTGTGAACCTAAAACTGCTCTAAAAAATAACGTCTATTGAAAATAAAATTAAAAAACAGATGAGACAAATAACAAATAGTAAAGTTACAGACCTAAATCAAACATCAACAATCACATTAAATATGTATGGAACTAAGAGTCCAATAAAAAGGCAAGGGTTGTCACATGGAGAGGATTAATTATGATATGCTCACACCACAGAAAACATTCAGCAATGAAAATCAATAAACTCCAATATATACAATATAGATCAATTTCAAATTTTGAGGGAGAAAGCCAGACCCAACAGGTTATGTACAATATAATTGCATTTAGATGAAGTTTTAAAGAAGGCAAAACCCAACAAAGTATACAGGGATGGAGATTTATATATAAAACACACACACACACACACACACGTGGTAAAACTATATGGTAAGCTAAAACGGATACTACTCTCCAAAGAGACTTATGACTTCAAAGGAGTAGGCATGAGGCTAGTGCTTCTGCTGCTGCTGCTAAGTCGCTTCAGTCATGTTCCTGAGATGCTGAGGATATTGTCTTTCTTGACTCGAGTGGTGTAAATCATTTATAATTCACTTTTGCTACATTTCTTGTATCTCTACTAAACTTGACAATTTAAATGACCAAAACCAAAAATCACTCTGAAATGACTGACTAGATTGTTGTTGTTGTTTAGTTGTTAAATTGTGTCTGACTCTCTGCAGCCCCATGGACTGCAGCACACCAGGCTTTCCTGTCCTTCACCATTTCCCAGAGTTTGCTCAAACTCACGTCCATTGAGTCGGTAATGCTATCCAACCATCTCAGGTTTGAAATGTTAGGATGGAAACAGTCATAATAAAAGCACTCAAAAAAAGTGTATTTAGAAAAGGCACTCATGGAGATAAACCACAGGAAAATTCTATACCACAAGTTCAGTGTCACAGAATTTTCAAATTCATATAAATAATAATCATATAATGTTCCTTGCTTAGCTATTTTCTGAATATGAAATTCAATTCAATTTTGGAATGGATAATAAAAGCTTACCAATGACTAGGTCAATTCTTCCAAAAGGTTTGAGTTTTTCATTACTCCAAAAACTGTATAGTCTTATTTTCAACACTAGCATAAGACTTTTCAGGTGACATATTTTGCTATATTTTGAATTAATAGAAAACCGGACAACATAAGCATGACTGAAAGAATGCCAGCTTTATAGAAGGTAGTTTCTTTTGTCTTAATTAAAAGTTACTATGAAGCCACCCATGTGCCAACCCAGGAAACATAAGAGACGTAAGTTCAATCCCTGGATCAGGAAGATCCCCTGGAGGAGGGCATGGCAACCCACTCCAGTATTCTTGCCTAGAGAATTCCAAGACAGAGGAGCCTGGTGGGCTATAGTCCCTGGGTCACAGAGAGTCAGATACAGCTGAAGTGACTTAGCGTGCAAGCATATGAAGATACAGAAAACAGACTTGTGATTGCCAAGGGGAGGGATGGGAAGTTTGGAATTAGCAGATGCAAGCTATTATATATAGGATGGATAAACAACAACAATTTCCTATTGTATAGCACAAGGAACCATATTCAATATCTTGTGATAAACCATAAAGCAAAATAATATGAAAAAGAATATATATATGAAAAACTGAGTAACTTTGCTGCAGAGCAGAAATTAACATAACATGGTAAATCAACTATTCTTCAACACAATTTTTTAATTACTGTGAAAATCATTGGCCGGATGAGTTTAACAGCTTTCACTCTTAGTCTATAAAATTCAAGTAGGTATAGAATTTTTTCACCCAAAGACTAACCTCTCTCACCTCCCATGCTGCTGCTGCTGCTAAGTCGCTTCAGTCATGTCCGACTCTGTGCGACCCCATGGACGGCAGCCCACCAGGCTCCTCCGTCCATGGGATTTTCCAGGCAAGAGTACTGGAGTAGGGTGCCATTGCCTTCTCCGCTCACCTCCCATAGCAAGAACAAAAATATCTAGAATTTTAAAATAGCTTTCTTCAAGACTTCCTTGGCGGTCCATGCTCTCAACGCAAGGGGCACTAGTTTGATCCCTGGTTGAAGAACTAAGATCCCACATGCTGCACAAGACAGCCCAAAGTCTTTTTTGTTTAAAAAATCTTTATTCTAGGTTGTTTCCATGTCCTGGCTATTATAAACAGTGCTGCGATGAACATTGGGGTACATGTGTCTCTTTCAATTCTGGTTTCCTCAGTGTGTATGCCCAGAAGTGGGATTGCTGGGTCATAAGGTAGTTCTATTTGCAATTTTTTAAGGAATCTCCACACTGTTCTGCATAGTGGCTGTACTAGTTTGCATTCCCACCAACAGTGTAGGAGGGTTCCCTTTTCTCCACACCCTCTCCAGCATTTATTGCTTGCAGATTTTTGGATCGCAGCCATTCTGACTGGTGTGAAGTGGTACCTCATTGTGGTTTTGATTTGCATTTCTCTAATAATGAGTGATGTTGAGCATCTTTTCATGTGTTTGTTAGCCATCCGTATGTCTTCTTTGGAGAAATGTCTATTTAGTTCTTTGGCCCATTTTTTGATTGGGTCGTTTATTTTTCTGGAGTTGAGCTGCATAAGTTGCTTGTATATTTTTGAGATTAGTTGTTTGTCAGTTGCTTCATTTGCTATTATTTTCTCCCATTCAGAAGGCTGTCTTTTCACCTTGCTTATATTTTCCTTTGTTGTGCAGAAGCTTTTAATTTTAATTAGATCCCATTTGTTTATTTTTGCTTTTATTTCCAGAATTCTGGGAGGTGGATCATAGAGGATCCTGCTGTGATTTATGTCTGAGAGTGTTTTGCCTATGTTCTCCTCTAGGAGTTTTATAGTTTCTGATCTTACATTTAGATCTTTAATCCATTTTGAGTTTATTTTTGTGTGCGGTGTTAGAAAGTGATCTAGTTTCATTCTTTTACAAGTGGTTGACCAGTTTTCCCAGCACCACTTGTTAAAGAGATTGTCTTTACTCCATTGTATATTCTTGCCTCCTTTGTCAAAGATAAGGTGTCCATATGTGTGTGGATTTATCTCTGGGCTTTCTATTTTGTTCCATTGATCTATATGTCTGTCTTTGTGCCAGTACCATACTGTCTTGATGACTGTGGCTTTGTAGTAGAGCCTGAAGTCAGGCAAGTTGATTCCTCCAGTTCCATTCTTCTTTCTCAAGATTGCTTTGGCTATTCGAGGTTTTTTGTATTTCCATACAAATCTTGAAATTATTTGTTCTAGTTCTGTGAAAAATGTGCCTGGTAGCTTGATAGGGATTGCATTGAATTTGTAAATTGCTTTGTCACCCTCAGAGATTTGGGTAGGCCAGGTGTGTTCTCACATCACTTGGAGGTCGTGAACTCAGACGTGGCTTTACTCAGTTAGTGGACACAGGAACCCTGGGTGTGCTGGATTCAAAGAGGGACACAGCTGAAGGAACGCTTCCTCTGCCACATTTCCGAGCACTGAACTCAAGTGTCCCTTCTACGGATGACAAAATGAGCACAAGAAAAAGGCACGTACACCTTGGGGCAGTGGAAAAACATGTTCATTTGATGCCATCTGTTTCTAATTTCCCGAAAATTCAATTCTAACATGTATAATTTTGAGGCGAGGGGCTTGTTTTGTTTTTTTGGTGTTGAAAGAGAGTAGGTGGATTTATGTCTACAGTGGACCCTTGCACTGCTAAAAACTGCACAAATGCGTATATCCCTGAATATGGAGCGATCTGAATTTTTACAGCATTGAGTCAGAGGTTCTAGATCCACTTTCCAAATCTAGCTGCCTCATCACCACGGCCAACCTCAATTTCTCTGATGCCAAAATTGGGAAACTAGTTTCGTAAGAATGCTTAAGAGATACTGAGAAATGTTAAAATGTTCAAAAAGTATTTTGCCTATGTTCTCCTCTAGGAGTTTTATAGTTTCTGATCTTACATTTAGATCTTTAATCCATTTTGAGTTTATTTTTGTGTGCGGTGTTCACTCTCAGACATAAATCACAGCAGGATCCTCTATGATCCATCTCCCAGAATGCTGGAAATAAAAGCAAAAATAAACAAATGGGATCTAATTAAAATTAAAAGCTTTTACACAACAAAGGAAAATATAAGCAAGGTGAAAAGACAGCCTTCGGAATGGGAGAAAATAATAGCAAATGAAGCAACTGACAAACAACTAATCTCAAAAATATACAAGCAACTTATGCAGCTCAACTCCAGAAAAATAAATGACACAATCAAAAAATGGGCCAAAGAACTAAATAGACATTTCTCCAAAGAAGACATACGGATGGCTAACAAACACATGAAAAGATGCTCAACATCACTCATTATTAGAGAAATGCAAATCAAAACCACAATGAGGTACCACTTCACACCAGTCAGAATGGCTGCGATCCAAAAATCTACAAGCAATAAATGCTGGAGAGGGTGTGGAGAAAAGGGAACCCTCCTACACTGTTGGTGGGAATGCAAACTAGTACAGCCACTATGCAGAACAGTGTGGAGATTCCTTAAAAAATTGCAAATAGAACTACCTTATGACCCAGCAATCCCACTTCTGGGCATACACACCGAGGAAACCAGAATTGAAAGAGACACATGTACCCCAATGTTCATCGCAGCACTGTTTATAATAGCCAGGACATGGAAACAACCTAGATGTCCATCAGCAGATGAATGGATAAGAAAGCTGTGGTACATATACACAATGGAGTATTACTCAGCCGTTAAAAAGAATTCATTTGAATCAGTTCTGATGAGATGGATGAAACTGGAGCCGATTATACAGAGTGAAGTAAGCCAGAAAGAAAAACACCAATACAGTATACTAACACATATATATGGAATTTAGGAAGATGGCAATGACGACCCTGTATGCAAGACAGGGAAAGAGACACAGATGTGTATAACGGACTTTTGGACTCAGAGGGAGAGGGAGAGGGTGGGATGATTTGGGAGAATGACATTCTTACATGTATACTATCATGTGAATTGAATCGCCAGTCTATGTCTGACGCAGGATGCAGCATGCTTGGGGCTGGTGCATGGGGATGACCCAGGAAGATGTTATGGGGAGGGAGGTGGGAGGGGGGTTCATGTTTGGGAATGCATGTAAGAATTAAAGATTTTAAAATTTTAAAAAATAAAAAACTAAAATATTTTATCTTAAAAAAAGAAAGAAAAATAAACTCAAATGATTAAATTTTTAAAAAAAAATAAATAAATAAAGTCCCCCATTAAAAAAAAAAAAAAAAGTAATCATGTATTACCCCTAAATAAGTATATCCTGATGTGTGGCATAACAGGGAAACATATTAGTTAATTAGTGATGCCATAACTAAGTACCATAAACTAGACGGCTTAAACTATAGCAACTTGAACTGAACATTTAAATTTAAAATTCTGGAAGCTAGAAGTCCAAAACGAAGGAGCTTCGAGGCTGGATTCTTCTGAGCTCTGTGAGGGATGGCCAGGCTCTCCCACTGTGTCTTCACGCTGTCTGCCCTCTATGTGTCTGTGTCCAAAATTTCCCTTTTACAAATACACTGGTTATACGGGATTAGGGTCCACCCTAATGACTTCACTTTGATTACCTATATAAAGACCCGATAACCAAGGTCACATTCTGAGATTCTGGGGGTCAGAACATCAACATATGAATTTTGAGTGGACACAATTCAATCTATTAATATTATACAGACATGTATATATGTGTACATTATACATATGCATGTGTATATGCCATGAATGTTTGCCTGTAACTAGAACCGTTCTAACCAGTTATCAAGACAATTTAATTGTACCGCTTTTCATTCCACTTTTAAAGCTTCTTTTTTACTGAAGTATTATTGATTTACAGGGTTCTGTCAATCACTGCTGTAAAGTGACTCAGTTATACATATATATACATTTTCTTATATCTTTTCCATGATGGTTTATCACACAATACTGACTGTAGTTCCCTGTGCTATACCTTAGGACCTTGTATTTTATTTCATTCCACTTCTAAAGTGTCTCATACCCCTAGTAACGTGTATTTTTAACACAGTGTGTGGCATTTTTAATTCTTTCCTTTCTAGATTCATAGCACAGATCGCACTTACATATCCATGCTTCAAGGCTTAACAGAGGTGTTTCTAGTCAAACAGCCTGAAACAAACATTCAAAATAGGGCATTCTTTCCAATGGAGGTAAAGATTATAGTGTAACCAGCAGGAATGTGCAAGCAGGCAATAATTTAATTTAGTAGCTGAGCCAAACCATGATAGTCCACTTGAAAAATAAAGAAATCTGAGAAAGTGATACTGTTACAATTGTTAACTATGGAATGCAAGAACATTTAAACTTCAAGTCATACAAATCTATTTCGTATATTTATTTTTTTAAAGAAATGTTTATTCAGTACATTGGGGGTTTGAGAGCTTGAAAATAACTGAATCCCTTTTCCTGTTATATGTTAACACCAAATGTAAATGCTATTACGTGGTTCCAGTTACCACAGGAACCTGCCTTCATGCTGACTTATTTTTACGCATCTCTCAGAAGGAAATATTCATGGTTCAAGTTTCAATGGATTTGTTTTCACCCTTATGAAATGTACTAAGCGTTCCCCTCTTGAAACTTTTAACAAAAGGTAAAGAATTTGCCAGGATTCTTCAAGTGCTTTAGCTCTTTCATTTTGAAAACTTTTAAATAGTTTTTAAAAGATCATGACTGGTTACAAAGGTTTACCTAAGGCAAATCTGTCATATCAGTCATATCAGGTTAAAATGACAACCAAAAATGAGATGAGAGTACACAGGAGTTTTCCTTTAGGGGATTTTTATTGTAGTCAATAAAACATAAAATTTACCAATTCTTATGGTGTGATCACTCATCTAGAGCCAGACATCCTGGAATGTGAAGTCAAGTGGGCCTTAGAAAGCATCACTACAAACAAAGCTAGTGGAAGTGATGGAATTCCAGTTGAACTATTTCAAATCCTGAAAGATGATGCTGTGAAAGTGCTGCACTCAATATGCCAGCAAATTTGGAAAACTCAGCAGTGGCCACAGCACTGGAAAAGGTCAGTTTTCATTCCAATCCCAAAGAAAGGCAATGCCAAAGAATGCTCAAACTACCACACAATCGCACTCATCTCACATGCTAGTAAAGTAATGCTCAAAATTCTCCATGCCAGGCTTCAGCAATACATGAACTGTGAACTTCCTGATGTTCAAGCTGGTTTTAGAAAAGGCAGAGGAACCAGAGATCAAATTGCCAACATCTGCTGGATCATGCAAAAAGCAAGAGAGTTCCAGAAAAACATCTACTACTTTATTGACTATGCCAAAGCCTGTGACTGTGTGGATCACAACAAACTGTGGAAAATGCTGAAAGAGATGAGAATACCAGACCACCCGCCCTGCCTCTTGAGAAATCTGTATGCAGGTCAGGAAGCAACAGTTAGAACTGGACATGGAACAACAGACTGGTTCCAAATAGGAAAAGGAGTACGTCAAGGCTGTCTATTGTCACCCTGCTTATTTAACTTCTATGCAGAGTACATCATGAGAAACGCTGGACTGGAAGAAACACAAGCTGGAATCAAGATTGCCGGGAGAAATATCAATAACCTCAGATATGCAGATGACACCACCCTTATGGCAGAAAGTGAAGAGGAACTAAAAAGCCTCTTGATGAAAGTGAAAGTGGAGAGTGAAAAAGTTGGCTTAAAGCTCAACATTCAGAAAACAAAGATCATGGCATCCGGTCCCAGCCCTTCATGGCAAATAGATGGGGAAACAGCGGAAACAGTGTCAGACTTTATTTTGGGGGGCTCCAAAATCACTGCAGATGGTGACTGCAGCCATGAAATTAAAAGATGCTCATTCCTTGGAAGAAAAGTTATGACCAACCTAGATAGCATATTGAAAAGCAGAGACATTACTTTGCTGACTAAGGTCCATCTAGTCAAGGCTATGGTTTTTGCAGTGGTCATGTATGGATGTGAGATTGGACTGTGAAGAAGGCTGAGCGCCGAAGAATTGATGCTTTTGAACTGTGGTGTTGGAGAAGGCTATTGAGAGTCCCTTGGACTGCAAGGAGATCCAACCAGTCCATTCTAAAGGAGATCAGCCCTGGGATTTCTTTGGAAGGAATGATGCTAAAGCTGAAACTCCCGTACTTTGGACACCTCATGCGAAGAGTTGACTCATTGGAAGAGACTCTGATGATGGGAGGGATTGGGGGCAGGAGGAGAAGGGGACGACAGAGGATGAGATGGCTGGATGGCATCACGGACTCAATGGACGTGAGTCTGAGTGAACTCCGGGAGTTGGTGATGGACAGGGAAGCCTGGCGTGCTGCGATTCATGGGGTCGCAAAGAGTCAGACACAACTGAGCGACTGAACTGAACTGAACTTTTTTTAAGGTTTCTTTCTTAAGTAACTCCAAGATGGCAGAACAGAATAATGTGCGCTCACCTTCTCCTGTGAAAACTCCAAAATTACAACTCACTGCTGAACAATCATCGACAGGAGAATTTTGGATCCCACCAAAAAAAGATACCCTGTGTCCAAGGGCAAAGGAGAAGCCCCAGCAAGATGGTAGGAGGTGCAAAATTGCATTTAGAATTAAACTCCATACCCGCCAGAGACGCTCGGAGGGCTGTCACAAAACTTGTGTGCACCAGGACCCAGGGACCCCACAGAGACTGAGCCAGGACTGTGTGTGAGAGCCTCCTGAGGAGGTACGGGTCAGCAGTGGGCTGCTGCAGGGGCAGGGGCTCTGGGTGCGGCAGACCTGGGTGTGGCATAAGCCCTCCTGGAGGAGGTCGCCATTAACCCCACCACAGAGCCACCAGAACTTACACAGGACTGGGGCAACATTCTCCTGGAGGGCACAGACAAAAGCTTATGTGCACCAGGACCCAGGAGAAAGGAGCAGTGACCTCACAAGAGACTGACCCAGACTTGCCCGTGAGTGCTCAGGAGTCTCTGGCAGAGGTGTGGGTCGGCGGTGGCCTGCTGCAGGGCTCGGGGCACTGAGTGTAGCAATGTGCGCATGCAGGGGACCTTTTCATTATCTCCACCATAGTTTGGCCTCAGGTCAAACAACAGGGAGGGAACACAGCCCCACCCATCAACAAAAAACCCAATTAAAGGTTTACTAAACATGGCACCACCCATCAGAACAAGACCAGGTTTCCCCCTCAGTCATCTCTCCCACCAGGAAGCTTCCATAAGCCTCTTATCCTTCTCCATCAGAGGGCAGACAGAATGAAGACCACAATCACAGAAATCTAACCAATCTGATCACATGGACCACAGCCTTGTCTAACTCAATGAAACTAGGAGCCATGCCGTGTAGGGCCACCCAAGTCAGATAGGTAATGCTGGAGAGTTCCAACAAAAACGTGGTCCACTGGAGAAGGGAATGGCAAACCACTTCAGTATTCTTGCCTTGAGAACCCCATGAACAATATGAAATGGCAAAAAGATAGGACACTGAAAGATGAACTCCCCAGGTCGGTAGGTGCCCAATATGCTACTAGAGATCAGTGGAGAAATAACTTCAGAAAGAATGAACAGAAGGAGCCAAAGAAAAACAACACCCAGTTGTGGATGTAACTGGAGATGGAACTAAAGTCCAATGCTAAAAAAAATAAATAAATAAATAAAGTCCAATGCTGTAAAGAGCAATACTGCAGAGGAACCTGGAATGTTAGGTCCATGAATCAAGACATATTGGAGGTGGTCAAACAGGAGTTGGCAAGAGTGAACATGGAAATTTTAGGGATTAGCTAATGAAAATGGACTGGAATGGGTGAATTTAACACAGATGACCATTATATCTACTACTGTGGGCAAGAATCCCTTAGAAGAAACGGAGTAGCCACCATAGTCAACAAAAGATATGAAATGCAGTACTTGGATGCAATCTCAAATATGACAGAATGATCTCTGCTTGTTTCCAAGCCAAACCATTCAATACCACAGTAATCCAAGTCTATGCCCCGACCAGTAATGCTGAAGAAGCTGAAGTTGAACAGTTCTATGAAGACCTACAAGACCTTCCAGAACTAACACCCAAAAAAGATGTCCTTTTCATTATAGTGGACTGGAATGCCAAAGTAGGAAGTCAAGAAACACCTGGAGTAACAGGAAAAATTGGTCTTGGAGTACAAAACAAAGCAGGTCAAAGGCTAACAGAGTTTTGCCAAGAGAACACACTGGTCATAGCAAACACCCTCTTCCAACAACACAAGAGAAGACTCTACACAAGGACATCACCAGATGGTCAATAAAAAATCAGATGGATTATATTCTTTGCAGCCAAAGATGGAGAAGCTCTATACAGTCAGTGAAAATAAGACTGGGAGCTGACTGTGGCTCAGATCATGAACTCCTTATTGTCAAATTCAGACTTAAATTGAAGAAAGTAGGGAAAACCACTAGACCACTGAGGTATGACCTAAATCAAATTCCTTATGATTATACAGTGGAAGTGACAAATAGATTCAAGGGATTCGATCTGATAGACAGAGTGCCTGAAAAACTATGGATGGAGGTTTGTGACATTGTACGGGAGGCAGTGATCAAGACCATCCCCAAGAAAAAGAAATGCAAAAAGGCAAAATGGCTGTCCAAGTAGGCCTTACAAATGGCTGAGAAAAGAAGAGAAGTGAAAGGCAAAGGAGAAAAAGAAAGATACACCCATCTGAATGCAGAGTTCCAAAGAATAGCAAGGAGAGATTAGAAAGCTTTCCTTCCTTAATGATCAATGCAAAGAAATAGAGGAAAACAATAGAATGGGAAAGACTAGAGATCTCCTCAAGAAAATTAGAGATATCAAGGGAACATTTCATGCAAAGATGGGCACAATAAAGGACAGAAATGGTATGGACGTAACAGAAGCAGAAGATATTAAGAAGAGGTAGTAACAATACACTGAAGAACTACACAAAGAAGATCTTCATGACTCAGATAACCATGATGATGTGATCACTCACCTAGAGCCAGATATCCTGGAATGCAAAATTAGTGTGCCTTAGGAAGCATCATTATGAACAAAGCTAGTGGAGGTAATGGAATTCCAGTTGAGCTATTTCAAATCCTAAAATATGATGCTGTGAAAGTGCTGCACTCAATGTGCCAACAAATTTGTGGCCACAGGACTGGAAAAGGTCAGTTTTCATTCCAATCCCAAAGAAAGGCAATCCCAAAGAATGCTCAAACTACCACACAATTGCACCCATCTCACATGCTAGGCGGAGAAGGCAATGGCAACCCACTCCAGTACTCTTGCCTGGAAAATCCCATGGCTGGAGGAGCCTGGTAGGCTGCAGTCCATGGGGTCCTGAAGAGTCAGACACAACTGAGCGACTTCACTTTCACTTTTCACTTTCATGCACTGAAGAAGGAAATGGCAACCCACTCCAGTATTCTTGCCTGGAGAATCCCAGGGACAGCGGAGCCTGGTGGGCTGCCGTCTACGGGATCACAAAGAGTCGGACACAACTGAGATGACTTAGCAGAAGCAGCAGCACATGCTAGAAAAAAAAATGTTCCAAATTCTCCAAGCCAGGCTTCAGCAGTACGTGAACCATGAACTTTCAGATGTTCAAGCTGGATTCAGAAAAGACAGAGGAACCAGAGATCAAATTGCCAACATCCGCTGGATCATTGAAAAAGCAAGAGAGTTCCAGAAAAACATCTCCTTCTGTTTTATTGACTACGCCAAAGCTTTTGACTGTGTGGATCACAACAAACTGTGGAAAATTCTGAAAGAGATAGGAATTACCAGACCACCTGACCTGCCTCTTGAGAAATCTGTATGCAGGTCAGGAAGCAACAGTTAGAACTGGACATGCAACAACAGACTGGCTCCAAATCAGAAAGGAGTACATCAAGGCTGTATACTGTCACTCTGCTTATTTAACTTATATGCAGACTACATCATGAGAAATGCCGGGCTGGATGAAACACAAGCTGGAATCAAGATTTCCAGGAGAAATATCAATCACCTCAGATATGCAGATGACACCACCCTTATGGCAGAAAGAGAAGAAGAACTAAAGAGACTCTTTTTTTTTTTTTATGGTGAGATGTTTAACATCTATTGTTAAGTTAGAGAAAGAAGAAAAAAGTGAGTACAGAGTAAAATATACACAGCATGATTCAACAAGTTTTTAAAATTATGCTTGCTAAGTTGCTTCAATCGTGTCTGACTCTGTGCGATCACATAGGCAGCAGCCCACCAGGCTCCGCCATCCTTGGGATTCTCCAGGCAAGAACACTGGAGTGGGTTGCCATTTCCTTCTCCAATGCATGAAAGTGAAAAGTGAAAGAGAAGTCACTCAGGCGTGTCTGACTCTTCGGGACCCCATGGACTGCAGCCTACGAGGCTCCCGTCCATGGGATTTTCCGGGCAAGAGTACTGGAGTGGGGTGCCATTGCCTTCTCCGTAAAGAGACTCTTGATGCAAGTGAAAGAGGAGAGTGAAAAAGCTGGCTTAAAACTCAACATTCAGAAAACTAAGATCATGGCATCTGGTCCCATCACTTCATGGCACACAGATGAGGAAACAATGGAAACAGTGACAGACTCAATTTTGAGGAGGAGTTCCAAAATCACTGCAGATGGTGACTTCAGCCATGAAATTAAAAGATGCTCGTTCCTTGGAAGAAAAGTTATGACCAACTTAGATAGCATATTAAAACGCAGAGACATTACTTTGCCAACAAAGGTCCATCTATTCAAAGCTATGGTTTTTCCAGTAGTCATGTATGGATGTGAGAGTTGGACTATAAAGAAAGCTGAGCACCAAAGAATTGATGCTTTTGAACTGTGGGGTTGGAGAAAACTCTTGAGAGTCCCTTGGACTGCAAGGAGATCAAACCAGTCCATCCTAAAGAAATCAGTCCTGAATATTCATTGGAAGGATTGATGCTGAAGCTGAAACTCCAATACTTAAGTCACCTGATGTGAAGAACTGACTCACTGGAAAAGACCCTGATGCTGGGAAAGATTGAAGGCAGGAGGAGAAGGGGATGATGGAGGATGAGATGGTTGGATGGCATCACCGACTCAATGGACATGAGTTTGAGTAAGCTCCAGGAGTTGGTGATGGACAGGGAAGCCTGGTGTGCTGCAGTCCATGGGGTCACAAAGAGTTGTACACGACTGAGCAACTGAACTGAACTTTTCTTAAATATACAGTACAGAAGTGTTAACTGTATGCAGTGTCGTGCATCAGATCTCTAGAAGTTCCTCATCTTTGAAAGCAGATGCCATATCCACTGAGGACTCTCTGCTCCCCTCCTCTCAACCCCTTACACCACCACTATACTCTATGTTTCTAAGACTGACTACCTTTGATGCCTCATATAAGTGGAATCATGCGATATGTATCTTTTTGTGCCTGGCTTACCTCACTTTTCACTTAGTATTATGTCCTCAAGCTTCATGCAGGTTGTAACATGTGATAAGATTTCCCTCCTTTTAAATATGAGTTATATCCTGTTGTATGTACATACTATCTTTTCTTTATCCACTTATCTGCTGATGAACATTTAGGTTGCTTCCAACTCCTGGCTACTGTGAATAATCCTGTAACGAACATGGGTGTACAGCTATCTCTGGAACGTTATTGTCAACTCTTTTGTATATATACCCAGACGCAGGACTGCTGGACCATATGATAAATTTATACCAAGGCTCTGATTTAGCTTGTGCTAAATCATTTTTAAAATTCATAGCTTTGAAGTATTTTATTATAAAAACCTAGTACTCATATAAATGAATAAGAACTTAAAAGTCATCATACATTTACTTCAGTTTTTTAGTTTGACCTCCGAGTAAATCTTTAGCTTCATTGATTTTGGCCAGTATATAAGAAGTCTTACACCTAATATTAATGCTGCTTCCCAATTTGTCATTTGGGGTTCAAACCCACGTCTGTAATTGGTACCACTGAAGGCAGACTTCAGCAGACTTTGAAAAGCTTGTTTTACTCGAGGCTCCAGATGCTTCGTGGCTGGCAAAGAGTAATGGCCTGCAAATCCTGCAGCAGCAACGGTCCGTCAAACTGCTACCACTGTGCTGCCATGGGACCCGCTTGGCTGCCCTGCCTCCACCAGGAGCTCAGCTCATCCCAGCCCAGCAAGACCGTGTCTCTATCACAAAGCGATGAAGCCACCACCTCCTCGCCAATCTTTTATCGTTTCTTTCCTTCTTCTGACTTTGAGTTTTCTTCGCTCTTCTTTTTTCGAAGTCTTTAGGGTAATAGGTTAGGGTGCTTATTTGACTTTTCTTGTTTTTGAGGAAGTCTGGAATCGCTATGAACTTCCCTCTTAGAACTGCTTTTGCTGCATCTCATCGATTCTGCAAGGCTGTGTTTTCACTTTCATTTGTCTCAGGGTATTTTCTGCTTATTCCACTGTTGACCCATTGGGTTTTTAGCAGCATGTTGCTTAGTCTCCATGTGTTTATTCTTTTCCCATTTTTCTTGCTATGTCTGATTTCCAGTTTCATACCATTGTAGTCAGAAAAGATGTTTGAAATAATTTCTGTCCTCCTAGGTCTTTAATTCATTTTGAGTTAGTTTTTATATATGGTGAAAAGTAAGGATCCATGTTAATCCTTTTCAATGTGGGTATCCAGTTTTCTTATTACCACTTGTTAAAGAGACTATCCTTTCCCCACTGTATAGCCTTGGCACCTTCGTCAATGAAAAGGTTTATTTCTGGGCTCTCTATTGTCTATATGTCTGTCTTTATGCTAATACAATTATGGGCATTTTTAAGATTTTTTTTTTTTTTGCAGTAGTGGGTCTTCCTTGCTGCATGAAGGCTTTCTCTAGTCGTGGTGAGTAGGGGCTACTCTTTGCTGCAGTGCAGACTTCTCATTGCGGTGGCTTCTCTCCTGTTGCAGAGTACAGACTCTAGGCATGAAGGGTCAGCAGTTGTAGCTCTCGGTCCCTAGAGTGTGGATTCAGTAGCTGTGGCTCACGGGCTCAGTTGCTCCGCTGGATGTAGGATCTTCCCAGACCAAGGATCGAACTCGTGCCCCCTGCATTATAAGGCAGATTCTTAACCACTGGACCACCAAGAAAACCCTCATTGTTTTAATAACTGTAACTTTGTAATATGTTTGAAGTCAGGAAGTGTGAGGCTTCCAACTCTGTACTTCTTTCTCAAGACTGGTTTCACTATTTGGGATCCTTTGAGATTCTGTATGAATTTCTAATTTTTTTCTATGTCTTCAAATATGTCATTGAGATTTTGATAGAGTTTGCAATATAGATAGTGACATGTTTTTATTCCTTTCTCATTTGCTTTTGTGCATCTATTATGGGAATTTTCTTTACCAGAAAACTTATTTCATATGTTTTAGTGATTATGAACTCCCTTGGGTTTTATTTGTCCAGGAAGGTCTTTATTTCTCTTCAACTTCTGAAGAGTAGTTTTGCTGAATATAGCATTTTTAGCTGACAAGTTTTTTTCTTTCTTTCTTTGAATAGATCATTCCACTCCCTTCTAACCTATAATATTTCTGCTAAGAAATCTGTTGATAATCTTACACAAGTTCCCTTGTGACATAACAAGTTACTTTTCTCTCGTTTCTCTCAAGATTCTCAGTCTTTGATTTCTGATTGTTTGATCACTTTGCATGGAGATTTTTGGGTTCATCCTAGTTGGACTCTTAAGCTTCTTGAATATGGATGTTCATTTCCGTCCTTAGATTTGGGAAGGTTCCTGCCATTATTTCTTCAAAGAAGCTGTCTGCTTATCTCTCTCTCCTCTTATAGTATATATTGGTCCATAAAGCCCTAAGGCTTTTTCACTTTTCTTCTTTTTTCATTTCATTCCTCTGAACCAATAATTTCAAATGAACTGTCTTAAAGTCACCGATTCTTTCTTCTGCCTGACCAAGTCTGATGTTGATCCCCTCTAGGGAATTTTTCAATTCAGTTACTGTATCCTTCAGTTCCAGAATTTGTTTGGTTCTTTTTTACAGTTTCTGTGTTGATATTCTCACTTTGTTCACACATTGCTTTGTTTATTCTATTTACTGTGTTCTCTTGCAGTACACTAAGGTTCTTTAAAATGGTTATTTTGAATTCTTTGTCAGGTAACTCATGGATCTTTATTTCCTCAGGGTCAGCTTAAGGTTTATTTCGTCCACTTGATTGGTCCATGTTTTGCTTTTTTGTGTGCCGTGTTATTTGCCGTGTTATCTTAGGATTTTTCACTTAAAAAAATAGCCACCTCTCCCAGTCTTTATAGATTGGCCTCATAGAGGAAGACTTCCATGAATCATCCCAGCAAGAGATTCTGGAGGCCTTTCAAACCTTTCAGAAGGTTTGCCTCCTCTCTAGGCATGCTGGGAGAAAGTCTGCTGATTTCTTACTCATGAGTCTCTTGCTCCCTCTAACGTCTGTCTGCAGTACTGCAGGTTCTCAGACACTGAGGTCTCCAGGCATCTAAACTATGCCAGATCCCCATCAGTACTCCAAGTCAGGCAAAATAAAAACCAAGCTCTTGGGTAGTTCCCCTAAAAGCTGGAAAGTCAAAGGTATGTTCCACTATTATCTTTCCATTCCAAGGGAGAAGAAGCAAATTGGGCTTTTTTCCCCAATTGCTAGCTTTGCTGGCTTAGGAATGGGGCTGGTGTAGATGAAATGAAACCACTTTGCTAACCCATTTCACTGCTGCTGTTCTTGTCTTTGGGCTTGTCAAGGCATTCTCATAATGACTTTTGAATTGTATATTGTTAGTAAGTCAGTGTTTCTGTCAGAGAGTGAATTCTGGAGCTTCTTACTCCATCATCTTTCTGGCCACAGAAAGGTTTATTTATACAATCTCACATTACAGCAAACTCAACAGAAACACAAGAATTTACAGTAACAACTTTGATTTAGAACAAAGAATATGTAACTTTTTAAACATCCACTTACCTCTCTCCCTTTTTTTTCTCTTTTTGCATTTAAAGTTTATGAAGATATCATACTATACACACGGTCTCACCCACCACTTCATCTCTGATTCCAGTCAGGCTACAGTAAAAGGCTCTGTTCATGTGTAAACTGACTTTGCACTGGATAGCACCTCCTGCTCTGGGAGTTTGTCAGATGTCTTCTGAGGCTGGTAGGTGTCACGTGTATGTAACTCAAAGAGGTAAATTTCATGAGGCAACCGTGTGTGTGTGTGTGTGTCTGTGTCTGTGTGTGTGCATGTGTGTGTGTGTCTGTGTCTGTGTGTGTGTCTGTGTGTGTACATGCGTGCGTGTGTGTGTGTGTGTGCACATGCTCAGTTGCTCAATCATGTCTGACTCTGCAACACTATGGACTATAGCCTGCCAGGCTTTCTGTCTATGTGAGTTTCCAGGTAAGAATACCTGAGTTGCCATTTCCTACTTCAGGGGATCTCTCTGACCCAGGGATCACCTCCTGCATTGGCAGGCAGTTCTTTACCAGAGCGACCTGGGAATCCTCGATCCTCTTCAGAGAGGGACAGAAGCTGATGGACAAATGATTCTTTCAGAGTCACTCAGATGTGTGACTCAGGGATGCAGACTCTGGAACTCACCAGAAACAGCAACTACTCTCAGAGGTAGCCAAGTCACTTAGCATCATTGTATTGGCTTTGCCTTCTTCTCCACATGACTCCCTTTATTTCCTCACTTCCTCTCCTTGAGAGCACTTCCCAAATAAACTAGTTATAACAAGCCTTTATCTCGTGGGATAGAGGTAGGCAACCCCAGACTAAGATGCACATTAAGTAAACACAGCCTTATTCTATGGGATGTCCTTTTCTTTCCTATTAACAAGTTTAGGTAGATTTTCTTTTCTACTAGATTGTATTATTTTTAAAGGTAAAAGGCCTCATTCACTGTACAGTCCCCAATGCATGACCTCATGATTTTAACACATACAATAATTTCCCACCAGGTTTTCCAAATGGCCTTGCTATTTTTGAATGATTTATTATGAGACAATTTTCACAAGCTTGAAAGCTAATCATTTATGCAGAACTTCCTTCATATTCAAATCCATTTTTCTGGGGTTTTTTGTTCAATCCTACTTACTTTAGACTTGATCAAATAAACTTTCCATAGATAAATCATCCCAGATATCCATTCACTGCTGATAATTTGGAGGGCTGTGCTGCATGGCTTGCGAGATCTTAGTTCTCCAACCAGGGACTGAACCTGGCAGTGAAAACACCAATTCCTAACCACTGGATTTCCAGGGAACTCCCTGTAAAAATACTTTTGAAGCAATCTTTCTGTTGAGGTGACAATATGACTGCCAGCAATGTTTTACTAAATTATAGATCCCTATAAGAAAATTAGAACTCTGTATCTTGGATTTCTGTTTCCCATACAAAAAATTTTTTAAGAAAAACATTCCCCCTGGACTAAAACATTTCTTTATATGACTGCTCCTCCAATATTGAAGCTAAACATCCATTTTCCTGACTTTTTAGAAGTAAATGATTATAATCAAGCAATTTAAAAAAATAAAAGCCTGTCACAATATGACTTTGAATGGCACTTCGTAAGTTCAGAATATGATAAAGGAATTAACTCAAAACATAAATAATATAAGCTCCAGTGGTATTCTGTACAAGATAAGAGATACTGTGTTAGTTCTCAATAATCAATACACAATTAAATCTATGCTGAAAATACTTAAAATGTGGGCATACAGATGTCTTTTTAATTGAGATTTTCCTGGTGGCTCAGATGGTAAAGAATCTGCCCGCAATGCAGGAGACTTGGGTTTGATCCCTGGGTCAGGAAGATCCCCTGGAGAAGGGAATGGCTACCCATTCCAATATTCTTGCCTGGAGAATCCCATGGACAAAGGAGCCTACTGGGCTACTGTCCATGGGGTCACAAATAGTTGGACATGACTGAACAACTAACACTTTCACTTTTTTCTAATGAACATTATTACGTTTCCCAGCTACATTTCTCTAGTGGTTTGTATGACAGATCTAAACCCTGGCACATGAAACTTGATAACTGGACACATTGGCAAAGGAGGAAGGAAAATGTGACAAAAAGATGCTGCCTGGGGAAGCATACAATCTCCTTTGTTCATCTAACACAGTATGTCAATACCCACAAGTCTCAGCTATGATGTACACTGTCCTTCCTGCTCAGTTACTGCAGAAACCCTTACATCAGCTAACATTGAGTCCACAGAATACTGTAAACCTGATTGCCAAGATGTCAGAAAGCAGAGCTTGTGGTCAGCTGTCTTGGAAATACTCCTCCAAAGATACTGCAACTGTTTTCATTTCACCATCTTCCCCATTTGCTGTGAGTGCTCATGTGTGCGATTCAGATCAAGGCAAATTCCTCCCAAAACTACTCATGGACGTAGAGCTGAGTTAGCCTCTAACACCACACGCCATTAGTATTGGGTTTATATTGCATACTATGCAAAAGACCCAGAATCCTGGGGATGGAGAGGATTTTAGGGGGCATCTAATCCGAACCCTAAGAGGTTAAGTGACTTGTACAAGGTGACAGTATCAGGGGAAAGACCAGGTCATGAACTCAAGTTGCTCAAGTCATCCACTGTACTGGGAGAAGAAGTTTATCTCGCTCCTACCCAAAATACCTTAATGAATGTCCTCGTGTAATGAACAAACTAACATAAAAAACCGTCTCTTACTTAGATGCTTTTAAATCATATTTAAACAAGTATCTGGAAATGTATTATTCTAAGAATAATAATAATAATCTGTAACCAAATACATTGAAAAATTATATCCACTTTGACAAATTTCAATTTATAAAACTAATGTAGTTCAGACGTAGACACAGACTTCACTTGAATGAAGTTCCACATATCCTCATTCAAAACGCCACATCCATGTATTATCACTAGTAATATAACATTCTACTGGACTCAAAGGTGCAAAAAGACTACCTTGCACGTGGAGAATTACTCTGCCTTACTTACTTAAGTAAGGCAAAACTATGCGGTGTCTTTTTTTTAAGGCTTTATTTATCTATTTATTTTTGGCCACACCACGGGGCATATGGGATCTTAGTTCCCTGACCAGGGATTGAGCCCACACTCCCTGCAGGGGAAGTGCAGAGTCTTAACCACTGGACCACCAGGAACGCCCCTATTTGGTGTTTCTTAAGGTCAAGCACATGCTTTAGCTTTAAAGTTCCATCCTATGAGGTCGATGCAGGTCCACCAGCCTAAAATGGGAGTCTTTAATCCAGATCCATCATGAGCCATTTACTCTGTAAACACACACGTTATTTTTCACAGCACTGCGCTAGATGCCACAGAAGAATAGGAGGTGAGTTTGAAACACACAGACTAGGTACAGGGCACCAACAGCAAGCCAACTCCATACACATTTTCATATAATCTTCATAGTAACCCTAGGAGAGAGGTGTTGTTATACCTGTTTCACAAAGGAAAGAACAGAGAAAACCTAACCAAAGGGAGCAGAAGGTAGTGCTTTGGAACATCTGCACTCTCATCAAGAATCCTAGCCCATCTCTGTGCCTACCACCACAGCCCTCTGCATTTCAGCAGGGAACTGATGAAGCACTGAAATCTCTTCTGGAGTAGAGGTGATCTTCCTAGATTCAGATTTGATATGTCTCCACAGTATATAAGAGCTTTGACTCTACAACAAGGAAAACCAGTGTCTAGATCCACTCAGAATTCCAAAAATTCATAGGAGTTACAGCCTTTTTGTCTGTAAAACAAAGATCCAAACAGCATCTACACCTCATGTGTTGTTGCATGAGAGGCTGAAATGACTGCAGAGGTATAAAGCACCAGAACAGTGCACATAGTAAGTGCCCAATTAAAGTTGGCAGCTGCTTTCAAAATTACCATCATTTTTTAGTAACTATATTCCTCAAAACTGTTTCCTTGGAATGTAGTTCCAAAGGAGAAAAAAGCTATGTAATTCACATTCACTATAAGGCTGTCTATAACTGCAAAAAAGGTTTTTTTGATCAGATGTACCATTATCCAACCACAAAATTTTAATTCTGAAAACTGCTTAGAAATACAGAAACATTTAATATAGTAGATTAATGATGAATACAAAATCAATGCTACAACTACATAAACTCCATGCAAATAGTCAAGGATGTATCTCAAGGACTACACTTCTCTTTTTTCTTTTTTTTTTTTCTCTTTTGGCTGAGCTGAGCAGCTTGTGAGATCTTAGTTCCCTGACAAGGGATCAAACCCACATCCTTGGCAGTGAAAGTGTGGAGTCCTAACCACTGGACAGCCAGGATTACATCCCAAGGATAACATTTCCAAGGATTACATTCCAAGGCAGAAAAATGAAAACAGCTATAGGATAGTGAAATGACAAATGATATTTTTCTTTTTAAAAGTTTCCCTTATATTGCTTTTTAAATTTCTGTAATAAAAAAAAATATGTGTTCTTAAGTTAATTCATAATATACTAAATAGGTGTCTATGACATCTGACTTAATAGGAGTCTGTAAGAAAATCAAATCATTCTGAGCCTGCTCGGCAATAATAAAAACAGTACATCCCCTCCACAGAAATATATAAGTTTGTGCTCTTCCCCCAAGTTCCTTACAGCAAGCCACTGTAAACACATGCCAGTTAAAAATTATGCTCCTAGACTAAAATGCTTCAAGGTAGTTTAATGGTTTAAAGCTTCAAGGTGGAGAATGTTTTACTGCTAGGTGGCGCCAGTGGTAAAGAATCCACCTGCCAATGCAGGGAACACAAGAGATGCCGGTTCGACCCCTGGGTTGGGAAGATCCCCTGGAGGAGGGCACGGCAACCAATTCCAGTATTCTTGCCTGGAGAATCCCATGCACAGAGCAGGCTGGCACGCTGCAGTCCATGGGGTCACAAAGAGTCAGACAAGACTGAAGCGACTTAGCATGCACACACACCAGGCTCAAGGGTGCTGTGCTGTACTCAAGGGTAAAGAGAATAAAAGAAAGAAAAGAATTCAAATCTCCTTTGGTTTTAATTTACATGACTCCCAGACATGCTAATGGTGTATGAGAAGCATCAGTCAAAGTTTTCGATGAAGGAAACCAACAGAACTCTAACTCTAGGTTGGTCATTCAGTTCTTTCCTAATCTCTCACCACCACTAACTCAAGCCAGGTGGTGGGATCACAGGTACAAGGAGCAGACAGCCTACAAATCTGTTGTCTCTTCTGCCTAACCCATGAATCTTGCCAGAAAATATTTTTGCAAATTTATCAAAAGCCTTAAAAATGTCTATTCCCTTTGTGCTAAAATTTTCACTAGAAAGAATTTTTCCTACGAGAACAATTAAGGATGAAAAAAAATGTTTTTCAGGCAAAAAGGGTTTGGGGCAGCAGTGTTAACACTCATTACCTGCTAATTCTTGAGTATCACACCACATAGGACACTGGTGCATGCCTGATATACAGTATTTTTCTTATAACCTGGAAACTACATTTATTCCATTTTAGTGATGAGAAGACTGAGGCTCAGAGAAGTTATTAACTTGCCCCAGGCCACACAACCAATGGGCTTCCCTGGAGTCTCAGTGGTGAAGGATCTGCCTGCCAATGCAGGAGACACGGGTTCAATCCCCGGGTCAGGAAGATCCCCTGGGAGGAGGGCATGGCAACCCACCCACTCCAGTATTCTTGTCTGAGAAATTCCATGGACAGAGGAGCCTGGTGGGCTACAGCCCGTGGAGTAGCAAAAGAGTCAGTGGCGACTTAGCGATTAAACACCACCACCACAGCCATTAAATGATAGAGCCAGAACCTAAATCTGGGACAATCTGAATAGAAACATTAGGCTCCTCTCAATGAATGACCACCTAAAAAAGGTTATAAAATGTCATAAAGAGGAAGTGTTAGTTGCTCTGTTGTGTCCAATTCTTTGTGACCCCATGGACTGTAGCCCACCAGGCTCCTCTATCCATGGGATTCTCCAGGCAAGAATACTGGAGTGGGTTGCCATTCCCTTCTCCAGGGGATCATCCCGACCCAGGAATCAAACTCAGGTCTCCTGCACTGCAGGCGGATTCTTTACTGTGAGCAAAAAAAGAAAAAATGTCATAATGTTTAAGCAAATCATATGTCAAAGTTAATATTATAGAGCTATTTAAAATCCTGTTCTACAAGAATCTTTAATGAGATGGAAAATACCCATGATACCAAAGCATTTGTCGCTCAGTTGTGTCCAACTCTTTGAGACCCCATCGACTACAACCTGTCAGGCCCCTCTGTCCATGGGATTCTCTAGGCAAGAATAGTGGAATGGGTTTCCATTTCCTTCAAAGAAGGGAGGTATGATCCCAGTTTAGAATTTTAGGGAAACAAGTCACACGGGAATAAGAACCGTATCTATCTTGGTTTTGTCTGCCCCACCCCTCACCCAAAGCCCAATACTGTCACTGACATGTAGCAGGAACTCAGTATCTGCTGCTAAAATAAATTACATCTGAGCATAGTTTTTAGAGACCAGGAAAAAAATACCCAAAATGTTATCAGTGGTTACTGCTGGATTCTAGACTTAGGGATGCCTTTTGGTTTTTCTTTTTCACATCTGTTTGTATTTTCAAATATTCTATAAATTTGTATTACTTTCAAAATCTGGAAAAAAAACATTATGGCTAATTTTCAAGTCTTATATTTAAGCATCTTCCTATAAAAGAGATGTAGTTAAGCTCCAGATCAACTCAATATGCAGACTAATACATGATTTATCTTAGTCACAGTTACAAAAAAACTACTTCAGAGCTAGAAAGTGATCATTATCTTTTTATATGCTAGTATCATAAATGGGAACAGGATTTAATATGTGTTACAAATATAAATGGTTTCATCAGCTACAGTTATTAGTAGCGTATTAGGTAGTAAATGGATTTATAAAAGTATAACATCCACAAAATGTGTCTATTAATGGTTTGTGTACTTTGTATATTAAATGCTGGTGCGACAAGGATTAAAAATCAAATGTGGTGGCTTTTGCAGCAGAATGAGGGTTTCTTGCCAAGGTCAGTCCCACACACTGCAAATCTACTATGGAGCAGTACTGAAACAGTGCCTCATCTCAGGTGGTTTATTAAGCATTTTACCTAAAGGAATATTTATGGTCACTATTATCCCATGCATTTTTTTAAAATGCTTATTTATTTATTTGGCTGCACCTGGTCTTAGTTGCAGCATGCGGGATCTTTAGTTGTCACATGTGGGATCTAGCTCTCCAACCAGCGATCAATCGAACCTAGACCCCCTGCATTGAGAGCTTGGAGTCTTAGACCACCAGGGAAGCACCCCCCGACCCCCTGCCATGCATTTTTAAAGGACTAGATTTTTAAATAAACAGTATAAACTAAGGATGAGCCAACTGGTATTTTTATTAGCTCATCATTCTGGGAAATTTCAAACAGCAAAACATGGCACAAATCTGATGATAATTCTATTATCAAACTGCCTCCAAAATGACTTCATTTTCTAAACAAATTCTGGCTTCATTGGCCAGATGCTATTGCAGTGACCACTCTAAAAACACCCTAAAGGGAAAAAGCATGAACTACACTGAACCAGTCTATTTTAAAAGCAACTTGAGATGCGTGGTGGGCCGGAAGGAAGAGCGAGAAGAGAAAGAGTATCTTAGAGTAATAAAAGGTAAAATGGGGAGGGATGGACTGGGAGTTTGGGACTAGTACCTGCACACTATCCACATACAGAAAGGATAACAACACAGCCCTACTGTACAGCAGAGGGGACTATATTCAATATCCTGGGATAAACCTTAATGGAGAAGAATATAAAAAAGAATGTCTGTGTGTGTAGAACTGAGTCACTTTACTGTACAGCAGAAATCAACACTACACTGTAAATTAACTATACTTCAATTTTAAAATACATTAAAGATAATAAGATATTATTAATAATAAGATATATTAAAAATAATATTTCTTTCTTAAAAGGTAAAATGGATGTGTTATGCTGTATAATTTTCAATGGGAAAAAAAAGCACTTGACAGGCAGAAAAGAGTGAAGGAGAAAAAGACAGTTACAGTACTGTCTTAGTAGTTAGTACTAAGTCTTAGTACTCTCTTAGTACTTAGTTATCGGCCCTAAGTCCTTTTTTCAATAGGTGTAAAAACACAAGAACCGCTTCCCATGATCAAAGGGGAAATTGGAAATTTCTCTTTGGAAATTAGGTTTATTCCTGAACTAAGCCAAGAAGAAATTCCACCAACAGAAACACTACCAAACAATCTGGACTTCCAGGAGTTATCAATGCAGGTCAAAGTCTCTGACGCGGTAAGCTTTTACATCAGGACAACCTGGTGTTTCTGTCACAGTGACCTCAGCTTTCCCCTTGTGGGGAAACTACGCGTTGGATCACGGGATCCATCCTGATTCCCTTCTTCCTTGCCTCCTTCTACGAGAAGCTGGAAATGAAGTCTCCTTGTTTCCCAGAATCCTTGTAGCAAAGAGTGGCCAAAGAAATACAGATGGAAGTTCCAGGAGAGAGACTTGTCACATAATCTTGAATAAAAAACCATTTTGGTTCTCTGCCCTTTTCCCTGCAGAGACCACAGGCTCATCTCAAGGTAGAGTCCTAGCCAGACTGCACCAATGAGGCCACAGCCACTGGCTGGGACGGCCAAGGTCGGGGGGAGGCTTGTTTGGCTCCCTGAAGCCCCTGAGTAGTTCTTAGGGCCTCGACCTCCCAGCCCCAGATTTTTTTTGTTTCATTGGGAAAATAACCCCCTGGCTTGTTTAAGCCACTCTGAGTTGGGTTTTCTGTTAGTCGCAGCCAGATACATTCCTGCCTGTTAAAATCATCGATAGGACAAATTCTTTGTATGTTTTAACTTATCAATGATCAACTTAACCGAAGTCCCAGAAGTCTTCACAGAGGCAAGACTGACGGAGAGCACTGACCCCCTGCCTCTGTCACAGAGTCCTCCCAGGACCCTGCAAAGGACGAAATTAGGACCCCAACCCAGGTCAGCCCGAGCGCAGCTCCCGAGCGCTTTACTGCTGGGCTCTACAACCTCCGATGTATTTTCCTTTAGCTTCTAAACAGTCTGAACCTTCCGTTCTGCTCTCTAACTCTACCACACTTGTCCTAATAAACTACTCTGATTGGAAGAAGACTTTCACTGTGGGCAGGGGCAATTCATATGCAGTTGTTTTTGTTTTTTAAAAAGAGAGGAAAAACTTCCTTGGTGGTCCAGTGGTTAAGACTTTGCTTTCCAATGCAGGGGGCCCATGTTCCATCCCTGGCCAGGGAGCTTGGATCCCACCTGCCTCCAGGCCAAAACACCAAAACATTAAAAAAAAAAAAAAAAGAAAGAAAGAAACAACACTGTAACAAATTCAATAAAAACTTTTTAAAAAGGTCCACATCAAAAAAAAAAAATCTTAAAAAAAAAAAACCTGGCAAGCATTTGCTTTCTAGTGTTTTGAAATCCCTCTCCGTCTAGTGTTTTGAAATCCCTCTCCATCACGTGGCACAGGGCTGTTGTGACCAAACACTGTGTGCCTGGCCCTGGGCTCAGCATTTCACCCGCATCACCTCCTTCTGTGCTCACAACATCCCTGGAAGACAGGACTCCCATGGTCCCCACTGTATAGATAAGCAGATAGAACATGTTACCCCAGGCCCCCAGCATTTTCTTCAAAGGCGCCAATGAATGACAAGTTCAGAGCAACATCAAACCATAAGGGAGAGTAACTGATTCTGAGGCTTGTCTTTAGTAAAAACAATAGAAAAGACTGGCTTCAGACCATTTAAGGAATGAAAAATTCTCAAGGCAAGAACCATCACAGCTAAAGACAGTGCAAAGACCTCTCGTCCAGCACAAAAGGTGAAACTCTGCATTCGTGTCCAATACAGCTTTACTCATTATGCGCTCAACCACCTTCACCAGGGGCTAATTCGCCGGGTACACTGTGAGCTACCAGGAAGGCCAATAATAATATTTAGGTAGCTGTGAATGTTCACTTATCATTTTAATAAATGAACCATTTATTTAATTCATTTTCCAGTATGCTAGATTTTCATTTTCAATAGAAAAATGTGTACTTTATGAACTATAGTTTATAATGAATATGGTTATTAGTGATTTATCCAGCACTTCCTATGTGGCCAGCGCTGTGGGGTTCTACATACATCTTTTATTCTCTGAATAGTCACAACCACCACAGGATATAGGTATGCTCCTACATCAGAATCCTACATCACCCTCTTTCAGAAATGGGCTGCAGGTAACGAATTTTCTCAAGCTCCCTACTTAACAGTAAGACCGAGACTCGAATCCAGATCTGGCCAAGAGTCCTTTGCTTTCAACCACTAAGCTTCATAAAGTTATTGCACCTGTTCTTAATGTTTACTAGCTTTTATCAAGCCCTAGCTAGAAAACTCTATCCAGCTTAGCTCTTGTTTTCATTTTCAGCACTCCTCCATTTTCATATATTTTGGCTTCATCTCTCTCACAAAAGCATCTAAAAAATTATTATCTATTTACCAAGGCATAAGACAATCTTCACTAAAGTTTGCCAGATTAAAAAGATACGTAATTATGTAACTGCTGCTCTTACTTTTAATCAACCGTGTGATCAGCTGTTTTAGTAACTAGTTCTGTTCCTCAAGCAAACAGCAGTCAATGAATCCTGTTGTGCCCATCACTGTCAACATGTAAAAACATGTTTTGTTTCGTTTTTAATTTTTTTTTTTGGCTGTGCCACATGGCATGTAGGATCGATCTTAGCTCCCCAACTAGGGATCAAACCCACGCCCCCTGCATTGATTGGAAGTCTTAACCACTGGACCACTAGGGAAGTCCCCAAAACATGGCTTTTAAAGTCTTTAACAGCAATATCCTAAATGCCCACCAGACATCAACCTCAGTTTATAAAAACAGGCCACTGCCTCATTCACCGCCAATACTTCTTTCTATGATAACATATGAGGAATTCCGAACTTTGACAATGCCTATGAGTCTAAACTTTATGTAGGAGCTTTCAATTGTATGGCATGTGTATACATTTTTCAATGTAAAAATAAAAATATAATCGTAAGATACAAAACAATCCCAAAAGAAAAAAAAAGGAAAAGTCTAAAGTTAACAAATTCCATGTTTGTCTCTCAGAACGTTGGCCAGCACCAGAGCTATATTTCTGACTCTTCTTACCCACTGATTTGCTACATTCTTCCAGACTTTCCTCTAGACCACTCTCCTTCCTCTTTGTAAACCATAACTCAAATTTAATTGACTTAATCAATACTACTATCCCACACGAAGTATGAAGTCTAAATTCTGAATATCAGTATTAAGTAAATCAAGAACAATTTTTCTTCATTATTATAATATTGCCCATGTATCTATGCCAAGGTCGACCATCCTCATCAAACCCTTAAACTTGAAAATGAATTTCCATTTACAAAACTGCTGACTAATAATATCAGTAATCTTCATTTAGATTCAAGCAACAATCTCAGATACTCTGCATGGCTGTTCCAAAGTAATTATCAGCCAAAAAACAAAAGCAAAAACTTAAAAACTAGTGATTTTTTTCCTACATTTTTTTTTAGTCCTAGTGGATTTTATGTGTTATCAATTCTTTGAGGAGTCAATGATCATCCAAGAATGGCATTCATTTCTTTAACCACTACCCTATTGCCCATATTTTAAGCTCACTGAATTTTTGGTCCATTGCGTAGAAGAATTTCTCTACTAATAAAAATACAACCCATTAAACATTAACTTACCCCCAGGACAGTCTCTCTGGAAACAAATTCCAAGCATTATAATCACCAATTTGCACTATGTAGACTTAAAGGCAGAGAATCTTATTTATCCTGATTTAAACTAGGAACCTATACATATTTTAAGGCAACTATGTGAAGAAAAATGGCAAATCCAAATTCATAATAATCAGAAACCCAACCAGGAAAATAAAGACTTTTCTTAATTGGCACTTTTCAAACAAAAAGTTTCCCACCCCAGGACATCTAACAATATTAAAATATTTGTTGACTTCCCAAACTCCTACCTCTTCTTTATTTTACTTCAACAATTATAAAAATGCAAACTTTTTTCCCTAGATATTCAAATATAGACTGTCAGAAATTGTGCTAGGCATTAGAAACAGATTTAATTCATGCTATAGTATTTACTACTAATAATAATGAAATAATAAAAAACAACTGATATATATATATATATATTAGGGCTTCCCTGGTAGCTCAGACAGTAAAGCGTCTGCCTGCAATGCAGGAGACCTGGGTTCGATCCCTGGGTTGGGAAGATCCCCTAGAGAAGGAAATGGCAACCAACTCCAGTACTCTTGCCTAGAAAATTCCATGGATGGAGGAGCCTGGTAGGCTACAGTCCATGGGATTGCAAAGAGTCAGACACAACTAAGCAACTTCACTGGCACTGATATATATTAAGCTGTTACCGTTCACAAAATGGTATGGCAAGTTTTTGTTCATTAGGCATTATCTCTTTTAATTCTCACAAAACTCTAAAAGAAAGGTATAATACTAGCATCAGTCCCATTTTACAGATGGGCAAACTGAGACAGAGAAGTGTCCACAAACTGTCCCAAGATTCAACAGGAATTTGAACCTAACTCTGAGTGATTCCAGTTGCCCACACTTGCTTTAACCACCTAGTATCAAGCAATGAGACACATGACTATGTTTGGTTCAGAAAACTAGTCTTACTCCTTATTCCACGGTGGCTCTCTAGAGCCTGTTATACAGGATGAAGTAAATCAGAAAGAGAAAAACAAACATCATATATTAATGCACGGAATCTAGAAAAATGGTACTGATGAGCCTATACGCAGGGCAGGAACAGAGATGCAGACAGTGACAACAGACGTGGACACAGTGGAGGAAGGAGCGGGCGAGACAAATACAGAGAGCAGCACTGAAACATATACCTTACCAGGGGGAAAGACAGGTAGCTAGGGGAAGTTGCTGTGTAACACAGGGAGCTCAGCCCGGTGCTCTGTGACAATCTACAGGGGTGGGATAGGGTGCAGGGTGGGAAGAAGGTTCAAACAGAGAGGGGACATATGTCTATTTATGGCTGAGTCACATTGCTGTGTGGCAGAAACCAACACAACATTGTAAAGCAATTATCCTCCAATTAAAAATTTTCAAAAAAAGAAAAAGATAAAGCCTCGTGGCTCTAACAAAATTTGACTCTGGAAAGCATGCACAACAAAAAGCCTTGGTACACAGTGCACCGAGTTCTATCGTCAAATGTGTTCAAATTTACTTTCCTAGAAGGTGGAATTCACTTACCAGTGACTGTGAAAAGTTAAAGCACTATGTTAAATTATTAAAGACTTCTTTGGAGTTGAAGTGTGAATATTTTATTAATGCGTAGGTTGCTGAAGAAATGCAAACTCTTAAGACGCTTAAGAAACTTTATCCCAACAAAGCAATTTTAAACTGTCTCCTGTCAGAATATCATATCTACAAAGGGAAGAGCCTTCAAATTTTTAAACATGCCTCACCCATATTTCATTTTATTCTAAATGGAAATTAATTCAAAAAAGAAATCCACTTCTAAAGCTCAGGTTATGCAAGAGAGCTTCCTAGATGCTTACATCACTTGCCTGTGTGTATGAGCACAGGCAAGGCAGGTAAAGAAAACATAGTATTATTACAAGAGCCATCTGTCTTCACAACCCTCCAGATGAACAAAACAAGAAACTTGCTGAAAGGAGAGGTATGTGTGTTAACAGTTCAACATAAACAATCTTACACCAATATTTTTTCTGAATAAATTTAATATTTTGTTTTAAAATAGGAACTAGGCAAAAAGAACCATGGAACAAATGAAATAACTAAAACAAGTTACTGAAATGCAACTGGGGTTTTAATTTCCAAATCTACTTTGCAATATTCCTTTATGAAGAGTTTATCTCAGAAGTAACTCTCTTAGGATGTTACATAATTTAAAAGAGGAAAAAAAAAGAGGGGGAAAGACAGAGACAAACACAGGAGATGTTTATCAATAAAAATAAGCAACAAGAGAGACAAGTTCGCAGCTCATCCAAAAAACGCCTGCCAAATACTCCTGCTATTTGTTTCCACCAAGTTATTGTTTTGGAAAACATCTTGTTCTGTCTTAAAATAACCTGCTTAATTGTTCTAAAAAACCACTGCATTTCCATAGAGGGCTAAAGAGCTCCCACGTTTCGATGCACTAACTGATAAAGTCGAAATAAGTTATGCACCAAGCCAAAAGCGAGCTAGAAAGCTCCTACCCTCCCTGACGTAAGGACACCAGCTACTGAATGAATCCACCACTGCACCCTCAGTGAAAGTAACGCCTGGTCCCTCTATGGTATTTGAAGAACAATCATTCAAACTACCTTATTTCTCTAGATGATGGAAATGAGCCACACTGGCGGTACAAGTACGCTAGTAATTAACATTTTTAGAGAAGATCAAAATGACCTTGGACATTTTAGTATTCACTCTAAGAATCCCAATCCTCCCATTAAGAATCAGAATTTGATCCCCGTCCTACATGGTTAAAGCTGTTACGACTGGGAAAGTCCCAGAGAAACGAGAGAGTTTAAAAAAAAAAAAAATCCCAGACTGTGAAAGGCAAAGTCTGACATCCATAATACGGAAAGATTTTTATGAACCAAGTGTAACTCAAGATGTGTTTTATAAGCGTGTCAGGCGATGAACACACACTGTCCTCCAACCCAGCAGACTCCCTGACACCATCCCCACGCTTTGGCCGCTCACCCCCATCCTGGCCCCTCTCACTCCCGGGGGGAGGGTGGGGGGCGGGAACTCCTGTCTTAAGCCTTGACATCTGCGGAGCGTTTCCCAATAGCGAGACAAGGCCCCTCAGCTGGAGGAAGTGGATACTGACAAGAGAAGGGAGAGAAACAAGAGACAGAGCTAGAATTCAAGAGTGCCAACGAATAAGGAGAGAGTCACGCATACTCTGTGCCGTCCGACTGGGTCCGGATGGCACAGCCCAGGTGTCCAGACTAAAGTTGGCATCTCCAAAGTCCAAGAATGCAACTTGGGCGCGCGGGTACAAACACGGCCTTCGGCTTCTCTGAAGCCGGTTAAGTTAGCACAGGGTTCCCGGTGCCTGGAGACCTGGGAGGCGTGGAAGGGTGGGGACTCCCGCGAGGTCTCCTCTCCCTGGGTGTCCTTTGGCTCCGCGAGGGAAGGGACGAGGAACTAAGTCGACTTTGGCCCGGGCGCTAGGACGCGGGACGAGGATGTTCGGGAAGCTGTCGGGGGCTCGGCCGGGGAGTCCGAGAACGCAGGGGGGATGCCTACCTTGTAACATGGCCTCAAGTTTCTTCCTGTCCACGCGGAAGCGCTCCTCGCTCCACTCGGGGCTGTGCAGGGGCGCCCCGGCGACCAGGTCGTCCTCCGAGCCGGGCATGGGAGAGTCCGTGCTGCGCTCGCTGTTGGAGCCCGGGTCCGACTGCGCCGCCAGGTAGCCGGGCTCGCCCTGGGCGGCCATGGTGGGCGCGCGGCGCTCGGGCTCCGGCTGCCGCCGCTGTTCTGCCTGAGCCGCCGCCGCCGCCGCCGCCGCCGCCTCCGCCTCCGCTCGCCCGCCGGGCTCCGCTGGCTCCCCGCGCCGCGGCGCTAGCTCGTGCCCCCGCGGCCGCCGACGCCGCCGCCAACGCCGCCGCCACGGAACCCCGTGCGCATCCCAGCCCCCGGCGCCGCCTACGCCGCCCGCCGCCCCGGGTCCGGGCCCCGGTCCCCGGCTAGTGGCTGCACCGCCCCCTGCCAGCAACGCCCGCGCGGAATGAGCGCGCCGCGCCGCCCGCGCCTCCATCCGCAGGGCCCCGGCGCCCCCTCCCCGCTCGCCGCCCCTGCAGCCGCGCGCTCATTGGCCGGGCCGGCCCACGGGGAGCCGCGGCGGGCGGGCGGGCAGCCCCTGGCTCGCGCACACACTCGCGCGCACACACTCACCACGTACGCACTACCACTTTCCTGCGGTTACACGTCTGAATTTTGTCCCACACACATACTTTCACAGTTCTTCCATCACGGACACTCGCCGAGTTCAAGCACAGCACCCTCCTGAACTCACTCGAAGTACAGACACAGTTACCCGTCTCTTGACCTACAAACACTACTCTGTAAAAGTCACAGCCCCAGTCGGTCCCACAAGTTTGCAACAGGAGGAAGGAGAAAAAGAGGAGGATTGCGGAAGAAACAACGTCCATCTATCGCAGACAGCACCGTGGTCCTCGCTTCCAAGCAGCTCACTCCTCCACTCCGTGCTCAAAGCGGGTATCTCCTCTCATCGCAGCCAGTGGCCGGCTAGATGCACAGAAGTAGACAAGAGGCTTACTCTTTTTACTGTAAGGAGTGGGATTTTTTTTCCCCCTTGATTGAGGTGAGAGGGGGAATCATTTTCTGTGTGATGCTCAGGGAACAGATTCAACTGATTTAAAAAAAAAAAAAAAGGTGAGGGGAGGGCTTTAGAGAAAAGAGGCTCTGAGATTGCACAGGAGGTTAGCTGGATTCAGCTGGCATCTGAGCAGGGCTGTCTTATCAGGGACTGAGGGCTCTACTCTGTTCCCAAGATCAGTCTCTCACAGGTAATGGGCAGCAACGAACCCCTGATCCTAACTGCCTAAGCCAGCTCACCCACTGCTACTCAAACTTGGACTTGAAGCACCAAGGAAAAAAGAAACTTGCTTACACCAGGAAATCCCACTGGGTCATCCCATATCATTGGCATGAGCCTGTGGATGATCAGGCTCACGTTTAAGCCTGAGCTATGTTTAAACATCTACCATGTTTAAGATTTATCGAAATTCTTAGAGATTTGGTTGCCTAGTTAAGAGTTAGCTCTGTGCTGAGTAATATGTGATTTGACAAGATGAGGAAACTGGAATTTTAAGAAGTCACATGACACGATTAAGGTCACACAGCCCCAGATTATGGAGCTAAGAATTAAACCCAGGCCTGTGTATCTGGCACATAATCTCCACAAAAACCCTGCCTTGTTGAACAGAGAACCCTCCTGCTCAGAGTCATCTCCTAAAGAACCAAGGGCAGATCTATAGCTGAACTGTTTGATTCACCATCGTGTTTCCTTCTCAGAACTTACTAATTACTATACAAAGCACTAATTTAAGCAGCAAGAGAGTTTATCAAGGAGGCTTCCCTCAGGGATGTTTAATGTCTCTTTGTGTCAACAGAGATTTGGGGGAACTTCCCTGGTAGTCCAAAGCTGAGACTCCTCACTCCTAATGCAGTGCCCAGGTTCTATCCCTGGTCAAGGAACTAAATCCCACTAAGATGAGGTGCAGCCAAACATTTTGAGGGGGAACCTACTAAGTAATGGAAACTGTGTTAGGCACAAAGAATAGTGACCAAAAACAAAGAATATCCCTAGGCCCCTGGAGCTGATGTTCTAGTGAGAAAGATAGAAGGCTAACCAAAAGTAAATGTATAAATCACTCAGAAAAATAGAAAATCCCACCTATATTAAACATGACAAATAAGAGACTCAGCATAAGAGAAATGCTGTAATGAGATAATTGGATTCAGTCAGAGAGGGCACTGGATGATTCTCTGAGAGAGTGACTCTGGAACTGAGAATAGAAGTTTGAGGAGAAATTAACTGAGCAAGAAAGAAGAGGAAAGAGCCTTCTCTGTAAACGATCATTTGGTCATAATAACACTATAATGATCAAGTATATCACAATTATCCTTTATTTTCCAGTTGAGGAAACTAAGGTACAGGAGATTAAGTAACTTACCCAAGGTTGCACAAATAAGATGTAGAATCAGGATGTGAACCTTGGCAATCTCCCTTGAAAATTAGGCTTGAAGAGTGATATGCTTAGCCACTAAGCGACACTGGATCTTAACAGAATAAGTGTAAGCAAAGATATGTGGTTAGAGGAGGCAGCATGGGGAGCTAAACGAAAACCTGAGCTGAGAATAGGCACAGAAAGAGCTAAACGAAAATGAGCTGAGAATGAGCACAGCTGAGAACAGGAAATTAGATGGTGCTTGCCAAGGCAGGAGAGGCGTGTAAGGAACAGAGCTTGTGAGCCCTACAGGCCAAGTTGAGGAGTTCTTCCTTTTTATCCCTGGAGCAGAAGGAAGCCATGTAGAGGCTCTGAGCAAAGGATGATGTCCTTGGATTAACACTTTAAAAAGATGGCAGAGGCTACAGTATGGAAAACAGATTGAGGGACTGGATAGAACTGGTTAGGTCAATTAAGAGACTATCCAGGAAATTTAGATAAGAGATGCTGGGAGCTTCCCTAGAGTGGTGAAGATGGAGATACATGAGAGGATTTGAGAAATACTTTGGTGGTAAATATCATGAACTAGATGGATGATGGATTGGATATGGGATGGTAGAAAGGAAAATGTCAAGAATGATTCTAGGGTTCTGGCTAACATAAGTGAAGAGAGATAAGTGCCCTTAACTGAAATAGGAAACACTGGCAGAGGACTGACTACCTCAGAGGAAAGTTGAACAGGACATATGAGTTGAAAGCTCCAAGAAGATATGCCAAGTAAACACTTGGATGTATGGGTCTGGAGTTCAGAAAAGAGGTCTTGGCTAGAGACTAAAATGTATTATTTCTTTATAGGTGGTAATTCTAGTCATGTGCATGGGTACGATTAAGGAATGAGAGGAGAATTTAAAAGAACCAAGCAAAGAGCCTTTCAGAAATTCTAACAGTTAGTGATCACGTAGATGACAGTATAATGGGAAAGGTGATAGAAAAAGCAATAAGAAGAAAAAACAAAACAAGGTTTTAGCATGTAAGCACAGGAAAAAGACTATTTCAGAAAGTAAAGTGTGATCCACTTTGTATAATGAGGTCAAACATTTTGGTGGAGGTCACTGGATCCTTAGCAAGAAAACCAGAATGGAGTGGTAGGGGAATGAATACAGCTAATGAAATGAGTAAAGACAACAATTTGGGAGAAGTTTGGCTGCGAAGGGGAGGAAATAACAGTAGCTGAAGGATAATGTGGGAAGAAGACATTTCTTCTTTATTGGGTTCGTTGGCATTTAGGCTGGGTGATGACTTAATGAGTGAGGTTTGAGTACTGGAAAAACCACTATATATGATCCAGTTGACAGAAATGGAATATAAAGGGAAAAAAGGAGGGATCATTATTATAGCACTTTGAAAACAAGAGCAGAATAGACTACAAGATATAAGTAGAGGAGAAACAGTTCATCAGAATATGAACAGAAGGGTATGAAAACAGGTCCATTTGTAGGTTTCATTTCTAGAACACAAAGGCATCCCATCTGATGGCTTTTATTTTCCCAAAAAAAAAAGTAAAAGTCAAAGTGATCTGTTGAGAGTGTGAGAGGAGAGCTTCCAGAAGTTCGAGAAAAGTAGAGAGGGTGTGCATGCAAGTGTTTGTGTCCAGAGGTTTTAAAACAGCTTCTGCATCTGTAAAACAAAGAATTGGAAAGCTGCTGCTTAAAATTAACTATACTTCAATAAAATTATTTTAAAAGAGTGAATTGGTGCTGTTGAGAGTTCAGTTGATGTTGGTAGTCATAAATTTATAATGGGATCAGCCTGCTTGTCCTGACTTTCTCCACCAGTGCTAAGCTTCTTGGGTGCAGACACAGAGAAACATAAGAGTCCTGCCAAATAGATGAAACACCAGGAGCTTGAAGGCAATAAAACAGTGCCTGATGGAAAATAATTTTTAATGTAGAAGCTGAAACTTCTTCACTGCAGAAGTAGAATCTAGCAAAACTGTCTATCAAACATGAGGACAAATTCATGCATCCATATGAATGGTCTCAAAGACCTCTCCTCATATCTATCTGAAAAAGCTATTAAAGGTTACATGCCACCCAAACATGGGAGTCAATCAAGATGGAAAGAAAAACTTACAACATGGAAAATAAGAGATCCAGTCCAGAATAGAGGCAAAGGAGCTCCGCAGAATAATGATGAATGGGGAACAGAAATTGCAGTCGGTCAGGAGTCTGAGGGGTTGAGATTTCTTCTAGATTAAATAGACTTTCTAGAGTATGAACATATTCAGAGATTAAGAAAGTTCATGGAGATTTTGGGGTTACATTCATATAAAACTATTAGCAACTCCAAATATAACAAAACTGTGCTGAAAAGTTACACTACATAGCTACTGAAAAGTTACTACATAGCTAAACTGTAACTAGTATTTACACAGTTATAACAATGTAAACTATGGATACTAATCTAACCTAAATTATAACTAGATTAGGAATTGGCAGTTTGGGAAGTAGACTTGTGTGTAGTGGGGAGTTTGGGGAGGCAGAAGTAAACAATGTTGAACCTCATCTGCTTCAGAGTAACACCAATAGATAATGACTAAAACTTTTAAAATCAAGAAGTAGCAGTATATGCATGTTATTTGGAGCTATGGAGGTAAAAATGGAATGGAGCTGAAAGTTTTGGAAGTGGCAGCCTGTAGGAAATGGGGAACAGGAAAGGCATATTGTAGTTAAGGTGGTTGTTACACAAGTCTTCTAGAACAATTTGATTCTTTAAAGCATATGGATGCATAACAGTAATTATAAAAAAGCTAATGAAGTAATACATAATACCATTACTGAAATAGAATATAAATAACAGAACCTTGAATTCACAACACTGCGCTGTGCTCTTTCTACAAAAAATGAGCCAGAGTTGGTTGTTGTTATTGTTGTCCAGTCGCTCAGTCATGTCTGACTCTTTGCAACCCCATGGACTGCAGCACACCAGCCTTCCCTGTCCATCACCAAATCCCAGGGCTTACTTTGAGTCAGTGATGCCATCTGACCATGTCATCCCCTTCTCCTCCTGACTTCAATCTTTCCCAACATAAGGGTCTTTTCCCATGAGTCAGTTCTTCGCATCAGATGGCCAAAGTATTGGAGTTTCAGCTTCAGCATCAGTCCTTCCAATGAATATTCAGGACTGATTTCCTTTATGATGGACTGGTTGGATCTCCTAGGAGTCCACAGGACTCTCAAGAGTCTTCTCCAACACTACAGTTCAAAAGCATCAATTCTTCAGCACTCAGCTTTTTATAGTCCAACTCTCACATCCACATGTAACTACTGGAAAAACCATAGCTTTGACTAGATGGACCTTTGTTGGCAAAATAATGTCTCTCTTTTTTAATGTCTTTTTAATATGTCTAGGTTGGTCATAGCTTTTCTTCCAAGGAGCAAGTGTCTTTTAATTTCATGGCTGCAGTCACCATCTGCAGTGATTCTGAAGCCCCCAAAAATAAAGTCTCTCACTGTTTCCACTGTTTCCCCATCTATTTGCCATGAGGTGATGGGACTGGATGCCATGATCTTAGTTTTCTGAATGTTGAGTTTTAAGCTAACTTTTTCACTCTCCTCTTTCACTTTCATCAAGAAGCTCTTTAGTTTTTCTTTGCTTTCTGCCATAAGGGCTTCCCTTGTGGGTCAGCTGGTAAAAAATCTGCCTGCAATGTGGAAGACCTGGGTTCAATCCCTGGGTTGGGAAGATTCCCCTGGAGAAGAGAAAGGCTACCCACGCCACTCTTCTGGCCTGGAGTTTGCTCAAATTCATGTCCATTGAGTACATGACGCTATCTGACCATCTCATCCTCTGCCACCCCCTGCTCCTTTTGCCTTCAATCTTTCTCAGCATCAGGATCTTTTCTAAGGAGTTGGCTCTTCACATCAGGTGGCCAAAGAATTGGAGCTTCAGCTTCAGCATCAATCCTTCCAATGAATATCCATTGTTGATTTCCTTTAGGACTGACTGGTTTGATCTCCTTGCTGTCCAAGGGACTATCAAGAGTCTTCCCCAGCATCACAGCTCAAAAGCACCAACTCTTCAGTGCTCAGCCTTCTTTATGGCCAGAGTTAGAATAACTGACAACTGTCTTTGTTTTCATTAAGTATATTTGTTTTGCCTTTATCTTCCTATGTCATTCAAGAAAAGAATAAATTTCAGTTACTCAGAAGGATAGGAATAGATCAGATGCCAGATAATCAACTGTGTAAAATTTTTAAAGGAGTAGGGTTCTCAAAAAGAAAAATCCCTAATGCTAATAAAAATGCATTTGTCCTTCTTTCCTAAGGTGGAAAATAAAAACTGCTTATATTTCAAAAACAGAAAGAAAGAAACAGAAAAATCCCTGGGAAAAACTCAAATAACTAAAATCACCTTAAATCTTCAAGTTTATAATATATGAAAAACCGTAAGACATTAAATGAAAATAAGAAGTGACAGTTATCTTACATTTACTTTAGAAATGGATGCTGAACTCTGATTAGTGCTCATCTAATGAAAAAACTCCTCTAAGAAGTTTTACAGTAAAATGGATCGGTATTCTTTTCCAGATTCTCTTAATGAGTTTCCCTGAATTAATTTCTTCTAAGACACAATACAAAACTATTGATCCTGACCTTACATATTTTTGTAAGAGTTTCAGAAATGTACATTAATAACTACATTTCTATTTCATTTTAAATCCTTGGCCTTTCAATTTGAATAATCTCAATATATGGACAGATTATATTCAATTAAATGGCCCACAGAGCTCTTAGCAGCCCCCTGTTTAGCAATCCCAACTCATTCTCTTTTTACATTTTGCAGTCCAACAACATGGAACAGTTTGTAATTCCTTGTCCAGTCCTGCTCTCTCATCAGAGCTTTGTGCTTTGCAAACAGTATTCCTCCAGCTAGAATATTTTCTCCCCTTTCGTTCACCTGACCTTCACAAGCACCTCACCATCAGACTGATGTAGGTTCTCTTTACCTTCTGTTTCCAATGAGTGCTGTGTTTATTCCCATTAAACAATTATCTTTGCATTTATTATCTTCATCATCATATCATCACTGTTATGGATCAGATACCTGAGTTCCTGAAGGCAGGAAATGTATCTTTACATTATTGTGTCTCCAACACTCGGCAATTCACTGGTATAGGTTGCTATGCTGTGCTTAGCCGCTCAGTTGTGTCCGACTCTGTGACACCATGGACTGTAGCCCCCCAGGTCCCTTTGTCCATGGCAATTCTCCAGGCAAGAAAACTGGAGTGGGTTGCCATGCCCTCCTCCAGAGGACCTTCCCAACCCAGGGATCAAACCTAGGTCTCTCAAATTGCAGGCAGATTGTTTACCTTCTAAGCCACCAGGGAAGCTGGTATAGATTATCAAGCTTTCAACCATGCAACTAGAAACATGTTTAAAAATCATTTTGTGATATAGTTTGGAAAACTGGGTAACCAGAGTTCAACTAAGTTGAAGAAGAGCATAAAAAGAAAATTTAGAAAACTCTAATGCTAGAATTATAAGCAGCTGATAGGTAGGAAGTTCTCTTCTTAATTTGCAGCTGAGGAAGCTGTCTGGAGAAATGAGACAAATTGATTACTGGAGTGCCACATTATGTGAAAGTCAACTTAGAAGCGTCAGTGTTAAACCTGAAAAGTTATCTGGTCCACTCCTTCTATGTCACAGTTCAAAAGACTCAAAGAGAAACAAAGTTGTGAAAAGATATGCTTAAAACTTATTAAAAAAGATGATTTTCAGCAAAGAATCATCAAAGAAACTAGTTGTTTCACCTTTTTTTTTTTCACTTTAACTTTTCACTGAAACTTTCTGGCCCAAAAATGATGGTTATGGTATGGCACAGTATACTTTACAGGTATTAAGTGAATGTGCTAAAACTATATAATATTTCCCTGCAATGTCAAGTGAAGAAAGCAGCAAAGAATCCGATATTCTATTTATAGATGATTCAAGGAGAAGGCTTATTTGAAATAAACACAAATGAAGTGGTAAAGGAAGATGAGCATACCATGTATAGTGTGAATGTCTTTTAAGACTAACAATAATGCCAAATACTTATTGGGCATTTATAAATTTGCTGGACACTGTTAATTATCTCATTTGGTTCTCACCACAATCCTATGAGATTGGTTACAACTATTATCTCCATTTTAAAGAAGAGAATAGCTAAGGCCTTGAGAGGATAACATGCCTGAAGACCCACAGCCTGGAGTGGTTGTGACTGAAACACAGACACCCGACAGAGATGGTATTCTTAACCATCACACTGGCTCGCTCTCCTATCTGGGTCTGATTACATGCAGGTACTGCAAATGGTTAGAGGTGGAAGAAACCTGAGACTCACTGATGCTGGCAGTTTTCACATGTAAAATGTAGGCTCTGTGTTTCACATAAATCCTAATGCAGAAAGCTCTTACAGAAAACTAATAATAACAGAGTTAGTCTGGGCAGAAAAGGACAGGGGAATCTCACTAGCTCAGTTCTCGCCTTTTCCTTCCATGATCCCAGGGTTCCAAAGACGCACAAAACCACTGATCTTTCTCTCTCTCTCTCTCTGTCTCACACACACACACACACACGTTTATACCTGGATACAAATACAGAATGCGTGCTCAGTTGTGTCCGACTCTGCCACCCTATGGACTCTAGCCTGCCAGGCTCCTCTGTCCACAGGATAATCCCAGTGAAGCATACAGAGTCAAAGTGACTTGTCTGAATTCCACACCGCAAAGCATCAAAGCATGTTCAGGGTTCTACCACTTTCTCATCAGAAAAAGAATGGTATTGTGTTTTCCAGAAGTCAGGGGCAGAGAATATCTAGTTGCAAGAGGACATCCTAGGACTCTCTTACTATTTCAATAAAATAGGCTTCTGATAGAGAATATTACAAAAAGTGAAAGTCTTCATTGGGGTTTCAGCACTGAGGAATGGGGAAAATTGAAAAGAGAATAGAAAGGATCGAAATGGAAGAAGACAGTTAAACAGAGGACAGAAGAAAAGAAGAGGAAACAAACTTTCCCAGTCACTTACCTGAATTCTAACATTGCCCAATACGCCACTTTACCAAAATGGGAAAGGAAGAAAAAAAAAAAGCTAGCAGTAGTGTATTGAAACTACCACCCATGAAGATATGTAAGCCTCTGCCTCACAGCTTCTACAAGTTTCTGTCCAAGTTTCAAAGCACATGTTGATTGTGCTTTTGATCTACACTACCAGTATTTTACCCTGTCATCCAGGGTATCTGGACTAACATTCATGCATAAATTTATTCTCATGAAGCCCTGGGACTGAGGAAAATGGAATGTTTAGCTAAAAATCAGAGTAAGCATGTGCAAAATTGTACCTTCCTGCACTTTTTTTTTTTTAATAGATGGACTGACAGTCTGCTGGCAATGTGACTCTCAGATCTAGACAGAAATAGAGCTATAAAAGCATCCAGGCTTCAGGGATGTGAAAACTGGCTCTGCTTCTAACACTGCACTCAGTTACAAGGTAAATTCCACCAATGCCACTTATGTGCTAAACCTCACATCAAATGAGAAGAAAAAGATTCCAGAAACAAGCGCTGATGGAGCGTTGAAAATGAGCCTTCCTGGGCAGCTTGTTGTGGCAAGAATAGTTAGCAGCAGGAAAAGTGTGGGTCATCAAAGGAAGGACCAGGCCCCAAACCATAGAAACACCAGTGGGCAAATCCATGGCACAAATTCCGCCACACCCTCAACTTCCAGTCACAGATGACATTACTAGCTGATCACAGCCCCTTCCACTCCAGCTCAGGAAATGCTCCTCAGCGAGTTCAAAGAGCCAAGACAAATCATTTGCAGTTGACTCCGCATATAAAACTCCATTGCCATGTTGGATCCAGTGTTGTGGTTAAGGGATTAGAAAATGAATAATCGTTCAGCTGGGCCCAGGCTGTTGACCTGTCCTTCAGAGAAGGTGAGCCTAAGAGCAAAGGAAGTAAATATCTTACTCTGTCAGCCAGCTGTTCCCTTCATGATCCCTGTGTTTTTGTACAGAGAAAATGAATGGGAATTAAATTGAATTTACTCTACGTTCAGAATGTGGTAGTGAGCTACGTCCATGTAGAACTACCAGTATGTACCTGCTCACAGTCCTGAACTGGACATCAGGAGACCTGGATTTTAATCCCCATTCTTTCACAAATCCTATAACTTTAGGTAAGTCTCTTAATTTTTAAAAAAATTTTGGCCACACCCCACCCACAGCATGTGTGGTCTTATTTCCCTAGCCAGGGACTGACCCTGTGCCTTCTGCCTTAGAAGTTGGAGTCTTTACCACTGGTCTGCCAAGGAAGTCCCAAGTTTCTTAATTCTGTTGCACCTAATTTCCTTACCTGTAAAAACTGGGAACAGGTTGATGTGGACTATATCAATTTTCAGGTTCATTCCTACTTTAAATTTCCATGACCTAAACAAAGTGCTCACTTATTACTCAGTTCAGCAACAGGCAGTTTCTAGGTAGAAATGGTTCATCTAAAGAACAATGAACAGAGTAAAGGAAGTTAGGAAGACTGTCAAAATCTATGCGGTAGAAACAGTAGCCCATAAAGGTAAAGGCTACTCAAAGTCAGTGTCACAAAGAGGTGAAAAACGTAGACACTCAAATCAGAGTCCCTGCATCCCAGGTCAGATGGCATAGTCATTACTTTAATTTGTCGCCATTCAGTCGCTCAGTAGTGTCTGACTCTGCGATCCCATGAACTGCAGCATGCCAGGCTTTCCAGTCCTTCACCATCTCCCGAAGTTTGCTCAGACTCATGCCCATTGAGCCGGTGATGCCATCCAACCATCTCATCCTCTATTGTCCCCTTCTCCTTCTGCCTTCAATCTTTCCCAGCGTTAGGGTCTTTTCTAGTGAGTCGGCTCTTTGCATCAGGTGGCCAAAGTATTAGAGCTTCAGTTTCAGCATCGGTCCTTCTAATGGATATTCAGGATTCATTTCCCTTAACATTGACTGATTTGATCTCCTTGCAGTCCAAGGGATTCTCAAGAGTCTTCTCCAATACCACAGGTCAAAAGCATCAATTCTTCGGCATTCAACTGTCTTTATAACCCAACTCTCACATCCATACATGACTACTGGAAAAACTAGTAGGTCCAACTTGATGGACCTTTGTCGGCAAAGTAACACCTCTACTTTTTAATACACTGTCTAGGCTGGTCATAGCTTTTCTTCCAAGGAGCAAGTGTCTTTTAATTTCATGGCTACAGTCACCATCTGCAGTGATTCTGGAGCCCAAGAAAATAAAGTCTGTCACTGTTTCCATCATTTCTCCATCTATTTGCCATGAAGTGATGGGATCGGATCCCACGATCTTTGTTTCTTGGATGTTGAATGCCAATGCAGATAGACAGAAGAGACACGGGTTCAATCCCTGGGTTGGGAAGATCCCCTGGAGGAGGGCACAGCAACCCACCCCAGTATAAATGCATTACTTTCATGGCCAGTGCACTGGCTGTTTCTTGCTGTGTAACAAATCACCCCCAGATTAACAACTTAATAAACATTATCTATGGATTTTTGTGGGTCAAGAATCCTAGCATAACTTAGCCAGGTGTCTCTGGCTCAAAATCTATCATAACACTGCAATCAAAATGTCAACTGGAGGTACCTCCCTGGTGGTCCAGTGGTTCAGACTCCATGCTTCCACCACAGGGGCCACAGGTTCGAGCCCTGCTTGGGGAACTAAGATCCCTGTCTGCCACATGACGCAGCCAAAAAAATAATAATTTTTTAAAAGTACACCTGAAATGGCATATTGTCTCTGAAGAGCATCATACTTAAAATGAAAAATAACTTTGGAAAAATTAATGAAAAATTAAATTGTCTATTTAAATTTATTTCTTAAAAAATGTCAACCGGAGTTGTGGTCTCATTCAAAGCCTCAACTGAAGGATGATCCACTCCCAAGTCATTCACGTGGTTGTTACCTGTATCCAGTTCCTCACGGGCTGCTGGGAGGAGGGTCTCACTTCCTTGCTGGCTGTTGCCTGAAAACCTCCCTCAGATCCTTCTCTATGGGCCTCTCCTAAAGCAATACACAACATGGCAGCTGACTTCCATCAGGATGAGTAAGCAAGAAAGCAAGAGAGTGTGAGCTGCTGGAGCCACAGTCTTGTAGTGGGCTAATTTCAGAAGTGACATACCATCATATTTTCCATACTCTACTTATTATAAGCAAGTCACTTGATCCAGTCCACACGGAGGGAACGGGATTACATAAGGACATGAATACCAGGAAGCAGGAATTGGGGCCACTTTAGAAGCTGCCTACCCCAACCTGGGATCAAATATTTTACCTTTTTAAACCTCAGTTTAAACTTACTTAAAATAGGTATAAAGTACCTACATCCAAAGGTTGTTGCAAAAATCAATAAATACTTAGTAAAAACATTTAATTCCTTCAGTATCTGGAATGTAGTAAGTACTTGAAAAATGATGGGTATTATTTTTGAAAATTGTTTTGTGTTGAGAAATTGGGAAATCTGCTGAGGAGACAAGATATATTAATATACCTGAAAAATATAAATAAAAGAAGACTGGGGTAGGGTTAGTTGTATATTCTCTGAAAATCTCTGAATCCTCTTCTCTACCTGCCCCACCCCCTGCCACGAAAACCCCAGACAGAACAGTCAGTTTGCAAAATCAAAAACTTATCAAGAATATGCAGAAGAAAACTAGATGATTATACATTCCCTCAAACCTCAGAATAGAGGCTAGTGGGAACAGCATCAGGAGAACCCCAAAACTGCCATCACGTGCCCAATGGAAAGATCCCCTGGAGAAGGGAAAGGCTACTCACTCCAGTATTCTCGGGCTTCCCTGGTGGCTCAGACAGTGGAGAATTCTCATGCAATGCGGGAGACCTGGGTTTGATCCCTGGGTTGGGAAGATCCCCTGGAGGAGGGCATGGCAACCCACTCCAGTATTTTTGCCTGGAGAATCGCCAGTGGACAGAGGAGGCTGAGGGGCTACAGTCCATGGGATAGTAAAGGGTCGAACACGACTGAGCAACTAAGCGACACTCACTGGAGAGTACAGAAAGCTAATCTGAACTCATCCTGCAGGGAGTCCTGCAGGATGCAATCTGTAGGTGAGTGCAATGGGATGGCAATAGGTCTGAGTGTTGTTGCTGAAGCAGGTTGGCTCCTGCAAACTCCCAAAATTAAGAAACCAAAGCTCTCTTACAAGTCAAATCTCTGTATTGAAGAAAAACTACTGGAAATAGGATTCAATTAAATAGGACAGAAAATAGGGGCAAAGGAGAAAAATGATCAAATACAAATGGAAGAAGGGAACAGAGGAAGATCTAAGGAACATGGGGCCATGTGTTTGTATTGCTTTGCTAAAGAAATTCACTTTCACTTTAAAATGAGCAACAGAAATAAATTGAATTATGACCAAAAAAAAGGAATAAGAAGTTGAATAATGTAGAAGGTATCCCTAGAGATCATGAAAACATGTTAGACATACCTTACAAAAAGCTAAAAATATAACTTATAATTTCAAAACAGATGAAAAGAAAGGTTTTTAAATAATAGCAATTACCAAAGAAGAGATAAACTAGAATTGAAGAAACTAAGGCTATGGTTTTTCCAGTGGTCATGTATGGATGTGAGAGTTGGACTGTGAAGAAAGCTGAGTGCCAAAGAATTGATGCTTTTGAACTGTGGTGTTGGAGAAGACTCTTGAGAGTCCCTTGGACTGCAAGATCCAACCAGTCCATTCTGAAGGAGATCAACCCTGGGATTCCTTTGGAAGGAATGTTGCTGAAGCTGAAGCTCCAGTACTTTGGCCACCTCATGCGAAGAGTTGACTCACTGGAAAAGACTTTGATGCTGGGAGGGATTGAGGGCAGGAGGAGAAGGGGACGACAGAGGATGAGATGGCTGGATGGCATCACGGACTCGATGGGCATGAGTTTGAGTGAACTCCAGGAGTTGGTGATGGACAGGGAGGCCTGGCGTGCTGCAATTCATGGGGTCGCAAAGAGTCGGACACGACTGAGCGACTGAACTGAACTGAACTGAATATGAATGGAGAAAATGGAGATTTGACAGAGAGGATAAAGGACTGGGGAAAGAATTAAACAAGTTTAAATTAAGACATTAACACTCGATAAGAAGAAACTAAAGAGTAAACAAGGAACTTCCCTGGTGGTCCAGTGGTTAAGACTCCAGGCTCCCAGTGTGACAGTTCGATCCCTGGTCAAGGAAATAGATCCCACATGCTGCAACTGAGACCTGGCACAGCTAAATAAATACATATATATATATAATGAATAGTAAATGAACACAACAAATGCCTGAAAAGAAATGGAAAGTGGAAGGAGAAAAATATTTTAAGTAAAAAATAAAAATATATTTTTAAAGAGATTTGAGAGAAAGTGATAGAGTACAACTAGAGGAGGGAAACTTCTATACAACAATGGGCTCAAAGAAGGAAAGCAGAGCAATGGGGCAGAGTAGCACTAACAACTGTGATTTAAGAAAACATTCATGAAATAAAAGATGATACACATCTACCTATTAAATCAAATTTCCAGAACTTAGAACAATCAACCTAGAGTAGTCAACACTGGTACTATTCTAGTAAAACGTATTATATATATATCAGTTCAGTTCAGTTGCTCAATCGTGTCTGACTCTTTGCAACCCCATGGACTGCAGCATGCCAGGCTTCCCTGTTCATCACCAAATCCCGGAGCTTACTCAAACTCATGTCCGTCAAGTCGGTGATGCCATCCAACCATCTCATCCTCTGTCGTACCCTTCTCCTCCTGCCTTCAATCTTTCCCAGCATCAGGGTCTTTTTCCATGAGTCAGTTCTTTACATCAGATGGCTAAAGTATTGGAGCTTCAGCTTCAGTATCAGTCCTTCCAGTGAATATTCAGGACTGTTTTCCTTTAGGATCGACTGGTTGGATGTCCTTGCAGTCCAAGGGACTCTCAAGAGTCTTCTCCAACACCACAGTTCAAAAGCATCAATTCTTCGGCGCTCAGCTTTCTTTATAGTCCAACTCTCACATCCATACATGACTACTGGAAAAACCATAGCTTTAACTAGATGAACCTTTGTGGGCAAAGTAATGTTTCTGCTTTTTAATATGCTGTCTAGTTTGGTCATAGCTTTTCTTCCAAGGAGCAAGCATCTTTTAATTTCATGGCTGCAGTCACCATCTGCAGTGATTTTGGAGCCCCCCAAAATAAGGTGTATATATATATATATATATATATATATATATACACACATACACTTTTTTTTTTGACTGTGCAGCATAGCATGCAGGATCTTAGTTCCCCAACCAGGAATTCTGTGCCCCTTGCAGTGGAAGAACAGAGTCTTAACCACTGGACCACCAAGGAAGTCCCAATGTATTATATTTTAAAGAAAAAGAAAAAATTCTTTGGACTACCAGGCAAAGAAGACCAAATCATTTATAAGTAAAAACAATAAGATCATAATTAGACTTTACAACAGGAACACTTCGTGCCATTAGACAAACAATATATTTGAAGTATTCAAAAAGATAAAATTTGAGGCATTCAAGAAAAGAGATAAGAAAACCCCCATATCAAGGATTTTATATGCAGCTAAACTTGTTTAATAGTATAACAAGGCAATAGATAAACTATTGTGAATATACGTAGGAAATAATGCTCCTATGAGCCCTTCTTACAGAGTCTTCTAAGGAATCTACTTTAAACTCTCATCACACAAAATGATTTGGGAGATATCCAACATAAGGACTAAACATTAAATTATGATTAGGAACTAAGGCTAAATTATGGTTATAAAGGAGACAGTGTAGTATGTAACATCTCTGTATACTGACAATATAGATATAGAAAAACTGAAAGAAAGGAGGGAAAAACAGGAAAGGATACAAAAAATAGAAAATATTTTTAAGAGCTTTGGATATAGACCATTTTTTAAAAATCTATAGCAAATTTTTATTGCAATATTGCTTCTGTTTTATGTTTCGGTTTTTTAAAATCCCTGACCAGGAATCTAATGCATGGCCCCTGAACAGTCTTAAAAAGAAAGAGAGAAGGAAAAGAACAAGATAACTAACAAGATCATACACTATCATCACTCTCATACTTACAGGCATTAGTTAGGTTAGGAAAGTCATTTTCAGCAGAAATCAGTAAGAAGAATATCTATAAGAATTGCTCCAGTGCTCGCTTCGGCAGCACATACACTAAAAAAAAAAAAAAAAAAAAAAATTGGAACGATACAGAGAAGATTAGCATGGCCCCTGCACAAGGATGACATGCAAATTCGTGAAGCATTCCATAAAAAAAAAAAAGGAATTGCTCCAAGCCTTTTGCCTTTTAATAGCTCTATATTTTACATTATGAAGAAGAAATTTCAAATATGAAAAATTTCAGAATGAAATTTCTATGGTGCCTTTTTTTTTCTTTTGGTTGCACTATTCAACACGTGGAATCTTAGTTCCCCAACCAGGGATTGAACCCAAGGCCAAGGCAGTGAAAGCGCCAAGTCCTAACCACTGGACTGCCAGGAATTCCCTCTGGCGCCTTTCTTAAAGTGGAGTCCAAGGTCATCTATATTAGAATTACTTGGAGTACTTATTAAAAATACAAATTTATGGGACTCTTCCCAAACTGAATCTAAATCTCACAGTGGGAGATGGAGGAGTCGTCCTTGAAAATCTACACATTAAATGTTTTCCAGAAGATCCAGGATTCATTTGAAAATCACTGTTTTAAATTCTTTTTCCAACAAAACATCATCTCCATGTCCAGGTATAATCCCTTTCTCTACAGTTGGATCTTGGTGACTGGAACACAAATGACAGTGGAATATAGTCAATTCCTGCAATATACCTTTCATTGAAGTAATAAGGTATCCAATTACATATTCTTTTTTTAATAAAAGAGAAATAAAACACTTAGATGATATTTTTTCCTCTTGAAATTCAACCAAAAATACTCCCAGACCCATCCTTCAACCCAGGTCCAAATACATTATTCAAAAATCCAAACCATCCAAACCCACATATTTGTGACTGAATTCCTCCCTCAAATAGGTTTCAGTTACTGCCATATTTTAACTCCAAGCTAAATTCTACCATCAGTTATGCAGCTCAATATTCCTTGATCACAGGCCATACTTTGTAAAAACAAATGGAATCTGTATTTAATTCCTATATTAAAATCGCTTTTGCATAGTATAATTTGCATTTTATGAGGCCAAAGGCAAAATGTCTAAAACAACATTTAAAGGGAGCAAAGGATTAGCTAGACAGAAGCGGAAAGAGTGTATTGAAAAAGCTCAAGGTCAAACCAACAATTAAACACACACACACACACTTGCTCTTCCTGGCAAAGATCAGTATATTTTTTAATTCTTTCTTCTTTCTTTTGGCCCTGTTACCACTGTGGTTACTTACTTTCACTCTTCCATTGGTACAACATCTCTGACATTTCCACATATAATATCTGACACACACACACAAAAGGCAGAAGGTGGAAAGAAGAATCAGTGGAGGTTATTTACCTATGTTCACTGTCCGCTTGATTGATCTGCATATTCACATTTTTGGGACTCAAATATCAGTTCCTCAGGGGAGACGTTCCTGTCTATCACCATCCCAAAGGCAGAACTGACCGCTCCCCTAAGTGTCTTCAAGGCGCTGTCTACCTGATTCTCCCATGAGCATGTGTGCGTGGTAAGGCGCTTCAGTCGTGTCCAGCTCTTTGTCACCCCATGAACTGTAGCCCACCAGGCTCCTCTGTCCATGGGGATTCTCCAGGCAAGAATACTGGAGTGGGTTGCCATGCCCTCCTCCAGGGCATCTTCCCAACCCAGGGATCAAACCCAGGTCTCCCACATTGCGGGGAGGATTCTTTACTGACTGAGCTACCAGGGAAACCCAAGAGTACTGGAGAGGGTAGCCTATCCCTTCTCCAGGGGATCTTCCCACCCCAGGAATCAAATCAGGGTCTCCTACACTGCAGGTGGATTCTTTACCAGCTGAGCTACCAGGGAAGCCCCGATTCTGCCATGGTATCTGACAATTCAGTCACTGCATACATAGCCATCTTTATCTATTAGATCATTAAGTCCCGTAAGAGCAGCCTCAATCTCCTTATATCCCTAGCACTAAACAAAGTTAACACAGTGGAGGTACTAAATAAAGCGAATAAATTAAGGTTCTGCTTCCCAACAAAACTGAATAAAAAGTGGAAATGATAAAATAATCAGGAGTTCCACTCAAGCAGAACCAAAGTGATTTCTCTCCTGCCTTTTTCCTTAAGTGGCTGGCTGTTTTGACACATATACATGGTTTTTACATGATTGTTTTCATGGACTGTAAAAGGAGAGCTACCTCAAGGGGTCTTCCCTGGAAGACCAGTTGTTAAGACTCTGCACTTCCAGTGCAGGGGGCTAGGGTTCGATCCCTGATAGGGGAGCTAGGATCCCACATGCTGCCCATGTGTGGCCAAAATAAAAACTCAAAAGGAGAGCTACTTCAAGGAAGGGATTAAATAACAGAAGTAGAAAAGAAGGACTAGCCCTTGTTATATAGTGTCTATTTATACTCTACAACTATTTACTACAAGTCTGACACTGGTTCTAAATATGTCAGGTAGAATGCAGAGTTGGGTTAAGTGTTCAAATTCTCAGGTGAATAATGCCAACAGTTCCCCCAAATCTCTTTTCAAATATTAAATTGATATATGAAGTTCTTCAATTTTAAGTTTTTCTCTCAGAAAGTTTCTTAAGACATTTTTGGAAACTGTTGCTTATTTGTTGACAAAATCAATCAGATTTTCTTACTAAACAGATTAATGGAGCACTCAATTACCAGGACACGACTGAAGCGACTTAGCAGCAGCAGCAGCAGCAGGCTTTAGTTAGACAACTTGTCTTTTTCATAGGCTTCTTTGTTTGTGGTTATGGGTTAATAATTTATAATCAGAGAAACAGGAATATCTGGGTCACTCTGCCAGGGATTAAGCACCTGTCAGCTGCAAACTCACACTTTTATATAAATTGGGTTAGATCACTTTCTAACACCGTACACAAAAATAAACTCAAAATGGATTAAAGATCTAAATGTAAGATCAGAAACTATCAAACTCCTAGAGGAGAACATAGGCAAAACACTCTCAGACATAAATCACAGCAGGATCCTCTATGACCCACCTCCCAGAATTCTGGAAATAAAAGCAAAAATAAACAAATGGGATCTAATTAAAATTAAAAGCTTCTGCACAACAAAGGAAACTATAAGCAAGGTGAAAAGACAGCCTTCTGAATGGGAGAAAATAATAGCAAATGAAGCAACTGACAAACAACTAATCTCAAAAATATACAAGCAACTTATGCAGCTCAATTCCAGAAAAATAAACGACCCAATCAAAAAATGGGCCAAAGAACTAAATAGACATTTCTCCAAAGAAGACATACGGATGGCTAACAAACACATGAAAAGATGCTCAACATCACTCATTATTAGAGAAATGCAAATCAAAACCACAATGAGGTACCACTTCACACCAGTCAGAATGTCTGCGATCCAAAAATCTGCAAGCAATAAATGCTGGAGAGGGTGTGGAGAAAAGGGAACCCTCCTACACTGTTGGTGGGAATGCAAACTAGTACAGCCACTATGGAGAACGGTGTGGAGATTCCTTAAAAAATTGCAAATAGAACTACCTTATGACCCAGCAATCCCACTTCTGGGCATACACACCGAGGAAACCAGAATTGAAAGAGACACATGTACCCCAATGTTCATCGCAGCACTGTTTATAATAGCCAGGACATGGAAACAACCTAGATGTCCATCAGCAGATGAATGGATAAGAAAGCTGTGGTACATATACACAATGGAGTATTACTCAGCTGTTAAAAAGAATTCATTTGAATCAGTTCTGATGAGATGGATGAAACTGGAGCCGATTATACAGAGTGAAGTAAGCCAGAAAGAAAAACACCAATACAGTATACTAACACATATATATGGAATTTAGGAAGATGGCAATGACGACCCTGTATGCAAGACAGGGAAAGACACACAGATGTGTATAACGGACTTTTGGACTCAGAGGGAGAGGGAGAGGGTGGGATGATTTGGGAGAATGACATTCTAACATGTTACTATCATGTGAATTGAATCGCCAGTCTATGTCTGACGCAGGATGCAGCATGCTTGGGTCTGGTGCATGGGGATGACCCAGAAAGTTGTTATGGGGAGGGTGGTGGGAGGGGGGTTCATGTTTGGTAATGCATGTAAGAATTAAAGATTTTAAAATTTAAAAAATAAAAAACTAAAATTAAAAAAAAAATAGGCAGAAAAAAAATAGAAAAAAAAAAAAAGTTCACTAAGGCTTTTCACTAAGATGTAATGGAAAACCAAAACGAAATTTTTGACCAACCTAACACATGCTCCACAATGCTGGGACTGGGGCGCTGCAAATGCCATTTCTCTTCTGTGAGAGTATCTTCTTTTGTTGCTCAGTAGCTAAGTCTTTCCAACACTTCGCTATGGACTGCAGACGCCAGGCTGCTCTGTCCTCCACTGTTTCCTGGATTTTGCGCAAATTCGTGACCATTAAGCCAGTAATGCCATCTAATCATCTCATCTTCTGTCGCCCCCTTCTCCTGCCTTCAATCTTGACCAGCATCAGGGTCTTTTCGCATCAGGTGGCCAAAGTTTTGAAGCTTCAGCTTCAGAATCAGTCCTTCCAATGAATGTTCAAGAGTTGATTTCCTTTAGAATTGACTGGTTTGACCTCCTCGCAGTCCAACAGACTCTCAAGAGTCTCCTCCAGCACCACAGTTGGAAAGCATCTTCAGCATCCAACCTTCTTTATGGTTCAACCTGCACATATGTGCATGACTACTGGAAAAATTATAGCTTTGACAATGTGGACCTTTGTAGGCAAAGTGGTATCTCTGCTTTTTAATATGCTGTCTAGGTTTGTCACAGCTTTTCTTCCAAGGAGCGAGTGTCTTTTAATTTCATGGCTACAGTCACTGTCCACAGTGATTTTGGAGCCCAAGAAAATAAAACCTGCCACCGTTTCCACTTCTCCCCCATCTATTTGCCATGAAGGGATGGGACCAGGGGCCATGATCTTAGTTTATTGAAGGTTGAGTTTTAAGCCAGCTTTTTCACTCTCCTCTTATACCCTCCTCAAGAGGCTCCTCAGTTCTTCTTTGCTTTCTGTCATTAGAGTGGTATCATCTGAGGTTGTTGATATATTTCCTGGAAATCTTGATTCCAGCTTGTGCTTCATCCAGCCCAGCATTCTGCATGATGTACTCTGCATATGAGTTAAATAAGCAGGGTGGCAATATACAGCCTTGACATACTCCTGTCCCAGTTTGGAACCAGTCCGTTGTTCTTGTTCAGTTCTAACTGTTGCTTCTTGACCTGCATACAGATTTCTCAGGAGGCAGGTTAGGGAGTCTGAAATACTTATCTCTTCAAGAATTTTCCATAGTTTGTTGTGATCCACACAGTCAAAGGCTCTAGCATAGTCAATAAAGAAGTAGACATTTAATTTTCTTGCTTTTTCAATGACCCAACGTATGTTGGCAATTTGATCTGTTTCCTCTTCCTTTTCTAAACCCAGCTTGTACATATGGAAGTTCTTGGTTCATGTACTGCTGAAGCCTAGCTTGAAGGATTTTGAGCATTACCTTTCTAGCTTGTGAAATGAGTGCAATTATCCAGTAGTTTGAACATTCTTTGGCACTGCCTTTCTTTGGGATTGGAATGAAAACTGATGTTTTCCAGTCCTGTGGCCACTGCTGAGGTTTCCAAGTTTTCTGGCACACTGAGTACAGCACTTTTCTGTTAGGTTCTGCAAATGGAAACAATAGAGGGAGACGATAAAGCTGTAGGAGGAAGAAGGGATTTGCTCCACCCCTGTGCCACCTGTCCCTGTCATTACTGTCCCAGGAATGTCCTTTGGCCGCAGCAGCACAGGTTATTTCCAGTTTTGAGCTTCTCCCAGCACTGCTCGAGCCTGCCTCATCCTCACAGACACCAGTAAGAGATGGTGCCACCCCATCTGTGGAGGTTGTATCCCCAGCTTTTCAGGGCCTCTCCAAGCTCACAGATTTTGCACATCTAACTCTCCCTTTAGTTCTCCAGCCACGGGGGTCGCAATTACTCCACCAAAGTATTTATCTCAATTACCTCAATGTTCCCTTTTAGCCCATATCCAATACTATTTGACAGATTTCCTTGATTAAATTTTCTCTGTTAGAATGATGGCCAAGATAGCGGAATAGGAAAATCCTGAGTTCATTTCTTATCACAGGCATAACAAAATTACAACTCTTTACATGGAACTACTGATGAGAAATGCTGACAAAGAACAGAAGAGATGTTATACATCTAAAGGCATGAAGAAGGAACCACAACAAGATCAGCAGTAGACATGACATAGTCAAGACCCATTTCCCCGGATGATCCACAGATGGGAGGATAGTTACACCTGCGGAGGTTCTCCCCAGAATGAGGAGTCTGAGCTTCTCTTTGGACTCCCCAGCCCAGGGGTCCGTTACCCAGAAGGTGAGCCCCTAGAACATCTGAATTTGAAGGCCAGCATGGCTTACTTTGGGGAGAGCCAGAGGGCTGTGGGAAATAGAGACTTCACTCTTAAAGGACACATAGAAAATTCACATGCTCCAGGACATTTGAAAGGAGCCTGGGTCAGACCTACCTGCTGATCTTGGAGAGGCTCCCAGATAAGCAGGAAGCAACTGGAGCTCACCCTGGAGACATAGATACTGGCATTAGCCATTCTGAGGAGCTCCTTCTACCACATGGACGGTAGTGCTGGCTCAATTCATTCTGGAATCCTCCCTCTAGCTTATTAGCACCAGGACCCGGCCTCACTCACCAGTCTATCCTCCCAGTACTGGGACGCCCCAGGCCAAGCAATTAGCCGTGCAGGGACACACCCCACCCCCCAGTGGGCTGGCTGCTTTCAGATCCCCCTGAGCCCACACCCACTCTAGGGCACAGTCCTGTTCACCAGAGGGAACACCATCACCTGGACCCCAGCATGGTAGCCAGGATAAGAGGACGAAGTTCCACCTACCAGTGGAACCACCTACCAGTGGAACCATCTACCAGCCAGCACTAGCCCCATGACTCCCTGGGTAGCCTCTGTGGTTCCAGGGAGGACTAAGGGGAGAGGGAAGCTAGGAAGGGCAGGATAGATGAAGGAGATTAAGAGGTACAAATGACTATGTATAAAATAAGTCAGCTACAAGGATACATTGTACAGCACAGAGAATTTAAACAATATTTTATAATACCTTTAAATGGAGTATAATCTATAAAAATATTGAGTCACTATGTGGTATACCTGAAACTCAAATAAATAAATACGAAGAATACTTTAGGTTACAGAATTGTCATGATGATTAAATGTAAAATGTATGAAAAATTATTAGTGGAGTGCTCCAGTGGACTGTCAACAAGTAAAATACCTATTGAATAAGATGGTCAAAAAATTACCTTTGTTAAAAATAACTTGTTTTTTTTGTTTGTTTGTTTTCTTGACTGGAATCTGATGTCTTGTTTGGTTAATATATCATTCACAGATAAGGAAACAAGGATATCTGGTTCCCCTCCAACAGACTGTAACTGCAAATAGGGGTCCAATTTATCTTCTGCCAAGTACTTCTTTACCAGCTAAAGCAGGCGTTTAGTGCCACAGCAAAGGAATCCTCAAACAGGACATTAAACATTGTCACACATCAATCTATTAGTACAATCCATTCTCGGACATCCCCAGGTGGCTCAGTGGTAAAGAATCTGCTTGCCAAGCAGATGTGGGTTCAATCCCTGGGTTGGGAAGATTCCCTGGAGAAGGAAATGGCAACCCACTCCTGTATTCTTGTCTGGGAAATCCTGTGGACAGAGGAGCCTGGTGGGCTACAGTCCATGGAGTCACAAAGAGTCAGACACAACTCAGCAACTAAACAACAACAACAACAACAACGTAAAGGTCCAGCTCCCACTTATTCATGTCCACTTCTCATAAAACTGTTTTGAAAACATCTCAATGGCAATGCGCTTTGGCAGGTCTACAGTAAATGGATGCCTCCAAAGTCATCAATTCTTTTGGACTTACTGGAACCTTTACATAAATAAGAAATGCCAGAACTTCTGAAGACTGACATGGAAACATGTCTATGATATATACTGTTAGGTTAAAAAGTTGCTTTCAGAACAATACTCATGGTATTACATTCAGTTCAGTTCAGTCACTCAGTCGTGTCCGACTCTTTGCGACCCCATGAATCACAGCAAGCCAGGCCTCCCTGTCTATCACCAACTCCCGGAGTTCACTCAGACTCACGTCCATCGAGTTGGTGATGCCATCCAGCCATCTCATCCTTGGTCGTCCCCTTCTCTTCCTGTCCCCAATCCCTCCCAGCATCAGTCTTTTCCAATGAGTCAACTCTTCACATGATGTGGCCAAAGTACTGGAGTTTCAGCTTCAGCATCATTCCCTCCAAAGAAATCCCAGGGCTGATCTCCTTCAGAATGGACTGGTTGGATGTCCTTGCAGTCCAAGGGACTCTCAAGAGTCTTCTCCAACACCACAGTTCAAAAGCATCAACTCTTCGGTGCTCAGCTTTCTTCACAGTCCAACTCTCACATCCATACATGACCATTGGAAAAACCATAGCCTTGACTAGATGGACCTTAGTCGGCAAAGTAATGTCTCTGCTTTTCAATATGCTGTCTAGGTTGGTCATAACTTTTCTTCCAAGGAGTAGGCATCTTTTAATTTCACGGCTGCAGTCACCATCTGCAGTGATTTTGGAGCCCCCCAAAATAAAGTCTGACACTGTTTCCACTGGTTCTCTGTCTATTTCCTATGAAGTGATGGGACCGGATGCCATGATCTTTGTTTTCTGAATGTTGAGCTTTAAGCCAACTTTTTCACTCTCCGCTTTCACTTTCATCAAGAGGTCTTTTAGTTCCTCTTCACTTTCTGCCATAAGGGTGGTGTCATCTGCATATCTGAGGTTATTGATATTTCTCCAGACATGCTATTCCTTTAAAATCTGGATTGTAAATGGTGAGGGAATAAGAGGTTGTATATATATATATACATATATATATATCTTCAGTATATATATATATATATACTGAAGATAACAATTAAGAGTGACTATCTCTGGGTGAAAAATACTATAAATTAAAAAATATCAGACCACATTGTAAAGCAATTATCTACCAATTAAGAATAAATTTTAAAAATATTGTGCATCTTCCTACCAGAGAGAGTTTAAAGTTGAATTAAAATTTAAGTTGAATTACATTTTTCTCCCAAGATGAAACCAAAACAAAAACAAAAACAAATCTCAGGATATCAATCAAGAAAGTAGCTCCCTACTCTATTTTATAACTTGTACAAAGGTTAGCTTTAGGTTGCTTGGTATTTAAAGTCCTAAAAGTAATATCCCAAAGCCAGTCCATTCATTCTGTTAAATATGTGACTATACTGTTTCATGGAATGAAATATATGATACTAACACTTGTACCTCAATTTTTAAGTAATGAATTTGGATCTATCCATAAGGATCATAAAACTGAAAGTAAAAGAAACTGCTTTTTTAAAATCAGCTAAATTCATTTGTCTGGGAAGCTGTTTACCCAATACATGATTTCTGGTCTGGTTCACCCATTTTTCTGTTTTTGGCATCTATGGAACCCTTTATTGTATACCACATAATTACAACCATTCCCAGCTAGCCAACACATATTATTTATGCTGAAGGAAAATAGATACTTTGGCTTTTGAGTCATAAATGTAACAAGGGTTTTTGTTACATTTAAGAGATTTAACCCAAAAGTTTCATCCTTCATTTTCTTAGGCTTGATACTATTTCTAATCACTCATTTCAGGATTATAAAATTTGAGACATCATCTACCTTCTTTTCTTAAGTTTAAAATGGTTTATTAAGAATATTCAGCATAAGAAATTTCATATTAAAGTTTCTGATAACTAAAATTATAACGTATCATGGGCATTTAATTATTTTAAAAGCTATATATTTTAATGTGCTTAGTCACTCCATCATGTCTGACTCTTTGCAACTCCATGGACTGTAGCCTGCCAGGCTCCCTCTGCCCATAGGGATTCTCCAGGCAAGAATACTGGAGTGGGCTGGCATGCCCTCTTTCATGGGATCTTCCCAACCCAGGGATCGAACCCAGGTCTCCCAAACTGCAGGCAGATTCTTTACTGTCTGAGCCACCAGGGAAGCCCTATGTTTTACAATATTATTTGGCTAAATGATATATAGTTTAGAAACACAATGTTTCAATTAAGAGATACTATCTACCTTTGAAATTTATTTTCTATCTGCTTTTAAATGTTGAAGTAAACATATTTGTAAGTATGCTCTGACTTGAAGACAACCTATCCTTGGGAATTAAAATCTGCAAGAAGTATACAGGGTGGAGGGGCTGGCGCTGATTATTCAAAAGAGATGCCCACAAACCATGAATTTCTTGATAGAGAAGAGGGAGGTGTTTGCGAGTTGTGAAATAGAAAGAGGGAAGAAACACTGAAATCTTAAGTGTTAAATATCTACAGACAAGTAAAAAGGTACCTGAAATTATAATTCCTCAGAAAGGCACAATGATAAATATTCAGTTTATAAAAAAACTAATCTACAGCACAAGTTTCGGGAACATGTCATCTACAGTGGGAAATCTGTCCTTCACTTATTATACATGGAACAGAGTGTCTGCCTTGTTTCAAGGCACTCCGTGAAATGGTCACTGATGGTAAATGTGGAGCCAGCTTACCAAATTGAAATTAAAAAATCAGGAATCCATTAGCAACATAAAAAATAAATATATTAAATCATTTAAAAACTGTTGATGGCATCAGTGATACCCCACACTGAATGGTTCTTAGGCAAAGCTAACACTGGGGCTGGGGGGTGTGGATGGGCTGAGAGGCCTGCGGGAAGCCAACAGAGTCTACTAATTCTGCGAGTCATCTTTTGTTTTTCCAGAGACATATCCAGTGTCAGGAGAGCACCTCCAAATGTGCAGTCTAGTGAGTAGCATGGAATTTTTACTATGCAGAGTGAATGCTCATACTCAGAATCTGCCCCGTTTCCAATGGTAAAATCTATCTGCATTTGGTAGGTTGCATGTTCAAAAAAATTTTTTTGAAGTCACCTAATGGAATTCCAGTTGAGCTATTTCAAATCCTGAAAGACATTGCTGTGAAAGTGCTGCACTCAATATGCCAGCAAGTTTGGAAAACTCAGCAGTGGCCACAGCACTGGAAAAGGTCAGTTTTCATTCCAATCCCAAAGAAAGGCAATGCCGAAGAATGCTCAAACTACTGCACAATTGCACTCATCTTACGCACTAGTAAAGTAATGTTCAAAATTCTCCAAGACAGGCTTCAGCAATACGTGAACTGTGAACTTCCTGATGTTCAAGCTGGTTTTAGAAAAGGCAGAGGAACCAGAGATCAAATTGCCAACATCCGCTGGATCATGGAAAAAGCAAGAGAGTTCCAGAAAAACATCTATTTCTGCTTTATTGACTATGCCAAAGCCTTTGACTGTGTGGATCACAATAAACAGTGGAAAATTCTGAGAGAGATGGGAATACCAGACCACCTAACCTGCCTCTTGAGAAACATATATGCAGGTAAGGAAGCAACAGTTAGAACTGGACGTGGAACAACAGACTGGTTCCCAATAGGAAAAGGAGTACGTCAAGGCTGTATATTGTCACCCTGCTTATTTAACTTCTATGCAGAGTACATCATGAGAAATGCTGGGCTGGAAGAAGCACAAGCTAAAATCAAGATTGCCGGGAGAAATATCAATAACCTCAGATATGCAGATGACACCACCCTTATGGCAGAAAGTGAAGAGGAACTAAAAGACCTCTTGATGAAAGTGAAAGCGGAGAGTGAAAAAGTTGGCTTAAAGCTCAACATTCAGAAAACAAAGATCATGGCATCCGGTCCCATCACTTCATGGGAAATAGACAGGGAACCAGTGGAAACAGTGTCAGACTTTATTTTGGGGGGCTCCAAAATCACTGCAGATGGTGACTGCAGCCATGAAATTAAAAGATGCCTACTCCTTGGAAGAAAAGTTATGACCAACCTAGACAGCATATTGAAAAGCAGAGACATTACTTTGCCGACTAAGGTCCGTCTAGTCAAGGCTATGGTTTTTCCAATGGTCATGTATGGATGTGAGAGTTGGACTGTGAAGAAAGCTGAGCGCCGAAGAATTGATGCTTTTGAACTGTGGTGTTAGAGAAGACTTTTGAGAGTCCCTTGGACTGCAAGGAGATCCAACCAGTCCATTCTGAAGGAGATCAGCCCTGGGATTTCTTTGGAGGGAATGATGCTGAAGCTGAAACTCAAGTACTTTGGCCACATTATGCGAAGAGTTGACTCATTGGAAAAGACTCTGATGCTGGGAGGGATTGAGGGCAGGAGGAGAAGGGGACGACAGAGGATGAGATGGCTGGACGGCATCACTGACTCAATGGACATGAGTCTGAGTGAACCCCGGGAGTTGGTAATGGACAGGGAGGCCTGGCGTGCTGCGATTCATGGGGTCGCAAAGAGTTGGACACGACTGAGCAACTGAAATGAAATAAGAAAAAAACTTCCACTGAGTTTGAAAATAATGAGTTGAAACACCAAGTAATCACTAAAATGGCAATATTTTATTTTATTTTATTTTATTTTACTTTATAGGACTATAGTAAGAATTTGTTTATTTTGCCACACCATGCAGAATGTGGGATCTAGTTTTCTGATCAGGGATGGAACCCACACCTCCTGCATTGCAAGCTCGGAGTCTTAACCACTGAATCACCAGTAAAGTCCCTTGATTTCTTAATTAAATGGTATTTGTAGCTATTTTAAGGTGGTCTCCGTGTAATGAATAGAAAACATTTATTGATAGCTTATAATGTGCCACTCACTGTTCTATGTGCTTTGGGTTTATTATCTGACTTATTGCTCACAACAGTCTTTTGAAATAAGTTCTTTTATGATGACACTCTTATAAATGAGAAACCTAAAGCATAGAAAGGGAAAGCAATTTAACCAACCACATGCAGCTAATGAGCATCAAAGCTGATCCACTATACAGGCAGTCTCAGTAATTCATTTGAAGGCTCCATTTTCCCAATTTATGGGTGCTTTCAAGGTTAATTATTTTTTAAGACTTGATTCAAGTTTTTTTCCTGGATTTCAACAGATTCTATCTGCCAGTTTTCCAGTTGATGAGTTTCTATATATAGGCCTGATATGTACCTCTCACAGTTTCAAAAGTTTACTTGTCTAAGCAAATATTAAAGTAGCTATTTTCAGGACTGATTTGAGAAGAACTTTTTTTTTCCATAAGCTACTTTTTGAGCAGATCATGGGACTCTCAGAATAAAAATAGTAAAGTTCAAACCCATTTGGGTAATGGAAGCGAGAGGCATGCATAATAGAAGATGGTTTAGCTTTTCCTCTTTGTACACCTCAAAAACATCTGAAAAGATTTAACCTTCTCAAAAAAAAATGCTCACCTTTGGGCTGAAACCAAGTAGAAAGAACTTCAGTTCCAAAGGAAGCATTTAAAAAAAAAAAAAAATCTGCCTGAATTAGACGAGGCAATTGCCTGGAATTTGGTTGCATACAAAGCTACATTTTGTGCCCGCACGTGCTCTAGTGTCGGCTTCCTGCTCAGTCAGCACTGATAGTTATTATTCTCTAAAATAAATGTTTGCTTCTCAGGGCTATAAATCCTGAGACCACCTCAGAATCTTTAATGGACTTCATCTCTTACAGCAAAGAGGAAAACAGCCTCCCTTTTCTTTCCATGCAGGATTTAAAATGTGGTGGAAAGAAGACACTGTAATATTTTCCTATCTTCCAACCCTGCTCCATATGTAGTAGCAACTTTATTATGTCCTCTACAGAAAGCAATGGATGCCCTGTGGATAATATATGCAGTATTTCCTCAGTTTTAAAAAATCTCACCAGTTTAATGATAGTTTTTGGCTATGGGGGAGGAAGAAGAAGAAATACTGCATAATACCGCATGACATGAACAGTGATTTTGAGGCGTGACTAGATATTAGATACATTAACTTATGAAAAAGTGTGTCTTTAGAACTGAAGAGGTTTGAGTATTTTTTTAACTGAATAAAGTTAAAATAAAGTTGAAATAAAAGTCGCTAATTTAGAAGTTACAAGGCCCCACTTTTCGCCCTCATGTCAAAGATGGCAGCCACTACTGCACAGCTTTTTCTAAGAGAATCTGGTCCCAACCCTCCACCCCAACTGAATCTCCAATTACAGTTTATCGGAGCATGAAGGACATTTGACATAACCTGGGCTGATCACATTTTTCCATTCTGAGAATTTGACATGGGGACACTGAAAAACTGGGGAAGACAAGTTTCAAGACATTAAAACATGGCTCAAAGTCAAGCTCACAGCCAGAGCCATCACCCTGAAGTCAAAATTATGAGAGAGCAATGTACAGAGGGGAGCATAAGAATGCAGACCCTGCTGCCTTTGAAAAGTCTTGGAATAGCCTCGGTTCCCCGGTTTTCACTTTCACTGCCTGTTTGACTCAGCTGTTCTTAATTTGCTGCCCTTTGCTAGTTTCAGGCCTAAAGTCAACTTTTTTTTCCTCTAAAATAACTTGGACACGACTGAGCACGCACGCACGCAAAATAACTCCACTGAACTTTTTTTGAAAACAAAACAGTCCCACTTTTCCATTCTCAAGGCATTATTTGTTGCCTTCCTGGCAGTCTCAGGGTCATGTTCACGCATACAGATGATATCTGCTGCAATATTACCTATTAATAGTGAGATCCAAACAACCAAAGTTCAATGACTTGCCCAAGGTTTTATCATCTAAGCAAGAGCTGGATCCGAAGATAGGTTTTCTTTACCACCTAATGAAGTGAAATTTGGTCCAAGTCTGGTCCTTTTTAGCAAGCTTCTGACCAAAGGCTTCATTCACTTGGAAGTAAATACTCACTGTTCCCAACTTATCTTCCCAAAGTTTGTCAGTACACATTTTCTTACAGAAATAATATTTTAGTGGTTGCCAAGTTTCAAGATTAGGCCTGTTTTACCCATCATGAATCTGAACCCCACTTTGTTTATTAAGAAAATAGTGCAATACAATACTTTAGCAATGGTAGTTATTAAACAAAATAATAAATTAAGAATTCTTTTTATGTATTTTGAATGTTCAGTTTGAGGAAGACCAGATTTTATTGGAGGTTTAGGCAGATTCCAAAGAGTGAGTCTGGGTATTTTCAAAGGCTTTTAAGAGTTTCAGGAAACCAACTCTTCTCCATTATGCCTAAATATACTTTAAAATTAGGGGAAAAAAAAAAAAAAAACAGAACCAATATGCCCCAAACTGTTATCAGTGGTTGCCTCTTCAAGGCAAGGTTATATGAGACTCTCTCCCTTTCATACATTTTTATATCCTTCAAATTTTTTAAGCCACCCTGTATTATTTTTATAATCTGAATAAAAGCAATAAAAAGACAAGAATCTTTACAGCTTCCTTTTCCTGGATATTGTTGCCTCCTATACTTCAGATTTATGATCATAGTCATTTGGGGATTCACAAATAGAAGAGTACATTTTATTATACAAATGTGGGAAGAGAGAGAGAACTAAAGAGGATTTGAGAAGTGGAAGAGAGTTGTCCGAGGTGGAAATATCTGAAATGGAGTTTGACTGGAGTGTCAAGGCATTACTATCAGCAGAAAGAAAAGAGGTGGTAGTAAAAGAGGGGAAAAAAAGAAAGAAAGAATGAGAAGAAACAAAGGAAGGAAGCAAAGTAGGTAGGAAAGAAGAAACAGAAAGATTCCCTGCTTTCAAAGGTATAGAATGGGAGGAGTCTTTGGGAAGATAAGGACCCAATCATCACGTATACAATCATGTATACAACACTGGTAGGGTCACTAAGAGGGCATTCAGAACCAGGGGAAATGTTTAGGATCCGCCTTAACTAAAAATGGAAGTAGGAGAAAAAGGGGATGGAAGGACATTTCTCCTCTCCTCCTCTTCAATGTACTTCATGAAATGACTTCACTGAACTTCTTTCAATATAAGAAGGGCCATTACACTTTGCAAAAATAAACTGAAGTGAAGAATACAAAACACTCTTGGGAGAGTAACAACTCAAAATCACACATTTATCATGAATTAATATTAAAAGCTATAATTTATAGCTTGAGTGATGGAATTCCAGCTGAGCTATTTCAAATCCTAAAAGATGACGCTGTGAAAGTGCTACACTCAATATGCCAGCAAATTTGGAAAACTCAGCAGGGGCCACAGGACTGGAAAAGGGCAGTTTTCACTCCAATCCCAAAGAAAGGCAATGCCAAAGAATATTCCAACTACCACACAATTGCACTCATCTCACACACTAGTAAAGCAATGCTCAAAATTCTCCAAGTGAGGCTTCAACAATATGTGAACCAAGAACTTCCAGAAGTTCAAGCTGAATTTAGAAAAGGCAGAGGAACCAGAGATCAAATTGACAACATACACTGGATCATTAAAAAAGCAAGAGAGTTCCAGAAAAACATCTACTTCTGCTTTATTGACCACACCAAAGCCTTGACTGTGCAGAAAATTCTTAAAGAGATGGAAATACCAAACCACTTTACCTGCCCCTTAAAAATTTGTATGCAGGTCAAGAAGCAACAGTTAGAACTGAACATGGAACAATGGACTGGTTCCAAATTGGGAAAGGAGTATGTCAAGGCTGTATATCGTCACCCTGCTTATTTAATTTATATGCAGAGTACATCATGCAAAATGCTGGGCTGGATGAAGCACAAGCTGGAATCAAGACTGCCGGGAAAAATATCAATAACCTCAGATATACAGATGACACCACCCTTATGGCAGAAGGCAAAGAGAAACTAAAGAGGCTCTTGATGAAAGTGAAAGTGGAGAGTGAAAAAGCTGGCTTAAAACTCAACATTCAGAAAACCAAGATCATGGCATCCAGTCCCATCACTTCATGGCAAATAGATGGGGAAACAATGGAAACAGTAACAGACTTTATTTTCTTGGGCTCCAAAATCACTGCAGATGGTGACTGCAGCCATGAAATTAAAAGACGCTTGCTCCTTGGAAGAAGGTTATGACAAACCTAGACAGCATATTAAAAAGCAGAGACATAATTTGCCGACAAAGGTCCATCTAGTCAAAGCTATGGTTTTTCCAGTAGTCGTGAATGAATGTGAGAGTCGGACCATAAAGAAAGCTGAACGCCAAAGAACTGATGCTTTTGAACTGCTGGAGAAAACTCAAGAGTCCCTTGGACTGCAAGGAGATCGAACCAGTCAATTCTAAAGGAAATCAGTCCTGAATATTCATTGGAAGAACTGATGCTGAAGCTGAAAGTCCAATACTTCGGCCACCTGATGCGAAGAACTGACTCACTGGAAAGACCCTTATGCTGGGAAAGATTGAAGGCAGGAGGAGAAGGGGATGACAGAGGATGAGATGGTTGGATGGCATCACCAACTCAGTGGACATGCATTTGAGTAAGCTCCAGGATTTGGGGATGGACAGGGAAGCCTGGCATGCTGCAGTCCATGGGGTCGTGAAGAGTAGGACATGACTGGGCAGCTGAACTGACTGATGTATAGAGAATAACTTTGCTATAATGGTGAGAGACTTGTAATACAATGCTTGATGAAGGGGAAGGGGCTTCCCCAGTCTGCTTCATCCAGGCTGACCTGAACCCAAAGCTACACTTAAATAACAAACACATCTCTGACTGATTCCCCAAGTGAAGGGAGAGAACACTGTATAGGTGTCCCTTCTGCGGCCGAGAAGGCAGGAGGCACCCTCCTCATTCAAAGGGACAACTGAATTCACCCTGCTATCATGCCTCACAGCCATTTAAAGTGTGAGACAGGGTGGAGAGAAGAAGGAGTAGGAGGAGGGAGAGGAAGAGGAGGAAGCAGAGGAGGGGGAGGAGGAGAAAAAGGAGAAGAGGAGGAGGGGGAACAAAGCCACCTAATTCCTCAGAGCCATGTCCTCTTCAGTAGAATATCAGGTTCAGTAACCTATAAGGTTCTTTTTAAAAAAGAAAAAAATAAATGAAAACCATGAGGATAGCAACTATCACTGTAAATGGAGTAACTAGTCAATATTTAAATGGAGTAAAGTCAGATATTTCCTGTTATGAACAGTACCCTCTCTCACACACACACATACATAACACACAAAAGTTGAAGACATCATAGATTTTAATATGCACAATTTTTTATGTTCCATTAGTTTTAAAAAATGCTGCCAAATGACACACCACAGAGTATAAGATGCATCCCACTTTCAGAGATACTGAACTGGATCCTAAAATCAATGAAATACACTGAGGTGCTGGATGCCTTACTTCCCACATGGAACCCTGGCACACTGCTTGCATCGGCTACAGCACACCTGTACTACTCTACCAAACAGCGCAGAGTCCGTTCCTATTTCTCCCTATTGCCCATCCTACTTCCTATCTATCGATGGCTCTTCATATCCTCATCCCAGGTTCCCCAAAGCCTCAAGCTCCCACTTGTTTCCCAAATGTCTCCAAAACTTCCCAGAGGTATCTCTTCCTCACTATGATAATTTTAACTTTTCTAGCTCCCCTGTCCCTTTGAAAACAATTCAGGCCTATATCTCATTCTCTTAGATCTTGCTAAACGATTAGAATAAAAATTTATGATGCAATTATAGCTAGAGTTTTCATGATGGGCAATAAAATTTTCAGATGTCAGCTTTTCATCTTAATGTAGGCATTCTTACAAAAGAAACCAATGTGTATTTATGCAGGAAGAAAAAGGACTGTATGTGAGGAGAAAAGTTTTGTTCCCTTTAAGTCGTACCGCTTTGATCTCTATTTATTACCTCAAATATGTACGTCTGGGTGGCCCAGTTGCCTTCTTACCACAGGGGCTACCAAAAGCCTGGGGACAAACCTCACTTTCCTTTGTCTCTTGCAGGAATGCAGAGGCAAAGTCTCAGAAATAAAGAAAATCTAAGCATCTACTATGACCACCACAGATGCATTGTGGGATCATCTACCCCTCCCTCCTCCTCTCCATCAACCTCCATCACCATCATCCCCCATCACCATCATCCCCTTGCCTCCCTCTTTGATTTCACTCTTTTAAAAAAACCCTCAAAATCAAAGCCATTCCCTTTCTCCAAGCATCTATATAGGAACCCAATGCCTATACTTTGAATACTAATTTCATTTCAAGTTATATCTTAAGTTTGGACCCTTACATTTTTTTTTATTTCTTTATGATTTCCCTGTAGTAGATATAACTTAGAAATGCATTTTTCCATTTTTAAAAATAAGAAGGGCATTAGTTTATGAGCTCTTTGTATCTTTTCAGCACTTTTCCCCATTGAAAAAGCCCTTTTATTGGTATCTAAACACATTGCTAGGGGAACAAAATTTGATAAGATTTCTCTGATGGGCATTTTGTCGATATGCATCAAAATTCTTAATATTATGCAGAAATTTTAAACCCAGAAGTTTCACATCTAAGAATTTATCTTAAGGAGAAAATTTGAGATAGATACAGACACAAATAGTAAAGCTTAAGGATATTCACTAAGTGCATTTTATAATTCAACCAATATGAATTTCGTTAGGTAAGTGCTAGTGAATCCAAATGACAGGGACTTCCCTGGTGGTCCAGTGATTAAGAATCTGCCTTCCAATGCAGGGAATGGGGTTCAATCCCTGATGGGGGAACTAAGATTGGACATGTCAATAAGCTCTCCTATTGCAATGAAGAGCCTGCTTGCTGCAACAGAATCCTGCCTGCCACAACCAACACTTGATGCAGCCAAATAAATAACAAAAAAATTTTTGAAACCTCAAATGATGGACTATTAGGTAGTGATCATAAGTCATATTTTTCAAGAATATTACTGACATAGAGGAGTTCATAATAAATTTCTAACCCAGAAATACATGCTACAAAACACAATGCTCGCTTTTATACCATTTTCAGATAGTATCAAGGTTAAAATATTTAGAGTCAAAGACATCTTCATTCCAATACCCAGTTCTGTCACTTGCTCCTTACACAAATGTGGGTAGGCTATCCAGCCTCACAGAGCCTCAGTTTCCTCATGTTACTTAGAAATAATATGCAGCTCTTTGAAAGTCTAATTGTTAAAATTTATTTATTGGACTGTGCCGAGTCTTAGCTGTGGCACACTGATCCCTAGTTGCGGCATGCAGGATCTAGTGAAGTCTTAGCTATTGGACCATCAAGGCAGTCCCAGGAAGGTTAAATCAAATAATGATGCAAAGCCCTAAGTACATGGCCCTACATATAATAAGAGCTCCATAAATGGTTCTCAACATGTGTGCTATTTGAGGTTTTTGATTACAGGTAACAAATAAATTTTGGCCAACTGAAATGAAATTTATGGACAGAAATGTAGGAAAATTGGAGAACTAGGCCTCCAATCGGAAACAGGCAAAAACCAATTTAGCGTCAGGGGCTTGCTGCTAAGTCGCTTCAGTCATGTCTGACTCTGTGTAACCCCAGAGACACCAGGCTCCCCATCCCTGGTATTCTCCAGGCAAGAACACTGGAGTGGGTTGCCATTTCCTTTTCTAATTCATGAAAGTGAAAAGGGAAAGAGAAGTCGCTCAGTCGTGTCCAACTCTTAGCGACCCCATGGACTGCAGCCCACCAGGCTCCTCCATCCATGGGATTTGCCAGGCAAGAGTACTGGAGTGGGGTGCCATTGCCTTCTCCTCAGGGGCTTAGAAATCAGGAATTAAAGTTGTAATGGTTTTGTAGTGGAGAGCGTGGTAGGGATGTTACTGCTAGGATAAAAGAACACCAACCCCTTCACTGACTATTTCACACACTCAAAATCAAAATCCCAGGAGGGAGCTTCTGCGGACTGAGCTGAAGCCACTGCATACCTTCTGGCTAGGAGAGAAACAATCTGCACCCGATGTTCATGTCAGGACTATTTACAATAGCCAAGACTTGGAAGCAACCTAAACGTCCTCTGAGAGAAGAATGGATCAAGAAGACGTGGTATGTATCTACAATGGAATATTACTCAGCAAGTGGAATTTGTTATTACAAGAACAAAATAATGCCATCTGCAGCAACATGGATGAACCAAGAGATGATCATACCAAGTAAAATCAGACAGAGAAAGACAAATATCAAATGATGCCATTTATATGTGGAATCTAAAGAAATGATACAAATGAACTTTTTTTACAAAACAGAAATAGAGTCACAGATGTAGAAAACAGACTTATGGTTACCAGAGGGGGAAAGGAGGAAGGAATAAATTGGGAGATTGGGACTGTAAACACCACTGCATATAAAACAGATAACTAATAAGGACCTACTATATAGCACAGGGAACTCTACATAACACTCTCTAGTGACCTCAACGGGAAAAGAATTTCAAATAGAGTGGATATATGTATAACTGACTCGCTTTATTGTACAGCAGAAACTAACACAACATTGTAAATCAACTATACTGTAATAAAAATTTAAAAAGAAAAAGAAAGAAAGAAACAATGTGGGCCTTCAAGAGCACAGGCAGCTGGATTTTTTTTACGTCAGCAAGATGATGCCCAATGGTTGTAGGCTGACTCTCCCAAAGGAAATCAGGGCTCTATAATGAAGGATGGTGGATGCTGCAGGGGAGGCCATAAAATGACAGATGTTCTGGGACTTCCCGGATGGTCCAGTGGCTAAGACTCCATGCTCCCAGCGCAAGGGGCCCAGTTTGGATCCCGGGTCAGGGAATTAGATTCCTTATGCTGCAACTAAGTTCACACTCCCCAACTAAAGATCCCACATGCTGCAACTAAGACCTGGTGCAGCCAAAAAAAAAAAAAAAAAAAAAGCACAGATGTTCTTATAGCAATAAGCATCAGGTAATTTTTTTTTCATATTCTTTTCCATTATGGTTTCTCACAAAATAGTGAATATAGTTCCCTGTGCTTGTTGTTTATCCATCATATATGTAATAGTTTGCCTCTGCTAATTCCAAGGTGCTTCACAGGTGGCACCTGTGGTAAAGAACCCACCTGCCAAGGCAGGAGACATAAGAGATGAGGGTTCGATCCCTGGGTTGGGAAGATCCCCTGGAAAAGGGTATGGCAACCCACTCCAGTATTCTTGCCTGGAAATGCCATGGACAGAGGAGCCTGGCAGGCTACAGTCCACAGGGTTGCAAAGAGTCGGACATGACTGAAACGACTTAGCACACAGCACAATTCCACACTCCCAATCCTTCCCTCCCTTTTGGCAACCAAAGTCTGTTCTCTTATCCGTGAGTGTATTTTTGTTTCCTAGATATGTTAATTTGTATTATATTTTAGATTTCACATATAAGTGATATCATATGGATTTATCTTTCTCTGACTTACTTCGCTTAGTATGATCATCTCCAGGTCCATCCATGGTGCTACAAATGGCATTATTTCATTCTTTTTGATGGCTGAGTTATTATTCACTGATCATCAGGTAATTCTGAATTGGAAAAAATGTAAATATCAAACATTTATTTAAAAAAAAAAACAAACAGCTCTTTCACCATACATGTGACCAGCATAAAGCCCTGTGAGGAGAGCATGGAAGAAATTATTTTCATTTTACACAGAAAAACTGAGACTCAAGGAAGATAAGGGACTAACCCAAGGACTCTGCACTGTGTTTGGGGCAGAGCTGAGACAAAGTCCTGACCCATTGTCTAAGGCTGTTCTCTAGGTATTCAATGGAAATTGTCAAACATTCCCCAGCTTTCTCTGCTTCCCAACCCCAAAGTTCAAAGGACATAAGATTACTGGTTGGTGGTGTTTCCCTTTTAGGACTTGCTGGTCCCCCTGCTGCTTGGAGTTCAGGCCCGGAGCTGGAGGCCCTGCTGGAAGCAGGACAGTTGGCGTAGCAGAGGGAGGCCGGGAGATTTGGCAGCCTGCCTTCATCACATTTCGGGGAGGGAGTGGAGAACCGAGGACTGAGAAACCACTGGAGAATAAGTCAGGCTAGAGGGAGACAAAAAGCCGGGGGCCAACCTAAAGAGGAAGTGGTATGGAGAGCAGGCAGTGGGGAGACAGAAAGAATGATCTTTTTTTTAAGCCAAAGAATTGGGAAAATTGTTAACTCAGCCAGAAAGGGGCCCAGTGGTTACCAAGATCTCCTGCACCTGGCTGCAGAGAAAAAAGTGAAAACCTCAGAAAACTGCCTCCTCCTCTCTGAAATAAATCACTTCTCATGATTTACTTTGATATTTGACATCTAAGTTACTTAGGGTTATTTTCTGCTTTTTCTCTCTCCCTAGCTTATAGAAAAGCCCACCAGAAAGAACATACCAACTGCAAATTCCCAGATTTCACAAGATACAATGAACAGCCAAATAGTTCTAGAAAGATCCTATTTAGGAGTCATCTTATCTAATATATGCATTTTTCAGTTACAGAAACTGAGACACAGAATTATGAGTTTGTCCACATCTATTTATTTATTTACACTTAAAATATGACCAGGTCAGGAATTGACAAACTTTTTCTATTAAGGGCCATCTGGTGAATATTTTTGGTATTGAGGGTTATATGATCTCTGTTATAATACTCAGCTTTGCCACAATAGAGCAAAACAGCCATAGACAAAATAGACAAACATGATTATGGCTTTATTCCAATAAAACTTTATTTAAAATACAAGGTGTGGGCCAGTCTTGCCCAGTAGGCTGTAGTTTGGCAAAATCTGATCTAGACCTAGGTATTTATTAAATACCATGTGAACAGAAAAACATGAGCCAATAGTGGGCATAAATTAAATTCCCCATAGAAATGATAATAATAATTGCTACAACTTATGAAGTACTTCCTATGTGACTTTCCTTACTTAATTGTTCCACCAGTCCTCTGTGACACACACTAGATGCTCTCCATGTTTACAGACAAGAAAATGAAAACAGGGACTTCCTTGGTGGTCCGGTGGTTAAAATCTGCCTTCCAATGCAAGGGACGTGAGTTCAGTCCCTGGTCAGGGAACTGCAGTTGATCCCACATGCCACAGGGCAACTAAGCCGCACACTGCAACAAAGACCCAGAACAGCCAAAAATAAAAATTTTAAAAAGAAAATGAAAACACATGCAAGTCAAATAACTTGCCAACGGTCAGAAAGCTCGGAGGTGGTAGTTTCAATATTTGAACCCAGATCTGTCTCACTTCAGGACTCGAGTGCTTAACTACATCAGGTAAAAGAACACAAATACCAAGAAGGCAGAACGGAAACTAAGTGATGTTCCTCACAAAGCATTTAAAGTTGTCATGTTCGTCTGAAAGAAATTTCCACGAGTTTATATATTTTTACAATGCATCTGTATCAGCTATTTGGTTGAGTCATGAGTCTGCCTCTCTGTCTCTCTCTGTACCTTCATTTTGTGAAGTCTTTCTCGCCATCAGTCTGTCAGGCTCTCTCTAGCACACACACCAGGATTTAAGGAAGGATATTAGCTGGAGCCCACCCACCTCACACACTGGGAAGCGAAAGGTCTCGAACAGAGAGGAATTTAAGCCTGAAGGGGAGAAGAGGACAGCTCTTGATGATTATCCTAAATTTCTGAAGCCAAACCAGGGAAGACTTGAGGAAATGACTCATTGAACCCAGGAGAAAGAAAAACAGCCGAGTGATGGCCGGAGAAAATGAGGATAATATAGCCTTACTGTTAAAGTGAGGGTTAGCAGTCCACAGAGACCCAGAAAGGAAACACTGAAATGGCTGAGTTACATTCCTGAAACTAACATGCAATATTGTTTTATCAGGCTTATGGCTGTTTGGGCCAAGAATGAGGCAGGAACAGATTTCTTCGTAACAGAGACATCATCTCATGTTCTTTGCTGTCCCCAGATAGTCTCCTCTGCTGCAGCCCTAAGGGGAAACCACAGCCATTTCTGTCCCTTCTCTTCTTCTTTTTTTCTTTTTTCCCCACAAAGACTGGTTGTTCCTGACTCCAATGCTGAGACTGGTGTGACAAACAGATGTACTCTACTGTAGCCGTTAAAAAATCTAACATTCGTACTGAGCCCAAAGTCCAAAGGACTTTGAGCCATCAATTTTTCAGCTAAAAAAGAAGCCTGATAGGAAACATTGGGAAATGTGTTCAAGTATGAATACAGTTGGCTTTCACTTAGTAGATCATTAGCAACAAAACAAAACCGATGAGGTAAGTAAATTTTGTCCTTGGCCTTTTCCTATCCATCTATCAAACTGTCACTGAATTAACCTTAATGCAAAGCTCTGGCCGTGTGCACAAAGACCCGCAAAGTTAACACAGTAACAGCCTCCCTGGTGGCCCAGCTGGTGAAGAATCTGCCTGAAATGCAGGAGACCACCTGCAATGCAAGAAACGCAGGTTCGATCCCTGGGTCAGAAAGATCCCCTGGAGAAGGAAATGGTGACCCATTCCAGTATTCTTGCCTGGGAGATCCCATGGACAGAGAAGCCCAGTGGGCTATGGACAGAGGAGCCTAGTGGGCTACAGTCAGAGGAGCCTGGTGGGCTACAGTCCACGGGGTCTCAAGAGTTGGACATGACTTACAGACTAAACTGCCACCACCATCATACTGCTGTGAAACAGGCACTTTCGTATATTGCTGATGGAAGTGTAAACTGGTACAATCTCTAAGGAGAGCATTTTGGCAATGTCTGCTAAAATTATGAATGTACATATATTCGATCTAAGAATATGTCCTATAGCTGCAGCACATTTGTATGCAATGAAGCATTATAAGATTATTTGCCATATTATTAAGAATAACAGATTAGATACACTTCTGCTCCTGGATACAGGATAGGAGGTCACAAGAGGCCAAAGCTCTTGCTGCAACAACTTTAAACAAATGGACCAAAGGAAAGAAACATGTTAGAGGCATCAAAGAACTGTAGAGAATTAGATGAACTAAAAGTCCAGGGGGGAAAGCCATTCTTAGGGCTGGGAACAGACAGACAATCCAGGCTCTCAATCAAAAGCCTGGAAAGGACATGCCTAAAGGACAGAGACAAACCAGGGATTGATAGAATCTTGCTAAAACTGTAAATCCAGCCCTACCCCAACTTAGTCCATGATTAAATTGAGGCAATTAACCCCCAGCCTTACCTAACTAACAAAGGAAAAAGAAGATACCTCTCTGGTGAAAGTCATCATCAAAGAACTCACGAGGCTGCCTTAAGAGCAAACAGAACATAAAACTCAGAATAAAAAAGTATATATTTTAAAATCAGGATTGGTGAATTCAAAAGCAAGTCTATAGTAACTATGCAAATTGAACCACAAAAAGAAACTAAACTGGGAATAAAGAATATGTCCAAAAGCGAGACATACTCCATGTAATATACCTGGAATGGAGTCCCAAAAGAAGAGGTGGGCAAGATAATGGAACAGAAGAATATTTGAAAATATACCACTGAAAAATTTCCAGACATGAAGGAAGACATAAACCTACCAATTCAAGAAGCTCAATAATCCCCCAAACATGATAAATACAAAACAAATCTCATACCTGAACATATTACAGAAGCCATTGAAAAACAATGAGAAATTCATAAAAGCAGCTAGAGGGAGAAACACCCATTGTCTTAGGGAACTACAGTAAGACTTCGTGTGTGCTAAGTCACTTCAGTCATATCTGACTCTGCAACCCCATGGACTGTAGCCCATCAGGCTCCCCTGTCCATGGTATTCTTCAGGCAAGAATACTGGAGTGGGTTGCCATTTCCTCCTCCACAGGATCTTCCTGACCTAGAGATTGAACTCATGTCTCTTATATCTTCTGCATTAGCTGGCAGATTCTTTACCACTAGTGCCATCTGGGAACAATGAGACTGACTCCTAACTCTTTTTTATGAAGCTTTAAAAAAATATATTCATTTTTGGTTGTCCTGGATCTTCCATTGCTGTCTGTGGGCTTCTCATTGCAGTGGCTTCTCTTGCTGCTGAGCACAGATTCTAGGCACAAGGGCTTCAGAAGTTGCAGCACACAGGCTCAGAAGTTGTGGCTCACAGGCTTAGTTGCATCTCAGAACGTGGAATCTTCCTGGACCAGAGATTCAACCCGTGTCCCCTGCATTGGCAGGCAGTTCCTATTCACTGTATCACCGGGGAAGTGCCCAACAGCTAATTTTCTAAAGAAACTATGTGTGGTGTCCATGGAAGTGCACTCGTCAGACATTCCTTCAAGAAAGCCTGCTGCAGGGAGCATATCTGATTGACAGCTGCTGCACTTTCAGATCCACAGAAACCTTCACTCCAAGTCATACTCCCACTAGCCTGCTTCCAGCCAATGAATGAGTAGTTGAAGGTATTAGAACCAGGCCATGTCAGTAGATGCAGGATTTCTTTAACAGCCAGCTTATACTCAGGAGATCTCCACTGGTCTAGCCAAGCATTTCTTACAACTGTTCCATAGTCTGAAGCTTTTATGACCCAATTCTTTCTTCCTTCCCATCTTTCACAGGTGACAGAAATTCCTGGTTGTCTGAAGGTTCTCCCTTCCTACACCTCTCCTTCTTCTTTTATTTTTCACAGGCATTTTTCCTCCAATAAATCTTCCTTGCATTTTTAATCCCATCTTGGTGTTTCCTTCCCACAGAACTCAAAAGTGATGCACTATGGAAGTCAGAAGACAATGTAATATGACTTCTTTAAAGTCGGGGGGAAAAAAACCCTGCCAATCTAGAGTTACTTAACAGTAAAAATATTTTTGTCAAACAAAAACAAAGAGAATTTGTTGCCAGCAGCACACCACGGATGTAAGTACTATAGCAATTTCCTTAGGCAGATGGGAAATTTTCCTAGCTAGAAACACAGAAAATAGTGAGCAATTGAAAAGCACTGAAGAGTATACACTTGTGGAAAAATATTTTTAAAAAACCTTAACTCTTTAAAGAAACAACAATACTAACATTTTTTAGAGTTTAGAACATGTAACACAAAACATATAACAACAACAGCACAAAAGGTAAGACGGGGGCAAATGAAATCAAGTTAGAAGAGTCTTACATTCTTCAGAAAATGTACTGGCAAGGGAGACTAGAACAAGTTAGGTGTGCGTACTGAAGTCTCTAGGGCAATGCCACTCAACTGGAGCATATTTACTCACAAGAGACATTCGTCAGGGACTTCGTTGGTGGTCCAGTGGTTAAGAGCCTGCCTACTAATGCAGAGGACACAAATTCAATCCCTCGTCCGGGAAGACTGCACATGCTGAAGAGCAACTAAGACTGTGCACCACAACTGCTGAGTCTGCACCCTGGAGCCCCAGAGCCACTACTACTCAATCCTGAGCACCTAAGCCTGTGCTCCACAGCAAGAGAAGGCACCACAATGAGACCACACACCTCAAGGAGGAGCAGCCCCCTCTCCTTGCAACTAGAGGAAGCCTGCTTATATCAGTGAAGATCCAGCACAACCAAAACAGTTTTTAAATGTAAACCAGCTATAGTGAAAGTGAAGTCGCTCAGTCATGTCCGACTCTTTGCAACCCCATGGACTGTAGCCTACCAGGCTTCTTGGTCCATGGGATTTTCCAGGCAAGAGTACTGGAGTGGGTTGCCATTTCCTTCTCCAGGGGATCTTCCCAACCCAGGATTGAACCCGGGTCTCCCGCATTGTAGGCAGACGCTTTACTGTCTGAGCTCCCTACTTCAATAATAAAGATAAATTTTAAAAGAGAGACATTTGGCAGATAGATAGATAGGCAGCGAGCTGATAGAGCAGGAGAGACAAAGAAGTACTGAGAGACAAGGAGAAAGATTTAGCAGTATCTGTAGAAATTTTGGAGAAGATAGACTATATGCCCGGTCATGAAGCAAACTATACAATATTTAAAAGAACTGCAATCAGGTGAAGTATGCTCTCTGACAATAACAAAATTACAATAGAAATAATTGTAGAAAGACAACAGAAAATCTCCTAACACTTGGAAATTAAACATCACCTTTCTAAATAAACCCATGCATCAGAGAAGTCTCAAGAGAAATTAGAAAATATTTTAAACTGAACAAAACTGAAAATACAACATATCAAAATTTGTAGAATAATTAAAAGCAGCACTTAGAGGGAAATTTATACCATTAAATGCTTACAGAAAGGACTTAAAGAAACTAGAAAAAGAAGAACAAAATAAACTCAAGGCAAACAGAAAGAATGAATCATAAAGATAAAGACAGAAGTCAATAAAATTGAAAAAAGAAAAATAATCAAGTCAAGATAACCAAACTGTTATGTCAAAAGATCAATAAAACACAAATTAACCTGTAGTGAAACATACAAAAAAGAAAGAAGACATAAATTATTAATATTAAAAATGAAAGAGAAAATCTCACTACAGACCCTATATACAAGAAAATAAATAAATAAAGGGATACTGTGAGCAACTCTACACTCAAAAATCTGATAACTTAGATGAAATGGACCAATTCCTCAAAACTACAAATACTAAACCTCATCCATGATGAAACAAATAACGTGAATAGTCCAAAACTATTTAAGAAATTGAATTCATGGTTTAAAATCTAGAAAAAAAATTATCCAGCACTTCTTTTCATTTGTAATGGGAAATTTTCAAGTTCTCATAGCTCACAGTATTGCCAGTAGTGAAACTTCAGTGGTTTTTTGTTTAACACCAATTTGAGTTGAATTTTCTGTGACCTAAAGGCAGATTTCTAAAACATAGTTTTCTGGAGTTTTCTCTATAGTTAAATACTACCATTGTTGAGTGTTCAGATACAATATTGAGATGACTCAGAGTAGTAATTATAAAAGACTGGTAACAATCATTAGTGGTAGTGTTGTGGTAGTAGTCTGGAGTAGGAAATGGCAATCCACTCCAGTATTCTTGCCTGGAGAATTCTGTGTACAGAGGAGCCTGGCAGGCTACCATCCATGGGGTTGCAAAGAGTCAGACAAGACTGAGCGACTGAACACACACATGGTGGTAACAGTACTAGAGTATAATAAAAAGAACTGTGGGGACTTCCCTGGTGACCCAGTGGTTGAGAATCCACCTTGCAATGCAGGGGACACAGGTTTAATCCCTGGTCAGGGAACTAAGATCCCACATGCCCCAGAGTAGCTAAGCCCATGTGCCACAGCTAATGAAGCCTGGGCACCCTGGAGCCCATGCTCCACAACGAGAGAATCCATGCACCACAACAAAAGGTCCCACATGACACAGTGAAGATCCTGTGTGCCACAACCAAGACTTGACACAGCCAAATAAACACACATTAAAAGAGAGAGAGAATAATCAGAATAAGAACTAGGAAATATTTAAAAATTGCTTTCATGACTTATCTTTCCATTATTTAGTCTTAAAAAATATAAGCAAAAACACACCTATGGTTGTATTCCACTTCCTCTCCTTTTTCGAAAGCTCTTCTTTTCCTTGCTGATTCCAGACAGTATATTTTGATTATTTCAAAGTTGTAGACAGGACTCTTCCTCACTCCTTATCACAGCTGCATAGTATTCTATTCCTGTGGATATAGTATTGTGTATTCAACCAGTCCTCTACTCATGAACATTTGAATGTTTCAGTCTCCTGGTTTTGTAGATGCTGCTGCAATAAAGTGATTTGTTCACCAAAAAAAAAAAAAAAAAAAATTGTGGCTAAGATACACAAAGCATTTACTGATGACACTCTGCAAAAAAACTTACATTTGCAATAGGCAGCACAGTATTGTAGAGGAAACAGAAGGACATACATTAAGTGAAAAAAAAAACAGTGGGATGGAGTATCAAGTGGGATTTTCTGGAGAACAGTTTTCTTCCAACCTACTGTCTGGTTTGGATCCTCATGCTCTGGAGAGGGTGAAACTTTAAAAAAAAAAAATGCCATTTTTCCCACCTATAGGAAAATGCCTGAAATGGCACAAAATTGGTCTCCAGGAAAGTACTCCCAGCCTGAGAAAAACCAAGTCCTCCCAGCAACAAGTTCCTGCCAAGAGAAGGGGCCAGTTTGTGCTTCTCCAGTGAAGACTCATCTTTTTTACCAATTAGACCATAGATCCATCAACTGTACATGCTGAGGGCTCCCAGAACCTTCTGAAACACACGCACACCATGAGCAGTGAGTGGACACAGAGAGCCTGAGAGAGCTACCAGCTTAATAGGAGGAACATCTTGATGAGATGGTCCGTCTTTATGCTGATATAACAATGATCATCAGAGAAATATCATGATACTGCGAGCATGCGGGATCTAAAAGATATGATATAAATCAACTTATTCACAAGACAGAAACTGACTCACAAACTTACAGACCGAAAATATTGGTTGCCAGTGGGGAAGGATGGAGGAAAGAGATAGTTAAGGAGTTTGGGATACACCTGTACACACTGCTGTATTTAAAAGAGATAACCAACAAGGACCTACTGTGTAGCACAGGGAACTTTGCTCAATGTTACCTGGCAGCCTGGATAGGAAGGGAGTTTGGAGGAGAATGGATACATGTATATGTATGGCTGAGTTGCTTTGCTATATACCTGAAACTATCACAACATTGTTAATTAGCTATATTCCAATATAAAATTTAAATTTAAAAAAAAATCTTCAAAAAAGTATGCAGATTCACCTTGTTTACTTATTGAAGTAAGACCCTGAAAGGTCTACTACGCAGTTTAGAACTATGCCCATAAACTCTTGCTAATTTCAAGTAATACTTTCCATTAATTTCCTAAAAAATAAGAGAAAAATATACATACAAGTGAACTGAAAAAAACAAACAGATAAGCACCACTTACTTCTACACTTCCTCCATTCTGATGAGGCAGTGGTCCAAGAAACCACATTCCTGTCCTTTGTAAGTCAGCTGCCAACATGAATGTGATTCTTCAGCTATGAGAAAATCTCTTTTGAAGGGTACAGGTTGGTTAATATTGGAAATTCTTCTGTACTTTGGGAGATAACACTATTTGCCCTGATAAGGACCAGTACTTTCTTTGCTCTGATAACCACCAGTGGTTTTTTTCTTCCTTTTTATCGGGACTTGTCAAGAATCAGTCATGTCATTTTGCATTTTTCCTTTTTCTCTCCCTCTGTCTTGCCCTTTTTGGGATTAATGCCAGCAACATGTTTTTCTGATATGGTAGTGGATAAAATCCAGTACTGCCCTTCTCTATGTTAAATAAAATCTTGAGATTTAGGAGAAGTTCTCATCCAGGAAAAATGAACAAAAGTTACAATGTGGAGCAGTTACAAAACAAGAGTATCCTAACTGCCAATTGTTAAGTGTTCACCTATACGACTCTAAAACCTCTTAGTGTAAATCAATTCACTGATGTCAAGTTTTACACATTAAGTACAAAGAAGATGGATGGATGGAAAGAAAGAAGAGAAAGAAGAGAGGGAGGGAGGAATCCAAATTGGGATTTAAGTATTTGGAGGAGTAAGTCAACATTGGGACTTTCCAGGTGGCTCAGTGGTAAAGAATCTGTCTGCCAGTGAAGGAGATGCAAGAAACACTGGGTTCAATCCCTGGATCGGGAAGATTCCCTAGAGTAGGAAGTGGCAACCCACTCCAGTATTCTTGTCTGAAAAATTCCATGGAAAGAGGAGCCTGGCGGGCTACAGTTCATAGGGTCACAAAGAGTAGGACATGACTGAGCAGCTGAGCATGCATGCAAGTCAGCTTTGAATGAGAAAAAGAAAGTAGAGCCAACTCTGGGATTTCCAGCTACCTATTGGCTATTGTTCAGAAAGAAATGCTCGCTGACAGATGGAAATTGACTCTCCGTAAAAAGATTCTATTCTGAGTTCTATATGCCTGAGATATAAATGGTTCTCAGTAAATATTTGGTAAATAAATAATGAACAAATAAATATATAAGTTTCTTTCCATATGTTAGTAAAACTGAAGCCTACATATATGTTTAGTGAGAAGTCCAAAATCACATAGGAAAGCTTAGGTGCCTAAAGTATATTAGATGGAAAATATAAGAAATATCACCAATTGGACCTAAAAGATCTGGATTCTGGTTTGGAGTCTGCTTTGTCATTTACCTCCTGGGTCCCTAGATTGCAGAAGGCAGGGCCTCATCTGTATTGTTTTTTGCTATTCCTTCAATGCCTAGCTCAGTCTCTACATACTAGTACATACTAGGTATTAAATGGATGTTTAAATATCTACCATGGCCTCATCTGTAAATTTATTTGCCTCATGTGAAAACTGAAGAGGTTGGCACCAAGGCTTTCTGGAAGTTCCTTCCAGCTCTATGTCACTGTGAGAGAGGATCTATGTTCTCAGTCCTCTTTTTATCCCCACTTTCCAACTTCCACAGCTCAAATTGTAAGGGAAGCCAAACACAGGTGGGTGAGGTTCCAACATAATTCCAACATCCCTTCCCCAATGTTATACCATCATCCCTCTGAGCTCTTACTTCCACAAGAAAAACCACAAAAATGCAATCTTAATGGAAAACAGTGAATCAATCAATTACTTCATTGTCTATTTTGTAAAATGAGTTCCAGAATCACCACAGACCTCCCAATCTCTCAACCTCAGCAACCAAAGATTCTCCAAACTTTCATATTAGGTGGCTCCAGCCACCCTTCCCTAGAGGGGAATTCTTTCTCCACTTCTTCCGGGGGTGCTCAACAGGAATAAATAGCCTGGAAAAAAAAACAGCAGCTCGGTGTATTACAGGATGACATCCTGGAGAGAGGCGAATTCTCCCACACTCCTAACGTAAACCCAGTCCCTCTCCTTTGGAGACACCCCTCTGGTGAGAAAAACTGCCATAACCCTAAAGCATGGGCAAGAGAATCCACAGAACTGGCAACATAGCTTCCTGTTTGTCCAGAGAGGGAGGAGAGGGAGGAGAGGGAGGAGAGGGAGGGGACCCACCCACCTAGAAGACATCCAGAAGACATATGTTTTCCTTCTTTGGGGGAGTCTTTTCTGAGGAAGGGCAAGCCCACCAGCAGTTCATCTTGAGTGACTATGGGGTCATTTACGGTATCTTGAGAAGTGTCCTAGCCAGGCAGCTGAGAATTCCAATTTGACCTCTGACAGACTGTGTGACTTTGGAAAAGTCACTTTCCTCTCTGAGCTTCAGATTCTGACATTTTTTTTAAAGGGAACTGTGAGTCCCTTTTTTTTTCCGGCTGTGCTGGGTCTTTGTCGTGGCACACAGGCTTCTCCAGTGGTGGCATCTGGGCTTCGTTGCTCCTTAGTATGTGGGATTTTAGTTCCCAGGCCAGAGATGGAAACAGCATCCCCGGCATTAGAAAATGGATTCTCCACCAGTGGACCATCAGGGAAGTCCCCAGATTCTGAAATATTTTAAGTGCATTTGCCCTGTTAAGTGATTACAAGATTCCTTTTTTAAAAATACCTTCCTTAAGTCATTATGTTGTATACTTGAAACTAACATAACATTAGTCAATTTAAAAATCAAATTAAGTGACTTAATGCAATGCAGGGGATATGGGTCCGATCCCTGGTCTGGGAACTAAGGTCCCACATGCTGCAGAGCAACTAAGCCCTCCCACCATAACCACTGAGCCTACACGTCACAGCTAGAGTCCATGCCCCACAATGCAGGATCCCGCATGACACAAACAAGATTCCTCATGCGGCAACTAAGACCTAAGGCAGCCAAATTAAAAAAATGAAGTAAAATAACATTTTAAAAATTAAATTAAAAAAGACTTTTCTGATAAAAATAACACATCATATTGAAGACATTTAAAAATGCAGATAGTTAAATAAAAATAATCATACTCATGGTTAACATTTTTGTGTATTCCTTTTGGTGAGACTTCTGGGATTTTAGTTATCACTGAATATACAGTTCCGAGTGAGGGTTGCCCCTTTGGTGTCTCTCTGATGCTCACACTTGTGCCAAAAATGCTATCCACATAGTAGGAAGTTGGGGAACCCCCTTTGGTAACTCTGTAGACTGTGACATAGTCTTTTGAAGGCCCTCAGTGATAAGTCACGTAAGGTTAGTTTTGAGTATTGGAAAAGTCACTTGAAGACAAATCTGCCTGATTAGAAGAACGGTTGAGTTGGGTACTTACATTTGGTCTAGATTATCATCATCATCATCACTATAAAGTTGAAGACTGGTTTTCATTTTTCTCTGAAGTTTTCAAAATTTTTTGATGTTTAGATGTATGGAAGGAGAGGGTTAAATTTCATTATTTTAGAGCTACAGTTCTCTAAATATGCTCTATGATACACATTGCAGATGCTCCCCCAGGAAAAAGGAGTTCTGTGCTGCAAAGACCTTGGGGAAAGTTACACACATCACACCCTGAAAGACTCAGTGCACACTGAATGTATTAAACGCTCTGAGATTCCTCTGCAAAGAACATCTTTTAATTTTAACTAACTGTATTTTCTAAGCCTATTTGAGTTCAAGATGTTGACTGAGAACATATCAGTTTGTCTCTCAGTCATGACAAAGAGCAGAGTTTGGTGGACAAGCACAGACTCCTATGGGCACACAGCTTAACTTTTCTGAACCTCTATCTCCTCTTCCATAAGAGAAAAATTAAATTTTACCTACATCACAAGACTGCTCTAAATTCTAAACGAAATAAAAGTGTAAGGAACTTAGGGCAGTAACTGGCACATAGCAAGCACTAAGGCAAATGAGAGCTCTTATTATTTATTAGTTGGGATAGATAAGATAATGAAAAGAGGATGAGGATGAATAAAATCTGTGGAGGAGGAGAAGGGTAATAAGGGCAGAGATTCCTCTTAACTGAGATGGCAAGTTGTTGCCTGGACACAGGACATCTATTTTTGGCACTTTAGGCAACTAGATTCCAGAAAGAATCTCTGAGTACAGAATATCAGAAAATTTTTTCTAAAAATACAAAATTCCTACTTTTAAACACATAGCTAAACTGGTAGGAAAGAAGAGGAAATAAGAAAGTATTGGGTTGGTCCAAAAGTTTGCTCCGGTCTTTCTGTAACATCTTATGAAAACCCCAAATGAACTTTTTCGGCCAACCCAATACAAGTCCAAGAAAGAAAGTAAGCACTGGAACCACCCTTCCCTGGAGATCATTTTACAAGTCTCTGCTGCTGCTGCTAAGTCACTTCAGTCGTGTCCGACTCTGTGTGACCCCATAGATGGCAGCCCACCAGGCTCCCGTCTCTGGGATTCTCCGGGCAAGAACACTGGAGTGGGTTGCCGTTTCCTTCCCCAGAGCATGAAAGTGAAAAGTGAAAGTGAAGTCACTCAGTCATGTCCGACCCTTAGCGACTGCATGGACTGCAGCCTTCCAGGTTCCTCCATCCATGGGATTTTCCAGGCAAGAGTACTGGAGTGGGGTGCCATTGCCTTCTCTAGCGGCTGGCAATTCTGGTTTAACAGCCTAAGTGTGAGTGGCAAAATACAAGTCCTCAGACCATTGCAATGTGAGAGTTTGCATTATAGACCACTGGATAAATTCAAGATACCATTAAAGACAATGAGGACAGTGAATGAAATGAGGGGAGGGGATAGTGGGAATGCTACTGTGTTTCAGCTTTAGGTCCTAGATGGAGCAGAACAAAAGGAAAAAAAAAATTCCATGGTCATTCCTAACTCATCATGAGCCCACCCACATGCAGGCTTGGAGCTAGAACTCATATCATTTAAGCAGCTTCAGGTCGATGGCACCATAAGACACCTGACCCAGCAGAAGACAATCCTCTCTTGAGGAACACACTTAAAGACGGACCTTAAGGATATCAGAAGAATTTGGGACCAATTTTAAAAGTCTCTGAGCATATCTGGAAGCGAGTTGTCATTATCATCATCATCATCATGAAATAAATAACTGCAGGATCAGCTTTAAACAGCAGATGATGGAATTACCAGATACCAAACACAACTGAGTTTAAAGAACTGTACAAAAGTATTGAAAGTATCTGGAACTTCTATGGTGATCCAGTGATTAAGGATCAGTATGTCCACTGCAGGGGGCATGGGTTTGATCCCTGGTCTGGGGAACTGAGATCCCACATGTCGCTGGGTGTAACCAAAACAAACAAACAAACAAAAAGTATTTAAAGTATCAACATTATCAACTCTACTTCAAAAACATTTTTAAGTGGCCTACCAGGCTCCTCCGTCCATGGATTTTCCAGGCAAGAGTGCTGGAGTGGGTGCCATTGCCTTCTCCAAGCATAAGAAAAATAATAAAGTATCAACAATGATGAGACAAAGTAGAAAAAGACTGCATTTTTAAAAGTCTAACCCTGGTGGTTCAGATGGTAAAGAATCTGAATTGTGGTAAAGAATCTGAATTGTGTCTGCAATGTGGGAGACCTGAGTTTGATTCTTGGGTCAGGAAGATCACTCAGAGAAGAGAATGGCTACCCACTCCAGTATTCTTGCCTGGAGAATTCCGTGGACAGAGGAGCCTGGCGGGCTACAGTCTACAAGGGCAGCAAGAGTTGGACATGATTGAGCAACTAACACTTTCACACTTTCACTTTCAAAGACTAAAAATAAATAGTTAAAATTTGAACCTCAGTGGAAGATTTAAATATTGATTCAGATACAGATGAAAGGAAAACTGCTAGAGACCTGGAAAATAGATCTGAAAAAACTACATAGAATGAAGCACTTTATTTGAAGGGGAAGCCGAGAAATCCACTACCATAGTGAGAGAGGTTAATATGCATTTCTCAGTTATTGATAAAGAAGAAAATGGATAAGATGGTAAAGCTGTAGAAGATTTTACTGCAGGGTCCTGGTGTTTGGATTTCCAGTTCCTGGACAGAGGAAACATGGTGGGTTTCCAAGGGGTTGCAAAGAGTCAGGTTCCCATCCTCGTGGCACTTACATTTTTTTTCTACACTTTCATATATGTAAATATGCATACTTTTAATTTTAAGACAAATGAAGAGAAAAAAAAAAACAAGATCATTAGTTAGCAATTATTCACATTGCTCATGTATCTGTTATTTCCTCAGCAAGGAACCAGATGGCAGTAATCACAGTATTCTTCTTATCTCCTGGCAGAGCACCTGCTTAAAGAAGGCACTTAACAAAGTTCTGTGGGTCCAAAAGTTGAGAGAGTTAAAGGGAGCAAGGAAAAGACAAAAGGCAACTGGAATCACGGGTCCCTCACATCCTTGGGCAGGCCCTAGGATACCGGCAAACCAGCTCCCTGGTCGGGGGGTGGGAGTCCTAACTAATTTGTAGTGTCAGCTATTTCCATGGTGTAAATACTGCCACTGGGCCAATGTCAAGTGTCTAATGTTACATCTCTAAACATAAAGTTTAGAAAACATACTCTCGAAGTGGCACAAAACAGCTCCAGCACACCAGTGTCTGGCAACGATACAACCTTGACATCTTCCTGCCTCCAGTTCCTTTTTTTTTTTAATTTGGCTGCGTCAAGTCTTAGTTGCAGCACACCGGCCCTTTGTTGCATCATGAGGGATCTTTCATTGCATCCCACAGACTCTGGTGGTGGCACTCGGGCTCAGCTGCTCCATGGCATGTGGGATCTTATTAGGTTGGTACACAAGTAATTGTGGTTTCAGACTGTAAATTTTAAATCATTATAACTAAGCTCAAACACATCTTTATTAATCAAAATAGGAACCATTCCAATCAACACATTTTTGTCAATGAGAAATGAGTTTGTTTATTCCTGTAGTGTAAATATCCATGCTTCGGGATTCGATGGACTCTTGAAAAGCACTTTCTGCATCTTGCTGCTTGTGGAAGCATTTTGTGTGCAAAAAGTTGTTGAGATGCTTGAAGAAGTGGTAGTAAGTTGATGAGAGGTCAGGTGAATACGGAGGATGATGCAAAACTTTGTAGCCCAATTCAATCCACTTCTGAAGCATTGGTTGTGCAACCTGTGGCTGGGCGTTGTTGTGGAGTACTGGGGGCCCTTTCTGTTGACCAATGCAGGCTGCAGGTGTAGTAGTTTTCAGTGCATCGCATCGATTTGGTGAGCACACTTCTCAGATGTGATGGTTTCTCCAGGATTCAGAAAGCTGTAGCAGGTCAGACGAGCAGCAGACACAAAGCAATGACCATGAGTTTTTTTGGGTGCAAGTTTGACTTTGGGAAGTGCTTTGGAGCTTCTTGGTCCAAACACTGAGCTGGTCATTGCCAGTTGTCGTATAAAATCCACTTTTTGTGCATCACAATCTGATCTAGAAATGGTTCACGGTTGTTGAGTACAATAAGAGAAGATGACACTTCAAAACGATTTTTTTGATTTTTGGTCAGCTTGTGAAACATCCGCTTATTGAGCTTTTAATCTTTTCTATTTGCTTCAAATGCTGAATGACCATAGAATGGTTGACGTTGAGTTCTTTGGCAATTTCTCATATAGTTGTAAGAGGATCAGCCTCGACGGTCCTTTCAATTGGTCATTGTCAACTTTCGACGGCCAGCCACTGTGCTCCTCATCTTCAAGGCTCTCGTTTCCTCTGAAAAACTTCCTGAACTACCACTGCACTGTACGTTCATTAGCAGTTCCTGGGTCAAATGTGTTGCTGGTGTTGCGAGTTGTCTCTGCTGCTTTCCGACCCATTTTGAACTCGAATTAAAAAATCACTCAAATTTGCTTTTTGTCTAACATGATTTCTATAGTTTAAAATAAACATAAAATAAATAGCAAGTAATAAGTAATTAGCAAAAAAAGAAAGAAATGCACATGAAAATCGTACATAACATAACCACATTTATTTTTAAATGTATTGCAATATCAAACAGCAAAGTTCAACAATGCAAAACCGAGGTTACTTTTGCACCAACCTAATAGTTCCAGGACTAGGAATTGAACCCACATCCCCTGCATTGCAAGGCAGATTCTAAACCACTGGACCACCAGGGAAGTCCCAGCCTTCCAGTTCTGGTGGAGAAAAGAGGAGCAGAGGGAGAAGCTGGGGTGCAGAGATCAACCTCACCAAACCCCCCTTTTGGTCTAGTCTACTTTCCTTTTCAGAATCTGATCTCCAGATAGTCAGAGAGTTGCCTAGAACAAATGAAGGCCTACTCTGTGCAAGACCTTGGTGTTGCAAAGGATACAGAATACAGAAAGTCATGATCCCCACTCTCACAATGTAGTTAGGGAGGGCATCAGAATGATTGTAAGGTGATTATTTTTAAAAATGGTAGAGAATGGGGACTTTCCCTGGTTGTCCAGTGGTTAAGACTGTGCTCCCAATGCTGGAGGCCTGGGTTCCAATCCTGCTCAGGGGACTAGATCCCACAACTAAGACTACCACAACTAAGATCAAGTGCAGCCAGAAAAAAATGGTAGAGAATGTATAACTGATTAACTTTGCTGTATACCTGAAACACACAACCTTGTAAATCAACTATACTCCAAAAAAATTTTTGTTAATATTATGAAAGTATTTCACTGTATAGCAATTCAGCTAAGTAATAGTATTGATGCTTTGGATTAACTTTTTGTTGTCTTTTCTGCTGATTAACTCTTCCTTTACATTTCTGCCACCTCAAAAATGCACTGAAAAGGACATTTACTGAATAAAATTATACTGTTCACCCGAAAGTACCACAATGTTGTTACATTGGCTATGCACATGTGCTAAGTTGCTTCAGTTGTGTCCTACTCTTTCTGACCCAATCGACTAAAACCCATCAGGCTCCTCTGTCCATGGGATTCTCCAGGCAAGAATACTGGAGTGGGTTGCCATGCCCTTCTCCAGAGAATCTTCCTGACTCAGGGATCGAACTTGTGTCTCTTACATCTCCTGCATTGACAGGCAGGTTCTTTAACACCAGCACCACCACGAAGTCCAATATCAGCCATCAGTTCAGTTCAGTCGCTCAGTCATGTCCAAGTTTTTGCAACCACATGAATCGCAGCACGCCAGACCTCCCTGTCCATCACCAACTCCCAGAGTCTACCCAAACTCATGTCCATCGAGTCGGTGATGCCATCCAGCCATTTCATCCTCTGTCGTCCCCTTCTCCTCCTGCCCCCAATCTCTCCCAACATCAGGGTCTTTTCCAATGAGTCAGCTCTTCGCATCAGGTGGCCAAAGTATGGGAGTTTCAGCTTCAGCATCAGTCCTTCCAATGAACACCCAGGACTCATCTCCTTTAGGATGGATTGGTTGGATCTCCTTGCAGTCCAAGGGACTCTCAAGAGTCCTCTCCAACACCACAGTTCAAAAGCATCAGTTCTTCAGTGCTCAGCTTTCTTTATAGTCCAACTCTCACGTCCATCCATGACTACTGGAAAAACCATAGCCTTGACTAGACAGATCTTTGCTGACAAAGTAATGTCTCTGCTTTTTAATATGCTGTACAAAATGTTTTTGGTATTAAAAAATAAAAATAAATATTAAATAATAAATAAAGATTAAAAACAACAAAAAACAAATAAAATTACATATTATTTTTTTAAATGGTAGATAAAATGAACTCTCTCAGAAATATGATTTTTTTATGGAAGTCTAGATGCAATATAATGAGGGCTCTCATGTCAGACATATGACATGAAAGGATCAAATCCTTACTCTGTCATTTGCAGGTCGTGTGACCTTAAACAATTAATTAGCAACTCTGTGTCCAGACCATAATGAGAATGAAATATGACAATGCATGGACAGTCATCACATGGTATCTGGCACACAGTCAGGACTCCACTAATACTAGAGTTAATAACTGTACTGAAAGCAACTATACTCCAATAAAAATTAATTTTAAAAAAACAGAGAAAACCATAACTGTACCAGTATCCATAGTATTTGTCATACCACATGAATAAAGAAAACAAAATAGAAAAGATAGGGGATAATTCATGGACTAGTCAGTAATCTAGTTCTATTAGGATCTGTATGAGTAATGGAAGACAAGTTGAAAAATTATTGGGGAGGGTGCTGAGAGTTGGGGGCTTCCCAGGTGGCTCAGTGATAAAGAATCCCCCTGGCAATGCAGAAGACACAGACTCAACCCCTGGGCCAGAAGATCCCCTGGAGAAGGAAATGGCAACCCACTTCAGTATTCTTGCTTGAAAAATCCCATGGACAGAGAAGCCTGATGGGTCCAGGGTGTCACAAAAGAGTCAGAACTGACCAAGCACACTCTGAGAGCTAGACTGAGGAATCTGCACTTAAATTTTACTATACATGATAAAGGATCAGTAAAACTTTGGCAACTTGATCTGAGCTGCATTTTGGGAAGATCAAGCTTGAATTTTTGCCACTTTCACAGGCTTGGTAGTTTCTGCTAATGTTTGAGCAGATTAAAAAAAGAAAAAAAACGTTGAGTGTGGTCACCGGACCTGGGCGGTCAGGATTCTGCTCTCAGGGATCTCCTTGTGGTCTCATCCCTGGGGATGATTTCCCTCCAAAGTAGGCAAAAACTATTTTCCTGGAATGATGCAAAGGCCTCTTTTCCCTTTCCTACTTTGCTATTTTTTGGCTTACAGAGTCACTAAATGTAAATATCCTTTAAAAAGATCCCAAGCCAATTTATACCAAAGAGTAAGAGTTATCTAGGAATTGAAGTCGCATCAAGATAAGGCTGCTTCCAAGTCACAGTCTGCAATATCTTTGCCCAAGTTTTGGGGGAACCAGGTCACCAACAATGGCTTTTCACATTTCTCATTATCTTATGTAAGAGGCTAATTTTTCAAGTTTGTTGACACATGAAGCAAATAAGCTGTTGGAGAAGTCTGTTGCAAAACTGGAAACAAAATGTATCTCAAATATTTTATAACCGCAGAGAATCAGAGGTTGGGAGGTGGCCCAAAAATTCCTGCTTCCTGTTGAAAGCACACTCAGCTCAGTGGGATACATTTGTCTGGTTGTGATACGTAAATGATCTCCGATCTGTATTTATACTTGAAATTTTCACTGATTCCTGTTATTTCAGACCGCATACGCCCACACAACTATGGTTACTTGGAATCCTTGACTGGAATACATCAGGAGTAATCGGGCTGGTATGCCATCTTTTGTTGATAATTGGAAACTTTTGGATGCAACACAAGAAGTTAACAGATTGCCCTGAACCTAGCCATATGTTTGAGGAGTTGTAGCAGCAATAATTTTCTGCATATTTCTAGCTGGAACTCAAGAACTTTGTGTCTACTGCATAGGTCTAGCCCTAATGGTCTCCAGAATAGTATTTCAAAAACAGAAACAAGATCCTTGCCTAATAAATTATTCATAGACCTGGTTGGGACCCCATATTTCACAAGACCTATTCAATGGGCCTTTCTTTTATTAAACTACAGTCAGGCCTCAGGGCAAAGATAAAGGTTTCCATTGCAAGGCAAATCAAACACCCCCATGCAATTTATCATGTGTACTGATTGAAACTGGAGGACTCAATGGGATGTTAAATATTTTCCACATCTGATTATAAAAGTGAGAGAGGAAACACAGATGGAGATGATTGTATTTTGGATGAATCTGGGAAAACAAGGAGGCTTATATTTTAATATATCATATTTTCCTCCCCTAAATACTACTGATTCCCTGGTGGCCCAGATGGTAAAGAATCTGCCTGCAGTGTGGGAGACCTGGGTTCGATCCCTGGGTTGGAAAGATCCCCTGGAAGGGGGCATAGCACCCCACTCCAGTATTCTTGCCTGGAGAATTAATTCCATGGACAGAGAAATACTACTGAAAGAGTTGTTTCTCTAGAAAAATCTATTAGGTGAAAACTAGTTAGTCAAGATGAGGAGGGAAATTTGATTCACAGGATATAGAAACAAAAACCTAATTAAACATAAAGGATAAACACAATAAAACCTTTAAAAATACCCCCAATGCTGAGTATACATCAGAGAAAGCAAATTTATGTAACGAAAACATGGTGTATACATTACTCATATGTGAAATAATAGTATTATCAATATCAGATGAAGTTAAAAAATGCCAGGATGATGAAAGCCTTAACTGGGCTTTGGGTAGGACCATAATTTAGTGGAAGAGAGGGGCCATGCTTAGTCTAGAGAGCTTAAGAAATGAAGCTTCAAACTTCACTTTATCACCAACAAGCTGTGTGATATTATTCTGATTCTCTTTAATCTCAGTTTCCTTCTCAGTAAAATGAGGAAGCCAGCAACAGACACATGAAAATATTCTCATCATCACTAATAATTAGAGAAATGCAAATAAAAATTACAATGAGATATCACCTCATACCAGTTAGACTGCTGCTGCTGCTGCTAAGTAGCTTCAGTCGTGTCCAACTCTGTGCAACCCCGTAGACGGCAGCCCACTAGGCTCCTCTGTCCTTGGGATTCTCCAGGCAAGAATACTGGAGTGGGTTGCCATTTCCTTCTCCAATGCATTAAAGTGAAAAGTGAAGTCGTTCAGTCATGCCCAAATCTTAGCAGCCCCATGGACTGCAGCCTACCAGGCTCCTCTTTCCATGACTGGCCATCATTAAAAAGTCTACAAATATTAATAACATATGCTGGAGAGTGCATAGAGAAAAGGGAACCCTCTTACACTGTTGGTAGGAATGTAAATTGGTGCAGCCAATATGGAGGAGAGTATGCAGGTTCCTCAAAAAACTAAAAATAGAATACCATATAATCCAGCAATCCAACTCCTGGGCTTATATCTGGAATTCAAAAAGGTATGTGCACCCTAATGTTCACTGCAGCACAATTTACAATAGCCAAAACATGGGAACAACCTAAATATCCATCAACAGATGAATGGATAAATGTGATACATATATATCTACAATGGAATACTATTCACTCATAAAAAAGAATGAAATAATGCCATCTGCAGCAACATGGATGGACCTAGAGATTATCATACTAAGTGAAATAAGTCAGAAAGAGAACAATAAATACTATATGATATGACTTATATGTGGAATCTAAAATACAACGCAAATGAACATACCTAAGAAACAGACAGTAATGAATCCGCCTGCAATGCGGGAGACCTGGGTCCAATCCCTAGGTAGGGAACATCCCCTGGAGGAGGGCATGGCAACACACTCCAGTATTCTTGCCTGGAGAATCCCATGGACAGAGGAGCCTGGCAGGCTACAGTCCGTGGGGATGCAAAGAGTTGGACATGACTGAGTGACTAAGCACAGCACAGCAAGAAACAGAAACAGACTCACAGATATAGGAACAGACTTGTGGTCGCCAAGGGGAAGAGGGGGTTGGGGAGGGAAAGATTGGAAGTTTGGAATTAGCAGATGCAAATCATTATACATATGGGTTTCCCAGGGGGCACTAGTGGTAAAGAACCTGCCTGCCAATACAGGACATGCAGAATGGATAAAGAACAAGGTTCTACTACACAGCGCAGGGAATGAGCTCTGGGAGCTGGTGATGGACAGGGAGGCCTGGCGTGCTGTGATTCACAAGGTCGCAAAGCGTCGGACATGACTGAGCGACTGAACTGAACTGAACTGAACAAAATAAAATAATGGAAAAGAAAAATATGAGGAGACAAGGCTATATTATTTTTACTCTCTCTACACGCTAAAATTCAAATTTTTTAAAAAATTCAACTTCTCGCTCTCTCTTCACATATCTGGTCTAATTTCACATGAAATTAATGTACTTAAGAAAGTGAAGAGTAATATCATTAATAGGATTTTATATTGAAAATTTTCTGCAGACAAAAGGCTTCATTCATTCTACCATCAATTCATGCTTTAATTCATTCAACAAAAATTTATTTCAAAGCCCAATGCCTATTGTGAGCCAGAATTGCAAACCTATACTATTCCATTAAAGGCTTTCCATATAAAATATAAACGTGAACAGGAAAAATTACCTGCCCTCAAGGAGTTGATAGTCTCGTGGTAAAAACAGACACATAACCTTAATAAAGGCACAAGTGAATGACAGAGGTAAACGACAGCAAGCTTTGGGAGAATGGAGAAGAGATATCCCTTCATCAGAGGAGGAAGGCTTTCTAAAGGAGGTGACACTTGAGCTAAAGGATGAGAATTAGCTCTCCCCGGTGGCTCAGAGGGTAAAGCGCCTGCATGCAAGGCGGGAGACCTGGGTTCGACCCCTGGGTCGGGAAGTTCCCCTGGAGAAGGAAATGGCAACCCACTCCAATATCCTTACCTGGAGAATCCCATGGATGGAAGAGCCTGGTGGGCTACAGTCCATGGGGTCGCAAAGAGTCGGACACGACTGAGCTCACTCACTCACTCACTCACTCACTCTTGTAGGTAGAGAAGAAAAAGGGCCACAAAGTACAAAAGAGTAGGAGCAGAAAGAGTGACACACAGCTCACAGCTGCTAGAATGAAAAGCGCAAGATAAGGAACAAAAGCACAAGAGGGGAGTGAGGACTAAGGTCACGGAAATATTCAGCTTTTCACTTTAACCTAGATCTACTGATTCAGAATCTCTTGGGATGAGGTCTGGCGTTCTGTATTTTGAACGAAATATTTCAAGGACTTCCCTGGTGGTCCAGCACTTAAGATTCCATGCTTCCACTGCAGAGGGCGAGGGTTCAATCCCTGGTCAGGGAACTAAGATACCACATGCCAGGTGGTATCACCAAAAAATAAAAAATATTAAATCCCAATATTTCAGATCCACCTAAAATTTGAGAATCATTTGTATTAAGTGCTTTTCCATCCATAATTTTTACTTAATTTACACTACAACACTATTTGAGTTATGGGAGTTGGGTTCAAGGAAAGATTTCTTTCCCTAGGAGAACTCATGATAACAACATAGATGTTATGCACTGAATAAACATTGGGATAGATGAGAGCCTCAGGAAAAGAGAATAAAACTGGGAAATGGGTGCCAGAAATACATTTCAAAGTGGAGATTTAATCTCTAAAAGGTAAAATATCCAGGCAACAGACTGGAGAAAATCAGATACGATGAATACGAGCAGTTGAAAACATCTCCTAAAGCCTCAGTTTTTATTCTGTAAAATAGGAATAGTAAAATCTTTCAAAAGACTGTGTAGACTCTGAGACATTTGCCCTACTTTCAAGCTAATAGATCAGCCGGCCATATGATAGTAGAAGACTACTATCTTATGATAGTAAGATAGTAGTTTATCTTCTACTTCTTATAATAGAAGACGTAAGATTCCTGGGTCAGAGGCAAAGGACAGTTTATGTCTTACAGCAACAGCAGTAGGCAGAGAATCAGCATTTTTGTGCTAGCTCCTCAAGTCCCATTTCCCATATGGAGATGCAAAGAAAGTTCTGTTACAAAAGAGGAGCCCTGAGTTTAAGGAACATGAATCAATAAACACATCTGTCCTTTATTCTGATAGGAGATACAGCTCTATCTTCCAAGGTTTCTTGTCATACAAACATCCTTCAAAAGTTAATCTGGAACAGGGTGGAGCCAGTACCTTGCTCACAAGAAATGCAGAAATGCAACAAGAGACACTCAGAGAATTGTCTCCTCATAACAGAGACGTCAGAAGGAAATGGCAACCCACTCTGGGAAATGACAACCCATTCTGGAAAATCTCATGGATAGAGGAGCCTGGAGGGCTACAGTCCATGGGGTCACAAAGAGTTGGACACGACTGAGCGATTAATCACAGTACAACAATATAAACCTCACAGGATGATTTAAGAGTTAAATGGTTTAAGACAGACAAGTTATTTGACAAAGTGTTTCGAATGCAGAAATAAGTCAGTAAAAGTGACTGCTATTATTAGTGTTATAGTAACTGCCATTTGGGTTTTGTTGCTGCTATTACACATTACAGCTGGCTTATGGTTTACCCACCAGCCTCTAACTCACCTTGGTCAGCAAGAAGACTGATCCAGAAACCAAGAGCAGCGTGGATCCTGCAGTGGAGCTAAATGGCCATGGCTGGGGAAGGGGGAGTAAAAAGGGCAGACTGGTTATTCGCAATACACCCCTCCAGCATGTCGGCGGTAACAGCAATGGTCAGTCCTCTGCCACCTGTGATTAACAGGGTAAGTGATGAAGCTGGTAATTGTGGTCACGGGCTTCAACCTCTATTATTCTATTTCCTTATCTATCCAAACAGAATCTGAAAATTCCAAACACAGCATCCCCCTATGTGGAATACATCCCCCTCCCCTCTTTACCACCTGTTTTCTGGAAGGTGGCATATAGTAGAGAAAACCCAAGCTTTGCAACTTATGGAAACTTTTTTTTAATATAAAACAGAAAAACTGATATTTAAATCTTTTGTATTTCTACTACCCAGGATAAGTTTTAAGCAGAGTGATGAATTTTGTTTTGACATAGGGCATCAGTCTCCTTGAGGTCCAGCCTTTGGTGTCTACTTCCAGAAGATGATGGGCCTAGATCTGCCCTTCAAGGCCTAGAATATAGGTCTTACTGCTCCTTTACTCTGTCCAGGGACTTTCCTCACAGTCCAGTGGTTAAGACTTTGAGCTCCCAGTGTATCTGTTGCAGGGGGCACAGGTTCAATCCCTGGTCAGGGAACTAAGATCCCACATGCTGTGCAGCCATGTATTTATGGGCAGTTTACTCTGCCCAGGCCATTTGGAATTTGTACTCCTTATTTAGCTTCCTCACAGGACTCAGTCTTTCCCATAAAAATACCTAACGGTGCTTTCTCATAGCTCAGTGTGCCATTAATGGTGAAAACTTTCAATCAACCCAAGAAGCAGAGGTCAACTGTATGGTGATAGTCTGGTCTATTTATAATTTAAGGGCTATGGTGACCCACTCTAGTATTCTTGCCAGGAAGGTTCCATGGACAGAGGAGCCTGGTGGGCTATAGTCCAGGGGGTTGCCAAGAGCTGGACATGACTGAGCACATACACATCTTCAAAATGTATTCCTGGACATTTAAGTCATTTCCCAGTAGGAATGGTTCTTTTCTTCTTGATTCTTCATGGGATATTTGCTTGCTTCCTTTGCAAGCAAATCAGGGTCTATGCCTCTGATGTAGTATGGGATTTGAGAATGGAAGCTAGGCTTGGAGTCACTCTGAATTCAAGACCAAGCTTTATTACTTCCTAGTTTTCCAGGAGACAGCATCTTGAGGGGACAAACTCAGGCAGTCACAGGTTGGAATTCTAGCTGTTCACTACAAAGGTGACTTTGTGCTGACCACATAACATTTCTGAGCCTCAACTTTTCCATTTATAAAACAGGAAGGATAATATCTATCTAGCAGTGTCTTCTCTGAGTAGTTTATGAGCTATCATACCTACCACAGTGCTTGTCACATTATAGCTGAGAATTGTGGCAAACTGGGGAGTATGTGTTTCACCTAACATACCCACCTCTCCAGCCCATAGTTACCCCACAAGAGGACAAATACATATTAGTAGATCTATCAGCGACTATTATGAACAACTATATGGCAATAAAACAGATAACCTGGAAGAAATGGACAGATTCTTAGAAAAGTTCAATCTTCCAAGACGGAACCAGGAAGAAATAAAAATTATGAACAACCCAATTACAAGCACTGAAATTGAAGATATGACCAAAAATCTCCCAAAAAACAAAACCCCAGGACCAGATGGCTTCACAGAAGAATTCTATCAAATATTTAGAGAAGAGCTAATGTCTATCCTTCTAAAACTTTTCAAACAACTGCAGAGGAAGGAACACTTCCAAACTCATTCTATGAGGCCACCATCACCCTGATACCAAAACCTGACAAAGATAAACACAAAAAAGAAAACTATAGGCCAATATCACTGATGGACATAGATGCAAAAATCCTCAACAAAATTTTAGCAAACAGAATTCAGCAACACATCAAAAGCTCATACACCATGATCAAGTTGAGTTTATTCCAGGAATCCAAGGATTCTTCAATATATGCAAATTAATCACTGTGATACACTGTATTAACAAATTAAAAGATAAGAACCATACAATCATCTCAATAGATGCAGAAAAAGCCTTTGACAAAATTCGGCACCCATTTATGATTAAAACACTTCAAAAAATGAGCAGAGAAGGAACCTACCTCAACATAGTAAAGGCCATATGTGATAAGTCTACAGCAAACATTATTCTCAATGGTGAAAACTGAAAGCATTCCCCCTAAGATTAGGAACAAGACAAGGGTGTCCACTTCCACCACTATTATTCAGCATAGTTCTGGAAGTCCTAGCTACAGCAATCAGAGAAGAAAAAGAAAAGGAATCCAGATCAGGAAAAAAAGATGTAAAGCTCTCGCTGTTTGCTGATGACATGATACTGTACATAGAAAACCCTAAAGATAGTATCAGAAAATTACTAGAGCTAATCAGTGAATTTAGCAAAGTTGCAGGATACAAAATCAATACACAGAAATCACTTGCATGTCTATACACTAACAATGAAAAATCAGAAAGAGAATTAGGAATCAATTCCATTTACCACTGCAACAAAAAGAAATATCTAGGAATAAACTTACCTAAGGAGACAAAAGAACTGTACACAGAAAATTATAAGACACTAATGAAAGAAATCAAAGATGACATAAACAGATGGAGAGATATTCCATGTTCCTGGGTAGGAAGAATCAATATTGTGAAAATGACTATACTACCAAATGCAATCTACAGATACAATGCGATCCCTATCAACTTACCAATGGCATTTTTCACAGAACTAGAACAAAAAATTTCACAATTCATATGGAAACACAAAAGAGTCCAAATAGCCAAAGCAGTCTTAAGAAAGAAGAATGGAGCTGGCAGAATCAACTTTCCTGACTTCAGATTATACTACAAAGCTACAGTCATCAAGACAGTATGGTACTGGCACAAAAACAGAAATATAGACCAATAGTACATACACACAATGGAATATTACTCAGCCATAAAAAGGAACTCATTTAAGTCAGTCCTGATGAGGTGGATGAACCTAGAACCTATCATACAGAGTGAAGGGAGTCAGAAAAAGAAAGATAAATATCATATTCTAATGCACATATACAGAATCTAGAAAAATGGTACTGAAGAATTTATTTACAGGATAGCAATGGAGAAACAGCCATAGAGAATAGACTTATGAACATGGGGAGAGGGGAGGAGAGGGTGAGATGTATATAAATAATAATATGGAAACTTATATTACCATATGTAAAATAGATAGCCAACAGGAATTTGCTGTATGGCTCAGGAAACTCAAACGGGGGCTCTGTATAAATCTAGAGGGATGGGATAGTGTGAGAGATGGGAGGAAGGTTCAAAAGGGAGGGGATATATGTATACCTATGGCTGATTCATGTTGAGGTTTGACAGAAAACAACGAAATTCTGTAAAGTATCCTTCAACAAAAAAAAAATTTTTTTAAACATACACAGAAACAAACTTATAGCCCAAACAAAATACTGAGTTGGCCAAAAAGTTCATCCATTACCTCTTACAGAAAAACCCAAACAAACTTTTTGGCCAGCTTAATATTTCTCTGAGTTGCAAAGAGTCAGACATGACTGAGCAACTAAACACACACACACACATACACACAATGACTAAGAGACTGTTCAGTCACATTCACTTGATATCACTTAAAACCTGAGTTTCTAATATTCCTTAGCTCTTTTTAATTTTATTGTGTAGTTTTCAATGCTCAAGTTCTATCTCGAATTATTTCTTGTAAAGCTACTTGAGTAAGATATTTGAGAGTGGGGTTGGTGTTTTGCTCAGGAAATAGGCTCGGTTGGTAAACTCGCCTTTGGATTATTTCCTTTAAGCTTTGAAAGTGGCCTGCTTCCCTCCAGAAGACTTCACTCTGCCGTGACACAAGAACACAACAGCTGGCTGCCTCTGGGAGGCTGAAAATAAACAGGTTCAGAAGCTCTGAGGACAGCAAATGGGCGTTGTAGGTGGAGAAACAGCCCAAAATAAATACAGCTGTTGAAGCGGAAAATTCTATTTACTTTGGCTCCTTTGAGGTCTATACTGCAGGAGGGAGAGTTGCTAATCCTGAGACTTTTCATAGACTGACCATGGAGACCCCACTCAGGGGCTGGTCCCGATGCTATGCACATCTAAATTGGCCATTCACTATATATTTGATGATTAACAGATCAACTAGGTATCGCAAATGATGGAAGACATTTGAACCCAAAGAAAATTATGTGGTAAGATCTCTGCACTGGAGGGTCTATGTTAATGTCTTTTCTGGCTTAAAATATAATTCACATCGAATAGTCTTTAACAACTAGGTTTTGTTTCCCATGTAGATGCAATAAAAAAGACACCAGTTTGGGAGGCGGAAAATCTGGCGTCTAGTCTTAGTTTACCGGCCAGCCGTATGACCTTGGTAAATCACTGCAATACTCTGGACCCGTGTTTCCTCAATTATAATGTGAAGATTCAGACAGATCTCCAGGGGGAACAGTGAAAAGGGTATGGGATGAGGAACCAGACAGTCCACATAAACTGCCTGGCTCTTACCACTCTTTCCTGTGAGAACTTGGATGGCAAAGAATACAATTTCTGACTCTGTCTCCACCTCTGCCTCACAGGACTAATCACGGTCTCCTTCCTCATGCTGCAGCTGTGGATTAGAGTAGAATTGACGTGAAAGTGCTTTGCAAATGGATATACAAGCGTGGACATTGGTATCAGCCAGAACTATCTCTGAATCCTGACTCTACCATGTCCATGTGTTTATGAAAAGGTGACTTAAGATCTTTAAAGCACAGGGAACTATATTCAATATCTTGGAATAAACCATAATGGAAAAGAACATTAAAAAGCACATATATATGTACGTAACTGAGTCACTTTGTTACAGCAAAAATTAGCACAATAGCAGAAATTAGCACAATACTGTAAATCAACTATACTTCAATTAAAAAAATCTTTAAGCATCATTTTCATAATTTACAGAGTGTAAATCATAAAACCTACTTCATGGGATTGGGTTGTTGTGATGACTAAATTAAGTGAAGTCATGTAGAAAAGTGCAATTAATAGAACAAGGCCTGGCACAAAGTGCCATCAGTAGTTATTTTTAGTAAAAGATAAATGACTTTGACACGTCATTTTTCCATTCCATAATTTTATGATTCTGATTGTGCTCATTCATGTCCAACTCTTTGTGACCCCATGGATTGTAGCCCACCAGGCTCCTCTGTCCATGGGATTTTCCAGGCAGGAATACTGGAGTGGGTTGCCATTTCCTCCTTTAGGGGATCTTCCTGATCCAGGGATTAAAGCTGTGTCTCCTGCATTGGCAGGCGGATTCTTTACCACTGAGCTACCTGGGAAGACCTCACGATTCAGATTACCTGAATCCCAAACCAAACTTCTTTTTCACACATTGATCTGAATCAAAATTGCTTCCTACTGTTTACTGCCCACCCCACCCCCCAAAAAAATAGGGGCAGGAAGCATCAACAACAAAATAAAAACAGTGATCCAGTTTAAGTTGAGCATAAACCCAGTTGTTTTCTGAAGCCCAAGAGAGAATTGAGGCAAGATATCCAAACATTCTGGCCCAAGTTTAGCCTGTCCTGCAAAGACCTGTCCCACTGAGGCAGAAAGTAATGGGAAAGTTTTCCTCCAGAAAAGATCTTTTTTTTTTTTTTTTTCAAAGGGGAGCCCTGGAAAAATGGGTCTGTAGTGATCCAAGAAGCACAAGTAAAAATTCCAGACAGAGCCTGTTGCAGACTGTGTTCTCAGGGCAACATTCCATACTTCCATAAAATCCAGATCACAAGGGTGACCATCTACATGGCTCTCCAGACTTCATCAATATCACCAGGTACACTTGAAATCAAGCTGCATCTAGATGGTGAGAAAAGGGTTGAAACTCTTCTCAAGAGACAACTGAACTAATCATTTATTTATTCGTTCCAAACGCAGCTCTTACAAGTCTAATAATAGGCACTATGGTACATGCTACAGCCATCAACATGCAAAGTCCCTTATCTTCGTAATGATCTGGAATATAAGGATTCTCACACATATACTCTAAGAGCTTTGTAATGTCAGGGTTCTAGTGAGTAAATATTAAGATACATGTATGGATGGCATCACTGACTCAATGGACGCAAGTCTGAGTGAACTCCGGGAGGTGGTGATGGACAGGGAGGCCTGGGGTGCTGCGATTCATGGGGTCTTAAAGCATCGGACACGACTGAGCGACTGAACTGAACTGAATGCATGCTAAGTCACTACGGTTATGTCTGACACTTTGCAACCCTATGGACCGTACCCCGCCAGGCTCCTCTGTCCATGGGATTCTCCAGGCAAGAATGTTGGAGTGGGCTGCCATGCCCTCGTCCAGGGGATCTTCCCAACCCAGGGATTGAACCCAGGTCTCCTGCATTGCAGGCAGATTCTTTATCATCTGAGCCACCAGGGAAGTCAAACCAATATTAAATGTATCTATTCTACTACAGATGTCTACTGTTGATAATCTATGTCCCACAAAACAGAAAAGTTAATTATATACATAGACATGTTCATGGAGCTTTTTTTTTTTTTTTGACCAGTTCCCCAACCAGGAATCAAACTTGGGCTCCAGGCTTTGGAAGCATGGAGTCCTAATCACTGGATCACCAGGGAACTTCCATGCAGCATTATTTATAGTAGTGTTAGTGGCAATATAAATGTCAAAAAAATTGAATAGGTTTAAAAATTTGTGCTGTATGAAATAATGGAATATTTTATGCAGACATTAAAAACATGCAATTATAAAGACCAGAAAATGAAAATTTCTTATTCACTCAGATGATGGAAATAATAAAAATTATGATGTATCAAGGACATTCAACATGGGGCATGATTACATATATGAAAAAATATACCTTTGTTTCTGAATAAGGGAATTCATAAAGATATGAATTTCATAAGAATACTGGAATCTGGAATGATTTTTTTCCTCTTTTTCTAAACTTTATAGAATGCTATTACACATGTCAGCCCCATAAGAGTTGATGCAAGCTGAGATTTGAGTGGAGAAAATATTTCTAATCCTTATATTTCCTTCAACATCGTATCACTGAATACAAAGCTTACCACTTCTTAATTGTCTTTCAAATCTGGTCCCTTTCTGCATTCTCATTGACACTACTTTTGTTGAGCTTCTCAGTTCCCCTAACTCCTGACAAAGCCTCCTACTAAATAACCCTCATCTCCATTTGCAGACTTCCCAGGTTTTTCAGCATTCAACTAAAACACTTACTGTCCTCAGATATTCTGTCCTGATGATTAAATGACCTTCCTCCAACACATAAGACGTGCGCTTGAATATCATGTCTGTGCCTCGGGTTGTCATCATCCCTGACCTTAGAGATTCATGTGCAAAGCATAAACTTCCTCTACTATATTTCACATATCCTTTTTTTGGTGTGACTAATTCTGAAGTCCTTCCACTTACAGTTGGGAGGTAGAATTGTGTACTAGGCAAGACTTCTGGTTCTACACCAGAACAGCTAACACATTTCTGAAGAATTAAACAAAGGTGAGGGGAATTGTTATACAAGTTATAAGCTTAATTAAAAGTCAAAATAAATAAAACAGTGTGAGTACTCTGCTCCCAATAATGATTGAGTAGCTCCTATCAGACTAAGCCTACACATACAACTAAAAGAAAGAAGGAAAGTGAAGTCGATCAGTCGTGTCTGACTTTTTGGGACCCCATGGACTGTAGCTTACTGGGCTCCTCCATCCATGGGATTTTCCAGGCAAGAATACTCGAGTGGGTTGCCATTTCCTTCTCCAACAATAATTAAAATCCTAGAACAAATGTAAAAGACAACTTCCTGAAAGAACCGGAAAGCAATGAGAAGCAGGCAGAACCTGGGGAGGAATGTACACTTAGATGAGGGTAACAGAACCAGGTGAGTTTCCCATTTTCAAATGGATTTGTGTTCAAGGGCAGGCACTGGTTGGTTGAAACTCAGATAGAAGGCTGTAATCTTCATGGCTTGAAAAACCAAAGAATAGAGTGCAGGCAAAAACAATAGCTAAAAAATGAGGGGAGAAATCTAAGAAAGAAGAGAACCAAAAAAGGAAAGTCTCAAATTGTGTTTATAAATTCTCCCCCAAATTTCTGACTGATCCCTGAACTGTCCATGTGTGGAGCAGACTCTTAAGAGGCCCTGCTAAGGCTAAAGGAGTTAAACAGAGATTTCACCTACACAGGAGATAGATTTAGGAGTTTGAGGTCAGCAAAGTGAATTGCCTGCCAAATCAACACTCTCAGAGGAATATAACAGAATTCAGAGACTACAAAATATCTTTATGGTATCCAGGATATAATTCAAAATTGCTAGACATATAGAGAGCTATAACAATGTGATGCATATTCAAGAGAAAAGGCAATCAATGGAGACTGGTCAGTTGTCAGAATTAACAAAGATTTTATGAGTATTCTCAAGAACATAGAAGAAATACATTCAAATGAACAAGTAGTAGAAAATCTTCCAGCAAAGAAACAATAACTATTTTTTAAATGGAAATAGTAGAGTGAAAAAATATGTCTGAAATTTTAAAATAAGAGATTTTTCTCAGGAACAGATGACATGACAAGTAAAACAGAAAAGAAAAAAAAAAGGTCCAGAAGCAAACCCATGAAATGACATTAAAAATCATTGGGTAAAAAACAGATTACTCAACAAAGTGTATGGGACTAAAAAATAAATAAAAAACATTAAAAAAAGAATGGATAGCTCCCTCAGACCACATGTAAAATCAATTCTAGACTGATTAAAGACAAATGAAAAAGGCAAAACTTTAAAAATTTAAAGGATAACACAGTAGAACATTTTCATGGGAAGATAAGGGATTCTTAAACAAGAAACAGAAAGTACTAAAGTTATAAGTTGATAAATTCAAACATATTCTTAAAAATTTACAGAGAAGTGAAAGTGTTAGTCTGTTAGTCGTGCCCGACTCTTTGTGACCCCATAGACTGTAGTCTACCAGGCTCCTCTGTCCATGGGATTCTCCAGGCAAGAATACTGGAGTGGGTTGCATTCCCTTAGCCAGGGGATCTTCCCAACCCAGGGATTGGACCCAAGTCTCCTGCAATGCATGCAGACTCTTCACTGTCTGAGCCAAAGCTAGAAACAATAAAGTGGGTACGGAGTAGGCTACCATTTTTATAAAAAAGAAGAAAAAGCATATATATACAGAAGCAAAGATAGAAAACAGATGAAAATGATTATCCATATGAAATGGAATAGTTGGAAGCTGAGTGAAGAGTGAAGAAATCAAAATCAGGGCTTCTCTGAGTAAATGTATATATTCACCTATAAAACATGGAAATATTATATTTTTAAGTTAAATCAAAGTGGATTTATAAAACCCAAACTCTAAAAGGGAACACAAACAAAAACAAATGACTCTACCTATAAATCAACTGTGGTTAAGGGATGGAACTCTTAACCACATAAGAAAAATAACTAATTCAAGTAAACTTGGAACACAATTATCTGACTTTCACACTTACTATTACACGGTGTCATGTTAAAGAATCACAAAGAAAATTTGAACTCTATTTAGCAGTTTTGTTTTGAACAAGGGTACTGTTCAACTGTTCCAGGGTACTGTTGTCTTCCATTGTGGTATTGTTCTAATACTGTTTTGTGTGCACTGCAGGATAAAGAAAATGAGTAAGCACTATTTGCAGCGTCGTTCGGGGAAGTAGGGTTTTCACAGTGGGCAAAGGGGTAATACAAAAATGGAATGGGAGAAGATGAGAAACACTGGGGAACTTCCCTGGTGGTCCATTGGCTAAGACTCCACACTCACAATGCAGGGGGAGGGAGGGCCCTGGGATTGATCCCTGGTCAGGAAACTAGATTCTGCATGCCACAACTAAGACTCAGTGCAGCCAAATAAATAAATAAATACTTTTGAAAAATAATAAAAGTATTAAAGAAAAAGCATTTAAAAATAAGCTATATTGTGGCATTAGACTTGAATTAGACGTATCGATAGAAACCCAGGATTTTTTAAAAAGCAATTTCCGAGTACTGTCCCTGAAAACAGTAAGAAACAATGGGCATACCTAGAGCCCTGCCACTGTATTCTAAATCTCATTCCCCAGCAAAAGGAACCAGAACTCCTTGGCGAAATGGCTGATACCAAGTCTATTGTATAAGGAATGTACAAAGTGAAACTGAAGCATCACGTAGTGCCAGAAAGTGCTTACAGACTAGTAGATTCACGTTGTAATCAACAGCAGAGCTATTTCCAAAGGAAAAATCATTTGGAATGGTAACACGTAAAGAGAACAGCAGCAGAACTGTGAGAAGGGTGGAAGGCTCAGATCCCTAATTATCCACCCTCCACCTTATCTCCCATTTCCCTTCAGCGGCAGCCCCTGAGAACCACAGAAGAGGAAGTGTTAGTCATCAGTTGTGTACAACTGCTTGCGATACCATGGACTGTGACCCACCAGGCTCCTCTGTCCATAGGATTCTCCAGGCAAAAATACTGGAGTGGGTTGCCATTCCCTTCTCCAGGGAATCTTTCCGACCCAGGGATGAAACCTGGGACTCCCGTATTGTGGCAGATTCTTTACTGTCTGACCCACCAGGGAATAGCTCAAGTTTAAATGGCTGGAGACCTGAATTCTAGCCCAAATTTGGCCAAACATTAGCCATATGGTCTTGGGTAAACATTTAGTCTCTCTGGGCCCTATTTACTTCTGTGTAAAGCAAGGCTAGAGCTACTAATTCAACCTATTTCACAGTTGTTGTGAGCATCAAAGAAGAGGATAACTTTGAAAATGCTTTGAAACATTAAATAGAATGGCTCTATACTAGTGTAATTTACTACATCCCATGGGGATTTAAACACATTCCTGTACACCTTTTGGCAGCTGTCATTCTTAGCAGTTGGCAAATGGTAATGTGACAATAAGGGATGTTTTGATACATCATCAGGGAAAGATGGACTTTCCTGTCCAGTTTCTTTCATCAAACTTTACTAAAAAGGATTTCCCTGGTCGCCCAGTGGCTAAGACTCTGCACTTCCAATGGAGGGGACCTGAATTCAATCCCTGGTGAGGGAACTAGATCCCACATGCAGCAAAAAAAAAAAAAAAAATGTCTGCTTGCTGCAACAAAGATCGAAGATCCGGAGTGCTGCAACTAAGATCCAGCACAGACAAATTAATAAAGAAGGCTTCCCTGTGGCTCAGTGGTTAAGAATCCGCCTGCCAATGCAAGAGACGCAGGTTCAATCCCTGAGCCAGGAGGATCCCACCTGCCACAGAGCCTGTGCACCGCAACTATTGAGCCTGTGCTCTAGAGCCCATGCTCTGCAACAAGAGAAGCCACTGGGACTGAAGAGTATCCCCAACTCACCACAGCTAGAGGAAAACTCACGCAGCAACAAAGACCCAGTAGAGTCAATAAATAAAGTTATAAAAGAGAAAGAAAACTAGAATAAACCCTATGGTACTGAATTAAAATTAGAGTTACATCGTGGTCTCATAGTTTTTAACACATAGATTGATGGGAAATAGATATAAACAAGAGGTTATTTGTGAATATTATAAATACATGTTAGATATATGCATATACACATATAAATGTGTATATACAGACATATATTATCTAGTTATGTTTATTAAGAGGGCATGGGAGCAGCAGCATCCTCAAAAGCAATAACCACACCTGGGGCTCAGATCTTGTTCTCTAAATATCCATTAAATGGAATCTTGGTGTTAAACTTATCAGAGGAATAGCTGGTTCTAACGAATAGGCAGGGAACGTAGAAGATGATCCTGGAACATTCTTTTTTCTTGTGCCAGAAAATGGGAAATTGCTCAAAGAATGATAGTGATATGTCAAAGGGGCAAAGAATTATCTTGAAGGGACCCCTTCCTGGGATCATTTGAGCATCACAATAAATCATATATTAAAGCACTATAACCCACTGAATAAAACTGGAAACCATGACTCAAATTTAATATGAATGAACTGAAAGCTTTGTAGAATATTTAAATGAAGTGCTTCAATACCATAAAAAAAAAAATCTTCTCACAAAATACCTATTGGTAATAAAAGGGAAAAAGAGTAAATTTACAGCTGAGAAGCCTAGCAGACTTAGCTTAATCAAATGATCAAAATGAACATCAATAATGGAACAAATTAAAATTATGTGCCATCTGGCAGAATGCAATGAAAAGAACAATATCATTTTTATAGTTTTTTTTGGTCAAAGATGTATAAATTAAATATGACCAAGAGGAAATATTAGATAATCTCTAATTAAGGGATATTCCATAAAATAATTTATATGTAATCTGTAAACGTATCTTGGTCCTGAAAGTCAAGGAAAGATTGAGGAACTATTCTGGATTGCAGGAGACTAAAGATGCTGAACAAATAAATGCAACAACATGTGATTCTGAATGGGGTCCATTAGCTATAAAGGACATTTTTGAGATAATTTACAAAACTTGAATGGAATCTAAAGAGATGGTACTGCACCAATGCTATTTCCCTGTTTTTGATGACTGTATTAAGCTATACAACAATGTCCCTGCTTATAAAAAATACCTGCTATAGAATTCTAAAATGATGGGGCATTTTGTTAGCAATCTGTCTCTAATAGTGCAAGAAAAAAAGTTTTGATCCATACTTTCAACTTTTCTATAAATCTATTTCAAAAAAATTGTAAATGGAAAAAGACAGTCAACCACAATAAAATATATAGTGTGTGATTTCATTTACATAAAATTCGAAGATGAGGACTTCCCTGGCAGTCCAGTGGTTAAGACTCCATGCTTCCAACGCAGAGGGTGAGGGTTCAGTCCCTGGTTGAGAAATTAAGATTCCACATGGCATGTAGTGCGACCAAAAGATTACCAAAAAAATTCACAGAGAAAAATATATATTTTAGGGCTTCCCTGGGAGTGGGTGATATACACGGAGGCCTGGCCTGCTGCAATTCCTGGGGTCACAAAGAGTCGGACACGACTAAGCGACTGAACTGAACTGAACTGACTGGTGGGTCAGTGATAAAGATCTCCCTGCCAATGCAGAAGACATGGGTTCAATTCCCTCCTCCATCTAGGACGATCCCAGCTGCAGCAGAGCCACTAAGCTCCTGCACCACAACTGCTGAGCCTGTGCTCTAGAGCCCGGGAGCCGCAAGTACTAAGGCCCGAGCAAACTAGGGCCTGTGCTCCACAAGAGAAGCCATTGTGATGAGAAGCCCACACACTGTAACTGGAGAGGAACCCCCACTCTCTGCAGCTAGAGCAAAGCCCGCGCAGCAACAAAACCCAGCAGAGTTGAGAATAAATGCAGAGCAAGGAAATGAATAGATAAAAACTAGATTAGTGGTTACCACCAATGGTATGGGAGAGTGTCATGACTGGAAATAGGAATACTAGGAGAGTTAAGAGTCAGAGTGAAACGTGATGACAAAAGCAAAGTTAAGAGACGCATGAAGGGATGAAGACTCAACCAGGCTTTGAAGATGGAAAGAAACTAAATAAGACAAGACAGATATAGAAACTAAATAAGCAAGATAACAGGTTCTCTCCTAGAGGATCCAGAAAGCAACACAGCCCTACCAACATTTTTATTTCAACCCAGTGAGACCATTGCCGACTTCTGACCTCCAGAAGTGTAAATAAATGTGTGCTGATTTAAACCCTAAGCATGTAGGAACTTGTTTGCAACAACAGGCAACTGAAATAGCGGCGAAGCATAAAAGTGGGAGGAAAATACCAAAACAGGTAGCAATATTGGGCCACTCAGTTCAGTCGCTCAGTTGTGTCTGACTCTTTGCGACCCCATGAATCGCAGCACGCCAGGCCTCCCTGTCCATCACCAACTCCCAGAGTTCACTCAGACTCATGTCCATCCAGTCAGTGATACCATCCAGCCATCACATCCTCTGTCGTCCCCTTCTCCTCCTGCCCCCAATCCCTCCCAGCATCGAAGTCTTTTCCAATGAGTCAACTCTTCAGATGAGGTGGCCAAAGCACTGGAGTTTCAGCTTTAGCATCAGTCCTTTCAATGAACACCCAGGACTGATTTCCTTTAGAATGGACTGGTTGGATGTCCTTGCAGTCCAAGGGACTCTCAAGAGTCTTCTCCAACACCACAGTTCAAAAGCATCAATTCTTTGGTGCTCAGCTTTCTTCACAGTCCAACTCTCACATCTATACATGACCACTGGAAAAACCATAGCCTTGACTAGACGGACCTTAGTCGGCAAAGTAATGTCTCTCCTTTTTAATATGCTGTCTAGGTTGGCCATAACTTTCCTACTAAGGCAGATCTATTAGGGCTCCAAAGTGGTGAACTCTGACCTCTAGAGAGCGCTAGGAAAGTTCTGAGCATGGGAAGATGTGAATAACAGATCCAGGAAGGGGAAAGGAGATCTGAGAGAAAAGAGTCTATGACAAATTCAACTTAGTTCATTGTGTTCCGAAACACAAACCCTGGACTTTGATCCCCAAAGAAAGGAGAGAGAAGGTTTTCCTGGCAGAAAGATTCCTGAGACTTGCTTAATAGCCCAAGGGAATCAGTTCCTTTATAGTTCCCATCAGGTCCTCTCATTTTCCTAGCTTCAGCCTGGCCAGCATCTTACCTGAATTAACGTTGAGAGGCAGCTTTCCCAACCAGCGCATGAGCTGCAAATCTGGAACATTTTTGAGGTTTGACTCCAAGCTATTCCTGCAATCCTTGAATAATCGCCATCCTCACTCAAACCAACGCAAGTTTTATTTGTGTAAAGACTCTTAGCCAGAGTCCTTTATTACTCTCAGTTATATGATTGATGACCTTAAACCACACTTGCAGTAGAATAAGGCATCAAAAACAGAAAAATCTGCTTACACAGTCTTTGGATCTGAAAACCAAATGGAAACATTAATGTCTTAAAGCTGAAAGCAGTTACTGGATAAAACTCCTAAGGAACCTTGAACAACCTATTGAACCAAAACAACATCCTGTCCCACAAATGCTTTCAATTCATGTTGTGAAATAAAACAGACATCATGTTTTTACCCTTAGAACATAAAACATAGTATTGAGCTTCCAGTGCTCTGAAATAGATATACGATTTCAAAAAGCAGGATGAATAAGTCTCTGGTTCTGTTGAAAAATAATTATGGCTTAATGTTTATTTTTTTCAAGTTTAACATATTGCCAGATAATTATTTCAAAATGAATCTCTTTCCCAATCCTCTGGAAAAGAATGCTTGGTATGTTTTGATTGGTCAGTGTGCTATCAAGCATTTTATAAGCTCTTTGCTAAATCTGATGTGAAAGTATTCTTCCCAAGTAAAGGAGAAAGACAAGCCCAGAGGTGACAACGGTAGCACCTGGACAGCTCAATGGATATTCACTTGATTTTATACACCACAGAAAGGAAGGCAATTGTCTGCTTTTTCAAAAATTATATTCTTCCATAAAGGCTTCCTTGGTTGACTAGTTTCAAAAGCACCATACACTTCTTCATCACAACTCTCAATGCACACATTTAATGTCTGAATGAGAAATAACCTAGTCAATGTTTGCCTTCCCTGTTATACTGTAGGCTGCTTGAGGGAAAGGACCATGCTAGTCTTATTCTCTGTCCTACTCCTAGTACCTAATACTATGCTGTGCTATGCTTCGTCGCTCAGTCATGTCCGACTCTTTGTGACCCCAGGGACTGTAGCCCTCCAGGCTCCTCTGTCCAAGGGATTCTTCAAACAAGAATACTGGAGTGGGTTGCCATGCCCTCCTCCAGGGGCTCTTGACTTGGGGATCAAAGTCATGTCTCTTATGCCTCCTGCATTGATAGGTGGGTTCTCTACCACTAACACTACCTGGGAAGCCCCATGTAAGACTGCTGGATGCCTGGTAAGTTCCATGTAAACACATTTTGAATTCAAGGATGAGTGAACAGGCAGTTGCTTCTTTCCCTGAGGGCTGAGAAGTTTAATCTCAAGACATCTAGATGCTTTTGAAATAGTTCTTTCCAGACAAGTACAAATGACATGGAAATTTTCTAAATACACTATTCATCGAGGAAGTGTTTATTTGTCCTGCCACACTATAAAAACACTCTTGTGTGGCAATCTCCTCAGCATGTTTACATTTAATGTGGTGGTGGTGCTGTTGTTCAATCACTAAGTCATGTCTAACTCTCTGTGATCCCATGGACTGCACACTCCATGCTCCTCTGTCCTCCACTACTTCCCAGAGTTTGCTCAAGTTCATGTCCATTGAGTCGGTGACGGTACCTAACCATCTCTCTTTTCAACTCTAACTTTTTATTATGCTTCTATCTTATCAAATCATGTATGTCTTCATCGTGGGTGCTCTTCAACTCCCTCTCTGTCTGCTCTGGCTCGGGTCCGAGATTCAGATGCTGGCATTGGCCCATCCTACCTCCTGGATAAGCAGACATCAGATACTGTCTGACTATAAGAGAGAAATGAATTTGTAGTGGTGTGGATGAACCTGGAGTCTGCCACACAGAGTGAAGTAAGTCAGAAAGAGAAAAACAAGTATGTGTATTAATGCATATATGTGGAATCTAGAAAAATGGTACTGATGAACCTATCCACAGGGCAGGAATAGAGATGCATATGCACAGAAGAGACTTGAGGACACAGTGGGACGGGAGAGGGGAGGATGAATGGAAAAAATAGCACTGACATATACACACTACCCTGTGTAAAGTAGACAGCTAGCGGATAACACAGCCTGGTGCTCTGTGACATCCTGGGGGGTGAGATGGTGGAACGGGAGGTGGTGGATGGCAGAGAGGCTCAAGAGGGAGGGATTCACTTGTCCGACAGAAACTACCACAACACTGCAAAGCAATTATCCTTCAAATAAATAAATAAAAGCTAGCAAGTAATCTACAGGAAGTAAAGAACCCAAGGAATAAGAGAACTTTAAAATAATAATAAAATACAACAGAAGGAGAAATGAACAAACCTGTGAAACAGACTCACAGCCATAGAGAACAGTGGTTGTCAAGGAAGGGAGGGAAGGATTGGGAGTTTGGGATTAGCAGATCCAAACTATTATATATAGGATGGATGAATAACAGGGTCCTACTAAACAGCAAGGAAACTATATTTAATAGCCTGTGATAAACTATGATGGAAAAGAACATGAAAAAAATGTACATGTATAACTGAATCACTTTGCTTACAGCAGAAATCAACACATTGTAAACAACTCTACTTCAATAAAATTTAAAAAAAATAAAGATCTGAATATTAGAAGATAACAGACAAACTGAGGATGCATATAATTTTAATCTTAGAAAGGGGGGATGGAAACTTGCTTTGTTGGGGGAGAAAAAAAGGGGGAAAGACAAGAACTCTGAGTGCATGCAGGGATGAGAAAGAGGTTTGGTGAGCTGAGAAAGTCTTTGCAAAGAACTTGAGCATGGGCAGAAAATTTAACAAGAGATGAAGAAATAATTAAGGACTCTAGATATTCTTTTGACATTCTTTGAGAATCTCAGTAAATATTTGAATTAACTTCTCGGTTGTCAAACTTGTGTTTAATGGAATGTGACGTGTCATACAAACTGGACCACATGGGGCCCCAGGTTTAAATGGGCTGCTTCTCTCTTTCATCTTTCCTTTATGCCTATAGAAGGAAACCTATATATGTGGAACCCAGCTAATCAGCATTTTCTTAATTTATTTTCCCAGAAAACTTAAAGGAAAAAACAAATGACAGAATTATCTCATATGAGAAATTCTCTCAGAACATGCATATACACAACTGGGACAGAGTATATACATTCCAGTCTTTACAACTCTATAAACATGAGCAGTCAACTAAAGTTCAGAATGATGAGCCTGAGATACTTTTAAACGTCTAACTTTTTGTACCAACTAAAGAAAGGAAAAAAAAAGAGAGATATCTTGGCGTAAGACTCAGTCCTTTATAGCCCTAGACACTGTGCAGTTTGTAACACATTGGGCTCAGCACCTTAAAGACACTGCATGTGGTTCAAAACGGGATCAGTCACATGTGTGTGGAAGGAAACCTCACTTTGATGCACCAATCATGTTTGTTGTCTTGTTTCTTTAACAGATGGGACTTAGGACTTCCCTGGCAGTTCCCAGGTGGTGCTAGTGGTAAAGAATCTGCCTACCAATGCAGGAGATGCAAGTTTGATTCCTGGGTTGGGAAGATCCCCTGGAGGAGGAAATGGCAACCCACTCCGGTATTCTTGCCTGGAGAACTCCATGGACAGAGGAGCCTGGCGGGCTACAGTCCACAGGGTCACAAAGAGTTGGACACGACTGAGCACACACACGCTTCACACTACTGCTTTGGACTCAGCACTTTCACTGCCGAGGACCCACCTGGGTTCAATCCCTGGTGGGCAAACTAAGATCCCACAAGCTGTGTGGATGGCCAAAAAAAATGAAAAATTAAAAAAAAAAAATGGAACTTTAATGAGCAGCATCTGAAAGCAGCACATTGGCATCTCTCTGTACCTGGAAGAAATTCTAAAACACTGAAGGGCAAACACTACACTCTTCTCTTTCCCACTGGAAACTTTTTCCCAAAATGACCCATTTCAACTTTTTTTGTTTACACCTCCTGAACCAGGACAAAGAGGCAGGCCGTCACACCCACACACCATTTACAGGCTTTACTGTGGCCAGTTTTTTGTTGTTGTTTCGTTTTGTGTTTGTTTTTTGCCTCCTTTCATTTCTGTTGAGAATTCCAACCTCTATTGACGGCTTTCCTCCCAGGCCACACATTTGGCCAAACCCTGGGTCCCAAGACTTCCTCAAAACATAGCAATGCCTGGGAATCTGAGACAGGTAACACAGATTATTTGAGCAGTCAGATCTTTTGTTTTCATTTGCCAGAGTTACTTAATTCTTCAGACATGACTCTCAGGTCCCTTGCTTGGCTTTTTTCCCACTGACACATTTACCCCAATTCTCTCCTCCTCTTCTCAGGCATTGGCTCTTGACATCTCTGCTAGAATCGATGGCAACACGTGTTGTGTTTACCTCTCCCCCCGGTGCCAGGCTTACTGATGTGGTGAGCGGAGCCCTGGGCAGTGGAGTCAGGAAGCCTGAGTCATCAGTCATCATCTCCTGTCGCCCAGGGTCTGACCAAAATGACAGAGGCTCCTCTCACCAGAGTGTCACTGAGAAACCACAGACGACAGGAGGCAGGGGACTTCTCCCGTTGGACTCTAACCACTTTAAGGACGTATTTTTGGCAAAACAGTGTGGAGATGTTAGCAGAGAAATCTCATTGCAGCTTCCATGTCCCTTTGTCCTTCGGGCCTCTGCTTAAAGTGGTCCTAATTGTTTTTAATTAATTAACTTTTCTAACTGCACCATGCGGCATGCAGGGTCTTACTTCCCCAACCATGGATGGAACCCATGCTTCCTGTAGTGGAAGCATGGAGTTTTAACCACTGGACTGCCAGGGAAGTCCCAATGTGGTCCTTTTTTTTTTTTTTTTTAACTATTATTTATTTACTGGCTGTGCCGGCCTTCATTGCTGCTAGCAGGCTTTCTCTAGGTGCAGCGAGCAGAGGCTGCTCTCTGGTTTCAGTGGCAGTGCTTCTCATTTTGGTGGCTTCTCCTCTGGAGCACAGGCTCTGGGCATGCAGGCTTCAGTTGTTACAAGCACATGCACTCGCTCAGTAGTTGTGGCACTGGGCTCAGCTGCCCCTCAGCATGTGAAATCTTCCCAGCCCAGGGGTCGAATGCATTGGCAGGCAGATTCTTTATCACTGGACCACCGGGGAAGGTCCCCATTGCGGTCCTTTCTAAATGGGTAAAGCACTTTGAAAAGCTACCAAAGCTGAACGAATATATACTCTATTGTTGCTCAGTCGGTAAGCCGTGTCCGACTCTTTGCAGCCCCATGGTCTGCAGCAGCCAGGCTTCCCTGTCCATCACCAACTCACGGAGCTTGCTCAAACTCAAGTCCATCGAGTTGGTGATGCTATCCAACCATCTCATCTTCTGTCACCCCCTTCTCCTCCTGCCTTCAATCTTTCCCAGTATCCGGGTCTTTTTCAATGAGTCAGATCTTAGCATCAGGCAGCCAAAGTATTGGAGCTTCAGCTTCAGCATCAGTCCTTCCAATGAATATTCAGGATTGATTTCCTTTAGGATTGACTGGTTTGATCTCCTCACTGTCCAAGGGACTCTCAAGAGTCTTCTCCAACATCACAGTTCAAAAAGGATCAATTCTTCGGGGCTCAGCCTTCTTTATGGTCCAACTCTCATATCGGTACATGACCACTGGAAAAACCACAGCTTTGACTGTACAAAGCTTTGTTCCCAAACTGATGTCTCTGCTTTTTAATATGCTATCTAGGTTTGTCATGGCTTTTCTTCCAAGGAGCAAGCATTTTTTAATTTCATGGCTGCAGTCACCATCCGCAGTGATTTTGGAGCACAGGAAAGTAAAATCTGCCACTGTTTCTACTTTTCCCCCATCTATTTCTCAAGAAGCGATGGGGCCGTATGCCATGATCTTAGGTTTTTGATGTTGAGTTTTAAGCCTGCTTTTTCACTCTCCTCTTTCACCCTTATCAAGAGGCTCTTTAGTTCCTTTTCGATTTGTGCTGTTAAGAGTGCACATGTCATATGCATATGTGAGGTTGTTGATATTTCTCAAGGCAATCTTGATGCTAGCTTGTAACTCATCCAGCCTGGCATTTCACATGATGTACTCTGCATAAAGTTAAATCAGCAAGGTGACAATATACAGCCTTGATGTTTTCCTTTCTCAGTTTTGAACCAGTCTATTGTTTCACGTCTAACTGTTGCTTCTTATCCTGCATACAGGTTTCTCAGGAGACAGGTAAGGTGGTCTGGTATTCCCATCTCTTTAAGAATTTTCCTCAGTTTGCTGTGATCCACACAGTTAAAGGCTTTAACGTAATCAATGAAACAGATTTCTTTTTGAATTCCCTTGCTTTTTCTATGATCCAGAGAATGTTGGCAAGTTGATTTCTGGTTCCTCTGCCTTTTCTAAATCCAGCTTATACACCTGGAAATTCTTGGTTCACGAACTATTAAAACTTTGCTTGAAGGATTTTGAGCATAACCTAACTAGCAGGTGAAATGAGAGCAACTGTATGATAGTTTGAACATTCTTTGGCATTGCCCTCCTTTGGAACTGGAATGGAAACTGACCTTTTTCAGACCTGTGGCCACTACTGAGTTTTCCAAATTTGCTGGCATATTGAGTGCATCATTTTAACAGCATCATCTCTTAGGATTTTAAATAGTTCAGCTGGAATTCCATCACCTCCACTAGCTTTGTTTAAACTAATGCTTCTTAAGCTCCACTTGACTTCACATTTTCAGGATGTCTGACTCTAGGTGAATGACCACACCAATGTGATCCTTTGGGTCATAAGACCTTTTTTGTACAGTTCTGTGTATTCTTGCCACCTCTTCTTAATCTCTTCTGTTTCTGTTAGGTACTTGCTGTTTCTGTCCTTTAGTGTGCCTTCTTTGCATAAAATGTTTCCTTGATATCTCTTAATTTTCTTGAAGAGATCTCTGGTTTTTCCCATTCTATTGTTTTCCTCTATTTCTTTTCATTGTTCACTTAAGGCTTTCTTGTCTCTCCTTGCTATTCTCTGTGGCCCAGCATTTCCACTGAATATGTCTGTACAGTAAGTCCTCTTACATGTTCGTAAGTCCAATTTGTTCCAAGTCCCACAAAGTTAGCCTAGGTACACAACTAACACAATCAGCTATATAATACTATACTGTCATAGGTTTATAATACTTTATACACAAACATAAAAAACAAACCCCAAAAATAATGCATTTTTAATCTTATAGTACACTACTTTGAAGAGTACAGTAATACCAGCTATATTCCTCTGCTTTTATGTTTGCTTCCAGACATCCTAGGCTTGAAATAAGGTACTGTAGTCTACACAGTACTGTATAGCAAAATACACAAAAGCACAACCACTTGAAGAGGATGTACACATGTGACAATGTATGCCAGACACAAGAACTAACATCTGATTGGACATGTGAACAAAGGTTCACACCTTTGAAAGTTCCCAACTTAAAGGTCCATATGTAGGGGACTTAGCTGCACATGCATATATAGATACACCAAGCTTTTAGAAAGTTTGCTTTATGCTCCTTCAGTTGAATGAAAGGCTTACATGAGCACCTGTGTTTGCTAACTGAAAAAAAATCTAAAAAGGATTTTTGCTTTTGAAAAAAAGAAGCAAAAGCAATGTTCAGTGTTGACTTTACAGGGATCCATTCTAGAGGCAGGGCTCACCTGAGCAGCCAGATGGGCACCACCAAGCTCCTTCCCTGGCAACTACACTCTGCATCTCAGTATTAAGCTGCCAGAGCTCTGAACTATGTGTGTGAGCATCTGTGCTTTATTTCATCAAGAGCCTCTTGATGAAAGTGAAAGAAGAGACTGAAAAAGCAGGCTTAAAACTCAACATTCAAAAAACTAAGATCATGGCATGCAATCCCATCACTTCATGGAAAATAGATGGGGAAACAGTGGAAACACTAACAGACTACTTTCTTAGGCTCCAAAATCACTGCAGAGGGTGACTGCAGCCATGAAATTAAAAGACGCTTGCTCCTTGGAAGAAAAGCTATGACAAACCTAGACAGTGTATTAAAAAGCAGAGACATTATTTTGCCAACCAAGGTTCATATACTCAAAGCTATGGTTTTTCCAATAGTCATGTAAGGATGTGAGAGTTGGAAAGCTGAGCACACAAGAACTGATGCTTTTGAACTGTGGTGTTGAAGAAGACTCTTGAGAGTCCCGTGGATTGCAAGATCAAACCAGTCAACCCTAAAGGAAATCAGTCCTGAATATTCACTGGAAGGACTGATGCTGATGCTCCAATACTTTGGCCACCTGATGTGAAGAACTGACTCATTAGAAAAGATCCTGATGCTGGGAAAGATTGAAGGCAGAAGGGGGTGACAGAGGATGAAATGTTGGATGGCATCACCGACTCAATGGACATGAGTTTGAGCAAGGTCCAGGAGTTGGTGAACAGGGAAGCCTGGTGTGGTACAGTCCCTGGGGTCACAAAGAGTGGACACAACTGAGAGACTGACTAACTGTGCTTTATTTCCATTTGTCCTGTGCATCCATCAGCAAGATGTGTCCTAAGGTAATTGTTCCTTCATTTTAGCTTATGAAATATTTCATAAGAATGCTCTGATTTCAGATAGCAAGGGAAAACTGTATATAGGTTCATATTACATATTCACATTGCTAAGTCGCTTCAGTCGTGTCCGACTCTGTGCGACCCCATAGACGGCAGCCCACCAGGCTCCCCCGGCCCTGGGATTCTCCAGGCAAGAACACTGGAGTGGGTTGCCATTTCCTTCTCCAATGCAAGAAAGTGAAAAGTGAACGTGAAGTTGCTCAGTCGTGTCCAACTCTTAGCAACCCCATGGACTGCAGCCCACCAGGCTCCTCCATCCATGGGATTTTCCAGGCAAGAGTACTGGAGTGGGGTGCCATATGCCTAACAACATATATTATTGTTGTTCAGTCACTAAGTTGTGTCCAACTCTTTGTGACCCCATGTTCTGCGGCCTGCCAGGCTTCCCTGTCCCTCACTATCTCCGGGAGTTTACTCAGACTCATGTCCATTGAGTTGGTGATGCTATCTGTCTTATCCTCTGCCACCCACTTCTCTTTTTGCCTTCAGTTTTTCCCTGCATCAGGTATTTTCCAGTGAATCAGATCTTCTCATCAGGTGGCCAAAGTATTGGAGGTTCCACTTCAGCATCAGTCCTTCCAATGAATATTCAGGATTGATTTCCTGTAGGACTGACTGGTTTGATCTTGCAGTCCAAGAGACTTTTAAGAATCTTCTCCAGTGCCACAATTTGAAAGCATTATTCAGCACTCAGCCTTCTTTATGTTCCAACCCTCACAACCATGCATGACTACTGGAAAAACCATAGCTTTGATTATACCAACCTTTGTCAGCAAAGTGATATCTCTGCTTTTTAATACACTGAGTTTGTTACAGCTTTCTTTCCAAGGAGCAAGCGTCTTTTAATTTCATGGCTGCAGTCACCATTCATAATGATTTTTGAGCCCAAGAAAATAAAATCTGTCACTGCTTTCAGTTTTTTCCCCTCCTATTTGCCATGAAGTGATGGGATCAGATACCATGATCTTAGTATTTTGAATCATGCAATGATAGCAATGAAATTCCCAGTCTTTGGCTAGCTCTCAGGTAGAGGCTAGATCAGAACAGCACATAGATTTCAACCCAGTGTGATCAGATGGTTTAGTGTTAGCTGCTTCCAGAGTTTGCTGAATTGTTGAAGATGATTCTGAGGCCGCATCTGGACTCAGCAGAGACAGAAATGTCATTAAAAAAAAAAAAAAAAAATAGTGGTGTGGGATTTCCCTGGTGGTCCAGTGGTTAAAAATCTACCTTCCAAAGCAGGGGATATAAGTTAGATCCCCGGTCTAGGAACTAAGATCCCACATGCCTTGGGGCAGTTAAGCCCGTACTCTAACAGGTTGGCCACTTCTGGATGGAGCAGTATGTGAGATAACCATGGATCTCATAGTCTTGGCCCCTGCCATCCCTACCTGATTGGATGCTACAGTATGTAGGACTTCTAAGACTATGGATTAGGTGCTCCCTAGCCATACCCTCCAACTATGACTCATTATTGGGCTCACAGACTCTTAGGATGAAGACGACTCAGAAGTCATCTGTTAGTTCAGGTTCAGAGTACTCCTAGGCAGTACTCTGCAAGGACTGGGTACCATCCTCCAGGATGCAGTGCACACACTGAATCAGACAGGCATTGGTTCCGTGTTCTCAGTAGGAAGAATCCATGGATCCAAGAACCAAGCAGGGGTGACCCGACTTAGCATCAGTAGCAAGATCCATCAGGAGACTTTGTGTGTTCTGTCTAACAACTCTGGGCTCTGCAGGATTCTAGATCCTGATCCCAAAAGGGAACATATCCTTGCAATGGAACACAGCAAGGTTTCCGCTGATCTCATGACTGCCATGTGGGCATTCTGGTCTCTTTATACTTAGGACCAGGAGGCAAGAACAGGAGTTACTGCCTTTACAGGGGTCATTGAGCATGAGCAGTAGGAGGTGCGGCTGCTATGACACAATTAGGACAGGGAGGAATATTCGTGGAACTTGGGTGACCCACCGGGGTACTTCCAGTTACTTCCTTGTCCAATCATAACTGTAAATGGACAAGTGCTGCTGGATGAGAAGAGTATGGTTCCCAAGGATTCAGTACACTCAGAATTAGCACATGGGTTGAACCAACAGATGAAGCCACTGAGGATAGACAGGGGGTAAAGGAGGGAGAGGGAAATTCAGAATGGACACTGGAAGGGAACAGACACTGAATAATAGTGTCTGTTATTCAGACACTTTTTATTGGCTGTTCGTTGTTCAGTTGCTGAGGGGTGTCTGACTCTTTGCAACCCCATGAACTGCAGCATGCCATGCTTCTCTGTCCATCACTGTCTCCCTGAGTTTGCTCAAACTCATATCCAGTGAGTCAGTGATGCCATCCAACCATCTCATCCTCTGCCCCCCCCCCCTTCTCCTCCTGCCCTCAGTCTTTCCCAGCATCAGGGTCTTTTCCAGTGAATCAGTTCTTCACATCAGGTGGCCAAAGTATTAGAGCTTCAGCTTCAGCATCAGTCCTTCCAGTGAATACTCAGGGCTGATTTCCTTTTAGGATTGACTGGTTTGAATAATAGGAGCCCACAACTTCACCAGTAGGAAGAGAGGTTCACTGAAACCCTGGAGAAGCTGTGCTGTGCAGCACAAGGGGTGGACGTGGAAGTCACAGAGGCTGACCACTCAGAATTCCCTTCAAAAAGAACTAGCCTGTCTATTCATGCTTGGGAATCTGCCTTAACTTTCTAGCTGAAGCCACTCTCTTCCAAGGATCCCCCAGCCCATGACAGCACAGCAGGGACATCAGGGTCTGGTCATTTCTGCTCTAAGAGCAATCTTTGCTCTGGAGCTCCACATCAGGTTGGTTTTGTCACCTCTGCCCCTCAGTCTGAGACTCTCCATTCCCAATCCTACTTCCTTCTTGTCTCCCTTCCCAGGCATCATCACAATCTGAAGACTCTCCATGCCAAATACCACTTTTTCTCCCTTTTGTTTTTCACAGATATTACCTCCCAATAAACCTCTTGCATTCCCAACTTTGTCTCACGGTCTGCTTACTCCAGGACCCCAACTAATACAAATGATTTGAGGCATAAGCTCCGAGTTTTAACACCACAAAGCCGAACACTGCAAACTACAAGAGCTCATTCAAACAAAAATTTATTTATTACTTCAACAACTTTACACAGTGGGCTCCAGGGTGAATGGCAGCATGGATTTATTTAATGAGCATTATGATTCTTTCGAGAAATGAAAGCAAGGCCAGCTAGAAACAAAATTGTAGTTAAAATCTATGGCATCGTCACCATGTACCAAATCTTCAAATGCAGTTTTCCACTTGTTGCTCGCAATGCCTTATGAAGGGTGTAGTATTGTTAAGCATTCCCTTTGGTAGAGGGCAAATGGAGATTAGTTTGATTACCAAGTGACGTAATTAGCAAGTTAAAGTGTCAGAATTTGTGCCCAGGAAAGCCTAAGCTATTAACCACTACACCATTCCAGTTATATAGCGTTGATTTATGTTGTTTACAACTGAAGAATCCTAACAGATAGTGAACATTGGTTCCAGGGAGCAAGATATAGGGTACGGACCATTTAGGGAATTGTCACCCAGAGAAACAGATGAGCGCCATCTGAAAGTATCAGCTGTTTCTGAGCCAAGTAGCCTCAACATCTATTAGCAAAAAGGGTTTTTTTTTTGTTTTTTGCTGATAAAAAATTAACCAATTCCTGCAATGTTTTCAGAACATAAACTTTCTTTTAAAATGTCTGGTTTTGCATAAGACCCCAAGGAAAAATGGGCTTCCCTCATGGCTCAGATGGTAAAGAATGTGCCAGCAATGCAGGAGACCTGGGTTCAATCCCTGGATTGGGAAGATCCCCTGGAGAAGGAAATGGCTACCCACTCCAGTATTCTGGCCTGGAGAGTCCCATGGGCTATAGTCCATGGGGTTGCAAACAGACATGACTGAGCATCACACACCACCACCAGGGAAAAAAGCGACCTGGTCCCTGTCCCTGGCCTGCTGACAGTAGATGTAGCCTGAGGGGAATATCAGCTTCCTCCTGGAAGAGGGCTCTCTGGATGGCAAAAAAAAAAAAAACAAAAAAACAGTCGCTACAGACAAGGAAGGTGGAACTGCTCCCTCATGCAGTGAGATTTCAATGGTGGGGCTTCCCAAGTGGCGCTAGTGGTAAAGAACTCACCTGCTAAGGCAGGAGACATAAGAGGCTTGGGTTTGATCCCTTGGTCAGGAAGATTCCCTGGAAAAGGAAATGGCAATCCACTCCAGTACTCTTGCCTAGAGAATCCCATGGACAGAGGAGTCTGGTGGGCTGCAGTCCATGGGGTCACAGAGTAGGACACGACTGAAGCAACTTCACACACATGGGTTTTTAAGAGACTGAAAAGTTGGAAATCTCTGATTCCTGTTCAATTCTTATCACAATCTCAGCCTTGAAGCTATCAAAGTTAGGGATTCTTGTCACATACCGGTCACAGAAAACTGAGGAATTTCAGTTGTGACTCCCTGAAAATCAAACTCTGAGGTTGATTTTCTAAATTGTAGGTTGAATTTGAGGGCTTCTCTTCCCTGAGGAAAGCTGACTCGGCTGGGAAAGAATCTGCCTGCAATGCGGGAGACTTGGGTTCGATCCTTGGGTTGGGAAAATCCCCTGGAGAAGGGAACAGCTAACCACTCCAGTATTCTAACCTGGAAAATTCCAAGGACTGTATAGTCCATGGGGTCACAAAGAGTCGGACACGACTGAGGGAGTTTCACTTTCAGGTTGAATTGGAAGTCTTCTCAAGTATCTTATACAAAACTCTGGATATTCTCAGTAGAGAATTCACTTACCAGAAACTATTTGATAAACCATCTGGAGAAATGTCATTCTAAGAGTTCCTGGTATACTAGGAATTCATGTAAAGTGCCCCTGGATTTCAAATACCTCCAAAAGATGTTGAAAAGTATAAATAAGTAAAATGTGGGGAACTCCCTGGTGGTCCAGTGGTTAGGACTCTGTGCTTTCACTACAGAAGGCACCAGTTTGATCCCTGATCAGGGAACTAAGACCCCACATGTGACATAGTGCACCCAAAAAAAAGCACAATGTGTCTTGTTTAGGACCAACCCCATGAGGTCGAATGGGCTTAGATATTTCTCATACAGGTATGGATAGTGTCGGGGAAGCCATCTCAGCTGTGCCTCATTCATTAGGCAAGTATGTAGAGTAGCTGAGGAAGTTGGTAGGCATCCTCAGATCTACAGAGTCTTCGTGCCAGTGATACCAGAATCCATCACCCAGGATGTCTGTGGGGTCAGGAAAGCCACACTACACTAACGTTAAGTGTGGTTAGTTCCTAATAAGCCTTTCTAAACTCTCTCACTGTCATCTACCGGGTAAATGCTTTTTGAATGAATCATGGCTGTGAGCTTGATCACCAGCATGCAACCCAAGACATTATCACCTCACGTCCATTATAATAGTAGCAGTGGTGGGATCATAATTATGTACTCTAGAAGTGGGGCAAGGTACACAGGAAGAAGTAACTCGTTACACCCAAGATTTCATGGTGGCATTTCATCAGTTCACCTAAAGACTACAAAGATCACAGAGGTATACTTGAGCTGCAGTTTCTGTTTACCTTCAGCTAATGTATCATTCATGGGTCAGTTTTAGAAAAACAGAAACCACTTTAGCTATTTTAAGCAGGAAGGGATTTAAGAAATGCAAAGGATTGGAGAAGGCAATGGCAACCCACTCCAGTACTCTTGCCTGGAAAATCCCATGGACGGAGGAGCCTGGTGGTCTGCAGTCCATGGGGTCGCTAAGAGTTGGATACGACTGAGCCACTTCACGTTCACTTTTCACTTTCATGCATTGGAGAAGGAAATGGCAACCGACTCCAGTGTTCTTGCCTGGAGGATCCCAAGGACAGCAGAGCCTGGTGGGTTGCTGTCTGTGGGGTCGCACAGTCAGACACAACTGAAGTGACTTAGCAGCAGCAGCAGCAGGGTAAGTAGAAAACACTGGAAAACTCGAATTCTAAATGATATATGGAACCCAATGCTCACAACAGCATTTATGGACAATAGCCAAGACATGTAAACAAGCTAAATCAACAGACAACTGGATAAACATGATGTGGCACACATTATACGTGTGTGTGTGTGTGTGTGTGTGCACATGTATGTGTCTCCATACACTGTTTCTGTAGACCCATCTTTAGACTTGCAGTTTCTACTCATTGCCAAAGTTACTTAGGTCAGCTTTTGTTCCCCCGCACTCTTCAGTGAGCTTTATCGTTCATTCTGTTTATTTAAAATTGAAGTACAGTTGGTTTACAATGTTGTGTTAGTTTCTGGTGTATGGCAAAGTGATTCAGCCATATGTATTATATGTGTGTGTGTATAATGCATATAATATTACATATGTGTATATGTATGTAATATTACTCCATCATTTAAAAAATGAATGAAACAATGCCATTTGCAGCAACATGGATGGACCTAGAGATCATCATACTAAGTGCAGTCAAACAGAGAAAGACAAACACCATATCATTTCACTTATACGTGGAACCTAAAAAATGATATGAATGAACTTATTTACAAAACAGACACAGACTCACAGACAGCAAAAATAAACTTATGGTTACGAAAGGGGAAAGGCTGAGAGGAATAAATTGGGAGTTTGGGACTAACAGATACACACTACTATATAGAAATTATATAAACAGCAAGGACCTACTGTATAACACAAGAAACTATATTCAACAACCTGTAATAGAAAAGAATCTGAAAAAGATTATATAGACACACAGTTCAGTTCAGTTCCGTTGCTCAGTCGTGTCCAACTCTTTGCGACCCCATGAATCACAGCACGCCAGGCCTTCCTGTCCATCACCACCTCCCGGAATTCACTCAGACTCACGTCCATTGAGTCGGTAATGCCATCCAGCCATCTCATCCTCTGTCGTCCCCTTCTCCTCCTGACCCCAATCCCTCCCAGCATCAGAGTCTTTTCCAATGAGTCAACTCTTCACATGAGGTGGCCAAAGTACTGGAGTTTCAGCTTTAGCATCAGTCCTTCCAAAGAAATCCCAGGGCTTATCTCCTTCAGAAAAAGACACACAAATACATACATATACACGCACACACATATATATAACACATATGGCTGAATCATTTTACCGTGCACCAGAAACTCACACAACATGGTAAGCCAACTATACTTCAATTTCAAATAAATAAAATGAATGATAAAGCTCACTGAAGAGTACAGGGCAAAAGAAAGCTGAGCTAAGCAACTTTGGCAATGAGTAGAAACTGCAAGTCTAAAGACAGGTGTACATAAACAGTGTATGGATAGACAATTCTGTAATTACTACATGTATACAGGTATTAAGTAAAAAAATGGATGAAATAAAAAATGCTGGAAGATCTGGAGAAGCATGTTTGAGGCAGGGCCTCCAGAAATGGCTCCCAGATGACAGAACTGTCCTGCCAAGGAACCACATAAAATCAAGAAGATACAATTAGAAACTACCCTAGAACTGTTAGCTGTAGAAACTTAGAGCCTAAACAGCAAGTCTGGGTATCACAACAGCCCACTGCTGCTGCTGTTGCCTTCAGTCACACTGCTAGACTGGCATCAGCAACAAACTGCATGTTCAGACCTCACAAGGCAACCCCCATGAAGCTAGTAACTAGAGATGGTGATGCTACCCCAGCAAGCGCGACCTCTCCGCACCATGCCTGCCTGCAGGTAACAGGCAACAACAGCGCCTCTCCACAGACATACCTTCTTCCAAATGTCCCCCAGGAGCATCTTACTGGGCGAACTTAAATGACATTTGGAATCTTAACTCTAAGGGAATTGGAAGACGGGTTTTGGCATTCCAGGCTGTATGGTACAGACTGACGTCCCCAAAGGAGGGGGAAGGGGATACTGAGCACTAATCCACTGTAAACCCCAGCCAGCTAGCGGTGTTTCTTGAGGAAGAGGGCGGTGGGCAGTGAAAGCCACAGGGAAAGGCATTTCCTGGCTTGAAAACAGAAGTGGAACCAGAGAAGAAGGGAGAAAAGCCTAGCCCAACGGAGCACTGAGGCGGGTTTGACGTGGAGCGTTGGGTCTTTCTGAAATCTCTATCAAATGCTGCCCTCTAGTGTTTGTGAAATAAACTACGTTTAAGAAATGGCAACCCACTCCAGTATTTTCGCCTGGAGAATTCCATGGACGGAGGAGCTTGGTGGGCTACAGTCCACGGGTCGCAAAGAGTCGGACACGACTGAGCGACTTCACTAAGAAACGCTGAAACAGAACTTGATGAAACAATGCATCTAGCCAGAGTGAACAGCTATGGCGATCCGAATTTTATGGAAACGGGAAAATTCACTGAACCGGGACACTAAGACTACTCACAAATGATTCGGCCAATTGACATTGAGATCAAGATTTGCCAAAATATTGCTCAGACCTCTGGATATGGGTTATTTTTCCCTCCATAACAGAGTCAGGGTAAGTATTCTTTGTGATTCATGTAATGATCAGGAAAGCAGATGATCAATTAAATTATAAATCATTTACACTAGGACTTCCCTGGCAGTTTAGTGGTTGGGACTCCAGGCTTCCAATGCAGAGACGTGGGTTCGATCCTTGGTCAGGGAACTAAGATCCCACACCAGCTTGGCCAAAAAAAATAATAATAAAGAAACTAATATAAATCTCATACATTCACAAAAAAGAAAGCAAAAAACTAAATTATTTACATAAATTATGGATCCAAGAGACAACTTCCAATAAAGCATTAATTTATTGCCATCATTGTTAATTTGATTTTCTTGGTTTGTTATCTATCTTTGCAAGGTCTGCCCCAAATACCGCCACCACAGTTGGTTAGGAGAAAAATGACATCACTGATGCTCAGAATTTCATATGCCAGGAGAAATGAGTGTATCAGCAAAACAAAGTTCTTATATGAAACTCTTGCTCAGTACAACTAAAAAATGAAAGCTACTATGTTTAAAATTATTAAATCCACAGCTATCAACCCAAAACACCTGCCAGAATCATGGATTAAATAATAAAATCCAAGGATCAGAGGCTGTCCCTTGGTCACATCGATATTTGTGCCTCCGTGCCCTTACCTTCTCCCTGCTTGGAACAGGCTTTTCCCCAGCAGTGCATCCCTATATAGAAGTATGGCTCTTTAAAAAATTTTTTAAAAAGTGGGCTCTTAGTTCCCCAGGCGGGATGGAAGCCATGCCCCGGCTGGGAGTGCAGAGTCTTAACCACTGGACCACCAGGGAAGTCTCTTTTGTCTTCCTTCCAAGCTGCTAAAGGAGTAAGGTGCAGGGTCCATGCTCACCAGAAAGCAACCTGTAGCCATTTCCTTTCTTTCCCTCTTCTTTCCTATGGTCATTTCGTGCTGCACCAAAACTATGGCTTGGGATCTTTGGGTGGGTTTGTTGGTGGGAGTAAGCCTCCTCTTTACAGACAACTTCATGTGAGTTGTCTGCATTGGGATTAGGGATCAAAAGCAAATTCATCAACCAAGTGTAACTCTGTTTTCCTTTGCTAACCTTGCTTGACTGTATAACTTTCTTGGTTATTCTTTAGCTGTTGTTATTCAGTCGCTAAGTGGCGTCTGACTCTGTAGCACACCAGGCTTCCCTGTCCTTCATTATCTCCCTGAGTCTGCTCAAACTCATGTCCATTAAGTCGGATATCCAACCATCTCATACTCGTCCCCTTTTCCTCCTGCTCTTAATCATTCCCAGCATTAGGGTCATTTCCAATAAGTTGGGTCTTTGCATCAGGTGGCCAAAGTATTTGAGCTTCAGCTTCAGCATCAGTTCTTCCAATTAATCTTCAGGACCGATTTCCTTCAGGGTTGACTGGTTTGACACCCTTAATGTCCAAGGGTCTCTCTAAGAGTTTTCTCTAACACCACAGTTCAAAAGCATCATTTCTTCAGTGTTCAGCCTTCTTTATGATCCAGCTCTCAAATCTGTATATGACTACTGGATAAACCATAGCTTTGACTAGACAGACCTTTGTCAGCAAAGTGATGTCTCTGCTTTTTAATATGCTGTCTAGGTTTATCATAGCTTTCCTTCTAAGGAGCAAGCTTCTTTTAATTTCATGGCTGCAGTCATCCACAGTAATTTTGGAGCCCAGGAAAATGAAATTTGTCACTGTTTCCACGTTTCCCATATCTATTTGCTATGAAGTGATAGAACTGGATGCCATTACATTTTTTTTTAATGCTTTTTTAAGCCAGCTTTTTTTTCACTCTTTTCTTTCACCCTCATCAAGAAGCTCTTTAGTTCCTCTTTGCTTTCTGCCATTAGAGTGGTATCATCTGTTAATTCCTGTGTGTCTGGCCAAAATAATTTCTAATAGCATTTTGATTTCACTCTGATTTCTAACCAAATAGAGGATAGAGAAAACAAGGAGATTAATGAGAAAAGGCCATCATGGTTGGAATTGTAGCACTCTTTTCTGAGAACTGTCTCCACCCCAAGACCACCATCTCTGAGAACCGCTAAATATTTGGGAACTCTTTCAAAAACAGTATGAAACCATCCAAGTTTGAGGCTAGAACAGTCCCCAAACACTACAAGCTGGAGATGCTCGGCAGAAACCACTTCATGTATTGCTTCATGCAATCAAATCATCAGTTTTCAGGTGCCAGAGCTGTCCCCATCCTCACTTGTCTCTTGGGTCCTCTGGCATTTGCAAACAAGTCACTGCAGAGATCAGAGAGTTCCCCTAGGCATAGCCCAGGGGACATGCATCATCGCTCTTTCCACCCCACTATTTTTGCTCTCCCACTGGGCAGGAGATGGACTCATCTTCAGGTTGCAGGGATGAAAGGCTGTAGAAAACAACAAGATCAAGGCTGTGTGGGGTCAGAGCTGTGTGTAATCAGTCATTAGGGGGCCCTGCTCTGCTGATTTGCTTCAAAGCTTTGGAATTTGACTTACGGGATCTCATCCTGCTGGGTTCACAAAAGAAAATTCCCAGAGGCTAGAGGTGAGGTCTAGCCACAGAAGTGAGCTCATAGACGGAGACACACTAAGAAAAAGAGTTTGTAGGCCTGTTGTTATGATAATCAAAACAATAATAAGTCAACCACAAGGATCCTCCCAAAATGGCCAAATCCCTCATGCTGGGTAGTTAAGTCATAAGACAGTCAAACAGTGTGGCTTTGAGAGCAAAAGAAATGTGGGGTAAAGAAACAATTTCAGTATTCACAAACAACAGACAGATTAAACAAATGATGGTAATTCCTCCAACAGAATAACACGCAGCCATTAAAAAATAACGTAGGACACTTGCTGTTCACCTGAAACTATCACAACATTGTTACTCAGCTAGACTCCAACACAAAATAAAATGTTTAAAAAAAAAAAAAGGAGGAAAACACATATTACTCATAGGTATGTAATGGGTACTGCCCTCAAGAGGGCAACTTGGGGCCACAGATGGAAAATGCAAATGCATAAACCTCTATCTAATCCAGCATATTCCACTTGGATGAGTTCATCCTCTAGACATATTCAGAGGTGCAAAATGATATATGTACATATGTGCCTGTACAAGATTACTTATGGCAGCATTTTTTGTAAACATTTAGGAACCAGAGTTAGGGAACATATTTTAAAAGTTATGGTACAGCCATACAGTGAAATACAGTATGGTCTTTTAAATTTTTATATTTGGCTGCGCTGGATCTTTGTTGCTAGGTGAGGGCTCTCTCTAGTTTTGGCAAGCAGGACAGACTCTTTGTTGCAGTGCCTGGGCTTCTCCTAGACATTGCAGTGGCTTCTCTTGAGGAGCACAAGCTTTACAGTGTGGGCTCAATAGTTGTGGCAGAAGGGCTTAGTTGCCCTGCAGCATGTGGGCTCTTCCTGGACCAGGGATCAGACCTGTGTCCCCTGCAACAGCAGGTGGATTCTTAACCACTGGACCACCAGGGAAGTCTTAAAAAAAAAAAAATTCTCTATGTCTGGATACATTGCTAAATGCAAAACAATAACAACAAAAAATCAAGCTGCAGAACATGTGTATTACACCACCATTCAAGGCTAATGTAAGGGAGAGAGGAAGAGTATTTGCTAGAAGGAACTATCTGTTGTCCACATCTGATGCCTTTGGCCTCTTAGCCAGCTGGGGACTGAGCTTTCCTGAACTGGGCAGCCTCAGTGGACGAAGCTGCGCATCAGTGTCCTCTAGTGAAGCAGGTTACATACTAAGTGGGAATAGGAGTCATCAGTTGCTGAAAATGAAAATTTAAGGGATCTTCCCTTAGAGATTGTGACTCAGTAGGTATGGAGTTGAACCCAGAATTAGTAGAGACTTTTGTTTTTTAAATAGACTTTCTATTTTAGAACAGTTTTAGGTTCACTGCACATTTGAGAGGCAGGTATGGGAATTTCCTATATACTTCCTGCTCTGGGCCTCCCTGGTGACTCAGTGGTAAGAAATCTTCCTGCAATGGAGAAGTAGCATCTGGGATGAACTAAAGGCTTCAGAGTTGAATCCGTGAGGATCTATGAGAGGGCAGTCCTGACACATCATCTGGTCTCAAGCTCAAGCTCAAAGGAGCCCTAAAATGTGGCTGCTGTTCACTGAAAAGCTTGATCATGGAAGCAAGCCCTTCCATGTTCATATTTTCGTTCTTTTGAGCTTGAGGTTATCTACATCATTTCATAGTAATTGTCATGGAAATGCAACAGAGGTAATTGCTGGTCATCCAGAGTTACTCACAGATGGAAAGTTGGATCTATGAGCACAAAACAACTGGTTGCCTGGTTTATGGCTAAAGGATGTTCTGCCAACTTCTATTTAGATGGTGGAGCTTCCCTGGTGGCTCAGTGGTAAAGAGTCCTCCTGCAATGCAGGAGACCTTCTGCTATGCAGGAAAATGATGATTTGATCCGTGGATTGGGAAGATCCCCTGGAGAAGGAAATAGCAACTCAATCCAATATTCTTGCCTGGAAAATCCCACGGAGAGGAGCCTGGCAAGCTACAGTCAATGGGGTCGCAAGAGTCGAATACAACTTAATGACTAAACAACAATAATTTAGATGGCGACAGTTTCTTTCTCAGTGAACCCATGAGATAGATACTCCCTTAAATGACCATTTATACACTTCTGTGTATTATATATACTGTAGTTCATGTATATGAGTATTGTAGCTACATTACTGTCAATTATCTTCTTTTCTTGAAGTCTATTTCATCATTAGCTATCTTTTGCCATTTGTTTTTGACTTAAAAAAAGCCTTTTGTTATCTTTAGATACAATTTCTTTTGCTATCCTTAGATGTGATTCAGGTAAAACAAGTGTAAATACCTACGTACCATATATACATTTTTCTTATACCACTATTCATCATTCTTTTCATCAGCTCTGTAATATTTTTCAATGTATTTGTTTATGCTTGGCCATGCCTTGTGGCTTTCAAGATCTTAGTTCCTCGACCAGAGATCAAACCTTTGCCCTCCGAAGTATGGAAAGTGTGCAGTCCTAACCACTGGACTGCCAGGAAATTTCTTGTAATATTTTTCAAAACCATCAATATTCCTGGACTCAATCACAGTTAAAAAAGTTAGTGCTCAGTCGTGTCCGACTCTTTTCAACCCCATGGACTGTGCCCGTCAGGCTCCTCTGTTCATGGAATTCTTCAGGCAAGGATACTGGGGATCTTCCTGACCCAGGAATCAAACCTGTGTCTCCTGAATTGCAGGCAGGTTATTCACCATCTGAACTTGCTAAATTTACATTTTATTCAGGAAAATATAATATTAAATACTAAATGAGAACACAGGCATTGCATTTTCAATAATTCTAAGACACTATTCCTGATAAGTAGCACTCACGATGTAAAGTACTGTTCTAAATGCTTCATAACTAATTTAATCTTCAAACAAGACTATAAAGTAAGTGCTAGTCTCACAATGCCATGCTGACTCTCATTATTGTTGTACAAGTTAGACTTCTGACCCTAAATGAAATCCATCTTGAATTCAAATCTCCCCATACTATCTAATTTCAAGAGTAAATGATCTGAAAATATGAACACTCAGTGGCCACCCTAGTGCTCTCAGAATTTTCCCTACATATTGCAGGGCTCCAAGACAGCCCCTGCAACTACACAGCGTCTTTTTTTTGTGGAGGGTGGGGAAGTGGAGGGACAATTCCTTTATAGCATTAAGTTTCTGCTATACAATGAAGTAAATCAGCTGTACCTGTACATATATCCCCTCCTTCGTGGACCTCTCCCCCACCTCTCCCCACTGCCCACCCCACTCTAGGTCATCAGAGCACCAAGCTGAGCTCCCTGTGCTTGACATCAGGTTCCCACTAGCTGCCTGTTCTACACGTGGTGTTTATGTCGATCCTACTCTTCCAGTTTGTCCCACGCTCCCCTTCCTGCCTCCCCTGACGGTGTACACAACTCTGTTCTCTACATCTTGGTCTCTATTCCTGCCCTTGAAATGGGCTTCCCTGTACCATTTTTCTAGAGTCCATATTTATGTCTTAATATGCAATATTTCTCTTTGTGACTCACTTCACTCTGTATGACAGATTCTAGGTCCACCCACATCTCCACAATGACCCAATTTCACTCCTTTTTATGGCTGAATAAGATTCCATCAGAGTGTCTTCATAGCTGCTGCTGAAACGGGGGGTCCTTGCTATCACTCCACCCTTCTTGACACACTGCCCAGTCTTTGCCCTCAATATCTAGAAAATGGCTTCCCGTGGCATTACCGTTGCGTCTACCTATCTCTGAGTATTGCCGGCTATCTCCATTGCCTCTGAATACTGTGTATTTCCCCTGCACCCCACCCTTAATTGGGCTATTGAGTTTGACTTCCTAGAGATTATTGTCTACTTGATCTGTTCCAGAGTTCACTAGGCCCTTTAAATGCTGACAATAAGCCCACACAGCTGGGACAGTTTCTCCTCACCCATTATTGACATCATGTCCATTTATAGGGCTTCAGTGCTTAGCATATGTAGTCTAGAAATCTACCTAAGCTATGACACTTTTGTGTCAAAGGTGGAGGTTCCTTTGGTTTGGGAAATTAATAAAGGCTCTAAGAAAGTAGGTTTCAGCGTCTTGACTGAAAGCACAAAGCTTTCATGTTATACAAGGAAGGAGCTGGAATGTAACAGAAGCCCCACAGGAAGTTCAATACCCTTGGCCCCACCCCTTCCACTTCAGAGATGTCCCCTATTCTGCTTCACACCTGGTCTGCTCTTTGTCTTTTTTTTTTTTTTTTCCATTTTTTGGGTGCAGCATGTAGGATCTGATCAGGGATCAGACCCATGCCCCTTGCATTAGAAGCCTAGACTCTTCATCACTGGACCCCCAGGGGAATTCCTGCTCTTTCAGTTTATATGCAGAACCATCTATTTAGAGCTTCTGGGAATTTTGTTCCCCCAGATAATGGTATTTTACTTCAGGTTGGGCAACTCAACATATCTATTCAACCATCCTAAACTTATTTTCCCTCAAATTTACTTTTCCTCCTAAGTCTGGTACTCTCGTTGTGAGGAAGAAGGGTCAGTGCTGAGTTTTAGGGAATTCCGCCTCATATCCAAGACCCTGTATTGGGTCATCAGATGTTTATACTGCTGCTGCTGCTAAGTCCCTTCAGTCATGTCCGACTCTGTGCAACCCCATAGACGGCAGCCCACCAGGCTCCCCCGTCCCTGGGATTCTCCAGGCAAGAACACTGGAGTGGGTTGCCACTGCCTTCTCCAATGCATGAAAGTGAAAAGTGAAAGTGAAGTCACTGAGTTGCGTCCGACCCTCAGTGACCCCATGGACTGCAGCCCACCAGGCTCCTCCGCCCATGGGATTTGCCAGGCAAGAGTACTGGAGTGGGGTGCCACTGCCTTCTGAATTCCACGGTCTTTATAACCTGCTTGTTTTATCTCAAAAGCACTGACTTGACCTCTTGGAACTGAAGGTTGTTTGGGTTTTTTGTTTGTTTCAGACAGGGTACCCTCATAGAAATCCCAATAAGGGTTTAAAATGTTTATAAGCAGGGAGTCTATTGACCCAAATATGCACTAATTTGAAAGCCTTCAGTTTTATAATTTCTTTTCTAGTTCTTAAACTTTTTTCTTTTTAATTGTGTTATAATTTACATAGCATACAATTCACTTGCTATTCTTGTGCAATTCAATGATTTTTAGTATGCTGACAGAGTTGCCTAACTATCACCACAAGCACAGAGGTGCTTTTTTTGGCCTCATGGCATATAGGATCTTAGTTTCCCAACCAGAGATCGAACCAGTGCCCTCTGCACTGGAAGCACGGAGTCTTAACCACTGGACTACCAGGGAAGTCCCCAGTCTTCAGTTTTAAGTCTACTTCAATTCATTCTTTATTCAACACTTTTGGGGGACTGAGCAAGAGCCAGGTACAACTCTAGGTACAACAGAGAACAAAAGAAAGACTGCTGCCTTCCTGGGGTTTATATGGCAATAAATACTAAACATAATGAGTAAATTATATAGTTTTTCAAAGGAGTTAATGTCTACAGAATAAAGGAAAAATAAAGTGATAAAAGATATGGGAATGTGGGGATGGAAACTGCCAGTTTAGAAGGTGTTCCGGATGGGTATCACTGACATTTGAGAAAACACTCGGAGAAGCGAAGCATGTTCCAGAAGCAGACATATTGCCTGGCGGGGGCAACATGAGTAAAACGAGATGAGTTGGGGAACAACAGGAAATGAGATCAGAAAATGAAATGCGGGAGGAGAGGAGGTAAATCTACCTATTAAAAGTAGCCTATTAACTTTGGTTCAAAGAAATAAGAGATTTTTACTACTTCAATTAGGCATTTATTCCCCTGGGAAAGATATACTCATCTGAACGCAGAGTTCCAAAGAACAGCAAGGAGAGATATAAAAGCCTTCAGTGATCAATGCAAAGAAACAGAGGAAAATAACAGAAGAATAACAAGAAGAGATAAGAAAGCAATGCAAAGAAATTGAGGAAAATAACAGAATGGGAAAGACTAGAAATCTCTTTAAGAAAATCAAAGATATCAAGGGAACATTTCATGCAAAGATGGGCTCAATAAAAGATAGAAATGGTATGGGCCTAACAGAAGCAAAAGATATTAAGAGGGGGCAAGAAAACATAGAGGAACTATACAAAAAAGATCTTCAGGACCCAGATAACCACGATGGTGTGATCACTCACCTAGAGCCAGACATTCTGGAATGTGAAGTCAGGTGGAACTTAGGAAGCATTACTACAAACAAAGCTAGTGGAGGTGATGGAATTCCAGTTGAGCTATTTCAAATCCTAAAAGATATTGCTGTGAACGTGCTGCAATCAATATGCCAGCAAACTTGGAAAACTCAGCAGTGGCCACAGGACTGGAAAAGGTCAGTTTTCATTCCAATTCCAAAGAAGGGCAATGCCAAAGAATGCTCAAACTACCGCACAATTGTACTTATCTAAGTGGATCACAATAAACTGTGGAAAATTCTGAAAGAGATGGGAATACCAGACCACCTGACCTGCCTCTTGAAAAATCTGTATGCAGGTCAGGAAGCAGCACTTAGAACTGGACATGGAACAACAGACTAGTTCCAAATAGGAAAAGGAGTACGTCAAGGCTGTCTATTGTCACCCTGCTTATTTAACTTCTATGCAGAGTACATCATGAGAAACGCTGGACTAGAAGAAACACAAGCTACAATCAAGATTGCCGGGAGAAACATCAATAACCTCAGATATGCAGATGACACCACCCTTATGGCAGAAAGTGAAGAGGAACTAAAAAGCCTCTTGATGAAAGTGAAAGTGGAGAGTGAAAAAGTTGGCTTAAAAAGCTCAACATTCAGAAAACGAAGATCATGGCATCCGGTCCCATCATTTCATGGGAAATAGATGGGGAAACAGTGGAAACAGTGTCAGACTTTATTTTTGGGGGCTCCAAAATCACTGGAGATGGTGACTACAGCCATGAAATTAAAAGACGCTTATTCCTTGGAAGAAAAGTTATGACCAACCTAGATAGCATCTTGAAAAGCAGAGACATTACTTTGACGACTAAGGTCCATCTAGTCAAGGCTCTAGTTTTTCCTATGGTTATGTATGGATGTGAGAGTTGGACTGTGAAGAAGGCTGAGCACCGAAGAATTGATGCTTTTGAACTGTGGTGTTGGAGAAGACTCTTGAGAGTCCCTTGGACTGCAAGGAGATCCAACCAGTCCATTCTGAAGGAGATCAGCCCTGGGATTTCTTTGGAAGGAATGATGCTAAAGCTGAAACTCCCGTACTTTGGACACCTCATGTGAAGAGTTGACTCACTGGAAAAGACTCTGATGCTGGGAAGGATTGAGGGCAGGAGAAGGGGACGACAGAGGATGAGATGGCTGGATGGCATCACGGACTCGATGGACGTGAGTCTGAGTGAACTCCGGGAGTTGGTGATGGACAGGGAGGCCTGGCATGCTGTGATTCATGGGGTCGCAAAGAGTCAGACACGACTGAGTGACTGAACTGAACTGAACACACTAGCAAAGTAATGCTCAAAATTCTACAAGCCAGGCTTTAACAGTACGTGAACCATGAACTTCCAGATGTTCAAGCTGGTTTTAGAAAAGGCAAAGGAATCAGAGCTCAAATTGCCAACATATGTTGGATTATAGAAAAAGCAAGAGAATTCCAGAAAAACATTTATTTCTCCCTTATTGACTATGCCAAAACCTTTGACTGTAGATCACAACAAACTGTGGAAAATTCTTCTAGAGATGGGAATATCAGACCATCTGACCTGCCTCCTGAGAAATCTGTATGCAGGTCAAGAAGCAACAGTAGAACCGGACATGGAACAACAAACTGGTTCCAAATAGGGAAAGGAGTACGTCAAGGCTGTATATTGTCACCCTGCTTATTTAACATATGCAGAGTACATCATGTGAAATGCTGGCCTAGGTGAAGTGCAAGCTGGAGTCAAGAATTCCCAGAGAAATATCAATAACCTCAGATACACAGATACCACCACCCTTATGGCAAAAAGTGAAGAGGAACTAAAGAGCCTCTTGATGAAAGTGGAAGAGGAGAGTGAAAAAGCTGGCTTAAAACTCAACATTCAAAAAACTAAGATAATGGCATCCGGTCCCATCACTTCATGGCAAACAGACGGGGAAACAGTGACAGACTTTATTTTGGGGGGCTCCAAAAATCACTGCAGATGGTGACGGCAGCCATGAAATGAAAAGATACTTGCTCTTTGGAAGAAAATCTATGACTAAGTGAGTGAGTGAAGTCGCTCAGTCGTGTCTGACTCTTTGCGACCCCATCGACTGTAGCCCACCAGGCTCCTCTATCCATGGGTTTCTCCAGGCAAGAACACTGGAGTAGGTTGCCATTTTCTTTTCCAGGGCATCTTCCCAACCCAGGGATCGAACCCGGGTCTCCCAAGTTGTAGGCAGACGCTTTACCATCTAAGCCACCAAGGAAGTCAAATCTAGACAGCATATTAAAAAGCAGACACATTACTTTGCCAACAAAGGTCTGTCTAGTCAAAGCTACGGTTTTTCCAGTAGTCATGTATGGATGTGAGAGTTGAACTATAAAGAAAGCTGAACACTGAAGAATTGATGCTTTTGAACTGTGATGTTGGAGAAGACTCTTGAGAGTCCCATGGATTGCAAGGAGATCCAACCAGTCAATCTTAAAGGAAATCAGTCCTGAATATTCATTGGAAGGACTGATGCTGAAGCTGAAACTGCAATACTTTGGCCACCTGATGTGAAGAACTGACTCACTGGAAAAGACCCTGATGCTGGGAAAGATTGAAGGCGGGAGGAGAAGGGGACGACAGAGGATGAGACGATTGGATGGCATCACCAACTCAATAGACATGAGTTTGAGCAAGCTCCAGGAGTTGGTGATGGACAGGGAAGCCTGGCATAACGCAGTCCATAGGGTCACAAGGAGTCAGCCACAACTGAACAACTGAACTTATTCTTCTGCATATTTCCAATAAAGCTGTACATTTCACTACTTTTAAAAACTTGGAATATATTCTTGTTGACCTTATTGATGTATAAACTGTACAATTCAATCAATTTTGATAAATGATGATTCCTGTGACCTCACTACTATACTCAAGTTCCCGAACATTTCCATCATCCTGTAAGCACCCATCCTCTTTTATTTTTTGGCCACACTGTATAGCTTGACGGATCTGAATTCTCCAACCAGGAATCAATGCCTCCAAGCCATGCCCCCTGTATTGGAAACTTGGGAGTCTTAACAACTGGAACACCAGGGAAGTCTATGTCCATTCCTTTATAGTCCATGCCTCCCTCCACTGCTAATCCCAAGCAACCATCAGCCTGCTTTTTGTCACCATAGAATTGGTTTGCATTTTCTAGGATTTTTAAATAAACAGACTCATAGAGTATATACTCTTTTATGTCTGGCTTCTTTCAATCAGGATGATGCTTTTGAAGTTCATTCATACTAATGTTATATTAATATAAGTACTTTTTTATTGATGTGCATTCCATTGTATAAACATATCATATTTAGTTTATCGTCTAACCTATTGATGGAAATTTAGGTTTTATGGGCTTAAAGCTTTAACATATGTATACTGCTTATATTAACTGTGTTTTAACAAGTACTATAAAGATTCCACAATCCAGAAATTTTAAGTACTTAAAGCCTGTGGACAGAGGAAATCTTAAAAGTTTAATCCAAATTGAAAGTGAAGTCGCTCAGTCGTCCCCGACTCAGCGACCCCATGGACTGCAAGCCTACCAGGCTCCTCCGCCCATGGGATTTTCCAGGCAAGAATTTTTGCTCCAGAGAATTATAAAGTACAAAGTACAAAATGAAGTCGCTCAGTCATATCCATGTCTTTGCAATCCCATGGACTCTAGCCTACTAGGGTCCTCCGTCCATGGAATTTTCCAAGCAAAACGACTGGAGTGGGTTGCCACTTCCTTCTCAAAGAGTAATAAAAAGACATTAAAGCATGAATATATATTAGTGGGATAAAATTCTATGGGAAGAGTAGAACAGAAAAGAATGATGAGAAACTTCCCAATGACAAGAAGTTTATCACATATTGCACTAAGGTTATTACAACTTATTATTCACATTTAAAGAAGTGAGGTGACTTTTATCTTTTTAAGTCAATATTTACAAATACCAGAAATTGAATACTTCAAAATTCTTTAAATTTATGAAATTTTAGATATCAATTTTAAAATATGAATGTGAAAATTAAAAAACAGAAGTAAAAAAGCTTGAGTACCCCTTCTTTCCATCCTGTTCGTAAAGGTTGCGCTTTAATTGATTTGGGATGAGCAGAAACATCATCGCTTTTAAAGTTCCCCAGGTGGGGACTTCCTTGGTGGCCCAGTGGCTAAGCCAGTGCACTCCCAATGCAGGGGGCCTGGGCTCAATTCCTAATCAGGGAACTAGATCCCACATACAACCAAAGATACAGCATGCCGAAAGCCACAACTAAGATCTGGTGTGACCAAACAAACTAATTAAGTAAATAATAAATATTTTTTTAAAAAAAGTTTCCTAGGTGATTCTAGAGTGTACCCAAAGTTTCTCTGAAAACAGCATTCTCTCTCAGTAGACAAGGAATATAAAAAATGAAAGCTACAGAGTTTACTGTTGAACTGAGAGTATTAGTCATCTGACAAGTAACTATCTGCAAGGTTTATAAAAATATCACATCAGTAGTCCTCATAGAACTTAAGCACAAATATAGTAACTGATAACCATGGCCAGTACCTATGATGCCTTCCAATGGAGAAGTGCTATTATTTGCAAGGCACTGAGCCAACTGTTTTAAGTAAATGGTATGATCTCCACCATAGATACCAGGCCTAGAATACTCACCCACAAGTGTGGTGACAAAAAAGAAAAAACCAGGGGAATATTTATTAACAACAATTGCCCCTGGGCTCATCTGCCTTTTTTCACAGTAGTATTTCTTTTAGCTTACTGCCGCAAATCTCAAGTCTGCTAAAAACTTAATTTTGTTTTCTACTTCTCTATCACTCTTCTATTCTCTTTTTGTGCCTTAGCTATTATTTCTCTCACTCTTGTCTCTTGTTACAATTTATAGTATAGTGATAAAAAATGAGATTAGGATTTGGGCTCAAAGCCAAATTCCACAATTAATTAAACACGTGACTTAGTAATTTAAAATGGAGGTCACTGGTGCCCCGTGTAGTGGACTGAATATAGCACTAATGTTTATAGCACTAATATATACAGCTTGTGTATAATGCTTATGAAGCACTTGTACATTCTTTAGCCTTGGAAGGTGTGTGCATGCACGCTAAGCCACTTCAGTCGTGTCTGATTCTTTGAGACCCTATGAACTGTAGCCCTCCAGGTCCCTCTGTCCATAGAATTCTCCAGGGAAGAATTCTAGAGTGTGTGTTGCCATTTCTTCCTCGAGGGGATCTTCCTGACCCAGAGACTGAACTGACATCTCTTGTGCCTTCGGCATTGGCAGGTGGATCCTTTACCACTAGCACCACCTTAATCCTTCTCTTGACACAAAAGCTTAGTATTTCTTTTGGTGTTGGTGTGGGTATTGCTAATGGTAGCAACTCCCCCTACAGAATGATTTAGAACTACTTTAGGGAGTGAAGGTCGCTCAGCCATGTCCCACTTTTTGCGACCCCCACCGACTATACAGTCCATGGAATTCTCCAGGCCAGAATACTAGAGTGGGTAGCCATTCCCTTCTCCAGGGGATCTTCCCAACCCAGGGATCGAACCCAGGACTCCCGCATGGCAGGCGGATTCTTTACCAACTGAGCCACCAGGAAAGCCCAGAACTACTTTGATTCTCTCTTAAGTCTTGCCAGCAATTACTCTTCTCTTTATTCCAAGATCTTTTGTTAGGCCAGTTGTAAGCCAATTGGGTAGGGAGTGTCAGGAGAAAGAGAACTAGGCAGGACTTTATTGACATAAGACAAGCAATTTTTTGGCCTAAGCCATTTCGGAATCTAAGCCTGGTCACAATGCTTGCCCTTCAACAGGTCTCAGTAATAATAATCCTAAAGGAACAAAAGAATAAACTGTTATCAGGCCAGAGAGATAACAATAGCAAAGACAGTAAATCAGCTGTAAAGTGAGAGTCTTAGTCACTCAGTGCGACTCTTTGTGACTCCCATAGACTAGCCTGCCAGGCTCCTCTGTCCATGGGGATTCTTCAGGCAGGAACACTGGAGTGGGTTGCCATTTCCTTCTCCAGGGGATCTTCCTCACGCAGGAATCAAACCCAGGTCTCCAGCATTGTAGGGAGACTGCTTACTGTCTGAGCCACCCAGGGAAGTCAGCTGTAAAGACTCCCAGTTCTCTTTTAATGATAAAGATTAGCCTGATGCATTTTCTTTATCTATTTTGCATAACTTAACCCCTCCTCAAGGTCTCAACCACTAGATCAGCTGGAACCAAAGGAATGATGATGTTGACCTTTTCTAACCCTCACAACTTCAAAGTTTGGATTCTATCAACCTCTGCCCCTATTCTATGCTGAATCCACTTGTTCAAATCACTTCATGAATATTCATGTATCCTCAGCTTAAAACTTCCCCAATTTTGCTGTTCAGGGAGACACTGCTTTGAGAAAGACTCCCGTGTTCTCCACACCTGCTGCAAGTAATAAATCCCTCCTCCTCCTGATCTTTGGCTTGGATGTGTCTTGGTTCAACACCCCTCAAGAGGCAAACCCAGTTTTCGGGTAACACAGGATTTAAGCTTCTCAACAGCAGCATAATTGACATTTGGGACTAGATAATTTTTTTGGTTTGGTAACTAATCTACAAAATGTACGTTTAGCAGGATTCTTGTCCTCTGTCCACTGAATACCAGTAGTACTGCCCCAGTCGTGACAATCAAAATGCCTACAAAGGCCAAATGGACTAAGGGATAAATCTGTCAAAAACCACTTATTTAGTCATGACTGGCTACAGATCTACCTGGTATTGGCTCTACTCCTGGTAGATAATCCCAATCTCCATTCATGTATTAAGAACTGTCCTAAACCTAAAAAGAGAATATGTCTTCTATGAGCCTGCTGATTCTTCATTAAATTGCTTTTTTTTTGTTTTTAACTTACTCATTATTCATTTTTTGGCTGTGGTGAGTCTTCGCTGCTGCATGTGGGCTTTCTGTAGTTGCAGCAAGTGGGGGCTATTCTCCAGTTGCACTGCACGGGTTTCCCACCGCGGGGGCTTCTCTTGTTGCAGAGCACGGGCTCTAGGCACATGGCTTCAGCAGTTGTAGCAAGTGGGCTCAGTAGTTTTCCGGGAGGGAAAGGGGCAGGGCACAACCTTTGAAAGAATGACACAGCCTAGAGGATACAACATAAACTTATTAGAATGAAATGAGCTCAAGATGGCAGACAAGTCAACTTTGATGACTAGACCATGATCCTCAATCAGCAAGCTAAATGACACACCCAGAGGCACCATGACAGTTCCAAGGTCAGCTGTCAAAAGACCAAAGAGTGGGCAGCGGCCCAATTCCTGGAAATCTTCATCCCGTCCCAAAAATAGTTGGAACAATCCTCCCACTCATTCGCTTATGAAATTACCCAGGCCATAAAAGCTAACCACACATTTCAAGGCCACTGCACTCACCCTCTGCAATGACCCACACTCTGTAGAGTGTGTTTCTCTCTGAATAAATCCACTTCTTACCTATCACTATGTCTCTCACTGAATTTTTTCTGTGATGAGACATCAAGAACCTTCGCTTCATTACACCCTGAAACCAAGTCTGTGATCTCAGTTGGAAGACTATGGGTTGTGCCTGGGTTCAAGTCCCAAGCAGGGTTTTTGAGTTTGAGTCCATATGCTGCCCTCAAGCATGTAGATCCCAGACTGGTTGGAACCAGAAGATTGCTGTCACTGACTCCCACTTACCTCACCAATAAACAGTCAGAAGAATGTCCACATGCTGATCATTAGTATAAAAACTCCTCACTACTCCTCTAGGTTGGGACACAGTTTGAAGGGCACTTGCCTACTGTGGCCCCCTTTGCCTGGCCAAACAACATAGCTATTCATGGATGCATGTATGTGTGCTCCGTTGTGTCTAACTTTGTGTGATCCACTGGACTGCCAGGCTCCTCTGTACATGGGATTTTTCAGGCAAGAATACTGGAGTGGGTTGCCATGCCCTCCCCCGGGGATCTTCTCAACCCAGGGATCGAAACTGCATCTCCTTTGGCTCCTGCATTGGCAAGTGGATTCTTTACCACTAGGGCAACCTGGGAACCCCATAGCTATTCATACTTCACCCAAAACTCCATGCCAAAATGCAATTTGGTACCAGTGTACAGGGGCTGAATTTTGGTTACACTAGCTCACCATCAACCTAGCAAAAGGAAGTCATACACCCGAAGTCTTCATCTCAAGTTTAGCTTATAACCCTGGTGGTGTAATGGTTAAGAATCCACCTGCCAATGAGGGGACATGGGTTCGACCCCAGGTCTGGGAAGCAACATGCCATGGAGCAACTAAGCCTGTGAACTGCAACTACTGAGCCAGAGCTCTAGAGCCCTCAAGACACAACTACTGAGCCCACACACCACAACTACTGAAGCACACACAACTAGAGCCTGTGCTCCACAACAAGAGAGGCCACACAATAAGAAGCCCGCATAACCCAACGAAGAGTAGCCACTGCTCACCACGATCAGAGAAAGCATGAGCAGCAACAGATACCCAGTGCAGCAAAAATTTTAATAAACAGAAATAAATTTAGGAAAACTTCTACACCAAAACAATGGAGGAATTAGGGGATTTTGAGCATGAGCCACAGGTCCTCTTTGCTTTGCCCTGCAATAAACCCTTCTCTGCTCCAAACTCCACCATTTTGGTTTGTTTGGCCTCACTGTCTATCAGACACACAAACTTTGTTCAGTAACAAAATGATGGCCCAAAACTTTCCACACTTAAAAAAACTATAAACCTGCAGTTCCAAGAAACCCAATGAACCCTAAACTAAAGAAACATAAAAGGAAATGACACCAAATAACATCAGAATCAAATTGCTCAAAACGAGATTTTTAAAAAAATCTTAATCATTTCTCGGCCTTTTGGCTAAGATCAAGTGTATTTAGTCTTAAATCAGCCAGAAAAAGACATGTTAAATAAAGAACATATAAAGGGTAACATCAGATTTCTCACAGGAGACAATACAAAAGAGAACACTGTGGAATGACATCTTTAAAGTCCTAAAAAAAAAAAAAAACTGTCAAATAATTTCAGAGAGAGCAAAAATACCTTTCAAAAATAAAGGCAAAGCTTCCAGAAGATAAAGAAGATATGCTTCATATTCCTCCCATTAAATACAGCTAAACATACTGAAATTATAAACATTAAACTTAACAAAACTGAAAGGTGAAGAAAAACTAGACCAAGAAATTATCTTGAGACTCAAGAAATGGCATGACATAGGGTTCCTGAGTTTTCTTTTTTGCCTCATATATTCCACATTGGGTGTCTGAGAAGCCAGCCATCTGAAAATGTCAGTGGGTACTAAGAGAAGCTCGCTCTTCTGAGCCAAAGGATAAAGAAAGGGGCAGCCTTGCAAGACAAAACTTGCAGGCAATAACCACCCTACTTCAACCAAACTCCACAGAAAATAAGCATGCCACCACCGCCACCCATATCAGTCAAGGTCTAACAGGAAGCTTAGACCTCCCCTCACCAGGCTGCAACACACACATCTCATTCTCGCAGCCAAGCTGCTGTCACTGAAGGTCCAGTAGGAAACCAGACAGCCACCCCAGTCCACTAGAATGAGGTACCTCTCCCATTCCCCAGCCCCAGTTAGTCAACAGAAGCCTAGTGGGCAACCTAGACTTCCACCCTACCTGGCAGTAATGAGGCAGCATCTCCTTTTCTTAGCCAGTATGGTGTCAGAGAAAACCTGCTAAAAAGAGATTTGGGTAAGAGCCACAGTCTCAAGAAAATGACCAAAATATCCAGGATTTAAAAAAAAAAAAAAAAATCATCATACCAATACCAGGAAAATTCCCACTTAAATGAGAAAAGAAAACCAGAAGAAATTCCCTGGTGGTCCAATGCTTAGGACTTCACATTTTCACTGCCAAGGGCTTGGGTCTGATTCCTGCTCAGGGATCTAAGATCCCACAAGCCCCATGGTATGGCCAGGAAAAAAAAAAAAAAACTAAAAGACAGAAACACCAATCTTTGGAATATCTGACAAGGAATTTAAAGCAACCATCACAAAAATGCTTCAATGAGCAATTATGAACATGTCTTAAGTAAGTGGAAAAGTACAACTTAGCAAAGAAACAGAAGATTTAAAGAACCAAGGAGAAATTCTAGAACTGAAAAATATAACTACCAAAACTAAAAACTCAATAGATGGGCTCAAAAGCAGAATGGACCCAGTAGATGGAGGAAAAGTCAGAAAACCTGAATAAAGAACAATATGTTATCCAATCTGAACAGGAATGAAAACAGAGCATCAAAAAATGAAAAATGCCTCCAGAACCTGTGGGAATCAAAAGATCAAATAATCACATCATGGGAGTCTCAGAAGAGAAAGAGAAAGAACGTGAGCCTGGAAAGTATTCGAAGAAATAATGACTGAAAATATTCCGATTTTGGCAAAACCACCTCAAAGGCTGCTTTATGAGAAAATTATAAAGAACTCTACTCACATAAATTTGTCAACTTAGATCAAATTCCTCAAAAAGTTACAACACCTCCTCTAATATGAAATAATTTGAACAGTTCTGTTACTATCAAAAAATTGAATTCATAATTTTAAAACTTTCCCACAAATCTCCAGACCAGATGGTTTCACTGGAAAAGCTATATCAGATATTTAGAGAAGAATTAAAACCAAGTTTAAACAATCTCTCTCAGAAAATGGAAGAGGAGGAAACATTTCCCCAGACCAGAAAATAGGTACTAATTCAAAGCATCACTGTTTATAATACAGAAAACTGAAAACTGTTAGGCAGGGTGGTCGGCTCAATGAGGTGCATAACAGCACCGGGGACCTGAGTCATGTTTCCTATTTTCTTGAAGAACATTCCTTAACCAAATAAGGAAAATTTTCTATATGCAATAGCATAAGGAAGGCGTTGCATGAGCTCATTCTGCCTGTCCAATCAGGTATCGCCAAGTACCCTGTAACTGAGACAAAGAACTGAATGTATAAAAACCGCCATCCTGCTTTGTTTGAGGCTCTCGTCTGATTCCGCTGTGTCGGATGAGGCTTGAGCCCTAGCGCGCTAGAAATAAAAATTCCCTTCTTGCCTTTGCAATACCACAGTGGACTTGTTCACTCTCTTGGTTGGTTTGGAGATACGGGCTCGGTGCGTAACATTTGGGGGCTCGTCCGGGATCTCCGGCCTACCAGGGAGGACAACTCTCCTGGTAGAAGGGAATAATCTCGTTAGGAGTTGAGAGCTCTGAGCACCGGTGCTAGCAGTGCAGAGGCCTAGATTAAGTCCGGGGCCCAGTATCGTACTGGGGAGGCATCTAGGTGTAAGGTGAGGAGGCAAGCCCAGTGTAAGGCCGGGTCCCCGGTAGTGAACTGGGAGGGCAGCTGGCACTGAGGACGTCCTGACGGTAAGACACTTGCAAGTAGAGAAGGGGTCTCTAGTGCTATAAAGGAGACTGAAAGTAATATTGAGAGTTGGAATCTGTTTGTTGTGTCATTTTTGTGACTCTGTGTGCCGGCACTGTCTGTGTGAGTCTTGTTGTCATTGTCTGTGTTCTCTGTACCCATGGGGCAATCTGCTTCTACTCCACTGTCTCTGATGACTGACCATTTTTCTGATTTTAAGTCTAGAGCTCAGAATTTTTCGTTACTGGTAAAGAAGAGCAAACTGGTGACTTTCTGTTCCGCCAAGTGGCCCACCTTTGACGTCGGATGGCCACAAGAGGGAACCTTCAATCCCCAAATTATCCAGGCAGTTAAAGGGAGGGTGCTTACCCCTAGTCCTGCCGGGCACCCAGACAAGACTCCCTACATTCTGGTCTGGCAGGATCTAGTGAGAAACCCGCCGGAATGGCTTAAACCCTTTGTTCTCGCTCCTTCTAAACCTCCTAAACCTCCCCCTGTATGTCCAATATTTGAAGGAAAGAAACTTCCACCGCCTACTTTGGGACAATTCCAGGAGGCTTTGATGGCTTTGGGCAAAGTGCATTCTCGCGTCTGGAAACTGCTCCGGGAAATACATGAGGGTCAAAACAAGGGGACTATCCCCTCACATAACATCGGCCCTGGAGATTGGGTGTGGGTCAAAAGGCACCACACCAAGGCACTAGAACCTAAATGGAAGGGTCCTTATGTTCTTCTTACCACCCCAACTGCCCTAAAGGTCGACGGTATCGGGCCTTGGGTGCATTGCAACCACGTACGCCCAGCTACTTCAGCAGAGCAGGAAGACGCTAAAAAAGAATGGGAAGCGTCTCTGCACCCGTCCAACCCCCTGAGGCTGAAGCTCCAGCGTCGTCGACAGGACCAAGGCAACTCATCTGGACCATCTTATGGATGACCATGTTACTCTGCTCCGAAGCTACCAGCGTGAACCCACACCAACCCGTCAAAATCACCTGGAAACTGCAAAATGGACTAACACGTGAGATGCTTAACTCCACCACCGCAATACATCCACCAAATACTTGGTGGCCAGACTTATACTTTGACCTTAAGCCAGTGGTAAATGTACCTTGGAAAAGGGGCTACCTCCGGAATCATGCATTCTGGGCATGTCCAGGTGCACCCAGGCACAACTGGAAGATCTGTAGGGGGATACAGGACTCTTATTGTAAATCTTGGGACTGCGTAACTTCTAATGATGGGTCGGAGGCTCCAGGGTATAGACGGTGGGATGTAGGAAATCGGGACTTGCTTAACTTCTCATTTGTAGGACCCGTACCTCCGTACTCCGATTGGGGAAAGGATCATAACTTTGCCCAGGTAAAAATAAGGTTTAACATTGACAAAGCAAAAAAAGAGAAGGCCTGGGTCAACGGGATATCATGGGGACTTCAGACCAGAAATGACCTGACTACTTATAATGGGATCATTGTTGTGAGTCAAGTTTTAGAACCGGTACAAATGTATAGTATCGGTCCAAACCCCGTTGAACAGGTCCATGCAACTCTCTACCCGACAACCTCCCTACCTACATCCCAAGGACCAACAAAAGACCCAGAGACGGGACCCCTTGCTAAACTTGGACAAACAGATCCACTATGGAAATTAGTAAAGGCAGCTTATGCTACCTTAAATCAAACCCATCCTGAGGCAACTAAATCCTGTTGGTTATGTTACAACTTAATTCCCCCTTATTACGAGGCAGTAGGCCTCAACGCCTCTTACGACCTGGCCAACAGCACCGATCCTCCCCAATGTCGATGGGGAGAACGAAAAGTAGGCCTTACAATGAGAGAAGTGTGGGGAAAGGGACTATGTATGGGCAAAGTGCCACCAGACAGATCCTCATTGTGTGCCCTCACTGTTGAACTCATGAGTTTGCCGGTAGCCAGGTGGTCAGTTCCACAGATGGGAGGATGGTGGGTGTGCTCTCACACTGGGTTGACTCCCTGTGTACATAGCTCCATTTTTGATCCTAAAAAAGAATTCTGTGTTATGGTGGCTGTGATACCAAAGATACTGTATCGACCAGAAGAAGCTGTATATGATTATTGGGCCCACAAATCGACTCTTATTCAACAAGAAAGGGCTTATAAAGTTAAGAGAGAACCCATTACTGCCATAACCATAGCAACTATGTTCGGTCTGGGAATAGCCGGGCCGGAACTGGAATAACAGCTTTGTCCACGCAAAGTCAAGGATTTAACTCTTTAAGAGCAGCCATAGATGAAGACATCACTCGTATAGAACAGTCTATTAGTCATTTAGAGTCATCTTTAACTTCCCTGTCTGAAGTAGTTTTGCAAAATAGAAGAAGTCTAGATCTGCTATTTTTGCAACAGAGGGGACTTTGTGCTGCCCTAGGAGAAGAATGTTGTTTTTATGCAGACCATACTGGAATAGTTAGGGAATCCATGGCCAAAGTGAGAGAGGGGCTAGCCCAGCGTAAACGAGAGCGTGAGGCTCAACAGGGATGGTTTGAGTCCTGGTTTCAACAATCCCCCTGGCTGACTACTTTAATCTCTACCTTGCTAGGACCCCTGATAATCCTTCTAATAATGCTTACGTTCGGCCCTTGTATTATCAATAGACTTGTAGCCTTTGTAAAAGAGCGCATTAATACAGCAGAGCTGTTCGTGCTTCGGCAGCAATATCAAACAGTATCTCAGGACCCAGAGAAGGATTCCTCTGTATGATCTAAGAACAGGGGGGAATGTTAGGCAGGGTGGTCGGCTCAATGAGGTGCATAACAGAGCCGGGGACCTGAGTCATGTTTCCTGTTTTCTTGAAGAACATTCCTTAACCAAATAAGGAAAATTTTCTATATGCAATAGCATAAGGAAGGCGTTGCACGAGCTCATTCTGCCTGTCCAATCAGGTATCGCCAAGTACCCTGTAACTGAGACAAAGAACTGAATGTATATAAACCGCCATACTGCTTTGTTCGAGGCTCTCGTCTGATTCCGCTGCGACGGATGAGGCTTGAGCCCTAGCGCGCTAGAAATAAAAATTCCCTTCTTGCCTTTGCATTACCACGGTGGACTTGTTCACTCTCTCGGTTGGTTTGGAGATACGGGCTCGGTGCATAACAAAAACAATCTATAACTTCTTTAACAGAATGTGGGGAAATAAGTTGTTGCCCACTTACTAAATGGAACACTATAAAACAGCAAAAAATACTATAGCTTTATGCTTGGTCTTCATAATCCTGTGAAGACGACAAGGCCGATTAACCAAAGAAAGGCATGGAAGAAAATGGAGTATGAAAACAACAGATACAGAATCCAAAGACATGCAAAACTATTAAATAAATTTTTCTATGGGATACAATTTTAGTCAAATTATAAAGAAAAGCAAGCAATTGACAAACATAAAATTCAAGATACTGATGGGGGAGCTGGGAAGACTGGGATCACACAGAGTGTCTTAAGATAAATGTGGAGTTCTCGTTCTTTTTTACATCCAGGCATCTTTTACTGGTTATTGACATGCCAGGTAACATTAGCAAATAAAACAAAACATCAAAGGTCAAGGTTTTCACCTAAAAGAATCTATTATCTCTTAGTTCTCCTCTTCCCATAGAAGATCCTCTGTAGATTCACAATAACAGACAAATACAATTTTACTGGTAATATATCTTAGAATAAAGGATCACTCTGAATCAAGAGGCAAGAGAGCTTATGAGAAATCTCTCCCAAATACAGAAATATTAGTCAGCAATCACTGTATCAACAAGCTGGAATCTAGATTATGGAGAGAAATAGCAATAACCTCAATTATGCAGATGACACCACCCTTATGGCAGAAAGCAAAGAAAAACTAAAGAGCCTCTTGATGAAAATGAAAGAGAGTGAAAAAGCTGGCTTAAAACTCAACATTCAGAAAACTAAGATAATGGCATCTGGTCCTATCACTTCATGGCAAATAGATGGGGTAACAATGGAAACAGGGAGAGACTTTATTTTCTTGGGCTAAAAAATCACCGCAGATGGTAACTGTAGCCACAAAATTAAGATGCTTGCTCCTCGGAATAAAAGCTATCGCAAATCTAGAAAGCATATTAAAAAGCAGAGGTATTACTTTGCCAACAAAGGTCTATATAATCAAAGCCATGGTTTTTCCAATAGTCACGTTTGGATGTGAGAGTTGGACTATAAAGAAGTCTAAGCGCCAAAGAATTGGGGCTTTTGGACTGTGGTGTTGGAGAAGACTCTTGAGAGTCCCTTGGACTGCAAAGAGATCAAACCAGTCAATCCTAAAGGAAATCAATCCTAAATATTCATTAGGACTGATGCTGAAACTGAAGCTCCAGTACTTTGGCCACCTAATGGGAAGAGCTGACTCATCAGAAAAGATCCTGATACTGTGAAAGGTAGAAGGCAGGAGGAGTAGGGGGCAGAAGATGAGATGATTGGATGGCATCATCAACTCAATGGAAATGAGATGGGAGATGGCGATGGACAGGGAAGCCTGGAACGCTGCAGTCCGTGGGATCGCAAAGAGAACCACACCACTGAACAGCTGAACAACAAAGCTTCACCTATTGTTGGGCTTCCCTGGTGGCCCAGACAGTAAAGTGTCTGCCTGACTGCAGATGCCTTTTTGCAGAAAATGGCAACCCACTCCAGTACTCTTGCCTGGAAAATCCCTTGGACGGAGGAGCCTGGTAAGCTACAGCCCTTGGGATCAGAGTAGGACATAACTGGGCAATTTCACTTTTAAGCCTGAGATTATGCCATTTTACAAGGGAGGAGGAAACAAGTTCTAAAAGAATTTAACCTTGTTTGAAAGAAGCCCACAGGCCATATAGCAGACTCCAAGCACTGTGAGGAGAGTTTCATTACTACTACTTTATGACCTTTATGAAGAGAAGAAGGGGACTGCCGAGGATGAGATGGCTGGATGGCATCACTGACTCGATGGACGCGAGTCTGAGTGAACTCCGAGAATTGGTGATGGACAGGGAGGCCTGGCGTGCTGCGATTCAGGGGGTCGCAGAGTTGGACACGACTGAGCCACTGAACTGAACTCCCAAGACCAGTGCTCAGATCTGATGAGAAAGAGAACCAGGCTGAGTTCTATTTCTTAAGATTTGGATTGAGTAGTATTCTTTACACCTTTGAGATATGTTTTACAAAAGATCTCTTACATGTCATATTTTTTAAGTGGGGAAAAAATAAACTACACGCAAATCTTGGTAATAAAGAAAAGTATGAGAGCTTGGACCCACTCCCACAATCTGCTGAATTCAAATTCACTCCAAGATGAGCCGTCAAAAATGGAACCAGTGCAAAATACAGTCAAGGATACGTCTAGAAAAAGAAAGAAAAGCAAACAGCTGCCTACACACATGCTGCAGCAAAGTGTGACCAGGAGGCAAAGGAAATCAATCAGGAAATATTTCAGACTTAAGCATTCAAATTTAGCGAAGCTGATGAAGGAAGTACACAGAGATCCAGGTACAAAAGGAATAAAGCTAATGGGGAAGAAAATTCAAAGGTTTGAAAATATTTCCTCAGGGAACAGGAAATGGGTAGGAGAAAAGTTGAGTAGCAAATCCTTAAGTAAATTGCACTGCTCTAAGATATAAAATATAGTAAGATATAAAAGTAAAAGAGCTTTTTCTCAACCACGTCTACACACCTGATCCCTACAGGCTAGCGCAGACCCTTGGGTCCTAAGATTTGGACCAGTCAACGACTCCCCTAAATCTCTTCCCTAAAAAAGGTATTCTCCCCAAACGCGACCCCTTCTGGCCCCCTTGACTCCGTCTCCCCACGTGGGCTGGCGACTCCTCCATTGGAACCAAGGATGCTCTTCGCTACCTCAGCAACGACTACCCCCTTTCCCAAATCACAGACCCACAGCCTCTAACCCCAGGGGTTCCAGGTCCCAGTCGGTTCTGAGTGTGCAGGTCTCGAACAGGCCGCCCGGTCCACCCTTCGCTTAAGGCTCCGAGTCTCCACGTTCCCACACGTCACATTTCACACCTCGGCCGTCCTTGTTCCCTGAACACCCTGAGGAGAACGAAACGCTGGGGACTGTGAAGTTCTCGTTAAGTCAAGGAAGGCTTGTTTACCATCGCCATGGAAATCCCTGGGGCGGGGTACGGAGGGGCGTGGTCAGAAGCGCTGTGCTGCTGCTGCTGCTGCTGCTGCTAAGTCGCTTCGGTCGTGTCCGACTCTGTGTCACCCCATAGACGGCAGCCCGCTAGGCTCCCCCGTCCCTGGGATTCTCCAGGCAAGAACACTGGAGTGGGTTGCCATTTCCTTCTCCAATAAATGAAAGTGAAAAGTGAACGTGAAGTCGCTCAGTCGTGTCCGACTTGTAGCGACCCCATGGATTGCAGCCTACCAGGCTCCTCCGCCCATGGGATTTTCCAGGCAAGAGTACTGGAGAGAGGCGCCATTGCCTTCTCCGCAGAAGCGCTGTGGGCGGGAGTCAAACAACCCCCGCCGCCCTTCTCGGTGTGCCCTGCCCCCTATCGGTCATGTGCTCGAACATCCGGGAACAACAGCCCACGAGCCCGCGCCCCCGCCCCGCTTCCGGATTCTCATCAAACCCCACCTTCTTCTCCCGGAAGACAACGCAATCCTACTGCTAAAAGCGAGCCGGAAGGACAACGCGGGGGCGGGGCCTCCGAGACGGGCGGCCGGGGGCGGGGCCACCAGGGCGCCGTTGTGACGCACAAGGAGCGTACCTGGGGCTTGGCCCTCCAGGCGCAGGGCAGGGCCTGGGCCTGCCTAGCGACCCGCTGCCAGGAGGGGAGCTGCGGGACGTGGACGAGCCCTTGGGAAAGAAGAGGCTTTTTGTGGCAAGTTTGAGGGTTTAGTGGTACTGACTGGGAGGTTCTCCCAGTGAGCTCAAAGAATGTCGAGAGTGAAAACTAGCGTGGTATAAGGAGATGAGAGTCATTTCCTGGCGAGAAAGGAAGGGAACCAGGAACATCGGAGACCGATGAAGGCGGGTCGAGCGACCGCAGCCGCAAGGTGTGCTCTCTACGGTCGCTATTCTGCACGGTCACGTGACATCGGCTAGCCCTCTTAACTGGTTCCTTCAGAGGGCAGGGCTTTTTCCTAAAAGTCCTGGGGTAGAGGAAGTCACCCCGGAGCCCTTCACTTCTGGAAGAAACACGGTTTAGGCCAGTGTCGTTTCGTTTCCTGCTACATCCAGGCCAGCTGTTTCTGCTCTAAACAAGACACATTGAACTTTCCAGCCCTTGGTAACGAGTTATTTGTTACGGACCTGTACAAAGTCAGAATTAGTAGTGTCAGGGACCAAGAGTTGTCATATTCTGTTACAAAAGCAGCTGAGCGATCTCCTTTTGTTTTTCATCTTAATTATGGTCAGATTTAGCGTTAAAAAGTAAAGGAGCCCCGACAACCATCGTTGGTAGGTGGCCTGAATGCCCGGATGAACATAAGCGACATCATGGAATTTTGATGTCAAATGAGGTATCTAACGAGACAGAAGGTAAAGAAATTTAAGACTTACTATGCATGAACAGTAAACAGACACTGCAAACACAAAAAGACCAAACATCCCTTCTCTAGCTAACATGAGTGACTATTGCTTTTCCAGTGACAACTCTAGCCCTGCTCCATTCTTCCTGCTTTTCAGATGACAATTAAATCACTGATTCCTTGGGCCCTCCCCCAAATCACCTACATAGGCCCAAACACTACAATAAGCCCTTTTTATTTTTTTTAAGATTTTATTTTTTTTAATGTGGACCATTTAAAAAATCTCTACTGTTGTATGCTTTCGTTTTTTGGCTAAGAAGCATGTAGGATTCTTAGCTCCCCGAGGGAGGATCCAACTGGCACCCCGTGCTTTGGAAGGTGAAGTTCTAACCACTGGCCTTTCAGTAAGTCCCAGTAAGCCCCTTTTAACATTCACTTCCTAAGATACCCAAGGGTTCCCCATAGTGTCAGATCTCCCTGGCTACAACAGTTAGGCCTACACTGTTTGACCATAACTGTGTTTTGGTAGTTGTAGGCATCACATTTATGAATTATACATAACCATACATTTATGGATAGAGATACTTACATTTATGAATTATATATGGGCTTCTCTAGTTCCTCAGAAGGTAAAGCATCTGCCTGCAATGCCGGAGCCCTGGGGTCGATCCCTGGGTGGGGAAGATCCCCTGGAGAAGGAAACAGCACCCCACTCCAGTATTCTTGCCTGGAAAACCCCATGGGTGGAGGAGCCTGGTAGGCTGCAGTCCATGGGGTCACTACGAAGCTTGGTAGCCTACAGTCCATGGGGTGGCAAAGAGTCGGACACATACATAACCATTATACATAACCATACATTTATGGGTATAGATAATTACATTGATGAATTATATATATCCATACAAAACCCTAGAGCCTTTATTCTGAAGAGAAATGAAAAAAAACATTGTGAATAATAAAATGAGGCAAAATCTTGGTATGCACTGATGGTGAAGCTGAAACTCCAATACTCTGGCCACCTGATGGGAAGAGCTGACTCATTTGAAAAGACTCTGATGCTGAGAAAGATTGAGGGCAGGAGGAGAAGGGGATGACAGAGGATAAGATGGTTGGATGCCATCACTGACTCAATGGACATGGGATTGGGTGGACTCCGGGAGTTGGTGATGGACAGGGAGGCCTGGTGTGCTGCGGTTCATGGGGTCACAAAGAGTCCGACAGAACTGAGCGACTGAACTGAACTTGGTATATAAAAAACTTGTATGCTAAATGCAATATGGGATTGTAGTTTCGATTCTGAAACAGTGGAAGGACATAAATGATAAAATCAGATTAAAGTGTAGTTTAATTAAGAGTATCATATCAGTGTGAATTTCTTAGTTTTGACAATTATGCCATGGTTATATAGACATTAAATACAGGAGACATAATGCAGAGTATACAGGAACACCCTCTACTATCTTTGCAGCTTCTTTTTTTTTTAGTATTTATTTGGCTATGTTTGGTCTTATGTCCAGCAAGAGGGCTCTCTGGTTGTGCTACATAAGCTCAGCCATTCTGTGGTATGTGGGAATCTTAGTTCTCCATGTGCTCAGTCCCTAAGTCATGTCTAACTTTTTGTAACCCCATGGACTGTAGCCTGCCAGGCTCTTCTGTCCATAGGGTTATCCCAGCAGGAATACTGCAGTGGGTTACCATTTCCTCTTCCAGGAAATCTTCCTGAGCCAGGAATTGAACCCATGTCTCCTATGTCTGGCATTGACAGGCAGATTCTTTACCATGGAGCCACCTGGGAAGTCCTTAGTTACCCAGTTCAGTTCAGTTCGGTTGCTCAGTTGTGTCCGACTCTTTTCTACCCCATGGACTGCAGCATGCCAGGCCTCCCTGTTCATCACCAACTCCCAGTGTTTACTCAAACTCATGTCCATTGTCAGTGAGTCAGGGATGCCATCCAGCCGGCTATCTCATCCTCTGTCGTCCCCTTCTCCCCCTACCCTCAATCTTTCCCAGCATCAGGGTCTTTTCAAATGAGTCAGCTCTTCGCATCAGGTGGCCAAACTATTGCAGTTTCAGCTTCAACATCAGTCCTTCCAAAGAATATTCAGGACTGATTTCCTTTAGGATGGACTGGTTGGATCTCCTTCCTGTCCAAGGGACTCTCAAGAGTCTTCTCCCAACACCACAGTTCAAAACCATCAATTCTTCAGCACTCAGCTTTCTTTATAGTCCAACTCTCACATCCATACATGACTACTGGAAAAACCATAGCCTTGACTACACAGACCTTTGTTGAAAAAGTAATGTCTCTGCTTTTTAATATGCTGTCTAGGTTGGTCATAACATCTCTTCCAAGGAGTAAGTATCTTTTTAATTTCATGGCTGCAGTCACCATCTGCAGTGATTTTGGAGCCCAGAAAAATAAAGTCAGCCACTGTTTCCACTGTTTCCCCATCTATTTGTCATGAAGTGATGGGACCAGATGCCATGATCTTATTTTTCTGAATGTTGAGCTTTAAGCCAACTTTTCCATTCTTCTCTTTCACTTTCATCAAGAGGCTCTTTAGTTCTTCTTCACTTTCTGCCATAAGGGTGGTGTAATCTGCACATCTGAGGTTACTGATATTTCTTCTGGCAATCTTGATTCCAGCTTGTGCTTTATCCAGCCCAGCGTTTCTCATGATGTACTCTGAATATAAGTTAAATGAGCAAGGTCACAATAAATAAGCAAGGTGACTCCTTTTCCTGTTTGGAACCAGTCTGCTAGTTACCCAACCAGGGATCAAACCCACATCCCATGTATTGGTAGGCAGATTCTTAACCACCGGACCACCAGGGAAGTCCCGCAACTTTTCTAAATACTTAAAAATTTTTATTTTGGAACAATTTTATTTTTAAAAAACTTATGCCCAATTTATCCTCTAGGGAGAAGGCTTATTTTTGCTTTTGACTGGGATGATGGTTATTGCATCCAGAATGATCCCAGTGTGAGCAACAGAAATGAGAAGAGCTCTAGTCAACAGCTGCTCTTCTGACTCAATTTGAGCTTCTGGATTTTCTCTACTTGACATTTCAGGGTTTCTTCCTGAGTCCTTATACACCTGCCCCAACCCCTGTGGGATTATAGCCACCACAGTCACTTAAAGTGACCACACCTGATCTAGGTCTGGTCCATTATTTTGTCATCATATAGACAAAAGTAAGATTCCTGACTGATTTCAGAGTAGAAATAAGTTGTAAGAGGGTAAGAATCACAAAAGTACAAGAGGAGAAGTTGTGTCAAGGAAGAATTTTCAGGTCAAAGGCAAAGAGATGAAAATGCTTCTTTGGACTCTGCAAACACATGAATGCATCTCCTGAGCCTTCCCTGGTGTGGTGTTGACACAGACCCCAGCCATGACCCAAGCCCAGGAGTTAATTTACACTGTAATGGAAAGCATCAGGCTATGAAACACCAACAAAAGAGAGAAAATAGGATACCCAAGCCTATACCAGACAGTCACTGAGGGACTAGCTATAATAGCCCAGCTTGTTGCAGTAGCAGTGGATAGAAATTTTCATTCAGATCATCCTCCTGTAGTAAAAAAAGTTGCATGTAAATACCAAAGGCAGACGAGAAGATGATAAGGGTTTGTTTGACTTACAATTAGACTCCAGGAGAAGGACCTTGTCTTCCAGAATCTGATGGTTTTCATTATGTGGTGGGAGTAGCTATAGCAGTGCTGTCCAATACAAACATGTGAGCTACAAATGTGATTTAATTTTTTTCTAGTAGCCACATTTACAAGTAAAAACATGAGTAATGTTCATTTTAATAGCTTTATTTGGATCAACACACCCAAAATATCTTCCTGTATGTAGTCAGTATGTAACATTATCAATAAGACATTTTATGTTCTTTTTTTATTCTTTGAAGGTTGATGTGTATTTTCCACTTATAGCGCATCTCCATATTTTTTTTAGTCAAGAATTTAAATTTGGGGAATAGTTAATGTATATTTAGATTTCATATAATTTACAGATGAAAAAGCAGATTCACACATATCCATGTTGTTCCAAACATACTTAAAGGTTTTCCCATAACTGAATTATGAGTTTTTAGATTACATTCAGGCAAGGATGTGGAGAAATTGGAACTCTTGTGTGTAGCTGATAATAATGTATTCAGTTCAGTTCAGTTCAGTTCAGTCGCTCAGTCGTGTCCGACTCTTTGCGACCCCATGAATCGAAGTATACCAGGCCTCCCTGTCCATCACCAACTCCCGGAGTTCACTCAGACTCATGTCCATTGAGTCTGTGATGCCATCCAGCCATCTCATCCTCTGTCGTCCCCTTCTCCTCCTGCCCCCAATCCCTCCCAGCATCAGAGTCTTTTCCAATGAGTCAACTCTTCACATGAGGTGGCCAAAGTACTGGAGTTTCAGCTTTAGCATCATTCCTTCCAAAGAAATCCCAGGGCTGATCTCCTTCAGAATGGATTGGTTGGATCTCTTTGCAGTCCAAGGGACTCTCATAAGAGTCTTCTCCAACACCACAGTTCAAAAGCATCAATTCTTAAGCTGGTACAAATGTAATTATGGGTTTTACATTATTGAAATTTGCCATTTGATATTGGATACATTCTTCAATAAATGTGATTATGCTATACATCATTTTAATATGCTTTTCTCACTTTATGTTCTTTGGCTAATGACGTTGTGTGCTAAGTCACTTCACCCATGTCTGACCCTTTGTGACACTGTGGATTATAGCCCGCAAGGCTCCTCTGTCCATGGGATTCTCCAGGCAAGAATACTGGAGTGTGGTTTTCCATGCCCTCCTCCAGGGGAGCGTCCCAACCCAGTTATCAAACCTCAATCTCCGGCATTGCGGGCAGATTCTTTACTATCTGAGCCACCAGGGAAGCTCAATGACTTATTGCTTTATGCTTATTTTATATTTATTTTAGACTATAGAAATTATATTAGACAAAAAGCAAATTTGAGTGATTTTCTTACTCAAGTTTAAAATAGGTCGTAAAGCAGTGGAGACAACGCGCAACATCAACGACACATTTGGCCCAGCAACTGCTAACAAATGTTCAGTGCAGTGGTGGTTCAAGAAGTTTTGCAAAAGACAAGAGCCTTGAAGATGAGGAGCCCAGTGGCTAGCCTTTGGAAATTGACAACAACTAATTGAGAGCAATCATCGAAGCTGATCCTCCTACAACTACACGAGAAGTTGCCAAAGAACTCAATGTCGACCATTCTGTGGTCATTCATTATTTGAAGCAAATTCGAAAGGCGAAAAAGCTCTATAAGTACGTGCCTCATGAGCTGACCAAAAAAAATTTTTTACTGTTATTTTGAAGTCTTTTATTTTATGCAACAACAATGAACCATTTCTCCATCAGGCTGTGGTGTGTGATGAAAAATGGACTTTATCCATTACCAGCAATGAGCAGCTCACCGGTTGGACTGAGAAGAAGCTCCTAAGCACTTCCTGAAGCCAAACTTGCACCAAAAAAGATCGTGGTCACTGTTTGGTGGTCTGCTGCCCATCTGATCCAATACAGCTTTCTGAATCCCGAAAAAACCATTACATCTGAAAACTATGCTCAGCAAATCAATGAGATGCACCCAAAACTGCAATGCCTTCCCAGCACTGATCAACAGAAAAGACCCAATTCATCTCCACAACAATGCCCAACCACCTGTCACACAACCAACAGTTCAAAAGTTGAACAAATTGGACTACAAAGATTTGCCTCATCCACTATATTCACCTGACCGTTCACCAACCTAGCACCACTTCTTCAAGTGTCTCAACAACTTTTTTCAGGGAAAATGTTTCCACAGCCAGCAGGGTGCAGAAAATGCTAAGAGTTCACTGAATCCCAAAGCATGGATATTTACACTACAGGAATAAACAAACTCATTTCTCATTGGCAAAAATATATTGATTGTAATGGTTCCTATCTTGATTGATAAAAATGTGTTTGAGCCTAGTTATAATTTAAAATTCACTGTTTGAAACCACAATTACTTTTAAACCAACCTAATAAAACTGTGCATCTGCTGTGGAAAACAGTATAACAACTCCTCAAAAATTTAAAAAGAATTACCATATAATCCTGCAATTCTTTTTGCTAGATATGTATCTGAAAGCATTACAGGTAAGGTTTCAAAATATTTGTATACCAGTGTTCATAGCACCATTATTTTCAGTAATCAAAAGTTGAAAGCAACCCAAGCATTAATTGGCAGATGAATGGATTAACAAAATGTGGTATATACAAACAAGGGAATATTACTCAGCCTTTTTAAAAAGGAAGGAAATTCTGAGACAGGCTAAAAGATGGGTGAACCTTGAGGATACTGCTGCTGCTGCTGCTGCTAAGTCGCTTCAGTCGTGTCCAACTCTGTGCGACCCCATAGACAGCAGCCTATCAGGCTCCCCCGTGCCTGGGATTCTCCAGGCAAGAACACTGGAGTGGGTTGCCATTTCCTTCTCCAATGCATGAAAGTGAAAAATGAAAGTGAAGTCGTTCAGTCATGTCCGACCCTCAGCGACCCCATGGACTGCAGCCTTCCAGGCTCTTCTGTCCATGGGATTTTCCAGGCAAAAGAGTACTGGAGTGGAGTGCCGTTGACATTAAGCAGTGTGAAATAAGCCAGTCACAAAAAGACAAATATTGTATGATTCCACTTACATTAAGTATCAAAAGTAGATTCACAGAGCCAGAAATTACAATGGTGATGTTTCCAGAGACTAGGAGGAGGCAGAAAATCGGGAGTTGTTAATACATAGAGAGTTTCAAGTTTTCAAAATAAAAATGACCTGTGAAGATTGGTTGCACAAAACTGAATGTACTTAACACTACTGAACTTAGAAATGGTTAAGATGATAAACTTTATGTTGTGTACTTCACAAAATAAAAAGTTAAGGTTCTCAGTCATATTCACCACATTTCAAGTGCTCAACAAGCCTGTGTGGCTAAATGGCCCCCTTATCACACAGAGCAGCTTGAGACAAAGGATAAAGAGGACTAGAAATTCCTATCTTCAGAGGCCACTCTGAAAGCGCTGCTTGGCAGCTCAGTCTCTGCTCTAAGTCGCTGCCTTTCTTCACTCAGCCTGGAGGATTCAATTCAGTTCAGTTCAGTTGCTCAGTCGTGTCCCACAGCACGCCAGGCCTCCCTGTCCATCACCAATTCCCGGAGTCCACCCAAACCCATGTCCAGTGAGTCGGCGATGCCATCCAACCATCTCATCCTCTGTCATCCCCTTCTCCTCCTGCCCTCAATCTTTCCCAGCATCAGAGTCTTTTCAAATGAGTCAGTTCTTCGCATCAGGTGGACAAAGTATTGGAGTTTCAGCTTCAACATCAGTCCTTCCAATGAACACCCAGGACTGATCTCCTTTAGGATGGACTAGAGGATTAGAACTGTTATTTAAGTCTTAGGTGTGGTGTGTGTGCTGTGCAAGGGTGCTAAGTTGTTTCAGTTGTGACCTGCTCTTTGTGACGCTATGGACGATAGCCCTCCAGGCTCCTCTGTCCATGGGATTTCCCAGGCAAGAATACTGGGGTGGATGGCCATCCCCGCCTCCAGGAGATCTTCCTAACCCAGGGATCAAACCCAGGTCTCCTGCAAGGCAGGCAGATTCTTTGCCATCTGAGCCACCAGGGAAGCCTTAAGGGTGGTGAAAGTGCAAGTTGCGCAGTTGTGTCCGACTCTCTCCGACCCCACGGACTATATGTCCATGGAATTCTCCAGGCCAGAATACTGGAGTGGGTAGCCTTTCCCTTCTCCAGGGCATCTTCCCAACCCAGGGATTGAACCTGGGTCTCCCTCATTGCAGGCAGATTCTTTACCAATTGAGATATCAGGGAAGACCCTAGGTATGGTACTCAGACTAATTAAAGTGATTAGTGTTAAATGCTTAGTCGTGTCTGACTCTGGAACCCCACGGACTGTAGCCCTCCAGGTTCCTCTGTCCATGGGATTCTCCAGGCAAGAATACTGGAGTGGGTTGCCATTTCCTTCTCCAGCATCTTCCCAACCCAGGGATCAAATCTGAGTCTCCCACATTGCAGGCAGATTCTTTACCATTTGAGCCACCAGGGAAGTACTAACTACCTCAGAAAAAGAGCTCCTGTTTCCTTGAGGAAGTTGACCTTGTATACAGAAGGAAATGCAGCTTTCTGGGGTACTAGTCATTCACTGTAACTCTGTGGATGTGGTATCTCTCAGAAGGAAGTCACCAGAGACTTCTAACTCCATTTGTCACCCCCTGAACTTTTATCCCACAATGGATTATTTCACACTGGACTTACTCTAAGCCAGCGTCTAAAATTTAAAAGCAGCTTTTATGAAGTTGTCTCATTTGTGAAAAGCACAAATATTCAAAATCTCAGGGTAAAAGAGGGACGGGCAGCATCAAGGTCTGCTCTTAACTCTCCCCCTTGGGATTAAATGTGATTGGCTTTTACTTACAGTTTTTGGTACAATTTAGGGTTGCTCACAGGTGCTTGATAATATATTTTAGAAAAGGATTGATTGGAGTTGTATTGTTTTTGTAGTAATCTTGCTATTTTATTATGATGCTATTTATTCAAAGTTTCAGTTCTCATAGTCTTTTTAGTTACATGTGATTCCTGATAATTTTTATTCTTTTTATCTTGGTCTTGCCATGAGGCTGGTGGGATCTTAGTTCCCCAATGAGGGACTGAACACAGGCCCTCAGCAGTGAAAGTTCAGAGTCCTAACCACTGGACTGCCAAGGAATTTCCAAGAATTTTTATCTGTAATTTTTTTTAACTTTATTCTTAAGAATAAAAATCCCTGACCTTTGTGGTATGCTCTCTAAAGGCAAGCACAAACAATTTAATTCTCTTTATCATCTGTATACTTTCTCTAACTTCATCCCTATGGGTTATGCTGTAACAGTGACCTGGAATTTTTGTCCCTGAGATGGAGGGATCTATTTATTTTCCACTACCATGTGGATCCCTTCAAACCCATGAGTGAGAGTTTCAAGGACTGGATGGTATGGGATGGGAGCCCTGATTAGTGTGATGTCTCCATCCTTTGGAAGCTGCAGATTGACGATAATGGGACATGCACCTGCCAGGTGAAGGACCCACCTGATGTTGATGTGGCAACAGGGAACAGGGGAGCTCTGGCTCACTGTTGTGTACGCTGTACGCCTCTCTGAGCTCTACTTCCTGGCTCTGGCCATTGGCTTTGCCTATGCAGCAATGGTCATAATGATAATTGTGGTGATTCTCTTCCAGCATTTCCAGAAAAAGTGATGGAATCATAAAATGATGTAGTTAAAATCAAAAGAAGGAAAGGTCAACCAAGAAAAAAGGTCTCTATTGAGAAAAAACAGACTAACATTCTTAGATGAAAACTGAAGATTTCTTAGAACAAGAGCCCTAAGATAAGTTAAAGTTCACGAAAACTTCCCTTTGGCTTTTCCAGTTGTGACCTGTCTTCTAATCACCTCTGCAGTATACAACCACCTAGACAGGAAACCTCCTCTAGAGTTAACACAGGGCTCTTCTTGAGCAGATACCAGCAGACTCAGCCCTATTATTAAGGTTTTATTTTTTATTTTAATTTCAGAGTGCAAGTAGTTTTCAAATGCTCACTAGCTCTTGCATTCTAAGAAGCTATATTTTTGTCCTTAAACACCAATTGTGGCTTATGACTTGTGTGTACATATATTTGCATCAAATGAGATAAAAGCCAGACTGGTTCCAAATAGGAAAAGGAGTACGTCAAGGCTGTATATTGTCACCCTGCTTATTTAACTTATATACAGAGTACATCATGAGAAATGCTGGGCTGGATGAAGCACAAGCTGGAATCAAGATTGCCAGGAGAAATATCAGTAACCTCAGATATGCAGATGACACCACCATTATGGCAGAAAGTGAAGAACTAAAGAACCTCTTGATGAAAGTGAAAGAGGAGAGTGAAATAGTTGGCTTAAAACTCAACATTCAGAAAACTAAGATCATGGCATCTGGTCCCATCACTTCATGACAAATAGATGGGGAAACAGTAGAAACAGTGGCTGACTTTATTTTGGGGGGGCTCCAAAATCACTGCAGATGGTGATTACAGCCATGAAATTAAAAGATGCTTACTGCTTGGAAGGAAAGTTATGACCAACCTAGACAGCATATTAAAAAGCAGAGATATTACTTTGTCAACAAAGGTCCATCTAGTCAAGGCTATGGTTTTCCCAGTAGTCATGCATGGATGTGAGAGTTGGACTATAAAGAAAGCTGAGCGCTGAAGAAATGATTGTTTTGAACTGTGGTGTTGGAGAAGACTCTTGAGAGTCCCCTGGACAGCAAGGAGATCCAACTAGTCCATCCTAAAGGAGATCAATCCTGGGTGTTCATTGGAAGGACTGATGTTGAAGCTGAAACTGCAATACTTGGGCTACCTGACGTGACGAACTGACTCATTTGAAAAGACCCTGATGCTGGGGAAGATTGAGGGCAGGAGGAGAAGGGGATGACAGAGGATGAGATGGTTGGATGGCATCACTGACTCAATGGACATGAGTTTGGGTAAACTCTGGGAGTTGGGGGTGGACAGGGAGGCCTGGCGCGCTGCCATTCATGGGGTCACGAAGAGTCAGACACGACTGAGACGGAACTGAACTGAACTGAGATAAAAGCCGACTTTGATAGTTTCCTTAGAGCAGCATTCCTGCTACTAAGGTAACACGTTTACTCTTTCCTTCTCACACTCTCAATTAAAAGGTGAGCTAATTCTCAAAAATAGAGTGTATTGGGAAGTTAATACAAAAACTAATATTTATTTTGTATTCCATAACTTATTAGAAACATTCAGCATTAAAGTATATGTATATATAGTATACATTATAGTATATATATGTATATAAAGTATATGTATATTTTGGCTGAGCAGCTGTGCAGTCTTAGTTGCCTGACCAGGGATCAAATCATGCTCCCTGCAGTGCAAGCTCAGAATCCTAACCACTGGACCATGGCAGAAGTCCATTTCCACATTATAAAAATTATTTTATCCAAGTACATTTGATTTACAATGATGTGTATCCTTTCCACTTTTAATGTCATGAAATATCTCCAAGAATCCCTTCATGTGAATTTTTTTGCTACTTCTGCCTGCAGATCTAGTCTCCTGAACAGCAACAGTATCAACATTCTCCCATTCAGCAAGTTCTTCTATAAACTCCATTTATATTCAATTCCAGTTCCCCTCCTAGCATTTTCACTTATGTGCTGCACTTTCATCTTTGTTGGTCAGTTCTTTTTTTTTTTTTTTTAGTTAGATTATTCTTTCTTTCTTTCTCTGTATTTTTGAAAATTTCCATAATAAAATTTAGAAATTTTTTAAAATAAGGATTTTGTTTTGATATTGTATTATAAACATGAAAAAAAATCTCCTTTTTTAAATGAAGACTTCCAGGCAGAAAAATATAATTTTCTGATAGACCAGTAACTGGTAAATTAAGTAAAATCTTACAACAGTTACTTAGAAACTGATAAAAATAATTTTTAGAATATTGTACAAATTATTAAATGTTACTATCTCAGTAAAAGACTGATAAAAGTTGAAAGTTTAAGCTGAAAGCAGATCAAAGGACTATGGCTCGTCAGTGAAATTTGTTGTAGCCAATATGCTTGTTTCCTAATTTAATGTATAGGCATACCTCATTTTATTGCACTTCACTTTATTATGCTTTGTAGATACTGACTTTTGGGGGGGTACTTTTTGTTTTCACTTTTACAAAATGAAGGTTTATGGCAACTCTGAATTGAGCAAGTCTGTTGGCACCATTTTTCTAACAACATTTCCTCCCTTTGTGTCTCTACGTGCCATTCTGGTATTTCTCACAATATTTCAAACTCTCCACCAGCAAAAGGATTATGACTTGCTAAAGGCTCAGATGATGGTTGGCATTCTTTTACAATAAAATGTTTTTCAATCAAGGTACGTACATTGGTTTTTCATACAGTGTACAGCTAATATACTACAGTATGGTATAAACATAACTTTTACATGCACTGGGAAATCAAAATTTCTGTAACTTGTTTTACTGTAATATTTATTTTATTGTGGTTGCTGAGAACCAAACCCAAAATATATCTAAGGTATACCATTGGAGTCTCTACTTCTCTAGAGGAATTTATCAATGCACAGTAGGTGGTATTTGCATTCGCACAAATGCTAGGTAATCAAGAGCTACTCAATTATCCAAAATTACTTTGGCCAATGAGTCAAGTAGTTGTTCTTGGGCTGCTATCGCCTTAGTGGTAGAATCGGCAAGTTTGCCATGAAAAAGTGCCCTTCCAGTGGAAGCAAAGCAGATCTAGTCATGTGTATTACCTCTTGGGAATTCCCATTTAGGGTGGCAATGTGGTTTAATGGAGAAGACAAATGACAGGACCAATGGGAGAATTCAGATTTATTGTGAAAATCCATGCGGACAGTTAGAAATCCTAGCAAGCACTGGCCTTCAATCCACCAGCTGTACAAACATTCATAAACTCATCAAGAGGCCCATTCATTACAGATATAAGAACAGGTAGTACACATAAGATTCCTACTGGGTTTGATTATTATCAGTGCCATTAATTGGGATTATTCTATTGGCCCTTTCCAGCCAAGGGTTAGTGGTGTCTGGTGAGCAATTAGGGAGAAACCATCCTATTATATGGACTTCATTCTCAAAGGCCATACAGAAGGAGTTGTTTTGCCATGACAAGCAGACCTAACCTGCTGCTAAGAACTATTAATATATAGGCAGAATAGGTATGATTAGCTGGATCGAGAGTTACAACACAGGAGAGGTCAAAGCAAGGTACAGGAAAAGCTGGTTGCAGAAGTTTGACTCGACGATAAATATCCAAAGGGGTGCAGCTACAACTAGCTGTCACAACGGAGATGGCTAAAGGGTCATGGCTGTCATAGACAGATTAGGTTTTCTAATGACAGATCCAACAATCAGAAGTATCCAAGTTCCTCTAGACCATGATCCTTTGAGGGCAGCATTTTGTTTGTGGGGGGAGGGGGAAGGGGGCAACAGGCCTGTGCTGTGTGGCATGTGGGATTTTAGTTCCACGAACAGGGATCAAACCTTTGCTCCCTGCATTGGGAGTGCAAAGTCTTAACCACCTGAGTGCCAGGGAAGTCCCAGAAGGGTAGCTTTTTTTGTTGAAATATCAACAAGGTAACTTCTTTTAGCTTCTAAAGAGTCAAGCTTAGCACACCCCAGAACTTTAATAATAGGCAAAGTAACAAGTAAGACAGAGAAGGCAATGGCACCCCACTCTAGTACTCTTGCCTGGAAAATCCCATGGACGGAGGAGCCTGGTGGGCTGCAGTCCATGGGGTCGCGAAGAGTCAGACACAACTGGGTGACTTCACTTTCACTTTTCAGTTTCATGCATTGGAGAAGGAAACGGCAACTCACTCCAGTGTTCTTGCCAGGAGAATCCCAGGGATGGAGGAGCCTGGTAGGCTGCTGTCTATGGGGTTGCACAGAATCGGACACGACTGAAGCGACTTAGCAGCAGCAGCAGCAGCAGCAGCAGCAGCAGGTACAAATATGGCATTTAATAACTCTTGAACAAAAAGGCTGTTCTTTTTTAATTTGATCTCTCCTGGAAGTAAGGAAGCCATGTTGTTTCCATCACATTCCAAAATTGTGAGCCATGCCAAAGACAAAGCAAAGCTACTGCCAGTGTAAATGTTGTCCATTTCGCCCTCAACTAGTCTATAGGCCCACGTGAGTACATATATTTGGCTTATTGGGCCAAAGCAGCCCAAGGCAAAAGTGCCACTTCAGTTTCTTGGAAGAATGGACATTGCATGTCCAGCACAATAGGTGCCATGTTCATCTTTCAAAGAAAAACCATCAGTGAACCGTAAAAGGTCAGTATATCTAAGGGCATTTCCTATAAGCAGTCATGGCAGTGTGGGGGGCGGTGCATGAGGGGCACAGTTCATCTGTGAGAGAAGAGTAGCAGGGCTAAAGTTACTACACTGGGCAAGAGTGATTTATGGGGCAGTTCATTAACAGGAGAATTTCATAGAAGGTGAGGTGGCTTACTGCAAGATGTTGAGTATGATAAGGGTTAAGAGCTTCATCAGCATGTGGCACAAAATAGTTAAAGAAGATCCCATGACAATTCTTCAGTGATTTTTACAAGAAGGGCAGTTTCAGGTACAGCTCTGAGGTGGGGGTTAAGACGTATCCCAGGCTCCAGGTTCTCATTGTTGACTGTAAAACGCCATGGGTCAGTCGTGATTCGCATACTTTTGGGTGAGTACCCCAAGGGCATTCCCTTCTTTTTCATGCACAAAAAGAAAAGGAATTGATAATTGGGGTTTTCAAGGGCAGGAGTGGTTATAAAACTTTCCTTTAAGATTGTAAAAGTCATGTCACCTGAATATTCCAAGGTGATGAGAGATTTATTAGTTTTTAACAAGAATATAAGGGTTTCGCCATTGGGGAAGTTTAAGGGATCTGATTGAGAAAATAGCCTGCCCATCCAAGAAAACTTGCAGCTTGCTTTTGGTTTGGGGCTTTGGGAAGTTCAAGATGCCGTGAAGTCTGTCTGATCTGGGTGCAGTCTTTGTTCTGAGAACAGATGTGCTGAACAAACTTGAGTTTGAACAAACTTCAGTTTTTCCTTAGAGACTTTATGCTCCTTTTTGGCTAGGAGTTTGAGTAAATGGAGACTCTCTTCTTGTGAGGAGGCTTAGGAAGCGGAGCAGAGAAGTCATCCACACATTTTATTGAAATGGAGCCTCCAGGGATTTCCCTGGTGGTCCACTGGCTAAGACTGCACTCCCCTGTAGGGCGCCTGGGTTTGATCCTTGATCGAGGAACTAAATCCCACATGCCACAGCTAAGACTCACTGCAGTCAAATAAATAACTTTTTCAAGGTGGAGCTTCCAGAGAACTGGATGTCTTCTAGATCAGCCTTCAAAGTTTATGAGGGGAATTTCCTAGTTTCCCAGTAATTAGAACCCTGTGCTTCCACTGCAGCGGGTATGGGTTCAATCCCTGGTCAGGGTGCTAGAGTGCCACAAGACGAGAGGCCATAAATACAGTTTGTGAGAAATAAGAAGGGCGGAGGTGACTACAGTCATTCAGTTGAAAGATGCTTGCTCCTTGGAAGAACAGGATGACAAATCTATAGCATAGTATAGTGTAATGAAGTCGCTCAGTTGTGTCTGACTCTTTGCGACCCCATGGGCTGTAGCCTACCAGGCTTCTCCGTCCATGGGATTCTCCAGGCAAGAATACTGGAGTGGGTTACCATTTCCTTCTCCGGGGGATCTTCCCGACCCAGGGATCGAACTCAGGTATCCCGCATTGGAGGCAGACGCTTTAACCTCTGAGCCACAGCGTATTAAAATACATCACTTTGCTGACAAAGGTCTGTATAGTCAAAGCTATGGTTTTTCTAGTAGTCATATACAGATGTGAGAGCTGGTCCATAAAAACGGCTGAGCACTGAAGAATCGACACTTTGAATTGTGATGCTGGAGAAGATTTTTGAGAGTCTCTTGGACTGCAAAGAGACCAAACCAACCAATCCTAAAGGAAGTGAACCCTGAATACTCATTGGAAGGACTGATGCTGAAGCTAAAACTCCAAAACTTTGGCCACCTGATATGAAGAGCTGACACACTGGGAAAGACCCTGATGCTGGGAAAGACTGAAAACAAAAGAAGTGGGTGGCAGAGGATGAGATAGTTAGATAGCATCACCAACTTAATGGACATGAATCTGAGAGATAGTAGAGGACAGAGTAGCCTGGCATGCTGCAATCCGTGGGGTCAGACATGACTGAGCAACTGAGCAACAAAAGAAGGGCTTTCACTGGGGCATTACTATAAAGGAATATTGCTGACCTTCCCCGGTAAAAACAAGAAGATATTATATTGTCTTGCTTCATCTTCTGGGAACTTCTAAAACACACACTACATAAATTAATTCACATCAAAAAACTTGCTTTCAGTTGGGATGGAGGCTAATGAAGTGTAGGGGCTGGGATAACAGGGTGACAATATTGTTTATGGCTCGAAGGTCCTGGACAAGACTCCATCCACAACCATCTGGTTTCTTCACAGGTAAAATAGGAGTGTTGCACTAACTGGTGCAGTGGATAATGGGGCCCTGAGCCTTTGTTATTGGCTTAATGCCTTGAAGGGCCTCTTTATTTGTAGGGTATTGATTAATCCTAAGAGAAGTTTTGAGGGTCATACTTGGATCTTAATAGGGGGTGCACATGGGTACTTCGGATATCAGTTGAGGATTTTGCCCATAAGGAGAAAGTGAAAATGTCAGTCTCTCATTGCGACTCCTTAGACTGTATTCTGTCAGGCTTCTCTGCCCATGGGACTCTCCAGGCAAGATTACTGGAGTGGGTTGCCATTCCCTTCCCCAGGGGATCTTCCCGACCCAGGGACTGACCCCGGGTCTCCTGCATTGCAGGCAGATTCTTTACCATCTGAGCCACAGGGAAGAGTGGTAGCTAATCCAATAGGGACAAATGATCAGTGTTCTCAGAATTAGCTCTTGTGCCATTAGAGATGGGGAAATTAGAAGATGCTGAAGGGCCATTTGATTTACCTAATTGGTTATTTTGGTTGCTACTGTCAGGTTCCAGAATTATTTCCCCCTTTTGGGAGAAAGAAATTCCAGTGGTTATTTTTCTAATGTATTTTGGCTCAATAAATAAATAGAAGTGGAGGAAGTAAGGAGAAAAGGGTATGTGTCTCTTAGAGAGCCTAAGCAAAAGGGAACAGGTTTAGCAATAACCTGTTGAGGTTTACTAGAGATCACCACCACTTGAATCATTTTAGTAGTCTGAGACAAGAGCTTTTTAATGGTAGTGGGGCTGAGCACCAAGAGTGTAGCTCTTACAAAAAGGACAAAAACAGATTTGTTTCCAGTCTAATGAGTAGTTTCTTCAAGTTGATTAAGAGAAAGGATTCTCTGTAGTTCCTCAGAGTCCTGGACATTAGGAGGACATTAGTAAGGCTAGTTAGAGGACTAAAGGTGCTTGGAGTACTTACGCTTATAGGAATTTTTCTTCCAGTATTCTAGCTTTTAGAAATTTTGATGGAGACTAGGAAGGTTTGTTTAAAGGCTTCCTTTTTTGGAGTTGAAAATTAAGAATTTTAGTGGTCTTCATTTTAGTTGCATCATCGAGGGTATGGGTGAGATGGACATAATTTTCCATTATATTCTTTTAACTAGAAGAGAGATCTCAGTTCAGCCTGTTAATGTTCATAGATCAAAGACAACTTGAGTGGATTTAGCATTCAAAGGAAGACCAAAATTTTCCTTAAGGACAATTTGGGGGAATTTTCTGGTGGTCCAGTGTTAAGACTCAGTGCTTTAATTTCAAGGGCCCAGGTTCAATCCCTGGACAGGGAAGAAAGATTCTGCATGTCTCATGCCATGCGGAAAAAAAAGAAAACAAGTAAAGACAATTTGGAGCTGTCTTTGCTTGCAAGAGCTAATCAGGTTTCTGGACACAGGCATGAATCCTATTCCAATCAACTGACTTTAGAAACCCTTAGGCTTGCCAAATGAGTTACTTGGTGATTCCATTACTCTTGAGTGTATAATGAGACAGCAAGGGTTTCTTCGTCCCCAGGATGTAATTCCAAAGACTTGTATTGATAGCTTACAGTGAACCATTTTGGATTCGTGATCTCTGAAGAAGGTGATTTAGGACCAGACACCAAACTTGATAACTCAGAGCTTTCCTGTGGCAGAAATTTTATTACAGTGAAAATGGACTGAGAAAGCTTCTGATATAGACATCAGAAGCGGGACGGAGAATGGTCCATTTGCTAGTCTTATCAAGGCCTTATATACTTTTACCAGACCCACTTCCACAACACACATCTTAAATTAATAAGATTCAGTTCAGTCGCTCAGTCATGCCCAAATCTTTGTGACCCCATGGACTGCATCATGCCAGGCCTCTCTGCCATCACCAACTCCTGGAGTTTACCCAAACTCATGTCCATTGAGTCAGTGATGACATCCAACCATCTCATCCTCTGTCATCCCCTTTTCCTCCCGCCTTCAATCTTTCCCAGCATCAGGGTCTTTTCAAATGAGTCAGTTCTTCGCATCAGGTAGACCAAGTATTGGAGTTTCAGCTTCAACATCAGTCCTTCCAATGAACACCCAGGACTGATCTCCTTTAGGATGGACTGGTTGGATCTCCTTGCTGTCCAGGGGACTCTCAAGAGTCTTCTCCAACACCACAGTTCAAAACCATCAATTCTTCAGAACTCAGCTTTCTTTATAATCCAACTCCCACATCCATACATGACTACTGGAAAAACCATAGCCTTGACTAAATGGACCTTTGTTGACAAAGTAATATCTCTGCTTTTTATATGCTGTCTAGGTTGGCCATAACTTTTCTTCCAAGCAGTAAGCGTCTTTTAATTTCATGGCTGCAGTCACCATCTGCAGAGATTTTGGAGCCCCCCAAAATAAAGTCTGCCACTGTTTCTCTATCTATTTGTCATGAAGTGATGGGACCAGATGCCATGATCTTAGTTTTCTGAATGTTGAGTTTTAAGCCAACTTTTTCACTCTCCACTTTCATTTTCATCAAAAGCCTCTTTAGTTCTTCTCTTTCTGCCATAAGGGTGGTGTCATCTGCATATCTGAGGTTATTGATATTTCTCCTGGCAATCTTGATTCCAGCTTGTGCTTCATCCAACCCAGCATTTCTTGTGATGTATTCTGCATATAAAATAAGCAGGGTGACAATATACAGCCCTGATGAACTCCTTTTCCTAATTGGAACCAGTCTGTTGTTCCATGTCCAGTTCTAACTGTTGCTTCCTGACCTGCAGACAGATTTCTCAAGAGGCAGGTCAGGTGGTCTGGTATTCCCATCTCTTTCAGAATTTTCCACAGTTTATTGTGATCCACACTGTGAAAGGTTTTGGCATAGTCAATAAAGCAGAAATAGATGTTTTTCTGGAACTCTCTTGCTTTTTTGATGATCCAGCGGATGTTGGCAATTTGATCTCTGGTTCCTCTGCCTTTTCTAAAACCAGTTTGAACATCTGGAAGTTCATAGTTCACGTATTGTTGAAGCTTGGCTTGGAGAATTTTGAGCATTACCTTACTAGCATGTGAGATGAGTGGAATTGTGCAGTAGTTTGAGCATTCTTTGGCGTTGCCTTTCTTTGGGATTGGAATGAAAACTGACCTTTTCCTATCCTGCGGCCACTGCTGAGTTTTCCAAATTTGTTTGCATACTGAGTGCAGCACTTTCACAGTATCATGTTTTAGGATTTGAAATAGCTCCACTGGAATTCCATCACCTCCACTAGCTTTGTTCATAGTGATGCTTCCTAAGGCCCAGTTAACTTCGCATTTCAGGATGTCTGGCTCTAGGTGAGAGATCATACAATCATGATTATCTGGATCATGAAGATCTTTTTTGTACAGTTCTTCTGTGTATTCTTGCCACCTCTTCTTAATATCTTCTGCTTCTGTTAGGTCCATACCATTTCTGTCCTATATTGTGCCCATCTTTGCATGCAATGTTCCCTTGGTATCTCTAATTTTCTTGAAGAGGTCTCTAGTCTTTCCCATTCTATTGTTTTTCTCTATTTCTTTACATTGATCACTGAGGAAGCCTTTTATATCTCTCCTTGCTATTCTTTGGAACTCTGCATTCAAATGGGTATATCTTTCCTTTTCTCCTTTGCTTTTTGCTTCTCTTCTTTTCTCAGCTATTTGTAAGGCCTCCTCAGACAGCCATTTTGCTTTTTTGCATTTCTTTTTCTTGGGGATGGTCTTGATCCCTGTCTCCTGTACAATGTCACAAACCTTAGGGGGACAGGTTTTAATAAATTCAGGAGAGGAGCAGAAATGGAGAGGTTCAGAGAAAAAGGAAAATTCAGTGAAAGGGTAAGAATCAGGAAGTCGAGGGAATAGAGGAGATGGGGACAGTGCAGAAGAGAAAGAGGAAGCTGGCTGCAGAGACAGAGTGGGGAAGAGGGAAAAGAAGTCCCAGAAGCCTTTTATGGTCTTGTCTTTTCTTTTTTTTTTTTTTTGCCTTGGTTAATTTAGAAATGGTATTTTGTAAAGAGGAAATTTCAGAATCTTGGATACATTTGGAAGTCTCCAGGTACCAATTAAAATAGTTATCCCATCAATCTGTTTAATTTTAATTTAATAAATTAGTTTTTTTAGCCACAGCACTCAGCTTGCAGAAATTCCCTACCCAGGGATTGAACCCATGCTCCCTACATTGAAAGCAGTCTTAAGCACTGGACCACTAAGGAAGTCCCATTGTTTTTAATTTTAGAGCTGCAGTCTTTTAATTTGGTTCTGAGAAAAACCTGTTTGGGAAGGTCAGAAATTTCTCTTAATGGCCCCTGGAGTTCTTTTTTTTTTTTTTGGCCCCTGGAGTTCTAAATTATCTTTGATCTATTAAGTTAAGATTGTGCAGAAGGAGAGACTGTAGGTTTTTTTTTTGTTTTTGTTTTTTTTTTAACATAAAATAGGCCAGGGGCCCCAGGAGTACACTCCTGAGAGAATTTAGGGGATTACATCATACATACATCAAAAGAGAGGCTCAGAAACCAATGAGTGCTCACCAAAAGGAAGATATCTTTAAGAAAACAGATCCCAAGTAAAGTTGGAAAGCTCAACCAAAAGAAGGGAACTTGAATCTCAGAGATTTACTGAACCAAAGAGGAGATAATAACTTATTAAATTGAAGGGCACAAGGGGCTCAAGTGAGTACCACATACAGATCTGGGGGTGTTTCATTACCTTCAGATCCCACCGCTGACACCATGGTATGTCAATTTTTTTCAAAGAAAAAGGTAAGCAATTTAGCCAGCAAAATCAAGTTAAGTCAGAAATAGCAAAGAAATTACAATTCAGGACAATCAAACTATGGGGAACCAAAGGCAAGTCTGGAGAACAAAAGAGGAGAGTGTTTTTTATAGAAGAAAGGAGGGAGCTGGGAGAAGTTGGGGTTATTTTAAATAAAAGTTCATTGGAGGAAAATGAGAGTTCAAAGTGGTGGTGGCTTCTCATTGGCTGCAGGCAATCAGTGTGGTAGCACTGGCTACAGGTGAGGGCAGCTTACTGTTGCTAGGTACCTGCAGCTTGCTGTTCCAAGGCTGAGAGGAAGTCTTCCTTCTTGCTGCTGTACTATACACACTGAGATGAATAATATGTGTGAGAGCTCTCTCTTTGTGGCTTCCAAACTACAGATGTTTCCTTAAAACATTTTCACAGAGTGTATATATGTCAGTATAGATATATTTGTGAGTCATACACATTAAAGATTACAAGGTAGATGTAAACTTATTGTCTTTATTAGCATTTCCCCCCACACACCCTCTCCTATGAAATGGTTTTTCAGAAAAAAAATGTAACATTTCCTTTGATGAGATTTCTCCTCAGATTCTGTTTTTAGCCAATGAAATTAGACAGTTGAGACCTGTAAGGGCAAAGAGAGATAACTTGTTTCAGGAGTGCAGTCAGATGCCTGCAAGTGAATTTGCTATAGTGAGGCCCCATAAGCTTGGAGAAATCTTAGAGAAAGGATGAAGGGCTGGAATAATAGAAATAGGCAGCTGTCCCAATATTCAGAAGAGAGGAAGAGTGGAGGAAACCATTGTTAACACTTTTAGAGCTACATCCTTCTGGAACATTTTTTTTTGGCTGCGCTGGTTCTTCGTTGTGGCACAAGGGCTTCTCTAGCTGCTTAGGTGCACTGGGGAATGTGGGATCTTAGTTTCCCAACCAGGGAACAAGCATGCCTTGGAAAGTGGATTCTTAACCACTGGACCACCAAGGAAGCCTCATAGAACTTTTTAATGTATATAAATATATTTTAATCACAACACCAGAATATATCATTTAAGGAAAGTATATACTGGACTGCTTTAAAAAAAAAAAAAGAAATCCCAGGTATCACATGTCAGGAAGACAGAACAGCTAACACATTGCCTGTCAGATCAGGTGATTTATATTTCCTACATATGATAAGAAGGAACACTAAGAACTCAGCCATGTCACTATATATTGTATAAGTACAACTAAAAATTCCTTTATCTGTCAAGGTTCAAAGAGAAAAACAGAACCATCAGGAAAAGTGCATATATAATTTGTTACAGGGTTGACAGTTATGCCACTGTGGGAGCTGGTTAAGCAGTCTCTGTCAGGAAGGGAAGATGGATGTAAAGAGGGGGATCGCAGAAACAAGCTGGAAGTCACATATCCAAGCTGGAGTTGAAATTCACTTCAGTTCTCTTTATGTTTCCTGCCTCTGACCTTGGAAGTGTGGGTGTTCAGTGGAAGACCCTTTATTGCCATGCAAACTCATACCTGGCCCAGGAGTCAGTGAAGTTAAGGAAGATCTGGTAGGGGGATGGTCTAGTGGCTAAGACTCCTCACTTCCAATGCGGGCCTGGGTTCAATCCCAGGGTTTGAATCCTATTTGCTGCAACTAAGAGCTTGCAAGCCACAACTGAAAAAAAAAAAAAAAAAAATCCCACATGCTGCAATGAAGATTGAAGGTCCTGTGTCCACAACTAAGACCTGGGACAGTCAAATAAATAAATATTAAGAGAGAGAAAAAAAAGAGGATGCAGCGGAAATGGAGCAGTTGCAAGGCCAGCCACTGCCACCCACCAAGGAAGATAAGCTATGGCAGGTTCCACCCCCAGATCTCACAGAAGAATTTTATAGTCCCTTAGTCATTCAGAAAGGCTCAGGGGAGGGAATTCTGGGCAACGTTTTGCTTAGAAGGTTGCTACATCATGAAGCCACCCCCTTGGTTTCTTTATAGCACCCCACGTGGCCTGACTCTTGGGATGCTCTGACAAGAGCAAGAGTTTAGGTAGCTTTAATGACTCCTGATATGAGGCTGTCTGTGATGCAGAAAAGTTTTGGTTTCTCCTTACACATAAGAGGAATAAGTCCTATCCTTTCCTTCTGTGTCCACCACCCCTCCCCCGCCCCCGTCTCTCATTACCACCTACATACTAAACCATTTTAACTAATTCTTAACTTATAAACTCTAATCCCCCTTTTTTGTCTGTTGTAGTTCAGAAACTTTCAAAGTCAACATTGTTAAGCACTCCTATTATGAGGATAAAGATCTCAAATTTATTCCAATTTTCCAGGATAAAACTGGGGACTTATTTTTTATAAATGAAGTGGTCAAAATGAAAATGTTAGGACACATTGCTGCTTAATAAATCCCAAGTGATAGAGAACTTCTGACAAAAACATAGGTAATGAAAATGCTTAGGGACATTCCTGGTGGTCCAGTGGCTAAGGCTTTGCACTCCCAATGTAGGGGGCCCAGATTCCATCCCTGGTCAGGGAACTCGATTCCACATGCCATAGCTAAGATTGAGAGCAGCCAAGTAAATAATTTTTTTAAGATAAAGAAAATTCTTAGCATGTAGTGAGCTCTGAAAAGGAGAACTGCAACCCAGATGGCCTGGGCCCACAATTCTGTCTTGTCACTTCTTTGCCATATGAATTGAGGCTCAAAAATCGCTGGCCAATCCTGGCCTCCTAGCTCACTGGCCCATGGGGAGCACAAACTGCTATGAAGAACCAGAGACCGGAGTCTGCACCCAAGATGGAGCTAGTATGGATGCATGGAACGTACTGCTACTCTTTTCCACCTATCCAGTCACGAAAGTTTTGAACTAGAAGCTGCAGTGGGAAGGAATTGTTTTAACCATATTATCTCGGCTCGGGTATCACCAAGTCTGATGCAGATAAAGAGAGAAAAACCAGAAAGAATTTTTCAGTGTTTTGTACTCACACCTCTTGGGAGAGAACAGCATGACACCCAGGGCTTCTTAGGGGAAGCACTAGGTCAGTCACACTGAAGTGCAAAGGGGAAGTGTGGGCAAGCATTTTTATTGTGGTTTTGCTGGAGGGAAAGAGAGCAAACGGGTGTGGGGTTGGCTAATTTGAATAATTTCAGCAGGTTCTTCGGCACAGGGACTGTCCCTTGTCGTCTGATTATCTGGCCCCAGGGCAATTAGGGTGAGCATATGTTGGTCCCAGAGTGTGAGGGCCTGATAAGAGTGGTGTTTGGTGATATGGACTTAATCAGCTGTTTAAGAAGAGAAACTGACCAGCGTCTAGTTAGGGCCTCAAAACTGGATCAAGATAGCACACACCTACCCACCCAAACTGGGTTTCCCAGGTGGCTCAGTGGTAAAGAATGTGCCTGCCAATGAGGGAGACAAAAGGAGACTCGGATTTGATCCCTGGGTTGGGAAAATCCCCTGGAGAAGAAAATGGCAATTCACTCCAGTATTCTTGGCTGGAGAATCCAATGGACAGAGGAGCCTGGCTGGCTACAGTTCAGAGAGTTGCAAAGAGTCAAACAGGTCTGAGCATGCACACCCACACAAACTATACTATGGGAAGCAATATTCTTAAAAAAATTTTTTTTATGTAAATGGAATACATATTTTGTTACCTTTCTGCTTTCAAAGCTTCAATATTCCTCACTGACTTTATGTACATATTATCTTCAATTTTTTTCTCAAATTTTGAAATATATCATCATCCAAAAATGGTATTCTAATAATTGCTTTTTAGAGTAACTACTTTTTGAAAAGCATCTCAGACACTGGTTTATCTGTAATTTTTGGTGCAAAAAACAATGAAAGGAAGTAGAATGTCAAAATCTCTTAGATTTTTACAATACCTGTAATTTTCTGTATGTTTTAAATATTCCATAATTTCTAAAAAGTGGAGGTTACTGAGAAAGAGAAAAGCTGCAAGCTGCCCTGTATCCAGCAAATTTTTTTCTAGTTATATTGAGATCTAATTGGCAGATAATAGCACATCTTGACGCAGATGAAGTTTTCTGACTTCTGAGGCCCCACAGAAGTGATATACTGTACATATTTTAGGGTGGGGAAAAGACCATGATGAGGCTAAAGGCGAACAACACAGAATGGTGACAGAACTAGGCCCAACTTAAGTCAGGCTTTGTTGATGGCCCGGCAGCCACACCGCACTGGCCTAGGACCACACAGCCCCACTGCAGTCTCTGGTGAGACAAAAAAATCAATTCAAGCAAGTAACCATCAAGCTCATGGGGTGCCATAGCCCCTATTTTACTATTTAACACAAAGTACTGTTTGAAAGAACTGTAAACTATCCCCAAAGAACTGCAAATAACCTAGGGATCCAGTCTTCTGTGGCGGTACTGCTGCTTCAGAGATGCATTTTTTTCTGTTGGCCAAAAAATTAACCAGACAAGGCTGTGACCGCTGAGCCTGCTGGTGTCCCACCTGGGTTATCCTATCCTTCTTCTCTGGCTACTACAGCAGCTGGCCTCAATGAGAAACATCCCATTTGGACTGGACCTATACTGTGGCTGGGCAGTTCAATACTTTATTTCATTCTTTCCCTCCTTCACATGGGAAAGGGAGGCAGAGAAGGCGCTTGGAAACTAACCCAGAAAGACCTATCTCTCACTGGGCTTGAGAGTGCAGTACTCTGAAGCCAGAGTGTCTTAGCACTGCATTCTGAAACCAGAGTGCCATAGTGCAATGCCCAGACCTGCTATCTACAAGCCGAGTAATTTTAGGAAAGTCACCTAACAATTCTATACCTCAGTTTCCTTCTACTAAGCAGTTATAGTAACATCCTGGTGAGTTGCTATGATGCTTAAATGAGATTGAAAGTGAAAAGTGAAAGTGAAGTCGTGTCCAACTCTTTGCGACCCCGTGGACTGTAGCCCACCAAGCTCCTCCGTCCATGGGATTCTCCAGGCAAGAATACTGAGATTCTCCAGGCAAAAATACTGGAGTGGGTTGCTATTTCCATCAAGTACTCAAAATAGTGGAAAGCACAGTAAGAGTGCAATACATGCTTGCAAAGACTCTTCAGTCATGTCCGACTGTTTGTGATCCTATGGACTGTAGCCCACCCCCCAGGCTTCTCTGTCCACGGGATTCTCCAGGCAAGAGTAATGGAGTGGGTTGCTATGCCTTCCTCCAGGTGATCTTCCTGACCCAAGGATCAAACCCTTGTCTCAGGCATCTAACTCCATTGACAGGTGGGTTCCTCACCACTATCGCCACCTGGGAAGCCCCAAGATGCAATACAGGTCCACTGTTGTTATCACCACTGCCGTTTGACAGATAATGTGATTGTGAGTAAGAACCTTCTCCGAATCTCCGTGATCCTGTCTATACAGATGCTTTCCTGGCAAAGAAGGGGCGAGAGGTGTCAAAGCTTAATGGGTAAAGTGTTCTTTCAAGGGGTACCAACTGGAAAATTCTAGACAAAACTCTATACTATTTGCTGGTGGTTTCCAGACATGAGCTTATTTTAAAAATTCAAAATAAAACTTATTGAAAAGTATTAAATTTGTGATAATAATCTACTTATATAAACAACAGGAAGTAAATAGGCAGGTCAATCTGTAAGAGGATACATCTTGGGGTGATTTTCATTTGTGGTGAATTCAACTGTTTATAAGTCAGATGGCAGAGATGCACTTGTGCAGACACTCTCAAGAATCAAAAAAGATGTCTTTTGATTTCAGAGCCTGGGTGAAACACTTTCACGGACACAGACGTGAAAAAAAAAGGTGGAGGCCTCTAAGGCCCCACAGCTGAGGAGGTAGTCCATGTAGACTAGCTGTGGGCAAGCATCTTCCAGTTAGTGAGATGTGATGTACATCTGTTGAAAAGGTCTGGGATCTGTGGCACCAGTCTGAGCTTTCTGTGGAAGAAAATCCACACATGACTGTGCTGGTGCTCACCTGCAAAAGATATCGAAGTGAACACCTGCGATGACTCCAGAGGAGCAGGGGAGGCTCAGCATCAGGCCAAGGCCCCAGTCTTTCATTTACAGAAGGCCTCAAAGATTACTGCATCATGGATGAACGCTGGAGAACTGTCAAACTTGATGAGGGGATCAAAAAGCCCCCATGGCTCAGAGGCCTGCTTAGTGCTTTGTAGGAACATGTCTTATTGGACCTGATTTCAGTCTCTAAATTCTCAAGCTTTTGTGTGTGTGTGTAATTTGAATATTTGCCTCAGATTAGCTACTTGCATTTTTTCTCAGGAGTCAGACTTTTCTATAGCCTGACCTGTGATGGTGTCATCGGATTTCTTACAAATAACTTATTTGAGTTTTGAAGAACCTGTTTTCTGTAATTGTGCCTCATCAGTTTTCTCTTTATTTTCAAGTCCTCTTGCTTTTACTTTTCTTTTCCCCTTAGAATCAACTTCTGGTGACAAACTGTGCTCCTTCCTTTTCTAGTAACTACTCATAATGGCAACCCACTACAGTATTCTTGCCTGGAGAATTCCGGGGATAGAAGATCCTGGCGGGCTATGGTCCACAGGATCGCAGAGTTGGACACGACTAAGCAACTAACACTTCACTTTCACTCATAATCGGACCCTATTCCAAGCACCCCCTTATTAACTGGTGGTTTTTAAAATAATCTTCTACTTAGCCAGTGATGAGTGCCTTTATATATTCCTCTTTATGGAAGCTCCAAAAATAAAATAGTAATTATTAAACCCAGAACACATTAAAGAATCTGCTCCACTGCCTGAGGCAGGGTAGCCATTTCAGTTACCGCCTTGCCAGTCAGCTCAGGGGCTCTGACTGAAAACTAATTTTCCTCGGGGTCCTGAAGGCCACCTTTAGCAACCTTGGGGCTTCTAAGCCTAAGAAAGAATCAGTTGAGCAACCCCAGGTCAACTTGCTAATCCCTCTCTAAACCCTGCCCTCGGAGCCGCCTTTATCGGTTTCCGGTGTCCTCGGTTCCCTCTTCAATTCTCAGCAGGAAATAACTCTTTTTTTCTTCTTTTGCCCTGGCCAGGCGTCCTTTGGGCTCAATATTTGGGGGACTCTCCCAGTCAGTAGCTATTGCGGCTCAAAAAGTCCCCACTGACCATGCTGTAGAGCTCGCCCCCGGCCCGTACCTCCCGTCTCAGCAGCGCCCCCGCTCTGCGCGCCCCCGCTCCGTACGCCCCTGCCCCGCCCTACTACTAGCCGGCCAATCCCCGGCTCCGCTCCGGGAGCGTCACAATAGCGCCCCCGCGGCTCCGCCCCCGGACGCCCGCCTTGGAGACCCCGCCCCTCCGCGGTCTTTGCGTCTTTCCGGCTCCGTCTTGGAAGTGGGACTGCGCCGCGTCTTGTTGGAGAAGCAGGTGGGATTCTGCGGGGAAACCGGCCAGCTGTTACGCCGGCAGCCGGGAGCGGGGCGGGGGCGTGAGTTCCTGGTGCTCCTGTTCCTGGGTGCTTGGGTGTGGGGCTGAGGAGGGGTAGGGCACTCTGAGAGCTTTAGGGCTTCCGGAAGCGCCGAGTGCGCACAACGGGCGGGGGTTGTGGACTCGGGCCTGCCGCGTGCCTGAACCCGCCCCTCGGGGCCCCCTCACGGGGCGCGCTGCCAGGGGTTTCCATGGTGATGGTAAACAAGCCTCAACTGCCTCAGTCACAACTGCCAAGTCCCTAGCGTTCCACCCTCCTCTAGGTGCTTAGAGGGACGACCAAGGTGCCGGATGTGAAGAAAAGCGGGGGCGTGGAGACTCGGACCCCGAGGTGAGGGGTGGGACAGGCGGCTTCCGAGGCTCGCCTACCAGGGACCGGCTGGGGACTGGGGCACTTGGCATTGAGGGTCGAGGGACTGAGATTTGGGGGTCAGCGAAGGCGGGATCTGGGGTGAAGGCCCTCACACCCGGGACCGATTGGGGTCTGGGCCTACGGGGGTAGTTGGGGACCGCGGGGCTGAGGTTTGGAGTCGGAGGAAATGGAACTGAGGTCAAGGGCCGTGTATTCGGGGACCGACAGGGTACTGAAAGGGGACCCGGCCCACTGAGGGTGGGGACCGCGGGACTGATTTGGGCTTGGGGGAGGTGGATTTGAGGTCACGGGCCTTATATTCCCGGCACTAGACGGCGGGGCTGAGGTTTGGGCTTTGGGAGGCAGGGAAGGGGAAGGAGAGTCTCGTGCGGACTCCAGAGGGAGCAGAGCCCTAGCGCCCCTGGCAGGAGTAGGGTGGGAAGACCAGGCAACCGCTCGAGGGTCATTTTAAAATGAAAGCGGTACTTGCACGTGGCTGAACGCGTCCGCGAGTTGAACTAGACTGGTTGGGACCTGACTCCTCCCTCCTCCCACGTTCCCGCTCGCCGAGCCTCGACTTTCGAGCGTTGGGGCCTTTTCTTCCTCTCCGTGCAGCTTCTGTGCCCTGAGCCCCGTCTGCATTCGTCTCCTGCTCTTGGAGGTGTCCTGCCTGTGTTTTGGTTGAAACTCTGGTTCTCGTTGTCTTGGCCTGGTGACCACACTTCTGGTGAGCTATCTTAATTTGGCCGTTTCTTTTTTCTTGTCGGTACTTTTATCTTTGAATGTACTTTGTGCCCGTTCTTGCCTGCGCCCGAGAAACTTCTGGACGCTGCTCGCGCTGCACCTCCCCCTCCCTGTTCCCGTGTTGCTCACGGAAGGCGGCGCCGGGCGGCCCGGGGGAGGCTCCGCGAGTTGCGGGGACCCGACCGGCCTTGGACCCTAGTCTTTTACCTGAACGGTTGGAGGGGCCGTGGGCCTCTCCCCTTTAATATGTACTCTAAAAGGGCTCTCAGAGGTTCCCAACAAATAACTTGAGGCCCTGGAGAGCCGCCGCACCCCCAGCCCCCACCACGCCGGCACCGGCGAGTCCCGCGTCCTTTGGGATGCCCTCGGCAGTTTTCTTCCCCTGGAGGTCCTAAGACGAACGACCATGCTTCACAACTGTGTTCGAGGTTGTGGGGAGAGAGCCTGTCTGCCACTGCGGACGGGTGCTCGGCGGGAGAGCGGCCCGCGAGCGGCCATACGCTGACGGGGGCCGTGCGGCGCGGCCGCTTCCGGGAACCGCCGGCTGCGGGGGGAGGGGCCCAGGCCGCCGGCGTTGGGGGCGGGCCTCGCGTGGTCCGACCCTCGTGGAACTCGGAGGGTTGAAGGCGGCAAATCTTTTAAAAACAGCATCGAAACTATCGATTTTACTCTAATTGTCAGTATTTCAGTCACGTTTTTAAAAGTTGACTGTTTCTGAATTTCTAGTAAAAATGAGAATAGTTTCGGGTTCTCCGGTCAGATAAAAACCTATTAGGGCCTATCAGTGATGTTTTCAGTGCTAATTTTTAGGCAGTTTTTCTCTTTTAATTTTAAAGTAATTTCTGCACTTAATGAATATTGAGAGAGATCGCTTTATTACGGATGTTAAGCAGGTTCATCCTTTGCCTTGGGGGATCTCATCTTCCTGTGTGCATTCTCTGTAAGTTGATTCGGTTTTTTATTTCCGTTTTACGGTGTCTGTTTTTTAACGTTTATTTTAGTAACGTTCTTTTTGTATTATTTGCTTTTTGTTGCTTTTCTCTTTAACTGGCAAGTGACTGGTTTTCACTTGAGTACTGTTGTTACAGAGCTCCCTTTAAACATAAAATAACTGTAAAATGTGAGTTGATTTGAGGAGAGTTAGTCCTTGTTGTGGCCGAAACTGAGGGAGGGTGTGGAGACAAGGGGTGCGTGCCATTTGGAGTCGGTGCCTGAAGAGACTACAGAAGTGGGAGGGGGCCACCTTCCACAAAGCTGACTTTACCACCAACCTGCCCTCTCCAATCTGAGCTCTGGTTCTCAGATTCTTTGTAGAAACACATTAAGTGATCCTTAACTGGATCCACACACAGAGCTAGGTGTTTTTCCACATTTTCTAATCGCATGCTCATGACCAGTTTGCAGGGAATTATTACTGTGTTGTCATCGTACAGATGTGTCTTAAGGGATATAGGTGGGACCGGGACAAAGGTCTGCCTGACGGCTTGTCTTCTACCAGGGCCCCTGCCCCTAATTAGCTGCCACAAAGGTTCTTAAGGAAGACAGAAAATGGGGCAGAGGGAGAGCCAGGCTCATTCAAGACCAGCCTGGCATAGTAAGATTTTTATTCATAACCTTGTATTTCTAAAGACTTATAAAATATAACCGCAATACCATTATCACACCTAAAAAATAATAATTCCTTGATATCACCTAATACTCAGTGTTGACATGTACCTGATTGTGTAATATTTTTATATAGCTGGTTGGTTTGATTGGGGATCCACACAAGTTCATTATATATTTGTTAGATAAATATCTCTTGAGTTTGTGTTTGTCTTTTAAATTATTTGGCTCTGCTGGGGTGCTGCATGCAGGATCTAGTTTTCTGACCAGTGATGGAACCTGGTCCCCCTGCTTTGGTAGCACCATGTCTTAGCCACTGGACCACCAGGAAATTTACCTCATAAGTTATATTTTAAGCTAGAGCAGCACTCTCCAATAGAAATACAATGCAGGTCACATAATTTAACATTTTCTGATGAAAAGAAACAGTTCACTTTGGTAATTTAGTTTAATGTGATATGTATTTACTTTAAATAGATCCAAAATATCACTTCATCCTGTAATAAGTTTTCATGCTGTTTTTCTGAGCTAAGCTTTCAGAATCCAATGCGTGCTTATTTTATAGCACATCTCAATTTGCACCAGCCACATTTCAGTTGTGACAAGAGGCTCCCTTATTAGTGCGGCTCTAAAGGTTTTCTATTCTTAAAGTTTCTTATGTAGAAGTCAGGTTTTGGGTCTCATGTAGAATTCTTTTCCCACACACTGAGTTTTTCTGACTACATTCCCATGGAGTTAGTTGTTTGAGTCCCTGTCCTCTGCATTTCTTTAAAATGTTAGTTAATCTGTATATGCTGTTCTGATTCCCTTGAGATTTTTAAAAATATTTTATTGGAGGTGTTTTGTACTCCTGCCAGAGGCACATATTGGTTGGTGTCCTTTGTGATGTTAGCAGCTGTTGAATGTTCTCTAGATGCATTGTTTTGTTAATTATTTCCATATCTGTGATATTTTAATTCAGTATTCCTCCTTAGTAGCAGGAGTGCTCCTATAAGGAGGAAATTTTCTTTATCATACGATTATTCTAAGATGTGCTTTTATAAAAAGCAGGTTAAGGTTTTGATTTCTTTTTTTATCAATATCTAGTGTAATGAATTGAATCTTTAGTATGTGCCAAAATCAGTAATTTTTCTGGTCTCATTATGAAGTCATGGATTTTATCATAGAGGATGTGTTTTAATCCATTGTAGCTTTTATTCTCTTTGATGCTCACATTATTCAATTTTTGGCTAATGGGAGTGCCCTTAAGATTGGTTCCTGACTTTCTTGACTCAACTTCATGGTCTTTGGCTTGCTGAGTTTAAGATACAATACTTAAGTGGATCCATCAAAGTTCATTCAACTGGACCTCTAGTGATGGGCAATTGGATTGTTCTAGTCTTTTCCTATTAGAAATAGTGCTGCAATGCTTCATTTACAATTCTAATTTATCTTACATGGTGATGAGCATCTTTTCATGTTCAAGGGCATTTCTTTTTCTATCAATTGTCAATATCTCTAGCCTTTTAAAATTTTTTCGGACTGTTAGACTTTGTTTCTCTTTTTAGAAGCTCTCTATATGTTTAAAGATATTAACACTTTTGGGGAATAAATTGCAAATGTCTTTCCCATGTTATCAGTGGTATTTTTGCAGTGGTATTATGTCACATGCTATTATTAGCCATGCATAAGATGTTTAGGTTGGGTGGTTGTGTTTTTGTTTTTTTTTTTAATATGTGTATATTTGTAACCCTATATGTGAGTCATAATCAGGCAAGTTCTTTACTGCCAGTGTGAAGAGGAATTTTGTAATTTAGGATATTTCTTAGCATTTCTTAGAAACATGAAAAATTCTTAGGTGACTCCTGTTTTACCTTCATTAAGATGCTAATGTGACATCATCAGTGATTGACTTTGAAATGATGAATTACAGTAGGATTCTTGGAATAAATCCAACTTGATCATGACGTATTAAGTAGCTTGTGTATTAGATTTGGTTGTTTCATGTTTATGTAGGAATTTTTCATGTGAGTTCTGGAGTGAAATTAGCCTGTGAAACTGGATAAACTTAATTCTAAAACTCTTGGAAAAATCAATTCCAAGTTTATTGTAGATTAAAATGTTTAAAAATGTAGATAAAAACAACAGAGCCTTTAAGTTTTTTTTTTTTTTTTCTTTTTAGAGCCTTTAAGTTTAAAAAATGTCCGTATGGCCTTGGGCCAGGAGAAAGATCTCTGAAATGACACAAAAATTGATACTCATTTAAGAGAAAAATGACGAGAATGAAAAAATTCTAAACTATTATGTTTCTCTTACAGTATGCCTTTTCAAAAGTCCTGACTATATAAATATTAGAAATTCCTACCACATTCTCTCCTTTTAAGTTTATCTGCATGCAGGATGGTCCACAATTCACATCTCCAGTCTTCATCTTCACCCTGATTGAGGTCTTTTCTGCTGCTACTGCTGCTAAGTCGCTTCAGTTGTGTCCGACTCTGTGCAACCCCATAGATGGCAGCCCACCAGTCTCCCCCATCCCTGGGATTCTCCAGGCAAGAACACTGGAGTGCGTTGCCATTTCCTTCTCCAATGCAGGAAAGTGAAAAGTGAACATGAAGCCGCTCAGTTGTGTCCGACTCTTAGCGACCCCATGGACTGCAGCCTACTAGGCTCCTCCGTCCATGGGATTTTCCAGGCAAGAGTACTGGAGTGGGGTGCCATTTAGAATTATGATATAAATGCTTTTCTTTTTCCATTTTGATATAGTTCACATACCATACAGTTCACCTTTTTAAAGAGTACAATTCAGAGGGTGTTTTTTTAATTCACAAAGTTGTAAAAAGCCATCACCACTAATTCCAGTATGTTTTTGTTTGGTTAATTATAGTTGATTTATAATATGTTAATTCAGATGTAAGCACAGTGATTCAGTTATTCATGTGTATATTCTTTTTCCTTCAAGGTGATTACAAACTATTGAGTATAGTTTCCTGTGCTGTGTAGTTAGGTCCTTGTTGTTTATCTATTTCATTTATGTGTATGTTAATTCCATCCTCCTAATTTACACCCCCTTCTTTTGGTATAAGTTTATTTTCTATGTCTGTGAACCTTCTTTCTGCTTTGTGTGTTTTGTTTTTAGCGTCTACCTATAAGCAGTATCATATTTGTCTTTGTCTGGCTTCACTTAGTATGATAGTCTCTAGGTCTATCCATGTGGCTACATATGGCCCAGTACATATTATGTTGAAACATTCCTGGAATAAATTCCACTTCATTATGGCATATAACCTTTTTTATAGGTTGCTGGATTCAGTTTGTTAGTATTTTGTTGGAATTTTGCATTTATGCCCTTAGGGGGTTATCTTGTGATGTCTGTCTGGTTTTGCCATCTACAAGTGTATTAATTTGCTAGGGCTGCCATAACAAAAGTCCTACAGACTTGGTGGCTTAAACAGAAATTTATTGTGCCACAATACTGAAGGCTAGAAGTCCTGCATCATGGTATCAGCAGGTTTGGTTCCCTCTTGAGAAGCTTGAGGGATATATGAAGGATATGTTACAGACCTCTCTGTTTGGTTTTTAGGTGGCTGTCTTCCTTCTGCTTTCTGTGTCCAAATTGCCCCTTCTTCATTTTGGAATACAGACCACATTAATGATGTCATTTTTACTTTAGCTGTCTCTATAAATATATCCAAGTCTGGTCACATTCTGAGGTACTGGGGGTATCTTTAACATAAGAATTATGGGGGCATAATGTTCAGCCCATAACAGGCATAATTAATACTGGTCTTGTAGAATGAGTTGAGAAATGTTTTAATAGTTTATTTTAATATATTGTGATTAGTTCAAAACATCCAAAATATCACTTCAATGCATAATGAAAAAATTGAAAGTGAAGTTTTCAGTCGTGTCTGACTCATTGTGACCTCATGGACTGTAGCCTGCCAGGCTCCTCTGTCCATGGGATTTTCCAGGCAAGAATACTGGAGTCGATTGCCGTTTCCTTCTCCAAGGGAATCTTCCCAACTCAGGGATCAAACCCGGGTCTCCCACATTGCAGAAATATGTAATAAGTATTTTTTTTTCCTTTTTTGGCTGCACTTTAAGACTTCTGAGACCTTAATTTCCCAACTAGTTGACTGAACCCTCACCCTCAGCAAGTGAGCAAGCAAGTAGGATCATAACCACTGGACCACCGGGGAATTCCCTGCAATTCATTGTATATGTACTAAATGTTATCACTTGGGGCACATCTCAGTTTGTTCTTGCCACATTTCAAGCACTACGGGCTACTCTATTTTTATCCTTTGTACCTAACCTGTTCGTTTTTTTTTCAAAGCAGTTTTCCTTTGTACTTTAAATTTAGGAGTTTACTAACATATGCTTGGTTTGTGTGTTTTTAAAGTATCTGTGGGGAACTACACAACAGAGTTTATCTTAAGCTAGGAAGGTTTCCTTCCATTCTTTATCTGTTCACCTGCCTCCATTTTGTCTTGATTCTGGAATGCCTATCATTCACATGTTATTTCTCCTGTCCTGTCTCTTATATATGAGTCCTCTGAATTTCATCTCTTCCCCCTTGTTTTTTTTCCCTTTGTTTTGAGCTTATTTCTTCTACTTGGTTTTCCAAGCCACTAACCTTTCTTTCATTATTAACTATAAATCAGAACTCAGATTTTAGCACTTCATTCTGTAATCAAGTATCTGAATTTTTTCTGTTAAAATATTTACTGAAGGTTAGTGCAGTATTTCTTTTTCCTAGAAAACTGTTCTGAGCTGTTCACCGGCTTGTATTACTGTTGCTGGAGTCCCTCTCAAGTACATAGTCCCTGTCCCTTGCTGCTCTTGGCTCTGCTCTCCACTCCCCTGGCATAGTGTGCTTGTGGTCCTGAGCAGTGAACATTGAGCACCAGGAGCTATAACTGCCTCCATTCCTGCGGCAGCTGCAGGTGATCTGACAAGGTGTCAGCTCTCCACCTGGTCCCACGAGGAAGTTCCAGACCTCCTGAATGGACTGGGCATTTGTTAATACAGGTGATAGATATGTCCCTCTGTTGAGAACAGATTTTAGCACTGGAGATGTAGTGTCTCTTTATGAACTGCCACACCTGCTATTTTTTCTGTTCTAACTTTAGATATTGATTCTTGAGTCACCATCAAAATGCAGTCAATATCATGGAACGACTTCTTGTTTTATGTTGGCTAAAAAATTGTCCTTGTGTTCAACACAAACATTATAGATATGATTTACCTAACAGTATATTACACTATTTTTGCTTTTTAGTTAACACAGCTTTTGAGAAATGAACACTGGGGAAAACAGTGTTTTATTACCCCAGTAATAAATTATTTACCTACAGTAAAGAGCCTAATAGTCTAAAGATAATGGAAAACAGCCTTCCTGTTGCTTTCAAATTATGGCATATCCTCTTTGACATATGAAAATATAGTGGCAAACAAAGTGTCAGTGTATTTTAATCACCCATCTATAGCTTTTCTCTTTTTTAATTGAAGTTAATTTACAATATTGTTAGTTTCTGGTGTACAGAAAAGTGATTCATCTCTCTATATATACACCGTTTCATATTCCTTCCCATTATAATTTATTACAGAATATTAAGTGTACTTCCTTGTGCTGTACAGTAGGACCTTATTATTTCTAATTAGTTTGTATCTTAAAGATTTTTCTTCATTTTTGAATTTAGTAAGAACTGAATAGAGTGATTAAAAGGATTCACTACCAATTAAAAATATTTTTACAAAGCAACTAACACCAAAGCATATCCTAACAAATGACAACATTTTAAAATCTTACCTGTATACCAGGGTAAAAACGTTTTAACATTTCCACCCCTGTTCATGCTTCTGATCTGTGTAAATGTCACTTCCTCAGAATCCCTATATGAGTTGGCCCCCATTTTCTAATTTGGGGTTATTTCAGAATTTGTCATCACATGTTTATTCTTTATTGATTCCTGGTCCACTGTTCTGTGGACTTAGCACAGTAGCTGGATCTTGTAGTGCACAGTATTTCTAGGTTAATGAATGACTTGAGATTGAGTAAATTTTATCCTGCTGCTTATCACTCAAATCCTTTGACACACTTTAGTTTCCACAATGTTTTTGTTGCAGAGTATCATCAATTCTTCCAAAATTTGACTTATTTCATCCCATCTAGTTTCCATGCATCTGTTCCCATCATTCATTTTCTAGAGAGCAGCTAGATTGTTCTGTTGGAAAGCAAAACTCGTTTCCATTGGTCTTAGAATAAATAGTCTAAAATACGGTATCAGGCCTTCAGGGCTTTGGGAGAATCTTGCTCTGCTTCCCTCATGGACCTCAGTCCTGGCTGCAGGTGTTCTGGGGTGTTTTCTGTCCCAGTACTTTCCCCTGTGTATTCTGTACATGTTGTTCCTTCACTGGGCAGGAACCCTATCGTGACTGATCAATTATTAACGCTAAGCTAGCCAGTGTCATCAACCAGTTAAGCCAAGAAAGCATATATAACGCTGCTAAACTGAAACAAATACATTGAAAAAAGGGCGAAAAAGGATGTCAGTCGTGTAAATTACCAAGAATACGTTTTGACGGGGATTTTAGGAAGTGACAGAAAAGTGAAATAAATGCTCAGGAAGCAGTCAGGGTACTCATCTCTGTAGATAACTCTTTCCCAAAAGAAGCCCGTTTTATGGCTTAATTTTTCGTCAGAGTAGTCTCTCTTGAATGTATGAGTTTTTAGTGTCTTTCTCATTTCCGCGGGATAGCTGCATTTTAAATCTTATCACCCAGCTTCAATAGCTACCAGTTGTGGACAGTTTTTCTCTACATCCCCCATTTACTTTCTATTTAGAGATAATTTTTTGAGAGAGAATTTTGAGGCAGATCCCAGCCATCACACCATTTCACCCACAAACATTTAAAAATGTATCTCTAAAAACGAATGCCTTTCGTTTTAGGATAACTAATTCCATTACCTAAGTAAATAAAATAATATCAAATTTCTAGTCAGTGTTCAGGTATTTCCTAAACTGTCCTATGCTTACCAATTTGTTTGAATCAAGATCCATATATTTCCCATATATTGTGAATCCTTGATAATTCTTTTAAGTTTTCTTTTATTCAGTAAGTGTTCCCTTGAAGCTATCTTGTTGAAGGACCGGCTGTTGTGCTTGTCCAGTTTCCCAGAGTCTTTGCAGACTGCGTTCTCACTTAGTACGGTTCCTTTCCCCTATAAATTCTGTAATTTGTTATCTCTAGTAAGATTCTTTATTACTTCATTAAAAACTTTATTACTAAAAGTATTAAACGTACACAAAAGTAAAGACAACAGTATAAAACTCCCATGTACCCATCCCTCAGCTTCAACAATTAGTAAATCGTGGCCCATGTTGTTTTGTCCGTTCTGACTCCCACCACTCAGATTATTTAGAAACAGATTCTAGACAATCATACGAATCTCTAACGACTTTAAAAAAAATCACAGCAACAAAGCTAAAACTAAAATTTTATAGTTTCTTCATATAAACTCAAGTCACTGCTAACATTACTGCAATTGCCTTATAATTGTTTTCCAGTTCATTTGAATATTCAGGTGTTCATAAAATGTAATTGCTTGCTAGGTTGTAAAGTTTAAGAATTGCGAGTTTTAAAATTAATCCTTTAAAACTGAGAAAATAGTTATATGACTGTGCTCAAATCTACAAAAAAGGTACTGTATATACAAAGAGGGTTCTACCTTTTGTTCATTAGTTTTCATTCGGAATTCTTTCCTGCCTTAAAGAGTTTTTTGGTGGTGGTGGGTTTTTTTTTTTACGGTTTCTCCGTAAGGGTGGTGATGGCTACTCCTCCCCTTCCCTCCGCCCGTACTCTGGACTTTTCTCTACCCTGGCACCTCTCCTGAGAGCTCACTCCGAACGGTCTTCCTCGTTGCTTTTTTTCCCTCCTCCCACTTCCTGCCTTGGCCGACCGCGCGGGCCGCACCTGCAGGACGCGTTTCCATTGGTGACATCTTGGCGGGCCCGCCGGTGGCACTTCCTCCTTTACACCCCGTGACCCACGTCCGGCTCGCCGCCCTCGCAGTCACGCGGCCTCTGCCTCCGGGACGCAGCCCCGTGCGCCGGCCTTCCGCACTCCAGGCCCCGGACCCGTCGTGGTGAGCCGCCGCGAGCGGACGACCCCCGCCCGCACTTCCCCCGGCCCCCGTGGCTCCTTGGAACTCCCCTACCTCCTCCCGCGCAGCCGCCCCCTACCCCAGGAACTCTTTCTGCCCCCTCCTCGCTGCCCCAGGAACTCCCCCTCCCCCACCTACCCGGCGTCCCCAGGAAGTCCCCTCGACCCGACCCGGGAGCTCCGCCCCCAGCCCCGGGAGCCGCCCGCCCCCCTCGGGTCCCGGGAACTCTTCCTCGCGCCTCCTCGGAGCCCCTCGGATTCGAGAGCTCCGCCTGCCCTCGCCCGCGGCTCCGGGAAGCCCGGGCCGGAGAACTCTTTCCCACTTCGCCGCGAAGACTTTCGTCTCTCTCTACGGCCTGAAAACTCTGCCACCCTAGTGAGTCCCCGCTGGCCTGGGAGCCCCCTCCCACCCCGGGCCACGGGAGCCTACGTCGCGTGACCTTCCCCTCCCCCCACCTCGCGCAGCCCGGGAAGCCTCTCCCTCCCCCAACCCGTAGTTCGCCCCGCCCCGGAAGCTCCCGCTGACCCCGCCCAGGCCCGTGGATGGGGCGCCCTGTCGTCGGGCCTTCCTGTAGGGCTTTGCCGACCCAAGGCTGTCGGATCGGCGGTTGGAGGCCGAGCGAACCCCTTCACGTCCCAGTCCCCCCGCCAGGAGCCTAGCGTCCGGGACTGATACCGCGCTTCCCGCCGAAATCGCTCAGACGCGCCCCTGGCGGCCCGCGGCCGCGAGCTTGAGAGCGCACTTTGAAGCCTGGTACGAAGCGTTTGCCCCCAGCCAGTTGAGTTTCAATTTCAGGTTGATAACAAAAGGAGGTGCACCTGGCCTTTCCGCGGAATCTTCTGCGTTTTTAAGCTTCGGGTGGAGTTGGGGGTCCTTTGGCTGTAAACTGCGCTTGCTGGTTGAAAATAGAAATCGGTCCTGCTCTCTTCAGCGGTAAGTTTTAGGGCAGAGTCAACTGCGTAATCCTGAGGCGGCGTCTCCCGCGGACTGTGATTTAAGAGGTAGAACTTTCTGATTAATTAAGGCAACCTACCAGTCTGTGCGTGCTGCCAACTGTAGGTTAAAATTCATTTTTAAGTAAGGGCGAAAATGCTTTTCAGGCCTCACTGGGACACGGATTAAACAGGGTGAAGCCAGGGAGCTTCTGAGTTCCAGGCCCTGAATAGAAACGGTGGGGGCGCAGTTTCAGCCACCCTGTGTACTTCGTAGATAAACCTAATCAGTCGGGCGCTGGAGGTGCGCCCTTTTTATCTTGACGGGTCTACCTGGATCTGAACTAAATCTTGCCTAACCAGTATAGTAGAGTGAGGTAGAACTCGTTCTGGAATACCTCCTGGGAGCAGTTAGATAATGTTGAATCTCGGCCCCGGCCCAGATCTATTGTTTCAGAATCTGCCTTTTAACAAGATCCTTGGGTGGTCCGTGTGCTCATGTCATAGACAGTTGCGGGCAGGGGGGTGGAGTTGTGCAAAATGAGTCTCCAGGTGTTGGACTCAAGAGTAGTGTTTTGTAACACTTGGCCCCAGTGGTGTCGACGGGCTGTCGGGGAGCCGGGTGGGAGACCAGTGTATATGTATCCTTTACGCTTGAACATGTGTGCGCCATAGTTCAGCCACGTGGGAATCGGTTTCCTCGCGTCTGACAGCCCCTGGGTTTGCGTGGCAGGGGTTTTGGTCTGCGGACCGCACTGGAATGAGCAGGTAGCAGGGTGATAAACCCAGGCAAGGAATTCAGACCACTAAGATGACCAGGCTCTCTACCCTTTAGATTGTACTCTTTTCTGAGGGTAGAGGAGAAGGACAGTTGATGAAGCTTCTTGAAAACCCTCGTCTAGAGAGTTTGAAACTGTTAACTTCTTAAATTGTAGTACTTTATATAGGTTTTGCTCCCCAAAGTAGTATCTCATGTAATAGAGGATGCTAATAAGGCAAGACAGGCACTGTCTATGGCAACAGGCTTAGAGAAACTGACTTTTCTCAATTCTGTGGTTCTAAAGCTAAGAATGTGCTTTAGTTCTCAAACGAATTCGCTGGACGTAGCAAAGTCTTCTGCGGACAGCTTTATTCTGTGGCTGTGGTTGATGGTAGATTGATGTTTTTCCTATTTTAAAACATTTCAACACTACCTCCCCTCATTCTCAGTTAAAAGAGCAACATTATATATCAAATACAGGTCTCAATGAAATTATTAAAAACAGGGAAGGAAAATCTTTTTAATATCTCCACTCAGATCTCCAGGGATGTTTGCAAATTGTAAATACTGTTAACGACAGTTTATAGCAAACTACTTTTGCCTGGAGCACATCATTGTGAACTCGGCCAGGTCTCAAGTGCCGATCAGCGGCCCGACTCCTCTCCTCCCTGCTCGGCCCGCCTTCTGCTTCCGGGAACCGCTCCTCCCCGCAGCCCCGCCCAGGAGGTGCGCCTCCCACTCTAGATATTTAAATTTTCTTAACCACGGTTAGGGTTTTCTGTAGGGAACGCGCCTTCTGAGTAAATCTTTTCAGGGCAAGTGGGATGGTTCCAGGCTGTTATTATCTGTATTACCCTATGAAAAAGATAAACCTTTCCAAAGCTGGTGGGGTGGGGCGGGAGTGTACTTTCTTTAAGGCAACCTGGCGCTTAAAAACGGCTTGCCACAGCCTCGGCTCTCACTTTACTGGAGAGGAGCTCAGAGCCGGTCCCGGCCAGGGGATTGCTGCCTCTGCTTGCTCCGGGAGTGCTGGGGCATTAAGATAAAATTTCCTTGTCGCTCTTTTTTAGGACGATTCGTTACCTACCTGGAGTGTCTTCGACTGTGGGCATCCCCCGGTGTTCTTTAAGGTGAGCTATTTTAAGAAAATCTCTCAGTTTATAATTGATTTCTTGATGCAGAAAACTTCCTGAGTTAAGATTTTTTTTTCACTAGCTGTAAATCTAACGTTGAGCAGAAAGCCAGCTCTTATTTTCACAAGTTTTATTTAATATTCTAAGTACTGAAAGTCTGCGAAGAATCCAAATCTAGAGGATTCTGAGGTCAACAGTAAAGATATTGCTCTATGTATTAGAAGTACATATGTGTTTTGGAAAAGTGCTTTTTTTGCTTTATAATTTCTGTTTTGGGCACTTTAAATAATTCTTAAATATTTGTTCTTTTATGCTTCCTGTCTTCCCCTCCCCCCTTCTGCTTGTCTTTTTTAACCTAACCAGACTGCCATATTCTAGAAGGTAGTGTTGGCCCCACGTGGCCATCAGTTAATCTCTTGCTAATCTTGGGCCTGCTGTGCTGGGGGTGGGACTACAGTGACCTACTGAACAGATAAGTCTGTTGCTACTAGCCTCTCAACGCAGTTGCAAAGAGTTTTAAACAAATTATGAATTGTTTCCCTAGAATGCTCTGGGATCATAGAACTATAGATTTAATTTGCGGGGGGTGGGGGGGAGAAAGTCTTGTGGAAAAGTTAAATTTAAGCTGAGAGTATAAGGATTAGTGGGATTTAGCTAGACAGAAGATTGGGTGGGCTATCTTCAGACAGATAATTACTACATGTGTCAATTCCAGTGGAACAGAGAGCCTGCCACATTTCCGGCACAGAAATACAGGAATAAAGGTTTGTTTGCTTTCTAATGCAAGTGTGTTTCAGGTCAAAGTTTCAAGGCCTGAGCACCCCCTTGGCCCTATGATTTGTGTTCCAGACAGTGGAGAGCCACTGAGGTGTTGAAACAGTAGAATGACATAAAATTACACTCAAGAGAGCTACAGATTGGGCTGGTAGGAAGGATTGGAAAAGTTGTAGATGTGAATGTCTTGGAAAGGGCTTGTTGGTACTGGAAGTAGAAAGGGATGAAGGTGATGCACAGAGATGATGATGATTTGATATTCAAGCAGTATGCTAAGGACCAAGATAGGAGAAATCTCTATACTTGCTGGAGTCAAGAATTACTGAATAGAATTTAGGCATGGATTAGGAGTAGGATTAGGGTGGAGAATGGGATCACCTCCCACAAGGAAATAATGAGCTCATTAGATTTAAGGGCTTTCGAGTTGTTCGGAGATTGCTTCAGTTTCATTCTAGAGCATTTGGATGGCAAGTAAGGCCATTTATGCTTCAGGATACTATAGAAGAGTTTCAGAAAAAAGTGGTGTTGATTTGTGGTACATAGGTTGAACTATGGAATGGAGTTTGTCTAGGCCAGTCTTGGCCTCGGGGAATCTTAAGTCTAGGAACCTGTGTGTCCTGAGCCCAGAATTGACCCTGGAAATACAAGGATCAGGTGAGGTTACCTGCAAAAATGGGGCCAGTGATTGTGTATGGTTAAACCTTGGTGAAGGACTCAAAGAGGCAGAGTACCTAAGGAATTAACAGGAAAACCAAGAGCCAAGAGGAGAAAGGATTTCCAGCGAGAATGGTTAAATCCTGTGGGCACAGAAGAGATGGAGATAAGAAAATGTTTCTTTTCTTGCCATGGAGATCCTTGGCAGAGTGACATGTGCCCTAGTTTAATGGTAGGGTAGGGAAGGACGTGTAAGAAGCCTTTTTGAGGATGAGATTTCACTGAAAGGGAAAGCAAAGCCAAGTAGCTGGAGGCAAGTTGGTATAAGGAAAGATAGTATCCTAGGGGGTGATTAGAAATGAGAAAATCTCCTTGATTGATAAGGAAAGTAGTGTTCAGTGAAGTTTGTATGAAGATGGAGATTCCTTGGCGTGGGTGGAGTTGACCAGGGCAGAGCCACAGATAAGAGCTCAGCTACAGAAGAAGCAACTCCCTTGTTTATAAATTTCTAGAACTTGCTCTGATTTGCTTCACCGGGTCTCTGTTAAACCAGTTTACTTTTCTTTTTCTTACCATTCATGCTTTCTGGTTTTGTGGGGTTTTTAGAAATCTGTCCATGTTTTGCTCTAGTAGTGTAAATATGTCATGCCATTTGAGATAGTTTTAGGATCTGAGGTAAGATTCTGTTTCATCTTTCTGCGTGATAATGTGCCTAGATTTTTTTGAAAAGGCACCTTTTACCACTGACTTAATAGCTACATCTGTTATACTTGATATCAAATGGCAATTCGATAAAACAACTTTTGTATACTTGTGCCTGTTCTGAATATATTTTTGGCCTTATCTGTATTTTTATTGTCTGTGTTATTCGTATATTGGTGTCTGACTCAGCTCCTGCTTTTCAAAATGCTGCCCTTCGGCATGGATTTGACCTTTACTCTTTTCAGCTTGGACTCTGGGTGTCAGATGCCACTTATACTTCATGGCACTTTGTCAGGAGGGGCACCTGTCATGCCTCTTGTACAATGAAGAGTCTATTCCATTTCTAGTCCCTCAGTGAAACACAGCGATGTATGTGTTGCATTGAACAACGTAATGTGTTTTATTTTGTTTTGGGGGGGGGGTCATGCTGTGCTGCTTATGGCACTAGGGATTGAACCCAGGCCATGGCAGTGTGAAACTGAGAGGCATATAGTTTGATTTCTATGTTTGCATCTCATATAACTGATACTCTGCTGATGGACTTACATGTTTGTTTGGATATGTCTTAATTTTACCATGCGCTTGATTGGGGTTTTGAGTAGACAATAGGACTTCTCACCTACTGTCTTGCCTTTTACTTTAGTGATTGCAGTAATGCAGTCTGTTTTCCTTTAGTTTCATATTCTTGTTAAACATATTAAATGAAAATTTATGTAGTCTTTGCTTTCTTTTCAGCCACACAAAGCTGCACCCGGGCTTGTTTGACGTCTGCTCTGTCGAGTGTCCATGATGTTGGGCCCTGAGGGAGGTGAAGGCTTTGTGGTCAAGCTCCGTGGCCTGCCCTGGTCCTGCTCTGTTGAGGATGTGCAGAATTTCCTCTCCGACTGCACGATCCATGACGGGGTCGCAGGTGTTCATTTTATCTACACTAGAGAAGGCAGGCAGAGTGGTGAGGCTTTTGTTGAACTTGAATCAGAAGATGATGTAAAATTGGCCCTTAAAAAAGACAGGGAAAGCATGGGACATCGGTACATTGAAGTGTTCAAGTCCCACAGAACCGAGATGGATTGGGTGTTGAAGCACAGTGGTCCAAACAGTGCTGACACTGCCAACGATGGTTTCGTGCGACTTCGAGGACTCCCGTTTGGATGCACCAAGGAAGAGATCATTCAGTTCTTCTCAGGGTTGGAAATCGTGCCAAACGGGATCACATTGCCTGTGGACCCCGAGGGCAAGATTACAGGGGAAGCCTTTGTGCAGTTTGCCTCACAGGAGTTAGCAGAGAAGGCTCTAGGGAAGCACAAGGAGAGAATAGGGCACAGGTATATTGAGGTGTTCAAGAGCAGTCAGGAAGAAGTTAGGTCATACTCGGATCCCCCACTGAAGTTCATGTCAGTGCAGCGGCCAGGGCCCTATGACCGCCCTGGCACAGCCAGGAGGTATATTGGCATCGTCAAGCAGGCAGGCCTGGAGAGGATGAGGTCTGGTGCCTACAGTGCAGGCTATGGGGGTTATGAGGAGTACAGCGGCCTCAGTGATGGCTATGGCTTCACCACCGACCTGTTTGGGAGAGACCTCAGTTACTGTCTCTCTGGAATGTACGACCACCGGTATGGAGATGGAGAGTTCACTGTCCAGAGCACCACTGGACACTGCGTCCACATGAGAGGTCTGCCCTACAAAGCCACAGAGAACGACATTTACAACTTCTTCTCCCCGCTCAACCCTGTGAGAGTCCACATCGAGATTGGCCCTGATGGAAGAGTGACCGGCGAAGCTGATGTTGAATTTGCCACTCATGAAGAAGCCGTGGCGGCCATGTCCAAAGACAGGGCCAACATGCAACATCGATACATAGAACTTTTCTTGAATTCCACAACAGGGGCCAGCAACGGGGCATATAGCAGCCAGATGATGCAGGGCATGGGGGTGTCAACCCAGTCCACTTACAGTGGCCTTGAGAGCCAGTCTGTGAGCGGCTGTTACGGGGCTGGCTATGGGGGCCAGAACAGCATGGGTGGATATGACTAGTTTTGTTAGTAGCTTTTGAGTTATTTCAGTCAAATTTTCACAGGCAGCCAACAAGCAGTGAAAAGCAGTTATTACTCTAGAGGAAGCTATGGGACCCATTTTGCACCATGAGTTTGTGAAATCTGGATTAAAAAATTACCTCTTCAGTGTTTTCTCATGCAAACTTTCTTCTAGCATGTGATATTGAGTAAACTAAAACTATTTTCAGCTTTTCTCAATTAACATTTTGGTAGTGTACTTCTGGAGTGATGTTATCTGAGTTTAAAGTAGATTTAAGTATGTTAAATGTGGATCTTTTACACCACATCATCGTGAACACATTGGGGAGGCGTGCTTTTTTGGAAAACTCAAGGTGCTAGATCCCTAATTCAAAGAGGACATTTCTCATGTTTGTTCATTCTAGTTTATTTTCATTTAAAATCTCTTAGGTTAAGTTTAAGCTTTTTAAAAGTTAGTTTTGAAAATTGAGACACATTACTAATACTGTAGGAATTGGTGAGGCCTTGACTTAAAAACTTTCTTTGTACTGTGATTTCCTTTCGGGTGTATTTTGCTAAGTGAAACTTGTTAAATTTTTTTGTTAACTAAATTTTTTTCTTAAAATAAAAAGACTTTTTCACAATGACTGGCACAGACTATATACTCACCAACAAATAGTAAAATGACTTGGGTGGTTGAATTTAATACTGCTGTGTTAAACAGTGTGAATTTTAAATTTAGCACTATGATTTCCCTTGTGTTTCTTATAACAAGGCTAAATTAAAAATCAAATTTAAAAACATTAAACACATGAGTGGAAATGGTGGCTAGAAACTAAAATAGAAACATAGAGTTCCAATTTTCCTGTGACTTTTTTTCTATTCATCAGTATGTAATCCCCTGCTGTTCCTTTATACCAGGGTGGCACCTATTCATAGCTAGAGGTCTTTAGTTTTTGGTGCTACATACATTGAGTCATTAGCCACAATTTATGGTTTTATATAAGATGTGCTGTTTGGAACAGTCTCCCATATTTATGACTATTTTGATCGGACACACTCTTGGGTTACGTTTTTTGCAGGATATGCATATTATGAAGTTTGAGACCTGCATTCAAATTGTTATAAATTGTTGATCTAGCAGTGGGAAGCAAATTTTAAATTTCAGGTAGCTCTGCACACAGCATTCAGTTCAGTTCAGTCGCTCAGCCGTGTCCGACTCTGCGACCCCATGAATCGCAGCACAGCAGGCCTCCCTGTCCATCACCATTTCCCGGAGTTCACTCATACTCATGTCCATCGAGTCAGTGATGCCATCCAGCCATCTCATCCTCTGTCGCCCCCTTCTCCTGCCCCCAATCCCTCCCAGTATCAGTCTCTTTCAGTGAGTCAGCTCTTCGTATGAGGTGGCCAGAGTACTGGAGTTTCAGCTTTAGCATCATTCCTTCCAAGGAAATCCCAGGGCTGATCTTCAGAATGGACTGGTTGGATGTCCTTGCAGTCCAAGGGACTCTCAAGAGTCTTCTCCAACACCACAGTTCAAAAGCATCAATTCTTCGGTGCTCAGCCGCCTTCACAGTCCAACTCACATCCATACATGACTGCTGGAAAAACCGTAGCCTTGACTAGACGGACCTTAGTCGGCAAAGTAATGTCTCTGCTTTTCAATATACACAGCATTACAGTCACATTAAACACTATCAAGACTTAACATGAGAATTTCACTTGATGGGTGTTCATTTTCCCATTTTAGTGTCCAATCAGTGTAGCCTAGATCTATTAAGTCTATAGGTAGACTAGAGGGAGCCTTAGGCCTTTGCTAACTTTGTTGGATTTTATGGCCCCACCCTGTCATTCCCACCAGTGGTCTGCAGACTCAGATGGCAAAGATACAGTGGCAACGTCACCCAGGAATGCCAGAGCTAGGGTGCAATGAAAAGGCTAAGGTTTAATTAGAGCAGTCAAGTTTCAGGGGGTATATTAATTCCCTGTAGATCTTTGCAAATTTAAAAGTTCAAATATGGAAGGAGTGGGCTTCCCTGGTGGCTCAGATGGTAAAGAATCCACCTGCAATGTGGGACACCTGGGTTTGATCTCTGGGTTGGGAAGGCCCTCTAGAGGAGGGCATGGCAACTCACCTTACCTGGAGAATTCCCATGGACAGAGGAGCGTGGTGGGCTCCAGTCCATGGGATCACAAAGAGACACGACTAATACAGCACGTGGAGTGGGCTCTAAGAACCTGGGGTGGGAAATCCGGAATGTGCTGGATGACTGCAAATCCCACTGCAGCTGCAGTGGTTGCCTGCCTCTTGGTAGAACACTTGGTCACCTCACCTGAGTTATGTGTTTGATAGAAGGAAAATCTATGTCTCAAAGTCTGCTCCAGGAATGAGGTAAAATGCTGCTAAGCCAAAGCCAGCCTGCCCTGAAAATGGTTTCCATTTTGATGAATCAGTTGGATGGCAGGGGACCCAAGATATGTCTAAAAATCTATTCCTAATAATAGACCTGCAGTACAAAATACTGCACTTGTTTTCTGATTTTGTCAAAAATTGTGAAAACTTCAAATGTGCCTTGGCCTTCAAATTTTTATTACCTAACCTCGGAAAGGAAACTACACAAGTATTAGGACTGAGTGTATAAGTTGTAAGCACTTTTGGAGCCCTTTTAATATTTAGAATTTACGCTTGGAGACTGACCTCTAGGAGGGAGATCCTGAGTGTTGAGAAGGATAGATGTCCAGTTCTGGAAGAGGAGAGGAAGTGGAAGCAATTGGATGAATGGGCAGCAAAGCCTGAAAGGCAGTTAAGGAGCCTTGACCCTGCCACGTCTGTGGTGAGGCTAACACCTATGCGTGTCAGGGGCCTGCAGGTTCAGTTCTGAGGTGTCCGTCAGCTTTTGCTCCCAGCATTTGATTATGTGAGCAAAAAGCAGATTGAAAAGTCAAGAGTTCTATTTTCAGAACAGAGCCAGGTCTCAGGCCCAGAGACCATCAAATGAAGTGGAGGAAGGGCCTGGCAGCATTGCAGCAATGTGTGTGTAATAGATTATACATCTTATCCTCTGAGGCCAAGGGTAAGAAGTGACCCAAATCTCATATGCAGTTGCATTGATAGTCTGAGTTAATACTGATCCCAGGCATCCAAAATGCCAATTCTTTTAGAGTGGGAGCATAAGAAGGCCAGGTGATATGGATTCACAGGCCCAAGTTCATGTCACTGGATTAAACAGGAAGATGCCTCGGGTTATCTCCATGAGTGAGTAGGAAGGGGTATCCTTGGCAGCTAATAGGTTTTCCCCCACCTGGAAACATGCTTGGGTGCTTGTGAAGTTAAGTCATAGTGGTAGGTAAGGCCAAGAGGAACCTCTTAGAAAGCTCTCCCCGTCCAAGACAGTGAACAGAGATTCTGTGATGTCTGCAACGTGTGGGGTTAGAGCCATACTCCAAGGCTTGAAGAGGTTAAGCCTAACCCTTTTTATTTGCAAGTCTGGTCCCCAGAAAGCAGATGGATTCTGGCAGATGAAAGCAAACAACCAGGAACTTAACCACACAGTTGCCCCAGGTGCAGCTCAGTGCTTAATGTGATGTGTTTGCTGGAAAGACAAAGCCTCTGGAACTTGGGAAGCCCCTGACCTAGTGGAATACATTCTGAGTGAGCATCAAGCAAAAGATTTTTTCTTAATGACCTTGTAACCTGGACATTTGTCTGTTGTCAGCTGGCTGATAACTCCTGCCCTCTGGAGACTGATCATCTTGCCAAATCCACTGTATTGATGATATGCTCATTGGTCTTGGCAAGGAGGAAGCAGTGAGTACTTGGGATGCCTTAGAAAGACACCTGTGTGCTAGTGGGTGGAAGAGTTAAGGGCTCTGCTGTGTCGGGGACATTTTTAGGGTCTAGTATAATAGTCCTGGGTAGCAACTGGCAAACTTGGGCCCATGGGCCAAATCTGGACCTGTTTTGCAAATAGTTGTTTTACTGGTACACAGCCATCTGCATTCATTTATTTTGTATAGGCTGCTCTTGTGTTACCAGTTTCATCAGACCATGTGGCCCACAAAGCCTAGCAGATTTTTACTCTGAGCCTTTATAGGAAATATTTGCTGACTTCAGGCCTTGGGCAAAACACATTTCCTCCAACGGAAAAGTAAAGACGCTGCCTCACCAAGAAGCATAAGTTTTGGCAGGACCTTTTGGATTTTGGAGAAATCTTGACTTGAAAACAGTGCTGCTACCCAACTACCAGGTGACTAGCAGGCTGCAGAGTGTCTGCAAGTTGCCCTGCTCCAAAGGACAGAGCAGGCTTCACAATCCAGGAATCACTGTTCTAAATGGTTTTGTGTGCTGTCTCTGATGTCTCACTACATGGTGACTGCTCAGCCACCTGTTGATGTTGATGGGAATCAACACTTCCTCTGTAGCAGGGAGCTGTTTATCATTAAAAACCAATACAGTATTGTAAAGTAAAATAAAGTAAAATTTTTAAAAAAAAGCTACTGGAGCTAGTGTGCTTGCCCTGCACTAAGATCCCTCTGTTGGTTGAGTGTTGGCAGATGCATCAAATCCTGAGGCTCTTTTAACGGTTTTGTTTTTAGACTTCGTGTAAAAATTCTTGGACGTATTTTGTTAGACTTATTTCTAGGTATTTTATTATATTTTAAATGGTGCCTTTTTCTTTTGCTGAAAGTTTTGTTCCTGGGACTAGAAATAGCAGGATTCAAAAAAAAAATTTTTTTTTTAATGTTGACTTTTGTGGTCTTGCTAAAATCACTTGCTTATGCTGATTTAAATATAGAGTCTTTGGATTTTCTTTTTTTCTTTAATTTATTTGGTTGTGAAGGGTCTTAGTTGCAGCATGTGGGATCTAGTTCTCTGACCAGCGATCCAGCCCAGGCCCTTGCATTGTTAGTGCGGAGTCTTTGCCACTGGATCACTACAGAGGTCCTGATTCTTTGAATTTTCTATGTACAAAGTCCTGCCATTTACAAATGATGGCAGTTTGATTAATTTCTTTCTAATCCTTAGGTACTTTTTTTCTTTTCTTAGACTTGTTGCTTACTTAGGTAAGTTCATTTTTTATCATTAGAAAACATGGTGATTGATGAACAAAGTTGGGGTCAGGGGGCATCTTACTCCCAATTTCAGAGAAAGCTTTCAATAGTATTTCTTTATTAAAAGACTGATTTTTTGTTGTTGTTTTTGTTGGATACTCTTTATTAGAATTTTCAGTTACTACAGGTTTAGTATCAATTTATTTTTTAAAATCACTGGTAAATTGGATTTTATTTAATACTCTTTCCTTATATGTCTTTATTCCTTTTATCTTCCAATCATTCTGTTTAGTAAGTCTGATTGGCTGTTAAACATCAGTTACTGTGAGTTGTAAAGTTTCCATGTAACTTTTTTACATAATATAGAAAAATTAATTTTTTCACAGTTTCGGTGGTGAGAAGTAGGAATTAAAGCATTGGCAAAGCCCTTCTCACTCTGAGGAAGAATCCTTGCCTCTTCCAGCCTAGGCGACTGCTGGCAGTCCTCGGTGTTCCTCGGCTTCTTTGTTCTTTCCTCTCTCCGTGTCCAAATTTTCCTCAAACTCATGTCTGTCACATCAGTGATGCCATCTAACTATCTCATCCTCTGTCATTCCCATCATCCTGCCTTCAATCTTTGCCAGCATCAGTCTTTTACAGTGACTCAGTTCTTTGCATCAGGTGGCTAAAGTATTGGAGCTTCAGCTGAAGGGGTTTTCTGTAAGAAAGTACGTTGTCTTTAGTGCATTTTGAGTAGATCTGACCATACCTTAATACTCCTTTGATGGCTGGGTTGAGACTTGAGTGATAAACCCCTTTATAGGATCTGGCAGAGGATCTAACCATTGGCCAACCAAGATAACAGGATCATGCTCTCTCATGTTAGCTGTTAGCCCTCACTTCTTACCCTGAGCTTTACAGTATTTACATGTAGCTCAGATGGTAAAGAATCTGCCTGCAATGCAAGAGACACAGGTTCGGTCCCTGGATTGGGAAGATCCCCTAGAGAAGGGAATAGCAACTCGCTCCAGTATTCTTACCTGGAAAATTCCATGGGCAGAGGAGCCTATTGGGCTACAGTCCATGGAGTCACAGATTCAGACACAACTGAAGGACTAACACACAGAAATTGAGGGTAAAAGACTGCTACCTTCTGTGGAACAGAAATATCAGTGTTTTCAAATGACTAGTCTTAGAATAAACCGTATTAACTCTCTTTAAGTTAGGTAGGCCCTCCCTTATTTTAAGAGGACTGCCTGGGACTACTCAGCAATACAAAGTAATGACCTAATGGCTCATGCAACAACTTGGAGCTCCAGATAATTATAGAATACTGTCATTATATATCAAAACATAGCCTTTATTATTTCTGAGTGCTGAGTAAGAAATTGGTTTCTCATCTGAGATATCTCTGTACTATTCAGTTTTCTGGATAATCATGAAAAATGCTTGCAATCGGAAAATAAGGTTGTTTAAATAAAAGTGTGTGTTTGTATGTGTGTATATAATATATATATATTCCCCCAGCAGGTACAGAACCTGGATTCTCTTTCAGATAGTGAATACCAGAAAGACAGTGTAACCTAGTCCTTCAGAAACGGCTCAGGAGTAAGATGACCTGTGAGAACCTAGGTCTCCTCTTAAGCACAGAGGGCGAAATATGAAATCCCCATCACATAGGTTGTTCAATTCAGTTCAGTGGCTCAGTCGTGTCCAACTCTTTGCGACCCCATGAATCGCAGCACGCCAGGCCTCCCTGTCCATCACCAACTCCTGGAGTTCACGCAGACTCACGTCCATCGAGTCAGTGATGCCATCCAGCCATCTCATACTCTGTCGTCCCCTTCTCCTCCTGCCCCCAATCCCTCCCAGCATCAGAAGTCTTTTCCAATGAGTCAACTCTTCGCATGAGGTGGCCAAAGTACTGGAGTTTCAGCTTTAGCATCATTCCTTCCAAGGAAATACCAGGGCTGATCTTCAGAATGGACTGGTTGGATCTCCTCGCAGTCCAAGGGACTCTCAAGAGTCTTCTCCAACACCACAGTTCAAAAGCATCAATTCTTCGGTGCTCAGCCTTCTTCACAGTCCTCAGCCTTCTTCACAGTCCGACTCTCACATCCATACATGACCACTGGAAAAACCATAGCCTTGACTAGATGGACCTTTGTTGGCAAAGAAATGTCTGCTTTTCAATATGCTATCTAGGTTGGCCATAACTTTTCTTCCAAGGAGTAAGCGTCTTTTAATTTAGGAAGTGTTTCTAACAGTGCCCATAATAACCCAAGTGTTCAGTTAAGTGGAAATTACCCTTTGCTTTCTCTGGTTCTTTCCTGGGCAGCCCCCATGTAGGAGATGACAAAAGGCAGGAATGGTGACGTAAACCCAGCCTCCTCCCAATCCCCAAGCCCTTGTTCCCGCGGTGGGTGGGGGTGGGGGAACGGGCTTGAGAGAGAGGTCTGTGAGGCACAGCGAGTAATTCCACACAGTGAAACCTGGGCAGAGACTCCTCTCGTCTTATGACTGACTGACCTTTACCACATCCTACTCCCTCCTTCCTACTGGGAGGGAAAAAGGAGAGCTAGCTTCTTTTGGGAATCAGCACACCAGGCTCATCAACTGTATCCTGCATGGCCCTCTCCCCCAACCTTCCCATCGCAGGCAGTGACTTTTCCCACCCACTATCAACCCAGGCTCCCAGATGTTCTCCATGAGCCCTGTGCCCCAGCCTTGGACAGGTAGAATCAACCTAAACCACCAGGTGGGACCCTGTAATTGGTCAAAGCCAGGTTCACTGACTCGTCCATGAGGGAGCTGCACCGCAAGGGTGTATGGGGATATGGTGCCTTTCAATGGATTACGGGGCGTGAGAAAAACTGTGGAGTTTGTTTAGGTGAAATTAGGCCGTTTGGCGGGGTGAAAGCAGATTAAAACTGTGTAACTGGTCTCCACCGCGAATTGGAGCTGGGGAATCAAAATGTTAACATGGAAGTGGAACGCGGCGTCCAGAAACGCCTCTTCCGGAGCTGGGCGCCCCGGTGGCAATCGAGGTTGAATCTCTTGCCAAAGTGACTCAGGTTCCCCTGGCAGCGATGGCCTTTCCTTCATAATGACTGAATTTCAGACAGAAGAGCACCTCACCCTTTGCGGTGGTAGAGACCTAATTTTCTCAGAGAACCGTTGCCGGTCACCCAGAAGAGGGCGTTCTGACAACTCTAGCCCCAAGCGAGGCCACAGACTTTGCCTTTTTCTTTTTTTTTTTAGGCGGAGCTAATTTTACTCTCCAATCAGTTATTCACATCAGCAGCCTCCGGCGTTCAGGGAGCGGGGCCCCCTCCGCAAGACGGAAAGGCGGGGCCGGAAACCGCCTTTGGGCAGATGATGCTGCGTGTTGCGTCAGGGCTGCGCCCTCCTCTGGGCGCGCCTGTGCCCGCCTTCTTCCTGGTCTCGCTCCCTGGGCTGCTGCGGGTCTTTGATAATTCCTACTCAGGATTTGGCGGGGATTCTCGCCTATGTACCAGTCACGGTGACTTTCCTCTGGTTCTCAAAAAAGCAAAAAGGCCAAAGTTCCTTCTACCAGGAAAGATGTTTGCGCGACTGGCCCCTCTCCACTTTCACCTTTTGAGGATTCATCTCGGATGTCATGTCACTTCATGACTTAACCATATTACCCATCGCTGCCCAGGCACTCGCGCCGCTGCAGCACACTCATTTTACTTTCTTCGTGATATCTATCCGACTCCTAATGCTGGGGCCTTAAACACCTAAGAGGATCTTGTCTGGGTGGGTGATGAACTTGGCATAGCCGTCCACGCCCATAGCACCCTGCTAGAGCTCCCCTACTCACCTTGGACAGTGAAAGGCACCAATTTCAGCCAGGTATTCCGAGTTCCACTCAGGTTCTTGGAGTAATGGCTGTAGCTCTGGGCCAGCCTTTGAACCATCCCCTCTCCCTGCTTATGTATCCTGATCAAGGGCCCTAAACAGATCTCTGATCCTCATTTTTAGACTTTAGGACCTGGGAGGGCTGAAGGCCAGAAGGCAGACTCCTCAGCCTCTAGAATCTCCTGTGCTGGCCTCCTAATCCCAGCCCACAGGTCCTGGACACAGTATACTTTCCAGGGGATCTGGTACCAGCACCCTGGAAATGGAAGGTTTGGAGCAGGACACCAGTAGAGGAAGGGCTTCCCAGGTGGTGCAGTGCCTGCCAAAGCAAGAGCCGCAAGAGACTTGGGTTGGATCGCTGGGTTGGCAAGATCCCCAGGAAGAGGAAATGGTAACCCACTCCAGAGATTCTTGCCCCAAAATCCCGTGGACAGAGGAGCCTGGCGGGCTATAGTCCAGTTCAGACACAATAGCATATGCTCCATCCACGCTGCCAGTAGAGGTGGCTTGAAGCAACAGCAAGGCAGGTGGCTGCCCCATCAGCCCAGATTCAGACCTAGGTTGTGAGCCACTGCCTGGCATGGACAAGGCAGACCGCTGCTGCCCTGACCTGTCTCCATCCCAGGGTCTCTGCCAGGAGCAGGGGCTGGGCAGGGTAGGCCTCAGCTCCTTCCACCTTAGGGTATGGAGGTCGGCAAGAAGGATGAGGCTGCAGACGAACGGGCTGCCAAGGTGGAAGAGCCATTTCCACAGATCCATGCCATGCATGCTGGGGCCTCTCAATGAGGTATTCCAGGAATGGACTTCGGACATACTGAGACCCAGAGTGGCATGGATGGTTTTAGGTTCTGAAATGCACACTGCAGGGCTTCTTGGGATGTTGCTCATAGTAGGGTCTCACAGGACATTACCTGGAGTAAGAGGAAGGGTCCATGGGTTGCTCTAAGGGTTACAATAGTTTTACTGGGCTGAGTCAGTGAAGGAAGAACTGCATTTCCTGGATTGTGTGAACACTCACTGGGTGAGCTGGGGTCTTAGAAGAGGGCAAACCACTGGGGATCATTCTAGGTTACAGGAAGTCATGGGGATCTGGGTCATAGGGACTTCTAAGGTCTTCAGGCAAGGTGTGGAAATTGTAATGTTCTTTGATATAATGTTGAGGTGTCTTGTGTGGTGCATGGATGAGGCAGGAGATCAATTATCAATTATCAGGAGGTCCTCAAAGTTGGGAGGGGGGTGCTGGGAATGGGCTTCAGACAAACATGCGGCCACAAGATGCATCAGCCATCCATGGGACATCCCCCACCCCACCCCAGCTGAGGGGCCTGGACTTTCCTGAGCAAGATTTTATCGTCTCGTCCCAACCTACCCATCCCCAACCAGACCCACAGAAGGTCATAGTCCATCAGAGGGGAAGATAAATTTAATTTAGAAATAAGCTCTGGACAGCCTTTTGATCAGAAGGTAGCCTCAGGGCCCACCAACAGAGAGAAAAGCCATCCTGAGTGGGTAAGGCCCCCAAGGGGAGGGGGACAGCATGGGAGCCAGTGCAGGGAGGGTCATGAAACCAATCCTGTGCTCAGCAGGTACTGGCAGAGCCTGTGGAGAGAATGCAGGGTCAGGTCCTCACAAACTCCATATACACATCCTCAGCCTCAGGTGTCCCCAAGGCTGACTGGTTCAGGACAGTCCTGCCTTACACACAGCACAACATGTATTAATCCTCAAATTATACGGCTCTACTGCCTGAGTGCCAGGAAGGCTCTCAAAGAAGTCCATCTCACCTGGAGTGAGGAGTGGAACAGCTTTCTCAGGTAAGGAGCTGCGAAAGGAACATATCAGATTAGCATCCTCGAACTTTCTGTCCTTTTCCCCCACCAAGATTCCTGGTACCAATTTAAACAGGTTTCTCTGACAGAGGCCCCCTCAGGGCTGATTATCTGTGAATAGCAAATTCTACTGCAAACCCAGGGACAGCCAGGACTCTGTCCTCCTTTCCCAAATTGTAGGACATTATGCCCAAATTGCTCTGCTCAGCTCAGAGGACACACAGTAGGGCCTGTCTCACCCGTGCTTCTGCTTGTTCTTGCATTTGCATTTGCCACCTGTGAAGGAAGACACAGCCAGTGCAAAGAGCCTGGAAAGCCTGGGCCCCCTCCTCCCACTCGCTCCCCGCCTCCACATGACCCTGCTAGTCCCACTGCTCACTCAGGGCGAACAAGATTCCAGCGATGCACATGAGGCCTGCACAGATCATCCCGCCCAGCTGCAGGCCTTCCCAGTCTAGAGGAATGGAAAGAGGGCTGGCATCAGCCTGGCTCCACCCCACTCATTCAACAGATAGTTATGCACACCTGCTTATACAGACACACTTATATTCCAGGCAACAAGCAGGACAAACTCATAAATACATCATGTCATATCTGGTGGGAACAAGTACTAGGAAGAAAAATCAAGCAGAAATGCACAGAAAAAGAAGAGACTTTGAAGAATGATCAAAGAAGGCTTTGCTGAAAGGTGGCATTTGAGCTGAGACCCAGGGAAGATGAGGGTGGGGGGGGGACAGTGGCAGGCAGAAGGAGAGGAGACCTCCTTGCGGGGGTTGTAGGGCAGCAAGGAGTTGGTCCTGGGGAAGGCAAAAGAAGAGGGAGTGAATGGAAGAAAGGAGATCAGCCAGCTGCCTCCAGCCACTTTCCCAGGAGTCTTCCTAAACATTCTGCAGGCCCCTTACCTCCTTGCTGGATGGAAATTCTCCCAAAGACAACGTTACATGTTGGCCTGTCGTTCTTTTGATCCACCATGCTGATTCTTTAATTCCCAGTCTCATCCTCATTCTGCCCCTCCTTGCCCACTCCCTCAAGCCTCCCTCTGTCTACACTGGGCTCCACATTACCCCTTACCAACTCTAGCAAAGGGGTCTAGCATAGGCAAGAGTAGGGGTCAGGGGCAAGGGATATCAGCTCTTACCATAGTAGAAGGGACTGTCTTTATCTGCAGGAAAGGAAGAAAAAAAACATTAACAACCAGAACCAGGAGGCAAGATGTGGGGCCTTAGAGAGAACGCGGGGGCAGGACCAGCAAAGCAGTTTAGGGTCTCACTCACCAATCACGTCATTGGCTTCCAAGACAGGCAGTCCTGGGTGAGAGAAGCAGAGGGACTGTGTGTTAATTCATGATACTGGTCTCAAAATGAATCAGCAGGCAGGACACCGGGCCAGAGGCAAAAGATCAACCAGCCTTGCTTGGGGCACCAGAGCGGAGGGTGGGGGGGACCCTGAGGTCACTGGTTTCCCTCCTCATACCTTCCCCAACCCAAACAGACCTAGGATTTTGTCTCCTATTTTCTGGCCTTTGTGCCCCGCTCCCCCATCCCAGCCCTTCCTGCTATTTCTCAGGCTTCTTGTTATTCTTTCTTATACTCAAAATGGGATGGTGTGTTGGTATCTTTACCCTCTCCTGAAAAGCTTCCTACCCAGATCCTGGCTAACGGTCTGCCTCCTAAAGAAGTAGGGAACACTGGTCTCTTTTTGCCAACAGGTGATTACAGTTTCCCAAAGTTCCATGATTCAGGATAGTATTGGGAACGTCTACCTTACTGTGATCAGGTCGGCCAAAAAGTTCGTTTGGGTTATAAGATCTACGGAAAACTTGAACAAACCTTTTGGCCAACTCAATACTTCCTTTATGTTTATCTTTAAGTTAGCAGTCTAAATGAAAACCCATTTATTCAACATCAGGCGCCCTTTATGAGACACTCTCCTGGTTTTCACAGCCTTGGTAGGTGAGTGAGTGGCAGCAGGGTCACCTCTAGGAGGACTCACCAGCCAACAGGAGGAGAAGGGCCCGGGTCACCCCGTCCATGACACAGCGGCACGCAGATCCGGTCTGCAGGAGAAGAGAGCAGGCTGGGGTCAAACAGCCCAGACCAGCTCCACGCTCATGGAGGCCAGTGGTACAAATCTCAAGGCTTCTTGTGGGGTGGACATGAGAAAGTTACTAATTTCTGTGTCCTTGTCTAGAGTTAATAATAGTAATACCTCTAATACTTAGAGCGATGCCTGCACATATTGGGTGGCCCAAGGAATTTGTTCAGGTTTTTCTGTATCACCTAATGGAAAAACTCAAACAAACTTTCTGGCCAACCCATATGAGGTTTTGTTAAAATCTGGTAATCAGATGTCTGACACACCTTCAGGAGGAGGGCTACTGCTCTAACTCAGGCTTTGGTGCCTGCCTTCCTGACCCCCAGCTCAAAGGACTCGTATTGTTTCCAAAGATCTGGGTGGGCCTGGGGCACTACCAGGCTGAAGTCCGAGACAGCCTCCAGCTAGGGCATGCCTGGACTTCCCAGGGAGTGCAGTGGTAAAGGGCCCTCCTGCCAATGCAGAAGATGCGGATTTGATCCCCTGGTTGGGAAGATCTCCTGGAGAAGGAAATGGCAACCCACTCCAGTATTCTTGCCTGGGAAATCCCATGGACAGAGGAGCCTGGCAGGCTACCGCCCATGTGGTCACAAAGAGTGAGACATAACTGAGTGTGTACACACGTGGCATGCCCAGAACTCCTCTGAGTGAGCAGTGGGACCAGGGAAGTGGAAGAGTTGGGGGCAGATGCTGGGTGCAGGCAAATGCCTCCCACCCCAGCCCCGGCCAAGGACCATGCTCCAGGTAGCCTCCAGTTCCACTCTCAGAGTACAGACTGCTGTTAGCGGAAAAGTGCCTGGTGGCTGGGACATGGCCCCTTCTTTCTCCTTAGGGTGGGAACTATTTCTGTCTTCATTTATTAGTCCCTAGGGTGGCTGTGTCCTTGAGATAAGACGCTCCCAGCTTTCTGCCTATTATTAGCCTCAGGCAGGCATAGGGATTGTCAGTGTTCCAAATTGCAACCCCAGTTATTATGTGTTGGGCCCAGCTAGCCGGAGAATTCCTCTCAGCACTTAATAGCTGTGTGACTCAGCTAGGTTACTTAACCTGTCTGTGCTTCAGTGCCCTGTGAAAATGAGGATAATTATAAGAACCTCCTAAAGTTGTGTTTGAATTGAATGAGTTACTATATGTTGAGCCTAAGAATAGTGCCAAGCACATAATAAGTACTGAAACATGTTACAGTAAGTAAATACACAAGTACATGGATCCTTTTGCAGTTGGAAGTCGGACTATTAATCTGTTCCTTCAGAATATGGGGGTCTTTTGGCTCTGAGCAGTTTGTAAACCGGGCCCTCATTGGCCTCTGTTTCTCCCTGCCCCTTCTATCACCCTGGAACTCCTGGATCACGAGGGGCGCAATTCCCCATTATTCTTTAGCCAAAGACTGCTTCCTGTTTCCTCCAGCCCCCAGTCCACCTTCCACATGATGGTGCTCAAAGGGCACGCAGCTTCCAGTCCTCCAAACCCCCAAACACATCTGTTACTGGGAATACCTAGGCAGGTACCATACCCTTCCTCAGACTGGTACTCCAGACCACCCCTCCACCTCCACCCTTCTGCCTAGGAGTCCTGAAGTCCTAGCAGAAACCTGCTCACCTGAGAGCCTTCTCCTGAGCTCACCTGATAGCCGGCTGGGTGCAGAGAGCTGGTCTGAGGAGGCTTCTAGGGCTGAGTCCAGCCCAGGTGGGTTCCGGTTTTTTAAGCCCGCGGCCCCGCCTGCCCAGGGCAACAATACTATCAGGCAGAAGGAACTGGTCAGATTCCTTGAGAATCTGGACGGATTCCTGCAGCTCCCTCTCCCCAGTGTGCTCTTAAAGGAGACTGCCACACCCGGCGGACAGCGGAGTGAGGGACCCAGGCCCGCTCAGAGTCTAAGGCAATGGTGGGGAGCGGGCTGGGCCCCAGACCCTTCTCATGAGGAGAAGGTGAGCTTTCTGCTTCTTTAGCTCACCTGGACCCTAAAAGAGAGGTCCAGAAAGGTGCTGGAGGGAACCAGGATGTCTCTGGGTACTTATACCAAAAGTAGGGGTTCCAGGACTTCTGTAGGGGAGTGTCCCAGAAACTTGGTGTCAACGAAGAGTCAGGGTCTGGCCTTGAGGCTCCATTTGTTCAGTGGGCTCATTGCTTTTCCTTGGACTGGTTTCATTGAGGCGAAGAAATGGGGCTGACGGGCGCCCCTTAAGATGGCCCACCCTCTGACCAACCCTGACAACCACTTAGCTGCGGGTGGAGGGGGACCGAAGCTGGAATCAGAACCACCCCCCAGGTCCTCAGTTCCTGCCTACTGCCTGGGGGCAGGGGTGTAAGATAGGGTGGTGGGGCCAGGTCAGGGGCAGGAGGAGGACCACCAGCCCCAAGACGAGGAGTGGGCCACCTCCCTCTGTGGACCCCATCCCTGGCCAAATTCTCTTCCTGTCCCTCACCCCCCACATGCCTTCTACCTATGCTCTTGACCTTGGATGACTCCAGGCCTGTCTATTATCCTGTCTCCCCTCCCTAATTCCTCTCTCTTCACCCTCTTCTCCAATGCATGGTGACCAACTGAAACAGGACTGTTGCCTCCTTATTCCCTCCCAATGCCCAGTCATGGATACTGATAGATTTTGATTGAATTGTTGAGTCATTGAGGACAGGAAGCCATCAGTGGATCATGGTGTTAAGGGTCAGAGGGCAGGACAGAGCCTGGGAAAGACAGGGGTGGGAAGGATTCAAAGAGGACCTTCCTAGTGCAAACATGTGGCACCTCCTCATGAAAACCTTCCATGGTGCTTCCTATTCTTGATTCAGTTTGTACAGAGTTTATATCAGGGCCTCTGGGGCCAGAAAGAGCTGGCCCCAGCTTGCCAGTAGCTCACTGAGTGATCTCAATCAGCGCCTTCATTCCAAGCCTTCCCTCTCCTCTAAACTGCAGTAACAACAGGACTTACCTGAGGTTTGGGGTGGAGGTGTTGCAGGGGCAAGGGGCTGACCCATGGCTGGTCCTCAATTTGTATTTGTGGAATGAATGCCTCCCAGGCCCCATGTAAGGAGAGTCTGTGAAACTCAAGATTCAGAAAAACCATTAACAGTGCATACCTTGAAGTCAACCCCAGGCTCTGTTAGTTACTTGCTATATGCACTTGAACAATTTACCTCTTCCAGCCTCTTTGCTCATCCATGATGTGGGAACTATGACTGAGCTGACTCTGAGTATGTGCTGTGATGATGACATCTGATTATGCTGCTCAGTTCACAGGAGCTATCTGTGTAACTGGGAATGGCCTTTGTATACACACAGTGAGCCCTGCAGCATGAGAGAAATTGTGCTCCAGAGAAGATAAAAGTCTTGCTCAAGGTCACATTGTATGCCATGGTAGCAGAGTGGAAACTCAGCTCAAGTTTTCCCACTCCACATGTGAGAAATAAACAGCAAGAAAGCAAGCATTTGTAGGAAGAGGACTGTTTAAGTCCCTAGTGCTTGGAAAGATCTCTAGGAAGTATGAAAACGACCTCAGATCCACTTCTCCAGAAGGTTCTAGCACTTTTACTCCATTCTGAAGCTGCTGCCCACTTGAGGGATCCTCCATTCCCATCCATATCACCATGAGATATTACCACCTTTAACAGTCAGAAGGAAAACTTCACCTGTGTCAGGTGTTATTGCCACTGGTTGAAGGTAGAGGACAGGTTGAGCCCAGGACAGAACCAGGGAGAAGGAGCCCAGCTACCTGTGTGTAACTTCTGTGAGCACACAGTGAGTTACCACCTCATCTCCCCCTTTTGCCAGAGTTCGGTGTAGATGCATTAAGACTGAGTGTTGCTTCTGTCCCCTCTGAGAGGCCCCAAAGGCTGGCCACACACTCAGTGGAGGGCAACAATGCTTTCCACACTGGAAGCAGCATAAATCAGTTCCCAAGCTAATGAATTTAGTTTCTTAGATATACTAAACTCAGTGTTTATAAGTGATCACGAAGGTGCATGTAGAAAACTTTACAAGCTTTGAATATTATTAAGAATTGTCTCGGGGCACTTTCCTGGTGGTCCACTGGCCAAGATTCCAAGCTCCCAATGCGAGGGGCCCAGGTTCAATCCTGAGAACTAAGATCTCCCAGTTTAGTTCAGTTCAGTCGCTCAGTCATGTCCGACTCTTTGCTACCCCATGAATTGCAGCACACCAGGCCTCTCCATCACCAATGCCCAGAGTTCACTCAAACGTCCATCGAGTCAGTGATGCCATCCAGCCATCTCATCCTCTGTCGCCCCCTTCTCCTCCTGCCCCCAATCCTTCCCAGCATCAGAGTCTTTTCCAATGAGTCAACTCTTCACATGAGGTGGCCAAAGTATTGGAGTTTCACCTTTAGCATCATTCCTTCCAAAGAAATCCCAGGACCGATCTCCTTTAGAATGGACTGGTTGGATCTCCTTGCAGTTCAAGGGACTCTCAAAAGTCTTCTCCAACACCACAGTTCAAAAGCATAAATTCTTTGGCGCTCAGCTTTCTTCACAGTCCAACTCTCACATCCATACATGACCACTGGAAAAACCATAGCCGTGACTAGACGGATGTTTGTTGGCAAAGTAATGTCTCTGCTTTTCAATATGCTATCTAGGTTGGTCATAACTTTTCTTTCAAGGAGTAAGCGTCTTTTAATTTCATGGCTGCAGTCACCATCTGCAGTGATTTTGGAGCCCCCAAAAATAAAGTCTGACACTGTTTCCAATGTTTCCCCATCTATTTGCCATGAACTGATGGGACCAGATGCCATGATCTTCGTTTTCTGAATGTTGAGCTTTAAGGCAGCTTTCTCACTCTCCTCTTTCACTTTCATCAAGAGGCTTTTTAGCTCCTCTTCACTTTCTGCCGTAAGGGTGGTGTCATCTGCATATCTGAGGTTATTGATATTTCTCCCAGCAATCTTGATTCCAGCTTGTGCTTCTTCCAGCCCGGCATTTCTCATGATATACTCTGCATAGAAGTTAAATAAGCAGGGTGACAATATACAGCCTTGACGTACTCCTTTTCCTATTTGGAACCAGTCTGTTTTTCCATGTCCAGTTCTAACTGTTGCTTCCTGACCTGCATACACATTTCTCAAGAGGCAGGTCAGGTGGTCTGGTATTCCCATCTCTTTCAGAATTTTCCACAGTTTGTTGTGATCCACACAGTCAAAGGCTTTGGTGTAGTCAATAAAGCAGAAATAGATGTTTTTCTGGAACTCTCTTGCTTTTTCCATGATCCAGCAGATGTTGGCAATTTGATCTCTGGTTCTGCTGCCTTTTCTAAAACCAGCTTGAACATCTGGAAGTTCACGGTTCACGTATTGCTGAAGCCTGGCTAGGAGAATTTTGAGCATTACTTTACTAGTGTGTGAGATGAGTGCAATTGTGCAGTAGTTTGAGCATTCTTTGCCATTGCCTTTCTTTGGGATTGGAAAGAAAATGGACCTTTTCCAGTCCTGTGCCCGGGTCCAAACAAATGAGACACTTTTTTTGTTTTTTTTGCATGAGGTTTGGGAGAAATTTGGAAAAGATCTCCCAAACCTCATGCAAAAAAAAAAAAAAAGGTGTCTCATTTGTTTGGAGTATTTAGGATGAACAATTGCTCTCTCAAGATGTGATTCCTGAGGGGCTGGACTGGCAGTAAAGGCTGTTTTCAGGAAGTCATTTTCAAGATCTGGCCACTTGCCCAGCTTCTTGGGCATGCATTCCTTATCAGAATTTCTGGAACCATCCATTTGGGCCTGATTTCTTATCTACCAGATGGGGAGCTTGGTGAGAGGAACTGAGACCTACAGGGAAATCAAACCTCTGATGATGAAAGGTTCAGGAGTGGGTGATGGAGAGCCAGCCTCAGTCAGATGGATGCAGATGAGAGCCTAGAGGTATCAAAAGTCAAAAGAGAGAATGCAGCAAGATCCAGCTCTGAACTCTCCCTTCCCCTTTAGGACTTCAGTGCTGCAAATGATACAAAGGACCTTGTGTGGAACAAGGGAAGTCTGTTGCCAAGAGTGGCCACCTGAAAATCAGCACTCACGCCAGGACTCTCTCTTCTGCTCATGTCAATCACTGCTAAAGCTCTTCATACTCCCAAACTATACTTTCCCCCTTCCCAAAGCATTACCAGTTACTCTGTGGAGAACATAGATGCATCCTGAAAGTCATTAATTTTTCTGAAGAAAGATACTAAAACAGGAATTAGCTAAGGTTGGCCAGAGATAAAAGGGAAGTGGCTAGCACTTATTATGCCTGGCACAGAGTGGAAGTTTTTTTTCCTGCCTTCGAAGATAGACTGAATGTCACAGGCATCAGTAGAAAGCTGAGATTGTCTATTTTGATGAATCTGGTAGAGGAGAGAAAAGACCTCATTCATGAGAGAACAAGGATAAAGGAAATCTCTGAAGCTTCTAGTTGTCAGAAATACTGAACTCCCACCTGGACCCCTTCTGTGCTGTCTCCCTCAGGAGCCCCCCTGTTCTTATTCCTGTCTCTTTCGCATCTGGGTATGTATTTAACTTCATTGGCTGGACTGGCAGTGAAGGCTGTTTTCATGTGAAGTCCAGTCCACATGTTCAGCAGGTCCCTTTCTGTGTGCTCAGGGTGCTGGGCTCCTCGCTCACAGACCTGGGTCTCACTTTCTTTGAGGACCGTGTGGATGAAGGAAGCCTGACTTCGCCCACCTGCCCACCAGTGCGAGAGCAGGAGGTGAATGGGTGTAAGACAAAGAGGTGAATGAGTGCAGGGAAGGCCATTTGAAGGGTAGCGACAGTTTGAGGGCTTTTTCCTGGATCTCAGTCTAGGCTGACTCCTGCGCATTTGGGAGGCGGCAGGATGGGCCCGTCACGTTGCGCGATCTAAGAGCCTTCCAGACTAGGGAATACTGAAACGATGTGGGGGAGTGTCTCAAGAATGGGGATATGAAGGTCTCTGCGACAGTCAGTGACTGCCTGGCTCTCTTCGGCCAACTCCGGCCAAATAGACTTCATTGACTTTTAGGATGTCCTTCCAAGAAGCCATCCGTGCCCACTACTATACCTCGTGCAGGGGGCCGAGAAACAGCCATTCAGAGCAGGACTGTGATGACTTCCAGCCAATCGGCACCAAGGAAAGGGAGATGAGGCGGGGCCTTGGGCAAAGCCGCTTGTGAGGCGCAGGCGCGGGCCCAGGCCGTGTGGGCAGGGCTTTTCTGGCGTGGAAGCGGTCCCGCTCATCCCCGTGCGGATCGGCCCTACTTGGGTTCTCGCGAGTGTCTGTCAAGCAGCCGTCCTATTACGCGTGCGCAGTTTTCCTTCCTCTGCGTCAGCCAGTAACGGTCCGGGTTCTGGTTGTTTCTGGAGCCTTTGTTCACCCGTTTATCCGTTCCTGCCGCCGAGATGGCCGTAGTCTTTCGGACCTGGGTCCTTAGAGGCTGTGAGGGATAGCTGAGGTGAAGGGACAGAGCATCGGATGAGCTCAGGAGGCCAGGGAGGAGGGGGACGAGCCGTGGAGGCGGACCGCAGGGAGTGAGGCCAGAAAGCCGGCAGTAGACCTTGGGAGGGAGGGCTTCAAGCAGGGGAGAGACACTGTTAGATTTGCATTTGAGAAGGCCCTTGATAAAAACCTGTGCGAGAGGAGAGAAACCCTGTGCAAGGGTTCCCAAAACAGATTCCGGGAGATGTCATTTCTCACCGACCCTTCATTCAGCTTCTGTTAGAGCTCCCCCAGGGGTCTCTTGTCCAACTGCTGCTCGTGTCTCTCAACCATACTCCTCAGCCCTCGACCTCGTTATTGAAGTACCTCCTGGACACACCGCCCAGTCAACCACTTCTGAAATAAACCTTTCCATTGTGTCACCTCCCCCATAGCCAACCCTGTCTCATTTCAGAATTCCCTGAAAAGTCACTCCTTTATCCACCTGGTCCCACAGGCCGCCACTGAGCACATCATAATGGGAATTATCTATTGACGGGTGTCACCCCCCTCAGATGATGACCTTCTTAAGGGTAAGGGGACTAGCACCCCTCACTCTGGATATATCCACAGTGGCAGCCTTGGTGAGTGCTTGCTACCTGGCAGGCTACTTTCCACCACTTTCCCCATGGTAATTCATGTCATCATCGCAGCCTTTCCAGAGAAGGCTCTCACCTTGTTTCAGGATGAGGGAACTAGGTGAAGAGAGATTAAGAGAAGCATGCTGGGAAGCTGCTGTATAACACAGGGACCTCAACGTGCTAACCTAGAGGGGTGGGATGGAGTCAGGGGTGGGAGAGAGGTTCATGGGGGAGGGGATGTATGTATACCTATGGCTGATTGAAGTTGGCAGAAGCCAACACAATATTATAAAGCAATTATTTTCTAGTTAAAAATGAAGTAAAAAAAAAAAGAAGCATCCAACCTCACAACTGGAAATGACAGCTCCAGAACCAGTTCTTTTAACCACCACTCTCCAGGTTAAACTGCATGTGATTTTATTTTGAATGTGATTTAAAAACAGCTTTGATTTCACATACCAAACAATTCTCCCATTTAAATTGTACAATTTCAGTGTTTTTTAGATTGTATATTGGAGATACAGATGTGTGTGTGTGTGTGTATTTCTCTTTGGTGTGCACGCATATGTGAATTTTAGGCTGATGCCTGTTTAGATATTTTGTGTCCATAAACGTGTATTTTCACTAACATGCCAATTGTGGGAAAGTTGGTATTACTGTATCTGTACTGGGCTTCCCAGGTGTCACTCGTGGTAAAGAGTCTGCCTGCCAATACAGGAGATGTGGGTTAGATCCCTGGGTTGGGAAATCCCCTGGAGGAGGGCATGGCAACCACTCCAGTATTCTTGCCTGGAGAATCCCATGGACAGAGTGTGCCAAGCTATAGTCCATAAGGTCGCAAAGAGTTTCAGACATGACTGAAGCAACTTAGCATGCATGTACATACATGTACTATGTGTACTGTGCTTTTTTTAAAAATTGAAGTATGTACTTATTTATGTATTTATTTTTGGCCTCACCACACAGCATGTGGGATCTTAGTTCCCCAACCAAGGATTGATCCGGTGTCCCTTGCATTGGAAGGGTTGTCTTAACCACACTGGATAACCAGGGAAGTCCCTATGATTTTTTTAAATTTAATGCTATAATTTGATCTTAAATCTTTCAAAGTATTTTCATTCTAATATAATTACTTGATATGTATTCACTGATTCAATGTCTGTCTTGAATTTTACTACTGTTCTGGCACTTTTTCCAGGAACTGAGGGTGCCAACTGGGTAATGCAAAGCTTCTGCCTTGAACAGCTGACATGATGAGGATGAGTAGGAAAGAGAAAAAAAGTGGTATAATATTTCAAGTATTGACTGACATTGACGAGTATAGTGAAGACACATAAAGCAGCTAAGTTATATAGTGATGGAGGAGAGAGACTGCCTTCTTAGAAGGTTAGAGTTGGCCAGTGTTCGAAATACAGGTTTAAAAATATTTGTGTTGACATAGTCATAAATTTCCTTTGGCCCATTTCACCCTTGTTAAACTGAGCCAATGAAGTCAAATACATACCCAGATTTCAGATTAGAGCATAATTTATGAAAAGGGTCTCTTATCTAGATCAAGTTGCTCTCATTCCAAAAAATGTCTCCTTCAAACTTGTTTATCCACATCTTTGTATAAGTTAGTTATAATAAGATTAAGCATCTGATAAAGAACATTACTTACTTATTTGGCAATAATAGAATACAAGAATGTTTTTACTGGCGTTGAATGTTACAGTTGAAAAGCTGAAAACAGTAGTTCAACAGACCAAAGACACTAGGCTTGGAGAAGGGGTCTTAACTGTGTTTGTTAGCACTGAATATGACTATGAATGTCAGTAGTTTCTAGAACCTTGCCTGGAGGATAAAGAATGCATTGAATTTGTGGCCACCTGAACTCTGGATTCAAAAGCAATCAAAGCTTGACAAAGTCTTTGTTGTCTCCACTACAGTAGCTCATTTAAAAGTCCCCTAATGTTTTGCAGTTATATGTTAGGCAGTGTTACCAATAAACAAAGAGTTCTACTCCAATCAGACTACATAACAGGATGACAAGTTCCTCCCAGAAATGTTTACCAAATTAAAATGACTGCTGAAGTTGAAGATTAGTAAACAATGGGAAATCATATTTTAAAAGTTGTGTAGCACTTTTTCCTCCTGTCATGTAGAAAGTCTTGTAATTTCATGGATAAAGTCTTTAAGTTCTTAATAAACTAGTAAAATATTAATATATTAACTTCTAATGATCAACAGTGGCATTTTCCATAGTGAGGGTCTGAAGCCATCCCTGCTCCCTGTTCGCGCATTCATTGCGCGCAGCACTTGGAGAACCAGTTTTGCCACTAGAACTGGGTGGAGTTTGCTGTATTCTACTTTTTCATCCATGGTGACTAAGACCTTCAAAGCTCCTAGGCTTGGGCACAGTGGGGTGCACAGGATCTCAGTTTGATTTCTAAATTGGCATACCTACCTTGGGAAACAAGAGGCATTGCTGCTGAAAACTGGAATAGTGCAAACGTGGTGCCCAGCAGCAATGCCCCACGTAAGGCCCTCAGAGCACAAACATACCAGCCCCAGAAGAGAGGCAAGGGCAGATCTTGGGAGGCAGCTGAAACTGGCTCAGTGCTGAAAGTTCTAAGAAAAAGAACACAAAGTATGAACATAATATGTTTGTGTGAAAGTTCATATGTATTTAGAATAACAGAACAATTGCTTTTTTTTGATTATTATTATTGCATGGCGTGTGGGATCTTATTTCTTGGACTAGGGACTGAACCTGGGCCCAGGGCAGTGAAAGCACCGAGTCTTAACCAGTGGACTTCCAGGCTTAATATTGCAAACTGTGTGCCCATATTACAGATGAGAAATGGAAGTTTGGAAGGATTAAATGAACTCTCCAAGGCCAGACTGACTCCAAAGTCCCAAGTTTTATCTCTGTTCAGTGCCACACTTTGCATTATTAACTGAATCCTCACGACAATGTTATGAAGTGGACCCTATTAGTATTCTGTCTTATATTTGGGGAAGTGGAAGCAAGGAGAGCCAGATGGTAAGTGGTAGGATCAGAATTAGAATCCAGGGGACTTCCCTGGCAGTCCTGTGGTTAAGACTCTGCACTTTCATTGTAGGGGGTGCAAGTTCCATCCCTGACTGAGAAATTAAAATCCTGTGTGCTGTGTGGCGTGGCCAAAAAAGTTAAAAAGAAAGAATTAGAATCCAGAAGGTCATAATCTAGGCCTCTAGGCCACAGATAGTGGCCTCAGGATGAGACTAGTTGGGGAAGGTGAGAAGAGAATGCAGAAGAACTGAAGTTGGAGTTGACATTTCCTGCCTTCCCAAGTCCCTCCACTGTTCACTCACCCCACGTTCTCCAGGAGCTTGCTTAGTGCCAGCAAGGAGGTGGTCCTGGAACGCAACACAAAAATTGGCAGACTGCATGGGGCAGATGCAGCCACGAGGTGTCCACGGTGGGTTAAAACAGATCCTGTTTTTCATCAGCCAGTCAGGGGTCTTTAGCAAGCCAAGAGAGATCCCTGGACCCTCCAAATTTACAGCTCTTTATGCCTCAGCAAAATGGAGTCAGTTGGGAGGAAACCCATAGTCAGTTTTGTTTTCTCCAGGCAAAGGGCTACAGAATTTTTTTTTTTTTTTTAACTTTTCGGTCCTACCACACAGCTTGTGGAATCTTAGTTTCCTGACCGAGGATGGAACCTGTGTCCCCTGCAGTGGAAGCACAGTTCCTTAACCACTGGACTGCCCGGGAAGTCCCTACTGAAGTTTTTAAAAATATTTATTTGTTTGGCTCTTCTGGGTCTTGGTTGCGGCATACGGGACCTTCAGTTGTAGCATATGGAATTTAGTTCCCTGGTCTCCAGGCCCCCTGTGCTGGGAGCATGGAGTTTTAGCCACTGGACCATCAGGGAAGTCCCTATAGAGGTTTTATGTATAAGAAAGTATACATTATGTATATGAAGGAGACCTGGGAAATACACTCACCAGGAGAAAGAGAAGGGCAAAGAGACAATGGCCGCCGGGTTTCAGAAGCTGTAAATCTGGACCTGCCATGGCACCTCAGCCTGTCCCAGGGAAAGCCCTGAAATAAGCTAATTTGTACCAATGAGTCTCAAGAAAGGACTAGGAATTAGAGTGCCAGGACCTTCTGAAAGGTGTATTTGGATAGGGCTGGAGGACTACCTGGAAGTCTGTGGGAACAACAGGGCTTTTCCTGTTTGGCAGGTCCTGCCACCTTCCGGCAGCCTTCTGTGTGTCTGTGTCTCTGAATGTTGCTTGGTGTTGCTTTCTGAATTTGTCTGAGACTTTCTTCCTGTCTCTCTCTCTCTCATCCCTCTGGGTCTCTTACGTTGTTGGCGTCTTTATTTCTGTATCTTTGCTATATCCACGTGTCTCTCAATGCCTCCCTGCCTTAGTTTCTCTGTGACATTACTGTCCCTCCAGGCAAGGCCCAGAAACTGCCCCCTCAGGCCACAGCCCCACCAGGCATGAAGCCAGTGGTCAGGTCCTCATTTCGCTTACCCAGGGCCCTTTCTGTGGCCTGGCCTCTGAGTCAGGCAAGAAAGGTGTGGGATCCCAAGGTGGTTTTCATTCGAGGAGACAGGGAGGAGTCCACCCCCAATAGCCACTAGGTGGCAGTCAAGGACTGCTTCAGCATTGGTTCTTCCCCTATGGGTCGGTACTCCCAGTGGTACTCTTGATACAGGACTTGACAGGACTGTCCTTGGCTTGACCTGGCTAAAGCTTTTGATGGGAAAAGCTTGTCTTCATAACACCCAGGTACCTTAACAACTACACTTAACTAACCATTAAGTATCTGATTATATGTTTACTGAATCACTCTATACATCTTGTTTATTAAGAAATGTGAAAAATATATTTTCCTATGTGTATAGTGTCAACTTAGACATTATATTTATCTAACTACTGGATATGCAAATGGCTATCTTTATCAATCTACAGAGATAAATCTGTATATTTACTATGCATGGGCTTCCCTGGTGGCACAGTGGTAAAAATCCACCTGTCAATGCAGGAGACATAAGGGATGTGGGTTTAATCCCTGGGTTGGGAAGATCCCCTGGAGGAGGAAATAGCAACCCACTTCAGTATGCTTGCCTAGGAAATCCCACGGACAGAGGAGCCTGGCGGGCTACAGTCCATGGGGTTGCAAAGAGTCAAACATGGTTGAGTGACTGAGCATGCAGGTACTACGTGTATGTATACCATTTCTCCACTTAGAATTAATTTAAGCACTATTCTACACTTTTTCTTCATTTTTTAAAAATATTCATGTAACCACTCTATTTGTCTAACCACATAATTTTTATTAAAGTAGTCTTCATTTCTGTCCATAGGGAGATAGATGTAATACATTTCTTGTATAGATGGCAGATTCTTTCTCTGTCTTACGAAATGTTTTATATACTGCATGCTTCATATTGCTGACATGTGTGTGCATTTCCAGTGCTCTTCGTGAGGACCTATTCCATCCAGGCTGCTGTTGATCATTATGAACCTGAGTCTTTGGGGCCTTCAAAGCCCTGGCGGTCCAGTGGCTAAGACTCTGCACTCCCAATGCAGCCTAAATTCTCATCGTATATCACATGTCTTTATTTAGCACTTATGTATGCATGTCCCCATTGTGTTCCACGTTCTTACCAAAGGTCCCGTCCTCTCTGCCCTTCTCATGCAGGATAGACTCTTAGATGACGTGGCCGTTGGTGGCAGCAGCTCAGCAGGCCAGCGTATCATCCACATGGCTCACGGCAGCTCCAAGGACACCACATGCGCTCGACTAACACCCCCTTCCAAAGCTTACCTGCACTTCTCCCTTTTCACTGCCCTATCCTTTTCTCTGGGAAGGTCTTCTCTCATGGTGGGAGGAGGAGTGGTGTCCCAGGGCAGGTTACAAAGGTCACACATCATCTGGGGAACATATCTGTAGGGGAACATAATTCACCGCTCCAAAACGTCTCTCTGGTATGTGGATTATTTCCAGGTGAAAATAGTCAAGGACTGAAAGGCTCTGGAAGAAACTTTGGCCCTGCCCTTCACCTCCCCAGTCCACATTCAGCTTGTTCTAGCATGAACAGGAATTCAGGGTGAGGTAGACCAACAGAAATGAGAATTCATGGGGAACAGGTCAATAACCATCTCAGGACTTCCCTGGCAGTCCAGTGGCTAAGACTCCACACTCCCAATGCAGGGAGCCTGAGTTAGATCCCTGCTTATGGAACTAGATCCCACATGCTGCAACTAAAGATCCTGCATGCCTGTTTTCACCTCACAGTTATGGGGGTGAAGAGTCCAGATGTGCCAGGCAGGGTTCTCTGGCAGGGTCCCAAGGGCCAAGTCAAGGTGTGGGCCAGCTGGTTTCTTATCTGGATGCTCTGAGTAGGAATATTTCTAAGCCCAGTTGAGTTATTGGCAGAATCCAGTTCCTTGGGGTTATAGGACTTGCAGCGCAGGGATGGAGAGAGGTCCTTGAGGGTAGTGGAGCCCCAGAGCCCACCTCTCTTCCAGGGGCCTCAGCCCCTAAGCCCCACCCACACACAGCAGAGCACCGTGGTCTCCATGGTGATGGTAAACAAACCTCAGCTTTCATCTGGCTACCCTTTTCATCTCTCAAGTAAAACCCAGGGAGATGGAATTGGAGGTGAAATGAGGTCTGGTGCCCAGGGCAGCAGGCACTGGGAGGTCAGGGTGGGGCTAAGAGCCTAGATGGAAATGGAGGGATATGGGGAGGGGGCCTTGAGGGTCCTGGGTCCCAGAGCAGAGTTTAGAGCTCAGATCAGTACACCCTGGTCCTTCATTGATGTCACTGCCTGTATCCACGTTGGCCTCTTTCCTTCTCTGGGTCTTTGTTCACTACATTCTGCCCCCTAGTATTCCACGCCTGTCCATGGATTAATAGCCCACGGAGAGGGGCCTTCACAACCACCCTGATGATTTAAACATGACTCTGAGCTTGCAACTGACCTTGGCACTGCCTTTCATGCTCCTACTCCATGTGTGTTAGTTGTTCAGTCGTGTCCGACTCTTCCGGACCCCATGGACTGTAGCCCACCAAGCCCTCCAGACTCCCCTGGCCATGGAATTTTTCATGCGAGAATACTGGAGGGGGTTGCCATTTCTGCTTCTGGCCAATTCACTCTCCCAAGACATCCTCCTTGCCCTGACTCTCCGTGAAAACTTGGTCTCATTTTGACTAACTTGACAGAAGCAGTCAGGAGGGAACCTCTGGGCTGCCCTCCAGGGTGAGCTCTTCTGCTCCTCCAAGTGACCTCATTGCCTCTCCTTGCTCAAGGACATGTTCCTCCACTCCTGCACTTCCTCTGTCCTCCTCCACTGAAACATTCCCAACAGTAGGAAAGCATGACCCCACTGGTCTTTCTTGACCTAGCAGATATTTCATGGGGAATAATTTCTTTCTCTTTGAAGTATTCAGTTTTTTCCCTGGCCTCCAGCACCACTGTCCCATGGTTCTCTTACTCGACTGGCTAGTCCTTCTTGGACTCCTTTGCTGGTTGCTGCTCAGCATCCTGACCTTTTAAACTTGAAATGCCCAGGGATCAGTCTTTGGAATTCTTCTTTAAAACATCCAGTGCCTGGGGGTCTTTATCCTTCCTCACTGAAAGATCATGATTCCAAATTTCTCTTTTTGAACCAGGGTTAAAATCCATGTTCTCTGCATTGGCAGGCAGATTCTTATCCAGTGGGCCACCAGGGAAGTCCCACACACAGCTCTTTGCTGAGCTCATTGCCCCCTCTTCCCCTCCAGACTCCACTGGCCTCTTCAGCATGGCCTCTCTCCCAGCTCCTGTAACAGAGTCTATTAGACACTGCTAGGCCCTCAAGCTGCTACTGGCATTCTTCTTCCCTTTCTGAAAAATGTCCTAGGCATGTCTATTCCCACCACACCACTCCCTTTCTGTCCTCCCCCAGCCCCAGCGTTCCTGGGAGCCACTTTGTCAAGGCTGTTCCTGGTGCTTTCATCTCTTTTTTTTTTGGCTGCACAATACAGTTTGCAGGATTAGTTCCCTGACCAGGGATCGAACTTAGGGCCCCTGCAGTAGAAGGTTGGAGTCCTAACCACTGGACTGCCAGGGAAGTCCTGGCCTCCTTCGTTCTTGACTTCCTGAAGCCTCACAATGGGCAGAGTGGCTTGGCATCTAGGGTCATGGGTTCAGGTGCCAACTCAGGTTCAGGTCCTGACCCAAGCACTTCTAAGCTGCATTGTTTTGGGCCGGTTACTTCCCCTGGGAGGAGATTTCTTTCCTGAGAGAGGGAGATGAGGGCACATCACCCCCCTTAGGATGAGCTGAGGTGGAGGTGCCTGGCAGCTGGCACTCAATTCATGAGTGTTTTACTGGAGAACTTTGTCTCCTGCCTTACAGCCTCACTGCTGGGCCTCCGATGGCCTGACTTTGGCTTAGTCCCAGAATTTCTGGTGGCTCCTTCCCTGAGAAAATACAGCAGGATCTTTTTTTTTCTTTGAAGCATTTATTTGTCTTGGGTCTTAGTTGAGGCATGCAAACTCTTAATTGCAGCATGTGGGATTTAGTTCCTTGTTGTTCAGTCACTAAGTTGTGTCTGATTCTTTGCAGCCCCATGAACTGCAGTACACCAGGCTTCCCTGTCTCTCACTGTCACCCAGAGCTTGCTCAAATTCATGTCCATTGAGCTGGTGATGCCATCCAACCATCTCATCCTGTGTTGTCCCCTTCTCCTCCTGCCCTCAATCTTTCCCAGCATCAGGGGCTTTTACAATGAGTCCGCTCTTCCTATCAGGTGGCCAAAGTATTGGAGCTTCAGCTTCAGCATCAGTCCTTCCAGTGAATATTCAGGTTCTTTGACTAGGGGTTGAACCCGGTTTCCCTGCATTAGAATGCAGAGTCTTAGCCACTGGGCCACCAGGGAAGTCCCTAGCAGGAGCTGTTTTTGTACCTTTGCTCAGACAGTAAAGAACCCGCCTACAATGCAGGAGCCGCAGGACACACGGGTTCGATCCCTGGGTAAGGAAGATCCCCTGGTGGAGGGCATGGCAACCCATTCCAGTATTCTTGCCTGGAGAATTCCAGGAACAGAGGAGCCTGGAGGGCTACAGTCCATGGGGTTGCAAAGAGTCAAGTATGACGGAAGTGATTAACATTAATACACTGATCAGTGGAGGCACTGAGAGCCCTGGCCCATGGCCAGGGCCACACAGCTTGATTTCAGATACACACAGCTTGCGGCAAGCAGCATAGCAGTAGCAGGGAGCAAGATCTTAGTTCCCAGCCTGGGAACTAAAAGGCTTTTACAACACTAGACCACAGGACCAGTGACTAGGGCCTAGACCCCTAGTTCTTGCCTGCTTTGTCAAGAAAGAATTCAGGCAAGGAGGCAGAAAGTAAAGAGAAAAGTAAGTTTATTGGAAAAGAAAAGTACATATGCAACAACGCACGGGTAAACTCAGAGAGAGAGTTGCACCTTTGGGAAGTTTAAATTCTTTATAAGAGAGTTTTTCAGGTCTTTGTCTTCCTTCAAGCCAATCATTTCATTTTGCTCCCCTTGACTAGTTAATCTCAGAGCCCTCCCCTTCGCTGTGCATGCACCCCCTCAGCCAAGATGGATCTTGATGTGAAGGCATCTGGGAAAAATAAGACTCATTATGGCCTGACATTGTCCCCTGACTCTTAACCTTCAAGGACCCTTTCTTCGAATTTGTAGTGTCTCCCTTGTCTCAAGAAGGTAGGGAGCAGAGATCCCTTAATCCGTTACTCAAACAGGGTTTTGTTCTTCTTCATTCTCACCATGACTGTTATCGTAAAGTGTTTGCAAGAGAAAAATCTTGGCTATTTACCCTGTTTCTACTGTTACTTCCATTTCAGAGGGCAAATAGAAGGTTGATTGTAAACGCCTTACGTGGAATCCACCTATCTCCTATCTCAGGAAATGCAAACAGGAGGCCAGTTGTAAATGTCTAACCTGAAGCCTGTCTCCTGCCTCAAGCTGACAGCAGTAGATCTTATATCAAAAACTAACCCCTTGATTCAAGGGCACCACTTCTCTGCTCTGCTTCAGACTCAATCCAGGTACACAGCCCTCTCTCTAGCCCTCATCTAGCATCTAGGCGCTGTGTAGACACAGCCCGGGCTCCACCCTGCCCCTGGGTCTGGGCCTTCAGGACACATTCTTCCAAAGCCCTGTGGGTGCCCTCCACCAGCCCTGCCTTGACCCAGGTGCTGCTCCTCTCATATTCCTTTCTCCCTTGTGCATTCCGGCTTCCTCATTCTGACGCTCCTGGAGGTTGTGAAAGCAGTCCTTTGGGCACCTCGCACAGCCCCAGGAAATTCGTGCTTCTACCCACCTCTGATCCGCCTTCTGCTCTTGCTCTTCTGGTCTTTCTGGCTGAACTGGGTGCAAAACTGTACTGCTGCCTCACCCCCACTCTCCATGCAGTTTCTAGGCTGGCTGCCACCAGTTGTCTCTCAGATCCCTCTGTCCCCTCGTTGCCCTGGGGACTTACCCTCCCCCCACACCTTAGCCTTTCCCAGACTTGCTTGGCCGCTCTCCCCTCCACATCAGATGGAGTTTTCTCAAGCGTTGCTCTAACCACGCCTGGTCCCTGCTGGAAACCTCCCGGGGCTTCCTCCTTCCTCCCCAATCACACCCAACTCTTCAGCTCCAGCTTCAGCATCTCCCTGCCCGCTTGATCACTCCCTGCCTGTTCCACCCCTCTCTCCAGCTTCTCCCCAGCACCCAGCGTTTGCTCCAGGCTGTCAGATGCCTCTTCAAACTCACCGCATGCTCAGGCCGACTGTCCCCTTCTGTTGTCCACATCTCCAGTGCTGGCAGTCAGCCTGGCCCTCATGGCATTGGGAATTGGAGGTGTGTCCACAGTATTTTGCAGTCCAGGGTGGAATGTGCTGGAAGGGACATTCAGAGGCATGTGGCGTGCTGGACCGTGGAGCACTGCAGGGCAGGATTGAGGCAGGAGATATATGGGCTCCAGGCTGGGTATTTACAACTAGCCTCCTGGTTACATTTCCAGGGATAAGAGGCAAGTGGTCTCCAGGGTAGATATTTATGACCAGCCTTCTGCCTATACTTTGAGATAAAACTAGCAATAACAGGGTAAATAGCTGGACTTTGTTTCCTGTGGATTCTTTAAGTTAACAGGCGGGGACGTGCATGCGTGCTCAGTTACTCAGTCGTGTCCTACTCTGGGACCGCATGGACTGTAGCCTGTCAGGCTCCTCTGTCCATGGTATTCTCCAGGTGAGAATCCTGGAGTGGGTTGCCATTTCCTACTCTAGGGATCTTCCTGACCCAGGGGTTGAACCCATGTCTGACAGAGAGGGGCTAAACCCTCTTTGACTAAAAGATCAAGAGGTTACATATTCCCCATCACTGGGGCAAGAGATATACTACGCATGTGCAGAAAAGTCTCCTGCAGGAGTGTGTCAAAAGGCAGAGGGTAACAGACCATAATGAGTCATGTCAACCTCCTCCTCCCCCAAGCCCTCCGCTAAAATCCATCTTGGCTGAAAGGTGTGTGCACACATAGGAGAGGGTCCTGAGGCAAAGCAGCCATGGGGTCAAAGCAAGACAACTGGCCAGAAAGAAAGCAAAGATTTGGAAAATGGCCTCCCCTTAGAAAGGATTTAAACTTCCCAACGTCTCAACTCTCACGCTGACTCCCCAGTGCATCTGCATGTACTCTGCTTTTCTACTAAACACTTAACTTGCACACTGCGGCACGCTTTCCTCTCTATCTTCCGTCTCCTTGTCAGAACTTTTTCTTTTCAAGGCAGACAAGAACCAGGACCCAAACTCTAGCAACTGGCTCTCATGGTCTAGCGGTTAGAATCTGACACTCTCACCACCACAATTAGGGTTTTGTTTTGTTTTTAAACTATTTAGTTTTGGCTATGCTGGATCTTCATTGCCGTGCGTGGCCTTTCTCTTGTTGCAGTGAGCAGGGGCGACTCTCTAGCTGTGGTGCGTGGGTTTCTCATTGAGGTGGCTTCCCTTGTTGTGGCGCACGAGCTCTGCATGCAAGCCTCAGTAGCTCTGGTTCTCGAGCTCTAGAATACACACTCAGTAGTTGTGGTACATGCGCTTAGTTGCTCTGGGGCATGTGGGATCTTCCCAGACCAGCGATCAAAACTGTCCCCTGCATTGGCAGGTAGACTCCTAACCACTGCACTGCCCTGAAGTCCTGCGACCAGGGTTTGATCCTTGGTCAGGGAACTAAGGTCTCTCTCTTCAAGTTGCTGCTCACGGCTAGTTACCATTCAAGTAGTGGCTGCTGCTGACTCCCAGCTGAGTCCTGCTCCAGGAATTGCCTTTGGCCCAAGGCCACATCCCCTCCCTGGGGGCAGTCCACCTCCAGTGACATGGCAAGGCAATGCTTGGGCAAAAAGGCTCCCTTGCCTCAAGGCAGGACATCCCTGACCAGCCAGCCAGGCTCCAGAGCTTCTCTGAGGGCTTGAATGAAGCCTCTGGTGTTCTGGGTCACTCCTCCTCTGCCCATCCTTCTTTCAGCCATGTCTCATGGGTATTGTTCCCAAGAACACTCGCCAATAAACTTCCTGCATGCACGTGGCCAGTTCAGTCTTCCCCAGGGATAGTGATCTGAGGCAGTCGGTTCCAGGGTGGATCAAGGTAGGTGGGACCTTAAATGTGATTCTGGAGTTTCACTGCTGAGTGGTTGCCTAGTGAAAACCTGCTGCCCGCATCACTGATAGTGGGTATGTGTTGATGCCCATGGCATGCTGAGAAAAGGTGAAATTGTTAACACTTTTGCTGGTGGTAAATTGGAATGGGAAAAAAAAAAATGCACTGAGGACCAGTATCTCAGGCTTCTGAGAGGTTCCAGGGCAGGACTAATTATAAGGTCTGGAACTGGATGGCTGCTGTTGAGACCACTAACTAGGAAAAGACAATGAGAAACTAAGTATGACTCATCACCAACAGGTTGAAATGTCCGAGTCAAAGGCTTTCCACGCTGTGTTTAAAGAGACACTTTTTTCCTGCTGCTAGAGCACTGAAAACGCTGAGAATTGGGCCCAGGGCTTAATTAGACCTGGAGCAAATGAGGAACTCTCAGCCTTAGCAAGTTTCCCTTCCTGCATTGGGACAGAAGTTCCTTGAGGCCTAGCACGGGGACATCTGAGCAGACAGTTGTACTCAGGTTTCCAGGAACCCTCTGCACCTGCAGAAGTGCCTTCCCTCCCTCTCAGGATCCCCCCACGTCTAACCTGGTAATAACACCAAGTACTTGGGCTTCTCTGATAGCTCAGTTGGTTAAGAATCCGCCTGCAATGCAGGAGACCCTGGTTCAATTCCTGGATCAGGAAGATTTGCTAGAGAAGGGATAGGCTACCCACTCCAGTATTCTTGGGCTTCCCTTGTGGCTCAGCTGGTAAAGAATCCACCTGCAGTGCGGGAGACCTGAGTTTGATCCTTGGGTTGGGAAAGTCCCCTGGATAAGAGAAAGCCTCCCCACTCAAGTTTTCTGGCCTGGAGAATTTCATGGACTGTATAGTCCACGGGGTCACAAAGAGTTGAACACGACTGAGTGACTTTCACTTTCGGGCAGTGAAAATGCTGAGTCCTAACCACTGGACCACCAGGGAATTCCCAGGGTGGCCACTTTTCTTGCTCTATGAGTGTGTGCACTGGGGTTACTCAGTTTTCAGCTAGTGACTGGGGTGATCTGGGGCCCATGATGGCTTCATTCATGTGCCTGGTGCTTTTGTTATAACAAGAAGCTAGGCTCAGCAAGTTCTCTCTCTGTGCAGTTTCATGGGCTCTCAATATGGTATCTTTAGAAAGGTAGCAGAAATTCTTACCTTGCAGCTGAGAACCCCAAGGCTGAGGGTTGTGAGAGACATGAAGTGGAAGCGTCTAAAATCCTGAGCCCCAAATTGGCCAGCATCACTTCTTCTATATTCTGTTGGTCAAACCAGCTGAAGAGCCTGCCAGGTTAAAGGGGAGGGGACATAGACCCCCACTTCAGTATGGGAGAAGATCCAAAAAATTCATGGCCATCTTTGAACTGCCATCATGGCACAGCAAGAACCCTCTTAGAAAGGAGAATCCATACTCAGACTAAGTGTCTATTCCAGTAAGATCAAAGTGACTTTTCTTCCATGATGTAAGCTGTCCAGCAGAATCAACTTGGCACTGTGGCCACTTTGCTCATGAGGCCATTGGGTGATGACGGGGTGGCTGAGGAAAGAGGCTGAATGGTAACCACAGAAGGGATCATCCTATCCCCTTGATTAAAATTCTCCTCTGCTGCACTCACACTTGGGTGAGCATTCACACAGACACAAATGGTTTGGTTTTTGTTTTGCCTATTCAGAGAAGCAGATCCACGTACTTCTTCCCCAAACTTCACTGTCACCAATATTGCAATTGTGTTCCTTGTTATATCCCTAAACACAGGTTCACTGTCATTCTCCAAGATCTATTTGTCTTTCACATATGCCAAAAGAGTGAGTTGAATGGGTTTGTGGATGGGAATCACCGCCACTCCAGTATCCTTCAGATCCTTGATGGTGACACTAATCTCTGCAATCCCTCCAGGAACACAGTGTTTCATTTTTTTTTTTGTTTTGTTTTTCTAACTGTTCTAGTAGAGGCTGTTCTAGTGGCTTCCACCTGGCCTTTCCTACGATAACAACCCTCATTCCATAGATCAGGGAACCAATGCAAGAATTCTGTCAGTTGCCGAGTTTGTCTAGTCCAGTTCTGCAACTGGGCAAATAACCATAGGGTGGCCTCAGGGATCCACTGTGAGATGGACCTAAGCTAAAACTTCATAAGCTCCTACTCTCTGAATGGTGATCTTCAGAAATTACTTCAGAACCAATGCGCAGTAATTTCTGAAAAGTATGATTATCTTTACCCATTGCACCGTAATGACGCTGGCAAACAGCTTTGTCTTTTGGGGGAGAGCTGAGAGAAAGATTAACAATATCCATGGATGTTTTTGGCTCTCTGCTTCTCAGTTTCACGTGTCCTACAGAAAAAAGTTTCTTGGCGGGGGTGTGGGGCATCAGGAGTGGCCAGCAGGAGGATATTTTTCTTCCTGTGGAGGTCCTTTAAAGTGATGAGAAGGGGCAAACATTTCCCTCTATGACTTTGCCAGGCCCCAGAAATGAGGTTTCTACCTGAGCCTTAAATCCACGGCCCGTTGCGGCACTACCCACCTGGAGCCTCCAGGCTATCAGCCCATCCCCATCCGGCCCCGCCCCGCACCCTACCGACCAATCCGAGGCTCCGATCCAGGAGCGTCCCAGTGACGGCTTCGCAGCCCCGCCCATGGTGTTCCCATGGTGACAGTAGGTAGCCAGTGTGTATAGAGAAGCTCACTTTCCGGAGAGCAAGCAACCTCAGGCAGGGAGACCCGGTGAGCGGCTGACACTGCGGGGAAAACAGTTTCTTCAGAGGGCCCCTCACCTCCCCCGCATCCCTTCTTGTTGGTTAGTGAAAATTTTGGATTCACCTAGCGTGTCTTCTGGTTCCCTCATCTTCTCACGGGTACTCTGGCCTCTTCTTGTCTCCGAAACCAAAGCTGTAGTAACATTCATGGGGTGCTCTGAGCAAAGTGCGCGGAGCCTCCTGAGGGCCGGTCCTTGTGTCAGGGAGGGGGCAGCCTGGCTCAGTGTTGACCATATCCGGAGATTTGGGACAGGCGGCGGGGAGGGGAGGTGGGTGTGTGGTTTGGGCGAGTTTTGTTCTGGGTAAATGGTGTATGGAACTGTGGTGTTGCCTGTGACCATGAAGGGCAAGAAGAGCTTCTTGGGGAAGTGGACTTAGTCACGGTGGTTAAGAGGCTGAGCTAACGAAGCCCAGCACCGGTAATACCGATTTCAGCTTCTCCCTCTCACTCACATCTCCAAGCTTTCTTCCAGTTTACCTTACCTTCGCTCTTCTTTGAAGCCCTTGTCCACTAAAAAATTATTCACAACCTTAAAGTTGAGGGTTTACTGCAGGAGCCTAAGAAGGGATCCCCCTATTGCTGCTCTGGATCCCAATCTACTCTCCCCACATATTGGAGCATGTCACCTTGAACTTTCCCCCCACCCCATCCCTGCTCCTGAACTTCCCTGTCCTGCTCACACTGGCCCCTTGCAGTTCTCCTGGCTTTGAAAACTGTTCCTTCTGCATGACTCACCTTCGCTGATCATTATATCTAAATCTGCCCCCTGGTCCAAGGCACTCCCAAATAGGTAATACTCCAAAGTAAGGAATACCACTAATAAACATGCAAGGCAGTGTTCAGCTTCATAGTTCTGGTGGAATTACTAGTCTGGATGCTTCACTTTCCTGCAGTAGGGACCATCAGCCACCATGACGTCATGGTAAGTGGCATGGACTTCCTGTCCCTTGACACTGGACTTGACAGAGACTTATTTTGAAACTCTTGTGGCTATGATGTGAGCAGAGACTTTTTCTCCTGTGTTTCTGCAGCACACAGAATGTATGCTGTTTCTGCAGCAGAAGAATGTATGTGGGTTGTCATTGGTCCCAGGAGAATTAGAGACCCAGGGAGCAGACCTGAGCATACCGTGTTGGCTGAAGTCCAGCCACCCTGTGGGTGCATAAATATGGAACAAAGTTTTTTACGCCATGGAAACTTTGTGGCTGTTTGTACACAGTATTCTGGCAATAACCAACCAATAATACTTTCACAGGAACTTTTATACTTCAGAGAGAATTTTTCATCTATGAAACTGGCAGTAATATATAGAGATATAGACTATGAAATATGTTTGGGGACTTCCCTTGCAGTCCAGTGGTTAAGACTCCATGTGCTTCCAATTCAGGGGGTGTGTGTTCGATCCCTGGTTGGGGAACAAAGGTCCCACATGCCTCCTGGTGTGGCCAAAAAATAAAATTTAAAAAACCCCAAAACTATGAAATGTGTTTTTGGTAAGGGCTCAGGAAACAGGAATGCCAATTTGTGGCCGTATGTGTTAAAATTATTACACTAACCCATTACTTCTATTACTAAAAACTTATTTTAAGAAACACTTAAGGGTCTTCCTGGTAGTCCAGTGGTTAAGAATCTGCTAATGTAGGAGACATAGGTTCAATCCCTGGTCTGGATAAATTGCACATGCCTCAAGGCAACTAAGCCCATGCACCATAACTGCTGAGCCTGCGCTCTAGGGCCTGCATGCTGTAACTACAGACTGTGTGTGCCACAACAACTGAAGCCCAAGTGCCCTAGAGCCCATGCTCTGCAACAAGAGGAGTTGCTGCAATCAGAGGCACACACACTGCAACTAGAGAAAACACACACACAGCAACCAAGACCCAGTACAGCCAAAAAAAGGGGGGGGGCATACACAGAGAATTATTATTATTATTATTGACAAGGATATTCACTAAAATGTTGTTTCAAATGGTGCGTGTGTACTAAGTCGTTTCAGTTGTGTACAACTCTTTGCCACCCTATGGACAGGGTTGATAAATATTCCCCTGACGGCCTGACAGGCTCCTCTGTCCATGGAATTTCCCAGGCAAGAATACTGGAGAGGGTTGCCATCTCTTATGTCTTCTGCATTATGAGGCAGGTTCTTTACTACCTGTGCCACCTGGAAAGCCCATAAGTGAAAGTGTTAGTCACTCAGTCGTATCCAACCCTTGGCAATCTCATGAACTGTAGCCCACCAGGCTCCTCTGTCCATGAAATTCTCCATGCAAGAATACTGGAGTAGGGATTCCCTTCTCCAGGAGATCTTCCCAACCCAGGGATTGAATCTGGGTCTCTTGCTCTGCAGGTGGCTTGCTGTCTGAGCCACCAGGGAAGCCCATTTCAAAGGGTAGTAAAATGTAAATGTTAGTAGAGGAAATTGTTGTTTTATAACCCCTGCAGTGAGAAGCACTAGAGCACTTCTGACATAGGCCTCAGTTATAGGGAATGTTTATCAATGTGCCAGGCAAATATTACTAGCTCTCTGTGTGAGGACTGGGACCCACTTTCATCCTATGGCCCAGACTTCACTCTCAGGCCTAACAATATGGAGTGAAGCTTGCCCACAGCCATTTGCTTGCCCACCCTGCCCATGCCCCAAAGAACTGGAGACAAAAACCGAGATAGGAATGTCAGGTTCTTCAGCAGGGAGGGGCCCACAGGGGGCTCCAGCAGGAGGCAGGAGCACAGAACTGCACGGGGAAGGGCACACCGTTGTTTTAGGGAAGACTACACGAGTCCCTCCTGTATGCTCAAGTGGCCCCGGGTGAAGCACTTTCCCGTGATCTCATTTGCTCTTCAGGTTGGGGCTGAGATGGACAGTGGTCACCAGAGCTCAAGCAACAATCTTCCCCGAGGTCTCTGGATGAAAATGACAGCCAACACAATGGGCACTCATGAGGCTATTCTAAGTTTTTTGAACATATTAATTCATTGAAGGGTTATAACAAGGCAAGGGAAAGAGGCTGTCTCACCATTATTCTATAGAAAGGCAGCGAGGCCACAGCCAGCTTGTGGCAGAGCTGGTCATGAACTCAGGAGTCGTCACTCGGGTTCGGCCCCTCTGGCCTAGATCCCTACTGGCTCCTGGGTCCGCCTCACCGGTTTTCAGCCCGGCTCTCAAATGTCTTCTCTGCCTTACTGCCTGGCCTTGGGAAAAGGGCAGGCTGAGGGCTGGAAGTAAGTGAATTGTCCTGGCTGGCCACACTAGGGCCAAAATGTATGGTTTCCTCTTTTTTTTTTTAATATTTTTTTAAATTGAGTTATAATTCTCTCACTTTACTTGCACAATTCAGTGACTTTGGTATATTTATAGAGTTGTGTAACTGTCGCCACAGACATAGAGATTTTTGGGAGGGCTACACCCAGCACGTAGGACCTTAATTCTCCAACCAGGGATTGAACCTGTACCCCCTATATCGGAAGAACTTAGCTTAGTCTTGGCTGTTGGACCACCAGGGAAGTCTCTATATGGTTTCTTCTTGACGCCAAGGCCCACTTTTAGGCAGGAATGAAGCGGAGGAGGATCCTGGAGAAGTGGCAGCTGCCGACCTCTCCCAGGCATGAGCCAGGCATCTGTCACCTTGTGGAGTGGGGGCTAGAAGCAAGGCACTCGGGCTATCCCTGTCTTTGTTTCCTTCCCCTCCATAGCACAGGCATGTCTACTCATGGAGTTCGTCAGGCAGAGGGAGGGCCTTTGCCGGAAGATGTGATTCTGTTCCCCTGCCCTGAAGACAAGGCAGTGCCAACACATGATGCAACGATGTGTCCATCTCCGTGGATTCCTGAGTCACAGACAGGTCAGTGCCCCAGCCACACAGTCATGATTCACTTGCTTCTGTTCTGAACTCAGAGTCCTAGAAGCTCTCACTCGGTTCCCTGGGACAGTTAACAGGTGATGTTAGCTGATGCTAAGAATCATGTACGCATGGGTCTTTCTTGTAGTGTCCTTTGCTGAGTATACAATCTAGTCCTTCCCATCCTGGCTTTGAGAGGATCCTTTGCTGGGGCTTCCCTGGTGGCTCAGAGGTTAAAGCGTCTGCCTGGAATGTGGGAGACTCGGGTTTGATCCCTGGGTCGGGAAGATCCCCTGGAGAAGGAAATGGCAACCCACTCCAGTACTCTTGCCTGGAGAATCCCATGGAGGGAGGAGCCTGGTAGGCTACAGTCCACGGGGTCGCAAAGAGTCGGACACACTTGAGCGACAAACTACTACTACTAACTACTTTGTTGGACATGCAATTTCTGGCTCTTAGCTTAAAATGGGTCTTCAGGCAAGCCTGGCAGGAAAGCAGAGGCCATCTGCTGAAGACATGACTGCTTGACCTGGTTAAATTATTACAGTAACCAGCAATATCAGAATGAAGAAAAGTAACCTTTCGAGGGGTCTGATACAGAACTATTTCACACGTGACCTTTCCCAGAAGCCTGAGCACCATGACATAGCCAGACCTTCTGAGTCACCCTGTAAAGCGTACAAATGCTAAAATGTTTTTTTTTTGATAAAACATTTTATTTATACTCTGTACATTCTGCATATACAAAATTAACCTCCAAAAGGTTGAACTTCATTTTTAGATTTTAGAGGTTTTCCTACCCTACAGGCTGGATAAATGGGTCAGCAGGTCAGTTCTTTAATGTTACTTTAATGAAAAATGTGGAGCTAATTAAATGTAAAGGATAATGCTATGCCTCTTGTCTCTTACATGTGACTGCTGTGACAGGTGGCAAGTGAAGGAGCAAAAATTTCTGGGGCTCTTTTTTATTCAGGAAGCATCAAGATAGATTGGGGGTAAAACCACATTGAGAGCACTGTTTCTTTTCCCCCCCGGAGTTTAGTGTCTGATCATAAGAAAGGCAACACCAATAAAGCTTGTCTGGACAGATAGTGTTCTCGCCTGGAGACAGTGTTCTTGCCTGGAGAATCCCAGGGATGGGGGAGCCTGGTGGGCTGCTGTCTATGGGGTCGCATAGAGTCGGACACGACTGAAGTGACTTAGCAGGACAGGCTGACATCTTGGTTGAGGCAGAATCCTAATTTTCTGGGAGGAAGACACAGGCAGAAGGTCATGGACAGAGACTGTCAGGGCATGTGAAGCCAGCCCTTTCAGGATATGGCACAAAGGGAGTAAGACTATGAAGAAAAGCCAGGAAATTGTTAAAATTGAGGATCAAAGTGAACCTCTGGGTGGGTCTCAGGGATATGGCCACATCTGGAGCCAATGGTCCGCCCCCTCGAATTGCAGCTCAGACTCAGGTACACAGAGGACCCCTGAGATGATGGTGTGTCTACTTCACCCACTGAGACTTCCTTAGTAATACACTGGCCCTACTTCTTAGTATTCTTTTTTTTTTTTAAGTCTTTATTGAATTTTTTACAGTGTTGCTTCTGTTGTTTGTATTTGGGTTTTTTTTTTTTTTTTGCTAGAGGCATGTGGGATCTGACCTCCCCTACCAGCAATCGAACCCACATCTCCCTCACTGGAAGGCAAAGTCTTTAATCCTGGACAACCAGGGAAGTCCTCTTAGTGCTCTTAAGGCCCTGCCTTTATAACCTCTCATCTACATAGTGGGACATTTATTCTTTCAAGATGAGAAAGATGATTACATATGAAAACTTGAATCGCCGCACAATCTACACAAGCCTAGAATACAGCGCTGACACTCACAGCCCTGGTTCTCCCTGACACAAATGTCCTGTGCAAACCTGGTCCAGGAAAAACTCAATTCCAAGATGAGATAAGGAAAAGAAACCAGCAAAGGATCACTTTGGAGGTCACTCCAGGAGAATTCCCCAAGCAAGAATGCTGGTGTGGTTGCCGTTTCCTCCTTCAGGGGATCTTCCTGACTCGGATCAAATTTCATATCTCTTGCATCTCCTGCACTGGCAGGCGGATCCTTTACCACGGAATCACCCAGGAAGCCCCAAAAAGAGGTCCAGGCAACACAAATGGATGAGGAGGGACTGCTGCCATGAGGCACATCTTGTGTTGAGTGACAGTGGCTGATAGGATCCCCTCTGCAAACGGGAGACAAATACGGAGACACAGAGCTGAGGGGGAGATAGCAGGACCTCAGAGATGAACCGTGACCTGGAAGAGCTCAGGGATGGGAAAGCCCAGCTCAGGAGTGATTTCCTCTGAGAGCAAGCAGTGAGAAAAGGAGGAGGGAGTCACTATCTTTTCTGATACAGCCTTAGAGAAATATTTGACTTTTCCAACTATGTGATACATAACTAAGATTTAAAACATTTACAAAGAGCCTCTTTCCTCTCCCGACTCAGTATCTGAGCCTTCTGGACAGATTGCTTGCAGGAATGACCAGGAGTCTGCCTGCACATCTCCAGGGCCTGGAAGCCTGTTCTAGGACTGCTCTACAATGGAGAAGGCCTTCCTTAGGATGAGCTTTTCTCTCCCCAACCTTGACTCCCCACTAGCTGGGCCTAGATCTCTGCTTTTTATGGCTCCATGAACCTCTGGACTTCTTCTCATGGGCCTTCCACTCATGTTCCCGAGTCTCCTTAAACCCCCAATCCTTGACCTCTCAGATGCTACACAGCCTTGGGCCATAGGCTCATAGTTCCTGACCCCAGAGGCCCTCTGCCTCTTGTCAAAAGCACCCTGGCCACTCCTTCCCCAGGACCTTTGTAGCCCCACTTCTTTGTATTCTGCCTCATTGCACATAGACATCTGAGCACAGAATTAGGGATGGGGGTGTGAGGACCTGGACATGATGCAGAAACAAGAGTTTAGGGTTGTATATGTCATCACCATGGAAACACCTGCTTCTGTGATCCAGGTGCAGCTTCAGAGAGGTGGGACCAGAAACAGACCAGAAGAGGCACCAGTCACCTCCAGTCCACAGTGTTTCTCTTACTGAGCTTCACTCTCTCCTGATCTTGCCAGAGTGTCGGGTTCCTGGGAAGCATCAGATTCCTGGGCCTCAGTGAGCAACTGGGGAGCTCTCAGGTTGAGTGGGTACCCTCTGCAGTCTCAATGTGTGAGGGACGCAGAACAAGTATCAGATAAGGAGCCCATCACAGGACACCTACAGCTGACAAAGAAGCATAAACACCAGCTAAAGAAGATCATCAGAAAACCCTCGGGATTACAGATGTGAGTAAGTGGGGTGAGGACCATCTCTACTCAGCAGACCAGAGAGTCGAGAAGCCAGTCTTGGAGCAGAAATGCAGAAAGAGGGCTAGGCGTACCAGAAGACTCCCATGACCCAAGAGCTCAACACCTCTCACTCTGGCTTAGAAGAGGCCTAAGCCCTTAAGCTATAGTGAGAGCAGGGCTTTTAATAAAATAACATGTTAAGAAGGAGTGAGTGACTTAGACGCTGTTCTGCTCGAGGATCCATGGCCTGGTCCAGTTTCTTGTTGTGCACTTGGCAGCCAGTGCCTAATACCATTTTATTCTTGGCGCTCCACTCTCTTTTAGACATTGAGTGAATCAGCATGAATTGAGTCAGAGTTTAGAAATGTCTGCCTAGAAATGTAGCAAGTGCTTGGAAAATGGCCAGATTGTGAACAGAGGGCCAGAGCAACAGAGTACTCTTGAAAATGCCACATGGTTGGCCTCCAAGAGCCAACTCCCAGAAGATATATTCATAAAAATCTTTCCAGAAAAGTCACATCTGAGTCAAGAAGGCTCTTTTGGCCTGTCTCCTGAAACTGGCCAGTTTCAGGTTTCTGAAACCATTGGGTGATGTCCCAAACTGGTTCTCTAGTTTCTAAATGTGTCTGAGAATGAGCCTCAGCCTTTAACTAGGGCGTCACCCACAAGTCCTCAAACAAAGTTAAGTCACATTCAGAAGGCCACACACAGAACTGAGAGAGTGCCTGAAAAACTATGGATAGAGGTTCATGACATTGTACAGGAGGGAGTGATCAAGACCATCCCCAAGAAACAGAAATGCAAAAAGGCAAAATGGTTGTCTGAGGAGGCCTTACAAATAGCTCAGAAAAGAGATGCTAAAGGCAAAGGAGGAAAGGAAAGATATACCAATCTGAATGCAGAGTTCCAAAGAACAGCAAGGAGAGATAAGAAAGCCCTCCTAAGTGATCAATGCAAAGAAATAGAGGAAAACAATAGAATGGGAAAGACTAGAGATCTCTTCCAGAAAATTAGAGATACCAAGGGAACATTTCATGCAAAGATGGGCTCGATAAAGGACAGAAAATCGTATGGACCTAACAGAAGCAGAAGATATTAAGAAGAGGTAGCAAGAATACACAGAAGAACTGTACAAAAAAGATCTTCATGACCCAGATAACTACAATGGTGTGATCACTCACCTAGAGCCAGACATCCTAGAGTACAAAGGCAAGTAGGCCTTAGGAAACATCACTACAAACAAAGATAGTGGAGGTGATGGAATTCCAGCTGAACTATTTCAAATTCTAAAAAATGATGCTGTGAGAGTGCTACACTCAATATGCCAACAAATTTGGAAAACTCAGCAATGGCTACAGGACTGGAAAAGGTCAGTTTTCATTCCAATCCCAAAGGCAATGCCAAAGAATGCTCAAACTACCGCACAATTGTACTTACCTGACATGTTAGCAAAGTAATGGTCAAAATTCTCCAAGTGAGGCTTTAACAGTACATGAACTGTGAACTTCCAGATGTTCAAGCTGGATTTAGAAAAGGCAGAGGAACCAGAGATCAAATTGCCAACATCCACTGGATCATGGAAAAAGCAAGAGAGTTCCAGAAAAACATCTACTTTTGCTTTATTGACTATGCCAAAGTCTTTGACTGTGTGGATCACAAGAAACTGTGGAAAATTCTGAAAGAGATGGGAATACCAGACCACCTTACCTGCCTCCTGAGAAATCTGTATGCAGGTCAAGAAGCAACAATTAGAACGAGACATGGAACAACAGACTGGTTCCAAATTGGGAAAGGAGTACATCAAGGCTGTATCTTGTCACCCTGCTTATTTAACTTCTATGCAGAGTACATCATGTGAAATTCCAGACTGGATGAAGCACAAGCTGGAATCAAGATTGCCAGGAGAAACATCAATAACCTCAGATATGTAGGTGACACCACCCTTATGGCAGAAAGCAAAGAAAAACTAAAGAGCCTCTTGATGAAAATGAAAGAGAGTGAAAAAGCTGGCTTAAAACTCAACATTCAGAAAACTAAGATCATGGCATCTGGTCCCATCAGTTCATGGGAAATAGATGGGGAAACAGTGGAAACAGTGAGAGACTTTGTGTTTTGGGCTCCCAAATCACTGCAGATGGTGACTTCAGCCATGAAATTAAAAGACGCTCGCTCCTTGGAAGAAAAGCTATGATAAACCTAGACAGTATATTAAAAAGCAGAGGCATTACTTTGCTGACAAAGGTCTGTCTAGTCAAAGCTATAGTTTTTCCAGTAGTCATGTGTGGATGTGAAAACTGGACCATAAAGAAAGCTGAGTGCCGAAGAATTGATGCTTTTGAACTGTGGTATTGGAGAGGACTCTCAAGAGTCCCTTGGACTGCAAGGAGATCAAACCAGTCCATCCTAAAGAACATCTATCCTGAATATTTATTGGAAGGAGTGATGCTGAAGCTGAAACTCCAATACTTTGGGCACTTCATGTGAAGAACTGACTCATTGGAAAAGACCCTAATGCTGGCAAAGATTGAAAGCAGAAAGATAAGGGGACAACAGAGGATGAAATGTTTGGATGACATCACTGACTCAGTGGACATAGTTTGAGCAAGCTCTGGGAGTTGGTGATGGACAGGGAAGCCTAGCATGCTGCAGTCCACGCGGTCGCAAAGAGTCCGACACAACTGAGCAACTGAACTGAACTGAACATACAGAAGGCATAGGGCTGCACTCACTGGGTCTCTGGAGGAGCCGAAAGCCTACAGAGGCACCTGGGGTAGGGGCAGCAGGAAGCACAATGCTGGGATGTGCAGCCAAGGCCTGAGATATGCAGAAAGGAAGAGAGAAATGCAAGACGCAAGAAAATGCAGAGACAGGAACAAGCAAAATCCATTAGAGCAAATAAAAGCATACAAGGAGGGACTTCCCTGGCCGTCCAGTGGTTAAGACTTCACTTTTCGATGCAGGCAGTATAGGTTTGATCCCATATGAGCTAAGATAAGATCTCATATGCCTCTCAGGTGAAAAAACCAAAACATGAAACAGAAGCAATATTGTAACAAATTCAATAAAGACTTTGCAAATGGTCCACATCAAAAAAATCTTTAAAAACATCACAGAAGGAGAGGAGTCAAGAACTGCAGGAAAAATGACAGAAAACCATAGACCCATCTGGAATGCAGGCAGGCATCCTTGGTACCCAAAAGCCCCAGAACACCTCATTCCCTCCCTCTAGTGGCCTCACAGAAAACTCTTGCGTGCTCAAAGGGGCCCTTTAGCTCAGGGGAGCTAAAAGAGCCTCCTGATGAAAGTGAAAGAGGAGAATGAAAAATTTGGCTTAAAGCTCAACATTTCAGAAAACTAAGATTATGGCATCTGGTCCCATCATTTCATGGCAAATAGATGGCGAAACAGTGGAAACAGTGGCTGACTTTATTTTGGGGGGCTCCAATATCACTGCAGATGGTGATTGCAGCCATGAAGTTAAAAGACACTTTCTCCTTGGAAGGAAAGTTATGACCAACCTAGATAGCATCTTAAAAAGCAGAGACATTACTTTGCCAACAATGGTCTGTCTAGTCAAGGCTATCGTTTTTCCAGTAGTCATGTATGGATGTGAGAGTTGGACTATAAAGAAAGCTGAGCACCGAAGAACTGATGCTTTTGAACTGTGGTGTTGGAGAAGACTCTTGAGAGTCCCTTGGACTGCAAGGAGATCCAACCAGTCCATCCTAAACGAGATCAGTCCTGGGTGTTCATTGGAAGGACTGATGTTGAAGCTGAAACTCCAACATTTTGGCCACCTGATGCGAATTGCTGACTCGTTTGAAAAGACCCTGATGTTGGGAAAGATTGAAGGCAGGAGGAGAAGGGGATGACAGAGGATGAGATGGTTAGATGGCATCACTGACTCAATGTACATAAATTTGGGTAAACTCCGGGAGTTGGTGATGGACAGGGAGGCCTGGCATGCTGTGGTTCATGGGGTCGCAAAGAGTTGGACACGACTGAGCAACTAAACTGAACTGAACTAAAAAATCTTTGTGGCTGGCCTTCCACTGAAGGGCAACCCACTCCAGTATTCTTGCCTGGAGAATCCCATGGACGGAGGGGTCTGGGGGGCTATAGTCCACGGGGTCGCAAAGAGTCGGACACAACTGAGCGACTTAACTTCACTTCCACTGAGCAGGAACCTGGCAGGCAGTGGGCCAGGGAGCAGATGGTGGTTATTTGGAGACTGTCTCACTTTCACAAATCTCATAACACACTTCCTTTGCTTTATACCTCGCTAATGACCTATATGCTGTAAACGTCTTTGCTTGACACCTATTTTCTTGACAAGTGGTGCCAAAATGTTACAGTGCTATTTGACTATCCCAGAGGAATGTTTTGGTTAAAAAAGCAGACCATCAAGTGGTTCCCAGTGACTGGTACTGGATTATGGCACAGAAGCCTGTTTTTTGACTGTGCCTCAAGTCTTGTGAGATCTTAATTTCCTGACCAAGGATTGGATCTGGGCCCTTGGTGTAGTGCAAGTACTGAGTCTTAACCACTGGACCACCAAGGAAGTCCCACGAAAGCCCTCTTGTTCATCCCCACAAATTGGTTGGGAACACGTGGCTTGCTTCCAGGATTATTGCTGACATTGCTCAGTGCCCATTTTGGTCCATCAGTTTCTCCTCTAGGAAAAAAGATTAGATAACTTAATTCAAGTAGGGAAAAAAACTGGGCCTCAAGTTACAAACAGGAACCCCAAACACCCAAGGGGAATTCCGGATTGCTTTCTCCTTTCCTCAGTCTTCTTCATTTCATGCTTTACAACAGTCCCAGAAAACAGAGGACTCAGAGACCAGCAGGCAACTCAGGCCAAGCGCTCCAGTGCTATAGATCTCATTATAGAGGTTTCTCAATTGGGTGGGCAGGTGTGGACATAACATTTAAAGGAGTGCCCCAGATGCCTGTAATCCAGATAATATTTTAATATAGCCTTTTAAAAAATAAAAATTAATGCAAAAATTTCACAGTGAATAAAAATATCAACGTTTGAAATAAAGAAAGATTAGTCCCATGCTAAGCCAAATTGGAAGCTAAATAAAAAATCAGTAATGCTGATTTTATTTAAAAGGTTGATATTTTTCTCATCATGTGTGTTTTGTTTTTTTTTTTTTTTGGTTTGTCATATTCACCTTACTCTAGTTCTGCATAAAATTGGACAGGGGATGGTTCAAAACAGAATGGCCTTAGCTATACCAGTGATCTTTTGAGGGGACCATGTGATGTTTGGGAGGAAAAGGCAGTACTTACATTCCTGTGCACCTGTCTGGTATCCTTAATATTAATATTACTAAAAAGATGCAGGAAAAAAAAAAGAAGGCAGAGATGAAGGAGGAGGATGAGAAAATTTCAGCATTGGGTGATTTTAGGCAACTTCCACTTTTTTCTACTCCTTGACTTTTTCATTTCTACTGATTTTCTACAATCAATAGTATTACATAATAGAGATTAAAAAAGGAAAATAGAAACAAAAATGGTCAAGGGCAGATAATTCACAGAACCAGAAATGTACTTTTAGCCTTCAAGTTCAACTTCTTGAGTTATTAAGTGAAAACCAAAATTCTGTTACTCTCTTTCAGTTCTCATAGAAACAGATTAAAAACTCTAGGATACAAAAGAGAGAGGTACTTCCAGGGTAGTCCAGTGGCTAAGACTCTGCTTTCCCAATGCAGGGGGCCTGGGTTTGATCCTTGGTCAGGGAACTAGATCCCACATGCTGCAACCAACACCTGGTGCAGCCAAATAAGTAAGTATTAAAAAAAGAGAGAGAGAGAGAGTGAGAGAGGGAGATAGCTGATAGACAGATAGAAATGAGAGAAAAGAATAAAAAGAGAGATTGGAACGTCCCTGGTGGTCCAGTGGTTAAGACTCCACATTCCCATCACAGTGAATGTTGGGTTGATCCCTTGTTGAGGAATGAAGAACCTGCATGCTTCGAGGTGCAGACAAAAAGAAAATAAAAAGAGAGGTAATAACATTGACATAATTCATAGGCAATGTGGCCATCTATTAAGAATACCCACCAAGTCAAACAACTATTTCTGTGTTTTGTCCCAAGCATCATGAGGCTCCTCTTTAATCTGGGTGTCTTCTCCCTGTGGACATGACTTTAGGGAAGGAGGCAGAAAATGCCAGGCAATGGTAGTTCCCACAGTAGGAGTGCCAGTTTCTGCCTCTGGCATCCTAGGGGTAGCATGAGAGGAGAAAAGACTTGGGATTTATGCTAGCTCCAAAGGTAAATTTTACCATGTTTAATACTCTTTCTGGGCTTCCTAGGTGGTGCTAGTGGTAAAGAATCCACTTGCCAGTGCAGTAGACTTAAGAGATCCCTGGGTCGGGAAGACCCCCTGGAGGAGGGCATGGCAACCCACTCCAGTATTCTTCCCTGCAGAATTCCATGGAGAGAGGAACCTGTAGGTCACAGTCCATAGGGTCGCAGAGTCAGACATGACTGAAGTGACTTAGTACACAAGCAATACCCTTTCTACCAGTTCAAAAATATTATATGTGCTCACTCTCTCTCTCCACACACACATACATCCCACCTTGACCAAAATAATGTAAACTGGAATTAGAAAAGTATTTACTAAGTGGCATTTCATGTTGTGGGCCATTAACTGTCTCTTAGGTTATCAGAAAGAAAGGTAGGACCTCCCTGGTGATCCAGTGGTTAAGAATCCACCTTCCAGTGTGGGTGACATGGGTTCAATCCCTGGCCCAGGAAGGTTCCACATGCCGCTGAGCAACATGTACCACAGCTACTGAACCCATGTTCCGCAACAAGAGAAGCATCCGCAGCAAGAGAGAAGCCTCCGCAACGAGAAACTCATGCATGGCAATGAACAGTAGCACTGGCTCGCCACAACCAAGACCCAGCACGGCCAAAAATGAATGAATAGAGAAATAAAATTAATTTAAAAAGTAGAATATATATATATATGAAGCAAAGATAGGTAATTGTATAGTTGAGTGTCCATCCCAGAGAAGAAAAAATCAAGTGTATATACGTTTGACCTTCCATATCCTTGGGTCCTGAATTAGTAGATTCAGCCAATTGTAATCAATTGGGTGAATCCTCAGAGGCCAGAGCTCTCAGATATAACTGGCTGGCTTACTGCACCATTTTATAAAAGGAACTTGAGCCACCACCACACGTTTTATTTGTGGGGTCTTGGGATCGATCCATCGAGGATATCAGGAGACTACTGTTTTTCATAAGAAACGGATCCAAAAGCCAACAACAGTCAAAGGAAACTCCAATTTACCTCCTCTGGAGTCACTTTCAGGATATGTTTTGTTGTAACTGGAAATTCAAAGATCCTGGTGATTGTTTCCAGGAACTGAGCCCAGAGAAAGTGAAGGCATTGATACTTAAAGAAATGTTTACATCTTTAGGAATGTATTTCCTTTGATAGCCACTTCTTGCCTTTCTAGGAGGAATTAGAGATAAACTGATGGGACATCAAAAGTTAAGCACATAGTCCTATGCTTGACACAGGCTGAGATTTCATTTCTCACAAACTCAGACAGTACAAGCAGCCAGGGGTTCATAGGACCAGCCTCTCCAGTATACAAGAATGGGAAACCAAGATGGTGCCAGGTGGCCACTGGGCTTTAATATTTCATTTCAGAGGCTTTCCTGGTGGTTCAGTGGTAAAGAATTGGCCTGCCAATGCAGGAGACATGGGTTCAATCCCTGATCCAGGAAGATCCCACATGTCTCAGAGCAACTTAAGCCCGTGTGCCACAACTACTGAAGCCCCCGTGTGCCCTAGAGCCTGGATTCTGCAACAAGAGAAGCTCATGGACCACAGGAGAGTAGCCTCAGATCGCCACAACTAGGAAAAAAGGCCCACGCAGCAGCAAAGATCTAGCACAGCCAAAAATAAATAAATAAAATTAAAAAAAACCTTCATTCCATCCTCTGGGTAAGCAAGCCAACATGTGGAAGACTCCCCTGTTGCCAGGAAACGAATGTAACAAAGAAGCCAAGTCATTAACAAGCTAATTTATAATGGAAGCCTAATCATTTGAGTAAATAAAATTGAATGTTTATCTCTCAGGCCAAATACAGATTAAGAAGCGTGATTGTTGAAGAATTATTAAATAAGAGACAAGTTTCATATAAAAGGAAAAAAGAAATTTGGGAATGTCCTAACAGATTAGTTCTTGTAAAAGATTGGTTCTCAAGTAAAAAAATTATAGGAAGAATAAGACTTTGGTAGAAAGTCTTTTCTGTGTCAAATCTATTGACGTGACTTTCTACTTAAATCACCTGGAGGGATTTTTTTTCCCATCACTTTATTATTATTATTTGGCCACACAGTTTGTGGGATTTTAGTTCCCCAATCAGGGATTGAACCCATGCCCTCAGCAGAGAAAGCACAGAGTCGTAACCACTAGACTGCCAAGGAATCTCACCTGAAGAGATTTTTAAACATACAGATACTCAGGGTCTCATCTGGAAATACCTAGTGTAAGGGACCTAGGATTGGTCTGAGAAACTGGTGCTTTTAAGAGTCTTGGAGGGACTTCTCTGGTGGTGCAGTGGTTAAGAATCCACCTGCCAATGCAGGGGACACAGGTTGGATCCCTGGTCTGGGAAGATTCCACATGCCACAGCTACTGAAACCTGTGGCTGCGTAACAAGAGAAGCCACCGTGATAAGAAGCCTGTGCACTGCGATGAAGAGTAGCCCTCACTCACTGCAACTAGAGAAAGCCCACGCACAGCAACAAAGACACAGCATAGTCAAAAAAAGCGAAAAACCAAAAAACAGTGTCTTGGAGTCTTTCCATTTAATAATAGTGACTCTAAGTTGGCATTTCCTTTTCTTTCCAAAACCAGATAACAAATATGGTCTTCAACTTAACTAGGGAGAACTGAAGTGCTGAACAAATCAGGTAGGAGAGGAGCCATCCACAGGGGTAGGAGAGGGAGGGTGCAGAATGGGCTGCAGAAAGAGTGGACGTCCTGCAGTACAAAATGCAGACACCTGTCTTGTGAGATCAGGAATGTAATGCAGCCACCTTCTCTGCAGGGAAAAAAAAATGAGTGGGTACGAATAAGGAACCACATGCTCGAGTCACATAGAAGATGGTTTGGTGGAGAAAAGGAGTGTGGAGAGTTTCCCCCATGTCTCCCACTGTCCACTCACTGTTGGTGACAATGACAAAAATATGAAAGATGGAAGGACATAGTACAGCGAGCCATCTCTGAGGGTCGGAGCATTGTCAGTACAGTCACTTTGGAAACCGGTGTGCAGAGTGGGGCAGACTTGGGGCCTGTCCCAAGTCCCAGCAGTTCCTCTCCAAGAAGCATAGCCCTGTGGGACTCTTGGGAAGGAGTCCCAGGGACCAGATGATTTTGTCCTAGGCAGTCTAGATGGATAACATTGCAGAGCCTGGGACAACACAAAGGTCCTTCAACAGAGAAATGGAGAAATCAGTTGTGTACAGTCAGTAGAGTGGAATGCCATTCTGAAGGGAGTGTGACAAGTGTCACTATCACCTCCAACGTGGAGCCATCTCTCAAGTATGATGTTGACTAAGAAAAGCATATCCATGGTGGTCCAATGGTTAAGATTCTGCCCTTCAGGGGGCATGGGTTCTATCTCTTCCAATGGTTAGAAGGCATCATTCAGAAAAAGACACATCATTCAAAAAAAAAAAAAAAAGCAAATCACACAAGATGATATAAAGCATAAAACTGTGTCTTTGAAAGTCCAAGTATATATGATACTATTTAATATAATGTGTAGACATAAAACAGGACACTGAAAATCTATGAGGAATAACAGGGATTAGTAAGCACACATTTAGGGTTATGTTGCTTTAGGGTGGGCACCCTGCAAGGGCCCCAAAGATGGAGATAGCACCTGATTTTGTTACCTGAGCTCCAGATCTACTGACCTTTGTTCTGTTTTCTTTCTTTAATCTTACATATACATTTTATATTTCATATATTCTCTCAACATAATTTTTCAAAATGCAAAAGAAATAACTACACATTAAAGCCTTGACTAGCCCTGGGCCCTCCTCCACGTGAACCTTCTGCAAAGTGCTGGTTCAGAAAACACCTGAAGGGAGATGAGTTATCAAAAAGGAACCAGAAAAAGATCTATACAAAGATATTACAAGGGAAAGGGAAGGAAGAGGAAAAAAAAGGTTGACCAAGAACTCGCAGAAAAACACTGCTACAAGACCAACAGAAAGGAAGCCCAGCACTTCCCATGAACATTTACTGAGGGGTGTGTGTGTGTATGTGTGTGTGAAAGTTGCTTGGTTGGGTCCGACTCTTTGCAACCCCACAACTATAGCTCCCCAGGTTCCTCTGTCCATGGAATTCTCCAGGCAAGAAAATTAGAATGGGTAGCCATTCCCATCCCCAGGGGATCGTCCCTATCCAGGGATCGAACTGGAGTCTCCCACGTTGCAGGAAGATTCTTTACAATCTGAGCCACCAGGGAAGTCCTTATTGAAGTGATCACCTCTAAAAATTAGACAGATTCTTATAGAAATGCAAGAGTTCAAGACTAGATGGCAGTCTATTTCAAATAACTCAGCAAAACTGAGCATGGAACTGCAACCTGGCCCTGCCCTCTGCCTGCGTGTCAGGGAGAATGAGTATGTTTCCAGGTACTAAAACTGCCTTGGGGAACTTCCCTGGTGCTTTAGTGGTTAAGAATCCGCCTTGCAATGCGAGGGACTCAGGTTCGATCCCTGGTCAGGGAACTAAGATCCCACATGCCATGAAGCTACTGAATCCCTCTGGCTCTGGAGCTCTGGCCCCACGAGAGACTCCCTGCACCACAATGAAGGATCCTGCAATGACACAATGAAGATCCCACGTGCTGTGACTAAGCTGATGCTGCCAAATAAATATGAAAAATATAAAATAAAACTGACTTGGGAGAGTTTCTTAAGGATCTCTCCAGTCTCCCATATATCCTAACTGAACCACTTAAGCCATTTCGAATGGTGTCTATTTCATTTTTAATCCCTGTCATTCAAACAGTCCTGCATGTCAGGTGCTGTGCTAGGCGAGTTGTGTTCTAGAGCCCTGGGTGCCTGGAAGTGGAGATGGCAATTAGATGGTGCCACAGGAGAGGGTATCTAGGGCCCCTCTATGCAGAAGCATCTAACTGGTCTAGGGGTCTGGGAAATTTGCCAGAGGAAACAGCATACCAGATGGGGCCTGAAGGAGGAGTAAGGGTCAGCAAGGGAAGATAAAGGGTGGCGGGTGGGAAGAATGTTCCAGATAGGGAAATAAAATACGCAAAGGCCTAAAGGAGGCAGAGGGCGTGGAATTCTAAAGGAGAGGCTTGAGTGGGACGCCAGGCCCAAATAGGGATGCCTTGTAGGCCAAGTTAAGGAATGTATTTGCTGTCTTATAGGAATTGGAAAACACCATTTTAAGCAAGGGAGTTATATATCAGATTGATATTTTAGATCCCACATGTGACACGGGGCAGCCAAAAAAAGAAGGATTATCTTACGGTTATAGAGGTCAGAAGCCCACCATGTATTCACTGGTTGTATTTGCTGAGACGCAAGTCTCCTGTGGCTCCTGCATTGCAGGAGGATTCTTTACCAGCTGAGCCCTCTGGGAAGTTCATCTCAAACTTAATACATCCCAGATAGAACATCTGATTTCACCACAACCTGTTATCCCAGCTTCTCTATTCCAAGAAATGCACTCTCTCCACTCATTTGCTCAAGACAAAGACCTGTGAGTCTTTGCCCAACCCCACCGCCGGTGCTGTGGAATTTACCCTACAGGTGCGTCCACATCCACGTCATAAAATTATTGTCATAGCAGTGCTGTCCAACAGAACTGTCTGAGATGATGGGAATACTCTGTCTCCGCATCGTCTAATTTGGTGGCTACTAGCCTCATGTGGCTGTCAAGCATTTGCAATGTGGCTAGTGTCCCCAAGGAGTGAATTTTTAAGTTAATTAGCCACATGTGGCTAGTGCTACCATATTGGAAAGCACAGGGCTTCTGTGACTCATTTCATATCCTTTTCTGTTCTCAACCTACTCTACTTATCTTTTCTCCCCACTTCTCTACCAGGATTTCTTTTCTCAAGGGTGCCAGTGGTTATGCATTGTCAAGTCTGGTGATCATTGTTCTGTCCTTTTTTATCTTACTTCTCAATTGTTATTGGCCCAGTTGACCAGACCTTCTTTTTTTTTATTTGGCTGTGCTGCATGTGGGATTTAGTTCCCTGACCAGTACTTGAACCCGTGTCCCTGCACTGGGAGCACAGAGTCTTAATCACTGAATGGCCAGGGAAGTCCTGACCGGACCTTCATTTTGACGTGTTCTCTGCCGGGGTTCCATGATTCTTCTGCCTTCACCCGTCTGAACCATTGTCCTACACCATCCCTGTGGCTGGCCTCTTCCTCTGCTTCAACTGGAAGTGTCTGAATGCCCCAGATATCTATCCTGTACCCTTCGCCATCTGTCCACCTCTTTGCAGGTGCTCTCACTCAGTTAGCATTAGATACAGTCTCTGTACTGATCAGAACCAACTCTGTGTCTCCAACCCGAATTCTCCACTGAGCTCTGAACATTCATATCCAATTGCCTACTTCACATATCCACGGAGATTTTCGATAAGCATCTCAAACTTGAGCTGCCATCTTTGCCCCTGAATTATGGCAAAAACCTCACCATTGTTTCCTCTGTTGCCACCCTCCCCACACCACCACTGCATACAATGTCTGCACAGCAGCCAGAAGGAACTTTCAAAATTGCAAACACTTTAGAAAATGTTTTGAAAATCCTCCAGTAGCTTTCTCTTGCACCTTAAAGTATGGGATTAGTGCGTCTCTCTGTCAACCCACTTGGGAATTTCCCCACCTCTGAGTTTCATATAACATGAGGTCCTGCACTATTCTTATTGTTTAAACCTTTCACTTGGATTTACTGTTACTTGAAACCAAACACATCCTAACTGATCCGGTGCTCAGTGGATCTTCTCTGAGCGTGTGTGCTCAGTCGCTTCAGTCGTGTCCAGCTCTTTGTGACCCTCTGGACTGTAGCCCACCAGGCTCCTCTGTCCATGGGGTTCTCCAGGCAAGAATACTGGAGTGGGTTGTCATGCCCTCTTGCGGGGGATCTTCCTGACCTGGGGATCTTCCCGACCCAGGCATCGTAACTCTGTCACCTGCATTCCAGGTGGATTCTTTACCTGCTGAGCCACCTGGGAAACACAGAGAACTGCATGCTAGTAAATAAAAGTCCTCTAAGATGGCAGGCTAGGGTCCTAGGGAACCGTCTTGCTGGGGTCTGGATGGAGGGGCGGATGAGGAAGCAAAGTAAGAAGACCAGTAAAAGTTGTTGCAAAGATGTCTCAATTTTGGCCTGAGTGGGGAGGAGGTGTGTTAATTTCTTCTTTCCTGCAGCCATTCACAGGTGGGCTAGATCAGGATGTTTCCTTTGAGCTGAACAAAGGTATTTTAGTTTAACCTTCAGGCATGGGGGGCTTCTCAGAGATGGGCTATCATGTAAATTTTATTTTATTTTATTTTTAGTTTTTTATTTTTTTAATTTTAAAATCTTTAATTCTTACATGCGTTCCCAATCATGAACCCCCCTCCCACCTCCCTCCCCATAACATCTCTGTGGGTCATCCCCATGCACCAGCCCCAAGCATGCTGTATCCTGTGTCAGACATAGACTGGTGATTCAATTCTTACATGATAGTATACATGTTAGAATGCCATTCTCCCAAATCATCCCACCCTCTCCCTCTCTCTCTAAGTCCAAAAGTCCGTTATACACATCTGTGTCTTTTTTCCTGTCTTGCATACAGGGTCGTCATTGCCATCTTTCTAAATTCCATATATATGTGTTAGTATACTGTATTGGTGTTTTTCTTTCTGGCTTACTTCACTCTGTATAATCGGCTCCAGTTTCATCCATCTCATCAGAACTGATTCAAATGAATTCTTTTTAACGGCTGAGTAATACTCCATGTAAATTTTAAAATAGACAACATCCCTTTAGTGATTAACGTGTAGCAAAAGCAATAGAAAACAAAGATTAAAGTAAAAGAAACAGATCTAATATGGAGTCAGATTTGTTATTCCCTATCCTTATCCCAACCTAATTCAATTAATGAATTTTTAATTAGGTGAAGGTAAACCTGCGGGCCTGGATCTGAATGACAATCAGTTCAGAATCATGTCAGAAAGTGAGTGAATTACCAAAATATCTTGGAGCTTTTCTTGCTGTATCAGAGCAGCTAAAGGAAGGCAGTTCTTTTTTTAAAAAATCACTATTTATTTATTTTTGGTGCTTTGGGTCTTAGTTGTGACTCCAGAGTGCATGGGCTCCGTTGCTATATGGCATGTGGGATCATCCCTGACCAGGGATTTAACCTGTGTCCCCTGCATTAGAAAGTGGACTCCCAACCACTGGCCCACCAGGGAAGTCCCAGAATGGCAGTTCTGATCAGGCCAAAAATAAAACTGGAAAAGTCATTATCCTATAGAAAATGACTACAGGGTAACCATAGATGAAGTTGTTTTAAATGAAGAACAGTGAGCTGGTAAAGCATTCTGGTAGAGAGGAGTGTTGTAATCAATGAAGGTAAATTCTAGCTCCTAGGAAGGAAGCGTCTGTCCAGAGTCCCTCAAAACAGTCTCTGCAGAACTTGAACCAAAATGATTTTCAGAAGTCCCCAGATCAAGTATTTGTACTCTATTTTTGTCAATTCATGCTTCTATTCAACTAACATTTCTGAAGCCCTACTATGTGTCAGTTACCATTCTAAGCACTGTGCATGTAGCATTGAAAAAAGTCCCTGTTTTCGTTCCTTCTAATAGAGGGAGACAGACATCAAAAACTAATTTAGGACTTCCTTCGTGGTCCAGTGGGTAAGAGTCTGCTTGCCAGTGCAGGGGACATGGGTTCAGTCCTTGATCCGGGAAGATCCAGCATGCTGTGGAGCGACTGAAGCCCATGTACTGCAACTACTGAAGCCATGGTCCTCAGCAAGAAAAGCCCCTGCAATGGGAAGCCAGTGGAAGGGTAGCCCCGGCTCGCTGCCACTACAGAAGACCCATGCAGAGCAACGGAGACCCAGCACAGCCAAAAATAAAGTAAAGTAAAAAATAATTTACCAGTGGGCAGGTAGACAGAGAGCAGGTGTGATAAGGGTGGGACTCATGAAGGAATGGTTGACTCTGGAGCTCAGATCTGCAAGGGAAGGGAGGGGCGAGGAGATCTGAGGAAAGATGACTCTAGACACAGGAAAGAGCAAGTGTGAGTCTCCAAGGAGGGGCTGCCTGACCTGTTACAGAAACTCAAGGAGGTCAGGGTGGCCAGAGCCTGAGGAGCAAGGGGGAGGTTAGCAGGTGGCAAGAAGGAGCCACATTGCTGAGGGCCTCAGGCTGTTTTAAGAACTAGACTTGGACTGTGGATGAGACCAGGTGCCACACCCGTGAAGACTTTGTGATGTGTTAGAATCTGACTTGTACTTGAAAATTCTCAGCCTGGCTGCTGTCTTGATGGTAGGCATCAGAGTTCAGGATGAAAAAAGGGGGCTGGTTAGAAGTTCCCCTTGGATGCAGGTGAGGGGCCCTAGGGGCTTTGACCAGAGAGGTGGTGGGGGATGGGGTGAGGGGAGCTCAGATTCTGAGGACACAGAGCAGAGGGGAGTCACTGACAGGCTGCAGGTGGAGGTGGAAGCATGAGGAGGGTTAACAGTGACTCCGGGAGAAATATCAATCACCTCAGACATGCAGATGATACCACCCTTATGGCAGAAAGTGAAGAGGGACTAAAGAGCCTCTTGATGAAAGTGAAAGTGGAGAGTGAAAAAGTTGGCTTAAAGCTCAACATTTAGAAAACGAAGATCATGGCATCCGGTCCCATCACTTCATGGGAAATAGATGGGGAAACAGTGGAAACAGTGTCAGGCTTTATTTTTTTGGGTTCCAAAATCACTGCAGATGGTGACTGCAGCCATGAAATTAAAAGATGCTTACTCCTTGGAAGAAAAGTTATGACCAACCTAGATAGCATATTCAAAAGCAGAGACATTACTTTGCCGACTAAGGCCCGTCTAGTTAAAGCTATGGTTTTTCCAGTGGTCATGTATGGATGTGAGAGTTGGACTGTGAAGAAGGCTGAGCGCTGAAGAATTGATGCGTTTGAACTGTGGTGTTGGAGAAGACTCTTGAGAGTCCCTTGGACTACAAGGAGATCCAACCAGTCCATTCTGAAGGAGATCAACCCTGGGATGTCTTTGGAAGGAATGATGCTAAAGCTGAAACTCCAGTACTTTGGCCACCTCATGCGAAGAGTTGACTCATTGGAAAAGACTCTGATGCTGGGAGGGATTGGGGGCAGGAGGAGAAGGGGGCGACAGAGGATGAGATGGCTGGATGGCATCACTGACTCGATGGATGTGAGTCTGAGTGAACTCCGGGAGTTGGTGATGGACAGAGAGGCCTGGCGTGCTGCGATTCATGGGGTTGCAAAGAGTCGGACACGACTGAGCGACTGAACTGAACTGAACTCAACAGTGACTCCAAGGCTGTTGTCTTGGGAACTGGAAGAATGAGGTTCCCATTTTCTGAAATAGGAAGACCCCAGTTCAGGTTTTCTCTTTTCATCTGTAGTTCTCTCTCTCTTTCTTTCATTTATTCATTTGACTGTGTTGGGTCTTGGTTGGATCATGTGGGATCCTTCATTGTGGCACAGGAACTCTCTAGTTCCTGTGGGTGGGCTCAGTGGTTGCAGCGTGCAGGCTTAGTTACTCCATGGCACGTGGGACCTTATTTCCCTGACCAGGGATTGAACCTGAATCCCCTGCATTGCAAGGGGAATTCTTAACCACCGGACTGCCAGAGAAGTCCCTGTCAGTCTCTTTCTGCCTCTCTTCCCTTGTAACGTATTGCTTACCTGTTGGAAAACTAGGTTATAGGATGTATATGGTTTTCCGCAGCACGGATCTTGTTGATTGTTTTCCTTTGTTTCATTTCGACGTGTTCCCCTTCCCCCTGTATTTTCTAGCAGTTGGCAGGTAGGACTATTCATTCCTCTGTGCTCAGTTGCATCTGATTCTTTGCGACCCCTCGGACTCTAGCCCTCCAGTCTCCTCTGTCCACGAGATTATCCCAGGGTTTGTACTTGAGCTGGTTGCCATTTCCTCCTCCAGAGGATCTTCCCTATCCAGGGCTTGAACCCTTGTTTCTTGCATCTTGTGCACTGGCCGGCGGGTACTTTACCTGTCCTTTAGGTAGGGCTATAAGCTTGGTGAAATCCACATCTGATTTGTGTCTGCACTGCTTCACTGCGGTGTGGGTACCGGCTCTCCTGTCCCAAACCCACGAGACACACCTCTTCTCGTTTCACCTGTGGCTGTGGTTAGCAGACGTGAGCAATCCTCCTTGTGCGGGTGCATGCTCAATCACTTCAGTTGTTTTCGATTCTTTGCAACCCTGTGGACTGTAGCCTGCCAGGCTTCTCTGTCCATGGAATTTTCCAGGCAAGAATACTGATGTGTATTGCCGTCCCCTCCTCCAGGGGATTCTCCCCACCCAGGGATCGAACCTGCGTCTCTTGCATTGGCAGGCGGATTCTTTACTGCTGAGTCACCAGGGAAGCCCAATTCTCCTTAAATTCTACTAACTTTTTACAAGTTACAAAATGATAACACTCTAACTTATCATTTAACCTTTATTTATAAGCTGAAATGTTTTTATAAAGGGAGTATCTAGTTATACTAAATATTTAGTTATACTACACTTCGTGTAGGTAACTTGGACTTAATGCTGTATTTTTTTGCCTTCATATACTATATTCATATATTCGAAATAATGTGTTAGTTGCCTAGCATCTTTCAAAAATTTTTTTTCAGTGAACTCATAGAATTAAATATCCTTGATGTATTTTAATTCATTGCAGGAAATTTTGATTCATGTTAATTAAAATCTTTCTTCTTTGACCCTGGAGATTTTTGAATGGTCGTCTGTCTCCAGTAATTTATTTGTTTCTAATATGACAATATGTTCCAGACACCTTTTACCATTTCCAGCCCTGGAATCAGCCATTTCTCCAGGAGCTTAGTCTTCTCTTAATAGAAAATGATATTGAGTGGTGATAAGCTGGGGCCAGAGGTTGGGCCTTGTTTGGCGACTTTGTCAGTGGGCAGAGTTAGAACATATATCTACATTTTTAAAAAAAGATAACATCATCATGGGTTTATAATAACACTTGAAAAGCTTTTCAAAGTAATTTTATTTGTTTATTTACTGGCTGCCCTGGGTCTCTGTTGCTGGTTGGGCTTTTCCCTAGTTCCAGTGAGCAGGGGCTGCTTCCTTTGCAGCGGCCTTTCCCGCTGTGGAGCACAGGTTCTAGGGCGCTCAGGCTTCAATAACCTCGGCACGTGGGCTCAGTAGTTGCGATTCCTGGGCTCTCGAGCACAGGCTCAATAGTTCTGGTGCACGGGCTTAGCTGCTCTGTGGCATGTGGAGTCTTCCTGGTCGGGGATTCTTTACCATCTCAGCTACCAGGGAAGCCCATGAGAAGAGAGTAGGGGTATTTTAAGGCTTACTGTCCTCGACTGTTCTATAGCAGCTCAGGGAAAACACTGTAAAAGTGAGAGTGTAGCTCACTTATTTTCTGACATTTGAAGATGCCTTTGCATACTAAAAACCCATCCTTGTGGCAGTTTTCTCCCCACAGAGCACCAAGTATGGGCCAGTGTCTCACTATGTGCAGATGTAGAGAACCCTGGTGGGTTACAACTCAGTGACCAGCGCATTTACAATGCCGCCGCCATGTGAGCAGCATGTCATTATTCCCGCAAGCTGTCGACGTTGTTGAACACCTCAGGCAGGCTGATCATTACTGTATTAGCTGGTGATTGGAACAACCGAAACAATCCAACACGTGTGGTTTATTCTCTGAAGTCTTCAAAGTTCTGGCAGCTGTGAAACTGAAATAGAGTCTCTTGGTCTGTTTTCTGGGTAAGGAAGCTAAGAACATATGAAAAAAATTTCATTGTCTTTACAGATTTTTTTCAATTTTTTATGCATATATGTGTATGTGAACGCTTCCGGCATTTAATGGTCAGTAATTGCTTTGGGCAAAAGCTTATCAGAGCTCCTTCTGAACTTTCAAGTCGTTGCCTTTGAGTTCTTCAGTTGTCTTTAGGCTATCTGCAGGTAAATAGCATAGAGAATAGTGATAGAGTTTAGAGCTTTTTGCTGTCTGTAGTCATTGAACAGTATCTGTTGGTCTCAAAAAATCTTTTCTTTTTTCACAGTGGCTTACTTTTAGGATGTATACTGTGTATACATTAGGAGTGTAGAAAATACAGAGTTACAAACAGTATACTGGAAGTATCTTTATTGCAAGACCCATACATTCTCGGGTTCTTGGCCGTAAGTTCGACATGATGAGAGAACACCAAATCTCTCTGTCTCTAGTATAACATAGTGGAGATAAAGCGCATGCTTTGAGTCAGAGAAACATAGGTTCGCTCTTTTCAGCCTTGCTGCTCCTCGGGTATGTGGCTTTGGGAGAGTTCCTTGAACTCCTCTGCCTCAGTTTCCAATGTCTTTCTTCAGTCAAATGAAGATCATAATGCCCATTTCAAAATGATTGTGAGAATTTAATGTGGTAACGTGCTTAGTGCTTATTCTAGGACTTGACACACTTAAGGAGTTAATAAATAGCAAATGATATATCGATTATTTTTTTGTAATATTAAGCAACTTTAAGTAGCATTCTGTTAGAGACCAGTGGGCTGTTTGGAGTCAGTGTTGTACTGAAGTCAGTGTTGTAGGGATTTACTTACAGAGAAGAGTTATAAGCAAGACAATTAATATTTTGAAGATTTAAGTACTTTTTCTGTGCAAGTTCAGTTCAGTTCAGTTTAGTCACTCAGTCGTGTCTGACACTTTGAGACCCCAATGGACTGCAGCATGCCAGGCCTCCCTGTCCATCACCAACTCCCGGAATTTACTCAGACTCATGTCCATTGAGTTGGTGATGCCATCCAACCATCTCATCCTCTGTCATCCCCTTCTCCTCCCACCTTCAATCTCTCCCAGCATCAGGTCTTTACCAGTGAGTCAGTGCTTTGCATCAGGTGGCCAAAATATTGTAGTTTCAGCTTTAGCATCAGTCCTTCCAAAGAATATTCAGGATTGATTTCCTTTAGGATGGACTGGTTGGATCTCTTTGCTGTCCAAGGGACTCTCAAGTGTCTTCTCCAACACCACAGTTCAAAAGCATTAATTCTTTGGCACTCAGCTTTCTTTTTAGTCCAACTCTCACATCCATACATGACTACTGGAAAAACCATAGCTTTGACTAGATGGACCTTTGTTGGCAAAGTAATGTCTCTGCTTTTTAATATGCTATCTAAATTGGTCATAACTATTCTTCCAAGGAAAAGTGTCTTTTAATTTCATGGCTGCAGTCACCATCTGTAGTGATTTTGGAGCCCCCAGAAATAAAGTCTGTCACTGTTTCCACTGTTTTCCCATCTATTTGCCATGAAGTGATGGGACCAGATGCCGTGATCTTAGTTTTCTGAATGCTGAGTTTTAAGCCAGCTTTTTCACTCTCCTCTTTCACCTTCATCAAGAGGCTCTTTAGTTCTTCTTCACTTTCTGCCATAAGGGTGGTGTCATCTGCATATCCAAGGTTATCGATATTTCTCTTGGCAATCTTCATTCCACCTTGTGCTTCATCCAGCCCAGTGTTTCTCATGATGTCTCTGCATATAAGTTAAATAAGCAGGGTGACAATATACAGCCTTGACATACTTCTTTCCCAATTTGGAACCAGTCTGTTGTTCCATGTCCAGTTCTAATTGTTGCTTCTTGACCTGCATACACATTTCTCAAGAGGCAGGTCAGGTGGTCTGGTATTCCCATCTCTTTCAGAATTTTCCACAATTTGTTGTGATCCACACAGTCAAAGGCTTTGGCATAGTCAATAAAGCAGAAATACATGTTTTTCTGGAACTCTCTGGCTTTTTCGATGATCCAGCGGATGTTGGCAATTTGATCTCTGCTTCCTCTGCCTTTTCTAAATCCAGCTTGAATATCTGGAAGCTCATGGTTCATGTACTGTTGAAGCCTGGCTTGGAGAATTTTGAGCATTATTTTACCAGCATGTGAGATGAATGCAATTGTGCAGTAGTTTGAGCATTTTTTCGGCATTGCCTTTCTTTGGGATTAGAATGAAAACTGACCTTTTCCAGTCCTGTGGCCACTGGTGAGTTTTCCCAATTTGCTGGCATATCGAGTGCAGCATCTTTACAGCATCATCTTTTAGGATTTGAAATAGCTCAGCTGGAATTCCATCACCTCCACTAGCTTTGTTTATAGTGATGCTTCCGAAGGCCTACTTGCCTTTGCACTCCAGGATGTCTGGCTCTAGGTGAGTGATCACACCATCATGATTATCTGGGTCATGAAGATCTTTTTTGTATAGTTCTTCTGTGTATTCTTGCCACCTCTTCTTAATATCTTCTGCTTCTGTTAGGTCCATACCATTTCTGTCCTTTATTGAGCCCATCTTTGCATGAAATGTTCCCTTGGTATCTCTAATTTTTCTGGAAGAGATCTCTAGTTTTTCCTGTTCTATTGTTTTCCTTTATTTCTTTGCACTGACCACTGAGGAAGGCTTTCTTAGCTCTCCTTTCTATTTGGAACTCTGCATTTAAATGGGTATATCTTTCCTTTTCTTCTTTGCCTTTCGCAGGAGACCTGGGTTCGATCCTTAGGTCGGGAAGATCCCCTGGAGAAGAAAATGGCAACCCACTCCAGTATTCTTCCCTGGAGAATCCCAGGGACAGAGGAGCCTGGTGGACTGCCATCTATGGAGTTGCATAGAATCCGACACGACTGAAGCGACTTAGCAGCAGCAGCAGCCAGGTATTTCTTGACTTCCTACTTTTGCATTCCAGTCCCCTATAATGAAAAAGACATCTTTTTTGGGTGTTAGTTCTAGAAGGTCTTGTAGTTCTTCACAGAACCATTCAACTTCAGCTTCCTCAGCATTACTAGTTGGGGCATAGACTTGGATTACTGTGATATTGAATGGTTTGCCTTGGAAACGAACAGAGATCATTCTGTTGTTTTTCCAATTGCATCCAAGTACTGCATGTCAACTACAACTCTTTTGTTGACTATGAGGGCTACTCCATTTCTTCTAAGGGATTCTTGCCCACAGTAGTAGATATAATGGTCATCTGAGTTAAATTCACCCATTCCAATCCATTTTAGTTTGCTAGCTCCTAACATGTTGACGTTCACTCTTGCCATCTCCCATCTGACCACTTCCAATTTACCTTGATTCATGGACCTAACATTCCAGGTTCCTATGCAGTGTTGCTCTTTACAGCATCGGACTTTACTTCCATAACCAGTCACATCCACAGCTGGGTGTTGTTTTCGCTTTGGCTCAGTCTCTTCAGCCTTTCTGGAGTTATTTCTCCACTGATCTCCAGTAGCATGTTGGGCACCTACCGACCTGGGGGGTTCATCTTTCAGTGTTTGCTTTTCTGTGCAAAGCCTTGTGCTAAAGTTACAGACAAGTGTAACCTATGAACTCTAAGAAAGTAAATCTGTAAAATAGGAAATTGATTGGTTCAGACAATTAGTGCTTCTGCTATTTGGAGAAAGAAGACAAGACCATGGCTGGGATGTTAAAGTGATGCTTTGTTAAAGAGGTCAAAAGGCAGTTTGAGTTTGTCAAAAGAGACTAAATAAGAGTCTGAAAGACAGAAGATGAACGATCCTTTGGGCCGTGGTGAAAAGTGGTTTAGCAGGAACCATGCTGTGCTCAGTTTGTGTGCTCAGTGTGTGACTCTCTGTGACCTCACGGACTGTAGCCCACCAGGCTCTTCTGTCCATGGGATTCTCCAGGCAAGAATACTGGAGTGAGTGGGTTGCCATTTTTTACTCCAGGAGATCTTCACCACTCAGGGATCGAACCCATGTCTCTTGCATAGCCTGCGTTGGCAGGCAGATTCTTTACCGCTGGTGCCACCTGGGAAGTCCTGAGAACCGTGGCTGGGGGCAATAAATCCTCAAGGTCCCTAGAGCTGTTTTTCTGTCCACCTTTACTCATCATGACTTAGCTACTGAGCATGCACACGTCTCACCTTCTGAGATGGTTCATACTCTGTGAAGTGTGTTTCTCTCTAAATAAATATACTTCTTACAAAAAAGAAACTGCCTGAAGGTTGGATGAGGTAATATTTATACTCTTTGCAACCCCATGGACTGTAACCCTCCAGGCTCCTCTGTCCATGGAATTTTCCAGCCTAGAATACTGGAGTGGGTTGCCGTTTTCTCCAGGGCATCTTCCCGACCCAGGAATCAAGCCTGCATCTACTGTGTCTCCTGCATTGGCAGGCAGTTTCTTTAATGCTAAGCCACCTGGGGGGCTCTTAAATAAATGTGTATGTCAGAATTTTCAGGCTGCTTGTCAAAATGCTGATTCTCATGATTCTGTCTCGGTAGAAGTTGGTTGAGGCACAGGAATGTTTGTTTTTAACAAACATCCAGGGGTCATTCTATGACCTGTACATTGAAAAATACCATCTTGAATTCATGGCATGAGGTCTCTAATGTTGGATTTTCTTTTTTTTCTAATGTTGGATTTTCAAGTGTCAGTCCTCCAATGTAGTAAAAAATTAAAGGGAACATTAGAATTTGTCTGGCCAGTCAAAATAAAATAGCATACACAACTACCTCTTCCTTCAGCTAAAATATATTGGCCTAGTGCTTCCCTTGTGGCTCAGCTGGTAAAGAATCCGCCTGCAATGCCAGAGACCTGGGTTTGATTCCTGGTTTGGGAAGACCCCCTGGAGAAGGGGAAGATTACCCACCCCAGTATTCTGGCCTGGAGAATTCCATGGACTGTATAGTCCATGGAGTCACAAAGAGTCGGACATGACTGAGGGACTTTCACCTCACTTCAGTGGTATTTTTTAAACTCTTTTCATAGACTAAATATTGTAAAGTGAATTTCAGCCTCTCCTTCTGAATCATTTTTTTGCATCCCAGTTTCTATTTTCCAGGCTAATTGATCCGTAGAACAGCTGAGGCAAGGAAAAGGAATGGGTGATACAGCAAGTTTTCCTGTATTATTGTATTCTGTACATGTCCAGAGAAGAAAGAACACAATTTAATACAAATCTTTCATTTGCTATTTTAAAAAACTAATGTTTGCTGTTGTTGTTTTTTTTAATATTGAAAATCCAACATTAGAGGCCTCATGCCATGGATTCAAAACTAAGGTTTTGCTGTTAATTGTTTTTTTCCCTCCTTCCTGGTAACATGTAATTTTAAATATCCATTTACTTCTTCTTAACTAAGCCTGAATTATATTGAAACTGCTGTAGTAGTACTTATGACCTCAGTTTGAATAGAAACTATATTCATTAGCATCATGGCAATTAAAAGGAATATCAAATGGGTTTGTAATAGCTATGCACTTAAAATGTTATTGTTTTAAGAGCCTTACTACCACTCAAGAGTTCATTTGGGGCTCTATAGAGAGTGGATTTTGTATGTATATGGACCTCATTTTTGTTTTGATTAATGTTTGGTTATACCATAACATTAGGTAATGTAGAATTACTCATTCACGCTTTCTCAGAGATTTTACTAGAATGGTATCCACACTATATGACCTCCAGCATTCTCTCTTCTTTTTATTACTACAAAATTCTTTTTATTTATTTATGGTTGTGCCTGGTCTTGGTTTTTGCACGAGGAGTTTCTCTAACTGCAGTGAATGAGGGCTGCTCTTCTCTGTGCTCGGGTTTCTCATAGTGGTGGCTTCCCCTGTTGCAGAGCAGACTAGGCACGCACACAGGCTTCAGCAGGTGCCGCGCTCGGGCTCCGTGGTTTCGGCTTTAGGTCTCTGGGAGGCGCACTCAGTATTTGTGGAGCAGGGGCTTACTTGCTCCGCAGCGTGTGGAATCTTCCGGATAAGGATCGAACTTGTATTCCCTGCACTGGCAGGTGGATTCTTATCCACTGTACCACCAGGGAAGTCCACTAAATTCTTCAAAAAAATAAATTCTAAATTAATGCTTTTGGGGACTTCCCTGGCGGTCCAGTGGTTAAGACTCCACTTTTCCACTGCAGGGTGCGTGGGTTTGATCTCTAGTTGGATGCCACATCACACGTGGAGCCAAAAATAAATAAATAAAATAAAGTAGTAATGCTTTTGCCATTCTTTATGGTCATATATAATCTTGCAATGTAACTATTATTTCAATTGTCCTTAACTTTATAAAAGACATAGAAACAAGACAAAGTTATTTGATTTCATATCAATTTGAAAATAAACAAATTAATTCTACCCAAACAGAAAAAGACATTAATAGTTATCCCAGACCACAAGGATATCAACATGCTTTATATTTATATCCTTGATAATGCAAATATACTGATATTTGAAGTTAGGGAAAGGCAGGAATCTTTACACAATGAAACCTACTTCTGAAATAAATACCTTAATAACTTGACTTTGATGAATTAGACACCAGGAGAAAGTTTCACTTAGATCCCACTTGAGTCGTCTTAGTTGACAATCCTAATGCTTTTGGATGGCAAAAATATTCCTGTATATTTGGAAAAGACTTATTAGCCTTTTAAGAAATGCTTATACATTTCTAAGAGAATTGCCATCATGTATTTATTTTACAAAACATTCTGCTCTCTAAGAATTTTCTGTTGAACTCTTTATTCCCTACTATGTCAGTATGTATTTAAATATAGAGGTATAAAGATGATGTGAGTATGTATTTAAATATAGAGGTATAAAGATGATGTGTTCTACTTTTCTGACTCTATTTAGTGTGATTTTCATTGGTTCCCAGTGTATCATTTCTTTCAATTTCTCAATGTAGCTTATTCTCATAAGTCATTGTTTTATTGTTTCTTTTGTTTAAAGTAGCAATATAAATTATCCATCCTTTTGGGTAGTTTACTATTTGATCTTGTACCTATTGTAAAGGGATTAAGTTCACAAATTTGCCTGTAAAGTAAGCTGTGTAAAATTCAGTATAACCTTGATGACACTAAACTGTGATTTAGTGGCAAAAAGACAAGACAGTTGCTCAGTTGTGTCCAACTCTTTGTGACCCCATGGACTATACAGTCCATGGAATTCTCTAGACCAGAATACTGGAGTGGGCAGCCTTTCCCTTCTCCAGGGGATCGTCCCAACCCAGGGATCAGACCCAGGTCTTCCCCATTGCAGGAGGATTCTTTACCAGCTGAGCCGCAAGAAAGGGAAAGATAGACCCATCTGAATGCAGATTTCCAAAGAATAGCAAGGAGAGATAGGAAAGCCTTCCTCAGTGATCAGTGCAAAGGAATAGAGGAAAACAGTAGAATGGGAAAAACTAGAGATCTCTTCAAGAAAATTAGAGGTACGAAGGGAACATTTCATGCAAAGATGGGCTCAATAAAGGACAGAAATGGTATGGACCTAACAGAGGCAGAAAACATTAAGAAGAGGTGGCAAGAGTACACAGAAGAACTATACAAAAAAGATCTCCATGACCCAGATAACCATGATGGTGTGATCACTCACCTAGAGCGAGATATCCTGGAATGTGAAGTCAAGTAGGCCTTAGGAAGCATCACTATGAACAAAACTAGTGGAGTTGATGGAATTCCAGCTGAGCTATTTCAAATCCTAAAAGATGATGCTGTGAAAGTGCTGCACTCAATATGCCAGCAAATTTGGAAAACTCAGCAATGGCCACAGGACTAGGGAAGGTCAGTTTTCATTCCAATCCCAAAGAAAGGCAATGCCAAAGAATGCTCAAACTACTGCACAATAGCACTCATCTCACACACCAGCAAAGTAATGCTCAAAATTCTCCAAGCCAGGCTTTAACAGTACATGAACTGTGAACTTCCAGATGTTCAAGCTGGATTTAGAAAAGGCAGAGGAACCAGAGATCAAATTGCCAACATCCATTGGATCATCAAAAAAGCAAGAGAGTTCCAGAAAAACATTTACTTCTGCCTTATTGACTAGGCCAAAGCCTTTGACAGCGTGGATCACAACAAACTGGAAAATTCTTAAAGAGATGAGAATACTATACCACCTTACCTGTCTCCTGAGACATCTGTATGCAGATCAAGAAGCAACAGTTAGAACTGGACATGGAACAATGGACTAGTTCCAAATTGGGAAAGGAGTACGTCAAAGCTGTATATTTTCACTCTGCTTATTTAACTTATATGAAGAATACATCATACGAAATGCCAGGCTGTATGAAGCACAAGCTGGGATCAAGATTGGTGGGAAAAATACCAATAACCTCAGATATGCAGAAGACAGAGCAGAAAGCAAAGAACTAAGCCTCTTGATGAAGGTGAAAGAGGAGAGTGAAAAAGCTGATTTAAAACTCAACCTTCAAAAAACAAAGATCATGGCATCTGGTCCCATCATTTCATGGCAAATAGATGGGGAAATGATGGAAACAGTGACAGATTTTATTTTCTTGGGCTCCAAAATCACTGCAGATGGTGGCTGCAGCCATGAAATTAAAAAGATGCTTGATCCTTGGAAGAAAACCTATGACCAACCTAGACAGCATGCTAAAAAGCAGAGACATTACTTTGCCAACAAAGGTCCATCTAGTCAAAGCCATGGTTTTTCCAGTGGTCATGTAAGGATGTGAGAGTTGGACTATAAAGAAAGCTGAGCACCGAAGAATTGAAACTTTTGAACTGTGGTGTTGGAGAAGACACTTGAGAGTCCCTTGGACTGCAAGGAGATCCAACCAGTCCATCCTAAAGGAACTCAGTCCTGAGTATTCATTGAAAGGACTGATGTTGAAGCTGAAACTCCAATACAATACTCCAGTACAATAGCTGGCATAAAGGGGCTGGCATTGAGTGAACAGGCAAGAATTACTGACTGGAGGCGGGAGGGAGGTGGGAGATGGCCGAGCTAAAGGGTCATTACCAATAGAAGACTGAGGGCAAGCCGCAACTGCACTCATGCCTGACATTGATGGAATGCACGTTTGCATCTTTGATGTTCGAAACTTGAAGGCCAGTGTATAGGGGACTCACTGTAGAATAAAAGGGAAAGAATGACACAGAAGACATTGGAGGCTATTTCAGCAGTGTGGATCGGAGTTGGTGGAAGTCTCAGCTGGAATAATCGAGGGAACTGAGCCACAAATATTTATTGGTTCTTGTGTATCAGGCATTGTGATGTATGATGTATAGGCTGAGATGTAAAGGATTCATATGAGTCAAGTAAGAGGAAAATGGCAAGGGAACTTCTAGGTTTGCGATGTCAGAATGGACAGTATTCTGAGATGCAGGTCAAGAAACACAGGAGTTTGGGGGAAATGGGAGAGGTCAGAGTAGCTGCAGCAGAGAACTTAAGTATGAGAGAGAGGAGAGCAGACAGATCAGTCCAGAGTGTCTGTGTGATGTTAAGGATTTCACTTGAAGGGCAAAGGGAATGGTTCTAAGTAGGGGCATTCTGGCTGTGATGTGGAGAACAGAATCCAGGAACGGCAGAATTTGTATGAAGAGACCATTTGGCACAAGGTTGGGTGAGATTGGGAGGCTCAATTGGAATTAACAGGAAAGATTTTTTTCTTAAGTTTAGATAGAATAAACAGGATCTGTGATTGCTTCTATGTGGAGCGACTCTGTTGTTATTTAGCTGCTAAGTTGTGTCAGGCTCTTTGTGATCTCATGGACTGCAGCACACCAGGCTTCCCTGTCTTTCACTGTCTCCTGGAGTTTGCTCAGACTCATGTCGACTGAGTCGATGGTGGTATCCAACCATCTCATCCTCTATCATCCCCTTCTCCTCCTGCCCTCAGTCTTTCCCAGCATCAGGGTCTTTTCCAATGAGTCAGCTCTTTGCATCAGGTTGCCAAAGTATTGGAGCTTCAGCTTCAGGGTCAGTCTTTCCAATGAGTGTTCAGGGTTGATTTCTTTTAGGATTGACTGGTTTGATCTCTTTGCAACTTTGTTGTTGTTCAGTCACCCAGTCATGTCTGACTCTTGGTGATCCCGTGGACTGTAGCACGCTGGGCCTCCGTGTCCCTCCTCATCTCCCAAAGTTTGCCCAAGTTCATGTCCGTTGCATTGGTGATTCCATCCAGCCATCTCATCCTCTGATGCCCCCTTCTCCTTCTGCCCTCAATCTTTCCCAGCATCAGGGACTTTTCCAGTGAGCTGGCTGTTCTCATAAGAGGACCAAAATACTGGAGCTTCAGCTTCAGCATGGCTTTCCGGTGAGTATTCAGGGTTGATTTTCCTTAAGATTGACAGGTTTGATCTCCTTGCTGTCCGAGGGACTTTGAGGAGTCTTCTCCAGCACCGCAGTTCAAAGGCATCAATTCTTTGGCATTCTGCCTTCTTTATAGTCCATCTCTCACAACCGTAGGTGACCACTGGGAAGACCATACCTTAACCTTACAGACTCTTGTCGCAGAGTTATGTCTCTACTTTTCAACACACTGTTGACTTTAGGGAAGGTGAAAATGCAATCCTCCCATGTACCTAGAGGTAAGGATAAAATGAATGACTATGAAAAGTTGTAAAGCCTTCATAAGGTGACTCAAAGAGGTCATGGGCGGAGCAGGAAAAGAAAAGGAAGAAATACTAGTTTGAAAAAAGTGATTAAAGGAGAAGATGCTACTAATTAAAGAGACTCAAAAATAACCATCAGAGCAGAAGGAGGAGAATCAAATTAGAAAAGCCTTACAGTGGGGAAGCTAAGGAAAATGGGTCTTGAACAATCCACAAATAGCAAATAAACATAATCAGGAAAACTGAGCTGTCAGTCAAGTCTTCAGACTTCGAAGAAGGAAGCCAGCCCCTGGCTTTGGCTGTCTGGAGGCCACTGGAGTTTCCCGTCTAGTGGGTGGAGCCACTGAAGATTGAATGGGAGGGACTTCCCTGGACGTCCAGTGGCTAAGGATCCATGCTCCCAAAGCAGGGGGCCTGGTTTCCATCCCTGGTCAGGGAACTAGATCCCACATGTCATAACTAAGACCCAGTGCAGCCGAATAAATACATAGAAGAAGGAATGGGAAAAGGAAACAGCAGGTGAAATTTTTCACAAAGTTCCATGTAAAAGGGATGGCTAAATACAGAATTGCTGCTTAATCAGGAGTCAAAGCAAGGAACTGAGATTGTTTAAAGAAATATTTTTTATTTTATTTTTTTTTAATTTTAAAATCTTTAATTCTTACATGCGTTCCCAAACATGACCCCCCCCCCCACCTCCCTCCCCACAACATCTCTCTGGGTCATCCCCATGCACCAGCCCCAAGCATGCTGCACCCTACATCAGACATGGACTGGCGATTCAATTCTTACATGATAGTATACATGTTAGAATTCCCATTCTCCCAAATCATCCCACCCTCTCCCTCTCCCTCTGAGTCCAAAAGTCCGTTATACACATCTGTGTCTTTTTTCCTGTCTTGCATACAGGGTCGTCATTGCCAAAATAGAAAGCCCAGAGATAAATCCACACACATATGGACACCTTATCTTTAACAAAGGAGGCAAGAATATACAATGGAGTAAAGACAATCTCTTTAACAAGTGGTGCTGGGAAAACTGGTCAACCACTTGTAAAAGAATGAAACTAGATCACTTTCTAACACCGTACACAAAAATAAACTCAAAATGGATTAAAGATCTAAATGTAAGATCAGAAACTATAAAACTCCTAGAGGAGAATATAGGCAAAACACTCTCAGAAATAAATCACAGCAGGATCCTCTATGATCCACCTCCCAGAATTCTGGAAATAAAAGCAAAAATAAACAAATGGGATCTAATTAAAATTAAAAGCTTCTGCACAACAAAGGAAAATATAAGCAAGGTGAAAAGACGGCCTTCTGAATGGGAGAAAATAATAGTAAATGAAGCAACTGACAAACAACTAAAGAAATATTTTTAAGGGTGAGGAAATTATGAGTAAGCTTATAAATGTAGGAGTTGGTGGAACTGATGAGGATAAAGACATGAGAAAAGGAACATATAAGTCCCCGAAGAGAAAACAGAGTATTCTGGACAAGGAATTAACACCTGCTTTGAGAAAGGAGCTAAAGGAAATGGTAGAGATTTTCTTTAAATTCTATTGACCAATACCGTCCTTGACATTTTATCTCATTTAATTCTAAGTTACACAAAATGGGTTTTATTTTCTGCATGTTACAAAAACAGTGTCAAGAGGTGAATAAACATACTGAAGAGGAAAAGTTGGAAGAAGGAAAGCTGGGATTCAAAGCCTGGGATCTATCCTATTATAAATCTTTCTCTCTGACACACTGAGAAAGCGTGAACACGTAGAGAGGTCGGGTAGAACAGACCCGAGAAGGAACCGCACCCACCCTGACGATTCAAGTATCATGAAAGAACATATTCCTTCCTGTCATTTACTCTTTCTTTGATTAGAAATACTCTTTGTCAAGTGGCCTTTGGTCAAGTCCAATATTTCAAAATAAATAAATAGAAAAAAAAATCTTAAGGTCAGATTTCTTGAGCATCAGCCCGCGCTGTCCCCGGGCTGGGCAGAGGGAGGGAGGCAGGAGGAAGGGCTGCGAGTTGCCCTTAGAGCCGACCTCCACAAGAGGGCGCCAGAGCACCATCAGGGCCCGCCCGCAGCTCCCTGCCCAGACCTCCCGGCTCGGAGACTAGGGAGGACGTGGTGTTGGCAGGACCCCAGGAAGGTGCCCAGAGAGGAGGAGCTGGTTATCGGGTACCTCTGAATTTACAGCTCAAATGGCCTCACCTCAAATACGGGGCAGAAGTCGGCCGTCAGCTTTGGTGGTGGCACTTCCAGCCTGGTGGGCTGACGCAGTGGTTATACAGCCTGACAGGCGGACTGGACTGACTTTTGTTTCTCCAGAGGCAGGGTTCTGGCCCCAGAAGTATCTGCTTTCCAGCCTGGTGGGGTGCTGGGAAAGGTTTTAAGCTGCAGCTCTGTGATGGTATCAGCATCTGGAAAACAAAGCTGCTGGTCCTGAACCCGAAGTCTGTATTGGCTGGGTGGGCTGTGCTCAATCCTGTGCCCTTTCTTTTTCTCTAGAGTTCTCCCCAAAGGATTTCTTTTCTTTCTATCTGATTCTTTACTGTTTCCAACCCCCTGCCAGGGGGACCTGACCTAAAGCCAGGTCACCTGAACTGAGGAGGAAATGATTGATTTAAAGCCTGGTGGCATCATGTGAGTTCACTTGTTCAGTTGCTAAGTTGTGTCTGACTTTTTATGACCCCATGGACTGAAACATGCCAGGCTTCTCTGTTCTTCACCGTTTCCCAGAGCTTGCTCAAACTCCTGTCCATTGAGTCGGTGATGCCATCCAATCACCTCATCCCTCTGTTGTCCTTTCTCCTCCTGCCCTAAACCTTTCTCAGCATCAGGGTCTTTTCCAGTGAGTTGGCTCTTCACATCAGGTTGCCAGATTATTGGAGCTTCAATTTCAGCATCAGTCCTTAGAATAAATATTCAGGGTTGACTTCCTTTAAGACTGACTGGTTTGATCTTGCTGTCCAAGGAAATCTCAAGAGTCTTCCCCAGCACCACAGTTTGAAAGCATCAGTCGTCACTCAGCCTTCTTTATGGTCCAACTCTCACATCCATGCATGACTACTGGAAAAACCGTAGCTTTGACCATACGGACCTTGGTCAGCAAAGTAACATCTCTACTTTTTAAATATGCTGTCCAAGTTTGTCATAGCTTTTCTTCCAAGGAGCAAGCAAGCGTCTTTTAATTTCATCATTGCAGTGGTTGTCTGCAGTGATTTTGGAGCCCAAGAAAATAAAATCTGTTCCTGTTTCCATTTTTTCTTCATCTGATGCTGAAGCTGAAACTCCAGTACTTTGGGTACCTGATGCGAAGAACTAACTCATTAGAAAAGACCCTGATGCCAGGAAGGTTGAAGGCAGGAGGAGAAGGGGACAACAGAGGATGAGATGGTTGGATGGCATCACCAACTCAATGGACATGAGTTTGAGTGAACTCTGGGAGTTAGTGATGGACAGGGAGGCCTGGTGTACTGCAGTCCATGGAGTCCCAAAGAGTCGGACACGACTGAACAACTGAACTGAACTGAACAGAACAGAACTGAATCCTTCCTAAGGTTCACTTCACTTCACTTCACACTGTAGGATGTCTGGCTCTAAGTGAGTGACCACACCATCGTGGTTATCTGGGTCATAAAGAGCTTTATTGTACAGTTCTGTGTATTCTTGCCACTTCTTCTTAATCTCTTCTGCTTCTGTTAAGGTCCATACCATTTTTGTCCTTTATTGTCCCCATCTTTGCATGAAATGTTCCCTTGGTATCTCTAATTTTCTTGAAGAGATCTCTAGTCTTTCCCATTCTATTGTTTTCTTCTATTTCTTTGCATTGTTCACTTAAGACTTTCTTATCTCTCCTTGATATTCTTGGGAACTGTGCATTCATTCGGGTATATCTTTCCCTTTCTCCTTTGCCTTTCACTTTTCTTCTTTTCTCAGCTTTTTGTAAGGCCTCCTTAGATGACTATCTTCCCTTTTTGCATTTCTTTTTCTTTGGGATGGTTTTGGTCACCACCTTCTGTACAATGTTACAAACCTCCATTCAGAGTTTTGCAGGCACTCTGTCTACCAGATCTAATCCCTTGAATCTATTTGTCACTTCCACTATATAATCATAAGGGATTCGATTTGGGCCATACCTGAATGGCCTAGTGGTTTTCCCTACTTTCTCCAATTTAACTCTGAATTTTGCAATAGGGAGGTCATAATCTGAGCCACAGTCAGCTCCAGTGAGTTCAGGGGCTATTTAATTTAAAGCGGTGAGGGTAGGGAGAGGTGAGTGCCCTGGGGGATAAGTAGAGAGAACTATCCTCATGTGTAGGGCGCGTCATTGCGCTTCGGGGGAGAGGAGGAAGGAATCAGGCTGGCAGTGCGTAAGACCAGTGCAGCCCCTGGTATGGGGAAGGAGAGGAGGAAGGGCTGAGAATTGGAGTTAGAGCTGATGGCCACAAGAGGGCGCCAGAGCACCGGTGGAGCCCACCTGTGGACCCCTGGCCGTACCTCCAGATAGAGTTGGATTTGAAATTGGCAGCACACCCCACTCCAGTACTCTTGCCTGGAAAATCCCATGGATGGAGGAGCCTGGTGGGCTGCAGTCCATGGGGTCACTACGAGTCGGACACGACTGAGCGGCTTCACTTTCACTTTTCACTTTCATGCTTTGGAGAGGGAAATGGCAACCCACTCCAGTGTTCTTGCCTGGAGAATCCCAGGGACGGGGGAGCCTGGTGGGCTGCCGTCTATGGGGTCGCACAGAGTCGGACACGACTGAAGTGACTTAGCAGCAGCAGCAGCAAGAATGAGCTCAGAGAAAAAAGGTTGATAACTGGGCCACTCTGACTCACTGGCTCAGATTTGATGGGGGCTCTTCTAGCTTGGTGGGGTGGCTAATTGGCCAGTCTACCGGCTGTCTGTAGACTGACCGCCCTGTTTCTCCAGAGGCAGGATGCTGGACCGAGAGATGGTCGGTTCGACTCTTGGGCACGCAGCTTTTAAGCTGCAGGCCTACAACGGTATTGGCATCTGGAATACAGGGCTCCTGGTCCTGAATATGGAGCCTGTAAAAGACCTGGTATTTGCTGGGCGGGCTGAGCTCTTTCTTGTGTCCTTTCTTCCTCTCTAGCTGCTGCTGCTGCTGCTGCCAAGTCGCTTCAGTCATGTCCGACTCTGTGCGACCCCATAGACGGCAGCCCACCAGGCTCCCCCGTCTCTGGGATTCTCCAGGCAAGAATACTGAGTTCCCCCCAAACTTCCTTTTCCTTTTCCATCTGAGCCTCCTCTTCCTGTCCCCTCCTGATCTGAGCAAAGCCAGGTCAGCTGAATTAATGGGGAGCAAACTGAGTTAAAGGTAGGCAGCATCATGTGTTTGGTGGGGAGGCTATTTAATTTAAAGTAGCAGGGTGGGGTAGGGAAAGGTGAGTGCCCTGGTAGACTTGGAGAGAGAAATATCCCCATCTGTAGGGCTCTTCTTTGTACTTAGAGGGACAGGAGTCATGAAATCAGGCTGGTAGTTCCCAAGAACTGTACAAAAAAGATCTTCACAACCAAGATAATCATGATGATGTGATCACTCATCTAGAGCCAGACATCCTGGAATGTGAAGTCAAGTGGGCCTTAGAAAGCATCACTATGAACAAAGCTAGTGGAGGTGATGGCATTCCAGTTGAGCTATTTCAAATCCTGAAAGATGATGCTGTGAAAGTGCTGCGCTCAATATGCCAACAAATTTGGAAAACTCAGCAGTGGCCACAGGACTGGAAAAGGTCAGTTTTCATTCCAATCCCAAAGAAAGGCAATGCCAAAGAATGCTCAAACTACCGCACAACTGCACTCATCTCACATGCTAGTAAAGTAATGCTCAAAATTCTCCAAGCCAGGCTTCAGCAATACGTGAACCGTGAACTTCCTGATGTTCAAGCTGGTTTTAGAAAAGGTAGAGGAACCAGAGATCAAACTGCCAACATCCGCTGGATCATGGAAAAAGCAAGAGAGTTCCAGAAAAGCATCTATTTCTGCTTTATTGACTATGCCAAAGCCTTTGACTGTGTGGATCACAATAAACTGTGGAAAATTCTGAAAGAGATGGGAATACCAGACCACCTAACCTGCCTCTTGAGAAATCTGTATGCAGGTCAGGAAGCAACAATTAGAACTGGACGTGGAACAACAGACTGGTTCCCAATAGGAAAAGGAGTACGTCAAGGCTGTATATTGTCACCCTGCTTATTTAACTTCTATGCAGAGTACATCATGAGAAACACTGGGCTGGAAAAAACACAAGCTGGAATCAAGATTGCCGGGAGAAATATCAATAACCTCAGATATGCAGATGACACCACCCTTATGGCAGAAAGTGAAGAGGAACTAAAAAGCCTCTTGATGAAAGTGAAAGAGGAGAGTGAAAAAGTTGGCTTAAAGCTCAAAATTCAGAAAACGAAGATCATGGCATCTGGTCCCATCACTTCATGGGAAATAGACGGGGAAACAGTGGAAACAGTGTCAGACTTTATTTTTTGGGGCTCCAAAATCACCGCAGATGGTGACTGCAGCCATGAAATTAAAAGACGCTTACTTCTTGGAAGAAAAGTTATGACCAACCTAGATAGCATATTCAAAAGCAGAGACATTACTTTGCCGACTAAGGTCCGTCTAGTCAAGGCTCTGGTTTTTCCTGTGGTCATGTATGGATGTGAGAGTTGGACTGTGAAGAAGGCTGAGCGCTGAAGAATTGATGCTTTTGAATTGTGGTGTTGGAGAAGACTCTTGAGAGTCCCTTGGACTGCAAGGAGATCCAGCCAGTCCATTCTGAAGGAGATCAACCCTGGGATTTCTTTGGAGGGAATGGTGCTGAAGCTAAAACTCCAGTACTTTGGCCACCTCACGCGAAGAGTTGACTCATTGGAGAAGACTCTGATGCTGGGAGGGATTGGGGTCAGTAGGAGAGGGGGACGACTGAGGATGAGATTGCTGGATGGCATCACGAACTCGATGGACGTGAGTTTGGGTGAACTCCGGGAGTTGGTGATGGACAGGGAGGCCTGGCGTACTTCGATTCATGGGGTCGCAGAGTCAGACACGACTGAGCGACTGAACTGAACTGAGTTCCCAAGGCAAGTGCAGCCCGGCCGGCTAGGGAGGGGGAGAAGGAAGAACCAAGAATTGGCTTTAGAGCTGACGGCCACAAGAGGGCGCCAGAGCACCAACGGAGCCCACCTGCGGATCGCTGGCCACCAGGCTCGAGATGGGGTTGGATTTGGGGTTGGCAGAACCGCAAGGAGGTGCCCAGAGAAAAGGCGTTGGTTACTGGGCCCTCTGACTCACTGGCTCAAATCGGTTCACCTCAGAGAGCAGGCAGAGGTCTGCCTTTGGCTTCAAGCGATGATGGCCTGGTTGGGTGCCCAGTGTTCAGTCAGACAGGCTGTCTGCAGCCTGAACATCCCTTATTCCTCCAGAGGAGGGACACTGAACCCAGGAATACCTGGCCCGGCCCTTGGGCTTGCAGCTTTTAAGCTGCAGGTCTGCGAGGGTGTTGGCATATGGAAAGTGGGGCTGGTGGTCCTGAACCTGAAGCCTGTGAAAGCCCTGGCACTTGCTGGGTGGGCTGAGTTCATCCCTTGCGCCCTTTTTCTCAAAAGTTCTCCCCAAATGCTTTTCTTCCCTTTCCACATGATCCACTTCTTCCTGTGCCCACAGCCCTGCTAGGGGAACCTGACCAAAGCCAGTTCACGTGAATTAATGAGGAACTAACTGAGTTAAAATCAGGTAAATTCATCTGACTTTTGGGGGCTGATTGATTTAAAGTAGTGGTCTGGGATAGGGAAGGGTGAGTGCTCTGGGAGACTCTGAGGGAGAAATACCTTCCTCTGTAGGGAACTTCATTGTGCTTGGAGCTAGAGAAGAAGGGATATCAGGGTGGCAGGTGTCCAAAGCCAGCGCCGCCGAGAAAGGGGAAGGAGGCAGGAGGAAGGGCTGAGAGTTGATGTTAGAGCAGATGGTCACTAGAGGGCGCCAGAGCACCAGGGCAGCGCACGTGAGGCTCCCCAGGCTTGGACTGGGTTATGGCCGCCCCAGCATAGAGAGGGCGGGGGGGGGGGGGGGGGCAGACTTCTCACCTGTCAACTGAGATACCCAAGGCTTATGTCCCAAGAGAGGTCCAGGAGGAGGCTGTGTTGACTCGTATGACTGACCTTTGGAGTCGCATGCTTTTGGCTGAGGCAGTTATTGAGGTCTGCTCAGGTTCAGGGGTAGGGGACTCGAGCCCCACCTCTTGGTGGAGGCAAGTCCCTGTAACACTGTAGAAAGCATGTGCGGCCAGCCGTGGAAAATACTGCTGCAGGAGTTCCTACATTCACGTGCAACCTAGATCACACGCTGTTAAAAATATGCAGCCCCTCCTGTTGATAAGTTCCACCTGCACTTTTCTAAAATGCCTCTCTCTCTAACACCGCTTCCGTGTCTACCTTGACCATTGAGGAGAACTGAACGATCCCCGCCCACCAAAGGCAGATTACAACCTTCTGGGCTCCAGAGGTGTGAGCTCCGGTTCTGCCACCTACAAACCCTGTGGCTCCGGCCAAGTCTCTGAATCTCCCCAGCCTTAGTTTTGTTATTTTTAAAATGTGGATGATAATATCTCTTTTCAGAAGACAAATATTTATTGGGCTCTTACGACGTGCCTGACCTCTTACTTTGGACTGTTGGATGCGGTGGTCAAACCAGCCTCGTGGAGCTTATACTCCTGTGGCTGTGCTGGCTTGTGAGCTGCTGAGAAAATTCAGAGACAATGCGCCGGATGCAGGCATGCAGCCCAGCCTGGCCATAGGACCGCCTGGGAACGCAGGTTGTCGTCTCCAGCATCCTGCTCTCTTCAGTGCTCTTCCTCCTACGATGGGCAAAATGTGTTCCCACAAACAGTGATGCCCAGGAAACCTTACCTTAAGACAATGAATTTGCATTTCAAATCAAGAGTCTGCATCTTTTGGGATGAAGAAAGAGAAGAACTGGCTGGGGGAAAAAAAAAGTTAAAAGCATTTCAAGCACATCATCATCACCAGTGTTATAATCACTTAAGAACAGTAAGTCAACCATGAAATTAACAAGGAGCAGAAATCTGTGCTCTTTCCACTCAGATCTCTGTGGCTGGGCTTCACATTTACCAAGATAAACGTCTCCAACCATCATCCTGTGCCTCCAAGGAGAGCGTCCCTTCTCAGAGATAATATTCTTATTAACGCTAGTCAAACAGAAGGCAGGCTTTGGCAGCAGTCCCAGCCCTGACAATCTCTGACCATGTGACAGTCTCCCTCTTGTGGAGAACCCTGGGCTGGGGACAAGGACGGAGGTCGTCTACACGTGGCTCTGCCCCATATCCAGCCCACCCCATTCACACCAACCGGTGCGCCTGTGATCTGCTTCCAGCCTCTGGTCTTTGGGGTCTGTGCCATCCCACCTATACTACATGACTTGGGAACTGGCCATAAGCCTTCGGCCAGGTGTGCTAACACCTGGGATACCTGGCTTGTCTTCTGCCTGAATGTCTAAAACAGGATATGTGACACCTCATCCCAAATAAAGGCTTCCCTGGTGATTCGGGGGTAAAGAAGCCACTTGCCAATGCAGGAGATGCAGGTTCTATCCCTAGGTAGGAAAGATCGCCTGGAGAAGGAAATAGCAACCCGCTCCAGTGTTCTTGCCTGGGGAATTCCATGGACAGAGGAGCCTGGCAGGCTACAGTCCATGGGGTTGCAGAGTTGGACATGACTTAGCAACTAAGCATGCATGTGTGCATCCCAAATAAGTCACTCACAAAATTTCATTATTACTGAAAGACTTAGGGGACTTCCCTGCTGAGCCAGTGGCTAAGACTCTATGATCCTAAAGCAGGGGACCTCGGTTTGGTCCCTGGTCAGGGAAATAGATCCCACATGCTGCCATTAAGAGTTTGCATGTCACAACTAAAAAAGAAAATATCCCTCAAGCTGCAACTAAGACCCGGCACAGTCAAATAAATAAAGAAATATTTTTTAAAATGAAAAAAGAAGGACTTGGAAGATAAGTAATGATACTATTTTTACACTGAAACACTGCCAAGAACGCAGCATCGCTGGGTCCCTCTAGGTCTTCAGCCCAGAACATCCAGGGTTTCCACCTGCCCACTCCTCCCTCTGCTCCTTCACTCCTGGCAGTGACACTCCCAGCCACGGTCCTTGGTCCCCTCCTGTGCTTCTGAAATTTGGAGAATTTCTCTTCCTAATTCACTATGTATACTAAGCCTGATGGATGCCTCTTCCTTCCGGGGAGACAGTGAGAAACCAACAATCACCCTGGTCTGTTGTGCTTGTATCAGTCAGCGTGGGCTAAGAGATGTTGCTGAAACAAACAATCCCAACTCTCAGTGCTGTATGACAGCAAAGGATTATTTCTCACCTGCCTCTAAAGTCCACTGCAAGCTGGCCTCAGCTCTGTGCACTTAGGGTCTCAGGATTCAGAAGCAGTCAGTCTGTGGGACCTACCAGTCTCCCAGGCGAGAGAAAAAGAGCAATGGGAGAACCACATGATGGCTCCTTATGTTCCACTTGGAAGAGGCACATGGTACTTCCACTCAGATTCCTTTGGCCAAAACAAGTCAGTTGCCAAACCCGCTGTCAGTGGGTGGGAAGCATGGTCCTAACAGGGAGGGGCTGTAGGAGGGACATCAGGCTTTCAGAGCAAACCACGCCAAATGCAACGGAACCGCTCACTGAGCTGGTGCTTCTCTGATGGTAGTGCCTTGAGGCTCCTGCATGGAGCCCTGTGGGGAAGATAGAAGTGACTCACCTTATAGAGGTGAACGGGGGCCCTGTGGCCACGTGAGAAGCAACTCACGGAAGGTCTGGAATTCTCTCTGGAGAGCCCTGGAGTGCTGCATTCCAGTACCGGTTTGGAGTCAGAGTGACCTGGGAAGTTCCATAGGGAATTTCAGCTCCAACCCAGGTGGGCAGAGGGACACAGGATGTTTAGGGAGACATGCAGAGGCAGGTGGAGTTCTAGTCAGATTGGTCGGGAGGGTCCAAGACAGCCCATGGGTGGGAATGGAGTGGTTGATGGGGGGACTGGGGTGATCCATAGGTAGATCAGCCTTTCCTGCTGGGAGCAGCCCCTCTGCTCTGCAGAATACCATCTGAATTTCCCTTCTGGGACTTTCTCCAGAATCAAGGGAGGACCTTTTGGTCATGGCTGACAAGGACCCTGTTTTCCCCATTCTTAGTTTCTAGCTCCATAATCCTGGGCTCTCAAAAGCTGGGCCTAGCAATCCATGGCCAGAGGCATTCGCTCACAGGTATTCTCTGGACCCAGTGGGCTGTGGAGCCACCTTCCCTGATAGGTGGAGCCCTGTTCATGGAACTTCAGTCACACAGTCTTTTTCACTCACCAAGTCCAAGTCCTTGGGCAGGACAAAGCTCAGAGTCCTCTGTTCAGACACTCCCACTAGACTCCTCAAACCCATCTGCAAAGAAAGGAGACTGCCCAGTCCCACACACTTTTCTTTCTGGAAACCACCCAGTTGCAGAGCTTCAGAACTGGGAGGGCTTTTGGACACCCTAGAGTCCAACATGCTCTTTCCAGAACTCACATCCAAGGGGAAGAAGATCAAGAGCAAGGTCGCCAGCTGTTCAGTGCTGAAACAGAAGCCAAGATGTTATGGCCTAGCCCCTCCTGGCCCCAACAGTGTCTGGTCCTATGAACAGTGAGAGCCATGCTGGGCCATCCCCTCCAGATGTTCCCAGGAGCCAGAACAGGCTGCGTGGTCGAGCCCCGTCCTCCAGAAGGCTCCCTTGGACGTGTAGCAGAATAGAGAGCACTGGATTCAGAGCCACAGGCCATGAGTTCAAGTCCTGACTGCCATTTATTGCCTGTGTGACCCTGAGGACTTGACTTAACCTCTGTGAGCATCTGTAAATGTGGACTGGAGCTGCATCAACCTATTTGCTGGGTTTCAGATGATAAGAAGACCGCACTGCCCTTTCCCGCCTGCCCTGGATTTCCTACAGACAGACTAATGACTTTGCTGGGTGTATCGAGTTGATGGGAGAGAAACCATACATTTAATCAGTTCTGAAATGTACACTTGTACACCTCAACATTTCAGAAATCATGTCATATCTCTCCTTCAACAGTTTTAATTTTCTGTTGGCTCCGTGGAAGCCCTGGGGTTAATATTGCTTCCTGCACAGGTTACTCCTGGTAGCTTACCGGATGACCTCACCCCTTCAATGTTTCTGTCAACAAACGATTGAAGGACCATTGGAGGAAGGAGCCAGAGTCTTGAATGGTGTCTGAAGTATTCTACTGATGCCTTCTGGGAAGATCAAGAAAGAGCCAGCACTAAACCTTGTAGAATGGGGACCACTGGTGTATCCTGGAAAAGCTAAAGGGGTGCTGTGTTTAGAAATGCCACATCATTCATGCTCCTGCTGGCATGGAGGAGAGCTTAGCGTGGAAAAACCTGGATGATGATGTCACAGAGTTAGAAAGTGGCCGTGAGTACCTCTCTGTCTCCCACACACACACACACACACTCATCCCGTACCTTTGGACCGGGTGTCTCCCGTGATTGGGCAGAGACTCGAGTTCTTTCCTCTTTTTTCTGCCCCAGGAAGCCTTTGTGACTGGGAAGGCAGCCCAGGAAGCCACATTAAGCATAACTAAGGCCTGGCAGGTGCTTTCACATATATGCCCATTGTTTGCCCCCAGTCAAAACAAATCTGCTATGTTTACATTTGATTATATTCATTGCACAAATAGTACATAGACGTGTTCTGTTATTTAGAAAAATGAAGCTTAGCGATGTATCAGAAATCTTCCTTCATGGCCACCTGCTCCCTGCCACCAAGCCCAAGGCCCTCCCCAAAGATGACATCGTAACTGTGGGGGGTATGTATCCTTCCCCACAGCTTTTTGCTTGATTTGCTTTTGCATAATTTGGGTTTCATGGTAAGCTAACACAAATTGGAAACAAACAGAGATCATTCTGTCGTTTTTGAGACTGCATCCAAGTACTGCATTTCAGACTCTTTTGTTGACTATAAGAGCTACTCCATTTCTTCTAAGGGATTCCTGCCCACAGTAGTAGATATAATGGTCATCTGAGTTAAATTCACCCATTCCAGTCCATTTTAGTTTGCTAGTTCCTAACATGTTGATGTTCACTCTTGCCATCTCCCGTTTGACCACTTCCAATTTGCCTTGTTTCATGGACCTAACATTCCAGATTCCTATGCAGTATTGCTCTTTACAGCATCGGACTTTACTTCCATAACCAGTTACATCCACAACTGGGTGTTGTTTTTGCTTTGGCTCAGTCTCTTCAGTCTTTCTGGAGTTATTTCTCCACTGATCTCCAGTAGCACGTTGGGCACCTACAGACCTGGGGAGTTCATCTTTCAGTGTCCTTTTTGCCTTTTCATACTGTTCATGGGTTCTCAAGGCAAGAATGCTGAAGTGGTTTGCCATTCCCTTCTCCAGTGGACCACGTTTTGTCAGAACTCTTCACCATGACCAATCCATCCTGGGTGGCCACTGGCAAAGACCCTGATGCTGGGAAAGATTGAAGGCAGGAGGAGAAGGAGACGACAGAGGATGAGATGGTTGGATGGCATCACCGACGCGATGGACATGAGTTTGAGTCAGCTCCGGGAGTTGGTGATGGACAGGGAAGCCTAGTGTGCTGCAGTCCGTGGGGTCTCAAAGAGTTGGACATGACTGAGTGACTGAACTGAACTAACGCAAATATTTAATATAAATAGTATTCCGGGTAGTTGGGCTTTTGCAATATGCTATCTCTTTAACAAGAAATCTTGGAGAACCTCCCATAGTAAGTGCATATAGGAAGATCTCATTTATAAACTGAATATTGATAAAATTTATTTACCCTTTTTCATGTTGATAGACATTTGGTTATTTGTTTTATATATTTGTGTTGCTACTATTGTTGTTTTTGTTGAGTCACTAAGTCATCTCCAACTCTTTGTGACCCGGTGAACTATAACGCGCCAGGCTTCCTTGTCCTTTACCATTTTCTGGAATTTGCTCAAACTCATGTCCATCGAGTCAGTGATGCCATCCAATTGTCTCATCCTCTGTCACCCTCTTCTCCTCCTGCCCTCAATCATTCCTAGCATTAGGGTCTTTTTCAATGAGTTGGCTCTTTGCATCAGGTGGCCAAAGTATTGCAGTTTCAGCTTCAGCTTCAGTCCTTCCAATGAATATTCAGGACTGATTTCTTTTAGGATTGACTAGTTTGATCTCCTTGGGGTCCAAGGGACTCTCAAGAGTCTTCTCCAACACCACAGTTTGAAAGCATCAATTCTCGGTGCTCAGCCTTCTTTATGGTCCAGCTCTCACATCTGTACATGACTACTGGAAAAACTATAACTTTGACTATATGGATGTTTGTTGGCAAAATGATGTCTCTGCTTTTTTAAATACACTGTCTAGGTTTGTCATAGCTTTTATTCCAAGGAGCAGGCATCTTTTAATTTTGTGGCTGCAGTCACCATTCACGGTGATTCTGGAGCCCAAGAAAAACTTGTTTCCACTTTTCTGCCATCTATCTGCCATGGAGTTATGGGACCAGATGCCATGATCTTCATTTTTTGAATGTTGAGTTTTAAGCAAGCTTTTTCACTCTCCTCTTTCATACTTACCAAGAGGTTCTTTAGTTTCTCTTTGATTTCTACCTTTAGAGTCATATCGCCTGCATATCCAAGGTTGTTGATATTTCTGCTGGCAATCTTGATTCCAGCTTGTGATTCATCCAGACCAGCATTTCAATGATGTACACTGCATATAAGTTAAATAAGTAGGGTGACAATATATAGCCTTGAAGTACTCTTTTCCCAATTTGGAACCAGTTGCTACTATCAGTTGGGTTCAATTCAGTCACTCAGTCATGTCCAACTCTTTGCGATCCCATGGACTGCAGCATGCCAGGCTTCCCTGTACATCACCAGCTCCCAGAGCTTGCTAAAACTCATGCCCATTTAGTCATTGATGACCTCCAATCATCTCATCTTCTGTTGTCCCCTTCTCCTCCTGCGTTCAATCTTTCCCAGCATTAGGGTCTTTCCTAATGAGTCAGTTCTTCCCATCAGGTGGCCAAAATATTGGAGTTTTAGCTTCAACATCAGTCCTTCCAATGAATATTCAGGACTGATTTCATTTAGGATTGACCTCCTTGTTGTCCAAGGGACTCTCAAGAGTCTTCTCCAACACCACAAGTCAGAAGCATCAGTTTGTCAGTGCTCAGCTTTCTTTATGGTCCAACTCTCACATCCATACATGACTACTGGAAAAATCATAGCTTTGACTAGATGGACCTTTTTCGGCAAAGTAATGTCTCTGCTTTCTAGCATGCTGTCTAGGTTTGTCATAGCTTTTCTTCCAAGGAGCAAGTGTCTTTTAATTTCATGGCTGCAGTCACCATCTGGAGTGATTTTGGAGCCCCCCAAAATAAAGTCTGTCACAGTTTCCATCGTTTCCCCATCTATTTGCCATGAAGTGATGGGACTGGATGCCATGATCTTCGTTTATTTAATGTTGAGTTTGAAGCCAACTTTTCCACTCTCCTCTTTCACTTTTATCAAGAAGCTCTTTAGTTCTTTGCTTTCTGCCGTAAGGGTGGTGTCATCTGCGTATCTGAGGTTATTGATGAAATAACCAGTATGAAAAGGCAAAAAGATATGACACTGAAAGATGGACTCCCCAGGTCAGTAGGTGGCCAATATGCTGCTAGAGAAGAGTGGAAAAGTAACTCCAGAAGGAATGAAGAGACAGAGCCAAAGTGAAAACAACATCCAATTGTAGGTGTGACTGGTGATGGAAGTAAAGTCCGATGCTGTAAAGAACAGTATTGCATAGGAACCTGGAATGTTAGGTCCATGAATCAAGGTAAATTGGAAGTGCTCAAGCAGGAGATGGCAAGACTGGACATCGACATTTTAGGAATAAGTGAACTAAAATGGACTGGAATGGTAAATTTAATTCAGGTGACCATTTTATCTACTACTGTGGGCAAGATTCCCTTAGAAGAAATGGAGTAGCCCTCATAGTCAGCAAAAGAGTCTGAAATGCAGTACTTAGGTGAAGTCTCAAAGATGACAGAATGATCTCTGTTTGTTTCCAAGGCAAACCATTCAATATCGCAGTAATCCAAGTCTATGTTCCAACCACTATTGCTGAAAAGCTGAAGTTGAATGGTCCTATGAAGACCTACAAGACCTTCTAAAACTAACACCAAAAAAAAAAGATGTCCTTTTCATCATAGGGGACTGGAATGCAAAAGTAGGAAGTCAAGAGATACCTGGAGCAATAGGCAAATTTGGGCTTGGAGTACAAAATGAAGCAGGGCAAAGGCTAACAGAGTTTTGCCAAGAGACCGCACTGGTCAGGAAACACCCTCTTCCAGCAACACAAGAGACGACTCTACATATGGCATCACCAGATGGTCAACACCGAAACCAGATTGATTATATTCTTTGCAGCCAGTGATGGAGAAGCTCTATACAGTCAGCAAAAACAAGACCGGGAGCTGACTGTGTCTCAGATCATGAACCTCTTATTGTTAAATTCAGACTTAAATTGAAGAAAGTAGGGAAAACCACTAGACCATTCAGGTATGACCTAAATCAAATCCCTTATGATTATACAGTGGAAGTGAGAAATAGATTCAAGGGACTAGATTTTATAGAGTGCCTGAAGAACTATGGATGAAGGTTTATGACATTGTACAGAAGGCAGCGATCAAGACCAAATCCAAGAAAAAGAAATGCAAAAAGGCAAAATGCTTATCTCAGAAGGCCTTACAAATAGCTGTGAAAAGAAGAGAAGTGAAAGGCAAAGGAGAAAAGGACAGATATACTCATCTGAATGCAGAGTCCCAAAGAATAGCAAGGAGAGATAAGAAAGCCTTCCTAAATGATCAATGCAAAGAAACAGAGGAAAACAATAGAATGGGAAAGACTAGAAATCTCTTCAAGAAAATCAGAGATACCAACGGAACATTTCATGCAAAGATGGGCACAATAAAAGACAGAAGCGGTATGGACCTAACAGAAGCAGAAGATATTAAGAAGAGGTGGCAAGAATACACAGAAGAACTATACAAAAAAGATCTTCATGACCCAGATAACCATGATGGTGTGATCACTCACCTAGACCCAGACATCCTGGAGTGTGAAGGCAAGTGGGCCCTAGGAAGCAACACTAACAACATAGCTAGTGAAAGTGATGGAATTCCAGCTGAGCTATTTCAAATCCTAAAAGATGATGCTGTGAAAGTGCTGTACTCAGTATGCCAGGAAATTTGGAAAGCTCAGCAATGGCCACAGGACTGGAAAAGGTCGGTTTTCATTCCAATCCTGAAGGGCAATGCCAAAAATGTTGCTACTATTAGCCAGCTTATGTATATGTGTAGGAACTGAAATGATTTTACACTTTTAGTAGATATGGGCAAATTGTCCTGAAAAATGCTGTACCTATTTACACTCTTGGGGCTTCCCTGGTGGCTCAAACGGTAAAGAGTCTGCCTGCAATGCAGTCTTATCCATTCTAAATATTATTCATTTTTTCAAACAGATTAGTGAAAAATGTACCTCATAACTTGAGGTTTTACAAAGTAATACTAGTGTAAATTTATTTTATAGATTCTGTACTTTGTGTCTTAAGAATGACTTTCCTACCTCAATATATAGTCTTTCGTATTTTCTTCACTTATATATTTTACAATAGTTTCTTCAAATGATTTTTATAATTTTCTTGGAATAAATCATCTGTTTGTTTTAACTATCTACCTTTATTATATTAGAAATATATAGTTAGCCAGCCCAGGACCATTTTAAAAATGATGTATATGATTTACACTCTTTCAGGTTATATAGTAAATTCCTAAATGGACAGGCCAGTTTCAGGAAATTTTGTTCTTTCAGAGTGAATATCTGATATTCTATGTGTTTATTCTTACATATTGCTTCAATTACAATAGTTCATTATATATTTCTATATATCACAGATAATTCATATTTCATTGTTTTCCTTTTCCAAAACAGTCTTGACTAGTCTTGCACATTTTCTCCTTTAACTAAAAGAATGTGTTTGTCAATTTCTTGGGAAAAACCTGTGATATTGTAATGACTGTTGAATTTAAATTCTATACTAATTTGGGGGGAAATGGACCTTTGTGTCATATTTAATCTCTCCATCAAAAAATGCAGTGTACCTCTTTTTTTTATTAAAATTTTTTTTCACAGTGTCTCTCTTTATTCATGTACATTTTAATTAGAAAATTATGCACTTTATCATTTTCTCTTATAGGTACTGCCTGATATTTTTTTCTGTGGTTGTTGGTTTATCCCTTGCTGTGCTATAAGAGTGTTGCTATTGTGAATGACATTTTTCTTTATATGTTATAATTCACTACTGGTAGATAGGAGGGCTTGACATAGACAGGCAGTTCTCTCGACCTAATGCAATTTATCCAAATCATTCTTACAGTTTGTTAGTTCAGTTTTCTAGGTAGGGAATCACCCTGCCTGAAACAAATGACCCTGCATTTTAGGACAAACTTTGTACTCTCTTGTCCATTTCCTCCCTTGCAGTTATTAGTTTGAGTTTTCTCACTCATTTTGATAATTCACATTTTTCTGTGAATTTCTCCAAGATGTCTATGATCTCAAACCTTTTACCGTGCATGTTGGCCTGCTGTTGTTTAGTTGCTAAGTTGTGTCTGCCTCTTTTGTGACCCTGTGGACTATAGTACTCCAGGTTCCTCTGCTCATGGAATTTTCCAGGCGAGAATACTGGAGTGGGTTGCTATTTCTTTCCAGGGAATCTTCCAGGGATTAGACCGGCATCTCTAGCACTGAAGGCATGATCCTTTGCTGCTGAGCCACCAGGAAGGCCCACATACCAGCCTGCCATGAGTGAATCCCCTTTGTCTTGCTTCGCTTTTCCTCACCTTGTCTGGGTTTTCTCCTCGTGGGTCTGACCCAGTTGCAGCGCCCTCGTTGTAAACGTGCGTGTGGCAGCGCCGCTCTGCTCAGCATTTATGCAAACTCAGTGCTGCTAAATCCGAGAGAACGTTTTGGGTTTTATGGATTAACAGTGCAAGTTTTTTCCTATTGCATGTTTGATTTCTATTTTATTACGTTCATCTTCTTTATGAATCACTCTTCAGCTTTCTTGGGTTTGTTTTAATGTTGGCATTCCTGCTTTTGAACGAAGATAGTAGTTCACTTATTTTTAATGTTTCCTTTCTGTAAGTAATGCATTTAAGGTTCTAAATTTTCTTGGGCTACTGCTTAGAAAACTTTCCACAAGTTTAAAAAGTGGAGTACTCTGTCATCTATTTCTCAGTTGTCATCAATTTCTGTTATTATGTTGGTAATTTCTGTTGTGTTCTTTTAAATACAAGAGTTATTATTAAGTGTATTTTGTAATTTGATGTTGGTGGTGGTTTAGTCACTAAGTCATGTCCAGCTCTTTTGCAACCTCGTGGACTGTAGCCTCCCAGGCTTCTCTGTCTGTGGGACTTCCCAGGCAAGAATACTGGAGTGGATTGCCACTTCCTTCTCCAGGGGATCTTCCTGACCCAGGAATTGAACCCTCACCTCCTGCTTGGCAGGCAGACTCTTTACCATTGAGCCACTTAGGAAGCTGTTATATAATTTGGGGGATCACTAATTTCTAACTTAATTACTTTGAGGTCAGTAAATACGGCTATATGAGTTACACTTTTTAGACTTAATTTAGGAGTATTTGAGAGTTTCAGTTTGTTCAGTCGCTCAGTCGTGTCCGACCCTTTGCGACCTCATGGACTGCAGCAGCCAGGCCTCCCTGCCCATCACCAGCTCCCAGAGCCTACGCAAACTCATGTCCATCGAGTCGGTGATGCCATCCAACCATCTCATCCTCTGTTGTCCCCTTCTCCTCCTGCCTTCAATCTTTCCCAATGCCAGGGTCTTTTCCAATGAGTCAGTTCTTCACATCAGGTGGCCAGAGTATTGGAGTTTCAGCTTCAGCTTCAGTCCTTCCAGTGAATATTCGGACTGTCTTCCTTTAGGATTGACTGGTTGGATCTCCTTGCAGTCCAAGGGACTCTCAAGAGTCTTCTCCAACACCACAGTTCAAAAGCATCAATTCTTTGGTGCTCAGCTTTCTTTATAGTCTAACTCTCACATCCATATGTGACCACTAGAAGAACCATAGCTTTGACTAGATGGACCTTTGTTGGCAAAGTAATGTCTTTGCTTTTTAGCATGCTGTCTAGGTTGGTCATAGCTTTTCTTATATCTCAGGAGATCTTGTACCTTTTAAAGATTAATTCTATGTCTCCTGCATTATAAGCATATTCTTTGCCATCTGAGCCATCAGGAAAGTCCAAGAGTAATTCTACTAGAAAGATTTTAATGGCATTTTTCAAATTTATTTATTGTTTTCCACTTTATATGATGATTTATTAGTAAGATATATAAATCTATAAATAATTATATATGTGTAAAACCTATGTGTGTGTGTGTGAGCTATTTTAATATCTTCTGATGTTTCCATCAGTTTTAAAAAATAGCTTTACTGACATATAATTCACACATTTAATGAGTACAATTCAATGGGTTTTGATCTTATTACATTATTAATTTTTTTAATTGTGGTAAAAATATAACATAAAATTTGCCATTTTAACCATTTTAAAGTATACAATTCAGTGGCATTACTGACATTCACAAGGCTGCACAACTTTCACCAGTGTCTATTCCCAGTGTTTTTCATCATCCCAAACAGAAACTCTATCCATTAAACAAAAACTCCTCATCTTCTCCCGAGACACTGGTAATCTTTAATCTTCTTTCAATCTCTATGAATGTGCTTCATATATTCTGGATGCCTCATATTGTGAAATCATACAGTATTTTCACTTTTCTGTCTTTTTCACCTTATTTTCAAGGTTCATCCATGTTGTAGCATGTATCAGAACTTCATTTCTTTGTATGGACAATATTTCATGTATATAATGCATTTTGTTTATCCATTCATTTTTTAATGAACACTTGGGTTGTTTTCACCTTTTGGCTACTTTGGATAATGCCATGAACAGTGGGAGGCAAATATCTGTTCCAGTCCTTGCTTTTCAATTCCTTTGGGGGCATATAACTAGGAGTAGAACTGTTGAGTCACAGTAATTCCATGTTAAGCTTTTTGAGGAACTGCCAAACTGTTTTCCGCAGCAGCTGCATCATTTTAACATTCCCACTAGCAATCTCTGAGAGTTCCAGTATCTGTGCTTTTGGTGTCTAATCCAAAAAATAATTGCTAACTGCAATGCAATGAAGATTTCACTTACATTTTCTTCTAAGCATTTTATAGTTTCAGCTCTTATTTTTGAGTCTTTCATCCATTTTGAGTTAATTTTTTTTAATATGGCTTCAGTCTAACTTTGTTTACATGAGTATCCAGTTTTCCTAGCATCTTTTGTTGAAAAGATTATCCTCTCCTTATTGAAAGATCTTGGAATCCTTGTCAAAAATCACTGGATCACATGTGGGAAGGTTTACTGCTGGGGTCTCTATTCTATTCCTTTGGTTTAAATGGAATACAGGCCAGTACTGTACTTTAGGGCGATACTGTACTGTTTGATCACTGGAGCTTTGTAACATAGCACACAATCAGAAACTGGGAGGCCTCCAGCTTTGTTCTTCTTTTTCAGAATTGTTTTGGCTGTTTGGGGTCCCTTGATATTCCATATAGGCTTCCCGGGTGGCGCACTGGTAAAGAATCTGCCGGCCAGTGCAGAAGGTGCAGGAGACTTGGGTTCGATTCCTGGGTCAGGAAGATCCCTTCGAGTAGAAAATGGCAATCCACTCTAGGATTCTTGCCTAGAGAATTTCATGGTACAGAGGAGCTTGGTCCATAGGATTGCAAAGAGCTGGACATGACTGAGTGAGCACACATGATATTCCATATAAATTTTAGGATTTTTTTTCTGTAAAAAATGCCATTGGGATTTTGATGGATTGTAATCATTCTGTAGATTGTTTTGGATATCATTTTTATGTTAACAATATTAAGCCTTCCAATCAGTGAACATGGGTTGGCTTTTCATTTATTTATGTCTTCTTTAATTTATTTCAGCAACATTTTTCAATCTTCAGTATATGAATCTTTAAGTTCTTGGTTAAAATTTTTCCAATAAGGACCTACTGCAGAGCATAGGGAACTATACTCAATATTTTATAAAAATCTATAATGGAAGAGAATCTGAAAAAATAGCTGAATCACTGTGCTGTATACCTGAAACTAATACAACATTGTAAATCAACTACACTTCAGTAAAATAAAATAATAAAGATTATTACTAAGAATTTTACTCTTTTTGATGCTTACCCCAAATCAATTAAATTTTATCTTTTGATGTGTTTATTGTGAACATGTAGAAATACAACTGATTTTTGTTTACTGATTTTATATCCTGTAACTTTGCTGAATCAAGTGTTCACTCTAACAGTTTTTGTGTGTATGTGGTTAAGAGCTTTATTGAGTTGTAGTTTATGTACCATAAAATTCACTCATTTTGTGTGTATAATTCAATGAGTTTTTAGTAAATTTACAGAGTTGAATAGCCACTGTATGTGCTAAGTCACTTCAGTAATGTCTGACTCTTTGTGACACTATGGACTGCAGCCCACCAGGCTCCTCTGTCCATGGGCATTCTCCAGGCAAGAATACTGGAGTGGGTCACCATGCCCTCCTCCAGGGGATCTTCGCAACCCAGAGATCAAAACCAGGTCTCCTGCATTGCAGGCAGATTCTTTACCAGCTGAGCTGCCATTACCCCAATCCAATTCTGAGCATTTCAGTCACCCCAGAAAGACCCTTTATGTCCATCTGTAGTAAATTCCTATTTCTACTCCCAGCTCTAGACAATCACTAATCTACTCTGTCCATAGATTTGCCTTTTCTTGGCATTTAATACAAATTGAATCATAGAATATGAGGTCTTTTGCTTCTGGTTTCTTTCACTTAGCTTTCAAGTTTCATCTTTGTTGTAGCTTGTACCTGTACTTTCTTCCTTTTTATTGCCAAATAATATTCCTTTGTATGGATACACCAGTTCACTGGCTGGTGGACTTTTCGGCTACTATGACTAATGCTGCTACAAACATTTGTGTACACATCTTTATGTGGAGGTACGTTTTCATTTACCTTGGGTAGATACCTAAGAGTAGAATCACTTGGATCATACAGTAAATTTATGTTTACCTTTTAAAGAAAGTGCTGGAGTATTTTTCCAAAGTAGATGCATTTTCCAAATATATCATTTTTCGTCAACAAATTATGCGTTCCAGTTTCCTGCATTCTCACCAAAAGCTGGTATGGATAGTCTTTTTATTACAGTTACGCTCAGTCATGTCTGACTCTTTGCGACCCCATGGACTGCAGCATGCCAGGCTTCCCTGTCCTTCACCATCTCCCAGAGTTGTTCAAACTCATGTCCATTGAGATGGTGATGCCATCCACCCATCTTGTCCTCTGTCATCCTCTTTCCTCCTGCCTTCAGTCTTTCTCAGCATCAGGGTCTTTTCTAATGAGTCAGCTCTTTACATCAGGTGGCCAAAGTATTGGAGCCTCAGCTTCAGCATCAGTCCTTCCAATGAATATTCGGGGTTGATTTCCTCTAGGATTGACTGGTTTGATCTCTTTGCTGTCCAAGGGACTCTCAAGAGTCTTCTCCAACACCACAGTTCAAAAGCATCAATTCTTCTGTGCTCAGCCTTCTTTATGGTCCAACTCTCACATCCATACATGACTACTGGGAAAACCATAGCTTTGAGTAGACGGACCTTTGTTGGCTGAGTAATGTCTCTGCTTTTTAATAATGGTGACCTCCTTCAGAAGCTCTTATGCACATTATGCTAATGATTGGCAAATGGTATGTCACTGTGGTTTCGATTTGCATATCCCTAAATGAGGTTCAACATCTTTTCATTTGCTTATTAATGATCGCTACATATTCTTTGGTGAATATCGCTTCAAATCCTTTACCTGTTTAAAAATTAGGTTTACAATTTTTTTTTTTGCTGACTTTTAAGAGATCTTTATATATTCTGAACACAATTTTTTAAAGCAGATATATGATTTACCAATATTTTCTCCCAGTTTCTGGCTTGATTTTTAATTTTCTTAATCATGTCTTTTGAAATATAAAAGTTTTTAATGTTAACAAAGTCTAATTTACCGTTTATCTTTGATTTCTTGTGTTTTAGGTGTCATATCTAAGAAACCGTTGTTTAATCCAAAGTCATGATGATTTACACCTGTTTGCTTCTAAGAGCTATACATATTTAGCTCTTACATTGATGTTTCACATTTATTTTCAGTTAATTTTGATATATTGTGTGAGGTAGGGTCTGTCTCCATTCTCTTGCATGTACATGTTCAGTTATCCCCATACCATTTATTGAAAAGATGATTCTTTCCTCCATTGAATTGTCTTGGCAATGTTTTCAAAATCAATTACTCATAAATTTGAGGGTTTATTTTTGGATTCTCAATTCTATTTCTTTGATATCTCTGTGTATATCCTTATGCCAATAACACAATCTTGTTATTGCAACTTGGTGGTAAATTTTGAAACCCCTAAAATTGGAAACCCCTAATCCAATATGGCTGTGTCCTTATGAGAAGGGGAAATTTGGGCATAGACATGCACACAAAGGGGCTTCCCAGGTGGCAATAGTGATAAAGAACCTGGCTGCCAATGCAGGAGAGATGAGAGACGAGGGTTCGATCCTGGGTTGGGAAGATCCCCTGGAGGAGGGCAGGACAACCCACTCCAGTGTCCTTGCCTGGAGAATCCCATGGACAGAGGAGCCTAGCGGGTTATGGTCCATAGGGTCACAAAGAGTTGAACATAACTGAAGCTTCTTAGCACACTAGCTAGGAGAGAGGCCTGGAAGAGAGCCTTCCCTCATAACCCTCAGAAGAAACCAAACAAGCCAACACCTTTATCTTAGACTTCTGGCCTCCAGAACCATGAGACCAAAAAAAATTCTTGTTTAAGAAACAGACCCAGACTTAGGGAACGAACTTATGGTACTGGGGCAATGGATAGGGAGTCTGGTATTAATGTGCACACACTGCTTTGTTTAAGATGGATAACCAACAAGGACCTACTGTGTAGCACAGTGAACTCTGCTCAGTGTTACGTGGAAGCCTGGATGGGAGGGGAGTTTGGGGGCAAGGGGATACTCTGTCCACCTGAAACTATCACAACATTGTTAATCAGCTATACTCCAATATAAAGCAAAAAGTTTTTTTTTTTTTAAAGAAAATTATAAACATTCTGGTTTAAGCCACCTATTTTGTGACATGTTGTTATGGCAGCTCTGGCAAACTAGCACAGAATTGTTTTCTTAACTTTATTTTTAGATTGTTCACTGCTGATATATAAAGATAAAACTGATTGCACACTGATCTTGTATACCCTGCAATCTTGCTGAGCTCATTTATCAGCTCTGATAGTTGTGTGTATGTGTTTTTAAATTTTATTTATTCTTTGGCTATGCTGGCTCTTCGTTGATGTGTGTGGACTTTGTCTAGTGTGGTGCGTGGGCTTCTCATTGTGTGGCGTCTCCTGTTGTGGAACATGTGCTCTAGGTGTGTGGGCTGCAGTGAAGTATGTGGCTCAGTAGTTGAGGCGCACAGGCTCAGCGGCCCCACGGCATGTGGAACCTTCCCGGATCAGGGATTGAACCTCTGTCCCCTGGATTGACAGGCAGATTCTTAACTGCTGGACCACCAGGGAAGTCCCGTATGTGTTTGTGTGTGTGTGTGAGTGAGTGTATATTCTTTAAATTTTTCTACATACTAGAGTATATTATCTGCAAATAGAGATGGTCTTACTTCTTCCTTTCCAATCTGGATGCCTTCAAGATTTGTAATTGAATATTTCTCTGGCTTCCTATTCAGTTACATCTCCCTGTGGATATTAACTATACTTATGCTAAAGTCTTTTCTGTTTGCTCGATTAACTCTAGGTCCTTGAATGTCGATTTCACCTGGATGTGTTGGTTTCCTCTTTCGTGGGATTTTCGTTCCTTCGGCGCGTGTTAAATCACAGGGACACGTGACTGTCACTCATCCTTGTCTTTGCCATTTCCTGTTTACTTTGTAGGAATGTTCTATTTTTTCCTACAGCCTCCTGCCCAAGGAACATGAGGGACAGGGGCAAGCCTTGTGGTCAGTCATGGGCCCCAGTGATGGACGTTTCTAAGACTGGGGGCTACTTCACCTCCTAGGAGTTGCCCCAGGCTTTGTCCTCTGAAGCCCAAGTGCTCACACCTACTGCTCCCTGAGCAAGTGAAGGACAGAGCACCTCAGCCTCCACTTACGCCCCCAGTGTCCCAAGTCTTCACCCCTCGGGAGCTCAGGTCCCCTCTGCTCTGTGTCTCTTTCCTCAGAGCCTCCAACACAACCCACCTTTCACAGAGGCCCTTTCTTGATGTGCTTTTTTTGTTTAAAGGTATTTTTTTATTCCGTAACGTTGTGTCTCTATGTGCTATGTCACTTCAGTCGTGTCCCACTCTGTGTGACTCTGTGGACTGTAGCCCGCCAGGCTCCTCTGTCCTTGGGATTCTCCAGGCAAGAGCACTGGAGTGGGTTGCCATGCCCTCCTCCAGGGGATCTTCCAACCCAGGGACTGAGCCTGCGTCTCCTGCATCTCCTGCACTGTAGGCAGATTCTTCCCTGGGCCACCAGGAAACTCAAAGTTGTAGCCACAAGGGACTAAAAGACTGACCTCATAGGTTCCATCCTCTCATCTGTAAAATGGGTATACCATTCCTTTCTCAAAATGTCAACATGGAAAGGAACACAGGGAAAATTTCAGATAGCACCTGTGCACGGAAGTGCATTCGGATATCCAAGACTGTCCTCACTGCAAGCAAGTTTGGGGAGGGCCTGCACCACGCTGGTTTGTCTGTAGCCCCCAGTCCCTGGCCAGTGGGTGGCCAGAATCTTTGGGAACTCATGGGCACAGGAAAGGTCACATTTTATCCTGGCTCTACCCCCTCGAGATTTCCAGAGGCTTCAACATGCTTTGCTGCCTTCCTGGCAGTACCCACGTGACATGCCTAAACCATAGCGGTGGCCAGTTGGCTGATGCTCACCTGCAGCTTGGCAAGGCTCAAGGAAACTATTGCCACCCATGCCCCCCACACCTGGCTCATGTGTGTGTGCACACACATGTGCACACACTGTCCCCTTCAGGAGTCAGTCTTATTCTCTCTTTCCTCATCCTTATCTGTTTCTCCATTGTTTCCTGTCCCTTTCCCACTCTTTCTCAAGAAATCTTCTCTTCCTCCATCTCTCTGTCTCCCTTTCTGTTCTATCTGCCTCAGTTTCGGTTTTCTCTGTGTGTGTGTGTTTTTTTTTTTTTTTAATATTTATTTGTTTGTCTGTGCTGGGTTTTAGTCGTGGTGTGCGGGATCTTTGATTTTTGTTGTGGCACATGGGATCTAGTCCCGCAACCAGGGATTGAACCTGGATCCCCCACACTGGGAGTGTAGAGTCTTAGTCACTGGACCACCAGGGAGGTCCCTGTTCTGTTTTGTTCTTACCAGCCATCAGCTGTGCTGCAGGCGGAGCAGGGGTGGTCAGTTCAACAACAGTCACGATGGCCCCTGAGCAAGGAGGCAAGGCTGAAGCTGCCCCTTGCCCCTGACTGGGGAGGGCTGGTGTGGTCTGTGAGAGTCAGGACCAGAGACCCACTGCAGTGCGCTTATGGAGCACAGACCCTGCTGCCCTGGGATGAGGCTCAGAGCACTCCCAGAACACCTCATCCCTCTTCCCTCATTTCCTGTGCAGGAATTCATGGGCCACCCCTGCAGGGACAGCTGTGACTCCAGTCCTGGGGTCCCCAGAGGAGACCTGGTCCAACCTGGAAGAATGGCCAGGGGACTGGTTGGGAGCCACTCAAGCTGCATGATGGGTGGGGTGGGCCTGTTGCTCTGGGATCTGGACTCTGCCTAACCCCTGCCACTGACTTGGAGCAAGTCCCCCAGCCCCTTGCCTCAGTCCCCTCTGTCAGACGGCTGCCTGTTTTCCCTGTGAGATGTGAGCATTAGGGGACCTGAGTGGCCATCTTACCAAGCTAAGCAAACACCATTTCTCCCCTGCATCTCCCACTTCTCTGCCTGTTTTCTTCATTCACTCATTCATCCATTCAGCCTGCCATGTGCTGGACGTGGCCCTGTGCTTTGGGGCTACAGCAACGCACTCCAGTCCTGACCCTTTGAAAACTGTTTCCTCTTTCACGCATCCCACCTTCCTTGCTTCTCTGGGAGCCTTTAACTTATGGGCCCCTCAACCTGGACCCCACTGTCTGCTTCTTTGAAATTGACATTTAAAAGCAGATAAATCAGAAGAATGGAGGAAAATTTTTAACCAGTTATGATCTGCTTAGATCAGAGATAAATATTGTTAACAGAAGCACACACGTAGGAGCTTTTTATCTACCCCAGAGCTTTTTTATCCAAATGAGAAATGAATCATTTCTGTGAGGAGGGGCAGAAGTTGGATTTGATGAACACATCAACCTTCAGAAAGACAAGAGTACTCAACTTTCTCGGCCTCAATTAGCAGGACACCCCCTTACCCCCTGCAACCCCATATGTGGTTCTGTTTTCTAGTAGAGAAAAGAGTGAGGAAGCGGGAGGGGGAAAGAGGAATGGATGTGTCCACAGACCACCAGTGTTCTGATGGGTGCAGGTCAGGAGTCTGGGTGGTGAGGGAGGCATGGGTGTGGACCAAGGGCTCCATGTCCTTTCTCTTCAAGGACCAGCCACCCCCTCTCCTGTGGGCTTGGGGAGTGGCCAGCACATCATGTGGGAAGCAAGCATCAACTGCACTTTCTGAGAAGCGCTGTCGGCCTCAGGCATTTATCACTTGCAAAATGTTTTCATTATTCAAAACTCAGTCTCAGAGAGCGTGTCCTGATGGATGAGTTAAGCAGGCTTTGAGGTGTGTGTGTGTGTGTGTGTGTGTGTGTGTGTGTGTGTGTGCGTGCGTGCATGTACTGTCAACCTCTGTTGATCACTGCCACTGTGAGGACTTCCTGGTGTCTTCCACGTGTTACCTCCTCCTTTATCTAAAGAAGGAGCTCTAACTGACTGACTTGACTGAAGTGGAAATGGCTGCTCATGGGGTATGAGGGATTGCCCAAGTTCAAACAGCCAGTGGGTGGCGGAACTGGGACAGAAATCAGCGGTGACCACTCCCAAGCCCTCTGGGACCACAGCCCGGTCTGCCTCTAGCGCAGTTGTACCTAGCGGCTTTCCTCACCTCTCAGTTTGGGACACAACCCCCTCCCTCCAGATCCCCATGCTCTGTGGGTTTCAAGCAATCTCCTTACTGAGAGGCACCTTGGGCTTCCAAGGAAGTAAATCATGTGGCCCGGGAGGCCACATACTGGCCTTCAGCTGTCTAAGAGTAAAGGAAAGGGAAGTGACCAGGAAGTGGTCATGGGGAAGGTTCCACCTCCCACCCCTGGGACAGCAGACACACCACAATGCAGCAGCTGCTCAGCCTTCATGACCCCTGGGCTGGGGATCTGCTGCTTGTGCCTCAGTGTCCAGAAGGGAAAAGCTCAGTTCACGGGCCCATAGCGTGCAGCTTAGCAGGAGGTCATGTCTATTGAGCATGTACCCTGGGCTAGACACCTTTTGGTGGGATTTCTTCCTGGGAAGCACATGAGAGAGACATGAAAAGACACGTCATGGAGGCTGGGATGTTAACACCATATGGCTATTTGTGCATCAAGGCTGGTCTTCCTGTTGAAGTCTTAATTTCAGGAGCAGAGACACTGTAAGCCCAGCATTGAGCAATGCCATTTGTTTGCTGACCGTCAAATCTAAATGGCCCCTGACTACCTGGAGAAGCGCTTGGCTGCAGTGTGTCCTTTACTCCAGGATCCTCACCCCAGGAATCCTGTGCCCTTGGAGTCATACAGTATGGGACAGGGACATTGATGGGAGGCAGATCTGAGTGACAGTCCTGGCTCCAGTTCCTGGCCATAATTTACCCTCTCTTAGTCTCCCTTTCTTGTCTGCAGAATGGGAGCAGCAGCCAGATCCAGCCCGCAATCCAGGTTGCTGTGGTGGTCAAAGAGAGGATACAGCTAAAGAGATCAGTGTTTGTGGGACATAGGAAGTGGTCAGTAGAAAGTAGCTCCTCGGAAGGCCAAGAAGGAACCATGTTGCACCACTCAGTGATCTGAGAATGGAACTGTGCCCCAACCCGGAAGTAGTGTTGGAACCCTGGGCCGGAAGCTGGGGCAGCCTCTTCCCACTGTGACTCTCCCCCTTTCCCTCTTGCAGTGGTTCCTACTGCTCTGAGGATTTCTCCACTAAAGGTGTGTGTATAAAGGCACTTCCCATCCCATGTCAAGGGGCCTTGGAAAGCCCAGCACCCCAGGTGAACAGCACGAGCACGCAAACTAGACAGAAAGTGTTTTCTGAGCCAGGAGGCGGAGCCACGAGGCCAGCCTGTGTGGGTCAGGCAGAGCTTGCCATTTGGGGAGGCATATCACATATCTTTCTCCAGTGAAGCTGTCCAGACTCCAGTCTTCTCATGACATCCACTTGTGCCAAATGTTTGCCTCCGAGCCCCTAAGTCAGTGTCTGTAGTTTAGAAGATGCCACTAGGTAACTCATGTTGTGATGACAAGAAGGGGGATGCCAGCTGCGTGTGGCATTTGCAGGACACCTGGGCACACCCTTACCCTCAGTCTCACCCTTCCTGGTATCCGTGAGGAGGCTTTTCTTTCCAAACTTGACATCCAATAATTCTAATAAGCGCTGAGCTTATTAGCGTCCAGGAGCTATCCTTGGTGCTGACCAACATCACACCTCCTTATGACAAGTTGCCAAGGACCACTACGATAGAGGGTGAGCTTTAAAATTTTTGTGTAAAGCTGCATTTGGTTTCAGAATTGCAAGCTTCTAAGTGTTCGTGCTACCTGAAGCTGATGCCTCCTGACTTCTCAGACTCAGGCGGTGCTGAGACCCCGTTTGGCCGTGGGAGAAGCACAGCACGCACAGTCCGCTGCTTGTAGAGCAGGAAACAACCGATAGAGATCAGTGTCTAGAGCAGAAGCGGCTGCAGTGAACACACTCCCCCAGCAGAGGCAGAAGCTCTCCCCCATCCAGGGCAGAGAGGTATCAGTCTTGGCCTTTGTTTTAAATATGTGTTGGTTTGATATTTCCCTTTCCATGTAGGTTTTTTTTTTTTTTTTGAACCCATTCTTTTGTGAAATTAGAGAAATTTGACATCTTTAAGGAGACAAATTGAACCCAAGCCTTGGGTACTGATGGAAATGAACTCGCCACCACCATCTGGGCAGGGTCCTTCTGTCTCTGCCACAGGCCTTCCTGGCTCAGGATGAGGACTGAGCCTCACTCACAAGCCCCTGTGCCTCTCTCACAAGGATACATCTGAATCAGTCATACTTATATCATCTGTAAGTGTCTGACCAGGACTCAGGCCGTGTTCCTAGCATAGATACACACAGAGCTGCTTGGATGAAGTGGGAATACAGGGCTCTGGAGTCTCACACTCAACCTCGTCCTTACTCCCCAGGAACCCACAGAGTTCGCCGTGAAAACCATAACCCTAAAAAGAGCCTTGTAAACAGTGGTCTTTGAATGGGTCCCTGTGGGGTGATCAGAAAAGCTCAGCCTGGGGGCAATTTGAAGGACTCAACCTCCTCTTCATTCTAGCTTCTCCTGGGCCTGATACTTTGGTAAATGTACATACTTTGGACTACTTTAAGGTATGAGCTCTTACCCTGGATGAAAGAAAGAATGTCTCAGTTCAGAGAACTAGCCCATAATCATGTTCTAGAGGCAAGAAAAATGTTTAGCTTTTGTACTTGATGCAATACACTTCTGGATAAGATGGCTACATTTGTACACAATGCTAACCTGTTTCCAAATTTCCATCAATAGAATACAGAAATAGGAAAAGCATGCATAAACGCTAGAAAGTGGAGCAATGTGGCATTGCCAAATCATAAATTCAGATGTCCGAGATATTCTTCCAGAAAAAAAATGGGATACAGCCAAAGAGAAACAAGGACCAACTCAACCCCCGGTAGAACACCAGGAGCATCGCCTGTGGACATCCAGGGGTTAGAGGCAAGGACAGCTCAGGATACAAATAGATTTCAGCCTTCCCCCCGAGAAAGGACTAGAGCCTTGGGTCATCACAAAAGTGTTGCATAAGGTTGCACTTGATTTGGGTCCAATAAAAAGCGTGACTGAACTAAACAAAGAGTGGGAATTCTGTCCCAGTTGTGGTGGCCATCACAGATATTGTTGAAGCAACGTCTCTGGTCGGAGTTAGAGAGCAGTGCCAGAGATCTCTGAATTTTCATCTAACCCTCAATAGCTGAGTGACCTTAGGAAAGCTACTTCTTTATCTCTGCACATCAATTTCTTCCATCAGTGAGAGTTATCTTAGAGTCAACTCCATAGAGTTATAATTTACACAAATTCAGCACAGGGACGGTACTTAGGCAAATATTACTTCCTGAGCTCATTCCAGTGTTAGGTGAGCAAGATGATTCATTTATATCTGATTATTTAAAATAGATAAGTTCAGCCTTACCAATAGCTAATATGCAGACCGACTCAGGTGCCTGCCTTGATCGAGTGTCAGGTGGGTTTTGGTCATGCCTGGCAAAGGCCACATGCTTTTTAAAGGGCAGAGCAGGAACTCCCACTGTAGAAGGTGGATAATTTTGTACCTACGATAGTTTCCATGGGCCCAGCTACACACAAATGCATGGAGACTCTGTTTTCTTAAGTAGCTGAATCTTTTCTTGTACTATCTTTGGTTCAGCTCTGAGGGTAATGTTAACCTCACCAAATGATTTACAAAGTCATCCCTCTACTTCAATCTTCTGGAAGAGTTTGTAGAAAATTGGAATACTTTCTTAAATGTTTGATAGAATACATCAGTGAAAGCATATGGGGCTGGTGTTTTTGGTACATTATAAATTATTGATTCAATTTCTCTAATAGATGTTGGGCCTATTCAGATTGTCTGTTTCTTCTCAAGTGGCTTTTGGCAGATTGTGTCTTTCAAGGAAATGGTTTGTTTCATCTAGGTTATCAAATTTGTGAGCATAGAGTTGCTCATAATCTTTGTTATCTTTTTTAATATTCACAGGCTTTGTGGAAATGTCCCTTTTTCATTTCTGATAAGTTATATGTATTCTTTCTTAGCCTGGCAAGAGACTTATTGATTTTATTGATTTTTTTCAAAGAACTAGCTTTTGGTTTCATGGATTTTTCCCTTAAAAAAAAAAACCCTTTATATATATAGAGCTGGTTTACAGTGTTGTGTCAGTTTCTGGTGTATAGCAAAGTGATTCAGAGTTAGAGTGACTCTGCTTTGTAGTTAGGTTCATTTGTGCCATATTTTAGACTCCATATATAAGTGATACCATATGATATTTGTCTTTGTCTGACTTACTTCACTTAGTATGATAATCTCTAGGTCTATCCATATTGCTGTAAATGGCATTACTTTGTTCCTTTTTTTTTTTAATAGCGCTGAAGAATTGATGCTTTTGAACTGTGGTGTTGAAGAAGACTCTTGAGAGTCCTTTGGACACCAAAGAGATCAAACCAGTCAATCCTAAAGGAAATCAACCCTGAATATTCATTGGAAGGACTGATGCTGAAGTTGAAGCTTCAATACTTTGGCCACCTGATGTGAAGAGCTGACTCACTGGGAAAGACCCTGATGCTGGGAAAGACTGAGGGCAGGAGGATAGGAGGATAAGGGTATGACTGAAGATGAGACATGAGTTTGGGCAAGCTCTGAGAGATGGTGAAGGACTGGGAAGCCTGGCACGCTGCAGTTGGTTGCAAAGAGTCAGACATGACTGAGTGACGGCAACAACAATTTAGATAATTGACACTTAAAGTGATTATTGACATAGTTGGATTAATAGCGACCATATTTGTTATTCTTTTCTATTTGTTGTCCTTGTTTCTATTTCTATTTTTGTCTTTTAGCACATTTTTATGCCTTTTGTAGTTTTAATTTTTTTATTTATTTCTTTTTGGCTGTGCTGGGCCTTTGTTGCTGCGTGTGAGCTTTCTCTAGCTGTGAGTGGGGGCTACTCTTCTTTGAAGTGCACAGGCTTCTCATTGCTGCGGCTTCTCTTGCAGAGCACAGCCTCCAGAGCACAGGCTCAGCAGGCGTCAGGTACCTGCTTCGTTGCTCCACAGCATGTGGAATCTTCCTGGACCAGGGATTGAATCTGTGTCCCCCGAATTGGCAGGTGGATTCTTAACCACTAGACCACTAAGGAAGTCTGTACCTTTTGTAGTTTTAGTTGAGCATTTTATGATTCCATTTTCTCTCCTTGATTAGCATATTTGCTGTACTTTTTTTTTTTTAACTGTTTTTAGTGGTTGTGCTAGAATTTCTACTATATATTTACAACTAATCCAAAACCACTTTCAAGTGACTATGGCTTCATACTCATGAAACGTACTCAGTGAAAGAATCTTATATAACAAAATATCTCCAATTCTTCCCTCCCATCCCTTGTATCATTACTGACAATAATTTCGCTTATGCTGTTGCTGCTGCTGCTAAGTCGCTTCAGTCATGTCCGACTCTGTGCAAGAGTCTGACTCATAGACGGCAGCTCACTAGGTTCCTCTGTCCCTGGGATTCTCCAGGCTTATATGTAAGTGTAAATATGCTTATACATATAATTATTTTGAACAAAGTGTTATCTGTTAGATCAGTTTAAGAAACTAAAAAATTTTTATTTTACCTTTACATATTCATTTTCGAGTGTTCTTCCTTTCTTTATAAATAAGACTTTATGACCTATACAATTTTCCTTCTCTCTGAAGAATTTCTTTTAACATTTCTTGCAAGGCTGGTCTGCTGGAAACAAATTCTCTCAGCTTTTTTGTTTGTCTGAGAAAATCTTTTTTCTCCCTTCTCTTTTTAAGGAAATTTCACCAAGATACAGAGTTCTAGGTCAGTTTTTTTTTTCTTTCTTTCTCTAGACACTTAAAACATTTCACTCCATTCCCATCTTGCTCGCGTAGCTTCTGAGGGGAAGTCAAACATCAGTCTCACCTTTGCTTCTCTATAGGTACGTTTCCCCTGCCCCCTGCCCCGGGCTTCTCTCAAAATTTTCTCTTCACCTTTAATTTTCTGAAGTTGGAGCCCAATATGCTTAATTATAGGTTTTTCTTCTTCTTCTTCTTTGGGGTTTGTCCTCCTTGGTGTTCTCTGAGATTCCCAGGTCTGTGGTTTAGTGTCTGACACTAATTTGAGGGGAATTATCAGCCATTATTCCTTCATATATGGTTTCTTACCCCCACCTCTTCTTCTTCTTTTGATAGCCATATCATATATATGTTACACCTTTTGTAGTTGCCCCACAGGCTTTGGATGTTCTGGGCTGTTGGGTTTTTTCTCTTTGATTTTCAGTTTTGGCAGTTTCTATTGTCATGTCCTCAAGTTCAGAGATTCTTTCTTCAGCCATGTTCAGTCTACCAATAAGCCCATCAAAGGCATTCTTCATTTCTGTTCTAGGCTTTGTGATCTCTAGCATTTTTTATTGATTCTTTCTTAGGATTTCTATCTGCTTTCATTACCCATCTGTTCTTGCATGTTGTCTATTTTTTCCATTAGAGCCCTTAGCATATTAATTATACTTGTTTTAAATTTCCAGTCTGATAATTCCAACATCCCTGCTGTATCTGGCTCTTATTGTGATGCTCATCCAGTCTCTTCAAACTGTGTTTTTTCCTCTTTAGAATGTGTTGTAGTTTTTTTGTTGAACTCTGCAGATGATGTACTGAGTGAAAGGAACTCTGGTAAATAGACCTTTAGTAACGTGGTGGTAAGGTGTGGGTGAGGGGGAAACTATATAGTCCTGTGATTAGATCTCAGTCTTTTGATGAACCTGTGCCTTGGTCTGTGAACTTCACTAGTACTTCTCAGTTGTCTTCCCATCTTAGGTGGGACAGGATGGCTAGAAGGGGCTGGAATTGGGTATTTCCCTTTCCCTGGGTAGATTAGGCTCTAATAAAGCTCCAGTTAGTGTTCTTGCCTGGAGAATCCCAGGGACGGCAGAGCCTAGCGGGCTGCCGTCTACGGGGTCGCACAGAGTCGGACACGACTGAAGTGACTTAGCAGCAGCAGCAGCAGGCTTTGGTAAAACAGATTTTCAAGAGTCCCGGCATCGTCAAGAAGAACAGAATGCTCTGGTATATTTCAAAATGATTTCCTTTCCCTCTTCTCTGCCAGAAACTTGGGGGGATTTTTCTGTGATATTCACTGTTGGGACTTGGTAGGGCTCTTGGAGATAAAACTCACGAAAGTGTCCAATGACTAGGAACCCCTGGAATTTTTAATTCTCAGGCTTGTCCATATAGGGCTTTCAGAAATCCATCAATTACAGTTTAGGTTGCTCTGACACTGGTTCCTCTGGAGGTTTCTGGTCCATTAACTTGTGATTCTCCCTATCTGCCTATCTCTCCAATTTGGGGAATAGTTTGTCCTGTGATTTCACTTCTCTGAAGAATCTAAGAAATGGTGTTGGTTTTTAGCTTGTTCAGCCTTTTGCTTGTTCGGACAGAGTGACAGCTTCTAAACTCCTTACATATTGGATTAGAATCCCAAAGAGCTGAATCCTAATGCTCTCTGTGAGGAGGTAGAGGAGGGCCACGGAAGTCCTCTGTATCACTGACAGCTGTGCTGGTTACTACATGCAAATCTCTAAAAGGGGTTATTGAAATTCGTGGTGTTACACATTTTTCTGAGACAAAAGGATAAGTGTTCTAAAGTGTTGACATTAATGGAACTTTTGCTTGATCCTAAATGTGATGGAAAATGAACATTACATCTCAGGGAAAGGAGAGATGTGTCAGATTTGAGTGTTTGAAAGATCACTGTGGCTGCATCAGGCAAAATAGGTCTCAGGCAACCTCAGCAAGAACGGTTTTAATCTAGTATTGGGGGGAGATCTTTGTTACTCACTTTGGATACCAAATGTATGGGGTTTTTTTCCCCTCTTTGCACCAACCAGTTCCCTGACTCTCCAGACACCAACAGGGTATTCTTAATTCAATTAGATTTTGACATCCTGAGTTAGAATTAGACTCCACAAGTTTAAAGACTTGGTCCCAGGGAATTTCCTGGTGGTCCAGTGGTTAGAATTTGGTGCCTTCACTCCAGGGGTCTCAAGTTCAATCCCTGGTCAGGAACTAAGATCCCATGAGCCATGTGGCTAGCCAAAAACAAAAAACAAACAAAAAAACCCCTCTCAGTCCCATAAGACTGCCTTTACTTCAGACTTCAGTCACAAATGTCAGGCCCCCAGGTTACCACATTACTGTCTCACTTGGATACCCAAGACCACGCCCTGCCCCAAGTTTTGATAATTTGCTAGCACAGTTCACAGAACTCAGCAAAACATTTACTTAACAATGGTTTATCATAGAGGATATAACTCAGGAACACCCACATGGAGGAGACATGTAGGTCATGGAAGGAGGGCACGATGTCTCCAGGCTCACCACCCTTCCAGCTCTTCAGTGTGTTCACCAACCAGGAAAACTCTGAATTACATTGTTTACCTCCATTTTATGGAGGTTTAATCATGTAAGCATCATCAATTATTAAATCAATCTTCAGCCTCTCTACCTCCTGGAGGTTGGGGAATGGGGATGAAACTTCCAAGATTCTTATCAAGGTTTGGACTTTCTGGTGACCAGCCCCCATCCTGAACTAAGGCATTTGCCAAGAGTCATCTTATTAGAAGAAAACGCACTTCTCTCACTCAGGAAATCCCAAGGCATTTAAGAGTTCCATGCCAGGGAAAGGGGACAAAGACCGAGTATATATTTCTTATGTCACAGAGGTTCAGGCAGATTGGAGAGAGACTGCTAATTCTTTCAAGAAGCCTGGGAATTTGCTGTATGTCTCAGGAAACTCAAACAGGGGCTCTATCAACCTAGAGGAGTGGGATGGGGTGGGAGATGGGAGGGAGGTTCAAAAGGGAGGGGATATATGTATGCCTATGGCTGATTCATGTTGAGACTTGACAGAAAATAACAGAATTCTGTAAAGTGATTATCCTTCAATTAAAAAATATATATATTTATATAAAAGAAGCCTGAGTCTGGATGGGGAAAAAAAGGCAGGATGGACTCTATGAGGCATCGATATTCCAGGTATTTTTTGAAAATGAGAAAGCTTAGGTGTTTAAATGGAGGACATTAAAGAGAGAGAAGAGAGAGAGTATATTTAAATGCACCATATTAAAGAGGAGGTATGTGGGATGGCAGCCAGGGCGGAGGGGGAAAGAATGACCTCTGAGAGAGAAGGGATTGTGTCCTCCATTGTGACAGGAAGGAAGGAGGGAAGGATGCAGACAAACGTATAAATTTGGGGGAAGAGTTGAGGCAGTTCCTGATGACAGTTTAGAATTTCCTTGTGAGATCCAATATTTTGGCCACTTGATCAAAGAGCCTACTCATTGGAAAAGACTCTGATGCCGGGAAAGACTGAAGGCAGGAGGCAAAGGGGATGACAGAGGATGAGATGGTTGGATGGCATCACCAATTCAATGGACATGAGCTTGAGCAAGCTCCGGGAGATGGTGAAGGGCAGGGAAGCCTAGTGTGCTGCAGTCCATGTGGTCACAAAGAGACACGACTGAACAACTGAAACCCAACAACAATGAGGTAAAAGCGGGAGAGTCACCATCTGACAGGGAGGGAAATAGAGAGCGGTCCAGGGTGGTGAAGGCCTGGAGGACTTGAAATTCTTGGGAATGTTTGGAGAATTTAGACAGGAGTAGGGTGAAAAACTCCCAGGTGGCATAGTGGTAAAGAATCTGCCTGGCAGTCTGCCTGGAGATGAAGTAGAAGCAGGTTCAATCCCCTGGAGTAGGAAATGACAACCCACTGCAGTATTCTTGCCTGGAAAATTCCATAGGCAGAGGAGCCTGGTGGGCTACAGTCCGTGGCATCTCAGAGAGTTGGGCATGACTGAGCGTGCATGCATGCAGCCATACAGAGCGGGAAACTCAAACCATGAAAAAAAAAAGCCATAAATGGGACTCTTTCATATGAATTATGACTATTGTCTCCATCGAAAGATAACACAGAGAGGGTGATTTAATGGGAGGTAGTTGTCTAAACAATCAAATGTTTACCAATTTACAACACATTTAACTCTCATCATACCAATATCTAGTGTATATAGAAAGCTTTTAAATCAATAAGAAAAAAGAATAATCAATAGAAAACTGAGCAAAAACCTTGAACAGGCATTTTACTAAAGGGTAAACTCATCATGTCGATGTTTGACAGAAAACAACAAAATTCTGTAAAGTAGTTATCCTTATTATTCTTCCGTTAAAAAAGAAAGAAAAGAGTAAACTCAAATGACTAATAGATATATGAAAAGATGTTTGATATTATTCATAATCAGAAAAATAAAAATTAAATCTACAGTGAGATAATACTATACAACAAACAGATTATCAAAAAATGAGAAATCAACACTTATAAAGTATTGGCAGGGGTTATGTAGTATTTTCCAATTGCTGCTGGAATAAACTACCACAATCCTAGTGGCTTAAAACAATACCTATTTCTGGAGGTCAGTCTCCTGGGATAAATTCAAGATGTTGGCAGGGCTAGTTCTTTATGGAGCCTATAGGAGAGAATCTGTTTTCCAGACTTTTGCAGCTTCTAGTGGCTATTTTCCTTGGTTTGTAGTCCTGAAACTATATATCCTAAGTTGGGACTTGAACCCACAGGCTAGTACTTGAACTCAGCCAAAACCCAGACTAGGGCTTGAACTCATGGTCTGTTAATTAGAATTACTCACGTGGTGTCTGGACTTACTGAGACTCAGCACAAGAATTAAGCAGGCTATGTTTTTATAATCAAAGGAAAGTGGGAGGGGGAGAAGACCACCTTCCTCCTCATTCTTTGAGTAGAGGACAGGCTTACATCACTAGCTCCATCTTCGCATTGGGCAGGAGAGTGTTTGATCCTATGAGGTCAAACCAGGACTGTCAAGGTGTTTATTCAAATCAGCAGAAGGGTGGTGACATATACTAAACTTCATTAAAATCATCTCAGGTTTCAGTGTAATGAGGATCTCTCACTTTGGAATGTTACCTCTCCTTGGTATTCCTGTCCTTGGTTCTAAGGATCATCATCTTGCTGGACTTTAGCAGCAGGATGCAGGCCTCATTTTTTTTCACTTAATGGCCAGGGGCATATCCTGTGCCTTTATTGATGGCTTTATAGTTAAGCAAGTCTGCTGCATTCCAATAGCTTTCTTGAGTGATCATTAACTTATAGTGGTCTCCCAAAGTTTCCTAAGTTTCCCTATCTATAATCCCCTAGTGAGATTTCTAAAACTACCTGTGTAACTATCCTATTCTATCCTTATCAGTCCCTCCTTTCATCTTCAAAGTCAGCAATGTAGCATCTTCAAGCCTCTCTCGGAAAAAGCAATGGCACCCCACTCCAGTATTCTTGCCTGGAAAATCCCATGGACGGAGGAGCCTGGTAGGCTGCAGTCCATGGGGTTGCTAAGAGTTGGACATGACTGAGCAACTTCATTTTCACTTTTCACTTTCATGCATTGGAGAAGGAAATGGCAACCCACTCCACTGTTCTTGCCTGGAGAATCCCGGGGACGGGGGAGGGAGCCTGGTGGGCTGCCTTCTATGGGGTTACACAGAGTTGGACATGACTGAAGCGACTTAGCAGCGGCAGCAGCAAGCCTGTCTCACCCCTTCTGACCTCTGCTGTTCTTATCACATCTCCTGTGACTCTGAACCTCATGCCACCCTCTTATACGTGTCATTATCATTACATTGGCCACCCTCATTCCCTCTAATCTCCCCAAGTCAGGATCCTTAACTAATCACATTTACAAAGTTTTTTATAATCTAAGAAAAGGAAACATACTAACAGATTCTGGGAATTAGGACATGGACTCCCGGGGGACCATTATTCTGCCTACCACAGACCAGAACAATGGGAGCTCATTGTGCTGCTGGTTGCTGCTGCTGCTAAGTCACTTCAGTCGTGTCCGACTCTGTGCGACCCCATAGACGGCAACCCACCAGGCTCTCCCGTCCCTGGGATTCTCCAGGCAAGAATACTGGAGTGGGTTGCTGTTTCCCTCTCCTATGCATGAAAGTGAAAAGTGAAAGTGAAGTCGTGTCCGACTCTTAGCGATCCCGTGGACTGCAGCCTAACAGGCTCCTCCATCCATGGGACCTTCCCGGCAAGAGTACTGGAGTGGGTTGCCATTGCCTTCTCCAGCTGGTAGATGTATATAATTGGTATAGCTGAAATTGTGTAACTCAGATTGAGACTTAAACCCATGGTCTTTTAATTGAGCTCACACACCTGGTTCAGGACTTAATGAAGCTTGGCTTCTTGATGTCTCATCACAGAAAGAATTCAGTGAGAGACAAAGTAGTAGATAAGAAGTGAATTTATTTAGAGAGAAACAGACTCCACGAATAGAGCACTGGCCACCTCAGAAGGAGAGAGTGGCCTTGAAATATGACATGATAAATTTTTACAGGCTGGGTAAAATAGAAGGAGTATTCCAGCTATTTTGGAGTAAGGGGTAGGGATTTCCAGGAATTGGGCCACGGCTCACTTTTTTGCCTTTGATGGCTGGCTTCAGAACTGTCATGGTGCAGGTGGGTGTGTCATTTAGCTTGCTGATGCGTTATGATGAGTGTATGTATATGAAGCTCAAGGTCTAGCGGAAGTCTACTCATTTGCCATCTTGGACTTACTTGCTTCTATTCAGTTTATGTTTATCCTCAGACTATATAATTCTTTCAAACTTTGTGCCTTGCTCCCTTTCTTCCTGTTTCAAAACTGCTTTAGAAAACAATTGGATATTTCCCAACAGAACTGAACTCGTGCATTTCCTATGACCCAGAAGTTGCACTTCCAGCCTCCACCTGAGAGAACCCTTGCACACAGGTACTAGAATAATCAAAGAGATCTAGTCCGAGTATCTCTCTGATCTCATCTCCTTTTATTTTTGGACTTGCTGGCTCTTCTTCAGACACAAAGGGTGTTATAAGATGAAGAATTTGACGAACCTTTGTCCCTTGGTTCCTGGGACAGAGCTCCTAAATCCTTGGAATTTCCTCAGCAATGGAAGTGTCTTTGTTTTGTTAGTTTTTGGCTGTGCTGGGTCTTTGTTGCAGCGCTCAGGTTTGGTTGCCCCGTGGCATGTGGGATCTTAGTTCCATGATCGGGAATCCTCTACAGTGGAAGGTGGATTTTTATTTTTTTATTTTATTTTATTTTTTTTAGTTTTTTATTTTTTAAATTTTAAAATCTTTAATTCTTACATGCGTTCCCAAACATGAACCCCCCTCCCACCTCCCTCCCCATAACATCTCTCTTAACTACTGGAACATGAGGAAAGTCCTAGAAGTGCCTCTGTTATTCATGGTGGGCCCTCAGACCACGCCTAAGTTCATGCAAATGAGATGACTCAGGATGAGGGCTGGTCATGCCAGAAAGACCATATGATAAGAGGGTGGCGGCTTTGGGTCATGTGACATGAGCCCATCTTACGGGGGAAGGGGCTGCAGATCGAACTACATGGGTAACAAATTATTTATCATACCTACTTAATGAAACCCTGGACATAAAAGTAAAACTCGGGACGCAAAAGCTCAGGGGAGACTCCCTGGAGAATACTACTCTGTGCCAGGAGGGTGATGCATCCTGATGGTGGAGAGGAGACATGGAAACTTTGTGTTTGGAGTCCTCCCAGATCTTGCCCTGTGAGACACTTCTTCCTGATTTGAATCCTTTTTATTACTGTAAGGTTGTGATCATAAAAGTACAGTGTGTACCCGAGTTCTATGAGTTCTTTTAGTGGATCCCTACACTTGAGGAGTAGGGGGAATCTCCACATGTGTAACCAGTTGTGGGTGGCCTGGGGACCCCGACCTTGGAGCTGGTCTGAAGTGGGGATAGTCTCATGGGGAATGTGCCCTTAACTTGTGAAGTCTGGCCTAACTCTGAGCAGTTAGTGATAGAACTGCCCTGTACAGACCCTTCTGTGAGGGTCACGTCTTGAAACTGCCACGCTGCTCCTTATTCTGCTGGAGCTTCTGCTACAACATCTTCTCACCTTAGAGGGCTGCGTGTCTTGGCTTAGATGTCAACTCAGTGGGAAACCTGCTTATTTAACTCTATGCAGAGTACATCATGCAAAATACCAGACTAGATGAATCACAAACTGGAATCAAGATTGCTGGGAGAAATATCAATAACCTCAGATAGGCAGATGATACCACTCTAACGACAGAAAGCGAAGAGAAACTCAAGAGCCTCTTAATGAAAGTGAAGGAGGAGAGTGAAAAAGCTGGATTGAAACTCAACAGTCAAAAAACCATAATCATGGCATCCAGTCCTACCACTTTATGGCAAATAAAAGGGGAAAAGTGGAAGCAGTGACAGATTTTATTTTCCTGGGCTCCAAAATCACTGTGAACAGTGACTGCAGCCATGAAATTAATAGATGCTTGCTCTTTGGAAGGAAAGCTATGACAAACCTAGACAATGTATTAAAAAGCAGAGACATCACTTTGCTGACAAAGGTCTGTATAGCCAAAGCTATGGTTTATCCAGTGGTCATGTATGGATGTGAGAGTTGGACCATAAAGAAGGCTGAGTGCTAAAGAATTGATGTTTTTGAATTGTGGTTCTGCAGAAGACTCTTGAGAGCCCTTTGGACTGCAAGGAGATCAAATCAGTCAATCCTAAAGGAAATCCTGAATATTCATTGGAAGGACTGATGTTGAAATTGAAGCTGCAATACTTTGGCCACCTGATGCCAAGAGCCAACTCATTGGAAAATACCTGATGCTGGGAAAGATTGAGGGCAAAAGGAGAAGGGGGTGGTAGAGGTTGAGATGGTTAGATAGCATCACCAACTCAATGGGCATGAATTTGAGCAAACTCTGGGAGACAGTAGAGGACAGAGGAGCCTGGCATGCTTCAGTCCATGGGGTTGCAAAGAGTAGGACACAGCTAGCGACTGAGAAACAACAATAGCAACAGTGGGAAATACCATAAAACCTCCCGTCCTGGTGCTTTCCATCTCTTTCCCTGCTTTTGTTCCTAATTAGGACGTCTCATCATTTAACATACAATATAGCCTATCTATTTTTAAAATATTGATTGTAGTCCGCCACACCTAGAATAGCCATGTGGGAAGGGATTTTTATCAGTTTTGACCACTATTCTATCCCAATGCCTAAAGTAGTGCCTGGCATTGACTAGAGTAGATGCTCAAGAAATGCTCAAGGAGATGCTCAGGGAACGAGTGAGTAATAGCAAAAATGTCAGCTCCCCAAATGTCTACTAATAGTAGACCAAATAAATATAACAGAATACCAAACAACACGTGAATAAACTACCCACACAACATGGGTGAATCTCACAAGCCTAATATTGATGATACAAACAAATGACAGTGGAAAACATACAATAGGATTCCATCCACAAAAATTCAAAAACAGGCCTACATATCTAGGGGTAAAAGTTTAAACAGAGGCATGAGAATTAATATCAGAATAATGATTATCTCTGAGAGGGAGGTGGTAGGGAGAGGAGACAATTGGGGAGGACACATATGGGGCCTCACATGTACTGTACAAATGTACATAACGCATGCTCAGTAGTGTCCAACCCGGACTGTAGGCTCCTCTGTTCGTGGGATTTCCCCAGCTAGAACACTGGAGTGGGTTGCCATTTCCTTCTCCAGGGGATCTTCCAACCCAGGGACTGAACCCGCATCTCTTGCATCTCCTGCATTGGCAGGCGGGTCCTTCACCACTCGCACAACCTCTCAGGTACTGACCACGCCCTAAGTCCTGGTTCCAGGGGTATTCTCCTTGTGATTATTCTTGAAACTGTACGTACACATCTCATACACTCTTCGGTATGTCTGACATATTTTGCAGTTTAAGAAGAGGAGAGAAAAAGCCGTAAAAGGATGACTGAATAGTGTTGAGTTCTCAGTTCCATTGATGAATTTACTGTGAATTTAGAGTGATAGCAAGGCTGTGCTGCCTCTGGCAGCACTTAGACACCCGAGGGTACATCTGGAGAAGGCAGAGTTGGATTCGTCTGTCACTGGAGTTTTGCAGGTGGGAGACATGAGGGTAAAATGAGCAAGGAAATTCAGTGTATTGGCAAGAGAACAACTGAAAACTTGTTCTGTGGAAACAAGGCTAAAAGGGGAGGCAAGTGAACCCAGGAGGGAGAAAGCTGAAATCCTGGGAAGACCTGGTTTGGTCTGGGAATCAGAGATCTTGAGGACCCACGGAGGTCAATGAGCTGGACTCCATGAAAGTAGAAAGCTGCAAGACAATGCAGTCATGGGGTTGGGAGGTGTTCAAAGGGAGCACAAGACAATATCTGGGTGCAGCAGGGGCTGAACTGTCATAAGTGTATTTATTTAAAAACTATTTCTATTTATTTATTTGTCTGTACTGGGTCTTAGATGTGGCATGCAGGATCTTTAGCTGTGGCATGTGAGATCTAGTTCCCTGCCCAGGGATTGAACCTGGGCTTTCTGCTTTGGGAGCATGGAGTCTTAGCCACTAGATCACCAGGGAAGTCCCAGACATATATATCTTAGTTCCCACAACCTGCAGAAATCCCTCTACCCCCAGCCTAAATAAAGCAACATTCAAAGCACTACCAGCGTCCCACTACGCAGAGGTACCTTGGGACAGGACGTGCTCCCAGCATGAGTCACTGGAGCCAAAGGATTTGGGGCTCCTGCCTTTTCTCTGGCCCGGGCCCTTCTGGCCCCATCTGCAGTAGGTGTCCAGTTGCAAACGGTTAGCACAATTAGCCCATTAGCTCCACTAGGTATCCTGGTCTGTCACCATCATCAGTCATCTAACTATCGCAACAGCCTCTTAACTCTCCCTCCACTTCCCCTGTGCATCCTGCAGGCTTCATCTTTGTGGCCACAGTGGCCATGTTCCCTGGCAGTAATGGATCACCCTGATCCACCCCCCCCCCCCATAAGAATGGATACAGCAAACAGGAAGGGAGAGTCACAAACTTATGGACAACATCTCAAGAAAAAGAGATGACAAAGTAGTCACAGAGGCCCATAATTATACTGGAGATTTAAAAAAAAATTAATTTACATATAGTAAAATTCACTCTTTTTGGTGTACAGTTACTTTAAGTCTTGACAATGCAGAAAGTCATGTGATGATTACCACAAATAAGATACAGATACGCTCCGTGGCTCCTAAAGTTTTACCCAGGCTGTAGTCAACCCTCCTCTGCCCCCACCCTACCAACTCCTGGGGACCACAGATCTGTTCTCCATCTCTTGGAGTTTTGCCTTTTCTAGAATGTCATATAAATGTCATATACATGGAATCATTCTGTTTGGATTCCTTTGAGGCTAGCTTCTTTCACTCAGCATAATGCTTTTGAGAATCATTCACGTTGTTGCTGAGTAGTTTTCCACGCTGTGGATATATACTCATCGAAGGACTTTGGGGTTGTTTCCAGTTTGTCCCAGGAACTGACAGAATACAAGACACCCTTCAGTGGCAATATAGATTTGGACTTGACTAATCAACCTGACCTAACTGATACATACAGCATTTTCATTCTTTTCAAAGGCATATGGGACATTTACCAAAATAGAACATATTCTGGGTCATAAAGGATGTATAAGCAGATTTCATATAATTGAAGTAATTCAGAGTCTCTGACTTTTATATAATTAAATTGAAACTCAATAACAGGAAGATAACTAGAAAATCCCCTAATACTTGGAAACTAAGTAACACCCTTCTATTAATACATAACTCGTAGGCCAAGAGAGAAATCAAAATGGAAATTTAAATATTTTGAGCTAAATAATTAAAAAAAAAACACTTAAAACTTGTGAGAGACAGTAAAGCAGTGCCTAAAAGGAAAATTATAGCTTTAAATGTATCTAGTCAAAAAGAAGTTTGAAAATGAGCCTAGCTTCCAACTTAAACAAATAGAAGGACAACAAATATCCCTCTACAGTAGAAATATAGACATGATAAACTAAGGACAGAGATCAATGAAATAGAAGATACAATAGAAAAAAACTCAGTGAAGCAGAAAGTTGCTTCTCTGGAAAAACAAATGATAAAATTGACAAAATTCCAGCAAGACTGATAAAAAAAAAAAACAAACCACCAAGAGCCCCAATATCAGAATGAAAAGTGGGACATCACTACAGATTCTACAGACATCTGAGGGATAATATGAGGATGTTATGAATAACATGTCAGTAAATCTGAAAATTTGGACAAAATGGAAAAATATTTCAAAAACACAGTTTACCAAAGTGATACAGGAAGAAGTGGATAAGATGCATGGTGCTCTATCAAAGAAAATGATTCTGTAATTTAAAACGTTTCCACAATAAAAATCAAGGTACAGGTGGTTATTAGTATCCTCACTGAAAATCTATCCAGCAGAAATTTATGATTTATGTACTATTGTCTATGTATAATATATATGTTACATAGAAAGCTGTCAGTGTTCACTTAAATAATATAGGGAATTGTGGGTGAGGGTACAGAAGGAGCAAAGTCGGCTACACACTGATGATCACTGAAGCCCAACATTGGGCTTATTATACCTTCAGAGGGCCTACTTTTGAAAATGCAATTTTCCATAATCAAATTTTTTTTTTTTAAGTCAGACCATAGCATCACTGTGCAAAACCCTCCACCATCTATGTAGCTTCCTCTGAGTCAAAGCCACAGTGGGCTGATGGCCCACTCACCAGGCTCTTCCGGATCCGGTCACGCTGGCACCTCTGGAATCGCATCACCACCGCACACCACTCACTCACTTCATACCGCTCTGACCTCCTCCTTGCTGCTCGCACACACCCAAGGCGTGCTCTCGTTTCAGGGTCTTCGCCCTTCCTGTTTCCTTGTGCCACGTCTCCATTTGTCAGATTCAGCATGTTTTGCCTAAGTCAAAGCTTTGCCCTAGCATCGCCCTCTCAGTGAAGACTTCCCTGACCAAAGTCAAAGTAAAATAACCCCATAAACTGCCCTCTCCTCACCATGCTTTTCTTCAGAGCATCTGCATCATGACATATGGAATATTTACTTGTGTTTTTATTTATTGCCTACTTCCCTCAAAAATGCAGACTTCAACCAGACAGGGACATTCACACCTGTACCCCAGAGTCCAGAATGGCACAGTAGGTGCTCAATAAACATGTACTGAACGAATGAGTAAAAAGCGTCCTCAGCTTCTCCAAGGGGTGTGGTAGGGCACAAGACTTGTTCCATAGTCACCTGAGGCTGAGTCACTCCTGACCCCTGTCCCTGCCCCCACCTTGTTGTTAGAGAACAGTGATATCCCTTCAGAGGGAGAGACAGGAGGCTCCTCTGGGAGCCGGAAGACCTGGATCGTCCTCTTAGTGGTTTTGGAAAAATGCGGACTATGGAATCTTGTAAGATGATTTTGGACTCTGCTTCTGCCACTTATCAGCTCTGAGATGCTGCTGGGTCACTGCACTTCCCTGACCATATATTTGTTTCCTCATCTGCCCAATGGCAACCAAACCAAACCAACCCCACAGGATGGTTGTGATGGTTGGAATAACCAAAGGGGCCAGATCTGCCCACGGAAGCGGTTTCACTGCCAGACGCCCAGGATAAGAATTTTGGCAGCTCCGCGAGAATTTCCGAAGGGTCTTTACCTGAGGCGGCCACATCACCTTTCGGGGTGTTTGTTGCCTTGTCTTTTTTAAAATGGAAGGCTGGCCCTTGTCTCTCCCTGCGCCCTGCCTCTTAGCCCCCAACCCCCTGCTCCCGCCCGCTGCCCGGCGCCCTGGACACGCGCCCTACCTCTGCTTGCACCTTCGTCCCACACTTTCGCTCTCCACGCGCCCACCCCACGCCATTCCTCACCCCGCGCCCTCCCTCTCTCGGCGCCCGCCCCGCATCCTCGCCCCGCGCCCTCCCGCTCCCCGCGCTCTCGCGCCCGCCCGCTCCGTGCCCGCTCCGTGCCCGCTTCGTGCCCGTTCCGTGCTCGCTCCGCGCTCGCTCGCTCGCGCTCCCCGGCGCCGGCTGCGGAGGGAGCCGCTCTGCCCGCAGCTGGCGCAGCGCGGGGGCGGCCGCGGGTGGGCGGGTGCCGCGGGCCCGAGTGCCGAGCATGAGCCGCCGCCGGCGCCGGCCGCGCGCTGCTTGGGGCCCGACTGCGGCGCGAGGGCTGCGCGGGAGCTACGCTGGCCCGGACCGAGGTAGGCAGCGGCCGCCCGATGCTCAGCCCCTCCGTCCCTCCCTCCGTCCTGCGGGCCGTCCCCTCCGGCCGCCCGCGCGGGCAGGGCGGGGCGCACGCGGGGCCAGGGTCCCGCCCGGCGCGGCCGTCGTGGGGCCGGGGCGCGGGCTCCGGGCGCGGGTCGGGGGACGCGCGTGGAGCAGGGCGTGCGGGAGCCCAGTGCGGAGTTCCCCAGAACTCCGCCCGGGGCTGGACAGCGCCCGGACCCCCCAGTCCCCAGCCCCTGTGGGGCGCCGGGCGGTCTCAGCCTGGGCGTGGCGGGAGCGCACTTGGCAGGCTGGCGTGGGCTCCCGCGCGCGGGTCGCCTGCCCCGGGCCTGGCGTGGAGGAGGGGGCTGGGAAATCTGAGGAGCTGGGGCTGCGCAGTTGGAAGTTTCCATTTGCTTGTCCGCATTCTGGGCCCCACGGTGGCATCTCACGCCCTTGCTGTTTGGCGAGGAATTGGGGCGTGAGCGCAGCCTCTGAGGAGAGCCGGCCAGGGCGAGATGCCCCTCTCTGCCCCGTGGGCAAGGGTCATTTGAAGGACCGCGCTCTCTGCCCCAGGCCCTCCCTGCTGGAAACAGTGTGGGGCAGGTGCAGTTCTGATCTGCGCCTGGTTGGGGGAGGGGGCACTGGGTCTAGGGAGAGACACGCAGCCGGCCCCTTGCGCCCTCATCTCTAGCTGCTTGGGAGCGCTGGAGCTGGTGGACAGTTACAGGGAGGCCGCCTACTTCTTGGGAGCCACCTGGGGCTGAGATGTGGTGGGGGCCGGGACACCCTCCTTCCCTGCTGAGAACTGGGAGCCCCGTCAGGCTCAGCCTCTCCCCTGCTCTCATGCCTCCCCCACCCTCCAGACCAATGGAAGGGCTCTGGCGGCCGCCTGCCCTGGGAGCCCAGGCCGTGCAGAGTGAGCTTGGCGTGCTGGGGGATCTCGAAGAGGCAGTGGTCTGTTCTACCCCTCAGGAGTCTCCCACCTCCTTCTGGACATAGTCTTTCCCAGCCTAGCGTGGGTCCAGGCCCTTCCCTGCCCAGGTAGGAGGCGTGGAGAGCAAAGCAGGAGCTCTTGTGTGCAGTTGGGAGGCCACGGATATTGACTTTGGAGTGTGGGCAGGCTGCAGGCTCCTTCGAGACTCAGTTTCCTTGTCTGTAGAATGACATCGTGGTTTCAGCGACTTCTGAGGGTAGGTCCCCTACATCTGGGGACACTTTGCGCTGGCACCTCAGGACCCCAGCCCAGAATAAGAGGAGGGGATTCAGAGTAGGGGGATGTGGAGGGCCTTGGCTTGGGGGCACAAGGGTAGGTTTTCTGCCCTCCTGTCTGTCTTCGTTCATAGGGACATGTATCATAATGACCAGCAGCTCTCTGGAGTCATGGGCCTGGGTAGGGGTGGCAGCGGAATCTGCAAGCCCTGCCCGAGAAGAGTAAGCAGTGTGGACCCACAGGCTAACACCCTCCCGAGGGCAGCTGTGTGCTTCAGCACATGGCTCTGGGGTTGGGGAGCATAAACAGGTGTCCCCAGGTATGCCCTGGGGGCCAGAGAGCCAGCCAACAAGTTATGTTTTTCTCTGGGAGGCATCCTCGAACTGCCAGCCGGATGGCTCCCTTCCACCTGGCAAATCGTGGAAATGGAACAGTTCACACAGAGCAGAGGGGTTTTTTGGTGTAACTTAGCAACTGCAGGCGGAGGAGGAGGAGGAGGAGGAGGAGGAGGAGGGGGAGAGGGAAGAAGAGGTGGAGAGGAGGAGGAGGATGCAGGGAGGAGCAGCAGGAAGAGGAGGGGGAGGAGGGAGAAGTACCAGCACCACCAGCATCTGTGCTGGGTCTGCCTGAGTGAGGCTGGTGGGCCCAGGCTGATGGGGCAGGGCATCCCCTGCAGCCGGCCAGGCCAGGAACAGACCCACCGGTCTGTCTCCTGGGTCCTCCAGAGGAGATCCATTGGAGACTGTGCCCACCTGTCTCCTTATCTGTGATAATAGGCCGAATGGGTGGGACTGGAATAGCTTTGGTTGATATTTGTTTTTTTTAACCACAGAACCCAGTTCTGAAGCCATATGTTTCAAAGCCAAGTTGGTCAAATAGACCAAGTGAAGGTGCAGGGCTAGGAGCTGAAGCTGGGACCAGGGTGGGTGAGTGTCAGCTGCACATCTCCGCATGACCCTACCCTAGAAGAGGGGCCCCGGGCCGCCCCACAGGACCTGCTGGGGGTAGGTGCCAGGCCATTGCGGGGGAGAGGGGCAGAGAAGCAGGAGAGGCCTGTCCAGGTGGTCTTGGCTCAGTGTGGCCCCCGGTCCGGCCAGCCCTCCTACTGCCCCCTGCTGGGCCGCCTCCTCCCTCCCTCTCCCCTCCCGAGGCCATCTGCTTGCTTCAGCCCTGGTCCGTGCTGGCTGTTTTTTCTCTCAGAGCCTCCAAATGCTGAGCAGAAATCTGCCTCGTGGAGCTCCCACCCACTGCAGGCTGCCGCTCATCCCTTTGCCCTCGCCTGCCCACCTCCCTCCTGAGATGTGTGTTTACTTAGCAACGGCGGCTTCCAGCTGAATCTGAGAAGGGAGGCAGGGAGCACGGAGGGAGGCAGCGGGGATGAAGGGAGGCCTGGAGTCACAGGCCAGCTTCGGTGGGAGGCTGCCGGGCCCTTGGCCACAGGAGGGAAGGGTGGCCTCTGACACCCACTGGCCACATGTCAGGACCCCGGATCTGCTGGGGTCTGAGAGGACACTCTGCCCTCTTTTAAGACTAAGCGTGTTTCTCACCTCTTTCTGGGCACAGAGCCTGGGGCCCTGTGTGTGTGTGTGCGTGTCAGAGAGTGAACACAGGGATGCCCTGGGCAGAGTGAACTGGCTGCTGTGGATCCATTCAGAATGTCCCTGCAGTGGGGACACCAGGAAGTCCCAGTCTCACAAACCCAAAGCAAGCTTTGGGAAGGTCAGCAGATGTCAGCATGATGGGAACCGTGGAAAGGAAAGTTGAGAGCCTCATGTTCTGGCCCTCACAGAGTATGGGAGGGCGGGAGGCCAGGAGTGGAGGAGCGGGGGTCACCCTGGGGCAGGGAAGGGACGGAGCTCAGGCCTGCGGGGAGGTGACAGGTGTCTGGTATGGCGGTGTTAGGGTCACACCTATGCCTGCAGGGCCAGGGAGTGGTGGGGGTGTGAGCGCTGCCTGGCGCTGACCCTGCCTCAGGGTGGACAGACATGGCTTCCCGTGTCTGTGTGCGAAGCATTTCTCTTGTGTGCAAAGCATTTCCTCAGAGCCCCACAAGGGCTTGGGGCAGGATTCAGGGCAACACCCAGGGGTCCTGCCCTGGATGCTTCTCCCCAGCTCACTTGACGGGGCAGCTCCTCAGGGCTGGTACACTGGCCGGGGAGGGGAGAGGTAGGCTGTGGCCTGTGCCGCCCGGGGTGGTGGCGGGAGCTCGGGGTCCCTGTGTCCCTTCTGAGTGGCTCTGGGTTCTCCGCAGTGCAGGGTGACTTTGGGGAGCGGTGGGCGAGTGCCAGCTCAGGGAGGAGGGGCCTGGGCCTTGGTAAGTATCCTAGCTTTTCAGAGGAGAGGCCCCCATTTCTCCTGGGGGACACACGTGCTGAGACCCCCAGCCAGGCAGCTGGCCTGGTAGGTGTAGCGCCCCCTTGAGAACTCAGGGGGCGCTTACATTGGCTTGTCCAGCTCCTCCCACCCCGGGCTCCTCCCAGGTGCGGTGCTGCTGCCCTAGTTGACATGCCTCAGAGGCGAAGCCACTTGCCTACTTCTTCTCCCAGTTTCAACACAACAACGAACCTCCCTCAGCTGTTTCCCCCTCCGGCTCTTTTGCACCCTGCTCTTCTCCCTTGCATGGGGCTGACTGTGAAGGGTGTTCTCTGCTTGCTCACCGCACATCATCACCTCCCACACAGCCCGGCCCACTCCCATCTGTGCGCCCCCCACTCCTGGCAAACAGGCTCCAGAGGCCCGGAGACATCTCCAGCAGGTTCCCTTCTTCTCCTGGGGCACTCGGTGTCCCCCTTCCTGTGGACCTGGGCCTCCACTCTCTCTTCTCAACCCTGGCTTCCTTTTCTTCCTTGGTGCTGATCCCAACCCAGCTCTTCTGGGCAGCATTCAAGCCCAGACCTGCCTGCTGCCTCCCAGGTGACCACTGTCATTGCACCCCTAATCCTCCCCTGCCCTGTCCCCTCTCTGAACAGGTGAGACAGCCAGGGTCGCTCTTGGACCTCTGCCAGGTCAGCCCTGGCATTGATTGAGTGTTCAGCTAGTTTGCCCCCACCCCGACTTCTCTTCCATGCCTTCTCCTCCCTCTGCCCACTGCCACCTGGGGCCAAGCTGCCCTCCCCTGGCCTGGACACCCCAGCAGCCCCCTGCCCCTGAAATGCCTGCCCTATGGCGCAGCCAGGTGACCTTTTTAACCTTCTCTTTGTAAAAATGCTGAGCCTTATGCTCCATGCAGCCCTGCCTATCCCCACCTAGTCGGCTCCCAGCCTTCCTCAGGGTGCCTTCCTGCACAGGTGTGCTCTGAGGGTGCCCTGGGCATGCGGTGTAATTGTCAGGCTGTGATCCCTCGGGGTCAAGTCTGTACTTGGCCCGTTGGCCCCAGTTGGACCACCAGCTCTGAGAGGGTGGCTGTGCTGGAGGACTCAGCAGACATTCGTGGGATATGTGTGAAAATCTGAGCTGCTGTGCATGGCGGGGTACAGAAGTGCGGATGTGTGTCTGGGAACCTGTGTGTTGGGGGCCATCTTGCTCCCCCTTTCAGGGAGGGGAGAGGGGAGCAGACCCACAGGCTCTGGGAATGGCAAGAAGGGGGCGTCTCTGGGGATCCAGACCCCTGTTCAAGAAGGAGTAGTGGGGGGCGTCTGGGAAGCCAGGCCCTCGCCTGTTGTCGCCACCACTTCCGTTTCTCCAAGTGTCACCCTCAGACTCTACCTTGAAGAGAGAGTTCTCCCTGGATCTGGTTGTCATGGCAACGCTGTTAACAAAGAGTAGCTTCCGTGGAGGAGGCTGGCTTACCCAGAAACTGAGGGGGCTGGGCGAGGGTGTGAGTTCTGACGGGTTCATTAGCTGAGCCTGTTTCCCCAACCCCCACCAAGGCTGCCCCAGTCGCTTGGACCCCTCTGGCTGGGCCTGGTACCCAGACCCTCCCCATGTGACTGTCACGAAGCTTCCATCCCGTCTGGGTGTGGCTTGTATTTCAGCCACAGCTGGCTCTCGGGGCAGGCCCAAGGAGGCCTCTGAGTTGGGGGCGGTGCAGGCTGTGTCCTGGCACCAGACACCTCCCAGGGTGAGGAGCCTTTGTGGAAACCCAGACTCAGAGGCCCAGAGTTCTCTTTCCCAGGACTTTCCTGAAGGCTGGTTCTGGTGCCCAAGTCTGTTTCAGTTGTGGCCTCTGAACAAACTCTGTCTGGACTCTGTTACTGCTCTGAGATTAGGGCTTTGGTTAAGTGAGGGGCAGCCCTGGCTAAGCTGATGGGGGACGGTGGGCTCTGGGGTCCAGGTCTCTGCCCCTAGAGTGGGGTGAGAGTGAAGGAAGGCAAGAGCTGGCCACGTGGACCAGCTCAGGGACAAGGCTGGGTGGATTAGGGTTGGATGGGATTAGAGGCTCACAGGGGAGGAGCTCGGGGAGTTCTGAGGCGAGCTTCCTCAGCTTTCCTGAGCTAATCACTCTGAGCAGGCAGAAGGCTCTGTCAATTATTCGTTTCACTGTGGCTATTAGCAGTGGGTGGCCCCTACTGGGCAAACAAGGCCAGGAGCAGGAAGACATCAGGGCTGCTCTGGGAAGAGCCCATGTCCTGTCCACACCGCCCAGGTCTCCACTCCCTGCTCAGCCCCACCGCAGGAAGAGCCCTCCATGCCCGGCACCCCGCCCTCCTCGGGCCTGGGAGCCCGCCCGACCAAGGCAAGTCTGAGTGTCTCTGTCAGTGTTCCCTGCGGTGGTGACCTGTGAGCGCCTGGGTCCTGGCCCCTCCCTGCTGGGTCAGGGGGTTCTCCGGGATGAGGGAGCGAGGGTTGACAGTGAGCAGGGTGGGCCATGGTCCGGCTGTTCCTGTGAAAAAGACAAGGACACACAGAATCACTTCCGGAGTGGGTGTGTCACGTAGGGTGGAGCCTGGAGCCCCCCACAGTGCCTGGACAGCCCCCAGGATGCAGGGCTCAGGAGCTCCAGGCTGCTTGTGGAACCAGGCAGTCAATGATGGAAACGTTCATGGATACTGCCTGCAAACTGGCCGTCAGAACACCGCAAGGAGTATCAAAGACACCCTGTGATTCAGACTGTGTTTTCTGTCTACAAACAGTATCAGCAGTTCTGATAAAAATTAACAACAAAACAGAGTCTAGGTATTTGGAAATTTTAAAATACATGTATGGCAGCCCACTCCAGTGTTCTTGCCTGGAGAATCCTAGGGACGGGGGAGCCTGGTGGGCTGCCGTCTATGGGGTCGCACAGAGTCGGACACGACTGAAGTGACTTAGCAGCAGCAGCAGCATAAAGACTTAGTGAATCCAAGAAGCAGTCATAATGGAAATGAGATGACAATGAAATTAAATGATAGAAGTATTTTGAGGGACACTTGTGGCACGCAGCCTTCGTGGCACTGCAGATGTCACCAGCTGACCTTGTCTGGAGAGCCCGAATCCGTGTCCAGGTGCCTCCTCGACCCTGGCTGCTGGGAAAGGGGTCAGAGCGGTGGGCAGGCCTCCCAAGACTGCAGGGGTGCCTAGGGGAGAATTCAGTATCCCTTGGCTTCTCCGTGTGATCAGGCCAGGCTGGGTCTGGGGCAGCTGCCCTGCCCCCAGTACGCAGACACAGCTTTTGAAGAATATTTATGTGGCTGCGCAGGCTCCTGGTTGCAGCATGTGGAATCTTGCATCGTCCTTGCGGCAGGCAGATCTTTAGTTATGGCGTGTGAACTCTCAGTTGCTGCATGTGGGATTAAGCTTCCCGACCAGGGATCAAACCCCGGGCCCCCTGCATTGGCAGTGAGTCTTAGCCACTGGACCACCAGGGAAGTCCTGAGACCAAGGCTTCTAAAGCACATACTCTGGCCACGGGCGCCATTCACACATCATAGCCACTCCCCCCCCGGAGGGGAGGACACCGTGTGTGTCTCAGGTTGGACTGAAAAACTGTGGTTCTGTGAGGTGACCGGGGCTTGTTAGGGGAAGAAAAGGAAGGACCAGTGCAGGGAAAGGCCCAAGGCTGCAGAGAAGAGAGAGGATGGAACCGTGGGCAGTGTGGCGGCCGGAGCCCTGGACCGGCCCGTCTGTGCTCAGGATCTTGGCATACTGCATGTGTACGTGGGCTCCGTGTATGTATGTGTAAACGTGTGTGTGCACACTCACATGCAAGCACCAGTCCTGACCAGCCCTCTATCCCAAGGACTCTGCTGGGCATTTCCCTAATACCTGACATAATTTAATGCTGTAGACTTCTTTTTTGATGCTGGCATCATTATGCCAACTTTGCTCATGAGCCTCTTGGGTCTGGAGAGAGAGGCCAAGGCAGGGTTTGAATGCAGGTCTTTCCTCTGGGCCAAGGACACTTTGGAGAGTAGGTGACGTGTTTCTTCAGGGCCTCCCCTCATCTTCCTGGGCCCTTCGTGCTGCCCTCGCCCTGGGTGCAGCCCCTGAGCGGGCTCTTGTTCTCTTCCCTGGCTTTGACTGTGACCTTCCCTCGCCCCCTGTGCTTCCCTGAACTCACACTCACACCTCAGGCCTCAGCTTGGACAGGGCTCCCGGCAGGAGGCTCTCCACCCCCTGGGGCTGCTGAGGTTCTTTTCCTCTGGGCTGTAGAGCTCCAGCGATGTGTAGTGGGCGTAACAGGCTCCCCAGGTGCTGGCTGCTCTTCTGAGTACTTTGCCTGTATCCACTCATCTCACAAACACTGTTGAAAGATCATGTTCCCCAGACGCAGAGCCTGAGATGGGGGTTCTGACACATGGGGTGTACCGGGTGTGCTCTTGGGGGCATATGGGGGTGAGCAAGCCTGCAGGAAAGTGGGGAGGCAAGCATGCAGTTTCACAAACATGCAGTTCCTTTTCTATTTATACTATTATACATAGTATAATAAATCATTTATACTATTTATATTTTGTTTTGGCGTATACTATTTTGTTGGATATAGTTTACAATGTTGTCTTAGTTTCTGCTGTACTATGAAGTGAACCAGCTGTATGTATTCATGCACCCGCTCTCTCTTGGACCTCCCTCCCTCCCTCCTGCCCCACAGTCCCAACCGTCTGGGTCATCAGAGCCCGAGCTGAGCCCCCTGTGCTATTTAGCAGCTCCCCACTAGCTGTTTCACATGTGGTTGTGTGTACATGTCAGTCCTGCTCTCTCAATTCATCCCACCCTTCCCCTTCCCCCTTGTATCCGTGCAACTGTTCTCTATATCAGCGACTTGATTCCTGCCCTGAAAATTTCACTTTTATTGGAACATGCTTGATTTACTGTGTTGGGTTCGTTTCAGGTGTACAGCAAAGTGATTCAGTTGTACACATACATATGTCCACTCTTTTTAAGATTCTTTCCCTACATAGTTCATTACAGAGTATTGAGTAGAGTGCCCTGTGCTATATGGTAGGTCCTTATTCAGTTCAGTTCAGTCACTCAGTCGTGTCCGACTCTTTGCGACCCCATGGACTGCAGCATGCCAGGCCTCCCTGTCCATCACCAACTCCCAGAACTTGCTCACACTAATGTCCATAGAGTCGGTAATGCCATCCAACCGTCTCATCCTCTGTCATCCCCTTATCCTCCCACCTTCAATCTTTCCCAGCATCAGGGTCTTTTCCAGTGAGTCGATTCTTTGCATCAGGTGGCCAGAGTATTGGAGTTTCAGCTTTAGCATCAGTCCTTCCAATGAATATTCAGGACTTATTTCCTTTAGGATTGATTGATTTAATCTCCTCAAATTCCAAGGGACTCTCAAGAGTCTTCTCCAACACCACAGTTCAAAAGCATCAACTCTTCGGCACGCAGCTTTCTTTATGGTCCAACTCTCATATCCATACATGACTACTGGAAAAACCATAGCTTTGACTAGACAGACCTTTGCTGGCACAGTAATGTCTTTGCTTTTTAGTATGCTGTCTAGGTTGGTCATACCTTTTCTTCCAAGGAGGAAGTGTCTTTTAATTGCATGGCTGCAGTCACCATCTGCAGTGATTTTGGAGCCCAAGAAAATGAAGTCTGTCACTGTTTCTGTCAATCTGAATCTTCCGATTTATCCCTCTTTCCCCCTTTGGTAACCATGAGTTTGTTCTCTACATCTGTGACATGATTTCTGATTTGTAAGTAGGTTCATTTGTACCATTTTTTTTAGATTCCACATATAAGCAATAACGTGTGATATTTGTCTTTCTCTGTCTGACTTCATGCAGTATGATTATAGGTCCATCCATGTTGCTACAAATGCATTACTTCATTCTTTTCAGGAGCGTGTTTTTACTTGCCCTTGCTTTTCACCTCAGGCCACCTGATAAGGCAGACTTGTTTGGAAGTGACTTCACCCATGCAGGAGTCCCCCACCTTCAGGTTACACACCCCCACACCCACCTACTCAGGTGACCTCCTTGAACTGAACTCAATTGTTCATCTGTTTTCCCATCACTTGTTAGCAGGTTGACTCAAACAGTTTTCAGAGCTCGGGTCCCTGAGGGGGCTCAAGTGAGGACTGGCCTCTGTCAATGCTCCTGTACACACCCCTCTGGCAGCCCTGAGCTCACCTGTGCTGTGTGGCTTTTGCTAGGGGCTGTAAATGTCCTCCCATAGATGACCGCTGCAAACCTGAGCCTCTGCAGCCCTGATGCTGGAGGCCCGCGTGTCCTGGCCCCAGGCTGCAGCCATGCGCCTTGGCTGGAAGGGCCCACTGCCCAGTTGGCCAGGCCCTGGGCGGTAGGAGGAGGGTGGCTGTGGCCTTGTGAGTCTGTCAGCCCCAAGGGGGCACCCCGTAGCCCAGGCCAGCAGGCAAAACTGAAGCAGGGCCCACCTGCCCTCTGGGAGCCCAGTGAGGATGAACCCAGGTTCCATCAGACATTTTACTGCAGGAATTAAAAACTATAAGCACAGCCTAATGAGATAGTCACCAGGGCTGGCGCTGGAGAATGACAACGTGTCTGCCCCAGGCCTGCTCCAGGGTGGGAGGGGGCCCTGGACTCTGGAAGCTGTCATTGCCCCGTGCTCGGTGCTCTCTTGGCAGGGATGAGCGAGGCGGGAAGAGTGTGCGTCACTGGACACTGGTGCTGGGTGGATCGGCAGGCCAGATCGGCAGGAGTGGGGACTGGGCACAGAGGAGTATGGGGCCCAGGTGCCCATGCAGGGAGGTGGATGTGGAGGAGTGGTCAGACTCAAGTGGGCCCCAGGTGGCCATGAAAATGGTCACCCTTGTAGCAACAAGTCTCCAAGGGGTTGAGAACCTTGCCCAGGGCTGGACAGCCGAGAAGGGGCCCGTCCAGGGTGCGGACCCAGGCCTGCACTCCCCACCACACTGCAGGCCAAAGGAGACCCATAGTCTGCGGTGCTGCCCGTCCTCACCTCTTTCTGAGATGGGCTTTGGCAGAGCCATTGAAGAACTCGAAGCACCTGGGTGGATGCCCTGTCATCCTCCCATCTCTGAGGATGTGTGCGGAGGACCTGTGCGCCAGGCCCAGCCCAAGCTCGGGAGTGCAGATGCGATCCCAGTCTGAAAACAGCTAGAGAAAGGCAGAACAGGGAGTCAGAAATCAATGAGGGGGAGGCGGAGGGAGAGGAAGCACCCGGAGGCTTCCGATCACAACAGAGGGACTAGGACAGCCTCACTGGAGAGAGAGAGGAGGAAGCTGTATGGACATCGGGAGAGAGGGGCTCCCTGCAGGTGGGGTGGGGGTGGTGGTTTAGTCGCCAAGTCATGTCCGACTCCTGCGACTCCATGGACTGTAGCCTTCCAGGCTCCTTTGTCCATGGAGATTCTCTAGGCAAGAATACTGGAGTGGGTTGCCATTTTCTTCTCCCAGGGATCTTCTCAACCCAGGAATAGAACCCAGGTCTCCTGCATTACAGGCAGATTCTTTACCAACTGAGCTATGAGGGAAGGCCCTCATGCTTGAGTGGAAGGGTCTAAGTAAAAGTACATAGTAACAGCATGGATCACAAGTCCCTTGAAAGTCTATGATCTGAGACAGATTATGTTAGTAGTTCTAATTCCCCATGCAATTATGAAATGGTCAAAGAGACCAGGAAAAGGTGACTGAGAAAGGAAAGTTTGGTTCACACACTTTGCTCATCTCTGGCTGCTCCCCTCACAAGGATGTTGGGTGTCTCTTGGCATTGGCAGGTTAGTTAAAACCCTGATAAGGCTCCCCTTTTGGGGGCTGCCTTCAGTCATTACGAGGCTCCGTGAAACTGCAGAGCAGGGCTCATCACTTGCTTGCGCAGGGCGGGTCATTCATTCACACAAGCACACCATAGAAGTTAGTAAAGTAAAGCAGAAAACGTGCTTACTGAGAAAGCAGAGAGGCTAGAGCTCTGAGTCTTCTTACCTTGTCCTGAAGATCCTGGACGAGCCCCCAAGATGATAGCTTAGGGTGAACAGCGTCGGATTTGTGATCTCTGAAGAAGATTTAGCTTCGGGACCAGGAACCAGGCTTGATCATTCAAGAGCATTTGTGTAGCAGAGTTTTATTGAAGTGAGAAAAGAGATAGAGAAAGCTTCTAACATAGACATCAGAAGGGGGACGAGAGTGCCCCTGCAGAGGGCACAGCTAGTCCCCAGCCCCGAGATGGACACACTCTGGCACATCTGGGGATGCCAAGTCAGTGGGGGGATACAGTCTGGGGCAGACAGTGACTGTCGCCGCTAGTGACAGGTCACCCTGGGGTGAGCCAGGGGAGTTTTGGCTTTGACTGGGGTCTCCTGCCACCTCCGTGGCTGAATTGTGCCCCTGTGTGGATGGCTCTGGCAGAGGGGCAGCTAACCCGCCACACCACGTGTTCCAGCCCCACGTGGACAGCACTGCACCTCCTCCAGGAGAGAGCCTGGTGGTGGGGCTTGCTCAGGGGGCCTGCCTGGGGGAAGCGGCTTAGATCAATGGAGTCATGTTGAGTTTCAGGTGCTCTGGGAAGCTGAGAGAGGCATGGCTGGTGTGTGGGCATGTGGTCGTGTGGGTGGGGCCCTCTCCAGCTCTTCACCCTCCCCAGTTCTTCTTTCCTTAGGATTCCCTTCCCCCTCCTCAATGTACAAATCCCAGTATTGTATTTATTTTAATAGCATTCGAAAAGTAAAAAGGGGGGAATTCCCTAGTGGTGCAGGGGTGAGGGCTCAGCGCTTCCACTGATGGTGGGACTAGTTCTATCCCTGGTTAGGGAACTAAGATCCTGCATGCCACATGGTCAAAAACAAACAAACAAACAAAAAAGTAAGAAAAAGTGCCCAGGTGGAGCATGTCTCCTTCCATCCCCGGCCGCCGGCTGGCTCCTCCCGGCTGAAACCCTGTTTCTATCTGTTTCCCGAGTATCTGCCTTGTGTTTCTGGTCCCCACAGCGGCAGTGCATCAGTCCCCGTCAGGCACGTGGCGGTGATGGACCTGTGCCTGGCTTGGCTTCTCTCCCCGGAGCGTCTTGGAGCTCCGGTCTCAGTGTGTGTAGCAGCCTTGCTGCTTTTAGCACACATGTGGTCTTCCCAGAGTGGATGTATGTATGATAACTCAGGACTTCCCAGGTGGCTCAGAGGGTAAAGAATCCACCTGCAATACAGGCAGATGCAGGTTCTCTCCCTGGGTTGGGAAGATCCCCTGGAGGAGGGCATGGCAATCCGCTCCAGGATTCTTGCCTTGAGAATCGCGTGGACAGAGGAGCCTGGCGGACTATGGTCCATAGGGTCGCAAAGAGTCGGACACGACTGAAGCAACTGAGCATGCGCGTGTGATAACTCGTTCATCCAGGGGCTGAAACGGGGACATCCAGACTGTATCCACCCTCCTTTTCTAAGCAGTGCAGCAGTGAGGACCCTTACACATGTATGCTTTTGCTCAAGTGTGAGCATATTTGTAGGATAAATCCCTAGAAATAAAATAGCAGCGTGAGTCCTCCATGGCCATACTTGGTTATACCTCTGTTGGCAATTTATGTGAGCCTCTGTTTTTCCATCCTCTTATCTTGGCCAATCTGATATGTGAGAAATGGTATCTTGTTGCAATTTTATATAGAATTTCTCTTACTATGAATGAGAAAGAGTTGGACACGACTGAGCGACTGAACTGAACTGAACTGAAGATCCACCTATATTTTCTTTTTGATGAATTGGTGTTTGAATTATTAACATAGTATTTATGTTGGGTTGGTGGCATTTTTCTTATTGATTCACAGAAATCTCTATATATTGTGGCAACTGATACTTTGGAGTATGAGTTGCAAATCTTTCCCCCAGTTTCTCTGTATTTTCATTTTGTTATGATTTTTGCCATGCAGAATTTAAAAACTGTATGCAGCCAGAACCATCATTTTTAAAAATGGTTTTGGGGTTTTGTAACATACATGAACTTATGTGAAATTACTATTTCTGTAGGCAAAAATAGTTGCCTACCAGTACTTTCATGGGATTCAAATGAACAGAATTTATACTCTTCTGTGAGCGTATAAAGAAATTCTCGTATGTTCTCGTAAACTTATGGTTTCATTTTTTTTCAAGTGTGAATGTTTGATCCATCTGCTGGACTCCAACTTAATTTTTTTCCAGATGGTCATCCATTTGTCCAACGCCACTTATAATTACTTTTTTCCCCACTGATTTGAAATATCACCTTTATCATATATTGAGCTGCCATGTGTTTGGGGTTATTTCTAGACTTTCTCATTGGCTTCATTGCTCTGACTGTATATTCATGGGCTGATATCGTGTTTTAAATTTAACTGTTATTATGCAAATTTTCAAATGTCATAGAAGGTAAAAAGAATAGTCATGAACCCTCATATTCTTATCACCCAGATTCAGTAGTTAAGATTTTACCCACTTGCTTCACTTAAATTCACTTTTCTTTCTTCCTGTCTCTTTTTGTCTCCTGTTTTTCTTTTTCCTTTTGATTGAAGTATTTAAATCAAATCCCCAACCTCGGTAATTTGCCCCTATATACACTGGTATGGATCTCTAAAACAAACAAGGCCATTTTCAAACAAAACCACATGGTTATTAGCACACTTAACAAAATTAACAGCAATTCCTTGCTATCATCTAACAACCAGAACGCATGCCATTTTCCTTAATTGTCTTGAAAATGCCTTTTTGCAGTTGGTTTGTAAAATTGGTAACCAAATTAAATCCATATGTGGCATTTGGTTTGTATTGTCCTTAAAGCCTCTTTAATCTAAAGCAGCTTATTTCCCCCACCACTCTTTTTAAAAGCTGTTGGCTTGTTGCATAATCTTCTTGAGTTCTCTATAGTATCCTGTTTTCAAGACTTGTCTGTTTGCTTCCTCTTGGTGTCATTTAACTAGTTCCTCCAGTCCTAGCTTTTTCTCTAAACTAGGATGTAGCTCAAACAGCTTCATTTTTGGGGGGTTCATGTTATCTGGGAAAGAATGGTGTTGCCCTTTGCATGGCATTGCGGCAGGAGTCTATCACGTCAGGTCTGGTTGCAGTGGTCATGAACGTGGGGGGGACAGAGGGAGATACCCTCATGCTCTGGCACCTCTTTGTCTGTCCTGATTGTTTGAGCCACTGATGACCACCGTCTGAGTCAAGCCTGGCATGCAGGGCTGCAACATGGCACCTATCTAATTGTTCCGTCTGAATGCATTAGTGGAATTCTGTAAAAAAAGTTCCTTCATCAATCAGGGCTATTTGGGTGCCCTGAAATAATTTCATTAAAAAAAGGAAGTTAAGTGTTAAATTCCTTCCTTTACCAACACATGGTTCCTCTGATTTTTGCAATTTGTGCTTGTTCTAAAACTCAGCAGCCTCACCTGACCACATTCCTTCTCAAGTTGCCTTTACCATTTTTTTTTCCAAGTCGTGTCTTGAAAATACAGCCCTGTATCCACTGTAGGATCCCTCTATCTGGTAGGACTCAGCCTTGTTAACTAAGTGCTGGTATTCACTGTGGTCACTGCGACTGTTTCCTAGTGTGACATCACACCCACGGGGGTGGTTGACCCAACCTGGTTTTCTCATCAGTCCTGATATGTTGAGGGGCAGTCTTACAGCAGGTGAGGCTTTTTTCTCCCTGAATGCTAGATCTTGTTGGAGCAGAAACGCGTGCACATTTGAGAAGCTGGTGAAGAGGATTTGGGGAGGGAGACTGGCCTGGGACGTCTCAGCTCTCGGTCCATGGATATGAGCTGTCTGTGACTTAGGAGAGAGGGTGGGAGGGAAGCTGAAGGCCTTGACAGGCCCAGAGTCTATCGGAACCAAAGCAGCTTCTTCGCATGGTTGAGAGCATTAGAGAGCATCAGACAGGGGCAGCCTCATAACATGGCAGAGTTCCCAGCTGGGAGGAGACCCTGGAGCTCTAGGAGAGGTGGGGCACCCACTCCATACATATAGAAGCTGGGTTTTCCCAGTGAAGGGCTTAAGAAGGTGATGAAGAAGGGCCCCTGGAGGCAGAGACCTGGGTCTTCTGGGAAGGCAGGGTCTGTGGAGGCGGGGCCTGTGGGAGGGGCCAACACAGGGAGTCCCTGTGGTCTAGATCCCAGCTCAGCCACCTGCTCCATTCATGTTGGCTTGTAGGGGTCTGAGCTCTGACCCTGTCCTGCAGTGCCTGGGGTCTGCTGAGGCCCTGTATGGATGGGCTGATGCTAGTGTGGATCATGGGCAGTGAGCAGGCGGTCTCTGACTTCACTGGTCAGAAGAATCCACCAGTAGCAGAATCCACCAGTAACAGAATCCACACCTAGGCGTCCTCTTGCCTCTTTCTTGCCAGGAGGCCTTTCACAGCCTGGTCTTGCTCCAGGGCCTGCCTGGCTGGGAGTGTGAACACTGACAGCAGGGATTTGCTGTTGTTGTTTAGTTGCTAAGTCGTGTCCAACTCTTTGTGACCCCGTGGACTATAGCCCACCAGGCTCCTCTGTCCATGGGATTTCTTAGGCAAGAATACGGCAATGGGTTGCCACTTCCTTGTCCAGACAACAGGGATGTGTGGTGCATGTACAAAGGGTCTCAAGTGTTTAGGCAGCCTCCTTCCCTCTTCCCTTCCTCCTCCCTTCCCCCCCGCAGCACCCAGCCCCCAGTGTTTGCCGAATGAATGAACAGCCTCCTCGCCAATGCATTGCTGGAGCCACAGAGGCAGCCACGCCTGTGGCCCCCTGGCTGCTCTATGTCTGATTCTACAACGGTGGTGGCACAGCCAGAGGTATGTGACCTCACAGGGCTTTGATCAGCTGGGGGTCGGGAGCCTCCCCAGAGGTGAAGCTGAAGGATTGGTGGGCGATGGACAAGGGCCCAGAGGCAGGAACACGCACCATGGGGGAAAGCAGGTTTCTAGAAGCTCCCAGGGCCACCTGTCTGGTGTGAGGGACAGTGCTAAGCAAGGGTGCTAAAGCCCAGGGCTCCTTTCCTGACAGGCTGGGGTGTTCTTGCTGTGAGGTGTGGCCTTCGTCTTGAGCTACCTGCATCCTAGCCCTGCCCAGCCCAGCCTGGACTCCTGCCGACCCTGAAGCTGCATCTGATGGGGAGGGGCGCCAGGCTCTGAGCACAGGGCCTCCTTCCTTCTGCTTTCCAGACCCTCTCCCAGCTATGATTTTATTTTGCTTAAAATATTTCTTTCTTTATTTGTCTTTGTTGCTGAGTGTGGGCTTCTCAGCGCGGTGGCTTCTCTGGTTGCAGAGCATGGGCTCTAGATGCACAGGCTTTCGTGCCTGCAGCTCAGTCTCAGCGGTTGTGGAGCACAGGCTCAATAGTTGAGGTTCACAGGCTTAGTTGCTCTGCGGCTTGTGGGGTCTTCCCAGACCAGGCATCAAACCTGGGTCCCCTGCACTGGCAGGCAGTTTCTTAACCACTGGGCCACCAGGGAAGTCCTTCAACTGTGATTTTCGATCAGTGGTTCTCAGAGTGGGATCCCAGGACCAGCAGCCTCAGTATCCCCTGGACCGTGTTAGAAATGCAGGTTCTCAGGCCCCAGCCCCGACCTCCTGATCAGACACTCTGAGGGAGGGGCTGCCCGCCAGGGGATTCTGATACGTTCTCAAGAGCAAACAGACCAACCCAGGGGTTCGGGCCTGGGTGAGAATAAGACCCTTCCTCTTGGTTCTGGTGTCTTCCCAGACCGCAGCCTGCTGTCGTGAGCCAACCAGGCCCCACTGACTGCCACGTCTGTCCCAGATGCGGACTGACTAGGGCCAGCCCCAGAGGTCAAGTTGAGGTGGGACCTGGGGAGCCCGAAGGTCTCAGCGCAGGGACCTTTCATTTGATTCGCTTTGGTTTCTGGAGAGCTTCCCGGTGGCCTTTGGCCAACTCTCGGCATCAGTCACAAGGTCATGGGGCAGAATCGTGGGGCAGATCAGGTCGACCGCACCCTTGGCGATCCCTCAGGGGCTGTGGTTCATGCCCTTACCTCAGAGCCTCTGGGAGAGGTTAGTGGCTGGCCCAGGGCCAGGTCGTGGGAGAGCACCTTCCCAGGCCACCCCTGCCTGTTACCCTCCAACACGCTTAGCTCAGACAATCACTCGGGTGTCACTTGGATCCAGTTACTCAGAGCACAGATGAATCCAACTTCCCGTAATCAGCATTCAGGAGCTTGAAAGGGCTTCTAGGACATGCGGGGGCCTGATGTCTCTCCTTGGCATCTTTCTCCTTGCCTGGGGCAAGACAGTGTCTGGGTCAAGGAGTCGCTGCGTTAGCCGGAATTGTATCTGGCAGGAGTGTTCCCAGGTGGCTCAGCAGTAAAGAACCTACCTGCCAGTGCAGGAGGTGCAGGAGACATGGGTTCGATCCCTGGGTCGGGAAGATCCCCTGGAGGAGGAAACAGCAACCCACTCCAGTATTGTGCCTGGGAAATTCCATGAACAGAAGAGCCTGGCAGGCTACCATCCATGGGGTCGCAAAGAGCTGGACATGACTGATCATGCATGTGGTGTACTTACCTGGCAAAGACCTCTAAATCGACCATTTGACAAGGATCCCTGACTTTGGGTAAGAGAGGGGGCGGGTTGAGAAGAAAGGGGATGTTTTCAGGTGAGATCTCTTCATTCTCACAGATGCCCCAGGATAGCAGCCTGCTCCAGTTCTATAGAAACACAAAGTAGGCTCAGAGAGGCTGGGAAACCCAGTAAAAGTCACACAGCAGTATGGATCAGAGTGGACACTCATTTCCTGTCTGGCTGTCCCCAGAGCCCCAGGCCCTCTCATCAGGTAAAACACAAGCCTCAGCCTTTAGGGGCAAATGTGTAACCTGGGGGCCCCCTTCCCCAAAATACAGGGAGGGATATTCAGTCATTACATGACAAGTTAAACTGATGTGTCTATCATGGGCTTTGCTGGGACCTTAGTGTATTCACTTGGTTTCTGAAGCTTTGGGAGGGAAACAGTGTATAGAATCTCCATAGCCTCTGGGGAGGAAGGCCTGGTCCCACTAGACCCAGGGTGAGGGGCCCCTGGACCGGGAGGCTGCACAGGCAGCTCTGGGCCAAGGCCCTGGGGACCGGCCCCCAGCAGCTCCTCCAGTCTGACCAGCGGCCTGGCAGCCCGGGCCACGTGGTGCTGGATTTGCCTCGGGGAGGGGTTGGGTGGGGGGAAGGCAGGTTCCATGGTGGCCATGGGGACCAGAGCCTGGCTGCCTGCCTTCCCCTGGGCGGTGGGCCAAGGCTGCCTCAGACCTGGCAGGTGGGAGGTCTTTGTCAGGAGTAAACAGCCCTCCACAAGGTCCAGAAAGGTCACTGGGGAGACCGCACACCCGGAGCCTCTGCACCCACGGGACCCAGGCCGCAGCCCCCCTTCCCACTCCAGGCCTGGGGAGAGTGGGGGCCCTGTTGTTAAGTGCAGGGGGTGGTGAGTGGAAGAAATGTCCCCAGGACACGTGTTCCCTGAGAGCTCAGAGGTGGGTTCACCTGCCTGGCTGAGCCTCCCAGCTTTCATCCTCCCCAGGGTCCTGGGCGGATGCAAGCAGAGACTCGACCCAGGGAGGGTGGGGGACAGGACCCTTCATAGCCCAGGGGGAGTCCCCGCTGGGGGAGGGTCCGTCTGATGCTGGGAGACCGCACTTACTTCGTTCACTCACCCCTGTGGACCTCCAGCCCACCAAGACTTTCCTCTTCACCCCTCCCCCTGTCACTCACCATGCCCCCTCCAGTGGTTTCCATGGATGCTGTCCCGACTCCCTGCCTCACGCTTGCTCTGCGCCCTCAGCCTCGCCCAGCCCTCTGTTCCACTCCCCAGGCCTGATCCCAGCAGCCTGTGGACCACCTCAGGTCTCAGGTCTGGAGCTGAAGTCCCGGTCAGGCCTGGAGGCCCTGGCCTGGGTCTTCATGAGCTCTGGCTCAGGCCATGTCCTTCCTAAGACCAGCCTCTGTCCCTCGCTGTCTGCCCCACACCCTGCAGCTCTGCCCCAGCAGGCCACCTCCCACTGGTGACCCCACTGTGGACTGCACCCCTCCCGACTTCCACCTTCCTCCCTGTGGATAAGCCACCTGCCCCCTTCCCACCCCTCCTGTCCAGGAGCAGAATGCCACAGTTTGAACCCAAACCTGGGAGTTCTGCAGCCTTTCCCGTGGAGAGGAAGCGTATGGCCTGGGGACCTCAGAGACAAGCCTCTCCTGCTCCAGAGGCTGCAGAGCTGGGCTGTGGGCACAGGGGCGGGGCTGGGGTTCAGTGAGGCAGGACTGGATATGCTCATGGGGTCCTTGTGTTGTAGTGTGGGCAGAGGATGCGACGGTTATGAAGGCTGCTCACAGGGGATGCTCTGTACGGGCTTTGTGAGCAACTCATGCATGGTAACTCGTCTAGTCCTGAGACACAGGGCTGTTCCCACCCCCATCTTACAGGTGAGGAAACCAAGAGGTTAAGGACTGGCCAAGAGGTGCAAGCTGGCTCCAGGCTCTGCTGTTGACTGCAGAGGAGAAAGGGATGCTGCAGGGGTACCACTGGGCTCTGTGGGCACCCTGCTGGGCTCAGAGGCCCCACAACCCCGCCCCAGGCAGGTCTGGCTTCGGACTTTGCCTGCAGCACCCTGCTAGAGCTGGCCCATGAAGTGGTACTGCAGGCAGTTTCTCTGGCTGCTTGCCTGGGCGGGGTGAGGTGACCAGACCCGCCTTCCCTCTTCCTGCTCCCCAAATGCAGTGGGAGCCACGCTCAGCCACCAGAGTTAGCCCAGAGCCAAGGCCTGCCGCCTGGCTGGGCCCAGGATGAGCAGTGTGGTGCCCAAGCCTCAGTTTCCCCATCTGTGAGTCAGATAGCCAGGCTGGGGCTACCCTCAGAGCTTCCCAGGGTCAGTGCACACGGGCTGGCTGGACCCATCCCCAAGTCCCCAGAAACTGTTTCCCTGAGTCCCCAGGTGGGTTGATGGACCGATTCTCCTTACTGTGCTTCTCATGTGAGGCCAGGTGGTGTCGCTTCTTGTTGACAAGGGGGGCCCTGTGATGGTCTAGTGGTTTGGGGTTCTCCTCAGGGCAGGAATGGTGGGAGGTACCAGGGATGCCAGATGACCAGAGCCACTGGTCAGAGGTGCCCCAAAGTGTCTCACTTGAGGGCTGCCAGGCTGGAGCTCTGGTCCCTGCTTCATGTCTCCCCCAGATGTCTGTACCCCCAGACTCTGACTCCCCAGCACGGAGCGCCTGCTCAGGCCTGGGCCGCCTCCTCATGTCTAGAGCCGGGGGGGCCACTGTCTTACATGGTCCCCTCCAGGAGAGCCTAACAGGCACACAGTGGCCAGGGTGCAGCCCTATGTTGGAAGGCAGTTCTGCCACTTCCAGCCTGGCACAAGTGGCTGCCTCCCCCCCCCCGCCCCTCCCCGGGTTTCAAGACACCTCCTCTGCAGAGGGAGGTGACCTGTAAGCTGTGTCCCAGGGCCGGATGGTGCACATCGCTGGGGGCCGGGCCGTATCTGCCCTGCTCCCTCCCCAGCTCTCCCACCTGGTAGGGATCCCCAGCATGCCCCACCCCAGGCCCATGTGGGCTCCACCCAGCTCAGTCTCTCAGGGTCCAGCCTGGAGGGTGAGTGAGCCCAGCTTACCCGGCGGAGTGTAGGCGAGGCTGCATGGCAGGCCCAGCTCAGCGAGGCCTGCGTGTCAGCGAGCACCAGTTCCCTGCCTTCTGGTCTGCTTTGGGTCGCCTCGGGGGTCTCCTCCCATATATGCTTTCCCCAGGCAGGGGACACAGTGCACCTCTTCTGTGAACAGTCTGACAGAGGCAGCAGGGGGTGAGGGAAGGGAGAGGGAGGGAAGGCTGGAAGGGCCTCCCGAATTCTCCTGCATGCTGAAGCTTTTAGTGTTGCCTGGCAACCAGAGGAGCAAGGAGGGTGTCAGAGAGGAGCCCAGGCTACACTGATGCCCAGCCCCACGCTGGGTAGCCTTCCTCTGAAGGGAGCTGTCAGAGGGCTAGAAATCAGGCTCCTGGAGGCACCAGGCTCTCCCTCCAGGCCTGTCTTCTCCGAGGAGCCAAGGGTGATGGGGCTCCCAGGAGTGGCTACACACCTGCCACCTGGTGGTCCTGAGGCTGGTCTCCCCTTCCCTCCAGCACCAGCCTCTGGGGCACCCCTGACGTGAAGTCTCGGCTTTTGTCTAGACTTTGACTCTGACCAGTGCCTGGTGTCCTTGGACGGACTGCTTCACGTCTCTGACCTCAAGTCTGCACTCCTATAAAATGGGCCAGTAGCACTCCTCATGGGAGTTACTGTGAGGAAGAAATGACAAAGCTGTGTGGGGCTGCAGGATGCAGGAGGCTCCATGAGGAGTGGTTCCTGGCCCCAGGGGGTGACAACCTAAGAAGATGATGGCTACAGACTATCCAGGGCCTTTGGAAGAACTGGTTGAAGGTACCGAGGTCAGCTCCCTGTACCCCCAGCCCACGTGACTATCCAGGACATCCCGGAGGGGTCCAGACCCAGAGTGAGGCCAGAGTGGTGGCAGAGGGTGGGGCAGGAAGGAGTGACGCTGAGCAGGTGGCTGGCGAGGGTGTGAGGTTAGCCAAGGCCAGGGGTGGGGAGAGTGCCTGGGTGTTGGCTCCAGGGAAGGGCTGCGGCTGTTAGGAGACATTGGGAGGGTTTTCCTGCGTCTCCATGTAGCATGTCCACCTTGGCCAACCAGAGGGCTTGGCCTGGGCTGAGTGGGGCTGGACCCTGCCGGGCAGTGGCCAGGCGGTGGCCAAGGGGACTTCCCGGGAGGGTGCTGGAAACCCCAGCGCCGTCTGATATCCGCTCCAAAGGCCTGGGAATGCCGTGGCCTCTGCCCAGGAGGAAAGTCCCCAGCTTTCCTGCTGTGCTCTGTGGCCAGGGCTGCTGGGGCCAGGGGCCTGGAGTGGACACCACCACCAGCCAGGCCAGGGGTGCCCTTGTGGTCAAACCCCCGTGGGGACATACATACAGGTGTTACTCATGTCACCCGTGTGCCATGCTGAGGCTACCTCACAGTCCCTCCCTTTAACCACAGTGTCGGGGCCTCCAGGGAAAACCCCTGCTTGAAGTTCATCCCGCAGTGACCTTGAGCTGCAGCTGCAACTCCAACCTTGGTTCAGCAATAGACACTGTGCTCAGGAAACACCACCTTAAGCAGGGCGCCCAGAGTGACTGCTGAGCGGGGTGCCCACCATCCCCCTGCCCCTCCTGCAGCACAGGGCCCAGGAAGCCTGGTGTCTCAGGGTGGTAAACTGGGTGTGAAGCTGTCAGTTCCAGGTCGTCTGAGGAGCCGAGGGCGGGGGCTAAAGGCGACGGGCCAACAGCGCCTGGGTGAGCCCCAGATGGAGAGATTAGGACAGGGAGGGCCAGGCAGGAAGAGCCACAGACCACAGACCGCATGGAGCCTGCAGGAAAGATGCCCGTTAGCGGAGGTCTGCCCTCAGCAGGAGTGGTTTGGGGCGGGGACAGCCCCAGTGCCCTGCGGTGGGAGCAGCCTGGGGAAGTGCAGCCTCAGTGGGCAACAGGGCGGATGCAGAGAGGCCTGCGGGGGCCCCTCACGGTTATCTTGGTGCTGTCTTTGCAGTGTGGGGCCTGAGAGGGTCCTGAGAGCAGCCCCCCGCCCCGGTGCACCACCTGCCCTCTTTGCAGCCCAACTCCTGGGCTTCCTGCCTTGGGTGTTTCGGTCCAGTTTGCTTCCTCCTTGGACAGTTGGGATCATGGCAGCCTCCAGGATCAAAGGAAGCACTTCTGAAGGGATATGCCTTCTCTGAGTTCCAATGCTGACATGTGCTAGGGCCTGGCATGCAGGTCCCACTCAGCCCTCACTCAGCCTTGAGGGGTGGGGACAATGGTTCTGGCCCTGGGCCCCACTCCTGAGCTCATTAGGGACAGGCAGGCAGACCATCAGCTCTGTGCATGCAGCTATGTGGCAGCTGCTGGCTGTGGGCAGCTCTAGAGCCCACATGCAGATGGGCTTGTGCGTGGAGCCCAGGTGGTGTGTGAGGCCCCTTTCATGGCGCCACCACGGCCACCCCCTGGTGCTTTGAAGCAGGGCTGGTTGCCATGGCCCCAGGGATGTGCATGGGGTGGCTGCCACAAGATGATCAATAACACAGACATCTTACGGGCTTCCCTGATAGCTCAGCTGGTAAAGAATCTGCCTGCCTGCAATGCGGGAGACCTGGGTTTGATTCCTGGGTTGGGAAGATCCCCTGGAGAAGGGAAAGACTACCCACTCCAGTATTCTTGCCTGGAGAATACTGGACTGTATATTCCATGGGGTCGCAAAAAGTCTGATTTGACTTTCACTTTTTTTTTTTATCATACAGTTCTGTGGTTCAGAGGCCAGCGGTCTCAGTAGGGTGGCCGGCCTTCCTCTCTGCAGGCTCTAGGGGAGGGTCTTTTCTTTCTCATCCAGGTGTTTGTTCCACGTGCTGTGGGGCTGCGGTCCCCATTCTCTGCTGGCTGTCAGCTGGGGCCCCTCACCCCCAGGCCTGTCATATGGCTCCCTGTACCTCAGAGCCTGCAGCGGTCGAGGGAGGAAAGGTCTGCTCGTCTCTACGCTAATGTCGCATCTCATGCTCTGACCACAGCCTCGAAGGTTCCCCCAGTTTACAGATTTGTGATGAGATCAAACCCACCTGGGTTACACAGGATAATAATCTCAAAAGCCTTAATTTAATCACACATGAAATCTTCCCTGGAGGCTCAGGCGGCAAAGAATCTGCCTGCATTGCGGGAGACCCAAGTTCAATCCCTGGGCCAGAAGATCCCCTGGAGAAGTAAATGGCTACCTTCTCCAGGATTCTTGCCTGGAGAATCCCATGGACAGAGGAGCCTGGTGGGCTACAGTCCATGGGGTCGCAGAGTTGGGCACAACTGAGTGACTAACACACACACACACATACAAAGTCCCTTTTGCAATCAGAGGGCGTTGGGCTATCACAGCCCAGGGCAAGCCTGGTGGGGCTTCCCTGCTGCCCAGCCTCTCTGGTGTGTGGGGATGTCACGCCCCATCACCCTCACTGTGCCACGCTGCACACCATGGGAGTGTGTGGGGCAGCCACTCCCCACAGTGGGCTTTCCCAGGGCTGGGTGCGCAGCGCCCCCTGTTTGTGGGAGGGACACCAGAGAGGCGTGGTGGTCTCTCCATCCTCCGGCTCCTTGTGAACTCGGGTGGTCCTGTGGGAAGGGAGCAGCAGATGCTCTGTGAGGGGAGTTTGGAGGAGCGGCATCTGCTATACGTTGTGGAGTTCTGGTGGGGTCGGGACACCGGGGGGAGCCTCTGCTCAGAGCAGGGAGCCTGGGATGGGGGTGGGGAGGGTCCCCAGAGCTGCTCTCAGGATGCTGGCAGCAGGAGAGCCCCAGTCCCGCCCGGCCTGCCACAGGGCAGGAAGGGCAGAGTTCCCATGTGCACCATCCTGCCCAGCCCTTCCTGCGGCAGCTCTCTGGCCGTGCAGCTAGACACAGTCAGCAAGCGCGCTGCATAGCGCTCGCCCAGCCCTCCACTCCTGGCAGGCAGTCCTGTAGCCTGAGCCCGGAGTGCCCCTCCTGTGGTGCTGCTAGGAATCCCCAAGTTTGGGGCAGGAGAGGGGAGTGCAGCGCACCGTGGGTGCTCAGCCTGTGCCACGTGGGATCTGGGTTCAGCGTGTGCCTGGGTTAAGCAGCTGTGCCTGACGCGGGATCTGAAACCCTGCCAGGGGTCCGACCACGGCCTCCATCCCTCTCTCCAGCCGCCTGTCCATCTGCTCCTCCATCCCTGTGCATGGGCTGTCCCGCCCCACCCCACCCCCATCCGTGATGGATGCTCCGTCTAGCCCAGTGTCTCTGCTTAGCGGCCCTCTAGCCAGAGCTTACCTACCTCTCCCTACCTCCCTCCTAGAAGAGGCTGCTGGATGTGGAACTCCCACCGTGGGTCCAATTCCTCTGCCTTGGCCAGGCTGGGCCTGGGGAGGGTCAGGTCTGCTCCACCTGCTGGCCACGTCTGACCTGGAGGCCGGTCCCCTGATGTGCAGAGTGTGTGTGTTTGGTGGGACACCAGACACGATGGGAGGGATGTCCTGGTTGATCCACCAGGGGCTCCAAGCTCCGTTTTCTCCTGTGGGCCTGACGTGAGCAAGTCTTTGTCCTGGCACCTTCTGGGATCGTTGGGGACAGGTGTCCCCCCAAGTCCTCATCCAGAACTCTGACACCACATGTCCTGGCCTGGCCAGGAAGGAGCTGGCCAAGGGACAGCAGGCTGCTCCTGTGTGTCCTCAGGGATGATGCCACCACCCACCCAGGGCCCTCTCCCTTGCCACCTGTTTCCGTGTTATCAGCCATCAGTCTGTCCTGGGGACTCGAGGGGCATGGCATCGTCACCTGTCTTCCTCTGAACCCAAGGAGAACAAGAGGAAACTGATACCCGTAGAGGCTGGGGGCCAGTTCAGGTGATCCACCGGAGGCAGAACTGGGCCAGAGCACGGCTTGTCCTTATCGGGCAGCACCCTGCCCACCTGGGGGTGCAGGCCTGGAGGAGCGGGCCCTGATCAGGAGCAGAAGCGCAGGTGCCCCTCAGCTGAGCCATAAGGGCAGAGGCCACGACCCGGATTTCTGACGAACCCGAAAGGCCTGAGGCTCTGCCGCCACTGTAATTAGCTCATTTCACAGTCTGCTCAGGGTTCACATGACGAACAGGACTGCGCTGTGTGTCCCTGGCCACGTCTGGAGGTGAGATGGCATGGTTGGGGGCTCGGGGCTGACATCTCAATTTTCACAGCTGCCTGCGTCCATCACACACCCCGGCGCCTCCTGCTCTGCTGCGAATGAGGAACAGAAAATCAATCTGTGTGGTTTTTTCTTTTCTATTCAATACGCGTGTAGGTGTGTTCCTGCTCCAGCATTTGTGCCTCCTGGGGCGTGCGTGATAAAGCCCCGAATCGCAGGATGGCGAGGGGGTGGCCTGGGAGGCGGCATGTGGCTGCAGCCTACCCCGGGCAGATGAGGGGACCTGCTGCTGAGCCCACGGGGACACTTCTCTCCGGGGATCCGCCCGGGACTGGGGCGGGAAATGGGGTCACAGCCCAAGTGGAACCAGGCTCCAGTCTCAGAGCCACCTCTCCCCTTCCTGTTGGGTTTCTGGGGCATCCCTGGTTTCCTTCATGGGCTGGTGCCCATCAGAGGAGCGAGGCATGCCTTCTGTGACCTGCAGCCATGGGGCACCCCCCACCCCGCCCCCGGCATGCCTGGGTTTGTAATGTAGTACGCACTGCCCCGTGTGACGCCCAGGCCTCGCTGCCTCTGTCTGCTCCTCAGGGCAGAGGCCCTGCTCACACCCATCCTTCTAGATACTCAGTGAGCTGTAGGAGCCACTGCCCCGCCCAGGACAGGTTCTGCCCGCAAGTCCCCCCCGTCCCCCGCCCAGGGTGGACAAACCTTGTCTCTTGAGGACTGCCCAGCCCTGTATGGCCCCCTTTTCTCCTCCCTGTCGGAAACTGCCCTTGACCAGGTGGCAGGTGGGAAATAGCTGAGCCATAATGCCTCTTGTGTGCTTTTGACTTAAAAAAAAAAAAATGTTTATTTATTTTGGCTGCGCTGGGTCTTAGGCGTGGCACATGAGATCTTTGATCTTCGTTGTGGCATGCAGGATCTAGTTCCCTAACCAGCGAACAAACCCAGACTCCCTACATCGGGAGCACAGAGTCTTAGCCACTAGACCACCAGGGAAGTCCCTGCCTTTGATGCTTTTTAGCCTGACCTTGCAGAGAAGGCAATGGCACCCCACTCCAGTACTCTTGCCTGGAAAATCCCATGGACGGAGGAGCCTGGTAGGCTGCAATCCATGGAGTCGCTAGGAGTCGGGCACGACTGAGTGACTTCACTTTGACTTTTCACTTTCATGCATTGGAGAAGGAAATGGCAACCCACTCCAGTATTCTTGCCTGAAGAATCCCAGGGACGGGGGAGCCTGGTGGGCTGCTGTCTATGGGGTCGCACAGAGTCGGACACAACTGAAGCGACTTAGCAGCAGCAGCAGCCTGACCTTGGGGCTGGTTGAAGGGCTGATGGAAACAAGGTGATGGGGTTGAGGGCCTCACCTGGGGTACCCAGCCCACCTTCCCCTGTGGCATGCACTTCCCACACCCAGGGGTTCTCAGACCTGACTGCACAGTAGAAGTCCCTCAAGTTGATGAGAAGTATAAATTCCTGAGCCACGTCTCCAGAGACTCTGGTTTAATTGGTCCAGGGGTGGAGCCCAGAAATCTATTTTTATCAGTCTTGTGGGGTGACTGGGGTGGGGGGATGGGGGGTGTAGTTTTTGAGAGTGAATTATGCCAGACAACAGGCAGAAACTGGACCCTCCTCTGTCCTCTGGGACAACTTGTGGTTGGTGACAGATGCGTGCTGAACTGGGGGCTGGTCTCTGCATCACCCCAGCTGGGAATTGTCGAAGCTTCTTTGTGTGTCCCCTGGAGGGGACCCCACCTGGTCTCCCTCCTCCGTGGTCACCGTTCATAGGCCTGAGACCTTAGCCGCATCTGTGGGTATATTGTGCTGGGAGGGGAGCTGCACCCACCCTCCTGGGTGTCCATCACACGCTGTGTTTTCTAGAAGAGGAAACAGGCTCAGAGAGGTGGAAGGCTTGTGCCAACCCCCTCAGGGGGAACGCAGAGCTGGAGACCTCACCAGGCTACCGGGCACCGCTGCAGGCCCTGTGTGCCCTCCCTCGCAGTGGCTCTACCTGAAGAGGACATTGAATAATCCTGCTTTAAAAAGAAACTTTAAACACCGGAATTGAATCTCTGCAGGAGCATTTTCTCTGATGAAGGAACTGTCCAGAGCCTGGAGCCAAATGCTTCAGTTAGCACCCCCTGACTCAGACAAGTTCCCCTCCATCTCAGGACCTGGTCTCCTGCCCCGACAACCTCCCACCCCAAGACCCTTGGCCTCAGACCCTTGGGGTAGTGGTGCTCACTGAGCCCTGTTCCTGAGAGTGAAAATGTGCCGTGTATCTCATTCTAAAAAAGGTTCCTTCGCAGAGTCTTGTGAATGTCTGAAGGAAGATTGAGTCCGTGCTGAGAGCCTGATAGCAGAGAAGGCAGAGCTTCATCCACGTCTCTAACGTGTTCTTGGATCCCGGGTCTCCATCCCCCGCCCCTACCCTCCACTCATCAAGTAGGACAGGACTCAGGCCAGACTGCTAAGGGCTCACCACACCAACCCCGTTACTCAGAGTGCCTCTTCCAAACTGGAGGCAAATATGGTGTATGCCAGACATTCTCAAACTTTCTGTAGCAGTGAAGTGAAAGAAACCCAGGGTGATGCAAAATAGATCAAAGGGAATCAGCTCGGCTTGAAAGGAGGTGGAGAAGGCGGCTGAGAGTCTGGTAGGAGAGACAGTCACAGGATGGCCTCTGGAACAGCACACCTGAGATCTGGGAAGTGCTGGGAAGAGAAGGCTGCTGCTCCCCGGCAGGGCGGTGGGGCTGGGGGAGGCCAGGCCGGAAGAGCACTCTAAGCAGAGGGAACACCGTGCGGGGCACTATCGGGGTGCAGGAGCAGAGCCACGGGACAGCAGTGGGTATGGGGTCAGGGTGAGGCTAGGCCTTGCCGGCCACGCCACCAGAGTCTGACTTCTATGACTAGTTGTAAGTTGAAGCGTTGAGTGTGTGCTAAGTCATTTTAGTCATGTCCGACTCTTTGCCACCCCATGGACCATAGCCCGCCATGGGAATCCTCCGTCCATGGGATTCTCCAGGGAAGAACCGGAGTGGGTTGCCATTTCCTTCCCCGAGGGATCTTCCTGACAAAGTTGAGGTGTGCAGAAGCCACATGTGTGATCCCATCTGTAGCGTGATTAGCAGATGGAGAGGGGATGGGATGTGGGGTGTGGTTGTGACACAGCCACTGGGAGGTCAGTGCGGAGAGAGGACAGCTGCTTGGGCTAGGGTGTGCCAGCTGGGATGGACAGACAGACGTGGTCAGACGTGAGACATGCAGAGCAGGCACACTGCTGGCGTCAGGTGATGGGTTGGCTGTGGGGCAGGGGCCAGGGAGGGGTCTTGGCAGCTCTTCTTGGTCCTCGATGTGGCATCCTACTCACTAGAGGGATCCAGCTTCTTGAGTCTCTCTCTTTCACAATTGTTTCTTCTTTTAAGATTTCTTTTGTTGCTCTGGGGTTGGTTCTTCCCTTGGCTGTTTGTCCTTTTGCTTGTATGCTGTCTATCCTCTCAGACAAGGCCTCCACCATCTCAGGACCTAGTCTCCTGCCCTGACAACCCTCAACCCCAAGAGTCCTGGCCTCTGATCCTTGGGGCAGGGGTGCTCACTGAGCCCTGATTCCTGAGAGTGAATTGTTAACCTGCCTTGTGAACATGTTAACGTGCAATTGTTAACATGCCTCCTGAACTTGGGGCTGTCTGTCCATTTTAAGGAGGAGGTCTGGGGGTCCACCGAGTGTGCCCTCTGTTGTATTTGGGTCTGACTGCCCCACAGCATCTTTCCCCCTGAGGCATTTCCGAGCAGACATGTGCAGTGAGGTGGCGTATGCCAGCACTTGGAGGGCTTTGGACTGGCCTCCCGGCTCCACGCTGGAAGCCCCCTTAGAGGACAGTTCTCCGTGTGGGGTCTGCGCTGCCTTCGAGCCCAGTAATGACCTGTCCGTGTCCTGTGTCTGGAGGGTGGGGGCAACACTCCCCCGCCCCCAGGCAGCCCTCTGCCTTTGTCTGCATGCCCACCTGAAAGGTGGGGTTTCCTGCTCAGGCTCCTCTGTGGTTTCTGCCATCCACCCGCCCCTCGTGCCTTCCGTTTTCCAGAAGCATGAGTCAGTCTTGTCCACCAGCCACCCACCCTCTTTCACAACGGTTCCTCTGTTCTCTCTTATCTCATGGAGGTTGGAGGGGTATAACGCAAGTGCACATGCTCAGCAGGAGTGCTACACGGAGTACTCTTACAAATCCATAGATTTGTTGCCTTTCCTTGGGCCTGACTCTGCTGTAGCAGCCTTGATTTCTCTTTCTCTCAAAACTTACATCTGATCAATGAACAGATCCTGTCTCTGCAATAAAGTCCAGAACCTGCCACTTCTCACTCCCTGCACACCCTCTGGAGCACGTAGGTTTTTGCAGGAGCTTCTAACTGGGCTTCTGCTTCGCCTCTGCCTCCTGTGGTTTTGGCTCTATAAATCAGCCAGAGTGGTTTAAATTCGATTGTGTCAACCCCCACTCCAACCCTCCAGTGGGAAGCAAAGAGACTGTGTGGATGGATGAAAGAGGCAGGGAACACCACACAGACGTAGACTCCAAGGGTCTGAAGAGGAGCCCTGTACTGGGGTGAACGGTGTCCCCCCAAATTTACGTCCACTTGGAAACAGTGATGTGACCTTATGTGAAAATGTGCTTTGTTGCTCACTCGTGTCCTACTCTTTGTGACCCCACAAACTATAGCCCGCCAGGCTCCTCTGTCCATGGAATTCTCCAGGCAAGAATACTGGAGTGGGTTACCATTCCCTTCTCCAGTATGTGAAAATAAGGTCTATGTAATCAAGTGAAAATTAGGCCATAGTGGATATAACGTTAGTCACTCAGTTGTGTCCAACTTTTTGTGACCCCATGGACTGTAGCCCACCAGGCTTCTCTGTCCATGGGATTTCCCAGGCGAGAACACTGGAGTGGGTAGCCATTCCCTTCTCCAGGGGATCTTCCTGACCAGGAGTTGAACCTGGGTCTCTTGCATTGCGGGCAGATTTTCTGCCATCTGAGCCACCAGCGAAGCCTGGTTCTTAAATCCAGTGACTGGTGTCCTTATAAGGAGAGTGAGTGTAGAGGCACGTGACCATGGAGACAGACATTGAAGCAAAACATCTGCAAGTGAAGCGGTGCTGAGCATCGCTGGCGACCAGCGGAAGCTAGAAGGAGGCAAGGGGCTGTAGCTTGGACTTCTCCCCAGGACCTGAAGGAGCATGGCCCTGCTGACACCTTGTTTCTAGACTTCCAGCACCCCAAACTGTGGGAGAATACGTTTTCATTGTTTCAGGCTGCCCATTTTTTGGTAGTCTGTACAGCATCCCTAGGAAACAGCCCTTATCCAGGCCTACAAAGCCTAGCAGGGCCTGTTCTCACCTCTTTCCATCCTTGCTTTGCCTCAGCAACACTGGCCTTGAGGAGGCCTGTTCTTTGAACAGGCCGTGTATGCTCTTGCCCCAGGGCCTCTGCACTGGCTGTTCCCTCGGACCCACAGGGATTACTTTAGTCAGGGCTTGCTAAGTCACCTCATCAGAAGGAACTCCCCTGAATGCCTGGTTAAACAGCAAAGCCCCTACCTCCCCTATCCGTTCCTTGTCCGCCCTGCCTGCTCTGGTTCTCTGAAGGCTCTTCCAGGCAGCTAGGGTCTATTCACTTGTTAGGTATTAATGTCTTCCCTCTGCCAAGGGACCTGGACTCTGTTGATTGTTTTGCTAGCGCCTAGAATAGTGCAAGTCACATGCTCAGTATGTGGTCACTGAATGGATGGATAAGAAAAATCCACAAGCCAGTTGAATAAAGGGGAAAACCTCAAAGTAGGCAATTTCGGGGGGCGGGAGGAAAGCCTTTTTAAATCTCAGTCTCACTCATAATTAAAGAAATACAAATTAAGTCTGCAATGAGACCATTCTCAACCATTAGAATGTATTGTCAGGGAACTGGATGCTGTCCTGAGCCTATAACTTGGACCATCTCTTTTTTTCTTTATAAAAAAATTGGCGTATAGAATTCATATAAGGGGTTTCCCAGGTGGCATAGTGGTAGAGAATCTGCCTGTCAATGCAGGAAATGCAAGGGAGGCGGATTTGATCCCTGAGTTAGGAGCATCCCCTGGAGGAGGGCATGGCAGTCCACTCCGGTATTCCTGCCTGGAAAATTCCATGGACAGAGGAACCTGGCGGGCTACAGTCCATGGGGTCACAAAGAGTCGGACACAATTGAGTATGCATGCACTGAATTCATATAACATAAAATCCACCCTTTCTTTCAAAGTGAATAGTTCAGTGGTTCTTAGTATATTCATGGGGTTAATAGAAGCATCATCACTAATTCCAGTACGTTTTCATTACCCCAGAAAGAAACCGCATACCCATTAATATCTACATCCTCTTCTCCTACCCGCCAGCCCTGGCAACCACTATCTATTTTAGAACTCTACAGTGAAAGTGAAAGTGCTACTTGCTCAGTCGTGTCTGACTCTTTGAGACCCCATGGACTGTAGCCTGCAAGGCTTCTCTGTCCGTGGAATTCTCCAGGCTAGAATACTGGAGTGGGTAGCCATTCCCTTCTCCAGGGGATCTTCCTGACCCAAGGGTCGAAGCTGGGTCTCTTGCATTGCAGGCGGATTCTTTCCTGTCTGAGCCACCAGGGAAGCCCATTTTTATGTCTATGGATTTGTCTGTTCTGAGCATTTCGTGTAGAGGAATCATGCAGGTGCAACCTTTTATGCTCTGTGTCTTTAACTTGGCATAATGTTCTCAAGGTTCACCATGGTGTAGCATGTACTTCATTTCGTCTTATTGCCACGTAATACTCCACTGTGGGCTTCTCCAGTGACTCAGCAGTAAAAGAACCCGCCTGCAGCGCAGGAGATGCAGGAGACGTGCGCTTGATCCCTGGGTTGGGAAAATCCCTTGGAGGAAGGCATGGCAACCCACTCCAGTATTCTTGCCTAGAAAATTCCATGGACAGAGGAACCCGGTGGGCTACAGTCCATGGACTGCAGAGTCAGTCATGACTGAAGCGTCTGAGCACAGCAATACCCCATTGTATGGATTTCCCACATTTTGTTTGTCCCTTCATAAGTTGATGGATATTGAGGTATTTCCACTTCGTGGCTAAAAAGAACAATGCTGCTATGAACATTTGTGTGCAATTTTTGCGTGAGCATAAACTCCCAAATTTCTTGACTATGTACCTAAGACTGTAAACATTGGTAATTCTATGTTTGAAATCTTAAGGAACTGACAGACTCTTTTCCAAAGTGCAAAAAAAAAAAAAAATTTGGCAATGACTTTTATTATTTAATTGAAGTATAGTTGATTTACAGTGTTATGTTAGTTTCTAGTGTACAACAAGGTGATTCAGTTATATATGTATTCTTTTTCATATTCTTCATTATGATTTATTACAGGATATTGAATATAGTTTTCTGTGCTATATAGTAGGACCTTGTTGTTTATTTTATGTATAGTAATTGTTCTTGTTTAGACGTTAGGTCGTGTCCAACTCTTTGAGAACCCATGGACTGCAGCACGCCAGGATTCCCTATCCATCACTATCTCTCCGGCTTTGCTTGAACTCATGTTCATTAAATTGGTGATCTCATCCTCTGTCGCCCCCTTCTCCTCCTGCCTTCAATCTTCCCCAGAATCAGGGTCTTTTCTGAGTCAGCTTTTCATATCAGCTGGCCAAAGTATTGGAGCTTCAGCTTCAGCATCAGCATCAGTCCTTCCAATGCATAGTCAGGGTTGATTTCCTTTAGAATTGACTGGTTTGATCTCCTTGCTGTCCAAGGGACTGTCAAGAGTCCCCCGCACGACAGTTCAGAAGCATCTCTTCTTCAGCACTCAGTCTTCTCCATGGTCCAGTATATAGCAGTGTGTCTCTGTTTATTCCAAATCCTAGTTTATCTCCCCCTTTCCTTTTTTGTGGTTTGTAACCATCAATTTGTTTCCTGTGTTTGTCAGTCTGCTTCTGTTTTGTAAGTAAGTTCATTTTTTGGACATTTTAGGTTCGACATATAAGTATTAGATTCCACATAGGATATTTGTCTTTCTCTTTCTGACTTATTTCACTTAGTGTGATAGTCTCTAGGTCTATCCATGTTGTTGCAGATAGCATTATTTCATTCTTTTTTATGGCTGGGTAATTTTCTGTATTATGTACACACCAGATCTTCTTTATACATCCCTCTGTCGATAGACATTTTGGTGGCTTCCATATCTTGACCTTTGTAAATAGTGCTGCTGTGAACATTGGAGTGCATGTGTCTTTGAATTATGGTTTTCTCTAGATATGACTGCACAACTTTACGTTGTCACCAGTATTGTGCTAGAGTTCCAATTCCTTAACAGCTTCATTAAGACTTCTTATGGGAGTCTCTATATCCTAGTGGGTGTAAAGTGGTATCTTATTTTGGTTTTGATTTGTATTCCTCTGATGATGTTGAGTTTTACGTGTTTACTTACAGTTTGCATACTGTCTTTAGAGAAATGATATTCAGATTTTTTGCCATTTTTATTTTTTATTAAAAATATTTAATCACATAGTTGGTTATGCCAGGTCTCAGTTGCAGCCTGTGGGAGTTCTAGTTGCAGCATGCACTCTTACTTGAGTGTGGGATCCAGTTCCCTGACCAGGGGTCAAACCAAGGCCCCTGCTGTGGGAGCATGGAATCTTGGAAGCCATTGGTCTACGAGGGAAGTCCCCTCTTTGCCTGTTTCTAAAGTGAAATTATGGCTAAGGGGAGACTTACTCCATGTGATATAGAAATGTCTTTTTTTTCTTTTTTCCATTTTGGAGGTTGTATTTTCAATACCTTTATAGTGTTCTTTGAAGCACAAATTTTTGAATTGTCATGAAATCCAATTCATCTCTTTTTCATTTGGTTGCTTTTGCTGTCATAAGTAAAAAAACCGTTGCCTTATCCAGGGTCACAAAGATGCTTTTTCTTCGAGTTTTATGGTTTTCACTCTTATATTTAGATTGAGTTAATTTTTGCACATAGTAGCGAGATAGGGGTTCAACTTCGTTCTTTCAAGTGTGGCTCTTTAATTATCTCTGTACCATTTGTTGAAAAGACTGTTCTTTCCCCAGTGAAATGCCTTGCTACCTTGGTTAAAAATCAATTGATTATCAATGCACAAGTGTATTTTTGAGCTCTCAATCCTATTCCCTTGGTCTATATATAACTAACCTTATGCCAGTATTATACAGACTTGATTACTGTAGGCTTTGTAGAAAGTTTTAAAATGGGGAAGTGTGAGTCTTCCAGCTTCATTCATCTTTTTAAAATTGCTTTTGCAATCTTTTGTTCTTGGTCCCTTGTGTTTTCCTGTGCATTTTAGGAACAACTTGTCAGTTTCTGCAAAAAAAAAAAAAAAAGAAAAGTAGCTAGAGTTTGGGGGTAATCACATTAAATATGAAGATCAATTTGGGGAATATTGCCATCTTAATAATATTGCCTTCTAACCCAGGAACATGGCTCCATGTATTTAAGGCTAACTCTTTTCCAACTATGTTTTGTAGTTTCCAGTATAAAATTCTTGCACTTCTTCTGTTAAATTTATTGCCAAGTATTTTGTTCTTTTTGATGCTGTTGTAAATGAAATTGTTTTCTTAATTTTATTTTCAGGTTGTTCATTACAAGTATATAGTATTACAATTGATTTTTGTATATTGATCTTATATCCTGCAGCCTTGCTGAACTGATTTATTGGAATTACTGTTCGGCTATGAATTTGTTCATAGTTGGAGTTTGCTGGGCAGAAAAGTATGGAGTTCTAATTGTGTGCATTTGTGTGTGTATGTGTATTTTTTAAGGAATTTTCATACAAAAGACCATGTCATCTACAAAAAAGATTATCTCACTTCTTTCTTCCAGTGTGGATGTCTTTTATGTCTTGCATCTTTCCTAATCAGTTCCATTCAGTTCAGTTCAGTCGCCCAGTCATGTCCGACTCTTTGCAACCCCATGGACTGCAGCATGCCAGGCTTCCCTGTCCATCACCAGCTCCCAGAGTTTGCTCAAACTCATGTCCCTCAAGTTGGTGATGCCAGCCAACCATCTTATATTCTGTCATCCTCTTCTCCTCCTGCCTTCAATCTTTTCCAGCATCAGGGTCTTTTTCAAATGAATCAGTTCTTCTCATGAGGTGGCCAGAGTATTGGAGTTTCAGCTTCAGCATCAGTCCTTCCAAAGCATATTCAGGACTTATTTCCCTTAGGAGTGACTGGTTTGATCTCCTTGCAGTCCGAGGGACTCTCAAGAGTCTTCTCCAGCAGCACTATTCAAAAGCATCAATTCTTTGGTGCTCAGCTTCCTTTATAGTCCAGCTCTCACATTCCATACATGACTACTGGAAAAACCATAGCTTTGACTAGACGGACCTTTTTAATATGCTGTCTGGGTTTGTCATAGCTTTTCTTCCAAGGAGCACACGTCTTTTAATTTCATGGTTGCAGTCACCATCTGCAGTGATTTTCCAGCGCCCCCAAAATAAAATCTTTCACTGTTTCCTAATAGTCCTGGTTAAAACCTCTAGTACAATACTGAATAAAAGTTGAGATCTCTCTTCTTTATAGACATATTTTTACAGTTATAACTATCATTCTAAGCACTGTTATCTGCATTCCATAAGTTTTGGTATATTGTGTTTTCATTTCTATTTATCTCAAGTCATTTAAAATTTCCCCTGTTATTTCTTTCTCCAGTGCTTATATAGTAGTGGTTGGTGTAATTTCCACACGCATTTGTGAAATTCCCAGATTTCTTTCTGTTATTGACTCCTGCTATTCCTTTATGGCCACAGAACATACTTTGTATGATTTTAGTTCTTTTAAATTTACTAGAATGTGTTTTATGGCCTAACATATGTATCTTGGGGAATGTTCCATGGCCACTAGAGGAGAATATGTACTCTGTTATTGTTAAATGTTCTATGCGTGTCTGTTAGTTCTAGTTGGTTTATTGTGTTGTTCAAGTCTTCTGTTTACAAAATGACCTACTGTCAAGTTGTTTCATCCATTCTTGAAAGTGGGATCTTGAAGTCTCAAGATATTTTTGTTGAATTCTCTGTTTTACTCTTTAATTCTATCAGTTTTTGCTCTTAAATTTGGGGGTTCCATTCTTGGGTGCATACATTTATAATTGTCATATCCTCTTGATGGATTGGCTCTCTTATCATTATAAAACATCCTTTGTCTCTAATAACAGTTTTTCTTAAAGTCTATTGTGTCTGATGAAGTCTGTGTTGCCTGATATTAAAGTCTATTTTGACTGATCCAGCCATTCCAGCTCTGTTTTGGTTACTATTTACATGAGATATCTTTTCCATCCCTTCTTTCAACCTATTTGTCTTGGAATCTAAATTGTGTCTCTTGTAGGAAACATGGTTAGATGATGGTTTTAAATTCATTTTGCCAATCTCTGGGTTTTAAGTGCAGTGTTTATTTTAATCCATATATATTTCATGCAATTGCTGGTAAGATAGTGCTTGCTATTTGGTTTTCATATGTTATGTTTGTTCTTCTATTCCTTCATTATTGCTTTCTTTTGTGCTGAGTAGATCTTTTGTAGTGCCATTTTAATTTCCTTGTCATTTCTTTTTACTGTATATTTTTGAGTTATTTCCTTTGTTGCTTGGCAGATTAACATCTTTACTAATAACAATATAATTCTGATTAATATCATCTTCATTTCAGTAGTATACAAAAACTTTGCTCCTCTGTAGTTCTGTTACCTCCCCTATAAATTGTCATAAAATTTACATTTTTATACATTGTGTACTCCTCAGCAGTACCTATAATTATTGCTTTATACAGTTGTTTTTTAATTCAGATAGGAGAAAAAAGAGTTACAAACATAAAATACATTTGTACTGTCTTTTATACTTACCTAGGGATTGGGGGCAGGAGGAGAAGGGGACGACAGAGGATGAGATGGCTGGATGGCATCACTGACTTGATGGACACGAGTTTGAGTGAACTCCGGGAGTTGGTGATGGACAGGGAGGCCTGGCGTGCTGCGATTCATGGGGTCGCAAAGAGTCGGACACGACTGAGCGACTCAACTGAACTGAACTGATGTAGTTACTTTTACTGATCCTTTTCATTTTTTCATCTGTATTTGAGTTCCTGGGCGTCCTTTAATTTCAGCCTGAAGGACTTGTTTAGTAGTTATTGTAGGGTGAGCCTCCTAATGACAGGTTCTGTTTTCATTTGCTGGGCAATTCCTTCCTCATTTTTGAAGGACAGTTTTGCTGCATAAAGAGTTGTTGGTTGACATCTTTTTTCTTTCAGTACTTTGTATATGTTATCCCACTGCTTTCTGCCCTACCCTTCTCTGGTTTCTGATAGGGAATCTGCTTGGAGTTTGCTGAGCTTTTTGGTTGTGTAGATTGATGTTTTTCATCAAGTTTGGGACACTTTAGCCATCGGTGCTTCCGATATTCTTTTATTTATTCATTTATGGTTGCACTGGGTCTGTGTTGCTGCACTGACTTTCTCTACTCTTGCCGAGCAAGGGCTGCTCTTCCGCGTGGTGCACGGCCTTCTCACTGCTGCGCCTGCTCTTGCTGCGGAGCTCAGGCGCTCGGCACACGGGCTTCAGCAGTTGCTGCACGTAGGCTGTAGGCTCCGTGGTGGCGGCAGGCCGTCCAGTATTCTTGTTGCTCCTTTCTCTCCTTTCTCTCTGAGACTGCCGTTATGTGCCTGTTGGTATGCCTGATGGTATCTGAGATGGTATCTGTACTTATTTTCCTTCACTCTGTTAAGTTTCTGTTCCTCAGACTGGGTGACATTAGTTGACCTCTCCAGGTTTATCGGTTCTTTTTTCTGCCTGTACAAATCTGCTGTTGAGTCCCCTAGTTAAATTTTCATTTCAGTTACTGTAGTTTTCAGTACTGGGATTTCTGTTTTTTTAAATAATTTATACCCTTTTGTTGATATTCTTTATTTGGTGAAGCATTGTTTCCATACTTTAATTATTCAGACATAGTTTCCTTAATTCCTTTTTTCCTATTTTATTGAGATATAATTGACAAAATATTGTAAAAGTTTAAGGTATAAACCATGATGATTTCATAGATGCATATTTTTCAAAATGATTAGCACAAAAGTTTAGTTGATATCCATCATGCCACAGTTACAGATTTAGTTTCTTAAAAAATTTTTTTATTTTCTTTGCCCCAGGTCTTAGTTGTGGCATGCAGGACCTTCAGTCTTCATTGCTGCATGCTGAATGTTTTAGCTGTGGCATGTGAACTCTTAGTCATGGCGTGTGGGATCTGGCTTCCTGAACAAGGATCCAGCCTGGGCCCCCTGCACTGGAAGCATGAAATCTCAGCCACTGGACCACTAGGGAAGTCCCACAAATTGTTTTTTTATGATGATAACTTTTAAGATTTACTCTCTTAGCTACTTTTAAATGTACTCTACAGTACTGTTAACTGTAGTCATCATGTTGTAACTATATCCTCAGAACTTATTTATCTTACTGTGGGTTTTTACCTTGTGACTGCTTTGTCAGGATGGTCACTGTGGTATGTTTGTGGCCACTGCATCACATCACACTTGAGTGCCTCGTGCTAGGGGACCGCCCAGCCACCCAGCAGAATGTCCTGAGGCTGGTACAGAACATGAAGAGTTGCCCAGAGAAAAGAGTGAGCTGAAACTAGTGTGTGAGGTGTGTGCCTTTTAGTTCAGAAAAAGAACCCCACATGTACATGTAAATTATCTCATGAACACAGAAAATTCTGAGTGGCTGCACACAAGATTAATCAACTGTGGATGTCTCTGGGGAGGGGCTGGGACCTGGGGGGGGCACTTACTCTTCCTTGTGTAATCTTTGCATTATTGAGTGTTTTGTCATGAGCATATATTGCATTTTCAATTTTAAAACAGGTAAAATAAACAAGCAAACCAGGCAAGCAAACATGTGAATGCAAGCGAAGACCCTGCCCCTCTGGGCTTTGGTCTCTTCCTCTCCTCTGGGGCCCCGGTGCTGGCTGGGAGAATGACCACTTCTCTGTAGGCAGTGCCCACGATTCCTACCACGCCCCCAGGACAGGAGTGGGACCTGGAGGGGAGAGGGCACACAGTCTGCTCTCAGCTCTGTGCCCTTGCTGGGTGTTCTCAGGACAGGCCTCAGGCAGTGAGGGCCAGGATGGGGGTGCTGGCCTGGGGGCTGCAGCTGTCTGGAGTTAGAGGAGAGGGTAGGTTGGTGGGATCCTGCAAGATGCCACGATTCTGGAACTAACTGTGAGAAACCCCTCCTGGGAACGTTTGTGTCTGCCTAGGGACAGGCACACGCACAGAAGTACACACAGGTCACCTTGTGTCCGTTTGGGGTCGGGTCCCTTCCTACCAGCCTGAAGCATCATTCTCTTTGGCTCCAGACAGGATGTGTCTGTGAGGATGCTCCTGGGTAGGCAGCCGTGGCCCCTCCCAGGGAGGCGCTTAGAACTACCAGAGGCCCCCCTGCCTGCTCACTCCGATCAGCTCAACCAGCCTTTCCTCTGGACTCTGCTCGGGGGTCCCTCAGTGAGCCTCCCCTGCTCAGAGGCCTCCCTGTCCATCACAGGCAGCCTCTTCCTGCCACAGGAGAGAGGGCTGGGAGAGAGCCTGGGAGCCTCACAATGGCCCAGGTGTGTTTTCATGGTCGTAGGGTCTCTGCAGGACCTATGTGGTCATGAGGATGGGACAGTGAGCAAGGAAATCAGAGGAAGAACCCAAACTTCCCTCAGTATATAAGTAAACTGTCACAAAGCATAATGTAACTCTCCAAAATATTGAAGTCAGCCAAGTAAATAGAGAAGCTCAAGCGTAGGAGACCATGTGTTCTGCTCTGGGTAAAACCTTTTCCCGAAGGTGGAATTCAAACGTACCTGAGTCACACCCTGCACACTTCCACCTGCTCAGCTCCCCGTGCCCCCACTGGGTCAGGGCCTCACCCGGCCTAGGTCACTGCCTACGGTGTGCAAGGAGTGGGTCCCCTGGTGCCTGTGCCCAAGAATCACGGAACAAGTCTCCAGTCTCCTCCACTAGGAGAGAGGCTTGTGGTGGTCCCGGGATGTGTGTCTTGATGGCTTTGGGCTGGGACGTGCAGGTGAGCGGGTTTTCAGGGGCTCCTGCAGGGCTGGCTGGTGGGGAGGGCCCCCACAGAGGAGCAGCTCAGGAGGAGGAGAGCCCAGGCCAGTCCAGCATCCTGCACGGAGCCCCTGAGGCCTTCCCTGGGCTTGGCACCAGCTGAAGCTTGGCTGTAAGCAGTTACGTCCTGTTGAAATCCTGGGCCTGGGTCAGCTGGGTGCCCCCGGATGGCCTCAGGTGGCCACAGTGAGGGAAGAGGTGGGAAGACTGTTCCAGAAGCTGAGGGGGTGGGGGGAGGCTCGGGCTGGAGAGTGTGTGCCAAACCAGGAGAAAAAGAAGTTGCAGATGCAGGCTGCTTTTTATTTTTTAGAAAGGTGGATGATAAGAGATTGGAAGGCAGCTAACAGGGGTCAGGGGTCAGGGAGGCTGTGTTTGTGGGTCCAGAGAAGCGCAGAGCTGAGAGGAAGTGGAGACAGAAGCTGCAGGGGAGAGGGGGGTGGGAAGGAGGAGAGCCCCCAGGGGGGGCTCCAAGGACCAGCCCACCCGATGGCTAGGGCTCCATCCAAAGGAGAGGATGAAGTGGGAAGGCAGACCGGGAGCCCCAGGGCCTGGGAAGGGGCAGGAGGAGCTCCAGAAGCACAAGTGGGGTTGGGAAGGAGTTTGGGAGCTGGCCAAGGCTAAGGGGAACCCAGTGAGATGGAAGAAGTCCCTCCCCCATATGCTGGCAGCTCCGAATCCTGGCCATCCCCACCCCTACCCCACCAAGCTGGGCTGGTACTGACTCCCTGTCCCCATTCCCCACCCCCACCCCAAGCAGGTCCAAAGCATCCACCCACCCCAACACACACACACACAGGTGCTCAGGGGATCTCAGGAATGAGTGCTCTGGCAGTCTTCTCTGAGAACTGGAGCGAGATAACCTTGTGGGTAGCAGTCATTGACTCAGTCCCACCATACCTTCTCTGTTGTGTTCAGTCGCTCAGTTGTTCTGACTCTTTGTGACCCCATGCACTGCAACACGCCAGGCTTCCTTGTCCTTCACTATCTCCCAGAGTTTGTTCAAACTCATGTCCGTTGAGTCAATAATACCACCCAACCATCTCATCCTCTGTCGCCCCCTTCTTCTTTCTCCGTCAGTCTTTCCCAGCATCAGGATCTTTTCCAGTGAGCCGGCTCTTCTCATCAGGTGGCCAAAGTATTGGAGCTTCAGCATCAGTCCTCCCAATGAGTATTCAGAGTTGATTTCCTTCAGGATTGACTGGTTTGATCTCCTTGAAGTCCAGGGGACTCTCAAGAGTCTTCTCCAGCACCACAATTCAAAAGCATCAGTTCTTTGGCACTCAGCCTTCTTTATGGTTGAACTCTTACGTTCATAGATGACTACTGGAAAAACCATAGCTTTGACTATATGGACCTTTGTCAGCAAAGTGATGTCTTTGCTTTTTAATACGCTTTCTAGGTTTGTCATAGCTTTTCTTCCATGGAGCAAGCATCTTTTAATTTCACGAAGCAAGTGTCTTTTAATTTCATGGCTGCAGTCACCGTCTGCAGTGATTTTGGAGCCCAAGAAAATAAACTCTGTCACTGTTTCCACTGTGTCCCCATCTATTTTCATGAAGCAATGGGGCAAAACACCATGATCTTAGTTTTTTGAATATTGAGTTTTAAGCCAACTTTTTCACTCTCCTCTTTCACCTTCATCAAGAGGCTCTTCAGTTCCTCTTCACTTTCTGCCATTAGGGCGGTATCATCTGCATATCTGAGGTTATTGATATTTTTCTGAGCATCCCTAAGAGGTCGCTGCTGAGTCAGCTCCCAAGGGCTTAAAGCTAGTACCTAGCTGCACTGGGACTGCTCAGGGTCTTGAGGGGAGCATCAAACCTTGAACCTTCTGTTTCTTACTTTCTGTTGGGGAAAGCCTCACAGGTAGCTTGGGTCTCCCTGCCCCGTCTCAACTCAGCTGAGCTTCGGAAGAATTCCCAGGAAGCCATAGTGTGCATGGTGGAACAGTGGGTAAAGAATCTGCCTGCCAGTGCAGACACATGGGAGATGCAGGTTTGATCCCTGGGTCGGGGAGATCCCCTAAAGAAGGGAACAGCAACCTGCTCCAGTATTCTTGCCTGGAATATTCCATAGGTAGAGGTGTCTGGCAGGCTACAGTCAATGGGATTGCACAGAGTCAGATACGACTGAGCACTTCCACATGTACGCACACACGTCTCCCACTGCAGGCCCCCACATCCGTCTTTCTTTGGCTCGAGTGCACTGAGCTCCTTCTGTTCTTGGGAGCCTTTGCACTTGCTGTGCCTTCTGCCTGGCACACCCTTCCTGGTACATTTACCAGGACATTCCCACCCTGCTTAGCAGCCTCTGCTCCAGGCTCACCCCCCACCCTGCCCAGGGAGGTGGCCTTGGACCCTCAGGCTGTATGCCATCCCCTACTCATCACCAGCTGGATTTTGTTCTTTTGTTTACCCTTCTTCCCTCCCATAACCCTGAGGGTAAACTCTGAGTGCAGAGACAATGTCTCTGAGAACTTGGCACATAGTAAATGTTCATTAACTTAAAAAAACAATGAATAAGTGAATAGTTAGGAATGCAACATGCCACTCAGTGGTTGAGGAGCCCACCAATGAGGAGCCGGAGGAGTGGTGCAGATCCAGGGCCTTGGTGCCTCTTTCTCCATGCTCTCACCCAAGGCAGACATCACTACACCACACAGCACACGTGACTGATGGAAACCAGACAGGAGCTCAGATCTCAGGGAGGCCCTCCAGGGAGCCACTAGCTCTCCTTAAGAGGTGGTGGGACGAAGGCTAGGGTATAAGGTGCCATCCAAGGGCAAGGCCCTCGAGCATGCTCTGAGCATCAGGAAGGCTTCCTGGAGGAGGTGACAGGGTGGGCCCAAAAGGCACTGGGACAGAGAGAGAAGAAGAGCCACAGTTTGGAGGATGGGTGATCACATAAGTCGTGGAGGTGAGAATCAAGTGGATAAATCCCCAAGACAGTAAAAACCAGCCTGTACAGGGAGGAGGGCACCTGTTAGGCTGGCTCCCACAGATTGTCCCTGCCTGGGACCAAGCAGAGCCTTCTGGTCTGCCAGCTGGAGGGAGAAGCTAGTGGGATGTAAGGAGAGAAGCAACGAGCACTGCTGAGAACATACAGCAGATCACACTGTTGGTGAGCGAGGCAGCGCAGGGCCCTGTCCTGAGGCTGGAGGGTGCTGCTCCCGTTCAGCTGTGCTGCCTGATGCAGCCTTTCCTGATGCCCACCCAGCAGGGTCCATGGGCTCTTCTGATCCTTCATGCTGCCTGGCTGCCCTGGGCACCCTCTCTTCCTTGGTTGCACCCTGGCTGGCAGGAACAGGTCTCCCTTCTCTAGGAGCGGTGAGGATGCTCAAGGGGCGGCACCCCCTGGTGGGCTACTGCCAAGCCAGCCCTGCTTCCTACCAGGCATCCTCAGGAGGAGCACCATAGCATCCCATCCTGTTTAGCAAAAGAACATGTATTTCAATATGCTGATGACAGAGACAGTCATGTGCAGTGGAGAAATTTTGGGAAGTGTTCGATGAAGACATAGAAGAGGAGGCCAGTGGTGGGCAGGTGCCCTGAGGACCCTTTCAGGGTGGATATGCCAGTCTGTGTCATACGCACATACTCATGCACAGGGAGGCCACAGGTACACGCATGCACACGTGTGCACACGTGTACTCATGATACCCACGCACACTCATGCACAAAGAACACACATGCCAATATTGATACGTGCACACAGGCACACACAAGCCTGTGCACAAGTGCAAGATCACGTGTGTGTGCATGGACCTGCTATACTTTCCACCAGGCTACCAAGGAGGGGCTGTTGTCCCACGAGGTGCCTTGTGGAAACCCACCTCTGTCATCCGCTTCTCGCCTTTCCCACCAATGACTCTGACACTCGTGCTAACACCCTGTGCTACGTTAAAGGGTATTTTTGCAGATGGCACAAGTGAGAATTGAGACTCAGGCTTCTGGTTGCCACGAAGCCGCTTGCTCCTGGTAGATGGGCCTCTCCTGTGTCTTCATTTGCAGGCCCTCTGTCTCTCGCTAGCTCTGAGGTGGAGGCCCTGCAGGGCGCCATGAGGACATTCACACCTTGTCCTGGCCCCACTGGCTGGCCTGTTCCCCAGGCAGTCCTCACTCCTCTAGGGTGGGAGCTTTGCGTGGGGCAGGGTCTTTCCCTTTACACCTCCTGCCTTTGCCACCCCTGTGTATCCTCTCGTCAGGCTCCTATGTCATCCCAGGGAGTGAGTCCCTGTTTGGGGTGGGGACTGAGGCTCACAGAAGTGTGACCTTGCCCAGGGCCATCTGCTAATGACTGCAGAGTCCAGGGGCAGCTCGCTGAGGGTCCCGTGTGCTTCCTCATCCACCACCGCCCAGAGAACAACCATCGTCTTGGACAGAGTGGCCGGCAGGGCTCCAAGGCCATGGGGCTGCCCAGCCTCAGGTCACGGGCCTTCTGGAGGACCCAACCTCGGGATCTTCATCCTCTCAGCATGGCCCTGCAAGACCCAGAAGTCTCACCTTGGTCCTGACCTCCACATGACCACCCCCCCCCGCCCAGGGTCAGCTTCCCCATGGCAAGGCCTCCAAATGGGAAGGTCATGTTCTCTTGGCCAGAGGACTGTTCTCTAATGATAACCAATACTGGAATGGCCTTTTAACATCAGGGTTGCCCATCAGGTTGCCAAATATTTGACTCGGAGGAATGGGAACTTTCGGGGTGCCATGGCAGGTGGGGTCTTGCCACTCTGGTCCAGGGGGAGTCTGTCTGCCCGGGCCACCAGCCAGGTTCCTCTGCACCTCCCACCGCTGTCACGTGCTGGGGACTCAGGTCTGGGTTCCTCAGGGAAAGGGGTTTCTTTCTCCTCCTTTGCTCTTGGGAGATAAATGCTGGTGGCTGGTCCCACACATAGACCAGAAAACCGCCTCCAGAATCTGAATTGGCTAGGGAGTGTCGCCAGAAGGGAGGCCTGGGTTGTGAGGAACTAACTTATTTCTTGGAGAGCAGGAACCTGAGTGTGGCCTCTCTGAGGCCTGGGGGTGGGGCCGTGGAAAGGGCCAGAGTGTGGCCTCAGGTGGTCCTCCTGGTACTTGCTTGCTCCTCACCCCTTCCTGGTCCACCCACCGTGGGCACCAGGGCACCAGCCCAGAGGCTCTGCAGGCCCCCCTGGGCTGGTTGCTCCACCTCTGCCTGGTGATCTCTGCCCAGTACTGCCAGCCTGGATTGGTGGGCACTCAATGTGAAGGGGTGGCAGGATTCAGGGGAGCACGGCCAGGGAGGGCTGCTAGGAACTGGTCCCAATTCACTGGAGGACAGGACCAGATATGCTTATGCCCAGGCACCCCCTTCCTTTCCTTCCTCCACTGAGGGTCCTCACGGATCTCCTCCCACCTGCCGTCCCTCCTTCTCTGGAAGTGGAAGCCAGGCTTCTGGCACCAAGCATGGAGGGACAGCTCTCCTGATGTACCCAGTTCCCCTTGCAAAGGGCTGGTTCTCTAACGTCTGGCCCCTCCTGGCACCCTTTGTGAGAGCAGGCTCCCCCATGCACCAAGATCTCTGCCTCCTTCCAGCCCTGCCCACTGGGGCACCCAGGCCCCTCCCCAACCCCTAGGACCCTCTGGGTCTGGCTAGGCCCCTGGGGAACTGTCCCCACCTAGCCCGCCTGGCCCCTTGGTTCCCCTGCACCTGGGCCCAGGGAGGGAGCCAGGCTGCAGTTAACACACAACCCTGTGGCCGCCTAAAGTCCCTTCTCCACCTCCTCCTTTCCCAGCTTGTTGACAGGAGAGTGATGACGGGCCCGGGTGCAGGGAGCGGCCGCCATCCCAGGTGGTCTGTGCTGTTAGTCATGGTTAGTTGCACGCCTAGTTGCACATTTGTGGCAAGTTACACAACCTGGCGGATGGGTGGCTCTACCTTAATCTATTTTCACATAGACGAAGGGGAGTGCCACAGTCAAGGCAAGCAGAGGCAACGGAAAGGCTTCTTGGGGGATCCTGCAGGGGGCTGCTCTGTTGGCAGAGCAGTAACCTGTGCTGTGTGAGGGGGCATCAGAATGGTCTACTCTCCTCTCATTTGCGCTCCCCTGCCCTTTGGGCTCCGGTGATACCTAAAACCATATCAGTGTGTTTGTTTCCAACATTATCCTCCAAAGGGAGTGTCCATGGGACAGGGCTAGGGAAGTTTAGACAGCCGTGTGTGTTCTCAGTGGACGTCAGCCTGCCTACCTCATCTGGGTCCCCTGAGGACAGGGTCAGCAGTCAGGTCCTGCCCCAGGGTGTCAAACACACGTGCCATGAAGCTCACGGGTTAGCGTGGGTGTGAGCTTGGGCAACCCATGACTGCTCAGACTGCTGACTGGCCCTCGGGGCACACCATATCCCACAGGTTCCTGTTAAACACTGTTAGCGAGGGCGTGGAGGAAACTGGAAAGGGCCTCTCCGGGGGTGGTTATGAGTTCAGATGGCCTGGGCTGCCTCCCAGGCCAGGCGGAGAGCCCTGGACAGCTCAAGTCCTCGGAACTAGAAACTGAGAAGTTTCCCAGGGCTTACCACGTGCTTGATTCTCTGGCTTCATGTTTTGCCGGCTGCCCTGTGACCTGGGGGTCATGAACCCTGCTTTATATCCAGGAAATGATAACTCAGAGAGGCGCCTGCCTCATCCATGACACTCAGAGTTGGAGCCGAAGCTCTGCCTGCACGGCTGCCCTGGGTCATAAAGTGGCTGGTTGGGTGGGGGCCTCAGCTGGACAGTGTGGGGAGGGGAGTGTGTGCAGGAAGCAGAATCTGACTGTCACCTGCTCCCTCACCAGTGGCGGTCACCTCTATTGGTCCCTCAGGTCCCATGAGACTCTCACCTGAGCCTGCTGGCACCTGCCCCTCCCCCCCATGCCCCCCACCCTCCCTGGAGCCTTAGCTTCTGAGGACTTAGCCTCCACAGGGTCTTTGTCGTGATGCTGGTCCACACCCCAGCACCTGGGGCCCTGCTCCCTCTGCTCTGCAAATGGGAGTCACCCAAGACGAGGCCCCCTTCCATCTTCCAAAACTAAAACCTTGCAGGCTGTACCTTTTTAAAGGAAGGAAGTTTTTACCCAGAGAGGCCTTTGGTTTTGGACAGAATGAGGAGAGGGAGGCAGAGACCACCTTAAAATGCCCCTTTCCCCAGTTCTGCTTCTCTGAGTTGTGGCTCACAACACACTTGGAAGGGTCTCGAGGCTCAGACAGCTTTGCCCTGACTGGCATGTTATTTCTTCTTCTTCTTTTTTCTCTCTCCCAACTTTTTTCTAAATATAAATTGTTCTGAAGTGTCATGTACATATAGGAAAGCGCATGATCATAAATGTTGCAGCTCAGACTTCTCTTGGGGTGAATACATGGGTGATCAGTACCCAGCCCCAGCAGACCCCTTGGCTCCTGATTAGATGTTCTTTCGCGTCTGGTTTCTTCTGCTCCACGTGATGCTGGTAAGACAGATCCTGGTGTGTCCACTCTTGTTGATGGCGGCACTCCCAGAGTGATTCTACCTCCTCGCTGTGGAGGGCAGCCAGCTGGTTCCCAGTATAGAACCATTGTGGACAGTGGTGCTCTAAACACTGCTGGATGGGTCTTCGGGTGTGAGTGTGTAAGCATTTCTGGTGGTTCTGCACCCAGCGAGGAATTCTGCAGTCTGTGTACACTTGGCTTTCTTAGGCACTGTCTTCCCACGTGGCTTTACCAGTTCAGCTCTCACCACCGATGGGAGTTTCTCTTGTGCCACACCCCTGTCAGCACCTGGAATTTTCTGCCTTTCCATTTTAGCCACCCTGGTGGGCGTACAGCAGTATCACACGGTGGTGTGAAGTTTCCTTCCCCTGATGACTAATGAAATTGAGTGCTTTTTCTTATGTTTATCATCTTTTTGGATATCCTTCTTCAAGTCTTTTGCCTATTTTTAAAACGTTGGGTCTTCAGACTTTTTGATTTATGTGAGTTCTTTATATATTCTGGACATGAAGCCTGAACTGGATGTATACACCTACGTCTAGCTCTGCACACGTATTCACAGGCATACATACACACACGTGTTCACTCAACAGAGAGGTGTCAAGTGCCCCCGTATGCAAACATGTCCCAGTCCCTGGGGCACAGCCGTGAACAGACCAACAAGGCCTTGCACTCACAGAGCTCAGTTCTCCCTAGAGGAGACACTGACAAATAAGGAAGTAGAAAGAATATGTCAGACTGAAGTGGCCTTCAGAAGGAAAGTTCAGGGGGAGAGGAAGTGTGGGAGTGGAGGTTAACACTGTAAATATGTCACCAAGAAGGTGACACCTCAGTACAGACTCAAGAGGAAGAACGCTGCACACAGAGGGCGGGCGAGCAGGGGGCGGGTGGGGGCAGTGGAAGGTGGGAGGTTTCCTGTCGGAGCACCCACATGGCCACTAGACCCTGGCTTTCATTTCACTGAGGGTTCTGGGCAGTGGGTGGGCAGGACCCAACATAGGTTTTAACAGGGCCAATCGAGCTACTGTGTCAAGGCAGGATGGGTGGAAGCAGGGACATTAATTAGGAGCCTGTAGCCCTGAGTCCAGCCTCCTGTCCCAGTTTCTCGTTGGTCCCAGGTGTCTGTACTTGTGAGGATGTCCAGGGTCACTGTCATCCCGGAATCAGGCTTTGCGGCTCTTTGCTCAGAGTGTCCTCGCATGGTCATGGGATAGATGCCCTGTTCCTGGCCTCATGGCCAGCCCACATCATCTGGGCTGCCTCATCTTCCCAGAAGCCCCCAGCACATGTCCACTGGCCGCACCACACCTGGTTCCTTTTCCACTTTCTGAAGCCAGCTCTGGCAAGGTTACTGGGTTCCCGTATTGGTCCCCTCAAGCTCTCCCTGTAGCATCTTGCTCCCTGAGCCCAGCCCCACCCACAGCTTCAGGCAGGGGAACAGCCTGGCAGGGGTCAGCCCTGGCAGGCCCATCTCCCTGCCTCCATGGGAACCAGGAAGGATGTGGCTGTGGTCCATGTGCACACATGAATGCTGAGGTCACACCTGTGAGCAGAGGAGAGAGAGCACCATCCATGTATGTGAGGACATTCCTATCGCAGGGACAGTGGGCAGCGGGTGCTCCTTCCTCCTGGGAAAGCATCTACCTTATCAAGGGATGCTGGTGAAACCTGTGAGTGAGCATGTATAGAAAGGTGCAGTGGGGCTGTACATGGGCTCAGCCACCTCCTCTGGACTGCAACACCTAGAGAGGCAGAGGGGAAGGCTTGCTCTGAATGCAGGTGGCAGTAGGGGTGTTAACTGCCCACGTGGACTTTCTGGAACTATACTGTGGCCACCTGAGGGTCTAACTGTCCTGCAGGGCTGTGGGATAGAGCCGAGGACTGTTGGGGGGAAGGTGCCTGGCAGACTCCCTCAGGGCAAAACCCTTCACCCCTCTTGGCACCATGGAGTTTTCTGAAGGGGCAGCGTGGCCAGGCAGGCTCAGGACCAAGGATCCAGGCTGGTCCTGCTGCCGTGAGTTCCCTGTGGAGGCCACTGTGAGCTCTGCATCCTCTGACTGGCGTGAAAGGAGATGCAGAAGCAGCAGGGGGAGGATAGTGTGAAAGCTTGTGTGTGTGTTGGGTGGGGGAGCTGATGTATCTGCAGCCCTGGCCATTTCTGCTGTTGCCCCCTTCTACCTAACTACCCACCCCAGGAGCTGTACAAGGCTATAGCTAATAGTGCAGGTGCTGGAGCAGTGAGATCTGGGTTCCAGTGTTAGAAGAGAAAGTGGAGTGGTTTCCAAACTGCTGTATCCTCTTGCAGGAGACTGGTGAAGGGACTCAGCACAGCCCCTCATTCCTCAGGACAGAAATAGCCGTCCTCCAGGACTCAGCCTGAGGGCCAGTCTTGCTACTGGTGACAGAACAGGCAAAGGAGAGGGAGCAGCTGAGGGGAGAGATGGATGTCTCACAGGGCTGCTGGGGGTGAGGTGTGGGGCTGTCCAAGGCAGGCTTCCAGCGGACCTACCTGAATACTGACAGGGTTACCTCTTCCCATCCCAGCCCCAGGCTTGCTCATGAGCTCTCCCAGATTCTGCCCTGTTCCCATTCCCAACTCAGCCTCTGGGCCCTCTGGTTCTAGACCTCCCAGAGAGGACAGTCTTCCCTCGGTCCACCTTTCCCTTTCAGATTCTCAGAGCCTGGGTTGAGGGCAACGCAGGAACCCGGTGGTGGGGCGATCGGTTGCCTGACAGGATTCTTTCTCAGCGCTGGGGCTCTTGAGGGCGGAATGACGCGTCGCTGTGCCGTGTGCCAGGCCCGCCCCATCCCGTGTCTTAGATTAGTCCTCCCACAAAAGCAGCTGCTGTGTCCCCTGTGTTCACTCAAGGAAACAGAACAGAGTTCCGTGGGACGCTCGAGGCCAGAGCTGTGTGGAGTGAGAACCCCGTGAGGGGAGGCATTCAAGCCAAGCGCTGGCCAAACACCTGCCGTAGTTCTGTAGTGGACATCTAAGATGAGGTGAGGCTGGGGAGGGTGAAGAGAGGCTCGAGGGAGGATACGGGGGCGCAGGGGGCTCTCCGTGAGCTGGATCTCACCAACACGACCGTTCCCACCCCGCGCGAAGCGCCTACCAGCACGGCGCCCCTTCGCCTAGTGCCAGAGCCCGTCCGGAGCGCCCAGCGCCGACACCCTGCTGTGGCCTCTGTACTGACGCCACCACCCGCTCCCCCTGCACTCCTGGCGCCCCCAAACCCCGCGCCGGGCCTGTGAGCCCGGCCCACGCTGCGCCGGTCCCCCGCCCCAACCCCTGCGCCTTCCCCACGCCCTCCCGCAGCGCCCCGCCCCGCCCCTGCCATGCCCCCTGCGCCACGCCCATTCGAACCCGGGCCGGGCGCCGGCCCCTGCCACGTGGTCCGCTCGGCCCCACCCAAGTCCCCTGCTACCGCTGGGCCCCCTACTTCGGCCCCACCCAGACTCCTAGCTTTCCGGCCCTGCCCCTCCCCGGGCGCCCGCCGCCCCTCGGCCCCGCCCCTGGCCCGGCCCCGCCCCTGGCCCGGCCCCGCCCCTGGCCCGGCCCCGCCCCTGGCCCGGCCCCGCCCCTGGCCCGGCCCCGCCCCTGGCCCGGCCCCGCCCCTGGCCCGGCCCCGCCCCTGGCCCGGCCCCGCCCCTGGCCCGGCCCCGCCCCTGGCCCGGCCCCGCCCCTGGCCCGGCCCCGCCCCTGGCCCGGCCCCGCCCCTGGCCCGGCCCCGCCCCTGGCCCGGCCCCGCCCCTGGCCCGGCCCCGCCCCTGGCCCGGCCCCGCCCCTGGCCCGGCCCCGCCCCTGGCCCGGCCCCGCCCCTGGCCCGGCCCCGCCCCTGGCCCGGCCCCGCCCCGCGGGAGGAGGCGGGCGTGGGGAAGTCCGCGGGCGGGGCCGAGGTTTGGAGCCGCCTGGGCGCGCGGGCAGAGAGGCAGCCGCACCCGAGACGCCCGCGGCGCCGGGGGACAGCGCTGGCAGCAGGTAGCCAGGATGTTTCTGGAGCCCCAGGTAGGGCTGCGGCCCGTGGCAGGTGCGGGGCGGCGGGTGGCGGAGGCGGTGACGCGGACGCGCTCGCAGGGCAACCCCTTGATTGCAGGAGGACCGCGGGGCTAGGAATTCCTGCGCCGCCGAGCTGCGGAAGCGGGGCTGACCTCCCGGCAAGGAGTGCGGCCACCCGGAGGACATCTTCAGCCAGGCCTGGAAGAAGCTTGCCCTTGGGAGCCACTCCCTCTGTGGGTCCCCGCGGGCAACTGCTGCCAGGTGGGCTGTGCCCAGGGCTCAGAACGGATAGGCAGCCGAGGCTGCCACTGCCTTGCCTGGCCCTGCTTGCGGAGGCCAGTGTTAGTCTACAGCTGAGCGGCACCTGCACAGCTGGTACGGACCCCTGTGGGGCGGATAGCGGTGGGGAGGCAGGTGACAGCAACCCAGCAGCAGGGCCGGCGGGAGGGTGGCTGCCCTAGGCCTGGCACAGTCAGGCGTGTAAGAGACAAGACCGCAGTGCATCCTTTTCCCGACTTGAGGGGCACAGAACCACCTGTTTGCCCTGGAGGAGACAGGGGGACTGTAACGAGGTGGGCACGTGGGAGGTGTGTACGTGTGTATGTGTGATGTGTGGGTGAGAGTGAGATTATGTGAAAACCGTGGGATGTTTAAATATGGGATGTGTGTGAGAGAGAGGGAGAAGCACAGAGTGGGGCAGGACACAGACACCTGTGTATTTAAGGGCAGTGAGCCTCAGGCTAGGGCTTTGAGGGATGTGGGCCCCACGATGAGGGGCAGCTTCTTTTCTATAGGAAGGAGGCTGAGAACCTGTCATGGAATTAATCCTGAGCATGAGGCAGTGTTACATTTCCATAGCAGTTTATTACAGTTCTTCCTTTGAGATGATCGGGTGATGTGATTCAGGTGCTGCTCTTTAAGCCCTCTCAGCCTGGAGCTCATCAGTGTAGACCCAGAACCTCAGGGGCCAAGAAGGGGGCTGCAACCGGGACTAATCAGGCCTGGCTGTGCCCAAGAAGCAGGACTCATTCGTTCTTTCATGTAGTCATTACTCATTTATTGAGCCCCTGCTATGTGCAGGCACTGTGGATTCAGCAGGGAACCAGATACAAACCACAGCTCCTGTCCTCATGGCTCACCTTCTAGCAAGAGAGACAGGGGGAGAAAAAATGCACAATCAATAAATGAGATATGGAATGTTACATGGTGATAAGTGTTAAAAGAGAAAAAATAAATGAATAGAAAATATCAAAGGTACATCAGGCAGGATAATTTAGATTATCAGCAGTAGCTGAACCACCCCCAAAGCCAGGGGCCAATAACAGCACAGTGTAATTTCCACTCATTGGCTTGTCCGTGAGGGGTTGGCAGGGCCCCACCCCGAGCCTTCCTCTCTCAAGGACCTGGGCTGACAGGTCCCATGGCAGAGGGGGAGTGAGGCCCTCGCACCGACATTTCAGTGCCCCACTTCACCGTGCCACACGTCACTTCCACTCACTGTTCTTGAGCCAGATGAGTCACATGGCCCCACTCAATCTCACTAGGACCAGCAGTGACAGTTCTCCTCAGCCTGGCGACATGTCCAGCGTGTTTGGTGCCCAGCACATTGACCACCAGTGTGGGGCTGCCTTCGGTAGGGCAGTCCAGGGAGCCTTTCACCTGAGGACCTGCTGGACGAGAGGCAGGGAGATAGTGGCGGGGGGGCAGGAGTGCCTGCCAGGATGTCAGGCCAAGCTTGGAAGTGGAAGCTGCCCGTGTGTTCAGGCACCAGACTGGAAGCCAGTGTCAGGGGCAGGGCTGGTGAGGCTGAGAGGATAGTCTGGCCAGCGCAAGGGGCTCAGGGGCTCAGCTGAGGGAGTGGAGGAGGAGAGAAGGCCCGATTTGATCACACTCTGAAGGTAAAGCGAGAGGCCCTGTTGATGGTGGAAATGTGGGGTGCAGATGGAGAAGAGGCAGCAGCTTGAGGAAGGAGTGGTGGGGAAGGATGCAGGTGGGGGCGCAGAGGAGCGAGAGCAGTTTGACACCCCCTGGGGCAATTCACCTGGCACTCGCGGGCAGTATGGAGTCCAGGGAGGGTCTGGCCCGGGAGCTGATGCGGAGCCCCAGCTTGCTCCATCCTGCGGGCTCTTGCCGCCTCTTGGCCATGCTGCCTACACTTGTACCTGCCGGTTCAGGACAGCCCGCCCAGGCGCCACGCCCGCCCCCATCTTGCTGGGCCTGCCTGCCGCTGGGGTTGGGGGAGCCTCGCGTGAGTTCCACCAGGGGAGGCAAGGTGAATGGAGGGAGCCAGAGCATCCTGTGTCGACCTGGCTGCCTTCTGAGGTGCTGGGGCACTGGGAACAGTCTCATAACCACCAAGACCGGGCCCACAGTGGTGCAGGGTCTGCACAGGCTGGGCCGTCTAGGACAGCCGCGTGGGGTATCGGCTTTGGTGTGGGTAGGATTTGACCAGGGAGATGGAGCTGAGGTACCTGTGGAAGCCACCTGCACCCTCCACTCCTCTGGGCTCCTTGGGAGTCTCCTCTGGGGAGTTGCAAGTAAGTGAGCAGAAAAGGGCTGGTCTCTCAGGGCTCTGGTGTGAGACCTGTTATGTCTCCCTGTTATTCCTTCTCCTGACCCGCTGGAAACTCCCTGGTTTGGAGTTTCCTTGGAAGCCCGCCTCAAGTCCTCCCTGACGTCTCCCTACAGAGTTATACCCCCCACCGCACCCCGTGCCCCCTCAGCACCCAGCACAGACATCTGATCCCGCGTCTCTCACTCACGCTGCGGGGGGCGTTACTGCTGCCTCTGCTGGCCAACAGGGTGCTCTGTGGGCTCCTCCAGTCCCAGGTGTGTGGCACAGGTCACAGGACCTCAGGGATGTTTGTCAGCTGAATAAGTGGGGGAAGGAAGAAGCAGACACAAGGGCTGGAGCGGCCCGCGGAGACTGCCCAGTTCTGCTTCCTTGTTTTACACATGGGGAGGCTGAGGCCCACAGGGGCTGCGGCTGGCCTGAGTTCAGCCAGGGGTCAGAGCTGGCCCCTTGACCACGATGTCCACTGTCCCAGCTTCTGGCTGGAGCCCTGTGGGTTCCAGGACAAGGGGAGCCTGGAGGCAGACAGAATGGAGAGTCCTAGGTGACGGGTCAGGTGAGAGCATGTGGATGATGGCCTCTACTGGGGTTCTCCACTTCTTCCCTGCTGGAGCCCTGCTGCCCCCAAGGGCTCTGGCCCCATGGCCTCAGGGCAGTTGGTGGGCCATGGGGTTTCTCTGGCAAACCCACTGCCCTGTGTCTCAGCCTCCAGTGGAACCACCCCACCCTCACTGTTCTGCTCACCCACGCCTGCCTGGCTGGGGCCAAGCCCACGGCATTTCCCAAAGGTCAGTGTGGCTGCCGCACGAGCCGCCCCTTGCCCATGGCAAGTGTGAGTCAGAGGCCCTGGGAGCCAGCTCTCCGGTCTCCTCTAACCCTCACAAGGTGGCTGTGCCAGTGACCCAAGGGGAGGCTGAGGCTCCACGATGTAAGGCAGCACCGTGAGCAGACCAGGCGTTCATCCTAGGGCTGGCTGACCCCGGAGCCTGGACCCCCTGCACACACCAGGCGCCTGTGCAGCATCCTTAGAAGAGGGAAGCGAGTTCTCAGGGGTGCCCAGCCGAGAGGGCACCATGGAGGGCTGTCAGGGGTATGTGGCCAGGAAAGGGGGCTGTGAGTCGGGTGGCTGATGTGGGTGGCAGAGCGGGCCCATTGGGAATGTGTCCCTGGCCAGCGAAGAGCTGAAGCCCTAGGGCATGCACACACGCCCACACACGCAGATTCCTGGCTCACACATACCCTCTTCTCTTTCGCCACCGCAGTGAAAACACACATTCCACATGGACTGAGTCGGGATGTTCCCCGAGGAGGTTGATAGGTAAAATATTGATCTTTAAAAAAAAAAAATGTGTGTTAGGTAATTGATAATTAAACTCTCTTATTAGTTTGAACAGATTTTCAGTTGGGCTCCCTGGAAAACCAAGAATGATTTAATTCATTTCTAATGTATCTTTTAAAAACTTTCTGATCTTACTGTGTTTTCTAAAAGGTACACAGCAGCTTTCAATAATAGCAATTGTCCTTGGCTTCATCTTCACTTTAATGAAGAGGCCTCTGACGTTTTGCTGTGAAGTCTGAAATTGACCCTAAATTTCAAACAGATATTCTTCATCATGAGGTACACTTAATTCCCACGTTAAGTGCCAAGAGTGTACACCAAGAATGGGTATTCATCCGAGGCTTTCCTATATCTGGCAAAATCATCAAATTCCTTTCCTCCTTGGATCTATTAATGTGTTGACTTATTAGCTTTTCTGAGCTAAATCATCCTGTTCCTGGAATAAATCCCACAGGGTCAGGCAATTGTGCTCTGAAATGCTGCTGAGTTCATTCAGCTGATATGTTGCTTGGGGTGTTTTTCATCTATATTCATAGGTGAGAATTTATTCGTACTTTTCTATTAGGGTAGATATTTGTCACATTTATAAATCATGGTTATGTTAGCTTCATAAAATGAATAGGAAAGGTTTTCAATATGAATTGTGTAGTTGAAATAGTTTAAATATATAAAATTATCGGACTCTCTAAGGCTTGAAATAATTCATTTTGGAAACTGGCTCAGCCGGGGCTTGCTTTTATTTTTCCCTGAGGTTTTAGTTGGCTGTGAAGTTACTTAATTTGTACTATGGTTATTGGTCCTTTTGGGTTCTAAATATTTTCAGCCTATTTTGGTTATTTATATTTTCTAGGTAATATCCCAGTTCAAAATGCTTTCGGGCCTTTTAGCACGGATTTATATCATCTGTCCTTTTAAGGTTTCTTCTCCACATTAGCTTCTCTTTTTCATCCGTCTTTGCGTTTCTTCCTCTCTCCATTCTTTGCTTCCCTCTCTCCCGTTCTGCTAGCTTCCTTCCTTTCTTCCATCCTTTTGTTGATGAGAATTGCCAAAGGTTTATCTTTAAAATTTTCACTTTCAAAAGAAAACCAGCTCTTGGGTGTACAGCAAGTCCTACTGTCTTCCTTTCCTTAAATCCACTAATTTCTCATTTAGTAATTCCTGCCTTCAGTTTGTTCTGCTGAATGTCTGTTTTGTTTAGAAGCTCTTTTTTTAGATTTTTGAATCAAGTGCTTAATTTGTTTTCATTCCCCACCCCCCGTTTATTTAAAATATATTGAAATCTATGAATTTTTCTCTGAGTACAGCTTTGGCCATATTGAATTTCACGGGATTTCTTCTAAGGGTTATTTTTCTGATGTGTCTATAATTGGAGTTTTGATTGCTACTTGAACACAAACATGACTTAGGGAAGCTTCTTATTAAATGGGTGAATTTTTTTTTTGGTTTATCGTTTATTAATATCCAGACGTTTCATTCTGTCGCCTGTACGTTTCCATTTAGGAACTCCTCCGGGTTTCATTGGTCGTTTGATGTGTGAGCAATGTGGGTGAGTACTTTTGGACAGAAGGACATACCTTGCTGTTTTTAGGGCATAATATTTCACATATTTTTCTCTTTATGCTTCCATCCCCACGTCCTCAGAGAATGCCCTGCAGTATTTTCATTCCATTCTACCACGCATCTCTTTGGGTCTGAGTCGCGGTGTCAGGAATTGTAGAAAGTTCTAGTTGGTTGTCCTGCCTGTTTCTGGTCCACGAAGAGCCCTATGCACTGTGCTTGGGCGCCGGGCCCATTTCCTGGGCACAGCGGGGCAAGCATGTTCTCGGCAGTGTGCCTTTCACTTTCAACCCTTGGCAGAAAGAACCCGCCTGCAGGCTGAAGCAGCGGGCTGTTCCTGGCTCTGCTTGGCCAGACTGTGTGACCTCAGGCTGTCCTTGGCCTCCTGGGCTGCACCTCATCCCAGCAGTGGTCAGTAACGCCTTGGGGGCCGCTGTGGGGATGTAGGATGGCCCAGTAGGTGGAAACCTTCTGTGAGTGTCACCTACTGGCAGTGACACTGCCGGCTGTTTCAGCTCAGGCCTGGATCTGGCCGCCCAGCACGGGGCCCCTCGGGTGCACAGACACACCTGGCCCTCAGATCCTGCCCTGGCACCCCACAGTGCTGCGCTCACTGGCCCCTCCATGCACTCCGCAAGCAGGTGGCTCTGGGCCAGGCCTTGTCCATCTCTCAGGGACCCTGGACGTCTCCCTCTACCTGCCTCCGCCTTGCACCTGCCCTCCCTTCTCTGGAGCCTGCGCTGAATCCTGGGTTCCATAGCAGATCACGGTGGCCACACTCACCGGGGCTCACCACTCTGGAGCTGTAAGGCCTGGGGCTAACGACTTAGACCCTTGGGGCTTTGTTCCCTGTCTGGAAGATGGGATGACAGCTGCTGTGCCAGCCGTGTATGCAGAGCGGCGAGTGGGCACGTGCAGTGCCCTGGCGAGGAGTGGAGACAGCTGTGCTGCTGGTGCTCCTGGGGGCCGGCCAGTTCTAGACACTAGGGGGCGCAGGTCAGGCACGGGGCAGGAGAGCTGCTTGTGTGCATAGGGACTGGGAGATGTTTCTGTTTGAGGGTCAGGACGTGTGTCCAGGTCGTTTCTGAGAGGCCGTGGCCACTGGACAGGCTGTGCTGTCCAGGCCCAGTAGGGAGCTGGGTGCCTGCTGCCCTCCACCCTGAGGCTGGCACACACAAACCTCCAGCCCCTGCAGAGCGGCAGGATCCCAGGGGTGCCACTCTGGGTGTCTGCCAGGAGGATGACAATTCAGGCGAAGGAAATGGATTTTTATTTGTTTTTAAACACAAAGGAAAATCGTTGCTCAGCCTAATTAGATGTCATTTAAAAATGAAAGAACTGTACGTTCTCCCCCCTCCCCACACTCCCAGACAGCCTGCAGGGTGGAATAGAGGCCAGTGTCTACTCAGGCCTGAGTGTGGCTTCTCTCTCCAGCCCCTCCAGCCCTAAGGGCCCAGCCTCCCTGTCTCTCAAGGACCCTCAGCTCTGACCCAGTTCCCTGTTGTCCTGCTGGCTCACAGCCATGCCCATGCTGCTCCTCGGGGTCCTGCCTGTGTGGGGTGCCGGGGGAGCCTTGGTCAGATGTCCCCTTCTGGAACCTGGGGTCCTGACAGGAGGCAGATTTTTGCAGACTTTTTTTTTGCCCCAGATTTTGCTTTACATACTAAGCACCAATCTTAAGTGGACGTCCTGTAGAGGAAGGAGATCCCAGAGGTGGGATTTCAGTGGAGGTGAGGGGCTGCACAACGCCTTCCTTGGTGGTGCTTTGAGGACAGGAGTGCCTCCCGAGTCTATCTCACCTTCCTCCCCCTTCTGTCTGAGGCTGTGCCCAGCTCAGCCTCCAGGAATCTGAGTCACCTGCCCACGTGCAGGAGTGCACCGTGACCCTTGTGGAATCTGAGGCCAGAGGCGGGATGGGGAGGCCCTGGGCACTATCCTGCCCTGGGGGCCCTGAGTGGGAGGTTGGCATGCCAGCAGCCCACCCTCCAGGAAAAGGGCAAGGATTCTCTGAAATCCTACCTGCTCCTCCCTGGGCCTCTCAAGGCTCAATAATGGGATGGTTATTGGTGGACAATGACATTTTGTCCCTTGAGCAGCCACCAGAAGAAGCTGACTGGGCAGAAAGGGAACGAAGGAGGAGGAGGAAACCCGGACTCGGCAGAATCAGTATTTAGGAGGGTGAAGAGGAGATGGCAAGATTCCTTTAGTCAATTCAAATAGGATTTGGTAATAGGAAAGAATTCAGAAGGAGAAGAAAAAAATGAATCATGCATCTGTAACAAAGCTTTAATTGTTGGCATCTCTCCGAGGCCGGGCCTTTGTGGAGAAGGCGCCGAGGTGCTGCGTGGCTCCGTTCCCATGGCAGCCACCTCCTGGCTGGAGTCCGGCCCACAGCCCTCCACCAGCCTCAGGGACTGCCCTGGCTGGCCCAGAAGGTGCACCGAGGTAAATACAGCTCTTCTTCCTGGCATTTGTGAATATGATTTCTTGAAGCTTGGTTTCTGTGAAAAACACCACCCCTCGCCCTCATTCCCCGCCAGATCCATCAGGCTGGGAGGATGGGAGCTGCACAGAGCTGCACAGCACCCTGCCTGCAAGGCTGGGCCAGCCATGCCCTCCTGAGGGCTTCCCTGCTGGGAGGGCCATGGGGGTACAGGGGTGAGGACCAATGAAGCCTCTGCACAGAGGCATGTCACCCCTACCACTCTCCACCCCAGGTAGAGCAGCCACCTCAAAGGTAGAGCCAGTTCTTTTATTTAAATTATTTTTTTTTCCAAAAAAGTTTGGCCATGCTGCAAGGCTTATAGGATCTTAGTTCCCTGACCAGGGATTGAACAGTGCCCTCAGCAGTGAAAGCACTGAATCCTAACCACTGGACACCAGGGAAGTCCCTAGAGTCAGTTCGGAGCCCCACATGCCAGGACAGGGCAGCATGGCCAGGCAAGTGGGTCTGCTGGCCCAGAAGGAGAGGCGGCTTCCCCCTGCTTTCTCCCTGTCCACATCAGGGGCCCAGCAGCTATCCGGAGTGTATGTCCAGAGGGGAGAGGGCTCCAGGGAGGGGTCAGGAGAGGGGCAGTGCCAGCCCCCATAACTGTGTCTGGAAAGGCGGTGGGGACCCTGGAGGACAACTGTCCCTGGGGCCTACAAGTGTCCTCCAGTTCTGACTCCACCGAAACCAACCTGTACTAAGCCTGTCCCATGCATAGTGGCCTCAGGTCACACTCAGTACCATCTGTGAGGCCTCTGCTGGAGGTGCCAGCTTATAGGGGAGGTTGCTAGCTCCCAGCTCAGGGCTGGCCAGGTATCACTCCCAGCCTGCTGGACCCCCAGCCTATTTTTGCAGCCAGACCCTGAGTTTTTTTAGTATATGGTCCTGGCAGACAAGACTAGGGTTGCAGGAGCTTAAGAGACACATTTGAGCTCAAAGGTAGGAAGATCTGAAAGCCAGGATTTGGGGAGGGGAAGAACCAGCCCCAAGAGAGAGCTGTCTGCCTACTTGTGTCTGAATTCAGGCTGGCAGCTGCTCTCCTGACCTCCTCTTCTTCCTCTTCTGGAGGACTGATCTCCTTTTAACCCATAATATCACATCCTTATCTGTATAGTCACTGCATCCCAGCCACAGCCTGCCCCAAGGGGCTCAGTGGGGACAGAGACCCAGTTTCCTTCACTGGTAGGTCTCCAAGGTGTGGGCGGGTCCTTGGTAACACTTGTGAATGAATGAATGAACGAGTGAATGGTCAGTTGGTCAAGGAGTGAGGGCTCTGTGGAGCACCCACCTCTTACCCACCTCCAGCGCGAATGACATCAGAGAACCAGACAGTGAGCCCTAGAAGGGTGAAGGGCTCCATTTGGCAGATGTAGGAGGCCCAGCCTCAGCTGCCCCAGGGTTTCCAGCAGAGGTCCCTGGGCCAAGCAGCCAGCATGGATCTTTCCTTAACTGTGGCTTCTGAGTGCTGATGGGGCTACTGCCCTGCTCCCACCAAGCCTGGGTGTTTCTGGAACTGGGGTGAAACCAGAGACAGCCGCACGTATGCAGTCATTCTGAAATCTCTGCCGAAGGTTGCCCTCTTGGTTGAATGGTCCTCCAAGATGGGGGGGCCAGGGCTGGCACCCAGTTTACCCCCAGGAGCACTTGCTCTCGCTCTCCTCCAGTCAACAGAGGGGAGACTGGCAAGATGTGTAATTTTCAGTTGCTAATTGTGATGCCCTGCAGCTTGCTGAGCTAAAAATAGTCTCCATTTTGTTGAGTAGGTTAAAAAATAGAAGCCCATGTGCTGCCTCCAAAAAAGCACCCCTTGCAAAGCCTGGCAGAGGCAGGGGGCTGTGGCGCCCCTCCTCCCCCTCCCAGCAGCTCCCTGGGGGCTCATGCAAGATGGGCCCTCAGGGCCATTTTTGTCCCCGTTTTCCAGGAAGCTGGGATGCTTAACTTGGCATCCATGGATGAGCTTCCGGGAGCCCGTCAGCCCCTGAAATTTTATGCAAAGGTCATGGGAAGGTGCACTTATCCATGTGCTCAGGGCGAGGGCCTCAGTGTTCATCTGATGCTCAGAGGGTCAAGCCCTGGCCAGGCACAATGATGAGCTGGAATGACAGTCTCCAGATGGAGCAGGGAAGTGGAGCAGGCAGGCCTGGGCACACCTACTCACCGCCACCTGCCTGGGCAGCCTTGTACAAGTCATTGGCACCCTCATCTAAGAAATGAGCATCTCCACACTGCCCCCGGTGGGTTGGGGGAATTGGACTGGATGAGATGTAACACCCAGCACCTGGCTGGGCTCCCAGCTCCCAGTGATAAACATCTCAAGTACAAAAGGTTAGGATTCCCTGGTGGTCCAGTGGTTAGAATGCTGCGCTTCTACTGCAGGGGCATAGGCCCAATCCCTGGTCGGGGAACTAAGATCCCATATGGGGCACGGCCACACACACAAAAAGTAAATTAAAGAGAATATATAGAAGGTTAATCAAAGAAAGCTTATCCCTGCCTCTCCATTTAGAAACTTCTGGAACTGCAGACTCCAGGATTGAACTGTACCCTGGGAATCTGGCCTAGACAGCTCCTCCCCTTCAGAGCTGAATGGAGGCCTGACATTGTTCTGTCCAGCTGTACAGGAGTCTGTCCCCTCCCTGGGCTGTTGACCTCCCTCTTAGCTGGGCAGAGCTGGTGGACAGTTATTCTTGGAGCCACCCTCTGACTCCTCCCTCTGGGGGTGAGAAACGTGTGTCATGCAGACCCCCCTGGGGTGGGGGCCATGCATGCCCATTGGGCAGTGCCTTCCCTTTCCTGGGATGCATCCTGAGAGCAGAGTTAGGAACAGGTAACTGGGCATCAGAGGCCAGGAGGCTGGAGGACCCCTGAGAGCCCACAGGTGGGGACCTTCCCCAGTGGCTCCTGAAGGTTGAGGTCCCTGCCCCACCTCTTGCCCCAAGTCCCTTCCTGCCCTGCCCTTCCACCCTACCCTCCTGTCCAGAGCTTGGGGCATCAAGCCAGGGGGCTGACTAGTGCCCCACAGGCCCTGCTTCTGAGCAGGGACCATCGCCTCCCAGGGCTGGGAGGCAAGAAGTGAGGCAGGAGCAGACCTCAGGTGTGGGAACACCTCCAGGAGGGTGTGCAAGGTTGCCCCAGACAGTCAGGAGCACGCACAACCCTGCACATGGATGCTGCAGTAACTGGATGTTTGTCTAGAGTCAAGCGTCACTTACATTCTTTAGCCAAGTATATTTAAGTAAATTGTTTGTGATAGCTTCAGCTGTGGAAGTCTTTTACGAGACCACTGGGCAGGGTTAGGCCTCCCCCAGGCCTTGTTCGGTCTCTCATACCAGAAGCAGGAAAAGCACCTGGGAAAGGCCTTTACCCAGGCCTGGACGAGGGTGCAAGTGGAGGATGTGAAGATGCGCGAAGGAGTAGCCATGGGCTCATCCGGGCACACAGAGCGGGCTCTGGCTGTCTTAGTAAGGCCAGTAGCCCTGGGCCTCTGCCACAGCTGCGGCTTCCAGAGGTGCAGGGTCTCTGAAGGCCCTCATGGGCACAGCTGGAGTTTGTGAGTGGAAGGACTGTGCCTCAGGTCACAAAACCTGTGCACATGTGGGTGTCTGGCTTTTGCATGTGTGTGGCCAGCAGCAGATACCCTCCTCCTGGACTCCCCTGTACCAGGGCCACATTAGTAGGCATGTAGCAGTGAGTGGACCCCAGATCTCTAGCTAAAGTCTCTTGAAGACGTTGCAAAAGGGAATTTCATTCATAATCTTCTGCGGAAGAGTCCTAAAACCCCTCTTTTCCCACCTTTGCCGGCATCTCTCACAGCACAGGGGCTGCCCGAGGTCTCCTCTTACTCCCCGACTGTGCCTCCCTCACCTCCTGGCCCTCAGTCCAGCAATTTCTATGTCCTTGATGCTTTGGTGCGCTGTGTTCTTAGAAGGTGTGCATGCGTGTGTGTGTGTGTGCGTGTGCAGGGCAGCTGCACATACTCAGAAGCTAAGCTTTTTGGCTGAGTCCCTAAAAAGGGCCTTCGACCCGAGTTGTGTGGACGCAGTGTGCTGTGTGAGCACTTGCACCCGATTGCCCCCTGGGCTGTAGCCCGCCACGGTCCTCTGTCCCTGGGATTTCTTTAGGCAAGAGTTCTGGAATGGGTTGCCATTTCCTACTCCAGGGTATCTTTCTGACCCAGGGATGAGCCCCTGCTTATACCCTGTGGGAAGGATCCCATGTTCAGAGTCCTTGGCCTGGCTGAGCAGTACTCAGGGACGGCGTTTGCTTTCTGAGCTATGACACCCCTGGTGTGTGAGCTCTTGTTCTAGGCTGAAGACAGGTTCCTTGTGGTTCTCCCCTCCTGTACACCCACACCGGGAAGTTTGGGGACCAGTATCTTGTCTGACAAACACGGCCAGGGCTCACACAGATGGAGTAACTTGCCCCAAACCAGCACCTGGAGGGAGGCCTGGACCCAGCTCTAGGGGTGTTGGCTCCTAAGCCCTGGCCCTCAGGGCACTTAGGAGCCGCTGGGTCTCATTCAGATGTGGGGAGTTGGGGCAGGGGTGTGTGGAAACCAGAAGAATAGCTGCCCTTCTCTGAACTCAGCCTCCCTAGAGATGGAGGCAAGGCTAAGGTGCGAGCACTTTACTGGGGAGCTGGGCCCGGGGCACAGGAGGGAGGAAGGAGAGCAGCCAGATAACGGCGCTGAGTTCTGATGGTCAGCCTTACTGCAGTCTTTGGAGGCTCTGTGAAGCCTGTGATCTGAGTCTGCCCGGGGTTTTCACCTGGCTCCGTGCGGCCGGACGGCTGGTTGTGCGCATGCGCACACCCACACGGGCCGCGGTGGAGCCACAGGGTCTCCCTGCCCGCTCCCAGCCCACCTTCGGCACCCACTGGTGCCCGCAGTGCCACCACCTGGCTGATCACTGAAATGCAGGGCGTTGAGTCCCAGCCCAGGCCTGCCGGGTCTTGCCCGCACTTTCCCTGAACGCGCTTGTCCCTTTGAAAGTTGAAGCCTCCAGGGGACAAGAGCAGCTCTGCCCTCGGTGCTGCTCATCCCTCTGCCGCTGCTCTGCCCTGCTGGTGGCTGTCAGGCTGCAGGTCAGGGGTGGTGGCGGGCAGTGCTGGGCCACGTGGCTGCCACCGAGGCAAGGCACAGATGCGAGTGGCCCACAACGGCCCCGGTACCGCTCCCAGGGACGTGTTTTCCCAGCTAGCCTTCATCCCTACCCAGCGAGGGAGGGGGCGCAAGAAACTCTAGGCCCATTTTACAGCCGAGGAAACTGAGGTTTAGAGCAGCTCAGAATTTTCCCTACGGTGTGGAGACCGTGTCTCCTGACTCCAGCCTGGACTCTCACCGGCTCCCAGTACTGAAACCGCAGGAGAGGACTCAGCAGGTGTGTGTGCGCGAAGGTCACAGGTGAGGGTGCAGGCAGGGGGTGTTAAAGGAATGTAGTTTCTAGGAGGCCGCGGGCTGGGCTGGACCGTGGTGTAGGGGTAGCTGGTGTCTGGCTCTGGGCGGCAGCAGGAAATGGAGCCTGGGGGGCCAGGACAGCCTGCGGTCAGGCAGTGGGGCAGCCCAGGAGGGGTGGAAAGGGACAGGGCAACAGTACAGCCGCAGGAAGCCCTTGTGCCCCCTTGCTTGGCCCACCCGGCCCTCCTGACCTACAGCCAGCCCGCTGGACACTGCTGGTGGCTGCCTATCCAGGCAGTAGCAGAGGGCCCCTCAGGCTCAGCCTTTGCCCGACCAGACCTCTCTGCCTGCTCCCAGCCCACCCTCGGCACCCACAGTGCTGCTCTGCCCGTGCAGGGGCACCTGGCACCCTCTGAGGCTTGGCCACGGGGACTCTGGGCCCAGTTAAAGGGAGGACCCTCTTCCTCCATAGTGCCCGTGGAGAGTCGGGTAAACCCATGTGTGAGACAGACAAGTGCTGACACACGGCAGCTGCCTCTGCACTCAGTGCCAGTTCGCTCCCGAGCTGGCAGAAGTGCCCGCTCCCCCCTGCTCCTGGGCCTGCCCTCGTGCCCACCTGCGCCTATGCGGGAGGTGGGAAACTTGAGGGCCTGGCTTCCAAGAACCAGTGAATCAGTTTCACCGGCCTGACTGTGAGTCGATTGCATCTATAATTAGAAGGTGCTGGCCTTCCTGCCAGAACAGAGGAAGAGCTGTAAGGAGTCAGAGGAGGCAGTGCAAGTCCGTCTCCCACTCCCCTTAAAAGGCCTGCTGCCTTGTCCAGACCAGTACGAGCTGACTAGGGCCAGAGGTGCACATCCCTGGGAGCTCCATCATTGTCCCCCCAACCCTAGCTCCGTCTTCCCCCTGCCTCATTCTGGCCTCTGGAGGCTTCCAGAGAACTCCACCAGTGTCTGAGTCTGCAGCCTTGAAGCAGGTGTGGCTGTAGGCAGGAGCAGCGGAGGCAGGAGAGAGGCTCTGTGTACTTGTTGCTTTGCCCTTTTCACCTGGAAAGCCTTGAAAAACACTAGTGCCCAGGCTGTACCCCCTGCCAGTTAGAATTGTTGCGGTGGAAACTGGGCAAAGTGGTTTTCTAAATTCTCCAGGTGATTGTTATGCAGCCACCAGAGGCACTGACCTAGGTGAAGCTGCTCTCATCACCTGGAGGCTAAAACTTTCAAATGGACAAGCACATCCAGGGAAGATGGGGGCATGACCTGGCAGGCCTGGGCTGGGACACAGTGCCCTGCATTTCAGTGATCAGCCAGGTGGTGGTGCTGTGGGTTGGGCCACACCAGGTGCAGCAGCTGCTACTGTTTAGTTGCCAAGTTGTGTTGGCCTCTTGCGACCCCATGGACTATAGCCTACCAGACTGCTCTGTCCATGGAATTCTCCAGGCAAGAATACTGGAGTGGGTTGCCATTTCCTTATCCAGGGGATCTTCCCGACCCAGGGATCGAACCAAAGTCTCCTGATTGGCAGGTGGATTCTTTACCACTGAGTTACCAGGAAAGCCCACACTAGGAGCAGCAAAGCTTTCTAAAGGAGAGGATCTGAAACTTCAGAGAACAGTGAGTTCTGACTCAGGGGAAGGTGCACTGCCGCCGCCGCCAAGTTCTTGGTGGTGCTGACCCTGCGGCTCCAGCTTTGCGTTTGTTTTAGAGCATCCCTGCAGGGTCTGACTCCCCGGGGGCCTGTGTGTCTAGAGTGGCCTGTGTGGGGCATGGAGTAGGTACCTGTGTGAGAGTTTGCTCCTCAGGTGGGAGGTGGTACCGCGTTCTTGTGCACAGTCCTTTACCCCAGTGAGCACACTCCATCCTCCCAGCATACCTCTGAAGCAGTGTTCCCTGTGCCCATTTACAGATGAGGTCATTAAGGCTCCGCGAGGTTGAGGGTCCTGATAAAGCCACAAGAGGCTGATCTGGGCACAGACGCAGGCCTGCCATCTTTGCTGCCATCCTGGCTCTGCTGCAGTCGCCCTCATCTTGAACTCGTCTCTGTGTCTTCCAGCATCTCCATGCCTTCATCATCATCACCTACTGAAGGTTTATCAGACTTGTCAATGGCAGCTCTGAAGCCCCCACTGTATCTGCTTCCTCGGATTATCTGCTGTGTGACCCTGGACAGTTACGTGGCCTCTCTGTGCCTTGTCCTCACTGGCAGCGTGCAGAGAGTGATGTTTGCTCACTTGGGGTTATTGTGAGGATCAATGAGATGATTCCGCTCCAGCAATAGTGTCACTGGTGGCACATACAAAGTACTCAGAATTTTAGCTACTGTTATTTCATTAAAAATTTTTTTTATTGGAGTATAGAGAAGGCAATGGCACCCCACTCCAGTACTCTTGCCTGGAAAATCCCATGGACAGAGGAGCCTGGTGGGATGCAGTCCATGGGGTCACAACTGAGCGACTTCACTTTCACTTTTCACTTTCATGCATTGGAGAAGGAAATGGCAACCCACCCCAGTGTTCTTGCCTGGAGAATCCCAGGGATGGCAGAGCCTGGTGGGCTGCCGTCTATGGGGTCGCACAGAGTTGGACACAACTGAAGTGACTTAGCAGCAGCATAGTTGACTTACAAGGTTGTATTAGTTTCTGCTGTACAGCAAAGTGAATCAGTTATGCATATACCTACATCCACTCTTTTTTAAAGATTCGTTTCCCATATAGATCATTACTTAGTATTGAGTTCTCTGTGCTACATAGTACATCCTTATTAGTTATCTATTTTACATACAGTAGTGTGTATATAGGGCTTCCCAGGAAGCACTAGATAAAGAACCCTCTTGCCAATACAGGGGATGTAAGAGAGGCTGGTTCGATCCCTGTGTCAGGAAGATCCCTTAGAGGAGGGCATGGCAACCCACTCCAAGTATGTACATGTCAGTCCCAACCTCCCAATTTATCCCTCCCTTTACTCCCCCCCACCGCCCCCGGTAGCCATAAATTTGTTTCCTACATCTGTTATTTTTTTCCTTACCATTTGTACCATTTTTAAAGATTACACTAATATAAGTGATACATAGTATTTGTCTGTCTCTGACTTCACTCAGTATGACAGTCTCTGTGTGGCTGCAAATGGCATTAATTCATTTTTTTTTTCTGGCTGAATTATATTCCATTGTGTGTACACACACCACGTCTTCTTTATCTGTCCCTCTGCCAATGGACATTTAGGTTGCTTTCATGTCTTGGCTGTTGTAAATAGTGCTGCAGTGAACACTGGGATACATGTGTCTTTTTGAATTACGGTTTTCTCTGAATATATGCCCAGGAAAGGGATTGCTGGATCATATAGTAGAGTTGCATCTGGTTATTTAGGGAACCTCCTTACTGTTCTACATAATGGTTGCACCAATTTACATTTCCATCAACAGTGTAGGAGGGCTCCCTTTTCTCCACATCCTCTCCAGCACTTTTTTTTTCTTTTGTTTCCTCCTGTGTCTGTTGGTTTTCCAGCTCCAAACCCAACTTTCCACTGAGTTTGGCGACCAGGCTTTGGCGATTACCATTCTGGACAGCTGGTTTCCTATCAGGTTCTACCAGCAGGGGTCACTGTAGGGAAACTAGCCGCCAGGGCAGCTCTCTGTTCTTCCATATCCCGCACCAGCGGTTCCCGCCTCCAGCACTTTTGATGATGGCCATTCTGATTGGTGTGAGGTGATACCTCACTGTAGTTTTGATTTTCATTTCTCTAATAATTAGTGATGTTGAGCATCTTTTCATGTGCTTTTTGGCCATCTATCTGTCTTCTTTGGAGAAATGTCTATTTAGATCTTCTGGCCACTTTCCGATTGAGTTATTTTTTGTTATTGAGCTGCGTGAGCTGTTTGTGTATTTTGGAGATTGATCCCTTGTTGGTAGCTTTGTACACAGATATTGTCCCCCATTCTGTGGACTGTTTTTTCGTTTTGTTTATGGTTTCCTTTGCTGTGCAAAAGCTTTTAAGTTTTATTAGGTCCCATTTATTTATTTTTGTTTTTATTTTCATTACTCTAGGAGGTGGATCCAAAAAGATTTTGTTGCTATTTATGTGAGAGAGTGTCCTGCCTGTGTTTTTCTCAAAGAGTTTTATAGTATCTAGTCTTATATTTAGGTCTTTAATCTATCTTGAGTTTATTTTTGTGTTTCGTGTTAGAGAGGGTTCTAATTTCATTCTTTTATACACAGTTATCTAGTTTTCCCAGAACTACTTACTGAAGAGACTGTCTTTTCTTCTTTGTATACTCTTGCCTCCTTTGTCATAAATTAGTTGACCATAGGTATGTGGGTTTATCTCTGGACTGTCTATCCTGTTCCATTGACTTATATTTCTGTTTCTGTGCCAGTACCATACTGTTTTGATTAATGTAGCTTTGTAATATAGTCTGAAGTCAGGGAGCCTAATTCCTCCAGCTCTGTTTTTCTTTTTCAAGATGGCTTTGGCTATTTGAGGTCATTTGTGTTTCAACTGAACTGAACTGTGTTTCCTTACAAATTGTAATGTTTTTGTTCTAATTCTGTGAAAAATTCCATTGGTAATTTGATAGGGATTGCATTAAATCTGTGGATTGCTTTGGGTAGTAGTCTCATTTTCACAATATTGATTCTTCCAATCCAAGAACATGGATATCTCTCCATCTGTTTGTATCATCTTTGACTTCTTTCATCAGCATCTTACAGTTTTCTGAGTACAGGTCTTTTGCCCCCTTAGGTAGGTTTATTCCTAGACATTTTATTCTTTTGGATGCAGTGGTAAATTGGATTGTTTTCTTAATTTCTCTTTCTGATCTTTCATTGTTGCTGTATAGGAATGCAAGATATTTCTGTGTATTAATTTAGTATCCTGCAACTTTACCAAACTCATTGATAAACTGTAGTAGTTTTCTGGTAATGTCTTTAGGATTTTCTATGTATAGTATCATGTCATCTGCAAACACTGACAGTTTTACTTCTTTTCCAATTAGTTTCCTTTTATTATTATTTTTTCCTGATTGCCATGACTAGAACTTCAAAAACTGTATTGAATAAAAGTGATGAGAGTGGACATCCTTGTCTTGTTCCTGATCTTAGAGGAAGTGCTTTCAGGTTTTCACAGTTAAGAATGATGTTAGCTGCAGCTTGACGTATATCTTTTTTATGGTGAGGAAGTTTCCTTCTGTGCCCAATTTCTGGAGTTTTTGTCATAAATGGGTGTTGAATTTTGTCAAAAGCTTTTTTTGCATCTATTGAGATGATCATATCGTTTTTATTCCTCAGTTTGTTAATTGTGTTATCACATTGGCTGATTTGCATATATTGAAGAATCCTTGCATCCCTGGGTTAAATCCCACTTGATCATGGTGTATGGTCCTTTTAATGTGCTGTTGAATTTGGTTTGCTAGTATTTCGTTGAGGATTTTTGTGTCTATGTTCATCAGTGATATTGGCCTATAATTTTCTTTCTTTGTGATATCTTTGTTTTTGGTATCAAGGTGATGTTGGCCTTATAGACTGAGCTTGGGAATGTTTTATCCTCTGTGATTTGGGGGAAGAGTTTCAGAAAGATAGGTTTTAACTCTTCTCTAAATATTGGATAGAATTCGCCTATGAAGCCATCTTGTCCTAGACTTTTGTTTGAAAGTTTTTTAATCACTTTTAGGGTTAGTACTTGTGATTGGTCTGCACATGATTTCTGTTTATTCCCGATTTGGTGTTCGACGGTTGTACCTTTCCGAGAATTTGTCTATTTCCTCTAGGTTTTTCTTTTTATTGGCATATAGTTGTTTGTAGTTGTCTCTTATGATCTCTTTGTATTTCTGTGGTGTCCACTGTAACTTCTCTTTTTTCATATGTCATTTTCTTGATTTCAGCCCTTTCCCTTTCTTTCTTGATGAATCTGGCTAAAGGTTTATTAGTTTTGTCTATGTTTTCACAGAACCAGTTTTTTTTTTAACTTCATTGATCTTTTCGATTGCTTTCTTCATCTCTGTTTCATTTATTTCTGCTCTGCTCTCCATGATGTCTTTCCTTCTACTAACTCTGGGTTTTGTTTGTTCTTTCTCTCGTTGCTTTAGATGTAAGGTTAGGTGGTTTATTTGAGATTTTTCTTGTTTTGTGAGGTAAGTTTGTATCACTGTAAACTTCCCTCTTAGAACTGCATAATATTTGGATCATCATGTTTTTGTTGTCATATGTTTCTTGGTGTTTCTGATTTCCTCTTTGATTTTTTCCATGATCCATTGGTTGTTTTGTAACATGTTGTTTAGCCTCAACGTGTTTGTGTGTTTTTACTATTTCTTTCCTGCAATTTATTTATAATCTCATAGTTTTGTGGTCGGAAAAGACGCGTGATATTATTTCGGTTTTCTTAAATTTACCTAGGTTTGATTTGTGGCCCAAGGTGTGATCTATCCTGAAGAATGTCCCATGTGCACTTGAGGAGAAAGTGTATTCTGCTTCTTTCAGGTGGAATGCCCTATAAATTTCAAGGAAGTCCATCTTGTCTAATGTGTCATGTAAGACTTCTTTCCTTACTGATTTCATGTCTTGATGATCTGTCCATTGGTTTAAGTGGGATGTTAAAGCCCCCGTTATTGTTGTGTTACTGTTGATCTCCTCTTTTGTGGCTGTTGCCATGTAAATTGTATATTGAAGTCCTCCTGTGTTGGGTGCTATATATTTGCAGTTGGTATATCTTTCTCTTTGATCGATCTCTTTTTCATTGTGTAGCGTCCTTCTTTGTCGCTTGTAATAGTCTATTTATTCGTTTTTGGCATTGCTGTCTTCATTGCTCTGCAGGCTTCTCCCTGGTTGTGGCGAGTGGGGGCTGCTCTCTAGATGCAGTGCAAGGGCTTCTCATTGCAGCGGCTTCTGTCTGTGTGGAGCACAGCCTCTGGGGCACGCAGGCGCTGACAGATGTGTCTCATGGGCTCAGTGGTTGCACTTCCTGGGCTCCAGAGCAGACTGAGTGGTAGTGGCACCCAGACTTAGTTGCTCTGCGGCGTTTGGGATCTTTCTGGCCCAGGTATCAAACCCGCATCTCCTGCATTGGCAGGTGATTCTTTACCAGTGAATCATCAGGGAAGCCTCTACTAGTTGTTTCAGTTCAGTTCAGTCGCTCAGGCGTGTCTGTCTCTTTGCGGCCCCATAAATCACAGCACACCAGGCCTCCCTGTCATCACCAACTCCCAGAGTTCACGCAGACTCACGTCCATTGAGTCTGTGATGCCATCCAGCCATCTCATCCTCTGTTGTCCCCTTCTCCTCCTACCCTCAATCCCTCCCAGCATCAAAGTCTTTTCAATGAGTCAACTCTTCACATGAGGTGGCCAAAGTATTGGAGTTTCAGCTTTAGCATCATTCCTTCCAAAGAAATCCCAGGGCTGATCTCCTTCAGAATGGACTGGTTGGATCTCCTTGCAGTCCAAGGGACTCTCAAGAGTCTTCTCCAACACCGCAGTTCAAAAGCATCAATTCTTCGGCGCTCAGCCTTCTTCACAGTCCATACATGACCACTAGAAAAACCATAGCCTTGACTAGATGGACCTTAGTCAGCAAAGTAATGTCTCTGCTTTTGAATGTGCTATCTAGGTTGGTCATAACTTTTCTTCCAAGGAGTAAACTTCTTTTAATTTCATGGCTGCAGTCACCATCTGCAGTGATTTTGGAGCCCAAAAAAATAAACTCTGACGCTGTTTCCACTGTTCCCCATCTATTTCCCATGAAGTGATGGGACCAGATTCCATGATCTTCGTTGTCTGAATGTTGAGCTTTAAGCCAACTTTTTCACTCTCCACTTTCACTTTCATCAAGAGGCTTTTTAGTTCTTCACTTTCTGCCATAAGGGTGGTGTCATCTGCATATCTGAGGTTATTGATATTTCTCCCGGCAATCTTGATTCCAGCTTGTGTTTTTTCCAGCCCAGCGTTTCTCATGATGTACTCTGCATACAAGTTAAATAATCAGGGTGACAATATACAGCTTTGACATACTCCTTTTCCTATTTGGAACCAGTTCATTGTTCCATGTCCACTTCTAACTGTTGCTTCCTGACCTGCATACAGATTTCTCAAGAGGCAGGTTAGGTGGTCTGGTATTCCCATCTCTTTCAGAATTTTCCACAGTTTATTGTGATCCACACAGTCAAAGGCTTTGGCATAGTCAATAAAACAGAAATAGATGTTTTTCTGGAACTCTCTTGATTTTTCCATGATCCAGTGGATGTTGGCAATTTGATCTCTGGTTCCTCTGCCTTTTCTAAAACCAGCTTGAACATCAGGAAGTTCATGGGTCACGTATTGCTGAAGCCTGGCTTGGAGAATTTTGAGCGTTACTTTACTAGCATGTGAGATGAGTGCAACTGTGCGGTAGTTTGAGCATTCTTGGGCATTGCTTTTCTTTGGGATTGGAATGAAAACTGATCTTTTCCAGTCCTGTGGCCACTGCTGAGTTTTCCAAATTTGCTGGCATATTGAGTGCAGCACTTTCACAATGTCATTTTTTAGATTTGAAATAGCTCAACTGGAATTCCATCACCTCCACTAGCTTTGTTTGTAGGGATGCTTCCTAAGGCCCACTTGACTTCACATTCCAGGATGTCTGGCTCTAGATGAATGATCACACCATCGTGATTATCTGGGTCGTGAAGATCTTTTTTGTACAGTTCTTCTGTGTATTCTTGCCACCTCTTCTTAATATCTTCTGCTTCTGTTAGGTCCATACCATTTCTGTCCTTTATCGAGCCCATCTTTGCATGAAATGTTCCCTTGGTGTCTCTAACTTTCTTGAAGAGATCGCTAGTCTTTCCCATTCTGTTCTTTCCTCTATTTCTTTGCACTGATTGCTGAAGAAGGCTTTCTTATCTCTTTTTGCTATTCTTTGGAACTCTGCATTCAGATGCTTATATCTTTCCTTTTCTCCTTTGCTTTTCGCTTCTCTTCTTTTCACAGCTATTTCTAAGGCCTCCCCAGACAGCCATTTTGCTTTTTTGCATTTCTTTTCCATGGGGATGGTCTTGATCCCTGTCTCCTATACAATGTCACGAACCTCATTCCATAATTCATCAGGCACTCTATCTATCAGATCTAGGCCCTTAAACCTATTTCTCACTTCTACTGTATAATCATAAGGGATTTGATTTAGGTCATACCTGAATGGTCTAGCGGTTTAATAAAGTCTACTTTGTCTGATACGAGTATTGCTACTCCAGTATTCTTTAGATTTCACTTTGCATGGAATATCTTTTCCATTCCCTCATTTTCTGTCTGTATGTGTCCCTAGATCTGAAGTGGGTCTCTTGTAGACAGCATGTATAGTGGTCTTGTGTTTGCATCCAGTCAGCCAATCTGTGTCTTTTGGTTGGAGCATTTAATCCATTTATATTTAAGGTAATTATTGATATGTATGATTCTTGATCTGTATTATTCCATTGATATTTAAGGTGATTATTGATATGTATGATTTATTAATTGTTTTGGATTTGTTTTTTTTTTAAGTCTTTTTTTCTTCCCTTCTTTTGTTCTTTTCTTTTGTGATTCGGTGACTATTTTTAGTGTTGTGTTTGGGTAGCTTTTTCTTTTTTGTGTATATATCTATTGTAGCTTTTTTAGTTTGCATTTCCCACTGAGAGAAGTTCCTTTATCATTTGTTGTAAAGCTGTTTGATGGCACCGAATTCTCTTAGATTTTGCTTGTCGTAAAGCTTTTGATTTTTCTGTTGAATCTGAATGAGAGCCTTGCTGGGTAGAGTATTCTTGGTTGTAGGTTTTCCTCTTTCATCACTTTAAATATATTGTGTTACTCCCTTTTGGCCTGCAGAGTTTCTGCTGAAAAACCAGCTGATAACCTTATGGGGATTCCCTTGTATGTTATCTGTTGCTTTTCCTTTTTTGCTTTCAATACTTTTTCTTTGTATTTAATTTTTGTCAGTTTGATTACTGTGTGTTTCAGTATGTTCCTCCTTGGTTTTATCCTGTATGGGCCTCTCTACACGTTCTGGACTTGGGTGACTGTTTCCTCTCCCATGTTAGGGAAGTCTTTCTAATCTCTTCAAATATTTTCTCAGGCCCTTTATCTTTGTCTTTTTCTTCTGGGATCCATCTAATGCAAATGGTGTATTTAATGTTGTCCCAGAGGTCTCTGAGACTGTCCTCAGTTCTTTTCCTTCCTTTTTCTTTTATTATGTCCCATGGAAGTTATTTCTACCACTCTTGACTTCCAGCTAACTTACTCATTCTTCTGCTTCAGCTATTCTGCCATTGATTCTTTTTATGTATTTTTCATTTCAGTTATTGTGTTGTGTATCTGGTTTTGTTGTTGTTTAAATCTTCTCTTTGTCAAGCATTTCTTGTATTTTCTCAGTCTGTGCTTGCATTCTTTTTTTGTTGTTGAGATTTTGCATCATTTTTACTGTCATTTCTCTGAATTCTCTTCCAGGTAGTTTGCCTGTTTCCTCTTCATTTAGTTGTCCTTGTGGCGTTTTCTGTCTTGCTCCTTCATCTGCACCGTATTTCTTTGTCATCTCATTTTGTCTTTCTTTCTGTTTGTGGTCCCCCTTCTGCAGGCTGCAAGATGGTAGTTCCTCTTGCTTCTAGTGTCTGCCCCCTGGTGGACGAGCTTAGTACTGGGGCTTGTGCCGGTTTCCTGATGGGAGCCTGGTGCCTTCCCTCTTGGAGCTGGGTCTTGTCCCTCTGATAGGCAGGGCTGTTTCAAGTGGTATGTTTTGAGGTGGCTGTGAGCTCAGTATGACCTCAGGCAGCAGGTGGCGCTGTGCTCCTGTCTTGCTGGTTGTTTGGCCTGAGGCGTTCCAGTGCTGGAGCCTGCAGGCTGTTGGCAAGGTCAGGTCAGCTGACCTCTGCCTCCCCAGGAGAGTGTCCAAGATCCCTAACTATGTCTTGCCCAGGTTCTTGTGGAGGTACTGCTTTGGTCTTGGTGTACACAAGACCTTGTATGTGGCCTCCGAGAGTGGAGTCTGTTTCCCCCAGCCCCGTGGAGCTCTTGCACTCAAGCCCTGCTGGCCTTCAGGGCTGAATGCTCTGGGGGTGGGGGGTGGGGGGGAGTGTCTTCCCAGTGCCAGACCCTCAGACTGTCTTGGTGGGATGTGTTTAGGAAGGATCATCCCTATGTGGGTTTAATATTTTTTGGTGCAGGGGCTCTTTTTAGTTTGGATGTCTGCCGCCGCTTTCCTCGTGTATGCTGGCCGTGACCCGCTTGATGAGGCATGTGACTGATGTGGAGACCAGCCCCTGCCCTGGGTGTTGAGCAGGGCCTCCCCTTGCTGTTAGGGTTAGCGTGGGAGGTGGGGTCTCCTCCCCAGCTGTGGCTGTAGAAGCCCCCCGATCTGTTGCTGATCTGTTTCTTAGCTGTGTTTCTGATCTTTTGTGTGCAGCAGGGAGGGTTGGAACACGCCCACTGGAAGAGAAGTCGCTCAGTATCGATTTTCTGGAGCAGTTCATCCATGAGCACGCTCTGTTGTGCCCCCTCTCACCCGTGATGTGAGCTCTCACGTTACACCGTAGTTGGTACTCCTCTTTTGCACATGTGCGTGCTTAGTCGCTTCAGTCGTGTCCGACTCTTTGCAACCCCACAGTCTGTAGCCTGCCAGGCTCCTCTGTCCACGGGATTCTCCAGGCAAGAATACTGGAGTGGGTCACCATGTCCTTCTCCAGGGGATCTTCCCCACCCAGGGATGGAACCCAAGTGTCTTAACGTCTCCCACATTGGCAGGCGGATTCTTTACCACTAGCCCCACCTGGGAAGCCTGTTTTGCCTTTATAAAAAGTGCTGATTTCAAAACTCAGCTTCTTTGCATTAAAAAAGAAAAGTTATTTAAAAGATGACAAGATAGATGTGCCATTTAGAAACGTTATCAGGTAGCTGACAAATGTGTAGAATGGAAAGCAAGTCCCCTCCCTCCTCTGCTCCCTTGCAGTAATCTCTGTGATGAGCATGGCCAGGGGTGGCTGGATGTCCTCTGTGCATTTATGCACGTGTCACGGTCACATCTGCTGATGTCATTTAATGACTGATACGGGGTCTTGTGCACCTGGTGAGTCCAGTGGTGGGGTCACCACTGTGAGAGGGGTCACCACCCCAAGCTGGAGGGATGGGCCTCACCCGGCTGCTCGTTCCCATGACCTCCTGGGCTGTGCGTACGCAGGTGCTGGGGCACAGTCTCTGGGGGAACAGAGACCCTCACACAGGAGGGGAGCCTTGGGGTAGGAGCAGCGTGATAAGTCCAGGACACGTGGACGGGGGCCCCACCCCTGGGTAGGTGACTCCACCCTGAGCGTCTGCCCCTCATCTGTCAAGGGAGACAGTGAGTGCTGAGGCTCCCAGGGAGTGGTGGGCTGGTGCCCAGAGTAGAACTTGCCCCGTGGCCTCCTGCTGGACTCGTCCATCCCCTTATGGGTGGCAGAGCTGGGGGGGGTGAGTCCCCAGGCTGGCTTCCCACTGGCTCCTGACCTCCTAGCCCCGGGGCAGGTGTCCCTGCAGGTGGCCTTGCCCTGTGGGGGATCGGGTGGGGACTGTGCAAGTTAGCAGGGGTATCAGCGTGCCCCATACGTAGCACCTCCTGATCAGAGCAGCCTACTCCCTCCGCAGGTGAGGGGCCAGGGGCTCCGGAAACGCCATCTCTGATGGCCAAGAAGCTTGGGGTCAGGATGTCCAGCTGACCACAGTCACCAGGCTCAGGTCACCTTTTGAACCCAGAACTGTGTGATCGTGGGAAAGTCACCCCACAGCGATGGCCCCTCAACTGAAGCTCTGGGGTCCAGGTCCCCTCCGGAGCTAGTGACAGCAGCAGAGCAGCCACCAGGGCGTCCACTGTTTCCTCCCCGAAATGATTCCTGAGTGTGGCTGCGGGCCGGGCTCCAGCCAGACAGGAAGACGTTGAGGTGGGTGATCAGGCATTTCTCGCCTTGTGGGTCAGCAGTCCAGGGGTTAACCCAGGGGAGCTTCCTAGAGGTGGTGGCACCTAGGCTGAACTTGGAAATCCTAGGGTTCCCTCAGTTGAGTTCCTTCTTGTGGAGCCTCTGATTCATTATCTGAAAGATGAAGAGTTTGTCCGAGTCAGTGATTCTTTGACTTGAGCGGTAAAGAAGACCCAACCCAAATTTCTGACCCAGTGGGGCCTGGGAATGTTCATTGTAACATGGGTTGTGGGGAGTGTTCTGTGAGTCTGAACCCGTGGAGCAGGGGCGGCATGGAGCCTGGGGGACAGACATTGCAGTCCTGGCCTTGGCCCCGGGGACTTCCCTTGAGCACTTGCCCTCATCTCAAAGGATGTTCTGAGAGTTCTAAGGGGACCTCCAGGCGTTTGGCAGGGAAGCCAGTGTCATTTGACCCAGGGCCCCTTTCACCCTGGTGTGAGGCTCGGCTTATGTGCTGTGGGGTGGGAGCAGGCTCTGCTGGTAAAGCTCTTGGAAGGGTCCTTTGTGGCAGTAAAGTAATCGTGGCTGCTGTTGGCTCTGCACGGTGGGGAAGCTGAGGCCGGAAGGGCTCCAGGGCTGGCCCTGGCCCCAGTGAGAGAGCAGACCAGGTCCAGTTGAAGGCAGCATCCCTGGCAGGTTGGCCCTGGGGGCTCTTTCTGCTTCCTAGGGCTTGGAGAGGTCAGTGTGGCTGCCTGGGGAGCTGGGCGTGGGGTGGTAGCCCCTGTCTGCTGGTGACCTGAGAGGGTGAGACATTCCCCGCAGAGGCAGGAAGGGCCAGCTCTTCCACCCCTACTTCAGTCTCCCTGTCCTGCCTGGGGGGACTAGCCCAGCGGGTGGGGTAGGCCCCCCTCCACCCGTCCAGGGAGTAGGAAGGAAAGTGTACCCACGGGTGCTGGTTCCCGAGCCTCGGGCTGGCAGGTGTGTACCCGCTGACATCGCGGAATCGGCTGCCTGGGCAGAGAGGAAACTGAGGCACAGAGGGCTGCAGAGTGTCCCAGGCCTCAGGAGAGCCTCCAGCAGAGCCTGGCTGCCGTGCGAGGGGTTACCCTCGACCGTCACACTGAACCCCAGACTGCTGCCCAACACCTGCATCTAACAGGCATTTCAGATCCAGCGAGTCCAGAGCAAGTTCCAGGTCTTTCCCCCGACCCCACCCTCAGAGACCTCCCCCATGCCGGTCAGTGGCTCAGGTCAAAGACCATCCTCCCAGTGTCCAGAGCCGACCCTGCTGCACTCCTCTGTCACCTGACCTGAGCCATCTCTTCCAGGGTCTTGTGATGGCAAAGCCCAGACCAGTTGGTTTTCAGATCTCTCCCTCACTGGTCTCCACACGGTGGCCACAGTGACGCTCCCCCTGAGTCAGGTCACTCCTGTGCCCCAAGCACCCACGCCTCCTGGGTCACTCACTGGCTGCACCCTGGGCCACCAGTGTATACAGTCAGGCTGGTCACTCCCCAGACTACTCTCCTGCTGATCCCCTCCCGCGTCCTGGCCTCAGGACCTCAGCACCGGCTGTGCCTTGTACCTGGAACATCCCTCTTTTATGCCGGAAGCCGCGCAGCTCATGCTCAGCCTGCCTCAGGGCCACCTCCCTGCGGCTGCCGCGGCCCCCCCCCGCCACACTTGGTGTTCCCCTGGTGCTGTTTTTACTTCTTCCCCGTGGTTTGGCTTTCCTGCTGGGACGGAACCCCAGGAGGCAGAGTGCTGTGTGTCCAGGTGGCTGGAATGAGGCCTGGTATGCACAGAGCAGATGCTGAGGAAATGTTTATCAGACATCTTGATCAGTGGCTTCAGGGCCACTGAGGAGCCTGTCCTCTGCCTGCGCTGACATCTGATGACCCCCTCCCGGCCCTGCTGGGGCTCAGGCCCTCCCTGCGGCTGGCCGGGAAGGAGGGCTGGGCGGAGGAGTCTTTGATGTCTGACCGTCCCATTCCTTCCTCGCAGGAAACTATGCCCCAGACGTCTGTGGTCTTCTCCAGCATCCTCGGGCCCAGCTGTAGTGGACAGGGGCAGCCCGGCATGGGGGAGCGAGGCGGTGGGGCCAGCGGCTCTGGGGACCTCATCTTCCAAGATGGACGTCTCATCTCGGGGTCCCTGGAGGCCCTGATGGAGCACCTGGTCCCCACAGTGGACTATTACCCTGACGTGAGTGCCTGGTGACCAACGGGGACGGCCGGGGAGGGAGGCCGGGCTGGGGAGGGGGGCCGGGTCAGAGTGGACGGAGCCCTGCCCTCCCCTCCCCTGCTCTCCTGCCCCGCCCATCTCTGCCCCTGCTGCCCCCAGGCGAGTAGAAGGTGGCCCTGAGGGAGAAGAGGAGGCTCAGGGGCAGGCCAGTGCTGCGGGGTTCTGGGGAGGGTCCACCCAGCGTGGGGCCTGTCTCTGAGCTGGGAAGCTGACTTTGTCCCCGAGCCGCCATGCTTCAGAATGACTTCCACTCTGGCCGCCTACAGACCCCGGGGCACCTGCCCATGCGGGCAGGGCAGCCCCAGGCCTCCCCGTCACTCCAGATGACGTTGGCACGTTCTTGGAAGCATGAGAGTGTCCCCTGTCGTGTGTGGCTTCCCTTCTGCTGCTGGTAGTGACCACTCATGGCGGAGTGGGCTTGCTCCTGGCTCCCTCTCCAGCGCCCCTCCGTCCTAGGGGCCGCGTCACACATGGGGCTGCGAGGGAGGGTGGGGAGCAGCCGCCCCCTCTGCCCTCCAGCTGGGCTTCCCGGCTTCCTGGCCCACCCTCACCTGCCAGGCCGCCTCCCTCCCTCCCGGGCTTCTATCCACACCTCTGTCTATCCATCCATCCACCCCATCCATCCTCTCGCCCGGCTGGGGCCGCTGTTGGGGGTGCAGGCATGGCAGCCGAGGTTCTGGGCGGCAGAGCTGGGAAGACGGGACCCCAGGCCCTGAAGATGCCCAGAGCAGGGCTGCAGCCCCCAGGGGTGGGGACCTCCAAGCCGCATGCTGGTCTGCGCCACAGTGGCCTTGTGTCCACGTAGGGGGAGGCTCCCCTCTCAGCCTGTCCCAGAGGAGCCTCTTCAGCCAGCTCCTCCTGTGTTGTCCCTAAAATACTGTGCCCCAGGGTCCCAGCCTGAGTCCCAGGGGAGAGCAAAGGGCAGGTGGTGGCAGAATGGGGTCTCTCCGGTGAGCACCTGGGCTCCCTGACTTCTCCTCACGCCCCTGCCCTCTCCTCACGCCCCTGCCCTGCAGACCCCTCGGAGACGCCAGCTCCTGCTCTGGGCGCTCCTCTGCCCTGGGCTAAGAGCTCCCAGATGTGGCCGCCGGGCGGCTTTCTTCACGTTCAAACCCTTCTGCTTCGAAGGGGTCCTTGAGGGTCTCACGCTGACCAGCTGGGACCCTAGTGTCTGCATGCTGCACAGCCTGGGGACAGGAAGTGGGCAGTTTGGAGTTGTCGGGGGTGGAGGTGGTGGGGGAAGGGGGGGGGGTTGCTGGTAGAGGATCCCCTGCTACTCCAGGGAAACCGCCTCTCCCCATGGCCTCTGAAGGCTGTGTGGGGACCATGAGGGCCTGACGGTGGAGCCTGGTTCCAGGAGCTGCACACCCAGCACACACGGCCCGGCTGGCATTAGGCTGGAGCAAGGGAGACCTGCTTCTTTGGGCCTAGAGTTGGGGCGGAGGCTCCCAGGCCCCTCAGCCTGCAGCAACCAGGTGAGGGTGGATTACTGTCTGACTAGAGTCCCCGGGAGAGCCCCAAGCAGCCTCCTCACCCCCAAGTCCGCCCTGTCTGCAGGCAGGGGCCTGGCAGAGTCCACATCAGACAAAAGCTTCTGAGAGCTCTGGGTCCTGCCGCCTCTCAGACCGCGAGCACCCCTCAGCCTGCACCACAGCCCGGTGACAAGGACGCGTGGGCGTGGGACCGGGGGTCCTGGTGTGGCAGGGTGGGGGTGAGCCCCGCAGCTGACTGGTGACCGCGGCTTGCAGCAGTTTCTGATGTGGGATCCTGGGGCCAAGGAGAGCCTGCCCTACCCCACAGACAAGACCCCCACAGACCCCCCACCACCCAGGCCCTGCCTCACTGGCCACGGAGCATCCCTTGGCGCCTGACCCAGGGAGCACTGCGGCCTGGGCAGCAGCCCCACCCAGGTCCGGAGGGTCCCCCCAACATGCACGTTCGGATTTAGCTCCCAGCGTGGGGTTGGGCAGTGGGTAGGGAAGGCTCCCAGCAGAGTAAGAGCACTGGGAGCTGAGCTCATCAGGGGAGGTGGTGGAGAGCCGCTGCCAAGTGGGGTTTTGTCTGTGCCGTGCCTGGTGGGCAGGACTGGGGAGCAGTGAGGACGAGGAAGGGCATTCAAGGTGAGCTGAGCTATGCAGCCTGTGCTGGGTCTGGGGGGCGGCTGGGCCATGGGGCAGGGTCAGCCGCGCCACCCCTGGGGACCACACTGGGCCTGACTCCCTCGTCACTCTCTCCATCTGTCTTCAGAGGACGTACATCTTCACGTTTCTCCTGAGCTCCCGGGTCTTCATTCCCCCTCATGACCTGCTGGCCCGCGTGGGGCAGCTCTGCGTGGAGCAGAGGCAGCAGCTGGAGGCTGGGTCCGAGAAGGTAAAGCGAGCTCCTGACTGTGCCCATCTCGCTCACGCTTGGGCAAGAAGCTGGCTCAGGATGGGGCCTGGCTGAGCCGGCCAGGGGCCCTTCCTGTTGGGGGCAGGTCTGCCTGTCTGGCCTCCTGGCATCGCTGGAGCTGGGCTTCCTAGGGGTCTGCAGGGGCGCACGTGGAGTACACTCCCAGGGTGCTGGAGGGACTGCTGTTGGCGGGTGCCCGCACCCCTCCCGGTGGAGGACCACAGTGAACGGCTCTCCTGCTCCAGGCCAGGACCCCAGAGGAAGAGTCCGGCTCAGCTTGTGGAGAAGGCCGGCTCACCTCCTGAGTCACCGCCCCCTCTAAGGAGAGTAGGCGTGGCACCTGCAGGCTGGAGTTTGCAGTGGCGCAGATAGGGGTGTCTGTCACAGTCACGTCTCCTGACCGAGTCAGGCTCTGGGTGGTCAGGATGGTTACGAAATCACAGCTTATCCCTGAGGCCCTGGGGCAGGGGCTGGCAGGCAGACTGGCAAAAAGCCGGCAGGGCCTGTTCCCAATGACCTGTCCGTCCACCTGGCCGGGCCTCCTGCCACCGGAGGTTTGCAGCGAAGGCTCTTCCGAGTGTCCCCTCGGGGGTCTGTCTTGGGGTTGCTGGGCTGGGAGCGGGACGGGCAGAGACTGCAGTGTGGGGACCAGGAAGGGTTCCTGAAGGCATGGGTGGAAAACAGCCAGAACAGAGTGAGTGGGAGATGGAATCTGAGGTTGAGGGTCAGCAAGGGGTCAGCAGAGGCCTGAGAGGAGCCTGGGGCGAGTCTGCCAGCCTTGTCTGGGGTGACATGCAGGGCGGGGCCTCTGAGGAGGGAACGCAGGCCTCCTGTTCTGCTGTGGGTGCAGCAGGCACCTGGGGGTTGTCAGCAGGGCCTCCTGAGGTGCCATGACTGCCATGACCTAACCAGGGCCTGGGCAGGGGGCGAGGGTGGAATCAGTGGGCTAAATAAGGCAGGCATGGGTGGCCGGGGGCAGGCAGGTGTGGGGGTGGGCAGTGGGGTCATGAGGGGGCCAGGCCCCGAGGGCAGGCAGGGCCAGGATGGTCCAGGTAGGCACAGGGGGCGAGTCAGGGGCAGGCAGGAGCCAAGGTGGGCCCAGGAAGGGTTTGGTGAACCTGAGCGGGGCCGGGCACCGAGCATCCTGTACCCTATTCTTGAGCTGTGTATGCGTGTGGACCTGGGGAGAGGACGCCTGGGGTGTCTGCAGTCCTTCCTGGCACTTGCCAACCTGCTTTTCACGGAGAGAAGGCAGTTTCCTGCTTAACATTCATAAGTTTGCTTGCTTTTCATCATTTTTTTAAAATACTTTTGTTTCGGCTGTGCTGGATCTTCATTGCTGAGGGTTTTTTCCTAGGTACGGCGAGTGGGGGCTACTCTCTAGTTGTAGAGGCCGGCTTCTCATTGTGGCGGCTTCTCCCATGTGGAGCGTGGGTTCTAGGGTGTGCGGGCTCAACAGCTGTGGCTCCCAGGCCCTGGAGAGCAGGCCCAGGAGTAGTGGTGCATGGGCGTAGCTGCTCTGTGGCGTGTGGGATCTTCCTGCATCAGGGATCGAACCTGTGTCTTCTCCACTGGTAGGCCAGTTCTTTACCACTGAGCCATCAGGGAGGCCCTTCATCGTGTTTTTTATGGGTAACTTCTAATTACAGCAAATGAGACTAGTTTTCTATGTCATGGTGGTCTTTTGAAAATGAATTTAAGTGAACAAGAGAGCTGGCGTCAGGGGAATGGAAAGTGAAGCAGGGAAAGACAGAACCGCAGGTGGACGAAGGCAGCGGGGGTCTGTCCCTACCCGGTAGCCCTCAGCCCAGTGTCGGGGCAGGGGACGCAGGTCCTGTGAGGATGGGTGGGGGGGCCACAGACCTCACTGTATCTGCCCTGACCCAGGCCAAGCTGAAGTCCTTCTCAGCCAAGATCGTGCAGCTGCTTAAGGAGTGGACGGAGGCCTTCCCCTTTGACTTCCAGGACGAGAAGGCCATGGCTGAGTTGAAGGCCATCACCCATCGGGTCACCCAGTGTGATGAGGTGAGGTCCCTCAGATCCTGGCAGGGGGGCCTTGTCTGGGGAGCTCTCTACATGGTCCCCTTGGCAGTCACTCTCCTGAAGAGGGCTGCCGGGCGGCCCTATTTGCTTCTCACCCCCATGAGGGCAGCTCAGCTGGCCAGCAACACACAGGCCTGCCCTCGGCATCCTCTGCACATGAACACCCTGTGGCTAGAGTGGGAATGGTCCCAGGCCCCCTCCTCCTGCCATGTGGGTGGGTGCCTAGTGAGAGGTAGGTCCCCGGAGATGAGCTGGGTACCTCCAGGAGGTCCCTCCAGCCCACGACAGCACCTTCTCCACCCCCGCCCCTCAGGAGAACGGCACTGTGAAGAAGGCCATCGCCCAGATGACGCAGAGCCTGCTGCTGTCCCTGGCTGCCCGGAGCCAGCTTCAGGAGCTGCGGGAGAAGCTCCGCTCACCGGCCATGGACAAAGGGCCCGTCCTCAAGGCCAAGCCTCCCGCTGCTCAGAAGGACATCCTGGGCGTGTGCTGCGACCCCCTGGTGCTGGCCCAGCAGCTGACACATATCGAGCTGGTTAGTGTGGTGGACACCCTTCTAGTGCAGGGCTGGGGGGCATTCAGGTGCTCATCCTCTCACCAGCCCCCACAGGGTGCGGCAGGGTCTCCCCTGCTGGTCAGACTGGGGTGTTGGGGGAAGCCCGCATGGCAGCTTTGACCACTGCCTCTGGCAGGCGTGTGCCCACTTGAGCAGCTGGTTCCCCAGATCATGGCAGCCCCATGTTCATGGCAGGGGCTTCCAGGGGCAGAGCAGAGCTCCTCCCACTGGCTCTGGTCCCCTAGTCCTGCCTGTGCCCTGGGCTGGGCAGGCACCCTGCCTGTAGCAGCCGTGACCCTGAGGCTTCTGCACACAGTCCTGTCCCCCTGCTCCCAGGGGGGCCTTCCCGACCCCTGGGGTACTTCTGGGGGCCCTGTCCGCTGGGCGCTCTGAGGAAGGGCCATGGCTGTGGTGCCCACCCAGGCAGGGAGGTCCTGACTGCTGCTCTGGACACACTCTGTGCCCTGAGGGTGGGGCTGGCCTGAGGAGGGCAGATGGTCACCCTTCCTGTGCTGTCTCCCTGTTGCCCCCAGGAGAGAGTCAGCAGCATCCACCCCGAGGACCTGATGCAGATTGTCAGCCACACGGACTCCCGGGACAAGCACAGGGTGAGGGCTGAGGGCGCTCTGGAGGTGGGGCTCACAACTGACGCGCGTGGGTCTGGTCTCCTGGCACCTGCTCCAGGGGTGGACGACGGCCATGCAGGGTGATGTATGCTGGGCGGGGGGCTGTGTTCCCAGAGGCCTCCAAGCTGATCCGTGCAGGGCTTGGAGGGATCCCCTGGGGGCCTGTCCAGCAGCCCCCCCCCCCTCCCTGCTTTCAGAGTCTCCTCTCCCAGCTCCTTGGTTCTCGGGGTGGGGTGAAGCAGCACCCACCGGCAGGGTCCTTGGGCTCCCTCTGACCTGCCATGTCCCTGCAGTGCCGAGGGGACATGACCAAGACCTACAGCCTGGAGGCCTATGACAACTGGTTCAACTGCCTCAGCATGCTGGTGGCCACCGAGGTGTGCCGGGTGAGTGCTGCACGGCAGCCCCAGTGGGGCGCAGTCTCCTCCTGACCCCACGGTGTCCCCTGCGGCTCTGCCTCCCCTTCCCCGCAGAGGATGAAACTTTGTAAGTGGAGTCAGGAAACTTTTATTGCCAAGGCCTTGGAAGTACCACACCCCCGCCCCCGCCCCAAAGCGATGACTTAAATTACAACAGTGACCCACTGTGGAAGCACCCTGTTGTGCCTAGCATGGTCCCCTCTGCCTGCCCTCCCGCCCCTTGGCCCAGCAGCAAACCACCACGGCCTCATCTCCTGCCTCTGCAGCCTGGGCATGTCCCCTCAACCCGGTCCCACAGCCTCTGTGGGCACAGGCAGCTCCCCATTGCCCTTCAGGGGCTGGGGCTGGAGGGGACGACCCCCAGTGGGGCCCAAGCTGAGTGGTCTGGCCGCCCTCCAGGTAGTGAAGAAGAAGCACCGGACCCGCATGCTGGAGTTCTTCATTGACGTGGCCCGAGAGTGCTTCAACATCGGCAACTTCAACTCCATGATGGCCATCATCTGTGAGTGTGCGGCCCCCGGGGCCCCCCTCTAGTGCTGCGGGGCCCACCTCCCCTGGCCCTCACCCTGCCTGTCACTCCCTGCAGCTGGCATGAACCTCAGTCCTGTGGCGAGGCTGAAGAAAACGTGGTCCAAGGTCAAGACGGCAAAGTTCGACGTCTTAGAGGTAGATGTCAGCCTCAGGAGGGGGCTCCCATCGTGCTTCAGCCCCTGTGAGGACGTGCTGCCCAGAGTGCCGTCCGGTGTCGGGCGTGTCAGCAGGCCTGGCCGCGCTGCCCCCGGGAGGCGGGCGGCCCACGCATCCTCGGCTTCGGGACTTCAGTCAGAACCGGCACTGCCTAAAGCAGAATTCTGGGGAGAGATTAGTAGGGGTTTGGCAAAGGCAGGCCGATAACCTCAGGCTGGGCAAGGCTGACCAAGCGGACTGGCCTGTTCCCGAGGTCCTGGCTTGTCTGAGTGGCCCAGGGGCTGGCCAGTGAGTGTGCAGCCTTGACCAGATGTACCTGATCACAGAATCCAGTTTCGTAAGAGTTTGTGGAGCTGGTCAGGTTTGGGGCTGTCGGCCTCTGCGAAAGGGCAGAGGGAGGTTTTGAAGGAGGTTAAGACGCATACTCAGGAGGGAAGGAAGAGGTGTGAGCGAGCTGCTGAGACCTCTCCAGCTCTTCCTTTGATGCTCGGACCCTAAACCAAAGGCCTGGCCTGGTGCACAGCCCAGTGCCCTCTGCGCCTCCCCCACTGTGCTCACTCTGGAAACGACGGGCCGCCCAGAGCTGGTTCCTGCAGAGGGTGTCCTGAGCAGGTCTGAGGGCTATGGGGGTGCAGTGCCCACCACATCCTCCCGTCTGCCCACAGCACCACATGGACCCGTCCAGCAATTTCTGCAACTACCGGACAGCCCTGCAGGGGGCCACGCAGAGGTCCCAGACGGCCAACAGCAGCCGGGAGAAGATCGTCATCCCCGTGTTCAACCTTTTCGTCAAGGACATCTACTTCCTGCACAAAATCCACACCAACCACCTGCCCAACGGACACATTAACTTCAAGGTTAGCTCAGCCCTGTGCCCTGTCCCTACCTAGGGAGGTTCATGGCTGCTAAGTGACCTCCGGGTGTGCAGTGGCCCTAGCTCTGGGTGGGTGAACTGGTTACACAGCTCGGTGACACAAGGACCCCGTAGAGTGAGGTCAGGGTGTGTTCTGGTTGGTGGTGCTGTGTGTGTGTGGGCCCTTCTGAGGTCTGAGCTGGCTCTGTAGGGCTGCTGCCCTGTCTCGCTGGGACCAAGAGGGCGAGCAGCAGGCTGAAAGCAGAGCCTACGTCCCCTTCCCTAACCAAGGTTTTCAAGCTTACAGTGACAAATCTTCTGACCCTTCAGAAATTTTGGGAGATCTCCAGGCAGATCCATGAGTTCATGACATGGACACAGGTGGAGTGTCCCTTCGAGAAGGATAAGAAGATTCAGAGTTACCTGCTGACGGCTCCCATCTACAGCGAAGAAGGTGAGTGCCCCCCGCCCAGGTACACACTGTGAAAGTCACTCTGACATGGGGTGGTTATTCCCATGCTACACGGGGGAAGCTCAGCTCTCGGGAGAGTGCATGAGGGTGGGATGCGAGTAGATGGGAGATGAAGGACAAGAAGAGATAGGGCTCCGGAGAGCCAGGATGGGGCTGGGTCATCGCTGCGGAACCAGAGAAGTCTCAAGAGTCCCCAGGCAGCTGGGGGCCCCACACAGCAGACCCCTGAGGACCATCCCAGGCCAGACATCACTGCCTTCTTGGTCTGGGAGTTCCTTCCTGGGCCTCACTCCACCCTGGAAGGGAGAGTGTGAGAAGGGTATGTGTGTTGGGGGCAGACTGACCGTGTGTGGACATGGCTTCTGAGGGTCTTCTTGTCTCTCAGCTCTCTTCATCGCCTCCTTTGAAAGTGAAGGTCCAGAAAACCACATGGAAAAGGACAGCTGGAAGACCCTCAGGTAGGAGAACTCCAGGAGCAGTCTCGGGACCCCACGACCAACCCCCATGCCCGAGTCTATCAGGAAGGGAAAGGATGAGGTGAGGGAGCATCCCTGAGGACCTGGGGTTTGAATTTCCCTGACCCTCCCTCCATGGCCGGTTCCTGGCAGCCAGACCTCCCCTAGTTGCACAGGCCTGCCCGGGGGAAGGGCCTGCGGCTGCCTGACCATTTCCCCATTCCCTGCCCACCTTTAGGACCACTCTCCTTAACAGAGCCTGAAGGCACGGATGCGGCCTGCAGACGCTGGATGAAGCACACTTATGTACTGAGTTTTAATCTTGATTGATATGGGTTGAGATGAGGAGGCCTCACTGGTTGGGGTCCATTTTGTACATAACTTTTATGAAGAAAAAAATAATTATTTCATGCATCAACCTTTGGCACTTAACAAAGTTCTTTTGTTTACTTTAAATAACAGGGCAGGGCCCTGCTTTGGGGAGGGGTGGGGAAAGAGTATCATGGGAGATGGTGTCCATGATAACATCTTATTCTAATGAAATGTAGATTTTTATTTTCTACTTTTGATTATTAACATCTTACAAAAAAATATTTAAAAAAACCCAACCAAAACCAACGTGAGCCCTGCCTCCTTTCCAGCCAGATGTCGGGGTTAGTGCCTTAGAGGGTACTGGAGGCCGGTCTCGCCCGCAGCTGGGCCGCTGGAGGCGCCGGGAAAGTGCTGCCCTCAGTGCCCAGGCCTGCGAGGGTCCGGCAGGAAGGGCTCGGGTGGCCGGGGGTGGGGGTGGGGTCTCATTTGCTCATTTCTAGAAGTGCACCTTGAACATGGGCTTTCCAAAGTTTACATTTTCATTTTCCTTTATCAGGGATTTATCGGGGTCAGTGGGGAGGGAAGGGGGATACCTGGCAGCATATTTTCTGTTGGAATATGTCTGGCAAATCACTCAACTACATTTTAGGCAAAGAGAAAATCTCAAATAGCGTGAGGAGGGGAATCATGGGACTGTCAGTCTTCCAGGCTGTCACTCTGACACGCTTAGCCGTAATGAAGTGAAAACACAGTGCAGTGAGGAAGGGGACACTGAAAGCCACCCTGAAGTCCAAGTACAAAGTGAAAAGAAGCAACTTACAAATCAGTACCCTCCTTCCCTCTGGGCTGGGGGGCACCCCTAGTGGAACTGAAACCCAAAGGTAGCCAGGCCCGTATCTGCCGGAGCACATGCACATACGCCTGCCCGACATTCGGAGTTGCTTCCACACCAGGACTCGAGGCGTGCGCTCCATTTTCTGTCTGACTTCTGGCCGTGGGACCACGACAGCTCTGCTCCCTCCAAGGCCAGAAGCGGGCAGTCCACGCTGCCTGTCTCCCTCTTGGCGGGCTTTCATTCCACCCAAGCAGACCTCGAACTACTCACCCTCTCTCCCCCACATGGCTGGCGTCAGAGCCTCCAGCTGGGAGGCCTGGGTGAGGATGGATCTGTTTTGCCAATTCCCAGAACTCCTGGGAGAGCCTGGAGATGTGCCGCCGCCGCCTCAGGGGGAGGTGGCTTTGTGATCTGCTGCTGATGCTGCCCTCAGCCCCGGGTGGAGCGAGGATATTCACACTGTATTGTCACAGTGTTTTTGCACTTTCCAGATGTTCTCGAAAGTACATACTGTATACTGATAGTACATACTGCTTTATGTATTTGAGATAAAGGTTTAAAACTTGAGAGTCTATATTTGGAATACAATGTTAAAACCTTTTTTGTCCACGTGTTAAGGAGCTTCCACATCAGTGTGCACTTCACTGGGTTATCAGTTCTAGTGCCGACCTGCCACAGTGTCTACATTTGCTATTTTGTTTTTCCAATTTGATACATACCCTAACTCTGATGTTTTGGTATTTCGAGATGAACTCTGAGTATCAAGCTGTACCATAATGCAGGATGTCAGCTATTGGTGTGACTGGACGTACTTGCATCAATAAAACAACATGTTGCTCCCCTTGTCTGCCTGTTCTCTGTGTGTGGCTGTGAGGATGGTGGCTCTGATGCTGGCAGGAGGCACAGGGGTGCCTGGCCAGAAGGGAGGATGAGATGCCAGGGCCACCACGGCCTTTCAAAGATGAACAGGAACTCTCACCTCCACATTCTGACAAAGGGCTTTTCAAATAATGCAAAACAAGAAAAAATTGTACAAGAGGCAGGTTCTATCCTGCTTTCCTCAAAGACAGATCCAGGAAGGATATCACTCGCAGCCGTGAATTATGCGGTCATGTAAGTTCACAGCCTACCTTCAACGACTGCCAAGGTTCCTTTACTGCGGGGCGGACAGGAACCTTTGGTGTCCCTGGGCTCTGGGGGTCTCTCTGGGGGCTGGGGTGCGCTGGCCGACGTGCTTCTCCATTGCGGTTCTTCTGTTTCAGTGCTAGAAGAGAGAGAGAGTTGTTGAGGGGCACACAAGAGCTTGTGGAACTGAAGGAAAAGAAGTGAGAGGCTGCCTTTGTCTGGAATGTCTCACGGCCAACGTGTCAGGTGCCCAGGCTGGACGAGGTCAGCTCCGCAGACCTGACATTGCTCCTCAGAGCCAGCCCATTAGAGAGCCCTGCCCACAGAAACCTTTCTGTGCTAGGCGGGACAGAGCCAGCTCAGCCCATTAGAGAGTGCTGCCTGCAGAAACCTGTCTGTGCTGAGGGGGATGCTGTGCTGCATCATCATCCACCAGTATAGTGGTCACCAGGTGTGCCGAGGGACTGGCACCGAAATGTGGCCAGTGCAAGAGGAACAGAACTCTGACTTATTTACATTTGAATAGCCAGTGGCCACTGTACTGGAGAGAGGCAAGGCCTGGGGGGCCTCGTCACCTGCTGCCCCTCCAAGTGCCTTGTGGAATGGACAGCATGCGATAGGGGCTCGGGTGTTTGTGGAGCAAATGAGGACCCCTGTGAGGATTCCTAAGTGAGTTTTGGATCAATGAAAACACTTTTTAGGTCTTTCCACTCAACAGCATCCTTACTTTCTTGGTACAGTTAGTCTTGGAAGTTACTACATACCTTCCCTGGAGAAGGAGCAGCACCTCACCTGGTCTGCATCTTGGAGCTTGAGCTGGGAGTGGCAGGCGAGCTGGCCTGGCAAGCCACGGCACTGTCCTTCACACATGGGGTGGTGCCCTCCAGGCAGTGTTTCTGAAGGTGTTGGTCCCCACCCAGCAGGGGCAACAATGGGAGACTCAGGTATGGATCTTCAGCAACAATGTTAAGGGAACAATGTTGTCAAGAATAAAAAAAATATCCATCAACAGATGCATAAAGAAGTTGTGGTACATATATATAATGGAATATTAGCCATAAAAAGGAACAATATTGGGGTAATTTGTAGTCAGTTATGTGGATGAACCTAGAGTTTATCATACAGAGTGAAGTAAGTCAGAAAAAGAAATACTGTATATTCACACATATATATGGAATCTAGAAAAATTCCATATTGCATTCGTGGGCAAATGTGCAAGTGTGACACAGAGAGCAGAGCTGTGGACACAGCAGGGACAGCAGAGGGTGGGGCGACTTGAGAGAGCAGCACTGGGATGTGTACACTGCCTTGTGTTTAGCAGATAGCTAGTGGGAAGCGACTGTGTAGCAGAGGGAGAGAGCTCAGTGCTCTGCGGTGACCTAGAGGGCTGGCGTGGGGGTGGGCAGGAGGGAGGCTAAAGGACGAGGGGACACATGTATACAGATAGCCAATTCATTCTGTTGTACAGCAAACACAATGACACAACATTATAAAGCAACTATCCAATTAGGGCTTCCCTGGTGACTCAGTGGTAAAGAATCTGCCTGCCAATGCAGGAGATGCAGGTTCAATCCCTGGTCTAGGAAGATCCCCTGGAGAAGGAATTGGCAACCCACTCCAGTACCCTTGCCTAGGAAATCCCATGGACAGAGAAGCTTGCTTCCAAGAGTCGCAAAGAGTCAGACATGACTTAGCAACTGACAACAACAAATCCTCCATTTAAAAAATGGGAGAAAAAAGAATATGAGTTAAGCACTTGCCCATTTCTGACAGCATGAAAGACTTAAATGCTTCAGTTCAGTTCAGTCGCTCAGTTGTATTTGACTCTGCAACCACACAGACCGCAGCACGCCAGGCCTACTTGTCTATCACCAACTCCCAGAGTTTACTCAAACTCACGTCCATTGAGTTGGTGATGCCATCCAACCATCTCATCCTCCGTCGTCCCCTTCTCCTCCAACCTTCAATCTTCCTGAGCGTTAGGGTCTTTTCAAATGAGTTGGTTCTTCACATCAGGTGGCCAAAGTATTGGGAGTTTCAGCTTCAGCATCAGTCCTTCCAGTGAATATTCAGGACTGACTTCCTTTAGAATGGACTGGTTGGATCTACTGGCTGTCCAAGGGACTCTCAAGAGTCTTCTCCAACACCACAGTTCAAAAGCATCAATTCTTCTGTGCTCAGCTTTCTTTATAGTCTTAACTCTCATATCCATATATGACTACTGGAAAAATCATAGCTTTGACTAAGACAGACCTTTGTTGGCAAAGTAATGTATCTCTGGTTTTTAATATGATGTCTAGGTTGGTTATAACTTTTCTTCCAAGGAGCAAGTGTCTTTTAATTTCATGGCTATAGTCACCATCTGCAGTGATTTTGGAGTTCAAGAAAAAAATCTGTCACTGTTTCCACTGTTTCCCCATCTATTTGCCATGAAGTGATGGGACCGGATGCCATGATCTTCATTTTCTGAATGTTGAGTTTTAAGCCAGCTTCTTCACTCTCCTCTTACACCCTCCTCAAGAGGCTCTTTAGTTCTTCGCTTTCTGCTCTAAGGGTGGGATCATCTGCGTATCTGAGGTTATTGATATTTCTCCCTGCAATCCTGATTCCAGCTTGTGCTTCATCCAGCCCAGCATTTGTCATGATGTACTCTGCATATATGTTAAAGAAGCAGGGTGATAATATACAGCCTTGATGTACTCCTTTCCCAATCTGGAACCAGTCTGTTGTTCCATGTCCAGTTCTAACTGTTGCTTCCTGACCTGCATACAGATTTCTCAGGAGGCAGGTTAGGTGGTCTGGTATTCCCATCTCTTTCAGAATTTTCCACAGTTTATTGTGATCCACACAGTCAAAGGCTTTGGCATAGTCAATAAAGCAGAAGTAGATGTTTTTCTGGAACTCTCTTGCTTTTTTGATGACGTTAGCAATTTGATCTCTGGTTTCTCTGCCTTTTCTAACTCCAGCTTGAACATCTAGAAGTTCATGATTCACATACTGTTGAAGCCTAGCTTGGAGAATTTTGAGCATTACTTTGCTAGCGTGTGAGATGAGTGCTTAAATGCTCACCTACTGAAACTGACTGATAAACCTATGCAAAACTTTAACATCCAAGTAAAGGCAGAAAGTCATAGCTTTAATTTTCAGTCCACAAGGGTGTCAGAGAAGACAGTCCAGAGCTTGCTCAAGAAGGGTCAACAGGAGATCTTAGCCCATAAAGCTGACATATCAAAGAGCCACCCCTCAGCATAACAGTGAACTTGAAATAAAACACTCCTATTCCAATCCCACCAAGATGCTAAGGAAGACTGCCTGTTTTGAACCTCAGCACTCCATGGGAATGGGGAGAATTTACCCCTGATAATTGACAACCACAAATCAGTGAGTTTCACAAAGTTTTACAGCACAAATCACACTGGCCAAAAAAACTTTAAGCTCAGAATTTAGTTTAACATGGCCCTGAGCTGGTATTGTCCCTAAGTTACCCAGTGGAAGCAAAAGTTCTGGTCTATATTCTAGTTGGAAAAGTCTCTCCTTAGCTGTAATCTAATATACCATTAAATCCACCTACTAGATTAAAAATTTTTCATTTCTAGATGCTCTATTTGGATAAATTCTGCATAAATTACCTACTTATACAGATGCTCTTTTTTGTCCAAATATACTTGGACAAAATCCTGGATAAATAACTGGAATGTAACACAGAAAGGCAAAGGCTGTAAAATATGAAACAGACGTAACATGTTATTAGAGTTACAGAAGGAAAAAGAATGAGGCAGAGACAATGAAAATGTAATAGCTGAGAATCTTTCAGAACTGACAAAAGACAATCCAATTAGCCCAAAGATTCTCAAGCAGGATCAGAAAGAAAAAAATAAAATCTGCATACAGACATATCATAGTGATTCAGAATGGAGATAAAGAAGAGATTTTAAAGACAGCCAGAGGGAAAAAAGGTTTATTACCTTTAATGGCATATCAACTGTTAAGCTGATAGCTTATTTCACAACAGAAATAACTGAAGGCAGAAGACAGTGGAATCATAACATCAGTGTGCTGTGGAATTAAAGAAACCTCAGCTAGAGTTGGAACAGGCCAGGAGGGGGAGTTCTCATACCCAGCTACGCATCATCAATTACTTCAAACAGCAAGAAAGGCAGCAGACATCTCCATTACAGGAAGGTGCTGCCTGCTCTATCACCAACTAGGAAGAAAGAAAACTTCTCTTTTTCTTCAGTGAGTACAGAAGCCCACCAACTAGAATGAACTCCCAGCTTCCTCCAATGAACGTTTCGGTTAATACAGTTCCTCCCAATTCCCCATTTTACCATATAGAAGCAAGTTTCCTTTTCTTGTTCTCTGATTTGCCTATGGTCCACTGTAGTTCACTTATTCTGAATTGCAATGCCTCTGGCTATTCCTGAGTAAACTCACTTTTCCTGGTCAAATCCCTGAATATATTATTAGAGTTGACAGTGCTAAAAAATTTCTCAACCTAGAATTCTAAACCCTTCAAAAATATTTCTTAAATGAGATAAAGATATTTATAAACTAAAATAGAGTCTGGCATAATGCCTTCGCCAAAAGAAATTCTAAAGGATGAATCTTGACTCTACTACATGAAAATTATTTCCATATGAATTACAGATCTAAATATGAAACACAATCAATAAAGCACTTAAAAGAAAACATGAACATTTAATCTTTACTTTGGAGTAGGCAAAGGTTTTTAAAATTGGACACTAGCCATAAAAGAAAGTGGATAAACTGGACTTTATTACTAACAACTGCTTATTAACAGGTAACATCAAGAGAATGAAGCCCAGTCCCCTGCCTGGCAGAAGATATTTGCAATATATAAATCTGACAAAAGACTCATATCCACAGTACAGAAGTAACTCCTATACATCAATTAAAAAAAAAAAAAAAGCCCATGAAAGAAAAAAGGGCAGAAAAATGGAATAGGCAATTTCACAAATAAGATATTCAAATGGCCAATATGCATCTGAAAAGATACTCAACATCATTTTCCTAATGATAAGCTAAAATCAAAATTAAAAAACTACACATTCAACAGAAATTAAAGAGTCTGAATTTAAAATGTTGAAAATATTTGTGGGGACAATATGAAGCAACGAGATCTCTCATATGTGGCTGGTAGGGGTTCAGTTATTTGGAAGGACTGAGAAAAATTTGACAACATCTGGTAAGACTATTTAAGAAAAACGAAAAGCACAAATAAACAATATCAAGAATAAAAAGATTATCATGATTGATCCCAGACATATTACACAGATAACAAGAGGAAATGGCAAACAGCTTTGTATGTTTCATCTAAAATTTCAAGTTTATATGTATAAATTCCTTACAAATAGCACCTTACCTAAAATAACTCAATCAAAACTGACTCTAGAAGAAACAGAAAATCTGAACAGTTCTACAGTCATTAAATAAATTGAGCTTGTGATCAGAGATTTTCCTGTGTAGAAGGGTTCAGGCCCAGCTAGCTTTCAGGAAGTTTTGTCAAATATTCTAAGGAAGAAATAATTACAGTCATACAAAACTTTTCTAGAAACTAGAGTACAAAGGAACACCTGTAACTTAGTTTATAAGCGAGCAAAACCTTTATAGAAAAGCCCAAGAATGAGAAAGGATGTACAATATATAGGCAATCTTATTCATGAACACAGATGAAAAACACCAGAAAAAAGTACTTATATATGAACACACATACACAAATATATACAGATATGCAAATAAATGCTTGCATATGCATGTAAACCGAATCCAGCAATGTGTAAGGGTCATGTATCAGGACAGACTGGTGTTCACCCCAGGAGTGCGAGGGTGCTTCAGAAAATTAATCCATCAACTTAACATATTTAAGATGGGAAAATCATATAATCATCTCAAAAGATGTAGTAAAAATATTTAGCAAATGCTTTCAAGCATGATAAAAACTTGCCAAGTGGTACCAGAAGGTAACTTTATTAACTTAATAAAGGGTATTTATTTAAAAAAAATACCATACTTACTGATGAAACTGCAGATGTCTCCCTTGAAATCAGAAATATGGGCAGAAGTCCACTTTTACCACTTCCAATCAACACTGCAAAACAAATCCTAACAAGCAGTTTAAAACAAGAAAAATATATAGAAATTGAAAAGAAACAAAACTTCTCTGTTACTAATAGATATATAATTGTGTAACAGAAAAAATGCCAACTAGAAATACAATATTAGAGTTTTTTGGGACTTCACTGGTAGTCTAGTGGTTATGACTGCACTTTTTCATTGCAGGAGGCATGGGTTTGAGCCCTGGTCAGGAAACTAAGATCCCATGTGCTGGTGTAAAAAAAAAAAATTGCGTTTGGCAAGGTTACGGAACACAAAAATTAACACAAATCAGTCTGATTTCTAAACATCATAAAAAAATAAGAAGAAAAAAGATATTCACAGTGGCATCAAAAATGCAAACTATCTAGGAAAAAAAGCTTTAAAAAAAATCCACTGTGTGAAAAAGTACAAAACTTAACTGAAGATAGTAAAGACCAAAATAGATAATATCATGTTCAAGGACTGGAGGGCTCTGTATGATAAAAATGTACTTTTTCCCCAAAGTGATCTTATAGATTCAATGAGATTCTAATAAAAATTCACACAAGTTTTCATGAAACTTAACAAGCTTATTCTAAAACTTTTATGAAAGTACAAAGGTTACAAATAACCATGACAATCCTTAAGAACAAAGCTATGGATGAGATATTCAGAAGATAATAGAGAACAACAGCTTTAAGATATTTTTCTCCATTCTCAAAAATTAATACGAAGACTATATAAAGGAAAAAAGATTACCTAAACACATTAAAGTTAATTTTTATTCATCAAAAAGTACCATCAAGAATGGGAAAGGACAAGCCACATCCCAGAGAAGATATTTGCAAACATTTAACCAGTAAGAATTGGTACTCAGAATATATGAAGAATTCCTATGAATTTAAAATAATGGGCAAAAAGGCTGGAAATGAAAATTGTAACTACGACTCACGCCGAAAGCCCACTAGATTAGTAAGAATTAAGAAGTCTGACATAATTAAGTATTGCCAGGGACGCAAAGTGAACCTCTCACAGTGCTGAAGTGGTCCACTTTGGGAAGTAGGTTGAATACACACACACTGGTGACTTAGCATCATTACTCCTAGAGGAAGTTCTCAAATGCTCGTAAGGGACACGCACAGCAGTGTTCATGGCAACATTGCTTGTGACAGCAAAAGCAAATAAGAAAACAACAAAAAACTGAGAGATCCAAATATCTGTAAAGAGCAGAAAGAATACTGCAGTATATTCATTTAGTGGAATACTAATCAGTAATTAAAATGAATTAATTTTGAGATTAACACGAGTGAACCAAAAAAAAAAAAAAAACCACGGTTAGAGAACATATGATGAAATAATACACATATTAATTTGAAACAGGCAAAACAGTCTACTGTGTAGATATACATACATAGTTGGGAAAACAGTGAAGAAAAATAAGTGAAAAATTATCACAAAAATCATCAGGATAGTGACTAATATGGACAGAGTGAGGGTATGTGATTAAGAAAGTGCACACAGAGACCTTTCACCAACAAAGTTCAAGATTCTAATCTGAATAGCTGCTACACTGGTGTTGGCGTCACTGTTCTTTAAAGTACACAATTACATGTCATGCAATTTTCTGTATTTGATATTTTTCAACAGAAATAAATTAGCTTATCACATTTTCATTCAACTTTTGGTAATAAAATACTTTATTGGTACCTCTTACTATCAAAAACATAGTAATGTTTCCATTGCTTAGCTTCCATCTTTAAATTAAAAGCTTGTTTTTTTTTAAAAAGAAAAAATTCCATTTGGTTCTGTCAAAAAACAAGCTACAACTCACTTCTGTAAATAATTAGGTTCTCTCAGTTTAAATATCTTAATTCACTGGTTTTTACAATAAATAACTGTATATAAACGGAGACAATGACCTGAACAATTTTGCAGAGAACATTTTACACATCTTAAAAAACCAAGCCTAAATGCTATCCCAACTTAATACTTAAAAGAATATTCAGTAAGAGTTATTGTAAAATTGAATTCATGTAGCACCAAGAAGTTTGGGACTTATAATATTTCAGATGATATGATATACGGAGCAAAAAGAATAATGATTTGTCTTCCATGAATTTTCAGGGGTTTATATACAATAGAAAGAATTCCGTATAGGTCCCTTTTAAAAGTCAAAAGTTCAAAAATCTATACATGGCTTTCACCACATCTCCAATTTGTGGATATAGTGATTGACCCTGTGGCAAAAGATCCATGTGTGATAAACAGCACAGTACAGTCCTATCTGAATATAACTGCTTACTCATCTTGTCTCATTAATATAATTTATACCTCAATTAAAATACCATTTTATCTGCAAGTTACATATTTCCCTAAAATACCCTATAATTCAGATTTCCATTCAGATGATGTTCTGCTCTGCCCCTTTCCTTGAATCAGTATGATCTCCTGGCATACCTCACTAAATTGCTTGGTTTTCTCCTCTCAGTGAAACTTCCCCTCAACTCAAAGTATTATAAGGATGTAAATACAGATGTAGCATAACATATAAAACAAAAGGGATAATACAAACATATGGATCCATGCTAAATGAGAGAACACAAAGCAAAAAACACACAGCACTACGCTATGTTCACCTATTCTGAACCACAAGAAGGCCCTGCTAGAGCCCTGGCTCGTGTAAACTGATGTCCCCAGACACCCCTAGTGTCCTGTACTCCAGCATAACTGTTGTGTTTAAGGTGTTTCCATATTTATTTGTTTGTTCAGAACAGCCTATAGCAACTCTGACTCTTAATCCAAACATGATGATAAATTAGTAACACATTATATTTTTAATCAAGTCATAGATTCTATCCTTAGTATATTCTACTATTACACATTTGTTTAAAAATAGACATTCAGGGGGCTAGGCAACACAAAGCTGAGGAATTTTTATCTCTGCCTGCTCTTCATTAGCTGGGGATTTTAGATATGTCATTCAGTTGTCCTCCACTTCAGTGAAAAAGGATTCTTTAAGCAACTGACCAAAGATCTTCATTTAAAACCAAGCAGGTTGACTCAGTGGTCAGCAGGTGAAGAACCCTTGTTGACACACTCCATCCATAACCCTCCATCTTCTCAAAAGGAACAGGATGCTCCAACCTACCTTGAGCACAACACATTCCACCCCTCAGCCCGGATGCAACCAGGATACACATCAGCACATGAAGCCAGGTAGAAACTAACTCAAGACTACTCTTAGGACAAATACCAGATTTTGATTTGTCAATGATCCATAGTGAGGTATGCTCAGAAAAAGAGACTTTGCATTGCAACGCTGCTTTTTCTTCTCACACCAAGTTAAACTGCTGAAGTAATATCAGCAAGAACACAAAAGCCATGTCTTCCTGAAAGAGGCACTGCATCTGGAATTGGAATTAAGGCTAAGCAAATAGTGCTGGTTTGCGGTCCAGACTAGTGTGTCAACAATTACATTAACCAACAGCTTCGCTATTTGTCCTGTATGCCTGTTTGTGAAGATGCGTCTCTATCTCCTCCCTGAAGACCAGCATTCCCAGGTGCGAGTGAGAGGCCTCGTTCATGGCTTTGGACTGGATGCACATGCGGTACTGCTCAGGGGTCAACTCGTCAGCACAGCGCTTCTCATGCCAGAGGTGGAAAAGACCAGGAACCGGAGTCCGAATCACAATCAGGTCACTGTGTAAGTATTTTCGATACAGATGAACATCTTCTCCACCCCAACCTTTTACTTCCATGTCAAATCCACCTGCAAGATCAAAACTCATACTATTAAATAGCTGCCTGGCAGAGCACAGTCGAACCTGATAAGATTTAAACATTCTGCTTCAAATGAGATGACATGTACAATCTAAAGACACCTGAAGTAGAGGACTGACATCTTGGCTTAGAAATACAGTTATCAGCTGATAGCTGGAAGGTCAAGGGTCTGTTGTTGAGTATCAAAATAAGATTAAATATTTGAGAATACTTTGCCAACTTCAGTTTTATAGAAAACCTCTAGAAAGTCAAATAAAGGAGAAGGAAACCTAAATCACCCATAATATCACCACCAATAATGTTTTATGGTGTTTTCCTTCTATCCTTTGAGATCTAAGTTTTTCTGGGTCACAGAAAATTTTCTGTGAGGGGGGGAAACAGAAGAAATGGGCCAAGTGGGACACATAAAATTGAGAATGGACATACAGATGATTTAAAGCCACATTAGTGGGTGAAATTACTAATAAAAGTTTACAAGGAAAACAGGGCCCAGGTCTAACTGCTAAGAAATGCCAAATATCTAGAGGGCAAACAGGCAGAGAAAGTCAGCAAAACAGACTGAGGCAGCCCCAGCAGAAGGAGAGAATTCTGCAGAATGTGCCATCACAGCAGTCAAATGAGGAAAGCATCCTGAAGAAATGGTCATGTGCTGCTCAATTAAAGAGAATCAGGTAGATTTTGCAATGTTAAACGTCACTTACAGCCTCACCTAGAGCACAGGAGATCAAGGTCACACTATTTTTAAGTTGGTTTAGGCTGAACTAACTTTAAAGAAGCATGGAGAATACAAACTATTTTGAGTTTTTTGAAGAGCTAGAAAAGATTCTGAAAGATGGAGAAAAAATTAATACTTTAATTAAAATCTAGGTTTCCAAATGATGTCTTTTTATCAAATAATTCCATGTCACTTAATATCATACTTACAGGATGACAAGAATCCTGAGATCTCTGAAAAGTATTATTTTAAATAATCACAGCTTTAATAAATGCTATGTTTGGTATATCTTGTCTTTTCTTACTTGTAGATATGAATAAGTTCCTCAAATATTAGAGATGGTGTAGACAGTGAAAATAAATAGAGGACTTCCCGTTTCTGTCCAGCATGTACAGACAGACCTTCATTCCATCCTTCCAACAAATAAAAAGTTGAACAAACTGAAAACTCAACTCTTCTCAGATCCCTCAGAGAAATAAAGTCACAGGGCAAACTGCTCTTCCCTAAACTGAAGAGATAGATAGGCGTGTAAGACAGAATCACAACTATCACTGTTAGAGAAGAAACAGACTAGAAGAAACCTCTAGGGGAACCAGCACAGGGGTAGGAAAGTCTGAACTGATGAACTGCTAGAGGCTCGGTGGAAAAATCCAGGAGCTGAAAACTCCAGAGGGGCCCATACACTTTTGTGAGTTTTATCTCTAGGTTTACCAGGTTTTCACAGTGAAGACTGCAGAAAAATCCCGCAGTGCTTTCAGGAGGGGGAAAGGAACCATTCTGAAATATGCCATTTTTTGTTCTTAACAAGGTCTACCCTCAGGAAAAACTATCCTACCAGAGCCTAAGCTATCTGGGGCAAAGGATATAGCCAACTGGTCCACTCTAGCCATCCTGTCCTACCTAAGATTGGGGGCAGTGTCTGAGAAATGACTGCAAAATTCATGGTCCAGACTCACAGGATCGCTAAAGAAAGGACTGAGACCTTATCACGGGACTACAGAGCACTTTCTCCTCTCCCACGCCTTACCATCACATCACTGAAGGCCTGTTTACCTCAGTCTTTACCCAGTACATCATGTTCAGCTATGGAAAAAAATATTAGGCCAACTGAAGGTCAAAAAATATTGAAGAGGAAGAGCATCAGAACCAGACTCAGATACGGCAGGGATGTTGGAACTATAGGACTGTGAATTTAAAACAACTATGATTAATACACTAAGGGCTGCAATGGAAAAAGACAATATGCAAGAACTGACGGGAAATGAAGCAGAGAGAGAGTCTTTAAGAATGAATCAAAAGAAATGTCAAAGATAAAAAGCAGTACTGAAATGAAGAATGCCTCTGCAGGGCTCACTAGGAGACTGGACTTGGCTGAGGAAAGATCTCTAAACTTGAGGACACGTGAATAGAAACTTCCAAGACTGAAAAGCAAAGAGAAAGAAGACTGGAGGTGGGGGGAAAAAGAAAAAAACAGAACAGAATATCCAAAGACTATGGGATAACTACCAAAGATATAACATTTGTATAATGGGACAGCCAGAAGGAAAGAGGGAAAGGAATACAAGCTTTAAATGAAGGAGGCGAAACTGCAAACAAGTGCTGCTGAGGGGCGGGGGCTCCCTGTCTCCCCAAGCCCACATTCACAGGATAGAGGCTTTGCACGAGGGAGAGGGAGTTGGTGATGGACAGGGAGGCCTGGCATCCTGCAGTCCATGGGGTCGCAAAGAGTTTGACATGACAGAGCGACTGAATTGAACTGAAGAGGGAGACGGGCCCTTCAGCTCCCACCTAATGTTCTGATCATGAGGCAGGGGTGTTCTTCTGAGAGAACTGTGCCACCAACTCCACCCCCAGGTCTCGAGCAGAGATGCAGAGCTTTTTAGGGGAAGAGGCAGTCCATAAGAACAAACACTCTAGAGCTCTTCCCAAAGGAATTGACTTTATCTGAAAGAAAGTGTACAGAAATTAAGGCATAAAGGGGCTCCTGTAAATATGGAGATTTGGTGATGAACAATTAAGAGGCGGCTGGTAGCCCATTAGAGCAAGCTAAAATGTAGGCCACCCAGTTTACCAGACAGGAAGGAAGAGAAACAGCTAAGAGTCATCCTGAGGTCCAAACAAACCTCAAAAACTTGCCTCCAAAACTACCCTACAAAAGGGTTTAAGAGCTTCTCTGTGCCTCAAATGGTAAAGAACCTGCCTGCAATGAAGACCTGGGTTCAATCCCTGGGTAAGGAAGATCCCCTGGAGGACAGAATGGCAACCCTCTCCAGTATTCTTGCCTGGAGAATTCCGTGGACAGAGGAGACTGGTGAGCTACGGTCCACGGGGTTGCAGAGAGTCAGACACTGAGCTGAGTGACTAACACTTTCAAAAGGGTTTAGTTTAATCTGTTCAGACTGGAGCAATCTATGTCCCAGAGCACTATGAGCAAATTAATGCAGCCTAATAGCCAGGTGTGACATCAACAGAGGCGTGGGAGGAGACAGTGAAAAAGATATTCACTCAATCCAAGGTCGCCCCAGGATGACTGTTCACACGCCCTGACGAGTGACATGAGAAGTGACATGAGATGGAGGATGGGGAGCCACGAGTCACTAAAACAGTAAAGCAGAGTCAACTAATAAACAAGTAAAGGTGAAACAAAATGTAGGCCCTGGAGGCAGGGAAAATTAATATCTAGAATCAACACAATATATAACTTAGAATGTCTCATTTTCAAAAAAGAAACATATTGAAAGAAACAAAACTGTGACCTATATATCAAAAGAGAAGCAGACAACAGAAACTGCCTATGAGAGGGACTGGATGTCAGTTTTAGCAAAGGTTTCCAAACAACCATTATAAATATGTTCAGAGAATTAAGAGAAATCATGCTTAAAGAACTAACAGAAAGATGACAATGTCTCATCAAGTAGAGAACATTATAAAGAGATAGAAATTATGTATTTTTAATAAGAGAAATTCTGGAGTTAGAAAGCACCATAACTCAAATGAAAAATTCACTAGAGCAGCTCAATAAGTAGATCTGAACTAACAAAAGAATCAGAGAACCTGAAGACAGATCAACTGAGATTATGTTACACAAAGACAAGAGGAAATGGATGAAGAAAAATGAACATGTCTCAGAGAATGTCTCACCATTAACTGCACCAATATACATCTGATAGGAATATGAAGGGAAAAAGAGAAAGCAGTGGTGAGAAATAACACAGGTCAGAGGCGATGATGGATCCTTACTATTTTATTAAGCAAGAAATCAGGGGAAAATTTTATTAGTTTCACTTAATAGTCTTTTTATTACTATTTGCTGATTTTCCATCATTTGTTACAGAGATAAAAAGACAAGGTGGAGGAATTTCCAAAGTAAATGGCTGACTATAAAAACGGAAGTAAAATGGACATATATTTATGTATTCTATTAAAAATACATCAGCTTCTCAGAGCAAAATTCAGGTTTAAACTTAAGAAGGCAGGGAAAACCACCTGGCCAACCAGGTAAAACTTAAATCAAATCCCCTATGCATCTATAGAGGAGGTGACGAATAGATTCAAAGGATTAGATCTAGTAAACAGAGTGCCTGAAGAACTATGGATATTGCACACTGCCTCTGTAATATTGCACAGGAGGCAGTGAACAAAACCATCCCAAAGAAAAAGAAAAGCAAGAAGGCAAAGTGGTTGTCTCAGGAGGCTTTACAAATAGCTGAAGAAAGAAGGTAAGTGAAAAGCAAGGAAGATAGGGAAAAGTACACCCAACTAAACGTAGAATTCCAGAGAAAAGCAAGGAGACAAGAAGGTGTTCTTCAATGAACAATGCAAAGAAATGGAGGAAATCAACAGAAGGGGAAAGACTAGAGATCTTGTCTAGAAAACTGAAAATATCAAAGGAACATTCATCCAAAGATGGGTACAATAAAGGACAGAAACCGTAAAGACCTAATAGAAGTAGAAGAGATCAAAAAGAGATAGAAAGAATACACAGAATAATTGTATAAAAAGATCTTAATGACAACAATAACCATGATGGTGTGGCCACACACCCAGAGCCAGACATTCTGGAGTGTGAAGTCAAGTGGGCCTTAGGAAGCACTGGTGTCAATAAAGCTAGCGGAGGGGATGGAATTCCAGCAGAGCTATTTAAAATCCTAAATGATGCTATCAAAGTGCTGCACTCAATATGTCAGCAAATTTGGAAAACCCAGCAGTGGCCACAGGACTAGAAAAGGTCAATCCTCATCCCAATTCCCAAGAAAGGCAGTACTAAAGATTGTTCAGACCACTGGACAATTGCACTCATCTCCTATGCTAGTAAGGTCATGTTCAAAATCCTTCAGGCTAGGCTTCAGCATTATGTGAACGAAAACTTCCAGACATCCAAGCTGGGTTTAGAAAAGGCAGAGGAACCAGAGATCAAATTGCCAACATTTGCTAGATCATAGAGAAAGCAAGGGAATTCCAGAAAAACATATACCTCTGTTTCATTGACTATGCTAAAGCCTTTGACTATGTGGATTATGACAAACTGTGGAAAACTTTTTAAAGAGATAGGAATACCAGATTATCTTACCTGTCTCCTGAGAAACCTGTATGCCAGTCAAGAAGCAACAATTAGAATTCTGTATGGAACAACTGGTTGGTGCAGGACTGCAAAAGGAGTATGACAAGGCTGTTTATTGTCACCTTGTTTACTTCACTTATACACAGAACACATCATGAGAAATGCTGGGCTGGATGAGTTACAAGCTGGAGCCAAGATTGCTGGAAGAATCAACAACCTCAGATATACAGATGATACCACTCTAATGGCAGAAACCGAAGCAGAACTAAAGTACCTCTTGATGAGGGTTAAGGAAGATGGTGAAAAAGCCAGTTTAAAGCTAAATATTAAAAAAAAACTAAGACCACAGCATCCGGCCCCACCACTTCATGGCAAATAGAAGGGGAAAACGTGGAGGCAGTGACAGATTTCTTCTCCTTGGGCTCTAAAATCAATGTGGACGGTTACTGCAGCCATGAAATTAGAAGGCAATCATTGCTTCTTGGCAGGAAAGCTATGACAAACCTAGACATGTGTTAAACAGAAAAGACATCACTTTGCCGACAAAGGTCCATATAGCCTTTCCATGAGTCACATATGGTTGTGAGAGCTGAACCATAAAGAAGGCAGAGCACCAAAGAATTGATGCTCTCGAACTGTGGTGCTGGAAAAGACTCGAGAGTTCCTTGGACAGCAACATCAAACTAGTTAATCTTAAAGGAAATCAACCCTGAATACTTACTCACTAGAAGTACTGATGCTGAAGCTGAAGCTCCAATACTCTGGCCACCTGATGCGAACAGCCAACTCACTGGAAAAGACCCTGATGCTGGGAAAGATTGAAGGCAGGAGAAGAGGGTGCCAGAGGATGAGCTGGCTGGATGGCATCACCAATGCAACGGACATGAACTTGGGCAAAGTTGGACATGAAGTCGGGAGACGGTGAGGGAGAGGGAAGCCTGGCATGCTGTAGTCCACAGGGATGGAGTTGGACATGACTTGGCAACTGAACAACAATATGCAGTGGAAAGCGAGCCCCTGAGTGAATCAGGAAACACGGAATGAATAAATCAGGTTTCAGCTTGCTTCCTTAAACTATGCTCTGATGCCTTCCTTTTGCTGGGTAAGACTGATGGTGGTGGGGGGGCAGGTAGCTTAGATCAGATTCTTCATGGTCAACCTGGTTTAGGGGAGTGGATGACTAAGCCAGTGATTCTAAGTCCCTTACTCCAACTACAACCAGAGCTAGAGACAGGAGACTTTTCCCCCCCATTTGTTTTAGATACTGAAATTCTGCATTATGTTCAAAACACAAATAAAGGTGGTTTCCTCTCTAAATAAAAAAATATGAAAGCCCTTGAGCTAGATAATCCAACATTACTTCTAGCTGTAACAATCTGTGATTACAACACCAAAGTCAGGTACAGATCTTTTGTTACAGTACTAGAAACAACCGCAAACATGGGTATTTTATCTTTATGACCTAATTTTTCCAATCAAAGACTCTAATAATAAAGTTATTTTGTCTTTCGTATTTCCAGACTCTTCAGCTAATCTCAGATATTCAAAATTTATTAGGAAAACATTAAAATCTGAGACCTTTTAGAAAAATGTCTTAAGATATTATAGTAAACACCTAAAGTCCTATTCTTAAATATAAGGTATACTTACCAATGGTCAGGAAATCTGATTGGTACTGACAAGTCATTCCGAATCCAAAATCTCGCCAAAACCCAGAATCCTTTTTGTGAACCTTAAGTTTAAAAAACAAAACTCAATTTAATCCCTCAAAAACCAGAAGTAGTTTCAATCAATGATGAAACAAATTATTTTCCAAATAATTTTTTCTGTAAAAAGGAATCATTTATGTGATTGATAATGGGATCACATGGCTTTATATTATTAAATCCTTATAAAAACCAACAAAAATATAGTAATCCCCATGGGCATAGGATTCTTAACCGCCTTCAACTTGATCTGATTCAAGTCTTGTACGAGGTTTGAGTTGAGGTTACTAATAATCAGAGAGTGTGATGCTTGATCTCAGGGGGCTTACGCTCTATTTTAGGAGGACACCAGTGGTGTAGGCAGATACCGTAATACACCAATCTCTTCTACACAGCAGACCTTATTTGATGCATGGCCAGCATCCATTCCCCTACCCCCATTCCTAACTGTGTCAAGTTTTGCTCAGGTAATTACCTGGCCCCATGCAGCCCATGAGCTTCAGGGACGCTCCTTCCACTAGCAGCATCAGACTGCACTGTGAGCACTCTCCACCAATGAGGCAGTCTCATCCCACTCACTCACGAACTACTTCACTAACAGGCATTATTAGATAATCAACCCTACGAATGTAGCCTGTCAGGCTTCTCTGTCCATGGAATTCTCCAGGCAAGAATACTGGAGTGGATTGTCATTCCCTTCTCCAGAGGATCTTCCCGACCCAGGGATCAAACCCTGGTCTCCTGCATCACAGGCCGATTCTTTACCGTTTGAGCTACAGGGAATTCCGAGATAATGTTCAGGCCAACATGCTAAAATAGGACGCTTGTTGGGAACGTTGGAAAACAGAGAGCCCCCTCATTCTTCTGAGAGAGATACTAGAAAAGACGCTTGCTCCCCTTGGATAGTGCAGGGCGGGAGTAAGCAAACTACAGCTTCCAGGCTACATCTGGCCAGCTACTGGCTTTGTACATCATTTTACCGTAACACAGGCACACTCATTTGTTTATGAATTGTCTGTGGGTGTTTTCATGGTACAATGACAGAGCTGAATAGTTGCAACAGGGATTTATGGCCTGCGAAACCTAAAATATTTCCTATGTGGCTCTTTACAGAGTAAGTTTGTCAGTCTCTGGCATAGGGTGTAAATATGAAGTCTGGAACTGCTGCAGTTTTTTCCCACCATGAGGGAAGCCAGCTTTAAAATGGAATAGTCACCCCTGAAGTCCAAGCAGAGAAAGAAAAAAATCAGGGCTTTGATGATATTGGGCATGCAGAATCAAGTAAAAGTTGAAGCTTGATAGACTGCCTTTTAAAATTCACAATTCAGTGGGGACCCAACCATGGACAGAGTCTCTACTACCACAGAGCCTCCATTTTGATGGGAAAATACCAAATAAATAAATACAGGTCTCAGGTGGTGATACATGTTAGGAAGAAAGATGCTGTAGGCCAAAGAGAGAGCAAAACAGAAAGCCTATTTTAGATATAACAGCCACAAAAGGCCTGAGGAGGTAAGTCTGGGCAGAGACCCTAGTGAAATCAGGCAGTGAACCACGCAAGTATCTGGAGAGCATTCCAGGAGCCTGAACCATGGCTCTGAGGTAGGAGCACATCTGGAGTGGTCAACAGCAAAGAAGCGACTGTGGCAAGAGCTCAGAGAACAAGGGCAAGAAGAACGTGGCCCCAGTCAAGAAAGAGCTATTACATTTTTCAGACCTAAGTGGTATTACAGTATTTTTGTAGGCAAATGGTGATGATCCAGAAGAGGCAGAATGTCAGGACATGATAGAGTGAAGAAAGCTGGAGGGATATCCTTGTTTAGATGTCAGGAATGAGCTCTATCTAGTCCACTACAGAGGACGAGCCGGCCTTAGGAAGGGATGCGGGTAGTTCCTCCACTGGGACTGGAGAGAGAGAGGCTGAGGGGGTGACAGGGCCAGTGAGGCCCATGGATCTCATGACAGGAAAATAGGGGAGTGAACGCTTGACTGCTTCTCCTTCCTAAGTGAAACAGGAAGCAGGATACGTGGAGTGAGAAGCGGTGAGGGTTGCTGGGAGGCGCAGGGACAGTGCGGCTGGAGTGGAAGACAAAGACGACGGGGACTACAGGCAGCCTGAGACCCAGAAGCCTGTGGTCAAGTATCTAAAGCTGTGCTGCGCAGTGGGAGTGTGTTTCTCACTCTCCACCTTCTGCTGCTCGGTGGCCTGGTTGACAGCCCTTAACTACTAGACTGGGGTTCTAAGAGAAAACACTGGAAGGAGTGAGGGATGAAGGAGGTGAGTGTACAGCAAAGAAGAGGCTGTAGCTCATGACTGACCATGGAGTCTAGTTATATATGGAGGGAAGTGAGGATATGGCTGTGAGGAGGGTGACAGAAAGCAGAGAGACTGATCCCTCACCCAAACTGCAGCATTCTGAGACAGCTTCCTCCAAGAAATGAAGGGAGAGCTGGGATCTGAGAGAGAAGCAAGAGTTAGTCAAGTAAAAGAAGATATGCTGGGAGAGAGTTTCAGGCAAGACACCAGTCTGTGCCAAGGCCTGAGGTGGGAGAGACCACCGTGGGTGAAGAATGATGTGTCTAAACACTGGGGTCAGACGTGTCGGCGCCCATGGATGCAGCGCAGGTCTCAGGAAACTGATAAAAACTAGAGAGTATATATTTTAGGCTCTGAAGAACACAGAATCTGTCTCAACTTTGCCAGTGTAGAGTGAAAGCAGTCATTAACAATAGTTAAAGAAACATGCTGTATTCCAAAACACTTTATTTAAGGCCACTGAAATTTGAATTTCATGAAATTTTCATATGTCATGAAATATTATCCTTTTGAAAATATTTTTCAACCATTCTTAACTCCTGGGCCCTACAAAACCAGGCAGGAGGTTGGACCACAGACTGCTGTCCTGACAAAGGGTACATGATGGTTATCTCCCCGAGAGTAGGAGCACCATAAAGGGTCAGCCCAGGAGGAATGATGTGGAGCAATGTTCTGGACATAATGAATTTGAGTCATCTATAGGGCAACCACATGGAAATTCTTACAGATAGCAGGAATATAAGAATATACAGGTCTGTAGAGGCAGTAACTTCTGAGAAGAGTTAGGGGAGTTGAGAGTTTCAGGGGACAGTCTGAAAAAGCTGCTGTGCAGAATGAGAGAACCAACTAGAAAACAAAATGACCCAGGCAGTACTGAGGAGCTGGCTCAAGTAGAAGCTAATAAATCAAACACAAACTTTCCTATTCCATTTGGGAGGTTTGGGGTGGGGAAGGCTTCTCTCCTGCTTCTGCTGCTAAGTCGCCTCAGTCGTGTCCGACTCTGTGCGACCCCATAGACAGCAGCCCACCAGGCTCCCCCGTCCCTGGGATTCTCCAGGCAAGAACATCGGAGTGGGTTGCCATTTCCTTCTCCAATACATGAAAGTGAAGTTGCTCAGTCGTGTCCGACTCTTAGCGACCCCATGGACTGCAGCCCACCAGGCTCCTCCGCCTATGGGATTTTCCAGGCAAGAGTACTGGAGTGGGGTGCCACTGCTTTCTCCGCTCCTGCTTCTAGTAGAATGTAAAACTTTCTTGAGGGCAGGACCTTTTGCTAATGTTAATCACTTCTATATCTCTAGCACCTGGAACAATGCAAGGCACAGGACAGGCTTTCAATAAATATTTAAACAAATAAACAAACTTATAGAGGTGTAACTTCTGTGGCAAAACCAAGATTAGGCTCTAATATACTTATCTCTGTAGTCAAAAAATATACATATAATCCTGGTGCAAAGTATTAAGACATCTACTCTGACATTTCTACCCTACGCCAATTCTGATTTAATAAATATTATGAAAATTCTTCAAATATCAGACTTGGGGGAAAGAGTCAGGGCTTTGATTTTTAAATTAGCACATTTTCATGGAGGAAAGTAGAAGGAAACTCGTATTATCCATAATCCCTGATTGTTTGTTTTTACTCTTATTTTCCTCCTAAGCAAGTGGGGGATGCAGCTATCCACACATAAGCTACATCTCCAGCTCTCAGCCCCTCACAAACAACAGGTTCATGAATCCCCTGGCAACCCTGACACACCCCCTCAGGCCACTAATAAGCAACACGCACCTACCAAGCTCAAACCAAAGTCCTGTTCTCTCCTCTTTCCACTCCTGTCTCTCCCTCACTCCCCACATTCTAATCCAACAGCAAGTGCTACTTCTAAATCATACCTAAACCTCTCTACACAATTACCACCCTTGCCCAAGCCACAGCACCTCCTCGATCTACTGCAAAAGCCTAACTGGCTACTTGCAGCTAGAGCCACGCACAATTCATTCTCCACAGAATCAAAGCTCCCAAGGCTGTCCATCACCCTTAGCATAAATTCAAACCTCTCACAGGGGTATAAACAGGCTCTCCATGACCTGGCCTTTGTGCTCCCTCACCCACTGTGCTCCAGTCACCTTAGGAAATCTACTAGCTATCTTTCCGTCTGGAACCACCTTCCCCAGTCACTGTGGGGCAGGTTGCTTCCTGTCATTCAGATGGCCCTCCAACAGCCTCATCTCGGAGAGACCTTTCTGACCAAACAGCACAGAAATGACCTCATCATTCTTCACAACTCGGCCTCTTTTAATTATCTGCTGGTTATTTGCTAACTGATTTCATTTTCTGTCTCTTCCTGCAAGACTAAAGATTCTTATGAATAATAACCACATTTGTATGGATCTTGGGGTTCCAGTGGTGAATAATGGCTGGCACAGAATGGACAGTCACTATTTAATGAATTAATATAACAGAGTGGAGACTATGGAGCCAACATTGCCCAGGCTCCTGGCCCCACCTTGGTGAGCTGTGCACTGGGGGAGGGGCACCATTTATGCCTAGTTCTCTCTTCATTTATAAAACACAGGTAATAATAGTGCCTACCTGAGAGGTTGTTACAGGATTAAATGAATTAACATGTATAAAAAACAGAACAGTACCTTGCATGAAGAAAAATGTACATAAAAATACTAGATATTATAGTATTAAAATATCTTATATATATATATATATACACACACCATCCTCCATTTTTTAACCTTACATTTACTTCTACATTCATGCAGTTGTATTTATTTCCAATTCATGAACAATCTCCTCTTGACACATGACATTCACCGCAGTATATTCTATAATTCAACTTGTCATTTTATTATTAGAGTTCTACTTGATTTGAATGTTGTCAATGTTCTGCATACTGCTGCTTTACACACCTCTGATTATTTCCTCAGGAGAGACTCCTGTCATGGAAATTACTGGATCAGAGGTATGAACTTACCTGACAACTCTCAAACCAGAAAGTGTACCTGCATTCCTACACCACTGCAGGGATGGCAGAGACTCTACCCTGCCAGCCTCACTCATGTGACTGTTTTTTAAAAAAGCACTTTAACAGCAGAAAAAATTATCACCTGTTGTTTTAACTCATTCTTGTGAAGAATGACTATTTCAAACTGTTTACTATGAATTACTGTCAGATGTCTTTTACCTAATTTTTTCTGTTTGGTGTATTTCCTATTTACTTTCGAATGTATCTTTAAACATTATAGAGAGCAAACTTTTGTCTTACGCTTTTTAACGAGAATGAAGCTTAAATAGGTTAAATAACTTGCAATGGTTACAAAGTGGTGAAACTAGAATTTGAACTGGAAGCACTTAAACTTATTTGTCTATATAACATCTAGAATGAATCTACCTCAAAACATCTTTGTCCACACTCTCTCAAACCAGACAAGAATATTCTCTCTTCATTCTTATAGGTTGAGTCCATTTTGCATTTCTTTTGGTTTGTTTCTCAAGCAAAATTTTTAGACTTTTAAATTTTGAAACAATTTCAGGTTTACAGAAAAGTTACAACATAATAAAGAGTTCCCATATATTTCTCATGTAGCTTTAGCTTCCTTTAAATGTTATGATCTCACACTGTTGTGGTACATTTGTCAAAACTAAGAAACCAACATTGATACATTACTACTAACTCACTCCAGACTTTATTTGGATGCCATCAGTTTTTTCCTTTATTTGAATTCTACCAGTTTTTCCTCTAATGTTCTTTTTTCTGTTCTAGATCTGTCCAGGGCACTACAGTACATTTGATGTTGTCTCCTTAGTCTCCTGAGAAACTGTGAGTGCCTCTCAGTCTTCTTTTTGATGATTGTGGCAGTTTTGAGGAGTAATGGTCAGGTATTTGATAGGATGTCCCTCCATTTGGGTTTATCTGAAGTTTTTCTCATGATTAGGCTGGGGTTATAGGATTTTGGAAGAAGGACCACAGGGATGACATGCCCTTCTTGTTACATCTTATGTGGGGGGTACTTTTTCTCTGTTGAAAAGAAGAAAAACTTTTCTTTTCTCTTACTTGTTTCTTTGGAAGTGAGTCACCTAGCTCCATCTTGTGGAAAAGGGAGTACCTACAAGAGTTCTTTTTTTTTTTTTTAATTATCATCTTTTTTTTTTTTTTTTAGTTTTTTATTTTTTAAATTTTAAAATCTTTAATTCTTACATGCATTCCCAAACATGAACCCCCCTCCCACCTCCCTCCCCATAACATCTTTCTGGGTCATCCCCATGCACCAGCCCCAAGCATGCTGCATCCTGCGTCAGACATAGACTGGCGATTCAATTCACATGATAGTATACATGTTAGAATGTCATTCTCCCAAATCATCCCACCCTCTCCCTCTCCCTCTGAGTCCAAAAGTCCGTTATACACATCTGTGTCTCTTTAAAATTCTGTTGGAAGATCTGTCCCTTTCCAACCCCCATCTAATCTAATCAACCTATCAATCTGTCATTTATTATTATTATTTATCTCCTTATTCACTCACAAAGTTATTCATATCAGTATGGACTCATGATATTTATTTTATGCTGGTGTTCTAATCCAGTACTAGTTTGTTGCTCAAATTGTTCCAGCTTTGCCACTGGGAGCTCTTTCAGGGTCTTATACCCCTCTGACATATACCATCATCTTTTTTTTCTAGAGTTACAAGATGTTCTGGGCTCCTCTACTACCCATCTCAGCACTAACATCTGGGAGCTGGGCATGCTTATTACTCTAAGGATGTCACTGCTTCTGGGTATCTTGGGACAGAGTTAGGTAATACACATATTATACCATGTATATACCTTTTGACTTTTTAATCCTAAATTACTATTTAACTTTATTATGTGTTCCATCAACTATTTAAAGAAACTAATTAAAGAAGTTTACTGGGTTCTTATTGTTGACCACTCTTATTCTTAGGTCTTCCTCTTTCAATATGCTGATTTTTCATTCTGCTGAATTAGAAAAGGCCTCTGAAAAATAGTTAAAATGAGTTCTTCAGTGTTCAAAAGTGTCTATTTTGCTTTCAAACAGGTCAAATATGGATTCTATAATTGAAGTTATTTTTCTTTAGAATGTTCAAGGGACTTCTTTAGTATTTTCTAGTATCAATATTATCACAAAGGCTGCAAGTGCCAACCTGATTATTATTCCTTTGTAGATAAGCTAGATTCTGCTCCTTTGAGCATCTCTGGAAACTACTAGGATTGTCCCTTCTGTTCTCAAATGCCAGAAGACTTCTCTTTCCCTAGTTCTTTGATGTTTTCTTCTATTTCCTCCTCACTCTGTTCTCTCTTTTCTCTCCCTTTTGGAACTCCATTTACTTAACAGTCTTAGAGCTTCTGAATTGATTTCCCATATCTTGAGTTTTCTCTAACATTGCCTCTTGGTCTTTACATGTCCAGCTGGCCTGTCTGCTAGTTTACAAATCTATTTCAACTGTGATCATTCTGCTATTCACCCTACTTATTGAGTTCTACATTTTTGCAAGTTCCAAGTCTATATTTAGTGACAAATGCTAATAATTTTATGAAATTAACATTTTCTTTAATTTCCTTAAAGATATATTTAAGTTAAAGTTGTTTTCTATTTCTATTCATATTCTCATGTATCAATTTTTCTATTTATTCAAATTTGGTCTTCTTTCACAGTGTTAGTTTCCCTCAACTGTTTGGCTAGTTGTGGTTAGCTGCTTCTCATTTTTGTTTCAAAAATCACTGTTCAAAAACCATGGTTGTTAGCTATGATTACCAAGGTCTATCTCCAATAACAGTGAATAAGGGGCTAAACATGGCCTTGGACAGAATGTGCCAGCAGCAGTTCACCTTTGGAGTCTGCAGCTCCCCATCCACCCTATAATCAGTAATCCTAGGGCTCTATCCTGCCTCTCTAGCTCCAGGGACCAAACATATTGCCTCAGCCTGTGAGATGCCTGTGATGCCTGCTGCTCAGCACACCTCCCAGAGAAGCACACAGACGCCACCACTGCTGTCTGCTATGAGCTCAGAGGATGCAAGGCAGCCTCATTGTCATTGTTCTCCTAAATATGTTCCAGACTGCTCTCTCCTCCAGTAACCAATCCTATGACAACTACTGTCATCTTATACAAAGTTCTCAAAGTTTACATCTCCCAATAGCACTTCTCTCATTCTCCAATACTAATATGGCTTTTCATTTCTGATAATTTACTTCTACAAAGGATTTAGTGTCAGAGAAAGCAGATGTGGTGCCCAGTTGGTCATTTTGACCCCATTTGTATCTATATTCCTAATACTGGCCTACGGATAAAGTAGACATCTGTGTATATGTATGTTATGCATACCTGTTTTACCAGGGACTGGTATGAAGATGGGCTTCCCTGGTGGCTCAGACAGTGAAGAATCTGCCTGCAATGCAGGAGACCTGGGTTTGATCCCCGGGTCAGGAATATCCCCTGGAGGAGGAAATGGCAACCTGCTCCAAAAATTTTGCCAGGAGAATCCCCATGGACAGAGGAACCTGGCAGGCAGATGATATGGTACTAATATTATCTGTTCTTTGAAAGTTTGGAAAAACTCAACAGTGAAACATACATACATACATACATATATATATATGGAGGTTAACTATTTGATAACTGTTCTTATATTTTTAGTTGCTCTTAATCTCTTAAGAGCTTCCACCTCTTTTATTTATAGAATACTAAGATGAGCTTTTATAAAATACTAACGTGAATTTAGCTCATGTTAATATTTTATAAACTTTCAAATTTTTCCTTTTGGTTAGTTGTTTCTTTTTGGTTGTGCTGCACCTTCATTGCTGTGTGGGGCCTTTCTCTGTTCGGCCAGTGAGGGCTGCTGTTCGTTGCAGTGCACCGGCTTCTCCTGTTGAGGAGCACAGATTCCAGCAGCTGCAGTGCACAGGCTCAGTAGCTGTGGTGTGTGCCTTAGCTGCTCTGAGGCACGAAGAATCTTCCTGGACCAGGGATCGAACCGTGTTCTCTGAATCCGCAGGCAGATTCTTATCCACCATACCACCAGGGAATTCCTATTTAGAATTTTTAAAAACTTACTATATGAGGTTGATTTCTTGTAATGTCTTTAATTTCCTATGTTTTATTTTCTTTTATACCCTGAATTCACCTAACTTTATGATTATTTTTTTCCTGCACATAAAGAATAAGCTATGTGTGATAACCTATTATTTTTGGTTCATTAATTTCTGCTTTTATCTTTACTTCTTTTCTGGAGTTATTTTTCATTTTTTAAACAGGTTAAACTATCTTCTTAGTTTATTTGTTTCCTTTTGCTTCTTAATGTTATTAATAACAATAAAAGATTAGGCTAAATGCAAAGTACTATGGACCGGATCCTGGAACAGAAAGAAGACTGTAGTAGAAAAACTGGTGAAACCCTAATAAAATCTACAGTGGAGTTAGAAGTAACTTACCAATGTTAGTTTCTTAATTTTGACAAATGAACCATGGTTATGTAAAATGCTAACATTAGGGGAAACTGGGTGAAGTACAGGAACTCTCTATAGTATTTTTCCAACTTTTCTGTAAATCTGAATTATTCCATAGAAGTTTGACTTTTTTTTTCAAAATTTGTGTAACTTTGTCAATAACTATTAAGTTCTGATATATGGCATTCCCAGTCTAAAACTTTCTAAGTAATTTCCCATAGTATATTATTCCTTCTTATTTAGTAGTTTTAATTTTCAGTAAGGTTTTAAAATTAAATTTTATGTTTAGTATTTTTCACAGTCTAGAACATGCATTTTTCTCTGTAGCCTTAACTTTTCTCTCCCATCCCCAACATCCCTGCCAGAATGACACAATTCTGAAATAATAATTATGAAAGCATGTTATGGAGGAGGGTACACTATGAAAAGTGTTTATAGTAACTATAGTTTTTAACTGAAACTTTTTCTACTAGTGAAACAAACATTAAGGAACCTAGCAAGGATCTTTGAGGCTTTTCATAATTGACTGTAAGAGTCTTACCAGCTGCTGTTCCACAGGTGGGGGCACATCCAGGTTGGCATAAACGATGGCAGGGTTGTAAAGACTGAACACCACAGGGTAAAACACCTTCTTACCTATAAATGAAAATATACATTTACACCACAAAAAGAATAAAATAAAGCACTGATCTTTACTGCAGTATCTACTACAATTTCATTAAAGTTTTTATTACATATGATGATTTTATTTTATTAATATTGCATTCTATCAACGTTCAGGTTACTAAAACCTCATGTTGATGATCATGATAATGATTTTACAATCCATCAGTAGTTCAGGCTATGAAACTATAACCCTGCAAAAGAATAGAGAAAAAAGGACTGAAAGATGCTTTATTCCCTTTTACTCTGAGGAGATGCTCAGAAGTATTCTCTTAGCTGTTCATGAGGTGAGCCATTTATTAATCATTATTTCACTGAATTAGCAGTAACAGATGTAGGTTAACCAATCACCAAGAAACTCCAAAACGTCTATTAAATCCATCCTTCAACATGAATTGTGAAACAGTGAATCCAGAGGATACTGCACAATGATATACAGAGAATAAGTGAAACACAGAACTGCAGACAGATCTGAGTAAGATTTGGAAAACCTGGGAAGACTGAGTTTTAAGTACTCAATGGCCCCTCAAAAGGCCTTGTTATTAGCTTTCAAATAGTTAGCACTGAAGAGACCATTAAGGCTAACTAGCTAGCCCATCTCCCCTCAAGAGGGAACACCCTGCTGAGACTGGCTTCAATCAGATATGGTAATATACAGTGCTCAGAAACTGCAAAGGACCCTGTAAATAACGTGATAGTCTTTTTAATACAAGATTCCCAGCAGACTTCATTCATCTTCATTAAACCATGTAGGGAAGGGGAGCTCAATTTTCCCAAGGCAAATTGTTCTTTTACATTCAAGAAACAATTTAAAATGAATATAAAATACTTCAGTTAAAATATTTCTTTTACATTAAGCAAATACATCTTCAACTGCCACATTCTGGCCTTCCTGCTATCTGCTAGAAAAAAAGTAAATCTAACCCTCATTTATCCCCCTGAGTCTCAAAGAGTTCCTGACAACCAACCCTAACCAAAATGATTCGCAAGAAGATAACCTGCATGATCTGAGTAGTTCTATATAAAAAACATACACTATGAGAATTTTTAATATAGAAAAACCTCCTTATCACATTACAATAATATCTGGTATACAAAAGTCATCTGCTCTTAACATTTTTGAAACATGTACAAATAAAACAAAGTATAGTAGTCATCCCCAAATGCACAGCAGTTGCCCAAGCACCATCTGTACCTAGACTTCTTTGTGAGTGCACGCCTACATGCATGTGGGCCCCACCTGCCTGAGGAAGACTGCTTCTGACTCACACACATCACACTGCTTGGCTTTTTCTGATGAGTTCTACTTCCTCCTTAATCAATTTCAAGACTTTTTATTTCTTTGCATTTGTTTATTTGGATTCAAATGTATACACTGGAATCTGGCCATAAAATAATAAGGGGTATGAACTTCAGAGGGGCAAATTTTTACTTTCCTACTTAATATTCCAATTAAATCATGCCAAATATAACTTTAAAAAACTGGATTCAAAATATGGAATGCGCTGACACTTGAATGTTCTAAAATTTTACTCAATTCACCTGCCAACATTTTACGCACCTGGCTCAGCGTTTAATCGGCAGCTGTTAAGGAATTCGGCTGAGAAATATATATCGACATCACAGAAAAACATCAAGACTTCTCCCTTGTCCCAGGCTCGGGCACCCACGTTTAGTCCTCGTCCACGATTAAATTCTTCATTCAGTGAGACCAAGGTGTAATTGTGAAAATTAGACTCACTATGAGGAAAACACATACAACAAATGCTAAGTCCCACTTGAAGTTGACTCTGTTAACACAAATAACAAAAAATACTTTACACTTCAGGTATTTATTATGTTGGGTCTATACTGATATAGGGAAATCATCAGCTTTAAATGTCTGTATCATCAGGGACAGATATTCAACTAAATGCCCACATCTGAGGCAACATGCTAGTGATGTGAAGTTAGTATGTGCTGAGAGGCCACTACCTTTCAGGATCTTAAAAACCTATTGGAGTCATTAAGAAATATACACATGGGAAAACAATCATAGTGTCTGGTAATAAATAACGCAATCCACATGAATGATACATACAAAGAATATCCTTTTCTCGAGTTTCTTAGAGCTTTGCTCTAATGTGCCCTCATCAGGGGGATCCCCTTCACACCACACGTGAAGTAGCCCTGACCTCCCTTTGCTTCAATCTTCATCCCTCTGCCCAGCGCTGTTTCCCTCAGTATCACCGGACATGTCTGTTCGAGTGTCTCCCACTAGAATGTAAGCTCCATGAGAGGAGGGATTTTGTTTTGTTCATTACTATGGACAGTGCTCCTCACAGGGTATGAGTTCAATAAGTATTTTCTGACTGAATGAATGAAGTGCAGTTCGAGAAAAAAAGACTGCTTGTGTCTGTAGTAGTTAGAAAAGATGTCAGAAGCAGAATTTAAGTTATGTCTTGGTTAAAATACTGAATTCAGTGGGGAATGTAAAGGTCATTCCAATTAATTATTCTCAAAGGCAAGGAGGTAAGAAAGTAGAAAGCTTTTTAAAGAACAGTAATCAGACAAATCAGACTGAAACACAGGGATAAAAATGGCAACAATGAGAGAAGACCAGAAAAGGGTCAGACTGAGGAGGAGAGGTTAAAGAACTTGGTTAGTGTTCTGAAGTCAAGGAGGAGTCAGCGTTTTTCCACAAGGGCAGTGGTTTCCACAGCCAACGGACTGTACCCACTGCATCAGATCTGCCTGGGAACGTATTAGAAACACAAATTCTCAGGCCCCAACCCAGACCCCCGAATCAGATATTAGGGGAGGAGCCAAGCATCAGCGACTCTCTCGCGACAAGTCACTCCAGGTGACTGACGTTGGAGAACTACTGCACTAGGGGATAGCTGGATCAAAAAAGCAACATTTTAAAAAGATTACTCTTACAACAGGATAGAATGGGGACTAGAGAGATGGATGCCAAGGCTCAAACGAGGCATGGAGTGGACTCTGAGTGCCCCTGCCCCTCCACCCGACATGTTGCAAATCTCTCTCTTCTTTTGAGGAAACTGTCAATCACCACCTCTCACTCCCAGGCTCAAGTGGAGGAACTAATCCTAGAATATACCAACCACAGTAACTTCCTAGGGGCAGGGAGCCAGACTCAGGCTGGGTTAATCCAAATATCCCCACCCCACCTGGCCATAGTAAGTGGCTCAAGACTGGGCAAAAGTCCTTCCCTGGGATTTTCTCAACTGGACCTGGGAGAAAGCTCTTTCCTCTCTGACAGCAAAGCTGAGAAGATGTGAGCCCAGAGCCGCCAACAGCCATATACCTCACATGTGCAAGGGGCCAATCTGCAACAGGAGAAGGAGGTCAACATGCAGAGAAAAACAGACAAGGAGACAAGAGAATTCTGACGGTATTCAAGTCTCTGAGCCCAGTCACTGAGACACCAAAGCTGTTTTGGTATTCTTCATTAAATTTGGTTTTAATAATTCCTTTAATCTGGGGAGTTATCCAAGATTCTTCAATAACACTCCCATTTTCCTCAAGTAAATTCAGAATAAGTTAATAAGTTTCCATCATTTGCCACAGAGGAGTCTTGATTAATGCAACTTCCGTGATGCTAACATCAGTCACTGGCACTTAGTAGGTGATCTGGAAATGGTAAGGAGGGAAAGGAACCTGGGTTAAGGTGGTGGCAGCCGCAAGGAAAGGGCAGAGCAGAGGTCCTGGGCAGCGCGCAGAAACTGACTAATAACAGGGAAAGAATGAGTGAAAGATGCTGCTCTCAGACATCAAGCCCAGGGATTATGAGAATGAGCTTAGTGCGAACTGAAAGAGGGCCATCAGGAGGAGGAGCTGGCGAAGGGGAAGGAGAAGACAGTGTTTTTCATACCCCAGTGCTGAGTCCCTTTGGGACCGGGAGCGCACTCCCTCCTCTGTGCCCAGTCCTATCCCAACCACCCCAGTCAGACTCCCAAGCAGTGTACCTGGAACATAGTCGGTGGGACTCAATGAATGTTAGTTGAACGACTCGAGAAGAAAGGCCGGCCAAAGCTGGACTCTTAGGGAGTGGCCACAACTAGCAGAAAGGTAAAGAAGCAAGTAAAGGATACAGAGTTGATGTGGTCAGAAAAGACATCAACCTCGTATCTTATATTATAACATATCTACATTTACAAAATATATACATTTTACAAACATCAGAGGAGTTTCAAGAAGGAAATACTGGTTAGGTATCAAGTGTAAGAAAGCAGTCAAAGAGGATGACAGAGAAAAGGCTGAAATTGGCAGTTAGGTCATAACTCTGGGCCCATAACTTAGAGATGAAAAGGAAGAGAAGCTACGGAATTAATAATGGAGTATCAAGGAATGACTGATTCATTTGTTCAAACCTCTGAGCACCTACTATGTGCCAGGTACTACATGAGTTGCTTGGTTAGAGAACTACTGTTCTGTGAGGTTTAGTTGTGAAAGGACAGAAACCTAGTGGTAGTCACTGGGTACTGCACAGTCAGGCGGGGGTCTCTGAAGGATAGGGGAGACCTAAGCATCATTTGCAGGGAGAGAAAGAACTTAGGCAAATGGAAGGAAAGAAAGGTGGCAAGTAAGAGACAAGCTTAGGGGATGATACCAAAGTGAAAGGATTAGATTTAGAAAAAGTAAAGAGTTCGAAAGAAGGAAATGAAGAGTGCATGGAGGCAAATGCAAAGAGGGTGAGTGGGCCACAGAGTAAGAGCACCCTAATCATGCCACACTGAGGTTAAGGAAAACGAGTCATTAGAGTTGCATGAATAAACTCAGGGGTGAAACGAGGAACTTACTACCACCACCACTCACATCTTAGCCAACTTTCAACAGCAACTATTCAAAATTATTAATTCATTAAGTATCTGAACTTCTCATTCTTCTGCTATTATACATACAAGACTTCAATGTGGACATGGCTCACCAACCTTGCGACAGATTCTAGGATAGACTTGACTTTAGAAAGTCCTTCTTTACCAAAATACACCACTGTGAGATGAATTCTCTTGTCCTGATGAATACATACATCCCTGACAGGGTTGAAAAATAAAGTTCATTCAGGAAAATACAGAAGGCACTACTCATTCAGAAGGCAATCATACGAAGCTTTACAAGAAAACAAATAAAGCATTACTCATTTAGAATGAAATCACATGAAACTAAGGAAATATAAAACTGGCAATATTGCTGAATTATAAAAGGCATCACAGCAAATGTGTAACAGCATATATGTCAAAATGAACGCAACACTTGGAGAGCCAATGTAAGCAGCCCAAGAAGCTGCCATATTTTGAAACATTTTTGGAACTTTTGCTTTGGTATTGCCTTCAGAAGCAACCTATAAGCTACTCAAAGAATTAAGTACAATCAGTTCAAAATCAAATAAATAACTCAAGTTTTAGTTCAAAACTTATTTTGTCCTCAGACTACCTAATTAGAGAAATTATACCTATCATCAAGGAATAAATATTTGTCACGATTGAGTATTAACTGTAGAGAAAAATGTAGCATCTGAAGGTAATTCCCAAAAGGCAATTAAAAATGCTTTAGGAAATCAGATCTCAAGCAAGCAATTTCAAAAAGGCAAAACTCATTTGGAAGCATGATTTCTAGATGTTCTGTAACAGAATCGTGTTTACTAGTTTTTATACCCAACAACTCCAATGAGAACAAAAATTGGGATTACAAAGAATTAAGACTACCATATTGAAGTATTTAAAACATGACAATTATTAAATTAAAAAAACAAACAAAACTTTTCTCAAATCAAAAGTCTAAAAAAAAAAGCCTAATATGTAGATGTTAATTTTTACTTCAGCATATAAAAAATCCAAATTTAATAATTAAAAAAATGCTTTTAAAACCATTACAATCTCTGCTTCCCAAGATAGAATAACATTCTCCCATTTTTACTTGAATATTTGTCTTTTCTTCCAATTTTGAAATTCAAATTGTTCTCAGGGGAGTTTTCTGAGGAGATAGTAATGTTCTATATCTTAATTGGAAAGGCAGTTACAAGAATGTATAAATTTGTCAGAAGTCATGAAACCTGTATGCTTGGAATAGGTCAATTTTATTGTATATAAGTTATGCCTCAACAAAGTTATTTTTAAAAATTCAACTTGTCCTAAAATGAATTCAAACACAATTATAAAAGTAATCAAACTTAGTTCCTAATAGTTGTTACCCTCAATTTACTTCACAGTTCAAATTGTCAATAACACAATATACTATACATGCCTTAAGAATAAAGGGATATCAAAAACATAAAGTTCCCCAAAGCCTATAAAATTATTCTGCAATTCTAAGTAACCCTACTCAGTGAAGGTAAACTAAATAAAACGGCATGAATTTTTTTTTTAGGAGCACTTAGCCAAACCACTAAGCTCTGGGAATTACCTGAAGTTCTGCATAAACTGTGCAAATGCTTCAGTTCTTTCAGCAAGTGGCACAATGATATTAATAATTGATCTAGTAATGTCAATCATCTCACTCTTCACTTTCATGAGAGGTCCAAAAGGGCGAAAGAGAGTCACGTGTCTATATTCCATAAGGTCTGCTTTCTTAAAGAAGAGTTCATACTGTGTGCCCTTATCTTTCTCAGTGCGATAATAACCTAAAGGAAAGAATTAGGAACAGATGTCTCCATATCAAAGCTCACAAATTCAGTGTGACTATTGACTTTACTCAACGATCAAAAGTGTGAAATCAGACTTGTACAGCTTTTATACATTTGTGAAAATTTTATCCCCATGATACAGTCAGTAAAAACTGCTACTTTAAAAGATTAAAAAAATATTCTGCTCTATTATTCAATCCATAAAATTTACTCCAAATGATGATGATTCCTTTTTACATGACTTTTTTTTAATAGCAGAATCTATCAACACATAAACCAAATGATGAAAATAAAGAAATTACTTCTAGCAATATTAAATTCTAGACCTGAAAGTCACAACTGCTGTGTCAGGTACTAATGGTATAAAGATGGCTACATGGTCCCAGTTCCGTCTAGCAATGGAGACAGAAAAAGGAAATAATACTATACTGATATACACATGCAAAAACACGACAGAATGAAGTCAGATGAAGAAAAATTAGTGTAAGTTTAAACATGGTGATCTGAGATGCCTCTGGGAGAAAAGCCTGGAAGTCTATTAGGCAATCTGATTTTGTAAGTGTGACACTCAGGAGAGAGATTAGACCTACAGGTGTGTCAGTCAGCCAATATCTGGAAATAAAATGGTGAACAAGAGCTTCCTCCTGAGGCTTACAGTCTAACAGAACTACAAATCAGGAAATGGGCAATGCGGTATATTAGGACAGTGCTCTGAGAGGGGGCACAGGGTAGAGATTATAAGAACATGTAGGAACACTGTTATCTTAAACTTTTAGGTTGGCGATGACCTCCCCAGAAGAAGTGACATCTAAGCTGAAGTCTGGAAGAGGAACAGGAGCTACTAAATCATTGTCCGTAATTATTTTTCTGATGAGGGAAGTGGCACAATGGAGGAAAACCAAGGGACAAAATATGTTCCATAACGGAGAAAAATCCTGTAAGTGACAGAATCCCAGGAGAATTATATTTAAAAAAAAAAAAAAAAAGCAGAAGCTACAGAATATAAAACTGGCATAGGTTCCTTTCTTTTTAAGAAGACACGAAGACATCTTACATATCTTAGTTACTTCCTCTGGAGCTTTCAATTCTGCCATAAGCTATAAACATACTGAGTGAAAAGATAAAAAGCTGAGCCTGCAGAAAAACTACAGGAGTTTTGAAAGAAACAACCCATCAAAAAATGCAGGAAGTGACGGGGTAAAAAGAGATGGCTATACGGAGAAGATAGCTGAAATGCCACAGAAAAGTACAAGGCCCTTGGTGACGGCCTCCAAAGGCTGAAGGTATTATATTATAGCAAGTGATACCCATGAAGATTGGGGTGAAAAAAAACAAAACCCAAAAAACTACATGTGGCATACAGAATCATGCAAAGAGAACTTTTAAGAAATATTTGTATTCAAAACGGCTTTAAGCCTACAACTAAATATCTAGCATGGGGTATAAGATGGAGATGGGTTAGGGCCTATAATTATTCCTGATATAATCTATAATTATATCAATCAACAAATTTCTTAAATGTATACGAGTGCTCCTCAACTTCTGAGTCGTGTCCCATCTTGACATATAAAAATGCTATGCCCTTTCTGCAGTCTGTATTAAGAAAATGGGTTTATTTCTTTACTTTTCCAAATGCCAAATATGCTTTTCAAAATTATGTATGCCTCCTTGATGTTCTGACATGTGTTTCTCCTCCACTCGAAATACAGAATTACCACTAATCTTAATTAGGTTCTTTTTTCCTTTAGCAAATGGTTTTCAAATTTTGAGCCTTAGTTCATACATTTTAAAAAATATAAAAAAGGAACATCAAAACCAGTTCAGAGATGAATGCAAATACATATACATGCAAATACACACACAACCCTAAGAGCCGTTCAACTTGGGGCGTATTCTGCTATACAAGCTTAGACTTATTCTATTTCCCTGGTTCTTATTTTCTATTTTATTTTGATCACATTATAACTTTTTCTGACATATTATCAGCATACAATAACAGAATTTTGTCATACTAATGTTAACAGATCAACACATTTTTCACATTACCTTCTATGAAGTCATTTTCATTAAATATCAGTTTCTCTCCAAGGGGACCATCCTCATCTTCCTGCTCATCATCTTCATCAGGATTATTAATGACCTCCAAGCCAGCTTCAATAACTTCTACCAATTCATCTCGCTTATCTTTTCTAACTGGCTTTTCCTCAGGATGGCGAGTGAGACCCATTTCCAGCTGGAATACTTTCATTAAGGTAAAACTTTCAAAGGGAATGACTCCATACTCACTAGGTAGTTTGGCTCCTATGCTAACTTCAGCTTTGTCAATTTGTGAATGAAGAAACTCTAAAAGATCACTAGGTGCTTGTTCTTTGTTGCCTTGATAGCTTATGCCATTAGCCCCTACATTTTTTCTCTCTTGCAAAGATCTCATCTTCTCACTCATTTCTTGTAGTTCTTGTTTCAGTTGGGCAATTTGGCGTTTCAGACTGGTTGCTCTGGTTTGATAATGTTCTTCTTGCTCCTGTAGGAGGGCTTGATAATACTCTTTACCATAATTTTCCCCAATGATACCAGGAAGAGATGCATTTCCATCAGTCTGGGGGGCACATTCCAGAAGGTATAAAAATAATATCAAACTGCAGAGTAAAGCAAGACCCAACAGTAGCCAGTGGGTCCGGGTGTGAAGAATCAACCCTCTTCTAGGCATTCTTATTAATGTGGACTTGCCTAATGAGATGAGCTCTTTGCTTGTTAATACCTTTTGCCAAAGGTTATAAAAAAGTAAAAACAAAATCAAGATTTCCATAAAAAGTACCAAAATGAATTTGGCTGTAGCTTAAAAAATTGCTTCCTTCAGCAGTGAGGACTACTTGCAGACATGAGAAATAATGCATATTTCCTATACTGTTACTGTGATATCCAGAATAAAAAAAACCTGATCTACACAGTCAGATAAAATCCATGGGTGTTGATTTTTCTGAAAGAAACACATCAGAATCAATCAGAATTTTGTTTCCTTAAGTATATCAAACTGTTGACAGCTTTAGTAAGCTTAGCTATGTGAAATCATAGGCAGAGCACCATGAGAGCCACTAATATACTATATAATATTCAGTTAATGCTGGGGGAAAGTATTAAGAAAAATACCTTCTGAAACACTAAAATACATGAAATACTTTCAACCAGAATATCTACACATCCATAACTTGAATGAATCAAGAAAACATTAAAATTATGTTTAGCGTTTAGCATAGTTTGTGTTACACAGATTATATCGGTCCCTATTTGTAAATTACATCACGTATAACTCTATACTAACATAATATTTCAATTAACTCACCATTTCCCAATTATAATATATCACCATTTGGGAGCTGAATTGTTTTTGTTATACTGATAATGGCTTTCTAGAGAGAGAGATTTTCTTACTGTTTATTCAATTTAAGCATTCTACTTTATTAATTTCTATAGCTCAACTTAGTGAATCTAAAAGACTTAAAATTAAGTGCACGGGGGGAAGCAATTTCAGAAGGCCACAGACATCTGGAAAACACATTAAGAAACATTTTTATATCCAAAGTCTTTCTTCCAGTAGATTATTTGAGCATTAGATCACATAATTCTTTCCACTGTATTACACAGCAACAGATTTCCTACAAGTCTGGAAAGGTTTGGAGTCTATATAAAGACATGAACATGTTTATCTGCAGGAAAACATTAAAGAATCCATTATGTGGGTTAGTTGCTCAGCTGTGTCTGACTCTGCGATCCCATGGACTATAGCCCACCAGGTTCTTCTGTCTATGGAATTCTCCAGGCAAGAATACTGCAGTGGGCTGCCATTCCCTTCTCCAAAGAATCCATTATAAATTTACAGAATTACATGCTATCGTTCATACTACAACCAGTTATGTGAGCTCTTCGATGTTTCTTTCTAACCTTTAAGGATACTTAATTTTAGAAACAGAAGATTAAACCTAGGAGACAGGAAGCAGGGAAGGCCTCTACTGCAGAGAGAGCTACTCTACTAAAGAAGTGTCTGTCAAGAAGAATATGTGATACTACAGCTAGCTTTTAAAAGAATTGGTTTCGCCCACTGCAGCAGAACCTGTGGAAGAAAGTCACTGGGCAACGTTGATCCTCATCAGTTTCTTACTGATCTGGAAAGTCTGGATGCCTTCTGTGTAAAATGCTGTGATTTCCCCCTCCCCCCACCATGGCACATCTCTGTACAAAATGTAGGATAGATTCAAACTTCTTTGGGCTAGTGGATCACAAACAATGGACTTTACAATCCTTAGCCATTTATTACTTTAGTTAACCAAAAGATAACCATGTATCCTTAAAAATTTAACTCACAAGTAAATTTTATTATGATGGCATCTATTTTACTGATTTTAAATCTTATTTTAAGTGATATAGAAAAATAAGGGAAAAAATCAGTACTAAGAAAACTAAGTAAAAAATAAGGATGCAAAGCTAACCCGGGTTCGATCCCTGGGTCGGGAAGATTCCTTGGAGAAGGAAATGGCAATCCACTCCAGTATTCTTGCCTGGAGAATCCCATGGACAGAGAAGTCTAGTAGGTTACAGTCCATGGGGTCGCAAAGAGTTGGACACGACTGAGTGACTTCACCTTCACCTTCACATTCAAACTCGATAATATTTTGAACGAAAAAATCTAAGTACTTCAACCTTTCATTAATATGATGCCTCATAATTTCTTTCTTCATATAGACAGTGTATTTGAAATTGAGATGTCATCCATTAATGGCTTCCTAGTGGCCTGCCGATGCAGGAGACGCCAAGAGACACAGGTTTGATCACTGGGGTTGGGAAGATCCCCTGGAGTAGGAAATGGCAACGCATTCCAATATTCTTGTTTGGAAAATTCGATGGACAGAGGAGCCTGGTGGGGGAGGGGGGAGTACAATCCACGGGGTTACAAAGAGTTGAATCCAAGTGAATGCACCCACATGCACCTAAGGTTTACTTTGCAATGAAACAGAACAGGAAATATTGGCATACATTATGTACAGGAGCAAACTTTGTATTGTAAATCCATACACACATATGCATGAGCTAGCCACACAAAATGTTTATAAGTGAGTTGTGATCCAAAAATCTTGAAAAAATACTGATTTATATTTTTATACATTTCTCATGCCATCCTTTCAGAACAGTGCTGTTTTAATCTCCATTTTGTCTAGGAAAAACAGGTCCAGAAATGAAAAGATTTAATTTAAATATGGTAACATAACTATCAAGTGATCGCCTTTAAGCCAAGGTCATCTTTCTCTTTCCTTTAAGCAAAATATAGGTCTGAGAGATCTTACATGCCTATCTTCAGTTAAGTATCTTATGCTGAATATTATCCACTGAAATGAAAGAGAAGTTGTTGTAATTACTTTAGAATATAAATGTTAGTTGCAGAGCTCCGTAGTTGTTAACCATAAAAGCAGCATTCTACTTTAAGCATTCCAAATAAGTCTTATTTACCTAGTTCCTAAAAGAAATTCTTTAACAACATCCTAAAATACTGGATTATGACAGCTCTAAATATGTTAAGAACAGTATTAGAGAACACACCCATTTTCATGCTGTTACAGCCTGACTGCCATCACTGCAGTAGTGTGTTTGTATGATAAACAAGATTCATTCATAACCCAAAGGTAATTCTAAGCAACGTTCCAAGCACCAACAGCAGACAGTTAAGTATTCTGAAGGTGAGATATTGTGGAAATGGGAAATGGAACTGTCACAGATGTAAAACAAAATCAAAGAGCTCTGGAGTAGAAAGAAGTCCTTATTGTCGTTGTTCAGTCACTAAGCCTGCCAGGCTCCCGTATCCATGGGGTTTTCCAGGCAGAATGCTGGACTTGGTTGCCATTTCCTACTCCAGGGATCTTCCCCACCTAAGAATCGAACCCACATCTCCTGAGTTTTCTGTGTTGGCAGGCGCACTCTTTACCACTGAGCCACCAGGAAAGCCCCAGAAAGAAAGTTTAGGAGCCATCAATTCTTACTCTTTAAAACAGACTAAAGAGATTTCCTCTTATAGCCAAGATGAAGTAATATGGATCAAATTTAACTCTCACACTTGAAACAACTAAACACAAACAAAATCAATTAAAAAATAAACCCAATATACGAAACAATGATTTTCAAAATACTGAACATTAGGTAATAAAGTACAATGATCTCTGGAAGAACAAGAAACAAGTGCCTGCACAGCTAACTGCCTTAGTTTCTACACCATAGCACAGGAAGTCCTCTCCTAAGCAGAGTCCAGCTAACTCCCTGAGTTGATGAGGGGAAGCTGACAGTCTGAGAAGACCAAGGCAACTAGGTTCAAAGGATACAGTACCAGAGGAGAGAGCTGCACAGGGAGGGAAGGCCAGAGACCTTCAGAGGACACCCTGTGGGCGTGCAGCAGAGCACTGAGGAGGGCAGGCATGCAAAGAAACTAACTGAAGCTAAGGAAGGAAGAACACAAAAATGAGGAGACACAGAGCTCAGCACTCAAACAGGACCACACAGTGCACCTTCCCACCAGACAGGCTAGAAAACTTCAAATTCATGGCCACTGACTGGGTAGAGGACTCAAAACGGTCTTGCCTCAGTATGGGAAATAATTAGCTCCAGACTAAACATGGACCTGATCCTGCCAACAAATCTTAAAAGCAAGACCTGAAAGGATCAAATTGTTTCCATGTAATTGCACAAGCCTCACAAATATTTATGGAAATATAAAAATATCTAGCATTCAGTAAAATAAAATTCAATTTTTTGACATCCAAACAAAAATGATCAGACATACACAGAAAAATGCAATCCATAATTTTAGAAATGATTGAAATTGACCTAGAAAGACACAGACACTGGAATTCACAGAAATACACAGACACTGGAATTCACAGAAATACATTTAAAAAGCTATTACAACTGTATTTAAAAGACACTCATGTTCAAAAAACATAGGGAGAGACAAATGACATTAAAAAAAAAAAAAAAAAGACCCAAATTGAACTAAGGAGATGAAAACATCAACGTAAGAGATTTAAAATACACTGAACGGGATTAACAGTAGGCTAAATATTTCACAACAAACTATTAATGAATTGAAGACATAACAAATTGTTCAAAACATAGAAGGAAAAAAGAATGAAAAACATGAATAAAGCACCTGGTAAACATCTATTTCTGCTTTACTGACTATCCCAAAGCCTTTGACTGTGTGGATCACAATAAACTGTGGAAAATTCGGAAAGAGATGGGAATACCAGACCACCTGACCTGCCTCCTGAGAAACCTGTATGCAGGTCAGGAAGCAACTAGAACTGGACATGGAACAACAGACTGGTTCCAAATAGGAAAAGGAGTACGTCAAGGCTGTATATTGTCACCCTGCTTATTTAACTTATATGAGAGTACATCATGAGAAACGCTGGGCTGGAGGAAGCACAAGCTGGAATCAAGATTGCCACAGAAATATCAATAACCTCAGATATGCAGATGACACCACCCTTATGGCAGAAAGTGAAGAAGAACTAAAGAGCCTTTTGATGAAAGTGAAAGAGGAGAGTGAAAAAGTTGGCTTAAAACTCAACATTCAGAAAACGAAGATCATGGCATCTGGTCCCATCACTTCATGGGAAATAGATGGGGAAACAGTGGAAACAGTGTCAGAGTTTATTTTTTGGGGCTCCAAAATCACTGCAGATGGTGACTGCAGCCATGAAATTAAAAGACACTTACTCCTTGGAAGGAAAGTTATGACCAATCTAGACAGTATATTAAGAAGCAGAGACATTACTTTGCCAACAATGGTCCATCTAGTCAAGGTTATGGTTTTTCCAGTGGTCATGTAAGGATGTGAGAGTTGGGCTATAAAGAAAGCTGAGCGCTGAAGAATTGATGCTTTTCAACTGTGGTGTTGGAGAAGACTCTTGAGAGTCCCTTGGACTGCAAGGAGATCCAACCAGTCCATCCTAAAGGAAATCAGTCCTGAATATTCATTGGAAAGACTGATGCTGAAGCTGAAACTCCAATACTTTGGCCACCTGTTGTGAAGAGCTGACTTATGTGAAAAGACCCTGATGCTGGGAAAGATTGAGGGCAGGAGGAGAAGGGGACAACAGAGGATGAGGTGGTTGGATGGCACCACCAACTTGATGGCCATGGGTTTGGGTAGACTCCAGGAGTTGGTGGTGGACAGGGAGGCCTGGTGTGCCGCGGTTCATGGGGTCACAGAGAGTCAGAGATGACTGAGCAACTGAACTTAACTGAAGCTTCAAGGAGCCAGTGTGACCACTTCAAGCAGCCTAATATATATATAATTAGAGAGCTGAATCGTAAAGAAGGCTGAGTGTTGAAGAATTGATGCTTTTAACTATGGTGTGGAGAAGACTCTTTAAGAGTCCCTTGGCCAGCAAGAAGATCAAACCAGTCAATCCTAAAGGAAATCAACCCTGAATATTCACTGGAAGGACTGATGCTGAAGCTGAAGCTCCAACAATCCGGCCACCTGATGTGAAGAGCAAAAGAGCCTGGTCCTGGGAAAGACTGAGGGCAAGAGGAGAAGGGGGCAACAGAGAGTGAGATGGTTGGATGGCATCACTGACTCAATGGACATGAGTTTGAGAAAACTCTGGGAGAGAGTGAGAGAGGGAAGCCTACTGTGCTGCAGTTCACGGAGTCGCAGAGTCGGACACGACTTAGTGACTCAACAACAGAGTCTCCAAAGAAGGGGGAGGGGGCTAGGGGAAATATTTAAAGCAATAAGGCTGGAAATTTTCCAAATTTGATGAAAACTATCAACATATAGATGCAAGAAGCTCAATGAATACCAAATACAAAAGCCACAAAGAAAACTAAAGTAAGGCTCATGATAATTGAACTGCTTAAATCCTACTGATAAACAGAAAACCCTAAAATGAACCCTAGGAGAAAGACACATCATACACATACAAGAAACAAAGACAATGGAGCAATGTCTTTATGAAACTGAAAGGAAAAATTAAAAAGTGTCTTTCAAGAATAAAGGCAAGAAACTTTTAGACATTAGAAAGTTAAAAATAATTCATCATCATCAGACCTGCTCTAAAGTCCTTTAAGCAGAAAGAAAATGTTAGCAGTTGAATATATGGATCAACACAAAGCAATGAAGAAACACGAAGTGTTAACTTCATGGATAATTACAAGATTTCTTCCTTTCTTCCTTTTTTTTTTTTCTTTTGGTTGCATCACACACCCTGTGGGATTATTAGTTCCATGACCAGGACTGAACCTGCACCACAGCAGTGAGAGCACAGCATCCTAACCACTGAACTGCCAGGGAACGCCTCAAGATTTCTTTTATTATTTAAATTGCTTTAAAATATAACTGAATGAAATGGGTAAATTCCTAGACATACTACTGTAACTGACTCAGGAGAAACAGCAAATATAAATAGATCTATAATAAGACTGAATTAGCAATGAAAAAACCACTCACCAAAAAAATTCAGAACCAGATAGTTTCACCAGTGAATTCAAGCATTAATAAGAATTAATATCAATTCTTCACAAAATCCTTCAAAACACAGAATACTTCTTAACTCACTCCATAAGGCCAGTATTACTCTTGATATCAAAACCAGACAAAGATATCAATGGAAAATAACATTCCTTATAAACACAGACACAAAAACCCTCAACAAAAATAAGCACACTAAATCTGTCAACACATGCCATGACCAACTGAAATTTATCCCAAAAATGCAAGCTGGATTTACCATCGGAAACTCAATTAATGCAATACACCACATCAACAGAATAAAGAACAAACCCCATAAGATTGTATCAATAGATAGAAAAACATTTCACAAAATCCAGCACCATTTCCTGATAAAATCACTCAACAAACTAGGAAAGTTATTGTATTTCTTCTAAACATATTTTTTACCCCAGTGTTCAGGATGGAAAGAAAATTATCTAGTGAAGTTTTTACAGAGTATAACTACTCATAACATATATCACTGCTTACTTTTAAGTCTACTGCTAAAAGCACACGTACAATGTTTGTGTTACAATTTGGTATAATCGATAAAACACATAGGCTATAAAATGTTTTCCTATTAGCATGCCAAACAAACAAACAAACCAGCACTCACACCAAACACATATTAAACCCACAGAGGCCACACAGGGATGCTCCTGACTATAAATAGCTCTCCAAGATTATAGTAGATAATTGTTTCTCCTAAACTCATAGAGTAACAGAAATATAAGCAAAATGAAGAAGCAGAGAAACCAATAGTCCAAGAGAATTCCCCTGATGGAACAAGTAATAAGACAGATCTCTATGGTCTGACACCAAGTTCAAAAGGAGGTAATGAAGATACTGAAGTAAAGAATTAAGAAAGCGTAGCGATAGAAATGCAGATTACTGTAAAAAGGAACTAGAAACTATATGGAGGAGTCAAGAAAAATTAGAAAATTGATTTGCCAAGATAAAACCTGAGCTAAAGGCAATGAATAGCAGAATGAATAATGCAGAAAAAATAAGTGATTTGGAAGACAGAATAATGGAAATTAATCAAAACAGCAGGCAGAAAGTAAAAAAAAAAAAAAAATGAAAGCAATATAAGATATCTATGGAATAATACAGGCTTCCCTGATAGCTCAGTTGGTAAAGAATCCACCTGAAATGCAGGAGACCCTGGTTCAATTCCTGGGTCATGAAGATCCACTGAAGAAGGGACAGGATACCCACTCCAGTATTCTTGGGCTTCCCTTGTGGCTCAGCTGGTAAAGAATCAGCCTGGAATGTGGGAGACATGGGTTTGATCCCTGGGTTGGGAAGATCCCCTGGAGAAGGGAAAGACTACTCATGCCAGTATTCTGGCCTGGCGAATTCCATGGACTGTATAGTCCATGGGGTCACAAAAGAGTCGGATATAACTGAGCAACTTTCACTTTTATGGAATAATATAAAGCATGGGATGCAGGAAAAGCAGTTCTCAGAGAGAAGTTCATAGTGATACAGACCTTCCTCAGAAACAAAAACAAAAACAGGCAAGAAAAATCTCAAGTAAAATTAAACAACCTAACTTACCACCTCATCAGTCCTGAATATTCTTTGGAAGGACTGAAGCTGAAACTCCAATACTTTGGCCACCCAATGTGAAGAACTGACTCATCAGAAAAGACCCTGATGCTGGGAAAGATTGAAGGCAGGAGGAAAAGGGGACGACAGAGGATGAGATGGCTGGATGGCATCACCAACTCAATGGACATGAGTTTGAGTAAACTCCGGGAGGTGGTGATGGGCAGGGAGGCCTGGTGTGCTGCAGTCCATGGGGTCGCAAAGAGTTGGACACGACTGAGCGACTGGACTGACTGAAAAGATTTAGAAAAAGAAGGACAAACAAAAACTAAAGTCAGCAGAAGGAAGGAAATAATAACCATCAGGCAGGAAACAAACAAAATAGAGATTTTTTTAAAAAGGAAAAAAATCACTAAAACCAAGAGTTGGTTTGAAACAAAACTGACAAACCTTTGGCCAGGCTTACCAAGAAGAAGAAGAGAGAGAATCCAAATAAAAAATGAAAAAGGAGAAACCTCAACCAATACCATAGAAATACATGAAAAAAATATATAAGAGAATACTATGAAATATTATATGTCAACAATGAGAGCCTACAAGAAATGGACAACTTTCTAGAAGCAGCCCATCAAAACTGAGACAGAAGAGCTAATTTGAACAAACCAATTACTAAAAGTGAAATACAATCTTTAAAAATCAAAACAAACAAAAAACTGCCTACAAACAAAAGCCCAGGACCAGATGGCATCACAGGCAAGAAGAAAGAGCTAATTTGAACAGACCAATCACTAAAAGTGAAATATAATCTTTAAAAATCAAAAATCAAAACAAACAAAAAACTCCCTACAAACAAAAGTCCAGGACCAGATGGCATCACAGCCAAATTCTACCAAATATACAAAGAATTTATACTGATCCTTCTCAAAAGCTTCCAAAAGACTGAAGAGGAGGGAATATCCTGAAGACATTTTATGAAGCCACCATCAACCTTGATACCAAACCAAAGATAACCACCAAAAAAGAAAATCACAGGTCTATATCTTTGATGACTATAGATGCAAAAATTCTCAACAAAATATTAGCAAACCAATCCAACAATATATAAAAAGATCATACACCATGACCACGTGGGATTCAATCCAAGTTCACAAGGATGATTCAATATATGTAAATCAATGTAATATACCACATTAAAAAAGAAAAGTAAAAAACCACATGATCTTAACAGATGCAGAAAACACATCTGACTAAATTCAACATTCATCCATGATAAAAACTATTACCAGAGGGTACAAAGGGAATATATCTCTAAATAATAAAAGCCATTTATGACAAATCCACTGCCAAAATAATACTCAGTGGTTAAAAGCTGAAAACTTGTCTGCTAAAATCTGGAACAAGACAAGGATGCCCACGCTAACCACTTCTATTCAATACAGTGGTAAAAGTCCCAGCCACAGCAATCAAGACAAAAATAAGAAATAAAAGGCATCCAAATTGGAGGGGGAAGAGGTAAAACTGTCACTATATGCAGATGACATGACATTACATAGAGAAAATCCTAATGACTCCACACAAAAACTACTCGACCTAGTAAATGAATTCAGCACACTGGCAGGATACAAGATTAACATTCAAAAGTTGGTTGCATTTATTTACAAACAATAAAACATCAGAAAGAGAATGTAAAGAGAACGTAACATCTTTTAAAATCACACCAAAACAACCACCAAAAAAACCCAAACCTAGGAATAAACCTGACCAAGGAAGTGAAAGACTTATATGATGAGAACTATAAAATATTAATAAAGGAAAATTAAAGCATGATTCAAAGAAATGGAAAGAAATCCCACACTCCAAAAATTTGCATGGAATCATAAAAGACACAGAACTGACGAAGCAATTCTGAGGGGGGAAAAACAAAGCAAGAGGCATCACTCTCTCTGACTTCAGACAACACAAAAGCTGAAGAAAAGTGTGGTATTGGTACAAAAACAGGACACTTGGATCAATGGAAAATAACAGAGTCCAGAAATAAACCCACATACCTAAAGTCAATTAATCTTCAACAAACATACAATGGGCAAAGGATAACCTCTTCAGCAAGTGATGCACGGAAAGGTGAACAGCTGCATGCAAATCGTTAGAACATACCCTCACACCATGCACAAAAACAAGCTCAAAATGGCTCAAAGAGTTAGAAATAAGACACAACACCATAAAACTCCTAGAACAGAGCATGGGCAAAACATTCTCTGACATAAATTACACCAATGTTTTCTTAGGTCAGTTTCCCAAGGCAATAGAAAGAAAAACAAAAATAAACAAATGGGACCTAATCAAACTTAAAAGCTTTTGCACAGTAAAGGCAAAGGTGAAGTTGCTCAGTCGTGTCCAACTCTTTGCGACCCCACGGACTGTAACCTACTAGGTTTCTCCCTCCATGGGATTCTCCAGGCAAGAATACTGGAGTGGATTGCCATTTCCAAGGAAACCATTAAAAAAAAATGAAAAGACAAACTACAGAGTGAGAAAAAATATGTGCAAATGATGTCACCGACAAGGGCTTGACCTCCAAAGTATACAAGGAGGCAATACAATTCAACAACAAAAAAAGCCAATTAAAAAATGGGCAGAAGACCTTAATAGAGATTTCTCCAAAGAAAATATACTGATGGCCAGTAGGCACATGAAAATACGCTGAATATCACTAATTATTAGAGAAATGCAAATCAAAGCTACGAGGTACCACCTCACACCAGTCAGAATAACCAAAATTAAGAAGTGTACAAACAGCAAATGCTGGAGAGGGTGTGGAGACAAGGGAACCCTTCTATAGTGTTGATGGGTATGTAAGTTGGCACAGCCACTATGGAAAACAGTGTGAACTAACAGAATTACCACATGATCCAGAAATCCCACTCCTGAGCATATACTCGATAAAACTACAATACCAAAAGACCCTACATTCATAGCAGTGCTGTTCACAATAGTCAATACATGGAAACAACCTAAATGTCCACCAACAGATAAATGTATAAAGAATATGTGGTACATATATACAGTGGAATACTACTCAGCCATAAAACAGAATGAAAGTCATCTGCAGCAACATGGGTGCAACTAGAGATCATCATGCTAAGTGAAGTAAGCCAGAAACAGACACCACCACATCACTCATATGTGGACTCTAAACTACGGCACAAATGAACCTATCAACAAAAAAGAAACAAGACTCACAGACATAGACGACAGACTTATGGTTGCCATGGGGTTGGGGGAGGGAGAGGGAAAGCCTGAGTTTTGGGTTAGTAGATGCAAACTATTACATTTAGAATAGATAAACAACAAGGTCGTACTGGATGACAAAGAAACCATATCCAATCTCCTGGGATAAACTATAATGGAAAAGAATATTAAAAAAGAATGTCTATGCATGTATAACCGAATCATTTTGCTGTACAGCAGAAATTAGCACAGCACTGTAAATCAACTATACCTTAATTTAAAAAAAATTATAAGTCCTGTACTCTGAAAACTGCAAAACACTGTTAAAGGAAACTAAAGATTTAAATAAATGGAAAGACAGCAACGCTCACTGACTGGAAGACTTAGTATTATTAAGATGGCAATACTCTCCAAATTGGTTTACAGATTCAACACAATCTCTTTCAGATTCCCAGCTTTACAGAAATTGACAAGCTTATCCTAAAACTCATATGGAAATTCAAGGAACCTGGATTAGCCAAAACAGTACTAAGAAAGAAGGGCAAAATCGTAGAATTCAACTTTTCCATTTCCAGACTTACTTCAAAGCTGCAGTAATCAAGAGAGCATGGAACTAGCAAAAGACTAGACATACGGATCAATGGGGCAGAACGGAGGGTCCAGAAATAAACGTTCACATTAAGTCAACTGATTTTCGACAAAAGTGGCAAGGTAACTCAATGGAAAAAGAACAGTCTTTTTAATAAAAGGTGCTAAAATACCTTTATACTCACAAACAAAAGAACAAAACTGAATCTCTACCTCACCCTATAGTCAAAAATTAACCCAAAATGGATCAAAGATCTAAGTGTTTTGGAGTTAAAACTATAAATTATACACTTACAATCAAAACATAAGTGTAAATCTTTGGGACCTTAGATTGGGCAATGGTTTCTTAAATATGACATCAAAATACCAAAGATCAAATAAAGTAGATTTCATTAAAATTAAAAACTTTTGTGCTGCAAAGGGTATCATCAAAAAAGTGAAAAGGATGAGAGAAAATATTTGTAAATAATATATCTGATAGAGGTCTGCATCTAGAATATATAAAGAACTCTTACTACTCAACATTAAAAAGATAAGTAACAGGGAATTGCCTGGCAGTCCAGTGGTTAAGACTCTGTTCTTCCAGTGCAGAGGGCATGGGCTCCATTTCTGGTCAGGAAACTAATTAAGATTCTGCATGCTGCCTGATGCAGCCAAAAAAAAAAAAAAAAAGATATGTAACCGAAAAGGTGTGAGTAGACATTTCTTTAAAGATTAAGTCTACAAGCAATATAAAAAGATGCTCAACATCATAATCCAATAGGAAAATGAAAACCACAATGAGACACTGCTTCATATGCACTAGTGTATGGTTCAAGGTGAGTCACAGGGAGAAGGGGCATGACAGGGGAAGGGGATTGAGAGGTATCAACTACTAGGTATAAATAAGATACAAGGATGTATCTATAGCACAGGGAACACAGCTGATATTTTATAATAACTTTAAATGCAGAATAACCTATAAAAATAGTGAATCACTATGTCGTACACCTGAAAACTCAAATGATATTTTAAGTTAACTACACCTCAACTTAAAAAAAAAATCACAAAATGAATCATAGTTCTATATGCAAACTATAAAACTAGAAGCAAAGGGGAAAATCTTTGTGCCCTTGAATTAGGCAAAGGTATCTTTGATATGTAGCTAACAGCATAATTAATAAATTGAACCTCATCAAAATTTGTGCTCTTTGAAGAACACCATTAAGAGAATGGAAAAGCAAGTCACAGACCAGGAAAAAATATGGGTGAAGCAAATATATGATAAAAGACTTATATTCAAAATATATTTTTAAAAGTATCAAAATGCAATAATAACAAAACAAACACCAAAAAAAAAAATCGGCAAAAGATGTGAAGAAACACTTCAAATAAGAACATGAAAAAAATACTCAACACTGTTAGCCATTAGGGAAATACAAATTCAAAGCATGAGACACCACAACGGTTCATCTTAGATGGGCTGAAACTTAAAAGCCTGATGCTAGTGACAAGCGGAGGAGTTAGAACTTCCATACACTGCTGGTGATCATGCAAGATGGTTTCAGTTTCTTAACAAGCTGAATATAAGCCTATCGTTTGATCGAGCCATTCCATTCCCAGATAGTTAACCAAGAGAAATTAAAGTATATGTCCATACAAAGACTTGTACACAAATGTTCAAAACAGCTGTACCTGAAACAGCCAAAAACTAGAAACAACTCAAATGTCCATTAACAAGGGACATTAGCAAACTAGTACAGCCATACAGTGGAACACCGCTAGCAATAGAAAGGAATAAACTGCTGATACAGACGCCAGCGGCTTTCCCCAATGGCTCAGCGAGTAAAGAATCCACCTGTAACAGGAGAGAGAGATCGATCCCTGGTCAGGAAGGTCTGCTGGAGGAGGAAGTGGCAACCCACTCCAGTATTCTTGCCTGAAAAATCGCATGGACAGAGCAGCCCGACAAGCTACAGTTCAAAGGGTCACAAAGAGATGGGAGTGACTGAGCTTTAATATGGATGAATCTCAATAATAGAAGTCCAACAATAAAATGAGTACAATGAAATACTATGATTCCATTTATATAAACTCAAGACAATGTAAGGTAATTTATAGTGACAGAAAGCACAGGAGTCAGTGGTTGCCTGGAATGGGGTAAGAGTAGGGGAAGGTGATACCAGGAAGAAATTATTAAAGGGCACAAAGAAACTTTTGGTAGTGATGGATATGTCTATCATTTTGAGTGTGGTGATGATTTCAGGTAGACATGTTCAAATTATCAAATGTTATACTTTAAAAATGTGTAGGGTATTATAAGTCAATACCCTATAAATACCTCAATGAAGCTATTTGAAAAATAAAACCAAATCCAATGTAGTTCGAGTAGTAGTGCTAAAGAGGCATTTGCAAGTAAACTCCATTTTGGTCATTTGGACAAGTACAAAGATTTATTAACAACAAATTTGTATTTAAAAAAACAAAACTAAGAACACCCCAGGCTCCATCCCTACAAAAGTAGAACCTGGATTACTCTGAAAGTCTCATTCATCTTTCTATTTGCCTTGTGACTTTGAGACAAGAAGAGAGTATTAAAGATAGTTCATTCTACAGTACTGATCCCTATATAATATGACCTTTCCAGTTCCTACTCAAACATCTGATTCTATAATTTTATGGAACTACTAATAAACTTTTCAAACATCACTTCCAGAATGCTTACCCTGCAGGACGCCAAACTAACTTCTGCAATAAGAGTAGCCTACTGTCTTCTGCAAAATATAAGCAATTCATTTGAATTTGAATATTTATTTTCAAAGTTCTAGTCTGTATAATCTTCCTAAATTTTCTGTGCAGAACAATTAAGTTTTCAAAAACTTAATACACAATTTTGAGTTCATTTAAACAAAGTCACAAAAATTATTAGGAAAACAAAGCCTGTCAGTAGACTAAGCATGAAGTACAAACATATGTGAGGGAGGGAATTACAACTTTTTATTTCTTGAGAAACTGATGAGTATTCCAATGATACATGGATTCTTTAACATGTTACTGAATAAATGTTTTGTAGATATTTAGAAATACTGATTACCAAAAGGCAGTGTGCATTCAACAAATATTTTGAGTACCTACTGTGTGTCCAGGCACTGCAATGAATGACCCGCACCCACCCCCCCCCCAGCAAATTCATACGTTAAAATCCTAAACCCTAATATGGCAGTATTAGGAGTCAGGGCCTTTGGCAGCTAATCAGTTCATGAAGGTGGAGCCCTCTTTTTTTTCTTTTTGGTGGAGCCCTCTTGAATGGGACTTAGGCCCTTATGAGAGAACAAAAGTGAAGTCACTCAGTCGTATCCAACTCTTGGGACACCATGGACTGTAGCCTGCCACGCTCCTCTGTCCATGGGATTTTCCAGGCAAGAATACTGGAGTGGGGTGCCATTTCCTTCTCCAGAGGATCTTCCCTACCACCCAGGGATTGAACCCAGGTCTCCTGCACTGCAAGCAGACTCCTTACCATCTGAGCCAGCCAGGGAAGCCCTATGAGGGAACAAAGCAGCCCTCTTTCTGCTTTGTGAAGATACAATAAGATACAGCCTGGAAGAGGGTCCTCAACACAATCCAATCATGCTGGCATCCCGATCTCAGACTTGAGAAATACACTTGTTATAAGTCACTCAGTCTATGGTCACTTGCTCTTTGTGACCCCACAGACTGCAGCCCACCAGGCTCCTCTGTCCATGGGATTTTCCCGGCAAGCATAATGGAATGGGCTGCCATTTCCTAGTCCAGGGGATCATCCAGACCCAAGGATCTAATCTGCATCTCCTTCACTGCAGGCAGATTCTCTGCCTCTGAGCCACAGGGGGAGCCCTCAGTCTACAAGTACTTTATTATAATTGGCCAAACTGATTAAGAGAGGCATAGTGCCGGGTGTCAAGAACAAGTAAGGTCAGATAAATTAATTCTGACCAGTGTTTCTGGGGAAAACTAAACTTATGGATTTTATAAGTTTACCAAAACTAAACTTATGGTACACAGATGTCAGCAAGATAAATGCAGTAACATCAATATCATTATAGATAAAGCAGAAAATTCTGCCAAAGGCAGCCTGCAACACAATAAAAGAGTCAAATCATAGCTACTTAATAGCTATGTAATCTTGAGCATAACACTTAACCTTTCTGGGCTTGGTCTGGAAGAAGAAATGGTTTGTCTGGATGATGAAAGATAAACTAAAAATATACACATACACATACAGACAAGGATAAACTAAAAATACATATATGGACACACATGCACACACATTCTTATTTTTTGGAGGACAAATCTGATTTAAATGCACATGCCCTTTAATTCAACAATTTGCAATTCCATGTTTAAGATTCTAAACTATAGAAATATTCATACTAATATATAAAGTCAATGCATAAAGTGTTTGCTAGTGTTATGAGTGTGAGTGTTAGTCGCTCAGTGGTGTCCGCTCTTTGTGATCCCATGGACTGCAGCCCACCAGGCTTCTCTGTCCATAGAATTCTTCAGACAAGAATACTGGAGTGGGTAGTCATTCCCTTCTCCAGGCAATCTTCCCAATTCAGGGATCAAACCCAGGTCTCCTACACTGCAGGCAGATTCTTTACCATCTGAACTCCAGGGATATAACGCTAAATAAAACCAATTTAAAGTCCTTCAATAGGGGAAAGGTTTAGTAAGCTGCAGAATGTCTACCAGAAAATAACAGAATGTCTATCTAAAAGGGATGAAGCAGATCCAGATGCGGCTGATGTAGATAATATCTATATAATGGTGTTGCTGCTAAGTCACTTCAGTCGTGTCTGACTGTGTGTGACCCCACAGATGGCAGCCCACCAGGCTCCCCCATCCCTGGCATTCTCTAGGCAAGAATACTGGAGTGGGTTGTCATTTCCTTCCCCAATGCTGAAAGTGAAAAGTCAAAGTGAAGTCGCTCAGTCGTGTCAGACTCTTAGCGACCCCATGGACTGCAGCCCACCAGGCTTCTCCATCCATGGGATTTTCCAGGCAAGAGTACTAGAGTGGGGTGCCATTGCCTTCTCCAATAAACTACAAATACTTCTTTCAGGTTTTGTCTGTATAACAGTCTTAGGAGCCAGATGGTCCGAGTTCACACATCTGCTCTATCACTTTCTAACTCATCAATACAAATTCTTGAATCTCTATAAACTTCAGTTTTCTCATCTGTTAGGTGGGGACAGTTATAGAATCTACCTTAGAGTGTTATTGTACAAATTAACTAAGCAAAACGTGACAATCATTAAGTGTTCAATAAGTGTTAGGTATTATTTCCCATTACACAGTTTTGCTTTGTTGTTGCTGTTAATGGTTAAACCTATCAATCTTTTCCTGCAGGACTTCTCAATTTTGGCTTCCCTACCAGAAATAATTCTAGTATAATATTTATTTCCTCAAATAGTCAATTCTTACAATTTATTAAATAATCCATGCTCTTGACACTAATTTGAAATGCCACTTTAATCAAAGCAAAATTCCTACATATATGGAAGTCTATTTCTGGCCTCTAAATAAGGGGTTAGCAAACATTTTAGGTAAAGGGTCAAGCAGTAAATATCACAACCAGTCAACTCTGCCTCAGAGCACAAAGGCAGCCATAGAAAATGAGTAAATGAATGGCAGAGGTGTGTTCTAAAGGATGCTGAAATTTTAACTTCATATAATTTTCATGTTACAAACTATTCTTTTTTCCCCAAGCACTTAAAAATATAAAGGCCACTCTTAGGTCACAGATTGTAAGAAAGTAGGATCAAGTCTGGTGGACAACCAGACTTGGCAACCCATGCTCTAAACCCTTATGAATTTTTACATTCTTAAAAATGCTTTATATTTATAAAATTCCACAAAACAATACATGTAATAAAAAGGTTAAACACAATATAAAGGCATACAGTGACACCTATCCTTCTAACCCAGAGGCCGGGTTCCCTTCTCTAGTTTTTGTGTATTCTTCTAAATCCATTGACATTATTAAAATCTCAGCAGAAATAGTCTTATATGTGTATACACAACTTTCCACATGTGAATTCATCTTCAGGATAAATCCCTGGAAATGGAACTTTCCAGCTGGGACAAATTTCCATAAAGCATTCATTTCAAACAGTAATTGGTCAGTTATCTATAGCTTCTCCCTTACTCGGGATAAATGTTCCAACATGCTTTATCTATTATCCACCTTCCCAATTAACTTTAAAATCATGTCAAATATCTGTTTCAGATTACAGACTTAAAAACTATAAACACTGGCTTATGACTTCTTTTGCATTGCGTTAACCTTCTTAGCTAGTTAGCAATGCCTTGGAGTAAAGAGATACATTTTACTGTTTTCTTTCATTACTGTTTCTTGAATTCCACACGTATTTTTCTTGGATTAATTTTTCATTTGATATAGTTCATCCTGAGACATTCCAAGTGGGTCTGGGTAAAAATGATTTTATTTTCCCACTACTTTGAATCAGAGTTTGGTGAGAAATAAGATTCTGAATTCAAAACATGTCCAGTGTGGTGGGGGTGGGTGGTGGGGCGAATGCTCAATGAGAGCTTTTCTGGGGGAGGAGCCACAACACAAGGCATGTGCAATCTTAGCTCCCCATCCAGGGATGGAACCCTTGCCACCTGCAGTGGAAGCCTGGAGTCTTAACCAATGGACCACCAGGGAAGTTCTTTTTCCAACACTCTATGTTTTAATATTCAAGAACTGACTGTGTATTTTCAGGCCAGCTGGTATATATTCAGTAGGCATGTGACTGTGCTGACTGTGCTCAGCTGCTCTGTCATGTCCGACTCTTTGCAACCCTATGGACTGTAGCCCACCAGGCTCCTCTATCCATGGGACTGTCCCAACAAGATTACTGGAGTGGACTGCCATTTCCTCCTCCGGGGACCTTCCCCACCCAGGGATTGTACACACATCTACTGCATATCCTGCACTGCAGGCAGATTCTTTACCACTGAGCCACTAGGGGAGCCATACCTTCCCAAATCTGGGCCTATTAATATTTATATTAAAGTTTTCTTCTTTTTCTTACATGAACTCCATTGTTTCAGGTCCAGTCCTTTGTGTTTTGTTCAGTCAGGGGTATCTTTTATGTGCTACCGTTTCCCACAAATGTTTAATCATCTTTATGGTCTGTTTCCATTATAAACGTATCACTATCTCAGCACGGGTGGAAACCACTGTACTCCTGTAGTAAATTCACAATTGTAACTAACCTTATAATTCAATTTTACATTTATACCCAGAACTTTGTGCAGTATGAGAACAATGTTAAGTGTTTGACTTGCAATTCATTTGACTCTTCAATCCATTTTTAGTCACCTTCTTTCGGTGTTTCATTTCCCCTAACAACCACTAACTTGAGTAACACAGTTCTTACCTAAGTGTTACACAACAAGTTTCAGGGACAAAACGGCACCACCTCTTATCCAACAGACTTAACTAAGGGACAGTTAAATAATGACAGTCATACATGTGCAATCCAAGGAGTAAATAATATGGTAATAAATCACTTAAGTCTTTAAAATATTCATGGTTATGCTTTTTACCAATCTTTAATGTTACAAAAGTTAAGATAACAAACTGTACTTTTTAAAAAAGGAAGACTCCAGGATGGTTAAAAAGTAATTTTCCATCTACTTTATGATTTAGCCATTCCACAGCTGACACAGATGTTCACCAAGACATTTGTAAGAATGTTCATAGCAGTCTTCAAAATACACAATATAGAAAAACTAGAAACAAAAAGATCAACCAACAGAGTAGTCATATAATCATGCAATGGATTCTACACACAGTAAAAAAGAACTACTGATGCATGAAACATTATGGGTGAAACTCATCAGCAGTATGCAGAGTATACTGTGTGATTCCATTAATATAAAACCTCAACTAAACAAAACTAATAGATGACAGAAATCTGAATACTGATGGGGGGGTGGGCACAGGGGTATAACTGACTTAGAAGCAGCAGGGGGAAAACTCCTGGAATGATGGAAACGTTCCACAGGTATATAATATGATGTGGCTGGTGGCTGCAAAACTTAATACATACATAAAAGTTCACTGAGCTGTACAACTAAGATTCATGCACTTTATGACTTCATATATATTTTATACCTCAATCAAAAAGTTAAGAAAAAATGTAATTTCCAAACTGATGGACTAAAACTGTGTTTATGTAAAAATTCTCTGAGCCACAAATACTGGATATCCAAAGTCCTTTATACATTCTTTAAATCATAAGACAATTTAAAACAAACAGTATCAGAATAATACAAAACCAACGTTAACATTCTCAGTCATAAGATACTTGGGAGTGCTACTTCCACATTTGAAGTACTATTTTAATACAACATTAATTCCAGCAAAAATGAAGGTCCAGCTCCTGAGAACCATCAGTGATAGTTAAATATCCAGACATCACATATAAATCTGAAAAGCAGGCTGAAGGATAAAAGCTTAAGATTTACAATCAAATTTTCATTCTGCCAATAACATCATCATCAACAAAAGCCTCACTATGGCGTTTACCAATTATTCCTCTGCAAGTTGCTCTGGAATAGTATAATTTTCAAGATGAAGTCTGAAAATGCAAGAGGTTTCCCGTCCCTTGGTCTCCTCGGCCCCACTAATTGCTCCACAAATGTGCGTCTTTCAAAGGCGCCTAGCGTCTGGGAGAAAGCGAGGCTGCCGCCAGAGAATACTAATTTAACGCAATACAGAGGTAACAGCTGACTACAAAGTTTACCCACTGAGGGGAGCAGAGACAGTGGTGTATTGGTTTTTTAAAAAAGTGATAAAAATAAAACACGCAAACCAACGGTCTCTGGCAGCACTGTTCATAAAAAGACAAACCGCTCCGAAAAGCCGCAGCTTTTCCTGACACGGAGCCGACTCCGGAGGGCTTGTCCGTGCGGCGACCCCACGCGGACAGGACCCCCCGGAGAGCTCGTCCCTGAGGTGACCCGACCAGGAGCGAGACCCACAGTCCGGGACCCGCGCCCCCGCGCTCTGGAAGCTGCAGGCCGGTGAGCCAGGAGGGCTGGGTACTCACCGCGTTCACCCATCTGCTCACGGCGGCCGTTGCCCTGCCGCCAGCTCCCCAGCCGCAGGCACTACTGGGCGGCGCCCGGCTCTCTGAGGCCGCCGCCGCCTCACCTCCCACCCTCGGGGCGCGCCGCCGCGCCGCCAACCTCCACTTCCGGCGCGCGTGAGGAAATGGGGCCGCCGCAGCGGAGCGATCTCGCCACGCCCACGCCCGCCCCGGCCCCGCCCCCGCCCCATCCGCGCCGAGCTTGGCGAAGAAAGCGCAGTAGCATCCAGTACTGATTATAATCCATGATCTGTTACACATATGCCGGTGTGCGTGACCGCGTGTGTGGAGCTCAAGAAAACGATTTGTGGAGGCTGGGAGAGTGCGGGAGGCAGGAAACTGCTTTTGCCCGAGCAAGCGTCTACAAGGACGGGAGTACCACCAGCTTGGGCCGGACGGCTGGGTTTGCAAAAGGGAGGGACTCAGCAGAGGATGGCAGTGCTGATTCTGCCCAGGAACCCTGACTTGGGAGACCGAGGGGGCGATAAGTGCCTGCGTGGGAAGTGAGCTGAGGCCTGACAGGTCGTCAGAGGTGTCTGAGCAACCTCAGGAGTGCTGGGCTGCGTGTTTAGCCCCAGCGAGGAAGCCCTGGCTGCCAGTCACTCCATTTCTTTGGCCCTTAATTTCCTTGTATGTGAAAGGAGGGGATTGGGGTAGATTTTATGGAAAATGACTTCGAGATCTGACATTGCTTGACTTCAGTGGGTGCGGGGGGGAGAAAAGCCCTCCCTGAGATTCCCGCCGCTCAATTGCTGTTCCAGAGACATCCCCAAGGCACTTTGTCAGGCCCCAAGCTGAGCAGTAGAGGAGATACCGGGCGTCTGCCTTTGTCTGGGCAGCACATGACTGTGCTAAGAGAGCTTAGGTATCTTATCTGGGCTCTGCTTTCCCCATTTGGTTACCTTGGCAGCCTTCGTGGACTTAGCCTCTTCAAGCCCCAGTTTTCTCAACTATGTTATGGGGACAATAACACAGCATGTACTTCCTAAGATTGTTGTGAGGATTAAATGAAATTTTGTATTTGAAGTGTTTGGCACTGTGCCTAGCAGGTACGTGGTAGGCAGAGCTCATGGCTATCATGAAGTGCATTAGTTAGAACATAAGTCTGGGGTGAATGGGGGGGGGTGTCGCTCAGTCGTGTCCAGCTTTTTGCGATCCCATTGATTGGGGCCCACCAGGTTCCTCTGTCCATGAGGTTTTCCAGGTAAGAATACTGGAGTGGGTTGCCATTCCCTTCTCCAGGGGATCTTCCCAACCCAGGGATCGAACCCAGGTCTCCCATATTGCAGGCAGACTCTTTGCCACTAGGGAAGGTCACAGTAGGTGGTGGTCTGAGGGGTTTCCTAATGACCGCTGTCTTTACTGGATGATGGTTGTTGGGATGTCTTTAAGCCGGATGATCTCCTTGGATATGTCCTGTGAGAAATCCCATGGGTAAGAGAGTCTGGAAGTCTACTTGTAAGCCAGGCTTGTAGAATATCCAGTCTCTACCCAACCTCAAGGTTTCATTCTGCTCTCATACCATTTCTGAACAAATGAAAACATTTACAGTTCTGACACCCTTTCCCCCTCAGCCTGACTCAAGAGTAAAGAATTCATCTAGTTATAGACTCCATGGGTCTCTAAGCTTCTGAAAATAAGGGTCATGTCTCTTGTCTCCCAGGACTTTGCACATCTCTCTGCTAAGTCACTTCAGTTGTGTCTGACTCTGTGCGACCCCATGGACTGCAGCCCACCAGGCTCCGCCATCCATGGGATTTTCCAGGCAATAGTACTGGAGTGGGGTGCCATTGCCTTCTCCGACTTTGCACATAGTGGTCAATAAATATATATTGAATTGGTTAAAATAACACGTAATGATCCCTCTCTTTTCCAGAATCTCTACCATTTGACCAGCTTCTAGAGAAGATGACATGCCTGATTACATTTTCTGCCTGCCACAACTACACTTTGGTCTGGTTGCCTGGTTATGCTCTAGGGATAGTTTCTTGATACCTCTATGGAATAGGTTATGGTCTTCAGTTTACAACAGGGAAAACGCAAACTCAAGAGAAAGAAACTGTAGAGGCTCTCTCAGTGCAGGATCTGGCATGAAATCATAGCAGTGTGTCATTTCTTTAAAACTGTTCTTTGAATCCTCCATTAGAATTGTTTTAAAAATACAATTTAGGTTCTGCCATCAATGAATTTTAATTGTAAGCTTATTAACTGCCAAATCATACACTGCTAAGTCGCTTCGGTCGTGTTTGACTCTGTGCGACCCCATAGATGGCAGCCCACCAGGCTGGGACGCTCCAGGCAAGAATCCTGGAGTGGGTTGCCATTTCCTTCTCTAATGCATGAAAGTGAAAAGTGAAAGTGAAGTCACTCAGTTGTGTCCAACTCTTAGCGACCCCATGGACTGCAGCCCACCAGGCTCCTCCATCCATGGGATTTTCCAGGCAAGAGTACTGGAGTGGCGTGCCATTGCCTTCTCTGAAATCATACACTAAATGTATGTAATTTGAATTTAGAGAGAAGATAATGCATAATTCAAATTCTATGGTGGATAATGGGTGATATATTGGGGCTTATAAAATAAGTAGTTCCCTTGGGAAAAATACTAAAGCGCAACTGTGGTATGATTAGTATCAGAAGGATGTAGTTTAAAGAACCCTAAAATCTCCCACCAATCTCTGAGAATTTTCTTTTAAACTATAAAGCTTTCCTCAGCCTGCTTCTGCACGTATGTGTGCGTGCTCAGTCATGTCCAATTCTGCAATTCCACAGACTATAGCCTGCCAGTTCCTCTAACCATGGGATTACCTCAGCAAGACTACTACAGTTTGTTGCTGTTTTCTCCTCCAAGGGATCTTCCTGACCCAGGGGTCGAACCTGCATCTCCAGCATTGGCAGGTGGATGCTTTACCACTGAGCCATCTGGGAAACCCAGCCTGCCTTTGAGTCTCTGCCGAAAGTAAGTGATGGGTCTGACCCCCTTTCTATGGCAAGCTCTGAATAAACAGCCTTTGCCTGTTTCATTGGGGCAGTCTTCATTTGGATCGTTTTCCTGGTGGCCCCACCAAGATATGGTCTGCATCATAGCCTGCTTGTTGCCTCAGACTGCAGCCTTCAAGCAGATGTGGTACATGTGGCCTCCTTGTACCTTGCAGCTCTTCATTTGGGGTCTTACCTCTGCTCTCTTTATGTTAGATTCCTGGGCTATTTAGTTGCAGTTTGGTGTTCAGGTTTTGTTGTTGATTCCCATATGACTGCCATCTTTGATAGAAGCAGGTCATTCTTTTGCATCCTTTTTGCTGTCTTTTGTGTTTCTATTTTGTGTTGAACTGTCTAAAAGTGTTGTCTGTCAGATGGAGAGTTATGGTGCAGAACACAGGCAGAGCCTCCTCGACCTGTGAGTCTAGCATTCACCCACTAGGACAAACTTTATTACAGTTGTCAGTAAAACTTAATGGGGTTCTTCCATCTCAATTATGTGTCCTGAGAGACACAAGGTACACAAGCATGACATTCCTACCTCATGTTGCTGGCTCTCATCGTGTTCCCTAAGGAAACCTCCTGCTTCTTATATTGTTTCTTTGCAACACCAACCAGCTCTTGGGTCTATCTTTCTAAATGGCATAACTTCACCAAGGATGTTCTGGGCCTTCAGTGGCCACTCTGAGGAACATTGACTTTGAACAAGTTTGTTCATTTGAGAAATGCATTTGAAATTATGCACCAAAAAATAATGCGGAACAGAATCAACCTGCTTATGAGTAGAGGAGTCCTCTGGAATCTCACAAATAGTCCCCAGTACTCTGGTGTATATTTAGTATTGCATTATTTTTGGTGCATGCCCCAGATAAATACTGAAACTGAACCTGATACTCCATGGGCTCATAGTTCCACTGTTATGGGAAAATAATCAGAAGAGAACCTATTAAAGTTCATATAGATCCTACCAAACCATTGCTTAAACTTCTCCAATAACCCTTGAAACTGTAAGCATAGTAAGGGATCCTGCCATTATAATATGCCCACATTACAAGGACAGGTTTAAGACCACAGGACCATGAATAAAATTGTTACTCCTCACTTCTTAATTCAAATGCCATCCTGTTACTCCTCACTTAACTCAAATACCATACTTTCTGTAGTGAATCTTTGCTTAGCTTTTTCAGTATGCTTCTAGATCAAGACTCAATCAATTGCTTTCTTTGTGGTTGCATGGTAAAATATACGTAACATAAAATTCACAATTTTATCCATTTTAGAGTGCACAGTTCAGTGGCATTAAGTACATTCACGTCCTGATGCAACTGTCACCAATATGTCTAGAATTTTTCATCACCCCCAAACTGAAGCACTAACTTGCCATTTTCCCTCCCCCCACCACTGGCAACCATTTGACTTTCTGTATCTAAGAATTTGACTGCTGTAAGTACTTCATGTAAGTGGAAAAATCTAGTGTTTGTCTCTTTGTGGTCTGTCTTATTTCACTTAGCATAACATTTTCAAGCTTCATCCATGTTGTAGCACATGTCAGAATTTCATGCCTTTTTAAGGCTGAATAACAACAGTCAATACTTTTTCTGCCTTCATCTGGGAGGGAATATGTTATAGCAGTGAAACTTGAGGGCATCAATCCTCGGGTTCATGTTTCACAACTAAGAAGTAATCTGGAATTCCACATAATTGGAAGGCTATCCCAATAGAGGACCTCAAACTGAGGCTTCTGAGACCCCCCAAAGTGGCTGATCTTCAGAAGCAGGGAGCTGACTCAAGACCTTTAGAACAAGCAGACAACCTACGGTAGTGTGCAAGATATAGAATAGTTCTCCCCAAGATGTTAGACCAAAACGCTAATTCTTGTATGTGTGTTTGTGTGTTTATTGGCTTGCTTATTCTTATTCTCATTTTCTGTAGATCTCTGGTTGTCATTTACCAATAATGACCCTTTCTCTCTCCTGTCTTTTCTCTTTATTACAATGGTTATGTCTGAACCTACTCATTCTAACACCATTGATAGATTATCTCAAGAAGTAGCCACTGCCCTAGATCTTAAACTGACTGCTGAGTCTACCCTCCATCTTGAGACCCCGTGATGAAAACCACAAGGAAGCTATCATCTCATCAAAGGAGACAATAAGAACTACAGTTGATGGCAGCTCCATTTGCAGCAACATGGAAAACAACCTTAAACAAGTTCACCCGTGACTCTGCTTGTGTCCTACTTTATCAGAAAAAAGAAAAAAAAAAAACACAGTTATTACAATCTAGGTAATTGCCAGACCTTAGGTTTGAATTCCAGAGTGATAAGTCAAATATTTGCCACCTGTAAAAGACCAACAGCAATCCAAACATGTAGTGAGTGCAACTCATATAAGCCCTGGTTCCAGCCTTCTGTTATGAGTAACTTCTTTCCTAGATCGCCATTGTCCCTACCAGAAATTACATCTTTTGTAATCAGGATGCCTGGTCCTGTTTGCTTTGGGCTTCCCTGGTGGCCCAGCAGTAAAGAATCCACCTGCAATGCAGGAGACACCAGAGATGCAGGTTAGATCCCTGGATCAGGAAGATCCCCTGGAGGAGAGTATGGCAACCCACTCCAGTTTTCTTGCCTGGAGAATCCCACAGACAGGGAAGCCTGGTAGGCTACAGTCCATAGAGTTGCAGAGTCAGACACGACTGAAGTGACATAGCAATATCTCATGCAAGTTAGGAATAATATTCCAAGACTTGTCTGTACACAGACTCTAAGTCTCTAAATGACCAAGGCTGAAAATTCTGAGTTTCAAAACAAAGCCAGCCTTGATTATGCAGCACTCAACCTGGGAGAATTTCTGTCTCATTGTTTATGTGAACAATTAGAGCAGTGTTCCATCAGTAGAAATCATGAATATAGGTTTGTAAGAAACTTATCACTAACTCTGGCAAAAGACATTAGCAGTACCGCCTCTTCCCCAGATGGAACACCGATCAGTCCCATCTTGTTGATACAAGTAGTGACGGACAGTTGCATTGCTCTAGACTTCTTGTTGCTTAGACATAATCTGTGCCATTCCTAATACCCTACTTGTGTCAGTGAAACAGGGAAGCTGGGACAGACAATACAATGCCTTCAGGCAAAGCTACTTCACTCTCTAATAAATTTGATCCTCATGGTCTATATGGGATTTGTGCTTGGCTTGGGTTGGGATTCTTCGTTCAATAAACCTTACAGGGTTTATTAACTGTTCTTATTTTCATCCTAGTGGTCATGATGCTGGTTCTTTGCGTCTACCTGGGACCCAAATGCTTCTGAACAGCCACTTTCTTGTCAGGTGATCAACATGATGATACAACAGGAAGGTAAGGGAAAATCAAGTCCAAACAACCATGGTGTATTACCTCACATTTGTTAGAATGACTCTTATGAAAAAAAAAAAAAAATCAATCAACAGGGACTTCCCTGCTGGTCCAGTGGTTAAGACTCCATGCTTCCAGAATGCAGGGGATATGGGATTCCACATACTCCCCTCAGCATGGCCAAATAAATACACATTGAAAGTAAATAATAAATATAATCCATCCTTTAAAAAACAATACCTCACAATACAGTTAACCATGGAGATGACTGAACAATCAGCCTCTAAGTGGTGCAGGCCTGGATTTATAAACTTCCTTGTATTCATCAATTTTCAAGCAAAAAAATGACCAAATGAGAGGAACTGAGAGACTGAATATACAGACAGACAACGGCCAGCCCACGTATAACCAAAGAACTCCAACCCGTAACTTCTGCAGTAACCAGCCTAAAATGGTCAGGATTTGGTCAGTAACTGCCAGATTCCCTGTTTTGCCCCCGTTTCCAACTTGAATGCCCAAAGAAAGCCAAATATATTCTCCAAGTGAATCACCCAAGATGCTCATTCTAGTTACTTTAGTGCCTTCAGCCGCTTCATGCCAATAGCTTCCAATCACAGTATACCTGAAGCCTCCCCCACTATTTTTTTTTTTCCTGTAAAGCTTTCTTCCTTCTCTGCTTGCCTTTGAGTCTTTGCCAAAAGCAAGAAGATGGTGGCCTCTTCCTTTGCAATAACAAGTGCAGAATAAATAAACCCTGCTCATTTTCTTTTGGGTGGTCTTATTTGTTTCTACAAAGCTATATAGATGATTTAACTCTCTTAAAAAAGTACAATTTCCTGGGAATTCCATGGTGGCCCAGTCATTATGACTCCATGCTTCTATTGCAGGGGGCATGGGTTCAATCCCTGGTTGGGGAATTAAGATACTGCAAGCCACAACAGTGCAGACAAAAAACAATTCTATTTTTTGCCACAACACTTCTAATTTCTTTCAATGACTATCCTTTGAGAAACCGCAATCTTTCCCTCTTCTGTGTCATTCCTGACATTAAAAATTGTTTCCTATGGGCACTTCCCTGATGGTTCAATGGCTAAGACGCCATGCTAAATAAACACATACATACATACATTTGTTTCCTGTAACCTTATCTTTCTTTTAATATGTTCATGAAGTCCTCCGACCCCTTTACCCTGGAGTTCTGAAAAATCCAAGAACTTTGGCTTCTCATATCCTGTGGCCAGAGAGTCTCAAGGAAAATTTTCAAGCTTTTTAAAACTCCCAGAAAAAAAAAGGTACAAAACATGGACCAAGTCACGTGCTCTTGTTGAGAGGAGCTCCTCAGGGCAGAGGCTGTGACAAAGCATATATGGGCTCCTTGAAGTCCTTCAAAGTCCCTTGCCTCCGGTCACAAGAGGCAGCCTTATGTTCTTTTCTTCCGGGCTATGTGTGTGCCGTTGCTCAGCTGCGTCCAACTCTCTGCGCCCCCATAGACTGCAGCCTGCCAGGCTCCTCTGTCCATGGGATTTCCCAGGCAAGAATACTGGAGGGGGCTGCAATTTCCTGCTCCAAGAGATCTTCCCAGTCCAGGGATTGAAGCCCAGTCTCTCGTACCTTCTGCACTGGCAAGCGGATTCTTCACCACTGTGCTACCTAGGGCTGGACCCTTCCCAACCCACAGGAATGACTTTCCTCTAAGGGAAAATGAAAAGTGCAGAAAAGGACTGGACCACAGGTGAAAACCAAGTGCAGCCTGAAAGAGTACCATTGATAAAACTGACATAAATAAAAATCAGGATGTAAAAAATGAACTTTGCATTTTTATTCAAAAAACTCATGGTCTGCATGATAAATAGTCTCTGAAGTATCAAAAATTCTTTTTCTTGAAAAATGATTTTTTCCCCCTTAGTTTTAGAATGTACTTACCTCACCTGCCCACACCAATTTTGAACTTGAACTGTGCAGTGTCATCTGAAAGGATGCAAGATCAAGGTCTCTCCTGGGGTGGTACAGAAGTCCTGGGTCACACTGATTGGGGTGGTCTCTGGTCGCAGCTCCCTCCATGTGCCTGGCCCAGTTCCTGTGACACTGATGTCGCTGAAGCTGACCCAGCAAGATGGCCTCCCTGTCACAGCTCCCCTGAGAGATCTCCATTCGCCAGGTCCTGTGACTTAGCACATTCCAGAAACATCTGCAAAAATATCTCATCACTTGACACAGCAATTGAAACCTGAGGTGCACAGATTAACCGAGATTTCTTTCAAGCATTCACATATGTGCCTCTTTAATTTCGGGAGTGAAGCTTATCCTCCTAGCTGTTAGCTAACACAGCCACCCATCCAGCCTCTTCTGCAGGCACAGCACCATACTCCACACTGAAAAACTCTCTACATACAGGTTCTGGTTTCTCCTGATCTCAGCCAAGAATTATTCATGTGAATCCCAGCTCCCTAAAGATGTGGGAAACTCTACAAAGTTCTTGTAATTATTAAAAAAAAAAAAAAAAACCTTTGGCTGTGCTGGGTGGCATGTGGGGATCTTAGTTCCCTGCCCAGGGATCGAACTCATAACCCCTGCCATGGAAGCATGGAGTCTTAACCACTGGACTGCCAGGGAAGTTCCTATAAAGTTCTAGTGAGCCTACCAAGGTTGTTGCTGTGGAGAAGGGATGGAGTGGGGCAGGGAACCTGAGTGTACGGTGCTTTCTGGATGTATAGGCCCACCCAGAAGGTAAGCACCATGTGCAAATTCACGCAGAAGGGAGGGTGTGCCCCCACTGTGGCACACACCCTTCAGCCCCACTCTTACTGCATCTTTCCAGGGACACAGAGGTAAGGATTTCTTCTGTACTTTCTAGAATCACCCTAAATACCACCATCCAAATATCCCACATATAAACATGCTCAAAGGAGAAGAGGGAAATATCCACTCTTCTGCCTGGAAAAATGCTCTGTTTCTAGTGGGGGAAACTCTGCTTTCCCTTTTATGTTAAGTGTTTGTCCAAGACATTCTCAGACATTATGTTCAAATACCTGCTCAGTTGTTCAGTTGTGTCTGACTCTTTTGTGACCCCATGGCCTGTAGCCCACCAGGCTCCTCTGTCCATGGAATTTTCCAGGCAAGAATACTGGAACAGGTAACCATTCCCTCCTCCAGTATTCAACTCCATTTCTAGCCAAATAAGCTGACCTTGTGAGTAATCCTGTGTGGAGCTTGGTGAAGAATGTGCCTTTTCAGAAAAATAAACCACACATACACACAGACAATACTTATGGAAGCTTTCTCCTCTTGAAAAAGGAGTTTTTCGTATTTTAGTATTAGCTTTTTTCAACACGGGTTTCTAAACATTCAGAGGCAAATAACTGAGTCTAGAAATTATATTCATTTCCCATCCCTGAGGTCTAGATTGAAGGAGGCGCTGAGGGCCAGGAGCTCGAGCACTGTGGGCCTGGGGCAGCCCCTGGGTGACTCTCACACCTGCGTGTACACGTGTGCACCCAAGGCCCTCTGTGTCCAGTGCACAATGTAACCGCAGATCAGACCTATGTTGCTAATAACTTGTGTTTCCCTACTGACCCACCAACTGCTCCTTGCCAGGTTTCTGAGGAGCTCATAGCATTCCTGCATAACCCAACAGGAAGTCATAAACAGAAGCATTTAGTATTTTAGATTTCATAGTGGTTCAGGGCAAAGTTTTTCCTCCAGCAGGCCCTTCAGTCATGACAATGCATTTTAGTCTCTCACAACTGTCCAACTCCAGCTTCAAGAAGCAAACAGCAAATTGCTAGAGAAGAGCAAATACCTGAACTTGACATTGGCTGCTGCTGTTTTAGGGAAGGAATCCTCTGAGTGGCAGAACAAGCTTAGTTTTCACAGTTACTATTAATGTGGCTGTTCGTGTACATATCATACAAGGTAAGTCAACAACATCACCAAGAGGCCCCACAGTCCTTCGATCAGTCTTACTTCCCCAGTGGTCACAATAATAGATCCCCTTGTGACATCTTACTCCTGATATGGAAACTTTAAAATCAGAAACCTAATGTTTCCAACCAGAAAGTTAACAAGAGAAAAGAAGTTTACACATCGTACAATACATGATTTTATTTACATAACTGAAATGATTTTCTTAGTCACCTTGACTACAAAAGCAAATTGACACGGGATGATTTAATAACCTTTCATAAATAGATTTAACAAATTTTAAAACAGATTGTTACTTAATACTCAGTAATCCTTAAATACGTAGTAACTTCTGTGTATATGCATATGAAAATTGTCTGAATAGACTAACAAGTGTGAATACCTGGATAACTCAGGAACAGACAATTAGGTTATGAGTCAAGGGTTAACTCCCCACCACTGGGTCAGCCAGTTAGACTTGGAGTTCTCCCTCTGCTGAGAACAAACCCGCTACAGCCTCTTCACACTGAGTAGGCATTTTTAATAACTTGAGAAAGTTTCTCCCTATTTCTGCATTTAACAAGACTATCATTAAGCACATCTGAAACCCACAAGTTTACTACCATGACTAGGTATCTGTAAAAGAACTTATCACAGTGTGTCTGAACAATGGCCCAAACTAAAGCCATGTCGCATCTGCAGTTAAGTGTTTTTCCAGTGCTCTCCCTGGGGGTGTGCACACACACACACACACACACACACACGGCTCCTCCACATAACTCATCCAAGCCTTCTTGGCCACAAAAATGCCATAATTTTACCACTTTACCACTTTGGTGAAATGGCTGTAAAATCCAGCATTTTCATGAGACATCGTTAAGTTCTTTCACAGTGCTTTAAGTTTAAAGACCAGGCAGTGTTTTGGTAACTGACCCTCTCCTGCAAAGTGACAGCATTGGGACAGAAAGAAGAGCCCCCGGGACTTCCCGAAAGCCACCCCCGCAGGATGGGAGGAGTGCTGAGTGTCTGTGACCACAAACAAGCAGTGAAGAATGACAAGAAGCTTGTGAGTCATGGTCAGAACCTAAAAACAAAAATGTCTTGCCATAGCAGCATTACGTTACAAACACAGGAAGAGTGGACACGTACCTTTTCACACAAGCTCTATAAGAGCCAAAACCCTGTCGTTTCCCATCAGAATTGTCATCAGAGGTGTCACAGTCCTTGGTCACTTGTCGACCCTACTTCTAACCGAACTAGCTGAGACTGAGCCCAAGTCCCAACCACGAACGTGTGAGATGAGCCTCTGCCACTTTGGGGCACTGGATGGGTGGGTACTGAAGGCTGTGGTTGGGGAGGCTGGGGAGTTCGCGGCAGCCAAGTCTCTGTGGTCAGAATCCTTGGAGATGAGTCCACTCCACTCCAAGGCCCCCTCCTCCATACACTTTCCATCACAGGGGTGTGATCTCTCAGCCAGGTGGACAAATGTGTCCTAAAAGCCCCCTCCCCTCACACCACCTACCTACATACTAAATGTGGCATCAAGCCTCTCCGTTGTGCTAAACCTAAGGATTATTTTAATCATAAGAATCAAATGTCTTCCTAAGAAAAGGTTACATGATTAAAAAAAAAAAAACACAACAGGATATTGAAGGTTGTGGCGAGACCTGTCCAGAAAGTCCCCTCTTCCCCTCCAGCCCTGGTCAGGCTCTGACATCCCTATGCGGCCTGGCCGGGCTCTTGTTCTGAACAAGGACAGGTCGTCTGGGCCAGGGTTTTTTTCCCCTGCTGCCTTTTTTGGTGTGTGTGCTTCATGTTTAAATCATGTGGCCTTGTTTGGAGGCAACCAGAAAAAAATCAAACAGTTCAGGTAGTGAGTGAGGGGCCCATACATGTGAGCGCAGAGTGCGTGGTGCCCACGGATGCACCGGCTGGGCGCTGCCGAGGGCTGAAGAAGGAGGAACACCTACACCGTCCAGCACGCTACATCTGCTGGGTGGCAAGACCGCCAGCCAGTGTGAAATGTGCAAGTAGGGGCCGGCAGACCTTCTGTTCTCAGCATGTTTCTTCCCCTCGCGAGTCCATTACTTTTCACAAAGAAATGTTAACTATCAAATGCGTCCATTAATTGTGCCGCTGAGGGTGAAACCATCCAGTTAGCATATACACTATCATTTGCATATCTTGGACACCCAATGTTGGTGCCAGCGGCTCTCGTGAGTGGTACAGGACTCTCTTCAGGCCAGTTCGGGTCTGACATGCCTAAAAATGAAAACAGATCATTTGTTCTGCGCTGAAGAACCCAAACTTCATGTGCAGACAGTAAGGCCTTGGCAAAACTCCCTTTGAGGTTCAAACCAAACTTCTGGTTTCTGGGCCAACTGCCTGCAGGGTTTCATGCTCCAGGTTTCCAAAACATGGGTAATGTTTGGGGGAAGGGGGGAACATCACATGTTCTCTTGGTAACTGTAGCTTACCAGAAACTACCAATTTTGACTTTTGTAAGCTTCAGACTCTCAAATCTGATCAATCTCTGGTGACCTGTTTAACTCTTTCTGTAAGACAGCATAAAGCATCAGAACCTTGCGGTACTGCCTGGCTTACTGCAGCAGGAAGCTTCTATAAAAAGTGCTCTCACGTAAAGGAGCCTACTTGTCTTCCATCCCAGCCTACTACAGAGGAGAGGATCTTCCAAATCAAGGGTGCACGCAGCCCAGTCCCACAGCGTCGACGGGACAAATGGCAAGGAACACTAGCCAGCAAGGAATCAATGACCCAGGAGGCATGCAAAAGGAACAACCTCGGCTGAAAAAAGCTTGAGACTCCAAGATTTCAAAACACTCCATGATGAAGTTAGCAAACAGGAAAAAAATTTCAAGTATTGAAGACAGAAGAAGGAGTTTTGGCAAGAACCGTATTTACTGTCCATCGCAAGACCACAGCACCACAGACTACGTTCTTTCAAAAAGCATTTTGCTCCAGCTTTTAGCACTGACTTCATAAGTGACAACTGTCATGACAGTGTGTGATACAAAGGATGTGAAAACAGTAGTCTGTGTGTGTCCCCCCTGCTCCCCCCGCCAATGGTGGTCCCCAGCACCGGGTGACCTCCAAGCCCCCCACCCCCACTCACCCAGACAGAGCCTGGGGGGATGCTGGCTGTGTTCTCAGTGCAGGCAGGGTAGTGCTGGTTCCGCCTTTCTAGATTAAATGCCTCCCCAGGTCAGGAACATGTACCCCAGTAGTTAAATTAGAAGTACCATGACTAAATCCCCACCCCGGAAATGACTGAGTCATCATTTCTCAATAGCCCCTGAGAGTTCTGCCCCACCCTCTCCTCTATCATCTTAAGCTGCTGGGCAATGTGGTCATCACACATATTTTCACATCCTTTAAAAAAAACATAGTTGTTAAAAAAAAAAATGCCTGAATGTAAACGGATGCAAAGTCAGACATTTACAAACAAAAAGGTTCAGAGCAGACTTTGGTTTCATTCAAACCAGAAATACTCTTAAAAAGCATTACAGAGAGTAAGGACAGTGCAGAGAGCAGGAACAACGTGGCTAGAATCTAGTAAATGCATGTGAAATTCTACCATAGAGTTTGTTTTCAATCCACGTGGAGGGGAGGGTGCGAGGGAGGGGAGCGTTATTACAGTCCACCAGGGGCGTCTCCTCCTCCGACAGGCCGTCGTCATACAGCAGGGAGTCGGATGGGGTGGACGCGGCCAGGTCCAAGTAGTCCTGGAAGGGAGAGAGAGCTGGTCACCCCTGGAGCGGGCCACTGCTGGACACGCCCACCCCACCCCTCACCCACGCCCTGCCTGAGAGCAGAAGCCCCAGCTGAGTCCCATCTTGCACCTATCAACCTCTCACGAGATCTGAGCCCCTGGCCAGGGTTGCCAGCGCTGAGTTCCCTCAGCCTCTGCCTCGTCCAGCCCTGCTCTGTAGTTCTCATTGCAGAGAATCACCTCCTTGGAGGCAGAAAGGTATTCATTCATTGTCCTGGTCCTCTCTCTGCAGCGCTGGGGGCACCAGCCCCAGCACAGGAGAACAGGCCTGTTTATAAAACCTGAGACTCTGGGATTGCAGCCCCGTGACTCATGTGGGAAGGCCAAGACACATTCCCCATCTGCTCCACACTTTCCGGCTTCCCTCCAGGCACTCCTGCTATCTCCAACATCAAGTCAGGACCAAGAAATCTGAGTCATCGGTGTGAGTTTTGCACAAGATGCTGCTAGAGGGTTCAGCTCCCAAGCAGGATGATTTGTGAGGACCAGCTACTTCCCACTGCTCTGGATAAAGGTGTCAAGAATGCTTTCAGTGTGTTTCTGGCTGGTTCTCAGCACTGTTCTAGGAAAGCTGTCTGTAGGCATCAGCTATTACCTCTGTTTAGGGTGAATCATAGGATTTGCCCAAACGATACACTGAGTTTGGGTTTTATTTCAAGGGGCCCAGTCCATATATCTTGCTTTCCATGTCTGGAGAAATGACCACTTTTAGTAACTGTGTTAATATAAGGATGAAACCACCAGAGGGCAAGCAAGGTCTGTGTCTATTTTCTTTACTTGCATCCCCAGCATGTAAGGCAGAATACGGGAGGCAGCCCATTGCCCAATCAATATTAGTGGAAACTGTGTTGACTTCCTCCATCACATAGAGCTGTAAACTGGAGGCACACAGATACGTTGGTTGGCCCACACTGAGCTTTTGGAAATTGCTATAAAAACTGGGAAAAATAAACGTCCCTGAAAATTCAAAAGCCCTGGCATGCTGGCACTCATATTCCTACAGGTTACATGTGTCTATGGTGAGAGGTCCTTCAGAGGCAGCTGGTGGGCTGCTATTTGTCACAGTTTCCACTGCTCCCTTCACTTTCCACCTCTAGCCAGACCCTTCATAGAATCTGAATTTAGGACACATTCATTCCAACTCTACTTTTTCAAGCTCCATTATTGAAAATAATTTTGTTTGGCTTTGGAATATCTTCTTTCCACCCCTGTCTGTGGAGGGCTCTTCCTAAGTGTCAAGGTAAAAATCCTGGAGGTCCAAGAGGCCTGGATTAAGGATAAAGGCTCATGCCCACCCCACCCCCCACCCCCGCACCTGGAGACGACAGGACTATCTCACTCTGCACAGCCGCACTCTGCCTTTGCACTGGGAATTCCACAAACCAGGGTGAGGGAGGTGGCACCAGGGATTGGCTCTGGGTACTCACTCTGCTCTTAACCATCATCTTATCCAGGTCTTTGCTGATGTCGGCAAACACTGGCCTCTTGTCTGGTTCCTGCTTCCAGCACTGCAGCATCAGACTGTACCTGGTGGGACAAACAGGTGGGTGATGGCAATCCAGCAAGGACTGCCCAGTCACAACCACCACACGCAGTACAGTGCGCCCTGGGTGCCAGAGGCTCTGTTCCCAAACCCCGAGGCTGTTCCTGTGTCACTGACATCCTCCTCTGAGCTGGGCCAGGGTATGATGGGTCAGCAGAGGCTCAGTGTCTGGCGCTGTGGTCCAGCCATGCTCACTATGGCAGCTAACGCAGAAATGAGTCCTTCACACTCTTACGAAGGATGAACTGGGTATGAACACAAACACCTGCCAAGCACTCTGTCTTGCACCTCCCTCTTCCCCTGGGGCTCTGGCAGGACTGCAGGGGCCACCCTGTGGGTGAGTGCTGGGCCTGTGCCTGCCAGTCCAGGGTGCCCAGGGAAGCAGCGCCTACTCACCCTTACACTCCCACGGCCCTGAGCCAGGCACATGGCAGGTGCATGACAGACCTTGTAGAATGAATGGACCAGTGTTTTTGCCCATGGACGACCCACTCTCATATGTGCTCAACCTGTCCTCCAAGGATCATCTGATGGAACCACCATTTGATGAGAAGATTCTGGTGCCCTCGAGCTGAAGTCCAGGGGCCACCTGCCTGCTCTTGGCCTGCCTTGGTGTCTCCGCTTGGGTGCTCCCCTACATGCACCCCTGGAGCCATTCTGAATTACCTGCCCCTCCCCAAGCACCCTGGGATAGGTCTTCAGCCTTGGACTGAGCCTGCTCCCTCAGTCTGAAGCACCCCCTCATCCTTCCACCACCTCTCCTGGGGTCCTGCTCCCCCTCAGACTTCTAAGTCCCCCCAGGAGGCCCACCCAGCCCCCAGTGGAATCTGGGTCCCCAGCATCTGCCATCATGCCCAAGAGTGGTTCTCTGTCATCTGTGCCTTTGTCTCAGCCTGTCGCTTCCAGCTGCCCAGTTCGCCTGGGGCTGGCACCCACGGCTGCCCAGCAGCGGGAAAGGATGAGTGCACCCCACCCTGCCAAAGCCCGGAGTATCAGTGTCTCGGGAGGCTGGACCAGAGAAAGCATGCTCACATCTCCTCGCTGCAGTTGTCCGGCCTCTCCATCCGGTAGCCTGTCTTCAGAAGGTTGAAGAGCCGCTCTGGAGGAATCCCAGGGTAGGGGTTGCCGCCCAGGGTCACAATCTCCCACAGCAGGACGCCGAAGGACCACCTGTGGAACCAGAGGGCCAATGAGGGGCTGCACTGGGTCTGCGGCACCCTCAGCACCCCAGATATCATTCCCCTGAGCAGCAACAGGACCCAAGTTCCCTGTACAGAGATCAGTCCAAGTGCCCACGGTTTCAGCCTGGGCTGACCAGACAGATGGAAGTGGAATGGAGGTGGGACCAGGTGTCTGCCTGCCTCACCCTGAGCCCCTGACAAGCTGCTGCCCAAGCTCAGACCCCACACCCAGAAGGGGCAGGTGGCTGACCCCTGAGGTGAAGCTCTGTAGCATCCGAGACGGCACAGGGAATGCAAATGAGCGCAGTGAAAAGCAGGTGGAGCCAAGGCCACGGGACACCGGGGGCACTCTGCAACACCCCTTCACTTTTTCTGTGTACTTGGAAATTTTCATCAGATGTTAAAAGGAAAAAACACTGCAACGGGAAAATACCTAACTGTGAGGGAAAATTTACTGTGAAGTGGGGACAAAATCGTATCACAAAACAGCAGGATCACACAAGCCCACTACAGTAATTACGAATATATACCTGCATGCCACGGACAACTCTAGGCAAGGCCTTTGAGAGCTGGCCCTAGCTATTTAGGGATGGTGGGGTCCCAGTGACTTTTAGTCTCTTCATTATGCTTTCCTCTGCATTTCCAGTTGTTTTACAGTCAACTTGGTAATCAGAACACAGTTGTTAAAACTGTTTAAGAGTTGCCTTTTCACAGCCTACCTTATTCAAAATATGCAAGGCTGTTTACAGCAGAACATTTGGAAACAAGTCTGTTGTGGTTTTGAAAACAATCGAGAATAGTTGGACTATTAGTCCAACTAGTAGTTGGACTTGGAAGACTGAGTTTTGGTCTTGGAGTTTAGGAGACCCACTCAAGGTCACCCCACCCTAAACCCGTCTCTGGGTGGGGACCAGTCCCCGGGGACCTGCTTGAAGCCAGCTCATACTCAGGCCCACAGAGAGGGAACTGTTTGGCTGGGACTGTGTGTCACTGAGATGTCCAAAGAGAGTGCGGGGGAGGCGGGGGAGGCGAGGGGGTCTGCAGCCATGGCTCACGCCCTCATGCAGTGGCACTCAGAACTACCGCCTGGGCCCTTGCCATCTGCTGTGTGAGTACACAAAGCTCCCCCACCTGCAGCCCCCCAGTTTGGGGAGGTCACTCTGGATGGTTGGAATGAGCTGACAGGCACTCAGGGCAGCTCTGTTCCCCTGGGGAGCTGCCCAGACAGGTGCATACGTGTAACCTCCACCCCAGGAAAGGACATCCAGACTCACACATCACTCTGGGTGGTGTAGATATGATCAAAGAGGGACTCGATGGCCATCCACTTGACTGGGATCCGACCCTAAGGAGGGAGTGAGAGAAAGGCATTAACGTTGCTTTGAGATCCGGGGATCTGGTGTAGGGGAGCATGTCTCAGGCTCTTTCAGCTCTGAGGGGACGCTGAGTGATGACTGTAGTGTGTTCCTGGGTCCAGACCAGCAGCACAGCCTCACAGGGGCTGGAGTCCCAGCCCCACCTTCCTAGGCTTGGCTGAGACACCAGAGGGAGTCAGTCAGCCTGCCCACAGCTATACAAGGTGTGCTGGTCACGCACCACTTCCAAGGAATTGATGCTGAGTGCAAGCCAGGCCCCACTGTGGCCACTTCTGGGGAGATCAGGGACACCCCGAGTGCTGCCCAGTGCGTAGGGTGGAAGCACTTCCATCAAGATCTCCCCTGATATCTGAGGGTGAAGGAGTTTGGGAAACCGACATCCAGTGTTTCCATCTTGGGAATTTCTGACACAAACGAACACACTAAAGGCCCTTCTGAGAAGCTCTGAGGGAAGAAATCCGTGTGAGTGTCTTGAGTCTGGTTTTTCCCGCTTGTTTTATCCCGGGGCCCTTTTAGCATCCTCTGGAAGACTGCCCTCCACCATGGAGAGGCTGGGGTTCAACCTAACAAATCCTTTCTAATGCAACGTAAGAAAGAGCTTTTTGGTACAAATAGATCAGGTGGCTTTCCTGGTGGCTCAGTGGTAAAGAATCCACCTGCAGTGCAGGAGATGCGGGTTTGATCCGTGGGTCAGGAAAATCCCCTGGGGGAGGAAATGGCAACCCACTCCAGTATTCTTGCCTGGAGAATTCCATGGACAGAGGATCCTGCGGGGTTACAGTCCATGGGTTGCAAAGAGTTGGAGGTGACTGATCAATTAAACAACAACAAATAGGTCAGCCTCAAGGCACAAATCAATTTTAAAAAAAGGCATTTGCTTTGGATTTTAATGCGTTTATTATAATTCCTTTTTTAAAAAAGTACTATTTAGGATTCATACCCTACGTGAAGTGTGACTGCTTCGAGGGTGTGTGTTTCTAACAACGCCTCCCACAGGCTGTGCTCTCAGGGGCCGAGCTTGGGCACCTTGTGCTTCCTTGCTGGGTGACACAGGGCCTTCCCGAGGACCAGTGCATCAACAGGAAGTTCCATCCACCCCCCTCCACGGGGTACGGAGCACCCCTCTCCACTTCCCCTTCAGCACTTCTAAGATGTGCTGTCACAATGGAAACCCTACAAGAAATCAAACATCATCCTCACAGCCCCGGGAGCACCTGGGCTTCTCATCCCTCAGAGCAAAGCTGAACTGTGTTGTGGTTTTCTATTTTCCTTTTTGAGCAGCATCTGTTCTGAATGCCAGCTTAGCTGTGTGTTTTGAGGGGGCCTGTGATCTGCCCTGTCTAGTCTGTCACAGAGGGGCTACTGGAGAGGGGCTGAGAGGATAACAGCACCAAGAGGGTCAAGACCAATGTCACAGGGAAGGGGACCACACCAGGGAACCAGGTTTCCCAAGAAGGGCCCCAAACCACCTGTTTCAGTGACTTGGAAAAAGCTTCCCAAATCTCTACCCTGCGACTCCAGACTTTGTCTCCAGGACCCACCTGATCGCCTTCCAAACTCACTTAGTCAGTACTTCCTAGGCCCATGGACCAGGAGCATACCCTGTTGTAAAGTGGTTCATGCCTTCTGTGAAGAATGACTAGCAAGCTTGGGTTTAATTCATTTTTTTTCCCCAAGCGAAGGATACAGAGAGTAAAACAGTGACCTTCACTCTGCAGCAGTGAGAGGAACAACTGCAGACAAGAAGACTTATTTCTGCAGTGGTAGGTGACCTTTAGAAGTGATAGTGATGAAAAGCGAGAAGCTGCAGGAGCCCCGCTCCCCAGCAGGCAGCACGTGTGGCTGTGAGGAAGAGAAGGAACAGGCTCAGGACTGAGTCCTGCTCTGCGTCTCTGGGGACCCAGGACTAGGGACGAGTTCGGGGATGAGGACTGGAAGTTTACACTCTAAAAACCTGCTTTAAAAAAAAAATGAAAAAAAAAAAAATAAAAACCTGCTTTATCTTCTTCAGATCAAAATCTGTCCCCACTCTGTGGGCACCCTGACTACTGCCCTCTGCCCTCAGGCCAACACACCCCAGGACCTGGTACCTTGCTCCTCTTCACATAGGAATCCTCTTCATAAACATCTCGGGACAGACCAAAATCTGAGATCTTCATCCTGCGGCCTTCAGCTACCAGGACGTTTCTGGCTGCCAAGTCCCGATGGACGAGCTGTGGGGAAGACAACAGCAGGGACCCCTGAAACCCGGGCCCATGGCCGGCAGAGGGAGCACGGGGCTGGGGTGGCACGCACCTTCATCTCAGCCAGGTACTGCATCCCTCGTGAGATCTGCCAGGCAAAGGAGATGAGGTCGCCCATGGTCAGGGCCCGCTCCTCCGGGTTGTCCAGGTAACTGGAGTTGCGGCTGCCCCCGCTGCCCACGTAGCCAGGCCCCGCCTTGCGGCTCTCTCGGAGGAAGCCCCGCAGGGAGCCGTACTTGGCATACTCCACGATGAGGAGCAGGGGCCCTGGGGGCAGAGCGGTAGGTACGTGGACTGGCTGCCTAGGTGGCCCTGGGCAGGCAGGAGTTGGGCCAGCATGGGGCAATCGCTCCCGGCAGCCTGAGGACTCAAGCCCTGGCTCACTCTCACATCTCTCTGCTCTCCACCCTGCAGTGCTATGTTGCTTCAGCTGTGTCTGACTCTGTGTGACCTACAGACTATAGCCCGCCAGGTTCCTCGTCCATGGGATTTTGCAGGCAAGAATAGTGGAGCGGGTTGCCATGTCCCTCCCAAGGGATCTTCCCGACCCAGGGATTGAACCCAAGTCTTTAATGCCTCCTGCACTGGCAGGCAGGTTCTTTATTACTAGTGCCACTTGGGAAGCTCCTCCATCTTGCAGGGGCTTCGGATTCCAAAGCCAGCTGCCTGGATGGTTGACCACAACCTCTTTCCTGGGGGCCCAGGGCAAGCAGTCACTGCATTTGGAGCTGCCCTGGGAGATAACCGCTGTTGCTCAGATGTCAGGCCTTTCTGTACCCCTGGTCTTGCCACAGTATTGCCTGGGCACAGCTGATGGAGGCAGAGGTTCTGGACTGCCCATGGCCACCCTCTCCCTGCCCTGCCTGCTCTTGGGCCACAGTCCTGCCCGAGGCCTGGCCCTGAGCACTACTGGTGCTGACTGGTGTCCCTGCTGCTCTCTCCCTGTCGGCCTCCCACCTCCCTCACACCCCCACACACACAAAGTGGGAGGCCCCCAGGGTGGCAAAGCAGTTTTGGAAGACCAATAGAGCAGGATGCTCTTATGTGAACAATGGTGATGCTGCCGCTGCCTTTGCCACCCCAGGCTGGGGTGGGGCTGAGATCACCTGGAGGTTATGGCATATCTAAGTAGGTGCCCAGGAGACACTGCTCATCTCTGGACTTCCCTGTCTTAGGGGCTCGGCCTGGGGCTGGCTGACAACCAGGATGTCGCCAGAGACCTCATGGCAGCTCTGGAAAGCCCAGGAACACTCCTGTGGCACCCCTCATGGTCCACTGACACTCAAGTTCCAGGCGAGGGCCAGAGTCAGAGCCATGCTTCCGAGAAGAGAGAGAACAGGCCAGAGAAGAAAAGGATGGGGAAGGGGGAGAATGCAGAATGGAGCGGCCCGGAGCCCCTGGCCTGTGCCCGGGCAGCTGCTAGTCCCCGGCCGCTCTTACCGTCCTGGCTGCAGGCCCCGTACAGCTTGATGACTTGCGGGTGGTTGACCTGCTTCAGGAGGTTGAACTCTGATAGCAGGTCCCGCAGCTCGCTTGGAGAGGCATTCTCTGAAACGCACAGAAACAAAGCGGGTCGCAAAGCCCCTGCTACCACCTTGCTGGGTCACAGACGCACACGAGGGGTCTATACAGACTTGTCTCCTTCCCAGACATCCTACCCAGGTTCAGACTGAGGCCTGCCAGGACTTCACTGCTTGGGGCTACTCTCAGCCCACGGAGGGTCAACAGGGGCCTCAAGTGCCTCCAGGGAGTAAGAACTGGAGGAGCGCACTTTCATGTGAGCAGATCTTTCCATGGAAAGCCTTCTGGGCTGGGCTGTGCACGCAAATGGCATTATTTCCCTGCAATCACCATCTCTCAAAGACAGAGGTGCACAAAGATACCCCTCCATTAACCCTTCTGGGGAGGTAAAGGGACTCCCTGGTGTCCCCAAACACCTGCTGAGCAAGCACTTGGCAATGGGGGTATGTGAGGCCCTGGAGAAAGGTGAAGGCCGTGAGACTTCACGGAAGTCCTCTCGCCACATTGAGCACGTGAGTCCCAAGGGCAGAGAGAGTTGTACTCAGGAGCTTGGGTGTGGAGGTCTCCTGGCCAAACCGTCCTCCTGGGTCATGCCCCACATCCCACGGCCCAGGTGTGCCACTGCCTCTGGCCGTAGACTTGTCTGGAAATAAGACAGCTGGGAGACGGGGTATTGGAACCCTTCGGACCACACATGGGTGACCCAGGGCCAGTCTCACTGTGCCCTCTTAGGGCCTGGGGTCTCATAGGCAAGGGGTGACCCCAGTCTGAGGGCTTGGGTAAGTACACAGAAGTACCTGGCACTGCGTGGCTCCCTGACTGCTTAAGATCAGTGTGCGTTAGCCCAAAATGTGCCCACCACATGGCCACTGGGCCCTCAGTTGGTCCAGCTGAGCCAGAGCTGGGCCATGGCAGAGGACTGTCTACCCAGTCCCTGCTGAGAAGCAGCAGTGAGGATACCCAGCTTGTGGCAAGACTGGGGCAGTGCTGGCCCGCTAAGGGCCAGGGGGGACTAGGCAAGGCAGGGCCCTGGGGAGCAGGGGCCAGTCCTTACGAGTGGTCTCTTCACCAGGACTTCAGTGGACGCTTGGCGAAAGGAATGAATGGGGCAGACTGGGGTGGGGAGAGCTGTCAGTTTTGAACTAAAGGGCTTTTAATTTAAACTCTGATCTTTACCCAACATGGATACAGAAGCAGCATGGCTCTGGAAGCTCTCAAGGGAGGACTGTCTTACCCCACTTCTCCAGGGACCTCACCAGCCCACATCATCCATGGTGGGGGTCCCTAGACTGCAGCCGCTCAAGAGCAGGGGTGGGGGATTGGTTCTTCGGGAGCAGCAGGCTGACTGCCAGAGTCCTGGCTGTCACCAGGGCTTCGTCCACCCGCTGGGGCCCCCGCAGATGTGAGTGGCAGAGCCCCCTCTGTACTACCCGGTCAGGTACCTTTCAGCATCTTCACAGCCACAGTCGTGTACCCCGCTTTGCCTTTCAGCCGGAAGGCTGTGGCCTTGACCACTTTTCCAAATTCGCCTTCTCCCAGAGTTTTTCCAAGCACCAAGTTCTTCCGTGGGAATTCCCACTTGGGATCCTCCTACATTGGGTGTGAAGGAAGAAGAGAGAGAAGAGAGATGATGAAGTTAAGAGCAAAGGAGAAGGCAAGAGCCGGCGGACAAGCTCCAGTGTGCAGACAGGTGACAGTCACCATGGCCAAGGGCAAGACCCCACAGTCAAGCCTTGAGGTGATGACAAGATGTGTCCCCCCACAGGAAGGCAGCTGTTGCCACAGACCGGCTGGACTCCGTATGCTCATACCCTCACTGGCCTCCACCTACTGTAGACGCCCAGGGCCTGGTATCTCCAGTGAGGGACTCAGGGTTTACTCAGCACCCACAGGTGCTCACAGAGGAGCACAGCCCCTTCCCTGGGAGTCAGGCCCAAGCCTCATGGCGCCGCCTCTGCTTTGGACACCAGGCACTGCAGCGGCCCAGGCTCCAGGACTTCCAAGAGAACTCAAGCAGCACCTGTGGCCCCAGGTGCCTACCAGCCCTGGACTCCCAGCTACAGGTGGGGGTGTCAAGGACACCTTCCTGGTGTGGCAGCCTCTAGAAAGTTACCACTGTGCCCCTCAGGAACCCCCGCCCACCCTTCCCTGGAAGGGAAGCATGTGGAAGCATCTGCTCCCCCACAGCCCAGCCACTGCCTAGAACTTGCACACACCAGCCTTCCCAACACGCCATGCCCACTGAAGACCCCTCTGGGGTGGGGCCTTCCCAGACCCCGAGGCTGGCTCGAAGACCTGAACTCTGGGGATGCTGAAGCCTGTCTGGAAGCTGCCCTCCCGTCAACACCGGGTGCCCAGGTCCCCAAGTCTCACTGCGGCTGGGTGTGGCTCCAGGGGCTGCTTATGATGTGCCTGCCAGGCTCGCCTAACCCACAGACACACCACCACTGGGGACCTACTGCCGCGCAGGGACCAGAGCCCTGTGTTCTTACGTCTGGGAGCAGAGGCAGCCTCCTCTCAGCACCACAGTCAGGGGCGCCTTCCAGCCAGCTCCCCAGGCGTCCTGGTGTCTCAGTTTCCCTAAGAACCCATTCTGCTTGTTCTTTAAGTTGCAAAAGAGTCAGTCGTGTCTGACTCCCATGGGCTACAGCCCACGAGGCTCCTCTGTCCATGAGATTCTCCAGGCACTGGAGTGGGTTCCCATTTCCTCCTCCACCAAGAACCCATAGTCAGGCTCAAAGGTGACAACACAGTGCCACTGCCCTGGTGTCCACACTGCACTGGATAACGACTGGCTGCACACAGAGACTGGGCTAAGAGGGGATATCACTGATTTGTTTCTCTTTAAAAGTGCCAAAAACCCAAAGTGTCCTCCCCACTTTACGTGAAACACAACTAAGGCCAAAGGGTCGAATAATGTGTCTAAGACCTCAGAGCTGGTTAGTGTGGCCCCTGGGCCTCATGCCCAGCTCTGGCTTCTCTGCACTCTGGGCTGGAGGCCGAAAATGGACCGTGGCCCCCCCAGAGAAGAACCGCTCTCACTGTGCATCTCAGCACACACCGCCAGGGCATATAAGGCGATCAAATGGCTCATCCCTGGGCCACCAGGGCCATTCCCAGATGTGGTGGCCACAGGGGCCTCCCTCCTGACTTTGCCGGTTCCAATCACTCAGCAGGTGGGGGGTTCCAATCACTCAGCTACAGTCCCCATAGCATTTCAGTCTCCTCAGCAAGCACACTGGAGGGCAGACAGGCAGAGGAGCGGCCTGGTCGGGCAGGAGGTGGTGTCTGAGGCTCCCGCACTGACTGCAGGCCCAGACCATGCCCTGGAGGAGGCGGCTCCGGCTGACTCTTCCCGCCTTGGCAGGCCAGTCACAGAATCCTGGGGCTGGGCTCCCCCACAGATGCCTGAGAGGCCTCTCAGCACCCCCACTCTCCAAGCCACGGACAGACGCCCCTCCCGGCTGCTGCCACCCCTGGCCAAGCCCCCCACCCGCCAGCGTGTCTCGCCTGGATGTGGACAGTGTTTCATCACGGGGCTCCTACCCAACAGACTCCCCAGCAGAGCAACCTGTGGAAATGAAGGCAGAACACGGGCCCCAGCCCTAGGGGGGGTCCTACCCGCTGATAATAAAACTCACACTCCTCCTCAGGGCCTCCCCCCAGACTTTGTCCTCCAGCACTTGGGGCCTCCGCAGAAGAGATCTCAGGTGGGTACAGCATGGCCTGCCCTCTTCTTGGAACCTAACGGCCCAGATCTCGCTCATTTAAATCAGCGCCCATCCTTCTCCACCCTGCTTCACGCTCTCTGCCCCACCCCTGCCTTCTGCCCTCCCTGAAGGGCAGCTCAGCGGAGGTAGAGGACGGCTGGAAGCTCACAGGGTCCTCCCAGTGGGCAAGGGTGCACTAGCCCTAGGGGCCCTGCACCCTCTGTCCCCCCATCCCTTCCCCAGCTGCCCTAGGCCAGAGGCTACCCACAAGCTCCCTGGAGCGGCTTCCTCTCTGGCCCTGCTGCCACACGGAGAACCTCACCGGGATCTTGAAGGTGTCCACCGAAACCTGGTTCTCCATGGAGTCCAGAGAGGGCCGGCGGGCACCAGACGAGGAGTAGCTGACCGGGAAGGCTTGGGCGGGTCGGCGGAAGGTCATCTCGGCCGAGGCAATGGGCGGCTTGTGGGCGTTCTTGTGGTAGCGGTGGATGCAGAAGGTGGACAGGAGCACAGATACGATGAAGGAGAAGAGCACGGCCGCCGTGATCACCGTGCGGCAGAGCTCATCACACAGGGAGTCTGCGGGTAGGCGGGGGCCGTGAGAGAAGACACCCCAGGAAAGGGACCCCCAACACCCCACAGAGCCACACCTGCGACAGCCAAGAAGCGGCTGCTGTGACCGACTGTGAGCTGCCTGCCAACCCTCCAGACCCGTGGCAGGTACTGTTCTGTATGTTTTTGCTACAGGAGACTGTTACTGCCCTTTTCTGGAAGGAATGAGCATTTATAAGCAGCCTGCCTGAGGTCACACACCAGTTGTGCAACCCTGCATCCCACCCCACCCCCCACCCTAGAACGCTGCACTGAAGCCAGAGGCCCAGGGGCCCTCGGGGCAGGAGGAGAAGCTCTTCTCCTGCGCTCCTGATATCTTCTGTTATTTTATGTTCAATATATAGTGGAGAGGAAAGACAAGTAGCCCAGGATCTGGGCCGTCCCAATGACCACTCAAATGCCAGAAAAGCTCCCCATGTGTTCAGTGGGGCCCCCCTGTTCTAGAAGAAGCACCTGGAGGGTGCTGGGAGGGGGAACCCAACTGCCCAATGCCACAGGCCCAGGAAAGGCTCTACACAGGGACAGTCTGAGTAGATGCTGAGTTATTTGGTGGAAGAACTAATTTTTCAGTCCAATCTTTATTACAGAACTTGAGGCCAGGGAATTCTTTGGTGATCCAGCGGTTAGGACAGGGAGCTTTCACTGCCGTGGCCAAGATTCAATCCTTGGTTGGGGAACTAAGATCCCACAAGCCTTGCCAAAAAAAAAAAAAGGAACTTCAGGCCACAAGGCGGTCTTAGTATCCCTGAGCCAGCTCCTTGTCGGCACATATGGGGGAACCGAGACCCCAGGGAAGGAGAAGTTCTCCTAGGTATCTCTTCTCCCTGCAATCGTCTCCCTCGCTCCCTGGAGGCTCAGGGAGGCATCGGGATCCCAGCCAGCTCTGCCACCCCCCCCCCCCCCCCCCAGCACCGCAACGCACCCTGGCTGTCCTCCGGCTCGCAGAAGCACTTCTTCTCCTCAGGGAAGCAGTTGCAAATACCGAAGCCAGCTTTAATCCCCCGGCGTTCCCCAGGCTCGTGCCCACCAATGATGCTGCCGCCCCCTGAGGACAGACACCACCCACTCAGCAGCCCACTCTCAGCCTCCAGGGGGACCTGGCCAGCCAGGACCACCAGACAGGATCATGAGAGGCCCCTCCCCACCTGATGTCAGCACTCTCGGGCCCAGGGAGCACAGTGAGCTCAGAAGTCTGGGTCACCCTGGGCAGGAGCCTCAGCATGCATGTGTGTGTGCTAAGTCGCTTCAGTCATGTCAACTCTTGGCAACACTATGGACTGTAGCCCACCAAGCTCCTCTGCCCATGAGATTCTCCAGGCAGAAATACCGAGTGGGTCACCAGGCCCTTCTTCAGGGGATCTTCCAAATCCAGGGATCAAACCCGCGCATCTCCTGCGTTGGCAGGTGGGTTTCCTTACCACTAGCACCATCTGGGAAGCCCCAGTCGCAGCATGATGGGCCCCCAAACCAGCTCCCTGGCCGTATCGGGCAAGAGGAGGAACCCCTAGGCTGCCCTGGGCCCTGGCCAAGGTCCACACTTGGTAACTTTTCAGAAGCAGAAAAGGGGTAGCAGGGGCAGCTGGGAGTCAGCAAAACGGGGACAGGGAGTAGTGCCCCATGAGTTGGCCAGGGCAACACTGGAGAGTGTGGGTCAAGCCAGCAAGCTCTAGTTTTGGGGGAGGAGCACCTTTATTCAAACAAAACGTTAGGAAAGTGCTAGGCACTCAAAACCCAGGAACTCGGCTGGTCTGGCTGAAGTCCAGGTGAGAGTGGTTACTGCCCGCTCCCCCTCCCATCCAGGCTCCTGCTTGCTCAGGTTCACCATGCAGGCTCATCAGGCTGCTTACGGAGGCAGTCCTGGGGGCAGATGTTGGGGTCTCTGCTCTCCACGGCGTCACAGTGGCCATCGGGGCAGGTCCTGATGCTGGGGGAGCAGGTGGAGAAGTTCCTGGTGATCCCTACAACACAGAGCGGGCAGGTATGAGCACAAGGGAGCAGCTGCCCTGTTCGGACTGCAGAGCCAGGAAGGTAGCACCCCAGGGCCTTTCAGGTCAACCCTGTACCCCACCCCATCCCCTGCAAGGAAGAGCAAACTGAGATCTGAGCAGAGAAGAACCACACACAGAGCCCCACCAGCGGGGCATCCCTGAGGTGCAGGGCAGCCAGGATGGTGAGGGCCAGAGGAGCCAGGCAGTCCCAGAGCTGAGCCAGGCTCACATCAGAGAGGCCAGAAGAGGCTGGGACCCTCTCCAGGCCGCACTGTGGGTGGGACCCTCAGACTGGCGGGCCCAGCTGGCAGCCAGCCACTGTCCACACCCAAGCCTGCCCAGGTCCCTTCTATTTGGGTCCACGTCCCCTGGGCTGGGACTTCATGGATAGAGCCTCTCTGAAGACCATTTTGGATATTTTGAGTTACTTTAAGGTTTGTGTTTTCATGGAGTAAAGCCAACTATAAATGACATGTCAACAGTGTAGCCTACCTTAATTCCTCCACTTCTTGGATGCACAGTAATATTAGCAAGAGATCTTCGAAAAGGGTCTGTGAACTATGTGTCCAAAAGCATTGGGTGAATGGGGGGAAGAGTGGGAAGAAGGGATAGTCAGGGAGTTTGGGATATACATGTACACACACTATATTTAAAATAACCAACAAGAACCTACTGTATAGCACATGGAACTCTGCTCAATATTCTAAAAAAACTTCAATGGAAAAAAAATTTGAAAAAGAATATATACATGTATCTGTGTAACTGAATCACTGTGCTGTACACTGGAAAGTAACACGGCATTGTTCATCAACTATGCTCCAACATAACATAAAAAGTTCAAAAAAAGAAGGCACTGGGTGAATACAGTGGCTCAGATAGTAAAGAGTCTGCCTGCAATGCTGGAGACCTGGGTTCGATCTCTGGCTTGGGACGATCCCTGGAGAAGGAACTGGCTACCACTCCAGCATTCTTGTCAGAAAATTCCATGGACAGAGGAGCCTGGCAGACTGTAGTCCATGGAGTCGCAAAGAGTCAGACAGGAGTGAGGGACTAACACTTCCACTTTCACGTTCACAACTGCATGTGTATTTGTGTGTTTACGGGTAGAGAAATGGATATATACATGTTAATTACCATCTGGTTTGGGCACCAATACAGAAATTCAGAATTAAAAAAAAAAAAAAAAGAAATTCAGAATTTTAGAATAACGTAAAAAGAAAACACACACAGCTCAACTTTGGTCCCAACCTTTTCAAGTCTAGAGCAAGTTTAGCCTCAGGCGCCTGTGATCCCATCTGTGATAAACAGTTGGAAAGTTCCCTGCTCCCTGCGCTCGTGACCACCGTCTCCCGGCATCAGGGGCCGCGGCAGGGACCAAGCGCAGGGGGAGACTCGATGGGCAGGGGTGGGAGGTGGCGCAGAGGCTGGCAGGGCCCGCCCGCACAGACCCCACTCCCACTCAGCCCGCATCACGCTCCCCACCACCCGGCTCCGCCCAGGGCCTACCTTTGCCGTCTCCCTGCCTCCACTCGCACCTGCCCGTCAGAGAGCCCAGGCCACCGCATTCCTCACATTCGGGCCGCCTCTTGCTGACCGCGCAGGACAGGGGGCAGCCAGGCTCCTCAGGCACGTCTAGGGGTGGCAGAAAGCAGTCCCAGGGGGCCAGCCTGCCACGGGCACCCACGGGTGCAGGCAGCACTGGCTGAGCTGTCCCCACGAGTTGAGCCCAGAGGGGAGGCAGTCACTAAGCTCTGCGGGCATGGGGTGGTGAAAGGGCTGCTGGGGGATGGGGTGGCATCACCGTCACACAGTGGGGGCAGCTAGGGCGCTGAGTATGGAGTGAGGATGGGAAGTGGCCAGACTCAGCCAGGGACACACAGGACACCCAGTTAAACTTGAACTTCAGAGAACAGTGAATACCTGCTTTGTGTAAACAAAGCCTTAATACCACAGAGACATAGGGGAGTTTGTCTTCTAACACGCTGCAAAGGCTACATGAGACGTACTTTTACCATGAAAACTGCTCTGTTTACCTGAAATTCACACTCAGCCTGAGTCCTATAGTACCTGGCAGCCCTAAAACAAGTGCGCAGGTAGGGCCTGCTGACAGGGCGATGGGCAGCAGGGGCCACCCACACGCTGTCACTCTGCACTGAACTGTGTACACCCCGCCCCCGTCATCCTTCCAGTGCAGGTGTGTGCTGTTTTCTCATCTTACAGAGGAGGAGGCTCAAGGAAGCCCACCAGTCAGCGACGGGGTACAGGACCGCACCCTTCTACAGGAACAGCCTGAAGCTCTGCCATGCGCCGTCCACCCTGACCCTTCCCGCAGCCTGGGCACTCACACATCCCTTCCACGCTAACGAGCAGCGGGGCCTGGGCTTGCTGGCGGGTTGGTTTCTCGGCGGCCACCACCGTGTACTGGAGCTGGGCACACTCGGGCCGCTGCAGGGCCTCCGTGTCATTCACAAACAGGGTCCCCGAGGTGTCCTCAGCCGAGGTGACCATCCCCAGGGCGCTGCAGTTGGCGCTGGAGGGCTGCAGCCTGTACTGCACTTGGACGCCGCTCAACTCCTGGCAGTTTTCCACGCAGACTTTCCCGATCTAGGCATGGGATCAGGGAACCCTTAGCTGGGTGGCTGGACCACCTGGGACAGTGGCTGGAGGGACTCCGTGCCAGCTTGAGTCCCAGGACAGTTTCCCACTCAGCCCAGAGATTGCGGCCCCCAATCTCCCCATCCTCCAGGCCCCTGGAGTCTGTAGACCCATCTGCCTGCCTGGCCTGGCCCTGCCCACGCCATGACACCACCCTTCACCCCTGTTCCTGGGAGCTGGAGGTGGAAAGAACACAGGGTTCCGGGCTTTGGTTTAGGGACTGGCCCTCCAGGGAGGCGCTTGCTGGCTTGCCCAGCTCACTCCTCACTTGCTCCCTCATTCAGGCACAAAGGCAGCCTGGATGCCTCCCACACACCTCCCTCTCCTCTGGGCAGGCCCGTCATGCTCTGGGGACCACTAGGGTCCATCCTTAGTGTCCTGTCTGGGTCTCCTGCCTGGTCAGCCAGAGCACGGCACCTGGGCCACAGTTCACACAGCAGGGTTACTGTCCCACCCGGGACCTGGAGCCTCCTAAGACTTGGGCCAGAACCCCGGGGAGAGAAGGGATACTTCTCTAGGCATGCCTCATGGCCGCAGTGGTCACTGGGGCCTGGAACTCTCCTTTTCCCTCCCTCACCACCCAAGTTGGAGTTAGGGCTGCTGGGGCTTGAGATCAGAAGCTCTGACTAGTCAAGGCCAAGGGCTGGGGGACTGGCAGCAGGCACAGTGCCCCCTGCCTGCAGCTATAGGCCAGGCCCTTGCTCAGCCTTGCTCCGGCCCAGGGCAGAGCCAGGCTCCACCAAGCCCACTCCTGACACCACAACAAAATCACCTCCTGGGCTCTGAGCACTTCCTTGTGCACAGCAGGTTCACTTCCACTTTCTCCTATGATCCTCAAGATTGCCTGAGGTCACCACCTTCAATTATAATCATACTGGACTTCTAATACTAAGGGGGGGCTGGTGAGAGACTACAGTGTGTGTAAGGCTGGGATGGGACTCAGGTCCCCGCACCCTCCTGAGTCCAGGCCCAGGGAAAGACTTAGTGGGCAGGGCTGGGGGGCATCGCAGAGGTTGGCAGGGCCCGCCGTCCCAGAAGCCACTCCCACTCAGCCCTCATCACCCTCCCCACTGTCTGGCTCTGCTGACATAGCCCTGGCAATGCCTGTGCCCACCTCAGCCCCCCTGGACACTCCTCAGGCTCCTCTGCTCCATCACCTCTCACCACCCTTGCCCTCTACCTCCAGGAAAGGCCTGGCAGGGGTGGCAGGTGGGGAGTCGGGCTGTGTCCAAGGGTGGGGCTCTTCTTGTGCTAGGTCCTGAGTGGCTGCCAGGAGCGGAGAGGGCACGGGAACCAACCACAGAAACTGGCAAAGCTGCTGTCCTATTTAGAAGATGACCCTAAATGGGACATGGCCACAGCTATGCCATTAGGAGAATGCAGTATGTTAAGTCATATGCTTGGCGTAACCGCAAGCAAACTTTAAAAAGTGCTTCAGAGAAACATTCTAGAAAGAACTGCACCAAAACGTTAGACACTGGCTGATATGAGGAAAAGAGATCGCTCCTGTCTATCCCTTATATCCTTTTGATGAATTCTTACTACTTTTCCTTTTCTTTTTTTTCCTACTACTAACCACTATTTTCTGATGACAAACGCAAAATAAGCTCTAGCAAACAGACTTGCAGGAAAGTAGAAAGTAGAAGCACTCCCTGTCTTTCCCTGCAGAGGTCTCCACTAATGCCTGTGTTTGCACACTTGGAAATTTCCGGCAATGAAGACTTGGTTTTGAACATATGGAGCCATCTGAGACCAATACTTCTGCAAAGTACTTTTCCCACTTCATTCACCCGGAACATCTTTCCAAGTTGGCATAGATTTACCTGGCACTGCTCTTTCATTAGCAAAAAATGTAAAAATGCTGAGAAGGGAGAGGCCAAAGATGGGCCCACAAAGCCCACCAGCCCCTCTCACGACTGCTCCATTCTCCCACGGCCTTAGCCTCCCTGGCTCTGTGCCTGTTGCTCCCCAGGGAGCAACTCTGTGTGCTCAGGGAGGGGGTGCCCACACATGTCCCCCATGTGACCCCCCATCTTGGGGGTCACTGCTCCTCCATTCCCCTCCCCAGGTTGGCAAGAGGCCAGGGGCTCACCTGGGCGAAGCGGTGGGCCCGCCTGCTCACCGAGAAGGAGTAGGCGCTGGGCAGGCGCAGGCTGACTGGCAGCACAGACACGTTGAAGTGGAGGAGGACAACACCCTCCCCCGGGCCCTGGAAGTCTGAGTCGTTGACCAGCACGGCCAGCTGCACAGCCCAGCTCTCCGAGATGGGGAGGCTCCGGTTGAGAACCAGCCCTGCGGGTGGAGGCATGTGATGATGGGCAGGGGCCCTGCCCAGGGTGGAGACCACTGCCCCACGCTGCTGCACATCTCCCCTGCAAAGCATTCCCTGGACACATGGGTATACGTGTGACAGCAGGTACTTTTACCCACACGGTACGCAGACAACAGACCTGGCAGGAGGCACTAAGGTTGAACTACTTTAAACATGAGTCACTGTGCTGAGCTGAACCCAGAAGACCCTCCTCAGCTAGGAGGTAACCTCAGCAAGGCATGTGTGTGTGTGCACATGTATAAGAAAGATGCATGTCGGGGGCAAGCACACAGAGGTAAAGACCCACCACCACCACCATCACCACCATCAAGGTCCAGGAAGACTGTCCTGGCCCCTGAGAACTTCTTGTAACAGCACCAGCCTCCTGTGGACCCTCAGATTCCACAGCCTCAAGCACCCAGGAGCTTCCACACTCCTGAGCAGTCACTGTGTGCCAAGGCTAAGATTTGCATTTAGTGGAGCACAAAGGTGAGGATCTCTGGGAGCACGTGGAGTATAGAGTGAGTGTGCAGGAGCAAGGATGACATTTCCCCTCACACAGAACAGAGGTCATCAGAGGCTTGGTGAGGAAGGAGAAGATGGGAAATAGGATCAGGCCAGGCAGAAAGGGGTAAAGGCACCAGTGATCCTGGGTTCCCCAGAAGCAGGTCCCCAAACAAGGATCCAAGCACAAGGGGCATATTTGAAAGGTGATCCTACAAAACACAGGCAGGAGGGCAGGTGAGGGAGGCCGGGAGGTTTGGCGTCCTGCAGATGAGCCCTGGGGGCACATGGTGCTTAGCCCTGAGGGCGGGCATGTTTCAGAAGCCAGACGGGACAGTCATCCCAGAACCCTTCAATTTGAGGGCACAGAGCTGCTACTGGACATCAGCTCCTGTTAGTGGAGAGTTGCTGGTTGGGTGTCAAGGATCCCTGAGCACTTGAGCACCTAGGAGGTGGCACAGCTGGTGCCAGGGGCCAAAGGGAGACAGGTGTTACAGTGAGCCCTGGCGTGGTCAGCACAGGGTAGTGTGGTGGGGTCCTGGCAGGGTCGGCCTCGGCCTTGGGACAGTTCAGGGAGAAAGGACAGCCTGTAAACACCCACCAAGGTGGCCAAGGTGAGCCCAGCAGAGACAAAGGCTGGGAAGAAGGTTGGAAGGGGTGGCCACCTGGGTTGAGGGGGCCAGGATAGGTGTTTATGTGTGCAGGGTGCTGCCCTGCCCACGGAGCGCGGGCCGCCTGTTCCCAAGGGGGCCCCGTCAGGCCACACTGGTCCCCTCTTACTGTAGTCATGCACAGTTGCCCGCACAAAGCTGCCGTTGGCCTGGGCCAGGGTCTCATTAGGCGCGTGCTCCACTCGGAAGGTCTGGAGGGCCTTGGTGTCCCTAGACAGCAGCGTGTTCGTGTACCGTCTCAGGAGCTCCCCGGAGGCTGGCACCACGTCTGCATCGAAGACACGTAACGTGGCCACCACTGTGCCCTGCAAAGCATACGGGGGCCAGTCAGGGCCCCGAAAGCCAGAGCGCATAGCAGGGCACGTGCCCCACAGGTGGATCAGGTGTGTGCGGTCAGAGCTGGCTCCAGGGTCAGACTGACCAGGGTTCAAGCCGCAAGGGGCCCCCAGCCAGCATGCTTGTCACCCTTCCTGGGCCACTGCACCTCACCTCTGCAACAGGTGCGACGGCATCTCCAGACTTCCCGTGATTATGGGTTAGAGCAGATGCCCTGGTGCTCTGTGGAAGACCTCATCCAGGTCCCCACAGTGCAGAGTGGGCAGCCCGGCTCTCCTTTGAGGAAGCTGGGCCCCGCACAGTGGAGGAGTTAGCTCAGCATCATGGAGTGACAGACGACAGAGCTGGGACCTAAGCACAGTGTCCACCAGAATGCTCTCCTAAAGCTTCTTCTGTACCCCAGGTTGGATGGGGTCATGAGTGGGGGTTCTGAGTAAAGTCACAGGTCATCTCTGCTCTCACTACTGACCAGGCTCCAGAGTGTCACCGTGGAGTTGCCCTCCCAGGCTCATGAGACACCTCCCTACGCCATGTGCTTTCCTCCTGCCCATCCATCCACCAAACTTGCTCCGGGGCGCCCAGAGAAGCAGGCAACCACCGGATATCCGACCCCGACCCTCCCCTTGCTCCCGCCAGCCTGTCGGCTGCAGGATAGCCCAGGGCCCAGCAGGTGGCAGTCACGCTCCGCCTGCGGGGCCAGAGGAAGGCGGGGCCCCGATGCGTGCGGGGCGGCGCAGGGACATCCCTGTCAGATCCAAGGGCCCGTCTTCCTCCACTCCGGGGTACCTTCCCTGAACTCACTGGCCCTCCCTTGAGGGGCTGACAGCCGGAAGAAGGGAACGCCCTCCTGGCAGATGTCCTCTCGTCTCCGTGGGGCAGCGCGCCCCGCCTGTGCAGCAGCACAGTTGCGCCCCTCTGATGTGAGCCCTGCCGGTTGAGTCAGAGGCTGGGCACCCCTACCCCCAACCCCACCGGCACCCCAGCCCCTCCCCTCGCCCGCCTCCCAGGGCAGGGGTCAGCTCGGTGCCAGTGGGGCTGGTCCTCTCTCCTCCTCAGCCGTCCTGGAAACCAACAAACCCCCACAGACAGACTGACGGACAATGAAAGACGAATAGCTAGAGTGGTCAGCCACATGACTGGATGGCTAGGTGGACAGCTGAACACACCAAGGACAGATGACGCATGGAGGGACCCAGATGCCCAACAGAGAGGCGACAGACACCAGACGAGCACCAGACAAACGCATAGGCACCTCCTTCCGCTTGAACTCCACCACGGCGCTGGCGCTGTCGACGCCCCCGAGGAAGGTGGGCGCAGAGTCGTCCTCGTCGTACACGGTCACGGGGAAGGGCGCCATCACCTCCTCCTCGCGGGCGCCCACGCGAACCGTGCACGCGGCCACCAGCTCATACTTCTCCCGCTGCTCGCGGTCCAGGGCCCAGCGCGTGCTCACCTCCAGGCTGTCCGGATCGCAGCGGAAAGGCAGACTCTCACCTGAGCACCAAGCAGACCAGCAACCCCGGGATGACCCCGAGCTGCGGGGAGGGCGAGCTGCCTTCCTCAGGGGCCCACAGGAGAGGAGACAGAGCTGGGGTGCATGCTGGGCCTGGGCCGCGGCCCTTCTTCAGCTCCACACCAAGCACAGTTTGCAGTGAAGACTATGCTCTGAGCGTCACTGTGCCTGCAGCCTGCACCGGTGCTGACAGGGAAGAGCGGGGACCAGGAGGTCTGCCTCAGGTCCTCAGCCTGATCACCTAGGAGGGGCACACCCCTTCACACACCTTGCCTGCCTCCTCTGTGGTGAGGGCTGGCACCAGTCAGGCTGCAGGCCCAGAGATCCAGCTCCTAGTGTTTGCTGGTTTTCAAAAAACTGTTAGCAATTTTCTTAACTATGGAAGCAAGACATGCTCATTTTAGAGAATGTGAGAAAAAAGCCACAATTCCACGACTTGAAAACCAACATGGGGGACGTTTGGTGTGATTTCACGCTAACACACACGTTTCTGACTGCCTGGTTTGGATCCCTGCCCTATACACCTGCAGGCTGTGCGGCCTGAGGCTGACGGCTCTGTCTCTTTGCGTTTCAGTTTCCTCGCCAGAAGATGAAGTGAAGTGAAAGTTGCTCAGTTGTGTCTGACTCTTTGAGACCCCATGGACTATACAGTCCATGGAATTCTCCAGGCCAGAATACTGGAGTGGGTAGCTGTTCCCTTCTCCGGGGCAGGGAGGGGGTCTTTCCAACCCAGGGATCGAACCCAGGTCTCCTGCACTGCAGGCGGATTCTCTATCAGCTGAGCCACCAGGGAAGCCCCAGAAGATGAGATGCTGTGTTCGTCACCAGACACTGCTGTGAGTTCAATGACTCACTGCAACCTGGTGAGGGGAGGACCAGTAATAACATACTCTTCAATCCAAGCCTGTCCTGGAATTGATCCTCCAGAAATGACCCAGAAAGGGGGAAAAGCAGGAGGCTTGAAGGTCAACAGTGACCACCCCATAGCCAACCTCAGGAGGGCTGTCAACTCCACTTGGTGGAAAAATCACATCAAAGCCATGTTATTACACGTGGATTACACGTTTCCCTCTATTGCTTATGGTTACAAAAACAGCTTTTATTTTTCTTTTAAGTGAAAAAGGCAGCACACTAAACCATAAGCTTTGGGGACAGTTTTGTACAAAGACATCCATCCCTGTCGCAGGATAAATGAAAGGACGCTGGGAGTGTGAGTGACTACTTTCCTCACACTACTGAGGTTTCCTCGAACGTTATGACCATGTGTGGTGGGTGCCATCAACTTGGTGGGAATCCAGGCTTCATTTCCTAGCTGACCAGCGTAGTAAGTGTCCCCTTTAAGTCCCCTTTAAACTGTCTAATGGCACCTCACTCATGGTGGCTCAGTTGCCTTCTCTTATCTCCACTCGAATCCAGTGCCCTTCCCCTACCCCATTATCCGTGTAGCCTCCCCAGGGCCATCGTATATTAGGACCATCTTGTGACAAGGTCCACTGTCCTTACAGCGGCCCAGGCGGAATCCTGGAACCATGCTTTGTCCCCTTGTGAATCTCCCACATTCAACTCCCCAGGAAATCTTGCTGGATCTTCCTGCAAAAACATGCCCAGAACCTGTCTGCTTCTTGTGGCCTAAAGGCTTCCACCCTCAACCCCAGCCTCATCCTCTCAAACCACTCATCCTGCTTCCTCCAAACCACTCACCCCAAATCATTTTTCACACATCAGCCAGACTAACCTTTTAAAGGGAAGTTATATCCTGTCAATGACACCCTCCCCCGCAACCCTTGCAAATACCTTCTATGGCTCCCTAGTCCCCTCACCAGGAAGTCCTGCCCCCTCCCTTGAATATTTCTGCCCTCAGCAGCCTCTGCCCTCCTCTCCAGCTACACTTCCCCCTTGGCACTTTCGAAGGAGCTCACCCTGCTTGCTGGGCACCCCCTTTACCTTGCTCCAGCCACCTGACTTGGGACAGTGGTCTCCACCACTCTATGCCCTCTCAGCTTTACCTCCCACCTAGTCCCTTCAGAGGCCACCGAACATCCTTAGCGCCTGTGTGGTCTCCACCTGCCACGGGCGGGGAAGGTCCAGACAGGTGGGATTTGGGCCTGAACTGTTCACTGTTTCATCCTTGGTCCCGAGAACCATGCCTGGCCTGTGGCCTGCATACATGAGATACACGTGGGCCTCTGAATGAATGGATGATGGGGTGGTGCAGAGTCAACGTGGACAGCTCATGTAGAGGAACCGCAGCACTGCGCCTGGCACTCGGCAGGCATCGAGGAAGGCTCCATGCAGCTGGCACTCACCTCCCAGGAGCCTGTAGGCCACGCTGATGTTGGGGCAGAGGAACTGCACGGGCAGCAGGCGGAACTGGTGGAAGGTGCCAGGGGGCCTGTTCTCCCGGATGCGGAAGGACAGGCCTGACTCGGGGAAGCAGAGCTCCCGGGGTTTGAGGGCGCCGCAAGCCGGGAAGGAGGCATTGATAACGGAGAAGTACACTCGGGCACAGCCCGGCCACTGGCACTCGGCCTCACGAAGGGACGCGGGTGACAGGAAGACCCGGAGATAGACGGTAAGCAGTGGGAAGCCGCCGTCTGCAGAGAGACAAGTCAGGCCCCACCGGGGCGTCAGCCACACCTGCCTAGCTGGGACCTGAATGGGGAGAGGGCAGAAGCTCGGGGCTGGTGCAAAGCCTAGTTCTCACCAAGGCCTGCAGGGCTCTGCTGGGCACCCCGCCCTGGCCTCCACCTCCTGCTTGCCCCGCTACGGCCCTGGACTTGGGATCTGGCAGCCTCAGGGCCCTGAGGCTCTGCTCCCTTGTCTGGGGGTGCCTCACAGGCCCACCTCTCTGGTTATTCTGAGTTTCAGTTCAAATACCCTTCCTCAGAGAGGTGCCCTGAGCCCTGGGTCTAAGATGGAGCGCTTCCCCAAGGAGGGCTCTTGGCACCTCAGGCGACCTCCCTTCTCTCCCTCACCCACTGCCCCAGGCACTTTCTTTTCTCACTTTTAAAAACACTACAGGGGTGGGATTGGGTGGCAGGTGGGAGAGAGTTTCAGGAGGGAGGGGACGTATGTATACCTGTGGCTGATTCATTGTGATGTATGGCAGAAGCCAACACAATATTGTAAAGTAATTATCCCTCAATTAAAAATAAATAGAAATAAAACACTTATTCTATTCTATTTTTGCCCGTGCTGCTGCTTGTGGGATCTTAGTCCCCTGACCAGGGACTGAACCCAGGACCTCAACAATGAACGTGCAGAGTCCTAACCACTGGACCCAGGGAATACCATGCCACCCCTGCAGAGACACAGACTTCCCCAGCACCTCGAGAGGGGATTTCTGGCAAGTTCCATCATGGAGGCACTATAGCAAACCCCTCCAACCCGTCTGGATCTCAGCTGGGGCAGGGGCTCTTCCTGGGCCTTCTATCTCAGCCCTAGGGAAGTGTCCCCGCCTCACATCTGCTCCTCCCATATTCATCAGTCCTTGCTTCTCCCTAGCCTGTCCTCTGTTGCTCCAGTTCCCTGCTGTGGTTAATAATTCTCCATGTAAACTTTCTCTGTTCTAATTACCATGATTTCTCTCCTGACTAGAGCTGGCAGGTGCATGAGGACAGAACACGCCTCCTATGAAACTCAGACCCTCGGCAAATTCCACTCTGGCAGTACTGTTCACAGCACAGTGCCTGGCTCTCAGCACTCACAGGAGTTCAGGGCTGGCGTGAGGGTCCAGGGAGGCCCCGTCTGTGGAGCAGGAGGTGGGGCTGTGATCACCATTTGGTGCCACAAGGCAGCACTCTGCTCCACAAACACCCTCCTCCCAGTGCCAGGGCTGCACGTGGGCTTCGCTCCAGCTTGGACCCCTGCTCTGAGCAGCCGGCCAGGCCTTCCTCCTGTCCACTTTCCTCCCTGGCACCAGGCCCCAGTCCTCACCAGGTGCCAAGGACAGCCTGCTGCTGACGGCAAGGTGGGTTCTCCGTGCAAACAGCTGCTTCTCCACCAAGTTCCAGACCATCCGCTAAATCAACATCTTGGGACTTTTCTAGCCTTTCTTAACTCTTCTCTCACAACCCCACATCTCTGTTAATCCAACTAGAAAAGACATTTGGAGCCAGCACGGAGTGAGCCCCTCAAGTCCTACACATAAGTTCTCCAAAATCCCAACAGCCTCAGAAGGCCTGAGGGTCCTCAGTGGTCCTCAAGCTCATCCTGGCTCCCTCACGGGCTGAACAAAGAGGACAGCCCCACCTCACTCCCTAGGAACTGTGTGATGGGCGCTGAGGAGGGACAAGGAGAGGGCAGGGCAGGGCGTGGGCAGTGAGGCGTGTGGGGGTGGGGTCAGGGCCCCCCCTTACTGCGGATGTTGAGCTTCTCCCAGGAGCTGTGGTCCAGGCTCTGGTTAAGGTAGAGAAGCCCCGTGTCCTCCTGGATGCGGACCCAGTCGTTCTCGTGCAGCCGCGTGCGGTAGGCGCCATAGAGGTGCTGGCCCAGGCGGAAGCTGGGCACCTCCTCCGGCACATCCCGCAGGGCGTGGACATAGAGCAGGGGCGTGCCGGCTGGCTGGTCCACGTATAGCTTCTCCCAGTAAGCGTCCCTGGAGAAGTAGAGTCCCAGCGGGGCTGTGGGAGGCAGGGAAACACGTGAGGGAGGGAGGGAGGGAAGACCACGGTGATCGAGACGGCAAAGCCCAGCAGCCCTCCCAGGCAGATCAGCTTTCCCAGCGGCTTGACTTCACATTTTAGTAATAGCTTCCTTGTGGGCCAAAAAGAAAACCTTACTAATTTAAAATTCTGATCTAAGTAGGTCTTTCTCGTCTGTAGTCCTAAGAACATCAACACACAGTTATCTGTAGAGCTAAACACTAGCTGCAAATACACTGCTTTAAAACAGAAAAAGGAGGGCACGGGCGCGCGGCGACTCTCCGCCTCCCGCCCCCACTGGCCCGGCGCGCGTGGCCGTGTCCGCGTCCGCGTGCCGCGCCCAACGGCCACGCGGGGCGGGGGCGAGCCGCGGCCGCCGCCCGGGCCCCAGGGTGATCTTGGGGGCCTGGGGCCCCGCGCGGCCGGATCGTCAGCTTTTCCCGCTCGCTTTCCCCGCGCGCTAGCGAGGCCTTCCTCCTTTGGTGGGGGCTCCTCCTAGACCAGAGGAGGCTTTTCTTTGATGGTGGTGGTGGTGCGGGAGGGGGGAGGTGAGGCACGGAAGTGCGGTGAGAATTTTTCGACACTGGAAGCCGAAATGCTGCTCCTAGGTTTTCGAATTTTTTTACAGGGAGTAAAGGGGCAGCGAGTTCATGGGTATTGAGTGATGATAATAACTAACATTTTTCTAAGCCCTCACTATGTGCCAGGCACTGTGCGGAGCAACTTGTGTTTCTTCTTTACTCCTGAAACGCCCCGATGAGGCTGAATTGACCAAAGCAATGGTTATGGAGAAGCCTAGTCCCCTGCTGGTCGGGCGGGAATTTGTGAGACAGTATTATACACTGTTGAACCAGGCCCCAGACATGCTACACAGGTTTTATGGAAAGAACTCTTCTTATGTCCATGGGGGATTGGATTCAAACGGAAAGCCAGCAGATGCCGTCTATGGACAGAAAGAAATCCACAGGAAAGTGATGTCACAAAACTTCACCAATTGCCACACTAAGATCCGCCACGTTGATGCTCATGCTACTCTGAATGACGGTGTGGTGGTCCAGGTGATGGGCTTGCTCTCTAATAACAACCAGGCTTTAAGGAGATTCATGCAGACCTTTGTCCTTGCTCCTGAGGGCTCTGTTGCAAATAAGTTCTATGTTCACAACGATATCTTCAGATACCAAGATGAAGTCTTTGGTGGCTTCATCACTGAACCTCAGGAGGAATCTGAAGAAGAAGTAGAGGAGCCTGAAGAAAGACAGCAGACACCTGAGGTGGTACCTGATGATTCTGGAACTTTTTATGATCAAACTGTCAGCAATGACTTAGAAGAACATTTAGAAGAAGCTGTTGCTGAACCAGAGCCTGAACCGGAACCAGGACCAGAGCAGGAACCTGTATCTGAAGTCCAGGAGGAAAAGTCTGAGCCAGTATTGGAAGAAACTGCTCCTGAGGATGTTCAGAAGAGTTCTTCTCCAGCACCAGCAGACATAGCCCAGACAGTGCAGGAGGACTTGAGAACCTTTTCTTGGGCATCTGTGACCAGTAAGAACCTTCCACCCAGTGGAGCTGTTCCAGTTACTGGGATACCCTCACATGTTGTTAAAGTACCAGCTTCACAGCCTCACCCGGAGTCTAAGCCTGAATCTCAGATTCCACTTCAGAGGCCTCAGAGGGATCAGAGGGCGCGAGAACAGCGAATAAATATTCCTCCCCAGAGGGGACCCAGACCAGTCCGTGAGGCTGGTGAGCAAGGCGATGTGGAACCCCGAAGAATTGTGAGACATCCTGACAGTCACCAGCTCTTCATTGGCAACCTGCCTCATGAGGTGGACAAGTCAGAGCTTAAAGACTTTTTTCAAAATTATGGGAATGTGGTAGAACTGCGTATTAACAGTGGTGGGAAATTACCCAATTTTGGGTTTGTTGTGTTTGATGATTCTGAGCCTGTTCAGAAGGTGCTTAGCAACAGGCCCATCATGTTCAGAGGAGAGGTCTGTCTGAATGTGGAAGAAAAGAAGACTCGAGCCGCCCGTGAAGGGGACCGCCGGGATAACCACCTGCGGGGACCTGGAGGCCCTCGAGGTGGGCTGGGTGGTGGCATGAGAGGCCCACCTCGTGGAGGCATGGTGCAGAAACCAGGATTTGGAGTGGGCAGGAGCATTGCTCCAAGGCAGTGAAATACTCTTCACCAGTCTTCAGGCAGCAGTACAAACTAGCTCCCACAGAATGATGAATTTCTTCAGCCAACCTTGGTATCTTGGAATATGATCCTAGTCTATCACAAACTGCTTAAGTTTGTACAATTTTACTTTTTGTGTTAATGGTGTGTGCTCCTTCTCTCCCCTGCTCCCCACCTTTTCGTCCTTCACTTCCAATTTTGTGGAATGATATTTTAGGAAAAATGGATTTTTAAAGAAGAAAAACAAGACTGAATTTCTTTGCTTTATTTGCATATACAGACTGGATATTTTTTTTTAACAGTTTCCCCAAAAGAATGTGTCTTGCTTCTTACTGACATTTGGTATGTTTCATTCACTGGACTATTTCTTACTTACTTTCTATGTGTTTCAAAAGCCTGTGAGAATTACAGGATTTGATAAACATTTTGAAGACCGGAGAAACCCAAATTGTTTTCCTCTTTGAGAGTCATGACTATCTTCTGGTGTGGAGAAATTGCCATTGGAAAAACTGACAATTTTGATTCTCATTGATGTGGTTAAAAACTGAATAAAAGGTGTTCGAGTTTTCTTTTAAAACATGATCACAAAACAATTCTAAAATCTACTGTTTTTGACATTGGAATTTAAATTGTGAGATAGATTTAAATGTCTAGAATGCAACTGATAAGCTTTTCTTGAACTGTTAGTTTTTTTTTTGAAGTAGAGTTTTTTTTCAAGTTTAATTTGTATTTGTAAAAAAAGAAAAAAAGAACAAAAAAAGTTTCCAAATCTAAGTAACACAAAACCAGAGCAAAACTTTGTGCCTTCTATTTATCTTTGATTCCAGTCTTGGCAATTGTTTAAAGAAAATAATTTAAAAAAAAAAAGACCCCTAAAAAAATAAAATAAAATAAAACAGAAAAAGGAGGAAGTGAGGAAGCATAAACAGTCACAAAATCATCCTCAATTACCCAAGACAGATAAGCACGTAAACCACTCTGCTTCCACCTAGACTTCTGCACAAATCACCTGGAGCCAGAGTTTTCAAGTGTACAAGACGCTGCCAGACAAGCAGAGCAGGCAGGGGTCCCCAAAGATGAACTAGGGCACTTTGTAAGTAACAACGTGTGTGCACGCTAAGTTGCTTCAGTTGTGTCCAACTCTTTGTAACCCTATGCACTATAGCCCTCCAGGTTCCTCTGTCCTTGGAATTCTCCGGACAAGAATACTGGAGTGGGCTGCCACACCCTCCTCTAAGAGATCTTACTGACCCAGGGATCAAACCCGCATCGCTTACACCTCCTGCATTGGCAGGGGGGTTCTTCACCACTTGTGCCACTTGAGAAGCCCCTATAAGTAACAAAATATTCACCTAAAGTCAAACACGCTTCTACCATAGTACCGAAAAATTCCACTCCATCTATCTGAGAAAAATGAAAACATATGTCCGTCAAGTGATTTGTTCACAAATGCTGGGGTTATTCACAGAGCCAAGAACTGGAAAGAACCCAGATGTTCTCCAGCAGGTGATTAGATAACAAATCTCGGTCCATCACACCACGGAACCCTATGCAGTCAGGACGGGGCACAAACTATTGATACACACGACAGCCTGGACACATCTCATATACATCCTGCCAAGTGGAAGGAGCAGCACAAAAGAATCACGTGGCGCCGTTCCAGCCTGATTTTAGGCGACAGAAAATCACTCCTGGGTGTTCATAGGAAGGACTGATGCTAAAGCTGAAACTGCAATACTTTGGCCACCTCATGCAAAGAGTTGACTCATTGGAAAAGACTGATACTGGGAGGGATTGGGGGCAGGAGGAGAAGGGGACGACAGAGGATGAGATGGCTGGATGGCATCACCGACTCGATGGACCTGAGTTTGAGTGAACTCCAGGAGGTGGTGATGGACAGGGAGGCCTGGCGTGCCGCAATTCATGGGGTCACAGAGAGCGACTGAACTGAACTGAACTGAACTGAACCAGTTGCGGGTGGGGGAGGTGACAGACTAGAAAAGCAGGGGGCACATTTTGGGAAACATATAGGTTTCATATCCTGATGGGGTCACACAGGCACATCCATTTGTCAACAACATACAGCCAAGATTTCTGCGTTTCAACCTGTGTAACTGTGGCCTAAATCCATCACCAAGGGGGCTGTGAGTAGAGCTGTAAAATGCCAAGAGGAAGAGGGATGCTGACTGTGGCCATGCTGGGTGAACCCACGGAGCACTCAGCCTACTACTTTCTTGACTTGGTGTATGTTCAACATTTTGCATCATGAAAAGTTATTTTTAAATAGTAAGAAGTTTTAAAAAGATGGGTAAATGGGCAGGCGATGCTTAAAAAAACCATTGAGAACCTGCCAATATTCTCTACAAAGCACAAAAAATACTACCGCACAAAGCAAACACGAGAAACCCTGTACTTGTGTGTAAGTACGGGTTCTCTTTTCAATCAGTTTGTTTCCACCTACATTCTGCTGTTCCTGCAGCCACCAGGGTGAGTGGTTGGTCCGCTCCGCACAGTGGAAGACACCCTGGGGCTGCCTGGGTCCTTGAAGACACACTTGTGTGTAGGAAACAAGTGCCAGGTGGAGTCAGGTGAGGAGAACAGGTTAAGACCTTTTGGATCGAAACAGTGAGAAAGCTGGAAGGTTGACAGCACTGTGCCAGGTCTCCCAAGGATGACTTCAAAGGCAGCCCGGCTGGGAATGCCAACTTGGAGGGAAGTGTGCATTGATTGCGTCCCGCCCACCCACAGTGTGTGCTCCTCTGCCAGACAGGCCTGGGCCACGGAGCCAGCAGGAGAGGGAGGGAACAGGAAGAGAAACAGAGGGAGAGAGAGGGAAGGAGGAAGAAAACAAAGGAGGGTAAGGAGTAAGGGGGAGACGATGGAGGAGAGAGATGTCTGGCCAGTAGCCAAAGGCCTGGCCCTGCATACCTGGCACTAAAGACAGAGATGGAAGGAGGGGGCTGCAGGCACAGCGCTGACCTATCAGACCTTTGGAAAACTGCTCCCTAGGAGTGCTGTCCCTGGAGTGGGACCCAGAATCACTGGGCCTCTGCAGGTGAGGTACTGGGAAGGGCAGCTGAACTCCAAGGAGCTGGCCCTGTGCTCAAGTCGGGCTCTGCACTGTGGCCTTCCTGCCCCGCCGCCTCTTGGAGGAGGGGATCCACCCAGAGCACCATGCTGCCTGCCATCCAAGGGGGTGGCAGTTCCAGGAGCCCCAGGAAGAAGTCACCCTGAGGAACTCTGGGGAGGGAGCGCTGAGACCTGACTTCCCCTGCCAAGGGTCTCACTGGTAGAGGCCACGCCAGGAGCCGCCCACACGTGGCTGGATGCCACCCTCCCGTCCCACAGCCTCCCGACTGGCCATGAGGACATGGGCTGCCTCTCAGATGCACTCAGGGTGCTCCTTTCTTTGGGATTTAGTAGCCAACCCTAGCAGGGACAGCCGGCAGCTCAGAGAACTGTGTCAGCCCTAAATGGCCTCAAGACTGGCCTTGTCCAGGCTTCTGTGAAAGGGCAGCCAATGGCATCAGCTCGGAGCAGGCCTTTTGCAAGCTGGGCAGAGTGACGGGCCGCAGCTGACAGATCCTCCTGCACAGCTAGGATTCACTGCACTGGCTCGCGCTTCCTGAGAAGGACACAGTTTGGGGTCCCAAGAGGACCCTAAGGCACTGCTCATCACTGCTTTTGTGACAAAGGCAGGAGTGCCCCTGTGGTGTTTTCTCAGCCAACGGGAGGGAAGGGGCAGCCGCAGAGGGGCTGCCTGGTGGGGCTTGGCTGCCGCTGCCCACCTCTAGTGCACTGGAGCCCCACTGCGCTGCCTGGAAGAGTAATAACCCTGGGTCTGCCCTCCTCACAGAAATCAGAAGGGCTCCCAGCCCACAGCGGCCCCCTGTCCCGCCCCAGTAAGGCCAGGTCTGGGAAGGCAAAGTGGGGGTCAACACCAGACCCAGGCCTGCTGCCCCAAGACAAGTGCCTGATTCATAAGCAGCAGCCTGGCTTCCTTTCCCTCCAACACTCCATGAAGGTTGCAAGTCAGAGGGTCTTGGGGGAGCTCTGGGGTGGGCTGTGGGGGGCTGGGGAAGGGGCTGGGAAGACGATGCTCACGGCCCCATGGACAGGAAGAGGAGTGGCTTGCTTTTCCCTCCACTGCCACCTTCTCCAGAGGACCTGGCCCACTTCATCCGCCGACCTCGCCTCTCAAAGGTACAGAGTGGGGTGAGCCTGGCCAGGTGGACCCACACAGCGCAAGGCCAGGCCCCGTGCACACGGTGACCACCCGTTTTCTTTGCAGCCTCAGACAGAGCTGCTGATGGGATCACTGCTTTGCAAGCAGCCACTGGGGCAGGACAGGAAGAAAGTTGTTTGTATGCTCGAGGGCACACGCATAGCCAGCCAGGGGATTGGGATTCGGACGGCCGTCTTTTCAGCGGCACAGACCTCACCGGCCTGCTCAACCCCATGTCACACAGTCTGGAACCCACGGTTACTGTGCTCACCCTCCACCCCCACCCCAAGCCCTGAGTGGTGACCGCAAGTCAGGGACGCTGGCCTGCAGTAGAAAGCAATCCCTGAGGTCACACCATCTCTCGGGAAGCTTGACTTTCTGGCCACAAAGAGAATGACAGATTTCCCAGTGGCTTTACAGGGTGGTGGCCTGGTGGCAGTCCAGGCTCGTGACACCATGCTGGGTGGGAAGGGGGCTCTGCTGGGGCCGGGCTGCCAGCCTCTTCCTCATCCTGGCAGAAAGGTGAGCACCAACTACTAGCGATCTGAGATGCTGCCTGCAAGGCCCCAACACAGAGCTGCAGGAGACTCAGCTGGTGGGGAGCGGGGAAGCCCAGGGTGGGTGTGGGTGGGTTCCCCAGATGGCCCGCAGCCGAGGGCAGCCTGTGTCTCCCAGCCTGCCTGGCCACCAGCTCTCCTTGGTGTGCCAGAGCCCTCCGTGGAGAAGTGAGGTCTGCATTCTCGTCCCCGGAGTACTGGCAAGGATGCTGTGGGAAGCCTGCACCCACATCAGCAGAGTATCACGACTTCTGCCTCCTTATTCTCTCGGGATATAAACCCTGTGGCCTTGGTCAGCTATGCAAGAACCGGCGGCCCTGGGAGCCACCCGTGGGGGGGGCCTTGCAGATGGGTCTTCTAAGCGGGGTGAGATGCTCACTCCACCTGCCAGGCAGCGAGGAGCAGATCCAGAATGGGGCTCCTCCCTTTGGGCCCCCTTGAGCACATGTACTTTCAGTGGTCGGGGGGCTGGGAGGTGCCTGAGCTCCAGGGAGCCCCCACCTCCGAGCTGGTCCAGTCCCCACCATACAGATCTCATGTGCGGGATGAGAGCACTGCCTGCTCTCATCTCTTGAGCCAGGTCCTACGGGGCCCACGTGGGGCCTGGTCTGTTGCTGCCAAAAGGGATTTGTGGGTTGGGCGTTGACTGTGAACAGAAGCAGTCTAAAATGCACTTAAAATGCTTCCCAGGTGGTCCCTGCTCAGGGCATGGCCGCCTTAATGCTCCTCCTTGTCACAGACACTTTTAGATGGGAAAACACATGGTCCAAGTCAGGGAATGAGAGTGTGGGTGCAGGCAGGGCTGGCCTCAGGTGGGTGTAGCCTGGGAAGACCACAGGCCCCCATGCTTGGTTTAATGCTCTCCTGTTGTTGTCCTAAAACAACTCATAATTCTAGAACAATCTGCATGCCATGCTGGGCCCCACAAATGATGGGGCAACCCCAGGGGGTGCAGAAGAGCCCGGAATAGGCCATTAGAGGTGTCCCGTTTCCTGGGCTGTGCAGCCTTTGTAGAGTTCTGGCCTCCTCTGGGCCTTGCTTTCTCTGACTGTGAACAAGAGAAGGGCAGGCTGGGGAGAGAAGGAGCTGGGGCAGGTGCAGACAGGCCTCACCTTTGCACAGGTACACGCGGTATGAAGTTTCCACTTCCAATTTATAATCACTGGGCAAACCCCTTCACTGCCCCATTAAACAGGTAAGAACCCAGAGGCTGGGAGGTAGGTGAGAAGCCTTCCCAAGAGCAAACAGCTGGAGGCTGGGCATCTTGGGGTTTGGTACGATGACTAACAAAGTGGCGATGGGACTCAGGGCCAGAGCAGACACCAGCCCCTCCAGGAAGCCCCAGGCCCTACCAGCTGACCACCCCTCCCTGCTGGCACCGTTTTGCCGGTAAGGGCTTCCTGACCAACCTCTGATGATAGTCTCCTCTGGAACTTGAGGCAGGTTGACACAGCAGGACTTGCAAAACCTGTCCCACCCACACCTTCTACCCCTGAATGCTGCTGAGTGACAGGGTCCTCCCCCCACACCTGGTCTCACGTTTCTGCCTCGACAGGGGTGGCCAGCACCACCTGGGGTTCTGGCCCCTCAAGTTGCTCTGGCATCACACCAAGGAGTGAGGAGCTGGGCTTTGCTCTCACAGGAGCAGGGAGGGGTCCCACACTGCTCATGACATACCTGCCAGAGGCCCAGGTTGCCGCTTGCATTTGCAGAGACCCCAGGCCCCCTTCATGGCCTGCGTGTGTATGTGAGTGAGTGTGTATGCACAGGCATGCAGCCAGAAAGAAAGACAAGCACATGGGCCCAAGATCCCATCTGCTCCCACCCTGCCCCACCCCTGCCGGAGAAGATGTGCAGCTAATGCTCAGTGGGGACCACGGGCTGTCCTGCTCCAGGCAGGGCCTCCTCCAGCATCTTTACAAGCAGAGCCAGCAGGATGGATGGTCTCATTCAGCGCACGCAGTCACCAGCCTTTTGGTATCCTGGAAAGGCAGTCTTCAATGTCCCACACCTGGCTGGATGTGTCATTTACTCACATTTGTATGCAGAGAGAAGCAGGCCCAAGTCTCTACTTCACTTTCACTCATTCAACCGTCCCCAAGCTCAGCGCCATGTGAACGCTCACGTGCACTCCTACACACACCCATCACACTCGCACTCATTCTCAGACCTACACAGATGCTGTGAGCCCCCTCCTGTGCGGCGGGGGACCGTGCAGGTGGACGAGGGTTTCTGGTTGTCATCCCTCACTTCTGCAGCACAGGGTGTGGGGACATCATGCATGCTCCTCCTCAGTCCATACCAAATGCATGCAGCCCCTGGGCACTAGCGTAGCCCACACCCTTGCCCCGCGATCACCTCCCATAGCCCCCAGATGCACCCACTGCCAGCCTCAGCTCCCCTGTGTACTGGAGGGTCACCTCCCGCTGGCCGCGAGGATGCAGACCAGTCCTGGCCCCTGCAACCCAGCCGACTTCTCAACATGCAGTGAGCTGTGACCCCACTCTGGGGAGGGAGCCCCTTCCCCGAGCTCCCGCCCTCCGCCTCGGGGAGGCCCACAGAGCTCTCTTACACTCATCACTGCCCATCAACTCTCACGTTAACCCCCTCTGGCCCAGTCGCTGTGCGGGTGTCTCTGGACTGGACCCAGACTGATACACACATCTGTCTTCCACTTAGCATCTCACTTGCACGTTCTCTCACACTGTTGCAGACCCAGCCCCACCTCCCCCATCCTCTTGCTCGTTTAGTGAGACAGACCGAGCCTAACCAGCCCTGAATGCAGGCTCACCTCACCAGTGCCCCCTGGTCAGCCCTGGCCACGAGGGGTCATGCACAGCTTCCCTGAGGTTCCTTCGACCTCCTTGCTACCCTCGACAGAGGATGTGCTGCCAGTCTGACCATACCAGCCCAGATCCAGGCAGGTGCTTCCTAACTGAGCACCCTTGACTAATCAGAGTGAGTGGCAGTCACCGTGGTCATCCTACACAAGGCCCCGGACAACGAATGTCCTAGGACTGCAATGTAAAAGCCAGAATTGGGGGCTCTCAAGAGAAAAACGCATGGGGAGATGGTCTGATCTAAGACCTGAGAGGGGGGACAACACTGCTCACATCTGTGTGCAAAGCAGTACCTTCCTGCAAAATCCACTCACCGGGCAGCCCTGCTCCTGCCTGCGACGAGCACCAGATCCTGCAGATGACAGCTTTATTATGGTCCAGCACAATCTCCTTAACAGACGGTTTCCTAATGCCATCATCTTCGCCGGGAACAGGAAGCAGGCCTCATGGACTCCTCCCAAGGGAAGGCCCCTCTCCCTGAGGGCCAGCTGTCCCTGTGGGGGGTCCCCCCAGCCCCACCGCCCAGACAACAACTTTTGGCACCATTACCCTCTCCTTGCCCGCCCCACGCCCCTCCTCTCATATCCTGTTCACGTTTTCTCTTTATTCTAGTTGAATATTTGATATGTACAAACAGTATATTTTGCAGAACGTTTATGTCAAAATAGCATTCTGCAACAGACACTCAACTTAATTGGACGTTTAACAACAGTGCTGCCCCTCCCACAACCCCCCTTCCACCTCATCCACTCGCAGCAAACATGAATCTGGGTCTGTGTTTTCCTTGCCCTTCTTTTTAAATCACTTTTACCTCTTTCTTGAAAGGCACTTCTTCTGAGCAGAGAATTCTGTGTGTGCATGAGTGCGCACTCATGTCCAACTCTTATGTGACCCCATGGACTGTAGCCTGCCAGGCTCCTCTGTCCATGGAATTTTCCAAGCAAGTATATCTGGAGTGAGTTGCCATTTTCTCCTCCAGGGGGACCTTCCCGATCCAGGGACTGAACCTGCATCTCCTGTACTGGCAGGCAGATCCTTTAGCATCTACACCAACTGGGAAGCCCACCTGGGAAGCCCTGAGACTTCTACAGGACAGTTATTCTGTCCTTCAAAAGCACAATTCCGCGGGTCCTGCTTCTGAGAGCTCTGTACTCGTTCTAATGGTCCCTTCTTGGTTCTCTCCTCTCTCTGCTTGCTTCAGGACCTCCTGTGTTTGGAGCTCTCCTGTTTCACTCTGATGAGCCAGCCTGCTCACTCCCATGTGGGTTTCCTCTGTCTCAGCTTATCTTCTAGGTGTTCTCTCCAGAGTCCCCTTAAGCACTTGGCAGCCAGTCCCACAGCTCGAGTGGCTGCCTCTGGGCCAAGGACTGCCACGCTCACCAGCCCTGACCTCCTCCCGAGGACCAGAGCCATCCCTACCAACTCGCTCCACCCTCTCCCTCATCTCAGTCCAGCTTAGAGGACCACCTAGCCTCCCTGAGCCCACTCTTTTTTTTTTTTGGCTGTACTGGATCTTAGCTGTGGCATGCAAGATTTAAGTTCCCCGACCAGGACTGAAGCCAGGCCTCCTGCTTTGGGAGCACAGTCTTAGTCACTGGACCACCAGGAAAGTCCCTCGAGACCACTCTTGCCCCCACAGGGCCCTTGCCCCAGAGGAGCCAGGGTCAGTCAGATCAGGTCACAATCTGCCTGAAAGAACAAACTAGTGAGCGAAACCACCAATGAATCTATAAAGGAACAAACTAATACATAAACGGTTTCATGGACAGAGTGGCAGGGGGTGGGGGTGAGGCTAACGGCTGGGCATATTTGGAAAACAGTGAGAATCTGGGATAGGAGAGGGGGTAGGGCATCAGAGAGGTGGGTGAGATCACCTTGGCCAAGACCCCCTGGCTTGGTCTGACAGGCACTGGGAGCCACAGGTGGGTGGCCAGTGGCAGGATGAGCCCAATGGAGCCTCACGGATGCCCCCCACCCCACCCAAAATGTTCATGAGGCTCGCGTGGGGCACACAGAGCCCTCTACTGCACGGCCCGCCTGGGTGAGGCCCGAGGTGCCATTGAGCAAACGAGCCCTGAGGACAGCGAAGAACGAAATCACTCACCACGGCTCAGGAAATGAGGACCCAGTAACTGAGGAACACTGCCAACAGGGAGACGCTAGGCAGAACGGCACACGTGTGCACTCACAGGCAGGGCCACCCTGTAGGATGCTCCACACACCCTACAATCTCCATGTTTTGTCCCAGGTGGAGGCTAGTTTTGCAAGGGATTGTAACGTAATTTCTGCTTTTTACGAAAAAAGCACAGATCAGGAGAGCCTGTGCCTATGAGCGCAGAGAGGGCCCCGCAGGCTGGCACACTGTGGCCATAAGTGGGACTGGTGGGATGCTCCGTTCCTCCTGTGTGTGGCCATAAAACCATCACCACCATCACCCAACCCCAATCACCACCCCCAGCTACACCATCACCACTATTCTCCCCACAACCACCATCACCTTCACCCCCCCACCTACACAGCATCACCACCACCATCACTAACTTCACCTGAACTCAGCCCCTCACTATATTATCATCCCCACACCCTAATCACCACTGACATCACAACCATCACAACCACACCTCACACCTTCACCCACCACTGCTGACCACGCCTACACCATCACCAGCCACCATCACTCCACCCTCCAGCCATCATCACCATCACCACTCTGCCAGGCATCCAGAGGCTTCCAAAGGAAGCAGCTATGCCAGGTTTGACCCACAGAAGATGTGGGAAGACAGCTGGACTGGAAAGACCCACCAGGCCAGCCGGGGGCCTGCCCTGCTCACTGCTGCGTTCCCAGAACCTTGCCTGATGCCCAGCACAGAGCAGGCGAGAAGGGAAGGCCTGGGTTGGCTTCAGTAATTTGATGGTTCACGGACACCTCACTTTGAGAGCCAGCCACCTCTGTTCATGGGTCCTGGGCTCAGCTTAGCGGTCACAAGCCAGTGCCTCCTTGCGGGGAATATGATAGCTTGCCCCAGTCCTGACGCTGGGAACTGAAGCTTCTGTCTACAAAATCATCGAGAAAACTCTGGCCTGTGCAGGTGTTCCCAAAGCTGGACAGCTAAGTACATATGTGGGTGGTGAATAAAAGCCAGGGCTGGCTACTCTACCTGGTGCCCAGTGAGGACGCTAGTCACCACGAGTGCAGCCCCAATTCCAGTCTTAAATTCCCTCTTCCCAAATGCTGCCAGCAGCCCTCAGCCACTGTGGCCACAAGGCTGAGTGGGCTTCCAGGTCTGGCCTGGGCAACCAACAAGGGCCAGCTGGACGGCCTGGCACACAAGGAGGAGTGAGCAGCCAGCCTGGCACACCCAGGGTGCCCGGGGCTCTCCATGCTCCTGAGGATTCTGTCCAGCGCAGAGCCCAGGCTCCTGCCTGCCTGTCTGGTCAGGGGCTTCACACACAGCCCAGCTCTGCAGGCCTTCCCTCCATCATCCCTTCAGATTGAGCCTCACTGTGTGATCCACGGTGGGCAGGACAGGCGACCCCATGCAGGGATACTGTGTCTCCCCATACACCTGAATGCCTGGGCCCTGCTGGCCAGGGTGGCTGGGGACCTGGAAGAGCAGGTGAAGAGAGGTGGAGAGACCTGAGGACAAGGTCATCAGGTCATGCCTCAGAGGCATCACAGACCTGTACGCACAGGCACCTTCCTCCACACGTGAAAAGCTCTGACTTGCCCACCTTGCCCGAGCTCTCACTGCAGACCTCACTCTCCCCGTTTCCCAATTCTGAGAAAGAGAATTCACCTCTTGCTCTCAGAACGGAACTGCAACCTGGCCTAGGTCTCCTGACACCCCCCTCCTCCGCCATGCCATCCGCATAGTCCTCTGCTGATGGGAGGGAAGGGGTCAGGCTGTGGCTGAAGGTTGGGGTAGTGAGGTGTGCACACAAGGTCTGCAGCCCAGCTGCATGGAACCAAGAGCCCAAACTCCTCCCTTGTGCCCAGGCCCCAACCTTCTGCTCCCAGAGGCAGGGGTGTGAGGCTGCACCCAGCAAGCGCCCACAGCCACCACCCACATCCCCACCCACCCGGACCAGCTGCAACAGCCTCACTCAGATGATGGACACTCCTGCCCAAATGTGATTTCCCAGCTGCTGCTGAGTTAATCACCAGCCTCACTGGCAGTTCCTTCCGGCTGCTGTGCAAAGGAAACGGCCAATTAGGTTACAATTAATTTCTTTACCCAGGGCAAGGCCTGGCTGGAAAAAGACTGGCCACCCAAGTGGCCTGCTGATGGCTGTGCAGGTCACCAGGCTCTCTTGGCTCTGGGGTTCCTGTGCTATGTGGCCCCAGCCAACAGCAGGTGTGTCGCCCAGGGGGGGCGACAGGTCAGGGCACCCCAGGCTTTGACTCTGTCCCCCTCACACCCAGCAGGGCACTATGACCCAGATCTCAACAAATCTGTCACCTCCCTGCATCTCCTTGAATAGCCAAGGTCCTGCCCATTTCTGCCCCTCCCCCCAGCACCGTTCTCGCCCAGTCCAGGTTTAATGTTAACCAGCAAGGGCTTCCCAGAAGGCTCATCAGGTAAACAATATGCCTGCAATGCAGGAGACACAGGAGACCCGGGTTTGATCCCTGGATCGGGGAGATCCCCTGGAGGAGGAAATGGCAACCCGCTCCAGTATTCTTGCCTGGAGAATCCCATGGACAGAGGAGCCTGGCGGGCTAGAGTCCCTGTGGTCGCAAAGAGTAGGATACAACTGAGCATGTGTGCGTGCGATCGCGCGCGCGCGCGCGCACACACACACACACACACACACACACTTCACCTAAGAGAAGTGAGTCTAGATAGAAAGGAGAGATTTCAGCGTGACTCATGAAAGCAGAGACACAAGTGCAGAGCCAGGCGCAGGCCACGCTTCTCCGCCTGCCGCACGCTGGCTCCGTGCTCAGCTTCTGCATCTGTTCCCAGCTGTGAACAGGACAGGGACCCTCCCTGGAAGGGCTGCTGGGACCAAGCGCCTACTGCGGGGAGCCAGAGCCACTTCTCCGCCTTTCTCCCTCCCTCCTTTTTTTTTTTTTTTTTTTTACAAAGAACACATGGTTTATTAAAGACAACTTGTCATCAGCAGCATTTAGTCAAAGAACAAAATGGATGACAAAATAGAAGCAGACTAACATTCTGACCCTTGGAGTGAGACTGACTGAATTCATTCAGCCCAGTGTCCAGAGTCCTAGGGGCAGTTTCCCAGGAGGAAGCCTTGGAGTCTCGGGGTCTCTTGGCACCTCCCTTGAGAGTCTTGGGAGGGGGAATTGCCAAGGGCAGATCCTCCTATTGAGGGAGCTCAGTCTAACCTGGGTATGGTCCCTGTGCTCTTTTGACCTTCATACAAGGTCAAGGAGAGGACACTGGACCCAGGTCTGCCACTGAGGCAAATCAGATGCAGTGATTCAAGGAGGACGGTCCCAGGAAAGAGGAGGGCAGAGGGATAGGCAAGAGGGAATGCACTGGCGTCCTGGTCGGTGTCTGCTGGGTCACGGGCTGTGAAGGGATCATGCAGGGGCTGACCACCAGCAGATGCGTTCTGGGATGAGGGCGAGCCAGGCTGCTGGGAGGAGGTGTGTTGTTGCCCCATACTGGGGTCTTTACACCCTAGTTCTCCCTTACACCCAGTTCTATTCCAGAGCTCAGAGCTCCCCCAGCCAGGCCCTCCTGGAAAACCAGGAAGGTCCCAGAGGCAGGGAGAGAGGATGCTGACTGACTCTGGAAGGTCAGGAAGACCATGTCTTCAACCTGCTTCCTCCTTTCCAGCCTTACCCTTCATTTCCAAATCAAGCACTCGCCAATCTGCAATAAATAACCAGGAGTCTGAATCAAGAGCAAACATCTCCCAGATATTGTGCGGGAAGAGGAAGAAAAAGGGAAGCATACAAAGTCCCAGAAGCATCCATGGGACAGCCTGGCAAGGAGCTGCCTCCTCCCTGACTCCTGAATGAGACCTCCCTGGGCCCACAGAGGCTTCCTGCTAACCCTGGTCAAGGCCGTCCCACCCTGAGCAGGGTCCCGGTGCTCGTGCCGCTTCTGGGTGTGAGGGGCGGGGCGCACTGCTTTGGTCCTTCTGCTGTCCCAGGAAACAGCTTCAAGGGACTGGCGGCACGACATCACACAGCTGCAATTACGGTAATCAACTTACCCCAGATCTGCCTGGTTATTTTTAGTTTGGACTGAGGTTTAGTAAGACAGGACAGCCCGGGGTTCTTCTATTGCTCATCCCTGCTTGTCCAGTGGGCTGGGTAGGTCACCGGTCCCCAGAACCCCCCACATTCCTCCCCAGCCCCAGATCTTCCCCAGGATGGTCCTTCAGTTCAGTTCAGTCGCTCAGTTATGGCCGATTCTTTGCGAGCACGCCAGGCCTCCCTGTCCATCACCAACTCCCAGAGTTCACCCAAACTCATGTGCATCGAGTCAGTGATGCCATCCAGCCATCTCATCCTCTGTCGTCCCCTTCTCCTCCTGCCCCCAATCCCTCCAAGCATCAGTCTTTTCCAATGAGTCAACTCTTCGCATGAGGTGGCCAAAGTACTGCAGTTTCAGCTTTAGCATCAGTCCTTCCAAAGAACACCCAGGACTGATCTCTTTTAGAATGGACTGGTTGGATCTCCTAGCAGTCCAAGGGACTCTCAAGAGTCTTCTCCATCAATTCTTCGGCGCTCAGCTTTCTTCACAGTCCAACTCTCACATCCATACATGACCACTGGAAAAACCATAGCCTTGACTAGATGAACCTTTATTGGTAAAGTAATGTCTCTGCTTTTGAATATGATATCTAGGTTGGTCATAACTCTCCTTTCAAGGAGTAAGTGTCTTTTAATTTCATGGCTGCAATCACCATCTGCAGTGATTTTGGAGCCCCCAAAAATAAAGTCTGACACTGTTTTCACTGTTTCCCCATCTATCTCCCATGGAGTGATGGGACCAGATGCCATGATCTTAGTTTTCTGAATGTTGAACTTTAAGCCAACTTTTTCCCTCTCCTCTTTCACTTTCATCAAGAGGCTTTTTTTAGTTCCTCTGTACTTTCTGCCATAAGGGTCCTTGGCCACTGGCATCTCACATATAAGAAGGGACACCATTGCTTCTGGGACATTTGAGCTCAATGCGGCTTTAGGGTCTGTGTCTTCTGAGACTATCCTCAGGGTCCCAGTGACTCAACCCCACAGAAGGACACTGGATGAACCTGTGTTCCTCTTCAAAAGGGACCTGGGGTTCAGACACTGAAATGTCTCTGGCCAAAAACTGCTTCTTGGCAACACCTGGTGGAAATCTGATAAAGCAAAGTAAACTCAACAACAAAAGAAGGTCCACCCAATTAAAACAGGGGCAAAATAGTTACTTCTCTAAAAGAGATACAAATGGCCAAGAAGCAAGTGAAAAGACTCTCAGCATCACTGATAATTAAGAAAAAGCAAATCAAAACCATAGGTAAGGACACTGCTCTGTATTCAAGAAGATGGATACAATTTAAAAATATAAACAGAAAGTAACAAGTGTTGGTGAGGATGTGGTAAAACTAGAACCCTCACACACAGCTGGTAAAATTGTAAAATGTTTCAGTTGTTACCAGAAAATAGCTTGGCAGTTCCTCAAAAAAGAAAGCTGAAATTATCACATGACCCAGCAATTCTATTCCAAAGTAAACACCTAAGAGAACTGAAAACAGGGATTCAAACAGATACTCACACATAAATTTTCACGGCAGCATTATTCACAAACGTCAAAAGGTGTAAACAACCCACATGTCCACCAAGAGATGAATGAATAAATAAATGTGATACATGTTGCATTGGCCCAAAAGTTCATAAACCCAAACAAACTTCCTGGCCAACTCAATACCTGCAATGGAATATTACCCTTAAAAAGGAATGAAATACCAATACATGCTACAATGTGGATGTACCTCCTACCAAGTAAAAGGATCCCGATACAAACCAAAAGCCAATTTATATTAAATACCCAAAATAGATCCACAGAGATAGGTGCAGAGGGGCAGTCACCAGGGGCTAGTGTGGGGGGACTAGGTGCACTGCCTAATGGGTATGGGGTTTCCTTTGGGGGGCTGACAATAAGGTTCTGGAACTACACAGGGGTGATGAATATGCAATGCTGTGAATGAACTAAATCCCACTGAATTGTTCACTTTAATTTTGTTATGTGAATTTCGTACCTCAAAAGAAGTGAATTTTAGTTGTGTATCACCCCTTTCTTCCCCCCATCTCCACAGGAGAGATCACCCTGGAAGAGGCAGGGGCACAAGTCCAGAGGGGACCCCAGGAGTCTGCACAGGTGCTCCAGCGTGCATCCCACCTAACCACCATGCTCTCCTCTGCACATCAGCTTCTCTTGCAGAGAGAAGGACTCTGTGATGGGATTCCAGCCTGTGGACATGGGCAAAGAGCCCAGGGCCCTACAGGCCTGACTCCTCAGAGCTCTGGGCCCTTCCTGTGCACAGTCAGGTGGGGAATGGCTACCAAGGGTGGGGGCGGGGCAGGAGCAGGAGACAAAGGAACAGTGTTGAGACTTTGAGACTGGGGGTTTCTGTCACCCCCAAGTCCAGTCTTTCCTGCTCATACAGGTACGGGGGATCGGAGGCTGCAGAAGCAGATTCAAGAGGGTCCTCGGCGAGACTTCTCAAGGCTTTGTGGAGTCACACGCGCGGTCTCCTGTAAAGATCCCCTGCAGCTGCCAATCTGATGAGGAGGCTCAACCCAGTGGCAAAGCATGTGCTCACAGCAGAGTGCATGGTAGCTGTGCGCCCATGTCATTGCTAAGAGGTGGCGGAACGGAGCCCTGATTCCATCCTTTCTCCTTCCCAGAAAGAAAAAAAAGAGACAGCAGTGGATGGAAGGGCAGGATGGGGGAGGAGGCAAGGAGAAAGCCCACTCACGACCTGCCCCCCAGCTTCTGGGTCTTCCCGTGTTTCACTGTATCTGTGTCTTTGACTGTTTCAGGGGCAGAAAAACTTCAGGAAGAAACCCCGTAAACTCTTTCCCTCCATTCGGACTCCTACCACCAAGCTGCGCACCCCCAGATCGCCCCCCACAACCACAGCTGTCTCACTCTCAGGTTCTGGCACACAGAACGTATAGCTTCCCAAGCATTTTCCAGGCTGCTCGTTAAAGCTTAGGAACTTATACTTTCTCTTTCCCTCTTTTTGTTAATTAAAGTTTAGGAACTTGTATTTATATGGTGTCTTTTTCCCATTTGCTAAGACTAAGAACCACTGGAAATTTCTGGCAATCACATAGGCGGGAATGGGGAACTAGAACCAGTTCTGATGTCCATTGTCTTACCAGGGAGGTTCTGATTGTTTCAGAAGCAGACTTTCTCCTATTACAGGGCAGTCAGAGCTGGTACTCAGGGCACAGCTCAGAGCTCTGCCTCCCTCTCCTGGCCACCCTGCCCCTTGGGCACTTCTCTGGAGCCCACAGCTCTGTGGAACCCAGACAGTAGCTCCCAAGTCAGAAGAGCAAAGGCTTAAGACAGGGATAAAGTCAAGTCACAGTACCTGAATTTGGGGGCGGTGGGCTGAGGCCCCCAGGACCTGGGTCTGCAGGGGCAGGGGCGTCTCTCTGAGCTGGTCCCAGGACTGGGCCCTGCCTGCCACAGAGGCCCCCAGCCCCACTAGGTATCACTGATGTCATGGAAAGCTGGCGTCGGCTGGACCAACAGGTGGGCACACACCTGTCCAGGTGCACAGGTGGCCTTTCTACAGCGGTGCCTTGACTACTATACTCTGTGGAGCCACTCACCAGGCAAAAGCAAACAGAGGTGTTTGCTCAGGGCTGGCCACCTGCTCTCCTTGAGGGCCCAGGTGGTGCCTGAACGGCCTTCCCCAAGGACCCACTGGCATCATCACCCCCACAACCACGCTTTCTAGTTCTACCTCCTTGCTCTCTCTCGCCCCACCCTACTGTGCCCAGGGTCTCGGAGTGGACAGCTCATAGGGCCACTGGCTTACAGCCTCCAGCCTCAGGGACAGGCACCAGGGACTCCCACAGTTACCCAGCGGTGAGGCTAGAGCTTGATGGAAGCCCAGGTCTTGTCTGGTCCAGAGCTCAGGGAAGGCGGATGGGAGGAGGGTTGGGAGGCAAAGCCAGGCAGGAGGTAGGCTCCGTCCCCAGGGGCTCCCAGGGATTCTCTCAGGTCCTTTTAAGGTGTGGTGGAGCCTGTCTTAGGAGCCACAGCCTCCCTTGAGCATGGGAACGTGGGGGTCGGGGAAGGGGGGCCTGGGATGCCACTCTGCTGCTCTGGAGCAGGGAGGGAAAGCAGTGTGGGCTCTGGAGGTCTGAGTCTTCACACCCCTTCAGGACCCCCTAAGGGCACCCAGGTCATGGCCCTCAGAGGGACATCCTGGGCTGATCTCTCTGAGTCATATCAACCCCCCAGCCTTCCAGAGGCTGAAGTGCACCCACCCATTAAGCATAGCACTCGGCCCGTGAAGACCCAGGGGAAGCAAGTGAGAGGGAGAGAGGGAGGGAGGGGGATGACCTCCACTGCCATCATACCCTGAGGCCCAAGCCCAGGAGGGCCCCTTTCCTGCCTGGCAGCCTACCATCACCCCTCCCGCCCGGCCCCCCAGCCTGCCTTCTGCCACGCACTTCCATTTGAAATCACACACACATCTGAGATAAGTGACCGCTTGGCGCTTCCTTTACTGCCCATTTCTCCTATAGGGAGACATCTCTGAGGTCAAAGTCACCTTCTGCGTTCTCCCCTAGTCCTGGAGAAGCTCCCTGGGCAGCAGGTGGTCCCTCCGAGGGTGTTTGTGCGCTGCTCACCAGTAGTGTTATTGTTACTATTAAGTCACTCTCTCAGAAAAACAATTGCAGAAACCAGGAGGAAGAGGAAGAAATGAAGAGGAGGAGGAGATGAGGGACTGGAGCGGAACACAGCCCCCACACGAGGAAGTGTCCTCCCCCACATCCACAGGAAGGGGGTGGGTCTCCACAGTGGAAACTAGCCGCTTCTTCAGCATAGAAGAAAGCAATACTGTTGTGGGGGGGGGCACTTCTCCAGCTCTGCCTCTTTCCTGGGGTGCCCAGTGGGCACTTTCTTCTCCCAGCATGTCCTGGGGTCCAAGTAAGGAGACACAGTCGTACCCACGCGCCCTGAAGCCCAGCCCCTGCCCCTCACTCCCACTCCTCAGCACAGCGGCTTCTGTCAGGTTCTAGGTCCCCAGGCAGAGGCGGGTGCAAGGGCCACATTCTCAGCCTACACCATTAGCACGCCTCCTTCCTGGGGCCAGTTATGGCAGGACCCCACCTGGAGGCAGTTACTGGACCCGTAGGACTCCCAGACATCAGCTACAGTAGCAGTCTCACCTGAGAAACAGCCAGAGTCCTGGGGGCTCCTGACTCAGGTGCTGGCATGGCAGCACACTTCCCCCCAGACCCAGGCCAGGCTGTCCCTTGAGCCCCCGGAGCACCGCACCAGGGGGTGACCAGTGGGTGAGCAGGCTCAGGCCACCTTCCCCACCGCCCAGGACCCCTCCTGAGCCCTGTCGCAGGTCCCCACTGCCGCTGGCCCAGAGGAGGGGCTTGCTGAAAACCAGAGAACCAGGGGTGCAGAGTCATGAAGACCTCTTCACGGGCTCAGGTACACAGGCTGTGGGAGCCTCAGTTTCCTTACCTATGAAATGGGAAAACAAGGCCACATCCGTCCGGGTTTCGGGAGGATACAGTCAGTAGCAGACAGGTGGTGCTGAGCACAGGATCAGCAGGCCGTGGGCCCCCTGGGGTGGCCGTTGCTGGCATCACCTTATCCAGTTAAGACCAATCGGCAGAGGACACCTCTCTCAGGTCACAGGGGAAGAAGGCCTCAGGCGAGGCAGCATTTTCCTGCCCCCGACCCCACTTCCCCTTGGCACCCCATACTCCAGTTTAACAGATACCATAATTTTTAATTTGTTTTCTCCTCCCCTGGCTAAAAGGCCATTAGCACCCCATTAGGTGAAAGAATCCCATTTTCTTCACACCACCAAGGAAACCAGTGATTTACTTAGCCGTCCCTAATGCAATTCTGCAGAATAAAGGCAATTTTGCAATGGTCTCAATAAACTTCCCCATTTGCTCTCTGCTCGCAGACCCCACCCTTAGGAGCCTACCAGCTGACCCAGTCCCTTGCTCCCTCAGAAGGCTGGACTCTGCTAGGGCCCAGGACAGTCAGTGTGGGCCACAGGCAGCTCCCAGAGGCCAGAAGGGCTTAGGGGGCTGTGGTGGAGGACAAGGGAGGCTGGACCCAGGTGAGCCTGGTGAAGCACACCATCACTCGTCCCTGGCCAGAGAGGGAAGGGGCAGAAAGAGAAACAGAGTCGGCAGAGCAGCCTTCCTGGCTGAGGACCTGCTGGCACCCGCTGGTCCGGGCAGGAGTGGCACACCCAGCTCCAACTGCAGAGGGCCAGGGCCCGCAGCCTGGAGAGCAGGCTGTAAGTCATGGCCAGTACTGGGAGTGAGAGGCCCCAGGGGCATGCAGGCACGGAGGGCAGGTCCCTCCTAGTGGGCAGAGGTGCTGAGCAAAATGGGACCCCAGAGGCCAGGCCAGGAAGACAGGAGGTGTGAGGCCTAGTGAGGAAGAGCAGGAGGCAGGGAGAAGGTGCTGGGTGAGCGGTCAGCCTGAGACATTCAGGGTGAGCCCTGGAAGCTGGGACTCAGTTTCCTCATCCACGCCACAGGGACGCCGTACCTGTACTGGAGCAGCCAAACGCCACAGTCTTCTGAGAACAACTTCTAGATGATGGGAGTTCTTTAGCTCTGGATCCAGGATGCCCCGGGTGGACGGGCTGTGCCCCCTGAGTGTGAGTAGGGAGGGGCAAGTGTCTCTGTGTATACACACGGGGGTCCCAGTGTATGGGAAAGGCAGGGAGGGGGGCTGGGTTTCCCAGATGAGGGTGTAGTGTGAGGGGCCGAGCATGGGCGTGAATGTGTCTACAAGCCTCATGATCATGTATCCTTGAGAAAGGGCAGTGGTGTCTCAGTGATCACCAAGAGTGAGTGTGAGTGTGTGAGCATGGATTCAGGAGTGTGTGTGTGTGTGTGCACGTGCCCATGGAATTTGTGCCCTCACACAAATTCCAGGCTGTGGGTGAGCAGTCCTGCCCTACTCTGGGAGTCTGTGTCTGGGATGGCACCTTTTCTGAAGGCGCACGCACTCTGACACAATGAGAGTGTGTACACGTGGAGGGGGGCACACCCTAGGGGTCTGGTGATGTCCTATGACCTTGCTCTGAGCACCCCTGAGCCCTCTAGCCCATCCCTGCCAGCCCTGAGGCAGTGCTTTCTTTCCCCAACACTCGGGTCCAGGCCACTGCCGCTCCGTCTGGTTGCCTCCCTACCCTGCCTCTCGGCAGCTGTCCAGCACAGAAGAGAGCTTCCGGTCTGCGGGAGGCAGGTCTAGGCCAGCAGGGAAGGCTTTCATCCCCTAGAGACCCAGCAGGTAACAGGCACGGCCACCGAAGGGCTGCATCCACAAGGGGGCGCCCCGAGGCCGGGCTACTCCCAGCCTGGGCGAGTCCCGGAGCAGTGGCCCCGGCTCACTAGCGGCAGTCTGGAGCACCACGCCGAAAGAGCGCAGGACCGCCACTCTGAGTAAAGTGTGCCCGCAGGCCTCTCCAAACGCCCGGCTGTCTCCTCCTGGGTACCTCTCCACTCTGTGTCACCAGTCACGGTTTCTTACTCATGCCGTTGGAAGAGTGGGTGGGGCAGGAGGCCTGCTTTCCCTGGATGGGAGGGCCTTTCTCCCACCACCCCACTCCGTGAGTCCAGGCTGTGAAAAAGCCACTTGCATTCCTACCAAGTGTCACAGGTCCATGCTAGCGGCCCCGCCCCCAGTCCAGTCCTCCTAGCCTCAGCTGGACACCCTGGCTAAACATAGGAAAGGCGTGGGAAGTCCTCTGCTAGGCTCTGAGGCAGCCCAGCCCACCCTGGCTTCCGGCTCTCACCTGATCACCCGCCCATCACTACAGAGTTGCAAAGCAGAGTTACAAGAGATCTTCTCAACACCTTGTTTGTGTTTACTTCTCCTGTCTTGAGCCTTCTCCTGCCTGTTTCCCCCTCCCAGCACCTTAACCCCAGACTCCCAGTGCTTCCCCCATTCTTCCCCAGGGCATGGAAAGGATTTCTCTCCTGCCTTTCCTGTGATTGGCTGGGGGCCATCCCAGTCTAAGTATCTGCCTCTTGAGCTTAGGATCCAGTCACACAAATGAAACCTTGGGCAGGCCTGTGAAACGACGGTCTATGCAGGACCCAGAGCCAGAAGCAGGGAACCTTTTGTATTCCCAAAGGCCGCAGGGAAAGGTGGAGGAGGGTGGTGGGGGCTACTCTCACAGGGAAATTTGGTGCATACATACATATAAGTATTTAAGATAGAAAAATCGGGGACAATTTGAGAGAAACTAAAATTCGTGGCCACGGGGGGTAAGGAGCAAAGATTCCACAGCCTTGGGGTTCATTCATCTTGTCAAGAGTTTTGGAGGTGGGGACAGTGACCAGTCTTTGCAAAGCCACTTCGAACCCTCCCAGCACCGATGCTGATGGCACACAGCCCTACTCCACTCCAGGATGGTCAAAGCGCTTGGTGCTGGTTGGCCCCGAGCCGTCAAATGGTACCAAAGGCCCCACCTTCAGGTGCCCCTGCGGGGCAGCAGCAGGAGACTCTAAAGATGCGGGTGGAACTGGAACCAGGGCCGGCGGCGCTGGGCCAGCCCTAGCGGGCCCTCGAGGGCAGCCTCCCTGGAGGCCACAGGCCTGGGGGATTTTTAAGGAGTAGGGTGGCAAGATCGCACAAGGGAAAAGCAACCGTTTTAAAAAGAGCAGATCTCCGCTCTCACCTGAGACAGGATATCAGAGCTGGAGGAGAAACGCACCGACGTGGACTGCGAAAAGGAAACCAAGACGGAACAACTGTTTACAGAAACGCAACTCCTCCTGCCCCAGTGGCAGGCTTTCTAGGGCTACCTTATCCGTCCTCCCCGAACTGCACCGAAACGCCGACAAGACCCGCTCGGTTCGCCCCGAGACGCCGCTGTGGCGCGAGGCGCAAGCAGGCAGGCAAGCGCGGCTGCGACTCCGGCCCTGGGCACCGACCCTGGCCGCCCGGCCCGCGTCCCTCTCCGGCCCGAGATCCGCCCAGCCTGGGGCCCGAGGCGCGCTGCCCGCCACACCACCCCACTCCCAGCGGAGCCCAGGCGGCCAGTAACTGCGTGGCCCGCTGCCCGCCGCAAACAGAAAGGCGTTTTCGAACGCGACCACTCCACCGCGCGGCGCCAACTTCGCCCCGGCCGCCGCGGGCACCAGTCCCCGACAGAACTCACCTTCGCCGAGCAGGGGCAGCAGCAGAAGCAGCAACCGCAGCCCCGCGGCGCTGGCCGTCGCCTTCGCCATCGCCGATGCACACACTGCGGCCGCGGCGAGAGGGACGCTTCCTCGGGCTGGGGGGCTCAGCGGCGGGGTGCGGTGCTCAGCCGGGCCGCCCCATGCCCGTCCCGGAGCGGAGGGCGCGGCGAACACTGCGGGCGCCGAGCGTCGGGGCGCGGGCTCCCAGGCACTCTCCGCAGCTGTGCGCGGGGCTCCGGGCGCGGGACTGAGGCGGGGAGGGCGCGGGCTGCACCCGAGGCGAGGGCAGGGGCGGGGCGGGGCGGCGAGGGGGGGCGGGCTGGGGGCGGGGCGGGCGCGGCCAGGGTGCGGGAGTAAGGGCGGGGCGCGGGGTGCCCCCCCGGGAGATGCCCGGTGCGGTTCGCCCGGCGCGAGGGTTAGGAGACCAGAGCCGGACGCGGGGCGAAGGCCGGGCGGGGCACGCGGAGGGGCGAGGTGCGGGACCCGGGCACCGGCCTGGCGGCCGCAGCCCCGAGCCGCGCACCTCCGCACGCACAGTCACTCTTCCTCAGCCTGCGCGTCCTCTCGCTGTCTCTGCGCTTCGACCTTCCCTGCCGCCCAGAGAGGGCAGGGGAACCAGGCGGGGATGCGGGGTCTGGGCGGACTGGCTGGGGGTGCGCCGGAGCGGACAGACGAGGCAGGCGCCCCGCCTCCAGGCTCCGGGCGCGGCGCGCATCCTCCGCCATTTCTCGGAGGGGGGAGGTGCGGTGGGAGCGCGGCCTCTCTGGGGGCCGGAGGAGGGAGGAGGGAGGAGGGCAGAGCCCCCGCGAGGGACCGCGAGCCGGCGCGCCTTCTGCGCGCTCCAGGGGTGCGCCTGGCGCGTGGCTTCCTAGTCCCTTCGGGGGTGTCCTAGCGTTAGTTTGTGAACCCCTCTTTAGGACTGGTCCAGCCAATGAAAACAAGAAGCAGACTGGGCACACCTTTCAAAGAGACGGGGAGCTGGCTTCAACGGGATGCTTGGAGGGTAATACCCTTTTTCCCCGACCGCAGATTAGGATTCTTAGGGTGTGGGGCTCACAGGGTGGCAGAGCAAGTAGCAAGGAGGAACTGGAGCCCAAAAGAATTTAACTTTTGCCCCAAGAAATGATGCCCATAAACACATCTGATACTAAAGAGGGAGGATTCTGGATCCCTAAGGTGGGAGGTCCTGGGGTGAGGTGGTAGGTGAGTGCTAGGCTCCTGGGGGGAAAGGCCACTGTTCTCCCACCTCCCAGCTGCCTTTTGAGGTCCGGCCCCCACCGAGGCACAGAGGAAGCACATGGGACCTTGGGGTGGGAGGATCCCAGGTCCCTAGGCCTGAGGTGCCCCTGTTTCAGGGTCTTTTCTTCCTGCTGTGCACAGAGCCGCGCCCTCCCGCCTGGCTGAGCTCAGAGCTGAGTAAGAGCTGTGCACATCTCTGCAGATATGAAGTCAAAGTGAAGTCACTCGCTGTCAGGAGGAGCTGCCAAGACAGGCTGGCTGGGGGCTCTGCCAGCTGAGATGTCCAAGCCGGCCTGCTGGCAGAAGGCCAGGGCACAGTGCTGCCAGCTCAGGAGAGCCACCCTGCGGCCACCAGACCTGCTGTTGTTGCCTGCCTCACCCTCCCAGGGCCTCGGGCCCTTGGACCTCTGGGGCTAGAGTTGGCTGTGGGGGACTCCCCTGGGTGTGGACTGGCCCTACCTCTGGTGCTGATAATATCCACCAAGGCTGAGCGCTCAGGCCTGTGCACAGTGAAGGGACCTAAGTTAGGAAGGGAGATCCCAAGAGGGAATTTTTTGTTACAGGCTTCTGTGGCAGGAGGATGCAGAGGGAAGACGGGTGGCCTGGCGCATTCTTCCAACTGGCCCCACCCTTGTGGAGCCGCCCCGGCCAAGCCTTGGCTGACACCGGTCAGGCCGAAGGTCCAGTCGTGCTCTGGGTGACCATCTCGAGGGACACTGTGCTCCTGCCTGATGCCCTCAGGCCCTTCCACTCCCTCTCCACCACCACCCTTGGGTGTCTTGAGAGGACATCGGACACTATGGTGGGGGTATTGCCTTCTTAGAAACAGTCCAGGGAGCCTGCTGTGTGTAGTTCTGTCCCCAGCTGCGTGGGTGCACATGTATGCAGGAACGCGGATGCACACTCTCCCCCACGTGTATGCCCAGAGACCCGACCAGACAGTCATCCAGGACAGGGCAGAGGTGAAGCACTGCGCTTTCTGGCCTCGGGTCCTGCATATCCATGAGACCCCCACGAGACCTAGACAAGGCCCACCTGCACCAGAAGGCCTGATGTCAACTCTTTGCCCCAATCACCCATCCCTGAGCCACCTCAATGGAGTTGTTTTTCTTCTCTGAATTTCTGGCCCCACCTTGCTCTTTTCCCTTCCTTCCTCTGATCTTCCTTTTCCTCCCTCGCCTGCTTCCCTCCCCCTTCTCTGGAAGAATCTCTTTTCCATTCCTTCCTGCAGCACAATCACCAGGCTAGCTGCATCACTGGGGCCTCAGGGTCTTCATCGTGTACTAGAACATGGAAGTAATAATACAGTAACTACCTGGCAGTGCTGTGAGGCTGAACCCAAATGAAGCTTTGACAGAATCAGCACCGTTTCTGGCTTTCTAGAAAATGAGATTTTTTTTTCCTTTGGCTCTTCTTCCAGGGGTCCTCTAAAGTCCAAGGTGCTGTCTGGGTGGTAGGCTGGGGGCAGCGACCTGGTGTGAAGGTTGCAGGTGGGCTCTGAGTTGTATCCCAGGCATCTCTCTCTGGTCTGTGTGACCTTAGCATGTTTGCAACATCTCCGGACCTCAGGAAAGCAGAGCTCCCTCCCCTTAGGTGCCTGAGGACAGGTGAATCTGCGGCAGTGGGCAGGCTCTATCCTGGTTATCACTGATTCCCGTCAGCTGTGGAAGCTGAGGCCGAGGCCAGAGTGGTCAGTGGACCTTGCTCAGGTAGCTCAGAACACAGGTCGCCCCTAAAATGAGCTGTCTGCTGCCCTTAGCTCTGGCTTCCCACCTGCACAGGTAACAAGTATGTTACCTGTATGGGGATGGCAGCCAAAGATACCAGTCTGCAGGAGGCAATGCCTATCTCCAGCCCTCCCCACAGGACCTACAGCTTTCTCAGTGGAAGGAGAGAGAGCGCTAGAACCCCAGAGTCCTCTTTGCCACCGCAGCACTTATCTGAGCGTGTAATTACACATTCGGGAGTGGTGGGTTGATTTATGCTCATTCATACCTCACCCGGGCTTTGGGGGCTTTGCTCACATCAAGTCCCCAGCCCAAGGGTACCACTGGCTGGAGACCGCTGGAACCGGATGGGGGCTTCAGGCCTGGCAGTGCGTGCCTTTTGCCTTGAGGACACCAAGGAGAAGGCCTGTCCTGGCTTACAAACAAGCCATAGCAGTAACAGGGAGCTCGTATTGGCCAGTCCGACAGATATGGCCTGAATGCTCTTTAGAAAAAAACATCTCCCAGGGCAGTTTCATAATCTGCCTCGTAATGCAGATTTAGACAAGTTTTTACGAATGCACTTTTTAAAATAGGTCTTAATGGATCCTTTGCAGTAGTTACAGTCCATTGTGTAAATGCAAACAGAAGGCTTTTTGAAAACATGTATTATTGATCAGAAAGGCAGCAGCAATTAGAAGCCAGTATGTCATATCATTCAATACACACTTCCTATACAGCCCTGCTTGTGCTCACTCATAACTTTCTGACAAATTATCCTGTCACTGGGAAGCCTTTTCTTTTCCCTTTTGCTTCTAGAAGCGAAGGCAAATCTCCCCATCAGTTATTAGCTAGAGGTGAATGAAAAATTAAGCTTACCTTTACCATCGCAAAACCCATTTATGACTTCTCCAGTTTCCAAACTGAAATGGCAAAACCTTCAGGTAAGATGGATGATGCATCTCGATTTGGTCTGTGGCCCACAGTGGAAAAACAAAACTGGTGACAGGTAGCATGTGCTTCGGGAGGGCAGAATCACAAAGCCAGGAAGGTCTGCCTTGTGGCAGTGTTGCTTAGCCAGGGTCCACAGGGCTTGGATGTCCCTCCCTGATCATGTAACCTAAAATGATCAACAAGCATGAAGTTGAGCCTTATTTTTGCTCAAAAATTTGTATATGAGTCTGTATTTCACCTGATCTGCACATTTACCATTTGCTCTTCTTCTTGAGAAGTTCATCTATTTAATAAATATTTGCTGGGCACTGACTGTCTTCCTGGCACCCTTTCCAAACTACAGTGAGCTAAGCCAAGACCCTCCCTTTGGGGTACTTCTCAAGGACAATCGCCAACAAGTAAGGCACAGACACACAGGGCATTCACAAGTGACCCCAGATGGGGAGGGACACGGGGAACAGTGTCTGTCAGGGCGGATGTCCCAGGGAGTTGACTTTGGGCAAAGAAGATAGAACTGTGGATGCTGCCCATAGGGAGTGGGGAGGTGACAGGGTGGGCCTTGGGTTTCCTCTGTTGCCCCAGGGGTCTTTGTCTCCCCATGAAGCACCTCCTCGGCAGCCTCACCCACCCCTCTAGAAGGTGCAGTTCTGGTCTCTGAGAGGGTTACAGCCTGTAGGATTGGCAGAGTGAATGCTCTGACCCAGGCAATCTTTCGGAGCGGAAAAAGCCTGCTGTGTTCTTGGTGTGCTGACAAATAGGAAGTCCATTGACTTAATGTCCTGTAAATGGCTTCCGAGGCCTCCTTGCCCAGGATGGGGTGGGTGCTGCTACATCAGTCTCAGGCGTGCGGGTGCTGAGGCAGTGTGTGTGGGGCGGCCGCTGTCCCTGGAAGGGAGGGGGAGAGGGGCCGGCCACCTGCCTGTGAGAGGGCACAGCCTGTGTGGCTTCCCCAGCCCCCTGTGCTTACAGGCCCACGAGAAGCAGGGCACCGACTGACCCCCAGTCTCTCCACCTCGATCCAGCAATCCAGGAAGTGCTCCTAAAGACCTTGTTCAGCGCTGGTAGCAGCCCCAGGTTGGGGGTGGGGGGGTGGGGCGCTGTGTCGGATAGAGCTAGGGTGCCCCATTGCTTCCTCTCCAACACCTCCCTAAAGGTGACTGTCTGAACCTAGGTTCGTGGTGGGGGGTAGCTCCCAGTCCTGCTGTAGACCCTTTACCCAGTCTGGGTGGGCACCCCTCAGCACCCCTGATTGCTGGGAAGCTGGCCAGCCTGGTCTTCATCCCCAGTGCTGTCCACAGAAGGTTCTGTGATGGTGGCAACTTCCTCTTCTGTTCCATCCAATACGATGGCCACTAGCCAAGTGTGGCTGTGGATGGTGCGACTCAGGAACTGAATTTATAATAATGTAAAATTAAGTAGTCATACATGGCTAGTGTATTTATTGGGCTTTGATGCTCTAAGAAACACCTTCCCAGCCTCTCCCCGGGGCTCCTGGGGGGCCGGGCAGCCTCCTAGCCCAAACCTCCCCCGCTATGGGGAGAGCAGAGAAGCCAGAGCCTGCTGAGCCCCAGTGGGCACTCTGATCCAGCAGCTTCCACTCTGTTTCCTGGTGGATTGAAAGTGCCGGAGCCCCCACCCCCACCCCCAACAGCAGCAGTCTTGCTGGGGTTCCCCGTGGGCACACTCTCTCTCATCCTGGGGAATCTTCTGTTCCCCTCCAGACCCAACACCAAGCCTGACCATGTCTCCTGAAACCCCTGCCTCCTGCAGGCAGAGTGGGCGCTGGAGGGCCCTGTTCTCAGGGGCCTCTTTGGAAAGGGGCTGATGAGCTCGTGCATATTAATATGTGGTGATGAAGGGCTGTCAGGGGACTCTGTGCAGCAGCCTGAGACCCAAGGGCCTGCTCGCTGGGGCTGGGAACTCAGCATCTAGCCCCTCTCCAGGGCCCACATCCCTCTGCTCCCAAGCCACCCCGTCCCCAGTGACTTCAGACGCCCCACATATTCTCTGGCCACTGACCTCCACTGGCTGTTCCTTCTGTCTAGAAAGCTCTTTCTGCCTGCTCCTGGCCCCCTCTGTTGTTCAACTCTTAATCCTCACTCAGAAGTCTGGGCTCCAAGATACCGCTCTCCCCAGCCGATACTCAGATGCTCCATCTAAACAATTTGAAGGGAACCCAGTATGCTTCCTGGGTTTCCCTGGTGGCTCAGTGGTCAAGAATCTGCCTCCATTGCAACAGTCACAGGAGATGTGGGTTTGATCCCTGGGTTGGGAAGATCTTTGGAGGAGGATATGGCAACCACCCCAGTATTCTTGCCTGGAGAATTTCATGGACAGAGCCGACTGGCGGGCTACAGTCCATGGGGTTGCAAAGAATCTGGACGTGATTGAAGCAACTGAGCGCACACACAGGCACGAGGTGTGCTTTCTGGGTTTTTTGTTGTTGTTGTTGTTGTTCTGGCCACGCCCTGCAGCATATGCAACCTTAGTTCTCCAACCAGGGAATCAAACCTGTGTCCCCTGCGTCGGGAGCATGGCGTCTTAACCACTGCACAGCCGGGGAAGTCCGCTTCCTGGTTTAACTGTGCTGGATTTATCTCCCGGCCCTCTCCATGGGGACATGCTGAGGACTCAGGGGGCTGGTTGGATGACCTGCTGCGAGGATTGGCCCTGGAAGCTAAGAAGACACCCTGGGCAGAGGCACAAGGTGCATTCAGGAGGCAGGAGGTGGGGCAGGGCCATCTGCTGTGACAGCATCCGTCCTCACCGGTGCACACTCACACCCCTCTGCGCCCCTTCTCCCTCTGGGCTGCCTCCTCAGTGTGAACAGAAGCCTGTTGAGTCTGTAAACATCAGCGGAAGGGGCGACAGGAGCAGGGCTGGAGCCGGAAGACAATTCACAGGGAGGGAACAAGACGCCCCAAATAAATCATTCGGGGCCTGACATTTGGAGCGTTTGAGTTTGAGACCAAACACAGATGCCCTTTAGATAAATACATTTTTGAGACGTGTTCTGCAGGAGAAGTTTATGACTTTAATAGGTTTTTAGTGTCAGACGAGCATCAGGAAGTGTTTTGTTGAGCGACCTTCTCTTAAAAGCTCAGAATCCTTCTCCTCCCTCTTGCCCTTTAAACAGAAGGATGCAAGGATCCTCAGCAAGGGGAGCTTCTCTTTCTCCAGGTTCCCTGGGGACTGGCCCTGGGCTGGGATTGCACAACTGAGGAATGTTCTGGAAGGTTCTGAAGACCTCGGTGCTCCAGGCCAGCAGGGTGGGGGGTGGAGGGTCTCTCGGGAAGCTGATTTAGAAGCTTAGAAGCACCCTCCTCACTCAGAGCAACTCTCCCACCTCCCAGCCCCAATTCCTCCCTCCCACAGCGGTCCACAGGGATGAGAAGGGCTCTGTGTGGAGGTTGTGGGTCCCCCTCAAGCCTCCAGAGGTTGGCAATTTTCTGTGGGTTGGAAACTTTACAAAGTTCCCCCACGCTGAAGCCCAGGAGTACGAAGGAGCTGAGCTCACTGCAGGCCCTACGCCAGAGAGAGGAGACATGAGGAGAAGGTCAGATGCAATCATGTCTGGAAGCTTCTTCCTTCTGGCTTAGAGACAGGCCCCCACCTGCCCATCCTGGGCTCTGCCCCAGGACCTCCAGGGAGCCTTGCGGCTGCCCTCTGCCCAGTTCCAGCCCAGATACCAAGCAGCCACTGGTGGGGCTGCTTTTACTATCCCGTGTGTGCTGCTCAGCCCTTGCCCTGCCCCACAAGACAGGGGCTGCATTGTGAGGGGGTGGACGCAGTTGCAGACTCTGCGAATTGCAACCTGTCCTTGAACGAGGCCAGCATGGAAGAATTCACCGCAGATCGTCTGTGCTGTGACTCTGGGCCACACACGGAGGCCCCCTGGCTGAGCCAGGCAGAACTCGGGCTTGTCTTCCTACCACACGTGGGTGTGGATGGGCTGGGGGCACACAGGGAGGCTCACGACCTGGCTCGCAGAAAACACATGAATGGCACTGAGAGGAAGCCCATGTGAACTTTGTGGGCACAGCAGGCCCCCTCCTAGCACAGCTGTGAGATGAGCACTGGGGTGGTGGGGGATGGGAGGGAAGGGACCGCTGTGTCTGTGCTCTTCTCCGTACAGGACGTCCCCCTGGGGCAGGAGAAAGGCTCTAATCAATCAACACACCAAGATCCCACACTGACTTCAGGGAGGGCCCTTCGCTTCCCATAGGTGACTTCTGAGGACACCTGGAACCACATTTTCAACCACTCCTGTACCTGTGAAACTACTGTAACTGAGAAACTCAACCTCAGTTTTTCCATGTCTGTGGATAATTCTGCCCTCCCACTCCCCCACCTCCATCTCCCACCCACTAGCCCTGGCCCTCAGAGGCTTGTCTCAGACCCTCTCCTTGCCCCAGACCCCTGGGGTCTCACGGAAAGCTGATTCAGAAGCTTAGAAGCATCCTCCTCACTCACAGCAACTCTCCTTCCCCTCCCCAATCCCCCCTCCCATCCACAGGAATCTGATGGCTGGTTCACAAAGATGTATTTATCTAAATGACCAGATCACTCCCTGTCCTAGTCATTTCATCCAGGGCTGTGTCAGGCAATGAATGAACAGGGAGACTGATGCAGAGAGGCCAGGACTGAGCAGGGACCTGGGTGCCTGCTGTCCCCCCTCACCCCGGCCCTGGGCCCCCGAGCTTACCTCCTCCGCCCCTGGGACTTGCCCAGACCCTCATCAGGAGTCCACCTCAGGGATGGAAGAGAAGAGTTTGGATGAAGCACCTAAGATCTTCTAAAGCTTCTCTCCTGCCTCAGAATTGTCTCCTTACAGGACCCAGATGCTTAGATACGGCTGATTCTCTAACATCGTTCACAACCTTCTTTTGTTTTCTTCACGGTTGTCTTGGAAGCAGCTGCCCACAGCTGAAAGCAGCCCATAAACTATGTGTCATCTTTGGGGGCTCCTGTGACCTTGCCTCTGGCGGGGGGCAGGAGGGAATGACCTCTGTTTTATTTCCCAGGTGGATACCCAAGCTGCAGAGGGGCTTTGCCTGGTTACAGATTTGTATCTGTAATTTATCAGCAATCTCAAAATCCTAAAGGTTGAATTATGCATGTCTGACCCCTAGAAGAAAAGCTGAGTGAGGTTTCCCTGGGAGGCAAAGCTTTGAGGCCCGAATCTTCTCTCCTAGAAGAGGAGGCAGGCCTTGAGGGGGCACGAGTGGGAATGGCTCATGGCTGTGGAGAACTTATGTAGGGGCAGCCCTGGACTGGAGCGTCTAACTCATTCAGGGTCACAACACCCACCTGGGTAGGAGCAGTGCCCCATTTTCCAGGCAGATCACTGAGGCGCAAACCCCGCTGTTCCTTCTCTGGGCTTCTTGCCCTCACTTCACTGTGCTCCCCATTTCCAAATTCCAGTGCAAGGCTGGTCAAACACACTGTGAGCCCACCCCCCAGGTTCTAACTCTGGGTGTGGAGTAGGGCGACAGGCTGTCCTTGGGACTAGATCCCAGGGGCTGCTGATGCTGCTGGTACCTGGCCCACTGGGTAGGGATCAACTGCCCCAGAGCATGGTGCAATGGGAGAGACACAGGTGAGGATCTCAAAATGGAAGGTGCCCGCTTCACTCTGCTGCCAAAACGCCCTGTTCCCAGCGAGCCTCCCCTCCTTTGTGTTTCCTCCCTGTCCACAGCCTCCATCTGCCCTCAGCCTCCATCTGCCCCCGGTTTATGCCCATGGCTCCTCCTTTGCTGGGAGCCTGCCCAGAACACACCTTCTCCACTCCTCTGCAGGGACCCACCTGTGTTTGCAGACAGCTGTCTTCTCCTAACACCCGTCTTTTCAGCTGAGTCCCTCATTGGAACTCAGACCCAGTGGAGTCCACTGGGCGATCCAGCACACTCAATGTGCAGGTAAAGGGTGGTCATCTCTTTGACTGGGCTGGATTCTACTGCCATCCAACTCTTGCACGAGGTGGAGCTTCAGAGAGTCTCTAGCAAACACGATTCTCTCACTTGCAGAGCAAGTGGGCTGTCGCCATCACCCAGAACACGCCTGCTCTGCTCCTCTGCAGGGACCCACCTGCATTTGTAGACAGCTTTCTTCCCCTAACACCCATGTCTTCAACTGGGTCCTCAGAGCAAGACTGTTATTGCCATCATCCTGATGACCATGTGCTTGGCTCTCAGGCACCTGGTCTCTGCCAAGCCATGGTCACTTGACAGCAGCTGATTCAGGTCCTGTGCATGGCCAAGGGGGACTGGGGAAGCTGAGGGAAGAGAGGAGGCCAGGGGACTCTGCACCCTTAGTCCGGGGCTCACAGGCCCCTCCAGATAGTGCACAATCATGGCAGTGGTGGTGCTGGCAGCAGTGACTCTGGCTGGCCTGCACATTGTTATTTCCAAAGACTCAGTCTTTGAAGCAAAGGAATTTTCATTCCTTTTACATTAATGAAAAACTTGCAGCCAGAGGAAGCACCCCACTAAATGACTGATACTCCACAAGATATGCACTGCTCAGAAATGTCTCCTAGTCAATGAAGAAGAGATAATAGTCAGTGGAATAAAAATTAATCTGGCTACTATAGGAATTAATATAAAAACATCAGATGCAGGACTTATAAGGGATGCCACCTCCCGCTAACCCTCCCTGGGTTAAATACCCCAGGGACGATGATTTACATTCTATGCTGCAGGGCTCTGCCGGCATAATCGATGGGGATGAGAAATGGGGCCATCCAGCGTGCCTGCCCGCAGGGCTGGGGAGGGGAACCAAGGGGGCACAGGGCAGCCCTGCAGGCTGCTGGGAGCAACAGCCAGTCTGAGCCGCCCGCCCCTTCTTCCCCTTCCTCTGCCTCCCTGGTGAGCTCCAGGTCTGTGGCCCACGTGTTTCTGGAAGCCTGGGCCATGGCACGGTCCCACTGGTCCTTACCCCTGTGCCCAACTCCTCCAGGAGTACAGGAGGCGGCCTAGGGAGAGGAGGGCAGGGCAGGCTGAGCCAGGTGCTGCCCAAGACCAGAGCAGTGAGACCCGCACCCCAACCCTGGAAGCCTGGGTGAACCTCCTGACAGTAATCAATCACACAGCCATCTTTGCTCTGCAAGAATTACTGTCCCCAAATCTTGGTTTAGGGTGAAACTTGCCTAGGCAACTATTTATTCCCACTGTCCCAGACTTCGGATCTGCTGTTGGATCTAAGCTCTTGTTGGGCATTCCTGGGGTGCTTCTCTGCAGGGAGCTTCAGGCTGGGGCTTGTGCCTGGAAGCAGACGGGCCTCACCACAGCTGCAGGGCTGGCTTCCCTGCTGTGTTAGGTGAGCCATGAGTTATCCCCACTCCTCCACGGTGAGGGCTGTGCTTGCTCAGTTTTGCCCCAGTGTGCACCAGCCACACTTGGCGGGGGCTGGGCAGTGGGTTGGACCAGCCGGTGTCAGGGCCAGCCAGGCTGCTCCTGTGGGTGGAGGGGTGGGCAGAGGGATACCCTGTCCTCTGGCTCTCGATGTGGAGGCCCAGGAAGAGGCCAAAGCAAGGAAGACAGAGTGTTTACTCCTCAGCCCCTCCCTGCCAAGCCTCCCACGGTCCCTCAGCCACACTCTCTACTCTGGAGCTGTGGCAGCTGCTGGGGGAAAGGGCACCAGCCTCTCCACATGCCCTGCCCAGCCGTCTGCTCTAGCATTAAGCCCTAGTCATTGCCCTTCAGAAGTGTCATCTGCTGCTCTGGCCATACAGCCCCCAAGGGAAATTCCTGTAGGGCTGGCAGTGAGGAAAGTCTGGGGGAAAGGGAAACTCGGGTTCCTCGTTTTTGATGCCACAAGAACCTGGCCTTTCCCAGGGAGGCCTACTGGTGTCTCCTTTGCATGCCCATCCTGAGCAGCCTGGCCAAGTGCCCTGGCGGCCACCACACTTCTGTTCACACCCACACTGAGTGGGCCCAGCACAGGCCTCCATGCCTCATGTGACCTAAAGCCAGGGACAAGTGACCCTGAGCAATCTCAGGGACATAAAGGCCCAAAGGGACCACTCGGTCTACGTCTCATCACAGAAAGACTGAGATTCCACCGAGACTGGCCAAGGCCAAAGGGTAAAGCCAGCCTCCTGGCCCCATGGCAGTGCCCTCTGCCCTCTGCCTGCCAAATCACCCATGATGCTGGTCTAGGCTACCGTGCAGTCATCCTCAGTCCTACTAAAGGGAGGCACATGAACGCAAATATTATTTTCATTGTATCAGGAGTTGAATGGTGTCCCCTCAGATCCATATATTGGAGTCCTGACTCTCTGAAACTCAGAATGTGACCTGATTCAGAAACGGGGTCTTTACAGATGTAATCAGGTTAAAATGAGGTCACTGGGGTGGGCCCAAATCCAATATCACTGGTGTCCGTATAAAAAGAGGGAATTTGGACAGAGTCAGGCCCAGAGGGAAGGTGAGGTGAAGAGACATAAGCTGAGGAGAGAGGCTGCCAAAAGATCCTCCCATCACAGCCCTCAAAGGGACCAGCCCTGATTTCAGACTTCCGGCCTCCAGAACTGTGAGATAATAACATGTCTGCTGTTCAAGCCATGCAGTCACTGGAAACTGATGCAGACTGGAAAGAAGGTCCTGGTAGTGAACTTAAAGCACTGTTAATTTTGGTTTTATTTTTTTTTTGGGGGGGTGCTGTTGGTGTTTCAGATTTTGCTGTTGTTTAGTCACTAAGTTGTGTCTGACTCTTTGTGACCCCATGGACAGGAGCCGGCAGGCTCTTCTGTCCATGGGATTTTCCAGGCAATCATACTGGAGTGGGTTGCCATTTCCTTCTCCAGTTTCCAATTATTTGTATGCTTTTAGTTTTTATTATGAATCCACAAACTGAGGTGTATTTATCAACGATCAGAGATTCAGGAGAGGGTGCTGATGGGGAAGTGCATTCTAGGGGCCGAGGCCCTCCTGGGACGTGGGTTCCCAGGTTGCTGGGATAGAGGGCAGAGAATTGCTGGATATGTGGGTGGGCCACTGAGGTGTGGAGTGGATGAGGACACTACAGCCCACATCTCCCGCTGCCTTAGTGATGTTTTCTGTCCCCGCTGATGGCAGTGACCTTGATCAGGAACCCTATGGTGACCCATACAGGGCACCTCTATCCAGCCAAAGAGATGGAAGCAATGGGCTATGGAGTGCTTGCTTGTCCTTTCACATAATAAAAGGTCAGTGTTGTTCTAATGAAAAGGACTTTGCGGGCATTACTGCTGTAGGCATAATCACACAATATGGATTCTAAACAAAATCACACACCTCCGCTTGGTGAAACTTATTCCAGGGGATTTCAGTGTATTGTTTGACACCCTGTCGACTCACCCTGCTCAGTGCATTTTTGCTCTCACAGCAGCCCTGTCACTACTGGGTTTCAGTGGAAGCTTAAAAAAAGCAATTTCTCTGCAGGCCAGAGCTCAGCTTGCTGTGAGATCACAGGAGGGATTTACAGAACTCACAACCTTTGGGAAAATGACCAAATATCTTATTCTGAAAACTAATACCTAACATTTTGCTACCAAGAAAACATTTCCCATTAAATAGAAACCCCAGGGACTTCCCTGCTGGTCCAGCGGTTACAGCTTCACCTTCCAGTGTAGGGAGTGTGGGTTCAATCCCTGGTCGGGGGAGTTAAGATTCCCACATGCCTTGAAGCAAAATAAATAAAACAGAAGCAATGTTGTAAATACGAACTTTTCTGGTGGCTCCAGACAGTAAAGGATCTGCCTGCAATGCCGGAGACCTGGGTGTGATCCCTGGGTTGGGAAGATCCCCTGGAGAATTCCATGGACAGAGGAGCCTGGAGGGCTACAGTCCCTGGAGTCGCAGAGTCAGACACAACTGAGTGACTAACACTTCTGCTTTCAATGTTGTAACAAATTCAATAAAGACTTTAAATGGTCCACGTCAAAAAGTCTTATAAAAAAATAAATAGAAACCACTTCCAGGCATGAGACGCTTCCCCTTCCCACATATGGCAGACCCTCTGGAGTAGCTCTCACTGACCCAAACCAACTGGAGCTCCTCCAGAACAAGGAACCCTGTGCCCACCCATGTTCTCAGTCAGTCATCCACAGAGCGGGTGCTGTGTCCCTGGGTCAGAGGAATTCAGGGAAGGCCAAGAGATCACCGAGGGCACCGTTCTCACCATCTATTACTCAATAACAAACCATCCCCAAACTGTCCTAAAACAACACCGTTATTTCTTTTGCTCACGAGTCTTCAACATGGCAGGCCTCAGCAGGCCGCCTTGTCTCTGCTGCACTCCACTTAGCTTAGGGTGGCTCACAGGCAGGACTGGAATCACACGACTTGTGTCGTGTAGAATCACACGGGCTTCCTCACGTGACTGTGTGTGGTGCTGGTTCCCAGCCCAGATCCTCTGCCTTCACTGGAACTATCCACCAGGACACAGACATACAGCCCTGTAGGAGCTGGGCTTCCTTACAATATGACAGTTAAAGTCGTATCACCTTCTGTATCCTCGCCTCCAAAGTCCCCCTGCATCCCTCCGTCACATTCTATTCATCATAGCAGTCACGAAGTCCAGCCCAGTTTCTAGGAGAGGGGAAACAGAATCCATCTCTGGATGGGGGTGGTGGGGGCAGGATTCTGGAAGAGCATGTAGGACAGAAATATTGCTGTGGTCATTTGCAGCCTGCCACATCCTGGTCCAGAGGTCGCACTGGGGAGTCTGGGTCAAGGGGGCAGTTTCCCAACGTGGTTCACCATCAAGAGTTAGGGACACAGTCCAAAAATGCCTCCCTACTGCTCCTGAAGTGAGTCTGAGCTAACACTGAACAGGCCACACCTGCGTCCCCTTTGGCCCCGTGGGCCCATCAGCACAAAGACCAGCAATAATCCTCTCTCAAGACTCCTCCGCTTTGGCTGTCTGTGATGCCAGGACTCTGATCTATGGAATGAGTCATCAGTGGCATCTCCTTCAGCAAATGACCCATTCAAAGGGAAGATTTGTCATGCCTGGGGCATTTTATGAATCTTGTTGCTTTGTCTGGCAGGCTGTGATTCCATTAGGAACAACAAAGCCAGCATGAGGTGATGCTGCCAGGGCAGATGCTTGGATCAAGGGCACATGGGAGGGATGGGTGACCCGTGCCACGGCTGCCTCCCCACCTACCTGAGGGAACTCCGGGTGGTCAGCTCCTCCCGGCCAAGATATTGGGGGAGTGGGGGCTGCAGGCTCAGTCTTGTACTCTACACTTGTGTCACCTGTGTGAGTGACTAAACGACCCTGAGCTGGGCTCCCGTGGACCCCAACGCAAGGGAGGAGCTGGCCAGGCTGCAAAGACAGCTGTCTGCACCCAGGACCCAGGCCCATGCCCCGGACTTCCACTGCCTGGCGTGGGTGAGTGTGCACCACCGCCTGAGGCCTGTGCACCTGCGCACAGGTGACACTCACCTGAGGACTCCTTCCTTACCTGCGCACAGGTGACACCCACCTGGCAGCGACAGGTGTCAAAGGGCTCAGCCCGGGAGTGCTGGATGCCAGGGGCACACCCTCTCCTCCTTCCCTTGCTCTCCCCGTGACGCCTAGCACAGTGCTGGGCACACATGGGGGCCTGTGGCCTCCTGCTCATTCTCAGAACAGATCAAGGAAGACATGGACCTTAGGGTCTCTGAGACAGGATGGAGTGGGCTGTGGCTGTGATGCTGGGCAGGGCTGCTGCGAGGACCCCAGAGGGCTGGGGTGGGTGCGTTCCTACCCGTGGTTGGAGTTCCCTCCAAACGTCCATCTTCTGGATCTAACTATTGGACCTGAGACTCAGAAGGGACTGCAGCCATCTCCAAGGTCAATGGAAGAAAAGGGAGCACTTGAGTCCTTGGAAAGTGAGGAGAGGACTCCTTGGAGCCTCTTCCACTCCTGGTCTGACCCCCACATTTCTCTCCCTGTCACTAATCCCCACGGCCCCTCCGAGAGATTCTGTCCATTTCCTGAGCCCTTCCTTAGCTGCAAACCCCCTGTCATCAGCGCAGAAAGGGCTCAAAGTGGTGCCTGCCCCAGAGTGGGGGCAGAGTATGGGCGAGGGGTCCGGGAACTGAGCGTGACAAGGACAATCTGCGGATGTCTCTCTCTCTCTTCCCCCCAACACCGCCCCCCAAGTGTTCCTATTCACCCGGTGAATCTCGACCTCGCGTGGCCCCGCTTTCTGCCTCCCCCAAGTCCTCCCCTGGCTGGAGGAGGTGAGGGAGGCTGCCTGTGTTCAGCACCCTCTCCCCCAACAACGGTCTCAGCCACCCTGCTTGCTCGCTCCCTGTTTTCTATGCCTCCCCAGCCCTCACACCCAGTGCCTGGGCCCCTGGCTCTCTTGGAAGGACCTACTCAGCCTTTTCCAGTCCGTCCGCACCATGCACTCAGTCACAGCTCCTGAACCTTGTGCATCGTCTTGCTGCAGCTTGAACCACTTCTCAGGCTTCCCGCATCACTCCCTCCAGAACATGCTGGAATGCTCCTCATCTTCAAACCCAAACTCTAAGACCTTGTGCCTGTCCCTATTCCTTGGCTCTTTTTTGGGGGGGTGGGGGGGGAAGAGGGGCCCCATGGCTCGTAGGATATTTATTCCCCAACCAGGGATCAAGCCTGTATCTCCTGCAGTGGAAGCACGGAGTTCTAGCCACTGGACTGCCAGGGAATTCCCTCGGCTCTCTTGACAGGTGTTGTCTTTGTAACCGCCTCCTCTTCTGGCCCCTGTGGTCCCTGCAGCCCCCTGAAACCCCTGTGGTCCCCACCCTGCCCTGACTCTGGTTCTGTCTAAGCCTGAAAGCTGAAGGACCTCCACTCAATGGGCCAGAAGTGACCCTCTGCTGTCCATGTGCACTCAGCTCCTGGCAGCGCTGGACTGCTCATCCACGTGCCTGTGTGCCCCCACCCCCACCGCCGCCCCCACCCCCGGTCCTCTCCTCACTTGGCTTCCCAGACACACCCCTTCCTCTTCATCCGTGTGCCTTCCTTTTCTCCATTACTAAACATGGATGTGTTCACAAAGGATCCCCAACCTGGGCCATCCGTTTAGCCCACACTGACTCCTCAGCAACCCCATCCAGACCCAGCTTGAAACCCAGTCCATCCCACCCCCAACACTCTCCTCCGTCCCCCATCTACTCCCAGCCTCTCCTCCCCACTAAAGTCCACTCACTAAGAGGCCTGCTCTCCAGGGACTCTCTGCACAACCCCCAGAGGGCATCTCAGGCTTAGTGCATCAAAAGCAAACTCTCTCTCTCTTTTTTTTGTGGCTGTGTCATGCGGTTTGCAGGATCTTAGTTCCCCAAACTGGGATTGAACCAGTGACCTCAGCATTGAAAGTACGGTGTCTTAACCACTAGATTACCAGGGAATTCCCCAAAACAAACTCTTAACTTCCACTTTGCCCATCCCCAAACCTTGCTCGTCCTTCAGTTGTTCCCATCTTAGTAAAAGGGACCCTATTCACTCAGTTTCTCAGGACAAAGATCAAAGAGTTACAAGTGATTCCCTTCTCTCTTTCATACCTTGAATCTGACCCAACAGCATGTTCTGCTGGGTCTCCAGAAGACCCAGAATCTCATCCATCTGCACTGGTCCAAGCTGCCGTCCTCTCCAGGCTGTTGCAGTGGCCTCCTTCTTGGGCTCCTGCCGTTGTCCTCATCCCCTTCTCACAGTCCCAGAGGGATGCTAGGGAAAAACCCAGCCCATTGCATGGAGCAGGCAGTTGAGGTCCCAACCCCCCCAGGGTGGAGTCTCAGCCAGCTGCACCGGCTCACCTGCCCCTGAGCCTGCAGCCTGAAGGGTAAGCGGTCCACAGCCAGCTCAGATGGGTGGGCATCACCCATCTGATGCTCACCCACCCACCTCCGCTCACACCACCTCCCTGACCTCAGCCTCCCCCTGCCTCCTCCTCCCCTCCCTCTCCTCCTCCTCCTCACTCCACTTGGGCTTCTCCAGCCTGCTGTAAGTGTGTGCTCAACCGCTCAGTCATGTCCAACTCTTTGCGACCCCGTGGGCTGCAGCCTGCCAGGCTCCTTTGTCCATGGGGATTCTCCAGGCCAGAATTCTTGAGGTGGTTGCCATTTCCTCCTCCAGGGGATCTTCCCGTCTTAGGGATGGAGCCCTTGTCTCCCACATCTCCTGCACTGGCAGACGCAGCCACTGAGCCACTGAGCCAGTTGGGAAGCGCCCCGCCCGCCCCAGGACTGCTCTTCTTTAAACATAGCAAGCCTGTTGGTACTGGGGGCTCTGCACTGGCTGTCGCTTCTATCTGGGAGATGCTTGCCCCTGACCTCTCCTTTGCTTTGCCCAGATGTCAGCTCAGATGTTTCTTAGCGGCCATGCTCTAAGCAGTCTCCCATGCTCTCCCTGCTCCACTGGGCTTTCCTTAGAATCCTGTTATGTTTGCATGGTTATATTTGTTGGTGTGCTTTGCACATGCATGTATGGGTTCACGTGAATGTAAGCTTCCAAGAACAGGGAGTTTGCTCTTTTGTGTCCCTGGTGCCTAGAATAATACTTGGAACATAGTAGATGCTTAAGAAATAGCTGTTGATTAACTCAGTAAATGAGATGATGTTGCATCCACATCAGGACATGTGGCTTCCTGGGTCTTCCCAACAGCTGTGTGCTATTCCACAGGAGGACATGCCCAGGGTTGATTAGCTGGCCCCTCACTTGAGGACCTTTAGCATTCTTATTCTTTTGCTACAATAACCAAAGTTGCATTGCACATCTTTGTACACCTATCTTTGCATTTATGTGTGAATATAATGAAAAATCAATAATTCCAGGCTCTGCACTTGCTGGATCAAGGAGTATGTGCATTTAAAGATTTGGTAGGTAATGCTAAATTGTCACCCAAGAGTTTTTTTTTTTTTTACCAAACTATGATTTTGAATTTTTTAAATATTTGAAAATCCATATGTCAAAGAATGAATTAGCCTCACTCCTTTAAAGAGTCCTTGAAACTGAGATCAGGCTCTGGGACTGAGTGTCATTTCACAAGGGCGAGGCTGAGTCTCAGGGAGGGCACAGGGACTGTCATTCCTTGGCCGTGGCCATAGTAACCAGCACGGTCCAGCTGGCGTCCCACACCCCAGCCTCCTTCACTCTTACAGAAGTCAGCCTTCAGTGCCTGTCACTGACTGACTTTGGGAAAAATTACAGGGCAGTCACTGAGAGTGGAGGGCTGTTATTATTCTGCGTTGTCAGGAACTTCCTGAAGCACCAACCCAATAAGGATCTGTTCAGTGCTGGCTATGTGCTGCAACGGTGTGGACACAGCCTTCAACAACACAGAACAGCTTGGCCCTCAAAGAGCTCGCGGGGCACAGATAACGGACGGAAGAGTACATCAGATGGGAAGGAAGGCTATGAGAAAACCAAACCAGCAGAAACCGTGTGGTTGCCAGTTTCAGAAGTGGCTTCAGGTGTTCACGCCTCTGGGTTTTCACCCTCTTGTGCAGTTCCCCCGCTCCAAGTTTGGACTGGACCTGGGACTTGCTTTTAATGACTAGGAAAGGCAGAGTGATGGGCTGGCACTTCCAAGACTAGGTAAAAAATGCCTGTGAAGGGACTTCCCTGGCAATCCAGTGGCCAGGACTCTGCACTCCCAATGCAAGGGGCTCAGGTTCGATCCCTGATTGGGGAACAGATCCCACTTGCTGCAACTAAAGATTTGGCACAGCCAAATTACTTAATTAAAAAATAGAACAAATGTCTGTGAGAGTCTATCTCACTGGCATGCCCTCCCTTTCCCCTTGCTCACCTTGATGTTTTGAGCAGCACTAGGAGGGCCCATGTGCCAGGGATTGAGAGCAGCCTGGGAGGAGACCATTGTTGTCCACAGCCTCATAAGACAGGCTTATGCAGACCCAGCCCTGAAAGGACCCCAGCCTAGCTTGCCTGACATTATGAGAGACCCAGAGGAATAGCAAGGCCACACTCATATTCCTGATCCATAGAAACCATAAGATAAACATGCAAATACTGCCTTTAAGCCTCTATGTTTTGGGCTAACTTGTTACACTGCAGTAGCTAACTCACACAAAGGGGAATAGAGAGTTCCAGGGGAGGGGTTGCAGTTTAAAATAGGATAGGAGGGAAGGAATTATTTGAGAAGACTTGAAAAAGGGAGAGACTGAGCCTCGGGATTCCAGGGGCAGAGTTGGATTCTAGGATGCCACTTACCAGGGTGGCTGGAATAGAGCGAGAAGGGCAAGAGGCAGGGGCAGGAAAGAGAGGGATGGAAGGATGTCATGCTAGCATTTTTTTTTTTATCCTGAACTTGGGGAAAGGGGACTTTGAGCAAATGCACATTTCAACAGGGTCCAGGTAGGCAATAGGTTTAAGGCAAGGTGTCGGGGGGTAGCAGGGAAATGGCCAGAGGGGTCAGGTCCCCAGTTTACTTGAAAGGTGACCAGAATAATAGATGTAGGGTGTCAGGGAAGAGTTCCTGCATCTAAGGGCGGGTGGAGGGGGCAGGTTTGGGGAAACCTGGTGGTTGGGGTTCACAGGCCCCAGATGCCTGTCTGACCTTGGGGCGGAGGGCTGAGCAGGCAGTTGGATCAGGCAGCATGTATGGTGCTTAGGGCCACAGGACAGGAGTGAGTGTGGGGGGAGGTGAGGAGAGGACCCAGGGGTGGGAGTGAGGCAGGGAGTCTGTAGTCCAGCCGAGGACAGCATGGGACCAAAGTGCTGGGTTACCGAGAGTTGAGGCCGAGCACTGACTTAGCAACTGGGACGGTCAGTGCAGAGTGAGTCCAACAGAGGCCTGTCTGAAGGACGGGGAAGTAAGAGTATATTGGGACCTGGTGGGAACAGTCTAGCTGGAGAGGGACACACTCGAAACACAGCATCAAGGGAACCAGGCCCAAGATGGGGAGAGGGCAACAGCTCCCAGGGAGCTGGTGGGGAGTCAGGGCGTCTGGTCCTCGGGAAGTTCCAAGGACCCGGGTGCTTCTGCAGCTCGTGCCTGCCTCCCACCCCCCACCTCACTGGCAGATGAGTGACCCTGGGGGTGTCAGCGGGGCTGGAGACCAACTGGGCGACTGCCTTTGGAATTTCCTGACCTGGATGAGGTTCCGCCTTTAATCTCTTGTTGCATCTACAGCCTTGTCTCATGTGGTTTGTGAGAAGCTGGGGGAAAAACCCAAAAGGGCTGACAGGCTTCAGAGAGGGGAGGAGAGACCAACCCAAGATGTTTTAAGTGAGCTCCAAGGTGCCTGTGGGGAGAAGGACAGAGACTCAGGGGGCATGTCTGAGCTGAGGGTGCAGCCAGGAGCTGCTGAGTGTGCAGCCAAGGGCTGCTGAGTGTGCCGGGCTGCAAGACCAGCCCCAGTCAGGCACCCGCTGTGGGGCTGGACTTCCCAAGCCTCAGTTTCTCCATCAGACAAGTGGAGTGACTGGGAACACCACCTCACAGGCTGTAGAGCAGGAGCAGGAGGTGGGCAGTGAGCCTGTGTCCTTCTGGGAGAGGGACCCGGGTGGCACCAGTGGTGGCAAGGGCAGAGTGCCCTGGAGAGTCAAAGTGTTGCTCTGAGTGATGAGGGGGGAGGTGCAAAATCATATATGTGAAAGTACAGACCTGCCACTGAACTGAGGAAAAACACCGTCTAAAACAGCATCTGCTTCCCTTCCTTTTTGTCTGGGCCCAGGAGGATTTGCTGCCTCTCAGGGGCCAAGAAAGCAGGTAGTGAGAGCAGGACTGGAGGGCTGGATGTCTTGACAAATTGAATTTTCCTTCTTTTCTGGCCTCCTGGGAGAGATATTGTGTCCTGCATTGATGCAAATGTGTTCAAGTGCACTTTTCACAGACTCAGAAATAACGAGCCGCCTTTCTGCTGAGGCCTGGGACCGTGAAAGGACCCTCTTGCTGAAGGTGGCCCGTGGCTGGTCACAGAGTCTGTGGCTGGCACGGGGGCAGAGTCCAGGTGCCATGATGGGTGAGCCAGGGGAGCCTGCAGAAGGCGTGCAGAGGGCAGCGACCCCAGGAAGCATCTAACGCACCCCATTTGCTGTGGGGAACCAGGCCCAGAGAAAGCACTGAGCTGCCTGGGGCAGGCAGGGAGTCCTGGGCACCTGGCCTGCTTCTCCCTGCCCTACCCTCCAGGCCATCTCAGACCAGGTTTGCTTCTGGGAAGGAGCAAGGAGCTGTCAGCCAGCAGTTGGTCTTCAGCCAGGAGTTTGGGCTTTGGCCAGGAGTTGGTATTTGTTAAGAGATGGAAAAGGTGAAGCTGTTATCAAGAGGCGGTATCTGAGGGTTGAGTTCACTGCAGGGTCTCAGGAACTAGATAGCATCAGCCTGCCCTGCCCAGAGGACATGAAGGAAATCTAGGGCGGTCACACATGGGAGCTGCCTACTCTCTGGCTGGCCTGCCTAGTGCTCCTGAGAGCCCGGAAGATGGAAAACAGGTTAACAAGTCCAGGAGGAAATGAGCAGAGATGCCTTTGCTGCCAAGGGCTTGGTTCAGCAACCTGATTACTTCTGGCTTCCTTACCGGCCTGACGCTGGTAGTGATGGCCATTTCTGGCAGATGGGCGTCTGGGTTTGGAAGTTGGAAAGGGGTTCTTTGGAAACCTTGGATCCTGGTCTGCATGGTTCTCAGCTTTGCTAAGTCTCAAGAAAATGTGGGCTCCCAGGTGGTCCCCATGGCTCGATATTTGCCTCTTGTTTCACAATGGGTGGGCTTCTATTTAGATGGACCCCAAGAGCAAGAGAAGGTTCTGCTGCTGAGAAAACTTCACCACCCACTCCTGATTCACTGAACATGGTCATGGATTTTCCTTTCATGGGATAAATAAAATAGTGGCAGACTTGGCAAGGTCATTCTTACCTTCCTTTCTCTTATGATCTGCACTAATTGAGGCTGAAAAGCTAATTAAATTCCCAGCCTGCCTTGAACTAAGTGTGGTCAAATAATACAGTTCTGGTAAATGAGATATAATTGGCAGTCAGCTGGGGGTTCTGGGAAGACTTGTTTTCTTGATTAAAGAGCCATAGGTGGCTGGTATTTCTAATTTTCACTCTGTTTCCCTTCTTCCTGCCTTGCAGTGGATGTGACGCCAGGAGTCGTGGCAGTCATGTTGTAACACTGAGGCAGAACACATGAAAAAGAGGCAAAGCCCTTATGGAGACAGGCCTTGACACGGCTGAGCTGCTGAGCCTAGGCTGGCAGCTGCCAACTTGCAGGCCTCTTGTAAACTGAGGTGAAACCAAGCTTTATTTGTTTAAGCTGTTGTGTCTGGAATTTCTGCAGCTGAAAGCATTGCTGGCTAATGCACACCACGATGACAAAGCATCAGCCAGGATCACAGGTGACAGTGAAGCCCTGCCTGCATTCCCATCACATTTTGAGACAGGGGTGTGTCCACTGCAACCCCCGGGAATGATAATAATACAAATAACATTTCTGAGTGTTCATTACATGCCAACTATCCTAAGCACTTGGCATATTGACCCATCTGATCTTCCAACAAATCCCATGGGGAACGTTTTACAGGTGTCAAAGCTAAGGCACAGAGCGGTCGAGGGAACTTGCTCAAGTTAGTAAGCGGTGAGCCAAGATGTGAATTCAGAAAGTCTGGCTCCAGGATGCATCCTCACAGTCACATGTGATACTCACCCCCTCTCTCTCTCTGCAATCAGGAGTCGGGGGAGACCAGCACAGCCCTGATCGAGGCTTCCTGTCCTGAGCTTCATGGCTGAAGCGTTCCTTCCTTTCTCGCACTTCTCCCAGGAAGCCAGCTACCTGCTAAAGGAGGGTGGAGAGCAGGATCAGGGCTGGGGAACTGCGATCTGAAATGTTTGACAGCCTCAGGCTGGGGCAGCCTGTGGGGCGGCTTCACAGACAGCCAAGACCTTGGGCCAAGACCCCTCCTCTGCTCCAGGGCATGTACGAGTGAACACTGCCAGTATTTTTCTCTTCCTTCTCCCATTTCCCCAGTTGACTGACCCCATGTCTGATGAACATCTTTTCCACTTATTTTTAAAGCTACTTTAGTATTCAGTAATACTGGTAGTCTTATAGGCTGGGGAGCTGGCTGTCTCTCTTCACCTATTATCACGTAAAGCATTTTTCTCATTATTCACTTATTTCTAGTGTGCTTTGTTGCTCTGCAGGCGTTCTCTAGTCGCGGTGAAACAAGGCTACTCTTTGCTGAGGTGTGAAGGCTTCTCAGTGCGGTGGCTGCTCTTGTTGCTGAGCGCAGGCTCTAGGCACACTGGCTCAGTAGCTGCGGTGCATGGCTTAGATGCTCCTCGGCATCCAGAATCTTCCCAGACTAGGGACTGAACTCCTGCATTGGTAGGTATCTACCTGCCTTATCCACTGCACCATCCACTGCCTGTACACTGCCTTACCCACTGTACCACCAGAGAAGTCCTTAAAGCTTTTTTTTTTTCAATTGTGAAAGAAATGCATGGCTGCTATAAACTCTTAACATAGTTCAGAAGTGTTTGAAATGCAAAGCATGATTTTCTGCTCCTATGTTTTCAACCTCCAGGGCCTTTCCTCTTAATTCAGAGGGAAAACATTGCCTATGAGATTGGAGTGTGTCCTTTTAGTTTTCCCTAGCAAACGCACTCACCCTTGTAAGATACACATCTCTTATCTTAAATTAAAAAAAAAATCAGACTATACATGGCATTCTGTAAATTGTTGCTTCTCCAAAATTAATTCATGGACTTAAGTTTGGTTCATTTTAGGAAGGAAGTACTAAAATTCCCTCAGTTAACTTTGTGTCCATGGACACTAATTGTTTCCAAGGTGTTGCTTTTGTGTACTTGTGTGCTATTTTGGGTTGAAGGGGTTCTGGCAAGTGGTATGGTCGTGTGCATGTGCACACCTATCACCATCAAATAGGTGTGACAGGCATGGCCACATGCCCTTTCTCACTGCTGTCCCAGGCGCTCTCCCACTGACTGAGCACAAGAGTGCTCCTCATCCATCCTCGCTAATTGTAGATACTTTCAATACTTAAAATGTTGCAAACACCCCAGTCACAACATGCAGTACCCTAATCTTGGTTTCTAAATACAGCCCCGCTGAAAGGAACCAGGAACCAAGGCTCCTTGGAGAAATGATTGATTCCAGAGTTGGGACAGGGAACTTAAAAATGGGGTTAGAGGGACTTCTTTGGTGGTCCAATGGCTAAGACTCTGTGCTCCCAATGCAGGGGGCCAGGGTTTGAGCCCTGATCAGGGAACTAGATCCCATATGCCACAACTAAGACCCAGCTGTTGTTGTTGCTGTTAAGTTGCTTCAGTCGTGTCCGACTCTGCACAACCGCATAGATGGCAACCCACCAGGCTCCCCCGTCCCTGGGATTCTCCAGGCAAGAACACTGGAGTGAGTTGCTATTTCCTTCTCCAATGCATGAAAGTGAAAAGTGAAAGTGAAGTTGCTCAGTCAGCTAATAAGTATAAATAGAACTTAGAAAAATTATCATTTGGCAACAATTGTAATGATAACTGATACAGACGAGGATCAGCAGCAGATGCCAAATTTGTGGGTGAAAGTTTGAACAGGAATAGTGGAATCACTGAACTTGTTTATTACAAAAGGAAAAGTAGTAACTTGGGGCTTTCCCAAGGCAGAGCGGGGGGTCTGGGAGATAAAGCTATAGTGGTCCTTACGGGGGAGGGGAGGATAGACAGAGTTCCAGCTTCTCGTCCTCCCAGTGGATGATTCTGAAAGCTTCTCAGGGGGGCCCAGCAGCCCCCAGTCCCCATGGTGACCACCCCCTCTATCGGATTTTCTTCTCTCTTACTCCTGCCTCTTGCCATTGGCCCCCTAACCAACTCCTACCCCAAGTCCTATCTCAGGCCCTGCTTTGGTGGGGACCAAGGACACCTGCTTGGTGGGATGCTGAGCCCCAGGATGCCCATGCAGCTTGGGGAGACCAGTCAGGAGCAACTGCCATGGTTGAGTTACGGGCCATTGCGGGTGGGACTGCTGGGTGGGGTTGGAGGGTTTGCTGATAGAACAAGGGGGACAACAGCACAGTCGTGGTGGCCCTGCCCCCAGGCTTTGGAATGGAGCACTGGAAGGACGAGGTTGCCACCTGCTGCTATGCAGGAGAGTTCCGGGCAGCGCTGTGCAAGGGCTGTTAGTTACCCTGGAGGTGCCTTCCGGAGCGTCAGAGTGACCTTCATGGGCGGCATCAGTGCACAGATGCATGAAGCCCTTGCCTGGATGAGCTCACCGTGGAGGGAGTGGGGAAGAGAGGAAGCGACCAAGAACGGAGGCTCCTGGGACATTCCAAAGTCCACATGTCAGGACAGGAGGGTGAGGCCAGCCAGGGGACCAAGGAGGGTGGGTGGCAGGTGAGGTGAGACTCCGAGCCAGCTGTGTGAGCTGGGATTCTGCTGCTGCTCTGCGGGTCCCAGCCAGGGAGGGGAGCGCTGCCAGGAGGGAGTGACTCACCCCGTCAAGGGCAGCCAGCAGTGTGGAGGGCGCGACAGCCTGGATGTGAGCGCACCCCCAGACATCCTGAGATCCAGGGAGGAGGGGTCGGCTGCCTCGGGAGCCACTGCATCTCTGACGTGTCATTAGCCCTCGGGAGGAGGACAACTGACCTCTTTCCCTTTATGGCTTTTTAAAAATCTGTTTTCTACTTTGAGCAGATGTTATTTTTTTGTGTAAGAAAAAAACAGTGAATTTTATTTTATTTAAAAGTAAGTTAGGATATTTGTACATTATATATCAGCTACAGGATTAATATCCAAAACATGTATACAACAAACTCATACAACTCAAAAGCAAAAAAAGAAAAAGAATGAAAGAAATTTGATTTAAAATGGGCAAAGGACCTGAATGCAGACTCACCTCCTTTCAGCATGCTTTGCTATACTGTGCATCACAAATACTGCTTTTTATTTTTTCAAATTAAATGTCTGCAGCCAAAAAAAAAACAAGTAAGTTAGGTTCCAGACATGTTGTAGATTCTTTAGGCACAGTGGTGGGCTAGTGATAATCTCATGGCTCCCAAGTGGATCGGGGGACTTTACACCCAGGGGAGGGCAGTTCACCTGGGTTTTGGTTCAGTGGGGCTGGACTTCTAGGTGATCCTGAGCAGCTTCCCCTGGAGAGAATCAGACCCCCATTTCAGACAGCCTGTGTGGAGTCTCTTGATCCCTCTGTGGTGCTCCTGCCTCTGTCCATGAGGACGAAAGAGTGGCCTCTGCACACTGGGTAGGTGAGGGGCAGAGGGGCATCACTGCTGGTCATGCTGTTTCTCTGCCGTGACCTCCCTCAGAGAACAGGCGTGGAGGTCATTGTCTCCTGGCCCCAAGGCTGGCTCAGCAGGACCATCTGACTGCCATCACAAGTATTCATGGTTAAGACAGATTTATCAGCATCACCTGCTACATGGTAACTGAGCACCCACTCTGTGCCATCCACCATTCTGGCTGCTGGGAATGTAGCAGTTAAGAGAAGATGCAGTCAGCGTAAGGTCAGGGACCATTGAACCATCTCATCCTCTGGTTGGGTGGCATCATTGACTCAATGGACAAGAGTCTGAGCAAACTCATGAGACAGTGAAGGACAGAGAGGCCTGCCATGCTGCAGTCTGTGGGGCTGCAAAGAGTGGGACACGACTGAGTGGCTGAACAAAAGCAACAAGGGTCAGGCAGAGGGGGATGACTGTGGCTGTGGATGCAACGAGCAGAGGCGGGCCCAAGGCCCTGAGCTGAGCTGCTGCTACAGTCCAGTCCACAGTGCCTCTCCTAGTGGAGAACTGAGAGTGGCCAGGCCTGGGAGCCCCTGGCAGAAGCAGCCCCACACCAGGCGAGGAGTCTGAGGACTGGGGCAGAAAGTGCTGCTCAGGGCCCTGAGTGAGTGCCCTTCTTCCAGCCTCAGCCCACTCCCTGCCCCTCCTTCACAAAACGTTCCAAGCTCCCTTACCCTAACTGCCCATGCGGAGCCCCTGGCCCCACCTGGCATACTGCCCAGGAAAGGTGACCCTGGCCTGTACCACAGGGACAGGTCACAGGCACTGGCTCCTCCACAGGACAGGCCACACTGGAGTCATTTACAAACACATCACAGGACAACTCCAAGCCAGTTGAAAATCAATGCGGTAAAACAAAAAAACAAAAACCAGAAGCCTGCTAACGCAGCAACCGAGAGCAGCTTTCTCTGGACCCTGGGCTCTGGGTGGTTTCTATGGTGACGGGCCTTTGGGGCTTTGGGGCTTTGGACCCCTGGAAATGTGCGCTGCAGTTCTTCTCACAGCATCTCCATCAACTGTCTTTTCAGCGGAGTCTCCAGAGTGAGAACCCTCTCATCACTTCGTTGTTCTGTTAGATTAGCCTGTCTTTTCCAAACTGTGCACCAAGCGTGAGTTACCTTTATAACCGAAAAGCCAATACTTCCATTAAGATTCAGAGGAAAGTTTACAGTTTACTTATAAAAACAATAGAAGAGGCTCTGGCCAAGCTGAGTTGGGTAAAGTGGGTGCCCGAGGGGCCTTCTGGCCAGTGCCTGACCCTCTGCGGAGCCTCTGGGTGTTTGGCAGAACACAGAAGTGAGTCGGTTGCCGATTCATGGATCCCAGGGCCTGTTGGTTTGGGCCTGGAGTCTTCTTGGTCTCTGGGTCTCCTCCTGTCCCTGGCCCCTCCCATTTTTCTTCTTCCAAAATGACCAAAAGAAATACAGCCTCCCATTTCAGTGGGAGAAAAAATTCATCTAAGTAGCCTTTTAATAAAAACAGAGTCTCTTGCTTGATCACAAAATCAATTAGTTGGTAGAGAATTTTATTAGTCAATCATGTAAGTAATTAAAAATATTGATTGATGGGGGCACCAGGGGCTGAAAGTGGCTGCTTCTCCCCAGCAATGTGGGGCAGCGGCTGGCATGGGGGCACCGGGAAGTGATCCTGAGTGGGGGCTTTTAAATCACTCCCCAGTGTGCCTCTCCCAAGGTCAAACCAGGACACATTAGACAAGGGACTCAGCCGATCTCGGAGCCTCCATTTTCTCATGTGAAAAACAACAGGGCTGATAATATGGGATTCTCTCGCGGACTGAGACAGAGCTTGGATGGTGAGTGGCATGGCTTGAGGGCTCATGATGGGGGGGCTGTATACCTGACTGTCAAGGAATTCTAGGCCAAGGAATTCAAGTTCAGTCTTGTCCCGGGGCCGAGGGTGGGAGGGACAGAACGGTCAGGGGGCCTGGCCTTCTGAGTCAGGCCTCGCCAACAGGCAAGGGCTCTGCTGGGTTAAGTCTGACCAGAGGTAGATCAGGTGATGTGGGCGCCCAGCCTCCTATGCTCAGCACCCAACTCAAGTTCAAGGGGAGAGGAAACGGACTCCCTGTTGGCAGGGGAGCGGCAGATTGCTAAGACAGCATGTGGAACTAGAACACTTTTGTGGCCAGTTTTGGAAAATAGCACCTGCTGCCTTGGATCCCTTCCTGGAGGCCTGAGGATGGTGTCCTCGGCCTTGAGAAGCACCGGCCTTGGGGCCTGCTGCGGAGGGATCTTGAAGGGGGAACAAACTTCCACTGACTGAGTGCCCTGCCCTGTGTCTGCCTCCTCTTCATGGCACACGCGGTAGAAATCACTGCCCCGCTCCACAGATGAGGAGTGGGGGTCTGGTGGCTCCATCACTTAACTGCTCGTTGTAAGTTCTCTCCTCCATTCTGGGCCTCCCAGTCCCCTGGTCCAGTGGATGCAGGGAGGCCCACCTCCTCCTGGGAGGCCTCTCAGGATCAGACTCCATGGGTGCCTCCCTTAACATCTAAGAGATCTGTGTAATGGATCAGGAAGATGGGGCTCTCTCCAGAGGGAGGGGAGGAACAGAGCCTGAGGGTCTTCTGCCGACAGCCCCTTCCTCCACCTCCTTGCCCACAGGGTGCAGCCTTGCCTGAGGGTCCTCAGGAGGGAACCCTGGTCTGATGGGAGCCCAGGTTCTCAGGACCACCTGGGACAGTCACCCCCACACCAGGCCCTGGTCCAGCTGCCCCTTCCTCCCAGAGAACCCTGTAAACCTCACCTGTCTGGGCCCTAAAGGCTTGCCCCACCACGAAGGCTTCTGAGCTTCTTTCTTGGCACACGATTTTGCAAAGCCACCCTCGAAAGCGGGCCCTGGAGGTGCTTGTATGCAGGCTGTTCGTCCTCTGTAAAGCCTGGCTATTTGTTTAGACTAGCTGACATTTCCATGGTCTTTTATTAAAGAAAATATCCTGAGGAGAAGGCAGGATGTTTGCACACAGCTTATACCCTCCGCCTCTGGTCCCCAGCGCCCTGGAGCGGGTAAGGTGGTAGGGGTGCCAGCCTCTCCCCCACCCTTCTTCCCTGAGAAAGGAGGGGTGGTAGGCAGCCCCCTACAGGTGCAGGGATCCTCCCAATCTCTGCTTGGCCACATGCTCTGAGGGGCAGGACAGACAGAGGCCAGGCAAGACCACCTTCTTGGTGGACTGTAGTCAGTGACCCCACGGGGGACTCCGGCCAGCTCCGTCGGCTGTGCCCTCTGTTAGTCTTCCTCTGGCTTGTGTGTGCTGTGCCCTTTGCTCTCCTTTGTGTCTTTGTTGTCAGCATCTGCCAGGGGGTCCCCCACAGTCAAAGGGCTGAGTTAACTGCTGGCAGGCTCCATTCTGAGCTAAGAAGCCTAGTTATTCTGTGGGATCTGTCTCAAGGTGCCAGGGGCACCTGTGGCCAGAGGAATCTCCCTCCCTGTCAGCCATCACCCAGGCACTTCTGAGGTGGCCGCACTAGGGTTTTGCCTTCCTCCAGCACCAGACAAAGGTGTCACAGTCACACTGACTGGGGTGTGGGTCCCAGCCCTGCACAGCTGCGGACGAGGGCCTGCCTGCTGAGCGGCCCTCTGGGGGGCCCTAAGGTGCTTACTGGACCTTCCCCAGGGCAGCAGCCTGGGGGGTCCCCATCTCCCTCACCGTGACTGGAATGCATCCAGGTACAAGGTCCTGGAACCTGGCTTTGCAAGCAGATGGAACACTGGTGCACTCCAATGCTGTGTTCTTACCTGTCCTGGAGGAAAGGGGAGAAGGACAGGATCGACACTGTCATCCGGCGACACCTGGCAGGGAGGAGCAAAGATCGGAGCTGGTCTGGCCTTAATTAAATCACCCACGGGTCCGGCTCACAGTTATAAATTGCTCTCACTTCCATGGACCCATTTCAAGCAGCATCCTTCCAGGTCTGTGTAAACAAGCCCACACCCTCCACTCCAGCTCCCGCCTGCAAATCACAGGAGGTGTTTCCATTTTAACTGAGATCAACTACTGACAATTAGGGATCCTTGGTCTCATTCATCATGAAAGGGCTACACATCTGTGGATAAGGAGAGTACAACTGCCTGCCTCCTGAGAGGAGACTGAGCCCAGGCCTGGGGCGGGCCCAGTGGGTGGGGCTGAGCAGGTGGGGTTGGGAGTGGGGAAGCCTGGATTCTACTTACTGGAGGTGGGGATGATCCCACCTGCCAGGAAGCACCCCTGGGGGTCAAGTATTAGTCTTGATAACAGACAGGGTTGGGTGGAGTCCCGGATGCTGAGAGCCTATCTGAGGGGTCAGGCCTGGGCCTCCTCACAGGAGGGGGTGGGTTCGGAGGGTGGGGGAAGAAAGGGAAAGAAAGGGGACACAGAGGGAAGAAGAAGGGGAAAGGGGGGAGTGGAGAGAAGCAGCATCTCGGTCCTAGACCAGAGCGGACGCCTCTCACCGGCCTCCCTGCTCCCCTCGGGTCCCCCAACACCCCCCTTCACACAAGCATTAGCCAGAGCGAGCTTTCCAAACGACAGTCAGACCCTGACACTCCTTCATGCAAACCTCCCAGCAGCTTCCTGTCGCCAGCAGAATAAATTCCACATCCCTTCTGATGCCCCCCAGGGCCCTTCATGCCCTTCTGGCCCCTCTCCATCTTCAGCCACTTCCTTCCCTGGGACCACGCTGATGCCCATCCATCCTTCCAGCCGCAGGTCCCTGCACGTTTCTTTCGGTTGGGCCCCCGTCTCCTTGCCTGTCTGGCTTTTTGTCTCTCTCAAGCTCAACTGTCATTTCTCAGGAGAGGCCCTCCCTGAGCACTCCCAGCCATCCCACGTGAATCACCTCCCAGCAAACCCTGTCCCCTTGGCCCGTCTGCCCCCTTCACAGGGCCTGCTGGTCAGAGTTGGCGAGCATGCTCCTTATTGACCTGTTGGCTGTCTCTCTGCTAACAGAAGTAGGGGACTCACCTGTCTGGGCCGTGCTCTGAATGGTTGCAGGCACATGAGTGTCGCCCCTCCCTCCGCAGGCCGTCAGCTCAGTGAGGGCAGTGCTCCTTCCGCCACCAAGCCGGGTGCACGGTGTGATGCCCTGACCTGCATGGGCTCCGTCCACTGGGTCACGGTGCTGATCCTCCCACTGTACAGATGAGGAAACACTGCCTCCCAGACCCCGTGCCCTGGAGGGGCGCTCCCCAGTGAGCGGAGCAGCAGCGGGGATGGCACTGGCTGGAAGGCCTGTGTGGACCCTCCGCCGAGGCCCTGCCCCTGACCAGCCGCACATGGCCCGACGCCTGGTGGCCCTCCAGCTGTGGCGGACATCTGCTGCAGCTGGGCCTGGCCTGCAGCTCTGCCACGTGTGTTCTGTCTCGAACCCTCCACTGGGGACGCCCCTGGTGATGTGAGACTCACACTGCGATTTCCTGTGATGTAATTAGCTCCCCGGAGCCTGGGGAGCGGCCGGCTGCAGGCGGACGGAGGGTGGGCTTCCCTGCAGGTGTGTGTGTGCAGGCACATGTGCCCCTGTGTGTGTGTGTGTGTGTGTGTGTGCATGCGAGTGTGTGGAGCTGCTCCTCGGGGACAGAGGGGTCTGGGGTGGAGAGGTAGCACAGTTGGTTCTGGTTTTTAAAGAGATAGTGTCATGGGCTGTCTAAAGGCTTTGGAATCTCAGAGGCCACACTTCCTGATGCTCCACCCCATTCAAGCTCTCATGAGCCTCAGTATACTCATCCGTAAAACAGGACAACAGTTCTACCTCACTCTCAGGTTCACCATGAGGATAAAAATGCAGGACAAGTGCTGAGGGCCACTCCCGCCTGGAGAAGGTGCTGGGAAGTATCGTGGAGAGGACTGGGGTGGGGCAGGAGGGAGACCTCGGGGTCCAGCACACTTAGTGGCGGGACCTTTGGGAAGCCGGGAACCTCAGAGGCCACCTCGTTCCCAACTACTCAGGAGGCAGCTGGGAAGGTCCATGAGAGGTTACAGGTCCAAGAAAGCCGGCCCGGTGCCAGGAGCTAGGGAGACTGTCACGCTCACGGCTGAAATCTAAGCTCTGTTCAGGCCTCCACTGCTGGGTGTGGGCCTATTAGGGGACTCTGCTTTTTCCCCTGGAGCCTCCTGAGATCTCCCAGCCTGGGAAGATGGAGAGTGCCAGCCCTTGGGGATGCCCAGGGGTTCCCTGGAAGCTGGCAAGGGGCAAGAAGCTTCAGCACCTGTGCTACACTGCACAGAGAGGGTGCACCCACCCCTCCAGCCAGGCTTGTGGGTTTTCTGGGGCTGCTGGGGCAGGGATGGGGTAGCTGAGATCACATACCAACCCCTCCTTCTCGTGGGGCTCACCTCCTGTCACCTCTTGTCGCGGGCCTCCAGGGTGAGTCCTCTGGAGGTTCAGGGTCCATGTTGCTCTCCAAGGTGGTCTCCTCCTTCAGCAGCCAGATTTGGGATGTGGGGAGGATTAAAAACAAGAGAAGTTAATCCCAATCTGCGTCTTTGTGTTAATCACTCAGTTGTGTCCAATTCTTTGCTGCCCCATGGACTGTCGCTCGCCAGGCTCCTCTGTCCATGGGATTCTCCAGGCAAGAGTACTGGAGTGGATTGCCATTCCCTCCCTGGGGATCTTCCCAACCCAGGGATCAAACCCAGGTCTCCTGCATTGTAGGCGGATTCTTCACCATCTAAGCCACCAGGGAAGACCAATCCCAATCAGCTATACGTAACATAGATAACTAGTAAGGAACTCCTATATAGCACAGGGAAGTCCACTCAACACTCTGTAATGGTCTATATGGAAAAAAATCTAAAAAAGGGGAGATACATGTGCATGTATAACTGATTGTTTATATAACTTTGCTGTATACCCAAAACTAACAAAACATTGTAAATGAATTACACTCTATTAAACAAACAAAAACCAAGAGCAGTGTCAGAAAAGGCTCTCCAGCCACCCACGGTGGGGGCCTTCGGGTGGGGGCGGCCCCCTGTACCTCTCAGGCCTCAGCCATGTCAGGGGAGGTTGGTCTGCTCTGCCTGCTGCAGGGCCACCTGAAGCCCAAGTGGCAGTGCTGTGTCAAAGGACGGAAGTAATAAAAACGATGAAAACAAGCCAGCCCAGGTTATTATTTTGCCCTCCATGTCCTAGTTCTGCTAACTCCCCTGACTCCGGGCTGAGCTGAATGCCTCCCTGTAACGAGACAATGGACAGTTTATTCCTTTGTGTTCAGCCAACCAGAAACTCAGCCTGCGGCACTGCAGTCTGTGCCTGGCGGGCAGCCCTGGAGCCTCGCCCTCAAACTCAGTTTCCCCTCTGATTCGGGGCGCCAGCACAGGGTTGCCTCTGAACTCTCCTCCTGCTGAGTTGGGATGGGTTTTTCCTGTGTTCTCCAGCATCTGTGCAAGCTGGCTTTCCCTGAGCATGGATTGTTCTAGCTCCTCAGGTGCATATGCCATCTCAGGGGATGGCAGCTGGAGAACACTGCACCCAGTACCCCGTGTTTCCTGTGGCCTGGGCATATCCCCTCAGAGCATGAGACAGCCCAGCTGCCAAACCGAGGCTGCCTGGCCATGCCTTCTGCTTGGTGGGACTCCTTGAGGGAAAGCCTGGACCATAGACTAGTGCCGGCCTCCGAACCCTCCTCCTCTTGCATCACAGAGCATAGCACAGAGACCTTTTGCTTCCCACCACCTCTGAGGCCCAGCGCTCCTGCACAGAGGGACTGTCATCACACAGGCAGGATGCCGACGCTGGGGAGGCCACCCCATCATGCCACACAGTCCCTACCCACTGGCCAGCCCATGGCCCTGGCCCCTCCCACTGCAATTCTGGGGCACCCCATTCTCTGAGCCTCACATGTACCCAGGCCCTAGGCACCGACAGCACCGTCCCTTCTGTGTCCCCTCTGAGCCTCCTCTGTGATGCCTCTTGTGATGGCAGGGCTGGGGACAGAGCCAGTTCCCTGACTCTCTGAGTCTCTAGGCTGTTCTGCTCCAGGGAGAGGCTACACATCACCTGCCGCTCCCCTAGGCCCTGCTGGCAGGTGAATGAGGGCCCAGTAGCCAGGTCACCATCCCTCCAGAGCCCTGCCCAGCTGGACCAGTGGACGACAGACCTAGTGACGAAGTCAGAGTCACAGGCTCCATCCCATGGGCCAAGCTCTGGGCCTCTGCCTGGGGACGAGTCAGTTCATGAGCCCATGGGCAGGACGCCTCTGTCACTCTGCTCTCGGACATCCCTGGTCCCTGAGCTCCTAGCCTGACCTGCCCCAGGCTGCAGGCTTCTGCTTATGGGATGGATCCTTCACTCGATGCCCAGAGCCAAACGGGCATTTCTTTGCTGCTTTTTCTTATCCCTAACACAGCTTCTGGGATTAATTATCAATACAAAGTCATATTTGAAAGGTAGTTATTACAGAGCCAGCCCAACATGAATACCATAACTCAATAAACAGCAAAAAAGCAATGGAGATCACCAGACCGTGGACCACTCTCCTCTATGAAGACAGACACAAAAAACCTTAAATTATTGGCAAATAAAATAATATGCCATAACCAAGAGGCCCACCCCTCTGGTAAGTAAGGCTGTAACACTGGTAGAAAGGGTATTAACAGAGCCCACTCGTTAATGGGTCAGACGGTGGGCAGTGTTTGAAGGGGTGCAAAGGGGCTTTAGGACCAGCAGTGCTCTGACCTGGGTGGGTGACACCAACTTAAGCGCTCTGGAGAAGGCATGGAGCTACACGTTTGGAGCTATGCTGTCACTGTGTGGTGCTATGCCTCAAAAACAATTCAACAAGAAAAGTAACCAACAGAGAGATGTTGCTTCAATAAGAAGCAACCAACATACAGCAAACGGAGGTCTAGCAACTTAAAAAATCAGGAAGAAAAAATAAAAACAACCTCGACCCACTCCAATATTGTTGCCTGGAGAAGTCCATGGACAGAGGAGCTGGTGAGCTTCAGTCCATGGGGACACAAAGCGTGGGACACAACTGAGCAACTGTTGGTGATGATGATAGGAAAAGTGGGCAAGGAATAAAAAGGAGCAGTTCACTAAAGAGGAAACACGAATGGTCATAAAAATGTGCAATCAACTGCTCAACATCAGTAATCCACTGAGAAAACACAAACAAATAAAAATGGAGTATCGTTTCATATCCATCAGTTTGGGGGGAAAATGGCATCTGATAATCCCAAGAGGGGATGAAATGATGAATCGTGAGAAATTTCACACCCACGGACAGGGGTGTAAATTAATCCAACCACTTGAAGGATGGAAAAGAAATGTGTGAATTCGAAAGAGTACATGCCTGAAGATGTGGAAATTCCACTCTTGGTATATGCCCTTGGATACCACTGGGAAGCTGAATAAGAATGTTCATTATGGTATGAAGTTTGTCATAGAACAAAACTGGAAATAGCTTAAATCATTAGGGAAGCAGACAAATAAATTGTGAGATATTTATGAAATAGAATCCTTGCGGAAAAGTTAAAATGAGTGAATTAGATCAATGTAGATGAGCTCAAAATTAGATTATAGTTTAAAGCCCGTGTGGCTTCACCATCCACACATGCTCATGGGCCCTTTGTGCATGTGCGTAGACGCACGTATGTGCACCTGTGTCTGTATGTCTCAAACCACGGAAAGCACCTTGAGTTAGGAGGAAAGGAAAAATTCTGCAATATTTTGTTGCTTTTACACGAATTTAAAACTTCTCAACTAAACATAACCAGATCTCAACATTTACAAATTCTGACACTGGTGTCTGCTACAGACCATACTTTTCTACAGTTTTAAAATTTTAAACAGGAAAAAAACCACAAAGGAAAACCAAGGGAGTGAACTGGGAAAACAACAACTATTAAAAAAAGGCTGACGGATTTGGAGAAACTGTCAGCTGCCACTACTCTCAGAAGAGAGCAGGGCCCTGGCCAGGCTGGATCTCAGGGCTTCCTTCATGAACTCGCCCAGCCCATGACTGGGTCTGAGTTTGCAGAGGCTCTCGGCTGACCTTGGAGGCAGCTATGGGTGCCCTGGATTATAGAGCTGATCACTGTTCGATCAGGCTATACAGGCCCTCGTTTCAGTCCCAGCTCTGGTCTAGCTCTGGGCAGCCCCTCTGGCCTCTAACTCACCCTCATCATGGAAGCGACTTGGGGATCTGGTGGCTGTGGCCCCAGCCCAGTGTCAGCCCGGTCCACTCTCTCCTACACCAGATTCCAGGGCCCAGACCAGCTCAGAGACTGCAGCCCTCCACATGCCCCTCCTGTTCTGGGGCTTGAGGAGAAGCGAGGTGTAGGTATATACCCAAGCTATAAAAATAACAGCCTACATTTATCCTGTGCTTAGAATCTCCTGTCATCACCTGAATTACCTCTCACAACCATCCTCTAGGAAAGCAAACACCAGGAGACCAGGACCCCTCACAAGGGAAATCCATGTTCCTTTTAGCCCACTGAAGACCCAGGAATAACAAAAGGACCCAGAACAGACAAAGAGCGGGAAAAGGCTGGGAAAATGATTTGACTTTTTTTTATTTGTCCCAGCCACATGGAAGTCAGAGAGAGCTCACATGTGAATGGGGATAACACTGAGTGGTGCCCCAGTGCTGGCCCCCCTCCAGGTTGGGGCTTCCTCCTGCTTCAGGAGGAAGGGCCTGGAGTAAGGAAGTGGTTGCCCTGGATCAGGAGAGGCAGGGTCCAGGCTGGCATTGCTGAGAGAGGTAGGCACTGCAAGGTCTTAGGCTGCACCTGTTGGGACCCTTGCTCTCTAGCTCTGGTCCCTCCTCATAGCCTCACAGCGTGGGCAGCCAGAGGCTTCACCTGACCCTTGCGCCCACCCTTGCTCTCTAGCTCTGGTCCCTCCTCATAGCCTCACAGCGTGGGCAGCCAGGGGCTTCACCTGACCCTTGCACCCGTCTGGCCTACACAGGTCTCAGGAGCAGAGGTTGGGGTGTGTCCCCCATGTTCACCCGCCCCTGGGCAGTAGTGTGCAGGAGCTGTTCTCTTCATTTCTCACCAGCATTTGGCACAAACGGAAATAAGTTCCAGGGACCCAGCATACTGCCGTGCTCTCCACAGTCCATGGCACTCTCTAGACTCAAAGAATTCCATGGTCACATCTGATTTTTCCTGCTGGAGCCCCTCCATGTTTACATGGCAGAATGCAGTGGGGGTGGAGCTAGGGTGGCCGCTCTGGGCCCTGAATCCCCTACCCCCACCCCCAAGAAGCTGGCCGAGGTTTCTGCTGGCAGTGGACCCCAGGGAGAGAAGCTCGGAGCTGGGGAGCGCCTGAAAGGATAGTAATGCAATCACCACCCGACACCGAAAGCTTTTGCCACAGTATCATGTTCACACCTTGTGACCCCAGCACACAGCTAGATAGGGAGCCCCGGCGGTGGCTGAGGCTCTTCTGGGGCTGGCGCCCTCCATCTGGCTGGCACTGGCTTCTGCAGTCCAGCCTTCCCAGTCTGACTGTCTTCTGGGCCAGAGGCCCTGCTCAGAGGCCATGTCCTTGGCTCATCTGCAAGAAGCCACCTCTCAGAGGATGTCTCATTTACATGCCCAGTGTCCCAGAACAAACTTGTGAGCAGTAAGTCTGATCAATTCATGTTATTATGCACAGGTTCAAATAATACATGAGAAATAGTCTTTGTCATCTTTGGGGAAACAAGGTTGAGCTTAAAAGAACAGGTATACAAATAGGAAAAACAGGCCAGTTAAACACAGCAGGTGTTCTATCAGTAAATGCAAATCGTGCAAAATTCAGGTGAAGACCCATGTTTGGTCTTGCACAGGCCTGGAAGTTCTGAAGTGGAAAGTGGAGGGTGAAGCAGGTTGGTTCCAAGTCAGGGAGGCCTCCCTCCAGGCATAGGCTGCTCCTCCCTAACCCAGCAGCCCAGGGCAGTGGAGGAGGCCAGGGGGAGCTGAGCGCCAGACTGAACAGGGGTCCTGCCCAGACTTTCTCATTCTCAGGCTCCTGAGGGTCTGAATCCTGAGGGCCGAGGGGGCCAAAAGGACAGTTGGCACATGTCCTGGGAATGCTCCTGGCAACCAGGCTTTTACATCAGCAAGATGGGTCAATCCTTTGGGCCCCACTCACGTCACAGAGCCCAAAGTTAGAAGCCATCCAGGTGGGAATAAGGCTGGGAGGGCCCAGCCTCCCAGGAGGCAGAAGCTGTTATATTGTCTGTATCTCTGGACCCTGGAGATGCCCAGCCCATCCTAGGTGTTCGATGGATACTCAGGGAGTGGTTGATGAATTTATTCAGCAAACATTAATAGCTATTCAGCACAGGTGCCAGGCTCAGTGTGGTGCCAGTGGCCAATAGGACAGACACAGCCCTGCCCCTGCAGCTTGTGTTCTAGTCGGTGAGACAGACCCATAAACAGCAGTCTGAGTGGCAGGAGGGATCCCTGAGAGAGGAACCCCTGGGGCACAATGACGGCCCCTGTCCTGTGAGGTCCCAGCGTCACGGACAGATGACTAGACAAGGCAGAGAGCAAGGGATGGGAGGTATGGCTAGTCTCAGGTGTGGCCATCTTGAAATCCTTAACATTTTACCTTTGAACTTGTGTTCTCTGAGTGAGGCTCTGGAGAAAAACAGAGCACCTGTGATCAGGGGAGACATGCAAATTCGTTGCAGCTTCCTTAATATTGAGAAATGGATTATTTCCTGCCATATCAATAAACAAGGACGTCACAGTCATCAGTGATTCCAGCCCTTCGGGGCAAATAGGAAGGAGAACAATACCCGCTATCTGGCAGCTATCAGACTGCAGCCACTCCCTACGGTGAGCTCAGGATGTGAAAAACATAGGACACTGGCCTCAGATAGCATATGAAAGGAGTGATTTCAGTGAGCCCAGACTCTTCCATCTTCTCATACATAGAAAAGCACTAAATGCCTTAACTTGGGGCATCTGGTTTCCTTTAATTAACAGGTGGCACTAGTGGTAAAGAACCTGCCTGCCAGTGCAGGAGAGGCAAGAGATGTGTGTTTAATCCCTGAGTTGAATCTCCACGGAAGATCCCCTGGAGGAGGAAATGGCAACCCCCTTCAATATTCTTGACTGGAGAAGCCCCATGGACAGAGGTGGGCTATGGTCCTAGGGTTGCAAACAGTCAGACACGACCGAAGCAACTACGCAACTTGATGTTCAGGGCTATCTGACCTTTGTTGCAAAACTTCTGTATAACCTGACTCCTCCCCTCACCTCCCTGGAGCAGCTCTTTCAGGGTTACTTGAGATGCTGTCTCCAGGGCTTGAAGCCCTAAAAATTTCTGCCGAACAAAATATAACTCAAATTTTAGGTTGTGGCTAGTTTTTCAGTGGACTGCATAGACCTTCATGAAGCCTCATGTGCATAGGGTGCTGGGTGGACAGTGTTTTAGACCAGTGACTCAGCAAGGACAAAGAGAGCTTGTCATGTCGATCACTGAGTAAAGGTGGCAGTGAGACCCGAGGGCCCTCGCTTTCTGGTAGACTCTGAATGCACTGGGCATTGGCAGGGTAAGAAACCCAAACAAGGGCCCATCGTGTCCTTTCTCTCTCATGTCACTTTGACACTTTTCATATCAGTCAGCCACTTGGATGAGAATAATGATAGGAGAGGGACTTCTTCCTCATGAGTAAGCTGAGGTTTGAGGGTGTTGGTCCCCTGGTGTCAAGAAGTGAAATTAAAATAGTTGAGTTAGTAGTGTGAAGCATTTTCACTATTCTGATGAGAAAAAAAAAAAAAAACCATACATGAACATACAAGCTATAGAAGTCTTGGGAATTTGGGTATCAGTTAAATGTTCTTACACTTGCATTTAAAACAGAAAGGTGAAACAGTAAGGTTCATGCTAATAATTAAAATTAAAAATTTTTCTTTCCTTAGAATGACATCAAATAACAAATTAAAACACTGCAAAAGAGGAAGATGGAGAAAGAAAAGAAGAAGCTTCACAATTCGGTGCTTTTTCCTTGTCTTTTGAATGTGGGGCCCATGACTCACTCTGCATTGAGCCTGAGTGAGCATTGCATTGGAGCCAAGGTGCCTGCAAAAAGCAGGTGGGAGCAGGTGGGGGAAAGGGGTTGGTCAGAGAGGAGACTGTGACAAGGGTCCAGCGTGGCCTTGGGGGACAGTGGCTGCCCACCAGCTGTGGTCACTGCAGGGAGGAGGAGTAGGGTGGAGTGGACCCCTCAAGTGTGCCATTTAGTGCCCTCTTAGGGACAGCCTGAGAGTTGGGGTGCAGGGCAGAAAGGGAGCAGCCCCCTGCCTCATGTCAGCCAACAGTTTTTATATATCTAGCCTCCAAGTAACATTTCCCTTGAACATGGTTCGGAGGCTGCGTGGAGACCTGGGGCAAAGGCAACCCCTGGGCTGAGTTCAGGACCTGCCTTGAGTCCTTCCAGTCTGGCACCCAGAGCTCTCTGGAGGTCCAGAACACCTCCTCCCCACCAATGTCCACCGTGGGAGCTGTGGTTATGGGAAGCAGTTTGATTTCAATACCTCGCCCCACCCCTAGCCTGGAGGCTGTCTTGGTCCCGAGTGAGGTCGGCCTGCGAGGAAGGTCCAGCATCTCTCCTTTCACTCAGCAGCCCTGCTCCACAGCCCGGGTAGGAAGCTGACGGCCGGCTGGTGTCTGGGGAGCGCTGCCTTCCGCTTGAAAGTGTGGATGATTAAAGCCGAGGCTGGCGGTGATGGAAGTGGCTCCATTAGCTCCGGGGGAAAGTGGCACATGGTTTTTCCCTTCTGCGCTTGCTCTAGGCCCTCCCCAGGGTCACACACACACACACACACACAGGACCTTGTGTGATACAGCCGCTCTGTGAGGTCAGCAAGGCGGGGCTGGGCAGGGAGGTTAAGGAAGTGGATATAAAGAGAACTCAGGCTTCCCGCACAGCCATGCTGGACCTGGCTCTCTAAATGCATGATCTCATTTATTTAATCCTCACGTGGGTTCCCATAACTATTACCAGAGCAACTGCCGTTTCCAGGGCGCCGACTCTATCTCAGAGATTTTCAGTGTTTCATCTCAGATTCTTATGTGTGGGTTTGATTGATGAAGGGGTGGTAGGGATGCCTTTCCATTTTTAAAAACAATTCTTAATTTTTGGCTGGTCTGGGTGGCTGAGCGAAGGCTTTCTCAGGTTGTGGCAAGTGGGGGCTACTCTCTAGTTGAGCTCTGTGGGCTTCTCACTGTGGTGGCTTCTTTGTTGCAGAGCGTGGGCTCTAAGGCACTTTGCACTTCAGTAGCTGAGGCATGGAGGCCTAGACGGTCCTCAACATGTGGAATCTTCTGCGATCAGGGATCAAACCTGTGTCCCTTGCACTAGCAGACAGATTTTTAACCATTGGCCCACCAGGGAAGTCCTGTCCTTCCATTTATTTAGATCCTCTTTCATACCTTTCAGCAATGTTTTGTAGTTTTCAGTGAATAAATGTTGCACATCTTTTATTAACTTTTCTCTTAGCATTTTATTCTTTCTGATTCTGTTAAATGGAATTTTTCTTCATCTCATCTGCAAAGTGTTGTTTGCAAGTATATGGAAGTACTAATACATGGATTTTTGTCTGTTGACTTTCTATCAGAAAAACTTGCTGAACTCATATTCGTTTTCATAGTTTTTTAGGATTTCTTAGAATTTTTTATGCACGAGATTGTTATATTACTTGTGAGCAGAGATGGTTTTACTTCTGCCTTTATGATCTATATGCCTTTTCTTTTTTTTGTCTAATTGCCCTGGCTCGAACCTCTAATACAGTATTGAATAGAAGTGGTGAGAGCAGGCATCCTTGTTTTGTTTCTTATCTTAGTGGAAAAGTACCCAGTCTTTTTACCGTTAAGTATGATTTTATGGGCTTTCCATGGATGCCCTTTCAAAGATTAAGAAAGATCCCTTCTACTTGTATGTTGATTGTTTTCCACATGAAAATACATTGTATTTTGTCTAACTCCTATTCTACGTCTGTTGATACATCATGTGAATCTTTCCTTTGTTCTGCTTAATATGGTGTTTTACACTGATTCTTTTTCAGATGTTATGCAAACTTTACATTCCGAGATAAATCTCACTTGCTTAGAGTATGTAATCCTTTTTAAAAATCATGCTGCTGGATTTGATTTGCTAGCATTCTTATATCTATATTCATAAGGGATATTGGCCTGTAGTATTCTTTTATTGTGGTGTCTTTGTTGAGTTTTGGAACCAAGGCATTATTGACCTCATGGAACGAGGTGGTAAATGATCCTGTCTATTTTTCGGAAGAGTATGTGAAGGGTTTGTAGCAACTTATCTTTCAATGTTTGGTATAATTCACCAGTGAACTATCTGGGCTTTGGCTTTCCTTTGTGGGTAATACTTTTCATTACTAATTCAACTTCTGTACCTATTATAAGTCTATCCAGATGTTCTATTTATTCCTGAATCCATTTTAGTCATCTGTGAAACAGAGTCTTTATCAAGGTACCTAATTTGTTGGCAACTTAATCATAGTATTTCTTTATAATCCATTTTGTTTCTGTGAGGTTGGTAGTAATGGTCCCTATTTATTTCAATTCTGACTTTGGTAGTTCGAATCCTCTCACTGTCTCTCCCTCTCCATCTCCTCCCTCTCTCTCTTTCTCATCAGTCTACCTGTGGTTTGTTCCTCTGCTTCTCCATTGCTTCCTTCTTTTGGGTTATATATGCAAGCATGCTGCTTTACTGTCCTTGCTGGTTCTTTTTACTGTATTTTTAAAGTTATTTTCTTAACGGATTCCTGCAAATTACAGCAGACGTATTAATGATCAGCTAATGTTTGGGAAGATTTCCTTAAATGCTTTGAACCGATAAGTCCTTTAGCCTGTGCTGAGGGACTTGTGTGTGTGTGTGTGAGAAATGGTGGGGGGCATCTTTAACACTCAGGCAGGCAGTTTACAAGTCTGCCTTAACTCTCACTTTCTGCTTGCAGAGAGCCTCAAGTTACATCAGAAGTGAGAGATTAGGTTCATGACAGGTTTTCCTAAGCATGTGCATAGCCCTGCACGTGGGTATGACCTTTTAGGTTCCCAGGAATGGGCCAGAGCTTTTTAAAGCCCCCTGTTATGTTCCCTAGACTTTCTTTTGCAGTTTTTTGTTCAGCCTCTTGTCTGCCCCAACTACTATCACTACCTCAGACAGAGTGAGAACTGCTGCTCCTTGCTGTCAACAAATGCCTTAGGCATAGAGCTATTAATATGCAGTAAGCTTTGATTAAAAAAAAATCATTTAAAGGGACCTCCCTGGTGGTCCAGTGGTAAAGACCCAGCACTTCAAATGCAGCGGGGTGTGGGTTGGATCCCTGGTTGGAGAACTAAGATCCCACCTGCCATGTGGTGCAGCCAAATAATTCAGGAAGCTAGTGGGTGCTAGAATGGAATGCAGAATTTGACAAAAGAATCTAATTGCACTAGAAATGTCTGACATTACTCTATGAAAAGGATGGGGGGGAAAAGGTGCTGATCTAAGTAACTTCAGAAATGAGTGGAGGGGCTTATTTGGTGGTCCAGTGGCTAAGACTCAGTGCTCCTAATGCAGGGGGCCCAGCTTCGATCCCTGATTGAGGAAATAGATCTCACATGCTGCAACTAAAGATTCCCACGTGCCACAGCTAAGACCCAGTGCAGCCACATAAATAAATAAATGCATATTTTTTAAAAAAATGAATGGAGTTTGTAAGACTAAAAAGGAAAGGTACACAAGCACTATATTCTAGCTGATATAGTCATTCCTCACAAAAGCATGAGTTAACAATTCTGAAGCCATTCTATACGTATACTGAAACTGAGCAATTAAATATAAGGGTGGCTGATTCTGGAAGTCAGGTTTCTCCTTATTGGAGTGCAAGATTTCAGCAGAACAAGGAGGGGAAGGCAGAATGATCTATAGCCTAGCCAAACTGACACAGAAAAACTAATCATTGCATGTAGTATGAGCAGTTATTTCTTTGCTTTGTCAGCTAAGAGAGCCTAGAAGCAACAACGCTGCAGTAACAAGGCGCATACTCAGCACTCAGATCTTGGTTTTTAAAACCATTCTCCAATAAAAGGAACCAGAGCACTTTGGAAAATGGCTGAATCTAGGCTGGGACTGGAAACATACAAGGTGAGGCTGGAGCATCTTGTAGTGCCAGAAAGTAAGAAAATGGTAAAAACAAAAAAAAAACTACAATGATGGAGCTAAACGGAGCACAGGAGTCAAGTGAAAGAGTTCTCATGTCCAAAGCTGGAATAATTTGAGTGACAAAATAAACTAGTATTGGATTATAACCCAAAGTATAAAATAAATATTGAGGATTCCTTACTGATTTAAATAAAAGTGAAAGTGAAAGTGTTAGTCATTCAGTAGTGTCTGACTCTTTGTGACCTCATGAACTAGAGCCCTCCAGGCTCCTCTGTCCATTGGATTCTCCAGGCAAGAATACCGGAGTGGGTTGCCATGCCCTTCTCCATGGGATCTTCCCAACCCAGGGATTGAAACCAGGTCTCCTGGATTGCAGGTGGATTCTTTACCACCAAGCCATCAGGAAAGCCTTATATAAATAAATACTGAGTAAATAAATAAAATGGGAGAAGAGACAAATATCACATGTAGAAGAATTCCCACAATTGTCGTAGATACTACACACTTGGAGGTAGAGTGTAATTCCCGCTCCTTAAGTGTGGGCTGTTCTTAGTTACTTTCTTTCATAGAATACAGTATACTTTGCAAAAAAAATAAAAATAAAAAGTTGGAGGGAAGGAAGAAAGGAAGGAGGGAGGGAGGGAAGAAAGGAAGGGAGGAAGAAAGAGGGTAATTTTACAGTAGAGGAACCTCACAAATGTTATCTCAGCCAAGTGACCAAGGTCAGTATTGACAATCCCAAGACGTATTAACAGCAAAGACCATTGATACGATAGGATGAGATGGGCCTTTTACCTCTGTGGTCTTCATCTCCCAAACATAGAGAAGACTCTACACATGGACATCACAAGATGGCCAACACTGAAATCAGATTGATTATATTCTTTGCAGCCAAAGATGGAGAAACTCTAGACAGTCAGCAAAAACAAGACTGGGAGCTGACTGTGGCTCAGATCATGAACTCCTTATTGGCAAATTCAGACTTAAATTGAAGAAAGTAGGGAAAACCACTAGACCATTCAGGTATGACCTAAATCAAATCCCTTATGATTATACAGTGGAAGTGAGAAATAGATTTAAGGGACTAGGTCTGATAGATAGAGTGCCTGATGAACTATGGACTGAGGTTCGTGACATTGTACAGGAGACAGGGATCAAGACCATCCCCATGGAAAAGAAATGCAAAAAAGCAAAATGGCTGTCTGGGGAGGCCTTACAAATAGCTGTGAAAAGAAGAGAGGCGAAAAACAAAGGAGAAAAGGAAAGATATAAGCATCTGAATTCAGAGCTCCAAAGAATAGCAAGAAGAGATAAGAAAGCCTTCCTCAGTGGTCAATGCAAAGAAATAGAGGAAAAGAACAGAATGGGAAAGACTAGAGATCTCTTCAAGAAAATTAGAGATACCAAGGGAACATTTCATGCAAAGATGGGCTCAATAAAGGACAGAAATGGTCTGGACCTAACAGAAGCAGAAGATATTAAGAAGAGGTGGCAAGAATACACAGAAGAACTATACAAAAAAGATCTTCACAACCCAGATAATCACGATGGTGTGATCACTCATCTAGAGCCAGACATCCTGGAATGTGAAGTCAAGTGGGCCTTAGAAAGCATCACTATGAACAAAGCTAGTGGAGGTGATGGCATTCCAGTGGAGCTATTTCAAATCCTGCAAGATGATGCTGTGAAAGTGCTGCACTCAATATGCCAGCAGATTTGGAAAACTCAGCAGTGGCCACAGCACTGGAAAAGGTCAGTTTTCATTCCAATTCCAAAGAAAGGCAATGCCAAAGAATGCTCAAACTACCGCACAATTGCACTCATCTCACACACTAGTAAAGTAATGTTTAAAATTCTCCAAGCCAGGCTTCAGCAATACGTGAACCGTGAACTTCCAGATGTTCAAGTGGTTTTAGAATAGGCAGAGGAACCAGAGATCAAATTGCCAACATCCACTGGATCATGGAAAAAGCAAGAGAGTTCCAGAAAAACATCTATTTCTGCTTTATTGACTATGCCAAAGCTTTTGACTGTGTGGATCACAATAAAATGATGGAAAATTCTGAAAGAGATGGGAATACCAGACCACCTGACCTGCCTCTTGAAAAATCTGTATGTAGGTGAGGAAGCAACAGTTAGGACTGGCCATAGAACAATAGACTGGTTCCCAATAGGAAAAGGAGTATGTCAAGGCTGTATATTGTCACCCTGCTTATTTAACTTCTATGCAGAGTACATCATGAGAAACGCTGGACTGGAAGAAACACAAGCTGGAATCAAGATTGCCGGGAGAAATATTAATCACCTCAGATATGCAGATGACACCACCCTTATGACAGAAAGTGAAGAGGAACTAAAAAGCCTCTTGATGAAAGTGAAAGAGGAGAGTGAAAAAGTTGGTTTAAAGCTCAACATTCAGAAAATGAAGATCATGGCATCTGGTCCCATCACTTCATGGGAAATAGATGGGGAAACAGTGGAAACAGTGTCAGAGTTTATTTTTGGGGGCTCCAAAATCACTGCAGATGGTGACTGCAGCCATGAAATTAAAAGATGTTTACTCCTTGGAAGGAAAGTTATGACCAACCTAGATAGCATATTCAAAAGCAGAGACATTACTTTGCCAACAAAGGTCTGTCTAGTCAAGGCTATGGTTTTTCTAGTAGTCATGTATGGATGTGAGAGTTGGACTGTGAAGAAAGCTGAGCACTGAAGAGTTGATGCTTTTGAACTGCAGTGTTGGAGAAGACTCTTGAGAGTCCCTTGGACTGTAAGAAGATCCAACCAGTCCATTCTAAAGGAGATCAGTCCTGGGTGTTCATTGGAGGGACTTATGCTGAAGCTGAAACTCCAGTACTTTGGCCACCTCATGCGAAGAGTTGACTCATTGGAAAAGACTCTGATGCTGGGAGGGATTGGGGGCAGGAGGAGAAGGGGATGACAAAGGACGAGATGGCTGGATGGCATCATTGACCTGATGGACGTGAGTCTGAGTGAACTCTGGGAGTTGGTGATGGACAGGGAGGCCTGGCATGCTGCGATTCATGGGGTGGCAAAGAGTCGGACACGACTGAGTGACTGAACTGAACTGAATCATGATATAACATCAGACATATCCCAACTGATGGATATTCTACAAAATACCTGACTAGTACTCCTTGAAACTATGAAGGTCATCAAAGACAAGGAAAGTCTGAGAAACTGCCGCAGCCAAGTGGAGCTAAAGGAGATATGATGGTCACAAGTAAGGTGTTCTCCTGGATGGGCACCTGGAGCAGAAAAAGTACGTCAGATAAAACCATGAAAATTCAAACAAGGTGTGTTGTTTAATTGATGACAGTGCACCAGTATTGGTGCCTTGCTTATGACAGAAGCACCATACTGACAGAAGAAGCTAGTAAGGGGGGAACTGGGTGTGGGGTATTCAAGAACTCTCTGTACTATCTTCATGATCCTTCTGTAAATCTAAAGCTCTTCTAAATGAAAAGTTTTTATCTAAAAAAAACTGGATTGGAAACTTTGTGTAGAGAGACGTCATCGATGTGCCGGCATTTAAGTAAGGGATATCTTCCTAAATGCCTTTTCTCCGGGATGATTCACTTCCCTGGAGGAAAACCCTCTGATTTCCCGCCTGGAGACTACGGGACTGGCTGCTGATACTCGCGCTGCTGCTCTATGGGGGAAGGAGATGGGGAGCCTGTGTGCTCGGGAGGCAAATGTCTACTCAGCTGTCCCTCACTTTCAACAAGACACCTCCCTTTCTCAGTAGGTTCTCTCTTTTAAAAATGTGGGGTACAGTTGCTTTACAATGTTGTGTTAGTTCCACCGTACAACGGAATGAATCAGCTACGTGTATACATATATACCCTCCCTTTTGGACCCACACCCCTGCTCCCTCTTGGATGCCCTCCCCCACCATCCCACCCCTGTAGGTCCTCACAGAGCACTGAGCTGAGCTCCCTGTACTCTACAGCAGGGTCCCACTAGCTATCTACACTCAGTAGAATATATATATGTGAATCCTAATCCCCCAATTCATCCCATACGCCCTTCCCTCCCCACCCTGTCCACACATCTGTTCTCCACGTCTGCACCTCTATTCCCCCTACAAATCTGTACCTTTTCTCTAGATTCCACATATATGTGTTAACATAGGATATTTGGTTTTCTCTTTCTGACTTACTTCACTCTGTATGAGAGACATAGGTCCATCATGTCTCTATGAATGACCCAACTCTATTCTTTTTTATGGCTAAGTAATATTCCACTGTATATATGTACCATATCTTCTTTATCCATTTCCTCTACTGATTGACATTTAGGTTATTTCCATGTCCTGGCTGTGGTAACTAGTGCTGCAAAGAACACTGGGGTACATGTGTCTTCTTGAATTGTGGTTTTTCTCAGGGTATATGCCCAGTAGTGGGATTGCTAGGTCATATGGTAGCTCAGTTTTCAGTTTTTGAGGAACCTCCACACTTCTCCCCATTGTGGCTATATCAATTTACAATCCCAATACTAATTCTTGGTGTTTCCAATAGCAGGACCTTTCTGGATCACTTTTCCTGTGCACACTCCTCCCACCACTTGCAGGCGTTTGGTGGGGGTCTTGGGGCCTGGCCCTGGGGCTCAGTCACTGCTTCCCATTCATTTCCCTCCGTGGGACTCAGTGCTGTTTCTACCAAACCAGCTGCTTTCTGTGTTCCCACAAGTGTGCTGACATCAGTTGTTCTGTTGTCTCTTCCCGTGTGTTTTGATGGATCCCCTTGTTTATTTGTCTTTTTAGCTTTCAAAGTTCTCTTTTATTCATGATCATTTCGGTAGGATTTGGGGAGAGAGTAAAAATAAATGAGATGCTCCTTCAGCCAATTTTAACTGGAAGTTTCACAGTTCTTCCACCATGATCAAGGACTTCCCTGGTGGCTCAGATGGTAAAACGTCTGCCTGCAATGTGGGAGACCTGGGTTCGACCCCTGGGTGGGGAAGATCCCCTGGAGAAGGAAATGGCAACCCACTCCAGTACTCTTGCCTGGAAAATTCCATGGACAGAGGAGCCTGGTAGGCTACAGTCCATGGGGTCGCAAAGAGTTGGACACGACTGAGCAACTTCACTTGATCAAATATTCTGTAGGAAATCTGGGGCATGACCTTTCCAACCTTAAGAGCCTGGGGCTGAACGCTGGCCCCAAGGCTCCTGTCAGACAAAAACTAATCAGAAAATGGGCAGATAAAGTACTAGAGCTGAAAGATCAAAGTCAGAATCCCCAACTCCCTAAAAAGCCCGATTCCCTTGGAAAGCCATGACCCCATTACCTGGAGGGAAAGATGGCCATATGGGTGAGCTTCTCTGAGCATTAGCTTGTGCAGGTAGGTGGCAGCTCTCGCCTTGTGGCTGTGTAATTACACAGCATCCCTGACCTCTTTGGGGCCCATGGGAGCCTCGCAACAGAGCCTGAATGACCATCATGAAGCCAGCCAGCACCTATCGCATTCTCAAATGGGCCAGCAGAGTTTGGGCATGCTCCTATTGCCCTGATGGACCACTTGGAGATGGGGTCACTCAGCATGTCCCCTGACCCCCTTCATCCTGACATACATTTAAGGTGTAGACTGCAGCCCAGTGGAAATATAAAAAGGAAGTCAATTCCATGGGTTTTTCCTCACAAAAAGAAAGCTAAACAATGTCACTCAGGCCAAAGTAGCCTGAACATGGGATGTGAAGCTTCCAGAAATTACTTAAGAGACTGCCTCCAGACATCTCTGTTACTCAAGGCTCTGTCCCTCCCTGGATCCAGGAGGATCTGTGTGGGATTCGGCTCCCAGCTGCCCGCCAGCCTTGGTGTCACCTCGTTTTATTTAGGGGGACAGCCAGGCCAGGAGAGCCTGGTCTGAGACTTGGCCTGTCTACGTTGGTGTTCCTCCCCACTTGGGGCCAGACTGAATGTCCCTCTGAAAGGCCTTCCCCTCACAGCAATCTCATAGCCTGGAAAATGCAGATAACCACCTGGACCACTGGCCTGCACCGCCATCTCCCCTGGCCCTCGCCTGGTCCTGGGAATCTACACTGTCGCTCACTTGCTCTGCAGCCCTGCTTGGGCAGTCAGGCAGGAGGTGCTGGTGCTCACAGGCCTTGGTGTACTCCAGACGTTCCCTCCTGCTCACAGCCCGATTCACTCCCTAGAATCCAGCGAAGCCTCCCCCACCAACCGAATCAGATCCATTTACCTGGGAATGGGCGGGGCTGTGAGGTGCAGAGTAGGGGTGGCCCCACCCCAGCCTCCTCCTGGTGTGATGGCTGTGTCTCCACTAAGGCTTGGCTCCCATGGTGGGGTTCTCTCCTGAGCATCAATCCCCCACCCCACCCCATCCAGCCCTCCTGGGACCCTCTGCTGGGGCCGAACCACCACTCCCTAAGCATACTCCTTATGCTTAGTCCTGGATTCCAGCCCTGACATCATCTCTGCTCTGGCAGAGCCCAGAGCAGCAGACCCAGGACCCCTCACAGGGAGGCAGGTGAGGCCACTCGGGGAGGTCACCACCACACGTCAGGGGCCCCCAGCATCTCTCCCCGCCTCTCCCCAGGTAGGGCCCAGGCCCAGGCAGGCAGCAGGGAGAGGCATCTCAGGGCCAGTCTGCTGGCCCTACTCCCTCCAGAAAACAGGCTCTGCTCCATCTTCATGGATTTATAATAGCCCTTTCTTGTTTTCTGTCAAGCCCTGTTCTCTGTTTATCAATAAAATCAATGATACAAATCCCACACCAGGGGCTGGTTGGAAATCTCTGCGGGGAAACATCTCCTTCTAAAGTCTTCCCTCTTCAAAGAGCTCTTTCTAAAAGGAAATAATGGTCTCTGCCCACGTCAGAGCCTTGGGGGACACGAAAGGAGCTCTCAGGAGAGGACCCAGGCCCAGAGGTCCGGGGATACACCTCATGGGGCTCCTAGACCTGCTCTGGAGCACTGGAGGTGGGATGCAGATTCCAAGGCCCCCTTTCTTTCAGGGTCTTGCCCTCGCAAAGACCATGACAAGTCTTGCATCTCTCATGAGAACCCTAGCTCCTGTTGGGGTCATCAGGGGGGTTCACAGGCATGGGGTCGGCACAGTAGTGGGGGATTGGTGGGGAGAGGAGAACTGGGGACTAAGGGCCCTCAGAGCCAGTGAATTCCATCCCTCTATAGGGAGGCTAGTTCGGGGTTTCTGGACTCCAGGGAGGACAGACAGGACACCTGGGATGCACTGGATCTATTCCCAGTCTCTCCGAGGGCCTTGAATCTCCTGGCAGTCACTGGCACACAGATGGGCAGGGGACACACCCTGAGAGCACTTATGAATTAAATGGTGTCCTCCCCAAATGCCTGTATTGAAACCCTGGCTCCTAATGTGACTGTATTGGGAGACAGGGTCTTAAGAGAGATGATTAAGCTTAAATGAGGTCATAAGAGTGGGGCCCCTACAGGACTGGCATCCTTATAAGAAGAGGAAAAGACATCAGAGAGCTCTCCACCCCTCTCTCTCCCTCTTTGCTCACCCACAGAGGACAGGGCTTGTGAGGACACAGCAGAAGGTGGCTGCTTGCAATCTGGGAAGAGAGGCCTCACCAGAAACCAGCCCTGCCTCCAGAACAGTGAGAAATCCATTTCTGTCGTTTAGCTCCGCAGTCTATGGTACCTGGTATGGCAGCCTTAGCTGACTGATACAGTGGCCCCAGTAGGAACGTTCTGGATAGGAAGGTGCTCTGGGCTGTGAGGCTGGAGGAGCAGGGGTAAGATCAGCAAGAGGCACAGAGAGCACACGTGCCTGGAAGTGGGGCTTATGTGGACCGGGGCTTGAGGACCCCTCCCCACGCAATTCCCCTCCCTTGAGAGGATCCTTCCCCTGGACGACCCCTCTGAAGCCAGGGGACATCTTGGGACCACTGGGGAGCTGGATTCTGGTGCTAAGCGGTCCTCAAAGGTGCCTGAGACCACTGATGACAAGCTGATGACTAAACTGGCATAGAGGGTTGGTGGCCAACACGCCCCTGGGAGCTAGCTCTTGGGCCAGCTGTCATGCGACAGGCACGATCGGGGTGTTGCCCTTGGCTGGGGATCCGAGAAGAGGTTTCCATGGGTTCTGACCACCAAGGTGTGACCCACGGCACAGATGCAGGCCCTGGCTGCCTCCCAGTGGGGAGTGTGGGTTTACCCTGCTGTACTCCTGGAGGTGCTGGGCACACAAACTGCAGAGGCCCTAGGGCCTTCAAGGCTGCATCCTCTGTGTCCCCTGGGGCTCCCACTCCTAATAGATGCATCTGTTGGACAGCCGCAGGTGTTCTGGGCCGGGGGCCCCTTGGCATGCAGCCCTGGGGTCCTCAGAAATGGGGCTCAACCCTCTGTCCACAGCCAAACATGGGACAAGTCTGGCCCTTTTGTGGATGTCAGCTGCCTACTTTCCATTTTTTTCTGCCACCAGTAATACTTATCCAATGTCAGCCTTGTGCCAATCACTGTCCTGGGCATTTATGACCCTGTGAGGCAAGCGCTCTCAAACCCAGATTTCACAGGATAAGTAGCTTGCCCCAGGCCATGCCGGTTGAGTGTCTGAGTTGAGTTTACACATCAATCCATTGAATTTCACAGCCCAGGATGTCTCTCTTCATAGCAGCACTGACCTTGGAGGTGGTTCCCTCAGCCCATGGCTGCTGACCTCAGAGACCCCGGAAGTGCTGGCTGAGGCAGTGTGGTCCTCCCCTACCTGAGGGACCCTTTCTGGGAGCATGGAGGAGTGGACCCTTTCTGGAGGCAGTGTGGTCCTCCCCTACCTGAGGGACCCTTTCTGGGAGCATGGAGGAGTGGACCCTTTCTGGAGGCAGTGTGGTCCTCCCCTACCTGAGGGACCCTTTCTGGGAGCATGGAGGAGTGGACCCTTTCTGGGTACCATGGCCCCAGGGCTCTGTATCTCCCCGATGCCTGGGCTCTGTATTAGTCAGGGTTCTCCAAAGAAGCAGACCAATGAGATATTCTACCTGTCTATCTATGCATCTATCTAGAGAAATTTATTATAAAGAACTAACTCACCTGATCGTGGAGGCTGAGAAATCCCAAGATCTGTAGTTGGCAGCTGGAGACCCAGGAGAGCTGATGGTCTGAGTTCTAGTCTGAAGGCTGACAGGTTTGAGACTCAGTATTTCAGTTTAGGCCTGAAGGTTAGAAAAGATCAACGTCCCAGTCCAACTATCAGGCAGGAGGAATTCCCTTTTGCTTCAGGGAGCATCAGCCTTTTGTTCTATTCAGGCCTATGACTGACTGCAGGAGGTCCACCCACATCAGGGAGGGAAATCTGCTTTCTACCTTCTACTGATCCAAATGCTAATATCCTCCAGAAATAACCCCAGGGACTGCCTGCATGCTCAGTTGTGTCTGACTCTTTGCAACCTCGTGGACTGGGCTGTAGCCTGCCAGGATCCTCTGGCCATAGAATTTTCCAAGTAAGAATAATGGAGCCGGTTGCCATTTCCTTCTCCAGGGGATCTTTCCCACTCAGAGACTGAACTCAAGTCTCTTGTATCTCCTGCACTGGCAGGTGGATTCTTTACTACTGCACCACCTAGGAAGCCCCAGGGACACCATTGACCAAGTCACATGTTGACATGTAAAATGCAAATATCTTGAGCCTGGAGACTCCAGGCCCAGGAGCCCTACATGAGCACCAGCTCCCAGCCATACGCCCTGCTCTGGGACAAGCTTCGGCTGGGTGGCTGGGATGTGGGTGAGACCACTTAACAGCATGTCTCCTCAGCACGCCCTTCACACTCTGAGCCTCCTTCCTCTGCTGGACATGAGTGTACAGTCCATGACCAGTGACCCAGCCAGGGTAGACCAGGGCACTGGGGTTTGAAGAGGTCCCACAGTCCAGTCCAAGTTACTGCTGGGATCTGAACCCAGTACTCTGGCTCCCAGCCCCAGACTGTCCTGCCTTCTGCCTCCTGCTGGGGGTGGAGTGCTTTTCCCACTCCTGCTGACTCGTGGCTGTTTCTGAAGCTGGGTGGCCTGCCAGTCAGGGTCCTTGGAACAGTCTGGGATATGAAGAGGAAGCTGATGCTGAATGGGAGGTCTGGGGGTGAAGACGACTCCCTCTTGCTGAGAGAGGACCATGTCTCTCCCTTGAACCCACCAGGGGCTGGCCTTGCAGGGAGCAGGCCAAGACAGGCAGTCAGAGGAAGGCTGGATGGCCTTAAAGGGGGCAAGTCTCCCAATGCCTTGGCGAGATGACTTCCCCTCCATCATGGAGACCCCTAAACTTGGCATAAGATTCCAGACAGAATGATGTTCACATGCTGTTTAAAAACAACTCCTTCTAAAAATCAATACAGGCTCTTACATACTGAAATAATTCTGGTACATGCTGAGATTTGTAGAACTGAGTCCAAAGTTCTGGTGTGTGTGTGTGTGTGTGTGTGCGCACGCACATGTGTGTGTGTGTGTGTGTGTGTGGTGGGGGGGTGAGGGTGGCCCTAAGGATTTCAACTAGAGAGGATGGCCTTTGAGGTTCTGGAGGGTGGATCCAGGGTTCCTATTAAGGCTGGCACACTTTAAAATATATATGTATAATTTTTTTTAATATATATTTTTTGGCTGCACCTGGCAACATGTGGGAACTTAGTTCCCCAGCAAGGGATTGAACTCGAGCCCCTTGCATTGGAAGAACAGAGTCTTAACCACTGGACCTCCAGGGAAGTCGCAAGGCTGGCAGACTTTTGACAGGGTCCCCAAGGGCTCAGGACCCAGAGATAACAAGGAGCATTTCTGGGAGGGAAAGCCCTGGCCTATGGCTGCTCACAGTGAGGCCCAGGTCCACACGGTTTACACCCTCCAGGCCTCAGAGATCAGCACACGCATCCCCTGTCCTCTAGATGAGGCCCCTCAGGGGAGAAGGGTCCCGCCAGGCCCCGGATGCCAAGACCAGCCAGGTGCTGGTCACTGCCCCACACCGGACCCCACGAGTTAGCCCCTCCTCTTCATTTGTGCTGTGTCCAAATACCACGTTGGCTTTGTTATCACTTTTTGTAAATCAACTCACTTCTTAACCTATTCCAATCCCAAAGAAGGGCGATGCCAAAGAATGTTCAAACTACTGCGCAATTGCAATGATCTCAATGCTAGAAAAATAATGCTTAAAATCCTCCAAGCTAGGCTTCAATGGTCCGTTAACCAAGAACTTCCAGATTATCAAAATGGATTTAGAAGAGGCAGAGGAACCAGAGACCAAATTGCCAACATCCATTGGATGATCAAAAAGGCAACAAAATTCCAAAAAACCCCATCTACTTCTGCTTTATTGACTATGTAGAGCCTTTGACTGTGTGGATCACAAGAAAATGTGGAAAATTCTTCAAGAGATGAAGACCAGACCACCTTACCTGCTTCCTGAGAAATCTGTATGCAGGTCAAGAAGCTACAGTTAGAACTAGACACAGAACAATGGACTGGTTCCAAATTGGGAAAGGAGTATGTCAAGGCTGTATACTGTGACCTTGCTTATTTAACTTATATGCAGAGTATATCATGTGAAATGCCAGGCTGGATGAAGCACAAGCTGGAATCAAGATTGCCTGGAAAAGTATCAATAACCTCAGATACGCAGATGACATCACCCTTATGGCAGAAAGTGAAGAGGAACAAAGGGCTTCTTGATAAAAGTGAAAGAGGAGAGTGGAAAAGCTGGCTTAAAACCCAGAAAACTAAGACCATGGCATCCGGTCTCATCACTTAAAGGCAAATAGATGGGGAAACAATGGAAACAGTGACAGGCTTTCTTTCCTTGGACTCCAAAATCACTGCAGGTGGTGGCTGCAGCTATGAAATTAAAAGACGCTTTCTCCTTGAAAGAAAAGCTATGACCAACCTAGACAGCATATTAAATAACAGAGACATTGCTGACAAAGGTCCCTCTAGTCAAAGCTATGGTTTTTCCAATAATCATGTATGGATGTGAGAGTTGGACCATAAAGGAAGCTGAGTGTCAAAGAACTGGTTTTTGAACTGTGGTGTTGGAAAAGACTCTTGAGAGTCCCTTGGACCGCAAGGAGATCAAACCAGTCAATCCTTAAGGAAATCAGTCCTGAATATTCTTCGGAAGGACTGATGCTGAAGCTGGAGCTACAATCCTTTGGCCACCTGATGCGAAGAACTGACTCATTGGAATAGACCCTGATGCTGGGAAAGACTGGGGCAGGAGAAGGGGATGATGGAGGATGAGATGGTTGGATGACATCACCGACCCGATGAACATAAGGTTGACCAAGCTCTGGGAGTTGGTGGTGGACAGGGAAGCCTGGCATGCTGTAGTCCATGGGGTTGCAAAGAGTTGGATGGGGTTGAGTGACTGAACTGAACTGAACTGAACTGAACATCTTAAGTAATGTCAGCCTTCAAATCAGTTTTGCGAAGATAATTCATGGAGATGAAGATGGTTTGGACAGCTCCTGACTTAAGGAGTGAAGCTTTGTTCTGCAGCTCCTCACTGGGTGGTCCTGAGGCTGCCATGAGGTGGCCCCAGCCCAGGAGGATAGGGTTGGTCAGGCTGTTCTCTGGGAGCCAGGCTGCCCTGGGCTGACCTCAACCACAGCCCCACAATCTTCGTTGAAATATCTTTTTCTTTGTAAAGCCAGGTCACGTGCTGTGACTAACCCATCTGCATACGACTGAGGGTTCAGTAGAGTAGAGTGGGCTTCATTCTCCTATGTCTTCTCCAAGTGGCCACCTTTATTCCCATGACACCTGGTGTCTGAAAGTCTGTATTGTCTTGGGATGTACACATTCACATTTAGTATTTATGTGACAGGATTCCCCCATCCTCTTGCCTTCCACTCTTTTCTGCTTGTGTGACACTTGCTACCAATATAAGGCTAGATTTTGCTTTTGTGTCCAACCTGACAGTCTCTGTAGAGTACATGTATGTTTATTGTTTCCACTGAACTATGAGAATTTAATTCCGCCTTTAAATTTTTGTCCTGGATTTTCCTAGACTTCTATTTTCCCTCTCCTTCCTAACTCCTATTAGAATGACTAAATTTTCTGTCTTCCCTTTTCCTCTTCCTAGTGGTCTGGAAATTATTATTGGCTGATAACAGTAGGCCCGCCAAGTAGCTTCAGTCATGTCTGACTCATTATGACCCCATGGACTGTAGCCCACCAGACTCCTCTGTCCTTGGGGATTTTCCAGGCAAGAATACTGGAGTGGGTTGCCATTTCCTTCTCCAGGGGATCTTCCCAACCCAGGGATGGAACCCATATCTCTTATGTCTCCTGCATTGGCAGGTGGCTTTTTTTTTTAATCACTAGCACCACCTGAGAAGTCCTCCCAAGGATGCAACCACATGCTAATCCCCAGAACCTGTGAATACCATCTTTTAGCAAAAGATGTGATTAGGTTGATGATCTTGAGAGCAGGAGATTATTCCAGGCTCTCTCAGTTCACTTCAGTCACTCAGTCGTGTCCGACTCTTTGAGACCCCATGGACTGCAGCACTCCAGGCCTCCCTGTCCATCACCAACTTTCAGAGCTTACTCCATCTCATGTTCATCGAGTCAGTGATGCCATCCAACCATCTCATCCTCTGTTGTCCCCTTCTTCTCCTGCCTTCAGTCTTTCCCAGCATCAGAGTCTTTTCCAATGAGTTAGTTCTTCACATCAGGTGGCCAAAATAATGGAGTTTCAGCCTCAACATCAGTTCTTCCAAAGAATATTCAGGACTCATTTCCTTTAGGATTGACTGATTGGATCTCCTTGCAGTCCAAGTGACTCTCCAGAGTCTTCTCCAACACCACAGTTCAAAAGCATCAATTCTTTGACACTAAGCTTTCTTTATAGACTAACTCTCACATCTGTACATGACTATTGGAAAAACCATACCTTTGACTAGATGGACCTTTGTCAGCAAAGTAATGTCTCTGCTATTTAATATGCTGTCTAGGTTGGTCATAGCTTTTCTTCCAAGGAGCAAGTGTCTTAATTTCATAGCTGCAGCCAGCACCTGCAGTGATTTTGGAGCCCAAGAAAATGAAGTCTGACACTCCACTGTTTCCCCATCTATTTCCCATGAAGTGATGGGACAGGATGCCATGATCTTAGTTTTCTGAATGTTGAGCTTTAAGCCAACTTTTTCACTCTCCTCTTTCACTTTCATCGAGAGGCTTTTTAGTTCTTCTTCGCTTTCTGCCATAAGGGTGGTGTCATCTGTGTATCTGAGGTTATTGATATTTCTCCTGGAAATCTTGATTCCAGCTTGTACTTCATCAAGCCCAGCATTTTGCATAATGTACTCTGCATATCAGTTAAATAAGTAGGGTGATAGTATACAGTCTTGACATACTCCTTTCCCAATTTGTAACCAGTCTGTTGCTCCATATCTGGTTCTAACTGTTGCTTCTTGACTTGCATACAGATTTCGCAAGAGGCAAGTATGGTGGTCTGGTATTCTCATCTTTTTCAGAATTTTCCAGTTTGCTGTGATCTACATAGTTAAAGACTTTAGTCAATAAAGCAGAAGTAGATGTTTTTCTGGAACTCTCTTGCTTTTTCTATGATCCAGTGGATGTTGGCAATTTGATCTCTGGGTCCTCTGCCTTTTCTAAATCCAGCTTGAACAGTTTGAAGTTCATGGTTCATGTACTATTGAAGCCTGGCTTGGAGAATTTTGAGCATTACTCGAGCACCCAGGCTCTCTGGGTGGCCCTAAATGCAATCACACATATCCTTATAAGAAGGAAGCAGAGGGAGTTTTCAAAAAGACCTGCACAGACAGTAGTAGATATAATGGTCATTTGAGTTAAAATTCACCCATTCCAGTCCATGTGAGTTCACTGATTCCTAGAATGTCAGTGTTCAATCTTGCCATCTCCTGTTTGACCACTTCCCATTTGCCTTGATTCATGGACCTAACATTCCAGGTTCCTAACCAATATCGCTCTTTACAGCATCGAACCCTGCTTCCATCACCAGTCCCATTCACAACTGGGTGTTGTTTTTGCTTTGGCTCCATCCCTTCATTCTTTCTGGAGTTATTTCTCCACTGATCTCCAGTAGCATATTGGGTAGCTACCGACCTGGGGAGTTCATCTTTCAGTGTCCTATCTTTTCACCTTTTCATACTGTTCATGGGGTTTTCAAGGCAAGAATACTGAAGGGTTTTCCATTTCCTTCTCCAGTGGACTATATTCTGTCAGACCTCTCCACCATGACCTGGCCTCAGATGACCATTATATCTACTACTGCAGGCAGGAATCCCTTAGAAGAAATGGAGTAGCCATCATAGTCAATGGAAGAGTCTGAAATGCAGTACTTGGATGCAGTCTCAAAAATGACAGAATGATCTTTGTTTATTTCCAAGGCAAACCATTCAATATCACAGTAATCCAAGTCTATGCCCCAACCAGTAACGCTGAAGAAGCTGAAGTTGAACAGTCCTATGAAGACCTACAAGACCTTCTAGAACTAATACCCAAAAAAGATGTCGTTTTCTTTATAGGGGACTGGAATGCAAAAGTAGGAAGTCAAGAAACACCTGGAGTAACTGGCAAATTTGGCATTGGAATACAGAATGAAGCAGGGCAAAGGCTAATACAGTTCTGCCAAGAAAATGCACTGGTCATAGAAAACACCCTCTTCCAACAACACAAGAGAAGACTCTACACATGGACATCAACAGATGGTTGACACCAAAATCAGATGATTATATTCTTTGCAGCCAAAGATGGAGAAGCTCTATACAGTCAGCAAAAACAAGACCAGGAGCTGACTATGGCTCGGATCATGAACTCCTTATTGCCAAATTCAGACTAAAATTGAAGAAAGTGGAGAAAACCACTAGACCATTCACGTATGACCTAAATCAAATCCCTTATGACTATACAGTGGAAGTGAGAAATAGATTTAAGGGACTAGGTCTGATAGACAGACTGCCTGATGAACTATGGATGGAGGTACATGACATTGTACAGGATACAGGAATCAAGACCATCCCTAAGAAAAAGAAATGCAAAAAAGAAAAATGGCTGTCTGAGGAGGCCTTACAAATAGCTGTGAAAAGAAGGGAAGTGAAAAGCAAAGGAGAAAAGGAAAGATATAAGCATCTGAATGCAGAGCTCCAAAGAATAGCAAGGAGAGATAAGAAAGCCTTTCTCAGAGATCAATGCAAAGAAATAGAGGAAAAGAACAGAATGGGAAAGACTAGAGATCTCTTCAAGAAAATTAGAGATACCAAGGGAACATTTCATGCAGAGATGGGCTCGATAAAGAACAGAAATGGTCTGGACCTAACAGAAGCAGAAGATATTAAGAAGAGGTGGCAAGAATACACAGAAGAACTGTACAAAAAAGATCTTCACAACCCAGATAATCACGATGGTGTGATCATTCATCTAGAGCCAGACATTCTGGAATGTGAAGTCAAGTGGGCCTTAGAAAGCATCACTATGAACAAAGCTAGTGGAGGTGATGGAATTCCAGTTGAGCTATTTCAAATCCTGCAAGATGATGCTGTGAAAGTGCTGCACTCAATATGCCAGCAGATTTGGAAAACTCAGCAGTGGCCACAGCACTGGAAAAGGTCAGTTTTCATTCCAATTCCAAAGAAAGGCAATGCCAAAGAATGCTCAAACTACCATACAATGGCACTCATCTCACACACTAATAAAGTAATGCTTAAAATTCTCCAAGCCAGGCTTCAGCAATACATCAACTGTGAACTTCCAGATGTTCAAGCTGGTTTTAGAAAAGGCAGAGGAACCAGAGATCAAATTGCCAACATCCGCTGGATCATGGAAAAAGCAAGAGAGTTCCAGAAAAACATCTATTTCTGCTTTATTGACTATGCCAAAGCTTTTGACTGTGTGGATCACAATAAAATGATGGAAAATTCTGAAAGAGATGGGAATACCAGAACACCTGACCTGCCTCTTGAGAAACCTGTATGCAGGTCAGGAAGCAACAGTTAGAACTGGACATAGAACAACAGACTGGTTCCCAACAGGAAAAGGAGTATGTCAAGGCTGTATATTGTCACCATGCTTATTTAACTTATATGCAGAGTACATCATGAGAAATGTACATCATGAGAAATGCTGAGCTGGAGGAAGCACAAGCTGGAATCAAGATTGCCGGGAGAAGTATCAATAACCTCAGATATGCAGATGACACCACCCTTATGGCAGAAAGTGAAGAGGAACTAAAGAGCCTTTTGATGAAAGTGAAAGAGGAGAGTGAAAAAGTTGGCTTAAAGCTCAAAATTCAGAAAACGAAGATCATGGCATCTGGTCCCATCACTTCATGGGAAATAGATGGGGAAACAGTGGAAACAGTGGCTGACTTTATTTTTGGGGGCTCCAAAATCATTGCAGATGGTGACTGCAGCCATGAAATTAAAAGACGCTTCTCCTTTGATGGAAAGTTATGAGCAACCTAGACAGCACATTAAAAAGCAGAGACATTACTTTGCCAACAAAGGTCCGTCTAGTCAAGGCTATGGTTTTTCCAGTAGTGATGTATGGATGTGAGAGTTGGGCTATAAAGAAAGCTGAGCACTGAAGAATTGATGCTTTTGAACTGTGGTGTTGGAGAAAACTCTTGAGAGTCCCTTGGACTGCAAGGAGATCCAACCAGTCTATCCTAAAGGAGATCAGTCCTGGGTGTTCATTGGAAGGACTGATGCTGAAGCTGAAACTCCAATACTTTGGCCACCTGATGCAAAGAGCTGACTAATTTGAAAAGACCCTGATCCTGGTGAAGATTGAGGGCAGGAGGAGAAGGGGACGATGGAGGATGAGATGGTTGTATGGCATCACCAACTTGATGGACATGGGTTGGGTGGCCTCCAGGAGTTGGTGATGGACAGGGAGGCCTGGTGTGCTGCCGTTCATGGGGTCACAAAGAGTTGGACACGACTGAGAGACTGAACTGAACTGAACTGCACAGACAAGGCCTTATGAAAACTGGCAGAGACTGAAGTAATGTAACTACAGGCAAGTAATGCTAGGACAGCCACCAGAAGCTGGATGAGGCAAGGAAAGATTCTCCCATAAATCCTCAGGAGGGAGCCTTCTTGACTGACACTTGCTTTCTGTCTTCTGGCCTCCAGAACTGTAGGAGAATACATTTCTGTTGTTGTAAACCACCAACTTTGTGTTAACTTGTTAGAGCAGTCACAGGAAACTAATACAGCACTTATCTTGTCTATTTCTGTTACTTTAGGAAGTTGCCCTGAAATTTTTGCCTGTATGCTGGAGCATGCAGACTCTTCATGGACATAGTTAACATCACTCCCCGCTCCTCCTGAGTGGGCTGGACTTTGCTCCTCAGTATATCAATTCCCATTTTCTCTCATGGGCCCAAGCTCTTGACACCTCTCCTGTAGGGACCTTTAAAACTGGAAGCAGGCCAAGATGCTACATTCACCAAAGGGCCAATTTATGGAAAATCAATTTGCTGAAAGTCAATTTTTCAAAAAATCAATTTGCTGAAGACAGAATTTGCCAGATGACCAATATACCAAATTTACTAATTTAAGAAATGCCTGTTTGGTGATAATAACGTGTGCAGCTATTGGGTGGTATAATTTTTAAGTTTCTAAAGATTTCTGTGAAGTGTTAGCTGACTGTTGTGTTTCCTGGCATCCCCTTAAGGAAGGACCAGCTCACTGAATGCTGAGGTCGCAGGGTGCAGTTAGTGTTTTGTGAGTGTATCCAAGCCCTGGTCCTGGCTAGGGTGCCACTCCTCTGCCCAGCTCCAGTCAGCACAGCATCAGATCAGCGCCTGGGCTTCCACTCTGATTTCTCACTCTTCATTTCTGTTCTTGGGAATGCCTGCCACCTGCTCAGCTATGCATTTAAAGGTTGTTTGTAATATATTGCCCAGTCTTTCTAAGGCCTGTGTGGAGGGGGATGGAGTGGGGGTAAAAGATGTCTGAGGTCTCTAGGATTGAAACGGAGCCCGCTGTGCCCTTTTTGTGGACAAGGAAGCTGAGGCCGGCATCAGGAAACCCACCCTACAACAGTCCTGCCGTCACTGGAGTGCAGCTGAGATTTGACCCTGGGTGTGCCTCCTCAGGGCTTCCCAGATGGTGCTAGTGGTAAAGAATCCACCTGCCAATGAAGGTAGACATAAGAGATGTGGGTTCAATCCTGGGTTGGGAAGATCTCCAGGAGGATGGCACAGCAACCCACTCCATATTCTTGCCTGGAGAATCTCATGGACAGAGGAGACTGGTGGGCTATGGTCCATAAGGTCACAAAGAGTTGGACACAACTAAAGCAACTTAGCATGCACACACTGCCTCCTGATTCAAAGGGTCTTCCTCTGAATATTCAAATCTGCATCATGGTCCACAGAATGGCTTTGAGGAGGAGGGGCTGTGAGGCCCCTGTGTCTCCAGGGCTCTCTAGTTGGGTAGATGCGTAGAGGACTCTACCCATTGCAGGGACCCTGGCACCTACGATATACATTTTCAGTAGACTGTCACCGCAGGTGTGACACTCGGCACTAGTGCAGTTTGCAGATGAGTAACAGGCTCAGTGTGGCAAAAACAGCCTCTACCTTCCCCTGCTTGGCGAATGGCAGAGCTGGAATGCTCACCCAGTCTCCTGAGTCCTCCGAAGCTGGCGGTGTCCACAGTGACATGTGTTTCCACTCTCACACTCCGGTACAAGATGACCCGTGAGACAGAGGGCAGGGGGCAGGGGGTGGGGCCAGGCCTGAGCCAGCGCTGCCGCTCAGGGCAGCCTGCCCCGGAGAGAGACGGCTGTGGTTCCCTACACCGTGGTGGGGCCACCACCATCGGTGAGTGGGGGTGCCTCTTGTGGCCTTGGGAGAGCAGAAACCTCCCCAGGTTTCCAGCCGTGGAACCCACGTGGGGACTTCAAATTCCAGTTAGGAAGCCTCCTCCAACCCCCACTGCCACCAAGGTGTCTGGGAAAAGCTGCCCAGTGCTGAGTTTTCTCTGGGTCTCAGTCTCCTGGCATATAGAACAGGGTAGGATCGCCTGCCCTGTCTTAAGTCCAGGCTTTGCTGTGCCTGGTTTCCCCACTCCTGAGAAGGTGTTAGTGCAGAGGCCATGGGCAACGACTATCAAGAACCTCTCAGAATTAGTGGGGGGATCACCAGAGCTGGAAACAGATGGACCAGAGCTGGTGTTGGGAATGGCCAACAGCTTCAAACCTGCTTGTCTACTTGGGCATCTTGGTTGTGACTACCTGTGTTAAGAAAGATCCTGAGAACTCATCTGGGCTCAGAGAGCAGCGGGGGCTGCAAGCAATTACAACAATGCCCTCCTCGGGGGGCACGGGTGACTCTGTGTAAGTGCTAGCTTCGCTGCCCACCTCATCGCCACGGATGGCTGTGATGAAGGTATAGCAAGGAGGAAAGGGCCCGCAGGCTCTGCTGTGGGCCCAGATCTCCCGGCCCCAGCCTGGCACCCTGTGGAACCACCCCAGCTGGTTCTTGGGCCTCTTCTTCCGAGTGGTGGCAGGTTCTGCTGTGCTGGCTCCATCTCGGGCATGCGGGTTAATGTGCTGTTACATATTGCATGAGGCAGCCTGCTGAGAAAGCACCCAAGATTCTTGCTTACAGGCAACCCAGCCCCTGGACTCAATGCCCAGAGGGTCCCATTAGCTCGGCTCTTGGGTCGATTGCACCTTGGAAAGGCCTGGCCAGACCAAGCCTGAGGTCCTCCCTGAACACTTAGTGTCAGAGGAACAGGCTTCCTGCTTACTGCAGGCCAGAGCTCCGGGCACCTGAGCTATTGCTCTGGGAAGCAGAGCCCAGCTGTGCCCAGCTGGCAGCCCAGAGCAAGGGGAATGTGGGGGCTGCCTCTGAACCCCCATCCCCTTGGAGTGGCGGCCACAGGCCGCTGTGACCTTCTTTGACCTGCCTTGCCTCACCCACCCGTGCCTGGGGCTGCACCCCTTCTCTGTCACCCCCAGGCCTCAGGCTTGGCTGCCTCAATCAGCTGTTCTTTAAGCTACTGACCCTCACCTTCACCCTGAGCAAGCTCAGGCAGACAACACCTCACAGACTGTCCTCACGGGTGGCCGACACACCAGGAAGATTGCACCGGTGGAAGAAGCTCTCACGGGAGAGCTGGCAGCAGCTTCATCTCGTCCAGAAGCCTGCGCAGCCGTCTCTGTGGCCTGCAGGGCCCTGCCAGGGCGATCCTGCCTCCTGACCAGTCACCTTTCCCAGAATTGAACCTGTCTTGACCTAGACCTGTCTGGATGAAGAGATAAGGTTGCGAGGGGGGCCTTGCTTCCTCATGGTGACCCAGGGAATTCTGGGGGTCCCTGGCCAACTGCTGCCCCCTCAGGCTTGCCCTCTGGCCGTCTCTGTGAAGCAGCCCACAGGGGAGGTGGTGGACAAGGGTGTCCCATGCAGGCTGGAGAGGGGTCTGCAGGGCTGCATTTAGTGGACCCATGGGGAACACCTCACCTCCACTGGCAGTCGCTGTGCCATGAGAGGTCTGGGCTGCCTGGCTGGCCGTGAGGGGGTGATGGGCCTGGGCCTGGCAGAGGGGGCAGCCTTCAGTCAGGAATTCCTTCTTTTGTGTGGGCCTGTGCCTACCTGCATCCCCCACACAGTGAACCCCTCTGGGCCTGCCCCTGCCTAGATGTGACAAGGGGTCCCCGCAGCATTCTCGGGTCCACCCTAGAGTGCTCACATTCTGCTGAAAGTCTGGGGTTGAGCTCTCCAGCTGGATTCTCTGAGCTGGTGTTTCAGAGGAAGGGACCTTGGCCTCTGAATCATGCGGGGTTCACCCTGCAGCCCAGAACAGGCAGCGGCGTGAGCTGGGGGTGAAGGAAGGAGGACACAGCTAAGGCACCTGCTTGTATGGCTGAGACATGGGCTCCTCCTCCACGGAGCTAACTGGTACCCCTGGTCTCTACCCACAGCAAAGCCCTGATACCAGCTGCCCCACCACTTTGCACAGGCCCTCTGGCTCCTAGGCCTGGTCCGGCCCTGGGTGCCAGGGTGCAGCCCACTCAGCCACCCCTCAGCCTCCAGCCTCCAGCTGGGCCAGCACAGGGACCCAAACTTTCTGGAATCAGGAGTCCCAGAGAAATCTGCTGCCCTTGCCTCATCCCCAACTCCAGGGAATGAAACAAGGTCAAGAGCAAAAACCACACAGGCCTCTATCAACTCCCTGTCCTTGGAGTTACCCAAGGGTCTGTGGAAACAGGATGCCAGCCCCTGGCCCAGCAATGTGGAGGAAGGTGCAGATGGTCATCACTACCCACTCATTTCTTTCCCGACAGGAGCGCTGTCAATAAATGTGTCTCCATATATCACTGCACTGAACTACAGAGGGGACCCTGTGAGAGGCAGCTAAATGCTAGGAGCTGACAGACACAAACCTCCCGGCCTGGCGAGTCTCCAAGTTCCAGACAGCAGGTCCAGATGGGGGGCGGGGATGAGGGGCAAAGAGTCCCTGGCCCCCTGGACCCACAGAGTGTCCAAAGGTCGGGATGGCAGGGAGGGTGCTGTGACCCCGGTGCTCCAGCTGAACGGAGGGGCCTGCTCGGGGCTGCCGCAGCCAGCGGGGCTGGGCCAGGCGGGGGTCCCCGAGTCATGAGCCACTGTCTCTCTGATGCCTGGCCTGGCCTGGCCTGGGTTCCACTCCCCACAGCTGGTCACCTCGATGGCCCAGGGCTTGTGTGTCTTACGGGCCTTCCAGCACCTTCACAGCCTGGAGCCGGCAGGGCACTGGGTGCGGTGATGCTGAGAGGGTGGGCTCAGCGCCCGAGCCTGGCACTGGCCACAAGGAAACCAGGTTCTCCTCCGGCTGTTGCTGCTGGCAGGGGCTCCTGTGGGAATAAGGACAGCGTCCTGCCGGAGGCCCAGGGAGGAGAGTCGAGTGACGGCTGCGGCGCTGAGCTGGGCAACCCTCAGCGCCAAGACCACAGAGGACACTTTGCCTCAGAGTCGGCAGGCAGGGCCCTTCCAGCGGGCCTGGCCAGGGAGCTCCTGGGCAGGCCTCGTCCCTCCTGTCCTTCACCTTATGCACTGCCGGCCTTCTGAGCACAGCAGAAACGTCTCCCCACGGCCACCTGCCAGGCCCCCGAAGCCCTCCTGGGAGCTGTCCCCGAGTGCCCTGCCGAGCACACACACGGCCCAGCTCACACTCTGCCAGGGATGCAGGTGCCAGTGCAGCGCCCCAACAAGCTTCTCCAGGCAGGGCCTCGGGCATGGTCTGTGACACGCCTGAGCAAGGGGCTCACAGAAGGACAAGGGCAAAGGCAGCCATGAGGCCCACGTTCTCGGAGCTCAGGGCCTCATCTGGTCCCCCCACACTCACCTTGTCCTTGCTATACCCATGGGGAGATGGGTGGAGGGAGGTGGGATCTCAGGCCTCGGGCCACAGAGAGGACTGAGGCCTAGGCCCTGGCTCCTGCCGCCACTCACGCTCTTTGCACACTCATGAGGGCCGCTGTGGGGAATGGCCACCCTTTGGAGATGCTGAAAAGCAGAGGCTGGGTATCCCAGTCCCCTACCCTATCACTCCATGTCCCCTCCATGCAGGGGCTCTGAGACACCAGGGTCCCAGGGGAGTCCCACCTGCAGACTGTGCTCTGGGGGGGCCCAGGCTCACCCACAGCCCAGTGCGCGAGCACTCTCAAATCCTGTGCTGGACCTGGGTGGGACTGAGCCTCCTTCCTTCTCCTTCCCAGGCTGGGGCCCAGGCCTGAGGCCCCTGCCTCTCCCCTGGCTGCCTTTCCTCCCAGCCCCTGTGCTAATAGGGAGAGCTTCCATTAAGGCCGATGACAGGAACTGCCCCCAGGAGACGCCCTTTGATCTCAGGGCAGCAGGAAGCAAAGGGTCAAGGAGGGTTGCCCTTCTAACAGATACCAGTGTTGAGCAGTTTCCTGACTGTCCTGGACATGGGGGTGGCAGGTGAGGGGACAGGAGGGCAGGGCTATGGGGCAGGCCTCTGACCTGAATGGGACTGTGTGGAGAGGAAGGGGCCAGTCCAAGGAGGTCCTGGGGGGGTACCCCAGAGCAGGCTCAGTGCACCCTAGTATTCCTTGACCAGTCATGAGGGCTGTCAGCTCTGGGAGGCTAGGTTGATCATTTTTCGGAATCTCTCTTGGAATTCTCCCTGCCCTTGCCACAGTTACAACCCTTAGGAGACAACGAGCTGGACTGAGACTCCTTAAAACACTTCCTGCACAGTGATGCCTCCAGGCTGCCAGTCCTGACCAGCAGGGACCCCTCAGCTGCCCCCACCTCAGCTTCCTTCTTGAGAAATCCCCCAACCCGCTGAGCTGAGGTCTGAACACCCTCCTGACGCAGTCTGCATTTAAGGGAAGCCCTGAAGGAGGCCTGAAGAAGTTAGGGATCCCAGACTCCAAGCTGGCAGGACGCTCTGAGCCACGAAGCGTTTCTCAGGGAGAAACATTCCTGAGAAACGCTCCTCCTCGGGGAGGGACACTTCCTGCCCTACAGCCCATGGTATCACAAACAATGGGCCCCGTCTGCTTGACTGGAATCCTGGACTCATTTCCGAGAAGAAAGTTGCTCAGAGACTTCCCTGGTGCTCCAATGGCTAAGCCTCTGCACTCCCAATGCAGGGGCCCAGATTCGATCCCTGGTCAGGGAACCAGATCCCACAGGCTGCAGCTGAGAGCTCGGCGTTGCTGTTGCTGTTTAGTCGCTCAGTCATGTCTGACTCTTTGTGACTTCATGGACTGTAGCCCTCCAGGATCCTCTGTTCATAGGATTCTCCCGGCAAGAGTACCGGATGGGTTGCCAGGCCCTCTTCCCGGCTATCTTCCCGACCCAGGATTGAACCCACATCTCTGGCACTGCAGGCAGATTCCTTACTGCTGAGCCACGCTGCAATTAAAAGATCCTACATGCTGCAACAAAGACTGAAGATCCTGTGTGCTGCAACTAGGACCTGGCACAGACAGAATAAATAAATATTTTTAAAAAATTAAAAAAAAGTTGCTCAGGCCATTGGCTCAAATTCCTGCACCTGGCCCTCACCATCCATGGGATCCTCGGAGGGTCAGGACACCTCAAGCCTTGGTTTTCTGCTTTGCAAGGTGGAGATGGGAAGCCTGGAGTTGATGGGAGGCTGAGCGAGGAGATGTGCTCAGGTGTCCCGGCTGTGCGGGGGGCAGGGTGGGGTGGGGGTGAACCTCTGGGTGTGGGGCCAGCACAAGCCTGCAGAAACCCAGCCTGGGAGCACCCGCCTGGTACTCCTGAGTCGATAGCCTGGACTCCAGAAAAAGGGAGGGTCAGCAAAACAGGGCAGCACAGCGCTCGCTGAGACGCAGCGGAAACGTCCCGGGAGGTAAGCGCCAGGCCATAAAGGTAGAAAGGAGTCCAGCAAGACCAACTAATGGTCCTTAGTGGGAGAGGCAGACAGCTGGGATTCGCAGGCAGGCTTCCAGATCAATACTTGCGCGCTGATTTGCTGAAGAGGCTTTTATGAAGTTTAAGCAGAGTTCATTGTTAAATACTCTTATGTACAAAGGATGTGGGCGGCCGTATTAATTCCTTTTCTCTTACAGATCAATAATTACATTGCTGATTTGCTTAAAAGGCTCAGGTTGAGGCAGGGGTGAGGGAAGCGGGCCTCACGGCTCCAGAGAGCATGGCTGCTTGTCCAGGAAGAACACGCTGTGATCACCAGGGAACAGAAGGGGCTGGGTGACAGAGGGACATGCGGCAGCCAGTTCAGGGTCCCCTCCAGTCCCCGACCTTCCCTCTCACTCCGTCCTTGCCTCTTCTTCCAGAAGCCCTTCTCTTGAAGCCAGGACAAGAGGGAGGTCCCGGCTCCCTTCACCCCACTCGCAGGACCTCTGTCCTGACCTCCTCTGCTCTTTTGGACAGCTCATCCCACGGGTCCAGCTCAGAAGACCCGGGAGAGGAGGCTGTGCCCTGTGAGCCAGGACATAAGGGAGGGAGTGGGCAGGTCCCAGCGGACCAAGGCTGGCAGAGGGGCCAGAGCTGACACAGTTCTCCAACAGCTAGGGAGATGATGAGCAACCTGTGCCCCGAGCTGGTGTCGCACTCAGGCCGAGGGCAAGCCCTCCTCACAGGGGAGAAGGCAGGACAGGGTGGCTGCAGGCTTTTCTCGGCTTTGACTGTCAGCCTGGATGTTCACGCTTCAATGTCACAAAGCTAACAGAGCACGGCTTGTTCACTGCTGACTGCCTTTAATCCCGGCCTTGTCTAGCAAAGTGTTTCCAGGCCCCAGACCTGGGGTGGTCTCCATAAGAGCTCTGTAAGGTGGGAGGTAGGCAGGCTTGGGGCTGCTTTTTCCTGGCTCTGCAATAGGGTCCTGGCTGGGCCCCTTTTAACAGTGTGGAGGAGGCTCAGTGGGAGGAGCTCAGTCACCTGATGTTATCCATGCTCAGAAGTGGTAATGCACATTAAAAAGAAAGGAAGGAAGGGAGAGAGTGAGAGAGGGAGAGAGAAAATAAAGAAAGCAAGCAGTGTGGGAAGAGCCATCAATTACTTCTCTTGTCTAGATGGTCAAGAGGTTTCCTTGTCCAGGCTTGGACTTAAATCATCTGTTGATGACTGGGTAGGGAAGCCCCATGTCTGAACTCAGAGGTTAAGAGTGCCTATAATTAATCAATAATGTCTGCCATGGGCACGAAATTGGCAGTGGTGGAACATGTGTGATATATTGTTAGCTTCACAGGAACCATAGAATCCATTTGGCACCAAGAGTACCACATGGCTTGAGGTCTGGTTTGAAGAATCTTTTGAAAAATGCCGAGTCCTGGCTGAGGGGGATGCTGGGGTCCTGCCTGACCCCACACATGTACACAGGGGCACGGAGGCTGTCGGCAGGCTATTGTGAATTCTAATTCACCTAATAGCCTGGTCAGGAAATAGAAAGGTATATTACAGATCATTAAGTGGGTGAAGGAATTTGACAACCTTTGATCCGAGTCGGGGAAATAGATGGTATGAATTAATTTGCCGGCTTGCGAAGAGAAGAAAAGTCATCCCTCAACAGTGACAGGCAGGGAGTTCAACCCCCAGGGGCCTGGTCCCGGGGAAGGCACGCAGCTGCGCTCCTGGGAGCGGAGGCTGGGATGTACCGGGCAGGTGTCGGAGTGCCGAGGGGTCCGGTCCAAGGCACAAACCTGTCCCTCACTTCACCGTGGTCAGGGCACTGGCTCCCAGAGAGTGTCCACTAAAGCAGGAACAGCCATCAGGGACAATACACCCACCAGGCACCCTGTGTGCCAGGCCTGTGTGCGGTGTCCGGGGTCCATGACACCCAGCAGGGTCCCCAGGGGACTGGCTGCATCTTGGCGGTGTGCTGACCCCGTGGGAGGCCAGGGACAAGGGCCGGGGCTGGGGCCTCGGGCTCACAGGTACAATGTCCACTCACACACACTTCCACTGGGGTGGCCAGTAGGTGTTCACAAGGCATCTGCTTCATCTCCCTCCCCTCCCCCGACCCCAGGTGGAACATTCCAGTTTCTCAGGCCTTGGTGTCTCCCAGTGCCTTTTCCTCCCCTCCCCCACAGCATGGCTTCCAGCAAGACCCTGTGGCCTGCACCTTCCTGTACACCAGAATCAGACCTCCACTCACCCCCCCTGCCCACCTACCTACCTGAGCCCTATCCTCTCTCACTCCGTTCCTGCGCCGGCCCGTGCCTGTCCTTCTGTGCCCACCTGCCCTACAGTCTGTCCCTTCCCACAAGCCACAAGTCCTCTGGAGGCTAAAGTCAGAACCCAGCAGTGGCCGTCCTCTTCCCTGCAGCAGCTTCTTGGACCTTGCCCTGCTCGCCCTCCAGCCCCTGCGCTCCGCTGGCCCCGAGCTCATCTCTAACCCTCCGGGGCACACCTGGCCCTGGGTCTCCTCCTGCCTGGCACCTCCACACTGCCTTGGTGAACACTGCAGCCCTTGGGGCAGGATTCTGGTTTGTTTTGTCACGGTGGCATCTGAGTGCCCAGAGCCGGGCCTGACGCACAGTGGGCCCTCAGTCAGTGTGTACTGAACGAGAGTGTCCAGGTCTGAACAAGACACTGCCAGGAGTGCAGCGTGGCCAGGGGAGGGCTGGCCAGCGCGAGCCCGAGGTGGGGAGGCGCTAGCCACAGGCGTGCAAGCGCAGCATCGCGGAGCCCAGGCATCTCCGGGACTGCAGTGAAGAATTTTATTAGCAGAAGCGAGTGGGTGTGTATCTGGACAAAACTATAACTCAAAAAGATACATGCACCTCGATGTTCAAAGCAGCACTATTCATGATAGCCAACACATGGAAACAACCTAAACGTCTACCGACAGATGAACGGGTAAGGAAGATGTAGAGCGTGTATACAATGGAATACTGCTCCGCCATAGCAAGAAGGGAATAGTCCATTTGCACCGGTATGGATGCAGCTCTAGTGGTAAAGGACACGCCTGCTGATGCAGGAGGCACAAGAGACCTGGGTTCTACCCCTGGGTCGGGAAGATCCCCTGGAGGAGGCCACGGCAACCCACTCCAGTATTCTTCCCTGGAGAATCCCATGGACAGAGAAGCCTGGCAGACTATAGTCCACGAGGCTGCAAAGAGCTGGCCAGGACTGAAGCAACTTAGTATGCATGCACACAGATGCAATTAGAAATTCTCATTCTAAGTGAAGTAAGTCAGAAAGAAAAAGACAGATACCATATGATATTACTTATATGTGGAATCTCAAATATGACATGAATGAACTTACCTACGAAACGGAAACAGACTCACAGATGTAGAGAAGACTTGCGGCTGCCGAGGGAGAAGGGGTGAGAGAGGTGGATGGTTGGGGTTAGCAGATGTAAAGTCACTCAGTCATGTCAGACTCTTTGTGACCCCGTGGACTGTAGTCTACCAGGCTCCTCCGTCCATGAGATTTTCCAGGCAAGAGTACTGGAGTGGGTTGCCATTTCCTTTTCCAGGGGATCTTCCTGACTCAGGGACTGAACGCGAATCTCCTGCATAGCAGACAGATGCTTTACCATATGAGCCACCAGGTAGCAGATGTAAGCTTTTACAATGGACAAATGCAAGCTTTTACAGTGGATAAACAACAAGGCCCTACTGTATAGCACAGAGGACTATATTCAATATCCTCTGATGAAACAGAATGAAAAGAATATATAAAAGCATGTATATGCATGTTTAACTGAATCACTTTGCTATAGAGCAGTAATTAACACAATATTGTATATCAACTGTATTTCAACAAAAATAAATTTTTAAAAGACACCCAAAAAGGGGGAGTGAGAACATTTTGAGGTTTAAGTTGGTGGTGGGCAGGACAGATTGGAGGAAGAGAAAATGCAGGGCAAACAGTGAGGAGGCAGTACCATGAGCCAGGCAGGAGTGGGAAACGAGTCAGCCAAAGGAGAGTGGGAGTGAGGGAGCTTGTGAGCAATTTTCTGGAGGGTTCTCAGCTTCCCTGCTCACCGGCTGTGTGGACTTGGACATGTTCCTTTATCTTTCCTTTTTTTTTGAATACTAGAGGGGGTAGCCTATCCCTTCTCTAGGGGATCTTCCCAATCCAGGAATAGAACCAGGGTCTTCTCCATTGCAGGCGGATTCTTTACCAACTGAGCCATCAGGGAAGCCCTCCTTTATCTTTTCCCTCCTCAGTTATCTCACCTATAATGTGGGCTGACAGTGGGAATCTCTCCAGGGCAGACTGAGGTTCGATGAGGGAGGTGTGCAGAGAACCTGCTCATAGCCCAGGCCCCACAGGCCGAGCCTCTGCCCCACGCTGCCGCGGACCCTGGAAGGAGCCGAGTGCACACCGCACCACTGAGCTTCCTCCTGCCCTGGGTGTCCCTGTTCTCAGCCTGCCAGTTGATCGCTCAGAGGGCAGCGCCTTGACAGGTAATGAGCTCTTTCTCTCGAAGAACACCCTGTGCTCAGTGGAAACACGTGCTTAGTATTCAAGGGCGCTGGACCTGTTAGCTTAGAGTACATCATCATGTTGCTGGACTGATTGTTCCTCAAATAGAATTACTTCCTACCATTACCCTCTAAAGAGACAGGCCCTGGGACACAGGCGAGAGGTGTTCAGAGACCAGCGCCAAATCAAATCAAGGGACTGGTTCTTTGGAGATGAGTCTGGCCCTGGTCCCCACGTGGCATTCATGTACGTGGGGACTGCCAGGACCCTCAGTGGTGCCACTCTGCTACTCTCCCAGCCCCAAACCAAAGAGCTCCAGCTAGTAGAGTGGTGCGGGGCAGGCTGACCAAGGGCGCAGCCTGAGCGAGGCAGCGGCAGGCAGGCACAAGCAGCACGAAAGAGGGCCTCTGCTGCAGGTACATTTTGCTCTGAGTGGAGCCAAATGGATGGTGGCCTTGTGGCCCTGTGCTGCCTGCTCACCTCCCTGACTCCACTGCCCCAGACTACGCAGCTCAACATGAATGGCATTAATAGTAATCAGACTGCACACTGTCCTAAGGACCTAGATGTATCCCTCATTTCATCCTCATGACGACGCTGTAACTGTCCCCATTTTACAGATGAGGAAACAGAGACACAGGAGGCCACTCAGTCAGCCTATGTGGGGCACTGAGCACCTCCAGGGCCCTGTTCTGGGCATCACAACAAATGAGTTGAAGAGTCAAACAGCTGACACATCAGAGTGAAAGGAGGAGACTCACCATCAGTGTGAAAACAAATAACAAGGCCAGCTTGGCTCAGGCGGTGATAAGGATGTACAGAGGGGGACCTCAGGGAGGGACTCTGGCTGGGCTGGAGAGAAAGCCCCCGAGGGGATGTCTGAGTTGGAGGGAAGGAGGTGGCCTGCCGAGATAGGAGATAAAGTGCTCCAAGCAGAAGGCACAGCCAAGCAAAGACCCAGAGGCTGGGTGGATGCGGTGAGGTTGGCGAGGGCAGCCTGGCCGGAGCATCTGATGCAGGCACAGAGGTGGGAGAGGAGGTGAAAGTGGAAGGGGAGCGAGGGCCCATAGAGAGTCTGCAGGAGTGAGGAGCGAGGGCCCATAGAGAGTCTGCAGGAGTGAGGGGCAGGGGCCCATAGCGAGTCTGCAGGAGTGAGGAGCAGGGGCCCATAGCGAGTCTGCAGGAGTGAGGGGCAGGGGTTGTCTTGGCTGCACTGGCAGCTAGTGGTGGGCTCAAGCCCGGAAGCAATGGGAAGCCCGGTTGCATCTGGGAAGATGATGCTGTGGGGGATGGATGTGGGATCGGGGTGGGTGAGTTTGCAGGCTGGCAGGACTGGGATGACAGGGTAGACAAGTCCTCGAGAGACGGGTCTGAGTGAGGTGTCGCTGTGCTGAGCTATCCTGGAGGTGGGCAACAGAGCTTCCTTGGTTGGGTTTGGGGGTGAGGGAATGGTGGTGAGGGGACTCCAAGGGGGTTTGACCTGAGTAGCAGGGCTGGGTCCAGTTCAGACAGGGAGACCTGGAGTGGATCTCAGTCTGGTTCTGGGTCCTGGGTACCACATGCTACAGGCGTCAAGGGGATGCAAAGAGTGCATTTGGCAGGTGAGACTCAGCTGAAGATAGGCGGGGCCTGGGAGAGGGGGCCCCAGGGAGAGGCGGGGCCCGAGCCTGAGTCCGAGTAGCCAGCACAAGGCGACAATGGAGTAGCGGGGCTGAGACCACAGCAGGGCCCTCCTGGCTCTACCTGGGCTCTGCCAACTCACACAGCTCCACACACAGCTCCCCGCAGCCCTATGCTGCCCTTCCTTCCCCTGCCTGGGCTGGAGCCCAGGCCCCCCGAGCATGTCACCCGCCTCCTCCCACCCCCACCAGGACGGGGCCCTGGGCCTGCCTGTCAGAACAGAAAAGGACGCACGTTATCTCATCTGCCACTGTACCCCCATAGCACTTAGCAAAGAGTAGACATTCTAAGTGCTTGCTCCACTAAATTGAATAAACCAGAGCATTTTCTTATCTCATTCCTGCTCAGAAGTGGGCTGGCCCCCACTCACATCAGGGCCCAACATTCAGCACGCTCCATTCTGTGGGGCCCAGTGCACGCGTGCCAGATTAGGATCGCAGTCAATATCTGTTTTATTGTCCTTCCACACCAGCACAGCGGAGAGTGATCGATCGCCCTCCTGGCTGTTGATAAGGCATGCTCTCCGCTCGGGCAGACAAGCCTTCAGGCGCCAGAGCTGAGACCCTGCAGCCTCCTGGCCCCCCACCTCCCCGGCTTCAGAAAGCTCTGCCCTCTGTCAGCGGGCCCTCCAGTCTGGGATGACTCAGAAGGGAGCTCCTGTGGTGGGCATCACAGGGTGGGGACACGGCAGCCCCTGGCATCCGATTTGGGACTGGCCTGGGAATGAGGCAGCCCTGGTCATGGTGGAGGACGCTGCTACATGGTGGAGGAGGCCGCCCCTCACTGGCCTCCTGGGTGAGAGCCACGAGTTCTCATATGCCACCCATCACTGTTGGGCCGTACACCTGAGTTAGCATTCAGAAACGGCCCCCCTCTGCCCACAAGCCATCCTCCCTGCGCACAAGGTTGCTACCTCACCACGCTCAGCCCTGCCCCCTGGAGAGTGCTTCCTGGACCTGTCAGAATAGAGCTCCCCGGACTTCCTTGGGGTCCGGTGGTTAAGACTCCATGCTTCTAATGCAGGGGGTATAGGTTCGATCCCTAGTCAAGGAACTTAGATTCCACATGCTGTGCTGCATGGCGAAAAAACCACAACAAACAAAACAGGACAGAGTCCCCTGCCCTGGCCGGGCATGGGGGGTACGGCACAGCGCAGACTTGGGGGGCCTGGAATACAGCAGGGTCTGCTCTCCTCTCAGCTATGGCTCAAGACACTGGGGACCAGCCCTTTTTGTTCTGTCTCACCTGTATACTTTTTGCTTCCCCCAGCCCTCCTTGATCCTGGGTGGACAGGATGTGTGCCCCTTTCCTGGGGTTCAAGCCCAGACTTTTTGTGTCCTGCCATCTCAGAGCCCCCCACTTTGCCCTGTGGCCCTTGGTGCAGACTGGAACTGAGCCACGGATGGGGATCGTAGAGTCTGACCGGCAGGGGCCCCGATCCTTCTCCTCACCCCGTGCATGCACCAGCAGAGCTGCAGGACTCAACTTGAGGTCTTGGTCAAGCCCTAGAGTGACTTGAGAAAAAGACACATTTATTCCCATTTCACAGATGAGGAAGTAAGATTCAGAAGCTCCTGGTCCCTTTCTATGAGGGACCTTCTTTGCTTCTGAAAGGAGGACCTTCTCCTTCTTTGCTCCTGAAAGGAGCGTTCCTCTTCCAGGTGGTTCTGCCCCCGCGGACAGACACTGAGCATCTCCTGCTCTGTCCAGTCCTCCAAGCATCTGGGGAGACCAGTGGTATGTTGGCCACTAGGGTCTCCGTCCTGGGTGCCCTGGCTGCCATTCAGTGCCTGAGGCTGGGTACCAGCATCCCTTTCCTTGGCCGTGACCTTCCCCTGTGAGTGAAAGGGATGTGGGCAGGGGCAGCACACGGTGCCTTTACCTGAAGCTGTAATGGCCCCTCTGCATATCTGCACAGCTTGGAGGCAGGGAGGCTCCCATGGCTTGCTCCAAAGTGAGCTGCTGTGGGTCTCACCCTCTGCTCCGGGGCCAGGCAGTCCAGTTCCGACAGTGCTGGCCAGTGACAGCATTAGCTAAGGTACCTGGGGACACTGCCGAGTCTCCCATCCAGGGGCCTGGATTCTCCAAGCCAAGCGGGATGAAGAGAAGATCCCAGAAGGAATTTCTGAGTAGAAAGACCCCCTTGGAGCTCATTAAGAGGCCTGGTCTTTTCACCTCGTGGCTCTGTCCCCCTCAGAAGCCCCTCTTCCCACTCCCTGTCCGCACAGCACCCTGCTGCTTCTCGCTGGAACAATCACGTCCATTAGTTGTCATAGCAACCAAGACAGGGCGAAGTCATTTTCTAGAGGGCCCTGTGCAAATTATGGCATTACACCAACTTATTGCCAATCTTTTTAATTAAAACATTTTGCTTTCAACTCTACTAATGGCAGAGATCAGTAAACAGGGAAGATTGAATTACTGATATTGAGGCTCCCACATCTCTTAAAAGGCTTAATTACTGGTGGGACCACAGTGAGGCCAGAGAGAGGTTGCTAACAAGCAGGTGGGCCGGCCTCACCCATGAAGAGGCCAGCCCCTGCGAAGGTAACCAAACAAAGCCCAGAGCACTGAAAAGATACATATTACAAAAAAAAATTTTAGAACTCTTAAAGGATATAAAAAGCTGCTAGAGTTATGGCTACAATTCAGCTTCCAGGAACTATATCACATTGCTGGCTGCTCAGTTTGTGTTTAATTAAATTGCCTGGCCTGACACCTGGAGGCAGAACCCTGTGTCCATGCATCCATGGTGTGTGGCTGATGGTAAGGGGGCCACTTGCTTCAAAGGCCCCTCCCAACTCTCCTCCTGCAGTTAACATCCATCTAACCAAAGTCCCCAGGGAGCACTTTCCCTCCCAGCAGGCCCCGTCAGGGTGGCTAGAAGCCGCTCAGCAGGAAATGCCCTCAGATGGGCCTCATTTAGTGAAGGGAAAACAAAGGCCCCAGAGAGAAGGGTCACACTGAGGCTCCTTCTGTGTATAATGAATTGTGCTAATTACAGTAATCTCCTTCATCTCCTCCAGGATCTATAATGCCCAGGTAGGAATGAGTAGCTATTTTTAAATGGAAATTTTCTGTTAATTAAAACTGCTTCAAGTGTGTGTCTGTGTGTGTATATATGTGTGCATGTATGTGCTGTGTAAAAGTGTAGGTGTTTGTGAGGTGTGTGCATGGAGTAGTGTACTTGTAGCACAAACTTGAGCACAGATACTTCTGGGTTCTTCCCTCCTGAGGGTTCAGGACAGTTAGGGTCCCTCCAACAGAGCAGATCTTGGTTCCCATGAATGCAGTGGACATCACAGATGCACCTAAAATCAGATCATAGGAAAAGGCAAAGGGGAACTTCCCTAGCAGTCCAGTAGAGACTTCACCTTCCGATAAATGGAGGGTGCAGGTTTGGTCCCTGCTCCGGAAACTGGGATCCCTTGCGGCCAAAAGACCAAAACATGAAACAGAGACAATATTGTCACAGGTTCAATAGAGAATTTGAAAATGGTCCACATAAAAATGTCTTAAGAAAAAAAAAAAAAGGAAAAGGGATAAAACATACGCCCAGAAAATCTTAGACCAAAATGTCAAAAAAAGTTGACAGGGCAATAGTAATTTCCGACACAACAGAACGCAAGGCAGAGAGCAATACTGAAGATAAAGAAAGAAACCACAGTTCTGTTTGCCAATATGACTCACTGACCTGGGACTTGTGTGAACTTAATAATATGATGTTGCAAATTAGCAAGAATTTGCATGAAACTAACAAATTTGCCCTTCAGTGGAAATTTGAAATATTTAAACATCAGAAATGGACAGATAGCTCAAGGAGACAAACATTAGTAAATAAAAGGAAAAGTCTCGTGAATGTTCAGAGGATGATATTGATACAGCTCAAGAAGGCTGAGCACAGGAGAATTGATGCTTTCGAACAATGGTGCTGGAGAAGACTCTTGAGGGTTCCTTGGGCAGCAAGGAGATCAAAACAGTCAATCCTAGAGGAAATCCACCCTGAATATTCATTGGAAGGACTGATGCTGAAGCTGAAGCTCCAATACTTTGGTTACCTGACCACTTTGGCCGCTCCAATAGTTTGGCGAAGAGCCAACTCATTGGCAAAGACTCTGATGCTGGGAAAGATTGAGGGCAGGAGGAGAAGGGGGTGACAGAACATGAGATGGTTGGATGGCATCACTGACTGACTCAATGGACATGAGTTTGAGCAAACTCTGGGAAAGAGTGAAGGATAAGGAAGCCTGGTATGCTGCAGTCCATGGGGTCACAAAGAGTCAGACACAACTGAGTGATTTAGCAACACTCTGACCACAGTGTGGTAAGCTGGAAATCAACTTATGAAGTACTTCCATAAAAGTGTGCTTGGAAATTTATAAGTATACTCCTAACTGACTGAACTCAAGATGAAATTTCAAACCATTCAGCATAGTAGGGCAGGATATAATATATAAATTACTATATATTGTGGAATATAAAACTTGTGGAACTCAGCTAGATCAGTATTTAGAGGAAAATGTATAGCCTTGAATACCTTCATTGAACAAGAAGGAAAATTCTAAAATTTTTAAATCAAAAAAACAGGAAAAGCAAGTAAAGAAGGGCTAAAAGGCCGAGATTAATAAAAACTTTTTAAAAGAAACAAGCACAAATACGGCTGAAAGCTATTTCTACTTTTTAAAATACTAATGAAATTGATGAGGAGGGAAGAAACCCTGTTTTGAGAACCCAGGCACCTCGGTGCTCCCTTCTCCTGTCCCTCCAAGCCTGGACTCTGACCCAGGCAGAGGTAACTCATCTTCTTCTCAGGGTACCTGGGTATTCTCTAAGACTTTGTGGTTTGGACAGCCTGTGTTCTGTGAAACAGTGGCAAGTAATTTTGCCTGTCTCTGCCCTGCTTTCTTCCCAGATATACGGGGCAAGCAAAGGAGAGTTGAGGATGACCAAACTCTTGGTCAACCATAAAATTCTATGTACTCTATAAGAATCAGCAAGAAGTAGCAGGGCCTCCTTGGTGGTCCAGTGGTCAGCAAGCTGCCTTCCAACTCAGTGGATGCCAGCTTGATCCCTGGTTGGGGATCTAAGACCCCACATGCCGTGTGCAGCTACTGAGCAAGCCCACACGATCTGGAACCCGTGTACTACAACAAAGATCCCATGTGTCACAAACAAAGTCCTATGCAGCCAAAAAATAAATCAAAAAAACATCGTGAAGTAAGTAGCATGTAAGAAGTTTAATGCAAATGAGCACTTGCACAGCTCTTTTTCACTCAACCTGTTCTAAAGTTGTAAAATCAAAAACAGAGAAAAGTGGGACCTGGAGTTTGCACTCCAACCCCACCCAAATGTGAAGAGGAGCGCCCACACCAGTGGGGACTGTGCTTCCCCACAAGATAGAGGGCGCTGAGGACAGGATGATGTCCTGCTGTGGCCTCCAGCCCCGTCTAGGTCCATTCAGGTGCTCTGACCCCAGGGGTCTGAAGAAAGCAGAAGTTCCCACCACACCCCCACCACACCCCCCACACACCCTGCCCGCCAGGGTCTTCTCAGGAGCAGAGTCAAATGCCCTGGTCTTTCCTTAGGCTGCCTAATAACAAGCATTTACATAGAGCCAGGGCTTCCCTGGTGGCTTAGATGGTAAAGAATCTGCCTGCAATGCAGGAGACCAGGGTTTGATCCTTGGGTTGGGAAGATCCCCTGGAGGAGGGCATGGCCACCCACTCCAGTATTCTTGCCTGGAGAATCTCATGGACAGAGGAGCCTGGCAGGTTCAGTCCATAGGGTCACAGAGAGTGGGACACGACTGAGCGACTAACACTTTCCATAAAACGTCACCTTTGCTGACTTCTCACCAAAGACTTTCCTCCTTACCCATCCCCCTGAGATACCATCATCATCAACACACTTACACGGATGAGGGCAATAAGGCTCAGAGACTAAGCCTCAGACTAAGGCGCAGAGAACTAACCTGCCCAGGAGCCCAGTCTAGGAACATGGAGCAGGGCTCGAATGTGGTGCCCTGAATACCAGCCTCCATCCGCACGCCCTGGTCCCAGCCAGCCCTGGGCCCCGCTCAGGGGGCCCAGCCTCTGTCCCCTTCAGAGCTACCCTCTGTGAGCTCTGCTTCCCAGGGGCACAGCCTCACTATATCAATCTTATCTGCCAGCAGGAGGGAGGGCTGGCAGCTGAATCATAGAAAAACGTCCTCTCCCAGTGGAGCTGGAGATAAGGAGGGCTGCATTAACCCCAGAACCCTCCAGAAATGCTCCCAGTGCTTAGGAAGCAGCCGCAGCCACAGTCACAGCCCCCATCAATCGCCCTTTGCAGAGCCTGTCTGTCGATATACAGGCCTCGGGCGGTGGGTGGTGTGTGGAATTCATCTCCCTCTCCTTGATATACAGGAGCACAGGGACCCTGACCGTCAAGCTGTCAGGAATTTCTCATCTGCCCATGACGTGTCCCCAAAGTGAGTGTTAATCAGTAGGGTCTAAACTGAGACCCCATCCTCTCACACAGCCTGGTTAAAACGGCCTCATCACGCTCACTGGAGGTGTTGTGTCCCTCGTCCTTCCAGAAGACGGGATCTTTTGGCCTTGGACCTCTACCTCTGCCCAGAAACCCTCAGCGCCTCTGTTCACGCTGGGACTGAGGGTGCGGAGGTGGTTGGTGTTAGCATATGTGTGTCCCCAGGGATGGATCGGCCATGCCAACAGGTACTAGGGTGGGGACAGGGGGCAGCCTGGCCTTAAATCCTGCTCCTGACTTGGAGGTCTCTTTGAACTTCAGAGAGATTAGGGCTGGCTCTGATGGCTCCAGTTTCCTCCTGGGGTTATCGGCATGGGGAAGTAGATTGCGCGGGTATCTCGCCGGGCACAGGGCAGGCGGAGAACCCCTCTGACTTCCGCTGCAGGTCAGGGCACTGTCCTAGTACCACCTCCCTATGCCCCCTGCCCCCAGGACAGTCCCTCGGCCTGTGTGCCCCACGCCTGAGCTGGGGTGGCTCTGAGCTGGTGTGGGTGCTGATGTTGGAGGCTCTGGGAGGTACAGAGCCTCAGGAAGGAACCTGGGGATGCCTGGGGCTCTGAATACCCAGGGATGAATACGTAGGGCTGCCTATGGGGGAGGTTGGGGGAGGCGGGGCTCCAGGCTCCCTGACTGATGGCCTGTGTGATTGCTCTGGGCTGTGCTTGGCTCCAGGGCCCGTGCTGGCAGGAAGTCTCAGGGGGCCTTTCAAATTGCTCAGGGTCAGCCCAGGGCAGCCTGGAGGGAGGCCGCACCCCTGCTGGAGAATCAGCTTTCCCCCTCCCACACGGCCTCTCATCTGGGCCCCACCGTGGGGGGAGGTCCAGGGGCCATGGCAGGCTGCCCAGCTGAGGGTGTGCCTGGGGCCTAGCCCCCTCCTCCCAGGGTGCCCACCTCGCTCCAAGCACTCAGATACCAGAGAGGGTGGGGGACTGGCCCCTCAGTGTTCAGCACTCTCCCACCTTCGCTCATTCAGGAGGGGATTCAGTCCCAGCATCTTGGCCTTGGGCAGGGTCTCTAGAAAGCCCAGAGGGAGGCCAACGGGCAGGCAGAGAGATGACGGAGCATGACTGCAGAGCCTTGCTCTGAAACTCGGGCTCTGCGTTCCTGGAGGGCAGTTCTCATAGCACAGACTCTCACGAAGGGCTGATCCTCTCACGATGGGCTGATCCCCCCCGCCCACCGTGCCCACCCGCAACCTGATGGTGGCTCTGAGCCTCTCCACAGGGCTCTGGGGCCACTGTGGGCCTCTCCACTGCTGGGGCCCCAGCAGGTCCAGCCCGAAGCTTCAGGGCCCCATTTGCTACCTACTGCCCGCCCCACCATCTGCCTCAGCCACTGCCCGCTGAGGAGCCTCCTTAGGAAGCTCCTCAGGTGTCCAGGCCTGAAGTGGGGAGAAGCCCTTCACTGGTGGGCTCCAAAGTGGATTTGCCCGACCTGTTTCCCAGGTCCCTTTGAACAGTCCACCAGCTGCTGCCTCCTATCCTCTCTAGCCAGAGACCCCAGGGGGGCTCTCTCTCCTTCCTGACACCTGCCCTCCCCCCACCCCCACCAAGAAACCCCCACCTGCCCAGTGATAAAGTCCTCATGAACATAGAGGTATGAGAGAGAGTGTGTGTGTGCGCACGTGCGGGCACAGGGGTGTATGTGTGTTAGGGACAGACACAGAGAGTCATGGTGTTGGTGGCCAACTCCTGCTCTTATAGGGGTTGGGGAAAGGGTGGAGGTGGGAGCAAGAAAGAGAAGACCCCACGCAAAGTGCTGATTTCACCCTCCTCTCCCTTCCCTTTGGTGCCCCGGCATCCCTGACTACTCCCAGCAGCCCACCGTGGGAGGAGCTCTGCATGCACCCATGCCGGAGCCTCCAAGAAGTCAGGGGTGATTTGGAGCAGTAATAAATCCTGACTCCCTGCTGCCTGCTCCTCCACCCTGCCCAGAGGAAGGCAGCCACCTTTTGAGCAGGGGCTCAAGGTAGTAGTGAGTCCACTGGATGGTGGAAGAGGCCTGGAAAGGGGAGGGCAGGGGGCACTTGGTCAGGCCACTGTCCTGACCCCAGGTTGTCGGAGCCAGTGGTATGGCCTACAGCAGATAGGACGTTCCCTCTATGCAGGTCAAGCCAGCCTTGAGCTTGGAGAGTGGACTTCAGCCTCTACCTGTCCCTTGGCAAGGTATCTTGGGCAGCTGTCTGCAGAAGCCCTGTCAGGCGTATCAACTTCCAGAGCTGGAAGTGCCTATGGGGCCCAGCTCTGTTGATCCAAGAGACGGGACAGAAAATGTCCCTTCAAGGAGACTGAGCCCTGATGATGGAGTGACCTGGCAGTCAGCACCCCACCATGCAATTAGACCGGCAGTGGGTGACCTCACTGGGAACCCCTGGGCAACACCAAGGAAACCCTGCTATGAGACAGTCTCTCCTAAATGGGCTAACTTTACGGGCACTACAGGGGAGAGAGGAACACGTTCAAAGACACTAAATAGGCAGATCCTGGACGTGAGTCTTCCCTGAGACAATGGTCCCTGGATTCTTCAAAAAGACAACAGAAGAAGGGCTATTCTCTACTAGAAAGACCACAAGGGTGAAACCAAATGGCAGCATGGTCCCAGATTGATCTGGACTTTTTAAAAGGACATAAAACAGATTTTTGGGTCGATTTGGGAAATCGGAGTATGGAGTAGAGACTGCATGATATAGTGGAGTCATTCTTAATTTTCCAAGGTATCATAACAGAATATAAGGAAATGTCCTTTCTATTGTGTGATTCAGGCTGAAGTATTTAGGAATCAAGTGTCTTCAAATCATTCAGTAAAATGACCTGCGCATCTGTGTGTATAGGTGTGTATGCGCGTGCAAGGAGAGAAAGGGAAGGAAAGAGAAGAGGACAAGGCAGTGTAGCAAATGTTAACAGTTTTCACAGTTGTTCAGTCCAGCTGTGCTTGTACTTGCCTTTCAACCCTTCCAACCTTCGTGTTTGATATTTTTCATCATAAAAAAAATAGGATACAGCCCCAGCAGATGCAAAGCTCTCCTCTCTCTCTGAGGACCTGTGCCTCCGGCCACCACTCCTGGATGGCCCTCTTCTTCCAGCCGGAGCCAGGTGGCCCTGCTCGTCTGCTCACTTCTCCACCTGCTGCTCTGGAACTGTCAGTCCTGCTCTGGACATCACGCACCTTTGGTCTGAGTCCCATCCCTGCTGTTCCCTGCCTGGAGCCCTCCTCCCTCATGACCAGCAACCCCTCAACTCCTCATGCACACACCCTTCCCCTTTGTAAGCCTCACTTCACCAGGGAGCCTTTCCTCGCTGCTGGAAAGAGTCAGCCCAGCCCCATGGCAGGGTCCTGTCTTTTCTCATTTTATGTCCTCTTCATCAATCCAGAGTGACTAAGCTGCTCTCTGCCAGGCCAGGATCTGATAAATGGGTACCACTGATGGTAGCCACCAGGTCCCCTGGAGACTGGGGACACTGTTGGGGCAGCCAGTACCATCCACGGGGCCATTCCATCTTGATAGCTCCTGTCCTTTCCCCAAACCAATGTGATGCATTGCCATGGGTCAGGCTTGGCCTGGACACCCACAGTGCTCCGCGGGCATCACTCATTTCCCACCTGCCATGGTCTTCCCATACACCTCTAAAGAGCAGGTCCCATCCTGTTTGGGTCACACTGAGATGAGGCTTCCTTAGTGTGTCCTGGAGCTACCAAAGCCCAATTCCTCTAGGCTCTGGATACGGCCTTTGGAGGGGCCCATCTAGGCTGGGCCCTCTTCCCTGGCCTGGGAAGAGCTCCTTGACCCTGCAGAGGAGAAAAGTGGGCTCCCAGGGGCTACTACCCCTTTCCCTGCCAAGCCCCTGGGAGGGCCCAAGAGCAGCTCCCTGTGATGCAACACCCTATTCAAGGATATTTTTCATTTGGCACAAATTAAATATGTCCTGAAAAGAAGTCAATAGAACTAAATGTGATAATGTCCAGTCCTACCTAATGGGGAACATGGCAATTTTCTGATAAAGGAATGAGAGTTCCAGACCCTGGCGCTGACCTGCCCAACCAGCACCCCAGCCTGTGTGCGGTCTGCTGCGGGACCTGTGCACCCCAGCCCACTGCTCCCCTCAGTACAGCCCTCCCCAGGCACATCCAGCCTGAGACCCGAGGATGTTGAGCCCTGGGCCCTCACACCTCCCCAGGGCAAGCTTTCACCCTGACTCATGGACACATTTGCAGCTCGTCTGCTCGCCTGGGCTTCCCTTTGGCCAAGAAGAAAGTTTGGCTTCCACGCAGCACAGAAGGTCAGAGGTGCTGCACCACCAGGCAGGGATCCAAACCGCCAAGCATGGGCTTCCTGGTTTCCTGATAAGCCAGAAAGATGCCCTCCACCCCTCCCTTCCTCAAAGTCAGGGTGAGGAAACCCCAGTTTATGACCATCCCAAGAGACCTCCCTGAGCTTCTGTCTTGCATTTATTGCTTCTGCAGGCTTTCAGGAGGGTTGGCTGAAGAGAGTTGTGCCCAGTGTTCTACCAGGGCTAACACGGGTCACAGGGGCCCCCAAAAGGCCCAACCAGAACTTCAGGCCCTTCCAGAGAGAAGGGTGTGAACTTCTGGGGTCACATGGTGCCCACCTCGCCATCCAGATCTCAGCTGAGCAGACCTTGGTGGTGTAGCCTGGGTCCAGCATCCCATGACCACCCACCCGGCTGCCTTTGGAGGGGACCCTAGGCCTGAGCCACACAGGGCCACCTCTTCTCTTTGGGCACACTTGGAGCTGAGCCCCGACCTTGGACCTGCAGAAACAGCAAAACTGCCATATAACAGGCTCTCACTCCTGAGTCAGGAGCTCCCCACCACAGGTCACCATTAGGCCCAGCAGTGATAGTGGGGCCAAGGAAAGGCTGACACTTGAATCCAGGCCCCTGAAGGAAGAGAGGAGACCCACGCCATGCTGGGCCTTACCTTGGGGCCAGCCCCCTCTGTGAAGGACCACTTCCCTCCTGAGTTGAAGGCTGGGCAGCATGGGCGTGGCCAGGACGAGGGCCTCTCATTCCCTAGTGCATCCCGGAAGGGTGAGCGGGCATGCGTGGCAGGAATGTCACCAGGCACACTTTCACTCTGCTCACCTTCAAGATGGCTGAGGGGCAAAGACGGATATTCTTCAGTTCACAGGTGAAGGAACTGAGGCTTGGAGATGTAAAAGACTCGGGTCTGACATATGGACCCATAGAACAGAAGAGAGAGCCCAGAGATAAACTCCTACAGCTATAGTCAATTAATCTTCAACAAAGGAGGCAAGAATATAGAATAAAGAAAAAATAGTCTCTTCAATAAGTGGTGCTGGGAAAGCTGGACAGCTGCATGTAAATCAATGAAGTTGGAACACTCCCTCACACCATACATTAGAGATAAACTCGAAATGGCTTAAAGACTTAAATGTAAGACATGACACCATAAAACTCCTAGAGGAGAATATAGGCAAAACATTTTCTGACATAAATCACAGCAATATTTTCTTAGGTCAGTTTTATTTCCTAGAAATAAAAGCAAAAATAACAAATGGGATCAATCCAGCTTATAAGCTTTTGCACAGCAAAGGAAACTGTAAACAAAATGAAAAGACAAGCTATGGGCTGGGAGAAAATACTTTCAAATAATGCAACTGAAAGACCTGAATTTCTAAAATACACAAACAATTCATACAACTCAATAATAAAGACGAACAACCCAATCAAAAAATGGACAGAAGATCTAAATAGATATTTCTCCAGATGCCCACTGGGCATGTAAAAAGATGTTCATCATCATTAACTATTAGAGAAATGTAAATCAAAACCATCAGGAGGTACTGCCTCACACTGATCAGAATGGCAATCATCAAAAAGTCTAACAAATCCTGGAGAGGGGGTTGGAGAAAAGAGAACCCTCCTATACTGTTGGTGGGAATATAAGCTGGTACAGCCACTCTGGTACAGCACTGCGGTGCTGGAGAAGACTCTTGGGAGTCCCTTGGACAGCAAAAAGATCAAACTAGTCAATCCTAGAGGAAATCAACCTTGAATATTCATTGGAAGGATTGATGTCGAAGCTGAAGTTCCAGTACTTTGGTTACTTGACCACTTTGGCCACTCCAATAGTTTGGCAAAGAGCCAACTCATTGGCAAAGACTCTGATGCGGGAAAGATTGAGGGCACGAGGAGAAGGGGGTGACAGAACATGAGATGGTTGGATGGCATCATCTACTCAATGGACATGAGTTTGAGCAAACTCTGGGAGAGAGTGAAGGATAGGGAAGCCTGGTATGCTGCAGTCCATGGGGTTGCAAAGAGTCAGACACGACTTAGCGACTGGACAACAACAACAGCCACTATGAGGAACAGTATGGCGGTTCCTTAAAAAACTAAAAATTGAGTTACTGTATAATCCAGAAATCCCACTCCTGGGCATATATCCAAATAAGACTTTAATTTGAAAAGATACAGGTACCTGTACGTTCATAACAGCACTATCTACAGTAGCCAAGCCATGACAGCAACCCAAATGTCCATTGATGATGAATGAATAAAGAAGGCGTGGTGCGTATGTATAACGGAGCCCTGCTCAGCCATGACAAAGAATGAAAGATGCCATCTGCAGCAACATGGATGGCCCTGGAGATGATCATACTAAGTGAAGTGAGTCAGAGGAGAAAGACAGACACCATTTGATATCACTTATACGGAGAAGCTAACGCATGACAGAAACGGATCTATCTATGGAACAGAATCGTGGGCATAGAGAATAGCCTGGTGGTAGCCAAACTGGGGGGGTGGGGAGGAGGGGGGACTGGAGGTTTGGGATTACCGGCTGCAAACTAGTATATACAGAATGGATTGACAAGGTCCTACCGTATACCATAGGGAACTATATTCAGTGTCCTGGGATAAACCATAATGGGGAAGAATATATATATGTTTAACTGAGTCACTTTGCTGTACAGCAGAAATTAACACAGCATTGTAAATCAACTATACTTCAGTAAAAAAAGACCCGGGTCTGAGATGTGAGGCGTTGTGCCAGGAACTCTGACCCCAGGGCTCCTCCTGCCTGGCCTGGCCTATTCTTGTGAGGGACTGAGGGGCTGGGATGTCCTCACTTTCCACTTGGAGTGTGCTTGTGTATGTGGTGTGATAGGGATATGTGCAGTGTGTGGGTGTGAATTGTTTGGTGTGTGTGTGTGCACGCTGTGTGCACATGATGTGTGTATTTGTGTGTATGTGTGTGTGGTGTGTACATACATGTGTACTGTATGTGTGGTGCCTGTGTGTAGCTCTGTGTGTGCGTGTGTGGTGTGTATATGTATGTGGTGTGTGTGGTGTGTGTGGCACATTCAGTATATGTGTATGTGTACTGTGTGTGTAGCATGTATACGTGTGTGCCATATGTATAAGTGTTTAGGGTATGTGTATGTGTGTGCGTGTGATGTGTGGTATATGTATGTGTATGTGTGGTGTGCATATAGATGTATGTATGTGATGTGTGCAGGTACTGTGTGTTTGTGTGTATGTGACATCTAACTGCTGATACCATCCACGTCCTCCAAGAACAGGGTGCAGGGTCCCCAGGCCTTCACAAGTGAAGTTCAAAGCCTCCACTGTGCACCGAGCTGCCTGAGACGGGACGCCTGGAGGGCATCTGCCAACCGCAGATGAGGGAGGCGCCTGGGATCCCCCTGGCCTCCAAGTTGCTCCCTTGGGTCCACTCCACAGCCCTGCCTACCAGCAAAGGGGCTCAGGGCTCCCTAGAAGCTGGCTCTGCATCACTCACCTTGGGACCCCAGAGAGCACAGGGGTACAGGCAGTGGACAAGTGCTAGAGTTGGCCTTTTCTACCCATGACCTCTGATCTGGTTTCCCTGTAGATCCCGCCCACTGCGTGTGCACCTGGACCCTGCTGGCCCTCAGCACCGGGACAGATCCACCCCAGGAATATCCTGGGGTCTGCCGGGGCCAGCTCACTGGAACCATCACCCATGGCTTCTCTGGGACTCTCCTTGGGCCTCCCTGAACAGCCTGATCTCTGCACAGTCCAAGCTGACACTAGGGGTCCAGGTCGCAGAGAAGGGAGAGGCAGGCTCTCTGGGGGCCTGGCAGCTGGTGGACGGAGGAGTCTACAAGTCAGGTGATGGGAGAGCAGGGTCCTATGCTGAGAAGGATACTCATAGAGGACCCACTGAGCCTGCAGAGAAGCCGCTTACCGCTGCTGCAAAGAGGGAGCACCCCAAGAGTCCCTGGGGTATGCTGCCCTGGTCGGGGCACCTGTGACTGGCAGGACGGCCCCAAGAAGGCCAGGGCTGGACTAATGCAGGAGTGGGGCCAACAGAGCCTCAGCCAGGCCATTCCCAGCTTGCCTCAGAGCACAGGTGACAATGCCAGGGAATCAGTCTCTTGTCCCCATCACCATGGCCAACTTGCTCAGGAGAGAGTCCCTTGCCCAGGCCTTTAATGCTGCCCTTGGGATGTACTCAGAAAAAGAAGTCTTTTCTTCCTGGGGCTCCTTCTAGCAGGCAGACATCAGATTCAAGTGAGAAACAGGAAGTATTGTGAGGACCCCACGTCTCCTCTATGTGGCCCCCATGTCCTCCTTCTGGAAGTTATTCCCAGTAAGCCTGGGCCTACACCAGGCAGACTCAAGGGGGCTTCTCCTGCTATTGTGATTCAAGGTCAAGGGCCAGCAAACTGCCGCCCATGGGCCTTGTCCAGGCAGCTACCAGCCTGTTAACTGAAGTCTCATTTGTTTATACATTGTCTTGGCTGCTTTCACTTGAGCAGCTGTGACAGAGGCCCCATGGCCCACAAAGCTGAAAATATTACTGTTTGTCCCTTCAAGGAAAAGCTTGCCAGCCCCATGTATTAGAAGCACACACTACTGCTGCTGTGTGCTTACCCATGTTTGACTCTTTGCAACTCCACAGGCTGTAGCTTGCCAGGCTCCTCTGTCTATGGAATTCTCCAGGCAAGAATACTGGAATGGGTTGCCATTTACTACTCCAGGGGATCTTCCCAACCCAGGGATCAAACCCACATCTCTCGTGTCTCCTACATTGGCAGGGAGATTCTTTACCACTGCGCCACCTGCAAAGCCCTAGAAGCGCATGCTATAACGGGCTTAAGGGTCCTGTGGCCTGTGGACCCAGCTGCCAAGTTGCAGAAAATGCCCAGGTCAGGGAAGGTATACACCACCATGGGGGAGCAACTAGCCAAATGCAGATAGGGAGCTCTACAGGCAAATAATTCTGCAATGAATATTATAAGACAATAAAGGATGGGATAGAACAGCAATGATAGACAAAAAGAGTGGGTCTTCCTTGGATCTGGTTCAAATAAACTGTAAAGAGAATTTTGGGGGGAAAATTGGAAATTTGAACACTGGACATCTGATGAAAAGAAGTTGTGATTAATTTTTCAGATGGGATAACAGTATTGTGGTTATGTTTTAAAAGTGTCCATTTTTTTCAAAACTTGTGAATACCAAGGGGGGAGAGGGTAGGGAAGGGAAGGACTGGGACTTCAGGATTAGCAGATTTAAACTGTTATATATAAGAGGGATAAACAACAAGGTCCTACTGTATAGTGTGGGAACTATATTCAATATCCTGTGATAAACCATAGTGAGGAAGAATGTATTAAAAAAAGAATGCATATATATATGTATAACCTGAGTCATTTTGCTGTACAGCAAAGATTGGCGCAACATTGTAAATCCACTATACTTTGATTAAAAACACAAACAAGTTTTTAAAGTTTCATTTTTTATAGATAAGCTACATGCTACAATGTCTATGGATGAAATGATATGATGTTTTGGATGTGCTTCAAAGTAACAAAAATGGGAAGTAGTTGCGGTGTGGAGAAGGCAGGAGAAACTGCAGGCCAATGGTTTGGGGGTGGGGTGATGGTACAGAGGGGTGCATTATATAATTCTGTACTTTTACATATGTTTGGAATTCTCCATAATAAAGGGTTAATAAAATAAAATGAAACAAGGCAGACCCCAAATGGATGGTGACCACCCCCCCACCCCCGCCCCCGCCAGGATTCTCCAACACCCCTGCAGCAGTTTCTCTAGTCTGCCTGATTCTGGGGCAAGAGACAGGAAAATGCCAGCACCAAACATGACCTGGGGCCACCCTCCAGCAGCAGGGAAACCACTCCTCAGCCTGGACAGCACAGGGCTGGAGTTTGGACAGCACAGGGCTGGAGTCTGACCAGCCCAGTCAGGAGCAGAGCACAAGGCCAGTGGCCCTTCTTCTGGAGTCAGAGGCCCGCCAGCCGGCAACTGTTGTTGCCCGACACAGAGAAGGAGGAGGAAAAGTGGGTGATGGAGGGACAAGAGAGAAAAGTAGAAATAAATAAGGGGAAATTTCCACAGAGGCACAGGAACTTCAAAAGAGCCTGCTTCGGAAATTGCTGTGCAAATAAATTTGAACACCTTAGATAAAAAGAATGATTTTCTAAAATTATGTAATGACCAAAATTAACCCCTGAAGACTAGAAAACATAAACCTTAATAAATGCTACAAAGGCACTGAAAACAATTCAACAGTCGTGAACCTGAGAAAACAGGATAGGGATACAGCAAGCATGCACCAACCCCAAGAGCCACAAAATCATAGATTTACGACCACTGAATGGGGTGAAGCCAGGACACAGCCAATTAAAAGGGAGAAACGGGGGACTTCCTTGGTGGTCCAGGAGCTAAGACTCTGTGCTCCCAATGCACTGGACTGGGGTTCGATCCCTGGTCGGAGAATTAGATCCCACATGCTACAGCTAAGAGTTCTCATGCTGCAACTAAGATTCTGCATCCTGCAATGAAGACTGAAGATCCCATGGGCCTCACCTAAGCCTCAGTACAGTCAAATAAATATAATAATTATATATATGTATATATACACACACATATATACAATGTTAAAAAAGAGAGGAGAAATGGGACATGGGAGAAGGGAGGGGGCAGAATGATTGTTAAGCAGATTTGACTGACTGCCCAGTAAACCCCAAACTGGTAAAGGTAGAATTCTGTAGAGTTGATGCTAACAAAAATAATATACACGTACTAGGGACTTTCCAATGCATAAACGTCAACAAAATAAAGACACAATTACAGTTTTTCCTCCTAAGTGTGCCTGAACAGTAGCAGTTTTCTGCTGGATTGTGTTAAGAACTAGGTGATTTGATCACAGGCATTAAACGTGTACAGTGCCATGAAAATAATCCTCTTTAGTGAGTGCAGTGGGAAGTTGGAGTTTGGGCTTTTGTTCGAAGCTGAGGATGGTGAACTGCAGTGCGTATCTTACAACCCAGGAGGTGGAACAAATAGCTGAATTCTGAAAGTGAGAGAAATGGTCAGTCTGACCCTGCTGTGTGACTGTTCTTCAGTAAAACCTGTTGTGAGAGTCACCTGCTCGGGCTGGGGTATGTTGTTTTACCTGTGTTGTTACCTGTGACTCTGAGAAGAAGAGAAACTTTTATTTGAATCTTTTATTCTTCATTCTATAGTTTGAAATTGCACACACTTATTTTCCCCGGATATATAATGTGCTTCCATGTGTTGTTACAGTAACTCTACAGTCACGTGTGGTTTGGAATATTCCATTTCCCTTTTGCTGTTTACACGGTGGGGATACAGTTTTATTAATTAAAATGCCTTGCCAGACCTGTGTGATAGGTATGTTATCCTCCTTGTCACATGTCAGGAAACGTTCTGGGACCGACTGTGTCCTAAGTATTTTATTACTGCTGGTGGACATATCACGCTTCAGTTTTGCTCTGAGATATGCACAGTGTCTGAAGCGGACCTGCCCGTGGTAATCGATGTCAGACCTTTTTCAGCTCTGTTCTAAGGCTCCTTTTCCCAAATAATTGTGCATCTTCAGCCCCATTTCTCAAAAGAGGAGTATGCAGCCATAGTCCTCTTCCTCCACATCCACCCACCCTCCCTGAAACATTGGAAAGGGTTTCAATTTTTATTATGTATTGTTTGGCTACACTGAATCTGAAATCTTCACGATGGCATGTGAGATCTCGTTTCCTGACCAGGGATTGAACCCAGGCCCCCTGCATTGGGAGCATGGCGCCTTGGCCACAGGATCACCAGAGAAGTCCCTAGCCAAGCATTTTATCCTGAAAAATTTTGAATACATCAAAGTTGCAAGAATTTTATAGCAAATACCCATATATACACTGCCTAGATTCTGTCTTTAATGTTGGCTGTATTTGTTTTATCCCATATCTACCCATCTCTTCATCTTTCTACCCATCCGTCAACCCATTTTATTTTTCTGATGCATTTCAGAGTAAATTGCAGACATCAGTTCACTATGATCTAAACACTTCAGTGTACATATCATTAGAGTTCAATATTTGTTTACAGTTTTTTTTGCTGTAGAATTTACGTATGGTGAAGTGTATGCATTCTGAAGGAGATCAACCCTGGGATTTCTTTGGAAGGAATGATGCTAAAGCTGAAGCTCCAGTACCTTGGCCACCTCATGTGAAGAGTTGACTCATTGGAAAAGACTCTGATGCTGGGAGGGATTGGGGGCAGGAGGAGAAGGGGACGATAGAGGATGAGATGGCTGGATGGCATCACGGACTTGATGGACGTGAGTCTGAGTGAACTCCAGGAGGTGGTGATGGACAGGGAGGCCTGGCGTGCTGTGACTCATGGGGTCGCAAAGAGTCGGACATGACTGAGCGACTGAACTGAACTGACGCATCTTAAATGTACGTTAGCTAGGGACTTCCCTGGTGGTCCAGTGGTGAAGAATCTGCCTTCCAGTGCATGGGATGCATCTACTTCTGCTTCATTAACTGTGCTAAAACCTTTGACTGTGTGGATCACAACAAATTGTGAAAAATTCTTAAAGAGATGGGAATTACAGACCACCTTACTTGCCTCCTGAGAAACCTGTGTGCAGGTCAAGAAGCAAAAGTTGGAATTGGACATGGAACAACAGACTGGTTCCAAACTGGGAAAGGAGTACATCAAGGCTGTGTATTGTCACCCTGCTTATTTAACTTCTATGCTGAGCACATCATGAGAAAAACCAGGCTGGATGAAGCACAAGCTGGAATCAAGATTGCCGGGAGAAATATCAATAACCTCAGATATGCAGATGACACCACCCTCATGGCAGAAAGTGAAGAGGAACTAAAAAGCCTCTTGATGAAAGTGAAAGAGGAGAGTGAAAAAGCTGGCTTAAAATTCAATATTCAGAAAACTAAGATCATGGCATCCGGTCCCATCACTTCATGGCAAATGGATGGGGAAACAATGGAAACAAACAGTGACAGACTTTATCTTCTTGGGCTCCAAAATCATTGCGGATGGTGACTGCAGCCATGAAATTAAAAGACTCTTGCTCCTTCGAAGGAAAGCTATGACAAACCTAGACAGCATGTTAAAAACAGAGACATCACTTTGCCAACAAAGGTCCATCTAGTCAAAGCTATGGTTTTTCCAGTAGTCAGGTATAGATGTGAGAACTGTACCATAAAGAAGGCTGAGAGCCGAAAATTGATTCTTTGGAACTGTGGTACTGAAGAAGACAGTTGAGAGTCCCTCAGACTGCAAGGAGATCAAACCAGTCCATCCTGAAGGAAATCAGTCCTGAATATTCATTGGAAGGACTGAGGCTGAAGCTGAAGCACCAATACTGTGGCCATCTGATAAGAGAAGCTAACTCGTTGGAAAAGACACTATACTGAGCAAGATTGAAGGCAAGAGGAGAAGGGTGAGACAAAGGATGAGATGGACATGAGTTTGAGCAAACTTCAGGAGATAGTGGGAGAAGGCAATGGCACCCCACTCCAGTACTCTTGCCTGGAAAATCCCATGGATTGGGGGATCCTGATAGGCTGCGGTCCAGGCTAAGAGTCAGACGTGACTGAGCGACTTCACTTTCACTTTTTACTTTCATGCATTGGAGAAGGAAATGGCAAACCACTCCAGTGTTCCTGCCTGGAGAATCCCAGGGACGGGGGAGCCTAGTGGGCTGCCGTCTATGGGGTCGCACAGAGTTGGACATGACTGAAGTGACTTAGCAGCAGCAGCAGCAGAATAAAATATTCCATATACAAAAGCAATTCACTGAAGAAAAGCTCAAGAAATAATCCTAACCATAAAAGTATAGGAGCTACATGAAGAAAACTTTGAACTGCTACTGAAAGATACAAAAAAGTTTGTGCCAAAACAGAGAAGGCCAGGGGCTTCCCTGGTGACTCAGCGGTAAAGAATCTGCTTGCCAATGCAGGAGACACAGGTTCAATCCCTGATCTGGGAAGATCCCACATGTCGAGGAGCAATGAAGCCTGGGGCCACAACTACTGAGTCTGTGCTCTAGAGCCCAGAGCTGCAAGTACTGAGCCCATGTACTACAACTACTGAAGCCCTCATGCCCTAAGGCCTGTGCTCCACAAGACAAGCCCCTGCAATGAGAGGCCTACACACCGCAACTAGAGAGTAGCCCCCGCTTGCTGCAACTAGAGAAGAGCCTGTACGAAGGCCCAGCACAGCCAATACAAGTAAATAAATAACATTCTTTAAAAAAAAAAAAAAGGAATCTGCCTTCCGATGCAAGGTACGCAGGTTCAATCCCTAACTTGGGGAACCAAGATCCCACAGCCTGCAAGAGTAAGCCCTGCACACGGCAAGGAAGACTCAGCGCAGCCAAAATAAAAAGAAAATTATTTTAAAAGTCTTTTTTACAACTATAGCAATTAGGATAGGTTAATGTTGTATAAGAAATTTATAGAAAACGTTCCAAAGTTAAGTCAAAATGTGAAGGCAATGGCACCCCACTCCAGTACTCTTGCCTGGAAAATCCCATGGACAGAGGAGCCTGGTAGGCTGCAGTCCATGGGGTCGCTAAGAGTCGGACACGACTGAACGACTTCACTTTCACTTTTCTCTTTTATGCATTGGAGAAGGAAATGGCCACCCACTCCAATGTTCTTGCCTGGAGAATCCCATGGATGGGGGAGCCTGGTGGGCTGCCGTCCATGGGGTCGCACAGAGTTGGACACGACTGAAGAGACTTAGCAGCAGCAGCAGCAGAGTGACATTGTAGCAATGGGGGTAAAAATGGACCATTCAGTAAACAGTGATGTGACAACAGATTTGTGACAACATTTGGAGAAATAAGACAACGTTTTGAGCAGAGCAGTTACCCTGCTGCTGCTGCTAAGTCGCTTCAGTCGTGTCCGACTCTGTGCGACCCCATAGATGGCAGTCCACCAGGCTCCCCCATCCCTGGGATTCTCCAGGCAAGAACACTGGAGTGGTTTGCCATTTCCTTCTCCAATGCATGAAAGTAAAAAGTGAAAGTGAAGTCGTTCAATCATGTCCGACTCTTAGCGAACCCATGGACTGCAGCCTGCCAGGCTCCTCCATCCATGGGATTTTCCAGGCAAGAGTACTGGAGTGGGTTGCCATTGCCTTCTCTGAAAGTTATCCTACTCTAACTCAATACCAAATACATAAGAAATTTAAATATAAAACATAAAACCACAAACTTACTAGAAGTGAATGTGATTTTTTAAAATAATAAATGTTATCTAAGCAATGTCAAAAAAACTTGATTTTTAAATGATTGATATATTTGTTTAAATTTTAAAAAATTTAAACTTTGGTATGATACAATAAACAAATGGGGGAAAATATTTGCAACACATAGGACAACCAAGGGGGTCTAATTTCCTAAATTGATCAAGAGCACTCACACACCAGCTGGAAAAAGACAACCCATAGAACCAGGGGCAAAAATATTAAAAAGTGCTCAACTTCACTTGTGACTAAATACATGCAAAACAGAATGAGAAGCTCTGCTCATTTGAAAGCATTGATAATCTGTGTTGTTAAAAGACGGGGAAATAAATGTGGTCTTTTTCAAAAGCAATTTATCAAGATTCCTTTAAAAACTTATTTCCACATATGCTTTGGCTCAGATGAATTGTGGTGGTGGTGGTTATACCACCAGGAAATTATCCTAAGAATACACTTGCAGATTTTGCCAAGTAAAATTCCCTGTAAGATGTCCTGGAGCGTTGTCTGCAGGGGCCAATGGCTGGAAACAGCCTCAGTGTCCACCAGTGGGAAATTGCTTAGCTATGGAACATGGGCTGCACATGATCAATCTACTAAAAAGCTTTAAAAAAGGCGTTGCTTTTACACTGTGATTCAGATGAGTGCATAGTATGACGCTCATTGTATGGATGCTGAGTATGCATAAACATTGTTTTTCTGAAAGTAAAAGAAATGGCTAACAGTGAATGGTTAACAGCAGTTACTCTAGGAGAGAGAGACTATTGGGAGGTGAGCTTTTAATTTTATATATTTCACTAAATCAGTATTGCTTGAAATTGATCATGTGCAGATATCAGTTTTAATACAAACCAAACTGAAACAACAACAAAAACACAGACAAAGCAAAACAGGATAATAAAAAATCCATTATCTCAACAGAGGGTGCCAAAGGTATGGATTTATTTATCCTAAAAAGTCTATGAATAATAAATTATTTCAAGAGCTTCCAGGCAGTCATGCTGGCCCAGAGATGGAGTGAGTGGGTTTGAGCATCAAGTCCTGACCCCCGGAGGTGCTGGGGGTCCCCTGAGGGTGCTGGACTTGACCCCACCGTGAGTGGGAAGGATGGCTCATCCTTAAATTGGCCCACCTCCTAGGAGGGGTATACCACACATTTTTATGTAAAAAGTGCCCTGAAGTTCAGTGGTATTGAATGAGTCACAGGAAAACTAATTCGAATGATCAACAGAACATGCACGTTAAGAAGTTAACACTGCAAAGCCTTCCCCTTAACTAGTCATACGTGTCTCATGTCTCCACGTGTCCTAAACCTCAGCTGGACTTAGTGCTGCTCACCCTTGGTTGAGACCCTGCTCTTAATGGCAATCCCTGGTTGGGTAGGTAGGAGTTGTACTTTTTGGTCTCTCTAATCCCCTCAAGTCCTGAGATGCTAGAGTCTCTGGGTCTAAGATTTGAGCTTCAGTGAAGGAACCCATGCAGGCTGGGTGTTGAGGGACCTAGGGGTGTTTGGGACACAGCCTTGGCCTTGAACCCCATAAGGGAAGCCACACGGCCCCTCTCCTGTGCTTCCCTCGGTAGGTCTGGCTAGAGCCTGAATCCAGCTGTGCTCAGCGCCTGTTCCCACCTCCCCAGCCCAGCAGCACCCTCCCCACCATGGTTACTTCCACTTGACCCTCCAACTGGCCTGGAGCAATGCTGCTTGCAGCATAGCACCCTGCCGACAAAGGGACCCAGTAAGAACAGAATGTCAGCTGCGGACAGGCCCGTGTGGGGGCTGCGGTGCCTCCTGCTCCCTGCGGCTGACATGACAAGCCCCCTTTCCTCCTGAGCGCCTGCCTGACGGAGGGGTGCCTGTGGGGAGGTGGCAGGGTGGTGGCAGCAGGGCCTTGGTACCTCTCGAGGCAGGGGTGGCCCCAGTCTGACTCCTGAGCGGAAGCTGACATGTTAATGCTGGCGGCCGGGCCACAGAAGCGAGGCCTTCATTCGATTTGGGAGCGCCTTTCCCGGGCCAGGCCTCTGGTTTGGCTCCTATTGAATTACTCAGCTAAGCAGAGCAGGAAGAAGCTGTTCACCTAATTGCTCTTGATGGATCTCTTCGTCTTGTTCAGATGCCAGACACAAGATAGATGCCCTCTCTTTGCATCTGAGCCCCACGCTGGTGCTTTGGGGTCAGCAAGTGGCCGCTCCACATACCGCCTCCCCCAGCTTCAGCTGAGGGGCTGGGCCCCCACGAGCAGCGCCCTAAGCAGGGGCCGCCAGGGACCAGAGGGAAGCTCAGTCTTGCTGGGGGGCGGGGGGTGGGCGGGTGACAACAAAGGCGGACCCGCGGGCGTGCCATTGACTCCAGCTCCACGGGGTTAAGGGCTCCTTGTCTGGGTAATTGTCTCCCCTTTAATTACAGTGACTGAAAGTGCCTCCTAATTTACTTTAGGACCCTCAGATGACATCTCAAGAAGGATCACATCCGCTCCCCGGCATGGGCCCTGGGAAGACAGCGCTGGCCTCTGCGGCCATTCAAAGACCACAGCTTCTGCTCGGGGTCTCTGTTCTGCATCTGCTCCCCTCTCAGCCCCTCAGCCCGCCCCACCCAACACACTTCTGGTGATGATGCAAGAGGGAAACAGAGAACAGAACACAGGAGGGGAGGCAGGCTTCCTGTCTTAAGAGAGCCCAGCCCCTGACTCAGCCAGCAGCTGAGGGGCCTGATCTTGGGAGCCCCAGCCCCAGTTACCAGGGGGCCAACTAATCAGCTAACAGCTTCTGTTATATCCCAGGTGATATGTTGTCTTTGGAACAAATTCTGTTGAGCACTGGGAATATTGGCCAGGCCTAGGAGAAACAAACCACTTCAAAGGGCCTAACCCAGCCAGCAGAGGAAGAGGGTCATGGTTCCTGACACCAGGAGAGGGAAGAGCCCCCTTGTCCCCCGTTTCACGGGAAGGAAGGAGTGAGGGGCCGCCTTGGAGCTAAGGGTGTCCTTGAGTGCTGGGCCTCAGCCACTGCAGGACTTGGGACACCACCCTGAGGACTTGGCATCCCCTCGGTGTCTGTCCGCTTCTGTACCACTGCCTTCCTTCCCCTTAAGGAGACCCAGGGCCTCGCACTCAGCCCAGCAAATGTCAACTGTGGACAAAAGGTGTTTTCATGGCAGGCACTGGTGCATCTGATATCCAGTGAGAAAACGAGAGTGTCCCACCCAATAATACGCCGAAATGCATCCCAGAGCAATTTACATTTTAAAATTACCAAGGAAACCATGAAAAGCCAAATGGTGAGCATAGGGAAGTCCTTTCCAATCATAAAAAAACACTGTGAAAACCATTTTTTAAAAAAATGAAGGCTTCAACTCCTAACAAAATTTAAAAGGAAAGAAAAAAAAAATTAACACACAAAGCTCCCAGTAGAGTTCAAAGGCAAATAACACTGCCCTCGGGGGGAATGTTGTCACATGAACGATAACCAAAGGATTGTTGTCTTATTGTATAAAGATCTCCTATAATTCAATAAGGAGATGGTGAACAGAAGCCAGTAACAAAAGCTGTCACATTATTGAGGAGGCAGGCAGGCCAGCAACCCTCGGAGACTGGTTTGCAAAGCAAGGTGATTTTTTTGGTGTTTTTTTTCGAGTTGCTAAATTGTATGCTGTTTTCTGTTTTGCCTTCTCAGGAAATGGGAAGACCCTGGTGGGTAGCCACTCCCTTAAGAGGCTAATGCCCAGAATGGATGATGCTGGGTGTCCTGGGAGGAGAAGGCAGAGAGAATATTTGAGAAGCAGAAAGAGGCCAGGGGCTTCGAGGAGCCAAGAATGAGTGAAAGGCTCTGGGTGCTACATCAGCAGAAGGACCCAGAGCCTGGGTCCTGAGAGAAATAGGGTGAGGGGTGTCTTATGGCCAAGGTAGGGAAGCAACAGCAAAGCCTACAAATCTGAAAGGTCCATGCACATTAGCACCTCGGGGGTCTCACGGGTAAGCAGTGTAGAAGGGCTTCTTAGGCACCTGCCCCACAGGGAAGTTCTAAGCTTGGAGTGAAAGCAAGTTGGTTTTAAGAAAGACAAAGATTAGATCTTTCTCCATATGTGCAAATTATACATAGAGTGACCCATGATTTATGATAAGGAATGCAAATTAAAACAATATAGTAAAAGATTTCACCCATACTAAAGGCCAAGGTGGGACTTCCCAGGTGGCTCAGTGGTAAAGAATCTGCCTGCCAATGCAGGAGAGGCAGGTTTGATCCCTGGGTTGGGAAGATTCCCTGGAGAAGAAAATGGCAACCCACTCTAGTATTCTTGCTTGGGGAATTCCATGAACAGACGAGCCTGGTGGGTTATAGCTGCGATCACAGAACTGGAAACAGCTTAGCTACTAAACAACAACCACCACAAAGCAAATGCAGTATTTTAAAAATAATCAAACATCCATACATAGAAGAATGTAGGGCACACTGTGTGAGAGTTAATTTGGGATTAAATTTTCCAGCAGGCAATCTTACAAATGACCGTATCCTTTGATATCAAAATTCCCCTTCTAAGAGTTTATCTTAAGGAAACAATCAGAGACCCATCTAAAGATTTATGTGTGTTTTTGGTCACAAAACCCACTGCAAAAATTAGAAACACTTCAATACACAGTAACTGGGGACTTATGGTATATATCCACATATGCTAAAATTGTATTTTAGGACAATATTTAATAACATAAAGATATACTTGAATTATTGCTAAGTGAATGTGTTCAAAATACACATGCACTTTATTTTATTTTTTTTAAAAAAAGATCATATAAAAATGTCTGAAGGGTGTCCCTGAGGACAGCAGTAGCCAGAAAGTGGTGGAAGAGGCACAGTTTTTGATACTTGCTCTCTCTACACTCTTCGACGTTTTCCAAATTTTCTCCAGTAGGAATGTAATTACTTCATTTGTTGTTGTTCCATCACTAAATTGTGTCTGACTCTGAGACCCCACGAACTACAACATGCCAGGATTCCCTTCTCCAGCGGATTTTCCCAACCCAGGAATCAAACCAGGGTCTCCTGCATTGCATTCTTTACCAACTGAGCTATGACAGAAGCTCTTTTAGTGAAAATCCCTCAGTTGTGTCAGACTCTTTGCAACCCCATAGACTATACAGTCCATGGAATTCTCCAGGCCAGAATCCTGGAGTGGGTAGCCTTTCACTTCTCCAGGGGATCTTCCCAACCCAGGAATCGAACCCAGGACTCCCGCATTGCAGGCAGGTTCTTTACCAGCTGAGACACAGGGAAGTTCCAGGCTTCCCTATCCTTCACTATCTCCTGGAATCTGCTCAGACTCATGTCCATTGAGTTAGTGATGTCATCCATCTATCTCATCCTCTGCCACCCCCTTCTCTTGCCCTCAATCTTTCCCAGCATCAGGGTCTTTTCCAATGAGTTGGCTCTTCACATCAGGTGGCCAAAAATTACTTTATAATGTAAAATAAATGTTATTTTTAAGTTAATCACAGAATCAAACTGTTAGAAAGGTTTTCTGAAGATCTGCTTGGTGGGGGAAACATGCTCTGAGACAAGAAGCCTCAGTCTTCCCAGAAGTCCATTACAATGGGTATATGATCTCTATTTTCTGATGAGAAAGTGCTGAGAGCTGAAATAACCAAGCCACAGACCAGGCTGAGAGGCAACAGAGCCTGTCCTTTCTTGACCAGGTCTCTCTGTCTTCTATACCATCTGCCTCAGTTAAGCTTTCAATTGCAAATGAGAATACCTGAAACTCCACAACTGTAGAGCACTAAATACTTGCATTAGAAAAAAGAGGGACTTCCCTGGTGGTCCTGTGGCTAAGACTCCATGCTCTCAATGCAGGGGGCCCAGGTTCGATCCCTGGTTAGGCAACTAGATCCCATATGCCACAACTAAGAGTTTGCACGCAGCAACTAAAAATCCTGCACGCTGCAACAAAGATCGAAGATCCTGCAGTCAAACATACCTTTTAAAAAAGAAAAGAAAAAATCAAAAGAAAGAAGGAAAGAAAATCAAAAGAAAGAAAGAGAGAAAGGAAAAGAAAACAAAAGAGGCAAAGTCTCAAACTGACAATCTAAATAACTGCACCAAGAAACATAAAAAAAGAAGAGCAAAATAACCCAGAGCAAGCAGAGTGAAGGAGACCATAAAGATAAAAGCAGAAGTCAATGAAACTGGCAACAGGGCAATGATAGAGAAAAACAATGAAACAAAACTCTGGTTCTCTGAAAAAAATAAATCTCCGGCAAGACTGTCAAAGATAAAATAGTGAGTACACAAAGAGCTAATATCTGGAATGAAACAGAGATATCATTACAGACCCTGAAGCCATTTAAAGGGAGTACTACAAACAATTTACAATCATAAACTTGACAACACAGAAAAATGGACCAATTCCTCAAAACCCACAGACTACCTGAACTCAACCAATATGAAATATACATCCTAAATAGTCCTATAACAATTTTAAAAAATGAATTTGAAATTTAAAAGAAATCTACAGGCCTAGATGGTTTCATTGGAAAAAAACTTCTATACATTTCTGCTGCTGCTAAGTCGCTTCAGTCGTGTCTGACTCTGTGCGACCCCATAGACGGAAGCCCACCAGGATCCTCCGTCTCTGGGATTCTCCAGGCAAGAACACTGGAGTGGGTTGCCATGTCCTTCTCCAATGCATGAATGTGAAGAGTGAAAGTGAAGTCGCTCAGTCGTGTCCGACTCTTAGCGACCCCATGGACTGTAGCCTATCAGGCTCCTCCACCCATGGGATTTTCCAGGCAAGAATACTGGAGTGGGTTGCTATACATTTACAAAGACTTAATTCCAAGTTTACACAATCTTTTCCAGAAAATAGAAGAAGCAGTTATTTTATGAGGTTAGTATTGGCCTGATACCAAAACCAGACAAAAGATAGTACACAAAAAGAAAACTAAAGATCAATATCTCTCATGAATTTCAACGCAAAAATCTCCAACAAAATATTAGCAAATCAAATTCAGCAACCTGTAAATCAAATTCAACATCATAAGTTGGGACTTATTCCAAGCATGCAAGCCTGGTTCAACATTACAAAATCAGTGTGACACCCCTTACCGAGAGGCTAAAGAAAAATACCACATAATCATATCAACTGATACAGAAAAAGCATTCAAGAAAATCCAACGCTTATTCATGATAACAACTCTCAGCAAAAAAGGAATAGGAGGGAATTTCCTCAACCTCATAAAGATCATCCACAAAAAAACTATAGCTAATATCATAAATGATTTAAAAAACTGAATGTTCTCCCTCTCAGATTGAGAACCATGCAAGGATGTCTGTTCTCACCTCTCTTATTCAATGTAACACTGGAAGGTCTGTGCGTGTGTGTGTGTGTGCGTGCGTGTGTGTGTGTGTGTGTGCGCACACATGTGCTACACGTGCACGCTCAAGTTGCTCAGTCGTGCCTGACTCTGTAGCCCAGTGGAGTGTAGCCTGCCAGGTGCCTCTGTCCATGGAATTTTCCAGCCAAGAATGCTGGAGTGGGTTGCTATTTCCCACTACAGGGGATCTTCCTGATCCAGGGATCTAACCCATGTCTCTCGCATCTCCTGCATTGGCAGGCGGACTCTTTACTACTGTGCCACCTGGGGTGCCCCATTGGAAGTCCTACCCATTCCAATAAAGGGAAAAGGAGGAGAGGGCATATAGATTGGAAAGAAAAAAATTAACTGTCCTTATTTGCATATGACTGATAGTCTACATAGAAAATGTCAAGGAATCTACATAAAACACTAGAACTAATAAGTGTGTTCAGCAAAATTGTAGTATATGTGATCAACACTCAAAAAAAATCAATCTCATTTCTAAGCACTAATGATGAACTGGCTAAATACAAGATCATTTACAATCACCCCCAAAGTAATAAAATATTTAGGTGTAAACTTAACAAAACATACACAGGACCCAACGTAAAAACAAGGCCAATTCCTTCCAAATTGATCTACAGATGGATCAAAATGTTAGCAAGATTTCTTGTGTAGATATAGAAAAACTTACTCTAAAAAGGCACAGGCCCTGAAACAGCAAAAGCAATCTTAAAAAGGAAGAGTAAAGTGGGAAGAATCTCTCTGCCTGATATTAAAGCTTACTAATCGAGACAGTGTGGTATCAGCAGAGGGACAGACACATCACAGATTAATAGCACCCAGAAACAGACCCACACAAATTTCCCCAACTGAACTTTGACAAAGGTACAAAAGCAATTGGGTGAAGGAAGGACGGCCTTTTCACAAACGGTGCAGGAGCTGTGCACATGATGGATGTGTGGTTAGTCGTGTTCAATTCATTGCAACATGGGGTCTGTAGCCCGCCAGGCTTCTCTATCTGTGGAATTTTTCAGGCAAGGATACTGGCATGGGTTACCATTTCCTTCTCCAGGGGATCTTCCTGACCCAGGGATTGAACCCAAGTCTCTTGAGTTGCCTGCTTTGGCAGGTGGGTTCTTTACCACTGCGCCACCCAATTGACATGAAGGCAAAAACAAGAAATCTTGATCTAGATCTTATGCCTCATACAAAAATTAACTCAAAATGGATCATGGATGTAAAAGTAAACCTATAAGATTTTTAGAAAAAAAATAAGGTAAAAATTTTATAATCTAGGACTAACAAGAGTTCTGAAATTTGACTGAATTTCCTCAAAATTAAAACAAAATTTAATTAAGATGAAAAAACAACTGAATTTCCTTAAAATTAAAAATGTTTTGCTCTGTGAAAGACCCTGCTAAATGAATGAAAAGACAAACTACAGACAGGTAGGTTGTTGTAAAATACATCTCTGACAATGGCTTTTAGTATCCAGAATAAATACAGAACTCTCAGGAATCAATACTTTTAAAAAATACAAATAATCCAATTAGCAAATGGGCAAAAGACATGAGCAGACATATCACATAAGAGTCTATACAGATGGCAAATAAACCCATGAAAACATGTTCATCCCCATTAGCCGTTAGAGAAATGGGAGTTAAAACTACAATGAGGTATCACTATATATCTGTGAAAATGGCTAAAATAAAAAATAGTGACAACATTAAATTCTGGTGAAGATGTGAAGAAACTGGATATTTTTATCACTGGCAGGAATAGAAAACGTTACAGTCACTCTGGAAAACAGTTTGTCAGTTTCTTATATATAAACATACAATTACCACACACTCCAGAAATTGCATTTTGGGGCATGTAGCTCAGAGAAATTAAGACTTATAGTCACATAAAAATCTTTACATAAAATTGCATAGTAGTTTTTTCATAATAACCAAAAATTGGGAACAACTCAGATGCTCTTCAGTAAGTGAATGGTTAAACAAAACTGCAAAAGCATGGAGTACTATCTGTACTTTAAATTTCTATTAAAAAGGAATCAACTATTGATACAGACACTAACTGGGATGGGTCTCCAAGGCAGGGTGAAAAAAATCAAGGCCAAAATATTCATCAGGTACTGATTCCTTTCATATAACATGGCTCAGGGGGGTCGGAGGGAAGTGGGGTGTTTCTAAAAGCCAGCAGGAGGGATCCTGGTGGGGATGGACATGTTCTGTCTCAGTGTAAATATCCTGGTTCTGACATTGTGCTCCAGTTTTTCAAGGTGTTACTGCTGTGGGAAACAGTACAGGGGACAGGCGATCCCTCTATTATTTCTTACAGCAGCCAGGGAATCTCCAATTGTCTCAAAATACAAAGTTAAAAGAGAGAGAGGTGATACAGCTTGGTGAGGTTGAAGCTAGTGGGCTGGGCAGAGGTCTGTCTTGCACCATACTCAGTCACTTGTTGAAGGCCCATTTACACTTCAGAGCTGCCTCAGGAGCCAGACATGAAGGGGTGTTCACAGGGCCACATGGAGACCCCCAACAAGAGGAGACAATGAGGGCTTCCCTCATGGTCCAGAAGCTAAGACTCCACAGTTCTAAGGTAAGGGACCCGGGTTCAAACCCTGGTCAGGTAACTAGATGCCCCAACTAAGTTCCCATGCTGCAATGAAAGATCCCGCATGCCACAACTGAGACTCAGCGTAGCCAAATAAATCAATATATTAAAAAAAATTTTTTTTCTTTCAAATTAAAAAAAAAAAAAAGAGTTGACAGTGAGCCTTAAGAACAGGCCCCTTGACCTTCAGGCTTCTGGTGGAGCCTATAGGCCCTTTTAAAAAATTTTTTTATTTACTTATTTATATTTATTTTGGGCTGTGCTGGGTCTTTGTTGCTGTGCATGGGCTTTCTCTAGTTGCAGCAAATAGAGGCTACTTTCTAGTTGCGATTCACTGGCTTCTTATTACAGTGGCTTCTCTTGTTTGGGAGCACGGGCTGTAGGGCACTCGGGCTTCAGTAGTGGTGCACGGGCTTAGTTGCCTTGTGGCATATGAAATTGTCGCAGACCAGGGATCGAACCTGTGTCCCCCATATCAGCAGGTAGAGTCTTAACCACTGGACCACTAGGGGAGTCCCTGGGCCCTTTCTTATAGTAATATTTTAAAGCGTACAATATAAAAATACATATGATTACAGAGGAAACCAAATAAATAGACAATCGTCAAGTTTCTGTAAAGCAGAATTGAGAATCTGTAAAGCAGATTTGAGACATAGCAATCCACAGGCTTCTTTATTGACACGTTAAATAAAGAGATCTGTGAGCAGGTCTAATAGTAATTGCTGTCTTTAGACATATAAACATTTTAAACATCTGTAATGTTGTGCAAAAACATTCATGGACTCCTGAATTTCAAAGCTTGAACAGAAGGACAGTAGGGGGTGGCCACGTGAAAGTGGGTTTCTGTGGCTGGGTCTGGGGAGGGGTGGGCTGGAGAGGCCCCTCCTTGAGGACACATGGGAGCAGGCTCCCTCCAGAGCCCTGGACGCTGACCCACAGCAGAGAAGGCCGGGTGCCTGTCCTCCAGCTGGGGCACCACTATGTCCCTAATAAGCAACTCAGCACCTCTATTTCTTCATCCCTAAAATGAGGACCATAGCCAGGGTCTAACTGCTATGCTTTGGTTGAGGGGCTCAAAGGAGCTAAAAGACAGATGGGCCTATAGAAAGCACTCAGTATGTCAATGTTCTTATTTTTAGTACTACATCTTGGTGAATCTTCCTGACAACCCCACTGAGGAGGCCTGTGACCCCTTTTACTTCTAAGGAAACCGGAGAACACAAATGTCCTATTATAGGCAGAGGGTGGAGGCCACCTGGGTGCAGAGCCTCCAGTCTCCCCACTGTGGCCGATAGCTTGGCATTCCCAGGGTGAAAGCGCACAGAAGACTGCCACTAAGGGCCTGGCCTGGCGAGGCGGGTGGCCTCTGTGTCGGCTGTGGCTGTGGAGCCCACCCTCCTGTGAACCCCACACGGCCCTGGATCATTTTCTTCTACACTGTGCCACCCCTCTCCAATGCTAACACACTATGGAAATCTGAGGATCCCACCCAAAGCTGTCTTGAGCCCCTCTGTCCTTCTGGCCAGACCACTGTCCCAGCTGGGAGGTGCTGCTCCAAGCCAGGTTGACTGGTCCGTCTGGGTCCCATGGTTCCTGATACAACCCCTACTTCGGCCAGCTCTCTAGGCCAGCCTTAAACACACCCTGCTCCTCAGTGTGCAAGAGCTCTGCAGATGGACAGCCGAGAGCCGGTGTGGACTGAGGCCTCCTCTAGGCTGGGGCAGCAGCAGGCTCGAAAGCTCCACAGGCCATGTGGGAATCTTAACTTTTACTCAGAACAGAGGAGGGCTCTGAACTGGCTCTCATCCTACAGGACCCTCTGGCATGTGGTGAGAATAGTTATGACAACTGATGATGCCCATGACCCTTGTGGGTTGGGCCTTGGCCAGCAGCTCAGAAATGTTTGCCATGGGACTTCCCTGGTGGTCCAGTGGTTAAGAATCCGCCTGCCAATGCAGGGGACTCGAGTTCTATCCCTGGTCCCAAAACTAAGATCCCACATGCCTTGGGGCAACTAAGCCCATGTACCACAACCAATGAGCCCACACTCTAAAGCCTGAGCTTTGCAACAAGAAAACCCATGGCAACAAGACTCTGCACCGCATCTAGATAGCCTCCCCCTTCTCACGGCAACTAGAGAAACCCCAGGCACACCAATGAAGACGCAGCACAGCCACAGATAAATACAATTATGGGGGAAAAAGGAAAGAAATGTTTGCCGTGGTGCTCATTGCTGTTTTGTGTGAGAAGACAGAGACAAGTCCTGGTGGACACAGGCCCAGGGGTGGGTGCCTGGAGAGAGAAGAGCCCTTTCCACCAGTGGGGCTGGGCTAAGAGAGGGTTGGCTGTTGATGGAGCCCAGAGCAGGCCCCTCACGAGGGGAACATCTGGGCAGGAGGCCGGAGCCCACGACGTCATCGCTCTTGGACTCCGAGCCTGCAAGCCAGCACAGCCGGCTCACCCGGCCACCTGCTGTCCCCAGGAAACCCCTGCTCGGGGATGACGCATCTGCCCAGCGCACCCTCGGCCCTCCTCCGCGCTTTCGGACTTCCCTCTTGGGGACTTCTGGTCTCTGTCCTGATGCAGCAGCTGGAGCAGCCACCCCCTCAGCCCACATCCCTCCCCCCTGTCCTCCCAGCCCCAGCCTGTCCCAAGATAAAAGACACAGACGCCCTGCCATGTGAGCCCAGCATGAGAGCGGGCAGGGGAGGGCAGGCCAAGCAGGGCACCCAGCTGTGAAGAGGGAACCCGAGCATGAGACGGGGGCTCACGGGGAGACAGTGAGCCTGCCTCAGCCTCCAAAAATGAGCACCGTGTGGGGCCAGGAGCACAGGGAGGCCCTTGCTTGGCCCCCGGGCACTCCTACTTGGGCTGGTGGGTGGCAGCCAGGCTCTCCACCCCAGTGCAGAGTAGGATCTGGTTTCAGGGACTGGTCCACTGCTGGTCAATAAATCAGTTCAACAGACACTGGGCTCAAGCACAGAGAACTGGCCCCAGCTAGCCTCCTTCTCCCCCCTCCCAGTGGCTGGGGTGGGTTCCCATGGCCAGGCTGACACTGCAGGCTGAGCCAGGGTGGGGCCTAGGTGGAGGAGCCATGGGTGGTGATGTTCACAGGTGCCCAAGGAGCTGAGGGAGCTGGAGAACAGTCTCCCCTGACTTTGGTTCGCCAGGAGTGGCAGTAATGGCCCCTGGGAGGAGGAATGTCCAGAAAAAGGGCCATTGGAGGCCAGGCAGCACAGGGTGCGAGTGTGGGGCAGGCGTGCCTGGAGCCCAGAGGAGCCAGTCTGTGGGAGGCCTCAGAGCTGGCTGTTCAGGGACGTCTTAGAAACAACGATGGTGTGCCACAAACATGATCATTATTGCTGTAGGTGCTTGCAGCATGTCAGGCCCTCCCCTAAACCATCACAGCGTGGTAAGTTATGCAAGAATGGTTTCCTCTTACTACGGAAGGATGGATAAAGATGTGGCACATATATACAATGGAATACTACTCAGCCATAAAGAGGAACTGCACCACTTGTAGAGACATGGATGGACCTAGAGGCTGTCATACAGAGTGAAGTAAGTCAGAGAGAGAAAACAAAATACCGTATATTAACACCTCGGTGCGGAATCTAGAAAAATGGTACTGAACCTATTTGCAGGGCAGGAATAGAGACACAGACATAAGGATGGATGTGGACACGGGAGGGAGTGGTGGGATGCACTGGGAGGCTGGGAGGGAGGTATGTGAACTACCACTTGTAGAACAGCTGGTGGGGGCCTGCGGCACAGAGGAGGGAGCTCAGCTCAGCGTTCTCTGGCGACCTAGATGGGGATGCGGGGGATACATGTATGCATACAGCTAATTCACCTTGTTATATAACTCTGTAAAGTAACTCTATCCCAATTTAAAAAATAAAACAAAATGGAGTCCCAGAGAGGCTCTCACACCGGGTCACACAGGCAGCAAGAACAGGACAGGACTTGGATGGGGCCCTCTGAGACTTAGACCCAGGGCTCTGGGCTGACCTGTCTTTCTCTCAGAGGGGGTTGGCTCTGGTGGGCGGGCTAAGTCAGGGTCTGCTCTGAGCCGCCTGGGGAAGCAGCTCTGGAATTGTCACCCTTGGAGCATGGACCACCTTGGAGTGAGTCTAAATTGGGAAAACAATATGTGGTCTTAATATAGCGCTGGGACAATCTCTGTAAACAACCCCAAAGCTAATACTGCATAAACAGAAAGACCTTCTAAAGAGAGGCCAGGGAGGCCCCGGGGATGGAGGCCGTGAGCCGTGTGGCTGAGTCTCTGCCTCTGTGGGCACTGTCCCTCCTCTGTGCAGGGCTGGCTGAGCCCCAAGGACAGCTGAGAGTACTTTGGAGACAGCCAACAGTGATTAGCCCTGAGAACATTCTAACAGTTGCTCCTTGGAGCGTCTTCTGCAGGAGGGGCCAGCGGGCAGGTGGTCAAGGGTGGCTGTTTTCCCAGTAAGTGAGGCGCAGAGGGGTCTGGGGGTGAAGCAGCAGCGGAAGCCGCCCTGGCCTTCCCTGGGCTGCTCTGTGAGGCCTTCCCCGTCACCTGAGCCCATCTGCTCCTCGGGGGCCTGCAGGCGCTCATGCCTCTGGAAGCACGTGGCTGCTTATCCTCCCAGTTCTCTGTCCCAGAGCCCTGTAGATGGAGGCACTACGCCCGCAGTGTGATCTCATCAAGGCTAGAGGGATGCCGGGGGCAGGGAGGTGGCTCCAACTGACAGCTGGACAGAAGCCTCTAGTGGGGTGTGAGCTGCCAGTCGTGGCTGCCTGCATGAGTGAGAGAGGTCCTGACCTGAGAAGCTCCCATTCCAACAAAAAGCCTATGTGAGCACAGAAGCACCCAGTCGCTGACCTGAGCATCTCGCCTCTGCCAAGGATGACACTTTGGATGGCTCACAAGCCCAGATGTCTGCCGGAGACTTCACTTCTTGGCCAGAGTCTCTGCTGAGGCTTGGAGAAGCCCAGGAGGAGCTGGGCCACCTCTTGCTTTGCCTTCCTGCTGCTGCTTAGTCACTTCAGTCGTGTCCGACTCTGTGTGACCCTATGGACTGCAGCCTGCCAGGCTCCTCTGTCCGTGGGATTCTCTAGGCAAGAGTACAAGAGTGGGTGGCCATGCCCGCCTCCAGGGGATCTTCCTGACCCAGGGATCGAACCCAGGTCTCCTGCGTTGCAGGCAGATTCTTGACTGCTGAGCCACCAGGGAAGATCCTGACTCTGCCTTAGCAGCCCGTAATCATGGCCCTGGCACGTGACGCCGGCTCAGCTGGTTCACAGCAGAACACCCACAGCTGAGCCCCTGCTGCCCTCTGTCCCTCCAGCAGCAAACCCACAGATGTGAGGCAGAGGAGTTGGGGTCGGGGCAGTCCTCCTTCCGGAACCAGGGGATCCCACTACACAGGATCCACAGCCTCCTGAGGTTGCAGCCAGCAGAAACTGTTTGCTGTTTTAATCTGTGTGTTCTCATCTAGCTTTCATCAATTCTTAAAGAGGCCCATGACCCTAAGAAGGTCAGAGCTGGAGTCTAGGACACAGAGGACTCCAGGACTCCCCCGCCCTGCACAGGCTGCAAGCACACGTTATAAGCGGGGTGGGGTAGCGGGAATGGCAGTTGGAAGGAAGAGATGTCAGCTTCTGTGGATAAGACTGATCTCTCAAATCTCCCAAAATCTTAGAGACAAAATGCATTGCATAATTTTGAAATTATATAATTTGGAAACTTAAAAATTGGGTCATTCTGGACACATTCATAATATGGTTGGCTGGATACCTACATCAGGTCTTCCACTGAAAACAACCAAAAACCTGGACAAAATACAAAAATAATTTTCTAAAATGCATTTAAAAATTAGTCAAAAAAGCAAGAACTCAAGTCAAAACATTTAGACAATACGGAAATCCAGAAAGACAAGCCAAGATCCAAGTGTATGAAAAATCATACCCATGTTTTCTAAGATTTTAATAGCTTTAGCTTTTACATTTTGACCTTTGATGCCTTTGAGTTCGTTCTTATATACGGTGTGAGGTAGGGCTCCACCTGCATTTGTCTGCATGTGGATATCCAGTAGTACCAGCATCATTGTTGAAGACTAACTTTTCCCTATTGAATTGATTTAGCACCTTTGTCTAAAATGGATTGATTATAAATGTAAGAGATTACTTCTGGATTCTCAATTTTATTCCATTGGTCTGTAAAGTCTGGCCTTTTGCCAGTACCATATTGTCTTGCTTACTGTAGCTCTATAGTAAGTTATTTTTCAAACTTTAAACATTTATTTTATATTGGGGTATAGCCAGTTAACAATGTTGTAGTAGTTTCAGCTGAACAGTGAAGGGACTCAGCCATACATATACTCCTTCAAACCATCCTCCTCTCATCCAGGCTGGTTATAGTAACTTTTGAGGTAGAAAAGCATGTGTCTTGTGATTTTGCCCTTTTTCAAGATTACTTGGATTATTCTGGGTCCCTTGTATTTCCATATGAATTTTAGGATCAATTTCTTGTCAATTTCTTCAAACAAATAAGCTGGAGTTTAGATAGGGAGTTTTAGAACTGTACATCAATTTGGGGAGAGTTGCCAACTTAATGATACTATCTTCCAATCAATGAATGTGGATGTCCTGCCATTTATTTAGGCCATCTTTCATTTCTTTCAACAATGCTTCATAGGTTTCAGTATATAATTCTTGTACTTTTGGTAAATTATTCCATCATATTTCATTCTTTTGATGCTATTGTAAATGGATTTTTAAAAAAAGATTTCCCACAGGGATGTTCAAGTGTCCCCAACGACAACTGATTTTTGTCTATTGATTTTGTATCTTGCTGAATTTGTTCACTAGTCCTAACATTTTTTTTGTGGATCCATTAGGATTTTTCACATGAAAGATCATGCCACCTGCAAATACAGAATTTTACTTCTTGCTTTCCAATCTGGATGCCATTTGTTTTTTCTCACCAAATTGCCAGGGTATAACTCCCAGCACAATGCTGAAGAAAAGTGGCAGGAGCAGACTTGCTTGTCTTGGCTTTGATTTCCAAGGGGACATCCTCAGTCTTTCTCCACAAAGTATGATGCTGGCTGCGTGTGTGCTAAGTCACCGACTCTGCGGCCCTGTGGACTGTTAGCCTGCCAAGTTCCTCTGTCCATGGGATTCTCCAGGCTAGAATACTGGAGTGGTTTATTTGCCCTTCTCCATGGGATCCTCCCAAGCCAGGGATTGAACCTGCATCTCTTAAGTCTCCTGCATCAGCAGACAGGTTCTTTACCTCTAGTGCCACTTGGGAAGCCCCAAGTATGATGCTAGCTATGGGATTTTCATGGATGCTGTTTAGGATGAGGAAGTGCCCTTTTACTTCCAATTTGATGATTGTTTTTATTAAAGAGGTATTGAATTCTGTCAAGTGCCTTTTCTGCATTGATTCAGATGACCATGGGTTTTGTCTTTTATAGTAATATGCTATATTACATTAATTGTTTTGGTTTGTTAAACTAGCCCTGCACTCCTCGAATAAACCCCTTTTAAAAGACGCTTACCCCTTGGAAGGAAAGTTATGACCAACCTAGATAGCATATTCAAAAGCAGAGACATTACTTTGCCAACAAAGGTCCGTCTAGTCAAGGCTATGGTTTTTCCTGTGGTCATGTATGGATGTGAGAGTTGGACTGTGAAGAAAGCTGAGTGTTGAAGAATTGATGCTTTTGAACTGTGGTGTTGGAGAAGACTCTTGAGAGTCCCTTGGACTGCAAGGAGATCCAACTAGTCCATTCTAAAGGAGATCAGTCCTGGGTGTTCTTTGGAAGGGATGATGCTAAAGCTGAAACTGCAGTACTTTGGCCACCTCATGTGAAGAGCTGACTCATTGGAAAAGACTCTGATGCTGGGAGGGATTGGGGGCAGGAGGAGAAGGGGACAACAGAGGATGAGATGGCTGGATTGCATCACCGACTTGATGGAAATGAGTTTGAGTGAACTCTGGGAGTTGGTGATGGACAGGGAGGCCTGGCGTGCTGCAACTCATGGGGTCACAGAGAGTCAGACACGACTGAGCGACTGAACTGAACTGAACTGAACTGAGTTATGGTATATAGTCGTTTTAAAAGATATTTATTTATTATTTGCTCCAGGTCTTAGTTGCAACACACAGGGTTTTTATTTGTTTGTTTTAGTTAAGGCATGCAGAATCTTTAGCTGTGGCATGTGGGATCTAGTTCCCTGACCACAGAGGGAGCCCCCTGCGTTGGGAGCACCCAGTCTCTGCCACTGGACCACAAGTGAAGTCCCATATAGTCCTTTTTATATATTGCTAAATTCAGCTTCCAAGTATTCTATTGAGCAATTTCTGTCTGTATAGTAATAAGACTTTTTGGTCTACAGTTTTATTTTATTGTGATGTTTTTATCTGGTTTTGGAATCAGAGTAATATTGCCCTCATAGAGTAAGTTAGAAAGTATTTCTGAGTGTTCTGTTTTCTGGAAGAGTAGGTAAAGGACTTTTTTTTTTTCTTTAATGGCCCACCCTGGATTCTAAGTTCACTCCAGTAGCCAATTTTATCTGTTTTGCCAAATCCAGAGCTCTCTGGAGCCCAAGTAGATGAATGCTGGCATTGAGAGATGGTTCAAATGACAGGAATCTTTAAATACTTGGTTTAATTTACCCGTAAATATATCTGAACCTAGACTGTACTTTGAGAGCAATATTTTGATTGCCATTTGATTTCTTTACTTGTCATAGGTCATCTCAGCTGTTCTCTTTCTTCTTGAGTCAATTTTAGTAGTTTGTGTCTTTCTAGGAACTTCATCTGAATTATCTAATTTGTTGCACTCAACTGTTCATAATATTTTTGTAATTATTTTTATTTCTGTAAGGTCAACTCCAGAATTTCCACTGAGATCATTTTATAACTTCTTTTTATTGATATTTTATTTTTTATGAGACATTGTCATCATAGCCTCTTTCATCTTTTAAACATGGCTTTCTTTAGCTCTTTGAGTATATTTTAATAGCTCTTTTGAAGTCTTTGCCTGTTAAATCCAACATCTGGGACCTTTCACAGAAACTTTCTGTTGCCTGCTTTTTTCCTTGTGTATGAGTCACACTTTCCTGTTTCTCTCCATATCTTATGATCTTCTGTGGAAAACTGAAGAGTTTAGGCACTAGCTTGCAGAAATTCTGGATACTGATTCCCTTCTTCACCCTCTCCAGGGCTTGCTTTTGCTTTGCGATTGTCTTATTTTTTTAGTGAGCTGGCAAAATTCTTCTAGTGAAGCATTCTTCTACTCAGAGGGTGCAACCTCAGATATATACACAGCCACCTTGGGATAACAGTGGCTTTCTCAGGGCTCTCTCCGACTTCCTCTTTCCCTGATCTCGATGTTCATCTCTCTGCCTCATTTGCCATCACATCCAATTGTCAGTTTCCATTACTTGATGGTAGATACTCTATGTTTTTAATAATGTCCATCAATTATTCCACCGTCCAATGCAAGTAACTTATGCAGGGGTACTTTTTGGATTTTTTCCTGACCCTAGGAGATTTTTTCTTAGCTATCTCTTTGGTTCTTCCTGGCAAATTAGCTGTCCTACAGTTTAGCTTGGTGCTCATGGAGTTATCAAGTTCTTCTTTGCCTACCACCAAAATCTCCATTCTCTTAGATAATTCTTAGGTATGAATTTTCCCCTATTCTATTTCAAATGAAGACTTCCTCAGCAGAGAGTTGGGGAGCTCTGTGTTCTCATGGATGGCCTCTTCCCCAGGGAAAAATCTCTTGGACACTCTTCGAGGTCACTGGGTGGGAGTGGTAGCCTCTGATCTTCTCACTTTGCTTTCCTGGTGTGGAACAACTGCTTGTCAGTGAGTCAGAGTAATCAGGGACCCAATATTCTTGGCCTGCTGTGCCTGAGTCAGGAAATGTAAGAGTGGATTCCTCAACTTTTCAGCAGCACTTGACTGTAATTTCGCTTCTGCCACTCAGAGTTCACTAGAGGGTCCAACAGCAGGTTTGAGCAAGCAGATGATTGAATCAGTGAGCTTAAAGATAGGTTAACTGTGATTCTCCATTTGAGGATCATTAAGAAAAATGAACAGATCCTAAGAGACCTACGGGATACCATCAAATGTACCGACATATGGATTATGAAAGTGCCAGAAGGAGAAGTGAGATAAGGTAGAAAAAACATATTTTTTAAAATTAATGACCCAAACTTCCTATGTTTGAAGAAAGAAGTGAATACATACTTTAAAAAAATTCTCAAGTAGGATAAACTCAGAGATCTGCACTGAGACACGCTATAAATGAACTATTAAAAGACAAAGATAAGGAGAGAATCCCAAAAGGGAGCAGAGAGAAGCTACTTGTAATACATAGGAGATTTTCAAAACCATGGAGGCCAGAAGGCTGTGGGAAGAAATATCCAAAGTGTTGAAAGAATAAAATGGTTAACCCCAAATTCCATATCTAGCAAAACTATCCTCCAAAAAATCAAAGAGAAATTCCCAGATTTAGAGAACAAAACTGAAAGGATTCATCACTAGTACAAAATATACTAAAAGGGAGTCCTTCAGGCTGAAATGAAAGGACACCAGACCATAACTCAAATCCACATGAAGAAACAAAGTACGCTGGAGAGGATAACTACATAGATAAATACAGAAGTCAGTACTAACATATCTTATTTAGCAATTCCCCCTTTTATTCCATATGATTTTAAAGACAACTACATAAAACAATAATTATAAATCTATGACAATCTAATTTACAAAAGCTTAATTTGTGATAATGACACAAAGGAGGTGTTGCTACATAAAAGAAGAGCTTTTATACACTAATGAAACTAAGTTGGTACGAATCCAAACTAGATTTTTATAAGTCAAGGTGATAATTATAACCTGCAAGGCAATCATTAAGAAAATAACTAAAAATATACAGGGAAATAAATAAGAAGGGCAAAATATCTACTTATCACCAAAGAAGGCATTAAAGAAGAACATGGGATGGCGGAAGAATATGATCATAGGAAACAAAAAGTAAAAAGGCAGATGTAACTCCAATTATATAATAACATTACATGTGAATGAACTACTCTTCAGCAAGTGGTGCTGGGAAGGTTGGACCGTTGCATGTAAATCAATAAAGCTAGAACACACTCTCACTCCATGCACAAAGGTAAACTCAAAATGGCTTAAAGACTTAAATAAATGACAAGACACCATAAAAGAAGAGGTTATAAGCAAAATATTCTCTGACATAAATCATACCAGTGTTTTCTTTTTTTGTGTTTGTGTGTAATAAAGTTTTATTAAAGTATAAAGGAGATAGAGAAAGCTTCTGACATAGACATCAGAAGTGGGCAGAAAGAATACCTGCCTGCTAGTCTTTAGCTGGATGTTATATAGTTACTAAGTAAAAAGTAAAAGTAAAAAGTCGCTCAGTCGTGTCCGACTCTTTGCGACCCCATGGACTGTAGCCTACCAGGCTCCTCCACTCATGGGATTCTCCAGGCAAGGATACTGGAGTGGGTTGCCATTTCCTTCTCCACCAGTGTTTTCTTAGGTAAGTTTCCCAGGCAATAGAAATAAAAACAAAAATAAACAAATGGGACCTAATCAAACAAAAATCTCTAGCACAGCAAAGGAAACCATAAACAAAACAAAAAGATAATCTATGTAATGGGAGAAAATATTTGCAAACAATGCGACCAACAAGGGCTTAATGTCCAAAATATAAAAATTGCTCATACAACTCAATAACAAAAGAAACAACTCAATCAAAAAAATGGGCAGAAGACCTAAATAGGCATTTCTCCGAGGAAGACATACAGATGGCCAAAAAGCACATAAAATATGTTCAACATCGCTAACAGAAATGCAAATCAAAACTACAATGAGGTAACACCTCATACCTGCCAGAATGGCCATCACTAAAATGTTTATAAATAACAAAGCCTGGAGAGGCTATGGAGAAAAGGGAACCCTCTTATACTGTTCAGTTCAGTTCAGTCACTCAGTTGTGTCCGACTCTTTGCGATCCCATGGACTGCAGCACGCCAGGCCTCCCTGTCCATCACCAGCTCCTGGAGTTCACCCAAACTCATGTCCATTGAATTGGTGATGCCATCCAACAATCTCATCCTCTGTCATCCCCTTCTCCTCCTGCCTTCAATCTTTCCCAGCATCAGGGTCTTTTCAAATGAGTCAGTTCTTTGCATCAGATGGCCAAAGTATTGGAGTTTCAGCTTCAGCATCAGTCCTTCCAAAGAACACCCAGGACTGATCTTTAGGATGGACTGGTTTGGATCTCCTTGCAGTCCAAGGGACTCTCAAGAGTCTTCTCCAACACCACAGTTCAAAAACACCAATTCTTCGGCGCTCAGCTTTCTTTATAGTCCAACTCTCACATCCATACATGACCACTGGAAAAACCATAGCCTTGACTAGAGGGACCTTTGTTGGCAAAGTAACGTCTCTGCTTTTTAATATGCTGCCTAGGTTGGTCATAGCTTTTCTTCCAAGGAGCAAGCATCTTTTAATATCATGGCTGCAGTCACCATCTGCAGTGATTTTGGAGCCCCCCAAAATAAAGCTTGCCACTGTTTCCCCATCTATTTGCCATGAAGTGATGGGACTGGATGCCATGATCTTAGTTTTCTGAATGTTGAGCTTTAAGCCAACTTTTTCGCTCTCCTCTTTCACTTTCATCAAGAGGCTTATACTGTTAGTGGGAATGTAAGTTGGTGAAGTAACTATGGAAAACTGTATGGAGGTTCCTCAGAAAATTAAAGCTAGAATTAACATAAGATGAAGCAATTCCACTCCTGGACATATCTGGACACAAATATATTTCAAAAAGACATATGCACTCCTATGCTCAGAGCATCACTATTCACAATAGCCAAGACATGGAAATAACCTAAATATCTATTGACAGATCAATGGATTAAGAAGCTATGGTGCGTATATACAATGGAATACTACTCAACCGAAGAAGAAGGAAATAATGCCATCTGCAGCAACATGAGTGCAACCAGAGATTATGACACTAAGTGAAGTAAGTCAGAAAGAGAGACAAATACCAGATGGTATTAGTGACCCGCTTATTTAGCTTATAGAGAGGACATCATGCGAAACACTGAGCTGGGTGAAGCACAAGCTGGAATCAAGACTGCTAAGAGAAATCTCAATAACCTCAGATATGCAGATGACACCACCCTCGTGGCAGAAGGCAAAGGAAAATTAAAGAGCCTCTTGATGAAAGTGGAAGAGGAGAGTGAAAAAGTTGGCTTAAAACTCAACATTCAAAAAACTAAGATCATGGCATCCGGTCCCATCACTTCATGGCAAATAGATGGGGAAACATTGGAAACAGTGAGAGATTTTATTTTTGGAGTCATCACTGCAGATGATGACTGCAGCCGTGAAATTAAAAGATGCTTTCTCCTTGGAAGAAAAGTTATGACCAACCTAGACAGCATATTAAAAAGCAGAGACATTACTTTGCCAACAAAGGTCCTTCTAGTCAAGGCTATGGTTTTTCCAGTGGTCATGTATGGATATGAGTTGGGCCATAAAGAAAGCTGAGCACTGAAGAATTGGTGCTTTTGAACTGTGGTGTTGGAGAAGACTCTTGAGAGTCCCTTGGAATGCAAGGAGATCAAACCAGTCAATCCTAAAGAAAATCAGTCCTGAGTATTCTTTGGAAAGATTGACGTTGAAGCTGAAACTCCAATACTTTGGCCACCTGATGCAAAGAACTGAGTCATTTGAAAAGACCCTGATGCTGGGAAAGGTTGCAGGCAGGAGGAGAAGGGGATGACAGAGGATGAGGTTGTTGGATGGCATCACTGACTCAATGGACATGAGTTTGAGCAAGCTCTGGGAGTTGGTGATGGACAGGGAAGCCTGCTGTGCTGCTGTCCATGGGGGTGCAAAGAGTCGGACAGGACTGAGTGATTGAACTGAATTGAAAATATGACACAAATGAACTTATCTACAAAACAGATTCACAGACGTAGAGAACAGACTGGTGGTTGCCAAGGGCAGAGGTAGGAGAGGGATGGACTGGGAGTTTAGGGTTAGCAGATGCAAACTATTACATGTAGGATGGATAAACAGCAAAGTCCTACTGTACAGCACTGGGAACTGTCTTCAATATCCTGTGATAAACCACGATGGAAAAGAATATTACAAAGAATGTATACATGTGTATAACTGAATCACTTTGCTTTACAGCAGAAATGAATATAACATTGTAAATCAACTATACTTCAATAGAAAAATTAATTAAAATGCACATCTTTCTTCAAAACATGTGAATGAACGAAACAATCAAATCTAAAGGCAGAGATTTTCCGATTAAAGAAAACACAGTCCAACTGTACACTGTCTATAGAAGATGCTTCCTCAAGAAGTTAAACATAGAATTACCACATGATCCAGCAACTCCACCCCAGGTACGTACCCAAGCAAACTGAAAATTTATGTCCACACAAAAATTTTTACACAAATGTTCACGTTTGGTTTTATAATAACCAAATAACAGAAACAACTCAAATGTCCATCAAGTGATGAACAGATAAACAAATGTGGTATATCCATCGAATGAAATAATCTTCAGCCACGAAAAGGAATAAAATATTGATGCATGCTTCAAAATGAATGAACTTCAAAAACATGCTGAGCAAAATAAGCCAGATAGACAGAGTCACAGATTGTATGGTTCCATGTATATGAAACATCCGGAACAGGCAGATCCACAGAGACAGTAAACAGATTAATTGCTGCCAGGGTCTTGGGGGTAGGGTGAGGATGGAGAGTTACTATTTATGGGCACAGTATTTCTTTTGGAAGAGATAAAAATGTTCTGAAATTAGATAGTAGCTATGGCTTTACAACATTGTGAATATACTGTAAGCTACTGAATTGTACTCCTTAAAATGGTAACTTTCAGGGGATTTCCTTGGCAGGCCAGTGGTTAAAACTCCACACTTCTAATGAAGGGGACACGGGTTCAATCCCTAGTCAGGGAACTAAGATCCCACATGCCATATCCTTGGTCAGGGAAATAAGATCCCACACGCCACATAGCACCGCCAAATAAATATAAAGTGATAACTTTCATGTCATGTGAATTTTACCTCAATAAAAAAGGAATATTTGACCTTGCTTGGTGAAAAAACCCTTAGAATGGGAGAAAATAATAGCAAATGAAACAATTGACAAAGAATTAATCTCCAAAATATGAGCAGCTTATGCAGGTTAATACCAGATAAACAACCCAATCAAAAAGTGGGCAGAAAACCTAAACAGACTTTCTTCAAATAAGATATAGAGGTGGCTAACAAACACATGAAAAGATGCTCAACATTGCTCATTATTGGTCTAGTCACTAAGTCATGTCTGACTCTTGCCACCCCATGGACTGTAGCCCACCAAGCTCCTCTGTCCATGGGATTTTCCAGGCAAGAATACCAGAGTGGGTTGCCATTTCCTTCTCCAAGCTCATTATTAGAGAAATGCAAATCAAAACTATAATGAGGTGTAATCTCATACAAGTCAGAATGGCCATCATCAAAAAGTCTACAAACAATAAATGCTGGAGAGGATGTGGAGAAAAGGGAACCCTCTGACACTGTTGGTGGGAATGCAAATTGATACAACCGTTATGGAGAACAGTATGGAGATTCTTTAAATAACTAGGAATAAAATTACAATAGGACCCAGCAATCCCACTCCTGGGCAAATACCCTTAGGAAACCATAATTGAAAAAGATACATGTACCCCAGTGTTCATTGCAGCACCATTTACAATAGCTAGGTCAAAGAAGCAACCTAGATGTCTGTTGACAAATGAAAGGATAAGGAAATTGTGGAATGTGTACACAATGGAATATTACTCAGCTTAAAGGAACGCATTTGAGTCAGTTCTAACAAGGTCGATGAACCTAGAACCTATTATACAGAGTGAAGTAAGTCAGAAAGAGAAAGACAAATATCAGACAAATACCAGATATCAATGCATATGTATGAAATCTAGGAAGATAGTACTGACAAGCCTATGTGCAGGGCAGCAAAGGTAACACAGACATAAAGAACAAACTTTTGGACACAGTGCAGGTAGGAGAGGGTGGGCTGATTTGACAGAATAGTATTTAAACATACGCATTACCACATGTTAAACAGATAGCCAGGGGGAGTTTTCTATATGACACAGGGAACCCAAAGCTGGTGCTCAGTTAAAACCTAGAGAGATGGGGTGGGGAGAGAGGTGGGAGGAGGGGTCAAGAGGGAGGGGACACAGGGATCAGTCAGTTCAGTTCAGTCGCTCAGTCGTGTCTGACTCTTTGCAACACTATAGACTGCAGTACGCCAGGCTTTCCTGTCCTTCACCAACTTCCGGAGCTTGCTCAAACTCATGTCTATCGAGTTGGTGATGCCATCCAACCATCTCATCCTCTGTCGTCCCCTCCTCCTCTTGCCTTCAATCTTTCCCAGCATCAGGGTATACCTATGTATACCTGTATATCTGTAGATACATGTATACCTATGGCTGACTCATGTTGATGTATGGCATCATAATATTGTAAAGTAATTATCCTCCAATTTTTTTAAAAAGGAAAATTTGATAGAGATTTTGGGGGGAGAAAGTCTAGGGAACGGGAGAAAAAAAGATCCTAAGGAAAAAATATGTGAAAACTAAATTTTATGTTCTATACAATGGTTGAACGAAGCTCAAACTAATAATAAATTTAAATACATGATACATGATAAATTGTAGTCTAAGAATGACATAAATAAGAGTCAGGGAGGAGGACGAAGCCCTAAGAGAGGACTAGAATGTCAGATTTAGAATGTAGAGGCCCCCGAGGTATCACTCAGCATGTAAAGATAACTCAGGTTCACACAGAACAGACAATTTTTCTCTAGGTCCACCTTCAACCACTTATAGGTGAAAACTCGAGCACCACCTCCAATACACTGGCTTTGAGAATGCGGTTCTGGAAATTCTCATAGCTAGTCCCTGCATTCACAAATAAAGGATTGTTCAGCCACACCCTTGGCTGAAGGGTGCACGCTTCCTAACAGTGAATCCCCTAATTGCAGTATCTTTTGCAAACTGGGTAGGCTGAGAATATTCTAACTCATCAAAGACTAGTTCTTTTTTGCCTATCAGTTCTTTCCTCAATTTCTCTCTCACAAATTTTACTGTAAGCAACAAGGAAGAAAAAAAAAAGAGAGAGAGAGAGCTGCACCTTTCACACTAAGCTTGGAAATCTCAACCAAATATCCAGCATCACTGTTACAAACCCTGCTTTCCACACAACCTGGAACACACTTCAGCTCAGTTTCCTGACACTAAATACCAAGGATTGCCTTTCCTCCAGTTTCCAAATGTTCCTCATTTTCTTCTGAACCTTCACCAGAAGTTCCTTTAACGTTCCTGTTTCTAACAGTGTTCTGTTTATGATGATGTATGGATTCTCTATGACAATGCAGCCTTGCACACCTGAGCCCTCACAGGCCGAATCTTTAACAACCATATTTTTACCAACTGTCTGTTCAAAGCAATCTTGGATTTTTCTATCGTGTTCTCACAATTCTTCCAGCCCTACCTATTATCCAATTCCAAAGCCACTTGCTTATTTTAGGTATTTGTTACAGCAGCACTCCACTCCCCAATGTAAAAATGTGTATTAGCTTATCGTGGCCGCTTTAACAAAATACCACAAAGTCGGTAGCTTAAAACAACAGAAATTCAATTTCATGAAAGTACTCATGGTGCAATTGCAGAAGTGCAACTCTGTTTATGTTTTCCCTTTTCTCTTTTCCTATTTTCCTTTTGCATAAATCAGGTCTGTGTTATGATTCCCTTTTATTTCCTTTTTAAGCTCATGAGCTATAACCCTGTTTGTTATTTTATTTTAAGGTTTAGAGTACATATCATTACCTGATCACAGTCCACCCCTTCAAGTGCTATTGGCCCAGTCATCTGTATTTAACAAACCCTCCAGGGATGTTGGGTTTTGTGATACACTGTGGTAGAGATGGCCACGTCTCCAGCTGTATCGCTGGAGAGCTGACTGACTCAGGTAATAACTGCACACTCACCATCTATTAAATAAAAAAATCTACCAAATTCCAAGGGTTTACATACACTTCCATTTAATCAACACATACCCTGAGCAATGGGACTGTTCATTCCTTTGCACAGATGAAGAAGCCAAGGCTCAGTGGCTATAAATGAGCTGCCCAAGGTCCCCTGCTGGCCAAGGGCAGCACCCATGGTCAAGTCCGGTGAATATGACACACAGGCAATGCTCCGCTGCCATCTTACCCTATCACCCTTGAGAGATTCAAGGCTAGTGGGGTGCAGGGAGCATCCCCTTGCTCTGTTCATGCAGGAACCCCCAGAATACCCACTGCCTGGCTTGGGAGAAGGCAGTGTGCCCTGCTGTGCCTTTTATCTTCCTGTGTAGTCCAGAGGGGCCTGGGACCAGACAGAAGGCCCCAGATGTGTGCTTAGCTGCTTCAGTTGGCCGGAGGAGGGAGTGGAGGCAAGGAGTGCTGGCCACCTACCCAGGGATCAGATGAAGGGCAGGCACGGCCTGTACAGACTCTAGCAGTAGGAGGCGACGGCTCACAGTTAAGGAGACTATAAGGGAGGAAGAATAAGTTCCTGATCATCCCTCTTGATCAATACACCCAGGGAGACACCTGTGACAGAGCAGGGGTGTGGTTTTGCTCATGAAGCTTGAAGCACAGAGGCAGTGTCCCAGCTCTTGCCTGTCCCCACTGACCACTGAACATGCAGCCAGCTGTCCAAGTCCTATGCAGGCACAGGGCCAGGCACCTGGCAACTTCGGTTTAGGGGGTCTAGCCCTGAGCACCGTCCTTCCATCCTAGGCCCACCGTCTCTCCAGCCCTGCTCAATCCTCTGCACAGGTTGGCAGTGACCTCTTCCTGGGGAACTTTGCTGCGGCTGTTCCTTGCGCCTGTCCTGAGGCCCACACTCTCTGGTGTCTCTGGCCTTCGAAGTCACACCAGTTCAGCTTTGGTCCTTTGTGAGACTCCTCTGATGGCTCAGACAGGGTGATGAGGGTTTTCCACAGGACCCCGTATCGCGGGGCCTGTAACTCCTCACGGGACCATCATGGCTTCCCTGGAATCAGGCTCTCTGCAAGTCCTCTCTGTAATCTGTTGAGTCTGTGAGCTCTTGTACGATGGGCTTGAATCAAGGTCACCTCCAAAGATGTCTGAGCCCCTTTGCAACCACTGCCAAAACCTCTCCTGATCACCACCAGCAGGCCTCCTGACCCCAAATTTGGCAAAAATGCCCATCCTGCTAGTCACCCTAGAGTGCCCTAACCAATCACCTAATGCCAAACCTCCAGCAGGGATTTTCTTTGTCCTGAGGCCATAAAAGTTGACTACTAACCCATGAAGAGCGTCGATTCCCCCGGCCTCTCAGGAGGTCAGCCAGCTGCGCTTGCAGTGCCCTTTTGCTCTTTGCTCTTAATAAACTCATTCCCTCTGACATGCTCTGGGTCTGGAAATTCTTTTCCAAGCTCATGTTTGGACTCTGCCTCAACACAAGCGGGGGCCTCCTGGGGAGTTCTGATGGACTTCTGGCTGGCTCTGGGGAGCTGGGGGGTCTGTGGGCCCTGGCAGTGCCTAGGTGGGTTGGACAGCTCTAGCTCACCTGCCCTGGGGAGGGAAACTGTGCCCAGCATGCCTGCTGCCTGAGGATTCCACACTCTCAAAAACCTGAGTCACAGCTTGGGGTGGCCCCAGCAGGAGGTGTCCCTGGGCAACTGCAGAGGGGCTATTTTAGGTTCTGTTGTATTTTTCATAAGAAAATATTTTTAGACCAGATTCACCCTGAGTGGCAACATGTAGCTTCGAGCTAATTATGCAGTTAATCAGCGGGAGTGGGGTGGTGCGGGTGAGTGTGTGAAGAGCGCACTGTGCCACTCGGCTGGCTGGGACCCAGGTGGGAAGGCCACGGCCACCGAGAGCAGAGACCACACAGAGGCCAAGACACTTGCCATCTCCTTCTCTCAGACCAGCCTGCCCTGACTCCAGCAGGGAACCTGAGCACCCCCCTACCAGGGGCTGGGACTGCCTACCCACAGCTGCAGCTCCCCAGAGAGAAGGAGAAAGGCCCCCTGTCCTGCTCCTGGGAGCGAAGATACCAGCCAAGACTGGGCCCCGCAGAGGTCAGGCTCTGGAACTATGAGGGCCTGCTCAGGAACTATGTGGGGCCCACAGTGCAGAGATGCTGCATGGAGCTATGGGAGCCACACCCTGAGTCAGGGTATTCACCGGCCTGGAGATCGGGGCCAGGAGCCCACTCAGCCCACCACCTGACTCAAGGCTGCCTCCTCTTCTCAACTCACACCAAGCCTCCCTAAGAGTCAGGGCGGTTCAGAGTGATTCCCTGATGGCCCTGCTGAGCGAACATGTAGGTGACTGAGCTGCAGGTGGAGAGGCCTTTCCTCTGCTGGATTCCAGGGAAGCCCCACCACCGGCAGATACATCCCTGCTCTGAGAGACGACAGCACATTCTGTCCCAGAGTCCACAGCCAGGGTGAACCCTCTGACCAGTGCAGCCGCACCCCGCCTGCTGCTGCGCCACATGGCCTCTGCACTCAGACCCCAAGTTTTTGCCATGGGACTGGGGACTGCAGTCGGTAATCAGGGTTCTTTCTATCTTTCCCTTTTGCTCCTGCATTTAAGAAGTGGGGAGTTGTGACTTTCAAAAGGTTGACTTCGATAGTGCTTTACTCAGCTATGGGGCTTCCCCATGGTTCAGCACCAAAACTCTGCCTGAGATGCAGGAGACCTGGGTTTGATCCCTGGGTGGGGAAGATCCCCTGGAGGAGGGCCCGCCCAGCACCACACTCCAGAAAATCCCATGGACAGAGGAGCCTGGCAGGCTACAGCTCATAGGGTTGCAAAGAGTCGGACATGACTGAAGCGACTAAGCGCACACACTCAGTTGTGAGGGTAACGAGAAGTTGAAACCGGCCAGGAGACACATCCTGCCTCCTCAGATGAGGCAATGTCACCTCCCAGGTAGCTGTAAGGGTTGCTCAGAGCTGTGGGAAGCAGCTGCTTCCACTACGCCAGCCCTGTTGGGAGCCCCCCAACTCCTGGCCCTATGACAAAGCCACAGCATCCCCAGGAGAGTCTCCTGCCCCCACAAGGACTCCCTGAGCCTCCTTCCTTGCCTTTTGCTCTTTGCCCAGCACTGCTCAGCTTAACAAACTCCTCTGCTCTTGCGCTATTCAACTGCTGACTGGCAGTGAAGAGTGTCCCCGGACCCCAGCCCGCCCAGAGACACTGCCTGTGGCCTGTGGCATGTGGCGTGTCCTTCGCCCGGCCGGCCTGGCAGGTGTCTGCTTAGACACCTGTCCCCTCCCCAAACTGAGCACCACAGAAGCTGATGTTGACAGGGATCTGATTTCCCTGCTCCAAGGGCTCCTCCCGGCTCTCCTCCAGGGGTGTTGACCCCTTGCCCAGCCTGAGCTGGGACCAGCCTGGCCCTGTTCCCAGACAGCTGGAGGAGGTAGGCGAGCCTGCCACTCACCACCCACGGTGCTACCCCGGCAGGTGCCTGCTGCCTGACCCAAAATAGCCCGAGCTGGGGAAGCGGAGCGTGACAAGGATCACGCAGACCAGCTGTTGGGAACGCAGCACCCTCTCCTCTTCCACCTCACTCGCTCCCATTTAGCTTGAGCTCCATTTCCCTGGCGACATGTTTGCTGACTGCCTCAGCCCTCCGGGGGGGCCCCCCGCCCCTCCCTCGGGCATGGAGCTTCTACCCCTGGGAGATGAGCGGCAGGAAGAGGTGACGGAGCTCTGTGGGGAGAAGACAGGACAGCAGATGCAGGCTGTCACAGAATTTTGAAAGATGGAAACTTGGAGGATGAGCGGTACCTGACTTCACGGAGTGGAAAGGCCGAATCTTAGCTAGCACCAAGGGCAGGCAGGGCATCAGTAAGTGAGAAGCGAGCCTGACTTCCCACAAGGCCGGGGGGGGGGGGGCGGGTGGAAAGGGGGACTGTTAGCTGCCCCCCACCCCCGACCCCCTGCCACTGCCGCCCGGGCTCTGTTGTCATCTCCTCTGGTTCCCTCCTCTTTTCCATCGCTCCATCTCATCAGCCTGGGGACACACCAAGCTTAATCCCACCCAGGGCTTTGGGGCTCTCTGTTCCTCCTGCCTGGATAAGCTCTTCCTCCAGAAACCCACAGGGCTCGCTTGCCCTTGTCAGGCCCCTAGTGTCTCCTCTGTCCGCTCTGAGAAGACTAGAGCCCTCCCTGGAGCTGCCCTCTGCTAGTAGTCGGTAAGGCTCTGCTGAGAGACCCAGGGAGAGTTTGCAAGTTGCTGGGAAGAATAGCCCCCAGAGTCGTCAGCATTTTTATCTACTCTTACTTCATCCCTGATATCAATTTACTTCTCCATCTCAGTTTTTCATAGTACCTAAAGGAAAGAGTCGACTGAACTGAACTGAAAGGAAATAGCTAAGTAGATATTAAATTCTACTTCAATTTCTAAGTACTGTGTTCTGTATTTTATGTTTGTTTAAAGGCTAAGTGCAAACACTGTTCCCTTTTTAGCACCGATACCATTTTATATTTCTCCATCTGTGTCTCACACACCACATACAAATGCTGCATGGATCTGAGAGTTGGCAATTCTCAGTAGTCTTGTTTCCTAAATTCGTCTGGCCATTGCAAGGTAAACTTCGTGTCTTCGATACTTGATCAAAATAACTTTTAAAAAGTCCGAATACTTGAGCATTGGGTTTGGGTTTTCCTTTTTTTTTTTTTAATAGTAGAAGTTAGATAAAATTTTAGATCAAACCATGATGTATTCCAATCCATAGACATTGTTACATCTCTAACACACAAGCTCATGACATTAAAAAAAAGAAAGCATACAAATGCTGAAGACCTTCAAATCCAATTGACTAGGAACAGAAGTAACTGACATGGAGGTTGGCTGCTTCCCCACAAGATGCTGGACCGATAATATTTCTTCCCATTCCTCTTTCCATCTCTGACCATTCTTTCCCTAATTCTTACACCCTAAGGGGTTTTATCATTTTTTTGTTCACCTATTGCTTTGCCCTGGCCCAGAAAGATAATGTGATCGTTCACATATCTCAGGCTGCTACAGTTCAGTTCAATTCAGTTGCTCAGTCATGACCAACTCTTTGCGACCCCATGAACTGCAGCACGTCAGGCCTCCCTGTCCCTCACCAACTCCCAGAGTCCACCCAAACCCATGTCCATTGAGTCGGCGATGCCATCCAACCATCTCATCCTCTGTCGTCCCCTTCTCCTCCTGCCCCCAATCCCTCCCAGCATCAGGGTCTTTTCAAATGAGTCAGCTTTTTGCATCAGGTGGCCAAAATATTGGAGTTTCAGTTTCAACATCAGTCCTACCAATGAACACCCAGGACTGATCTCCTTTAGGATGGACTGGTTGGATCTCCTTGCAGTCCAAAGGACTCTCAAGAGTCTTCTCCAACACCACAGTTCAAAAGCGTCAATTTTTCATCGCTCAGCTTTCTTCACAGTCCAACTCTCACATCCATACATGACCACAGGAAAAACCATAGCCTTGACTAGATGGACCTTAGTCGGCAAAGTAATGTCTCTGCTTTTGAATATACTCTCTAGGTTGGTCATAACTTTTCTTCCAAGGAGTAAGCGTCTTCTAATTTCATGGCTGCAACCACCATCTGCAGTGATTTTGGAGCCCCCCCCCAAAAAAGTCTGACACTGTTTCCTCTGTTTGCCCTACAAACAAAGGTAATTCATGTTACTCTCTCCGTACATCCCAGGAAACATATATACCATCATATGTAAAATAGATAGCCAATGGGAATTTGCTGTATGATGCAGGGAGCTCAAACCAGGGCTCTCTAACAATCTAGACAGGTAGGATGGGGAGGCAAGTGGGAGGGAGGTTCAAGAGGGAGGGTATGTAGGTATACCTATGACTGATTCATGTTGATGTATGGCAGAAACAACACAATACTGTAAAGCAATTATCCTTCAATTAAAAATAAATAAATTTAACTTTTTAAAAAAGAAAGGTAATCTAAGCTTCAAATGTTGGATTTGGTACAATGTTGGGAATCCTATAGCTCTGCCAGTTGTAAACTTCTGCTTGACTTCTGAGGCCTCTGTTTCTCTGAAACAAGAGATGAGTGCTTCTGGGGAAGTGGAGACACAGTTACATGAAATATATAAATAGGTCAACTGGCTTAAAGAAGTATCCCTAAGGTATGCAACAGGGCCAGCTTTATATATACATGAGACTTAGCTTTCTCCATTGCCTAAAAAAAAAAAAAAATAAAAAGAAACTTGACATGGTTCCTATGTGTCTTTATATTAGAATTGTTGTTCTCTTTCCTTATTCTTGCAACTTGTCACCTTAAAAAAAACTGTCCTCTCTTTTTTAAATTTTAAAGACAAGGTTTTCCCCATTATTCTTGATATTTTAGGAAAACAACAATGTATAATAAATTGGAAAATCACATATCTCTGCTATAATAGCAAAGAAGCATTTTACTCAAAGCTCTACTAAAAATCCTAACAAGAAAAGCAGTGCAGCCATTATGGAAAATAGTATGGAGGCTCCTCAGAAAACTAAAAATAGAGTTGCCAGAGGAGCCAAGAATCCCACTCCTGGGCATATATTCAGACAAAACCATAATTTGAAAAGATACATGCATCCCTATGTTCATAGCAGCACTATTCACAATGACCAAAACATGGAAACAGTCTAAGTGTCCATAGATAAGTGAATGGATAAAGAAGATGTCGTATATATAAACAGCGGAATACTACTCAGCCACAAAAAAGAACAAAATAATGCCATTTGCAGAAACATGAATGGACTTAGAGATTGTTTACTGTAAAGTAAGTCAGAGAAAGAAAGACAAATATCATATGATATCACTTAAATGTGCAATCTAAAATATGGCACAAATAAACTTAGGAAATAGACTCACAGACCTAGAGAACAGACTTGAGGTTGCAAAGGGAGGGGAGGATGGGGGAGGAGGAAGAATGGATTGGGAATCTGGAGTTAGCAAATACAAACTATCACATATACGATAGATAGACAAGAAGGTCCTACTGTAGAGCACAGAGAACTGCATTCAGCATCCTGCGATAAACCATAATGGAAAAGAGTGTGAAAAAGAATGTATACCTATATTTAACTGAATTACTTTGCTCTACGGCAGAAATTAACACAGCATTGTAAATCAACTATGTAATAAAAAAGAGACATTGCATGATTATAGAAAAATCAAAAAATGAAAGTTAATAGAAAAAAAATCATGAATGTCAAATTATCACCAAAAGATGCTGCTGCTGCTGGTGCTGCTTTTTGACCTAAGCATGAAAGTTACAATATGATTCACAGTTACTCAACATTCAGTGAAACACCTGACACAGAATTATTGGGTTGGCTAAAAAGATTGTTCAGGTTTTTCCATAAGTTGTGATGGAAAAACCCAAGCGATCTTTTGATAATACTTCTATACTGTGGGCTTTTGTAGGGAAGGACTAGTACTCATTCTGAATACTCATAGTCCAACACAGCAATAGGAATAACAGCAGACACTCGAGCATTTGCTGAATTGACATGTTCCTTTTCTTATTAATGTAGTCAATTCTTGGCAGTTCATCTACTATATAATATTTTGTGGTTATTGTTCAAGAGCATTTTGCACCCCATCCCCTAATCCTCTGTAGTGCTTAAGACTAGAAAAATAATCACATATTTGTTTCTTATCCAGCTCCTTGAGCCTCAATGCAAAGCATTTCATTTGTTTTGTTTAGTGCTGGGTGCTCAGTACCTAGAACAGTGCCTGGCGCATACTAGGCATGCATGTCTGGATGAACAAATAGAAAAGGATCTGACTTGGCTATAAGAGATATTTACTTAATCATATATTAAAAAGTAAAATTAATTTAAAACCATATCATAAGAGGGACTTCCCTGGAGATCCAGTAGCTAAGACTCCGTGCTCCCAATGCAGGGGCCTGGGTTTGATCCCTGGTCGGGGAACTGGATCCCACGTGCCACGAGTAAAGATCCTGCACACTGCAACTAAGTCTGACACAGCCAAATAAATAAATACATATTATTTTTTAAAAAAGAAGCTGTCATGAGATAATGCCACTGGAAGTTAAGGGCAGGAAGTAGAGGGAGGAGGGGATGTAAGCAGAACCAAACTCTTAGTTTCCTTGAAAGCAGGCTCATCACTTAGTTGACATCTAAATGGAAAAATCAAGAAATAGCAATGTAAGCATTTTTCTTAGAATCTGAAAGTATATACCAGATGGAAGAGCTGTAAAGCCTAAATGAGATCCTTCTAGGGGTGGAGAGCGCTAGGGCAAAGGACTGCCATTTTTCTTTATAAGCCTTGTAGTAGGCGTAAATGTTTTATACAGACAATGTATACAGATTGCTTGGATGAAGTTTAAAAGTCAGGTAATCAAAGATAACTTTGTTTTAATGCTTTATGTCATTAAATTCACTCGCTTAGCTTGATTTTGTTAAATCTAGGCAACTTTTTTAGTACTTTTTAATGAAACTTTTAATTTTTAAATACAGATTCATATGAAATTCTAATAAATAATACAGAGAGGTTTATTAGCACATTTATAATGTACTTTTTACCCAATTTCCTCCAATGATAACATCTTGTAAAACTATACTACAATGTCACAATCAGGATAACCAACCACAGATACAATGGGGAGACACAGTATCTCCATCACCACAAGGATCCTCATGTTGCCATTTTATTGTCATATATGTTCCCCCCACCTTAGCTCCCCCAAGGAAAAGAGTTCCCTGCCCCTTAACCCCTGGGAAACATCAATCCATTCTCCATTTCTATAATTTTATCATTTCAAGAATGTTATGCAAATGGAGTCATGAAGTATGTAACCTTGGCTTTGTTTTTTTTCACTTGGCATAAGTGGCATAATCCTCTGGAGTTTCATTCAGGTTGATGCATGGACCAATAATTTGTTCTTTGTTCAGTTCAGCTCAGTTCAGTTGCTCAGTCGTGTCCGACTCTTTGAGGTCCCATAAATCGCAGCACGCCAGGCCTCCCTGTCCATCACCAACTCCTGGAGTTCACTCAGATTCACGTCCATCGAGTCAGTGATGCCATCCAGCCATCTCATCCTCTGTCGTCCCCTTCTCCTCCTGCCCCCAATCCCTCCCAGCATCAGAGTCTTTTCCAATGAGTCAGCTCTTCACATGAGGTGGCCAAAGTACTGGAGTTTCAGCTTTAGCATCATTCCTTCCAAAGAACACCCAGGACTGATCTCCTTCAGAATGGACTGATTGGATCTGCTTGCAGTCCAAGGGACTCTCAAGAGTCTTCTCCAACACCATAGTCCAAAAGCATCAATTCTTCAACACTCAGCCTTCTTCACAGTCCAACTCTCACATCCATACATGACCACAGGAAAAACCATAGCCTTGACTAGACGGACCTTAGTCAGCAAAGTAATGTCTCTGCTTTTTAAGATGCTATCTAGGTTGGTCATAACTTTTCTTCCAAGGAGTAAGCGTCTTTTAATTTCATGGCTGCAATCACCATCTGCAGTGATTTTGGAGCCCAAAAAAATAAAGTCTGGCACTGTTTCCCCATCTATTTCCCATGAAGTGATGGGACCGGATGCCATGATCTTCGTTTTCTGAATGTTGAGCTTTAAGCCAACTTTTTCACTCTCCTCTTTCACTTTCATCAAGAGGCTTTTTAGTTCCTCTTCACTTTCTGCCATTAATGCCGTGTAAAATTCCATGGTGTGGATTTGCCATAGTTTGTTTAAACAATCACTCAATAAAACACTGTTTTCTGGGATGTTTCCAATTTTCAGCTACTACCAAAAAAGCTGTTATGTATCTTCTTGTACAGATTTTTGTGTAAACCTAAGTTTTCATTTCTCATATATAAATGCCTAGGAATACAGTTGCTGGGTCACAGTGTAGTTGCATATTTAGGGATTTTGTTGTTGTTATTGCTACTGCTTGTTTTTCTGTTTTGTTCTTAAAGAAATGCCAAACTGTTTCCCAGAGTGGCTTTACCATTTTATGTTCTCATGAGCAATGTATCCAGTGGATCCAGTTTCTCTGCATCCTCACCAGCATTTGGTGTTGTCACTATTTTTATTTTAGCCATTCTGATAGATGTGTAGTGGTTTTAATTCACATTCCTCTGATGGTCAGTGATGCTGAATAGCTTTTCATGTGCTTATTTGCCATCTTTGGTGAGATGTCTCTTCATGTCCTTTGCCCATTTTCTAATTGGGTTTTTTTTTCTTTATTGCCTTTTGAGAGTTCTTTGTATATTTTATATTTTATCAGATATGTGGCTTATAAATATATTTTCCAAATATATTGTCTATAGCTTGTCTTTCATCCTCTTAATAGAATATTCTGCAGAGCAAAAGTTTTTAATTCCGAAGAAGCCCAATTTATTGATTTTTAAAGTGGATTCTGCTTTTAGTGTCAAGTCGAAGAACACTTTGCCTAATCCTAGGTCCCGAATTGTTTCTCTTATTTTTTCCAAAAGCTTTGTAGTTTTAACTTTTTACATTTAAGTCTATTATCCTTAGTAAGTTAATTTTTTTTAATCAGATATGAGGTTTAGATCGAAGTTCAACTCTTTTTTTTCCCAATGACTATCTGATTTCTGCGACACTATTTGTTAAACAAGCTATCTTTCCTCTACTGAATTACTTTTGCACCTTGCCAAAGACCAGTCAGGCTTTATTCTGTGGGTTTTTTTCCTGAGTTCCATATTCTGTTCCATTCATCTATGTAACTAACCTCTACCAGTACCACAGTCTTGATTACTATAGCTGTATAATGTCTTAATTTATTATTATTATTATTTTATTTATTTATTTTACTTATTTTACTTTACAAAATCATGTGGACTAATTCCTCCTACTCTATGTTTCTTTTTCAAAACTATTTTGGTTATTCTAGTTCCTTTGACCTTCCATGTAAGTTTTAGAATAATCTCAACTTGGGAAGAATTGATGGGCATCTCTGCCATGTTCAGTCTGCCAGTATACAAACACAGTACGCATCTCCCTTTATTTAGATCTTCCTTGCTTTCTTTCATCAGGTTTAGTAGTTCTCAGCATTCAAATACTCTGCATGTTTTGTTTTAGTGATTATAAATAGTACTGTATTTTTCCAGTTTTATTGAGGCATAATTGACAAAATTATATTTAAAGTATGAAAAATGAAAGTGTTAGTCACTTAATCATGTCTGACTGTTTGCAACTCCATGGTCTGTCCAGGGGATTCTCCAGGCAAGAATACTGGAGTGGTTTGTCACTTCCTTCTCCAGAGAATCTTCCTGATCTGGGGGTCTAACCCAGATCTCCCCCATTGCAGGCAGATTCTTTGCCATCTGAGCTACTGAGGAAGATTATTTAAAGTATGCAATATGATTATTTGATATATATATATACACTATGAAATAATTACCACAATCAAGTTAACATGTCTATCAATTCACACAGTTACCTTTTTTGTACATGGTCAGAAAGCTTAAAAATCTACTCACAGCAACTTTAAAGTATACTGTATAGTATTATTAACCATGTCACAGTGTTGTGCATTATTCATCTTATAACTGAAAGTTGTAATATAACTTATTCATCTTATAACTGAAAGCTTTCACCCTTTGACCAACATCTATCCACTTCCTCCTCCAAGCTCCACCCAAGACCTTAGAAACTACTCTTTCCCTCTTTCCTTCTCTGAGTTTTTTAAAAATTCCTCATATTGATGAGATCATACATATTTGTCTTTCTTTATCTGGCTTATTTCACTTAGCATAATGTCCAGATTAATCCATGAAGTTGCAAAGGGAGTATTTCCTTCTTTTTTGTGGATAATTATATATAACATTTTTTTAAATCTATTTACAACACTCAAGTAGTTTCCTTATCTTGGCTATTGTGAGTAATGCTGCCATGAACATGGGAGTGGAGATATCTCTTTAAGATACTGATTACATTCCCTTCAGATATACCCCAAAGTGGGACTGCTAAATTGTATAATAGGTCTATTTTAAATTTAATTTCAGTATTCCTATAGTCAGGCTAATATATAAAAATACATAGATTTTGTTTATATTTTATCATGTGACCTTGTTGAACTCACTTAACGAGGGTTCTCAGAGGGTTTGGTGGGGTTTTTGCATATATTTTTGAATTTTCTACGTAAACAGTCATGTCACCTGCAAACAGAGACAACATTACTTCTTTCTTCCCAGGCTGAATGACTTTTATTTTATTTTCTTGTCTTATTGCACCATCTAGACCCATCAGTACAATGTTGTGGCAAGAGTGGTCATTCTTATCTTTTTCCTGAGCTGAGGGGGAAAAGCATTTAGTCTTTCAGCCTGGGAAGGAAGAAGTAATGTTGTCTCTGTCATTAAATTTAAATCAAAATTTAAATTTTGTTTTTTACAGAAATAAAATGTATTTTAAATTTTATAAGTCTTCTCTCACCCAAGAGGGTAATTTTTTTCTATTAAACCCTTGGGAAGGCAATTATCAACTTCAAAAGGCACTTGTTAGTGAAATTAATGATAAACAACTACTTTAATTATTAATAAACAATATATATATATATAATGAAGAATGTTATTCAATTGATTTGTTAATGCAAAAGTCCCGGAGAGGTAAAGACAAAAGAAATCAATAAGAACAATGGAAACTATGTACAAGATTATTGCTATAATTAATTAGTAAATTACTTTGAGCACTTAAGGCAGCCTGTACTGACTATGAGTCTGGATGAGGGCTCTTTTTGCAGGTAAGAATAGTTCTAGTATTAAAAAATGTGAATAAATGCCTAGTAAGTTAAGGATAGTAGCTAAAAAAGTATCATGTTGACTGTAGGTTTTTGATATTAATAAAAACACTTTATCAAGTTGAGCTATTTCCCCTTTGTTGTTATTTTTCCTGAGAATTTTATCATGAATTGGATATTAAATTTTTATACAACTTTTGTCATAAAATAGACATAACCTAAAATTTACCATTTTAAGTGTTTTAAAGTGTACATCAGTGTCAGATGGTATAAATTCAGTATACTGTTTTGTAGAGAAGGACACAAAGAACTCGGCAGGGACACCTTGTCCCAGGCCTCTCAGCGGGAGGAGTGGAGCTCTGCTGTTGGCAGGACCCTGAGCTTGCGCAAGTACACAAGCTCCTTAAGGAGGGACAAGTTCTCCAGGCTGCCGGGTGTGAGGCCTGCCGGGATTTGCACTTGGGCAGACCAAGGGGCCAAAGACAAGTAAGAACAATCTGCCAGTTCCCTACTGAAAAGCCCCTTCCAGCTTCCTGTCTCCTCCAGGAGAATGTCTTACCTCTTCAGGCTAGCATCCAGGGTCCCTCAGACTGACTCTTCTAAAAGCATCAACCAGGGCAACTCTTGCTCTAAACCCTAACGTCCTGCCCTTAGAATGGAACCCAAGCCCTGCCTGTATCCTCAGTAAGTAACGGTGCCCAGTACTTAAGTGGGGCATGTTGTGGATACACTAACATACATCACCATCATGGACAGATGGAGGGACAGATAGGTACAGATATTCTGGTGAAGGGCTTATGGTTATCATTTAAAAGTTTATTGATTATTACTTGAAGTTTCATATCTGTTACCATCTTGCCATCTATCAAGTGCACACTTAGAAAGGGTAGATCCAACACGAAACTCTGTCCATTGTGAAGGGAAAGAGACAATGCTGATTATGTGTGTGTGAGAGAGAGAGAGGATGGGGGAGGGTGCTGATCAGGGGCTGGGGGGCACAGGCCTGCTCGGGCTGGACCACTGCCCCCTGTAGGACCTGCTCCTGGATGCACTCGGCCTGATGCTGCCCACATCCAGCACTTCCAGCTTATCCAAGGGGAAGGTGGGGGTGGGAAGTGTCACATCTCATTTCCTTTGACTAGCTCAAGAAGAAACAGAGCTTGGTTTTCTGAGACTCATAATTAAATGAATTAAAATGTTTTCCTTCACGGTGACTTTGCCATCTCCCGTCCACCTCTCCCTGGCCCTGTTCCCAGCAAGGGGATCGAGGCTGGGAGGACGCGGAATGACATGCTGTGTGCTTCCAGAGCAATTAGCTTGTGCATCGTCATGTTGGGGAGAGATTTATGGCTGGCTCTCGGAGCATTCCAGCCCAGACCTCTGCAGCCCAGATCTGTCTGCTGGGGAAGTTCCTGGAAGCAGAGCCTCAATATTAATTCCAATTACAGTCGGATGAGAACCCATTCATAAGGACTGCCTTTGACAGGCTCTCTCCTGCCGCTCTGGCCTGACCTTGAGCCGCCATCACGGTCGCCAGCCTCAGAGAGAGAGGAAATTGCACTGGGCTCAGCCTCAGACTTCCCAGCAAGCTGGGCAGGCAGGCCACGGTGCGCTGCGCTTGGAGGGGGAGAGCCGAGGGAGCATGAGGAGGAAGAATATGAAGGACATGATGTCTCATCACCTTTAGTTGGGGGACCATCCTCAGTGTTCTCCCTAGAATCTTCTGGAAGGGTGGCAGTATGCAGAGGGGCAGGGTCTGAGCTTTCCCTGGGACCACCCTTTGACCTCTACTCCCAGAGCAGGAACCCAAGCCCTTGATGGACCCAGGATTCACTGCAACCACATCCTCCAAAGGCTCCAGGATGCTGGGGACAAAGCCTGACCATCAGTGTCTGCTTGCTGAGCTGTCCCTTGAGGGGTCCTGGGTGAGCAGGGCTGTCAGTGACTGACACACTCTCATTATCACATCTGGAGACGGATGATCCTCATGACGCCAAGACCCCAAGGACTAAATACAAACCCAAGGAAGCAATTACCCGAGTATCGATTATGGATTAGGCTAACAACATTGCTAATTACATCAAAAGATGTGTATCCACTGCACCAGCCTGTTAATGGCTTGCATGAGGTATTAAGGCTGCTAATTGGGAAAAACAGCAGGTTTATCACCAGTGTAATGACAGGGTCCCTGGAGAAACAAGATGGCCAAGGCATGTAGCCTTCCTTTCCATGACCCTGGCTTTCCAAGGATATCCCCCCTGCGATGGGGGCCTTGAGGACCACGTTCATCACCCAAGATCAGAGTGAGTGCCCTGGTCAGCCAGTGAGTGGTGAAGAGTGACACGGGGCCTCCCTTGCAAGGGTGGTGGCTCACGGAGGCCAGGGACTGGGCCCCTTCCTCCAGGACAGGAACGTGGGGGAAGCTTTGGGTGCCTCTACCGAAAGGATGATCTCATGCTTCTCTCTCTGCCAGGACCACTTCTCCCCTTTCCCATCCCTGCCACCACCTGCCGCTTGCCTACTTGCCTTACTGCTTTAGGATCACTCCTGGAGACCTCCCTTTGTTCTGCTGATTGGGTGAGTCTCTCTCCTGGCTCTCAGAGGGCCAGTCCCTCCTGGGATAGAAGGTTGAATCACCTCCCTCTCTCCAGACCATCAGCTCAGTAAACAGTGACTAAAAGACCTGATTAGGTAAAAGTTACTGGACCAACCATATGTAGTTCTAGTTTTTTATGTGTTTAGCTTTTTTCACAATTTCTGAGCATTCTACATACTTTCAATATTATAGGGATCGTATTCTGAATAAGATATTTCCTTATTTTACTTTCTTTTAAATTATTGCATTTTATTTACTCAAGAAATACATGAATACATTTTTCATTAAAAACCCAGACCTTATAGTCAATCTCCCAAGGCAAGAGAAATAAAAGCAAAAATGAACAAATGGGATATAATAAAATTTATAAGCTTTTACACAGCAAAGGTAACCATAAACAAAACAAATACAACCTATGGACTGAAAGAAAATATTTGCAAACAATGCAGCTGACAAGGGCTTATTTCCAAAATATACATCAGCTCAACAACCACCAAAAAATAAACCAAATAAACCAATCAAAAAGTGGGCAGAGCTGGGGAAGATGTAGCTGCCTCTTGCCCGAGCCACCCCTTTGCCTCCGGACTTCTCTGGAGCCAGCAGCCACCGGAGAAGGGGCCCGGGGTCGCGGGCTCAGCTGACTACCGTGGACTGTGTCAAACCAGCAGTTTGCAGGTGGCTGCGCCAAAGCGCCGGAGGAGACGCCGGAGGACGCGGCCCGCGCGGCGGAGGAGCCGCAGCTGCTGCATGGTGCCGGCGGCTGTAAGTGGTTCAACGTGCACAGGGGGTTCGGCTTCCTGTCCATGACCGCTCGCGCAGGGGTCGCGCTCGACCCCCCGGTGGATGTCTTTGTGCACCAGAGTAAGCTGTACATGGAGGGTTTCCGGAGCCTGAAGGAGGGTGAGGCCGTGGAGTTCACCTTTAAGAAGTCCGCCAAGGGCCTGGAATCTATCCGAGTCACCGGCCCTGGTGGGATGTTCTGTATTGGGAGTGAAACGAGGCCCAAAGGGAAGGATATGCAGAAACACAGATCAAAGGGAGACAGGTGCTACAACTGTGGAGGTCTAGACCATCATGCCAAGGAATGCAAATGGCCACCCCAGCCCAAGAAGTGCCGCTTCTGCCAGAGCATCAACCACGTGGTAGCCTCGTGCCCACTGAAGGCCCAGCAAGCTCCCAGCCCCCAGGGAAAGCCAGCCTACTTTCCAGAGGAGGAGGAAGAGATCCATAGCTCTGCCATGCTCCCAGAGGCCCAGAATCGAGCCACAGTGGGTGGGGGCTATCCTTTTGTGATCAGAAAATTTTGAGAAGCAGGCATCAATCGGCAGAGTGGAGAAAGTGGGGACAGGGTGGGTAGGGAGCAGCTGGCACTGCCATATGTCTGAGGCTGGAGTCCACAGCATCACCCCCTCTTCCCTCTTGGTGGGAGGAAGGGTGAGGCAAAGAAACTCCAATCAGCCCTATCCAAATGCACACGAGGGCTTTGGGGGTTAACCCTCCCTGCGTGCTTTATCTGAGTCTCCAACCCCAGAATCTCCAGCTTTTGAAAGTGGCCTGGGTAGGGAAGTTGTTTGACTCTTAAAGAAGAATGTGGAATAATACTTCCCATATCAGAGTGTAAAGATTAAGAAGAAAGCAGATTGATGGACCCAGCCCACAAGCCACTACATTCTGTAGGAGGAAACATCTCAGAGGGGTGGCAGGGTTTTCCTCATTTTCTCGCCTCATAACTCCCTCTTGGGACAGAATGCTGAGAAATGTCTCAGGTAGTGGGTTGTGATGACAGGCAAAAGGGGTGATTGCGGGAACAGCTGCAGACCTGCCGCTTCTAAGCTCATTCTCACCCCATCCTGGGCCAACACAATTTTATTTATTTGCTGCCTTTGGTGACTGTACCTTGGGTCCCTCTTTCTCCAGGATGTCAACTGCACTAGCTGTGTGCAAATGACATATCCTGTGCCTTTTGCCTTTTTTTTTTTTTAGTAATATAAATATTCTGGTTTTGTATTTTGTGTGTTTTAATCTAAGGCCCTCATTCCTGCACTGTGTTCTCAGGTTCATGAGTAATCTCAGGGATAAGTAGGCAGCAGCTCTGGGTCTGCATGGCAGGAATCCTGCATCACCAGAGAGAACAACTATTTGGAGTGTATAGCCTATTGAACTACCTTATTTTTGCCAATTAGAGGTGGCTCTTCTGCCATAGTGTCCTCTTGAAACCCCTCCATCTTCATCAGCGTTTCATGAGAGACTAGGTTTTAACTGGGTTGCCCTATGACTTGGGTCTCCTTCCTACTGAAAGATTGGAAATTGGTCTGAACAGGAAAACATGGTGCAGAGAGGTTAGGAGAGGCTGGGTCAGGTAAGAAGTGCAGGGAGGGGAAGCCAAGATTAGGCAAGGTCATCTGTATGTGTGATAAAGGATTCCTGTTCCATATCTATAATCCCAGGGCGCAGGACTCGCTTTATATACCAGGTCCATCCTTCACCTGACTGGGCTAGGCCGACCATGCACAACAGGGTGTTAAGTGTGTGTTTTTATAAGAAATGGAAGTTGGTAAGGAGAGGTTTTTAAGAACAATGCCTCTGTACCCATCTTGAGCTGCCCAGGGATGGATATGTGAAGCAAGGACAAGATCTTTAACGATTCTGGGGTTTTCCTCCTTGGGTTCCAGAGGGACCATCAGCAATGGCTTCTTTGTGGTTCCCAGAGTCAGGGTCCTGACCTGCTGCAGCAGTGATTAGTATCATGGCAGCTAAAGGAGAAAGGGGGTGGGGGGGGGTTCATTTACAAGCTGTGAGATCACTGCAGACCTGCCTCACTGTGTTGTCACAGGGCAAACGCAATAGAATGCATTGGGTGATGTGTGTCTGATCCTTGTCTCCCCCAGCTGCTGCCCCCTCTAGTTATTATATTTGTCTGGGCTTTGTAGGACTTCACAAGTAGCTGATTTGGTGATTGCTAGGTGGCCTAGTTTGTATAAATATAATGTGTTGGTCTTCTCCATGTTCTTTTAGGGTTTTGTTGTTTACAAACTTCTTTTTATATTGAGAAAAATAGCCAGAGCATCTTTGACAAAATGTTCTGCACCAGGCAAAAAGATCTGAAACATAAGCTTGGGGGCCCCACTTCTTGAAGTGGGGTCATCTTGAACCACCCTTTCTTTTGTGTTCCCCTTCCTTTATTTCTTATTTCAAACAAGATCTGTCCTAAAAACTAGATTTCTACCCCCTCCTCTTTCCACCTTTGTGCCTCCCAAAATAGACCACATACCTATATGTTTAATTTGTGGGGTATCTGCAATTAAACGATTTGTGCAAAAATCCTGAAGAAGCTAACATCTCTCCATCCCTTGTTCCCAATCTTGAGTCATGTCCATTCCTTGATTTGATTCATGCTAGGACTGCTATATTTGGATGGATTAAGAGCAACTTTAATTTCTAACCCAAGGGTGAAAGTGAAAGTGAAGTCGCTCAGTTGTGTCCGACTCTTTGCGACCCCATGGACTGTAGCCTACCAGGCTCCTCTGTACATGGGATTTACCAGGCAATCGTACTGGTGTGGATTGCCATTTCCTTCTCCAGGGGATCTTCCCGACCCAGGGATCAAACCCAGGTCTCCTGCATTGTAGACAGATGCTTTACCATCTGAGCCACCAGGGAAATCCAGAAAGGAGCAATGAGGAGGGCTTTCTATGTAGAAGATGGGCTGGGAGACCACGAAAGGAAAGATGAATGTATATCCAAGTCACTCAGGAACAATTCTGCAGGTGCAAGAAACTTATGTCAAAGTAGCCACAAGATTGTGTAGTAGCAGATGGGTGAATGTAACTCCATATTTACTGCTAGAAACCAAAGCTTTGTATGAAATCTTGAATGCATAGGGAGGGAGGGTAGAAAAGCATGTATCCATCTGTTATTTCCCTCATCCCTTCTTATTCCTGAACTGCAGGAGACATAGCCCCCTGGGCCTTGGCGACCCTTTCTGGGCAGTGTTTATTTGATGGCTGATTTTGCTGTGCCAGGTACTTCCTTTCCCATTTGCTATCATTTTGTAACATATTTGCTGATCGTTTTCCCTTCCCTTTCTTTTCCTTGGGAATATACAATGAATAAAAACTTATTGGTACTGAAACTGTAAAACAAACAAACAAACAAAAAGTGGGCAGAAGACCTAAATAAATATTTCTCCAAAAAAGACATACAGATGGCCAATAGGCATATGAAAAGATCCTCAACGTCACTAATTATTAGAGAAATGCAAATCACAACTACAATGAGGTACCACCTGACACTAGTCAGAATGACCATCATTAAAAAGTCTACAAATTACAAAGGCTGGAGAGGGTGTGGAGAAAGGGAATCCTCCTACACTGTTGGTGGGAATATAAATAAATTGGTGTAGCCACTATAGGAAATAGTAAGAAGGTTCCTCATAAAACTAGAGATAGGATTAGCATAGGAAGAGCAATCCCACTCCTGGGCATGTATCTGAACAAAACTATAATTTGAAAAGATGTATGCACTCCTGTTTTCATAGAAGCACTATTCACAGTAGTCAGGACATGGACACAACCTAAATGTTCATTGACAGATGAGTGGATAAAGAAGACGTGATACATATATACAATGGGATACCACTCAACCATCAAAAAGAATGAAATAATGCCACTTGCAGCAACGTGGATGGATCTAGAGATTATCATACTATGTACTGTAAGTCAGAAAGAGAAAGACTAATTTCACATGATATCACTTAAATGTGGAATTTACAATATGACATAAATGAACTTATGAAACATAAACAGAAATAGACTCACAGACATGGAAAACAAACTTCCCATTACCAAAGAGGAAAAAGGGTGGCGAAGAGATAAATTAGGAGTTTGGGACTAGCAGATACAAACTACTATATCTAAAATAAACAACAGGGCTTCCCTGGCGGCTCAATGAAAAAGAATCCACCTGTCAATGCAGGAAACACGGATTCAATCCCTGGTCCAGGAAGATCTCACATGCAGTAGAGCAACTAAGCCTGTGCGCCACAACTATCCAACCTGTCCTCAAGAGCCCAGGAGCCACAGCCACTGAAGCTCGCACACCTGGAGTCTGTGCTCCACAACAAGAGGAGACACGGCAAAGAGAAGCCCACACACCACAATGACGAGGAGCCACTGCTCACCGCAGCTAGAGAAAAGCCCCTGCAGAAAGGAAGACCCAGCACAGCCACAGAATACGTGAATAAATAAAAATCAGCTCAGTGGATTCATGTCAATGTATGGCAAAACCAATACAGTATTGTAAAGTAAAATAAAGAAAAAATAAAAATTTTAAAAATAAAAAAAAATCAACTCAATACCCTATAATAAACCGTAATGGAAAAGAACATGGAAACCAATATCTACATTAGGCTTCCCTGGAGGCGCTAGTGGAACACACCTACCAGTGCAGGAGACATGAGACATGAGTTGATCCCTGGGTCAGGAAGATCCTCTGGAGGAGGAAATGGCAACCCACTCCAATGTTCTTGCCTGGAAAATCCCATGGACAGAGATGCCTGGGGGGTTACAGTCCCTGGGGTCACAAAAAGTTGGACACGACTGAGCGTGCGTGTGCACACACACACACACACACACCTGAATCAGTTATATACATCTGAATCACCTTGTATTAGTAGTTTCACCAGAAACTAAAGAAAGTGAAGTGAAAGTTGCTCAGTCATGTCTGACTCTTTGCGACCTCATGGACTATATAGTCCATGGAACTCTCCAGGCCAGAATACTGGAGTGGGTAGCCTTTCCATTCTCCAGGGGATCCTTCCAATCCAGGGATTGAACTCAGGTCTCCCGCATTGCAGGCAGATTCTTTACCAGCTGAGCCACAAGGGAAATCCAAGAATACTGGAGTGGGTAGCCTATCCCTTCTCCAGCAGATCTTCCCAACCCAGGAATCAAGCCAGGGTCTCCTGCATTGCAGGCAGATTCTTTACCAACTGAGCTGTCAGGGAAGCCCTGATATTAATAGTTTCATTAGAAATTAAAACAACATTGTAAATCAGTTATACTTCAATAAGGTTAAGTTACAAAAACCAATCCAGGAACTTGTACTGATTTACAAAACAAAAAACCACCCCTGAAAAAAAAACAAAGCTCAGACCTTCTAGATCAAGTTAAATCTCCTCTTTGTTGCTGTCTATTAATACAACCCCAGAGAGGGCACAGTTGTAAGCTGATGTGGATACGTGTAGACTATTTGTGTGTCTATGCACATACATTTGTTCCTACAGAAATAATGTTTTGCATGCTGGTGTGTGTGTACCCAGCTAAATGACTTTCTTGTCCCACATGCAGAACCAGAGTACAGCAAAAATGAAAGGAGGACAATCTGTCCTGTCATAGATGGTTTTCTTGACCATCCTGATAAAGAATGAGAAATGATAGCACTGGACTATCAACAAAAATAATGTGCACAGTGACTTATGTTGCAGTGAACTACTACACAGCGACACAGGTACCATTTTCCCCTCCTGGGACATGCATCGGGATATTGAGGACACCGGGGGCCCTGGGATCACAGGCCCCTGACTGTCCCTCCCACCTCCTTCCCCACTGTGGCTCAGCCTATTGTAGGCCAGGACCCAAGTCTTACTCTTCCCTGTAGTGATACCTGCACAGGCCTGGTGTACCCGGTAGATGCCCACTGAGTGCCCGTCAAAGGCATGGAATAAATCCAAGGAGAGCCATGGTAGAACAAGCAGCCTCCAGCCAGTGGCTCCAGCTGGGACCCCGGTGCACCCGAACAAGGACATCTGATCATAGAGAGTCTGTCTATAAAGGTGGGGGAGGGCAGAGAGCAGTGACGTCTTGAGGTATGAAGGGACAAGGGCAGGGTGTGGTCGTTTCCCTGGAGACGGGGTTTGACAGAAGCCAGGCATTTGGTACAGGATGTGGCCACCCAGTGCAACCTGGCAGCGGAGGAACAGGGAGAAGAAATGCTCCCAGGTCACTTTTTGCGATTTGTCGGTGCCTCCTGATGTCTGAGCCCAGCAGGAGCCAGAGGCCAGAGAGCCTGCCGCCGGACAGGGCTACGTGGATAGCATTAGGCCTGCCACCTCCTTGGAGCCATTCGTTGGTGTGAGAGGGGAGGAGAAGGCAGCAGCAGGAGCATGCCCTTCAGGGCTTCCACCTGTGGCCCGAGCCTGAGTGACATCAGAACCTCAGGAGTTCCCTACCAGCCCACCAGCCCCACCACACTCCAGCAGCAGTGGGGGATAGACTGCACACCTGGGCACTTGGGGGGGAAACTGAAGCATACTCCTGTTCCTTTGCAGCTGGTGACATCAGTTGGTGACATCACCAGGCTTGTCCTGCACATAGAGGGCGTCAGAAGTTCAAATACCTCATCAGGGAGGTGGGGGGAGGGATGGCGTCAGCTGTAAAGGCTGTGCCAGGAATGCTCCTGCTGGTTTTTGAAGGAGCCCCGCTTGTGCAGCTGTCTGGGGTTGTGACCCCAGCTCTGAGCAGGAAAGGTCTGTTCACAGCTGGGCTGCTTCTGAGCGTGTGTGACTGGTGCTGCGGGGTGGGTGTCTGGCCCCGGCCTGTGGGATTGTGTGAAACTGCAGGTAAATGGCATCCAGGTCTCCATAGGAGCATCCTTTCAGCAGAAAGGCTTCCCACCTCCCCTTTTTCAGAGTCCTATTTGGGCTGGAGGTCAGTGCCTATCTGTCTTCTGCAGCTCAGGTGCCTCCCCTCCACTGGCAGCCCATTCTCCTCCTCTGCTGCCCCAGCCTCTCCCCACCTCTCACATAGGCATCTCCAGAAGAAGAGTCCAGACGCACTCAGAAGCTGCCTCAGAATACAGCGCAGAGCAAGTGTAAGGGAGGGAAGGAGACAGCCGGCTGCCCCTGCCGGGCTCGAAGTATGCTGTGTGTCCTTCCACGTCCCCTTGAGAACTGCAGGACTGAGGTCTGGGAAGTTGGGTGTGTGGCTTTACAGCCCCCGGCACCAGGCCAGTCTTCGCACCTCACGTCCTTGCACACCTGGGCCTTCACTGTCTCCTCCTGCTCACCAGCCACCCGCAGCACCCTGCTGTCCCGTGAAGTTCAGCCCCATGGCCCCACCTCCCCTTAGCAATCCACAGCTTCCCCGGCTTTCCCAGGGCCCCTCCTGAGCCGTCACTTGGCCCTCGCTTCCCTTTGCCTCAGGGATCTCACCGGTCACCTCTACGCTTCCTGTAGGGAGAGGCCAGGTCACTGTCCAGGGCGGCACTGCTCCCTGGGAGGTTCCCATGTCGGGGCCACAGGGAATGACCGTGGAGGGCACCCAGCCCTGCACTCAGGCCCGGAGAGCCCTGCCTGGAGCGTGGGTTCTGAGCAGAAACCCGGGAGACCGAAGGGAGCAGACCCCCAAAGAGCGGTTCAGGCGCCTGGAAGGAAGGAAGCCGGCAAGGCTCCGGCAGGACAACCTTCTGCTGCTTCTCCCTCCTGGAAAAGGCGAGCCATGACGGGAAAGAAAGGGCACAGCAGGGACGAGGCCTCAGCCAGGGTCTGCCGGCCTGTGCTCTGGAGAGACCGCAGGAGCCTGAGTCCCACCCCGGTTTGCAGCCTCCAGGCCTGCTGTGCCCTACTGCCTTCCTCCGAGGTAGCTGGCCCACCAAGAGGAGGAACCACGCAGCCACCAGCTGTCACCCCAGCGAGGATCCCACCCTGGCTACTAGCCACCCCCCTCCTCAGCATCCCCAGGGACAGGTTCTGAGCTCTCCCCCAACTCCACCCACCCTCCAACAGCCCCAGAATGACCGCCCTTGGGGTCGGCAGTTCACGGGAGTGCATCCCGTGGGTCAGTGGGCCACAAAGTCCTTTTGTCACGGGCACTGGAAAAGGCTGCCCTCCCCCCTCCCCTCCACTCGCTGCCCATCTTGCTTCTGAATTTTTAATGCAGGTTCACCAGATGAAAGGCTCTGAGAGATTCTGCAACAAATAAACATGCAACATTTCCTACATCTATCTGATCATGAAGTCCTTTCTCATCTAACACATTTTGAGAAGAGGTAACTGAAGTACAGGGCTGATCACTTCTTCCTTCAATACTCGAGTGTCTCCTTGGACCTGTCTTTTCAGTCACAGATAGGCACCCTGTTGGCCTTCATCATTCCTGCTTGCCTCCAGGACACGGGTCCTTTGCTTCACCTGCCCTCTGGACCACCTCGAACCTGGCCCTGATCTCTCAGCCTGGGCTCATCTCCCTCTGCACGCTCCACACAGCCTGGTGCTCACACACTCTCTATACGCAGCACATGTTGTAGGCCTCCTCGCCCTCTTCCAGCGCTTCTCCAGCCCAGACTGCCCTCTCCCATCTCTTCTTCAATCCCTTCAATTGTAACTCATCATCAAAGTCTCAAATGCTGCCCCTTCCAAGGAGCCTTTCCTGATTTCTGTCAGGATGACTTACTCCAGATGGGTACTGTTTCTTGATTCTTCCCTTCCTGTTTCAGCGAAGTGCTCTCCATCTCCTGCAGAGAGCAGTCCTTGTGGGAGAGCACCAGATCTGATATGGCTCGGTGTCCCTCCCCAACTCCACCTGCCAGGACCTTGTGCAAGACGGTTCCAATAATACTATGAAAGTGAAAGTGAAACTGTTGGTCCCTCAGTTGTATCCAACTCTTTGCGACCCCATGGACTGTAGCCCACCAGGTTCCTCGGTCCATGGAATCCTCCAGGCAAGAATACTGGAGTGGTTTGCCATTCCCTTCTCCAGGGGATCTTCCTGACCCAGGGATCGAACCTGGGGCTCCTGCATTGCAGGAAGATACTTTACCGTCTGAGCCACTATAGTTTTGCCAATAAAATTATACCAAGCAATAATACACCAATAGTAATTTACCAAGCAATAAGTAGATGTTATTGGAATCACTTCTCCCACCTCTCCGCTTCATCCCGGGGAAGAGCAAAAGGCCAAGGTGTTCCTTTCATGGGCGCTCAGGGATTATAGCATCACGTACAAGCCATTAGAAGTCGTATATATAAGAATAACACATCTTACTGACTAAGACTGAGGTGGGGTCTCCTTTGAAGCTTGCACGTAGTGAAGTACAGAGTCAGCCCCAAGATGAGCCATCATCTAAGGCACCCCTGAGGCTGTACCAGGGTCAGCAGAGGCCTGGGACCTTGAGGACAAGCACAGCGTGCTCTATCCATGCAGACAGGTGTGAGGAGGAAGGGTTGGGGAGATGAGGAAGAAATGAGGCAAATAGGAATGGGAAGGAAGTAAAAGACAATAAAGTAAAGAAGCCCAAAGAGGGGAGAGGAAGGGTCGCCAAGGAATCCTGGTGTGTCCTCTGTTTCTTTTTTTATTTAATCTTGGCTGTGCTGGGTCTTTGCTGCTGTGCAGACTTTTCTCTAGTTGCAGAGAGTGGGGGCCACCCTCAAGCTGCTTCTCATTGCAGTGGCTTCTCTTGTTGTGGAGCACAGGCTCTAGGGTACTCCGGCTCCAGTAGTTGCAGCTCCCAGGATCTAGCGCACAGGCTCAACACTTGTGGCACATGGGCTTAGCTGCTCTGTGGCGTGTGGAATCTTTCCAGAGCAGGGATTGAACCCAGGTCTCCTATATTTACCAGATCAGGGATTGAACCCATGTCTCCTGCATTTACCAGATCAGGGATTGAACCCATGTCTCCTCAGTCTTTGCCACTGAGTCACCAGGGAGGCCCTGTCCTCTGGTCTTGGAGACATTTGGGGGACATACAGGAGAGCGCTGGAGCAATATAGCACATCCTGCCTCACGTCTCTCTGCTGGTGCTGCTCTGGGGAAGCTTAGCGGGCTAACGTGTGCCACCTTGAGAAGGACAGTGGTGCAGGGCCAGGTCCCTGGAGTGAGTGGTGAGGACAAGCTGGGCTAGTGCCAAAAGTGGGGACAGGTCCCCTACCAGGCCCTGGGCTGGCGTGGGTCACCTGGGTGCATGTGCCATCTGCAGGGGACTGAGAAGTGATGGAGGAGGAGAGGGCAGGGGAGAAGGCTCTGCCTCCACCCCCTCCCTACTGGGGCCTCAGGCCCCAGCTGGTCCTCCCAGCAGAGCTGTGTGCACGGACCCTCCCCTTTCCTGGGTGCACCTTTCTGAAAATGAACTTCTGAGCCCAGAGGTCATCCCAGGCCCTGCTCCTCAGCCTGTGTCCTTGAAGCGGCCATATCCTATGAACTTCTCGGTCATATGACAGGCTCCTTGACGTGCAATCCCATCTTAGGTATCTTGGTTCTCTCTCCCCTCCCCTTAAACACACCCATATAAGTTGTCCCTAAACCTGAAGGGATGCCAGTGCTCAGCAAGGAAAGAATAAAGCAAATGAAATCAGGCCACTGGGCTCAGCACTCTCTGGGTCTTAACTGTGATAATACTCCGATCATGGGAAACTGTCATCAAATATTTGCACTGGCATCTCCACTTTAGGTCATCTGTCATTAGAACCGGAGTTGGACAGGAACCCAAGGCCCTCCTCACTCAATTTGAAGAAACCGCAGGGCTCCCTTTACCCACTCTGCTGGGGGGTGGGGGTGGCGGGCGTGGGGTGTGTGTGTGTGTGTGTGTGTGTGTGTGTGTGTGTGCGTGTGCGTGTGTGTGACAACCTCGCTCGTTTCAGAGGCTTTGGAGAACAATGCCCGTCCCTGTGACTGCGTGCTGAGAGCTGCCAATACTGTCATGGTCCCGTTATGGGGCCATTACGGAGATTCTGACCGGAAGTCCCACTCGGGAAAGGCAGCTGTTCCCGTTCGCAGGTGGAGCAGCCGCCTGACGTCACCGGAGCTGGAGGCAGACAGGCCCCTGGACAGCCGGGGACGAGGGCGGTGGCCTTCCAACACAGCCACCTGCCACCGCCTGACAGATTGACGCAAGGAAGGTGGAAACGGCCTGTTCCTGGCCTTCTCCGACCAGAGGAGGATTGAGAAATGTGTCTGGCATCGGTGCCGCAGGAGAATACATAAGCAGCCAACTCGCTTACTGGAAAAGAAATGAGCTCATCCGCCAAGCCAGCCTGAATCTTAATGGGAACACCATGATGTGGGGTGGGAGGGCTGGAAGGGGGTTTTGTCCCAGCCCGGGGTCGGGGGCGCGGAGTACTTTCCGCCTCAGGCGCTGCCCCAGGAGCAGCAGTGTCCCTTGGAAAGCAGCGATGTTTCTGAACACAATAGCCTTGAAGCCAAGAGCCAAAGTGGAGGAGAGAAATGCACCCAAGAAAAACGAGGCTTAAAATGAGAGTGGTCGGCAGGAACCCAGACGGCTGAACTAGCCCATCTGCCACATTTTCAGACGGAAAAGAACCAGGAAAGGTCTGATGACAATGAAGCCCACCATTGTGCATTGTGGAGAAGGCCTATCCTTCTTTCCCCCTCTTTATGCCAATAATATACATTAATCAAAAATAAATAAGCAGGGGTTTGGGGAGGGAAGGATTGGGAGTTTGCGGTTGAAAGATACGAAGTTAGAATGGATAAGCAACAAGGTCCCGCTGTATAGTACAGGGAACTATATTCTAATACCCTGTAATAAACTATAATGGAAAAGAATATGAACAAGAATATATATATATATAAATGAATCACTTTGCTGTACAGCAGAAATTAGCACAACCTTGTAAATCAATTATACTTGATTTTTTAAAAACCTCAAATAAATTAAATTTTTAAAAATTAAATATCAAGTGAAATAAATTTTTAAAAATCTCAAGTAAATAAATAAGCAAAAAGAATGGATGAAAACCCCTCATCGTCCCACATGCAGATACGGAGGGTGAGTGTATGACACTGAACCCACTCACATCTCTGACGAGCTCCTGGGTCATGAGAAGGCTGCTGGTCCAGGGATGACACTTTGATAGCAAGGCCCTGCCAGACGTTTAAAAATACACATGTACATACATTTTTGTTCTAAGAAGTTTCCATAGAGTCCATACTATTTTGTAACATGACTCAATTTAATAACATATCTTGACTCCTATTCCATATCAAGAATATACTTCAATACTAAATTTTATCTGCTATATAGAAGTCCATTGTATATAAGTTCTAGAATCTATTTAACCAGTCTTCTATTGTTGGACACACGGGTTGTTTTCAACTTTTTTTCTGTTATAAATAGCATTTGCAAAGATGAGTCTTGTTACTGAAACTTAACCATACATCCTGAATTTCAGTAAGTTAAAGACATGCATACTTTGGGGACCTTCCATAAAGACCTCCAAAAAAAGTTTACCACAAGCACAACCACCAGCAGTATACCAGTCACTCCCATTTAAAACAATTCTCCAGTGAAGTAAAAGCAAATGATATCCTCAGGTTCCTGCTTTTGCTACATCAGAAAAGTCATACAATTTCTTAATGGGAAAGCCCAGGTGCTCACTCCCTCATTCATTGTACATCTCCCCACCACCTACTGTGCAGTGAGGCACTGGACAGTCACCATCCAGAAAAGGACAAAGACTCCATAAAAATGGTCTGTTTTCCCAAATGTTCTCCAAATACTTCAAGAAATTTACTTTTTTTAGAAGGGTCTGCTGAGACACTCTATCTGTCGCCTTAGATTTGCCAATAAGGCACTTGAAGTCAAGTGGTGTGGTGACCCGCCCAGTCTCAGATCTCTAGGAAACCAGCCCCGGGGCTGGCCCTTCATTCTTTTCTATTCCCACCGAAGCTAGTTAGTGCCCCTCCCCCCAAAAGGTGCATCATAGTCTTCTCCCGGCTCCATCACGGAGACGTTCTTCTCCTCTGTTTCCTACACACTTGGTGAGTACCTGTCACTGAGGGACCAAGCTGTGCTGGCGGTGTGATGGAGGAGGCTGTGTGAGGGGAGAGGAGGCTGTCAGGGAGATAGCCATGTCAGGGAGCCATGTCTGTCATCGGGACACACTCCTGGGGACCGGGTGTGCATGGTGCTGGTCCCAAGTCCTCAGGACCCAAGATGCACTTGGGATGAATGGCCCAAGTCAGCCTGGGATGCTGTACCAGCCCTTACTTGTTCCCCTCTCCTTATTGCCCTCAGAGCCGGGGCTGGGGGTGGGGCAGTTCCTGCTGAGCTCTCCCCTGACGGTGAGGAGGAGGAGGAACTGTGCTGCCAGGGCAGGTGGCAAGCCAGTCAGAGACCATAAAACCAGGCCTGGACTAGGACAGAAACAGAGGGACACCCAGGAGCGGTCAGTTGGAGAAATGCATCTGAGGGCTGGTCAAGAGGACCTATCCCTGACAAAGAGGGGAAGGAGAGCAAGGTGTCTATGGTGATGGGACATTTTCCTCTGGGTGTTGCAGGACATACAGAAAGTTTGGGGGCAGAGGTTAAGAGAATTTAGGACACAGGTGAATCTGGAATGACTTTGGGATAGCCCAGTGGACCCATGTGGTAGAAATTTGGACAAGAGGCTCGGGAACAGTTGATCACCATGATGGTTAGTTTTAGTGTCAACTAGACTGAGAAAAGGGGTGCCCAGAGAGCTGGTAAAACATTATTTCTGGGTGTGTTTGTGAGGATACTTCCTGAAGAGATGGGCATTTGAGTTGGTGAACTGAATAAGGCAGGGGGCCCTCCCCAGTGTGAGTGGGCTTCACACTGAGCATCGAAATAGATCAAAAAGACAGAGAGAAGAAAAATTCATTCTCTGCTTGGGCTGAGATGTCCATCTTCTCCTGGTGCTCCTGCTTTTCAGGCTTTCAGAATCAGATGGGAACTGGCACCACCAGCCCCACCTGATCCTCAGGTCTTCAGGCTGGAATTGAATTTCACCTCTGGCTTACCTGGTTCTGCAGCTTTTAGACGGCAGGTTGTGGAACTTCTCTGCCTCCATAACTCCATAAGCCAGTTTCTTCAGTAAATCTGCTCTTATATATCCATCCACCTGTATCCTATTAGTTCTGTCTCTCTGGAGAACCCTGACTAGTACAGTCACTTACCCTCCTGAGATCCAGTGGGAACCCATAAGCAAGTTGGTCTAGGAGTCCTTGGACTCAATGCCTGGTGAAGCAGGTACGGTGGGTGGACACAGCTCAGGGAAAGAGCATCACCAGAGCGAAGAGGGCTGAGCAGAAAGCCGTGACCCTCCGAGGGTTTCTGGACATTCACTGGGCAGGTGGAAAAAATGCAAAGAGGAGAAGCTGCAAGAAAGAATACACAGGGAGGAGCTGAAGGAGGAACATTTCCTAAAAATGATCCATTAGGGCTATGAGTGCAGCTTCCTGTTGACCCACAAAGCGACCTCCAAGAATCTGTCCTTCAAAACCACTTACACAAATGCTTGAAAATGCTTACAAAGATATTCATAGTTTTTGTAAGAGAGAAAAAATTGGAGGCAACCCCAGTGCATATGGCAGCAGCTGGTATGCTGTAGCACTTCATAAGCCATTCATTTAATGAATGAATAAATTCAATTTCATTAATAGGACTACTGATCACCTAAATTATGGAAGATCAATTCCAAAGGCAACTCTGCTACCATGAAAACATTAAGTAGACTTACATTCAGGGGTCTTTATGGTGTCCTGTAAAGTGCAAAAGTCACCAAATGTTTCAGATAAACATGGACTCCTTTCTGAAAATACATATGTGTATATTTGCATACATACACCTATGTATTATGGGCTTCCCAGGTGGACCTAGTGGTAAAGAACTCAACTGGCAATACAGGAGTATGTAAGAGACATGGATTTGATCCCTGGGCCAGGAAGATTCCCTGGAGGAGGGCATGGCAACCCACTCCAGTATTCTTGCCTGGGAAATCCCATGGACAGGAGTGCCTGGTGGGCTACAGTCCATGGGGTCACAAAGATTCAGACATGACTGAAGTGACTTGGCATGCCCACACCTGTATATTATACATTATATAGTAACATTTATTTGCAAGGGATTTGTTTAGAAAGTGCTCTCAGGTGAAATTTTTAAGGGACTGAGGGAAGCAGGAAAGGGCAGAGAAAGAAGCCAGGGAAGATCCTGGGCCCATCAAAAGCCTCACCCAATCCCATGGGAGCTCTAGAGCACGAATGGAACCACAGAGCTGCCCCACCTCAAAGAAAGGGGACCAGATTTTTGTTCCTGCGTTATGCAGTCATTGATTTCCCAGGTGGGCAGTGGTAAAGAATCCACCTGCCAATGAAGGAGACGCAAGAGATACGTGTTGGATCCCTAGGTTGGGAAGAATCCCCGGAGGAGGAAATGGCAACCTACTCCAGTATTCTTGCCTAGAAAATTCTATGGACAGAGGAGCCTGGCGGGCTAGTCCATGGGGTTGCAAAGAGTTGAACACAACTGAGCAAATAGCACACACACATATTATGCAGTCATTGGTCGGGGGCTGGCCCCACGGGACATGCTTTGACCTCCCAGACACCGCTGGGTGAAGCAGATCATTTCTGCTAAGGGTGATTCTCCAGAAAAGGGTGCAACTCTGAACCATTAGCAGCTAGGATGCGTGTATTGGTCAGATGAACAACATCTAGGCAAGCACTAACAGTATCTAACGTAGATGTGCAAATGTGTGTGTGTGTGCAGGTGTACAGAGAAAAATCTGGAAGAATATTCTCCAATGTATCAACAGCAGCTACCTCCAGAAATGGAGATGGGTGTTAGAGGAGGGCAATGAGAAAAGAAAATGCTATATTTCACTTAATATGCTTCTGTCTTAGGTGTATTTTCTTGCAAGCAGCATGCATTACATTTGTAATTTAAAAAAAAAAAAAAAGGAGGTTGGCAGCAGAGTTAAAAGTTGCAGCTAGGCCAGGCTATCTAAAAATGGAGAGGTGCCCTAGTGGGTTCCTAAGAACCCTCTGACTGCAGAGTGCTTGGGGATCAGGAATGGGAACACAGGGGGCCATGAAATAGGACTAGCAGTTGAGCAGAGGATGTTGAAGACCAGGGGGGTGGCCAAGAGCCACACCTCCAGGCCGTGCAGGGACCCTCGGCCAGATCAGCCTTTCTGGGGCTGAGTCTCCCTGTCTCTCCTCACTCTCAGCACTCTCTCTGTAATGAATGATTCTTTTCTTTCTCTTGAAATGAATGAACAAATGGGAGTCCTCTTAAGAAACTGATGCCAAGGGCTGGGATGTTCCTTCCCAGAAGATAAATCATACATATTGTCATGAGGGAGAACAGGAATTTGTCAGGAATTATGGTTCTTGGCCATCTGAGGTTCCTCTGAGAAACTAGAGTGCCAGGGCACCTGGCCCACTCAGAGGTGGTGAGTGGGGAGGAGGTAGTGAGCAGGCTGGCCCAGAGGACACTAGCCCCGTGGACAGCAGAGCCTTTGCAGCCGACCCCCTGCCACAGCCAAGCTTCTCTTGGGCCCTCCAGCCCAGCAACATCCTGGTCTCCATCGAGGGGTGGGAGCCAGGCTGAGAGCCTGACCACCGAATAAGGTCGCAGACAACGCAGCGGGAAGTGGAACTCTGAGACACTCAGCCAGTGTCTGCTGGCTCAAAGCAGGGGCCGTCACTCACTGGTGCCCATCTCAGGGAGTTTGGGCTGCCACAGACTGGGTGGCTTAAAGAATGAATGAACACATTCTTCCCATAGCTGTGGGGGCTGGGAGGCCACGATCTGGATACCAGCAGGGTCAGGTTCTGCTGAAGACACCCTTTCTGGGTTAGTAGCCACCTTCTCGTTGCACCTTCACATGGCAGAGAAAGAAGAGAGGCCTAGCTCTTTTCTGCTTCTTACAAGGGCACTAATCCCATCATCAGGGTTCTACCCTCATGACCTAGTTATCGCCAAAGGCCCCAGATCTGAATACCCTTGTACTGTGGTTAAAGTTGCAACATATGAATTTGGGGAGGTCATGAACATGCAGTTAACACCTACAGTGACGTTCCAAGATGGTAAATCTTCAGGAGAAGACAACCTTATGAAGGTGCCTAGTGAATTTAGAACAATACTTAGTATGATGGTGATGACACTTAAGCAGGTGGTTCTGGCAGGATCCGAAAACATGGAGAGTGCCAAAGAAGGTGTCCTGCTGGAGCAGTAAATGTGACTGGGCAAGGAAGTCTCTCGCTAGGAAACACTGATGATCCCAGAGGGGACGGCCCAGCCCCTGCCTTAGCTCCTCAGAAACCCCCTATGGAATGTTTCTGTACCATGGTGAGCCTGTTTGACAAGCATGAAGTCAAGAGAAAGAAATGGAAATATTAATGACAGACGAATTGACATGATAAAGCAAGTAGGTAGGATAGGTTTAACACTCTAAAATCTCCACGTGCTAAGTTGCTTCAGTTCTGTCCAACTCTTTGCAACCCTATGGACTATAGCCCACAAGGCTCCTCTGTCCATGGGATTCTCCAGGCAGGAATACTGGAGTGGGTTGCCATTCCTTCCTCCAGGGGATCTTTCCAACCCAGGGATAGAACCTGTGTCTCTTGCATTGGCAGGCAGGTTCTTTACCACTAGCACCACCTGGGAAGCAAAATCTCCATATGTAGAGCCAACTTTTCTCTCTGTTGATGGAGATGATCGGGATTACACAAAATGATGCTTGGACATTAAGGTATGTGGTTAGGGTGTTACAAGCCACTGTGGGTGAGCATGGATCGCAGTTTAAAAATGATGGCTGTGGGTCACATAGACCAGTAATACCTTGACCAAATCATTTCAGAGTGGGATGTAGACACCTGGAGTACAAACACAGGCGTAGCATGTGAAAGTAATTTTTACCCCAGATAGATTACAAAAATTATAGGGTAGTGGGAAAAAAAGTGCAGTGCAAGTCACTCAGTTGTGTCTGACTCTTTGCAACCCCATGGACGATACAGTCCATGGCGTTCTCCAGGCCAGAATGCTGGAGTGGGTAGCCTTTCCCTTCTCCAAAGGATCTTCCCAACCCGGGGGTTGAACCCAGGTCTCCCACGTGGCAGGTGGACTCTTTAGCAGCTGAGCCACAAGGGAAGCCCAATGGAAAAATAGGAAGAGACTTTATCTTCAGCAAAAGTAAGACAGTAATGATCTATGGATTGAAAATTCCTGTTGTTGTCTACTCGCTCAGTCCTGTCCTTCACCATCTCCTGGGGCTGGCTCACACTCATGTCCATTGAGTCAGTGATGCCATCCAACCATCTCATCCTCTGTTGTCCCCTTCTCCTTCTGCCTTCAATCTTTCCCAGCATCAGGGTCTTTTCTAAGGAGTCAATTCTTCACATCAGGTGGTCAAAGTACTGGAGCTTCAGCATCAGTCCTTCCAATGATTATTCAGGGTTAATTTCCTTTAGGATTGACTGGTTTGATCTCCTTGCAGTCCACAGGACTCTCAAAGAGTCTTCTCCAACACCACAGTTTGAAAGCATCAATTCTTCAGCGCTCATTCTTCTTTATGGTCCAACTCTCACATCCATACATGAATACTGGAAAAAATCATAGCTTTGACTAGATGGACCTTTGTCTCCGCTTTTTAGTATGCTGTCTAGGTTCGTCATAGCTTTTCTTCCAAGGAGCAAGTGTCTCTAAATTTCATGGCTGCAGTCACCATCTGCAGGGATTTTGGAGCCCAAGAAAATAAAGTTTGTCACTGTTTCCATTGTTTTCCCATCTATTTGCCATGAAGTGATGGGACTGAATGCCATGATTTTAGTTTTTTGAATGTTGAGTTTTAAGCCAACTTTTTCACTCTCCTCTTTCACCTTCACCAAGAGGCTCTTTAGTCCCTCTTCACTTTCTGCCATAAGGGTGGTGTCATCTGCATATCTGAGGTTATTGATATTTCTCCTTGCAATCTTGATCCCAGCTTGTGCTTCATCCAGCCTGGCATTTCATATGATGTACTTTGTATGTAAGTTAAATAACCAGGGTGACAATATACAGCCTTGATGTACTCCTTCCCCAAGTTTGAACCAGTTTGTTGTTTCATGTCTGGTTCTGTTGCTTCTTGATCTGTATACAGATTTCTCAGGAGGCAGGTCAGGTGGTCTGGTATTTCCATCTCTTTCAGAATATTCCACAGTTTGTTGTGATCCACACTGTCAAAGGCTTTAGTGTAGTCCATGAATTAAAAGTAGATATTTTTCTGGAATTCTCTTGTGTTTTATATGATCCAATGGACATTGGCAATTTGATTTCTGGTTCCTCTGCCTTTTTTAAATCCAGGAAGTTGTACATCTGGAAGTTCTTGGTTTACATACTGTTGAAGCCTAGCTTGAAGGATTTTGAACATTACCTTGCTTGCATGTGAAATGAGTGCAGTTGTGCAGTAGTTTGAACATTCTTTGCTCTTCTTTGGGACTGGAATAAAAACTGACCTTTTACAGTCCTGTGGCCACTGCTGAGTTTTCCAAATTTGCTGGCTTATTGAATGCAGCACTTTCACAACATCATCTTTTAGGATTTGAACAGCTTAGCTGGAATTCCATCACCTCCACTAGCTTTGTTTGTAGTGATTCTTCCTAAGGCCCACTTGACTTCACATTCCAGGATGTCTGGCTCTAGGTGAGTGATCACACCATCGTGGCTATCTGGGTCATGAAGATCTTTTTTGTATAGTTCTTTTGTATATTCTTGCCACCTCTTCTTAATATCTTCTGCTTCTGTTAGGTCCATACCATTTCTGTCCTTTATTGTGCCCATCTTTACATGAAATGTTCCCTTGGTATCTCTAATTTTCTTGACGAGATCTCTAGTCTTTCCCATTCTCTTGTTTCCCTCTATTTCTTTGTACCGTTCACTTAATAAACTGAAATCTGCTCAGAATTCACATGGGGGAGAAGATGAACTAGAGAGGATTCCTTGTGAGCAGCAGATCTCAGGAGACAATCACAAAACCCGCCTTTCCTATAGGTAAGGGGTACACTCTGGAGTGATAGTCCTGTATCCGTGACTGTGGGACAGAAGGAGCAGTAAGCAGGAGGCAACAGAAGTGCTGGGACTTCCTGGTGGTTCAGTGGGTAAGACTGCATGCTTCCATTGCAAGGGCCATGGGTTCAATCCCTGCTCAGGGAGCTAAGATCCTAGATTCCACTCAGCTTGGTGAAATAAATAAATAAACTGTCTCTAACAACAAAAAATAAGGACGAAGTGCTATAAAAACATCCAGAGAGTGAGGCTGCAATTCTCAGAAACTGCCAGTTAAAAACATTCCCTAAAATAACCTCCCGCTGATATCGAAGCAAGGAATATCCAACACATTACACAGTGAACTAAAAGGTTGCTGGCATGGCATCAATATAAAGAAAATCCCAGGGGGTGAAAAGTGAGTAAGGTCAGCAAAAATTACCAGGCCAAAAAAAAAACCTCATCTGAAAAATATTACCATAAAATGTGAACAACAAAACATCTTTCTATGGATTAAAAAAAACTTTACAAAGCAACAATGTATTTGAAGGAAGATCACCAAGCAGAAATACAAAATAGTGAGAAAACCAAAGAGAATAAAAAAAGAGTGTAGCATTTCCTTTGTGGTCCAGTCAACAAGAATCTACCTGCCGATGCAGGGAATGCGGCTTGGATCCCTGATCCAGGAAAATCCCACATGCTGCTGAGCTCGCACTCTAGAGCCCATACTCCCCAACAAAAGAAACCACTGCAATGAGAAGCCTGAGCACCCCAACTAGAGAGTAGACCCTGCTCACCACAACTAGAGAAAACCTGTGGGCAGCAACAAAGACCCAGAGCCAAAAATAAATAAATAAAACTCTTTTTAAAAAGAGTGTACACATGAGGAAAACGTATTAAAGGACATGGAGGATAAAAAGGAGACAGGCAACCAAAATGAAACACACAAAAAAGAGCTAAAAGGATTTGAGAGAAAGAAAGAAGGATTTGAGACAGAGATCAGAGTTACCATATTTGGCCTATAAATAATTGTAAGTGTTCCCCATCTGTTTTTTAGAAACGGATTTTCAGATTACATCACAAAATAAAATCCAGCTCTAAGCAAATACAAGATAAGCACCAAAAGATGGACAAATATACCAGGCAAACGTTAATAAATAAAATCACTCCCTCATGCACTTCTCTCTGTTAAGCACATTCTTTAAACATGTCTCACTGAGCATGAACTACAAGAACTACACACTTCTAAACTAAAGGCTTTACAATGATAACTGTGTTCATCTTGTCACGCAGTGTTGAAACATATCTCAGAGTATCACTCTATAAAACGCTGTGTTTAGAAGTGTTTGGTTCCTGTAGTTCATGACGAAAATGCAAAATGGTATAGCCCCTCTGAAAACAGTTAATAATTTTCTTAAAAAGTTATAGATACCCTTACCATATGACCCAGTAATCTTAGTCTTGGGGATTCATCCTAGAGAAAAGAAGACTTACATTCCCACAAACACCTGTACACAAACGTACCCAGCAGCTCTATTCATAACCGCCAGAAGAGCGAAGTGAAAGTGTTAGTCCCTCAATCATGTCCAACTCTTTGTAGCCCCAGGGACTGTAGCCTGCCAGACTCCTCTGTCCATGGAATTCTCCAGGCAAGAATACTGGTGTGGCTAGCCATTCCCTTCTCCAGGGGATCTTCCTGGCCCAGGGATCAAACCCAAGTCTCCTACACTGTGGGTGGATTATTTACCATCTGAACCACCAGGTCATAACTGCCAAAACCAACCCAAATTTTCTATGATAGACAAATGTCATATAGCCATATAATAGAATACTACTTCACAATGAAAACAAACAAAATACTGATGCCCAGAACAATTTGGATAAATTTCAAGGTATTGTGCTTAGTGAAAGTAGCTGGTCTCAAAAGGTTATAGACCATATGATTCTACTCCAACATAATTTTCTAAAAGACAAAATTATAGTGATAGAGAACACATCAGTGGTCGATAGGAACTAGAAATGAGGGGAGGGTGTGAATAGCATGAGTTTTTTTTTTTAGGTTATAGAACAATCTTGTATCCTAATTATTGTGATCACTATGTAAATATATATATATTACATACAAATACATATACATGTTTCATAACTCATTGAGCTATACACCAAAAGAATTTTTGAAAAGTCAGTTTTACTGTATAGTTATTTTTAAATAAATGCATTTAGTCATTTAAAGACAAAATAAACTGAGAGAAAACATAAAGAAGCCATTAACAAAGATAAAGACATAAATTGGTGATTTGGAAAAAAAGAAAAATAGCATAATTGATGAATAAATTCAAAACCTTGTTGTGGGAAGGCTGGTGGTAGGCTAGAATCTATAAACCATCTACATGAGGAAAAAGGGTTTTATTAATATCACAAAGAACAAATGATAAGAGAGAAATAACCACAGAAGATTAAAAGAATTATAAATACTTATTTGGTCAATTATATTCAAATATGTTTGAAAACATTTAAGAAATTAACAACTTCCTAGAAAAATATAACTTTATTAGAACTAACTTCAAAAGAGTTATGAAATTTAAATAGTGATTTGCAAGAAGGAGATAAGATTGTTGTTACAAGTTGAATTGTGTCCTCCAAAATTTATATATTGAAATTCTAACCACCAGCAACTCAGAAGGTGCTCTTGTTCAGGGATACAGTTATTCAAGATGTAATCAGTTAAGTTAGGATGTGTTAGCCGCTCAGTTGTGTCCGACTCTTTGCGACCCCAGGGACTGCAGCCCGCAAGGATCCTTTGTCCATGGGATTCTCCAGGCAAGAATACTGCAGTGGGTAGTCACTCCCTTCTCCAAGGGATCTTCCTGACCCAGGGATCGAACCCATGTCTCCTACACTGCAGGCAGATTCTTTACCATCTAAGCCACTAGGGAAGCCCAAGTTAGGATGAAGTCTCACTAACTTGTATTAGAGCAGGTTGGGACTAATCCAGCGACTGCTGTCCTTATAAAAAGAGGAAATGTGAACACAGACGCAGGCACACAGGGGGATGCGACATGAAGATGGCAGCTATGCAGCCACAGGACAAGCAATCCCCAGAAGCTAGGAGACAGGCCTGGAACAGATTCTTCCCTAGACCCTTCAGAGGAGTGTGGCCCTGCCAACACCTTGATATCAGACTTCTGAACTCCAGAACTGGAGACAAGAAATTTCTGTCATTGAAGCCACTCAGTTTGAGGTACCCTACTATGGCAGCCCCAGCAAACTCATATTGTTTTCAATGAATTATTCTCCAGAATAGCCTTAGATAATTGTATAAGATAATTTACACAGTTTTTGATAAATAATGATACTTTCAGTGCTTTTTAAACTTCTACAAATTGGTGAAAATGAGAAAAAAATTCTAATGTCTTCCTATGAAGTGAAGTATACTAACAAAAAGGGAGAAAGTATAGATCAATCTGAATTATTAATTCCAATTTTAAAATCCTAAACTGAATATTCAAAAACAAAACTTATCAATGGACTAAAATAAAAATACATCATTATGACTAAGTAGAATTTATTCCAAGAATAAGAGGATAACTGAATATCAGGAAATTAATTCATGAATTTGATGGCTCCAAAGAAAAAAATTAGATTGCCTTCACAGACCATAAAAAATTTATATCCAGTCTAAGTTTAAATATTTTAAATGAAAAAAGAATATATTAATACTTCATAATATGATAAATGTATATCTACATCAAAAATTCATATCACTAGAAAAATTCCTATCAGTGTCAGAAACAAAACAAGATGTCCTCTATGACATGATATCTAACATGGTACTTGAGGAAGCAGCCAATACAATTAGATAAGAGAAATAAATTAGCAGAAATATTGGAAAGAGAAACTATGGTGTGACTGTATATCTGAAAAATCCAAGATAATCAGTGTTTTGAAACAGTATAACAAACAAAACACATTTATTGAACTAGCAAAGAACAAGGACTTCCCTGGTGGTCTACTGGCTAAGTCTCCATGCTACCAATGCAGGGGGTCTGGGTTTGACCCCTGGTAGGGAAAATAGCTCCCATATGCCACAAGTAAAGATTGAGCCACAGCTAAGATCCAGCACAGCTGAATAATTAAATTAAAATAAACATTTTTAAAAATTAGCAGATAAAATTAATCCACTAAAATCCATAGCTTTTCACATATAAAAGCAATAATCAAGTAGAAAATATGAATTATCAACTCAATAACAAAAAGACAAATAGTCTAACTTTTAAACTGGGCAGTTGAGTGCATACCATTAAAGACGACATACAAATGGTCAACAAACATAAGAAAAAATGTTCAGCATAATTAGTCATTACGGAAACATATATCAAAACCAGAATGATATACCACTTCATGCTCTCTAGGATGGTTATAATAAAAAATATGGACAATAACAAGTACTAATGAGGATGCATAGAAACTGAAACTCTCATAAACTATTGATGGAAATATAAAATGGTGAGCCACTTTAGAAAGGTTTGGCAGTTCCTTAAAATGCTAAAAATAGAGTTACCGTATGACCCTGTAATTCCACCCTTAGATATATCTGCAATATCGTGATTTATAAGAAATATATATTTGGCCACTCAGATGACCAATATATTTTTCTCTTATATTTTTGTCTTTGTTCATAGTTCCTGGCTTACATTTCCCCAAACCCTTTGTATCTCCTGAGTAATAAGAAAAATGGGTTTATCTTCTTTTACAATATTTATATTTTGTTCTTGTCTCAGTTCCTGAAATGGCTTCAGAATGTCTTGTTACTTGTAACAAGGCCCTTTCCACCACACTAGGTTTATGTTAAGAAGGTGATTTTTGGTAAACACCTAAAGATAGGGGCTGGTTGTCAAGGGAACTGACCATAAATGGTGGGTTGGAACTTTCAGTCCCACCCTCTGATTTCCGGAGATGGGGGAAGGGCTGGAGGTTAAATCAGTCACCAATGATTAATAATTTAATCAATCACGCCCATGTAAGGAAGCCTCTATAAAATCCAAAAGGACTGGGCTAAGAGAGTTTCCAGGTGGTTGAATACACGGAGATTTGGGGAGAGAGGCACCCTCAGGGAGAGAGCATGGGTGCTCTGCACAACTTTCACATGCCCTATGCATATCTTTCATTTGACTATCCCTTAGCTATATCATTTTATAATAAACTAGAGCTCTAGTAAGCAAAATGTTTCTGTGAGCTCTATGAGCCACTCTAGTAAACTAATTCAACCCAATAACGTTATTGGAACTTCCAATCTATAGCCGCTGGGTAGAAGCCCGGGTGATGACCTGAATTTTTAATATTTATTTATCATCTAAAGATGCCACAACCTGGACTTTTGATTGGCACCTGAAGTGACAGATGTGGGGAAGGTGGTCTCGTGGCACTGAGCCCTTAACCTGTAGAATCTGAATTGAGCTGAGTGTCAGAATTGAGGTGAGTTGTAGGACACGTAGCTGAAGTCCAAGAATTGCATGATGGTGAGGGAAACCACCCTACACACACATTGGAACTGATTTCAGAACCTCTTAATACCCAAGAGATTTAAAAGCAGGTCCACACAGAAACTTGTACATGAATGTTCATAGTAGCATTATTAACAGCAGCCAAAATATGGAAATGACCTAAATATCTATCAGCTAATGAATGGATAAACAAAATGTGGTATGGCTACACAGTAAAATACTATTTGAATGAAGTACTGATACATGCTGCAACACTAATGAACTTTGAAAACACTGTGTTATGCAAAAAATGCTACTCACAAAAGACCACATATCGTATGATTACATTTATGTAAAATGTCCAGAATAGACAAATCTACAGAGACAGAAAGTAAATTATTTGCTGCTTGGGGCTGGAACAGTTGGGGGCAGGGGGAGGAGCGGGAATTGGAGTGAATGCTAACATTCACTTGGTTTCTTTTAGGGGTCAATGGTATTCTAAAATTAGTGTGTAGTGATGTTTCCCAACTCTGCGAATATGCTAAAATCCACTTTAAATGAGTGAATTTTATGGCATGTGAAATATATTTCAATAAAGTTCTAAAAAAGAAAATATCAATTATGAAAAGGCTTCCATTTCGATATAGTACTATTAAGTCAAAATGCCTAGGAGTAAACTCAAGAAATATGCAAGACTTCTATGTTAAATTTAAAATGAAGACAGACTTCCCTGGTGGTCCAGTGGTTAACAATCTGTCATGGGTTCCCTGGTGAAGGAAGACTCAGCACGCTGTGGGGTAACTAAGCCCTTTCGCCACAACTACTGAAGCCCACACACTTTAGAACCCACGCTCCGCGACAAGAAAGCCACCGCAGTGGGGAGCTTATGCACTGCGTCTAGAGACAGCCCACACGCAGCAATGAAGACCTAGGCCAGCCAAATGGAACGAGAAAGAAAGAAAAAATAAAATAAATTACTTAATGAAAATAGAGTAAATACGTTTCAAAAATAAATAAGAAGGCGAAGAAGACCTTAAGATATTAGCACTGGAGAAACAAACAAGAACTTTTGAACAAATGTGAGGGGGTAGGAAGAATCAATAACATAAAAAGGGGAAAGTGCTCTGATTTAGCTCATGAATTTAATAGGAACCCAGTGAAAAGATCAATAGACTTTTTTTAACTAGACAAACTGGTCCTTAAGTATACACTGGAAAGTTAATAGAAACAAAAACCCAAAGACTGTTGAGTAAGACTCTGAGGAAGAAAAGCAATGATGGAGCAACAGTTCCACTAGTTATTAAAATTTTTCTAAAGCCTCAGTGACTAAGAGTATGGTATTGATTTCATGGACATTCAGGTGGATCAATGGAATAGATTTTAAAATCTAGTGATGGATTCAGAAAGAGCATATTAGTATGCAACATAGGGTAGAATCTCAAAGAATGAAGGAAGACGGATTTTTTAATAAATGATTTGGTGACAACTTGGTACCCATTTTGAAATAAAATTAGTATGTCTGTACTTGATCCATTAAACCAGAAAAAATTCCAAACAGATCAAAGACTACAATATTAAAAATGGAACAAAAATGTTCCAAAAGAAAGCATTTTGGGAAGATTCTTTTTAAAACTTTGAAGGAAGGAAAGCCTTTCTTACCATGACTCAAAATCTAAAGTACATGAAAGAAAAGATTGACAAATGTGTCTATAAGAGAATTTAAAATATACTCTAAGCAGTATCAAAAGACAAATAATAACCTGGAGGAAACACTGTATCTCGAACAGACCTGAGAGCTAATCCTTCTAATATACAAATAACTTCTAAGAATTATCATGAATAAGACCAATAATTCAGTTCTAAATGTGTAAAGGTGAAGGGCTTCCCTGGTGGCTCAATCAGTAAAGAATCTGCCTGCAATGCAGGACAGAGAGTTCGATTCCTGGTCAGTAAGATTCCTGGAGGAGGGCATGGCAACCCACTCCAGTATTCGTGCCTGGAGAATTCCATGGACTGAGGAGCCTGGTGGGCTATAGTCCACGGGGCTGCAAGAGTCAGACAGACTGAGCAACTAAACCACCACCACTAGAATGTTCATTAAAAAAGAATACAAAAACTCTGGAAACATGCTTAACATCATATCGAGAGAAATGCAAATTATAACCACACTAAGAACTATTTTCACCTATCAGATTGGCAAAATCTTTTTAAAATGTGAGATACTCTGTCTGAGGCTGGGGCTCTTGCCCATTGCTGTTAAGAGTATAAATTGGTCCACCCTTATGGAGAGCAATTTAATTATCAGACATGACAAAACCAGATGCCCTTGACTCAGCATGTCCAATCTGAAGGTGGTGGTTATCCTACAGACATCCTTTCACACATGTGAAGTGGTGCAGGCTACTCACTGCAGTTTTTTCATGGAAAATGTTGTTTGGAAACTACCAAAATGTCTATCGTACTGGGCCTTATACCATGCTGGAGAGAGCTGAGGAGCAGGTCAGGAGACTGAAAGAAAAGGTTGAGAACATTTCACAAGACAGCAAAGAATAAAGCATTTAAAACTATAAAAATGGGCTTCCCTGGTGGTCCAGTGGCTAAGACTCCATGTTCCCCGTGCAGGGTACCCAGGTTCAATCCCTGGTCAGGGAACTAGATCCCACAAGCCACAATGGAGACTTGGCACAGCCATATACATAAATAAATATTGGGAAAAAAAGACTATAGAAGAAAGCTAAAAGATATGGAGGATAGATATGGAAGTGCCAACATCCAGAGAAGGAGGTGATGGAATCCTCCAAAAGAGAGAGAGAGAGAGAGAGATCTGAATAAAGGTAAAGATAAAGCTCCCAGAAACAAAGACTTCAGATTGAAGGGGCTAATAAAGTGTCAAACAGAAAAGATAAAGACACACTCACTCTCACTGCAGTGACACTTAAGAAAATAAGAGACAAGAGAAAATTCTGAAAGCTTCCAGAGAACACTTGCATAGAAGAAGGCTGAGCACCAAAAAATTGGTACTTTTGAATTGTGGTGCTGGAGAAGACTCTTGAGAGTCCCTTTGACTGCAAGATCAAACCAGTCAATCCTAAAGGAAACCAACCCTGAATACTCATTAGAAGGAGTGTTGCTAAAGCTGAAGCTTCAAAACTCTGGCCACCTAATGTGAAGAGCTGACTCACTGGAAAAGACGTTGATGCTGGGAAAGATTGAAGGCAAAAGGAGAACGGGGAGGCAGAGGTTGAGATGGTTAGACAGCACCACCAACTCAAAGGACATGAGTTTGAGCAAACTCTGGAAGATAGTGAGGGACAGGGAAGCCTGGCATGCTGCAGTCCATGGGATTGCAAAGAATCAGTTATGACTTAGTGAGTAAACAACAGCAACAACAACAACAATCATATTAGCTTTAAACCTTTCAAAAGCAACAATGGAAGCAACAAGGCAATTGAAAAATATTTTAAAGTATTTAAGAAAAAGAAATTTGAAACTAGAAGGGTTTTTTTTCGAAACTAGAATTTTAATCTCCAGCCAATTTTTCATGAAAACCTAAGGATATATGCTAAAAATATGCTGAAGCATAGATAGGGCCTCAGGTTTTCACTCAGAGATTCAAAAAACTCCATAATGAGAATTGTTGTTTAGTTGTTAAGTCATGTCCAACTCTTTGCGACCCCATGGACTGTAGCCCTCCAGGCTCCTCTGTTCTTGGGATTCTCCAGGCAAGGATAGTGGAGTGGGTTGCCATGCCCTCCTCCAGGGGATCTTCCCAACCCAGATATTGAACCCAGGTCTCCACACTGCAAGTGTATTCTTTACCATCTGAGCCACCAGGGAAGACCCCTATCTCTCAGAGTTTGCTCAAATTTCTATCCATTCAGTTGGTGATGTTATCTAACCATTTCATGAGAATAGTTTTAGAGAAAATATAGAAAAAAGGAGAGAAAGAAATTCAGAAGTATGCTATAGAAGATGTGGGCAATAGGATTCTCAAATACATCAGCAAACACTGTCTTTGTTTTAGAAAGAAATGAGGGATAGAAAAAAGAAAGGAAGACATGGAAAAATTAAAGTAAGAGAAAGGAAAGCAGGAAGGAAGGGAAGCAGGGAAGAAGGAAGGGAGGTAGAGAGAGAGGAAAGAAGGATAACACCAAAGAGAAGAAAACGTACTCATGGCAACTAAGAACTGAGATTCTCAACAATGTCAACATGCCAAGGACTGGAGGAACAAGAAGAAAACATTGAAAGCATCGTGAACATCTAATGTACTTACATTGTTAGAGGAAAGATGTATATATTAATATGCTTAAGAAAACAGGAGAGGTAAATAAATAGGTATTTGGATTTTAAGGCAATTGCCTCATGAGTATAAGTAAAATAACAGTTGTAAGCTTAAATCAATGAAAGAAAACAATGTATTCAATGGGAAAAAAGGTAAAAAGAAATATGAAACAAGTACACAGAAATAATTACAAAATATATAAAAAGTGTTAAATCCAACAATTAAAAGGCTGAGAGTAAAACAACAACAACAAAACAGTATCCAACAATATGTGGTCTCCAGAAGAAACTTTTAAAACAGAGACACAGAAGAATTGAACACAAAAGTGCAAATAGCCATTCCATGAAAATAGACGTCTAACAGAAAGCTTACGGAATAACTGTAATACTTACATTGTATCTGAGGTTTCATCTGTTATACTATTTTATGTGTAATTAAGAAAGAAAAATCCCTACCAGCTAAATAATGAAACAATTCTTTCTTTTTTTTTTTTTAGTTTTTTATTTTTTAAATTTTAAAATCTTTAATTCTTACATGCGTTTCCAAACATGAACCCCCCTCCCACCGCCCTCCCCATAACATCTCTCTGGGTCATCCCCATGCACCAGCCCCAAGCATGCTGCATCCTGCGTCAGACATAGACTGGCGATTCAATTCTTACATGATAGTATACATGTTAGAATGTCATTCTCCCAAATCATCCCACCCTCTCCCTCTCCCTCTGAGTCCAAAAGTCCGTTATACACATCTGTGTCTCTTTCCCTGTCTTGCATACAGGGTGGTCATTGCCATCTTCCTAAATTCCATATATCAATTCTTTCTTATCACACAGAATTTTTAATATCTATATTAAAATAACTCTTGGGATTTCCCTGGGAGTCCAGTGGTTAAACTCCGTACTTCCAATCAGGGAATAGGGGTTCGAGCTCTGCTTGGGGAACTGGATCCCACGTGCCACACAGTATGGCCAAAAGATAAACAAATAAAATTAAAATGAAAAATTCGTTTAGACCTAATTAGATACAGATTTTTTTTTTCTCATATATCACCCTTGTTCATACATAAAAAGGAAAATTAAAATTTTTTCACATCCGAGTATAACTCTTCTGAATTACTTTTTCATTCAGTTACTCAAGCTTTTACGTACACTAGCACGTCCTCTGGGACAATAATAGATTTGTGATGAAACACTGTGTAAGAGTGCCCCACTCTTCTCTTTGGTACTGGTCTCTCTTTTCTTCCAAGACACTGACGTCAATCTGCAAGTTGATGAGTGCTTTTACAGTCTTACCAGAACTTGCCAGTGGAAGGTTTTTGGATAACAAACAGAAATCATTTTCCTTCTTCAAGCAGATCTTAAACAGTTTGTTGATGGAATCATCAAGGGGTCATACTCTGGTCATGCCTCATGGAAATAACAACCAACTCAATTCACTTTTCAGTGAGTTTAGTTTTTAGCTGATCAGATGCATCGAAACAGATGTACTTGGTTAGTTGCTTGGGTTGCCTAGACACCTATTCCAGGTTCCCTAAGTTAGCCTGCTGTCAGTTTACCTCATGTCCTACTTTTCTCTTTAGTGCAAGCACAGTAGCATATTTGGGGAAGCATCTCACTCTTAGTTATTGCTTTTGATTTGGGTAGTTATTCATAGCAACGAATAGCAAGTTATGAATAGCAAGTTATTCATAGTGACGCAGTACTTTTTATAACCGGTGCTCATAACAAGGCAATGTTAGCAGTGGCTCCATGAAAGCATCAGGGTTTCATTAGTATTTATTTGATGTAATTCATAGCTTCACGTTGTTTTCCCAGCTGAAACGTGTTGTTGTTGTTCAGTCGTCAAATCACATCCAACTCTTCTGCAACCCCAAGGACTGTAGTCTGCTAGGATCCTCTATCCATGGGATTCTCCAGGCAAGAATACTGGAGTGGGTTGCATTTGCTTCTACAGGGGATCTTCCTGACCCAAGGGTCAAACCTGAGTCTCCTGCACTGGAGGTGGCTTCTTTACCACTGAGCCACCAGCGAAGCCTGAAATGTGTTACATGCATGCCAAGTCGCTTCAGTCGTGTCCAACTCTGCACAGACCATAGCCTGCCAGCCTCCTCTGTCCATGGGATTCTCCAGGCAAGAATACTGGAGTGGGTTGCCATGCCCTCCTTCAGGGGATCTTCTCAACCCAGGGATCAAACCCACATCTCTTAATCTCCATTGGCAGGTAGGTTCTTTACCACTAGTACCACCTGCGAAGCCACTGAAACAAGTGTTACCGGAAGTTAAATAGCTTCAGGTCAAGTCAGCAGGAATTTCCTGACAAAATCAATATATGACATCTTGACTAAAGTCCTACATGACATATCAATATGCCATGCCTGCCACTGGTTTTTAATTTTCTTCATCCATTCCAAGAAATCTAACAAAGTATCTTCCCTCTGACTGGAGCACTTGGTGATAATAGGCAGCCCTTCTGCATGAGTCTTAGTAACAAAAGAAATACACCTCATCTACTTGTGTCTTCAATTCTCCGGTTCCACAAAGCATGTGATTACTGCTTTGCATAATATTTAGAATTTCAGTCATTTTTCCAATGACAGTCTTTTAAATATTGAATGTATTACCTATTTCTATGTCTTTCTGCATCTATTATAACTTTTCATTATTTCACTAGCAAATTATAACACAGCAATTAAACTCAACACGTTATAGTGCCAAAGATGTACATAATTCGACTGAAGTTTTGACAAGAAGAGCAGCTATCATGATGTGCACATAAATACAAGCAACGACAACTGGGTCACATCTGCTCTTTCCGTGACAGCAAGTGTAAGAAGCAACTCAATTTAGAGAGGTTAAATGTGGAAAGATGCCTGACTTAGAAACAATGAAATACGGTATCTCACAAAATAGAATTCAGGATAAAATGTTAGGCAAAATTAAGGTATTGTGAACTACTTAAAGGAAAAATAAAATATACATATCACACTCATGAAAATATATGCCACTACCATGATAGTAACAAGATACATAAAGCCACAGGGAACAAAATTGCAACTGTACAGAGATGGACCAATATTTTAACTTGCCCTTTCAGAAACTGATAGATCAAGCAGACAAAGAAAAGAATCACACACATCAAGATGTGAACAGTATAATAAACAGATATATAGAGAGGACTCCAAGCCCAACAGACAGCTGGAGCACACTGAATTAGAGCACAAATGGGACGTGATCAAACCTTGACCACGCGCTAGGAAACGCACAGTGTTAAAGGACGGACTCCACACGGAGTGTGGTTCTGAAGCACAATACAAAACAATTAACACCAGGATAAGAGAGGTTTTGTTTTTTTAATGTCACAATTCTTGGAAATAAATATAATCCTTGGGTTAAAAAAAAAGAAATTGAGGGATACTTAACACTAAAAAATAAAAACACAGCTTGCAAAAAAATCCATTTTCAGAGGGAAAATTATAGCATTAAATGCATTTCTGAAAAAGTAAGATTAAGAACAAACAAGCTAAGCATTCAATTTAAAAAGTTGGAAAAACAGCAAAGCCAAAGAAAGAAACAAGACAGAAACTAGTAATAACTGTCAGGACAGAGATCAAGTACATAAAACAGTGAAGATTAACAAAAGCAAAACAAGTCATTGTAAAAATGAAAAATGGAAACTTACATTACCATATGTAAAACAGATAGCCAAAAGGAATTTGCAAACTCAAACAAGGGCTCTGTATCAATCTAGCGGGGTGGAGTGGGGTGGGGTGGGAGTTGGAGGGAGGTTCAAACGGGAGGGGATGTATGTATACCTATCGCTGATTCATGTTGAGGTTTGACAGAAAAGAACAAAATTCTGTAAAGCAATTATCCTTTAATAAATAAACAAATTAAAAAAAAAGACATATCTCACAATACTCCTCAAGGAAAAAAGACAAGTATTAATATAAAAGTAAGTATGACAGAAAGTACAGGAAAAAAAAGGGCAATAACTACAAACACAGGGGATATTTTTTAAAATAATAGATGAATAGTTTTGTTACATGTGAAAAAATTTAAAATTCTAAATGAAATGAATAACATCCCACAAAAATATAGAAAGTCAAAAGTACATAAGAAGAATGTGGATAGTTAAACCAGGAAAAATTAACAAAATTAAATTGATAGTCACAGCTCTCCCTTCTACCCTTATCCCTTCTTCAAAATAACCAACCAAACAAATTCTGGCCAAAATGGCTAAATCCAAGACTGAAGCAGGAAAAGTACATTGTGGTACATTTTCTTGTACCAGAAAGCAAGAAAGTGCTTGAAAACTCATTAGGCATGATGAAGGACACAGTGTTCAGAGTGAAGAGGCTCCCACTGGCAAAACCCGAGCTAATCTGAGAGTGAAAATGAAAAACGACAGCAATAGATTATAAGACAACAAATGAAAATAGAATACACAGTATCATAATATTACCAAAAGTTAGCAAATGAATGAATGGATGAATGTTTTTCTTTACAAGGAATGATCTAGAGTTAAAAACCACCATTTTTTAGCACCATTGTAATAACTGATTCAGGCAAAAAAAAAAAAAAATCAAGGGATGCTAAAACCATCAGATAAGTTAATTGATAAATAGATTATTTATACAGATTAATTCAGTTCAGTCGCTCAGTTGTGTCTGATTCTGAGCGGACTCAGACCCCATGGACACCAGCCTCCGTTGTCCATCACTAGCTCCCAGAGCTTGCTCAAACTCATGTCTGTCGAGTCAGTGATGCCATTCAACCTTCTCATCCTCGGTTGTCCCCTTCTCCTCCTGCCTTCAATCTTTCCCAGCATCAGGGCCTTTTCCAGTGAGTCAGCCCTTCGCATCACATGGCCAAAGTATTCAGCTTCAGCATCAGTGCTTCCAATCAATATTCAGGACTGATTTCCTTTAGGATGGTCTGGTTGGATCTCCTTGCAGTCCAGGGGACTCTCAAGAGTCTTTTCCAACACCACAGTTCAAAAGCATCAAGTCTTCAGCACTCAGCTTTCTTTATGGTCCAACTCTCACATCCATACGTGACCGCTGGAGAAAAACCGTAGCTTTGACTAGGTGTCCTAGTTGTACTAGGTGTACTAGATGTACTTTGTTGGCAAAGTAATGCGTCTACTGTTTAATATGTTGTCTAGGTTGCTCATATCTTTTCTTCCAAGGAGCAAGCTACTTTTAATTTCATGGCTGTAGTCACCATCTACACTGATTTTGGAGCCCAGGAAAATAACGTCTGTCACTGTTTCCATTGCTGCCCCCATCTATTTGCCATGAAGTGATGGGACCAGATGCCATAATGTTCATTTTTTGAATGTTGTTTTAAGCCAGCTTTTTCTTTCTCCTCTTTCACCTTCATCAAGAGGCTCTTTAGTTCCTCTTCGCCTTCTGCCATAAGGGTGGTGTCATCTGTACATCTGAGGTTGTTACTTATTAGTTTTAACTAATTGGCCCTCTTGGCTGATTTCAAGCCACCAAAATGAGAACATGAGGTCTCTGAGTGTAGAGGGAAGAGATGGGCACAGTTGGTTCTCATGAGCCTGGTCTGAGCAGCTCCATTACAAAAATCAATAAGAAAAGAAAATTCAATGGGAAAATGTGCAAGAGACTTGAGAATATTTTTATGAAGTCATAAAAGAGAAAACCTGAATGGATAATAAAATATGAAAAGATGTTTCACTATGTTACTGATAAAAGAAATGCAAATCAAAACCACAATTGGATACAATATTACCTTCAGATCGACAAATGTTTAAAAGTTTGGCAATACAGTGTTGGTAATGTTGAACAACAGGAACTTGATCAATGGGAATTCTGACTCACTGCTGGTGGAACAGGTTAGCATTTCCTAGAAGAGGTGAAATGTGCAAACCCTGCAACCCAGAGTTTTCTCTCCTATAAATATATATATTTCATGCAACACACAGACACATACACTAAAGAAATTCTTTCCCATGTATCCCATACAGTTCCTGGGAGTACAACAAGTAACAGGAAAAAAGAGAAAACAACCCATATGAATATTAGCACAAAAAAATAAATAATTTGTAGTATATACATAAGATGGAATAAAATTTCCTAACAGTGAAAATGAATGAATTATAGATAGTGACATACATTACCATGGGTGAGTTCCAAAACCTTCATAGAGAGTGAGCATCACAGAACACACACAATAAAATTGCAATAATATAAAGTTCATTAAATACACTAATGAAGAGCAAGGCTGTTTATCACCAAAGTCAGAAGAATGGTTGTTTCTGGCAGGGGAGTGAGAAAGGAAGGTGAAGGTGAAGTCGCTCAGTTGTGTCCAACTCTTTGCGACCCTGTGGACTGTAACCTACTAGGCTTCTCTGTCCATGGGATTCTCCAGGCAAGAATACTGGAGTGGATTGCCATTTTCTTCTCCAAGGGATCTTCCCGACCCAGGAATCAAACCCGAGTCTCCCACATTGGAGGCAGACGCTTTAACCTCTAAGCCTCCAGGGACCTAAGGGTATATTCTGAGCAACTAGAAATATCCTATTCTTAAATCGGGTGCAAGTACACAGATATTCACCGAGTTATTATTATTTAAATAGTGCGGTTGCTTTGCATAAGGTTCTTCTCTCTGTATAGGCACATTTTGCTTCATCGAAAGGTATGTGTGTGAGAGGACCCTCACAGGACAGCATGAGCAGCGTGACATGTGGGGAGAGGCCAGGATGCAGGCGGCCAAGGGGTATCTTTTTTAACCCAGAGGTGGGAGTAGGCATGGGGGAAGCTTCCAAACTGCAAACCGAGACGTGAATTACTGATAGGAGTTAGCCAGGCCAGGAGCAGTGGGCGAGTCTCCCAGGCAGAAAAAAACATCATGTGCAAAGCCCCAGTGGTCACCTAGCTGACAGGCGGAACTCCAGTCTGTCTGGCCTCACTGTCCTTAACCCCTCACTGCCTGACCTGAAACACACACATATATGCACACACGTGCATGCATATGCATATGTATAGCCACGCTAACTCACAGAGGTCAATAGAAGAGAAGCAAGAATTTAGCCTGTCAATCTTCTGTTTTCCTGCCTCATCTCCTTTCTTCCTACCCCACATACACAGGCAAGGTGTGCATATGTCTTTCCTCTAGTTGTGCCTTTTTATTCCGCTTGTGACTTTCTCATTCCATCACTACAACAGCCTTCATAATCCAACTGCCGTCATCTCTGTCTGGTTTTTAAAGCTGGATCCTTGCGGTCACATAGCTACTGGGCGCTAGTATTCTTCCGCTTGCTCTTCCATTGGCTGGTGGGGCCCTTCTTCTTTCAGAGCAGCATGAATACCTCCTTTGCAAGCCGCGATGCTTGTGTCTTTACTTCTGACAGCACAACTCAGACTGACCCAGGCCACTCAGTCAACAACAGGCAGTCAGGGTGGGGTCTTGCCCCGTGTCTGTGTGAAAGGTGTCACCAGAGAAGACAGGGTGGGGCCTCCCTATGGAGCCAGTGCTCACGAGGGACCATCTCAGTTCCTGCAGAAGTGACCCCACAGAGTAGCAGGGAAGTGAGGGAAGGACTCAGAGCCTCCAGCCCAAGCTCTTTTCTACTGTGCCCAGGGCATCTCTAAAAGCCTCTGCCCAATGCCCAGGGCCCTGGACTGTGATCCACACACCTTGACTGTGCCTTTTATTGTGGTTAAGCCAGCACCCACTGCTGAGGGAACAACTCTGCCACCTTCTCTCCTCTGCCCAAGAACATCCTCCCTGCTCAGCCAAAGCCACTTTCCTAGTTCAAAGAGGCAAGCAGGGGCCCTTAATTTACCCTGATAGATTGCGGACGAGGGACAGCAGGGGCCTCAGGGCTTGTTTGTAACAACTTGCGCTTCTGCCAGGCCTAGTTCTCATTCCTTTTCCAAGAAATGAGAGGAAATTCATTTCCTTTTCCAAGGTCAGCATTTAAAGGTTTCTCCTCACTATATTAGTTTAATTATGGGGAGGGTGGGGAGACGGGGAGAAGAAAAGAGACAGAAGGATCCAAGATTCAGACATATGCCTTCCTTAACCTAAAAAGCAACCCCAGCCCCTTGAACTGTAAATGGTCGTGATTCCCAAACATTTCTCCAGCCCAGATGCAGAGTGAGCAGTCAGCACCGCAGGTCCTAAGCCAGCATCTCTGACGTCTTCTTCACGGAGAAGCCCTATTCCAAGGACAGTTATGACCTTGATGAGAAAATGGATTTATCTGTTTATGGAAGGAGGTACTTGGTGTTGGGATGCACAAGATTGAAAGAACTTGCCCTCTAGTTGTGACAGGCCAGGCTTCCAGCTCTCACTGGGTCTCTTGCTGGGTGATCTGGCAGTTTCGGCCTCTCGCTTTATTCCTGGTAAACACAGGTAGCCAAGACTGTATGAAACACGAGGCTTTTTCCCTGTTGCTTCTGGACAGTCCTGATCAGGCCACCTTCTACCACATGTTGGCTCACAAGAGAGACAAATAAAATTCACATTACAAGGGGATTTTTTTCTTTATTCTAGCTAAGAATCTACTCATTAACTATCTGCCAGGCCCACATCTCTCCAAAAGTAAGATGAAATAAAACCACACCATAAACCCCTTCTTAGGGTCCATGAACTTCAAATTATTCCTCTGTCTCCTGCTGACTCAGACAGGAAAGAATGTGCCTGCAATGCAGGAGACCCAGGTTTGATCCCTGGGTCAGGAAGATCCCCTGGAGAAGGGAATGGCTACACCCACTCCAGTATTCTTGCCTGGAGAATTCCATGGACAGAGGGGCCTGATGGGCTTCAGTCCACGGGGTTGCAAAGAGTCAGAGATGACTGAGAGACTAACAAAAACAACAAATTCACTGATAAACGTAGAGACTGTGATGGGGAAGAAGTGAGAAATTATCTTAAATAAATTTTTAAGAGATATCCTTCCTTCTCCTCTCCAACATACACATATTCCTCCTGGAACTAGACACTTTCCAAGGTCAAGGCAAAAGAAATAAGCTTTCTCTAACATGGAGGGACACACACGATCTGTTAGCGCGAGCAGCTAGAGACACGTGAGTGGGAGGTTCATCTTCATGGTGTAAACAGTATGAAAAATTCTTCACTTCACTCATAAGAAACTATACGTTGAGTGGTTGTCACACAGAAATGAGTAGCTAAATCACAATGTTTGCTCTCAACTTATAGCCAAGCCCGTATAGGAACAGGCAAATGACCATCCCATTGGAAACAAGCATTTGTATTCCTTTATTGTGTTACTAAGGCAACACCCAATTGTAACCTCTTTTTTACCTTATTTGAGACAGTAATGGGCAGTTTTCACCCTGGTCTTTTATGGATCTATAAAAAGCAAGCATGAATTCAAACAACAAAGGATTCCTAATAGGGGACTAGGAAAATGGATAACCCATCTAGAATAGAACATGAAGACCGCGGGGCACCTTGCTTAATAAGATCCATAGACAGTAGCCACTGTTAATCCAATCAACCGGCCATGGAAAAGAAAAATTAGTACATGCGGTATTAGAAGGCCTCAGGCAAGGTCACGGAGGACAGGGTCTCCTGTCTCCTAAGACACAGTGCCCTCCCTACCCCCATCCAGCAGGAAGCACGGATGGAACAGATGACAGCTGAGGAGCCCAGCAGGAGGCTGGGTGCCAGGGAAGGTGGGCTTAGGAGACCAGAGGGAAGCAAGAGATCTGTGAACACAGAGGTACTGGGGTTGGTGGGTGGAGAGTCTGCGAGGTGGATGCTTTCAGCCCTCCGAGGGGATGGTTGCAGGGGTCTGGAGACAGGGAGGGCACAAGGACATGTGAGGGTAACAGAGAAGACCTCTTTGCTCAGCCCCACCATGTAGACTCTTTGTTTCATGGTCTGGGACTAATCCTCTGTGATGCAAGGCTCATCCCTTTGAGCTAGTGGCTCTCCCCTCAGAGTCATCCTTCCTTTTTCTTAAAGGTTAACACATGAGTAGTTTTATGGGCTCCCATTGCTTGCCTGTAGGATTTTAGGGGTCCGACAGCCTCTTCTGTTTGGTATTCATTTAATTTTGTATTCTCTCTATACTCTTCAGTCCAGTCTGGCAGGGTTTCTACGGGTGTAACATCACCAAGAACCATATGAGTCTTCCACGCATGACACGGGGATTCATACCATTGGACGAGAGGGTTCATCCTAATGCCTCCCTATGAAAAGCTCAGTACCACCTGCCAGGGAGGCAGACTGGGAGTCCACTATGAATAAAAGGCCAGAAGAAGTGTTTACTTCTCGTAGGCCTGAGATGTGTCTCCCTATCCAGAAATAGCAGGACAAGGAAATTCTACCAAAACAAGTGCTTAGCTGGGGAGGCGCTCTCCGCACCCCACAAGCAGGACAGAACCTGCCACACAGACAGGAAGGCCTCTTTGTCCCTGTGGGCCTTAGACTCCCTTCCCCTACTCAGAGACAACAGGCTGATCAGCTTAGAGAAACTCCTCAGCCTTCCAGTAGCAAGAGCAGGGACCAATGGGAGCCCGACAGCATGAGTTAAACTAAGAAAATGAGAATAATACCACAAAGCGCTGGAAAATTAAACTGTCATTGGAACCACAGAAGTAAACTAGCACCTTATACTAAACCTAAACAAGGTGATCGTCTGCTAAAATAGAACATCTAAATAAGAATCAGCGTCTTCTTCATACAGATGGCCAAAAAGCACATGAAAAGATACTCAACATCACTAATTATTGTTGTTTCGTTGCTAAGTCGTGTCCAGCTCTTCTGTGACCCTATGGACTATAGTCCTCCAGGCTCCTTTGTCCATGGGATTTTCCAGGCAGAAATATTGGAGTAAGTTGCCATTTCCTTCTCCAGGGGATCTTCTTGACCCAGGGATTGAACCCAGGTCTGCTGCATCGCAGGCAGATTCTTTACCAATTGAGCTAATTATTAGAGAAAACAATAATCAAAACTACATTGAGGTACCAGTTTGATCAGAAGGGCCATAATTTAAAAGTATACAAATAAAAAATGCTAGAGAGGTGTGGAGGAAAGGGAACCATCCTATGCTGTTGGCGGGAATGCAAATTGGTACAGCCATTATCCAGAACAGTATGAGATTCCTTAAAAAACTAAAAATACAAATACCATGTGATCCAGCAATTCCACTCCTAGGCATAGATCCATATAAAACTGTAATTAGAAAAGATACATGCATCCCAATATTCATTGCAGCACTATTTATAGTAGCCAAGACATGGAAGCGATGTAAGTATCCATGGACTGATGAATGAATAGAGAAGACGTGGTACATATATGTGATGGAATATTACTCAGCCATTGAAAATGAAATAGGACTTCCCTTGTGGCTCAGTGGTAAAGAACCTGCCTGCCAATGCAAGAGATGCAGGTTCAGTCCCTGATCCCGGAAGATCCCATATGCCCTGAAGCAACTAAGCCCATGTGCCACAACTACTGAGCCTATGCTCCAGAGCCCAGGAGTCTGTGCTCTGCAACCAGAGTAGCCCCCGCTCGCAGCCACTGGAGAAAAGCCTGTGAAGCAATGAAGACCCGGCACAACCAAAAATAAATAAATCAAAGTATTTTCAAAAAAGAATGAAATAATGCCATTTGTAAGCAATAGGGATAGACCTAGAGATTATCACACTAAATCAAGTAAGTCAGACATAGAAAGACAAATATCACAGGATATCATATGTGGAATCTAAAAAGATGATCCAAATGAACTCATTCAGAAAACAAAAACAGACTCACAGAAAACAAACTTACAGTTACCAAAGGGAAAAGGAGGGAAGAGGGGTAAATTAGGAGGTTGGGATTAACATAAACACACTACTGTATGTAAAATGGCTAGTCACAAGGACCTCCTGTACAGCGCAGGGAACTCTACTCTGTAATAACCTGTATGGGAAAAGAATCTGAACAAGAATAAATATATGAATATGTATAACTAAATCACTTTGCTGTACACTTGAAACTAACAGAACATTGTAAATCAACTATAATATACAATAAAAAACTTAATAAAAGAATCAGTCTTCTCATATAATAGACTATATGTCTCGTATGCAATTTTAAATCACATTTATTAATATGTATTGCTTATTTTTGACCGTGCTGGGTTTTCGTTGCTGTGTCGGCTTTTCTCTAGTTGTGGCAAGCAGGGGCTACTTTCTAGGAGCGGTGTTCAGTCTCCTTGCAGTGGCTTCTCTTGTTGCAGAGCACGGGCTCTAGGGTGCACCGGCTTTGATAGTTGCAGTTCCCAGGCTCCAGATCGCAGGCTCAATAATTGTGGCACACGGGCTTAGTTGCTCTGAAGCATGTGGGATTTTCCCAGACCAGAGATCAAACCCATGTCCCCTTCATTGGCAGGCAGATTCTTTACCACTGAGCCACCAGGAAAGACTCTAGAATATAATTTTGAAAGCCACCTACCATATGAGAAATCAGAAATATAACAACTTACCTGAGAAAAGACAATCAAATGACAGCAAGGCAGAGATAAGTCTAATGGTGACATATTCTGGCAAGGGCTTTAAAGAAGCCACCATAAAAATGCTTCAACAATCAGTTATAAATAAAGAAATATAAAACACCAGCAGAGAAATTAAGTAATAAAAAATCAAATGGAAAGTACAGAACTGAAAATACACTAACAGAAACTTAAAACTTGCTGGATGGGCTGGAGTAGAGATGGTGGAGGATAAAATCAGCAACTTGAGAGAGAGCAACAGATTTGTTGATTATTATTTACCCATCTAAATAATAGAATGGGAAAAACTAGAGATCTCTCCAAGAAAATTAGAGATATCAAGGGGATATTTCATGCAAAAATGGGCACAATAAAGGACAGAAATGGTATGGACCTAACAGAAGCAGAAGATATTAAGAAGAGGTGGCAAGAATACACAGAAGAACTATACAAAAACGATTTTAATGACCCAGATAACCATGATGGTGTGATCACTCACCTAGAGCCAGACATCCTGGAATGTGAAGTTAAGTGGGCCTTAGGAAGCACCACCATGAACAAAGCTAGTAGAGGTGATGGAATTCCAGCTGAGCTGTTTCAAATCCTAAAAGATGATGCTGTGAAAGCGCTGCACTCAATACGCCAGCAAATTTGGAAAACTCAGCAGTGGCCACAGGACTGCAAAAGGTCAGTTTTCATTCCAATCCCAAAGAAGGGCGATGCCAATGAATGTTCAAACTATTGCACAATTGCACTCATGTCACACTATAGCAAAGTAATGCTCAAAATTCTCCAAGCCAGGCTTCAACAATACATGAACCGTGAACTTCCAGATGTTCAAGCTGGATTTAAAAAAGGCAGAGGAACCAGAGATCAAATTTCCAACATCCACTGTGTCATCAAAAAAGCAAGAGAGTTCCAGAAAAACATCTACTTCTGCTTTATCGACTATGCTAAAGCCTTTGACTGTGTGGATCACAACAAACTGTGGAAAATTCTTCAAGAGATGGGGATACCAGACCACCTAACCTGCCTCCTGTAGAAATCTATATAAGTAGGTCAAGAAGCAACAGTTAGAACCTGATATGGAACAACAGACTGGTTCCAAATTGGGAAAGAAGTAAGTCAAGGCTGTATATTGTCACCCTGTTTATTTAACTTATATTCAGAGTACATCATGCAAAATACCAGGCTGGATGAAGCACAAGCAGGAATCAAGATTGCAAGGAGAAATATCAATAACCTCAGATATGCAGATGACAACACCCTTATGGCAGAAAGCAAAGAAGAACTAAAGAGCCTCTTGGTGAAGGTGAAAGAGGAGAGTAAAAAAGTTGGCTTAAAAATCAACATTCAAGAAACTAAGATCATGTCATCCAGTCCCATCACTTCATGGCAAATAAATGGGAAAACAATGGAAACAGTGACAGACTTTATTTTCTTGGGCTCTGAAATCACTGCAGATGATGACTACAGCCATGAAATTAAAAGACACTTACTCCTTGGGAGAAAAGCTATGAGGAACCTAGACAGCATATTAAAAAGCAGAGACATTACTTTGCCAACAAAGGTCTATTTAGTCAAAGCTATGGTTTTTTCAGTATTCATGTATGGATGTGAGAATTGGACCATAAAGAAAGCTGAGTGCTGAAGAATTGATGCTTTTGAACTGTGGTGTTGGGAAAGACTCTGAGAGTCCCTTGGACTGCAAGGAGATCCAACCAGTCCATCCTAAAGGAAATCAGTCCTGAATACTCATTGGAAGGACTGATGCTGAAGCTGAAGCTACAATATTTTGTCAACCTGATGCAAAGAACTGACTCATTAGAAAAGACACTGATGCTGGGAAAGATTGAAGGCAGGAGAAGAAGGGAACAGAGGATGAGATGGCTGGATGGCATTACTGATTCAATGGACATGAGTGTGAGCAAGCTCTGGGAGTTGGACGGGGAAGGGTAGTGTGCTGCAGTTCATGGGGTTGCAAAAAGTTGGACACAATTGAGTGACTGGACTTAACTGAAATACTAGAAAAAAATAGGCTGAAAAAATGAACAGAGACCTGTGGAATAATAAGAGAAGATCCAACCTCCATATCATCAGATTCTCAGAAAGAGAGATAAAAGGAAAGCCAAAAGAGTATTTGAAGAAATAATGGCTGAAAATTCTCATTTTGATTAATGATACATAAACCTATAGATCCAAGATAGTACAACATCCACAAACAGGGTACACCCAAAGAAATACATACCACAACATACCATAATTAAACTTATTAAAACTAAAAATAAAGAAAATATATTGAAATAGCCAGAAAGAAATGACACCTATAAGGGAATATCAATTTGAACAGTAGTGGATTTCTCATTTGAACCTACAGATGCCTGACCGTATTGGTACATTTTTCAGGTACTAAAAAAAAAAATACAAATTGTCAGCCACAAATTCTGCATCTGGCAAAAATATCCTTCAAAAATTAAGGAGAGGACTTCCCTAGTGGTCTAGTGGTTAATAAACAGCCTGTCAATGCAAGGGACACGGGTTCAATCCCTGGTCCAGGAAGATTCCACATGCTGGGGAGCAACTAAGGCCATATGCTATAACTATTGAGCCCGTGGGCCCTAGAGCCCATGCTCTGAAACAAGAGAAGCTTCTACAATGAGAAGCTTGTTCTCCACAACGAAGAGTAGGCGCCACTCACCGAACTACAGAAAGCCTGAGCACAGCAACCAAGATCCAGCATAGCCCCACCAAAAAAAAAAATTAAGGTGAAAGTTAGACATTCTCAGATAAAAGAAAACAAATAATTTGTCACCTCCAGATATATCCTTAAAAATTGGCTAAAGGATAATCTTCAGAAAGGAAAGAAATTGAAAAAGAAGGAGTCATGGAACATCAGAAAGGAAGAAAGAACAACAGAATGATCGGAAATATACACAAAACAGACCATCCTTTTTCTTGTGAGTTTTATAAACCATACTTAACTATTGAAACAAAAATTATGGCATTATCTGATGCTCAGGACTACCGTATATAAAATTAAGGAAAGTAAATTAACCTAAATGGAAAAAAGGTTTTCAAATTTCACCTTAAGTGGTAAAACACTGATACCAGTATTCTGCAATAATGGGCTTCCCTGGTGCCTCAGACAGCGAAGAATCTGTCTGCAATGTGGGAGACATGCGTTCAGTGCCTGGGTCGGGAAGATCCCCTGGAGGAGAGAATGGCAATCTACTCCAGTATTCTTGTCTGGGGAATTCCATGGACAGGGGAGTCTGGTGGGCTACAGTTCATGGGGTTGCAAAGAGTCAGACACAACTAAGTGACTACACTTTCACTCTGTAACAAGCCATATGTGTATCTTGTAATATATAGAGCCACCAAAATGAAAAGTATACAAAGAAATATATTCAAAAGCACTATAAATAAATAAATACGAAATGCTAAAAATTGTGCAAGTAACCAAGAAGACAACAAAAGAGAAACAATAGTAAGAAACAAACAGAAAACAAATAATGAAGTGGCAAGTTTAAGTTCTAACATATGAAAGATTACCTTAAATATAAATGGTCTAAATATACAGACACAAAGACAGGAGGAGTGGATTAAACAAAAAAAATTAAAAATCCATATATTCAACTATCTACTATTTACAACAAAACATAAAAACTCACTTCAAATTCAGTGACATAGGAAGGTTAAAAATAAAATGATAGAAAAATATATACCATCTGAACATCAGCTTTTAAAAAGCAGGACTGGCTATATTATCTAATTAAGTAAAAACTTCACAGCAAAGATAATTACTAGAAACAAAAAAGAATGTTATAAAAGGATAAAAGAATCAATCCACCAGGAAGTCATAAAAACTAAATTTATATGCACCAAAAACAGGGCCTCGAAATACATAAAGCAAAAACTGACAGGACTGAAAGGAAAAACAGAAAATCAACAATTATAGTTGATGATTTCAATACTTCCCTTGCAGCAACTGTTAGAACTACTAGACAGAATACTGGCAAGGATATCGATTTGAAAACCAGAGTCAACCAACAGGATCCTACAGACAGCAGTAGGTCACTCCATACAATAGCAACAGAAGATACCTCGTTTTCAACTGTCTGTTGAGTAGACATCAAAACATACCATATCCAGGGCCACAAAACAAACTGCAACGAATCTAAAATAATAGATGTCACACAGATCGTTTTCTCTAGCCATAATATAATCAAACTAGAAATCCATAACATAAAAACGAGAAGATCTCTAAACACATGCAAGTTAAGCAACCCAATCCTAAATAACCCATGGTCAAAGTTGAAGTTCCAAAGGAAATTTTAAAAATACATAGAAGTGAAAGAGAGTAAAAATATAATATATCAAAATGTGAAATGCAGTTAAAGCAAGCTGAAAAGGAAACTAATAGAGAAATGGTCTCAAAATCAATGGTCTAAGAAACTAGAAGAAGAGCAAGATAAACCAAAGCAAAGCAAAGAAATAATATACAGCGGAAATCCACAAAATTTAAAACAGAAAAGCAGTAGAGAAATTAATAAACAAAAATCTGATACTTCAACAAACATCAGTAAAACTGATAAACCTTCAGCAAGATTAACAGATAAAAAGAGAATAAACAAATCACCAAAATCAGAAATAAAACAGAACTCACAGAAGATCCTGAAGCCATTCAAAGGCTATTAGGAAAATACTATGATCAATTTTATGCTCATATATGCAACAATTTAGAAAAAATGGGTCAACGAAAAAGTCTAAAGGAAAATTTTAAAAATACATAGAACTATATGAAGTGAAAATACTACATATTAAAATATATATATAAAGCAATCCTAAGGGGAAACTTCTAACACTAAATGCTTATATTAAAATGGAGGAAAAGTCTCATTTCTCAAATGAATGAAAACCAAAATTACCAAAACTCAACCATGATGAAATGCAGTCTTATAATCCTATGACCATTAACAAAATTGAACTTTAAATCTGTAATTTAAAATCTCCTGAACAAGAAATCTCCAGGCCCTGAGAGTCTCACTGAAGAATCCTCCCAAGTATTTAAAACAGGAACACCACCAGTTTTACATGTTATCAACCCCATAAAATAGAAGAAACTCTTTTCATTTTATGAGGCCAGTATTATCACATCAAACCAGATAAAACAAGTATACAAAAAGAAAACTGCAGACCTATATTGTCCATGAACTCGGACGCAAAATTCCTCAACTACTTGTTAGCAAACCAATTACAACAATTGGTTTGTTGGACAATTAACAAGTGGGATTTATTCCAAGTATGCAATGTCATTAATTATACCAAAAGACTAAAGAAGAAAAATCACGTGATCATATCAGTTATGTGGGAAAAGCATTTGACAAACAACACCCATTTTTTATCAAAATAAAACCCCCAAAAACCCTCATCATATTAGAACAAAGGGGAAGTACTTTAATTTGATAAAGAGCGCCTTCATCACACACGACTAAGATCACTTCCCTCACGGCTCAGACAGTAAAGAATCTTCCTGCAATGCGGGAAACCTGGTTTCAATCCCTGGGTTGGGAAGATCCCCTGGAGGAGGGCCTGGCAACCCACTTCAGTATTCTTGCCTGGAGAACCCCTGTGGACAGAGGAGCCCGGCAGGTTACCATCCACAAGACTGCAGAGTCAGGCACGACTGAGTGACTAAGCACAAGATCACACTTCATGATGAGCGACTGGACTCCTTCCCTTAATAGGCCCACTCTCATCACTGTTATTTAACACAGTACTGGAAGTTCCAGCTGTTGCAATGAGAAAAGAAAAAGAAATAACGGCATAACAATTGGAAAGAAGGATATAAACTGTCCCGATTTGCAGATGGCATGATTGTTTATATAGAAAACTGAAGGCACCTACACAAAAAATATAAAAGAACTAAGTGAGTTCAGCAGTGTCTCAGGAAATAAGTGTATGTTCAGTCACTCAATCATGTCCAGCTCTTTGCAACCCCATGGGCTGTAGCCCACCAGGCTCCTCTATCCATGGAATTTTTCAGGCAAGAATACTGGGGTGAGTTGCCATTTCCTATTTCAGGGGATCTTTCCAACCCAGGGATTGAACCCACGTCTCTTGTGTTTCCTGCGTTGGAAGGTGGATTCTTTACCACTCTCGCCATCTGGAAGCCCCTCAGGAAATAAGATCATGCATGAAAGTTAACTGTATTTCTATAAACTAACAATGAACAAGTGGAAACTGAAGTCTAAAATGCAATACCATTTTTAATCACTCCAAAGAAAATTAAATACTTAAGTATAGACTTAATAAAACATGTACAGGGTCTGTATGCTGAAAATTAAAAAAAATACTGATAGAAAAAAAAAATCAAAGAACACCTAAATAAATGTCAACACATACTGTGTTCATGGACTGAAAGATTCACCCATTATAAAGATGTCAGTTCTCCTCAACTGATTGATAGGTTTAATGCTGCTAAGTTGCTTCAGTCATGTCTAACTCTGTGTGACCCCATAGACAGCAGCCCACCAGGCTTCCCCATCCCTGGGATTCTCCAGGCAGGAACACTGGAGTGGGTTGCCATTTCCTTTTCCAAGGAAATGCAATTTCTCCAAGGTTTAATGCAATTCCTATCAAATTCTCAGCAAAGATTTTTTTGGCATAAGCAAGCTTATTCTAAAATTTACACTTGATCTTAGATAAAAGGCCAAGAAGTGATTATTATTCTAAAACGTAAATGGAAAACCACGTGCCCTAGACTAACTAAAATAATCTTGACAAATAAAAATGAAGTAGGAAGAATCACTCTACCCCATATTAAGTCTTACTATAAGTGCAGTAATCAAAGTATTGGTGGATGGACAGACACATAAATCAGTAGAACAGACTCAAGAACCCAGAAAAAGACAGACATAAATATGCTCAACTTATGTTTGACATAGGCACAAGAGTACTTCAAGAAGGAAAGGTAAAAAATTTTAAAAGAAAATGAAGGAAGGATAACTTTTTCTACAAATTGGGCTGTAGCAACTGAATATCCACAGCACCACCCACACCTCATGCCTTATACAAAAATTGACTCAAAATGGATCACAGACTCAAATATAAAACATAGACCTATAAAAAATTTTAAAGAAAATACAGGAGAAAATCTCTGGAGTCAAGGCCAGGCAAAGAGATCTTAGACTTGACACAAAAGCACAATTAATAAGTTGGATCTTATCAAAATTTAAAAACGTTTGCTCTACAAAACAAGTTGGAACTGAAATAATAGAGAAGAATAATAGTAAAATGGGATGCAAGACAAGGATCTGCGGTATTTCTTGAAAGGCTGTTATTGACATTTATCAACTTTGGCCTTAGTCAAGCAACCAAGTTAAAATAGAAAGACAAATAAAACTGCTTTCATTTGAAGATGACCTAATCATATACATAGAAAATCCAAAGGAATCAACAGATAAAATTTTAGATGAATAAATTATTTTAGCCGTCTTGATAGATAAAAGATCAATATACTTAGAAACAACAGTTGCATTGGTGGAATATTACACAGCCATAAAAAGTATGAAATTTGCAGCAACATGGATGGACTTTGAATTTATCATATTAAAAGGAAGTAAGTCAGAAATTGAAAAGCAAATATCACATGATGTAACTTATCTGTAGAATCTAAAATCTGACACAAATGAACAGATGCACAGACATAGAGAACAGACTTACGGTTGCCGAGGAGGAGGGGAGTAAGTGGGGATGAATCGGGAGTTTGGGATTAGCAGATGCAAATTATTACATTTAGGATGGATAAACAACAAGGTCTTACTGTATAGCACAGGGAACTATATTCAATATCCTGTGGTAAACCATTTGGAAAATAATATAAAAAATATGTGTATATATATAGCTGAATCACTTTGGTGTACAGCAAAAATTAACACAGCATTGTAAATCAACTGTATTTCAATCAATCAATCAATAATTGCATTGTTAGACATCTGCAACAACAATGAAATTTTAAGTTAATTTTGATTTCTGGCGGAGCTGGGTCTTTGCTGCTTTTGCGTGGGCTTTCTCAGCCTGCGGCTAGCGGGGACTGCTCTTCACTGGGGTAGGTGTGTGGGCTTCTCATTGTGGTGGCGTCTCTTGTTGCAGAGCACAGGCCCTAGGTGCCTGGGCTTTAGTAACTGTGGGAAACAGGCTCAGTAGTTGTGGCTCACAGACTTAGTTAATCCATGGCATGTGGAATCTTCCCAGACCAGGGATTGAACACATGTCCTCTGCGCTGGCAGGCAGACTCCTATCTACTGCGCTATCAAGGAAGTCCCAACAATGAATTTTACATTTTTAAGTGATATCATATAGAAAGTGAAAGTGAAAGAAAGTGAAAGCCGTTCAGCTGTGTCCAACTCTTTGCGACCCCATGGACTATATAGTCCACGGAATTCTCCAGGCCAGAATACTAGAGTGTGTAGCCTTTCGCTGCTCCAGGGGATCTTTCCAACTCAGGGATCAAACCCAGGACTCCTGCATTGGCAGGTGAATTCTTTACCAGCCAATCCATAACGGAAGCCCAAGAATCACGGAGTAGGTAGCCTATCCCTTCTCCAGCAGATCTTCCCAACCCAGGAATCAAACCGGCGGGGTCTCCAGCATTGCAGGCAGATTCTTTACCAACTGAGCTACGAGCTATGATATATATCATATATATCAAAAAAGAATAAATTTAACAAACTGTGTGCTGGAGCTCTATACAGAAACACGACAACTAAATAACTGGAGGGATGTATCATGTTCTTAGATTTGATTGGAAGATTTAGTACAATAAAGATGTTAATCATCCCCACATAGATAGATTCAATGCAATCAATCAGTCACAGCCAAAATCCCACCAGGGTTTTTAGAAGGATTTGACAAACTAATTCCTAAAATGTTTAGAATAGAAATTAAATGGACCCTAAATAGCGGAAACATGCTTTAAGAAGACAAGGTGACGGAACTTGCTCTATCAGATATCAATAACAATTATTTTAAGCTGTCTGACAGGTAGTCTTGGTACAAGAATAAACAGATTAGTGGAACAGAATAAAGAAGCAAGAAACAGACTCACGTACTCATGGGCACTTGATTTTAGTTGTCATTGAAGGTCAAAGAACAAAGGATGGAGTTTTCAATAAACGGTGCTAGGACAACCAGATATCCATGTGGGGAAAAAAATAAGGATTGACTCCTACTTCATATCATACATAAAGATCCATTTTAGGTGAATTGAAGATAATACAGGAGAATGATTTGGGAGGTAGGGAAAGACCTCTTAAACAGGATACATAAAGCACTAACCATAAAGGAAGATTGCTAAATTGAACTACATTAAAGTTAAGAATATCTATTCATCAAAAGATACCACTGAGAGTGAAAAAGCAACCCACACACCAGGAGAATATATTTACAATACATATGAAAAACCAAATTACTTTAATTTTCTCTCTATAGCCTGTTGATGAATAAGGAAAAGACAGGCAAATCAAAAGAAAAACAGTGTAAAAAACTGAACATGGAATCCTAACAAAAGATACACCAGGGGGTAATATACACATGCAAAATCGCTCAATCTCAATATCGGTCAAGGAAATGCAAGTTCACACCTCTTTGAGAAACCATTACACACTCACCAGAATGGCTAAAGTTTAAAAGACCGACAATGGGGTGGGTGGAGACTGTGGAGAATGGGATGGGTACTCACACTCTGCTGGCAAGAGTTTATACCGCACCAACATTTTGGAAAACAGATGGCACTATTAATTGGAGTTAATATAAGCATATCCTATGACCCAGAAATTTCACTCTTAGATATATACCTGATCTAAATGTGCGGGCATGTATCCCAAGAGTTGTGTACAGGGACTTCTCTGCTGGTCTAGGGGCTAAGACTCCACGCTCCCAATGCAGTAGGACCAGATTTGATTGATCCCTGGTCAGGGAGCTGGATCCCACATGCCACAGCTGAAAGACCCGCATGCCAAAATTAAGACCTGGCACAGGCAAATAAACAGTCAGGTACAAAATGGTCACAGTAGCATCATTCATAAAACCAAGGATCAGAAACAAGCCAAATATCCACCAACATTAGGATGGCCAGATGATGACATAATCATTCAATGAAACATTATATAATAGAGAAAATGAATACGTTATAGCCACAGGCAACAATGAGGATAAAACTCACAAACAAAATGCTGAGTGCAAAAATTGAGGCATAAAATAATTCATACTGTATGACTGATTATAACACATCATTGATGAAAATAATACATATCAAAACCTGAGGGATGCCATTGAAATGCACTAGAGGAATTTATGATCCTTAATGTTATCTGTTAGAATATTTAAAGAGTCCAAATGAAGAGGAAGAAGTTAATAAAAATAAAATAATCTCTAGATAAGAAGAACCATGATCAGAGCAATGAAAGAGAAAATAAAGGTAAAACATAAAGGATGAGCCAAATCAAAAAGGTAGTTCTGGGACTTCCCTGGTGGTCCAGTGGCTGAGAGTCCGCCTGCTAATACAGGGACACAGCTTCGATCCCTGATCCGGGAAGATTCTACATGCCGTGGGGCAACTAAGCCCGCGTGCCTAGAGCCCACGCTCTGCAACAAGAGAAGCCGCTGCAATGAGACCCTCGCACTGCAAGGAAGAGTAGCCCCTGCTCATCACAACTAGAGCAAGCCCCCGCATAGCAACAAGAGAAGACCCAGTGCGGCCGAAAATAAAATTAATGAAAAGGTAGTGCTTTGAAAGTACTAATAAAAACAAACAAACTTCTAGAGCAAATGATGAAACGAATGGAAAGAGAAAGAGTTATTAGCACATAGGACAGAAGAGGATATTATTTTAAATATAACATAAAATTTAAGATAAATACAGATCACCATTATGCCAGTGCATTTGAAATATCAGCAAAATGGACAATAACTTGAAGAAACAAAAGCTTGCTAGAATTTCACAGAGAAAGAGAAAAACTGAATATGCCTTGAACATTTAGAATTTGAAATCTACCCACCAACTACAACAAAGTCAGGTGCAGAAATCCAGGTGCTGTGTTCATCAGATGCTTTCTGACCAATCTCGCCTCAGACAAGCTCTGCCAGTCTGTGGACAAGGGGACCTACTGCCTCACTCAAACTAGGAGACTGAGGTAATGATGGTGCCCGGGTCTCCCCTGGGTGGGGTCCGCCTGGCCGGCTCTCCTCCTCCAATATCTTTTTCTCTCATTCTTGCATGCGCACACTCCACCACCAAGGGAGATCAACAGGCAGCTGTTCACCCATCTGGGGAGGCAACAGGCACACCGCTGTCTCCACTGGTTCACCCTGGTCTCCCTGTGAATCATGGTCCTGGCAAACCGGAAAGGTCCCCTTCTGCCCGTTGTCCCTTCCCTGGCCCCGATGGCCACCTCACTTGACACCCTCTCCCTTCTGCTGTCCATACCCCCTGACCTTCTCCACGGGCCCCCTGGTTCTTCCCCACTCTCATCTGCCCACCAGCTTCTCTCAGCCTGCACACTCCTGGGGCCTCTGGATCTTCAGTGCCCAACTCACTGGGAACCCTGCGATCAGGGTGACTCCAGTCTGGGTCCTCTGCACTTCTGTCGACCAGTGCAGGACGCCTCCTGTTCCATGGATCCAACACGGAGCTGGTCAGTTCCTTGGAACACTCACTGGGTCCCCCAGTCCTTGACCTCCTCCTCCATGCCTCCCTTCCCCCGACTGCAGCCAACTTGAGGGACCCTGACGCCCGGCCTTCATTCCCAGACGCCTCTTGGCTGACCTCTGTCTTCCTGCCCATCATCCTTGAGTGCAGCTTCAGGACCTTTCAGAAGCACAGTCTGACCCATCGGGCCCCCAGGATCCACTACACCACACAGGGCCCAGTTAAAGCTCCTGGCGTGTTTATCACCCTCCGAGCCCGGCCTGCTTTCCTGACCTCTCTTCTTACACCCACACCCTGCCTCCCAGCAGGAGGACCAGCCATTCAAGCTGGACCTGGATGCAGTGTTTTCTGGCCCTTAGGACTTTTGTTGCTAAAACCGGGGAAGTCCTGGTCAGAGGGACGAGTCATGTCCCTCCACCTCTCGGTCTTGTGCTGCTGTGTCCTCAGCCTGAATCGCACTCTCCCCGTCAAGGTGAGCTCTTCCCACCCCAGGACTCACTTGGGGAGACTCATCCCCACCCCCCTACCTCTGACCCCACTGGGCAGGGTTCCTGTGTGCTCCCGCAGGCCCTGAGAACTTAATGCCCTATTCCCATAGGCTCTGGCTCCTGGGGAGGAGGGACCGTAGTTTTTAATTCTGTATCTCCCATCCAGTTAATGCCCGAAGGCACGGGGCATATTCGCTTACAGCTTGCTTAATAAGCATGAAAGATGGATTTGGTGCGTCTCTGACCTCAGCCCTGGGTCTCTCTTGGGGGAAGCGGAACCATGGAGAACATGAAGCTCAGTGCCTGATTCTCATGACTCATACCCACCTAGAGGGAGAGGGTCATGGCAGGAGGGACAGGAAAGAGGACCCCGGAGATAGCTCTTAGACCAGGCTGTGATTGCAACTGTGGCCCCTGAGGACCCAGGAACAGCGAGGCTCCAGGGAGGGGCCCCAACGCCTTAAGGGTCAGCCCTGAGTCCCTGGGTGTGGGGCAGACACACAGAGAGCCTGGGTGACTCCAGGAGGGAGGTGGAGGCAGCGCAGGAGGAACAGACCAATGACAGATCCCACTGTCTTCCGACAGGAGGGTGGCTCCGGCCATCCCACTAGCCTTCCATCCCTGGCATAGCTCTGCCTACCACTGTTTCCGGCTCCCCAAGGGCACTTTCAGCTGTCACCACCTAAAAAGGAACAGGGAAAGGGGTGGTGAGCGAGAACTGCCCCAAGAACCTTCCAGGAGTGATCGTGGGTGAGGCTGGGCTGGTTCCCAGGTGATGCCCACCAAGGTGGCTGAATGGGCTCATCTCCAGGCACCATGCCACCACCAGGGACTCTCAGGACCCATTGGCTGAGGCCGTTGACCGCTTAGCAGGCCCCCGGTCACACTCCTGACTCCTGCGAGGGGCCAGGGGCGACTGCAGGTCACACTGTAGAAGGACCAGATGAAGGAGTGTGGCTGGCCCCTCGGAGCCTGGGCAGGAAGCATGCCACTGTCCAGCGGAGCTGAAAATAGAAGGTGCTCCAGGAAGGGAGGCTGGAGAGGGATGCTCCAGGCCCTCAGAGCAAGGACTACACGCCTGCCCTGCCTCAGGCAGTCTCTGCCTGAATGCCTCCTGTGGGATGAAATGAAGGCTGAAGATGTAGCTTGTCAGCCTGGCTGAGTGCCGGCTGCCTCGCCTGGGGCGGCTCCTGGGGGTCTGGCAGCTCTCCAAGCCCCGTGCTGCTTCACAGACCTGCACAGCTTCTCCTACCTGCCCACCCAGCCCCCTGGGCCTTGTGAGGTGGGTGGTGCCCACGGTGCTCAGTCCTCCGCAGGCGTGGGGCCATCCTCACCCTTCATTGCCATGGCCCAGCTGCTGCTTGCACAGTGCCCACCCTTTGCATCTCTCTACTTGTTCACCAGTTCACAGCTCATCTCCCCAAAGGACCTGAGCCCCACAGGGACAGACAGGCTCTAGATCCACTCTGGATCCCTAGACTAGGGCCCAGCACAAGGAGACACTCAGCAAGTGTTTCTTTGGATGAACAAAAGGAAGTAATCAGTGCTTAGAAAGTTTTCCTATTTAATTGCAACAGGGATATTTCATCTGTTTTATGTTGTTTTTCATGACCAGCTTGGTTGTTTTGATCACCTTCATGTCTGTATTAGTCAAGGTCTTGAGAGAAAAACAGAACTAATAGGAGATAGGCACATACGTAGATTGATTGATGAGACAGATACATACATAGACTGACTGATTATGAGGAACTGGCTCTTGTGACTATGGAAGCTGAGAAGCCCCACGATCTGCAAGCTGGAGACTCAGGCAAGTTAGTGCTGTAATTCCAGCCCCAGTGCAAGGACCTGAGTACTGGGGGACCGATGGTGTTAGCCTCGTCCAAGGACAGGAGAACACTGGCATTCCAGCTCAGTCTGACAGGCAGGAAGGCAACAGATCCTCCCTCCACTTTTTGCTTGGTTCAGGCCTTCAACTGATTATGAGGCCCGCTGCCCTGGGGAGGGCAATCTGCTTTACTCAGTCTACCAGTTTAAGTCCTAATCTTGTCCAGGCATGCCCTCACAGACACACCCAGGAATAACGCTTAATCTGCTTGCCCCATGGCCCAGGCAACTTTGACACATAAAATTAGCCACCACAATATCTTAGTTATCCACCCCTCATGCCTAGTCGAGTATCCTAGCACCCTGTCTGTCCTGCTGAGAGAGGCTGCCAGAATTTCAGGGATGTTGTCAACCATCAACCTGCATCCTTCAACCTGAATGAATACCAGTTACACCATCATGTGTTCCAGGCTCACATGGCTCCAGGAGGAGACAGTTGAGAGGGTAGGTCACACGACTCACTAGCTCGGAGCTGCAATTTGAACCTCGTCCAGCAGACTTCAAAGCCAAAGCTCCCAACTACTGGGGCACTGACTCTCAAGGGGTCTTCTGGCCTGGGGCAGTTTAAAGCCTCCCTGGTCACCTCAGGACACCATGCCAAGTGCTGTAGAGCCCTGTACATGGCAGAAGTGACACACACCCAGGGGACTCTAACCCAGCCTCTGAAATCCTATAGTTGGGGCATATACATGCATACATATATATGTATATGTACACATATAGTATACATATATATTTATTTATTTATCAGAATAAATTTGTGGCAACTTACAAATAATACAAACATAAGAAAACTGAACATTAGGGAACTCCCTGGAGGCCCAGCACTTAAGACTCTGTACTTCTGGCTGCAGGGAGTATAGGTTCAATCCCCAGTTGGGAACTAAGATTCCACATGCCACGATGCATCCAAAAAAAACACAACAAACTGAACATCACAGCTAGACAATGGCTGTGTGTTTGTTTATGCAACCATATCACACAAATATAGGTCTGTTGGCACACACAGGCACATGTGTGTGTATCGTCCACACACCCACGCACACGCAGGTCTGCATCATCTTCTAGAAATAGAACAGGCTCAGCCTTCTGACCATCAGCAGCTGACTCACCTTGCATTTGGAAAACGTATTTGATGGGAAGGTCCAAGAAAGAAAATGGCAGTGTGAGGCTGCAATGATTTCTTAAGAACATGTTGTTAAATGATTTAATCCCTTCCTGAGACACTGCCCATGAATTGATGACCTCTGCTTTTCCTTTCTCCAGTCTGATGAGCAATGGCTTTTCTGACAGGCCAGTAAATTTCTCCCATTGCTTCTGTTAAGAAATTTTTTTAAAAAGATGATGAGGGGGAAGTGCTTTATTGCAAAACACTCTGCACCCTGCCGCCTTTCTCCACAGAAGCGTAAAGCTACGGTTGAAGGAAGGACAAGCTGGTGGCCGTGCTCCCAGGATGAGCTGAGTCCCGTTAAATTAAAATAAATGAAGGCGACTTCCAGATGGTGACTCACACACGAAGGAGGCCGGAGACAAGGAGATGGCTGGCTGCCTTCCGGAACTATGCCCGAGCTCTGTGATGAGGCAGGAAAGGAGCACCTCCCAACCTCCCACTCCACCCAGAGAATCCGAAAGTCCACACTCACATCTGGGGGAGCTGAGGGGATCCCAGAGGGACCAGAAAGGAAACTTACTCACCCTCAGACCACACCATCCAACAAACACATTAGCCTGATAGCCATCTTCCACACCTAGCTGTGGGTCAGGTACACAGCCACAGGAACACCTCTACCAGGAAGTCCTCCAGGATGCAGCACCAAGAAAGTGCTGTGCAGAGGCCTGGGGATCAACTGCAGCAGCCAGCAAGGGAAGGCTCATGAGGAGGGTATGGCGCATGATCAGCAGGACTGACTGCCACCAAGGCACCCCGAGGGGAGGACACAGTGGGCAAGAGGCTGAGGAGATGCTGGCTCTGCAGAACGGGAAGCGCTGGGGGGTTGGGGCGGGTTCTCGCTCAGCACGTGTGGCTCAGATCCTCCCTAACTCTGACTCTGTAGCACAAAACCCTTCCCTGGGGGTGCTCCTACCCCATCCCCAGAGGAACTTCCAGGGCCCATTCCGTGCGGGACTAATGTGGAGGACTGTGAGGCCCCTGAGGGCCAGGTCCTTGGGACTCTCCTTCTCATTTTGGCGAGCCTTGAAGAGCCACACAGCCTGAATAAGAAGTCCTTTGTGGCTGCCCTCCCAGGGCCAAGTGGGGAGCTCACCAACCTGGTCCTTCCGATCCCAGGAGGCACTGTGTGCCCCCAGCCCTCGTCCAGGTGTGTGCCCTTCCCCAGCTCCCGGGCCTTTACTCCTGAATAGGAATACAGCATGATGTGGTGTGCAGGACCTCAAGAACACTCCCAGCCTGGCTCCGTTAATCCCCAGATTGGGGTGGGGAACTGCACTGGGACAGGGGTGGTCCCCAGAAAACTCAGGGCCATGACATGGGTTCAGTCAGTTCAGTTGCTCAGTCATGTCCAACTCTGCGACCCCATGGACTGCAGCACGCCAGGCTTCCCTGTCCATCACCAACTCCCGGAGCTTATTCAGACTCATGTCAATTGAGTTGTGCCATCCAATCATCTCATCCTCTGTCATCCCCTTCTCCCACCTTCAATCTCTCCCAACATCAGAGTCTTTTCCAGTGAGTCAGTTCTTTGCATCAGGTGGCCATAGTATTGGAGTTTCAGCTCCAGCATTAGTCTTTCCAACGAATATTCTGGCCACGAGATGAACATTCTTCCCATGACATGGGTAGAAAACAATCTGAATTTCTAAGGAAAAAAAAAATAAAATTAGAAGGACATCTGTCATTGTTGCTCTTTGGTCAGTCTCCAAGTCGTGTCTGGCTCATTTGCAACCCCCTAGACTATAGCCCGCTGGGCTCCTCTGTCCATGGGATTTCCCAGGCAAGAACAGTGGAGTGGTTTCATGCTTAGCCGCTTCAGTCTTGTCCAACTCTCTGCGACCTTATAGACCATGGCCTGCCAGACTCCTCTGTCCACAGGATTCTCCAGGCAAGAATACTGGAGTGGGTTGCCATTTTCCTTCTCCAACTGGAGTGGTTAGCCATTTCCTTCTCCAGAAGGAAATGCAAACTAGAAAATACTGCTATTAAATAAAACTGGCCAGGGACTTGCCTGGTGGTCCACTGGTTAAGACTTCAACCTTCCACTAGAAGGAGTGTGTGGTTCAATCCCTGGTCAGGCAACTAATATCCCACAAGACTTGTGGTGCAGCCAATAAATGAAACACATTTCAAAAAAACAGATATGACTGACCTATGGCTAGTTTTACGATACATAAAAAATTCGCTCAAGTTTTAATGAACTCAGCAAGTCCTTGATAAAGTTGTAATGGGTCTGAACAAATAGTTTAAGAGAATGAAATACAAATAGCAAAGCAAAACAAAACACAAGAACAAAAAGGAGAGCAATCTGTCCAACTACATAGCAGTCAAAGAAATTCAGATTGAGTGCTACACCCAATTAACGTCTTAATGCCAAACCCAGGAGTGACAAGTCTGGGCGCAGGAGCAAGTGTCTGGGCCAGTGGCCCGGCAACCGGCGCCGTGCTTTGGGCTGGCCCCACACACAACCTGCATGCAAATGCTCCTCCCCAGGTGCACTAATTCCACATTTATTACCCTCAGAAACGACTGAAGAGAAGACAAACAGTCTGTGCACTCACAGGCTCACTGTACACTATCTTCATCAGGGGGCAGAAAAACAGGGACAACCTGGATCTCAGCAAGAGTCAGGCAGGCCACTGTCAGACACAAGCTCACGTAAAGCCTGAGGCTTCTCTCTCTGGCATGAGGTCAGTGAGCAAAGCACAACACAAACACACACAGTGCTGCTGCAGGTGCACGCCAAGACAGCCAAGAAATACAAAAGTGTGACAACTGCGTAAGGGGCACGGGCTGTGATCTGGTTTTCACTCCTGTTCACAGGGAGGTTCGGCCACGCTCATGTGCAACACTTCTGTGTATTTCTAGAGTCTATGTCACGCGATGTGCCATGATGTCCCTGTAGGTGTGTGTTCCTTGATACCTACCCCTTGAGGCTATCAGTCGTACTCCTTTCCAGCCCACAGCCATAACCCATCCTGGGCAGAGAGCCCTTCACAGACAGTCATCTCCTATTCTTTCTTACTCACTCTTTATGCCTGACCTCCTTCCAGAAAAGATGTCCCACAATCAGCAATAATGGGAGGAAAATGTACAAAAATTGAGGAACAGTCTTATTCAAGAAAGAGAGAGGGACTTCCCTGGTGGTCCAGTGGCTAAGACTCGAGTTCCCAAAGCAGGGGGCCCAGGGTTCAATCTCTGGTCAGGGAACAAGATGCCACACGCTGCAACTAAGAGTTCATACGCCATAACTAAAGATCCTACATGTCGCAACAAAGATTGACGATCCTTTACGCACTGCTAAGACCTGGCTCAACCAAATAAGTAAGTATTTTTAAAAATAAAATAAAGAGAGAGACTGGGGGCTGTGCCAGTGAGCCAGGCCAGATGCACCTGGAGAAGTGGTTCTTTTGGCCACGTCCTGGGAAATGGGGACCCCACCCCCAAACCTCCACATCAACCTCACTTTCAATCTCTAGTCCCTGCGTGGCTGGGAAAACCCAGACCCTAAATTCAGCCCCAAACCCTGCCCACCACACACCCTGCACGGCCCCCAGTGCCCCTGCTCATGGAGCTACAACTCAAACTCGTCCCTTCGAGGGCCAGTCCCCACATTCTCAGACTGCACGACATCAAGTTGCCTCTGAGGTCAGTGCTGGGTGCAGGCTGGAGTGAGGAGGTGGGTGTGCAGAAAAACCAAGGAGCAAGCTGCACCCCAGTCGTGCCTGTATCTGCTTCCTGGAATGTTTGACTCCTTCGGTTCTGTCTCACCCTGACTGCCAGTGTCTGTTGAAGCCGCATTCTGGACAATTCCCAGGAGAGAACCCTCGGGAATTAACACAACTCTTTCATTCTGATTACAATTTTTAATGGAGAGAATTTCTGGACTCATCCCAATTTTCCTCTCTTCCTAAAATTTTCAATTAAGAGCCTAACCTTGATGGAAAATGGCCATTGTCTGGAATGCCCAAAGTACTGATTCTTCAATGCTAAGTGCTTTTGCTAAGCAGAGAAAACAAAGTCTCAATGATTCTGAGTAACACCAGAGCCAAGGACCTCAAAAGGAGGGAGGAGAGAAGAAGGCAACATGAAGACTCTCTGGCAAGGCTGTGCCCCAGAGCCAGCCTCTCCCTGTGGGCACAGGCATGGATGGTAGAGGGTCCCTGAGGCCCCTTCAGCCTGGAGAGAAGCCGTGAGCCAAGGAGCAGCACAGTCATCCAGGGAGCCAGGCCCAGCTGCCAGCAAAGCAGCTGAAGTCTTGAGGAAACTTCCTGATTGCATTAGCGAGGTGGCACCACCAGGACATAATCAAATCTCTCTGGAGGACGTGGCTTCCAGAAGGGCTACTGCTCACACGTGGCCAATTTAGGGTAACCAGGACCAGACAGAGCAGGAGAGAGGAAGGCCAGTGCTTGGGACCCAGGGTGGGGAGCTTGGGGGGCCACCCGACTAGGGATCAAGGATATCACAGGGCCAGCCAGCAGCGCTGGATGCCAAGCCCCAGGAGGCAGCCGTTCCCGTGACCACGTATGCAGACACCTGGCATTGGAAGGCTCAGTGACCTGCCCAGCGGCCCCACATCACAGGTCCGCCTAGTTTTACAGGTAAGGAGGGCTGCCTAAGAAACCTGTGTGCAGCAGGTGGGTGCCGATCTGAGTTCACTGGCTCACACCAGGGCCCCCTGCTCAAGGGCACGAGCTCTGAACTCTCTTTCCAGGTCTTTCAGCTCGATGGTCCTTGCTCCAGCCTGCCTGAACCTCAGTAGGGCAGGACCAATCACAGCTGCTTGTCAAGACTGCTAAAAAGAGATTATACCACGCAGGGCTCTGACTGTCAGCCTAAGAGCTCCAGGGGTGAGGCCAACTGCAGTGCTGCCACCTACTGGCTAAGGGACTTAACCTCACTGAGGCTCATTATCCTTATCCGAAATGGGGTAAGTATAGGGTTGTTTTGAGATTCCAAATAACAGAATGTATGTAAAGCACTAAACACAGAGCTTGACCCAGAGAAAATACCCAGTATATGATAGTGGATGTTAGGTGTTAGACGCTCAGTCATGTCTGACTCTTTGTAACCTCATGGACTACAGCCCACCAGGCTCCTCTGTCCATGGAAATCTCCAGTTGAGAATACTGGAGTGGATTGCCATTCCCTTCTTACTGACCCAGGGATCGAACTGGGGTCTCCTACATTGCAGGTGGATTCTTTACCTTGAGAGCCACCAGGGAAGCTCCAAGTGGCTGTTAAGTTGATTGTTATTAGAAAGAAAAGACAGGACCATTCCCACTGGAATTAGTGGCTGGGGTGGGGATGGGGGGATGATCTCAAAGCCTGCTTCTTCATTTTGCAGGTCCAGTACCCTGGAGACACAACTCCTACTAACCCAACCACACCCAAGGGATACACCCAAGGCCAATGTCTTACAACGATGCCTCCTGGTTTCTTCTCTAAGAATACTTTTTATAATAGTTCTCAGGTCAGCTGTAGTCCGATGTCCTGACCATGATGAGAAAGTACGCATGAGAGTTTCTCCACATTGATTTGCTGGACAAACAGACAAATACCGGGATGAAGGAACAACACCTAGAAACCAGGACACAGGCCTACTGACGAGCACAGGGGTGGCCAGCATGGGCCTCTCAGAGGATCTCGGACTTGGCACACAGATTGCACTCGGTAGCTGCACCTAACAGGGGAGGCCCTGACATTCGCTAAGCACCCAGTGAATGTTCAGTGGTGGAGGAGAGCGTCACTTCTAAGAGGAAGGGAAGAAAACAGGGCCAAATATGGCTGAGATGGGTTTGGAGTGTGGCTTTAAAGGACAGGCAGGGATGGGCCAGGGAGGGTATAATTCAAGGTTCGGAGACAAGAGGGCGTGGGTGTGTGGGTGTGTGTGCACACAGGTGTACACGAGTGTGCACACACGCAGGGGCTTGGAGTTCTGTGAGGCTCTTAGGCTCATAGAACAAGATCTCTCTCCAGGACCCTGTGCTAGGCCCTGCGGAGGCTCTGATGGCAAGATACACGCTGCAGTCCACCTCCCCAGAGCTGGGAGAGCCTGGTCAGCTCCATATCTCAGGGAAGCCCAGGGGCCAAGGGGCTGGCGAAACCCCTTGAGCCAGCTGGGTGGAGCCAGCAAGACTCCTGGTGGTGTCTCTGTTATGCTGGGAAGGGGAGCAGGCAGAGGGAAAAGGGCTGGTCTGGGGACAAAGCAGATGAAAATGGTGGTGCCCTTGGTCTGTTAGTTAACCTCTACAAGCTCCAGCGCCTCATCAGTAAATCCGGTGACAACTGTGCCTCTGCTTCTCAGGTAAGAGCTGAGACTAAATTCCTATAAAGCACCTGAAACTGGGCTTTTGTGCATAGAAAGTTCTCCATCAATGCTGACAATGATGGTGAGGATGGAAACAACAATGCAGTTCACATTGTGGTCCACCTTGGAAAGTCCATGCCAGCCAACCGCACAGAGGCCCAGGGCAGAACCCTTATAATGTGAAGAGCAGAATGATGGCAGCAAGCTGAGTGTCCAGCCACGGGGGAGGTCTCAGCAATGGCAATATCAGGACAGAGATCCAAATACTCATATTAAGTAGATTGGGAATTCCCTGGCGGTCCAGTAGCTAAGACTCTGAGCTCTCACTGCCAAGGGCCCGGGTTCAATCCCTGATCGAGGAACTAGAACCCCAAAGTTGCATGGCCAAATAAATGAATGATAAAAATAAATACAGCTAAGTCCAGACTGCTTAGTAGCGCACCAGTCCATGACTGCAACCATGGAAATATATGCAGACCTGGAAAAAAGCATGGAAGGGTCTAAGCAAGTACAAGCAGTTCCTCGGGCCATGGTCTTGGCAGGTCAGGGGTTTTCTCTTTCCCAAACCTGTGGGAGCAGGTCCTGCTTGTGCTCTGGAAGGTCTCGGTGGACCCTGTGATGTCAAACACTGCGTCTTCCCCAGCACTTGTCTTTGCTGACTCAGGGAGCCTGTATGTGAGAGGCATCCAGACCTCAGAGGAGCTCCAGAGGGAGCAGTGGCAGGAGGAGTCCCGCCCCCACACTCCCCAAACCCCTCACCCCACCCCCAGCCTGCCACCAAGCTGTCAGCCTCAGAGGCCCAAGGTCAGCATCTCCTCTGTCCCTTCTCCTCTCCACTCCCTCACTCCTGCTTCCTGCACTCATCTTTGAATTAACCACCCGCTCACAAGTCTTCTGTTTGAATTTTCCTCTCTTTTTTACATTTAAAGGTTTAAACCATCTGGAATCTTTGTTAAACCATAGTGTAAGGAGTGAGTTTATGAGTTTTTTTTTTTAAATGGATTAACTACCTGTCTCGACTACCTTTGTAGATTAACCCGTCTCTCTCCTGCTTCAGTGGTGCCTTCACCTTATGCCCACTTGTGCACACTCTGTGGGCCTCCTTCGAGGGCTTCTATTCCAAGCTGTGAGCACGGTCCGTTCTGCAGCCTCCTTCCCAAGGGCCAGCCTCAGCCCAGGGGCCAGGATGCCCTCCTGGCAGCGTGTGCACTTCTCAGTGCTCCCTCTTTCCACTCCCTTCTCCAGACAGGCTGACAGAGGCCTGTCTCCACCTTCTCAGTCACTCTCTCTTCACCTCCCCTGAAGCAGGGACTGTCCTGATCCAGTCACCAGCGCTCCTCTTTTCTTCCTGTAAGCAGGTTCTGAGCCTCTCCCCCAAACACGACACCGGGGATGCATCTGGACCACCGCCTCTCTCCTGGGCACCAAATGCCCCGCGTTAACTGCCTTCCTGGCTTTGCCTCTTGGCTTCTCCAAGTCCAGCTCAGACAGCCTTAATGTATATGTGCAAGACACAACCATGAAAACACAAGTGTGCGTGCACACTCTTACACACACCTGCACACCTATGTATGATCACACACAGGCTAAAAAAAAAAATCTATTTTATGTAGAAGAACCTCAGGCTCAAAGATGTGTCCAAAGTCACACAACTACTGAGTGGGCGGAACTCAGGTCTCTATACTTTTAGCTCAATCCCGAGCAGGGTTGTTTAACATCAGATTTACAAAAATACAGAGTTCCAAATTTTGGCGAAATAAAATGAGACAATGCACATTATGCGGTCAGCCCAGTGCCTGGGAGCATAAGCGCTAAATTAGCACTAACTGTCCTGAACAGTCATAATGATTACTCTCACCATCAGCGGTAGGCCAGGAGCAGAGTCACGCGCTGCCCGCTCCCTCGCCATCCGCCGTCGCTCTGCATTTGCTTGTCGGCGGCGCCCCCTCCTGGCCTCTGCGTGTAGTTCCCTGGACGAGCGCGGGGGAGCGGAGCCCAAGCCCCGCGAGCGGCGAATTTACTCACCCAAGACGTCGGAAACAGTCCTCCTCCTCTTATCCTCCGGGGTCTGAAGAGAAAGAAGGTCTTCCGCTCTGCTGGCAGCTCGGACCGTCCTCTGAACACACACCTGTGCACGCTTAGCCGCACGTACACGTGACACACATGCACGCACACGCACGGACACGTGTGCACAATCTTTTGCACCCGGATGGCTCTGCTCAGCTTACGCCGGTTAGACACAGCTCACCATCAGGAAGGCAGGCACACAGTATCTGTGCTATGACAGCCTGTTGGGTCATGTCACAGATGGGGAAAGTGAGGCCCCAGAAGAGGACGCACTGAGTCCAGTCCAGCCCCACAGCATTTGCTGACGGGCTGCAGGGCCGGATGTTAGGGCAGCAAAGAACGTAACGTCGTGGTCAGTTCCCACGTGGGGCCCGCAACGCCGAGCCCGGCAAGCTGACTGTGGTAGCGGAGGACCCAGGAGGGCCCCACGGTCTTGGTCAGTCACAGCTGAGGACCTTGTCCAGGATCTTAACATTCAGTGGCAGAAGCAGTTGTCTCAACAAACATGCAATGAAGTGTTAGGAGACATCACACGAACGCCTGCGCTGAGCTCACCGAGAACCTGGACGTCAGTGGGCAGGGGCTTGTGGCGGCCTCTCTAGAGCTGAGCATGAACAGATGTTATTAGAGGTCAAGGAACCAGTAAGGGCAGGATGAGGAGCGGTGCTGAGGATTGGGCGGGAGGGGAAACCTGGCTAAGCTCTCCTGGAAGAAGACTGGGAATAAACGAGATGATAAAATGAGTTTCTTCTTGCAATCCCCACCCCCAAGGAGGCACCTAGGGAAGGTGGCAGTGGCCGTTGCTAACACTGGGCGGGGCCGATAGAACAACTCTGCCAGTGTTATCCCCAGAATCATGCTTAAAATACTAGGATTTCCATTTTACAGATGAGGACTGAGGAGCAAAGAGGTTTAGTAACCTGCCTAAGACCCAGTGACTTAACAGCCAAGGCAGGCAGACAGGTTCCAAAATCCAGGCCTTAAAAAAAGAAGTGTGATAAAATCTGCGTAACATAAAACTTGCATTTTAACCATTTTTAAGTGTCCAGTTCAGTGGTGTTAAGTACATTCACAATGTTGTGCAAATGCCACCACCATCTCCAGAACCTTTTCGTCTTCCCGAAGTGAAACTTCCAACCCATGAAACAACTCTGGGTCCTCCCTTCCCCTAGCCCCTGGCAACCACTGTCCTATTTTTTATCCCTTCGATTTTGTCTTTTCTGGATATCTCATATAAGTGGAATAACAATATTTGCCCCTTTGTGTCTGGCTTGTTTTACTAAGTATAATATCTTCAAGGTTCATCCACCTTGTAGCATATATTGGAATTTCCTTCCTTTTTTAAGGCTGAATAATATTATATGGCATGGACATACCACATTTTGTTCATCCATTCATACACTGATGGACAGTTAGGTTTCTTCTAAGTTTTGGTTATTGGGAATAATGCTGCTGAGAACATGGATGTGCAAATATCTGTTTGAGTCCCTGCTGTAAGGAATTACGCACTGTTAGCACCTGCTAGAGCACCGTGTGAGAGCTGGTTTTCATAAACCTCATGGAAGATGTGAATCAGTTTGGGAGAGCAGAGGATAAGCAGTGAAAGAGCAGGGTAAGACAGAGGACAAGAGAGACAGGCTGCGAGAGGGACACCCTGAAAACCACCACAGGAAGAGGACTGCCCACTGGGGAAGAGGTACGGGGCTTCCCAGACATCCTGATATCAGAGCAGCAGCAGCCTGGGGAGACCCTGGTTCTCTTAAGGGAACCTAAGTTCTTCTCCATCCCTGCTGGGACCATGTCCACACTGTGGGCTGGCCAGGATCCCAGGCCAGGTGGGAGCCAGCTGACCAACAAGATCTATCATGAGGCAGGGGAGTGGGCAGTGTCTCAGCTGCAACAGCTCAGGTGGGACTTGCCCCAACCCAAGGGAAATGCACCCCACCCTGCCACTGTGCTCACTACGTTCTGAGACAGGGGAGTGCTTACCTGGCAAGATGCAACAAGAGCAAATGAAAAGGTGCCAGTCCTGGACGACAGGCATCTGGCCCCTCTCTACCCCTTCAGCCTAAGCAGAGAAACATCCTGGATACATTAAAAGTCTCACTAGCTTGAGATTTCAGCAAACAAAACAAATGAGGCTATTACAAAACAAGAGAACAGATTGGAATATCCTTAATGTGCTTTTACAGAAAGATTTGAACCCAACAGAGAACATATGTTCTTGTCAAGCTCCTGTAGAGCATTTGGAAACACTGATGCTGTGCTCGATGAGCGAGGAGCCGTCAGCGTCTCTCACAGATCACATTCTGTCACCAGGGTGCAGTACAATCAGGGACAATAAGAACATTAGAAATGCATTTTGGAACCCCAATTAATTTCCACAATTAATTATAAAATGTTGAATCTCAATAGCCATAAGATATGTATATAAAATATGGAGTTCAAAAAAATTGTGAAGTAGAGAGAAATCCATATCCCCAAATGAATTTCTGGTAAACAGAATAAAAGGGGGGTAAGAGAAAGGCAGCTTATGTTGAAGAGAAAATAAGAGCTAAAATGAAAAACTCTTTACAGATGGTCCCTGACTAAAAATGTTTTAACGATTTTTCAACTTCATAATACGGTGAAAGTGATATGCGTTCAGTAGAACCGTACTTCAGTTTTTGAGTTTTGATCTTTTCCCGGGCTAGGAAAATGTGGTAGAGTATTATCTCATGATGCGGAACTGCGGCTCCCAGTCAGGCACATGATCACAAGGATAAATGACTGATAACTTAGAACCATTCTGTACCCAGACAACTGTTCTGTTTTTACTTTCAGTAAATTACATGAGCTATCAACAACTTTCTTATAAAATATGCTTTGTATTAGATGGTTTTGCCCAACTATAACTAATCTGAGTGTCCTGAGCACATTTAAGGTAGGCCAGGCTAAGCTACGATGTTTGGTAGATTATGTGTATTAAATGCATTTTCAACTTATGATATTTTCTACTTACAATGAGTTTATCAGGATGTAACCCCATTGTAAGTGAAGAAAGATCAGTACAATAAGAGCATGATCTATCAAAACCTATAGTATATGTACAGATAAGGGGACATTTCTTAGCTTTGAGTATAGATGCTTGCCTGCTAAGTCACTTCAGTCGTGTCCGACTCTTTGTGACTTTATGGACTGTTGCCTGCCAGACTCCTTTGTCCACGGGATTCTCCAGACAAGAATACCAGAGTGGGTTTCCATGCCCTCCTCCAGGTGATCTTCCCTATCCAAGGATCAAACCTGCATCTCCTGCAACTTCTGCATTGCAGGCAGATTCTTTACCGCTGAGCCACTGGGTAAGCCCTGAGTATCGATGGGTGTTCTTAAATATAGGAAAGAGAGCTTAAAAAAAAAAAAAGGATGAAATAAGAAATAAACTAATTTAATTTAAAAACAACAATAAAAGTAGATTTGTTAAGTAAAACCAAAAGTTCTTTGAAAGGACCATTAAAATAGGCAGACCTCTGGAAAATTAAAACAAAAGGGGAAAAAGTATGAAGCTGAAAATAAGAGGTTAAAAAAAGGGACAAACTTCAGATATGAAGGAGATGTTTTAAATCACAAGAAGATGGTAGGCACAGCTTCACTCTGATTGGTTTCAAATGGAAGATTTTCCTGAAATATATAAATCACCAAAATAGGCCTAACAAGAGGCAGAAAACCTGAAAAGAACAAGGTGGATGTGTGTGCATGCTAGCTGGTTCAGTCATGTTCAATTCTATGAGACCCTATGAACTGTAGCCCACAAGGCTCCTCTGTCCATGGGATTCTCCAGGCAAGAACACTGGAGTAGGTTGGCATTTCCTTCTCCAGGGGATCGTCCCGACCCAGGGACCAAACCGGTGTCTCTTATTATCTCCTGCATTGGCAGGCAGGTTTATTACCAGTAGGGCCACCTGGGAAGCCTGAAAAGAACAATAAACATAACTGAAAAGGTAAAGAAGGAGGGCTCCCTCAACCTCCAGAGACAAGGGATTGCTGTTATGGATGTAACCGTAACACAGGAGAGAATGGGAAGCTCCCAGTTCTCTCTACAGGATTAACAGACTGAACAAGGATCACACACACACACACACGTGCACACAGGCTGCAATGATATAAAAGAGCCTCCAGACGCATACAGTAGTGAAAATAGAGAGCTTCCATGGAAGAAAATAAATATACATGGATATAAGTGTCTAAAATTAGAGCTCAGGAAGATACATATCAGACAGAGTACATGGTTAACTGTGAGGCAGAGAGTTTGGAAGGAAGTTAAAGAGAAAACCATTCTTTTTATGCTATTCCTATATTGTTGGGATGTTTACAATCTATGTTCATATATTACTTCAAAATAATTAAACTAAATGTAAATAAATTAGTCAAAATAAAGAAAACCAATAATCACCTGATAAATATGAAATTGAAAAGAAAAATACTTTAATAATATTAACATTTTAAGCTAAAGAATAAAAATTAAAAATTTAGAAAACATACAGAAAGATTTTTTTTAAAAATAAGAGGATATTTATTTAATTTTACTTTACAATACTGTATTGGTTTTGCCATACATCAACGTGAATCCGCCACGGGTGTACATGTGTTCCCAATCCTGAATCCCCCTCCCACCTTCCTCCCCATACCATCTCTCTGGGTCATTCGGGAGAATGGCAAAGAGGATATTTAAAATAGAGGGTCATTTTTGTAATTAAAGAGGTTAAGAATGACTCACACAGACAGGACACAAAACCTCAAAGCCAAAAAGGAAAACACCAGATTTGATCACACCAACATTTAAAACCTCTATACAAGGAAAAGGGCATCATGGACTCATCAAAAGACAAGTGTTATCCTGGAGAAAAAATATATATAAGATTTATAAACAGCCACATGGTTTATATCCAGAATACCTTAGGAGCTTTTACAAAGTCAATATGGACCAACAGAAAACAAGCAAGGAATATGCACAAATTACAGAAGACATGAGAACGGCTGATAAACACTTGACGAGATGCTAAGACCCTCTAGATATCTAATAAAAATGCAAATTTAAATGATAATGAAATATTTCTTGTACCCACCAGACTGGCAAAAATTAAAAGCATTGAGCACAAGTGTCACTGGCAGGAATCGGAAATGGGAAAATTCTGTTATTTTTCAAATATTTCCTCTTATCTGTTGATCTTTTCCTCTCCCTCTGGCACTCGTATTATTAATAGATAAATAGGAACACTTTCCCTTCTCACCTGCATCCTCTCTTAACTCTCCATCTCGCTGGTTCCTCCCCGTTCATTCATTTGCTCTTCTTCCCTTTAACCTTCCCATTGAGTTCATCGTCTCTTCACTGTTTACACCCTTTATCACCAGCTGGCTCTTCTTCATAACTGCCTCATCTAACCTTGTATTTCCAGTACCCTACTGAGGGTATTTATTATTCACATGTAAATGCTTTTCCTGTCTTCTCTGTCTATCTGCTCCCTCTGGTATTCACTTTGTGATCTTTTCCTCTTGGTGTTTACTCTCCTCACATGTCTCATTTTTCCCTACAGCATTTTTTTTTCTCTTTTATTTCTGTTTTTTGTCTCACTTGTTTGGTTGGGGTTTTTAGTTTGTTTTTGGCTACACCACAAGACATGTAGGGTCTTAGTTTCCTGACAGGGATTGAACTCATGCTACCTTAACCACTGCTCTTGCAGTGCAGGCATGGCATCTTAACCACTGGTCCACCACGGAAGCCCAAGCCACTCACTTTCCCTGATGAAGGTCAGCCAACTTAGCCAGATGAGTACACTTGGGAGGAGGAGCTGGCAGCCTTCACCCCAGGCAGCACCTTCCAGGTCAGTTAGGGAAGGCGGGCAGGATGCTCTAAGGGCAGAGCGTAGGGTGAGATGGGCTGGCTCAGCATCCTGTTTTGTTCATCCCTGCAAGGCCACTCTGGCCTTAGGGAACCTCCTTCTCTTCTAGCCTGGTTGTTGTCTTTGTCCTGGGGCTGTCAACCTGCATTGTACCTGGGGATGGGGAGGTGCCATGGGACAGCCAGCTGATTTGCCCAGGTCGGGTGGCACTCACTCCAGGTAGGTTCCAGGCTGCTCTGGTCTTGCCTGTGTCTGGCACAGAATCTGCTCCTCACAAGAGCAATGCTGGGCAGGCAGGGACCCCAGGGTGGTACAAGTAGGAGAGATGCTGCTCTGGCCTGGTCCTAGGCAGCTGAGCAGCAGCTTCCAAACTGGAATGTCTCCCCTCCCTGCCCTTACCCCACTTGGCTCTGCCTCCTCTGGATTTGTCTTGCGTTTTCACCTTTGTTCTGGGTTCTATCAGTTATTTCATTTGTGATTTCTCCAAGGTTTGGGTTCATAGACTAGAGTTAGCAGCCCATATTAATTAATCATCTAATATAGGTGTTCCTAATATAGGAACAAGAAGCAAAAGTTAAAAACAAGATTTCAACATCAGATATTTTTGCATGGATGAAGCAAACGGATGCATGCAAACATTACTAGTGGGGTTATGAACTGTTACAGCTGTCCCAAGGGACAGACATTGAGTGGAACACATTCCAAACACTTGAAACATTGGGCACACTTCATCAGAATTAAAAATTTTCTTTGCTCTGCAAAACATCCTGTTCAGATGATGAAAAGACAAATTACAGATGGGATAAAATACTTGCAAACTGCATACCTAACAAAGAACTTAAGATGTCTAGAATATATTTTAAAAAAATTCTCAGAAGTCAACATTAAACAAAATTGAAAATGTACTAAAGATTTGAACAGATATTTATTTGACCAAAGAGGCTATATAGATGGCAAATAAACACATGAAAATATGGGCAACATCATTAGTCATTAGGGAAGAGCAAATTAGAACCACAATGAATTAATTATGACTACGCACCTATTAGAATTGCTTTTAAAAAGCACTAACACTAAATGCTTGCAAGAATGCAGAGAGCCAGAGTGTTCATACATTGCTGGTGAGACCGTAAAATGGTACCACCACTCTGGAAAATAGTTTGGAAGTTCCTTTGAAAACTAAAAACGGACTTATCATTTGGCCCAGAAAATGCAATGTTGGGCATTTTACTGGAGAAATGAAAACTTATTTTTATATAGAATCTTATACATGTATGTTCAGAGTGGTTTTATTTGTAATAATAAAAAACTAGGGATTCCCTAATAGCTCAGTTGGTAAAGAATCCGCCTGCAATGCAGGAGATCTGGGTTCAATCCCTGGGTTGGGAAAATCCCCTGGAGAAGGGACAGGCTACCCACTCCAGTATTCTGGCCTGGACAATTTCATGGACTATAAAGTCCAAGGGGTCGCAAAGAGTCGGACCTGACTGAGTGACTTGAACTTCCACTTTCACTTTTCAGACACTCTGCACATGTCCTTCAGTGTGGAATGCTGAACAAACTGTAGGACATAATAAATATTATGAAATACCATGCAGCATTAAGAAGGAAGAGACTGAACTTCCCTGGGGCTCAGTGGTAAAGAATCTGCCTGCTAATGCAGAAGACGTGGGTTTGATCCCTGGTCTGGAAAGATTCCACATGCTGTGGAGCAACTGAGCCCGCCCACTGCAACTATTGAGCCCGCATGCCTAGAACCCATGCTCTGCAATGAGAAGTGACTGCAATGAGCAGCCCACATATTGCAACTAGAGAGTAGCCCCCGCTCGCTGCAGCTACAGAAAAGTCCTGGCAGCAGTAAAGACCCAGCACAGCCAAAAATAAATAATTTTAAAAAATTTAAAGGAAGAGACTATTGACACTTGCAACAACTTGCATGAACGCAAGGAAATTATGCTGAGTGAAATAAGCTGATTTTAAAAGGACACATATTATATGAGTCCATAAAGTTGTGAAGTAACATAACTATAGAGATAGAAAACAGATTAATAGTTGTTAGAGGTTAGGGATGGGTGAGGGTTATGTAACTTTAAAGCGGTAGCACGAGGAAGCCTTCCAGTGATGTCACAGTTACGTATGATTGTGATCATTGAAGCTACACACATGCTATCACACAGAATAACACACATAAAATTGTACATAAATGACTCATGAGATCTGAAAAGCTCTGTGGATTTGTACCAAGGTCAATTTTCCTGATTTTGATATTGTACTACAGTTCTGCCAGATGTTAGCACTGGAGGAAGCTGGGTAAATGCCCCAAGGAAAACTCCCTGCAAAATTTTGGGCAAACTCCTGTGAATCTATAATTATTTCAAAATAAAAAGCAATTTTTAAAAAGTGGCCTCAGAATCTTATTTATAGGAATTTGTTTTAAAGGGAAAAACAAAAGGGGACTTCAGATCAGGAAAAAACATTCAGTAAGTACATTTACTTTGCCAACTAAGGTCCGTCTAGTCCAGGCTATGGTTTTTCCTGTGGTCATGTATGGGTGTGAAAGTTGGACTGTGAGGAAGGCTGAGCGCCGAAGAATTGATGCTTTTGAACTGTGGTGTTGGAGAAGACTCTTGAGAGTCCCTTGGACTGCAAGGAGATCCAACCAGTCCATTCTGAAGGAGATCAGCCCTGGGATTTCTTTGGAAGGACTGATGCTGAAGCTGAAACTCCAGTACTTTGGCCACCTCATGCGAAGAGTTGACTCATTGGAAAAGACCCTGATGCTGGGAGGGATTGGGGGCAGGAGGAGAAGGGGATGACAGAGGATGAGATGGCTGGATGGCATCACTGACTCGATGGACGTGACTCTGAGTGAACTCTGGGAGTTGGTGATGGACAGGGAGGCCTGGCGTGCTGCAATTCATGGGGTCACAGAGTTGGACACGACTAAGCGACTGAACTGAACTGAACTGAAGTACATTTCACTCTTCCACTGAAATGCAAGTGTAAAAACTTGAATAGAATGCATAGAGGAGCTATTTGAGGACTTTTAAAGTCAAATAAAACAACAGCAGGAGAACTGGGACAGGAGACCATACTTCAAAGTAACACTGAGCTGGTGGTGAGTTTTACCGTTTTCCCTTTCCTGGTACCTCACAGCTATCCTCACCCAAGCAAGGCAGCCTAAACCATCGAGGTGGATATAGGTGCAAACAGAGACCGCTCAAGAAAGCCTTCAGGCTGAGGAGCAAGAGTCTTCTAAAACCCAGAAAGAGTGCAAGAAATCTCTCGTCTTCTCTACTCCATTTTCTCCAGCCCAGCCCCCTGCAGCCTATAAGCATGCCCTTTTTTGATCCAGGTTTGAAGGAGTTTTGTTGTGGGTGTTGTTTTAACCATTGTTTTCTTACTCTCTTGGTCCTTTGCTTGACTCTGGATGTGGGCACAGACGTGGTATAGAAGCTGCAGTGTTGACTGAGGGCTAAAAAGGAAACAGGGAAAGTACCAGGAAGTCATGGAGTGGGAAGAGTTCAGGAGAGTGACCCCCGCAAAGCTGTTAATGAGCTCCTGGGCTCCCTCCTGAGCTGTGCATGCATAGATCTGACTCTAAGCAGCTTATCATTGACTCTGAGAATGGGCCAAAGAAATAGATCAATGTCCCAGGCCCACACAGGCTACGGGTAATGCACATGTGAGACTGACCCAAATAAGACTGCAAGGGCTTTGTATGTAAACGGAACTGACACTGTGACCACAACCCATAGAAGGCTGTAGCACTCTGCAGCTGCCGAGTGCTTACGAGGACATGTATGACATTAAATGCTTACTTTAGGAAAAAAGAAGTCTCAACTCATTAATCTACGCTTCAATCTTCAGACATTAGGAAAAGAGAACATAATAAAATCAAAGCAAGCATAAGAAAAGAAATAATAAAGAGCAGAAACCAATGAAATTAAAAACAGGAAGAGAATAGAGAAAAATCAATGAAACCAGAAGCTCATTCTTTGAAATAAAAATTAATAAACTTCTAGGAATACTGACAAAGAACAAAAGTAGAGAAGACACAAATTACCAATATTAGGAATGAGAGAGGTGATGTCACTACAGACCCAAAAGATAGTAAAAGGATAGTAAGAGATTCATACAGGGGGCTTCCCAGGTGGAGCTGTGGTAAAGAATCCACCTGCCAGTGCAGGAGGTGATCCTTGGATAGGGGAGATCCCCTGGAGAAGGAAATGGCAACCCACTCCAGTATTCTTGCCTGGAGAATCCCATCGACAGAGGAGTCTGGTGGGCTATAGTCCTTTGGGTCACAAAGTCAGACACAACCGAATGAGCATACACACACACAAGGGACACACAAATAACTCTATACCCATAAATTTGACAATTTAGGTGAAATAAATCAATTCCATTTCATAACCTATGAAAACTCACTTAGGATGAAATAATCTGAGTAGTCCTGTAACTATTAAATATATTAAATTCATTGTTAAATAAACATTAAAAAAAATCTTTCTGGTTACAGTTCACAGCTTGCAGGATTTTAGTTCCTCAACCAGGTATGGAACCCACTTCCCCTGCCTTGGTAGCATGGAGTCTTAACTACTGGATCACTAAGGAATTCCCTCACTGACAAATTCTACCAAGCATTTAAAGAAGAAAAAACAATTCTACCCTCAATTCAAGAATATAAAAGGAGAGGGAACATTTTCCAAATCATCTTATAAGGCCAGCATTACCCTGATACCATAATCAAATAGACATAAGAACTCTACAGAACCATATCCCTTATAACATTCATTCACGATAAAGATTCCCAGCTAACCAGGCATAGAAAGGAATTTCCTCAAACTGCGAAAGTGTATCTACAATGGGACCAAAGCAAGAATGTCCACCTTCAATACTTCAATTTCACATTATCCTGAAAGTCCTAGCCACCGCAACACATCAGTTTCACAGTTATAAAGGAAGGAATAAAAACCCTCTCTACTTGCAGAAAACATGATAGTTTAAGTATAAAATCCCAAGAAATCTGCTCTCCTCCCCACAAAACGATCTAGACTAAATGGGTGCATTACAGTGACAGAAAGTAAGTTCAACACACAAAAACCAATCATTTTTCTTAAAACTAGCAGCAATTTGCAACCAAAAAAAGCCCTAAATAAACAGAGAGATATGCCATGGACTGTAGGACGCTATATTGATTTCAGTTCTTTCCAAGTTGATCTATAGATCAAAAGCCATCAAAATCACAGCAGGATTCTTTGGTAAATGTAGGCAAGCTTATTAAAATGTATATCAAAAGGGAAAGGCCCTAGAACAGCAGCAACAATTTTGAAAAAATAGAGCAATCACACTTCTTAGTTTACAGACCTAATATAAAGCTACAATAATCAAGACATTGTGGCAAAGTGATGGATGTATCAATACAGCCCAGAATATACCCTCATAAATATGCCCAACTGATTTTTGACAAAGACACAAAGGTATTTCAATGGAGAAAGGCTAGCCTTTCAACAAATGGTATTAGAACAATTTAAGTAAAAAAAAAAAAAAAAAAAGGATTCCAATCTAAATCTCACATCTATATAAAAATTAACTCAAAGTGAAAAGCATAAAGCTATAAAGCTTTTAGAAGAAAACATATAAGAATATCTTCTTGACCTGGGGCTATGAAAAGAATTCTTAGTGAGGACACCAAATGCACAATCCATAAAAGAGAAAATTAATAAATTAGGTTTGACAAACCTTTTAAATTTTGTGAAAGATACTCTTAAGAAAATGAAAAAACAGCAGTAGACTAGAAGAAAGTATTAGCAAATCATATAGGTGACAAAGGACTTCTTCCAAAATATACAAAGAACTCTCAAAATTAACAATAATGATCCAAATAAATAGTAGGCAAAAGACTTGAAAATAAAACATATCACCAGAGAGGACAGACACAGTACATGAAAGGCAAATAAGCATATGAAAAGATGCTCCGCATTATTGGTCATTAGGGAAATGCAAATTAAAACCATAGCGAGATACCACTACATATCCGTTAGCTGGTGGGAATGCAAAATGGTACAACCCCTCCAGAAAACAGTTTGACAGTTCTTTTCAACCATATGACCCAGAAGTGCTTCTCCTGGGTTATTTTTTTTACCCTGGAGTAATGAAAACATGTTCACACAAAAACCTCTATACAGATATTTATAGCAGCTATATTCATAATTGCCCCAAATTGGAAACAACCACAAGGCCTTTCACTGGAGAATGGATAACCAACTGCGGTCTGTCTGTACAGCTGGTAACTATTTAGTAAACAAAAATAATACACCACTGATACACAGGACAATCGGGATGAGTCTCAAAGACATAATGCCAATTTCAAAGATTACATACTGTGTTGTTTTACTTGTATATTCTTGAAATGACAAGTTGTAGTGATGAAAAACTCAGCAGCAGTTAATGGGGGTTGGCAGTGAGGAAGGCTTGGGCTACATAGCATGAGGAAATGCTCTGGAGAAGGGACTCTGGTATCTTGACAGTGGTGGTGGTAACATGAACACATAGATAATGTGTTAAAATCTATGTAAGTGTTAAAACTCTTGGACCCTGTACAACTCTTTAAAATGGGACCAGGAGAAACAAAAAATTTAAAAATCCGTTCTGTGCCAGTCATTTTGCATTAGGTCTCACTAAAGCCTCACAAACTGCAAGATTAGTTTATCACCCCCATATTACAGATAAAAAACTTGAAACTCAGAGATACTCGGGAATTTGCCCAGTTCAGTTTAGTCGCTCAGCCGTGTCTGACTCTTTGTGACACCATGGACTGCAGCATGCCAGGCCTCCCTGTCCATCACCAACTCCCAGAGTTTACTCAAACTCATGTCCATCCAGTTGGTGATGCCATCCAACAGTCTCATCCTGTGTTGTCCTCTTCTCTTTCCACCTTCAATCTTTCCCAGCATCGGGGTCTTTTCAAATGAGTCAGTTCTTTGCATCAGGTGGCCAAAGTATTGGAGTTTCAGCTTCAGCATCAGTCTTTCCAATGAATATTCAGGACTGATTTCCTTTAGGATGGACTGGTTGGATCTTCCTGCAGTCCAGGAGACTCTCAAGAGTCTTCTCCACCACTACAGTTCAAAAGCATCAATTTTTTAGCGCTCAGCTTTCTTTATGGTCCAACTCTCACATCCATACATGACTACCGGAAAAAACATAGCTTCGACTAGGTTGTCTAGGTTGGTCGTAACTTTTCTTCCAAGGAGCAAGCATCTTTTAATTTCATGGCTGCAGTCATTTTGGAGCACCCCCCAAATAAAGTCTGTCTCTGTTTCCACTGTTTCCCCATCTGTTTGCCATGAAGTGATGGGACCTGGTGCCATGATCTTAGTTTTCTGAACGTTGAGTTTTAAGCCAACTTTTTCACTCTCCTCTTTCATCAAGAGGCTCTTTAGTTCTTCTTCACTTTCTGTCATTAAGGTGGTGTCATCTGTATATCTGAGGTTACTGATATTTCTCCTGGCAATCTTGATTCCAGCTTGTGCTTCCTCCAGCCCAGCATTTTTTATGATGTACCCTGAATATAAGTTAAATAAGCAGGGTGACGATATACAGCCTTGACATACTCCTTTTCCTATTTGGAACCAGTCTGTTGTTCCATGTCCAGTTGTAACTGTTGCTTCCTGACCTGCATACAGATTTCTCAAGAGGCAGGTCAGGTGGTCTGGATTCCCATTTCTTAAAGAATTTTCCAGTTTATTGTGGTCCACACAGTCAAAGGCTTTGGTATAGTCAATAAAGCAGATGTTTTTCTGGAACTCTGTTGCTTTTTTAATGATCTAGCAGATGTTGGCAATTTGATCTCTGGTTCCTCTGGCTTTTCTAAATCCAATTTGAACATCTGCAAGTTCACAATTCATGTACTGTTGAAGCCTGGCTTTGAAGACTTTGAGCATTACTTTACTAGTGTATGAGATGACTGCAATCGTGCAGTAGTTTGAGTGTTCTTTGGCACTGCCCTTCTTTGGGATTGGAATGAAAACTGACTTTTTCCAGTCCTGTGGCCACTGCTGAATTTTCCATTTGCTGGTATATTGAGTGCAGCACTTTCACAGCATCATCTTCCAGAGTCACACCATAAACAGCGGCAGAGCCAGGAGCCCCACCGAGGCCCTCCCTGCATCTAGCACTGTGATGGTAAAGTCTACGTGTAGCAGTCTAGGACACTGGGATGGACAGGCTGCCCTCTTTGTTTATGTAAGTTATGTGTCTGGCTTCTGTGCACAGCCTTGCTTAGCTGGACCTGTTCAGCTTTTAGACGAGTGGATGTCTTAGCAGGATCACTTGGGCTTCTTCGGCGTTGGCCTGAACATGGGGATTGGACTTGATGATGTTCTTTGACGTATGTGGAGACGCTTAACTAATGGCAGGAACACTGCACTAAGACCTGGCTGTTTCATCTTGATCCTTTCCTATCCCTGGATGATTCTGCTCACTCCCAGGTAGGTGTTGTTGTCTCTCAGTTATGTATTTTAGACCTAGAGGGTTTACCAATATGAACTTCAGACAGTATGCCTAATTATCTCCACAGATATACATCATCCCTGGTCTAAAACATTAAATGAGTATTTAGTGTTAACTAGCTATTACTGTCTTCCCACATGGCACTAGTGGTAAAGAACCTGCCAATACAGGAGACATGAGACGTGGGTTTGACCCACAAGCCAGGAAGATCCTCTGGAGGAGGGTATGGCAACCCACTCCAGTATTCTTGCCTGGAGATTCCCACGAACAGATGAGCCTTGTGGGCTACTATCCATAGGGTCACAAAGAGCTGGACACGGCTGAAGTGACTGAGTATGCACAGCTAATGCTAACTGCAAAACGTGAAGACGTAAAATGTCCATTAGGATCAATGATCAAAGAACACAACACATAACAGACAAAAAAACAAAAATTATATATCCGTCTCTAAAATTTTACCTTAATGCTGAGAATTCAAGTTAACATTTTTTCCCTCCTGGAAAACGCATCATGAAGCTGGTTGAAAAAGCAATTATTAAGCATTCTTCCTTAATGAAAACTACTCAGGCAACATTAACAAGAAAATATTTTAATACTTTCGTAGCACAAAATTAAACTGAGACAGGTTAAGAGGAATGTGAGGGGATCGAGAAAACCATAAATTATATAGCTTTATTTTGCCATAACCTAGATGTTGAGAATGAACACGTGTCCTGTGAGCAGTCTCATTTCTCCTCTTGAAGGCACAGTATGGGTAATGCACCAAACAAACAGGCTTGTCCAATCCCCTGACCTGTCACTTACAATGTGAAAACATTCATCACTACGGGTTCAAATGACAGTCTATCTGTCTGCAGCTCACTTCAACTGCTCCTCAGGCCCCTTTAGGCTGGACTTCTGATTTCTTCTTTCTTTCTGACCCTGAATTCGGTAGAGCTTCTTCCTGAGGTCCTTCTGTCGCTTCAGTTTCTCTTCTTCCTCCTTCTGCTTCATTTTGAAGTGTTCTTTGTTGTGGAGATGCCGCTGCTCCTTGGCTTTCTTCATCTTCTCACTGTGCACTGTACTCAGAGCATCCAGCAGTGCAAGGATCTGACAAGGACAAAACCCACTGAGCATCAAAATATTCTTACAGCTATAGCATGCTTTCGTTCTAAGTTTCAGGGATCTTAAACATTGCAGCTGACTGTATCAAAATGAGAATCAATTCATTAGCCAAATGAATATTAATCTAGTGAAAACTGATCCTGAACTAGGGAATTATAATTTGCATGGAAATATAAGTAGGAGCATACTGACTTAGCAAAATACTTATTTAATAGCCTTGACCACAAAACCACCTTTGTTAATCACTCTATGGATACTCTGTACAGCTGACAGAGTGATGTGCCAGCTGTGTGCTTCTTATTCCCCATTAAAATGCATAAGGCAGAGCATGACTAAACAAAAGAAGGGAAATGGATTCTGGCCTTTCTTCTAACTTCCAGATCTAGTGCCCTGAGCAAGTCTGGCCCTTATCCTTTCCTCATGTAAAGTGAGAATGCAATAAGAATGCCAAGTGGGCATGATTTTCACATCTAAATGCAATGTACTAGAAGCCATCCATTGACAGTACCTTCCTTTCATGAGGCTCCCGTATGACGGCTGGTCTCACTCTGTCCTTTGGAGTCTTGCCTGCCTTTGCCTGGGTCTTGGGCTTGCTCTTAAACGGCAGAGCCTTCTGCAAGGCTTTTGGAATATGCAGTGAATTAAAATGTTTCTTTTGCCTCACAATTGGCTGAAAAAGAAAAAGAAAACAAAGACTATGACATATTTAAATTATGATCTATGCGCACTTAAAATTTGCATGAAATCTTCTCAGTGGATTGATTTTTTCCACAAATCAGTAATACCATAGTTTGCTGACCATGAGAAATGAGGACTCAATCATCCATCAAATATAAATCGCTTCAATGAGCATGTACAGCTACAGGCAAAACAAAGGAATATATAGAATATATATGGAATACATATTTACAATTCTTCCAAGAAATCAACTGTACAAATTTCTACAGTATGGGCAATGGGATCTTAATAGATGGGATGAAAAGATCCAACCTTTCTGTTAATGGCAAATTTAGGCATTATCTTTGGAGCGCTGAGATGGCTTTTTCTAGCCTGACAATAATCATCTAGCTTTTCATCTTGACTATCAGCCTCTCTGGATTTAAGGACATAGTTCTTCTTCCAATGAAGAGCCAAAGTGCCCCCACCCCTGATTCTCATTAAGAAGTTTATTCTGTTTCTGATAAAAGGCTGATTTAAAAAAGCGAGATTTAAACGACAAATGAAGGCAAAACTCTCTCTACATTCGATTTTCAAGCTAACCAAATTCTATACTAAAATTGAGATGACCAAAATCCTCAACTGCTTCAAAAGTAGTTAGTAAGCTGACAGTTTTGCCCTAAACCTTTACTAAAGTAGACTACAGAGAATATTTCTGCAATATCTTTAAATTTATTGTTAAAGACATCGCCCACAATAATATTCAATATTCTGTTTAAAAACCAAAATATTTTAGAATGAAAAGAATTCAGAGAAATATCCTTCTCAAAAATAAGTAAGCTCCACAAACTGGACAACAGGTACTATGTCCTCAAGTATATTTTAAGAGCAATTCATGGTAACATGACTCAAATTTTATTAACTATTTTACAGAAAAACTAATGCCTGGAAAACTGTTTCAAGCAGAATGATAAACCAATACCCTGAATTACTCACTTATTACAAAACAAATATCTACCATTAACACAAACAAATCTTTTCAAATGCCTTGTTAAGCTGTGAACAAAATAATGGACATTCTCAGAGACTAAAACCTGAATGAAAATGGGAATTCAGGCAGGGACTGAGAACTTAAGATTTAAAGGGTAGGATGGCGTGGTGATGGGAGGAAGGCTGAAGGAGGAGGAGACATATGTATACTTAGGGTTGATTCACAATGTTGTGCAGCAGAAACCAACACAACACTGTAATCCTTCAATTTAAAAAAAAAAAGCAAAAAAAAATTCATTGAGCTGTACACACTTATTATTTGTGAACCTCCTCTCCATATGTATGTTACAAGTTAAAGTCACTCAGTCGTGTCTGACTCTTTGTGACCCCAAGGACTATAGTCCATGGAATTCTCCAGGCCAGAATATGGGAGTGGGTAGCCTTTCCCTTCTCCAGGGGATCTTTCCAACCCAGGGATCGAACCCAGGTCTCCCACGCTGCAGGCAGATTCTTTACCAGATGAGCCACAAGCGAAGCCCAAGAATACTGGAGTGGGTAGCCTATCCCTTCTCCAGTGGATCTTGTCGACCCAGGAATTGAACCGGGGATTTCTGCATTGTAGGCGGATTCTTTACCAGCTGAGCTATCAGGGAAGCTGTACGTATGTTAACACTTCATTTCCCATACAGAGAAAACCCACTTTTACCACTTTTTCTGTGTTCCTTCCAAAACAGTCTATGAACATAAACAGATTCACTCAAGTTTAATGTTAGACTTTCTACTTGAAAATTCAAACCACAAAAAAACATTACATACAAAGCTTCTGAATGACACGCATCTACAGAACATATGCGCGACTGTACCTTATAGAGAGAATCCTTGTTGGCTTTTAGTTTGATGCCATGGGCAAGCCGGAGTTGACCAGTTGTCCGCATTCCTGACCAGGTGTCTTTCTCACCAATTGGTTTTAACAAAGATGTTACTGGGTTATAGAAGGCTGGAACGGAGACAGGATACCAAGTTCTCATGAAGACAATATCTGGAAAGAGAGTGTATTTACATTACCATTTTCAGGAGAAGATTCATATCCATCTTAGTACACACACAAAAACAAAATACTCCGAACTTTTCTAGCTGTTTGCATAGTATTTGAAGAGAGACTGTGCCAAGTGAACTACTTTTCAATAGTATAAAAGTTCTCTGGTTGTCCCTGGGTGCAGTGCACAAGATGTTCCAAGTTGGGGGGAACTACAGCTGACTCCTGTTTTTCTTTTCTTTTGATGTGTACCATTTTTAAAGTCTTAATTGAATTTGATACAATATTACTTCTGTTTTATGTTTTGGTTTCTTGGCCATGAAGTATGTGGGATCTTAGCTGCACCACCAGGGACTGAACCCACACCCACTGCATTGGAAGGCAAAGTCTTACCCACTGGACCACCAGGAAAGTCCTGACTCCTGTTTCTAAAGATCTAAACTCCCACCTATAATTCACACTGGCTAGAAATCAATACTGAACAGTCACATGCTGTTAAGAACACACCACAAAGGAGATTTACCACTCATCAGCAATTTATCCTCAAATGTGGCCCGGAAAGCTCCTTCTGGAGCCCGGAGCGCCTTCTTGATCTGTCCCCTTATTCCACTGACCGTTCGAATCACAGCACCTTCAAATTTGGCCACTTCCAAGGCAGAATTAAACATTCCCTATAGATATATATATATAAATATATAAAAAGTATATAGACACAAGTCAGATATTTTACCTCTTAGTTCATAAATATATTCTTGGTTAAAAAACAGACAATAATTCATTGAAGGGTAATAAAACAATCAAAATGTATTTCCCCTCAAAAGTAGAATTACTAGGTCAACAGGAATACAACTTTATTTTTCCTGAAATAACACTAATTAAGACTCTATTGTGAGCTCATAAACATGCTCATTACTGCTATCTTTGAGAAGAAAGGAACAAATGATGTTTATTGGCTGAACTAGCCTCGATGGCCTTTGCTGTCATCTCACGGGGCTGGACTATACAGCTCACATCCTATTACTTATGTGCACACACTCCAAAAATAAAGAAAGCTAGACAAATAAATGCTGATGGTTGTATATTACCTTAAGAACATTTGATGATCATCTTAACTCTATATTTTTAACGGAAACAGCCCACTAATGAAATTTCCAATAAATGTTGTTCAAACTACCCTCCCATGTTATACTGCGTGACATAACAACCATTTCTCCATACCCCTGCCAATAAAGTATTTTGAGAACTGCTTTGTCTATTTTTCTACTGATCTGTTTGACAAACTCAAGATTTTCCCCCTCTCTCAACAGAAACCAAAAAGGTAGGAAACAAAACCTAGTGAATGAGATTACATATTTTCAATATTGGCTCTGTGACAATCTCCCAGGGAAATAATAAATAATAGCCTTAATTACTAAATATGTCTATTTTATTTTGCCTTAAGATTTCTGAGAATATTTAAGTAACACAGAATAATACAAAGGAGTAAACTAAAAATATAGAAAACCAAGTTTAGAGAAGATTTCAAATACTTTTCTGAAAGCATTAGAACTATATCTTAGACCTAAATGAGAAGTATTTCATGCCTCCTTTAACAATATATACATTAAAAATATTTGAATATATAGAGAGATATACAGACCTTAATGAATGAAGTGTTCTTGAAAATTTTATATGGAAAACCAGTTAGTTTTAATTTCTTTACAATTTTTATAGATTTATCCAGATCAAGGACAACTCCTGTGGCAGCTATCCGGAAATCAGGCTAAAAAGGAACCCCCAAAATTTGAATACAGGAAAAATATCAGCAAGAGAAAAACTACATATCTCTGTAATGCAATAAATTACTGAAGTGCAATTCACTTACAGTCACCTAAGAAAGAATATGTGTTGGGAATGCATGTAAGAATTAAAGATTTTAAAATTAAAAAAAAAAAAGGAAAACCTAATGAATGGAAAAAAATAAAATAAAATAAAATAAAATAAATAAATTAAAAAAAAAAAAGAATATGTGAACATATAAACCAGTATTTTAACAAGTTATCTGAAACTATAATACACATAAGCCAAAACTGATGATATCTTGAGCATTTTACTGAGGGTGATTTCATAGTAACACAGTTTCACAAAGATGAATAAATGAAAGGGAATATGAAAATTTGGCTACAATGGCTGAAAAATTAAATTTTGGACATTTAGGATGGATTACATTTGCTCATTATTCTGTTTTCTTTGCTGTTAAATGAGGCCAATAAAACCTGCTCTGATTGGTCAAATGAAGGCTGTGTGAACATACTTTGCTAAACCAGCATCATTAGGGGTAGTCTAATGTCTAGCTGGTATCCAGTGGAAGTCAGAACCCAGTAGAGTGGTTAGCTCATGGTGAGCACTGCTTAAGTAATTTTAGAAAAATATGTCCGTAAAAACATAAAAATATAAAACATTATCAGTACCATTACAATTCTACTTCCCTCTTCTCTGCTCCCACACCTTATTAAAAAGACACAGGAAAATTGAAAGCAAAGAGAAGACTGTGTTAGTCGCTCAGTCATGTCCAACTCTTTGCGACCCCATAGACTATAGCCCACCAGGCTCCGCTGTCTGGGATTTTCCAGCAAGAATATTGGGAGTGGGTTGCCATTCCCTGAAGACTATAAATAACAAAAATGAGTAATTTTCAACTTAAAGTTTCAGGTACATATTCATAATCAAGACATTATTTCTCAAACACAATCTATAAAATAAAACATCCAAGATAGTTACCATATTGCCACTGACAGACTGTACTGCCAAGAACCCAGTACCCTGTGGAGTGATAGGACCTTAAAGGAAACAGAAAAAAATAAAAAATACAGTGAATCACACATTCTGGATTCTGTTTCACATATATACTCCAACCCCAGAAAAGAGAAAAATCTTATGAATTGTGATTTCATGAAAGGAAAAAAGCAAAACTATAATGATAAATCCTAAAAGGTCTAAATTAATCTATAAACAAGTCTATTCTAATCTGTTTTTACCCCAAAAGGTTGCTCCACAATGCATGTGCTGTGGGGTATATTTTAGAAGCCTCTGTCTTCCATTGTGGTCTTCAATATAATAAAGTGGGATGGTTTGAAACCTCCTCCACCCTACAGAAAAAATGATTGGATCTCGGGACTTGAGGATTTTCTTATACCAACGATGTTTCTTCAGACGCATCTGAGGGGAGAAAAGATTTCAGTAAGATTATTGCCTCAAGTATGACCAAAGAACCTCAGCTGTTAAGTATGCAGCAAAGGGTACCTACCTGTACATATCCAACATTGCCCTCACTATTGCCCAGACCACCCAAAATAATTGGGTAATGCGGGTCAAAGTTAAGCACAAATTCACAGGGGACATTTTCTATCTCAATTCGGACATACATCCCAGGTCGAAAACCCTCATACTGAACTCTGGCTTCATCATCTTGATCTTCAAATTCTGCCCGGTTAAGCTATATATATATATGAGAGGGAGAAAAAGAAAACAATTAAAAATCCACAAGGCTGTTATTTTTACTAAATGTAAGATTAACATTTAGAAAAAAGCCAATTTCTAAATAAAGGAATCATGAACAGAATTAGTTAGGCTTTATCCTAGTTAAAAATAATATATGTTTTATCTTTATAGTTTGCTGAGGATATGTCCCAACTGTCTTCTTCTCTGGTGCTCCAAGCTATAGTACAGCAAATACTAACAACTCTGAAGGAAGACTTTAATGCTGGTTGACACACACCCTGAACTTTTCCGTCCACACATTCTCTTTTCACTCTCCAATTATTTCACACTTCTTGTTTCATCAATCAATATCTCCTTCCTCATCCCGATTCTCAACTGTTGACTGTCTCCTAATTCACTCAAAATTTAAGCAATCTAAAAGAACTTCCAACTAGCCCTTCTACCAAGGTTTATATCCATATTCAGCCTTATAGCTCTGCACTATTCAATATGGTAGGAACACATGGCTATTTAAATTGAAATTAATAAAAATTAAATAAAATTTAAGTTCAGTCATTCACAGTAGCCATATTTCAAGTGGTCAGTATCAATATGTGGTATCCATTATCACAGGAAGCTCTAGTGGGCAGCTGTTAAGAGACTATCCATGCCTCAATTTAATCCCAACCTCTACTTGCACCCTAGATCATATACTCTTGTGGGACTTTATTCCAACAAATCTTGCCTGTTATTTCCCTCATCTTAAAACATTTTGACTTCACTTCCTGTAACTACTGCCCCATCTCTCCACTTATCTTTGAAGCAAAATGCCACAGATGTGTTCTAAAGGCTAGTTCCAGTTATGCCACTCCTATCCTCTTAAATGCCCTAAAATTAGACTTTAACCAACACTCCATTGAAATGCTTGTCAAAGTCACTAAAGGCCTCACAATCTAGTGGTCAATTCTGTCTTCATCAAAATTAATACATCAGCAGGATCTGAAACAATTATCACTTCCAGCTACAGTGGTTTCCAGTGTACCTCATGTCCTCTTAGAGTTTTTCTATCTCCTGAGTACTGCTCAGTCCCCACTGCTGCTTCATCCTCTCTGCCCAGCCACCCAGAGTACCTGGGGTCAGTCTCAGTCTTCTCCTCTCCTGCCCCTACACTCACTCCCCAGGTCACGCCACCCATCTCATAGCTTTAAAAAGCAACCAGATGCTGAGGACAGCACATCTCAGTCCCTGGCCCCCAACAGCTCTCCTCATTGACCACCTGACACTCCTCTTGTCCAAAAAGTATCTCAAACTTAACCAATCCCAACTTCATCTTCCTTGGTAGACTGACACCAGTGAAAGGCTTTCCTATTTTACTTATGACAACCCAGTTCTTACAGTAAGTCATCCTTATTTCCCCTTGTACATCTCATATTCAAAGTTCTTTATAAATTACCCACAATGTTCCAGGTGATTTTAAACAGAACTAGCCTTACACTTTGGAGAAGGCAATGGCACCCCACTCCAGTACTTTTGCCTGGAGAATTCCATGGATGGAGGAGCCTGGTAGGCTGTAGTCCATGGAGTCACTAAGAGTTGGACACGAGTGAGCGACTTCGCTTTGACTTTTCACTTTCATGCATTGGAGAAGGAAATGGCAACCCACTCCAGTGTTCTTGCCTGGAGAATCCCAGGGACAGGGGAGCCTGGTGGGCTACCGTCTATGGGGTCGCACAGGGTCAGACACGACTGAAGCGACCTAGCAGCAGCAGCCTTACACTTACCTAGTCACTTCTATCAAAGGTGAATACACACTAGGAATCACTATGTTAGTTAATGACTAACCATACTTCTTTGACTAAATAAAGGACTAGATTGAGCAAACCCTTCAAGTGCATCTTCAGAAATCATATACTTTTAAAAATATTTATTTATATGGCTGCCCTGGGTCTTAGTTGCAGCATGCAGGCTTAGTTCCCCTATGGCATGTAGGATTTTTGATCCCTGACCAGGGAGCAAACCTGCAACCCCTGCACTGGAAGACGGATTCTTAACCACTGGACCACCAGAAAAATCCCTAATAAATCATATACTTAATCTGCTTAAGACATATTAAGGTGTGCTCCAATTTACAGGGATTCTTGGTGGCCCCATCTGTCAAAGCATAACTTAAACACTCACCATCAACTATGTACACATCTTTGTGTCTCTAACTTTAGAGTTCATCAACTCAAACAGCCTGCTCAGCATCCCCAGACAGCAGAGAAAGACCATCTCCCTTTCAGCATTCTACATGTTCTCTTTACTTCTGTATCTGACCTTACATTCAAAGTATCCTTTGAACTCTGATCAAGGAGGGTCTTCAGAAAATCTTCCCTGGAGAGCGCTGGTATGCGCATAAGCCACACAAGGCCAAGAATCACATGCCCAATCAAAATATTCAATCATCACTCCAGGGAGCAGTAATCAAAATACTAAGGCAACGCCTGCATGTAAATAAACACACTGTCTCAAATCACTACATTGTGAGATCCTCAAAAATGGAGGCCATGTCTCAGCCATTTCTGCCTCCTCAACATATAATGCTTAAAATAGATATTAATATAATTCTGGTCAGTGTCTGACTGAAGAAATAATTAGATGACTGCATGAATAAACACACTCATCTGCATCTCGTCCTAGGAGTGCAAACAAGAGGCCCAGATGCCGGTCAGGGAGCAGAGACCTAAACAAAGTTACATACTCACATCACTACTACAACCTTGAAATGAGGCTGATAGGAACTGAGTTTTCTCACCTGTGCTTGTTTCTGCATTTCTCCTTTAAGATCATCAAAGTATGTGCTTTCTCCTTCATCATATTCTGCATCAAACATTTCCTTCAATTTTCTCTTTTTTTCTAAATGCTTTTTCTTGGCACTTTCCTCTGCACTGGGGTCAATTTCTTCTTTAATTTCTTCCTCCACATCTTCAATCTTAAATTTCCAGGAGAGTAAATTTCATGAAAATTTGTGGAAACCTTTTCTTTATATATTAAATATTAAGGCAGATTTTAAGAGTTCTATTTGAGCTGCAAAAATCATAGTTATGCTCATCATGAAAACAAAATAAAACAAAGCCTTTGGCTCTAAATAACAGGCACTGCAATAAGAGACATTTAGACAACTACATTACAATTAACTGCAATTCCTTAATATGGCTGGGAATGCCAAACATGAATACAAGTAACAGCAAGTATCCCCAACCCAAATGCTCCCAGGAACTGTTCTAAAAATATTAGGGAGAACAGGGAATTATTTTTTTAAAACAGCACTTAGTGTAAGAAGAGGAAAATGATGACAAATGACAGTGACCCAGGAGCTAAAACTTTCAATGACTGAAGAATCATAATAAGAAGAGATAATAAGTTTCACTCAAAAAACTCAAGGAATCAAGGATAACAAATAAACCAACATTTTTTACTCTGTTCTCACCCACTTCACTTTTAGGAAGAAATTCATCCAGTATGTAATCTACACAGATAAGCAAGACTTGTGTTTCTCAATATGGGGCCTCCTGCAGAACATACTGACCACAGATCAAGGAAGGGCCAGTGGCTGACAGCGAGCCATGGCCAAGTCATACCTGAGTATCTGGGCCTGGTTTTCCCTTGTGCACGTCCCCGGTTTCCAGGTCTTCAAAGTCACCATAGAGTTCCTCTGGGAAAAGAACATTCAAATGACTCCCCTGCGTGTGACACTCTAGCACCACCAAGCACTAAGTGTTGATTAGTTGAGATCAAACTTCATTTTCATTGTTCTTATAGCTACATACCCCTAAAGAATCCTGCATTTACACAGCCTTCTTTTCCTTGTCAAATTTTGTATTTCATCACCTATTTAGGTTAAGTAAATGAACTTAATCCACTTTTCCATATTTTACTTCAAAATCCCACTTAGCCAAGAGCTATTTTCCCAGGATTAGTGATAGATATTCTGGAGTAGAGAAGCATACAGAGGTAACAAGCATGGCCATGTATATCAGTCCCCAAACCAAATGTTCAAAGAGTGACTTGAAAATCCATGTCATGATAACAACACATGTGAAAGAGTCTCAATGTAAGATTAACACAGTACAACCATATGATATACCTAGGGAAAATCTTGTTGTTGTGTTATTGTTTAGTCACTAAGTTGTGTCTGACTCTTCTTTGACCCCATGGACTGTAGCCTGCAAGGCTCTTCTGTCCATGGGATTTCCCAGGCAAGAATACTGGAGTGGGTTGCCATTTCCTTCTCCAGAAGATCTTCTCAACTCAGGGATCAAAACCAAATCTCCTGCATTAGCAGATGGCTTCTTTACCACTGAACCACCAGGGAAGCCCAGGGAAAATCTTAGATTACATAAAACACAGCATTGAGAGTAACAGTAGTAACCAAAAGGATATTGAGCCCAGAAGTGTTCATCCATTCATTTTTAGAGCTGTAAGTTTAGTTATGGATCCTACCCTTAAAAGAAACAGAGAAGTTAAACTTTGGGAGGCATCATTTAGAAAGGTATCAAAATATTTTCATGTAGCATAAAGCAAAAGGACCAGAAGAGATATAAAAGATGGGAAGATTTCATTTGTAATAAAAATAAAAAAGGATAAAATACTTAGGACTAATCTAAACAAGAAATGTGCTGGAACTTCATTTTAAAAATGCTAAAAGTTTTAATATGGTTTTTAAAGGACACATGGAATAACCTTAGCTGATGCTTTTAAGTGCTTCACATACTAGGCACTGCTCTAAGTTAAGTTCCTTAACTACCCTCTTCAACATGGTTCAATGAAGAAGGTATTATCTACTGAACAAACAGACTACTATGTGTTTGGAAAGGAAGATTCAGTATCATGAAGATTCTAATTCTCTTGTTTACACAGTTACAATGAAAATAATCACCAAGGCTTTCTAGTCTGGAAAAGATGGTATAGACATATTTCCTCTGCTCCTGACTGTGTATAACCATCAACTCCAGAAATGATGCAAGAGCACAAGGGATAACCAAAGGAGAACTCTCAAAGGTGGAAAGACAAAGATGGGTTGGTAAGGGTCCCCAGGACCAGAGGAATGACATAGTGGCCTGCGTCTTCCTATACCACAACCCACAGAAAAGCAACTTAATGCCAGTGTTTCCCAGCTCCCAAGCAGCAAGAGAAGGCAGCCCAGACAGGCTCATTCTTGCCTAAGACTGAACTAGATCTCAATAGCAATCCAGGTAAATCAGGAATCCCACTGACAGTAAGTGATGAGGGAAAGTGCTCACTTTCCCAAAGAGCTTGAATCTCCTTTCCTCCACCGTGATACACCAGGTGCCCAGGGGTTATCAGCAAGGGGGAATTCCATTGGCCATGAGACTCTCCTCTTCCACCTTAGACACAATATGCATCCAGGCAGAACCAAGCAAAGGAGATGCCCAAAGCATTTCACAATTGACTAGCATCTTCAACTTGACTATTAAAGATATGGAAGAAAATAAGATATAGAGAAGGCAGTCTTCTCTGAAGAATACAGTACTTTACTTACCATCTTCTGCTAAGATCTTGGCTGCATCTTTATCCTCTTCCCACTTCCCAGTCACGAAGCAATCTCTGATACTGTTCATAACCTTATAAAGAAAAGACAGCACTCAGTTGACAGGCTCCAATCATTCAATAAATAACCACTTTTAGAAACAGTAGCTGACAATTTGCCTTTAAATATTTTTCAAGATACTTCTATGGATATATTCATTTTAATTCTATGGATATTTTCATTCCGAACTTTGACACAGATAGTATAACAGAGATAAAAAACATACATATCATAGCATTAACAGTGGATAGGGAAATACTATCTGCCTAGTGACTTCATAAGTAAACAATCAGACATTTAACAATTCACTAATCTGTACTTATTGCTGCTGTTTGAAAACTTAATTCCTCTAGCCAATACTCTAACAAAGACAAAATGTCTTGTATGAGTACAACACTGCAAAGAAGTACTGAGGCGCCCAGTCCCAGATCTGCTAGATCATCCAGTATACACATGGAGTGGATGCTAGGTGCACTTCTCAAATACAGACTAAAACTTGTACACAACTCTGTGTTTCAGAGTGCTTCCTAGGGAACCTGACCTAAGACAGCACACGTCCCTCACTGCCAAGGGCTCAAATCTTCACATAATATTTTGATCATGATTCATGTTTTTCATATATAACCCCACTCTCTAAAAGGGGCCTTGGGGGACTTCCCTGGTAGTTCAGTGGTCAAGACTCTGCACTTCTACTGCAAGGGGTACAGGTTCAATCCTTGATCAAGTAATTAAGATCCCACATGCCACATGGAGTGGTGCCCTCCAAAAAAAAAAGAAAAAGTAGCCCCAAAACTAGTATGATTACAATGGTTGCAAAAGCAAGTCTGTGCATTCACTCATCCCTTCATGTCTACAATCACTCACTAATTACTACTGAACATCTGTTCTATGCCAAGAAGCTTTGCTGGCACTGAATGGCAAACTGTTTTAAGAAGATCCTTGCTGTCATGAAGCTTAACAACTGACTTATGGAAACCAGGGATCAAATAAATTTTCAGAAACAGACCCTCCATGATAAAAAACACTCAACAATTTAGACAGGAACTTCCTAAATCTGATAAAGGGCATCTTTAAAAAAACCCACAGCTAACACCATACTTAACAATGAAAGACTGAGAAAACTTTCCCTCTAAGATCAGGAGTAAGGTAAGGATGTCTCCTCTCACCACTTCTATCCAACATTGTACTAGATGTTCTAGTCAGGGCCATTAGGCAAGAAATTTAAATAAAAGGAATCCAGTTCAGAAAGAATAACTATTTCTATTCTCAGGTGGTATGATTTTACATATGCAAAACCCTGAGGAATCCATAGAAAAACTATCAGCACTGCAACCACTGAGACCTTGTGCTCTAGAGCCTGCACACCACAACAAAGATCCCACATGCTGTAATTAAGACCAGATGCAGCCAAATAAATAAATTTTTTTTTTAAAAAGAACACTTGGAATAAATTCAACAAAAGTGCAAAGCTGATACTCTGATAACTACAAAACATTGACAGAAAATATTTAAATAAATGGAAAGGCATCCTATGTTAACACATTAGAAGACAATATTGTTAAGGTATTGATACTACCCAAAATACAGATCGAAAGCAATTCTTATCAGAATCCCAGCTGGCTTCTTTGTAGAAATGGAAAAGTTGATTCTAACATCCAGAAAATCCAAAGGTTGCAGTAAAGAAAAAATATTCTTGGAAAAGAATGAAGTCAGGAGATTCACTTCCTAATTTCAAAACTTACAATGAAAAAAATACTATGATACTAGCACAAGGATAGCTGTATAGATAAATGGAATAGAATTAAGAATTCACAAATAACCCCATGTATCTAAGACCAAGTGATTTTCACCCAGGGTTTTAGGACAAGTCACTGGAGGAGAGAACAGACTTTTCAACAGATGGGGCTAGGACAACTAGATATTCACATGCAAAAGAATGAAGACGGGCTCATCTCACACCAAATTCAAAAATTAATTCAAAATGTATCAAAGACTTAAACGTAACAGTTCAACTATAAAACTCTAACACAAAATCACAGGAGTCAATTTTTATGATTCTGGATTTGACAATGGTTTCTTAGATAAGATACCAAACAAGCAACAACAAAAACACATTGAGATGTGTTGTCCAGAGGGTACCTATAACATGTGGTTATTTAAATTCTAATTAAGATCAAACAAAACAATCAAAATTTTTGTTCTTCTGTCTCAGTAGCCACATTTAAAGTGCCTAATAGCCATAAGTAGCAACATAGGATGGTTCCTTCGCAGATCATTTTATTATCCCTCTTCTGTAGAGAAGAGTGGACTGTGACTAGGATGGACACATGGTGGTTACAGAGGTACTCACCCAGTCAGCCATTAAGTCAATTACTTTATGTGGTTTTTCTATAATCTGTATTAAATTTTGCCCCCCCTCCAAAAAAGGATTATATAAAATAAATTAAAACAGATAATTGATAGTGACTGGCCCTCCCTGACACATCAACTAAACTGAATGATCAAAAGAAGTCAGCCGTGGAAAGGTCAGAAGAACATTCTAGAACAGAAAATAGAAGGCAAGAGGTCTAAGATGGGATTAAACCTTGAAAGTCTGAGAACTGAATGAATTCTGTGACTAGACAGTGATGAGTGGGAGATGAAAATTTACCAGTGTTATGGATATCTGTTTCCTGACAAATAGCAGAAATTCTAAAATGTTAACTCAGGGATATTATATATCTCCTAGTTATAAAACAGAAAATATCTCACATGTATGAAAACCTACATGCAACACTTCAAAATAAAGATTAATAATACTATCCACACTAAGAGCTAACCATTCTCCTTTGTTCCATTAATACATGTATATGGTCTGACTTAAACTCAGAACATATTATTGCTTACTACTACTACTACTACTACTACTACTACTACGTCGCTTCAGTCATGTCCAACTCTGTGCGACCCCATAGACGGCAGCCCACCAGGCTCCCCCGTCCCTGGGATTCTCCAGGCAAGAACACTGGAGTGGGTTGCCATTTGCTTAGAATGCATGAAATACTCATTCCAATATCTGGAGAAATGTCCTCTGTTATGTTATAAAAATAAGCCTAATAAAAGGTAGGCAATTTTGAAATTATATAATCTTTTAGAACAATTCCTGAATTCTCCCGTAAGTTAAATATGCTATTCATACTCAGCCTTACCTCCTCTAAATCCCAATCATGGGGCGCCTCAACATGAAATCTGGAGCAGTCCAAAGAGTCAGCCTTGTGCTTACACTCGCTGGCAGGCTGGCTGACACGAAACAACCCTCCAAGCTCTTCCCCATTATCACCATCTTCTTCTTCATTATCCTCTGTCACTAAAGAAATCACCATGATAGAAAGGTGAGAACAAATCTACCCACTAGAGGACCTGGCACTGAGGCTCCCTCTGCAGTAGATATGGTGATGCCCCTAAGCACATCAGCCACAGACACAGCAAGGCCAGGAAACTAGTGCTCAGCATGTAGTCTGGAGGGAGAATACTGATGGGGGCAGGGAGGGGACGTTTAAAGACAGAGCTTTCAAATATCATAAAGAGTTTCTCTCTAAGAGTGTTGAGTCTCTAATCACTAAGATTTCTCAGGCAAAACTTGAACAGAAATTCTTAAACACCAACCCAACTCAGAGCTCCTAGGTCACACATACTCCTTGGCTTTGTTCTAATCATACAGTAAATAGGAACTGCAATATCAGGTTCGCCACTTTGTCTTTTGCATTACTGAGTCAAGCTCTTTCCATAAAGAACATATATACAAATTAGTAAAACATAAAATCAGAGAAGGGTAAAAGGAAAAAACAGAATGAGTTATACAGAGCACTCATTCAGAAAGAAAAAAACACCTTTAGAGGCAGAATTTTTTCTGATACTAAATTCTACAAAAAAAATTCCCTTGAAGGATTTTCTACAGGGGGTACAAAATGACATAACAGAAGAGTATTCTTATCAAAAGTTTTGTTTTATGGCAAACCCATAAATCTACTTTGTATAACTGATTCACAGTCCTCAGCAGCTGAAGATTAAAGACATCTGCCAAACATAAACTATGACAGCCAGGACTATCTATGGGTGTCACAAGTATGGCAGAAATCCTCTAACCAATCTCATCTCCTTTTCAGAAAACAGTTTAAGAAATTAAAATGAGCTCTTCCACCTGTCCCATAAATAAGCTTTCGAAGGTTTGGAGTTATTTGCTGCTGCCTCAGAAAGGCCTCAGCTGCCTTCCTGGAAAGGTCTTCCTTCCACTTGAGGGCACCTGAAAAGACAACACAGATATCAGTTAAGTCTGTTTATCTGTCCCTATGCTTCAAGCTCATTGCTCATTCATCCTGAAAACCTTTTATGAGTTATAATATTTGAACAGATAACAAAATCTCCCAAACAGCAAAAACTCAAATGTAGACATTCTATCTGTAGAACCTTTTCAGTGCCAAGTTTACAAGGGCAGTTAAATAAATTTAAGCATACCTGAAGTTTCTGTGGAATAGTTATTTTCTTCCTTATAATCTTCTTCTTCTTTGAGTAAGTCTTCTATATCACTGGTCTCATCAATTAAGTTCCCTGACCCCAGTTTCTGACTGCTGACCACTTGAGGTTTTGGAAACTTTTTCCTAATAGCCTCTTCATTTTCTGAATCCTCCTCCTCTGTACTGAGAGAGGAATTTCCTTCAGGTTCATCTTCAGATGCAAACGCCTCTTCAGCTGTGCAATGACCTGAATCTGAAGTGGTGAAAGTTGCTTTTTTCCTCGTCAAAGACTTCTCCATGTTCAAACTATCACTTGAATCATCAGTTTGTAACAGTTCTGGGTTACCACCTTCTCTAATAGCCTTAGATTCTAAAATATCCCTCTCTTCCTCTGCAGTGGAATCCTCTTCTTCACTGCTTTCATCAGCTTCCTCTGCTTCTTCTTCCACTGAGCTCCTCTCAAGGTCATCATCACTGTCAGCAAACGCTGGCAAATCCACCTCAAAGTCTTCTTCCATCTCAAGTTTTTGCCGTTTTATTCCTTTACGAGACATATACTGTTTATCAGTCACTTCAGCATCTGGCCCCTCTTCTGTTTCATCATCACTACAGCTATTTTCCAATCTGTCACCTTCAGACATTTCATCATCTTCATCATCACTATCTCCAGACTCATCTTCCTCTTCATCTCCAAAAATGGCTTTCCGACGCACTCGACCAGTTTTCAAATCCACCTGCTTTTCCTCTTTTGGCATCCACTGCCTATATGAACAAAAAAATGCAAAATAATTCTATTTGTACAATAACCAGCTAAGCCAGCAAGTCAATAAACATGCAAAGAAACAGAAAAAAAAGTCCAGAAATGGTTTTAATGACACAACATATAAAGGAATGATTTGATAAATACTGGAATAGTTATAGCCATATGCAAATTCGTGTATATTTATGCAGTAGCACTCTTCAAAAGAACTTACAGAGAAAATAGAGAAATAACATTAAAAAAAAAAGTCTAATTTTATAAAGAAATGGCTCAAAAGGGAAGTGGGTGCTTAATAGATCTTTTAGAAAACCCATTATTTCCAAGCTTGAAACAGATGATCCTCAGGGAAATAACTGACTCCAGGTCCAAGGCAGGGAAAGTACAAAGCAAGCCTGAGATATCCTATTATTAGAAAGCAAGACGTACTCTGGCACTAACAGGAACATGCCAAAAGGACACAGAAGACAGACTGAAGGGACAATAAAGGCATCACAAGCAATAATGATAGTAATCGCATAATAACAAATAGATTTTTTTCTTGGGGGACTGCCCCCACAGGTTGAGGGATCTTAGTTTCCAAACCAGGGATCAAACCCAGGCCCCAGCAGTAAAAGCACCGAGTCCTAACCACTGGACTGCTGGGAAATTCCCCTTTGAAACCCCATTATTCAATTGTGATACTGAAAAAAAAGGTGAAAGTTCTGTGTCAAAGAATGCCAGCTAAAAAACATAGAAGCAGTAACAGATGACAAATACTGCCATTTTGAAAATACCAACACAATAATTGATAAAGAAGAATCTGGGGTAAGAAATAAAAAACTATCAAACTATTTAATGTAGCAGCATTATATAAAACTGTGAAAAAATCAATTAGAAAAATATTAAAAATTGTACTAAAGGAAAATGGTAAGTTAGAATACATCAATAACAAAATGATGACTATATGAAGAGAATGTGTAGAAAAAGCAAAAGCTTACAATTAGATACAAGAATTTTACATGTTTTATAACTAACTGTAACTATCTTAAAGTATCCACGTACACAAGAATGATCAGAGGAATATTCAAAAATGGTAATAGATAATAATCATCATCATAATAACAGGGATCTTTTAGTGATCCTTCTTATCTGTCAGGCACCATGCTAAGTAGTACATGAGCACTGCTGTGTTTAATCATCATAACTCCTATGAGATATTAGGAAACTGATTTCCCCAAACTGGCAGACGCACTGAATTTAACTACCACAATATACCTGTGGTGTTGGAGGAGACTCTGAGAGTCCCTTGGACTGCAAGGAGATCCAACCAGTCTATCCTAAAGGAGATCAGTCCTGGGTGTTCACTGGAAGGACTGATGCTAAAGCTGAAACTCCAATACTTTGGCCACCTCATGCGAAGAGTTGACTCATTGGAAAAGACTCTGATGCTGGGAGGGATTGGGGGCAGGAGGAGAAGGGGACGACAGAGGATGAGATGGCTCGATGGCATCACCGACTCGATGGACATGAGTTTGGGTAAACTCTGGGAGTTGGTGATGGACAGGGAGGCCTGATGTGCTGTGATTCGTGGGGTTGCAAAGAGTCAGACACGACTGAGCGACTGAACTGAACTGAGTTAGAGGGCAGCTGACGATCTTTTTCTAAAAATGTTTTCCTGTTTATAACTTATAAAATAAGTTATAAAGTAGATAATCTCAATCATTTTCAGCCTAATTTTTATTAGCAGTTATAAGTCACTATTACTTCAGTTCAGTTCAGTCCAGTCCCTCAGTCGTGTCCAACTCTTTGCGACCCCATGAATCGTAGCACGCCAGGCTTCCCTGTCCATCACCAACTCCCAAAGTTCACCCAAACTCATGTCCATCGAGTCGGTGATGCCATCCAGCCATCTCATCCTCTGTCGTCCCCTTCTCCTTCTGTCCCCAACCCCTCCCAGCATCAGGGTCTTTCCAATGAGTCAACTCTTCGCATGAGGTGGCCAAAGTATTGGAGTTTCAGCCTCAATATCCATCATTCCAATGAACATTCAGGGCTGATCTCCTGTAGGATGGACTGGTTGGGTCTCCCTGCAGTCCAAGCGACTCTCAAGAGTCGTCTTCAACACCACAGTTTGAAAGACTCAATTCTTCAGCGCTCAGCTTTCTTCACAGTCCAACTCTCACATCCATACATGACCACCAGAAAAACCATAGCCTTGACTAGACGGACCTTTGTTGGCAAAGTAATATCTCTGCTTTTGAATATGTTATCTAGGTTGGTCATGACTTTCCTTCCAAGGAGTAAGTGTCTTTTAATTTCATGGCTGCAATCACCATTTTGGAGCCCCCCAAAATAAAGTCTGACACTGTTTCCACTGTTTCCCCTGTTTCCCCATCTACTTCCCATGAAGTGATGGGGCCAGATGCCATGATCTTAGTTTTTTGAATGTTGAGCTTTAAGCCAACTTTTTCACTCTCCTCTTTCACTTCCATCAAGAGGCTTTTTAGTTCCTCTTCACTTTCTGCCTTATATACAACCAAAATACCCACTATGTATAGATATAAACAAATTCCCAACCCAGACTAAAAATAATTCACATAAGTCAGATATTACTCCAAATCAACCCACAGGAGATATTACAATACAATCTAAGTAAAAATTTTAGAGACAAGGCATGTGGTTTCTAGACAGAGACCTGAACTCTGCCTGTTATTTTGGCCAATTAAAGTCAAGTGGCTTCAGGACTCCTAAGAAATAAAAGCAACCCATGGAAAAGTCTTTGTAATGTTTGAGAAGTATTCTGAGTCTGTGAAAACTGAACCCTTCATATAATTTCAAGAAAATATCTCCATGTATCGTCATATAAGTGAAGAGCCCTCAGAAACAGAAGCACATACAAAGCAAAGCACGACCAAACCACCAGGAAAGATTCCCACCAAAATGTTTTATGATGGCAAAATGATGTATGACATAATCTTACATAAGTTTTCTTTTTTAATATTAAGAATAGAAAAACAGCACACTTACCCTTGATTGTCTATATCTTCTGACCCCAGTGGTTTGGAATCAGTAAACAGTGTCACTCTACTTGAAGCCATCTTGGCATCAATAGTGGAATGGGTAGAAATGAGACTCTGGACCAGTTCATGAGTGGGCCTCACCTCCTCCTGTCAAGGTCACCAAGAAAGGGAAAGTGAGGAACGCACAAGGATTCTGAAGAAAACACACTGGTTTCAATCATTTCTCAAAATTACCTTAAACACAGTTTCTGAGAACCTTTCTTACTGCCTCAAACAAACAAAAAAGAAGAATTTCTACAACAAAGCCTACAACTGACCTCTGTCCTCATTAAACTCTTCCAAAGTTCATGGAGTAAATCATCTGATAACCTGAATACTGTGTTGTCAATGCTACAGAAAGCAATTATAGAAAAATCTCATTTCAGAACAGTCAAAGAAATAAAAATTTGGAGTCTAGTTTTTAAAAAATGTGTTATCTTCTAATATAAACATTGCACTTTAAGGAATTTACTACATAACAAGATCCCTCCCAGTGAGCAAAGCTGCATGTGTGAGGGCACTCACTATAGCACTCAACTGCTCAAACTAGGGGGACACTGGGACTGAGCCCCATAGTCCTCCAATGATTGGTTCAGGAAACAAAGTTTATCTATACAATGAAATACAACACGGCTATGAAAAGCCTGAAGCAAATATGGGGGAAAACAGATTCACATATTCTTAGGTGCTTCCCAGAAGTTGCAAAAGCATTTACAGTCAGCATATAACAAATACTATCTCTGTCTCTAACACACAAATACTATGTATATGATATCTGCATATAATCATCTAGAATATAATCTAAGTAAATATGTATATGTTTAGAGAAAAACAGAAAGAAAAGAGAATGACCAAAGAGAGCTGGAGAAATGGGAATTACAGGCACCAAACTGCTTCCAAAGCTCACACTGGGTGACATGGGATGCCTGGTGTGTCTTGGCAGCAGGGATGTATGGAGAACATGACTTTCCCTTTCTGCTTGTTGTACTTACATATTCTGAACATTTACAACATGCACTGTGGCCTTTACCATAGATATGATTAAAGATAAAAAGCTTTGTTAAATAAAAGCTCACTACATTACTTCCCATGACTTCCCTCTCACCGATTCCTGGAAGCCATGGCTGCCCCCAAGGTCCACATAGACAGCATCTTTGTCATACAGCACACCACCAACTCCAGAGAGGGGTGCATACACCAACTTCTCCTTCTCATTTAAACAGCGCTTCTTTTGTTGTTCAGGTAGCGCACAAGGGTCTGGGAGGAAACTGACGTCACTCACAGCAAAATCTCCTACACCTGGAAGACAGACACAGAAAGTTGGCGTTCGCTGACAAGTGACTGGTGGCAGAAATGACACAGACAGAAGGCTTCAACCACAAGGGCAAAGCCTGACACTAGCACTGTGCCTGTCCAGCTAAACACCTCCATCAAAGTAGAGGAAATCTGGTCAACTCAACACCTCTGGCGACCAATACAGAGCTGAGTTAACTCTTAAAACTTTAGCAAGATGGCTTTATCTTGTTTGGCCATTTTCTGATTTTCTTGAGAACTGATGCTTTTGAACTGTGGTTCAACAGAGAAGACTCTTGAGAGTCCCTTGGACTGCAAGGAGATCCAACCAGTCTATTCTATAGGAAATCAGTCCTGAATATTCATTGGAAGGACTGATGCTGAAGTTGAAGCTATAATATTTTGGCCACCTGACGTGAGGAACTGACTCACTGGAAAAGATTAAAGGCAGGAGGAAAAGGGAACGACAGAGGATGAGATAGTTGGATGGCATCACCGACTTAATGGACATAAGTTTGAACAAGCTCCAGGAGTTGGTGATGGACAGGGAGGCCTGGCGTGCTGTAGTCCATGGGGTCACAAAGAGCTGCACATGACTGAGCCACTGAACTGAGAACTGAAGTCATGCCAAGAGTTCTACAAATATATTTTACAGCAAAAGGATACCTGGTATGTGAACTTGGCTTTTGTTTTTCAAGTGTGCTCCCCTTAAATAACCATAAAGAGACACCTTCCGGTCACACTTGTTATTTGTTCGAATGTCTTCTGGGTTTGTCAAATCTTCCATCCTAGAAAAACAAACCCAATATTATATGTCAGAAATGAATGTCAGAGTTCTTATAACTCTCTTCACACTTCAATGATTCTCACATTCAGTAATTCACTACACATATTATTTAGAAAAGTATAGAAAATACAAAAATAAGGGAGCAGAGTTCACCATCTACCAGAGAAAAAGAAGCAACACCTGACTATATCTCTCTTAGGCTCTACAGGACCCACATTCCATAAGCGAGACACCAGAAATGGGAAACAACATGCACCTGGGGTTAAGGAAAAGTAGAGAACAAATCCAGAAAAACCCTTTAAGGGAGAAGATAAGCTTTGATCTGGGCTTTTTAGTGTGGCTTAGATTTTGGTAGGTGGAGAAAGGGTATTCCAGGTTGATTAAAAATATGAAAAAAGCATTAAGAAAGGAGAGCACACGGCACATCGGACTGATCAGAGCACCACAGTCCAAAAACAGCATCACTGAGAATTAAGGCTCAAACAGCAGGATGGGGCTCACATCCTATAGCCTTCAAAATCCTCACATTTTTTTTGAACATTTCATACTTTTTTTTTAACTCCTGAAGCCATAGTATCTATAAGTAATGGTACAAAAACAGTAGATATTTTCCATCAACTATACTTCTCTCCATACTTTCAATAAGTAAGACAAAATAGCTTTGAAACACATGAGTCAGGAAGGAAAAAGTTTACATTCACTTTTTACCTGTCTGCCAGGATATAAGGGTGAGAAGTTTGCCACGTAAGAGGTCTAAACTTCATAACTGTAATAAAACGGCCCAGATTGTGAATTTCTTGGTTTTGGTATTCTCCGTGTACCATTCCAGAAAGGTAAAATAGCTTCGCACCCTAAATATTAAGAAAAACAAAAAATCAAATCCTTGTCAATACAGCACCAAAATAAAGGCTTTTAAAGAAGCAATTCTAAGAAAGGGAGACTTCTAGCAATCCACTGTGCCAACGCTTCCAAAACTTCTCTGGCTTCTTTCAGGATTCCTATTGTTAGGGCTTTGTAGAGACAGAACTGCAAATATATTTAGTTTCAAGTTAAGCAGTGGCATCATGTGTCTGGAGTATGGTACATAAGGAACACAGGCTCCTGGGCACAGAAAAAATTCTATGGCAGATGGGACACAGTGGTCTGGGGGAAAGGAACAAGGGTTAGTGTGTGTGCACTATAGTTCCTGGTCCTGCAACAAGGAAAACCTTTGGATAAATTCTATTAAATCACCAATTCAAAATACTTAAGAGCGAGACACTGCCTGGTGCAGGAGGGATGCAGAGACAAATGAGACCCAGAAAGAGGTCCAGAACAAAGACTATCTAAAGGCAATATTTCAGGGACTATGAACAGATATATTAAGGAAACTAAGGAGGTGATCCTGTAGAGATGTTTGTTAATCTCTCCTACTTATTCTATTTTCAAAGGATTACAGTGTTAGTATTCAATAATTAATTCTTTTCCTACCGGGTAGACTTCTGTCCAGAACCTATGTTTTAGTCGCTTCTTTGTTTTCTTCAGTTGCTTATTATGCTTGAAGGAATCCAGGTGAGTGAGAACACCCATAATTTTAGGAAAGCCATGTACTTGGCAGATGTTTAGAAATTCAAATGTTTCCATTTCAAACCCAAAGCTGGCATCTATAAGCATCAAAACCTAAAAACAGAAGACACAATTTCTTAAGGAGGCTACCCAAAATAGACCACCACCAAACTATGGCTCATGAGCCAAATCTGGCCTATCACTTGTTTTATAACTGAAGTTCTACTGGAACGCAGCCAGGTGGATTTGTTTATGTATTGTCTATACTGCACCTGCACTACAACCGCCAACTTAGTAACAACAGAAACTGGGACCCACAAAGCCTAAGATATCTACTATGTTGTCCTTTATAGAAAAAGCTTGCCAATTCCTGCTCTAGACTAAATCAAATGATTATTTAGGGAATCACCATGATAGAGAAGAGCACTACCCTTTGTAAACTAAAGATAAGTGAAGCCACTATTACTCCTCCAATGTTTATACATGTGTACACAAATCCATATACCATTGTGCCTTCACTGTGACAACCCAGAACAGAGCAATCAAATTAAGCTGGAATAAATAAATCAATAAATCTTTTAAGTATCTACATAATTGCATACTTAAAGAATGAGGTTGAACTATAGTACTTATTTTACATGTTCAAGACATACTAAGTGAAAAAAAGCAAAGCACAGACAGCATGTATGATAAATAGTATGAGCTTTACAAGGGTTGTATGTGTCTTTATATACATATCTGGAAAGATATTGGAGGGGGACTGAGAATGAGGGGTCAGAAAAAGGAAAGCAAAAATCATGCATTGTGCATACCCTGTAGCAATTTGAATATCTCACCAAAGGCACGTGTGCCTTTTAAAATCTTATATGTATATGAAAGGCATTTTTCTTAATACGTGTATGCTTTTAAAATTAGTATATGGTGTACATTACATAAAAGAGAAACTAATGACATGCTGAACTATTTCAATCACTTTAAGTACACAGGATTTAATAAGTTTATACTATTTTGTATTGGCAATAACACTTATTTTTATTAATGGTAGCATTACATATTCAAAATTTGAATGGTATTTATTTTTCTGATACTAAGATGGCATAACTATAACACCTATATTAAATTACTTTTTATGTTTTAGGAGAGTTCCTGGGCTAAAGGATAAAATCTGCAGCTCTTTGTCCCAAATAGCTCTTCGGAAGTGCTAAACAAAAAAAATTTTTTTTTTTTTAAAAAAAGGTATCTCGAAAAAAAAAAAAATTAAAAAAGGTATCTGTCAACCCATACTTACTAATCAATATGGTTTAATTTTTTTCTCTTTGGCTTTATTTTTGCTAGTTTTAAAGGTAATTAACAGACATTAACATTTCTATAAATGCAATCAAGGCTATAAAATTTCCCTATGCTAAGTAAAGCACAGATTTTTCTATTGTAAATACTCAGAAGTTGTCATGAGATTTTTTTTACCCAATATGGTAAAAAGATCCATATTTGATCATAATTTAAGAACAGAGTTTCTGACACAACCAAGAACAGAGGTTCCATCCTGAGACAAGTTGCTTTCTGGGAGCCTCAATTTCATCATATGTAAACTAGAGTTAATACCTAGTTACTTCAAAGGCATAGCTGAGCTAAATTTGTAAAAGCGGTTAGCAGAGTGCCTAGTAAAGGTCCAGGAAATGGTATTATTATAAACTTGTATGTATGTATGTATGTATGTATGTATGTATGTATGTATATCTTAACGAGCTTTAAAAATATATATATTTATTTATTTGGTTGTGCCAGGTTTTAGCTGCAACACGCAGGATCTTCAGTTGCAGCATGGAGGAATCTGATTCTCTGACCAGGGATTGAATCTGAATCCTCTATACTGGGAGCAGGGAGTTTCAGCCACTAGACATCCAAGGAAGTTCCATCAATGTGCTTTTATTAGCTACGTTCATTAAACATTTTCTCTGACCTATGGTTTGCCTTTAGATTTCAGAATATGTTTCATTATGCACATTCTATTTTTATTATAACAATTATCATTATCATCACCAATTCAAACACATCTTTTGTATTCCTGATGATACTCATCATTCTTTCTATAATCTTAAACCTTTCTTTCCTTCGACATGGGATAAATAACCTATATCACTGCTGTAAGTCCCAATCAGAAACCCATGCTGTCCCCAGTGACTTACCAAATCTGCTACTTTAGCCAGGTCAATCATCATGTTAATGTCACAGCCACATTCAATAATGGTGAGTCTGCGCTTTTTACCTGTAAGTGAAAAAATGAAAATTTTACTTTTAAAAAATCTTGGAAAAAAAATCTGTTAATTCTAATTGTTATTATTTTTTAATTGTATCTGGTAAAGTACCTTACACATTCACAAGAGTATATCAGAAATTCATTTTTATGGGAGAAAACTAATCAAACAAGTTCCATCTTAGTTTTCTTGCTATGTTCTCTAACTTTAAAAGAGTATCAAAAGTTCATCTTATGAATCAAGTGCTCAAACAGGTAAAATTCCAACTGGATGGGCAGATAAGTAGGCTTCATGATGGCCATGATCATGCTATTTAGAAGTGGGTTAACGCTTCTACCTCTATCAAAGTTTTCCCTGTTCTCATAACAGTGGAAAAAACCCTCAAACATAATGCAACAGAAACTTCCTATAGTAATCATTATTTTTAAATTAAACTAAAAGAAATCAGTCATAATCATAGGAATGCCTTAAAGAAAAAGAAAAGCCTTAATCCAAATATATTATTGCTGTAAGAAGAGACTTCAGATTCTACCACTGTCATGTGGGGATTTGTTTCATCTTCCCTCAGACTTTAGAAAGGTCACCACTTTCCAGAGCAGATGAGTTCTCACAGGAAAAAGAAATGAAATGCTCCCTCACTTCCACATGAATGTGGCTTCATGAGGGCAGGCAGCTGTGCTGGTGCATAGCAGGTACTCACTATCTGTTAAATGAAGGTGCTCCCCATGATCAAGCCAGCCCACCCAGGTCCGCCAAGCCTTTCAGAGGAGCACAGCTTGCAAATCCATAAAGCAGTCAGAATAAGGTATAAATCTACATTATTATTACCTTGGGGAATCGATCCTTTTCTGAAGCTACAGCCACAGTAAAAGTACAAGAGCAGTAACATGAAGCAACAATATTACTTTAACATTTACCAGTCAAGAAAGTGTTCAACAAAGACAGGCATGTCCCCTAGATGACACTTGCCATGCCAGTCTGTGACAGCACCTCTTACCTGACACGATTGTTACTGGGCCTCTGATCTCTGTCAGCTTCTGTCTGGTAAAGTTCCGAATGAGGCACTGAATCAAAGTGCTCTTTCCAACTTTTGGAGGCCCCATCACTACCACCACTATTGGTGGGGGCTCTAGTGGAGTTCGATCAACCACTGGAATGTGATGCTTTTTTGTCTTCAAATCCTGAGTCCTATTTGTTTTTTTAAAAAAATAAATAAATAAATTCACTTTCAATTTAGACAGCATTATTCCTAGAAGCAAAGACTTTAAAGAGAGCAGAACAGACAATAAGTGAATACAATTATACATTGTTAACTTCTGGTCCCAATCCAAATAACCACCTCAGTAAATATATTTATATCAGGCTGACTTCAATAGTACAGATCTGAAAACTATACACACCTTAAATCTGTTTGCCTTATTAGTGGACTTCAATAGTTTAAAAAGAAAACAAGAGACAAACATGGAGGCAGTGTACCATAATAAATAAAAGAGGAGGCTTTGGGGTTAAATTTGGACTAGAAGAATTTAATTCAATAATGTTTAATATACCTACAATAAGGACTCATTAATGAAAGCTATTTAATACTACACACAGTAATTATATGAGAGATATCCAGAAAGTAACACAAGTGTACCTGTTATAGAAATTGTTTAAAATTTACAAATTCTATAAATTCTTAAGCTTTTCTCTTGGACAAAAGAAACCAATCTGTATGCAGATGCTGGAGGCTAAGTGGCTTCCATAGGAAAGACTTCTTACATTTCAGTAAAAGAAGCACAGCTTGCACCTCCATGTCCTTCAGAGTTGGAACAGACTCATGAACCCAAATAACCGGAGAGACTCCTACTATTTAAAAAGAATAAATGGAAGAACCACTAGATTCCAGTTAAACATACCTGTGAAAGGATCTCGCCATCCGCACAGCAGACTGGACTGCAAATGCTTTGGGGTTTCTCTTCCGGGCATCTTCCTCATCACCAAGCTGGAGATCTTGCAGATGCCGTTTCTTCTTCTTTTCAGCTTTGGGCCCACTGTTTTTCTTTCTGTGTTTCTTCTGGTCCTTAGTCTCCATAGTGGCTTTTTACCAATTCACAAGTAACTCTAACCTACACTGAGTGGGATGAAGGCAAGAGAAGCATTTTACAACTTAAAAAAACAAAAACAAAAACAAAAACAGAGAAACACAGTACATTTCATTTAGATCTTTATGAAGAGATATATATTTCCCACCCCTGTTACTCAATGGGGGATGGGGGGTTGGGGTGGGAACTGCTTAATATTATCCCCAATTTCACTTTTTTCTATTTTGCTATAAATTGGTCACCTCTGCTTAGGTTACTTTTGTCTTAAATATCCTGTATTTTTCAACACAGTAGCTGCCAGGGACATGTAGGTATTGAGAACTAGTGAAACTGAATTTTAAATTTTATTTAACTCTACTTAACTCAACTCTAAATTTAAATAGCCACATGTGACTAATGGTTACCCTATAAACTCAGCCTTAAAAATCAACTGGATTAATGAAATGGCTTTCATACTTACATATTTTTAAGATATTTTATTTTGAAAAATAAAATCATTTTATAATCTTCCAACATAATAGCAGTATTACTTTTAGCAACTGTTGAATATGCAACATTTTTAAGTTCTAGTACATGTATATATGTATATATGTGTATATGTATATATATATATATATTTTTTTTTTTTTTAAAAAAACGGCAATATCTCCCTGCTGAGATGTGACTGACTCTGGACGATGCCTGGACACCATATTGTTAGAAACCCTTACAATGATTTCTGAGAGTCCCAGGAATTCATGGCCCATAAATTAGGAACCACTAGACTGGAAAGTTTTTTAGGAAATCAGGTCGCATACAATCTGGCGCTTGCTTGGGGGAAGAAAAAGGCGGGGGGTGAGGTTACTTAATTCAATTAAGGTACTAAATTTATTTCAGTTCAATAAATATTTGCATCGGCCTATAATAAGCTAGGCATTGTACACGGAGACGACTACAGCTAAGATCTAAACTAGTGGAGGAAACCCAAACCCATGTTCTGTGATACTCTATAGGGGCATCAGAAGTCTGCACAATTGTTGGCAGAGACTTCCCACAGACACTCACCAGAGGAAACAGAAAGGCCACGTATACTAGCATAACGTAAAAAAAACACAAAACCCCAAATACCCAGACAAACACTAGCCGGGAGTTGGGAGAGCTGGGTTCTAGGAACGCTTTGACTAAACAGGTGTAGAATTTCAGAGACATTATTTTTCCTCTTGTACTGATGACTTTCTCCTTCGTACGGCTGGGTGGGGCGTGGGGGCGTGGAGGTGGGGGTGATGAGAAAAGCACAGTTTACAGTCAACAGATCTGGCTCAGGTCTAAGTCACTGCTAGGATTCAGTTCAGTTCAGTTCAGTCGCTCAGTCGTTACCCAGCTATGAAACGACCTCTCACCTCTCTGTCGCCTTCCCTCCCGGTCCTGGCTCTCTGAGTGAATTTCATTCAACACTTCTCCGGCAGGTACCAAGTATGTCGGCCCGTGGAAGAGACGCTCCTCAGGAGCAGACTGTCCAGGAGAACCGAGGGAGGACCTTACCACGCGCGCGACTCGCGACTCTCTTGGAGCCCCAGCCCGGAAGACCCCACTGCCGCCGCTTCCCCCAGCCCGCAGCCGTTACCGGGTTCACAACTGCTACTCTTCCTCAGGCCCGCATGGACAGCGCCGGAAGCGGAAATGTAACCTACCAGCGGACTCTACACGCCGGCGGGAAACAAGGAGGCAAAAGAAAAAGAGCAGTGGGAGGAAGACTTTCAGAGGAAAGCCAGAAGGAAGGCTTGTGATTGGCTGAGGGCGGATGTTGCAACGACTACGCTGTGCGCTCTACCCGGAGCCCCGCCCCGCCCTGCAGCCCCGTTCTGCAGACACCTGCGCTGCTGCGATGGGTCTGGGAGCCCCCCGCGCCCCGCTCCCCCGGCGTCGCACACGCCCAGGTTCGCCCCGAGGCCGTAGTGATGGTGCGGCATGGTACCCGTTCCCTGGTTCGGGACAAAAGCTAGAAATGACACATTTGTCCTAGTCACACCGGAGTCACTGAGCCCATCAACTTTGAAAGCCCCAGGTACTGCATCCTCCAACTGGCCAAATGGAGTAGCGCTCCACTGGGAGTCGCGCTGGTTGGTCCGTGTGCACTGGTTGCTCATCCTTAAAGATGACAGAGCTGGAGGTCGCTTTTACTGTTAGGACCCTCTTTTGCCGAGACCAACAGACTTTAAGAGCAAGATACTCTGATCCAGCATGAAATTCTTTTGCCATTTTCTGTTCCTGAAAGTGGAGCTTTTCCCTGGGGGATGGACTTCTTGCCTTTTTCTTGGGGCACAACTCCCCCCCCCCCAGGGCTTTGCCCATTTCCACCTCTCAGGTGATCTGGGATGCTCTAGTGCCAACAATGAAGGTAAAGGTGAAGTCGCTCAGTCGTGTCCGACTCTTTGCGACCCCATGGACTGTAACCTACTAGGCTTCTCCGTCCATGGGATTCTCCAGGCAAGAATACTGGAGTGGATTGCCATTTCCTTCTCCAAGGGATCTTCCCGACCCAGGGATCGAACCCGGGTCTCCCGCATTGGAGGCAGACGCTTTAACCTCTGAGGCACCAACAATGCTAGGTACATTTTCAGAATTTGAATTTTCCTCCTGGAGATTTTCGTTTCAATATGATCCCGCCAAGGCACCCGAGGCTCAGTTCTTCTACCTCCTAAAACTAGGCTGGCCTATGCTTTTCACCCTCAGCATCACACAGGTATTCACTTATTGAACGCTATATCCTCTGTGCTGTGCTTCGGAGGCTACTGTACAGGGCACACAGTTCCCTCATCTGTGAAGAGGTTATAATTTTGTGACATCGTGCAACACTGTTCCCCTCACTTCTTGGAGATTTCAGTATACACGTTATAATCCTTCCAACGACCTCTTGGCTCCATGAATGACACTTTTATCCTCTGCCTTACTTCAAGCTTTCATGCTCCCTAGGATTGTACCCTACCTGGACTTTGTCTTGTCTAAGGACTGGAAACCCCAGAAGCATCCCACTCTAACCACCACTTGCTTTCTTTACAGTCTACTCCCTCTAATGCCCTGAATCAAGACTTCATGACCCAACCCATATCTCCAACTCATATAGTACTAACTTATTCTCATAGTAAACTAGTTTCAAGTCCATGGTCAATCATTATAATCAGTGTCTTGCATCCTCAACCTCAGCTCCCTGTCACCCATCATTCAGTTCAGTTCAGTCGCTCAGTCGTGTCCGACTCTGCGACCCCATGAATCGCAGCACACCAGTCCTCCCTGCCCATCACCAACTCCTGGAGTTCACCCAAACTCATGTGCATCAAATCGGTGATGCCATCCAGCCATCTTATCCTCTTCTGTCCCCTTCTCCTCCTGCCCTCAATCCCTCCCAGCATCAGGGTCTTTTCAAATGAGTCTACTCTTCACATCAGGTGGCCAAAGTATTGGAGTTTCAGTCTCAGCATCAGTCCTTCCAATGAACACCCAGGACTGGTCTCCTTTAGGATGGACTGGTTGGATCTCCTTGCAGTCCAAGGGACTTGCAAGAGGTTTCTCCAGCACCACAGTTCAAAAGCATCAATTCTTCAGCGCTCAGCTTTCTTCACAGTCCAACTCTCATATCCATACGTGACCACTGGAAAAACCATAGCCTTGCATTTCTGCTTGGTAAATTGAAAGCCCTGGATAAACCCAATTGCCTATCCATTCCATGCTGCTGCTGCTGCTGCTGCTAAGTTGCTTCAGTTGTGTCCGACTCTGTGCGACCCCATAGATGGCAGTCCACCAGACTTCCCCACCCATGGGATTCTCCAGAACACTGGAGTGGGTTGCCATTTCCTTCTCCGATGCATGAAAGCGAAAAGTCAAAGTGGAGTTGCTCAGTCATGCCCAAGTCTTAGTGACCCCATGGACTGCAGCCTACCAGGCTCCTCTGTCCACAGATTTTCCAGGCAAGAGTACTGGAGCGGGGTGCCATTGCCTTCTCCGCTATTCCATGCTACAGCAATGCAAATAAACATAACTGGAGGAAAACCCAGAGCCATGCTGACTGTCCTCACTTTAATAACTCTAACTTTGCCTGATCTATGCCATTATTCTAAATGAGTATTTCACACCTCATCTCTTTTTGATCCTTCCCACCACCTCCCCCTTCTTGCTTCCTACTTCACTAAGAAAATGGAAGTGGAGACTCCCACCACCAAAGATTTCCACTACCACATCCACCCATGCAGCTCTCTGCTGCCCACCATGTCCACCTGAAGGAATTCTGTACTTGAGTGCAGGGTCCCTTCCTACTCCAGGATGTTACTCCAGTCTATACCCAGCATCATCAGTTTTTACTCAATTATTCACTTATTTACAGTGTACTGTCTAGTACTGGGTTATACTATGCCATTGATTTATGCCCTGACAACGAAATGGTGAGAAGGCACTTAAAGATATACATATATGAGAAGATACTGCTTTTGCATGGGAAAGAAACCTCAGTTATACAAAACAAATTTCAAGACTGCAAATATCAGTAAGATTCAACTAACCCTATCAAATGCACAAGTAAAATGATGCTTGTTTCACAACCACTGTGGTGAAAAGTATCTTCCTTGGATCTAATGCAACAGTATATGACAATGGAAAGTAACATGTCTAAGTGTATGGGCTTCCCTCATAGATCAGTTGGTGAAATCTGCCTGCAATGCAGGAGACCCAGGTTCGATTCCTGGGTTGGGAAGATCCCCTGGAGAAGGAAATGGCAATCCAGTCCAGTATTCTTGCCTGGAAAATCCCATGGACAGAGGAGCCTGGCAGGCTACAGTCCATGGGGTCGCAAGAGTTGGACATGACTTAGCGACTAACCACCACCACATAAGTGTACATCCATGTTGTAAAAGATACTTTTGTATTTCCTGGGGAGAATGCAAAAGAAAATTATTAGATACCTAATGGATTAGGTTGAGAGAGTGTATGTCCATGGGAAGAAGGGCAGAAGCAGAACACCAGAAGCTGCAAGATTTCCACCAGAAACTTGGAATGTTTATAACTCAGTACTAAATGGTAATCAGAGCAACATAGTGAAGGTTGGCATAACAAATTTCAAAAGTGGATGGTAGTGCATCATCTTTCAATTTGGAGATCTGCTGAAGTGTTAAAGGATGAATAGCAAAGCAGTGAACAAGTTATCACCCAGTTCTTGGTGGTCACATTCAAAGATGGCCCCAACTTCACAATGAAATTAACAAAATCAAATTCATATAACCAAAATTGTTAGTAGGTATAATGAATATGAAACCAATAATCACTTCAATACATACTCAAGAGCAATTGAACATTGACTTAAGAGTAACCTTGCCAGACTTTATGACATGGAAGAATAAATGTGAAATCCAAAATCCATTATGAATTACAACAAAAACAACAAATTTTTGATGAAGTTAAATGTTTGCATTATTTAATGAATCATCGACCAAATGGCTCAATGGATGTTTTGGACAGGACCAAATGTCCTAAAACGGTTCTAGGATCCATGTCAGATACTGAAATCCTTTATATAAAATAGGGTATTACTTGCATATAACTTATGGACACCCTCCCATATACTTTAACCAACTCTAGATTAAATACTACCTACTACAGTGAAAATACTATGTAAATAGCTATAAATACAATGTAAATTGTCTGTAAATAGTACTGGCATGCAGCAAATTCAAGTTTTGCTTTTGGGAACTTTCCAGAATCTATTTTTCAAATATTTTCAATTCATGGTTGGTTGAATGCATAGATGTGGAACACTTGGATATGCAGAGCCAACTGTATCTTATAATTTTGTCAATTATATGTCAAAAACTGAAAGTAAATGAGGTCAGATCATTATCTTCTGTATCATATGAAGGAAAGATGGACAATGAAACAAACACAATATTCTGCTGTCATGGAACAAATGAGATAGCTGTGGAATATCTAAAGTCCATAAAAGCTCCTACAAATCTTTTGTGAGGAAATTACACTACTCACAGAAAAGCTAATACTTATACTCTAAACAAGGATCTAAGTAGTTTACATTTACTACCTCTCCACTGGGGTAGGTTAATATCATCATCATCACTTTGCAGATAAGGAAATTGCAGACCGGATGTTAAGGGATTTGGCCCAGGTCACACAGCTAATATGTAGTAGAACTGGGATTTGAGTCTAGTAACTGGTTCCAGAGTCCATGCTCTTAACTGTTTTACCCAGAGATCAGTATACTGGCCCAAAGGCCAGATCTGGCCAACAGCTTGTTTTTCAATGGTCCTTGAGCTAAGACTGGTTTTTATAGGTTGTTAAAAAGAAAAAGTGACAGAAAGCAAAGTGGCCTGCAAGTTTAAAATATTTATTATATGACCTTTTACAGAACATGTCTGTCAACATCTGCACCACACTATCCATGGCTGCTAACACTGGAAAGTAAAGACAACAGTATGTAGCATGTTACTGTACAAATAATTCCTAAGTACATCTAACTTAGGCTGGCACATTCAAACCTACTTCAGTTCAGTCGCTCAGTCGTGTCCGACTCTTTGCGACCCCATGAATTGCAGCATGCCAGGCCTCCCTGTCCATCACCAACTCCCGGAGTTCACTCAGACTCATGTCCATCGAGTCGGTGATGCCATCCAGCCATCTCATCCTCTATCATCCCCTTCTCCTCTTGCCCCCAGTCCCTCCCAGCATCAGAGTCTTTTCCCCCATTTAAACATTTCAGGATATTGAAAGAGGAAGTTATTTTCTCACTGAATATTTTACGGTGATAAGCAAAAAGAGCATTACTGTTCACAGATGCTTTCTTAATATCAGGCTTATGCTAGAGATAAAAATTGTTAACTTAGCCTCTACTTCAGTAAATAATTATTTGAGAAACATGTGGCTGGCAAAAAATACCATTGATTTTTTACTGAAGAGGTAGTTCAGTAACAATGCTCATACTTATTAATGTATGCCATAAAATAGTAGAAAAAATGTGTGTACAGTTGACCCTTGAACAATACAAGTTTGAGCTGTGTGGGTCCATTCACATGTGATTTTTTTTTTCAGTAGTAAATACTACAGGACTATATAATAAATGGTTGGTTTAATCTGTGATTGTGGAACTGAAGATATGGAGGCCAATAATTTATATTCTTATTTTCAAGTGCACAGAAGTTCAGTATCCCTAACCCTTCCATCATTCAAGGGTCAAATGTAAATGTGCCAAGCATTATTTCACATAAAATATATATTGTGGTAAAATATAAAAGACTACAGTGACATTTACAATGATAAACATGTCATCAGTTCAGTCAGCTCAGTCACTCAGTCGTGTCCAACTCTTTGCGACCCCATGAATCGCAGCACACTAGGCCTCCCTGTCCATCACCAACTCCTGGAGTTCACTCAGACTCACGTCCATCGAGTCAGTGATGCCATCCAGCCATCTCATCCTCTGTCGTCCCCTTTTCCTCCTGCCCAAAATCCCTCCCAGCTTCAGAGTTTTTTCCAATGAGTCAACTGTTCGCATGAGGTAGCCAAAGTACTGGAGTTTCAGCTTTAGCATCATTCCTTCCAAAGAACATCCAGGACCGATCTCCTTTAGAATGGACTTGTTGGATCTCCTTGCAGTTCAAGGGACTCTCAAGAGTCTTCTCCAACACCACAGTTCAAAAGCATCAATTCTTCGGTGCTCAGCTTTCTTCATAGTCCAACTCTCACATCCACACATGACCACTGGAAAAACCATAACCTTGACTAGTAATGTCTCTGCTTTTGAATACACTATCTAGGTTGGTCATAACTTTCCTTCCAAAGAGTAAGCATCTTTTAATTTCATGGCTGCAGTCACTATCTGCAGTGATTTTGGAGCCCCCAAAAATAAAGTCTGACACTGTTTCCACTGTTTCCCCATCTACTTCCCATGAAGTGATGGGACCAGATGCCATGATCTTAGTTTTCTGAATGTTGAGCTTTAAGCCAACTTTTTCACTCTCCTCTTTCACTTTCATCAAGAGGCTTTTTAGTTCTTCTTCACTTTCTGCCACAAGGGTGGTGTCATCTGCATATCTGAAGTTATTGATAGTTCTCCCGGCAATCTTGATTCCAGCTTGTGCTTCTTCCAGCCCAGCGTTACAGTGGGCATTAAGTTCAGGATCTTGATGTTTTAGTTTTTCTTGAGTGCCAGTGAAAATTTTAAACATAGAAAATAATAATATACTTTAATATAAAAGTCCCCCACAGTTCAAGAGCTTTTCATAATACTATATATCGGATTAATTCAAAATGTTTTTGATGTTTTACAGAACCACATGTACTATACTGGCTACATTCATAGGAAATATTTTATTATAGAATTTTGTTACCAAAACATTTTAAAAATTTCTCTATTTTTTCTAAATTGCTTCCCTCAATAAGAATTCTCTGAAATATGATAAAGTATGTTTTACTGAAAACTCTCAGAAAGCCAAATGTTTATAAAATTTTATTCTACTGATTTACCCGAGGTTCAGTAAAATATCACCTTTTGGTAAAGTCTTTCTATATTTGTTTGTAACCAATAGATTTTTTGACTCTTTCCAGTTAAAATTAGTTTGATTTATGGATGAGCCTTCTAAACATTCAGGATTTTGACAGAAGTCTCTACTCTTGTGTCAGTATACAATGTGTACAGACCTCTCAATGGACGTCAACTACATTCCTACCCCACAGAGAACAGAGAACATGAAGGAGTGCCATGGAGCCCATTATGGCTCAGACCTGGAAGTGGATGACATCATTATGCTCACATCCCATTCGCCAGATCTCATTCACATTGTCCCACGTGGATGTGAGAGAGGCTGAGAAATATAGATGAGCAATGTGTCCAGCAGCAAAGGGAAATGCATTTTTGCATATAAAAGCACTGCCAGGATTCCTTCCATGTGGTTCTCTGATATAAACTGAACGCTGACTTCTGGTACAAGGACTTCCCACATTCATTACATGCATAGAGTTTGTTTCCCAGATATAGTTTCTATGATACCAAAGGCTCTGAATTATGGGAGGAATGTTTTATATACCCATCTTTACATTGTATCTCTTCTGCATGTATTCTCTGATGTGTGACAAGAGTTGGTTTGTACCTGAAGGTCTTCCCACACTCATTATCATTTTAAGGTTTCTCCACTGAGTGAATTTTATGTTTAAGGTGGGTTGAACTGTCATAGAATGATTTTCCACACTCTTCACAATCAAAGGGCTTCTCTCCTGTGTGTGTCCTCTGATGTACATAGAGGGATGCCTTCTGGCAAAATGTTCTCCCACATTCTTGACATTCATAGGGTTTCTCCCCTGTATGAATCCTCTAATGTTGAAAGAGTTGTGACTTTAGGCAGAAAGCTTTGCCACACTTGTTAAATTCATAGGGTTTCTCCCCGAAACGAATCCTCTGATGTTTGGTAAGGGTTGACTTCTCAGAAAAGATCTTTCTACATGTGACACAGTCACAAAGTTTCTCTCCTGTATGAGGTCTCTGATGTTTAAGAAGAACTGACTTCCCACAGAAGGTCTTCCTACATTCAGCGCATTCATATATTTTCTCCCCTGTGTGAAGCCTTTGATGTTTACCAAGGGTTGACCTCATATAATAAATTTTCCCACATTAACTACATTTGTAGGCTTCTCCCCTGAGTGTATTCTCTTGTGTACTGAGAGTTTTGACCATATACTGAAGGATTTCTCACACTCATCACATTTATAAGATTTTTCTCTCCTGTGAGACCTCTGATGCGCAGTCAAATTTGACTTTTGGGAGAAAGATTTTCCACACTCACTAATATTATAAAGCCTCTCCCCATGTGTGTTCTTTGATGTTGATGGACGGCTGAGTTCTGATAGAAGGTTTTCCCACACTTAGTACATTCTTAGGGTCTTTCTCCTGTATGAATTCTTTGATGTACAGTGAGGGCTGGCTTATGGTAAAAAGATTTCCCACTTCATTACATTGACAGGGTTTTTCTCCTGTGTGTGCCTTCTGGTGTACTGTGAGGTTTGGCTTCTGGAAGAAGACTTTTTCCACATATGTTACACTCGTGGTATTTCTCACCCATCTAAAGTGTATGACATTTCTTCTAGAACACTGACTTATCACAGGCTTTCTTGGATGCATTGTTTATAGTGAGTCTTCCTTGAGTAAATTATCTGAGGTAACATACGATTTGACTCATCCCTGATGGTTTTCTCACAATCATCATAATCACAGAGTTTCTCTCTACTGTGAGTTCCCTCTTGAGTAATGAAAAGAGCATTACTTTGGAAGGCTTTAATGCACTAATTATATTCAAATAGTTGCTCCACACTGTGCCTCTGTCTTGTTGAATAAAATCCTCATTAAGATGAAAGTGCTCCCATTTTTATTAAATTCATTATGTTTCTCCCCCATATGAGTTTTCTCATGATCAATTTCAGGAAGTAATTTCTCACATCCATTGGTATCACCAGATTTCTTTCTTGAATAGTTTCTATTATTAGTGGTTAACTCTGACTTATTTTCTAAATTGATTTCTTCTAGGTTATATTTATTCCACATTTTCCTGGAAGGAATAGTCTATGTAAAAATTAAATGACTTTCTTAATATATTCTCTTTCTCTGTAATTACTTTTTTGTTAATAATAAATTCACCTTGCCATATATGTTTATCTTGGTTTTCTTTGCTCTTTATCATGCCATCAACTTTCAACTCTTCTAAAGACAAGAAAAATTAAACATATGTTATGAATGAAAATAATTCTTCAGTTGGGCTAATACACAAATACACTTTATTTATCTCTTTGGTTTCAGAACCATCTTTTTGAGATAAAATTCCCAAATAAACTTTCCCATTTCCTCCACTTTTCTGAGGAGTTGAGGGGAAGGGGTGACAATGAACCAACTAATCAAAGCTACTTTGGGGTGGAAAAGGGGAGAGGAAAGTTGGCAATGAATGTACATATATTTATGTGGCCTTTCACATACATACCTTTCAAAATGGATAGAAGAGGTGAAAGAAACATCAGGAATAGAGAATAAAAGGTTGAGTAAGAATGGATGAATTACAAAGAATGGAATTCACCATAAAACATGCTCAATCAGAGAATTATGCAGTAAATGTGACATGGAGCACCAGCAGACAAGGATGTTGTTCCAAGAATTTATCAGAGGGATGAAAGTGTTCCAAGAAATTATCAGAGGAGGTATATTAGAGTCTGCATGCTAATTTTGTTAACCTCGCTGTCACCATATACCTAGAACTCCATCACTATATATACTCCGTCCTCCTAAGCCTGATCCACGGCACTATCACTTGTCCTGACTGATCTCCTTGCTCCTACTCTTGCCACTCTTCTAAACCATTTTTTGCAGTCACCTTCCTGTGTCTGTTTCCTGCAAATATGTAAATTCCCTAATAGCAAAAGACTTAGTTCCTCCACTGTGGTATCTCTTTCACTTAGTACATGATTGGAATGGATCAAATACTCAATTTAGTATTGGTTAATTAATTAACTCCTGAAAACAAAAGAAGTCCTTGAAAGGAGGGAATGTGGGCAACTGAGAATGCTAGGGGAAAGAGAACTAATGAAGATAAAATACTTTTTACGAGACAGAAGTGAAACTCAAGGTATAGGTAATAGGGATTAAACTCCTAAAAAAGCCAAGCCAAAAAGAAAACATTTATGTGTGAGACTATATCTTGCGGCGAATTCAGGTATCTGAGGCAAGTAAGCTAAATATCCTTAGTCATTTCCAAATAGATTGAGCTTCTAAAGGGATTTGTTGAAAATGCTCCAAAGATTTTTGTTGTTGAAGCTCCAAAGATGCCTGTACCTAAAACAACCACCAAGGATCTAGTTTCCCCTGGATTACTCACCTGGGTAACACTGACTTGCAAATTCTTCCTCTGATATCCATGGTGCTTCTTGCTCTAACTTGATGATCTCCTCTGGTTTGGTAATGCAATACCCTGACAGTAGAAAGTGATATAGAACATAGAGAAAGCTGTCTGGCTTCAGGAATTTAGAAGAAAAACCAAGGTCCAGCTTCAGGAGCTGCACAATGAAATCTTTCAATGGGGAGGTGAAAACACAAACAATATTCTGGTCCATGCAGTCACTAAGATGTGTCTGACTCTTCACGACACTTTTGACAGCAGCCCAGGGGGCTCCTTTGTCCATGGGATTTTCCAGGCAAGAATACTGGAGTTGGTTGCCATTTCCTCCTCCAGGGGATATTCCTGACTCAGGGATCAAAATCGCATCTCCTGCATTGGCAGGCAAATTCTTTACCATTGGGCCACCTTATATTCCTGGTATCCAAAATCAAATATCATTAAACTCTACAAAGGATCCATATGTTCTGGTAACAAAGAGAGGATAGGCCTGATGCTGTTACTCTCCTTACCCAGTGAGATGAGGATGCTGTAGTTCTCTAGCATTATGTCTCTGAGCAGGTGAAGTTCACAGTTGCATCCTCAAATGAAATTGATCCCTACAACAGGAAATATCTGATTAATCTGAAATAATCACAATTGTAAGATAGAGAAAAGACATTTAGGAACTAATTCTTCACAAAGTTCACTGTTGAGTTAATTAGAAAAAGTTTACTTAAGATGTTCACTACCCGTTTTGTGTTATTTGTGGTGAGAGAAAGAAAAACATAGTGAAAATTCCCAATTAATTTAATAATTCATGTATTAATGTTGTCAGGGAGGAAGAAATTTTCCTCTTTCATTCTAGATTCTTCTGACTGGTCTAAGAATTAAATTGACATGAGAGTTTTACCTCTTCCTCTCCAATTTGGAAATCGCAAGGATATAAAAAAATTATAAGAGAATACTATGAAACAGTTGTATGCCAACAAATTGGAAAATCTAGAAGAAATGGACACATTTCTAGAAAGATATAGCCTGCCAAGACTGAGTCAAGAAGAAACAGACAATTTGAACAGAACAATGACTAGAAGCGAAGTTGAATAAGTAATTTTAAAACACCCTGGACAAAAAGTTCAGGACCAAGAGGCTTCACAGGGGTATTCTACCATACACCTATCTCAAACTATTTCAAAAAACTGAAGAGATTACGTATGCAAAACTGACAGCTAGTGGGAAGTTGCTGTGTAACACAGGGAGTTCAACTTAGTAATCTGTGATAGCGTAGAGGGATGGGTGGGGAGCGGGATGGGAGGAAGGTTCAAGAGGGAGACAACATATGTATACTTGCATGATATCTATCATTCATGTTGATGATACGCTGCTGTATGACAGAAACCAACACAACACTGGTAAACAATTATCTTCCAATTGAAAATAAATTCTAAAAAATTAAAAAAAAAAGAAACTTGAAGATCAAAAATAAATACATAAACTGAAGAGGACAGACACTTCTAAATTCATTCTATGAGGCTACCATTACCTTGATAGCAAAACCAGACAAAGACACTACAAAAAAATAAAAGTATAGGCCAGTATGTTTGATGAATACAAATGTAAAAATCCTCTACAAAATATTAGCAAACCAAATCCAACAATATATAAAAAGGATCATACAGTGTGACCAAGTTGGATTTCTTCTAGGGTCACAAGAATGGTTCAACATTTGCAGATCAATCAATGTGCTACACCACATCAACAAAAGATACTATTCTTTACGTCAAGCTTGTTTTCTGTATCTGTTAGTCTGTTTCAGTTTTACATATGCATCATTTTATTATTTTTTAGATTCCACATAGAAATTATATCATATAGTTTTGTCTTTCTCTGTCTGACTTATTTCACTAAGCAAATATTTTCTAGGTCCAGCTTCACTGTAGCAAATGGCAAAGTTTCATTCTTTTCTATGACTGCATAACACACATCCTAATTCAGTCTTCTGTTGGGCTCATGGGTTGCTTCAATGTCTTGGCTATTAAAAATAATGCTGCTATAAACACTGGGTGCATATACCTTTTTCGAACTAGTGTTTTCATTTTTTTCTGGGTATACAGCCAGGTGCAGAATCGCTGGATAGTATGGTAGTTCTATTTTTAGGTTTTTGAAGAAACTTCATACTGTTTTACATGATGGGTGCACCAGTTCACAATTCTCCCCTCTAAGGGGAGAGGGAAAAGGAGAGAGACAAATTAGGGTATGGGATTATCATATACAAGGTACTATGCATAAAACAGATAAGTAACAAGGATATACTGTATAGCACAAAGACTTATAGCCATTCTCTTGTAATAACTGATAATGGAGTATAATCTGCAAAAATACTGAATCACTATTTTATACACTTGAAACTAACACAATATTGTGAATCAATTACACTTAAATAAAAAAAAATAAATTAACATGGAACAGATTAACAATAGAAAATCAAACAAAAATTTAATAAAATGTATACAGAGGTGAGACCCAGGAAAACTAAGTAACTTACCAAAATCTATGTATGAAAATCTATGTCTACACAGATCATCCAACTTTGCATGGCTTTGATATGCATGAATTTCAGTCACCACTGTTTAGGTGAGTAACACCAGCCAAACAACACAGGTCAGATTTTTAGTTATTATGATAACTGTAATTATATAAAGTACAAACTTCACTGCTTGTTTTTCAGTTCACAAATCACTACAAAATAACAGACATACATCATGAACAATGATCAGTCATGTCATCTTCAAGACTCTGTCTGCCAGTCACTGGTTGCCATGCATTCATCATACAGACAGCAAAGCACGTGGTTGTATTGCCTCCTTATCTCTCAGCAATAAGACATTTGCAAGAACAGTTAACTGCAACAAGGCCAGCAAAGATGAAAGAGCAGTAAAGAAATGCAAAGTGATTATATTAGATGTGAAATTCAAATTGAATATAAATGGAGTTTGAGAAGAAATAGCTGCCTGTGGGAATGTGGATTCTTGCTGCCACTGGAGACATTTGAGATCTGTAGCCATTGGAACTTAGTGAAGGGAAACTTGGTGAGCTCTACTATTTTTAAACTTCCATATCCACAAGAGTCAGACATGACTGAGCAACTAAGCACATATACACTTCTATTTTTTGGTTTCCCATGTGGCACTAGCAGTAAAGAATTTGTTTGCCAATGCAGCGGATTCAAGAGATTTGGGTTCGATCCCTGGGTCGAAAAGATCCCCTTGAGGGAGAAAATGGCAATCCACTCTAGTATTCTTGCCTGAAAAATTCCATGGACAAGAGTCTGACGGGCTACAGTCCATGGGGCCTAAAAGAGTCGGACACAACTGAATTGACTGAGCACACACACATACATTTATAGTTTCCAGCTTGACAATCTGCCCTACAAATTTTTTTTTTTTTTAGTATTTATTTATTTGGCTGTGCAGGATCTTTAGCTGCAGCATGCAGGATCTTTAGTTCTGACATGCAGACTCTTAGTTGCAGCATGAGGGATCTAGTCCCCTAACCAGGTTGAACCTGGGACCCCTGAACTGGGTCACCAGCAAATTCTCTGCCCTACAAATTTTAGACTTACCAGCCTCCACAATCACATGAACCAATTCCTTAAAATGAATAAGTATATGCATGTACAAATACATATGGTTGTGTGCATGTGTATTATCAGTTCAGTTCAGTCCAGTTGCTCAGTCGTGTCCAACTCTTTGCGACCCCATGAATTACAGCACGCCAGGCCTCGCTGTCCAACACCAACTCCTGAAGTTCACTCAAACTCATGTCCATCGAGTCAGTGATGCCATTCAGCCATCTCATCCTTTTTCATCCCCTTCTCCTCCTACCCCCAATCCCTCCCAGCATCAGGGTCTTTTCCAATGAGTCAACTCTTTGCATGAGGTGGCCAAAGTACTGGAGTTTCAGCTTTAGCATCATTCCTTCCAAAGAAATCCCAGGGCTGATCTCCTTCAGAATGGACTAGTTGGATCTCCTTGCAGTCCAAGGGATTCTCAAGAGTCTTCTCCAACACCATAGTTCAAAAGCATCAATTCTTCAGTGCTCAGCTTTCTTCACAGTCCAACTCTCACATCCATACATGACCACTGGAAAAACCATAGCCTTGACTAGATGGACCTTTGTTGGCAAAGTAATATCTCTGCTTTTCAATGTGCTATCTAGGTTGGTCATAACTTTCCTTCCAAGGAGTAAGCATCTTTTAATTTCATGGCTGCAATCACCATCTGCAGTGATTTTGGAGCCCCCCAAAATAAAGTCTGACACTGTTTCCATTGTTTCCCCATCTACTTCCCATGAAGTGATGGGACCAGATGCCATGATCTTAGTTTTCTGAATGTTGAGCTTTAAGCCGACTTTTTCACTCTCCTCTTTCACTTTCATCAAGAGGCTTTTTAGTGTATTATATGTATATATATATATACAAACAGCTCCCCACGTGGCAGAGTGGTAAAGAATCCGCCTGCCAAGGCAGGGGACACAAGAAACATGGGTTCAATCCTTGGTTTCTCCAAGTTCCCCTGGAGAAAGAAAAGGCAACCCATTCCAGTATTCTTGCCTGGAAAATTCCATGGACAGAGGAGTCTGGCAGTCTACAGCCCATGGGGTGCAAAGAGTTGGATGCGACTGAGCACACAGGTGCACACACACACAGATACTATAGTTCCTGTTTCTTTGGAAATCCTGACTGATACAGGTTTAAGGATATATATATTTTTTTATCTTGGTTTTTCTTTCCATTCTATCTCCTCTCTCTCTCCCAACAGCCACCAAAAGCCAAAAGGGATGGTGAATAGAGTCTCTTCTAGAACCTTAGCAGGAGTGCAGCCCTGACAACACCTTGACTTTAGACTTCTAGCATCCAGAACTGCAAGACAATAAATTTCTGTTTTTCTATGCTAATTTGTAGTAACTTGTTACAGCAGCCACAGGAAATTAATATACTAACTTTTTGCAAAAAACTCTCCAGAAAATCAACAGTTTGCATTGAGAATATATCTGGCCAGTGATAGGTCTCACTCATAAAATTCAGTTTCTGAATTTCAAATATGGAGTGGTTGTCTCAATCTCTGATATAGTTAACAATCCATATGATATGAAATTAGTCAAGAATAGTTAAGGTAAGAGTTATAATGGACCAAGGATGAATGCTTGGGGATAAGATTTGCTAAAAGGCAACAGGAAGAATACCAAGAAGCAGACAGAAGAGATTGTCAGCTTAAATCCACTGAGTCATGCTTTGGCTCTCTTCCCTTTGTGCCTGCTAAAGAACAATCAGAAAAGAAAAAGAGAGGCAGCATTCATTTCAGGCTTGTTAAGTGAGGTTGTCAACCACCTCACTTTCATTAAGCAGAGAAATTTTTTTCAGACTTCAAGCCAGGGAGTCTTTATGTTCCATGAAGAATTATTTTTGTTTATTCTTATAGTCAAAGAAAAGGGTTTTCCTTTTGTATAAAGTATCAGAGATAAAGCCACATGTAATTATTATTATAAAAATGATACTTATATATATAATATACATATGAACAAAGCAATTATGATTATCTCCATATAACTAAAGGTTGACTTTTCCTTGTTTTAGATCTGTTAACTCTATCTATATATTCCTTAAAATTTTTTATCATTTTAATCTTTAATTATTTTTGCAATTGAAGACAATGTGAGAAATGAATAAAAAACTCACCTAGAACAAACTTATTCTTTTTCTGTCTCTTTTGGGAAAATACAGAAAAGGCTGAATGCACATCTATGAGAGAAGAAAACAGGAGTGGGTCATGTGAGATATGGCTTTTATGAATCTTTGAGACTTAGCTTCCTAAAAATTTCTGCGTACCAGCTTGTAGAAAGCCCCTCTGGGAAAAAGTTTCTCTGGCCCCTGAGGAGTCAGCAAGAACCACGTGGAGGAAGAATTAACTCTGACAATTAATTTATAGAGTTTGCCTGAGCAATTTAACCCTGGGTTTACTCTCTAATGATTTATTAATTTGACTTTTCTTTTCAAACCAATTTAGAACTAATTGAATAAATAATATTATACAGAAGACAAACCATTATTTTTCATATCAATGTTATAGGAAAAATACTCAAGATATTTGTTTACTTATATTCCTGAGTTGCCTATCCTTAGAGTCAGAGAAATCACCCTGCAGAAAGGGACTGGAGGTTCCTTGAGGAAAAAGTCTACTTAAAAACTTGTGTATTATAAAGTAACTAGCCTCCAATTAAAATAAATTAATTAAAAAAAAAAAAAACTTGTGGGACTATCCTGGTTGTCCATTGGCTAAGACTCTGCAGGGGACATGGGTTCAATCCCTGGTCAGGGAACTAGATCCCACATGCCACAACTAAGACCTAGCACAGTCAAATACATAAATACATTTAAAAAAAATCTTGTTTTTAACTAAGTTGTAATAGAACCTGGTGGGTAACAGTTATAATAGGAACAGACTTTTTCTACTTCTGGTTCTACCACTAACAAACTGAGTGTCTCTGGCCAGGTCACTTGTGCGCTCACAGTCAAGGTTTATCAGCTTTCAAATGAAGCAGACACAGATGACTCTGTTCTATGACTTCCCTTGTGGCTCAGCTGGTAAAGAATCCACCTGCAATGTAGTAGACCTGAGTTCGATCCCTGGGTTGGGAAGATCCCCTGGAGAAGGGAAAGGCTACCCACTCCAGTATTCTGGCCTAGAGAATTCCATGGACTGTGTAGTCCATGGGGTCACAAAGAGTTGGACACGACTGATCGACTTTCACGGACATAAAGTCAGGGCGGATGAAACAATAGCTTCTCTCTAGAGGGACATCATAGGAGAGCAGCTCAGAATTTGGAGAAAGTGCAAGGAGGCTGAAGGCATGGTTTACTTCTCAAAAGCTGTGCCTAATGATCTCTCTCTGAAGACAACGCCCATGCGAACCCTCCAAAGAATTAATACTTTCCTGCCACCAGTCTCAGGGCCCCACTCACCTACCTTTTCTGAAGCTTGGTTTAGACCTTTCACTTTCATGGTGAGGCCTTCTGGATGTGGTGATATTAGTGAAGTAGTGAAGTGTTGCTCATTCTGAGCAAGACAAAGACTGCTACTTGCAAAGGAGCTGGAACCTAGGCTTAAAGAAAAAAATCATTTTATTTAGAAGTTTCATCCAGGGCTCCACGTGTCACAAACTTACTTGTCTAAACTTCAAGGCCACTGAGGATACTGAAGTTTGGACAGCGCAGCAGTCCAAGCAACTCATTATGCAGTCTGCTCCCAGGGTTCTGAGATGCAAAGAAATACCAGAATATGTGATTGTGTGAGATTCCATAGCACATTTTAGGATTGTTTCCCTGTGCCCTTAGGGAGGTGCTGCGAGAAACACAATGTTGGTTTTAGGCAAGATGTCTACTATTGGGATTCTGTAGGCAAGAATACTGGAGTTGCTTGGAGAATCCCATGGACAGAGGGCCTAGAAGGCTACGGTCCATGTGGTTTCAAGAGTCAGACACAACTTAGAGACTAAACCACCACCACCACCTACCACTGCAGTGTGATCTTGTGTATTTCACTTAAATTCTTTAAGTCTCAGTTTCCTATTTTGTCAAAACAGAAAGCAGTTACATGCTTATTTATGAAAACAGAAATAAGAGTTACAGGTGTAGAAAACCAACTTATGGTTACCAGGGGGTAAAGGGGAAGGGATAAATTGGAAATTGAAACTGACGTATACAAACTACTATGTATAAAATACCCCGTATATATAAAATAGATAACAGTATATAAAATAGATAACAAAATAAGGACCTAATGTATATCACAGGGAGCTCTACTCAGTACTCTAATGATCTATATGGGAACAGAATCTAAAAAAGTGTGGATATATGTATAAATGATTCACTTTGCTTTGTATACCTGAAACTAACACAACAATGATATTGTAAATTAATTATACTTCAATAAAAAGTTTTTTTAAAAGGAAAGAGTTACATAAAGGCTGTTGTAAAGATTAAACAAAATTTACCTAATGAAAAGAACAAAGTATCTTCTAAACATGTTCTCAACTAATGTCAACTATTTAGTTCTGTGCTATATGTAAAAACTTGATGCATGTATTTTTAAAACATATGTAAAAACTTAATCTTCAGAACAATCCCATGTGGTATATTTGTTTCACAGGTGAAGAAATCTAGCCTCAGGTAGATCAATCATCTTGCCAATAGTAATTAATTTACAAGGGAATTCCAGAAAAACATCTGCTTCATTGACTTTGAGAAAGCCTTTGACTGTGTGGATCACAACAAACTGTGGAAAATTCTGAAAGAGATGGGAATACCAGACCACCTTACCTGTCTCCTGAGAAATCTGTATGCAGGTCAAGAAGCAACCGTTAGAATCAGGGAATAATGGACTGATTCGGGATTGGGAAAGGGATATGACAAGGCTGGAATACTGTCACTCTGCTTATTTAATTTATAAGCAGAGGACATCATGCGAAATGCTGGGCTGGATGAATCACAAGATGGAATCAAGATTGCTGGGGTCATAAAGAGTCCCACACGATTTAGCCACTAAACAACAACCTCTTGGATACAAAGCTCAGCCGCCCCCGGCCCCGCTGCCAGGCCCCGCTGCCAGCCCCCGCCAGCTCCCTGCAGTCGCGCATACTCAGCAGCCTCCCGGGGGGCTCCATACACCCGCATTCCCAAGACCCAGGCTGCCCCTTCCCCCTACAGAGGCGTCCCCACCCCGCGGTCCCTTCTCGCAGCCGAGACCACCCCCTCCCTCCCTCGCGCGCTTACTTACCGAAGCTCCAGCCGCAGGGCTCCTCCCCCTTGCCACCTCTCACCGGTCCTCAAGCGGCACCGGCACCCCTTGGCCTCGTCCAACTCTGGGGGATTCACCCGCAGTTCTGACTCCAGCAGCACCTGCTTCTTGAGCACCCGCAGACCTGGAATGGAGGCTCCAGGATTTTCCCGGACAGACCTGGAAAAGCGAGACACCTGGGAGACTGAAGTGCACGTGCGCAGAACGAGCCGGGGAAGGCGGGTTCGGGAAGCCTGCAGGGTGAGAGCCAGGGGAATGTAGGACTACAGCCCTGCTGCCATACTCTCCCTGCGGGTTTAAAGGAGCTCTGCATGAAGGGCGAGGCTTCTCTCCCTCCTGGCTTGGTCTTGGAGTTCCCTGAGCATGCTTCTTTCAGTACTGTGAGAGATTGCAAAACACCGTAGTGGGATGCGGGGGTTATTGAGGGAATCTGTTTAAAAGAATAACCAGTAGGGTCGTCCCTGGCGGGCCAGTGGTTAAGAGTGCCTGCTTTCACTGTAGGAGGAGCAGGTTCCATTGCTGGTGGAGAACTAAGATCCCACGTGGCACATGGCACACTAGGCGGGGGTGGGGTGGGGTGGGGTGGGGAGAATAATCTGTAAAGGAATTTTAGGAACCTTTTGGGAGATGTGACACTACACAGTTAATAAGATGGCTAATTTTGTCCTTCGTGTTGAGGACAGTGTGCCCTCACCTCCAGATTTCATATCCATCTGCAACATCTGAAGGTGACCATTTTTGAAGAGTCTTCCTAGATGTAATTAGGTTCAAATGATGTCATATTGGATTAGGGTGGGCCCTAATCCCGAGACTGGTGTCCTTGTAAAAGAAAACAGAGGAGTCAAACACAGGAAAATGCCATGTGAATACGGAGATTAGAGTGATGTGTCTACAACCAAGGGATGGCAAAGATTGCCAGAAGCCACCAGGAGCAAGGAGAAAAGCATGGAATACATTCTCCCTTAGAACCTGCAGTAGGAACCAATACTGCTGACACCCTAATTTCAGATGTCTAGCGTCCAGGACTGTGAGAGAATACACTCCTGATTCTTGTTGTTTTAAGCCACCCAGTTTGTGGTATTTTATTATGACAGCCCTAGGAAACTAATAACACCATTCAATGGTATGGTTGTGTTAGGTAGGTTCGAGGACTGGAATGAGGACTTCAGGTAGAGCAGCACTCCTGGCTGAGCCCAATTTGCATAGGGCAGGCCCAGGGGGAAGAAAACATATAAAAGGAGGAGCCAAGTGTGCTCTTTCTCTCTCTCTCTAACCCCCACCCCCCTCCACCCCACCGGTGCACTGGCGTGCTCCTCTACTCTCTTCTCTACTTCCAGGATGGATTCTCCTGCTATCTTCTAAATAAAATAGAGCTGTAACACTTATTTTTTGAAGAGCTATGACATGGTTTGTTCAAGACCTGAGAGCTGTGACGCGCCAAGGGCTTTAATGTCCATCGCTCCAAATCATTGTTGTGACAAGAACCAAGAAGCATATACTCGCCTGACAGTTGGAAATTTTGGCAAATTTTTCAGGCTTTCCTGGCCTTATGGGCTGAATCACTAAACCTAGATTTGGTCTCAATCCTGGAATATAGATGGATATTCTGTGTGATGGAATAATAGCCAGATGTCTATATTCTTTATCTGGATGTCTCAAATCTGATCTCTTGGTCCACTGATGTTCATTGTTGAGAGGTCCTTTTCTATGGGAGTCCACATGGGTGACAACAGGGATAAGGAATGCTGCATAATTGGCTTTATAATGTTCACCCAACAGGGGCTAGGACTTGATCCTGCTGCCAGGCATTGAACAACCCTGCCATCCTGTACTGCCTGAAGGGGTGGGGGAAAAAAAAAAACCTGTACAGTTTCCCTAGACCATAGATACAGCTCTGAAACTGACTGATGGATGGTCATCCTGTCTGTCTAATAAAAATTTAATGGTTGTTCCTTTGTACATTTCAGAAGGTAGTGTCCTTCCTACAGGTACTTTCTATCATTTAAGATCCCTCACATAATCCCAGCTTTTAGACTTGTAAGAATTGGATCCTGATCCCAAGAATTTCCAGCCAGCTAGACAAGGCAGAATATGTGTAATTACCGTAATCTCTTGCTTCAGTTGGATTACTGAACCATGGAAAGGGAACAAATCTATCTTTCACCGTGGAGAGAAAGTGAAAGTTGTTCAGTTGTGTCCGACTCTTTGAGACCCCATGGACTATACAGTCCATGGAATTCTCCAGGCCAGAATACTGGAGTGGGTAGCCTTTCCCTTCTCCAGGGGATCTTCCTAACACAGGGATTGAACCCAGGTCTCCCACGTTGCAGGCAGATTCTTTGCCAGATAAGCCACAAGCGAAGTCCTTAGAGATAATGGCTCTTTAATTTCAGTGATACCTGCAGCATATATACCTGTCTTGGCTCTGGATACAGTCATCCTGGTTGAAGTCTTCCCTCTAAGTGGGACTGATTATTCTGCTGGTGCTCATAGCTGTGATCATCCTCATCTAATCCTGTCTAAGACAATAGAAAGGATGGGTATAATTAATTAGGGAATATGATGGGATAGCCTATGCTTCAAAAATTTTTTAACTGTTTACATGAAAGGTTGAGAGTAGGGTTGTAAGAAAATATCTCTTCCATGACACACTGGTGGGCCGGTATGTCTACTGAGACTTGGGGGGATGCAATTCCTTTTAAAACAAAAGGAGAGGGACTTCCCTGGTGATCTAATAGTTAAGACTCCACACTTCCAATGCACAGGGTGTGGGTTCAATCCCTGGTTGGGGAGCTAAGATCTCACATGCCTTGTGGCCAAAAATCCAAACAGAAACAGAAACAATATTGTAATAAAGACAAAAAAAAAAAAAAAAAGAAAAGAAAAGGAGACGAGCCTGGTAAGGAGCTGCCATGAAACAGTTTTGCATGCCTGTCTTGTAGGATACTGGTACAAGTCAATTTCTCATCTATCTCCTTAATCTCAGTTGAGTGCAGGAATTTCCACCTTCCCATCTTCTCATCTTTCAAGAATAAAATATCTAAGAATAAATTTAACCAAAGAAGTTAAAGTCTTCTACAATGAAAACTAGAAAGCTTTGCCAAAAGAAATTTAAGAAGACTTAAATAAATGTAAAGACAGCCTATGTTCATGAACTGGAGATTTAATATTATTAAGATATCAATACTTCCTTCAAGCAATTTATAGATTTAATGGAATTTCTGTCAAAATTCCAATTTTTTTTTTGTTTTTCCAGAAAAGGACAAGCCAACCCTCAAATTCATACAGAAATGCAATCTGGAAACAGAAGAACAAATTTGGAGACTCACACTTCTTTGATTTCAAAACTTACTACAAAATTGCAGTAATCAAAAACAGTGTGGTTATAGCATAAGGACAGACCAATGGAATAGAATTGAGAGTCCAGAAATAAACCCACACTGGTCCACACCATCACAATGCTTACAAAATTAACTCAAGATGGATCCATGACCTAAGCATGAGCTAAAACCATAAAACTTTCAGAAGAAGATATAGGGATGAATCATCATGAATTTGGATAGGGCAATGCATTCTTATATATGACACCAAAAGCCCCATCAGCCAAGGAAAAATATTTAACTTGAACTTTATCAAACTTAGAAACTTTTGTACATCAAATGATATTATCAAGAATGTAAAAAGAGAACCCACAGTAGACTTTTCCAAGTACTCAGCTTACATAATCAAAAACAGATCAAGGATGAATGAGCTAGTATCAGCTGGTATAATTGAAAAATAATCACAATCTCTCACCCAGTGTCTTTCATGGACACTACAACTCCACTCTGGAATATCCCTAAAAGATATCTGTGAGGGAGAAATCCTCCCAGTGAGTAAGGCTTTATTATTTTATTTTAATTTTTTTACTGCACTGGGTCTTTGATGCTGTGAGTGGGGCCTACTCTTCATTGTGGTGTGCAGGCTTCTCCTCGCAGTGGTTTATCTTGTTGTAGAGCACAGGCTTTAGGATGGGTGGGCTTCAGTAGCTGCAGTACTTGGGCTCAGTAGTTGCAGCATATGGGCTTTAGGGCTTGAACTCAATAGTTGTGGCACAGTGGCTTAGTTGTTCGAGGCACGTGGAATCTTCCTGGACTGGAGATTGAACCTGTGTCCCCTGCATTGGCAGGCAGACTCTTATCCACTGTACCAGCAAGGAAATCCAGGTAGGACTTTATATTGTACACTTCCTCATCATCTTTGTGGCAGGAAAAGTGAGTTAAGATATGGATATATCCATATTCAGGAAGACTGGCAAAAAGTTTGAATGGTTAAGGCAAAACTATAAGACTGGAGTTGAGGAGGTCTGGGAAGGAAGCACATGGTTGGATACACAGTAGCAGGCACAAATTGTACAGATCTCTGAGTCTTCTGCCAGGGTTCCTCAAAGAGTAGCTACTACAGAAGAGACATGGCATTCAGGTGGACAGAACTATTTATCCAGTGTATAACAGCCTTGGCCCCCAAAGTCAAAGAATGGAGTAGCCATTGTGGTTGAGATGAAGACTATTCATGGGCCTAACAGCATTGGCTCTCTCACCAAGGTTGAGCAAACTACTGCTAAATATCTGACCTTTCAAAAGTAGAGATCAAAGCAGAGTACTCAACATAGTATATATTTTTTCTTTTTTGCTGGAGATCAGCTAGATTCATTAGGCAAGTTGATTTCACTGAAGGCCTTCCATCCTGAAAAGGCAGTGCATTGTCCTATTTGGGATTCAAACGTATTCTGATTATAGGTTTGTTTTTCATGTCTTACGTGCTTGTGTTTTAATGCCATTCCCAAAGGCTGACAGTAGGGAAAGAATGTGGAATGATTTGTAGGCAACCATTATTGTCCTTTCCAATGTCCTAGTATAATGTCAGGGCAATCCAGTAAAAATTAGGAAAACAAAGGGACTTCCCTTCCCTCGTAGTCCAGTGGTTGAGACTTTGAACTTCTGGTGCAGGGGGCTGTGTGGGAGGTGGCATGCAGGTTCAATCTTTGGTTGGGGGAACTAAGATCCCACTTGCCATGTAGTGTGGTCAAAAAAATTTTGGAAAACAAAAGAAAACATAATATATGCATTATATAACTATTATATAAAATAAAGATGCACATGATTTGGGGGTTGTCTAGTTTTAATGCTATGCATGTTATACATAAGAAGCCATCCTAGTGAAAAATACGAGTAATATGAAAGATCAGTCTAGTTGTTCAAAAATACTACTTTTTATTTTATAGATTTCAAGCTATAATACAGGTTACAACTGTTTCTTTCACAAACATGATTTTATAGTGTTAACAACTGTACTGTACCTTTGTACATTTTATGTAAATTAATATTTACATGAAGTAAGTAAATGAACAGACATTCCACATTCACAGATTAAAAGATTGAATACTAAAAAAAAAAAAATAAAAGATTGAATACTGTTATAAAGGTAATTCTCCCCCAGTTGACCTATAGGTTAAACACAATCCCATCAAAACTGCCGCAGGTTTCTTGTGGAAATTGAAAGCTGATTCTAAACTTATATGCAAATACAAATGAACTAGAATAGTCAAAACAATCTTGAAAAAGAATAAATTTGGAAGATATACTGTTATGCTCCGTGTCCGTGTCCCCTACCCGACCGAATGAACAAGTCCACCAAAGTAATGCAAAAGGCATAAAGGGAGTTTATTTCTGGCGCGCCAGGGTCCTAGCCTCTCCGACACAGCAGAATGCGGCTGGACCCCGAACAAAGAGGTATGGCGGTTTATATACAGTTTGTCCCTTAGTCCAGCAACAGGCATAGTTGGCACTACCTGATTGGTTACATGCGAAGCTGAGCTCATACATTCCCCTGATGCTGCTTCCCTATAGATTTTTTTTCTTATTTGGTTATGGAATGTTTAGTGCAGGAGCTACTGACCTCCTTATTTGGTTATGGAATGTTTAGCGCAGGAGCTAAACCCAGGTCCCTGATGTAGTTACACACCTCACTAAGTCTTCCGATAACCTAACAATACATTACCTGATTTCAAAATATACTATAAAGCTGGAGTAATCAATACACAATGGTACTGGCATAAATACAGGCAAATTGATAAATGCAACTTAATTAAGAGTCCACAAACACTAATTGCACAAGATGCTCTGTATCAGTGGTCAACCGATTTTTTTTCAATTATTATTTATTTATTTACTTGTGTCTGCACTGGGTCTTCATTGTGGTGTGTGGACTTTCTCTAATGGTGGCATCGGGGCTACTCTCTAGTTGTAGTGCTCAGGCTTCTCATTGTGGCGGATTGTCTTGTTGCAGAGCATGGGCTCAGAGAGTGTGGGCTCAGCAGTGGTGGCACACAGGCTTAGTTGCCCTGCAGCATGTGGAATCTTCCCAGATCAGGGAGCGAACCCATGTCTCCCGAATTGGCAGGCAGATTCTTAACCACTGGACCACCAGGGAAGTCCCAAGGTCAACTGATCTTTGACAAAGGTCCCAAGACAATTCAAGGGGAAATTAGGTTTTGTTCTAAAACAAACTGGATGTCCACAATGAATGCTGAGAAAATTATATACTAACATGACAAAAAAGAGACCTTAGACTCTTACCTGACCCAATAAACAAAAATGAAAGCAAATAGATCAAAGACATAACTATAAGAGCTTAAAGGGTAAAACATAAAGGAGAAAAATCTTTGTGACCTTTGCAAAGAGTTCTTAAACCAAGCGCCAATGGCGCAATCTACACAAGAAAAAAATTGATAAAATGGATTTCGTTAAAATTAAAACCTGCAGTGGCACCCCACTCCAGTACTCTTGCCTGGGAAATCTCATGGATGGAGGAGCCTGGTAGGCTGCGGTCCATGGGGTCGCTACGAGCTGGACACAACTGAACAACTTCACTTTCACTTTTCACTTTCATGCATTGGAGAAGGCAATGGCAACCCACTCCAGCGCTCTTGCCTGGAGAATCTCAGGGACGGGGGAGCCTGGTGGGCTGCCGTCTATGGGGTCACACAGAGTCAGACATGACTGAAGTGACTTAGCAGCAGCAGCAGCACTTCAAAAGATGGCATTAAGACGATGAAAAGACAAATCACAGATGAGGAGAAAATATTTGCAAATCAGATTTCTGATAAAAGACCTGTAACTAGAAAATGTAGGCATACATCTCAAAGCAAGAAAAGCAAATCAATTCAAAAAGGTGCAAAAGACTTGCATGAGACATTTCACCAGAGAAGATATACAAATGGTCAGTCATTTATATGGCTAACCATCATTAGTCACTGGGGAAATTCAAATTAAAACTATGAGATACCCTTTCACACTCACTAGAATGACTATTATAAAAAGACAATACTAAATGGTAGTCAGGATATAGAGAAATTGGATCTCCATAAGATGAAAAAACCCTAAGAATTAGACAAATCTAAATCAGAAAATTTTTGTCTAATAAAAGAAATTGGATGTAAAGGGTTATATATTTGTTTGAAACATTCAGAGAAGTCATCTATTTACAGAGACAAAAAGCAAATCAATGGTTGGCTGTGGGTGGAGACTGAGAGCATATTTACTCAAGGGAATATTTCTGGGTGATAGAAATGTCCCTAGTTTGGATTACAGTGATATTTGCACAACTGAAAATTTACTGAAAATCACTGAATTGTACACTTAGTGAGTGAATGTTATGGTATGCAAATTATACCTCAATAAAGCTGTTTAAAAAGCCGTGGAGGCACTTGCCTGGCAGTCCAGCAGCTAAGACCACGAGCTCCCAAAGCAGGGGGCCTGGGTTTGATCCCTTGGGAATTAGAACCCATTTGCCACAACTAAGAGTTAGCATGACTCAACTAAAGTTCCTGCTTGCCAAAACTAAAAGAAAAAAAAAAAAAAGATCCCGGGTGCCACAACTAAGACAAGTGCAGCCAAAAAAGGAAAAAGGCCAATGGAAGCTTCTTCTAGGAACAATATTTTCTCTAAAGATTAGTTTTTCAGGCTCTATAAGCTTACTATTAGGTGGAGAGAGCAAACATTTCAAAGAGGATTCAAATGTAAGTGTCTACTAAATACTGTTATCAGTTAAGATGACACTTTATGGTAACCCAAAAAGACAAACCACTTAGAAGCATGTCTTTTTTTGATATCAGCTTCTTAGTAGGTGTCTTTCCTTGCAAGGGACAGGACAGTGAAGATTTCTCTCTTTCTCTCAACTAAGATGTAAATATAGTTACATATAAGAACACCAGGTAATTTATTAGGCTATTTATTTCTTGCACTAGAGCATTAAAAGAGGAAAATACAAAATATGACTTCCTTTTTCTCAACATTCTTATATACATATCATAATATTGGCTTATATATACTATAAATACTATAAAGTATTTATAAATACTATAAAGTATTTCATATTACATCTTATATTAAAACTGTGATGATATACTATTTCTTTGCAATATACTTTTCCATGTTAAGAGTCCTCTAAATGATTCTCTGATGTGAACTTTTTTGAAATCTTATCAAAGGCTAAAACATATTCAAACTGTCTACAAAGTTTTAATCACAGACTAACATTCTGATGTAAAATTAGTTATACCTACTTATGGAAGTGGATTTTGAAGAATGTATTGCATTATTCTGATTCTTTGATGCTCAGTGTTTCATCTCATCCATTCTTTGACATACAATGAGTTTGATTTATGAATTTGATTTTTATTTATTTTTCTCCCAGGTGTGCTATCTGATGTACCATGGGGTTTGCCTTCTACCAAGAAAGATTTCTTACATAGATTATACTTATAGTTCTTTCCTTTTGGAATTCCCTAGTATTTAGTAAGGAGCAAACTGGCAGAATGATGGGTCCCATTTATCATATTCACAGGGCTTCTGGCTTGTGTGTGTTCCACGATGATAATTAAGACTTTATTTGTGACTGTAGGCTTTCCCACAGTCAGTACATTCATAGGGCTTCTCTCCTGTGTGTGTACTCTGATGCAATTTGAGATTTGAATTCCTACTGAAGGTTCTCCCACACTCACTACATTCAAAGGGTTTCTCCCCAGTGTGTGTTCTCTGATGCTCAACAAGAGAAGACTTTGAATGTTTTCCCACATGCTATATATTCATAGGGCTTCTCTCCTGTGTGTTTTCTCTGACATCCGACGAGGTGTGAGTTACCACTAATGTTTTCCCACATTCCGTACATTCATAACATTTCTCTTCAGTGTGTGTTCTCTGATGTATAATCAGTTTTGACTTTCCACAGAGGGTTTTCCCACATTCAGAACACTCACAGGGTCTCTCCTGTGTGTGATTTCTGATGTTCGGTCAGTGTCTACTCGTCACTGAGTTATCCCACGTTCAGTACATTCACAAGGTTTCTCTCCTGTGTGTGTTCTCTGATGCACAGTACGTGCTGACCTCACACTGAAAGTTTTTTCACATTTGTAACATTCACAGGGATTCTTCCCTGTGTGTATCCTCTGATGTGTTGTGAAGTATGTATGTTTTTCGTTGAAGAGTCTGAAACATTAATTACATTCATAGAATTTCTCTCCTATGTGTGTTCTCTGAGTATGGGTGAGGTGAGTCTTGCTGTGTAAGGCATCCTACACTCAGTGAACTCATAACGACTCTCCACTGTGTCACTGTTCTTATATCTAAAGTTTGAAATCTTAAATGCTTCTTCACATTCATTACATTCACTGGGTTCCTGTCCTGTATGAGCTCTCTGATGTTCAGTAGGCTGTGCTGTCTGGATTACGGCATTCGTATTTTGAGGCTCCTTTGTTTTGTCCATATTTTGCTCCATATTTTGTCTCCCTTGTTTAATTTATGTGATGTACTATGATGGTTGATGAGTAACTGAATGAATCACACTCAAAGGGATTCTCTTCTATATGTGTTCTTTTTTTAAAATTTTTATTTATTTATTTTTTACTTTACAATATTGCATTGGTTTTGCCATACATCAACATGAATCCACCACGAGTGTACATATGTTCCCAATCCTGAACCCCCCTCCCTCTGATTTAAATTTTTTGACACTCTGCAGGATTGCTCAGGTTCACTGCTTCCAAAGGGCTTTTGTCTATGAGTTTTCTCATTTATGATAACTGACTTTTGGATGAAAGTTCTTTCATATTCATTACTTTTCCAGCATGGGATTTCTTTTGGCTATCAGAGCCTGTCTTGTAAAAATCTGTTCGAGATTCATTAAATCCAGAGTCTGGCTCCAAAGTTTAAAGCTGAGGAAGGTATTCATAATGACTGATATCCTTCCCATTTTTATTATATTCATTAAGTTCAGCAGACAGTTCTCTAAGCTTAGTATTGAAAAGTGACTTCCCACATACAATACCTTCATCAATCATTTCTTAAACAGTTTCTATTACTGATCATTAATTCTGAAATATATTTTAAATTTTCTCACATGAATCACATTTATAGTGTCGTTTTCTTGAACCTACAGGATTTATACCCATAGTAAGTGTTTTTTCACATGAAGTATTTCTCTCTTTAATCAGTATTTTGTTTTTGATGAATATAAGCTGCCTGGATTGTTGATCATGAATGTTCTGGCCTCTCCAGACTTTTTCTAGAACAGAGGAAGATTGACAACATCTCATGAATCTTACATTGGTTTTGAATTGGCTTTCTAATTGTATTTAAATGTATTGTATTTAAATTGTATTTAAATTGGCTTCAGACATGGTTGTCCAGGAAGAAAATGTATATTCCTCTTAATTAGTTGTGTTCTATTTAATTATTGATTAATCTATCTCTCTATGTCAAAGACCCTTTTGTAGTCTTATAAAGGGGGAGATTGGCCTGTAGTTTTCTTTTTATGTGGCATCTTTGTCAGGTTTTGGTGTTAGGGTGATGGTGGCCTCATAGAATGAGTTTGGAAGTTTACCTTCCTCTGCAATTTTCTGAAAGAGTTTGAGTAGGATAGGTGTTAGCTCTTCTCTAAATTTTTGGTAGAATTCAGCTGTGAAGCCATCTGGACCTTGGCTTTTGTTTGCTGGAAGATTTCTGATTACAGTTTCAATTTCTGTGCTTGTGATGGGTCTGTTAAGATTTTCTATTTCTTCCTGGTTCAGTATTGGAAAGTTGTACTTTTCTAAGAATTTGTCCATTTCTTCCAAATTGTCCATTTTATTGGTGTATAATTGCTGATAGTAGTCTCCTATGATGCTTTGTATTTCTGTGTTGTCTGTTGTGATCTCTCCATTTTCATTTCTAATTTTATTGATTTGATTTTTCTCCCTTTGTTTCTTGATGAGTCTGGCTAATGGTTTGTCAGTATGGTACTGGCACAAAGACAGAAATATAGATCAATGGAACAAAATAGAAAGCCCAGAGATAACTCCATGCACCTATGGACACCTTATTTTTGACAAAGGAGGCAAGAATATACAATGGAGAAAAGACAATCTCTCTAAAAAGTGGTGCTGGGAAAACTGGTCAACCCCTTGTAAAAGAATGAAACTAGAACACTTTCTAACACTATACATAAAAATAAACTCAAAATGGATTAAAGATCTAAATGTAAGACCAGAAACTATAAAACTCCTAGAGGAGAACATAGGCAAAACACTCTCCGACATAAATCACAGCAGGATCCTCTATGACCCACCTCCCAGAATACTGGAAATAAAAGCAAAAATAAACAAATGGGACCTAATTAAAATTAAAAGCTTCTGCACAACAAAGGAAACTATAAGCAAGGTGAAAAGACAGCCTTCAGAATGGGAGAAAATAATAGCAAATGAAGCAACTGACAAAGGACTAATCTCAAAAATATACAAGCAACTCCTGCAGCTCAATTCCAGAAAAATAAATGACCCAATCAAAAAATGGGTCAAAGAACTAAACAGACATTTCTCCAAAGAAGAGATACAGATGGCTAACAAACACATGAAAAGATGCTCAACATCACTCATTATCAGAGAAATGCAAATCAAAATCACAATGAGGTACCATTTCACGCCAGTCAGAATGGCTGCGATACAAAAGTCTGCAAGCAATAAATGCTGGAGAGGGTGTGGAGAAAAGGGAATCCTCTTACACTGTTGGTGGGGATGCAAACTAGTACAGCCACTATGGAGAACAGTGTGGAGATTCCTTAAAAAATTGCAAATAGAACTGCCTTATGACCCAGCAATCCCACTGCTGGGCATACACACAGAGGAAACCAGAATTGAAAGAGACGCGTGTACCCCAGTGTTCATCACAGCACTGTTTATAATAGCCAGGACATGGAAGGAACCTAGATGTCCATCAGCAGATGAATGGATAAGAAAGTTGTGGTACATATACACAATGGAGTATTAATCAGCCATTAAAAAGAATACATTTGAATTAGTTCTAATGAGGTGTATGAAACTGGACCCTATTATACAGAATGAAGTAAGCCAGAAAGAAAAACACCAATACAGTATACTAACACATATATATGGAATTTAGAAAGATGGATGGTAACGATAACCCTGTATGCGAGACAGCAAGAGAGACACAGATGTATAGAACAGTCTTTTGGACTCTGTGGGAGAGGGAGAGGCTGGGATGATTTGGGAGAATGGCATTGAAATATGTATAATATCATATATGAAATGAATTGCCAGTCCAGGTTTGATGCATGATACAGGATGCTTGGGGCTGGTGCACTGGGATGACCCAGAGGGATGGTATGGGGAGGGAGGTGGGAGGGGGGTTCAGGATGGGGAACACGTGTATACCCGTGGCAGATTCATGTTGATGTATGGTAAAACCAATATAATATTGTAAAGTAATTAACCTCCAATTAAAATAAATAAATTTATATTTAAAAAAATAAAAAGAAAGGGGGAGAAAACAGGCAGTTTGATAGATGTCTTTGGTTTCTCCAAATGTGATCTTTAATGCTAGGTAAGAAATAAGTAGACCAGGTGGTGATCCTTGCATCGAGATCAAATATTTAAGAGCTTCATTTTGATCCATCAGAGCTGTTTAATACTACATCTATGCTAATAATGAATTCCTAGTTTTTCCCAAATCAATATTCTAAACTTACCTCATTTTGCAAGGAAGCCTTACTCTTGCAATAGTCGTACTTCTTAACTCAGTTTTACATCCTGGTTAACACATCTCTGATTTTTATTAATTTTAGGATAGCAGAAAAAGGTTTATTTCTCAAGTAACTCTTCTATCAATCAGTTAATCACTGAATATATTGTTCTTTTACACATGAACATTAGGAAGGGAAAAATTGAGGCACTTATCTAACAGGATTATAAACAAGTGAGAAAAAGAAACTCACAAATCAACATACGTAATTGTTAGTAGAGCTCCTAGGAGCAAATGGAAAACAAGAAGGGAGAAAACAACAATAACATTTAATATGAATTAATGCTTAATTGATTTAATCCTCACAACCTTTGAGATTGGTTCTATTTCATCCCCATTTTACAAAGAGGACACTAAGGCATATGAAGATTAAGAACTCATCTAAAGTCATATAGCTAGAATAGTAAAGAATAGTTTGTTGAAAGCAATTAAAACAAGCTTACAATTAAAGATTTAACAAAACTACAACGAAGTTACACTTACATTGGTCAGAATGGCCATCACTAAAATGTCTACAAATAACCAATGCTGGAGAGGGTATGAAGAAAAGGGAACCCTCCTACACTGTTGGTGGAATGCAAACTGGGGCAGCCACTATGGAAAACAGTATGGAGGTTCCTAAAAAAACTAAAAAATAGAGTTGCCATATGATCCAGCAAACCCACTCCTGGGCATATCACCAGACAAAACTATAATTCAAAGAGAAACATGCACCCCTATATTTATACCAGCACTATTCACAAAGTCAAGACCAGGAAACAACCCAGTTGTCCATCAACACATGAATGGAAAAAGAAGATGTATACAAATGTATACAGCCAGAAAAATGAGTGAAATAATGCCATTTGCAGCAACATGAATGGACCTAGAGATCATCATACTAAATGAAGTCAAACAGAGAAAGACAAATACCATATGATATTACTTATAGGTGGAATCTAAAATATGACACAAATTAACTTATCTACAAAAAAGAAACAGACTCAGAGACATAGAGAACAGACTTGTGGTTACCATGGTAGAGAGGAGGTAGGGGAGGGATGGATTGGGAGTTTGGGATTATCAGATGGATACTATTGTGTATAGAATGGATAAATGACAAGTATATATCACAGGGAACTATAATCAAAATCCTGTGATAAACTATAATGGAAAAGAATATGAAAAAGGGTGTATGTATATTATGATAATGGATCGCCATGCTATACAGCAGAAAGTAACACAACACTGTCAATCAACTATACTTCAATAACATTTTTTTTCCTGGTTTAATAAGGACTTGTTTATTTTGAGAAAAAAGGTCCCAAACATCAGGCTGTTCACAAAAATAGCACACAGTATCAACTTTAGAAGACAAATCTTAAGACAATTACACTAGTTATTTTTCTAGAAGATGCATTTAACATGACAACTCTTGTTCACAAAAATACATTGTTACATTTGTGTTGAAAAGCCTCACATAGCCCTCTTATGTGGGGTATAACACACATACCTGTAACTCAAAGCTGCTCTCAGGGGCTACTCGACTAATGAGAAGTTAGGGAAGCAATTACTGTATGACTGGAAAGAACTGTACTCCCTTTTGTAACAAGATATTATTTTGGAGACAGTTGATAAAAACCATACATCCTTTTTATTGTTAGGTCATAATGAGGTATCGAATTTAAAAGCAAAAATTACAGGGTAAGACAACATAACTACTAGGAGGGTCAAAGGAAGTGAAGAAGTATGAATTAATGAACATGGAAAGGACAAGGATGGGGAGAACAATGAGCATGTGCTAAAGATACTAGGGGAGAGGATCTGGTGAAAATTTTGATCTTAGACAAGCACCTAGGTAAAGAAATAATGGGACAAGATTTCTAAAGCCTGCTATGTGCTTAAGAGTCATCCTTGCCATTGGCGCTCTGTCATCCTCTCCTTCCTCAGCCTCTTTTTCATCATCCTTGATCAATTCCAGCTGGTCATCCCCCCAATCTTCATTATCATCATCACCCAGTAGGTTCCCCTCCTCAGCAGAATCTGACCCCTCTGCATCCCCCTCAGACTACATCTTCCCATTAGTCTCATCTTTCTTAAGGGAGTTGCTGCTCTGCTCCTCTTCTGATTTATCATTCTTCATCTCTCTTCCTTGTTTGCTCTGTTCCTTTTCAATTTTTTTCAGGCTTCCCAGTAAAGAATCCACTTTTTGTTTTATCTGGGTTAACTCCTTCTTAATAGTCTGAAGGTCATCTCCTTTCATCTTTCCAGTCTTAGAAGAAGATCCCCGCTGTCCGCGCTTAGAATTGAAGCCACTTTTGCCCCTTCATGAGGTGTTTCCTGATACACACTGGCATTTTGAGGGCACTATAGCCCACACAATAGGAGGAGGATGAGGAACATGTGCTGGGTAACTGTACATCCTGTCCTAATAGTCCCGTTCAAAGTCATAGTCCAAGTCAAAAGATGAGCCTGATATCTCTGCTGTAGATCATTTCACACCTGCTGTTCCTTGGTTCACTTTTAGATTAGTATCTAAAAACCTGGCCAGCAATCATACTGCCATTCTCTCCGGCCACAGCATCCTGGGCATTTCTCTCATTAACATACTGAGCGAAGGCAAAGCCCTTATGAACAGAGCAACCCACAATTTTGCTGTATTTTGAGAAGATTGCCTCCACGCCAGATTTCTTGACCACAAAGATATTGAGATTCCCAATGGATACATGAGAATTCATGGAGTGAGGATCTGTCTTGTTGGTAACATTGTTGGCAATTGTCTTTGATGATAAGGTGCCTCACAAAGCTGAAAAATGTAGCTGAAGATAAAAAAAATCTCCCAGGATGGGGAAGGGAGAAGATTCTATTCTGAATCTCATACCCCTGGATTCTATGTGGAGAAGCTAATTGCTGCTCAAGGTCAGCAACGCGGTGGCAATTGCTCAGTCTTCACCTCTTCACAAAAAAATCCAATAACATTTTTTTAAATTAAAGATTTAAGGTTTCTTATGAGGCAAAATAAACTTTAACAAAAGATCTATATATGTTTCAGGATATGGATCTAGATGAAATTAAGCCTAAGTTTAGGACAAATAGAGAAAAGTAAAATTTGATTAGGAAACACAGTGCCATAATGATAGTCCTTATAAAAAACAGAATTATAGATTTGGAAATTATAGTACATATAGATTTATCTTCTTAGGCTAGTGTCAACATATATTTTATAAATTTGGTAACCAAATCTGTCAAATGCAATAAGAATCCAGATATGTGATAATATGGTTCTGGTTCTAGTTAAAATTCATGACAACTGAGCACACTAAAGGAACTTAGGCATAATAATAACAGATAACCAATACTGAGATAAACTTTATAAGAAAGAATGATAGAGATGGCAGTTTAAGATGATTCCATATGTGCTAACAGGAGAAAAAGGAGGACCTTGGGCATGTTACTTAGTCTCTGTGGACTTCGGTTTGTTAATCCAGTAAAATGGTAACCATATTTATACTGTTATATCATGGGGTAATTGTGGGAAGTAGATGAATTAATACAAATTAATACACATAACCTGCTTAGAATGGTGCCCAGTACACCGTAGGCTATAATGCAAGTGTTGATTATAGTGATTATGAGATTGCCACCAACTTCAAAGTCATAAACATAAAGAAAGCTTAAGTCCTGAATATGGGTTAATAATCACTTAAAAACATCTGAGAAGAGCAGAAGGTAAAAACAGAGCCTTTACAGATATTTCAAATTGGACAAATGACTACATAAGCTAAAATTTATTGATTTAATTAACTGGTGCTGGTTGGTAAAGTAGACAGACAACAGACGGATAAATATTTAGGAAAGGTGAGTGTGATCAAATTAGTTCTACTTGCCAAAGGCAAATTTAAGTGTATTTTAGAAAGGATTTTGAGTGCTATCAAATAAAGTACAGGGACTTCCCTGGTGGTCCAATGGCGAAGAATCCTCCTGCCAATGCAGGGGACATAAGTTCTATCTCTGACCCAGGAAGATCCCACATGCCTTGAGGCAATTAAATCTTTGCCTACAACTACTAAAGCCTGTGTGACTGGAAGCTCGTGCTCCACAACTAGAGAAAGCCCCAGTACAGCATCAAAGATCCAGTGCAGCCAAAGATAAAAATAAATTTAATAATAATAAATATATAAAAACAAAAATAAATCACAAAGGTAAAGACGGTAATTATCAATTTGGGCAAAAAAAAAATGGTAATGAAGTCTTTAACAGCAGGGATAACAGCGAAAGTGAGTCAGGATACAGAAAAAAATATGAGGCATTTTACCACAAAAGGAAAGAAGGAATGAGCAGAAAAACTTGAAGGCACAAGAATCACAGATGTTTATAATAATTTCTCAAGAACATATCTAAAAATGATGATGGTCAAAGGACTATGTGAAAATAAGAGGAAATTTGGCAACTGAAAGCGCTACTGAAAGAGGAATTAGGAAGAAATAAATATTCAAGAAGCAGTAACCAAGAATTCAGTTCAGTTCAGTTCAGTCGCTCAGTCGTGTCCAACTCTTTGTGACCCCATGAATCGCAGCACGCCAGGCCTCCCTGTTCATCACCACCTCCTGGAGTTCACTCAGACTCACGTCCATCGAGTCCGTGATGCCATCCAGCCATCTCATCCTCGGTCGTCCCCTTCTCCTCCTGCCCCCAATCCCTCCCGGCATCAGAGTCTTTCCCAATGAGTCAACTCTTCGCATGAGGTGGCCAAAGTACTGGAGTTTCAGCATTAGCATCATTCCTTCCAAAGAAATGCCAGGGTTGATCTCCTTCAGAATGGACTGATTGGATCTCCTTGCAGTCCAAGGGACTCTCAAGAGTCTTCTCCAACACCACAGTTCAAACGCATTCATTCTTTGGCACTCAGCCTTCTTCACAGTCCAACTCTCACATCCATACATGACCACAGGAAAACCATAGGCCTTGGGTAATGTCAGAGCCCGAAGTTTCTCTATAAACACTAAGCATAGAAGGAGCACTTCCTGAGAGGAGGTGACATTTCAAGGTGTTAATTTAAGTATTTGAGGAATGGTGGTTGGATAATCCTCAAACTTTGAAAAGGTATGAAGCCTCTAAAAAGAGATTTCCAAAAAGGTTTCAAAGATCTTATATTGGGTTGACTAATGTCTACTCCAAATTCATGTCCACCCAGGATCTTAGAATGTGACCTTATTTGAAAAGAGGGTTTTTGCAGATGTAATGAATTAAGATGATGTCATAATGGATTAGGGTGGGCCCTAAACTCAATAAGACTGCTGTCGCTACAAGAAGATGACACACAGAGGTCATGTGACAAATGGAAGCAGGGACTGGAGTAATACAGCTGTATGTCAAGGAGGGACAAGTGCTGTCGCAACCACCAAAATTTAGGAAGAAGCAGAAAGGACGCCCTCTTAGAGTCTCTGGAGGGAGTGTGGTCCTGCTGACACTTTGATTTTTCACTTGTAGCTTCCAGGACTGTGAGAGAATAAATTTTCTGTTGTTTTAAGCCTCCCAGGATGTGTTACTTTGTTACAGCAGCCAAAGAAACTGTTAAGTGTCAAGCAACTCATGGTCCACTTGAGATCTAATTTCCATTAGCTTCCGCTGCTTTGGTACACAATGACTCACCTGGGAGGCTTTGGCTTGAGATCTCTACCTCTGTTATCCAGGGCTCTATTCCCAGCTTAACTGGGAGATTACAGCAGGTTTGGTTATGAGACCCCCTGTCAATGGGAAGTGACACAGGGCTCATATCCAGACACTTGTGCCTCATGGCACCTCAAGACTGTCATGCATGATTACAGTGCTTATATCAACCTCAGCAGAGTAGGACTTCTCACCAGGGGCAAAGACACTGACCTCCTTCCTAGAGCCTCAGAGTAATTAAGTTAATTCTGAAGACTTCCCTGGTGGCTCAGTGGGTAAAAAATCCACCTGCAATGCAGGAGACATAGAAGACACTGATTTGATCCCTAGGTGGGAAGATCCCCTGGAGGAGGAAAATGGCAACCCATTCCAGTATTCTTGCCTGAAAAAATCCCATAGACAGAAGAGCCTGGCGGTCTACAGTCCAAAGAGTGGCAAAGAGTCAGATACATCTAAGTTACTGAGCACACAGCAGTGGTGGTCCAGTGATTAAGAATCCTCCTGCCAACGCAGGGGACACAGGTTTGATTACTGGTCTGGGAAGATCCCACATGCAGTGTAACAACTAAGCCTGTGCACCATAATTACTAAGCCCCCACTCTAGAGCCTGCAAGTCGCAACTACTGAGCCCATGTGCTGCAACTTTGCCTAGAGCCTGTGCTCTGAAACAAGAAAGGCCATCACAATGAGAAGCAACAAAGAGTAGCCCCCGCTCACTCCAACTAGAGAAAGCCAGTGCCGCCATAAAATAAATGTTTTATGAAAAGAATTTTTGAACCCCAAACTTTAACATTAAAAACAATTCAACTCTTTAGAGGTTTGATGTTTCATCAACTGAAAGTGGAAATCAGGCTCCAGAAGTAACATGGGAAGCTCGGCTTACTCACTGAGACCAGGTTGCTACAGTTTTCCAGCATCACATCGCTATACAAGATCTTCTGAGTTGAGTCTAGCGACTGCCACTCTGCCTGGATGAAGTTGGTTGACACATCCTTGAATGATACTGGTCCCTGTAACAGTACATTTTATTTAATCTGAATTGTTAACAATTGGAGAATGTGAAAAATACGTATAAGAAATGGACCTTATTGCATGCACTGATACAAGTTATAAAAATTTGATTTGATGCATACAGTATATGATGTTTTCACTTTTATGGGAGAAAGAGGTATTAGAAATAGCTTGTCAACAAGCTTAGTGATTAATTACTGAACTAAAAATCCTTCTATTGGACTTCTCTGGTGGCGTGGTGGTTAAGAATTCACTTGCCAGTGCCGGTGACATGGGTTCGATCTCTGGTCCGGGAAGGTTCCACATGCCACAGGGCAACTACGCCCGTGCACTGCAACTATTAAGCTTTGTGCTCTAGGGCCCAAGAGCTGCAACTACTGAACCTGTGCTGCACAATAAGAGAAGCCTCAGCGATGAGAAGCCCATGCAGTGCAACTAGGGAGTAGCTCCCACTTGCTGCAACTTGAGGAAGACTGCGCCCAGCAATGAAGACTCAGTGCAGCCGAAAATAAAATAAATAAATAATAAAGGAAAGAAGCTTTAGAAAAGCTTCTGTTGAGCTCACTACTCTGTACATGGAAACATTCTAATTGCTCAGAAAAAATCAAGATCAGTAAGCTTAAATTCTAGTAGCAAAATAGATATACAAGCATCTATTTACAATAAGATATTATAGGAACTATGTAGAAACGCTTACAAGATTGTTGTTTAGCCACGTAGTCATGTCCAACTCTTTGCAACCCCATGGACTGTAGCTTGCCAGGCTCCTCTGTCTATGGGGTTTCCCAAAGAAGCATACTGGAGTGGGTTGCCATTTCCTTCTTCAGGGGATCTTCCTAACCCAGGGATCAAACCCACATGTCCTGCACTGGCAAGCAGATTTTTTATACCTGAGCCATCAGGGAAGCCTGTACAAGGTATATAGTGTAGACATAAGGAAGGAAAAATTAGTTCCATTCTATTATTATGTGGCTGTTATAAGGCTGAAAATCTCTGAGTAGTTGTATTACGTAAAAATATGCATTAGCCTCCACGTGGTCAAATGCATTTTGTAGGCATTTAAAATGTATTTTAGAAGTTCAGAGGAGAGCAACTAGGGTATGTGTTAGAGCAACAGAGTAAAGGGGTAAGGTAAGATAAAGAACTAAACTAGGCCAGACATGGAATAATTCAGAACCAGTTTCTATAAATCAGTGCTCTCCAAACATCCTTTGATCATCACTCCATCATTTGAACTATACTATTTGTATATATTGTATATAAGTACATGTAATTACAACCCAAGCATTATTTAATGAAAATCACTTTCTCAATTTTAGATTAAAATTTAATACAAATTGTAATATCTTATTCAGAGATTCTGATGGACAGTCTTGCACATCTCCTGGAATGCCCATCTCCTATTCTGAAAGCCCCCACTCCAGAAAATGTGGAATCAGTAAAAAGATGTGAATAAGCCCTGGACTTACATAATTTCAGATTTAACATTCTGGAATGGTGGTTCCCAATTCTGCCTGCACATCTAAGTCACCTTAGAAAGTATATAGACCAGACTTTATAATGTTATATTTTTAAAAAATGTTCAAAAGTGGTCAAACCCACAGAAATACTGCAAAAATAAAATGTGTACAAGGAATACTCACATATCTAGATTCACTTTTTGTTAACATTTAACCCATTTTGTCATTTGTAGGTGTTCCCTCTTCTTCGTTACCTATGAACACATATCTGCTAACATACACTCACACTTTATCCTGTACTATTTGAAGCTAAGTTACATATATCACGGCCATAAATATTTCAGTGTGTATTGTTAAGAATAGGGATATTCTCCTGTATACCATGGTATAGTTATCAAATTCAGTACATATCACATCAACATGATACTTTTTTTTTAAGTTTCTTAAATTTATTGAGAAGTCTGCATCTGTCTTACATTACATATATTGTTTGAGCAGTTGGAGTTTAACTTGTTATTCATTCAATGTAAATAATGGTTTTTTGGGGGGAGGTCTAGCATAAAGCATTGCTGGCAAAAATCTGATAATGATCTAATTTTCTTTCTTTTGTAAGTCACTTGAACTTTTCATCTCGTTATTGCTCCTTTTTTTTCCCTTTTTTAAAGTCAAGTAATTGTACAAATATGTCTTGCTTGACTTGATAGGCTCAGATATAAGTTGTGCTTTTTTTTAAAAATTAATTAATTAATTTCAATTGGGGGCTAATTACTTTACAATATTCTAGTGGTTTTTGCCATACATTCACATGAATCAGCCATGGGTGTACATGTGTTCACCATCCTGACCCTCCCTTCCACCTCCTTCCTCATCCCATCCCTCAGGGTCATCCCAGTGCACTGGCCTGAGCACCCCGTCTCATGCATCAAACCTCAACTGGCGATCCATTTCACGTATGGTAATATACATGTTTCAATGCTATTCTCTCAAATCATCCCACCCACCCTTGCCTTCTCCCAGAGTCCAAAAGTCTGTTCTTTATATCTGTGTCTCTTTTGCTGTCTCGCATATAGGGTCATCATTACCATCTTTCTAAATTCCATATATATGTGTAAGTATACTGTATTGGTGTTTTTTTTTTCTCTGACTTACTTCACTCTGTATAATAGGCTCCAGTTTCATCCACCTCATTAGAACTGATTCAAATGCTTTCTTTTTAATAGCTGAGTAATATTCCATTGTATATAATGTACCACCACTTTCTTATCCATTTGTCTGCCGATGGACATCTAGGTTGCCTCCATTGACATGGTACTTATATCTGTTATCTCTCTTATGTCAGTTTTGTTAATGGACACAATAACCTCTTTTACAGAACTTTCCTCTTCCAAGCAGATTCAGTCTGGGGTCAAGTATTGCATTTAGTTGCCATGTCTCTTTAGGCTCTCTTGTTCTAGGACATTTCCACAGTTTTTGTCTTTTATGACACTGGCATCTTTGAAAAATATGATTCCCAACCCTTTCTAAATGGGCTTCCCTGGTGGCTCAGAGATAAAGAATCCACCTGTAATGCAGGAGATAAAGGACATACAGGTTCAGTCCCTGGGTGGAGAAGATCCTTTGGAGGAGGGCATGGCAACCCACTCCAGCATTCTTGCCTGGAGAACATCATGGACAGAGGAGACTAGTAGGCTATAGTCCATAGGGTCACAAAGAGTTGACACAACTTAAGTGACTGAGCACAGCCTTTCAAAAAATTAGAATGCTCACTTTCGGTGTGTCTGCTGTTTCCTCGTGGTTAGGTTCAGGTTATGTGAACGAGGCTGGAAAGTGCATAGGTGATGTTGTTCCCTCCATAGGCATCCCATCCACAGCATATGCTGCCACTCTCTCTCAGTGAAAATGCTAAATCTGACCACTTCGGCAAAGGGTTGTCGAATTTCTCCACCACATAATTACTGCCTTTTTTAAAATTCCCTTGGAACTAATAAGTGATCTCTGGGGAGACTTTAAGACCATGAAAAGCCCTCAATCCTCATCAGATTTAGCATCAATTGATGATTCTTTTTTAAATTTGCAAATTTTCTTTTTTCCTTTGGCCACACCTCATGGCATGCAGAACTTCTCCAACCAAGGGTCAAGCCAGTGCTCCTTGCAGTGAAAGCACAGTCTTAACCCCTGTACCACCAGGGAAGCCCCAGTTCATGATTCTTGCCTGATACAATCTTCACTATGATAAATGCAAAATGTTTTTCAGCTTCTGTACTCCTTCCATATTTACCAATTTGCTCTTAATCTACCATAAGCAAGAAATCTCCTTTCTGCCAATTTATTATACATATAGACTCACAAATTCCTATTTTCCCCAGTGGTTTACAATTCATTATTGTACCTAATTATATTGGTGTTCAACTATCTCAAATTTGACTGGTAGAAGCCCCTTCAACCTGACACGCCCTGTGGTTACTTTGAATACTTCTTTCCTTTAGGGCATAACACGATGTCCCAAATTCATCTTACACTCATCCTGCTCCAGCCCTGGAACAGTCAATTCTCCAATGAGTCCTGGTTCCTTTCAGTGGGGAGTGGTATTAGACATCAAGCTCCAGATGCGAGGTGTATGCCAAAATGCTATTGTTTTTTTTTTTAAATTATTTGGCTGAGCCAGGCCTTAGGGCAGCATGTGGGACCTTTAGTTGTGGCATGGGGAATCTTCTTTTTTTCAGTTGCAGCATGTGGGGATTTGGTTCCCTGACCAAGGATCAAACCTGGGCTCCCTGCATTGTGAGCATGGAGTCTTAGCCATTGGACCACCAGGGAAGTTTTAATCACAATGCTGTTTTTTACCCCTAACTTTTTCATTTTGATTTTCAAACTTAAAGAAAAGCTGAAAAAACTAAAATGAACACTTAATCATCACCTAAATTCTTTTGTAATATTTTTGGTATTTCTTTCTATATATAACTTTTGCTGAATTACTTGAAATTTGCAATGATCATGCCACTTCACTCTTCTATATTTCAGCATGTATATCCTTAGAATAAAGTCACATTCCCATACATCACATTCATACCTGAGGAGATTAATTCAATAATATAATCTAACACAACTCTTATTTATGCAATTTTTCAGAATAGTTCCCCAATCCAGAATTCAGCCCAGTCTCACATATTACACTTGGCTGTTGTGCCTCTTCTTTCTTCTCTAGTCTAAGAACAAAGTTTATCTTTTTGTTTTGATTTTTTAAAATATCCAGGACTTCTCTGGTGGTCCAGTGGTTGAGACTCCACGCTTCCAGCACTGGGGGAGCGGGTTACATGCGGAAGCAGCCAAAAATAAAATTAATTAATTAAAAAAAACCCCAGACCAGCTGTCTTGTAAAATATCCCATATCCTGGATTTGTCAGATTGTTTCCTTATGGCTAAATGCAGATCGACTTTTTATATTTCGGAAAAGAACACAACACAGGTGCTTTGCACACCTCTTATTGCAACAGAAAGGGGAACTAAACACCAGATATGTCTCTATTGGTGAAAATGAGCATGAGTATTTGGATAAAGTGATGATCACCAGCAATCTCCATTGTAAAGGTACACTTTCTCCTGGAATTGATAAGTACTCTGGGGAGAGAGAGGAAGCAATGCTTTAAGGCCTTATAATTATTTAATAATTAACCTGTTCACCTTCAACATTTCAGTCAATGGTTTTAGTACCGATGGATGATTGTTGTAAAGTCAGTTAATACTGTGGGGCTTATAAAATGATGATTTTCTTACTCTAATTTCTTCTGTATTTGCTAGTTGGCATTTTTTTCCATGAGGAAGAGCTTTCTTTCTTTCTTCTACATCTCTCTTCTGTATCACTAGGAACTCATGACATTTTTTTGGTTGTTGTGTAATAATCCATTACCAGTTATTCTTTTTGAAGCTAAGCTGTCTCAGTTTGGTCAATGGTGGCCTTCTGAGTTCTTTTAATCAGGTATTTCAGTACATTTTTATTTATAGCATAAAATCATTTTCCAGAATTATTTTATACTTTCCATGTCCCATCTGCAAACAATACAATCATCAAAGTACAATTATCAAAATCAAGAAATTAACAGCATAGGAATTCCCTGATGGTCCAGTGGTCAGGACTCCTCACTGTCACTGCCAAGGGCCTGCATTCAGTTCCTGGTCAGGGAACTAAAATTCCACAGGCCAAAAAGAAAAAAAAAAGGAAATTAACATTGGTATGCTATTAACCAAACTAAACTCTTTATTTAGATTTCACCAATTTTTCCATTAATATCCTTTTTTTGTTCCAAGATCTAATCCAGGATTCCACACTCTAAGCTGAATTAATAACTAAGCAAATAAATTAGAATGCCCAGAAATAGATGTGTGGAGACATGGTAATACACTGTGGCATCACAATTGCAATTACATTACAATTACAAACAATAATAATGAGTTGGTACAACTGGCTTTATGTGTTAAAAGGTAAAACTAGATTCCTTCCTCAAACTATCTACAATAGTGAATTCCATATTGATTCAAGGCTTAAATATTTTACTTAAATATTTTTAAATAGTATTAATATTAATTAAATAAAATACTATGATCTTGGGTTAGAGAAGAATTTTAAAATAAAATTCAAAAGAAAAAGATCAAATGGGAAAGATCAAAAGATCAGCCTATACAAAAATACAAAACTCTCATAAGGCCAAAGGCACTGCAGAGGGAGTTTGGGAGAGTTAGAGAAAACATACACAAAAAATATAATAGAAAAAGAATTACTGTTTAAAATGTATAAAATATTATTTAAATTAATATAGAAAAATATAATTTAAAAATGAAGTCATTCACAAAAGCAACGAAAAGCCAATATATGTGATGTACAAGCTCATTAGTAATCTCAGAGTGAAAGTCACTCAGTTGTATCCGACTCTGTGATCCCATGGACTATACAGTCAATAGAATTCTCCAGGCCAGATTGCTAGAATGAGTAGCCATTCCCTTCTCCAGAGGATCTTCCCAACTCATGGACCGAACCCAGGTCTCCCACATTGCAGGTGGATTCTGTACCAGCTGAGCTACCAGGGAAGCCCAAGAATACTGGAATGGGTAACCTATCCCTTCTCCAGCAGATCTTCCTGACTCAGGAATCGAACTGGAGTCTCTTGCATTGCAGGCAGATTCTTTACCAGTTGAGCTACATGGGAAATCATTTCTGGAAGTAATCTCAGAAATGCAAATTAAAATTATGAGCTTTTTTCAGAAATGTGATTGGCAGACTTCCCCTGTGGTCCAGTGGTTAAGAATCTGCCTGCCAATGCAGAGGACATGGGTTTGATCCCTGCTCTGGGAAGATTCCACATGCCAAGGAGCAATAAGCCCAGGTGCCACAACTACTGAAGTCTGCAAGCCTAGAGCCCATGCTCCACAATAAGAGAAGCCTGCAGACTGCAATGAAGACCCAGTGCAGCCATAAATAAATAAAACAGTCACAGTCAAATTTCTTTAAAAAAAAAAAAAAGAAAGAAATGAGATTGGCAATACATCTAGAGTCTGACAATACCAATTGCTGATTACTGGCAAGAAAGCAGGGTAAGTGGCAGTCTTATGCACAGCTCTACCATCTAGCTAAGGGAAATACTCATGCAGAGCTATTTTAAGGGCATGCAGACCATTCAACCTTCTTCTGATATTCTAGATCTTACTGCTGGACCAAGCAAGACCATTGGAAAATTGCCTATTCAAATCCTGTAATCGACTGAACATTTGTGTCCCCTCTTCACTGTCCCAGTTTGTATGTTGAAGGCCTAATACCCAATGTGATGGTATTTGGAGATGGGGCCTTTGGGAGATAGTTGGCTCATCAGCATGGAGGCCTCATGATAAATTTAGTTCCTTTAGAAGAAAAGACAGAAGAGAGCCTGCCCTGCCCCCCCGCCCCCCCTCCCCCCGCCCACCGCCAGCTCTCTTTCTCAACCAAGTAAGGATACAAAGAGAAGGTGGCCATCTGCAAACTGAAAGAGGGCCCTCAGTTCAGTTCAGTCGCTCAGTCGTGTCCGACTCTTTATGACCCCATGAATCACAGCACGCCAGGCCTCCCTGTCCATCAACAACTCCCAGAGTTCACTCAAACTCATGTACATTGAGTTGGTGATGCCATCCAGCCATCTCATCCTCTGTGGTCCCCTTCTCTTTCTGCCCCCAATCCCTCCCAGCATCATAGTCTTTTCCAATGAGTCAACTCTTTGCATGAGGTGGCCAAAGTATTGCAGTTTCAGCTTCAGCATCAGTCCTTCCAATGAACACCCAGGACCAATCTCCTTTAGGATGGACTGGTTGGATCTCCTTGCAGTCCAAGGGACTCTCAAGAGTCTTCTCCAACACCACAGTTCAAAAGCATCAATTCTTTGGCACTCAGCTTTCTTCACAGTTCAACTCTTACATCCATACATGACCACTGGAAGAACCACAGCCTTGACTAGACGGACCTTAGTTGGCAAAGTAATATCTCTGCTTTTGAATATGCTATCTAGGTTGGTCATAACTTTCCTTCCAAGGAGTAAGCGTCTTTTAATTTCACGGCTGAAATCACCATCTGCAGTGATTTTGGAGCCCCCAGAAATAAAGTCTGACACTGTTTCCACTGTTTCCCCATCTATTTCCCATGAAGTGATGGGACTGGATGCCATGATCTTCGTTTTCTGAATGTTGAGCTTTAAGCCAACTTTTTCGCTCTCCTCTTTCACTTTCGTCAAGAGGCTTTTGAGTTCCTTTTCACTTTCTGCCATACGGGTGGTGTCATCTGCATATCTGAGGTTATTGATATTTCTCCCGGCAATCTTGATTCCAGCTTGTGCTTCTTCCACCCCAGCGTTTCTCATGATGTACTCTGCATATAAGTTAAATAAGCAGGGTGACAATATACAGCCTTGACGTACTCCTTTTCCTATTTGGAACCAGTCTGTTGTTCCATGTGCAGTTCTAACTGTTGCTTCCTGACCTGCATATAGGTTTCTCAAGAGGCAGGTCAGGTGGTCTGGTATTCCCATCTCTTTTAGAATTTTCCACACAGTCAAAGGCTTTGGCATAGTCAGTAAAGCAGAAGTAGATGTTTTTCCGGAATTCTCTTGCTTTTTCCATGATCCATAGGCTGTTGGCAATTTGATCTCTTGTTCCTCTGCCTTTTCTAAAACCAGCTTGAACATCTGGAGGTTCACGGTTCATGTATTGCTGAAGCCTGGTTTGGAGAATTTTGAGCATTACTCTACTAGCGTGTGAGATGAGTGCAATTGTGTGGTAGTTTGAGCATTCTTTGGCATTGCCTTTCTTTGGGATTGGAATGAAAACTGACATTTTCCAGTCCTGTGGCCACTGCTGAGTTTTCCAAATTTGCTGGCATATTGAGTGCAGCACTTTCACAGTATCATCTTTCAGGATTTGAAATAGCTCAACTGGAATTCCATCACCTCCACTAGCTTTGTTCATAGTGACGCTTCCTAAGGCCCACTTGACTTCGCATCAAGAACCAAATCTGTCGGCACCTTGACCTTGGACTTTCTAGACCCCAGAACTCTGAGAAATAAGTCTTTGTTGTTTAATCCACCAGTCTACGATAATTTGCTATAGCAGTGTCAATGTTTTAGTACTCTAGAAGACTCCTCTGTGGGTTCTCTTTTGCTGTCAGGAAGATTAGAAGCCAATCCGCAGGTTGACTTTCATGACTCCGGCACATTATAGAACCTGCAGATATCTATACTATGACTCAGCTCAGCTAGTGACCTGATACTCTGTACAGTTTTTTGACATTGATTTTCATGTATTTTTACCTTTTTATTTTAATACTTGTTCCCTTACAAATTGCACAAAGTTCATTGTAAAACAAAGTGGGAATAAACAACTCACCTTGTGATCTGTTCATTTCTTGATTCTCTTGGAAACCTGAAAAGAACCTTAAAGGTACAGCTGGGGATGGAGAGAGAATGAGGTCCTGTGCAACTGAGCCTGCTGTGCAGCTCCCAGAGTCAGCTGCCTATTAAGCTTCAAACAGCAGCTGTCTACAGGCCCCTGTGAGACAACATCCCTTTAGCCCTAAGAAGGGCAGGACAGATCCTGCGGAAGAGCACCCATGTGTCTACGTTGACTCTGATAGGTCAGAGAGAGTTTGGAATGTGATTTTTTCACTGAATGAAGGTACATATTTCTTGAGGAGGGCATGGCAATCCAGTCCAGTATTCTTGCCTGGAGAATCCTATGGACGGAGGAGCCTGGCAGGCTACAGTCCATACGATTGCACAGAGTCAGACATGACTGAAGCAACTTGGCATGCATGAATGTACACATTTCTTACTACTTTATAAAGAATTCATCTTTCCCTCCCACTGACTAAAATAAAAATGAACAACAGAGGACTAATTAAACAAAGTACAGTACAAAGAAGACTGCCTTCATTAGAACCAACACTGCAAAAATAAATAAAATCAGGGAAGCAAGCAAGCAAGCCCTGGCTGTACTGTGTCTCTGCATTCTTAGTGACAGTGTTTGGACCTTAAGTTAGAAAATCCTCACCAACATCTCCTGGAAAGGGATAGAGTACTTTATTTACTCTTAGTTTCTCAAAAGGATCTTTTAATAAAACAACTTGATGTCACTTAATTATTAAGAGTGGACAGTAGTGAGTTCTCTGGGCATGCCACTAATAAATTATGTGACTCTACACAACTCATTCATTTTCTAGGACCATTTTTTTTCACCTCTCAAATAAAGGCAAAACAAAAAAACAATCTTCAAAGTCTCTATACATATTGATTTCTTTAACAATCAGAATTAAAGGAGCAGTGATGCCTCTCTGTAGACTGTGTAAAGAGTAAATGCAGGGTGAAGGGAGTGGACTGATTAGGGCCAGCAAGAGGGGCAATTTCCCCTTCTATAGGCAGTAATTCTTTTGCTGAACTGTGTCCTCACAACGCTGCCTCCTAACTGCCCTCAGCTGTGCTGCTGGCCCCTTGCTCATGCTGAGCGTCATCTCAGTTCTGAAAGCTGCTCACTGGACAGTATGCAATGGCTTCTGGATGTAATGACATCACCCAAGCCTTGCTCACTCTGAGTAGGGGAACCAATAATTGCACCCAGGAAATTCTTTCTTGGGCCTCTTTTGCCTCCATTCTGAGCTCTGGTAATCTTCCAGGGAGGGTTTCTATGGATTGCCCCTTCTCACCTCAAGAGCTGTTTCGTTACAAGAAAGCTGGGACCAGGGCCAGAGGGACGAATTAAACTTAGTTGGAACTTTCAAACAGGGCCCCCAATCTGACCCTCATAGAACATACTTTCTCTAAGGTTCATGGGCTGGGTCATCTACAAACTCAAATAAAGGCTTCCAAGAACGAAGACAGAACAAGGCAGACCAGGCTTGGAAATCTCAATTGGGCTGCCTGTTCCAAGGGCTCAGAAGGGTCATCAAGAATCCCCGAGACACAAGGGCCAAGCAATGATTCAGTCCATATGTATTTCACAATTATTTCCTTGGGATCGAGAAAGACGTATCAGGGCCCAATGCTATGAATAACGATGCTGGGTTTTAAGCAGGGTGGTTTAGTAGAAAGAACAAGAGATTTGCAAAAAAGGAAAAAGAACACTGAAAGTTGAAAATTAGATTTCCACCGCTGCTGACTCTGTGATCTTGGATCACTTCACCTCTCTGAGCCTCAAGTTGTCCCCTCTCTTAACATGAAGACAGTTAAACCCACCTCAGAGATAGTTGTGAGAAATGAAGATCTCTGACGGAAAAAACCCAGTTTGTGTGTGTATTTGTATATTCATAATATATATATTGGGCTTCCCAGGTGGTTCAATGGTAAAAGAATCCACCTGCCATTGCAGAAGCTGCAGATTTGGGTTGGATCCCTGAGTGGGAGAGATCCTCTAGAAAAGGAAATGGCGACCCATTTCATTTCGGTATTCTTGTCAGGATAATCCCATGGATAGAGGAGCCTGGCGGGAGTAGACAGGGTCAGAGGAGCCAAGATGTGGCCAAGAGTTGGACACAACCGAGCATCCATACACTACTACTACTACTAATACATACATTATATATACAGCGCAGAACTGCATGAGTCGGGTATTACTAATATTCTTGTTTTGCAGAAGACGAAATTGTACCCCCTGCAGTTAACTGTCATTCCCAGGGTTGCTCAGGGAAAGCGCTGGAACTGGAATCCCGCTCAGACCGCTCCAGCCAGCGCTCCCTTTCCTTCCCTAGACGAACACGCACGAACTGTGCACCGCCACGGAGCTCGCGCCCCCGGGTCCCCATTGTGGAGGCCGGCCCCTTCCACTGACAGAGGCGCCTCCACCCAGCGGTCCCTTTAGCAAGACACGGCGGCCTACTCTCGACCTCTCGAGCTCAAGTGCAGCGGGGTCCTGCAGAGAGGTCAGCTGGGCTCCTCCCCAGTCCCGCCTCAGCCCGCCCCCGAGCTGCGTCGTACCCGTCTTCCCTCCCCTAACCCTCCCGGGCTCACCCTCTGCTCCCTCGTTGGGTTGCACTGGCTCCTGAGGAGCGCAGACTCGGAAGCGCAGGAATCGCTTCCCGAAAAAGGCGGTAGCCTAGGGAAAGACAACTTACAGCTACAAGTGGAAGTACGCCTGTGCCAGCGGAGCAGCGTCGTCCATTACCCTGGTGAAAACTGCATTTCGCGTAAATCCTTGCTATGGATAATCTCGAGTTTCTCTGTTAAACGCTCCTGTTACCTGGAGCCCAAGATTTGTAAACTTCGCCAGGTTGTAGAATAGAACTCGACTTTACTGACATAGGGCTTCCCCGGTGGTTTGGGGATAAAAAATCTGCCTGCAATGCAAGAGAAGCCCGAGACGCAGGCTCCATCCCTGGCTCAGGAAGATCCCCTGGAGGAAGGCATGGCAACCCACTCTAGTATTCTTGCCTGGAGAATCCCATGGACAGAGACTGTCCCATGGATAGAGAAGCTTGGCGGGTTGCAAAGCGTCAGACAAAACCAGCCGACTTGAGCACACACGCACATTGCTGACATAACACCTAGGTGTAATGCGTGATTCTTGACTGGATCTGGCTTAAATCAGCTGCAAAAGACATTTGGGGAACAAGTAAGGGTTAATTTTTACTTATTAAAATTGAACTGTTAATATTAGGAATTATTGTTATTTTTAGTGTGATAGTAGTAAGCGTTGTAGGAAATGCTAATTTTTAGAAATGCAATACTGAAGTATTTAATTAAAATACTGTGTAAAAGTTATAAAAGGCAAATGTAGCAAAAATTCTCAGCGTTTAATCTAGGTAATGAATATAGATATTCATTTTATTATTCTTACTACTTTAACAAAAAACATCAACAAAAAAACATACAACCAGTGTATGTGTGTGAATAACCACATATTTTAGAACTAGCTTTTTCCATAAGGATTACACATTTGACTGGATGTATTTTAACATAAATCTAAAACCACTGTAGTAAATTTATTTTTTAATGCTGATTTTTTGCTTCTGGCATTAATTTGGATATTTCAGATTCACTGTACATTCCATGATGTTGGTAGCATTATTTCGTTCTAACATCAGACTTTTGTTCCTAAGTTAAGGGTTTTCTGCTTTTAATTTCATTAATTTCTGCTCTTATCATTATTTTTTCTACATGCTTAGATTTGATTTTGTTATTCTTTTTCCAGTTTAAGATGGAAACTTCATTTTCTAATATGAATATTTACCACTGTAAAATTCCTCCTAAGTGCTGTTACTTATATGCCACAAATGTTGACATGTTATATTTTCATTTGTTCTATTCAAAATGTTTTGATTTCCTTTGATAGTTCTCTTTGACCTGTGGATTATTAAGAAGTATTTGTTTAATTCCCAAGTGTTTGGAGATTTGCCTATCTTTTTATTATTGATTTCTAGTTTAATTCTATAATGCTCTGAGAACATACTTTGTGTGATTTCAGTTCTTTTAAATGTAATATTTGTTTTATATTGGAGACTATTCTGTGCAGACTTGGAAAAATGTTTATTTAATTATTGAGTTTAATTCAGTTCAGTTCAGTCGCTCAGTCGTGTCCGACTCTGCAACCCCATGAATCACAGCACGCCAGGCCTCCCTGTCTATCACCAACTCCTGGAGTTCACTCAGACTCATGTCCATCGAGTCCGTGATGCCATCCAGCCATCTCATCCTCTGTCGTCCCCTTCTCCTCCTGCCCCCAATCCCTCCCAGCATCAGAGTCTTTTCCAATGAGTCAACTCTTCACATGAGGTGGCCAAAGTACTGGAGCTTCAGCTTTAGCATCATTCCTTCCAAAGAAATCCCAGGGCTGATCTCCTTCAGAATAGACTGATTGGATCTCCTTGCAGTCCAAGGGACTCTCAAGAGTCCTCTCCAACACCACAGTTCAAAAGCATCAATTCAGCACTTAGCCTTCTTCACAGTCCAACTCTCACATCCATACATGACCACAGGAAAAACCATAGCCTTGACTAGACGGACCTGTAAATCATAGTTGGTTGATGGTGTTATGCAAATTTTCTATGTCCTTGATGATTTTTCTGTCTACTGTTTCTACTATTGATAAATTGGCGTTACCCAATTGTTCCTTCCCTGTGTGCACACTATCATTAGCCATAGTAGTCTCTACCTTAGGTTGGGAAATAGCATTGCTGCAAGAGGGGCTGGAGCAGGAGCCTGATGTAGGCTGGGAGATACCCTGGGATGGTCATGGCATGCCTGCCAGAGTCCCAGGCAGTTTTCGATCTACTGCCTCTGTGCTGTGACCAGGAGTAAAGCAAAACTGTGCACATACTCCTCAAACTAAGAAGGAGCTAAGAAGCTCCTAACAAGCTAAGAAGGCTCATATTTTCTGGTATCAGACCCCCATAGCTGAGGTGCCTAATGTGTAGTTCAAACCTCTCACTCCTCAGGGATGTAGCTCCTCCTCTGTGTCCACCACTAGGGGTATGGGTCCCAACCAGGTCACTCCTCCCTTCCTGCCAGACCCTGTGAGGATCTTTCTTTACAGCCTTGGTTGTAGAAGAGCTGTTCTGCTAGTCTCTGAGTCGATTTGAGGGAAAGTCATTCTATATGTTGTTGTAGTTTTGATGTGTTTGTGAAGGAAGGTGGGCTTGGCATCCTCCTATTTGCCATCTTTATCTTGCTCATGTTCTCTATTTCTTCATGAGTCAATCTTCGCAGATCCTATTTCTTCATGAATCAGTCTCTGTAGGTCTGTGTTTCTAGGAATCTGTTTCATCTATGTTATGCAATTTGTTGGAATAAATTACTCAGTACTTTCTTTTAATTCTTTTTATTTTGGTAGGATGAGCAGCTATGTCCCCACTTTCATTTCTGACTAGTAATTTGAGCCTTCTCTTTTTTAGTCAAGCTAAAGTTTTGTCAAGTTCATTTATCTTTTAAAAATCAATTCTTCAGCTTGCTGATTTTTCTGTTGCTTTTCTATTGTCTATTTTCTTCTACTCTGTTATTATTTCCTTCTTTCTGTTATGTTTGAATTTAGCTAGTTCTTCTTTTCCTAGCTCCTAGTTTGGTTGTTTTGAGCTCCTTTATATTTTTAAATGTAACTACTGATAGGTATTGCTTTCATGGAATCCATAAGTTTTGATATATTGTTTTTGCTTTCATTTGTCTCTAAGTATTTTACAATTTCCCTTGTAATTTCTTCTTTGACCCATTGGTTTTTTAAGTGTGTTTTGTAATTTCCATAGATTTGTGTATTTTCTAGCTTTTCTTCTATTTATGATTTCTAACTTCATCCTGTTGTTGTTGGAGAAGATACTTCTTATGATATCTATCTTTTAAAATCTATTGAGAGTTAACTTGTGGACTAACATAGCCTATTCTGGAGAATGTCCCATGTGCACTTGAGAAGAATGTGTATTCTCCTGTTGTTTGGTAGTTTTCTATATACATTTGTTATATCTAGTTGATTTACTGTGTTTTTAAAATCCTTTATTTCTCTACTTCTATCTAGTTCTTCTATCCCCTATTGAGAATAGAGTATTAAAGTCTCCAAGCAGTATTGCAGAACTATATATTTCTCTTCTTTTCTGTTCATTTTTGCCTCATCTATTTTGATGGTCTGTATTAGGTGCATAAATGATTATTTTTGAAACTTTTATTGGGTTGAACCTTCTATTGGGTCTGATTCCTGGGTTTGGAAGATCCCCTGCAGAAGCGAATGGCTACCCACTCCAGTACTCTGGCCTGGATAATTTCATGGACAGAGGAGGCTGGTGGGCCACAAGTTCATGCGGTTGCAGAGTCAAACATGACTGAGCAACTAACACTTTCACTTCACTATACTTCTTTACAAAATTTATTTTTAATTGAAGCATAAGTGCTTTACAATATTGCCTTGGTTTCTGCGAACATCAACATGAATTAGCCATAGGATACATATGTCCCCTCCCTCTTGAACCTCTCCTACATCCCACCTCATTCCACTCCTCTAGGTTACAGAGCCCTGGTTTGAGTTCCTTGAGACATACAGAAAATTCCCATTGGCTATCTATTTTACATATGGTAGTGTATGTGTATCCATGTTACTCTCTCTATTCATCCCATCCTCTCATCCTCTCCCCACCCCCATGTCCATAAGTCTGTTCTCTATGTGTCTCCACTGCTGCTCTGCAAATAGGTTCATCTATACCGTTTTTTTAGATTCCATATATATATGTGTGTGTTAATATATGATATTTATTTTTCTCTTTGTGACTTACTTCACTCTGTATAATAGGCTCTAGGTTCATCCACCTCATTAGAACTGACTCAAATGCGTTCCTTTTTATGGCTCAGTAATATTCCGTTTTATATATGTACCACAGCTTCCTTGTCCATTCATCCACTGGTAGACATCTAGATTGCTTCCATATCCTAGCTTTTGTAAATAGTGCTGCAATGAACACTGGGGTACATCTCAATGTATTTCTCAATTTTTATTAACATAAAATATAATGCTTTATCTCTTAAAATTTTAAAGCCTTTAAAAAAAACTGATAGTATAGAGACCTTTGCTCTCTCTTGGCTATTATTTGCACATAATATCTTTTTCAATCCTTCCACTTTTAATCCATTTTTGTCTTCAGATGAAAAGTGAATATGTTGTAGGACAGCATACCATTGGCTCATTATAAAAAATCCTTCTGCCAATCTTTGTCTTTTGATTTGAGAGTTTTATCCATTTACATTTATTTCACTTATAAGAAAGGATTTATTTCTGTCATTTTGCTATTTATTCTCTATATGCCTAATAACTTTTTTCCCCTTATTTTCTACATCACTGTCTTCCATTTAGTCTTTTTGTAGTGAAGTGTTCAGTTCAGTTCAGTCACTCAGTCGTGTCTGACTCTTTGCGACCTCATGGACTGTAGCACGCCAGGCTTCCTTGTTCATCACCATCTCCCAGAGCTTACTCAAACTCATGTCCATCAAGTTGGTGATGCCATCCAACCATCTCATCCTCTGTCGTCCCCTTCTCCTCCTGCCTTCAATGTTTCCCAGCATCAGGGTCTTTTCTAATTAGTCAGTTTTTTGCATCAGGTGGCCAAAGTATTTGGTGTTTTTAATTTTCTCCTAATTTCCTTTTGTGTATTTTCTATAGCTACTTTTATTTGCATTTATTGTCAGGATTATATTTAACACTTTACAGTTAATAACATTCTAATTTCAATTTATTCCTTAACTGTAATAAGATATGAAAATTCCGTTTCTTTACAGCTCTATTCCAACCCCTTTCAGTTACTGATGTCGTAAAATTACATCTTTGCGCATTATGTATCCCAAAACATACACTAATAATTTTCAATGCATCTATATATTAACATAGAAAAAAAAGTGGAGTTACAAAAAGTTATAGTAATACTAGTTTTTATAATTATTTATGTATTTAACTTTACCATAGATATTTATTTAACAGTTTTGAGTTTCCGTCTAGTGTCTTTTCATTTCTATCTTAGGGACTCCTTTTCACATTTTATTAAGGATGGGTCTAGTGGTAACAAACTTCCTCAGCCTTTGTTTATCTTCCTATGTCTTAGCTTCTCATTTTTGAAGGACAGTTTTGTAGGATATAGGATTCTTGACTTGACAGATTGTTGTGTTTTTGTTTTTCCTTTAGAACTTTGAATATACCACCCACTGCCTTTTGGCATCTAAGGTTTCTGGTGAAAAATCTAGTGATATTCTTCTTGGTGATTCCTCATTTGTGATAAGTTGCTTCTCTTGCTGCTTTCAAGGTTCTCTTTTTGTGACTGGCTTTGGACAGCCTTTCTGTGAAAAGTTTCTGAGGTCAATATTTGAGATGCATTTTGAGCTCAGGTAGACACTTATTTGTCTTTTCCTTGCTTCTTTCTAGTAAACTACATGTTCCATGATTTAGCCTAGATCTCTCATGATGCTTTCAGTCTCCTTGGAGAGAGCATAGGACCTCTTGATTCTATGCTCTGCCTTTTCCCCTTTGCAAAAATCTCTGAGCCATGCCCCAGATGTAGGAGTGGAGACAGTGGCTTTCTTCTGTGACACCCATAGTTTAGAAGGATAATGCTGTGTGGACATAGTAGCCTCCGGTCTTCTCATTTTCCCTTTTGGCTTGGAACCTCTACCCAACATAGTCAAATTGGGGGTGATTGGGGTTTCAGTATTCTCAGTGTGTTCGGGAATAGAAGCTCTTGGCTTTTCTTCAGGGGCACTTGTCTACAATGCAGGCTGTACAAGAGGCTGCAGGAGAAATGTAAGAAATAACTGGAAGCCTGCCTTTCCCAGACAGATGCCATAGCATGTGACTGGAGCTAGGGAGGCAGGGGTGGGGGTAGTTGAGGTTCAAATACCACAAACTCCTGCTGTTCTTAATGAGCGTAAGTAGATTTTCTTGAATGTTTCCTCTTTGCCATATGCCTTTAGGACAATTTCCAGAGACTTTGCTTAAAAAAAACTTTCATTACACATCATGTGAAGCATCTGCTTGCTTCACATGGGAGTGGGTCTGTATAGTCAAAAGTAACTGTTTTTACATTTGCTGCCATTCTGGGAGTAATAAGTAACTGTTATGTTTGTTGTCCCTGTTAGAAAATAAGCTCTATAAGAAGACAGAGATTTTCCCCAGTTTTATTGAGATATAATTGACATATAATATTGTGTAAGATTAAAGTGTAAAATGTGATGATTTGATACACTTGTAGATGGCAAAATGGTTACCACCGTAAGGTTAGTTAACATATTCTTCACTTCACATTAATTACTTTTTTGTTGTTATGATGAGAACAATGAAGCTGTGCTCTCATACCAACTTTCAATTATATAATACAATAGTATTGACTCTACAGTCTCCAAGCTCCTTTTTAGATCCACGAATTTATTCATCTGATGAATGAGTTTGTATCCTTTGCCCCACATCTTCTCATTTCCCCCACCTTTCAGCCCATCAGCATTCTACAGTTTTTAGATTCCACACATAGATGAGATTATACTGTGTTTGTCCTTCACTGTGTGACTTATTCCACTTGACCTAATGCCCTCAAGGTCTGATAGACCTTGTGTTATCTCATATGGCAGGATTTTCTCCTTTTTTGATGGCTGGATAATACTTCATTGTATATATGTAAAATATGTATATATTATTTCTATTTTTTCCCCTTTGTCAGTAGACACCTAGGTTGTTTTTATATTTTGGCTACTATGAATAATGCTGCAATGAACATGGGTGCAGGTATTGAGATTGTGATTTTATTTCTTCTGGATATAAACTGAGTGGGATTCCTGGATCCTATGGTAGTGCTGTTTTTAACATTTTGAGGAATTTCTGTACTGTTTTCCTTGGTAGCCTTACCAATTTATATTTCTACCAGCAGTGCACCAGAGCACTCTTTTCCTCACCAGCACTTGTTAACTGTCTTTTGGAACCCATACCCCTTGCAGTGAAAGCATGGATTCTTAACCACTGGACTACCAGGGAAGGCCCTGAAATGTCTTTTTGATAAGAGTTATTACTGTGAGGTGATATGCCATTGTCATTTTGACTTAATTTTCCTTGATGATTAGTGATGTTATTTCAACATCATTTATGTCTTTTTTGAAGGTATGTCTGTTCAGTTCCTCTGCTCATTTTAAAGCAGAATTATTTCAGGTTTATTATTTTTTTGCCTTTGTGTTGTGTGAATTCCTAATATATTTTGGATATCAACCCCTTACCACTTATATTATTTGCAAATATTTTCCCCCACTCCATAGTTTGCTTCTTCTTTTGTACAGCTTTTTAGCTTGATGCAGTCCTACCTGTGATTTTTGCCTTTGTTGCTGGTGATTCAGGTGTCATCCAAAAAATAGTTGCCAATGTCAAGAAGCTCTTTATGCATTCACCTGGGAGTTTTACCATTTCAGATCTTATGTTTAAGACTTTAATCCATTTTAATTTTTGTGAGTGATATAACATAGAGATCTAGTTTCATTCTTTTGCATATAAACAGTCCAATTTCATTCTTTTGCATAAAGTATACTTTGATTCCCCTTTCTTGAGTGAATCTACTATAGGTTTTTATTTTCTGGTTACCATGAGGCTTATTTGAAACATTTTACTGACAAAACAGTTTAAGCTCAAAACAGCTTCCATCACATACATAATTTGTGCTTTTTTAAATCCCCCCATTTTATGCTGCTGATTTACATATGTTCGTATTGTATATCCATTTACTATTATAGCTATAGTTATTTTAATGCTTTTGTCCTTTTAGGTTTATACTGATACTAGAATTAAATGTAGTATCTAGTATCTATTAAATACTATCTATTAAATCTAGTATCTATTAAATACTAGAATAATATGTGGTGTATACTGATACACCACATATTATAGTATTAGAGTATTCCAAGTCTGACTTAGAATACCTATATTTACCAGTCTGTTGTATATTTTCATGTTATTAATTAGCATCTTTTTGTTTCTACTTGAATAACTCCTTCCAGCATTTCTCGTAAGGCCGATCTGTGAGTGAGTGGTAGTCACTCAGTCATGTCCAACTCTTTGTGACCCCATGGACTAGAGCCTGCCTGGTTCCTCTGTCCATGGAATTCTTCAGGCAAGGATACTGGAGTGGGTTGCCATTTCCTTCTCCAGGGTATTTTCCTAACCCAGGGATTGAACCCTGGACTCCTGCATTGCAGGCAGATTCCTTACCATCTGAGTCACCAGGGAAGCCTACTATTAAAGAGACTTTTCTAAGTATAAAGACAGGGCAACTCAAAAAGTATCAGCAGATATATACTTGACTTTATCTTATAATCTATAGACAATATATTAGAATATGTAATGAATCCATACATCTTTTCCAAAGGAATACCCAAGACAGAAGTAGCAATAAAGTTATAAGTGACAATCATTAATCAGATGAAATAATTTAGACGAAGGCCAATCTAGTGGTGATGAATTCCTTCAGCTTTTGTTTGGGAAAGTGAAGGACGACTTTGCTGGGCAAAGCATTCTTGATTAGCAGTTCTTTTCTTTCAGCACTTCAAACGTAACCTGGCTTGCAAGATTGCTGTTGAAAGATCCACTGATAGCTTCATGAGGGTTTCTCTTGCTGCTTATCTGTCTTTGAATTCAGATAGTTTTATTAAAACGTATCTTGGAAAAGATTATTTTGGATGGAAATGATTGGGTGATTTATTGGTTTCATGTACCTGGCTGTCCAAATCTTTCTCTTGGTTTGTTAAGTTTCTAGCCATTATTTATTTAAATAAATTTCCTGTCTTTCTCCCTCTTTTTCTGGGTCTACATGATACATATATTGTTTCACTTAATGGTATCACATTAGTCCCATAGTCTTTCTTCATTCTTTTTTTCTCCTCCTGTCTGGATAAATTATAAGTGATCTTTTTGTGGGGTTCACTCATTCTTTCTTCTTTAAGGTACAGTCTGCTGGTGAAGTTATTTTTCATTGTGTTGTTCAGCTAAAATCTTGTTTTTTTGTTTTTAATGCTTTCTCCTCATTGAACTTATTTTGTTTTTGTGTTTTCCTGATTTCATGAAATTCTTAATCTGTGTTCTCTTGTAGCTCTCTGAGCATATTTAGAACAAGCATTCTGAATTATCAAGCAATTCATGAATCTCTATTTCTTTGTGGTCAGTTAAGGGAAAGGCTACCCAATCCAGTATTTTGGCCTGGAGAATTCCATGGACTGTATAGTCCATGGGATTGCAAAGACTCAGCCACGACTGAGTGACTTTCACTTTCACCATAAGTTTACTGTTTCTTTGCTATTGTCATATTTCCCTAATTTTTCATAATCCCTGTATCCTTGCATAGGTGTTCATACAGGGGTTGGTTGCAGACACACAGTGGTGAGGACCAGGGCCAGCAACAAGGCCCTGCACCAGCTGTGGGCACACTGGCTGTTGTGGGGGCCCTGGCTGTTGGTGTGTACCCCTGTGGCTGCAGGGTGTCTCCACAGGCCCTTACTTTCATGACAGCGAAGCCAGTGAAGGGAGTCAGGTTAGGAACATGCAGGTGCACAGCTGCAAGGATAGTTGCAGGTGAGTGCAGTGGTGCAGACCAGTGACAAGAGACAGGGCTGAATCTGGGTCTAGATGCAGTTAATGGGGCCCTATTGCCAAAAATGGTCCATCTAGTCAAAGCTATGGTTTTTCCAGTAGTCATGTATGGATGTGAGAATTGGACTATAAAGAAAGCTGAGCACCAAAGAACTGATTCTTTTGAACTATGGTGTTGGAGAAGACTCTTGAGAGTCCCTTGGACTGCAAGGAGATCCAACCAGTCAATCCCAAAGGAAATCAGTCCTGAATGTTCATTGGAAGGACTGATGCTGAAGCTGAAACTCCAATTCTTTGGCCACCTGATGTGAAGAACCAACTCATTGGAAAAGACCCTGATGCTGGGAAAGATTGAAGGTGGGAGGAGAAGGGGACAACAGAGGATGAGATGGTTGGATGGCATCACTGACATGATGGACATGAGTTTGAGTAGGCTCTGGAAGTTGGTGATGGACAGGGAAGCCTGGTGTGCTGCAGACCATGGGGTTGCAGAGTTGGATTTGACTGAGTGACTGAACTGAACTGATTGCCATGCACTCCTATGGCTGTAAGGTACAGCCACAGGCACACAGCAGTAGATGTTAGTGACATCGTTCAGGCCAGAGGAATGCAGTGCACAGCTGGCAGTGTGTTAGCTGCCAGTGAGTTGAGAGATACAGTGCAGTGACTTGAGATATGGCTGAATCCAGGCCCACAAGCATTTATGGGGAACTTGGCTGACTGCATGCACTTCCATGGCCACAGGACAGCACAACAGGTATGAACATGGCAAAAGAAACTGGTGACAAGAGTCAGGCTGGCAAGGACTTCTGTGGCAGTTCAGTAGTTAAGACTTTGCCTTCCAGTGAAGGGAGTGTGGGTTTGATCCCTAGTTGGTGAGCTAAGATCCCAGTGCTTTGTGGCTAAAAAACCAAAACATATAAAACAGAAACAATACTGTAACACATTCAATAAAGACTGAAAAAAAAAAAAAAACCAGGCTGGCAGTATGCAAATGCACAGCTAAAGGAGCTAACCTCAAGGGTGCCTATGGTGCTAGAGGTTAGTGTGGGGTCTAGGCTGGTGTCTTACACTCTCCCAGCTGTAGAGGTCTTCACTATGTGCTCTTGTGGATCCCAGGCTCTGGAGGAGGGGGTGGAGCTGAAAGGAGTAAAGAAGCACTCAGGCAGCTGGTGTCTGTAAATGCAAATATCTGTTGGGCAAAAACTGGTGAAATCTGCAGGGACTCTGTGGCTGTGCTGGCTGTTGGTTTCTTCAGTGGGAAAGCTGCTGAGATCCTCTGCAGAACAGGTGACTCAGAACTGTGGTTATTCCCACTGTGTGACTGATACTGGTGGCCCCTGCTCTTCCTTGTTCCTAGCTACCTCTGTTCACCTCAGCTGTGCCAGTTTCTGGGTGGAGTGAAACCTAAATGAGTCCTTCATGTGATGCCCTGAAAGGCTGGGGAGGCTGGCTGCTGGCCTGCTCCTCCTTTTTCAAGAAAACTTTCTAGCTGGGTTGTCCTGTCTGGCAGTGAGCCTTGCTGGCCAGGGTGAGTGGGATGATGCAGACAAAATGAAGCAGTACTTCCTTTCCTTTTTGAGTTCTTCTCAGGTTTCTTGTTTTGCTCTGTTACTCAGGCTTAACTGGACTCCTGAGATCTCCCAGAGCTGTTTTTGTTCCTCTAAAATTATTTTTTGATCTTTGTTGGGGGATGCTGGGGTCTCCTACTTCACCATCTTGGTTACATAAGTCTCCAAAGACTTTTTTGTTTGATTTTCAAATAACTCTAATCAATTGTAAAATTGTCTGACTCCTATCTATTGATTGAATGAATAAATTTAAAATTTACTTGCTTATTTAAGTCCTATAACTCTATAAAGTAGGTACTGCTGTCATTCGCATTTTAGAGAGGGATAAACTTAGGTTTTCAGTGGCTCAGTGCAGAATGCCTATGTAGAATCACAGATGTATTATTAAGTAGTAGAATCTGGACATGTATGCAGACATAACTCCAAAGTCCATGCTTGTGAACAGTGTGCTTTACTACACACCACTAACACCCCATAGCCTCAGCTTTTACCAGACAGCCTTTAACAACTCTTCTCAATAGCAGGCATAGACCTCATGCCCTGGCGTGTACAGCTCTAGAAAGATCTTCTGGAATTAAGATGTATACATTTTACTGCACACATCTGGCTGATGACATAAGGAGCTTTCCTCAAGGAAAGTAACAAATGCAACCACAGCCCATCCCCTGTTTAATTCCAGTCTTCATCCTCTCTCTTTGCATTGTCCCCATTATGCTGAAACACAGACCCTGGAGCACAGCCTGTCTTCAGAGGCCTTTATCTGAAGGTAAGTCCAGGGTAGGCACAAAAATATTATGGGCATAAATTAAAATGTAAATGGACCCAACTGAGAAGCATCTGGAGAAATTTTGGAATCTATCCACTATAAAATAATCTTCTTTTCTGACTGTCAAACTCCACAGAACCCCAAAGTGCACAAACTTCCTTTCCAGTTTTCTGCCCCAACCAGGTCTCTGAAGGTGAGACACTGGAACCTTAGGAGGCTGGAGGCAGTGAACTGCACATGTGCAGAGCAGAAGGCTGCACCTTGCCTTCCCAGTGTCAGAGGCCCAGTTAGTCACTTTCCTGGATTCAGTGGACATTAGCCTCTATGGTCCCTCCCTTCAGTGCTTCCTAAATAAATAACCTCTTCTCTCAGGAGATGCTCCTCTTTTATAATCCCAAGAAGATGATTCAGAAATGGGCTATAATCACACCTTGACTCTATACTAACATAAAACTACCCCAGATGTATGTCACCAATATATCTACTTCATTTATGAATACAGGTACAACATTTAAATAAAGCTGAAAACAGAGGCCAACAATTTAAAAGTGTCGTATCTATGGTAATCAGGGTTTCTCCTGGGTTGCAAATTATGTTAAATTGGAAAAATTACACAATTATGAAGCAAAAATGAAAACATACAAAAAAACAAATATTACTCAAAAGAAACCCCCTTCTCTCAAAGTTAACTTTAAGTACCAGCTCTTTTTTTTTTTTAACAAATGCTTTGTGACTATCTTTTCATTGAGCATACAGTGAAAATCTTTATTGGTAAATAAATTTTAATAATATAAAGTGTCCCTCTTATGTCCACAATAATACAGTCAAGAGGTTTACAAGTTCAAAGAAAAATATGTAGACATAAATAACAAATATGAAGAATCTATATGAAGAAAATGAACTTTATTAAACAACCATTTAAAAGATTTAATTAGAGGTACAAATCATTTTTCTGAATAAAAAATGAAGTATATTATGGCACAACATTCCCAACAAAATCTCAAGTTACTTATTTCTTTTGGTTTCATTGCTAGAACAAATGTAAATTTTATGTGTAATATTGGGAAGAGCCAAACATTTTGTGAAAATGGAGACTAACGCTTATCTGAAAATGTATCTTTAACAACTATAATAATCTAAATATTTTAGCTTTGAGTGGGGAAATATACATGTTAAGTCCTAAGATTGTGATAAGAATTTAGTCTATGATAGTGTTTCAAAGAAGTGGAGAGAAATGGGCCTATTTAATTAGTGGTGTTGGGATGGCAGAGTAAGACAGTGTGAAAATAACTGGGATTCAACAGGATAAGCCTTCCCCAAAAAACACAGATAAAGGTTCAGGGCAACCTACCAATTGGAAGATGCAGTCTCCAACTGGAAGCAATAAACAGGGTAGTGGCTGAAGACATACAGTTTACCCATGAGTTGAACCCTCCCAGAGTCTATGGCTCTGCAAAGTATACCTTCCCTGTTAAGTATAGACTGGATATGAAGTGATAGGTCGTATCAGGCAAGAGGAGGTCAAGTTCAAGATAGAAAATGGGCCCAATGCCAAAACAAAACAGGTTATACATATATATGCATTATATATACACAGCTTCTTCCAGATATTCAAATGGCTCCTTCCCTCCATGCTGGCCTCCCCACTGAGGTCTTTCCCTTTCCACACTACATAAAATCACTTGTTCTGACAACTTTTCCCATTGTATATAAGTGGGAAAATTTTATACTTATCATCATGTTCTCCCATGGAGATGTATTTTCTTGATATGGCTGCTGACAGCAAGAAGGACATAAGCTATCCGGTCATGATGACTTTTCAATAAAAATACTTTAGAATGGGTTCTCATTGGCTTATTTTTAACAAAGGATTATTCCTGCATGAATACAGACATGGGGCCAGAAGAGATGGTATCATCTGAGGTAAATGCCAACTCCATGTACACAAAAATAGGTTATATTACTAGAAGAATGTATAAGAGTTGCAGTAGCCACTACATAATCTTTTAAAGTCCATAATCTCAAATTCCTTCCTTTTGTCTGAGGAACTAAGTCTCCCCTTTCCCAGCCTGCCCCTCCTTTCACACTCAGGCTTGTCTTCCAGACAATGAGAAACTGGTGTCTACTCTTAGACACACACTGTTCGAGAGCAGGTTCCCCTCAGATACTTGGGGAGGTGGAGAAGTGAGGCTTAATATTTTTCATGCCACCCTGAACATGTTTGGAGTCTAGAGTATGGGATGGTTGATCCTCTCTGGGTTCAGAATCCTCTTCCACAAAATAGGGGAGGTTATCCCTATGTAAAAGAGATGATCTTATCCTGAATTTACTTCCAATAACACACAGGCCAAACATTGTCAGCTGTCTAACCCCTCAAAAAAGGCTCAAGTCCTTAGAGAATAAAGAGGGTTTTCAGAATTCCTTGAAGGCCCTAGTGATGACAAGCTCTGCTCTTGTCAGTCTTTAATTATATTTCTTAAAATGGAAGAACTTGGTGAAGTATGGCAGTGCTGATTTGTAGCTTTCCTAGGACTATGCTGATTATGCCAGGGCCCATACTGTGAGAAGAGCGCATACATACTCTTTGGAGCATAACAGAAGAGTGTTCTTCAATCCCTACACGCAATAGTTATCGCCCCTAAAATAACAATTGGCTTTTAGATCAGCATGTATCCTGGGTCTTTTGCCATGTAATTTCACACATATATGGGCGCCCCCTAGTGGCTCAGATAGTAAAGAATCTGCCTGCAATGCAGGAGACTCAGGTTCAGTCTCTGGGTTGGGAAGATTCCCTGGAGAAGGGAGTGGCTACCCATGCTAGTATTCTTGCCTGGAGAATTCCATGGACAGAGGAGCCTGGTGGGCTACAGTCCATAGGGTCACAAAGAGTCAGACACACTGAGCAACTAACACTTTCACTTTCTTAACCTTATGTATCTACCTACAGAGAATTTATAACACCCCAGTGTCCTATTATATGGGCACTTGAATTTTACCGATCAGAAATACTGTCAAAATATTATATTTCAATTAAAAATCCCATAAAATGTATTTATTATAATATGTGAGTAAACATCTACTATTATGCTACCTAGAGAGGTAACCAGTTACCCCAGTGGTCATATCAAGCCAACAAGAAAAAGAACGAATTAGTCAAACAGTGCAGAGAGGACTTGCTATTTATTTGGAAGAACACAGAGCTGCTAACCTCACACCACATATGACAAGAAATATGTGGGGTTATATGAATAATCAAGTTAACAGGTCTGCTTCACGTATATCAAACGAGAGACATACCTGCCACAGTGCTCAGTTCCAAAAGGGATTTACTTATGACAGCATAAAAGCACAATGAAGCAGAAATACTTAACTTTCAACTAGAAGCATAACTTTATTTCTAATACTGAGCCATTATATAGGAGTTTACAGGAATCAAAAACACTGTGCTGCTTATTCTCCAATGGTTCCACCCAGACATTCCCCTCTACGTTCTCTGTGCCCATGTGGGCTCACTTGCAGATGGCATCTGATTGGGTTCCAGGAATGTGGTCCATAATTTTGGAGATGACAATATCTCCCATGAGACGGCCCCTCCTCCACAAGAGCAGCAGCTCTTACTGGGCTCTGGTTAACACCTGCTTTCATCCTTTGCCCTTATGGACTTAGAAGGGTAATGGCCTCCTGGGGACACTAATCTCTAGGTGCTTCAATATCCCTTGTTTCTGGCAAACCACTGTAGTTAAGTCTCCCATGAAAGTCTTCTTAGTTGGATCAGAATTGTTTTTCACTAGAACCATGGCTGATACAAACATCCCTCCCTATATTAATTTGTTAAGGAAAATAATTCATCTCTAAAACTGCTGTATAGAATATTAACACTTCTATTAGAAAAGAATTCATTTGAATCAGGTGAATGCCTTTAGTGCTAAATAACAGACATCTCCAACAATAAACAATAAACCTCTTTTGTCCCAGTAATACAAACTCCTAGCAGATAGCAGGTCCAGAAAGAGTTGTGCGGTTCAGTGACAGTACCTCTGAGTCAGGTTTTTCCCATCTTGTGTACTGTTCTCTTCAGGCTATTGCCCTACCAGGCCACAGCTATAATCTAGTATAAAATACAGCCATGAAAAAGTTCAGCAGATGAGAGACAATCTCTTCCATGTCATGACCATATTTTGTCACTGAGTTCTTTCCCCAAAGCACTGAGAATATTTTCCAAGTATCTCATTATTCACCTGCCCATCCCAACAAAATCACTAGAACAGAATATTCATGATTAACTTAAGACTAATGTGGCTGCTACTGCTGCTGCTAAGTCACTGCAGTCGTGTCCAACTCTGTGTGACCCCACCAGGCTCCCCCATCCCTGGGATTCTCCAGGCAAGAACACTGAAGTGGGTTGCCATTTCTTTCTCCAATGCATGAAAGTGAAAAGTGAAAGTGAAGTCGCTCAGTCGTGTCCAACCCTCAGCGACCCCATGGACTGCAGCCTTCCAGGCTCCTCCATCCATGGGATTTTCCAGGCAGGAGTCCTGGAGTGGGGTGCCATTGCCTTCTCCGACTAATGTGGATTTACCCCTAAATCATCTGGGGAAAGGATGGACAAAAAGACAAAACATGGCCCAACAAGGAAGAAGCAGGGAATGGCTATTTGGTGGGCAGTGTTTCTTGGAACTTCTTATCAGTGTTTTCCAAAGAAGCAAAGAAAACAGTAGGACAAAGGAGAGAGAGATAGTATATTACATTCTATTAAATTAAATACATAGTTCCTGAGTTACATACAACTTGGGTTACACATATCATGCCCAAATAGATACAGCAATAAAGCACCAAGAGTAGGACAGAAGCATTTCATTATACAACACTACTTTTTATTTGCTGAATACTGTGAGCATTACTGTTCATAACTGATGTTAACCTTTGCAAAATTTATGTAATTATCATTGTTATTAACAGCATTCACATTATTGACTGACCCAAGGCAGCTGAATAACCTCAGGAAAATATTGTTTGGCCTTTTTATCGAAGTGGAAGCTCAGTAATAATGGCCATACTCATTCACATATGCCAGCAAAATTAGAAGAAAGGTAAGCAACAGGTAGTAAAACAGCATATACTGGCGACATTACAGAGTCTCTGGTAGTACTGAAAATAGGGTTGATGCATAGGTAGTTAAAAACCTCCCAAAAAACATATTTTGGCTTCTTTTTTGAAGAGGCCATTCAGCAGTAATGGACAGAGTCATTTATCTATGGAAATGGGAGAAGGGGTATGTGGCTACTATTTTAAATTTGCCAAACGTATTTTCATATATACACAGTGATGTACCACTGTAAATACTCCCACTAATGCCACACTACCAACACGATGGCACTGAACATAGGGCTGGTCACAGATGTATAGTACTACATCATTATATAATATTCACCATGCTGATTTAACAATATAGATAACCTAAAGAACAAAGATAATAGCAAAACGCTGTGAAATAATTAGGAAATGATGAGTGTTGAGTATGTATTACCTTTGTTTTTTTTTAATATTATTTAACTGTAAATTAATACTTTAACTTTAAAATAATGACTGTGTTTAACAACTGGCTCATAAAATTCCTGAAAATTTATTAGCAGTGCTTGCAAGTTAGTGTAAACTTACTGCAGCACATCACTGTGTATTGGTAAGTGTGTATAAATACATTTACATATACATATATACATAATTATTGCAACCTAAAAAGACATTGATGGTATATAGTGTGGGAAATGTTAATATAGACTATAACAGTTAATTAAGAGTTTAGATTTTCTCTTCATAAGCATGTTAGGCTCTAATATACCAATCAAGAATACCTCAAATTTCTATGATATTAGCATACCCACAAAAGGCTTGCAAACATCAAGGACTCTTCATATAAATGTTTAATGCTGTTGTCATTTAACGTCTTAAAACTTCAGATTCCACTGTGAATATGACTGCAAATGAGTATCATCTATTATATTAACAACAATAAAATTTTTGTATCACATCCAGAATATGGCACTACACAACATAAATTCTAGACAAAGGTGTTTTTTTCCACCATATTATGTAACTGAATTTCCCTTCAATATAAATTTTCTGATGAAAAGTTTTACTTTTTTTGGAAAGCTTTTACATATTCAAAACATGAATAAGGTTTTATTCTAGTACTAATTATCTGAATTACAATAAAACCTCACTCTCTAAAGGAATTTGTGATATTCTTTGGGTTTCATTCATCTCATTTTAAAAACCTGTATAACATATTTGAAAGTGTGGATGAAGGCTTCTTAATGTTCAGGATGCTGAAAGAGCTTTCACCCTTGTGTGAATTCTCTGATGTTTAGTGAGTACTGACCTCTGACTAAAGGTTTTCCCACATCCATTACACTCATAGGGTTTCTCCCCTGTGTGAGTCCTCTGATGTTTAGTGAGAGCTGATTTCTCACAGAAGGTTTTCCCACACTCATTACATTTGTAGGGTTTTTCTCCTGTGTGAGTTCTTTGATGTACAATGAGGTTTGATTTCACACAGAAGGATTTACCACATTCATTACATATAAAGGGTTTCTCTCCTGTGTGTGTTCTCTGATGTACAGTTAGGGCTGACCTGTGGCAGAAGGATTTTCCACATGCATTACATTCATAGGGTTTCTCCCCTGTGTGTGTTCTCTGATGTTCGGTGAGGTTTGACTTCACACAGAATGTTTTCCCACACTGCTTACATTCATAGGGTTTTTCTCCTGTATGTGTTCGCTGATGGTTGGTAAGATGTGGTTTCTGACAAAAGGATTTCCCACATTCAGTACATTCATAGGGTTTCTCTCCTGTGTGTGTTCTCTGATGCTGAGTGAGGTTTGACTTCTCCCAGAATGTTTTCCCACATTCACCACACTCAAAAGTTTTTTCTCCTGAGTGAGCTCTTCGAAGTTGGGTGAGATGTGACTTCTTGTTGAAAGTATTTCCATTTTCATTGTGCTCATAAGGTTTTCCCATGTGTACTATCTGATGTTTAAAGAGAGCTGACTTTTCCCAAGTTTTGTGACTGACTTTATATTCATGGGGAATCTTTCTTGTGTAAGTTCCCTGATGGATAACGAAAGCTGAATTGTCACAGAAAATTTGCCCATATTCATTATATTCATAAGGATTGTCCCCCATAAGAGCTCTCTGATGTCCCAATCTTAAATCCATATAGAAGGACTTACCACAAACGCTGCATTCACATGGCTCCATTTCAAAATCGGTTCTCTGAGATAAACTGAGCTTCAAACTTTGGATGAAGGTTCTTCCACATTCATTATATTTACAGTGTGTCTCTCCTATCTGAACTTTCTTATTTGTGAAAAAGGCTGCCTCTCCATGTTTGCCTCTTCCATTTTCATTATACTCAAAAGGCTGGTCAAAAATTGACTGAGTGAGATCCTGTCCATGATTGAGGACATTCTTGTTTTGATTATAAGATTTCCCTCCAGGAGGAGTTTTGTCATGCCCAATATCAAGGAGCAATTTCTCATATACATTAAACTCATCAGGCTTCTTCCTAGAATAGTTCTTTCTGTTAATAATTAAGCCTGAAATATTTTTCAAACTCACTTCACATGAATCACATATTTTATATAGAAAATTGCTTGAAAGAATGGAGTCTGTACCTAGATTTAAAGTTTTCCTTACTCTGTCATCACTATCTGTACTTAATGTTTTGCTGCTGGTGAAAGCAAGTTGCCAAAAATGTTCATCTTGATTTTCCTGGGTGCTCTCTATTAGGTCATCAACTTTCCAGTCTTCTAGAAATGAGAAAAATAACCACATCTTATGAATCCTAGTACACTTCTAATGGAATTTGACTTTTACACAAATGCCCTATTACACAGTCAGTTCTTTTGCTTTAGGCTCAGTTTTCTGGTGTGAACTAAAATCCAGCATACATTTTCTTTACTTTTCTGGTTTGAGTGGAAAATAAAAACATGCTTCAGTAAAAATAGGGGAAGGAAACTGGCAATAACATTTAATACTTTATTAATACACACTTTAAAACTAGACAGAAAAAGGTGAAATACATTCAAAACACAGGGAACCAGAGAGTGGCTGATTCAGAAATCAAGAATCTCAAGAGAATGGAGTGAGCCCAACAGAGACATTGAACACTGAATATCATTACACTGAAGATTAGTAGACAAGGGCTTTCAGAAAATGAACTATGTTTGGTGGAAACAAAACAGTCCTAACCCCCTCAGACACTGATTACCTGGTGTGATTCCTACTAGATTACTCGCTTCTACTCTACATATCAACACCAGACTAAAGTTCTGAAAACACCAACTACCTCAGGTTCAGAAGAATAGTCTGATAGCCCAGGATTCCTTTAATTCACATGGAATAATTATAAAAAGACATGGTAAGCAAGAGATGGAGATTCTGTAAGAGTTATTCGTTTAGGGAACAGCAAACTCCAAGAACTGAGGTTTTTTGTTTTGTTCATTTGTTTTTAAAGAAAAATAGACTGTTTAAGAAACATATTAGAGGATGAACTCAGTTTGACAGAGGCAGATCATACTTTCTTGTCCTTACCTTCCCACAGCTTGATTACTGTCGTAGGATCCTCACTAATGTGCATGTTGCTATTCCTTTTCCCCATTTGATATATGAACATCAAAACAAATTTCTGAAGGTACCTACTTCCTCATGCTCTAAAGGATTTAATCCAGACTCTAACTCTCTATCAAGCTGTGATTCACAACACAAATGCCCAACAGGAAATACAAAACAGATGATGGACAGACCATCTCTGCAAAAGGACCAGGCTTATTCTGTTTGCTCACAGCTGTTAATGAAGTTGTCCCAACCATAAGACATATGCTTCTTTATTTCAATCTGCTGCCTTACTTTCCCCCAAAACAATTTTGTTCCTGAACCAATACTGATCTTTAAGTCTGCTTTCATATCTAAGTTTTTCATTTACGTCAAGGTTTTCTGCTTTCATATCTAGACTCATCTGTGGCTTTTACTTACAGATGAGACCTATAACGATCGTATTTTTCTATTAATACATGGTTCTGAGGCCTTCAACAAACTTTACTGTAAAAATTCTTGGCTATTCTTTACTGTCATTACTCAATGAAACTGGCTTCCCAGGTGGCTCAGATGGTAAAGAATCTGCCTGAAAAGGAGGAGACCCAGGTTCGACTGCTGAGTTGGGAAGATCCCTTGGAGAAGGAAATGGTTACCCACTCCAGTATTCTTGCCTGGAGAATTCCATGGACAGAGGCCTGGTGGGCTATAGTCCATGGGGTCACAAAGAGTTGGACATGACTAAGTGACTAACTAGGTGAAACAATATTAATCATATGTTAAAAAAAATCTAAGACAGTCCTGAGCCCATGGCTCCAAAGACTGATAATAGTTACTATCTTGACAAACACAAATTAAAACAAAAACTGAATTCATATTATGAGTTCAAGTCACAATTCTATAAGTCCATTAAAAAATATTTGTGCAGTTCTAGCTGGATATTTAACAAATTACTCATTCTGAACAACACACCTTTTATGTAATTAGTTACACTCCAGCCTTGGCTCTCCTTGGGACCTGAACATCCTCCAGGAAATGCTACTTTAATTTAAAACAACAAACCACAAAAGTAATACTAAAATAACAAAGCCAACAAACTGTACAACATCCCTATCATTTTCAGTCTCTACCTGCTGCGTTTAGAAGTTACTACCTGTTTAAGTCACTGTAAGATGAAACAAGTCCATTGCTCAATGATACACCCTGTGTCATGACCACAGTCTAGGCAGGTGTTAGCAAAATTCTATTTCCTCTAACTTCACTGAGGAGACAGGACATTTATGATTCTTAAAAACTGATGTGCATATGAATTATTTTCCACCTGTACTTCAGGATAAAATAAGGGAATGTGCATTTAGTAAAAATACTATAGAATGCTTTCTGAATGGATGAAAAAGAGTGATCTCTTCTAAACTTGGTTCAACAAAGTAATTATTAAAACATCAGAATCAGGAGAAGTATGAAAGGAAAGTACGGATACTTCTAGTTCTGGCCTCAACTATGTACTTTATACCATATATGGTGTGTATGTATATATATATGTGTGTGTGTGTATGTATAGATATAGATGTATATGTATATATGTATACACACACACACATATATATTACATATATAATATATGTATATATATCTATATATACTGAAAGTGAAAGTCACTCAGTTGTGTCCGACTCTTTGTGACCTCATGGGCTATACAGTCTATGAAATTCTCCAGGCCAGAATACTGGCGTGGGTAGCTGTTCCCCTCTCCAGGGGATCTTCCCAACCCAGGGATTAAACCCAGGTCTCCCACACTGCAGGCAGATAGATTCTTTACCAACTGAGCTGTGAGGGAAGCCCAAGAATCCTGGAGTAATGTATATATGAAACCTCCTATTCCATCTCAGATTCTAATAATTATCTCAAGCTTCTCTTTGGGAAAACAAAATCTCAGCAATGATAGAAATCCTAAGCAACAATCATATCATCAGGTATGAGTTTTGGGGCTACAGATGCTAGTGGGTTAGGGTTATAAAACACAGACTATTTAAGTTACAGCAAAAAAATTGATCACTAACTTAAAATAAGTGAAATAATAACGCTTTACCCTCTGAGCCACCAGAGAAGCCCAAAATAATAACAAGAAGCCATTGTTATAAACCATGCAATGTTTAAACACTTTGCATACCCAATTTTAATTAAGTTACTTAAAAGGCAAAATAAACCAAAGTGAAAATTATAGAAAAAAGAGAAAATATTTAAGAGTGAAATTTAATACATAAGATAGCATGAAGTTTAAAATGAACTCTGAAGAACAGTAAAAAAGATACAGATATGTAAAACAGTGCTAGACTGTGACAGTCACTGAAAGGAGACTCTGATTTCATTTATTAATAAGGATCAACTTTGTTAGGCTACTGAAAGATTAATTGGATACTTTAGGTAGAAGAAAACAACAACTAGGAAGATCAAGTCAGGTATCAGTGAGAAAATGAAGAGATGAAGATGAAGAAGATGGAAAAGAAAATAACATTAGGAATTTGAAAAAACTAGTAACAGGGTAAAAGGTTTAGGACACTGAACCCATGGTTGCCATTTAAGGTAGTAATGGATGGCTGAATGTTCCTTATTTGACCCCTGGGAAACCAGGCTCTCTGATTTTCAAGTGACTCAGGCTGTTCCCCTCAGTCTCCTCTAATGACAAGATTTAGTGGATTTACTCACCTTGTAAAAGCAGTACTGCCCCACGACTACCTCTCTCATTTACAAACAACCACTCTCTAGAAAAGGGGTCAGCAAACTCTCACTGCAAGGTTGTGGGCCTAGAACTAAGGATGTTTTTAAGTTTTCAGAGGGAAATATACAGAAAAGGCAGCAGAGAGGAGTGAGGAGGAAGAGAAAGAAGAGAAAGATTTAAGAGGAGGAAGAGCAGCAGCAGCAACTGAGACCATGTGTGGCCCACAAAGCCTAAAATATTTACTGTGTGGTCTTTTACAAAGAAATTCTATGTATGTGTCTCCCAGAATCTAGCAGTTATCCCAAGCTTCTTGTGACCAACTGTACTAACTCTCCTCTAATCGCTCCTCCAAGTTTTTTCTCTCAGTAAATGGTACTCTAAGTTATCAGAATCATTGGAATTCATGCTCAACTCCTCCTTCTCTCACACTCTATATCTAACCTAGTAACAAATCCTCTTGGCCTCATGTTCAAGATATATGTACAAATCCACTGTTTTTCAGCATTTCCAACATAGCCTGAGCTACTAGCTTCTCTCCTCTGGGTATACAATAGTATCCTAACTGGTATTCTTTCCTTGCTTGTGCCTAAGCACCATCCACCCATCACATGGTCACAACAGAGAAGTCAGAGAGATTCTTTTAAACTGTAAATCCAATCTGCTAGCTTAATTTGGTTTATATATACTGAAAAAAGCCTGAGGATTTCCCACATCACTCAAAATCAAATTAATATATCTACCACAGTCCATGCTACTTATGACATCATCTACCAATCTCCCCCATGCCCACTCACCTCCATCTACCATGACATCCTTATCATTCCTCAGATACTCTAATAGCACACTAGTCTGACAAGTTTAATACCAGGACCTGATGTTCCCTCTGCCTGGAGTATTCAGAATCCACAGAGCTCACACTTTAATTTATTAGAGACTCATATCTATTATGTACCTCATAAAATATATTTTCTCTTGAAATGAAGTGAAAGTCGCTCAGTCCTGTCCAACTCTTTGCAACCCCATGGACTATACAGTGCACGGAATTCTCCAGGCCAGAATACTGGCGTGGGTAGCTGTTCCCCTCTGCAGGGGATCATCCCAACCCAGGGATTGAACCCAGGTCTCCTGCTTTGTAGGTGGTTTCTTTATCAGCTGAGCCATGAGGGAAGCCCATTTTCTCTTGAATTCTGTACCAAATAGCATGTTATCATTCTCTAACCCCCTTGTCACTGCTTCAGCTCTTCACAGTACTTACCACCACCCAACATCATGTGTGTGTATACATGCACATACATCTTCATACATACACATGTATGCTTTTTGTCTCTCACTGTAATACACACTCTGATAATAGGGACATTCTTTTAATTATGTATAAACATAATTGGATCATACTGAATGCTCACCATATATTTGTTAAATTAATATATGAAAGTATTACATGAATCATACCATCTAACAAAAGATGTCCAAAGACAATAGATGGAAGGTGGACAATTTTAAAATAATCAAGAAAAATTATCCCAGATGGAGCCAAATGAGTTTGGATTATGGATATAGGTAGATGACTCTAAAATGTCAAAGAACAAAGGGAAGCATTTATGAGTAAAAGTGACATACAGAAGAATGTGATTAAGGAAACATAAGTATGTGGGCCAACTGTCAATCACTTTCAAAGGTCAGGGGTTGGAACCATATACCAATGGCCTAAGATCTCATTTCCTCTGGCTTCCATCTGCCTGTGAACTCACTAACTCACCTGAGCGGCACTGTTTTGGGAATCTCTCCTCTAGTATCCAAGGTTCTTCTCCTTGCTCGATCTTGAAGATCACTTCTGGCTTAGTAATACAATTCCCTGTAAAGAGAGTATGGCTGAACAATCTGGCTTCAGGAACTCTAAAAAAATGATGGGGAAGAAAGGTACAGCTTTGGGAGCTATCTAAAAGAGGTGCCTAAATAAACCAATTCCCAAGGGAGGTAGACTGCAGCATACTTTATAGTGGCCAAAAGGGACCAGTCATCTAAGGCCTTGAATCTCCATCAGAAAATTTCACAGGGAGTTTTTACATTTCATCAGCTAAGAAATGCATGCTACTGGTAATCATGTGGAAAAGAATTCTTACCTACTGAGACAAGGTGGCTGTAGTTTTCTAGGATCACGTCTCTGTATAATATCTTCTGAGCAGGATCCAGCAGGTACCACTCTTCCTGGGTGAAGTCCACACATACATCTTTGAATGACACTTGCTCCTGTAACAGTACATTCCTTTTCTATAAGAAATTGTCAGAGCTATACGAGTGGAAAATCTTTAAAAGAATGACTTTGCCAACAAAGGTCCGTCTAGTCAAAGCTATGGTTTTCTAGTAGTCAGGTATGGATGAGAGAGTTGGACTATAAAGAAAGCAGAGCACTGAAGAATTGATGCTTTTGAATTGTGGTGTTGGAGAAGACTCTTGAGTCCCCTGGACTGCAAGGAGATAAAATCAGATAAAATCTGAAAGGAAATTAATCCTGAATACTCATTGCAAGGACTGATGCTGAGGCTGAAGCTCCAATAAGCTGGCCACCAGATGTGAAGAACCGACATTAAAAAAGACCCTGATGCTGGGAAAGATCGAAGGCAGGAGGAGACGGGGATGACAGAGGATGAGATGGTTGGATGGCATCATGGATGCAATGGACATGAGTTTGAGCAAGCTCTAGGAGTCGGAGATAGACAGGGAAGCCTGGCATGCTGCAGTCCATAGGGTCACAGAGTTGGACATGACTGAGCAACTGAACTGAAATGAATCTCTTTAAATTTAGGACTGCTTTCTTTAATGCTGGGCTTCCCTGGTGGCTCAGCTGGTAAAGAAACTGTCTGAGATGTGGGAGACCTGCGTTCAATCCCTGGGTTGGGAAGATCCCCTGGAAAAGGGAACAGCTACCAACTCCAACATTCTGGCCTAGAGAATTCCATGGACTTGCAAAGAGTTGGACACAACTGAGCGACTTTTGCTTTTGCTTTTCTTTAATGCTATACTATGTAGGATAAAAGTAGTATCTTGTATAAATTGAGTTTCCATGAGAGGGTGGAAGGGTGGTCCTAGTTGCTACAAATATTATTCTTAATGAGGAGACATATACATTAACATGTATTAAACTGGAAACTGTAGGAGCTAGCACTATACAAAAAGTAGAATGGGATGACCAAGAAAAAGTTATTTCATATTATCTTTTGTATTATAAAGTTAACTTTCACTAAGGAAGTAAAACTCTCAGTTGTTAAAATGAAAAGAAGGATTAAAACTAATATGTTATGGGCCCTAACCAAGCTCACTCATGTCTGATTAAAGTGACAGGTTCTGTATTCTACCTGCCCAGCAGAAAAAAGGATGAATCCTCTCTACTTGAGATAACTTTTGGAGCCTCTCCTAATATCTGTGTTGTTAGATATAATGCTCACCATCCAACAGAAAATTTCATGTTATATGAAGAGACAAGGCCAAAGGAAAAGGACAATAAAAGCATAATCACAATGGTTGTTTGAGGAGGCCTTACAAAAAGCTGAGAAAAGAATAGAAGCAAAAGGCAAAGGAAAAAAGGAGAGATATACCCATTGAATGCAGAGTTTCAAAGAAAAGCAAGGAGAGATAAGAAAGCCTCCCTAAGTGAACAATGCAAAGAAATAAGAGGAAAACAACAGAATGGGAAAGACTAGAGATCTCTTCAAAAAAATTAAGAGAAACCAAGGGAACATTTCATGCAAAGATGGGCACAATAAAGGACAGAAATGGTATGGATCTAACAGAAACAGAAGGTATTAAGAAGAGGTGGCAACAATACACAGAAGAACTATACAAAAATATCTAAGTGACCCAGATAATCACAGTGGTGTGACCACTCACCTAGAGCCAGTCAAGTGGGCCTTAGAAAGCATTACTATGAACAAAGCTAATGGAGGTGATGGAATTCCAGTTGAGCTATTTCAAATCCTGAAAGATGATGCTGTGAAAGTGCTGCACTCAATATGCCAGCAAATTTGGAAAACTCAGCAATGGCCACAGGACTGGAAAAGGTCAGTTTTCATTCCAATCCCAAAGAAAGGCAATGCCAAAGAATTCTCAAACTACAGCACAATTGCACTCATCTCACATGCTAGTAAAGTAATGCTCCAAATTCTCTAAGCAAGGCTTCAACAGTACATGAACCATGAACTTCTAGAATTAAAGCTGGATTTAGAAAAGGCAGAGGAACCAGAGATCAAATTGCCAACATCTGTTGGATCATAGAAAAAGCAAAGGAATTCCAGAAAAACATCTACTTCTGCTTCACTACGCCAAAGCTTTTGACTGTGTGGATCACAATAAACTGTGAAAAATTCTTAGAGAGATGGGAATACCAGACCACCTGACCTGCCTCCTGAGAAACCTGTATGCAGGTCGATAAGCAACAATTAGAACTGGACATGGAATAATGGACTGGTTCAAAATTGGGAAAGGAGTATGTCAAGGCTGTATATTGTTACCCTGCTTATTTAATTTATATTCAGAGTACATCATGAGAAATGCCGGGCTGGATGAAGCACAAGCTGGAATCAAGATTGCCAGGAGAAATATCAATAACCTCAGATATGCAGATGACACCACACTTATGGCAGAAAACAAACAGGAACTATACAGCTTCTTGATGAAAGTGAAAGAGGAGAGTGAAAAAGCTGGATTAAAACTCAACATTCAAAAAACGAAGATCATGGCATTTGGTCCCATCACTTTATGACAAATAGATGGAGAAACAATGGAAACAGTGACAGACTTTATTTTCTTGGGCTTCAAAATCACTGCAGATGGTGACTGCAGCCATGAAATTAAAAGACACTTGCTCCTTGGAAGAAAAGCTATGACAAACCTAGACAGCATATTAAAAAGCAGACATATTACTTAGTCTACAAAAGGTCTGTATAGTTAAAGCTATGGTTTTTTCCAGTAGTCATGTATGGATGTGAGAGTTGGACCGTGAAGAAGGATAAGCATTGAAAAACTGATGCTTTCAAATTATGGTTTTGAAGATTTAAAGTCCCTTGGACTGCAAGGAGATCAAAGCAGTCAATCCTAAAGGAAATCAACCCTGAATATTTCAAATTACGGTTTTGAAGAAGATTTAAAGTCCCTTGGACTGCAAGGAGATCAAAGCAGTCAATCCTAAAGGAAATCAACCCTGAATATTCACTGGAAAGATGCTGAAGCTGAAACTCTAATACTTTGGCCATCTGATGCAAAGAGCTGACTCATTAGAAAAGACCCTAATGCTGGGAAACATTGAAGGCAGGAGGAGAAGGGGACAACAGATGAGATGGTTAGATGGCATCACAGACTCAATGGACATGAGTTTCAGCAAGCTCCGGAAGATGGTGAAGGACAAGGAAGCCTGGCATGCTGCAGTCCATGGGGTCACAAAGAGTCAGACATGACTGAGTGAATAACAACATAGAGACTCAGATACTGTAACACAAAAGAACTTCAGAATGAATTACAATTAATATAAAAGAGGAAAATATGAACAAAATAAATGAAAGGATGGGAGAAGTCAACAGATACATTTTATGTCTGTTGTAGATAAAGAATTAACAGAGCAGGTCTGAGACTGCTGTCTTCTGAAAGATCTGCTACAAGCGTGTCTCATGGCTGGTATCTGGGAATTTGGAGTTCATGATGGTTCTTACCAGTTCTTGGTAAGAATGGTTCACTGGGCCTGAACTGTTTGTGTGAAGTATATGTTTTTTTCTGCTCATGCACATTCCTTCTGGAGTCTGAGATTTTGTTAATATGTTAAGCAAACAGTACCTACGTGACTAGCCCCTAATAAAATCAAAGCTACTCCATTTTGTAAGGTTCCAGGAAAAGAGCCTTTGGAAATCCCCTGACCTCACCCCACCACCTGCGAACCAATCAGAACCCTTGGCCAGCCCAGGAAATTCGAGTCAAGCCCAGGAAATTCGAGTCAAGCCCGGGAAAGGAGAACCAATCAGAACTCAACACCTAACCCTTCACCAGAAGGTGACCAATCAGACCCGGAGACTCCCGTTTTTTGAATTTTTCGCGCAATAATACCCTATATAAGCAATGTAACCCAGAGCTCAGGGCTCCTCCCTATAGCTGCTGCGTCGGTATCGGTGGGAGCCCCAGCTCGAGCTTGGTAATAAAAACTCTCTTGCTTTTGCATCGGATATCGGCTCCCTGGTGGTCATTGGGAGATTTCGCGACTTGGGCATAACATTTGGGGGCTCGTCCGGGATCTCCCACTGGCTCCACGGGAAGACCGATCCGGAGAGTCATCTGCAGCCAGTAAGCTTTTTTCTGTCTTTCTTTTCACTCCTGGTAGGGCCTGGTATCTGAGACCGGTATATGACTCAGGCAGATGCGCCGGAGAGTCACCGGTGGGGGTCGTTGGGAGATGTCCCCGACCCCAGCGTGGGGGGATGGAGTGCCCCTGTTCTCTGTAGACGATAGCAGGTCGCTCCCGCTGAATGGCTGGAGGCCGTTGTCGTTCGGTTTTACCTCCGGATTCCCGGAGGTGTATTTCTCCTGTCTCTCTTTCTGTTTGTGTGGCTGTTTGTATTGTCTGTGTTAATTTACCAACATCTGACTGATCCAGGGACGATGGGGCAACACCATTCTAGCCCCACACCTCTATCCTTGGTTACTGATAATTTTAAGGAGGTTAAGATGTGCGCTCATGACCTCAGTGTAGAAATTAAAAGGAATAAATTAATCACTTTTTGCAGTGCAGAATGGCTGACCTTCCATGTAGGCTGGCCCTCAGAAGACACCTCTGACTTGGGAACTTTACACCGGGTTCTGACCGCGGATCGGACACCCTGACCAAGTTCCCTTTGTCAGCACATGTGTCTCCTCGGACAATTCATTTCCAAGTGTTAGACAAGAGCCCAGTTTCGGGCCCTGGAAGGGGTCCCTCTTCCTGCAACAAATGGTGACTCTGGCGGGGACTCTTCTTCACCGAGACTGACATCCTGACCACTCGGGGTACTCAGGGGCCAGCTTGCCTGCCAATGGACCAGACTCAGCGGCCGCAACTGGGACCCTTTTGTCCCTGGTCTCCTCCTGACTCGGACAACTGGCCAGAGTGCCCCGACCAGTAAGGAACAAGAGACTTTATTGATCTCTCTCCCCTTCCCTCTCTGTCTCCTCTCCTTAACCCTTCCTGTCCTTCCCTGTTTTTCTAGTCCCCCGGTCCTGGACGCAGGAATCTGGTCGAAGGGCCCTCAGCCTGAGCTGAGGATTGGAGACTGATCACCTCCTCTTGGCAGAGAACTCGAATTCTGGTTCTGATTTCTGGTAGGGCCGAGTTCCAGTCCTCCCTTCTCTGGAGGCCCAGGGAAAAGTCCCGTAACGCCTGGGTATCTGTAGGTGGCAGGAGACGTCTGTAAGACCACCCCTTTTGCGCCCCCCCCCCGCCTCCTGCCTCCTCTCCCTTCTTCTTCAACCTGGCTTCCTTTCCTTCCTTGAAATCTTTGATGTTAGTACTTGGATCTGAAGTTCTGTGTCTCTATAGGAGGTTTTCTGAGAGACTGTATTTTTGTATTTAATGGCTTCTCTGGTGGAGCCGAGGTTAAAGCGTCTGCCTGCAATATGGGAGACCTGGGTTCATCCCTGGTCGAGAAGATCCCCTGGAAAAGGAAATTTTGCTTTGTCTGGCAACCATGTGGTTTAGACCTGCCGCCATTTTGTTAAAACTTGATTTTTTTCCCTGTGCCTTGAGACCAGGGCTCTCAGGAACACTTATCTAGACCATCTCTAATTCCTGACACTGAAAAAAAAAAAAAAAAAGACTTAAAGCTAGATCTTACACTGTGTCTGTCTAAATATGTCTTGGTAATATTTTTGTATATGATCTCTATTTATTTGGCTTAAAAAAAAGGTAAGCGCTTACAAATCAAGTAATTCTAAATTAAACAATAAATTCCAGGTTTATGTGAACTGGGAAATATTCAGTGTTAAATAGCTGATATTAATGTTTGTTTGTTGACCTATTTAATATAGACATGTCTTAGAGTACTTAACGTTAAGTAAAATATTTTCATGGTACCTAGGTTTAACATGAGTTAAATATTATATCTGTTACAAGTTTGTCAACAAGAAAATTACCTCAAGTAAGAAAAACTTCTAAAAAATGTAAATGAGATATGAGCATTTAGATAAACTCTACTAAGAATAATTATGCTTTAGGAATGTCTGTCTGAAATAGTCTGTCCAAATTGGGGTAACTTGAATTGGGTTGTGCTAAACTAAGTGATGGAAGTTCACTGACTAGCTAGCTCATTTCCAAATAGAGTAAAATTTTGAAACATTTATTACTAAACATTAGTTTCCTCTTACAAAGAAGCTAAAAAATTTGGGACTGTTAATGACTAAAAATAAGCTGGTGCAAAAACTTAAATTTGGCTTTTCTCTCTGTTAAAAGGACACACTTTCTTCAGATGTTGAACTGCATTTGACAATAGATATAAGTTCATTTGCTTCTTAAATGGTCTGTTCTGTATTCGCCTCTGAAATCCCATATTGTTACTTTGGCTGAGTGAATAGCTATTGTTTCACAGCGACCTATAGTTCCATCTGACTGAGTGCTCAAAACCTTTCTGATATTCGTTGACAAAACTTCCTAAATCATTCTATGAAGCACTTTTGGCTTCTAGCTAACTTTGGGGTGCTTCAGAGGGCCCCTGAAGCATCCCAAAGAGATATTAAACTGTGTTTATTTGGTTGGTTAAATTACATTAAAAAAAGATTATCAAATGAGTAATAAATCTGCTCATATTATAATATAGGGTAAAGTTACTAATACAGATATCCTAAAAATTATATGGAGTTTTTAACATTCTGATATGTCCTGGTATTTTAATGAAAAACCTGATGACTTCACAAAAGTTAGCAAAAGGACTAAATGAACCAGTAAATATGCTTATAACCTTTATGGTTTCTATCTAAAAAATTATGGGGTTGAATCTTATGTTTTCAGGGAGTAGCGGAAATCTTCCTCTCAAACTAATTATGACAATACTTTGGTAAAATTAAACGTTATAAACAAAACAATTATATTTTCTATCTGACTCCTCCAAAGATTAGAAGTTCTTAGGTTTCCAGTAAGTTTATCAAATGAGTTACGAAGGTTTTCTAATGGATACAAAAATCTCAAGAAATTTTTGAGACCTTAAAAGGGAAAAATTCACCTAGATTTGTAATGCAAAATCTGTGATAAGCCTTTGGTGTGAGTTTCCCGGCCCTGTTTTATTTTGAAAGTTCAATCTGAGACTCTATAAATGTTTCAGCAAAATAAAAATCTATAATCAATTATGGTTACAGAAATCATCAGACCAAAATTAGTGAGAACAGACCTATTTTGCAAACAAACTAGCCTTAATTTGGTTATATTTAATAAAAATAAGGGTAACTTTAAGGAAAAAAAGATATTTCGAAATGTTAAATACCAGTTTGTTAATGGAGGTCTGCATCTAGTAAGACTCATCTCTTAGATAGTTCTTTACTGTTATGTAATGTTAATGTAAAATTTAATTGAATTCTTGAAGAACAGCCTAAGTTTGTTTCTGAAGCTTATCTCTGTAATCTATCTTTGGATGAAGATCAGATGCCTCATGACCTGCAACCAGGACTGGAAAAAGACATAATTTAAGGCACTGTCGTCTCCAACATGGATGGAAGGACTTTTTTTATCAAGAGAAACTACACTACACCAGGATGAGAAGACGACGACATCAGAGGTAGACAGCTTCCCCAAGATGCGGGACCTGATTCGTATGATCATTTGTTTTCTTGACTTCTTAGACCTTTGCATATAAGTCAAATGCTTTTCTATCATAGGCCTGATCCTATGCTAGTTTCAAAATCAATCCAATTGTTGGGTTTGTGGCCAATAACCTGTGTCTAGTTCTGGGTTACCCTGGTAAATTTCTCTATTACCAGACTCTAACTGGTTGGCCCTGAGAAAATTTACTTAAAAAATTAAATCAAACTAAAGATAATCAGTCTAGTGACACTAGAAAACTGGGCTATGTTCCTTATAGATGGTGCCAATATATAATTTCCCTGGAAGATAAAGATTCTACAGGGCAGACTAAGTCAGATAACCTGAAGATATACTGGGCTACATCTAATGGAAGTTCTTAACGTAAGTCTTACTTGTGACTTTACTAATACTGCTGGCTATGTTATTTGTATTTCACCTGTTTTACAAAATTGCTGTTTCTTACACTGTATGTGTGTGAGACCTCTAATAGAATAATATATAGTCCCGTATGAGATCAATGATGGTAACAGTGTAACTCTAGATATGGCAAGAAGCAACAAGAGGGAATATTCTCCTGGACCAAAAAGCTAGTAAGACAGGTGGTCCAGAGAATTTTAGATACTGTTTTATGGCCTAGTCCAGTAACAGCACATTGAGTGGCCTGTTTACCTGAGAATGGACACTCTCAGCACCATGGGATAAAATGGTCATGAACTGCCCCCCTCATAATATGATCAAGTTTATGAGCAAAAAGGGGCTCTGCCAACTGAAGACTGACACTCGCCATCTGCATCTACAAAGATCAAACCATGGCCGCTGCAACTGCTGACTTTCAACGCCCCTGAAAAAGGAGTTCAGGGTGAAAATCAAGAATGAGGCACTCTGTGCTCTGGGAAAAACTGGCAGAACAGGCCTTCAGATAGTTAGATCTTTTCAGGAAAAGATTTTATGAGTCCCAATTCTTGCATCTTCTCATACCTAGAGAAACTGACGTCATTAACAGTGAAATCTGCTTTGGCTATTAAGGAAAAGTTTACAATTAAAAGTCAAAATAGAATAGCTATGGTTCAGATAATCCTGGGAAATAACTAGGTGATGCTATGAGTGTACTTTCAGATTAGACCTTGTGTTGCTAAACCCTTGAGTTTTCTGAGTCGTGTCAGGCTTGGATGCCACCATTTTCAAAACAATGTCTGCTGGAAGCTACTAACCTGACTTTTTATAAAACTAGGCAACTGGCTACATGGCTACAAGTCTCCCTGATGTGCCAGGTCCAGACTGGGTTTCAGACCTATTCTTCTAAAAAGAAATGAGATAAAGATTTTAATCACACAAGACTCAGATCTAAAACTTGGAACTCAGAAATACTTCCAATTCAGTGTCTATACTCCAAGCTGGGGCAGTCCTATGCCCCATTTTGACAGGAAGTTATCACAGTCACAGTTGCCTAGTTCCCTAAAATTAAAACTGAGCGGGACCCTGGGGCTCTGGAGTGCAGATCTGTTCTGTGTTCTCCATTTCTTATCTGTAGGATATAGAATTTGTTCAGCCTCCTTGGCCTTCGCTGAATTCCAAAGCATGGATTCAAACAATTGCTAAGCAGGGAAGGGAGGGTCTACAAAAACAGAAATAATCAAAGGTTGGTACAGCCTCCAGACAGAGTCCTGGTTCCTACTCAAAGAAATATGCATAACAATGTCTTTGAGCCCCCATTCAGGTGGAAGATGGTAACTTCAGACTGAACACAAGATTCCTGGAGCACAGCTCTGTTGCCTCACCACCAACCTATCAGAAGGGGTCACAAAGCCTGCAACCCTCACCCCAAATGTTGCCTTCTGTTTCCGGGGACCAGAGATGACCATCCTGTTAGGTCTCCTGTTTGGCCCTTGTCTATTTCATTTCTGAGAGGGGCCAACTAAATTGCTGTTACTACAAGGGTAGAAGCTGGTTTCAGATGTGGAAAACCCCAACTTAGATCAGGTAGAGAGAGACTTCTGCTCTATTAGGCAGGCCTACGCCCATGCACAGCAGGAAGAAGTTACAGAAGAAAGAGACCTCTGCCCCAATTCCCAAAAAGTATCTAGAGTATGAAGTCTCTCAGAGGGCCTATGTGCTGCGTTAGGGGAAGAACATTGTTTTTATGTGAATCACTTGGGTAGTCAAGGAGTCCCTGGCCAAGATAAGAAAAGGGCTGAGTCAGAGACAAATGTCTCAAAATTGGTTTGAATCCTGGTTCAACCCATTCCCCTGGTTCACAACTCTCATATCCTCCTTGGTGGGGCCCCTGATTATCTTGTTACTGCTACTCACCCTCAGGCCATGCTTACTAAACTAACTAGTGGCCTTCATTAAAAACTGCATCAACACAGTGCAGCTCATGGTACTCAGATCCCAATATGCGGCCCTGCCAACGGTCCCCTTAGCAGGAGACAATATAGAGCTGACCTCAGACCCATGATTGGGTCTGTCCTGGATCCTAGAGAAGGGGGGAATGAAGAATCAAAGATCTGCTACAAGCGTGTCTCGTGGCTGGTATCTGGGAATTTGGAGTTCATGATGGTTCTTACCAGTTCTTGGTAAGAATGGTTCACTGAGCCTGAACTGTTTGTGTGAAGTATATGATTTTTTCTGCTCATGCACATTCCTTCTGGAGTCTGAGATTTTGTTATATGTTAAGCAAACAGTACCTACGTGACTAGCCCCTAATAAACTGAAGAATCAAAGCTACTCCATTTTGTAAGGTTCCGGGAAAAGAGCCTTTGGAAATCCCCTGACCTCACCCCACCACCTGCGAACCAATCAGAACCCTTGGCCAGCCCGGGAAATTCGAGTCAAGCCCGGGAAAGGAGAACCAATCAGAACTCAACACCTAACCCTTCACCAGAAGGTGACCAATCAGACCCGGAGACTCCCGTTTTTTGAATTTTTCGCGCGATAATACCCTATATAAGCAATGTAACCCAGAGCTCAGGGCTCCTCCCTATAGCTGCTGCGTCGGTATCGGTGGGAGCCCCAGCTCGAGCTTGGTAATAAAAACTCTCTTGCTTTTGCATCGGATATCGGCTCCCTGGTGGTCATTGGGAGATTTCACGACTTGAGCATAACAAAACATTTTGAATGCTGAGTGTCTAATGAGCTTCCCTGGCAGACATTCCACATTTGTCATCACATCTCATTGCTATAGGACTTAAGCCTGTCCTGGGAAAAGTCTTAGGAGCTTATGCCTGGCATCCTCTACCTGGGACTAAACCCCAAGTATCTTTTCCCTTTGCTGACTGTGCTTTGTATCCTTTCACTTTAATAAGTCACAGCCTTAAGTACAACTACATGCTGAGTCATCCCAGAAAATCACTGAACCTAGTGATAGTCTTGGGGACCTCTGATAAATGTGTATGCAAACATGTACATGTACATACATACATGCATAAAATGGGCATTCCAAAGTAGAAAATTATAATATCTGAAATTAAGAACTCATTAGATGGCTTTGTATGTATCCAACAAAAGTATCAAAATACATACAGCAAAAAGTGACAGAACTGAAAGGAGAAACAGACAAATCTATAACCACAGCTGGAGACTTCAATACCCCTCCAATTGTCCTGAGAAATCAAGCAGGCAGAAAAGCAGTAAGTATATAGATGACCTGACCAGTACTGTCCATCAACATGATCTGAAATTTCTAGAATATTCCATCCAAAAAAATAAACCACACATTCTATCATTCTATTCTACCTCTTATGAACATTCACCTACATAGGTTATAGCCTAGGACACAAAACACACCGTAACAAATTTAAAACAATAGCTATCATAAAAAATATATTCTCAGACCACAATGGAATTAAAGAGAAATCAATAAGCAAAAGATAGCTGAAAAATCCCCCAAATACTTGAAAATTAAATAGCATTTAGGTCAAAAAAGAAGTTGCAAAGAAAATTTCAAACTACTTTAAATGAAATGGAATAAAAATGCAAATATGATGTATCAAAATTTGTGGGATGCAGTGAAAGCAGTACACAGAGGGAAATTTATAGCATCAAATGTATATATTAGAAAAGATTTCAAATCAATAATCTAACCTTCTATCTTAGTAAACTAAAGGGAAAAAAAGGCAAACTGAGCCCAAGCAAGCAAAATAAAGGAATTTTTATTAAAATAAATCAGTTAAATTGAAAATGTGAAAAAAATAGAAAAAGTCAATAAACTGAAAGTTGCTTCTTTGAAAAGATCAATAAAAATTTTAAAAGCCTCCAATCTAACCAAGAAAAAAAGAAGCAAACTGTGAATCTCAGAAATGAAAGACAGATTGATGCTACTAATCCTAACGACATTAAAAAATAATAAGAGAATACTACAAACAATTCTGTCCCTGAAAAATTGGTAACATAGATGAAATTAAAAGACACAGCTATGAAATTCACACAAAGGAGATACAGATAATGTGAAAAGATTCATTTCTGCTAAAAAAATTAAATCAATAATTAAAATACTTCCAAAATAGAAAGCACCAACCCAGACAGTGTCACTAGTGAATTCTAATAAACATTTAAGGAAAAACTAATACAATTCTCCATCATCTCCTCCAGGAAATAACACTTTCAAACTCATTATATGAGGCCAACATTACCCTAATACCAAATTAGATAAGGATATTATGAGAAAAATAAAGATCAGATTATCTTTCAATAACAGAGATGCAAAAATCCTCAAACATGGGTGAATCAAATCTGACAATGTATAAGAAGAAATATAAACACAGCCAAGTGGAATTTATTGCAGGTATGAAAGGCTGGGTCAACATTAAAAAAAACACAAGACAAGAACAACATGATCCAACATATCAGGAAGTCAAAGAAGCAAAATGCCACAATAATAGCAACTAATGAAGAAAAAACAGTCATTAATGTTAATGAAAAATAAAAACAAAAACCAACCTCTCAACCTCTCAGTAAACTAGGAATAGAGGGGAACTTTCCCAACTTCACGAAGAAGAGAACATCATACTGAAAGGTTGTTGCTGAACCATGAAAGATGCCGGGATTCTTGGCCTCTGGAGAAGAATTCAGTCCGGGGCCAGAGATGAGGCTTGATCGCTCAGAGCTTTTGTGTAATAAAGTTTTATTAAAGTATAAAAGGGATAGAGAAAGCTTTTGTCATAGACATCAGAAGGGGGCAGAAAGATACTCGCCTGTTAGTCTTTAGCTGGATGTTATATAATTACTAGCAGTCTGTTAATGAAAGGAAGCAATGTCTCAAAACTCAGAGAATGGCACCAGGCCCCTCACCCACAGGATGCATTTTGAGATAATCTTGGCACCAGGGGGCTCATCGGGGCCATAAAATGATTGACTTGAATCTTGTATAAAGGCAGATTATCATACAAATAGTTTCATTTACATAGATTAGGAGAACAATGTATGAGGATAGCAGAGTGGTTTGTCAAGTCAGTTCTAAGCCTTTAGGTGGAACCGACTTGAAGACAGAGTCTGGGGTAAATGTATAGCACATTAACATAGCTTAAGACAAACATTTCCATAAGAAAAATGTATTTGTTAGCTCAAAATTTGAGAAAAGTTAAGTTCAGGTGGAACCAGGTGTCATTATGGCAACACAGTATTTTAAGAGAAACCTCTTTTTAAATTTGTGTAGAGAAGGGGAAAAAATATATCACCGGTTTGTTTCCTCTTGCTGCTTAAGAGAGAATTTTTGAAAAAATGTCTGATACTTGCAGGCTATTTCCTCTGTTTGGAGACCCCTGGCCTTCCTGCCTGTTACCCTCTCAATACTTGCTGTTAGGAGATGATACTTTTCCCTGAAGTGCAGGAAAAGAGAAAGGATGCCCTGTTTCAAGACTATTATTCAAGTCCTAGCTAGTACAGAAAGACCTAAAACAAAACAAACAGAAAAACCTGAAATAAAAGGTAGATGATTAGGAAGAAAAAAATAAAACTGTCTTTATCTGAAGTCAACATGATTGTCTATGTAGAAAATCCCCAAGACTCTGAAAAAAGGAAAAGAATAAAAATCCTGGAAGTAATAAGCAAATATAGCAACATCATAGGATACAAAGTCAATATAAAAAAGCCAACTGTTTTCCCATATCAGAATAAACTACTGGAATTTCATATTTTGAATGAAAAAAAAAAACCATTTACAACACCACCACCACCAAAAAAAGGACTGAAATATAAAAATAATACAATATATTACAGGGATATACAGAAAAAAAAACTGATGGAAGAAATCAAAGATCTAGATAACAGGAAAGACAGTCCATATTCATCACTCAAAGACAATTCAGTATTGTTAAGATGTCAGTTCCTTCCAATTTAATCTACAAATTCAATGCAATTCAAATAAAAATCCCAGCTATCTTGGAGATGCTGACAAAATGATTCTAAAGTTTATACAGAAAGGTAAAACAACCAGAATAGCCAATGGAATATGGAAGAAGGAAAAGGAGGATTTACACATTACCTGATTTCAAGACTTATACAAAGCTACCAAATAACATGTACAAATAACCAGATGTTCAAGCTGGATTTACAAAGGCCAGAGGAACCAGAGATCAAACTGCCAGCATCTGTTGGATCATCAAAAAAGCAAGAGAATTACAGAAAAACATGTACTTCTGCTTTATTGACTATGCTAAAGTCTTTGACTGTGTAGATCACAACAAACTGTGGAAAATTCTTAAAGAGACGGGAATACCAGACCATCTCACCTGCCTCCTGAGAAACCTGTATATAGGTTAGGAAGCAACAGTTAGAATGGACATGGAACAACAGACTGGTTCAAAACTGGGAAAGGAGTATGTCAAGGCTGTATATTGTCACCCTGCTTATTTAACTTACATGCAGAGTACATCATGCAAAATGCTGGGCTGGATGAAGCACAAGCTGAAATCAAGATTACTGGGAGAAATATCAGTAACCCAGATATGCAGATGACACTACCCTTATGGCAGAAAGGAAAGAGAAATCAAGCCTCTTGATGAAGGTGAAAGAGGAGAATGAAAAAGCTGGCTTAAAACTCGACACTCAAAAAATGAAGATCATGGCATCCGGTCCCATCACTTTATGGCAAATAGATGGAAAAACAATGGAAACAGTGACAGACTTTATTTTCTTTGGGCTCCAAAATCACTGTGGGTGGTGACTGCAGCCATGAAATTAAGACACTTGCTCCTTGGAAGAAAAGCAATGACAAACCTAGACAGCATATTAAAAAACAGACATTATTTGGCCTACAAAGGTCCATATAGTCGAAGCTATGACTTTTCCAGTAGCCATGTACAGATGTGAGAGTTTGACAATAAAAAAGGCTGAGCTCTGAAGAATCGATGCCTTCAAACTGTGGTGCTGGAGAAGACTCTTGAGAGTCCCCTGGACTGCAAGGAGATCAGTCAATCCTAAAGGAAATCAACCCTGAATATTCACTGGAAGGATTGATGCTAAAGCTGAAGCTCCAATACTTTCACCACCTGATGCTAAGAACCGACTCATTGGAAAAGATGCTGATGCTGGGAAAGATTGAAGGCAGGAGGAGAAGGGGACAACAGAGGATGAGATGGTTGGATGGCATCACAGACTCAATGGACATGAATTTGAGCAAGCTCTGGGAGATGGTGCTGCAGCCCATGGGGTAGCAAAGAGTTGAGCACTTTGAGTGACCAAACAACAACAACAAATATCCAAGACAGTGCGTTATTGGTGAAAGAAGCCCACAGCTTAATGGAACAGAATAGAGTGTCCAGGTACAGATCTACTGAAATATAGTCACCTGATGAAATAAAAAAAAGTATAGATGATGTATAATACTATGTAAGTTTTAGGTGTACAACACAGTGATTCACAAGTTGTAAAGACTATATTCCACTTATAATGGTTATATAATATTGACTATAGTCCTGTGTTATACAGTATATCTTTATAGCTTTTTAATTTTATGCATAGCAGTTTGTACCTTTTAACCCCCTACTACCATGCTCCTCCCCACTTCCCTCTCTCTACTGATAACCACTAGCTTGTTCTCTGTATCTGTGAGTCTGTTTCTTTGCTGTCGTATTCATCAGTTTGTTTTAGTCAATTGATTTTCGACAAAGCCCCAAAGGCATTTAAATTGAAAAAAGACAGTCTTTTGACATATGATGCTTCAACAACTCTACATCTATGCAAAAAAAAAAATGAACCTAGACACAGACCTTACACTTTATACAAATGTTAACAAAAATGAATCACAGACCTAGATATAAAATGCAAAACTATTAAATTTCTAGAATACAGAAGATGGGAGATCTATGTGATCTTGGGTTTCATGAAAAGTTTTTGAATACAATAGAAAAATCACGTTCCATTTTTTAAAAAATACATGGATTGGCTTTCCTCAAAAATATTTTACCCTGCAAAAGTCATTTCTAAGAAAATGAAAGGACAAGCCATAGACTGGGAGAAAATATTTGCAACATATATATCTAATAAAGAAGTTGCATGTGAAATATATAAAAGAATTCTGAAAATTTAATAGTAAGAAAATAAATTGCCTAATTAAAAAATGGATAAAAAATGTGAACAAACAGGTCAAGTAAAGACATACAGATAGTTCATAAATTTATGAACAAATGCTCAATGTCATTTGTCATTGTTCTTCTTCAGTTACTAAGTTGTGTCTAACTCTTTGTGACCCCACAGACTGTAGCCCATCAGCCTCCTTTGTGCATGGGATTTCCCAGGCAAGAATACTACAGTGGATTGCCATTTCCTCCTCCAGGGGATATTTCTTACCCAAGGGTCAAATCCACATCTGCTGCATTGGAGGCGGATTCTTTATCACTGAGTCACCAGGGAAGCCCATTATGTGTATTAGGGAAATGTAAATTAAAACAAAAGTGAGACACCATAACACATTTTTTAGAACCATTAAATCTAAAACAATGACAACGTCAATTTCAGGTCCAGATGAAGAACGAGAGGAATTCTCATTCATAATTAGAAATATAAAATGATACAGCACTTTTATAAAATAATTGGGCAGTTTCAACTTTGTACAAAGCTGAAGTCTTAACATATGATCAAGTGTTTTTAATTTCACACTCTAGCTATTTTAAAACATGTATCTATGTAAAAACCTACATATGTTTCTAGCAGCTTAATTCATAATGACCAAAAACTGGAAGGAACCAAGAGTCCACAGGTTAGTAACTTTGAAATAACTTACATATGTATGCTGGAATTCAACAATTAAGTAAATGAAATGAGGATGGTGGTGGCCAAAATGCTGGAATGGGAGTTATAGACAAGCAAGGGGACAAGGTCAGAATGTTTCAGGTGATAATGATTATAGCAGGAGACATTAGTGTGAACTAATACTTAGCTTAATATAAATACAGATGGTTACACACTGAAATATTCATAGATATATGTTAGTATACATATATATTTTCTTGTTCAGTCAGCTGACAGGATCTATAAGGAATTACAAACCAATAGCATACTCAGCCCCCCAATCTTGGTTTCTAACACCAAGCTCCAATAAAAGGAAGCAGAGCTCTTCAGGGGAAAATGGCTTATTCTAGGGCAGGAAATATGAGCCTGGACTACCTTCTAGCATCAGAAAGTATAGAAGAAGTACTCAAACAGAAACACAATAATGGGGTTTGTTGAAAGTGCTCTATTTAATAACCAAGCTGGAACAAACAATTTGAGCAACAAAGTGAACAAGGTAGTACTGGACTATAATAAGTAAAAAAATAACTAGCCATGAGTTCATATTGATATTAAACACTGACTGAGTTTGCTTGCTCGCTAAGCCTCTTCAGTCGTGTCTGACTCTGTGCGACCCCACAGACGGCAGCCCACCAGGCTCCCCCGTCCCTGGGATTCTCCAGGCAAGAACACTGGAGTGGGTTGCCATTTCCTTCTCCAATGCATAAAAGTGAAAAGTGAATGTGAAGTCGCTCAGTCATGTCTGACTCTGTGACCCCATGGACTGCAGCCCACCAGGCTCCTCCGTCCATGGGATTTTCCAGGCAACAGTTCTGGAGTGGGGTGCCATCGCCTTCTCCGCTGACTGAGTTAATAAATATTAAAATCTCCTGTGCAGAATGCCTAACAGTTTATGTGGATACTCCACTGAGAAGGAGGTGTGGTATAACCCTCCACTTCCTTCCAAATAGTATATTATGAAAACAGAGGGGAAAAAAGAGTGACTTTACAGTGGAGAAAGTTAATACCATACAGCTTCAGGCTGATGATCAATAGTGGTACATCATTTTTTGAAAAGTGAAAAGTCATGTGAGAGAATTTACCCCTGATAAGACATGACCAAATGACATTTTACCTCTGTGGTCTTTCTCCAAGAAAACAATTACCCCAATATAGTCATAGGACAAACAGTAGACAATTCCCATGTGAAGGACATTCTATAAAACACCTGATTTGTACTCCTCAAAACTGACAACGTCTTCAAAAACAAGGAAAATCTGAGGAATTGTCACAGCCAAGGGGAGCCTAAGGAAACATGATGACTAAGTGAGATGTGGTATCCTGAAGCAGAACACCTGCATGGGGAGGGGAGGGAAACCAGGAACACTTATCAAAAGACAAATGATATACAAGAAAATAATATTCTGTAACTTATATGAAAGATAAGCATTAGGATCACTAACCTGCAAAGAGCTAACCAGACATTGAAAAAAAGAAAAAAAAAAGCCAGAAACCTAAGAGCAAAATGGGTAAAAGATATGAACAGATCACAGAAACATACAAACAAGACATCTTTTAGATATGTGAAAAAAATCTTCAACCTCACTGAGCATTAGGATAATTACAGATGTAAACTACATAAAATACAAATTTTTACCTATCAGATGTCAAAATCCAAAAGTGAACCACATTATTTTTATGGGAGAAGCTGTGGAGAAAAAGCACTCTCATGCAATGCCAATGTAAATACAAAGTATCTATAATCCCACCAAACAGATCAAGTTTATCAATTGTAGTCAACCGTTTGGGAATTTACATATTCCCAAATATCACTTCTGGGAATTTACCTGACAGAATTAATCTCATTTCTGGGAATGTATATGACAGAATAAACCTAATGTACAAAGTTATTCATTAAAACATAGGTTGTAGTAGCAAAAGGTTGGAAATAGTTAATTACTAGTTTAATAAACTGTGGAACATTCAGAATTGAATTCCATGTGATTATAACAAAGAAAGAAGAAATCTATGTTCTGTTACAAAGATTCCCTGGGACAAGCTGAACAAAGAAGTGAAAAAAAGCAACCAAAAAAAGAAAGAATGGGAAACAATGTTTAGACTCACTACTTAGTGTGGTTCTCTGAGCAGCAGAATCAGCTCCAGGTATGTACAGGTGCATCTAAACTTAAAAAGCACTAAGTATAATAGATTCCCATTTAAATAAAAGAGGGCACATACTTTCTTTCAACTGAATAAAGAAACATTGGAAGGACAAACAAGAAATCAGAAATAATGTATACCTATAGCTGAGTGACAATACACTGCAGTTCATCTGGGACTGTCCCAATATATGCCAGTTGTTCCAGCATAGTTGTTAATAAAACCTCTCTCACTCTCAGTGAAAGAGACACAGTTTAGATGCTAAATAAATCCTACTTGGAGGAAGCCTAAGGTACAGAGAGGAAGGGATGTGAATTTTTATTTTCTCTGTATCACTTACATTTTTAAAAAACCATGTTAATATACTAACAATTTTAAAGTATTTTAATTTTTAAAGACAAAAGTTGTCAGGAAAAATAGGTATCTGAGAAGGGCAGTTGTCTAAGAACAGGGAAACAATGGATAAGCAATAAACCCAGGGATAAGCAATGTTGAGGCAAAAGGCAAAGACAACTTCATGAGGCACAGAAGTTAGGAAAGGGAGAACTAGGAACTTAGCGTCATAGACAACAGAGGAGACTTTCAAAACAGACTCCACGTAATAGTATCAAATGCTGCAAAAGGGTCCACTAAGACTAAGACAAAGACAAAAACTGGACTTGACTACAATCTGGTGGCTTTTTCAAGAAATGATTCAGGTGGAGAGGTACTGAAGGAGCAAGACTGCATGTATTAGGTTGAAATTTAAGTGGCAATGCAGAAACAAAAGCCAGGACTATCTGCTACTGAAGCTAAAAACACAAATGAGCTGACACACGGTTTAATAAACCTTTAAAAACTTTAGAAAACTCATTTTGGATAAAGTGGGGGAAAAAAAAAAACTCACCTGGGATTTGTTCATTTTTCACTCTTAGTGGAGGAGGGAGAGCTGAGGGAGAAAGAAGGAAGTAAGAACTTGGCTTGTCCTATAGTTTCTAGATTCACCAGCCTACACAGCTCCACACACAAGACACTTACCTGCTCATATGTGGCTCCCATTTATGTTGACCTTAGACCTGATACTTTTCACTGAGTGAATGTAAACTTTTGCTTCTTACTGATTTATTACCGGGTTTCCCTGGTGGCTCAGCCCATAAAGAATGCTGGAGACCTGGGTTCGATCCCTAGGTTGGGAAGGTTTATTACCAATTTAGGTTTTGTGACACAGAAAAATTAAAAACATGAGAGGATGCTTAACAGAACAGTAACCTAAAAGATACACTAGGGATTTGTCAAAACTGAGGTTCTAGGGGGGTAAAAACACCTTCTTACTGTTGTTGTTTAGTCACTAAGTCCTGTCTGACTCTCATCTGCTGACACCATTAATCCTATGAGATCAGATAATCAAAGAAACCTCTGAAAAAAGGGATGGGGGTGTTTAAGGCAAGATTTTTTTTTTTTAAAGTTTGTTCTAAGCCGCTTACACTTTTCAAAAGGATCTTTTCATAAAAAACTAACTCTGACCTAACAAAATGACAAAATGGGCTGTGGCCCAAGAATCTGCAGACCTGACTTTCAACTGTGATTCTGTCACTAACAAACTGCATGATCAGAGCCAGTCATCTTCTCGGGCTCATTTCTTTTTGCATCTTTCAATAAGAAACTGATAAGCCAAAAAGGACCTGTCTGCATTACCATCCTGTGTGTCTGAGGCTAGGGGGAGCAGGAACCTTAGCATTTCTCTAGATGCCATCAACAATGGAACACTGCTCGAGGACAGCTAACCTCAGCAAAGAATGAATGGAGAGTTAGGAGAGGAAGAGGTGTTAGGGATGGATAATGACAGAATTTTAACTATGGCTGGTGAGCCTTTCAACCCCAACCATGGCTTCACAAATTTATAAAGCGGTGTCATTTCCTGTGTAGCCTGTGTGTCCACCCCGCTCATCTCCAGCTCACCTCTCTCTTCTTAAATTTGTCCCAGACCTTCCACCATCACACAGCCTTCGATGGCTTCAGGACACCGTGTCATGATTATATACAACAAATAACAAATGAAGATATAACAAATAATAACTTAGGATCCGAGTAATGTTAACAGAGCCAGGAAAAGGCTTTGGTGGCTAGGTGGTCCAGCCCCTTCCAATCCATTTCACAAACGACTTAACTGAGGGGCCCAAGCTCCAGCCGCCTATACAGAACAAACACAACAGCAGCTGACAAAACGTGGGCGCTCAAAACAACCCAAATCGGCAAGCACTATAGAGGTCTGCATTTTACAGATAAGAAAACCAAGTCTCTAGGCGGCGATTTGGTCCTGGAAATTCATTTATTTCGGGGCCCTGCAGGAGACAATGGTCTATAGCCTCCCGGCTCCCCGTAAGCCTGGCGCAGAAGAAACGCATACGTCACTACGTGAAGTGCGCACAAACATGTCACACAAGCGCAATCGCTTTCCCCCTACCTCCTACCCGCCCGCCCCCCACCCCCGTGGGCCCAGCGCACACTTCACGCACGCGCACTCCCCACCCGCGGCCACAGGACAGCGCCGCCCGCTCCGCTGAGGGGCGGAACACCTGCAGACCGAGCGAGCCTGAGAGGCCGCGTTCCCACACGGGACTCTGGCCCCTTAAGGCAGAAGCGCCCCCGCCTGCCGTCCCTTCAGTTCTGCAGACGCTGCAGACTCCCGGGGTCGCGCAGTGTTCGCGGGACTCCAACCCACCGCCCGGCACCGCTGCCTCGGCCGGCTCTCCCAGCCGCGCGGAGCCCGCTCGGCCCTCGCCCCCACCCTCCGGGGCTCACCCGCAGCTCCCTCGCCCGTGGACCTGGAGGCCAGGGATTGTTTCCCACGAGGGGCTGGAGGCCGCGGAAGGACGAGCCAGGCGGAGAAGGCGGGGATGCACATGCGCAGAGGGAGGGAGGGAGCGGCGCGGCGCGGTGCGGTAGCAGAGAGCTGGAATTTAGCTCCTGGTAGTTTGCTTTGGAAAAGTGGCTCTACCTATAGAAGCACGCCTCACTCCTAAATTGTAAAAGTAAGCTAATAGTAGTACAGTACCTAACTAACGGTTTTTATGAAGATCCAGAATGTTTGTCTTGTAAAAGCACTTAGGATGAGTTCCAGCACATAAATTGTTCAGTATGTTTCTTAAGATTCTTTCTAAATATACACCATGCCCACTCTAGAAATCAGCTGGAGAGTTTCTGCCTTATTGACTGAGCTGAGAGATTACTATCTGTTATACTCACTCCTGCTACCTGAACCCTGGATTCTGTCCGTGTCCCATAGATGTATGTCAAAGCAGTGTGCATTTTTGACTAGACACATCAAGTGGTACCTGAATTTTATTTATGAAAGTGAACAGATGTTATTTTTGTTTTGATAAACTTATCTTATAGCAGTTTAGACAGCAAATTTATGTAAACTAAAATGATATCTGTGAGCAGCAGAGTTGTTCTCTGGAATGAGGAAAAAAGCGACCTAGCAGTTCAGTATTAATAAAAATTGTTCATATATGCGAAAGTGTTCATACATTAAACTTAAGGAAGAAAGCACTTTCTCATCTTTCCAAACCAACCGTTTTCCCTGGAACCGAATATATATTCTTTTATGTGGGCATTCTCATGACATTTTTGACACAGTATAGTCATATGAGCCTGTTAGTTTATGATGAACTTTTCGTAAAAGAATATGTAGTTAACTCTTTCCGGTCAACGTCGTTAAAATTTTTTTTAATAACTTTAAGTTGCTCAGGTTGGTCCCATGTACTCTTCACCCAGTTTCCCTTAATTGTTAACATTTTGCAAAACCGTGGTACATTTAGCAAAACTAAGAAAGTGATGTGGGTACAATTCTAATGAAACTACAGAGTTTATTCGTTTTTCCATTAATGTCCTTTTTACTGATCTAGGATTCAATCCAGGATACCACAGTATGTTTAGTCATCAGATCCGTTAGGTCTCATCCAACCTATAATAGTTTCTTGGTCTTTGTCTTTTATTACCTTCAGATGTTTGAAGAATAGTGGTCACATATTTTGAAGATTGTCCCTGAATTTAAGTTTGTCTGATATTTTCTCCTGATTGGACTAAAGTTTAAGATTTTTAGAAATATCTCAGAGAGGATGTGTCCTTCCTGTATATGAGGGGACACATGATTATCAACATAACTTATATTAGCCTTGGTTACTTCATTAAGGTCGTGTCTGATGAGTTTCTCCACTATCTTTAGGATTTTTCCCTTTCCAATCTATGCTTAGAAGTCCAGTGTATACACTGGTTACAAAGTCCAGTGCACTCAGTGGGGGCAGAAATAAGCTGCATCTCAAATTTAGGGTGATATTTTTAAACTGCCACATTTAGTAGTAAATTTGGGTTGAGAACCTTTGAGGTTATGCAGATATACTCTTCCTACTTAGAGTTTTGGCCACTAATTTTACCTTTCATTGGTGGATCTTGCATGCAACAGTTATTACTGTGGTATTCCAGTTGGTGATTTAATATTTCACCGCTTTCTTCTTTATTAATTGGAAATCTTCTGTAAGGGAAGATTTTCATTCCCCAAATTTATTTATAACATCATTTATTTATATCAGTATGGATATTTGTTTTATTCCCAACTGTCGGGGGAGTGTGTAATTTCCTCGGTTCTGTCTCAATGCAAAGATTTGAAATGGCAGATCAGTGTTACAGCTTTGTTACAGCCCAGTTTTATTTGGTGAGCAAAGGATAGTACCTCCTGGAGGTGTGAAGACAGGCTGACCCAAAAAGGACAGAGGCTCAATCTTGGCTCCTCTTTTTATAAAAAATGTTTTGTCTCCTTCTGCTGAGCCTGTCCTATGTAAATTGGGCTAGAGATCTGTTTGTTTCACCTGTGGTACTCACTCTGGTCCTCAGATTTTCTTTTGTTGCATTTTCACGAGCTTTTTCCTTTCTTTGTCTTTTAGCCACTGCCATTTTGGACTCTTTTTTCCATTCTAACTACCTAACATTCCCCCCTCAAGAGATGGGAGGCCCGATTCCTTGGGAATAGGGGTGTTGAGGTCTCTCTGGCTACTTCCTGCTGAGCTGGGATGACTAGGGGCATTGGGCCTCCCTCTCTTGCTAGTCTCAAGCTTCAGAGTCCTTATAGCAGTGTCCATCTAAAGGTGAGTGATATTTTCTGTGGTTGGGTGTAGTTTTCTATATCCTTGTTGAACTGGCATTGCATGTTGTAGCTTGTTGACCTGGGCAGACAAAATGGGTTAGACAGTTGCTAATACATGGAGCAATCATAAGCAGCATTAATATGGTGATAACATGGGTTAGTAGATGCATTAGCCAACTCCAAATTCCCCTTCACCAGGAGAAGGATCCCCCAAAGAGAGATTATAGCCACCTTGAGGACTCTCCAGCTCGTTCTTTGAGATCCCATAGGATCTGAATGTTTTTCTTGAGGACTGTGAGACTTTCTTTAACTTGGCTGGAGGTGTTTACCCAGCAACAACACGTCTCATTCAAGATGGCTCAAGTCCCTCCTTGTTCAGGGATCAGGAAATCTATCTTCTATCTATTTTGGAGTACAACTTCTGTCAAGCTGTGTTGGCTCTTTAGAGCTATTCTGAGAAACCTTATTCCTGGAAACTTAAATTGAGAATGTTCATTAGAATGACACTCATTTGTAGTCCTGGATAGATATCTCAGATCTCCCAGGGGCTCACAGGTGTACTGAGTGCCCTCTTCTGTTTTCTTCCATGGCTTGACTCGTGAGTAGTGAATCCAAGAGTTGTGCCCTGGTACCTTGTCTACTGTGGGGGTAGAAAGTATTACAGGGTAGGGGCCCTTCCATGTGGGCTAGAGTTGAGCCTTTGGGGACCCATCTTTCCAGACTTTAATTAGGACTTGTGTCCCTGGAGCATATAGTGGTGGCTCTTTAGAATCTTTTGGGTCCTGGTTGACACCCCACAAGGGTATTTCTTGTTGGAATTGCCCAGTGGCCATGGTGTAAGACCAGAGGGTCTGAGCCTCTGGATCTAGGAAGAGGTGATTGATATAAAACAAAATGTCTCCAATATAGCATCTCATAAGGGCTAAGACCAACCTTTTCCTTAGGGGCAACATGGGTGTGGAGGACATGGGAAGTCTCCTGGGTTATCTTTGTTATTGGTGATTTTAAGAATTAGTTGGCTCTTTCTACTTTGCCTGAAGGCTGAGGCCTCCAGGCACAATGGAGGTAATAAGTAATGCCCAATGCTTTAGAGACCCCTTGGGTGACCTTAGAAGTAAATGATGTCCTATTGTCACTTTGTAATAACCTGGGCAGACCAAATCTTGGAATGATTTCATGGAGCAGTTTTTTTTTTTTTTTTTTTTACTACCTCCTCAGCCTTCTCAGTCCAGGTGGAAAAATCTTCAATCCACCCTGTGAATGTGTCTATCATGACTAGTAGGTATTTATACTCTTGAGAAACTGGCATCTGGGTGAAGTCCATCTGCCAGTCCTCTCCTGGGTATGTCCCACGCTGTTGGACAGGCTGGAATCTTCTATCTCCTTGGAGTTGTTTAAGTGGCAAGTGGGACAAGAGGAGACCACTTGACTTATAGTCATTTTGGAGGCCTGTTCCTCTGAAGGACCTTGCTAGTAATCTTTGGAGGGCCTTCTCCCCTAAATGAGTGGTGGCATGTAAGGAGTTAACCAACTTCCCCTGGAGGTTCCCAGGCAGAAAAAAGAGTCAAGAAGTCCCTCCTTTTGGAACCATCCCATATCATCTTCTTGAAAGCCCTCACTCTTAGCTTTAAGAGTCTCACTTTCAATATATGAAGGAGTTTCTGGCAAATTAGTCTGTGGAACTAAGGTGGCAGCCCCTACTAGGTCATTGTTCTGTAATGCTGCTCTCTTAGCTGCCTGATTGGCTGCTTGGTCCCTTGTGCCACTTCCATGCTCCCCTTTTGGTGTCCTCTGCAATGGGAGACTGAAATCTCAGTGGGCAGATGGACTGCCTCCAAGAGCCTAAGGATTTGATCACCATGCTTGATTTGGGACCCTGGGGTGGTCAAGTAGCCTCTTTCTTTCCAAATAGCAGCATGTACATGTAGCACCAGAAAGGCATACTTGGAGTCAGTGTAAATGACTACTCTTTTTCTTTTTCCCAGCTCTAAAGCTTGAATCAGGGCTATGAGCTCAGCCAATTGGGCTGAAGTACCGGTGGCAAAGGTTTAGCCTCTATGATCTCAAAATCGGAGACTACTGCATATCTGGCTCTTCTTTTTCCATCCAACACAAAGATGCTTCCATCAGTGTGCCAGATTTGCTGAGAATTGGTCAGAAAATCTTCTGATGATCTCTCTCAGGGTTTTGAACAATGGTCCAAAGTTTCTAGGCAAGAGTGAAGGGAGAGAGCCCTTGGGGGTAGACAGGAGGATGGCTGGGTTAAGAACCTCACAAGGGGATAGATATAGTGAGGCCTGGATTTTCCATCAGCACTACTTGATATCTGCGGATCCTTTGATCAGACATCTATAAATGGCTTCTGCCATTCAGGAATTATTTCATTTGGTAGCTGGTAAAAATAGTTTGCCCCCAAGAGAGAGTTTTAAAGCATCTTCTATCAGGACTGCAATAGCTGCAAGATTTCGAAAGCAGAGAAAGATCTCTTCCCAATAAGGGAGTAGGACACTCAGGGACCACCAGAAACTGGTGGGAAAATATTTGTCCATCCAAGCAACTAAGAAGTGCTCAGGTGAATCTTTTTGTAATTGTTTTTCCTGTAGTACTCAAAATGGTACAGGTTTGGGAGGAGAAGGCTCCAGAGTAGGAGGTCAGGACAGAGTAGGTAGCCCTTGTGTCAACCAAGAAATTCTCGGCTCTACCTGCCACATCTTGCTGCACCCTTGGCTCCAGCCCCATGAAGGTTATCTGTGACAGGTGGGCTGGCTGGAGTGAGCCACTTCAGTCCTGTCAAACAACCATCGTGAGGGAAAGCTTGGCCCTTAACCCTGAGGCTCTTGGGTCCCAAGGACAGTGTACAGTCCAGAGTCCCAGTTGATAGCATTTGTAGCAAGCCATTTTAGGAGACTTGCCACGGTTTGGACACTCTTTGGCCCAAGGTCCCGCCTGTATACAGATTAGGCATTTACCTCATGCCTTGTCCTTCAAGTACTCGGGGTTTGCCATAGGGCTTCCCTGAAGGGCGGCCAGCATCTGGGCACGCCCTGTCTCTTTCCTTTTCTCCCTTTCCTGGGCCTTGGCCTCCCTCTCCTGTTCTAAAAGGTATTGGTGGCTGTCTGGACCATCTCATCTAAAGAGGCAGCAGGGTCCTGCTTCTCTAGCTGTTATAACTTTATCCTGATGTCTGATGCACCTTGGGAAAGGAATTTGTCCTTTAAAATCACCTGTCCCTCTTAAGAGTCTTTAAGTCCATATTGGTAAACTTTTGGAGGGCCTCTTTCAGACTTTCCAGAAAGGCAATGATGTTCTTGTTGGACTCCTGAGTTATTGCTGAGACCAGGCACATTCCCACAACTAATAGGCTTCCTTCTATTTCCATGGGTGGACTTCTTAAGGGTGAGTTTTTCTGAAGCTTATCCTACGCAGTACTGTTGCAACCTGAGAGCTGGGCATCCCTGGGTCAGGTGCAGGTCCCCAGGCAGACTGAGGCATAATAGCCTCCTGGAGATCAAATCCCTGGGCAGGCTGAGGCAAGTTAGCCTCCTGAGAATTGGGTCCCTGGGCAGGTCGAGGCATGTCGACTTCCTGGGACCCTTGGACTGGCAGATTCCTGAGCAGGTTGAGGTGTGACAACCTCCTGAGGACCTGGTTCCTAGGCAGGTCGACCTCCTGGGACCCCTGAACTGGCAGATTCCTGAGCAGGTTGAGGTGTGACAACCTCCCAGGGACCAGATCCCGAGGCAGGTCGACCTCCTGGGATCCCAGGCTGGAGTTGGGCATCCCTAAGGTCGCTAGCATGACTAGTGCTGGGTAGGATTAAGGGGTTGTAATCTTAACTCATTGCCAGTTTCTCCACCGCAGATGGAAATAGGTACCATGACGTAAAGCAATCCAAGCCTGTGGCCTGAGACTGAACCTGGCAAAATAGCCATGAGCCTTATCCTCTTATTGCTCTGAGATAGTATAATTTCCTCACTGATTTCCTCCTCTAGTCCTCAATAAGAACAGTTTAGGGTGTTTCCAATGGTAAACATTTCATTGTAATAGACCCACTTTAGGTAATAACAGAAGTAATGACAAATGAGTGGGTTATCTGATCCTGTTAGGGGCATTAAGAATATTTTAATAAGCTTGGTGGATCGATGTTGCCTACAAAGGGGCAGGGTCCTGGTTGTAGGAGTTAGTAAGTGGCTTAAGGACAAATTGATAATAGGCAACAGACAAGATGTTCCATGAAAGTGGAGTGGAGATTTGATCTGAGGGTATGTTTGTAACTTTAGGAGAAGGATGGTAAGGGTTTGGGCCCAAACAGCCTGCAGGGCTAACTCCCAAAGTGATAAACATTGTCCCTGGAAGCCCAATTGCCCTTGAAGGGATGCCACCAACAGATGGACTTCTGGAAGGTATTGTGTGCCTGTCACCCACCCTAGCAGGTCCACTGAGAGGCGCTGTTGTCATACATGTAGGAAACATGGAAGATGAAGGCCTGACGCTACAGAGGGATTGGATACCATACAGTATTTCCCTCCCCAGGGCCAGCTGTTTTCTGGTTGTCCTTCCAGAAGATTTATAGACGCAATATTGTGGGCCCAGATGGGCCTCATGAAAAGAGCATGAAACAGGACTGAAGGGGGCAGGGCACAACTTTTGAAAGAATAACATAGCCCAAGGGCATAGCATAAAATGATTAAAATCAAATGGGTCCAAGATAGCAGACAAGTCAAATTTAACTAAACCTTGATCCTCAATCTGCAAACTAAATAACATACCCAGAGGCACCAGAACAGTTCCAAGGCACTATCAAAAGACCAAGGACTGGGTGGTTCCCCAATTATTGGAATGATCCTCCCACTCATTAGCATATGAAACCACCCAGCTCACAAAAACTAACCACACATTTCATGGCTGCCATACTCACCCTCTGTGATGGCACACACTGTGGACTGTGCTGCTCTCTGAATCCAAACAAATCTACCTCTTACCTATTGCTGTGTCTCTCACTGAATTCTTGTTGCAATAAGACATCCAGAACCTGAGCTTCATTATGTCCTGAAACCAGGCACTGTGGGCTTTGGCCTTGCTCAAGTCCTGGTAGAACCCAACTGAGTGACTGAACATAGCACATAGTACCTGCCACGTGGGTTTGAGTCCCAGTTTTAGGTAAACAGTTTCAAACACAACTTTCAGAAATGGAAAGATGATAACCTTCTCTATACTTTGTAAACAGTGGCATAGATGGAGAGAGAAACTGAAGGATGGGAGGAAAAAGCAGTGGGAAAAACGTGCCAAGGAACCCCTTTCAAAACTCACTGGAAAATCTGCTATATACCTGACCTGTGCACACAATTTCCATTGGCCTGATCCTTGGCACAAAGGAGGTTAAGGACAGAAGAACCCTCACCGGCTTGGGCAACAGCTACTAGGGTGCAGGACACAGCAGAGCCTTTGGGACACACTGGGGAGTATCCCCTGCCAGAGTCCCTCAGTTGCACCCACTGCTCCTCGTCTGTTCTCAGGGGGTTTGAGGAAACAAGAAACGAGAGATTGTAAAGGAATTAAGATTTTGTTAGCCATATGTCCTTCCAGACATAGGGGCGAGAACCTCCTACCTTAACTGGAGGTCTTCTGGAATCTGACACTGAGCCACATGAGCTTTCTGCTCTTTGTTCTTGTCCCAGTTGCCAGCATGCTAGGCTTCTTGTCACTTCCACTACACTGGGTTTCCTTTGCATTCAGCTTCCACCATATGACTTTTCACCAAGTTGGGCTTCTGCTGCGCTTGGTCTCTGCTCGCTGGGGCTGAGCTGGGGTTGTTTCAGCCAGGTTAAATCTGAGACATGTCGGATTTAAGGCACCAGATATGTTGGGGGGAGTGTGTAATTTCCTTGGTTCTGTCTCGCCACAGCAAAGATTTGAAATGGCAGACCTGTGTTACAGCTCAGTTACAGCTCAGTTTTATTTGGCAAACAAAAGATAGTACATCCTCTAGGCGTGAGGGTGGGCTGACCCAAAAAGGAGAGAGGCTCAATCTTGGCTCCTCTTTTTATATATTTTGTCTCCTCCCCCTGAGCCTTCCCTATGTAAACTGGGCTAGCCAGGAGAGCTGTTTGTTTCAACTGAGGTTCTCACTCCATCTGCAGATTTTCTTTTGCTCCATCTTCATGGGCTTTTTCCTTTCTTTGTCTTTTAGCCACCACCATTTTGGACTCCTTTTTCCTATTCTAACAGCCTAACACAACCATGGTTATTCAACCTGTTAATGAATCACAAGTCTCTGCCCGAAACACAGTGAGGCCCATCAATACTAAAATAGAGTTTAGTACAGAGAAAGGCTTATTACAGATTCATACAAGGAGATGGGTGACTGATGCCCTCAGAATCCCAAAGTTACTGAAAACTTTCTACAAGCCCCTTTAAAAGCAAAAGGTGAGGGATGGGTGTGGTTGTTGCAAATTTCTTGCTGTAGGATCTTCTTGAGGTCAGGTCATGGCAGATGTTCCTGTAAGTCTCTACCAAACGAATGTTATTCTCTGTCCTGAAAGAAAGGGTAAAATCCCAAGGCATAGCTTTCACCCTCCAAGGTCCCAGTCCTGGCTAAGAGGAGGCAGATCTCAGTTGGTATTTCCTTCAGGCCAGGTTCCCACACCCTACCCAGTTGTCATCCCTGAGGGAGTGAGGCACCCAGCCCAACTGGCCCTCAATCTATTCAGGGTGCCTGAATGGGAAAATCATGTCTCAGAGACTGTGACCAAAAGAGATGGCCACTGCTATTAGGTCTCAGAGACAGGGATCAGGGAGAGGTTCACTGCTACCTTAATACCTGTGCCAATACCTGGTGAAGGGCCTTAGCAAGGGCTCTGGGGCCCTACAGAACATAGTTCCCACTCTGTTCCCTGGGCCTTTCAACCCAAGGCTGGATGAGCTGGAGGGCCTCAAGGAGAAGACCTGAGTCTGACTCTTACCTCACTCACCACCTGATGACCACCACACCACTGAGCCTTGGCTGAATCACTTCCCTAACAGTCCCTTATTAACAGTTACTTGTAGGCAGGGCCCATTGCGGCATTGAACACTAGCTGAGCAGGACAACTAATGGTCACTTATTGACAGTCGGCTGCTTGTGGGAGGGGCACGCTGAGGCATCGAACAATGGCTGAGCAAGACCTATTGCCTGGTAACAGAGTGCAGAGTAATGAGGCACAGCAATGGCTGCCTACTAAGGGCTGTGCTCAGCCTGCTTTGGTACACCCTCTGGTATGTTTTCTTTCTGTAATTTTACCCTTTTCAGAATGTCACATGGAATTATGTGTATTGCCTGGGTTTGGCTTAGCAAAATTCATGTAAAATTCATTTATGTTGTCACTCCCCACTTTTTTAGGTCAGCTCTTTTGCTCCCACTCTTTTCACTTCATTCAGTACTTCTATATTATTATGTTGTTCAAAGTGTTCTATGTTTGGGCATTGAGAGCTATCATAGGTTAGCTTTTGGATCATATTAAAGAGTCAAGCAAGAGAGTTCCAGAAAAACATCTATTTCTGCTTTATTGACTAGGCCAAAGCCTTTGACTATGTGGATCACAATCAACTGTGGAAAATTCTGAAAGAGATGGGAATACCAGACCACCTGACCTGCCTCTTGAGAAATCTGTATGCGGGTCAGGAAGCAACAGTTAGAACTGGACATGGAAGAGCAGACTGGTTCCAAATAGGAAAAGGAGTGCGTCAAGGCTGTATATTGTCACCCTGCTTATTTAACTTATGTGCAGAGTACATCATGAGAAACGCTGGACTGGAAAAAACACAAGCTGGAATCAAGATTGCCGGGAGAAATATCAATCATCTCAGATATGCAGATGACACTACCCTTATGGCAGAAAGTGAAGAGGAACTAAAAAGCCTCTTGATGAAAGTGAAAGAGGAGAGTGAAAAAGTTGGCTTAAAGCTCAACATTCAGAAAATGAAGATCATGGCATCCGGTCCCATCACTTCATGGGAAATAGATGGGGAAACAGTGGAAACAGTGTCAGACTTTATTTTTGGGGCTCCAAAATCACTGCAGATGGTGACTGCAGCCATGAAATTAAAAGATGCTTACTCCTTGGAAGAAAAGTTATGACCAACCTAAATAGCATATTCAAAAGCAGAGACATTACTTTGCCAACGAAGGTCCGTCTAGTCAAGGCTATGGTTTTTCCTATGGTCATGTATGGATGTGAGAGTTAGACTGTGAAGAAGGCTGAGTGCCGAAGCATTGACGCTTTTGAACTGTGGTGTTGGAGAAGACTCTTGAGAGTCCCTTGGACTGCAAGGAGATCCAACCAGTCCATTCTGAAGAAGATCAGCCCTGGGATTTCTTTGGAAGGAATGATGCTAAAGCTGAAGCTCCAGTACTTTGGCCACCTCATGTGAAGAGTTGACTCATTGGAAAAGACTCTGATGCTGGGAGGGATTGGGGGCAGGAGGAGAAGGGGACGACAGAGGATGAGATGGCTGGATGGCATCACGGACTCGATGGACATGAGTCTGAGTGAACTCCAGGAGATGGTGATGGACAGGGAGGCCTGGCGTGCTGTGATTCATGGGGTCACAAAGAGTCGGACACAACTGAGTGACTGAACTGAACTGAAAGAGTCAGACACGACTGAACGACTGAACTGAACATATTCTTATCATTTAAAAAAAAATAATAGTTTTTTTTTTTCCCTTTGGCTGCACTGCATGACTGTGGGATCTTAGTTCCTGACCAGGGATCAAACCCATGCCCCGTGTATTGGAAGTGCAGAGTCTTAAGCACTGGATCACCAGGGAAGTGCCAAAAATAGCAGTTTTATTGAGATATAATTCATGTAACATACAACTCATTCATTTAAAGTGCACAATTGTACAATTCAGTCATTTTTAGTGTATTCACAGATAAGAGTGATCATCACCACAGTCAATTATAGAACTGTTTCATCAACTCAAAACAAATTCCATATGCTTTAGCAGTCATCCCCGGTGCCTTCATCCCCCAAACCCGTGCAACTACTAATCTATTGTTGTTTCTATATAAATGGAATCAAACAATATATGGTCTCTTGTGACTGATTTCATTCACATTAGCATAATGTTTTTCAAAAGTCATCCATGTTTTAGCATGTATTGATACTTCATTCTTTTTTTATGGTTGAATAATATTCTGATATGTGGAATAATTTTGTTTTATACCACATTTTCTTTATCCCTTCATCAGGTGATGGATGTTTGGGTTGTTTCCATCTGTTAGCTATTGTGAATAACATTGCTATAAATATTCATGTCCTGCCTCTTGAGAAATCTGTATGCAGGTCAGGAAGCAACAGTTAGGACTGGACGTGGAACAACAGACTGGTTTTAAATAGGAAAAGGAGTGCGTCAAGGCTGTATATTGTCACCCTGCTTATTTAACTTATGTGCAGAGTACATCATGAGAAACGCTGGACTGGAAAAAACACAAGCTGGAATCAAGATTGCCGGGAGAAATATCAATCATCTCAGATATGCAGATGACACTACCCTTATGGCAGAAAGTGAAGAGGAACAAAAAAGCCTCTTGATGAAAGTGAAAGAGGAGAGTGAAAAAGTTGGCTTAAAGCTCAACATTCAGAAAATGAAGATCATGGCATCCGGTCCCATCACTTCATGGGAAATAGATGGGGGAAACAGTGGAAACAGTGTCAGACTTTATTTTTGGGGGCTCCAAAATCACTGCAGATGGTGACTGCAGCCATGAAATTAAAAGATGCTTACTCCTTGGAAGAAAAGTTATGACCAACCTAGAGAGCATATTGAAAGGCAGAGATATTACTTTGCCGACTAAAGTCCGTCTAGCCAAGGCTATGGTTTTTCCTGTGGTCATGTATGGATGTGAGAGTTGGACTGTGAAGAAGGTTGAGCGCCAAAGAATTGATGCTTTTGAACTGTGGTGTTGGAGAAGACTCTTGAGAGTCCCTTGGACTGCAAGGAGATCCAACCAGTCCATTCTGAAGATCAACCCTGGGATTTCTTTGGAAGGAATGATGCTAAAGCTGAAGCTCCAGTACTTTGACCACCTCATGTGAAGAGTTGACTCATTGGAAAAGACTCTGATGCTGGGAGGGATTGGGGGCAGGAGGAGAAGGGGACGACAGAGGATGAGATGGCTGGATGGCATCACGGACTCGATGGACGTGAGTCTGAGTGAACTCTGGGAGTTGGTGATGGAACGGGAGGCCTGGCGTGGTGTTATTCATGGGGTCGCAAAGAGTCGGATACAACTGAGCGACTGAACTGAACTCAGCTGAAGATTTGTTTGAACATGTTTTTGTTATTCTTGGGTATTTACCTAGGAATTGCTGATTCTGATGTTAATTCTATGATTAATATTTTGAGGAACTGCCACTTTTTTTCACAGTAATTGCACCATTTTTCATTCTCACCTTAAGTGTATGATGGTTCCTATTTTTCCATATCCTTACATACACTTTAAAAAAAATTTATTTTGGGTGTGCCACATGGCTTGCATTCCCAAGTAACTTTGCAAGGATGCTAAACATTTAAGTCCTGACTAGGAGAGCAATGGTCTAAAAGATAATACCTCAGAGGAAATGCTTAAGAACCTGAGGTTTTTATGGGGAATGTTACCTCAGGCAGATGGTGCCAGGCAGTTAACAAGGCCCAGCTCCTCCCCAGGGCCAGGCTCTGAGGGGCACCTTCTGAGGTCCTTACTGGGGATGCACTTCCTGACTGGTGCTCAATGTCTCTGCTTTAAACCAATTATCCATTCCTCCTCTCATATGTGATGGCAGATGTGCCATCATCATTTAATATGGCATCCTTATTAATAAGGCATCATTAATATGGCGATATCTCAGTGGCCATCATTTAAATATGGCATTGATATCTGAAGATTACCAGTCTGTATTGAGTACCTTTTGCCATATAAAGGTGCAGGTTGTCAAACTGGAAATGGTTCAGAAAGCCATACATGTGAAATGGATTCATGTGGCTGGTGTTGGTTGGTCAGGAACCAGAAGAAAATGTCAGCAGTGGTAAGGTGCAAGATAGTCCCCAGAAGAGGTCAAATATGAAGCTGGCATCTGCCAGGAGTGGGCAGGGAGGGCATGCTCCATGTAATGTGGGCTCACTACCAAGAGACATGCAGGCCCAAGGCTGTTGCTCCTTGAAAGAACTCTAGCCTCACAGACACCCTTACCCCACCCAGCCTGCCTGGCCCGTTTCCAAGGTTGCCTGCACTGCCTTCCAGCACACGTGCTCACAGGCATGTGTGTGTCCACAGGCCCTGAAATGGCTGGTCCAAGCCTGGCTTTGACAAGAGTCACAGGTGTGGCATGCAGCCATAGCTTCTGCATTAGCAACAGTCTTTTCCCTTTAGCCCAATCCGTGGAGGTGGACATGTTGCCATGTTCAGAAAGGCAATGAATCCAGGCAACATTTGTTGCAACCTGGATGCTGGGAGCTGATTCCAGTTGGTCTTAGAGAGGTTATGGTAGAAAGTGAAGAAGAACTAAAGAGCCTCTTGATGAAAGTGAAACAGGAGAGTGAAAAAGTTGGCTTAAAGCTTAACATTCAGAAAACTAAGATCATGGCATCTGGTCCCATCAGTTCAGTTCAGTTCAGTTTAGCTGCTCAGTCGTGTCCGACTCTTTGCAACCCCATGAATCACAGCACGCCAGGCCTCCCTGTCCATCACCATCTCCCGGAGTTCACTCAGACTCACGTCCACCGAGTCCGTGATGCCATCCAGCCATCTCATCCTCTGTCGTCCCCTTCTCCTCCTGCCCCCAATCCCTCCCAGCATCAGAGTCTTTTCCAATGAGTCAACTCTTCACATGAGGTGGCCAAAGTACTGGAGTTTCAGCTTTAGCATCATTCCTTCCAAAGAAATCCCAGGGCTGATCTCCTTCAGAAAGGACTGGTTGGATCTCCTTGCAGTCCAAGGGACTCTCAAGAGTCTTCTCCAACACCACAGTTCAAAAGCATCAATTCTTTGACGCTCAGCCTTCTTCACAGTCCAACTCTCACATCCATACATGACCACAGGAAAAACCATAGCCTTGACTAGATGGACCTTAGTTGGCGAAGTAATGTCTCTGCTTTTGAATATGCTATCTAGGTTGGTCACAACTTTTCTTCCAGGGAGTAAGCATCTTTTAATTTCATGGCTGCAGTCACCATCTGCAGTGATTTTGGAGCCCCAAAAATAAAGTCTGACACTGTTTCCACTGTTTCCCCATCTATTTCCCATGACGTGATGGGACCAGATGCCATGATCTTCGTTTTCTGAATGTTGAGCTTTAAGCCAACTTTTTCACTCCCCTCTTTCACTTTCATCAAGAGGCTTTTTTGTTCCTCTTCACTTTCTGCCATAAGGGTGGTGTCATCTGCATATCTGAGGTGATTGATATTTCTCCCGGCAATCTTGATTCCAGCTTGTGTTTCTTCCAGTCCAGCATTTCTCATGATGTACTCTGCATAGAAGTTAAATAAGCAGGGTGACAATATACAGCCTTGACACACTCTTTTTCCTATTTGGAACCAGTCTGTTGTTCCATGTCCAGTTCTAACTGTTGCTTCCTGACCTGCATACAGATTTCTCAAGATGCAGGTCAGATGGTCTGGTATTCCCATCTCTTTCAGAATCTTCCACAGTTTATTGTGATCCACACAGTCAAAGGCTTTGGCACAGTCAATAAAGCAGAAATAGATGTTTTTCTGGCACTCTCTTGCTTTTTCCATGATCCAGCGGATGTTGTCAATTTGATCTCTGGTTCCTCTGCCTTTTCTAAAACCAGCTTGAACATCAGGAATTTCATGGTTCACATATTGTTGAAGCCTGGCTTGGAGAATTTTGAGCATTACTTTGCTAGCATGTGAGATGAGTGCAATTGTGTGGGAGTCTGAGCATTCTTTGGCATTGCCTTTCTTTGGGATTGGAATGAAAACTGACCTTTTCCAGTCCTGTGCTGAGTTTCATGGCAAATAGTTGGGGAAACAGTGGCTGACTTTATTTTTTGGGGCTCCAAAATCACTGCAGATGGTGATTGCAGCCATGAAATTAAAAGATGCTTACTCCTTGGAAGGAAAGTTATGACCAACCTAGATAGCATATTAGAAAGCAGAGAAGAGACATTACTTTGCCAACAAAGGTCCGTCTAGTCAAGGCTATGGTTTTTCCAGTGGTCATGTATGGATATGAAAGTTGGAGTATAAAGAAAGCTGAGCACCGAAGAATTTGATGCTTTTGAACTGTGGTGTTGGAGAAGACTCTTGAGAGTCCCTTGTACTGCAAGGAGATCCAACCAGTCCATCCTAAAGGAGATCAGTCCTGGGTGTTCACTGGAAGACTGATGTTGAAGCTGAAACTCCAATACTTTGTCCACCTGATGCGAAGAGCTGACTCATTTGAAAAGACCCTGATGCTGGGAAAGATTGAGGGCAGGAGGAGAAGGGGATGAGAGAAAATGAGAGAGTTGGATGGCATCACCGACTTGATGGACATGGGTTTGGGTGGACTCCAGGAGTTGGTGATGGACAGGGAGGCCTGGCGTGCTGTGGTTCATGGAGTCGCAAAGAGCTGGACACAACTGAGTGACTGAACTGAACTGAACTGAACTGAACTGAACTGAGAGCTCTTTGTGGGCACCTACATGAGTGAAACAGTTCCATCATCACCTGCAATTTGTTTCCAGTTTCCCAATTTCCTGGCCCCAAAGAGAGTTTCTTTACTGGGTTGAAAAAAAAAAAAAGAAGGAAAGAAAAGTCTTCATTCTGCCCACAGTAGGAGCAACCCTAAGCCCTTTCAGTCTGTATAGTTGGTCAAGCTGATTCTGAAGCTATTAGTGGACAATATTGAGTTTCAGTTTAGTTGGAACATTAGTAAACCAGGACCTAGCAGTCAGAGAATCATCTGTGAAATGAAAACCCCAAAGAGCTGGTGACTTTGGGCTTTTTTGAGGCAGCACAGAGAGAGATAAAATTTCCTCCACAGAGATAGCTGCAATTAAAGCTGAGATGCTACTGCATTTTCCAGTGTACATATCCATTTCACAAGTGAAGGTTTCTTTGGTCCTTTCCCACCTTATCCATCATGGATTCAAGGTTACTCACCCTCAAAATGGACATAGGAGGCTCATGAGGTCTCTAAGTATCAGGAATTTAATTGGACAACAGCTCAGGAACAAGGTATTGTAATAGCTGTAGTAGCCATGCCAAAACCCAAAGTCCAAAGCCATAAGAAATACCAGTCCCTTTGCCAGAGGTTCTAGTAGGCAAAAGGCATCAGTGTCAGAACCTTGTACCATCGCCAATTCCTAAATAATTCAATAAGGTGAGGGGAACTCGTGTTAAATCATGACCTGATCACTGGTGACTAATGACCAGAAAGTCAGGCCCAACATTCTTCTCTACCTGCAGTTCTTCAGCCATGGGATGAATATCCTGTGAAACTTATGAGACAGGGAATTAGAGCTTATAATATTCTACTATAATTCTAATGCAAAAACAACAGTAAAAATGTACATCAAGGGACTTCCGGGGTCCAGTGGTTAAGATTCCAGACTTCCAACACAGGGGGCATGAGTTAGATCCCTGCTCAGGCATTCCACGTGCCACATGGATGTGGCCAAAACATTTAAAGAGGAAATGAATTTTAAAAAGTCTTGTTTTAAAATATTGTACATCAAATCTGTCCAAAGGGCCCCACCCACAAAGTCGCTTTTACATTTTTTTCTTTTTCACTGCATTGTTTCTTTGAACTGGCTCAGTTGGACACGTGTGGTTTTCTGTTTGTTTGTTTTTCTCCTACAGGAACACAAGAGCTTAACATCTGCTTGTTGCAGGTGTTAACAGCTTCCAGATCTTGGTACCTCTTGGGGGTTTGAAGGAGGGGATTGAAGGATGGAGAGTATTGGATGCTAGGTTATGGAGATGGCTGAAGCATTTGAGATTTAATTTTTCTCTTTGGTACATATCCCCAATCTTATCTCCTCCTGTGTGCCTTCCGGCATCTGGGGAGCACTGGGCTCAGGAGCTTTTTCTTTACGCCCCCTTACATGAAGCAATGGCTCTGCCCTATAGTCCACAGCACCTTCTGCATCCCTGTCCAGTGCCTTTTTTCCCTCAGGGGACCAGGTAGGGTGGGGACTAGGCTGCCTGTATCCCATACAGCTCTAAAAGTTTAAGACTCTTCCCTGAGGTCCCCCAGCATATTCAGATTGATCTATTAGGGTCTTTGACCCCCTTAAGGATAGGAAGAACCCATCCCTCATTTGAAGCAGCTGAAGTTAGGGTAGATGGCAGATGAGGAATCAGTGAGACATAGAAAATACTAATATCTCTGCACAAGAGAGACACATTTACTTTCAGGTTTGAGCAGCTGCTTGCAGCTCACTCCTCCCAAAGACCTATAGATGCAGCTCTGGAGACTCCTTAACTCTTCTTCCATGTCCCACACGAGTTTGGTTTTTGTTGTTAGTCGCTCAGTTGTGTCCAACTCTTTAAGACCCCATGGACTGTAGCCTGCTAGTCTCCTCAAATTCTCCAGGCAAGAATACTGGAGTGGGTTGCCATTTCCTTCACCAGGGGATCTTCCTGACCGAGGGATCAAACTCCGGTCTCCTGCATTACAGGCAGATTCTTTACCGTCTGAGCCACCAAGATTTCTTGTCCCATGTGAAGTAAAGAACAAATAACAAAATTGTAATTCAAGATGCTTGTTTCAGTCCTAATTCCTGGTACACGGTCAGCAACCACCTTTCATATGTTGTGGCTTTTGATCTGTTAACAAGTTCTGCCTTTCCATTTGTTTATACTTTTGGTTTTCTTTCATAAGTTGCTAGCTTTACATTTACACCTGAATATTTCATTTTCTATGGAGTAATTGTAAATGGTATTGTGTTTTTCAGTTCAGTTCCCATATGCTCCTAGTTAGTATATGAAAATGTGATAGGTTTTGCACCCTATGATCCTTTTTGTACTTGCTTATTAATTCTCAAAGATTTCTATAGATCCTTGGGATTTTCTACATAGACTATATACAATATACAATGTCATTTGCAAACAGGGATAATTTTATTTCTTTTTCCTCCCAAACTGTATGCCTTTTATTGCTTGTGTATCTATATGTATGCTTTATTGTACCATCTAGTACTTCCAGTATTATGCTGAATGAATAAGCATGGTGAATGATGATGTTCCTGACTTTAGGAGGAAAACATTCAGTCCCTCAACACTAACTGTGATGTTAAATGTAGGATGTTTTGTAGATAATCAAGATGAAGTTCCCCTCTACTCCTAGTTTCCTGAGAGTTTTTATTTTTATATCATGAGTAAATGTTGGATTTGATTAGATGCTTTTTCTGAGCCAGATATGATCATATGACTTTTCTTCTTTAGCCTGTTGATATGGTGGATGTCACTGATTGATTTTTTAAAATCTGAACCAGCCTTCCAAACCTAGAATAAACTCCACTTGATTATGGTGTATAATTCTTTTTATACATCATTGGATTCAGTTTGGTAGTATTTTGCTGAGGATTTCTGCATCTAAGTTAATGTGAAATACTTGTCTATAGTTTTAATTTTGTACTGTCTTGATTTGATATTGATATCAGAATAATACAGATGTCATAAAACGAGGTGAGAAGTGGTCTGTTTCTGAACAAGATTGTATATAATTGATATGAATTCTTCTTTAAATTTTTCATAGAATTCTTCAGTGGGTCTGGCATCTTCTTTTTAAAGGGAATTTTTAAAAGTACAAATTCAATTTAAAAAATTGGCTATAGGACTCTTCAGATGTCTATTTCATCTTGGTCGAATTTTGTAAATTTGTTGTTTTTGAGAAATTGATCTGTTTTTTCTGTTTTTGAATTTATGCTTATAAAATTGTTCACAGTATTCTCTTATTATCATTTTAATGAATAAATGATCTATAGTGAAAGTACCTGTTTCTTTACTCACATTGATGTTTTATGTCTGTTTTTATCTTTGTCAGTCTTGCTGGAGGTTTACCACTTCTATTGATTTTTTGGGGCACCAACTTTTTGTTTCATTGATATTCTCTGTTGCTTTCCAGTTTTCAGTTTCATTGATTTCTGCTCTATCTTCAGTATTTCCTTTGTCTACTTACTTTGGGTATATTTTGTTCTTCTTTTTCTTAAGTTTCTTGGAATAGAAACTAACATAATTGATTTGAGATCTTGCCTTGTTCCTGAAGTAAGCATTTGGTGCTATAAACTTCTCACAACTCCACTTTAACTGTCTCAAATATTTTGATAGGCTGTATTTTAATTTCCATTCAGTTCTATATATTTTTAAATTTTCCTTTGAGACTACCTCTTTTATCAACTGTTATTTAGATATGTTGTTAAAATTTTCAAGTGTTCAGAGATTTTCCTATTGTCTTTCTGTTACTGATTTCATTTTATTACATTGTGATCAGAGAGAATACTATGTATAATTTCAGTAATTTTAAATTTTATGAACTTATTTTATGACTCAGTATGGTCTCTCATAGTGAAGGTTTCTTTGGTACTTGAAAAATATATATATTCTGTTGATTTTGAGTAGTGTTTTATATATTTCACTTAGGTCCTGTTAGTTGACTGTGTTGTTTTTCTGTATTCTTACTGATTTACTGTTTAGTAGTTCTAAGAGTGGGGTGTTGAAGTCTTGAACTATTAATATAATTGTGGATTCATCTGTTTCTCCTTTCATCTCTATTATTTGAGGAGAATATCAATTCAAATGACAGTAACTTTCCAAGTGTCTTTTTCCTCTGTCTGCTTTCAAGGTTTTTCTTTGTCTATAGATTTTTATTTTAAGTTTAATTATGATGTAACTTGGTATGGATTTCTTCAGGCTTATTTGAGATTTGCTCAGTTTATTTTATGATTATGGCTTAATCCCCCCCCCCACCCCCATTTATGAAAGCTTCAGCCTTTATTTCTTTAAGTACTTTTTCAGTTCCTCTCTCTCCTCTTCTTCAGGGATGTTAGCTCTTTTATTGTTATCTCAGAGATCCTGAGACTCTGTTCATTTTTTCAATGTCAACTGAGTAAATTCTATTGATCTCAGATTCACTGATTCTGTCCTTTTCATTTCCACTCTACTATTGATCCCACACAGCTATTTACAAAATTTAGTTATTGAATTTTTTCAGTTCTCTAATTTCCATTTTCTTCTCTCTCTCTCTCCCTTTCTCTGTCTTTCTCCCTGTTCCTCCCTCTCTCCCTCTCTTAACTTTTATCTATTTGCTGAGATTTTTCTATTTTTTTCATTGGGTTTCAGGCATATTTGTAATTTTGATGATTGACAGCTGCTTTAAAATCCCAATCAGACTATTCCAGTATTTAATTCATCTCAATGTTGGTGTCTGTCTTTTTTTTCATTCAAGTTGTTATTGTCCTAGGTATTGGTATGATGAGAGATTTGCAGTTGTAGCCTGGACATTTGGGATATTATATTTCAGGACAATTGGACCTATTTCATTTTCTTTTTAAATAGGCAGTCCCATTGTTTAGTTGCAGCATGAAAACCTGGTTGGAAGTGTATGTTTTGCTTCTCGCTGGGCTTTGCTGATACTACCCTGGAAAAAGTGGAGTTCTGACTCACTTTGCCTTTTTGTAGATGGGTGGGATATATTGTCAGTCCCTGCCTCAGTCTCATTGACATGTTCTTTGTAGAAAAGGGCCCTGACTCACACCATCTCATTGTCTCCAGCTGTGCATGTAAGCTCGCTCCCTGCTGGGCCTTGCTGATACCAGGGGAACAAGGTAGCTCAGTACCTGCCTTCCACCCATAATTCTTTTTTGATGCTGAATTGTGGAGGCTCAGCTTCTCCTGTGCCACCTGACATGAAAGAAATGGGAAGTGGAGTGTCAACTATCTCTCCCTTGAATCACTTGCTCTGCCTCATTGTTGCCAGTGGGGGTAGATACTTAGCTGCTCATTGGGCTCCCCTGACATTAGGTGGTTGGAGGCACCAAATTAAAAGAACTTATATTGCCTTATTTAATCTTATTGCTGCCAGGTCACTAAATAGCTTCAGCTACCCACTGGGCCTCACTGACACTAAAGATGGAAAGAAAGTGGAGTGCTGAGTTGTATTACCTTGCTCAGTCGGATCAGTGACAGGACTCCTCTGTCATTACCTTTGCAGAGGAATCCAAATACCACTTGCTTCCACTAGGTGAGAGATGAAAAATCAGCTCCTGGCTCAGCCCCATTGACACTTCTGTGGTAGCTTAATCGGAGAACCTTCTGCTTCTTATTGAGTAGAGATGGAAATTCACATCCCTGCTTGTGTTGCATGGCCCAGCAGGGAAAATTGAAACACTGCCTACTTTCACTAGGAAGGAATGGTGGATGAGTAGGGGAATCAGAGCACCATCATCTGCTACTACACAGCACAAAGTGAGTGAGTGGGTTCTGTTAGGCATCTCTTTTCTTGGCCCTTTGGCTAGAGGGAAAAAGCTTGGCTTTTGTTTTATTTTTGGGCTTCTCTGGTGGCTCAGAGGTTAAAGCGTCTGCCTGGAATGCAGGAGACCCAGGTTTGATCCCTGGGTGGGGAAGATCCTCTGGAGAAGGAAATGGCAATCCACTCCAGTACTCTTGCCTGGAGAATCCCATGGATGGAGGAAACCTGGTAGGCTACAGTCCATGGGGTCGTAAAGAGTCGGACATGACTGAGCGACTTCACTTTCACTTTTGTTTTATTTTCGGGCTTCTGCAGTCTGAGAGGTATAAGAGGTAACAAGAAAACCAGGGGAAATCATCACCATTGCTCTAGTGGTACTATATGCCTTGGTAGTCCCACAGACAGTTTGCCTTCTTTCCACCTTTCAGAGACTTTCTATGGTTTCTTGGTGTATTATGTTCAGGATATTTTTGCTGTAAGAGAGAATAATTGTAAAAAATGGGACGACTCCACCTTGGCCAGAAACAGAAGTCTGTTTGAATTTTATCAGTGTCAGACATAACAGCAGCAATGAATAAGAGCTTCTTTCAGGGCTGTCATGGAAATTGTCTGGTTCTCACACTGTGATTTTTGCTGAGAAATCTCACACTGTGATTTTGCTGATAGACCTAAGTTTGTTATTTCCTCTTTGTAAATTCCCAAAGGCACTCAGAAGAAATTCTTCCACATCACAATCCTTATATTCATCATTACTGCTACAATAGTCAAGTTCTATAGTCTCTTGGGCCAGCAAGACACACGTTTCAGTTAGTGCTTCATACATGGTAGATTCATTAATTGTGATGTCTCTACATATCATGCATTACATTGGCAAGGAGAGCAGTACTGCATTCAAATCAAAAGGCAGAGCCAAACCAATCCTAAAATTCCATTTTGTGTGAGTGTCTCCTGAGATCACTCCTGGTATCAGTTCTGTATTGATCACTCCTGATACCAATTCTGTATTGATCAGAGCCAACATAGCACTTAGTAACTTGAACTGGGAAATTTTAATATAAGGAGTTATTAATTATAAAGCAGACTGTAGTATTGAAGGATTAACTTCAATTAGTAAATATTAACTCTCATTAGTAAGAAACAATGAGAACTTTCACATTCTTGGTTGAACTACAATTTTTATTAAAAACATGTAAAACCACTCCCACTTGTGAGTTAGTATATCTATGTTATTACTTTTATATGCCATCTACTGTTTCATGTTATGTATCAGTATAGTTTAAGTTGCTCTCAACTGTTATTATGAAGCAATTTGCAAAATATGCAAGATGGCTAATTGTATGTGATAGCAACTCTGTATGTTAAACCACTTGTATTCCTGGAATGAATTCTACTTAGTCATGGTGTATAGTCTTTTTTGTTTAATATGGTGTTGGATTTATTCAATAGTTCGCTAGTATTTCGTTGAGGATTTTTATTTCCATAGTGATAAGGAATTGTCATCTGTATTTTTTCTTTTTTGATGTCTTTGTATCAAGGATAATGCTAGTATCATAGCATGAGTTAAGAAGTCACCTCTCCTCTGCTATTTTATGGGAGAGTTTGGAAAATTTTTTAAATATTTGATTTTGTTGTTCAGTTGCTAGGTCATGTCTGACTCTTTGTGACCCTGTGGACAGCTGCACAACCAGGCTTCCTTATCCTTCACTATCTCCCGGAGTTTGCTTAAATGAATGTCCGTTGGGTTGGTGATGCTATCTAATTATCTCATTCTCTGCTGCCCCCTTTTCCTTTTCTTTCAGTCTTTCCCAGCATCATGGTCTTTTCCAATGAGTCAGATTTTGCATCAGGTGACCAACGTATTGGAGCTTCAGCTTCAGCATCAATCCTTTGCTGCGGCCAGCACAAGCAAGAGTCGCACCTGCACAGGGAGAGAACGGAGCGTCCCCGCTAAGAAAAATAAGAGAGAGACAAAAGATGGGGTTGAGAGGATCAGCCCAAAATGGCTGATACCTTGCTTTATTGTGCTGCAGTATATATAGGGTAAAGTACGTGACTTATGACATTCACAAGGTTGTTTTTAATCTCAGGATACAATCACCAGACCCTTACCATTGTATACAGAACACAATCAGATAATCTATCTTCTATGAAGTATACATAATAAGATAATCTATCTTCTAGGACAGGTTGCAGGAACTGGACATCTTGAAGCCTTAAGGGCTATAAAAATTCTTGAGGGTGGCGGGACAGGGAGCTTAGGAACATGTCCTAGGGCCCGGCATACCTGCCAGGGAGCTCCCAAGACTTAACCCTTCACGGGTCGTCCCCCTCAATCCTTCCAATGAATATTCATGATTGATTTCTTTTTGGAGTGACTTGTTTGATTTCCTTTAAGTCTCTTCTTCACCACCACAATTCCAAAGCATCAATTCTTGGGTGCTCAGCCTTCTTTATGGACCAGCTCTCACATCCATACATGACTACTGGAAAAACCATGGCTCTGACTATATGGACCTTTGTCGGCAAAGTGATGTCTGCTTTTAATACACTATCTAGGTTTGTCAGAGCTCTCCTTCCAAGGAGCAAGCATCTTTTAATTTCATGGTTGCAGTCACCATCCACAATGATTTTGGAGCCCAAGAAAAGAAAAAAATTTCCCCTTCTATTTGCCATGTAGTGATGGGACCGGATACCATGATCTCAGTTTTTGAATGCTGAGTTTTAAGCTAACTTTTTCAGTCTCCTCTTTTACCTTCATTAAGAGGTTCTTTAGTTCCTCTTTTCTTTCTACCATTAGAATGGTATCATCTGCATATCTGAAACTGTTGATATTTCTCCTGGCAATCTTGATTCCAGCTTGTAACTCATTCAGTACAACATTTCATATGTTGTATTCGCATATAAGTTAAATAAACAGGGTGACAATATACAGCCTTGTCGTACTCCTTTGCCAATTTTGAACTAGTTAGCTGTTCCATGTAAGGTTCTAATTGTTGATTCTTGACCCACATACAGGTTTCTTAGGAGACAGGTAAGGTGGTCTGGTATTCCCATCTCTTTAAGAATTTTCCACAGTTTGCTGTGAGGCACACATTCAAAGACTTTCTCGTAGCCAATGAAGCAGATGTTTTTCTGTAATTCCCTTGCTTTCTCTATGATCCAGTGAATGTGAGCAATTTGATTTCTGGTTCCTCTGCCTTCTCTAAACCCAGCTGGTACATCTGAAAGTTCTCTATACATGTATTGCTGTGGCCTAGCTTGAAGGATTTTGAGCATTACATTAATAGCATGTGAGTGAGTGCAATTGTATGGTAATTTGAACACTCTTTGGCATTGCCTTTCTTTGGGATTGGAATGAAAACTGAAATTTTCCAGTCCTGTAGCCACTGCTGAGTTTTCCAAATTTGCTGGCATATTGAGTGCAACACTTTAACAGCATCATCCTTTAGAATTTGAAATAGCTCAGCTGGAATTTCATCACCTCCACTAGCTTTGTTCCTAGTAATGCTTCCTAAGGCCTACTTTACTTCACACTCCAGGATGTCTGGCTGTAGGTGAGAGACCACACCATCGTTATCCAGGTCATTAATATCTTTTTTGTATGTTCTTCTGTGTATTTTTGCCACCTCTTTTTAATCTCTTCTGCCTCTGTTAGGTCAGAATTGCCTCTGTTAGGCTGGAGTTAATATTGTCTTACAATTACCACTGGTGGGTTTGTCTTTAAATTACGTGAGAAACAAAAGAGCTACTAACAAAACCCCCCAAAATACTGGTTTTTATATTTACTTATGTAATCTTCACTGGTATTCTTTATATGTTAATATGACTTTAAGTTATTGTCCTGTTGTTGAGTAGCCTTCCTTCTCAGGCTAACAGACTCAGTTAAGAATTTCTTGTATGGTAGGTGTAGCTTGGGTCAAACTTTAATCAGACTTCTCTCGCCCTCATAAGCCCCTGAACTTTCTCCTAGTCTGACCGAACACAGATATACAGAATATCCCTCTGTCCCTTAAGGGCTCATTCTAAAAACGGCTAATCAGAATCAGACAAATTTCCTGCCAGACTACCCCATCGTGCTGTTTTTTCACCTCCTCCACTCACTTGCCCAATTAGTTCCTGTTATTCCTGTTAATCCTTCTTATTCCTTCCTAGGAAAGAAAAGCCTTTTTCTTTTTAATTTTGAGATGCTTTCTGATATTTAAATCAGGGCATTATTTCTACTGCAATAGTCTTTTAAAAATGTTTCTCTTTACCTGAAGCCTGGATTTATTTTTACTTGATAGCTGAAGTGCCAACCTACGTTTGTCATTGCTGAAAGAAAGGCTTTTATTTATTGCTTACTTTTAAAGAGTACTATCTTATTGATACTATTTCCTAGTATTTAATTCATTTATGTCTTGGGATTTAAAGTAACTTTCCTATTTTTATTCATAATTTACATTGATTTGCAACTTTGCTTCTTTGGGCAACTTGCTCTTTTAAAAGGCACATTGGCTGTGAGACTTTTTCTGAGGTACTAAAAAACCCCAAACAAACAAACAAATAAAACCCCTCAGGGCTGCATATAGCAGAAGTGATAACCCTAGCCCAGAAACTCTGAATTCCTAAAGAAGGTGTCAGATTTCTAAAATTCCCTCAAGGTCCTCCGGCTTCTGGGAAACAAGAGTCTGGAAGTTCGACAGCTCGCCGCGCGTGGTTATGGGACTTGCTCGTCTGCCGCTCCTTCTGCGCATGTGCAATACCCTTTAGGCTCTACCTCTAAAATGTCTCAGGAGGTATTGTGGGAGACGGTTCCGAAGCGTCTAGGTCTGCGTCCTCGGCTTTGAGTAGGTGCCGCCCGAGTAGGAATGGCAGACGAAGCAGAAAGGTTGGGCGACAGCTGAGAGGTACCCTACGCGGCTCCAGAGAGCGGGCGGGGGGCGGGACCCTCGGCGTCAGAACCTGAGAAGGCGGACAGGTAGGGGCTGCCTAAGCGGAGTCTCTGTCAGGGGAAGTAGCCAGAGTCGGACGAGGGGACAAGGGACCTCGGTGAGGCTGCGGTTCCGCATGTGTCCGGCCTCTCCGCGAGGTGGACTGCGTAGATGCGAGCCGGGCAAGTACATAGGCATGATGGGTGAGCCCTGCCTGAAAGAGGGGGCGGGTTTGAGGGACGCTGCAGTTCAGGGCAGAACTTGGTACATAGGAATTATCCGGCAGTTACCTCGTGGCACTTCATTTCCTCATGTGTAAAACTCGAGGAATTAATAACATGTGCCTCGTGGGGGTTGTTCAGAAGATTAAATAACATAACATAGTGCCTGGCAGTAAATATTAGCTGCTGATGTTCATAGAAATAATCATTCTTCTCACTCATTAGTTTGTGGCTCACACCTTCTCATCTAGGATAGTGTAACTCTCCGCACTGTGACAAATTAGGACATTGAGACTGAAAGGACAGTTATATATTGAAAGTCATGAAACTATCTGGTAACTAGAAGACAAACATTTTCTCCAAATGTCATGATCTTCTGCCTTCACTATCTTGATTATGAAAGCCAGCTTTGCATCATCTGCAGCACTTAGCAGAAATAATTTGACGTGTTAATACATAATTTGAACGTTTGAATATTTCCATGTAGCACCTCTGTATCTGAGATTTCTGAATGCTTTTGAAGTCCTTGGGAAGGGCAGCATAATTGTTTCCGAGTTCTGTAACAGTCTAGCTTTCTCTGTGATCTGAGCAGCATGCGTTTGAGTTTATTCAAGGTCTTACATGATAGTCTGTGGAATAATGTGTACAAAGAGTTGAACTGCGAGCTTTGGTGAAGGTTCCAGTTAAATGAATTTGTCCCTTAGGCGCATTTCTCATCTATTTTGGAATAAAGTGCCTCTTGTGAAGTAAGAAGGAGAAGCCTCTAGGAATAGAATACCACGTGGGAGAGAACTGCTCCACCATTTGAGTGAGTTTCTTAGCAGAGCAGGTCCCAGGTTTGAAGCGCCTGTTCAGAATGAATGAAATTTGGATGATGTTGCCACATTCAGAAGCCATCATAGGCTGCCTAGTGGAACAAAGTCCGGACCAAGCTTTAGAAGAGAGGGGGACTGGGCTGAGAGGAATGAGGGAGGGTTAGGCTACTCAGGAAACTTAACTTCCTTGGAAAGGTTTTGAGGAAAAGGTATGGGGAAAGGAGATTTAAGCTATATTGGAATAAATTCTGTTTTACCAATCCTGGTTTAATCCTCAGTTCAGTTCAGTGCAGTCGCTCAGTCGTGTCCGACTCTTTGTGACCCCATGAATCGCAGCACGCCAGGCCTCCCTGTCCATCACCAACTCCCAGAGTTCACTCAGGCTCGCATCCATCGAGTCAGTGATGCCATTCAGCCATCTCATCCTCTGTCGTTCCCTTCTTCTCCTGCCCACAATACCTCCCAGCATCAAAGTCTTTTCCAGTGAGTCAGCTCTTCGCATGAGGTGGCCAAAGTACTGGAGTTTCAGCTTCAACATCATTCCTTCCAAAGAAATCCCAGGGTTGATCTCCCTCAGAATGGACTGGTTGGATCTCCTTGCAGTCCAAGGGACTCTCAAGAGTCTTCTCCAACACCACAGTTCAAAAGCATCAATTCTTTGGCGCTCAGCCTTCTTCACAGTCCAACTCTCACATCCATACATGACTACTGGAAAAACCATAGCCTTGACTAGACCAACCTTAGTCAGCAAAGTAATGTCTCTGCTTTTGAATATGCTATCTAGGTTGGTCATAACTTTTCTTCCAAGGAGTAAACTTCTTTTAATTTCATGGCTGCAATTACCATCTGCAGCGATTTTGGAGCCCCCCAAAATAAAGTCTGACACTGTTTCTACTGTTTCCCCATCTATTTTCCATGAAGTGATGGGACCGGATGCCATGATCTTCATTTTCTGAATGTTGAGCTATAAGCCAACTTTTTCACTCTCCTCTTTCACTTTCATCAAGAGGCTTTTTAGTTCTTCTTCACTTTCTGCCATAAGGGTGGTGTCATCTGCATATCTGAGGTGATTGATATTTCTCCGGCAATCTTGATTCCAGCTTGTGTTTTTTCCAGTCCAGCGTTTCTCGTGATATACTTTGCATATAAGTTGAATAAGCAGGGTGACAATATACAGCCTTGACGCACTCCTTTTCCTATTTGGAACCAGTCTGTTCCATGTCCAGTTCTAACTGCTGCTTCCTGACCTGCATACGGATTTCTCAAGAGGCAGGTCAGGTGGTCTGTTATTCCCATCTCTTTCAGAATTTTCCACAGTTTATTGTGATCCACACAGTCAAAGGCTTTGGCACAGTCAATAAAGCAGAAATAGATGTTTTTCTGGCACTCTCTTGCTTTTTCCATGATCCAGCGAATGTTGGCAATTTGATCTCTAGTTCCTCTGCCTTTTCTAAAACCAGCTTGAACATCAGGAAGTTCACGGTTCACGTATTGCTGAAGCCTGGCTTGGAGAATTTTGAGCATTACTTTACTAGCGTGTGAGATGAGTGCAATTGTGCGGTAGTTTGAGCATTCTTTGGCATTGCCTTTCTTTGGGATTGGAATGAAAACTGACCTTTTCCAGTCCTGTGGCCACTGCTGAGTTTTCCAAATCTGCTGGCATATTGAGTGCAGCACTTTCACAGCATCATCTTTCAGGATTTGAAACAGCTCAACTGGAATTCCATCACCTCCACTAGCTTTGTTTGTAGTGATGCTTTCTAAGGCCCACTTGACTTCACATTCCAGGATGTCTGGCTCTAGATGAGTGATCACATCATCATGATTATCTGGGTCATGAAGATCTTTTTTGTACAGTTCTTCTGTGTATTCTTGCCACCTGTTCTTAATATCTTCTGCTTCTGTTAGGTCCATACCATTTCTGTCCTTTATCGAGCCCATCTTTGCATGAAATGTTCCCTTGGTATCTCTAATTTTCTTGACGAGATCTCTAGTCTTTCCCATTCTGTTGTTTTCCTCTATTTCTTTGCATTGATCGCTGAAGAAGGCTTTCTTATCTCTCCTTGCTATTCTTTGGAACTCTGCATTCAGATGCTTATATCTTTCCTTTTCTCCTTGGCTTTTCACTTCTCTTCTTTTTTTTCTTTTTTTTTTTTCACTTCTCTTCTTTTCACAGCTATTTGTAAGGCCTCCCCAGACAGCCATTTTGCTTTTTTGCATTTCTTTTCCATGGGGATGGTCTTGATCCCTGTCTCCTGTACAATGTCACGAACCTCATTCCATAGTTCATCAGGCACTCTATCTATCAGATCTAGGCCCTTAAATCTATTTCTCACTTCCACTGTATAATCATCAGGGATTTGATTTAGGTCATATCTGAATGGTCTAGCGGGTTTCCCTGCTTTCTTCAATTTGAGTCTGAATTTGGTAATAAGGAGTTCATGATCTGAGCCACAGTTTAACCCTACTCTATTTTTCACTCACTGGTCCCAGATTTTGAGCTCTTATCATTGTGAATCTGGCATCTAAAAATATTCTGATGATTTTCTTACACACATCAGTATAAGAAGAGTTTTCTATTTGTCTTGTTAATAAGTTGGGAAAAATTGGTCCTGAGGGTGCAAGTGAATTTCCCTGGTTTTGTCTTAGTGGCAGAGCCAAGAAGATATGTTGAGTCTCTTGATACCCAGGCCAGTGGCTGCTGCATCATCACTGGTAAAACGTTTATTAAAAGGCAACTTTTTGAGGATCTATACATACTTTTTTTACTTTTATCCATTTTAATGCTTTAAAAAAAATTTTTGATTTCTTAAATTAAAATATCATTGACTTACAGTGCTTCAGGTGTACAGCAAAGTGATTCAGTTATATATGTATTTATACCTATATATACACACATACACAAACACATATATATGTATGGGTGCATCCTTGCTAAGTTACTTCAGGCATGTCCAACTCTTTGTGATCGTATGGGCTGTAGCCTGCCAGGCTCCTCTGTCCATGGGATTCTCCAGGCAGGAATACTGGAGTGGGTTGTTGTGCCCTCCTCCAGGGGAACCTTCTCAACCCAGAACCCATGTCTCTTATGTCTCCTGAATTAGCAGGTGGGTTCTTTACCACTAGTGCTACCCGTGAAGCATATGTATGTAGATATATATATGTGTGTGTGTACACACTTTTTCAGATTCTCTTCCCTTATAGGTTATTATAAGATATTGAATATAGTTTCTTGTGCTATACAGTAAGTCCTTGTTATTTATCTATGCATATACATTGGAAAAACACTTAATAAGTAATGTTACCTTAAAGTGCCTCCTTCCCTTTTTTTATAGCTTGGGTGAATTCTCTGTTTCAAGTAGTAAATAAGAAAATAACCATGTACATTACAATATTTGCTATATAACTTAATGAAGGCTTAGTGTTCCTTCATTTAGAATATTGTAATTTAACCAATTTCCTTATAATTTTTTAATTTCTTTCAAATAAAGAGCTACATATGTTGTTTTTAAAAAGTAGAAACTAATTTCATTCAGCCAGTGAAAATTTTTCACACCCAATATCTGCATGACCATATCACAGTCACACATAGACATGTGGATACTTTTTCCATATGTCCCTTCTTGCCCCTTCTCCAGGATGTAAAGAATAGTCCTTCACAGAGAAGCATTTTAACCAGGTGATGTTTGTAGCTATTTAAATATGCAAATCCAAGAGTTGCAGGCAATCTGTACCTCTAATGATTTTATTCCTCTTTTTCTATTCCAGCTATACCTTCAGAGATTTCAGCATTTTTCCAAGACCAGCCAAATATGAAGAAATTCTGTGTGAGTTGTTGCAAGTCTTTCTACAGTTTGTTTTATATTGTATTTGAGGTTAATGACTCCTAGACTTGAAACAGAACAGTAGAAATATATCAAATGAACCTGAGGGAAACAGTCTAGCATAATTGTCCTCAAACTTTAATGTGCATTAAAATCACCTGGAAAGTTTGTAAAATCCAGAATGAGGCCTGAGATTGCAGGTGATGGTGATATTAACCTTTCCAGGCCAGTAGCATTGGAATAGTAGGTCACTAGAGCAGAGTTGGCAAGGAGACACACACTCTCTGTCTCAGTCTGTCTCTCTCTCTCTGAGAGGTTATGTGGTTATCAGAGCGAGCTGCAAATATTTCTGACTGTTCTGGTAGTCATGGCCAAAAATTAGACTCCGTGATACATGGCTTTCATTGATCATGTGAATAAAGCTGCCTGATTCCTTTTGGAACCTAAAGACTTTCTGGCATTGAAACCTGGAGAAAAAAAACAAAAAACTTTTGTTTCTTTTCATGTAAATGATGAACAACTTTCTGGTGGCAACCATGAAATAAATGCTTGAAATCATTCTTCAGTGGATGCAAATAATGGTCCCAAGTAAAACTCAGTTAATGAGGTTTCTCAGGAGACCATATTACTGATGCTTGTGTAGACAGCTTTCTGTTGTCTACAGGATGTTTTTTTTTTTCCCACTCCTGGATAAAACTATTGTTAGAACATCTACAGAATAAGTTGATTGCATGTCCTTATAATAAACTTATAAAATTCTCTATCTTGCTCGATATGTAGTGTTCAGTTAATAGCAGACATTTCTGCACATAATCAGATTTCAGTCTCCTTCATGCAGAATGAATTCTTCCTCATCATTTGCTAGAATTTGGTCAGTAAAAGTCACCAATAATATATATTGTTTAAACACACATAAACAATTAGCCATTTTAATTTTAGTTTTTAGTTTTTCTTGGCTGTGCTGTGTACACAGCATGCAGGATCTTAGTTCCCTAACTAGGATCAAACCCGTTCCCCCCTGCAGTGGAAGCAGAGTCCTAACCACGGGACCTCAAAGTCCCCTACTTAGCCATTTTAGAGTGTAAGTTCAATGGCATTTAATACATTCACAGTGTTGTGCAAGCATCATCATTATCTAGTTCCAGAACATTTCCATCATCCCTGAATAAAACCTAATACCCTTTAAAGTCGTTCTCTATTCCCCTTTTACCCTAGTGGCAGCCACTAATTTATGCTTTGATTTTAAAGACTTGCCTCTTCTAGCTATTTTATATAAATGTAACCATACAATATGTGTTTTTTGTGTCTTCCTCTTGATAAAATGTTTTCAAGTTTCATCCATATTGTTGTATGTATCAGACTTTATTCCTTCCCCCAGCTTTGATATGGTATAATTGACAAAATTGTAAAATATTTCAGTTGTATATCATGACAGTTTGATATGAAAGGATTCCTCCCATCTAGTAAACACATCTGCCACCTCACATATTTATCTTCTTTTGTGTATGAGATATTTAAGTTCTCTCTTAGCAAATTTCAGTTATATAGTACAGTGTTATCGACATAGTCACCATGTTATACATTAGATCCCCAGACCTTTTCCATTTTATAGCTGATAGTATCCTTTTACCAAGATTTCATTTCTTTTCGTGACTCAATAATATTCCACTGTATTGATGTACCTCATTTTGTTTATACAGTTATCAATTAATAGACACTTTACAGCTATTGTGAATAGTGCTGCTGTCATGTTCGAAAACCTGTCTACTCCCTGTATCACTGCATCTTTTCCTGTCTTGAATATTCTCATTAAAGTAATTGTATTTCATTTTTTTTTTAAAAAGAAAGAAAACCTGTTTTCAACTATGGTATTGGCTTAGTAGTGCAAGTGCTGGGTCCTGTGTTAATTATTTTTAACTCCATGAGGAACCACTAAACTTTTTCTGTAAAATGGCTGCACAATTTTACATTTTTACTAACAATGTATGCGAGTTCCCGTTTTTCCTCATCCTCAACAGCACTTGTCTACATTTTTTTTATTATAGCCTTCCTAGTGTATGTGAAATCATATTTTACTTTTCCCTAGTAACCAATGACCACCTTTTTATGCGCTTGTTGGATAGTTCTATATATCTACTTTGTAGACATGTCTATTCATGTCTTTTGTCCATCTTTAAATTGGGTTGTTTATTATCAAAGCATTTTGAGTTCTAGGCTTTCATCAGATATGATTTTAAAGTATCTCTTCCCATTCTTTGACTTGTTTTTTCATTCTATTGATTGTATATACTTTGAATCAAAAAAGATTTTAATTTTGATGAACTTTAGTTTATATATTTATCTTTTGTTGTATGTGCTGTTGATGTCATATCTAAGAACTTGTTGCCAAATCAGGATCATGAAGATTTACTATGTTTTCTTCTAAAGTGTTATAGTTTTAGCTCATATATTTAGGTCTTTGAGTTAATTTTGCATCTATAACAGGAAGGGATCCAATCTTGTTTATTTGTATGTGGATATCTCCTTGTCCCCACACCATTTGTTGAAGAGACTGTTTTTCCCCTATTGAATGGCCTTGGTACTCTTGTTGAGAATTAGTTGACCAGAGATGTATAGGTTTGTGCTAAATCACTTCAGTCATATCTGACTCTTTGCAACCTATGGACTGTAGCCCGTCAGGCTCCTCTCTCCATGAGATTCTCCAGGCAAGAATACTGGTGTGGGCTACCATCCCATCCTCCAAGGGAATCTTTCCAACCCAGGGATTGAACCATATCTCTTATGTCTTCTGCATTGGCAGGTGGGTTCTTCACCAGTAGCCCCACCTGGTAAGTATAGGTTTATTTCCAGACTTTCAGTTTCATTCACTGGATTTATATGTGTTTCGTTATGCCAGTTCTGTACTATTTAGATTCTCTAGCTTTGTGGCAAGGTTTGAAGTTAAGATGTGTTAGTCCTGTGATTTGTTTCTCTTTGTCAAGGTTGTTTTGGTTATTTGAGGTTTCTTACATTTCCGTGTGAATTTAAAGATCATTTCCATTTCTGCAAAAAAAAGTCCAGTGGATTTTTCATCAAATGTGTGAAACCCTGGGAAGTATTGTGATCTTGACTATATTAAGTATTTTATCCCATGAACAAGGAATGTCCTTCCACTTATTTAGGTCTTTAATTTCTTTCAACAAAGTTTTGTAATTTTCAGTGAATACAAGTCTTGTACCTCATTGATTAACTCTATTCTGAAGTATTTTATTCTTTTTGATGCTATCATAAGTAGAGTTGTTTTCTTAATTTACTTTTGGATTGTTCATTGTCAGTGTATAGTAAAACAACAGAGTTTTTTTGTGTTAATCTTGTGTTCTACAATTTTATTGAATTTATTAGCTCTAATAGTTTTTTGATGGATTCTTTGGGATTTTCTGTGTATAGGATTATGTTCTATAGATAGAGATAGTTTTACTTTACTCTTTCTAATTTGGATGCCTTTATTTCTTTTTATTGCCTGATTTTCTCTAGCTGGAACTTCTTTTACAGTGTTGAATAGAAGTGCCCAAAGTGAATATTCTTGTCTTATTCCTCACTTAAGTGGGAAAGCTTTCAGTCTTTTACCCTTAAATATTTTTAGCTGTGAGTTTTTCATGCATGCCTTTTTATCATGTTGAGAAATTCACTTCTGTTCCTAGTTTATTGAGTGATTTTATCCTGAAAAGATTTTTGATGTGGTCAGATGCTTTTTCTGCTTCACTTGAGCAATTTCTGGGGATTTTTCATCATTATTTAGTATATTAAATTGATTTTCTCATGTTGAATTGCTCTTGCATTCCTGGTATAAATTCTCCTTCATTGTGATTCATGATTCATTGATTGCTGCACCAGACGACTTGTAGAATCTTGGTTCCTCTACCATCGGGTCGAATCTGTGCTTCCTGCAGTGGAAGTACAGAGTCCTAACTACTGGACTGCCAGCAAATTCCCCATGACCCTTTTAATATGTTGTTTGGACTCAATCTTACAATATTTTGTTGAGTATATTACATTTATATTCATAAGGCATATTGACCTGTAATTTCATTTCATTGTGATTCCTTTATTTGGCTTAAATATTAGGGTAATCAACACTGGGCTCATTGAATTAAGAATTACAGTTTACCCTTGAACTACATGGGTTTAAACTGCATAGGTCCATTCATGTAGATTTTTTAAGTGCTAAATATTACAGTACTGCACAATCCACAGTTGGTTGAGTCCACAGGTGCAGAAACAGATAAGGAGGGCCAACTCTAACTGCACTGAGGTCATCACCCCTAACCCATGTGTTTTTAAGGGGTCAACTATATTTCTTCCACTTATTTTTGGAAGAGTTTGGGAAGAATTAGTGTTAATTCTTCTTTAAATGTTTGCTAAAATTCACCAGTGAAGTCATCTGGTTCTGGACTTTACTTTGTTGAGAGATTTTTGATTACTGATTTGATCTCTTTGCTTGCTATTCACTTTTTGTATTTCTTCCTGAGTCAATTGGTTACTTCTGTGTTTCTAAGAATTTATTCATTTAAGTTTCTAATTTTTTGACATATAATTGTTTGTAGTATTGTCTTTTTATTTTCTTTTTATTTCTGTTAGGTCAGTAAAAGTATTTTCATTTCTGATTTTAATATTTTGAGTCTTTTCTCTTTTTTCTTTGTCAGTCTGGCTAAAGGTTTGTTAATTTTGTGGATTTATTTTCAGAGAAGCAACTTTTGACTTTGTTTGTTCTATTTTTATACTCCACTTATTTATCTCTCTAATTTTTATTATGTCTTTCTTCTTGCCAGAGACAAGAATATATAATCCTTACTATATCACAGTATCACCAGGATAGATACAAATGGGGAAAACACTTATGACAGTTAAGCAGAGATTGGAGTATTGCACCTTCAATCCAAAGATTGTCACATATTGCTGGCTACCATCAGAAGTGAGGGGGAGGCAAAGATAATATCTGTCTAGAGTCACAGAGGGACTTTTAAAAAATTCTAATATTTATTTAAGATTGGTCCAATTTGATTAATACTTTATTTATTAAAGCCATGTAATGTTTTATTATGAGACCATACCACATTTTAGTTTTCCATTTCTTTACTGAAAGACACTTGTCATTTCCTTTTTTTCATTGTCATGTATAATACAGGCATACCTTGTTTTATTGTGCTTTGCTTTATTGCACTTAACAGATGCTGCATTATTATTTTTTTAAATAAATTGAAGGTTTATGGTAACCCTGCATTGAGTCTTTGGCACATTGTTCCAAAAGCGTACACGCTTCATATCAATGTGTCATATTTTAGTAATTTTCACAATATTTCAACTTTTTCATTATTATTATATTTGTCATGGTGATCTGTGATCAGTGATCTTTGATGTTACTATTGTAATTGTTTTGGACCCCCACAAACCACATTCATGTAAGATTAACTTACATATTGTATGTGTTCTGGCTATTCTACCAACCAGCTGTTTCCCAGTTTCTTTACCTTTCCTCAGGCCTCCATATTCCCTGAGACATCTCTCACTTTAAATCAAAAGCTGGAAATGATTAAATTTAGTGAGGAAAGCATGTTGAAAGCCTAGACAGACCAAAAACTAGGCCTCTTGCACCAAACTGTTAATCAAGTTGTGAATGCAAAAGAAAAGTAGTTAAAGGAAGTTAAATGTGCTACTCCAGTAAACACACACATGTTAGGAAAGTGAAACAGCCTTATTATGATATGGAGAAAGTTTTAGTGATTTGGATAGAAAATGAAACAAGCCACAACATTCCCTTAAATGAAAGCCTAATCCAGAGGAAGACCCTAATTCTCTTTTCTTCAATTCCATGAAGGCTGAAAGAGGTGAGGAAAGCGTCAGAAGAAATGTTTGAAGTTAGCAGAGACTGGTTCATGAAGTTTAAGGAAAGAAGCTGTCTCCATACCATCAAAATGCAAGGTGAAGCAGCAGGTGCTGATGTAGAAACTGCAGTAAGTTATCCAGGAGATCTAGCTAAGGTAATTAGTGAAGGTGGGTATACTAAATAGATTTTCGGTGTAGACAAAACAGCCTTAAACCAGAAAAAGGCAGAACTTCCCTGGTGGTCCAGTGGCTAAGACTCCATCTTCCCAATGCAGGGGGCCCAGGTTTGATCCCTGGTCAGGGAACTAGATTCTGCATGCCGCAACTAAGAGTTCCATGTTGCAACTAAATTTCTTACATATGCAACTAAAAGATCCCACATGCCACAGTGAGGATTCCATGTGCTGCACCTAAGATCCAGCACATCAAAATAAATAAATCTTTTTAAAAAAATCATTAAAATGTCAATAAATTTTTTAAAAATTTGAAGATGCCATCCAGGACTTTCATAGCTAGAGAGAGGTCAATGCTTGGCTTCAAAGGACAGACTGACTCTTGTTAGGAGCTATTGCAACTGTTGACTTTAAGTTGAAGCCAGTGCTCATTTGACATATGAATAGTCCTAGGTCCCTCAAGAATCTTCTCTGCTTTTGCTCTGTAAATGGAAGAACAGAGCCTGGATGACAGCACATCGGTTTACAACATGGTTTGGTAAATATTTTAAGCCCACTATTGAGACTTACTGCTCAGAAAAAAAAAAAAATTCCTTTCAAAATATTACTGTTCGTTGACAGTGCACCTAGTCATCCAAGAGCTCTGATTGAGATGTACAATGAGATTAATGTTGTTTTCAATGCCTACTAATACAACATCTGCAGCCCACAGATCTAGGAGTGGTTTTGCTGTTCACATTATTTAAGAAATACATTTTGTAAGGTTTTAGCTGCCATAGATAGTGATTCTTCTGATGGATCTGGTAAAGTAAGTTTAAAACCTTCTGGAAAGGATTCACCATTTTGGAAACCATTGGGAATGTTTCTGATTCATAGGAAGAGGTTTGTGTATCAATATTAACAGTCATTTGGAAGAAGTTGATTTCAGCCCTCATGGATGACTTTGAGGAATTGAAGACTTCAATGAAGGAAGTAATTGCAGATATGGTAGAAATAGCAAGAGAACTAGAATTAGAAGTGGAGCATGAAGATGTTACTGAATTATTCCAATCTCTTGGTACAACTTTATTGATGAGGAGTTGCTTCTTATAAATGAGCAAAGAAAGTGGTTACTTGATATGGAATCTACTCTTGGTGAAAACTATGAAATAGTCTGTTCAGTTATGGGAAGTAAATATTCAGGTGCCTACCTACATTTTTTTCTAAATCATAAATTTGTAAATAAATTTCCCAGATGCAAGAGTAACCAGATATTTTGGACACCCCTATTCTCAGGTGTTAGGTCCAAAATTATTCAATAACTCATTCCTTGAATACCTCTGTAGCTTTTTACCTTATCATAGTCCTGAATGGCACTCTCTTATGTGCTAATTGTTATTCTTTTCACTATATATTTTAGATGCATACATGGTTATGCTGTGGCCCTATGTTCATGAATGTTACTCTAATATTTTTTTAACCTTCTCAGTGAAACCTACCCTAATAGCAGGAATAGGTCTTTTGTCCCCTTTGTAACCTCTATCAACTTTGCACATCTTTTCACTACAATAACCTCTTATTGTAATTATATGTATGTATGTTTGTTTTCAGATTATATGCACCTTGATAAAAGTAACATTGCTTTGTCTTCAGATTCCCCCAAAGTAGGAGAGTTCTTTATGGCTTGCAGGCACCAAGAACTTATAACAATAGTAGGAAATATCTATTATGATGTCTCTCTCTCCAACCAAGTAGAATGCAAAAGTAGACATCACACACATTTTTATTAATTCTGAATAGTGAACAATATAACCACTTCGTGCATATTTTCCATGTCTTCCAGTTATGATTACTTGAATTTGAACACAAATGTGCTATATCAGGGATCCTTATCATTTGAGCATGTAACTGTGGGCTTCACTCAGGAGGAATGGCAGAAGCTGGACCCTGCTCAGAGGACCCTGTACAGGGATGTGATGCTGGAGAACTATAGTCACCTCATCTCAGTGAGTAGGGATTGTTTTCCATGTAGATTCCTAGTTGCACATTCTTGCTTATTGCTAAATTCTGTGGGAGCTTTTTTAGGTTTGATCATATTTAGGCTTCAGATTTAGGGTGATTAGAAGGATTGTTGAAACACTATAAAGAATGTTTTTCTTTTTCTAGTAAAAGTTTGAAATGGGTGTCTGAAGTTTCATTTTCTGTTTTCTTCAGAAGCCCTAAAACCTGTGAGTCTATCCCAATTCCCATGTCATTTCCTGTTCACAGGGTATTGCATCCCTAAACCAGAACTGATCTTCAAGTTGGACCAAGGAGAGCAGCTATGGGTATTAGAGGCAGAGTCTCCAAGCCAGAGCTACCCAGGTGAGTTAGGGTGTGTTAAATAGGGCACCTGGTGACAGGTATGAATTCTTTTTATTCTTAATTGTTGCTCATATGTTCATTTTTTCATTCAACAAATATTGAGTACCCACGAGCATCACTCAGGTTTTAGGTGTTGGAAATACATCAGTGAACTGAATTTCGTCCCTGACCTCATGGAGCTTACATTCTGATAGGGAGAGAAGGACAACCAACAAACAATAACACATGTATATACATAAAATATGCCAGTAAATACCAAGGAAATTGAGAAGGGTAAGAATGATGGAGTGTTATACTTTAGAAAGGATATCAAGAAGGGCTTTCTGATGATATCAACTTGAATAAAATGAGAATGAGAATCATGGAGAGTCTTGATGGCAAAGGTAACATCAAATGTCAGTCTACTAAGGCAGGGATGTACTTGATGTGTTTGAGGACACATAAATATCACTCTGGATTGGGGGAAATGAATGAGCAATGAGTAGTAAGGGTTGGCATTGTAAAGGCACTGGGAGCTCAAATTATGTAGGGACATTTGGGCCATGATAAGGACTTTGATTTTATTCTGTGTGAGATGAGAAGCCATTGGCATAATTTAACCCAGTAAGCAACATACAGTGATATGTCTTTTATTTATTTTTAATCTTCAAAAAATTTTTTTTAAAATTTTTTTACTTTACAATACTGTATTGATTTTGCCATACATCTACATGGATCCACCACAGGTGTACAGAATTTCCCACTCCTGAACCCCCCTCCCACCTCCCTCCCCATACCATCCCTCTGGGTTATCCCAGTGCACCAACCCCAAGCATCCTGTATCCTGCATCGAACCTAGACTGGTGATTCATTTCTTATATGATATTATACATGTTTCAATGACATTCTCCCAAATCATCCCACCCTTTCCCTCTTCCACAGAGTCAAAAAGTTCCGTACATCTGTGTCTCTTTTGCTGTCTCGCATACAGGGTTATCGTTACCACCTTTCTAAATCCCATATATACGTGTTAGTATACATGAGAATTGGACTATGAAGAAGGCTGAGCGCCGAAGAATTGATGCTTTTGAACTGTGTGTTGGACAAGACTCTTGAGAGTCCCTTGGACTGCAAGGAGATCCAACCAGTCCATTCTGAAGGAGATCAGCCATGGGATTTCTTTGGAAGGAATGATGCTAAAGCTAAAACTCCAGTATTTTGGCCATCTCATGCGAAGAGTTGACTCATTGGAAAAGAGTCTGATGCTGGGAGGGATTGGGGACAGGAGGAGAAGGGGACGACAGAGGATGAGATGGCTGGATTGCATCACTGACTCAATGGACGTGAGTCTGCATGAACTCCGGCAGTTGGTGATGGACAGGGAGACCTGGCGTGCTGCAATTCATTGGGTTGCAAAGAGTCGGACACAACTGAGCAACTGAACTGAACTGAACTGAACTGATACTGTATTGGTGTTTTTCTTTCTGGCTTACTTCACTCTGTATAATTGGCTGCAGTTTCATCCACCTCATTAGAACTGATTCAAATATATTCTTTTCGATGGCCGAGTAATACTCCATTGTGTATATGTACCACAGCTTTCTTATCCATTCATCTGCTGATGGACATCTAGGTTGCTTCCATGTCCTGGCTATTATAAACAGTGCTTAAATTGATCTCTCTAACTGCTGAGTGAAGAAAATATTGGGGGAAGAGGGCTGAAAGCAAGAACATCAATCAGAATAGTATTTCTGTCTGTGTAAATGTGACGGTAGCTTATCCTTGGTTGAAAGTGGTGAGGAAGAATAAAAGTGATTGGCTTCTGGATGTATTTTGAAGGTGGGAACCTATAAGATTTGCTGTTGAATTGGACAAGGAATATGAAAAAAAGAGAAGAGTCAAGAAAGACTCCAAGGATTTCATCCAGAAAAACTGGATCAATGAGCACCAATTGCCAAGATTGGGAAAAAATGGGGAGAAACAGTTTGGGAGGAGTTAATAGAAGTTTAAATTGCACACATCAAGTTTCAGGTGACTATAAAGTATCCAGGTTTACTTGTGAATCAGCATTTGGGTATACAAGCAGAAGTAGATTAGGGAAGAGTCCAGGTGGTAGATATTTATTTGAAAAGTGTCAGCTATCAAAGTATTTAAAGCTTCAAAATGTAGTATTTAAAGCTTCAAAATGTAGTATTTAAAGTTTCAAAATGTAGTATTTAAAACTAAGAGATTAGATAACATCTCTCCTTAGGAGGAGGAATGCACATATTTGAAAGGTCTGAAGGCTTATACCCTGCGACACTACCTTTTAGAAGACATGAGAATGAGATGGCTCAGCAGAAAAAAGAGAAGAAGCATTTGCAGATTGGGTGGAGAATGTGGTATCCTATAGCTAAGTGAAGATAATATTTAAAGGACACAGTGAACTTCTTTGAAGAAGGACGTGTGAAGTCAGCATTTTCTCCATCCTTGCCTTCAGGTCATCCAGAATCATTAATATAAATGAGCAATACAAATTCAGTTTATGACATTAGAGAATATCTAAAATTGCAAATCAGCACAAGTATAAAAGTATCAAAATCACTGGAAAACTCAAGCGGGAGTATATTTATGGTAGATGGATGGAAAACAAAAGCATTTCTCTTAGTAAGAGAAACTGGCAAAGTACTTTTTGGGGACAAATTCAAGTAAGTACTCTAGAGGTGTGAAACCTAAATCTTTAGATTAACCACAATGTTGGACCCAGGGAGGTAGAACTTCTTTGGATACAGTTTGATTCTGCAAAGCAGACTCATTAGGGCTAAGTGTGGAAACAGATACTTAAACCATATTTTTCAGTAGTACTGTTATTTCTCTGACAATGTAAGAAAAGACTTTCTGTTTGTGGGGGGAAAAAAACCCTCTCAGACACCTAAATGTGGGTTAATAAACTTACATGCTATCTTAGAGGGTAATCCTAGAACACTGAATTTAAAGCAAAAACTTACTTGATAGTAATTAGCTAGGATGTACAGTCAGTTCAGTCACTCAGTCATGTCCAACTCTTTGTGACCCCATGGACTGCTGCAGGCTTCCCTGTCCATCACCAACTCCTGGAGCTTACTCAAACTCATGTACAGACCACCTTAAAAATGAGAAAATGAGGAGTAAGGCTGGTAAGAGGAATGGTAGGTACAAAGGGGCCATTACCTAGTTAGCTATGGCTCTATGATAAGCACCTCTGGTTTCACGGTCAGCAAGACTTCATAGTCTTCATGTGAGCCACTGTGTCCTCAAACAGTCTGCCAGAGAGGTGGAAGGGAAGTTTCTGTCTTCTTGTTCCTCTCTCTCATTAGATAAGACTGGTCTGTAGAGTTTTTAACTCCCTCTCACTTATGGATTACATCAGACAGCCTCTCTAGGTAACTGCTGGGGAAGCCAGAGTCTTCATGGCTCCAGTTCAGCTCCTTAGGCAATGTAGTCTCTATGAAGTCAGCACAACATTTGGTGTTCCTCAGTCAGTAGCTGCAGTGGTGCCAACCCTGACTCCATGATTACCAACAGAGCAAGCCATTTGCTACTCTGTTGAGAAAGGAATGGAGATCTGAGTTGATCTATATACCGAGTCTGGTATGTGTGTAAAGCACTTGTTCATAAGGAATTATCCTGTTGGCCTAAGACATGGCTCTATTCCCTCTCCCAAGTAAATCTCGTCTAGTTGGCTGTTTCTTAAAAAGCTCATGTTCTTTGAAGCTGAATAATCAAAAAGGAACCAGCACAAATTCATTCAAGACAATTACAAGAAAAAAGGGGTGGAAAAGGTAACAAAAGTAGTAGATTAGATAGAGTTGTCTTATGATCATAGGGGGAAGGCAGTGGCAACCCACTCCAGTACTCTTGCCTGGAAAATCTCATGGATGGAGGAGCCTGGTAGGCTACAGTCCATGGGGTCTTGACGAGTCGGACACTACTGAGTAACTTCACTTTCACTTTTCACTTCATGCATTGGAGAAGGAAATGGCAACCCACTCCAGTATTCTTGCCTGGAGAATCCCAGGAACAGAGAAGCCTGGTGGGCTGCTGTCTATGGGGTCTCACAGAGTTGGACATGACTGAAGCAACTTAGCAGCAGCAGCAGCAGTATGATCATAGTAGTTATAAAGTACATAAGAAACGTTATAAAATATTAAACCCATGAATTTTAAATAGGAGAATGCATCGATTACTTCTGTGATAGAATTCAAGAAATATGCTGCTGCTGCTGCTAAGTAGCTTCAGTCGTGTCCGACTTTATGTGACCCCATAGATGGCAGCCCACCAGGCTCTCCCGTCCGTGGGATTCTCCAGGCAAGAACACTGGAGTGGGTTTCCATTTCCTTCTCCAATGCATGAACGTGAAAAGTGAAAGTGAAGTCACTCAGTTATGTCCGACTCTTCGTGACCCAATGGACTGTAGCATACCAGGCTCCTCCGTCCATGGGATTTTCCAGGCAAGAGTACGGGAGTGGGTGCCATTGCCTTCTCCGAAGAAATATGCTAGTAAGGTAGAAAACAATTATGGGATGTCAAATTAAAAAAACAGTTGAAACAAATCAGTGAAGTAAACAAATTGGAATAATCTTAAGGAAGAATAGGTACTGCTAAAATTATATTCAGAAAGATGAGAAAAATGAGCAAGAAGAAACTGACATAAAATTTGAAGTAAATAACAAGGAATAAAAGAGATTCAATATGCATTCCATAAAAGCAATTCCTTCTCCAAAATAGAAAATCTTAATAACAGCCAGAGGGAAAATCACATTGCCTCCTAAGGAATGAGACACTGCTCAGTTCAGTTCAGTTCAGTTGCTCAGTTGTGTCTGACTCTGTGACCCCATGAATTGCAGCACGCCAGGCCTCCCTGTCCATCACCATCTCCCAGAGTTCACTCAAACTCACATCCATCAAGTCAGTGATACCATCCAGCCATCTCATCCTCTGCCGTCCCCTTCTCCTGCCCCCAATCCCTCACAGCATCAGAGTCTTTTCCAATGAGTCAGCTCTTCACATGAGGTGGCTAAAGTATTGGAGTTTCAGCTTTAGCATCATTCCTTCCAAAGAACACCCAGAACCAATCTCCTTTAGAATGGACTGGTTGGATCTCCTTGCAGTCCAAGGGACTCTCAAGAGTTTCCTTCAAAACTACAGTTCAAAAGCATCAATTCTTCAGTGCTCAGCTTTCTTCACAGTCCAACTCTCACATCCATACATGACTACTGGAAAAACCATAGCCTTCACTAGACGGACCTTTGTTGGCAAAGTAATGTCTCTGCTTTTGAATATGCTCTCTAGGTTCGTCATAACTTTCCTTCTAGGGGGTAAGTGTCTTTTAATTTCATGGCTGCAGTCACCATCTGCAGTGATTTTGGAGCGCCCGCCCCCCCAAATAAAGTCTGACACTTTCCACTGTTTCCCTATTTCCCATGAAGTGATGGGACCAGATGCCATGGTCTTAGTTTTCTGAATGTTGAGCTTTAAGCCAACTTTTTCACTATCCTCTTTTACTTTCATCAAGAGGCTTTTTAGTTCCTTTTCACTTTCTGCCATAAGGGTGGTGTGAGACACTGCTAGAGACATCTAAATTGAAGGAACAAAAAAAAGTGTCAATCTAGAATAATGAACTCTGGAAACTATTTTTTAAAGAATGAGATTTGTCTAAGAGAAATAAAGCCAGATACTAGTTAAAGGCAATGTAGATTTTATTCATTAGCTATTGCAGTAAGGGGATAAAGTGTTTTTTTTTTTTTTTAAATAAAACTGAGTTCAACTCTAAATACAGCAAAGACAGCTGAAGATTTGTAGCCAACAGAGTGAAGGGGTAAGTGAATAGAAAATTACAAAGAGTTAACATCAAGGGTAGGATATTCTTGCTAAACTGACCTTATAGAATTCTTGCTAAATTCAGGCTAAGGGTTTATATATCAAGGTTGAAACATGAGGAACTTTGGGTGAGGAAATACCAAGGGTGAGGAGATTCTCCCTAGACTGACAAGGATTCTTGCTAAAACTGCTCAGGAGAAACAGACACGAAAGGCCAAGGTTGAGACCTAGTCAAGAATAGGTCTCAGAGGAGCTTAACTAAAATTTAGTCAAGGAGAGAATCTTTGTCAGGATATATTGTTACATTTGGATTGGTCCTGAAATACATTATAGAAGCAATACCTTTTATTGTATAATTTCATTAGTAAAATTCTAATAGAGATACTACAGGAAGGAAAAAAAATGAAACCAAAGAATACTTGAGAGGAGTGGTAAGTAACAATAAATTAGTAAACTTATGGGTAAGTCTAAGCAATATATGGGTAAAAATAATTATGATACCTAATTTGTAAGGCTAAAAAAGACTATGATATGCTACAAGACAGTTTCATAATTGAATTGGGAGTTGATCAAATTGCATTTGATTCTTCTGTTAGAAAAAGAGGTTCAGATTATAGAATCACTTTAGATTTTAAGTTAAATATTAATGACAAAATTTAAGGGACAGCCACCTAAAGTGGAGAAACAGGTGTGTATTACCTTCAAAGTTGTATAGAGAAGAAAATGAAAAAGATAACAAAAAACCAAATCAGTCTAAAACAAAGGAAGAAAGGTACAGTAGAAGTAGTGGTAAAGCTGACAGATATAAAGCAGAAGTAAAATTTGACCGACAATGTGATATAATAATGACCATAATTGTATAAGGACTAGATTTACCAATCAGAAGTAAAATTGTCACATTGGATCTTCAAAAATAAAATAATCTATAAGACATCAGGTTTTAGTGACTTGATATTTGTCTTTAGCATCTTTTGCTTTTGCAATATTCAGTGTTTTACCTGTCTGCAGAGTATCTCTCACAGGATACTCCAATTCCTCCAGTATGGCAAGAACTACTGTTGAAATCATCATTCACAAAGCACAATCTTCCCTGGTGGCTCAGATGGTAAAGCATCTGTCTATAAAGTGGGAAACCTGAGTTCAATCCCTGGGTTGGGAAGATCCCCTGGAGAAGGAAATGGCAATCCACTCCAGTACTATTGCCTGAAAAATCCCATGGACGGAGGAGCCTGGTAGGCTACAGTCCATGGGGTCGCAAAGAGTCGGACACGACTGAGTGACTTCGCTTTCACTTCCATGAACCTTCTACTGTTACAACTGACATATCATTTTATTTTTCCCTCATCCTTTCTTACAGATATTATTGTTATGCTTTTGTAAAAGTGTTAAAAAATATTTTTATTTTCTCATTTCCACTGAGACCACCCAAAACACTAACTATATTCTTTTAGTTTGTTCTAACTTCTAAATGAAATTATATTCCCCCCAAACCATTTAGTTTATCATGTTATTAACTTGAGTTACCTTTTTCCCAAAATGTAATGTATGGCATTTAAGTTTTTCTCTTTTAATCATGCTTAAAATACTGCTATATCTCATCTCTGTGGAACAAAACTGGGAGTGCTAAGCTCACATTTAATCTTGCCTGAATATGATCCATATATATGCTTTCCTTTCCTACAGCTGTGTCTTGGATTCTGTGTACTTAATGATTCTCATGAATTAGTATGTGAAAGTACATGGAGCAGAGCCTGGGTTGTGGTGATAGTTTGTTAATTTTCCTGTTACTGTCATTATTAACATTTTTTTGCTTTTGTTTTTTACTTTCCTTTTTAGATTGTTTCTTGATTTTGATTTTGTTTCCCCAGCTTTTATGAAATATTTCTTGCTTGTTTTGATTTGCCTTATCAGCTATAAATTCTGATTCTTGACAGTGTATGGATATTGAATGAGGCTATTTACTTATCTATGTTATGCTTTCTCCAAAGAGAGCCTATCTTATTTTGTTATATAACTTATGTGTGTTTTGTTAGTCGCTCAGTCATGCCCGACTCTTTGTGACCCCATGAACTGCAATCCACCAGGTTCCTCTGTCCATGAGATTTTCCAGGCAAGAATGCTGGAGTGGGTTGCCATTTCCTCCTCCAGGGGATCTTCCCAACCCAGGGATCGAACTTGGGTCTCCTGCACTGCAGGCAAATTCTTTACCAACTGAACTACAAGATATTAGATCATTTCTTAATTGTAACTCCTGATGAATGAGAGGCCCTTCATATTGATTCATTCAGAAAACACTGCAAGAAAATAACTTTTCAATTCAGATATTGAGTTATAAACCTCTAGATTCTTGTTCAGAAATTAAAGGTTTGAATAAAACTTGAGATTTGTGTTTTGAAAAACACACAGCTTGTTAAGGACCACTAATTCCAGTACTCAAAGGAAACCAGAGGTAAATACTTGTAATCATAGGAAACATGTAAAACATAGAGATTTAGCTATAGTATATTAAGTATAAGAAAATTAGATAAAGTCTAATTTGTTTCCTTCAAAAGATCAAGTCAATACTCTGATATCTCTCCAGGGTACTCTCATATACTAACCTTCATTTCTTTTCTGGTTTTCTGCATTTCCCAGACCTGACTCAGTCTTTTTTCCCGAAAATATGTCTTCCTTTATTCATTGTGCTTTTATTTATTTTTAACCTCCATATTAAGTCTTAAAGTATTTACCTATGTAAACATTGTCAAATGTAGATGTCTTTATTCTGAGTTTTTATTCCCCATTTCCACTGTGTCAAGTTTTGTTTCTTTCTTCTAAGCTAAAAGAATGGGGTGCACAGACATCTTGTATTACTCTTATTTAAAGAAACTGAGTCAATCATATAAAAGGGTATTTGTATATAAGGGTAAGTTTATCATAATTATAATAGAATTAATAACATACAGTTTTTTGCTCATTTATAGAAGTCTGCAGGATTGTTAACCAGCTGGGACAGAGTTAGGAAATGCACAACAGACATTTCTGGCAAGCTCCATTTATCAACAACAAAACACTGACTATAGAGAGAAGTAATGTATTAGGAAAAATGTTTAATTTCAGCACATACCCAGTTTCTTTCATAAAAATACCCTGTAAATGTGACACTAGTGGGATGAATTTGAAATATATTTCAGAATTAATTATTGAAAAAAACTATTTAAGAAAGAACTCTGATGATCTCAGTGCATATGAAAACTTATTCCTTCGTGTTAACCATGAAAAAGCTCATGTAAGAGAGAAACCTTATGAATTAATTAAGAATAGAAAGTATGTCAGTCAAAATGAAGACTTCTTTCCATATGAGAAAATTAAACATGTAGAGCAGTGTTTTGAATATAAAGAATGTGGTGAAAATTTCTGTGAGAAGACGGTTTTCATCACATATAAACAAGCTCACAAAAGACAAGGTCCTTGTGAACATAATGAATGTGACAAAACATTCTGTAATTATTCAGTTCTCATGGTCCATAAGATAAGAGAAAGTCTTTATGAGTTTAATGCATATGGCAAAACCTTTGAAAAGGTATCTCTCTTGAAACATTTGAAGCTGAAAGATTATGAACATAATGACAAAGTGGATAATTTCAGCAGATCAAACTTTCTTGACACAGGAGAGAGAACATTTGAATGTAACAACCTGGGGGAACCTTTCTGGAAGTCAGTTCTTAATGTAACTCAGAAAACGTGCATAGGAGACAAAGTCTATGAATGTAATGAATGTGAAAAAGCATTCTGTGAAAAGTCAGAACTCACCAAACATCAGAGAGTACATACAGGAGAGAAACCTTTTGAATGTAATGAATGTGGGAAATGCTTCTCTAGGAAATCCCTTCTAACTTTACATCAGAGAATCCACACCAGAGAGAAACCCTATGAATGTAATGTATGTGGGAAATCCTTCTCTAGGAATTCACACCTCATATTTCATCAGAGAACTCACACAGGAGAGAAACCCTATGAATGTAAAGAATGTGGAAAAAGCTTCTACCATAAGTCATATCTCAGTACACCAGAGAATTCACACAGGGGAGAAACCCTATGAATATAGTGAATGTGGGAAAACCTTCATAAGCAACTCAGTTCTTACAATACATCAGGAAACACACACAGGTGAGAAATCCTATAAGTGTAATCAGTGTGGGAAATTCTTCTCCAGGAATTCATACCTTACAATACATTAGAGAACTCACACAGGTGAGAAACCATATGAATGTAAGGTATGTGGGAAAACCTTTTGTCATAAGTCAGATGTCACCAAACACCATAAAACTCACATGGGGGGAAACCCTATAAATGTAATGAGTGTGGGAAAACCTTCAGTCGCAATTCAGGCCTAAAAGTACACCAGAGAACACACACAAAGGAGAAACCCTATGAATGTAATGAATGTGGGAAATCATTCTCTGAGAAATCGGTCCTCATGGTACATCAGAGAATACATACCGGGGAGAAACCTTACAAGTGTGATGAATGTGGAAAAACCTTTTACAATAAGTCAGATCTCACTAAACACCAGAGAACTCACACAGGTAAGAAACCCTATGAATGTAAGGAATGTGGGAAATTCTTCTCTAGAAATTCATATCTTACAGTTCACCAGAGAACTCACACAGGGGAGAAACGCTATGTGTGTATAAAATGTGGGAAAACCTTCTACTATAAGTCTGACTATATGGTACATAAGAGAACATACAGAGGGGAGAAGTCTTATTACTGTGATCAGTGTGGGAAAACCTTCACTTGCAATTCGGTCCTCAGATCACATCAGAGAACTCACACAGGGGAGAAGCCCTATGAATGCAATGATTGTGGGAAATCTTTCTCTGAAAAATCAGTCCTTATTGTACATCAGAGAATACACACAGGGGAAAAACCTTATAAGTGTAATGAATGTGGGAAGCCCTTCTATCATAAGTCAGATCTTGCTAAACATCAGAGAACACACACAGGGCAAAAACCCTATGAATGTAGTCATTGTCAGAAAACCTTCAGTTGCAACTCAGGTCTCAAAGTACATCAGAGAAAGCACGTAAGGGAGAAAGCCTATGAAAGTACTGAATTTGGAGAAACCTCTAAGAAATCAGTTCTCACAGTACATTCAAAATTACATCCAGGGGGAAAATCTTTTAAATATATTAATAGCAATGAGAGAAATCTTAGTACCTAGCTATTCATACCTTGAAGTACTCTGGGAAATTCATACAGGACATGACCCTTATTAATGTAAAGTGGTAAATTTTTTACTCTAAGTCATATTCCAAAGCAAATGAAAGAGTTACCATGGGAGAAATTACTATGAATGTGATGAATATTGTTAATAAGACAACTTAAAATGAATACATGTGGAAGAAACCCTACTAATATATGTAGGGAGTGTGTGGAAATATAAATTAAGGCTTATTAAATAAGTAGGAGATAATCTTATGAATCAAATCAAACAGATGTGGGAAAATTTTCTTCCAGAAGTTGGCCACTACTAATAGATACACCACACCTGGGAAAAGCTGTCAACATCTTATATATTTTTTGAGACCTTCATACACAAGTTGTACTTATTGCATGTCAGGCAAATAATAGGGATGATATCAGTAATACAGCCTATGTTAAAAAAGTGCCATTTTATTGAACAAAGAAATTGATACTGAGATGAAATCTTAAAGATTCTTTGAATGTGAAGGTTTTAACAGAATTCAGATTTTATTATAGCTGAAGTTTGTTTTGAAGGAAGTCTATCAACTTAGGAAATATGGACAGAAATTTTCCTCTTTCTAAATGTTATGTTTTGTACTAATTTCAAAATTTTTCATAGAAATGAAACTGAAAATAGACATTTACAAAAATATTAACTGTGGAATGTGAAGCTTTTTTAAAAGCACACATTGAATAATCTTCTAAGTCTCTGATTTTACTTTTGGAGAAACATATGTCAGCTCATGGCCCTCCCCATCATGAGTTATTACATATGTTTGATGAATCTAAACCCCAACTGTGTTATTACTCATGCAAATACAGTTTCTGCATGTCTGTATTTTCCTATCTGCGGTTCTGTGGTTGGTTGAATCCACAGATGCAGAACCTGAGGGTATGGAGGGCCTACTGTGAAAGACTTGAGCATCAGCTGATTTTGTTATTTGAAGAGATATCCTGGAGCCAATCCCCAGCAGATGCTGAGGGGTGACTGTACTGCATAATGGTTTGGTTCAGCCCCAGGCCTACCTCTGGGGCATCTCAGAATGGACTAGATACACATCAGAACAATTGCCAGGATCAGCAACAGGTAGCTTTGAGACTGCTTCTGCTTCCTCTTACTATGTTCAGTAACCAGAAACATTGAGTGTGAATGAAGCTGGTGTACTGGCTAGAATACTCTAGTATATATGACCTCAGTGCCCCCCATCCAGATTCACAGGAAGCTTTTCATAGTCCATTCTGCAAACTGTAACCATTGCCATCTTCCACAGATTCTAAATTTGGTTAATATTGATCCCACACATCTTATACTTTTACAATAATGCACATATATCATTGCATGTATATATGTGTAATAACATTGTTTCACAAGTAATATCAGTGAGAATGTTTTATACAACTTGCTTTTGTCTTCAAATGTGTGGTTTTGGTATTTATACATGTGGGTATACTTTGCTTTAGTGGATTCATTTTAATAAAACAACCCAAACTAAAAAGTGGCAAATGATTTGAACTGATGCTTCACAAAATAAGATATGCAGTGGCCAATAAATAAGTGAAAAATGCCTAACATCATTATTCATTAGGGATATTCAAATGAAAACCGCAATTAAATAAAATAGCTATTAGAATAGCTATATAAAAAGGTGACAATATGAAGCATTGACAAAACCGTGGAACAACTGCAACTCCTGCACACTGCTCACCGAAATGTAAAATGGAACAACCATGTCAGAAAAGTTTGACACTACATATAATAACTGTAACAACGCAGAAATCTTGCTCTTCAGTATTTAACCAATCAATATAAAAACAGATGTCTACACAAAAATACACATTAAGTTCATTACAGCTATTATCAAAAACTAGAAACAATAGATGAATGAATAAATAAATTGCAATATATGCATACAATAGAATACCACTCAGCAATAAAAATGAAAGTGTTCACTGCTCCTTTCAAACTGAGTGACTGCATTTCCATAGTATGGTTAGAGGGACAGCCACGAGCCAGAATATGGAAAACCAGTAAACTTTTGTGGAAGAATGAGGGAAAATGACAATCTAGCATAAGTTAACAGTTTCCTAAATATAAATCATATACTTGGCAGTTACATATTTTTAAAAGTTCTTCTATCATTGTTAATGACATAAAACTTCTCGTTTGAAAGCAAGACCACCACATTTTGTTTGTGTAGGGAGGGTGAGTAGGGGAATGTTCTTAAAATTGGTATCAGTTCAGTTCAGTTACTCAGTTGTGTCCAACTATTTGTGACCCCATGGACTGTAGCATGCCAGGCTTCTATGTCCATCAGCAACTACTGGAGCTTGTCATGTCCATCAAGTCAGTGATGCCATCCAACCATCTCTTCTGTCATCCCCTCTCCTTCTGCCTTCAGTCTTTTTCAGCATCAGGGTCTTTTCTGATAAAATTGGTATAATTATTCTTAAAAAAATAGAAGTACTTCTTTGGTGAAGCCTCAGTACCCATTCAGTTTGCTGTAATAATCTGTAAGCAGAACAGCAATACAGTGCTGGGCCTTGATTCCAGTAATGTCAGGTACCACATCCTTTTCTCACAGTCCTCTGAATGATTTTTAAGAAAATATTCTAAAGGAGGACAAGTAAAAGCAAAGAAAAACAAAGGAGGATTTCAAGATCCCTGTTAAAGATTTATTTTTAAAAAGTGCCTAGTATTTTTGAATTATAAAAGCTGTCATCCTGTGGGCCTGCTGGACACTAGACTATGTTTTCTACCCCTTTAATGATAAAGATCACCTCACAAAAAGAGAATTTCTGCTTACTGGCTGGAAAAATGTCCCTTTACTTGATTTTCAAGTGCAATCAGTTATCCAGTTCCTCTAGATAAGTCTTTCCGTATTTTAAACACATACCATTTCCATTTTGTAATTACATCTAGGTTAAAATTTATTGTCTTATACTGCATCTTGAAGTAGAGTCATTAGTGTTTGGAGTTCTCATTTTAAGCCCTCAATGCTGCCACATTCAGTGCATCCACCACCGGCAATGGATTTGGGGCTAGGAAAACATACATCCTGGTACAGAGGAACTTGGGAAAAATGGTCATTCTCCAACAGTGGTAGTCCATCTCTGTGCATGGATGGGTGTGTGCTCCCTTTTGTAAGATTTTGGAGGGAGTTTAGGGAATATGTTGAGAAGTGCTTTGTCATCAAGGAACAGGTGACCCAGCAGTGGAATGCAGGTCCACTTCTTGTGTCGGTGGTGATGGCAGATGCCTTCTTGTGGCATGTGAAGAAGGTATTTGAGGAGGAGGTGGTGTAAAGGGGAAAGGGCCCTTTGGGACAAAGACATTACTATGGTCACTTTTTTCCCCAAAGTGGGAGGTTGGAGGTATAGTGGTGAGTTTAAGAAAACATCAGGTGTCCTCATGGGTTCTCTTGGAGGTAACAAGGAAGAGCTTTCAGGAGGGCCTGAAATAGAGGTCTGATCTGATACTGAATATTGTGGTGAATGGGCTTTTGGCATGGGTTGCCCCGGAGGAATTGCTGGGTGGCTGTCTAAATGCTTAGACATCATCTTTGATGGTGAACATTCTGCTGGAGCAGATTCTTGTCATCTTAGTGAAGGAACAGGAGGGTAGGAACAGGCACTTCATCAGTGCTCTTGGTTAAACTTATAGATGATACTGAAGCAGATCTTGAATGAAAGGGCGTAAATGGTCAGAGTCAGGTATGCTGCAAACATCTGTGGTACTGGAAGCACCAGAAGCAGGAGAAGGTATTGATGGTGTTCTTGGAGAATTTGGTGCAGATGCTACATTTTCTGTTTCAATTGCAGGGGTTCTATTTTAACTATTTTTCCTTGGCTCTTGCTGTGGAGGTGTGGGATGTCTCATAGTACCTGGTCTTGGGTTTAATGGACAAATACTGGATTTTAGTGAATGGCTATATTCTTTTGGAAATCTTGGGAGAGGCTTAGGGTTTCATGGTTCTGCTTCTAGGTATTTGTTGAAAAGATAGTCTGTAAATTCTTTTTCCATGCTGTTTCCCATTGGATTCAAGTTTTCAAAGAACTTTTTGATACCTGATTTTAGTCGTAAACAATAAGACTGATTTTGGTATTTCTGGATTTCACCTGCAATTTTCTGCAATGTTCTTCCCTTTACTAAAGTTTATAAGCTCTTTTCCATGCCTTTTTAGGACCTCAGGACTGCCTTCTTCTGTTTTCAAGATATTAGATAAATTCCAAAGAAAGGCACATATGGTGGATTAACAGACCTGAGTTTTGCCAAATATTTCTCTTTTTTTCCCCTCAAATGTTTCTTACAGTGATCTTCCCATAGTTCATGAACTGTTTGTAAAATTTTCTTTTGGCAGCTTTGTATTTGCTCAAACATGTGGTCTAGTCTGTAAACAAGTAATTTAACAGCACAGCCAACCTCAAGGACATCATTGACGTTCAGCTCTTGAAAGACTTGCAGAATCTCAATTATTCAGCTCACAACAGCTACTTTTTCTTCTAAGTTTTCAGCCTTTTTATTTCTCAAACCACAGAGTGAAATTAATGGTATGCTGGATCATTTTCAGAAGGGTAGGAGAATTAATCTCTTTGTTTTCTTTTGCTCACATACTTTCAACTAACTCTGATGACTGTACAGTTCGATATAAATCTGATTCAAATAGAGTGAGCTGTCGAGCAATTTCTGTTGGTTTAAGGAGAGCAGGTCAAAAGTCTCTATGTGGTCAAAATTCTCTCTTTCCACCAGGTCTGCTTATATGCCATTCATCCATGGGAGGTGAACTCTGAAATGTAATATTATGACCTGGTCCATTGTCTCTTGCAGTTCAGTTCTTTTCCTTTTGATTATTTTGGTGATGGATTCAACCCATTTTTTCATTGCTTTACCTCTTACTGTTCCAATAAATTCCTCCATTAGCTGCAGGTGATCTGAATCTCTTTCAAAATCATAGTGGTGCACTACTCAGTGCCAACATACATTTAATGCTCACACCTGCAGAGGCTGTATATATATTTTTCTAAACCTTTTTCAGTTCTGCAATCAAGGGCTAATCTTCTCTAAAGCTACGCAGTCAGCTTCTGTTGGCTCAGACTCTGGAATTTCAAACCTTTCTATTAAAAGACTCAATAGTTCTTAAGGTTTACAAAAGGATCTATATGTTGTAAGAAATGTCTGAACAAAATTGGAATCTATGTATATTTGGTATGTGAGCCTCTCTGTAAGTTTAATAACAATTCCTGCTTTGATGACTGGAATTCCAGCTTTGGGATACTTATTTTCTTCAAATATGATATTTTCTTCAGAATCAGGCTCTGCAAATCTATAAACATCAGCACTAGGGAGCCTCATCTGCTCCTCCTTTTCTTCCTAAAGTATTGTCACATCAACCATCCTTTCCAGTGTTCTCTGATATGATAAAGATATCAATGCTGCCATCCAACTGTTTTTCTCTTCATCTCACTTGGCAGAAAACATAACAGTATTTTCATCTTTTAAATTATTTCAAAAGCATGCTTGTACTCACTCGTGTCATCTTTGTCATTAATTTGTAGCTTTCTCATAAAAAACTTTTCTTTAAAGGTGATATTCTGCATTGCTAGCACCAGGAAGTTTTAGCTACCCATGATTTGATTTACAGCAAATCATTAAGCCATCAAAGAGAAATACATTTTTTTTCATGTTTCTCCTACATGTGTAAGAGTTCCTTCCATTGCAAATTCATTGCAGCACTGTCCAGCGTCTTTTCCTCCCAACCATCAATATTTTTCTGAATCTTATTCATTTTCTTGATTGCTAGTTGTTTCCCCTTCATTTGCTGACTGTAAATCCAACATGCAGATTCACCCAGTCTACATTTTCCAAGACTTTTAGAACATACTTTTTTCCTATACCACTATGAACATGAAGCAAAGCTGTTATTGCTTGTTTCAAACATTCCTTGTCTTCTTGTTCTTCACTCTTATTACTGTTTCAGAAATTTGAAGTAATGTAGACAGTGGTAAATGGGCTAGAAGTAGCCTGGGTAAAACATATTGAACAGCTTCTTTGAAACCTTTGCCTATTGACTGAGAAGATTGGGGGCAAGAGGAAAAGGGGGTGACAGAGGAAGGTGGTTGGATGGCATCACTGACTCAATGGACGTGAATTTGAGCAAACTCAAGGAGATGGTGAAAGACAGGGAAGTCTGGCATGCTTCAGTCCATGAGGTTGCAAAGAGTTGGACATGACTTAGCGACTGAAAAACAACAAGAGTGCCACTCCAGGCTTTGATAACTGACTAAGGAAATGATCATGAAAACCAGGTCATAGAATATCTCGAGTGTATGATTCAAATGGATCAAATGCCAGTTCCTCTGCTGTCTTCAAAGCAGCTTCCTACTAATGGATGGTGACTGCCTTCATCTGTCATTTCTACAGTATCTTCTATATGGCCCAGTAACTTTCCATGAGGTTCTTGTATATCCACTATATGACCAAATGTATTTTCTACATCATTAGCTGAAAAACAGTTTTGTGTTAATGACAAGATGCTCTCTAAAATTGTTTATAATTTAATTTCCCTTATGTATGTCTAATTTCTGCCATAAATGCTTTTACAAAATCATAATAACATTGCTCTCCTGAGGTGGAAGGCTCTTTCATAAGTTAAAGATAATATATCTTCTACATCTTGATGAACCATATCCATCAATACTTTATCAGCATATATTGCCACTTTAATATCTTGTTTTGTAATTTTATAATGCTGTATATTTTGCACCAACTTTTAAAATGTCTGCAGAAATCTATTCTAACACTGTAAACAGAAACCTGGTGGTCAGTTTTATAATCTAGGACCTCCTTTAACAAAAGATGAATTTTTTTCTACTGGGAGAGAGAAAAAATTTCTTTGCTTCCTCTTTTTAGTATCCGACTGGGCATCAACTATTGCCCATTTATCAACTGGATGAGGAAAACTTTTTGGAACATGTTCCTCTACATCTGAAGAACTTAGGGGCTGAGCTTGACATTGCATATTTAATTGCTTAATTAATTCTTCAGCATACCGGAGAGCATCATCACTAGACTCAACAGTAGGATGAACTTGCCCCTGAACGTTTTTCAACGTAGACACCAGCAGCCCCCACTTGGGCGCATTCTTTTCATCTAAAAACTCAGAGTAGCTGCTGCGCCGGCATGCCCCCTCCTCCGGGCAGGGAGAGGGCCAGCGGTGGCCGGGCTGGAGGAGTCACCAGAGGGTGAGCTCCTAGCGCAGAAAGGGGCTGCAGTCTCAGCGGATGGCCTGGACGCCGCAGGGGGCCGAGCTGCCAGGCTAGCCCTGGAGATGAGGCTGGGGGTGAGGCTGGCGCCTGGCCACCCATCCTACTGGCACCGGCTGAGGAGAGAGAATGCAGCCGGTAGGTGGCGGTGGCGGCCTCATCGGGCAACACGACCCAAGGACCCGGCCTCTCACCCATCTCCGGCCCGCCGTCGCCTCCCTAGGTTGCTCTCCACTGCAGTCGCTGGACTCCGGGCTGGTCGGCCCCAGTTGCAGAGCCGGTGGCTGTGGGAGGAGTGCGGAGGGACGCTCCAGCCTGGCCCATTTTCTTTAAAATTGTTTTCTGTTGCCATATACTCCACAGCTATTTCCCATTAAATTCTGAAAGAGATGGGCATACTAGACCCCCTGACTTGCCTCTTGAGAAACCTATATGCAGGTCAGGAAGCAACAGTTAAAACTGGACATGGAAGAGCAGACTGGTTCCAAATAGGAAAAGGAGTACGTCAAGGCTGTATATTGTCACCCTGCTTATTGAACTTCTATGCAGAGTACATCATGAGAAATGCTGGGCTGGAAGAAGCACAAGCTGGAATCAAGATTGTCGGGAGAAATATCAATAACCTCAAGTATGCAGATGACACCACTCTTACGGCAGAAAGTGAAGAGGAACTAAAAAGCCTCTTGATGAAAGTGAAAGAGGAGAGTAAAAAAGTTGGCTTAAAGCTCAACATTCAGAAAACGAAGATCATGGCATCCGGTCCCATCACTTCATGGGAAATAGATGGGGAAACGGTGGAAACAGTGTCAGACTTTATTTATTTATTTTTTGGCTCCAAAATCACTGCAGATGGTGATTGCAGCCATGAAATTAAAAGACGCTTACTCCTTGGAAGGAAAGTTATGACCAACCTAGATAGCATATTAAAAAGGCAGAGACATTACTTTGCCAACAAAGGTCCATCTAGTCAAGGCTATGGTTTTTCCAGTGGTCATGTGTGGATGTGAAAGTTGGACTGTGAAGAAAGCTGAGTGCTGAAGAATTGATGCTTTGGAATTGTGGTGTTGAAGAATACTCTTGAGAGTCTCTTGGACTGCAAGGAGATCCGACCAGTCCATTCTAAAGATCAGTCCTGGGTGTTCATTGGAAGGACTGATGCTAAAGCTGAAACTGCAATACTTTGGCCACATCACATGAAGAGTTGCCTCATTGGAAAAGACTCTGATGCTGGGAGGGATTGGGGGCAGGAGGAGAAGGGGACGACAGAGGATGAGATGGCTTGATGGCATCACTGACTCGATGCACATGAGTTTGGGTGAACTCTGGGAGTTGGTGATAGACAGAGGCCTGGCGTGCTGCAATTCATGGAGTGGCAAAGAGTCGGCCATGACTGAGCGACTGAACTGACTGACTGACTGACTGACAGTACATTTGTTACAATTAGTGAACCAATATTGAGATGTTATTGTTAACTAAAGCTCATACTTTAATATTTAGATTTCCTTAAGTTTTCCCTAATATCCTTTTTCTTTTCCAGAATCCCACTTATTCCCTCATCCTCATCCCTAGCAAGCCACTAAATCTCCTGTCTCTGTGGAGTTGCCTATTCTGAACTTTTTATATGTAAATGGAGTCATATGCTATTTGGCCTTTTTTTCTCTGTTTTTTTTTTTTTTTTTTTTGACTTAGCATGAGGCTTTCAAGGGCCATCTTTTTAATAACATATAAGAATACTTCATTCCTCTTTATGACTGAATAATATTCCATTGTGTAGTTACTATATTTTGTTTATCCATCCCTCAGTTGGTGGACATTTGGATTGTTTCTCCTTTTTGCCTACTATAAATAATGCTGCTATGAACATACATATTACGTATTTTGGGTGAATACTTGTTTATAATTAGAAGTGGAATTGCTAGGAACTGCCAAACTTTTCTACAGTGGCTTCACCATTTTACATTCCCACCAGAATGTATGAGGGCTCCAATTTTTCTAATACTTAACTGCACTTGATACTGTGTATATATAACATTTACTCATCCTCTTGGATGTTGGTATCTTACTGTGGTTTTGATTTGCATTTCCTTAACAACTTATAGTATTGAGCCTCTTTTCATGAACTTCTTGGGCACTAGCATATCTTCTTTGGTGAAATGTCTATTCAATTGAGTATTTTCTCATTTTTAACTGTTTTTTGTTTTTGTCTTGAGGTATAAAAGTTCTGTATATATTCTGGATTGTATACCTTTATTGGATATATAATATGTAAATATTTTCTCTCATACTGTAGGTTGTCTTTTTACTCTTGATAATGTCATTTCTTTGATGTAGAAATGTTTTCAGTTTCAATGAACTCCAATTTCTGTTTTTTGTATGTTCGGATTCATATATATATAAGAAATTGTCTAATTCAAGAACGTGATGATTTTTGCCTGTTTCCTTCTGATAGTTTCATATTTTTTAGCTTTCGCACTTAGGGCTTTGTCTATTTTGAGTTAATTTTTGTATGTATTCTCAGGTAAATATCTAACTTCATTCTTTTGCGTGTGAAGAACCAGTTGTTCCAGAATCATTTGCTAAAGAGACTACTCTTTTCCTGTTGAATGATTTGGTATTACCCCTTACCCCTATTGAAAATTAATTGAGCACAGATGTATGGGTTTATTTCTTGACTCTCAGTTCTGTTTTATTGGTCTATATGTCTAGCCTTCTGTTAGTATCACACCATTTTGATTACTGTAGCTTTGTAATCAGTTTAAAACCAGATTGTGTGAACCTTGCAACTTTGTTCTTTTTCTTTATTGTTTTGTCTGTTCGGGATCCCTTGCAAGTTACTTATACATTTGAGAATCACCTTTTTCATTTCCGTAAAAAAAAGCTTTGAATTTTGATAGGGATTATAAATCTGTAGATTGTCTTGGGTAATATTGTGATATGAACAGTAGTAAGGACTTCCAATTCAGAAACATGAGATGTCATTTCACTTATTTAGGTTTTTTAATTCTTTCTGTGATATTTTGTAGTTTCAGTATTAAAAGTTCTATACCTCCTTGAGTAAATTAATTCTTGGTATTTATTATCTTTGATGAAATTGGGATAAAATTAATTTCCTTTTTAGATTTTCATTGTGTATAGAAATAATTGATTTTTGTGGGTTATCTTATATAATGCCACTTAATGAATTTTTTTTTTTTTAGTTTTAATCCCCTTTGTGTGAATTTATTAGGGTTTCCTAATTGTAGCTTCACCTCATATACCACTCATCTCTTCAGGCAGCATCAGTCTGTAAATATTTTTGACAGATTCTCCCTAAGAAGCAGCTTTAATACTGGACCAGTTTTGAATTAGCTGAAATAAACCCAAAGCTTTTGAGCTGTGCTATCAGACAGGTCAGATAAATAAATTATAAGTGTTTGTGAGTGCGGTCTGCTGTGATTCTTCTAATACTGGAAATGTGGGATGTCATTTTGACACTTTATTCCTGAGCTGGAGAGTGGAGACTGTATTGGGGGCAGTTTAGAATGTCCCAAAGTGTCATTGTTCCTACCCAAAATCAGCCATGTTCCTTGAATTAGCACTCTCTGACTTGGTTACAGGGTTTTAATTTAATTAGATTTCATAAAGTTGATTCTGACAGTTTTTACCCATATTTTTGTTGTTTTTATGGAGTTGCATAATTTTGAATTCCTTATTCCACCATTTTTGCTGAAAGCACTATGATCTGTTTTGCATTAATTTTTATTAAACATGTAGGTCTGTGTCTGTTCTTTTTTTTTGGATGTGGATTTCTAGTTGTTCATACCCATTTGTTGAAAAGACTACCCTTTTCCCATTGAATTCTGATAAGAATGACCTGGGTTCCTAGAGATGACTCTCTAAAGGTACAGAGAAAGAATATAAGTTCCACCAAGCAGAAATTTTGTTTCCTAAGTCCATATCTTTTACGATATCTATAAGGCTTTTGAGATGAATAGGGAAGATTTTGAGATTGGTAAAAAGGATAAGTGAGATTTGAATTGCTTTTGCAGCTGCATTTCTGTTCTTGTGAAGACTAAATTTATAAAACAATACCAGTTATTTTTTTTGATTCCTCAAGAAATTGGTTTGCAACTTGAATCACATCAAGAAGCAAACTCATCCATCAGACTACATTATCTTTAGTTTGCTCCTTTATATTAGAGAGAAGATCCTCAACCAAGATGGAAATCAGAAAATTCCATTGGTCTAGATTTACAGCTATTTCACTTTGGATATAATGCTTTTCTTTCCTTCTGGTTACACAGTTTCATTTTAGCTTAGGGGAGAAGGCCTTTAAAAATTTCCTGTGAGGCTCTGAATATCACCTTCCAGTTTGGCCAACTGCTGACAATAGAGCTACTTAAAAGAAAAAAAAGTTATTTTTCAAATAGCTTGCCAGGTTTCAGCAGAGACAAACAGCAACTATTTCTGGCAGTATTGAACAACCTCTTAGTCATAAGAGGCCTTGTCAAAGAGTGTGCAAAAGACACTACCCTCTCAAGATCCAGAACCACTCCAAAGATAGCCAAGAAAGTTAAGACAGTTCCTGAAAGCTAGCAGTGGTTGATAGGACCCTAGCCACAGATGAGGTGAAACCCACCTTTCTGTCCTGCCATATTTTTTGGCCCCCAGACTGACAGTTGAGCTGCCTACATATGTAAGAATCAATAGTTTTCATGTCCCAGTGATAGCTTATGGTAAACGATGTCAGATTCGTGATCTCCAAAGAAGAAGATTTAGCTTCCAGACCACGGATTAGTCTTGATCACTCAAGAGCTTTTGTGTAGCAGTTTTATTACAGTGGAAAAGGGACAGAGAAAGCTCCTGACATAGACATCAGAAGGGGGATGGAGAGTGCCCTGCTTACTAGTCTTAGGAAGGGAATTATATACTTTTCAGTCACTCAGTCGTGTCCGACTCTTTGCGACCCCATGAATCGCAGCACACCAGGCCTCCCTGTCCATCACCAACTCCCGGAGTTCACTCAGACTCACGTCCGTTGAGTCAGTGATGCCATCCAGCCATCTCATCCTTGGTCGTCCCCTTCTCTTCCTGCCCCCAATCCCTCCCAGCATCAAAGTCTTTTCCAATGAGGCAACTCTTTGCATGAGGTGGCCAAAGTACTGGAGTTTCAGCTTCAGCATCATTCCTTCCAAAGAAATCCCAGGGCTGATCTCCTTCAGAATGGACTGGTTAGATCTCCTTGCAGTCCAAGGGACTCTCAAGAGTCTTCTCCAACACCACAGTTCAAAAGCATCAATTCTTCGGCTCTCAGCCTTATTTATGGTCTAACTTTCACATCCATACATGACCACAGGAAAAACCACAGCCTTGACTAGACGGACCTTAGTCAGCAAAGTAATGTCTCTGCTTTTGAATATACTATCTAGGTTGGTCATAACTTTTCTTCCAAGGAGTAAGCATCTTTTAACTTCATGGCTGCAGTCACTATCTACAGTGATTTTGGAGTCGAAAAAAATGAAGTCTGACACTGTTTCTACTGTTTCCCCATCTATTTCCCATGGAGTGATGGGACTGGATGTCATGATCTTCGTTTTCTGAATGTTGAGCTTTAAGCCAACTTTTTTACTCTCCACTTTCACTTTCATCAAGAGGCTTTTTAGTTCCTCTTCACTTTCTGCCATAAGGGTGGTGTCATCTGCATATCTGAGGTGATTGATATTTCTCCTGGCAATCTTGATTCCAGCTTGTGTTTCTTCCAGTCCAGCGTTTCTCATGATATACTCTGCATATAAGTTAAATAAGCAGGGTGACAATATACAGCCTTGACGTACTCCTTTTCCTATTTGGAACCAGTCTGTTGTTCCATGTCCAGTTCTGACTGTTGCTTCCTGACCTGCATACAGGTTTCTCAAGAGGCAGGTCAGGTGGTCTGGTATTCCCATCTCTTTCAGAATTTTCCATAGTTTATTGTGATCCACAGAGTCAAAGGCTTTGGCATAGTCAATAAAGCAGAAATAGATGTTTTTCTGGCACTCTCTTGCTTTTTCCATGATCCAGCGGATGTTGTCAATTTGATCTCTGGTTCCTCTGCCTTTTCTAAAACCAGCTTGAACATGTGGAAGTTCATGGTTCACGTATTGCTGAAGTCTGGCTTGGAGAATATTGAGCATTACTTTACTAGCATGTGAGATTTTACTAGACCCACTCCTATAATATACATTTTAAGATAAGAGGATTAGTCAGAAAGTTTTCAGGAAGGAGAAACTGCCCTCAAGCAGGATACATTGTTGTTATATAATCCTTAGTACAGAGTTTGAAATGAGTTGGTCGTGTAATCATTAGTTCCAGGCTTAAAGAAAAAAACGTTTTATGTGACTAAGACTAAGGAATGTAGAGAAGAAAGAAAAATCATTTGTCATTTCCTCCTGAGAACTCCAAACCCCTTTCTCCTCCTTGGGGACCCTGGACTTCTCATCAACCTGCCTAGGAATTGACTCTCATTCCCCCATTTTCTTTCAGGAGAATATGGCTGCCAAGGGAAAGGGGGCATCTCTCTCATTCTGTAACTACTTCCTGCTGTGATGGGCCACTGTCCCTAACTTGTAGAGGCAACATATTTTCCTAACTCTCATATTGAGGGTCTCTGATCCAGGGGCCCCAAGTAATAGTTGGAAGAGACTGTGGCACTCATAGGAGCCTGGACAACCATTTGTAACTTAAAAGCTTTCAGATGGTTAGAAACAAACCCAGTTGTACAGTTACAGATGTAAGGCAAAATAGTCATTAAACCAAGTTAAAACATAATCAAAATTAAGTCATGTTATGTCCATAGTTAAGGTACAGTCTGTTATACCAATCCATTTTAGGATTGTTAGATGTCATCAGAGCAAGAAGAGGCATCGTACATGATTGTTGTTGGTGAAGGTATTTGCAGAGCTGAAGAAAGTCCTTTCCTTGAAGCAGAGAAACACACCATGCAAAGCCTTCAATTGATGAGGAGGTTGAAAAGCTGAAAGCTGAGTCACGTAGTTAATTTTAAGGCTTCAGGATCTATGACAATCAGTCAGTCAGTCAGTTCAGTCACTCAGTCATGTCCGATTCTTTGCGACCCCATGGACTGCAGTATGCTAGGCCTCCCTGTCCATCACCAACTCCCAGAGCTTACTCAAACTCATGTCCATTGAGTGAGTGATGCCATCCAACCATCTCATCCTCTGTCGTCCCCTTCTCTTCCCACCTTCAATCTTTCCCAGCATCAGGGTCTTTTCCAATGAGTCAGTTCTTCACATCAGGTGGCCAAAGTATTATCTGTGCACAAAAACAGTCTGCCATAGAGACAGTCCCTTTACAGTTCAAGCTTTCATTAAAGCTATGGGTAAAACTTTAAACCAACTGTCTTGTGTTTCCTGAGTTAGTTTACACGGGTATCTTTTAATAACATCACTAGCCTTTTCAATCCTTCCAGAAGATTGGGATCTCTAGGAACAGTGTAAATGATATTCTATTCCTAGAATTTTGACACCCCCTTGAATTATAGTAGATTTAAAGATGGAGCATTGTTGCTCTGAACTTTAGAGTTTAAGATCCCTCTTACATCATGAAAAATCAGTACAGTAAGATTTTGCCCGTTAGTAAACTTATGAGCTTTCAGTTCAGTTCAGTTCAGTTGCTCAGTCGTGTCCGACTCTTTGCAAACCCATGAATCGCAGCACGCCAGGCCTCCCTGTCCATCACCACCTCCCGGAGTTCACTCAGACTCACGTCCATCGAGTCAGTGATGCCATCCAGCCATCTCATCCTTGGTCGTCCCCTTCTCCTGCCCCCAATCCCTCCCAGCATCAAAGTCTTTTCCAATGAGGCAACTCTTTGCATGAAGTGGCCAAAGTACTGGAGTTTCAGCTTCAGCATCATTCCTCCCAAAGAACACTCAGGGCTGATCTCCTTCAGAATGGACTGGTTGGATCTCCTTGCAGTCTATGGGACTCAACAACTGTGGTCTTCTCCAACACCACAGTTCAAAAGCATCAATTCTTCGGCTCTCAGCCTTATTTATGGTCTAACTTTCACATCCATACATGACCACAGGAAAAACCATAGCCTTGACTAGACAGACCTTAGTCGGCAAAGTAATGTCTCTGCTTTTGAATATACTATCTAGGTTGGTCATAACTTTTCTTCCAAGGAGTAAGCGTCTTTTAATTTCATGGCTGCAGTCACCATCTACAGTGATTTTGGAGTCAAAATAAATAAAGTTTGACACTGTTTCTACTGTTTCCCCATCTATTTCCCATGGAGTGATGGGACCAGATGCCATGATCTTGGTTTTCTGAATGTTGAGCTTTAAGCCAACTTTTTCACTCTCCTCTTTCACTTTCATCAAGAGGCTTTTTAGTTCCTCTTCACTTTCTGCCATAAGGGTGGTGTCATCTGCATATCTGAGGTGATTGATATTTCTGCCAGCAATCTTGGTTTCAGCTTGTGTTTCTTCCAGTCCAGCGTTTCTCATGATGTACTCTGAATATAAGTTAAATAAGCAGGGTGACAATATACGGCCTTGACGTACTCCTTTTCCTATTTGGAACCAGTCTGTTGTTCCATGTCGTTCTAACTGTTGCTTCCTGACCTGTATACAGATTCTCAAGAGGCAGGTCAGGTGGTCTGGTATTCCCGTCTCTTTCAGAATTTTCCACAGTTGATTGTGATCCACATAGTCAAAGGCTTTGGCCTAATCAATAAAGCAGAAATAGATGTTTTTCTGGAACTCTCTTGCTTTTTCCACGATCCAGCAGATTTTGGCAATTTGATCTCTGTTTCCCCTGCCTTTTCTAAAGCCAGCTTGAACATCAGGAAGTTCACGGTTCACGTATTGCTGAAGCCTGGCTTGGAGAATTTTGAGCATTACTTTACTAGCATGTGAGATGAGTGCAATTGTGTGGTAGTTTGAGCATTCTTTGGCATTGCCTTTCTTTGGAATTGGAATGAAAACTGACCTTTTCCAGTCCTGTGGCCACTGCTGAGTTTTCCAAGTGTGCTGGCATATTGAGTGCAGCACTTTCACAGCATCATCTTTCAGGATTTGAAACAGCTCAACTGGAATTCCATCACCTCCACTAGCTTTGTTCATAGTGATGCTTTCTAAGGCCCACTTGACTTCACATTCCAGGATGTCTGGCTCTAGATTAGTGATCACATCATCATGATTATCTGGGTCATGAAGATCTTTTTTGTACAGTTCTTCCATGTATTCTTGCCATGTCTTCTTAATATCTTCTGCTTCTGTTAGGTCCATACCATTTCTGTCCTTTATTGAGCCCGTCTTTGCATGAAACGTTCCCTTGGTATCTCTAATTTTCTTGAAAAGATCTCTAGTCTTTCCCATTCAATCTTTTGCCTTTTCAGGCCTGACTCTGCCAGGCTTCTCTGTCCATGGGATCTCAGACCTAGTTGCTTCTAATAAGTTTTTTGTCATATCCTGTTTTTCTTAAAGGTTGTGTCCTCCTCCTCATTCTTCTAATATTTGTGCCCTGTCCCCCCATTCTTTCCCGTCTCAGTTTCTCCAGGCAGTTTAAGGAAATAATTGCTAACAGTTTACTGGAAGATTCCTCAGAGTCCTGTCAACCCTGGGAAAGCCCCATATGGGGATTCTAGGTTGGGAGTGAAAATGGGGGCATCCAAGTTGTTGTGGATGATTTGACAGAGTTTTCAAGGACATTCTTTTTTCCACTATCATCAGTTCAGTTCAGTTGCTCAGTCGTGTCCGACTCTTTGTGAGCCCATGAATCGCAGCACGCCAGGTCTCCCTGTCCATCACCATCTCCTGGAGTTCACTCAGACTCACACCCATCGAGTCAGTGATGCCATCCAGGCATCTCATCCTCGGTCGTCCCCTTCTCCTGCCCCCAATCCCTCCCAGCATCAAAGTCTTTTCCAATGAGTCAACTCTTGGCATGAGGTGGCCAAAGTACTGGAGTTTCAGCTTTAGCATCATTCCTTCCAAAGAAATCCCAGGGTTGATCTCCTTCAGAATGGACTGGCTGGATCTCGTTGCAGTCCATGGGACTCTCAAGAGACTTCTCCAGCACCACACTCAAAAGCATCAATTCTTCGGCACTCAGCCTTCTTCACAGTCCAACTCTCACATCCATACATGACCACAGGAAAAACCATAGCCTTGACTAGACGGACCTTAGTCGGCAAGGTAATGTCTCTGCTTTTGAATATACTATCTAGGTTGGTCATAACTTTTCTTTCAAGGAGTAAGCATCTTTTGATTTCATGGCTGCAATCACCATCTACAGTGATTTTGGAGCCCCCCAAAATAAAGTCTGACGCTGTTTCCAGTGTTTCCCCATCTACTTCCCATGAAGTGTTGGGACCGGATGCCATGATCTTCGTTTTCTGAATGTTGAGCTTTAAGCCAACTCTTCTGCTCTCCTCTTTCACTTTCATCAAGAGGCTTTTTAGTTCCTCTTCACTTTCTGCCATAAGGGTGGTGTCATCTGCATATCTGAGGTGATTGATATTTCTGCCGGCAATCTTGATTTCAGCTTGTGTTTCTTCCAGTCCAGCATTTCTCATGATGTACTTTGCATATAAGTGAAATAAGAAGGGTGACAATATGCAGCCTTGACGTACTCCTTTTCCTATTTGGAACCAGTCTGTTGTTCCATGTCCAGTTCTAACTGTTGCTTCCTGACCTGCATATGGATTTCTCAAGGGGCGGGTCAGGTAGTCTGGTATTCCCATCTCTTTCAGAATTTTCCACAGTTGATTGTGATCCACACAGTCAAAGGCTTTGGTATAGTCAATAAAGGAGAAATAGATGTTTTTCTGGCACTCTCTTGCTTTTTCCATGATCCAGCGGATGTTGGCAATCTGATCTCTGGGTCCTCTGCCTTTTCTAAAACCAGCTTGAACATCAGGGAGTTCACGGTTCACGTATTGCTGAAGTCTGGCTTGGAGAATTTTGAGCATTACTTTACTAGCGTGTGAGATGAGTGCAATTGTGCGGTAGTTTGAGCATTCTTTGGCATTGCCTTTCTTTGGAATTGGAATGAAAACTGACCTTTTCCAGTCCTGTGGCCACTGCTGAGTTTTCCAAATGTGCTGGCAGATTGAGTGCAGCACTCTTACAGCATCATCTTTCAGGATTTGAAACAGCTCAACTGGAATTCCATCACCTCCACTAGCTTTGTTCATAGTGATGCTTCATAAGGCCCACTTGACTTCACATTCCAGGATGTCTGGCTCTAGATTAGTGATCACATCATCATGAATATCTGGGTCTTGAAGATCTTTTTTGTACAGTTCTTCCATGTATTCTTGCCACGTCTTCTTAATATCTTCTGCTTCTGTTAGGTCCATACCATTTCTGTCCTTTATCGAGCCCATCTTTGCATGAAATGTTCCCTTGGTATCTCTAATTTTCTTAAAGAGATCTCTAGTCTTTCCCATTCTGTTCTTTCATTGTTAGTGTATAGAAATGCAACAGATTTCTGTGTATGAGTTCTAGTAGTTTTCTGGGAGCATCTTTAGGATCTTCTACGTATAGTATCATGTCATCTGCAAACACTGACAGTTTAACTTCTTTTTCCACTTTGGATTCCCTTTACTTCATTTTCTTGTCTGATTGCTACTAGCTAGAATTTCCAAAACTATGTTGAGTAAAAGTGGCAAGAGTGGACATCCTTGTCTTGTTCCTGATCTCAGAGGAAATGCTTTCAGTTTTTCAGCATTGAGTATGGTGTTAGCAGTAGGTTTGTCATATATGGACTTTATTATGTTGACATATGTTCCTTTTGGGAAGCCCTGATGGCTCAGCAGGTAAAGAATCCACCTGCAATGCAGGAGCTGCAGGAGACATAGGTTCGATCTCTGGGTCAGGAAGATCTCCTGGAAGAGGAAATGGCAGCCCACTCCACTATTCTTGCCTGAAAAATCCCATGGACAGAGTATCATGGTGGACTACAGTCTGGAGGGTTGCAAAGAGTCGGACACAACTGCGTGATTAAGCGTACATGCATGCATGTTCTCTCTATGCCCACTTTCTGGAGAGTTTTTTTTTAAATCATAAATTAATTAGAGCTTTTGTTCTTTGTAGCTCCCCCTTCTCTAGAGCTCTGCCTCATGAATCTCTGCTTTGACTTGGTATTTGTGGTCCTCTGCCTCTTCAACTAAACAAGATCTCTGTGTTCTTGTGTTCAGTTTCAGGTCTCCTTACCTCATCATGTTCTGTAATATGGCTCCAGGCAGAAAGCCGGAGTGATCAGGGATTGCTTCAGTTTTTTCCTTCTCCTCTGGTCAGTGTCTGAAATCAGTTGTTTCATATATTTTATCTTGTCTGTTTGCTTACCACAGTATAGTGAGTTTCAGATCTTTAACTTCATCATAATTAGAAGTGGAAATCCTTTTTTTAGACATTTTTATGTGTGCCTCATGTAGATGTTTAATTCTGTAGAGCAAGCCAAGGTTTTCAGACTTGTTTATCCTTAATACACTATAGGAATACATTTTACTTCTCAACAATATAAATTACAGACAATTTGTTGTATATATTTATTAAGTACATTTTATTAAGTACCTTCTTTCTGCTTGGTAGAATTCTAAGATCAAAGAATATAGCTGTGAACAAAACAGAAGTTCTGCCCTCATGGTGCTTTGATTCAGGGTGGTGGGGTTGTGGATGCACCATAGAGGCAACTGACAATAAGAAGATAATTAAACTACATGGTGAGTTAGATGGTGATAAGTATTGTCAAGCAGAGAAAATAAGTATAGGTAATTGCTAGGGTGGAGATTTATTTTTAAATAGAAGGCTCACGACTTTGGAGACTGACCAGTCTTGGGATCTGCAAAGTGAATGAGCAAGCTGGTGATCCAGGGGAGATGATGGTGTATATTCTGCTCTCAAAGTCAGCAGGCTCAAGGCCCAGAGAGAGCTAATTTTTTAGGTCAAGTCTGAAGGCAGGAAAAGCCAATAGTCTTAGTCTGAATATGGCTAGGCATAAGGAATTCCCTCTTACACAAAAGTCAGCCTTTTTGTCCTAGTCATGCCTTCAACGGATTGGAAGAGGGCTTTCCACCTTATGGAGAGCAATTTGCTTTACTCAGTCTTTTGATTTAAATGTTGGTCTCATCCAAAATAGATACACCAAGAAAATGTTTGACCAAATATCTTGGCATCTCATGGCCCAGTCAAGTTAACACTTCAAATTAATCATCACAGAAACCTAACTGACTAAGTTGACTTCACAGCTCATGAGTAGATGGTATGCACTTTTCAAGTTATTTTTATAGTTTGTAAACCTACTAGTGGGATTGTATCATCATAATGTTCCTGCATTTGAATATGGTTTTTCTATTTGTACTCTCAGTTCGTGATAAGATTAGTTTAATAGAAATTCCAAGAGTTGTTTTCCCCATGCTCCAGCGACATACATTTTCTACCCTGGACTTAGCCTCCCCTTTCCTAGTGTGTCTATCTTCCTCTATGTCATGATTATTCTATCTTGGACTTGTTCAAGAAAAGAAGCGCTATTACCTCTGAAGGACATTATCTCTTGAGTATCATCATGATCTCCTCCTCCTCCCAATAACAGCCTGTCTTTTGCCCACAGTCAGGGTTGTTACAGATCTGGATACAGGATAGGTTATGCTTAAAAATCTTTCACAAATCAGTGCATGGTTTAATGGCAAGTTAGATAAAATTCCAAATTGAAGGACTTTTAAAAATAAAGATTGGAGAAATAAAATGACTTTTTAAAAAACTGATGGGCAAACTGATGGATACATGCAAAACCAAAACTGACTAAAGAATAAATAGAAAGTCTGAATGGATCTGTAGCTACTAAAACAAATTAAGCCAATAATCAAAAGCCTCCCAATAAAGAAAACCCAAGATTAGATGGCTTCACTGTTGAATTCTACCAACGTTTCAGAGGAGAAAATGACTATTTGAAAAATACGAACTGTGAAAGTAGTAAGTTGGGGGAAGAAGAGAATTGGAATGCTGGTGCATTGCTGATAGAATTGTAAAATGGTACAGGTGTTTGAAACCAATATGCTATTTCCTCAAAAAATGAAATGACTGGTACCATATTATGCATCTGTTACACTTCTAGGTATATACCCAAAAGAACTAAAAGCAGGGACTCAGACACTTGCACATCACTGTTCATAACCATGTTATTGACGACAACCAAACGGTTGCAACCCATTGACAGATAAATGAATAAACAAAATAGGGTATATACATACAGTGGAATGTTATTCAGACTTTCAAAGGATGAAAATCTGACACATGCCACAACATTGATAAATCTTGAAAACATTTTGGTAAGTGAGATAAACCAGGCACAAAATGACCAAAATTGTATGACTGTATCTATATGAAATACCTAAAATAAGAAAATTCATAGAGAGAATAGAATAAATGTTCTTAGGAGTTGGGGGCATGAGGGAATTGGGAGTTATTGTTTAATGGGTACAGATTTAATATTTTGATGAGGAAAAGTTCTGAAAGTTGATATTTGTAATGGTTGCACAACACTCTGTACTGAAAATCACTGAATTGTATGATTAAATATGGTTAAAATGCTAAATCTAATGTTACATGTAATTTACCATGATGAAAAAAAAATCAGAACAACATCAGAAAATAGACTAAATAACTAAGCCTAACCCTAACCCTAACCCTTGGTGTCATTTGGTGTCCTTGGGGCTTAGATTCCTTGTAGCCCTGAATGTTGGAACACGGAATGAAGCAGGGCAAAGACTAATAGAGTTTTGCCAAGAAAATGCTCTGGTCATAGCAAACACCCTCTTCCAACAACACAAGAGAAGACTCTACACATGGACATCACCAGATGGTCAACACTGAAATCAGATTGATTATATTCTCTGCAGCACAAGATGGAGAAGCTCTATACAGTCAACAAAAACAAGACCAGGAGTTGACTGTGGGTCAGATCATGAACTCCTTATTACCAAACTCAGACTCAAATTGAAGAAAGTAGGGAAAACCGCTAGACCATTCAGATATGACCTAAATCAAATCCCTTATGATTATACAGTGGAAGTGAGAAATAGATTTAAGGGCCTAGATCTGATAGATAGAGTGCCTGATGAACTATGGAATGAGGTTCGTGACATTGTACAGGAGACAGGGATCAAGGCCATCCCCATGGAAAAGAAATGCAAAAAAAGCAAAATGGCTGTCTCGGGAGGCCTTACAAATATCTGTGAAAAGAAGAGAAGTGAAAAGTCAAGGAGAAAAGGAAAGATATAAGCATCTGAATGCAGAGTTCCAAAGAATAGCAAGGAGAGATAAGAAAGCCTTCTTCAGTGATCAATGCAAAGAAATAGAGGAAAACAACAGAATGGGAAAGATTAGAGATCTCTTCAAGAAAATTAGAGATACCATGGGAACATTTCATGCAAAGATGGGCTCGATAAAGGACAGAAATGGTATGGACCTAACAGAAGCAGAAGATATTAAGAAGACGTGGCAAGAATACATGGAAGAACTGTACAAAAAAGATCTTCATGACCCAGATAATCATGATGGTGTGATCACTAATCTAGAGCCAGACATCTTGGAATGTGAAGTCAAGTGGGCCTTAGAAAGCATCACTACAAACAAAGCTAGTGGAGGTGATGGAATTCCAGTTGAGCTGCTTCAAATCCTGAAAGATGATGCTGTGAAAGTGCTGCACTCAGTATGCCAGCAGATTTGGAAAACTCAGCAGTGGCCACAGCACTGGAAAAGGTCAGTTTTCATTCCAATTCCAAAGAAAGGCAATGCCAAAGAATGCTCAAACTACCGCACAATTGCACTCATCTCACACGCTAGTAAAGTAATGCTGAAAATTCTCCAAGCCAGGCTTCAGCAATACGTGAACCGTGAACTTCCTGATGTTCAAGCTGGTTTTAGAAAAGGCAGAGGAACCAGAGATCAAATTGACAACATCTGCTGGATCATGGAAAAAGCAAGAGAGTTCCAGAAAAACATCTATTTCTGCTTTATTGACTATGTCAAAGCCTTTGACTGTGTGGATCACAATCAACTGTGGAAAATACTGAAAGAGATGGGCATACCAGACCACCTGACCTGCCTCTTGAGAAATCTGCGTGCAGGCCAGGAAGCAGCAGTTAGAACTGGACATGGAACAACAGACTGGTTCCAAATAGGAAAAGGAGTACGTCAAGGCTGCATATTGTCACCCTGCTTATTTAACTTATATTCAGAGTACATCATGAGAAACGCTGGACTGGAAGAAACACAAGCTGAAATCAAGATTGCCGGCAGAAATATCAATCACCTCAGATATGCAGATGACACCACCCTTATGGCAGAAAGTGAAGAGGAACTAAAAAGCCTCTTGATGAAAGTGAAAGAGGAGAGTGAAAAAGTTGGCTTAAAGCTCAACATTCAGAAAACGAAGATCATGGCATCTGGTCCCATCACTTCATGAGAAATAGATGGGGAAACAGTGGAAACAGTGTCAGACTTTATTTTTTGGGCTCCAAAATCACTGCAGATGGTGACTGCAGCCATGAAATTAAAAGACGCTTACTCCTTGAAAGAAAAGTTATGACCAACCTAGATAGTATATTCAAAAGCACAGACATTACTTTGCCAACTAAGGTCTGTCTAGTCAAGGCTATGGTTTTTCCAGTAGTCATGTATGGATGTAAGAGTTGGTCTGTGAAGAAGGCAGAGCACTGAACAATTGATGCTTTTGAATTGTGGTGTTGGAGAAGACTCTTGAGAGTCCCTTGGACTGCAAGGAGATCCAACCAGTCCATTCTGAAGATCAACCCTGGGATTTCTTTGCAAAGAGTGATGCTAAAACTGAAACTCCAGTACTTTGGCCACCTCATGCGAAGAGTTGCCTCATTGGAAAAGACTCTGATGCTGGGAGGGATTGGGGGCAAGAGGAGAAGGGGACGACAGAGGATGAGATGCCTGGATGGCATCACTGACTCGATGGACGCGAGTCTGAGTGAACTCCGGGAGTTGGTGATGGAACGGGAGGCCTGGCGTGCTGCGATTCATGGGGTCGCAAAGAATCGGACACGACTGAGCGACTGAACTGAACTAAACTGAAGCCCTGAGTGTTGGCTGAATCCATGGATGTGAAACCCAGGGATATGGTGGGCCAACTGTAATTTTCTATACTTTATTTGAAACCATTACCAGTAAACTATGAGCATACACTAAGAAAATGGTACAAAAAATAGACACTGTGTTTTTTTTTTTTTTTGCCAAAGGTCACCTTTCAACACGATCTATTCTGAGGTGCATCCTTCAGAATTATTCTGAATCACTTCTCGGCCTTTTGGCTAAGATCAAGTGTAGAATTATTCTGAGAGTTCTCAGAGGTTTTAAACAGTTTTCCCCAGTGACACTATTAACTTTCCCTCCTTTCCTGTCACATTCTCTTCATTCCCTCGATTTCCCCAAGATGACCTCCAAAATAAACTACACCTAACTCCTGGCCTCAACCTGTGGTTTATGGGGAATCCAGCAATGTGGGAGACCTGGGTTAGATCCCTGGGTTGGGAAGATCCCCTGAAGGAGGGAATGGCAACCCATTTCAGTATTCTTGCCCGGAGAATCCCCTTGGACAGAAGGGCCTTGTGGGCTATAGTCCCTGGGGTTGCAAAGAGTCAGACACAATTGAGCAACTAAGCAGAGCACAGAGCAGTACCATTGATTCCAAAAGTGACTCTAGAAATGAGATCTTCACTTTTGGAATCTAGAACTTGTTGTTCAGTCAACTCAGTCATGTTCAACTCTTCACAACCCATAAACTGCAGGACACTAGGCTTTCCTCTCCTTAACTGTCTCCCAAAGTTTGCTAAGATTCATGTCCATTGAGTTGGTGATGCTATCTAATCATCTCATCCTCTCCTGGCCTCTTCTCTTTTTGCTTTCAATGTTTCCCAGCATTAGGGCCTTTTCCAATGAGTTGGCTCTTTGCGTCAGATGGCTAAAGTATTGGACCTTCAGCTTTAGCATCAGTCCTTCCAATGGATATTCAGGGTTGATTTCCTTTAGGATTAACTGCTTTGATCTCCTTGCAGTCCAAGGGACTCTTAAGAGTCTTCTCCAGCACCACAATTTGAAGGCATCAGTTCTTTGGTGCTCAGCCTTTTTTATGGTCCAACTCTCACATCCATACAGTAGGTCACTTATTAATAAAATGACATTCAAGGTCACATTGCTAACGGTAAGTGGTATGAGGATGATCCTTGTTATTCTATAATGTCACATTTAGTATGTGATATTATAATTCACATTTAATATCACATACCACATTTATTCTTACATGTGGTAGATTAGGATGAGTAAGGGTAGATGTTTTCTGCAGTAGCTCTGTCTCTTAAACAAGATGGGGCAATGGTAAGTTTATGAATTGTGGAATTGCTGACTTTTCTGCCATAGAAGCCTTGAAGACAGGTTCAAGTTAGCTAATTATCTATACAAGACACACAGTGAAGGATAATAGACCTCTGTAAAAGCATTCAAAATATCCATTTATCCTGAGATACAAGCCAAGTCCTGTAAATCATGCCTGGTGTATAATTGATATTCTGCAGGATAGCAGTATTGCAAAGATAATTACAGTGGTGTAGGTCTGGTAGATTTCTTGTACAAAATTCAGAAGTCTCATAAAGGAGTGGCAAATTGAGACCTAGAATGGGGAAATTGGTAGCAATACACTTGAGACTCTTGAACCCATAGGTTTCTTTAAACTCTTTAGGCTGGCAGAAGTGATTTCTCTTTGAAAGGGAGGAACACTGTACTATTTCCTTAGAGACTCTGCAGATACTGAACATGACACAAATCCCTTTCAAGATGATTCTTGGCCTTCTCAAAATCTACTCTACTTATTGCCTCTATTAATGTTTAATGTAATTATTGATATGATGAATTTGGTCCTATAATTTTATTTGTTTCTGTTTGACCTCTCTGTATTTTTTTGTTATTGTTGTTCTGTGACCTCTTGCCTTTTTTTCCCTGTTGAATTTGCTACAAATTAAAAAAAAAAACCTATAACTGAATCACAGAGTTGTGTTAATTTCAAAGTGATTCAGTTACACACACATATACACACACATATTCTTTTTTTAATATTTTTTCCCATTATGGTTTATCATAGGATATTAAATCGTTTTCTGTGCTATACAGTAGGACCTTGTTGTTTATCCATTCTATATATGAAAGCTTACATCTGCTAACCTCAACCTCCCACTCCATCCCTTCCTCGTGCCCCTCCCTGTTGGTAGCCACAGTCTGTTCTTTATGTCCCTGGTTCTGTTTGTGTTTCATAGATAGGTTCAATTCTGTCATAATTCAGATCCTAACTTTTTTTTTTGTTCAGTCACTCAATTGTGTCTGACTCTGCGACCCCATGGACTGCAGCATGCCAGGATTACTAGTCCTTCACTATTTCCCTGAGTTCGCTCAAACTCATGTCCATTGAGTCCATGATGCTATCTAACCATCTCATCCTCTGCTGGCCTCTTCTCTTTTTGCCTTCAATCTTTCCCAGCATCAGGGTCTTTTCCAATGAGTCGGTTCTTCACATCAGGTGGCCAAAGTATTGGACCTTCAGCTTTAGCATAAGTTCTTCTATTGAATATTCAGGGTTGATTTCCTTTAGGACTGACTTGTTTGATCTCCTTGCAGTCCAAGGGACTCTCAAAAGTCTCCTCCAACACCACAGTTCAAAAGCATCAATTGTTCAGCACTCAGCCTTATTTATTGTCCAAATCTCACATCCAAACGTGACCACTGGAAAAACCATAGCTTTGAGTATACAGACCTTTGTCAGCAAAGTGATGTCTCTGCTTTTTAATATACTAAGTTCTTCATAGCTTTTTTTCCCCAAGGAACAAGCATCTTTTAATTTCATGGCTGAAGTCACCATCTGAGTGATTTTGGAGTCCCCCCAAATAAAGTCTCTCACTGTTTCCTTTTCCCCCCATTTATTTGCCATGAAGTGATGGGACTGGATGCCATGATCTTAGTTTTCTGAATGTTGAGTTTTAAGCCAACTTTTTCACTCTCCTCTTTCACCTTCATCAAGAGCCTCTTTAGTTCCTCTTCACTTTCTGCCATTAGGGTGGTGTCATTTGCATATCTGAGGTTATTGATATTTCTCCCAGCAATCTTGTTTCCAGCTTGTGCTTCATCCAGGCCAGCATTTCACATGATGTACTCTGCATATAAGTTAAATAAGCAGGGTGACAATATATGCTTGGATGTACTGCTTTCCCAATTAAGTGATATCACGTGGTACTTCTATTTCTCTTTCTCACTTACTTTACTTAGTATGATAATCTCTATTTGCATCCATATTGCTGAAAATGGCATTATTTCCTTCTTTTTTATGGCTGAGTCATATTCCATTGTCTATATATACCACTGCTAATTTAACTTCTATGCAGAGTACATCATCCGAAATGCTGGGCTGGATGAAGCACAAACTTCTATGTATTGTCTCTATGTACCACTGCTTATTTAACTTCTATGCAGAGTACATCATGTGAAATGCTGGCCTGGATGAAGCAGAGGTGGAATCAAGATTGCTGGGAGAAATATCAATAACCTCAGATATGTAGATGACATCACCCTTATGGCAGAAAGTGAAGAACTAAAGAGCCTTTTGATGAAAGTGAAAGAGGAGAGTGAAAAAGTTGGTTTAAAATTCAGCATTCAGAAATCTAAGATCATGGCAATGGTCCCATCGCTTCTTGGCAAATAGAGAAACAGCGGAAACAGTGACAAACTTTATTTTCCTGGGCTCCAAAATCACTGCAGGTGGTGACTGCAGGCATGATATTAAAAGATGCTTGCTCCCTGGAAGAAAAGTTATGACCAACCTAGACAGCATATTAAAAAGCAAGACATTACTTTGCCAACAAACATCCATATAGTCAATGCTATGGTCTTTCCACTAGTCATGTATGGATGTGAGAGTTGCACTATAAAGAAAGCTGAGCATCGAAGAATTGCTGCTTTTGAACTGTGGTGTTGGAAAAAACCCTTGAGAGTCTCTTGGACTGCAAGGAGATGAAACCAGTCTATCCTAAAGCAAATCAATCCTGAATATTCATTGGAAGGACTGATGCTGAAGCTGAAACTCCAATACTTTGGCCACCTGATGTGAAGAACTGACTCATTGGAAAAGACCCTTATGCTGGGAAAGATTGAAGGCGGGAGGAGAAAGGGATGACAGAAGATGAGATGGTTGGATGGCATCACCGATACAATGGACATGAGCTTGAGCAAGCTCTTGGAATTGGTAATGGACAGGGAGGCCTGGCATGCTTCAGTCCATGGGGTCACAAAGAGTTGGGACATGACTGAGTGACTGAACTGAAGTAAACTGAACTGATATGTACCACATTTTCTTTATCCACTCACTTGTCGATGGACACTTAGGTCATTTCCATGTCTTGGCTATTGTGAATAGTGCTGCTATAAACATAGGGTGAATATAGGGGTGCATTTTTCTGTTTGAATTTTTTCTAGATATATGCCCAGTAGTGGGATTGCTGTATCATATGGTAATTCTATTTTTACTTTTCTGAGGAACCTCCATGCCATTCTCCACAGTGGGTACACCAGCTTACATTCCCACCAACAGTTTAGTAAGGTTCCCTTTCTCTATACCCTCTCCAGTATTCGTTATTTGTAGATTTCTTAATGATGACCATTCTGACTGCTGGTACCTCATTCTAGTTTTTACTTGCATATCTCTAGGAAATAGATGGGGAAACAGTGTCAGACTTTATTTTGGGAGTCTCCAAAATCACTGCAGATGGTGACTGCAGCCATGAAATTAAAAGACGCTTACTCCTTGGAAGGAAAGTCATGACCAACCTAGATAGCATATTCAAAAGCAGAGACATTACTTTGCCATCAAGGGTCTGTCTAGTCAAGGCTATGGTTTTTCCAGTGGTCATGTATGGATGTGAGAGTTGGACTGTGAAGAAAGCTGAGCACTGAAGAATTGATGCTTTTGAGCTGTGGTGTTGGAGAAGACACTTGAGAGTCCCTTGGACTGCAAGGAGATCCAACCAGTCCATTCTAAAGGAGATCAGTCCTGGGTGTTCTTTGGAAGGAATGATGCTAAAGCTGAAACTGCAATACTTTGGCCACCTCATGTGAAGAGTTAACTCATTGGAAAAGACTCTGATGCTGGGAGGGATTGGGGGCAGGAGGAGAAGGGGACGACAGAGGATGAGATGGCTGGATGGCATCACCGACTGGATGGATGTGAGTTTGAGTGAAATCTGGGAGTTGGTGATGGACAGGGAGGCCTGGCATGCTGCGATTCATGGCGTCGCAGAGTCGGACATGACTGAGCGACTGAACTGAACTGAACTGAACTGAACTGAACTGAATAATTAATGATGTTGAACATCTTCTCATATGGCTATTGGCCATCTGTATGTCTTCTTTGGACAAATGTCTCTTTGGGTTTTCTGCCCATTTTTCAGTTGGGTTTGTTTTTGTTGTTGTTGTTAAGTTTTATGAGATATTTGTATTAATGTATTTTAGAAATTAAGCCCTTGTTGGTCATATCATTTGCAAATATTTTTTTCCCATTCTTTAGGCTGTCTTTTCATTTTGCTCATGGTTTCTTTCCCTGTTAAATTTGAATATTTTAAAATTCCACTTTATCTATTGACTGTTTATGTATATCTCTTTTCAGTTCAGTTCAATTCAGTCGCTCAATCATGTCTGACTCTTTGTGACCTCATGAACCGTAGCATGCTAGGCCTCCGTCCATCAGCAACTCCCAGAGTCCACTCAGATCCATGTCCATTGAGTCAGTGATGCCATCCAACCATCTTATCCTCTGAAGTCCCCTTCTCCTCATGCCCTCAATCTTTCCCAGAATCAAGGTCTTTTCAAATGAGTCAGCTCTTCGCGTCAGGTGGCCAAAATATTGGAGTTTTCAGCTTCAACATCAGTCCTTCCAATGAACAGCCAGGACTGATCTCCTTTAGGATGGACTGGTTGGATCTCCCTGCAGTCCAAGGGACTCTCAAGAGTATTCTCCAACACTACAGTTCAAAAGCATCAATTCTTTGGTGCTCAGCCTTATTTATGGTCTAACTCTCACATCCATACATGACTACTGGAAAAGCCATAGCTTTGAGTATACAGACCTTTGTCAGCAAAGTGATGTCTCTGCTTTTTAATATGCTATCTAGATTGGTCATAACTTTCCTTCCAAGGATTAAGCGTCTTTTAATTTCATGGCCACAATCACCATCTGCAGTGATTTTTGAGCCCAGAAATATAAAGTCAGCCACTGTTTCCACTGTTTCCCCATCTATTTGCCATGAAGTGATGGGACTGGATGCCATGATCTTCATTTTTTGACAGTTGAGCTTTAAGCCAATTTTTTCACTCTCCTCTTTAACTTTCATGAAGAAGCTCTTTAGTTCTTCTTCACTTTCTGCCATAAGGGTGGTGTCATCTGTGTATCTGAGGTTATTGATTTCTCCTGGCAATCTTGATTCCAGCTTGTGCTTCCTCCAGCCCAGTGTTTCTCATGATGTACTCTGCATATAATTTAAATAAGCAGAGTGACAATATACAGCCTTGATATACTCCTTGTCCTATTTGGAACCAGTCTGTTGTTCCATGTATCTCTTTTGCATTATGTATATTGTAATTTCTCTATCAGTTACAATATACATCAACTTTTCACCATCTATTTAGAGTTAATAATGTACCATTTCTCATAAAATATAGAAACCTTGCAAATATAAAAGTCCATTTCCAGCTACCTGGCACTGTTTGTTTTGTTCTTGTTGTCATACCTACATTATAAGCTCAAAATGAGAGGTGAGTTTCTTTTAGTTCTGGTTGTTATGGACTGAATGTTTGTCCTCACTCCCAAATTCATTTGTTGAAACCCTACCCCAAGTGTGATGGTGTTTGCAAGTGGGACCTTTGGGAATTAATCAGCATTAGATGAGTTCATTGTACCTCCTAGGTACAATGGGATTAGTACCTTTTAAGAGTCACCAACGAGTTTGCTCTCTTTTCTCTGGTCTCTGCTACATGAGGATATAATGACAAGGGTGTAGTTTTTATCCCAGAAGCAGGCTCTCTTCAGAACTCTACTATGTTGGCACCCTAATCTCAACCTTCCAGTTTCTGGAGCTGTGAGAAATAAGTTTCTGCTGCTTATAAGCTCCCCAGGATATGATACAACTCACTACATTATTCCTAGTATGAAGGTGAAGGTGAAGTCGCTCAGTCGTGTCTGACTCTTTGCGACCCCAAGGACTGTAACCTACTAGGCTTCTCCATCCATGGGATTCTCCAGGCAAGAATACTGGAGTGGATTGCCTTTTCCTTCTCCAGGGGATCTTCCTGACCCAGGGATCAAACCCGGATCTCCCGCATTGGAGGCAGACACTTTAACCTCTGAGCCACCAGGGAAGCCCCTTATTCCTAGTATATGATACCCCATATATGGTACATTTCTCATGTTCACAACTGGAGAAGGAAATGGCAGCCCTCTCCAGTATTCATGCCTAGAGAACCCTGTGGACAGAAGAGCCTGGTGGGCTGCTGTCCATAGCGTCACACAGAGTCGGACACGACTGAAGCGACTTAGCATGCATGCATGCATTAGAGAAGGAAATGACAACCCACTCCAGTGGTCTTGCCTGGAGAATTCCAAGGGCAGAGGAGCTTGATGGGCTGCCATCTATGGGGTCGCACAGAGTCAGACACAACTGAAGCAACTTAGAAGCAGCAGCATTGTTCACAACAAGCAAAAAAACTGAACAAGCATTGAAAAATCAACAATTTTTTTTTAGGTCAGTCAGAACATTGAAGCCACATGACAGAAGCCCAGGAGGAGAAGCCTACCACTGGAACAAGTACTTTACAGCAGCATTCCTGTAATTAATGAATTGTAGGCTAAGTTGAGAGTTAAAAATTCTGAGGGGAGGCAGTCTTTGATCAGTTTGTCCTCCAAGAACATGACCAAATTCTCACTGTGAAAATCATGAAAAAATCCCTCTGTGCTTCTGGCAGGGAGAAGGGAAAAGTAACCGCTTAAAATATGCCTTTAATTAGGGCAAACCATTTTCTCCTTAACAAGGCCTGACCTCAAGATAAACTGTTAAACCAGAGCCCAACCTGAGAGAAGAGACTCATCCCAGACTCCTCTAAACTTACTATCTCACCGAAGTGTGGCAGGGGAGAACAAAATTGAGCAACACTTATTAAGGTGACATCATAGGCACACATGCTCACTAAAAGACTGAGACTTAATCATAGAACTATAAACACCTCCTTCCTCTCATACCTTATCAATGTATCAATTAACTTCCTATGGAATACCAAGAAACTGAAAGAACTAAAAGCTAAAAGAAGCTAAAATACCAACAGCTGAAAGAACTGCAAGCCTAAGATTTTATTTAAGAAGGAGTCTCTAAGGAAACATAAGGACAACAGAAGAGGGAGACAAAAAGACACTAGAGGGAATTTTAGCCTCTGATGCACAGCTATAACAAACAGTAAACAGAGCCTACCTCATAGCCACATAAAATCAAACCTCACATTAAAAGCTTATTACATCAGTTCCTTTAATTGAATACATAATTTCTTGCTTTTAAGCAAAAAATTACAAAGCATGCTAAAAGGAAAGAAAAAGGGTTCAAAAGGCAAAGCATGTTTCAGAACGTGGTTCAGATATGGAAAAGATTTTAGACAGAAATTTAAAATAATTATGATTAATATATTAAGAGCTCTGCTGGAAAAAGGGGACAGCATGTAATAACAGAAGGTTAATGTAAGCAAAGGAATGGAAACGATAATAAAGAATAAAGGGAAATGCTAGAAATCAAAATCACTCAGTAAGAATGAAGGCAGTATGCTGAGTATAACAGGGAAAGAATCTGTGATCTCAGTGATGTCAATAGAAACTTGCCACACTGAAAATTAGAAAAAGGATAATAAAAAGAATAAAGGAACACAATTTTGAAGAACTGTGGAACACTTACAAAAGTTAACACATTTTAATGGGAATATCAGAAGGAGAAAAATGAGAGAAAGAAGCAGAAGAAATATAAAACCACAGATCCAGGAAGCTCAGGGAACACCAAGCAGGATAAATATGGGGGGAAAAATCTACACATAGGTATCTTATATTCAAACTACAGAAAAATAAAAGGTAAAGAAGAAATCTTGAACAAAGCTAGAGGAAAAATATATCATAGCTACAGAGGAGTAGGGATAAAAATTACATTGTTCTTCTCTTCAAAAACTATGCATGTGAGAGTGGAGCAAAATATTTAAAGATTTAAATATTAAAAAATCTAGATTTCTATATCCAGTGAAACTGTCCTTCAAAAGTAAATAAGAAATAAAAACTTTCTCAAGTAAACAAAGTTGAAGGCATTTTCCACCAGTAAACCTTGTAAAACATGTTATTAGGATTCTTAAGAGAGAAGGAAAATGATATTAGAAAGCTCTACCTGTGTAAGGAAAGGAAGATATGAACAGGAATTATTAAAGGCCAAGTAATGTCTTCCATGTTTCTTATTCTTAATTAATCTAACAAATAACAATTTGTTCAACTTAATACTAGTACCAGTAGTCTCAGTAATTATAGATTTGTGTAAGTGAAGTGAATGGCTGCAATATTATAAAGGGTTGGAGAGATGAATTGGGAATACTCTGTTATAAGGTACCTGCACCACCTGTGAAGTGATACAGTGTTGTCTGAAAGTGGACTTGAATTAGTTGTACATGTATATTTCAAATTCCAGGACAACGAGTATAAAAATTTTCAAGAAGTATCTCAAGAGATAGAGAACACAAGTCACAAAATGGGAGAATATATTTGCAAAAGGCATGTCTGATAAAGGACTGTTATCCAAAATATACAAAGAACTCTTAAAACTCAAGAATAATAAATCAAGAAACCTTATTTTAAAATGGGCAAAAGACCTATATAGATACCTCACTAAAGGAGACATAAAGATGGCAGATAGCCATATGAAAAGACACTCAACAAATGTATCATAAGGGGATTGTAAATTCAAACTATTCTCAAACTACACTGGACATCTATTAGAATGGCCATAATTCAAAACATTGACAACAAACTCTGGCAAGGATGCCAAGCAACAAGAACTCTTCTTCATTACTGAAAGGTTTAGCTTATCTTGGAATCCCGGATGAGCCCCCAGGATGGAAGCTTTATGCTTAGCCCCCATGATGATAGCTTACACCTTGTCTTGGGATCCCGAGCGAGCCCCAAGACAATAGATAAAAACTTACAGTGTTCCACCACATCCGTTGCCTCCGAAGGAGAAGATTTAACTCTGGGACCAAAGACAGTCTCAGTCACTCAGAGCTTTGTGTATTATAAATTTTGTTAAAGTGATAATGGCAGAAACATAGACATCAGATGGGGGTAGAAAGATGATCTGCCTTGCTAGTTTTAAGCAGGAAATTATATACTTTTCTGCCAGCTGCTGAGAATAGAAAAAAATATCTCAAGGCTTTAAAAATTTTGCCCAAACCATTTCCCATAACATACATCCTGGGATGACATTAGCACAAGACTAGCCAGAAGGAAGGGTTAACCCAGAGCTCAAGGCTGTGGACCCAGAACTTCTCCCATAACACACATTCTGAGGTCAAAAAAGGTATGTCCTTGAACAAGACTTACTGCTGCCTACAAGGCCCATGTGTCTAAGGCAAAAGAATGAGAATAAAAGATGTTCACCTCCTCCTAAAAGGGGCCTTAGGCTTGGATACCTTATAAAGTGCCTAAGTTAACCCTCTCCCTACTAGTGGGAATCCAACGTGGTACAACTTTGGAAGATGCTTTGGTAGTTTATTACAAAGCTAAATATACTTCTTTTACTATATAATCCAGCCATTGTGGTGCTTAGTATTTCCCCAGTGGTGCTGAAAAACATATGCTTACTCAAATACTAGCACACAGATGTTTATAATAGCTTTATTCATAATTTCCAAAACTTGGAAGCAACCAAAATGCCCTTCAACAAGAAAAACTGAATATCCAAACTCTGGTATATCCAGACAATGGATTTCATTCACTGCTTAAAAAGAGGGGCGGGGGGGGGGGGGTGGAAGGTGCCAAGTCATAAAAAGATATGGAGGGACCCTAAATGCATACTACTAAGTGAAAGAACCCAATAGACTAAATATTGTGTGATTCCAATTATATAAAATTCTGGAAAATGCAAAACTGTGGAAACCATAGAAGAATGAGTGGTTGCCACAGATTGAAGCAGAGGGCTGAATACGTGGAGTACAGAGGATATTTAGGGAAGTTAAACTATTCTATATAATGTAATGGTGGATACATTTCATTATACATTTGTCAAAACCCACAGAAGATACACCACCAGTAGTGAACCCTAATATAAACTGGACTTTGGTTAATAATAATGTCTGTATGAATTGTAACAATTACACCACTCTGTGCAGATGGAAGCAGGGAATGTTGATGGTGAGGGAGGCGGTATATATGTAGAGGCAGGTAATATATTGGAAATCTTCATATTCAATTGTGCTGTTTACCTAAATGTGCTCTTAAAAAGTCTATAAATTATAAAAAAGTTATGAAATCAATAAAAATATAAGTGTAACTGATATGCAAAGAGAGGAGAGAATATGGAATAATATAAAATACTAAAAACCAGAGAAAACATAAAAGAGTGGAAGACAAGAGAAAGAATAGGGTAAAAAATGGAAAACAGTCAAAAATGTGGTGACTGTTACTTCAACTATATCAACAATAAATTTAAATGTGGGTGACCTAAATACACCAATGAAAAAGAACTATCAGAGTGGATAATGAAAGCAAGACCCAACTAAATGTTTTCTACAGAAAGCCCACTTTTAAGCAGCGGATAAAGATATACCATGCTAACACTAATCATAAGAAAGCTAAAGTAGCTATATTAATTGTTGTAGACATCAACACTCTTCTATTAGTAGTTAATAGTTCCAATAGTCAGAAAATCAGTAAGGCTATAGTTAATATAACTATCTAATTGACATTTGTGGAATACTTCATCTAACAGCAGCAGAATACACATTCTTCTCAAGCTTGTATAGATCCCACTCTGGGCCGTTAAAATGTACCTTAACAAATTTAAAGGAATAGATATCAAAGTATGCTCTCAGAACATGGAATAAAGCTAGATATCAATAACACAAAGATAGTTATAAAATTCTAAAGTAGTTTGTGATTAAATACACTTCTGAGTAATACATGGATTAAATCTCATAAGAAATTTAAAAATATTTTTAACTAAATGAAAATATGACCTATCAAAATTTATAGGATGAACCCAGTACAATGTCATGTTTTTTGCTTTAAACTGTTATTTGTATCTTCAAGAAATTAAGAGAAAAACTGTTCTTTAATACTTATCCAATTATTTACATTTCTGGTGCTCTTCATTTGTTTTTTAAAAAATCTGAGTTTTTTTTTTTTTTTCTGGTATCATTTTCTTTCATCTGTATGAACTTCATTTAGCATTTCTTACACTTTAGCCTGGTATATAGGAGTTATCTTTGTTTCCCATTATCTGAAAATGTCTGCTTTTAGCTTTCATTGTTTAAGGATACTTCTGCTGGATTGACTCTTTTTTCCTTAAAAGATGTTGCTTCCCTGTTTTCTGCCTGTGGTTTCTGGTGAGAGTTCTTTGGTTATTCACATTATTGCTCCCCTGAGTGTAATATGTCTTGGATATTTTAAATATTTTCTTTTTATTCATGTTTTTGGAAGTTTGACTCTCAAATATCTAGACTTGATTTTCTTCATATTTATCCCATATGGAATTACATATTGTTTTTGTACATTTCTCTATTTCTAGATTCAAATTTTGCATGTTAGACTTTTGGATGTCATACAGGTCTAGTATTCTATTTATTTTTTTCAGTGTTTTTTTCCCTACCTCTTCTTTAAATACTTCATTTTCTTTTATTTTTTTCCTCTCCAAAATCACTGATGCTTTGCTTTTCCATCTTGTTCCTGCTATTAAATCCATCCAATGAATTTTTTATTTCTGATTTTGTGTTTTTCGGTTCTAAATTTTCCAATTTGTGCTTTTTCATCATTTCTATTTATATGCTAGAATTTCTTATTTTTTCACTCATCATGAGTATATTGTCCTTTATGTCATTGAATTAGTTATAATGGACACTTTAAAGTTCTTATCAGACAGTTCCAACACTGAGTAATCTTGATACTGGCCTATGTTGGTCATATTTTCCCTTCAGAATGAGTTACATTTTTTTTTTTTTGGTTCTTCATATGTTGAGTAATTTTATAATGTATCCTGAACATTTAAAATGTTATTTCTGGAGATTCTAGATTCTGTTAAATTCCTCTGGATGACTTTGTTTTAGTAGGCAATTTAACTTGGTTAGACTCAAACTGAAAACTTATCTTAGTTGCAGATCAATCAGTTCAGATCAGTCACTCAGTCGTGTCTGAGTCTTTGCGACCCCATGGACTGCAGCACACCAGGCTTCCCTGTCCATCACCAAATCCCAGAGCCTACTCAAACTTATGTCCATCACATGGGTGATGCCATCCAACCATCTCATCCTCTGTTGCTCCCTTCTCCTCTTACCTTCAATCTTTCCCAGCATCAGGGTCTTTTCCAATGAGTCAGTTCTTCACATCAGGTGGCCAAAGTATTGGAGTTTCAGCTTCAGCATTAGTCTTTCCAATGAATATTCAGGATTGATTTGCTTTAGGATTGACTGGTTGGATCTTCTTGCAATTTAAGGGACTCTTGAGAGTTTTCTCTAACACCACAATTCAAAAGCATCAATTCTTCAGTTCTCAGCTTTCTTTATAGTCCAACTTTCACATCCGTACATGACTACTGGAAAAACCACAGCTCTGACTAGATGGACCTTTGTTGGCAAAGTAATGTCTCTGCTTTTGAATACGCTATCTAGGTTGGTCATATCTTTTCTTCCAAGGAGCAAGTGTCTTTTAATTTCATGGCTGTAGTCACCACCTGCTGTGATTTTGGAACCCCCCCAAAATAAAATCTGTCACTGTTTCCATTGTTTCCCCATCTATTTGCCATGAAGTGATGGGATTGGATGCCATGATCTTAGTTTTCTGAATGTTGAGTTTTAAGCCAACTTAAATCAGACACATCACTTTCTGTGTAATAACATCAATTTTATTTCTTAGTATTCTTAGCATTCATTCTCTAGCAAGTGAATTTTTAGTCTGTAAGACCTGTACAGTTTAAGCTGCTTTATTATTTGTCCCTAAGTCAGACATAAATAATGGATCACACATTCTGATAATATTCAGCCATGGCTTTATTCTTGTAGCGTTTATTTGTGATTAAGAATGTAAATACAGAAAATGGTCCTTTTCAGTGTGATTTTAAGGCTTACATTGGTTGGTGTCTCTTTTCACATATTTAATCTGTTCATTATATAAGCATAAATGTTTCTGGTGACCACTTTTGGAAATGCAGTTTTCACCTGTTGGGCATATGACTGTGTACATGTTATTAGATATTCGATAATCTCAATTTGGAATCTGTGGGGAGAAAATTCAATCCAAGTTTCAGATCATTCAATAACAATTTCATGAGAATTTATAGAGATTTTAAGATATAATCACATTGTCTTTATCATCATAAAAGCTGTAGAACTTTAGCTCTGAGAAATATTAAGCTTTTTCAAAGCATAGTGTATTAAGCATCTTTTTAAATTTTATGTATCTTATGATGTTTTGACATCTTATGCAGCTTGCTGACCAGGGAGACACTTTGTCTCCTAGGGCTAGCCATTTCTTAGAGATAGTAAAGGTATAGAGCCAGGCCTGGAGCATATCTTTCCTGTACAAAATAACCAATCTCTCACACCAACCCAGTATTTTCTCTGCCCTAAATTATCATGAGACCATGTACCAGTTAACTACACACAACTTTATAGCCCACAGCTATAATACTCTATGAAGGAGTGTCCAACAACATCTGAACTTAACAGATAAGGCAAGATCTTATCACCTGTTGAATTTCTTGAGTAGAGTATTGTAAAAAAAAAAAAAGTATGGGTAATTCCCCCCTTCCATTGGGGTTTATTCTTTGCTATATAAGTTTCAAGGTCTGGATATAGTTGGGATGACACCATGCAGTATGAAATAGTCTAATTTAGCCAAGATTGCTTCTCTTTCATGGAAACAGGGTGGTATTTGGGAGGTAAGTCCTTTTTAGAAACTAGACTAAATAACTGTCATAGTATTAATGGTGGTAAACTTCTAAGGGATAATTATACTGCATAAGTATTACTGTGAAAGATGAGTCTAACCAACATTTGAAACCAAAAGCTTGACTTACTGCTTTTCTGTTTCAGCCATCTTATTACTGTGTAACAAAAACACCTAAAAGGCTTAAAATAACAACTTATTATTTCTCTATAGATAAGAGTGGGTGATTTTTCTTCTCCACTAGTTAATATCTGTAGCCTCTCATTCAGCTAGCATTTAGCTAGTGATGGGGCTAGGCTGGAAGGTCTGAAAAACTTCACTTATATGTCCAGCACTGTGGGGTTTCACCCCCAGTAGCTTGAGTTTCTTCACAAATTGGCGATCTCAGACTAGTTGTACTTTTTCCATGTTATTAGCTTTGAGAAGTACAGTGGAAGCTGCCACACTTCCTAAAGGGGAGGCCTGACACTTCTGTAATATGCTAATAAGCCAAAACAAGTCACAAGACCAATCCAGATTCAAGAAGATGGGGAAATGAATCTGTCTCTTATGTACAGACTAGCATGAGGGAAGGAATTGATACTGTCCATCTTTGACCATCAAACTAACCAAAAGAGGCCTATATTTGTAAATCAGTCAGAGAAAGAAATGATACAAGGTTTGGGGAAATGGGGGATTCAGGGATTTGTAGACTTTCCAAAGCAGGTATGTTGAGGGACTGACTGGCTCTTTCAAAAAGTGTAGTAGTCACTGGAGTAGGCCGTAGCTGACTTGCTGAGTTTCCAGAGTGTGTCAGAGTGAAAGCTGTTGCTTGGCTTTCAGAAATGAGTTGTCACAACTAGCTGATTTTCATACGTATGTGCACTAGTGAGAAAATTCTCCAGTTAATTGCTATTAGTGTCTGATTGCTTGTCTCTGATTATCAATTTTGGTGGTTACTAGTTCATGTCTTGGGGCTTATGGCCAACAGTGTCTCAGGTTTTCTTCAACTTGGAGACTAGCAACATTTTACTCTTACCAGAGTATTAGTTTTTAAAAGTATTTTTATTAGTACAGGCTTTATTCTGAAAGCACATTTGCATCAGTTATTGGACTGTCCCCAGAAAGTACTAATTTTTATTTAATTTTTGATTGAGAGGCCCAAGGAAGTTATACAATGTATTTGTTTTCACATTGAAATAAAGAACACTAAAGAGATTGTTTCCTCTTAAACATATATCAAGATGGTATGCTCATGTAAGAGCTGAATGGAATACTGGTAACAGTAGTTTAGCAGGGAGTATTCAGAAGTTATATAAGCACAAAGTATACATAAGATGTAAGCAATCACTAAATATACTAGGTGTTCATATTCAGAAGTTATATAAGCACAAAGTATACATAAGATGTAAGCAATCACTAAATACACTAGGTGTTCATTAATATTAAGCATCAGATGAATCAAAATGGAAGCTGAACATCATAAAAGTCCATTTTATTAGGAAGGGGAAATAAGATGGCAGGATTTAGATTGGAGCAGCATTTGACAATGGCACCCCACTCCAGGACGCTTGCCTTGAAAATCCCATGGACAGAGGAGCCTGGTGGGCTGCAGTCCATGGGGTCGCTAAGAGTCGGGCACAACTGAGCGACTTCACTTTCACTTTTCACTTTCATGCATTGGAGAAGGAATCGGCAACCCACTCCAGTGTTCTTGCCTGGAGAATCCCAGAGACAGAGGAGCCTGGTGGGCTGCCGTCTATGGGGTCGCACAGGGTCGGACACGACTGAAGCAGCTTAGCAGCAGCAGCAGCAGCAGCAGCATTTGACAATTCTATGAAGTATGGGCAATAAAGTAATTTTACTAGTTATGTAGCTGGTGGAGTTGGGTATTCTTTTTGTTGTTGCTCGGTTGCACTACTTAAGTATGACATAAAGATGTATTTTATTATGTGACAGAAAATTAAAAAATGATACAGGGAAAACTGGCCATGGACATAGAAGAAAATATAGGAATACTGTTGAGTAGGGATCAATTAATTTAGACAATGTTTATTTCATAATTTACTGCTACATTCCATCAGGGTATCTGTTTTGATACTATGACAGTCCAGCAGCTAAAACATACCTTTGAAAAACAATTCTAATGCTTGTAGTCTTATAATGCACATAACAAAGATATTGCAAAAAACCTCCATCTACCCACAAACTGATATATGCCTAATTTCTGAAACACATACCATATATAAAAATATACCTCTGTGTTGGCTGTGATGCTTTCAGCTCTAAGAAAACTTGAGTTTGTAAGGTACCAGAAAGTATCTTAGTCCCTGTGGGGCATATGGTCTTCTTCAGCCCACTCAGCTCTGCTACTGTAATATGAAGGCAGCCACAGGCAAAACAAACATTTTTATTAGTGTTCTAACAAAAGTTGAATTTACAGACACATAAGTTTGAATATCGTATAGTTTTCACATCACAAAATAATCTTTTTCAACCATTCAGAAAGGTAAAACATTGCAGGCAGTGGGCCAGATCTGAATCACTTGCAGAAAAATGTACAACCAAATCAAAGCAAGGCACTGCAGCAGTAAAGTGAGGGGCGAATGCTGGTAGCCAACCTTTTATTTTGCAGAATAATTCAAGAAATACAAATTATTATGATAGTACCTAACATATAGCTCTTCCTTTGTTTCAGACACTATTCTAAGTGCTTTAAAAATATTAACTCATTTACAACTCAAAGCAATCCTATTATCGCTTTTTTATGAAAAAGGAAACTGAGGCACAGAGAGGTTAGGTGTGTGCCTCATACTAGAAACAGCCTGGGCAGTAGGAGTCAAAAGTCCGTACTCTTAACCTCTATGTCATGTTGCTTCTAGTAGAAAGAAAAAGGTAGTGAAGAACATTTATGACTCTCATACAAAATATAAATTCAGACAGCTCTGCAACTTGCTAAAACAACACTAACATAGATATTTCTTCATATAGTATTATTTTTTATTGTATAGGGATTTTCAGCTATTTTAAAAAATGAACTTGTTGTTGTTTAGTTGCTAAGTCATGTCCAACTCTTTTGTGAACCCGTTGACCAGAGCCCTCCAGGCCCCTCTGTCCATGACATTTCCCAGGCAAGAATACAGGAATAAGTGGGTTGCCATCCCAACCCAGAAACTGAACCCATATCTCCAGCACTGGCAGGAAGATTCTTTACACTGAGCCACCAGGGAAGCCTTTTTCCTGTAAATGTATCCCTAGTGTAAAATTTGGCCAACCATAAGAGAGTTGCAAATTTTACAGAAACATTTTTATATTCTTTCTGAAGGATTAGTTCAGTAAAATCCATATCCATTCAGAAATAGGGGGGGGAAAGATACATTATAATTTTAAAAGAATACTACACTTAAATATACATTCTGTTAACAACAGGAGTCCCTGCTGAGACTAAATGAGAGATATCTTCATACACATAAAAGTTACTGAACTAAATAAGGCTACATATTTCACTGTGTACAATTATGGATGGGTTCACATGCACATCAAACATCCACAGTCTGTGTTCTGTAGCACACTGACATTCCCACATAAGTCCTACATACTAAAGGACTTTTCACATGTGTTAATGATGTCACATTTTTCAATTTATTTGTGCTTTTTACAAAACTTCATATACCTGACATTTGCAGGTTTCTTTAAAACAACCTTGTAATCAGATTTCTGCAACATGACTCCTAGTATAAGTAGTTCCCTTGTACATATTCTCTCAGAATTTGTGTTTAAAAGGTTTCACATATTTAAAATATTTTTAAAAAAGGTTTATATCACTGATCTGACATTCACTGAAACATCACTTCTTGATAAAGCCTTCCATGTAGGTTGTAATCTTTGTGATTATCTCCTTTTAGAATGTGCTAATGAGTCCAACTGGTATAAAAAGATTTCTGAATGCTCAGGATACTGATAGAAATTCCTCATTTATGATGGCTACCCTGACAGAAATTTCCTGATATTCATTTTTCTTACAGGATTTCTCTTATATGGTTTAAATGTTGTACAATAAAGTATGACTTCTCAAAGAGAGGTTTCCCTCATGTTTTACCATTTGTAGTGTTTCTACCATGTATGTTGTCTGAAATTTAGTAGAAGTCTGACATATGGTGAAAATTTCTCCCTAACAGATTTATAGAATTTCTCCCCATGATGAAAGAATTGGCTGAAATTTTCTCATATTGATGATATGTCTTTGTCTTGTGTTAGTTATCTGATTATTCTGAAGGACAAATTCAGACAGAAGAATTCTCCAATTGATATTGTTTATAAGCTTTTCCCTTCTGTGTGTGTCTTCTGATGTGCAGTGAGTTTTGATTTTTGAAAAAATGTTTCCTTACACTCCTTACATTCATAGGGTTTCTCTCCTGTGTGTTTTCTCTGATGTATAACAAAATGTGACTTCTGAGAGAAAGATTTCCCACATTCCTTGCATTCATAGGGTTTCTCTCCTGTGTGAGTCCTTTGATGTAATCTGAGGACTGAATTCACAGAGAAAGATTTACCACATTCATTACATTCATAGGGCTTCTCCCCTGTGTGTTTTCTCTGATGTTTAGTGAGGTCTGATTTATAGTAAAAGGTTTTTCCACATTTATTACATTCAAAGGGTTTCTCCCCTGTATGAGTTCGCTGATGTACTGTTAAAGCTGACTTCTGGTAGAAGCATTTACCACATTCCTTACATTCATAGGGTTTCTCTCCCGTGTGAGTTCGCTGATGAGTTTTGAGGTGTGAATTTCTAGAGAAGAATTTCCCACATTCCTTACATTTATAGGGTTTCTCCCCTGTGTGTGTTCTCTGATGTACTGTGAGGTGTGATTTCTGGGAAAAGGACTTCCTACATTCCTTACATTCATATGGTTTCTCCCCTGTGTGTGTTTTCTGATGTACCATGAGGTATGCCTTAACGTAGAAGAACTTCCCACATTCAGTACATTCAAAGGGTTTTTCTCCTGTGTGTGTTTTCTGATGTTCCATGAGGTGTGGCTTCTGGTAGAAGGATTTCTCACACTGATTACATTCGTAGGGTTTCTCTCCTGCATGAGTTCTCAAATGTCTACTGAGAGATGACAGATGGTAGAAAGTTTTCTTACATTCTTTACATTCATAGGTCTTCTCTCTGGTAGGAGTTTTTGGTTGTCTTGTGAGGTCTCCATTCTGAGAGTCGGATTTCTCACATTCGCTGGGTTTGTCCTTTGAATGAGTATGCTCATGTATCATGAGGATAGACTTCTGGTAGAAGGACTTTCCACATTCATTACATTTATAGGTTTTCTCATTGGTATGAGTTTTCTGATGTTTCTTGAGTTCTCCATTCCTAGAGAGAAATTTCCAAATTTGTTAATGTATAAGACTTTGGGGTGAGGGGGTGGGGGTTGGGTCTGCTGTGTATATTTTCTAAGTAACTCTGAGAACTGGTTTCTAGAGGTTTTTCCAATATTCATTAGATTCATAGGGTTTCTCCATTGTGAATATTCTATGTTGACATATACTGTGGTTTAACATTTGGTAGAAGGTATTTCACTTGCATTATATTCTCCAGGTTTCTCAACTGCCTGAACTTGACTTTGTATAATAAAGCCTCTATTATTATGTAAATAAGAAGAATCAAAAGGCTGTTTGAGAGTTTTAATCTCCTGATCTTGAATTATAAAAGGTCTCTATTATGAAAGAGGGCTTTCCCATTTGGATTATGTTCTTTGGAATTTGCTTCAGTTTTCTCATTCATCGTTAACTAGTGGAGAAGGCAATGGCACCCCACTCCAGTACTCTTGCCTGGAAAATCCCATGGACAGAGGAGCCTGGTGGGCTGCAGTCCATGGGGTCGCTAACAGTCGGACACAACTGAGTGACTTCCCTTTCACTTTTCACTTTCATGCATTGGAGAAGGAACTGGCAACCCACTCCAGTGTTCTTGCCTGGAGAATCCCAGGGACGGGGGAGCCTGGTGGGCTGCCGTCTGTGGGGTCACACAGAGTCGGACATGACTGAAGTGACTTAGCTGCAGCAGCAGTGCTGTTCCACTTCCAGTACCCCTATTAAGACTCCTTCTTAAAAAGCTTCTAATCTCAAAATTGAATTCTTGAACTTGCCTTGAATTTTCAGCTTGGCTTTCCGGGCATCTTGCTCCTTGGTCATGAGTATTGCATAGGTCTTCTACAAAGGAATCCAAAATTTAATACTTTATACATCTTAACACATTATTATGGTCATAGGGTGGATTCTTAGGTTTCAGGCTATTATTCTCAAATGAAGGAGTTCTTAAGTGCAAACTTCCTCTATCTCAGGGGCTTAGAAAAAAATATATAAATAACACTAAAACCTGCTATAGCAAAGAGGGAGAGATCTAGTTATAAATTCAAATAACTTTGACACTACAAATATGACCTTAAAAACTTGGAGGAGAAAGTGAAGACAAAAAAAACCCCCACAAAGAATAGGGAGCAGAAAACAAAAGGTATTCAAAGTGCTGTTGAACAAGAATGTGAGACTCATAGTGCACGATGTGAGCCCATTAAGGACAATGAATAGTAAGTAAGGTGGATAAGGAAAATTAGTAGACAACTGTGTTCACTGGAAATATCAAAGGAAAGATTACATTAGATGAAGGAGCTAAGTATAGGTCTTTACCCACTCAAACTTAGTTTACAGTGTTAGGATTTCTAGTAATTAGACTATAAACTTCCACTTTATTCTTCTTTGCCCATACCCAACAATCTAGATGTCAACACTAAACTGACCTTCTCAGAACATCCATTTCCTCATGTTTAGAGGAAAATTCTTCTCCTTCTAGTTGGCTGGTTCAGAAGACCCAGAAACACACACATCCAAAAGGAAAGATTTAAGAAAAAACAGAGTACAAGCCATCCCACAGAATGAATTCTCAGTTGTAGCACCAGAGATTTTCAATACCGCCAAATACTGCATCTGTGACTCAACACTAGTCTTATTCTGCTTTTACATCTTAGCTCCCACATCTATGCTTCAATTTTCTACATGATCTTTAAAGGGTAATTATTCAATGTCATTCTAGAATCTTTACAGACCTTCATGTTTATTCATTTTTAAATGCTTGAAAGAAAAGTGAGCTTATGAGTAGAGATTTGGGGTTAGAATTTCATGGCACTTGTAAGGAAAACATAGTTATTTGATAGGGATGTGTGCAAGGTTAACTTGGGATACTCATGAAATAAGATCTTATGTATAAAAAGCATTTAAGAGAGCAGATAAAATGAAGATTAGCACATGTTTTGGGGCCAGAAGGGAAAATAAGATGCAGCAGGCAATAAAGGGCCAGACTAGTTCTTGACAGAAAATTAGGTGTATTTTGTATCAGCTCTGAAATAATATAGCTGATGAAAGGCATAATGATTTATAATCCAATTTCAGAGATTAAAGAGAGAATAGTAAATTTAAATGGGTGCTGAAAATCTAAGACATTTTATTGTTAATGAAAGGAGGAAAAATGGTACTTGAAAATTTTATAAGGTAGATTTTATAAACACTTTAAGATTATAGCTGCATACTTTAATGGCAAGGAGTAACTGGAAATTCTAGCAAAAAGACAAAATGAGAGTTTAAGTGAAAGAGAAATATATCTACTTTAAAAATGTCAAGCAAAAGAGGGAATTTTTTTTAAACAAAAAATCAACTATCTCCATCTGCCCCACACAAAAGAGGGAATTTAGATGGGGAGAACAAAAACTGGAGATGTGATTTATGTTGCTTACATATGCAGATCAAGTATCCTCAATCATTTCCAAAAGTTTAGGGCATTTAAAAAAGAGATTCTTGAAAAAAAAAATTTCAAAAAGTCAAAGGCACCACTTCCAACCCCCTTATGGAGAAAGAAATGGCAATCCACTCCAGCACTCTTGCCTGGAAAATCCCATGGATGGAGGAGCCTAATAGGCTACAGTCTATGGGGTCGCAAAGAGTCGGACATGACTGAGCGACTTCACTTCACTTATACAAGTTATACTTTCTAACTTACCAGGGTTTTTCTGACGTGGAAATTGTACTTCTAATATCCATGGTTCTTTTCCTTGCTTCAACTTGAAGATTGCATTTGGTCTATTTGCACAATAGCCTATTAATAGAAAAGATAAAATAACACAAATAACTTGGAATACAGCAACTCTGAAGGATAAGGAAGTGCAGGTTGGGATCAGAACAATGAAGGTCTCACATAGATTTGGCAAATTTATTCTATTAGGGGAGTGCATGGGGACACAAGTATTTTTCTGGTACCTAAAATGGATTCATCAACTTTGACCCTGAAAACCATGCCAATATTCAACCCTACAGGGGATTTACAAATTCCAGTAAGTGAGAAAGGAAATGCAAACTACTGGGAGTTACAGATGGAGAAGATTTCCTCACCCACTGAGATGAGGTGACTGTAGTTCTCCTGCATTACTTCTCTATATAGGGTCCTCTGAGCAGTGTCCAGCAACTTCCATTCCTCCCGGGTGAATTCCACAGTAATATCCTTAAATGTTACTGGTCCCTGAAACAACATATTTCAATTCAAACTGAAGTGATCAAAATAGAGTACCATTAAAAAGACAGGTAAACTAGCTGTTAATGTGTTAACTACAGGATTTACTCTGGAGAGTTAAGATATACTGCTACTCTGTACCCTGTTTTACACATATATAAAATATCTGTTCAGTATATATTTACTAAGATATCACTCCATGCCTAGAACTCTGCTAGAGATACAGAGATGAATGAAAGCAACTATTCTTGTCATCAAGGAGCTTACATTCCAACAGAGAGGCAAAGATTAAATTCATAAATACAATATGCATAGCAGGTGCTATGACAGAAGTATGTACAAGATAAAAGATGGTCAAAAAGAATGGCCAAGATGGTGAAGGAAGACTCTGAGCTCACCTCCTTCCATAGGCACACTGAAATTACAACTATTTACAGAGCAACTATCTTTGAAAATGATCTGAAGAGTAGCAAGAAAGATTCCCTACAACTAAAGATATAAGGAAGGAACCATAATGACCTAGATAGGAGGAGTGGAGACACCTCTCTAGTAGTCAAGACCCACATCCCTGAGTAGGTGACCCACAAATGGGAGGCTAGTCAAAACTGTAGAGGTTCTCCCCAAAGAGTCAGAGGTCCAAGCCCCACATTGGGCTCCCCTGCCAAGGGGTCCTGCACCAGGAAGACAAACCTCGCAGAACACCTGGCTTTGTAGGCCAGTAAAACTTGAGAGCCAGAGGGCTATAGAAAACAGACACTCCACTCTAAAGGACATATGCAAAATCTCACATGGTCCAAATCATAGTGCAGAGGCAGTAATCTGAAGGGAGCCTGGCTCAGACCCATTTACAGATCTTGGAGAGCCTCCTGGAGAGTCAGCAGGCAACTGGAACTTCTTGAAGACACAGACACTGGTAGCAGCCACTTTGGAAGCTTGTTCTACCATAAGGATGTTTGTTCTAATAAGCACCATTTTGGAATCGTCCCTCTATCCTATTAGTGCTGAAGGCTTACTGGCCGACCAGTGAGCCATCACCAATCCCAGTACACTTCAGGCTATTCTGTCAGCTGCATTGGGTCCCAGTCCAGGAATGCCATAGGACATGCAGCCAGCCAGGCAGGGACCCAGCCTCTCCCAACAGTGGGCCAGTAGCCACTGCATGAGGCAGGATCTGGCTTCCAACAGGGCTGAGGGTCAACCCTGGCTGCTAGTTTGCCCATAACAGTCAAGCCCACATTAAGGAAGGATTCATGTAGCCCATACATAAGGAGCCCTTAGAGCTTATAGCTCTGATGATCAGAGAAGCATATACTGCTAGGTTTCTCAGAACATCTCCACTTAAGATAACTTCTCTAAGATTGGGAAATGTAACCAACTTACCAAATGCATAGATATAAAAACAGAGGATTAAGCAAAATGAGACAGAGAAACATGTTCCACACAAAAAAACAGGACAAAACCTCAGAAAAAGGACTAAATGAAGTTGAGAAAGCATTCTACCCAATAACAATATCTTTTATGAATACCTTTAACAAGTTACTAGTAAATCAAATCGAGCAAAATAAAAAAATTAGATTATAATTTACACCGTGACTTTGTGTGATTTATCCCAGGAATGCAAGAATGGCTCAACATACTAAAGTCAATCAATTACATTAACAGAGCAAAGGGGGAAAAGTAGATCATTTCAGATGATGCAAAAAAGCATTTGACAAAATTCAACACTTTCATGATAAAAAACATTTAGTAGACTAGAAATAGAAGGAAACTCCTTCAAAATGATAATATTTTTAATCCACCTCTATCCCAGCTAACTTTATACTCAACAGTGAAAGACAAAACTACATATCCCTTTTGGCAGATTAAAAAAAAAAAAGAATATCTCTAAGAATCCACAAAAATAGAGCTAATAAACAAAGTCAGCACATTTCAGAATTATAAGATCAACACACAAACATCAGTTGTGTTTCTATTTACCAGTAATGAAAACCCAAAAGGGAAATTAAGACAATTCCATTTAATGTAGCATCAAAAAGAATAAAATACCTAGGGATAAATCTACTCAAGGAGTATATAAGACTTACACACTGAAAACTGCAAAACATCACTGGAAGTATTAAAGAAGGCCTAAATAAAAGAAATGATAGTATGTGTTCATAGACTGTAAGACTTAATATAGTTCAGGTGACAGTACTACTCAAAGGAATTTATAGAATCAATGAAATCGCTATTAAAATTTCAATGACTCCTGCACAGAAATAGAAAAGCCAATCCTCAAATTTATACAGAATTGCAAACAGCCTCTAACAGTCAAACAAAATTGGGAAAGAAACAATCTTAAAATCTTACCGTTAAAAGATGACACAAAAAAAGAAAACTACAGGCCAATATCACTGATGAACATAGATGCAAAAACCATTAACAAAATTCTACCAATCAGAATCCAACAACACATTAAAAAGATCATACATCATGACCAAGTGGGCTTTATCCAGGGATGCAAGGATTCTTCAATATCTGCAAATCAATCAATGTAATACACCACACTAACAAATTGAAAGATAAAAACCACATGATTATCTCAATAGATGCAGAGAAAGCCTTTGACAAAATTCAACATCCATTTATGATAAAAAATCCTCCAGAAAGCAGGAATAGAAGGAACATACCTCAACATAATAAAAGCTATATATGACAAACCCACAGCAAACATTATCCTCAATGCTGAAAAACTGAAAGCATTTCCCCTAAAGTCAGGAAGAAGACAAGGGTGCCCACTCTCACCACTACTCTTCAACATAGTCTTGGAAGTTTTGGCCACAGCAATCAGAGCAGAAAAAGAAAGAAAAGGAATCCAAATTGGAAAAGAAGAAATAAAACTCCCACTGTTTGCAGATGACATGATCTTCTACATGGAAAACCCTAAAGACTCCACCAGAAAATTACTAGAGCAAATCAATGAATATAGTAAAGTTGCAGTATATAAAATCAACACACAGAAATCCCTTGCATTCCTATATACTAATAATGAGAAAATAGAAACAGAAATTAAGGAAACTATTCCATTCACCATTGCAACGAAAATAATAAAGTACTTAGGAATATATCTACCTAAAGAAACAAAAGACCTATATATAGAAAACTATAAAACGCTGGTGAAAAAAATCAAAGAGAACACTAATAGACAGAGAAATATACCATGTTCATGGAGCAGAAGAATCGATATAGTGAAAATGAGTATACTACCCAAAGCAATCTATTGATTCAATGCAATCCCTATCAAGCTATCAACTATTTTTCACAGAGCTAGAACAAATAATTTCACAATTTGTATGGAAATACAAAAAACCTCGAATAGCCAAAGCAATCTTGAGAAAGAAGAATGGAACTGGAGGAATCAACCTGCCTGACTTCAGGCTCTACTATAGAGCCACAGTCATCAAGACAGTATGGTACTGGCACAAAGACAGAAATATAGATCAATGGGACAAAATAGAAAGCCCAAAGATAAATCCATGCACCTATGGACACCTTATCTTTGACAAAGGAGGCAAGAATATACAATGGAGAAAAGACAATCTCTTTAACAAGTGGTTCTGGGAAAACTGGTCAACCACTTGTAAAAGAATGAAACTAGAACACTTTCTAACACCATACACAAAAATAAACTCAAAATGGATTAAAGATCTACATGTAAGACCAGAAACTATAAAACTCCTAGAGGAGAACATAGGCAAAACATTCTCCGACATACATCATAGCAGGATCCTCTATGACCCACCTCCCAGAATATTGGAAATAAAAGCAAAAATAAACAAATGGGACCTAATTAAAATTAAAAGCTTCTGCACAACAAAGGAAACTATAAGCAAGGTGAAAGGACAGCCTTCAGAATGGGAGAGAATAATAGCAAACGAAGCAACTGACAAAGAGTTAATCTCAAAAATATACAAGCAACTCCTGCAGCTCAATTCCAGAAAAATAAACGACCCAATCAAAAAATGAGCCGAAGAACTAAACAGACATTTCTCCAAAGAAGACATACAGATGGCTAACAAACACATGAAAAGATGCTCAACATCACTCATTATCAGAGAAATGCAAATCAAAACCACAATGAGGTACCATTTCACGCCAGTCAGAATGGCTGCTATGCAAGTCTACAAGCAATAAATGCTAGAGACGGTGTGGAGAAAAGGGAACCCTCTTACACTGTTGGTGGGAATGCAAACTAGTACAGCCACTATGGAGAACAGTGTGGAGATTCCTTTAAAAACTGGAAACAGAACTGCCATACGACCCAGCAATCCCACTGATGGGCATACACACCAAGGAAACCAGAATCGAAAGAGACATGTGTACCCCAATGTTCATCGCAGCACTGTTTATAATAGCCAGGACATGGAAACAACCTAGATGTCCATCAGCAGATGAATGGGTAAGAAAGCTGTGGTACATATACACAATGAAGTATTGCTGCTGCTGCCGCTAAGTCACTTCAGTCATGTCCTACTCTGTGCAACTGCATAGACAGCAGCCCACCAGGCTCCCTCGTCCCTGGGATTCTCGAGGCAAGAACACTGGAGTGAGTTGCCATTTCCTTCTCCAGTGCATGAAAGTGAAAAGTGAAAGTGAAGTCGCTCAGTCGTGTCCGACTCTTCGCAACCCCATGGACTGCAGCCTACCAGGCTCCTCCATCCATGGGATTTTCCAGGCAAGAGTACTGGAGTGGGGTGCCACTGCCTTCTCCATATACACAATAGAGTATTACTCAGCCATTAAAAAGAATACATTTGTATCAGTCTAATGAGGTGGATGAAACTGGAGCCTATTATACAGAGTGAAGTAAGCCAGAAAGAAAAACACCAATACTAACGCATATATATGGAATTTAAAAAGATTGTAACTTTAACCCTGTATGGGAGACATCAAAAGAGACACAGATGTATAGAACAGTCTTTTGGACTCTGTGGGAGAGGGCAAGGGTGGGGTGATTTGGGAGAATGGCATTGAAACATGTATATTATCATATGTGAAACGAATTGCCAATCCAGGTTCGATGCCTGATACAGGATGCTCAGGGCTGGTGCACTGGGATGACCCAAAGGGATGGTATGGGGAGGGAGGTGGGGGGGTGTTCAGGACGGGGATCGCATGTACACTCGTAGCAGATTCATGTCAATGTATGGCAAAACCAATATAATATTGTAAAGTAATTAGCCTGCAATTAAAATAAATAAATTTATACTAAAAAAATAAAATCTTACTATTAAAGCCTCAGTATCAAAACAGTGTGACTGGCATAAAGAAAGACATATTGTCCAATAGATAGAAACGAGAGTCTGAAGATAAAACCATACATCTATGGCCACCTCATTTTCAACAAGGAAGTCAAAACTATTTGATGGAGAAAGAATAATTTCTTCAGCAAATGACACTGGTAACTAGATGACCACATGCATAAGAAGAAAACTTGGCCTCTACCTCACTGCATTTAAAAAAATTAATTCAACATTGATCACTGACCTAAAATTAAGAGCTAAAAATATAAAACTCAGAAGAAAACATAGGAATAAATTTCCTTATCTTGAATTTGACAACAGATTCAAGATATGACACCAAAATGTACAAGCATTAAAAGAAAAATAAACTGACCTTATCAACTTTAAAACTTTTACAGGGACTTCCCTGGTGATCTAATGTTAAGACTCTGTAGTTCCAACAGAAGGGGCATGGGTTTGATCCCTGGTTTGGAACCTAAGATCCCATATGCCACACAGTGTGGCAACAAAGAAAATATAATAAATAAATTAAAATTTGCATGCATCATAGAATAGTACCAAAATAGGAAAAAAATATAACTCACAGAATAGAATATTTGCAAATCATATATCTGATAAAGGTATATTATCCAGAATATATAAAATATACTTAAAAATTCAATAACAAAAACCCCGGCAAAAAATGAACAAAGAAATTGAGCAGATATTTCTCTAAGTTATACAAATGAGCAGATGAAAAGATGCTCAACATCATCATTAGTCTTCAGGGAAAAGCCAAATCAAAACCACGATGATATCACTTCCCATTCATTATGATGGGTGTTAAAAAAAAAACAAACAGAAATAACAGGTAATGGGGAGGATGTGGAGAAATTGTCATCCTTATACATTGCTTGTGGGAATATAAAATGGTACAGCTGCTATGGAAAAGTTCGTAACTCGCAAAGTTAAATATACAATTACCATTCGGTTCAGCTCAGTCGCTCAGTCATGTCCGACTCTTTGTGACCCCATGAATTGCAGCATGCCAGGCCTCCCTGTCCATCACCAACTCCCGGAGTTCACTCAGACTCACGTCCATCAAGTTGGTGATGCCATCCATCCAGCCATCTCATCCTCTGTCGTCCCTTTCTCCTCCTGCCCCCAATCCCTCCCAGCATCAGAGTCTTTTCCAATGAGTCAACTCTTCGCATGAGGTGGCCAAAGTATTGCAGTTTCAGCTTAAGCATCAGTCCTCCCAAAGAACACCCAGGACTGATCTTTAGAATGGACTAGTTGGATCTCCTTGCAGTCCAAGGGACTCTCAAGAGTCTTCTCCAACACCACAGTTCAAAAGCATCAATTCTTCGGCGCTCAGCTTTCTTCACAGTTCAACTCTCACATCCATACGTGACCGCTGGAAAAACCATAGCCTTGACTAGACGGACCTTTTTTTGGCAAAGTAATGTCTCTGCTTTTGAATATGCTATCTAGGTTGTCATGACTTTCCTTCCAAGGAGTAAGCGTCTTTTAATTTCATGGCTGCAGTCACCATCTGCAGTGATTTTGGAGCCCCAAAAAATAAAGTCTGACACTGTTTCCACTGTTTCCCCATGTATTTCCCATGAAGTGATGGGACCAGATGCCATGATCTTCGTTTTCTGAATGTTGAGCTTTAAGCAAACTTTTTCACTCTCCACTTTCACTTTCATCAAGAGGCTTTTTAGTTCCTCTTCACTGTCTGCTGAAAGAGTGGTGTCATCTGCATATCTGAGGTTATTGATATTTCTCCGGCAATCTTGATTCCAGCTTGTGCTTCTTCCAGCCCAGCGTTTCTCGTGATGTGCTCTGCATATAAATTAAATAAGCAGGGTGACAATGTACAGCCTTGACGTACTCCTTTTCCTATTTGGAACCAGTCTGTTGTTCCATGTCCAGTTCTAATTGTTTCTTCCTGAGCTGCATACAGGTTTCTCAAGAGGTAGGTCAAGTGGTCTGGTATTCCCATCTCTTTCAGAATTTTCCACAGTTTATTGTGATCCACACAGTCAAATGCTACAACCCATCAATTCCACTTCTAGATACATACCCAAAAGATTTGAAAACAGATACTTGTACACAAAAGCTATAGTGACACTATTCACAAAAGCCAAAAAGTGAAAGCTACCTAAATCTCAATCAATGGATGAACTGATAAACAACTGTGGTATAAATATACAATGGAATATTATTTTTCATTAAGTATTGATACAAGGTATAGGGTGAATGAACTTGGAAAACATGCTAAATGAAATAAGCCAAACAGAAAAGGTACATATTATATAATTCCACTTATATGAAATATTCAGAATGGGTAAATGCACAGAGACAAGGGCTGCTGCTGCTGCTGCTGCTAAGTCGCTTCAGTCGTGTCCGACTCTGTGCGACCCCAGAGACGGCAGCCCACTAGGCTCCCCCATCCCTGGGATTCTGCAGGCAAGAACACTGGAGTGGGTTGCCATTTCCTTCTCCAATGCATGAAAGTGAAAGTGAAGTTGCTCAGTCGTGTCTGACTCTCAGCAACCCCATGGACTGCAGTCTTCCAGGCTCCTCTGTCCATGGGATTTTCCAGGCAAGGGCTAGGAGAGGGAATAGGTTAACAACAGGTTTCTCTCTCAGTACCCAAAACTCTGATCGTTAAACACTTACCAGCATATTGACGACCAACCAGTATCTCTCATGATTATGATACAAAAATCTTCAACAAAATATCAGCAAATCCACTACCTGATTTCAATACTTATCACAAAGCTGTATTAATTGTGTTATTAGCAAAAGGATAAACACTCAGGATCAGTGGAAGAAAAATAGTGTGTCCAGTAATAGAACCACACATAATTTTGATAAAGGTTCAAAAGAAATTCAGTGGATAAACAGTCATTTCAGAAAACAGTGCTGGAACAATGGACACTTAATCAAACTCCAGACTTTCACCAGTCTTTTCTTTAATGTCCCTTTTTCCATCCCATGATCTAATTCAGAATACTATATTACATTTAGTTGTCATATCTCTTATGGTTTGTGACAGTCTTTCCTGTATTTTATGACTTTGACAACTTTGAGAAATACTAGACAGATACTTTTTAGAATGCCTTTTAATTTGGATTTTGTCTAGTGTTTTTCCATTTGATTAGACTGAGATTCTCTGGGAGAATAACCCAGAGCCCTTCTTATCACAGTATATCAGGGGGTACATCATATCATAGGTGATTAACCTGGATCACTTTCTAAGGTAGTGGTTGCCAATTTTCTCCACTGTAAAGTAACTATATCTCCTTTTCATACTCTATTCTTTGAAAGCAATCACTAAGTCTAGCCCATATTCAAGAAGGGAGGGAATAGGTCCCATGTCCAAGAAGGGGTAGAATCTAGATATATTATTTGAAATTCTTCAGAGGGCTCTCTTCTTCCTATTTATTTATTCAATCATTTACTTATATCACTATGGTCTCAAATATTTATTGCTTAGGGTTAGAATCCAATACCATGTTATTTATTTTGTTGCTCAAATTGTTCCAGCTTTGTTATAAGTTCAGTGGCCACAGGACTGGAAAAGGTCAGTTTTGATTCTGGTCCCAAAGAAAAGCAATGCCAAAGAATGCTCAAACTACTGCACAATTACACTCATCTCACACACTAGTAAAGTAATGCTCAAACTTCTCCAAGCCAGGCTTCAGCAATATATGAACCATGAATTTCCAGATGTTCAAGCTGGTTTTAGAAAAGGCAGAGGAACCAGAGATCAAATTGACAACATCCACTGGATCATCGAAAAAGCAAGACAGTTCCAGAGAAACATCTATTTCTGCTTTATTGACTATGCCAAAGCCTTTGACTGTGTGGATCACAATAAACTGTGGAAAATTCTGAAAGAGATGGGAATACCAGACCACCTGACCTGCTTCTTGAGAAACCTGTATGCAGGTCAGGAAGCAACAGTTAGAACTGGGCATGGAACAACAGACTGGTTCCAAACAGGAAAGGAGCATGCCAAGGCTGTATCTTGTCACCCTACTTATTTAACTTAAATGCAGAGTACATCACGAGAAACGCTGGGCTGGAAGAAACACAAGCTGGAATCAAGATTGCTGGAAAAAATAACAATAACCTCAGATATGCAGGTGACACCACCCTTATGGCAGAAAGTGAATAACAAAAGAGCCTCTTGATGAAAGTGAAAGGGGAGAGTGAAAAAGTTGGCTTAAAGCTCAACATTCAGAAAACTAAGATCATGGCATCTAGTCCCATCACTTCACGGCAAATAGACTAGGAAACAGTGGCTGACTTTTATTTTTTGGGGGCTCCAAAATCACTGCAGATGTTGACTGCAGCCATGAAATTAAAAGACGCATACTCCTTGAAAGGAAAGTTATGACCAACCTAGACAGCATATTAAAAAGCAGAGACATTACTTTGTCAACAAAGGTCTGTCTAGTCAAGGCTATGGTTTTTCCAGTGGTCATGTATGGGTGTGAAAGTTGGACTATAAAGAAAGCTGAGTGCTGAAGAACTGATGATTTTGAACTGTGGTGTTGGAGAAGACTCGAGAGTCCCTTGAACTGCAAGGAGATCCAACCAGTCCATCCTAAAGGAGATCTGTCCTGAGTGTTCATTGGAAGGACTGATGTTGATGCTGAAACTCCAATACTTTGGCCACCTGACGCAAAGAGCTGACACATTTGAAAAGACCCTGATGATGGGAAAGATTGAGGGCAGGAGGAGGAGGAGACGACAGAGGATGAGATGGTTGGATGGCATCACCGACTCAATGGACATGAGTTTGGGTAAACTCCGGGAATTAGTGATGGACAGGGAGACCTGGCGTGCTGTGGTTCATGGGGTCGCAAAGAGTCGGACACTACTGAATGACTGAACTGGACTTGCCATGAGAAGCTCTTTGGGGTTGGTGCCTATGTCCATTTGACATGTTCCCATCACTGCTTTTCAGAAGTCCTTAATTTCTAATACTACAAAGTGCTCTGGGCTTATTTTATGTTAACCTTGCCTTTGCCCTAGAATCAATCATTTTCTCTGTGAAATTCTGGTTCCCTTTATTGTAGAATGATATTTAGAAACAAAGATCTGTATGCACGTTTTGCTCATGGTTACTGAGATGTCACTGCTTATAGGCCCTCTCAGCAGACAGTAAGTACATGTAAGTTTGCATATTAACTCATGTACATACACATCTTTAATTTTTTCTGTATCATATTCATGCTAAGTTAATATGTGTTAAGATAACATATATCATTTGCTTTTCAATAAATGGCAATAAAAAAAATGAGGATCCATACACAAAAATGAACCTTAGTCAGTAACTTATTCTTCATAGAAAAATCAAGTACAGATCTAAATATAAAATGTTAAACTACAAAATTTTTTTAAAAGAAAAGTCTTTGTGACTTTAAAGACATTTTAGACATGATACCAAAAGAAATTAAAAAGAAAAGCCTGGAGTTCATCACATTTTCATGAAATACACTGTTAGATGAATAAAAGATTAGCCACAAATAGTAAGGAAAATATTTGAAAATCACAAACCTAACAAAGTATTGTTCTTGTATACAGAATACATAAAGAATTTTGAACATTCATTAAGAAAATAGCCCAATTTAAAAATGAACAGAAGATTTGAAGAGACACTTAACAATAGAAGATATATGGCTAACATTATCACATCAAAAGATTTTCAGTATTATTAGTCATTAGAAGAATGCATATTAAAACCACAATGGGATAGCAAAGCACACCTATCTAAATAATTTTAGAAAAAAAGCAAACTGAAATACCAAGTGCTGACAAGAATGGGAAATAAGTGGAACTCTGATACATTGCAGTAAGAGCACAAGCTATTCAAGAAAACAATTTGGCAGTTTCTTATAAAGTTAATTATAACAATACCATATGACCAAGTAAGCACATGCTGAAGTATTTACCCAAAGAGAAATTAAAATCTGGGTACACACAAACATCTGAATGCAAATGTTTGTAACAGCTCTTTTCGTAATTGTCCCCCCAAACCAAAACAACCTATATATTTTTCAACTGGTATATGGGGTACACACATACAACTGAATTCTTATTGTTTAGTCAACAAGTCATATCCAACTCTTTTGCAGCCCCATGGACTGTGGTCCACCAGTCTTCTCTGTCTGTGGGATTTCCCAGGAAAGAATACTGGAGTGGGCTGCCATCTCCTCTTCCAGGGGATCTTTCTGACCAGGGATCAAACTCGTGTCTCCTGTATTGGCAGGCAGATTCTTTAAAACTGCTGAGCCACCAGGGAATTACCATATGATCCAGCAATCCCACTTCTAGTTATGTATACAAAAGAATTCAAAGCAGGGACACAAACAGATATTTGTACACCAATGTTCATAATAAAAGCATTATTCACAATAGCTACAATGTACAAGTAACCAAGATGTCCACCAACAAATGTAAACAAAATTATGTATATTACATAAGCAAAATGTAATATGTATCAAACAATGGAGTATTATTTGGCCCTAAAAAGAAGGGAATCCTGTGACATGCTACAACATTGGATGAGCCTTAAAGACACTGTTCTGAGTCAAATAAGCCAGGACAAATACTATAGGATTCTACTTATATGAGGTACCTGGAGTAGTCAAATTCATACAGACAGAAAGTAGAATGGTGTTTCCCAAAGTATGGGGGGAATGGGAGTTATAGTTTAATGTGTGTGGAGTTTCAGTCTGGGATGATGAAGAGAGTTCTGGAGGTGGATAGTGGTGACAGTTGCTCAACAATGTGAATATACTTAATGCCACAAAGCTATACATTTAAAATTTGTTATGATGGTAAATTTTGTTGTGTGTATCTTACTACAATTATAAATAAATCAACTACACTTGAATTTTGAAAAAGAAAAAGCAAAGCAAAAAGCAACCCACCACAAACACAATAAAAGCAGCTATATGAAAGCATCAAATATTAACTTAAGCACTAGAATTTGAAGGGTAAAGATCCAAGGGCTTCCTTGGTGGCTCAATGATAAAGAATCCATCTGCCAATGCAGGAGACGCAGGTTTCATCCCTGATCTGGGAATAGCCCACATGCCACAGCTCTTCAGCCTGTGCTCTAGAGCTTGGGAACCAAAACTACTGAATCCCCACATGCCCTAGAGTCCATGCTCTGCAGCACGAGAAACCCACACACCTCAACTAGAGAGTAGCCCCCATTTGCTGCACCTAGAGAAAGTCTGCACAGTAATGAAGGTCTAACACAGCCAAAAATAAACATTTTTTAAAAGATCCAAGAAAAAAGTGAAATTAATTGAGATAAGTCCTACCCCTGCTTAGAATTTTCAGGGCATTTTCCAATTTCACAGTCAGGAAAAAAATGTAAAGCAAAAGCACCTCAGGGCTAGCATCTCTAAAATAAGGATAAAGAAACAATTCCTTAATAGAATGTAGAGGAGCGAAAGAGAAACTGATCTTACCTTAACAATGAGAACAAGCCCCTAACCTAGAAAACTGTTTTCTAAAGTCAGAGATTTGAGAATCTAAAGGTAAACAAAGGAAAAAATTCAGAAGAGACAAATATTTCAAAAGTGAACAGAAATCCACAGTTTATTTCATTCTTCAGGGCAAGCAGATAAGAGAGGAAACTGTTCAACTTTTAATAAACATTTAATGTTTGCTTATGATCTTGTGTGATGTATCAGAATCTCTAAGAACTCTGGTCACAAAGCAAGCCAACACCAACTTGCCGGTTGACACTACCTGGTAACTGAATGGGGATTTCATATTCAAGAGGTCCCCAAACAGAAGCTTTGTATCTGCAGAACTTCTTTACTTCCTATCAAATGTCACAAAGTGATGTTTATTTTAAGCTGGGGAAGCAGCTTCTGGAACCAAAGGAAAGCATAATTTATATGGATGCTCTGAAATACAAATACTATCTCCCCCCATCAGTCAGTTCAGTCGCTCAGTCGTGTCCGACTCCTTGTGACCCCATGGACTGCAGCTCACCAGGCTTCCCTGTCCATCACCAACTCCCAGAGCTTGCTCAAACTCATGTCCATTGAGTTGGTGATGTCATCCAAGCATCTCATCCTCTTTCACTCCCTCTTCTCCTGCCTTTGATCTTTCCCAGCATCAGGGTCTTTTCCAACGAGTCAGCTTTTTGCATCAGGTGGTCAAAGTATTGGAGTTTCAGCTTCAGCATCAGTACTTTCAATGAATATTCAGAACTGATTTCCTTTAGGATTAACTGGTTTGATCTCCTTGCAGTCCAAGGGACCCTCAAGAGTCTTCTCCAACACCACAGTTCAAAAGCATCAATTCTTCGGCAGTTCAAAAGCATTAATTCTTCGGTGCTCAGCTTCCTTTATGGTCCAACTCTGACATCCATACATGACTATTGGAAAAACCATAGCTTTGACTAGATGGACTTTTGTTGGCAAAGTAATGTCTCTGCTGTTAAATATGCTGCCTAGGTTGGTCATAGTTTTTCTTCCAAGGAGTGTCTTTTAATTTCATGGCTGCAGTCACCATCTGCAGTGATTTTAGAGTCTTCCCCCACCAGAAAAATAAAGTCAGCCACTGTTTCCACTGTTTCCCCATCTATTTCCCATGAAGTAATGGGACCAGATGCCATGATCTTAGTTTTTTGAATGTTGAGTTTCAAGCCAGACTTTTCACTCTCCTCTTTCTCTTTCATCAAGAGGCTTAGTTCCTCTTCACTTTCTGCCATAAGGGTGGTGTCATCTGCATGGTTGACACCAGGTTATTGATATTTCTCCCTGCAATCTTGATTCCAGCTTATGCTTCATTCAGCCCAGCATTTTGCATGACGTACTCTGCATATAAGTTAAATAAGCAGGGTGACAATACACAGGGGATGACAGAGGTTGATATGGTTGGATGGCATCACCGAGTCAATGGACATGAGTTCGAGTAATATCCAGGAGTTGGTGATGGACAGGGAGGCCTGGCATGCTGCAGTCCATGGGGTCACAAAGAGTCAGACACGAATGAGTGACTGAACTGAACCAAACTGAATACACAGCCTTGATGTACTCCTTTCCCAATTTTAAACCAGTCCATTGTTCCACTTCCAATTCTAACTGTTGCTTCTTGACCTGCATACAGATTTCTCAGGAGGCAGGTAAGATGGTCTGATATTTCCATCTCTTTAAGAATATTCCAGTTTGTTGTGATCCACACAGTCAAAGGCTTTGGTGTAGTCAATAAAGCAGAAGTAGATGTTTTTCCCTAAGTGCATGGCAACAACCCTCCAAAGGTTGGGAGCAGGGCACTGGGGCAGAAAGAGACGTCTCAGGTGCTAAAAGCTCTACAGGGCAGGAACTCCTCAGTCACCTGAAAGAAAAGCTGAATTCTACGCTATAAAGCACATCAATGGAGCTTTGGTAGTGTTCACCACCCAATCCCTGCTGAAGGGAAAGCCTTGATACTGCCCTCAAATCATCTGATGTTGGCAAAGAACTGTGTCTAATTAAAGCCCAGGACCAGCTCAACTACATATGTGATTTAGCAAGCAGAGGAAGGGATGTGCCTTTTTCTGGAGGTATTATTTACTTCAATCTCTACTGTACTTTTACACATAATGTCTAGCACAAAATAAAGAAATAGGAGACATGCAAAGAAGTAGAAAATTTTGATTCATACTGAACAAGGGAGCCTACTGAAACAGACCTACAGATTAACCTGGATGTTGCGATCAGTAGATAAGGACTTTAAAGTAATTACAATAAAACAAAATAAATAAAATTAAATGACCTACTAAAAAAAACAGAAAATACAAATGGGGAATATTAGCAGATTAAGAAAAACAAAGAGAAAAAAACAGGAATTTTTAGAACTGAATAACACAATATCAGATGTAGATTTTATAGGCTTATGAATGAAGAACACTGACAGAGCAAATGAAGGAAGCCATAAACTTGAAAAAGGTCAGCTGAATAGAAATAGCCAACCCAAGGGACCCCACACACAAAACAAACCTCAACTAGATAGATCATCTGAACATTTGGGACAGTATGTACATAGTTCAACATTTGTGTAACTGGAATTTTAGAAAGAAAAAGAGGATGGGGCAAAGAAAATGTCTGAAGAGTGAGTTCTGAGAATTAAAAAATAATGATAAAAGGTAACAACCCATAAATCGTTGTCATTCTTCAAAAGAGGTAAATACAGAACAAATCATGCCTATGTACATCATGGTCTAACTATTGAAAACTAAAGATAGAATGAAAATCTGAAGCACAGAGGAGAAAACACATTATATTCAGGTAGATAAAAGGAAGATGAAAACAAGCTTCTCATCAAAAACCACAGAAGCCAGAAGACAAAGAAATCCTAAAAATGCAGAAACAGAAAACTCTCAACACAGTTCTATACCTAGCAAAATATCATTCAAAAACCACAGTGAAATAAAGACTAGCTAAGTAGATTTGTCACCATCAGTGCGGAAGTAATACATGAAATAATAAAATAAGTTGCTTAGACTGAAGGGAATATATACCAGAGAGAACCGTAGACCTGTAGGAAGGAATAATGAGCTCCCAAAGCAGATATATATATAAACGGTAAGAGTTAGTTACACATGTGCACACATGTTTCTTTAGAATATTAATATTGTTTAAAGCAAAATAACAAGTATTTGGGGTTAAAAAATATAAAAGATACAAGGACCATAAGGTGTGAGGGTATCAAGAGAATTATACTGATAAAAGTTCATTACACTGTTCATGAGTATAGTATTTGAAGACACCATTATTTTAATGGTGCATGTTGTAATCTCCAGACTGAGTAAACAAAATAACACGTAAAGCTTCAAAGTCAATAAAGAAGATACAATGCAAAACTCAAAATACTCAAATACTCAATCCAAAGGAAGTACAATAAATCTCATTAGGATAAAAAGAAATATACATAAAACATACTAGAATAAAAGTTATCTTAAAAAGCAGCTAGCCCCAAACAGACAAATTTACTTCAAAGTTAACAGGTGAATTTTCAATAGTACTAGTAGTAGAAGACAGTGAATGCTTTTCAATGTTTTAAAAGGTAAAAACTGTCAACCAAGATTTCCACACACAATAAAAAGCTCTTTGTAGATATTTCATATAGAGAAAACTGAGAATTTCTACCAGCAGACCCTCACTAAAACAGGCAAGCAGAATAAAAACAGTAACTAAAAACGCTATTTTCAAACAGATAAAAGCTGATGCCAGTAGAACTTGAGAGATGCAAGAAATAATTAAAGATCTTCTGATTTGGCGAAAATGCCTTAAAAAATCAAACTCTCTGCATAAAATAAACTTTTCCAAGAGTTTGTAGTGATGACTGCACTTGAAATTATTTCAGAAAATAAAAAGGTTACCAATTATTTCTGTTGTCCCAAACTGACCGTTCAGCAGTAAGTTACAGAGACTAACGTAAGAAAAATGTCACGTGCCACCCCTGAATTAATACTATAAGGAAAAATTTTAAATGTGTTCAATACTGACCAAAGCAGAACTGTAGAATAGGTTAAAATTTTCCCTCTTTCTAGAGTCTCTATTTTTCCCACATTCAAGCCCAAAGGCTATGATTTCTAGTCAATAAAAGAAAATTTCCACACTGAAAATTTATGGCATGGTGGTAATAACACTTCCCAAGTTGGCTGAGAGGACTATGTAAGACAAACTACATCAAGCACTTACCAAAGGGCCAGGAATTTCATTAATTGCTAAGTATACTGTTTTGTTTTTAAAAATTACATTCAAAAAGCAAAGAAATGGTTACCACAAAATTCAGAATTTTCTCTGGTTAATGGTAGGATGAGATCACAGGGTAATTTTCATTGCTTAAGTCAGACAGGACATAGAGTAGTATTACTTAATTAGTATTCCCTAAATTATACCTATATGTTATGTATATTACTTTGACTGCATAAAGTATGAGTTTTTAAATAATTTAATGAATAAGAAATTAATTTCTATAGCCAATAAAATCCTGCATATTCTACTCCCTGTACCTCTCAGACCTTAAGTTTCACTGCTGTCTCCCAAGTTCACCTCTCTCTAGTTTCAATGTCCTAAATACTGTTTCTGGACCATGCCTCATGGTGTCTGCATCTGCTTTTCCATCTGTGAAGAATGCTTTTCCTCCAGATTTCTACCTGGATATCTCATTTAATTCAAGATATTCCTCAAATATTACTTTTTAGGGTGGCATTCCCTAATCAACTTACTCCTTCTTCCTCACTTTTAACATGCTGTTCTCTTACATTGCTTGAGTTTGCCTTTGAGCACATACATCAGAAATACATCAGAAATATTGACACACTTTCTTAACATTAAAAATCACATTCATTAATACTTTTATCAATCTCATCAGAAAAATCTTTATATATTAGCACCTGTTAACTTGGCAAGTTTTCCAACATTCTGATTTTCACTTGAAAGCACTTTTAATGTTAGCAACAAATACAAACAGGTATTTTCCATCATTTGACAGACTCACTTCACTCATTTTTGAGAAAATGTATGAATACCACATGAATACCATAGTTTTTATGTCAGTTGCTCTTTCACAGAAAAACAAGAGTTCATGAAAAAAAGTGGCTAGGTGAGCTCACATATCTATCACTGTAAGTGCTTTTCCTCAAGACAACCAACCATCATATACCAGTATGCAGCAAATTTATGAACTTTCCATTTCATCCCACTGGGTAAGAAAAAGATGTGTACTCAAAGGTCAAGATTTAATCAAATTAATAATTGTTACTGTTTCATCAAAGACATCCTTAAGTAAAGGTGGCATTTTTTTTTAACTACGCAACCTATTGTGGAGGAATATAATGTCATTGGTGTCATCATCCTGATTTATGCCAGACAGGCAGCTGTGCTTTTATACTATCAGTGCTAATTTCATCAGTGTAAAAGCCAATTTGTGCCCTGGTATTATGTTTTGACAGAGAAGGCAATGGCAACCCACTCCAGTACTCTTGCCTGGAAAATCCCATGGACGGAAGAGCCTGGTAAGCTGCAGTCCATGGGGCTGCAAAGAGTTGGACACGATTGAGCGACTGCACTTTCACTTTTCCCTTCCATGCATTGGAGAAGGAAATGGCAACCCACTCCAGTGTTCTTGCCTGGAGAATCCCAGGGACGGCGGAGCCTGGTGGGTTGCCGTCTGTGGGGTCGCACAGAGTCAGACACGACTGAAGTGACTTAGCAGCAGCAGCATTATGTTGTGAGGGGCTTCCCTCATGGCTCAGATGGTAAAGAATCTGCCTGCAGTGTGGGAGATCTGGGTTCGATCCCTGGGTTGGAGAAAACCCTGGAGAAGGATATGGCAAATTGCTCCACTGTTCTTGCCTGGAAAATTCCATGGACAGAGGAATATGGAGGGCTACAGACCATGGGGTTGCAGAGAGTCAGGGACGACTGAGCACACACATTATGTTTTGACCTCACAGACTCACTGAAGGGTCTTGGGGTTCCCAGAACACACCTTGTAACTGTTGTTGTATTCAAACAATATCTTCCCCAAAGGTGATTTTTAATGATTTCCACTTTTCTAATTTAATATATGGGCTCTCTCATAAAACTCACTGAAAACTTACACACAGAGTGAAATAAAGAAAGAGGTAAATAAATGACTCACCCTGTACTTGTTCATTTTCTGCTGCTATTGGAAAGTATAGAAACTATGAAGTCAGGACAGGAAAAGTTGAAAGACAGAAGTCCTAAGAGACCTTATCTTGAAGTCAGGATCACCTGTGAGAAATTTACATACAACATTTTAGTAAAAGATAAACCTCTGGGAAAATGTCCCTTTGAGCCACAAGAAGGAATAGGAAGGACCACAATAAAGGAGTACCCACCTGTCCATTGGTGACTCATATAATCTTGATGAATCTGGACATTTTTGAATCTAAACATGTTTTTCCTATTGGCTGTTTCAAAAATTATGTGTCCATTACTAAATAATACAAACAATTGAAAACTTATATGTCCAATAATAGCAGATTAATCAAGGTATATAACATATATCCAAAGTATGGAACTCTATAATGGCATTACAAATAATGTTTGTAAAGAGAAATATCTATTAATATGGAAAATCTTTAAGTTACATAACAATTTTGCCTATCAATACTATAAACCCCACAAGGTTAGAAAGTCTTCAAAGCTCTCAAAAATAGGATGTTTCTTCTTCCTATTTTCTCCAAAATCACTTTTTCAAAAACTTTGACTATAAATGGTATAGTGACAGGGAGGCTCCAGCTCTGCTAAGCTCTATTAACAAACCTAGTGATGGTCTTAGTTCTATGCTTTTATCTTTAACATGAGAAGGAATTAGGTAATTTTAAACAATCATGTACTATTCTAATTCTGTAAATCTTCAATTCAACACCACAGATACAATAGAACCGGGGAATGCACTGTCCCCTCCAACCTTGGACTGGGGCCTAGAGCAAATAAAGTGCAGATAGGCCTTGATGAATTCTGACATAGCCATCTAATCTCTTCACAGTGACACAAATTTAACTTCTAAAACAACAATTTGGCAGCATAATCCCCAAACAGGCACTTCATCATGTAGCGAGCAAAAGTTAACTAGATGCCATAATGTGAGGTCCCTCCCATATGCAGAGGATACCACTTCCAGCTGCCCTGGTACTTACAAAACATCTACTTACTAAGTCTAGATGCACCATCCAATCAGAGGCCGAATGATATCACCTTCACAATATGGAGCATGGATGAAATCGCAGTTTTCATCTTTTTAAAAAGTCTGTCCCATTTCCGACCTGGCTTGGATACGATTCTTAGCTTCTCCAGTAAAACTTAAAATTCAGGGTTTCAACTATGGTTTAAATTTACATGTTTAACAGCCATCTGAGAATACACAGGTCAGAGAATGCAGAAGGGCCTTAATTAACCTTTTACACAGGGGTTCTAAGGAAAATAGAACACTGTAAGGTAAGATTCCTGGAGAAGGAAATGGCAACCCACTCCAGCATCCCTGTCTGTAAAATCTCATGGACAGTGGAGCCTGGTGGGCTGCAGTCCATGGGCTCCCAAAGAGTCAGCCACGACTGAGCGACTAACACTAAGGTAAGACTAGATCCACGACATGCTGGTGGTACTCAGGGACAATCACTGTATTGAATAAAACTTCAGGGTGGGAAACAGCATGAATACGGAGTAAAACAAATCAGAATTTAAATCCCACCTGCTAATGATGGCTAAACCAGTTTATCTCTCTGAACCTTTAGGATCTGTATTTATTAAATGGAGGTGGTTAATACCGATTCAAAGGATGGTTATTATTAAATGAGCCAATAATGAAAAGAACAGCATAATGAGAAAAGCAGCTCACCTTTATTGAAGCCTTATCATACTTCATATACACTACCCTATTTAATACAAGAAACGACCCTATCGGCTATTGTATTCTTACAGATGAGTATCAGAGTCCTACCGGATTAACCTGCCCATTTACCGGCGGGCTCTGGAGTCGAGCCCAGGTCCCCCTGGTTTCACAGCGCCACGTCTCCAGCAGCCAGCGCCGCCCACGCGCCGGCGCGGACGTGACGGGCTTGGGATACACGTCACAATCGGCCGTTCTCGCGCGCGCCCCAGGCCTCTGCCAGCCACCCCTTTCACGCAGGTCGGGAAACGTGGCTCCTGGGGAGGAACGTGGCTGCAGACAACCGTCCCTCCGCCAGGCCCCTCGCCTGGCCTCCTCCCCAGGCCTCCTCGAAGAGCAGTCCGGCGCGTAGAATGGGGCGGCCGTCGGCTGCCAGATTTCCCGACTCGGCGCAGCCGCGGAAACCCGGCTTCCCCCCAACCCGGCCTAGCGCCCGTAGTGAGGCCTCCGACACACCTGCAGGGGCTCGGCCTTCGCTCCTGGCCCGCGCAGCTTCCAGGCCCGCCCTCTGCGGCGCCGAGCGGACCTGGAGGCTCCTGAGTCCTCTCCCCCCGGGGGCGTTAGCTGGACAATGGCGACCACTGAACGGAGGTGGAATTGCTCATGCGCGGAAGGCTTCTGCGCCCCACTCGGGAATTGCGCTTCCACTTTGGGTGACGTCACGAGGATCGGCTTCCCGCGATCTGAGCGGGTCCTTTCTTTACTCTCAGTGGAGACGGGTTAGAGCTGGCCATCCCCAGTGTGCGGTTTGAAAACAGGAAACTACCGTGAGGTAGTGCGGTGAATAGCCATAGTAATATTTAAAGATCGTACTCGGAGCTAGGGGGATGAACAATGCGTAGTAAACGGTGTCAAGTTTTCTCACTTTTATCTTTCATCCTAAATTCACGTGGTAATTGGGGTGGCCATCTCTTATCAGTAAATTGCTTTTATCCGGATGAAAAGTAAAGCTTAGCAAGTAGTTACAACTTGTAAACGAAGAGCCTGGGAGTTTACTACAGGCAGGGGGAGATGGGGTGCTATCTTCCTAGATGTTTGTTTACATTTCAAAGACATGGCTCCAGGGCTTTTAAAGGTATTCCTGGGTGGTAAAACTAACAAGAGGTTTATTTACTTTTTAAAAAGATTTGCATGCATCTCAAAGGGACAGAAAAAGGATTTCAATTACAAGTTTTAACAAGGAAATGCTCTAAGAAAAGAGGGGAGGAAAATCTTCCCCCTTTTTGAACCAGGGAAAATTCAAGTTTTCAATATTTGTATTTAACAGGAAACTCTATAAAACTTAATTTGAGTCAAATGACAGTTTTTTTTTTTTCTGAGAGTTTGGTTTTGTTTTCCTTGACAAGTAATTTTAAACTTCATCAGGAAATGCATAATTTCAAAAGAATAGGTGCGAAATTTTATTGGAAATGCATACTGTTGTAAACATAATTTAAAATTTGGTGCTGGCTTCAGAGAATAGAAACAGATCCAAATACATAAGAACTGAATATGTGTTAAAATTGTTATTTAAAACTGAAAATAGCTTGGAATATTCAGTTAATGATTTGAGAAAATAGGGTTATTAATGGTACACGAATTCAGCATGTAAAGTTAAAAAGCAAACCATCAATTACTTAGAATATAAATAAAAAGTTTTAAAGGACATAATTTGATATAGCATGAAACAAAAAGCAGAAACAACAAAGAATATAACAAAGTGAAATCACAGACTGAGAAAATATATTGAATGATTATGAGACACAGATTTAACACTCGTGCATAAACTACTCACAAATTAATTGAAAGATGAACGTCCAATATGTAATAAAAATAGAAAAAGAATATCCTGTTGCAGATTTTCATACAATCTACGATGCAGTGGACTGCCAGATGCTTCAGTATTCTATTTACTGTTGCAAAAGAAAATATATGGACAGTTAAATTATGACAGGCCATTCACTTTAAGATGCATTACAAATCCAATTTCAAAGCTATTAAAATATGACAAAAAGCATGTCTTAGAAACACTGAAATGTAATCATAAGAAAATACAATTAGTTACTATGTATATGAAAACTTTGTAACATCACCAGACATCAAGGAAATCTTAAAATGAACATGAAACACTATTTTGTCTACAGGTTTCAAGTTTCATTCCTTTTAGAAATTACTGCCTTAAGTAAAAACCCACACAGAAATTTCCCGAATTTTAGTTTCTTCATACCACTTACCCCAGTGATTTCTCTTTGACAGGCCCCAGGAAATGATGGTAGAGTAAATTTGTAGAATGATACTATTTATGTGGCCATTTTATGGTCAGGAATTTTTGGCATCTCTTAAGAGCATTTGAGTTTCTCTGCATTTCTCCAGTATCCAGATCTTCTTAAACTATGTTTTGTGCCTGTTCAGTGAATTTGGCCCAAGTTTACTGAAAACCCAGCTTCATATTTTAGAAGTCAGTAAATTGCAAGATAAGTGGCAATTTGGCGTCGTTGGTGAAGACTTTAGATAAAGTGAACTTTTGCTTTGAGCTCAGGTACCAACTGCACACCACAGGACTGAAACTACTCTTTTGAAACGAGGAGGACCACCTAGAAGACATCACCCTGATCTGACACCTTTCACCAAACTATATGAAAGTGTACATGGTATAATTGTAGTAACAGATGACTTAACAAGAACAAAAAAGGTGAAGATAACCATATAAACACCAAGAATTCAAACAAAATATTATCAACACCTGAAGTCCCTCTCTATTACTACTCCTGTCCTCAAAAGTAGCCTCATCCTGACTTCTTTCTTTGATTCGTCATAAAAACAAACATAGTTCCCTTGGAACTACAGTTTTTATAGTTTTTATCCAGATATATGCACAGAAGTGGAATTGCTGGATCATATTTTGTTGTTCAGTTGCAATAGTAGAATGCTATGTGACCCCATGGACACCAAGGCACCAGGCTTCCCTGTTCTTCACTGTCTCCCGGAGTTTGCTTACACTCATGTCCATTGAGTCAATGATGCCATCCTATCATCTCATCCTCTGTTGCCCCCTTCTCCTTTAGCCTTCAGTCTCCAAGCATAAGGGTCTTTTCCAGTGAGTCAGCTCTTTGCATCAGGTGGCCAAAGTATTGGAGCTTCAGCTTCAACATCAATCCTTCCAATGAATATTCAGGACTGATTTCCTTTAGGATTGACTGGTTTGATCTCTGCAATCCAAGAGACTCTTAAGAGTCTTCTCCATCACCACAATTTGAAAGCCTCAGTTCTTTGCACTCAGTCTTCTTTATGGTCCAACTCTCACATCTGTACATGACTACTGGAACCATAGCTTTGAATATATGGACCTTTGTTGGCAAAGTGATGGCTCTGTTTTTTAATATGTTGTCTAAGTATGTGATAGCTTTTCTTCTAAGGAGCAAGCATCTTTTAACTTCATGGCTGTAGTCACTGTCTGGAGCCCAAGAAATGTTATATTGTATTACCTGTTATAAAACAAGCCTCTTTTAGGAAAATCAAAAGTTGTACGGTCATACCTCAAAAAGCTAGTAAATAGTTATTTTTCTCAACAAAGATCTTTATCTGAAGTCAAAACACAGAAAAATTATCGAAGTCTTGGTTCTTCAAGAGTAGTACTTAAGTAGAACAAATTAGACCATGGAGGCCTTCAATCAGTAGGGCCTAATTCTCTCCTTGAGCCCGTGTGTCAAATACTCACAGTTGATAGTACTTTGTGTCATAAAGTCTGGGATAAAACTAACTTAGTTTAAATTAAAATGTTAAGACTATATTTCATGTGTGAGGGGAAGCATCTGAGGTTTTCTGGTAACAATTTTAGGATGCTTCTCTGTAGGACCTTTGATAGGGAAAGGAGGTAGTGGGTAGCTCAAGCCATATTCAGTTTTCCTTTATGTCCTCTTTCTGGTTAATAAGAGTTCATTCGCTCAGTTATGTCCGACTCTTTGACCCCCATCGACCCCATGGACTGCAGCACGCCAGGCCTCCCTGTCCATCACCAACTCCTGGAGCTTGTTCAGACTCATGTTCATTGAGTTGGTGATGCCATCCAACCATCTCATCCTCTGTCATCCCCTTCTCCTGCTGTCTTTCCCAGCATCAGGGTCTTTTCCAATGAGTCAGTTCTTCGCATCAGGTGCCAAAGTATCGGAGCTTCAGATTCAGCATCAGTCCTTCCAATGAGTATTCGGGACTGATTTCCTTTAGGATGAACTGGTTTGATCTCCTTGCAGTCCAAGGGACTCTCAAGAGTCTTCTCCAACAGCACAGTTCAGAAGCATCAATTCTTCGGCGCTCAGCTTTCTTTATGGTCCAGCTCTTACATCCATACATGACTAGTGAAAAATCCTCTTAGTGAGTGGTTAAGAAACCCTAGAAAGGGAGTTCTAGTTCTGAATAGTTCACCCTGGATTCATATTTGACACCAACCATGCCCCTGGGTTTGAACACTGCAGCGGGTAGATTTTGAAGCTCTTCACCTTAAGAAAAACCATGCCTTGGCTGGTAGAAACCAGAGAGACAGAGAAATAACATTTGGAGGCTTAATACAAATTGTTGAGTGAACACTAATGCAAAATCAGACCTAATAATTCTACCTGTAGAATTTGACTACTTAACATATATACATTATCTCCAAACATTATTTTTTTAGATTCAAAAGGCTTGAGGCCTAATTTTTAAGTGCTTTATTGAGGCATAATTCATGGGTGTGCAATTCGCCAATTTTTATTGTAAACAGTAGCTTTCAGGAAATTCAGTGTTGTAGAACCATCATCATAATCATTTTAGAGCCTTGTCATCATCCAGAAACACACCTTTTACTCATAGCCGTCAATTCCCACTACCGTCCAACCTCTCCTAATTGTGGACACAATGAATCTACTTTCTGTCACTGTAGGTTTGCTTGTTCCATAGTGGAGAGCTTGTCTACTCCATAAATGGAATTATACAATATGTGAATAACTTATTCACTTATTGAATGACTTCTCTCACTTACCATAAGTTTGTAAACCCTAACAGTGAATCATACAGAATTTGGTTTCTTGTAGTTGTAAGACTGTGAAGGTGGCAAGTGTGAAGGTTGACTGCTTTTGCCCACGGATGCCCTAGATCCCAGCAGCGGTTCCTGCCATTCCTCAGAAGACCACCAGAGGGTGGTGTGTAGCTGCTTCTGACAAGCACACTGTCCCATTTGAAAGTGGTTCCTTTCCAAGTTCAGTCAGTTCAGTCGCACAGTCCTGTCTGACTATTTGCGACTTGGTGGACTGCAGCACGCCAGGCTTCCCTGTCCATCACAGACTCCTCTAGCCTCCTCAAACTCATGTCCATAGAGTGGGTGATACCATCCAACCATCTCATCTTCTGTCGTCCCCATCTGCCTTCAGTCTTTCCCAGTATCAGGGTCTTTTCCAGTGAGTCAGTTCTTCACATCAGGTGGCCAAAGTATTGGAATTTCAGCTTAGCATCAGTTCTTTCAATGAATATTCAGGATTGATTTCCTTTTGGATGGACTGGTTGGATCTCCTTGCAGTCCACGGGACTCTCAAGAGTCTTCTCCAACACCACAGTTCAAAAGCATCAATTCTTCTGTGCTCAGCTTTCTCTATAGTCCAAGTCTCACATCCATACATGACTACTGGAAAAACTACACCTCTGACTAGGTGGACCGTTGTCAGCAAAGTAATGTCTCTACTTTTAATATGCTGTCTAGATTGGCCATAGCTTTTCTTCCAAAGAGCAAGCATCTTTTAATTTCACAGCTGCAGTCACCATCTGCAGTGATTTTGAAGCCCAGGAAAAAAGTCTGTTGCTGTTTCCATTGTTTCCCCATCTATTTGCCGTGAAGTGATGGGACCAGATGCCATGATCTTAGCTTTTTGAATGTCGAGTTTTAAGCCAGGTTTTTTACTCTCTTCTTTCACTTTCATCAACAGGCTCTTCAGTTCCTCTTCACTTTCTGCCATAAGGGTGGTGTCATCTGCATATCTGAGATTTGACGTTTCTCCTGTCATTCTTGATTCCAGGTGAAAACCTTTCCAATATAGCCTTCATCAAAACAGTTTTTATGAACTTAGGGGAATTCTTTAAGGTATTTTTGTTTGATTTTGTCTTCAACCTCGTTTGGAAGCTAGTTAAAATCGCATCTAGTGATAAATTGAACAACTGACTGAAAGTTGTTTCTTGTGATACATACAAGCATTTAATTTTATGTGTTCACCCCTTTTCTCTGTCCACCTTTGTCCCTTCCTCTCAATGTCTATATACAGCTATTTATAGGTATATCATATTTCACAATCTATATAGTTTATTAGATATATTTTTCAATCACATTGCCCTTTTTTGTGTGATTTGGATCTTTGGGTGTGACAAGGATCTGTGTCCTTGAAAATTATGTTTCTAATTGTGGAAGAAAGGAGAAAAGATGTCACAGAGAAGTTAAGTAGAAATGTTGAAGTTCTCAGTTTGATTGGATTATATCTGTAGACAGCTACCAGAATATTTTAGCATACATGTAATATCTAGCTCTTCCCACTGAGAAGACCTAGAAAACAATGATCAGATCAGAAGTAAGGATTCCAAACGTCCTACTGTTCCATATTTAATATTCAATGCCATTTTCCAATAAAAGAAACCAAAGCTTATTGGAAAAATGACTGATTCTAGTCCTAAGCAGGAGATTCACAAGAGTAACTTGAAGCATCTTGCCAAACCAGATAACAGGAAGCATTCAGAGTACAAGGGTCACATCAAAATACTTGAACAGATTTCAGGTGTTGAAAGATGGGGCAATTTCAGTTCAGTTCAGTTCAGTCACTCAGTCGTGTCCGACTCTTGGTGACCCCATGAAATGCAGCACACCAGGCCTCCCTGTCCATCACCAACTCGCAGAGTTCACACAAACTCTTTTCCATTGAGTCAGTGATGCCATCTAAGCATCTCATCTTCTGTCGTCCCTTTCTCTTTCTGCCTTTGACCTTTCCCAGCATCAGGGTATTTTCAAATGAGTCAGCTCTTCGCATCAGATGGCAAAATTATTGATTGGAGTTTCAGCTTCAACATCAGTCCTTCCAATGAACACCCAGGACTGATCTCCTTTAGGATAGACTGGTTGGATCTCCTCGCAGTCCAGGGGACTCTGAAGAGTCTTCTCCAACACCACAGTTCAAAAGCATCAATTCTTCTGGGCTCAGCTTTCTTTAGAGTCCAACTCTCACATCCATACCTGACTACTGGAAAGACCATACCTTTGACTAGACAGACCTTTGTTGACAAAGACTGTCTCTGCTTTTTAATATGCTATCTAGGTGGCTGCAATCACCATCTGCAGTGATTTTAGAGCCCCCAAAATAAAGTCAGCCACTGTTTCCACTGGTTCCCCATCTATTTGCCATGAAGTGATGGGATCAGATGCCATGGTCATAGTTTTCTGAATGGTCATCGTTAAGCCAACTTTTTCACTCTCTTTTTCAGTTTCATCAAGAGGCTCTTGAGTTCTTCACTTTCTGCCGTAAGGGTGGTGTCATCTGCGTATCTTAGGTCATTGATATTTCTCTCGGCAATCTTGATTCCAGCTTGTACTTCTTCCAGCCCTGTTGGGAGCCGCATTAGGCATTACTGACAAAATAGAGGCATGGCCCTAAACCCCCTCCCTTTGTTCTGTAGGCATGGACCCAGAATGAAGGAGTTAGGCTTTGTGATTCTGACTTGTTTTTTCCTTTCCTCAGCTGAATTGACTGAAGAGAATATTAAGGTGCTTATTGTTTTTGAGAGGAGCATGAGAAGTCATAAAGCCTTCTGCAGCCATGCTCAAAGAATAATTCATAAAGTTAATCACTGACATTTGTTCAAGGACTTTTACAAAAGAGTGTTCCAGGGTGAGCATGAAGGCCGCAGCTTGAGACCATGGGAGGGATTCCTCTCTGAAGCCTATTTGTGAGAAAAGTGTTTATGGCAAAAGAGTTTGCTGAATTTAGGGTTTAGGAATAATTAAAATAGTTAGAAGCTAAAGACTTAAGGATTGATATAATGTTACAATATTCTACTATAGCTTATAAAAATTGGGGACTTTAGAGATATTATTAGCTAGAAGCCCTTTCTAAGAAATAGTGAGCTTAGGATACTAGGGGCAAACAGGACTTAGAAAGATAAGAAATAAACTGAGGGATGTGGTATGCAGCCCAGACATTAGCATGAGTTACAGTGTATTCACAAGGACACATGAGAAGAAGTAGATATGAGAATCGCTGAGGAAGAAACTCCTTTTGAGTGGCAACAATGATTTTTGGAATAAAATAAATCTGGGTCAATGGGAACTAAAAATATCAAACCTCTGACCTAATGCTTTTGTAAAAGTATAAAAGAGAATCATAAGCTTGAAATAAACAGGCAGTCCAAAAAAACTGAGAGGCTGCCTCAGTTTCTCGCCGACACTGCCCATCCCTTCAGGTTGAATCCCTGGCTGCTGGAGCTGGACTCTGGCACAGCCCAGCATTTCTCATGATGTACTCTGCATATAAGTTAAATAAGCAGGGTGACAATATACAGCCTTGACATCCTCCTTTTCCTATTTGGAACCAGTCTGTTGTTCCATGTCCAGTTCTAACTGTTGCTTCCTGACCTACATACAGGTTTCTCAAGAGGCAGGTCAGGGGGTCTGGTATTCCCATGTCTTGAAGAATTTCCCACAGTTTCTTGTGATCCACACAGTCAAAGACTTTGGCATAGTCAATAAAGGAGAAGTAGATGTTTTTTTCTGGAACTCTCTTGCTTTTTCCATGATCCAATGGATGTTGGCAATGTGATCTGATTCCTCTGGCTTTTCTAAATCCAGCTTGAACATCTAGAAGCTCACGGTTCACATACTATTGAAGCCTGGCTTGGAGAATTTGAAGCATTATTTTGCTAGCATGTGAGATGAGTGCAATTGTGCGGTAGTTTGAGCATTCTTTGGCATTACCTTTCTTTGGGATTGGAATGAAAACTGACCTTTTCCAGTCCTGTGGCCCCTGCCGAGTTTTCCAAATTTGCTGGCATATTGAGTGCAGCACTTTCGCAGCATCATGTTTTAGGATTTGAAATAGCTCCCCGGGAATTCCATCACCTCAGCTAGGTTTGTTTGTAGTGATGTTTCCTAAGGCCCACATGACTTCGCATCCGAAGATGTCTGGTTCTAGGTGAGTGATCACACTATCTGCCATTAGAGCAGTGTTATCTGCATATATGAGGTTGCTGATATTTCTCCAGGCAATCTTGATTCCACCTTGTGCTTCATCCAGCCCAGCATTTCGCATGATGTACTGTGCCTAGAAGTTAAAGAAGCAGACTGACAATACAAGCCTTGATGTTCTCCTTTCCCAATTTCCATGCAGTTTGTTGTTCCACGTTCAGTTCTAACTGTTGCTTCTTGACCTGTATACAGTTTTCTCATGAGGCAGGTAATGTTTTCTGCTATTCTCATCTCTTTAAGAATTTTCCACAATTTATTGTGATCCACCAGGCTTTCCTGGTGGCTCAGCTGGTAAAGAATCTGCCTGCAATGTGGGAGACATGAGTTTGATCCCTGGTTTGGGACGATCTCCCAGAGAAGGGTAAGGCTACCCACTCCAGTGTTCTGGCCTGGAGAATGCATGGACCGTATAGTTCATGTTCTCACAAAGACTTGGAAATGACCAAGAAAATTTGACTGACAGAGTCAAAGGCTTCGTTTTGTGTAGTCACTGAAGCAGAAGTAGATGTTCCTCTGGAGTTACCTGCTTTTCTATGATCCAACGGATGTTGGCAACTGGATCTCTTGTTCCTCTGCCTTTGAAATCCATGTTGTTCATCTGGAATTTCTTGGTTCATTTAATGTTGACCTAGCTGGAAGAATTTTGAGCATTAACTTTCTAGCCTGTGAAATGAGCACAGTTAAGTGGTAGTTTGAAGATTCTTTTGCATTGCCTTTTGTGGGATTGGAATGAAACCTGAACTTTTCCAGCCGTGTGGCTACTGCTGAGTTTTCCAAATTTCCTGGCATATTGAGTGCAGCACTTTAACAGTATCATGTTAAATACCTCAGTGGAGGGATCTATCCCATTCAGAAGCTTTATTTGTAGTAATGCTTCCTAAGACCCACTTGACTTCATACTCAAGGATGTCTGGCTCTAGGTGAGTGACCATCCCATGTAGTTGTCCAGGTCATTAATACCTATTTTGTACAATTCTTCTCTGTATTCTTGCCTGCTCTTAATACCTTCTCCTTCTGTTAGGTCCACACCATTTCTGTCCTTTATTGTGCCCACCTTGGCATGAAATGTTCCCTTAGTATCTCTAGTTATCTTGAATAGATCTCAGGTCTTTCCCTTCTATTGCTTTCCTCTGTTTCTTTGCATTTTTCCCTTAAGGTTTCTTATCTCTCTTTGCTATTTTTTGGACCTCTGATTTAACATGGTTACATCTTTCCTTTTCTCATTTGTGTTTTGTTTCTCTTCGTTTCGGAGGTATTTGTAAGGCCTTCTCAGACAAATCAGAACTTACAGCCATTTCTCAATGGGATTACTTTTGTGTGCTTCTTTCTTTAAATTGTGTGCATTTCTTACATATTTTGGATATGAACCCTTATTAGACATGAGGATTGCCAATATTTTCTCCATTTCCTACTTCAGTTTTCATTTTATTGATGGTTCCTCTGCAGATACTTTTGAGTTTGATGTTGTCTCACTTGTTCTGTTTTCCTTTCACTTCTTTTGCTTTTGGAATTGCATCCAAACTTCATCGCCAAGACTGATGTACAGGAATATGGCATCATTTTATGGTTTCAGTTCTTTGATTCAAGGTTTTAATCCATTAGCAATTAGGAAGGCTTAGATCCTAGAAATCGCTTACCATCCCTCCCTATTTAGGGGCAGTGTTCCTCTGGCCTCTAGAGAGTGAGCGCAGGTACACACACACACACCAGAGCACAGTGAATATGAAAAGGACTGCAGGGTGGGAACAAAAGAGGGACAGATATGAGGAAGGTGATAAGAAGAATATACAGGGGCTGGAGGCACTGCCTGCCTGCGACACGGACTCCCACATTTTCCAGGTCTTGTCCCACTGATGTCTGAGGACCTCCCTAAAGTCCATGTGGGCATCATCCCCGGTGTGCAGGTGGGGACCCGGCCAGGCTTTGAGAGACACAAGGATTCATCCAGGATGGAGAATAGGTAGGAAACGAGGCGGAACTGGACCTAGGTCTGTCTCCTCATAGACCCTGCCTGGGAGCTGTGTGGAGGGCTGTGTGGAGCAACTGTGTGAGACCCGGGGCTGCAGGGATGAGGGATGAGCAGTCAGTATCCCGAGGATTGTGTGCAGAGGTGTCAACTGTCAGTTCAAGGAAGGGGCCCCCGGAGGTGAAGTCACTTCCTTGAGAGCAGACCCTAACAGAACTCGGAACCCTGTCACCAGGCAGCCACCTCCTAGCAACAGCGCCACAGCCAGTTGGGCTCACTTGGCTGGAGAGACTTCATCCAGAAGGATGTTCTCCAGCTGTGTCTCGACTGACCAGGGCTTCTGCTTCAAGAAACCCTGGAGGGAGAGGTTTTTCAGATGTTTCAGGCGGTTCAGTGCTCAACCTGGATGCCTCTGGTCCTTTACTAGGAGGTCACCTAAGGTAAATGCAGGCAACCTAGAGCTGGCCACACCAGGCCTGGCCACCACTGGGAGCCTTCCCTGGGCAGTGCCAGCTGCCCTCATCTCCATGTAGGGGGAAGTGGGACTTGAGGGGAGGTTCTCCCTCTGGGCAGGAACAGGTTGGTGGGCCCGTGGGTACTGGTGGTCCTGTCACGGTCACACCTGAGGACAGGCTGGCAGTGGGGAAACAGGATCCCTGAGGTGCTCTTCTCTGTGCCAGTGTGGATCCAAGGCCCTCAGGTGGTCAGGTGTCTGCATCTTCGGTGGAGTCTGTGAGGAGAATGGTGCGCATGTGTCTGGAGGGGAGATGTCTGGGGGTCTGAGAAGCACCACAGGCAGCTGGCCGGTGCCCTGAAACTTTCTGCCTGGCTGCTGGGCACTTGTTCACAGGGCTCCTCATGGGACTGCAGACAGGAGCCGGTCCATGGAACACCCTGCTCCATCTCCCTGCACGAGGTGCCAGAGCCCCACACCAGCAACAGAGCCCAGGGCGGGCACAGGGTGAGTTTCAGCCGGGAGGCGATCCTACGCCCAGGAGGTTGCAGGTCCCAGAGCTACCCTGGCCCTTCCCTGGGTCCATCCTAGAGTCCTGCTCCAAAAGGAACCTGGGAATGTCATCTCTGCAAGGCGCCCTCACAGGCCAGGCCGCACCTGTCCAGATGCAAAATCACTGTTCACCTCCATGTGGAAATCTTAGAAGGAGATTGTGGTAGGATTTCACTTCATGTTCCCCAAGGAGCCTCTCCGCATGTTTCTATGGTGTATCCTGTGTTAACTCCATCCCAGGTATCCATGTGGGCCTGAGAATCCTAATGCCTCTCAGCCCAGGTTCAGCCCCTCTCACCCCAGTTCTCATCCCCAGAATGGGATGTTGTGGTCACCACCACAGGGATGATGCAGTTAACACACAGGGAGCTGTCCATACAAATGCCCCAAGATGCCAACACACGTAACCATGGCCCAGCACCAGTTCACTCATGATGCCAGGACGATTATTCTACGGAGGGCACTGCTGCCCCTCCTCCTGTCATGAGTGCTGGAGGCTTGGGGACTGAGTCTGAGCTCCAGCACGTGCCTTCCTGGAGTCTTTGGTGCCGCCTCTGACTCATGTCTCTGCTGTGTTCCACTCTAGGGGGAAAGTGTGTCCACAGGGGACAGGAATGAGACCTGCAGGGTGTGGAGCATCCAGAGACGCAGACTGGAGATGTTGGTGGGCAAACTGGTGCCTGCCTTCCTGGGCGGTGACCCTGCCTACCTTCCCACATTCCTGGGCACCTACAGGGCTTTTGGCACACCTCAGCAGGTGCTGGACCTTCTCTTCATGAGGTGAGCACTTCCCCTCCCCTAGCATGCACCCACATAGTCCCCCCAGGGGGCTGCTCCTCCCTTTCCCCTCAAGTGCAGAGGGGGGCCAACATTGGCTCACACAGGTGGAGAGACATTCCCACAACTCAACCTAGAGCTGGCCACAACAGGCCTGGCCACCATTGGGAGCCTTTCTTGGGCAGTGCCAGCTGCCCTCATCTCCACGTTGGGGGAAGTGGAACTTGAGGGGAAGTTCTCCCTCTGAGCAGGAACAGGTTGGTGGGCCCGTGGGTACCTGGTGGTCCTGTCACGGTCACACCTGAGGACAGGTGTGCATGCTAGAAAGTGCTTTCTGGGAACCTGGACCCCTGGAATGGCTGTGGTTGTGCTGAGACATCACGTTCCTCCTCCCCTCGAGGAAGCCTCTGTCTCCGTTGTCTCTGTGCCTTTGACTTGGGCCCAAAGCATTTGCCCAATTGCAAGGTGAGGCGTAAGTGGTGCCCTGTCCTGGGAGAGTGAGAGCAAGTGTCCCTGGGAGTGATCAGTGGCACCACAGGCACTTGGATGGGGCTGGTTGGGCTCATATATTCTTGAAAAATAGAGGAAGGCGCACGAGGTGCAGACACTTTTCTAGGAAGAAGCATCATGTAATGCATGGAGCAGACAGCAGTTCTGACCCCCAGGGCTTCAGTATTCCAGGGTGGGGGTTGTGGGAGGGGGGGAACCCTGTCATACTAGCTGTCACATCCAGGCGTGTCTGCAGTACTGTCCATGTGACGCCTCCTGTAGGTACGGATGCATCCTCCCTTACTGCGATGGGGATGGTGGACCCCTGCACCAGCTGAAAATGTGAGTGGATTGTGACTCAAGAGGGAGTGACTTCCTATCCCAGAGAACTGCCTGGAGTAATGGGATTGCTGGTTGGGCAGGGCTGGCAGAATCCTGGATCCCACATAGCTGGGGGCCAAGGTCTGGGGAGCTTCTCCTGGAAGAGAGGAAAGGAGGCCAAGAGAGCTGTAGAGGGGTCTGGGGTGCTGTGAGGAGCATCTGGGAGGTCAGAGGTCAGAGTCCGCCCATGCGAGTCCACACCCGTCCCCTGTCCATCCCAGTCCTTCCTCTACGCCTGATCCTGGGACCCAGAGCACAGAGCGTGGAGAACATCCAGCTCACGGTCTGGTGGAACCTCGGCGGGGGTGATCAGCTGGTGCTCAGTGGACCCAGTGACACTCAGGGGACAGATGAGCTCTCGCTGGGGAAGGATGAGTGTCAGTGGCCGGAGGAGATGCAGGTGTGTCCCTAGCGGACGAGGCAGCCTGTAGATGTAGGAGGTACATGTGCAGTGATAAAAGGCCTGCGAGAAACCTGGGCTGATGACAGAGTCTTTGTGTGCCCTCCTTGGACAGATGTTCCTGGGACCCCTACATGTTCCAGAGATGCAGTGACCAGAGTAGACGCCCTGCCTGCCCTCGCAGTGGTGACACCAGGGGGAGGGGCAGGGGGAGGGACAGAGCGCCATGCCAGGCTGCCCTCAGGAAGCAGACACATGGTCACACCATGAATCAAGGACTGTCACTTGAGCAGGCTCGTTGGCAGCCCCTCCCCTGTGTCCAGGCCTCCTCTTCCTGGTCTGCCAGGTGAGATGGACCGTGGAGGAGAAGTGACCTCTGGATGGGCAGGGGCAGAAGGCACAGAGGCCCAGGTCCCCACAGGGCAGCCCTGGAGTGCAGTGTGGCGGGAAGGCCAGGTCTCTGACTCTGCTGCCCATGTGACTCTCCCCAGGGCCATGGCCTCCATCCTGGGCACCTGGCTGCACCTTTACCCTGAGGATTTCCAGCAGTCCCCAGAATTTCCCTGCCTGAAGATGCTCCTCGCTTACGTAGAGCTCAACATGCCCGACTCGGACCTGGAGCAGCGAGCCCGCCATCTCCTGGCACAGCTGGAGACCCTGAAGTCCACGGAGGCAGAGGGCAATGGTGAGGAGGACTCAGGGTGGGTGAAGAGGACAGGGATGAATAAGGAAGGGAGGGGGCTGGGCCACACAGAGCAGAGCCTCCTGAGGCTGGAACTAGGCCAGGAGCATTGAGGAGGCTCAGATCACTATTCTCCTGGACTGCAGCCTGGGAGGACTTCCTGGGGGTAGGGGGCATCTTGGATTAAGATTTCAGGGCCAAGTAGCGAGTATGTTCGTTCCTGTCTTTGGGATCCATGGACAAGCAGTCTTAGTGACAGTGTTTTCTCTTCTGGGAAATACAGCACCCGCTGGAGAAGAAGCTCTGGAGACATCACCAGATCTCACGCCATCACCACCCTTAATTAACCCTGCCACAGCTCCAGAGTCAGAGCAAGCTCAAAGCCCAGCTCCCATTCAAGTTCAAGATCTGCATCAAGTAAGCATGCCAGCTCCAAACCCAGAGCCACAGCATGCTCATGCCCTGGCTCTCACTTAAGCTGAGAGGCAAGGAAAAGTACCTGCAGGCTCCAGTTGTAGATCCAGAGAACGTGCAAGAAACAGCTCCTTTCTCCTTCAGAACCGGTTCACCCGAAAATCCTGTTCCAGCACAGCTTCTACAGCCTCAGTCCCCAGGCTTAAGCCAACCTCAGCAAGGGCACTTCCCGGGCTCTGGAGCCTCTTGGTGCTTTGCAATCGGCTGTGGCTCCGGTGTTATCCAGCTGTGGTTCTAGAGACCCCAGCAGATCCAGCTTTTGTAGCAGCTCAGGCGCTGGAGCCATTTCCTCCCCTAATAACCCTGGAGCCGGTCTCAGATCATCAGCGAGCCTTGCCTTGTCTGGCAGAAGGTGTGCTGCCCCCGTCCCAGCACCAGGCCTGGAGCCTGTCTCTCCTCCCTGATAATTCCCTCTCTTAATATGTGTGTGTGTTTGTTTTTTAATTACATGTAAAAACTTATTTTTTCTATGAAATAAAGTAAACTTTGATAGAAATGGAATTCTATGACTTTTTCAATTGTACGTGTGAGCCGCACGGAGAACATTCACTGCGTTCCATGACCCCGTCGACTGTCTGTTGCAGAGCATCTGCATCCTATTTGACGCCAACTATTAATTTGGGCTCCAAAATCACTGCAGATGGTGATTACAGCCATGAAATTAAAAGACGCTTACTCCTTGGGCGGAGTTATGACCAACCTAGATAGCATATTAAAGCAGAGATATTACTTTTCCCACAATGGTCCGTCTAGTCAAGGCTATGGTTTTCCAGTGGTCACGTATGGATGCGAGAGTTGGACTGTGAAGAAAGCTCAGCACTGAAGAACTGATGCTTTTGAAGTGTGGTGTTGGAGAAGACTCTTGCGAGTCCCTTGGACTGCCAGGAGATCCAACCAGTCCATCCTAAAAGAGACCGGTCCTGGGTGTTCATTGGAAGGACTGGTGCTGAGGCTGAAACTCCAGTACTTTGGCCACCTCATGCGAAGAGTTGACTCATTGGAAAAGACCCTGATGCTGGGAGGGATAGAGGACAGGAGTGAAGGGGATGACAGAGGATGAGATGGCTGGGTGGCATCACCGAATCGATGCACATGAGTTTGGTTGAACTCCTGGAGTTGGTGATGGACAGGGAGGCCTCACGTGCTGCAATTCATGGGGTCGCAGAGTCGGACACGACTGAGTGACTGAACTGAACTGAACCCTGCAGTCTGGGAAGGCACTGCACTCGACTCTCCCTCATCTGTTGATGGACATTAGGACTCTCACCTTGGGCTCTTGTGTATAGTGCTGCTCTGAACACTTGTCTACAGGCTTGGGACTTTCTGTGTTTACTTCTTTCCAGTGATGAGGTAGGAGCAGAATGTGGGCAGTGGCTGAATTCTGTGTAGTTGCCTTTTTGAGGACCTGTGGCAGAAGTGTACCTTTAGTGTTTCCGTTTCCCCTTCTTCGTCTGTGTTGCGGTGTCCTCTCTGCCATGCATCCCCCCTCCTGGTCCCTCACTCTGGGGAAGAAGCCTCTGAGGAGGCCCTTGTGGCCCACCCCTGAATGAAGGAGCTCGTGTCCTAGGTGAGTCCACAGCCTCAAACCCCTGGGAGAGACTGGCCGAAGCCTCTGGCGGAGTCATGGTCCGTTCCTGCTCCAAAGACAGTGTGAGGCCCCGTCTGTGGTCATCGCCTTGCTGCTTTTTCATTAGTTGCCACCCCAGATCCGCTCCTCTTTGACCCCATGCCCTGCTGTCACTTCTTCTGATGTTAGTGTGAGTGTCGTGTATATTCGTGTGGACACCCCCAGACATCAAATCCCGGTAGGTGGAGATGTTCTGGGGTTTTGGCTCTCTAATTCCCAAAGCCAAGCCTGTGTGTGTGGTGCAGCCCTAGCCTAGGATGGCCTGAGACTCTGTCCCTGCCCCGGGCCCTGGTGTTTCCCCCTCCTATCAGGGCCTCAATTTTCCAAATGGACAGTGACCGATTAAGCGAGGAGCTTTCAAAGCCTGCATACAGTCTGCCCAGCCTTCCACGTCTCTGGGTGGTTTACGGCTGGGTGACACGAGCACCCCAGGCCTCCCTCATGGTTGGATGGCACCCCTCAATGGCTCTGTGGGCCTCACTTTGCTGTGGTGATGAAGAGGGTTCACACTCACTGAACTTCATGCCCTGAAGGATAAGGAACGTTTCTCCAGAACAGTTGAGGCAGTGTGAGCGATACCAGATGACTTGGACATGGACCACGTGCTCGAATGTGATCTGCAAACTAGACGGGCGATCTTTCCCCATGCTGCCTACGGGGGAGGGATCTCTCCGAAACAGGAATTGTCACTTTCTAGTTCACACGGTGTTTTAATGCAGAAGTAATATTTTCCTTGATAGTGGATATTGGCGTTTGGAACACAACTGATATAATAATGTTTGAGTCATACAGACAGTCCTGTTATGGAAGCGGATCAGGGAGAGAGTGGTCCAGGGCTTCAGTAAATACAGGGTAAGTTGCCCTGTGGTCTAAGAGGAAATTGACTGATTGGCCCCCACGGCTGTCATGACCCAGGGTTCTTCAGGTGGAATTACCACAGGAGCCTGTGTGGGGAGCCCCAGGCACCTTCAGTCCTGATTGCCTTGAGAGTCCCATCCCTGGGGCTCAGGCCTCAGAGAGCAGCGTTCTCCAGTGTGGATGTCTGCAGACTGGGCATGGAGACAGTGGCGGCTTAGATGCCTGAGAGCAACTCTCACAGGTATCCTCGCTTTCTTCAGTAAGAGAAAGGCTTTTCCTTCCACATGGTTTCCTGAGGGCATTTTTTTCCGGCTGTTTCAGAGTGGATCTCAGAGCCATTACTGGGCCTTCAGTCTTCCCTGGTCCTTTTCTGCCTCTTCTCCTCTTCCTCCCTTCCATGACAAAGTGTCTGAGCCAGTCGCAACCAGTTATCCAAGAAGGTTGGTGCATACGCCTCTTTTTGTAGCTTACTGCGGATATCTGGATCCGACTGAGTCAGAAATCTCTCTTTGAGATCATTCCTCCCTCTGCACTTTCAGGATCAGTCAGGGAATCTGTAAAAGGCTTCTGAAGTCCATCCTGGGATTCCCTGGAGCTTCCCTCTCTCCCTGTTCGAGGTTTGTCAACTGGGCATCGTTTAATGTCTTAGCGCCCACTCGCTTGAGTCCTGACAATGTGACTCTGATCCCATTTTCCTTTAGCCGTGTTCGAATCGCAGTGTGATTCTGTTGTGGGGGCAGTCTGATTCCTAGTAGGGAAGGTGGCTATCTCGCCCTCTTCCTCTTCTGCTGATTCCTTACCAAGCCATTCATCCCCATAGGCAATCCCTCCCCCGGGGTCCCCCTGCTGGGTGAGGCGCTGCTGCCTGCCTAGTTGGAGGAACTCTGCCGTGCTCAACTCATAGGTTTCTTATAAATCTCAGAATATCCATGCTGAGGAAAAGCATCCTGATACAGAACAATGTCATTTCTGAAGAAAGCAGATTCATGGTTGCCTGGGGATGGATGGGAGGTGTGGGTGACCAGGGGCATGAAGCAAATGTGGGGAGCAGTCTGTATGTCTTAATCCTAATTCTGCTGATGCTTTTCTGGACATATACAGGTGTCAAACCTTACTGAACTGCACGTTTTAGACGTGGGGTTTTTTTTTTTTCTGAAACCACATCCATAAAGCTGTGATAAAAGCAGCATAGAGTGAAGGGTATGAAGCATAGATTTCCCCGGTTGGTGCTGACATTCAAGCCCCTGGTGCCATGGAAAGTCCACACCCTGGTCCCCCATGCTGGGTGTCCATGATGCACCAGGGCAGTTGTGCTTCCTGCAAGGCTGCCAGGAATTCTCAGGCTCTGGAAATGGGAAACCCTCATATCAAATAGGTGATAGCTGAGAACGAGCCTTTCCTCACCTTGACCAAACCATCATCAGGCCAAGTCTTTGAATTTCAAGTGTTTCATACAAGTCCATGATGGGTAACTACCATATAACACAGGTTTGTCACGAGGCTATCCGTGAAGGAGTCTTCTCAGCACCCAGCATCTTAGATCATTGGATTAATTGGGAGAAACCTTACTTCCATCTTGGTTAAATGGGTAACATGGGTAAGTGGCTCCTCCATCGGATTCACGTTACTGCAATTATGCAATCAAGGAACGGGCTCTTAGTTATAAAGGTGACTTTCATACCACGTAAGGCATGCTACCATTGAAAAACCTTTCCATAATAGCAACAGTTGAAAGTCATTGAAAACGCTCTTTGTCTTCAGTTTTGGTAAGTTTGGGGGTATGTTTTGGGAGTTACCGAGCATGGCAGTTCATACAATGTGAGTTTTTGTTACACACTCGTTTTTTCTATTTTATTTTAAAAGGTTTTCATATTCTTTGTATGTGGCTGCTTTTAACTCCTTGTCTTATAGAGTAGGAAACACATACTTTTAAAAATTAAATGGGCATTAATTTTTTAAACACCATCATTGTAGAGAAGGGGGACAAAAAGAAGCAAATGTAGACAAATATGGGAAACGTTCTGAAAATGTGTTCATTTCCCCAGTTCCCCTACCTATCCATCACTTACTATCACCTCATCTCTGCTGTGGGTTGTTTTTTTTTTTTCCTTCACTTTCGGCAGCTGTGCTTTTTCTTTTTCCTTTAGTAAAAGTTGAACGTTTTTCTTTAGATTTCAAGATTGAAATTACACACCACACTTATTGTACCTGAGAATTGATGACAAAATTTTAAACAGTGGAAATAGAGGGGGGATTTAATATGGAAATTTTAAACATTAATTGAATGGAATAGAACGTATGGTTGATGGAGTCAAGTAAATTCTTGTTCTGGAACATGAAAGTGTGGTCTTTCTATCTGGAAATCAGATGGACTCTTTCAAGCCAATTGAAATGAGCCTATTATGAAAAAGATAAAACTTTCCCAGAAAGGACTATAGAAAAGAGAATGAAAAATGTCATCTCTATATGCTTAACAGGTTAGGCTATGTGAGTAAATTTCTGGAAAGCAAACGTCATCCAAATTCAATCGAGAAAGATTATATACGTATGTACTGTATGCCCATATTTCCATTCATCTACTGCTGGAAACGTAGACTGTTTTTACGCCTTGGCTATTCAAAGTCATGCTGCTATGAATATTCAGATGCGCATGTCTTTTCATACTGGTTTATCTGTTTTCTGCGAACATATATATTCAGTAATGGAACTGCTGAACAACACAGTAGTTTTATTTTTAGTGTTTTGAGGAATCTCCATACTGCCTTCCATATCGGCTACACCAATTTTCGTTCTGACCACAGTTTGCAAAGGTTCCCTGTACTCTGCATCCTGGTCAAGACTTCATAACTGTGTTCTTTCTGATGACAGCCATTCTGTATCTCATTGTGGTTTTTATTTGCATGTGTGTGATGATTAACAACACTGACTATCTCTTCAAATGCCTGCTGAACACCCACGTGTCTTCTTTGGGGCAATATCCTGTTGTTCATTCGCTCAGAAGTGTTCGACCCTTCATGACCCCATGGACTGCAGGATCCCGGGCTTCCTTGTTCTTCACTATCTGCCAGAGTTTGCTGAAACCATTGTCCAATGAGCCGATGATGCCGTCCAACCATCTCACCCTCTGTCTCTCCTCTTCTCCTCCCGCCCTCAGTATTTCCCAATCAGGGTCTTTTCCAGTGAGTTGTTACTGGCATCAGGATGCCAAAGTATTGGAGCTTCTGGTTCAGCATCAGTCCTTCCAATAACTACTCAGGGTCGATTTCCTTTAGGATTGACTCGTTTGATCTCCTTGCAGCACGATGGACTCGCTATCATCTTCGTCAAGACCACAGTTCAAAAAGCAACAGTTCTTTGGTGCTCAACCTTCTTTATGGTCCATCTCTCACATCCAGACAGATCTACTGGTGAAACCATAGCTTGGACTATGGCAACCTTTGTCAGCAAAGTGATGTACATGTTTTTTAAGACGCTGTGTAGGTTTGTCCTAGCTTTTCTTCCAAGGAGCAAGTGTCTTTTAATTTCATGGCTGCAGTCACCATCCACAGTGATTTTGGAGCCCAAGAAAATAAAGTTGGTCACTGTTTCCATTCTTTCCCCATCTATTTGACTGGAAGTGATGAACAGGATGCCATGAACTTAGTGTTTTCAACGTTGAGTTTAAGCTAGCTTATTCACTCCCTCTTTTAGCTTCATCAAGAGGCTCTTTTGTTACTCTTCTCTTTCCGCCATTCAGTTCAGTTCAGTTGCACAGTCGTGCCCAGTTTTGTGTGACCCCATGGACTGCAGCATGCCCGGCCTCCCTCTCCATCACAAACTCCCAGAGTTTGCACTAACTTGTGTCCATCAAGACAGTGATGCCATTCACCCATCTCATCCTCTGTCATTCGCTTCTCCACCCGCCTCCATTCTTTCCCAGCATCAAGGTCTTTTCCAGTGAGTCAGTTCTTTGCATCAGGTGGCCAAAGTATTGGGGTTTCAGCTTCAGCATGAGTCCGTCCAGTGGATATTCAGACTGATTCCCTTTAGGATGGACTGGTGTGATCTCCTTGCAGTCCAAGGGACTCTCAAGCATCTTCTCTAACACCACAGGTCAAAAGCATCAATACTTCAGTGCTCAGCTTTCTTTCTAGTCCAACTCTCTCATCCATACATGACCACTGGAGAAACCATAGCTTTGAGTAGATGGACATTTGTTGGCAAAGTAATGTCTTTGCGTTTTAATGTGCTGTCTAGGTTGGTTATAGCTTTTCTTCCAAGGAGCAAGCATCTCTTACTTTCATGGCTGCAGTCATCACCTGCAGGCATTTTGGAGGCTCTTTATTTCCCCTTCGCTTTTTGCCATAAGAATGGTGTCATCTGCATATCTGAGGAGATTGATATTTCTCCCTCCCACAAACTGGACATTCTTGAGTCCAAGTCCAGTTTGTGCTTCATCCAGTCCATCGTTTCTCATGATGTCCTCTGCATATAAGCTAAAGAACTAGTGTGACAATCTGCATCCTTGAAATACTCCTTTCCCGATTTGGAACCAGTCTGTTGGTCCATGTCCAGTTCTAACTGTTGCTACTCGACCTGCATACAGATTTCTCAGGAGACACGTCAGTGGGCTGGTATCCCCATCTCTTGAAAAATTTCCCACAGTTTCTTGTGATCCACACAGTCAAAGGCATTGGTGAAGTCAATAACGCAGAAGTAGATGTTTCTCTGGAACTCTCTTGCTTTTTCGATGATCCAACGGATGTTGGCAATCCGATCTTTGATTCCTCTGGCTTTTTAAAATCCAGCTTGAACATCTGGAAGCTCACAGTTCATGTACTGTGAAGCCTGGCTTGGAGAATATGGAGCATTACTTTGCTACTGTGTGAGATGAGTGCAATTGTGAAGTAGTGTTAGCATTCTTTGGCATTGCCTTTCTTTGGGACCGGAATCAAAATTGACCTTTTCCACGCCTGCGCCCACTGCTGAGCTTTCCAAACTTGCTGGCAAATTTAGTGCAGCATGTTCACAGCCTCGTCTTTTAGGATTTGAGATAGTTTCCCTGGAATTCCATCACCTCCGGGAGCTTTGTTCATAGTGATGTTTCTTGAGGCCCACTTGACTTCGCATCCCAAGATGTCTGGCTCTAGGTGAGTGATCACACCATCTGCTCTAGGTGAGTGATCATACAATGTGCAAATGGCGGTGTTATCTGCATATCTGAGTTTACTGATACTTCTCCAGGCAATCTTGATCCCAGCTTTTGCTTCATCCAGCCCAGTATTTCGCATGATGTACTGTGGCTAGAAGTTAAATAAGCAGGTGACAATATACAGCCTTGATGTTCTCCTTTCCCAATTTTAACCCAGTTTGTTGTTCCATGCCCGGCTCTAGCTGTGTTTCTTGAGCTGTATACAGTTTTTGCAGGAGGCAGGTAAGGTTTTCTTATACTCCCATCTCATGCAGAATTTCCAACAGTTTGTTATGATGCAGAGTCAAAGGCTTTATTCTATGTAGTCAATGAAGCAGAAGTAGATGTTTCTCTGGAATTGCCTGCTTTTCTATGATCCAGTGGATGTTGGCAATTGGATGTCTTGTTTCTCTGCCTTTTCAAAATCCAGCTTGTTCGTCTGAAATTTCTTGGTTCATTTAGCGTTGACCTAGCTTGAAGACTTTTGAGCCTTAACTTGCCAGCCTGTAAATGAGCACAGTTATGGGGAAGTTTGAAGATTCTAATGCAGGACTGGAATGAAAACGGAACATTTCCAGCCCTGTGACTATTGCTGAGTTTTCCAAATTTGCTGGCATATGGAGTGCAGCACTTTCACAGCAATATCTTAAATAATTCAGTGGAAGGAAGTATCCTCTCCACAAGCTTTATTTGTAGTAATGCTTCCTAAGACACACTTGACTTCATACTCAAGGATGTCTGTCTCTAGGTGAGTGACCACACCATCGTAGTTGCACAGATCACTAAGGCCTTTTTTGGTATAATTCTTCTCTGTATCTTTGCCTCTTCTTAATATTGTCTGCTTGAGGTCCATACCATATCTGTCCTTTATTGTGCCTATTTTTCTACCAAAGTTCCCGTAGTGTCTCTAATTATCTTGAATGGATCAGGTCTTTCCCATTCTATTGCTTTCCTCTATTTGTATTTTCCCTTAAGGTTTCTTATCTCTCTGCTACTTTTTGGAACTCTGAATTAACATGGGTATATCTTTCCTTTTCTCATTTGTGTTTTGTTTCTCTTCATTTCTGAGGTATTTGTAAGGCCTTCTCAGACAACTCAGAACTTACACCCATTTCTCAATGAGATTACTTGTGTGTGCTTCTTTGCTTTAGAATTGTGTGCGTTTCTTACATATGTTGGATAAGAACCCTTAAGAGAGATGAGAATTGCCAAAACGTTCTCCATTTCATCCTTCCTTCTCATTTCATCGATGGTTCCCTCATTTTCTTGATGGCTTTTGAGTTTGATGTAGTCTCACTTGTTCTGTTTTCCTTTCACTTCTTTAGCTTTGGGAATTGCATCCGAACTTCATTGCCAAGCCTGATGTACAGGATCATAGTGCCAGCTTATGTCTGGAGGTTTATGGTTTCAGTTCTTTTATTCAGGTTTTAATCCATTAGAAATTAGAAAGCCTTAGATCCTAAAAATCTCTTACCATGCCTCCCTATTTGGGACAGGGTTCCTCAAGAATCTGTATAGTGAGTGCAGGTACACACACACACACTACCAGGCCAGGCTTTGGGAGACACAAGGATTCATCCAGGATGGAGAACAGGTAGGAAACGGGAGGTGAGACTGGACCCAGGTCTGTCTCAGATCTGCACCTAGACCCTGCCTGGGAGCTGTGTGGAGGGCTGTGTGGAGCAAATGTGTGAGACCTGGCGCTGGGGGAATGAGGGATGAGCAGTCAGTATCCCGAAGGCTATGTGCACAGATGTCAATGTCTGTTCAAGGAAGGGGCCCCCGGAGGTGAAGTCACTTCCTTGACCGCAGACCCTAACAGAACTCGGAACCCTGTCACCAGGCAGCCACCTCCTAGCAACAGCGCCACGGCCAGTTGGGCTCACTCGGCTGGAAAGACTTCATCCAGAAGGATGTTCTCCAGTTGTGTCTCAACAGACCAGGGCTTCCGCTTCAGGTACCTTGGAGGGAGAGGTTCTTCAGATGTTTCAGGCGGTTCAGTGCTCAATCCGGATGCTTCTGGTTCTTTACCAGGAGGGCACCTAAGGTAACCGCAGGTAACCTAGAGCTGGCCACACCAGGCCAAGCCACCACTGGAAGCCCTCCCTGGGCAGTGCCAGCTGCCCTCATCTCCATATGGGGGAAGTGGAACTTGAGGGGAGGTTCTCCCTCTGGGCAGGAACAGGTTGGTGGGCCCGTGGGTACCTGGTGGTTCTGTCACGGTCACACCTGAGGACAGGCTGGCAGTGGGGAAACAGCATCCCTGAGGTGCTCTTCTCTGTGCCAGTGTGGATAAGGCCCTCAGGTGGTTGAGTGTCTGCATCCTCAGTGGAGGTTGGTGGGGAGAGTGATGGCCGTGTGTCTAGAGGGGAGATGTCTAAGGGTTTGAGAAGCATCACAGGCAGCTGGCCGATGCCCTGAGACTTTCTGCCTGGCTGCCGGGCACTTGTTCACAGGGCTCCTCACGGGACTGCAGACAGGAGCCGGCCCACGAAGCACCCTGCTCCATCTCCCTGCATGAAGGGCTGGAGCCCTACACCAGCAACCGAGCCCAGGGCGGGCACAGGGTGAGTGGCAGATGGGAGGCAATCCTACACCCAGGAGGTTCCAGGTCCCAGAGCCACCCTGGGCCTTCCCTGGGTCCTTCTCTGAAAGGAACCTGGGGCTGTCATCTCTGCGAGGCACCCTAGCTGCCCAGGCCCTACTTGTCCAGATGCAAAATCACTGTTCACCTTCATGTGGGAATCTCAGAAGGAGATTGTGGTAGGATTCCACTTCATGTTCCCCAAGGAGCCTCTCCACATGTTTCTATGGTGTATCCTGTATTAACTCCATCCCAGGTATCCATGTGGGCCTGAGAATCCTGATGCCTCTCACCCCAGTTCTCATCCCCAGAATGGGATGTTGTGGTCACCACCACAGGGATGATGCAGTTAACACACAGGTAGCTGTCCATACAAATTACCCCAAGATGCTAACACACGTAACCATGGCCCAGCGCCAGTTCACTCATGATGCCAGGACGATTATTCTACGGACGGCACTGCTGCCCCTCCTCCTGTCATGAGTCCTGGAGGCTTGGGGACTGAGTCTGAGCTCCAGCACGTGCCTTCCTGGAGGTTTGGTGCCGCCTCTGACTCGTGTCTCTGCTGTGTTCCACCCTAGGGGGAAAGTGTGTCCACAGGGGACAGGAATGAGACCTGCAGGGTGTGGAGCATCCAGAGACGCAGACTGGAGACGTTGGTGGGCAAGCTGGTGCCTGCCTTCCTGAGCGGTGACTCTGCCTACCTCCCCACATTCCTGGGCACCTACAGGGCTCTCGGCACCCCCCAGCAGGTGTTGGACCTTCTCTTCACGAGGTGAGCACTTCCCCTCCCCCACTGGATACTCTGGGAGACCTGGCCACCGTTCAGCTGTGAGTCGTGGGAATGTCTCTCCACCTCTGTGAGCCCCAGTTGACCCCCCTCTGCACTTGAGGGGAAAGGGAGGAGCAGCCCCTTGGGGGGACTACGTGGGTGCGTCCTGGAAAGTGCTTTCGGGGAACCTGAGCCCCTGGAATGGCTGTGGTTGTGCTGAGACATCACGTTCCTCCTCCGCTTGAGGAAGCCTCTGTCTCCATTGTCTCTGTGCCTTTGACTTGGGCCCAAACATTTGCCCAATTGCTAGGTGAGACGTAAGTGGTGCCCTGTCCTCGGTGAGTGAGAGCAAGGTCCCTCGGAGAGATCGGTGGTGCCCCAGGTACTCGGCTAGGGCTGGTAGGGCTCATTTGTTCCTGAAATATAGAGTAAGGCACACGAGGTACAGACACTTTTCTAGGAAGAAACATCATGTAATGCATGGAGCAGACAGCAGTCCCGCCCCCAGGGCTTCAGTTTTCCTGGGTGGGGGTTGTGGGAGAGGGGGAACCCTGTCACGCTAGCATTCACATCCAGGCGTGTCTACAGTACTGTCCATGTGACGCCTCCTGTAGGTACGGATGCATCCTCCCTTACTGTGATGAGGATGGTGGACCCCTGCACCAGCTGAAAATGTGAGTGGATTGTGACTCAAGAGGGAGTGACTTCCTATCTCAGAGAACTGCCTGGAGTAATGGGATCGCTGGTTGGGCAGGGCTGGCAGAATCCTGGATCCCACATAGCTGGGCGCCAAGGTCTGGGAGCTTCTCCTGGAAGAGAGGAAAGGAGGCCAAGAGAGCTGTGGAGGGGTCTGGGCTGCTGAGACGAGCATGTGGGAGGTCAGAGGTCAGAGTCCGCCCATGCAAGTCCACACCTGTACCGTGTCCATCCCAGTCCTGCCTCTACACCCGATCCTGGGACCCAGAACACAAAGTGTGGAGAACATCCAGCTCACTGTCTGATGGAACCTCGGCGGGGTGATCAGCTGGTGCTCAGTGGACCCAGTGACACTCAGGGGACAGCTGAGCCCTTGCTGGGGAAGGACGAGTGTCAGTGGTGGGAGGAGATGCAGGAGTGTCCCTAGCGGACGAGGCAGCCTATAGATGTAGTAGGTACATGTGCAGGGATACGAGGCCCGTGGAGAGCCTGGGCTGATGACAGAGTCTGTGTGTGCCCTCCTTGGACAGATGTTTCTGGGACCCCTACATGTTCCAGAGATGCAGTGACCAGAGTAGACGCCCTGCCTGCCCTCGCAGTGGTGGCACCAGGGGGAGGGGCAAGGGGAGGGACAGTGCGCCGTGCCAGGCTGCCCTCAGGAAGCAGACAAATGGTCACACCATGAATCAGGGCTGTCACTTGGCAGGCTCATTGGCAGCCCCTCCCCTGTGTCCAGGCCTCCTCTGCCTGGTCTGCCAGGTGAGATGGACCGTGGAGGAGAAGTGACCTCTGGATGGGCAGGGGCAGAAGGCACAGAGGCCCAGGTCCCCGCAGGGCGGCCCTGGAGTGCAGTGTGGCGGGAAGGCCAGGTCTCTGACTCTGCTGCCCATGTGACTGTCCCCAGGGCCATGGCCTCCATCCTGGGCACCTGGTTGCACCTTTACCCTGAGGATTTCCAGCAGTCCCCAGAATTTCCCTGTCTAAAAATGCTCCTCGCTTACGTAGAGCTCAACATGCCCCACTCGGAACTGGAGCAGCAAGTCCACCATCTCCTGGCACAGCTGGAGACCCTGGAGCCCACGGAGGCAGAAGGGCATGGTGAGGAGGACTTGCGGTGGGTGAAGAGGACGGGGACGAATAAGGAAGGGAGGGTCTGGGCCACACAGAGCAGAGCCTCCTGAGGCTGGAACTAGGCCAGGAGCATTGAGGAGGCTCAGATCACTATTCCCCTGGACTGCAGCCTAGGAGGACTTCCTGGGGGTAGGGAGCATCTTGGATTGAGATTTCAGGGCCAAGTAGCGAGTATGTTCCTGTCTTTGGGATCCATGGACCAGCAGTCTTACTGACAGTGTTTTCTCTTCTGGGAAATACAGCACCTGCTGGAGAAGAAGCTCTGGAGACATCACCAGATCTCACGCCAACAGCACCCTTAATCCCTGCCACAGCTCCACAGTCACAGCAAGCTCAAAGCCCAGCTCCCATTCAAGTTCAAGATCTGCATCAAGTAAGCATGCCAGCTCCAAACCCAGAGCCACAGCATGCTCACGCCCTGGCTCTCACTTAAGCTGAAAGGCAAGGAAAAGTACCTCCAGGCTCCAGTTGTAGATTCAGGGAACATGCAAGAAACAGCTCTCTTGCTCCTTCAGAGCCTGAATCACCCAGAAATCCTGCGCCAGCACAGCTTCTACAGCCTCAGTCCCCAGGCTTAAGCCAACCTCGGCCAGGGCTCTGGAGCCTCTTGGTGTTTTGCAATCAGCTGTACCTCCGGTGTTATCCAGCTTTGGTCTAGAGATCCCAGCTACCCAGCTTTTCCAGTAGCTCAGGCACTGGAGCCAGTTCCTCCCCCAATATTCCTGGAGCCGGTCTCAGATCATCAGCGAGCCTTGCCTTGCCCGGCAGATGGTACGCTTGCCCCGATGACTCCACCAGGCCTGGAGCCTGTCTCTCCACCCTGATAATTCCCTCTCTTAACATGTGGGTTTTTTAAAAATTACATGTACAAACTTATTTTTTCTATGAAATAAAGTAAACTTTGATAGAAAAGGAATTCTATGACTTTTTCAATTGTACGTGTGAGCCGCACGGAGAACATTCACTGCGTTCCATGACCCCGTCGACTGTCTGTTGCAGAGCATCTGCATCCTATTTGACGCCAACTATTAATTTGGGCTCCAAAATCACCGCAGATGGTGATTGCAGCCATGAAATTAAAAGACGCTTACTCCTTGGGCGGAGTTATGACCACCCTAGATAGCATATTAAAGCAGAGCTATTACTTTTCCCACAATGGTCCGTCTAGTCAAGGCTATGGTTTTCCAGTGGTCACGTATGGATGCGAGAGTTGGACTGTGAAGAAAGCTCAGCACTGAAGAACTGATGCTTTTGAAGTGTGGTGTTGGAGAAGACTCTTGCGAGTCCCTTGGACTGCCAGGAGATCCAACCAGTCCATCCTGAAAGAGACCAGTCCTGGCTGTTCATTGGAAGGACTGGTGCTGAGGCTGAAACTCCAGTACTTTGGCCACCTCATGCAAAGAGCTGACACATTGTAAAAGACCCTGACACAGGGAGGGATTGAGGACAGGAGGGAAGGGGATGACAGAGGATGAGATGGCTGGGTGGCATCACCGGATCGATGCATATGAGTTTGGTTGAACTCCTGGAGTTGGTGATGGACAGGGAGGCCTCACGTGCTGCAATTCATGGGGTCGCAGAGTCGGACACGACTGAGTGACTGAACTGAACTGAACTGAACCCTGCAGTCTGGGAAGGCACTGCACTCGACTCTCCCTCATCTGTTGATGGACATTAGGACTCTCACCTTGGGCTCTTGTGTATAGTGCTGCTCTGAACACTTGTCTACAGGCTTGGGACTTTCTGCGTTTTCTTCTTTCCGGTGTTGATGTAGGAGCGGAATGTGGGCGGTGGCTGAATTCTGTGTAGTCGCCTTTTTGAGGACCTGTGGCAGAAGTGTACCTTTAGTGTTTCCGTTTCCCCTTCTTCGTCTGTGTTGCGGTGTCCTCTCTGCCATGCATCCCCCCTCCTGGTCCCTCACTCTGGGGAAGAAGCCTCTGAGGAGGCCCTTGTGGCCCGCCCCTGAATGAAGCAGCTCGTGTCCTAGGTGAGTCCACAGCCTCAAACCCCTGGGAGAGACTGGCCGAGGCCTCTGGCGGAGTCATGGTCCGTTCCTGCTCCAAAGACAGTGTGAGGCCCCGTCTGTGGTCATCGCCTTGCTGCTTTTTCATTAGTTGCCACCCCAGATCTGCTCCTCTTTGACCCCATGCCCTGCTGTCACTTCTTCTGATGTTAGTGTGAGTGTCGTGTATATTCGTGTGGACACCCCCAGACATCAAATCCTGGTAGGTGGAGAGGTTCTGGGGTTTTGGCTCTCTAATTCCCAAAGCCAAGCCTGTGTGTGTGGTGCAGCCCTAGCCTAGGATGGCCTGAGACTCTGTCCCTGCCCCGGGCCCTGGTGTTTCCCCCTCCTATCAGGGCCTCAATTTTCCAAATGGACAGTGACCGATTAAGCGAGGAGCTTTCAAAGCCTGCACACAGTCTGCCCAGCCTTCCACGTCTCTGGGTGGTTTACGGCTGGGTGACACGAGCAACCCCAGGCCTCCCTCATGGTTGGAAGGCACCCCCCAAGGCGCTGTGGGCCTCACTTTGCTGTGGTGACGAAGAGGGTTCACACTCACTGAACTTCATGCCCTGAAGGATAAGGAACGTTTCTCCAGAACGGTTGAGGCAGTGTGAGCGATACCAGATGACTTGGACATGGACCACGTGCTCGAATGTGATCTGCAAACTAGACGGGCGATCTTTCCCCATGCTGCCTACGGGGGGAGATCTCTCTGAAACTGGAATTGTCACTTTCTAGTTCACACTGTGTTTTAATGCAGAAGTAATATTTTCCTTGATAGTGGATATTGGCGTTTGGAACACAACTGATATAATAATGTTTGAGTCATACAGACAGTCCTGTTATGGAAGCGGATCAGGGAGAGAGTGGTCCAGGGCTTCAGTAAATACAGGGTAAGTTGCCCTGTGGTCTAAGAGGAAATTGACTGATTGGCCCCCACGGCTGTCATGACCCAGGGTTCTTCAGGTGGAATTACCACAGGAGCCTGTGTGGGGAGCCCCAGGCACCTTCAGTCCTGATTGCCTTGAGAGTCCCATCCCTGGGGCTCAGGCCTCAGAGAGCAGCGTTCTCCAGTGTGGATGTCTGCAGACTGGGCATGGAGACAGTGGCGGCTTAGATGCCTGAGAGCAACTCTCACAGGTATCCTCGCTTTCTTCAGTAAGAGAAAGGCTTTTCCTTCCACATGGTTTCCTGTGGGCATTTTTTTCCGGCTGTTTCAAAGTGGATCTCAGAGCCATTGCTGGGCCTTCAGTCTTCCCTGGTCTTTTTCTGCCTCTTCTCCTCTTCCTCCATGCCATAATAAAGTGTCTGAGCCAGTCGCAACCAGTTATCCAAGAAGGTTGGTGCATACGCCTCTTTTTGTAGCTTACTGCGGATATCTGGATCCGACTGAGTCAGAAATCTCTCTTTTGAGATCATTCCTCCCTCTGCACTTTCAGGATCAGTCAGGGAATCTGCAAAAGGCTTCTGTAGTCCATCCTGGGATTTACCTGGAGCTTCCCTCTCTCCCTGTTCGAGGTTTGTCAACTGGGCATCGTTTAATGTCTTAGTGCCCACTCGCTTGAGTTCTGACAGAGTAACCCTGATCCCATTTTCCTTTATCCGTGTTCGAATCGCAGTGTGATTCTGTTGTGGGGGCAGTCTGATTCCTAGTAGGGAAGGTGGCTATCTTGCCCTCTTCCTCTTCTGCTGATTCCTTACCAAGCCATTCATCCCCATAGGCAATCCCTCCCCCGGGGTCCCCCTGCTGGGTGAGGGGCTGCTGCCTGCCTAGTTGGAGGAACTCTGCCGTGCTCAACTCATAGGTTTCTTATAAATCTCAGAATATCCATGGTGAGGAAAAGCATCCAGATACAGAAGAATGTCATTTCTGAAGAAAGCAGATTCATGGTTGCCTGGGGATGGATGGGAGGCGTGGGTGACCAGGGGCATGAAGCAAATGTGGGGAGCAGTCTGTATGTCTTAATCCTAATTCTGCTGATGCTTTTCTGGATATATGCAGGTGTCAAACCTTACTGAACTGCACGTTTTAGACATGGGTTTGTTTTTTTTTTCTGAAACCACATCCATAAAGCTGTGATTAAAGCAGCACAGAGTGAAGGGTATGAAGCATAGATTTCCCCTGTCGGTGCTGACATTGAAGCCCCTGGTGCCATGGAAAGTCCATACCCCTGGTCCCCCATGCCGGGTGTCCGTGATGCACCAGGGCAGTTGTGCTTCCTGCAAGGCTGCCAGGAATTCTCAGGCTCTGGAGATGGGAAACCCTCATATCAAATAGGTGATAGCTGAGAACGAGCCTTTCCTCACCTTGACCAAACCATCATCAGGCCAAGTCTTTGAATTTCAAGTGTTTCATACAAGTCCATGGTGGGTAACTACCATATAACACAGGTTTGTCACGAGGCTATCCGTGAAGGTGTCTTCTCAGCACCCAGCATCTTAGATCATTGGATTAATTGGGAGAAACCTTACTTCCATCTTGGTTAAATGGGTAACATGGGTAAGTGGCTCCTCCATCGGATTCACGTTACTGCAATTATGCAATCAAGGAACGGGCTCTTAGTTATAAAGGTGACTTTCATACCACGTAAGGCATGCTACCATTGAAAAACCTTTCCATAATAGCAACGGTTGAAAGTCATTGAAAACGCTCTTTGTCTTCAGTTTCGGTAAGTGTGGGGGTATGTTTTGGGAGTTAACGAGCATGGCAGTTCGTACAAATTGAGTTTTTGTCACAGACTCGTTTTTTCTATTTTATTTTAAAAGGTTCTCATATTCTTTGTATGTGGCTGCTTTTAACTCCTTGTCTTATAGAGTAGGAAACACATACTTTTAAAAATTAAATGTGCATTAATTTTTTAAACACCATCGTTAAGGGAAGGGGGACAAAAAGAAGCAAATGTAGACAAATATGGGAAACGTTCTGAAAATGAGTTCATTTCCCCAGTTCCCCTACCTATCCATCACTTACTATCACCTCATCTCTGCTGTGGGTTTTTTTTTTTTTCCTTCACTTTTGGCAGCTGTGCTTTTTCTTTTTCCTTTAGTAAAAGTTGAACGTTTTTCTTTAGATTTCAAGATTGAAATTACACACCACACTTATTGTACCTGAGAATTGAAGACAAAATTTTAAACAGTGGAAATAGAGGAGGGATTTAATATGGAAATTTTAAACATTAATTGAATGGAATAGAACGTATGGTTGATGGAGTCAAGTAAATTCTGGTTCTGGAACATGAAAGTGTGGTCTTTCTATCTGGAAATCAGATGGACTCTTTCAAGCCAATTAAAATGAGCCTATTATGAAAAAGATAAATGCTTTTCCAGAAAGGATTATAGAAAAGAGAATGAAAACTGTCATCTCTATATGCTTAACAGGTTAGGCTATGTGAGTACATTTCTGGAAAGCAAACGTCATCCAAATTCAATCGAGAAAGATTATACACGTATGTACTGTATGCCCATATTTCCATTCATCTACTGCTGGACACGTAGACTGTTTTTACGCCTTGGCTATTCAAAGTCATGCTGCTATGAATATTCAGATGCGCATGTCTTTTCATACTGGTTTATCTGTTTTCTGCGAACATATATATTCAGTAATGGAACTGCTGAACAACACAGTAGTTTTATTTTTAGTGTTTTGAGGAATCTCCATACTGCCTTCCATATCGGCTACACCAATTTTCGTTCTGACCACATTTTGCAAAGGTTCCCTGTACTCTGCATCCTGGTCAAGACTTCATAACTGTGTTCTCTCTGATGACAGCCATTCTGTATCTCATTGTGGTATTTATTTGCATGTGTGTGATGATTAACGACACTGACTATCTCTTCAAATGCCTGCTGAACACCCACGCCTCTTCTCTGGGGCAACATCCTGTTGTTCATTTGCTCAGAAGTGTTCGACCCTTTATGACCCCATGGACTGCAGGATCCCGGGCTTCCTTGTCCTTCACTATCTGCCAGAGTTTGCTGAAACCACTGAGCCCATGATGCCGTCCAACCATCTCACCCTCTGTCTCTCCTCTTCTCCTCCTGCCCTCAGTATTTCCCAATCAGGGTCTTTTCCAGTGAGTTGTTGCTGGCATCAGGACGCCAAAGTATTGGAGCTTCTGGTTCAGCATCGGTCCTTCCAGTGACTATTCAGGGTCGATTTCCTTTAGGATTGACTCGTTTGATCTCCTTGTAGCACGATGGACTCGCAATAGTCTTTGCCAAGACCACAGTTCAAAAAGCAACAGTTCTTTGGTGCTCAACCTTCTTTATGGTCCATCTCTCACAACCAGACAGATCTACTGGTGAAACCATAGCTTGGACTACGTCGACCCTTGTCAGCAAAGTGATGTACATGTTTTTTAAGATGCTGTGTAGGTTTGTCCTAGCTTTTCTTCCAGGGAGGAAGTGTCTTTTAATTTCATGGCTGCAGTCACCATCCACAGTGATTTTGGAGCCCAAGAAAGTAAAGTCGGTCACTGTTTCCATTCTTTCCCTATCTATTTGACTGGAAGTGATGAACTGGATGCCATGAACTTAGTGTTTTCAACGTTGAGGTTTAAGCCAGCTTTTTCACTCCCCTCTTTCAGCTTCATCAAGAGGCTCTTTTGTTACTCTTCTCTTTCCGCCATTAAGTTCAGTTCAGTTGCACAGTCGTGCCCAGTTTTTTGTGACCCCCATGGACTACAGCATGCCAGGCCTCCCTCTCCATCACCAACTCCCAGAGTTTGCTCTAACTTGTGTCCATCAAGACGGTGATGCCATTCACCCATCTCGTCCTCTGTCATCCGCTTCTCCACCCTCCTTCATTCTTTCCCAGCATCAGGGTCTTTTCCAATGAGTCCGTTCTTCGCATCAGGTGGCCAAAGTAGTGGCGTTTCAGCTTCAACACGAGTTCGTCCAGTGACTATTTGGACTGATTTCCTTTAGGATGGACTGATGTGATCTCCTTGCAGTCCAAGGGACTCTCAGGCGTCTTCTCTAACACCACAGGTCAAAAGCATCAATACTTCAGTGCTCAGCTTTCTTTCTAGTCCAACTCTCTCATCCATACATGACCACTGGAGAAACCATAGCTTTGAGTAGATGGACATTTGTTGGCAAAGTAATGTCTTTGCGTTTTAATGTGCTGTCTAGGTTGGTTATAGCTTATCTTCCAAGGAGCAAGCATCGTTTACTTTCATGGCTGCAGTCACCACCTGCAGGCATTTTGGAGGCTCTTTAGTTCCCCTTCGCTTTTGCTATGAGAATGGTGTCATCTGCATATCTGAGGAGATTGATATTTCTCCCTCCCACAAACTGGACAGTCTTGAGCCCAGTTTGTGCTTCATCCAGTCCATCGTTTCTCATGATGTCCTCTGCACATAAGTTAAAGAACTAGTGTGACAAGCTGCATCCTTGAAATACTCCTTTCCCGATTTGGAACCAGTCTGTTGGTCCATGTCCAGTTCTAACTGTTGCTACTCGACCTGCATACAGATTTCTCAGGAGACACGTCAGGTGGGCTGGTATCCCCATCTCTTGAAGAATTTCCCACAGTATCTTGTGATCCACACAGTCAAAGGCATTGGTGTAGTCAATAACGCAGAAGTAGATGTTTCTCTGGAACCCTCCTGCTTTTTTGATGATCCAACGGATGTTGGCAACCTGATCTTTGATTCCTCTGGCTTTTCTAAATCCAGCTTGAACATCTGGAAGCTCACAGTTCATGTACTGTGAAGCCTGGCTTGGAGAATATGGAGCATTACTTTGCTACTGTGTGAGATGAGTGCAGTTGTGAAGTAGTGTTAGCATTCTTTGGAATTGCCTTTCTAAGGGACTGGAATAAAACTGACCTTTTCCAGTCCTGCGCCCACTGCTGAGCTTTCCAAACTTGCTGGCAAATTTAGTGCAGCATGTTCACAGCCTCGTCTTTTAGGATTTGAGATAGTTTCCCTGGAATTCCATCACCTCCGGGAGCTTTGTTCATAGTGATGTTTCTTGAGGCCCACTTGACTTCGCATCCCAAGATGTCTGGCTCTAGGTGAGTGATCACACCATCTGCTCTAGGTGTGCCAACGGCGGTGTTATCTGCATATGAGGCTACTGATACTTCTCCAGGCAATCTTGATCCCAGCTTGTGCTTCATCCAGCCCAGTATTTCGCATGATGTACTGTGGCTAGAAATTAAATAATCAGGTGACAATATACAGCCTTGATGTTCTTCTTTCCCAATTTTAACCCAGTTTGTTGTTCCATGCCCGGCTCTAACTGGTGTTTCTTGAGCTGTATACAGTTTTTGCAGGAGGCAGGTAAGGTTTTCTTATACTCCCATCTCATGCAGAATTTTCAACAGTTTGTTATGATGCACAGAGTGAAAGGCTTTATTCTATGTAGTCAATGAAGCAGAAGTAGATGTTTCTCTGGAATTGTCTGCTTTTCTATGATCCAGTGGATGTTGGCAATTGGGTGTCTTGTTCTTCTGCCTTTTCGAAATCCAGCTTGTTTGTCTGGAATTTCTTGGTTCATTTAGTGTTGACCTAGCTTGAAGACTTTTGAGCCTTAACTTGCTAGCCTGTAAAATGAGCACAGTTATGTGGAAGGTTGAAAATTCTATTGCAGGACTGGAATAAAAACTGAACATTTCCAGCCCTGTGGATCCTGCTGAGTTTTCCAAATTTGCTGGCATATGGAGTGTAGCACTTTGACAGCAACATCTTAAATAATTCAGGGGAAGGAAGTATCTTCTCCACAAGCTTTATTTGTAGTAATGCTTCCTAAAATGCACTTGACTTCATACTCAAGGATGTCTGGCTCTAGGTGAGTGACCATCCCATCGTAGTTGCACAGGTCATTAATGCCTTTTTTGGTATAATTCTTCTTTGTTTTTTTTGCCTCTTCTTAATATATTCTGCTTGAGGACCATACCATATCTGTCCTTTATTGTGCCTATTTTTCCGCCAAAGTTGCCTTAGTGTCTCTAATGATCTTGAATGGATCTCAGGTCTTTCCCATGCTATTGCTTTCCTCTATTTCTTTGTATTTTTCCCTTCAGGTTTCTTATCTCTCTGCTATTTTTTGGAACTCTGAATTAACATGGGTATATCTTTCCTTTTCTCATTTGTATTTTGTTTCTCTTTATTTCTGAGGTATTTGCAAGACCTTCTCAGACAACTCAGAACTTACACCCATTTCTCAATGAGATTACTTGTGTGTGCTTCTTTGCTTTAGAATTGTGTGCGTTTCTTACATATGTTGGATAAGAACCCTTAAGAGAGATGAGAATTGCCAAAACGTTCTCCATTTCATCCTTCATTCTCATTTCATCGATGGTTCCCTCATTTTTGATGGCTTTTGAGTTTGACGTAGTCTCACTTGTTCTGTTTTCCTTTCACTTCTTTAGCTTTGGGAATTGCATCCGAACTTCAATGCCAAGCCTGATGTACAGGATCATAGTGCCAGCTTATGTCTGGAGGTTTATGGTTTCAGTTCTTTTATTCAGGTTTTAATCCATCAGAAATTAGAAAGCCTTAGATCCTAAAAATCTCTTACCATCCCTCCCTATTTGAGGACAGGGTTCCTCAAGAATCTGTATAGTGAGTGCAGGTACACACACACACACTACCAGGCCAGGCTTTGGGAGACACAAGGATTCATCCAGGATGGAGAACAGGTAGGAAACGGGAGGTGAGACTGGACCCAGGTCTGTCTCAGATCTGCACCTAGACCCTGCCTGGGAGCTGTGTGGAGGGCTGTGTGGAGCAAATGTGTGAGACCTGGCGCTGGGGGAATGAGGGATGAGCAGTCAGTATCCTGAAGGCTATGTGCACAGATGTCAATGTCTGTTCAAGGAAGGGGCACCCGGAGGCGAAGTCACTTCCTTGACCGCAGACCCTAACAGAACTCGGAACCCTGTCACCAGGCAGCCACCTCCTAGCAACAGCGCCACAGCCAGTTGGGCTCACTCGGCTGGAAAGACTTCATCCAGAAGGATGTTCTCCAATTGTGTCTCAACTGACCAGGGCTTCTGCTGCAGGAAACCTTGGAGGGAGAGGTTCTTGAGATGTTTCAGGCGGTTCAGTGCTCAACCCGGATGCCTCTGGTCCTTTACCAGGAGGGCACCTAAGGTAACCGCAAGCAACCTAGAGCTGGCCACACCAGGCCTGGCCACCACTGGGAGCCTTCCCTGGGCAGTGCCAGCTGCCCTCATCTCCATATGGGGGAAGTGGAACTTGAGGGGAGGTTCTCCCTCTGGGCAGGAACAGGTTGTTGGGCCCGTGGGTACCTGGTGGTCCTGTCACGGTCACACCTGAGGACAGGCTGGCAGTGGGGAAACAGGATCCCTGAGGTGCTCTTCTCTATGCCAGTGTGGATAAGGCCCTCAGGTGGTTGAGTGTCTGCATCCTCGGTGGAGGTCGGTGGGGAGAGTGATGGCTGTGTGTCTAGAGGGGAGATGTCTAGGGGTTTGAGAAGCATCACAGGCAACTGGCTGATGCCCTGAGACTTTTCTGCCTGGCTGCTGGGCACTTGTTCACAGGGCTTCTCAGGGGACGGCAGACATGAGCCGGCCCACGGAGCACTCTGCTCCATCTCCCTGCATGAAGGGCTGGAGCCCCACACCAGCAACAGACCCAGGGAGGGCACAGGGTGAGTGGCAGCTGGGAGGTGATCCTACACCCAGGAGATTTCGGGTCCCAGAGCCACCCTGGCCCTTCCCTAGCAAGTCCTAGAGACTTGCTCCGAAAGGAACCTGGGACTGTCATCTCTGCAAGGCGCCCTCACGGGCCAGGTGCTACTTGTCCAGATCCACAATCACTGTTCACCTCCATGTGGAAATCTCAGGAGATTGTGGTAGGATTCCACTTCCTGTTCCCCAAGGAGCCTCTCCACATGTTTCTATGGTGTATCCTGTATTAACTCCATCCCAGGTATCCATGTGGGCCTGAGAATCCTAATGCCTCTCAGCCCAGGTTCAGCCCCTCTCACCCCAGTTCTCATCCCCAGAATGGGATGTTGTGGTCACCACCACAGGGATGATGCAGTTAACACACGGGAGCTGTCCAATACAAACTGCCGAGAAACGCTAACACACCTAACCATGGCCCAGCACCAGTTCACTCGTGATGCCAGGACGATTATTCTACGGACGGCACTGCTGCCCCTCCTCCTGTCATGAGTCCTGGAGGCTTGGGGACTGAGTCTGAGCTCCAGCACGTGCCTTCCTGGAGTCTTTGGTGCCGCCTCTGACTCGTGTCTCTGCTGTGTTCCACTCTAGGGGAAAAGTGTGTCCACAGGGGACAGGAGTGAGACCTGCAGGGTGTGGAGCATCCAGAGACGCAGACTGGAGACGTTGGTGGGCAAGCTGGTGCCTGCTTTCCTGGGCGGTGACCCTGCCTACCTCCCCACATTCCTGGGCACCTACAGGGCTTTTGGCACCCCCCAGCAGGTGCTGGACCTTCTCTTCACGAGGTGAGCACTTCCCCTCCCCCACTGGATACTCTGGGAGACCTGGCGACTGTCCGGCTGTGAGTCGTGAGAATGTCTCTCTAACTCTTTGAGTCCCAGTTGGCCCCCCTCTGCACTTGAGGGGAAAGGGAGGAGCAGTCCTCTGGGAGAACTACGTAGGTACATCCTGGAAAGTGCTTTCTGGGAACCTGGGCCCCTGGAATGGCTGTGATTGTGCTAAGACATCACGTTCCTCCTCCCCTCGAGGAAGCCTCTGTCTCCGTGGTCTCTGTGCCTTTGACTTGGGCCCAAAGCATTTGCACAATTGCAAGGTGAGCCGTAAGTGGTGCCCTGTCCTCGGTGAGTGAGAGCAAGGTCCCTGGGAGAGATCAGTGGTGCCCCAGGTACTTGGCTGGGGCTGGTAGGGCTCACTTGTTCCTGAAATATAGAGTAAGGCACACGAGGTGCAGGCACTTTTCTAGGAAGAAGCATCATGTAATGCATGCAGCAGACAGCAATCCTACCCCCAGGGCTTCAGTTTTATGGGGTGGGTGTTGTGGGAATGGGGTGAACCCTGTCACACTAGCCGTCACATCCAGGCGTGTCTGCAGTACTGTCCATGTGACGCCTCCTGTAGGTACGGATGCATCCTCCCTTACTGCGATGAGGATGGTGGACCCCTGCACCAGCTGAAAATGTGAGTGGATTGTGACTCAAGAGGGAGTGACTCCCTATCCCAGAGAACTGCCTGGAGTAATGGGATTGCTGGTTGGGCAGGCTGGCAGAATCCTGGATCCCACATAGCTGGGCGTAAAGGTCTGGGAGCTTCTCCTGGAAGAGAGGAAAGGAGGCCAAGAGAGCTGTGGAGGGGTCTGGGGTGCTGTGAGGAGCATCTGGGAGGTCAGAGGTCAGAGTCTGCCCATGCGAGTCCACACCAGTCCGTATCCATCCGAGCCCTGCATCTACCCCCGATCCTGGGACCCAGAGCACAGAGTGTGGAGATCATCCAGCTCACTTTCTGGTGGAACCTCGGCGGGGTGATCAGCTGGTGCTCAGTGGACCCAGTGACACTCAGGGGACAGCTGAGCCCTCGCTGGGGAAGGATGAGTGTCAGTGGCCGGAGGAGATGCAGGTGTGTCCCTAGCGGACGAGGCAGCCTGTAGATGTAGGAGGTACATGTGCAGGGATATGAGGCCCGTGGAGAGCCTGGGCTGATGACAGAGTCTGTGTGTGCCCTCCTTGGACAGATGTTTCTGGGACCCCTACATGTTACAGAGATGCAGTGACCAGAGTAGACGCCCTGGCTGCCCTCGCAGTGGTGACACCAGGGGGAGGGGCAGGAGGAGGGACAGTGTGCAGTGCCAGGCTGCCCTCAGGAAGCGGAGACATGGTCACACCATGGATCAAGGGCTGTCACTTGAGCAGGCTCATTGGCAGCCCCTCCCCTGTGTCCAGGCCTCCTCTGCCTGGTCTGCCAGGTGAGATGGACCGTGGAAGAGATGTGACCTCTGGATGGGCTGGGGCAGAAGGCACAGAGGCCCAGGTCCCCACAAGGCGGCCCTGGAGTGCAGTGTGGTGGGAAGGCCAGGTCTCAGACTCTGCTGCCCACGTGATTCTCCCCAGGGCCATGGCCTCCATCCTGGGCACCTGGCTGCACCTTTACCCTGAGGATTTCCAGCAGTCCCCAGAATATCCCTGCCTGAAGATGCTCCTCGCTTACATAGAGCTCAACATGCCCCGCTCGGACCTTGAGCAGCAAGTCCGCCATCTCCTGGTGCAGCTGGAGACCCTGGAGCCCATGGAGGCAGAAGGGCATGGTAAGGAGGACTCAGGTTGGGTGAAGAGGACGGGGACGAATAAGGAATTGGGGCTGGGCCACACAGAGCAGAGCCTCCTGAGGCTGGAACCAGGCCAGGAGCATTGAGGAGGCTCAGATCACTATTCCACTGTACTGCAGCCTAGGAGGACTTCCTGGAGGTAGGGGACAACTTGGATTGAGATTTCAGGGCCAAGTAGCGAGTATGTTCCTGTCTTTGGGATCCATGGACAAGCAGTCCTATTGACACTGTTTTCTCTTCTGGGAAATACAGCACCTGCTGGAGAAGAAGCTCTGGAGACATCACCAGATCTCACGCCAACAGCACCCTTAATCCCTGCCACAGCTCCACAGTCACAGCAAGCTCAAAGCCCAGCTCCCATTCAAGTTCAAGATCTGCATCAAGTAAGCATGCCAGCTCCAAACCCAGAGCCACAGCATGCTCACGCCCTGGCTCTCACTTAAGCTGAAAGGCAAGGAAAAGTACCTCCAGGCTCCAGTTGTAGATTCAGAGAACATGCAAGAAACAGCTCTCTTCCTCCTTCAGAGCCTGAATCACCCAGAAATCCTGTGCCAGCACAGTTTCTACAGCCTCAGACCCTGGCTTAAGCCAACCTCGGCCAGGGCACTGCCTGGGCTCTGGAGCCTCTTGGTGTTTTGCAATCAGCTGTACCTCCGGTGTTATCCAGCTTTGGTCTAGAGATCCCAGCTACCCAGCTTTTCCAGTAGCTCAGGCACTGGAGCCAGTTCCTCCCCCAATATCCCTGGAGCCGGTCTCAGATCATCAGCGAGCCTTGCCTTGCCCGGCAGATGGTATGCTGCCCCCATGACTCCACCAGGCCTGGAGCCTGTCTCTCCACCCTGATAATTCCCCCTCTTAATATGTGGGTTTTTAAAAAATTACATGTACAAACTTATTTTTTCTATGAAATAAAGTAAACTTTGATAGAAAAGGAATTCTATGACTTTTTCAATTGTACGTGTGAGCCGCACGGAGAACATTCACTGCGTTCCATGACCCTGTCGACTGTCTGTTGCAGAGCATCTGCATCCTATTTGACGCCAACTATTAATTTGGGCTCCAAAATCACTGCAGATGGTGATTGCAGCCATGAAATTAAAAGACACTTACTCCTTGGGCGGAGTTATGACCAACCTAGATAGCATATTACAAAGCAGAGATATTACTTTTCCCACAATGGTCCGTCTAGTCAAGGCTATGATTTTCCAGTGGTCATGTATGGATGCGAGAGTTGGACTATGAAGAAAGCGTGGGTGACCAGGGGCATGAAGCAAATGTGGGGAGCAGTCTGCATGTCTTAATCCTAATTCTGCTGATGCTTTTCTGGATATATACAGGTGTCAGACCTTACTGAACTGCACGTTTTAGACATGGGTTTGTTCTTTCTTAAACCACATTCATAAAGCTGTGATAAAAGCAGCACAGAGTGAAGGGTATGAAGCATAGATTTCCCCGGTCGGTGCTGACACTGAAGCCCCTGGTGCCATGGAAAGTCCATACCCCTGGTCCCCCATGCCGGGTGTCCGTGATGCACCAGGGCAATTGTGCTTCCTGCAAGGCTGCCAGGAATTCTCAGGCTCTGGAGATGGGAAACCCTCATATCAAATAGGTGATAGCTGAGAACGAGCCTTTCCTCACCTTGACCAAACCATCATCAGGCCAAGTCTTTGAATTTCAAGTGTTTCATACAAGTCCATGGTGGGTAACTACCATATAACACAGGTTTGTCACGAGGCTATCCGTGAAGGTGTCTTCTCAGCACCCAGCATCTTAGATCATTGGATTAATTGGGAGAAACCTTACTTCCATCTTGGTTAAATGGGTAACATTGGTAAATGGCTCCTCCATCGGATTCACGTTACTGCAATTATGCAATCAAGGAACGGGCTCTTAGTTATAAAGGTGACTTTCATACCACGTAAGGCATGCTACCATTGAAAAACCTTTCCATAATAGCAACGGTTGAAAGTCATTGAAAACGCTCTTTGTCTTTGGTTTCGGCAAGGTTTGGGGGTATGTTTTGAGAGTTACCAAGCATGGCAGTTCGTACAAATTGAGTTTTTGTCACAGACTCGTTTTTTCTATTTTATTTTAAAAGGTTCTCATATTCTTTGTATGTGGCTGCTTTTAACTCCTTGTCTTATAGAGTAGGAAACACATACTTTTAAAAATTAAATGTGCATTAATTTTTAAAAAACCATCGTTGTAGAGAAGGGGGACAAAAAGAAGCAAATGTAGACAAATATGGGAAACGTTCTGAAAATGTGTTCATTTCCCCAGTTCCCCTACCTATCCATCACTTACTATCACTTCATCTCTGCTGTGTTTTTTTTTTTTTCTTCACTTTTGGCAGCTGTGCTTTTTCATTATCCTTTAGGAAAAGTTGAACGTTTTTCCTTAGATCTCAAGATTGAAATTACACACCACAGTTATTGTACCTGACAGTTGAAGACAAAATTTTAAACAGTGGAAATGGAGGAGGGATTTAATGTGGAAATTTTAACATTAATCAATCGTAATAGACACAGTATGTTTGATGGAGTCAAGTAAATTCTGGTTCTGGAACATGAAAGTGTGGTCTTTCTATCTGGAAATCAGGTGTACTCTTTTAAGCCAATTAAAATGAGCCTATTATGAAAAAGATAAATGCTTTCCCAGAAAGGATTATAGAAAAGAGAATGAAAAATATCATCTCGACATACAGGAAAAAGATGGCGGAGGAATAGGACGGTAAGATCACTTTCTCCCTCACAAATTCCTCAAAAGAACATTTCAACGCCGAGCAAACTCCACAAAACAACTTCTGTAGGCTGGCAGAGGACATCAGGCAACCAGAAAAGCAGACCATTGTCTTCAAAAACAGGTAGGAAAAAATATAAAAGACGAAAAAGGAGACAAAGGAGGTGGGGAGGGAGCTCCGTCCCGGGAAGGGAAGCCCGTCCCGGGAAGGGAATTTGAAGAAGAGAGGTTTCCAAACACCAGGAAACACTCTCCCTGCCGAGTCTGTGGCGAGCCTTGGAAACACAGAGGGCAACATAACAGGAAGGAAAAATAGATAAATAATTAAAACCAACAGATTACAAGCCCACCAGTAACTCCCCCAGCGGAAAAGCAGCACAGACGCCTGCATCCGCCATTGGGAAGTGGGGGCAGGGCAGGGACGTGCGGGAGGCGCGGGCTGCAGAGCTTTGCAAGAATCGGGCAGGAACGCCCCACCCGCAACCAGAACGATCTAACTTGGGCTAGCAAACCAGACTGTGGGATCGCTACCACGCGAAAAGCTCGAACATAAGACACCGCCAGGACCGTGCACAGAACAAAGGACGGAACGGAAAAAGCTGGCTGCAGACCATTCCCCGCCGGGGACAGGCAGCCAGAGCCGTAAGGACTGGAAAGGGGCAATTGCAGACCCGGAGAGACTTTACGTACCTAACTGCAAGCAGGCTCCTTTGCTAAGACTTCTGGGGGTGCTGGACAGTCACAGTCTGCCTCACGGGGTGCGCCAGCGGTCCACCCAGAGAGCTGAGCGGCAGCGGCGGAAAAGGTGACAAGCCGCGGCGATCGCGCTCGCCAAACTCCTGAGCTACTCGGACCTGGGAAGGGCACAAAGCGCAGTCCCAGCCGCATTTGTGCCTCTGAGGGCTGCCTGAGCGCCGAACCTGAGCGGCTTGGACCGGGGAAGTGCACGCAGCCTAGGGCTGGCCCCAGACAGTTCCCGGCTGAGCATCCTAGAGCCGGAGCGGTTTGTGCGCCGCGAGAAAGGACAGGTCAAGCGGGGCAGAGATACTGTGCACACACGACAGTGCTATTTGTTTGCAGCATCCCCCCTCCCCACAGCGCGACTGAACTAGTGAGCCTAAAAAACCAGCAAACAGAAGAAGTTAAACAGAGGGAACCACCTTGGAAGTGAGCCCACACGGCCCATAACATCAGAGAAGAGCCAGATATATTTTTAATATTTTAAAAATCATTCCTTTTTTTTTTTTGCTTTTTTTCTCTTTTTTTCCTAGCTTTTTAAAAATTGTTAAGTCTTCTATTTCTCCTCTAATTTTAATTTCTATAACCTAGTATTACTATTTAAAAAAAAAGATTTTTTTTTAAGGCAAACACCATATATACTCTTTGGATGGTTGTTGGTGTTTTGTTTTGTTTTTTTGTTTGTTTTTTAATAATTCTTTTTTTTTTAATTCCTTCCTTTTTCCTTCTGTTTTCTTTAATATTGTATCTTTGAAAATCCAACCTCTACTCCAGATTTTTAATCTTTGCTCTTAGGTTTTTGTTGTCAATTTTGTACATTTAAAAACCCAAACTTCACTACCCAAGTTTACCTGAGAGCGAGATTACTGGCTTGACCACTCTCTCCTCCTCTGGACTCTCCTTTTTCTCCACCAGGTGGCCTCTGTCTCTTTTCTCCCCCATCTCTTCTCTATCCAACTCTGTGAATCTCTGGGTGTTCCAGACGGTAGAGAACACCTAAGGAACTGGTTACTGGCAGGATTTGTCTCTCTCCTACTCATTCCTCTCTCTTATCCTCCTGGTCACCTCTGTCTACTTCCTCCCTCTCCTCTTCCCTGTATAACTCTGTAAATACCTCTGAGCGGTCCAGACTATAGAGCGCACATAAGGAAGTGACTACTGGCTAGCTTGCTCTCTCCTCTCTTGATCTCACTGCATCTCATTCCAGTTACCTCTAACTACCCCCTCCATCTTCTCTTCTCCTTGTAACCCAGTGAACCTCTCTGAGTGTCCCTCAATGTGGAGAAACTTTTCATCTTTAACCTAGATGTTTTATCATCGGTGCTGTATAGATGGAGAAGTCTAGAGGCTACTGTAAAAATAAAACTGAAAACCAGAAGCAGGAAGCTTAAATCCAAAGCCTGAAAACATTAGAGAACTCTTGAATTCAGGGAACATTAAGCAATAGGAGCTCATCAAATGCCTTCATACCTACACCGAAACCAAGCTCCACCCAAGGGCCAACAAGTTCCAAAACAAGACATACCACACAAATTCTCCAGCAACACAGGAACACTCCCCTGAGCCTCAATATACAGGCAGCTCAAAATTATCCCAAAACCTTTGATGTCTCATAACCCATTACGGGTCACTCCACTGCACTGCAGAGAGAAGAAACCCAGGTCCACCCACCAAAACTCCAACACAAGCCTCCCTAACCAGGAAACCTTGACAAGCCACTGATAGAACCCCACCTAAAGTGAGGAAGCTCCATAATAAAGAGAACTCCACAAATTACCAGAATATAAAAAGGCCACCCCAAACGCAGCAATATAACCAAGATGAAGAGACAGAGGAATACTCAGCAGGCAAAGGAACAGGAGAGTTGCCCACCAAACCAAACAAAAGAGGAAGAAGTAGGGAATCTACCGGAGAAGGAATTCCGAATATTGATAGTGAAAATGATCCAAAATCTTGAAATCAAAATGGAAACACAGATAAATAGCCTAGAGACAAGGATTGAGAAGATGCAAGAAAGGTTTAACAAGGACCTAGAAGAAATAAAAAAGAGTCAAAATATAATGAATAATGCAATAAATGAGATCAGAAACACTCTGGAGGCAACAAATAGTAGAATAACGGAGGCAGAAGATAGGATTAGTGAAATAGAAGATAGAATGGTAGAAATAAATGAATCAGAGAGGAAACAAGAAAAACGAATTAAAAGAAATGAGGACAATCTCAGAGACCTCCAGGACAATATGAAACGCTCCAACATTCGAATTATAGGAGTCCCAGAAGAAGAAGACAGAAAGAAAGATCATGAGAAAATCCTTGAGGAGATAATAGTTGAAAACTTCCCTAAAATGGGGAAGGAAATAATCACCCAAGTCCAAGAAACACAGAGAGTTCCAAATAGGATAAACCCAAGGCGAAACACCCCAAGACACATATTAATCAAATTAACAAAGATCAAACACAAAGAACAAATATTAAAAGCAGCAAGGGAAAAACAACAAATAACACACAAGGGGATTCCCATAAGGATAACAGCTGATCTTTCAATAGAAACTCTTCAGGCCAGGAGGGAACGGCAAGACATACTTAAAGTGATGAAAGACAATACCCTACAGCCCAGATTACTGTACCCAGCAAGGATCTCATTCAAATACGAAGGAGAAATCAAAAGCTTTACAGACAAGCAAAAGCTGAGAGAATTCAGCACCACCAAACCAGCTCTCCAACAAATTCTAAAGGATATCCTCTAGACAGGAAACACGAAAAGGGTGTATAAACCCGAACCCAAAACAAAAAAGTAAATGGTAATGGGATCATACTTATCAATAATTACCTTAAACGTAAATGGGTTGAACGCCCCAACCAAAAGACAAAGACTGGCCGAATGGATACAAAAACAAGACCCCTCTATATGCTGCTTACAAGAGACCCACCTCAAAACAAGGGACACATACAAACTGAAAGTGAAGGGCTGGAAAAAGATATACCACGCAAATAGAGACCAAAAGAAAGCAGGAGTGGCAATACTCATATCCGATAAAATAGACTTTAAAACAAAGGCTGTGAAAAGAGACAAAGAAGGCCACTACATAATGATCAAAGGAACAATCCAAGAAGAAGATATAACAATTATAAATATATATGCACCCAATATAGGAGCACCGCAATATGTAAGACAAATGCTAACAAGTATGAAAGGGGAAATCAACAATAACACAATAATAGTGGGAGACTTTAATACCCCACTCACACCTATGGACAGATCAACTAAACAGAAAATTAACAAAGAAACGCAAACTTTAAATGATACATTAGATCAGTTAGACCTAATTGATATCTATAGGACATTTCACCCCAAAACAATGAATTTCACCTTTTTTTCAAGTGCTCATGGAACCGTCTCCAGGATAGATCACATCCTGGGCCATAAATCTAAACTTGATAAATTCAAAAAAATCGAAATCATTCCAAGCATCTTTTCTGACCATAATGCATTAAGATTAGATCTCAATTACAGGAGAAAAACTATTAAAAATTCCAACATATGGAGGATGAACAACACACTTCTGAATAACCAACAAATCACAGAAGAAATCAAAAAAGAAATCAAAATATGCATAGAAACGAATGAAAATGAAAACACAACAACCCAAAACCTGTGGGACACTATAAAAGCAGTGCTAAGAGGAAAGTTCATAGCAATACAGGCATACCTCAAGAAACAAGAAAAAAGTCAAATAAATAACCTAACTCTACAACTAAAGCAACTAGAAAAGGAAGAGTTGGAGAACCCCAGAGTTAGTAGAAGGAAAGAAATCTTAAAAATTAAGGCAGAAATAAATGCAAAAGAAACAAAAGAGACCATAGCAAAAATCAACAAAGCCAAAAGCTGGTTCTTTGAAAGGATAAATAAAATTGACAAACCATTAGCCAGACTCATCAAGAAGCAAAGAGAGAAAAATCAAATCAATAAAATTAGAAATGAAAATGGAGAGATCACAACAGACAACACAGAAATACAAAGGATCATAAGAGACTACTATCAGCAGTTGTATGCCAATAAAATGGACAACGTGGAAGAAATGGACACATTCTTAGAAAAGTACAATTTTCCAAAACTGAACCAGGAAGAAATAGAAAATCTTAACAGACCCATCACAAGCACGGAAATTAAAACTGTAATCAGAAATCTTCTATCAAACAAAAGCCCAGGTCCAGACGGCTTCACAGCTGAATTCTACCAAAAATTTCGAGAAGAGCTAACACCTATCCTCCTCAAACTCTTCCAGAAAATTGCAGAGGAAGGTAAACTTCCAAACTCATTCTATGAGGCCACCATCACCCTAATACCAAAACCTGACAAAGATGTCACAAAAAAAAGAAAACTACAGGCCAATATCACTGATGAACATAGATGCAAAAATCCTCAACAAAATTCTAGCAATCAGAATCCAACAACACATTAAAAAGATCATACACCATGACCAAGTGGGCTTTATCCCAGGGATGCAAGGATTCTTCAATATCCGCAAATCAATCAATGTAATTCACCACATTAACAAATTGAAAAATAAAAACCATATGATTATCTCAATAGATGCAGAGAAGGCCTTTGACAAAATTCAACATCCATTTATGATAAAAACTCTCCAGAAAGCAGGAATAGAAGGAACATACCTCAACATAATAAAAGCTATCTATGACAAACCCACAGCAAACATTATCCTCAATGGTGAAAAATTGAAAGCATTTCCCCTAAAGTCAGGAACAAGACAAGGGTGTCCACTTTCACCGCTACTATTCAACATAGTTCTGGAAGTTTTGGCCACAGCAATCAGAGCAGAAAAAGAAATAAAAGGAATCCAAATTGGAAAAGAAGAAGTAAAACTCTCACTGTTTGCAGATGACATGATCCTCTACATGGAAAACCCTAAAGACTCCACCAGAAAATTACTAGAGCTAATCAATGAATATAGTAAAGTTGCAGGATATAAAATCAACACACAGAAATCCCTTGCATTCCTATACACGAATAATGAGAAAGTAGAAAAAGAAATTAAGGAAACAATTCCATTCACCAGTGCAACGAAAAGAATAAAATACTTAGGAATATATCTACCTAAAGAAACTAAAGACCTATATATAGAAAACTATAAAACACTGATGAAAGAAATCAAAGAGGACACTAATAGATGGAGAAATATACCATGTTCATGGATCGGAAGAATCAATATAGTGAAAATGAGTATACTACCCAAAGCAATTTACAAATTCAATGCAATCCCTATCAAGCTACCAGCCACATTTTTCACAGAACTAGAACAAATAATTTCAAGATTTGTATGGAAATATAAAAAACCTCGAATAGCTAAAGCAATCTTGAGAAAGAAGAATGGAACTGGAGGAATCAACTTGCCTGACTTCAGGCTCTACTACAAAGCCACAGTCATCAAGACAGTATGGTACTGGCACAAAGACAGACATATAGATCAATGGAACAAAATAGAAAGCCCAGAGATAAATCCACACACATATGGACACCTTATCTTTGACAAAGGAGGCAAGAATATACAATGGAGTAAAGACAATCTCTTTAACAAGTGGTGCTGGGAAAACTGGTCAACCACTTGTAAAAGAATGAAACTAGATCACTTTCTAACACCGCACACAAAAATAAACTCAAAATGGATTAAAGATCTAAATGTAAGATCAGAAACTATAAAACTCCTAGAGGAGAACATAGGCAAAACACTCTCAGACATAAATCACAGCAGGATCCTCTATGATCCACCTCCCAGAATTCTGGAAATAAAAGCAAAAATAAACAAATGGGATCTAATTAAAATTAAAAGCTTTTGCACAACAAAGGAAAATATAAGCAAGGTGAAAAGACAGCCTTCTGAATGGGAGAAAATAATAGCAAATGAAGCAACTGACAAACAACTAATCTCAAAAATTTACAAGCAACTTATGCAGCTCAATTCCAGAAAAATAAACGACCCAATCAAAAAATGGGCCAAAGAACTAAATAGACATTTCTCCAAAGAAGACATACGGATGGCTAACAAACACATGAAAAGATGCTCAACATCACTCATTATTAGAGAAATGCAAATCAAAACCACAATGAGGTACCACTTCACACCAGTCAGAATCGCTGCGATCCAAAAATCTGCAAGCAATAAATGCTGGAGAGGGTGTGGAGAAAAGGGAACCCTCCTACACTGTTGGTGGGAATGCAAACTAGTACAGCCACAATGGAGAACAGTGTGGAGATTCCTTAAAAAATTGCAAATAGAACTACCTTATGACCCAGCAATCCCACTTCTGGGCATACACACCGAGGAAACCAGAATTGAAAGAGACACATGTACCCCAATGTTCATCGCAGCACTGTTTATAATAGCCAGGACATGGAAACAACCTAGATGTCCATCAGCAGATGAATGGATAAGAAAGCTGTGGTACATATACACAATGGAGTATTACTCAGCCATTAAAAAGAATTCATTTGAATCAGTTCTGATGAGATGGATGAAACTGGAGCCGATTATACAGAGTGAAGTAAGCCAGAAAGAAAAACACCAATACAGTATACTAACACATATATATGGAATTTAGGAAGATGGCAATGACGACCCTGTATGCAAGACAGGGAAAGAGACACAGATGTGTACAATGGACTTTTGGACTCAGAGGGAGAGGGAGAGGGTGGGATGATTTGGGAGAATGACATTCTAACATGTATACTATCATGTAAGAATTGAATCGCCAGTCTATGTCTGACGCAGGATGCAGCATGCTTGGGGCTGGTGCATGGGGATGACCCAGAGAGATGTTATGGGGAGGGAGGTAGGAGGGGGGTTCATGTTTGGGAACGCATGCAAGAATTAAAGATTTTAAAATTTAAAAAATAAAAAACTAAAATAATAAAAAAAAAAGAAAAATGTCATCTCTATATGCTTAACAGGTTAGGCTATGTGAGTAAATCTCTGGAAAGGAATCGTCATCCAAATTCAATCGAGAAAGATTATACACGTATGTACTGTACGCCCATATTTCCATTCATCTACTGCTGGACACGTAGACTGTTTTTATGCCTTAGCTATTGAAAGTCATGCTGCTATGAATATTCAGATGCGCATGTCTTTTCATACTGGTTTATCTGTTTTCTGTGAACATATATATTCAGTAATGGAACTGCTGAATAACACAGTAGTTTTATTTTTAGTGTTTTGAGGAATCTCCATACTGCCTTCCATATCGGCTACACCAATTTTCGTTCCGACCACAGTTTGTGAAAGGTCCCTGTACTCTGCATCCTGGTCAAGACTTCATAACTGTGTTCTTTCTGATGACAGCCATTCTGTATCTCATTGTGGTTTTTATTTGCATGAGTGTGATGATTAACGCTGTTGAACATCTCTTCAAATGCCTGCTGAACATCCACGTGTCTTCTTTGGGGCAATGTCCTGTTGTTCATTCGCTCAGAAGTTTTCGACCCTTTATGACCCCATGGACTGCAGGATCCCGGGCTTCCTTGTCCTTCACTATCTGCCAGAGTTTACTGAAACCACTGTCCAATGAGCCGATGATGCTGTCCAACCATCTCACCCTCTGTCTCTCCTCTTCTCCTCCTGCCCTCAGCATTTCCCAATCAGGGTCTTTTCCAGTGAGTTGTTACTGGCATCACGACGCCAAAGTATTGGAGCTTCTGGTTCAGCATCGGTCCTTCCAGTGACTATTCAGGGTCGATTTCCTTTAGGATTGACTGGTTTGATCTCCTTGTAGCACGATGGACTCGCAATAGTCTTCGCCAAGACCACAGTTCAAAAAGCAACAGTTCTTTGGTGCTCAACCTTCTTTATGGTCCATCTCTCACATCCAGACAGATCTACTGGTGAAACCATAGCTTGGACTATGGCGACCCTTGTCAGCAAAGTGATGTACATGTTTTTTAAGATGCTGTGTAGGTTTGTCCTAGCTTTTCTTCCAAGGAGCAAGTGTCTTTTAATTTCATGGCTGCAGTCACCATCCACAGTGATTTTGGAGCCCAAGAAAATAAAGTCGGTCACTGTTTCCATTTTTTCCCTATATATTTGACTGGAAGTGATGAACAGGATGCCATGAACTTAGTGTTTTCAACGTTGAGGTTTAAGCCAGCTTTTTCACTCCCTCTTTTAGCTTCATCAAGAGGCTCTTTTGTTACTCTTCTCTTTCCGCCATTCAGTTCAGTTCAGTTGCTCAGTCGTGCCCAGTTTTTTGTGACCCCCATGGACTACAGCATGCCAGGCCTCCCTCTCCATCACCAACTCCCAGAGTTTGCTCTAACTTGTGTCCATCAAGACGGTGATGCCATTCACCCATCTCGTCCTCTGTGATCCGCTTCTCCACCCGCCTTCATTCTTTCCCAGCGTCAGGGTCTTTTCCAGTGAGTCAGTTCTTTGCATCAGGTGGCCGAAGTATTGGCATTTCAGTTTCAGCATGAGTCCATCCAGTGGATATTCGGACTGATTCCCTTTAGGATGGACTGGTGTGATCTCCTTGCAGTCCAAGGGACTCTTAAGCATCTTCTCTAACACCACAGGTCAAAAGCATCATTTCTCTGGCACTCAGCTTTCTTTCTAGTCCAACTCTCTCATCCATACATGACCACTGGAGAAACCATAGCTTTGAGTAGATGGACATTTGTTGGCAAAGTAATGTCTTTGCGTTTTGATGTGCTGTCTAGGTTGGTTATAGCTTTTCTTCCAAGGAGCAAGCATCTTTTACTTTCATGGCTGCAGTCATCACCTGCAGGCATTTTGGAGGCTCTTTATTTCCCCTTCACTTTTTGCCATAAGAATGGTGTCATCTGCATATCTGAGGTGATTGATATTTCTGCCTCCCACAAACTGGATATTCTTGAGTCCAAGTCCAGTTTGTGGTTCATCCAGTCCATCGTTTCTCATGATGTCCTCTGCATATAAGTTAAAGAACTAGTGTGACAATCTGCATCCTTGAAATACTCCTTTCCCGATTTGGAACCAGTCTGTTGGTCCATGTCCAGTTCTAACTATTGCTACTCGACCTGCATACAGATTTCTCAGGAGACACGTCAGGTGGGCTGGTATCCCAGTCTCCTGATTTCCCACAGTTTCTCATGATCCACACAGTCAAAGGCATTGGCGTAGTCAGTAACGCAGAAGTAGATGTTTCTCTGGAACTCTCTTGCTTTTTTGATGATCCAACGGATGTTGGCAATCTGATCTTTGATTCCTCTGGCTTTTCTAAATCCAGCTTGAACATCTGGAAGCTCACAGTTCATGTACTGTGAAGCCTGGTTTAGAGAATTTGGAACGTTACTTTGCTACTGTGTGAGATGAGTGCAATTGTGAAGTAATTTCAGCATTCTTTGGCATTGCCTTTCTTTGGGACCGGAATCAAAATTGACCTTTTCCACGCGTGAGCCCACTGCTGAGCTTTCCAAACTTGCTGGCATATTTAGTGCAGCATGTTCACAGCCTCGTCTTTTAGGATTTGAAATAGTTTCCCTGGAATTCCATCACCTCCGTGAGCTTTGTTCATGGCGGTGTTTCCTAGTCAAGGCCCACTTGATTTCGCATCCCAAGATGTCTGGCTCTAGGTGAGTGATCATACAATGTGCAAATGGCGGTGTTATCTGCATATCTGAGTTTACTGATACTTCTCCAGGCAATCTTGATCCCAGCTTGTGCTTCATCCAGCCCAGTATTTCGCATGATGTACTGTGGCTAGAAATTAAATAAGCAGGTGACAATATACAGCCTTGATGTTCTCCTTTCCCAATTTTGACCCAGTTTGTTGTTCCATGCCTGGCTCTAACTGGTGTTTCTTGAGCTGTATACAGTTTTTGCAGGAGGCAGGTAAGATTTTCTTCTACTCCCATCTCATGCAGAATTTTCAACAGTTTGTTATGATGCACAGAGTGAAAGGCTTTATTCTATGTAGTCAATGAAGCAAAAGTAGATGTTTCTCTGGAATTGCCTGCTTTTCTATGATCCAGTGGATGTTGGCAATTGGATGTCTTGTTCCTCTGCCTTTTCGAAATCCAGCTTGTTTGTCTGGAATTTCTTGGTTCATTTAGTGTTGACCTAGCTTGAAGACTTTTGAGCCTTAACTTGCTAGCCTGTAAAATGAGCACAGTTATGGGGAAGTTTGAAGATTCTAATGCAGGACTGGAATAAAAACTGAACATTTCCAGCCCTGTGACTACTGCTGAGTTTTCCAAATTTGCTGGCATATGGAGTGCAGCACTTTGACAGCAACATCTTAAATAATTCAGTGGAAGGAAGTATCCTCTCCACAAGCTTTATTTGGAGTAATGCTTCCTAAGACGCACTTGACTTCATACTCAAGGATGTCTGGCTCTAGGTGAGTGACCATCCCATCGTAGCTGTCCAGGTCATTAATGCCTTTTTTGGTATAATTCTTCACTGTTTTTTTTTTTGCCTCTTCTTAATATATTCTGCTTGAGGACCATACCATATCTGTCCTTTATTGTGCCTATTTTTCCACCAAAGTTCCCTTAGTGTCTCTAATGATCTTGAATGGATCTCAGGTCTATCCCATGCTATTGCTTTCCTCTATTTCTTTGTATTTTTCCCTTCAGGTTTCTTATCTCTCTGCTATTTTTTGGAACTCTGAATTAACATGGGTATATCTTTCCTTTTCTTATTTGTGTTTTGTTTCTCTTCATTTCTGAGGTATTTGCAAGACCTTCTCAGACAACTCAGAACTTACACCCATTTCTCAATGAGATTACTTGTGTGTGCTTCTTTGCTTTAGAATTGTGTGCGTTTCTTACATATGTTGGATAAGAACCCTTAAGAGAGATGAGAATTGCCAAAACGTTCTCCATTTCATCCTTCCTTCTCATTTCATCGATGGTTCCCTCATTTTCTTGATGGCTTTTGAGTTTGATGTAGTCTCACTTGTTCTGTTTTCCTTTCACTTCTTTAGCTTTGGGAATTGCATCCTAACTTCATTGCCAAGCCTGATGTACAGGAACATAGTGCCAGCTTATGTCTAGGAGGTTTATGGTTTCAGTTCTTTTATTCAGGTTTTAATCCATTAGAAATTAGAAAGCCTTAGATCCTAAAAAACTCTTACCATCCCTCCCTATTTGAGGACAGGGTTCCTCAAGAATCTATATAGTGAGTGCAGGTACACACACACTACCAGGCCAGGCTTTGGGAGACACAAGGATTCATCCAGGATGGAGAACAGGTAGGAAACGGGAGGTGAGACTGGACCCAGGTCTGTCTCAGATCTGCACCTAGACCCTGCCTGGGAGCTGTGTGGAGGGCTGTGTGGAGCAACTGTGTGAGACCCGGCGCTGCGGGGATGAGGGATGAGCAGTCAGTATCCCGAAGGCTATGTGCACAGATGTCAATGTCTGTTCAAGGAAGGGGCACCCGCAGGCGAAGTCACTTCCTTGACCGCAGACCATAACAGAACTTGGAACCCTGTCACCAGGCAGCCACCTCCTAGCAACAGCGCCACGGCCAGTTGGGCTCACTCGGCTGGAAAGACTTCATCCAGAAGGATGTTCTCCAATTGTGTCTCAACTGACCAGGGCTTCTGCTGCAGGAAACCTTGGAGGGAGAGGTTCTTGAGATGTTTCAGGCGGTTCAGTGCTCAACCCGGATGCCTCTGGTCCTTTACCAGGAGGGCACCTAAGGTAACCACAAGCAACCTAGAGCTGGCCACACCAGGCCTGGCCACCACTGGGAGCCCTCCCTGGGCAGCTGCCCTCATCTCCATATGGGTGGAGGTGGAACTTGAGGGGAGGTTCTCCCTCTGGGCAGGAACAGGTTGTTGGGCCCGTGGGTACCTGGTGGTCCTGTCACGGTCACACCTGAGGACAGGCTGGCAGTGGGGAAACAGGATCCCTGAGGTGCTCTTCTCCTTGCCAGTGTGGATAAGGCCCTCAGGTGGTTGAGTGTCTGCATCCTCGGTGGAGGTCGGTGGGGAGAGTGATGGCTGTGTGTCTAGAGGGGAGATGTCTAGGGGTTTGAGAAGCATCACAGGCAACTGGCTGATGCCCTGAGACTTTCTGCCTGGCTGCCGGGCACTTGTTCACAGGGCTCCTCACAGGACTGCAGACAGGAGCCGGCCCACGGAGCACTCTGCTCCATCTCCCTGCACGAAGGGCTGGAGCCCCACACCAGCAACAGAGCCCAGGGAGGGCACAGGGTGAGTGGCAGATGGGAGGCAATCCTACACCCAGGAGGTTTCGGGTCCCAGAGCCACCCTGGCCCTTCCCTAGCAAGTCCTAGAGACTTGCTCCAAAAGGAACCTGGGACTGTCATCTCTGCAAGGCGCCCTCACGGGCCAGGTGCTACTTGTCCAGATCCACAATCACTGTTCACCTCCATGTGGGAATCTCAGGAGATTGTGGTAGGATTCCACTTCCTGTTCCCCAAGGAGCCTCTCCACATGTTTCTATGGTGTATCCTGTATTAACTCCATCCCAGGTATCCATGTGGGCCTGAGAATCCTAATGCCTCTCAGCCCAGGTTCAGCCCCTCTCACCCCAGTTCTCATCCCCAGAATGGGATGTTGTGGTCACCACCACAGGGATGATGCAGTTAACACACGGGAGCTGTCCATACAAACTGCCGAGAAACGCTAACACACCTAACCATGGCCCAGCACCAGTTCACTCGTGATGCCAGGACGATTATTCTACGGACGGCACTGCTGCCCCTCCTCCTGTCATGAGTCCTGGAGGCTTGGGGACTGAGTCTGAGCTCCAGCACGTGCCTTCCTGGAGTCTTTGGTGCCGCCTCTGACTCGTGTCTCTGCTGTGTTCCACTCTAGGGGGAAAGTGTGTCCACAGAGGACAGGAATGAGACCTGCAGGGTGTGGAGCATCCAGAGACGCAGACTGGAAATGTTGGTGGGCAAGCTGGTGCCTGCCTTCCTGGGCGGTGACTCTGCCTACCTCCCCACATTCCTGGGCACCTACAGGGCTTTTGGCACCCCCCAGCAGGTGCTGGACCTTCTCTTCACTAGGTGAGCACTTCCCCTCCCCCACTGGATACTCTGGGAGACCTGGCCACCGTCCAGCTGTGAGTCGTGGGAACATCTCTCTAACTCTGTGAGTCCCAGTTGAGGCCCCTCTGCACTTGAGGGGACAGGGAGGAGCAGCCCCCTGGGAGGACTACGTAGGTACATCCTGGAAAGTGGTTTCTGGGAACCTGGGCCCCTGGAATGGCTGTGATTGTGCTGAGACATCACGTTCCTCCTCCCCTCGAGGAAGCCTCTGTCTCCGTTGTCTCTGTGCCTTTGACTTGGGCCCAAAGCATTTGCCCAATTGCAAGGTGAGGCGTAAGTGGTGCCCTGTCCTCAGTGAGTGAGAGCAAGGTCCCTGGGAGAGATCAGTGGTGCCCCAGGTACTCGGCTAGGGCTGGTAGGGCTCATTTGTTCCTGAAATATAGAGTAAGGCACACGAGGTGCAGGCACTTTTCTAGGAAGAAGCATCATGTAATGCATGCAGCAGACAGCAATCCTACCCCCAGGGCTTCAGTTTTATGGGGTGGGTGTTGTGGGAATGGGGTGAACCCTGTCACGCTAGCCGTCACATCCAGGCGTGTCTGCAGTACTGTCCATGTGACGCCTCCTGTAGGTACGGATGCATCCTCCCTTACTGCGATGAGGATGGTGGACCCCTGCACCAGCTGAAAATGTGAGTGGATTGTGACTCAAGAGGGAGTGACTCCCTATCCCAGAGAACTGCCTGGAGTAATGGGATTGCTGGTTGGGCAGGCTGGCAGAATCCTGGATCCCACATAGCTGGGCGTAAAGGTCTGGGAGCTTCTCCTGGAAGAGAGGAAAGGAGGCCAAGAGAGCTGTGGAGGGGTCTGGGGTGCTGTGAGGAGCATCTGGGAGGTCAGAGGTCAGAGTCCGCCCATGCAAGTCCACACCAGTACCATGTCCATCCCAGTCCTGCCTCTACCCCCGATCCTGGGACCCAGAGCACAGAGTGTGGAGATCATCCAGCTCACTGTCTGGTGGATCCTCGGCGGGGTGATCAGCTGGTGCTCAGTGGACCCAGTGACACTCAGGGGACAGCTGAGCCCTTGCTGGGGAAGAATGAGTGTCAGTGGCCGGAGGAGATGCAGGAGTGTCCCTAGCGGACGAGGCAGCCTATAGATGTAGTAGGTACATGTGCAGGGATACGAGGCCCGTAGAGAGCCTGGGCTGATGACAGTGTCTGTGTGTGCCCTCCTTGGACAGATGTTCCTGGGACCCCTACGTGTTCCAGAGATGCAGTGACCAGAGTAGACACCCTGCCTGCCCTCGCAGTGGTGACACCAGGGCGAGGGGCAGGGGGAGGGACAGTGCGCCATGCCAGGCTGCCCTCAGGAAGCAGACAAATGGTCACACCATGAATCAGGGCTGTCACTTGGCAGGCTCATTGGCAGCCCCTCCCCTGTGTCCAGGCCTCCTCTGCCTGGTCTGCCAGGTGAGACGGACCGTGGAGGAGAAGTGACCTCCGGATGGGCAGGGGCAGAAGGCGCAGAGGCCCAGGTCCCCACAGGGCAGCCCTGGAGTGCAGTGTGGCGGGAAGGCCAGGTCTCTGACTCTGCTGCCCCTGTGACTCTCCCCAGGGCCATGGCCTCCATCCTGGGCACCTGGCTGCACCTTTACCCTGAAGATTTCCAGCAGTCCCCAGAATTTCCTTGTCTGAAGATGCTCCTTGCTTACGTAGAGCTCAACATGCCCCACTCGGAACTGGAGCAGCAAGTCCGCCATCTCCTGGCACAGCTGGAGACCCTGGAGCCCATGGAGGCAGAAGGGCATGGTGAGGAGGACTCAGGCTGGGTGAAGAGGACGGGGACGAATAAGGAAGTGAGGGGCTGGGCCATACAGAGCAGAGCCTCCTGAGGCTGGAACAAGGCCAGGAGCATTGAGGAGGCTCAGATCACTATTCTCCTGGACTGCAGCCTAGGAGGACTTCCTGGGGGTAGGGGGCATCTTGGATTGAGATTTCAGGGCCAAGTAGCGAGTATGTTCCTATCTTTGGGATCCATGGACAAGCAGTCTTATTGACAGTGTTTTCTCTTCTGGGAAATACAGCACCTGCTGGAGAAGAAGCTCTGGAGACATCACCAGATCTCACGCCAACAGCACCCTTAATCCCTGCCACAGCTCCACAGTCACAGCAAGCTCAAAGCCCAGCTCCCATTCAAGTTCAAGATCTGCATCAAGTAAGCATGCCAGCTCCAAACCCAGAGCCACAGCATGCTCACGCCCTGGCTCTCACTTAAGCTGAAAGGCGAAGAAAAGTACCTCCAGGCTCCAGTTGTAGATTCAGAGAACATGCAAGAAACAGCTCTCTTCCTTCTTCAGAGCCTGAATCACCCAGAAATCCTGCGCCAGCACAGCTTCTACAGCCTCAGTCCCCAGGCTTAAGCCAACCTCGGCCAGGGCTCTGGAGCCTCTTGGTGTTTTGCAATCAGCTGTACCTCCGGTGTTATCCAGCTTTGGTTCTTGAGACCCCAGCTATCAAGCTTTTCTAGTAGCTCAGGCACTGGAGCCAGTTCCTCCCCCAATATCCCTGGAGTCGGTCTCAGATCATCAGCGAGCCTTGCCTTGCCCGGCAGATGGTGTACTGCCCCCATGACTCCACCAGGCCTGGAGCCTGTCTCTCCACCCTGATAATTCCCTCTCTTAATATGTGGGTTTTTTTAAAATTACATGTACAAACTTATTTTTTCTATGAAATAAAGTAAACTTTGATAGAAATGGAATTCTATGACTTTTTCAATTGTACGTGTGAGCCGCACGGAGAACATTCACTGCGTTCCATGACCCCGTCGACTGTCTGTTGCAGAGCATCTGCATCCTATTTGACGCCAACTATTAATTTGGGCTCCAAAATCACTGCAGATGGTGATTGCAGCCATGAAATTAAAAGACGCTTACTCCTTGGGCGGAGTTATGACCAGCCTAGATAGCATATTACAAAGCAGAGATATTACTTTTCCCACAATGGTCCGTCTAGTCAAGGCTATGGTTTTCCAGTGGTCATGTATGGATGCGAGAGTTGGACTGTGAAGAAAGCTCAGCACTGAAGAACTGATGCTTTTGAAGTGTGGTGTTGGAGAAGACTCTTGCGAGTCCCTTGGACTGCCAGGAGATCCAACCAGTCCATCCTGAAAGAGACCAGTCCTGGCTGTTCATTGGAAGGACTGGTGCTGAGGCTGAAACTCCAGTACTTTGGCCACCTCATGCGAAGAGTTGACTCATTGGAAAAGACGCTGAGACAGGGAGGGATAGAGGACAGGAGGGAAGGGGATGACAGAGGATGAGATGGCTGGGTGGCATCACCGAATCGATGCATATGAGTTTGGTTGAACTCCTGGAGTTGGTGATGGACAGGGAGACCTCACGTGCTGCAATTCATGGGGTCGCAGAGTCGGACACGACTGAGTGACTGAACTGAACTGAACCCTGCAGTCTGGGAAGGCACTGCACTCGACTCTCCCTCATCTGTTGATGGACATTAGGACTCTCACCTTGGGCTCTTGTGTATAGTGCTGCTCTGAACACTTGTCTACAGGCTTGGGACTTTCTGCATTTTCTTCTTTCCGGTGTTGATGTAGGAGCGGAATGTGGGCGGTGGCTGAATTCTGTGTAGTCGCCTTTTTGAGGACCTGTGGCAGAAGTGTACCTTTAGTGTTTCCGTTTCCCCTTCTTCGTCTGTGTTGCGGTGTCCTCTCTGCCACGCATCCCCCCTCCTGGTCCCTCACTCTGGGGAAGAAGCCTCTGAGGAGGCCCTTGTGGCCCGCCCCTGAATGAAGCAGCTCGTGTCCTAGGTGAGTCCACAGCCTCAAACCCCTGGGAGAGACTGGCCGAGGCCTCTGGCGGAGTCATGGTCCGTTCCTGCTCCAAAGACAGTGTGAGGCCCCGTCTGTGGTCATCGCCTTGCTGCTTTTTCATTAGTTGCCACCCCAGATCTGCTCCTCTTTGACCCCATGCCCTGCTGTCACTTCTGATATTAGTGTGAGTGTCGTGTATATTCGTGTGGACACCTCAAGACATCAAATCCTGGTAGGTGGAGAGGTTCTGGGATTTTGGCTCTCTAATTCCCAAAGCCAAGCCTGTGTGTGTGGTGCAGCCCTAGCCTAGGATGGCCTGAGACTCTGTCCCTGCCCCGGGCCCTGGTGTTTCCCCCTCCTATCAGGGCCTCAATTTTCCAAATGGACAGTGACCGATTAAGCGAGGAGCTTTCAAAGCCTGCACACAGTCTGCCCAGCCTTCCACGTCTCTGGGTGGTTTACGGCTGGGTGACACGAGCAACCCCAGGCCTCCCTCATGGTTGGAAGGCACCCCCCAAGGCTCTGTGGGCCTCTCTTTGCTGTGGTGACGAAGAGGGTTCAACTCACTGAATTTCATGCCCTGAAGGATAAGGAACATTTCTCCAGAACGGTTGAGGCAGTGTGAGCGATACAAGATGACTTGGACATGGACCACGTGCTCGAATGTGATCTGCAGACTAGACGGGCGATCTTTCCCCATGCTGCCTACGGGGGGAGATCTCTCTGAAACAGGAATTGTCACTTTCAAGTTCACACTGTGTTTTAATGCAGAAGTAATATTTTCCTTGATAGCAGATATTGTACTGAGTTTGGAGCACAACTAAAATAATAAAGTTTGGGTCATGCAGACAGTCCTGTTATGGAAGCGGATCAGGGAGAGAGTGGTCCAGGTGTTCAGTAAATACAGAGTAAGTTGCTCAGTGGTCTGAGAGGAAATCGACTGATTGGCCCCCACAGTTTTCATGACCGAGCGTTCCTCGGGTGGAATTATCACAGGAGCCTGTGTGGGGAGCCCCAGGCACCTTCAGCCCTATTGCCTTGAGAGTCCGATCCTTGGGGCTCAGGCCTCAGAGAGCAGGGTTCTCCAGTGTGGATGTCTGCAGACTGGGCATGGAGACAGTGGCAGCTTTGATGCCTGAGAGCAACCCTCCCAAGTGTCGCCACTTTCTTCAGTAACAGCAAGGCTGTTCCTTTCTGCTTAGGTCCCTGTCGGCATTTTTTTCTGGCTGTTTCAGAGTTGATCTCAGAGCTACTCCTGGGACTTCAGTCTTCCTTCGTCTTTTTCTGCCTCTTCTCCTCTTCCTCCCTGCCATAATAAAATGTCTAAGCCAGTTGCAAAAGGTTATCTAAGATGATTTGGTGCATACCCCTCTTTTAGTAACTTACTGTGGATATCTGGATCCGACTGAGTGAGAAATCTCTCTTTGAGATCATTCCTCCCTCTGCACTTTCAGGATCAGTCTCAGGGAATCTGTAAAAGGCTTCTGTAGTCCATCCTGGGATTTACCTGGAGCTTCCCTCTCTCCCTGTTCTATGTTTGCCAACTTGGCATCGTTTAATGTCTTAGTGCCCACTCGCTTGAGTTCCGACAAAGTGACTCTGATCCCATCTTCCTTTAGCCATGTTCGAATCCCAGTGTGATTCTGTTGTGGGGGCAATCTGATTCCTAGTAGGGAAGGTGGCTATCTCGCCCTCTTCCTCTTCTGCTGATTCCTTACCAAGCCATTCATCCCCATAGGCAATCCCTCCCCGAGGTCCCCCTGCTGGGTGATGGGCTGCCACCTGCCTAGTTGGAGGAACTCTGCCGTGCTCAACTCATAGGTTTCTTATAAATCTCAGAATATCCATGCTGAGGAAAAGCATCCAGATACAGAAGAATGTCATTTCTGAAGAAAGCAGATTCATGGTTGCCTGGGGATGGGTGAGAGGCGTGGGTGACCAGGGGCATGAAGCAAACATGGAGAGCAGTCTGTATGTGTTAATCCTAATTCTGCTGATGCATTTCTGTATTTATACATGTGTGAGACCTTACTGCAATGCACATTTTAGACATGTGGGTTTTATTTAAACCTCATCTGTACATCTATGAAGCTGTTTTTTAACAGCACAGAGTGAAGGATATGAAGCATAGACTTCCCCAGTCAGTGATGACAGTTGAAGCCCCTGATGCCTTGGAAAGTCCATACCCCTGGTCCCCCTTGCAGGGTGTCTGTAATGCACCAGGGCATTTGTGCTTCCTGCAAGGTTGCCAGGAATTCTCAGGCTTTGGAATTGGGAAACCATTTAACTAAATGTGTGATAGCTGAGAAGAAGCCTTCCTGCCTCTTAACCAAACCATCATCAGGTGAAATCTTTGATTTTCAAGTGTTTCATACAAGTACATAGTGGGTAAGTGCCATATAACATGGGTTTGTCACTTGTCTCTCCCTGAAGGAGCTTTCTCAGCCTCCAGCACCTGAATTCATTGGATTAATTCAAGAAAGCTTACCTCCATCTTGGGTAAGATTGGATGGGTATGGTGGCTCCTCCATGGGTTTCATGTTACTGCAATTATGCAATCAAGGCTTGAGCTCCTAGTTAAAAAGGTGCCTTTCATACCACATAAGGCATGCTATCATTGACTAACCTTTCTATAATAGCGACAGTTGATAGTCATTTAAAACGCTCTTTGTCTTAGGTTTCACTAAGGTCAGGGGTGTGTTTTGAGATTTACTGAGCATGGCAGTTCCTCCGATGTGAGTTTTTGTAACACACTCTGTCTGATTTTCTATTTTATTTTAAAAGGTTTTCATATTCTTTGTATGTGGTTGCTTTTAACTCCTTGTCTTATAGAGTGGAAAACACATGCTTCTGTCCATCAATTACTATCACTTCATTTCTGTTTTCTTCATTAATGACATGAGTGCTTTTTTCTTTAGTAAAACTTAACTTTTTCCTTAAGTTTCAAAATTGAAATTACACACATTTATTGTACCTGAGAATTGAAGACAGAATTTTAAACAGTGGAAATGGAGGAGGGATTTAATATGGAAATACTAAACATTAATCAAACAATTGGAATAGAAACAGTATATTTGATGGAGTCAATTAAATTTTGGTTTTGGAACATGAAAGTGTAGTCTTTCTATCTGGATATCAGATGGACTCTTTCAAGCCACTGGCCTAGATGGAAGAACTCAGCAGAGCTCCCCTCATAGGTTACTTATAAAGCTCAAAACATACGTGCTGAGGAAAAGCAGCCAGATACAGAACTATGTCATTTCTGAAGAAAGCAAATCAGTGGTTGCCTGGGGATGGGTGGGAAGCGTGGGTGACCAGGGGTATGAAGCCAGCTTGGGGAGCAGTCTGTGTGTCTTTATCTTAATTCGGCTAATGCTTTTCTGGGTATATATACACATGTGTCGAAACTTACTGAACTGTACACTTTAGACATGTGGGTTTTATTTTATTTTTTTAAACCTCATCTGTACATCCATGAAGCTGTGATTAAAGCAGCACAGAGTGAAGGGTATGAAGCATAGGATCCCCCGGTCGGTGCTGACAGTTGAAGCCCCTGGTGCCATGGAAAGTCCATACCCCTGGTCTCCCATGTAGGGTGTCCGTGATGCACCAGGGGAGTTGTGCTTCCAGCAAAGGTGCTAGGAATTCTCAGGCTCTGGAAGTGGGAAACCTTGGTATGACATGGGTGATAGCTGAGAAGGAGCCTTCCCTTCTCTTGACCAAACCATCATCAGGTGAAGTCTTTGATTTTCAAGTGGACCTGATTTTCATACAGGTCCATTGTGGGTAAGTACTACATAACATGGATTTGTCACCAGTCTCTCTGTGAAGGTGCCTTCTCAGCCCCCAGCATCTTAGATCATTGGATTAATTGGGAGAAATCTAAGGGGATGGGTAAGATGGCTCCTCCATACAATCCATGTTCCTGCAATTATCCAATCAAGTCCCTAGCATGTAGTTGAAAGCAGAAAAAAAAAAGAAAAGAGCTGTTCTTAACACTTCCACTTAAAGGTAGTTGCTGGTTTCTATTGGGAAAGGGGAGCGTTTCATATATGGTAAGGCATATGACCATTTATAAACCTTTCCATAATATCAGTGGTTGAAAGTCATTCAAAACGCTCTTTGTCTTCTGACACAGTAAGGTCAGGGGTGTGTTCTGAGATTTACTGAGCATGGCAGTTCCTCAGATTTCAATTTTTGTAACACTTTTTGTCTGTTTTTCTATTTTATTAAAAAAAATTTTATAGTCCTTGTGTGTTGTTCCTTTTAACTCCTTGTCTCACACATTTAAAAAGACAAAACTCTATCCATCATTTACTATCACGTCATTTTTGGTGGGTTTTTTTTTTTTTCATTTGTGGCAGCTGCACTTTTTTTCTTTAGTAAAAACATGATCTTTCCCCCTTACATTTCAAAATTTTGATTACAAACTGCATTTTGTACCTGGGATTTGAAGACAAAATTTTAAACAATGGAGATGGAGAAGGAAGGAAACACTAACAAGGAAATACTAAATAATGATGAAACAATCAGAGTACGAACGCTATGTTTGATGGAATCAAGTAAATTTTGGTTTTAGAACATGAAATTGTAGTCTTTCTATCTGGAAATTAGATGGGTCACTTTCAAGCCAATAAAAATGATTTATTATGAATAAGATCAATACAGTACAGAAAAGAATTATAAAAAAGAATGAAAAATTTCATGCTTATATGCTTAAAAGCCTCTTGAAAGTGAAAAAGGAGAGTGAAAAAGTTGGCTTAAAGCTCAACATTCAGAAAACTAAGATCTAGGCATCTGGTCCCATCACTTCATGGGAAATACATGGGGAAACAGTGGAAACAGTGTCAGACTTTATTTTTTTGGGCTCCAAAATCACTGCAGATGGTGATTGCAGCCATGAAATTAAAAGACGCTTACTCCTTGGAAGGAAAGTTATGACCAACCTAGATAGCATATTAAAAAACAGAGATATTACTTTGCCCACAAATGACCGTCTAGTCAAGGCTATGGTTTTTCCAGTGGTCATGTATGGATGTGAGAGTTGGACTGTGAAGAAAGCTGAGCATCGAAGAATTGATGCTTTTGTACATGGTGCTGGAGAAGACTCTTGAGAGTCCCTTGGACTGCAAGGAGATCCAACTAGTCCATTCTAAAGGAGACTAGTCCTGAGTGTTCATTGGAAGGACTGATGCTAAAGCTGAAACTGCAATACTTTGGCCACCTCATGTGAAGAGCTGACTCATTGGAAAAGACTCTGATACTGGGAGGGATTGGGGGCAGAAGGAGAAGGGGGCAACAGAGGATGAGATGGTTGGATGGCATCACCGACTCGATGGACATGAGTTTGTGTGAACTCCAGGAGTTGGTGATGGACAGGGAGGTCTGGTGCGCTGCAATTCATGGGGTTGCAAAGAGCTGGACATGACTGAGCGACCGAACTGACTGAACTGACTGACTGACCCTGAAGCAGAATTTCTGAGTCATATGGTAGTTCTATTTTTACTGTTTTGAGGAAACTCCACACTGTTTTCAGTGGATACTGTAAACAATTTTCATTTCCACCAAAGGTGGACAAAGGAACCCTTTTCTCCACATTCTCACCAAATTTGTTATTTCTTTACTTAAGTCATTGTAACAGGTGTGAGGTGATATCCCATGTGATTTTTATTTGTATTTCCCTGATGCTTAGTGATGTTGAGCATCTTTTCATGGGTCTTTTGACCGTCTTTATGTGTTCTTTGTGAAAATGTCTGTTAAGACCTTCTACCTATTTTAAAATCAGATTGTTTGGAGTTTTTTGTTTTGTTTTTGCATTGTATGAGATTTTTTGTATATTTTGGATTTTAGTCTCTCATCATACATAGGATTTGCAAATATTTTCTCCCTCTGAGCAGGCTGCCTTTTCATTTTGTTGGTGGTTTTCTTTGCTGTGCAAAAGCTTTTTAGTTGATGTATTCCCCTGTTGTTTGCTTTTACTTTCCTTTGCTTTTGAAATCAGTTCCAAAAAACCACCACCAAGACTGGTTTCTAAGAGCTTACTGCCTATATATAAATACATATGTATTATTTTTTTCTTCTAGGAGTTTATGGTTTCAGGTCTTACATTCAAATCTTTAAAGTGTTTTGAGTTCACTTTTTAAAGAGAGTAAGAACTTATTTGACTGTCTGCAAACTATACTTATGAATACCATAAGATTTTTGAAATGGAGTCATTAATTATGGACCTCTCAGGGAACTATTTTTCCCCTTAGGAGTGTATTAGTTTATATTTCTGGGTCCATAAAAAGAAGAGACTGTCTTTTGTGCTAAACCAGTAAGCCATAATATCATCGAGGGCAAGGTCACACACTGTAAGATGAGAACAACATCACACATATATAGAATCAGATCAAGCTGGAATAATTTCTCAGCTTTGTTGCTTATTAGCTGTGCAACCTTGAGCAAGTAACTACCTCTCTGAGGGTCAGTAGGTTACATGTTTTATAACAGTTCCTAGTGTCATGAACCATCTGTCTCAGTTTTAGGTAGTGCTCAGGGCAGTTCTCTCTTGAGTTATAAACTGAGCGTTTTCTATGACTTCTACTTGAATTCGTCTTGTTTGGTGAATTTCACGCCTACCACCATAGACTATGGGACTGTTTAGCACACACTTAAGGATTGTTAACTTCTCAAATCCATAGCGCGGCGTGCATCTCTATCCGGCACTGGGGAGAAAATGCAGATTCTGATTGGGCAGCTTTGGAGTTGGGACCAGGCTCTGCACTGCAAAGCATCTCCCAGGTGATGTCCGAGCCAGATTGCTAGTACGCCACCACCACCTCCGCTGGTACTACAGATACTTGGATCTGGCGCATTTGCAGTGACATGGGGCAGTCCTGTGCATTGTAGGAGATCCAGCAGCATCCCTGGTAGTTTCCTCCGGATGCCAGTGACTCCCAGCCTGCAGCTAGGTCACCTGAAACGCCTCCAGACATTGGCAGATACCCTAAATGGGTGGGTGGAGAACCATGCCCTATAGGATGCCATGCCGGTGGTGCACCTCGGGGCAAGCCAGTAGGGATCCTGGACGTTGGTGCAGATTGGGAAACAGAGGCTGGGCTGCGCGTGCAGCGCCCGCGGTCGCAGAGGCTGGACGGAAACTTTCGGCTCCTCTCGGAGCATCGAGCCCCCGCGCGCACCGCGTCCCCGCGCGCACCGCGTCCCCGCGCGCACCGCGTCCCCGCGCGCACCGCGTCCCCGCGCGCACCGCGTCCCCGCGCGCACCGCGTCCCCGCGCGCACCGCGTCCCCGCGCGCACCGCGTCCCCGCGCGCACCGCGTCCCCGCGCGCACCGCGTCCCCGCGCGCACCGCGTCCCCGCGCGCACCGCGTCCCCGCGCGCACCGCCGGAAGTAGGTACTTGTAGGCCAGTCGATGCTGCAGCTCCTATCCCCTTCTAGTTAGCCTGATGTGGCTCCAGTTTCCCCGTCGTCGCTCGCCGGGAGCTCCCGCACACCTCCCGGCCTTAACTGTGCCTCACACTCCTCAACAGCCTTTGGCAGGGGAGGCCGCAAGCTACCCACCCAGGAGGAGGCCGTCCGTGTCAAAGAGCAGGTGGGGGACGGGCCAGGGCTCAGGCACCGCCGTTGTGCTGCCTTGCAAGCCTGGTGGGGTCAGGGGCATGAGTTCATTTCTGTATGATTGAATTTACAGGTGGTGTAAGATTGTGGTCCTCATTGCTTCTTTGGTGCGTTGCTTCCTAGTTTTCCGAACTCCAGCTATTGAACATACTGTCCTTTCCCCATTGTATATTGTTGGCTGGTTTGTCATAAATTAATTGACCGTACATGTACTGATCTTTCTGGGCTTTCTGTCCTGTGTTTTTTTTATGCGAGTACTATGCTGTTTTGGTTACTCTAGGTTGGTAATATAGCTTGAAGTTACAGAATAGGAGAAAATATTTGCGAACCATGTGACTGACAGGTTAACATCCAAAATATGAAAACAGCTCATACAACTTAATTTCGAAAAAGCAAACAACCAAATGGAAAAATGTGAAGTCCTAAATAGACATTTTTTCCAAAGAAGACATCCAGATGTCCAACAGGCACATGGAAAGATGCTCTACATGGCTAGTTGTTAATTGCAAATCAACACCACCATGAAGTATCACCTCACAGTGGTCAAAGTGGGTCATCATCAAAAAGTCTATGAATGATAAATGCCAGACAGGATGTGGAGAAAAATGAACCCTCCTACTCTGTTGGTTGGAATGTAAATTGGTGAATCTATTATGGAAAACCATATGGAGGTTCCTTGAAAAGTTAGAGTTACTTTATGACCCAGCAATCCCTCTGCAGGGTATTTATCTGGGAAAAAAAAAAAAGAAATCTCTAATATGAAAAGATACATGCACTCCAGAGTTCATTGCAGCACACTTTACAATAGCCAAGACAGGAAACAACCCAAGTGCCCATAAACAGATGACTGGCTTAAGATGTGAGATATGTGTCTCTACACACACTCACATAAAGAGGTATGTATATATAAAATATAGATATATGTATATAAATAATGGAATATTATTCAGCCATTAACAAGATTGAAATATTGTCATTTGCCTCAACGTGCATGGACCTAGAGAAAATTGTACTTTGTGAAGTAAGTCAGAGAATGACAAATACTATGTGATATCACTTTTATGTGGAATCCAAAAATAATATAAATTTATTGTTCACACACATAGAAAACATATGTTTACTGAAGGGAAGATGGAAAGAGGATTGAATTGGGAGTTTGGGATTAACATACAAACTACTATACATAAAACACATAAGCATCAAGGATTTCTTAAATAATTCCACAGAGGGCCATCAGTCAATTCTGGGTTTTCAATTGTTCTGAAACAGCAAGTAAAAACTTGGGTAGATTTAAACTGGTTTTGTCTTTTGAGATTTTTGATCAAACTGAAACAGTACCAGCTTAAACTGATTTTGTCTCCTTAAATAGATTGTTGATTATTCAAACCTTGCTGTCATTTTGTAGAAACAACAATGCTGTGCATGTGTAAATTGGGAATCCCATATCTCTAGTGTTACCCTAGAGCCAGGAACTCAAGGAATAGAAGTATGGCCACCTGAACTCCTTTACGTGTGAAGCCCTTCAAAAGGAAACTCTGGCTTCTAGCACCAGGAGTAGCTTATATAGACTGATTTAAACTAGCCAGAGAATCTTTCTAGACAAGGCAGTTGAGGAGGAGGGAGCGATTTGGAGGGGGGGTTGACTTGGCGTGCACTTCGCCCCTCGGGAACGTTATTGCGCGTGGAACGGCTGCTTTTGGAAGGCTATTGCCCAGAAGAAAAGATGTTTGGTTTTCACAAGCCAAAGATGTACCGAAGTATAGAGGGCTGCTGTATTTGCAGAGCTAAATCCTCCAGTTCTCGATTCACTGACAGTAAACGCTATGAAAAGGATTTCCAGAGCTGTTTTGGGTTACATGAGACTCGTTCAGGAGATATCTGTAATGCCTGTGTCCTGCTTGTGAAAAGATGGAAGAAATTGCCAGCAGGATCAAAAAAAAACTGGAATCATGTGGTAGATGCAAGGGCAGGACCCAGTCTAAAGACTACACTGAAACCAAAGAAAGTGAAAACTCTATCTGGAAACAGGATAAAAAGTAACCAGATCAGTAAACTGCAGAAGGAAATTAAACGCCACAATTCTGATGCTCACAGTACAACCTCAAGTGCCTCTCCAGCTCAGTCTCCCTGTTACAGTAACCAGTCAGATGATGGCTCAGATACAGAGATGGCTTCTGGCTCCAACAGAACGCCAGTGTTTTCCTTTTTAGATCTCACATACTGGAAAAGACAGAAAATATGCTGTGGCATTATCTATAAGGGCCGTTTTGGGGAAGTCCTCATCGACACACATCTATTCAAGCCTTGCTGCAGCAATAAGAAAGCAGCTGCTGAGAAGCCGGAGGAGCAGGGGCCAGAGCCTCTGCCTATCTCCACTCAGGAGTGGTGACTAAGCTTTATGTAGAAGGGGAGCAAAAACGATTTAAATTTTGGAAAACAAAGCAACAAAATGACCCTCCTGTTTTTAATTTGGATACCTGCTATTCTGCCAAAAGATGGATTTGTAGAATAGTTTTGAATGGGTTATTTTTCCTCCAGTTCCACAAACTCTGAAGCCAGTGAAGCTTACTAAGAGATAAAAAAGAAGTGTACATAATATTTAAGATGCTGAGTATTTCATAGGAAAGCTGAATGCTGCTGTAAAGTGCTCTTTAAGTCTTTTTTAAAAATCCCCTTCTAATGAATGAAATTAGGGGAATTTTCAGGGGACAGAGATGGGATTTGTTGTATGATAAACGTATGTAGTTTTAGTCTTTCTATTTTGAGAAGCAGTGGTTGGGGCATTTTTTAAGATGGCTGGCTACACTTGTTTTCCTTCATTATAATAAATTTGTCATAACTCAGTAAACATGGACTTGCCCCTAGAGGTAGTTGTTAATAACTGAAATATTAAGGTCTTGCCGAGGTTCTGGTGATTCAAACCTGTACTACTGAATATTAAGCAGGACAGGCAGCTCTCTGGTGCGAATATCTTGAAGGAGTAATTTCTAAATATGCAGAGGTAACTTGACTGTATATGTTGCATCCTGTGTCACCTCCCTCCATATTGATATTTGATACAGATTTTAATTTATATGAAACTTAAAAAGCAGAATCAAAACTTAAAGCAGAATTAAAGTTCCTCTTGGGGAAATGTCAAGTCTTTGGGATCAGCAATCCTATATGAATAGTACCAAAGCATTACCACTTGGTAGAGAACATTCTCTATTAAAAATGTTAGATTATCTGAAAAATAACAATGCAAGTCTTGAGGATGGCACACGAGAAAAACAAAGGTTAATGCTTCTTGGGGCACGTTTCTTAGAGGGCTTGCAAGTGTGTAAATAATTTGTTTGTGTTACGTGACTGGTGACTTCACTGAAAATCTGCACAATTCAGTTTTAGCTCTGGATTTCTTCAGTTGACCTTTGTGAAGGTTTTATCTGTGTAGAATGGTTGTTTGACTTGTTTTAACCTGTTAGGGTTTGGGGATTTTTTTTTTTTATTCTATATTAAAGTAAAATTCTACTAAAAGAAAAAAAAAAACAAAAAAACAAAAAAACAAAAAAAAAATAAACTAGCCAGAGGATTTCCAACTTTGAAATTCCCCTAACCCTTTACCTTTTGCCCTGACGTGGTATTGGGGAGACAAATTTAACAGCCTTGCCAGTTAACCTTGCCGTAAACCTCTCTTTTTTCTCAAAAGCCAGTGCCATAGTGTTGGCTTCTGTGTATGTCTAGTAGGGAGCCCTTGCTAGATAACAGTTCGGGGAACACGAAGTTTTGTAGGTCTTGTGACCACTTGTTTGAGTCACTGCAGTTCCTGGCAGAGTGTGCATGCACTCTTGCCACTGCCCTGAGTGGCCACCTAAACCACGTTTGTCTAAAGTGTCCACTGTGGGGTTCTTGCTTCCCAGCATGCCTATTCAGGTCCTGAGTGCTGCTTTCACTTTTTAGAAAGGACACGGCTTCTGGACCAGAGGCCTTTGGAGTGAGTTATGAGGTTACAGTGCTTCTGTGCCTAGATTGTCTAATAACCTTGCCAGGACTGTGGGTTAGAGTCTTCCACGGGGAAGATTTTTGTCAGGTTATAGTTCTGAGACTAGGGTTAGAGTCTCACTCTATGGAGACAAGATGAAAGGTTACAACCAGTGAAGTTCTCAAAAGATTGGGTTAGACTCCTGAACCCTGGGTTGAAGTCCTATTGTTTTGGATTTCTTTGTCTGTGTTTTTCCTGTGCGACTGTTTTGTTAGAATTGGCTCATAGGAGTTGGTTCTTAGGTGACTGTGTCAAAATTCTATTGAACCTGATATTAATGAAAAAGTTCTCTACCTCAGGAGATCACATTACTCCCCGACTAGGAACACTACCTAAAGGAAGTGTCAGGGGTTTTCACCTGTGCCAAGTATTACTTCCTGGAAGTATTGATAACAGGTGTAGATTCTTCATGGAATCAGCCCTGGTTATCTTGTTGGGTTGAGAGGTAACTCGTGAGCAAGTAACTCCTAAGTAAAAGGCTTAATCAATATTCTAGGTTTAAAACCCAAGAGCTGAGAATGGTGTATGGATTGCAAATCTCTGGAAAATATCTGGAGATATTTTCTCCAGGAGAAATGAAGGAGTGTGAAGCTGGAAAATTGCCCATTACAGAGAAGCTTATGAAGCCCAGGCTCTGTGTCAATCACCACCCCAAAAAACATACTGGGTGCAGAGGGTGGTGGAAGAAGTGAAAGGAGAAATGAAGGAGTGTGAAGCAGGACAAGTCTCTACCCCAGAAGAACATACCTGGTGCCTGGATTAAAGGAATTTTATACATTTTGGTTTTTCCTCACTGAGAATTTTAACCTCCTTTTGTATGAGTCCAACTTGCAGGGAGTTAGCATTAAAATGCTTCTAAGTGTGTGTGTGTGTGTAACATAAATTTACCAGGAGGAAAAAAAAAAATGATGACCCTAAAGGCCATGGGCCATATGGAAGCCTCATATGGCTACGTGGAAGTGGCCCAGACATCTAGATCATAGCATATCTGGTATATGATCTCTGCTGGGGAGGTAAAATGTTTTGGTCATCACCAGGAAGATTATACCTGTACATGCTCAGAAAGAAAGTGAGGGCTTCAGTATTTCATCTTGTATACTTTTGAATTCCTCGTCAAATTCAGCTCAGATATGTCTAAGAGAGCCTTGGATTTCTTCAAGGTGATACCGTCACCGCTTCCATCACCCTCCTCACCCAGTATGTTTTTCAGGGTGATGAGGGACACAGAGCCTGGGCTTCATAGGTTTCCCTGTAATAGGCAAGCTTGAGGGTGGGGGAAATTAATAGGAACCTCTGAGAAAAATTGTTACAGCCTTGGAACTGTTTGGACAGATTCCTTGGTAACTAGGTAGCATGTGTGACTTTCAGGGTACAGTGCTTGACAATCATCTCTGATAGAAAGCTTCTCAGTGTTCCCTAAGTAAACCTTCACATCCGAACTGTTCATTGTTGAAACTGGCCATCTTCTGAAGTGGCTTCTCCAGGAAATTCTTACAGCTAGGTTGTATAGAGTTGCTGTACATTTGCTTGCTCTTTTCCAGAAATCAAAGTAGGAGACAGAATTGGTTTCCTAAATCCTAAGGCTTTTGCTCTCTTGTGCCTCTTGAGGTTGTTTGAGTTCCATAACTTTTTTTGGCGGGGGGGCGGGGGCTGGGATATTTTCTAGAGTTTTGCAATCCATAGACTGTTCTGAGCTCTTGAGTTTTAAACCTGGGATCCTAATTAAGCTTTTGACTCAGAAGTTACTTGCTTGTGTGTTTTCTTCCCCCATTTCTCTCCCCTGCTTTCTCTCCATTCTCAGAGAAGCCAGCTAACCCATCAGAACCAGCAACAAGGTCAAGAATAGTTGAGGGGGGCAAGCTTCTAGTGTGTCCTGGTGCTTTCTATAAAGCAGAGTGTGTTCTGAACCACCGATTGGCAAACCATGGTGCTTTTCTTCATGTTTCATGAGCTCAAGGATTTTCCAGGTGCAGCCAACATTGCTACATCACATAGCCCTTAAGTTTCTGGTAAGACTGCTAGTTGACTTTGGGCCCAAACCATGAAGGCTTGAAAGAGGTGGCTGGCCTTTGCTAAAGGTGCTTGTTCTAGGCTCATCCATGTTCTTGTTGGCTGAGAAATAAATTGTTGAGAGCACAACTATGGAGGAGGTCTGGACAGCCAACTGCAGAGCACTGACTTCACCAAGAACTTGTTTTTCCTCAGAGGAGGGACTCCTAGATGGCAAACTCTTAGCTGTCCTCCCATCAGCTCTGCCTTGCACTGTGGTTATCAACTTTCCTCAGTAAAGAGTAGTTAGCTACAAGGCATGGGCTCACAACATTTGATCTCAACTTGACTTCTCTAGTTATTTGGTACACTGTTCAGCAGCGACAAGGAGAAACCCTCAGACAAAACCTGTCTTACCTGAGTCAGAGTCTAATGCTCTCCACTATATTTGGCTCCTCCTCTGGTGTTGGCTCAGATGGTAAAGCATCTGCCTACAATGTGAGAGACCCGGGTTTGATCCCTGGGTCGGGAAGATTCCCTGGAGAAGGAAATGGAAACCCACTCCAGTACTCTTGTGTTGGGATTCTTTAATGGACCGGACGGAACTTGGTAGTCCAGAGTTGACAATAAGAAAGTGAAAGAGAGAGCCGGAGGGAGGGAGGGAGGGAGGAAGAAAGAAAGACACGGAAACCCAAGCTCTGATGAAGCAAAGGTATTTTATTAGCAGAAATGCAGGCTTATATATCTTTAGTAAGATGATTACTCAGCTATTACACAGGATGAAATCAATCAAGACATATAAGAAGGAAGAGGAAGAAAGTTCAGGGCATCCATTTGCCATAAAATTCTCTTTCATTTGTCATAAGCCTTTTTTATATTTTTTTATTTATCATTTTATTTGCCATTTCTTATATCTTTTTATTAAAAGCATGTATTTTACTTTTCTTTAGCAACTATGAAGTGTCTTGTATATTAGCATTTTATAGATTGATGAATATATTTATTATATATATTTATTAATAGTCTAAAATCTCTTTAGTTTTTTCTCTAAGAAAAACTTTTTGCAAGAGGAAGTTAGTGTTCGGTAATTAATGTTTTAAAATCTTACTTTATTTGGAAATGACCTAGCTATTTAACAAACTTTTGTCATTTAGTTTATCATTGCTGCTGCTAAGTCGTATCAGTCGTGTCCGACTCTGTGCGACCCCATAGATGGCAGCCCACCAGGCTCCTCTGTCCCTGGGATTTTCCAGGCAAGAACACTGGAGTGGGTTGCCATTGCCTTCTCCAATGCATGAAAGTGAAAAGTGAAAGTGAAGTCGCTTAGTCGTGTCTGACTCTTAGTGACCCCATGGACCCACCAGGCTCCTCCATCCATGGGATTCTCCAGGCAAAAGTACTGGAGTGGGTTGCCATTGCCTTCTCCAAGTTTATCATTACTTAGATAAAATTATTTAAATAGAGTTTATTTAAAAGTTTTCATCTTATTTAAATATTTAAAGAGTTACTTTTTTGTTGACATTTAGTTTTACCTTAAACCTAGGCATAATAAAATTATTATACAATGTTGATGACTTAAGACATGTCTTAATTAGATTAGCAATTATATTTAAATTATATATTTAAACATTATATTTAATATTGAATATTTTTCAGTTCATGTGAAGTTGAATTTAAATAGAGCTCACTAACTTCATATTACCCCAGAATAAAGACGCACATTGAGATAGATAATTATAGATAGACAGACAGACATAGTTTTCTGCTAGAAATTTAAAATATCTTTTTGTCTCTCTCTCTCTTTTTTTTTTTTTTTTTTAGTTCCACCAGTTTTTTTAATGGCTGGAGTCCCCGATAAGAGTGGGCTGTGTATCCCAAGGAGATGATAAGAGTTAACTTTAGGTTTTTTCTTAGGCTTATTTTTGTTTTCCGGGCAGAATTGGAGCTCCAAAAGAGTATTTTAACAAGTTAACCTTTTCCTAATTGCACGTGTAAGAAGAACCGGTTTTGCAATTTCAAAAAAGATTTTATTTTAATCAGTTTTTTTTTTCTGGAGTCTAAAGAATATCATGGCCATTCAGTGTCAAAAATATAATTTCTCCTTTTTGTAGTTACAGTATATTATTAATGATATACGCATGAGGGAATTGCTGTCACATTGGATATAAAGTCTTGGCTACAAAATTTTGACAAATAGTAGGACTGTTAAGCATATCTTGAGGTAACACAGTCTATTGAAATCTTTCATGAGGCCCGATATGATTAGGATAAGAGAGAGAGAAAGTGAATCTCTCCCGGTCTAAAGGGTGTAAAGGTATATTAAAAAAGCAATCTTGTAAATCAGTAATAATAATGTGCCAATTTTGAGGAATAGTAGTAGGTGATGGGATCCCTGGTTGTAATGTACCCATATAGGTTTCATAACTTTTCTAAGGTCTGTTAAGAGATGCCATTTGTTAGATTTCTTTTTTATAACAAAAATAGGAGTGTTCCAAGGAGAGCAAGATTCCTCAATATGTTTTAATTCTAATTGTGTGTCTATAAGTTCTTTAGTAGCCTGTAATTTTTCTTTCGTAAGGGGCTATTGCTGTGTCCAAATAGGCTCGTCATTCTTCCAAGTTATTTTAATAATTGCTTTATTTGTTAAATGAGCAGTGACCCTTAGGAAAAATGTGGAATGTTTATCTGAGTTTGTCATTGCATAAGGAAGTCTCTTTCTGTTAGATTAAGGGGTATATCTATCACATAAGGTCTTAATGTTGCAGGCTGGCCTTTTGGTCCTTCATAAGGGTAGATCTGAACATTTTGATAAATTTCTTGTACTTTGGTTTGAGAAATTCTTGCAGTTTGGCAAGAGATTTTTTGTATAGGCCAGAATTTGGGCCATAAGTGTTTGGAAGTAATAGTAATATTAATATTAGATCCAGTGTTGAGAAGACCAGAAAATCTTTTCCCATTAGTTTTGATATTTATATTTGGTTGGGCATATTCAGATACCAATGATGTCCGTAAGGATTGTTTTTGACCTGCACTGCCGAATCTGCCTGTCCATACATTATTAGAGGAATTAATAGAAATGTAAGGTAAAAGAAGTAATTGAGCAATTTTGTCTCCCTTTTTGAATTGTCATAGAATCTGAGATGACATCATAATTTGAATCTCTCCTTTATAATCTGAATCAATTATTCCAGGGTGAATAGTAATTTCTTTAGAAGTCAAACTAGACTGGCCAAGTAAAAGACCAAAGGTTTGTGGGGGCAGGGGTCCAAAAAAGCCAGTAGGTATTTTAGAAGGGACTTCTTGAGGGTAAAGGAACAAATCATTTAAGGCTGGTATATCGACGGCAGTACCGCTGGATGTTGAGGGTTTGAGGGAAAAGATAGAATATGCCCCTGATTTTTGTTGAAGGGTACCTGGGCGTTCCTGCTTGGAGTTTCCTGGAATAGTTTTTCTTTCAATATCAAATTTAGATTTACAATTTTTGGCCCAATGTATTTCTCTATGGCAGTGAGGGCAAATTTTTGTAGGTTTTTTAATTAGGCTTCTTAGGGCAGTCCCTAAATGGTTTTTATCTCCACATGTAAAGCATCTTTCATTTTCCTTTCTAAAGGTAGCAGCCATTGTCTCAGCTAGCATTTGCATCTTTTGAGTTTCTGATCTTAGATTGCGACAAGCCTTCAAATAATCATTAATAGTCTTAAAACTGGAAAGATGGAGAAACCATCAGTGTCAGAAACTTGTGATTGCAAAGCCAGTAATTCAGAGAGCCTCTGTTGTGGAGGAGAGCGATTAAGTGCTGATTTTTTGCAAGTGTGAGTCTATGCCAAGGACTTATCATTATTGTTCAGAAGAGCATTGCCAGTTTTGGTGTCAAAAAACGTCTCAGGAGAGTCGTTATCAGAATTATTAGGTTCTAACAAAGGAGAGACTTTTGGAGTTGTACCTGTTGGCAGAGGAGGAGCATTTGGAGTAGGATTTGTAGAAAAATTTTGCAAAATTTTATGTTGTTTTAATTGGGCCTTTTGTAAAGTTTTATCCTTTAATTTATATTCATGTAATAAGTGTACTCTTTGTTGCCAAATACCGTGAGGGCTAGAATTACCTTGAAATGGCAGCATTACAGCTTTAGTGAGAGCCCATAAAGGCCAGAAATCAATTGGAATATTTTTTCCCTGCCTGGCAGCTCATTCAACATTTTCTTTGACCTGATGCCAAATTTCTAAATCAAAACTGCCTTTAACAGGGAACCAAGGATTACATTTAACTACTGTTTGGATGCAAGCCTCTATTCATTGGCAAAAAACCCAAAAGTCCCTGAGCTTTAAACAAATGGTGAGGTAAAGCAGAGAAATGATGGGGCTTTCCAGCCATTTGACCTGTGTCTTAGTACTTACCGACCTCAATGGTCCTCTTGAGTCACTGTCTGAAATGCCACGTATACCAGAGTCCCTATTTGGGTGCCACTTGTTGGGGTCCTTTAATGGACCAGAACCTGGTGGTCCGGAGTTGATGATAAGAAAGTGAAAGAGAGCTGGAGGGAGGGGGAGAGAGAGAGGGGAAGAAAGAAAGACATGGAGACCCAAGCTCTGATGGAGCAAAGGTATTTTATAAGCAGAAATGCAGGCTTATATATCTTTAGTAAGATGATTACTCAGCTATTACACAGGATGAAATTTTATCAATAGTCACAATATGGATAGTCTAATACATACAAGGTCACTGACACTGAAAAGAGTCACTGAAGGGAGTTACTGAAAGGAATCCAAGCAGATACCATTTCTCATGATCTCAGTCCTGAGAGCTGTGTGCAGCACTACTCGTCCTCGGAATAAGAACTGATAAGGAACAGAATTTATGAGAAACAGCACGTAGCAATCCTCCTGTTAAACTTTCTCTGACACTCTTGCCTGGAAAATCCCATGGACGGAGGAGCGTGGTGGGCTACAGTCCATGGGGTTGCAAAGAGTCGGTCACTACTGAGTGACTTCACTTCACTTTACTCTGGTGTCTCCTGCAGTTCCCTCACTGTTTGAAGGGGGAATCTCTGCCAACCTTGTGGAGACTTTCTCCAACAGTGCTCCTAGAGCCATGGGTCTAACCTTAGCCCCTTCCCTACCAGGTAGTCAAAAGGGATTGGTCTCTTCTCCATGTACCTGCCAGGTTACTCAGTTCAGCCCGGGGGTCCTCTGCTATAGTCAGGGCAATATCCTCTGAGATAGGTTCCTGCAGGTCTGGATGGCCAAGGTCAACCGAGGGGATTTATATGTGTGAACTCCCCATTTTCTATCCCTGACCTATATAACTGGGAAAAAATTTAAGGTACAGCTTTTTGTATGTGCCTGAATGTCCTATTCTCTTGCTGGGGCAGGATCTACTGACAAAATTAGATGAATTTTACTAGAAAAAGTAGATATTAAACTATTCACAGATCAAGCCTATTCCCTCCAAGTTACACTATTACAGTTGGTAGGTCAGCCTCAACAAGAGTCCCTGAAAAAATTCTGTAAAAGTTAAGAGTGAATATTTGTACTGAAGAAGGCCAGGAAGAACCAAGACAGCTGACCCGATAGTAAAACTCTGTTCATGTGCCAAGGCTCCCAGTTTAGAGGAGCTAAATGCTTCTTTATAAAGAGGCATGTTGAGAAAGGTATAAAGCCACTGATAACCACTTTTCTCAAATACCAACTAGTCAGACATTGCCAGTTCCCATATAACACTCCAGTCTTGGTGGTACAAATACTGGAGGCCAGAGATTATTGTTCTGTATGGGATTTGAGAGCCAGTGACCAAATTGTAGTACAACCAGTGGTGTGTACTTGCACTCTGCTTACAACTTTATCTAGAGACTTTTGCTAGTTTACAGTTCTGGACTTAAGATGTTTCTTGCTACATATTCCTAGGTTCTGAGTCGCAGGAATTGTTTGCCTTTGAATGGGCTTACCCAGGTACCAGTATAAACATAAGAATATTGTTGGATGGTACTTCCACAAGAATTTAAGAATGTCCCCACTGTCTTTGGGGAATCCTTAGCTAAGGACTTAAGGAATTTCCAATTAAGTGAGAAAGTCTTACTATGATATACTAATTGCTTGTAAAACTACACAAGTAAAAAATACACTCCTCTCCTTAAGCTTTCTGGCAGACCAGGGATATAAAATCTCCAAGGAAAAAGTAAATTTCTCAATTAACTGTAAAGTATCTAGGGCTTGAGTTAGCAAAAGGACAAAGAAGCATATTGCTGGATTGAAGGGAGTTATTAGTTTGGGTTACTGTACCCATCACCAGAAGGCAACTGAGAGGACTGTAAGGCATGACTGGGTTTTGTCTTATTTTGCTCCCTAACTTTAGACTCATAGCCAGACATCTATGTGAGGCTCCTAAAGGAAATGACATTGACCCATTAAGCTAGGCTGCAGCTTGCCATTAGGTATTCCATTGAAGAAGACTATTCTTGTAGATTGATCAACCTTTAGGATATCCAGATATGGACATGTTTATGGATGGGTGCAGTTTCATGAATCACAGACTTTAAAAGGCTGGATATACAAGAGCAACTCATCAGCAAGTCCTGGAAGCAAAAGTACAAGATACTGAATATAGTTTCCTGTGCGATGCAGTAAATTGTGTTGTTTACCTAAATATTTTATATGTAATAGTGTGTGTCTTTGATCCCATACTCCTAATTTACCCCTTCCTCCCCGCCTCCCCCATTTCTCCTTTTAACCATATGTTTTCTATGTCTGCAAGTCTGTTTCTGTTTTGTAAATAAGTTAGGTTTCCCTGGTAACTCAGCTGGTAAAGAATCCACCCGCAATGCAGGAGACCTGGGTTTAATTCCTGGGTCTGGAAGATGTGCTCTAGAAGGGATAGACTACTCATTCCAGTATTCTTGGGCTTTCCTGGTGGCTCAGCTAGTAAAGAATTTTCCTGCAATGTGGGAGACCTGGGTTCAATCCCTGGGTTGGGAAGATACCCTAGAGAAGGGAATGGCTACCCACTCCAGCATTCTGGCCTGGAAAATTCCATGGATGTATAGTCTATAGGGTCACAAAGAATCAGACACGACTGAACTGCTTTCACTTCACTTTCATTTGTATTATTTTTTAGATTCCAAATGTAAGTGGTAAGTCCTGGTCTTTCTGTGTGACTTAGTTCACTTCATATGATCATCTCTGGGTGCATCCATGTTGGTGCAGATGGCAATATTTCATTCTTTTTACAGCTGAGTGGTATTCCATTGTGGGTTTCCCTGGTGGCTCTGTGGTAAAGAATGCACCTGCCAATGCAGAAGATGTGGGTTTGATCCCTAGAGAAGGAAATGGCAGTCCACTTCAGTATTCTTGCCTGAGAAATCCCATGGACAGGGGAGCCTGCCAGAGAGCATGGGATTGCAAAAGAATTGGACATGACTTAGTGACTAAATAACAATCGCATCTTTAGTCATCTGTTGATGATGGACATTTAGGTTGCTTCCATGTCTTTGTTATTGTGAATACAGCTTCGTGAACATTAGGGTGCATGTATCTTTTCAAGTTAAGAGTTTTCATCTTTTCCAGATATATTCCCAGTAGTGGGATTGCTGGATCATATGGTAACTAACTCTAGTTTTTTAAGGAACATCCAGACTCTTCTCTGTAATGGCTACCCCAATTTACATTCCTAGCAAGAGTATAGAAGGGTCCCATTTTCTCCATACTCTATCTAGCAATTATTGTTTGTAGACTTTTTGATGAGGGTCATTCTGACCAGTGTGAGGTGATACTTCATGGTACTAGTTGTTCAGTTGCTAAGTCATGTCCGACTCTTTGTGACCCCGTGGATGGTAGCACACCAGGCTCCTCTGTCCTCCACTATCTCTTGGAGTTTGCTCAAATTCATGTTCATTGAGTCAGTGATGCTATCTAACCATCTCATCCTCTTCCACCCCTTTCTTTTGCCTTCAGTCTTCCCAGCATCAGGGTCTTTTTCAGTGAGTCAGCTCTTTGAATCAGGTGGTCAGGTTTTGGAGCTTCAGCAACACTCCTTCCAATGAACATTCAGGGTTGATTTCCTTTAGGATTGGCTGGTTTGATGGTCATGCGGTTCAGGGGGCTGTCAAGAGTCTCCTTGAGCACCACAGTTCAAAAGCAACAGTTCTTTGGCACTCAGCTCTCATATCTGTACATGACTACTGGAAAAGCTGTAGCTTTGTCTATACAAATCTTTGTTGGCAAAATGATGTCTAGGTTTGTCATGGCTTTCTTTCCAGGGGGCAAGCGTTTTTTAAATTTCATGACTGCAGTCACAATCTGCAGTGATTTTGGAGCCCAAGAAAATAAAATCTGTCATTGCTTCCACTTTTCCCCTTCTATTTGACATAAAGTGATGGGACTGGATGCCATGATCTTTGCTTTCTGAATGTTGAGTTTCAAGCCAACTTTTTCACTCCTCTATCCCCCTTATTAAGAGGCTCTTTAGTTCTTCACTTTCTGCCCTTATAGTGGTATCATCTACATATCTGAAGTTGTTGATATTTCTCCTGGCAGTCTTGATTCCAGCTTGTGATTCATCCAGCCTATTATTTCCTATTATGTACTCTGCATATAACTTAAATAAGCAGCATAACAATGCAGCCTTGTAGTACTCCTTTCCCAGTTTGGAACCAGTTAGTTGTTCCCCATTTGGTTCTGTTACTTCTTGACCCTCATATACATCTCTTAGGAGACAGGTAAGGTGGTTTGGCACCCCAACTCTTGGAATTTTCCACAGTTTGTTGTGACCCATGCACTCAAAGGCTTTTGAGTAGTCCATGGAGCATAAATAGGTGTTTTTCTGAACTCCCTTGCTTTCTCCATGATCTAGTGAATCTTAGCAGTTTGATCCCTGGTTCCTCTTCCTTTTCAAAACCCAGCTTGTACATCTGGGAGTTCTTGGTTCACATACTGCTGAAGCCTGATGTGAAGGATTTTGAGTGTAGCCTTATTAGCATGTGAAATGAGCACAGTTGTATGGTAGCTTGAGCATTCTTTGGCATTGCCCTTCTTTGGGATTGGAATGAAAACTGACCTTTTCAAGTTCTGTATCCACTGTTGAGTTTTCCAAATTTCCTGGCGTAGTGAGTGTAGCACTTTAACAGCATCATCGTTTAGGATTTTAAATAGCTCAACTGGAATTCTGTCACCTCCTCCTTTGTTCACAGTAATGCTTCCTAAGGCCCACTTGACTTCATACTTCAGGATATCCAGTTCCAAGTGAGTGATCACATCATTGTCGTTATTTGGGTCATTAAGACCTTTTTTGTTAGTTCTGTGTATTCTTGCCACTTCTTCTTAATCTCTTATACTTCTGTTAAGTCTCTTGTTTTCTTCTATTTCTTCGCATTGTTCTTTTAAGAAGGCTTTCTTATCTCTTCTTGCTATTCGCTGAAACTCTGCATTCAGTTGGGTATATCTTTCCCTTTCCCTCTTGTCTTTCACCTCTCTTCTTTCCTCAGCTATTTGTAAGGCCTCCTCAGACAACCACTTTGCTGTCTTGCCTTTCTTTTTCTTTGGGTGATTTTGGTCACTGCCTCCTGTACAGTGTTATGAACCTCCATCCATAGTTCTTTAGGCATTCCGTCTATGAGATCTAATCCCTTGAATCTATTCACCATTTCTACTGTATAATCATAAATTTTATTTAGGTCATACCTGAATGGCCTAGTGGTTTTCCCTACTTTCTTCAATTTCAGTCTCAATTTTGCAAGAAGGTGTTCATGATCTGGCCATAGTCAGCTCCAGCTCTTTTTTTTTTTTTTTTTGCTCTGTATAAGGCTTCTCTATCTCTCGGTGCAAAGAACATAATCAATCTGATTTCAGTATTGACCATCTGGTAATATCTGTGTGTAGAGTTGTCTCTTGGGTTGTTGGGAAAAGATGTTTGCTATGACCAGTGTGTTCTCTTGACTAAACTCTGTTAGCTTTTGCACTGTTTCATTTTGTACTCTAGGGCCAAACTTGTCCTGTTATTCCAAGTATCTCTTGACTTCCTTCCTTTGCATCCCAATCTGCTATGATGAGAGGACATCTTTTTGGTGTAACATCTAGGTGGTACAGGTCTTCATAGAACGAGTCAACTTCAACTTCTTTGGCATTAGTGTTTGGGGCATAGACTTGGATTACTGTGATGTTGAGTGTTTTCCCTTGGAAATGAAACATGATCATTCTGTTGTTTTGAGATATTCACTGTGGTATGGATTTGCATTTCTTTAATAATTAGCCCTGTGGAGCATCTTTTCATGTTTCTGTTGGCCATTGGATGCTTTCTTTGGAGAAACGTCTAGGTCTTTGCCTGTTTTTTTTACTGGGTTGTTTGTTTTTTGATTATTGAACTGTATGAGCTTTCTGTATTTTGGAAATTAATCCCTTATTGGTCGCATCATTTAAAAGTATTTTCTCCCATTCTGTAGATTCTTTGGTTTATGGTTTCCTTTGTTGTGCAAAAACTTTCAAGCGTGATTAGGTTCCATTTGTTTATTTTTATTTCCATTTCTCTAGGAAATGGATCCAGAAAATGTTGCTGTTACTTATGTCAGAGTGTTCTCCCTGTGTTCCTCAGGAGTTTTAGGTATCAGTCTTAAATTTAGGTCTTTAACCCATTTTGGCTGAGAGTTTTAAAAGATGGCAGACTAGAAGGATGTGTGCTCATCTTCTCCTGTGAGAACTCCAAAATTACTACTCACTGCTGAACAACCATCAATAGGAGAATGTTGGATCCCACCAATAACGGTACCTCACGTCCACGGGCAAAAGAGAAGCCCCAGCAAGATGGTAAGAGGGGCAAAATTGCATTTAGAATCAAACCCCACACCCACCAAAGACGCTCACAGGGCTCAAACTAAACCTTGTGCACACCAGGAGACCCCACAGAGACTGAGCCAGATCTGCCTTTGAGTGTTTGAGTGTCTCCTGTGGAGGTACGGTCAGCAGTGGCCTGCTGCAGGGGCAGGGTTCTGGGTGCAGCAGACCTGGGTATAGCATAAGCCCTCTTGGAGGAGGTCACTATTAATCCCACCATAGACCCGCCAGAGATGCCACAGGAGATGACAAAAGTGAACATCAACATTTTAGGAATCAGTGAACTAAAATGGACTGGAATGGGTGAATTTAACTCAGATGATCATTATATCTACTACTGTGGGCAAGGATCCCATAGAAATGGAGTAGCCATCATAGTCAACAAGAGAGTCTGAAATGCAGTATTTGGGTGCAATTTCAAAAATAACAAAATGATCTCTGTTCATTTCCAAGGCAAACCATTAAGTATCACAGTAATCCAAGTCTGTGCCCCAACCAGTAATGCTGAAGAAGCTGAAGTTGAATGGTTCTATGAAGACCTACAAGACCTTCTAGAAAACACCACAAAAAGATATCCTTTTCATTATAGGGGACTGGAATGCTAAAGTAAGAAGTCAAGAGGTACCTGGAGCAGCAGGCAAGTTTGGCCTTGGAGTACAAAATGAAGCAGGGCAAAGGCTAACAGAATTTTGCCAAGAGAATGCACTGGTCATTGAAAACACTCTTCCAACAACACAAGACATGACTCTACACATGGGCATCGTCAAACGGTCAATACCGAAATCAGATTGAATATATTATTTGCAGCCGAAGATGGAGAAGCTCTATACAGTCAGCAGAAACAATAGCAGGAACTGCCTGTGGCTCATATCAGGAACTCCTTATTGCAAAATTCAGACTAAAATTGAAGAAAAGAGGGAAAACCAAGAAATTAAAGATGTTTACTCCTTAGAAGAAAAGCTATGACCAACCTAGACAACATATTAAAAAGCAGAGACATTACTTTGCCAATAAAGGTCCATTTAGTCAAAGCAATTGTTCTTTCAGTAGTCATGTATGGATATGAGAGTTGGACCATTAAGAAAGCTGAGTGCTAGAGAATTTGTGCTTTTGAACTGTGGTGTTGGAGAAGACTCTTGAGAGTCCCTTGGACTACAAGGAGATCCCAGTCCATCCTAAAGAAGATCAATAATCAACAATACTGTTTTGATTATTGTAGCTTTGTAGTATAAATTTAGGTAGTGTAATCCCTCCAGCTCTGATCTTTTTTCTCAAGATTATTTTGTCTATTATGATCTTGTTAACAATTGAATTTTTTTCCTAGTCCATTGAAAAACACCCTTGGTATTTTGATAAGGATTGCATTGAATCTGTAGATTGCCTTGGGTAGCATGGTCATTTTGACAGTATTGATTCTTCCATTCCAGTATGTTGTTGCATACTCAGTTACATACATCAGAATCTTTAAGAGTTCCCAGAGTTCATCTTTTGCCTCCTTAGGTAGGTTTATTGCTAGGTTTATCATTCTTTTTGATGTGATGGTAAATAGGATTGTTTCTTTAATTTTTTTTGTGATATTTCATTGCTAGTGTATAGAAATGAAACAGATTTCTGTGTATTAACACATTGTTGACGAGGGGATTTTTGCAGAAACTAATACCTGTGACTGGCAATTTGTTATGTAAGTGAATATTGAAATGTCTCTGGTGAATAATGTTAGGGTTACCAAAGACATTTTAATACATCTCTGGGCTTCCCTGGTGGCTCAGACGGTCAAGAATCTGCCCTCACTGCAGTGCAGGAGACCCAGGTTCAAGCCATGGGTTGGGAAGATGCCCTGGAGAAGGGAATGGGCAACCCACTCTATTATTCTCGCCTGGAGAATTCCATGGATAGAGGAGCCTGGCAGGTTATAGTCCATGGGGTCACAAAGAGTCTGACACAACTGAGCAATTAACATACACACTGGTCAATAAGGTGTTTTGTATCCTGCAGCTTTACTGACTTCATTGAGCTCTACTAGTTTATTGATGTTTTAGGATTTTCTATGTATAGTGTCATGTTGTCTGCAGATGGTGACAAATTTACTTTTTCCTTTCCAATTTGAAATCTTTTTATTTCTGTTTCTTCTGATTGCTGTGGCTAGGACTTCCAAAACTGTGTTGAATAAATGTGGCAAGACTGGACATCTTTGTCGTTTTCCTGATCTCAGAATGCTTTCAGCTTTTCACTGTTGAGTATCATGGTAGCTGTGGGCTCTCACGTTATGTGTTATATTGAGGTATGTTCCCTCTGTGTTTACTCTCTGGAGAATTTTTATCATCAATAGGTGTTGGAATTTGTAAAAAAAAAAAGTCTGCATCTAATGAAATAATTATATGGTTTTTATCCTTAATTTGCTAACATGGTATTTCACATTGATTGATTGGAGGATATTGGAAAATTCTTGCATCCCTGAGATAAATCCCATTTGACCATGGTGTGTGATCCTTATTGTGTATTATTTGGCTCAGTTTACTAGTATCTTGTTCAGGGTTTTTGCATCTATGTGCATCAGTGATACTGGCCTGTAATTTTCTTTTTTTGTGGCATCTTTGGTTTTGGTGTCAGAGTGGTGGTGGCTTCCTAGAATGAGTTAAGAAGTGTTTCCTCTGCTATCATTTGGAATAGTTTCTTCTCTAAGTGGTTGGTAGAATTCACCTGTGTAGTCCTCTGGTCCTGGACTTTTTGTTTGTTGAGAGTTTTAAAATTACTGATTCAATTTCAATACTGGTAAATGGTTTGCCTGTATTTTCTATTTATTCCTGATTCTGTCTTGGGAGAGTATATCTTTCTAAGAATTTGTTCATTTCTTCTAGGTTGTCCATTTTATTGGCTATAGTTGGTTATAGTAATCTCTTATGAGCCTTTGTATTTCTATGGTATAACTTTTTCATTTCTCTTTTTATTTATTTGGGCCCTCTCTTTTTTTTCTTGATGAGTTTGGCTAAAGGTTATCAATTTTGTTCATCTTTTCAAAGAACCAACTTTTTGTTTCAGTCATTTTTTTATATTGTTTTAGTTTCTATTTCATATATTTCTGCTCTGATTTTTAAAAATGTTACTACATTTAGAAATATATATTCATGTGTACATTCCCTTTACATTTTGAAGATAAATGTTATAACTAGGCTATATTTTATTATTTGGGGTTATACATTCATTCAGTTAATCAAAACTATTTGGATACATTATATACATTAGGTACAGCAGTGAGTGCTGGTGATATAGGAATGAGTGCATATTGGTGTTGATTCAAGAAGAAAAGGTATAGTTCCAAATAGATACAGTGATTTAATAATAAGCTATACATGGGAATTATGGAAATAGGTATCCAGGTATGCACATTTTAAACAGACATTATTCTTAGGTTGAAATCTTTGAATGAATGAGTTTTGTTAAAGTAGTGTTTACTGGTGTCTAGGTGCTTTAAAAGGTTGTGTCATTAGTATCTACTGTACAGCAAAGTGAATCAACTGTACATATACAGATATCTCCTCTTTTTGTATTTGCTTCCCTTTTAGGTCACCACATTCCGCTCAGATCTTTGATTTCTTTCCTTCTGTTAACTTTGCATTTTATTTCGTCTTTCTCTGGTTCCCTCAGATGTAATGTTAACAGTACTTGAGATTTTTCTTGTTTGCTGAGGTGACCTTGTATCACTCAAAACTTCTCTTAGAACTACTTTTGCTGTATCCCTTAGGTTTTGGTTCATTTTTTTTTCTTCATTTGTCTCTAGATATTTTATTTCCACTTTAATTTACTCATTGATCCATTGGTAGTTTGAAAGTGAAGTCACTCAATCGTGCCCAACTCTTTGTGACCCCATGGACTGTAGCCTACTAGGCTCCTCCCTCCATGAGATTTTCCAGGCAAGAGTACTAGAGTGGGTTGCCATTTCCTTTTCCAGGGGATCTTCCCAACCCAGGGATCAAACCCGGGTCTCCCGCATTCCAGGCAGACGCTTTAACCTCTGAGCCACCAGTTTAGTAGCATATATTTAGCCCCCATGTGTTTGTTTTTTAAAGTTTTTTTCTCATGTGGTTGATATTTAGTCTCATAGCATTGTGGTCAGAGAAGATGCTTGATACGATTTAAAATTTTTAAAATTTACTGAGGCTTGTTTTGTGGCTTAGTAGGTGATCTGTCCTAGAGATTGTTCCCTGTGCACTAGAAAAGAATGTGGTTTCCTGCTTTTGAATAGAATGCTCCCTCCCTCCCTCCCTCCTCCCTCCCTCCCCCCCTCCCTCCTCCCTCCCTCCCCCCCTCCTCCCTCCCTCCCCCCCCTCCCTCCCCCTCCCTCCCCCCCCCCTCTCTCTTTCTCTCTTTCTCTGTGTATAAAATCAGTAAGTCCATTTGGTTTAATGTGTTATTTAAGGCCTATATTTCCTTATTAATTTTCTGTTTGGATATGTCCACTGACATAAATGGGGTGTTAAAGACCTATCTACCGTTACTGTGTTACTGTCAATTTCTCCTTTTATGTCTGTTAATATTTGCGTTATGTATTGAGGTGCTTCTATGTTAGGTGCATTTTCATTCTTGATGAAAGTGAAAGAGGAGAGTGAAAAAATTGGCTTAAAGCTCAACTTTCAGAAAACTAAGATCATGGCACCTGATCTCATCACTTCATGGCAAACAGACGGGGAAACAGTGCAAACCATAGCTGACTTTATTTTTTGGGGCTCCAAAATCACTGCAGATGATGACTGCAGCCATGAAATTAAAAGACACTTACTCCTTGGAAGGAAAGTTATGACAACCTAGACAGCGTATTAAAAAGCAGAGACATTACTTTGCCAACAAAGTTCCATCTATACAAAGCTATGGTTTTTCCATGTAGTCATGTATGGATGTGGGAGTTGGACTATAGAGAAAGCTGAGCACTGAAGAATTGATACTTTTGAAGTGTGGTGTTGGAGAAGACTCATGAGTCCCTTGGACTGCAAGGAGATCCAGCTAGTCCATCCTAAAGCAGATCAGTCCTGGGTGTTCACTGGAAGGACTGATGTTGACACTGAAACTCCAATGCTTGGGCCACCTCATGCGAAGAGCAGACTCATTTGATAAGACCCTGATGCTGGGAAAGATTGAGGGCAGGAGGAGAAGGGGACAACAGAGGATGAGATGGTTGGATGACATCACCGACTCATTGGAGATGAGTTTGAGTAAACTCTGGGTGATGGACAGGGATGCCTGGCGTGCTGCAGTCCATGAGATCACAAAGAGTTGGACACGACTGAGTGACTGAACTGAACTGAAGTTGGGTGCATCTATCCACAACTGTTATATCTTGTTGGATTGATCCCTTCATCATTATGTAGTGTCTTTGTCTCTTGTAACAGTCTTGAAGTCTATTTTGCTTGAACCAAATATTGCTGTCTGGCTTACTTTCGACTTTGTTGCATGGAATACCTTTTTCCATCCCCTCACTTTCATTTAGTATGTGTCTCTAGATCTGAAGTGAGTGTTTTGTAGGTAGCATATTTATGGGTCTTGTTTTTGTATCCATTTAGCCACTCTATGTTTTGGTTGGAGCATCTTGTCTATGTGCGTTTATTTAATTACCAATATGTATGTATATATTGCCATTTTGTTAATTGTTTTGGATTTGTTTTTATAGGTATTTTCCCCGTTTGTTCTCTTGTGATTTGAGACTCTCTTAAATGTTGTGGTCAGATTCAGTTTTCTTTCTTGTTTGTATATGTATTATAGATTTTTGGTTTATGGTTACCATGATGTGTTTGTTCAGCAGTCTGTGTGTGCTTTTTAAGTTGCTGATCTCTTAATTCCAAATGCATTAAAAAAAACCCCCTGCATTTGTGCTCTTCTACACAAGCAGGGTGACAGTATACAGTACAGCCAAGTACTGTATACAAGTACAGCCTTGATGTACTCCTTTTCCTATTTGGAACCAGTCTGTTGTTCCATGACCAGTTCTAACTGTTGCTTCCCAACCTTCATACAGATTTCTCAAGAGGCAGGTCAGGTGGTCTGGTATTCCCATCTCTCTCAGAATTTTCCACAGTTTATTGTGATCCACACAGTTAAAGGCTTTGGCATAGTCAAGAAAGCAGAAATAGATGTTTTTCTGGAACTCTCTCGCTTTTTCCATGATCCAGTGGATGTTGGCAATTTGATCTCTGGTTCCTCTGCCTTTTCTAAAACCATCTTGAACATCCTCTGCCTTTTCTAAAATCAGCTTGAACAACAGACTGATTTCAAATAGGAAAAGGAGTACATCAAGGCTGTATATTGTCACCCTGCTTAAATTTAACTTCTATGCAGAGTACATCATGAGAAGCGCTGGACTGGAAGAAACACAAGCTGGAATCAAGATTGCCGGGAGAAATATCAATAACCTCAGATATGCAGATGACACCACCCTTATGGCAGAAAGTGAAGAGGAGCTAAAAAGCCTCTTGATGAAAGTGAAAGAGGAGAGTGAAAAAGTTGGCTTAAAGCTTAACATTCAGAAAACGAAGATCATGGCATCCGGTCCCATCACTTCATGGCAAATAGATGGAGAAACAGTGGAAACAGTGTCAGACTTTATTTTTGGGGGCTCCAAAATCACTGCAGATAGTGATTGCAGCCATGAAATTAAAAGACGCTTACTCCTTGGAAGAAAAGTTTTGACCAACTTAGATAGCATATTCAAAAGCAGGGACATTACTTTGCCAACTAAGGTCCGTCTAGTCAAGGCTATGGTTTTTCCTGTGGTCATGTATGGATGTGAGAGTTGGACTGTGAGGAAGGCTGAGCGCTGAAGAATTGATGCTTTTGAACTCTGGTGTTGGAGAAGACTCTTGAGAGTCCCTTGGACTGCAAGGAGATCCAACCAGTCCATTCTGAAGGAGATCAACCCTGGGATTTCTTTGGAAGGAATGATGCTAAAGTTGAAACTCCAGTACTTTGGCCACCTCATGTGAAGAGTTGACTCACTGGAAGAGACTTTGATGCTGGGAGGGATTGGGGACAGGAGGAGAAGGGGACGACAGAGGATGAGATGGCTGGATGGCATCACTGACTCGATGGACGTGAGTCTGAGTGAACTCCGGGAGTTGGTGATGGACAGGGAGGCCTGGCGTGCTGCGATTCATGGGGTCGCAAAGAGTCGGACACGACTGAGCGACTGAACTGAACTGTTTAACACATGCTTATTATAAATTTTAATATATTTTACATTAATTTTTTAATGTACCCCTTAACTGCTTATTGTGGATACAGATGATTATATTACTTCTGTCATTTAATTTCCCTGTTAGCTTTGTATGTGGTTGATTCCATACCATTACTGTATGTTTCCCTTTACCAGTGAGCTTTTTCATTTCATAATTTTTCGTATTTCTAGATATGGTCTTTTTTTGCCTAAAGAATTTCCTCTGATATTTGTTGTAAAGCTGGTTTGGTGGTGCTGAATTCTTTTAGCTTTTGCTTCCCTGTAAAGATTTTGATTTCTCCACCAAAACTGAATGAGAACCTTGCTAAGTAGAGTGGTCTTGGTTATAGGATTTTTCACTTTCCTCACTTTAAAAATATCATGCCATTCCTTCAGTTTCTACTGAAAGATGAGTTGATAGACTTTTGAGGGTTCTCTTGTATGTTATTTGTTACTTTCCCTTGGTGCTTTTAATATTCTTTTTGTTTTTAATTTTCATCATTTTTGATTATGGTGTGTTTTGGTGTGTTCTCTGGTTTTATCCTTTCAAGGACTTTGTGCTTCCTGGACTTGGGTGACTGTTCCTTTCCCAGATTAGGGAAATTTTCAGCTATTATCACTTCAAATATTTTTTAGGCCCCTTCTCACTCTCTTTTCTCCTCCTGGGACCTCTGTGTTGCAAATAATAGAGTACTTGATGTTGTTCCAGAGGTCTCTTAAACTGACCTCATTTCTTTTCCTTTTTTCTGTTCGCTGGCCATGTATTCCACTACTCTGTCTTCCAGATCACTAATGTATTCTTCTGTATCATTTAGTCTGCTATTTATTCCTTTTGGTATATTTATCATTTCACTTATTGTTTGGTAATTTTTCATTTTTATATTTTCTAACTCTTTTAAAAGTTAACTTTATTTATTTATTGGCTGTGCCAGGTCTTTGTTGTGGTGCACAGGCTCTTCTTGGCTCTGCACAGGCTTTCTCCAGTTGTGATGAGTGGGGGCTACTCTCTAGTTGTGGTGTGCAGGCTTCTCATTGCAGTGGCTTCTCTCTTGTTGTGGAGCATGGAGTCTAGGGCACGCAGGCTTCAGTTGGTGGTTCACAGGCTCTATAGCATGGGCTCAGTAGTTTTGGCAAACTTAGTTGCCCTGTGGCCTGTAGGATCTTAATTCACAGACCAAAGATTTAACCCATGTCTGCTGCATTAGCTTGTGGATTCTTAACCGCAGGATCACTAGGGAAGTCCCTGTATCTTCTATCTCTTTATTAAAAAACCACCACAATATTATAAAGTAATTAGTCTCCCATTAAAATAAATTTAAAAATCACACCAAACTTCTTGCTCTGTGTATCCATTCTCCCCTTGAGTTCTTTGATTATTTGTGTGATCATTCCTGTGAACTCTTTCTCAGATAGATTGCCTGTCTCCACCTCACTTAGTTGTTCTGGGATTTTGTCTTGTTCTTTCATCTGAAACATTCCTCTGCCACTTCATTTTGTCTAAGCTATTGTTTTTATGTTTATGATAGGTTGGTTATATTTCTCAACTTTGGAGAAGTGGCCTTATGTAGATGTCCTACACATCCTAGAAGTGCACTCCCCTCTTGTCACCCAAACTATATGGTTTAGGGGTTCCCCCTAAGAGAGCTGTGTGGGTCCTTCTGTTGGGACAGGCTCTGTGGGTGGTCCAGTAGGCTCGGTTGTCCTCCAGTGTGGTTGGTGGCAAGATGCTGCCTTGTGTGGATGCTACTGACTGCTGTTTAGTGGGGCCTGGTAGAAGGCAACTGGCTGCAGAACTCTAGGCATCCTGAAGCTAGTGCTGGGTCAATGGTGGGCAAAGTCAGGGTCCCAAAGACTCTGGGGCCATTGCCCACCTACTGGCAGGTGAAGCCAAATTCTGGGATTAGTGCCAGACTGTTGGCCGGAAGAGCTGCTTCCTGAAGTTGTGCTGCAGAGTTCAGGGATCCCAGAGCTTGTTTCAGATGATTGGCTTTGAGGAAGGGGCAGTTTCTGACACAGTTGGGTATGGGATCCAGGGTGTACCGAAGGCTGTACTGGCCTGCTAGTGGGCATAGCCAGGTTTCAGCTGGTCTCAGGGTAGGATCTAGCTTGCTGTTTGCAGGCTTAGTCTGTAGGCTGTGGGATCATAGTTTTCTGCTTCTGGTGTTTGCCCTCTGGTGGATCTGGCTGGTCTAGAGGCCTGTGTAAGCTTCCTAGTGGGAAGGGCCAGTGCCTGCCCACTGCGGGGTAGAGCTGGGTCTTGGCCCTCTGGTGGGCAGGGCCATGTCCAGGGGCGTGTCCAGAGGTGGCTCTGGGCTCAGGAAAACTTTAAGTAGCCTGTCTGCTGGTGGGTGGGATTGGTCCCTGCTCAGTTGTTTGGCCTGAGGCATCCCAACACTGGTACCTATAAGCTGTTGGGTGTGACTCGCTCTTGGCATTAATGAGCCAAGATGGCAGCCACCAGCATCAGTGTTCATGTGTTTGCATATTTCCCAGTATGTGTGCCACCAGTGTGTATGTCCCTAGGGTGAGCTGCAGCCACCTCCTGCTCCTCCTGGAGACTGTCCAAGACCAGGGGGTAGGTCTGACTCATGCTCCTATCAAATTACACTTTTACCCTTAGTCCTACTGTGCGTGGGAGTTTCTGTGTGCCTTTAATAAGAGTGATGTCTCTGTTTCCCCTAATACTGTGGGGCTCCTGCAATTGAGCCCTGCTGGCCTTCAAAGCCAGATGGTCTTGGGGGTCTTCCAAGTCCTGGACCTCTTGGCTGGGCAGCCTGACATGGGGCTCAGAACTCTCGCTCCTGTGTGAGAATCTCTGTAATACAATTACTCTCCAGTTAGTGGTTCACCCACCCAGTGGGTATTGGAGTGATTATATCCTGCGTTCTCTTCCTCCCTTTGGTTCATTTTTTATGTTTTTAGTTGTAGAATATCTGTTCTGGTAGGTTCCAGTCTTTTTCATCAGTGGTTGCTCCGTAGATGTGATTTTTGGTATGCTTGTGAGAAGAGGTGAGCTCAGGGTCTTTCTGCTCTGCCATTATGGGTACTCTCTCTGGTGTGCTCAGCTGCTCAGTCAGGGCCAACTCTTTGCAACCCCAGAAACTGTAGCCCACCAGGTTCCTCTGTCCATGGGATTTTCCTGGCAAGAGTATTGGAGTGGGCTGCCACTTCCTCCTTCAGGGGATCTTCCCAACCCAGGGATTGAACCCATGTCCCCTGCATTAGCAGGCAGATTCTTTACAACTGTGCCATCTGGGAAGTCCTCTCTCAGGCGCATATATGTAAATGAGTGTAATATCATCTTTCTGTATTGATCATTTTATCATTGTGTAGGGTCCTTTTTTTCTTTCTGGCCTTTGTTTTAAAGTCTTTTTGTCTGATATGAATATTTCTGCTCCTGCTTTCTTATTGTTTACATTTGTATGAGATGTCTTTTTCCATCCCCTCACTTTCAATCTGTGCATGTCTTTTGCCCTGAAGTGGGTCTCTTGTAGTCAGTATATTCTAGGTTTTTGTTTAATTATCCAGTCTGCCTTTCTGTGTCTTCTGATGGGAACATTTAGTCTGTTACCATTTAAAGTAATTGTTGATATGTTTTTATTGCCATGTTAGACCTCATTTTCCAGTTGATTCTGTATTTTTTCTTTTTCCTTTATGGTTTGATGGTTTTCTTTATTATGCTTGAGTTCTTTTCTTACTGGTTTTTGTCAGTCTGTTGTATGTCTTTGAAATGTGGTTACCTTGATTTTCAAGTATGTTATCCCATGACTGTATTTATTTGCTATAGATGAACAGTCATGTACACTCAAACACATTCTAAAAGATCTCCATTTTTCTTACTTTTCCCTCCCCATTTTGATTCTAATGTCCTATTTTATATCTTACTGTATATCCTTTTTTCTGTTTATTGTAGTTATAATTGATTTCACAGAATTTTTTGATTTTTTTAAAAATTTATGAACTGGGTTATTTAAGTACTCGAGTTCTTTTATATATTTGCCTTTCCTATTGTGATTTTTCCCTTCCTTATACATTCTTGCTTTTCTATTTAGAAAAGACCTTTTAATTTCCTTATAAGATACGTTTATTATTGCCATATTCTTTCAGTTTTTTCTTGTCTGAGAAATTCTCTCTCTCATATTCTAAATGATCTTGCTGGGTAGAGGATCCTAGATTGCAGGTTTTTCCCTTTCAGGACTGTGAAAATATCTTCCACTCCCTTCTGGTCTGCAAAATTTTCTGTAGAGAAATTAGCTGATAGCCTTATAGGGCCTCCTTGTAATTGCCTCTTTCTTCCTTTAGAATCCTCTTTTAACTTTGGCCATTTTAAGTGATGTATCTTGGTGTGTGTCTATTTGGGACCCTCTTTGCTTCCTGTACCTGGATATCTGTTTCCTTCTTTAGCTTTGGGAGGTTTCAGCCATAATTTCTTCAAATACATTTTTATCCCCATTTTCTTTTTCTTTTTCTTCTGGAAGAAGAAAGAATTCCTATTATGTGTAGGTTAGCATGCTTTATATTACCCTGTAGATCTCATGTATTGCTTCCATTTCTTTCTTTCTTTTTTTTTTTTTTTTTTGGTCTCTTTTAAACCACTTATTCTTCTGCATTATTTAGTTTGCTATTTATTGCCTTAGGCTGGGTTTTTATCTTGGCAGTTAAGTTGTCTAATTTTGATTGATTCTTCTTTATGGTTTCTAGTTCCTTGTTACAGTGATCTGCACTTCTGTCAATCATCATTCTTAGTTACTTTAGCATTAAAAAAATTTAATTTTGGCTGTACTGGGTCTTCATTGCTGTGTGCGGGTTTTCTCTAGTTGGGGCAAGTAGGGACTACTCTTCAGTTGGGATGTCTGGGCTTCTTACTGTGGTGGTTCATTTGTTGTGGAGTGTGGGCTCTAGGACATGAGTGTTTCAGTAGTTGCAGCATGCGGGCTTTAGAGTACAGGCTCAGAAGTTGTGGAACATGGGCTTAGCTGCCCCTCAGCATGTGAAATCATCCAGGAGCAGGGATTGAACTTGTGTTCCCTGCACTGGAAGGTAGATTCTTAATCACTGCTCAAAATTCTCCAAGCCAGGCTTTAGCAATATGTGCACCGTGAACTCCCTGATGTTCAAGCTGGTTTTAGAAAAGGCAGAGGAACCAGAGATCAAATTGCCAACATCCGCTGGATCATGGAAAAATCAAGAGAGTTCCAGAAAAACATCGATTTCTGCTTTATTGACTATGCCAAAGCCTTTGACTGTGTGGATCACAATAAAGTGTGGAAAATTCTTCAAGAGATGGGAATACCAGGCCACCTAACCTGCCTCTTGAGAAATCTGTATTCAGGTCAGGAAGCAACAGTTAGAACTGGACATGGAACAACAGCCTGGTTCCAAATAGGAAAAGGAGTACGTCAAGGCTGTATATTGTCACCCTGCTTATTTAACTTCTATGCAGAGTACATCATGAGAAACGCTGGACTGGAAGAAACACAAGCTGGAATCAAGATTGCCGGGAGAAATATCAATAACCTCAGATATGCAGATGACACCACCCTTATGGCAGAAAGTGAAGAGGAGCTAAAAAGCCTCTTGATGAAAGTGAAAGAGGAGAGTGAAAAACTTGGCTTAAAGCTTAACATTCAGAAAACGAAGATCATGGCATCCGGTCCCATCACTTCATGGGAAATAGATGGGGAAACAGTAGAAGCAGTGGCAGACTTTATTTTTTTGGGCTCCAAAATCACTGCAGATGGTGACTGCAGCCATGAAATTAAAAGATGCTTCCTCCTTGGAAGGAAAGTTATGACCAACGTAGATAGCATATTCAAAAGCAGAGACATTACTTTGCCAACGAAGGTCCGTCTAGTCAAGGCTGTGGTTTTTCCTGTGGTCATGTATGGATTGTGAGAGTTGGACTGTGAGGAAGGCTGAGCGCCGAAGAATTGATGCTTTTGAGTTGTGGTGTTGGAGAAGACTCTTGAGAGTCCCTTGGACTGCAAGGAGATCCAACCAGTCCATTCTGAAGGAGATCAACCCTGGGATTTCTTTGGAAGGAATGATGCTAAAGCTAAAGCTCCAGTACTTTGGCCACCTCATGCAAAGAGTTGCCTCATTGGAAAGGACTCTGATGCTGGGAGGGACTGGGGGCAGGAGGAGAAGGGGACGACAGAGGATGAGATGGCTGGATGGCATCACCGACTCGATGGACATGAGTCTGAGTGAACTCCAGGAGTTGGTGATGGACAGGGAGGCCTGGCATGCTGCGATTCATGGGGTCGCAAAGAGTTGGACACGACTGAGCAACTGAACCGAACTGCCTGTATTTTCAGTCATTTACGTCATGTCTGACTCTTTGTAACTGTACGAACTGTAGCCCACCAGGCTGCTCTGTCCATGGGTTTCTACAGGTAAGAATACTGAAGTGTGTTACCATGCCGTCCTCCAGGGGATCTTCCAACCCAGGGATCTAACCCATATCTCCTGCATCGCGAGTGGACTCTTTATTCACTGAGCCATACTGGACAACCAGAAAAGTCCTCCTTTAGCGTTTTTATTACCTCACCACTTTTTTGGACTTTGGGTCTGGTAAACTGGCAAGATCTATTTAATTGTTCTTTCAGAGGATTTCTCTTGTTCTTTTTTTTTTTTTTTCTTTTGTGGCACTGCATGACTTGTGGGATCTTAGTTCTCTGACCAGGGATTGAATCCAGGATGCAGCAGTGAAAGTTCCAAGTCCTAACCACTGGACCACTGGGAAATTCCCTCTCTTGTTCTTTTAAATGGGAGTTATTCCTGTACTTTTAAACTTTATTTACATTTCTTTGGCTCTGTGAATTTAGGAGAAATAGTTATCTACTGTGGTCTTGAAAGGCTGTTTATATGTTGGAGTGTCTCTGTGTAGACTGTGTTGAGTCCAGTATTTTTGGTGTGCGAGCTGTATTTGGTGTGGATACCTGCCACATCTTTTCCCAGGGTGTGCTGGCAATTGCCCCCTTGATTAAGGGAGTATGTTTGGTGTCATGGTGACCAGAGCCTGCACTGGATGTGGGCTTAGGCCTCCCTTTGGCTCTGTGGTTGTCACAGTCCTGGTGGGGGCAGGGTCTGCTCCCCTTTCGTTGGCTTAGAGACTCCCAGGTTTGATTCCAAACTGCAGTGTGAAGTAGGTGGGGCTGGAATCCTCCCTCTAGGTGAGGAGTTCCTCCCCAGGAGCTGAAACATGCAGTTCTGTGACACTACCCATAACCAGAGTGCACACCCACAGAATCAGACTTGTCTCTGCTGTGGGAGCACCGACAATTGGCTCATGCACCAGCCTCTCCTGATTTCAGCATGTGCATGCTTTCAAAGCCCAGGCTAAAGTCTGCCAAGGTTATGAACTCTCAAATCTCACTGAAGCTGTCCCCCGTTTTGGGAGCACCAACAGTCTTCTCAGATGTCAGTGTGTGCATGCTCCTAAGATCTGGCACGGCCAGAGCTGTGAGCATGACAGTGTGTCTTCTATGACTGACCTCTGACCCACCCTTCACATTGATATTGGGGCTTCTGTGGTGGACCAGGGCTGCATCCCATGTTCACCCCAGTTGCAGCCTGGTCCACACTCCAGGCCCTCTGAACTGTCTCTGCACAGCCAAACCAAGTTCTCTCCTGTTGTCTGTGCACTGGACTAAGTTTCATCACCAAGCTGCTTTGCACCAGTATATGTGCATCTTGGGCTGGCAAGTGCAGCAAAGTGGCAGCCGTTAGTGCTGGTACCTCTCTCTCCTGCTTGGCAGCAAACCAGCCCATGCACACTCCTCTCTGGCGGATTCCAGACCCCTGCAGCTCCATCCCAGCTACCAGAGGAGGCTCCCAGGGTGAACCTTTCCTCTTTCACAGCCCTTTCCCAGTGTGTAGGTTCTATTTTTATTTCCTTTTTTTTTTCTTTTTTCCTTTAGTCCTGTCTGGTCTTGTGGGGCTCTTTCTTGCAGCTTTGGTTGTTCAAGATCTTCTGCCAGCTTTTCAGTTGGTATTCTGTGAGAACTGTTGTAGATGCATTTCCCCTCATTCTGCTCAGCTTGCAGGATCTTAGTTCCACACCCCCTATGGTGGAAGCACAGTCTTAACTGCTGGACTGCAAGGGAAGTCCCTGTAAAGGTATTTTTGATGAATTGTGGGGTGAGGTAAGCACCACATCCTTCTACTCCACCATCTTGATTTCCTAAAACTCCTTCTTTAAAGCTAATGCCATAGTATTGAATTCTCTGCTCACAGGGTAGTGAGTGAGTGTTTGGTAACAGTTCGGTTGTGAATCACTACAGTTAACCTTTGCAAATATGTTGATAAGGATTAAATGACAATCAGTTACTTTCGTGCTCAAGACAGGATTGATTCAAGTCCTGGCAATGATTGTGCATCCCTTGGGACAACATGGCCAGAGTTATCTGTATGTCTGTAGGCCTGTTGTACTGGATGATCAGAAAGGAAAGTTTATGAAACAGTGAAGTATGAGGCTGGCTGTACCATGGATTTTTTCCTTTATTGCTTTTCTTCAGGAGACTACCTGCCCTGAACAGTTCATCTCCAGTCAGATACAAAAGGAGTAATTAAAGAAAGGGAGCTAGCACTTGACCTCAATGCCTGAGACATTACCACAGGTCCACAGAAACTGCTTGCCTTCTCTATTGAAGGTTTTCCTAGATTTATCAAAATTCCCACACAAAAATTCAGATATGACTAAAAACACACTGCAGTTCAGTGTCTGGTAATAGGGAAGCAAGTCTCTCATATAGGAAATGGAAGTCTATCAAGATGGGAATCGGGTACATAATAATCTCCTGACCTAGAAGTGACTGTAGTATGTATCCACTAAAAGGTAACTGTAAATGAGTATTTGTAGAAGGCAATGGCAGCCCACTCCAGTACTCTTGCCTGTGAAATCCTATGGACAGAGGAGCCTGGTAGGCTACAGTTCACGGGGTCGCAAAGAGTCAGACATGACTGAGTGACTTCCCTTTCACTTTTCACTTTCATACACTGGAGAAGGAAATGGCAACCTCCTCCAGTATGCTTGCCTGGAGAATCCCAGGGGCGGGAGCCTGGTGGGCCGCCATCTATGGGGTTGCACAGAACTGGACACGACTGACGTGACTTAGCAGCAGCAGAAGCAAGTGAGTATTTCCCAGGCAGCATAAGATTTTAATTACTGTTATCTGGGTTTAGTGAATTTTTTATAGGGGCACTTACCAATGTATTGTGTGTTATGAAACAGTACTGCTTCTGAGGACATAAGAGAGACTGAGAAACATTCCTCAGGCATTGACCACAGGAAAGATAAGGCAAAAAGAGCAAAAGAGAGCAAATGAAAGAAAGGGGAGAGGCGGAGACAGACAGATAATGAGGTAGAAAAACAGACAGACAAAAACTGGTAGGCTGAGACAATCAGAGACAAAAGCCAAACAGAGAAAGTGGCAAAACTGATGGGAAGAAGATAGAGGGTTTGGCCACAAGCTCACTCTGACTTTCAGAAAGCAAGCATTTCTCCTAAGTCATGGGTATTTGTATACCATCAAGATGGCTAAAGGAGAAATGACTATTTTCTTTGATAGCAGATTATGTATTTTCTGAAATTCTGTACTCTTATTAATAGATAAAAGCATTATTATTCTTTACCTACATACACTACTATCTTTTCAACTGGGGATAGATGGGCCATTTTGGGTTTTCACTAGTGTGTTCCCTTGTTTGACCAATTGTGAATCATTGCAAAAGATCTTCGAAAATATGTTCATAAGCGTTGATGGGTTCCCCGTTTGTGCTTAGGATTGGTTTCAAAACCAGTAAAGAAGAAATCTTAAGGCAGAGCCCATTGGTGTCCATGAAAACCCCAATAAGAGAAGGGCAGTTGCATCATCATCAATAGCCTCAGATTTGGACTCCAAGAAAGTACCCAGCATTTCCAAATGCATTGCCTTAGAGGATCTCCTGGAGACAGAATCACCTCTGAATATGAATGATAAATGTGTGGCAAAGAATGCTTAGGAGAGAAACCAATGATAATTTAATTCTTGCCCTGTTAGAGCTCCAGATGTGAGCATCATGCCCCTGGTTGTAGGGTGCAATGATGCATGGCCAGGAAGTTTTTTACTCTTGTCCTGAAGCTGCCAAGAAGTCAGAATTCCTCTCCTCCACCACCTTGGCAGTTTTATCCTAGGGCTCCTGAGCTGGGGTTGTTGAGTGGGTACTTTTGAGCACTCAGTGGGGAGAAGGGTGATGAGGAAAAAATACTTATGTATGTATATACATATATGTGTATAAGATAAATTATATAAATGATACTATATATTATATGTAAATGATGCTGTATTACATGTACATATACTATATACTTTATGTAATACATGCTGTATATAAATGTAACATATACTACATGTAAATGATACTATACTTCATGCATCCTATGAACTGTATGTGCACTTGGCTAAATTTCTTCTCTTTTTAAATTTATTCTCCTTCAGAATGCTTCCCAAAGGGACTAGGAGAAAGCAGACAGTTCATCTTTCTGTCTCAAACAAGTATCCTTGTGCAAGTTTTCAAGAAGAACCAGTTTCCTGGCATTGCAATTAGGGAAGAATTGGCTTGTCAAACAGGAATTTCAGAATCTCAAGTCTAGGTAAGTTCTCAGTGGGAGCAACATGATTTGTCCCATGTGAAGGGTTATTAAACCCTGGGGTAATACTGGATACATGTAGGCTTTAAGGGGGTTATCCTGCTGATTGAAGGCAAAGCTGTGGGTTTTAGAGTCCTGGCATTGCAAGTGAGAGTCCTTCCAAGGTAAGAATTCCCAAATCGTATTGGCAGCAGTGCATACACATGTACAGAATGGCAGGACAGAAGCGGGAGGAGGAAGCGTTGCTCTCTGTAGTAAATACCTTAAATGCTGTTGGAGCTCAACAGTGCTGTTATATTGCCTGAGAAGTGTCTTGGTATACAAGTGGGAGCACTGAACTGTGTGTGGCAGCATGTTGTCTGCATTGTGTTTTGGGTTTTCAAGGTCACTGAACTTGTGCAGAGCCTGCCCTCTTAAAGGGATTTGTTGTTCAGTTGCTCAGTGTGCGACTCTTTGCGACCCAGACAGCAGCACTCCAGGCTTCCCTGTCCTTCACCATCTCCTAGTGTTTGCTCAAACTCATGTCCATTGAATTGGTGATGTCATCCAACCATCTCATCCTCTGTTGCCCCTTCTTTTTGTTTTTAATTAATTAATTAATTAATTAATTTTAATTGGAGGCTGATTACAATATTCTAGTGGTTTTTGCTGTACATTGACATGAATCAACCATGGGTGTACATGTGTTCCCCATCCTGAACCACCCCCTTCACCTCCCTCCCCATCCCATCCCTCAGGGTCATCCCAGTGCACCAGCCCTGAGCACCCTGTCCCATGCATTGAACCTGGACTGGCGATCTGTTTCACATATGATAATATACATGTTTCAGTGCTATTCTCTAAAATCATCCCACCCTTGCCTTCTCCCATAAAGTCCAAAAAACTGTTCTTTACATCTGTGTCTCTTTCTGTCTCGCATATAGGGTCATCATTACCATCTTTCTAGATTCCATATATTTGTGTTAGTATACTGTATTGGTGTTTTTCTTTCTGACTTACTTCACTTTGTATAATAGGCTCCAGTTTCATCTACCTCATTAGAACTGATTCAAATGCATTCTTTTTAATATTCCACTGTGTATATGTCCACAGCTTTCTTATCCATTAGTCTGCTGATGGACATCTAGGTTGCTTCCATGTCCTGGCTATTATAAACAGTGCTGCGATGAACATTGGGGTACACGTCTCTTTCACTTCTGGTTTCCTCGGTGTGTATGCCCAGCAGTGGGATTGCTGGGTTATATGGCAGTTCTATTTCCAGTTTTTTAAGGAATCTCCACACTGTTCTCCATAATGGCTATACTAGTTTGCATTCCCACCAACAGTGTCAGAGGGTTCCCTTTTCTCCACACCCTCTCCAGGATTTATTGTTTGTAGACTTTTTGATAGCAGCCATTCTAACTGGCGTGAGGTGGTACCTTATTGTGGTTTTGATTTGCATTTCTCTGACAATGAGTGATGTTGAGCATCTTTTCATGTGTTTGTTAGCCATCTGTATGTCTTCTTTGGAAAAATGTCTGTTTAGTTCTTTGGCCAGTTTTTTGATTGGGTCATTTATTTTTTTGGAATTGAGCTGCATGAGCTGCTTGTATGTTTTTAAGATTAATTCTTTGTCAGTTGCTTTGTTTCCTGTTATTTTCTCCCATTCTGAAGGCTGTCTTTTCACCTTTATAGTTTCCTTCTTTGTGCAAAAGCTTTTAAGTTTAATTAAGTCCCATTTGTTTATTTTTGCTTTTATTTCCTTTATTCTGGGAGGTGGGTCATTGAGGATCCTGCTGTGATTTGCCCCTTCTCCTGTCATCAGTCTTTCCCAGGATCAGGGTCTTTTCTACTGAGTCAGCTCTGCATCAGGTGGCAAAAGTATTGGAGCTTCCGCTTCAGTCCTTCCAATGAATATTCAGGACTGATTTCCTTTAGGATTGACTGGTTTGATCTAGTTGTAGTCTAAGGGCCTCTCAAGAGTCTTCTCCAACAGCACAGTTCAAAAGCATCAGTTTTTCAGGGCTCAGCTTTTTTTATAGTCCAACTCTCACATCCATACATGACCACTGGAAAAACCATAGCCTTGGCTAGACGGACCCTTGTGGACAAAGTAATGTCTCTGTTTTTTAATATGCTATCTAGGTTGGTCATAACTTTCCTTCCAAGGAGTAAGCGTCTTTTAATTTTATGGCTGCAGTCACCATCTGCAGTGATTTTGGAGCCCAGAAAAATAAAGTCAGCCACTGTTTCCACTGTTTTCCCATCTATTTGCCATGAAGTGATGGAACCAGATGCCATGATCTTAGTTTTCTGAATGTTGAGCTTTAAGTCAACTTTTTCACTCTCCACTTTCACTTTCATCAAGAGGCTCTTTAGTTCTTCACTTTCTACCATAGGGTGGTGTCATCTGCATATCTGAGGTTATTGATATTTCTCCCAGCAATCTTGATTCCAGCTTGTGTTTCTTCCAGTCCAGTGTTTCTCATGATGTACTCTGCATAGAAGTTAAAGAAGCAGGGTGACAATATACAGCCTTGACGTACTCCTTTTCCTATTTGGAACCAGTCTGTTGTTCCATGTCCAGTTCTGACTGTTGCTTCCTGACCTGCATACAGGTTTCTCAAGAGGCAGGGCAGGTGGTCTGGTATTCCCATCTCTTTCAGAATTTTCCACAGTTTATTGTGATCCACACAGTCAAAGGCTTTGGCATAGTCAATAAAGCAGAAATAGATGTTTTTCTGGAACTCTCTTGTTTTTTCCGTGATCCAGCAGATTTTGGCAATTTGATCTCTGTTTCCCCTGCCTTTTCTAAAGCCAGCTTGAACATCTGGAATTTCATGGTTCACGTATTGCTGAAGCCTGGCTTGGAGAATTTTGAGCATTACTTTACTAGCGTGTGAGATGAGTGCAATTGTGCAGTAGTTTGAGCATTCTTTGGCATTGCCTTTCTTTGGGATTGGAATGAAAACTGACCTTTTCCAGTCCTGTGGCCACTGCTGAGTTTTCCAAACTTGCTGGCATATTGAGTGCAGCACCTTCACATCATCATCTTCCAGGATTTGAAATAGTTCAACTGGACTTCCATCACCTCCACTAGCTTTGTTTGTAGTGATGCTTCCTAAGGCCCACTTGACCTCACATTCCAGGATGTCTGGCTCTAGGTGAGTGATCACACCATCGTGATTATCTGGGTTGTGAAGATCTCTTTGGTCCAGTTCTTCTGTGTATTCTTGCCACCTCTTCTTAATACCTTCTGCTCCCATTAGGTCCCTACCATTTCTGTCCTTTATTGAGCCCATCTGTGCTTGAAATGTTCCCTTGGTACCTCTAATTTTCTTGAAGAGATCTCTAGTATTTCTATTGTTTTCCTCTATTTCTTTGCGTTGATCACTGAGGAAGGCTTTCTTATCTCTCCCTGCTATTCTTTGGAACTCTTAATTCAAATGGGTATTCTCTCCTTTTCTCCTTTGCTTTTTGCTTCCGTTCTTTTCACAGCTATTTGGAAGATCTCCTCAGACAGCCATTTTACTATTGGCTTAACCAAGAAGTTCATTTGGGTTTTTCCATAAAAGGTAATGGAAAAACTTGAATGAACTTTTTGGTGAACCCAATAATAATGAGAAAGTTTGAAATGTTGAATGTTATTAAGAAGTAAGCAAATGGTCCTGCAAAAATATCACAATAGAATTTCTTACTGCAGAACTGCCACAAAATTTCAATTTATTTAAAAAAAATCTGCAAAGCACAATAAGATATACCTATATGTACCTTATTTTCAAAGAACTGTGTTTTGATCTGTTTGGGGGCTGTTTGAGGAGAATTCCTACAACTCAATAACAACAACAAAATTTTTAAATAGACAGTGGACTTGAACAGACATTTCTCCAATGAATATATACAAGTAGCTAGCTTATGAAAATATGCTCAAAATCACTAATCATTAGGGAAATGCTAATCAAAACCACTATCAAATATTACTTACACCTATTATGAGAGCTGCTATTTAAAAAACCTGAAAATAATAAGTGCTGGTGGGAATATAAAAGGGTACAGCTGCTGTGAGGAACAGTACGGTGTTCTTAAAAAAAACAAAACACTGAATTACCCTATGACCCAGCAATACCACTTCTTGGTGTTTATTGAAAAGAACTGAAAGCAGAATCTCAAGACGTTTGTACACCCATGTTCATAAAAGCATTATGCACAGCAGCCAAAAGGCAGAAGCAAATGTCCATCAACAGATGAATGAATAAACAAAAATGTGATACATGTACACACACATACAACATGGATGAACCTTGAGGATTATGCTAAGTGAAAGAAGCCAGTCACAAAAAGACAAGTCCTTTATGCTTTCACTTCCATGAAGTATGAAAGAGTAGTCAAACTCATAGAAACATAAAGTAGAATGGAGGCTTTCACTGGTCAGGGAGCAGAGAGGAATGGGGAGTTTCTGTTTAATGGGTGCAGTGTTTCTGTTTTATAAGATGAAAATATTTTGGAGGTTGACTGTCACATAATTTGAATAAACTTAACACTACTGAACTATACACTTAAGAACATTAAGATGGTAAAACAAAACAAGAACAAGGATGCCTGCTTTGGCCACTTATATTCAACTCTGCACTAGAAATTCTAGCCAGAGCAATTAGGCAAAAAAATAGATAAATAAAAGGTATTCAAATTGGATGGAAGAATGAAACTATCTCTATTTGCAGATGATATGACTGCATATATAGACAATTCTAAAGAATCTACAAAGCAACTATTAGAACTTGTGAACAAATTCAGCAAAACAGGGTATAAGCTCAACACTCAAAAAATCAGTTGTATTTCTACATGCCATCAATAAGCAATCAAAAAGGGAACTAAGAAAAGATTTCCATTTACAATATCATCTAAAAGACCGCTTAATAGTAAATTTAAGCAAACATGTAAGATCTGTACTCTGCAAACTACAAAATAGAAAATCTAACTTATTGGAAAAACATCTCACGTTCATAGATACTATGACTTAATATTCTTAAAGTGGCAATACTTCCCAAAGCAGTCTATAGATTCAATGCAGTCCTTACCAAAATCGCAACAGCCTTTTTGTGTGGAAATAGACAAGCTAACATGAAATTCATATGGACTTGGCAAGGGACCTTGCTGTGGAACACAGTTTGCCAGTTTCAAAATAAGTTAAACATAGAACTATCACATGATCCATCAATTTCACTCCTAGGAAAGAACTGAAAATAGGTCTTCAAACAAAAACTTGTACATGAATGCTCACAGCACTGTTCTCAATACCAAACATGGAGTCACCCCCAAATGCCCATGAAATGATAGATAAACAGAAGGTAGTACAGACAATGGAATATTTATTTGGTCATAGAAATGACGAAGTAATGATACAAAGTACAACATGGAAGGGTCCTGAAAACACTTAAGTGAAAGAAGTCACACAGAGAAGGCTACATGATTCCATGTATATGAGCTATCCAGAATAGGCAAACCCATAAGAAGAAAATAGATTAACAGTAGCTAGGGGCTGGGGGGAATGGGAGTAGCTGTTTATTAAGTGATGGTACTGCTTATTAGGATTCGCTGGTAGCTCAGTGGTAAAGAATCCATCTGCCAATGAAGGAGACTCAGGTTCAATCTCTGGGTTGGGAATATCCCCTGGAGTAGGAAATAGCAACCCACTCCAGTATTCTTGCCTGGAAAATCCCACAGAGCCTGGTGGTCTGCAGTACATGGGGTTGCAGAGAGCTGGACAGGACTTAGAGACTAAACAACAGTATGGGGGTCTCCTTTTGGTATGAGAAAAATATTCTTGAAGTAGGTGGTGGTCATGGTTGCACAACATCATTAATATACAAAATGTCACTAAATTCTACATTTTAAAATGGATGAAATGTGAATTTTATGCTATGTATATTTTACCAAAATTAAAAAAGGAGAATCCCTTGGCAGACTCTACAAAGATTTAGATTTTTCCCAGCCCTCAGGATTGTCACAAAGCCTGCCTCCTCCTATTAAATAACCTAGGTCACCTGGTCTATCCAGATTGTCTCTTCTTTGAAAAACCATGAGTCCTAATGCTGGCTCTAATTCACTTGAATTATTTATCATGTATTTTCTTTTGACATCACTTAACTTTTCCTGTGGAATAGACAAGAATCATTCCCTTGATTTCAACCACTTCTTGATGCAACTGAAAGACTGTCACAAGAAGGTTCACAACATCACATAATGAAGTCTATCAAAAAATTTTTTTTATGGCTCAGTTTCACAGCTCATTAAGATCACAGGATCTGCATTTAGCTACATGGCATCTTTGTCCTACTACTGATCTGCTCTTCTAGATCAGAGGTCAGCAAACATTTTCAGTAAATGTTCATAGTAAGTATTTCAGGTCTGTGAGCTGTCTCTGTCACAATCACTCAGCTCTGCCCTTGTAATCTGAAGGCAGTCACAGCCATAAATAAAAGAGCATAGTTGTGTCTCAGTAAAAGTTTTACAGACCTCACACAGTTTTCACATCACAGACTATTACTCTTGATTTGTTTCTCAATCTTCTAAAAATTCTTTGTGGGCAATAAAAAACCAGGTAACATGCCTCATTTGGCCCATGGGCTGTAATTTGCTGACTTGTGCTCTGTATTTTCCCTGATGTTAACATTTATTTCTACTATTTCAAATAAATGTATAGACATGGTATTAACTTCAAATAATTAAAACTGCATAAATTAAACAACTCACCTGTGATGTGATCATTTTCTGTTGCTTCTGGAGAAATGTAGAGAGCTGAGAGAGTACACCTGAGAAAGAAGGAAGGTCATGAGTGATATCACCTGCCTAAAAAGCTCCACCCTAGTAGCTGGCATAATATCTTAGAATGGGAGATGCCTTGAGAAGGGGCAGAAAGGATAACAGTAAGGGAGGGAGCATTCCTTGTCCATGCATGACTCTGGTATGATTATGTAACACTTAGACAATCTAGTTTTCAAATGTAAAAGCATTTGTTTCCTGCTCATTTGTTAACAGTGTGTGCTCTAACACACAGAAAATGTGAACAACACATTAAACTATAAGCCAATTAGGAAAAGCCAAAGAATAGAACATTAAAACTGATGCTGAGCGAAAATATTCAGCACAAAAATTTATAATGTTCATTACAAACCAGAAAATCTCAACAATGTTCTGAAAAAAAGGATGGGGTATTTTTGGAAGGGGAAAAAAGAGTTTACTCTTAATTTGGTTTCGCGTCTCAACAGTCTTTTTTAATTAAAAACAATAAACTGGTTTTGATTTCTGTGTTGTTAAGGCAGAAAAGACCTCCCTGGACCATCAAGAGACTCCATGGCTGTCTTTGATTCTGCCATAACAAAATGTACGATTGTAAACTAATCACTTTTTTACCCACTTCCTGCCCACCCCAACCCAACTCCATGCTTTAAATAACACATAAATAGACCTGTCTTAAGTCCAAGTCTTAACGACCTGTCTTGCAGCACCATCTCTGATTCTGCAAGGTCAGGACAGAGGGGACATCAGGTGTTCTCTAGCTGTGCTGAGTGCAGGAGCAGCTCAGAATACAAGTGGAGTAAAGAGTGAGGGGCGCAAGAAGGTAAACTCCCTCCCCTGTGGCTGGTCAGCTCTTCCTTCTGCAGGATGCCTTCACAACCTCCCAGGAAGCAGTACCTTCTGTTCCTTTGTCCAGAAAGTTGGCCCAAGGTTTCCATCATCACTACCACCAGCAGGAGGACCAGAGTCTGCTCCTCTGAGGTCCCAAGTGAACCGACTGTCCTGCTAGAGACTCCTGCTCCCAGAATCACCCTTTCTACTCCACAAAAAGCTGTTTTGTTGCAAGAAGGGTGTACCTAAAAGGGTCAGAATATTTTTCCAAGATCTAAAGCTCCTGGAATTTAAGCGGGACCTCCTGTAAAAGCCAACTAGGGCTTCTGAGGGCACAGGCATAGGCGGTTAGGCGAGACCCTCAGCGAGGCCCTGAGTGGGGGGAAAAAAAAAACCAAGTTTCTCCGCTGAGAAGAAAAGTGCACATGTACTGGGAGCCCGAAAGCCAGTTTCTGCTTGGTCTTCCAAGGTCTCAGACCACCCCGCACCTTGGAAATCAGAAAAACAAGCTTCACCTAGTAACCAGCGCAGGGACGTGCTGGTCCTCACCGGCAGCATAAAACGGAGTCAGAGCCACACCGAGTCTGGAGACAAAGCCATTTCTTCCTTCACCTACCCCCCGGTTGCCTGTCTCAACTCTGCGGGGCTCCACCGAACCTCCCTGCTCCTCAGCGGTCGGGTCCACAAGCCTGAAGCTCCAGAATCATCTCCTTGAGACTGGACTGCAGCTGCAGCCCGGTATCTGCAGTCTAGCAGGGAGAGGAGGGAGAGGAGGGAGAGGAGGGAGCGCACATGCGCGGAAGGCCATAGCGACCGCCACGTCCTGTCCCAGCAAAGGCACAGTACATTTCTTGAAAACCTGTTATTGTTCAGTCGGTAAGTCATGTCTGACTCTGCGACTCCATGAACTGCCGCACTCCAGGCTTCCCTGTCCTTCACTATCTCCTATAGTTCGCTCAAATGCATGTCCCGTTGAGTCGTGATACTATCTAACCATCTCATCCTCTTCCGCCCCCTTCTCCGTTTTGCCTTCAGTCTTTCCCAGCACTAGGGTCTTTTCCAATGAGCAGGCTCTTCCAATCAGGTGGCCAAAGTATTGAAGCTTCAGCAACAGTCTTTCCAATGAATATTCAGGTTGATTTCCTTTAGGATTGACTGGTTTGATCTCCTTGCAGTCCAAAGGAATCTCAGGAGTCTTTTCCAGCACCACAATTCGAAAGCATCAATTCTTCGGAGTTTAGCCTTCTTTATGGTCCAGCTCTCACATCTGTACAGGACTGCTGGAAAAACCAGTGTTTGACTGTATGGACCTTTGTTGGTAAAGTGTTGTCTCTGCTTTTTAATAGCTGTCTAGGTTTGTCATAGCTTTCCTTCCAAGGAACACATGTCTTTTAACTGCAGCCACTGTGCCCAGGGATTTTGGAGCTCAAGAAAAAAGAAAATAAAATCTGTCACTGCTTCCACTTTTTCTAGTTCTATTTGCCGTGATGGGATTGGATGCCACGATCTTTGTTTTTTGAATATTGATCTTCAAACCAGCTTTGTCACTTTCCTCTTTCACCCTCATCAAAAGGCTCTGTAGTTCCTCTTCACTTTCTGCATATCTGAGGTTGTTGATATTTCTCCCATCTCAATTAGGATAGGGTCTGTGATAGAAACAAACTTATGGTTACTCAAGAGGAAGGGGGGGAAGGGATAAATTAGGAATTTTGGATTACTTTATATAAAATAAATAAACTGCATATAAAACTGATAAACAATGACCTACTGTATAGCACAGGGAACTATATTTAGTATCTTGTAATAACCTAAAATGGAAAAAATCAGAAAAAAGTATATATATGGGTGAGCTTAGTCACTCAATCGTGTCCAACTCTTTGCGACCCTATGGACTGCAGGCCAGGCTCCTCTGTGCATGGGGATTCTCCAGGCAAGAGTACTGGAGTGGGTTGCTATGCCCTCCTCCAGGAGATCTTCCCAACCCAGGGATCAAACACATTGCAGTCAAATTTATTACCGACTGAGCCACCAGGGTAGCCCATGTATATATACTTACATGTGTAACTGGATCAATTTGCTATACACTTGAAAGTAACACTGTAAATCAACTATACTTCAGTTGAAAAAAAAAGGCTCTGAAATTTTGTACATTGGGTAGAATTGCCAGATTTAGCAAATAAAGTACAAGTCATGAGACACTTTTTTATTCGTTGTTCATCTGAAATAAATTTTAAGTATCTAAATTATGTATCTCTCATCAATTAAATTTCTCTGATAATATTGGCTCTCCTTAACAATTCCTTGTTTTTAAGAATTGTTACATTATTTATTCCAGAGACTGTCCATTTACATGGTTCCATTTTCATTATATGTTACTTATTTCGTAGTTGTATCTCACTTATTTCATCCTTTGGACATTCATTAATGAGAAAACACATCTAGCTTTATGAACGGATATAATGGCATAAAGTTAACAACTCTGGGAACTGCTCTTCAAATTTGATTTGTAAAACACATAAGACCATCATTCATGGCACAACTTGCCTTTCCCACTCTTCAGGATCACATTGGATCTCTTTGATTAATAATTTTTTAACATGTCCACTAACAAAAAAACTTTTTGTCAGTTTTTTCCATTCCCTTTTAACACTATAAATGATACTTTCACTTGTCCTTATGTTAGAAAAGCAGTTAGTAACATCCGTGTAAAAATATCAAATTAAGAGATGAAACTCATTTCAAAATACAGCCACAGCACGCACAATAATGATCATCCACATAATCATCTTATAATCGTTACTGAAAGAGGAAAAACTGTTCTCTCAACTTCCATAATTCTATTGTTAGAGATATTGAAAACTACAAACAAGAAATAAGCAAATTAGCTTCATTTAATGGAATATTTAAAAGGTTAAATAAGAATTTGGGGCTTTTTCTGGAGGATTAAAATATTTCAGTGCTTTAAATATTAACTGAGAACTCTTCCAGCTGTATTTGTTAAAGAGTGTTGAGTTTCTGAATGCAAGAGAAATGAACAATACTGCCTACCAACAAAAATCACGAAAGTCCTTTAATAACGCAATTCAAATGTTAATAATATAAATGCTGAAGTAAGAGAACAACTTCATGTCAATTACTTCAACATCAATATAAAAAGTATCTCTATCTGAATAGCAAGTATTATAAAGAATGTGGCGGGACAGTCAACACCTTCCACATAATCTTTCATGCTTTGTTTATCCCTGGAAACAAAAGATAAAAGATAAACAAAGGATATCTTGTCTTCACCTTTATGTAAATATCCACCAAAATTTGTATTTGTATTACCTCCATCAAAAGCAGTGTAGACGGGGATGACCCAGAGAGATGTTATGAGGAGGGAGGTGGGAGAGGGGTTCATGTTTGGGAACATATGTACACCTGTGGTGGATTCATGTCAATGTATGGCAAAACCAATACAGTATTGTAAAGTAAAATAAAGTAAAAATAAAAAAAAAAAAACTAAAGAGATGGTAACAGGAAAAAAAAAAGCAGTGTAGAAGCAAGGGGAAATATGTATTTTCTACATTGTAATTGCTTGCACCCATGGATATGTTGAAAAAAAAGAGGCTATTATAACACTGATAATCTCTGTATCATAAGTGAAGCTATTATTTTTGTTGTTGCAGTGGACTTTATCTTGGCACTTGAAATTGTGATTGCAACTTTGGAATCAGAAAATACTTTGCCAGTACTATGTTAGGTCATTTGAGCTGAAAGAATGATGATGGTGTGGAGGGTATTTACAGCTTCTGCTTCAATTACTATATCTCAATCTGAATTCGTTAATAAAAAAAATTATTTTATCTCTTTCTATTATCTCTATCTCTAGTATTAGTTCCCCTGGAGAAGGAAATGGCAACCCACTCCAGTATTCTTGACTGGGAAATCCCATGGACAGAGGAGCCTGGTGGGCTACAGTCCATGGGGTCGCAAAGAGTCAGACATGACTTATTGACTAAGCAACAATATCCTATTTGAGGATAGAGGACTGAATGTTTTCCTCCTAAGAATAGGAACAAGACAAAGATGTCCACTACTGGGGAGATAAAAATAAAATCTTCCAATTCAGAAAACCTCTCTGTATTGCACAGAAGGAAAACAAAACATCATTTCCTAGACCCAGCATGATGCATTGATGTGCTTGTCCTGCATGGTGTGAAAATGCCCCTCTCTGCCATACCTCTTTTTCTTTCAAAGGGCATACCTTTCAAATCAGGTGTCTTTTCTTCAAGAAGCTCCATGGATACTCCATCCAGAGTAGAGAATATGGTAGCCTTTTAGTTGCACAACAGGTCTCTCCTCAACAGGTTTATAGAAGGATTGGGAGAGACCAAGAACACACGTTCCTTAGTTAGAGGACCTAACTGCATGTGAATTGTAGAGGAAAAGGAATAAGTAGACTGATGCAAAATACTAATAGTTTGTAACATCTGCTGTCACCATATGGAAAACAAGTAATTCCTGAGGAAACTGCAGGATAAGCAGAACTTTATCAGAACAGGCAAAGAGATTAGCCTGAGGAAAAGTTACTGACACATATGGCTCACCATTTCCCACCTCTGAGAGTCTCTCAATCTATCCATTTTGAGCTGTTTGCCAAGATTTCCTAGCTGGAGGTTTTGTTCTTCTCCATCCTCCTGATTCTCTTGTCCCTGTAGTCAGTCCCTGCCTCCTCCAGACCCTGCCTCCTCTGATCCCTTCATGGGTTGACCAGAGTAGGGATTTCTCCCTTTAGTAAAGAGTTCTGATCAGCCAACACAGAAGTCTTCAATTTCTTTTCTTGGATGTCTTTCTCTAGATTATCCCTACATTGAGTACCTGCTGCTCAGATTTGACTGTCCATTCTTGTCATCCTACCACTTTCCCTAAATTTGGATTCGGATAGTTGGCAAGAGAGTCAAAGTTTGCTAAAACTAGAGCATATTTTGATCTGACCCCAGGTTCCAACCAGGGGGTTCTGAGAAAGCATCAGCAAACCACTGATGGAAATCGATGGGGGACCCCCATGTCTTCTAGGTGCATTGCTGCAACATCACCCAGCTCAGCATTTGTGGAAAGGCTTCAGGTATAGCTGTCAGCAACCCTTCTCTGAGTTCGTAACTGCCTTGGTTACTCCATAGTTATGAGGGGTGGGGTGCCAGATAGCTTCCCCTGAGGTAGTGATCTTCCAGACCCCAATGTGATTGCTCTACCAGAGGAACAAAATCTCCTAATTGCAGAATTCCATGCATTTGCTGGTTGCTCAATTTCATCTAATAAGTCTGTATATATTCCTATGTGTGGGCTGTAAACTGAATACACACTGAGGTGTACTTTTGCAAATTTCTGGGGCATAGAGGAAAGAAGCCTTTAAATAAGAAACATCAGCTGGTAAGAAAGGCATTTGAATTACATGGGCATCCTGAGTAGCTTCTCAATGGCATTGGTGCTGCTGGTGACCCAAATAGACCAGCTGGCTTCCTTCACATTGAGACCAAAAAAATAAATAAATAAAATACACAAAAAATTGTAACCAGGGCACTTTGGTTTCCCTTCCTGTGTTTACATTATTTCAACACCTTGTTTCTTTGCTTTTTTCCAAGTGACTAGTATAGCTACTCTCCCTGATGCCTTCCATGCAGATCTCTTAATCTTCCCATGATGCTCTATCATTTCTGGCTTTTTATTAATAGCTATGCAGTATAAATGGCAACCCACTCCAGTGTTCTTGCCTTGAGAATCCCAGGGATGGGGGAGCCTGGTGGGTTGCCATCTAAGGGGTCGCATAGAGTCGGACGCGACTGAAGTGACTTAGTAGTAGTAGCATGCAGTGTGTGGAGCATAAGGGACTCCTGAAGGAGTCACCTCGTCTAAGACATTAGGTGGACTCAGTCTAGGCCATTAAAGTACATTAACTGCGTCTTCAAATTGAGCAGGTAATTTATTACCAGTTAAAGAAACTGCCTAGATGGGAACCACCCGTCTGAAAGATTATCACCTCCCTCTCCCCGAGTCAGTCTGAGGCATGGAGGGGCAAAGACATCCAGGAAAAGCAGGAGGAGCAGGGCAAGCAGAGGGAGAAGCAGGGTTCTATGAGAGAAAAAATGTATTTGTCTTGCATTTTCTCTTTAATTTTTTCAACAGCTTCTTCTGGTTATCCAAATAATTTTTAAATTTCCTCTTGGAATGGTTAGAATTATATGCATCCCATAAATATCAGCAACTCATTTACTGGGATAGACTCCCTTCTAAGAACCTCTGCAAAACAAAAGAATTGTCCTCTGGCTACTGCAGGACTAGAATCTCATATGTATGCCAATTCCAAATGCGACAGACAGATATTAACTGTTTTTAAAAGAGAACAGCAGGCAACGTTACTGGCTTCCCATATTTTCCAATCATCCAGTGATCATGATGAGATTTTGGAGCCTATTATTATCCATAATTATTCAAAAGTAAAATCTTGAATTTGGGTGGTTTGTTTAGATAGTATTCCAAAAGAACAGAGGGCTAGGAGTAAGAGTATTCATTATTTAGGGTCTGATTGTTGTGTGACCAAGACTTTCAGCTGATCTGCTCAAACCAGGAACTACCAGACTCATCCCATTCTTATCAAAATTGCTGAAGAAATAATTATAAATTAAAAATTTATAATTAAAATTAAAATTAAAAATTTCTCCCAACAAGAAAATCTATTCACAAAGGTAGAAGACAAAAGAACTTTATTACTGAATAATCATAAAAGAATGTGTTGTGCACTATAGGAAGTCTGCTAAGAGATTACAAAGCCAGAAAGAAACGGCACCCTTTTATAAAGCTAATTGGATACAACTCGTTACATACATGTTCTCAAGATATACAATAGCTAAACCTTAAGTAAGAGGACTTGACACCATCATTTATCATAGTTTACCTTAAATTCATCTGGTAATTGGGATGAGCATCTGTCTTAACTGAAGCTTCTCATATCTATTTGAAAGGAGGTAGTTTTGCAACTTGGAGCAAGGCACCTATAGAAGAAGTTAGGCTCCTACCCTCCTACAGAAACTGAGAAATTGGGAGTGCAAACACCTTGGAAGGGTACACTTCAAAGAGATAACTCCAAGGCTCCTTGAGAAAGATATTATAGGGGTGTAAAACTGCCAAAAGGCTTTTTAAAAGGTTCATATTCATCCCAAAGGGATGGATAAAGCATTTACAGTTACACGTTTACAAAAGAAAATGTTCTAAGAAAAAGAAGTGGGGATATCTCTTCTATCATTTTTTTTAAGACTGTACTAATCCTCTTTTCATTTCTATTTGCTCTTACTATCACCACTTCTAGGTAATATTGTACTGCAGGTCTTACGGCAACTAAGAAAGAAAATGGAGGAAGTGGCATAAGATGGGAAATAAAGAGGTAATGCTATCACTATAAGCAGATGGCTTGACCTTGTATGTAGAAAATGCTCAGGGACTCACTGAAAAATATTAGAACCAATAAATGAGCTCAGTAAAGTTAAGGAACTGTGGTGTTGGAGAAGACTCTTGAGAGTCCCTTGGACTGCAAGGAGATCCAACCAGTCCATTCTGAAGAAGATCAGCCCTGGGATTTCTTTGGAAGGAATGATGGTAAAGCTGAAACTCCAGTACTTTGGCCACCTCATGCCAAGAGTTGACTCATTGGAAGACTCTGATGCTAGGAGGGATTGAGGGCAGGAGGAGAAGGGGACGACAGAGGATGAGATGGCTGGATGGCATCACTGACTCAATGGACGTGAGTCTGAGTGAACTCCGGGAGTTGATGATGGGACAGGGAGGCCTGGTGTGCTGTGATTCATGGGGTCGCAAAGAGTTGGACACGACTGAGTGACTGAACTGAACTGAACTGAAAGTTAAGGATACAGGATCAATAATATAAATATCAATGGGACTTGTATACATTAGCAATGAGCAATCCAAAGTTAAGACAACACACTCATTTACAATAGCATCAAAAGAAAAAATTCTTAAGAGTGAATTTAACAAAAGAAGTGTAATACTTCTACAACGAAAAGTGAAAGATTTGTACAAGACTTGCCCAATGAAAATGTCATTGAAAGATTTTTGAAGATCTAGATAAATGGAAAGTTAGCAAGATAGCAAAAATAAAATTTCAGCCCCCTCTCCCTACAGAAACACCATTTTTAACAACAATCCATGGATGAAAAACCAATATGTGCTTTGCATTATGGAAGTCACTGGAAGAGAGAAAGAGAAAAGGGCAGAAATACATTTGGATGTCAAACGGTGGAAAATAAATCTGAAAAAATTCATTACCTTAGCGAAATTTCTAGGCATTCAGTGGTGTGCAGCATGTCAAGATATCCCTTCTATATGCTTGAAGTGACAATGATGGATATGGATGCTGTCGCAAAGAGTCAGACACAACAGAGTGACTAACACTTTCACTTTTCACTTGGAGCCTTTGGCAGTCTTACTTGTGAGCCAATTTCTTTAAAAATCAATCAGTTAATCTTTGGAGTTTATGCGTGTTTTAAATGGGATGGGGTAACAATTTTCTACATTTACAGGCAGTTATACCTCTATCATTTATTAAGTTAACGTCAAAACTTTCAGTGACTTAACCATTTATCGCTGAACAATATTCCATTGTATAGATGTACCACATTTTGCTTACCCATTTACCTACTGAAAAGTATCTTGGTTAATTCTAATTTTGGAAATAATAAACCTGCTATATTTTTATATTTTTGTGTTAATGTAAGCTTTTAAATAAGTTGAGTAATCACCTAGGAAAGCAATGGCTAGACTGTATAAGACTATGTTTCTTTGTAAGACATTGCCAAAGCTTGCAAGAATCTTCAACTTTAATTTACTTAACAAATACATTAAACTCATGATCCAATACAAATATTCATTCAACACTCACTGAGTTGAAAAACAACATGCTAATTTTAGGCCCTGGATTCATAGTAGTGTGTAAAGTAGATAAAACTCCAAGCTCTGAATGTAGTTTATATTCTATTGAGGAATACAAAATAATGAGACCACATTAAAATATTTTGTATGCTAAATGATACCTTGACAAAAAATTGCAGCATTAAAGTGGGATAAAGTTAACACAAAAGGAAAAACTATGGAGACAATAAAAAGATCAGGGGTTGGGGTGGAGATGGAAGGATGAAAAGACAGCACAGAGGGCTTTTACAGCAGTGAAAACACTCACTATGGTACCATAATGATGGATAAATGTCATCAACATGTCTAAACCCATATGATACATAATATCGAGTGACATGTAATGTAATTGATAGACTTTTATGACATGTCAATGTAGGTTCATCAGTTGTAACATATATGCCACTGCTGGGGGATGCTGATAATGGGAGGGTGTACGTGTGTGGGGGGAGGAAATGGGAAATCCCTGCACTTTCCCCTCAATTTTTCTGTGAATCTAAAACTGCTCTAAAAATATTATCTCAATTTCTTTTTTAAAAGCTGCCAGAAGACTGATTCAATCTTTAGTACACATATGTACTAGTCTGCCAAGGCTGCTGCCTTAGTCCACTGGGGCTGCTATAACAAACTACTAACAGACCGGATAGCTTATAAACAATGGAACTTTATTTTGCACAGTTCTGGAGGTCGGGAAGTCCAAGACCAATGCAGGAGCATGGCTGCATTCTGGTGAGAGCAGTCTTCCTGGTTAACAGATGGCACCTTCTCATTGTGATCTCATGTGCTGGAAAGGCTGGGGAGCTCTGCAGGGTCCCATTCATGAGCATTCCACTCTGCAGACATAATCACCTCCCAATGACCCCACCTTCTAACACCATCTCACTGGAGATGACGTCAACATATGAATTTAGGGGTGAGAGGAGGGGACACAAACATTCAGCTGCCAAAACAAAGTACCACCACAGATGAGGTGACTTAATGCAACTTTATTTGACTCGTTTTTGGAAACTGGAAGTCCAAGGTCAAGGCGTTGGCCGGTTTGTTTTCCCAAACCCTCTCTCCTTGGCTTCCAGATGGCTGCCTTCTGTGTCTTGCATGCCCTTTTCTTCATGCATACTTGGCTCTGGTGTCTGTTTCTCTTCTTGTAAGGACACCAGTCATGCTGGATTGGAGCCCATCCTTATGACCTCATTTCACTTTACCACTCTAAAGGCCCTATCTCCAAAACAGTCACATTGGGATAGACTTGGGGGGAAAACAATTCAGTCCATGATAACATACAACTGATTATAAACATATTTCACAAAATACTATTTACCAGTATCTCTAATGAATTCTGACATGTTTTATTTCTTTAAAAATATTAGCTCTGATTCACTGAACTGATTTCACAGTTCCTTTATAGGCCAGTGTAGTTGCTTAGTAATGTGTTACGGAGAAGGCAGTGGCACCCCACTCCAGTACTCTTGCCTGGAAAATCCCATGGATGGAGAAGCCTGGAAGGCTGAAGTCCATGGGGTTGCTGAGGGTCAGACATGACTGAGTGACTTCACTTTCACTTTCATGCATTGGAGAGGGAAATGGCAACCCACTCATGTTCTTGCCTGGAGAATCCCCGGGACGGGGGAGCCCGGTGGGCTGCCGTCTATGGGGTCGCAGAGAGTCAGACATGACTGAAGTGACTTGGCAACAGCAGACTAGGCTCAACTACATTTCCGAGTTCCCTTTTCTGTATGTTTCCCATTGGGGTGGGCCATAAAAGATATTCTTGTGCAAGACTTGGAGTGTGCAAGTGATGTAATAGCCATTTTGTATCTTTGTAACATGCTGCTGCTGATCTACTGAGCACCTCACTGGCATGAGACACCACCAGAACTATAACCATTCCACATAGGTCCTTTGGCATCTCTGATGCTCGCACCAGATATGTGTGATCCCCTCACTGACTGAGGGACCCAGTTTCTGAAGGACACCACACCAAGGCCAGAGGCAATAAGAACTGTCTCCAGGTTTAGCCCCTCCTTGTCGGCACTACTCATGGTTGTGAGTTCTTACATTTTTGCTCTCTTTCATGTCTCATCCATCTCCTTTCCCTTACTGTCTGCCCTGAGCACTTTAGTCAAATGTCTTCAACAGGCATGGAGACAACCTCATAGACACCGCTTAACCAGTTCCCACAGTCGTAGAAAGCCAAAGCCCTGTAAGAAATCCCTTTAGACATACACATTCATCTTATGGTTCTATGTCTCTAATTAAATCCTCCTGAATCACAAATCGCAGATTGGGTGTTGCTTCACCAGGGTTCGATTCCTGGGTTGGGAAGATCCCCTGGAAAAGGAAATGGCAACTCACTCTGGTATTCTTGCCTGGAGAATCTCATGGACAGAGGAGCCTGGTAGGCTACAGTCCATGGGGTTGCAACAGTCAAACATGACTTAGCGACTAAACCACCACCAATCTGATTAGAGTCAGATTTAAAACCATTGAAGATCCTGTTTCAGGTGTAAAGAGGCACTGATAGTCCATGATGTGCAGTGGCAATACAGTTACTCAGATGATTACCTCTAGGTATCTCTTATCATGTGCCTACAGAATGCAAGTTGTTGGGAATGAAAGATTTTCTCTCCTAGGTATTTTAGTGAACAAAAGAGTATGAAACTGGTTGTTTATTCTAAATGTGTTGGACGTTGAGAAACAACATGAGACACTCAGGAATTTAAATTCCCAGCTCAAGATCCACAAAGACCCTAAGGCTTCAATGATATTTCTGAAAGCCCCTCATCCCCTAAAGCTGCAGGGCTGAGATTTATGAAAAGAAATCCTGTTACAAATCTGTTGGGTGGCTTAATTATTATGTACATTGAATTTCCCACCTTACATGGTCTCATTAAAATTAAAATTAGGGCACTGATTAGTAAAGAACCCCTGGGATGGGGAAGTAACAGATTTCAGTGGAGATGAATCTTTAATGCCTATAAATACTTTCAATATATCTATCAGGCAACCCCTCACCCCCTTAATCCACTGCTATGGCTTCATGAGGAATTCCCTATGATGAGCTGACAAGTGAAAGAAAACCTCAGGCTTGGATCAAATCATTCTGCATGGTACATAGCACCATAGCCACACTCTGAGAAGGTCTTAAAAGTTGGTGGTGAAATCACCTGATTTATTTTGCCTGGAAGGAGGAATGGCAAAAGTTATGAGTTAACACTTATTTATGCACAGTGCCTAAAGTCAAAGTGAAGTCCTCAGTCGTGTCCGACTCTTTGCGACTCCATGGAATGTTAGCTCACCAGGTTCCTCCATCCATAGGATTCTGCAGGCAAGAATACTGGAGTGGGTTGCCATTTTTCTCCAGGGGATCTTCCCAACCCAAGGATCGAACCCAGGCCTCCCTATTGCAGGCAGACACTTTAACCTCTGAGCCACCAGGGAAGCCCTATGGTTTGGCTAAATGATCAAGGACTAAGGAGGGGTACTTTGGAAAACCTGTGAAAGGGAGTTCAGGGGGAGAGGTGCCCATCTAGACCTTTCCAGATGAGGAGAGTGAAGGTCTTTGTGTACCATGTGAATGCTCACGAAAGGGTGACTGCATCAGAGGACTGAAACATTAAGTGAAGGACACATTCTGTGATGCCAATCTCTTATCAGTCAGCTCCATTACCCAGCCACTTGTCATTGCCAGATAGGCTCATGAACACAGTGGCTACAGCAGCAGTGAAGGAAATTATGCATGGGCTCAGCAAAGTGGACTTTCACTCAACGAGACCAATCTGGCTAAAGTCACTGTTAAGAGATTAATCTGCCAACAGCAGAGACCAACAATTAACTTGGCACAATTCCCTGGATGGATCAGTTTAGCCATGTTATAGGTTGACTGCATTAGACCATTCTCATCACAAAATGGACTGTATCTTGTACTTTCCATCAAAGATATTTACCCTGTACATGCATTTGCCTTTCCTGCCTAAAATGCATCTGTCAAAACCAACATCAACAGATATACAGCATGGTATTCCTTGTACTCTTGGACTCCAGGGGGGACAAGAGGCTGCTAAAGCCTCCACAGTGAGAGTGTCTTTGAGAGCACTAATGGGAATGCCTACTGATTTCAATTCAGATCACTTCTTAAGGCTGTTTGTGGAGGAGGCCCTATACAAGTTGGGCATTTGAAAGTAACACCATCAGTGAAATTAAAAATTTTAAGTGGAGGATATGTTGCCTGCAGAGCCCAAAAAGGACTAAAAGATGGATTTACATTAACATTGTGTGTATTAAGAACAGAAAACAAAAAGCAGTCTGTAGTTGCTTCTTGACAGCAACAGAGATGAAACAGCCCTTGTTTTACAAGTGATTTTCAGGAACTCAACTGATGAGGCAGATCTCTGTGTGGTGAAATAACTTATGCTTTTTTTGGGAGTATTTATATGCCCTCAATGAATCTGTGAAATGATTTCCTCAGAGGAGGATGTCATCAATGTCATGTCATACCCTGCTCCTGGAAGAAACGGGATGCAGTTAAGACATTGCCTGCAAAGACTGTGCAATGGCACAGTTGTTCAGGTATCCCATGGGTAGCCTGGTAGAGGTACCTTGCATCCCTTGGAGGTGAAGGTAAACTGTGGCTGAAAGGGTGTTAAAAAGAGCACTGAACAGAACATATTAGCCAAACTGGAATAACAAAATATTTACTACTTGCTATTTGAATGGAAACAGTAATTTCAGTAACACTGGGTACTCGGTTCTTAGCAGATAGGCCATAGCATTAAGGTTTTAATAATCCACTGTGAAGCACCATCATTATTTCCAGGCTAAGAACAAGCTATACTGGATCATCAAACAGAGTAGTAGTGGCAATGATCACTTGTTTTCAGTATGTATTTACAATGGTTTCAATTGAGGTATATGGTACAATACGGTCTCCTTTGTCAATCCAATTTGTAAGTGCCAAAAATTTAATTATTCTTTGGATCAGAGCATCCATGCTTTCTATGGGATTATGCTAAAATTAAGTCAGTGGGTGTTATGACCATGTGAAACTTAAGACAACAGTTCTGTTGGTTAAGATGAAACATTCTATTTGTTCCTAAATGACTCAGTCTCTCTGGGTTGCTATAATAAAATACAATGGACCAGGTGGCTTATAAACAATAAAAGTTTATTTCTCACACAGTTCAAGAGGCTGGTAAGTCCAAGATCATAGCACCAGAAGATTCCTTGTTTGGTGAGAACTGCTTCCTGTTCACAGAAGGCTGTCTTTCTCTAAGTCCCCACATGGTGGAAGAAGCAAGGGAATTTTCTGGAGTCTATTTTAAGAGCACTAACCCCATTCATGAGGACTCTGTTCTCCTAACTGAATCACTTCCAAAAGCCCCACCACCAAATACCATCATACTGGCAGTTAAGATTTCAACATGAATTTTGGAGGGAATTTCAGTATAGCACTGTATTTTATATTCAATAACACCTCTAAGATTTTAGGGGGTAACATGATTAAATTTAAGGAGGTACCCAGGTATAAGTGTAACTTGAGCCCTGTATTAAGGCTATGAAAATTTACCAATGGTACACATCAGCATTAAAGTTAATATTAATTTGGAAGGTACAAAAGCCAATCACAGCACCCTTGTATCTTTTGTTGTACAAATGATTTTAGTATATTCTGGATTTCTAATTGAGTCAAACTGTGGATATAATTTATATAATATTGTACAGAAACCACATCTCAATTTCAAAAACAAACTATGGACCTATATTTCAGTTATCTTGTTATTTACTCTCCTCGTATCTAAGTCTCTGCCTCCCTCCCTCCCTTCATTCTTTCCATTTCTTTTCTTTCTGTGGTTACTTGCTGTACTTCAGGAGGGTTCTCTACTCTGATCAAATTTATAAATTTCTTTCTTCAGGAAAGGGTTAGGGGGGCCTGCTCCATGGCAATGGTTGCTTCACCTGGTGCAACGATCCCAGGCTTAAGCTGCATTTGAATTAACCTCTTTGCTGCACCACAGGATTGGAGTTTTGTACTCTAACCATGAGTGCAGAACCTTTAAAAAAAAAAAAAAAAAAGACACAACAGGTGGTGCTGCAAAAGCATGCTGGGCCCATAACCCAGAGAGGTTGGCTGACTTAACATCCTCTCTGCTATGGCTTTTTTCTGCCATGCAGGTTTCTTTCTCTTATTTCTCTCATACAAATTTCCTCAGTTATTCTGGACTTCTAGCCATGTACATCACCCCTGATGTGGACATTCTGGGTAGTTATAAGGGCAAGTACCACGGTCCAGCAGCCGGCCTCACAGGTAGCTCAGATACCACCTGCCAAACACAATGAAACCCATGGCAAGTCACGCAGGGGGCACAGCCAATGAATCATTCTCTTAGGGACAAGAGCCTCAGAGTGGGAAGAGATAGCAACATCCAAAAAAGAACACAGAGCAGAGCAGGCCGAAGTGCAAGCCTGCCAGCAGTTGGTGGTTCCATCCCAAGCAGCCTCTGCCACGTCACGGAACCTGTTAGACAAGAGCAATTAGCTAAGTGACCAGGTGACCTGTCTTAGATGGACAATCTTGTTCATGCCCAGCTGTACTAACTGCCTCCTAGTCACTCTGTTGGTGGCAGGATTCATGCCCTGGGGTAATGCAGTAGCTGAACATGTGACACCTTACACTGGACAGATGAGATCTACATAAGCTTACCAGTAATGTCTATTCACAGGCCAGGTGAGAAGACACGACACCACCATCCAAGGGTCACACAGGTTATCATGCTTGGGAACAAAGGAAAAACCAGGGATTGTGGGAAATGGCTCTGTAGTATGCAGAGGGTGCAGCAAAGTTTCTGTGAGAAGATGGGAATGGTTTTTCAGAATAATTTTGTGGGCTGGTAGGAAAGTGAAACTTGCCACTGAGGGGAAACCAAGAACTGGTCCACCAGATAAACAAGGAGGACTGTCTGACTACAGTGACCTGGGGGAGAAGAATAGGGAGGGAAACCTGCAGTTAGGCTATCAAAGGTCTTCTTAGTTTCAGATGTGAAGAGACTCTATTACACTGGGCCTTAATTTCAAGCCACAGTTGCTATAATTTAAAGTATTCTGAAGACTGTAAAAACAACCCAAATGTTCATTAGTGATTATTATAGCTGCAGGGCAGAAACATATGTTCAGTGCAGAAACAAGATGTAAAGTAAAATAAAGTTAAAATAAAAAAAATAAAAAATTAAAAAAAAAAGAAACAAGATGTTATAATGAGAAGTAAGTAATTAAGTAATTTCAAAAGAAGATAATAAGGCTTAGAAAAGCAGAAAGCTGTACTTGAAAATATGCCTTAGTGGTTGACAATATATGATTTCTAAGAATGCATTCCCTACCCTACCCTACCCCCACCATGGAAAAACTGGTACTGAATCATGTGAGTTTCAAATTCTGTAAATATATAAGAAAGTAATATGTGGCAGGGTTGTCTATTTAATACACTCCATTTTTTCGAGCAGTTTTAGGGCTACAGAAAAAATGAGCAGAAAGCACAGAGTTCCTATATACCCCTTTACCTCTACCTCCCTCCACACTTTTCCCTTATTAATACCGAGCATTAATGTGGTACATTTGTTATAATTGATGAACCAATACTGATACATTTTTACAACTGAAGTCCATGGTTTACATTAGGGTTGACCCGTTGTGTTTTACACTTTATAGGTGTGTTTTACACTCTGTAGGTGTGTTTTACACTTTGTATGTTTTGACAAATGAATGACATGTATCCACTATTGTAATATCCTACAGGATGGTCTCACTATCCTAAAAATTGTCTGTAATCCACCTATTCATCCCTCTGTCCTTCACCCTGAACACTTGGAAGCCACTTATTTTTTTAGTGTGTCCACAGTTTTGCCTTTATCAGACTCCATTACGGTTGGAATTATACAGTATAAAACCTTTTCAGATTGACTTGTTTCATTTAGCCATATGCATCTAAGGTTCTTCTGTATCTCTGTTACTTGATAGCTCCTTTCATCACCTGCCTGAGCATCATACTCGGTAACCTTTCTGTAACTGTTTTCTAGTGTCAGGAGAATTTTTTGTTGCTGATTCTCTGGAATTTTCTACGTAGACAATCATGTTATCTGTGAACATCAATAGTTTTATCTCTTCCTTCCAAATCTGTTGTACCTTTTATTTCCCTTACTTATCTTGCAGCATTAGCTAGGACTTCTTGAAGGTTGCAAAAAAGGTATGGTTATAGGCACCTCCTTGCCTTGCTCTTTATCTTACTGGAAAAGCATCAAGTTTCTCATCATTAAGTATGATGTCAGCTATAGGATTTTTATAGATTTTTTTTACCAAGTTGAAAAGTTCCTGTATTCCTCACTTACTGTTTTTTTTTTTTAATTACCATGAATGGATGTTAAGATTTTTTGAAATTTTTTCTGCATCTACAGATATGATCATATATTTCTTCTTTAGCCTGCTGATATGATGGGCTACATTAATTATTAAATGTTGGACTAGCCTTGCATACCTGGATAAATCCCACTTGATCATGTTATGTAATTCTTTTTATACACTGTTGGATTCAATTTGCAAGCATATTGTTGAGGATTTCTATATATTTATTAATGAGATCCTGGTCTGTACCTTGGCTTTCTTGTAATGTCTTTCAGTGGCTTTACAACTAGGGTAATGCTGGCTTCAAAGAATAAGTAAAAGCTCTGCTTTTACATTCTGTAAGATACTGTAGAGAACTGATGCTATTTCTTCCTTAATTTGGTAGAATTCATCAGTAAAAACATCTGGGCCCAATACTTTCTGCTTTGGAAGATTAAAAATTGATCAATTTCTTGAGACATATGCCTATTTAGATTTATCCTTCTCTGAGTTTTGGCAGATTGTTTCTTTCAAGGAATTGGCCCATTTCATTTAGGTTATAAAATCCGCGGGTACAGAGCTGTCCATAACATTCCTTTATAACCCTTTTGATGCCAAAGGGATCACAGTTATGGCTCTGTTTCATTCCTGATGTTAGCAATTTGTATCTTCTCTTTTTCTAGCTAACCTGAGTAGAGATTTATCAATTTTATTGACCTGCTCTAATAACCAGCTTTTGGTTTTATTGATTTTTCTCCATTGGTGTCCTGTTTTCAATTATTCTGATATCTGCCTAAGTTCTCATTATTTTGTTTTTGTATAATTTGGACTTAATTTGCTCTTCTTTTTCTAGTTTCCTACCACAGAAGCTTGGACTCTGTATATAATCTAAGATCACTAGATCGTATAATCTTACGTTACTAGCTTAATGTAATTGTTTACATAATCTGATCATATAATTTAGTATATCACCTCTACCCTATTAATAAAAGCACTGCTCTAGTTCCATTCTGGCCATGCTGCAGCCTCAGTCTTCCTCCTCAGAGAGACAACAGTCATTAAGGGCCCAGATCTCAGGGTACATCAGACCCTTGAATTTACAGTCTAATTTATAGCCCTGAGTGTTGTCTAATCTGAAACTTCCTTCCTGGATCCTGTCTTGGAAAGCAGTTGCTTACTCAGGGTCTGGATAAATTTAGGCTGAAGGCTAGAGTATTTACATATGTATACTCAAGGCACATCATGGTCTTCAATAAGCTATGGGTGAAAGAGAAGGTGTAATAGGACCAGGGCCTAGATATCCCCATGCAGAGAATACATTTTATTGAATGTTTAGTTATTTTGATTTATAAGTTTTAAAAGGTTAGACATGAGCTTTGTGTGCCTCCTTTTAAACTGTTGCTCCAGGCCTTATACACAAGGGAAATGTGCCTAATGTTGTAACAACTGCTAAACCAGGAGTATCTATTTTCTATTCACAATTATGTTAAGTTCCATTTTGTGTAAGAAACATATAGTTTATGTAATGTACATACCTAAGTCCTGTGAACTTAAGGGATGCTTCACTGGTGTTTGATGCTTCTGCCCTAATTATTCAATTTATCTCTGCTTTTAAAAAGATTCATATTTAAATGGTTGCCAGGATTATGACAGCACAACGGCTATGATTATTAATAATTAATAATATTAACTTCCTGTGGTGAGATCCTGATTCCTTTGTAATCTTCATGTAATACAAACTCTGGATTCCTTTTTGATTTTATAACATGTGTTGAAGGTTACTCAAATATATAAACCAAAAAATTTCATAGAAATGCACAGACAAACATAAAGATTACATGTAAACACTAGTGAAATCTGAATAAAGTCTATATCTGACTTAGTAGTAGGGTACCATCAATTTCCTGTTAGGGCTATTAATATCTTTATGTAATTAGAGTATGTTATGTAATTATTATTAGAAGCAGCTTTGTAAAGGGCACATCAGAATTCTATGCACTATTATTACTGCAACTTATTTTGAGCCTATTTTTACTATTCTTTTTAGTCTGTAAAGCTTTACATTGCACAATATGTATCTATAAATTACAGTGTTTCCTAAAAATAACCATAGCATCAAAACCAAAACACAAATTCTAGCTTTTGAAGTTATATTACCTCTAAAGAAAATTGTCAATTCGTAAGTCTCAAATGGACAGATTTCTCCCCTATATAAATTCTGATATAACCTAGTATTTTTGTTAGAACTTCACAAAATCAAAATCTGTGAGGTTTTATGCCAGTACATGACATTCAGTGGAATATTATCTCTTAACAAGACTGCCCTATACTTGCTGCAGTCTAGAAATTGGTCCTATGTCATTTTAATGTTATTAAACATTCAGGACATCAACAGAGCTTTCTCCATAGTGTGAATTCTCTGAAATGGAGTAGGTGCTGAATTGTGGCTCAACATTTCTAATATTCACTTCAGTCATAAGGTTTTTCTCCTATGTGTGTTCGCTGATGTACAATAAGGTTTGACTTCTGAGAAAAGGTTTTCTGACATGTGTTACATTCATAGGGCTTCTCCCCTGTGTGTGATCTATGATGTTTAGCGAGGTCTGATTTACGGTAAAAAATTTTCCCACATTCATTACATTGACAAGACTTCTCTCCTGTGTGAGCCCTGTGATGTACCGTGAGTGATGATTTGTGGCTAAAGGATTTCCCACATTCATTACATTCATAGGGCTTTTCTCCTGTGTGCTTCCTCTGATGCAGAGTAAGTCCTGACTTCACACAAAAAGATTTTCCACATTCATTACATTTATAGGGCTTTTCTTCTATGTGTGTTCTCTGATGCACAATCAGAGCTGACTTATGGCAGAAAGCCTTTCCACACTCACTGCATTCATAGGGTTTCTCCCCTATGTGAATTCTCTGGTGCTGAGTGAGCTGTGATTTCTGGCAGAAGGTTTTCCCACATTCATTGCACTCATAGGGCTTCTCCCCTGTATGTGTTCTATTATGTTTTGTTAGGTAAGATTTATTATAGAAGATTTTTCCACATTCATGACATTCATATGGTTTCTCCCCTGTATGGATTCTAAAGTGTTGAGATAGGGTTGACTTATGGCTGAAAAATTTCCCACACTCAGGGCATGCAAACGGTTTCTCTCCTGTGTGAGTTCTCTGATGTACTGTGAGGTCAGACTTCAAGCAGAAGGTTTTCCCACATTTGTAACATTCATAAGGTTTCAAACCTGTATGAATGATCTGATGCCTGGTAAGTACTGACTTGTGGTAGAAAGTTTTCCCACATGCATTACATTCATAGGGTTTATCTCCTATGTGAGTTCTCTGATGTTGTGTGAGATGTGACTTCTGACAGAAAGACTTCCCACACTCAGGACATTCAAAGGGTTTCTCGCCTGTATGAGTTCTCTGATGTACTGTAAGGTGTGAATTCATACAAAAAGATTTCCCACATTCATAACATTCATAGGGTTTTAGTCCTGTATGTGTTCTCTGATGTTTAGTGAGGTCTGACTTCTGATAAAAAGTTTTCCCACATGCGTTACACTGATAGGGTTTCTCCCCCGTATGTGTTCTCTGGTGTAATGTGAGGGCTGACTTGTGGCTGAATGCTTTCCTACATTCACTGCATTCATACGGTTTCTCCCCTGTGTGTGACCTCTGATGTTTAGTGAGGTTTGATTTCTCCCAGAAAGTTTTTCCACACTCATTACATTGAAAGTTTTTCTCTCCTGTGTGAATCCTCTGATGTCGAGTGAGGTGTGACTTCTCCCAAAAAACTTTCCCACATTCATTACATTCAAAGTGCTTTTCTCCTTTACAAGTTTTCTGAAGCTGTGAGAGGTAGAACTTCCTCCTGAAATTATTCTCACTTTCACCATATTCACAGTGTTTCAAATGTGCCCCATGATGTTTTAAAAGAGAGGATTTCACACATAAGGATTTCCCACAATCACCAAATTCATAGTGATTTTCCTTTGAGGGAGTTGTCTGATGGAATAAGGATGAGCTATCACAGAATCTTCTCCCATATTCATCATAGGCACAGTCATTCTCTTCAGTGATCTCTGTCTTGTATGTACTGAGTACTACCTTTTCATTGAAGGATTCTCGATGTATGTTATATTCAAAATTTTGCTCTAAAGTTTGAATCTTCTCAAGCTGAACAGAATCCTCATTATGACTGACAATTTTTCCACTTTTAAAATATGCATTTTTTTCTCTAGTATGAGTTTTCTCATGTTTAATACTGAGTAGCAATTTTCCACAGGCATTAAATTCATCAGTTGTTTTCCCCAAAGAGTTTTTCTTATCGATAACCAATTCTGAAATATAGTTGAAGCTCATTCCACATGAGTCACACTGACAGAGTATTTTTCTGTAAGGAAAAGAATCTGTGTCCAACTCAAGTGACTTTCCTAGTACATTACCTCGTTCTTTAGTAAGCCTTTTGTTATTGATCAATACAACTTCCCATACATGTTTAGGCTGGTTTTCTTGGCTCCTTTCTTTCATGTGATCAGTTTTCCAGACTTCTAGAAACAAGAAAAATTTATCTCACCATATGAAAATCAACACATTTCTTATGGAATGAGACCTACCTACAAATGCCCTACTTTGCCGGTAGCTGATTTTGATTTGTTATTTAGTCTCCAGGGATGAAGGTAACTGTAAGTATGTTGATTTTTCTATTTCTAGAGTTTCAGGTGAAAAAACAAAAACAACAAAGAAACAGCCCAGAATAGTGGAAAAGGAAGAGCAAACTGTTTTTAGAAAACATACATTTGGTTTTGAGACATTCCTCAGTATGTCTGAGGAGTAAGAGCAACTGTTTAAATCCGAACCTCTCCATGATTTCTCCAGAACACTTATGGTTAAATATAAGGAGAGAAAATAAAATTACCAACAACACATTACTTGGGCACAACTACAGAATACTATTAACTTCAAATCACCATTAAGTAAGTAAATGAATATTCAAATACAAAAGAATCTGAGATTAGAGTTTCAATTTTCATAGGTATGCAGAAAGTCAGTTGAAGACTGATTCTCTGCATATCACATATTACCTTGTGTTATAAATCCATGTAAAAGATGAGACAGAGAACTTAGAGATGATTAAACACAAATATCACAGTAATCCAAGACTATGCCCCAATCAGTAATGCTGAAGAAGCTGAAGTTGAACAGTTCTATGAAGACCTACAAGACGTTCTAGAAATAACACCCAAAAAAAGATGTCCTGTTCATTATAGGGGACTGGAATGCAAAAGTAGGAAGTCAAGAGATTCCTGGAGTAACAGGCAAATTTGGCCTTGGAGCACAAAATGAAGCAGGGCAAAAACTAACAGAATTTTACCAAGGGAATGCACTGGTCACAGCAAACACCCTCTTCCAATGACACAAGAGAGGACTACACATGGACATCACCAGATGGTCAATACCAAATAAGACTGACTATATTCTTTGCAGTCAAAGGTGGAGAAGCTCTATACAGTCAGCAAAAGCAAGACTGGAAGGTGCCTGTGGATCACATCATGAATGCTTTATTGCCAAATTTAGACTTAAATTGAAGACAGTAGGGAAAACCACTAGACCATTCAGTTCAGTCACTCAGCGTGTCAGACTCTTTGCAACCCCATGAACTGCAGCACGCCAGGGCTCCCGGTCCATTACCAATTCCCAGAGTTCGCTCAAACTTACGTCCATTGAGTCAGTGATGCCATCCAGCCATCTCATCCTCTGTCGTCCCCTTTTCCTCCTGCCCCTAATCCCTCGCAGCATCAGAGTCTTTTCCAATGAGTCAACTCTTCGCATGAGGTGGCGAAAGTACTTGAGTTTCAGCTTTAGCATCATTCCTTCCAAAGAACACCCAGGACTGATCTCCTTTAGAATGGACTGGTTGGATCTCCTTGCAGTCCAAGGGACTCTCAAGAGTCTTCTCCAACGCCACTGTTCAAAAGCATCATTTCTTCAGCGCTCAGCTGTCTTCACAGTCCAACTCTCACATTCATACATGACCACTGGAAAAACCATAGCCTTGACTAGATGGACTTTTCTTGGCCAAGTAATGTCTCTGCTTTTCAATATGCTGTCTAGGTTGGTCATAAGTTTCCTTCCAAAGAGTAAGCGTTTTTTAATTTCATGGCTGCAGTCACCATCTGCAGTGATTTTGGAGTCCAAAAAAATAAAGTCTGACACTGTTTCCACTATTTCTTCATCTATTTCCCATGAAGTGATAGGAAGAGATGCCATGATCTTAGTTTTCTGAATGTTGACCTTTAAGCCAACTTTTTCACTCTCCTCTTTCACTTTCATCAAGAGGCTCTTTAGTTCTTCTTCACTTTCTGCCATAAGAGTGGAGTCATCTGCATATCTGAGGTTATTGAGATTTCTCCTGGCAATCTTGATTCCAGCTTGTGCTTCTTCCAGCCCAGCGTTTCTCATGATGTACTCTGCATATAAGTTAAATAAGCAGGGTGACAATATACAACCTTGACGTACTCCTTTTCCTATTTGGAACCAGTCTGTTGTTCCATGTCCAGTTCTAACTGTTGCTTCCTGACCTGCATACAGGTTTCTCAAGAGGCAGGGCAGGTGGTCTGGTATTCCCATTTGTTTCAGAATTTTCCACAGTTTACTGTGACCATTCAGATATGACCTAAATCAAATCCCTTATGATTATACAGAAGTGACAAATAGATTCAAAGGGTTAGATCTGATAGAGTGCCTGAAGAACTATGGACAGAGGTTCACTGTATAGGAGGCAGGGATTAAGACCATCCCCAAGAAAAATAAATGCAAAAAAGCAAAATGGCTGTCTGAGGAGGCCTTACAAATAGCTGATAAGAGAATTGAAAGGCAAAGGAGAAAAAGAAAGGTATACACATTTGAATGCAGAATTCCAAAGAACAGCACAGAGAGACAAGAAAGCCTTCCTCAGTGATCAATGCAAAGAAACAGAGGAAACAACAGAATGGGAAAGACTAGAGATCTCTTCAAGAAAATCAGAGATACCAAGGGAACATTTCATGCAAAGATGAGCACAATAAGGACAGAAATGGTATGGGCCTAACAGAAGAAGAATATATTAATAAGAGGTGGCAAGGACACAAAGAAGAACTATATACAAAAAAGATGATGGTGTGATCACTCACTGAGAGCCTGATATCCTGGAGTGCAAAGTCAAGTGGGCCTTAGGAAGCATCACTACGAACAGAGATAGTGCAGGTGATGGAATTCCAGATGAGCTATTTCAAATCCTAAAACATGATGCTGTGAAAAGTGCTGCACTCAACATGCCAGCAAATTTGGAAAACTCAGGAATGGCCACAGGACTGGAAGAGATCAGTTTTCATTCCAAACCCAAAGAAAGGCAGTGCCAAAGAATTTTCAAACTGCTGCACAATTGCACTCACTTCACATGCTAGCAAAATAATGCTCAAAATTCTCCAAGTCAGGCTTCAACAGTATGGGAACTGTGAACTTACAGATGTTGAAGCTGGATTTAGAAAAGGCAGAGGAGCCAGAGATTAAATTGCCAACATCTGTTACATCATCGAAAAAGCAAGAGAGTTCCAGAAAAACATCTACTTCTACTTTACTGACCACACCAACGCATTTGACTGTGTGGATCACAACAAACTGTTCAAAATTCTTAAAAGAGATGGGAATACCAGACCACCTTACCTGCCTCCTGAGAAATACGTATGCAGGTCAAGAAGCAACAGTTAGAACTGGACATGGAACAACAGACTCATTCCAAGTCAGGAAAGGAATACGTCAAGGCTGTATATTGTCACCCACCCTACTTATTTACCTTATAGGCAGAGTACATCATGAGAAATGCTGGACTGGAAAAAGCACAAGCTGGAATCAAGATTTCCAAGAGAAATATCAATAATCTCAGATATGCAGATGTTACCACATTTATGGCAGAAAGCAAAGAAGAACTAAAGAGCCTCTTGATGAAAGTAAAAGAGGAGAGTGAAAATGTTAGCTTAAAACTCAACATTCAGAAAACTAAGATCATGGCATCCAGTCCCATCACCTCATGGCAAACAGATGGGGAAACAATGGAAACAGTGACAGCCTTTCTTTTCTTGGGCTCCAAAATCACTGCAGATGGTGAATGCAGCCATGAAATCAAAAGACACTCACTTCTTGGAAGAAAAGCTATGACAAACCTAGACAGCATATTAAAAAAGAGATATTACTCTGCCAACAAAGGTCCATCTAGTCAGAAGCTATGGTTTTTCCAGCAGTCACGTATGGATGTGAGAGTTGGATCGTAAAGAAACCTGAGCGCCAAAGACGTGGTGTTGGAGAAGACTCTTGAGAATCCCTTGGACTGCAAGGAGAGCAAACTAATTAGTCCTAAAGGAAATCAGTCCTGAATATTCACTGGAAGGACTGATGCTGAAGCTGAAACTCCAATGCTTTGGCCACGAGATGTGAAGAACTGACTCACTGGAAAAGACCCAGATGCTGGGAAAGATTGAAGGCTGGATGAGAAGGGGACAAGAGAGGATGAGATGGTTGGGTGGCATCACTGATTCGATCATATGAGTTTGAGCAAGCAAGCTTGGTGATGGACAGGGAAGCCTGGCGTTTTGCAGTCCATGGGGTTGCAAAGAGTCAGACGTGACTGAGCAACTGAACTGAACCACAAATAAAATTACTCCTAGAAAGCAAAAGTTCCACTGTCAGTGGGAAAATATTGAATGATATCTCAGTTCTGATAAAGGTCAGACTACTAGGAAACCGAAATGAACGGACCTGGAATAATGAGCAACTAAGGAGGCAAGAGTTGGTAAAAATGGTAAAAAAGACCAAATGACTTCAGGAGTTAAATTGCAAAGAATCTGATAAAGACTGAATTACTTCCCTCCTCCCAAATTCATATGTTGAAGTCTTAATCCCCAACATGGCTGTACTTGGAGACAGAACTTTATAGGAAGTAGTTAAGGTTAAATGAGTTCATAAAGGTAGAGCACAAATCCAGTGGAAATGTTATCCTTATTAGAATGAGGCAAGGACACCAGAGTTCACTTGCTCTTCATGTGCTGCAGAGAAAAGGCCATGTGAGGACAGTGAAAAGGTGCTGTCCACAAGCTGAGGAAAGAGGCCTCACCAGAAACGAATGCTGCTGGCACCTTCATCTTGAACAACTAGCCTCCAGTACTGTGAGAAAATGCATTTTTGCTCTGTAAGCCGCCCAGTCTATGGTATTTTGTTAGAGCAGCCCAAGCATACTAATAGACCAAAGAGAAAACAGACTTGAGTGAAAATGTCATAAATGGCAACAAAAAAGGCATTAAAGCAGCAAAAATAATAACCAAAGACTAAACAAAAACAAAAAGAAAAAGAAAGAAAGAATGCGTAGACTCTGGATTTAAAAAGATAGTCTAAATGCTGGTGGGAATATAAGTTGGTGCAGACACTACAGAAAACAGTTAAGAAGGTTTCTCAAAAAGCTAAAAATAGAGCTGCCATATGATTCAGCAATCCCACTGCTGGGAATATATCCAGACAAAACCGTAATTCAAAAAGATAAATGCACTGCTACGCTCATAGCAGTGCTAAGACATGGAAACAACCTAATGTGCATCAGTTGATGAATGGATAGAGAAGATGCGGTACAGACGTATGATGGGATACTGATGATGCTAACGCTAAGTCACTTCCGTCATGTCCAACTCTGTGTAACCCCATAGACGGCAGCCCACCAGGCTCCCTCGTCCCTGGGATTCTCCAAGCAAGAACACTGGAGTGGGTTGCCATTGATGGGATACTACTCAACCATAAAAAAGAATGAAATAGTGCAATTTGCAGCAACATGGATGCACCTAGAGATTATCACACTAAGTGAAGTAAGTCAGACACAGCAAGACAAATACCACACAATGTCACCTATATGTGGAATCTAATATATAATGCAAATGAACTTAACTACAAAAGAGAAACAGACTCACAGACATAGAGAACAGACTTCTGGTTGCCAAGAGTGAGGGAGAGTGGGCAGGGATGAAGTTTGTGGTTAGCAGGTGCAAATTATTATATATAGAGTGGGTAACAACAAGGTCCTACTATACAGCACAGGGAACTATATTCAATATTCTGTGAAAAACCATAATGGAAAAGAGTATTAAAAAATGTTTATATACATAACTGAATCACTTTGCTGTATAGTCACAAAACAACACTGTAAATCAACTGTATTTTAATGTAAAAATAGATTTAAAAATACAGAAAAGCAAATGGAAAAAAAATAAACTTGTAATTTCACCACCCAGAAAAGTAGTAGGAGCAAAAATATAATAAATAAAAACAAGATTGTATGTATGATTGTAGTCTTTAAAGAGAAAGAATAAAAAATAATGGGATGAATCTAAAGTTAAAAACTATAATCTAAGAAAAGGTTTCCCTAGTGGCTCAGTCAGTAAAGAATCTGTCTGCAATGTGGGAGGACCTGGGTTCGATCCCTCAGTTGGGAAGATAACCTAGAGGAGGGCATGGCAGCCCACTCCAGTATTCTTGCCTGGAGAATCCCCATGAACAGAGGAACCTGGAAAGCTGCAGTCCATGGGGTCGCAAAGAGTTGGACACAACTGAGTGACTACGCATACACACAGCACAATCTAAGAAAACCATACAAAGATAAAAGACCTAATCTACATATTCAAAAGGACCACCATGAACTTGGAATGATTGAGTTGGAAAAGTCCTCTCTAAGACATACGTTAATAAAACTAAAAGGAAGAAAAATCCTCTGGACATAAAGACTTATGTCTCAACAAAAACTAACATGGAGGTTTGGCCATAGACTTCGTCAATAAACAAAGCAAAGCTCGGTGGAGCATCATATTTTAGAAAACAAAGTGGGCTTTATCATTTATTTAAAGTAGCAAGGCTATGTAAAAAGGTTTAGATAGTCACAAAGTTAGGTAACAGTGTAATCACAAAACCTTCTAGAAGTGCAAAAACTTAGAGCAACCAAGATCTTTCAGGAAACACTGGGAGAAAAACAGAACAGTAAATACATTTAACTGTAGATCTAAGACCAAAATAAAGATGAAAAGAAGAACAGAAGAATAATATATAAATGTTATATATTCTAATGAAGCAGAAATAATGTAATTTAATAACTGCAGGAAACAGGAGAGAAAAAAGCAGGAAATAAGAATAAACTCACAAATAGCCATGTACATAATGAAGACTTCCAGATGTTGAAGACTTCCTGATGGTGGATTTAGAAGAGGCAGAGGAACCAGAGATCAAATTGCCAACATTTGCTGGATGATAAAAAAGAGCAAGAGAATTCCAGAAAAACATCTACTTCTGCTTCACTGACTATGCTAAAGCCTTTGACTGTGGATCACAACCAACCGTAGAAAATTCTTAGGGAATACCAGACCATTTCACCTGCTTCCTGAGAAGTCTGTATGCAGGTCAAGAATCAGACGTGGAACAATGGACTGGTTCCAAATTGGGAAAGGAGTACATCAAGACCGTATGTTGTCACCCTGCTTATTTAACTTATATGCAGAGTACATCATGCAAAATGCCAGGCTGGATGAAGTATAAGCTGGAAACAAGACTGCTGGGAGAAGTATCAATAAGCTCAGATATATACCACCATAATGGCAGAAAGCGAAGAAAAACTAAAGAGCTTCTTGATGAAGGTGAAAGAGAGTGAAAAAGCTGGCTTAAACCTCAACATTCAAGAAACCAAGATCATGGCATCCGGTCCCATTACTTCATGGCAAATAGATGGGGAAACAATGGAAACAGTGACAGACTTTCTTTTCTTGGGATCCAAAAATCACTGCAGATTATGCCTGCAGCCATGAAATTAAAAGATGCTTGATTCTTAGAAGAAAAACTACAACCAACCTAGAGTGTATTAAAAAGCAGAGACCTTTGCCAACAAAGGTCTGTATAGTCAAAGCTATGGTTTTTTCAGTCATCATGTACGGATGTGACAGTTGGGACCATAAAGAAGGCTGGGCACCAAAGAGTTGATGCTTCTGAACTATGGTTTTGGAGAAGACTTTTGAGAGTCCCCTGGACTGCAAGGAGATCAAACCTGTCAATTCTAAAGGAAATCAACTCTGAATATTCATCGGAGCGACTGATGCTAAAGCTGAAGCTCTGATACTTTGGCCAAAGAATGTGAAGAGCCAACTCATTAGAAAAGACCTTAATGCTGGGAAAGATGGAAGACAGGAGGAGAAGGGGACAACAAAGGATGAGATGGTTAGACAGCATCACTGACTCAATGGACATGAGTCTGACCAACCTCCAGGAGATGGTGAAGGACAGGGAAGCCTGGTGTGCTGCAGTCCATGGGGTTGAAAATTGTGGAACATGACTGAGCGACTGAACAACAAAATTTTATTAAAGTATGTCTTAAGACTATTCTAGGTACATTTTCCCAGGTTTCTAGTGGTCTCTTTGAATATGTGAAATAGGTCTTCTTTTATTTTTGCAGTTTTCTTAGCTCAGAAGTTAAAGAAACAGAAAGCCAAAAATTGAACAAATTAAGTAAAAAGGCTGGTTCTTTGAAAAAATTCACAAAAAAGGCAAATCACTGACTAATCTAATCAACAAGTGGGGGAAATCACAACTACACAAAATAAGAAATGATAAGGGAGAAGCAATCATTGAAACAAGGTGTATTATCTTAATAGGCTATTTTTGCACAACTTGCTACAAATACATTTGGAAGAGAAGAATAAATAATTTCTTGGGAAAATATAACTTATCAAAATATACCCTGGTAGAGACAGAAAATATAAACAGAAAAAATGTCCACATAAGCTAAAGAAAATAGCAAGTTTGTCTAAGCAGCAGAATGAGCACCTCTAAAATTTTGATCTAGATTCACGAATTGTTGAAGTTTTGCAGCCATGCTTTATCTTTCTCTACATAAAGCCTTCTTAAACATTAACTATTTTAAATTCAAATATCATGATCCATTACTCCAAATACGTCAGCATTCTATCTTCTAAGAATAAAATATGGATATGGTCACATTCAAGGAAATTATACCCTGATAATATATGTTATACAGGCCATTCAGGAAGAGCAGCATCTCTGAAAATATTACGTGCTTCTCACCTATATAAATCCCTTCCTTTCACTGTAAAATTCTCCAAAGGTAGAGTGTTTAATGAAAGAGGTTTAATCAAAAATCTTTCTTTAAAAAATCTCCGTACATTCTGAAATTTACCAATGTTTCTTTGACTTGTTTTTTCACTGTTTCCTAAATTCATCCACACTGTTGCACATAGATACACGATTCCCCTATTTGATGGATAGTCTGGTTGACTATCTAGTTTTTCTGTTATTACGAACAATATAGACATTCCTCTATACATCTGGTGACTACTTGGAAGTGTCTCTAAAGCAGTGTTACTCAAAAGTTGAGAGTTGTATATCAATGCCAGTCAATATGATGTATGTAACAAGTAGGTGATAAGATAAATACATAGAAGGCAACCATTTAGAAACTTTCACATCAATCTCAAAAAGAGTTTTAGTGAGGCAGACATGAAGAGTCAACTGAATACACTCAAACTATATGGTTTGATGCGTTCTGACACAATAATATATACAAATAGATTTATTTCTGGGTTCTGTATTTTGCTCAACTCCTCTATGTGTCCTTGAGGCTAACACCGCACTGTCTTCTTTACCATAACTTTATAGTAACTCTTGAAATCAGGCAGTTGTTACCCTACAAGTTAGCTTTTATTTTTCAAAGCTGTTATTCTAGCTCCTCTGAACTTCTATATGAAGTTAGGAATCAGCTAGTCAATTACTCTAAGAAAGCCTGTTTGGACTTGGATTGGAGTTGTTCTGAATTTACAGACTTTTTTAATGAGAAAAATCTTAACGATATTGAGCACTTGGATAATGACCATATATAAAAGTATATATGTCAAGACATGAAGCTCTCTCTCTCCATTTATTTAGGTATTAAATTGCCCTCTGCAATGGTCTATAATGTTCAGTGAGCTCTTTCACATCTTTGCTAGATAGGTCAGCAAAAAAATATTGTTCATGCTGTTGCAAATAAAACTGATTTTTGTATGCTGACTTTTATCTTGCAACCTACATGCACTTCAAAGTTCTAGCCATTAAAAAAAAATTCTACATAATTATCTTTTTGTGAATAGACAGTTCTACTTCTTTTTCTACTACTGCCTCCTTTCCTTTTTCTTCCCTGATTGTACTGGCCAGATTACATTATGTTACTAAGTATGAATGGACTACCTGTCTTGCTCCTGATATTGTTTAGGAAATTATTCAGTTTTAAAATATTAAGCACAACATTAGCTGATTTTCAGTAAGAGGCCTTTTGTCTTATTTTCACTTGAGAGTCTTAATCTGGAATGAAAGCTGAATTTTGTCAAATGTTTTTCCTGTATCTGCTGAAATCATCATACAATCTTTTAATTTTTTTAAATGTAAGTTTCCATGTTACTCTTTCCATACATCTCACCTACTCCTTCCCTCTCCCCATATCCGTAAGTCTATTCTCTATGTCTGTTTCTCCATTGTTGCCCTGTAAATAAATTCTTCAGTACCATTTTTCTAGATTCCGTATACATGTGTTAGAATAGGGTATTTATGTTTCTCTTTCTGACTCACTTCACTATGTATAATAGGTTCTAGGTTCATCTACCTCATTAGAACTGACTCAAATATGTTCCTTTTTATGGCTGAATAACATTCCATTGTGTATACATACCACTACTTCTTCTTTATCCATTCATCTGTCAATGGACATCTAGGTTGCTTCCATGTTCTAGCTACTGTAAATAATGCTGCAGTGAACAATGGGATACATGAGTCTCTTTCAATTTTGGTTTCCTCAGGGTATACGCCTAGGATTGGGATTGCTGGGTCATATGGTGGTTTTATTCCTAGGTTTTTAAGTAATCTTCATAGTGTCTTCCATAGTGGCTGTATCAATTTACATTCCCACCAACAGTGCAAGAGGGTTCCCTTTTCTCCACACCCTCTCCAACATTTATTCTTTGTAGACTTTTTGATGAGGGCCATTCTGACTGGTGTGATGTGACTGTAGTTTTGATTGCATTTCTCTAATAATCCTATATACAGGTCAGGAAGCAACAGAACTGGACATGGAACGACAGACTGGTTCCAAATAGGAAAAAGAGCACGTCAAGGCTGTATACTGTCACCCTGCTTATTTAACTTCTATGCAGAGTACATCATGAGAAACGCTGGGCTGGAAGAAACACAAGCTGGAATCAAGATTGCAGGGACAAATATCAATAACCTCAGATATGCAGATGACACCACCCTTATGGCAGAAAGTGAAAAGGAACTAAAAAGCTTCCTGATGAAAGTGAAAGAGGAGAGTGAAAAAGTTGGCTTAAAGCTCAACATTCAGAAAACGAAGATCATGGCATCTGGTCCCATCACTTCATGGGAAATACATGGGGAAACAGTGGAAACAGTGTCAGACTTTATTTTTGGGGGCTCCAAAATCACTGCAGATGGTGACTGCAGCCATGAAATTAAAAGAGGCTTACTCGTTGGAAGGAAAGTTATGACCAACCTAGATAGCATATTGAAAAGCAGAGACATTACTTTGCCAAGAAAGGTCCATCTAGTCAAGGCTATGGTTTTTCCAGTGGTCATGTATGAATGTGAGAGTTGGACTGTGAAGAAAGCTGAGCGCTGAAGAAATGATGCTTTTGAACTCTGGAGCTGGAGAAGACTCTTGAGAGTCCCTTGGACTACAAGGAGATCCAACCAGTCCATTCTAAAGGAGATCAGTCCTGGGTGTTCTTTGGAAGCAATGATGCTAAAGCCGAAACTCCAGTACTTTGGCCACCTCATGCGAAGAGTTGACTCATTGGAAAAGAGTCTGATGCTGGGAGGGATTGGGGGCAGGAGGAGAAGGGGACGACACAGGATGAGATGGCTGGATGGCATTACCGACTCGATGGACGTGAGTTTGAACGAACTCCGGGAGTTGGTGATGGACAGGGTGGCCTGGCGTGCTGCAATTCATGGCGTTGCAAAGAGTCGGACATGACTGAGCGACTGGACTGAATAATGCACGATATTGAGTATCATGCCATCTGCAAAGAGTGAGAGCTTTACTTCTTCTTTTCTGATCTGGATTCCTTTTTTCTTCTCTGATTGCTTTAGCTAGGAGTTCCAGAACTATGTTGAATAACAGTGGTCAAAGTGGACACCCTTGTCTTATTTCTGATCTTAGGGGGAATACTTTCAGTTTTTCACCACTGAGAATAATGTTTGCTGTAGGTTTATCATATATATGGGCTTCACATGTGGCTCAGCTGGTAAAGAATCTGCCTGCAATGCTGGAGACCTGGGTTTGATCCCTGGGTTGGTATCTAGAGCCCCTGGAGAAGGGAAAGGCTACCCACTCCAATATTCTGGCCTGGAGAATTGGGGTCGCAAAGAGCTGGACATGACTGAGCGACTTTCAGTTTCACTTTAACTATCATATATATGGCCTTTACTATGTTGAGGCAGGTTCCTTCAATGCCCATTTTTTGAAGAGTTTTAATCATAAATAGGTGCTGAATTTTTTCAAAGGTTTTTTGTGCATCTATTGAGATGATCATATGGTTTTTATCTTTCAATTTGTTCATATGGTGTATCACACTGATTGATTTTTGTACACTGAAGAATCCTTGCATCCCTGAAATAAAGCCAACTTGGTCATGGTGTATGAGCTTTTTGATGTGTTGCTGAATTTTGTTTGCTAAAATTTTGTTGGGGATTTTTACATCTATGTTCATCAGTGATACTGGCCTGTAGTTTTCTTTTTTGTGTTGTGTTTGTCTGGTTTTGGAATCAGGGTGATGGTGGCCTTGTAGAGTGAGTTTGGAAGTGTTCCTTTGCAATTGTTTGAGAGTTTTAGAAGGACAGGCATTAGCTCTTCTCTAAATGTTTGACAGAATTCTCCTGTGAAGCCATCTGCTCCTGGGCTTTTGTTTTTTGGGAGATGTTTGATGACAGCTTCAATTTCAGTGCTTGTAATTGGGTTGTTCATAATTTCTATTTCTTCCTCGACTGAACTTTCTTAAGAATCTGTCCATTTCTTCCAGACTATCTATTTTATTTGCCCTATAATTGTTCATAATAATCTTTTATAATCCTTTGTATTTCTGCATTATCTGTTGTAACCTCTCCTTTTTCATTTCTAATTTTGTTGATTTGATTCTTCTTTTTCCTAATGAGTTTGGCTAAGGGTTTGTCAATTTTGTTTGTCTTCTCAAAGAACCAGCTTTTAGTTTTATTCATTGTTACTGCTGCTTTTTTCATTTATTTCTGCTTGAATCTTTATGATTTCATTCCTTCTACTAATTTTGGGGTTTTCTTCTTCTTTTTCCAGTTGCTTTAGGTGTAATGTTAGGTTGTCGATTTGATGTTTTTCTTGTTTCTTGAGGTAGGATTGTATTGCTATAAACTTCCCTCTTAGAACTGCTTTTCCTGCATCCCATAGGTTTTGAGTTGTTCTGCTTTCATTGTCATTTGTTTCTAGAAATCTTCTGATTTCCCTTTGATTTCTTCAGTAAACTTGTTTTAGAAACATGTTGTTTAATCTCCATGTGTTTGTGTTTCTTACAGTTTTTTTCTTACAATTGGTATCTAGTCTCATAGTGTTGTGGTCAAAGACGACGCTTGATATAATTTCAATTTTCTTAAATTTGCTGAAGTTTGATTCGTGACCCAAGATGTGGTCTATCCTGGAGAATGTTCCATGTGCACTTGAGAAGGTGTATTCTTCTGCATTTGGATGGAATGTCCTGAAGAGATCAATGAGGTCCATCTCATCTAATGTATCATTTAAGACTTGTGTTTATTAATTTTATGTTTTGGTTTGAGTGGGGTGTTAAGTCTCCTACTATTACTGTGTTACTGTCAATTTCTCCTTTTATGTCTGTTTTTTTTTTTTTTTTTTTTACGTATTGAGGTGTTCCTATGTTGGGTGCATAAATATTTACAATTGTTATGTCTTCCTCTTGGATTGATCCCTTGATCATTATGTAGTATTCTTCCTTATCTCTTGTAATCTTCTTTAAGGTCTATTTTGTCTGATAACAGGATTGCTACTCCACCTTTCTTTTGCTTCCCATTTGCATGGAATATATTTTTCCAGCCTCTCACCTTCAGTGTATATGTGTCTTGAGGTCTGAAGTGGGTTTCCTCTAGACAGCATTTATATGGGTCTTGTTTTTGTATACATTCAGCCAGTCTATGTCTTTTGGTGGGAGCACTTAATCCATTTACATTTAAAGTAATTACTGATATACTTGTTCCTATTGCCATTTTCTAATTGTTTGGGGTTGATTTTGTAGATCTTTTTTCTTCTGTTGTATTTCTTAACTATGTAAGTCTGTTTAACATTTGTTGTAAAGCTGGTTTGGTGGTACTGAATTCTCTTTTGCTTTTGTGAAAAGCTTTTTACTTCTGCATCAACTGTGAATGAAGTCTTTGCTGAGTATAGTAATCTTGGTTGTAGATTTTTCCCTTTCAGTACTTTAAATATATCCTGCCATTCCCTTCTGGCCTGAAGAGTTTCTGCTGAAAGATCAGCTATTAAGTGTATGGGGTTGCCCTTGTATGTTACTTGTTGCTTCTCCCTTGCTGCTTTTAATATTCTTTCTTTCTGTTTAGTCTTTGTTAGTTTGATTAGTATATGTCTTGGCATGTTTCTCCTTGGGTTTATCCTGTATGGGACTCTTTGTGCCTCTTGGACTTGATTGACTATTTCCTTTTCCATGTTGGGGAAATTTTCAACTATAATCTTCAAAAAATTTCTCATACCCTTGACCCCTATAATTCGAATATTGGTGCATTTGATAGGTCCCAGAGGTCTCTGAGACTGTCCTCAGCTCTTTTGATTCTTTTTTATTTTGCTCTTCAGAAGTTATTTCCACCATTTTACTTTCCAGCTCACTGATTCATTCTTCTGCTTCAGATATTCTGCTATTGATTCCTTCTAGGGTACTTTTAATTTCAGTAATTGCGTTGTTTGTTTCTGCATGTTTATTCTTTAACTCTTCTAGGTCTTTGTTAATTGATTCTTGTAATTTCTCTATTTTGTTTTCAAGGTTTTCTATCATCTTTACTATCATTATTCTGAATTCTTTTTCAGGTAGTTTGCCTGTTTTATCTTCATTTATTTGGACTTCATTTGTGTAGTATTTCTCTGCCTTTTCATTATTTTTTTTAACTTGTTGTGTTTGAGGTCTTCTTTTCCCAGGCTTCAAGGTTGAATTCTTTCTTCCTTTTGGTTTCTGCCCTCCTAAGGTTGGTCCAGTGGTTTGTGTAGGCTGAGATTTGTGCTGAGTTTTTGTTTGTTTTTCCTCTGATGGGCAAGACTGAGTGAGGTGGTAATCCTGTCTGCTGATGATTGGGTTTGTATTTTTTTTGTTTGTTTGTTGTTTAGATGAGGTGTCTTGCACAGGGTGCTACTGGTGGTTGGGTGATGCTGGGTCTTGTATTCAAGTGGTTTCCTTCCTGTGAGTTCTTACTATTTGATACTCCCTACGGTTAGTTCTCTGGTAGTCTAGGGTCTTGGGAGTCAGCTCCCACTCCAAAGGCTCAGGGCTTGATCTCTTTCAGGAAAACTTTACTGATCCACAAATAATGGACACTTGAAAATGCATGCTCCTGTTATGACTTCCAGATGATGTCAGGCTCTGTACAACAGAATTCTCCAAATAAAAGTCTTGCTTGGCGAATAGGAAGTAGACAATCAAAAAATAGAGATCAGCTGAATTCTGCCTCACCTGAGCTTCAGGATAAACAGCAAATACAGTACAATAGTCCTATGGTCTCTTTGATAAGCTTTCCTATCTTCACCAAGTATCTGGAAATTTTAGGATACAGTGAAGGCAGTGCTGAGATGAATATTTACAGCTATAAACACCTGTGGCACAGGAGGGCTCCCCAGCTCCTACTCCCTGAATCCTCTTCCTCCTCCTCCCCTCCTCTTTCTCTCCCCCTCAGTATCTGCCAGGCACACATGGTGCTAGTTGGGCCTGACCTGACCAGAAAGAGAACAGGGTGGGAGGTGATGGTGGCAGCGGTGACCAGCAGCCACCGAGATTGCTTCCATAATTTCTCTTTTTGATAGCCTGTTGTTAGTGTACAGAAATGCAACAGATTTCTAGATATTAATTTTGTATTCTGCAACTTTACCAAATTCATTGACGAGCTCTAATAGCTTTTTGGTGGCACCTTTAGAAGTTTCTATGTATAGTATTATGTCGTCTGCAAACAGTGATAGTTTTGCTTCTTCCTTTCCAGTTTATATTCTTTGTATTTCTTTTTCTTTGTTTGACTGCTATGGCTAGGACTTCTAATACTATGTTGAATAAAAGTGGTGAGAGAGTGAGCATCCCTGTCTTGTTCCTAACATTAGAGGAAATGCTTTTAGCTTCTTACCACTGAATAATGATGTTAGCTGTTGCTTTATCATATATGACCCTCTGTACACACTCTGCTAAGAGTTTTATTGTAAATGGATGTAGAATTTTGTAAAAAGCATTCTGCACCAAATGAAATAAACATTTCTATATAATGTTTTGCAACAGTTTGAGAAGGGTAAGTGTTAACTCTTCTCTAAACATTTTGTAGTATTTACCTTTGAAGTCATCTGGTCCTGGACTTTTGCTTTTCATGATTTAAAAAAAAAATACTGATTCAATTTCATTATGGTAGGTACAAAATATTATCTAAAGTATTTGTTTTGAAATTATAAGACATACAAAGAAACAGGAAAATTCCACCTATACTGGGCAAACAGCCAACAATAGAAACTGTTTGTGAGAGGATCCAGATATGGGACTTAGCAGACCTTACAGCAGCTGTTATAAATATGTTCAAAAACTACCAAGCTTAAGGAAGTAAATATTAGTATGAAGGCAGATCATCACATAGAGAGTAAGAATAAAGAGACAAATAAAAATTCTAGATTTGAAAATTATAATAACTGCAACAGAAATTCACTGGAAGGATTCAATAGCAGATTGATGCTTACAGGAAGAATTAGTGAAAGCTCAACCAACAAAAGGCAATCTAAGGAACAGAGAGAGAAAAAGTAAAGAATAAAGCCTCAAATAAGTGAAGGATACCATTATAAGTACATTAACATTCACAATGGAAGTACCAGAAGGAAAGGAAAAAGACCAAGGAGCAAAAAAAGTATTCATGAAATGATGGCAAAAATTTGGCAAATGTAAAGAAAAACATTAATCTGCAAATTCAACAAGATGAACTCCAAGTGGGATAAACACAGAGATGCATCAGAGCAAAAATATTTAAGAAACAAAGAGAAAACTTTAAAAGCGACACTTGACTTCTCATCTAAAACAACAGAGTCCAGGAGGTGGGATGACATGTTCAATGTGCAGGGGGATAATGTGTTCTAGTTCTAACTTTTTAGTGGAACCTGCATACTGTTTTCCATAGTGGTTGAAAAATTTACATCTTAACCAATGGTGTACAAGGGTTCCCTTTTCTCCACATTCTTGCCAACACATTATTATCTCTTATTTTCTTGATGCCAGCCATGCCAACTGGTGTGACCTGATATCTCACTGTGCTTTTGATTTGCATTTCCCTGATGATTAGTGATGCTATCTTTTCAGGTACCTGTGGGCATTAAAAATACTATTTCTATAACTCATTAAGATGCATTAATTTTCCATTACTATACTCTCAGCTCTTAAGAGTACAGCAGGTACTCAAAAATTATGAGTCAAAAAATGAGTGTATGAAAGAATAGCTAATAACAGCATGAATACAGAGCAATGGGGGTTTTAAGGTGAGCAACTGAAACTGCTTTGAGAATCACAGAGTAACCAAGGAAAACAACAATAAAATGAGGTGGGCAAAAATTTGATTACTGGCAAATGTAAGAATGATAAATATTCAAAAAGTGAATCAAAAGGAGAACATTTTTACTAAGAGTGGTATCTGGAGACTTCTAAGTTACTTCTAAGTATTAGGACCTTTAAAGTGATATTCTTTAAAAAAAAAAAAAAAACAAAACTGAAAGTTGTCAACCTCTGGACTAATCAGAGGAAGATAGTAAATTCCCTAATGTTCACTTGTTCAATACACATTAACTCACCTGAGAAGCTTTGGCTTGGGAATTCTTCCTCCAATATCCATGGCTCCTCTCCTTGCTCCAGCCTGAAGATCACCTCTGGTTTGGTAATACAATACCCTGTTAAAGTGAAATAATTTATGATATGGACCAGGTGGCCTAGTTTTCAGGGCCTCTGAAAGAGGAGGAAGCTTCTAGAGTTGCCCAATGAAGGTGCCATTGAACATTTCACTGGAGAAGCAAACACAAGTATCTTTCTGGTGCCCCAAAGTGACCTATAAACACTGAGTCTTGAATTCCAATCTTAAATATCATTAAACTTCACATGATGTCCATATTCTTAATTAAAAGAATTTTTTTGTTACAACTTTGTGGCCAAGATGAGTGTTACAAAGAGGATCTGATTTAATACTCATATGCATGTATTATTACTTTATGCTTTAGTCTGTTTGGGCTGTTGCAACAGAATATCATAGACCAGGTGGCTTTAAAAACAGAAATTTACATCTCACAGTCTGGAGGCTGGAAACTCGGAGATCAAGGTGCCAGCATGGTCAGAATCTGGTGTGGCCTCTCTTCCTGGTTTGCAGATAATTACCCTTTTGCTGTGTCCTCACAAGGTGGAGAACACCAAAAGATCCCTTTTCTTCTCCTATTTTTGTAAATGCATTAATCCCACCATGAGGATCTAATAATTCAATCTAACCATATTTGAGGATTGGGGTTTAAAAGAATTTTTAAATGCCATTTAGAATTGCATAATAAACCAACCTTACCCACTGAGACAAGGTTCCTGTAGTTCTCCAGCATCACATCTCTATACAAGGACCTTTGAGTTGAGTCCAGGTGCTGCCACTCCTCCTGGGTGAAGCCCACAGTCACATCCTTAAAGGATACTGATCCCTGGAATTTCTGTTCAATCGGAAATATTCAGAATTAAGATGACATGGAGAAGATGTATGGAACCAAATCCCTACCATAATTATTGTTTACAGATTACCAAACTAGGTTTCAGAATGTTCCTTTTGCTTTATACTCTGAGACAACAAGAGAAATCATAGCAGAAATATTCTGTAAACCAATTTGCATTAATTATTAATTCTCAAGTCTCCACAATGGATCTGGAACTATTCTAGTTCTTGGAAATATTAAGCTTAGCAAATACCATCCTGTAGCCAAGAAGCATATAATCTGGTAAGAAAACATGCAGTTCAGTTCAGATCAGTCGCTCAGTTGTGTCCGACTCTTTGTGACCCATGGACCACAGCCTGCCAGGCCTCCCTGGCCATCACCAACTGCCAGAATCTACCCAAACCCATGTCCATCAAGTCGGTGATGCTATCCAACTATCTCATCCTCTGTCGTCCCCTCCTCCTACTCCACTCAATCTTTCCCAGCATCAGGGTCTTTTCAAATGAGTCAGCTCTTCACATCAGGTGGCCAAATATTGGAGTTTCATCTTCAACATCAGTTCTACCAATGAACACCCAGGACTGATCTCCTTTAGGGTGGACTGGTTGGATTTCCTTGCAGTCCAAGGGACTCTCAAGAGTCTTCTCCAACACCACAGTTCAAAAGCATCAATTCTTCGGCGCTCAGCTTTTTTTTATAGTCCAACTCTCACATCCATACATGACCACTGGAAAAACCATAGCCTTGACTAGACGGACCTTTGTTGACAAAGTAATGTCTCTGCTTTTGAATATGCTGTCTAGGTTGGTCATAACTTTCCTTCCAAGGAGGAAGCGTCTTTTAATTTCATGGCTGCAATCACCATCTGATTTTGAAGCCCAGAAAAATAAAGTCAGCCACTGTTTCCACTGTTTCCCCATCTGTTTGCCATGAAGTGATGGGACCGGATGCCATGATCTTAGTTTTCTGAATGTTGAGCTTTAAGCCAACTTGTTCACTCTCCTCTTTCATCAAGAGGCTCTTTAGTTCTTCTTCACTTTCTGCCATAATGGTGGTGTCATCTGCATATCTGAAGTTATTGATATTTCTCCTGGCAATCTTGATTCCAGCTTGTGCTTCTTCCAGCCCAGCGTTTCTCATGATGTACTCTGCATATAAGTTAAATAAGCAGGGTGACAATATACAGCCTTGACATACTCCTTTTCCTATTTGGAACCAGTCTGTTGTTCCATGTCCAGTTCTAACTGTTGCTTCCTGACCTGCATACAGGTTTCTCAAGAGGCAGGTAAGGTGGTCTGGTATTCCCGTTTGTTTCAGAATTTTCCACAGTTTACTGTTATCCACAGAGTCAAAGGCTTTGGCATAGTCAATAAAGCAGAAATAGATGTTTTACTGGAACTCTCTTGCTTTTTTGATGATCCAGCAGATGTTGGCAATGTGATCTCTGGTTCCTCTGCCTTTTCTAAAACCAGCTTGAGGACATCTGTAAGTTCACATTTCACATATTGCTGAAGCCTGGCTTGGAGAATTTTGAGCATTACTTTGCTAGCTTGTGAGATGAGTACAACTGTGCAGTAGTTTGAGCATTCTTTGGCATTGCCTTTCTTTGGGATTCGAATGAAAACTGACCTTTTTTAGTCAAGCTATTGCTGAGTTTTCCAAATTTGCTGACATATTGAGTGCAGCACTTTCACAGCATCATCTTTCAGGATTTGAAATAGCTCAACTGGAATTCCATCACCTCCACTAGCTTTGTTCATGGTGATGCTTCCTGAGGCCCACTTGACTTCACATTCCAGGATGTTTGGCTCTAGGTGAGTGTAAGTGATCACACCATCATGATTATCTGGGTTGTGAAGATCTTTTTTGTATAGTTCTGTGTATTCTTGCCACCTCTTCTTAATATCTTCTGCTTCTGTTAGGTCCATACCATTTCTGTCCTTTACTGAGCCCATCTTTGCATGAAACGTTCCCTTGGTCTCTCTAATTTTCCTGAAGAGATCTCTAGTCTTCCCCATTCTGTTCTTTTTCTCTATTTCTTTGCATTGATCACTGAGGAAGGCTTTCTTATCCCTCCTTGCTATTCTTTGGAACTCTGCATTCAAATGAGTATATCTTTCCTTTTCTCCTTTGCTTTTCACTTCCCTTCTTTTCACAGCTATTTGTAAGGCCTCCTCAGACAGCCATTTTGCTTTTTTGCATTTCTTTTTCTTGCAGATGGTCTTGATTCCTATCTCCTGTACAGTGTCACAAACCGCGACCTATAGTTCATCAGGCATGCTGTCTATCAGATCTTGTCCCTTCAATCTATTTCTCACTTCCACTGTACAGTCATAAGGGATTTGACTTAGGTCATACCTGAATTGTCTAGTGGTTTTCCCTACTTTCTTCAATTTAAGTCTGAATTTGGCAATAAGGAGATCATGATCTGAGCCAGTCAGCTCCCGGTCTTGTTTTTGCTGACTGTATAGAGCTTCTCCATCTTTGGCTGCAAAGAATATAATCAGTCTGATTTTGGTGTTGAGCATCTGGTGATGTCCATGTGTAGAGTCTTCTCTTTTGTTGTTGGAAGAGGGTGTTTCCTATGACCAGTGCGTTCTCTTGGCAGAACTTTATCAGCCTTTGCCCTGCTTCATTCTGTACTCCACGGCCAAAAACATGGAGTAATATGTTACAAGCACTGTGGTTAAAGTACACACTCAATAGATTAATGTAAATAAGAAGCAAAACAACTTCTGTTTTGCGCTTCACTGCGGAAGAACAGCTATTGAACAAAGAGTGACACTGTGTTCTTCGTGAACATAAGGCCACTGCACAAGCAAAGGCTAGCGCCCTCTAACATCCTCAGGAAATGAGCAACTAGGTAAACAGGAGTTGAGATGAGAAAAAGAGCCACAGAGGTACTCAAGGAATGCACTACAGAGTAACTTTAGACCAGTAGACTCCAAAGTATGTGATCACTTTCCATCTTAAAGAATACTTTTGAACACTACAGAAGTTTGTCTATAAACCACAGAAATAAACTAACAAGAAATTTATTACAAACTTTATTCTTATTTAGACTTAAGAATGTAGGTAAAATCTAGTATGCTATTTCACTACAGTACATATCTTAGGTCCTAATTCTTCCATTCAGAGACAATAATTAGGATGTGCAGCAGATGATACAGGAGAAGATATTCAACTAAACTGTTTTCAATGTCATCCAGAGTGGGGGAAAAAAAGAAGGGCATGTTAACCTACTCCACCATTCTTGCCTGGAGAATCCTGTTGTCAGAGAAGCCTAGAAGGCTACAGTTCATGGGATTGCAAAGAGTTAGAGACGACTGAGCAACTAACACAACACCAGAGTGCATGCCTCTACTTCAGGCATCACTGTTGCAGAGACAGAGCTGCTGAACGAGAGATTCAACAGTATACCGAAAATACATGACCAAGTTTTTATTTCAGACCAATTCTCTGTTTTTAAAAAGGAAATGGAAAGCAAAAGGACAAAAGAACCCACTTATATAAACTTGAATCTTGGATGCAAATAGTGAAGTGCAAGCCTCTCAGTTGTGTCCAACTCTTTGCAACCCCATGGACTGTACAGTCCACGGAATTCTCCAGGCCAGAATACTGGAGTGAGTAGCCTTTCCCTTCTCCAGGGGATCTTCCCAACTCAGGGACTGAAGGCAGGTCTCCTGTGTCTCCTGAATTGCAGGCAGATTCTTTACCATCTGAGCCACCAGGGAAGCTCAAAAGGTTTAGAAATTAGATACAAGTTCAATATAACAAATATCAGAATATTAAAATTTTTAAAGGTATAACAAACAGCAGGTGTAAAAAATATAAAAGTCTTTACAAAAAATATAATGAAGGAAAATAAGAAGACCCAAATAAATAGAAGGATGTAAGAAATTCCTGGATAGACAGGCTCAGTATTATAAAAATATCAATTCTCTCCATGCTGGTATAAAAATTCATACCAATTGCAAAAAAAATCCGAGACAAGCTAATTCTAAAATATGTGAAAATGCAAAGGGTAAAAATACACAAAACAATCTTAAAGAAAAATTAAGCCATAAGAAGTACCATATATCAAGTATAACATATTATCAATGTATCATAATTAAAATATTGTGATACAGGCACAAGAATTTTCAAATGCATCAACAGAGTGGAAGAATCCAAAATGTATGTATGTCACTTGATTTTTGACAAGGATAACAGAAGGACAACCATTTCAATAAATAGTGTGTTTAATTATAGTGAGCATTTACTGCTACTTTAACTGTAAACAGAAATCCATTTTAGACAGTATACAGATCTAAATTTTAAAAGTAAAACAGTAAAAATTTTAGCAAATACCATAAGAAATACCTTCATGACACTAAGAATAAGCAAAGACTTCTTAAATAGGATGCAAATTACACTAATAATTCTACAGTATTAAGATCCTATCTTTACCAAAAGACAGAAAGAAAATAAAAGTACAACACAAAGTGGAAAGAGACATTTGGAACACATATATCTGACAAAGAAGTCCTATCTCTAATATAGAAAGACTTTTTTTTTAATTAACGAGGACAAAAATGCAGGCCATCTTGGTAACAAACTTGACAGCAAATCTCTCAACAGAAACTATGAAAGTGAGAAGACACTGGGCAAAAATTTGAATGGGCAACTTGCAAATGAGAAAATGAAAATGGAATGTCATTTTAAAAGAGCTAGGAAAAATGTCACCAGAAAATTCTAAATCCAGAAATAATATTCTTCTAAAATGAATATATTTTCCACATAAAGTTTGAAAAAGTTATCAATAATATACACAAGTCAAGAAATACTACAGTTAAGGAAAATGATATAAAGAAAACTGAAAATGGAATTTAAGGCAATAAATATAATGTCTTTTGGAATCCATGAAAAACACTGAAAGTAAAATATATCAAAACACTAGGAATAGGATAATTAAGGTTAAACTGATTAAAGATTCTAGTACTGTCTGTGAAGAGGTAAAGCACTAACTTAAGGTAAATGAAAGCAAGAATTCTGTAAAGGAAAAGCTAAATTCCTCTGTTTTACTCTACTCAGGTCACCAAATTAATGGGAACTTTTCCCATCCCAAGCAATTAACTAAATTCTGACATTACAGCATCAGATTCCAGGCTCAGTTCCATGTGACACCATTCCTACTTCAGACACCAACTGTAAACCCAGTGTATCTAACCACTGGATAAAAATCAAGGCTCCCACACCCTCTTTGTTCAGTTCAATAATGACAGAGTGGCTCACAAAACACTGAAAAATAATTTACTTACTAAATTAACGGGTTAATATAAAAGGATACAACTCAGAAACATCCAGATGCAAGAGATACACAAAGCAAGGATGGGTAAAATGGTACAAAACGTCCATGCTCTCTCAGAGCTCACTACCTTCCCAATAATACCTCCATGTTCAACAACCTGGAAGTTTTCAGAATCCCGTAAGTTCACAGATTTTTATGGAGATTACATTACATATGCAAGACTGATCAAATCACTGGTCAACAGTGGCTAATTCAGCCTCCAGCCACTCACTCCTCCTCAGAGGTTGGGAGGTGGGGCTGAGAATTACAACCCTCTAATCATACGGTTGGTTCTCCTGGTACTCAGTAACTCATTCTTAAGAGACATTTCAAAAGTCACTTCATTAACATAAACTCAGGTATGGTTGAAACAAAAAATACCATCTTAATTGTTCTGGAGCTATTTCAGGAACTAGGAAAAAATACTCAATTTTATAACAACAGATTTCCCTATAGCTTTTATCACTTAAGATATTATTACTTTTAGGGAGGTAAGTTAAGAAACCCTGCAGGAAAATCAACATACACATTTATTATAATAACAATATCACAAATGCAAATTGTAGTATCTAGAGGAAAAACTAAAAAAATATGAAACTATATAACTTAAAAGCTACTAGATACAAAAAGAAAATGCCTATCAAAAGGAGAAAGGGTGCTTGGGGCTGATGCACGGGGATGATCCAGAGAGATGATATGGGGTGGGAGGGGGGTTCATGTTTGGGAACTCATGTACACCCGTGGTGGATTCATGTCAATGTATGGCAAAACCAATACAGTATTGTAAAGTAAAATAAAGTAAAATTAAAAAAAAATTAAGTTAAAAACAAACAAACAAAAAAAACAAAAGGAGAATGGGGAAGATGGCAGAGGAGTAAGATGGGGACATCACCAGCCTCCCCACAAATACATCAAAAACTCATCAAGATATGGAACAACTCCTACAAAGCATCCTCTAGGCGACAGCAGAAGACCCCAGCCTCCAGGCAGACAGGCTAAGCTCCCTGAAATGAGACAGGAGAGAGGATGGAGACACAAAAAGGGAAAAGATGGGGACCGCCATGGTGGCCCAGTGGCTAAGATGCTGCGCTCCCAATGCAGGGGGCCTGGGTTCAATCCCTGGTCCAGGAACTAGATCCCACATGCTGCAATTAAAATATCCCTCGAGCAGCCAAATAAATAATAATAATAAATTTTTTTCTAAGGGAAAAGATGGAGAACTTCTGGGCAAGAGCTTATGCCCCAAGGGAGGGAGGGAGCCCTGAAACAGCAGGAGTCCCCATGTACAGGGAAACTTCCCTCATAGGCGAACCCAAGGGGGAACTTTATCGGAAAACTAGGCAAAGCAGGGACTTAAAGGCAGTAAACAGAGAAAACTGCTCTTCTCAGCCTGTTAACAGCTCACTGACTGTGGCCCCAAACAGATGGCAAGCTTGGGGAACCAAGGGTGGTGCAGCATACAAGCCCAGCCAGCACACAGCCCTCGCAGCACAGAGGGCTGGCCCAGGTAGCTGAGTATGATGCCACCGACAAACCCAGCCAGTGCGTACAACCCCTGAAGCACAGAGGGCGGGCCCAGGTGGCCTAGTGTGACACAGCAGACAAACACAGCCAGCACAGAGTGGGACCAGGGCACCAATAGACAGGAGGAATACAAACAGGCAGTGCACACAACCCTCCTGGCAAGCCAAAAGAACACATAACACTCATGACAAAGAAGGCAAGGGGTTGAGATGAAACAAGTGCACATAAACCCCGCAACAGAGTGCATGCATGGGAGCTAAGACAAGTGCACACAAGGAAGCAAAGGGCAGGCCTGGGGAGCCAAAACAAGTGCACACAAGCCCCGTGACACAGAGGGTAAGCTCAGGCGCCACAGGGAAGCCCGCACAAGTCACTGTGATGGAGAAGGCACAAGGAAACGTCCACACAAGCACCTACCTAGCAAGCTTCAACGAGCAACACAGGGCAGGACAGGGGAACAGAAGCACCATTTCAGGATCCCAGGGACAAGTAGGGGGCTGGTGACACTGTATATATGCTGAGAAGGTCACTTTGAAGCAGCTGCAGAAATACATGCACCTAACACCATGAAAGCTAGAATGACTGCCCAAAGGCATACTGAACCCACAGACACTCCAAAACCTACTACTGGACACTGCACTGCCCTTCAGAGAGGCAAGATCCAGCTCCATCAACTGTTAACAATAGCACAAGCTCTCCTAACCAGGAAACATCACAGGACACTAATCCAACCCTATCCTCCTCCACAAGGGCAGACTCCACAACCAAGAACGACGACCTTGAGAACCTTTTTTTTTAATATTTTTTCTTTTTTCTTTTCCTCTTATAAATCACACTGTTTATTCTCCCAACGTATCTCCACCATCACACTAGCCTTTAGCAGTGCTGTGGAGTTTTCCTTTCTTTTTCTTGTTATAAAAATAAAAAAAATTCATTTTAAGATTCTGTCTTTTAATAAACCACAGTGTTTATTCCCCCTTGTATTTCCACCTTCACATTAGCCTTTCGCGGTGCTGTGGAGTTTTTCTCTGTTTTCCTTGTTAAAGAAAAAATTCCATTTAAAGATTTTTCTCTTATAAATCACACGGTTTATTCCCCCTACATATTTCTACCTCCAAAAGATAAATGTTGGTTGGGTGGTTTGGAGTTTTCCTCTTTGTGTTTGTCAAAAAGAAAAAAAAAGAAAGAAAAAAATTCATTTTAAGATTTTTTTTTCCATTTTCTCCTCTTTTACCTTTTTTCTTTTTTCTTGATGAGTTTTTTTTTATATATATTCCACTGCTTTTCCTATAGTTCATTACCAGCTGTAACTATTCCTGAATATATATAAATCTTTTCCACATACATCTATTCATCTTTCTATTTTTCTTTTCTTTTTCAATAGTCTCCACCCCTTTCTTCTCTTTTCCCTCCCTTCTCTTTTTTTTCCTCTCTGTTTTTCTTATTCTTCCCCTTTTTTCCTTCACTCTCTTGTCTTTCACCAAGTAAGTTACACTGTTGAGCTCTCTATGCTATATTCCCCAGGTAGCCCTCTGCTCATGCTCAGATTTCCAGATTGAGCATTAGCTAATTCTGCTTTCAACTGCTTGAAATCACCTCTGGGTTCTCTTCCTCACCAAGTCAATCTCCTGTACTCTTCTTTAGAATACTTTGGTTATAACTGTGTGTGTGGAAGTGTGTGTGTATATGTTCCCAGTATTTCTATAATTATCTGCTTGATCCCCTCCTACTAGAACACAAGCACAAGTCATCCCTAACAAGAAGTCAACACCAACCACCCAACCCACATTTCCCTCTGAGGGCAAAAATCAAAAGAAAGAAGTAATACAATCCCAAAGCCTGGGAAAACGAGACCTCAAGTGGAGCAAGTTAGAAGGAAAAAAAAAAAAAGATGAAAAGATAGAGAAATACAGCACAAATGAAACAGCAAGGTAGAAACTCACAAGACCAAATACACAAAGAGTAACTAGTAATCTCCCCGAAAGAGAATTCGGAATAATGATAGTAAAGATACTCCAAGGACTTGAAAACACAAACTCATGTTGGCGTATGACAGAAAACCACAAAATTCTGTAAAGCAATTATCCTTCAATTGAAAAAGGAAAAAAAGACCAAAAAAAAAAAAAAATGAAAGCAGAGACATTCGTTTGCCGACAAAGGTCTGTCTAGTCAAAGCTATGGTTTTTCCAGTAGTCATGTATGGATGTGACAACTGGACCATAAAGAAGGCTAAGAACCAAAGAATTGATGCTTCTGAACCAAGGTGTTGGAGAAGACTCTTGAGAGTCCCTTGGACTGCAAGGAAGTCCAACCAGTCCATCCTGAAGTCCTGACTAATTCATTGGAAGGACTGATGCTGAAGCTGAAACTCTAATACTCTGGCCACCTGATGCAAAGAACTGACTCACTGGAAAAGACTCTGATGCTGGGAAAGACTGAAGGCAGGAGGAGAAAGGGATGACAGATGATGCTGTGACTAAGACTTTCAATAATATGTTGAATAAAAATGGCAAGAAGAGGAAAAAAAAAGAGAATGGATAAGTAAATTGTAGCCTTTTTATGTAGTGGAATACTATGCAGTAATACAAGAAATAAAACTACTGGTACATGCAACATGGATGAATCAAACATATATTGAATGAAAAAAGCCTCATGTAAAAATGTACACATAAATTCTATATATCGAAGTTTCAATAACAGGCAAAATTAATAAAAAATGATAGACAAGCACCACAAAGGGGAAGGAAAGTTGTTCTTAAAGACTGGAAAAGTCATGAAGGAACCTTAAGGGGTGGCAGAAATATTAAATATGTTGACCTAGTTGGTAGTTACTAGGATTTACATATGTGTCTTAAAAAAAGGCTGTATACACTTATATTGAATGCATCTTACACATTTTATTGTATCATGATATAGCACAAAACAAAATTTAAAAATCAGAATTCAAAAAAGGGGAAAGTGGAATATATGAAATAGTGAATGAATTTATAAAATCAGCAATAAATATCTGCCAGTAAGTTGACAGCCAGTAGCTACAGGGGTTTGCAACAAGATAATTTATAGCTTCTGAAAGGAAAGGTTTGAAAATGATATTTTCTTAAGTTGCTAATAGAGAATATGTTGATAAAAATCTTTGTATCTGTTGCTGTAGCTATGTATTATGAGTACCAAGGCTGAGACTGCTTAAATATCTGAAGAGGGAGAGTACACTGATTGAGAAGTAAAATAAGGTGGTAAGGTGGAGAAGTAAGGTAAGGTGGAGAAACACAGCATCACTTAGGGATCCGATGTTAAAATAGAATATTGCATTGTAAGCTGACTCAGTGTCAGAAAAACAAAGCAAAATAAAATAAATCAATAAAATATGTGTGAACAATCAATAAGAAAGCACAGCAAGTAAATACATTGTGGGACAGAGGGCCTAAAACCAAACAACAATAAATGAAAACAGATTAAATCACCCAACATAAAAACAGTAATCTTAAACTTAAAAGGTCCACTTCTTAATTTTTGACTAGAAAAAACAATCCTAAGCAAAACAAAACAGGGATTTGTTTATATCTCTATCACAGTGAAAGTGTTAGTCACTCAGTTGTGTCTGACTCTTTGTGACTTCATGGACTGTAGCTCGCCCCTCTGTCCATGGAATTCTCCAGGCAAGAATACTGGAGTTGGTTGCCATGCCCTTCTCCAGGAGGTCTTTCCAACTCAGGGATCGAACCCAGGTCTCCTGCATTGCAGGCAGATTCATTACCATTTGAGCTACTGGGAAGCCTCCCTTGATAGGGATACAAGTGTCTATTCTAAGACTTGTAAAAATATAAAAACTAAACATCCTACATAATTCTAACAATTTCTATTTATAAAAACTATATATATCTCATTCTAGGACACATAATAAATATTCATAAATGGTTGCTGAATGGATGAATTAAGAACCAATTCAGTTACATTAAGTGAATACTAATTACAGTGAAAGGGAGACTCATGTGTGATAAAAACAGTTGCAGAAAAGTGGAAAAGAGAGCCTAAACATAAACTCACACCACACTTAACACAGTTAATTGACTTTTGAGGGGGTGCCAATAACACACAATGTGAAAAGGATAATCTCTTTAGTAACTGGAGTTGAAGAAACTGGGTATCTACCTGCAAAAGAATAAAACTGGACCCTAATCTTACATCACTCAGAACAATTAACTTGAAATAGATCAAAGACTTAAACATAAGACCCTAAAAGAAAACACAGGGAAGGAGCTCCTTGACATTATTCCTGGCAATGATTCTTGGATAAGATACCAAAAGCACAGGCAAAAAAACCTAAAATAAACAAACAGGGCTACATCAAATGTAAGAGCTTCTGGGGACTTCCCTGGTGGTCCAGTGGTTAAGACTCTAAGCTACCACTGTAGGAGACACAGGTTCAGTCCCCTGGTCTGGGAACTAGGATCCCACAATGCCACATGGTGTGGCCAAAACAAACATTAGAGCTTCTGCACAGCCAAGGAAACAATCGACAAATTTGAAAAGACAACCTACAGGAAAATATTCCCAAGACATGTTTCTGATAATATACAAAATACATAAAGAACTCATATAACTCAAAAGCAAGAAAGCAAATAATCCAATTTAAAAATGGTCAAAGAGTGTCAATAAACATTTTTCCAAAGACATACAAATGGCCAAAGGTGCTCAAAATCACTAATCAAATGTAAACAAAATCACAATGAGCTATTATCTCACACCTGTTAAAATGGCTATTATCAAAAGGACAGGAGATAACAAATGTTGTCAAGGATTCAGAGAAAAGGGAGGCCTTGTGCACTGTTGGTGGGAATGTAAACTGGTGTAGCAATTATGGAAATACTATGGAGGCTCCTGAAAAAATTTAAAATAGAACTATTTTATGATCCAGCAATTCCACTCTTGGGTATAAACCCCAAAGAAACAAAACCACTATCCTAAAGAGATATCTGCACCCTCATGTTCATTGTAGCATTACCTGCAATCGCCAAGGGATAGTAACATTCAAGGATGAATGAATGTTCAAGAAAAATGAATAATGAAAATGTAATGGATATATACAATCAAATACTATTTGGCTATAAAAAGAAGGAAATCCTGACGTTGGGGAAAATGTTAATGGACCTTGAGAGCATTATGCTAAGTGAAATAAGTCACACAATGAAAGGTATACTATTGGTATCACTTACATATGGAATCTAAAAACACCACCACCACCACCACCACCACTAATAAAAGCCAATTTCACAGAAAGAGAATGAAATGGGGGTTGCCAAGGGCTAAGAGAAAGGGGAAATAGAATGATGTAAATCAAAAGGTATAAATGTTTAGTCATTATAAGAATAATTTTGCTCAGCCATAAAAAGGAATGAAATCGGGTCATTTGTAGAAATGTGGACGGACCCAGAGTCTGTCATACAGAGTGAAGTAAGTCAGAAAGAGAAAAATAGACATCACATATTAACGCATATGTATGGAATCTAGAAAAATGGTACAGATGAACCTTATTTCCAGTGCAAAAATAGAGAAGCAGATGTAGGAGACAGACAGATGGGCACGGGAGGAAGGGGAGGGTGGGATGAACTGGGAGATAAGGACTGACATATACATACACCACCACGTGTGTAACAGACAGCTAGTGGGAATCTGCTATAAAGCACAGGAAGCTCAGCTCAGTGCTCTGTGATGACCTGGATGGGTGGGGTGGGGGTGGGGTGGGAAGGAGGTGTAAGAGGGAGGGGATATTATGTATATATAAAACTGGTTCACTTCATGGTAAAATGAACTGTAATGCAATTATACTCCAATAAAAAAGATAAAAAAGAATAATTTAGGAGGATCTTAATATACAGTATGTTGACTGTTAACTGTACAGTATTATATACCTGAAACTTGGTGAGAGTAGTAGACCTTAAGCATTCTCCAATATCAAAAAAACAAACCCAATCAAAAAATGGGCAGAAGATCTAAACAGACATTTCTCTAAAGAAGACAGATGGCGAAGAGGCACATGAAAAGATGCTCAACGTCACTAACTAATAGAGAAATGCAAATCAAAACTACAATGAAGTATCACCTCACACCAGTCAGTCAGAATGGCCATCATCAAAAAACCTACGAACAATAAATGCTGGAAAGGGGGTGGAGAAAAGGGAACCCTCTTGCACTGTTGGTGGGAATGTAAATAAAACCCACATGCCTCTCAATGGATACTTTGTGAACATGACAAAATCTACCCAGTCTAAGCCAGCAGGTATAATGAAGACATGTGGCAGGTATTCCCACTCAGATCTGTTTTGCTAGTGCTTGGTCAGGAAATATTATCCTTTTATTGTTCTATTTTTTACAGATGGATAACAAAATTAGGTCCTTTAATCATTATTTTGCCGACTAAGGTCCTTCTAGTCAAGGCTATGGTTTTTCCAGCAGTCATGTATGGATTTGAGAGTTGGACTGTGAAGAAGGCTGAGTGCTAAAGAATTGATGCTTTTGAAATGTGGTGTTGGAGAATTCTCTTGAGAGTCCCTTGGACTGCAAGGAGATCCAAACAGTCCATTCTGAAGGAGATCAACCCTGGGATTCCTTTGGAAGGAATGGTGCTAAAGCTGAAACTCCAGTACGTTGGCCACATCATGAGAAGAATTGACTCATTGGAAAAAGACTTTGATGCTGGGAGGGATTGAGGGAAGGAGGAGAAGGGGACGACAGAGGATGAGATGGCTGGATGGCATCACTGACTCAATGGACGCGAGTCTGAGTGAACTCTGGGAGTTGGTGATGGACAGGGAGGCCTGGCGTGCTGCGATTCATGGGGTCGCAAAGAGTCGGACATGACTGAGCGACTGAACTGAACTGAACTGAATCACATTATATACATATATATATATTTTTTTTTAATTCAAGATGGCTTAAGGTACTATTAAAAAAATGCTTGGCATTTTTAGACAAAATAAAAAATTTCATTAGACCCCTGGTGTAAGGAAAACAAGAATAAAAAACAGAAAGCACAAAAGGATTGTATCACAATATAGAAGTTTCAGGAAATACACTATTAAATGAAAAGACATAAAGCGTACTGAGAAGAGATAATTAATAACAGTTATAATAAAAGATCACCAGTTAAAATACATTGGGAATGCATAAAAACCCAGTGCAAAACCTGAAAAGCCATACGCTTATGAAAGCTGCACAACCACGATCAGTCAGAAGATTAAAGTTAAGTTTTTCACCTATTATGGAGGAAGTATTTTTTATATCTGGAGAGATGGGAGGGAAAATAGTCTTGATTTTCATATCCTATAATTCAAACCAATTAATCACAGAACTCTAGAGCAGTGATTCTTAAACTTAGAAAGTATCTGCATCACATGAATACCCTGTTAAAACAGACTGCTGAGCCCACCCCTCCATTTCTCTGCCAGCAGGTTTGAGATAGGCCATGAGCATCTGCAATTTCACACAAGTTTCCGGGTGATGCTGCTGCTTCCAGCCAAAGAACCTCACTTTGAGAAGCACTGCTCTAGAGTCTGAGACACACCTGTAATTTGTGTAGAGTGACAAGAATATTCACAGTAGCACTGTTTATATCACTAAAAATAGAAATTACCTAAATGTCTACCAATAGAATACTGAGAATGGAAAAATATGGCATTAAAAGGAATAAAACTACATATCAATAGATTTTAAATTATCAGTGAACCAGGAGAAAACTGTATCACAGACACATTAAAATAGTTTATGTATTTTTAAAAAGCACCCCAAACAATATATAGTATTGTTCAACTATCTACATATTTTTCCAATGTGGGGGTAAAATGAGAAGCCTAGTAGAAGCTGGAACTAAACTCAGAACTAAACTCTGGGGCACAACGAGGAGTACCCCAAGAAAAAGCCATCAGAAGAGTGGTTTCAGACGTGAACAGAGGAGACTTTCCAGGAGAGAGCAGTCAGTAAGGCAGCAGTTGTTCAAGGAAGACAACTACAATTAAGTCACTGGTGACTTTTACCTGAATAGATTCTAAAGTGGAGAAGAACCAAGACAGAATGCTACGGGATGAAATCTGACTGAAGAACTCAGAAACATTTACCAGAGAATTTAACTTTGAACCATCTGCTTCAGGACTTCTACACACAGCTCAGCAAAGATAAAACAGCTTTGTAACAGGTATGCAGGCCATTTATTCCTCTAAACATACTCTAAAAATAAGTAAGACTATCATAAAATTCATTATTTGAACCATCTCTTCAACCTTTTTACTCTCAGTAAGGAACGGTTTGAGGCACTCACTTCAGGGCTGTCCCTGGAAATTACTTACTATGCGTCCCTAGGTTAAGAGCAAAAAGGGTATCTTCCAGTAAGACTTTGTTGCCTCTTGAAAGGAATCTTTTTGTATCCAAAATACAGTGTCTCCCTTTCTGCCATGGTTATTAGAAACATCATGAACCTATTTGCAGGTTAACTTAGAAACTGTTATATAAATGATCAGTGTATATACAAGCCAACTTGGTTGTGCTCTTGATTTGCTATCTTTGTTTCTATGAAGTTCAATTTTTATCTATTACTGATTTCCCATCTTAATGTATGGACTCTTAGAAATCTCACAAAGTCCACTGTTAAACAAAGGAATGAACGAACAAACTCACCTGGGATTTATTCATTTTTGGCTGTTCTTGGAAAAATGTAGACAACTCTGAAGATACACTGGGTTAGAAGAAGAGGACTGGAGTCATGAAAGATCTGGCCTGCGTGGCAGCTCCTGAATTCTCCTTTCCTATTAAAGCTAAACACACCACCAGATAAGGAAAAAAATGTCAATGTCCCTTTGACCTTCAAAGACAGGGATATATATTGTTGATGACCACCTACCTGATACAACTCTAATATTACCATGTAGCTCTTGGGTGTACATTTTTTCAGAGTTAAGTATTTACTGCCTACGGATATTTTATAACAGTTTAAGTCTCCCTTCGTGTTCATAAAATTTTTTACATTATAAAATTGATTAAAACAAAAATACACACAATGAAGGAATATTAATTACACCAAAACTGTTGTTAAAACAAAATACTTAGGACTAAAGAAAGAAAAAGAAGAAACTCAGGACTAGGCTGTTTAACTTCCCTACTAACGTTACTAAACCTTTGCTTAGTGACTCCATAGAAAGCTATAAAAAGCAGTGCTTTAAGCAAAGACCCATGTTTTATCATTGTTGCCATTTCACAGAAGACTCTTCTATAAAACACTTGCTTTTAGTTGTATGGAAAAGTATAAATAATACTGCCTTATGAGTCAGATCTTTTAGTCTTCGCCACTAACTGATCTGAACCAAGGCACTAATCTTCAGAAACAAAGAGAAAGAAATACTATCCGAAGAGACAAAAAAAAAACCAACCAGATAATACTTGAATATCTTTCCTGAATGCTAAGGCAAGCAGAAGAGAAACAACATACACAAACATGAAGTAATGGGCATGACTGGAGGGCAGTCTGGAATCCAAAAAGGATAAATGGAGAACCAAAGGAACGGAGCCTGTGTACAAAGCTAAGCTAACTGATGAGCCCCGACTGGCGGCTCTTCTTCCAAGACGACACGCCCCGCACCACTCGCCCCTCCCAGCAAGCATTCGCTCAGCAGCCCCGCCCCGCCCCGTCAGATCGCTGTCTGCATCTTGCCTGTATATTAAGTCCCTCCTCCTGAGCCCTTAGAAACAGGGCCTCTCGCAGAGCAGCGCCAGCTCAGGGCTGGGACTAGTCTGTCAGGGACTTCGGCCCACTCTTCCCAATGGAGGGAGACGCCCCCTTCTCGCCATCCCAGGGGTCTACGGAGCTCCTCCCCACCACGGATACTGACCTTTTCCCTCCTACTCCCTAAAGTGTACGGAACCTCTACGGTCCTCAACCAGCCATCCCGAGCTCACTCGCCTCTCCGTCTCCGAGGGGCACTGAGCCCAGAAGAGTGCATAGACTTATCAGCCCCGGAACCGCTTCCCAAGCACGGCTGGGGAAAAACAGAAGCAAAGGCGGAAATGCACAGAGTGAAAAGGTGGAACTAGGCATGCGCAGATGGCCCGCACGCAGGGCCAGACAGTCTACGCGGACCACTAGAACTTTTGTTTCCCTTTAGTCTCCCCGACCAGCGGGTTGGGATTGGCTGAGAGTCCAGCCCACCTGGCAGTGGAAGATTTGGACCTGAGGTAATTTAAGCAGCTAGAGCCGGTCAGGGACTTTCTCCAAAGTTATGGATTACAGACGAGTTCTCTGTGCAGCCAGAATGCAGATTTACATAAAGTCAAGTAAAGGAAAACTGGTCGTCAATTTCACTTTTTTTTTTTTTTTTAAATACTGGGAAATGGGGACTTAGTTGGTGGTTCAGTGGTTAAGATTACACACTTCCAACAGGGAGCCTGGTTCAATCCCTGGTCAGGGAGCTGGATCCCACATGCCACTACTGAGTTCCCATGCCACAACTAAAGATCCAGCTGCCAAAAGGAAGATCGAAGATGCGGCAACCCAGCACAGTCAAATGAAATAAATAAATAAATACTAGGAAATAGATCCCATTAATACAATAAAAGAGTTATATCATCGGAGGGGGGTGGCACACAAGAAAGCAAGTTCATTAAAATCATGAAGCAATAAATGAAAATAGTAGATAAATTAAGTAGACACAATCCAAAGAAAATAGTCTTCCTCTATATATAAACATCTTGGAGAAGGGCCTGGCAACCCACTCCAGTGTTCTGGCCTGGCAACCCACTCCAGTGTTCTTGCCTGGAGAATCCCATAGATAGAAGAACTTGGCGGGCTACAATCCACAGGGTCACAAAGAGTCAGAGGCGACTGAAGAGACATAGCATGCATATATATATTCTTTCATTTGTGACACTGAAATTACTTCAGAAAAAGGAAGATAAATCCTTTCATAGATTCAATATTTTTGACAAAATTCCAATAAGAATCTCAACTAATTTTTGCATGTACTCCTTTTCTCTTTGATTTTTAAAGTATTGTGTACATTACAAAAGCATTCTCAACTTCATCTGGAATAAAATTAAATCTAAATTAAACAGCCAGATGTTCTTAAAGTGCTGCATTCAATATGTCAGCAAATTTGGAAAACTCAGCAGTGACCACTGGACAGGAAAAGGTCAGTTTTCATTCCAATTCCAAAGAAGGGCAGTTCCAAAGAATGCTGAAATTACTGTATAACTGTGCTCATCTCACATGCTAGTAAGGTTATGCTTAAAATCCTTCAAGCAAGACTTCGGCAGTTATGTGAACCAAGAACTTCCAGACGTATAACTTGGGTTTAGAAAAGGCAAAAGAACCAGAGATCAAATTGCCAACATTTGTTGAATCAAAGAGAAAGCAAGGGAATTCCAGAAAAACATCTACTTCTGTTTCACTGACTATGCTAAAGTCTTTGACTATGTGGAACATCACAACAAACTGTGGAAAATTCTTCAAGTGATGGGAATACCAGACCACCTTACCTGTCTCCTGAGAAACCTGTATGCCAGTCAAGAAGCAACAGTTAGAACTTGACATGGAATGACAGACTGGTTCAAAACTGGGAAAGGAGTACGTCAAGGCTATATATTGTCACTCTGCTTGTTTAACTTCTATGCAGAGTACATCATGTGAAATGCCAGGCAGGATGAATCACAAGCTGGAATCAAGATTGCCAGGAGAAATATCAACAACCTCAGATATGTAGATGATACCACTCTAATGCCAGAAAGTGAAGCAGAACTAAAGAGCCTCATGATAAAGGTGAAAGAATAGAGTGAAAAAGCTGGCTTAAAACTCAATATTTAAAAAAAAACTAAGATTATGGTGGTTGGTCCCAACACTTCATGGCAAATAGGAGGGGAAAAGTGAAAGCAGTGCCAGATTTTATTTTCTTGGGCTCCAAAATCACTGCAGATGGTGACTGCAGCCATGAAATTAAGATATTTGCTCCTTGGAAGGAGAGTGATGACAAACCTAGACACCATATTAAAACGCAGAGACATCACTTTGCCGACCATGGTCCATATAGTCAAAGCTATGGTTTTTCCAGTAATCATACACAGATGTGAGAGGTGGACCATAAAGCAGGCTGAGCACCAAAGAATTGATGCTTTTGAACTCTGGTGCTGGAGAAGATTCTTGAGTCCCTTGGACAGCAAGAAGATCAAACCAGTTAATCCTAAAGGAGATCAACCCTAAATATTCATTGGAAGGATTGAAGCTGAAGCTTCAATACATTGGCCACATGATGCAAACAGCCAACTCACTGGGAAAAAACCCTGATATTGGGAAGACTAAAGCAAAAGGAGAAGGGAGTGGCAGAGGATGAAGTGGTTACACAGCATCACCGACTCAATGGACATGAATCTGAGCAAATTCTGGAATACAGTGAAGAACAGAGGAATCTGTCATGCTCTAGTCCATGGGTCACAAAGAGTCGGACATGACCGAGCAACTGAACAACAAACAGCCAGAAATCATTTCAAAAAGGAGAAAACTGTCCAAGAGAAATCTCAATATGCATAATACTGCTCAGTTATTTAAAATAGTTTGGCATCTGCTTCATGGTAATACAATAACCATGATTAAGAGTATTTTTAAAATGTAGTATAGTAAATGTAGCATTTCAAAACAATGAGGGAAGGAAAGGAATATTCTTAACAGCAAGTCATTACCAACAAAGATCACATGTGATACAGGTTCATATGGATTCAAGGTTGGAAATGCTTATAAAGTAAACCACTAAGTTAGTACAGGAAAATAGAGATGAGAAGTTGTGACATCAAGAAACCCACACATTTAATATGAAACATTTTATAATAAAAATATAGCAAACAACTCAGCTCTAGTTTTTAAAATATGTTAAAAGCAAATAACCAGGAAATTATATTTTTACTATTTGAAAGAAAAGAAGAATTAATAAGATCTTTAAAGCAATAAAAGGAAAAAACTTAAAATGGGCTACAGAACTGAGCAGCAGTGTAATAAAAAAGAAAAAATTCAAATGAACACGTCTGAAAAAGTTGATTAGGAGAATCAAAAGAAATGCAAATGTTTAAGTAAAAACATGCAAGATACCATTTACTGAGATTTAAATTTTTACTCTCTCTCTATACATATACACACACACAAAAGTTCACTTCATTTTGTCCACTTTCATGAGTTTTGAAAAGTGCGTAGATTTGTGTAACCACCACTCCAATCAAAATACAGAACTGCTGCCCCTCAAATTACTTCCTACTACCCTTTTGAAATAAAAACTTCTCACCACTCTAAACTTCTGGCAGCCACTACGTATTCTTCATGCTTATATGTTTGTTTGCTAAAAAGTATTTTTACAAACACATACAACAAATATTATACTTAATGGTGAAATATGGAAAGTGTTCAAATGAAAGGTTAGACAAAGATTAGGATGCATGCTATCTGCAACTTTATTTGGCATTTTTTCCGAAGTTCTTAGAGTAAAATAGCAAAATAATCATGTACACAGAATATTCAAATGAAAGTATCCAAAATAAAAGTTTTATAAATTTGATACGTTCAATATAAAAAATTTCAGAAAATTAATTTTAAAGATACTGATAGGGACAGAATAAAGAAACAAAGTAGGTGATTAAATAGTTAATACCAATAGGAGATTGTAAGTAGAAAAAAAAAAATACAGTAGATCTCTGTAAGTTAATGATCACTTAGAAAGCAGCTTTGCTTAACCACAAAACCGAGCAGGCTTCTGAGCCTGCTAATAAACCATGCAGCACAGCATGAGACGTGCCCTCAAAGAATAACACAATGGTGGTGTGAGACCCACATCCTGCCCAGTGCGCTAAGTTAGTGACCCCCAGGACATTTTTTCTGCACACACACAAAACAATAATTTATGGGAAGGTAAACTAAAGAAAGTAGGGAAAACCACTAGACCATTCAGGTATGACCTAAATCAAATCCCTTATGATTATACAGTAGAAGTGAGAAATAGATTGAAGGGACTAGATCTGATAGATAGAGTGCCTGATGAACTATGGACTGAGGTGCCTGACATTGTACAGGAGACAGGGATCAAGACCATTCCCTTGGAAAAGAAACGCAAAAAAGCAAAATGGCTGTCTGGGGAGGCCTTACAAATAGCTGTGAAAAGAAGGGAAGTGAAAAGCAAAGGAGAAAAGGAAAGATATAAGCATCTGAATGCAGAGTTCCAAAGAACAGCAAGAAGAGATAAGAAAGCCTCCCTCAGTGATTAATGCAAAGAAATAGAGGAAAACAACAGAATGGGAAAGACTAGAGATCTCTTCAAGAAAATCAGAGATACCAAGGGAACATTTCATGCAAAGATGGGCTCGATAAAGGACAGAAATGGTATGGACCTAACAGAGCAGATGATATTAAGAAGAGGTGGCAAGAATACACAGAAGAACTGTACAAAAAAGATCTTCATGACCAAGATGATCACGATGGTATGATCACTCACCTAGAGCCAGACATCCTGGAATGTGAAGTCACGTGGGCCTTAGAAAGCATCACTATGAACAAAGCTAGTGGAGGTGATGGAATTCCAGTTGAGCTATTTCAAATCCTGAAAGATGATGCTGCAAAAGTGCTGCACTCAATATGCCAGCAAATTTGGAAAACTCAGCAGTGGCCACAGGACTGGAAAAGGTCAGTTTTATTCCAATCCCAAAGAAAGGCAATGCCAAAGAATGCTCAAACTACCACACAATTGCACTCATCTCACATGCTAGTAAAGTAATGCTCAAAATTCTCCAAGCCAGGCTTCACCAATACGTGAACTGTGAACTTCCAGATGTTCAAGCTGGTTTTAGAAAAGGCAGAGGAACCAGAGATCAAATTGCCAACATCCGCTGGATCATAGAAAAAGCAAGAGAGTTCCAGAAAAACATCTATTTCTGCTTTCTTGACTATGCCAAAGCCTTTGACTGTGTGGATCCCAATAAACTGTGGAAAATTCTGAAAGAGATGGGAATACCAGACCACCTAACCTGCCTCTTGAGAAATCTGTATGCAGGTCAGGAAGCCACAGTTAGAACTGGACATGGAACAACAGACTGGTTCCAAATAGGAAAAGGAGTACATCAAGGCTGTATATTGTCACCCTGCTTATTTAACTTATATGCAGAGTACATCATGAGAAACACTGGGCTGGAGGAAGTTCACCTGGAATCAAGATTGTCAGAGAAATATCAGTAACTTCAGATATGCATGACACCATCCTTATGGCAGACAGTGAAGAGGAACTAAAAAGCCTCTTGATGAAAGTGAAAGAGGAAAGTGAAAAAGTTGGCTTAAAGCTCAACATTCAGAAAACCAAGATCATGGCATCTGGTCCCATCACTTTGTGGGAAATAGATGGGGAAACAGCGGAAACAGTGTCAGACTTTATTTTTTGGGGCTCAAAAATCACTGCAGATGGTGACTGCAGCCATGAAACTAAAAGATGCTTACTCCTTGGATGGAAAGTTATGACCACCTAGACAGCATATTCAAAAGCAGAGACATTACTTTGCCACCCAAGGTCCGTCTAGTCAAGGTTATGGTTTTTCCAGTGGTCATGTATGGATGTGAGAGTTGGACTGTGAAGAAAGCTGAGCGCCGAAGGATTGATGCCTTTGAACTGTGGTGTTGGAGAAGACTCCTCAGAGTCCCTTGGACTGCAAGGAGATCCAACCAGTCCATTCTAGAGGAGATCAGCCCTGGATGTTCTTTGGAAGGAATGACGCTAAAGCTGAATCTCCAGTACTTTGGCCACCTCATGCAAAGTGTTGACTCAGTGGAAAAGACTCTGATGCTGGGAAGGATTGGTGACAGGAGGAGAAGGGGATAACAGAGGATGAGATGGCTGGATGGCATCACTGACTCAATGGACGTGAGTTTGAGTGAACTCTGGGAGTTGGTGATGGACAGGGAGGCCTGGCGTGCTGCAATTCATGGGATCACAGAGAGTCAGACACGACTCAACTGTACTGAACTGAACTGACTTTTCAAAGTAAAGTTCCTTATTGTACTGAGACCTGAAATAATTTTTCCATAGTGCCATGACCTTGAAGGACTATGGACAGAAATTCATAACATTGTACAGGAGGTGGTGATCAAAACCATCCCCAAAAGAAGAAATGCGAAAAGGCAAAATGGTTGTCGGAGTAGGCCTTACAAATAGCTGAGGAAAAAAGAGAAGTTAAAGGCAAAGGAGAAAAGGAAATATATACCCATCTGAATGCAGAGTTCCAAAGAGTAGCAGGGAAATATAAGAAAGCCTTCCCAAGTGAACAATGCAAAAAAGTAGAGGAAATCAACAGCATGTGAAAGACTAGAGATCTCATCAAGATAATGAGAGATACAAAGGGAACATTTCATGCAAAGATGCGCACAATGAAGGACAGAAACGGTAAGAACCTAATAGAAGCAGAAGATATTAAGAAGAGGTGGCAAGAATACACAGAACTATACAAAAAGATCTTAGTGACCCAGATAACCACCATGGTGTGATCACTCACCTAGAGCCAGACATCCTGGAATGTGAAGTCACGTGGGCCTTAAGAAGCATCACTACGAACAAAGCTAGTGGAGGTGATGCAATTCCAGTTGAGCTGTTTCAAATCCTACAAGATGATGCTGTTAAAGTCCTGCACTCAATATTCCAACAAATTTGGAAAACTCAGCAACGGCCACAGGACTGGAAAAGGTCAGTTTCATTCCAATCCCAAAGAAAGGCAACTCCAAAGAATGTTCAAACTACTGCTCAATTGCACTCATCTCACATGCTAGCAAAGTAATGCTCAAAATTCTCCAAGCCAGGCTTCCAAAGTACATGAACTGAGAACTTCCAGATGTTCAAGCTGGATTTAGAAAAGGCAAAGGAACCAGAGATCAAATTGCCAATGTCCACTGGATCACAGAAACAGCAAGAGAGTTCCAGAAAAACATCTACTTCTGCTTCACTGACTATGCTAAAGCCTTTAACTGTGTGACAACAAACTGGAAAATTCTTAAAGAGATGGGATACCAGACTAGACCACCTGACCTGCCTCCTGAGAAATCTGTACACAGGTCAAGAAGCAACAGTTAGAACTGGACATGGAACAATGGACTGGTTCCAAACTGGTCAAGGTTGTCTATTCTCACCTTACTTATTGAACTTATATGCAGAGTACATCATAGTACATCATGCGAAGTGCCAGACTGGATAAAGCACAAGCTGGAATCAAGATTGCTGAGAGAAATATCAATAACCTCAGATATGCAGATGATACCACCCTTATGGCAGAAAGTGAAGAGGAACTGAAGAACCTCTTGATGAAAGTGAGAGAGGAGACTGTAAAAGCTGGCTTTAAATTCAACATTCAAAACCTAAGATCATGGCATCCGGTCCCATCATTTCATGGCAAATAAATGGGAAAACAATGGAAACAGTGACAGACTTTATTTTCTTAGGCTCCAAAATCACTGTGGACAGTGACTGCAGCCATGAAATTAAAAGATGCTTGCTCCTTGGAAGAAAAGCTATGACAAACCTAGACAGCATATTTAAAAGCAGAGACATTACTTTGCCAACAAAGATCTGTCTAGTCAAAGCTATGGTTTTTCTAGCAGTCATGTATGGATATGAGAGTTGAACCATAAAGAAAGTTGAGCACTAAAAAACTGATGCTTTTGAACTGTGGTGTTGGAGAAGACACTTGAGAGTCCCTTGGACTGCAAGAAGAGCAAACTAGTCCATCCTAAAGGAAATCAGTTCTGAATATTCACTGGAAGGACTGATGCTGAAGCTGAAGCTCCAATACTTTGGCCATCTGATGTGAAGAACTGACTCATTGGAAAAGACCCTGATGCTGGGAAAGATTGAAGGTAGGAGGAGGAGAAGGGGATGACAGAGGATGAGATGGTTGGATGGCATCACCAACTCAACGGACATGAGTTTGAGCAAGCTCTGTGTGTTGGTGATGGACAGGGAAGCCTTGCGTGCTGCGGTCCACTGGGTCAGAAAGAGTTGGACATGACTGAGTGACTGAACTGAACTGATGACGATCCTGGCTTGACAATGTAAGGACAAAAATACTGCCCTGCTTAATCTGGAGGAAGAGCTGATGATGGAAACATGACATCTAATCAAGAATGAGGAAGGAAGTGGTCATTTCCCCATCTCCACTTTTTCTCTGATTAAAAAACTGTATCTTAGTAAGTTCTTGGGGTGCAATACCCCCTCGCCCACCTGCTTCTAAGCCTCACAAGTGACTTATTCTAATACATCACTTATCTCTCTCTTTTCCTCTTGCTGAATTCTTTTCTGTGCTGAATCATAAAGGACCAGGCTCTTTAGAGCTCTCTGAAATACCACCTAACAGTTTCAGTACAACAAATTATAGCATGAAAATATGAAAATCTTTACAGAAACTACAAAATATAATGAGGGAAAATTTTTTATTTGTCTGGGAGATCGTGAAGGACAGGGAAGTCTGGCGTGCTGTGGTCCATGGGGTCGCAAAGAGCTGGACACGACTGAGCAAGTGAACAACAACAAAATTTCTCAGTGGAAATTCTATAGACCAGGAGAGAATGAAATGTCATATTCCCAAGACTGAAAGAAAACATATGCCTGCGAAGTTATCATTCACATATGAAGGAAAAATACTTTCCCAGACAAACAAAAGCTGAGGGGTTTCATTACCATTCAACACACCTTGAAGAAATGCTGAAAGAAGTTCTTCAAGCTGAAATGAAAACATACTAATGAGAAACATGAAAACATAAAGTTTACAACACATTGGTAAAAATAAATATACAATCAGACTTCGAGAACTTTAATTCTATAATAAAATGGTATGTTAAACCATTTACCTAAACTATAATGGCTAAAGGAAAAGAGTATTGAAATAATTATAGTTATTATGTGCTAATGAATATATAATATACAAAGGTAAAAAGTGATATCAAAAATATAAAAGACGGAGTAATAGTATGAAACATTTGTAGGCTATCAAAGTTAAGTTGCTACCAGCTTTAAGTGGACTTTATTAGCTATGAGATGTCTCATGTAAACCTCACATTAACCACAATGTAAAAAACCTAGAATAAATTCACCAAAGAAGAAATGAGACACAGGATACCACCACAAAAAATCACAAATTTACAAAGGAAGGCAAGAACAGAGGGGAAAAGAATACGTGGAGATAGAAAATAAGCAGAAAGCAATTAAGATGACTAGTATATGAACTGATTTCACCAATCAAAAGGTTGAGTGGCTACACTGATAAGAAAAACAAGGCTCAAGTTATATGCAGTCTACAAAAGACTCATATCAGCTTTAAGGACCTACAGTCTCTAAGTGAAGGAATGGAAAGGCAAATCATATGCAGGCTGACATCAGAAGAAAGCAGGGATAGCTATACTTTATCAAAGACAATAGACTGTACGCCAAAAATGGTAACAAGACAAACAATGTCACTATATAATGATAAAGGGGTCAATTCATGATGAAGATACAATTGTAAATATATATTCACCCAATATCAGAACACCTAAACATATTCAGCAAATACTAATAGATCTAAGAAAGCAGAGTGCTGAAGAATTGATGCTTTTGAACTGTGGTGTTGGAGAAGACTCCTGAGAGTCCCTTGGACTGCAAGGAGATCCAACCAGTCCATCCTAAAGGAGATCAGGCCTGGGTATTCATTGGAAGGACTGATGCTGAGGCTGAAACTCCAATACTTTGGCCACCTCATGCGATGAGTTGACTCATTGGAAAAGACCCTGATGCTGGGGGCACGAGGAGAAGGGGACGACAGAGGATGAGATGGCTGGATGGCATCACTGACTCGATGGACATGAGTCTGGGTGAACTCCGGGAGTTGGTGATGGACAGGGAGGCCTGGCGTGCTGCGATTCACGGGGTTACAAAGAGTCAGATACGACTGAGCGACTGAACTGAACTGAACTGAATAGATCTAAAGGGAAAAATATATAACAAGGCAATAATAGTAGGGGACTTCTAATATAGGCTATTGCTGAAAATAGCCTATTTTCAACAAGGATAGATCATCTAGACAGAAAATAAAAGTTGGACTTGAACCATAAGTTAGGCCAAATGGACTTAACATATTTATAGAACATTCCATTCAACAGGAAGGAAATTAAAAAATATATTGAAACAAATGAAATGGAAACACAATAAACAAAACCTCTGAGATACCATAAAACTAGTTTTGAGAGGGAATTTTACAGCAATAAATGCATATATTAAGAATTTAAAAAGCACTCAAGCAAACCACCTAACTTTACATATTGAAGAACTAAAAGGAAGAGGAAGAAACTAAGCCCAAAGTTAGCACAAGAAATAACAAAAATTAGAGCTGACACAAATGAGACCACAAAAAACAATAGAAGAATATCAACAAATCTTAGATTTCTAAAGTCTAGATTTTTATAAAAAGAAAAATGAGAAAATTGACTAATCTTTAGTTAGACTCACTAAGGAAAAGAGAGAGGACTCATATAAATGAAGTAAAAAATGAAATAACCGACACTACAGGGATACACAGAATCATAAGAAACTACTATGAACAGTTATATGTGAATTTATTGGAAAACCTAGAAGAAATGTATAAAGTCCTAGACACCTAAAACCTACCAAGAGGTGAATCATGAAGAAATAGAAAATCTGAGAAGATCAATAACAAGTAAGTAAAGTGAATCAGAATCAAAACCCTCTCAACACAGATAACCCCAGGACCAAATGGTTTCATAGGTGAATTCTACCAAACATTTAAAGAGTTAAAGCCAGTCCTTCTCAAACTCTCCCCAAATTGAAGGGGACAGAACACTTCCAAACTCATCCTATGAGTCTGGTGTTATTAAATACCATGATACCCTGATACCAAAGCTAGATACGGACACCACAAAAAGGAAAAGGGTAGAATAAAATCCTTGATGAATATAGATGCAAAAAACTCCCAACAGAACATTAGCAAACCAAATCACAACACAAAAAGATTATACACCAGGACCAAGTGGTACTCACCCCTGAGATGCAAGAATGGTTCAACAAACATAAGTCAATCAAAGTGAGATACCATATTAATAGGATGAAAGATAAATATCACAAGATTATCTCAATAGATGCAGAAAAAAATTTCATAAAATATGATACCTTTTCATGATTAAAAAAAAATCTGAATAAGATATCAGGAACTACCTAATCCTGAAGGTTTGTGTGGTATTGGAGAAGAGAATCAGAGGGTGTGAAAAGATCAGAAATGTCAACTCTGTGCTTTGGGAATTTTATCAGAGGATACACCACCACAACTAGCCAAGAAGGGTGTGTTGAACTATCAGATTTGACTAAAACCTGGAGAAATACATCCCTGAGGCCCTTTCTAACCCACAAACTTTGCAATGTCAAGGGGTCTACCCAGGTCTGCCTAGAACTTCTCTTCCAGAGAGCAGTGTTTTTTAGAAGTGAAGGGATAAAGAATATATCACTGTGAAAAGTTTTTGTTTTTATTTTTTTTCTAAGATCCCCTGATCTGCCTAAATTCATCCATCATAAATGCTTCCCTCTGGGAGAAATTACCAGGGAAGATTGGCTCCTCTGACAGCAGACAAGATGTTGGCACACTGGACTTCCCCGGTGGTCCAGTGGTTAAGAATCCACCTGCCAATGCAGGGGAAATGGGTTCAATCCCTAGGCTGGGAAGATTCCACACACCTCAGAGCAACTAAGCAGGTGTGCCACAACTACTAAAGCCTGTGTGCAAAGATCCAGAACAGCCAAAAAAAAAAAAAAAAAAAAAAGTTGGCACCAGCATAAGAAACTGTCTAAAAAGACATCAGAAAACTATCATATCTTACATCTAATCTTCTAAAGGCCCATATTTCTCTTTCCTAAATTCATTTTTTTCTCATAAGTGGTCTTTTCTTCTTTCCTCGTATTAATATGGTATATATGCCCCAAATTCTACTTCTTTGAATCACATTTTTCTGTGAACATTCCTGTATGTACATGAATAAAAATCCTGTCTTTTATCTAAAAACAGCAACAAAACCTAAACAAATTGGATACTGAAGGAATGTGTCTCGCAACATAGGGGACAAATATAACAAGCCCATGTGCTATGCTTAGCCACTCAGTTGTGTCCAACTCTTTGCGACTGACCCATGGACTGTAGCCCGCCAGGCTCCTCTGTCCATGGGGATTCTGCAGGCAAGAATACTGGAGTGGATTGCCATGCCCTCCTCCAGGGGATCTTCCCAACCCAGGGATCAAACCCAGGGCTCCCATATTGCAGATGGATTTTTTTTTACCATTTAAGCCACCAGGGAAGCCATCATCACACTCACTGGTGAAAAACTGAAAGTTTTTCTTCTATGATCAGGAACAGGCCACGGGTGCCTGCTCAGCACTCTTATTCAACATAGAAATGGAAATCCTAACTAGAGCAATTGGGCAAGACCAAAAGAATGAAATAAATAAAAGGCACCCAAAATGGAAACAAAGAAACTGTCATTCAGTTCAGTTCAGTTCAGGCGCTTAGTCGTGTCCAACTCTTTGCGACCCCATGAATTGCAGCACGCCAGGCCTCCCTGTCCATCACCAACTCCCAGAGTTCACTCAGACTCACGTCCATCTAGTTGGTGATGCCATCCAGCCATCTCATCCTCTGTCATCCCCTTCTCCTCCTGCCCCCCATCCCTCCCAGCATCAGAGTCTTTTCCAATGAGTCAACTCTTCCCATGAGGTGGCCAAAGTACTGGAGCTTCAGCTTCAGCATCATTCCTTCCAAAGAAATCCCAGGGCTGATCTCCTTCAGAATGGACTGGTTGGATCTCCTTGCAGTCCAAGGGACTCTGAGGAGTCTTCTCCAACACGACAGTTCAAAAGCATCAATTCTTTGGTGCTCAGCCTTCTTCACAGTCCAACTCTCACATCCATACATGACTGCTGGAAAAACCATAGCCTTGACTAGATGGACCTTAGTCGGCAAAGTAATGTCTCTGCTTTTGAATATGCTATCTAGGTTCATCAAAACTGTCATTATTTGCGGATAATATGATCTTATATGTAAGAAATTCCAAAGAATCAACCAAACAACAGTGAGACTGAAACAAATTCAGCAAAGATTGCAAGACATAAAAATCAATATACAGAAATCAGCTATATTTCTATGTACTATTAAGGCAACATCTGAAAAAAAAATAAAGAAAACTACCCCATTTACAATATAATCAATAGTAAACATAAGAATTAAGCAAGGAAGTGAAAGACCTGTATAATGGAAAAAAGATGTTAAAAGAAATTAGAGAAAATACAGATTAGAAAAACTAATATTGTTAAAATGTCCATACTAAGTTCCGTTCAAGATGGCAATGTAGGAGGCTCCTGAATTCTCCTCCTCCCTTGGACGCACTGAACTCAGTCACTTCCTCTTCCCTGTAAGACTGCCACAGCTCCTCTTCCTCTCAATACTATGGCAATTCCAGCCCAGGAACAAAATTCCAGAGACCAGGATCATCAGCTCACAAGTAAACATGGGCACCATTTATGGTTGCCAATCCCAGCTTCCTTTACTGTTTCAATGAATGTGACTCAGAGACCCATGTGTGGGGAAGAAACAAGAGGCCTGAGTACATAGTTACCAGCAGTCCGCTGGGCTCTGAATACATGGGCTTTCTCTGGGTAAGGTTCTCAGAACCAGTTCAATTTTCAACTAAGTCTGTGTTTTAATTTATAGCTTAACATTATCAGCTAAATTAAAGCAGTAAGACTGTATGATTTATTTAGTAAGTACAAACTGTTTTATTCTTTGGAAATAAGTCTAACTTAAAAATTTTGCAAGAATAGTACAAATAAACATTCCCCCCCCCCCCCCCGAACCACTGAAAGTAGGTTGCCAACATGATGCTCTATCATTCCCAAATACTTTAGTAACAAGAATATTCTACACAGTTATATTTCAACCATCAAAACCAGGAAACTAGCACTGTTGCTTACCACCTTTTGACCCCAACTGAGTTTCACCTATTTTCTAAATAATTTTCTGTAGAGCAGAATGACTCAATCCAGGATCACACACTGTGATTTCCTATCTCTTCAGTCTCTTTCAAAGTGGAACACTTTCTCAGTTTCTTTTCTTAACTTGCAACATCTGAAGGACTTCCCTGGTGGCACAGTGGTGAAGAATCCGCTTGCCAATGCAGGAGAAGTGGTTTAGTCTCTGGTCCTAGAGGATACTACAGGCTGTGCAGCAACTAAGCTGGGCGCCAGAACTACTGAGCCTGTGCTCCAGGGCCCAGGCACCACGACTACCGAGCCTGTGCTCCAGGGCCCAGGCGCCACGACTATTGAGCCTGTGCTGTAGGGCCCAGGCGCCACGACCATTGAGCCCATGTGCCGTAACTACTGATGCCTGTGCACCGTAGAGCCTGTGCTCTGCAACAGGAGAGGCAGTCACAACAGGAAGCTTGCACACCGCAACTAGAGAGTAACCCCTGCTCTCTGAAACTAGAGAAAAGCCTGCACAGCAGTGAAGAGCCTGCACAGCCAAGAAGTAAATAAAAATTTTAAAAATTAGAAGATTATAAGCCAGGATAATCTTTGAACAATATTCCTCAATTTGGGTTTGTCCGACGTTTCTCCTGCTTAGACTTAGTTATGCATTTTGGCCATGTTCTTCTCATCGCATCCTATCAGATCTGTATGCTCAGTCACTCAGTCATGTGTGACTCTTTGTGACCCCAAGGACTGTAGCCTGCCAGGCTCCTCTGTACATGGAACACTTTCCAGGCAAGAATACTGGAGTGGGCTGCCTTTTCCTGCTTCAGGGGATCTTCCTGATCCAGGGATTGAACCTGTGTCCCTCGTGTCTCCTGCACTGGCAGGTAGATTCTCTACCACTGCGTCACCTGGGACTCAATTTGTTTCAATATTACTCATGTTAACTTTAACCACATGACCACGTTGAGTCAGTCCACTTTTTCCATTGTAGAGTTACTTTTTCCCATCGTAACCACATTTCTGTCCATCCTCCCTGGTTTGTCAATAGTACATGCTTGAGGAAGACTACAAGGATGGAGGAGGGGAAAGGCACACGCCCCTTCCTGTTTATCTCCTGGGGTCTTCCCATTTGCTTCACATGCTGGCAGTGTCTCTGCAGCAATACTACTTCACCTAGGCAGGCACAGTGCCTCCTCCGAGCAGCAGCTAAAATCAGCTCAATTTTTCTAACGCTTGCAAACCAGCATCATCATACCTCATGAAAGACAGCAGTGTCAGTCAGCCACCACTTGCTCAGTGGCCAATACAGATCCCATTCTCATGAGCCCCCTCTTCTGGGACCAGAGATACTTACATCAGCAATCTTTTCAGAGGTCTGCACTTCCACTTGGAAGGATGTCTGTTCAGTCACCTTCATTTTGTCAACCAAGGGTTGATGGCTGCTGTCTGCTGCTGCTCTCTCAGTGATAATTTGTCTTCTCTGTTTGACCCTTTTGGATACTTGCTACCTTTGTACTATCTCACTCTAGCTGGAAAATAACTAGAACTGGGTCTGCTGTGGTCTCTAGGACTGGAGGAAGATGACACTCTGGTGACAGCTGGTGACAAAGCATAATGGAACAGCACTCTGGCTGAGGCTGGCTTAGCTGTGGAACTGACGGTGCTGAGGATGCTGGCTGAAGTTGTAGAGGAAGTAGCAGGACAGATTTCTGTGATGATTCGGGCTCTGCAGATGGAGCGAGACGTGCTGAAGAACCTTCTCTGGACCCAGAATTGAAAACTGTGCAGATGCTTTTTCTCCATTATGAGCTTAATGAGAGCTAAGGCATGAGTATGCTCTGGCTCTAAAGCTGTGCAGGAGAGGTATAGTTAGCTCCAAGTCTGGAGATGTTTCCAGAGCTTGTTCTGGAGCTGGTACTGTAGCCACCAGAAGAGAAAATATCATCAATAAGACTGCTTTTCCATGTGTCTCCCAAAGAGAGGAAATGTCTCACTGCCAATAACCGAAGTCTCAGTCCAAGATGCCATTCCACCACAAGACGGTCCTCCCCGGCTGCAGTCCAGGGGAATTGTGATGCCTCCTCAATGATCCTGGCCTAGTTCCAGCCTCAGGAGGCTCTGCTCTGTGTGGCCCAGGCTCCTCCCTTCATTTTCGCCTCCATCCTCCTCACACACCCAGAGTCCTCCTCACCATGCCCCTCTGCCTCCGTGGGCTCCAGGGTCTCCAGCTGTGCCAGGAGATGGCGGACTTGCTGCTCCAGGTCCAAGCCAGGCATGCTGAGCTCTACATAAGCGAGGAGCACCTTCAGGCAGGGATATTCTGGGGACTGCTGGAAATCCTCAGGGTAAAGGTGCAGCCAGGTGCCCAGGATGCAGGCCATGGCCATGGGGAGAGTCACATGGGCAGCAGAGTCAGAGACCTGGCCTTCCCGCCACACTGCACTCCAGGGCCGCCCTGCGGGGACCTGGGCCTCTGTGCCTTCTGCCCCTGCCCATCCAGAGGTCACTTCTCCTCCACGGTCCATCTCACCTGGCAGACCAGGCAGAGGAGGCCTGGACACAGGGGAGGGGCTGCCAACGAGCCTGCTCAAGTGACAGCCCTTGATCCATGGTGTGACCATCTGTCCACTTCCTGAGGGCAGCTGAGAGCTCACTGTCCCTCCCCTTGGTGTCACCTCTGTGAGGGCAGGCAGGGTGTCTACTCTGGTCACTGTACTGTAGGGAACATGTAGGGGCTCCATGAATATCTGACCCTGGAGGGAACACACAGGCTTTGTCTCTGGCCCAGTCTTCCTGTGGGCCTCCTAACTCCTCAGATTTACCTCCTGCACCTGCCTTGTCCTCTAGGGACCTGCCTGGCTGTCCTTCTGCCACTGACACTCATCCTTCCCCAGCGAGGGCTCAGCTGTCCCCTGAGTGTCACTGGATCCCCTGAGCACCAGCTGAGCACCCCCACTGAGGTTCCACCAGACAGTGAACACACCACACCATGTGTTCTGGGTCCCAGGATTGGGGATGGAGGCAGGGCTATGATGGAGAGGGGACACGTGTGGACTCTCATGGGGGCTGACTCTGAGCTCTGGCCTCCCAGATGCTTCTCACAGCACCCCAGCCTCATCCACAGCTCTCTTGGACTCCTTTCCTTTTGTCCAGGAGAAGCTGCCAGATCTCTGCCTTCAGTAGGAACCAGAAGCTATGTGGGATACAGGATTCTGCCAGCCCTGCCCATCAACCAACCCCACTTCTTCAGGCAGTCCTTCAGAAAACAGAATCTCTCCCTCTTGAATCAAAGCACCTCAGGAAGTCTGTTTCCCCACTGCCAGCCTGTCCTCAGGTGTGACCGTGACAGGACCACCAGGTTCCCACGGGCCCACCAACCTGTTCCTGCCCAGAGGGAGAACCTCCCCTCAAGTCCCACTTCCCCCACATGGAGATGAGGGCAGCTGGCTCTGCCCAGGGAAGGCTCCCAGTGGCGGCCAAGCCTGGTGTGGCCAGCTCTAGGTTGCCTGGGATTACCTTAGGTGACCTCCTGGTAAAGGACCAGAGGCATCCGGGCTGAGCACTGAACCGCCTGAAACATCTGAAAAACCTCTCTCTCCAGGGTTTCCTGAAGCAGAAGCCCTGGTCAGTCGAGACATAGCAGGAGAACATCTTTCTCTACCAAGTGTCTTCAGCCAAGTGAGCCTCAGAGGCTATGGAGCTGTTGCTAGAATGTGGGTGCCTGGTTACAGGGTTCCAAGTTCTGTTGGGGTCTGTTGGCAAGGAAGTGACTTCACTTCCTGGGGTCCCCTTACTTGAATTGACAGTTGACACCTCTGCACATAGCCCTCTGGACTGTTGACACCTTATCCCTCATCCATGTAGCCACAGGTTTCACACAGTTGCTCCACACAGCCCTCCCCACAGCTCCTGGGCCGGGTCTATGTGCAGCTCTGAGGAGACAGACCTGGATCCAGACTCACCTCCCGATTCCTACCTGTTCTCCATCCTGGATGAGTCTTTGTGTCTCTCAAGGCCTGTCCGTGTCCCCACCTGCACACCAGGGATGATGCCCGCATGGACTTCTAGGGATGTTCTCAGACATCGGTGGGATAAGACCTGGAATATGCGGAGTTGTGGCCCATGCAGGCAGTGCCTCCAGTCTCTTTTCTTGTCCTCTAATTACCTCCCATGTCTGTTCCTCTTCTGATCTCGTCCCACAGTCCTTATTAAATGTCAGTGTGAGTGTGCGTGTGTGTGTGTATCCCAGTGCTCACTCTGGTAGGCCAGAAGAAAACTGCCCCTGTAAGGAGAGATAGGCAACAGCTTCCTAAGATCTGAGAGTTTCTAATTTCCAAAGCAAACCTGATGAGAGGGGTTTCAGCTTTGGCCAAGGAGGTCACGACACTGTGACACAAGGCCTTAAAGATGGCAGGGGCTGGGGCTGGGATGACAGAGCCACACAGTCTGGCCCCACTGTCCACACCCATAACCACAGTGCAGGCTGTGACGACACAGCTGCCTTCAGGGGCTGTGCCTCAGGGGCTCACAGCCCAGCAGGCTCAGCAGCTCAGGCTGGACACACAGAGGCCCAGGGACCAACTGGTGCTCGCAGCCTGTCATCTGCCACACAGACTTGACCATCTCATCTGTTGTGGTCTTTATGTTCCTGACCTTAAATCACTCTGTCATTTTTGAGATTGCACCCAAGTACAGCATTTCAGACACTTTTGTTGACTATGAGGGCTACTCCATTTTTTCTAAGGGATTCTTGCCCACAGTAGTAGATATAATGGTCACCTGAATTAAATTCACCCATTCCAGTCCATTTTAGTTCACTGATTCCTAAAATGTCGATGTCCACTCTTGCCATGTCCTGTTTGACCACTTCCAATTTACCTAGATTCATGGACCTAACATTCCAGGTTTCTATGCAATATTGTTCTTTATAACATCAGACTTGACTACCATCATCAATCACATCCACAACTGAGCGTTGTTTTCGCTTTGGCTCCATCTCTTCATTCTTTCTGGAGTTATTTCTCCACTCTTCTCCAGGAGCATATTGAGCACCTATTGACCTTGGGAGTTCATCTTTCAGTATCTTATCTTTTTGCCTTTCATACTGTTCATGGGATTCTCAAGGCAAGAATACTGAAGTGGTTTGCCATTCCCTTCTCCACCAAGGCCAAAATATAAAAGGACAGTAAGGACAGTCTCTGCAATAAATGATGTTGGGAAAACTGGACACTTACATGCAAAACAAGCAAGCTGGACCACTATCTTATCTTACAATATACAGAGAACTGAACTCAAAATGCATTAAGCCTCGAGTAGAAGACCTGAAACCACACAACTAGGAAAAAAACAAGTAGAAAGCTCTTTACCAGCTGTCTCAGGAATGATTTTTGGATCTGATTCTAAAAACAAAAGAAACGAAACCAAAAAGTAACAGAATTATAGCAGAGGACAACAAAACAAAACAGAGAAAGGAAATGTGAGAAAATATCTGCAGTTCATATATTTTGTAAGGGGCTAATACCTAAAATATACAAAAATCCATACAACTGAATAGCAAACAAAAAACCAACTTCATTAAAAAAGGGCCAAAGGTCTCAAAAGACATTTTTTCCAAAGAAGACATACAGATGGCAAACAGGCACAGGAGAAGATGCTCCACATTTGTAATCATCAATGAAATGCAAATCCACACCAACAGAAGTTACCCCCTCACATCTACCAAAACTGCCATCACCAAGAAGAACACAAATAAATGTTGGTGAGGATGTGGAGAAAAAGAAACACTTGAACACTGTTGATGGGGATGTAAACTGGTGCAGCCAGTATGGAAAACAGCATGAAGAGTCTTCAAAAACTAAGACTACCTTGCAACCACTTGTAAAAGAATGAAACTAGATCACTTCCTAACACCGCACACAAAAATAAACTCAAAATGGATTAAAGATCTAAATGTAAGATCAGAAACTATCAAACTCCTAGAGGAGAACATAGGCAAAACACTCTCAGACATAAATCACAGCAGGATCCTCTATGATCCACCTCCCAGAATTCTGGAAATAAAAGCAAAAATAAACAAATGGGATCTAATTAAAATTAAAAGCTTCTGCACAACAAAGGAAACTATAAGCAAGGTGAAAAGACAGCCTTCTGAATGGGAGAAAATAATAGCAAATGAAGCAACTGACAAACAACTAATCTCAAAAATATACAAGCAACTTATGCAGCTCAATTCCAGAAAAATAAACGACCCAATCAAAAAATGGGCCAAAGAACTAAATAGACATTTCTCCAAAGAAGACATACGGATGGCTAACAAACACATGAAAAGATGCTCAACATCACTCATTATTAGAGAAATGCAAATCAAAACCACAATGAGGTACCACTTCACACCAGTCAGAATGGCTCTGCAAGCAATAAATGCTGGAGAGGGTGTGGAGAAAAGGGAACCCTCCTACACTGTTGGTGGGAATGCAAACTAGTACAGCCACTATGGAGAACAGTGTGGAGATTCCTTAAAAAATTGCAAATAGAACTACCTTATGACCCAGCAATCCCACTTCTGGGCATACACACCAAGGAAACCAGAATGGAAAGAGACACATGTACCCCAATGTTCATCGCAGCACTGTTTATAATAGCCAGGACATGGAAACAACCTAGATGTCCATCAGCAGATGAATGGATAAGAAAGCTGTGGTACATATACACAATGGAGTATTACTCAGCCGTTAAAAAGAATTCATTTGAATCAGTTCTGATGAGATGGATGAAACTGGAGCCGATTATACAGAGTGAAGTAAGCCAGAAAGAAAAACACCAATACAGTATACTAACACATATATATGGAATTTAGGAAGATGGCAATGATGACCCTGTATGCAAGACAGGGAAAGAGACACAGATGTGTATAACGGACTTTTGGACTCAGAGGGAGAGGGAGAGGGTGGGATGATTTCGGAGAATGACATTCTAACATGTATACTATCATGTAAGAATTGAATCGCCAGTCTATGTCTGACGCAGGATGCAGCATGCTTGGGGCTGGTGCATGGGGATGACCCAGAGAGATGTTATGGGGAGGGAGGTGGGAGGGGGGTTCATGTTTGGGAACGCATGTAAGAATTAAAGATTTTAAAATTTAAAAAATAAAAAACTAAAAAAAATAAAAAATAAAAGGGCAGAAAATCTAAATAGACATGTTTCCAAAGAAGATATACATGGTCGACAGGCACAGGAAAGGACACTCAACATTCTAAATTACTAGAAAAATGCAAATCCAAACTGCAATGCAGTATCACTGACCACGTGCCATCATCAAAAAGGTCAGAAATAACATACTGGGGAGTATGTGGAGAAAAAGGAACCTTTAGGCACTGCTGGTGGGAATGTAAAATGGTACAGCCAGTATGCAAAACAGTATGGAGGTTCTTCAAAAAACAAAAACTAAAATTACCTCCTGATCCAGCAGTTTCACTCCTAGGTATACATATCTGAAGAAAATAAAAACACTAATTCAAAAATATACATGGACTCCAATATTTGTACCACATTATTTACAATAGCCAAGATATGGAAGCAATCTAAATGCCCAACAGCATATGAGTTGATTAAAATAAATTACACACACAATGGAATACTACTCAGCTATAGAAAAGAGTGAAAATTTGCCATTTGTAAAACATGGATACATCTGAAGAACATTATGCTTAGTGAAATAAATCAGAAAAATATGAAGACTGCATGTTATCATTTATATCTGGATTCTAGAAACTAGAACAGTGAACTCCCTGGTGATCTAGTGGCTAGGACGCCGCACACCCACTGCAGGGGCCCTGGGTCTGATCCCTGCTTGGGGAACTGGGATCCTGCAAGCTACATGGCAGGGCCTAAATAAATACGCAAATAAAAATAAAACCTGAAACACTACGAATAAAACAGAAACGCACTGACAGATATAAGGAACAAATAAGTAGTTGCTAGAGGTGAGAAGGTAGTAGAGGGACAAGATGGGTTAAAGGATTAAGAGACACAAACTTCTATGCATAAAATAAATAAGCTCTGTGTTGTCAGGAGTTTTCACATGTACGTTTTAAACTTAAGGCACAGTTCTAAAAATGGGGATTTTTTTTTTTTTATTGATGCTAAGGCAAGGGTAAAAGTACCTTTATAAAATAAATTGCAAAGTTTTCCAGTGGTTCAAAGGAATCAGTTTCTCAGGCCATCCCTAAATGAATATGTGACCAACTGTTAAAATAATTTTATGAAAGTGGTCTGTTTGAAGTTTCTGTCTATTCTAGATTGAAATTTGGTAATTTTTGTTGTTCAGAAAATTATTCATGTAGCCTAACATGTCAAATATATAGGTATGAAATTGTTCAGTATCTTTAACATAATTGTTTTATACAGTTTTTCTAGTTTTATTCATAATACACTAGTTTTTTATTGGCTTCACAGGGTTCATTTATTTCCATATAGAAAAATAATACTTTCCTTTTCCAAAACCCAGCATTTAGTTGTATCAATGAAGCACAATATGTACTTCCCAATTGGTTATTTTAGGTTTTCCACGTTTAATTCATCCTTCATTTCCAACGTGTAAAATTTTCACTTCTATTCCTAGGTTGAATGATTGCTCTGTGTAACTTCAATCTTGCTAAATAAATTTTTAAAATGTAAGTTTTTATTGGAAAAACAAAGAGAAGCACAGCTGCCATAAAAAAAGACACCAGTGAGGTTACAAGTGACAGATGTGAAAATATATTCTCAACATAGATAAGACAGATAAAAATCAGTGACATATAAAAAAATACCTCAGATAGCAGTGGGTCCTCATTTAGCCCCTGCACCGCACATGCGTGGAGCCCTCCCGGGAAAGGGGCAGGTGTGGGCTCGTCTGTTCCTGTACTGAGCATGTGCAGGGCCCTCAGGTGTCATTCATATGCTGAAATCTTAACCTCTAAGGTGATGGTATTAGGAGGTGGGGCCTGTGGATGTGATTAAGTCAGAAGGCAGAGTCCTCACTGATGAAGAGTGCTCTTGTAAAACAGGCCTGGGAGAGCCCCTCACCCCTTCTGACAGCTGAGAGTGCACTGAAAACAATCCTCCTATGAACCAGAAAGTGGTTCCTCACTAGTCATGGAAGCTGCATTCACCTTGATCTTAGACTTCTCAGCACCTATAACTGTTAGGATGTAAATTTCTGCTCTTCATATGCTACTGGGTCTATGCTATTTGTTACAGCAGCCCAGATGGAATAAAACAGCCTCTGATTCAGGCAGCCAGTGTCTGATTACAATTGTTATGGATATGACTAAGCAAAGGAAGAAGGTGAAGGCAGGGAGTAGGGGATGTTTTATTTTAACTGGAGTAACTGACATCTTTGTGTTGGGAGGAACATGAAGGAAATGATACTTAAGAATAATTCTAAATGCTCATCTTCACAGGCCTTGGAATGCATTTGAGAAAATTAAAAATCCTTTCCTGATTAAAAGCCAATATAACACTTAACAAAAATGGCAACAGGGAGAAATTTTTAGGTCTATAACATGAGCAAAAACAACAACAAAAAACATATTTATACACATATCAAACCCTACAAACCAGTAAGGATCCACTATCAGCAAAACATGCCCTGATGGGACCATGAACAAGGGTCAGCAGGGACTACAATGGGAGGATTAGACCTCAAGTGCTTCATGAAATAGAATAATTTGACTGTCTTATAAAAGAAATTCCTGTAAACCTGTTAAAGTCCTAAAAGACACTATTGGAACCATCAATGAGTAAGACACTATGAAACACACCCATAATAGAGAACAGCATGGAGCTTCCTCAAGCCTCACCCTGCAGTAATGGACTGTGGAATACTAGAGACAGCTGGAGACTTTATCACAGAGCAGGAAGGCAGAGCAAGTGAGACCCAACAGTAGACCAGTCACCAGTCACAATTTAGGGGGGAAAACAAGGGAAAAACAGCTTCAGATGCCAAGGGAAACATCGCAGAAACGGTCTGTAGATTTTTCATTCTACACTATCACTCAAGGATAAAAGCAGAATAAGAACAGTTTCAGAGGAAAACATTTTCAGACTACGAGGGTTTGCCTCTCTCTCAGGCTCTCTCACTGAGAGTGAGGAATGATGTAGTCTGAGTGAGACCCAGAAGGAAGGAGTGCAGTGTGAGACATGGAGGTAGGAGATGGGTCTAAGGAGATGGGCAGGAGATGCAGGTCTAAGTCAGACAGTCATTGACTGTGTGAAGCAACACCCAGGGATCAGCAGTAATAATAATCATGAGTAATTACAAGCAAAACTTCTGTGGTCCAGCGCTGCAGCCTGGCCACCTGCCACCCTACCAGGGTTTAGGAAGCCGGAGCTGAAGTTGTGAGCATATATATATAATCATTTATATCTACACATATAATAAGAATTATACACCATGCACAAGTGGGATTTTTCCTGGAATGCAAGAATGCTTCATCATAGTAAAATGCATTGGTGTAATGTACCACATTGGAGAAGGAAATGGCAACCCACTCCAGTGTTCTTGCCTAGAGAATCCCGCAGACAGAGGAGCCTGATGGGCTGTTGTCCATGGGGTCGCAAAGAGTTGGACATGACTGAAGCGCCTTAGCAAGCAAGCAAGCAATGCACCATATTCACATAATGCAGGGAAAAGCCATGATCACCTCAATTAATGCAGAAAAAGCAATTTTAAAACGTCAACACCTTTTCATGATTTAAAAAAAAAAAAAACTTGACAACATTTGAAGGAAACTACCACCATAAAGTCCCCAGTGGTTCAGCAGTAAAGAATCTGCCTGCAAAGCAGAAGATGCAAGAGACACAGGTCCGATCCCTGGATCAGGAAGATCTCCTAGAGGACGCAACAGCAATCTACTCCAGTATTCTCGCTTAGAGAGTCCCATGGACAGAGGTGCCGGGTGGGCTACAGTGCAAAAGGTCGTGAAGAGTTGGACACAACTGACTACACACACACGAGTAAAACTCACAGCTAACATCACAGTCAGTGATGAAGACTGAAAATTTTTCCTTTGAGATCAGGAAACACATAAGAATACTAGGTTTTGCCCCTTCTATGCAGCACAGCACTGAGTTTTAGCCATAGCAGTCAGGAAAGACAGACATACAGATAGATACATAAACCAGTGACATTTAAATCTGAAAAGAGGTAGAATTATCTCTCTCCACCCATGATATGATCTCATATGTAGAAATTCTAAGTATGCCACAAAAATAATGTTATAAATAATAAATTAATTCAGCAAAGTAACAAGGCACAAAGTCAATGCTGAAAATCAGTGGCATTTCTGTACACTAATGATCAAAGAGAAAAGGAAATTAAAAGTTTTGTTTACAATTGTTTCAGAAAGAATAAACTACTTAGTGATTAACTTAACAAAAACAGTGAAGACTTGTACAGTGAAATGTCAAACTTTGTGAAGACATTAAATGACACAAACCCTGTTTTCATGGATTGGAAGACTTATTGCTAAGATCTCAATACTAACCATTGCAATTCACAATTCCAATGCAATCCTGATCAAAACTCTACCCTAAACCAAAATGCCTATCCTGAAATACTTTACAACTAATATACCCCAAAATAGCCAAACAATTATGAGAAGAAAAAGTACTCTGGGAGAACACCATTACCAATTTCAAAACTTACTGCAAAGCTATAGTAATCCAAACAGTTTGGTACTGGCATGGATCACAGCCTTGTAGTGATGAAGGGGGTTTTCCTAAGTCAGTGAAGCCATCAGCTATGGTATGCAGCGTCACTCAAGATGGATGGGTCATGATGAAGAGTGCTGACAAAACATGGTCCACTAGGGGACGAAATGGCAACCAACTTCAGTATTCTTGTCTGGAGAACACCATAAACAGTAAGAAAAGGCAAAAAGATACGACACTGCAAGACGAGCCCCCCAGGTCAGAAGGCATTCAGTATGCTAAACAGAGGAAGAGTGGAGGGCAATTACTAACAGCTTCAGAGAGAAAGAAGTGGCTGGGCCAAAACAGAAATGATGCTCAGTTGTGAATGTGTCTGGTGGTGAAAGTAAAGTCCCATGAAGTAAAAAACAGTATTGCATCAGTTCAGTTCAGTTCAGTTCAGTCGCTCAGTCGTGTCCGACTCTTTGTGACCCCATGAATCCCAGCACGCCAGGCCTCCCTGTCCATCACCAACTCCCGGAGTTCACTCAAACTCATGTCCATCGAGTCAGTGATACCATCCAGCCATCTCATCCTCTGTCGGTCCCCTTTTCCTCCTTCCCTCAATCCCTCCCAGCATCAGAGTATTTTCCAATGAGTCAACTCTTCGCACGAGGTGGCCAAAGTGCTGGAGTTTCAACTTTAGCATCATTCCTTCCATAGAAATCCCAGGGCTGATCTCCTTCAGAAAGGACTGGTTGGATCTCCTTGCAGTCCAAGGGACTCTCAGGAGTCTTCTCCAACACCACTGTTCAAAAGCATCAATCCTGCAGCGCTCAGCTTTCTTCACAGTCCAACTCTCACATCCATACATGACCACTGGAAAAACCATAGCCTTGACTAGATGGACCTTTGTTGGCAAAGTGATGTCTCTGCTTTTCAATATGCTATCTAGGTTTTTTATAACTTTACTTCCAAGGAGTAAGCATCTTTTAATTTCATGGCTGCAGTCACTATCTGCAGCGATTTTGGAGCCCCCAAAAATAAAGTCTGACACTCTTTCCACTGTTTCCCCATCTATTTGCCATAAAGTGATGGGACCGGATGCCATGATCTTAGTTTCCTGAATGTTGAGTTTTAAGCCAATTTTTTCACTCTCCTCTTTTACTTTCATCAAGAGGCTCTTTAGTTATTCACTTTCTGCTATAAGTATGGCGTCATCTGCATATCTGAGGTTATTGATATTTCTCCCAGCAATCTTGATTCCAGCTTGTGCTTCATCCAGCCCGGCATTTCTCATGATGTGGCTGGAGCCATGTAAACAAGATTTATAACAGTTAACTGGAAAATGAATCAAGAGACACATCCAGAGATAAAGCTACACACCTATTTTCACCTTATCTATGACAAAAGAGGCAAGAATATAGAATGGAGAAAAGATAGTCTCTTCAATAAGTGGTGCTGGGAAAACTGGACAGTTTCATGTAAAAGAATAAAATCAGAACATTCTCTAACACCACACAGAAAAATAAACTCAAAATGGATTAAAGAAAGACCTAAATGTAAGACTGGGCAGTATAAAAATGTTAGAGAAAAATAGGCAGAACACTCTCTGACATAAATTGCAGGAAGATCTTTTATGAGCCACTTCCTAGAATGATGAAAATAAAAACAAAAATAAACAAACGCAGCCTAATTAAACTTAAAAACTACTGCACAACAAAGGAAACCATCAACAAAATGAAAAGAGCCCACAAAAGGAAGAAAATATCTGCAAATGAAGTGACCAACAGGAGATTAATCTTCAAAATAAGCAACAGCTCATGCAGCTCAATATTAAAAATAAAGCAAACTAATATCCCCAATCAAAAAATAGGTGGAAGATCTAAATACACATTTCTGCAAAGAAGACATACAGATGGCCAAGAGGAACATGAAAAGATGCTGAACATTACTAATTATTGGAGAAATGCAAATCAAAACTACAGTGAGGTATCAGCTCATACCAGTCAGAATGGCCATCATCAAAAAAATCTACACAATAAATGCTGGAGAGGGTGTGGAGAAAAGGGAAGCCTCCTACATTGTTGGTGAGAATGTAAATTGGTACAGCCACTATGGAAAACAGTATGGAGGTTCTTAAAAGACTAAAAATAGAGTTACCGTATCATATGGTAATCTTACTCTTGGGCATATATCCAGAGAAAATCACAATCTGAAAAGATACATGTTCCCCAATGTTCACTGCAGCACTATTTACAATAACCAGAACATGGAAGCAAGTAAATGTTCCTCAGTGGGGGAACAGATAAAGAAGATGGGGCTCATACTTACAATGGAATCTTACCCACTCCTAAAAAGAACAAAATAATGCCACGTGTGCAACATGGATGAACCCAGAGATTGTCATACTGAGTGAAGTCAGATACAGAAAGACAAACATCATATGATGTCACTTATATGTAGAACCTAAAAGAATGGTACATATAAACCCATTTACAGAAAGAGTCACAGAGGTAGAGAACAAACTTATGGTTACCAAAGAGGGGTGAAGGATACGTTAGGATTGACAAATACAGTCTGCTATATATAAAGTAAGTAAAGATCTACTGCAGAGCACAGGAAACTCTCCTCAATTCTTTGTAATAACCTACATGGGAATATAATCTAAAAAAGAGTGGAGATACACACATATATAAAATTGATTCACATGCTGCACAGTAGCAACAGCACTGTAAATCAATGATATTCCAATTAAATTTAAAATAACAGTAAAAACAATGAATCAAGAGACATAAAGATAAGAACTGAAAACACAGAACCTCATCTCTCTCACACAATTATAACCACTGTTCATTGTTCTGCCCCTGATGCTTCCTCAGGATATACAGGATTTTAGCCAAGTTCCCTGGGGTGGGGCAGATGAGTGGCGGGGGAAGCCCTCAGTGCTTTGGGGATAGAAGACAATGTAGGCTGGCCTTGGCTGTGCTGAGCAGACCTCCCCCTCAACTGACTCCCACTGAGACCTACGCCCACCTGCACACTGTCTCTCAGGGGTCAGGGACATACCCAGTGTCATATGAGCAGTGATTTGCTACATAAACATTGACATCACAAGGAAGGAGCAACATGATTGAAAAATATCTCTGATATGTTACATAGATTGTCCAAAGGAGTTTCAGAGAGATAGTTCTCTGTGGATGGATGAGGGGGAGAGAAGAAGAAACAAAGGTGGACAGAGTTAAGGGGCTGGCACAGAATTTCACCTCTCGATATCCAGATGATGTAGTGGTAAAGAACCCACCTGCCAATGCAGGAGACACATGAGACCCGGGTTCCATCCCTGGGTCGGAAAGATTCCTCTGGAGCGGGAAATGGCAACCCACTCCAGCATTCTTGCCAGGAAAACCCCATGGACACAGGAGCCTGGTCTACAGTCCATGGGATCACAAAGAGTTGGACTTGACTGAGCATACATATGTGTCACAAGGGACAACTTTCAAACAGTGGCTCACCTTCGTGTGTTACTTGTAATGGGTTTTCTCTAGTTTCTAAATGAAACTGGAGATGAAAAGCATGTAAATATATTTTAAAGAAATTCTCTAAGTTTATAAAACATGTTCTGATGAAGTTTAACTTGAAAAGGACTCTTTTGAATGGGGCAGTCAGTCAGTTCAGTGGCTCAGTCACGTCCGACTCTTTGCAACCCCATGGACTGCAGCACGCCAGGCTTCCCTGTCCATCACCAATTCCCAGAGCCTACGCAAACTCATGTCCATTGAGTCGCTGATGCCATCCAACCGTCTCATCCTCTGTCATCCCCTTCTCCTCCTGCCTTCAATCTTCCCTAGCATCAGGGCCTTTTCCAATGAGCTTGTTCTTTGCATCAGGTAGCCAAAAGGAGTTTCAGCTTCAGCATCAGTCCTTCCAATGAATATTCAGGATTGATTTCCTTTAGGATTGACTAGTTGCATCTCCTTGCAGTGTGTTTGCCATAAGCAGCTACACACTGCCCTCTGGTGGCCCTGTGAGAAATAGCAGGAGCACTGCAGGGCTCTATGGTTCTGTCTGCCAAAGAGACCGACAACCAGTTGCCACCTTCATAGTATTCCTGTAAGAGTAAACCAAATTCTGCAAGTCTCAATGTTTGGGGGGGGCCTTCTAGTGGAAATCATTGTCTTGACTAAGACACAACACATCACTTTCCAAGTGCAGAATTTCACAGAGTGATCACTGAGCCCCTGAGTCAGGCCCTGAGACCACAACAGAAAACAGACAGGAGGTGGCCACCTCTTGGGACCTGCAGGGAGAGGGTGGGAACCTGCTGGGTGGGATCACTTGCCTATACCCCAACTCTGTGTGTCTAGCATAGAGATTAGTCTATCTAACCAAAGAATTTTCATAGCTTTCTTCTGATTATGTTATTAACAAAATGTTTTAGAAATTTGGGAAACTATCATTCGAAATAATCTGCATAATTTCACCTACAATTACCTAGCATTTAAAAAAATGGAATTACCTGATATTACCGGTGACCTTTTCACTTAATATGAGTAATTATTCTATCCATTTATAAATTTAAAAGATGTGAATTTAACAGCTGCAGATATTCCTTAATGATACCTTGTATCACAGGACCTGTTTCTACAACTCCTGATTGCCAGCTTCCTCTAAACATATCTTGTTGATCTCTGAAAGAGGGGTCCAGAACCTATCAGCTCCAGGCAACTTCCAAATCTAGTATTATTCCCTGAATTTTCAAAGCAGGTCCTCTTTATCCTTTCTGCTAGGACAGCAGGCCCTTCATACCATGTCTCCTCTCCTTTAAGAGCTCCTCCCAGACCAAGACACTGCTCAAACGATTCTCAGTCTGCTCTACGCACAGTGCACATTGTATGGTAAATATTCAATAGAGATTTGAAACACAATAGGTCTAAGTGAGTTACTTGTTATTGTTGATGTCATCCTAAAATTATAAATAAATTCCAGGAAACAATCTGTGGTACCTGAAGCAAAAGGACAGGGTACTGTCTGCAAGGTTTGCAAACTGGGGACACACAATTCTTGCCTGTAACTGAAAGCACATTCCTGGGGCTGTAGGGAGGGAAGAACTTTTAAAGAGCAAGAACCCCAGAATGCTCAGCTGGGAGACCTGTGCGGGGATTAAATAGCCCTGTGCAGCCTGAGCACAAATCCCTGCAGCTGGACCGCAGTCTGCCACGACTGGCTGTCAATGGAACTTCTCCTTCAGAGTGTTCATAGGTAGGACCCTTAGCAGAGTCAGGACTCTTTAGAGCTTTTGTTTGTGGTTTTCTAAGAATGTAGAGAACGTTACTTAATCTCAGGTCTGTTATGACCATATGACTGTTTTATTTTGGGTCTCTGTTAGCTAGAATGGGTCCATTTCCTGTGTTCTCTTAAGGAATTTCTCTCATTTTTACTTTTCCTTGGGGGTTGCTATTTAGTTTTATGTGGACAAAGTTGATTTTCCATGAAAATTCACTCTCCTTCCTGGGGCACACCACTGGAAGACTTCCCAGCCTCCTCTGTGGCACAGGACCACATCATGGCCAATGAAGTAGGAGAAAAACTGATGTTGCATCCTGGCCCGTTATAACAGGCATTTTTCCAAGTTCCTGCCCCTTCTGCTGACGGATGCAGTGAAGGAGGCCAAGGATAGGAGAAGCCTGGGTTCCTGAATGACCACATAAGGGAGTGCAGTCTCCCCAGGATGAACACCCACTCAGCACCATCATGTGGGAAAGAGTGCTGTGCTTCTGAAATTTTGAGTTATTTTATAATTCAGCATAAACTATTATACCCACAAAAATGTTAGTCATACTGCTGCTGCTGCTGCTAAGTCGCTTCAGTCATGTCCAACTCTGTGCAACCCCAGAGTTGTAGCCCACCAGGCTCCCCTGTCCCTGGGATTCTCCAGGCAAGAACACTGGAGTGGGTTGCCACATAGGATGAACTTAAGTAGCCACCAATCTAATACATTTAAATAACAAAGGTAAATTTTGTACTATTAATAGTTTTAACATCCAGTTTAACCCTGTTAATTCTGACTCAAGTCATTTAAATTCAGAGAACTTCAATTCCTCAACATTTTAAATTCTGAACTTAATAAAACCTGCGATAAGAATTACAATATTTGAAACATAGTGTTGAGAAAGTATTTTCAAGAGAAAACTTCAATAGGAGATTTTAATTCCTTGATCTTGCTTTGAAAACATAGCACAGCAAACTATTTCTGGTTTATCCATGTTTATTTCTAATTGAAAATATTTTAGTTGGGATTCATTACAAAATAATAAATGACAGGTTTCTTAACCACATCACAGCTGAATGACTATAAATTCCCTTTTGGGGAGATTCTTTAGTGATCTATATTTGTACGTGGTTGACTGACTTGGGTCAAATTCCAGATATATGAAATTTTCAAAATGTTCTTTTCCTGTCATCAATTTTCAGTCAATAATACATTTGATCTTATGGAGTTTTATATGGTGTGGAATACTTCTACTGCTAATGACTTCCCTGATGTTGCAAGAGGCCTTAAGATAAAAATTCTGGCATCCAGTCTATTTCTTTGAAGACAGTGATTAAGTTCTGGTCCAGCTTTTGGAACATTTGCCCCCAAGGCTCCACCACCCTCCCTTTCTGCCTAACTCAATAGAGAAGAGGATGTTCTCAGAGCTACTTACAAGGTTCGGGGAGATGAAAGTTAAACAATGGATCTCATCGCCTGCCTAGGAATTGAAAGTATCTTTCCCATTCAAATATCCTGGTAAGGAACCACACTTCTAATTTCTTTGGGAGTAAAGAAACACCAAGGAAAGACAGTCTGTGGTTAGTAAATGAACAAACGGCCAATCCATCTGAGAATCACACCACCTCCTCCCCTTCCTCTGGGTTTGGTGTAGGGAAAGAGCTGTGGTCATCACCAGGTGCTTTTCGTTCTTTTTCCCTTAGAAAAGAAACTCAGTTTTATTGAGGACACCAATGCACCAAACTCAGTACTCAAATTTCTCTTGTGTACCTGTTGCCCATCTTTGAAATGTCTGCCATTATCTTCAACAGTGAAACAAGGTACTTACTCATCACCAGAGTCGCAACTGCAGGGTTTTAAAAAGTCATTCCTGACTGTTTCAAGTGAAAAATTTGCTAACTCAAGAAACAATTTCGATAGACGAAGCCAACCTATCTCTGTTACAAAGCATTGTACCTTGCACCAATCACTAGTTTCAATTAGATTGTTTTGAAGCCTCCTAAGTAGGTTCCAACAAACAGCACATTAAAAAAACCACAGAACAAAACCCAACTATTCTCAAACAAAATACGCATCTTCTGGAAACAATCTGAGAATTACCCTGGATTAGATATTCAAAATTGCAAAAGGGTACACCACAGTTTCATGAAATGAAAATTTCTCTGGATTCCAAAATTTTCCCTTCAAGCAAAATTTACCAAACAAGCGAGCTCTTGTTAGCTGCTAGAATTTCCAAATACTTGAGCATCTATGATTACTGTGCAGAAATAAAACTTGAAATGCTCATTTAACTTAGAGTAATGCCGTTTCTCAAAGATGAAAGAAACAAAAACTGTTCAAAAAGCCCTCCATACGCAAAAACATAAAAAGGTGGGACTACTTTACTTCAAACTTTGCTTAGGTGTTACCGTGAAGTCGCTCAGTCGTGTCCGACTCTGCGACACCGTGGACTGTAGCTTGCCAGGCTCCTTTGTCCATGGGATTCTCCAGGCAAGAATACTGGAGTGGGTTACCACTTCCTTCTCCAGGGGATCTTCCCGACCCAGGGACTGAAGCTGGGTCTCCCGCATTGGAGGCAGACGCTTTAACCTCTGAGCCACCAGGGAAGCCCATAGTATGTCACAAATTGCCCTCCAGGAAGCGCTCTGTGAGCTCGTCACAGACAGTCAATAAAGCCTGAAAACGCTGAAAGTGAACTGTACCCTTTTGTAGCCGACCCTCCAGAAGGCTTTAGGAAAGAGCACGGAGTCCCATCTGAACACCCGCTGCCGGCGGCCAGCGAACAGGATCCCCGGGCTGTGCGCCCCCAGCACCCGCGCGCATCCCGGGAGCAGAGATCGCTTCACACCCGCGGGCCCAGCGCGCCCGACGCGCGCCCCCGGCGGCCCCACCTTCGGGCTCCTCGGCGGCACCTCCCGCTCCCGGATGCGCGAGCCCGCGGCGACGGGGCCCGGGCGGCGAACGCAGACCCAGAGGCCGCCCCGCGCCGCGGTCGGGGGCCAGCCCCGCCGCCAGGAGACTCGAGGGGCGCCGAGCAGGGAAGGCTGCGAGCGCGCGGGGCGCCCCCCGCTCCGCCGCCGCCTTGGGGCCCCGGCCCGGCGTCCTCACCCTGCGGCCGGTGGCGGCGACCCGGGAGCCGCGGACCGAGGGAGGCCCGCGCTCCCCGGGGCTGGAGGGGTCGGGGGTTGGGCAGGCGGGGGGCGCGCGGTGGGGGGCTGCGGTACAGCTGCACTTACCCGTGTCTGCGCCGCTCCCTGGTCCCGGGCGTCCCGCCGCGGGGACCGACTCAGTCTCCAGCTTCCGTTCCCTCAGGACGCGTCCTCGGCGCTCAGGCTTCCCTGCGCCGCCGCCCTCGCACCTGCCGCCGCGCACGCCTGCGCACTCGCTGGGGATGGGGCGGGACCTCGCAGCCACCTTCTACCCTCAGCACCCCTGACCTGGATATTCCTGTTTATTTTTAATTTACTGTAAGTGTTTAACTTGGGATCAAAAATTTTAAAATATATAGCAAGGTTTCTTATCTAAATCATAATTTATGATTTATAGATATGCCTTTTGTAAGAGTTTCCTCTTTTTGTAAGATTTCTTTATGATCATTATTTGTACTTGGTCAACTGATGGTCAACTGACCATCGATTTTCAGTTAGTAACACATTTATACCATGTGGAGTCTTCATTGGTGTTGATTATTTTCCCTAAAAATCACCATGATTGCCCATGTGTCCCTAGTTCAAACTGTGGGTGTCCAAAAGGCCTACTTCTTCGATGACAGATATTCTTTTTTTGACAGATACTCAGTTTTGATCCACCATTTTGAACTGTTTTCCCAAAGAGTCCACCCTCTGGTCTCTCCACTTCATTAGAAAATAGAAAAGGATTTTCTCTCATCTGCTTCCAAGGTCCAGGCAGATGAAAGCAACCAAATGGTTCCCAGTCACCTCCTGAGGAACTGAATCTTTCCCTCTCAAATATCCTGGTTAGAAACCACATCTCTCATTTCTCTGGGAACAGACAGCAATAAAAAAGAGTTCATGGCGGGGAGATGAACAATTCATCTGAAAATTATTCTGTCTTGAACTCTTCATCCTGGTATTTAGTGTAGGAAAATAGCATTGAATTTCATCTAAGCATGAGAAATTTAACAGGTCAATATTCATATCCATTAAACAATTACTCTAGCACAAATGGATAACAGCAGTTTTTAGAGTTATACTACTCTATACCACATTATAACGTGATACAATTTACTTATGTTTCTCTTGGTGTGTATAAGGTCTTTTAGAGCATCATCAGAGAAAGGCTGACATTCAGCAACCATGCTGACTTCAGAGGAAAAAACATTTCTTTTTATGCCATCAAGTTTAAAATTAATTGTTCAAGGAAAGCAACACCATTAAGATATAGTCATGGGCTCCCCTGGTGGCTCAATGGTTAAAAATCTCCCTGCCAAAGCAGGAGACACAGGTTCGATCCCTAGTCTGGGAAGATCCCATATCCCTTGAAGTAACTAAGCCCATGCACCACAACTATTGAGCCTGTACTCTAGAGCCTGCTGCTGCTGCTAAGTTGCTTCAGTCGTGTCTGACTCTGTGCGACCCCATAGACGGCCTCCTATCAGGCTCCCCTGTCCCTGGGATTCTCCAGGCAAGCACACTGGAGTGGGTTGCCATTTCCTTCTCCAATGCATAAAAGTGAAAAGTGAAAGTGAAGTCGCTCAGTCGTGTCCGACTCTTAGCGACCTCATGGACTGCACCGTACCAGGCTCCCCCGTCCATGGGATTTTCCAGGCAAGAGTACTGGAGTGGGGTGCCATTGCCTAGGAACAGCAACTACTGAGCCCATATGCGGCAACTACTGAAGCTGGAACAAACACTCTGGACCCCATGCTCCACAAGGAGAGGCCACCGCAATGAGAAGCCCACACACCGCAACTATAGAGTAGCCGCTGTTCACCACAACTAGAGAAAAGCCTGTGCAATGAAGACACAGTACAACTATAAATGAATAAGTAAAATTATTTCTACAAAAGGCAGTCATGTCGAACTTATCCTTGTCCATATAATTATTGCCTTGTCGATTAAAGCCCATCATTAAACTTTAGCTCCAGAGAATCTAATAGTCTGACATTAGATCCTGAAGGGAATCAGAGGTGATCTCTGAGCCCTAGAGTGGAGAGTCACACAGCAGGACAATTAAGGAGGCCAAAGCGCGCAAGAGGAGTCAGAGCAGATGGTGAGATCTGATCTGAGAAATACCTAGGACCAAGTGCATCCTGTCTGAGAGGTACTGTGGGAAGGCCAGCAGGTATACAAGGCCTGGCAGGTGAGGAGGCAGCTGATTTATGATGACCTCCTATTGGGTCTGGGAGAATCCCAGTTTCAAATACATTCTCAAATCTTTTAGGTCCTGATCCCAAATGTATTTATTCAGCAGTACTGGCACATTGCCCAGTACTTTGCCCAGTACTGGGCTGGGGGGCTGTAATAGTCAAAATCAAGGTGCAGTCTCTGCTCCCAGACAGCTGAGCAATGGTTATAATAGAATGAAGGTTGTTGGAGGCAGAGTACCAGGTCATTAACACCATAACCTTCTCTCTCTCCCACAATTATTACAACCATCACTCATTATCTTAACCCTGTTCCTTAAAATAAGCAAACTTTTAGCAAAGTTCCTCCAGGAAGGTAGACTCAGTGCTTTGGGGATAGGAGACAGTGTGGACCTTTCCCTGGCTGTGCTGAGCAGGTCTCCCAGTTTGGACGACTCCCACTGAGACCTACTGCTCGCCTTCACATGGCCTCCACTGTCTAATAAGCAGCCCACTTACTACTGAAACAGTCACATCACAAAGAAGTAGGAACATGATTGAAAAATATCTAATATGTTACACGCATTATCAAAAGATAGGTTACACAGATGTTTACAGATGGATACAGAGAGGAAGGGACAGAGGTGGACAAAGAAGGGGATTAGACACATAATTTTACATGTCTGTGTGTCACAAGGTAAAACTTAGTGGCTCACTTTATCTTTGTTATTTGTAGTGAATTTCCATTAACTTCCAAATAAGACTGAAGAAGAAAAGCAATTCAATGTACCTTAAAGAGGTCCTTTAAGTTTATAAAACATGTTCTGATGAAAGGTAACTTGGATCAGTTTTGAATGGGACAGTGTGTTTGTCAGAAGCAGCCACACCGCCCTCTGGTGGCTTTTTGAGAAATGGCAGGAGTGCTGCATGGCTCCATTTTTGTCAGCAAAAGAAGCCAACATTTACACTTGCCATATTCACAATCTTACTGTTAGAGCAAACCAAACTCTGTAAGGCTGTGTTTTGAGGATGTCTGTCTTTACACTGTCTTGAGGCCTTGAGGCAGGCCCTGGGTCCACAGCAGAGAGGAGAAAGGAGGTTGCTGCCACCTCATGGGACCAGCAGAGAGAGGGTGGGAACCTGCTAGGATCACCTGTCTACACCCAGCTGTGTGTGTAGTGGGGAGAAATAAGTCTATCAAATCAAAGCAATTTATGAGACTTTTCTGTTTATATTAATAAAATATTTTAGAAAATTACAAAACTATCATACAACATATCTGTATGATTTCGTCTAAATTTACACAGAATTCTAAAAAATGGGATTACCTTACCTTACTGGTCTCTTTTTCACTTAATATGAGTAGTTATTCCACCCATCTGTAATTTTAGAAAATGTGGGTTTAATGGCTGCATAATATTTAAGAAAATTGGAGATTTAAGTGAACATTTCATGCAAAAATGGACACAATAAAACACCATAAAAGACAGAAATGTAAAGACCTAATAGCAACAGAAGAGATTAAGAAGAGGTGGCAAGAATACACAGAACTATAGAAAAAAGTCTTAATGACTGGGGTAACGATGGTGTAGATGCTCACTTAGAGCCAGACATCCTGGAGTGTGAAGTCAAGTGGGCCTGAGGAAAGCTTACTACAAACAAAGCTAGTGGAGGTGACAAAATTTCAGTTGAGCTATTCAAAATCCTAAAAGACAATGCTGTTAAAGGGCTGCAGTCAATATATCAGCAAATTTGGAAAACTCAACTGTGGCCACAGGACCGGAAAGGTCAGTGTTCATTTCAATTCAAAAGAAGGGCAATGCCAAAGAATGTTCAAACTACTTGTAAAATTGTACTCACTCCTCATGTTATCAAGATTATGTTCAAAATCCTTCAAGTCAGGCCTCAACAGTATGTGAACTGGGAACTTCCAGATGTACAAGCTGGGTATTGAAGAGGCAGAAGAACAAGAGACCAAATTGCCAACATCACTGAATCACAGAAAAAGCAAGGGAGTTTCAGAAAAACAACTACTTCTGCTTCATTGACTACGCTAAAGCCTTGGACTGTGTGGATCACAACAAACTGTGGAAAATTCTTAAAGAGATGAGAATACTAAAGGAGTCAGTCACCTTACCTGACTCCTGAGAAATCTGTATGTGAGTCAAGAAAAACAGCTAGAAGCAGACATGGAACAAGGGACTGGTTCCAAATTGGGAAAGGAGTGTGACAAGGTTGTATACTGTCACCCCGCTTATTTAACTTCTATGCAGAGTACATCATGTGAAATGCCAGGCTGGATAAATCACAAGCTGGAATCAAGACTGCTGGGAAAATGTTAACAACCTCAGAAATGCAGGTGATATCACTCTAATGGCGGAAAGTGAAGAGGAACGAACTAAAGAGCCTCTTGATTCGGGTGAAAAAGGAGAATAGAAAGGCTGGCTTGAAACTCAGGATTCAAAAAACTAAGATCATGGCATCTGGTCTCATTCAGTTCAGTCGCTCAGTCATGTCTGACTCTTTGTGACCCCATGTATCACAGCAAGCCAGGCCTCCCTGTCCATCACCAACTTCCAGAGTTCACTCAGATTCATGTCCATCGAGTCAGTGATGCCATCCAGCCATCTCATCCTGTTGTTCCCTTCTCGTCCTGCCCCCAATCCCTCCCAGCATCAGAGTCTTTTCCAATGAGTCAACTCTTTGCATGAGGTGGCCAAAGTACTGGAGTTTCAGCTTTAGCATCATTCCTTCCAAAGAAATCCCAGGGTTGATCTCCTTCAGAATGGACTGGTTGGATCTCCTCGCAGTCCAATGGTCTCATTACTTCATCGCAAATAGAAGGGGAAAAAGTGGAAGTGGTGACAGATTTTCTTTTCTTGAGCTCCAAAATCACTGCAGATGGTGACAGCAGTCAGGAAATTAAAAGACACTTACTCCTTGGAAGGAAAGCTCTGACAAACCTAGACAGCCTATTAAAAAACAGAGACACCAATTTGCCAACAAAGGTCCATATAGTCAAAGCTATGGTTTTCCAGTAGTCATATATGGACGTGAGAGTTGCACTGTAAGGAAGGCTGAGTGCTGAAGAATTGATGCTTTTGAACTGTGGTGTCGGAGAAGACTCGAGAGTCCCTTGGACTGCAAGGAGATCCAACCATTCAAACCTAAAGGAAAGTAACCCTGAATATTCATTGGAAAGACTGATGCTGATGCTCCAATATTTTGCCCATCTGATGTGAAGAGCCACTGGAAAAGACTGTGATCCTGGGAAAAAGTGGAATCAAAAGGAGAAGGGGGCAGCAGAGGATGAGATGGTTAGATACCATCACCAACTCAATGGACATATATTTGAGTAAACTCCAGGAGATAGTGGAATACAGAGGGAACCTGGAGTGTTGCAGTCCATGCAGTCAGAAAGAGTCTGACACAACTTAGCAACTGCACAATGACATCATAATATTCTTTATGATACCTTGTATCACAGGACCTGTTTCTACAGCTCCTGATGCCAGCTTCTTTCACAATCATATCTTGTTCATCTCTGAAAGGTAGAGTCCAAATGCTATCATTTCCAGGCAGTTTTAAAATCTAGAATCATTCTCTGAACTTTCAAAGACATTCTCTTAACTCCTTTCTCTTGGGATGGCAGGCACTTCATACTGTCTTCTCTCCTGGGGATTCAGGACTCCTCCAAGACTGAGATGCTGCTCAATCATTTCTCAGGTCACTCTTAGCACAGTGCTTGGGGTATGGCAAACAGCCAATAAGGATCTGAAAACTAATTAAATCGAAATGAATTACTCACTGTTGCTGACAACCTTAATTGTTTTCCGTTCCTGGGGAGAACAGCTGGAAGACGTCCCAGTCTCTTCTGTGGCCACAGAAACTGATTGTGGCCAAAGCAGCAGCAGAGAAACCGTATCCTTCCAGAGCTGGCTTGGAGAAAGCAATGGCGCCCCACTCCAGTACTCTTGCCTGGAGAATCCCATGGACAGAGGAGCCTGGTGGGCTGCAGTCCATGGGGTCACGAAGAGTCGGACACGACTGAGCGACTTCACTTTCACTTTTCACTTTCATGCACTGGAGAAGGCAATGGCAACCCACTCCAGTGTTCTTGCCTGGAGAATCCCAGGGACAGGGGAGCCTGGTGGGCTGCCATCTATGGGGTCGCACAGAGTCGGACACGACTGAAGCGACTTAGCAGCAGCAGCAGCCAGAGCTGGCTCATTATAAGCTTCCATACATTCTTGCCCCCTTCTGCTGATGGATGCAGATGGGGATGAGGTCTTAGGGAATGGAGACAGTATAGGATGGGAGGAGTCTGGGTTCCTGAATGACCACCTTAAGGAGTCTCTCCAAAGTGAATACCTACCCAGCACTGTGATGTGGGAACTATAGTGTTGTGCTGCTGAAATTTGGGGAGTTGTGTGGTAATTCAGCATAAACCATTATAATTATACAAACAACTTAAATTGTCCTTAATCTAGTACATTTAAAATGACATACATTAATTTTGTATTATTGATAGTTTTACCCTCCAATTTAACCTTGCTCTTCTGAATCAGTCATTTGACCTCAGAAAATATCATTTCCTCAACATTTTTTACTCTGAGCTTCATACACACTGCAATCAGAATTACAATATTTGAAAAATAATGTTGAGAAAGTACTTTTCAGAGAAAACTTCAGTAACTTTTAATTCTTTGATTCTGCTTTGAAAACATAGCATAGTAAACTACTTGTAGTTTATCCATATTTATTTCTAATTAACAAAGTATTTTAGTTGGGATTAATTTTTAACAAATAGCCAGTTTCTTGTCCACATCACAACTGAATGACTAAATTCTCTCTCTGGAAGATTTCTTTACTGACCATTGTTTGTACTCAACTGACCTGGGTCAAATACCAGGTATTAAAGATCTTCAGAATGTTCTTTTACTTTTCAGCCAATAAGCATTTGACCACGTGGATTTTTCTATGGCCTGGATTATTTTTACTAACAACAAGCTACATGGTGTTGCAAAAGACCTGAAAGTCCAAATGCTGGTATCTAATGAGTCTGTTCCTTTGAAGACAGTGATTCACTTTTGCTCCAACTTTTGGAAAACTTGCCCCAAAAAGCTCCACCACCCTCCCATTCTGCCCACTTCATCCATTAGAGAAGAGGATTTTCTCAGTGTTACTTCCAAGGTACAGGCAGATGAACATTTATACAATGGATTCAGGTACCTGCCTGGGAACTGAAAGGATCTTTACCATTCAAATATCCTGGTTAGGAACCATGTTTTTAATTTCTCTGGGAATTAAGAAACAGCAAGGAAAGAGGGTACGTGGTTGATAAATGAACGTCAATTCATCTGAAAATCACTCCATCTCCTCCCCTTCCTCTTGGTGTTCAGTGTAGGGAAAGAGCCCTGGTCATCACCATGTGGTTATTGCTGTTTTTCTCTTCAAAGAGACAAGCCATTTCATTGAGGGCACTATTTCACCAAACTCAAAGCTGGAATTCCCATAATATATGCCATTATCTTCAACAGTGAAATGATATGTTTTATTCCTCGTTAAAGAGACCAAACTGCTATAGCAAAAGTCACTCCTGAGAGTTTTATGTGGAGATTTGCTAACTCAAGAAAAAATTTCTGTAGAAAAAGACAACCCATCTCTGGGTTACAACGCATTGTTCCTTGCACCAATCACTAGTTTTAACTAAAATCTATTATGATTTGTGTTATGCCCAAATCGCGAAATCTCCCAATGACCACCAGGGAGCCAATATCCGATGCAAAAGCAAGAGAGTTTTTATTACCAAGCTCGAGCTGGAGCTCCCACCGTTACCGATGCAGCAGCTAAGGAGAGGAGTCCTGAGCTCTGGGTTATATTGCTTATATAGGGTATTCTGGCGCGAAAAATTAGAAAAACGGGAGTTTCGGGGTTGGGAGACATCTAATTGGTTACCTTCTGTGGAAGGGTTAGGTGTTGGGTTCTGATTGGTCCAAGGTAAATCACAAATGTAACTCATTACTTCACAAAGGTAAACCATTACTTAATCACAAATTCTTGAACTTAAAGTCAGGAGGTTTAACCTAAGGGCTGATTGGCTCGCGCACAGTGGGGCAAGTTTAGGCAATATCCAAAGTCTAAGTCTGTTTGCCCAGAACCTTTACAAAAGGGAGTTCTTTTACAAGATGGAATAGCTTAGGCTCTTCATTTGAAGCATGCTAAATAAGCAGATTGTACTAAAAAAAATAACACATAAACCCACAGAACAAAACCCAAACTATTCTCAATAAAAATATTCATTTGCTGGAGCCAATCTGAGATTTAACAAGGATTAGGAACTAAAAAGCCTCTTGATGAAAGTGAAAGAAGAGGGTGAAAACGTTGGCTTAAAGCTCAACATTCAGAAAACTAAGACCATGGCATCTGATCCCATCACTTCATGGGAAATGGATGGGGAAACAGTGGAAACAGTGTCAGACTTTATTTTTTGGGGCTGCAAAATCACTGCAGATGGTGACTGCAGCCATGAAATTAAAAGACACTTACTCCTTGGAAGGAAAGTTATGACCAACCTAGACAGCATATTCAAAGGCAGAGACATTACTTTGCCAACTAAGGTCCGTCTAGTCAAGGCTATGGTTTTTCCAGTGGTCATGTATGGATGTGAGAGTTGGACTGTAAAGAAAGCGGAGTGCCAAAGAATTGATGCTTTTGAACTGTGGTGTTGGACAAGGCTCTTGAGAGTCCCTTGGACTGCAAGGAGATCCAACTAGTCCATTCGAAAGGAAATCAGTCCTGGGTGTTCATTGGAGGGACTGATGCTAAAGCTGAAACTTCAATACTTTGGCCACCTCATGTGAAGAGTTGACTCATTGGAAAAGACTCTAATGCTGGGAGGGATCGGGGGCAGGAGGAGAAGGGGACGACAGAGGATGAGATGGCTGGATGGCATCACCGACTCGATGGACATGAGTTTGAGTGAACTCCGGGAGTTGGTGATGGACAGGGAGGCCTGGTGTGCTGTGATTCATGGGGTTGCAGAGTCGGACACGACTGAGCCACTGAACTGAACTGAACTTTGATACTTTAAACTGCAACACTGCATACCAGAATGCCATGAAATAAACATTTCTCCTGATTTGGATATCATCTCCTCCTAATGCAAAATTTACCCCAACCCCCACCCCCCCAAAATAAAAAAATCCCAAATCCAGCCAACAACAAAAAACAACCAAAGAAAAGCCCCCAAACCAAACAAAAAAACCAAAGAAACCACGCCCATTACTATAACTAGAATCCTCAAACATTTTAGCGTCTATGGTAACTGCTCAAAGAATTATTTTTTAAATGTTCATTTCACTTAGGAGCTTCCCTTGTAGCTCAGTAGGTGAAGAATCTGCCTGCAATGCCGGAGACTCGGGTTCGATTCCTGGATCGAGAAGATCTGGAGACGCAAATGGCAACCCACTCGAGTATTCTTGCCTGGAGAATTCCACGGACAGAGGAGCCTGAAGGGCTACAGTCCATGGGGTCGCAAGAGTTGGGACACCACTTAGCGACTAAACCGTCACCATTTAAGTTAAGAGCAGTGCAGCTTCGCCAAAAGTCGCCCTGTTGCTTGAAAAACGTAACGCAATCAAGAAAAACTTCAGCATACCCCAAAACATAAAAAGGCGGGAACAGCTTTATTTCAAACTTTGCTTAGATGTTAGTATGTCACAAATTGCCCTCCAGGAAGCGCTCTGTGAGCTCGTCACAGACAGTCAATAAAGCCTGAAAACGCTGAAAGTGAACTGTACCCTTTTGTAGCCGACCCTCCAGAAGGCTTTAGGAAAGAGCACGGAGTCCCATCTGAACACCCGCTGCCGGCGGCCAGCGAACAGGATCCCCGGGCTGTGCGCCCCCAGCACCCGCGCGCATCCCGGGAGCAGAGATCGCTTCACACCCGCGGGCCCAGCGCGCCCGACGCGCGCCCCCGGCGGCCCCACCTTCGGGCTCCTCGGCGGCACCTCCCGCTCCCGGATGCGCGAGCCCGCGGCGACGGGGCCCGGGCGGCGAACGCAGACCCAGAGGCCGCCCCGCGCCGCGGTCGGGGGGCAGCCCCGCCGCGAGGAGACTCGAGGGGCGCCGAGCAGGGAAGGCTGCGAGCGCGCGGGGCGCCCCCCGCTCCGCCGCCGCCTTGGGGCCCCGGCCCGGCGTCCTCACCCTGCGGCCGGTGGCGGCGACCCGGGAGCCGCGGACCGAGGGAGGCCCGCGCTCCCCGGGGCTGGAGGGGTCGGGGGTTGGGCAGGCGGGGGGCGCGCGGTGGGGGGCTGCGGTACAGCTGCACTTACCCGTGTCTGCGCCGCTCCCTGGTCCCGGGCGTCCCGCCGCGGGGACCGACTCAGTCTCCAGCTCCCGTTCCCTCAGGACGCGTCCTCGGCGCTCAGGCTTCCCTGCGCCGCCGCCCTCGCACCTGCCGCCGCGCACGCCTGCGCACTCGCTCCTGGGCACGTGGGGGCGAGGAGGGGCGTCGGTCAGCCTCAGGACTCCTGCCTAGAATACCCTTATTTTACATTTCCTTAGTGTCTGACTTGATATCAATTAAAAAAAAAAAGTCGTTTTCTTATCCTAATCATAATTTCATGACTATAGATTCTTTGTAAGATTTCTTTGATAATAGGTACCAAAATTATATATTTCTTCTGTAAATTTTCAGTCAATAGTAAGTTTTACCCTGTGGAGTTTGATTTAGTGGTGTGTTGTTTTTTTTTTTCAGCCTTGGCAGGGGCAGAGTCTTGAGATGAAGGGAGAGTTAGGATCCCCTAGGCGAGGGCTGCCTCCCTGCCACATGGTTTGCCGTAGGAACTAGAGGTCCTAAGACCCCAGGATATTCTGGCAGTGTGGAGTAGATTCTCTGGGTGTGCGCACAAGTGTACACTGACGCAATCAGAGGAAGGGACCATGAGGAGTGGGATCAGGGGAGGGGTGGACCCTGGGGTAGCGACAATGACAAACGTGCATCATTTTTCCCTGGACTAAGGCAAAGACCACCTTGTTGGACCTCATATGGAATCAAGGTCAGAACATCTGCACTGGCTATGGTGAGGAGTCCTCATACGGGAACTAGACACTCCACGGCTGAAGTGGACAAGAGGAGGTTGAGGGTCCTCTTCAAGGTCCTTCTCAAAGCCCCTGGTTCCTATGAATCCTGTCACATTCTCTCCTGGGGCCCAAGGAATGTTGATGTCCTGAAGTCTCTCAGAGGTATGGTTTGTGCTATGGTTTCCCTGCTTGGTGAGTAGTATGAGTGGTTCCCATCAAAGGGGTGATGTGTCTACTGGGGCGAGGAGAGTGTCCCTTGCACTCCTACACATTCCCCTGCCCCTGACCTGGCCTACACCTCCTTCTGTTAGCATCTGAGCTTCTCAGTGGAGGAATGGAGCCTCTTATCTATTCATTTACCAGCTGTGCCCTGAGCACTCAGTGGGGGCTGTGATGAAAAGAACCACCAGGGTCACAGTCTGGAGAGGGAAATGGAGAAACACAGAAAGAAAAGACAGAAAGGAGCAAGTTCTGTGTTGGAAAACAGTAGGTGCCACAATGGGGTCATGGAAAGGCTGCACTGAGGGGACATGTCTGTCGCCAGCAGTGTAATGAGAAGGCGCCAGCCATTCACACATCTGGGGATAATCATCCTAGAAGAAGGCACAAGTGTATGGACACACAGAATGTGTTTGTCCAGAGATGAAACCAGAGGGAGCTAGTGTGGCTGGTGGGAGCTTGGGAGGAGAGTAGGGGGACAGTGGGGAGGGAGGGGCCAGGGCCCGATGCTTGATGGCGGTGTGAGTGATCCATTCTGTGTGACAACATTAGCCAATCTTGAGTGATGTAAGCAACAAACATTTATTATCTCACACTATCTGTGGACCAGGAATTGACCATGATTCACCTGGAGGCCTCTGCCAGTGTCTCCTGGGGGTCTGGGACTGTGGGCTCAGAGTCAGGACCCAAGAGCTCCTCTGTCTGATGATCTCAATGCTAAGCCATAGATGCCTCTTCATATAGCAACTTGTAATATACAGGCTTGTTCCCTAGAGTGAGGGACCAGGAAGAGAGAAAGACAGAGAGAGAGGAAACTGCGATACAAATGAAGAAGTGGAAATTGTACACCTAAACTCTGGGGGATTGTCAAATGGTATAACCACTGTATAGAACACTTCAGCAGTTTCTCAAAAGGACAGGCCTATAGTTTTCAGCCAATCCCCAAATTCTGCTCCTACATCAAAACCCAAAAGCATGTGAACAGAGATATTCGCATGACTGTATTCAGAGCACCACTGTTCAGACGAGCCCAAAGGTGAAGACCCTAATGTCCATCAACAGATGAAAGTCAAATGTGCTGTTTCCCAAATGGAATATTAGCCATGAAAAGAGTGCAAATGTTCTCAACTAGACATTTAATAGGGTTATGTAACATTGTGAATGAACTTACTGCAATTTACATGTACAGTCTAAGATAATCAAACTATTAAATTCTAAGTGAACTTTATATCATAGAATAAACAATTTAGTATGCATTAAAAAAATACCAAAAATGGACTTGCTCTAACTCTGGAGCTCTGGTGGGCAGTAGAGGTGTAGTTGGCTCCAGGTTTGGAGATGTTTCCAGAGCTTGTTCTGGAGCTGGTGCTGTAATTCCAAGAAGAGAAAACATCAGTAGGACTGTTTTTCCAAGTGTCTCCCAAAAACAGAAAAGAAAGCTTCTCACTACCCCTCAATGATCTCTCAAAGATGCCAGCCCCTGCAGTCCAGGGCAATAGTGATCTGAGCTTCCTCATTGCCCCTGGCCCAGTTCCAGCCTCAGAAGGCTCTGCTCTTTGTGGTCCAGCTCCCTCCCATCCTCATTTAACCCCATCACCCACCTCGAGTCCTCCTCACATCCCCCTCTGCCTCAGTGGGCTCCAGGGTCTCCAGCTGTGCCAGGAGATGGAGGGTTTGGTGCTCCAGGTCTGAGTCAGGCATGCTGAGCTCTATTTAAGCCAGTAGCATCCTCAGGCAGGGAAATTCTGGGGGCTGGTGGAAATCCTCAGGGTAATGGTACAGCCAGGTGCCCTGGTTGGTGGACATAGCACTGGGGGGAGTCACGTGGGCAGCAGAATCAGAGACCTGGCCCCTTCCTTCCACACTGAGCTCCAGGGCAGCTCTATGGTGTCTGGGTCTTTTTGTCTTCTGCTCCTGTGGATTCAGAGGCCAATTCTCCTCCATGTCACATCTCACTTGGTGGTTCTTTGGAAAACTGAGTCCCTCCCTCTTGAATCAAAGTCCCACTCACATTTTTCAGCTGGTACAGGGTTCCACTGTCCTCATCAGAGTAAGAGAGGATGCATTCGTGCCTAGAGAAGGCCACAAAGGCATCACATGGATAGGACCGAAGACATGCCGGATGTGATGGCTAGTGTGACAGTGTGACTCCCAGGAGAACTGAAGCCCTGGGGGGCAAGACTGCTGTCTGCTCAATGCATTACATGATGGTTGTTCCCAGAAAAGTGCCTGCACCTTGTGGGCCTTCCTCTATATTTCAAGAATGAATGAGCCCAACCAGCCCCATCTGAGTGCCTGGGGCACTACTGATCACTCCCAGGAATCCCTGTTCTCACTAACCCAGGACAGGGTACCTCTCACAACTCACTTTGCAAATGGGAAACAGTTTGGCCCAAGGTCAAAAGTCAGAGACAACTGAGACAGAGGCTTCCTTGAGGGGAGGAGGAACATGATGACTAAGTACAACCACAGCCCCTCCAGCAGACCTTTCCATGGGGCCAGGTCCCCAGATATCACTTCTCAACTTTCCAGGAAGGACCCACTTAGTCCCCACATTCACCCTGAGGGCTGGTTCTCCCTTCACCCTCATGTGCAGAGGTGGGCTGCCATCTATGGGGCCACACAGAGTCGGACACGACTGAAGCGACTCAGCAGCAGCAGCAGCAAAGGGGCCAACTGGGGCTCAGGGAGGTGGAGAGATATTGCTGTCACTCACAGCTGGAGTGGGGCCAGCTCCCCATGTGTCATAGGTGGGGGAAGTGCTCTCCTTGTGAAGAGAAGGTCCAGCACCTGTTTTGTTGTTGTTGTTCAGTCACTTAGTCCGACTTTTTGCAACCCTGTGGATGGCAGCACCCTGGCTTTCCTGTGCTTCACTATCTCCTGGAGTTTGCTCAAACTCATGTCCATTGAGTCAGTGAAGCCATCCAACCGTCTTGTGCTCTGCTGTCCCCTTCTCCACTTGCCTTCAATCTTTGCAGTATCAGAGTCTTTCCCAATGAGCTGGCTCTTCGCTTCCATCAGAATATTTTCCAATGAGTCAGCTCTTCCCACCAGGGGGCCAAAGTATTGGAGATTCAGCTTCAGCATCAGTCCTTCCAATGAATATTCAGGATTTATTTCCTTTAAGATCGACTGGTTTGATCTCCTTGCAGTCCAAGCGACTCTCAAGAGTGTTCTCCAACAACACAGTTCAAAAGCATCAGTTCTTCAGCACTTAGCCTTCTTTATGGTCCAACTCTCACATCCATACATGACTACTGGAAAAACCATAGCTTTGACTATATGGATCTTTATTGGGAAAGTAATGTCTCCACTTTTTATATGCTGTATAGGTTTGTCATAGCTTTTTTCCCAAGGAGCAACTGTCTTAATTTCATGGCTGCAGTCACCACCTGCAGTGATTTTGGAGCCCGAGAAAAAGTCTGTCACTGTTTCCTTTGTTTCCTCATTTATTTGCCATGAAATGATGGGACCACTTTTTGAATGTTGAGTTTTTCAATGTTGAGTTTTAAGCTGGCTTTTTCACTCTCCTCTTTCCCCTTCATCAAGAGGCTCTTTAGTTCCTCTTTGCTTTCTGCCATGAGGGTGGTGTCATCTGCATTATCTGAGGTTATTGATATTTCTCCCAGCAACCTTGATTCCAGCTTGTGCTTCATCCAGCCCCGTATTTTGCATGATGTACTCTGCATATAAGTTACATAAGCAGGGTGACAATATACAGTCTTGATGTACTCCTTTCCCAATTTGGAACCAGTCCATTGGTCCATGTCCGGTTCTAACTGTTGCTTCCTGACCTGCATACAGGGATCTCAGGAGGCAGGTAACGTGGTCTAGTATTTCCATCCCTTTAAGAATTTTCCACAGTTTGTTGTGATCCACACAGTCAAAGGCTTTAGCATACTCAATGAAGTAGATGTTTTTCTGGAATTCTCTTGCTTTTTCTATGATCTCCAATGAATGTTGGCAATTTGACCTGGTTCCTCTGCCTTTTCTAAATCTAGCTTGAACATCTGGAGGTTCTCAGTTCATGTACTGTTGAAGCCTAGCTTAGGGAAGTAATGCTTTTGAGCATTACTTTGCTAACATGTGAAATGAGTGCAATTGTATGGCAGTTTGAACATTCCTTGGCATTGTTGTTCTTTGGGATTGGAATGAAAAAAGACCTTTTCCAGTCCTATGAACACTGCTGAGTTTCCTTAATTTGCTGGTGTACTGAGTGTAACACTTTAATAGCATTTATCTCTTAGGATATGACATTGCTCAGCTGGAATTCCATTACATCCACTAGCTTTGTTCTCAGTGATGCTTCCTAAGGCCCACTTGACTTTGCACTCTGAGATGTCTGGCTCTAGGTGAGTGATCACACCATTGTGGTTATCTGGGTCATGAAGATCTTTTTTGTACAGTTCTTCCGTGTATTCTTGCCACTTCTTCTTAATCTCTTCTGCTTCTGTTAGATCCACATCGTTTCTGTCATTTATTGAGCCCATCTTTGCATGAAATGTTCCTTTTGTATCTCTAATTTTCTTGAAGAGATCTCTAGTCTTTCCCACTGTATAGTTTTCCTCTATTTCTTGCATTGTTCACTTAGGAATGCTTTCTTATCTCTCCTTGCTATTCTTTGGAACTCTGCATTCAGATAGTTATATCTTTCCTTTTCTCCTTTGCCTTTAGCTTTTCTTCATTTTTCAGCTATTTTGTAAGGCCTCCTCAGACAACATTTTGCCTTTTTGCATTTCTTTTTCTTGCGGCTGCTTTGATAACTGCCTCCTGTACAATGTTATGAACCTCTGTCCATAATTCTTCAGGCACTCTATCAGATCCAATCTCTTGAATCTATTTGTCACTTGCACTGTATAATCGTAAGGGATTTGATTAGATTTTACCTGTATTGCATAGTAGTTTTACCTACTTTCTTCAATTTAAGTCTGAATTTTGCAATAGTTTATGATCTGAGCCACAGTCAGCTCCCAGTCTTGTTTTTGCTTACAGTACAGAGCTTCTCCATCTCTGGCTGGAAAGAATATAATCAATCTGATTTTGGTATTGACCATCTGGTGATGTCCATGTGTAGAGTCATCTCTTGTGTTGTTTTAAGAGGGTGTTTGCTATGACCAGCGTGTTCTCTTGACAAAACTCTGTTAGCCTTTGCCCAGCTTCATTTTGTACTCCAAGGCCAAACCTGCCTGTTACTCCAGGTATCTCCTGGCTTCCTACTTTTGCATTCCAGTCCCCTATGATAAAAAGGATATCTTTTTCTTGGTGTTGCCTCTAGAAGGCCTTGTAGCTCTTCACAGAACCATTCAGCTTCACGTTTTTCAGCCTCAGTGGCGGGGACACACACTTGGATTACTGTGATAGTGAATGGTTGCCTTGGAAAGGAACAGAGGTCATTCTATCATTTTTGAGACTGCATCCAAGACTGCATCCAGACTGCCTTTCGGACTCTTCTGTTGACTATGAGAGATACTCCGTTTCTTCTAAGGGATTCTTGCTTACAGTAGGTGGCAAAAGCCCTGTAGGTGCCCAGGAATGTGGGGAGGTAGGAGGGGGTTGCTGCCCAGGAAACAGGTACCAGGTTTCCCACCAGCATCTCTAGCCTATGTCTTTGGACACTTCAGATCATGCAGGTCTCATTCCTGTCCCCTGTGGACACATTTTCCCCCTGGGGTGGAACACAGCAGAGACACAAGTCAGAGGCAGCACCGTGGACACCAGGAAGGCAGGGGCTGGAGCTCAGACTGAGTCCCTGAGCCCCCAGGACTCATGGCAGGGGGAGGGGCAGGAGTGCCCTCCTCAGAATAAACATCCTGGCATGACGAGTGGACTGGCGCTGGGCCATGGTTATGTGTGTTAGAGTCTTAGAGCAGTTTGTATTTGATAGCTCTCCATGTGTTAACTGCATCATCCCTGTTGGTTATGAAAACATCCCATTCTGGGGATGAGAAGACAGAGGCTGATCCTGGGGTGAGAGGGGCTGAACCTGGGGTGAGAGGCACCAGGATTCTCAGGGCCACATGGATACCAGGGATGGAGTTAATACAGGACTAACTGTAGAAAAATGCAGAAAGGCTCCTTGGGGGAAATGAAGTGAAATCCTATCACAATCTTTTTTTGAGATTCCCACATGGAGGTGAACAGTGATTCTGCATTTGGACAAGTAGGGCCTGGGCAGCGAGGGTGCTTCACAGAGCTGACAGTCCCAGGTTCCTTTGGGAGCAAGACTCTAGGAGGGACCCAGGGAAGGGCCAAGGTGGCTCTGGGACCCAGAACTTCCTGGGTGTAGGGTCCCATCCCTGCTGGCACTTACCCTGTGCCCACTCTGGGCTCTGTTGCTGGTGTGGGGCTCCAGCCCCTTGTGCAGGGAGATGGAGCAGGGTGCTCTGTGGACTGGCTCCTGTCTGCAGTCCCGTGAGGAGCCCTGTGATCAAGTGCCCAGCAGCCAGGCAGAAAGTCTCAGGGCACCGGCCAGCTGTCTGTGGTGCTTCTCGGACCCCCAGACATCTCCCCTCTAGACACACGCCCACCACTCTCCCGACCAACCTCCACCGAGGATGCAGACACTCAACCACCTGAGGGCCTTGGGTCCACACCGGCACAGAGAAGAGCACCTCAGGGATCCTGTTTCCCCACTGCCAGCCTGTCCTCAGGTGTGACCGTGACAGGACCACCAGGTCACCATGGGCCCACCAACCTGTTCCTGCCCAGAGGGAGAACCTCCCCTCAAGTCCCACTTCCCCCTACATGGAGATGAGGGCAGCTGCCCAGGGAGGGCTCCCAGTGGCAGACAGGCCTGATGTGGCCAGCTCTAGGTTGCCTGGGATTACCTTAGGTGACCTCCTCGTAAAGAACCAGAGGCATCCGGGTTGAGTGCTGAACCGCCTGAAACATCTGAAGAACCTCTCCCTCCAGGGTTTCCTGAAGAACCTTGGTCAGTCGAGACACAGCTGGAGAACATCCTTCTGGATGAAGTCTCTCCAGCCGAGTGAGCCCAACTGGCCATGGCGCTGTTGCTAGGAGGTGGGTGCCTGGTGGCAGGGTTCCGAGTTCTCATCCCTCATCCCCGCAGCCCCAGGTCTCACACAGTTGCTCCACACAGCCCTCCACACAGCTCCTGGGCAGGGTCTGTGTGCAGATCTGAGACGGACCTGGGTCCAGACTCACCTCCCGATTCCTACATGTTCTCCATCCTGGATGAGTCCTTGTGTCTCTCAAAGCCTGTCCGTGTCCCCACCTGCACACCAGGGATGATGCCCACATGGACTTCTAGGGATGTCCTCAGACATTGGTGGGACAAGACCTGGAAAATGTGGGAGTCCGTGTCTCAGGCAGGCAGTGCCTCCAGCCCCTGTGTATTCTTATTACCCTCCTTGTATCTGTCCCTCTTCTGATTCCACCTCATAGTCTTTATTATATACACTGTGCACCTGTGTGTGTGTGTGTGTGTGTGTGTGTGTGGAGTGCTCACTCCAAGAGGTGAAAAGAAAACTACCCCCACATGGATAGGCATGAGCTTCCTAAGATCTTCCCTGGTGGCTCAGATGGTAAAGCATCTGCCTACAGTGCAAGAGACCCAGGTTCAATCCCTGGGTTGGGAAGATTCCCTGGAGAAGGAAATGGCAACCCACTCTAGTATTCTTGCCTGTAGAATTCTATGTTCAGATGAGCCTTGGTGGCCTACAGGCCATGGGGTCAGAAACAGTCGGACACAACCGAAGAATTAACACTTTGTCTTTTTCACTTTCCTAAGATCTTAGGGTTCCTAATTTTCAAAGCAATCCCTTCATGGGGCTCACAGCCTGGTAGACTGGGCTTCTCTGGCTGGACTCACAGTGGGCCCGGGACAGATTGGGAGATGACAGGCTGCCAGCATCAGACAGACTTGACCATCTGACTTGCTGCTGCCTTTATGCCCCTATCCTTTAATGCCCCTCCTCAAGACTGAGGCTGGCTGTCTCATTTTATCCAGGCCCAACTCCAGTATAAAGAGACCACTTCACCAGGATGAAGAGGATTTTTAGTAAGCTGGAGGAAAAAGCTCCTCAGCCTCACCCAAAAATCCCGATAAGTAGTTGCTCCCAGTGACTTCATTAGGAAAGGGGGCTTCAGTTCAGTTCAGTTCAGTCACTCGTTTGTGTCCGACTCCTTGCGACTCCTTGCAGCACACCAGGCCTCCCTGTCCATCACCAACTCCCGGAGTTCCCACTCTTATCTAACTTTCTAAGTGTCTAAGTTTTAACTGGCCCCAAATTGCCCTGCGGACATCCCTCCGCCACCCCCCACATCCATGCAGCAGCAGCTCCATCTCACCACATGCTCAATCCAGGACCCCAGGGCTCCATCTGCTCCCTCTTTCCTCCTCACCCCCACATGCAATTACCCCATCCCCTGGCCTTGGAGTCCAAGTCTAGAATGCATTCCTCACCTCTATGCCCTTCCCTCCCCTCTCCTAGTCCAGGCCACTGCAAACAGTCCCTGATTCACTTTCTTCTGTTTCTCACTCTCTCTGATCCAGGAGAGATCAGAGATTTGAACAGACAGATCTGATCCTGTCACTCTGCTGACAAATGGGAAACCTATCAGCAGCACTCTGGGGAAAAGCTCCAGTCCTCAGCCAGACCTCAAGCCCCTCCTCCTGCCAGCAGACCCCTAGCCTGCTCCCCTCAGTCCAGCCGCACTGGTCTCTGGCTGTTCTTCAAAGATGCCCCCTCCCCAGCCTTCAAAACCCCAGACTGGAACCCCATTGAACTCTTTACCTGGATGGACTCCTCCTTCAGGTCTTGCTGGAGGTTGCTTCCAGTGCTCTGTTCCTCCCCCAGGGCTATTTCCATAGTTCTGGGAGTTGTCCTTCTGGCCTGCTGGGCCACAGTACTTGCCAGAGGATATGGCAGGAAGCTGGGACAGAGGCGACCTCAGGTGCTCAGACCTGGTAATGCTTCAGCCACTGGTGGGCAGGTGAGAACAGAGGGCTCTGTCGCTGCCTGGTGACCAGGGAGAAGAAGCCTCACAGCGCTTTCTGAGCCTTGCCACCTGACTGGTTTTCCAGTCGTAATTTAGAGACCAAGAAAGCAAGCCAGAGCCCGGGTGTGCCTCCAGAGCCCCCGCTCCTGCCCAGGCCTCGCCCCCTTCAGTCTCTGGGGCTGGTCTCTTAAGGATCAGTGCAAGGTGCAAATCCTGGCTTCTGCTCTTCCACCATGTGGTTGGTATGGATCATTTTAATTCTTTTATTAAATGTGCCCATCTATTCCAGAATCCAAGAGTGCCTGCCAACTTGGAGCTTACAACCTAGTGTGGGGAGACTGATTAGCGATACATTTACCTGGATCTAGACTCTCCCATCTGTCTCCAACCACTACCCCATCGCTCCTTGTCCTTAATGCAGACACTGTCAGATGCATGTCTTGACTCCCCTCCCACTGCTGTGATGGAAAGACCTATCTGGGAGAAGAACATTCTGGGTGGAGCAAATAGCCGGTGCACAGGCATGTTCAGGGGATTCAAATAGGCCAGTATGCTGGGGTGGGTGAGAGGGCAGAGTGGGATGAGTCCCTGGAGGAAAGTGTAGTGGGAGGTGTGCGTTTCCTCCCAGGGAGGCGAGGGCAGAAGGGCTCCTGGCCCAGGAGTGGCAGGATGGACACCTAGTAACTGAAAATCTTGGCTGCTGAAGCTGAGAAAAGACTGCAGAGAACAAGAGATGAGTCTTGGGACCATTAGGGGCTATTGCGATGGGCTGAGAAGAGGCTGGATTCTGGTTCTAAGGGGAAGACAGAACAGACAGGATTTACTGTTTTGAGGGGATGTAGGGTTCAAGGGGATCTCAGAAGTTTCTCACCATCAGAAAGGCTGGCATTATCCAAGTGTCAAAGACAGTTGGAGAAGCATGTTTGGGGAGGGGGAGATGAGGAGCTCACCTTTGAACATGACCACCTTTGAAGAGAGTAGATGACCTCTAGCAGTGATGCTGGTTACATGCTGAGGATACAAGAGCCAGGAATTCACAGGAGATCTGGCCTGGAAATCAAGGTTTGGGAGTCACAGGCAGACGGCATTTAAAGCCCTGAGACTAGCGGAGACCATCCAGAGACTGAAGGTGAAAACAGAAGAGTAAAACAAGGGGCTGTGTTGTGCGTGGGAGGGATAGTAGAGTAGACTGAGCTGGAGAAGCCGGGAGGTAAGAGGAAAAGCGGGCAGGAAGCTGGAGGCGGGCAAGGGATGGGAGTGTTTTCTGGAGAAGCGGATGGCCATCTGGATCAGATGCTGGTGGGACAGGATGAAAACTGAGGTGGGAATCCGCGGTTTCAGCAACATGGAGGCCACGAATAACCCCGACAGGATGGCTGGGTGAATGGTGAGGGTGGAGTCTGAGTGGAGTGGATTCTAGAGAGAACCAGAGGAGCAGGTGAAGCGGAGTCTAGACAAGTCTCTTGACAGTGTTTGTTTTAAAGAGGAAGAGAGTGGGGTAGCAGCTAGAGGGAGGTGAACATATTGATGCAGGACAGAGGAGAGGGGCTGGAGCCATGTCCTAGAGTGGAGCACTCAACTTCCCAGGAGCTGGAGCCCCTCACACTCAGAAACAAGAGAGCGAACAGCCCAGGGCACAGATGCAGCTGCTGCTGGTGGTGGGTGCTTGTCCCCACCCTCTCTGTCTCTTTATTATTTTTTAACTTGTGAAGTATATTTACAGAAAGGCACACAAAACACTTATATACCACCTTACCAATGATGTAGGTACCTGTGTAACCATCACCTGGGGTTAAAAAAATAGTAACACCTCAAAAAAATCTTCCTGGTGCTCCTCTGCAATCAGAATCTTTCCCTTCTGCCCTAGATGTATCACCAGTCTGCCGTCACTGACATAATTTTAAAAATAATTTTGCCATCTAAATGTACTCTGGAACCATTTGGGCTGTTATTTAACTTTGTTTTTTAAATTTTTAGTTAATTTTTTCCAGCTTTATCAATGTATAATTGATGAATAAAATGTAAGCTATTTAAAGTGTATAGTGTAATATTTGATATGAGTATACATAGTGAAATAATTCTCATTTTAATTAATACATCTATTACCACACATATTTACTTTCCTTTAGGTAAGAATATGTAAGTTCTACTTTCTTAGCAAATTTTAACTAGATAATGTAGTGTTATCAACTATATATAGTCACCATGTTATACATTGGATCCTGAGGCCTTATTCATCTTATAAATGGAGGCTTATATCCTTTTACCAACCTCTCCCTATTTCTCCTACCTAAGCCCTGGAAAGTGAAAGTGAAAGTGAAAGTGAAGTCGCTCAGTCGTGTCTGACTCTTTGCGACCCCATAAACTGTGCCATTTCCTTCGCCAGAGGATCTTCCCGGCCCAGGGATCGAACCCGGGTCTCCCACATTGTAGGCAGACGCTTTACGTCTGAGCCACTAGGGAAGCCTTAAACCACTGTTCAGAACTTTCACTCATTTTTAAAAATTGGGTGGGTTGCTATTTTAATTCTTTACTGTTGCATAAAAACACCTTAAGACTTAGTGGCTTATCACCAACAATAATGTACCTTGTTCACAAATCTTCAATATGAGCAGGGCTTGGCCTCAGCTGGGATGATTCAAGGCTGGGATCTGAATTAGCTAGACAAGGGCTTCCTCACAGCACGGGGGTCCAGATACTGTCAGATTTCTTACAGAGCAGGCTGATCCCCCAGAACAAGCACTGCAAGACATCTGGCTGGGAGCTGCAAGTCTTCTTCTGATCTAGTCTTGCAAGTGCATGCTAAGTCACTTCAGTTCTGTCGATTCTGTGACCCCATGGACTGTAGCCCACCAGACTCCTCTGTCCATGGCATTCTCCAGGCAAGAATGCTAGAGTGGGTTGCCATGCCCTCCTCCAGGGGATCTTCCCAACCCAGGGATCCAACCTGAGTCTCTTACATCTCTTCCATTGGCAGGCAGGTTCTTTGCCACTAGTGCCACCTGGGAAGCCCTTGCAGGTCCCAGATGTGTTCTGTTCATCAGGCAAGTCACTAAGGCCAGCTAGATTTGAGGGAAGGGAAATTAGATGTCACCTTTCACTGTGAGGAATAGCGAGGAATGTTTATTTCCTGCAGTTGCAGTTTTTTTTTTTTCTATTGATTTATAGAGGTTCTTCATATATTCTGTGTTTGCCTAATGTCATTATATGTTTTGGAATGCTCTCTTCCATTAGCTTTCTTTTCACTCTGTTGATATCTTTCCCCACTTTGTGGCTAATGCTTTTTGAATTTTGTTTAAGAACTTTTTTTCTCCCTCAGGGTCATGAAAAAACTCTCTTAAAAAAAGCTTTCCAACTTCTATCTCTAAAGGCTTTCTATGCCTTTTTAATTTAGGCCTTGAATCCACCTTTATTTTAGTGTGTGGTGAAGTATAATCTTTTTCCCATATACATGTTTAAGTGCCACTGATTCAGAAGAATATAATTTTTTCACTGTCCTAGTGTGCCACTTCTGGCAGATATCAACTGTTTGTGTGTGTAAATGTCTTTTTTATTAGTCTGAGTGTTTCCTTGATATCTGTTTTGGCAAGATGTTTCAAGCTCATCTTATACATTGCCTGCCGAAATCTAGAATCAGCTATTTCTTCAAGATGCCTTGGTTTCCTTTATTAAGAAAGGAATCCTCCTTGCTACCGGCTTGATCACTGTTTTTAGTTCTTTCCCATGGGAAGAAATAGAAATTACATGTATGGTAAAATACTCTGAGTGTATATTGATACATCCAATTCAAACAGAAACTATATAGCTTTTACTTAATTTCTTCTGTTACATCTGTATCTCCTTTCCTCTACACTGACAATTCTGATTCTCAAGGACACCAGAAATAATTAAATTTGAATATCTAGTTAGTCACTTGTTTTATCTCAACTTATGCACACACAGGTTCAGAATAATAACATCCCTAATACCACACAAGACATAGGATATACAAATAAATGGAAAGATATTCCATCCTTATGGATTGGAAGAATTAATATTGTTAAAATGTCCATACTATTTAAAGAAATCTATATGAGTCAATACAATTCCTATCAAAATTCCAATGCATTTTTTCACAGAAAAAGGGACAATAATCCTCAAATTTATGTGGAAACACAGAAGACTCTGAACACCCTAAGCAATTCTGAGAAAGGGAAACAAAGCTGTCAGCATCACATCCCTACTTTCAGATTCTATTACAAAGCTATAGTAATCAAAGCAGTATGGCATTGTCATAAAAACAGATGCACAGATCAATGCAATGGAATAGAGAGCCCAGCAATAAACCCACATGTATATGGTCAATTTACAACAAATATGGCAAGAATATACAATGGGGGAAATGACAGTCTCTGCAATCAGTGCTGCTGGGAAAACTGGACAGCTACACATAACACAATCAAACTGGACCACTATCTTGCATCATACACAAAAATAGATTCAGATTGTTTAAAGTCTTGACTAAAAGACCTGAAATTATAAACCAGCTGGTAAAGGACCAGCTCTTTAACATGTCTTGGCAATGAATTTTTAGATCTGACTCCAAAAGCAAAACAAACTAAAGCAAACATTGACAAGCTGGGATTTCATCAAACTAAAAAGCTTCTGCACAGCAAAGGAAACCAAAGGAAACAGCCATAGGGGAAGGGGGAAAGATAAACATTTCTTTTAAAAAGAGAAAAATAAAATCTTCTTCAAAGTATTATAAAAAGTTAATAAACAGAAACCTCAAAGGGAGTTGGGAAACCAGAAGGGGGTGCTCTCAAGCTCTGTGAAGCCAGCAGAGTCCAGCAGGAAGAACTCTCCTGGTGAGGACTTGGCCTCTGAGAAGCCATGGGCTCTGTTTACTGGAGCCCACCCAACTTTCTTTGCCCCTCAGGAAAAGTTTTCCCCTTCCCTTGTGTCAGAGGGCTTGCATGAAGCTTGCCAAGGTTGCAGATCCCAAATAAATCCATCTTTGCTGTAGAAATAACTGGTAGTCTATTTGTGTTAGATCCGCAGCATATATCTAGAAATATTTTTCTTCATGTGCAGTCTGAAAATTAGGATTGTGTGTGCATAGATAGTTAATACATGCTCCTAAATACAGGGTATCGCTTTGAGTTACAACAGCAGCAATGTTCATGATGAAAGTTCTAGTGCATGTAAAAGAGAGAAGTCAATGCAAATAACGGTATGTTTCAGAATATTCCCTTCAGTGTAAACACTCCATCCTTTTATACAATAAAAAGCTGTTGCTGTATTATAGACCTTGGATTAAAAAGAAAACCAACCACATTCTTTGTTTATTTATAGTTTTATTTCCTTATTTCACTATTAAACTTAGGGGATAATATCACCATAAAGTTGCAGGCATCATTTTATAGTACAGACAATTGACTTGTTTTTAGGAGAAGGAATAAAAATGGCATATGACATATCTAAAAAGACTACTGAGGAAGTGCTGGACACTAGGAAATAAAAACAGGTAAAATTCAGTGCCTTTGATAAAGATGGGGACACTAGTTTTAGATGCAACTATGATACATGCCTTTTGCTTACAAAGCAAATATATAGCCATCTCTTTGGACAGTGGTTTCTACATCCTCATGAATTATAAGGATGTGAGCATCACTGAACACTTCATAGACATTTTCCAGAAAGCTTTCTGCCAAAAAATATCAATGTGCTAATTCACTGCCTTGGAAGCCTATTTTAAATATTCTTCAAACCTGCACCAAACTTAGAGACAGTTCCCATGTGTTTGAAAAGAGGTGGGGCATTCCTGAAAATGTCACCTTCCCATAGCCCTAACCACAAGCCCCAAAGAAGTTTCTCTGGAGTGTTGTATGTAGGAGGCTGAAAATACCCATGTGTTGTATAAGGAATGAATAGTGGATATGAAGAGAGGGCTTTTGTTCAATGCTTGCAGAACAGAATAGATTCTGTCCTAACTTTCATGCCAAGCAAAACTACATGCAAGGATGTTTTAAGCCAAACTACAGAACGTCACCTGTACAAACAGAAGACCTATTTAGAGACTCTCCAGCTCTCCCAATATTTCACTTACTAGGACTAAGTAGAGTTGACTAATCTGGTAAAAAGTTTCTGAATACTAGGGATCAAGAGTGGATTTTCTTTCTTCCCTGTCCTCTTAATTATAGTTATTACTTCAAATCTATTAAAATGTTTCTCCTTGTTGCTTAGTAATATTTTATTAGAAAATCATCATCTGAATGAACCATTTTTCATTTAATTCACTTTCCCAGCCCAGTGACCTCTGGCTGCAGTTGAAGCATGGGGCATGATGTGCACGTAATTCTGATAACTATTTGCTGTATTAATCATAAAGAGTTTATTAAACATTCAACAACATTTATTGAATGTCTACTGTCTGACATATACTGTGCTAGCTACAGGATGAATAAGACCCACTTTCTAACATCAAGGAAGTCACAGAATCTAGGATAAAAATAGGGATTTGGATTTTAAATGGGATTTGGGATTTGGAATGTAAATTACAGAATTAATAAGTATTTTGGATTTCAAGAAAGAACAAAAATAAACCTTTATAATCTGGGGATAATATTTTAGGATAAGGTTATTTGGGTAAGTGAAGTGTTATTAATACTTCTCTGCAATTGAGGGTATGGCCTGCTTTTCCCTTTACTTTTGATGCAGAATTTCTGATGCAGCTCAGATGAGAGCCACTTTGGATTTGGGTGATTATTTGGGGGTATTCCAAGCCAGGATAAGAGTGGTAGACTCTATTAAGTCTCCTGATTCTATCAGGGCAACTACAGTCTTAAAAGTCTACTAAAGTGTTTGGGGGCCCACTTCCATATGTCCAAGTGCACTGTCCACCTCTGTGTGATGCAGTGAATGTAACGTGTGTCCAATTAACAACAAGACTAACATTCGCCTACTTTGAAATGCAGTGGCAAAATATTATGCATTTACAAACTTATGTTGGATATAGTTATTTTATGAACTTGTTTTTCTTTATCCATTTTTATAATCTTAACATGAGCCTCCTTTCTCAGACAGAAAAAGGAAATGTAATTCCCAATTCTAAAGAGCTCTCAGCTACCATTCTGAAACCAATCTCTTGGGTGTGGAATACAAGGCATGAATCCTGGTAGAGACTGAATTCCTACAATATAGAGTCATGAAAACACAAGGAAAGTCAGCCTAACCTAGGACTGTAAAGGGAAACAGAAAATACTCTTTTAGAGGAGGTGGTATTAATACAAGTAGAGATGTCAGATTGAAGAAACGATCACTGTTTTGGGTGTTGTGTTCTATACTTTCAGTCCATTTCGAGAAATGCCACCAATAAAACAAAACAAACATCAGCTACCCAGCAACTCTGCTTTTAAGGTTGTCAGGCCTTAGGTGATCATCCTGGACTGAGGTATTTGCAATAAAATTCTAGATTTATCCACAAATTGTGAGAGTTCCTTACAGTTCGCTGTATTGAAATATAAGGAAATAACTCTGATGGATATATAAAATCAGAATGCTTCAAGTGTTCATCAGACAAAGAATTTACATTCATCATGGTAGTTATTTACCTAATGCCCTGCCTCAATTTGACCTGTTTGCTACAAGAAGGCAAATTAAGACGTTTTTATGTTGCTAATGAGTAGGAGCAGATGGAGATGACCCAGTGAGTTTAAGGGTAAGTGACAAGCATGGCAGAGGACACGTAATTACTTGTTGACAGAACTGGGCCAAGAGTTCAGGGTTCCTCATGCTAAGTTCAGAGCTTCTTTGAGGACCTTCACTTGTCCTCTGAAGCTGCTGTGATGAACTGTTCAGTTTATCAACTATATGTCCCCATCTGGGAATCTTCTCTACTTGGATAAGTCTTGGGGCACCCAGAATGATCCCCAGGCTCTGCCTCTGTCTCACATTGTCTCCATCAGGCTTCTCCCCTGTGCCTGAGCCTTGGTGTCCTTTCCCTTCCTAAGATAGACCTGAGGCAGCTAACTGCATCAGAGCTGTGCACCCACCTTCTCACAAGTGATGCACAAAGGGCTCTCACCCCATCCCAGAGCAATGAACTTGCATATCTGTACACAGAGGGGGTTGACAGAGAAAGCTGCCATGCCTTCTAGATCTTTAGCTCCTGCAACTTCTAAAGCTTATGCTTTCTTTTTTTTCCCCTACCAGAATCTAGAACTATTATATGTGAAAGAGTGAATAGAAATGGAACTTATTTGGAGACTCAAGGCTAGATTTGAAGTCAAAGATGATTCAGGATAATACAGAGAACTAGAGAGGCCACAGGTAGGTGATGGATAAAAGAGAGCAGTGAAAGTGAAAAGTGAAAGTGTTAGTCATTCAGTTGTGTCTGACTCTGTGACCCCATAAACTGTAGCCTACCAGACTCCTCTGTCCATGGAATTCTCCAGACAAGAATACTGGAGTGGGTGGCTATTCCCTTCTCCAGGAGATCTGCCTGACCCAGGGATTGAACACAGTTCTCCTGCATTGCAGGCAGATTCTTTACCATCTGAGCCACCAGGGAAAAGGGCAGAATTAGGGGGAATACAGGATCATAGAGCTCACTTCTCTTATCCAACTGGTAGACCCTGGAGAATACAGAATGGAAGAACACGTGTGTGTATGTTGGGGTGGGGGTAGATTCCTCACATGTAGTTTATTTAGGTTTTATTCTTTTACTCTCTCAACTTTACATAATCATGAATTGCAAACCTCATTCTTATGGAATGAAGCAATTTGATTCCCATTTTGGGGATGATCCTATGTAAATGCTGAATACCTTTGCTGGTGACAAGTCCTTTGAGAAATGCACGGTCTAGTTTTAAACATTTCACTACATCTTTGATTATACTTCTAAATTCTTTGTGTTCAAAATAATTTTTCTTAGTTACCTTTTCTGATCATGATCTAAGAGTTGGACATACATTTCCGTAAACAGAGTCAGTGGGACATACATTTCTCTAAACAGAGTCAGTCAGTATTTAAAAGCAGTTTTCAACCACAGGAGATTTAAAAATAATTCTATAATTAAACCAGTAACACAAAAAGAGAGCTGATGTCTTTCATTTCTTCCATTATCAGCATCATAAAGGGACAAGATTCAGGAAACAATCATGTTTAAGTAGACCTGTTATTAAACTTTACATTTCCACTAAAGCTTAGGGTTTCTCCGTGTGTTAATTTTAATTATATCTTTTTAAAATACAGGTAACAGCCTTTCAAGAGGGAGGCAAGATAGGAGTTTCAAAGAGAATGGGAATTACTGATGTACAGGGAGACTTGAATCAGCATTCACAAATTTATTAGTGCCAGGCCAACGTGAGTAATAAAATAAAGATGCACTTGCTCACTAGACATTTCACAGGTTGATAACATAACATTCTGCAGTCTGCTACACACATTAGAAAATAGTCTCTGTGTTTTCTTACTCTTTGGTCAAATGTGGGCCAAAAAAAACCACTCTTTCAATTATGCAGATTTGCTTTTTTCCCCTTGTCATGCGATTTCAAACACACTGGTGGAGGGTTGCTTTGATCAGTTCCCATCAGGTTTAACTAGAACAGTATTAGACCGTTACAGTAAAGTTGCAGTTGATTTTTTACTACCTAGACAGAGTTAGGTACCTCCTGACACCAACAGGATGACTTTTTCCTCTTCTTAGCAACAAGAAAGCACAATATACCCTACTCATTGCTCAAGTGGACCTTAACAATCACTTTCGAGGGACATACCATTACTGAAGACTGAAGAGTAATATTTATCAACATTAAATAGACACTTGGTGAAATATGCATAAATATGTCTTCTTATAAACATAACACGAAATTAAATAGTTCAGGAACACAGACACCACTGAGTACAATTCCACTGTTGTCAAAATCTGCTGTAAACACCAGCTCACACTGAACACAGAAGCAGCTTCTAGCCTGGCTCCGGGTTCACGACAGAGAGACCCTGTACAGACAGAAGATTTCTCCTCAGCCCCCGGCCTCCCACCCCTCCCACTCCCCACGCAGCCCCCACAAAGGGAGAAAAGGAACCTCAACAACTATAGCAGCAACACAGATGACAGCCACAGCAGCGCCCCTCCCCTCCCCCAAACAGAACAGTTAGCATTTGGGTCAATTCAGAAGAGAACACAAAAACCACTTTTTAGAAATGTACTAAAGAAATCAATTTGCAGCAATACTTTTCAGAGTGTAATACTTTCTTCCGAGGATTTGGGACTTGCCAACCCCCACCTATTCTGGGTGAAGGTCACACAATGAACACCAGAAAGCATTGGTCACAGCAAAGTGACTAGAGGTTTAAGCCCTTTTGCATTTAAAGATGCTGAGTAGCAAAAAATCGAATCCTGTGTTCCTCTCTCACCCTCACGAGGTCTCTTCTGCATTGCCCCAGATAATGTTGTGCATGAAATTCAAATGTGACACTATTATTAAATTTTAAGCAGGTAAGATAGCAAAGGTTTTGGTTGGAAACATTCAGATTTGGACCATTAAATTCAAACCCACGGATTGACTCATTCTTTGGGCACAGAGGGGGCCCCCATTTGATTTAGCTTTGTTGAGGGTGTCAACAAAGGCAACAACTTACTCAGAATCTGGTCAGACCATGGTGCTCATCTGACTCACTAGGCTGACTGTCCTACACTGTCTGCTGCCTGTTCTCCAGGAAAACGGCCCTGGTTTCCAAAACACTACTGGGTTTATTTCACTTTGACGTGTTAGGATCCTAGAGAAACTTTAGTCACCAAACTACTGAAAGCATCTATTGCCGGAGTAATTTGCCAGTTCATTAATTCCCATTATATTATATACATTATGTGTGTGTGTGTGGAATTCACACACATACACACACACACACACACACACACATATATATACATATATACTTATATATCTTTTATTTGTATGAAACTTGAACTGCACAAAACAGTACTTTGCAAGAATCAAGTCCACAGAGAGAGTTTAATGACACACCGATGAGAAGACAGGGAGCTCTACTGGGACAAGGAGGTGCGGTTTTGCAACGTATGAAAGAATTTCAGAACCATGGGTTCACTAGCCTGATGTGTTCCACGTGGGATCCAATGGACACTTTGGGGATCCTTGGAGAGCATGTGACAACTGGGCCATTTAGTTATGCTCACAGGGATTCCAGAGCTAATGGGAATTAAAAGACCCAGGCAGACCAATCTGGGTGTGTAGTTGCTACGAAAAAAATTATTTCCTTCTCTTTAAGAAAAACCAAAGTCTATTTCAGAATAAATTCCTTCATATTCAGTAATAAGCTTACTTATTTTTGGCTGAACAGGTATTTGACTTTTGATATTAAAATGGGTTTATTTAATGGACCGGGAAACAGGCAGCTTCTTTCACGTCTGGGTGATAAAAACATGTTTATCAGTGCCAGAGATGACCCCCACCCTCGCCTTACTCCCTCCTAAGGTTTGTGGGTTGATGTGTGCGTATGGTGACGGCTATTGAACGCACCCCATTCTACAAGGCCTGCTCAGGCACCCGCTTGTGGAAAATGACCGACTGTCTCTGCTGGTACTGCTGCTTGCGTCTCTTCCTCTTGTCACACTGACACAACAGCAGCATCTTGAAAGTGTTTCTGAATGTTTTGTTGCACAGGGCATAGCACACGGGGTTCACGGTGCTGTTGATGTAGCACAGCCAGTAGCCCAGATTCCAATAGGTTTTGGGGATGCAGCTGTCACAAAAGGTGTTCACCAGAACCATGATATTGTAGGGGGTCCAGGTGATGATGAAGGCAAGCAGGATGGCACTGAGGGTCTGGGCCGCTTTCTTCTCCTTGATGAGAGACATCCGTTTCCGCTTAGTGATCTGGCTTCTGGTCTTCAGAGCAAACCTCTTGGCCAGTGTAGCTTCCTTGAAGGACAGAGGTAGAGTGGCCGTGGTCTTCCCCACTGAGGAGCTGACATCAGAGGCCTTGGCTGTGTCCACGGCAGACTCTAACTGGATGGGAAGCTTGGAGAAGCTTTTCTGAAAGCTGCCTCCATCATCCATGCTCTGCTGGGCCTGAAGTTTGCTGGGTTTCCTCTCCAAGCCCACCGTCCCCAGCTCCTCCTCCGGCACCTGCAGGTTGTCTGATGAAGGTAGTTTGGTGGAGTTGAGGATGGTGCTGTGACCTGGGAGCTTGAGCACGATGGAGTAGATGGCTCTGGTCTCTGAGCCAATGTCCTCCTCGTCAGAGGAGGCGGAGTTCTCCAGGGAGGCGGCAGCATCGTTGTTATTCCAGCTGTCACTGCTGCTGTGGTCTTGGTCCATCTGCTCAGCGCTTGGCTTCCAGCTCTTGGTCGTGAACCAGAAGTGGCAGCGTCCATACTTCCTCCTGGCTGAGCGTTTCATGCTCTGCTGCTGGAGCTCATAGCTGCTGCAGCTTCGAGAACTGCCCGTGGGGTGGACAAAGTTCTCCGCCTCGGCCTCTGTTCCAGAGGCTTGTAGCCCAGCAAGTTCTTTGGTACGTTTTTCAGTTTCCTTATAGATCCTCCAGTATAAAATAGTCATGATGGTGACAGGCATATAAAAGGCAGCGATGGCCGTACCGAAGGTGATGGTGGGCTCGCTGAGGAACTGGATGAAACACTCCCCTGGAGGCACAGTTCTCTTCCCAACAAAGTACTGCCAGAACAAGATGGCGGGAGCCCAAAGGATGAAGGAGATGACCCAAGCCAAACCTATCATCACACCAGCTCGCTTTGTTGTTCGTTTGGCTCGGTACGTGAGCGGCCTTGTGATGGAAAAGTATCTGTCAAAGCTGATGACCAGAAGGTTCATGACGGAGGCATTGCTAGCCACGTAGTCAATGGATAGCCAGAGGTCACAGGCCAGGTTCCCTAACGCCCATCGGTTCATGATGATGTAGGTAGTAAACAGATTCATCGAAATGACCCCAATAATCAGGTCGGCACAGGCCAGACTTAAGAGGAAGTAGTTGTTGACTGTCTTCAGCTGCTTGTTGACCTTGAATGCCACTATCACCAGGATGTTGCCAATGATGGTCACCAAGGCCAGGACGCCCGTTAAGAATGCAATGAAGACCACCTGCCAGATGGTATGACCTCCGAGAGGGTCACTGGTGGTGCCATTTGGAGAGGAGAGATTCCCAGCTGCCCGAGAAATGTTGTAGCTGCCAAAGTGAGTAACTGTTCCTGGGGGCAGCCCTGTATCCGAAGGGCCGTGAATCCAGGAAGAGCTGATGTTCAGAAACAAGGGTGAGGTTGTATTGTTATTGCGCAAGGTCATGGTGACTCTCTGACATAGTCTGGGGAGAAAAGAGAAAAGATGGAGTCAGGACCATTACTGCCCTCACTGGATTTGTTTTCTGCATTGCATCCTCTAAAAGACATGGAAGACATATCACTGGATGATGTGTGTGCCCCCAAGGACTGTAGCCCACCAGGCTCCTCTGTCCATGGGATTCTCCAGGCAAGCATACTGGAGTGGGTTGCCATTTCCTTCTCCAGGGGATCTTCTGGACCCAGGGATGAAACCTGGGTCTCCTGCACTGCAGGCTGAGTCTATATTCTGAGCCACCAGGGGCACCCTATTAACATGAACCTGAGACGACCTGCACATCAGGTTCATTCTCTCATTTTAAAGGTCATGAGCTGTCAACTTTATTTCGATAAAAACAAATAAATTAAATCAAGGTGAGGAGCACAGGGCAGGCACAGATTGATTTGTTCGAGGTAGCACAATTAGCTGGTGGCAACGCACTGAGCTTTGTGTTTTTTCTCCTCATTTTCCACATTTCTACAGACCACAAATACTTCCACATGATGGCGCTATCAAACAAAACTTCCTTCCTTCTCATATTTTGAAAAGTAGGGGAAATATGGTAGAGGCAATTATGATATCCAGCACCGCTTTATTCTTATGCTGCATGAGAAGCTGATTTTTTTTTTACTCATTTGCATTTTATCCACATGGGCATTTACCTATTCCAGGCTTTAGACATAAGCAACTCTAAGGCAGTTCCAGCCATGTAAGCCTCAGTGGAATAAGCAACAACAGCAAGGGAGGAAGTAAGCATATAGCCACGTCACTTTATATTTTCTCTTTGACACACAGTTAGAAAAAGGAATGTACTGGTTCTTTGTAATGGTTGGGAACAGTATACAAGGCAGCTATCTTTTGCTTGATAATATGCAGAACCCTGACGAGACTGTTCTGAACCTAACAGTCTGAACCAAATCAGTTCTGAATATTTCTAGTATTTAGATACGGTATCTCTAGTTATGAAGAAGCATTTAGTACCATATGCAATAAACAGTTGCAAAACTAAAATTAGTTCTTTGAAAAAAAATTTTTTTTTAATTTGGCAGCACTGGGTCTTAGTTTCAGCACATGTGATCTTTTTCAGCTGTAGCTTGCAGAATCTTTTTTAAAGTTGTGACTTGTGGGATCTAGTTCCCTGATCAGGGATCCAACCTGGAGCTCTTGCATTGCAAGCAGAGTCTTAACCACTGGACCACGCGGGAAGTCCTAGTTCTTTTTTATTTTTTAATTTTATATTATAGTTGATTTACAATGCTGTGTTACTTTCAGGTATATAGCAAAGTGATTCAGTTATGCATACACATATATTCATTCTTTTTCAGATTCTTTTCACATAGAGGTAATTATAGAATATGAGTAGAGTTCCCTGTTTGATATACAATAGATCCTTGTTGATTGTTTATTTTATATATAGTACTACATATATTGGAGAAGGCAATGGCAACCCACTCCAGTACTCTTGCCTGGAAAATCCCATGGATGGGGGAGCCTGTAGGCTGCCATTCATGGGATCATGAAGAGTCGGACATGACTGAGCAGCTTCACTTTCACTTTTCACTTTTATGCACTGGAGAAGGAAATGGCAACCCACTCCAGTGTTCTTGCCTGGAGAATCCCAGGGACGGGGGAGCCTGGTGGGCTGCCGTCTATGGGGTCGCACAGAGTCGGACACGACTGAAGTGACTTAGCAGCAGCAGCAGCAGCAGCCATACATATATATTAATCTCAAACTCCTAATTTATCCCTGCCCCACCCACATTTCCACTTTGGAAACCATAATTTTTTTTCAAAATCTGTAAGTCTGTTTCTGTTTTGTAAATACATTCATTTGTATCACTTTTTTTTTTTTTGCAATTGGTTCTGTCAATCACTTGTTACCAAAATAAATAAATGACCAAGAATGGTTATAATGAATACATCTCTAGTAAGACCCTCTGTACTGTCAGGAAAAGCCTTAGGTTGAGACCTGTTTCATCCTCTTAGAACCCCCAGGCTTGTACTTTCACATCACAGCTGACTCTGGGATTCTTATACCACCAATCTTTGTGGACTTAATTCAGTGAATCATTCCTCAATGAGTGTCATACCAAAAATTCAACATTTGAGAATCACAACAAAAATCTATTGAGACCACGGTCTACTGTGTTGCGGCTCTTGGTTAAAAGTGTTCAACTGTAAACCTTTACAGTGCAAATATGTTGACTCATGCAAGCAGTAAGAGTCCAAATTAAGCCTTTAGATGCTGCAGGCAGGGGCAGCTCTCAGAGGAGTTCATGGCACGCCTTATGGAAACAGCTTAAGGAGTAGCAGGAAGATTCTGGAGTCCCAAACGCATAGATTCAAAGCTTAGTTCCAAAACTTCCTGAGGGTGAGATCTTGGGTATTATTTAACCTCTTTGAGTCCCAGTTTCCTCCCTGAGAAATGAGAATGAAACATTTTGTGTAATGGAATAAATTAAACCTAGAATCCAATGGTAACTGGTCAAGAGAGTTTCTCTCTCATCAAAGTTGACTTAAAACTCTACATTCAGAAAACTAAGATCATGGCATCTGGTCCCATCACTTCATGGCAAATAGATGGGGAAACAGTGGAAACAGTGACAGACCTTATTTTTTTGGGCTCCAAAATCACTGCAGATGGTGACTGCAGCCATAAAATTAAAAGATGCTTCTCTGTTATGACCAACCTAGACAGCTTATTTAAAAGCAGAGACATTACTTTGCCAATAAAGGTCTGTCTAGTCAAAGCTATGGTTTTTCCAGTAGTGATGTATGGATGTGAGAGTTGGACAATAAAGAAAGCTGAATGCCAAAAAATTGATGCTTTTGAACTGTGGTGTTGGAGAAGACTCTTGAGAGTCCCTTGGACTGCAAGGAGATCCAACCAGTCCATCCTAAAGGAAATCAGTCTTGAATATTCATTGGAAGAACTGATGTTGAAGCTGAAACTCCAATACTTTGGCCACCTAATGCGAAGAACTGACTCATTTGAAAAGACACTGATGCTTGGAAAGGTTAAAGGCAGGAGGAGAAGGGGACGACAGAGGATGAGAGGGTTGGAAGGCATTACTGACTCAGTGGACATGAGTTTGAGTAAACTCTGAGAGTTGGTGATGGGCAGGGAGGCCTGGCGTGCTGCAGTCCATGGGGTCAAAGAGTTGAACACAACTGAGCGACTGAACTGAACTGAACTGAAAGTACTTAGACCAGAGCTTGCTTATAGTACATGTTGCATTGAATTTACTTTGCTTTGGTGGTCATAGAGCTCAACTTGATGCAATAATAAATGATAGAAGGAAATATTTATTAGACACTTTCTACATGGTACACATTTTGCAAATTGTCATATGCACTATCTTATTTAATTTTAAAAATAACATCATTTTTAACAGGAACTTGAGACCCAGATGGTTAAGCAATTTGTCTAAGAATCAAGCTAACGAGTAAAGGTAAAGGGACAGAGATTCATCCCCAGGTAATCTGAGCCTATTGCCTCTTTGTTGAATTGTGGTATTCCTCTGCCTCACCATCAGGTCATCCACATAACTGTGCTGGGCTTAGGTACTCAGTCGTGTCTGACTCTTTGTCACCCCATGGACTCTAGCCCCCCAGGCTCCTAACTTGTCCCTCCTAACTGGGTGCAATTCATTATATATCTCTTTAAAGTCTAATTGAAGACTATTTAAAGTGACTATATGTGGTATATATGTATCATGTGTATGCATATATGGCTGGACATATGCAAGCCCACACACCTATACATTCACAAATACAATTAGATGCATTCATTTCAGCACCATTTGCAATAGTAGAATTTATTTTTGGGGCTCCAAAATCACTGCAGATTGTCAATTTCCAATGACAGGTAATTGCTGCATTTTGGTTTTTTTTTTCCTTCATTTCCTTTTACTTTTCTGGGTTTTATTAGGTGCTGTCAGCTCATCTATATCTCTAGCTCCCTCTCAAAGGGATATCCATATTTAGGAAGGGCTACATGCTGTTTGGGGTACTCAACAGCATTTATGATTTCTTCCAAGGTATATAGGGATTCCCTGGTAGCTCAGCTGATAAAGAATCTGCCTGCAATGCGGGAGACCTGGGTTCAATCCCTGGGTTGGGAAGATTCCCTGGAGAAGGGAACAGATACTCACTCCAATATTCTGGCTTGGAGAATTCCATGGACTGTATAGTCCATGGGGTCACAAAGAGTCAGACATGACTGAGCGACTTCTGCTTTCACTTTCCAAGGTACATATATGGAAAGTCAATATGCTCTCCCTTCTCCATGCAGATCCCAATTTGGCATAGTTCTAAAGGTGTTTGCTTTGGTATCTCCTCCACCCCACCTACAGCTACATATATGAGATCAGCCTTGTCTTTAGTGAGACACCTTTGCTCAATGACCTGCCTCAGAAATTAATGACCACTCTTCTATTAGGGGGTTGAGGATGCTTCTCCAAAGTCCTCCACTACGTTTGTTCAGATAAAGATTGTTTTTATTCTGTCACTCTTACTCCCCATTTCTCTTTTTCAGACACCATACCCTTGCTAATTTTTTATATACAGACAACCCTCAGATATTTGACTTTATAATGGTATAAAAGTGATATGCATTCCAGCAGAAATCATACTTTGAATTTTGATGTCTTCTCCAGGTAAGTGATATGAGTTATGGGATTTTCTCATGATACTAGGCAGTGGTGGAGAGCCACAGGCTTGTCAGCCGCATGATCAAAAGCGTAAGCAACTGACATACTAACAACCATTCTGTACCCAGACAACCATTCTGGTTTTCACTTGCAGTACAGTATTCAGTAAGTAATATGAACCATTCAACTTCATTATAAAATAAGCTTTGTATGAGGTGTTTTTGTCCAACTATAGGCTCATGTGAGTGAGTGTCCTAAGTAGGTTGAAAGTGAAGTGAAAGTGAAATCACTCAGTTGTGTCTGACTCTTTGCGACCCCGTAGACTGTAGCCCGCCAGGCTCCTCTGTCCATGAAATTCTCCAGGCAAGAATACTGGAGTGGGTTGCCATTTCCTTCTCCAGGGGATCTTCCTGACCCAGGGATCGGACCCAGTGATCCAACCCGGGTCTCCCGCATTGTGGGCAGACACTTTAACCTCTGAGCCACCAAAGAACCCCCTAAGTAGGTTAGGCTAAGCTATATGTTAGGTAGGTTAGGTGTATTACACGCATTTTCAACTCAACATTTTCAACTTACAATGGGTTCATCAGAAGTATCCTTATCATAAGTTGAGGAAGATCTGTGCTCTCTGAACAGCTTTTATATTCCCACCACCTTTCACTCCACAGCTTCCTGAACACAGCAGCTAAGCCCCCTCGTCAGGGCTTCCCTGGCGGTTCAGTGGTTAAGAAGCCGCCTGCCAATGCAGGAGATATGGCTTCGATCCCTGGTCTGGGAAGATCCCACACGCCACAGAGCAGCTAAGCCTGTGCACCACAATTACTGAGCCTGTTCTCTAGAGCCTGGGAGCTGCAACTACTGAGTCCACATGCTACATCTACTGAAGCCCTCACGCCACAGCAAGAAACTGCTGCAGTGAGAAGCCTGTGCCACAGTGGAGAGTTTCAGCCCCTGCTAGCCACAGCCAGAGAAAAGCCAGTGCAGCAACAAAGACCCCACTCAGCCAAAAACACATGCATAAAAAATATAGAAGAATGTCTCCTCGTCCACTGCAAGGGTGTGTTCAGCTGATTTTACATTCCTTGCTTCATCTTACTCCCACCTCACTCCAGTCACTGGTGTGCTCTGAATCTCATGTAACTTTCTACAGCACCTTTTAACGTGCCTTAAATACTGTTTCCACTCCCATGTCATATGGAATTGATCACATCCTGCAGAACTATTTTCATCACTTGTGCCATGCTGATATTATTATAAATAAATACTGAGGCTAATAATCCCAGTAATATCTTTTTATATAAAAAAGATAGTATATCAGTCTTCTTTCTTTCTCTTTTTTTGCTTTTTATCAAGACCATGCAATGGATGTCTATTATTTGTCTTTCCTTCAGTCCTTCTTTAGGAAGTGGCCTGTCATCTACAGAACATACTTCTGGATGGGCATCAATCACATGGTTCTGATTCCTCTACCTTAGTTATGGGCCTGAAGAACATGCAAACAGGAGCAGTGAGAATAAATTTGGGGAATTGATAGGGATGCTGGCAAGAAAGAGGGTAATTCTCTGTTCCTTGGGATTCTTGGGTGCTGCTAACTATTTATACCCCACATGAAAAATTGGTGAAGCACCTAAACATATTGAAGGAGAGAGACGGGAAGGAATGTGAGGGAACAGAGATGGTCATGGTGGCCTTTCAAACCTGGATCAAGCCATTCCTGAAGTCAGCCCACCGCTTTGAATTTGCCAGTTATATAAGCTAACCACTTCCTTTGCTGTCTGGTCTGCCTGAGAAAGGTTACTGGCAGCTGCACCTGAAAGAGTCTTTATTAACATAACAGTCATGCGCAACATCAACACTTTTCACTGGACCACTACTAGCTTTAGGTCATTAAGATCAGCGCTACTGAATTCAATAAGTCAAGGCTCTGCCTTCCATGGACTCACACCTTAGATGAGAACCAGGACATGGATAAAATAATTTTCAAAAGCACATCATTTTTAGGCAATGTCAAATTGCTCCCTGGAAGTAACACATTATGTTTAAATTCAATATCAACTCATTTTGCTCATCTGATACAATGGTAAAGAATATAAGTAGGAATTTTGGAAATCAGCCAGAGACCAATTCTCTCTTTCAATTCATTTCTGTGAATTGTCAGGATCACCACAAATTGTATACTATTCCAGTCCAATTATGCTTTGTTGGAATACGGAATATAAAAGGAACAAGAATTGAGGAAAGACACCTACAGTTTGGACCAGCTATCTATAATGTGTTTGTTAAATACCTGCCCTCGTGTTCCAGGCATTAGGGGCTTTTTGTCTCGTCATTAGAAAGCCTGTGAATCATAAACTGTTACGTGATCTTTGATCTGAATTATTTGGCATACTTAACAGTGGTAATTGTTCTTTTTATAATTCAAGATTAATTCAATATCTAATACCACTTAAAATTTCAGATACTGTGTGTACTAGCACTATGCCTGAAAAATCAACGTGCATACCTCAGTTGAAAAATAACGCTATCGGAAAAATGACTCTGATAGACATATTGATGCATGGTTGCTACAAACTTCCAATTTATAAAAAATGAAGTATCTATGAAGAAGAGTAAAGCTAAGTACAATAAAACAAGATACACCTCTTCCGGCCTAAATGGAGACTAATGTAGCCAGAAAAGCTAAGAAAGCTCAGAAATAAATCCATGTATGTATGGTCAATTGATCTTTAAATACTCTTAGTAAAGACAGAGCTTTAGAGATAAGGTCTACTGAGCTGCAGACACATCGATCTTTGAGCATTAAGGGATGGTATAGAGGCCTAAATATTAGGCAAATGAGAAAGATCTTCTCCCAACCTTCACTCAGGTCCCTGTACCTGAGACATTGTCTATGATCTCTCTGGACTCTGTTCCAGATTCATCTCCTAAAAGGGATCGTTCTGCTCTAGGAGGATGTCTTACTGGTGTACAGTTTGACATCAGAAAAACCTGATCAAAAGTTCATAAGGAGTATAATAAAATATTAATAAAAGTCCTTATTAGATATGGCAGTCACCCAATCCCTTTCTTCCTGTATAGCTATCATTTTATGAGTAACATGTGACTTTCTAAGAATCAGGGGTTCTACGTGAGACTCAAATGAAACAATGATAAACCTGGACTTAACGTCTTCGGTTTAAGGTGCTTTTTCTGAGAAGAGATGATCACTTCTATGCTCCATACTCTCTTCCTATTCCTGACTCAACAGCTTATATGCTGTATAGGTAATAAATTTTGAGTCAAGAGAGTTCAGAGCCGATTCTCACTGAAGTGACTTCTGTCGGAGAGGAGGCGAGCTAAGGGAAACTTTGCTTTTGAATGCTCGAGAATAAACAGATGTTGGGACCAGAGATGCCTGTAAGCCTACTGCTTTAATACTTTATAAGTGGTCCCAGGCAGGAATTCTAGGAGTGCAGCCTGCGTAAGGGCAAACAGGGTCATCCAGTAGGAGCAGAAGTGGGCAGGGGGCAGGCTCTAGGTCCCCTCTGGGATCTATGGCAGGTTCCTGCCCTGTTCAGGTGGGAGCTGGTAACTGGGGTCCTGGGACATTTAGAGCGTTTCTATTGGAGTGGTCCAGGCCCCAGACCCCAGGCAAAGGAGTGCAAAACAACATGATCTGCCCACGGGTGAGACCAACACCTTCGAGAGCCCTCTTGGATTCTGGGTGGAGGACGGTTCTTTCATGTGGGTTAGTTACAACTGTACATACAGGATGGTTCTTGATTTCCTCTCTGAGTGTGTATTTTTCTAGCTCGTTTTCACTACATTCTATCTAGGAGCACAAGCAGAATGGATTCACTTAGTTTTTAAAAAAGTCAGGAGTTATAATATTAAGTGGGCCAGCATGAGAATAAACAAGAAAATAAATAGAATTGAATAGGATATACCAGAGCACGAACCACATAATGACCTAAGTATTGTTTCACAGAAGTTCTGCTTAGCATGTGCACACACACACACACACACACACGTATTCAATACATAGTCATGAGGTGAGATGTATTTTGTACTGTGGGTCATGATCAACCATGTTTGAAAACCACTGCAGTGGATAATTTGACATCTTTTATTTAAATTTAAAATAAGACTGAAAGAGAAAACATCAAAGAACAATTTGAGAGTACTAAGTTTAGGGGAAAGTGAAGAACAATCGTAAGAAATTTCCTCCCTTCCCCCTACTTGTGGAATAAAAAATATTTGGGGTTAAACATCTGTAAAATATACAGATGACTTTTAAAAATGAAAAAAAAAATACATGTTTAAATATTTGATATGAAAACACACGTGAAAGTTCTTAGAGAATCCTAAAAGGCCAATATAAACCTTAAGACTTTTAAAATAATGGATTCCAAGGAGACGAACTTTATTTTCTCCAACCATTCTGGCAGCTCATTCTGAAAAAAAAGACTGAGGCTTCTCAATTTTTAAACCTCCTGAACTCAGAAAAAAATGTGTAACTTACTTTTTAATATAAGTCTGAATGAGTTCGACTATTATTATTGTTTTCATCATGAAGAGGAAACCAAAAATATCTTTGCAATTCACAACATGCTTTTCTTTAAGACCAAATATTTAGTGCTTCTTCCATATTTGGAATCCAGTACACATCATGTTGCAGGGCTTGTTTTGAGTCTCTCTTGGACTGCTTTCTTTGCTAAGAGTGTGTCTCTGCTTTCTGTCACAATTACCACAGTATTCAACAACTGAAATGACTTTTCCCAAAGCGAACTTGGTCGCACACAGGAACTGCCATCGCTGACCACTAGGTGGCAGAGCTGACTTGGAGAACAACCACTCCTGCAGGCGCCAAAGCGCCGCCTGTTTCCCCAGGCTGGTGACAGGGAAACTTCAGCTTAGTTCAGTCACGCAGTCCGTGGAGGATATCAAACAGGATCAACACACGCTCGGCAATCAAACATGTCTTTAAAGGGCATCCAACCTTTTCAGACGCGCACAGTCAGAATCAAACTCTGTGAACTTAGCTCGTGTGATTCATTTCAAGCCGCAGGGAGGACAGATGAGCCCTAATATGGTGCAGTCGCTCCTGGTGCAAACAGAACATCTCAGAAGCCAAAACTGGAACAGAATTTCATTTTAAAAGGACAAAGCTTGTTTTCAAAAAGTGGATGCATCGTGCTGCTTCCCTTGGTTGCCGCCTTTCATAGGTTTTATTCAATTTGACAACAAAAATGAAGGATGCTTGGAAAAGTTCTTGCATCAGCACTGCCTAGGCATAGCAATTGCTACTAAAATAACATGATTTTACCTCAAAAACAAAAGCTTAAGCGGGACTAATGGTCGTCTGCCTCAGTACTCCCAAGCCTAAAATCTCTGTTGTTAGAACTTCTAGAGATATGACAAGAAATGAGAAAACATAGGTGAAGAAGTTCTTTTTAAATATCTGTAAGCCCACTTTGCCCACTGGAGTCCACACACTCCCCACGTGGTCCTTTTCTGAGGGAAAAACAGGGACAGTGTACAGCTGCTGGATGGGTTTCCGCTGCAAACCTTTATGACTGCAGATACATTCAGTAGGGTTTCAACATTCTGCAAATTCATTGCTATTTACTTCAAAGACTGTGCTTCTGTAATGCTATTGGAGCTAATATAATTGTAGAAATAATCCTGATTGGAAATCTTTTAGTGAAAACCGTCATTTGGGCTAAGTATTTCTGACATTTTGGTTTACATTTGGAAAGGACAGTTGGGAAGAAAATGCTTTTGGCTTGATGTTGATGTCTAATGATTACTTTTGGGGTTTCCCTGGTGGTTCAGTTGGTAGAGAATCCACCTGCAATGTGGGAGACCTGGGTTCAGTCCCTGGGTTGGGAAGATCTCCTGGAGAAGGGAATGGCAACCCACTCAAGTATTCTCGCCTGGAGAATTCCATGGACAGAGGAACCTGGCGTGCTACAGTCCATGAGGTTGCAGAGAGTTGGACACGACCAGGCAACTCAGCACACAGCCCATGATTAAACTGGAGGAGTTATGATTTTTTTTCAGGGTCCACATTTATCAGAGATATTTGGTTTTGCATTTGAATACAGACCACACATCTGATTTCCTTTTAAACTGCAGCCTGTATGCACTACCACCCCCTCATTCATCCATGTACAGAAGACTGTTTGCAAAAAAGCAGAAGTAGAGGACATGTGGAGAACAGTGTAACGAGTCCTGCAACAGTGCCTTAGGGCCAGAAACAGACTGATTCTGCCGCGCAGGCAAGCTGCCTGAGCACTCTGATCCTGCTTTCTCATCTATAAAATGAGGATTATCATTCTTGAGGATTGGATAGGATAGTAGAAAGCACTCGGGATAGGCAGATGGGTCCATGAAAGTTTCTCAAAAAATGGTTAAGACTGAATAATTTTCTGCGACTGTTTGATTGTATAGATTGGCTTTTCTCAAGGCTAACAAGAGCTGGCATTTGTTGAGCATAAAACATTTGTTGGTTGATTCCTCAAACCAGGGTGACTCTGCTCTATTTGGCAACATCTGGGGACATTTTTTGTCACAGTTTGGGGAGAACATGTTACCAGCACAAGGTGCGTGGAGGCCAGGAGATGCTGATAAACATCCTACAATGCAGTGGACAAGTCCCTACAATACAGAATCATCCAGCCCGAGAGGTCAGTAGTGTAGAAGTTGAGAAACTCTAGTATAAAGAGACAAAAGAGATGCAGAAGATGTTGCCACATTCCGTTTGCCAGGAAAATCTGGAAAACGTCCTGGCACTTACACACCTGGCAAGCTCTAAGTCTCTTCTCGAATCAGCTCCCATTTCCTTTCTCTGGAAATCACACTCTCCACCTCTCCCCACCAGGATGCATCTCATATTCATTTATGCAGCTCTTCCACTGTTATTTCAGATAGTCAGTGTGTCCGAAGGCTTACTGCAGGCCTTGCACTGGGGACAGAGTTCTTGTTGTCCAGGAACCACTAGGAGACACCATCAACTAAACAAAATCACTGCCACACAGGGAGAAAGGCGAGGCTATTTTGTGAATATGAGGAATATGAACTCCAGGCTGCCAAGCACTAAAAACAGAACACAGCCTTCTGAAGACATGGCCCAGCCTATGCCAAGTCCACCGCTCAGTGGTCCTGCATGCCCTGCACAGCCTGCCATCCCAGCACACAGTGATTCAACCTGTCTCCCTCACTGCACTGGGGTTCCATCTTCTGCTACTTGACTTCTTACTCTGACATGCAGCATAATTTCTTTCCCAGAGTAGACCCAGAACTACTGCCTCCACCCAGCATCATCACTGAGATTGATAACATTATTGGACAGGCGAACTAAGAACAAGAACAGAAGGGCTCAGGGGATACGCCTGGAGAATGTGAAGGAGGTAGGAAGGAAGAGATAGACATTGTATCTGCAACAGGCTCAGGGCTCCAGATGTAGAGAGTGCTGAGAAACTACTCTGGGATTCTCAAAGTGACCTTAGATATGGTGGCATCTGGCTGGGACTGACCCCAGAACACGTCAGCCTCTTCCACCTCAGAGAAAGAGAGACGGGTTCCCAAGTAACCACACCCTCTCTTTCAAGGTTCATCCGGCAGTCAGCACAGTCCAAACGCAGAGTTCTCTGGAAAACCAGCTTCACATAATACACAATTATTGTAATCCCTCTTTGCTGCTCGAGCATGTACTCTGGACCTCACACCCTTCACACCTGTCACATACCCTGACGGCATTAGGACTCCTGCAAGGTGACAGCCTGGGTTTGAGTCCTTGCTCACTGTTTACCAGTTGTTGTGCCTCTGGTTAGTGATAAAAGCTCTGAGATCCTCAGTCTCCACAAAAGAACATTAAGAATAACAACAATAGTAAATTGCAACCCACTTTAGTATTCTTGCCTGGGAAATGCCATGGACAGAGGAGCCTGGCGTTAGTCCATGTGGTCACAAAGAATTGGGCATGGCTGAGCAATGGATTTCAGGTAATAATAGTACTGCTGCATGGCTGTGGAGCAGATTAAGTGAGAGAACAGGTGAACATCTAATACAACTGCCATCAACAGATGTTTTGTAAGTGGGAAACTCTGCCTCTCCCACCTCATCCTCACACTCAGAACTGGGGACCCTGGAATATGCCGACAAGGTGGCCACGATGAGGTGACCACTTGGACTGGCAGCCACATGTGCCATTCCTTGTTTTTAAATATTTGAAATATCACTCTGTGTATATATATATTTTCATTTGACTATTAGGTTATAAATCTTCAGGGATAGTACCAAAGGTTTACTTTTGCTTTCCTCTTTTCTTTTTTTTTTAAATAGTTTTTTATTTTTTAAATTTTAAAATCTTTAATTCTTACATGCGTTCCCAAACATGAACCCCCCTCCCACCTCCCTCCCCATAACATCTTTTCTTTCCTCCTTTCTTTTTTTCAAGTTTCCAAGTCTTTCTTAGAACTTCTAATTGTGATTAAAGTCAAATGGCTTCTCAATAGATAACATGCTTAGTGGATGGATATTTGATATGCATGATTTTATCAATAAAATTTATTTTATTAATATAAAACAAATTTTATTAATATAAATATTAATCTTATATAAAATATTTATTTATATTTATTAATAAATACTTTTTCTTCTAAAAGCAAGTCAGGCAAGAAAAAGACATAGTGACCATGATTTCTCTCAATAACTTGAAAGCAAAAAGCCCTGAAGATCACAACAAATTCTGCGGAAGAAGATGCATTGGAGGATGGGGACAAGGAGACAGAATACAAAGTAGAAAAACTCTACCACTCGTCAGAGTAAAAACCTAGCAAGATGGCTTTAGATACTCAGTGAAGAATTTTATGCATGGTTAAGAGATTTAAAAGCATTGTGGGAAACTAAGACAACATTTTAAATCAACAATACTTCCTTTGTAGCTTAGTTGGTAAAGAATCTGCCTGCAATGCAGGAGACCCAGATTTGATTCCTGGGTTGGGAAGATTCCCTGGAGTAGGAAATGGCAACCCACTCCGGTATTCTTGCCTGGAGAATCCCATGGACAGAGGAGCCTGGCAGGCTACAGTCCGTGGGGTTGCAAGAGTCAGATGCGACTTAGCAACTAAACCACCACCCTACTTCAATTTTAAAAAAGCATTGGGGGAAGAATAGGAGACTAGGGAAATGAAAGCAAGACATCACAATTTCAGTTTCTTTTGTCCTTCCAGGGACATGCTTTCTAAGTTCTTTTTTTATGACTTTGAGGAGAAGCATCATGATGACCGCAGGATGCTGCAGGTTTTGCTCTTGCTGTTTGCTTTTTGCTATTGTGATAACATCTGTCCCTCAGGGAGCCACGTGCTTTTCTAAGTGATGTGCCTGTGCTAACTCATTGACGCCTCGGCACAATCACGTGAAAGTGAAAGTGCTAGTCATCAATCATGTCCAACGCTTTGCAACCCCATAGACTTTAGCCTGCCAGGCTCCTCTGTCCATGGAATTCTCCAGGCAAGAATACTGGACTCAGTAGCCATTCCCTTCTGCAGGGGATCTTCCTGACCCAGGGATTGAACCTGAGTCTCCTGCACTGCAGGGAAATTCTTTACCATCTGAGCCACCAGGGAAGCCCCATAATCATGTAAGGTGGAGACTATTGGGCTTTCCACTTGAAGCTGAAGAAACTGATACAACAAGTTGTTGAAAAACCTGCCCCGAGTTTACACAGCTACTCTGATGCAGGTGTGCTGGCTTCTATCCCTAACCTCTACTCTAGCAGTGGACTTGTCATGAACAAGCAATATTTCCACACAATACCTAAGTGTATAAAGCAGAAATTCAGTCCTCTTGCCCTTGCCTCTTTCATTCTCACGCCCTTGAGGTAACCAGCGGCAACCGTTTACTTAGTAAGTCAATATTTGTTAGATAAATGGATAAGTCCTTCCCAAATGTGCTCTTTTACAAAATTACACATGTGTATTTTTAAGCACTCACTATGCACCAGGCACTGTTCTCTGTTTACACACATTAAAACTTTATCTGCACAACAACCCTGTGAGTTAAGTGTCTTTTACTTAACGTCCTGATGAGACAATGGAGGCACAGAAAGGTTAAGTGACCGAATCAGGTCACACAGCTCCTCAGTAGCAGAGTTAAGGATGTGAAGCAAGGAAATCTGACCCCAAATTTTATTCCCAAACAATGTATATTATGTCCCCTAACTTGCAACGAACTAAACAATGTAATGAGGGGCTGTTGCAGATTCATGCTTTTTGGCTCAAATAGAATTTTCAGGGCAGGAAAGTGCATGAGATGCTGAGTCTGCTGAAGAGTCTTTCTTTGAAGTGGAATAGTGTAGAGTCTTAGTGAAGCCAATACAAATCCCTAAGATACTGTAAAAAATAAAATAGTAAGTATCTGACTCATTTCCCCCTGATAAGCTCTACTGTAATTTTATAAGGCCTTAAAGGGCAAGCCTCAGTTTACCAGTGTTTAAAAGACCTATCTATTGACTACCTAGCCCCCATCACAAAATTGTGTATAAAATCAAACAAATGAATAAATATGAAAGTACTCTGATAAAGTACATGATGGATTCAGAGCTTAAAAATTTCTTAAAACACTAAACTCCAAGGGCATTTTCAGTTTCTGATTAAAATATAAAATGGAAATGAAATTATTGAAATATGATATATAAGTATGAAAAAGAGATTATTTTTATTGAAAGTACTACCTATCTCTTAAAATGAAACAATGAGAACAGAAACTGTGAGAATTCAAATAAAATAATAATAAAACGTATACTTTGGCACAGCCTGTATAATTAAATATTGGAAAACAATGATCTCTTGTTTTGAATTTCCTGAACCCAAATGGAAACTAAAGCTCACATCACTATTAATTCTGGCTCCACGGGATGAAAAACAAAGAGGCCAAGGAAGAAAGTTGAGCTAGTCCAACAAAATGGTGTGAATCTGCGAATCCTTACTCTAAAATACCAGAGGAACATGAATTAAAAATTAAACCCTGAAGTGTGAAATCAGTAAAATGGAAAGATTTATTCAGGAAGAAAAAAAGAAATTATACTGGAGATTATGAATAAAAACAAACAAAAAATAACTTCCGGTTGAATATTGTGGTTTTGTGCCTGGAATTACTTTCAGAAGGAATTTGCTCTTCCTCTGAGTGATACACTGGCTGCCCGGGTCTTGCCTGAGGATCTTGACATGAGAATACCTTGCCCTGATGAGTTCAAAAGTATCATGTCTCACCACCTGCCTCTAAGCTCCCAGAGGTTAAGAAATGGGGCTCATATGCATATACAATCCAGCCAGTGGATTATTCGGAGACAGATACACCTGATGGCAAGCTGTCCATGTACACCTAAGTTACCTGGACAGGTGACTTCACCCTTTGAGGTGAGGCTTGTGTTTCTCTTTCCTGGGATAATATAAGAAAAGTGTTGGCCTCCCAGGTGGCACTAGTGGTAGAGAACCTGCCTGCCAATGCAGGAGTCTTAAGAGATGCGGGTTTGATCCTTGGGTCAAGAAGATCCCCAAAGAAGGAAATGGCAATCTGCTTCAGTACTCTTGCCTGGAAAATTCCATAGACAGAGGAACCTGGGGGGCTACAGTCCATGGGGTTGCAAAGAGTCAGGCATGACTGAGCTCTCTCTCTCTCTCACACACACACACATATATAACTCAGTGGTTCAGATATGAAGTGCCCATCTGTAGTAAATATTATTATAAGCTCTATCTTACTGTTGATAACATGCATCAAACGCTTCATAGAATTAATATGCAACAATGGGGTGACCATAATTCACCAAAGGAATTCTTTTAGCAATTGCTAGCCCCAGATTCAAATGATTTTAAGGTCTTCAAGATCTAAGTGACCTAGCATGGAATACCACGTTCATATTGGGGATTGCGCTGCATATTGCGAAGAGCTACGCATACTGCTGGACTGATATATTTCAGGGTCTACAACATGGTCAATGATATAGCCAGTTCTATAATAACCAATGTGATTATTATGTGCCATTCCATGTATGGCATGTATGTCTCCATAAATACCATATATATAACATTCCATATAATGTTGGCTGTCCACTTGTTGTTAAAGAATGTTGCCTACGGCCTGAAATATACATGACAATCCATTCTCAAGGCTTTGATCTTTAAAGGTTTAACATTTTTACACTCATATAGAGATAAAAAGTTGGAGAACAGAAGGTAATAATTGTCTTGTTGGAGGTTTATAGGAACACTGTTGCTGGACCTATAAGGACAGCTGCAAGAACCACATCTCCTTCCCTTCTAGTACAAAAGAAGCCTGAGTTTTAACTTGGGGAAGATGGTTCTTTGAGACACTAGTCTACCATCTTCTCAGTCTGCTGGCTTTCCAAATAAAGTTGCTGTTCTTTGCCCCAACAACTCATCTCTCAGTTTACTGCCCTGCATGCAGGGTGCAGTATAGGCTTAGACTCAGTAACAGCACTAAGATGGCCTGAGACCTCTGAGTCAGTGTCACATGCCAGGGGAAGCAACACTGAGATCACTGCATTCTTCCCCTGATCCTAGCACATTGGGAAACCTGGCTGTAGGAAGTCATTGATGAAAACTAATTGTTTGGAGAAGCTCATTAATACACTGGTTGGCTTCTTTGTGAGGGTATTGACATGTCTCAGCTTTATCCAGTTCATTTTTCATTGCCATTCTTAATGATTTACAAGTGTTGGTATCACAATGCAGCTGCCTCCAGAGAAATACATCACAATGACCATCAACACAACAACAGCCGCAACAAGAAACTTTCAACTCTATGTGTCGGTCACTCAGTTGTGTCTGACTCTTCGTGATCACACACCAGGCTCCTCTGCCCATGGGATTTCCCAAGCAACAATACTGGAGTGGATTGCCATTCCTTTCTTCAGGGATATTCCTGACCCAGGGATCGAACCTAGGTCTCCTGCATTGCAGGAGGATTCTTTACTGTCTGAGCCACCATGGGAGATTTTTCATCTCTAAAAGCAGGTTATATAAGAACAGGCTTTTTATAAAACTCATATTTCAATATATCCCAACTAGAATGCAGACTTTGTAGAGACTGGAGCTTTTCTAAACGTATTTTTCTCCTTTAACAAAAATAACACAAAATGACGAATATAAAATGCCCTCACTCCCACTCCTCTCTCCCCCAGGGGTCCTGTGCAAGTGAAAGAACTTAAAAGTTTTTGCCTTATTAGACTCACAGTAAATTTTCTCCTGATTCCAATAAAAATTGAGATGATCTAGTTATGATTCTGATATTGAGTGTTTAGAAACCTCTGCACATAACTAAGTACTCAATAAGTGTATTCTCATATTTAGAGGTAATGAAAGTCTCTCCAAAAACATATCAACAAACACGTGCAAATAGAGTGGCTGGAAATCCTGATGTTGTGAGGAAGGGAAATTCAGCTTGCCCAGGTATAACGTATTTCAAGGAATTCGACGTCTGATGGCGTAATCAGCTTTTTAGATTGTTTGAGAACCCACGAGTTCCCACTCTATACCATCAAATGATCCCATCAGAAAAGAGGAGAATAAGGAAAAAAGGAAGAGTGAATTCCCTCTGATGGTAAGCTGGTATCAGTGCACAGCCAGAAGTAAGAGGACCCATCCCACAACACTGTGAGTCACATAGGCAAGTCCTTTAAGGACAAAGCGACAAATCAAGATATGCAAATATCACATTTGCGGGATTTAGTATCTCTGAGAATAATAAAGAATAACAAGTAGGAGGTCATTTTGATAACGACAACATGCCAAAGCAACATTTATGGGACAGTGTTCTCCCTGTATTTGGTACAATCTCATGCACAGATGCCCAGTAAGGCTTATTGGAGCCCAGCTCGACTGCAACAGCATACCTGTGACAAATGAATGGTGCTATCTCCAGCTGCAGGCAGGTGTCTACCGTATTTCCTGAAGGAATGTGAGGTTCAGCAAACTTAAAATTCTTAATCACAGATCTGGAAGTGAATGGTAATGTGGTTTTCACATGATATGAGATCTGCAACTATTGTAAGCAGACCTATGGAAATTGAAGGAACTGCCCACAATTATGCAATTTATTTAAAGAACACCGCTGACCAGATGTTAGGCTATCCATGGCCACTGAAGAAGACATACAGAAGGATTAAGTGAAAACTGATTCCAGGAAATATTTAAATAAGATATGATAATAAGATAGACGAGCTGGTCCTGAGAAAATGTTTCCATGGGAACGTCTATTTTCTCCTCCCTGTGATATTTTAAATTAGAATACATATCCATCAGTGTCGGAAACTCTCAGAGCACATACCCGAAAGTAGTATCATTGGTCTTTAGCACATCTCCCCACTCTGCTGGCCATCCATGGCTCCAAATCAGTTTGGGGCTGCCTTCAGTCTCAATCCAAGACTTTCTTCTCTCGCCAAAGTTTGGATATGAGAAAAGATTCAATTCAAGGCTTAGACTTTGTTTCAGCAAGCATCAGGAACCATTCTTACCTTCCTTGCTTACTTAAAAATATCCCCATCACATGACTTACTCTGGCTTGACATAATAAAGCATACTTAAGGAGAAATTATGGGAGCAGACTGTATGGTATTTCTTAACAGAACTCTGTGGATCACTTAGAAATGGTTACAAGATCATGTAGAAACAGTTTCAGGAGCTTTTAAATTAGTCTTCCCCTCAATAATACAGTGGGGAACCAGAGAGAGGTTAGTTTCTATTTGACATGAGCAGAGAAGGAGCAAGATGTAGGACCAACTTCAACCTAGTGAACTTGTATCAGTTATTTAGCTTAGTCACCTTCCCCTCTATCAGAAGGACCTGCTAGGGAGCTAAAGGTTCCCCGTGGGAGCTTCAGGGCTACCCTGGTGGCTCAGAGAGTAAAGCGTCTGCCTGCAATGCGGGAGACCTGGGTTCAATCCCTGGGTCGGGAAGATGCCATGGAGAAGGAAACGGCAACCCACTCCAGTACTCTTGCTTGGAAAATCCCATGGATGGAGGAGCCTGGTAGGCTACAGTCCATGGGGTCGCAAAGAGTTGGACACGACTGAGTGACTTCCCTTTCACTTTTGTGGGACCTTTAAGGGAGAAACCACAGCAGGTGTCACATTTACAGAGGGTTAATGGCTTAGTCACTGTATGGATGTAGGAAGCACCGAGCAGGTGTGCCGTCGGCTTGATTAAAGTACAATCAAGTACCCATTTTAGGAACTCATTGTTTAGTACCAACTTAGTCTCCAAATAAACTCAGCTGCCGCTAAAAATATACTGAGGGCTTTAGTACAAAAGCCACATAGTCAGGGTACAAAAAGTGATTGCCAGTAACTGTCAACAAGACAATTGATTTACTTAGATGAGTATGGACTTCACTCACATGAGTTTCCCCAACCATTGGTTCTCAAGAACAGCAACTGAGTTTATTTAGTGACAAAGTTGGAACTAAACCATGATTTCCTATTTCAGAGATATCAGTTATTTTTCATTTCTTCTAAGGCATCTGCTGCCTGTTACACTTTTTCCAATGATCTCTATAAAAATTCTCTTCAGGCATTCCTTCTGGCCATTTCCCAAGCTACAGGTCTTATCATCAGATTCTAAATAGGCAGTTAGACTACAAGCACTTTGACAGGAAGAAGGAATCAAGACCAGTAGCCAGACCCTGTCTTCTAGCTGTAATACATCTGAGGTGGGAGGTAAGCATACTTTACTTGTTTCCCACCAGCCACTGAACAAGAATTCACTCGGCACCTTTCCTACAGATTCAGCTTGCTATGGCTTTGAACAATATTTAACAAACTTCAAGACATGTATTCTTAACTCAGGGGTTTATAGTCCAGTTGAAAAGAATGAAACCATCAGAACCATTCAAGTCATAAGACAGGTTTCTGTTTTGCTTTCCCTCCACAACATCCAATAAAGCGATGGGCAGATCTTCAACAAAGACATGCTGAATGACTACCTAGGAAGAGTAATATTTAAAATTTACTACTATGCACTGTAGGACTGATGGATTTAACGTGCATGCACAGGCATGCACAGTAAAACCAGAGTTACTAAAAGAAAGACGATATTTCAAGATGCCTGTGGTAAGCTATTTCTCTTATGCCTTATCATCCATTTACACAAAAGAGATGAACCAAATCAGCCTCAAAAAGCTTCATTAATGAAACCAAGAAGCATTTAATATAATCATCATGTATCAGTGTATTAAGTTTCCTTTTGCTGCCGTAACAAATTACCCCAATTTAAATGGCTTAAAACAACAGAAATTTATTCTTTCACAGTTTTAGTAGTTAGAAGTTCAACAAGGTATTGTAGGGCTACAGGCTTCTTCCAGTTTACGGTAGCTCAGGCATCCCTGGCTTCTCTGCCTCCATGTTCCCTTTGCTACCTCTTTTTTGTCTTCCCCTCTGGATATCTTTTATAAGGACACTTGTCATTAGGTTTGGGACCCTCATAGATCACCCTCCAGGATGATCTTCCCATCCCAAGCTCTAAATTTCATCTCTAAAGACCCTTTTTCCAAATAAGGTAAAATTTCCAAATAAGGTAACATTCTTATGTTCTCAGAGGTTAGGATGTGGACATATCCTTCTGAGGGCTAAAGTGAGCATAGCATAAAGCAGGCAAATTTAGCTCTCCTGACAACAGAACTTCCATCAAACAGGTTGATGTTTGTGTTTGTTGATGGGGTTCTCTTTTCATATGATGAATATATTTCCTTGGGAACACTGGCTTCATTAGGGTGTTTTTTATTTGCATTAGAAAAATTTTAAGAGAAGCACTTTCAATAATACTTCAAAAAAAAGGGGACCCAAAGATTAGAAGTGTAGATAAATGTATACACAGATGTAGGAAGTAAAGTGGCAGGAAAGCAGACAGGTTAGCATACATTTCATCCTCTGCTGCTTTACTTACATTTCAATTTCATTTATTCATATGTTTGTAACAGGGAAGAACACATCTGACTCCATATTAGTTCTGTTCCTTTTACTTTAACCTTTGTGCTGTTGCCTGTGCTTAGTCATGCTGGCTCTGTACCTTTCATAAAAGAATGTTGCCCAAAGCCTGAAATATACAGGAGACGCCATTCTCAGGGCTTTGACCTTTAAGAATCCATCCATATAGAGATACAAAATTACAGAACTGAGAATAACATTTGTCTTGTTGGAGGTATAAAGGAACATTGTGAGCTGACCTACAGGGACAGCTGCAACAACAAAGGCTTTCAACACCAAGAAGTTTGCAACAACTAATCACACTCCTCCCTTGCTGGCCTTTAACAAGCATGCTGAAATTCTTTGAGGGTTTGGGGTTTGGGGGGCACAAGCCACCCTCTCCTTGCATGGCCCTGTAATAAACCTTTCTCTGCTCTAAACTCTGATGTTTTGGTTTGTTTGGCTTCACCATGGATTGGGCACATGAACTTGCATTTGGTAACATGTTCATACGTTCAACAAGAATTCAGTATGTATAGACTGGTTAAAAATAATGGCTGAACACAAACCCAGAGTTAGTGTGAGTTCAAATTCTTATACATGTTTTTTCTGGAGTTCTGTGATAACCTAGAGGGGTAGGAAAGGGTGGGAGGTGGGAGGGAGACTCAAGAGGAAAGGACATATGTATATTTATGGTTAATTCATGTTGATGTATGACAGAAACCAAACCAATATTGTAGATAAAAAAATATCTTGTGATAAACCAACCATAATGGGAAAATATGGTAAAGAATATACATATATATTTATAAGATATGTATATAAAGGTGTATATATATAGATATATAAAATGGAACCATTCAGCTGTATAGCAGAAATTAACACTGTACATCAACTATACTCCAATAAAAATTTTTTAAAAAGAAAAAAAAATCCTTATACCAGCTTTGTGCCTTTGGGTGAGTTACTTAATTTCTTCTCCATGCCTCAGTTTCCTTATCTATAAAACATGGAATGAGTGCCTGCATATGGGGTTAAATAAATTCATTAAGCACTTCAAATGCAGAACACATATGGAATAGATCATGTTTGCTAAAGAAAGAAAAGTGCCAGATTCTGTGCTAGGTTTTGGGATGAATAAGACAAGTGAAAGGTTACGTCCTAATGGTAAGGAGAATCCTTCCAAAAAATGGATGGACATAATTGTGTTGCAGAAAAGAAATAAAGGTCTGAGCTGCAGTTAAAGGGTATGTGTAAACTGGAAACCCAATTTTAGAAAATATAGGCAGGGGTCAGGTCTCTAAGGAGATATCATTTAACCTGAGAACTAAAGCATAAAATAGTGGAGCCATGCAAAAAAGTTGGTGGAATAGCATTGTGGGCTGAGAGATGTGGCTTCCTGATAAGACAATTTTCTTTTACATTAGTATTTTATAATGATGAGTCAAAGGGGGACACACTTATTCTATTCTTACGATGTTTCAACAAAACCTATAGAGAGAACTTCCCTGGTGGCTCACACGATAAAGAAACTGCATCTGCAATGCAGGAGACCGAGACCCGGGTTTGAGCCCTGGGTCAGGAAGATCCGCTGGAGCAGGAAATGGCAACCCACTCCAGTATTCTTTCCTGAAGAATTCCATGGACAGAGGAACCTGGCAGGCTACAGTCCATAGGGTGGCAAAGAGTCGGACATGACAGAGCATAGCATAGCAGTCTATAGCGGGTGGAGACAGGCAGGAAATTCTCCAGAGCCACAAAGAAAACATCCCATGCAGAGGGGATACATGAGTATGTATTTTCTAAGCTACTACAGCAAAGTGTTAGTTGCTCAATCATGTCCAACTCTTTGTGACCCCATGGACAGTAGCCCAAAAGGCTCCTCTGTCCATGGGATTCTCCAGGCAAGAATACTGGAGTGGGTAGCCACTCCATTCTCCAGGGCATCTTCCCAACCCAGGGATTGAACCCCGGTCTCCTGAGATGCAGGCGTATCCTTTACTGTCTGAGCCACCAAGGAAGCCCTCAGCAAGATGCTCCTCAACAATCTTGAAGAGAATCCTTCCCATTGCAAAAAGTAGCCTCAAAATTGTGGAGTACCCTAGAACAGAAATCCCACCCTTTGGTAAATTTCAATTTACTGTAGGTTTATTGGACACTGCTATGTGGGTGCAGCCAATTTGCTTTACATAAGGGGCTACTTTCGAGTAGTTCATAGCCTGTGACAAAAGACTCGGCCGCAATGGCCTTGTTGTATAAAGATATATACCTATCAGGTGGAAATTTAGCATAGATTAGATTTTCCTTAAAATTTACTTTCTTATTGCTCCCATATAAATTAACCATTGAACAACTCTCAGTGTTTCTTAAATATGCATTAATATGAATTATTGCTGTACCTCGGTTTCCTAAGCAGTTAAGTGGAGAAGAGAACAGCACCCCCTGTCCTAGGACTGTGCTGGAATTAAATGAATTAATTTGTCATTTGAACAGTGTCTGCACATGGTAAGGACCCAGAAAGTGCTGAATGATTATAGCTATCCTTTACTAGTGTCACCAGGAGACTTCTTAATTTAAAACCCCTTAATTAGTAATAACAAGCCAAATGAACAGTTAAAATCACCAGCATTTGGAGCCAGTTTGCACTAATTAGGAGATGATTTGGGGCAAGTAATCATTCCCAGCATGTTTCGTTTTCTCCAAGGTAAAATGAGGACAGTGGAAGGAATAGTTGTTCTCTACCTGTAACTTTGTGTCTCTAAATCCCTCAGTGCTTTCTTGCTGTAGGACTTCACTAACAGTCCATCAAGAGAGGGATCTTCTGCCTTGCAGGGAAAAGAACCATAAAAAGGTTTTCTTCCGCTGGTGAAACTGGCACACAAACAACCTCCTTTAAATAGTTATTCAAAGGGCACAGGAAGCAGATGGTTGAGGGTGAGTTCCAAATCAGTGGCTTCGGGAAGAACCCTGGGAAAATTAAGGTAAAATCTGGAGATGTGGATTTTTCTGTTTGATTTCGGCTATAGGAAGCTTTTGGGGAAATGTGATGGAGGGCAGCATGAGGCAGCTGACAATGATCTGAATAAGAACCCAAGTATATTTGTAGATGGAGCCCTGATCAATTTGCACTCTCTTTAATTCTTTCTCATTGCTTTCACTTTTTTCCCTTTCATTTTTACTCCTCCCACTTTCCTGTTAGGCGAGTTGGCAGCATCTTCAGCAACCAGCACAAACTTCTGGTTGAGAGTTCTTTTATTGGGCACTTGCTTGCCACCTTCATTTCGAAGTATCTTACCCTCTGCTTCCTCAGCTGAGAATGAGGATTGCTGCTGTTTCCTTTTCTGAACTCAAAGGAATATCAGACAGATTAACAGCAGCAAGAGATGTTTGAAACTCTCCATTGCATCTTCATGGCCACCAGAAACAGATGTCCGTCCAATGCTGTTGTCATAACTGGGAAGCAGAGATTTTAACTGCAGCAGAGGGACCAGACAAGAAGCTATCTGTGAGCCTGGAGGGTTGGTGGTTGACTGGTTCTGCTTTGGACCAGAGAGTACTTCTCTAAGGGCACTGGAGGGTGAGAAGAAAGGGAGCAGCTCTCTCTCTCCTCTCTGGATTCCATCCCTCTGGCTTTCTGCTCACCAGGCACTGCCAGCCTGTAGCCTGGTGCTTGGACCAACCAGTCGATGGGGTGCCAGATTTTCAATTTGATGATTCATGGCTTCCTGCTGGGGAGTCTTCAATTGAAAGCAGAAAACTTGGCAGATTTGTAGACGCTTTAGTAAACGTTTAGTGACACAAAATTGGTTTCTGAGGTAACATGGCTATAAACACCAAATTGATAAAACCTGGAAAGCAAAGCTCAATTTGAATGGCCTATAGAGTATTGGGATGTTTAAAGCAGTGCTTCTCAAGTCAGGGTAGGGGGAGGGGTCCAGTAGCTGCAGAGTCATTGGGGGGGCTTGCTGAAAGTGCATAGTTCTTGGTCCTCATGCTAGACCTGCTAAGACAGAAGCTCTGGGGGTGACATCCAGCAATGAGGGTTGTTTTCATCATTTCTCTAGGGGATTCTGATGCTCATTCACGTTGGAGGACTGCCTGTGTTCTTCCTGCTAGTATCTCTGCACTCGCCACTCTCTGGGTCTGGAAAGTCTTGCTTTACCCTCGAGGGTCACCTGGTCAAGCCCGGAAGATGCTGATGGAAAATCCTAGCCCACCCCTTCCAACCCAGCCTTGCTGAGTTGGGTGCCTCTGTTGGGCAGTCACAGAAAACCCAGCACATGCTCTCACATGGCAGCGATGAAATCCGCTGTACTTCGGCTAGCTGCCCAGCTGACCACCCACTTCCCTTAGCACCTGTGGTCACCTGAAGGCAGATTTTTTTTTTTTATTAAAGTCTAACAACTAAAAATGCTGAGAAGAGAGTCATCACATAAAATTTTCCATGAAAAGAATCTGGATTTTCTTCTCACAAGAAGAAGCATATCAACTGACCCCTGGGTTTGAACTCCTTTACGAAACTGAGTTTCAGTGTCTTCTTCTGTAAAATGGATCAATTACCTTTCTGCAGCAGTGGTGAAAATTTTCTTCTTAAAAAAAAAAAGGACTATGGTTTTCCTAAAGTTCCCAACTTCCTATAGGATTTTAGTGAGAAATGCTTTTAGGTTTCAAGATACAAATCTTTGGAATAAGTTCTGAAGGAATGAGTATGATAGAATCTGTAAGTAGAAACTAAATTACCTGTGAGTGCCTTTTACATATTAAAATTACAAGCAAGCACAAAGACTCTTTGTAGGCCTGTGTTTATGAGAGAGAGAGGGAGAAGTCCTAACATAAATTTGCTTCATTTTCTGTAAGCCTCTTCTGACAGAGCAAATTTCTGGACATTTTGTATTTGCTCTCTCTGTTGACGATATTAATGATGACTTGTGGAAAGTGAAAACAAAGTGATGTTTGTCTTTTCCTGAGAGCTGTTCAATAAGCAAATGACTTTCTGCAAATTGACCTGGTTTGAACCACTTTAGTGACCCCCAAAGTGAAGCCAAAAAAGGGTCATGAGCATAGAGAAGAGACTTATGGTTGTTAAAGGGGAGGGAGGTTGGGAAGGAGATGGATTGGGGGTTTGGTATTAGCAGATGCAAACTATTATATATAGGATAGACAAACTACAAGGTCCTACTGTGTAGCACAGGGAACTTTAATCAATATCCTATAATGAACCATAATGGAAAATAATACGAAAAAGAATATATGTATATAACTGAATCACTTTGTGCCAGAAGCTAACAAAACATTGTAAATCAACTATATTTCAATAAAATAAATTTTAGAAAAGGTTATGAAGTGAGTGTTGAATATTCTAGAAATATTCTCTCTCTCTCTCTATATATATATATATGGGCTTCCTTGGTAGCTCAGATGGTAAAGAATCTACCTGAAATGTGGGAGATCTGGGTTCGATCCCTGGGTCAAGAAGATCCTCTGGAGAAGGGAATGGCAATCTGCTCCAGTATGCTTTCCTGGAGAATCCCAAGGACAGAGGAGCCTGGTGGGCTACAGTCCACGGGGTTGCAAAGCGTTGGACATGACTGGGTGACTAACACTTTCTTTCACCTTTATATATATTTATATATATGATACCAAAAGTAGAGTAACTTCAATAGGAATCCCTCTGGTGCCCTAGTTTCTGCTGTTTATGTGCTGGCACAGATGATTGGCCAGGGTGAGCTGACCAGAGCAGGTTGGTAACAGTCTCTCTCCCAAGAATGTGTATTTGGGACTGAATGGCAGGCAGTGGGTCAGTGAAGATGTACCTTCAGGCTATGGATGTTGTCTTTAGGTCACTATTTACATATGTGTAGAAAAGCTTGGAGAGAGTTGGTCTGCCTGAAAAACTGGGGCACAGCTGAAGACGCAGTCCTTCTTGGGGTCCTAATGGCTTTCCAGGTCCTAGTTAGGGCCCCACACAAGTCTGGCCCTTTCCCGGCCCTCAGGTTTCCTGTGATACTCGCCATCATTTCACAGCTTCTTTGTTTTGCTTACACTACCTCCAGCCACTTTGAAGCAGGAGCTGTAACGTGTCAGTCATAATGCATACCGATATCTTAACATTTAGAGATCAGATCAATTTTAAGGATGTGGGGCCTCTTTATCTCTGTATATCACTATTTTAAGTTATGCAAGAAGACCCCTTACATTGAAGCTGGCTATTTAAATAATTCCTATTTGTTAGACTAATACTACTAACGGCCAAAGGAGAGGTGGAACCAGGAACGAGTGCTGGATTGCCATTCTTTGATTGTGAATAATAAATAAAAGTGGAGTCATTCAGCATGTTACCAGTGCAAAAGGTATGGAAACCAGCTTTTTGAGGCCTTCCATCTCCACAATTTAAGGATTAAGATGCAGTCAAGTACTGGGAATGCTAGTTACTTCTATAACAATGTATAAACTACCTTCAAGGGGGAGAATTTGGGAAGGAGGTTGGGGTGGCAATAAATGTTCTGATTTGGGGATGGAGGGAGCAACTCAATATAAATTTCTGTCCTTTAATTCGTTTGAAATTGTCTTGGAAGAAACAACAGGAGAGATGATAAGAAGCATTACATAGAACAATTCTAACTTCCAGTTAATTTTGACCAATTGCTACTCATTTTTCCCAACATGCTAAATCAAAGACAATTAATCAACTGTTAATTGAGATTAACAATCTGAGACTGAACGAACATAAAAAAACACAATGGCTACACAATACTGTCTGAAGATTCAGCCCCTAATATAATCACTGTCCATAAAAAATACAATTCAGCTAGGTCTTAATTGTCACACTGTTCCATAGATCAGGGGCTTACTGTAGACTAGATCTGGCAAGCCCCCCTTATTTTGTAAGGTCTGTTAAGAATGGTTTTTACCCTTTTAAGTGGTTCAACATAAAATCAAAAGAATAACATTTTGCAATGCATAGAAGGTATATGCAATTCCATCTTCAGTCTCTAAAAATAAAGTTTACTGGAACAACCAGCCCCGTTTGTTTACACTTTCATGCTATGACAGAGTTGAATAGTTGCAACCAAGAGAACAGGACAGTGAACCCTACAGTATTTGCTTTCTGGCCCTTCACAGAAAAGCCTGTGGCCCCCTGCCATGGAAACCTGTCTGTCCTTCTTTGTACACGCATCTACCGTCCAGTCCTATGGCCCTGAAAGGCGGGAATCTTGTCTTATTACTACTATGTATCCAGCATGTGGCACAGGCTTCTCACACAGTTTGCGTTCAGATATATATGTCAAACGATTGAACAGCGAACTACTACTTTTTAAGGGCATTCTGCTAGAGAGACAGATACAAAGACAGAATATACTGACCCTGTCCTCTGTTGTTTAGTCATTAGGTTGTGTCTGACTCTTTTATGACCCCATGGACTGTAGGCCCACCATGGGAAAGGCTCCTTTGTCCATGGGATTTTCCAGACAAGAGTACTGGAGTGGGTTGCCATTTCTTTCTCCAGATCCTGTCCCTAGGTTTGAATGTAACTAGGGACACTGAACACATACATCTGCGTATGTTCTAAATGAATGGCATACAACCTTCTGGCCCTAGATTCTGCATGCGGTTCCAGAAGGAAAAGTAAGAACCCAAGGGCTGTTCTGCAAATCTTTCAAGCTGAACCAGAGACATGTTGACTAAAGCACTGTTTTGGGCAGGTGGCTTATACGCTGAGGGACTCAGAGCCTGCTGATTCCTGAGGTCTGTTCATGACATCAATCACAGCATGTATATGACTAGAAAAAACAGACCCATGATGCCAAAAATACTCCACAGTCTAGCCTGACTGCAGGCTGTCAGAATGTTATATTCTGATTTTTATACTTCCTGCTGATATTTGGACATTTTCACAAGTACAATGTTTACCTTTTTTGTTGTTGTTTTTTCTTTATAAAAGTTGACTGTGTAGACTCAGGCTTAAAGAGGGCTGCCTAAGGAAAGGATGCTTGTCAAAGCCCGCCGTTCCTCAGTTGTTCAGGGTAAATCATTTAGCCCCTGTTGCTTGTCTGTGGAGCTGATTTTGAGACTGGGCCCCTCTCACACATAGGCAGTGAGCTAGTTCTTTGTGGGAGGACCCCCACCATAGCTACTCTTCTTCCTGGCCTACCCATCCCTGAAGGTTTGTTGGGTATATAAAACTAGAGCTTGGATCTGTCACAGAGTATCTGAGTTGGAAGATATATCAGCTTGCCAACCTCAACAGACATGCCAGTTTCTCACCCATTTTTCACATGTGAAAACAGGCCTTTAGGGTTTCAGTGTAAAACTGAGAAATGGCAACATGACAAAGGTTGGGGTCTTCTGACTCACAGGAAATTGTATTTTGACCACACCATGCAGCTGCCTTTCTAAACACTCAAGTCTCCCCATGACCTGGTGTTTAATGAGCAGCTCCAGGTCAGAGCGGACTGGGAACCCAGGCCTCATCTATTTAACAAACAGCAGCAATTTCCAAAGAGGCCAGAGTGGGTGGGGTATATTGGCCACCTTGCAAGTTTATCAGAATAACCAGAGACCAGTTGTGTGTGTGTGTTTTCCTATTTTAGAACTCAATCACTGCAACTGTCTGAATTAATTAGCAAGATGTAGAAAGGCTACATATAAACATTGTGGCCCAACCACTTTTCTCACTCTTGACCCCAGCTAAAATTTTTAGTACACCCTTCATATTTGGCCAGTCTTTGGGAATGCTGCCTTTTACTGATGAGAGAAGGAGGAACCATTCCAATTTAATGTGCTTATATAAGTCTAAGACACTAAGCATTAGAGCTCCAGAACCCCTCTTAGGCTGGGAAGCCCATGGAACTACAGGGATCTACCCAAAATATGACAGCAGAGATACAGTACAAACAAATAGATCAAAATGAAGTAAAGAGAAGAAACAAACCACTACTCATATATTCTGATTCAGTTTACTACAGCACTTATTTCCATCCATACAGGACATAAAACACAGGAAGTAATAGTCCCATAGGCCGCTCTGTAGTGCATTCCAGACAGCCTCTATATAAGTAATATGTGTTTACATAAATGCCATTATAATTCCAACTTTCCACTTTTCTTGATAGTCTTCTCTCATTAGCAATCTTGGGAGTGATTCCAGAATCCTAGCTTTGTAGAACCCCGTGGGACCATCTCTCTGCAGAGGTAGGTCAGATATGGTACCTTAGATCAGAAGGGCGGCACATTCACGGTGAGTAGGAGAAATACAAGGAGAAGGAAAGCACCGTATCACCTCTGTAATTGTTATTATTTCTGTCCTTGCTCCCCTGAAGTGAAGCTAGCTTTCAGGAACGCCGCAGGCGAAAATGAATGAATGTCTCTTTAGTCTAAAGAGGATATAAACACACCCAGCACTGTGATCACTCATCTATTTAATGCACTGGTGAAAATGGATGGACAGCAGGATCTTCTTGGAGCAGTTCTGCTTTAAGACAGATTTTAATATTAAGGAAAGTGGCTAACAAAGTGGACAGCTATCCTGGAAGCATAATTGCAGAGTAATTGCCCAACACAGTACACACAGCAGGGGTTTCACTCCTCTCCAGAACACCAGGTGAAAACTTGGGGGAAAATATCTCAAGAACAAACAGCAAAAACCAGCCCTCAAAACCCTGAAACAGCTCACCTCTGAGATGGAGCCATCTCGTCAGCTGATCCATCTTGCGTTTGAATTGTTCGTCTGTCTAGCGCTTGCAGGAAGGGATGGTGTCAGATGTCTGGCACCTTGCTGACACTCAACAAACAATATTAATCCTTATCATATGACTTAATTGAAGGCCTGCACAGGAAACTAACAGACAAAGTTTCATCTGTCCTCCTTGCCCGGAAGGGGTAATTCCACTTATTTGGACAACTGTAAGGTGCCTGGGAAATGGACATGTTCAGCTCTTTGCTCCTCACTTCTCCTCAAGTCCCTAGGTCTAAACACGTGACTGTTCAGAGTATGTGACTTCTAGGTCTACTTCCTTCAGTCAGCCTTGCATACAAATGCCTATTCTTTCCTTCTTTAGATAATAAACTCCTTGTGTGTAAAGACTGTGTGATTTACACACTGCGAATCTTCCCAGGATCACCTCATAGAATATTTCCTAATCCTGTTCAGCTTTGGGAACCAAGGAGTAACTGGCCCACAAGAACACCAGAATGGCCCACAGCATGCCCATTTTGAGTAGAAGACAAGGTACCTGGAACCAAGAAACAATGAGTTGAATGTGACTGTAAGTGCTATTTCCCTTCTTTTCCCTTCTTTCCAGATGCCTGCAACCAACTGCACGCTCATAATCAAGGCTGACGGGCTTCATATCCCATCAATGAATATTTTCCAAACACCCAGGTAAAACAAGGCATATACAAAATTTAGACCCAGCTCTTCCCTACAGGTATTCAAAATTTAGGCAAATGAAGAGATATGCACAGAAAGAGAGAACACCTACTAAGAGGTGATAAACGCTGTAGTAAGTTCAAATTCAGAGCTCTGGGGGTGAGAGGGAGGAAGCAACCTTGGGTATGGATGCAGGTCTGAGTTGTGCATGCTCTGGGGAGTGTAGTCTGTTACTTCCAGATGAGCCGGGAATGGGGACTTGACTGTGGTTGATTGTGTGACCCAGGGAGAGGATTGCCTCCCCTAAGGAAGCTGCAGGCCTTCAGTCAAGTAAATTCACTGTTTCACCTAATTGCCTAATTATCATGTTCCAGGCTACCAGACTGTTCCAGACTGCATATTCTTCTCCAAAGGAGAGGTTAGAGATGGAAGTGGGGGGGAACTGTTGGCTTGTTCCCAGGGATGGAATAAGCCTACCTCTGACTTGCCTTCCATCGTTTCAGGACCAATTCTCAACTCCTCCATCTACCTCTGCATCCAGCTTTCAGTCTGCATCACACTCCCTTGCACGTGGCTGACAGTCTGTATTGTCACATCCTATGGCTCCTTTCTGTGCACGCTGCTGGGGCCCCACACATCCCCCTCTTGCACACACCCCTTCGTATACCAGGGTTGCACAGGTCCACTCTCACCCCTACTCCAGGTGATGCATCCTTCTAGCTACTTGGACCAGACCAGCCACTGATCTCTAAAGTCCTGCTGGGTTCCTCTGCCTTCCCCTTCCTTTTTTAATTTACAGTTTATTCATTTACTTTTGAGAAGGTAATAAATTCACATGGTTCACAATTTAAGAACTCTAAATGGAAGTGTTTCCCTGACATCCTTATCTTGCAGACACCCAGGGTTCCATCCCACAGGCAACCAATGTTTTCAGTGTTTCGTTATTTCTTTTAGGGATATTTTATGCACGTGTAAGTTTATAGATTCTGCTTCCTTCTCTTCATACAAATGGGAGCATGCTGTAAACACATGGGAGTTTATACTATAGATATAGTTCTCCACCTTGCTTTTTCTCATGTAAAATACCAAGGAGGAGAATAATTCCATGTCTTTTCACAGCGAGATTCCTCATTCTCTTCTATTGTATGGACGGATCATACTCAACTGGGACCATTTAGATTTTTTCCTGTATTTTTACTATTACACAAAATGCTGCAATGTACATTCTTCATTCTGTACTTATGTAACACATGTCAGTATTCTTAGAAGTGGACTTGTAATTGTGATAGATGTTGTCACATTCTTCATCTTAGAAGATGCATCAATTTATACCCCCATCAGCAACACTCAGAGGTGCCAGATTCTTATCACCCTTGACAACATAATGTGTCTCCATGCTTGTTAGTTTCTTTCAACCTGATAGGAAAAAAATGAGATCTTGGATAGTTTAATTTGGATACAATTCTATGCTTAGAGAACTCAAGAGAATCCACTAAAAATCCTTCAGATTTCTGGATTCTTTTTGGACTACAGTAACTTTAGAACTATTTCAGTATTAACGGGGATAGTGACTCCATGTTTTTCATGTTCCCATCTTTAGGAACCAGCCAATAGTTATTCTATTTGCTACCCTGGTTGTTACTGATTAGACAAGAATCCTTCTGTTTGGTAATGCTGAGGGGATGGGCTAAGGCCCTTCAGGGCAAGGTTCTGGCCAATGAGGTCAATCACACTGCAAAATGACACAGGACCTGATGTTTTTTGCTCTTGGGGAGTCTCAGTCTGAGCTGCCCACCCAGAAGGAATAAAGTGGCCCTAGCTTCTGAGGGTCTCCTAAGATGATGGCTGGGTCACTGCAGGTGCTGCTATCGTAACCAGATTAAAGCCAGCCACTATCCCCCTTCTCTCAAATTACAGCTGAGCATGTCATTCTGCTTTCAGGGCAAGAAGGGTCCAAGCTTATATGCAAAGTGTCTCTTCCCTGCAACTTGCCTACCTACATAATATGAGATGCTGTGGTTTAGCCATTAGGAGTATAGGGTTTGGAGTTCAATAGCCCAGGTTTAAGTTCTGGTTCCGTCCTCTTGTAGCCTCCCACCACCTACTCCAAGCCTCATCAACCGACTGCAAGTTCCCTCCAGGCAAAAATACCTCCTGACATCCTGAGACTCAAACAATTTATACAAACATTGATTCTAAACATTGAACCTAAAACTCATCTTAACGATCAAGCCTAGGGAAATGTTTCTGTGAATTTTTTTTCACAAGCACTTTATTTAGAATTATAAGGTTGAAAATAAATTAGAAAACTGTTGTGATTATTTTCCTAAAATTGTCCCTTAGTTTCATGGGATCATCTGCTTTGACCTATATAGCCTGATGGAAAGAAGGTTCTGTGAATGTGGGCTGCATTTAGGTGACTCAGAGCCTATGAGCTCCTGGTTTTGTTCTCTGCTTTATGAACCAGTGTGTGCCTTAGTTATATTTATTCTCACAACATGTTACTAACTAATAGGACACTTATAGAAATCAAATTTTGCTGCTGCTGCTAAGTTGCTTCAGTCGTGTCCGCCTCTGTGCGACTCCACAGACGGCAGCCCACCAGGCTCCCCCGTCCCTGGGATTCTCCAGGCAAGGATACTGGAGTGGGCTACCATTTTCTTCTTCAATGGATGAAAGTGAAAAGTGAAAGTGAAGTTGCTCAGTCGTGTCTGACTCTTAGCAACCCCATGGACTGCAGCCTACCAGGCTCCTCTGTCCCTGGGATTCTCCAGGCGAGAATACTAGAGTGGGTTGCCATTTCCTTCTCCAAGAAATCAAATGAACAGCTGTAAAAACATTAAATTTAATTATTTGCCTACAGTTCAAACACACTCTACCTGGAAATCTCTATGTCCAAGAGCTATGTTTAAATTTCAATTCTCTGTGTGTGTGCGTGTATGTTCTACCACTCTCTTGGGACTTAGCAAAGAAAAAAAGGAAAAATAACCATGTCAATGGAATTGTCACTTAATGATTTCCAAAGCCATCATTGTACTGATTTTGATAAACCTGTAATTATGAATGTTTTCTTTGATTTATTCTGCTAATAAGTCAAAGTGATGATGATTGTCCAAGAAGTTATGCTGCAAAGATGTTTCAATTTTCTCATATAGCTTCCTTTTCAATATCCTAGATTTCTCAGATAAGAGGAAAATAAATTTGCATAAAAGTTGTTTTCTCTAAAAGTCTGAATAATTATTGAGAAATTTAGCAAACTTCCTCTTGTGTTTACATAGTAGAAAACATTCCCAAAATCATGAGAGAACTCCAAGGACTTCAGAAGGCAGTCTCTTCCTTAATTTTGCAGCCTTCATTGAAACAAGCAATCTTGTCTAAACCTAGAGGCTGAGGGTCTGGATACTGTCATGCCATTCCCCTACTGCAAACCAGAAAACTGGAGATCAAGGCTGATTTACTGTAAGCTGTTTTATTGGATTTTCCTGATGGCTCTGTCTGGGCTCCACACAGAGTCTCAAAAGAGAGGCCTATTTCAAAGAATTCAATGTCCCATCTACAGAATTGTTCATCTCTCCCCAAAACATTTTTTTTCCTCCTAAAACATTTATTCACTTAAAAAAAAATGACTTGATCAGTTTAACCCCTTACTATAATTACATGAAGAAGTTCCAAAAGAAGAAAACAAAACGAAACACTGGATTGGAAGATCTAATTTCTCAGGGATATTTTCCAAGGGTTCTAGAGATGTGCTTCCAGTTCTTAAGAGCTCAGCTAGGTCTCTATGGGAAGGGGACAAAGAAGTCCATGTGATCTTGAACACAGTGTGTCTTACCCCTGCCATGCTCCACTTGGTCACATGGATAATTACAAGGTCTTTGTGATCCTAGGCGACGTCTCCAGCCTCACCTTGGACCTTTCTCTGTACCATCCTTGCACTCCAGTACCTTGGTTCTCTTTTCAGTCTCTCACACTGGCCTTGTTTCTTTTCAAAACAGGCTTTTCATACTGTTTTCCTCTGCCTGGAATGAGCTTTCTCTGTTTGGTCTTGCTGAGTCAACAAAAATTATCCTTTAGATCTCAACTCATTATCACTTCCTCGGGAAATCTCTCCAGGTTCCCCATCTACATCAATCTCCCACTGCAGTCTCCCCAAATACCAAAATAATTGTTTTTCAAAGACATTTCTGCAACTGCATTTTTTACGGGATTTTTTTTGGGGGGGGATTTTATGTTTAATTGTGTAGTTATTAGATTAACAGTTCCTTCTCTTTCATAAGCTCCACAGCTCCTTTCTCTGCACATTGAATCCCTAGGGTCTAGCCGAGGGCCTGACTCATAAAATATACTCAACAGGACATAAACTGAATGTTATTAATAAAGATACTAATTATAGAAAGAAAACAACTTTCTAAATTTTAGTCATAATTACTATACCAAGTGACTTATGAAATATTGGAGACTACCTTTATTTGGCCTTTAATTTTCTTACCTTCTGAATATGAATAATAGTGCTCAAAGAACTATAAGAACAAAATAACATATGTGACTATAACTTCTAGGGATTAATTATAAAGATATTTGAAATGTTTCAAATATCTTAGGTAAACTCTATCTCCTCCAAACTATTTATAATAGCCAAGACATGGAAACAGCCTAAATGTCCACTGACAGATAGATGATGTAGATATGGTGTATATATATACAATGGAATACTAGTCAGTCATAGGAAAGAATAAAATAATGCTATTTGTATCAACATGGATGGGAAAGACAAATATTATGTGATATCATTTATATGTGGAATCTGAAATATGACACAAGTAAGCTTATTTACAAAACAGAAACAGACTCACAGTCACAGAGAACAGACTTGTGCTTGTCAAGGGGGATGAGGGGTGAGGGAGGGTTGGACTGGGAGTCTAGGATAAGCAGATGCAAACTATTATATATAGGAATACATATAGTAGTTTTAACAACATTCATATTTAATATATGGTAATTATATTTATCATGTTGTACATTACATGGCTTCCCTGGTGGCTCAGATGGTAAAGAGTCTGCCTGCAATGCGGGACACCTGGGTTCACTCCCTTGGTTGGGACGATCCCCTGGAGAAGGAAATGGCAACCCACTCCAGTATTCTTGCATGGAGAATCCCATGGATGGAGGAGCTTGGCAGGCTATAGTCCATGGGTTGCAGAGTCACACATGACTGAGTGAGTAACATTGTACATCGTACAGTCCTTATAGCTTTTATAATGGAAAATTTCTCTGCTTTGACTATCTTCCTCTGATTTCCCCTCCCCATTCCCTCCCACCTCTGGTAACCACAAATCTGATCTCATTTTCTATGAGTTTGTTTCTGAGGCATAATTGAACTACAACTCTATGTTAGTTCCTGTTATGCAACACAATGGTTTGACATTTCTGTACATTTCAAAACAATTACCAAGGTAAGTTAGTTACAATGTCACCATACAAAGATATTATATAATTACTGACTGCATTCCTCACACTGTATATTTCATATCATGACTCATTTATTTTGCATCTGAAAGTTTATACCTTTTAATCTCCTTCACTTATTTCTTTCCTCTTCCCACCTTCTTCCCCTCTGGCAACCACCTGTTTGTTCTCTGAATCTATAATTCCGTTTCTGTTTTGTTATGCTTGTTCATTTGTTTTGTTTTTTAGATTCCACATATAACTGAAACCATACACTATTCATTTTTCTCTGTCTGACTTATTTCACTTAACATAATACTCTCTAGGTATTGTTGCAAGTGTCAAGATTTCATTCTTTCTTAAAAGTGAGTAATATCCCATTATATGTATCTCTACTTTATCCATTCATCTAAATAGATGAATCTACTGATGCCCATCTACTGATAGGCACTTTGGTTGCTCCCATATCTTGGTTATTGTAAACAATGCTGTTATGAACACAGGGGTGCATGCATCTTTTTAAATTAGTGTTTTTATTTTGTTTGGACATATACACAGAAGTGGATTGCTGGTTATAAGGTAGTTCTACTTTTAATTTTTAAAGGGATCTCCATATACTTTTAATATCATGCTTATTTTTAAAGGCAGAAATGTAGGTATTCATATATTTAATAACAATAGTTTTTGTACAATACATTGTAGCTTACAATGAACTTTCACAGGCATTATGATAGTCCCATTTTATAAATGAGATAACAGGCTTCTGTTTATGTTAAGTGACTAGCTTTCTCCTCATTGTGTCTGCATGTGAGTTAGAGTAGATAGATTTTCTTTTCCACTGCTGAGTGTCAAGTTCTTTCGGCTGCACATTTTGTCCATCTCATTTTTTGGGCCTAGGATTTAGAGTCTTTATGAAGTTCTTGTAATGATCACCTGAGGCCAGAGGCTATCAATCACAGTAACCCCAGGGACAATCACTACCACTGTAATGTACTGAGTGCCAACTCAGTTTCAGGTACTGTCCTGGATCCTTTTCAGTTCAGTTCAGTACAGTTGCTCAGTCGTGTCCGACTCTTTGCAACCCCATGAATCACAGCACGCCAGGCCTCCCTGTCCATCACCAACTCCCGGAGTCCACCCAAACCCATGTCCATTGAGTCAGTGATGCCATCCAACTATCTCATCCTCTGTCATCCCCTTCTCCTCCTGACCTCAATCTTTCCCAGCATCAGGGTCTTTTCCAATGAGTCAGCTCTTCCCATCAAATGGGTGGCCAAATATTGGAGTTTCAGCTTCAACATCAGTCCTTCCAATGAACAACCAGGACTGATTTCCTTTAGGATGGACTGGTTGGATCTCCTTGCAGTCCAAGGGACTCTCAAGAGTCTTCTTCAACACCACAGCTCAAATGCATCAATTCTTTGGCGCTCACCTTTCTTTATAGTCCAACTCTTACATCCATACATGACCACAGGAAAAACCATTGCCTTGACTAGACAGACCTTTGTTGACAAAGTAATGTCTCTGCTGCTTAATATGCTGTCTAGATTGGTCATAACTTTCCTTCCAAGAAGTAAGCGTCTTTTAATTTCATGGCTGCAATCACCATCTGCAGTGATTTTGGAGCCCAGAAAAATAAAGTCAGCCACTGTTTCCACTGTTTCCCCACCTATTTGCCATGAAGTGATGGGGCCGGATGCCATGATCTTAGTAGCCTGAATGTTGAGCTTTAAGCCAACTTTTTCACTCTCCTCTTTCACTTTCACTGGATCCTTTTAATCTACATAATTTTTTACAAGGATCTTACAAAATAGTATATACATTTTACAGTAAACAAATAGCCTTGTCCAAGGCCAGACTGCTTGATGCCTGAAGGATGAATCAAAACCAAGTCTGTCTGGATTGAGTCCTTCCTAATATACTCCTGCCTCTTTAATCCACAGAACAGGATCTAAGTATGGAAGAGAGTGACTTTAGATAAGCATGCATCTGGCTGTCATGCACTGTCGTGGCCACACAGCTGTTCAAGGACAGAATCTTTGCGGATTGGTTAGTGATAACCAAGCCATGTCTGCTGCTAAATACTTTTAGACTGACCTTTGATGTTAGGTACATACTTGGCACCTGTTTGCTCAGAGTTGAATCAGACACTTCTGAAAAATCATGTTGTGCTGGTTGGTTGAAATGTCTCTGCTAATGGCAAAGCTTATATTTCTAGCTGCCATCAATGGGCTGTGATAGATGGAGCCACCAAATCTTTGAGTCATATACAGACCCTAAAGAAAAAATATAATAGTCATGTTTTTACTCTTCTCAAAACTACAATTGGGTTTGAGAAATAAAGTTGCAAATTTTCCCCATAGCAGTTTAAGGGAGTGAGTGAATTTAAAATGAGTGAAGTTCATCTCTGGATCTTGACTGGCTAAAAATAACAATGCCACTAGAACATGAAACCTTAAAAGCATTCTGACCCACCAGAAGAACAAAATCCTCACTGCTGATGGACCAAAAGCAATCAAGTAATTATCCTACTTCCGGTATATTCCTGTATGACACAGAGAGTAGGAGGAATAATTTTGATATCTTTGGGTAGTCAATTTTAAGTGTTAATCAGTGGTGTAGTAAGAAAAGGAAGATATGGTATTCTTCCCTATGCTTGTTCTGTCTTTCCCTTCTAACTCATATTTATTGTCTGCAAAGTACTGTTCTAGATACTTTACATATAATAATACTATACCTATTTTGAGATTCAGTGATTATATATATCTATGTCTGTGTGTATGTGTGTGTTTTAATATACATGCTGCTAAGTCGCTTCAGTTGTGTCCGACTCTGTGTGACCCCATAGACAGCAGCCCACCAGGCTCTGCCGTCCCCGGGATTCTCCAGGCAAGAACACTGGAGTGGGTTGCCATTTCCTTCTCCAATGCATGAAAGTGAAAAGTGAAAGTGAAGTTGCTCAGTCGTATCTGACTCTTAGCGACCCCATGGACTGCAGCCTACTAGGCTCCTCCACCCATAGGATTTGCCAGGCAAGAGTACTGGAGTAGGGTGCCATTGCCTTCTCCTTAATATATATTAACACACACAAAACACTTAATACAACATGGTATGTACGATACAAGTTATTGTTCAGTCGCTAAGTCATGTTTGACTCTTTGTGAACCCAGGGACTGCAGCCTACCAGGCTTCTCTGTCCCTCACTAACTCCCAGAGTTTGTTCAAATTCATGTCCACTGAGTCAGTGATGCTATCTAACCATTTCATCCTCTGTTTCCCTCTTTTCCTTTTGCCTTCAATCTTTCTCAGCATCAGGGTCTTTTCCAATGAGTCAGCTCTTCACATCAGATGGCCAAAGTATGCTCCAATATTTCAGCAGCATCAGTTCTTCTAATGAATATTCAGGGTTGGTTTCCTTTAGGATTGACTGGTTTAATCTTGCAGTCCAAGGGATTCTCATGCGTTTTCTCTAGTACTACAATTCGAAAGCATCAATTCTTCCACACCCAGCCTTCTTTATGATCCATCTCTCACATCCATACATAACTACTGGCAAAACCACAGCTTCGCCTATATGGACTTTTGTCAGTAAAGTGATGTCTTTGCTTTTTAATATGCTGTATATATAAGTATTATCTATTATTTACTCATTCAATTCCTACTTTAAAATAGTACAAAATCAACAAGCATGTGAAAAGCAGGCTCAGCCTCATTCATTATTAGAGAAATACAAATCAAAATCACAATAAGTTACTACTTCCTGGCCATTAGGAAAGCCATAGTAAAAAAAAAAAATCAAAATAAAATGGAAAACAACAAGTGTTGGCAAGGACATGAAGAAATTGGAATCTTTATACATTGCTGGTGGGATATAAAATAGTATAACCACTCTGGAAAACAGTCCTGGGGTTTTTCAAATGGTTAAACATAGGGTTGCAATATGATTCAACAATTCAGAGAAATAAAAACACATGTCCACACAAAAACTTGCACACAAATGTTCTTAGCAGCATTATTTATAACAGTCAAAAGGCAAAAACAACCCAGATGTCTAGCAACTGTTGACTGGATAAACAAATGTGGTATTTCCATAAAATGGATTATTATTCAGCCATAAAAAGTAATATAGCACTGATACATGGTACCATGTGGACAAACGTCAAAAATATTATGCTAAGTGAAGAAAGCAAGACACAAAAGGTCACTCATTGTATAATTTCATTCATATGAAATATCCAGAATAAATAAATCCACACAGACAGAAAGAAGATTGGTGGTTGCCAGGGGCTGGGGGTAGGGTTAGGGGGAGTGACTACTTAAGTCATAAAAGGTTTCCTTTTGAAACTTGATAGAGGTCATTACTAATATTGTGCATATATGAAATGTCACTGAATTGTATACTTTAAAATGGTTAGTGATTAATTTTATGCTATATAAATTCTACCTTGATTTAAAAATCCTACAAACTGTATGAAGCAAATACAACACAATACAAGCAAATACAATCTCCTTTCTTTTTTCCAAATGAAAATACTCAGGCAGGTTAAGTAACTTGTTGCAATTTTCAAAAGTAGTTAATGCAACAGCAAAAACAGAAGTCTCGGCAGTCTGATTCTAGAACACATACTCAAACAAACAGCTACTTACTAATGTTCTTCTTACTATTCCTTTTGAATGTTCTTTGATTTGATTCAATGAGAATAAAGTTGATGACCTAGAGGGGTGGAATGGGGGTAGGTCTGACTGAGGTTCTAGAGGGAGGGGATATATATACATACATATGGCTGATTCACATTGTTGTACAGCAGAAAGTAAAACAACATTGTAAAGCAATCATACTCCAATTAAAAACAAATTTTTAAAAAAGGTAAGAGCACTCTAAAGAGGAATATGTGGAGAAGGAAAGGGATGATCTAATACATACTTACAGTGAATGTATTCATGTGTATGATTAAAGAACAGCACCACTTGGCTGTTCAATATTGTGATATCAAAACAAGGATGCCAGTTTATGAGAGCTCTTGAAAACCAATCAATGAATTTAATGTTGGTGCTTTCTTGCTGTCTAATAAAATGACTAGGGCATCACGGAGTGAATTAATTTGAAGTCTTCTTGCTCGTAGGCAACCAATAAGAGTTATGATGTACACAGTGTGAACTACATAACCTCTACCTTGTACACATATTTATAGCCATATTTCTATGACATATAAATGGTTTAAACAGAAACATCTTAACATCTAGATCACTTAACTGACTAGGGACCACACTAATTAATGTCCAAAGCAAGTTCAGATCATGTTATAGCATCTAAGATTTCAGACAGATAGCAATGGGGTAAAATATGATGAAAGACTTATGGATAATTAAGTTCTTTGTCAGCTGATAAATTATTTTAATCTTTGTGTCCAACTGAACTGGAAAATCTGACTGAGCTGCCATTCCTTATGCTTGTCTAGCTACCCTCCAGGTCTCTTCACGACCTAGACAATTAAAAAAACAAAAGGCACCTCAAGTAATAGCAGAAATTACAAATTACTCAAAGAGAGCCTCTGGCACCACTAAATAATAAGAGTAATTTAAAATAGTAATAAATAAGAACAAATGGCACATATTAGTTCAGTTTCCTTAGATCTAGTTTGTAACTTCAAAATCTTTTGGAATTATAAATTTAAGAAGGATGTTTTACTTATGTTTTAATTTTTATCTTTTGTTCACCATGGATTTTTTTGCATTCGTTTATTAAAATTTATTTTTTGGCCACTCCCTGTGTAGCATGTGGGATCTTGGTTCCCCAACCAGGAATTGAACCCATGCCCCCTGCAATGGAAGCTCAGAGTCTTAACCACTGGATAGCCAGGGAAGTCCTGGATATTTTATTTTTAACTTGATTTTTATTATATACATATAATTTAAAAATCCAATTTTGGGGGATTACTTAAAATGTTTCATCTCGAAAGCAATAAATCTCATCTTCTCATCTTTAGGAAACAGACGAGTGTTTTGCCTATTTGTCAGAGCATCATTATAAATCAATGTTGGAAAGGCACCTTAGTTTTCATATCCTAGATTTAAGGAGATTTTTGTTCCAAATAAAAATGGTTTTTACCCTTTGGAAGGAGTGTTAAAATACTATGTTTTTTTAAGAAAATATTGGGATCAGTAACTGAAAGTTCTCTGTCTTGCTTTAGCAATTGTCTGTCTGTCTCACACTCACCACACATTCATTTCTACCCTGTGGCTTCTGATTTTCAAAAGATTTAAACAGTCTCCTACAAAATCATCTCAGTTTTAAAGACAGCCCTGGATGCTAGTTGTCTTCAGGAAGCTTTTTCCAACCAAGTTGCTGCCCAAAGAAACCATTGGCCAGCTCTACTTTTAATTTAGCAAGTGATTCATTACTTTTAATGTGCTATAGAGATTATGTTCAGCTGAAGGTTTGCTTAAAATTTTGTACTGAGATGGGCCTTGCCTACTCTCTTTATGAAATATCATTCAAACAAATGTCAGCTCTTCCAGGGAATCTTCACTTACTATCTAAGCTCGTGGTTTCCCTTCCTCCCTCTCTCCTTCCAACCTTCCACTCATAAATGTTAATCAAGCACCATCTAAGTGTCACATACACTGTGCCAACTATCCCTGTCTTTCATGGATATTTCATGCAATATTATATACTGCCAACTGTCTTTGCCAGTAATGATCTCATATAACCTACATGGCTATGAGCATCTTGGTTCAAGAACTGTGATTCATGGTTGCTAAAGAAATCAGCATGGTGAAGGGGAAGGAATACAGATGGGAACACAGAGTTAGGACAATTAGCATCAGTTTCAAGGGAGCAGTGGTTGAAGCCAAAAAGAGAACAGAGAATATTGGATCTCTGCTGAAGCTAGAAAAACTAGACTAAAATTTTCAGTAGTTTATAATACTTAAGATCACCTGAAATGATTCCCTCTTAGAAAATGTTAAAGAAAAACACCCACAACAACATAAAAATGAGTTACAATGATATGCTTCCTGAAATATTTAGGAGAACATGTACTGATGTCTGCAACTAACTTCAAAATCTACCAAGAAAACATGACAAATTGTTGGATGGATGTAAGAGCAGATATGTGCTATAGCAAATGTAGCACAAAACTAACTTGATTCTAGGAGGTGGGTTTAGGGATGTTGTTGTTGTTTAGTGACTAAGTCATGTCCGACTCTTTGGGACTCCATCGACTGCATGAACCCACGTCTCCTACACTGGCAGGCAGATTCTTTGCTGCTGAGTCACCAGGGAAGATATTTACTGTAAAATTCTTTCAACTTTCCAGTATGTTTGAAAACTTTTATAATCAACCTTGGGAGAGAAAGATAGTTATAATGTAAAAAGGCAATGTAAAGAGATGTTCTCTTATTTTACCCATTGGTCAATCTATAAGCAGGCAAGTTTATCTGTGAATAAAGGAAGTTGATATGAGTGTGTGTGTGTGTGTGTGTGTGTGTGTGTGTGTGTGTGTTGTTAATCTAAAAAAAGATTCATTTGCTAGTAAAAACCCACTAATGTTGACTAAGTTTCCTAGGACACAGTGAAATATTCAGTTCAGTTCCGTTGCTCAGTCGTGTCTGACTCTTTGTGACCCCATGGACTGCAGCACAATGGGCTTCCTTGTCCTTGACCAACTCCTGGAGCTTGCTCAAATTCATGTCCATCGAGTCGGTGATGCCATCCAACCATCTTATCCTCTGTCATCCCCTTCTCCTCCTGCCTTCAATCTTTCCCAGCCTCAGGGTCTTTTCTTGTGAGTCAGTTCTTTGCATCAGGTGGCCAAAGTATTGGAGCTTCAGCTTCAGCATCAGTCCTTACAATGAATATTCAGTACTGATTTCCTTTAGGATTGAGTGATTTGATCTCCTTGCTGTTCAAGGGACTCTCAAGAGTCTTCTCCAAAACCTCAGTTCAAAGGCATCAATTCTTTAGTGCTCAGCTTTATGGTCCAACTCTCACATCCATACGTGACTACTTGAAAAACCATAGATTTACTAGATGGACCTTTGTCGGCAAAGTAATATCTCTGCTTTCTAATATGCTGTCTAGGTTTGTCATAGCTTTTCTTCCAAGGAGAAAGCATCTTTTAATTTCATGGCTGCATCTACAATCTGTAGTGATTTAAGAGCCCAAGAAAATAAAGTCTGTAACTGTTTCCATTGTTTCCCCATCTATTTGCCATGAAGTGATAGGACTGAATGCCATAGTGTTAGTTTCTTGAATGGTGAGTTTTAAGCCAGCTTTTTCACTCTCCTCTTCCACTTTCATCAAGAGGCTCTTTAGTTCCTCTTCCACCATGCCATAAGGGTGGTGTCATCTGCATATCTGAGGTTATTGATATTTCTCCCTGTAATCTTGATTCCAGCATGTGCCTCATCCTGTCTGGCTTTTGCATGATGTACTCTGCACATAAGTTAAATAATCAGGGTGACAATTTACAGCCTTGGCATACTCCTTTCCCAATCTGCCTGAAGACCTATGAATGGAGGTTCGGAAGTGAAATATTAATGTGAGTTTATCTTGCTGATAGCCTGCTTTGTCTACATGCAGTGAAGGAAATTCTTGCCTAATGTGGGGAGGGAGGGAGTAGTGTTTTTCACAACAGTAATTCATCTGATGCTTAAATAAAAATATTTGCTGTAAAACTGAGTTATGTAATTTTTTAATGGATTTCACAATGAAGCTGCTAATCAAAAAGGTCCATCTCAAACCTAAAAATCCCTCTGTACTTTTTTTTTTAACTCAAATACTAAAGAATGTTTGGGAATGTATGATGACTCATAATAATTTTGACCATTTCAAAGCCATAATAATGGGAATTATCCCTTCTAAAAGGAAGGCAAGGGTTTATTCAAGGGACACTCATCAATTATGTTCCAGTAGGCATTCCCAAGACAATGGCGAGCAAGGTGGAACATGCTGAAGCGTGTCTGAAACACTTAAGGCATCTGGATGAATAAAACACATTTCGATTTGCAAAGTCAAGAGTGAAGGGCATTGCCAGAAACAACTGTATAATAAGTCTGTTCAATCTTTGCAGATTTTATGAATGAAGTGACATCTGATACATAGTGAAAGAAGTACCTGACAAAAACTAGGAAATGGCTTTTATTCTTGAATCTGAGCAATGCAATTTGTAAAATGGAGCAATTAACTTTAAAATTCCTTCCACTTATCTGAATTCTTTTGACTCATTCAGTATTAAACCTTAAAAGAGTGAAGAGAAAATGTTAGAGCTTAAACTTTTCATGTTTTCCAAACAGGAAAATATTTTTGAAATCTCTAATGGCCGAAGTGATTTAGAATGAACAGATTGGTAAAAATTTTGGACTTATAATTCTTCCCTGTAAACAATAATGGCTCGTGTTTCATAGTGGATATGACTCCTTAGGCACAAATGCAAGGCAACAGGCAGTTTGGAAGGGATTTCATGTTTTTCCTTATGAACCCAGGTGGCATATGAGTCATATCTTCTGCAAATCACCTACAGGCTAAATAGAGCCCATACAAGTTGAGTATTTAGGCATCTGCCTGTTTTTAAAACATGCCCAATTTTTTTGGGGGGTGCATCAGACAAAGAACAAATGCAAGCTTAAATGCTTATGGACTCAATATATCTTGCTAAGTTCCCTCACCATAGGGACACGGGCACCCTAATAGATGGTGTTGTTTAATGCTCTCAAACCATAGAGATGTAAGCGACTGTTTAATAAGAGACCAGATGATTTTTAACAAAGTCTTCAAATGAAATTACTAGTTTTTTTAGCTTCTTTATATTTTGTCTTAAAGTCTATGACTAAGAATTTTCCAGGTGTTATCAACAAAGAGATTTACACATAAAATAAAATGTCCTCTCAAGAATAACCAGGAAACAGTCCACTTAAGCCTTCACAAATCACTGACAGCTCATCTCACACTGCATGCATTTCATATGATCAATAATCAAGTGGGCATTAGGGTCAACTCTGTGCCCTATGGTGAAATGTAAGAGAAGTAGAAAGCACATAGCCTTCACATGGCTTTGCAAGAGCTTGCAGTGTGGTTGCAAATAATTAGCAAATGACGAAAGATCCAGTACAAAGCAGTGTTAATGACAGTAGCATAGGTTATATACTTGGATTACTGTGATGTTGAATGGTTTGTATTGGAAACAAACTGAGATCATTCTGTTATTTTTGAGATTGCACCCAAGTACTTACTGCATTTCAGACTGTTTTGCTCACTATGAGGGCTACTCCATTTTTTCTAAGGGATTCTTGCCTACAGCAGTAGATAATGATCATCTAAATTAAATTCTCTGATTCCTGCCCATTTTAGTTCACTGATTCCTAAAATGTTGATGCTCACTCTTGCCATCTCCTGTTTGACCACCTCCAATTTACCTTGATTCATAGAACTAACATTCCAGGTTCCTATGCAGTATTGCTCTTTACAGCATTGGACTTTTACCACCAGACATGTCCACAGCTGGGCATCATTTCTGCTTTGGCTCAACTTCTTCATTCTTTCTGGAACTATTTCTCCACTCTTCCCCAGTAGCAATACTGGATACCTACCAACCTGGGGGGCTCATCTTCCAGTTTCATATCTCTTTGCCTTTTCATACTGTTTATGAAATTAGAAGATGCTTGCTCCTTGGAAGAAAAGCTATGACAAATCTAGACAGCATATTAAAAAGCAGAGATATCACTTTGCTGACAAAGGTCCATAGAGTAAAAGCTATGGTTTCTCTAGTAGTCATGTATGGATCTGAGAGTTGGACCATAAAGAAGGCTGAGTGCCAAAGGATTGATGCTTTTGAACTGTGCTGTTGGAGAAGAAGGGACTCTTGAGAGTCTTGAGAGTCCCTTCAGCTGCGAGGAGATCAAACCAGTCAATCCTAAAGGAAATGTGTCCTGAATATTCATTGGAAGGACTGATGCTGCAGTTGAAGCCCCGATACTTTGGCCATCTGATGCAAAGAGCCAACTCACTGGAAAAGACCTTAATGCTGAGAAAGATTAAAGGCAGGAGGAGAAGGGAACAACAGAGGATGAGATGGTTGGATGGTGTCACAGACTCAATGAATTTGAGCAAACTTCAGGAGGGAGTGGACAGGGAAACCTGTTGTGCTATAGTCCGTGGGGCTGCAGAGAGTTGGACATGACTGAGCGACTGAACAAGAACAACATAGGCTAAAGAAGTTTGTTATTCATGAAGCACAGAAAGTATGTAGAATTGATAAAACTGTATTAAATTCTCCTAACAGTTATCAGGACATTGTTGGCCTTTTTAAGTTAGATCTTTATAATATGGAAAGAGTGTGAAAGTTCATGGAAGAAAGAGATTCAACTGGGCCAATTAAATTCAACATACTTATTAAAAATCCTACACAGGAATTTCATTGACATATGCCCCTTTTGAGAAATATCTCTAGTCTTTAGGGATGGCCAACAGGTATATGACTAGTGATGCTCAACATCACTTATCATCAGGAAAATGAAAACCAAAACCACAATGAGGTATCATCTCATGTATGTGAGAATGGTTAGTATATAAAAGACAAGAAATAAGAAGTGTTTGTGAGGATGTGAAGAGGAAATGATTGAATACTATTGCTGGGAATGTAAATTGGTGCAGCCAAAATGGAAAATGGTATGAAGGTTCTTCAAATAATTAAAAATATAGCCACCATAAAATCCAGCAATTCCACTTTTGGGTATTAATCCAAAGGAAACAAAAACAGTAACTGGACAAGATTTATGCACCCACATGTTCACTGCACCATTATTTACAATAGTCAAGACATGGAAACAACCTAAGTGTCCATCAATGGATGAATATATAAAGATAAATATATACACACACAATGGAATATGTAAAAAATGGGACATTATTCAGCCACTAAATAGAAGAAATTCTTGTTATTTGTGGCAACTTGGATGAACCTTGGACCTGGAGGGCATTATGTTAAGTGATATATAAGTCAGACAGAGAAAGAGAAAATTTTAGTTTTATGTGGAATTTTTTAAAAGCAACAAAAAAAATGAGCTTATAGAGTCAGAGAACAGATTGGTGGTTATCAGAGGTAGGGAGTGAGGGATGGGTGAAAGAGGTGAAGGTGGTCAAAAGGTATAAACTTCCAGTTATAAAATAAATAAGTCCGGGGGATATTATGTATAGCACTGTGGCTATGGTTAATAACACTGTATGAATGTTGGAAAGTTGCTAAGAGTGCAGATCTTAAAAATTCTCATCACAAGAAAAGAAAGTGTAAGTATGTGTGGTAATGAATGTTAACCAGATTTATTGTGATGATCATTTTGCAAAATATACAAATACTAAATCATCATGTTGTATACCTGAAACTAATACAATGTTAAGTCAATTATATCTCAAAAACTGTCAAAACCTCAATGAAAAAAAAAATTCAACTCCCTTCTCACATTTTCTCCTTATTCATTCTATGTCTATATTGATTTATGTATGAATTTACCATCCTAAGAACACAAAGTTATATATTTACTACATTGATTTATGTCTTGACCTAATGTTTATTAAAGATTCATATTGAAAGCATTCTATTTTATCTAGAAACAAATGTACTTGTGTCTCAAATATTTTAAACTGCCTTTTATCATAGGTTGCATTGATGTTTTAAATAATTTTTTCTCTCCAGATGTGTATCTCTATATACATATATGCATATCTTTATCTCTATATTGGTAATTTTATTTTCAACCTTTCTCCTGAAGCACCTTTCTCTTAAAAAGCATATGAATAGCACCTTTAGTTTGTCTTCTATACCATATTTTAATATTAATAGCTCACATCTTGTTCACCAGGATTCAGTTAAATACCTTCCACTTTATCCATTTTAGGATTTAGGGAACAACAATAATTTAGGTTGATATTAATAACTCCCCAAACCAATGCTCTGAATGAAAGCATGTGAAGAGAAGAAACAATTCATTTCCATTTTCTTACACCCCCAGTTGTTTCCTTATTTGCTGTACTCTGACCCTACTGATCATCTCTTCTCAGAACTCTGCTGCCTGGGGAACGTTTACTACTAGTTCATCACACTATTGCTAGTGATTAGCACTCCTTCTTCCTCTTAAATTGTTTTTCTCACTTGTACTTTCATGGGTAAAACACGTGATGCTGGGCTTTCATGCCCCTTGCCATTCTTTTCTACTTATGTTACCACCTATCAGCCCCAAGAGGGAAGGGATTTTGTTGCAGTTATTTAGTGCTCCACCTCTTGTGTTGAGAAGCCTGCCTGACAGGGGCTTAGCAAATATTTAATGAATGAAGGTCTAAATGAAAAAATGCCTATTTTTATGTCTTTATGTAAATTTCATAATTCTAAAGAGAAGAATGAATTTACCTTAATCGGATATTTTTAGATTTCACATGACTCATATCTTAAATAAAATATATATTCCCCTTCCCTGAGAAGCTACATACACAAAAATCTTTAAAATTCTAGAAAACAGAGAGTAATGTATTTCTTACTTTCTCTACCAATGTGAACCGTTATCAAAACTTTAAGAAAATCAGGTAGGATCCTTTCTTTATATTTTTTTAAACTATTCTTTTCAATTTAGTTCTAGTCCTTTATGAGGTATGTAAAGGATGGAAACAAAGATCAGGAAGATTACTTTTACACTTAAGTGTTTTATGTTTTGAGGCAACATAATTCCATCCATTATCCCTTCTCCTTTCAACTTAATCTAATTTCATAAATACCAATTTTCTATTGAGCTTAGTATAAAGGAGATAAAAAAGAATATACTGGTGATTCAGACATGTTCTCCGAAGATAAAGCATCTGCTGTCTAACAGACACACACATTGATTAAGTTTTTACACAAACAAACAGTGGAGGTACAAAGAGTATTCCCTTCTTCAAACTAAAAAAGCATTTAAATTCTACAGAAAAGGCAATTCTTTATAATGTTGGAACTTATGAATATATTTTATTTTCCAAGTTACTTACACCTTTTTGGCACTGAAATTTAAAAAGTGTTTCAAAATGTTGGATTTACTTTTAGTTTCTAAAATTTAGAAGGGTGTCAAATTACATGTCACAAAAGAATCTGCCTTTACATTTAGTCTAATAAAAGTAGAACATCACAATAAAAACAACTTAACATTTTTAACTCTGTAAGTATTTTAAACCACTTCCCCAAATATTGATTTGGTTGTGAGGGAGATACTGAGATATAAAAATATAAATAAAAACTCAGAGGATGAGACCAAACCTTTGCAATAAATTACTTTTTAGTCATAAAATATTTCATTATATTCAGGGAAGCCCCATATTAATAGAAGCAAAGAAAATAAACATCTTAGTATTTCATTTAAGAAGTTGTAAGAAAAACAAACATGAAAACCTCAAGGAGTAAAAAGAAAAAAGAATATGAAAATAAATTGATAAATTAATCTGAATACACAAAAACCAAGTATAATAATGGCCTAAAATAATCCACAACAGAACATATTCATTTTTTATGAGAGATCGGGAGAAAACAAAATAAAAATTACCATGTAATTCTTGTCAATACATAAACTAGAATGTGTACAACTTCACATGCATTTTTTTAGTAATACTACCAAGTATAAAGTTTTTTCATTTTCATCTAATTTCTTGAAAATATTTTTAAGCATGTTAACTTTCTTTTATTTATTTATCATTTGTCCATCACTGTTCATTTTTTTCCAGTTTTACTGAGATGTAATCATTATATAGCACTGTACAAGTTTAAGATATCTGGCCTAACAACTTGACTTATATACATTGTGAAATGATTACTACAATAAGTTTAGTTAACATCCATCATCTTGTAAAGATTAAAAAAGTTTTTTTCCTTGTGATGAAAACTCTTTGGATCTGCTTTCTTATGAACTTTAAAATACACTGTATAAGGCAGTGCAAGTAATTTCTTGAAAATACATCATCAATTCAAAGTACTGAATATTTGCTGAATAATTCTAGAGTATATGAAAAATTGATAAAACATGGGCAATTGAAACAGTTTAGATTGGCTGCTCATAATCCAAAATTATGGGCGATGTTTTCATTTGCATATAATTTCCTGAAGAATTTATTGGTAAGAATAAATTTATTTGAATTTATTGATCTGAATGATAAATCAAGAGACCTGGATTCTAGTCTTGGCCACTATCCATGACTACATGGTCTTTGTGAAAAATGAAAAATTCTCTCTAGAAGGACTCGGTAGTTCTTGTATCTGAAATCCTGTACAAAGAATATAATTGAAGATTTTAAAAAGATGCCTGTTGTTATACTTGCACAAGGGCATAACATTATATTGAAAGGGACTTGAGAAATTTTCAGAGGCAGAAACAGGCTCAGAGTTATAATGACTAGACCAAGCTCACATTCCAGTTAATGTACAATTAAGTAGTGTCTAATTCATTGCTTTCTCAGTTTTATCAGACTGCTCCATTTTCTGCCACATTTCTTTCATGAAACAAACCTAGATTTTAATAACAAGCCATTCTCAAAGAGTGATTCCTTGACTTAGTGAGGGAAGAACTTTCTTTATAACTCTGCAACAAATTCAGTGTAAATAAGATCCAAGCAAGTTAACTAAAGTTGAATTAGAGTTTTTGTCTTATGTTTCTGCTGATAAGGGTAACAGTGAACCAAATCATCTAAATCAGTACTTTTTAAAACTTCAGTGTGCCTACAGGGATTTTGTCAAATACAGACTGTGCTCCCATGAAGAATTGAACTTATTCGTCAGTTCTAGCAAGTTCTCAGGTGGTACTGATAGTGCTGGTCACTTTGAGAAGTGAATGTCTACTATAAAAAAGGAAAGCCACCTGGGGGAAAGGATTTCATTCTGCAACTAATTATATAAAGACTCATCCACAAGCTGGAATCAAGATTGCCTGGAGAAATATCAATAATCTCAGATATGCAGATGACACGACCCTTACAGCAGAAAGGAAAGAGGAACTAAAGAGCCTCTTGATAAAGGTGAAAGAGCAGAGTGAAAAAGCTGGATTAAAACTCAACATTCAAACAACTAAGACCATGGCAACTGGTCCCATCACTTCATGGCAAATAGATGGGGAACCAATGGAAACAGTGACAGACTTCATTTTCTTGGGTTCTAAAATCACTGCAGATGGTGACTGCAGCCATGAAATTAAAAGATGCTTGTTCCTTGGAAGAAAAACTATGACAAACCTAGATAGCATACCAAAAAGCAGAGACATTACTTTGCCAACAAAGGTCCGTATAGTCAAAGCTATACAGAAAACTACTGTTTTTTTCAGTAGTCATGTATGAGTGTGACAGTTGGACCATAAAGAAGGCTGAGCACCAAAGAATTGATGCTTCTGAAGTACAGTTTTGGAGAAGACTCTTGAGAATCCCTCAGACTGCAAGGAGATCAAACCAGTCAGTCCTAAAGAAAATCAATCCTGAATATTCACTGGAAGGACTGATGCTGAAGCTGAAGCTCCAATACTTTGGCCACCTGATGCAAAGAGCCAACTCACAAGAAAAGACCCTAATGCTGGGAAAGATTGAAGGGGAGAGGAGGAGGGGATGACAGAGGATGAGATGGTTGGATGGCATCACCAACTCAATGGACATGAATTTGAGCAAACTCTGGGAGATGGTGAAGGGCAGGGAAGCCTGGCATGCTGCAGTCCATGGGTTCGCAATGAGTTGGACATGACTGAGTGAATGAACATCACTAGAGGTAAGGAAACTATACCTTTCCTAGGTGAGCTTTATGGAAACAAGCAAACAGTCAATAGCTAAACAGTTTCTATAAATTAAGTCCTAGGCCAGTGCTGAGAGCAGCACATGCTTCTTCCATATCTATATTATGACAATCCTGGGTTCCTAAGAATGTGTCAAGTTTTGCTAAATATTTCCTATCTGAAAAGGACAGTGGGTCTTTAACATGTTTCAAGAAAGTTGTTTTTCTTTTTTTTAATCAAACATGGTTGAAATCAAATTTGGATTCTATTATACCTAAATTTCATTTGTTAGACAATTGCATTAGATGGAATAGCCTCTTCTCAATGAGTGAGTGTTAAATAAGAGGCTTAAAAATCTTTCTATGGTTCTACCTGCTCCTGCCATATAATATTAGAAGATAAAAACACTTTGCTTAAATATGCAATAATTTAGCAAAATATATGGTTCTTCTGGAATAAAAAATTAGAAATTATTTTTTCTTTGAATTTCCTTGATATCTCAGAGTGATCACATTCCAATTAAAGTATGAGTCATTTCTCAATGAGGGATTAAAAAGCACTAGATTGCTTCCTTTAAAGTTTGGTTAATTTTTGAAATCAATGAACAAATTTGCTAGGTAATATTATTCTCCAAAGTGAGTTACACCTTTTCATTCATTCAGTTCATTTTGTGTTTTTCACTAGAAAGTAATAATAGTGAGGTTTTCTTTATCAATCTTGTTTTTCTTAAGCCAAATCAGTCTTGGTTTTATACTCACTTTTCCCAGATTTTCACTGCTTTATTTGGATATAGGATCTGAATCTTATGGTCTGCAACAGATCCAAGAATGCCACAAGTGTCATGGAAGCCCACAGTTTGGGAAACAGAGGTCATTTCCCTTCTGCTTGACATAAATATGTGAGATGGTAGTACCATTTATTTTCCTATATTGGGTGGACAGCATTTTATCTCTTACCAATAAGAGCATATAGCAAAAAATATTGTTAGAAGTTGGCATATTCCATAACTGAAAACTTATTTTTTATAGATAGCTGGTTATAACATACTTCCCAGCAAATGATGTCAAAGTTCAAAAGATTATACATTTCTTAAGTATTTTCCAAGGAATTTAAACACATTTATATTAAAAGCATATGCTAAAGTGTCAAAAAAGGGAGCAGATACATTTCAATAAAACCAGAGTTCATGAGCTGAAGACACCAATTACACCTATTATTAATATTAACAAGAATAGCTAACATTTATTGATGACTTACAAAGAATTTTACCCGTTAACTGTCTTATTTCTTAGAAAAACCCCATGAGCAAGTATCTTATCATCTCATTTTATATATGAAGAAACTGAGGAAATAAGAATTTAATCAACAAAGTTCACACAGTGAGTGAAAGAGCTTCTTTGAACAAATCAAGATGAATTTACATCAAAAGTTTGTGCTTCTGTTTATAATGGAAGCAACCTAAATGTCCACTGATGAGAAAAGAATAAAGAAGATATAGTACATATTACAGAATGGACTATTTACTCAGCTATAAAAAAGGATGAAATAATGTCATTTGCAGGGAAATGGATGGACCTAGAGATTGTCACACTGAGTGAAGTCAGACAGAGAAAGATAAATATCATATGATATTGCTTATATGTGGAATCTAAAATAATGGTACAAATGAACCTTTTACAGAAGAGAAACAGAATCATAGATGTAGAGAACAAATTGATGGTTACCAAGAAGGAAAGTGGGGGAGGAATAAACTGGGAGATTGGGATTGACATATACCAATTCAATGGACATGAATTTGAGCAAACTCTGGGAGACAGTGAAGGGACAGGGGAGCCTGGCATGCTGCAGTTCATGGGGTTGCAAAGAGCTGGACATGACTTGCTGCCTGAACAACAACAACTACACCCTACTGTATATAAAACAGATAACTAATAGGGCCTACTGTATAGCATAGAGAACTCTATTACAGAGAACACTCTATAATAACTTCCATGGGAACAGAATCTAAAAGAGAGTGGATATATATATATACATATATAAAACTGATTCACTCTGTCATATAGTGGAAATTAATTCAACATTATAAATCAACTATATGCCGATAAAAATTATAGAAAATTGTGTCTTTTACTACCTTAGAATATGGGAAGAATGTAAAAGTATTTTATTAGGGTCTGTTTTTATGTTGCTGCACAATAAATATCTGTGTTTTGCTTCTTATAAGTTATATCATCTCATATGACAATTTTTCTAGTATTTAAAGAGGTGAAGTCAACAACACCTATATACAGGCAGGATTTTAGGTCTGTCTTACACTCAATCACCAGTCGTGCACTGCACTTATAATAGGAAGTATCCATAGATGGAAAAATGTAGCCGTTGGTCTTATCTTTGTTCTGCAACGATACTTGAATCATCACCAGTAATAAAGACTCCTGGGACAGGGAAGTAAATATGCAAAATCAGAATGGTATTCAGCGTCTTCCTCCATTCATGTGTTGGCTTTGCTAAAAACAGCCCAGATTTTGCTTGAATTGTAAACTAAGCAAATATGACTAGAGGATACATAGGGAACAGATGTTGATTTTTAAAAGACTACTTATCCATCATCACTTTTTTATATAATCAGCTGAAACTAGCATTCAATCCCTTTTCTTAAAATGGTTGAAAGTTTACCCATAATGATCAAGTCTCAAAGACTCCATGGTGAAAATGGAACCATTTATTTTGAAAACTCTATACTGTAATGATGGTCTGGTGAAATTTATTTTTTATGATCAAATTATTTTCAATTTTATAGGATCAAGAATATTTAGAATAGTATTCCTGTACGTGTTGTGTAAATACTATGGCACATTTATACCATAGTTTAATGAGTCAAAGTTTATTATCCTTGATAATAAATAATAGATACGTGTAGTTCTACTATACCTAAACATGGTATATTGAGATGCCCTTGAAGAAACAAATTCAAATAGATATAATAAGTATTTCTGAAAAGATGAATAATTTCTAAGTTAGAAAAATACAGCATAGAATTTAAAAATTAAGACCAAAAAGCTTGCACCTGCTGGTTACTTGATGCAGACATCGGTCTGGTTGTTCAACCTCCCTGCACCTCAGTTTTCCTTTGAAAAATGGAGATAAACTGCTACGAGGATAAAGGGGCATAATATATATAGACCACTTAATGATATCTAGCAGTCAGTAAATTGCGACAGTTTTTCCTAATTTTTTTGAATCATTAACATCATATAAAACTAACTGTAACACCAGGATGTTTGGAAGCTATTGAAAAGTACTGCATATTTTATATGGGTTTGAACTTAGCAGAACAGACAACTGAGCCAACTAGGATGATTCTGAGAATAACTTTGAATGATGGAAACATTGACCATAACTCCTCCTCCTCCCTTTCAAAGCATGTGTGATTCCTTAGCTGAGTCAGAGCTAATTTTATTATTGGACAGTATGAAAAATTTCTGAATTTAGACAATGCCTCCCTTGCCATGGATGGACATATCTATTACAATTAGTCAAACTTATGCATAAAATCTTGACAAAAGGATATTTTAATATGAGGGTGAAGCAAGGGTGAATATGAGCAGTTATCTCATATATTTACAATAGTGAGATCTGCTTCTCAATACCATGAATCCATGGAGTTATTTTTCATTTACTTATTTTTTCCATGTAGTTCAACCTTACATCTACTTTTAATCTTTCTTTTTGATTATGAGCTCACAAAATTCATACTAGTAACAACATTAAAGTCACTGCAAATAATTCTTAAATATGTCTAAATCAAATATATTTGTTATATACTATTTTATATATTTTAGTGATTTTTGAGGCATGACATAGATTCTAACAGCCTACAAAATACTCATTCTCCTTATGTCTCTGAATTTCTATTTTTACTCATGTATATAACTACTTGGCTAAAAGACTACATTTCTAATATCTCTGGCAGTCAAGACTGAATCTTTGCCACTGAGAAATAAAAGTAAATGTTGGCTGCACTTTCAGAAAGTCTCCTTAAACGACAGGTGGTATATCATCCTCATTTTCACCTTATTTTTGAAATACAGATGTAATGGGTGGAGTTGCCACAGAAATCCTTGATCATAATAAAGAAGACAGAACAGAACACTGGAGGAGGTTGTTGTTCAGTTGCTAAATCATGTCCAGCTCTTTGCAACCTTGTGGACTGCATCATGCCAGGCCTCCCTGTCCTTCTCTATCTCCGAGTTTGCTCACACTCATGTCCACTGAGTCAGTGATGGCATCCAGCCATCTCATCATCTGTCACTCATGCTGGAGAAGACTTGAGAGTCCCTTCGACAGCAAGGAGATCAAATTAGTCAGTCCTAAAGGAAATAAACCCTGAATATTCATTGGAAGGGCTGATGCTGATGCTGAATCTCCAATACTTTGGCCATCTGATATGCAGAGCCAACTCACTGAAAAAAAACCCTGATGCTGTGAAAGACTGAGGGCTGGAGGGAGATTGAGGACTGTATAAAACATGGAGCCTTGTCAATTCTGGCCTGGCTCCTAAACTTCTTTTACATGTAAGAGAAACAAGTCACTGTTACTGAAGCTTGGTACTTTTCTCCTGCAGCTAGACATATTCCTAGTCAATATGAGACAGGTCTGGGACCTGAGACACTTTGCTACAGTGCTGCAATGCTTGAACCTGGACACACCTCTTCCTGAGTAACAAAATACAAAGAAACTGTATGGGACTAAAAATAACTGCTTGCATGCACAGTTAGAGAAAATTCTGAACAAAAGATACAGAGAGACCCAAAATCCCCACTGCCACTTTGGAAGAGCAGGGAGCAAAAGCAGGGTATTACACATGTCCTCTACATACAATACTACCTAAAGGGTAGGCAAACCATTTAAGCCACCCCTTTGGCTCGACCCCTGGACATACCCCTACCCTTACCCCATACAAGGAACAAGCTTGACCCCCTCTGAGAATGAGCAAGCAAGGGAACCTGTTGTTTGTTCTCCTCCTTGCTACAGCAGGGGCCCCAGTTAAACCTTGCCTGAATTTCTTGTCTGGCCTCTAGTCAATTTCTATTGATTGAGGAGGCCAAGACCCCTGGTGGGTTAGAAATAGACAAGGTATAGTATATGGAGTACTTATGCAAAGAGATGTTCTATCCAAACTGGATACTATATGCCACATATCTTTCCTTAGAATTCACCTTCATAGTAACACAATAACTATAAGAACTCAGCGAATCCTATAATAAAAGAAAATGCTTGACTTCATCAACTCATTGTTTTCAAGACACAGATGATCATAGCTTTTTAAATTGTTGCAATAACACCTTTCAATACCCTGGGTTAATAAATACCCCTTTCATACAATGCACCTTGGAAAGGCTGTTCAGTGCTGCTGTTCCTCCGAATTTGTATTTGACATAAATTGTCCCTATTGCTCAGCCTTTTGCTAACCTGCTGCTTGGGGAGACCTCTCTTTTTATGCTTAGACCTTGGCCAAACTAGCATGTCTGGAGTATATTTCATTGCGTTGTCCACTGGTGAATTAGACTGAGAATCCTTTCCATATGTGAAATGGATGCAATTAGTTTGACTGAGTTTAGATAAAGTCTGTTGGATTTTTCTTGGGTTTATAACAAAAAAAATCACTAGATATCTACTAGAAGTAATAATTTTTCCTTTACATCTAGATAAATGTCCAAGTCTCAAATAGACAATAACTATAGTGGTCCTAAGAACATAATTTTTCTTATAGGCCTTTCAAGAGAAAGCATTTTCTGAAATTTACTTTAAAAATGACATTGACATTGCCATCTATGTCAGAAAGAAAATTTACAAGGAAACAAAGCAGAGATTTATTACAACAGCAGGAGCCCTATCCCAGAAAATGTCTATTAAATCATAGCTTTTTAAAAAAGTTAGAAGGTTAACTTTAAAATCCCTGAACCTGAGATAAGTATGTTAAGATACATTTTCTTTTTTAGCAGTTAAAATTTTATTAGGGTGCATTTAAAAATTGTTCCCTCCTAGTCCTCTGTTGATAAACTACTTTCTACCAAACTTTTATTCTGCAAAATCAATACAAATTTAAAATTCATTTTCATAAAGGCAATGCTTAAGGGTGTTCCTTCTTTGTAAAAGCAAACATAAAGGAAGATTGACCATAGTAAGCAAGGACCCATGTGACAGTATATGGTTTACAGTGATGTATGTGTCTGCTCTTTTTTTTAACTTTTATTTTTATTTACTGTATTTAGTTGCAGCATGTGGGATCTAGTTCCCTAACCAGGGATCAAACCTGGGCCCCCTGCATTGGGAAAATACAGCTTTAGTCACTGGACCAACAGGGAAATCCCTAAGTGTCCACTCTTGACATGTGTTTAGCAGGCATCTGTAATTCAAGCTATAATTTGATCACAAGCTATAATTTGATATGGAAGGCCAAAGCTTTGAACTGTTTTGTTGTTGCTGTTCTTCAGATTTACTTAAAATTTTCTTCTTTAATGCCTCTTTATGCAAAATGGTTTCAGAAACAAAATGATGCTTTATTTACATAGTGAATTCCAACAACTTAAAAAGTACTCTTAAAGTTGAGTAAAGTGTGGGTCCATGCTCAAATGACTACATGAAATGGACAATATACTGAGTGAAACAGACTAGGTATAAGACTAGAAGGTATGGTAGGAACCTTCTGGAAACAAGGATTCAGGTCTGGCTGTGCGGTCACCATCTGCAGTGATTTTGGAGCCCCCCCACAATAAAGTCTGACACTTTTTCCCCATCTATTTATCATGGAGTGATGGGACCGGATGCCACGATCTTAGGCTCAGACAGTAAAGAGTCTGCCCACAATGTGGGAGACCCGGGTTTGATCCCCAGGTAGGGAAGTTCCCCTGGACAAGGAAATGGCAACCCACTTCAGTATTCTTGCCTAGAAAATACCATGGATGGAGGAGCCTGGTGGGCTACAGTCCATGGATGGGGTCACAAAGAGTTGGACACGACTGAGTGACTGATATTAATGACTCATATTGAGCTCATTGATACATCAGATCTCCTAAACTTTGATTTTTGAATCTAAGTGTAGAATCTTACATGTTTTCCTCCCCAAGTCTAGTGAAAAAATATAATTTCATATAAAAGTCAGCAAATAATCTCCTCTAGATATAAATTACCTGACCATGATGTTGAAAGGGAAACTAAAAGTAACATCTTTATGTCCTTGTTTAAATATTTTATCCAGTTCTTTCCGTTTTTTTGCAGGATGGAGAGGGCCCTGATACTTTTATATGGACAGCTAAAGTTTTTCAGCTTGGTAACATGTGGACAGGCTAAGGGCACTGGATTAATTGAAATTTTAGTATGGGAAACCCTTGTTCTTTTATTGATAACTAAATTTCCTGCTGGATTTCTTCCTCTCTCCATGTATGATTGCTGAATCATTCATGCTTCCAGCTAACCTCTATAAAGGCAAACGATAAGGCCTCAAAGGAATGCCAAGAAAAATGAGAATCCAACAGAATTTCTAATAGAATTGGTAAGAAATACCCATCAATAGGCTATGGTTTTTCCAGTGGTCATGTATGGATGTGAGAGCTGGACTGTGAAGAAAGCTGAGTGCCAAAGAACTGATGCTTTTGAACTGTGGTGTTGGAGAAGACTCTTGAGAGTCCCTTGGACTGCAAGGAGATCCAACCAGTCCATCCTAAAAGAGATCAGTCCTGGCTGTTCATTGGAAGGACTGATGCTGAAGCTGAAACTCCAATACTTTGGCCACCTCATTCAAAGAGTTGACTCATTAGAAAAGACCTGATGCTGGGAGGGATTGGGGGCAGGAGGAGAAGGGGACGACAGAGGATGAGATGGCTGGATGGTATCACTGACTCGATGGACATGAGTTTGGGTGAACTTCGGGAGTTGGTGATGGACAGGGAGGCCTGGCGTGATGTGATTCATGGGGTTGCAAAGAGTCGGACACGACTGAGCGACTGAACTGAACTATAACTTAAGTCAGCATGGATCCTTGGTTGTTATAAAGGTACTGTCATTTGTGCCATGTTCTTAAGGATGGCCAAAAGTTTGGTAAATGGAGGTAAAGAGTACAATGATGATGAGCTAGTGGGCAGAAGGATTAATCCTAGTAAAGCCACCATGTCACCAAAGCACAGTCCTTGTTTGGGGTCCCAAATGTATATTACCTGGAAAGTAAGAAGTAAAAAGGCTGAAAAAGCAACAGAAGTAGCTTGGGCCAAGAAAGCCACATCAGAAGTTTGTCCTTAATTCAGTAGGTGGTGGGATCATATCTACTGAAATTTATCATGTATACTGAAGAGAGGAATTGTCAGTGAATTATGTCTACTGAAGAGAGGAATGAGATGATCACCACAAAACTTTAGGCTCTGATTTAAAGGATGGTCAAAACAACAGAGGTTCCAGAGGCAAGAAGACCATCTAGGAGTCTGATGAGATAGTCTGAGTGAGAGGGGATGAAGATCTGAATCCCTCATAGTAGCCATGAGAATGGAAACCCATGAATTCCAAGATATGGTGATAATATTCCAACATTTTTCTAATCTGCTGGTATACTTTATGTTTAAAAGGTGTGTCTGTGTGTGTTTTAGAGTGGCTTGGATGGTCCATCTAATTTTGGGACTTTATGAAGACACTTGAATTCCTGATATTTCAAAGTGATCAAAAATGTGAGATGAAAGATGCCTAGCCTATATAGTTCTGTAGTGTTCTCATGTATTTATCATTCTTCATCTCCCCTTCTCTTCCTCTCTCATTCTAGCTCTCCCAACCCATCATCAACAAGGAAGAAGGAGAAAATGAGATTTTATAATTTGATGATATGCAATAACCATAAGGCATGCAGATGGGTGGCATGGATTAAAATTTTAATTTTGTTAGAAGCTGGGTAGCCTTAAAGAAATCTTTCAGTATCCTTGAACCTCATTAGTAAAATGAGTGGCAACCCATTTCTGGGGCTTTTGAGGCTATCCTTTGGGACCATCTTCCCATTGGAGACAAAATAAGAAGCTGGTTATGCCAATGCCTTGAGGGCCTTATGCAAGAATCATATACTACTCTTGACTCCAAACGGCAAGTGAGGTAAGTCTAGTCAGCTCCTGGGGCCTTGGCCATCTGACTCCTAGGATTCATTTTCTACCTTAACTGCCAATGGATTCAGGGTACCAAATTCCAAAGACTTTCACGTTTCTAATCATGTGAAAAATCTCATGGTGGAAAACTCTGGCGACCTGTGAGGCTAATGAAACATAGCAATTCAACAAAGAATAGAGCTTTATTTTCTTTCCCCCCTCCCCCTAGAGACAGCTAGAAGTTTGTGAATCTGCACACAATAAAATACTACAGTGAATCCCAACAGATCACCAGAAATGAATATAGTTATGTTTTACCAAATGCAACATCAGGTTCAGACATGCCTCACCAAATCCCACATTTCTTCTAAATTCATCTCCAGAGCATACTAGCTCAAGGCTCATATTGAAAGTTTTAGCAAATTGGCCCCTCAAAGGCCAATATCTAACACATACTACATTGGTATCACTCAACAAGAGGCTGATTCCACAAGAACATTCAGAGTTAAGTGTTCTGAACTTTATCGTATTTGAAGTCACTGCTCAAGCTTCAAGGATCAGTGAAAAGCAACACTACACATTCTCACGTAATCTGTGCTCATTACTGAAGAAGACACCTCGGGTCAGTTTCACAGCAGACAGAGAGGCAGGGTGTCTTGAAGTACAATGTAGGTGGATGACCTCGGAGCACTCTGTTCTGGTAGCTGGGCCTTTGTAAATGGCCTAAAATTATGATGCTTTCTGTGTCTGCTGCTGCCCACACGTGCACCATGAATCGATACATTCACTTCATATGCCAGAATGACAGCAATGAATGTTAATCACAATGAAAGGGAATAACCAGTGACTGTGCTCAATTGCTGAAGAGCATACAAATTGAAGTAATCTGAAAGTTTTGAAGAAGAAACACCATGGTAACTCTTTCTATTATTCTTCTGCTGCTGCTGCTAAGTCGCTTCAGTCGTGTCTGACTCTGTGCGACCCCATAGACAGCAGCCCACCAGGCTTCCCCGTCCCTGGGATTCTCCAGGCGAGAACACTGGAGTGGGTTGCCATTTCCTTCTCCAATGCATGAACGTGAAAAGTGAAAGTGAAGTCGCTTAGTCGTGTCTGACTCTAGCGACCCCATGGACTGCAGCCCACCAGGCTCCTCCGTCCATGGGATTTTCCAGGCAATAGTACTGGAGTGGGATGCCATTGCCTTCTCCGTTCTATTATTCTAACTGATGTTATCTGAATTATGGGAGGAACACACAAATACAAAAATGAGATTTCCATTGTCCAGATAGATTTTGTTTGGTGCGACTTTTTTTTGTTGTTTGTCTGGTTATTGTTGTTTTGACAGTACCATACAACATAGGGGGGCTTAGTTCCCCAACCAGGCCCTGCAATGAAAGTATGGAGCTCTAACCACTGGATAGCCAGGGAATTCCTTGTTAGGTGTGACTTTTAAAATCACATCTTTAAAAATATTTTCTTTTTATCCCAGGATAACAGTACATCCTTGGTCAGTAAAAATTAGAAATTCGGCATCCTGCCACAGATAATGGCGTTTGCTTCTGCTGCCTGTGTCTTTTTCCTCAGGCCAGAAGACCACATTTTGATAGTGATATTTGCTTCTTTATAGAATTTTCTTTTGTATATTATCTGTCACTTTCCTCCAAATATCAGTTTTTCAGGAGTTCAACTGGAAATGCAGACCTGACTGCTTCTTTGGGCATGATTAAGAATAGGAAATCAATGCCCTGTCAAGTGGCCAAGGGCTGTCATCTAGTGACAGGTTCTTGAATAAATTATGGGGCATAGAGAACAGGTTAATGGGGTGAATTCTTTAATTTACACCGTGTCCTAAGGTAATTGACTTCTTAATATCTCTAATGGGCTACAAAAAAAGAAAAAAAGAAATAAAAAACCACAACCGAAAGAAACCCATGTATTTCTGAATACACACATAAAAGTAAATTTATAGATAACTAGATGGATACACCCAACATTGAAGAGTGTGGTTACATCCAGGGAGGAGTGTGATACTAGCGTGCTGGTCAAGGGAGATGTTCATTCCCTCTTTACTGTTTAAGGTTTTTGGAGTAAGAATGTATTTCTGCAATACTGTCAAAATTAAAAATAAATAAAATGTGTAACAATTTCGGTAATGACTTTAAAACTGAGGCTGAGGCTGGACTGTGCTCTGCACCAGAACATGCTATTCTTCTTCGAAGGCTGGAAGGAGAGCCCATGTCTGTCTCCTTTCATCTCTTTTTCCCTCTTCTCCTCCAGCTCTGGTGCACTGTGCAAAAGGACTGCTCCCATCCCCCACTGAATTTAGTATCAAACCTCTCAAAGCATTTATGGGTTAGCTGGCCCCTTTGTAAGTCACTTTACCCATGCCTCTCTCTTTAAAGGATAGATATGAATGACTGGACCCTCAGGAGGTTCTCATCACTGACCCTGAAAGTTTCAAAGCATTTAAACAGCTAGGAATACAAATGTTAATGTTGCTCCCAAGCATCCTATTCTGACTGAGATAGCACCTCCCAAAGGCCAACAAAGAACTGTCCCTGGAAAACCTAAAAGATGTGGCTGATGACCATACAGGACCACTGGAATAAATATTTCCCAAACTGAAATAGTCTATGAAAGTGAAAGTGAAGTCACTCAGTCGTGTCCAACTCTTTGCGACCCCGTGGACTGTAGCCTACCAGGCTTCTCCATCCATGGGATTCTCCAGGCAAGAATACTAGAGTGGGTTACCATTTCCTTCTCCAGGGGAATCTTCTCGGCCCAGGGATTGAACCCAGGTCTCCTGCATTGGAGGCAGACGCTTTAACCTCTGAGCCACCAGGGAAGATGAAATAGTCTATAATACTTTATTATTTAATCATCTCAAATCATCCTTAATTATAAGTCAGATCTAAGGACAGTGAAAGTGGCTTTGAATTAAGAGCCACCCAAACTACCAGCAGAATTTTTTTTTCAGTTTTTGTTTTATATAGCAATATAGTTGATTTACAATGCTGTATTAGTTTTAGATGTATAGCAAAGTGAATCAGTTATACACATATCTGTTCTTTTTCAGATTCTTTCCCCAAATAGGTTATTACAGAGTCTTGAATAGAGTTCCCTGTACCAGCACAATTATTTACTAACATGATCTGGGGCAAGTTAATTAGCCTTGATATTCTTATTTAAGGAGGCATAATAATACCTAACATGCCTTTCCTGGTGGTTATTTGGAGGGTCAAGTGTTTTGAAAATACTCTGAGGAGTGATCAGAGGGAAAGGGTATTTACTTTGCATTCTATATTTTTAAGGATGAATATAACACTCCCTTAATTTTGCTCCTCCTCTTAGAAAATAGCTTTAATTTTCTAGATGACATGACACTTTGCTTGCATATTCCTTAGTCTAAGTTGATTTTTCTTAATTCTTCTCTGAATATATAAAAAAATCCAGCTGCATTTTTTGAAATGTCAGTTGCCCAGAAAATCCTTTCCGATTTCGGCAACAAGAGCTCTCTCCCTTACTTATTACACATATGTTTTACACATAAAAGGACCCATAGTATCTTATAGGGCTCATGGTTAACGGTACAATAAGAACAATGTGCGTGTGTTGGGTGCGGGGGGCGGGCTGTCATACAATGGGAAATTTCCTGGTTCTGGAGGGAGAAGACTCCATTGTTCATGCAGTTACTAACTGTCTATGTGACCATATGACAAATCACCCAACCTCCTTGAGAGCGTTTCCCTTCATCTGTACATTGGGATAAAGCTTCATTGGCTCCTGTGTGGTAAGGAACAAAAGAGATTAGTTGCACACAAAATGGGTGTGGCATTTTTAAAGAGTTTACATATGTTCAGGGGAACAGTAAAAAAAAGGAGTGTGTCTACCATGTGTTCTGTTCCAATTACAGCCAACATGATCTCTACACATTGCCATGTTATCCAAAACTGCAAGAAAACAGATGGTATTTGTGTAGCTTGGCATCTTTAACCACAAACATCTGTTTCTGATCAAATCTTTCTTCTGCCCAAACACCTTCCCTGGTCCCCACAATCTAGAATCAAGTTGAAGCTCTGTTGCCTATGATTGTCAGACTCTAAGCTACCCTTCTAACTTTATGCCCTATGCTTGTATTAATTATGCCCCATTCTTTAATCAAAGCAAACTGTTTCTTGTGCACTTAATAGTTTCTGAAATTTCCTACATCACTGTTTATCCATCACTTAGCACACTGTCTTCCATTTTTAAATGCCCTGGTTTTTAGGACAAAATTCAAATATTACTCTTTCATGATTTTTGAGTCCTACATTCTGAAGTACTCTCCCTGTTCTTCAAAACTCCACAGAATGTTGCCATTTTACTATTTCTACCTTCCAACATTATTATATATGCACACAATGCATCTTCCCAATGACACTTAATTCGAGGGTATAACCCAGTCTGTTCCAGTCTCATAGTAACTATATGGTATGGGGCACTGTGTCACTTAACAGAGACTTAGCAAATGGAGAATATTCATTCTCTGAGGGAGTCAGACAGACAGACAGGGACTGCATTCAGTGGATACAGATAGGAGATTATCAAAAGGAGACCTCCAATTCTAACCCTCTTTAGGAGATTGGGAACTTGAGACAAACAAGTGAAATCAGCAATCAATGAAATTCTAAAGGAGAATTGTCTAGTAATGGTTATGCAATTGTATAGTTAAGTGCTTAAGTGCAAAAATATTCTGCAGGAACTCAAATTCACTACAATCATACAGGTCTTACTGCTGTGCTTCACAGCAGTGCTCTGAGGAATCTAACCTAAAACTTATGTAACATCATGGAGCCATTAAGTCTCTGGAATTAACTGGTTGCAAATGTCTGTCAGGGTTTGCCACTTTCTAAGGAGCAAGGTAGGGCTAAGAGAGGGAAACAGCAAGGACTTGTACCTGATCCCCTCTCCAGGGTCCCTCCTAGTTCAAAACTAATTGGCAATGTCAGGTACAGGACAATTTGGCGAGAAGATGCTGGGCTAATGACCTGTACAGCTTCATCCTAATTTTGCAACTCTGGAGCCCTGGGGATTTTTCTTTCTTGGGCTATCATTAAGGGATGTGTCAAAGGTATCATTTTATCGGTTCTAAACGGACTCTTCAAACGGTAAGCATGGAAATGAAAGAAAAGCAAGATGTGTTCCCAGGACTTCATACACCCTGAGGCATGACAGACCCTTAATTCCTGGCTTAGCTGGCATTTCAGTGGGAGATACATGAAGCTCTGGGCAAAAGTGTTCCATTTCTTCTCCCACAACCCTCCCACAATGCATCTCTGACAGCAGGAAATGACATTGACTAGGTGTTCAAAAAGATTCCCCACCCCTCTATCCATCTTACATTTTAAGAAACTTTCCTTTTGTTACTGATCTCCATACACATCCATGGTGTTCCTTCCAGGAATCCTAGGAGATTCTGCTCTCAGGTGAAAAGGAGCTCTGAAGTTTATGTCTGGGGATGGTGGGAGTGAATTTGGACCCCATACTTATAGCAGAGGAGGGTGTTAAGGACAGACTGGCTCCTATCTCAGCTCCAAGGCAAGAAAAATACTGGAATAGGAATCACATAATCACAGGGTTTCTTATATTTTTATCAATTGGAATATATTTATATTCTGAGTGTTTAAAAAAAAAGAGAGAAAAAAAATGATTTGATATGGCTTCATTCAGCAAACACTGTGCCAGGCTCAGATGCTTGGCCAGGCAACAGAATGGAGAAAAGCATACTTCCTCTAGAGCTGCACCCTTTCTTGGTCTGAGGATCAGATTTTGGTTTTGAAATAGCTGAGAGAAACAGGACTAAAATAACTTGCATTTCCTGATGCTTTGTGAAGTCTTCTAATTCTCACTTGTGGATTTGCTGGCTGGGGAACTTGTCACCTGCGCTTTATCATGATGAAGCTGGGGACTTCCCTGGTGGTCCAGTGGATAAGACTTCATGTTCCCAATGCAGGGGGCCCACCAGGTTCATTTCTTGGTCAGGACACTAGATCCCAAATGATGCAGTTAAAATTCCTGCATGCTGCAATGAACACTGAAGATCCTGTGTGCTGCAACTAAGACCTGGCACGCCAAATAAAATAAATATTAAAAAAGATGAAGCTAATATTCCCCTTGGTTAAAACAAGAGGTAATACTAGGTGACTGGCTGGAATCTGTGGCCAGTTCTATCCACAAAATGCCATCCGTGCCTGTGCACACATGGCCCTGAATTCCTTCTTCTCCTCTAATGTACCTCCATCAGCTCAAAAGAAGCTGACCTCTAAGTAACCCTGCCTGAGTACATTCTTTCTGCACTGAATATATTATTGTGTATGCATGCATGTATCCTTTTGCACTGACGTTATGGGCTATACATGGTATTATTTCCTGGATATTTTGATACAGTTTTCACAGGGAAAACAAATGGGTTTCTGGGGACATTTCCAGGGCTCCATGAATCCAAATATAAGATAAAAGAGACTGATTTATTCCTCTCATATTAGTTGGTTCTTCTTACATAGTTTTAAACTTTGTCCCTAGAATGGGAAATGATTCTTGCATCGGCTTTTTAAAAGGTAGATTCCCTGCCTATCTGATAGCACCTCTCTTTCTACCCAGGTTATGTCCTCTGGAAAGTTCCCGGTGACGCGCCTCAGAAAACCTGCTTCCTTTTTTCCCATGCATGTGATGCTTAATTTTTAAAATGAGACTTACTGTATCGCTCTGCTTTGTTTTCCAGTGATTTAACTTTTTCTTATCCCTTACTAGATTACAAACCCTTTAAGGGCAAGGAACATGTTTACATACCTGCGTTCTCAGCGATTGGCACATAGGTGGTTGAGTCATATTTGGTACATTCAATTTGAAGAGAAGACTCTAAAGATAATTTTGAAAGTCTTTAAGGTTTTCTTTCAGTTGACAAAAAAGATGTGTCAGGGATATGGTTGGTTATTTCTCTAAGAAGACTGAATACATGAGGTTTCCTCAGAAACATTTAGACATCCAAGAAAGTGATCTGTGTATAAATGTATGGTATTTGATATGTATAGAAAATGACTTCAAGGAAAATACTAAAAGTGATTATCTCTGAGATGAGGTTATAGGTCATTTTTCTAAAGACTGTGGTGTTATATGATGAATATGTATCTTTGATATAATAAATGATGATAAATTTTAGTCAGAAGACAGATACAAGTTCTTCCCATTAGTCTCCCTCCTTCTTCTTGTTATGAATACTAATGGTTGAAAGAGGACACTCAAAGAGTTAGTTCATCTATTCCAGTACCTCTATTGGAATACCATCTATTCCAATTCCTTACCTGATGGAATTCTTAGAGGTAACCATTTAATGCAGAATTTACTGGTCTTAGAAAAGAAGCTATAAAGTGGCACAAATGTGATGCCGTTTTGGCAGTTGGAATCCTTGAAGCTTACAGATTTGACATTGAGTCCTCTTACTCCCATTTCTCATCTTCAATTTCTTAAAACCTGAATTGCACTGATTTATACACATGTTCACTGATTCTGTATCAGTGGGCTTTTAACTTTTCAGACTATGTTTTACAGAAAAAAAATTCTACTTTGCTATTCAGTGCACACACATACCAATTTTATCCTCGCTTTGTGGGAGGTCTTCTAATGTTTTCTATTCTATACTATCTAAATAAATAAAAATGCTCCTCCAAATTTACTAAGTTGATTTCATGACTTGAATTGTGAAAACAACTGTTCTCATGTGGACATGGAGGGGGAAGAGGAGGATGGGATGAATTGGGAGATTAGGACTGACATTATATACTACCATGTGTAAAACAGACAGCTAGTGGCAAGCTGCTATATAGCACAAGAAGCTCAGCTCAGTGCTCTGTGATGACATAGGGGGATGGGATGGAGGTGTGTATACACACACACACATACACACAGCTGATTCACTTTGTTGTACAACAGAAACTATCACAACACTGTAAAGCAATTATACTCCAATTAAAAAAAAAAGAAAACCACTGTTTGAAACGCTAAGGACTTTGAGGTCAAGAACCAGTCTTTATTCACCTCTATCTCATAAGGCACCTTCATACATAGAAGAAAGTCAAGAAATGTTGTTATATAAACATTTTTTTCTGAGTAAAAGGAATAATCTCTTGGACAGCACTGCCCAAACCATCTTCTGATTTTTCCCTCTGTGTTTTATGTGCCGCAAAGAGCATAGTGGGAACTGGACAGTTGCTTGCTGTCCAGAGTTTCTAGACCACAGAAACCAGAAAAGATTCATACTTCATTGTCTTCATTGAAGGAAGGAAGAAGAAAAGATTTTTTTTTTTAAAAGAAAGAAAGGCAGCCAGCTCTGTTCATTCTCAAACAAAAGGCATAGGACTGAGCTGGCAAGGAGAAGCCAGAAAGACTGAAGATCTGCCGAGTTTCATGTTGGCCCTTGAGTGCTCCATGTGATTTATATTTCATCATTGCTAGACAAAACACTGCTAGCAGGGAAACATGTTAAATCAAAATGGCAATTTAAGGTAAAAGGGTACTTCTTCCTTGATCCCTAGCCCCACCACCTGAATCTTAACAAGAGATGGGCTCAAACATCTCCAAGTGTGCATGCTTCAATCGTGTCTGATTCTTTGCGACCCTGTGGACAGCAGCCCACCAGGCCCCTCTGTCCATGGGATTCTCCAGGCAAGAGTACTGGAGTGGGTTGCCGTGCCCTCCTCCGGGGGATCCTCCTAGCCCAGCGATCAAACCTGCATCTCCGCTTTGAAGGAGGATTCTTTATTGCTGAGTCACCAGGGTAACCCCTTTCCAAATAATGAAAGCCAACTAATTTGCTAGGAACCGAAGCATGCCCATATCTTCATTTGCCCTTCCTAAATCTTGACTTTAACTATACAACCGTGTGTACATGTTAAACTTTAGTCTAAACAGATTATTTTAAGAACCTTTCATATTCAAGCTATATTCAATGAGTGTCACTGAGAACTTGCTCCATATCAGGCACAGTGCTAAATATGCCGAAACCTTAACAGCTCTCAGACTATTTGGGTCAGGCAGCCATGTACACAGTAAGCTTTGCTATGGTATTTCAAATGCAGGACCATACATCTGAGCAAAGGGACATGCATACACAGATAAGAAACTAGAGGATTATGGTAGGGAGTTGGGTATTTACTGGGCATTTAACCATGTACCACTGTGTTTATTCTCTAATTGTTGTGTGTATGTAAAGCTTGTCTTCCTCAGTGCTTGTGATGTGGAATTAAATAGCTGGAAGGAAACGCAGGTTATTTACCCCTAAGCCACTAATTTTATACATGAAGAAACAGAAGTATAAGCCATTTGGTTAAAAGGGTCTTTTCCCAAGGATTGGAGAGAATTCAGCCTATTTGCATATAGATAGAAAGCAATCTTCCTGCTGCTGTTGTATAGACTGGCACTTAGTCAAAAAGAAAAACAGCTCACTTTATTTAAATCGAGCAGGAAGGAAGTGCAGGAGCAGGTGGGTGGACCCGATAATCTCACTATTCAGGACACAGAGGAGTTTAGTGTAAAGGTAGCTTTGATTTGGACCCCTTCCAAGGGAACTGAGCTACAGGAGTACCAGGGGGAGTTGGTAATAAGGCAGTTTTATGCCAAAAGTCATCACAAACCAGGGCCTCTGGACCCCCCCAGGGTGCTTTAGTTCAGTCACGAACAGCACATACAGAAGGTCTTCCCCCTTCTCTATGTTTAAAAGAAAATTCTCCTTAGTTGGTGAACCAAGGAATTCCTCTGTTGGTAACAATAAATTTGGGGGTAGAGGCCACCTCATGAATAATACCCTGAGTCTAAGGGTATCAGGGGTTTCCCAGGTGGTGCTAGTGGTAAAGAATCTGCCTGCCAGTGCAGAAGACATAAGAGATGTGGGTTCAATTCCTGGGTTGGGAAGATCCTCTGGAGGAGGACATGGCAACCCACTCCGGTATTGTTGCCTGGAGAATCCCCATGAAACAGAGGAGCCTGGTGGGCTATAGTCCATAGGGTCACACAGAGTCGGACACAACTGAAGCAACTTAGCACGCAAGGGTATTGGCCTCCTCCAAGGGGTCTTGTTTCGACCTCCTCTGGGATAAAGATCATAGCATAATGTAAGAGTGAAAGAGGGTCTGAGAAACCACTGCCTGGAAAAATTTGAGAAGCCTTTCCTCTCAGGCACTAGTTCCCAATTTCCTTGGACATCAAACTCTGGGTTGTAGGGCCCCACTGAGCGTAGGGCATATTCATCCTAGTAAGAGAACAGGCCTGGGTATCTATGCACGAACAGTCAAGAAACTCACTGAGAAAGAGCTCATCCCGAAGGAGGACAGAATCAAGGTGATGAGCTCAATTCAAGGAAAAAGCTTCACTTCCAAGGGGAGGGAGCAAGTCATCTAACTATGTCTCAACCCCACTCAGTCACACAGCGAAGGTGGACCCAAATCATGTCAATACAAAAGCCGAGTTGCATTAACTTTTTGGGGGAGGCTTTGTAGCTTTTGCAATTGTATCCTGCACAACGGACCTAGTGGCAATGTCCCTGTTTCTCAGGAAGGTCAGCGTACCTTTCTTAACACGCTTGTAGCAAGGAATGGATCCAGTGGAGGGTTTTGTCTAAGAGTGAAGACAAACGCTAGCAGTTTTGCAAAGGAAAAAAATTAGTCAAAGTTGAATGAGTAGCCATGGAAATCCAGATGTTCTCACAGGCAGCATGGACACTAATAATCATTTGCGATGTGGCAGCTTTTGTCTCCATTTGACAAAATTATAATTGAAGAACAAGAACAGGACAAAAGGTAATTGGCTGGAAGCTAACCCGTGGAGAGGCATTGCTGCTTCCAGAAATCAGGAGGTGGGCATTACAAGGGAAGGACTGCATGGATTCACATGCAGCGGGTTTAAGTGATTTTACCGTAAAACATGAAGTGACATATTCTGTCCAAGACCACAAGCAGGTAGAGTTAATTTTCTCCCTCATTTCCATAAAGGTCATGAACAGAAAAAATGAGCGAGACAGCTGAAGCAAAAATGTAATGGCCTTGTCGTAAATACATTGAGAAAGTGTATCACATAAAGAATGCTGATGTCCATTTGCTTCTGAGGAAGGATGCTTCTAAGAGGAACAAAGAAGTCTAGCTATTTATTTCTTTAAAAGTTTTACTGCTTATTTCTGATAAAATGTACAAATATTGCCTTCAAATAGTTCTGATGATCACAGGACACTTAGTAAATTATGTCCCTAGAATGCTGTGAGCATCCCACAGGTGGGCTTTTGCTCCAGGTCAGGGCACCTCCAGACCTCACCTTTGGTTCAAACTTCCAACTTAATTTCTAGAGAATGGATATTTGCCAAGGTAACTTTGGAATGATAAATTATCCCCTTCCTTGGGACTTGCAACAGTATGGATTCCATAATCTCTTTGATACGCCTTCTGCATTGGAGACAAAATTGTGGTGGATGCATGTTTCTGCTCACATGTGTTAAAATTGCCAGGACGTCTACCATCATAATTGGGAGTAGCAATATATTTAAAAAATTCTTAAACAAAGAAAAACTGTTCCTTCAGGTATTCTGATAGTGTACCTAGTTCCCTCAGGGCATCAAGAGGATATTTATAAAACACCTGATGCCAAAAGGCTTTCTTGAAGGCATGGACCTCAGAGACCAATGGCCTCCTACCCTGCCTTCCTGGCCCATTCAGGCCCTGCAGTGTAACCATGTCTGAATGTCACCTCCTGAATAAACTACTCATGGAATCAAAGGAATACCGATGGAGAGAAGACCTTAGAAAGCATTTGAGTCGCTATCTTCCATTGAGAGTTGAGAAAATGCAGAGATGAACTGATTCCTTCAAGAGTTTCCTGGCTCCTGTAGCGTGTTGTGGGAGCAAGCTCCTTCTTATGATTCTTGGCCCAGGCTCTATCGTTGGAGCTAAGCTGCTTTTACCCACCTCTCTGGCTGACATGTGATGGGGAAGTAACTAATGCAATACTGTATAGCTCTGATGTTTCTTAAATGCGCTTTTAGAATACAAAGCCCACGTCGAAAAAGAGAAGCACACAAACCAACAAACAAAACTCATCAAACACCAAGAAAGAGAATTTAGAAAAATCCTCATGCAGTGAACAGGGGAACTTTCTGCCTCCTCAGTCTACCAGTACTAAATGTTCTGAAATTGGGACAGAAGCAACACAAAATAAAAACACAGTAGTTTCAGGGCAGCGAGAGGCTATAGAATGGTCCTGCAGAGATCACATGTTGGCAGTGCCCACAGTCCATATAGAATGGTCCTGCAGAGATCACATGTTGGCAGTGCCCACAGTCCATATAGAATGGTCCTGCAGAGATCACATGTTGGCAGTGCCCACAGTCCATATAGAATGGTCCTGCAGAGATCACATGTTGGCAGTGCCCACAGTCCATATAGAATGGTCCTGCAGAGATCACATGTTGGCAGTGCCCACAGCCCATATAGAATGGTCCTGCAGAGATCACATGTTGGCAGTGCCCACAGCCCATATAGAATGGTCCTGCAGAGATCACATGTTGGCAGTGCCCACAGCCCATATAGAATGGTCCTGCAGAGATCACATGTTGGCAGTGCCCACAGCCCATATAGAATGGTCCTGCAGAGATCACATGTTGGCAGTGCCCACAGCCCATATAGAATGGTCCTGCAGAGATCACATGTTGGCAGTGCCCACAGTCCATATAGAATGGTCCTGCAGAGATCACATGTTGGCAGTGCCCACAGTCCAGGTGCCTCACCCGTCCCCCATCACCCACACGAGTCACCATATATATGGCCTCGCTTTCTTGTAAGCAATTCTCATTTCACTGTGTTCCATGGAAACATTTCATTTCTGAATCTTGGGGATGTAACATTAAATTTTACATATGCTGTTTAAGTGAAGCAGGTTTTGACTGAAGGTGAAGGATAAAATAATACAATAATAAAAAAATACAATATATTTCCCAACACTTAACATACATTATCTCCTTTAATCTTTACAACAACCTTGAGAAGCACATACTTTAATGTTTATGCGACAGATGTAGGAAAAGAATCTCAGAAAGAATCTCCCCCAAATACATGGAGCCAATAAATAAGCAGGATGGGAGTAACTGAGTTCTTTCTGATTTGAAAATTCATGGTGTTATAAAAGGCACATTTCACAGTCTGTCTTAAATCACAGTTTCAGGGCATGGGCATCATTTTACCATTAAAAAGAATTCTTGGAAAGAGACACAGATATTTAAAATATTAAACCTTTTTCAAATTCTTTAAAAGGAGAGGTACCGTATTTGAGCAGGGAGAAGGAATGATAATTATAAGAAAGTCCTATTCCGCTTTCCACATGTCAGGCAATGCCCTAAGTGCCTGTCAGACATGACTTCATATGCTCTTCATAGCAATCCTGTGAGGGACATTCTGTTGTCTTCTCCTTTTCAGAGATGAAAAAAGCGAACCCAGTGAGGTTGTGTTCCAGATCACACAATTAGTAAGAGGTGGACTTGGGTTTGAAATCCAGGTGGTCAGAGACCTTGCTATAACCACTCTGTTGGCTGCCTTTCCCAGCCCTCCCCAACCTGCACGCAGACAAGGCAGGTTGGAGGGATTATAAGGAAGGCTGGTACAGAAAGAAACACCAAAGACTGATAGACTGAAATTGATCTGAAAATAAATGCTTTTTAAATATGGAAAGTAAAACACTGTATTAGATAACAGGTGTTTTCAAACCCCAGCGTTGCTGGAATAACTCTTGACCTCAGTGGAAACTAAGCTAATCAAGTTTGAAAGTTGTAAAGTTCTTTGGTGACAAGAAAAAGAAAGAAAGAAGGAGTCAGGGGAATGGAGGGAGGGGAAGATGGAGAGAGGATAAAGAGAGGAAAGACAGGATGGAAGGAAGGAGGGAGGGAAGGAAGGAAGAAAGAAAATAAATTAAACTGGCCCTTTGAACAAGCTGTTTCCATAGCTTCTGGAAGGAGAATCATATAGATTCTCAGAGGCAGCAATTTTTCTTACCTTATAATGAAATAAAGCAAGACTCAGAGAAGCTAAGATTCCCACTGTTGGAATTAGAATTGCTAGTTCCATGCATAGCTACAGTTAAACAATCCAATTCACCACATAGGTTCATTTCTTTCACAAAAGGATGGAAATAAGCTCACACCAAACTAAATCAGGCAACAACAAAAGCAAACTGGCATAAAAGACATTTCAAGAAAGTAATTCCGCATACCTATTGTGGCAAATCACACTTTGCTTGTCCACAGAATCTCAACCATCATCTACTGCCCTTAGTATCTCCAGCCCATTGGCGGATGCCCACAGCTCGACTTCAAATATGCCCAGAAACCCAGTCAAAGCTGTGATCATCTCCCACAACAGTTTCCTGTGTCATCTACTTCTCTCACCTTAGGCCTCACACCACGCATTACACAGCAGCCAGACGGGGCACTTGCAAAACATGAGTCACCTCCTTCTTCCGCATAAAGTCCCTCCAATCTCTTCCTATTCCACACAGCAAAATCCAAATCCCTGTTACATCTCCTAGTCACCTTCCTGAATATCCCCCACACCATTCTTCCCCTACCACTGCCATATAGCCTGTATATACTGCTCCGTGATCCTCCAAACATGTTCCCACCACAGGGCCTTTGCATCACCTGTCCTCTGTTTCCTGAACTAGTCACTTCCTATACAGCAGCATCACAGCATTCTTTACTTAAATGCCACTGCATCAGAGTCCACTCCTAATTACACTAGATAAGTCATCTTCTTCATGCTATGCCCTCTTGAACCATTTTCCTTCACAGATGTTGCCCCATAACATTATGTGTGTGTACATGTGTGTATATGCATGCATGTATATTTATGTATGTGTGTTTGTGTACATGTGTGTATATATATATGTATGTTGTGTTTGTTTTTACTAACAGAAACACAAGCTCCATGAGAGCAGGGTCTTTGTTTAACTCATCATCACATCCTTTGTGTCTAGAACAATGCCTGAAACATCATAAGTGCTTAATAAAAATGTGTTTGATGAGGAATAAATAATTTATGACTGTAACAGTGAATTTGCAATGCAAAGAGAAAATTAAATTACCTCCTACATATTATAACAGAAAACCTAAAGAATTATATGGTGCACTTTATAATGTTTCCTTATTTAAAGCACATTAAACTTATCCTAGCATTTAATACTTAGGTACCATAAAAGTCTTTTGCAGTTCAATGTGATATACTGCCAAAAATTTATGGACAATTGAGGTTTTATTGTTAGGTGGAAATTATGTTGAATATTTTTTTAGTGGGTTAAGTTTGTACTGAAATTTTTTAAAATTCTTTACTCACAGTGAAATTTATGATGGCCTCTAGGTTTATTCGGGCTTCCCTGGTGGCTCAGCTGGTAAAGAATCTGTCTGCAATGCAGGAGATCTGGGTTTGATCCCTGTGTTGGGAAGATCCCCTGGAGAAGGGAAAGGCTACCTACTCCTATATTCTGACCTGGAGAATTCCATGGATTATCCACAGGGTCACAGAGTCGGACACGACTGGGTGACTTCACTTCACTTCACTCGGCTTATTCAATCACTTAGCAGAAATAATATGAGAAATAGCTAATATTTACTGAAGCCTTGGTCTAAACCTGTCACCTTTTCTAATTCATTTTATCCCAGTTCTGACATAGGAACTATTACGACTTTCAGTTTACCATTGAGGACACTGAAATACAGACAGTTAAAATATCCTAGGGACTTCCCTGGTGGTCTAGTGGCTAAGACTCCACATTCTCAATGCAGAGGTCCTGGGTTCTAGGCCCTGATCTAGTTCTCTGATCAGACCACATGTTGCAAGGACGATCAAAGATCCTGCATGCGGTCACCAAGACCTGGCACAGCCAAGTAAATAAATAAATAAATATTTAAAAGAACAAAATATCCCAGTGGAGGCCACAAAGCTCATTAGCAGTGGAGCCAGGGTCACAACAATGTCTCCACACTTCTATATGTTTAGTCATCCATTTTTAAAAGCTCTTAAAATAACATTTCTTCAAAGTTAATGTGTGCATAATAGGAAATCAAAAAACATAATTTGTAGATATATCCTTTTGTTAGGATTCATATGAAATACTCTTAGAAATGGAATGATAAAAATAATCAAACCACCTCTCTGAGCAGTCCATATTATTTTATTTGTGTTGGTTCAGGGAGAAAGTGCAAGGGGTTTATACCAGTATGTTTATAGTTAGGCAAGATTAAGCATTGTCCCATAGGTGTCTCTGCATTTTGTTTTACTTAGCTGTGTATATAGTGTACAGAAGTGTAAATCTGTACAAATGTCCAAATTTATAACACCTAGTCTTCCTAGATGTTAAAGAGGTTGCCAGTGTATTACAAAAATAACCAATAAATATATTGTGTATGCTTGATGCTAAAATTCATAGGAAAGACTTCTGAAAACAACTGGTGGAAGTGAAATTGTTAAAATCTAGTCTAAGCATTACAGATGCTTATCAGACTTGTCCACCGGGTTGATGGAGATGAGAAAGGGAAGGATTCTTGGCTAGAGTATTCCTGTTTGGAGGACACTTGGAGACTGTAGCCGTTGTGTGCAGCGTATTCAGTGCTACTACGTGTGTGCAAAGTGGACAAACTTAAATCCTTATTTGAAACATCTAGCCCTTCTAGATGTGTAAAAGTACACAACCTATTTTGAAAGCAGAGTGTGAAACACCTTTTAAATATTTTTTTTTTCTGTTAATTCATAGGAATGGTTGTATTTGAGGAGTGGAATAGTCATCCATTTTTAATTTAAAAACATCTATAACAAAGTTACCTGGAGTACGAAATGGCAACCCACTTCAGTATTCTTTCCTGGAAGATCCCATGGACAGAGGAACCTGGCAGGCTGGGACCTGGCGGACCAGGTCACAAAGAGTTGGACCTGACTGAGCAACTAAGCACTTTACATAGCTACAACGTGTCAGGCACTGAGTAATAAAATGCGACACAGTGATGTAGCTCCTACCCTCACAAGAAACAGAGGGGTGGGCGAGACGCCAGGCTGCTCGAGAGGTCAGCTCTACGTGGGGTGATGCTTCACTGGACAAGGACTTAGTCCCTTTTCAATTTTAATTCCCATTTAGTGCTGGGGTCATTAAGGATCATGGAGTGAACCGGGTTCTCCCTCATCATTGCCTAGAGTCTTCTGAACACAGAGAAGAAAAGTGTTATTTCAGTAATAAGCTGCCTAAATCTCTCGGTTTGGTTCTGTGGGTGGCCTTGAATCTGTAACTTTGCAGTGTGCCACTTTTGCTGCGCTTCAGCCAGGATTTTCTTGACATCTGAAGAGGCAGTGTCTCTAGGGAGTATATTTTTGTATTTCTTCATATGCTGCTTTTTGTCTCCTCACATATATTGCCAATAAAACTGTGAGCTCCACCACAGGCCAGCTCTGCAAGTTGTGTTTAGTGTTGGCCTGGAAAGACATATATTATTATTATTTCCATTGGTTCATGTCTTTCCCTGTGCTGCGGAAATGGTACTTTCTTTCATTTCCCCTCAAAATATTGGTGCACTTTCTTTTTATTTTATCTCACTCATATATCTTGTATGTCTCATGGGTTTCTTTTATTCATGACTGTGCCTGATCCTACCCTGTTTCAAAAATCTATTTAATAAAGTGTCTTGCTTCTATATTTATCTCAAAGCTTTTCTATTGATTACTTTCCCCAATTCTTTTCATTTTTCCAATCCTGTAGATTAAGGCAATTTTATTGCTGTTGTTTGGTTCTTTGCCATGGTCCTCTCCTTAAAATATCTGCTACGTTGACCTTGGTTTAATCAGACTATGACTCCTGCGTGACACTGAAAACAGAGGAGGGACAGAGATGCTTTGATGTTGAAAAAATTTCTCTCTCTCAGGTAATATCATTTTACAACCCTATTTAAATAAATCTATTGAGTATATTTGTTTGTTTGAAAGTGTCTAGAGAACACCACAAATGACATTGACATTATAAGTCAGCAAGAGAGTCTGATTCACAACTGATTAAGTATGAATAATGAGTGTAAAACAAATTTTTAAATTATGATAAAATACACATAAAATTTACCATCTCAACAATTTTTAACTATATATTCAGAACAGTGGTATTAAGTACCTTCACACTGTTGGGAACCATCATCCATCTCAAGAACTCTTTTCATCTTGCAAAACTAAACTCTGTACCCACTCAATGATCACTTCTATTCCCACTCCCCTCCCTCATGCCTGACAACCAACCACCATTTTACTTCTTCTCCCATGAATCTGACTTCTCTGCTGCTGCTAAGTCGCTTCAGTCATGTCCGACTCTGTGCGACCCCACAGACGGCAGCCCAACAGGCTCCCCCGTCCCTGGGATTCTCCAGGCAAGAACACTGGAGTGGGTTGCCATTTCCTTCTCCAATGCATGAAAGTGAAAAGTGAAAGTGAAGTTGCTCAGTCGTGTCCGACTGTTTGCGACCCCATGGACTGCAGCCTACCAGGCTCCTCCATCCATGGGATTTTGCCAGGCAAGAGTACTGGAGTGGGGTGCCATTGCCTTCTCCATCTGACTTCTCTAGGTCCCCCCTATTAGGGGAATCATACAGTATTTGCCCTTTGGTGGCTGCCTTGTTTCACATAGTCTAATATTCTCAGGGTTCATCCACATTGCAGCATGTATCAAAATTCTATTCCTTTTGAAGGCTGAATAATATTCACTGTGTGAACACACCACATTGTGTTTCTCATTCATCTGTCCATGCACAATGCAACTTAGGCTGCTCCTTCCCTTTGACTACCGTGACCAAAGCTGCTATGAACATGGGTGTGCAAATACCTCTTCAGAGTGTGCAGAGTCTTAAAAGGCTTAAAGTCACAGAACAACACCAAGATGGGATGAGAACACTGCACAAGCGCTAAGCTTACTGAAACCACCGAAGTGAGGCGGGAGCTCTGTAGAAGAGGGAATTGTTGATAAGTGCTTTCAAGGTGGCAAGAGATGAGTTTTGAAAGCAGTAGATATGGAGAGCTCTTGGTCTATTAGTGTTTTTCACAGAATAATCATACAAGTTGAGAAATGAGTGATGTGGGGGATGGAATGGGGGATGGGCCATCCTCTAGGCTAGAAGGCATAGTACTGGTCAGAACAAATGAGGAGAATGCTATACAAAGGATATAAAACATTAAACACCACAATGTTAATGCTTCTGCAAAGAATGATGACAATGAAGAAACTGCGAGTTTCTCAGAACTAACGAGCCAGCCATTGGACTGTACACCTCTTGAGGGCAGGTCTAGCCTATCACTGTGCCTCAGTGCCCAGAGAACAGCACTTGCACTTGTACCCAGGGGCACTCAGTGAACAGCTGTCGACTGAATAGTTTGGCCACCTCATGTGAATAGCTGACATATTGGAAAAGACCCTGATGCTGGAGAGATTAGGGGCAGGAGGAGAAGGGGGTGACAGAGGATGAGATGGTTGGATGGCATCACCAACTCGACAGACATGAGCTTGAGAAAACTCTGGGAGGCAGTGAAGGACAGGGAAGCTGGTGTGCTGCAGTCCATGGCGCTGCAAAGGGTCAGACACAGCTTAGTGACTGAACAACAAAAGGCACTTCATGTTCATACAACTGAAAAAGATGCCTGTCGCTGATGAAGATAGGCTAAAAGAGAAAGCTTGTGCTGCTGGTTTCAGTTGAAGGAATTAGGGATGACTGGCATAGCTGTAAGAAATGCCAGAAGTACCAAACGTATCAGATCTGAAAAGTTAAGAGGAAGAGTCTGTGAGACAAAAATGGTAGAACTCCTTGGCGAGGATTTTGTTTATATCTATTGTCAATATTCAAACATGCTAGCTTTTCTAAGTTACTTTAACTTTCTACAACCAATGGATATTTTAATAAGGTATGAATTTCTTTCCTTCTGCCCTGAGTGTGTTCTCAATCACTATCTTTCTTTTGCAAGGCTCACCCTGTAGTCAATATTTTCTTATTAAGATACTTGCAGTTCTAAAGGAAATAGAAACAGACTCACAGACAAAGAAAACAAATCTATGATTACTAAAAGGGAAAGGGATGGAGGAGGGGTAAATTAGGAGCTTGGAATTAGCACATACAAAATAGAAAAGATAAACAACGAGGTCCTACTGTATAGCACCTGGAACTACATTCAATATCCTGTAATAAACCATAATAGAAAAGAATATGAAGGAAGTATATATATATATGTATTCTGAACCACTTTTCTGTATACCAGAAACTAACACAATATTGTAAGTCAACTATTTTAATGATAAAAAAAGAAACACAAACATTATCCTAATTAAGGACATACTAATTTTGTTTTCTTAGATTATCCTATCTTTTTAACAATGCATTCATTATCTTCTGTTTATCCACAAACACTAAAGGTTTTATTTATTTATTTATTTTCATGTAATTGTGACTACGCGCCAGCAATAAATGGATGTCACTGCACTAAAACTGAATACTAAGATTTGATGATTTTGCATGTTAAGTAAGTCCAGGAAGAAAGTTTAGTCCATGTTTCCACATTGGAAATGCCCTAGCTAAAGACGCCGAGTCCACCTTGTGTATTCTTGTGGCCTAAATGGAAGATGATAAATATGTTTGCTGCCTATTTCTAGCACATCTTATCCTCAGCATGGTGATGAAATTATAAGGATTTTCAATCTTAGTCTCAGGAGATAAAACAAATGTTTACAGACTTGTGATTCCCAAGGGGGACGAGGATGGGGGAGGGATGGATTAGCAGATGCAAACTGTTATACATAAAATGGGTAAAAAACAAGGTCTTACTGTATAGCACAGGGAACTATATTCAATATCTTGGGATAAACCATAATGGAAAGAAATATAAAAAAAGTGTATGTGTGTGTGTGTATAAACCTGAATCACTTTGCTGTATAGCGGAAATTAATACAACATTGGAAATCTACTACTATACTTCAACAAAATACACTAAAAATGTTTTAAAGACCGAAGATATTTAATAAACATGGCATGAGAAACTGGAGTGAGACGAGGCATTGCCATCATGGGCTGGGGCACCACCCCCTGCCTGGCCTGTGTCTGGGAAGCAGAGGGCCATGCACATGCCTCCACGCACCGGCCCCGGCACGCGGCAGCCTAGCTACTCTCAGCATTTATTATTTGGGAGTTGTTTTCTTTAAATGTTTGTGAAAGGTCAGCGTCTGATCTGGTTCCACCTACAGTCACACAGTTATAGTTTCCCTCACTGCATTTGCACTCTTTTAGTATCATTTGACATTCTCGTTGCTTGCCAGTTTTCAATTCCTTTTGGAAAACTATTTTTTCCCAAGTTTGTCATTTTAGTTAAAAAAATGTGTTCGGGAGCTGTCTACTTTTTCTGTCTTTCCTATTTGAAACACCTTCCGTAAGCCACTTACTTATGAGAAAAATAATTCATTTTATCAGCATTGTAAAGTTATAACTGTTTTTTGAGCTGTTTCTTAAAGATGACCTCAACTCTAAGTAAGCTATTTCACAAGGAATCTTTTGAGTGATCAATTAGAATATATTCTCTTGATGATACTGACTTGAGGCTGAGAGGGAAGGGAGTTGGAACAGAGGCCTAACAGTTCACTTGCTGGATACACAGAATGCGCAGGAAGTAAGCAAAAGCCAGGCTCTGCCTTGAGCATCACGTAAGTGGCCTTCCTGGAGCAAGGCTAGGGGAATTTGTCATAATCTGCTTGTCAACTTTCTTGGGAACATTAGCTACCTGCCTCCTTAAAGGCACCAGGCATGACCACATGGTGCCTGGAGGCCTTTTCTGGTTCTGTTATTCTATAAGGTTGTTGGTCTTTAAATTCTCCGCTGAATATCATTATTTACTGATTCCAAGTCTCAGTTTCTGGAGGGCTGATCACCTTATCTGCTTCCTTCATCAAGGTTTCTGAAAAATTAGATAACATGATATAGGAAACAGGGCCTTGAAATTTATAAACTGCTGAATAAAACTTTGAGTCTATTAGGTTATGTATAATGGCAATGATCTGACTTTGACACATATCTGTGATAAACCTTCCACCACTGGTTTGTAATATTTCATTCCCAAACTTCTGAGTACCTGGCCAAACAATTCTTTCAGATATTAACTTCTCTTCCTCCTCATTATTATTTTAAATTATTATTTTTTGATGTCAGAGTTCTAGTCTATTTCTTTGCCATTTTATAACTGTGGGGAGATGACAACCTTGGGTTTATTTCTTCATGCATGTCCCTTTTATCTTTTTCATTATTATTATTTATTTTTTTTTCTGTTTGATTGCTACTCTGGGTACCTATGTTAGGTAATAATGCAAACAACGCAAATTTCCAAGGCTCCTCAAAGGCACAACTTAATGAAAAACATTTCTATGTCTCATTTATCAGCAATGGTATTAGTATTCATAATACAAGTTTCACTCCCATTGATTATTTATACGTTATTTTTGTCTTGCATGTTATGGTACACGTGGGGATAGATAATAGGAATCACTGCTTACTAAGGCTATATAATAATTTACTTAAATATAACTATAAAATTTCTTTCCTAGACTGATATTGAAAAGCAGGATCTGGGTCTCAGTCTGAACTTTTTCTTCTGTGTTGGTAATTTTTCTAGTTGCAAAAATTATTTGGAGAACTACTCACGGAGTTTCTAGAGAATAACAGTTCTTCAATATGCTCACGTGTCATGCTGGGGAAGTCATCGTCACTGTACACCCACCTTTATATGTGTCGAAACAAATCCTGGTTAAACAAATGCACAGTCCCTGGAAGGTAGCAAAAAGTTTCTCTCCTGTGACTCCTAGTACTCATCTTAGCTACCTCTGTGTCAGTTTTCTATCTTGATTTTAGAAACTCAAATACAAGTTATAAGACACTGTTTAGAAATCCCACAATCAGAATTAAGTTATATGTATTGTTTTTTGGTTATAAAAGGGCAATGATTATTTGTGTTGGTGGCTGTCAAAATTTTTGAATGACATTATAATTTAGCAGATTAGATTTCCATCCAGAAATATTTCCGTTAATATTTTTCTTCTAGTACTTTCCTAATGTTCAAAGCATAGTTTTAGAAACCTGTATTCTAATTTTTGGATGAAAGATTCTTTTCTTAACCTTTAATAGAGTAGTTTCAAATGTGCCCCTTTTGGGATTTCCCTGGTGATTCAGTGTAAGACTCCATGATTCCAATGCAGAGGAGGTGGGTTTGATTCCTGGTCAGGGAACTAAGATCCCATACGCTGTGTGGCCAAAAACAAAAACAAAAAAATATTGTCCTTTTTCTACTCCACAGTGTAGTGAGCCCTGGTGTGCATGTCAAGAGTAATGTCTGGGAGATGGCACAGATAAGGTCTGTGTTCCACCCCCACCCCTCTGCCCTTCACCACTGACACTCCCTTGGTATCCAGCACCTGGTTTTTATTTCCCGCCCAGCACCACGTAGTGCAGGGTGGAAAGTGGCTATAATCAGAATGTGCGCCAGAGAATTTCTGGGAATATCTTAATAACTGAAGTGAGTTGGGGAGTCACTTCAAGATTCAAAGTAAAGGAAACAGAAGGGCCCCACTGCCTTGTTTTCTTGGAGACGACTCAGATCTGATCCACGAACTAAAGTAGATTAACTGGTGCAGAGGATGGGAAAGCAACTGTCTTTAAATCAAACAGAGATTAGTGTTTATGGGACACTATGATTATAGACTTTAAGCACACTCTCACTGAAAGAGCTGGCCGACATTATCCTGAATGATGGAAATACTGAAAAGTAAATAAAGCTGCTTGAATTTTAAGAACATAGAGATCTTTTCTACTAGAAACTATAGATCCTTTACTATAGATCCTTTCTGCTAGATTTAGGATGACCGTCTAACCTATTAAGTCAGAACAGGTAGCTCTTCCTGCTGTTTGCCTCCTTTCATGGTCTGGAGGGACATCATAAGACAATAATAAGCCCACTTAAATCACCATGGGTTATGCCTTTTCTAGTTTGCCTTCAGTTTGATGACATAAGAGAATGTAAAGAAAGAAAAGAAGAAACCTCAGTCAATGCCCCTGTTGTGTGAATCCCAAGTGAACAACATACACATCCCGCTGGCTATAGTGTCAATGAAATTTTTCAGAGAAATACATAACTGCTTCTGAAATACAAAGCAGAGAAAGCAGACATTTTTGCCACTTGTTTTGCTGTCTGTCTTGAAGATCAATGAGGTATCTTCCTATTTACTGTGCTGTAGAACTGCTGGTTCTTCTGGGGTTGGGAATTCGAAAATGGATTCTCTGAACACCCTGGAGGTCTCTCCCATCTGATAAATACAAGGTGTGGCCTTGTCCATGTCCTGGCTGCCTGATGAGCTCAGAGGCAGGTAGATGTCTTGGGGGAGGCCCCTGATGCTGTGCCTAGGAAGTGAGGTCTGTGAATGAGCTTTGAGCAGGGTGGGGACCAGGGTGGGAGGGGAGTAGGCCCCAGAGCAGTCACAGAGCTCTTCATTTATGAGGACCAGAAGATGACTGGTAGGGCAGAACACCTCTAGCTTTCTCTGTACTCTAAGTTTCACTGTGAACAACACACTCACAGGATGACAGCATTCTGATTTAGCAGGTCGATGTATGTCTGATCTCATGGTAACAGGACCTGAGTGAGATTTTTTCCATACATGGTTCGTCAATGAAAGTGAAAGTGTTAGTCACTCAGCTGTGTCCGACTCTTTGTGACCCCATGGACTGTAGCTCACCAGGCTCCTCTGTCCATGGAATTCTCCAGGCAAGACTACTGGAGTGGGTTGTCATTGCCTTCTTGAGAGGATCCTCCCAACCCAGGGATCAAACCTGGGTCTCCTGCATTACAGGCAGATTATTTACCATCTGAGCCACCGAAGAAGCCCCAGTGAAACAAATACTTATTACAGCCATCTTATGTCATTATATAATCTCTATACTACAGACTTTTGTACATGCATTTAACTTTCCAGTCAACTCTCCCCAGTCCTTTAAGTGTGTACATACACATCTCAATGCCTTCAACTATCTTTCTCATCATGGCCAGGAAATAGAAAATTGAGGTCAAATGCAGGCTGAGCTAGGAAAGGACTATAGACCCATCTGTTTGCTATTCTCCCTCTGAAGGAACAATAGGTCCCAGGAGAATACCTGATCTCTGGAAATATAAGACAAGTCAGCTGTAGAAAATGTTGACTGCACCCTTTTCCATGAACGTGATGAAGGACCTGACCACTTGCCTCCCAGGGGGAGCCTAAGATACACTCCTGCAACTGTGGGATCCATGCCCAGCAGCCTCCTTTATTCAAGGCGACACTGGTTGAAGGGCAGATCTCCCACAGGGGTACTGCTACTCAGCTTGGCCCTGAGCTCTGGTTGGGCAGGTGTGCTGAGTGGCAGGGGGCAAGGGAATAACTGATACGGGGGAGCAGGCATTCCTAGGAAATGAGATGCTCTCAGGGACACAGATGGCCCTGGCCACTGGGAGCCTGGCTCCACCTATGATACAGGACCGTGACTCTCAGGCAGTGGGTTACATTCGAGTCAGGACAAGAGGGACACACACATTTGATTTAATAGTTGGAGATCAAGGTGCTGCCAGGGGGTGGGAGGAGCACAGGAAAGGCAAGAGTATTATCATTATTTTTTTGGCCATGTTGCCTGGCATGTGGGATCTTAGTTTCCTGATCAGGGATGGAAACTGCACCCCCTGCCTTGAAAGCACAGAGTCTTAACCACTGGACCACTAGGGAAGTCCCATGAATATCATTTGCTGCTATAGACTGAAATGTTCCCCACCTCCCTCCCAGTTCTTACATTGAAGCCCTAACCTCTAAGGTGACCATATTTGGAGACAGTACAGTAAAATAGGTAATTAAGGTTAGATGAGGTTATAAGGTGGGACTCCTAATCTGATCAGGTTGGCGTCCTTATGGGAAGAGGAAGAGACAGCAGAGATCTCCTTCTAGGCATGCACAGAGAAAAGGGCATGTGAGGACATGGTGAGCAGGTAGCCATCTGTGAACCAGAAGGAGATCTCACCTGAGACCAACTCTGCTAGCATCTGGATCTTGAACTTGTCCTCCTGAAACATGTGAGAGAACAGATGTCTGCTGCCTAGGCCACCCAGTGTTGTTTGTTGTGGCCACCAGAGCTGACAGAGACCGTGTGGCAGACACGAGATGTACTATTAGTTCAATAAAATTTCAAAACCCCTGTGTGAGGCAGGCCTTATTATCACCATTTCAGGCATGTAGAAACAGGCTCTGAAAAAGAAAGCCATGTCTGTTAACGCTCGAAGTGTCTGTTGACATTGAACAGGGAAGGGGCACAGTAACAGAGGAGCTCATTTTTCGACTGAATCATAGTTCCCTGAGTCTGGAGAGGGAGGGTCTAGTTATGATTTAAAGATCTGAACTTAGAGATCCATATGAGCTTGTGGGGGCCAGTGGGTGGCGTAGTGGGCTTGGGCTGAGGGTGGAGATTGTGTATGTGAATGCTTGTGTGTTCAGGGGAAGCATCAGCTGAGAAGAGGTGGGGAAAAGTTAAGGCAGAGGGAGCCAAATTCAGTGCCGCCAACAGACCGTTGGAGGCTTCTACATGCCTTTGAAAGATTCTGGGTGGTTCCAGGGACCCAGAGGCAGCTCTGGCCCATGATGATCCCAGTGGGGCTGTGTTCTGTCTTGAAGATCTGGGCAGTTCTGGGGCTTCCCAGGTGGTGCTAGTGGTAAAAAAAAAATCTGCTTGCCAGTGCAGGAGACATGAGATACTCGGGTTCAATCCCTGGGTTTGGGAAGATCCTCCTGAGGAGGGCATGGCAACCCAATCTAGTATTCTTGTCTGGAGAATCCCATAGACAGAGAAGCCTGGTGGGCTACGATCCATGGGGTTGCAAAGAGTTGGACATGCCTGAAGTGACTTAACATGCAAAGCACAGGGAAATTAGAAAATATGACTTACATCAAACTGACTGAGAAACCCCACAGGAAGGGAAAAGGAAGGAGGAAAATATAGTTCAGCAAAGCCTCAGGGAAGGAGACCTTGAAGGAAGAGCTAACCTGGATTAAAGTAGGTCTTCAGGATGTAACAGGGAGTTTTAGTGACAGGCATTCCTGGCTCCCCAGGGGGTCATGGACGCAGCAAACTCTTAGGCGGTACTTTCTGTGTCCAAGCATTGTGCAAAGCTTTCGGCATTCCTCATCTCAACTATGCTCACATGTGCTTTGTGAAACCAGTGCTCATATCCTTAGTTTATAGATAAAGAAAGTGACGCACAGAGAGGAGGGATGTAGTTTCCCAGGTCACGCAGCCGGTGAAGGGGCAAGGTTTGAACCCAGGCAAATTCACTCCCTCTTTCTTGACCAGTAAATTCCACCACCTGGCGAATTCCTGAAGAAATGTATCTCTCTGTGTACTTCCTGGACCAGGAGAAGGACAGGCAGGCATGGCCAACAAAGTTTTAAGCTTGGTATTAGAAAGGCTGAGATTGACGCTTTTCTTCCTCCTCCTGTATCTCAGTTTTCTTTTCTTTAAACAGTGTCATTCAGTATAGATCTTACTTATAGACTCTCTGTGGGGTTAGTGAGGGAATTCTTAGAAGTTATTAATAATTCTACTCAGGAAAACAGGATTATACGGATTAAAAAAAGAAAAAAAAAAAAGAGCAGCCCTGCTGGAGTAGTAAAGCAAGACTGTATTAGGAAAGACCATCTCTTTGAAGCAAGACAAACACATTCCCTTAGCCTGAATCAGCCTCCTGGGAATGGGCAGCAGCAAATATCACTCATACTGAGGTGTAGCCTTTCTGCCTTCTAGAAGCTTCTCTGCAGCCTGACAGCTCTGCCAGCTACAAGAGCATCAAGACAGCACCAACCAGCGAGTCCTCTGGATATGTAACACTGGGAGGAGAGTCTGAAAGAAGAAAGCTGACTACAAGTCTGGCTTATTTTTATTTATTTATTTATTTTTGGCTTCCTGAATGACAAAGCCTTAGCCAAAATGAAACAGAAAATAAATGCATGCCAGGATGAAAGGTATTGATGTCTGATGAACTGTAATGACCTACTGTCCAATTTGTCATTGAGATAAAAGCGTCACATTGATTTTGCTGAAGTGCTGTCACCACACATCATTCATCTGGGGAAGAGTCAATTAAGAGTGTAATTCAGAAATACACAAACCTTGGAAGGAAGGTGCAGTGAGAGAGAGACCCAGGCAGCATGTTCCTCAAGATCAAATATAGGTCCCAAGATGAAAACACCTTCCTCCTTCTCCCAAAGTCAATTTATCTCTATTCAGTATTCAAAACACACTTTGTTTCACATTTGATTTAATTGCCTGTAGGTTGAGCTAGACCTACCTGCTGGAAAATATTCTGCAGTTTTCTTTATACTTGGGTCTATGAGCTCACATCCTCCTACTTTTAAAATTAGTCTCTCTCTCTCTCTCTTTTTTTTTGTTTTTTTTGCAGAATTTAAGCTTTCAGAAAGACTGTACTATATTATTGGATTTAATTACTGTAAGTTCTGAAATGAGTACTGTTTCAATGAAGATACAGACTTATACATAGTTTATGGGATCAGATAAAAAAACAGAGGGTTCGAACAATGTTTTAGACAAATCTCTTCATTTTACAAATAAAGAAATTTGGTTAAAGATGGAAGAAAAAATTTGCACATAACAAAGTAAAGAGAGTTTAAACGCCCAGTTTAAAAGCACATATTCCCTTGACTGGGTAAGTCATGAAAATGGGTATGCACTGACTTGCTATGATGGTACAGAGAAGAGTACATAGAAATCAACACAGCTCCTTTCCATTTTATTCATGGGTCCTTTTCTGTGACCTTTGACTGGCAAAACTGACTTTTATCTCTGCCTTCTTAGAACATGATAAGGTGCTAAAATGCATAAAAGGGATTGACAGATGGTTTGCCAGAGGAAAGAGAAAGAAAAGTGAGTATATAGTAAGCTGAAGGATCAGGAGGTTCAAAAACTAAAAATACAGTTGTCATATGATCCAGCAATCCCACCCTGGGGCACAAATCCAGACAAAATTATAATTTGATACATGCATCCCTATGTTCATAGTAGCATTATTTACAATAGTCAGGATATGAAAACAACCTATATATCCATCAACAGAGGAATGGATAAAGAATACATGGTACATATATACATACATATATATGGTACATATATACAATGGAATACAATGGACTGTGAAGAAAGCTGAGCGCTGGAGAATTGATGCTGTTGAACTATGGTGTTGGAGAAGACTTTTGAGAGTCCCTTGGACTGCAAGGAGATCCAACCAGTGCATTCTAAAGGAGATGAGCCCTGAGTGTTCCTTGGAAGGAATGATGCTAAAGCTGAAACTCCAGTACTTTGGCCACTTCATGCGAAGAGTTGACTCATTGGAAAAGACTCTGATGCTGGGAGGGACTGGGGGCAGGAAGAGAAGGGGACAACAGAGGATGAGATGGCTGGATGGCATCATTGACTAGATGGACATGAGTTTGAGTGAACTCCAGGAGATGGTGATGGATAGGGAGGCCTGGCATGCTGCGATTCATGGGGTCGCAAAGAGTCGGACATGACTGAGCGACTGAACTGAACTGAACTGATATACAATGGAATACTATTCAGCCATAAAAAGAATGAAGTAATGCCATTTGTAGCAACGTGGATGGACCTAGAGATGATCATACTAAGTGAAGCAAGTCAGAAAGCGAAAGAAAAACACCAGATCATATCACTTGTATGTGGAACTAAAATTTGGAACAAATGCACTTATTGATAAAGCAGAAACAGACTCATAGACATAGAGAACAGATTTGTGGTTGCCAAGGTGGATAGTGTGGCAGAGGGAGGTACTAGGAGTTTGGGATTAGCAGATGTAAACTATTACATATAGGATGGATAAACAACAAGGTTCTACTGTATAGCACAAGGAAATATATTTAATTCCCTGTGTAAACCATAATGAAAAGAAGATGAATGATATATATATATGTATATATGAATCACTTTGCTGTATACCAGAAACTAGCATAACATTCTAAATCTGCTATACTTCAATAAAATAAGTTAATAATAGAAAGAAAAGAATCAAGAGGAGCCAAAATCCTGTTCCTATCTCTGAGGTCAACTGAGTCACCCTCAGAAACTTCTTGCTGGGCTGAAACACAATGCCTCATTTACAGCAATGCTGTGTACTGCCTTCCATTGAGTATCTTTTTTTCCAAGCTCAGTCACTCATCAGTGTGGGACGACAGAATCAGCATTACAGGCAATTTCACTGACATCCGTAATGCTGAAGGTGCCAGTGGGTACACGTGGCAGTTACCACAGGCAAAAGGAAAACAGGTGCATTCTCTCCTGCGTAGGGCTGTGGGAGGGAAAGGAAGCTTTGGGTGCCTCTGAAATGCACAGTATATTTGTCTCCAGGCCCAGGCAGATTTGATGTGACTCAGGACTATTTCTTTCATGAGTGACTAAGAGGACAAGCAGGCAACAATGCAAAGCAGAGATGGCTGGGTCTGCTGAGGAAACACATCAGATAAACTCTATACTGCCTTTCTTAGATCCTATCAGCAAGACTTAGATAAGCCATATGCATTTTGTGATACTGAGAAAATGAGAGAATGAACGAGTATGAAGAAAGAGAATCAGAAGGAGAGAATGAAAGAAAGAGATTTAGAAAGAGAGCAGTGAGTGGGAGAGAAACCACATATTGACCTTCATTCTCACTTTGATATTTACCATTTGATCCCTAGACTATGAGTACCGAAAAGGATTACAATTTTTCATTTAAATACAACAAAAAAAATCTCAAATTGGCCTTTGAGATTGTTTCATCAGTCTTTTCCTAAGGCAAGTTAATATCTTTCACAGGATTGTTATGAAGTTGAGTGTGAATAAAAGGAAAGGATTTGTCACTGGGAAGGCCATCTACGACTCAAGTGTGACAGCTACCTTTACTTCATAGTGGAAAGAGGGCACATTATAGAATGTGGCAGAAGAAAATACATTGGTCCATGACTGTACCACTTCCTAAAGAGTTCTTCAGAAAGCTAGTTCCATGCAATTTTCTTTAGAAAATGGATTTAGCTTTCTCAGCACCACTTATTGAAGAGAATGTCTTTTCTCCATTGTATATTCTTGTCTCCTTTGTCATAGATTAATTGGCCGTGTGTGAGTTTATTTCTAGTTTTTTGATCCTGTTCCACTGATCTATATATCTATTTTTGTGCCAGTACCATACTGTTTTGACTACTATAGCTTGGTAGTATAGTTTGAAGCCAGGGAGCCTGAATCTCTGGCTCAGTTTTTCTTTCCCAAGATTTCCTTGGCTATTTAGCATCTTTTGTGTTTCCCTACAAATTGCAAAATTACTACTCTGCCATAAAAAAAGTATGACATAATGCCATTTGCAGCTCCACGGATAGGCCTAGAGATTATCATACTAAGTGAGGTAAATCAGATAGAGAAAGGCAAATATCATAAGACAGAGATAATAAATTTCATAAGACAGATAGACATGGAATCTAAAAAGTGATACAAATGAAATTACTCACAAAACAGCAATAGACCCACAGACATAGAAAACAAACTTTTGTTTATCAAAGGAGAAAGAGAGGGAGGCATTAATTAGAAGTTTGGGATTAACAGATACATGAAAAGTGAAAGTCAGTCACAGAGTCATATCTGACTCTTTGCGATCCCCCTGACCATAGCCTGCCAGGCTCCTCTGTCCATGAAATTCTCCAGGCAAGAGTACTGGATTAGGTTGCCATTTCCTTCTCCAGAATATCTTTCCAACCCAGGGATCAAACTCGGGTCTCCTGCATTGCAGGCAGATTCTTTAGGAACTGAGCCACTACTATATATAAAACAGATAATCAACAAGGACCTACTGTAACATGGAGAATTATACTCATACTTTGTAATAAGTTAAGCTACAAGGGAAAAGATACTGGCAAAGTGTATGTATGTATATATAACTGAACCACTGTGCTGTACACCTGAAACTAACATGATATTGTAAATCAATTATATTTCAATTAAAAATGAGTTTTAGCAAAGGATGCCTACTATATTCTCTTCTTCAGAGAGTCACAATACCTATCAGTATATTAATTGTCCTGAGAAGTAAAACCTACATTTTAAAAGCAATGGGGGGGGGGGCTGGTAGGAAGAAAAAATTCTAAGTTCAACTAACCAACATTTCAAACACTTATTTGACCAAAAGAACTTCTCCATGAACTAAATTTGACAAATATTCATCTTTCTCAACTGCTTCAGCAAACAGTTTATCTCCTCCTTCCCGGCCTTATTCCACATAGGGGAGAAGGCACTGAGGAATCCCGAACAAATGAAGTAACAGCCGCACCGGTGTTAAGTCCCCAAGGTCACTAGCAAAGGACGTGCTGCATATGAAATGTTTAACAATAGACTCTATGGTTTCTAGGAAGCCATATCACATGCATCTTATAAGCAAACATGTACATGTTTGTGGGAATATTCCCAATTTGGTAGGGGAAATTCAGACAAATGATTAAGGGAATTGCCCCAAGTTTCATCATGAGTTCTGGGAATACCTCAATGAGACCCAGGCTCTGTTGCTCAGCAATCACCAACACCACTGGATACAATCTCCCATCCTACTGCTGGCGAGTCATCGAAATAGCAGGACCAGATCATCTTTCTTCTACAAGAAGTGATGATTTCTATTAGACGCTAGATTATAGCAAGAGATTCCAGGGGACATAAATCCTTCCCCAGGATGGTGGCAATCAGCCAGTCCATGCATGCCTGAAAGGAAATCAAGCTTTACTTCTGGTGTTGATTTCAGGATCCATGCTGCTGGGTTGGTAGCCATGGTTTCAGGCTCATACACAAATCCTAGGTGTACTCTATATACAATTGATATTCAAAGGTCTAAGAAATGGACTGAAAGATAGTAAATAGATACAACTGCAAAGAGATTAGTATTATCAAAACTTGTTCATAAAATTTCCTACTACAAACATGAAACTTACAATCACATTTAAAAAAAGTATACTTTAAAGGTTTACATGGGGAACCCACTATAGTTTCTGTCCCCGCTGTACTTTATATGTCCCTCTTTCCTCTAATGGTAACTTGAGTCATTAGTTTTGTAAGGCAGAGACCATATTATTTTTTGGATTTCACCTGAAACATATCAGGCTCTTGATATATTTTGTCAAACAGATGAATGAATGAATTTATAAATGGTTGTGGATTAAAAAGTGATCTGTATCTTATACTTCGTTCCATGCTGATCACTTGCAAAATTTATTCATTGGTCACTGAATTGATTCATCTTCTATTCCTTTTGGTTGTCTCCTCATTTGTGACACTTTCTGCTGCTATCATGCCTTTAATTGGCTTTAAAACATCCTTAAACTGTGATTACAATAATACAGAAGGGTTCCTTTTTCCTCCTGAAATTTCTCCTAGAGTGACTTTGACATTGCATGCCTGAAAACCATGTAAAATATGCAAAGCATGAATCAACATGCAGGTCTCACGCTCATGTATCCTTCCCTAACTTCCAAAGGTTAGGAACCCAATGGAACTAACACATGCCTTATAGACTTTGGTTTATGTATCCTTGTTCTATTTTGGTAAGCTGTGCTAGTGAAAACAAGGTATCAAAAATGTCAGATTGTGTCAAAAGAATCTGAGAATAGCTTTGTTTGGCTGCAGCAAAGGAGGTGACAGGAGATCAGGGGAAAATCTGTGGTTCAGGGAGGGCCGAGCTGCAGCAGCCAGAGCGAGGAGGCTGAGGCTAATGTGAAGGGCTTCAGGAAACAGTAAGAAGCTTTCAGTGCCAGAGTGACAAGATCAAAGTGGCTGGCAAAGAAGATAATTTTCACAGCGGTCTTGGATGGCCTGAATGGGAGACAATAGGTCCTGTTGGTCAGCATGCTATCTAGTGCCAATTGAGCTGCCACATCATAAGTGCTAAAATAAATCTAATCACAGACTACCTGGGAAACACAAAAGGCAGAGCCTCGCTGTAGCCACCCTCTGCTCACAGTTCATAGGCAGAGCATTCTCAATGATATCCTGAAATGCTACCCAGACTGTGAATCAGGATGGCTTTTACCAACAAAGTCTAATCACGAGCAAGTGCAAATCCATAAAGCATGTCTTGCTTCAAAAAGAGAGGAAACTTTCTGAAAAATCGCACATATATATTGAGTATGCTTATGCCCTGAATATTCAAGATATCAAGGTTGCTATATGCTCTCAGAAGCAAAACTTGGATTGATTCTAAGGATATCCTTGGAAACCACGGCTCAAGTTAGAACCATACACAGGTACACGCACAGTGAACTTGACAGTCACAGATGGCCATTTTTAGAAATGCTACCAGGGCCATATTACAAGGTGTGAAAGGTTACATGAGGACACTGTTTGCCTTAGCCTTAAGGGTTGATAAGCAAGTGGCAGTGTTTAATCACAACTCTGTGGTCCAGCTCCCTTTGTCAGCTCTTTCTATCAAGTGATCAAGGTGTCTCTGAATTTGGCCAAGGACACACTAAAGATAACTGCAAGTGCTCTGAAATTTAACATGATATGCTACTGAGAAAAAAAAAACTTCCAATCAATTTCAAGAAAATGACATTTGAAGTGACATGGGCTTAAATTCTGAGATCCTAAGCACATGATTTGGAAATCCTCCCCCTTCCTAGTCCTCCAGGCATGTCCCCCTTGAAGCTCCTGGGATGTGTTTCCCTGACAGGGCCTTTCCTTCGATCTCACAGGAGGAAGTCAGTGTTTCTCTGGGCCAGCCTTGCTTTCCTCTGGAAGATCAGCAGAACAGTCCCCAGGGCCACGGTGAAGCTACAGGCTGTGACTTGGCCTCCAAGGGTCTGTAGGCTTTTCATCAGAGCTTCAGCAGCACAGCACAGCATCCCTTTCATAGCTTGGGAATCCAAAGCAGGCCAGATCCCTTTTTGGTGAGGATTACCTCACAGCTGGCATTTCAACCCAGCCCCAGGGACTGCAGAAGATATTTGGAAGAACAGACATTACATTCTGGCAGCAGCAGCACACAGGTCAGCTTGAGTTCCCTCAGCCTGTGGCTTGGCCCAGACTGATAAGCACAAACAATGTGGCCACGTAAGAACTAACAGTAGCCACATTCCACGTATGGGCCTCCTGAGAGTCCACTACATCTCAAGCAGAGGAGGAGCCTTCCCGAGTCCCAAGATCGAATGGCCACAAACACCTGCTCCTCCTTGAGGCGACCTTGGCCTTTCTTGAGCCTGTCTACCACCTAGGTGGAGAAGTAAGTTGTTTCTTTATCTTCTCATGTGGTAAATCAGCTTTGCTGAAGCAAAAAGGAAAAAGAACAAGTGGGCAGATGATGTACTCCGGGCAAGGGCCAGCATAGGGACGGTGGGCAAGACAAAGTGGGGTGGGAGACACACTGGTTTCAGAGCTGAAATCTTGGATCTTTCTAAGATATTTGGAGAAAAGAAACGGACTTTAGAATCACAGACCCCTAGTACAGACTGCCTTATCTCCTCCTTTTGTAAAGACTAACATGCAATGCTTAACTGGGAGCTTGTCAAGATACTACTGATAGGAAAAGACAGTATTATAAATAAGCCTTTTCAATAACTGCCTGTCCACTGCATCAACATGAGCAGTCATCTGTGCTGTTTTATAGAAGACCTGGTTAATTCTTTTTGGAATCAATTTCTAGGAAATGCATACTTTAGACAATTGTCTAAAAGGCTTACAGAGAGTCTATGCAAAGTTAAAGGTTATGAGGAAAATCAGTGGTTTGCCCTGAATCTTTCGTCCTGATCCATTTTGAGTTTTAGGAAACAGAAGGGATGCTAGTCTTATCACACTTGATTAATCAGCCCTATAGACACAGCAAGGATTATCACTAGGTACTTTTCAGGTGACAAATAAGAGACTTCTTTATTCCTCTAGGTTTGATATATCATTAGACCTTGAAAAGATCACCTGTATAAAGAGTGAAAATAGTTCACACAATATGTAATTAAGGCAGCAAGAGGTTGTCTCCTTATCCATAGCATGATTCTAGGGCAAATTCTTATTTGCCTCCCTTCATTTGAATGGCCAACAAGAATTCCCATCTTCTCTGATGCAGATTAATCCTGCCCATAAAACAGCTTAGCATTTTATTGGGTGATGAGGGCTGTACTGATTTACCTTGCTGAAGGTTGCACAAGGGGAAAGACACAAAATAGTAGACTTGCAATTCCTTTCTGCTTATCTGATTTTCAGCTATGAATTGTCATGGATGTATGCATGCATGAGAGCTTTCTGGAAGGCTGTCTTCATTGAACTCCCATGGAGTGAATACTTCAGAAGAGCCCAGTTGCAACTGGACATTGGGGCTATTGAGATGTGCATTAAAAGAAACCAACGTCTTGAGAAAGATGAATATCATACAGTATCACTTATACCTGGAATATAAAAAAGGGTACAAATGAACTTATCTACAGAAACAGAAACAGAGTTAAAGATGTAGAAAACAAACTTATGGTTGCCAGGGGGTAATGATGGGAAGGAGGGATAAACTGGGAAATTGAGATTGACATGTACATATTACCATATAGTGTCCCTGGTGGCTCTGCTGGTGAAGAATCCACCTGCAAATGCAGGAAACCTGGGTTTGATCCCTTGGTTGGGAAGATCCCCTGGAGAAGGGAATGGCTACCTACTCCAGTATTTTGGCTTGGAGAATTCCATGGACTATATAGTCCATGGGGTTGCAAAGAGTCAGACATGACTGAGCGACTTTCACTTTCACATTACTACATATAAAACAGGTAACTAGTCAGGACCGCCTATATAGCACAGGGGACTCTACTCAGTATTCTGTAATGGCCTATATGGAAAAAGAATATTAAAAAAGAGCATATATATATATATATGCGTATGTATAACTGATTCACTTTGCTGTACACATCCTGACCCAGGGATCGAACCCGGGTCTCCTGCATAGTTGGCAGATTCTCTACCATTGAAGCCACCAGAGAAAGCCAGGGAAACTAACACAACATTGTAAATCAACCACACTCCAATAAAAATTTAAAAATAAGGCAAAACCAAACAAAGCCCCTAATCCCCTAAATAACCATTGTCTCACAATGGCAAAACATTCATTTGATAAAGAATTCAAATAAATTTTGGAATAATTCTCTTTAAAAGTCTTAACTTTTAAAGTCATTTATAGTCATATGCATAGTAATGCACAGCCATTGTAGAACAGCTTGAAACTAGAGGAAAGAAAAGAATAAATGAGATCATCATAATCTCTCATGATGCAGCCACTAAGCATCAACTACTTTATCATTCCAGTGTATTTCAGCATTGAGGAACATGCATGTATAAAGTAAAAAACCTCAATTATGTGTATTTCCAATCCCTTACAGCAAATCTGCCTCTGTGATATGCACTAAAAGAAATAAATTAGATTTTTTATTTGGTGAAGCTGATGAGTTAAAATATAACAGGGCACGTAAAGATCAAAGACGAAGTGAGGAAAGCCAGAAAATGTTTCACTTAAATATTTGAATGCAATGCATGATTACTAAGCCAAAGAAAAACTATTTATCTGGCCTGAAGAATGTTATTTAAATCCCAGGCTCATTCATGCTAAACAGAGGCAACATTTTCCATTCACATCTCCAAGGCTTCTCTTCTCCTGGAAGTAACTCCCTTTTCTCCCCATCTAGCATTCCTATTTATGGGCTTAATGCCCACAATTGAGAATGATAAAGTTTAGAAGGTGTTCATTGCCAAAATGATGATATTTAAATGGTAGGACAATTTAAACAAGGTGATTTTTTTAAGGTTGTGCCAACCTATAAATGTTACTCTTGCCATAAAACTATAAACGAAAACCCACTAATAAAAAGGCCAGAAGAATAATTATTTACAATGATGTATTAGAGAGTTTGAGCTACTTTTCTTCTCTGAACAAGTAAAAAGGAACTGATTTTTAAAGATTAAAAATGCCGCATGATCTCTACCCAACTAAGACTTTTGCTTCTTTTCTTATATTCTCATTGTGTTAACAACTCAAATCTGCAAAAGGATGTATTGGTCACACCCTGGTACTTTGCTCGATGCAATCATCTAATACCTCAAAGAAAGTGTATGAACTCGAATTTTCATCATCATCACCTTCAAAAGTCAAGTGGAGTCACAGCCGTTTGACATATTCACTGATCAGGGAGCAGCCTACAGAGGATGACAGAATGCATGCTTCTTTTTGGTTCTTCTGTGAACTATTACCTTTACATCTTGAAAGAAAATGGATATTAGTACATCTAATATTTCTAGAGGCCTTATATTTCTAGCTTTTCTTTCAGCATTTAAGTTTCTGAGCCAAAACTGCCTATATTACTATTCAAAATAGATATAGATATATAGATACAGAGAAAAAATTGGTGGTTATCAGTGGGGAGAAGGGAAGGGGAAGGACAAGATAGGGGTTGGAGATTAATAGGTACAAACTACTATGTATGAAACACAGAAGCTACAAGGACATATTGTATAGCACAGGGAATCTAGCCAATATTTTAAAGTAATTTCAAATGGAGTATAAGCTAAAAAAATATTGAATCACTATGCTGTATTCCTGAAACTAACATAAAATCGTAAATCAACTATACTTCCCGTTAGATAAACCAACCAAAAATCCTCTACCTATTCTGAACCATGAGAAGAAAGTTACAATTTGTCTAATTTTTTAGAAGGAGAAATAGCATGCAGCTATGTATTTGTTTTCTATGACATATACGAACACAGTAATGGCCCATTTCTCAGAGGGAGGCTGGCCCGATGGCCCGTGAGCACACGTGAGGTAATGTGACCTGCAATGCTGTACGTCCTTACTCTGTAGACCTACTGCCTCTGGCCCACTCATGCACTTACTGCTCTCAGCTTAATGCCTGCAGTCAATCCTATTTTCTTGCTAAGCATGCCCATCTGTTCCTGATGAACTCAGCGATTATAATCTCTGGAGGCCCACAGATGTGCACATGGGGTATAACTCCATTTCAAATTGCAGGGCTCTGCTCAACACCTGGCACAAGCTTTTTTTTTTTTTTTTTTTTTTTTAAGTGAATGAGGCCAAGACAATGGTAAGCAAGCAGGCAGGACACTGGAAGAGCAGAGTTCTGAGATTTTCTTTCAGGTTTCTTCATGAGATGGTAGCTCAAAGCTGGGCAAAAGCTGCCACTGAATTGGAGGCTGGCCGTTGAGGGCTCATTCCATCTCAGAACCTCTAACTGGAACCTGCAGACAGCAGTGGGTAAGGGCTTTATGTGGAGCCAAAGGTGTCCAGGGCAGGCTGGGTTCCTTGACATCTTGGCCCAAGAAATTAAAAGCTTTCAAAACACAAAACAAGTTCAGGAGAGATTCTGCTTTTTAAAAAATGTAGTGCTGAAGTACCTACCCATTGTTAAGATGCTGGAAAGAAACAGTGGACGGAAAGTTATTTAGAATGAATCAGCAAGGGAAGTCAGATACTTTGAAGTTAGTGTGTGTGTTGTGTATGTGCGTGTGTGTGTGTGTGTGTGCACTCTCAGTTGTGTCTGACTCTTTGTGCTTTGTGACCTCATGGACTGTAGTCCGCCAGGCTCCTCTGTCCATGGGATTTTCTAGGCAACAATACTGGAATGGGGGGCCATTTCTTGCTGCAGGGGATCTTCCCGACTCAGGGATCGAATCTGTGTCTCCAGCACTGCAGGTGGATTCTCTACCACCAGCGCCACCTGGGAATGCTAATTACTTCCTTCCTTGCAGAGTGTTTTACATTTCACAAAGCATTTTGAAGTACCCCAGTTCATTTAGCTCTTACAATCCTATGACAGGCTACATGGCACAAGTATTCCCATTATTCAAAACATGTAACTAAGATCTAAATATATGTATAAAGAGATAGGACCAATGGGGCTAGAATCAAACCCGGGAGTTTTTTCCATTAATGCTCATCCTGCTCCTAATCCCCTTCCTCTCTTCCTTTTACCTATTTCATGATTTTATGATGGATTTGGTGTTTTGCTGGGTGATATTATAGCTGAGGGGAGGAGAGCCCAGAAAGGTACCCTTTCCACACTGGTTAGGTCAGTTAAATATGATTTTGACTTACATGTGCATGCTGTACATTTGGACTGAAAACTAGGAGTGTGAATTTTTATACTTAGGTAAACCAACTTTTGGCTCAGACGGTAAAGGGCCTTGCTTACAATGTGGGAGACCTGGGTTCGATCCTGGGTCGGGAAGATCCTCTGGAGAAGGAAATGGCAACCCACTCCAGTACTCTTGCCTGTAAAATCCCATGGACAGAGGAGCATGGTGGGCTACAGGGCCCACTGGGTCGCAAAGAGTCGGACACAACTGAGTGACTTCACTTAAACCAGCTTTACAGTTGCAAAATGTATCTGTAGTTTTCTCCTTGGCAGGAAGAAATAGCCTTCAATTTTATGGGAAGGGGGTGAGTGAGACCAAGATGAACTCATTCATTCCTTGTCCACCCAATTTAAGGCTCTGATTCCTCATTTCACCTTCCAACATGCTCTGGATTCCTGGAGAGCTTAGCTGGAGCGGGGGTTCTAAAAGCATAGACAAAGCCAGCTCTTGTCTTTTTTCTTCCAGCTGCTTCTGTTGTCCCTTCCTCTCCTTTTACTCCTCCTGAACCTCTACTGTGTCTACCTATAATACCCAAATTTATGCCTTCTTAAATACTCAATATATAATTATTGATAGGTTTGCAGTAAAAGGAATTTATCAGTATCACTGGATACAGGTCAGTGAATACCCTGACAGAAATGGCATAAATATTTGTTCCAATTCTCCAGAAGCCTATGAGTTATAGCTCATAAGCAAGCCATGGCTTTTTTTTTTTTTTTGTGACTCAGATAAATGGCACTGGACTAGCAACTCTGTCAGGCAATCATTGTATGAACCTCATTGATTTTCATCAGTTAAAAGAGCATGATACCACCCTCTCATTTGCAGGGATTAACTGAGATGCCAAACGTGAAGTATGTAGCCCAGTGTGTCCTGAAATATAGCAGCTTCAGCAAGCAATACTTACTACTCTCATCATTGTGACTTCCTTTAAGTCTCTGTGTGTGTACGCTCACTCGACTCCATGAACTGTAGCCCTCCAGGCAACTCTGTCCATGGGATTTCCGAGGCAAGAACACTGGAGATGGTTGCTATTTCCTACTCCAGGGGATCTTCTCGACACAGGGATCAAACCCATGTGTCTTGCACATGGGCAGGTGGATTTTTTACCATTGTGCCACCTGTGAAGCCCCTACTTTAGGTCTAGAAGGGACATAACATAAAAGGGAAGGAAATGAGCAAAGAATGACTTTAGGATAGTGGAAGAATAGAGGATGGAAATGAGTTAATAATCTCTGGGAAGAATGAGAAGAAATGAATCGTAGGTATATTAATACAAGGAAATGTTAAAGAAGAAAATTTTTAGAGGGAAGAAAAGAGTTTACACAAATCACAGCCAGAGAGAAATCAAGAGGAAAAAAATATGGGAGTAAATGGACACAGAAAGGAAAAGGATCAAGGTGAGAAACAAAGGAAGATTTTGAAGAATGATACAGCTCCATCTCTGCTGCCTTGTCAGCCCCAGTTAGGAGGAAGGGACTGTATTTCACTCACGGTGGGTCACAGGATTTGAGGATGAACTTGGACATGCCCCGTGGACCACATGATGTATGAGAAAGATGCTGTGGAGGTCAGGATCGCCATCAGCTTGTTTCCCTTAGAAACCTGACTGCAAAGCAAACTCCCTTCAAAACAAAAGGCAGTTCTGATTGAAATGAGGATAAGATTCCCAGCAGTGAGAAGAGGTGGAGTGGCTCTCCACCTATGCCAAGCAGGAAGAATGCAGCTCGAAGCCTTGGAACTTTGAGACTTTCCCAGAGAATGTCAAACAGCAAGTGCACAAGTCTTTGGCAGAGGAAGAACAGTTCCCACAGTGCGGCCCATGCTGAATAAAGAAATGCAATGGATGATATGTGAGGATGCAATGGGAAGAATCAACTGAAAAAAGTCAATTTCCCTTCATGGTAACGACATCTCATTTTTCACTCCCAAGTTTTATTCAGCTTCTGCTTTAAAATATGGTTTCCCTTTCCTGTGCCATTGCCCTTGGAAACATCTCAAAAGACAGTTGATTTTGTAAAAGCACCTTCCATGGATTTTTTGCAGTAAAATCATAAAGCTGTCATCACCCAGGAGAGATAAATGTTCCCTGAGAAGGGGAAGGTTGCCTTTCTCCCATTAGCATAATGCCTACTGTTCTTGGAGACTATAAATCCTCTAATCATCACAGTTTAAAAAATAAATTGCTTTGGTTGGCAAATTTGGCAAGTCTTAGAATGGCAGTCTGTCTGATGCTGTACCCTGGTCTACCACAGCAGAGTTAAATTCAGACAAATGCCACTTTGATGGCATTTGAAGGTAGTGACTGAGAGCTTCAACAGACAGTTCTGAAAGGGAGAGATGGTGCCTTGCTTCTCTGCATCACCCAGTGAGAAGTCCACTCTGCTTGGAATGTGGTCTATACCCTCAGGCTGCCTTGCATCATTTAACTTGTTAACCACGTACGGTGTTTAGTCGTTCAGCCGTGTCCAGCTCTTTGAGGCCCCATGGACTGTTGTCTTCCGGGCTTCTCTGTCCATGGAATTTTCTAGGCAAGAATACTGGAGTGGGTTGCCATTTCCTTCTCCAGGGGATCTTCCTGATCCAGGGATCAAACCCATGTCTCTTGAGTCTCCTGCATGGGTTCTTTATCACTTTCAGATTTTATCTTAGTGGCTTATCTTAGTGGCTTATCTTAGTGGCTAAGACTAGAAAATTCGTACTAAGGAAAAAAGTAGATCTCATGTTTTTGAAAAGAGTGTGATGATGAAGATGGTTACCCTGTATTCTTTAAGTACTTTATTCTATTTCCCCCACTATATCCAAGTTAATAAGTGATAAAGCAAATATGTACCTAAGTTCATGGGCAGGATGTGCTTTAAAAAAAAGTGTTTTCTGAGTTTGCTGCCAAGTGTTAGGCTTTGTGTTTCAATAACATGCATGTGTGTGTGCTCAGCTGTGTCTGAGGACTGTAGCCCACCAAACTCCTCTGTCCATGGCACTTTCCAGGCGAGAATATTGGAGCGTGTCCTTTCCTCCTCCAGGTGATTTTCCCGACCCAGGGATCAAACCTTGTTTCCTGTGACTCCTGCATTTGCAGGTGGATTCTTTACGGCTGAGCCACCCGGGAAGCCCATTGTAATAAGAGATTATATCAAAATGGCTCAAGTAGAAAGGATACTTCACTGACCCCATCCTGTAAGGAAGGTAGTAAGACCTTATGTCCCTGTGCATTAGGAAAATACAGCTTTCCACCCTGTTATACTATGAAGGAAGAGTCTGAAAATGTCTTCAAGGTGTGATCTGAGGAACTTACTGTATTATTTTTTCTTAGGGATATTTGTATTATGAAGACAATGGGAAGAGCAGGAATCACAGTTTACATAGGGTGGATTTTAAGCTTCATTAGAGGACATAATTTCCTATGGGGCAGCTTCCCTGTGCCTCTCAATTAAACCTCAAATTAAAAGTTAGAGCTGACTACCCATGCCGTTCACATGTAGAGTGAGTCCTAGGACCCTCAGCTTTGTACTCTCAGAAAGCCTATACACTGCTTATGGCTGCTAATAAACAGATGACACCACTAAGTTGGACAGGGTGGTTAGCATGTAATTCACAGGCATGGAAGTGTTTGGTTTTTTAAAATCTCTTTTATTTTTTAAAATCGTATATAGAGCTTATTTATTTGCCATACTATGTGGCATGTAGGCTCTTAATTCCCTGACCAAGGACTGAACCCAAGCCCCCTGAAGTGGAAGCGTGGAGTTTTAACTGGAAGTCCCTGTGGAAGTGTTCCGAACTGCTTTGCCATGTGGTGTTTCAGTTCCTGTTGTATTTCTTCCTTAATGAGCTGTGTTAAATTTTTATATATTCTTGGCCATCAGTATGAAATAAGTTTCAAAATGATGATATCATGTGGTTCAGACTCATATTTTTCCTTTAACATATACTTAATAGTTATTAGTTTAATGAGAGAGAAACAAAACTTTATGGTTTCCACTTACCCTGGGAACTACAGATGATCTCAGTAATGTCAGACTGTCTAATTTCAAGGTGACTTGTCTTCATTCAAACCTAGACCTCTACAAAAATCTCACTTCACAGAAATGACCTGGGGTTTATCACTTTTGGAAATATCAAGGATTAGAAGGAAGAGGAAGAAAATCTGGTCTATTTTTATAGGACGAGAGAACCATAAAACACTGGGGCTGAAGTTTCCACTGCACCCACCCCTGGTCATCAGGTAGATCAGGGGGCAGGAGGTGCATCTGTCCTCATTCCAGGATGTTGCTGTTATTCAGTCGTTTAGTTGTGTCTGACTTTTTGTGACCCCATGGACTGCAGCATGCCAGGCTTCCCTGTTCTTCACCATTTCCTGGAGCTTGCTCAAACTCGTGTTCATTGAGTTGGTGATGCCATCCAACCATCTCATCCTCTGTCATTCCCTTCTCCTCCTGCCTTCAATCTTTCCCAGCATCAGGGTCTTTTCTAATGAGTCAGCTCTTCACATCAGGTGGCCAGAGTACTGGAGTTTCAGCTTCATCATCAATCCTTCTAATGAATATTCAGGACTGATTTCCTTTAGGATTGACTGGTTTGATCTCCTTGCGGTCCAAGGGACTCTCAAGAGTCTTTTCCAACACCACAGCTCAAAAGCCATCAATTCTTTGGCGTTCAGCCTTCTTTATGGTCCAACTCTCACATTCATACATGACTACTGGAAAAACCAGGATGAGCTCAGTGCATATTTGTAATCCCAGAATGAGTTCAGAGCATATTTGTTACCACAGACATGGAAGGTGCAGTATGCCAAGCATGGAAAAATCTAGATGATGTCTCTGGATAGCTTCCAGAATGCTGAGTTGAAATGCACAGAAGTGGACCAGTCACTCTTTATAGCACTCTGGGCACTACTCTTTTTAATCCCATTTGTGTAAGTAATGAAACCAATTAACTGTCGCCTAGTAATGCAATTTATAAAAGCTCATTATAGACACTCTTTTCCTTTAACACTGAAGGCTGCTTGGCAGGAAAAGTACACATTAGTGAGAAAGTACTGATTTCTCTGAGCCTAGAACCAGGGCTCAGTTACTGAACAGAAAACCTAGTCAATCTGCTGTTATCATGAAAGAAACCGGAAGGAATAAGTATCCTGATTCTTACTAGACACCATTCCATAATTGTCAAAGGCACTCTTTAGAAAAACTAAGCAATGCCAAGTGCATCTGTCTGCTTTATCCCAGCCTCTCTGTGGTGTCTGGGACAGAAGTGAAACAATCCGGTTCTAGCCCCAGCTCAACATACTTCAGGAGGCTCTGAAATACCATTCTTGACAGCAGGGACTTTGAGGTAAGTTCTGGGGCAAACTCTCCAGCTTCTTGAAGCCTCAGTTTCCCCAGATACAAATAGGAACAACAGTGACTTGAGAAAACTAGCCTGATATTAAATGTGATACAATATGTTTTCTATACAATGCATGGCTCATATGTAGTAAGAGTCCAATAAAAGTTAGTTATTATTATATTATGTAGGATGGACAAACAACAAGGTGTTACTGTATAGCCCAGGGAACTATGTTCAATATCCTGTGATAAATCATAATTGAAAAGAATATAAACCATATATACATATACACACACATATATATTTAGATATGTATAACTGAATTACTTTGCCATACAGTAAGAATGAACACAACAGTGTAAATCAACTATATTTCAGTTAAAAAGCCACTTCCCTGGTGGCTTAGTTGGTAAAGAATCCGCCTGCAGTACAGGAGACTGGTGTTTGATCCCTGGGTTGGGAAGATCCCTTGGAGAAGGAAATGGCGACCCACTCCAGTATTCTTGCCTGGAGAATCCCATGGACAGAGGAGTCTGGCAGGCTACAGTCCATGAGTTGCAACAGTCAGATGTGACTTAGCCACTAAACCACCACCACCACCATGTATGTATAACTGAATGACTTTGCTGTACGATGAGAATTAACACAACATTGTAAATCAGCTATACTTCAGTTAAAAATAAATACGATTTATTATTATTCAACAAACTAGCTATTTGAACCTCCTTGGGGGCCTATTTCCCATTGGTATTATATTAGTGGTTCTCAAACTTTCCCACTAAAGTGCCCCTAAGAGCATCTGGTCAGACTGCATCCCCTGGAGGCCGGCTAGCAGTGTAAACTGAAGAGAGAATTCTCAAGTGAAAAAAAGTCCCTTCCATTTGTCTTACATTTTTGTAACAGCTTACATTTTTTTTTTCTTATAAATTTTCTTAATCACATTTTGCATTCTGCGTCACGTTAAATCTTTATCTAATTTTTTTTAATGTCATAGTTCAAATTCTCTTCAACCACATTTTAGGAAGAAGAACTTTGATCATCTTGTGGCTCTGGGTCCCCTCAGCCCACCCACAGGAGTAGGTGGGCCCCATGGGAAATGCACTCCACGGATCCCTGCTATGCAAAGTGTGGTAGAAGCATCCCTAGAAGCTGCTGGGAAATGAAGAATCAGGGTTCACCACAGACCCACAGGAGCTGAGCTGCATGTTTGAAAGATCCTTGGGTGATTAGTATGCATGTTAAAGCTGAGAAGCATTGAACTTGATCATCTCCAAGGAACTGCAGGCTCTAACCTACTGTGATTAAGTAAGATGGAGAAATCAGCGAACAGTCATTGAACATCTAATGCAAGCTTGACATTGTGCTAAATGGTGTGAGGAACTCAGAGATGACAGTGATATGTCCTCCCTCTCCTGAGGCTTTTCTCACTGGAAACCAGGGAGGAGCGAGCAGTGAGCTGGTCCTACAGGAATCTGCCAGCTTCTCCGTTAGAAATTTACTTAGCTATTCTTTAGAGATCATCCACTTGAAAGAGAAGTGAAAAATAGAGGAGACGGATGCTCTTTACCTGGAAATCTTGAAAAAATGACCTTAATTGCCTATCTATTCCCTTCTCTACTTCTCTACCTATCTCCAGCCCAATTAAAAATTTCTCAGTGTTCTAATATATTATGCTTAGATTCCTACACATATCACTAGTGTTGAAAAAAAATAAAAGACCTGGTGAGAACAAGAAATAAAAATCCATTTTCAGAAGACCAGCAATAAGCAGTTTTCTTGTGGCAGCGCTTAGGGTGCGTAACGAGTTGTCTGTGCTCTGCAGACACCTGTGTGCGGCTTCATCTTCCATGTGCTCATTTGACTCTGTCGCTAATAATTCATGGGTTCGTTGGAAGCTGCCAAGCAATGAATACTGTTCTGTACTTTACAGAGCTCTTATTTTCTCTCTAGGACAGTGTCATGCTGAGCAGTATTTTCACCTGAATGCAATAGGATATGCATTGTTAGGAAAGATGGTCAAGCAGAAAAGGCAAAAAGTCAAAGTAAGTCCAATCGGACTGTTTCTCCAGATTTCTACAAGGGGGCCTGTGTCACTAAAAGGGACAAAGGCGGTGGAGCATCTTCTATAGTATGGCCAGATAACAATAGAACTGGTGGGCTATCTAAGATGATGGACTAAGATATTCTTTTTCTTTTTGGGGGCCATATGGATGTGGGATCTTAGTTCCCTGATCAGGGATTGAAGCTGGGTCCCCTGCATTGGGAGTACAGTATCTTAACCACTGGACTGCCAGGGAAGTCCCAAGGGCTGAGGGATTCTGTGAGGAGGTTCTTCTGACCTAGGAACAGTCAAAGAAAGGTGGGTTTCTCTCCTGCACCTCCTAAGAATAGTTCCCTCACTTCTTGATCATCTTTATAGCTCGGTCCTTTTCCTGCCTAAATTCCTGAGCCTGTTATCAGTACCAGCCACCCAGCTGTCCCATATGCTCACTTTGAAGCCCATCCCATCTAGCCTGCATCCCTTCCCATCACTTAAATGGCACACACAGTCTACCCATGGCCTTTTAAGCTTTAAGTCCAATGGCCTTCTAAGAGTTCTGCTTCTACGAGACTTTTCTTCAATATCTGAAATGGTTTTGTCTTTTAATGTCTTCTCTTCCTTTGGCACCTCATTATTTGGCTTCTTTTCAACATATCTGGCTTTCTCTTTTGTTTTGCCTTTCATGATTTAACCCCTCACCCTGTCTGTTGAACACAGCCACTTTCTGAGGCCCAGTTTCTGCCTTCTTTAGCTACACTCTCATTTTTATATACTCATCTACTCCCATAGCTTCAAATGAGGCTCCACTGAAAATACCTCCAGGATATAGACATAAGCATCTGTGGTTTCTATTCCTCAGAATCTAGTAACGAATCTCCCGCTGTCTCCCTGGCATTTGCAGATGACCGACAATCTCTCCACTGACTTGCATCTAACTCTTGCATCTACCTATTATCCTGGCCTGAGCCCTGGTCTTATCTGGGCCGTGAAGCCTTCAATGACTTCTAAGGCTGTAACAATCCCCCTCTTCCTACTGATATTTGCCAGTTAGGATTTGCAAAGTTGTCTTTGCTCTTTGGCAGTTTTTTATTTTTATTAAAATTTTTAATGTATGTATTTTTGGCCATGCCACATGGCATGTGGGATCTTAGTTCCCCAATCAGGGATTGAACTCATGTCCCCTATGGTGGAAGTGTGGATTTCTATCCACTGGACCTCCAAGGAGGTTCCTGTTCTTTGGTATTTTACAGAGCTACTTTTCTCCCCAAGGAGGTACAGCATTGAGAAACATTTGACATTGTACACAGTAAGGTTTCTGCCTTGCATTACTCATTCATTTAACAATTATTTATGGAGTGTCTGCTGTGTGCCAGGCACTGTTCTATGTGCTAGGAACAGGAGTTGACAAACAGGGCAGGGTTTGCCATCAAGAAGCTTCTATTCTGCAACAGGAGGGGGACCTGGCCAATAAAATATATATTTATTTTATATATCTATTTGTGGTATTAATAAGCACCATGAAGGAAAATAAATAAAAGTCATGAGGAAGGAAATGACCTGTTTGTAGAGAAGAGTTACTTATTTAGGGGTTGCCCAAGGGGGCCTCTCTGAGAGCCTGATAGTGGACAGAGGTCCAAGGGAAGGGACGGCAAGGCATGACAACAACTGTAGGAACAGTATTTCATGTGACCCACCAAAGAGCTTGTGTACCTTGTAGGAAAACAGAGATGAAGCCACTGTGGGCCAGGCAGGGAGGGGAGAGGATGGTTGTGAGAGGTGACATTGGAGAAGCATCAGGGGGCACATCACCTGGTGCTCAGGGGCCAGCAAAGCTTTTAGATTTTACTCTGGATGAGAGAAGAGGCGGATGTAGAGGTTTGATTAAGAGTGTTGAGAATGTAACGGATGTAAGTGTAAGAACTGTGCTCGCTGCCACATTGAGAATATGGAAAAAACCTGCGTATTCAAAGATGGAAGCGGGAAGTACAGGGAGAAGATGATTAAAATGACTCAAATGAGAGCTGAGGGTGAACTGGACCGGGAAATAGGTGTGGGGCTGGTAGAATTGGCTTGATTTTTCTTTTTAAAAGAAAGAACCAACAACAATAGGAGAGAAAGGAGAAAGTAGGATAACCCTGAAGTTTTAGACCTGAGCAAATGGGAAAAAAAAGAGGTTGTCAAAAGACAGAAGGAGCAGGTTTGGGGCTATGGGAATATGGAATTTGGGTCTGGACCTTTTAATTTTGAAGTGTGTGCATCAGGCATAGAGTCAAGGCAGCAATTTGTTATATGTGCCCTAGTTGCCCCTCTCTTAGTTGACTAGTGCACTGAACATAGAATTTTTAAAATGCTGTGTAGCAAAAAGAGATAGATCCCACAGGGGAAGAAATGAGGCATATCGTACAAGCTGCTACTGTTGTTTTGCACACTACACACTGCAATCAGCCATCTACTATATAAAGAGGTTCCTATCATGTAATTGAGGTATTCCTTCCAACAGGCCTAACCATTTTCATATTTTTAAACCCAATTATTTAGGTAAAATTCAGGCCTCTTTGTCTTACTTTTATTGCAATAACTATCAGTGTAATGTGAGAGGAAATACTTATGTAGTTGATGAATTCATGAAATAGACTGCAGTATGAAGTGATGGATGCTGAGAAAGAAAAACGGGAGCATGTCTTTCATCAACGCAGCAAAGGGGAGAAAGCCTCTGAGAGGTGGATCAGCTAAGTAATCTGACCACAGACCCCTGCCAGTAGACAAAAGAGCCTAAAGCAAATAGCTAAGTGCACCAAACTGTACACGGAGTCCACACGACTGATTTCTAGTCTCTGTTCATTATTTATGGGATAACGGGAAAGTTACACTGAAAGCACTTCTTGTGATGCTTGTTCACTGTGAGACCCCTATCTCTGAAAAATGTGTCCTGACTTTCTTTCCCCTGTGACACACAGGTAAAATCACTGTTTTCTACTCCCTCACACTTTTTTCCCCTGTGATCGCTTTCCTCTACTTCATCTTATTCTAGTTTATTTCTTCAATTCTAATAGAAAAAATAGAGTACAGAGGAAAGAGGAAAAACATCAAAACTTACACATATGTAACATTAGATGTTCTTCTAGAAAGATGAGGTTCCATCTGGGTACATATTTAATACATATTTGTTCAAAGCAATAGTAGTATTAACAAATGTCCTAAAACAAACTACAATAGCGTTAGGATTTTCAGCATTTGCATTTCTTTGATGAACTTAAAAAATATGCGTAACTAGAAGACTCTATTTAAAAAGTCTCTTTTCTGCTCCTCATGCCAGAATGCAAATGTCACCAAACAGTCAATATAAAAATATCAGCATAAACTCCCCTTACACCTTATCATGTGGAAATAATAGTTTATTTATACTCAGCTCAGACTAAGACAAATTGGTCAGATCTAATGTGCTGCCAGATAAATAAACAAACTTTTCAGTTCTTTCAAAATGCAATTCTTCTAAATCTGGAAAAGGAAAAAAAAAAAAAGCTGCTGCTCTTGAAAACACAAGAAAGATCAACTTTTGGTAAAAACTGGGACTCTTTTCAATGTTTTCCCCATTTCTAGGTTACAGTAAACCCACTCAAGGAGTCCATTATTATCATACATTAATAAAGCACTTTACAGAGGGTGGAAATAAACAAAGAAATTAAGAGAAAGGCCTTTGTCTTTATTCTCCTGATTCTGCTGATTCCAATAAGCATGTACTTGGACAATTAACAAGGACTGGATGAGAGCCAACTCAGACAGCAGGCATGAGATCATGAGATCAGCCTCAGAAATGATTAATCAGAACACACCCTCTAAGAACCGATGTGCGAACTCACAACAAAAGGGGCTAAAACCTCCAGTGCTTATTCCAGTCACTCTTGATGCAATTAAACTCCACTGGTGAAAAAAATTAAAGTCACCTAGTCAACAGTATATTTTCTCTTGGAGGATCTCAGGAAAAATGACTTTTAAGATTCCGCAATAAAAGTATTCATTAAACCCATTTACTTGAGTAAAATTATTCTTAAAGACCATCAATAAAAATATTCCTTATTTTCTACCTCTTTATGCCAGTTCATTTTCAAAATGCTGTTCATCAAATCAAAGAACTGTGGATAAGTTAAACATCAGAAAAGCTAATATTTACTTAATTTAGGGTTTTCCAAAAAAATGGTTGCTGCAGCAAGATATTAATTGTTTTTATATAAAAAGTATAAAATAATTATTAAAGATGATTGTACACTCTTATGAATAATCCGTATAATACTGTAAAAGTTTGGAATATCAACAGTTAGTTTGCAAATGTGAGTTAATGAACAGATGAGTAATCTGTTCTCAGATAATGATAATGTAAGCAACACTGGAAACTATCCAATATTAGTTATTTACTGAGATGTGATAACAAATTAAGTACTGTTATCTGGTAAACACAATGGCCATTCTGCTGTTTAATTTCATTGATATGAACAGAAACATCTTAAAAATATAGAATGGAAGACAAAAATGAAATGGAGACCCAGCAATGTATTATTATCAATTACTGATTCATCTTAGAAATGGCTTCATATCTTATAAAAGTGTGCAAATTAATAAACAGAAACACTACTGCTTGTTCAAAGGGTGGTAATTATAACCACCAAGCTAGAGCTGAAAGAAACCTTCAGATTTGTAGAGTCCAACTCCCACATTTTACTAGTAGGAGATTAAAAACACTTATAGAAATTAGTAGAGTAGAGAGATTAGGGATCAAGTGCCCAATAAACAGTAATTAAGACAAAACACAGATTGTATACAACATATTCTTGGTTACAACTCCTTTTGCCCTAAAATCTGAAACCTTGCATGTTACTGATACGTCTGTTTGAGTTATATGATGGTCACACAATCAATCTAATACAAATGACAGGTCAGCCCAAGGGGAAATGACAAAAAAGGAAGAAGCTATTAAGTAGGTGAGACAAAACTCAAGTTCGTGCTAAAGTGTTTGCTACATTTGTAAGGTTTTCCCTCAACCATGTACACACCATCATTACAGCAAATATGTAGCCTACCATTTATTTTCCTGTGCATTCTGTATTGTCTCCTGTCAGAAATGTTAGAGCTAATAGCTGGAGTATCATTTATTTTACCGTAATCTCTATATTTTCCATGTAGAAATATTGGCTGCACAGAACAGAAAAATGTTCTGACCTAAACAACTGACAGCAGGTAATTGGAGGAGAGATTACATTTCATTTCTTGCAAGTTATACATTTGCTCACTCCTAACCTGGAAGGTGGTAATAAAGTAAGAACTCCCTAAACTCCTCAAAAGGCTAAGGGGATAAGCCCTTTCCACCATTCAGGTTCCTTTGCTTAATCCTAGTAAAGGAAATGTTTTTATGCTTAAAAGCTCAAAAGATAAGAGTGTTTACAGGAGTTTTCACTCCATGATTCCCAATCTGATATGTTTAACTTTTCTGCCCAGGGCACAACACTCAGGTTTTAGACTTGACCCTGTGGCCCACGATGCGAATGTCCTTTTCTGTTAGGTAAAATTTTGGATGTCTCTTAGAATCATTTTGCTTCAGATTTTGGATCTGATTGCTTACCATCAGTTTTTAAAAAGTCCCTAATATGGGTAAGTTCCCTTTTACTCTTTTCTGGAATTGTGATAACCTGGTGGAAAATCTGAGAGGTGATTCTCATCAAAAGGAAGCCCACTGGTCTCACTAGAACCCTCCCCATGACTCCATCCTAGGAAAAGATGGTGAGATCATCATGATTTTATTAACCCCTCTTCCACAGGCAGACAAAATCTTAATCTCTTGAAACAGAAGATTAAAAACTACACTGAAACAAACAATCCTGATGTAATCCCTAGTGAATTAAGAAACCAGTGTTATAATATCTCTAAGAATGGAGATTGATTTTAACACAGAATTTTAAAAAAAATTCCGAGGCAAATTTTTTTTAAAAAACACTGTTTTATGGAAGCTCAATAAGTCATATTCTAAAATTTCTAAAAATTCTAAAACACAGCCAAGCATAGGACACAGGACAGAAATGACCAAAGCATACATGTAGTGTGCCCTGAAAAATGACTGTGAGCAAGTCAAACTCTCTCTAGCTAAGAACAGCCAGCAAGTTCAGGATTTGAACTATAATACTTGTATTATGATTAATACTTGTATCATGAAAGACAGTCATTTTCTGTTTAATGACATCTGTAACATGGCTATTCACAAACACAGGCTAAGTCTAGCTATAGAATGCCAATCATAGCTGTGTCATTCAAGCATGTCATGATTGACTGAAGACTCTAGTAACACTGCAGCTTAATGAACAAGCCTCAAGCCCAGGGCACAACACTCAGGTTTTAGACTTCACCCTGGGGCCCACAATGCGAGTGTCCTCGGAAAGAACTAGGTATTCTCTGTGAGCCATGAATTTCACCATCTCTAAAATTCATTCAAGTCCTAACATCCTGTAGCTTCATACAAATGCATTTTGGTTTTAACAAATTGCTATAAACAAGGGGAGAACATGCATTTGGAAGTCATCTAATTTATAGATTTGAATAAGAGTAAAAAATAAAGAATGATCTTTTTTAATAAAAAAGTGAACATTAAAAGACACGTTGCTAGTGAAAGTTCCTCAAGGTTTGTTTTGACTAGGATCTATGCAAGAGCAGGAAAGTGACTTTTATTTCTATCTTTTCGAAGGTTTTACTAGGAGAAGGTGGGAGGAGAAGGGGACGACAGAGGATGAGATGGCTGGATGGCATCACTGACTCAATGGACATGAGTCTGAGTAAACTCCAGGAGCTGGTGATGGACAAGGAGGCCTGGCGTGCTGCAGTCCATGGGGTCGCAAAGAGTCGGACATGACTGAGCGACTGAACTGAACTGAAGGCAGCAAGGCTTTCTTTGGCTGATGTCGGAATATTAATTCTGCATCTCAGAAGCTTTTTGCTGAATAAAATGAAAGCTCTCAATGGGCAGAGACATCTGTTCATCATTATTTCTTTTGTGTCTGGTACAATGCCTGGTTTATAGCAGGTAGTCAGTAATACATAAACACATATATAAATAGCAGGTGTTTTTTTTTTTTTCTTCCATGATCTTGGTAGGGAAAATCAGGGAGAAAAAAGAGCACAGGAAAAAAAACAGGATTTTTTTTCTACTAGCTTGATGACCCAGTGGCCAAGGAGCTCAGAGAGAGAGGCGGGAGGGTAGCCAGAATTGTGGACAGCAGTGACAGTGAGATGCAAGGAAGGGGAAGTGAGAAAACCTCTTCTGTATTTTGACCACCCAAGAGCTTCTTCTTTACACTGGACCCTTCCTCTTCCTCTTCTTCAGACCACTATGTGGAGTAGGGTTTAAAAGACTAAATACATTGACATATACACACTACTACATAAAAAAGAGATAACTACAATGATAAGAATCTACTCTATAGCACAGGCGTCCCCGGTGGCGCTAGTGGTTAAATAACCCACCTGGCAGTGCAAGAGACATGAGAGATGCGAGTTTGATCCCTGGTTTGGGAAGATCTCCCAGGGTAAGAAATGGCAACTTACTCCAGTATTCTCACCGAGAAAATTCCATGGACATTGGAGGCTGGAGGGTTACAGCCAACAGAGTCGCAAAGAGTTGGACTTGTCTGAGTGTCTGAGCATGCGCTCACGCATATATCACAGGGAACTTTACTAAACACTCTGCAATGACCTGCATGGGAAAAGATGCTAAGAAGATGGATACCTGTGTATGTATAACTGATTCACCTTGCTGTATCCCTGAAACTAACACAACATGGTAAATCAACTATACTTCAATAATTTTTCTTTAAAAGACTAAACACACACACACACACATATTATTAAAGGTCTTCCTGTACCTGCCCACACACCCAGTGTGGTTCTGGCACCCCCATTACTTTCTCATCTTCATATCTGAATCCATAGACTTTTAATCCTGTCTCCTCACCCAACTTCACAAAGACCCATTTGTGAAGACCCATCTTTTCCATACCGTCTTAGCATCTGTATTCTAATGAATTCTAATGGAATACTTTTTTTTTATCTCCTCAAGTTCTCAGAATGAACAGAGATTACATTCAAGTTTCTATTTGGTTCAAGATCTCCAAGAGCAAAGCAAGCCTCAGGATGGCCAGCAAAATGTATCATGACCTTGAACCTCAAAAAACATAACTGATGAGAAAAGCTGAAATACCACCAATCACATTTCTACAGCTGCTAGAGATGCAGAGATTCTCAGATGTGTTCAACACAATGCTCCTTGTCAGCAGATCTTTAATGATATTACTAAAATTGCTAAATGTGCCCCTTCTAAAGAAATGCTATTGATCTTGACAAGCTGTAGGACATGCTAGCTTTTCTTCAGGAGAGACTCCTGCACATATTTGTCTATTTTGTGTGTGTGTGTGCATGTGGAATTTTGCTAGTAAAAACTATACAAAGCAGTTTGTGGATAATTTTACTGTACGTTTTCCTTTAAACTGTTCTTTTCAGAAAGTTACTCATTTTGTATAACTGCTGAATAGATGACTCTCTACCCTCCAACTGACTCTGATGTCAATAAAGTTGTATTTGGAGGTACAAGCTGGGTCTTGGCTCTGTCATGTTTATGCTCTAGGAGGTTAATGCGATTTAGGAACTAATATTCTGTGCAAGAGGTCAGAGAACTGATCTTCCCACTTTTAGTTCTGCTGCTAACAATTTTGTGTTTGCCTCTGTTGCACGATCACCAGGCTAGAGAAAAGATATTTATCTTAAGTAATCCTCAGAAGACTAATGAGGAATTATCTCAGGTAATCCTCAAAAGACTAAAATGGAACTAACTGCATATTTATTCAGTGTGGCTGGGAAAGTGGTATTCTGGCTAATAACAGTAAAAAAATTTGTGCCTTATTTCTTATTGCTTACATGCTAGGCATACACTGGCTAATTATTACCAAATTCATTCTCTCTCCTTCTGAGCATACAGCTAGATGACTTTCTCCGTCTCTTTTGTAACAGGTAGGTCTGAGTGCTATCAGTGGGACATGGACGGAAGTAATATGCGTCACTATAAGCCCAGCCCACAGTACCCCCTCCCATGCCCAGTCTTATATGTTCTTTTCCTTCTTCCAGTGGTTGTGATGGAGACATCCTTAGTGGTTGTGAAACCATAGCAGACAGGATAAACCCAGAGGATGCAATAATCCTCAAAGCACTGCTTAGGGAAGAGACTGCTGACCATAAAAATCCAAAGTGGATTCTTGCATAAATGTAATATAAGTTAACACTGTTGTAATTCACTGAGTTTTTGGAGTTTATCAGTTACATCACTTAGAATTGTCATAAAGAATACGTATTTAATATCTTCAAATAATTAAAATAGCATGTGAATGAAGTTTCATCCTTCTTTGGTGATTTAACACAGATTTTCATTTGGGGTCATTCAAATAAAACATGTAAAAAATGTCTACCTGCTGAAGCTCAGTGGTTGTCTGATTTTCTAATATTAAAATATTTTTTCCAACATGAGATTCAAAGGAAGAAAAACACTTCACTATTTAATGTAAGAATTACAGTTAAAAGTAACAACTATTCACATTAACAAATTAAATACATCTATGCAAACATAATATAGATTTTATGTTATACATTTGTTATAAATATAAAATAAAGAAAATGTTATAAAATGTGTTACATATAGATAGATATATGACCTATATCACATACAACAGCTTTTATATGTAAAAGCCTTTTATTTGCATCGGCACATTTAATCCTCCAAGTATTCCCTGAGATGCACAGTATTAACTTCACATGTCAGAAAACTGCTGGAAAGGTGTGTTCTCACCTAAGACAGGACAACTTGTAAATGATGGGGCTATAGTGTGAACTCAGTTGTGCTGGTTATCATGTTCTTTCTCCTTAGAAGGAGGTGCTGTCCCCTCGTCCTCCGAGCATGGGCCAGCTGGCCCATACTGCAGTCTAGGACTGTTTGACTCTCACTGACCTGTCCTCGCGCCACAAAGACCTCTGAACTGCTGAATCTACTGATCTTTTTCCTACTCTTATTTGACTTCTCTCTTAGGAATCCAGGTTATTGAGCATTCCTGCCACTGGAAACTCCTGTTCTAGCTTCTAAGATTTAATTCTCTCCTGGTTTTCTTTCCTCCTGGCAGGCTCCTTTCAAGCTACTGTACAGCTTCTGCTGTATTCTCTGCCTTGTGGGCTTCTCTCTCTGTATGGGGATGGCTTTATGCAACTGCCTGAGCTCCCTGCCTTTACCAGCTATCTCAAGGGGAACTCTGTTTCTTCAAATCAAACGTCCTCCGACTTTCAGACAGGGTTCTTCAGCTGCCTGGTAGATACCATGATTTGATGACTCTGGCACTTCAGATTCTAGAGATCCAAAATTGAGCTTGCCATCTCTCCTTTCCTGCCTGGTCTTCCCACATTTTCTATATGAATTAGTGCCATTCTCTTTACAAAAGCCAATACCCAAGGTTTGAACCTTTTCACTTTTCCTGTGGTTTATTGCAACTGCCCACTAATTAGTCATCCTGCCTTCTGTCTGGCCCCTCTGCATTTAAATGCAACCATCTCTGCATTTAAGCCAGAATGGTCTTTCTGAAAAATAAATCTGAATTATTGAATTTACTTGCATAATATCCTTTAATAGCACCTCCCACCCCAGGCCCTGCTGTAACTTCAAACTGGTTTAGCTAAGAGATATTCCACAACCTGGCTTACTGCTCTCCAAACTCCTGTCCTGCATTCTGCTTACCCAGTTCCTACCTTGACTTCCACTGTGAAAATGATGCCCTAAGTTGTTTGATGTTATACTTCTGTCTCTTTTGCCTAATAACAGTTTCTGTCCCAGGGGAATATGAGGATTAAATGAGGCAATACCTATAATGAACTTAAAATGACACTCAGCACACAGTATTTTATAAGCATTGGAAATAATTACAATTTGCTTTTGCCAAAACACAGCTTAGCAGAGTGGGCAGAAAATGTTAATATAATGAGCTATGCCTAAATGAAGGCGAGATGGCTCTTAGGATGTGTTTCAAAAATAAACTGAAATCAGACTTCATCTTGATGATAACAATGCGCAGTCCTCCTAAAATTAAATGGACATCAGGAGTAGTACAGATTAAAGCTATCATAGAGGAAACAGAAGATGGATTAAAGGGGCAGGTGATGAATCCTTTAATGTATTTCAGTAACCTGAGATAATGTTTAAAATATCATTAATAGATCAGTTGATATCATGCAAGCCCATGGACCTACTATCTAAGATCACTTACCCATATGTACATACATACACAAATACACACAAACATAATTTTTCAGTGCATTTTTACCCCCCTCAAAATATTTGCACTCCCTTGCATAGGAAAGGCTCCTAAAGGCCAAAGTAGGAAGGATCTACAAACTAAACTCTTCCATGAAGATTAAAATAAAAATTATAGGCTCTTGGTGACAGTTGTTCCCATAATCAATTTAGTCCCCATTTCTTCCTGAAGGAACTAACCCTTGTCAATCCCGGATAATACCTGTGGGATCAGGAGAAATCATCATCCAAGGCAAACATGAGATGAAAAATCCACAAATATCACAGAGATAATAAGAAATTACATAAACATTAAAAAGAGAGAGAGAAAGAAAACCTCATGCGGAAAGAAGACAGAGGAGCACGGCAAACATCTCAAGGAACGTAGAGACAGGGTGAGACTGTAACAAAGAAAACAGCTATGTGTCTCCATGCAGGCGGACAGAAAGCCAGGGGCTTAAGTGATTTATTTTTCTATTTTTACATCCTCAAATGCTCATCTCAACTAAATTCCAAAATCCATTTAAAATCATGCAGGCTTTATAACTTAAAATTTAACTAGAAGAAGTCACATAACTAGATTTTAGTTTTCCCAACTCATTAGGTTCTAAATTAGGTCACAGGGGGTTCATCTATAATCATGGGCCAAGAGGACACTGGACGTGTCCTACGCGGTTTCCAGGGGAGCAATCACACCGGCAGGGGCTGGAAGGCTTCCCTCTGCCTCCCTGGTTCTATTTATACTGAGACCCTCATATCATGCATAAGGAGCGGCAAGCTTTGCTGAGAGGTTGCAAAGCTGGCACGAGGGTGGTAGAGATATTGCCAAGTCAGCAAACGGACAGATGGCAAATTGGAAAGAGAGCAAGGGAACTGAGGAGACAATGGAAACGCTTGACAACTGTGGGGTGCAATGCTGATCAGTTTTAATTAACAATTTGGTATGCAAATCTAGTAAGCAATAAAAGAAAAAGAGACTTAATGAAAATCACTGAAAAATAGAGCTGGAAGAGGTATTAGAGATAACTTAGCACCTCTTTCCCCTAGCCCCCACTCCAAATATTTACACAGCGAGGCTCAATTTATATAAGGCATTGTTACTAGTAAGTTAATTCTGTCCCTAAAAATGTGAAAAAAAACCAAACCAAACAAAACTCACAAATACTGATTAATAAGTGATCACTGTAAATAGAAAGAAAGGAAAAAACTGTCCACTTCTCCTTCTGATAGGTGACACCAAGTTATTGTTCGTCTACACTTTTTGAAGGAAGAAGGGTGGACATGGAGCTGCACTCGGAGACATCACCTTTCTGAAACTATAAGTGAGTATCCTTTAAGGATAGGACTTTATATGGTCATGGCAAGTGTTTATAATCAGAGAAGAAAAAGTTGGACAAAAAAGGCCAAAATGAATAGGACCTGGCATCCCTTATAATTGTGGCTCTAAGGAGAGGAATTACAGGATTGCGTGTGGGTAACGTCCAAGTCATTTCTGAACCCAGTCCAAATCCCCTCACTGCTATCAGGAAAACATTGTATGCAAACCAACAATTCACAACCATCCACCTCACCAGAAGGACTTGAGTTCCTCATTACTGCCCAGGGAGAATCCTATAAGGTTACTGGAGTGGGGCCAGAGCAAAGGAGTAGGAATAATCACAGCTGGGAGGGGGTTGTTAAATCTGCATAAATTCTCATCTGCCAAGAGGAATGTGGAAGAGGGAGCTGATGGAAGCCCACAGAATCAAAAGGAATGGAGAGGGTAAATATGGAACTTTAATAGCCAGATGCTATTAGAACCTGGAGATGGAGAGAGAGGGTGGTGAGGTGATGTTTTGGAGATTTCAGAAGTTAATTTAGCCCAGGATAAATAAAAGTACTGCCTAATCAGTGTATAGCAAACTTTTGTCACTTATTACTTCAGGAATCGGTAAAGGTTGCAAATAGATAGAACTCTAAAAGACTTGCATAATGTCAAGTCTGATTGTGCAATTTTATGTTTTGAAGCTATTCCAGTAATGTTTAAGGATACAGTCTTTGCTTGCTGCACTGCTCTTAGGCAGAATACCGAGGCGGACGATCAAAAGCAGACTCAGTTCTGTGTTTCTTATGCTCCTCTGAAGAAAAGAAACTGGCCAAGGGTATATTATATAGGTATCTAGAAACACACCCTCCAACTATTTGAGGGATTTAAGTTAGTTGCGAATGTCTTACATAAAAATCTAAAATACAGCTGGCTCTCTACAAGCTTGCTTTCTTTTTTTTTTTGCACTTCATTTGCATCTAAATATCATAAATCATTAGTCAGCCTTATAACCTAGCTGCACAAAGAACAGGAGACGGTTGTGTTTTTTTCACCTTTATGTAGCTCTATCCCCCAATTTCCTTAACAAAAACTTTGTGCCTCACCCAAATTTGGGGCTTAAAGTTTACCAACTTAAACCGGATAGCGTAAATGTTCCATCTGCTTGAAGTTTTTTGTTGCAGTTGATTATAATTATCTCACCCCATGAAGCACAATTTCCAGAAAAAAGTTTTATGAAATAATGTTAGTTTTCTTTTTTATAATTATTGGTCTAATTAATCATCCATCTCTGTGTATTATTAAGCAATCTGTACTCTCTTCAAGCACTGAACCCAGAGAAACAGTATCAAATATCTTTCGGTAGTCAAGATATCCTCATCTGAAGTCAAGATGCCCACTGTTTAACTCTACTAATCTCTTCTACTAAAAAAAAATGACGATGTTGGTTTGGCATGACTTTCTTTAGGGGAATTCTTATTCATTCCTAGGGATGTCTTCTATTTGCCCACTGTGTACAATCATCTGTTTAACAAACCTTTCTAGAATGCAAATAGTACAGTGTAGTATAGACTACATAGATAGTCAAAAAACTCTGGTTGAGAGAATTATTGTTCCAGCTCTGAGATGAAGGAGGTGCTGCTTTATACTTAGGTCTACCGTCAGTCCCCTGGCACGATCTTCATTTAGCATATCCTTTCCCAAGGGCAGAGTGTTGCTTTCTTCTCCTCCTCCTTTCCTTTTAAAAAATTTTGTGAAATTTTATCTATCTGACAGGGGGTGACAGAGATATGGGATTTGGCATCTAGTTTTGAGAGAAATTAGAATGTGTTGAACAATCTTTTGTATTATTATCTTATTTAAAAACAGGTACTATGTTTTAAAAATTAATTTAGGACATACTTATATAGGTGTTTAGTATGCTTCAGACATGTTTTAAGGACTTTACAATCATTAATTCATGTAATCTTTATAACAACTTTGTAAGATAGGAATTAATATTATCCCTATTTTACAGATGAGAAAATTGAGGCACAATGCTGGTAACAATTAGAGCCCGGATTCAAACCCAAGGAGCCTGGCTCCACGGTCTGTGCTTTCAGCCCCTATACTACGCTGCTATGGAAATAACAGAAGAAACATCTCCAGACGTCAAATCATCATTTGATGCCCCTTTTAACAGAGAAGACAGTGCAAAGAAAACGAATGGAGAAACAATAAACAACAAACACAAAAGAAAGGAGGGATGCAAAAAACGTATCAGACTTTTCTTATTAAGACATGCATAAAACATGCTATGACTTCGGGTGTACCCCTGAGTGTACCAGGTAAAAGTCTCTTAAGGTTGAGACGTTTCACCAGGGCACTATAGCCAAACTAATCCTTCCCAGAAATCTCTCTTCTTCTAAACTCACCTCTACTGAACTGAAACCCTTTTTGTTATCACTAGCAGTATCCCTAAACCTCAGACTGCTTCTCCTCAAATTCTGCCCTAGGATAGTCTGTTTGACCTTTCCACTGATTATATAATGACAAAACGCAATACCCCAGACGTTTGTTTCTCTCTGCACGTGAAGATATGTTACAATTCATTTTGTACAATGCCTGGTGCTTTCTTTCACCAAGCAACCTAAAATGGAATCTTGATCAAACACTACAGGAATTGTTGCATGTATACAGCCAGACAAAGGAAATAGCAGCTGCTACTTTGAGAAATTTTGGAAGTTCTCAAAGTACAAGTTAAAGCTGAACTGAATTTTCTATTGATGTTTCAGGAGACTAAGGACACTTTGTTCATATTACAAAAGATAATATATGTTTTTAAACCTTATTCACAGCAGGATTCTTTTAGGTAAGGTTTTGAAGACAGAAAATCCCTCCCATCTGGGTAGAAATTTAACATTTGTCTAAGACAGTCCTGCACTTTTAAAAAAGATGACTATATTAAATAAAAAGAGTACCTGGAGTTTCCCAAATAAGTACTTTTCAGAGAGCAATACTTAATTGTGCAGGGCTGCAGTTCAAATATTCCTGAAGAAGTAAGTAGGAAAACTTTCAAGCTTCAAACTATTTCTTTAATAATAAATAGAAGAGTGTGACTGGATTATTAATGTGGGTGTCAAAGATAAAGTTATTGTTTGATATTTTAGTAACTCTCAAAACTATTCTGAATTCTTTTTTTAAAAAACTTACCTAAAGAAATAAACTTTTTTCCAGAGCCATGACCCCAAATTAGAACAGATATGGAAGGCTGTCAGACAAGCAAGGGATATAAGACAGCACTTATTGCAAAGTTCAGTTCAGTAGAGCTCCAAAAAGACAGAATCCATATAATGAATACATGGGAGGTTTTTTGCTTTTGAAATTGGAAGATAATTGCTTTACAGTGTTATGCTAGTTTCTGCTCTACAACAACGTGTACCATCTATAAGTGATGCCTCCCTCTCAGGCCTCCCTGCCACCCCACCGCCCTCATCTCACCCCTCTAGGTCATCCCAGAGCTGAACTGGCTCCTTGTGCTATACAGCGGCTTCCCACTAGTTGTATTTTATACACGGTAGTCTATATATGTCAGTGCTACTCTCTCAATTCGCTCCACCCTCTCTTTTCCACCCTGTGTATACAGTCCATTCTCTACATGGGAGGCTTTCTGATTTTTGAATTTTTTCCAAAATCTTTTTCCTCCATGGAGTTGACTCTCTCTCTCTCTCTCTCTCTTTTCTTTTTTTGGCAGGAAGCATTCCAGAACTATTGCACACTAAGCTTTAAGGAAGCTATTTCCCCTTCCCCAAATCCTTCTCTCTCAGCACCCTGCACCACGGCAGCTGTTGCGAAACGTCTGGGTGGTGCATGGTGTATTTTTCCTCTGTGAAGGGAAAAACTTTCCTGGTCCTTTTTATTAGTAAGGGTTTCTGACAAGGGCAGTGTGGGACGTGGGCGTAAATCTGATAATTCTTGTTTCTAAATTGAGGGACTTTAGCCACATCCTTCTACAACGCAATGGATCCCCAGGGTTTGGAGAAGTTGCCAGAAGGAAAGGGTGGGTGAAGAGTCCTGGATGGTCAAGACTATCTATTCTGAAGCGCAAAGCAATCCCCGAGACTCATTATTTTATTTAATGGAACAGCTGTCATTGTTGATGAATAAAACATTTTATTTAATCAAAGCTATGTCTTCTAAGGACTTCAGATTCAAAAGATACTTCATTTTGCGTTAGTTCCTAAATTAAATTTTCTTCTTTTACATCCTGATTGTACAAATTTTTCTTCTCCCCATGTTGAAAGAGTATTTAACTTTCACGATTAAGTAACACAGGAACTGCTCTGTGTTGTGAGCACCTCATCACTCTCCTTAAATAAACAGATTGCCAAGGTATTCCTACTTTGACTATTTAAATACATACTTAGTGCTTTAAAAGCACCTAATTTATATCTAGCCTGACACAGTCATGACTATACAAAGAACAGTTACACCAGTGGCCTCAGATGGAGACTGAAACTCAAAGATAAAGAAGAACCTACCAAGTTCAATCCCTGTGCCAAGACTAATAAAGGGACCTGGCATTGCTGGCATGACAGCCATGTGGTACACTGCATCAGGCTTTGAGGTAAGCTACCTTGATAGAGCCCTCACAATCATCCCATGAGACATATAGTATTCTCTCCTATTTTATATATGGAGCAAAAAGTCCAGAGAAGTGAAGTAACTATTTCAGGTTCCCACAGCTGCTAAAGGTAGAATTCTACTGTATAACTGTAAATCCCATGACATTTTTTTCCAATATTTTTTTTGAGTTCTGTCATCTACCAGTCTGACAATGGCTAAGCAACACTAATGTAGTTCTTTGACTCATCCTCCTGTCTTCCATTCTAACAAAATCCTCACATATTGAAGCCAAGACATAGAAGCATCCTAACTGTCCACCGACAAGAAAAATGGATAAAGATGTGGTACATATATGCAATGGAATACTATGCTGCCATGAAAAAGAATGAAACAATGCCATTTGCAGCAGCATAGATGGACCTAGTGAGTGTCATACTGAGTGAAGTGAGTCAGATGGAGAAGGAGAAATAGCGTATGACGTCCCTTATATGTGGGATACAACTGAACTTATTTACAAAACAGAAAAAGACTCACAGACTTAGAGAATGAACTTATGGTTCCCTTGGGGGAAAGAAAGGGAGAAAAGATAATTTAGAAAGTTTGGGATTGACATGTACACACTCTATATTTAAAATGGATAACCAACAAGGATCTACTGTGTTGCACAGGGAACTCTGCTCAATGTCATGTGGCAGCCTGGATGGGAGCGGAGTTTGAGGGAGAATGGGTACATGTATATGTATGGCTGGGTTGCTTTGCTGTGCAGCTGAAACTACTACAACATTGCTAATCGGCTAATACTCCATGTTAATCAGCTAAACATGCTAATTGGCTACACTCCAATATTGTCACCCTGCTTACTTCCCTTATATGCAGAGTACATCATGCAAAATGCTGGGCTGGATGAAGCACGAGCTGGAATCAAGATTGCAGGGAGAAATATCAATAACCTCAGATATGCAGATGACACTACCCTTAAGGAAGAAAGTGAAGAGGAAATAAAGAGCCTCTTGATAAAAGTGAAAGAGGAGAGTGAAAAAGCTGGCTTAAAACTCAACATTCAAAAAATGAAGATCATGACATCTGGTTCCATCACTTCACAGCAAATAGACAGGGAAACAATGGAAACAGTGACAGAACTTTTTTTACTTGAGCTCCAAAATCACTGCAGATGGTAGATGTAGCTGTGAAATTTAAAGATGCTTGCTCCTTGGAAGAAAAGCTATGACCAACCTAGACAGTATTTTAAAAAGCAGAGACATTACTTTGCCAACAAAGGTCCATCTAGTCAAAGATATGGTTTTTCCAGTAGTCATGTATGGATGTGAGAATTTAACCATAAAAAAGCTGAGTGCTGAAGAATTGATGCTTTTGAACTGTGGTGTTGGAGAAGACTCTTGAGAGTCCCTTGGACTGCAAGGAGATCAAACCAGTCCATCCTAAAGGAAATTAACCCTGAATATTCACTGGAAGGACTGATGTCAAAGCTGAAGCTCCAATACTTTGGCCACCTGATGTGAAGAACTGACTCCTTGGAAAAGACCCTGATGCTGGGAAAGACTGAAGGCAGGAGGGGATGGGAACAACAGTGGATGAGATAGTTGGATGGCATCACCAACTTGATGGACATGAGTTTGAGCAAGCACCAGGAGTTGGTGATGGACAGGGAAGCTTGGCATGCTGCAGTCCATGGGGTCTCAAAGAGTCGGACACGACTGAGTGACAGAACTGAATTGATATAGCAATATAAAATAAAAGGTTTAAAATAGGTGGGAAGGGTTTAAGGGTTAAATCATGACTGATTCAAACTAATCATCTTCATCTCACACCCCTTGACTAGATTGATATGAATGGCCCTCAGTAAGGGCCCAAATGAAATGAAAGGCAAACACTGTTAGTAAAGACTGCTCTTTCAGAATTAAAAGACAAAGAAGTGAAGGTCTTTTCTCTTATAGTTTAACTTCTTCTTGAATATGGATGTGATTCTTGGTGGTGGAGTAGCCACTCTGCAACCATGTATCAATAAGGATGGGGAACAAAACCGGTGTGGTAAGAAATAGCAGAAGATGGAAAGGGTGTCTAGCACTGAGCAGTTAATTCAAGATCAACACACCTGCCTTCCTCTAGACTATTTCATATTGGAGACTAGAAAGTTCTTAATATTCTGTCATTTGCTGCTGAATATGTTCACTACAAATATAGCCATAAAATTAACATTTTAGAATAAAGTGTGCTGTTTGACTTATACTGCAAAAAGCTTCTGTTTATTTTGGTTGCTTAGATGATGCTGAAAACACCTAAGTACGTTAAGCCCTAAAGCACAGTTGAATGTGTACTTTTCTGTTACAGATTATTAACAAAGAACCCTTTTCTAGGTGGGGATATTTAAAAATTTTTGCCATATGAGTCTATGTTGTAGGCTTTTTGAAATATTTTAAATTTCATTGAAAAATCTCCATATTATATCACTAAGATACTCAAAACATTTCCTTAACTTGAAGTCTTCATCGGCATAGGTAATGAGTAAATACTGGGTGCTGAGCTCTGTGCTGAGTGTGCGGATTCAGAAATGATAATAGACTAATAGATATGGGAAATGGGACCAAGTGTCCATTAACATGAAAGGTTGGGAGCAACTTCTGCCTGAAAAGACAGGAAAGCTGTGAAATCAGGGGACATCCAGGTGGGGCTGTGAAATATAAGTATGAGTTTGCCTTGGAGGAGAAGCAAGACAGAAGTCATTTAGAGGAAGGGACGTGGTCTTTGTAAAGAAAGGGAGTCATGGAGAGGCATGGCAGTCTTGGGAGTAGGGAGATTTTGCAGAGGAGGCAGGAGGATAGGAGATGAGACCAGAGCAGACAGCTGGGCTCATCATGAACTGCCTTTGATGCTCTGATGAACTTCTTGGAGTTTATACTACAGATGAGGCAGAATAATAGAAGGTCTTCAAACACTGGAAGTATCGAATCAGATTTGGGAATAGAATTCATTATTTCAATGTTTTTCTATAACAAGAATATAATATATAAATCATGTAAAAGTTTAAATAATACAGAATATATTAAAATGTAAAATATATAAAAATGGAAAGTTTCCTTGCCTTCACATATCTTCTATCTCAGGGGAATTTTTTAGTAATATCTGGTATGTATTTTCTGGATTTCTCTTTTTCACACATACTGTGTTATCTAGTTTATCTATTTATTTCTCTGTTGCATGTATCTTCTTCTGTCTGATATGTATCTATCTTTTTAACAAAAATAGAACCACAAACAAAGACAGGATAAGAAAGAGAATGTATCTGTAGCGTGCTGAATTATGGGCTTCCCTGGTGGATCAGATGGTAAAGAATCTGCCTGCAATGCAGGAGACCCAGGTTCGATCCCTGTGTCTGGATGGTCCTCTGAAGAATGGAATGGCAACCCATTCCAGTATTCTTGCCTGGAAAATTCCATGGACAGAGGAGCCTGGCAGGCTACAGTCCATGGGTTGCAAAGAGTCAGACACAATTGAGCAACTAACACCACCACACCACACATACTGTTAGCACTTGCAAATTAATCTCATTGTCCTTAACATCTGCGTGGTAATCTACAACAGGCTTGGCAGCCCATAGGTTAACGGGCCAAATTAGCGCAGCTCTCTGTTTTCATAAATAAAGTTTTATTGGAACACAGACAGACTCATTTGTTCACATGTTGTCTATAGCTGTTTTCTTGATACAAAAGCAAAGTTTGGCCTGAGAAGCCCACAACATTACTATTGGCCCTTTACAAAAAGAGTTTGCGGCCGGCTAGTCTACAATGTATACGTACTAGAACAAATCTCATCATTTCCACATTGACAGTGAGGTCACCCAACTGCTCTGCTGCAAATAAAACTGAAATCAACATTTTGATACATATGTTTATCTGTTTAAGTGAGTGTTTCTGTAGAAGTTCTCTAGAAGCAGATTTGCTATATTTTTTTCTTTTTTCTCTTTTTGGAGAGAATCCTGGTGGTAGTATGAAGAGTCTGGAGTAAGTAGTTCTTACAGCAAATGGATCAACTAGAAGGCGGTTCCTATCATCTAGGCTAGAGATTAGGCAAGTCCAAAGGTGGGAATGGGCAGAGAAGTTGGAATTGAAGAGATTCAGGAGGGAATGCTGAGAATGCCACACTGGATAATGTCAAGGTGAACAGGTGGTGTTAAATGCTTCTGAGGCTAAATGCTTCTGAAATCAAGAGGTTAGGTAACTCATCCATTGAAAAGAAGCACTGTTAGAAATGTGAATGTACAGAAATATATTTCACTTGAATATCACTATTATGACAAATTGATATAAAATTCACACAATTACTTTCATTTGGGGACAAGTGTGACTCTGAACAAAGGTTTGGATTCTTTATATTACTCACTTTGACAAAATTCAGTTTGTTTGTATTGAGGTCTAGTGGATTCACAGTATTTCATTAATTGCAGGTGTACAACCAACACTAGTTATTTTAAATCCAACAGTTTCTGGTGTGGTCATCACCCTGCTGTCCTTCCAATGTCCTTCACTAGCCTTCCCTTGGTCACCTAGGCAGCCACCTCCCCTGCAGTCCTGTCCCGTGTCCACCCAAACAGTGGAGAAAGCTTCCAAGGCAAACATCCTTGAATCCTTAAATTTGAGACCTCTGAAATGTTTATCCTGGCATCCAGTCCCATCACTTCATGGCAAATAGAAGGGGAAACAGTGGAAACAGTGGCTGACTTTATTTTGGGGGGCTCCAAAATCATTGCAGATGGTGATTGCAGCCATGAAATTAAAAGACGCTTACTCCTTGGAAGGAAAGTTATGACCAACCCAGACAGCATATTCAAAAGCAGAGACATTACTTTGCCAACAAAGGTCCATCTAGTCAAGGCTATGTTTTTTCCAGTAGTCATGTATGGATGTGAGAGTTGGACTATAAAGAAAGCTGAGCACTGAAGAATTGATGCTTTTGAACTGTGGTGTTGGAGAAGACTCTTGAGAGTTCCTTGGACTGCAAGGAGATCCAACCAGTCTGGAGACCAGTCCTGGGTGTTCATTGGAAGGACTGAAGTTGAAGCTGAAACTCCAATACTTTGGCGTTTGAAAAGACCATGATGCTGGGAAAGATTGAGGGCAGGAGGAGAAGGGGACGACAGAGGATAAGATGGCTGGATGGCAGCACTGACTCAATGGACATGGGTTTGGGTAGACTCTGGGAGTTGGTGATGGACAGGGAGGCCTGGCGTGATGCGGTCCATGGGGTCACAAAGAGTCAGACACGACTGAGCAACTGAACTGAAATGTTTATCCAGGCGCCTAACTTTCTTCTGAATTGCATTTTCATAGGAAGTCACATATTTCCTGTTAATATCTTCACATTCCAAGTTAAAGATGTTTTTACGTTTCACTGAGATTATGTCTTTCACTTGACTGATGAAGCTAAGATTGCCAGAAGGTCACAAACTCACATGAACATATAATGCAGATGCTGCCTGGGAGCCCTCCCTAGTCCCACAGCCCGTTCAGATCTAGATGTGCAAAGTCATGCAGGACATATTCTGCAGAAAAATAAAATCACTGATATTCTAGCCTAGCCCCATGGAAAAGTAAAGCAAAGAAGAAACTTAGGATTCAGGAAAAGGCTAAACCTGAAAAAAAAATAGTAAGCCTTCTCTCTCTCTCTGTAAGCAATCCCTACCGTGTCTAGGATTTCAATAAAGGAAGCATTAGAAAAAGAAAAAAAAAAAAGTAAAATTCCAAAGTACTAACGAAAGCTTAAAATTAACAATTCCTCCTATTATTTCTTACAGCATGTGTTTTTTTTTTCACCCTGCACTTAGAATTCATTTAATCCTGCCCTGCAGTTAATTTTCTACGCATTTATTTTCACCATGTTGATCTCTCCTTGAAGGCACAAGTCATGCTTTATTCATCTTTGTATTCCCTATTCACCCATCCCTTCCCAACTCTGGTAACTACCTGGCTTATATTAGGCATAATAATGGTTATATAATTTTACCTTCTCCTGACTACTGTTTTATTTCAATTTTTTCAGGAAAAAAAAAAAAAGTTACCTTTAGGCAGTCAGCCTGATGGAATGCAATGCTTCAGAAGTGAACATTAATCCTGTGCTATGCTTTACAAGAAAAAATTCCTACTGCCAAAAAAACCTGAAAAATGGGGTGTATACCATTCACCTCTAGAAGTCACATACACATTCAGTTCAGTTCAGTTCAATCGCTCAGTCATGGCCGACTCTTTGCGACCCCATGAACTGCAGCACGCCAGGCCTCCCTGTCCATCACCAACTCCTGGAGTTCACTCAAACTCATGTCCATCGAGTCGGTGATGCCATCCAGCCATCTCATCCTCTGTTGTCCCCTTCTCCTCCTGCCCCCAATCCCTCCCAGCATCAGAGCTTTTTCCAATGAGTCAGCTCTTTCCATCAGGCGGCCAAAGTATTGGAGTTTCAGCTTTGGCATCAGTCCTTCCAATGAACACCCAGGACTGGTCTCCTTTAGAATGGACTGGTTGGATCTCCTTGCAGTTCAAGGAACTCTCAAGAGTCTTCTCTAACACCACAGTTCAAAAGCATCAATTCTTCGGCACTGAGCTTTCTTCACAGTCCAACTCTCACATCCATACATGACCACTGGAAAAACCATAGCCTTGACCAGATGGACCTTTGTTGGTAAAGTAATGTCTCTGCTTTTGAATATGCTATCTAGGTTGTTCATAATTTTCCTTCCAAGGAGTAAGTGTCTTTTAATTTTATGGCTGCAATCACCACCTGCAGTGATTTTGGAGCCCCCCAAAATAATGTCTGACACTGTTTCCACTGTTTCCCCATCTATTTCCCATGAAGTGACTAGTACTGAAAACTAAGGGCTCTGAAAAAATCTACATTGAAGTGATTGGTTCAGTCCTGGTAGCTCCAGCTCTCCTGTTATGTTGAAAGGAGTACTTTTGATTTAATCATTTATATTAACATACTCTGGAATGATCCCACTTTAGAACCTTGCTACTTGAGGTGTGGCCCATGGACCAGCAGCATTGACATGGCCTGGGAGCTTGTCAGAAATGCAGAATCTCAGGTCTTTCACTCCAACCCTACTGAACCTGAGTCATAATTTTAACAAGATATCCAGAGTGACTCACCTATACATCGATATTTGTAGGACACACTTAAGGAAATTCTGGTATAACTAAAAAAGGCTTTATCTTTGGAACCTGATGAATCTGATTACCATGCTACCTCCTGAAAGACAGTATGTATCTTGCACAGTCATTGTGAAGATACGGCAAATAAATCACCTGGCACATAGAAATAGTGAATTACTGTTATTAATACTACTATGATTATTATTCATACTCTATATACACTCCACTCACTATATAATGTATAATTATTCATTTCAAATGAGCACCAGAAGTGATCTGTTGATAGTTTTAATTCTATAAGGATAGCATAATGAATGTTTATTGCAATGAAAGAGGAATTTCATAACCTCAAAAGTTCTCTTTTACTTCTCCAAAGTAGTTGTTTTTATTTCAGGGACCTACATGTTCAGAGAAATAGGAAGTTGTTTTACATAAGTCTGAGATGATTCTCATTAGGTTGCTTTCCTTTTCCGGCAGGAGAAATGGAGGACACAGAATTGGAATTTAAGTCTCAGGTCTGAAATGTGTAGATTCCTGAAGACACGTTTTATGCCATTAGTTTTTAAAAACCTTTTATTTTATATTGGAGTATAACTAACAATGTTGCCATAGTTTCAGGCCCACAGCAGAGCAACTAAGCCGTACATATACATGTATTCATTCTCCCCTAAACTCACCTCCCATCCAGGCTGCCATGCCATTAGTTTAACACCCTAATATTTAATCAGCAATGTGACTTCAATTTATCTTAGGAATGTACAGAAAATACTCATTTTTAAAATAATCACACTAGTTTGCTTTCCATGTTGCATGTAGTAGACTTTTATTGAGATTTTGTCAGAAAGAAAAGTCTATAAAAGTCAGTTGGTTAAGAGGTGAAACTTAACAACAGAAATCTGATCAGCAAGCTTAAATCCTTTCTGCCAATATTTTCTATTTTTGATACATTATATAATATATATCCTACGAACTCTATTTGTATTTTGTACCCACATGAACTTTAAATGGCCAACACTTCACACTTTTTCTTAGAATTAGAAAGTCCTAGGAATTATGTGTTTTGATTTCTCCATAATCTTCTCTTTCTCTCTCTCCATACACACACACACACACACACATATGTATCATGTATCAAAAATAACACACACATACACATAATATCTCCTTTTAAATGTTCAGAAGGTCCTTTCCCATTATCTCTCTTTACATCTCACAGTATTTTCCTAGACAAGACAAAGTATTTTTTTCTTTTAATAGGATGCTTTAGACCCCTGAAGGATTTAAGAAACTTGAAAAAATATCAATTTTTATTGGAGTATAGTTGCTTTACAGAGTTGTACTTGTTTCTTCTGTACAGCAAAGTGAATCCACTATATGTATACATATATCCCCCTTTTTTTGAATTTCCTTCCCATTTAGGTCACCACAGAGCATTGAGTAGAGTTCCCTGTGCTATACAGTAGATTCTCATTAGTTATCTATTTTATACATGTATATATATATTCACAGTATATATATTTTAATCCTAATCTCCCAATTCATCCCCCCCTCAGTTCCTTCCCCTTTGGTGTCCATATGTTTGATGTCTACACTATGTCTCTATTTCTGCTTTGCAAATAAGATAACTTATACCATTTTTCTCGATTCCACATTTATGCACTAATATGCAATATTTGTTTTTCTCTTTCTAACTTACTTCATTCGGTATGACAGTCTCTAGGTCCATCCACATGCCTACAAATGGCCCATTTTTTTTCTTCTCAATGACTGAGTAATAATCCATTGTATACCTATGTAACAGACTTCTTCACCCATTCCTCTGTTGATGGATATTCAGGTTGTTTCCATGTCTTGGCTATTGAAAACAGTGCTGCAATGAAACTGGGGTGAATGCGTCTTTTGAATTATACTTTTCTCTGGGCATATATGGGCTTCCCACATGGTGCCAGTGGTGGAGAATTTGTCTGCCAATGCAGGAGACATGAGAGATGCAGTTTCGATCCCTGGGTTGGGAAGATCTCCTGGAGGAGGGCATGGAAACCCACTCCAGTATTCTTGCTTGGAGAATCCCATGGACAGAGGGAGCCTGGAGGGCTCCAGATCATGGGGTCACTGAGAGTTGGACAGTACTGAAGTGACTTAGCATGCACACACGCACTGGGTATGTATAGCTTTCTATGTACAAGTCTTTTAAGGAACTGTTAAAGAACTTTTAAGGGATACAGGGTTTTATAGGCAGAACTAGAATAAGACACCAGGGTTTTTGTGAATTTGTTATTTTTGTTGGTTTGTATTCCATCTCTTTTCTAAATCTACTACTGAATCAATATTAAGCCTTCTAGAAGTTTCTGTTCTAAAGTGTAAGAGTCTGTATGTTCTTAAAGTAGTTTAGCTGGTTGAAAGCTTGACTGTTTTGCTTATGTAAGAACCACTTCCCCACCCACCTGGCCAGGAGGGTGAGTGAGATTCATGATCTGAGGTGCATGAATGTCCTTCCTTCTGGATTTTCCATATCTGATATCACATGGAGAACACTTTGTAAGAGGACAGGTCAGATACTTCAGGAACTCTCTATAGCTCCCTATGCATGCTTACTAAAATCAAGAAAACAAGAAATGACATTAAGGCTTCATTACATTCTAAAGGGGAAGATTTTTAAACGTCTTTATCTATAGTATTGGTAAATAAATCTTTATTTATAATATTATGCTTAAAGGACCCTTTTTATTCAACCTGTATTTCAATAAGCCTTGGCAGGACAGTGTGCTGTGACAGCTCTGTTGTTTTTCCTCTTGTTTTCCCTTCATTTTATTATTTCTTCTATATGACAGCATATCCATTTGTGGTAATTTGACGATAAGCTCTCAGAATTTCAGTTATTTATATATACCACTCCTTACTTATCTCTCCCACTTCTAGCATATATTTTTGTTAAGAAAATGCTCATTCATTTTATTAAATTTATTTTCTTTCCAGTTTAGCTTTTTTTCCTCAGTTTGATTATGTACATGCATCCTGAATGTACTGACCTCTCGAGGGCCTTTCTAATATATTTTATACATTCATACATCAAATAAAATACATAAAAGTCAGAAGTTGGGCTCTTACCCAACAAAGCCACTTTTTGAGCAGGGAAAGAAGTAGACTTCTGCTTTTATGACCAACCTGACACCAGCAACATCAAGAGGAGAAACTACTGATCTTTTGTCCTCAAAATGTTGTTTTCAGCTTATTTCTGTCAAATGTCACAGACTGTCAAAATAAAGTCTGCATAAGTTCCTATTTTCTGTTGCTATAAGCAATTAGCATTACAAACCTCATAACTAGAAAATAATAGAGCATTAACCGGATTTTACCCTGAACAGGACTTATTGCCATAGTGATGAGAACTTAATAGTCAGCAGGGCCCAGGGGTCAACAGCAAAGGGATCTCCCTGCTTCCTAGGAGGCCATGAAGAGCAACAGGGGGACAGAGACAGATCCCAAGGCTCTCCGAATAGAGAGCAAGCAGTAGAGAGGCTGGCTGGCTCCCACTGTGAAAGATCAGCATTTTCTTGGAGAGGCCTGGGCAGTGGAATGACAGCATCACTAGTATCAACACCTCCTGGACCACTGAGTAAGGCACCCTGTGACTGGCAGAGTCTCCTCATCTCTAAAATGAGGGAATATAATGATGAGCTAGGTCCCTTTCCATCCTAGCCTGTTTTAAGTCTATGATTCCAGAAGAGCCCTGAAAAAAATTTTTTTCTAGAATATTCTGAGTTGAAGACTATGAAAAGAAGCAGAGGAGACTTTCTAGAGTCATATAATGTTATCTCAGTGGTAGCCAGTCAACTGCATGACTAAATTCCTTCATACAGTCACACCTGTTATTCAATCAAAGGCAATTTCAGGCTCATCTGGATAAGACTCTCTTCAACAGTAACTACGTGGATATGTCTTTACCTGTTCAAAATTTGTCAACTTTAGAGATAAATCTTGATGAGAAGTGTCTAGAGAGTCATCTCTTCTTACCAAAATTATTCTGCTGAGTTAATGTCACCTAATTTATTAACCCATTATGCTACGTTTGGACATTCAGAAGGTACCAAAATTGCTTTCTCTTATGAAAAACTGCATGCACATAGAAGGGATATGAAAATATTTTGAGAAATGGGGTTTTCCAGGCAGCTATTTAAAACTCCTTCAAAGTCAGAAAGAAAACAATTATCATATTTTAATACATATATGTGGAATCTAGAAAAATAGTATAGATGAACTTATTTGCAAAGAAGAAATAAAGACACAGATGTAGAGAACAAACATGACTACCAAGGGGGATAAGGAAAGTGGGATGAGTTGGGAGATTGGGATTAACATATATAAATCACTTTGTACAAAACAGATAACTAATGAGAAACTGTATAGCACAGGGAACTCAAGGAAGAGGGGATATATGTAGACACATAGCTGATTCACTTTTTGTACAGCAGAAACTAACATTATAAACCAAATATATTCCAGTTTAAAAAAATAAAAAGGGTGAGCACATGAAGCTTGTCTTGAAGGCAGCTATGCTTACCACTATACCACTAACACTACCTGAAGCTGGTCTGAAACTTTGGGTCAACCTCAACCGGGATAGGCAGGAGACCTTGGTTCGATTCCTGGGTTGGGAAGATCTCCTGGAAAAAGGAATGGCAACCCACTCCAGTATTCTTGGCTGGAGAATTCCATGGACAGAGGAGCCATGGGGTTGCAAAATGTCAGACTAACACTTCCATGGAGGAAATATAGTTTTAGTAAAGCCCCAATGAGATAATGGCCAAATTCTGTCTTTATCCACCCCTGGTGTTTGTGTACACATCTGGATAAATCACACTCGACCTCTCCTCACACCCAGCTCTTCTCTAGTGTTCACATGTGGAGAGAGCACCTTGTTCCCATCAGCTGAATTGGTAAAGATGGCAACTTGAGTACCTATTTTAACTTCGATCTGAAAAGTAAAATAAATTGTGTGACATTATACTGACAGAACAAACAAAAAAGAAAACAAAAAAGCCTCCAATTCAAACTCCTATTCCACTTCCTCATCTCTCTTATACCCAAGTCTTAGGCCCAACACACACATCTGGGCATCTGATCTGCTCCAAAGAATTCACTGAGGAAGACCTGCCACACAGCCTCTGTGCTAATTCATCATTCTTTTATTTTTGTTCCAATGGAAGAGGAGTCTTCTCAAAGAAAAGGATAATTCTTTGGACTCAGCATCAATTTTACCCTTTTACATCCAAATTTTTGACATTCAGTTCAAGAGGCATTGTTATGAACTTAACATTTTTAAAGAGGAATACAAAATAACAATATAACAATAAAACAAATGAACAGAGGTGGTACAGTAACATAAATGACTATTTTTACACAGTGGGAAAGAAGCTGGCAACATCATCAGCTTGTGCTATTAATGGCCACCATACCCCAAAAGGGTCAATGAAATCAAGCCTCTCTGAGGACACAGGTCTTAGGTTTTTTGTCCCTTCCATTTCTAGTGCCAGATATGGAAAATAATAAGATTTTTTTCTTTTGGAATGTTGAAGGGATTCACTGAAATTCACAGGAGTACCTTTTCAGGAGGGGATGATCTCCAGACCACAGACAATTATTAATAATATTTACCAGTTTAAAAAAATACATATTAGTTGCAGCAAGTTGCAGCAAAATACATATTAGTGCAGCATTTTTTTTTTTTTTAGTTCCAGCATGCGAACTCTTAGTTATATTATGTGGGATCTAGCTCCTTGAGCAGGTATTGAACCCAGGCCTCCTACATTAGGAGAGCAGAGTATTAATCACCAGGGAAGCTCCCATTTTATACCACTTTGATGTGTTCAGAGTACTTCCACATATATTCAACCATTTGTTTGATACAGTACTGTAGAGACCTCTATATTTGTCTAGACTAGACTGATAGCCGCTACTGCTACTGCTAAGTCATGTCAGTCGTGTCCAACTCTGTGCGACCCCATAGATGGCAGCCTACCAGGCTCCTCCATCCCTGGGATTCTCCAGGCAAGAATACTGGAGTGGGGTGCCATTTCCTTCTCCAATGCATGAAAGTGGAAAGTGAAAGGAAGTCGCTACCTGACTTGAAATACAATTCATTTCTCTGAAACTACTCAATTTTATTTTCTGTAAAATAGAAATATTTCACAGAATAGCTGTGGGGCTAAAGTGGGATTATACATTCATGACATGCTGAAAACACATCAGAAGAGCTACTGGATTGCTAGGTTGTGCTTTGTAATGCTTCAGAAGCAGTTAGTACAACAACTGAAAACCTAGAGAGCGTTAATGACAGTTTGCCATGTTTTCTTTGCTGACTAACTAAGGCCATTGCTTTTGTTTCAGTTAAAAGCAGCGGTTGTTCTCTTTTGTTTGTGTGTTTTCTTTGTTACAACATGCTAATTTTCTTTACACACACCTTGGTCTTGCAGAAAAACGAAAAAGCAAAAGGGAAAAAGGTAGGTATCTTTTCTTCTTGGCATCTGTCAGCAGCATTTTAACAGCCCTCTTCTTAAAACCCTATATTTGTTAATGCTCTCAAGATAAAAATAGACCTCAAAAATGCCACCGAATTTTATAAGTGTTTCATAATTATGACTATAAAAGGATCTTTGCCACTCTTACATAGCATCTTAAAACAACAGGAAATTTCTTTTTTGATGCATTTTCAACTTGTGGTTCACTGTAGTTCTTATTATCTCACTAGGTTCCAATCATTTCTATCATATCATGCAGCTTAGTTTCTTTCTAAAATTTAATACCTGGTAGTTTCATTTAATTTTACATATTTATTTGTGATCATTCATCCTACTTGCCAAGGATATAGTTAGCTCTAATCTTATATCTAGAAATTTAATGAACATGCTTATTATTCTCTCATTCCTGTCACTGGTAAAACTGTGCAGAAAGACAAATGGGGAAGCAGAGAGAATGCAAATATAGGCACATGGATTTCATTCATCTGCTATGTTAAACACAGGCCCAAATTCTCATATTTTAATTAATGTAAACATATTATCCAAGGGGGTGGGAGAAGGAGGAAGGCTGGATTGAGAGTTGGGGATTAGCAGATGCAAAATACTATATATGGAATGGATAAGCCACAAGGTCCTACTCTATAGCACAGGGAACTAAATTCAGTATTCTGTGAAAAACCATAATGGAAAAGAATCTGAAAAAGAATATGTGTGTGTATAGATATATATAATGTATATATAATATATATATAACTGGATATATATATATAATACACACACATATATATAACAATCACTTTGCTGTATAATAGAAATATATCATAAATGAACTATACTTCAATAAAATAAATATAAAAACATATTACACATACATTTGAGACAATTTATCAATCATTCGATTGACTTTTATTAAGCACTCTCTGTGTACAACACATTTTGCTATGTGCAATGGGAAATTTAAAAAAGAATGTGTCATGGATTCTGCTTTCAAGAAGCCTATAATTTACTGAAAGGTAATTTGTGAACCTTGAAGAATAATATAAAGTAGAACTGAGACGTGCAGTAATGCTGGAAGAAGTAAAAAACTAGAAACCTGTAGATGAAGTCACAATTATTTCTCTTAGGGATAAAAGGGATTCATAAACTTTCATCAGGGAGGTAATACAAAACTAGACAAAATATATGACATCATGGTGACATTGGACAATAGGGAGCAAAGGCAGGGATCCCCAGGAGAAGAGAAGTCCTGTTACAGTCCCTGTTTATGGCCTGGAGAACACTTCCCAGGCTGCAGTGCAGGAAAGAGAAACTCAAAGAGGCAGGGTTTTCTCTGAGTTGGAGAAACCAAGTTGAGAATTCCTGAAGAGAAAAGTGAAAAGAGTCAGCAGTACAGTGAAGAAACAGCTGCAAAAAAAGAGAGCTCCAGAAGTCTGACAGGCATGACTGATGGATGCAGGAGTGTGAACAAACTACCTGTGGCCCAAGAAAGGCCTGCCTGAAAGGAGCATCAAGATCTACCTCCAGAGCACAATAGGCCAGGAAGAGTCCATATTCCCTCCAGCCAGAGTGCAAAGGCCCCCTGACCCTCTGGACACCTGCAGAATACTTGGAATGGCATTGACTTGGCAGCCTTAGACTAAAGGAACTTTTGGTCCTTCTTAACAAATCTTAAAAACAAGCCTCATAAAGATGGAAATGTCTCCAATTTAAATGCATCCCAGGACAATGATAAAACATTTACAGGAATACAAAAATAACCGTACCAATGGTGTAAAATTCACAATTCACAATTTGATCTGCCATCAAATTTTTAAAAAAATCCTCAGACATGCAAACAAGTAGGATCATACAATCTATAAATCAGAGAGAATGAAAAGAAATAAACTTAGCTATGACAATGATATTAAAAGAGCACAGACATGCATGCACACACAAATGTATTCTCTCTCTCTGTTTCAAGAAGTTAAAGGAAAGTATCAACGTGATAAGAGAATCATACAAGATATGAAAAGAATCAAATCAAATCAAATATACAGTGTCTGGGACAAAAACAAAGAATGGAGTATATTGAGCAGTGGGACTTCATCAGATAACCATATAAATGTGTAACTGGAATGTCATGAAAGGAGAGAAAAGAGGGAAATGGATAAACAGTCTGAAAAAATACTTACTGAAATATGTCCCAATCTGTGAAAACTATATCCATCAAAAATGCCAAGCAAAACAAATATGGAGGAAAAACTACACTCAGGAACATTAAAATTCAAATTGCTTAAAACTAGTGATAAAAGAGAAAATCTTAGAAGCACTCAGAGAAAAAAGCTGAAATTATATAGAGGAGTAAATGTAAGAACAACAGCTGACTTCTGGTTGGAAACAATGCAAACATAAGTAAGCAGAGGAACCCCTCGAACTCAAAGAACATCGCCTGCCAACCTAAAGCTCAAAGTCAGAGACACTATCTCACAAATACAAAGGTGGGATAAAGAGAAGAGAGAATGCACAGAGGGAGAAGGAGCTAGTGCAAGAGAAGGTGTGTGGGTGGAAGCAGTTGTGTAAATTCAGGAAACAGACAGGAAAGGGGTTGCACCAGGGTTGTAAAGAGAGGCACAGGTATCGACACAAAGAGGAAAAGACAGGTCACCTGCAGAGCTGAGAGATCTGTGACTTTCAAGCTACACTAAAATTACTGTTTTTTTAAAGTAAAGTGGGGACTTCAGTGAAAATTTTTAAATGGAATAATACTAAAATGTGTCCTTTCATGTCTATTTATTTTTCATAGTCATATTTAAAATAATCCTGTGTATCTTCTGTAATATGTAACACAGTTTTATAATATGTAACTTTATATATTTACATCGGTCATCATCAACAACCCATGTTGTTCAGTTTTGGAGCCTAAGAACAACACCACACCATTGTTCAGTATGTTAGAGACCTTGTTCTGAATAAAGACTGGAGAACCAACTGGTGAGGTGAAATTTTTAGAAATTATATATATATGTGTGTACTTCCTTGGTGGCTCAGATGGTAAAGAATCTGCCTGCAATGCAGAAGACCCCAGTTCGATACCTAGGTCGGGAAGATCCACTGGAGAAGGGAATAGCAACCCACTCCAGTATTCTTGCCAGGAGAATTCCATGGACAGAGGAGCCTGGTGGGCAACAGTCCATGGGGTCGCAAAGAGTGGGACACAACTGAGTGAACACTTTCACTTTCACTAGATGAAAATATATAAAGTTACATATTATATAACAGTGTTATATATTACAGAAGATGCACAGGGTTATTTTAACTATGGCTATGAAAAATAGATAGACATGAAAAGACATATTTTAGAAACTGGTTAAAAATTATTCACCTACACTTTTCTAGGTATTTAGAAAGCGATGTCATATTTACTGCTTATGTACTATTTACTATTACTGCGGGCTTCCCTGGTGACTCGGATGGTTAAGAGTCTGCCTGGGGTGAAGCAGACCCACTTTCCATCCCTTGGTTGGGAAGATGATCCCCTGAAGATGAAAATGGCAAGCCACTCTAGTATTCTTGCCTAGAGAGTTCCATGAACAGAGGAGCCTTTCAGGCTACAGTCTGTGGGGTAGCAAAGAGTCAGACATAACTGAGTGACTAACACACACACACAGAGATTGAAATTACACTGTAATCAACTAAGTACTCAAAATTTTGTTAAACAAGGAATAGCAGGGGCCTGCACGCATTTATTCTGTTCCTTCCTGGCTGCGTAATAATGGGTGAAACATAGCACAGCCACACCTATTTTTAAGTTTCAAAATCTCTTAATTTTACAGTTTACTTCAAAACAAATTTAGAGGAACAATATGACTATTTTTTGCTATTTTATACACAGACTGAAAAAACAAATTTAGATATTAACGAACAAACAAAAAGCCACAGTCAATTTTATTTCATTTTGGATGCTACAAAGGCTAGAAAATGCTGTAGATTAAATCCCCTAGTCCCTTTTGTTTTGTGGTTACAAGGCCAAGATTTATGCGGAATACCAAAAAGCCTATTATTTCTTTTGCTTGCGGCTCCTTTTTAAAAGTATGAATGGTATCCCTATTCATTCTCACTTCCTCTTTGATAAATTAATATGAAATGAAATCCCAGGTAAAATTAAACAGATATCAAAGAGCTTGCTGCAAAATAACGTATTTTTTATTGAGTTAAAATTCAGCCCAAACTGTGTATGCATATATTTTAAAATATGAGCTTCCTCTCTGCTAAAGCCCACAGACATTCTGGATAAGCCTCTTAAACTAAACATCGAGTTAGGAGGAAAACGTCCAAGTTTTGATTGGTCTTCCACTCCTGCTCTGATGATTTAGGTATGGAGCCGTAAATCTGATTGCTCGACCACAAACACTGTGGAAAAACTTACAAATTTAAGCATCAAGTACCTGACTGTGAGACAATCTGGATGGCTGATTCCCTGACTTCTCAGAAAAGATGCCTGAGGCTTAGAGTTTCCTGGCAGAGCTTAAATAGATGCATGAGAATGAGGAATCCTATTCATCAAGCCCGAACTCTATTACATGAATATTTACAAAACAAAGTTGTCCACTTCTGAGCTCAATCAATAACCACAATAATTCACCACAAGAAACACAATGTCAGAGTTTTCTTAGGGAAAATGAAATCATATGAAATCATAAAATAGCCTTTCCTTTGAGCCAGCAATGTTCAGAAATACTATTAATAGACAAGGCAATTTTTTTAAAAAGTTCAGGCATTTAACAATTTCTGTTACCTCAAAATGAGGAAGCACAGAGACAACTCCTAAAAAGTTGGGTAAATCTGGATTCACCTATATAAATGGTTTTAGATAGTCATGTCCCAATAAGCAATTGTCAGCCATTTTCACGTAAACTTGCTGCTTCTCCTATAGGGTCATTATAATCGTTACACACCACCTTGTATGCTGGGGTGGTGGGGAAGGCATCATGTAGAGTACCATTCAGTGACTCATTTAGCATTTACTTACCAAGAATGACTCTGTGCAGGAACAGAGCCAGAGGCCTGGGACAGCACTCAGAGGAACAAAAAAATATCTTTTCTCCTATCTAGGACATAGTTATTAAGATACAGGCTATAAAAGCCTCTTTCCTGAGGATGATTTTGAGACACTAAGGTTTCAAGAGCTACAATTCTTCATTTCAGTTCAGTTGCTCAGTTGTGTCCGACTCTTTGCGACCCCATGGACTGCAACACAACAGGCTCCCCTGTCCATCACCAACTCCCAGAGTTTACTCAAACTCATGTCTATTGAGTCAGGGATGCCAGCCAACCATCTCATCCTCTGTTGTCCCCTTCTCCTCCTGCCTTCAATCTTTCCCAGTATCAGGGTCTTTTCCAATGAGTCAGTTCTTTACACCAGGTGGCCAAAGTACTAGGGTTTCAGCTTCAGCATCAATCCTTACAATGAATATTCAGGACTGATTTCCTTTAGGGTGGACTGGTTGGATCTCCTTGCAGTCCAAGGGACTCTTAAGAGTCTTCTCCAACACCACGGTTCAAAAGCATCAATTATTCGGTGTTCAGCTTTCTCTATGGTCCAACTCTCACATCCATATGTGACTACTGGAAAAACCATATCTTTTTCATACAATTCTTAGAAACATTATATAATGATTACTGGAAAAACTGTATCTTTTTCATACAATCCTTGGAAACATTATATTAGGTCATTGCAAGTTCTTACCCCTTGTTTTGAACTGTGATCTTAAATCTGATGTTTAACTTACTGTATAAAAAAAATATGCTATTTGCTAAATTTTTATATTAATTTTAAAATATTTGGGGGAACACAGCCAGAGTCTAACCTTATACTAGTGACAAGTGAAAGAAAAGGATTCCTCTGAAATCAATGATTCTATTATGTCCAGGGAGCCTGGGCAGTGTGAGGCATCCCTGTTAAGGTCAGGCGAGTTGTATAAGGTACTCAGTGATATAAACCAATATTGATAATTATTATTCATGCAACAAACAGTTAAGATCTAGAACTGCTTTGTGGGGGCACTGCTTGGAATTATTGAATTCTACAAACTAACTTAGATTTCTTAACCACAGATAAGATGTTTGCAGTTGAACTGACTGCTTCTGACTTAGAGTCACTCAGGAAGAGTTAGTTGCATTTAAACATCTTTCTATCAACAGGATTATGTGCGTCAGTCACTGCTGCTTTTATTAAGGTACCTGCTTCCTTTTGTCTATTTCATGAGATGGGAAAACAAAATGCATTAACATTCAACATTCATTTACCAAATGTTTATTGAGCTTTAAAGTCAGAGCAGCAAAGGATTAAAATGGATTGCTTATATTAAACTTCTACTTCATAAAGCTGCTGGGTAAGTATACAAAAAGTACCTCCATACCTACCACTCAGACATTCTTAATAAAGAAGTCTTCCCTACAATTATTTTAAAAGAGGCTACATATAATGAAAGCTATGGTTTTTTTCAGATGTCATGTACGGATGTGGGACCTGGACCATAAAGAAGGCTGGGAGCCTAAGAATTGATGCTTTTGAATTGTGGTGCTGGAGAAGACTCTTGAAAGTCCCTTGGAAACCAAACCAATCAATCCTAAAGGAAATCAACCCTGAGTATTCATTGGAAAGACTGATACTGAAGCTGGAAGGAGGGCAACAGAAGATGAGACGGTTGGATGGCATCACTGACTCAATGGACATGAGTTTGAGCAAACTCTGGGAGAGAGTAAAGGACAGGGAAGCCTGGCGTGCTGCAGTCCATGGGGTTACAAAGAGTTGGACGCAAATTAGCAACTGAACAATAATGTATACTGAATGGAGACATAACATGCATTTATTAACTAGACAGGAAAAGATAAAGACATATGAAGTTGATCTTTCAGTATCTCACTCCTTGAATTAACAACTAGATGAAGATTGGGACAAACAGGAATTTAGACTACTTCATGAACGAGGAAGATAAACTACGAACTGCAACAATGTTCATTTCTGTACTGAAAAACCTTTTAGCACTTTTGTCTCGAAATTCTCAAAGTCCTTTTCAAACAATATTCAGAATATGATCACGTAAGGCAAAGAAATGGTTATTTTATTTTTAAATGAGAAATATGAGGCTAAAGCATTGTATATGTTCTATTTTAGATTCCATTAACTGGATTATGTATAATTATACCGCTTTTCAATGATTATAAGTCAGTTGCCTAATGCTTAAAAATGCATGTGATAACCTACATCTCAGGATTTCCTCATGAACAGTCTAAAAACTTATCTCTCTGTAGTAAGAGGTCAGAAATATTATGTCAAAAACTCAGGAAAGAATAAGACAAGTGTGGCGACATTTGGGAAGAACAACCATTTACCTATGCTGCCTACTTTGGACATCTAAAGGTAACTGTAACTGGATGGTTTGATAATGAAAAACTTTACATGGAAAACAGGTCAGCCTTGCTCCCACCATTTCCCCCCCCCTAGAGCATTTTGTTCATTGTCTCAAAGCACTCCCACTGTTCATCATTTCAGTAACTATGACATGTGCTCATGCTCCGTCACTAAGCTGTGTCAGACTCTTGCAGCCCTATGGACTGGAGTCCACCAGGCTCCTCTGCCTGTGAAATTTTCTAGACAAGAATACTGGAGTCGGGTGACATTTCCTCCTCCAGGGGATCTTCCCAACTCAGGGACTGAACTTGCATCTCTTGTGACTTCTACTTTGGCAGGCAGATTCTTTACCACTAGTGCCACCTGGGAAGCCCAACTAAGACATTATCTTCCTTATTATACATTGGATAATAGAACAACAGTGATCCAGTATATACAAACATTTGATATCTATGCATTTTACTCTATCAACAATGATTAGTCTTTCTCAGAATTAAACTGATTTCACAGAAATCATACTCCACAAATGCAAATGCAATTATATTAGTCTGAGTGTTATAAACAAAAATATAAAAGTAATGTAATATGCAAGCTTTAGTTATTATGTACCAGCTATCTTCTACTTTGGTAGCATCTAATTTCAGTCCAGTTCCTCAATCCTTTCTAACTATACTAGTGCAAACCCAATAGAAGAAGCACTCTCCCTCCACTTTAATAAATGTTAGGAAATGACCATCTCATGCGTGAACCAGCCTGACCATACCCATTCACATGAGAATGAGCTGCGACAAATCCAAGTGTGCATATCAAGTGAACTACACACAGTATTAGGACGTCTGTAGGTCAGAAACACATCTTTTCTTTGAGGGACATAAGAAAATACAGAATTTTCTGTGTTTGGCTCTGAATCCTTTCAACTTCCAATGGTGGGTTTCTCAACTGAGTTTCACTTGTAGCTGCCCTCTCCATCCAATTTTATTAAGAAATAAGACATTCTAAATAAGTATTTTCCCCCCAGATCACTAGGAAGGTGTGCAAGTGTTAGTTGCTCAGTTGTGTCCGACTCTCTGCGACCCCATAGACTGTGGCCCACAAGGCTCCTCTATCCATGGACTTCTCCAGGCAAGAATACTGGACTGGATGACATTCCCTTCTCCAGAGGATTTCCCCCACCCAGGGATTGAAGCCAGGTCTCCTGCATTGCAGGCAGATTCTTTACCATCTGAGCCACCAGGGAAGACTCTAGACCACTATAGCTTAGTCTTTTAATTAACACAATGTAAAAAATTATAAATTTGAGGGGAACTTTTAAAAAATATGCTACAAACTTCTCTCATTTCTTACAACATGGTTACTATGATCATCAATGACTCTCCCTAGCTAGACACTAGCCACACTTCAGGAATCACCTGGATGGGATGGTTCCTCTGAACATAACAGCATGGTCCAGACTCGTGTGCTTTTGAATGTCCTTTATTGTTTCCAAATGTTTGAAACCATTTTTTTTTTTTTCCTACCTTTCCCTTCCTAGACTATAGGCAGTCTCTGGCTCCAGTCCCCAACTTGAACTAAAAACTACTCTGGCTGTTCATTTTCTAATCTGTTGTAAGGTAGAGAACCTTACAACCTTAGAGAACTAAGTTTATCAGAACTACATGTAGACTGAAAATGAATTGACTCCCTGGAGAGGCCAAAAGTTTTCCATTTGGGGCATAAAAATCAGGAACTTTGTTCCCTGAGTTTACCATGTCCTAGATATTTGAGGCTCACAGATAAGGCACTTCCTGATAAGTGAGTTTTATTGTGTTACTGAAATAAAACACAATGGCTTGCAAAATTAAGCCTGGGGGCTGCCTGACATACTTAAGGTAAATGAAACCTTTTAGAATGTTGATCACAACATCCCCAGTGATTCTGAACAGATTTCCTTAAAAAAAAAAAAAAAAAAAAAAAAAGGAAGATAGAGTCCTCTGGAATATTTAACTTGTGTAGTAGAAGCACTGATAAGGACATGTTTTGGATTTAGTTTTAAGAGAACAAAGAAAGGATAAATCTCATTAAGATTAAAAGAATTCTACCTCAATAAAGTAGGAAAGTTCTTATAAGCTTTGATGGAACAGAAAAGTCCCTTAATCTGATCCATAATCCTTTTAAGACAGGGTAGGATAGCCTTGAGTCTGCACATTTAAAATTCATTAATGATCTTAACCTGAGAATTAGACTGGACATTTTTTTCCACAATCAGGAAAATTATTAAAGAAAATCTTCCTTTTTCCTTCTGCCTCTTTAAGCCTCTGGAGGACTAGCCCATAACTCATTGCTTTGATGGGCTTTGATGCTTTTTCTCCCTTACAGCCCTTTGGTTAGGGTTAACCCCGGGACCATAGCTCCCCTTATAAATAAAGCATTAGTCATCACAGATTCTGGTATGATTCTTTTGTCCTGTGCCTAGTGTGGGAATAGACTGCCTTTTTTATATGCTTAGCCTAGGACAGATATCTAGAGCAGGATCTTCAGACCACAGAAAGGGAGAAAGAATGACTTGATCTCTCCCAGTGTTTCTCAGCAGGGAACCAGTGACATTTCAGGTACAACAATCCTCTGCGTTAATGAGTTGTAGGGAGTCTAGGCATCCTGGCCTCTGCCCAGTCTCCCCTTCCATTGTGAGAAATGGAAATGCCCCAACATATTTCCAAAGGGCTTCTGGAGAGGTCATACTGGCCTCAATTGAGAACCACATTAGTCTTTGTGCTGTGCTGAAATGTATGTAGAAACCACTACCACCACCATCTCAGCAAACAGATTAAAATTAGGCCAGCACTCATATTCCCATTAAACAGTTGCTAAATCAATATGCAGATGTTTAGGTTCTAAATTATTTGTTCACATGGGACACAAATATTTGTACCTTGTAATTGTGGTTATCAGACATATTTCCTCCGTACAAACAACTGCTGTTGGGGAGCCAGACCGGAGCCATGGCAGGCTCGACAGGTTGCACTAGGCCTAGGTTTTGATTCCTTGTAAACCTGGGTCATGATTCCGGGAGACTACCCCCTAGGAGGGTCCCACTCACCCTAGGATGAAAGGCCTGAGCTACTCCATCTTGTAAAAGAATTCCATCCCGCACGGTCCCGCGCAAAAGAACTCTGGACGTTACCCAACCTGAGCCCACTACCCATAGCCAATCAACCCTCAGATTACCTAACCTAGCCCCACTGTACACGAGCCAATCGGCCCCTAGGCTAAACCTTCTGACTTTACGTTCAGGAGCTTGTGATTTACCTTGGAAGTAAAAACCAATCAAGGATCTACATACAAAGCCTACAGATAGAAGTAACCAACCAGTTATCTGTCAACTTAAACACCCCCTAAAGTGGCCAATCAGTTGTCCTCTTGCCTGAACACCCCTTTTTGTACCCTTTTACCTGAATAAATTCCCTATAAAAGCAGTGCAGCCCAAGACTCGGGCCTCCCTCCCTATAGCCACTGCGTCGGTGCTGGTGGGAGCCCTAGCTCGAGCTAGCAATAAACCCCTTTATGCTTTTGCATTGCCGTGGATGTCTTATTTCTCTCAGTTTTGGGGACTCGGACTTCGGGCATAACACTGCAAATGAAAGACGTTTGCTTGGACCACCCCAACCTCACCAACCTCAGCTGAAACACATAGTCAGCATATACCTAATAGCCTGATGACTTGGCTATATTTACCTCTGAACTATAGACCCATTTAGAATAGGTTGTTATATCCCTCCTTGTTTGTAGCTGTAATCACAGTGCTAATAAGTACAAGGTCTGGCATAAATACTAAAATAAATGAGTATATAAAATAAACAAATACTAAAAACCAATAGTAAATTAGAAAATGAATGAACACAGCAAGGTCTCCTCCAACCACTTCACACCTAAGCAGGAATGAGCTTAGTAACACATGATTTATGATGTTCAAAACATCAACAGAGGAAACTGCCTTCTTCCATTGAGTTAACTTTTTTTACTCTGTCAAAAAACATCTTTAAAATAATCTCTGGGGAAATATCCACTGTTGTGCTCGTAACAAGTGCAGTCACTTGGTAAACGACATCTTCCCAACCTGCAGTTTGCTTATACAAGCCCGGAGTCAGCTGGGGTCTCCCTGAAGCTCAGACTTCCACAATCATCCATTCATTCAAAAATATATGAAGACTTACGGTCTCTATCGTCTATATATGCACCTATATCTGTATCTGTATCTATATCTATCTCTATCATCATCTATGTGATAGATATAGATATAGGCACCCTTCCAGATCCTGGAGCTGTCCCGCTGGCAAATAAGACAGATATAACTCTCACCTTCAAGACACTATAAAGAGGGACCTCTAGTGGCTAAGACTCCACTCTGTGAACACAGGGGGCCCAGGTTTGATCCCTGGTCAGAGAACTAGATTCCACAAGCCACAACTAAAAAGATCCTGCATGCTACAATGAACATTGAAGATCTTGAGTACCCGACTAAGGCCTGGTGTAGCCAAATAAATAAATGTTGCTGTTGTTGTTTAGTCATGCAGTCGTGTCTGACTCTATTAGAAAATATATAGTTCATCAAGCTTAGTTTAAAAAAAAAAAGAAACTATAAAGAAATTTCTATGTTTTTGATCTACAGTCATTCCAAGTGCTAATATCTCTGGGAGAAGTTCATATGCTCACTCTAGATTTCAGAAAGAATAAAAATGATTCTAATCTTACACACAGTAGTTTATGTCTTTGCAGCCTTGCCCTCTAGCTTAAACAGCTTATCAAAGTATTTTTTCCAAACAAATACTCTGCTGCTTAAAAGAAGAATGAATTTAAAAAACATTACCCCAATGTTCATTGCAGCACTGTTTATAATAGCCAGGACATGGAAGCAACCTAGATGTCCATCAGCAGATGAATGGATAAGAAACCTGTGGTACATATACACAATGGAGTATTACTCAGCCATTAAAAAGAATACATTTGAATCAGTTCTAATGAGGTGGATGAAACTGGAGCCTATTATACAGAGTGAGGCAAGCCAGAAAGAAAAACACCAATACAGTATACAACGCATATATATGGAATTTAGAAAGATGGTAATGATAACCCTGTATGTGAGACAGCAAAGAGACACAGATGTATAGAACAGTCTTTTGGACTCTGGGAGAGGGAGAGGGTGGGATGATTTGGGAGAATGGCATTGAAACATGTATAATATATATGAAACAAATTGCCAGTCCAGGTTCGATGCATGATACTGGATGCTTGGGGCTGGTGCACTGGGATGACCCAGAGGGACAGTACAGGGAGGGAGGAGGAAGGGGGGTTCAGGATGGGGAACACGTGTATACCTGTGGCAGATTCATGTTGATGTATGGCAAAACTAATACAATATCGTAAAGTAATTAATCTCCAATTAAAATAAATACATTTACATTAAAAAAAAAACATTACCTATTAATATTGCACATAAATAGCAATTAAAATGATGCATATTGTAGATTTTACATTCTCTTTACCAAAATATGATGAGTCTAACCTTAAACCTGACCCTAATCCTTTTCTCCTCCTCTAATTTCGGATATGAGTCCCACAACAGGTGAAGCCTAGTGAAAGTGTATTTTAAAATATAATTATCACATCAAATAGAGAGGAATTTCAGGATTTTCCAGTTCATGAAAGCAACTTAGAAAAACCAGCATGATTATACTATCCTATTTGTTTCTAAAATGTTTGAATTGCTAAACTGGCAGTTGTTTGTCATAACTTCATACTTAACGTTATTCACATGTGAGAATGGAAAAATAAATCCATATAGTACTTATCGTATATTTTTGGCAGTAATTTTTCAATTAGGAAAAATATTTAACCAAGGTGATATTTTGCTAAAAGTCAGTATTCTCTAAATCTGTAATACCAAGAACTGGAAACGATCCTGTAAACAAATTTATTTCCACTCCCTCATTTAATAAAAGGGAAATCACAAAACTATAAACAGTAGACAGGCTGGCTTATAAACTCTAAAGGTAGGCAATTTCCTTAAGACTGGTGTGTGCCCTGCCAATCTTCCAAAAACTTCAATCCCCCACAGAAAACTAAGAGCTCAAGAAAACTTCCTCCTCTTCTTCTTCCATGGAAGCACATGGCTGCCCAGCTACATGTTTTTCCCATCCTCCTTTACAGTTGTGAATAACTTTGTGAATATTTATTTCCCCAGTGCAATCTGAGTGGACCTGAGAGCTGAAATTTCCCTGTCTGATCCCAAAGCTTCCACATTTGCTTTCCCATGTTCTTGTGTCCTTTCCACGTGCCTTTGAAATGAGGCTAACCACAGAGACTTTGAAAATGATCATATAAAATAGCACCCACTGACTTTGAATACTTGTTAGGAAGGATTAAGTGAACAATCCATAAACTGCATTCCTTGAGCCCCTGGACTACAAGGGATCCTGTGTTAGGACAGTGTAGCATTCTCTAACTAATACATAGTCCTGATGGACTCTTTTTTTGGAAATTTTTTTATTGGAATATAATTACTTTACAGTGTTATGTTAATTTCTATTGTACAACATCATGAATCAGTCATATGTATAAATATATCCCTCCCCTCTTGAGCCTTCTCCACCATTCCACCTGTCTAGGTCTTCACAGAGCACTGAGCTGAGCTCTCTGGGTATATAGCATCTTCCCACTATCTATTTTACTCATGAGAATGTATATATGTCAATGCTACTCTCTAAATTTGTCCCTTCTTCTCCTCCCCAACCCCAGTGTCCACAAGCCCATTCTTTATGTCTGCATCTCTACTCCTGCCATGCAAAAAGGTTCCTCAGTACCATTTTTCTAGATTCCATATACATGCTGGGCATATACCCTGAGAAAACCATAACTCAAAAAGACTCATGTACCTGAGTGTTCACTGCAGCACTATTTACAACAGCCAGAACGTGGAAGCAACCTAGATGTCCCGACAGATGAATGAATAAAGAAGACGTGGTACATATATAATAGAATATTAAAGTGAAGTGAAGTCGCTCAGTCGTGCCCGACTCTTTGCTACCCCATGGATAGCAGCCTGCGCCAAGCTCCTCCATCCATGGGATTTTCAAGGCAAGAGTACTGGAGTGGGTTGCCATTTCCTTCTCCAGAGAATCTTCCCAACCCAGGTCTCTCACATTGTAGACAGATGCTTTACCGTCTGAGCCACCAGGGAAGTACTCAGCCATAAAAGGAATAAAATTGAGTCAGTTGAAGTGAGGTGGATGAACCTAGAGCCTGTTGTACAGAGTGAAATGTCAGAAAGAGACAAAAACATCATATATTAATGCATATATATGGAATCTGATGGACTCTTTAGCAAATTATCTTTTGTGTCTTCTTGCATCTTTTAAAACAACACATTAATATTATTATAGCACCTCTTTTTACAATGCTTAGTTTGTGGTTCACCCAGTGTTAAACACGTTACATGGATATTATTTATTACAAATTCTCAGGTAGATTCTATTTTCTCCATTCTGTAGTTGAGAATACTGAGGTTCCTTGAATAACTTGGTGGATCTGAGATCACAGTCCCAATGCATCTGACTATCTGTGCTCTTTCTTCTAACTTGACAATTCTTTGCTTCTCTGGAATTATGCTAGCTAGTTATGTACATGAACTGCGACCCATAGTCCATTTCCAAAAGAAATGTTGTTATGAGTAAAAACATTTTAATAAGAAAGCTTATAAGAATCCAAACAATATGAATTTTATTTAGATGTCCAGTGTCTACTTGTTCTTATCTTAACAGCACAAGTTAGTTTAAAACGACCGTTGCAAATTGCAGATTTACATTGCAGAAACTGACTGGGAGGTTAGCACTTTTAGCATAGACACATTAGCTTTGTTTTCCCTTAGAGCAACACAAAAGATGCAAACAGGAGGTGGCAATAATTATTCATTGAATATCCCTTCAAGGGATAATTATTTTACACAATTATTTTTGATGCAAGCAAGAAATCCCAAAGGGTTCCTTTATCCTTTGTTAAGGATAAGATGTAACATTGGGAGATACTTGGCAAGAAGAACATTTTGGGGTGATGGCAACACAAAATCTTTGAATGAGAATTCCTCACATGGAAAATGGAATCTGAAGTTAACTGAATGATGGCAGTAACACGTTATCAAAGAAAGAAATTTCTGTATAAATTGGAAATGTGCATTTGACTACAATAAATACGTATCATTGGAGACTTCCTAGAAAATTCATTTACCACAGGTATGATTTTTACAAATTCACTATTATAGCCTTTCATGTACTTTCTTTCAAACTTATATCTAACAATCTATCATTTTCCATTTATATCCTGTACATACTTACTAAATCTTGGGCCAGCCAACTAACCAAGTAAGCTGCAGATTCTAATGCTAAGTTGCAGGTAAAAGATGGAGATAAGTAAAAGTCAGGACAGTTAGGGAAAGGAAAGCTCCACAAGAAAGTAGTAAGAGAAGGTATTGCAGAATGGGTGATATTTAAGATAAAACCTGATGTAATAGCGTAGTTACTATCTGGATTGAAAAGAATTCAATCTATGAATAACTATTTCTTCAACAGCAGTCATGGAGTATTCTAACCTTAACAGAGACTCTATGTGACTTGTTACTATTTTGTATGATTCATGCAGATCCTTATAACTCAAAGTATCTACTTACCATTTGGGTAGGCCTGCTGCTGCTGCTGCTGCTAAGTCGCTTCAGTCGTGTCCGGCTCTGTGCAACCCCATAGACGGCAGCCCACCAGGCCAGTTCTTCCTAAATGGACTGTTTAGTAATCTGAGGTCAGGATGTCCTAAATTTTAATTTGCTTACAAAAGAAATTCTTATTTAACCAAATGCAACCATTCTGGTTGGGCTTCCCAGGTGGTGCGGTGGTAAAGAACGTGGCTGCCAATGCAAGAGTGATCCCTAGGTCATTCCCCTGGAGGAAAATGGCACCCCACTCCAGTATTCTTGCCTGGAGAATCCCATGGACAGAGGAGCCTGGAGGGCTACAGTCCATGGGGTTGCAAAGAGTTGGATACGACTTTGTGACTAAGCACAGCAGTACAACCATTCTGGTTAGTGATTAAGTTGCTGTTGTTAAAGTGGGTTTTCAGCACCCTGAAACTCAGCTCACACAATACACAAAGCCATCCTTGAAACTTCATGTCCAGCTCTCAGAGTGTGGAGGGATAATGAAAACACATCTGCTTTCTCACTTCAGGGTTTATCTGTCCCATGAAGCCACATACAGTGGTCTGATCAAAACCAGTCCCCCAAAAGGAAAAAAAAAAAAGACCCCGTTTCACTACTGCAAAGTTGTTACGGGTCAAAAGGTAAGGTTTCACCACTGCTAATGATTCCTTTCTCTAGCACATAGTGTCTAATCCAAATTTTACTACCAGAGAAAGCAAACATCAAGGGGTGAAGCATAAATGTGCCCATGGCCTTCTGAATGCGTGATAAGCACAGTCCGTGGCCTTGGTAACAACCTGCTCATGGGCCAGGTACTCCTTCCCTACACCTTAATGAGGGGCCATCATTACTGTGCATTTCAGTACTGATGCTCGTTCCAGCTCTTGTTTTAAACTTCCTTCACAGAGCCACCAGTGCAGCCTTGGTGTTCCACACACACAATTTTCCCTCAAGAAAGCCACCCCCTAAGCAGGAAGGTCAAGTCATCTCGATGCTGCATACATCTGGAGAAGGGCTCACAAAAAAGACAGGGCACACCGAAATTTGCAGGCACCTTTGTTTTCTGCAAATTGTTCCCTGTTTAATGAAGTTGGTGACTTACGGCTAATTATATTTATCAAATGAATTCAGTTCTTCCATTTTGGACTAATCACATATTCCCTGGCTATTCCTTCTTTCCTTCCTGACACTGAGCTAACAATGAAGTGAGATATATGCAAATTGATTCCAGTTAATAACTTCATCGTTGAAATTTTTCTGACCTCAAAATCAACTTCTGTATAGAATTTACTACTTAGCTGTCCAGACATTCTATTAACTGAAAAACATGTATTTTTAAATTCTGTGAAATTAAAACGTGTCAAGGACTGGTGGGTATTATGATTTATCCTTTAAGAGAATTATGGCTGAGCAAAAGCACCCTAGAGGATGGGAGACTGATCAGGCTGAAAATTAGAAAGAAATGCCAATAAAACTCAGTTCTCGTAACAAGAGAGCACTGATATTTGGAAAACCAAAATAAGACAGAAATGAGGAATGTGACTTTCAAAATTAGAATTAACAATAAAAAGTAGTCAATACTCAATACAAATATTTTAGATTAGTGCCGATAATAGGTGAGTATATGTACACTTTCTCCTGGATTATAGTCTTTTAAGATAACCCAAGAGCTGATAATCCAGAACAATTTTATGAAAGTGAGATCTAGAGGTGTCTGTTCAAATTAAAAAAAGATAATTTTCTCATTCTTATTTTGATATTGTTCCTTTATACATCAATATTCCTCACGGATTAAAAACATTATCCTACTTGTAAAACTGATTTATAACATTTAATCAGTGCATTTAAAACCTGAGCAAATCATACTTTCTCAAAACAAGAACTCTGTGCCTTGTATTTTCTTATATTCTCTCTCTGTTTGACCAAAGGGTGGAGATTTGATAAGAAAAGAGAGCAAGAATGGTTTTAATGGAGGAAAAATGTGAGCATTGCCACTTCTGTCTACAAACGTCTCTTAGTCTAAGGGACCTAATCAGAATCCTCTATGAATTTTTAAGACATGTGAACATCCTTGGATTCTGATGGTAGATACTCTGCACCTTTAAACTGCTCTGTGGGTCATTTTGATGTACATCTTTCATTGAAAATAACACAAACTTAAACTGGATGCCTGCTCCCAAAAGGCACAGATTGCTGTTTATTTTGTTTACTGTTCTACATTATTCAGTTTCCAGAACAATGCCCAGTAGGCAGTAGGTGCTCAAAAGTACTCAGACTGTGAATGATATTTATAGAGTTCCTCGATGAGAAAATGATCATAGAAATCGGTCTGTTTGAATGCAGGAAAATTCACATAATTTATTGTTTTTTTTTACATGACAGAAGAATACATTTTGATTTTTCTTTTAATTTCATCAAGTATTCATCCAAATTAGCCAAACATTTTGCTAATGGATTGACATATTTACAGCAATAAAGGCTAATCTTTTAGTAACACTTTTAAGCCCTGGCAACCCACTCCAGTATTCTTGCCTGGAAAATCCCATGGATGGAGGAACCTGGTAGGTTACAGTCCATGGGGTCACAAAGAGTCAGACACGACTGAGTGACTTCACTTTCCCTTTAAGTCCTGAAGGGTAAACAGACAACAACAACAACAACAACAACAACAACAAAACCCTCTAGATTGAATTTGTTTCAACCCTTCATACCTATACCTACATGATGACCAGGGACAGGAAGAAATACTTAGAAAGAAAGACAATCGAAATTTATTAATGAGATGGATGGATCTTTAAAACAGCACTCAAACCCTTCTCTACGGAAAATATTCATGAGACCCTTCTATCTCTCTGTGGATATTTTGCTTTAGACATCAAGTATATTTTCTCTTAACGAGGTATGCAGAGGTGAAATGGAAGTAACAATCACTTCAGATAAGAGTTGCAGCCCTTTTAGTCAAGTTATTTAAATCTCTGAGCCTCAATTTTGTCACTTGTAAAATTATACCTAATCACACTGTTTTAAAACTTACATGAAAATTCATGTAAAAGTTGCCAGGCACAGAATAGACATGCAAGAAATGTGACTTTGCTCTCAATCTCCATCAAGAGGGAGAATAGGCTCCTGTCTGATAATGCTGCTGCTGCTGCTGCTAGGTCACTTCAGTCGTGACCCCATGGATGGCAGCCCACCAGGCTCCGCCGACCCTGTTTGATAACGAGGAATCCCTTTTAGCAAGCTTCATGGGATATGTATTTCTGGCTCCTACAACTTTTATTTGGGCTAAATGCTCCATTGTTTTTCCAGAATGAAATACTGCAATTTGACCAGCATTACATGGCTAATGGGATCCTGGAATAGAAAGAACGGAGGCATTTCTCAGTTGCCATCTTTCTTTTTTTCACATATCCAATTGAAATGGGATTTAATCACAAGTCAGTTGGATAGGTTTCTTTAGGAACCAAGTAAAAATAATGAGCTAATTGTGACACCGGAGAGTCCAGCCCTGTGGTCAGAGATGTGAATACTTACAATGTACTCAATATAGATTATAAGTTTAGAAGGACAGTTGTCAAGATAAGCCTTTAGGAAAAAGAAGTCAGTCACAGCATATTATCCTCTAACAAAAATTATAATAAAGTGTAACATCATTTTGCTCTAACCAGAAACTAACACAATATTGTAAATCAATTATATTCTAATATAAAATAAAAATTAAAAACTATAAAGCACCGAGGTTGATATTTTCCCGATGGGTGTAAAATAAACTGAAATAAATATATTTACATATTTTAATTGGAAGGCAACACAAATCAAAATGAAATGAAAAAGGCTGATGCTGTAATTGTTATAAACAGAGACCCCTTTAACTTGTGCTTAGAATCTGCTTTCTAAAGTTCATTTTAAATTAGACTGTAAGATGAAAAATATAAACTGAACTGACATAGAAAAAAAAAAGTAGCATCAAACACATTGTTTGTCCTTTCAGAAATATTTTTCAGCATGAAAGAGGTAAATATAATCTTTCCATAGCACTTAACGTATACATCGTGTGACCAGCACTTTCAACATCGACAGCTTTTATGTACATGAATTAAAGTTTTCTCGTTTCCAATTTAACTTTCATCAGTCTGACAGTTATTTTCCTAAACAATGCAGCTGATCATGTCACATTCCTGTTTAAAAGCCTTCAATGGCTCCCATCTTGTTGCAGAACAGATATTAAATTTCTTAGCAGGCCCTATAAAGATGCTAGCAATTTGGCTCCCCAGTCTGTTTCTCTAACCTCTTACCAGCCCCTCTCACATCCTTTCTTTCCTCTAGGTGTTGTGTCCTGCATGTGGCCACATCTGACATTGCTCCCCACACTCCAAACCTCCCCTTGTTCAACGTTCTCGTACAAAGCTGATCCCTTTCCCTGCCGGTCCTCTTCCTCAATTTCTGCTCCTTGATCTCATGTGGCTACTTCAGGATCCTACCCAGAGAGCAACTCTTCACAGACAATTTACCACAAGTTTGCCATTTTTTTCCCTCTCTGAGTTGCCACAGATTCCAACGCTCTATCAATCCTTGATTTCCACAGGTAGGTACCAGCCCTACTGTCCTCCTGCCATTCTGGATTCTTTACCTGTGGATCTCTTCAACATCTCCCCATGGATGTTTAATAAGCATCCATGAAAATTAAAATACCTGAAACAAACCCTCCCCTCCCAACATGCCCTTCTTCCCAATCTCAGTTAATCGCCCTTTACTGGCAGCCTTCCAGCCATGCTGGCCTCCTGGTTCTTTCCTCAATAAGCCATTCATACTCCTGCCTCAGGACATTTGCAATTTTCTTTGCCTCTGCCAAGAACATCCTTCTCCCTAGCCACTGGGCCTCTCCCTCAAGTCCTCCAGGCTTTGACTCATCACTCAGAAGGCTTTCCTTTTTCTGTTTAAGATGGATTCAATGACTCCTGTGTCGCCACCCGTGCTCCACACATCTTTCCCTTTCCTATCTTCCCTACAGTTTTTTATCACTTACTTATAGGCTGTATGTTTTATTACAGGCATGATGGATGAGCTCTGCACCCAAGTTCAATTCAGTGATGTTGACTGAGGAAGCTTGTTAGAAGGTGTAATGCCTGCCCTTATTTATAGAAGTGAGTAGGAGTCAGGAATCCCAGTTTCCAAGCTCCTTTCTGTGTAACTCTGAGCACATTTCATAGATTTTCAAGATCCATCTTCTATAAATTAGCATTAAAGAGGATAACTGATTAAAAGTGCAATAGACACTCAAGGAACCTTAGTGCAACGGCAGCTGTTGTTACCATTTTCATCATTAGCTAATTTAATTTTTAGTTTCTTTAAATTATATTTTAAATTTATTTAGCTGTGCTGGGTCTTAGTTGTGGCATAGGGATCTTCAGTCTTTGCTGTGGCATGAAGGATCTTCAGTTGCAGCATACAGGATCTATTTTTCTGACTAGGGATGAACCTGGGCCCCCTGCATTGGGAGCTCACAGTCTTAGCCACTGGGCTAAGGAAGTTCCTCTTTAGCTAATTTTATGGTAGCATGTGATTCAGGGGGTTACTCCCTAAATACTTCAAGCCTAGAAAGAAACTTGCTGCTAAACATAAATGTGTGTGTGTGTGTGTGTGTGTGTATCTTTTCTTTGAAAACCAATTTCAGTTTTGAATTCAAATTATAAGTAAAACAAGTAGTAAAATGAAGGCATCCTCATTAGCTAAACAATTGATTGTTTCTGTTTAAATAGAAGTCATTTCTTTTTCTGACTGGTCTTACTTTTAGGCTCCAAGGCATGGCTTCATTAAATATAACTAGATGTTCAACATATCCCCATACTGCTTCTTCTTTCAATAGATTATAAAAATTTATAGCTTTTTAACTTCTATATTCATTTGAGGTTTAGATAGAGCTAGGGCCATAGTTTGTGAATGAACTTTATTAGAGATTTAAAAATGATACCAGATGCTTGTTTCTTTCAGTCTTACAGCATGAAAATCTTATTTCTCTTATTTGCATATTTACTACTAATTAAATGAAATGGATACAAATTAAGATGATGGTAGATTAAACATGGTCACAAATTATTTCCTGTTCTTCCCCTCATGGGAGTATACTTCCTTTCCTTCCTTGAATCCAGGCTGGCCTGTGGTTTGCCTAATATTCAGTCTTGGAACATTAAAATCTTATTTCTCTTATTTGCATATCTACTGCTAATTAAATGAATTGGATAAAAATTAAGAAGATGCTAGATTAAACGTGGTCACAAAGTACTTCCTGCTCTGTATTGTGGAAGTATATATCCTCTCTTTCTTTGAATCTAGACTGGCCGTGTGACTTGCCTTGACCAAGAGGATATGAAGGTCTCGACCAAGTGTAACTTTCAAGTCTGTTGCTTCTGCTCTTCCCCTCCTGGACTGGCTAGACTGCCACAAGAAAACAGGATATCCTGCCACATCAGCCAAGTGAAGGAGGGCTGAATCACCTGTAGACAGCCCTGCCAGCTGTCCAGCCAGGTTAGTGAGACAATCTGGGACCACGTGATCCCAGCAGAGACTCCAGGTTCATGAGTGACCCTTGGGGGGACCAATCCAAAGCGCAGAAATATCATCAATAAGGGCTTCCCTGGTGGTCTAGTGCTTAAGACTTTGCCTTGCAACGCAGAGGGCGTGGGTTCATTCCCTGGTCGGGGAGGTAAGAGCACATAAGCCTTACAGCCCAAACACCAAAACATAAACACAGAAACAATACTGCAACAAATTCAATAAAGACATTAAAAATGGTCCACACAAAATATCTTAAAATAACAAAAAAGAAATGTCATCAATAGATGCTTATGGCTTTAAGTCGCTAAATCTTGGGGTGGTTGTATAGCAACTGATAACTGAGGCAGCAGTTCATAAAATAAGTTAAATCACAAACATACTTTCTTAAATATGTCACTTTAATGTAAAATTTCTCTTGTATCAAGTTTAGCCAAGGCCATATAAACAGAAAAGGACCAAAATATGTGTGCCTGCTGAAGCAGTAAGATGAAAATTGTAACATTCTGTTCAGGCAAACACACATGGCAATTGTTTTCATGTATCTCTTCCTTTTTTTCCCCTGAAAAAAACTGGATTCATCATATCACAGAAGAAATTTAAAAGCTGAGAGACATTACTCCAGAAGTGTATTATAAAGCCAACTTTTACGTTAGTTCTCGACTAGGTGAAACTATGAAGTGCCTTTGGGTGCCTCACATTGTACTTTGATCTGTGACTTGTGAGACAGAACTCATACATCCTTTTACACATGACATAATTCGGAGGCAGAAATATCAAATTACTTAAGGGATAAAGAATTCTTACCTCTGATACCTATAGGTCAAAACTGAAATGTAATAGATCTTCAGAAGAACAAGAAAGGCCTGGGATTTGAAGGAGAGTGAGAAGGTCTGGGACAGGGCAAAGGTGGCTGGAGAAGATGGTGATATGGTGAAGAGCTCAAGAGATGAGCAGAAGTCACGACTGTCACAGTGGATGGGGCTGGCTCTGCCCCATGCAGACACTATTTGAGGGGCAAGCAGAAAGGAGGCTGATAGGCAAAATGAAATTAGATTTAATTTTTAGAAAAGAAGTCTTACTTTTTTTTTCCTAATCTGCCACAACTCTATCTTGTGGAGCTAAATATATCTTTGACTATGTGGACATGCAAATATGAGATTGTGTGAGTGTGAGAATACAAGTGTATATGAGAGGGTGTGGGAGCTTATTTAATTGCAAACCACCATCACCACCACCAAGAAGACTTTAACTGATTGAATTCAGCCAATATTCCATTGGCTTCAGTGATGAAATTCTTTCATTTGTTCAAACTCTCATGTCTTACTAAAAGGATATGAGATGGCTTACAGAACACACACAAAGAACTGAGAAGAAAATACACGAATACAACAAGAAAGAATAAAAACAGGGAGTGGTAATAAGGTTAAGCTGGGGAAGTCGTTTTTAAAAACAACAACGATTTATTTAACTAAATTTAACCTTCACCGGCACCTCAGTGCATGTTGTCAAAACATCCTCAATGTCAACTTCCTTGAAAGCCAGCGGCACCTCAGAGCAAGCAGCACTCAGGTTTCCTGCCTGAGCGGCTCTGATGGAGCCTAGGACATCTTGTCAAAATTCCAAACTTTCAGCTTTGAAACTCAGTAAACAATTGTAAGGAAAAAAAGAAATATTATTTTTCCCCTTAAATCCTAGGCAAAACACTTCATGGTATTATTTTCAAGAGATTTCCAGTTGTTGTTTTAAAAGACAATAGTTTTTCTTAACTTGAGTTTTAACCTCTAAAATTCCTGGCCTAGAGAGCATCCTATTTCCTGCCTAGAAGAAGGAGGATGTAGGATGCAAGGTGACCTTTGCAAGAGGCACCCATATATCTCCCAGCAGGATGGTTTTGCCACTATTACTAACCATTAAAATGCTTGCTCCTTGGAAGAAAAGCTATGACAAACATAGACAGCATTTTAAAAAGCAGAGACATTACTTGCCAACAAAGGTCTATCTAGTCAAAGCTATGGTTCTTTCATTAGTCATGTATGGATGTGAGAGTTAGACCATAAAGAAAACTGAGTGCCGAAGAATTGATGCTTCTGAACCGTGGTGTTGGAGAAGACCTGCGAGAGACCCTTGGACTGCAAGGAGATCAAATCAGTTAATCCTGAAGGAAATCAGTCCTGAATACTCATTGGAAGGACTGATGCTGAAGCTGAAGCTCCAATAGTCTGGCCACCTGATGTGAAGACCTGATTCTTTATTAGAAAAGGCCCTGGTGCTGGGAAAGATTGAAGGCAGAAGGAGAAGGGGACGACAGAGGACAAGACGGTTGGATGGCATCACTGACTTGGTGGACATGAGTTTGAGCAAGCCCCAGGAGTTGGTGATGGATAGGGAGGCCTGGCGTGCTGCAGTCCACGGGGCGGCAAAGAGTTGAATAAGACTGATCGACTGACCCAACAGCAGCTGACTCATTATTGTAATCATCATGTAGAATATTTCTACCATCCCAGAAAGTTCCCTTTTGCCAATTTGCAGTTAATTCCTTTCTTTTACCTTAACCTTTGGTGATCACTGACCTTTTGTTCATTATTTCAATTTTGCCTTTTCTAGAATTTCATACAAATGGAATTATTTATTCTGTACTCCTTGGTGTCTGACATCTTTTATTCAGTGCGGTGCTTTTGGGATTTATCCACATTGTTGCAAGAATTGATGGTTTGTTCCTTTTCCTGGCTGAGTAAAATTCCTTTTTGGGATATGGAACAATTTGTTTATCTATTCACCAGTTGACAGACACTCCTTCCTTTAACCCTAGTTTTGGATATAACAAATAAAAATAGTATGGAAAGTCAGGTAAAAAATAAAAATATTAGATTACTAAAAAAAAAAAAATCAGACAGTAAGTTTGTTGACATCACTTTCAGTATTTTTCCCTGAGATAACTGGAACACACTCTGTTTTCTCCTGTTATAGTATTTAAAATAAGCCAAGAAAGTATCTATATCTACACTGATACCTATATCTCCTTCAGCACATGACTGTTGCTATCTGGGTATATAATATGGTATTGAGCTCTTCAGTAGTATCATCCAACACCATGGCATTGCCCCTGAACTGGCTATTTCCCTGGCTGGTGGGGAAGTCTGGCATTCACCACCTTCATTCAGTGTGAATCCTGTAATATCTTCTGCACAGAGGAAATATCTTGCCTGTTGGGAATGTGATTCAGCTCACCTGACTTCAATTTTAAGAGTTACATGATGTTATGTGGAAAGATGGCCGCAGTTGGCTTGATTGGTACTCTTTTGGAAAAGAAAAGCTCTTGGAATTTTTTTTCAAAGACAAAAAGGGCAATACAAGCACAAGTCTTGAACTCCTATTAATAGTCCCTGCAAGCACAGCAGCAAAGCCAGTGCATGCCTGTTTCCAAGTGCTTCTGAAATGACAGGGTGCTTTCAAACAGCACTGGGCAGTGCATTTTTCCAATGCCAATGCATACTGGTGCTGCTGCGCCCTGTCAAATGCGTAATATTGAAAAGCCCCACTGGACACCTATTTGCTACAATGTTCTTGGCTGGTCTCCACCCATCGTGTCCCGATATAGAATCTGCTTAGAGTAGCAAGTCTGTTCTTAGGTGCTTCTTGCAGTGAACATTAACTAAATGATTGGAATGTATGAAAACAGGTAGGAATGGTGAGAGGATAATGGGGTGGAGGGGTGTGTAAAATCCCCCAGGAACAACCTCTGACAAGACAGGATACCTTTCCTTGCTTCAGCAGTGACCATGATGAGGATTTCTACCTGAAAAACAAGCCTTAAATGAAACCTACCCTTCCTGGAGCCCTTTATGGGTGGTCATTTTCAATCCTTTCTGAGTAATATCTATTTTGTACACAGTGATTTTCAAAGCATACTGCAAACCTTCTGAGAACAGAAAGAGTGCCCAAGTGGTTAATTTTCTTTCTCTGTTCCCAGCACACAATAACTAGAAAAAGAAAGTATAGATTGGGCTTTTGCTTTCTCTTTCTCATTTTACTCCTCACGTCCAAACCTCTGTTGACCAGGTTTCTAATAACAAACTGACCACATACCCCATCCCAAGACACTTTCACTTTTCTGGTGAAGAAACATTTTCTTCCCCACCCTAGTATTAGTGTATCCCCAATCTCCCATTTATACGCAATCACTGGCTCCCCAAACCTTCCTGAGCCTGACCCTGGATGATAATCCCCATCATTAAGCCAGCTGGGATCACCCTCTTTCCCAACTGTCAAGCCTCAGTGCTGACTACAAGCCAGGGCTCTCCATATGGGGTGTGGATACATACAAAACTAAGGAATTCAGCTCTTTTTCTAATTCTGTGCAAAGAGAAGTAGATCCTACAATCACAGATGGCATCAGAGTGAGAAACGAAGAGCACACGGTTCTCAGGGATGAGGATGGGACCAGAAGCTGATTTCCAAAATGCAGGTACAGAGTATGATTAAAGAGAACGTCCAGTCACATGGATGCTTTCCTGCAAAATTGTCATGAAACAAAACTTGTAACCCTCATCACTATTCGTTATTGAAAGCAGCTCTCTTAATTCCTGCTAGCAATTAAAGAAATGGGCAAACTAAAGAAGCTAAGTCACTTCAGTTGTGTCTGACTCTTTGCGACCCCATGGACTGTAGCCCACCAGGCTCCTCTGTCCATGGAATTCTCTAGGCAAGAATACTGGAGGGGCTGCCATGCTCTTCTCCAGAGGCTCTTCCTGACCCAGGGATCAAACCGGTGTCTCTTATGTCTCCTGAATTGGTAGGTGGGTTCTTTACCACTAGCGCCACCTGGGAAGGCCAAGGAAACTATACCCATGCATAATTACTATCATTTATAATTGACCATGAGAAATAAATACAGTTTTCACATGTGTTCTGATAGATCAGTTTACTTCATTTGTGGATTCTCAAAGATGAGATCTCAAAGGTACCTGGACAGGCATTTTTGGAATCCAACATGATTCTCTTCTAGTCAAGGTATCTTACGAAGAATTTCTAAGTTTTCTGTTACTTCAAACAAATCTAAACAGCAGAGACAGAAGTCTCATGTGATGAACAAAGCCAGCTCAACTCTGGAAAACACTTCCCTGCCCGAAGTCAACCAACAGTGCAGGTCTAAGCTGCAAAGAATAATGATGCAAATATGAGAAAAGAAAGTGGTTATACCTTCAGGGTGAAGAGCAGAGGATATATGAAAGAACAAGCAAGGTCAAAGCTATTTGGCAGAGCTCTAGCTTTGAACTATGTGCTTGGGACTTTGCTAAATGGTATTTGAATATTTAAATATCTGTACCTATGGTTAGTTGTATTTTGCCTTTTCCTTAGATAATCTGTGGCAATTGTCCCAAAAGTAACATTATCAGTTTCTTTGAGGAATCTTAGAACTAGAGATTAGATTTAAATTCGTTTACTCAGATTTTTTGTGGAAAATCTTTTTTCCAAAGAGATCATTACAAAGTAGCTATACCCCTTACATATGGTGACAGAGGACAATAAAACTTAACAAAAGGAAAAAAAAAGTCAACAAAAGTTATTTCATCATTTTATTAAAATGTGGCTAAAAATACTGGTAAACAACATACTAACCTAAATGCTCCCTGGATGACCAATGATTGTAAATAGACTCAGGTTCATCATTCTCAACATTCAGAGTGCTATACTGCAGAGTGAATTAATATGTGGAAAATGCAGATATCAAGTCAAATATATATTTAATTTCCCAGAAGTTAGTGCTATAGGGGAAAAAAAGAAATCCCTGAAAAAACTCCAAACAATAAACTATTTAAAAACACTTCAGCAGCAGTAATACAAATATACAAATACAAATATAAATGTGTTATATAAGTGTATTCACACACTTTTCAGCAAGACTGAACTTTCATGCAAAATTATGTTAAAAGCAGAAAATCGATTTGTGTGATTAGTCAATGGAATATTTTAAGTGGATTCCAAGTTGCAGCCATTTTAAAAGGCAATGTCTTTACAAGTTACTTTATTACACTTTGTTATGGTTAAAGAAAAGGGACATTAAGGACTCAATGCTGCCAATTCAATGCTGGAGATGTGAATTTTGTTGGCATCATCTGTTACGGAACTAACATCAGCAAGATCAGCAATTAATCTTGGAAAAATTCCCTAAACAAAAAAACTGACATGGAGTTTCAAATCTATGACAGAAAGCAATATCTGTAGCATTCTGTATTAACCTGACAGTCATTAGCTTCAACATCTGATAAGATACGCTGAAAGAAATCCTTTATTTCCACAGAATTAACTGCGGCACACTCATGTCCCTATGTATAATGCAATTGAAGCTGATGTCATTGGTGTTTACTGCTGCTACTGCTAAGTTGCTTCAGCAGTGTCCGACTCTGCCCGACCCCATAGACAGCAGCCCACTAGGCTCCACTGTCCTTGGGATTCTCCAAGTAAGAACACTGGAGTGGGTTGCCATTTCCTTCTCCAATGCATGAAAGTGAAAATGAAGTCGCTCAGTTGTGTCGGACTCTTCGCGACCCCATGGACTGCAGCCCACCAGGCTCCTCCATCCATGAGATTTTCCAGGCAAGAGTACTGGAGTGGGGTGCCATTGCCTTCTCCATGGGATCTTCCCAACCCAGGGATCGAACCCAGGTCTCCCACATTGTAGACAGATGCTTTATCTGAGCCACCAGGGAAGATAGAGCTAAATAACGATATATCAAGTTTTACATTTTTCTTCCTCTCCTTCCCCTCCTCCCTTTCCTTTTTCTCCTCCTTCTTCTTGTTATATTACTTGGTGGTTGGTTATATCTTTAACTATACATTATTTGTTGTTGTTGTCATTTATTTGCCAAGTCGTGTCCAACTCTTACAACCCCATGGACTGCGGCCTGCCAGGAGTCTCTGTCCACGGGATTCTCCAGGCAAGAATACTGGAGTGGGTTGCCATTTCCTTCTCCAGGGGATCTTCCTGACCCAGGAATTGAATCTAGGTCTCCTGCATTGCAGGAGATTCTTTACTGGCTGAGCTACAAGGGAAGCCTGTATATTATTTTCTAGTAGATATTTTGGTTAAAATATAAAATAGTCATTCTCAAAGTAGATGTATTAATTAGATATTAAAAGTGCAGTGTTCAGAGCAAAATGCAGAGCTCAACTCCTTGTTTTCTAACCTGTTGGCTTCAGGGCAGTTTGTTTCCTGGACCTCAAGTTCCTCCTAAGACATATATAATATATATTTATAATAATAAAGAATAACCTCCCTATGGGACTTCTGTGCCATACCAGCTTCCCTGGTAGCTCAGCTGGTAAAGAACCCACCCACAGTGCAGGAGACCCCGGTTTGATTCCTGGGTTGGGAAGATCCCCTGGAGAAGGGAACAGCTACCCACCCCAGTATTCTTGCCTGGAGAATTCCATGCACAGAGGAGCCCGGTGGGATACAGTACATGGGCTTGCAGAGTCTGATATGACTGAGTGACTAACCACAGCATAGGGACTTCTGTGAAGATTAAAGGTCTTGATATACAAAAAGCACTAGAGCTATATATGCTACATGGAAAGAAAGCAGTTTCTAATAGCTGCTCTCATTTAGTGGAGAACATCACAACACTATATTGTGTTTAGTTCTTGTCCTCTCTCTCAAGAGGAAGTATTAGAGATGGGGATCAAGAGGTTATTAATTTGTCCACAGTGTTTATAGAAGGCCTTGATGCTGAAGGTGTAACCAGCAAACCATATGGCACATCCATGGATCTCCAAGGAAATTCTCCTGCATGGTCTCAGCAACTAAATTATTTCCACATAACTGCTTTTCTGATGTATTTTGCTTGTGTGAATTATGCAATAGTGTTAATTTGTCAGCATTCATCTTAGGGGAGGCAGTTTTCTCTTGTGGCACATTTCAGGGACAAAAGAAAAACTAATTGAATGAAACTCAGTCTTCCAGAGGTAATGATCAATCAAATGATGTATGTATACATGGTCAGGAAAAAGAAACGTGACAGTAACTTATGCCTTAAGCCAAAATACTGTGTCATTAATTATTTATTATTTGTATTCACTGCTTTTATTTTATTCAAAAGTAATAAACCCATGTCTGGGGAAAAATGTGACAGTGACTTGTTTTGATAAAAAACATTCAACACTACTCCATGATTTTTAAATTGGCTTATCATTTTTTGAAAATAATAAAAGCAGGGAAAATTTGTCTCTCATTTAAAACTTGTCAGCTACAGGAAATATGTTGCTGAAGCAGATAGACAGTGCTGAGCAGGATTATTTGGCAGTGCAGGAAACAGACACATGCCCTGTGCTCTGAATACCCAATTTACAAATCAACCAAATCAACAACATCTATAACATGATGGTAGAAACTATCTGACTTTTGCTTTGACAGAAGACCCATATGGGGGCCTCTGGAGATTGAGATCAGTCACAGCAATCTCAGCCAGAGTGACATCAGAGATGATAAACTCATGTTACATTGATTTTATAGTAAAGATTTATGTTTCTGTATCAAAGGTCTTATATTCAGTCTGCTTTCTCTCCTAAAAAAATAGGTAAATTAAAAGTATGAAAATTCTTTTCCTATTCTAACATAACCACCATTTTGAAGAAAATGCAAATGTCGTGTATTTCAAATGAGTATACTCTTTAGAATAAGAAGTGTTTCTTTTTATGTTAAATAATGGAAAATTTCCAATATACACAAAAGTAGAGATAATGAACTCCATTACATAGCTTCAACAACTGCCAATGTAAGGCAATCTTATTTCATCTAAATCTCCGTCTACTCCTCTCTATTTTGGACTGTTTTGGAGCAAATCCCAGTTTGCTTAAATAACCACTTATATATAACCACTATATCAATATCACATCTAAACAGTTAACAAAGATTCCTAATGTTTGTTTATGACATTTCTCTGATTATATCATAACTGTTATTTTATGGTTGGTCTGTTCAAGTCAAACATGCATTTGTTTGACCTTTAAAAATGGGCTCTCCCTTTTCCCTGTTTTTTTTTTTTTTTTTTTTTTTTTGTAGATCTTAATTTATTTATCACATGTAAATTTCTCATGAGCTTTTCTAGTAATGGTTTTTGACAGTGATTGATGATCCCCACTCAAGTTCATTATTTCATTTACAGGTTAAAAAAGGAGAGATTCCAAATTTATCATTTTTCCTAAGTTAGCTGGATTTCTTCTAAAAAGAACATTTCTCTTATCAATTATGTGGTACAACCCAAGGTATAATTTGCAAAGGAAAGGCAGAAAAAAATTCTTTCCTTTATTTACCAGTTTTCATAATATTAAGTTGAGTACCTGGCATTCTTTGGAAAGTACTAATTTTTTAGTATTATCACAAATCCATAGAACTGTAACACATTTAATATATTTCAATTACATGTGAATATACTTTTTGATTTTCAAGTTGTTCTATCTCTAACTAGTGGAAGTCCATTCAAGTTGAATCCAAATCATTTTGACATGACCCATCCCTGGATTCCTCAGCACAAGATACTCAAGGCTCATTCTGAACATTTCCGGTCCCATATCTGACACCAGCCATTTCTATAGGAGTGATTCTGTTCCTTAAATGGCAGATGATTTTTGGAGATCAGAATCTGAATGCCTGAGATGCTCATTGCTATTAAGTTAATTGTCTTTCATGAATAAGTTCTGCTTTGCAGAGTCAGAGGTAATAGTAATGTCACCAATAAAAGTAACATTTGACTAGCACCTTCTATGCTGTGTAAATGTGTGAAAAGTCTGCAGAGTACAATAGTTTCTGTTATTTGAAAGAACTGCCTATATAAAAATAAAATTTGAATTCACATCTCAAGTCAAGTTCAGGGTAATTTAATAACACATGAAGAAGTATATGGAAATGCTTTATGTTAAATTTAATTAAATATGAAATAAGGTTTGCAAAGGAAAGGACCTAGCAATGCCTGAAATACGATAGATGTTTAATAATGTTGATTGTTTATCTCCTTTCACCTTTCCCTACATTTGGAAAATGTACTGGAGCCATACTTAGAGTAATATTTAAGTTTAATTCTTGATTTACCCCAATTTCCTATTTAATCCTCATCTTCAACTTCAGTTTTTATAATCTGTAAAAATACTGAATCATTATGCTGTACACCTGAAACTAATATAATACTGTAAATCAACTATACTGAAAAAAATGAAAAGTTAAATAAATGTGCTTTGTGATGATACTAAAGTACCTTTACGAGCACCTACAGAGAGAGTGGTAGCAAACCAGGAACTTATTGCTAATCTATAATGTGAGGTTATCTATCTTGAAGATGACTAAATGATAACACAAATGAGGAAATATTTCTTGGATGCTAACTATATATGTTGGGCACATATTGGGTTGGCCAAAATTTCATTCTGTTTTTCCATAACATCTTACGGAAAAACTCAAACAAACTTTTCTGCCAACCAAACATCTACAAATAGCAACTTGCCCACTGTTCATAGAACCTTTTGCCTCAGTTCTCTCCAATTGTTCCTGAGTCTTTGAGGCACCTGGAGAAACATTTGGAGTCCTCATTATAGTTCTCCTTCGCATCCATCTTGCCCTTGGAGCCTCGTCCTAGCATACACAGCTGGGGGAGCTGTCCAGATGCTGAAGCTGTCTCCACTTTGGCTCATGGCTGATTGAGGCAGTTGGTTTATGGTTTGAGATCAGAGACCACAGTAAGGTAATTAACCTGAAGAATTTGAGGGATAGAATAATTTGGCCAACAGGATTAAATGATCAGGAAAACAGGATGAAAGGATACGGATGCCGTGAAATCTTAACTGAATAAAATAGCCTATAAACAATGGAGACATGGGGGGAGGGGACTATCACTTCTAAGAATGGAAGTAGTGTTAAAAAGACATTTGTTCCTTTTTTTGAATAAAGCTCACTCAATCAAGCAAGTAAAATGAGACATTGTGATTATTTAAATGTGATATGGTTTAATTAAACAACCATCTGAATCACTGAATTTCACCTGCATGTGGGCAGGGGCTAACCAAGTATAAATTTTTGGAAGAAAGGCCTCTGTTCAAGCAAGCTGTGTTCCATAGCTGAGCATTTTCTAGACTCAGAGAGGCTTCTGAGTGAGAACTGAAATTTACAGGTTCCTAAACAATTATACTTGAGCCTAATTGTTTATATTTGCTCTTTATAGTCTAGAAATACAATCTTTATAAACCAATCTAATAGACATTTAAAAATGCAAAACACAAGCACAAATGACTAATTATTGTTTTTTTTTTTTTTTTTCAATTCTGGATCATCATTTCTGCCAAATCACTGAGGCCAGCAGTAAAGACTTTTGAATGTTTTTTAGAGAGAACAATCTTCAGCTATTTGTTATGGATCACAAATGATTGGCAAACGATGTATTTGAATCTAGACCAAAACTGAAACATTTTCTATTATCTAAATGCTGCCAAATATTTAAATAGGGAAGATTTATACTAGAGAGTATTATAGTTTTCATACACATTCACTACACTCTAATCACCTCCTCCTTTCTCTCTACTCTCTTATTCTTGCTCACACAAGAATGTATACAAATAGCAAAATATTAATGGCATATACAAACTAACTGTGACAGAGAATCAATGGCTGAATTGCTCAATTACGAAAACATCACTAACTGAGATCTTCCTTAAACTTAACCTTAGGTTAACTCAAGTTGAAAACAAAACTATTAATATAGCCAGTGAGGCTAAATGAACTATTGATACAATAGCCAATATCACTGGCAGTATTAATTCCTTCTGCCTTGTTCATCTTTTCTATGTCAATGCCCCTCAGATTTCCTCTGTTCTCATCCTATACCTACTGTCTGAGTGATCTCAGTCCAACCCATGGATTTGGCTGACACCTATATACTTCCCTTGTGGCTCAACTGGTAAAGAATATGCCTGTAATGTGGGAGACCTAGGTCTGATCCTAGGGTTGGGAAGATCCCCTGGAGAAGGGAAAGGCTACCCATTCCAGCATTCTGGCCTGGAGAATTCCATGAACTGTATAGTCCATGGGATTGCAAACAGTTGGATATGACTGAGTGACATATATATATATATATATACTGATGGCTCCCACATCTTATTTTCAGTCTCTCTGTTTCTCTTAAGAGATGTGCACACTCAGCTGCTCATGGGCTTTTTCTGATTGATGATCCATAATCATATATAGCTCAAAGTATTAAATTATATTTACCAACAGCATCCTTACCCAACATTTTCCCTCCTTTGTTCTCTCACTCAAAGAACGACATTATTGTTGTCCAACCACCTAAGCCCCAAACTTAGCTATTGTTTTCACCTTCCTCATTCTCTTTGGTATTCCGCTGGCTCCCAAGTCCATAATTCAGTCTCACTGGGTGAAGGGTGAAGTCGCTCAGTTGTGTCTGACTCTTTGTGACTCCATGGACTGTAGCCTACCAGGCTTCTCTATCCATGGGATTCTCCAGGCAAGAATACTGGAGTGGGTTACCATTTCCTTCTCCAGGGGATCTTCCCGACCCAGGGATCGAACCCGGGTCTCCCGCATTGGGGGCAGACGCTTTAACCTCTGAGCCACCAGGGAAGCCTCATTAGCACGGCTCAAATCCACTCCTTCATTCTCTCCACCCCCGCCAAGCTTCTGCCTTAGTACAGGCTTTTATCAATCCTTCTTCAGACTGTTGCAACAGTCCTAAATTACTTCTCCCTCTCCCAGTCTTTCCTGAAACCCACATGAGCATCCATACTACTGTGAAGGTTTATCTTTCTACCAGGGGACTCTTTCAATTGCTTCCCACACAGTTAGAACCACAAGCAAGTTCTATAGCTCCATCTTCAGTACCCGTGGCTCATTCATGAAACATAAATGCGCAGAAATCTCTGCTATCAGGAGTTCATCTGAACAGACTGTTCTTTCTACAAGAATGCCCACTCTCTCCTTACTGGCCTAATATGTACTTGAACTTCAAGATTCAGATGAACTTTTAAACTCAGATACAGTGATATTTATTTCAGGAAGCCTTTCCTGTCTCACCTGTGAGTTATAAGCCCTGCCCCTCTCTTCATTGCATTCTTACAAATTTCCATTTTAATATCACATGAAATATAATAACTGCATTCCTTGTTCTGCTTCTCTATTAAACCATGAAGAGGGTGACTTTGTATCTTTGATTCTGCATTCCCATGTCTAAAAAACTCAAAATTTCTGGTCTCAATTCCTACTATTTCTGGTCTCAATTCCCTCAATTTCTACTATTAAAATTACTGAGTACACAGAAGATTATTTGTTTATGGGACTATATATTAACAATATTTACCATACTTAAAGTTAAAACTGATAATTTAAAAATAATAAGCCAATCATATGCTAACACAGATAACATATTTTTCTTTTGCTGAAGAGTGGTTGTATTTTATAAACAAAATCTTATTGATAGTAGTAGCATTGTTTTATATTTTTACAGATTGCATTAATGTTGGACAAGAAGACAGCTAGATACTTATCTCTGTTTCTGAATTCAACACATTAATGAGATATGTAGTTTTGCTTCATATATATGTAGAAAATATACCTCCATAAAGATATAATTAGGATAGTATTATTTTAATACCTTTTTTCCAGATAATTGTAGCTATTTTACTTTGAAACTATATCTAAACTCAACAGAAGTAGTTCCTTAAATATGAGATGCAATGTAAAATCTAAACTATAGTTTTATTACAATGTGATATCAAAACCCATGGTATTTTGAATGGTTCTTTTAACCAATGCATAATTCTGTACCATCTTGCACTAAAAAAAAAAATTGGTTCATTACCTTATGTAGATCTTCCACGTTTAAACATTTTTTTTCAATACAAAATAGTTACACTAATATCACCACCAGTCTCATTATATCTGTCTCAAACCTTTAAAATATTACTAAGTTGTCAAAGTCATGTGATGGATATAATTCTTTAAAAATTTTAATTATAATTGAAAGCTTAAAATTACCACTAGCAACAGGTACTGTCAACTATTTTCCTTTAAATGACAGCTCATCTCATTCATTTTCAAGAAAATATCCATAAAATATTCAAGTCTGAATAACCAAAGTTTGTCTGTTAGTCATTCCTTCAAGTACAAATGGTGATCCAAGAAAAAAGTAGTTTGTTCAGCTTGCATCTGAAACAAGCACCTGTTTTTTTTAAAGCCAAACATCATGCTTCAGTATGAGACAATTTTATGCATATTTCACACTGTGCACACAGAATATTAAACTGATGTGTCCTCAAGGATGGAGATTTAACAAAATGATTTGGCTTTAGCTTTTTAACTGCTTCATTGCACTCAAGTGAAATCCGTGTGGGCAAGAGGTGGTAAAGTATACAATGACTGGTACAGTTTTGTGTCCCTGCCTTGATTCCTGCTAAGGAACCAGTAGTTTTACTTACTATTGCTTTTATACCATCAAGGGCTACCAGGTGGCACTAGTGGTAAAGAATCCACCTGCCAATGCAGGAGACTCGGGCTCTATCCCTAGGTGGGGAGGATGATCTGGAGGAGGAAATGGCACCCCACTCCAGTATTCTTGCCTTGAGAATCACATGGACAGAGGAGCCTGGTGGGCTATAGCCTGTGGGGTTGCAAAGAGTCAGATATGACTGAGCGTCTGAGCAGCAGCAGCTTACACCATCAATGTAAATGTCAACATAGTGTAATTATAATCTTAGTATCTTAAAAGAGTTCTGACCTGGTGTACTCTGTTCTGGGTGGAAAAAAAAATACATCTCAACATGAGACCATACTTGGAGAACTGATCTAGACAACACCTTAAACATGATGAATACACAAAACATTTCAAATGAAGAACGGAATGAACAAACTTGTGCTGGCTTTATCTGTAACAGTGAGAGTCTTTTTGGTGACGCAAAGAATATAAATAAATATGTATGCGTGTGTGTGTGTACAATGAAGACCTGTCTGCTTGATGAAAAGTAGAGCCTCAAGTCAAAATTAGAATGAAAAACAGACTGTGCCAAAATTTCCATTGCGATTTGGGCATATCCTAAAGTGAAGTGATTAAGTGATTCCATTAATTGCACTACCATCAACTACAAGGGAATATAATATTTCTTCATTTCCTATAAAGACTTGTCAACTTATGCCATTTAAACTATTTTGAAAAAAATTATCTACATAATACATAACTGAACTACTATTGCAAACATAAAATAGGGGACAAAGATGGAAAGATTTTAGACTTAAAACTGAGTCAGAAATATTGACAAATGGACACATTGCTTTCTAGGAGATGTAGTTTTCTACATTATATCCTTAACCAGAGAGTTGGTCATAAAATAGGTATGTCTTAATGTTACATAAATCAGAAACTCAGGATTTCTGGCAGAATCCCTAAAGTCTCACTGACTTTGATCCCAATCTCATCCAAACGGCCTGTAATCCTGACCATCAGTGTTAAATTTCTGTCAGTAGAGGGGCTGTGACATGAGCGTGTACATATTCAGAGAAAGGCAAACTGTTAGTTTCACTTAAATGGGAAACCCTTATCAACAACAGGCAGAGAGGTGGTTGACTCTAATTTTGCTGACATTGTGTGAAGAGGAAGTAAGTTATGTAAATGGATTTGGTTGGGGTATCTAACACCTTTTTAAGAAAGATATTTCTTTTCTTGTACTCTTCCAGAGTGACAAGCGTAATCTTGGAAAATTTTAATGAGGAAACTTCAAAGGCAGAAAGCGTTCCTGACAAGACAGTGAGTAAGTATATTAGGTGTAGCGTATATGAGGTGTCCTTGCCCCAGGATTTTCAAATTATGCAGACAGAAACTAAACAGATGTGGGGTGATTAGCTGTCCACTCTAGGAGCACAAATGTGGAGAGCTTGTCTGTCAGTGGAGCAGGTTTGCAAATACATAACATGGGAGACTTACCAATGGCCTTAATGAAGCATAAGCAATTCAGTGCTGAAAGCAAGTAGGAAGACTACTTTTTTCCTTTTTTCCTCCTTATGTAATACTTCTCTCATATACTCTTAAAAAGTCATTTGACCCTTGCTGATCTGTGGAGGCAGAGTGCCCAATTAAATTACTTCCATTATAAAAGCACATACAGCCAAATACTTTTTATAGCACACGATTCCAAACCTATAATAAGGATCAAGGAAAAGTAGCACAAAAGCTTTTTAAAATTTAATAGAGACTTTTAAACAATTGGTAATACCAAAAAAGGTCAGAGAAAGTGCCTCCCTGTCAAGGGCTCAATTGGCAAAGAAATTATGAAACTGACATTTTGAAATGAGAGGATATTTTAATATTCATTCTATTGGGGTCAGGGCCAGACTACTTAGAATAACAATTATATCCAAACAGAAGATGAAGACCTTCCAGGAAGAATTACCTTCAAGACAGGCTATATACCTCTTCCCTTGAGATTCACACTAATACATGATAATAACATATATATACAGAGAGCTGTCCATGTACCAAGTACGTTGTTAGCTCTATATTTGGATTTTACCATTTGATCTTCACAATAATTCTATGAAATAGGTACTGTTATTATCCATATCATGCTGCTAAGCTGCTACTGCTGCTAAGTTGCTTCAGTCGTGTCCAACTCTGTGCGACCCCATAGACAGCAGCCCAGCAAGCTCCCCTGTCCCTGGGATTTTCTAGGCAAGAACACTGGAGTGGGTTGCCATTTCCTTCTCCAATGCATGAAGGTGAAAAGTGAAAGTGAAGTCACTCAGTCATGTCCAACTCTGTGCGACCCTAGGGACTGCAGCCTACCAGGCTCCTCAGCCCATGGGATTTTCCAGGCAAGAGTACTGGAGTGAGTCGTGGCTTATAGTTTAACTAATGTGTGTAAAGTGATTGAGTGGTGCAGCCAATATCCAAATGCAGGGTTGCTAACTCTATATGCTACACTCTTAACTATTGTTCTGGTAGCCTTCCAGAACGTCTGCAACTCCCTATATCATTGTTATTAATTTAGATAATAAATAACTAATAAGCACTGTTATCAGGCACTGTGAGATGCTGACATCATAATAGTAAATAAATCATTCTTATTTATTGAGAAAAGCATAGTTTCATCAGCAGATCATTTCTTGGAACTGGTTCCATAAGACATTTATTGTCACATCTGTTTTTCTAGAACGAAAACTAAAATAGAGATTGCCCAGGATTTTATACTCAATGGAAAGCAGAAGTACTGCCCATTGATTTCAGACAAGTATTCTGTCCACTAAATATTACCATATGTCTTTTAGATAATCAGAAAAGTAACTGTTGAGACCATAAAGATAAGTTATAGCCCCCCAAACTTGACAAACCGCTTGATAAATCTCTAGATATAATAGGAGCTACATTAATATTTTTTACTTTGAAGTCTATGGTAGTCATATTTTTAAAAAGATAAACTGAAATCAGTGAAAACATAATAGAAAAGACTAAATGTCTAACAAACGGAGTCTAGTTTAGTAACATAGGGCACATGAACTCCGTGGGTATTGTGAAATTACCATTTATTTATTTTGGCCATGTCTTGCAGCCTGTGGGATCGTAGTCCCCCTGCACCAACACCCCCCAGGGATTGAACCCAGACCCTTGGAAGCAAAAGCAATGAATCGTAACCACTAGACCACCAGGGAACTAGTTAACATTGTTTTTTCAAAAGTTCAGTGCCAAGATGAACATTATCATAATTCACAGATAAAACATAATCACTCACAAGATATAAAAATTACATATTAATATAATTAAATCTAAACAAAAAATTGAAGAACTAGTATGCTAGATCGAGTTAGGAAGCTTTTCATTAAAGGATCTGAGAGTTTCTATTCTATCTGTGCAAATGAGTGAGCATGGCTGTGTTCCAATAAAAATTTTACTTAAAAAACAGCCAGTGGGGCACATTTTACTTGAGGGCTATGGTTTGCTGACTCTGGTGCCAGACTATGGAAGTATGAAAGAGTTTAAAGACATTTACAGTAGTGTTTTTAGTCATATTTTATAATACTGCTTAATAAATTTTAAAAAGGGGAAATTGTGTACTCTTCCTCATTTGAATTCAAACTAGTAACCATTTATTATTTTAACCCAATTAACCTTTACTTCCTCAAAATAGTTTGCAAATCCAAGCTAGATTTTAGGGCAAGCGATCTTTATATTTATCAGATAGCAAAAAACTGTCCTAATTATTGGGTAAAGTAATTCAAAATTCATGATCTGACCCTCAAGCTGGTCAACAATCATTTACAGACTGGTTACAAAGTGTTTTGTTTTTTCTAAGCATAGTGGGAAACACCTTTTAAGAGTTTCCCTATTGTCAAGAAGCTTAAAACCTAATAGATGAGGCAACTAACTACATCACCTTAATTTATGCCGTGGGGCATTTGGCATAAAAAGTATGAATATCCATAGAAACAACTGTCATGTCTAGTAACAAGAAACAAAAAGCACATCAGTTTGCAGAGGGTGGAATTACTCTAGTATATAAAAACATATGCACTCTTGTAGATTTTAAAAATTACTCTAATATATAATCTAGGTGGCTCAGTGGTAAAGAATCCACCTAGCAATGCAGAAAACGCAGGACACACAGGTTCAATTCCTGGGATGGGAAGATCCCCTGCAGTAGGAAATGGAAATCCAGTCCAGGACGCTTGCCTGGAAAATTCAGTGGACAGAGGAGCCTGGTGGGCCACGGTCTATGGGGTCGCACACGCATGCATGCACACGTGTGTAATCCAGTATGTCAGTGTCCATCTTAAGTAGACGTATATTCAATTTTAGTTTACATTGGAATATTTCTTGGAGAAGGAAGTGGCAACCCACTCCAGTACTCTTGCCTGGAGAATTCCATGGACCAAGGAGTCTGGCGGGTCATGGAGTCACAGAGAGTTGAACACGACTAAGGACTAAGCTACACACACATGTACATTTCTACCTTAATGTGGTGTGCATTTAATTTACAATATCTTAGAAACAAATGATCAATACTTTAGGCTCTTACTTAAAATTCATTTTTCCAAGCTTCAATGTAATGGTTACAATGGCAGAAAGATGGCCCCATTACTTGGTAAAGTATACTAGCATTATACCACAAAAGCAAAGAAAATATAGGGCCATTATTCTCCAGACAATGTTAAATCTGGACTTTTTCTAATAGCTAAATTATTAAAAAAACAATCATTTTGTAGGTAACTTCCAAAGTGCAAAGTATGTTGAGGAAGGAAATTATGTTAGAGAGGGAGGTAGGAACCAGATCAAAAAAGATGCTGTCCTAAAATGCTCAGGTTACAGTTACAGGTGATGGGAAGAGTGCCATAGTGAGCATGTACTGTAGAACAGTGCAGGGGAGGGTGCGATGGGGACATCTTAGGCAAAACTGAACGTGAGAATAAGTGATTGCTGCTTTAGTCATCAGGTCCAGAGAAGACAAGGGCTTGAAACAAGGAACTGGTATAAAAAAGCAGAAACTTAAGAAATATTTACATGGCAAAATAATCAGGCCTTGGTAACTGATCACATGTGGGAGACAGGAAAAAATTAGTAAGCAACTAGAATTTCTAGCTTACATGATTAGGTGAAAAGCTGAAATATGGCACACTGAAAGAAGATTAAGGTGTTCTATTTGGGATAAGTTGAAAACATCCATGTGGAAAAAATGCCAGATTAGTGAGTGAATCATTATTAGATGATATTCTAACATTAGCATTTAATATATGTGTTCTTTGTATCAGGAACTGTGCTAAGCACTTGACTACACAAGTTCACTGAATTCTCATGATAGCCCCACTGTAATACACATTCTACAAGTAACGGACCTAAAGTTTAGTGAGGTTAATAACCTCCCAAAGCACACACAATTACATAAATGGTAAAACTTGGTTTTTAACCCATTAAATCATACTTATCACATTGACTCTTAGCCACTATGATATCTTGTACTAATAAAACATCTCAATTTGAAGAACACTCCAAAAAATGATCCCTTTTTGCCAATGCTAGCCCCATAAGTGTCTCATCAACAAGTGACTTGATAAAGAGAGTCACACTTTACTACACTTCACTAAGAGACCAAGGACGGTTTCCCAGGTGGCTCAGCAGTAAAGAATCCACTTGCCAATGCAAGCAGATGCAGGAGATGAGAGTTTGATCCCTAAGTCAGGAAGATCGGTTGGGTTGGCAACCTAACCTAGCATTTTTGCCTGGGAAATCCCATGGACAGAGGAGCCTGGCAAGCTATAGTCCATGGGGTTGCAAAAGAATTGGACACAACTTAGTGACTAAACAAGAGCTTAAGCTATTCTTCTGTTAACTGGGGAAGTTTATAAGAACTTGAACGTATCCATGCCCTCCTAAGACAACATTTTAGCCAGAGTGACCACTGTTCCAGCATCTAACAATATGGCCAGCAGAGGCATGGCTTCTGGCTTTGGTCAACACTGATCTGGATAGAGACACGGGCAGATTTGTGAGTTTTCAAGTTTTCAACTATATTTGAAAATAACAGAGATTGTACTGCTTGCCTTTAGTGACTATCACCACTACATATTTATTCATAAAATGAAGCTTGTTTCCTGACATTTTGTGGTGAAAGTCCCTGAATTTTTGGCAAGCTCTGCAGAAGATATTAAGAAGAGGTGGCAAGAATACACAGAAGAACTGTACAAAGATGGGATCACTCACCTAGAACCAGACATTCTGGAGTGTGAAGTCAAGTGGACTTACGGAGCATTACTATGAACAAAGCTAGTGGAGGTGATGGAATTCCAGGTGAGCTATTTCAAATCCTAAAAGATGATGCTGTGAAAGTGCTGTACTCAAGATGCCAGCAAATTTGGAAGACTCAGCGGTGGCCACAGGGCTGGATAAAGTCAGTTTTTATTTCAATCCCAAAGAAGAGCAATGCCAAAGAATGTTCAAACAACTCCACAATTGCATTCATTTCACATGCTAGTAAGGTAACGCTCAAAATCGTTTAAGCTAGGCTTCAACAGTACATGAACTGAGAACCTTCAGATGTACAAGCTGGATTTAGAAAAGGCAGAGGAAACAGAGATCAAATTGCCAACATCCACTAGATCATAGAAAAAACAAAGGAATTCCAAAAATATACCTACTTCTGCTTCATTGACTATCCTAAAGCCTTTGACTGTGTGGATCACAACAAACTGTGGAAAATTCTTCAAGAGATGGGAATACCAGACCACCTTACCTGTCTCTTGCAAAACCTATATGCAGGTCAAGAAGCAGACGTGGAAAAATGAACTGCTTCAAAATTGGGAAATGCGTACATGAAAGCTGTATATTGTCACTCTGCTTATATGCAGAGGACATCATATGAAATGCCAAGCTGGATGAATCACAAGCTGGAGTCAAGATTTCTGGGAGAAATATTATCAATAACCCCATATATGCAGATGACACCACCCTAACAGTAGAAAGTGAAGAGGAGCTAAAGGGGTGAAGTGAAGCTAAAGAAGCTAAACAGGAGCTTCCTGAAGGTGAAAGAGGAGACTGAAAAGGCTGACTTAAAACTCAATATTCAATAAACAAAGATCACGTCATCTGGTCCTTTCACCTCATGGCAAATAGATGGGGAGAAAATGGAAAGAGTGACAGACTTTCTTTTCTTGGGCTCCAAAATCACTGTGGACGGTTACTGCAGCCATGAAGTTAAAAGATGCTTGGTCCTTGGAAGATAAGCTATGACAAACCTAGACAGCATATTGCAAAGCAGAGATACCACTTTGCCAACAAAGGTCTGTATAGTCAAAGCCATGATTTTTCCAGTAGTCATGTACAGATTTGAGATTTGGACCATAAAGAAGGCTAAGCACCAAAGAATTGATGCTTTGAATTGTGGTACCGGAGAAAACTTTCAAGGGTTCCTTGGACAGCAAGGAGATTAAAGTAGTCAATCCTAAAAGAAATCAACTCTGAATATTCATTAGAAGGACTGATGCTGAAGCAGATACTCCAGTTTTTGGCCACCTGATGTGATGACCTGACTCATTGGAAAAGACCCTGATGCTGGGAAAGATTGAGGGCAGGAGGAGAAAGGGACAGTGGAGGATGAGATGGGTGGTGGCATCATTGACTCAATGGACATGAGTTTAAGCAAGCTCTAGGAGATAGTGAAGGACAGGGAAGCCTAGTGTGTTGCAGTTCATGGGGTTGCCAAGAGTTGGACACAACTGAGTGATGAACAACAACAATGTGGCACTCAATGGAACTGGGGCTGTACAGATGAAAAATGCTACTGGTCTACATACTGTGGCCTCATATTTAAGTTGCAGAATTAGCAGAGGCTCAGTGGTAAGACCAGCTCCCCAAAAGAGCTGCAGTAGCCTTGGGTCAGTCATACTGACAATAATAATTTCCAATCTAGTTCTAGAATCATCTCATACAATTTTTCCCAAAGGAAAAAGATCATATGTATTCACTTGACATCCTCTATGTAATTAGTGTAGTGAGATACAGCATATAAAGTAACAAACACTGGGCATGGGGCACACAAATTGTTCAATATATGTTAGCCATTCTTGCAAGTCATAGCAGTATACTCTAGTAACAACAATAGGGAAGCTTAATAAACATTTGCACAGTTGTTGAACTTGCTAGTCCTTATGATCCATAATGCACTTTAAAGATAAAGTTGAAAATATCAAATACAAAAAAGTAAACAATGTAATTCTGTTAATATCATTGCTATCAAAGGTAATATAAACTATCTTTCAAAGAAAGATTAACATTGAAGATATTAACATGTAAAATGGTTAAAACTGTAACACTTTAGAAAACTATTTTATCCTTATAATAAAGTATCTAGAATTTACTTAGACCCTGTTTTATGCATACTGAAGGGAACTGTCCCATGTGTTTGGTATTTCTGGTAAATAACTGAGGGATGTTGCTTTGTATGTGGTTACAAAAATTGAAGTAACGGCTCCTTTCTTATGAATGATGGCTGGATGGCATCACTGACTCGATGGACGTGAGTCTGAGTGAACTCCAGGAGTTGGTGATGGACAGGGAGGCCTGGCGTGCTGCGATTCATGAGGTTGCAAAGAGTCGGACACGACTCAGCGACTGAACTGAACTGACATTGCAACTCAGCAATATTTTTCACATTACACAGAGCAAATAAGAGAAAGCAAAGGTATTGAGTTAATTCATACATTTCCATTGATTCCAAGTGCTCATCTAGGTTCTCTCTCGCTGTCTTTCTCTCTCTCTCTCTTTCTCTATATATATATATATATATATATATATATATATATATCAATAAGGAATTGTTAAGCCTTAATCAGAATAAATTAATATAGTGATGATCAACCAAACCTAATCTGATTCTTATTACTTTAAAATTTTTATAACCTCTTAAGTGATATCTGCTCTATATCTACCCTGCTGCTGCTGCTGCTGCTAAGACACTTCAGTTGTGTCAGACTCTAGAATGTACTTAAGAAACCCACATAAAAAAATAGAGGATTCAATAAAACTCAATTGTGTTTATAAATGTTCTTAAATAAATGCATAGTTTTTCTAGACTTAGAAATAAGTCATTTGAATGGTCATCATAAATGCAACTCTTGCATATGTTGGTTTAGCTCTAAATGAAATCTATTACTTATACATTGGTTAGCTTAAATATTGAATGTTCTTAGCTCCAATATACTTGCATTGCAGACAAGGCATTTGTACTGCTCAGTGTGATTAATGAATAGTAATTCAATGAGGAACTTCCCTTGTGGTCCAATGGTTAAGAATCCGCCTTGCAATGCAGGAGAAGCAGGTTTGGTCCCTGGTGGGAGAATTAAGATACTACATGCCTCCGGGCAACTAAGCCTGCAAGCTGCAACTATGGAGTCTGTATACCTTCTCAAGAGAGAAGTCCACATGCCTCAACAAAACGTCCCACATGACACATCAAAGATCCTGCTTGCTGCAGCTAAGACAAAATACAGCCAAATAAATAAATACTGAACCAAAAAATAGTAACTCAATGAAAGAAAACTAAGATGAAAATAAGGTAAATGATTTTACCAAAGTCACAACTAAGAATAACTATAAGATAAGAATCTATATCTTCAGATTTTGTGTCCTTTTAACTATTAAACTGTGAGAGAAAAGATTTTTTAAGTTGGTAAACATAATACTTAAATGAGGAGAGGCAGATAGCAATATCATCTGTTCATGCAACTAACTGGGTACCTGTGAGTGGTTAGCCCGATATGGCCAGTGGGTGCTAAGAAACATACAGTGGGTTTTCTTGGTTTTCTCAGCTATCAAGTCAACTTGACTGAAACAAAGGCACATTTCACAGGCATGGAAGACAACTGATTTTGGTCAATCTTTTTAGCATTTTCCAGGTGACTACGTCTTCATAAATTGCCAGCAAAATCAAGCGGTTAAGCTGCCTCACAGACTTTGGCTAGAACTTTAGAGAAATTGAATGATATATGCAGGAGAAGATCAAGTAAGTTGCACTGTTTCTAAATGCTTGTACCTTGAACCAAAAGCTCAATGTGAAGTAAGAAAATAATTATTTTTCATTTTCTTCTAGAATCTCATGGTCTGGAATACCCTTCCCTATCCTTTGTTGAGAGTACAAATTTCACTCATTTTTCAGGTCCTGGAAATTTCCCGCATCAACTCCTTTGCCTTTCCTCACCTTCTGCAACATTTACTTTTTCATGCTACATCTTTATATTTCTTGTTTGTATTTTTTTCCAATTGGTTTATAGGTGCATATAATACAAATGAGTGCAAATAATCTCCTACCAGATTATATAACACTGCTTTTGTATTTTACATACTGTACAAAAAGAATATTATGTATAGATTACCCCATGATAAATTATCGGTGTAGGAACCATTTCACTGAAATGTTCTTTATTTGAACTGGAATATGTAAAGACTTTTTTTTTTTCATTCTTTGTAATCTGTTATGAAGGTACTTTTTCTGTCCTTCATTAAAATATAATCTCCCATTTTGACTTACACTTAGTTTGAAACTTTGCGCTACCTGTTAGTGAAATGCATTTATGTTATTCATGGATGACACATTATTGTGTTTCAGAAGCCCTGAAAATAGGACTTCCCTGGTGGTCCAGTGGTTAAGACTTGGTGCTCCCAATGCAGGGGGCACAGGTTCGATCTCTGGTACTGGAACTCTGCACCAGAGATCTCTATACAGGAATCTCTGGTAAGATCCCACATGCTGTGTGGTGTGGCCTCAAAACAAAACAAAGAACCCCAGGGCTTCTCTTGTGGCTCAGTGGTAAAGAATCTACATGTCAACCCAAGAGATATGGGCTCAGTTCTTGACCTGGGGGATGACATGCCATGGAGCAGCTAAGCCTGTGCCTCCCAACTGCTGAGCTGTGTTCTAGAGCCCAGGAGCGGCAACTACTAAAGCCCACACACCCTAGAAGCTGTGCTCCACAAGAAGAAAAGCCCCCACAGTAAGAAGCCTGCCGTCACAACTAGAGAGTAGCCCCCACTCGCTGCAACTGGAAAAAAGCCCTGGCGGCAATGAAGGTCCAGCACAGTCAAAAAATAAAAATGCAAATATATAACAAAGGAGAAGCCCTGAGAAAATGAATGATTACTCAATAAACTGCCAACCTTAAGGTTTAATGCTAGGCCTATCATTTAAATGTGTTTCTTCCCACTTGATCCTGAAAACTCCAGGATCATGATCTAAGGAGAGAGAGGAGAGCTGGGGGAAAGGTGGTCCTATTGTCAGGTGAGCTTTCTTACCTATCACTAACCTCATCTTTTGTATTCTGCATTCTCTTTGAAGAGAATTTCACTCACTGAATTACACAGGGACTCTTTCACAGCGTCTGTTCTAAGAACTGAAACACACTGGGTTTTCTGAGAAATAGACATCCTTACACAGCACAGAGTTTGGGCTTTTGACATATTCCCACTTCTTCAAAAGAGTGCTCCTTTAATTGGACTGTGTGTGCGTGCATGCTCAGTTGCCTCAGTCATGTCTGACTCTGTGACCCTATGGATTGTAGCCTGCCAGGCTTCAGAGGCCAGGTTCCTCTGTCCATCACCTGAATACAATTATGATTATTTAAAATATCACAATACATAATTCCCATATTATAATAATTGATGGAAACCTTTCCTTAAATATATATTCTTCTCAAATCTACTTCAGTTGAATGTAAATAAAACAAAAATAAAATTTAAAAATCCATACTGTCTCTCAACAAAATCACTCCCTGTCACAGATATTTCAAGAAGGAAATTTAACTCACAAAGAAAAAAAATGCATTCAAATAAATCTAAGGGGAAAGTATCTGTCTTTATTTTCATTATATACAAGGAGATGGCCACTTTGATGTAAGGATCAAATACAATATTCATGATTTCCAACATGAATTTCATAAGACTTTGTTTTCTCTTTAAATCATGCCTATTCTCGAACTTTATAGTAAAAGCTGTAGAGAATTATGTAAGAGAAAGACATAAAAAAGAAAAAAATACAAATTTCCATATCTCTACAGACAAAACCCTTGAAGACTTGGGAGTAAGCATCTGAAAATATCAGGTGCATTTAACATGTCACACTCTTTGTTTACTTGGCAACTGCTTACAACATGGAAAAGTCCCAATTTTTGCCCTGAGAAAATGGGAGTCAAATAGCATTAGAGAAGTAATGTTTCATTTTAATAATCTAAGACTAATTTGTAATATAACATTCGATTCTATTAAAAATCTTTTGATTGGGTATTCCTCTGTCTCTGAATAAAAGACAAGATTGTTAATTGCCAATGGCTCTATGATACACAATACAAAGAATATAAGCAAAGAAAATAGACAAAGCAAAGTTTCCAGTTTCAGCAAAATAGATGCTTGTATTCTATATATTCTGCATCACCTTCACTGAAACAACAAGCAGTAACTCACTTCGCTACGACAACATGGCTCATTAGTCTGCAGGTTGGATACACAGCCTGTCAAATCCCTTCCCCTGAACCATAATAATGAGAGTAATGACACACCTATAACATAGTTTGCAAGTCTTCATTCTGCTTCCAAAACTTAATGCTATCATAGGTCTCCTATGTATGTATTTTTAGTACCCAGTTCCTAGTTCAATGTTTAAAAACCTTGCTGATCCTGGAGTTGGAACAAAGCTTTCGGAAGCAATCAACTGCTCTTGCCATCACAGGTGCCAAACACACACACAATGTCCTTTTATTTATGGAAATACACACAGATCTATTCTGCATGTGCTCAGAGCCTGACACAAACACCACCTCTTTCCCACAGGCAGCAGGAAGGATGTGGTTTGAAGGACACGGTTGCTTCATCCAAGTGTTCAGTTTTTCAAAGAACTCTTGTTTTACACAGAATTGCTGAATGACTATCTAAATCTAAGAAGATACAACTGGGCCATGCCTGACGTCCCACTTTTATTTAACTAAAATTGGCATTAAAGCAGATAATGAAATAGTTTTCCCCTTACCTTGAATGGACACATGCTCAAAGTGCGTTCATAATCAAAAGACATTTCTGTGAGCTGGTGACCCAGTAATTCCTTATGTCTAAAGGTCTGCTGCAACAATACAGGACTAGAATTGCCAGATGAAATGGTCAGAATTACCCAGTGGCTCGATAAAATCAGCTTACTTTGAGTCTAATCCAAGGATAAATATATAGAAATCTCCAAGTAGTGGAAATTGTAAACATTGTACATCTGCCCCCAAAACAGTAACACAGGAAGGTCCGTCATCACCAGGAAAACAAACATTTGCTAAATTCTAGGGCATTATCTTGATTCTATCTGAATGCAAACAAGGACTAAATAATTACAAGCTACTGTCTAATGGAAATATGGTTTAGTGGAAAAACGTAACATGTAGTACAAGGGACTGATTTCATCCCTCCAAGCAGCAATAAACTCAGAACAAGCAATCCATCAAACCTGATTATCCAGCATTCCTGGAGCTCACCGACTTTATCATCTCACTTCCGATACTCTCGAACTCTATGAACCTTTAATTTACAGCCCCTCAGTCTTTTTCTTTTCTCCATTTTATGGAGGCAGTCCCCTTTTCCAGTGTATTAATCTACAGATGATCTCTCTTTTGAAGTTTAGCACCTTACATTTCCCCGGAGCCTTCTCTGGAGCCTTAATTCACCTGGTATTTCTAAGCTCCTAAGAGAGATGCAGGTTTTTTTACTCCACAGATTAAGTCTTCTCATGACTTAAACTTACCTTCGAAAAAAAGATGTATTGTTAGTTACCAACTGCTTCTTCAGCTTTGCATACAAAGTCTGGTCTCCTTTACAATTCCCCCGCAGAGTTCTGAGCTCACGAGAATCTATAATTTGAGAAAACAGCTTTGGCAACAAAACAGGTAAATTGCTGCTAGTGGTTTCTCCTGAATTACTGGAAGTTAATTCTTTTTTTTTTTCTCCAGCCACTTCTCCTTTTCTCTAACTAGTTTTTAATATATGTGATATATATTAAATATACTTAGAACTACTGGAGTAGACATCAAATAATAGAAAAATGAAAACTGGTTGAAAATATTTTATTGGTAACACAAAGCTAAAAATAGCACCTTCTGAGAAAGCATACACAATTCCATCCACCAGGTGGAATATTACTCCCACCCTAAGGTATTAGATAATCAGCTTCCATGTTTCTTCCCCAAGTAGAAACAAATAGTTCTGGACCAACTGTCTGTGCCCCAGTCCTGCAGAAATCCATATCTGGCTCTTCTAAGATGCCAGGAAAATTTCACCTTGTGTCATGTTTCATGCTGAGAAGTTTGTGTAGCTCTTGTATAAACCTTGGTCTCTAAGACACATTCCAAGCTGAATTTATTTCAAATTCCAAACCAAGTTTATTCCATTCCACTCACTTAAAATTCCAATTGTGATTGGAACATATACACTTCATTTACTTTCTGTGCAGTGTTCAATGAACCACTTGCCATGTTTCAACTTTGTAAGCTGCATTTCAATCCTGAGTGTGTCTGATTATCAGTTAATTAAAGCTTTGCCATTATTTGAAAAGAACGTTTTAACATGCAGTTATTTTTCTCAGCATTTTTTGCTGCCCTAACATAAGAATTCTGGCAAAATAATACGGTGGTTGCTATTCTTCCCCTACACCTATGCCATTTACTTGTCAGTACACAAAATCATGCTTCTGATGAAGCAGAAATAAATGTAGAAAAATCAGCTTCCCTGTCCTATAGTGGCTATGTCACTCAAGGCACTGACATGGCATAACATGAGCTTGTTTGATAAACTGCTGGAGTCAAGAACAAATTACTACCATTTAGCCAGAGCAGGACAAGTCGGTTCAGGACATTGCCTCAGGGGATGTCAATTTTAGAGGAGGAAGGATAAAACTCAAGTTAGGGAGCTGGTTCTTTGTTCAGTGTTGGTGAATTTCCTGGACAATGTTTAAGCCGGAAGTGACAGGTAGCATAGAAGAGTAAACCACACTTTGAGAAAGCAGACGGTGTATAAGCATCCGCAACTTCGTATTTTTGCCACAAAGGACATTACCACATAAGTCACTGCTCACATCTGAAGAGATGTCACTTCAAGCCCTAACCAACGGGTAATCTTCAACAACCACGTTTAGTTACTCTTTAGTAACATAACTATGGAACTGATAAACATGTGAACCTGTTCCTTCTTAAATTCTGTACTAGGGTTTTCCAGTGGTGATGAACCCCTTCATGGACCACAGCCTTGTCATGAAGAAGGCGCTTGTGTAACTCAATGAAGCCATGAGCCATGCAGTGCACTGCTGCCCAAGACGGACAGGTCATAGTGAAGAGTTCTCACAAAATGTGGCCCACTGGAGGAGGAAATGGCGACCCATTCCAGTATTCTTGCCGCGAGAACCCCACGAACAGTATGAAAAGGCAAAAAGATATATGACACCAGAAGATGAGCCCTCCAAGCCAGCAGGTGCCCAGTATGCTACTGGAAAGAGCAGAGGGCAATTACTAATAGCGCTAGAAAGAATGAAGCAGCTGGGTCAAATTAGGAATGATGCGCAGTTTTGGATGCGTCTGGTGGTGAAAGTAAACTGTGATGCTGAAAATAACAATATTGCACAGGAATCTGGAATGCTGGATCCACGAATCAAGGTAAATTGGACGTGGTCAAGCAGGAAATGGCAAGACTGAACACTGACATTTTAGGAATCAGTGAACTAAAATAAATGGAAATGGGCAAATTTAATTCAGATGACCATTATATCTATTACTATGGGCTAGAATCCCTTAGAAGAAATGGAGTAATCTTCACAGTCATCAAGAGAGTCTGAAATTCAGTACTTGGGTGCAACCTCAAAAACAAGAGAATAATCTTGATTCCTTTCCAAGGCAAACCATTCAATATCACAGTAATCCAAGTCTAGGCTGTATATTGTCACTTTGCTTATTTAACTTACATGCAGAGTACATCGTGCAAAATGCCAGGCTACATGAATCACAAACCAGAAACAAGAAAAATATCAACAACCTCAGATATGCAGATGATACCAATCTAAAGGCAGAAATTGAAGAGGAACTAAAGAGTATCTTGATGAGGGTAAAGAGGAAGGTGAATAAGCTTGCTTTAAATTCAACATTAACAAAATTAAAATAATGGCATCCAGTCTCATCGCTTCATAGCAAACACATGGGGAAAAAGCGGAAACAGTGAGAGACTTTATTTTCTTGGGCTCCAAAATCACTGCAGATGGCAACTGCAGCCATGAAATTAAAAGGCATTTGCTCCTTGCAAGAAAAGCTATGATAAACCTAGACAGCATTTTACAAAGCAGTGACATCACTTTGCCGACAAAGGTCAGTATAGTCAAAGCTATGGTTTTTCCAGTAGTTATGTACAGATGTGAGAGTTGGACCATAAAGAAGGTTGAGCCACCAAAGAATTGATGCTTTCGAATTGTGGTGCTGGAGAAGACTCTTGAGAGTCCTGTGAACAACAAGGAGATCAAACTAGTTAATCTTAAAGGGAATCAAAACTGAACATTCATTGGAAGGACTGATGCTGAAGCTCCAATACTTTGGCCACCTGGTGAGAAGAGCTGACCCATTGGAAAAGACCCTGATGCTGGGAAAGACTGAAGGAAAAGAGAAGGGGTGGCAGAGGATGAAATGGTTAGATAGCATCAACCATTGGTTGGTTAGATAGCATCAACCATTGGTTGGTTAGATAGCATCAACCATTGGTTGGTTAGATAGCATCAACCATTGGTTGGTTAGATAGCGACCAACTCAATGGACATGAATTGGAGCAAACTGCCTGAGATGGAGGAGGACAGGTGAGCCTAGTCTGCTGCAGTCCATGAGTTTGCAGAGCCGGACACGACTTAGCAACTGAACAATAACAACAACAATGGTAATGAAATTGTCTGGTAAGAAAAATACTTCTATTTCTGCCAAAGAAACGGCCCCAACTCCCTTCTGTGATACTGAAATGTCCAGCAAGGCTTCTATCATTCAAAAGAGTTTGTTCCATGTTTTCCTGGTACCAGCATAACAAAGTCAATACAACTGGTTGCTTTTAAGGCGAGTAGCTACCTCCTCAGCGAGCATATAGGTCCAGAATAGGTATAAGACTTCCTGAGAGTCTCAATTCATCTCTGTTCTTACCCTTGAACTTTTTCTTTTTTGGAAGATGCAGTCATGACAGATTTATTTGTGCAAAAAACAGTGAAGGTGATTAAGAATACCTATGTCTTTCTGGAACTGAAGACATTTCAATTATTATCCTGAAAAGATCTTAAAACTATCTTCAGAAACATATTTTTCAAACATGTGTGTGTGTGTGAATAGTGAAAACCAAAGTAAAGTAACAAACCTAGAACAGGTCAAACAATCCAAACCCTCTTGGGCATTCTCATCTTGGAAGAGAGCTGCTTTCCCCTGATAACCACCTTGGCTGCACCTGGGCTTTTTGCTGTGCCTACTAATGTTTACTGAAGTGCAGGATCTTAATTTTTAAAAAAATGTTACCATCTCAGGACCCAGTGGCTAGCTTTCTTCATTGTCCAATGAAGCATGTTCTCTTTTGAGGCCTAAACTCTTTAACTATTCCCCATTTTTTCTTGCAACTGGCTGCTATCCCAGGGACCTCCTTATATCCATCAGAGACTTTGGCACATGGTTTAAGATCTTAATATTTGATCCAAGATCCTCAGTGACTATAATGTCCTCTGGAATGAACATCCAATGCCCTCCCTTACTCAGTGCAATGATCTTCACTTCCACTCAGCTTCAGTCACATGCATGGTCACCAAAAATCTGTTCCCTCTTTACTTGTTCACTCTGTGATATTCCCTCACCAGCATCCCTCCCCCCGCCGGCATCTTTTCAGCTCTCTCCATTTCATAGTCCAACAACCTCAGTAAGACTTTGACTCTCTGAAAAGTACCATTTTCTTTGGGTTGAACAAATCCTTTCGGCTTTATTCTTTTCTCTCTTCATTCTAGACATCATAGCCTATCTCTTTAAACATGCTGTTGTTAATACCCACCGCTCCCCTAAATCTTTGCCCACCCTCCACATTCTCCTGCAAAATTTTAACCCAAGAACAATGCAGTGCTTTTCATTTCTATGCTGCTATATACCTGTGCTAAACTGGGGAAATCCACGTGACTGCAGAATGGTGCCGATACCAAGTTCTGGGATCAATATCATTGGCACCTCAACACTGTCCAACTCTCCTACCACATCCACTTTTCCTTCAAATATTACCTATTCTTTCCAATCCAATATTATATACCAACCACCACTTCCTTCCTCTCAGCAAAGCCCTCATTGCCTAATTTACATGGGCTTATGTTTAGCCTGTGGAGAAGGCGATGGCAACCCACTCCAGTACTCTCGCCTGGAGAATCCCATGGATGGAGGAGCCTGGTAGGCCGAAGTCCATGGTGTCTCAAAGAGTTGGACACGACTTAGAGACTTCACTTTCATTTTTCACTTTCATGCATTGGAGAAGGAAATGGCAACCCACTTCAGTGTTCTTGTCTGGAGAATCCCAGGGATGGCAGAGCCTGGTGGGCTGCCATCTATGGGGTCGCACAGAGTCGGACATGACTGAAGTGACTTAGCAGCAGCAGCAGCAGCATGCTTAGCCCATGAAGTGAGAACTCACTCAACATCACCTCCTCCACTATTAACTTATTCCAACCCAAACGTCTGCCTCCCAAATTATTACAAGTGGTATATTTTCTCTGTATTCTGAGTTTCCCCTGTATTCTTGATTCTGCTCTCACCCTCCTTATATACTTTATTAGATATTTCATTTTGCACACAAACCTTTAAGCTTTCCCATTCCACTGGCTTCTACGCAGTGGTACACTGGAGTTGGTGCCTGATTCTAGGTATCTATATCTTTTATCTGCATTTAGTACTATTATACTTACAGCTTGACTTCAGTCATGGTGGGATTATGGTAACCAAGACAATGGCAAAAGGTACAAATCAGGGCTTCGGTTTCCCTTCCCTTCCCAGTGGTGCTGGTACGTCAGGGCACCATTGCACACAAGCCTGCTCAAAACAAAACAAACCAAAATGCTGGCAAAAATCCTTGCATTGAGCATATCTCCTCTTCTAGTTATACTGCCCTCTCTCTCCTTTTATGTTCTAGCTACTTAAAAATGTGCAGTATACTCGATCATTCACTCCTAAGTGTCTTCAATTCTTGTCAGTTCTTCACTGAAGTTGATATTTTCAAGGCAATCAATAACCTCCTAGTTGATAAATCTAGCAGATATTTTTCAGAGTTTACTAACTTAATCTGTGGTGTTTGACACTACTGGTCATTCCCTCCTTATAATTCTCTCTTGCCTTAGCTTCTAGAATATCACGATTTCCTAAATTGCCCCTTACCTCTCTGGCCAAATTTTTCTTAGGTTTTATTTTCAGGGACCGTTCATTTGCCCACTTTAAACAAGTTCTTCTCCAGTGTTCTTTCCTCAACCTTTCTTCTCCTTCATTTATTTAATACCTTACTCATTTGAGTCTGACTCAATAGTCCGTGGCTGTAACTACTGACAGAATTCTGATCACTCACAAAGTCATCTCTCCCCCACATCTACTTCATTTGTTGCATTTACCAGTGTACAGTTGTCCATTTAGATGGTCCAATACACCAGGTACCTCTAACCCCAAACCCACCGAATTCAGCCCTTCAAATTCCTAGCTCAACCTAACCCTTAATTCTGTGACAGGTAACAAAATGCTCTGGAAAATGATCCCATTTGATCCTTACAACTATTTAATAAAGTAGGTATCATCCTTCTCACTTTATAGATGAGGTGATTGAGATTTGAGATATTAAGCAATTTTCTCAGGTCACATATTCAATACATAGTAAACCAAGTCTGGAAACTAGATTTGGTGTCTGTAAAGCCTTGACTCTTAACTACTATGATGCATTGGCCTTTTGGCTAAGATCAAGTGGTGGCTCAGACGGAAAGCATCTGTCTACAATGTGGGAGACCTGGGTTCGATCTCTGGGTCGGGAAGTTCCCTGGAGAAGGAAACGGCAAGCCACTCCAGTACTCTCGCCTAGAAAATCCCATGGATGGAGGAGCCTGGTGTCCATGGGGTCGCAAAGAGTTGGACTCGACTGAGCGACTTCACTGTTAATGATTTTAGGCTTAATGGTTGTTTTTCCTTGTCACTTCATCACCACTGTCACTACCTGGTTCAAATTCTCTTCTCATGTTGGCTTTGCTGCAGAAGTCTCTTTCTTACGTTCACATACCTGGTCTTGACTCTCTCTAGTCCATCTTACACACTGCGCCAAAGAAAGCTTATGAAATCTGCTCATAACACACACCACTCAAAAGTTTAACTATAGGAGGTAATTTAAGTCTGACTATCCCAGAATGTCCTGATTTTGTGTTCTCCTCTCACTGTCCTATTGAGATCATAAGCTAACAAGACACTCCTTTGCTGGGAGGTTGGTTGTTTTCCTGTTAGAAGGGTTATCTGCATAGTCAATTATGGGGAGAAGATCATCTCAGAAAAGGAAATGAGGGCCAAGAACTTTATAACTGGGGGAAGAAAGACATGATCTTACTGCAGAATTTTGGACCGACCTTCATTTCAAAAAGCATCTACATGGGTAAAATCACTCTTGTTGGTGAATATAAGCCAACCCTTGAAACCTGGTGGTATTTTCCAGTTAAGTAGTGATACATCTTGTTATAGACTCTGTGAGGATGAGTATGGGTTTTGGGGCTCCAAAAGTAGTTACTTTGGGGTAGTTTCAAGTTCAGTTCAGTTGCTCAGTCGTGTCCAGCTCTTTGCAGCCCCATGGAATGCAGCACTCCAGACTTCCTATCCATCACCAACTTAAGTTACTCTCTGTTAGAATTCTCTTTTCTTTCCCCTGAACTTCAGTATAGTCTTCTAAAAGAGAAAAAATGTCTCAGTTATCCTTCTAGGGAATTAAGATTAAGGTCTCTGCCCACTCTTGAGGATAGCATCCCAGTCCTGGCAGTAGAATGAACACACGATTGGTCAAATGGACAGTTAAAGTGGAAGATGAAAGGCAGTCAGGATGCATTTGTGAACCATGAAGTTGCCCAAGCTAGAACTGGAAGTATTTTTTTTTTTTTCAATTTCTGTTGGGGTATAACTGATTTACAATGTTGTGTTAACTTCTGCTGTACAGCAAAGCGAATCAGCTTAACATACTCATATATCCTCTCTTCTCTGGATTTCCTTTCCATGTTACCGCAGGGCAATAAGTAGAGTTCCCTGTACTGTTCAGTAGGTTCTCATTAGTTATCTATTTTATACATAGTATCAATAGTGTATACATATCAATCCCAATCTCCCAGTTCTACCTACCGTCTATTCCTGCCCTTGGCATCTATACATTTGTTCTCTACATCTGTGTCCTATTTCTGCTTTCAAATAGGTTCACCTATACCATTTTTCTAGATTCCACATATATGTGCTAATATATGGCATTTGTTTTTCTCTTTCTGAGAAAGAGAAAAGTTATTCTTGGTATGTGATCAGATTTGTGCTTGAAATATATCAGCTCAGCTAAATTGTGTAAAATAGACTGAGAGGCAAGGGAACCAAAGTAGGCAAGATTACAAGGTAGGAGGTTTTGATAGTGGTCCTGGCTGGAGATGAAGTTCGGACAGATTACTAAAGGAGAGACATATGCTGGTTGGATATTCAGGAGGTAAAATCTGTAGGTCAAGGTGATAGGTAAGATACGGGAGTGTGACGATTAGGGTGGGACCAAGAATGACTTTCATATGGAATATCAAACCAGCATATTTTTATCTTTTTGTAATCTGTCTTTCTTCATCTCCAGCCAGGACTGCTATGAAAGTCTCTACCTTGGAATCTTGCCAGGACTGCTATGAAAGTGTTTACTCTTGTTCACTTGCCCCTCAATCTATCTTATATAACTTGACTGAGTTGATATATTCCAAGCACAAATCTGATCACATACCCTTGGTTTAAAACATTCCAGTTTTTTCCTCTCTCTTGTGATACTGCTGCAGCTTCATTTCCCATGAGGCTTTACCTGACTTCTATATTGTGTTTGTGTAAGTTCTGGCCTTTTTTCCCCTCCTGTCTTGCGCCCATAGTCCCCTCCCACCCCAGGACCTTGGCACAAGCTTTCTTCCACATCTGCTTTTCTTTCACCAAGGTAATGTAGACTTAATCATCCTGATCCCAAATCAAACGAAGCTTCCACAAAGAAATATTCCCTGAATATTCCTGATTACTCAAGTCCCCAGCTTTCAGAGAACCCTACTCCTCCACCTCTCTTTTGAACATTATAAAAAAATGCAGCTTTATGTTTGGGTGATTAGTAACATTTGTTTCTCTCTTTAGAAGGAGACCTCCATGAAGGATGGTCACCTTCTTGCTCACAATTACACTCCCGAGCTGCATATGTCATGCTAGCTGTGCTGGTCCTATAAATATTTACTGAATGAATGAATGCAGACCTTGGGAACTTCCAGTTTTTCAGGTAGGGAAACTGGTAGACTAGATTCTCTTCAGCAAGCAAAGGACACTTCTAAACCAGGAAATTAAGGCTTTGACAGAGCTACAGTTTGATTTAATAAACATTGCTGGTTAGATACAGCAGACGAGTTACTCAAGTGGTATAAAAGAAATCTGTTGTTTTAACAGTATGTACAGTCTCAACATCAAGAGTTAAAATCATAAAGAGCTGTATATATTTCTCCAGTTTTGTGCTTAGTCCATGTTCTATATAGAATATATCAGAACATCATCATTTATGCTTAAATAGAGTGACCATATAGTTTTTCATCTAAACTGGGGCATTTGTTGGTGAAAAGGGTAATATTAATAATTATATCAGGATAACATGGGTGGATTGTGGAGGTCCTTGGCAAACTAGGACACATGGTCATCCAAGTTTTAGCTGACAAAGAATAAAATAGGTAAATATTGAATTCTCTGAGTGTGTGGAACTATGTTTGGAGTCACAGAATGGACAAATCCATTACACAAGAAGGCTTCTTACAATATGCTGTTGGCAGCCATAGAAAGCAAACTCATGGTTACCAAGGTGCGGATGAGGAGGAATAAATTGGGAATTTGGAATTAACAGATACACACTACCCTACACAAAATAAACAACAAGGACCTACTGTAAGAGAACTACATTTAATATCTTGTAATAAACTATAATGTAAAAGAATTTAAAAAAGACATATGTATATAACTGAATCTCTAAAGTACATGTGAAACACTTAAATCAACTGTAGTTTAATGAAAAAAAATAACAGGAAAAATCATGTAGTGTGGGTGTTCATGCAAACTACTGAATAAGTAAGGTATTTCCAATAATGCATTGCTGATAACATAATTGCATTAATCATTCTATATTTTATCTGGATCTTGTTCTTTTATTTGATCACCACAACAAACCAGTTCCTCAAAAGGCATTTAACTGAGTACTGGACCAGGCACAACTGCAGATGTGAAGGAAGCACAAGATACTGATCACTCTGCAGCGTGAACAGTTTAACGATAAGGCAAGTGGCACTGCCCACATTTACTGATGGAGAAAGTAGCACCCAGGACTCAGAAATGACTTCGGTAGAGTTATGCAGACAGTAAATCACAGAGCTGGGATTGTAATTCAATCTCTGACTTCCAGTTCAGAGTTCAGTTTATTCTGCTAAACTACCGAAATAGAGACAGCACCCTTAAATGTGTTTTATGCTTTTGTCCACTACCACACAGAAATGCCCATGAAGAATGTTTACACAATCTCTGCAGAAGCAGTCTGTGCCCAGGCTCGGCAGGCAGAGTTTGTATTGCCTGTGTAGACTTCCTTTCTAGGCACTGGGAACTGGCCCTGTGACAAGGATTTAAAGGGGCTTTAGAATGCCAAACACATTTCTGATTGGCTTGTCATGTATCATAATCATGTTTAAATCCTGGGTAAATTAAAAGGCCAAAAATATGCCCTTTTATTTTATGGTCAAATTCCACTTCAGGGGAGTAATGAGATAGTCCAGATTTAGCTACCCTTGGGGATCAAACCATGTCCACCACAAAAAACAAGGTTATCTGTCCATGATGGAACATTTTACTTTATCATTAACAGATGAATTCTAATTTACTGGTGCTTTGGGGGTATCCTCAGTCTTTACAAAATAGATTTATCACTGTTGTCAGGTTCTTAAAGGAAACTGGTTTTGAGATTGCGATTGTGGCGAGAGATGCAATATGCCATCATGCTTATATTCTATATGTTGGCAAGAGGAGCTCATTAAAATGCTAAGTATTTTTTAATAATCAGACATATCCTCCCACTTACAAAGACCTTTAGGTTTTTATTCATTCTAACCATAGAGTGCTATTAGTATATGATCCTACTGATCAACTCAAAGGTGAATTTTGATATTTTTAGTTTTTTAGAATCATGTATTTCACTTATTTTACACAAGTATTTCCAAGTAAGAGATGACTTTCAGACAATCTAGTTTTCTTATCTGAGGAGAATTTTGTAAAGGGCAAAGGGAAAATTAAAATAGCTCACAAATCAATTAAGTCATTCAAATCACAACCAAGGATGCCCAAAATAGACTTCTAAAGTTGCCTGAAATTGATCAGGGACCAAGTTAACTGAGACAACAGAGTCGATTAAAGTATTTTCTGCTAAGCATCTACAAAAATTTTGGTCCTGTGCTCATGACAAAGATAAATAAGACTTGAGATAAAGGCAATTGCTCCCTTTCTGGATAGTCTGAGAGTTTCTCTTAAAGGGAGACCTTTGTTGGGAATATTTCTGAATAAGCTTGCTAGGGATAAAAACTGAGATCCTGAGGAGCCCAAGTCTAGCAGGAGCTGCCCTGAGTGAGCTCCGGGGAAGGATCCGGCTGTAGCTTTAAAGGGGGATAGGGAGAAACAGGGAGAGTGGCAGGGCACTGAGGATTTGTTGTGTTTTGTGACCCTTTCCTCATAATGCCTCAAATCTTTGATGAGTCATTAACTAAGCTCATCCAATTCTGAAGAAAGTCAATTTTTTTTTTTTTTTCCTGGAAAATTGAGAAGGCGCTGAGTGGTGAGTCTGGTAGGGAATTACTAAGACACACTGAGCTTGGAATGAAGACATTGGTGGCTGAACAGAAATTAACTCGAATAATTCTCAGGACTTGTGGGGAGAACTCTGGACTCTAGCACAATGCAAAGCTAGATATGAGTGAATCAAATTTACCAAATCTCAGAGCAGCAGAAAAGTTTCAACTTGTTACAGATATAATCTACACATGGTTCCAAAGCCTCATGAAGTATAGGGAAAGACAGACAGGTGGGCAAGCAATGAGCTAAACTGAAATAATCTCACCTGTGCCAAAGTGATCACTTTTACACAGTGCAATGGGGGTCCCCAACAGGCAGCTGTTTGTCTCACCTGAGGACTCAGATGGCATTTTTGGAGCATGAGTGGTTAAATAATTGTGAAAACTGAGACCACTATTACTTCCATCCCCTAAAATAAAGTCAAATGAAACCAGAAAAGAAAAGGATGGGCTTTCCCAGCAGAGGATAGAGCATGAATGAGGCTGAACAGGAAGACAAATAGGTTGTCTGGGGAATAGTGAAAAATGCTGCTTATATGAATGAGAAGTGCTCAGAGACAGGCTGTATTTTTTGTCTTTATGCATAGAAAGGAGTGATTTCTCAAGAATGAGACACAAGAACATTTTATTAAATTACTTTATCTAAGTGCGATATTCAGTTATAGTTATCAAATTCACTGCACTATACCTGGCTAAATAATTAAATAATATGCAGTAAATTATTTGAATTCACGTGCTTAATAGAGGCCTGTTTTGGAAGTGAACCTCAGGACACCCCCTTCCCATCTCCTTTCCTACATGTCACATAAGACCCACAACACATCTATCTCTGTAGTGTTAACAATCGTAATCATTCACAATGTTATGGTATTTCTTAGTTGTGGATGTATTTTCTTTCATTATCTGCCTGGGACATGGACGTGAAATTGCTAAGACTTTATAAAATCTGTCCAACTTAGATCAGGGAATTTTGCAATCACTGATCTTCAGTGATTTGAATACAGTTATACATGATATATAGATATAGAGAGAAAGAGTGTTTACCTTTTAGCATTTAATTGGGCTATTAAATTGTTTCATTCACAAACTTGTCCTGAGTTCCCATGACAAGTTCAACAACATTAACGAGCCTTCAATGTCGATGATGATGAAAAGTAATTGCCGTTATAAGAATCATCATCAGCTTCCTTTTCATCTCGCCATGGTAGAGGACTGCATAGTTTGTTTTATTTGCACCTCATGGTACAATGGCATTTCATGCCAAATGCCAATTAACATCATTTTAAACTTGATATGAATATTGTTTTGACTTATGGTATTGACTTTTTTAAACAATTATGTTTTTAAATTTCTCTTTTTGAAAATTTATTTATTTTTAATTGGGGGATTATTGCTTTACAATGTTGCATTGGTTTCTGCCATATATCAACATTAATCAGTCACAGGTATACTTTTGAACTTCCCACCCACCTCTCATCCCATCCCACTCCTCTAGGTTGGTACAGAGCAATGGGTTGAGCTCCCTGCATCACACAGCAAATTCCCTCTGGCTATCTCCTTTATGGGCTTCATTTTACATATAGTAATAAACACTTAGGCGTTAAAAATAAAATTAAACAAACGACTTTGCTACCAGGCAATCATTTGTCAATAATAAGGAATTTAGATGCACCATTGGTTATCTTTTTAAACTTATTTGAAATATAGTTACTTATCTAGAACTTCACAACAATTTTTTTTTAAATGCCAGAAATTGCCTCTTAAGTTAGAAAATTCTTAAAAGCCTGTCCTTGTCAACAATTATTCCCAATATCAGCCAATACAGTTTAAAGGGTTCCTTAAATGGAGGAGACTGGTGGGCTGCAGTCCATGGAGTCGCTATGAGTCGGACACGACTAAGCGACTTCACTTTCACTTTTCACTTTCATGCATTGGAGAAGGAAATGGCAACCCACGGCCTGGAGAATCCCAGGGACGGCAGAGCCTGGTGGGCTGCAGTCTATCGGGTTGCACAGAGTCGGACACAACTGAAGATACTTAGCAGCAGCAGCAAACCCCTCTTAGCAGCTCCAGGTCTATAATATGGATTTCATTCATTCATTTATTCACTTATTCACTCATTCATCATTATTTCAATAAATATGGAGTCCCAATCACACAACAAGGATTGTTCTATCTTGGACTATAGGGATAAAATAATGGATTAAAAGGAACTGTATTCTAGAGGGGAACACAAAATTGCAGCAAAATTAATACAATAACATTAGCTGCTTTACTGAAAAAATAAAGCAGGGAATGTGTGTAAAAGGAGCAACTGTCTGGAGCATGACTATTTTAGACCTAGTTGCCAGTGAAAGCTGCCTGAGGGTGCAGACGTTTGAGCAGAGCCTTATTCACCAGGGGGCAGTCTGTAAAAGCATTCCAGACAGTGGGACCTGAGAGAGTAAAGTCCTGGGGTGAGAATCAGCTTCACAGATTCAAGAAGCTGCAAGGTCAGTGTGACTGTACTAGGTTTGAGTGTTAAAACTTTTGATGAATATTGGATTCAGTTGCAGAAAAACAGAATGCAAGAAGAAGCATTATATTCTTAAAGATATAAAAATAACTAGGCAGGACTAGATAGAAAGGAGTTTTGGAAACTTTATTATTTTTTTAAGTTGGAAACTTCTTTCTGGCAACGTGGACCTTGAAGGCTGGTTGATGTTACTGAACTTGTCATGGGATCACAGGAATGAACTATTATGAATGGAACAATTTAACAGCCCAACGAAAGATAAGGATAAATAAGCTCAAGTCTATCTTTAGCCTTCAGGCTCAGAAACCACTTCTACACCCAAGGTGGAAGACAAACTAAGAGACTCTAAAAGTTATTTCATTAACTACTCTAGTGCTTTTGCCTCTGAGGAGTAGCTACCTACTTAAGTTACCTTGCATATTTCATAAAAGGAACTCAAATATGTATCTTACAAGTTCATAAACACCACTTCCAAGAAGCAGGAAAAACTTTTTTTGTCTATTTTTTGCTTAAGTCCTCAAAGTAATATTCATTTGGATATCCTAATTTCTCATAAAATTAATTTTATCCTTTCTTTATAGAATATTTAAGCTAATATTGTAGGTTTATTTTCTTAAGAAATCCAGACACAGTCTTATTAACTCTGCTAAAATGTCTTTCTAATTTGAAATATATTTTCTTTCTTGGTTCCAGGAAGTGGAAACCTGAACAATCAAACCTCAGGAATTATATTCTCAGGCAAGACACAGAACATGAAATCTTAGTGAAGATAAGAAAGAACCTGCTGCATGGTTATTTATAATTTTGAAAATACAGAAACACTGAGATTACTATAAATGCCTAAAAATAGAGAAAATTTAATAAGATGAAAGACTATTTTCTGAAATATAACTAATAAAAGAATTATAAATTTAATTAAGCAATGTAAAAGTCCACACCATAATGGGAAATTTAAGATTTCCAAATACAATGTCTGTAAACGTTTACACATACTCTGATTATAAATAGGAAAAAGGATAAAAATGTCAACAGTGAGGGAAATCATGATTTCTTTCCTATTTTCTAAAAAAAATTATATAGTGTTATATTGCTAGGATTGTTTCTTTGCTTTGTTTTGTCTCCTGGTTATTTTTTTAGTCCATAAAGAAAAGAATTATTACATAGACTCACATATCCTGCAGGCCACATTCTTTCCCACATTCCAGAATTATTACATTCAGATGCTGCTATGGTATATATTCGTCAAGGTGAGTATTTCATTTAACAAAATATTCTAGAGCATTTATTTACCAAGTTAGAGACAGATCGAAAGAAAAACTAAAGTTGTACATATAAAAGCACTTACTGTCTATAATTGCATGAAAGATTATTTCAAGGGCAAGGTTACCCAATACTTTCTATATTAAGTTATCCCAAGGTATGTTTATCTATCTATGAGTAAGTTTAGCTTCAGAGTCAGGGATAAAGTGGGATAAGTGAAGGTATTTAATTACTGTTTTGTTTTCTACACTCTCAACAGCATAATTGCTGACAAACTCTGCTGCCCAGAAAATGTCTGTTGGAACTCTGGTGTACAAAAAAATTCAAAAGCAATGAAAAAAGGAGGATGTTTTATTTCCGTCTTATTTCAAAACCAGTGCTTCCTTGTTAGTCTGTCTTTGCAGGCCCAATATTATACATCTGCATTAAAAGTTTGGGATCATTTCTTAAGTTCTTCCAACAAACAATACTGGTATATGCATTTGAAAATGTCGACTTTATTTACAACTAAAACAAGTATTAAGATCTCATTGTTCAGAACGTCTGGGTTTGCAAAGCTAAACAAAACTGCAGGAAACTTTACACAAGCAACAGTTACCATTTCTGCTAAGACTCATCACAGTGCCACGAAAGCTGTGGGTTTTTCTATCCACAGATTCAGATGAAATCTTTTATTATCTAGTTAAATTTTTTCAGCTTAAGATGGCACGTCAGTCTAGGCACATGTTTAAATCTACGGGGAATAACATCTAGAATCCTTTTGCTTATGAAAATTAGAATTCATAATAATGAAAGAGTTATGTAACACTGTGCTCTTTATATAGCTTATTCCACCTAATCCTCCAAATAACTAGTTGACATATTTATCCCCACCTTACATAGCACATTAACCCAAGCATGTAGGATTAGTTCATTTGTCCAAATTCACCCAGAAAATCGCTTGTGGAGCTCTGTGTAAGGCTGCCTGTCAGACTCCAAACTCTTTCCTCCTTCAACTTCTTTATGCTGCCTTCACTTTCCTCATGTATGCTGAAAAATATCATTTGGTTTTTATAAATTTTTACAAATTACTTATGATAATAAATTTAGTTTCTGTATGTATCCCCTTAAGTGAAAGTTGCTCAGACATGTCCAACTCTTTGTGGCCCCATGGAATAGTCCATGGAATTCTCCAGGCCAGAATACTGGAGTGGGTAGCTGTTTCCTTTTCCAGAGGATCTTCCCAACACAGGGATGGAACCCAGGGCTCCCGCATTGCAGGCGGATTCTTTACCAGCTGAGCCACAAAAGAAGTCCAAGAATACTAGAGTGGGTAGCCTATACCTCCTCCAGGGGATCTTCCTAACCCAGGAATCGAACCAGGGTCTCCTGCACTGCAGGCGGATTCTTTTATCAGCTGAGCTACCAGAGAAGCCCCCTTAGCATTTTTCTATATCTGGCATATGAGTGCTAGCATGCCTGTTGGTGCCTATGTGTGCGTGTATGTATGGGGCAGAGAAGTAATTACTTTTTTCTTAGATGCTAAGTTTCAAGGAGTTAGTGTAAATCCCACCCAATCTGCTTCATGGCTAGGAAATCCTACTCCTTCTAGCCTTTCAAGAAGACAGCCCATCTAACCCAGGAGATGGTATCAGATATTAGCCTAATGTGCACTGGGGAAACAGTCCATACCCTGGGTCATGGATGGCCTTGCTGTGTTCAATGTCTTGTCCATCTCTTGGAAGTTGAAAGAAGGCATTATTTTCCTCAATGAAATTTCCATCCATCTTATGATAAACTGACCATTTTCCCTATCCAAATTCCTCATCTCAAGAGTTAAGTTTTAAAAAATCTTTATTTCTTGTTGCCTTAAAAATCATTTACATCTATTCTTTCTTTTACAATTTTGCATCCCAATTACATATATTAGCTTATTAGCTATTCTATCCCAAGGTAATTAAACATATTCACCCTGAACATACTGGTCACAGAGCTTCCCTCTGAGAATAATGTCTATGAATATCAAGGCCTCTTAATACATAAAGAGAATCTCTTTTCAGCCCAAACTGTCATTTTTAACTTCTTTACATACTGTCATGGTATATAAAGGACAAGGATTTGCATCCCTTCCAAAAGATATGTTCAAGTCCTAGTGTGTCATAATCTGACTTTATTTGGAGACAGAGACTTAACAGAGGTAATCAAGTGAAAAATGGGGTCATCTGGGTGGGCCCACATCAGCGACTAAGGTCCTCATAAAAAGCGAAAATCTAGACACACAGACATGGGAGAATGCCATCCTAAAGATGAAGGCAGAGACTGAAAGGATGTACCTACAAGCACAAGAACATCAGGTTGTTGGCAGACCTACGAAGCTAAGAGCAGGCATGACACAGACGATCCCCTCCAGCACTCAGAGCCATCAACCCTGCTGACACTCTGATGTTGGACTTCCGGCCACCAGTATTCTGACACCATCAATCTCTGTAGTTTAAGTCCTTCAGTCTGTGGTTAGTTTTTACAGCAGTCTAGGAAACTAAGACAAATATTGTTTGTTACTTAAGTTGCTAAGTTGTGTCTGACTCTTTGCAACCCCATGGATTGTTGGCCTCCAGGCTCCTCTGTCCGTGGGGTTTCCCAGACAAGAATACTGGAGTGGGTTGCCATTTCCTTCTCCATGTGATTTTCCCAATGGAAGGATCAAACCCAAACACAATCACTGCAGGCGAATTCTTTACCATTGAGCTGCCTGGGAAGCCCTACCTTGAACTGTTGCCATTTCCTTCTCCATGTGATTTTCCCAATGGAAGGATCAAACCCAAACACAATCACTGCAGGCGAATTCTTTACCATTGAGCTGCCTGGGAAGCCCTACCTTGAACTATATTCATAGATGGTCATTTGCTTTTCCTCATACATGTTCCACTCTTTTCTCTCTTCCATTTTTATTTGGAGAGCCTTTTCTTTTCATATATGTGTAAAGAATTTCTCATTAATGTTTATAATGAGCACGAAGATCATCTCCACATAAATTCTGTAAAATTGTAGCTGGAGTTAAGCTTATTTTCTCTATGTTCTCTCTAGCACTTTATTTGTATCTTTATAATAAATATTATTAAATTCTCTCTTGCATTGTGGCTACTTGTATACATATCTCATCTCCCTGTAATGAATAAACCATGTATTTTGAGACAAGGGCTACCTCTTCCTCCTTCTGGTATTGCTCATGATGTTGATCAAAGTGCTCTATAGAGAGATGGTGCTTCATATTTATTTTGCCACTTCAGTTGCACAAGAGAGATTTGGCTACTTGGGAAAAGGTTGCAGAGAACCATTTTCCTGCTTCTGTGATAAGAAGTTAAAATATAACTTTGATTATTCATTGTCTTTTCAACATTCTTTCAAATTATGTCTTCTTCTTGGATCTGGTTTACTAAAATTTCCCTTTCTGTAATCCATTCAGTTCAGTCGCTCAGTCATGTCTGACTCTCTGCGACCCCATGAATGGCAGCACGCCAGGCTTCCCTGTCCATCACCAACTCCTGGAGTTCACTCAGACTCACGTCCATCAAGTCAGTGATGCCATCCAGCCATCTCATCCTCGGTCGTCCCCTTCTCCTCCCGCCCCCAATCCCTCCCAGCATCAGAGTCTTTTCCAATGAGTCAACTCTTCGCATGAGGTGGCCAAAGTACTGGAGTTTCAGCTTCAGCATCATTCCCTCCAAAGAAATCCCAGGGCTGATCTCCTTCAGAATAGACTGGTAGGATCTCCTTGCAGTCCAAGGGACTCTCAAGAGTCTTCTCCAACACCACAGTTCAAAAGCATCAATTCTTCGATGCTCAGCTTTCTTCACAGTCCAACTCTCACATCCATACATGACCACAGGAAAAACCATAGCCTTGACTAGACGGACCTTTGTTGGCAAAGTAATGTCTCTGCTTTTGAATATACTGTCTAGGTTGGTCATAACTTTTCTTCCAAGGAGTAAGAGTCTTTTAATTTCATGGCTGCATCAGTTCAGTTCAGTTGCTCAGTCATGTCTGACTCTTTGCGACTCCATGAATCACAGCATGCCAGGCCTCCCTGTCCATCACCAACTCAGATTCACATCCATTGAGTCAGTGATGCCATCCAGCCGTCTCATCCTCGGTCGTCCCCTTCTCCTCCTGCCCCCAATCCATCCCAGCATCAAAGTCTTTTCCAATGAGTCAACTCTTCTTATGAGGTGGCCAAAGTACTGGAGTTCCAGCTTTAGCATAAGACAATTCAAATCACCATTCTGCAAAAAGTTATTCTCTGACTGATTCATCAGTTAAATAGAAGAAAGAATTCCCTCATTTACGTATAACTTCCATGGCTAGCTCTTCATTGCTTGTTTTACCCCAGACTTCCCCACTGGCACAAGATGCAGAACCACTCTTAAGTTTGTACATTCTTCTGATGTGTATGTGCAGCTCTTTCTGTGCAGAAATCACAACTGATAGGGACTATTTCCAAAAAAGCTGTGAAATGGTGTTTCAAAAACATTATCTACAATCCTTCTTTAGGATGAACAAAGCTAGATAAAGCCTTTGAAACCTTCATAAAATGTCTAAAGGACAAATGTTTATTACCATTCTGAAGAACTATTTTCCCGAAGTTCTTCCACTTCTTTCCAGCTGAAATGTCAAATTTACACAAAAGAGTTGCTCCTGCATTAATTAATTAATAACTAAATTCTGAACAGAGGTAAATCTAACACATTTCAAGTGGATTCACCAATTAATTCTTACAAGATGACATTGTTACTTATTAAAGTGATATATACTTATACACATACATATCAATTTGTGTTATAATTTGATTAAACTATTTTCAGCCTAAATATTTGAACACGGGTATACTAAAATTTGAATTTAATTATTATGTTTCCTTCTCAAAAAAGTAAGAAGACTTTGCTTTCTTTACCTGGAATAAGAGGACATATAATTAGGAAAAAAAAGAGAAAACAAAAGATTAATAGGTAATTGCCATCAACTGGCAGCCCTGATGAATTTCTTGATTAGTACTGTAGTAATTTCTCACATCTCTACCAAAAACAATAAAATCAAATCACATTAGTAAATATTACTGTTTTTATGTTTTCCTTAACCTGACACCTCCTAAATGTGACTGGGTCTGGAATTTCCTCACACTTTGCTTTTTGCCCACAGGCAAAGCAGCAGAGAAAGCTAAATCATCCAGTTAAGAGGATTTCAGTGTGTGGGAATATGTAATCTCCAGACAATTTAGATACTTCCTCTGTCATTCTAGGAACCAGAAACGGATGTAAATTTGCAAGAGAATCAAGCAACAATGAGTTTCCCAAGGGAATAAAAAATATGGCTTATCTATATTGCTCTTTTTATGTAAGATGGAACCTGATGTTGTGGCTAATTAGGGGCCTAATCAATATATCAATATTTTGGGGAAGGTGATACAACTTTAAATTATTTATAACAATATAAAACAGAGGTAAGTGGTGTAAGACTCTGGAATTTTGAAAGCATTTTAAGATTTTATCAATTCAATAACAACATGATAACTATTCAACAGTGTAAATGTTGTTGAAATAAAAATATTGTAAATCAGGACAAACAAATAAGTTACAGACTGCATGCTACTTTTTGGGTGGAGACTCAGGTCTCCATAGCAGTATATAACTCAAGTGTTGTTGCTGTTCAGTTGCTAAGCTGTGTCCGACTCTTTGTGACCCCATGGACTGCAGCAAGCCAGGTGTCCCTGTCCTTCACCATCTCCCAGAGTTGCTCAAACTCATGTCCATTGAGTTGGTGATGCCATCCAACTATCTCATCCTCTGTCACCCCCTTCTCCTCCTGCTCTCAATCTTTCCCAGCATCAGGTTCTTTTCCAGTGAGTTGGCTCTTCACATCGGAAGGCCAAAGTATTGGGGTTTCAGCATGAGTCCTTCCAGTGAATATTCAGGGTTGATTTCCTTTAGGACTGACTGGTATGATCTACCTGCAGTCCAACTCTCAAGAATCTTCTCCAGTGCTTTGAAGTCAAATCTTAAAAATGTTACTGTGCACCAAATGAAGAGAATTTTGTTTTTGTAAATGTTAGATATTGATTTAGTATGTGATAGAAGTAAAAAAAAAAAAAACAGAAAAAGTCACTGTTTACTTTTCTAGACTTAAACTGAACACACACACAATGTGTTGTGAGTGAACATTTGTGAAAGCTCAGAGAAGTGACTGTTATTCAGCAAAGGGAAGAATTTACATGCAGTTTTTAAAAGAACTACACCCAGTGTGGGTTTCAGTAGTAACGAATCTGAACCCAGGTGGTTCAGTAGTAAAGAATCTGCCTGCTATGCAGGAGATGTAGGAGACACAGGTTCGATCCCTGGGTGGGAAGATATCCTGGAAAAGGAAATGGCAACCCACTCCAGTATTCTTGCCTGGGAAATCCCATGGACAGAGGAGCTTGGCAGGAAGCAGTCCATGGGGTTGCAAACAGTCAGACATAATATAGTGACTAAGCAACAATAACAACTCACAGTGTCCTCCTTTGATAGGAATGCCAGAATTGAATCAAGATAGCCATGCTTGCGGAACAAGTAGGCAGCTCTTCAGAAATATTGTTAGAAGAGTGGCAAATAAATCGATGACTCCCAAATATTGTCCTCAGCTTGAAATTTCACAATCAATACATTAATCAAATTAATTCCACATTTAATCAGTGAGTCATTTAAGCACTGCATTCCCTTGCAAGATAATTGTATCAACCCAAGAGCAACATTTACCAAGCATCAACTAGAGGTTTAATGTTATTTCAGGAAAAGTAGTTTAAACCCAAAGTATTAATTGACATGGCCCCTTCATGGCATGGCTGAAGCCCCTTGCTTCAGCCCAGAAGCAAGGAATATAACACACGTAGAACTATTAAGAAAGTGATAACAGAATAATCACGACCTAGACATCAGGAGTTGACTTAGAGTTGGCCAGTGCGGACCAGGGTAGATAAATTATAGAGGAAAAGGGATTAAATCTGTCCTTTAAATAATAGGTAAGAACTGGATGGTCAATAAGGAGAATAAAGAATATTCTAAGCAAAAGAAAGAGCATGAACAAGAAAGGAGTAAGCATGAGCAAACATATTTAACGATACAGAAGTCTAGGCTGCTTAGGACAATGGGTGAGTTTGAAAGAAAGGGGACCATGGAGGCCATGAACCCCACAGAGAAGACTCTGCACTGCTAACTAGAGCCCCTTAAAAGATCAGAAGGTTTCCCTGGTAGTCCAGTGGTTAAGAATCCTCTTTGTATGCAGGGGATGCAGGGTTCAATCTTTGGTGTGGGCACTAAGATCCCACATGCCTTGGAGCAACTAAGCACAGACACCATAACTGGAGAGTCTAGGCACTGAGACTAAAGATCCCACATGACTCAATGAAAATCCCATCTGCTGCAACCAAGACCCAATGGAGATCCAAATAAATAACTAAACAAATAAAAGCAATTTTTAAAAAGATCAGGAGTAGAGCAGATATGATGAGAGTGGTATTTTAGGAACATGGCTGGGTAATGATATGAAAAATGGACTAAAAGAGAAACAGCCAGCTAGCCAAACCAGTTGATTACAAACAAGATATAGGCTTAATTAGATGAGGAACCACTCCTTCCCAACCATGAGAATGAGGAGAAGAACCAGATAGCGATTTGAAAGTCAGACGTCCCACACCTCAGTGTCAATTTTTGGTAAAGGAGGAAAGACTCAAAGATGAGAAGGGAGAGCTGAATTTGGGGGAGAAAAGAACATTTGCAGATCGCTGTTTCTAGGTACCTGCCTCAGTTTGGTCCTGTTCACCAGCTTATCAGCACATGACAGAGACAGCTTTCTCACAGAGAAAACAACCCTATATAGGACTGACAGAACCAGGACCAAAACATTCTCCAGTTTTGCCCTGGTGGACTGAACTGAGGAAGAGATGAGCAGCTGTAATAAATGTACAGTCTTCAGCTTAGGTTCAGAATCCTAACTGCACAAGTAAAAGACAGCAGAGACCAGAAGAAGAGCATATTAATGCATAGACATGGAATCTAGAGAGATGGCACTGATGACCCTATTTGCAGGGCAGGGATAGAAATTCAGACATAGAAAGTGGACTTGTGGACACACCGGTGGAAGGGAAGGGCGGGATGAATTGAGAGAGAAGAATCGACATATTTTACACTGCGATGTGTAAAATAGCTGGCGGGAAGCTGCTGTATAGCACACGGAGCTCAGCTTGGTGCTCTGTGATGACCGACAGAAGTAGGATGGGGGTGGTGGGAGGGAGGCTCAGAAGGGAGGGGATATATGTATAATTATAGTTGATTCAAGACGTTGTATGGCAGAATCAAACACAACATTGTAAAGCAATTATCCTTCCTTTAAAAATAAATTCAAAGGCTTCCCTGGTGGCTCAGTGGTAAAGACTATGCCTGCCAATGCAGGAGACATGAGTTCGATCCCTGGTCTGGGAAGATCCCACATACTGTGGAGCAACTAAGTCCATAAACTGAGAAGAGCAACTACTGAGCCCTCATGTTGCAACTACTGAAAACTGTGTGCTCTAGAGCCCATGCTCCACAATAAGAGAAGCCACCGCAGTAAGAAGCCCACACATCACAATGAAGAAGAAGAAAAAAAAAAAAAAAGCTCATGCAGGAACCAAGACCCAGCACAGCTACTTAAAAAAAAAAAAAAAAAAAAAAAAGGACAGCAGATAACTTACTCAAGAGGAATGTAAAGAGTGGAAAAAGCTCTTAGGGATTTAAGCTATTATTAAGAAGACAAATGAAGAGTAAACAAAAGCTGAGAGAATAAATGGCTGATGAAAGTTCTGCATTGATTTTAACCCACTAGTGACATGTAATGAAATATAGGAGGTGACAACTCTCTTTCCCCCAACTGTTCAGATCACCTAACAATACTGAGGTGAGTTGAGGAATCTACTCTTGAAGACAGAGGCCACAGAAATGTTTCCAAAAGTTGGCAGGTAACTTAGATGACTCATGACATCTAGGCATAAGGAAATAGGGGAGAACATGCCAAATTAATGAAATAATGCCACTTGTATCTTTCCTTTTTTCCTTTCAAATGTGCAAGGATCAAAAACTAGGCTGCAGGCTGTGGGTTTATGACATCTACTTTCATAGGAACAGGCCCACAGTTGAGAGCTGAGGGTGACAGGATTGCTAATGGGACTCAAAGTCATATCCCACAGGGAGAGGGGATGGACTGATAACATTTATCCATGAGAAGGTGGATTCTATAGCTGTTTTCAAATTTCTGAAGGTTTTTAAGTCAAAGTGGAATTAGATTTGCTCTTCATGATTCCTCCAGAAGGTAATACCAGTATTAATAGGAAAGGTGTCAGGGTTTGGGGCTTGTTCTTTGGGGCAATTTTCCAACAGTCAGAGATGAATATCAATAAATGAGACTGGCTGTGAGATGGTGAGCTTCCTATCACTGAAGGTTATTTAAGATTAACTGAACACTTGCTAAAGATGTTACAGAAGGAACAACATATATTAGATGGGATGATAGGTTAATAGCCTCGGAAATCCTCTGCACATCTAAGATTCCAGCATTATATAACATCAAGTCTCAGGTAGGAGAGAATGGAAAAGAACATTGGTACCCTGATAAAAAGGTACAGAATAAATTTAAAAAACTGAAGGCGTATGGATCCAAGATTCTTTTTCCTTCTAGAGTGAAGCGAAATACAAGCCTGCTGAATGGGAAGAAAATTAAGAAAAGGGAAAGGAAAGATAAAATAAATTAAATGTCTTCCCTATTTTCCTAAGGCTGGTTTCAAATTTAGCTGTGATATTCTAACTAATATTTAAAGAGTTGTGATCATGTTTTTCTGTGCAGTGCTGTAGGTTGAAGACATTCTTTTTTTTCACATTCTGTTTGGCTATATCAGGCAGTTAGTCGCTCAGTCATGTCCAACCCCATGGACTGCAGCACGCCAGGCTTCCCTGTCCATCACTAACTCCCGGAGTTTACTCAAACTCATGTTCATTGAGCCAGGGATGCAAGTCGACCATCTCATCTTCTGTTGTCTCCTTCTCCTCCTGCCTTCAATCTTTCCCAGCATCAGGGTCTTTCAAATGAATCAGTTCTTCACATCAGGTGGGCAAAGTATTGGGTTTCAGCCTCAGCATCAGTCCTTCCAGTGAATATTTAGGACTGATTTCCTTTAGGATGGACTGATTGGATCTCCTTGCAGTCCGAGGGACTCTCAAGAGTCTACTCCAACACCACAGTTCAAATGCATCAATTCTTTGGCACTCAGCTTTCTTTATAGTCCAACTCTCACATCCATACATGACTATTAGAAACACCATATCCTCGACTAGACGGACCTTTGTTGGAAAAGTAATGTCTCTGCTTTTTAACATGTTGTCTAGGTTGGTCATAGCTTTTCTTTCAAGGAGTAAGCATCTTTAATTTCATGGCTACAGTCACCATCTGCAGTGATTTTGGAGCCCCAAAAGATAAAGTCTGTCACTGTTTCCATTGTTTTCCCATCTATTTCCCATGAAGTGATGGGATTAGATGCCACGATCTTCGTTTTCTGAATGTTAAGCTTTAAGCCAACTTTTTCCCTCTCCTCTTTCACTTTCATTAAGAGGCTTTTTAGTTCCTCTTCACTTTCTGCCATAAGGGTGGTGTCATCTACATATCTGAGGTTATTGATATTTCTCCCAGCAATCTTGATTCCAGCTTGTGCTTCGTCCAGCCCAGAGTTTCTCATGATTTACTCTGCAAATAAGTTAAGTAAACAGGGTGACAATATACAGCCTTGACATACCCTTTTCCCAGTTTGGAATCAGTATGTTGCTCCGTGTCCAGTTTTAACTGTTGATTTGTGACCTGCATCTATATTTCTCAGGAGGCAGGTAAGGCGGTCTGGTGTTCCCATCTCTTTCAGAATTTTCCACAGTTTGTTGTGATCCACACAGTCAAAGGCTTTGGCATAGTCAGTAAAGCAGAAATAGATGTTTTTCTGGAAGTCTCTTGCTTTTTTTGATGATACAGTGGATGTTGGCAATTTGATCTCTGGTTCGTCTACCTTTCCTAAATCCAGGTTTAACATCTGGATGTTCATACAGCTCTAGTGGCTGTGAAGTCCAAGAACAAGGTATCAGCCAATTACAGGCTAATGAACGCTCTATCATCTTGGATTGTAGATGGACATCTTCTCATTAAGTCTTCCCAGGAGATCAGTCCCGGGTGTTCATTGGAAGGACTGATGATAAAGCTGAAACTCCAGTACTCTGGCTCCCTGATGCGAAGAGTTGACTCATTGGTAAAGACCCTGATGCTGGGAGGGATTGGGGACAAGAGGAGAAGGGGACGGCAGAGGATGAGATGGCTGGATGGCATTACTGACTCGATGGACATGAGTTTGAGTGAACTCCGGGAGTTGGTGATGGACAGGGAAGCCTGGTGTGCTGTGATTCATGGGGTCGCAAAGAGTCAGACACGACTGAGCGACTGAACTGAACTGAATGTTATGAGACCAGAGCCCCACTCTCAGGACTTCATCTAACCCTAATACCTCCCCAGAGACCTTATCTCAAAATACCACTAGGGTATGGAATTCGCTATAGGAATTTGGGGGGAAACAAACATTCAGCCCACAACACTATTCAACTATGTGTTTTATAAAACTATATAATGAACAAACTCTTGATATATTAAGTCAAAAAGAGGATTAAGCTAGAGATTGTCATACAGAGTGAAGTCAGAAAGAGATAAACATATATCACATATTAACACATATGAGGGATCTAGAAAAATAGTATAGATGATTATTTGCAAAACAGAAATAGACACAGACATAGAGAACAAATGGATAGACACCAAGGGGGGACAGAAGGGGTGGGATGAATTGGGAGACTGGGATTGACATATATACACTACTGATACTGTGTATAAAATAGACAAATAGGAAGCTGCTGTATTGCACAAAGAACTCGACTCAGTGCTCTGTGGTGACCCAAATGGGAAGGACATCCAAAAAAGAGGGGATATACATATGCACAGGGCTGATTCACTTTGTTGTACAGTAGAAAGTAAAACAAAATTGTAACTATACTTTAATAAAAATTAATTTTTAAAAGGACACAGAAATTATACGCATAATATTATTAAAGTCATGTGGAAAAAAGTTAGAAAAAGAACACTTTAAGGAAAAATACCAATATGCTAGTTGTGATTGTGTTGTGTGATAGGACTGAGTTGAAAAAATTTTTATTTCCCAGGCTTTAATAAATAAGTATGTACAGCTTTAAAATTATGCTAGAAGAATTAAGTTTGTGAGAATACATCTGCTAATTAACTCTCAAGAATTAAGTCTCTACAACCTGTGTGATACAGAGACTCCCAGGAGCAAGAGAGACATGAACAAGCAAGATCCTGGCCATGTGGAAGCGGCACCCATAGACTGCAGTCACAGCCCAGAAAACATATGGTCCACCCTCAGCAACTGGTTATTTAACTTACTGTTTCTGCAACAAGACAGTCTGAACACAATAGCGGCAATGGGAGACTCACAGTGGTTCTTCCCCAAGCAAGTTTGTGTATTCTAGTTAACTAACCTTTTTGTTTGGAAAAATTAACTTTTGCCAAATGCATATATACTTGGCTGGAAATACGTTATATTTATATGATTTAATTTATGGGCTTCCCTGATGGCTCAGCTGGTAAAGAATCAGCCTGCAATGCGGGAGACCTGGGTTCGATCTCTGGGTTGGGAAGCTCTCCTGGAGAACGGAACAGCTACCCATTCCAGTATTCTGGCCTGAATAATTCCAGGGACTGTACAGTCTATGGGGTCGTAAAGAGTCTCACATGACTGAATAACTTTCACTTTTTACAATCTTAGGTATTGCTGAACAACTGAATGGCCTCATAGAAATGTATAATTTATCCCCCCCCCCCAAATGCAACCAATTCACTTCACTCTTTGTCAGTGAAGTACTGAATAGAATTCCAGAATTTCAGGCATTTCAGGTAGGCATGATTCTATCTTTTCAGAGGTTAACAGGTGTAACTAAATTACTGCCCCATGTAAAGAATAAATCTGCTTTGAACTTTTAAGTTGTCTTTCATACATGCTACTAAAGCACTATAATAGTTCAGATTAATGGTTTAGGACTAATGACCTTTAAGGAGGAAACAGGAGTGATTTCTCAGGACTTGAAATGATCTATTCTTAATTGTGTAGTAATGTCAAGTACTGACATTGTAGTGTTCATACAGCTGTCACTGTGCATAGTTTTACAAAATAGTAATTGCCGCTTAAAGCCTGTTTTTAGAAAATGAATTTGACAAACTTGGTTTGTCATTTCTTTCTTAGAATCTTTTTAAAAAGTTGTTCCTGTGTATGAATAATTTGCTAATCCATCTGCATAAAATCAGGAATGTCAAATTTCCTTCTCGTCCTTGTTTTTTCTTCTTCCAGTTCTCACTCACCATCCATCCACCAGGACAATGGCTTTGGACACCATAAGGATTCAGTGATCTTTCCTCTTCCTATTTCATTTTTCTTGGGAAAGGACTAGAAAGTGGTTTATATTCCTGACCCATCTCCCTCTATGTGGATAACTCTACAAACCAGCTTTGGAGACTTCCCTGATAGTAGGGCTGTCAAATACCATACAAGTGCTAAAGTGTTGCTTGCTCTGTTGTATCTGACTCTTTGTGACCCCATGTACTGCAGCCCTCCAAGCCCCTCTGTCCATAGAATTCTCCAGGCAGGAATACTGGAGTGGATTGTCATTCCCTTCTTCAGGGGATTTTCCTGACCCAGGGACTGAATCAGAATTTCTTGTATCTCTTGCACTGCAGGCAGATTCTTCACTATCTGAGCCACGAGGGAAGCTCAAAGTATTATGGAGGCAAGAGTGAAATCAGTGAAATCAAAGCAAGGGCAAGCGCTTTACTTATTTAGTCTTTGGCATATTGGAGTGATTAACAGTCCTTGTAAGAACTACTACAGTTTTAAAAGTCTTTCTTTTTTCAGAATACTATAATTAAAAAAAATTCTTACTGGAGTATAGTTGCTTTACAATGTTGTGTTAGTTTCTACTGTACAGCAAAGTGAATCAGCTAGATGTATACATAAACACTCCTTTTTTTGGATTTCTTTCCAATCTAGGTCACCGCAGAGCACTGAGTCGAGTCCTCTGTGCTATACAGTAGGTTCTCATTAGTTATTTGATTTATACATAGTATCCATAGTGTATATATGTCAATCCTGATCATTGCTGACAAAGGTCAATATAGTCAAAGCTACGGTTTTTCCAGTAATCATGCACATATGTGAGAGCTGCACCATAAAGAAGGTTGAACACTGAAAAATTGATGCTTTCAAATTATGGTGCTGGGGAAGACTCTTGAGAGTCCCTTGGACTGCAAGCAGATCAAACCAGTCAATCCTAAAGGAAATTAACCCAGAATATTCATTGGAAGAACTGATGCTGAAACTGAAGCTCCAATACTTTGGCCATCCAATACTGATGTCAAGAACCAACTCATTGGAAAAGACCCTGATGCTCAGAAAGATGGGTGGCAAAAGGAGAAGGGGGTGGCAGAGGATGAGATGGTTAGACAGTATCACCAACTCAATGGACAATGAATTTGAACAAACTCTGGGTGATTTTGGAGAAGGCAATGGCACTCCACTCCAGTACTCTTGCCTGGAAAATCCCATGGATGGAGAAGCCTGGTGGGCTGCAGTCCATGGGGTCGCAAACAGTCGGACACGACTGAGCAACTTCACTTTCACTTTTCACTTTCATGCATTGGAGAAGGAAATGGCAACCTACTCCAGTGTTCTTGCCTGGAGAATCCCAGGGACGGGGGAGCCGCCCCCAGCAAAGTCTTTTGCTTCCTTTTTTCTTATACTTCCTGAATATCTGCCTCCCACCCTGTCCTCATGCCACTGGTTTCCATTCTAGGGACTGGTTTCTCTGCAACCCAAATTCATCCCCTTTCTATTGCTGTCACCTATTTACCTTGGTTTTCCCTGAAATCACATTTGCTCATGTATTTTTCCTTCTGAAACATGCTAAACAGTGATTATATTTTGATGGCTGGATGGCTAGTGGCTTTTGTTTGCTCTTGATGCTTTTCTGTATATTCTGAGCTTTTACTGTACATATGTATTATCTACCGCAGAAAAAGAAATAGTACAAAAAATCATTTTTTCTTCTAAACATAGACTACACTGAGCATGTACTACAAATGCCAAATACAAAAATGTGTCATTATGCTGTCAAATATGTGCATTTTAAAAGAAGATAATAATGATTATGATTTATTTTATACTCAGAAACTGCTAGGCTCTTCTATAAGTGCTTTACATACAGTTGCTTGTTTTAAACTTCATTTTGACCAGGGAGGGGAATGTTTCCATAATTGCTGTTTGGAAGATGAAGAAACTGAAACTCAGGAAAGTGAAGGATCTTATCCTAAGTCAGTAGGCTGGTAAGAGTGAAAGGAATGAGGTGAACTGTACAAGGAGTTCATGAGTATTTATGTTTCCACCAAGACACCTACTCTGTTTCCCCAATGAGAGTTTACATTTTAAAAAAATTTAATAATATATTTTATTTAACCCTATATGAAGTTGAAAGTTGTTAAGAGAATACACCTGAAATTTTATCACCACGAAAAGAAATATAATTGTATATGAGGACGGAGGTGCTAGCTAACCGTATTGTGTTAATTGTTTTGCAATAGATACATGAATCAAATCATCACATTGTACACCTGAAGCTTATGTAGTTACATGGCCATGTCTCAATAAATCTGGGATATTTTTAAGTGAAAAGGAATAAATAGCAAAAAAGACATTACAGGAAATAATATAAAATTATGACTAGAAAATTATCATCTGTGGCTAGAATATTCACTAAGGGAGCCGCTTGCCACCTGTGGCCATTCAGTGCTTAAAATATGCTGTAAAGTGGGAAGTCAACCATGTTATGAGGACTTACTGTGAAAAAAAAATGTATAAAATCATATTAGCAATTTTATTTGACTACATGTTGAAATTAGAATTTCAAAAAATTGAAAATTAAATTTAAACATTTATATAGAAATAAATTTACAAAAATAATTTCAAAATGTAACTAATATTACTAATATGATTTTACAAATTTTTTCCCACAATAAGCCCTCATAACAAGATTGGCTTCACACTTAGAGCTCATGTTAAGTGCTGAATGGCCATAGGTGGCAAGTGGCTCCCTTAGTGGATATTCAAGCCACAGATGATAATTTTCTATTCATAATTTTATATTATTTATTGTAATGTCTTTTTTGCTATTTGTTCCTTTTCATTAAAAAATAATCCCAGATTTATTGAGACGTGGACATGTAACTACATAAGCTTCAGGTGTAAAATGTGATGATTTGATTCATGTATCTATTGCAAAATGATTACCACAATAAGGTTAGCTAGCACCTCTGTCCTCATATACAATTACATTTCTTTGTGTGGTGATAAAATTTCATATCTACTCCCTTAACAACTATCAACTTCTACAAAGTGGGAGTATACAGGAGCTTGCCTTTCTATTGCAAGTTACAGTTTACAAAAGATAGGCTCATATTTTTGACCTGAGATATTCATGCAAGTCACAGAGCAGGTACTATTATTTTTATCTTAATGATGCACGGAGCTTAGGGAGGTTAAGTGGCTTACCCACATCCAGAATTTTTGCAAGTAACAAAGATACTTGGCAAGGAACAAAGATACATACTTGGCATCTGGTCCCATCACTTCATGGGAAATAGATCGAGAAACAGTGGAAACAGCATCAGACTTAATTTTTTGGGGTTTCAAAATCACTGCAGATAGCGATTGCAGCCATGAAATTAAAAGATGCTTACTCCTTGGAAGGAAAGTTATGACCAACCTAGATAGCATATTCAAAAGCATAGACATTACTTTGCCAACAAAGGTCCGTCTAGTCAAGGCTATGGTTTGTCCAGTAGTCACATATGGATGTGAAAGTTGGACTGGGAAGAAAGCGTCGAAGAATTGATGCTTTTGAACTGTGGTGTTGGAGAAGGCTCTTGAGAGTCCCTTGGACTGCAAGGAGATCCAACCAGTCCATTCTTAAGGAGATCAGTCCTGGGTGTTCTTTGGAAGGACTGATGCTAAAGCTGAAACTTTAATACTCTGGCCACCTGACGCGAAGAGTTGACTCAATGGAAAAGAGCCTGATGCTGGGAGGGATGAGGAGCAGGAGGAGAAGGGGACGGCAGAGGATGAGATGGCTGGATGGCATCACTGACTCGATGGACATGAGTTTGGGTGAACTCTGGGAGTTGGTGATGGACAGGGAGGCCTGGCGTGCTGTGATTCATGGGGTTTCAAAGAGTCGGACATGACTGAGCAACTGAACTGAACTGAACAAAGATAGGGCCAGAAATTCTGGCTTCAAATCCGAAGTGTGCTTTCCACTATTTACTTGATAAAGATGGTTTACACACTTTCTGTGTTGTAAATAATATTCTTAAGAGATAATCTGTTAGTGCAAAGATGGAAAGGTTGAAAAGGATGTTGAAGTTAGAGGTACCACTTCCCATATATTTTTATGCTTCTGGATGTAATACATGCATTAACATGAAAAAAGATAAATGATTTTGTGTTAATTAGGTCACTTGAATTGTAGATATTTTCTAGTGTATTTTCCAAGTAAGTGAAATTAAATAACTGTGTAAGCCTAGTTCAAAATCCAGTTAAAGAACAGTGAATCTGAAATATTTCAAAGATAATGAAAATTCTTTCCCTGGTTCTCAAAAATAAAAATGAGTTTCCTTTCCTTTTCATTTTATCTAAATATGCCTACCCTGAGGCATATGAAGGAAAAATTTCCTTCTTCCTAACTACAAAAATAGTTCAAAAATTTTATAGCATACATTGAATTTTCATCACTTGAGCTCACAGCAGGAACTTCAACCTTTATCATGTTATATGTAATAACTGTAGTTGACTACACAGAGTTCAGGTAATGATTTTAGGCACTGGTTTCTCAAGACCTCCCACATTTCTTGTTCAAGTAAGAAAAAAGTAAATTTATGAATAATATAAAAGTACCAACATGTCAAAGCAGTAAACTAAATTTCCCTAAATAAAAATAACCTACAAAATACTATTTTGTTAGTGCTGTGTATAGTAACATACTTTGAAAATTTATCAGAAAAATTCCAAAAATAAAATTAAAATATCCTTTAATAATTAATTCCAATTTTATCTGTGTTGTCATTTCTATGGTTCCTTTTGCTTATCTGTTTTTGCTTGCAGCACAGAGGTCAATGAAAAATACACTTATACCTCTAAAAGGTAAATAAAAGTAAAAATGAAAGCAGTTTTTATTAAAATTACCTGTTCATTATTAATAAAATTGAGGACTTTTTTTTTTTTTGCATTGATGATGCAGATCAAGATTAGTTTGATAATTTTAGGATACTAAGTTTATGTTAAAAGACAAATGATGACTCAATTTTTTCTTCAGTTCCATTTTTATGTGTTCACTAATGTGTAAGAGAATGGAACATTTTAATTCCTTTGATTTTTAAGCCCAGTTTCAAAGTAAAAATGAAATAAAATAGTTTTAAAACAGAGGGAGGGAAATCTCTAATGCTCTAACACCAGTCAGAAAAAAAATGAATTTATCACTATGCAAGAGCGAAATTACATTATATAAAGCACTTTACTCAATTGTGCCAGAGACCTTTTCTTATTCCTTGGAACATCTAATCTCATTTCAAAGATTCAGAACTTAGATGGCTCATTTACACAAGGCCACCATGTGGGAGCGCAGAGATAATCATATGCCTAGTTTGGCTGAGGTCCCTATAACCTGTGACATGATTTATACCTTGTTCTTTTTGAACTCAGGGAAGCTCTCATGTGCCCTAGTGGTAAATGAGGCAAAAGCTCTTGCCTGTATTATGTGACATCATATCTTGAGATAATCTAAAGTTACCTTGGGACTTCCCTGGTGGTCCAGTGTTTAAGAGTCTGCCTGCCAATGCAGGGGACACAGGTTCAATCCCTGGTCCGAGGGGATCCCACATGCTGCGGAGCAATAGTGCCAGCGGGCCAGAACTACTGAAGTCTACGCATCCTAGAGCCCATGCTCCACAACCAGGGAAGACACTGCCATCAGAAGCTGTACAGAAGCTTCCGCTTGCCGGAACTAGAAAAAGCCCAAGCGCAGCAATGAAGACCCAGAAGAGGCAAACACAATGTTTTTAAAAAAGAGTAATAACCTTTAAAAAAGATGTCTTCATCTGACCATAAGTTTTGGTTACATATTGATCTAAATTTTAAAGAATAAAACAAGTTTGAGGGGCAGAGAAGCTCAAGGTGAGGCAGTATGGACTCTACGGAGAACAGAACTGATGAGCAGTATATAGACCAGTTAAGGTATGAACACAGACTGCTTAGTTCAGCTGCCATTCCGGAGACCTGCACGAACAACATCCTTTAGCCTTAATTTCCTCAACTGAGAAGTGGGCACAATATTCACAGAGCCTACCTCAAAGAAGGGCTGCTATGAGGAAGAGAGAAATTAGTAAGTGCAGAATTCGTAGAAATTTCTATGGCTCAAGGTCTTCTAGGTCTGAGGATTGTATAAATTTGCCAGGTCATACTGAATCCAAACAGTATCATGAGAGGTTTCTACACTCAATTATAAGCGTCTGTAGGGCATCACCTATCTTTGAGACAGTTCTTAGATTAATATCTATTACTGGTTTCATTCTTTCATTCTGGATGTTCATTCTTTCAAGAGCAATTCTTATCACTTATATGAATACATGAATATAAGAACGAAACAGTTTTTGTTCAGTGACATTTTAAACAATAATTATCTAAGAGAAAACATGACTAAGTTCAAGCCTTCCTAAGCTGAGTATAGGTATCAGATCACTTGGTCTTCAATTGGCAACCATAAGTCTTCAACTGTTTTTCATATAGGGCTCTCCTCTATATTTTACATTTTTGAATGTTGCCTAATGTCCTTAAAGGTATTTTTTTTAAATTTTTACTTTATTTTACTTTACAATATTGTATTGGTTTTGCCATCAGTTCAGTTCAGTTTAGTCGCTCAGTCGTGTCTGGCTCTTTGCGACCCCATGAATCACAGCACGCCAGGCCTCCCTGTCCATCACCAGCTCCCGGAGTTCACTCAGACTCACATCCATCGAGTCCGTGATGCCATCCAGCCATCTCAGCCTCTGTCGTCCCCTTCTCCTCCTGCCCCCAATCCCTCCCAGCATCAGAGTCTTTTTCCAACGAGTCAACTCTTCACATGAGGTGGCCAAAGTACTGGAATTTCAGCTTTAGCATCATTCCTTCCAAAGAAATCCCAGGGCTGATCTCCTTCACAATGGACTGGTTGGATCTCCTTGAAGTCCAAGGGACTCTCAAGAGTCTTCTCCAATACCACAGTTCAAAAGCATCAATTCGTCGGTGATCAGCCTTCTCCACAGTCCAACATCAACATGAATCTGCCGCAGGTGTATATGAGTTCCCAATCCTGAACTTCACAGATGCCTAAAAATCTGAAACCTGCATGCCACACATAACATAAAGCTTGTGCCATCTCAATACATAGATTATATATATATATATATATATATATATATATATATATATATATATATATGAAAAGAAAACTACCACTATGGGATAAGGATCTAAATATCATCCTTCTGAAATACAGCGTTCTGTTATTCATATATTCATCATAGGCCAAGCCATCTTGTAATGATCCTGTAATCCAAGCCTCTATTTTCACCTTAATAAAAATTGGTTGAAGATACACCGGCCTCAAACTTTTCTCACCATCCTCATTTTACCAGATACCTTGAGTTTCCCTGCCTCTCACCTCTCATCATTTGAAACAAATGAAATGACAGTGAAGCAGGAAACATTCTTCTGTATATCAGTGTGCGCAGGCTGCCATAACCGAATGCTATACACTAGGAGGCTACATAATATAAACATTCATTTCTGACAGCTCCGGACATCAAAGATGAGGGTTCTGGTGGATTTGGTGGGGACAGAGGCCACCAATCCTATGCTATTAGGACCTGTATTTGTGAGATCACTTAACCTTAACTGTCTCCTGAAAGTCCTGTCTCCAAATAAAATTGCCTTTGGGGTTAGGGTTTCAACATGGGAATCTGAGTATAGACAATTCAACCCAAAGCACCCTGAAAAGTCAAAGAACTATTGTAGCTTTGCGAACAAAAAGGAGGTGAAAGTGTGTTAGCTGCTCAGTCACGTCTGACTCTGCAACCCTACGGACCGTAGCCTGCCAGGTTTCTCTGTCCATGGGTCTCCAGGCAAGAATACTGGAGTGGGTTGTCATTCCCTCCTCCATGGGGTGTTCCGGACCTGGCATTTAACCCAGGTCTCCTGCATTGCAGGTGGATTCTTTATGATCTGAGCCGCTAGGGAAGCCCCAAAAAGGAGATGGTGTGAGTTTATTTTGAACTATGTGGCCATGATTTTGTAGAATGCTGAGGGTAGCAATCATTATACTTTTCTTACAAAGCCATGTGAGGAAATACAGAGGAGACACAGGTGTGTATGAATGCAGAGCAAGAACATAGATACTAGGCATGATTTGATGATCTGATCTCCTACTCCTCAATTTTCCACTTCAGATATATTTCTCTGAAGTACATGAATAAACTCACAGAAACAGTTAGCAAAGACAAGAGAATCAATCTGGGTCAGAATTTACTGAAGCCAAGAAATAGATGAAAATGTATCCTCTCCTCACTCTAATCCTTCCAACATCTCAACTTTATGATCACTTTTGGTTCCCACTCCTGCTAGCTCCCAAGTTTTACCGTCAGGGAAGTGTTCTCTTCCTGCAGTGGGAAGCCCTCCAGCCAGGAAGAGAGCAAATATGAACACCATCTTCCCTCAAGGAGCTGCTCATGAGTTTCAAGATTGTTGATGTTGACAAGTTCTTCAGTTTCCCTAACTTATCCTACCTTTTCTTCTGTTGCTCATCTTTGTGATTATCCTTCAAACCCTCTTCAAATTCACCTCACTTCTCTTGAGTTATGGAACCAATATACTCATTTGGGTCTCATCAGTAGTGAGCATAACAGCAGGATAACCTTACTCTTTTTGAAAATAGCTGGCAAAATTTCAAAACAGAGAGGCACAACACTTCCTCACATCATCTCAGCTGCTATTTCTTATTCCAGGAGAGCCTGTCTCTCAAAACTGCAACCACAAGCCTTCAATTATTTTTGACATACAAATCATCTTGAACTCGAGTTTAAATCCCAGAGTGTTGCTTCTTGAAACTTTAGTTCTCTTAAACGCCACAGATTTACTGCACCCCTTGCAATTGCTGGGCCCAGGCATATGCAAAATTCTCTGCAGGATGAATGGCACCACCATCACAGAGCCAATTTCTTCAAAAGAAAGATGCATCATTTTTTCCCCTGCTCGACAAATTCCAGTCTCTAAATATTAATCTAAGAGATATTAAATGTTTTGCTCCAGATGCCTAAAAGTTTGGTCATCTTTCAGATTCAAGAGCAAGAACCTGGAACAGCTTCCAGGGAACTAGCCTAGAGGAAACTGACATAAGATACTGGTGACATTTGAAACTCCTAATACATTTTGAGATAGTTGCATCCCCTGGGGTCTCTTGCCTCAGGATCCTTGTCAAAACACTGGAATAAGTACCCTTTGATTTCATTACTTCACAATTGATCTTTCCAGACACTTGGTCTTGAGGGAAAATCTTCAAATGGTGTGCCTTAGCGGGCTGTAAGCCCTGAGTCTAAAAGGGGACCTTTCATTTCTCATCAAAATATGGAGAGAGCCGATTCTTCCACTGCTTATATGCACCTCCAAATTAGGAGACATCATCATGACTGAATATAAAACATTTAGAGTCCTTTTAAAATTATGACTATTTTCTTCATAGAAGCAATATTTAAAACTTAAAATGTTTAAATTACTATATGATGAGATCCCCAGGTAGACAGAAGGAACATGGCTTAATGTCACTCTAATCTATCTTCAGATAATTGCTTAGTAGTTACACCCTCAAGCTGACATTTAAATTAAACTGAATACATGGAACATATTATCTATGTCTCTTGGCTAAATGATGAAAAGCTTGTAGCCTCTGCCCTCTAAAATATTTTCTTTTTTGGGGGGTAAGACTCAGGAAATGTTCAAACAACATGTTGAATAACAAAAAAATTCTCTGAGCAAACACAAATCATATTCATAATATTTTTAAAAATTACTCTTATAATGAAAACCTTTCAATGTCCTTAATCGCACTTACCAATGCCTTTCTTTACTAGGATGTGGGCTCCTAGAAGGACTTCCTGGGTGGCTTAGTGGTAAAGAATCTGGATGTGATGCAAGAGATGCTGGTTCAATCCCTGGGTCTGAAAGATCCCCTGGGAGAGGGCATGGCAACCCCTCCAGTATTCTTGCCTGGAGAATCCCATGGACAGAGGAGACTGGCAGGCTACAGTACATAGGGTCACAAAGAGTAAGACATGACTGAAGCGACTTAGCATGCATGCATGCGTACATGGGCTCCTACACATTTACAATGAAATCCAACTGCTTCCCGGATATCTTGAAGTGGCCCTTCAAGCCCCTCTGCCCAGCTCCATGACCTTGGATGATTCCTCACCTGAATGGGATTACTTCCTGGCTTTTCCTACCCCAGAGTGGCTTCCTGTAGCCCTTGACAACTCCCAACTGAGTCTGATATACTTTCCTGAGTGATGCTGGTTCCTTAATTCTTTACGTCCCCTGGAGGAGGAATGGCAATCCACTCCAGTATTCTTGAATACTGGAAAATTCCATGGACAGAGAACCCTGGCAGGCTACAGTCCATGGGCTTGCAGAGAGCTGGACATGACTGAGCACAGCACAGGGACCAAGAAACCACTTGCTAACAGAGGGCGTCTGCTTTTATGGCTGTTCTCAGCTGAGGTCTGAGCATCTTAATGACTTCAACCTCATATCCTCTGCAGCTTTCCATCAACTCTCTGGATTCCTTTCACTTGTATTTATATATATTTTAGTATTTTGTTATGAACAGATAAATTAGTAATAAATACATACTAAAAAGTTTCAGCCACTCACTACGTGTCACACAAACATTTTGAATTTTTAGGAATACTAGTAAAAACAACAATATGCAACTCTTTTCAATGATGGTACTTTGCCAAAGCAGGAACAAATTATTTACTGTGAATTTCCATATAAGGGGTAATTTTTGAGAAACACAGTCCTATTTTAAGTGCTTTTTTTAAAGATGAGAAAGTAATTTTGCATGAAACCTGCTCAATTTATGTTGAAGTAGGCCCCCCCCCCTTTTTTGGGTAATCATTTTGCCAAGCTGGGATCAATTTAGGAATTTCAACTATTATATCTCCTAAAACTAGCTTTCATGTTAAGTTGGAGAAACAAACTGGAATGCGAATCCATGGGATGCTGGGTGTTATGGTAAAAGGTAACGTACAGACTTTGAAGAAAAAGAGAAGTTCACCCAGCAGCCCTTCTTCTCCCTCTGAGGGGTTGTTGGGTGAACTTCTCTTTTTCTTCAAAGTCACATGACCCTCTGAGCATTTTTTAGAACCAAATGAGCTTAGAAGCACCAGCAGATTCTTGTCTTGTCTCCCTTTACATGCTCTCATTTCCAGAACTTGAACTGCTTTAAAATAATACGAAATGCCACCAAATCTTCACCAGACAACTCCTGAAATCCAGACTACCTCGGGCCTTCTGGAGACCCCTCCCAATCATTTCCCTTGGAGACCATCTAAGAACCTTAGATTCTTCATGTTCAAATCCTATTCATGACTTCCCTTCCATTACCAAGTAGAGGTAGTGGAGGTAACCCCACTATCCCAAGCCCTACTTCTAGGAGCAATACCAAAACTGCTCTTTACACACGTAGATCCATTCTCCCTTTTCCTGGAATAATAAATCCCTCAGATATCTAGCTGGTCACATGGTTACCTTCCCTGTAGTGAGGTGTGATTATGCAAGAAAGAGAAATGTTCCCTTCTATGCTCATTCTTTCCCATTCTGTTGACAAAATGTAATCCTTTCCCTATCTATTCCTTTACACAGAAAAGCCAAATTCATCCTTCTAAAAAAATCCTCAGATTAGGTCACTCTGTTGCTCTGATAGGGTTCAGGGGAGGCTGCCCCAGAATGTGCCATTTTGGCACATAGATTATGTTCATTTGAAGACAATTAAGGCCTAACAGTCTCACGAAGACTTTTTTACCTCCCACTTAATCACCTAAAAGAATTTAGATGGACGACTCGGTCCAGGAAACGAACCATCACCGGGATAGTGATAAGACTGTGTGCTGGTATAAGAAGCTGGGGGGGAGCCTGGGAGGGCTTATTTGTTCAAAATTATTGCCTCCACTTGGCATGGTAAACACTTGTTTACCAAACATTTGCTCTTCCCACCCTCCTGTGAATAATCTTCCTTCCCTTTGAAGCCCTAGACCGCTCCTCTCTTCTACTGAGCTCAGGGTGGCACACAAGTATCAGCTGCCTGTCTGAGAGCTTCTCACATCTACATGAGATTTCTATACATACAAAGTTAAATTTGCTTTTCTCCAGTTAACCCATGTTATGTCAATTTAATTACTAAACTAATCAAAAGAACCTAGAAGGGTAGAAGACAAATCTTCCTCCCTTCCAGTTCAAGGTCTTACAATGGCTTCCCAGGTCCATTAGTAAAACATCCAAAGTTCTTACCATGGTCTACTTGGCCTCACTAATTAGCACTAGGGCCTTTTTGATGCTGGTTCCCCTGGCTGGGCTTCTTCTGATTTCTCTTCCAATATGACCTTAACAGACCTTACTAAAAAGGACTTTCTTGAAAACACTCTATAGAAGAACATTGCCCCTTGCCACGATTCTCTGTTTCCTTAATACATTTAATAAGACTGATTTCCCTTGACATTGTATATTTACATATGTTCCTTCTGTCTGCCCCTTAACTAGGATATAACCTTTAAGAAGGCACAGACTTTTCTATTTGCTGTCATAACCTCAGCACCTAAAAGACTGGCACAGAGAATGTAGTCGATAAATATTCCAGCTTTAGGATCTCTCAGAAAGAGGAAGCATATTCTTTTTGAAGACATAGTACATGTTTGGTAAAGTGTGAAAGTGAAAGTCACTCAGTCATGTCCGATTCTTTGCAACCCCATGGACTATTCAATCCATGGAATTCTCCAGGCCAGAAAACTGGAGTGGGTAGCCTTTCCCTTCTTCTCCAGGGGAATCTTCCCAACCCAGGGATCGAACCAAGGTCACCTGCATTGCAGGCTGATTCTTTACCAGCTGAGCCACAAGGAAAGTCCAAGAATACTGGAGTGGGTAACCTGTCCCTTCACCAGCGGATCTTCCTGACCCAGGAATTGAACCCAGGTGTCCTGCATTGCAGGTGGGCTCTTTACTGAGCTATCAGGGAAGTCCTTGGTGAAGTGCAAGAGATTCCAAATACAAAATAATGTCTCTATATTTACGGAGTGAGTTGAGGTTTTTTGTTTGATTTTTATACCCTTTTTATTTTCTCTCAAATGTTTTTTTCTCTTTTTGGCAGCACGATCTTAGTCCTCTGACCAGGGATCAAACCCATGCCCATTGCATTGGAAGGGCAGAGTCTTAACCACTGGACTGCCAGGGAAGTCCCAAGTTTCTGTTTATTTTTAATGTAGCATTTTCAAAAGTCTAATTCATGAGTGCTGCTATTTCACAATTTTTTTTCCACTAACTGAAACCACTCTAACCAGAGATATTTATTTACATTTTTATTCATGTTCTTATCACTGTTTTATACAAATGTTTACTTAACCTAAACTTGAATGCAAACCTCTCTGTACAACAGAAGTGCTCAAAGTCAAGGCAACAATTGGCTCTATAAATATTTTATTACTCATCATTCCTCTTGCGACTAAAATTTATGACACTTCAATACAGAATCCTCCCTTGGTGGGGGGGGGGGGTGGTGATACTGAGAAAAATCTCATTTTTTAAATTTTTCAACAAGGCAAATTAGTGACATTCAAACAAATCACATTTTTATTCTAATTGTTATTAAAAACTCCCATGGAGACAACTGGTGAGGTCTACATTATTTTGAAACAAATAGAAAAGTATCATCTAAATATATCTTCAGCCTTTATTCTTTGAGCTAAATTTTTAATTATGACTTAATCAATGGTGAATTTAACATACTAGTGGGACCACAGTCATAGGGTCTTTAATTATCAAAAACATGAGAGTAAATAAGATTTCAGGGCAAGATTAACTGTCCTAAGAACACACAATGACTTAAACGACTTTAGTCTGTGTTATTGCAACTTATTATGCTCAGTGAGTATCATTCCTTTTTCACCTTGTAACACAAATCCCTCAGAATACCATCAATACTTTTCCACCTGAATTTTTGTTATATACCATGTATAAATCAAAACCAATAAATATCTACAAGTCATGACTTTCTATTAATTTAGTACACATGACTAGTTTTATATTATTTTAGTGAAAGAATCTTATGAAAAGGGATTAATATTTTTAAAATATTGAGAAAAGAAAGATCACTTGTTGATTAAAAAAAAAACAAACTAAGAGACGACTTAAAGTAACTGCAGAATTTTAAACTGAATGTAGAAAAGACTACAGTAAGGCAGACCCCTAAGACAAAACACACTGAAAGACATACCTTCTTTCCAAAATGTAGTGGCAAAATAAGAAAAATAACAGCTTTTTACAATTAAAAACATATAAATTAAAAATGAATTCTCAGCTTTTTGAGTTCATCTATTTACTTATTCAGTAATTAAACAAAGATGTATTAAGTGTCTACTCGAGGCCCCCTCTTAAGTATTGGCAGTATAAAAACAAATATTATAAGATTCTTGCCCATGGGCTGTGTAAACAACACAGCCTCAGCAAAAAGATTATCACATGGTACACGAGTGTAGCTCACTCTCCATGCACTTATCTATGACTTTAGTTCTCTGCAGGAATTCTTAAAACTCACTTACTCATTGTTTCCGGAATGCTTCCTGTGTGTCAGAATGCGGAGTATGTAAAGATGAGTCAGGTCTCCTGTTGGCCTGTAGGTGGGGAGCCCTCACTCTGGCATATCAAAGCTGTGTGACCTGAAGTTAGACATTTCAAAGTTTCTGGGGACGTCACTTTTTTTCATTTTTCCATTTTATGTCCGTTTCTTTGATGTAAATTTGAACCAGTAAGGGCCTTGGTGAGGTCTGAACTAAAATCACCATTCTCCAAACTCTTACCATACCCAGGCATTCCTCTTATATCTCATTGAATCCTTTAAGCAGAGTCTGTTCATAAAGTGGGCCTGATGACCTTTATTGGCAGAATGAATGGGAAAGCAGAAGCTAAGATAAGTCAAGAGACAGGGAAACACAATTTGTAGGTTTTAATCCAGGTCTTGAATCCAGAGTTGCTGAGTGCAAAACTGCTTACATCAACTGTACTACTTACTATGTGGAAGTACTGCTAAACCATAGATACACCAACATAGAACACTGTAAGTCTTAAAGGATAATCTTAGAATTCAAATAGACAGCAAATAAAACATTTAATATTGTTCTGAGAATGGAGTTTCAATAAAATTGAATAAAAGGTCTTTGGATCTTTGTATGGTAAAATATTTTAGGGAAAAACCCAAGACAATATATTTGAGTTAATGGGAAATATACATACATATACACACACTAATTATATACATTATTACTTACCAGTTATACTAGTCCCTTCTGCAAATAGCTCTGTGAAAAAGCATTGCAATATATATATTTTTTTTAAGTAAAAGAAGGTATAAAAACATTTTTTTTCCAGACTGGCAACCACTTTAGAAGCAGAGAATTTATGGATTACTGTAAAGTACTAAGTATGGCATGATGCACTAACAGTAGTATCTGATGGTGGTAAGAATATAAGGTGGCACTAGTAGTAAAGAACCCATCTGCCAATGCAGGAGACATTAAGAGATGCGAGATCCCAGGGTCGAAAAGATCCGCTGGAGGAGAGCATGGCAACCCACTCCAGTATTCTTCCCTGGAGAATCCCATGGACAGAGGAGCCTGGCGTGCTATGGTCCACAGAGTCACAAAGAGTCAAACACGACTGAAGTGATTTAGCATGCATCTATTTATATTTCTTGAGTGCAATTGATTAAAAGAGGTCACATTTACATTACTAAAGACAGGTTTTTATAACTGTGATATGAAGACTACAGATTTGTTTCCTGTTCCATACTAAACAGTTTGAAACTTAGAATGGATTTAACTACGTAGTGAAATTTTTTTTTAAAGTGTATCTATTATAAATATCAATATGTTCTAATTTACTCATAAGGATATGTTCTGACATTACCACATGATGTTATTGTTCTGGAACATTCCCTCTCATAACAATACTGATGAATAACCTCTGAAGGCAATATCAGGGGTACACAGGTAACATTAGCTTCCATTAAAAAATTGTTAACAAATAGAGTCAGAGATCAAATATAAAACATGTAGATACTTTCTTAGCAAAAGCAAACCAATTATTTATTCTAGGGCATTAGAAAACACATCTCGCAACTCATTGATTTTCCTCCAAATTACTATAATTGTTAAAATACAGTATTAGTAAAAAAAAAATCCAAAATAATGTTCCTGGTAACCCAGCACATATCAGGCAATCAATACTAATTTATTTAATGAATGGACAATATTTGACCTTAAGTGATTCCAACCAGTCCATTCTGAAGGAGATCAGCCCTGGGATTTCTTTGGCAGGAACGATGCTAAAGCTGAAACTCCAGTATTTTGGCCACCTCATGTGAAGAGCTGACTTATTGGAAAAGACTCTGATGCTGGGAGGGTTTGAGGGCAGGAGGAGAAGGGGATGACAGAGGATGAGATGGCTGGATGGCATCACTGACTCGATGGACGCGACTCTGAGTGAACTCCGGGAGTTGGTGATGGACAGGGAGGCCTGGCATGCTGTGATTCATGGGGTTGCAAAGAGTCGGACACGACTGAGCAACTGAACTGAACTGAACTGAACTGATAGCTTTTTTCTTAATACCTTAAATTTTTCCAAGTTCCTATATTAATAAGTAAAGTGGAATGTGAATGACACTACATCTTTTAAAAGTATTAAAGTTTTTGGAGTCACCTTCTGAAACACTACATTTTTCTCTATTTGGACTTTTTCCCAACTAAAAAGGGTGAGAGTGTGAAAGCTCAAGTTAATGAAACTCATTCCTAATCTTTTTGGATGCTCCAGAATACTGGGCAAATTAATTTACTGCATCATTTCCCTAGCTGCTAGGAAATGATAAATCAGGAGGGATTCATGGATCACTTAGTATTTATTCAACATACAATAAAGCATTTGCTTAGTGACTCTTTGTACTGCCATTAGGAAATACTATGATGAATATGATGTTGGTGCCAGTACTCAAGGAATTCAGTCTCAGGGGAAAACAATAAAGAAAATCAATAAGTTGCAATACAGAGCTATAAGTGCTGGGTAACCATGAAGCTAGCAGGGGTTTGGGGAAGAACATGGTGAACTTTGCCTGGGGAGAAGATGAGCAGGGCATGGGGGAAGGTATCAATGAACCATGGAGATTTCATTTGGATCTTGAAAATGAACACACATTTGGCAGGAAAGGGGGTTCAGTGTACTCCAGGCAGAATGATGAGTAGATGCAAGCAATTTCCTGTATAATTTTAGGAAACAAACAGTGGAGTGTGGAGTATATACAGGAGTCATGGAAGAGAGTAGTCTATATGACCTTTCATAGAAACTCAGTCGTGAAACCAGTTGAGTTTCCTCCTCTGTTATGAGCAACAAACACGGTTTCAGACATTGCCCAATATCCTCCTAGGGAACAAAATCATTCTCAAAATCGTTGATAAGCACTGGTTAGGAGGAAAAGGATTATGCTTTAAGTAAGAAAAAGTTCTGGTATCACAGTTTACCCTTCTTATTAGTAAGCAGATAGGAATGATTCATGACATTATTTTTCTCTAACACATTTTTCCTTGTTATATGTAAAGAAAGGCTATTACTTATCTCACAGGGCAACTGTGAAGATTAAATAAGATATTCTGAAGAGATGATATGTGTTAGGGGACTCAAAGAGGGACTGGCTCATGACAGTGCCTTGTAAAATGTGAGATGGGCCAGCAGATTAAAGGGGAGACTCAACTGTGTCAATTGCTTTGCAGTGTACAGATAATCAGATTAGTTTGAGACAGTTTTTGTTAGTTGAAAAATGTCCCAGAAAGATAGCTTTCAGCACCACCAGGATCATGTTTTGTTCACAACTCTTTTTAAATCTCTTTTTTCCTAAATAGGAACTAAATGTATTACAACCAGAAGTTAATTCAGAATGACCTCAAAGTCATAAGTAACTCATGGAAGTATAACATAAGTTGAGATTTTGGCCACTCATTACTTGGTTCTATTTGCCATCATTGTTTTTTTTTTTTTTTTTTTTACTACTGTGTGTAGTTTATAATGCAGTATTTGGAAATAAGCTATATGTTAATATAATTATATAAGTCATTTACCAGGAAGATAGAGCTTTATTTTTTAAATGACATTTAAAAATAGATCTATATCAGCTGGTTTTTCAAACTGAAAATGTCTTCAATCTTTTAAGACCAGAATTCATGGTACTAGGCATTCTTAACTTGCAAAATATGACTCCTTTTAAAATAATTAAATTGTGAGCCATGCTTTTAGAAGATCAATCATGACAAGTTTTACATTGCAAAGGATTTGATAGAAGATTTAAAATGGGGAAGATTTCAAGAATAGGACGATATAAAGCTTGTGCCATGAATCCACAAAATTGCTATCTCGGAAAATAAGCAGCACTTAAATGGCAACCCACTCCCGTATTCTTGCCTGGAGTATTCCATGGACAGAGAAGCCTAGTGGGTTACAGTCCATGGGGTCACAAGAGAGTCAGACACAACTGAGTGACTAACACACTTATTCTCTTAGTTCAATGGTCTCAAAGAAAATATAGACTTATTTTTTTCCCCAAAGCTCAAAGAGTAAGAAATTAAAGATACATCTATAAAGTAGTAGCTAATCTAATAAATAAAAACAGTGAAGACAAATACATAATTTTATGCCAAAGGAAAAAACTACCAAAATTTAAATCACAGCAGGATCCTCTATGATCCACCTCCCAGAATTCTGGAAATAAAAGCAAAAATAAACAAATGGGATGTTTGGGAATGCATGTAAGAATTAAAGATTTTAAAAATTAAAAAATAAAAAACTAAAATTAAAAAAAAATCATCTGAATTCAAAAAAAAAAAATAAATAAAATTAAAAGCTTCTGCACAACAAAGGAAAATATAAGCAAGGTGAAAAGACAGCCTTCTGAATGGGAGAAAATAATAGCAAATGAAGCAACTGACAAACAACTAATCTCAAAAATATACAAGCAACTTATGCAGCTCAACTCCAGAAAAATAAATGACCCAATCAAAAAATGGGCCAAAGAACTAAATAGACATGTCTCCAAAGAAGACATACGGATGGCTAACAAACACATGAGAAGATGCTCAACATCACTCATTATTAGAGAAATGCAAATCAAAACCACAGTGAGGTACCACTTCACACCAGTCAGAATGGCTGCTATCCAAAAATCTGCAAGCAATAAATGCTGGAGAGGGTGTGGAGAAAAGGGAACCCTCCTACACTGTTGGTGGGAATGCAAACTAGTACAGCCACTATGGAGAACAGTGTGGAGATTCCTTAAAAAATTGCAAATAGAACTACCTTATGACCCAGCAATCCCACTGCTGGGCATACACACTGAGGAAACCAGAATTGAAAGAGACACATGTACCCCAATGTTCATCGCAGCACTGTTTATAATAGCCAGGACATGGAAACAACCTAGATATCTATCAGCAGATGAATGGATAAGAAAGCTGTGGTACATATACACAATGGAGTATTACTCAGCCATTAAAAAGAATTCATTTGAATCAGTTCTGATGAGATGGATGAAACTGGAGCCGATTATACAGAGTGAAGTAAGCCAGAAAGAAAAACACCAATACAGTATACTAACACATATATATGGAATTTAGAAAGATGGCAATGACGACCCTGTATGCAAGACAGCAAAAAAGACACAGATGTGTATAACGGACTTTTGGACTCAGAGGGAGAGGGAGAGGGTGGGATGATTTGGGAGAATGGCATTCTAACATGTATACTATCATGTAAGAATTGAATCGCCAGTCTATGTCTGACGCAGGATACAGCATGCTTGGGGCTGGTGCATGGGGATGACCCAGAGAGATGTTATGGGGAGGGAGGTGGGAGGGGGGTTCATGTTTGGGAACACATGTAAGAATTAAAGATTTTAAAATTAAAAAAATTAAAAAAAATAATAAAATCTTCTCAACTTTTATGAGACCCTAGTCAACAATTTTGCAACTATAGCTTCTACTTGATTTCATAAAACAGCATTTAAAATTTAGTGTGGATAGTGGTAAAGAACAAAAAATAAAATCAAGCTCTCTGAGCATGCTGAGGTTCAAAGGCCAATGGAATTCACTATATAAATTCAGACTTCAATGGTTTTGTTTCAATCGTCTGTGAAGCACAACCATAAATATAAATAAAAAGAGGCTGATGATAAATACACATAGTTCAGGACAGCTGTATCTCATTCCTACATCCATGATCCTCAAATGTGAGTCCAATGGTCCCATAGTATGATAAGTACTCTTTTCCCTTCCATTCCTGTCAGGTATGTAATTTCTCTGTTTACAGAATGAGTATTTAAATGTTAGGCAAATATATCTTTTTTCAGATAAGAGAATTGTTCAACAAAATTTGGCTTTAGCCCCCAATACACCTAGAGTCAAGTCTGATGATCATCACAGCAACTGTTGTTCTGCCTAATTGTGATTGATATTTATTTCTCTTGATTCTGCAGTTTTATTTATATTTGTTGTTTCTTAATTTTCTATTTCATTGATAATTATTCTGCCATAATTTTCTATTTCATTCATCTTTTCATAATCTATCTAAAATATTTTAATGTATAAAAAAGCAGAGTACAGATACATTAGTCACAATCACAAGTGAATAGTGGAGAATGAAAATGTTTAAAGGATAAACAACTAATAATATAAAGAAAGACGTGTTTGAACATTAAAGTGGCTAAGTTAAATATGAGGATGTTTCCAATTTAAGAATACTTATAATTAAAGTTATCATTGATCATATTATTAATATTCAGATAAAGTAAAATAATGTAAGTATCTCTCCAATATGGGAATATAATTGAAGGATCCTAAATATATGAAATTACTTTTCCTTGAGGCACAGTACGTTGTGATACTAAGAAAACAACTTAATTTCAAAGTGAAATTTCATATCCTTCTGAGAAAAATAATTTTACGTATGAAGGGCTTATATTACTGTTGGCTAATATGATCATCACATCCATTTGGACTATCTAATCAGTTTCTAAAATGCAAAAGTGAAGCAATGTAAAGCATATGGACTTAACTGGGTTTGAGCTTTGCCAAGAAAAGTCAAAGATTGAATAGATAAGTAGATGGAGGCATAGGAATAATTCAAGCACTTCCTAGAGAGTTTACTTGGGCAGCATATTGCATGATCAGACAACATTAGACTCTGTTCAGTTATAAGTGCAGCTGTTTCTGTACTAGACTAATATTTATCAAAATACTGTAGTATTTTACCTTAATGTCCCACATGCCCCTAGCAAAGTTTTTAAAGATAAGGTACCTGAACCAGGAGTCTTTAGACTAGAACACCCTCTTAACATGGCAGTTAAAAAAGATTTTAAAGATGAAAACTTCAGTGAAGGAGAAAGGGAAGTGAACAGCCATGCCTTAATGAAATCAGGATGAGCTGCTCACCAAAATATTAGATTTACTGGCCCTTTGACTTTGTCCAAATCCTTTAAAAATGATGCCCATCTCTCTCTGCTTCCACAGAGCATATCAGATATAATATCAACTCTGATGAATCACCATTTTTATTTGTCATTATTTTATATATCTAGTTCACTGGCTAAGTCAGTTCCTAGCTTCAGCACAATTTCATCTGCTTGTATCTAAAATTAAAACACATTTGCATTATTCATCATTCATTTCACAAACATTTACTAAAGTCTAATATGGTTCAAGCATGCAGGATCCTGGAAGAATATATCTTTTGTTCCAAAATGTTCATTCTCAAAAGTCAACACAAAGTGCTAGAGGAATGATAGAACAAGAAAAAGTCTGATATAACAGTAAATATCTAAGACAAACATGCATATTTTTGAAGCCATTTGATGTATACATATAACATAATACATATCTTCACAATCAATTCAGCATCCTTATTGTTCCTGCCTTAAAGTAAATATAGGATACATTTACCTTTTACTTTAGATTTTTAAAAATGAATCCTAGTTAGTTTAGGGAACTTCTCTGATTAAAGTGAATTAATGGCAAGTGAAAAATAATAGTAGAAATATAACATGAGCTATGCTTAACCCAAGGTTCATTTCAGACACTATTAATTTCCTTCTCGATAGCTGTTTCATGTGGTGACAATAAGATTTTAATATTCCTCTGTCCATATCCCAGGCACTCAGTGATACAAAGAATTTAGAAAAATGGATTTATCTTATTAGAAAAGCTTTGCATGTCCTAATGTAAAACCTTAAAACCTAATGGTCATCACTGCCTGAATCCTTTCAAGCGATTTCTAAAATGGCATGAAAAGAATCTGTGGCCCCATTACAAACCTACTCACCACAAAGAAAAATTATACACATGGCCAGTTCATCTTGATTTCCAAAGGAAAAACAAAGGCATCTCATTAACAAAAACTATTTCCCTGATGGCTCAGACAGTAAAGAACACATTTGCATTATTCATCGTTCATTTCACAAACATTTACTAAAGTCTATGTTCAGTCCCTGCAGCAGGGAGGAGGCCTGGGTTCAGTCCCTGGGTCAGGAAGATCCCCTGGAGAAGGGATTGGTTACCCACTCCAGTGTTCTTGCCAGGAGAATTCTGTGGACAGAGGAATTTAACTCTAGGGATGCTCAGTGAGTATGTGCTTGTGCCTCTCTCTGTATTTTGTTTGCCACTTGTCCTCCAAAATAAACATTTAGGAAAGAAGTGAAAATGTCAATTGTTTCTTTAGATGTAAGACAGCTCTGCCCAGACATATATTTGGGTAAGCTAGGACCCTAAGGTAAAGTGGATAACTGTGTCTCAGGCATTAATTCAACACCTCAGGCTATAACATCTTTATTGATCTCCATTACCTGAATGCCATAGGCACATTTTTGTCTTAACACAACTCCTTGAACTTTTTATAATGTCAGTAGTGAAGCACTGATGGTTTTATACTCAAAAAAATAATTGTCACCTGTATGAAATAAAACTTGATTACAGTGTGCACAAGGGGTACTGACATGGACACAAGTTCCACTCAGCTTCAGAGCAGTTTGCATTTATTGATTTATTTTTAAACTCTGAATAAAATAACATCACTATATGTCAGAAGGTGTCTTTTATGAAAAGTTTCTGATGCCACCTTATCTTCTTCCCTCGCAATGGGAAGCATATCCTCTCCAGTTACGGGGGGGGGGGGGGGGGGTGGAGTCTAAAGGAAAGTCTCCAGCAGCTACCTCTATGGCCCACACCACCTCTACACAGTCATTTTGAAAAAGAAAAGTCTCTACTGCAGCTCAAGTAAATAGCTGGATTTATGTTATTTGTTGGTGACATGGAGGAACTGTGTGTCACAGCAGCAAGAGAGATGATTCCATGTATAACTACTAACCCTGACAAACACACACCCCTAATTCAGTCAGTCCGCCTAAAATTTTACTAGCTTCAGCTTACTTTGCTGGGTGGATCATGCAACTAGGAAGAAGTGACATTTAATAAACACTGATGGCTGTGCACTAACATTAATCTTATAATAATGTCACTTCCAGGCTATAACCCCCCTTTGCTCCTGACAGCAGTGTGACATCAGGACACTGACTGGGTGGCAATTTGTAGAAGTCAGGGATGCTTTTGGCCCATGGGTCACTGCCTGTAGGAGTAGGCAGGCAGAAGATACTGTCAGATTAGGCAATAGGCCTCATGTGCAATAGGCCCCCCATTTGCTTCTGATATTTAATGCTCCAATGACTTAATCCTTCAACAAAGCCTCAACTCAGATTCTTCATTCAACCAAGGTATCAATGATCATCATCAGCTCTTATCATTATTGTTATTATTATTGAAGAGGTTCAAGCATGCATTAACTAGGTATGTTCAATTCTGAAACAGTGACTCTGGCTGTTGGGTGGGGATGGAACTGAACAAAGACGAGAACAGAAATGAGAAGGTGATTTAGCGATGATGGTACAAAACTGTTAAGACCAGAAAGTGGTGAGTGTGACTTGGACTCGGGGCATGGCCATTGCCATACAGGGACAGAGGAAGATGTCAGGGCAGCGGTTCTAAATCTTGGTTGCATATCAGGATCATCTGAAGAACTTTCTACAGTTTTGAAGCCCAGTTCTACACTCAGAACTATTGGTTTAATTTTCTGGGTACAGCCTGAGCACCCAGGAAATTGCCTTTTCACACTGAGGCTGAGAACCACTGGGTGGTCACAGCAAGGCTTTGGAGGACTTGATGGGTAAGATGTGGAGAGGTTAAGATGAGGGAGGTAGTTTGTATGACAGCTAGAATTTGGGCACAAGCAACTAATTTAATTCATTTCCAGAGAAAGAATATGGGAAGCCCAGATTTTTATGTGAACTCTTCTGATTTTTTGATTTGGCATTTTAAAAAATACATGTATTGATATATTAATTTTGTGTTAAGCAAAAAAGTAAAAGTGAAAAAAAACTCTATATAATAAACAACCTAAGAGAGCTGGAACATGCAGATGACTAGTTTCAAATTCTGCCTTAAATCAGGAAGGTTAAACTCTAATTATAGATTTAAGACTTTCAGAGAATGTAGAAGATAAATTCTCTGGAGAGTCAGGGAAACACGTCGATTAATTACTTGATACCTTATTAAGAATAAAGGTGACCTAGAGTATTTGGCACATGGCAACTGTGAATTTATTTTCTCCCTCCTTACCTCTCTTTCTCCCTCCTTCTCTCTCTTCCCCTCCCTCTTTCTAAGGAAGCAAAACATTTTTTTTCAAGGTCATGGGTTAAGGAGTACAGCATAACATTTTTTCCCCAGGGTCATAGGTTATATCTGATTAAGTCTCAAGGCTATGCTACTTCCCAAATGTGGTTTACAGCACACATTTTGGGAAGGAGGATTGGGCCGGGCAGCTTTACTTTTGAAAATACAATTTATATAGGCTGGACGCTTTTCTAAATACAAACCAAAATTTCAAAAAGTCTACAATAGTCCCCAAAATATTTTGAAAATTGAATACAACAAAGCAATGAATCTTATAATCAAGTATCTCTTAGAGCTAACATACCACTCCCCGCCCCCCGCACACACAGAGCACTCATCAAAGTAGACTGAACTGAATTAAATCAGGAGCTACACAGCTTATATCCCATGAGAATCTTATTTCAGAATGTCCCCTTCAAGATAACTCATAAAACAATAACACCTTCAAATACTGTATTTTTTGCCTTTATGTCATATTTATGTCATTTTACACCATGGGAATACTTGTCGCAAAAACTAAGAGGATCAAATAATCATTAATTAATTCCCATGTGCAGTCATTTAGTTTAAAATTTGGTACTTAGGTTTGTCTAAGATTGAACTATTTTGGAAAAAAAAGTTACATCTTTCTGTTAGATGTTAGACTTTTAGATACTATATTTATAAACATACCAGGGGATCTGTCATATTTCATATACTTGAGTTCCAAAGATTTATATATTAAATTCCATTATTTTCAGAGCCATATGAGCATGGAATTTCCATTCTCTACTGGCATGAATGTATTCTTAATTTGTATTAATCACACAACAAAGGAAATGAAGGGTGTTGGGAAGTCTTGTAGGTCATATTATAAACACATGCTCTAAGCAGAAAACACAAAGATCACCTCTAATACATGAACTTTACTCTTCAGAACAAATTCCACTCTTAATCAACAACAAGAAAAGTGGAAATGGATATAACATCCATGGGTACTCAAAGGATGAGAAAGCAAACACTTACATACCTATTCCAGGTAGGATCCTCAAACCAATCCAATGTATCAAAGACTGTGCTGCGTGCTGAACTTTCCTTGTAGAAAGAAACCAGATGCCATGTCACCATGAAAGCTGAAAACCAGAAAAAGGAGGAGTAATCAAATCTAAAACAAGATAAAAGAAGCAGCAGGAAACTTGGGACCACTGAATTGTGAGATGGCATTTTAATGAAATCACAGGTTTCATAAATGGAGATTTATTCCAGTGTTTCCCCAAATGAATTTCCTCCAGAAACCTTTTCATCCCACAATACCTGTTAGTATCCTGCCACAGGAGTGATCCTCAGCAGTTACCGGGACAACGACTTGTGCACCGTACTTCTCCACAAGCGACACATCTCGTAGACTGTCATACGGTCACATGTTCTCAGTGTGAAACTTTCAATAATTAGGAGTACTTTATAAGCTTCCCCATTAAAATATGCACATAGGGCGCATGTATTTATATCACATACCGAGTGCTGAGTGTCGTTTCTTTCACAAGTTTCATAGCAAAGTAGTGAAGAATCATGAACCTGACCAGTACAATTTCTTTCATGGCGGTCAGTATCTGACATTCACTCATCATTCTGATCAATATTTACCAAGGAAATAACAAGAACCAGATATCGGGTTGAGAAAATGAATAAGATTTGGTCCTGCCCTCAAAAATCCAAGTCCACTCAAGTAGGAAAGGCCACACTTGGACCCACAGCAACCCTGACGATGAAGTCATTGTGTCCACGGTGCAGACAGGACCCACGGGTGTGACGCAAAGCAGAGGGTCGGCAAGCCAAGCCTTGAGTGGTGAGTAGGAGAGGAACAGACAGACAAAGGGAGACGGGGGCGAGGTGGGGGGAGGAGGGTGTTATTCAGGCAGCATGTTCAAACACAGGAAGCTGTGAGGGAGAATGGCATGTTCTGAAAGCTGCCTTATATCGGGTCTACAATAATGTGAGGGAACAGAACATGCACAAAGGAAGCGGCAGAACATCCTCTTAGAGATTTAAATAACCATAAATCAGCCCAACAGTACAGACACAAGCACCCACCCAAATAACTGTATACAATTTGAAACTATTCCCTAACTCCTGTACACATGTCATCTCATCCTGGACTCACAAGGTTGAGGGGCCCACCCAAGACCAGAAAGTGATTTGTATAAATAAGCTCACTTTTTTAGATTCTGAATGTAAGTGATATCATATGATATTTGTCTTTCTCTGTCTGACTTACTTTACTTAATATGACAATTTCTGGGTCTACCCATTGCTGCAAGTGGCACTATTTCATTCTTTTTAATGACTGAGTAATACTGTTGGTGTTTAGATGCTAAGTCGTTTCTCACTCTTTTGCAACCCCATGGACTGTAGCCTACCAGGCTCCTCTGTCCATGAGATATCCCAGGAAAGAATATTTGACTGGGTTGTCATTTCCTTCTCCAGGGGATCTTCCCGACCCAGGGATCAAACTTGCCTCTTCTACACTGGCAGGCAGGTTCTTCACCACTGAGCCATCAGGAAAGCCCATGACTAATATACTTATTTACAAAACAGAAATAAGACTCATAGACATAGGCAACAAACTTACGGCTACCAAAAAGGAATAAAGGGGAGGGATAAATTGGGAATTTGCAATTAACAGATATGAACTACTATATAAATTAGATAAACAAGGACATACTGCGTAGCACAGGGAACTTTACTCAATACCTTGTAATAACCTATCATGGAAAAGAATCTGAAAAATTTCATATATATATGTTTTATATATATATATAATGTGTGTATACATATATATGTAAATAAAACATAATCACTGCTGTACACTGAATCACTACAAATCAACTATATTCAACACAAAATAATAATAAAAGAAACGAAAAGAAAACTTCATATAATTGGGGAAAAAATTGATTCACGTAGACAAGTCTAGTCCCCCTCTGTGCAGGGAGAGGGGTGTAGCATGTGGTATGACATCCTATTTCGTGACATATGTTTTCCTGATTGCACTGCAGTTCAGACTCCAGGCACAAACAAAGTGCTGCCACCATCACCTTTCCTGTTTCCAGTTTTAGGAAAGCAAGCATGGGGTAGAAAGATTATGATTAGTTCATGTGTTTTCACCCCCTGGGTTTTGATATGTTTAAAAAAGACTTCTCGGTGCAGCCATATTGAAGGCAAGACTGGCGACTGCGTACTGTTCAGCAACCGTGGAGAATCTGGTGGTTGTCTACACTCAGCTCTGATCCTCAGATGCCCTCTGTGTAACTGTTACATACGTGCCTTGCTCAGGCCTCCTGGATTTTGCTTCTGACTTCATCAGCACTTTAATAACTTTGCTGATGTAGTGTGTGGATAAAAGGGCTTTGCACTGTGGTCAGAGGTTGGATTAGTGCATCTATTCAGAGAGGAAGAGAGGCCAGCAGTCATTTGTAACATATGAAAATGGGGAGAGCCAGCACAAGATGGGGGAAATGCAGGTTTAGTAATATAAAAATGGAGAAACCTTGTCTACGACACATAGGTTATGTAAGAAAAAAATCTAAAGAGGGCCTGTGATGTTCTCCAAGGGACAAGAAATATAGTTGCTGAGGTCGGAAAGACTGGAGAGGGATTTTTTCCTTCCTCTTCTTCCTCCTCCTCCCACTTTTCCTCTTCTAAACCCCTAAAGTGAAACTGTTTAGAATACATTTTATTCAGTTCAATTTCTCATCATTAGCGTGAGACTGGAAAATCTTGTGGTAGCCCCCAAATCTCCTCACCCTCATGAAATAGGCTATAAGCTTTTATTTTCAATGCTTCTCCAATTGAGAAACTGTATGCCTGTTATAGGCTTCCTGAGACCTTATAACATATTAGGAATTATTTTAGCTTTAAAGAAGCGTGGTTGCTTAAAAAGGCAGCTTCTGCTACAGAGGCTTTCGAGACAGAAACCAATTCCAGGCAACAGATGAGCAATAATGCCTAGAGAACGGACAAGCATTAGATGTAAGACAGACAAAATCCAAGTGACACTACCACCCAGATATGCAGCTTGCAGCTATGCTCTTGTGTTGCAGTTGCTTGACAAACCACACTCGTTATCACAGAAGTAAGCTTGTTCTTGGGCACTGGCAGCAGAGAGCAGATGAAGCAGAGACATCACCCAAAACCAAAGCAAGGAAGCAAATAAACAAATCAAAATATCTCTGAACAACCCAAAGGAAGAAAACTTGGACAAGTCATGTAAAGAGAAATTGAACTATGCACAAAATGCTAAAATGAGCAATTTACAGAACAATTTTATTCTGAGTATATTTCCCACTTGTTTGTATGGACACTTAAATTCAAGGGGTCTGATAGATTTGACCTCCGTGATTTGTGGTATAATTCAGCACTTGCTGACATGGTAGAGACTGGTTCTCTGCAGAAACTTGACAATTAGCTCCTGTAAACTCTGGAATGAGAAATCAGGTTTTATGGAAATTTGCACAAAAACAACTTGAATGTTTAATCCACTGAAGAAGGAGTCAGGAGCAGGAGGGTTGATGGATGAAATGAAGGAGCCACAGACAGAGGGAAGGAAGATTAATAATTTCCTTTGTGGCGCAAACACACGAGGCATTGATGAATTCATCTGATCATTTCAACAGCTTTGTGAAGAAAATATCACTGTCACTAGTTTACAAATAGAGAAATTATAATTTTTTGATAGGCTAACCTACTTAATACACAATAAGAAGTGGCCTTCTTATTGCATTAACTAGATTGCATTAAATACAATTTTAAATAATAAAATGCAGCTGAGATTATTGGGAAGACAACTGATAGACTCACATATTTCAGTTGTATTATACATATGTAGAGCCCACTGAATCACTGCCTCACCCATACCTATATTTAGAGTCCTTAAATATATTCATATCTTTGGGCCTAGTAATCCACTAACAAATTATCTCAAGCAAACAATTCAAAATCAGGAAAATGTCATTGCAGCATTATTCATAATAGTGACTAATAAAACTATTTGTATATCCCACAGCAGGGCACCTAAGAAAATATGGGCATGTTGACTCCATAGTATATTCAGTTGCCATTAAAGTAACAATTAAGTCACAATACAGAGAAAGTGGTATATCAAATTATATGTTCTGATTATAAATAGGTACAAAATATATATGTGAATAAATACTAGCCACAGGACCAGAATAAAGAAAATTGTGGTACTAGGGTAGAGCAGTTATGAATACATTAAAAAATCTTAACACCATTGTCATAATATATTTTAAAGCTTTACTCATTTGAAATACCCACTCAGTAGAAATACAGACTCACAAACACGACATATTTAGAATATGTGTTTACAAGGTTAAATGGTTTCCAGCACACACAATATTATTTTGTTACATTGTTAACTATTTGATAGTGGAGGAAAGAGTTTGGAGATGGAGATATACTTAGGATGATGCTGAGATAAAATACATATATATTTTAGCAGAAGGTGGAATTCAGTTTCTTATAATGATGGTCCATGGAAAAATTAGGTAAGATTACAAAAACAAGACTTGTTAACATGATCACTAATGTACATGATTTTAAACAGATCTATGATCAACAGTCTTTTCCCGTTGTGCCATAGCTTTCATCTTCTTACATTCCCTCTGTCCCATTTCCTAAAATAAAAAAAAAAAGCTAAGGAAAATTGGCTAGCTGCAGAAATCTCCCATTTCTTCATTTTCTTCATTAAGACATCACCCGTCTCCCCAACAGGATCTCCTCCACTCCTGGGAGGCCATTTAGTCTTACCAGGGCAGGGCAATGCTTCTGAAGAAGCAACAGCTAATCTTTGCTTGCTGACCTCTATCTAAGAATAAGGGTGAGCCAGCAAGTGTTCATCATTTGTCTCACGTGGTATCATATTCATCTCTCTCTAGTCTTGGTCTCACTCCTGGCTTTAGGCAGTAAATTTCTAGCATTTGCTGCTCCAAAACATCTCCTACCCTCTAGAAGTAAGATTAAGGGGTAAAAGCTACAGTGCCTATCTCCTCCTGGCTCTGTAGCTCTTAGAAAGCAAACGAACTTCCCACCTTCCTATGTCTGTAAATCTCACAAATCATTAGGTTCACAAACCACATTCCCTGCCCCTCCTCCTGCAGTTGTTTATACATTTGTACATAAAGAGAAATGCAAAATTCAATGTAATTCAAGTACTGTTCAATCTCTTTTGGATAAGCCAGCCTTTCTATTACCTCTTCTCTCCCACTCTTTCTCTCAACATGCGTGCACGTGCACACACACACACACACACATACACACACAGAAGTGTGGCTTTAATAAATGGAGAGAGAAGAACACCGTTTACATTTCCAAACGTGACTTTGTCTATTTCCTTTGACTTGTGGGGTAGATCTCCTTATTTATCTGGGTGCTCCTAACCCTGTTGACACAGTAAAGTTTACCGCTGGCATGCATGTCATCTGTTATTTCTTGACCAATTCAAGTTGGGTAGACATTTCTGTTTAACTTGACCTCATCTTACCTCCTGCTGACAGTGTACCCGTCTCAGAGGTCTGACCGTGATGCACCTTCAGCCTTCGGGTGTTGCAGCCCTCAGATCAGAATCATCTTCTCCTATGGGATGGCACCCCAGCCCCAGTGACACATTCTCCAGCTGTTTCAGGGTCCTATCCATGCCACACTAGAACTTAAGGTCCAAGCCGTTCTTCCCATTGACCTTGTTACACTGCTAAGTTCACTATGATGCTGGCAAAGGGCTGTGTATGAATTAGCTGCCTGTCTTAGACACACCTCCTTCTCACGAATACAAACCTCATTCTCTGGACTGAAACTCCAAAAAAGAAAGTTGGGAGGCACCTATTAGATTGTGTCACTTTCCTTTCACAGTCATTTTTATTTTGCAGAATTCCTCGGGCTCAGTAAGGGGGCATGTCTTCCTTTTCTTTCTTGGTATCATAATCTCAATATCAGAGAGTGAGCCTACATGTAATAAGTTGAAGTGTTTCCCCCCTATACAATAGGACTTCAGTTTTTGAGGCTGACGCTTGATAATCTAATCTTTATCAATCTACCCTTAATAAATCTAGAGGGTGTTTTCTCAAAACGTAATGGGGATTTCCTCTCATAACCATGACAAAATACAAGGATGGAGTATAACTTACAGCCTAGCACTCTCCTATTTCCCCCCAAACCCTAGAAAACTATGAAAAATAAATGAAGTAACTATTATGAGGAACTGGAATAGATAGTACAGGGCTGTGATGACAGAGAAAGGAAACCAATAAGAGAAGAAAAACCTATATCTGGGTTCTTTGTTTGGAAGAGGTTTCTGGAAAGTGGGCACAGGAAAGGGAAAATCAAACACATCCTGATTGCCTCACTGAACTGAGGAAGTGGTGATCACTAAGGATTCCAGGAATACGATGAAGAAGATGCTCAACAGCATTAGTTACTAGGAAAATATAAATTAAAACCACAATAAGAGGCCACAATACCACTAAAACAACTGATTATAGAATGTTGGCAAGGATGTGTGGCAACTACAGGGCTCTTACCCTGCTGGTGGGAATATAAAATGATACAACCACTTTTGAAGACAGTTTCACAGTTTATTATGTAGGTAAACATATGTTTAATATGCAGCTGAGCAATTTTACTCCTAGCTATTTACCCAAGAGAGATAAAAATATATGTCTACACATAAACTTATACATCAATGTTCATAGCAACTTCATTCATAATTGCCTCAAACTTGAAAAAAATGCCCATCAGATGGACTGGAGAAAGCAAAATCTTGATACTGTAAAACAATGGAATTAAAAAATGCAAGAGAAAGGGAAGAATCACTGAAACCATTACAACACCATGCAAAAATATTATGCAGAGCAAAAGGAGCCAGACACAAACGTGAATATTGAGGGATTTCATTATTAAAACTCTAGGGAAAAAAAATCTAAGGGTCAGAAAGCAGAACAGTATTTGCCTGGGTGAGGGTAGGGCAAGGGGGTGTCAGCCGACTAGGAAGGGCAATAGGAGAACTTTGTGCAGTGAGGGAAATGTACCAGGACTTGGTTTAGTGGTAATAACACAGCAGATAAATTTGTTTAACCTCATCCAAACATGTAGTTAAAGTGAGTGCTTGTTATTGTATATACATTATATCTCAATATAATATTGAGATTAAAATGAAATTTTAATTGGTAGCTTATTCTTTTATTAATATCAGAACTTATCTCTTAAAATATTTTGTCATTAAAATTTTTTTTAAGCAGGACATTAGGTACATTAGGGAATGTGCAGATCTTGCATTTAAAAAAAAAAAAAATCCAGTATTGGGACTTCCCCAGTGGTCCAGTGGCTAAGATACTCCCAATGCAGGGGGCACAGGTTTGATCCCTGGTCAGGGAACAAAGATCCCACATGCAGCAAGTAAGAGTTTGCACATTGCAACTAAGACCCAGCTCAGCCAAATAAATTAATTTAAAAACAAATCCAGTGTCTTTGGGAAAAGGGTATCCTAGAAAGTAATACGCTGCCCATGTGCTGCTAATTCCCGAAGGCAGGTGGTGAGCACAGGGGGTTGATTATGCTTTTCTACTTTTGAATATGTCTGTAATTTTTTAATGTAAAATGTTTTCCACATCTAGTGGATTGCATTTCTTTAAGACATTATTAACATATTAGTTAGCATTAGATGTCTACTTTACTTACTCTCCACATCCTTATCCCTTGATTATGTGTAGAGTCTTTCTGTGTCTTTGTTACACTTTTCTGTTGTCCTTTACTTTTCTCCCTTCATCTCTTAGCCAACAACAACTTTCACAGAATCAGCCTGCATGGCACATTTAAGCCAAGACCTGAGTAATTTGAGAAAATTAGTTAAACTTCTGAGTCTGGTCCTTTACATTCAACAATCATGAATTTCAGTAAGCCTGGCTTGCAGAAGAAGAGAGGCCCCTTCAGGAACAAATGTAACAGCCAGGTATGGAGAAATGCCATTTTGTTAAGAAGTCTGCTTAACAGGATGATTGAAACAAACGGAACAAAGAAACCAATTCAACACAGTGAACACAAAGAGACAGTTTGAAACATTTAAAAGGGAAAGGAAACTGGACTTATTTTCATCCTACCTTTTTTCCCTTTTAGGACATTCGGATTCTTGCCAACTTCAGGGAAAGTTGGCTCCAGGCTCCTAGTCACAGGAGTGGGATTCTGGTCCACAGGTGCTGAGCCTGGTTCTGGCTAACACAGAGTGTGCACAAGCTCCATGCTGACATTATTTTTATAGATTTTATGGATCATTTTATAGATTTTCCAGTGAGAATGAAGCCCAAGATGAAGTCAGTCAAAGTGGAAATTGATTAAGGATGTAGACGGCAGTGTTCAACTATGTAGGCAAGAATGCTCTTTAGAGAAATTAATGTCCCCTTCAGCTTCTTAGTGATGTATTAAACGGAATATAGCGCTTTCCCCCTGTTCCTATTACATCTAGAACTACCCGTTCTTTCTATGAATAAGACCCCATACTGATTTTCTAATGAGCAAGAGTGGACCAAAAACATGTGTTAATTACCAACAAAGAACATAAGCTCTGCAATCACACTCTGATGGGATAAATTAGAACTTTGTTCTCCAGAACCCAGCCTATTATGGACAAACTGAGAATTGTTCTTAATGTTAAACTGGAACAATAAGGTATCAGGATAAGAGTACACGCTGTACAGGGTTGACACACAATCCTACTATTATAGAACCCTCATTTTCCTTTAGACATGTTCCTTTTCCAAATATATTTTCTTGGGGACTTTTCTGATGTTCCAGTGTTCAGGACCCTGTGCTTCCAATGCAAAGGGCGCAGGTTCAATCCTGGCTTCGGGAACTAAGATCCCACATGCTGTGTGACATGATAAAAAAGTAAAAATTAAAAAAAAATGCATCCTCTTATAAAACGTTTTACCTTAGGAATTAAAGAATAAAAATTTTAAAGAGTCTGACTACAGATAAAGGGATGGAAAAATTCCTAACATAGAAACACATTACACTCGTTTCTTTACCAAGATGCTTTCTATTTATTTATTCCACAGGAAATAACAGGTAAAGGGCACAATACACAGTATACTAACGCATATATATGGAATTTAGAAAGATGGCAATGATAAGCCTGTATGCAAGACAACAGAAGAGACAGACGTATAGAATAGTCTTTCGGACTCTGTGGGAGATGGAGAGGGTGGGATGATTTGGGAGAATGGCACTATAACATATATAATATCATATGTGAAACGAATCACCAGTCCAGATTTGATGCAGGATACAGGATACTTGGGGCTGGTGCACTGGGATGATCCAGAGGGATGGTATGGACAGGGAGGTGGGAGAGGAGTTCAGGATAGGGAACACGTGTACACCCGTGGTCGATTCATGTTGATGTATGGCAAAACCAATACAATATTGTAAAGTAATTGGCCTCCAATTAAAATAAATAAATCTATATTTTAAAAAATAAAGAAAAAAGAGCACAATACATACACTAGTGTGTTTCTGGGATGTGGAGAAATGTAATTATCTTCTTTGCTTTGGGGAAGTTTATGTTATCATTTATGCAAAAAGATAATCATGTCATAAATAAAATGATATAAAGTTTTTTTATATATGTATGTATATTATATACATAGTGTGAGTCTATCGATCTATCCATCCATCCATCCATCCATTTATCTAATGTGGTGCTCAAGTTCTTGGCAGTGAGGACCACAGGGCTGTGGGAGATGCATAAATTTATAAAGGATAAACTGAGAAAGAAGGAAATGCTTTGTGAGAGCTAAGCCAGATCTCAAAATATGAATACAATTCATAAAGTAACAGGAGGTAAATGCTTCTGGGATGGGGAACAATAAAAACAAAGGTTAAAAAACGAGATGATCTACTGTGGGACTAAGGGAGAAAAACACTGGGCTAAGTCAGGGGAAATTAGGGTGGAGCCTGATTTGGGAAAGCCCTGAATGCTGGTCCTTAGGAACGTACACTTTATTCTGAGAGCAAGGCAGCCTCAGAAATGTTCTGAATAGAAGGTGGACATGATGGAGACGGTTTTTACATAAAGGAGATATAGAAACGATGCTGACTAGACAGAGGCCAAGAGACTAAAGAAACAGAGGGTAAATCAAATTTTAAAAGTGTATTGACCTCAGGACTTCCCTGGTGGTCCAGCAGTTAGGACTCTGTGCTCCCAGTGCAGGGGGCACTGGTTCCATCCCTGACTGGGGAACTAAGATCCTTCATGCCATGTGGTGTGGTTAAAAGCAAATAAATAAAATAAGCCGATGTTTAAAGAAACAAAACAAAATAAAAAACAGTATCTGACCTTAAGTGATGAATAAAGAACATGTCTAAGTAGTAGGAAACTCTTAATAAGATTAAGTGCTTAGAGTCTACATACATTGGTGAATTTGGAAGCAGTTCAACATGAAACATTGACTGCATATGGCTTTAAGTTGTCTGAGAAAGACAGCAAGTTTTATCACAGGGTTGCAAAGCTACAGGCATCAGAGCAGGATGAGTTTGGTGTCCACCAGGCCCTGGAAGACACTGAAAGAAGACACACAAGAAGTTCATTCATGTTAGATCCTGTGGAGTGGGTTGGGTTTTGACAGGAAGACACTGAATACAAGTAGATTCAGGCAAAGAGAAATACAGGACAACGTTAGAGGAGGCCAGCAGCAGAGAACACATCAGGGGACTCTGCGTGTGCCTGTCCCTGCATTTATAGAAAGTGGCTATCATGTAAGAATCGAATCGCCAGTCTATGTCTGACGCAGGATACAGCATGCTTGGGGCTGGTGCATGGGGATGACCCAGAGAGATGTTATGGGGAGGGAGGTGGGAGGGGGGTTCATGTTTGGGAATGCATGTAAGAATTAAAGATTAAAAAAATAATAATAAAATAAAATAATTAAAAATGGTAAAAAAATAAAATAAAATAAAATCTTAAAAAAAAAGAGAAAGTGGCAAGTGCAGAAGAAGAGAATGACAGAATGGTTTCCTTGAGAAAATTACTTCTACCCTTTTGGCTTCAGTTTCTTCATGGGACTGTTGGGGAGCTGCTGACAGAAAATGCCTGCCTTAGCCAGGAATGACAATAACCACTTGCCTGAGTTGCCTCACAACAGGGGGTCTAGATAAAAAAAATTACAGTGCCTCCAATGAAAAATAACTGGGAGAATGTGAGACTGGCTGAGAGGAGGGAGGACATGCCAGCCCATAATATGTCTGCTAGTCTCCCAGAAGCCTTCACACTGGAATCCATCTTGGCTGAGAGATGTCTGCACCACCAGGAAGGACTCCAGACAGACTAAATATGAGAGAAGCAAGATGATTGGCTAGAGACAACCTGGAAACTCACCCCATTACCGTAAAACCCGAGACTGTGAGCAGAGTAGTTCTCCTGAGTCCCCCTATCCTTCTGCTCTCCACCCAGGCATCCCTTCCCAATAAACTCTCTTGCTTTGTCAGCAAGCGTGTCTCCTTGGACAGTTTATTCCTGAGTGATAGACAGGAGCTTGCTTTTGTGCTGTGGAAGAAGTCTCCCTTCCTGCAATAGAACTTTATACTTTTATCGTTAAAATTCACACTGAAGACCTGTCCCAAAGTTGAATGATAAATCACTCTGTAGCTGAGAACATTGAAATAGAGAAACTGTGGGGAGCAGTTACTATGGGAACCATGAGAAAAGGTCTTGACAGCACTTTAGAGATGACTGCAAAGTACCCAGCACAGAACCACAGACAGGATGCTCAGTGAGGGTGGAATGTAAGGGACACATGCTGAAGAAAATGTGTCACCAGACTTCTGACTGTAAGTGCGTGACTTTGAGCTTTTTGATTGTAGTATAAATGCCTGGAATCAAGCTTTTGATTGCCAAGACATCCATCTCAAAGACATCCATCTCAGTAAACATTGCCAGGAGACTTTCCTGGTGGTCCAGTGGCTGAGACTCCATGCTCCCAACACAGAGGGCCTGGGTTTGATCCCCTATCAGGAAACTAGATCACATATGCTGCAACTAAGACTCAGCAGAGTCAAATAAATATGTATATTTAAATATATATATATGTTGCCAGCTGTGTGCTTGCTAAGTCACTTCAGTCACGTTCAAGTCTTTGTGACCTATGGATTCTAGCCCTCCAGGCTCCTCTATCCACAGGACTCTCCAGGTAAGAATACTGGAGTCAGTTGTCATGCTCTTCCCCTCCCTCCAGGGGATCTTCCCGACTCAAGGATTGAACCCAAGTCTCTTATGTCTCCTGCATTGGCGGGTGGGTTCTTTAGTATTAGTGTCACCTGGGAGGCTGTAGCTGTGTGACATAGCTCCTGAAAAAGCAACTAGATAAGAAACTACACTGTCCCACTCATAAAGGTTCCCTTCTAGAAAGCACTGGGTGACGTAGATAACTACAAGCTTGAGTGATCCTGCTTTTCCTTTCCCCATCCTGCATCCTAATTCTGGCTTTTATGCTTAAAATTTGCTAATAAAGAATAAACCTGTGAAACCCTAATCACCCCTGCCCCCCTTGAACCCCATAAGGATGGAGTCTCAAGGTCCATACTTTCTCTCCCTCTATCTACCCTTGACCTCAGTGTCTGGTTCTCAGGAGTGCCATGTGCCTGCCAGGACCTGTGAGTAATAAATCTATTCTTCAAAGTTTCCTGATGGTTTTTGCTAAGATGTATCTTGTGATCATAACAGGTCAAGCCACAACTCTGGGTCCAGTTGGAGTAATGTCTGTGGGGGCTCAATACAAGTAATTATACAGGTCCAGACATTCTTAGCCTATCAATTCACTATTAATCACTATAAGTCAGCTGAGACCAAACAAGACAAATCCCCAGAAGACTGGACAGAAAAGTAAAAGGTGATTATTCTCATATTTTTATATGGTCAAGGGATCAGGAGAAGAGTACTTCCTTTGAGATAAAAAGGGAAAGGTGTGTGTATATTTCAGGAAATACTGTAAATAGATATGTGTTTCAGAGATGCTGAATTTTGTGTGAGCGGGACTCATTCAGCAACAGAAATAATAAGTTACATAGAAATTAAGGTTTGGAGAGAATTTAAAGATTAAAATATAAAGATGACCTATCTGAGCAACAGCTGGGAGAATGACTTGAGAAGAAAGATGTAGAAAAGGAAGCTAAGACAGTATAAGAGAGGAATTGAAGACTCAATTTTAGGGAATAACGATTTCAGGAGGCAGGAGGTAGAAAAAAAGACTCCAGCCCAAACCTAGGAACCAGCAAGAGAGAGAAGAACTCAAGGATGCTGAGATATTGACAGCAGTGTTAAGAAACTGCCTCAAATTCTAAGATGCTTTCAGGTAGAAAAACTAGGGAAAAAAAAAAAAGCTCAGGTTAGGAAAAAGAGGGGTTCATTGATAACCTTTAAGACCAATGTTTCAGGATAATGAAAGAGAAGGAGATGCTAATGATAGTGAATCAGGGATGAGAGGACATGGAAGGTAAGGGCAGAGATGCTGATGAATCTAACAAAGAAGAGGAAGGAGGAAAACACATGGGAGCTGGAGGAGACAGTGCCAGGCATACAGCACACAGATGGCACTGGAACCTTTCTGAATGAGTAAAAGGAGACAGGCAGGTGAGCTCAAGAAAATATTTTATACTTCTTAAGAAAACAAATTTGATTAAAAATTTTTATTGAGGTACAATTAGCACATAACACTATATGAGTTTCAAGTGCACAACATACTGATGCAATATTTGTAACCACTGCAAAATGACCACCACAATATGTCCAGTTAACATCTGTCACTATACATACAAACTATTTTGTTTTGGGCCGTACCATGAGGCTCCTGGGATCTTAGTTCCTTGACTTGGGTTGGACTCAGGCCCTCAGCAGTAAAAACACAAAATCCTAACAACTGGACTGCCAGGGAAGTACTCCCCCCTAATTTTTTTTTCTTGTGGTAAGAAAAAATTAAGTTTAAATGCTTAAAATACGAGGATTAGAAATCAGGAAATAGGCTAAAAGGGCATATGTCAAAGACCAGAAATAGGATGGGAGTCCAGATGGAAATGTGAATGTGTTATCTGAAGGGGCATTTCTTCTCCAGAGACAGAGAGAGGGATCAGAAAAGGGGCAGAATAAGGATAGATGTGTTAAAGAGACCCAAGGAAAGATGTGTGGGCTCTAGGTTTCTGAGAGAAGCAGGTGATGGGATATTCACCTTTGATCAGAAAGACCATGTACAGGATTAGGGGTGGAAAGTGAAGGGAATCTTCTGGGAAAGCTTCGGTGAAGAGTGGACTAAGCAATGATGAAAGACAGACAGGAAGCGTGCTGAGGAGCCAGGAAGAGCCACAGTTACAATGAGTCTTGTGTACAAGCCTCAAGGGTTTGTCCAGTGGTGTCTCATGACACTGAAACATGAGAAGAGGAGGGCTTCAAGGAGATGAGAGGGCATATCCACATGGAGGGGCAAGAGTGGCTGGGGCATCAGAGAAGGTGGGTGGCAGAGAGGGGTCTGGACAAAATGCCTGGTGTGGCCAGAAGGGAACCCACAGCAAGGACTCCATGGGACACAGAGAAGAGAAAGAGTTCAGAATTCACGAGGAGAGATTTTGAAGATAAGGGATGTGGGAGAACAAAATCTCTCTGCCCGGTACAGGTCCCTCTGCCAAAGGAACAGGGATGGTTTTGCTCCCTGTGTTGCAGAAGAAAAAATGAAAATGTTTGGAAAATATTTTGGATATATATAAAAGGCCCCATTTAGTTCTAAGAGGCAAGACCAGTGTGCTCGTAACTTTCATTGTAGACCACAAAGAACAGGGCCACACAAGCAGGAATTTAAAAAATGCTTTTGATACTGTTGAATCAGTGATAAATCAAACACGGAATAAAAGCTACTTTCCTTTCCAGGCTGTGTACATGAACTAATAGAGCGGATTGAACAGAATGATTTAAGTGAAGATACTGCTTTATGCTCGGAAAGAAAGGGCTCTGTAAATATTTACAGGCAAAGAGCATTCTCAGATCAGTGAATACTTATCTATTGCTTCCTGACGCCATAAAAATTTTTTTTCCAAATGGAGACAACATTAGGATTTTGGTAGCTTTCGATCCTTCATGGAACTCACAAGCAAGACCCGGAGGATAAATTTGAGCATCACATTTGTGAAACTTGGTTTCATGACTAAGAAGAAAATGTTATCTTTATAAGTGTTTCATGTATATATATACACACACACATTAGAAAATTGTTCTGATATGTAAATGACTTCAACATATCACCAAAAATTCTACTAAGATTTTATCCCACTGGTTCTCTAAGCTGATGAACTTACTGAAATTCTCCAGAAATTTCTTCAAAGGGAAAGAAAGATATTTGGTATATCTCCAAAGATTCTAATTCTAGAGGCCTAAGACTGAGCACAAGAATCTGTATTTTTACAAAAAGTCTCTAAAGGAATACTGAAAGAGTCATCTGCTGGTAAGGATTCACTATAATTAACAAACTGCAGAATAAATATATTTTGATTGACATTGTACAAAATTTAAGGGTAAACTGGCATTGCTCAACTCCAGTCCCAGATATAAAACTAGCTTGTTATTTCATTTGGAAACCTAACATACATGGCTTTGGTTCTATTTATTCCTCTTTAAGAATATAAATAGGACTAAAGATAATTAGACCATAAACTAGAAATTAACTTACTACTTTATAGTCTTCCTTTCTCATATGATTTCATTCCATCGACCACAATAGCATTGATATGTGCTGAGATCACCTTCAGTATACTTGCCACAGGAAAGAATTCGCATTTCCCTCTCTTGGAATGGGCAGCAAGGGAAACAAATGCGAGAAAAGAAGTGTGAATTAAATGGGATCTGGGAGTTTAGCAAACAGTGGACAAAATTCTTTGTGTTAGTTCTTTTGATACTCTTGTAAGTTTGCTGAGATGAAAGTGAAAGCTCTCAGGGTGACCTGTATTTTTAAAAGGGGCAAGAAAAAGGAAGAACAAAAGAGGTGAGGTTGAAAAGCTTGAAGAGGCAGAGCAGACAGGACAGCGGGCCCTTTCAGCTCAGTTCAGCGTTGCCTCAGCACCAGCTCCATGCTGGCTCCCAAACTACAACCTTCTGCTTCTTAGACATGAGAATCCACGTGAGATACAAAAAAATTAAAAAGAAAGAACACCATAAAAACCCAGAAAGAAAGAAAAACCATAATGAAAAAATCCAGCCAACCTATAACAAAAAACAAAATCATGAAATAAACACTCCAAAAACTGCTAACTTGAATCAATCTACTTGTATTTATTGGGCACCTATCCTGAGCAGCGCTTCCCAGGTGGCTTAGTGGTGAAGAATCTGCCTGCCAATGCAGGAGATGCCGGAGACACCAGTTTGATCCCTGGATCGGGAAGATTCCCTGGAGAAGGAAACAGCAGCCCACTCCAGTATTCCTGCCTGAAAAGTTCCATGGACAGAGGAACCTGGTGGGCTACATTTTATGGGTTTGCAAATGTGTTCATGGGACACAACTGGGCAGACACACATGCAGCGTTCTGAGCAATGTTAGGGGACAACAGGGGGAACCGAATAAATACAGTCTCTATGCTCATAGGTTACTTCAGATATTTTGTAAAAAAGTACGCCCGATATTGTTTTGAGGTTATAATTCAGTTCTGGCATATTGAAAAGAAAAACCAAGAAAAGACGATCTACATACTGGGAGAAAATATTTGCAAATGATGCAAACGTCAAGGGCTTAATCTTCAAACTATACAAATAGCTCATACAGCTCAATAACAAAAAACAACAACAATAACAAAAATCAAAGAATAGGCAGGAGATCTAAATAGACATTTCTCCAAACAAGACATATAGGTGGCCAATAGGCCATGAAAAGATGCTCAACATTGCTAATTATTAGAGAAATGTAAATCAAAACTACAGTGAGGGTACAACTTCACCACAGTCACAATGGCCATCATCAAAAGTCTGTAAATAATAACGGTTAGACAGGGTGTGGAGAAAAAGGAACCTTCCTACACTGTTGGTGGGAATGTAAACCGGTACAGCCACGATGGCAAGCAGTATGGAAGTTCCTTAAAAAACTAAAACTAGAGTTACCATATGATCCTACAATCCTACTCTTGGGTATCAGTTCAGTTCAGTTCAGTTGCTCAGTCGTGTCCGACTCTTTGTGACCCCATGAATCGCAGCACGTCAGGCCTCCCTGTCCATCACCAACTCCCGGAGTTCACTCAGACTCACATCCATCCAGTCAGTGATGCCATTCAGCCATCCCATCCTCGGTCATCCCCTTCTCCTCCTGCCCCCAATCCCTCCCCGCATCAGAGTCTTTTCCAATGAGTCATCTCTTCGTATGAGGTGGCCAAAGTACTGGAGTTTCAGCTTTAGCATCATTCCTTCCAAAGAATTCCCAGGGCTGATCTCCTTTAGAATGGACTGGTTGGATAGATCTACACAAAAATCTAAATAAAAAAGACACATGCAACCCTATGTTCACGGTAGCAGTATTTACACTTGCCAAGGCATGGAAGCAACCCAAATGTCTACCAACAGATGAATGGATAAAGAAGATATGGTACATACACACAATGGAATATTATTCAGCCATAAAAAGGAATGAAATAATGCCATTTGCAGAAACATGGATGGACCTGGAGATTATCATACTAAATGAAGTATGTCAGACATAGAGAGACAAACACATGATATCACTTAGGTGTCAAATCTAAAACGTGATACAGGGGAATTCACTGGTGGTCCAGTGGTTACAATTCAGTTCTTTCACTGTTATTGGCGTGGGTTCAATCCCTGGTCAGGGAACTAAGATTCTGCAAATTGTATGGGGTTGCCAAAAAAAAAAAAAAGATACAGATGAACTTATTTATGAAAGAGAAACAGACAGACTCACAGACATAGAAAACAAATGTATGGGTATCAAGGAGAAAGAAAGGAGAGGGGTTAATTAGGAGGCTGAGATTTACAAATACAAATGACTACATATGAAATGGATAAACAACAGTGTCCTACTATATGGTACAAGGAACTATATTCAATACCTTGTAATAACCTATAATGGGAAAGAATCTGAAAAAGAACACACACACACATATATGCATAACTGAATCACTTTGCTGTACACCATAAACTAACACAACACAGTAAATCAACTATACTTCACTGAAAAAAATCAAGATACTCCCAATATTGTGGGCTTCCCTGGTGGCTCAGAGGTTAAAGCGTCTGCCCCCAATGTGGGAAACCTGGGTTCGATCCATAGGTCGGGAAGATCCCCTGGAGAAGGAAATGGCAACCCACTCCAGTATTCTTGCCTGGAGAATCCCATGGACAGAGGAGCTTGGTAGGTGCTAGTCCACGGGGTCGCAAAGAGTCAGACACAACTCAGCGACTTCACCTTCACCTTCACCCAATATTTTACTAAAACCTGAATAAGTAGCTATCACACCCAATTGGAAAGGCTGAAAAGAGTCGGACACGATTGAGCGACTTCACTTTCACTCTTCACTTTCATGCACTGGAGAAGGAAATGGCAACCCACGCCAGTGTTCTGGCCTTAAGAATCCCAGGGATGAGGGAGCCTGGCGGGCTGCCATCTATGGGGTTGCACAAAGTCGAACACGACTGAAGCGACTTAGCAGCAGCAATCAGCAGATGGGGGATGGTACTTTTAGATACCTCAAGTTTCCCCATCTGTAAAATTTATATATTAGTAACATCTATTATATTAGTAACATTATATTATATTAGTTATATAAATATTAGAATATATATATTAGTAATATATATTGGTAAATACCAGTAAAAACATATTAGTAATATATATTTATAGACAAATATTACTAATATATATTTTTATATAAATATTAGTTATATATATAATTCATAATATTATATTAGTAATAGAGAAGTAGTATCTTCTCCGATGGCTTAGCTGGTAAAGAACCCACCTGCAGATACAGGAGATGCAAGAGACATGAGTTTTATCCCTGGGTCAGAAAGATCCTTTGGAGAAGGAAATGGCAACCCACTCCACTATACATTCCTGGAGAATCCCATGGACAGAGGAGCCTGCCAGGCTATAGTCCATGGGGCCGCAGAGAATCAGACATGACTCAGTGTGCATGCGCGCGCGCGCGCACACACACACACACACACACACACACACAATCTATTGCACTGAGTACTTATGAGAAATAAATGAATCCTGTACACACAGAGCTAAGAAGAGGCTCTGGCACATAAGACTTCAACAAATATTAATCTATTATTATTATCAGCCACTCTATCTTTGCTGGAATACATAAAAACCTCAATACTTGACATCAGTTCAGTTCAGTTCAGTCGCTCAGTCGTGTCCTACTCTTTGCGACCCCATGAATCGCAGCACACCAGGCCTCCCTGTCCATCACCATCTCCCGGAGTTCACTCAGACTCACGTCCATCGAGTCGGTGATACCATCCAGCCATCTCATCCTCTGTCGTCTCCTCCTCCTCCTGCCCCCAATACCTCCCAGCATCAGAGTCTTTTCCAATGAGTCAACTCTTCGCATGAGGTGGCCAAAGTACTGGAGTTTCAGCTTTAGCATCATTCCTTCCAAAGAAATCCCAGGATTGATCTCCTTCAGAATGAACTGGTTGGATCTCCTTGCAGTTCAAGGGACTCTCAAGAGTCTTCTTCAACACCACAGTTCAAAAGCATCAATTCTTTGGCGCTCAGCCTTCTCCACAGTCCAACTCTCACATCCATACATGACCACTGGAAAAACCATAGCCTTGACTAGACGGACCTTAGTCGGCAAAGTAATATCTCTGCTTTTGAATATGCTATCCAGGTTGGTCATAACTTTTCTTCCAAGGAGTAAGTGTCTTTTAATTTCATGGCTGTAGTCACCATCTGCAGTGATTTTGGAGCCCCCCAAAATAAAGTCTGACACTGTTTCCACTGTTTCCCCACCTATTTCCCAAGAAGTGATGGGCCCGGATGCCATGATCTTCGTTTTCTGAATGTTGAGCTTTAAGCCAACTTTTTCACTCTCCACTTTCACTTTCATCAAGAGGCTTTTTAGTTCCTCTTCACTTTCTGCCATAAGGGTGGTGACATCTGCATATCTGAGGTTATTGATATTTCTCCCGGCAATCTTGATTCCAGCTTGTGTTTCTTCCAGTCCAGTGTTTCTCATGATGTACTATGCATAGAAGTTAAATAAGCAGGGTGACAATAAACAGCCTTGATGTACTCCTTTTCCTATTTGGAACCAGTCTGTTGTTCCATGTCCAGTTCTAACTGTTGCTTCCTGACCTGTATACAGATTTCTCAAGAGGCAGGTTAGGTGGTCTGGTATTCCCATCTCTTTCAGAATTTTCCATAATTTCTTGTGATCCACACAGTCAAAGGCTTTGGCATAGTCAATAAAGCAGAAATAGATGTTTTTCTGGAACTCTCTTGCTATTTTGATGATCCAGCGGATGTTGGCAATTTGATCTCTGGTTCCTCTGCCTTTTCTAAAACCAGCTTGAACATCAGGAAGTTCACAGTTCACGTATTGCTGAATCCTGGCTTGGAGAATTTTGAGCATTACTTTACTAGCATGTGAGATGAGTGCAATTGTGCGGTAGTTTGAGCATTCTTTGGCATTGCCTTTCTTTGGAATTGGAATGAAAACTGACCTTTTCCAGTCCGGTGGCCACTGCTGAGTTTTCCAGATTTGCTGGCAAATTGAGTGCAGCACTTTCACAGCATCATCTTTCAGGATTTGAAACAGCTCAACTGGAATTCCATTACCTCCACTAGCTTTGTTCGTGACATACATTTTTCAAAAGCTGGAGGATTCCACTTTTCATAGGCTTAATTTGGTTTGTGGAAGCTTCTGAGAAAATCCAAGATGTGAACCTTGAAGAACATACATAGTTTGAAGAGAGGAATAAGGACATAAAAAACTGAGGATATAGCACAATACTGGGCTGAGAAGTAGAAAAGTAAAAGGAACATTTGGAGGACCGTGATTAATTTGATTCAAGTAGAGGGTTAGGAGGCAGGAATGAGAAACGGAAGCTGACTGCCTTTTAGAGATGCTGGTGACCTTTGCAAATGACAGATATTTCAACTTCGTCTTCCAATGGGCAGGAAAGGAAGACTTCAGTTACCTAAGCAGAAAGAATAAAGTTCTAATACCCTCAAGCATCTACTGTATGTAATGACTTAACTTCTCTTCCACGTATTTTGGAACAGTACCAGTTACACTTGGAGAACTGAGACAATAGATTCAAATAAAATTCTGTGTTCTGTGGGTAAGGAAGTTAACCCATTGTCTACTAGTATAGTCATCTTCCACATAGGAATGGTTTAATTTTAAATGTAAAGAATTAAACAATAATTTCTTCTAGTCATATTAGTTAAATTTCAAGTGTTTAATTACCACAAGGGCTTAATGGCTACTGCACTGATGTAGAACATTTCCATCATCATATAAAGTCTCTTGAGGGACTTCCCTGGTTGTCCAGTGGTTAAATCAATGCAGGGCGTGTAGCTTACAGCCCCGGTTGGGGAACTAAGAGTCCACATGTTGCCTGGCTGGCAAAAAAAAACAAATAAAGGCTCTTGGGAGAAAGAAGGTTTAGAGGCTAGTGAAGCACCTATAAGAGGGGAAAAATAGGATGTAAGGTGGAGGTAAGACAGAGCTAGTAAGGTGAAGTGCAGTTTATACTGAAATAGGAGAGACTGGTAGATGTATACAGAGAGCGGAAGGCTCCAGACAAGAGGTCGAGAAAGGCTCCAGAGGATGAGAAAGGGTCCAGACAAGAGGAAGAGAAAGAGAGCGGTTATGAGAAATCTTAGGAACAACTGAGCTACAAGAGCCCAGGAGGGACACAGGATAATGGCAGAACAAATGCTGATTTGGATACATAAGCAGCAGAGGACAAGTACAAAGCTAAGAATTTGAAACAGAAGATGAAGGCACACCTGTGAAGCGATGATAAGCTTGAGCAGAATCAAAAAACAGCCATGCAGAAAAAAGAAGTTAGAGTGGACTAGTGTTTTCACACAGTGGATTGAGAATAAATGTACTTAACTGAAAATCAAAGTCAGTAAAATTATTTTGAGGAAGCCAACTTGACCATTTCTATGTGCCAAAACATTTGATAACTTTCACATCCATTAATCAAATAGCTATTATTTATTGGATATTAATACACCAGGTTTTCTGAGCAAACATCATGAAATTGAAAGTCTCAATTTGTAGAAAGAACCTAGAGAACACCACAAATACATGCTCAGTTATGGAGTGCACTTAAACATGTTATCTCAAATTAGGAGTGGCAACCCTCTGGCACTCAGGCTGATACCTACAAGTTGGAGTAGATACCATGAATCAATTCTTTCTGGTTGAGCCCAAAGAAGCCTCAGGATGCCTTTCAACACAAGACCCATTATTCAATCGACTAGTTAGTATGAAAAATAAAAACTATTTATAAATCCAGCACAGATGGTATTAGAATTGTATAGTGAAAGAGGAAGCCCGTGGTAAAGCTGCAGATTTATTTTACTATAATATATTCATCTCACTGTTTGAAAACTAGAGTTAATCACTCATCTGAAAAAAAGAGTAGACTGCAATAGGTGGTCTCAGCACTTTTAAATATTTAACTCCTAATCTAGGAAGTTTTCCTTATTTGAGCAACCCATAAACAAAGCATATTAAGAACTGCAAATTAAGATTAACTAAGAAGCACATACTAGACCCCTTAAAATAACCCCAATAAAGTATATTCCATTGTTCTCAGCTTTTCAGTAAGTATGCAATAACAAAGCTATCAGAGTAAGAAGATAAATCTTGCAATTTCTCTCCAAGGAATGTAGGAGGAAGAAAATAGATATATTACTTATTTAAAGGACACATTAAGCCCACAAAGCAACCAAGAGTAGTGGAGACAGATGATATTTTTCATGTAATTTTGCTTTATTTTAATAAAAGGCAACCTACCACTGTGAACATTTTCTGAGGTCCAGTGTCCATACTTTAAATCACAGAACCAAATGGGAGTTAAAATGGTTTTATCATGAAATTTAGTACCTAATACATATTTCTGATCAAGAAAAAATATTGGAGTATAAAAGGCAATTAAAGAAGAAAAGGGATTCTTAAATGCCTATTCTGGTAGCAATCTTGAGGAACAGTTCATATAAGCTGCTGACCTCTCTGTGTTGAATCATCAGGGCCCATAACTGCTAAGCCCACCTTGTTAGTTAGTCATCTCAGTTCTTAATTCAAGGCTCTGCAGTGGAAAAAATTTTGGCAGGGTGGTTGGTGCACCTTGATTTCTCTCAATTTACTGGAAACATTCCAAATTGAATGTAATAGTATAAGAGTCCATTGTTTCCATTTTCTCAACATCCTGTATAAATTTGGATAATTTTATGGCAATAAAATTATAGAAAGAACATAATAGAAAGAGACTTTTAGGTATTCCAGCTCCTCTTCATGTTCCACTGTAAAATGGTTGGTTTCAAAATAATTTATCTGGTATAATGTCATTAAATAGAAGTTTAATGGATTTGGAATAGTATTTTGTTATTCAGCTGCCCAGTTGTATTTGACTTGTTGTGACCCCAATGAACTGCAGTATACCAGGCCTCCCTATTTCTCACTATCTCCCGAAATTTGCCCAAGTTCATGTCCACTGCATTGGTGGTGCCATTCAGCCATCCCATATTCTAATGCCCTCTTCTCCATCTGCCCTCAATCTTTCTCAGCATCAAGGACTTTCCCAATGAATTGGCTGTTCGCATCAGATGACCAAAATACTGGAGCTTCAGTTTCAGCATGAGTCCTTCCAATGAGTGTTCAGGATTGATTTCCCTTAAGATTGACTGATTTGATCTCCTTGCTGTCCAAGGGGCTTTCAGGAGTCTTCTATAGCACCACAGTTCAAAGGCATCAATTCTTTAGCACTTAACCTTCTTTATGGTACAACAATTATGTGTGATATGTTTATACATGTATATACTTGAAGTTGATATACTTGAAATAGTATATACATATATAAATACATCATGCATAAATGTTGGTTCAAATATACCTATGGCATTCCTTGTGAAAGGGCCCATTTTATTCCTAAATCCTTTAAAATATAAAAAGTATAGTATTATAATATCCTTCCCCTGCAAATGTTGTCAGCAAAGGTTAGCAGCTTTAAGGGATTGCCATTTTCAAAACTGCAAATTCATAATTCTCTCTCAGGTTCCTAAGTTATTTTGAAATCCTAAAATTTGAGAACCATTGCTACAGAAGAAAATAACTCTGATGTAGGCAATCATCAAAAAACATTTCAAGGATATGTCTTTTAGAAATAAAGCAAAGAAGTTATAAAAATGAAGTACAATGACTACAATTAGACAAAGCATTTTAGTAATAGTTTTTTTTTTAATTCAGGTGAGTAATAATTGTTCATTATAGATTCTAAAATTTAAAAAAAATCACTTATAATCCCAACATCAATATTTTTATGCATCAGTTCTTTTTCTTTACAATTTTTACTATTTATTTTTCCCTAAAAGGGGTGGCATTAAATCAATTGTTTCATTTCATATTACTCAGGAAGCCTTTAGAAAGACTGTCTATACAGAGAAGATATTTCAAGATGATGGAGATATCATGCCTGATTTTGCAAATTAATGAATTAACTTTAGAGATGAGAAGGCAGCCAGGTACAAAATCCTGAGAGTAAAGTGAGATGAAGGCAGATATCCTCACTCTAAAGCATTACATCAAGGCTGAAACTGGCCCATGGCCATGTGTATGAGTACATCCGAAGTATATTTAATCTTTGACTCTACAAAAACATCTTGAAACCAAGGAGCTCAAAAAACCTTTCTTAGAAAGGCAGGAAGAGATGAAACTATGATTATCCCTCATTTAACAGATGGGAAATAACCAGGCTCAGCCAACAGTCCAGGAGGTTAAAGGGATCAGAGTTTCTGAAGCTGACTTGAATTCTATTGTTAGATCCTGCAAATTTTCAAGAGAAACAAGAAACAGTTTGACTTGACTTTGCTTGGCCTTTTGGCCTGCAAAAATACTAAGGCAGTCTGACATTTCGGCTACAAATTTTGCAGCTGGGTAATAAGTGGGGTCTGGGAGACCTTACTATACTTGGTTCAGCTCTTGAGTGCCTTTTGAGATCAAGACAATAGAACTTATAATTAGCAAACCACCATAAGTCTCAAGAGTATGACACATGAATAGAATTCTTCCTTTTTCTTTTTCCCTGCACAGGAACATAAAAATAGAACAAGTAACTAGTATATTTGCACATCTACTCACACTAACTTAAAAAAAAAATACACCGAGAGATGGAACTTGGCAAGAACAACGCCTACTATGAGATGAATCATTTTTGTTTTTCTCCTAATATTGAAGTTTCTTGCTGACATGAAAGAGTCAATCTAAACCTGTAAGAAAGGCATTGGTTCCCAACTGTTCTTTCCTTTTCATTTCCAGTGTAAAAAATCCAGTTAGGGTCTTATTACTTCTCCTGGGCCACAAGATAACTGCTCTGAGTTACTCTCCCTACCCATTCCTGATTTAAATCAACTCATCCTTGGATTCCAGGTAAACATTCTGAGACACCTCCCTGGTCATGTCAATTCCCACCTCCAAAATAATATATGACTTACCATGAAAAGAGAAATTGGGAATTGAGCAATCAAGGTCCTTCAAAATTTGACCCACACCTATCTTCACCATTCATTTTTCCTTTCCAATCCTTTGTAATCTGGACTTCCCAAAGTAGATTTTTTTATCCTTCCTTTATGTGCTTCAGGCTTTTCTGGTTCTGTTTGTTCTCATGCTACTCCCTCCAAGAAAACTGTACTGCAACTGCCTTTCAAGATTCTATCTCCACCAAGGCCAGCCATAAAAGTCTGTCTCAGAAGCCCTGCTGACATCCAACCAGATGCAACAGTTCCCTTCTCTGATCCTCCTTCGAAACCTTCCTTGACGCCTGGTTGTTAAAGTTTGGCTTACTCTTTAAGTAAATGTGTCTCATTTTCTGCTGCTACGAAGGTAAAGCACAAAATGCTTAAGTGTACCCGTTATAAATCTAGATCATTTTTTGGCAATAGATTTTCTGGGATCTATATACAGAGGCCACTGTCTCTAATGAGGGAATCAATTTCATCTCCTCCTCATCTGCAACCAGAGTCCACTTCTTTCCCTATCAAAGAAGGAATGGCCTCTATCAGTCACTGATACCAAGCTTTATTATAAATGATCTAATTCAGCATCATATGCTACTTAGCCTCTCATCTTCAGATGAATCTGTGAGGTGTACTATGACAATTTCTACAATGAACAAATGCTGTCTTATGAATCACTTCAGTTGATTTTCACAAGTCTGATAGAGGATGATGTGGCTATCCCATACTACTGAGGAGAAAAATGAGGCTCAATGAAGGTAAGTGCTTTGTCTGTAGTAATGCAAGTAGAAGAAACTTTTAGTAGTGGAAGGGAAAACAGAAAGATGATCGCATATATCTGCAAGTTTATGCTGAGGATAAGACTGAGAAAGCAGAGGGAAATAAAGAAAAATATCCAAAATGTATTGAATGCTTACTAAAGGCCTGGCACTACATAAAGACTTTGTATGTAACAATCTAATTAACTTTACATAATAGTATTTATGGGGTGCTTCTAACTACAGAGTACAAATGATGAAACAAGATCAGAAAATTAGCTTGCCCATGGTGGAATGGGGATTTGAATTCAGATCATATAGCATTAAACCACATTTCCAATGTCTATACAGAGAAGGCAATGGCAACCTGCTCCTGTACTCTTGCCTGAAAATCCCACGGATGGAGGAGCCTGGTAGGCTGCAGTCCATGGGGTTGTAAAGAGTAGGACACGACTCACTGACTTCACTTTCACTTTTCACTTTCATGCATTGGAGAAGGAAATGGCAACCCACTCCAGTGTTCTTGCCTGGAGAATCCCAGGGACGGCAGAGCCTGATGGGCTACCATCTATGGGGTTGCACAGAATTGGACACGAATGAAGTGACTTAGCAGCAGTGGCAGCAGCAAATGTCTATGCCGATACTTTCCAAAATTTAATTTGTGATTTAATGTGAATTACTTGCAGAATTTGTTATCTACCAATTGTGATTCAGTAGGGATGATAGACAGGGGATCTGAGATGCTGCACATACAAGTCCCCAGGTGATGGTGATGAACAATGGACCACAGTTTGAGTACTAGTATCTCTACTCCTCTCAGAAAGTGCTGGAGTTAGCAACTCGAGTCTCTGATGTTCCAGTTCTGGGGACCAGCTGAGGGACAGAGAAAGAAGGGTGGATAGAGGCTCTTGCCTCTGTCTTAGCCAAACCTACTGCTGAAGCTTCTCTGAATGTCCCTCCCTGTACCTTGTGCTATGCTTCTTGGCTTCCAGCTTTAACTCCTCCGTTCCTTGGTTTCTCATAAGAGTATTCTCATCTTGAAGCACATTACACATGGCTTCAGATGATACTTAATGATATTCAGTACCACAATATTTTCTTATCTGGAACACAATTCTATCTACACTTACCTTACACGCAATTTATAATGCCTTGCCTTTATTCTTTGATTAGATACACCAACTCATATGAAAGTCCCTATCTGTATTTCCATCACAAAGCACCATTTTGTATTACATTTGTTTGTAAGGAAATAAATAGAATGTGTTAGCTACTTTTTTATAGGAGGAAGATCTCCAACATAAGTCACACAAGTTGTAAACATGGTATTTATTCATCCATTTGTCCACCCATCATTTCCAGCAGCTATAGTGCACCAGGCGCTATGCTAGGTTTACCCTCATGATTCTTGTGTTTCATTTGGAAATCAAAACCTAATGGATATATATTTTAATACATTATTTTTAAATTGCATGCATGATGCTACAAAACACAGTAATTTAAACAAATTTAGCTTATTTTTAACTGTTCTAGTGTACTTGTTCAGATACTCTGATATAATGTGGTAATTAATGTCACTTCCCAATATAAAAACTCATTACAATAACTGAGCCTCTGCAGATATTTGTTTTATAATGTGCCCATGCACACACACAATCTCCCCTTACCTTTAGTGAAGTGAAAATGAATCACTTTTTATTAAACTTATCCGCCTCAATTGAAAGGCTGGCCCTGGCCAATAATCAGCCTTTAATTGAGTTCCATTCTGTTACAAAATAAGTCCTAAAAACTGCCTTCTAATCGCAAGTCTATTTCTCTCTCCCAATCTTCATTTGAAAATTCCCTATCTCTGAAAATTTTCAGTTGTGGATGTGTCTGGTGGTGGAAGTAAAGTCCAACGCTATAAAGGACAGTAGTGCATAGGAACCTAGAATGTTAGGTCCATGAATCAAGGTAAACTGGAAATGGTCAAACCAGATGGCAAGAGTGAGCATCAACATTTTAGGAATCAGTGAACTAAATGGACTGGAATGGGTGAATTTAATTCACATGACCACTATATCTACTACTGCGGGCAAGATCCCTTAGAAGAAAAGGAGTGGCCCTCATAGTCAACAAAAGAGTCAGAAATGCAATAAAAGTGAAAGCTAGTCACACAGTCGTGTCTGACTGTTTGTGATCCTTTGGACTGTAGCTTGCCTGGCTCCTTTGTCCATGGAATTCTCTAGGCAAGAGTACTGGATTGCATTGCATTTCCCAGTCCTTGGGTGAAATCTCAAAAACAACATAACGATCTCTTTTTCTTTCCAAGGCAAATCATTCAATATCAGTAATCCGAGTCTATGCTGCAACTACCAATGCTGAAGAACCTGAAGTTGAAGGGATCGATGAAGACCTACAAGACCTTTTAGAACCAACATCAAAAAATTATGTCTTTTTCATCACAGGGGACTAGAATGCAAAAGTAGGACATCAAGAGATACATGGAATAACAGGAATATTTGGCCTTGGAGTACAAATGAAGCAGGGCAAAGAATAACAAAGTTTTGCCAAGAGAATCCACTGGTCATAGCAAACACCCTCTTCCAACAACACAAAAGAAGACATGGACATAACCAGATGATCAATACTGAAACCAGACTGATCATGTTCTTTGCAGGTGAAGATACAGAAATTCTATGCAGTCAGCAAAAACAAGACCTGCAGCTGACTGTGGCTCAGACAATGAACTCCTTATTGCAAAATTCAGACTTAAATTGAAGAAAGTACAGAAAAACACAAGGCCATTCAGGTGTGACCTAAATCAAATCCCTTATGATTATACAGTGGAAGTGACAAATAGATTCAAGGGGTTAGATCTGATAGACAGAGTGCCTGAAGAACTATGGATGGAGGTTCATAGCGTTGTACACGAGGTAGTGATCAAAATCTTCCCCAAGAAAAAGAACTGCAAAAAGGCAAAATGGTTGTCCGAGGAGGTCTTACAAATAGCTGAGAAAAGAAGAGAAGCAGAAGACAAATGAGAAAAAGAAAGATATACCCATCTGAATGTAGAGTTCCAAACAATAGCAAGAAGATATGAGAAAGCCTTTCTAAGGGAATAATGAAAAAAAAATAGAGAAAAACAATAGAATGGAAATGACTGGACATCTCTTCAGGAAAATTAGAGATACCAAGGGCACATTTCATGCAAAGATGGGCTTGACAAAGGAGAGAAATGATATGGACCTAACAGAAGCAGAAGATATTAAGAAGAGGTGGCAAGAATACACAGAAGAACTGTACAAAAAAGACCTTCACGACCATGATAATCATGATGGTGTGATCACCCACCTAGAGCCAGACATCTTGGGATGTGAAGTCAAGTGGGCCTTAGAAAGCATGACTATGAACAAAGCTGGTGGAGGTGATGGAATTCCAGTTGAGCTATTTCAAATCCTGAAAGATGATGCTGTGAAAGTGCTGCACTCAATATGTCAGCAAATTTGGAAAACTCAGCAGTGGCCACAGGACTGGAAAAGTTCAGTTTTCATTCCAATCCCAAAGAAAGGCAATGCCAAAGAATGTTCAAACTACTGCACAATTGCAGTCATATCACATGTTAGCAAAGTAATGCTCAAAATTCTCCAAGTCAGGCTTTAACAGTACATGAGCCGAGAACTTCCAGATGTACAACCTGGATTTAGAGAAAGCAGAGGAACCAGAGATCAAATCGCCAATGTCCACTGGATCATAGCAAAAGCAAGAGAATTCCAGGAAAACATCTACTTCTTTTTCACTGACTACACTAAAGCCTTTGACTGTGTGGATCACACAAACTGTGGAAAATTCTTAAAGCCATGGGAGTACCAGATCACTTTACCTGCCTCCTGAAAAACCTGTATGCAGGTCAAGAAGCAACAGAACTGGACATGGAACAATGGACCGGTTCCAAATTGGGAAAGAAGTCTGTCCAAGGCTGTATATTGTCACCTTGTTCACTTAACTTATATTCAGAATACAACATGTGAAACGCCAGACTGGATGAAGCACGAGCTACAATTGCCAGGAGAAATATCAATAACCTCAAATATGCAGCGGAGAAGGCAATGGCACTCCACTCCAGTACTCTTGCTTGGAAAATCCCATGGACGGAGGAGTCTGGTAGACTGCAGTCCATGGGGTCGCGAAGAGTCTGACATGACTGAGCGACTTCACTTTCACTTTTCACCTTCATGCACTGGAGAAGGAAATGGCAACCCACTCCAGTGTTCTTGCCTGGAGAATCCCAGGGACGGGGGAGCCTGGTGGGCTGCCATCTATGGGGTTGCACAAAGTCGGACATGACTGAAGCGACTTAGCAGCAGCAGCAGCAGATATGCAGATGACACCACTCTTATGGTAGAAAGCGAAGTGGAACTAAGGAGCCTCTTGATGAAGGTGAAAGAGGAGAGTGAAAAAGCTGGCTTAAAATTCGACATTCAAAAAATGAAGATCATGGCATCTAGTCCCATCACTTCCGTGCAAATAAATGGGGAAACAATGGAAACAGTGTCAGACTTTATCTTTTTGGGCTCCAAAATCACTGCAGATAGTGACTGAAGCCATGAAATTAAAAGATGCTTGTTCCTTGGAAGAAAAGCTATGACAAACCTAGACAGTAGATTAGAAAGCAGAGATATTACTTTGCTGACAAAGATCTGTCTAGTCAAAGCTATGGTTTTTCCAGTAGTCATGTATGGATGTAAGACTTGGACTATAAAGAAAGCTGAGCTCTGAAGAATTGATGCTTTTGAACTGTGGTGTTGGAGAAGACTCTTGAGAGTCCCTTGGACTGCAAGTAGATCAAATCAGTCAATCCTAAAGCAAATCGACCCTGATTACTTATTGGAAGGACTGATGCTGAAGCTGAAGCTCCAATACTTTGGACACCTGATTCAAAGAGCTGAGTCCCAAGAAAAGACTCTGATGCTAGGAAAGATTGAAGGTAGGAGGAGAAGGGGACCACAGAGGGCTAAATGGTTGGATGGCATCACTGACTTGATTGACATGAGTTTTAGCAAGCTCTGGGAGATGGTGAATGATAGGGAAGCCTGGCGTGATGCAGTCCATGGGGCTGCAAGGAGTCAGATGGACTGAGTGAACAACAACAAATCTCTGGTATCCTGATCTTCACTCACATTTCATTTTTCTCTTACACTTGCTTGCTGTAACGCTGAGACCTTATATGGTACATCTTTTCTATTCTCACAACAATCCAATATTATAGATGGAAATGAAAGTGTAGAGAGTCAAACAATAACCAACATTGTGTAGGCAAAAATATATATATTCTACACAATTTATAGTGTCTCAATTATTCCTTATCCTGCCTATGAGTAGGGTCATCTTTAATCTCCATGTTGCACAAGAAATACTTGGGCAGAAAGGGCCAAGTGCCTGATCCAAGTTGATACAGCCAGTTGGTGATGGAGCCTGGGTCCCAGCATCGGAGTCCAGTCTGGAGCCTGTGCTCTTACCCACCATCAGCTAACCCTATGGGGGTCCCAGAGCTGATAGAAAGTTTCAGATCCAGAATATAAAAATCTGTCTGAAAATAAAGCCCCTAAAGTTGGTCACTGTGCACACGGCTTACTTTCTTCAGAACCATCCTTCTCAATCTAAAGGACAGACTTAAATCTGGAATTTATCTGAACTCAAGGGCACACAGGAAAGGAATAATGATTTGAGAATTGCTTCCTTTTCTGACCATCATCATCTGTACACTCACTGGCATCTGTGCTCATGCATCTACCCAGGGCCAGCCCAGTTCACTGTTCTCATTCACACAAGGTCTTTACTCCTGAAGTGTCCCCCCTTTCCCATCCATTGTCAGTTTATCCTTCCTTCCTTTCCTTCCTCAATTATTTGCATCATTTTATAAGTGGGCTGTAAAATCTCTCATATTTAGAAAGTCCTCATTTAGTTTCAGGTCCTGCCCTCCTCTCTCTGGATGACAATCACTACCTCACAATGCTTCCTCTTACAAAGCCTACAAAGTCAACTAAACCATCTACCTCCACTTCCTCACCCCCAACTCTGTTTTTAACCTCATTTCATATCAGACTTATGTTTCTCTGACTCCTAATATTTATATAATAAACATTGTGCTACTCTTATTATCAAAATACATTAAAATGTATATACAGCATGCTTTCATATAGAGCACCACACACACACACACACACACACACACACACACACACACACACCTTAAACCAAAAGACACTGTGACTCATTAAGACTGTGTATATTGATACTACATATAAAATAGAAAACCAAGGAGAGTCTACCCTATAGCACAGAACTCTGCTCAATGCTCTGTGGTGAGTTAATCGAAAAGAGGAGATGTATGTATGCCTATGGTTGACTCACTTTGCTGTACAGCAGAAACACAATATTGTAAAGGAACATACTCCGATAAAAAGAAAACTGTGTATATATATGCCAATTCTACAGCTCAATTTTCTATATATCACCAATTAATGTCAGTATTATCCTTTCCTCATACTTGACACTGAAATCTTGCCCCAGAAGATTTTGTACAAATTTATCAGCAGGTTAATATGAACTCTCCTCTTTTGCCAGCCACCCCGGTGTTGGTCCCTCCACTATGGTTCATGAAATCTCTCATCTATTGTGAATTGTCTACTAACTGGCTTCCATTTTCCCCCTCACACCTTGGTTTTTGCTCTACCTTGATAGCCCCAGGTTGCCTTTTGCCTTGTCCTTTTCAAAGTTGCCCATTTCCTGTTATCTCAGGCTTAAATGTTGGAGGGGAGAGGGCTGGCTCTATTCAGGGCCAATTCTAGGTGTACAATTGACGCATCCTACTGTTTATTCTTTTGTGGTCCACACACTAGGGTTAGAAGGTCTCTCAAAACCACTTGCACATAAATGGTGCATCCTCTCGGAGAAGGCAATGGCACCCCACTCCAGTACTCTTGCCTGGAAAATCCTATGAACGAAGGAGCCTCGTAGGCTGAAGTCCATGGGGTCGCTAAGAGTCGGACACGACTGAGCGACTTCCCTTTCACTTTTCACTTTCATGCATTGGAGAAGGAAATGGCAACCCACTCCAGTGTTCTTGCCTGGAGAATCCCAGGGACAGGGGAGCCTGGTGGGCTGCCGTCTATGGGGTTGCACAGAGTCGGACACGACTGAAGGGACTTAGCAGCTACCACAAAGAAGCTGCACACACAATGGCCACACAGAATGAACCATCTCTAAGATCATGGCTCTCTAGGAGAAGAGTGTTTCTCCTCTCATGGAGGAAAAACTAATTTAGACTTGGGGAGAAGAGGCCAAGTAGAGGTCTCCCCCACACACTCTGAAGGTCAGTGGAAATTATGGCTAACTCATGATCCAGTAAAGGGAAGAGACACAAGTGAGCTCAGAGGAGGGGAGGAACTGACAAGAAATGAAGCTTGAAAATTAAGCAACAAAACAAATCATATGTTATGAAATCTAGGGGTTTTCTCCCTTTCTTTTTAAGTCAGTGAGGAATCTGCTCATGTCAAACAATCAAATAGTTATTATTTACTGAGAACTTACAATGTGCCATTTATTATTTTTACAACACCCCTGTGAGGCAGATGCTATTATTTTTTCCATTATACAAATAAGAAAACTGAGAGACACAGAAGTTAAGTAATGCTGAAGGTCAGACAGCTAGGAAGTGGCTCAATTTGAATTATAATGAGATTTTCATTTCAGAAAGGGAGAGGGATGCATTTAGTGTCTGGGTAGATCCTGCATAATACACAGAAGGCTTGGACAGAGACGTGGAGAAGTGGAATGGGGCAGAGGAGTTAGGTTCTGCCATCCTGACTGGGGTCGAGGGTGAAAGCCCACAGAGTAGAGTAGTCCAGTTGGATGTACAGATGCGGACTAGGGAAAGATGTCTAGGCTCGAGGCAGAAGAGATCTGAGTCACTGGGCTGAAGACTGTATCTTAATCCTGGAAATTAAGTGAATTAAAAAGAAAAGAACTCTGAATAGAATTTTGGTGGAGGGAGGGAAGGGGGTTTGTACCTAAGCAACAGACAGAAGGGAAAAAAAAAAAAAGAAAGCAGGAAAGGAGGGAGGGAGAAAGAGAGAAAGACAAGGAGGGGAAAAGGGTACCAGGAGATTTAATCAGATTGAAGTTCCTTGGAAGGTAAGGAAAGAGAGAATTTCAAAAAGGTCAGTGGGAATAAAATTGGCAGAGAAGTCAAGAGAGTTAAGGCTCAAAAGTTCTTGGGGTTTATCAGCCAGAGGATCTCTGCTCATTTTGGCAACTGTAGTGCCAGTCAAGTGGCCAATCAGAGGCCAAACTGCAGCTCTTTGAGGAGTGCTAGACACATGAGGAAATTGAAAGAAAGAACGTGGTCAAAGAAGGTGAGAGACAGAGAAGGAGGAAGCCATAAAAATCAAAGGAAAACTTAGGCAGGGGTGCTGTTTATTTTCCCTTTGCGACTTGAGCCCACTTTCCACTTACATATGAAAGACAATCTTACAAAGAATTTCAAATCTTCATGAAAAAGTATGAAGACCCGAGACAGTCAACATAAAACTGACATAGGGAAGGAGTAAGGTCCAGACTTCATGCTGTCTTTTTTAATTTTTTTGATGCGGACCATTTTTAAAGTCTTTATTGAATTTGTTACAACACTGCTTCTTTGTGTGCTTTTGTTTTTTTGCCCATGAGGCATGTGGGATCTTAGTTCCCTGAACAGGAATTGAACCCACACCCCTTGCGTTTGAAGGTGAAGTCTTAACCACTGGACTGCCAGGAAAGTCCTCCTGCTGTTTTTTGAATCTATTCTTTCCTCCTGCTGACAGTTTCCTTTTCTATCTGATATCACCCTCTTCTTGTAGAAGGGTCTCTATGCCCTTAAAGCCATATAAACATGCTACATTTTCTTCCACCTTGGAATGTCATTATCCCACATCATAAACATTGTATCACTGTAAAAAAGTGATATACCGTAAAAAAAAATCAAGAATGTCAACAGGCTAAAGATATAGCCCATGCCAACCAACAAGTCATAATCTGGTATTTAAACTACTTGGTCTCATTACTTAAATCTGGCCTTAGCTGTAACACTCACTAAAAAAATGCATGTAGCTTGTCATCAAAACTGGACTGCAAGCTCTTCATGAGAGAAGTTGTGTATTAAAGTATTAGTACAGAAGATGTGAAATTTCATCTCAGGAACATACAGCAGGAATTGAATAAGTATTCTGCTGAAAGGAAAACTGGACAGAGTTTGCAATCTTAGAATAATAAGAAACTGTGTAAATTGAATTTTCTTTTTTCTCCCCTAGGATATGCTGGAATGTAAATATAGCATGTCCACAGCTTTTGCCTTTTATCACATTATGAGATCTGTTTTTTTTCTCAAAGCATTCTTATATGTGCTTTGAATTTCTCTCTTCTTATACTTGCAGCATGGTGCATGTTGTTTGATGTGAAGATTGAGCCTCTCATTTTCACATTACTTTATACAATTTTTACTATAAGCCTATGAGTTTCCTCATTTCTCTCCAAATGTAATTTAACCTATCCATGTTATGGAACAGTGTCTAAAACACTCTTTCTTTAAAAAATATAAACTACTAACTTCAAATTTGGATTTTTACAAATCATCTTTATTACTTTACCTGATCACTCCTAGTTTTCTATAACTACTCTTTTGTTACAATTTTTATAATTATCCCATAAGATTTATTTTATTTTTAGGTCCATATTCTGATACTCTTTCTGTGAATTTTATGTTCTGTGTCTTAAACGCTACTTTGTGATATATTTTTGATCATTTGATCAATTTACTTTGATTTTTTTGCATTTTACTTCTTTTGTGTATAGCATAACACCCAAATGCTCTTTTTATTTAAAAATATTATCTGTGATTTTCTGCTTTATTTTGTTCCTGGTCTGGATTTTCTATTTCTTTTAGTTCAAATGTTCCACTGAGGATTTAAATATTTTTGTTTGTTTTAAGAAAAGGGGATTGTTTTCATTTTGGGTCATTTCTGAAAATGAAATTGCTTTTTCATCTATTCCCAGGTAATATATTAAAATCTTGCTAGAGAACTATTAGATTTTCTACCTTCACTTAAAGTGCCTTTTTAAACCTAACTGTGGAGCATTCCATGTGTTGGGCAGTAGTACCCCAGTGTATAAGATCCACACTGGAGCCCTGAGACCCCCGTGTGGCTAGCAGGGCCTCAGTAGGGGGCCTCAGTCCTCAGGAGTCTGATAATGAGCCTCCAGTCTCAAGGCTGCAAGGATAATGGGGACTCCCAGTACCTGCTGCTCCTCTGAGATGCCCTAAGCACAGCTGGGATAGCTTCTGCCACCCAAACATCAAACTGAGTGTCTCGCCAAAGAGTGATCTGTTGGCTTGCAGGGACCAGGGGCTGTGAATGGATGAAGGAACAGGGACACGTTGCCAAGGGATCTGGTGCAGAATAGGGAGGAGTACCAGGAGTAGATCCAGGCTGGGGGGCTCCGGGGAGGACAGCTCTCCACAGCAGGCCCACATCTTTGTCTTCACCTAAAGCTGGTACTTGTGTTCAGTACCCACCCTGAGATCCAAGCAGGGACCCCTTGGCTTGTGCATTACAGTCTTGCTTCTCAGAGTGCAGTCAGCAACAGCAGCAGCTGGGTATGCGGCCTAAATGCAGAAGGGTAAGTTCACCTTAGCCCTTATGAACCAGAATCTGTATTTGAACAGGAGATTGCACACACGTTTGTGCTTGAGAAGCACTGAGTCAGAGGAGCCATTCTGGCTTTTCTCTCGACATCATCCTTTGTAAGGGACATGGCCAAGGCAAACTGGCTTCCTTTTTGAACAGGCTTCATATACTCAGGTTCCCAGAATCCTTTGTCCAAAGGCCCGAGTCTACTCACTGCTAGGGTACACAGGGGGTCTTCACCAGATACATCCTCCCCTGCATCCAGGACCGAGCAGGTGGTCAAGGAAGCACTGTGACACAGTGGGAGCAGGTGGGTAGGGCTTCCAGGCTGAATGTTCATGTAAGGCACGGAAGGAGCAGAAAAGAGGCAGGGGTTGTGGGGGGGAGTGGATCCAGGGCCTCCAATTATACTTTAGCTCCTGGTCCCTTAGAGAGGGTTGAGGCTACTTCTGTTCATTTATAGCTGATATACCCTTCTAGTGAGGTCCAAGCAGTGGGCAGGGTGAGGCTATAAAAGAATATATGATTTCTACAAAAATTTTAAATATTTGATATCAAATGTTAGGTTGGATTCCAGAATCATTTGCCTTATCCTAAGAAATTTCATCATTACAGTTTTCAGTGGAAGAATGCAATAGCTGTCATATTCTTTAGGTGTAATTTCAATCGAAGGAACCTTCTGAATGGCTATAAAAATCAGTTTTAGAATTTTTATCATCTTCTTTTTATTACAAAGCATCCCACAAAAAGCAACTATCAAGACTTTGGAGAGAAAACTGATTTAAAATTATCAATACAAGTCATCGTGTCTAACAGTATCTTATAAGGAAAAGTTACTTGTGAATTTATGGTTTTCATTAAAATGTTTGACAATATTCCATTTGGAAATTCAATACTTATTCTTATTTCCAATACTTTTTATTTTTTATTCTTCTCTTTAAAATTTATTTTTCTGAAATATAGTTGATTTATAAGATGTTAATTTCTGCTGTACAGCAAAGTGATTCAGTTATATATATATATATATACACATTCTTTTTCATATTCTTTTCTACTATGGTTTATCACAGGATTTTGAACATAGTTCCCTGTGGTATATAGTAGGACCTTATTGTTTATCTATTCTTTACATAATAGTTTGTATCCATTAACCCCAAATTGCCATTCCATCCCTCCCCCACTGACCTTGGTACTCATAAGTATGTTCTCTATGTCCTTGAGTCTGTTTCTGTTTCATTAATTTCTCTTCACTTAATACCAAGTATATGTATTGAATTTTTTTCACAAAAGTCCATACAGATGTCCTCAAATCCTAACTAATTTACCCATGTACCTATCATAAAAATATCACATCAGCATAATTAAGTGAAAAAAGGCGAGAAGCATGTATACTCAGCTAGACAAAAGCAAAGGGACCCAAAACAGGCAAAGCGGAGAAGGATACTCCTTCCCATCACATATAGTATTCCTGGGTCCCAAATGTCTATCATGTCTGACTTTTATTAAAAGTTTATCATTTTATAAAGTGGATTTCCTTCCTTCGTAAAATTTTTCGAAGATTTTTCCCCCTCAACAGATCAGCTTTAAACTTTTTAAAACACTTTCCTAACATACAATTAACATCTTCCAAAGATCCAAAAGTACTGTCAATGTGACTGAAATCAGAATGTAAATATTTTATAAACAGCTGTCAAATCTCAATCAGCAGAAAACAAAAAGCCCCCAAATTGCTGTAATCTAACCACAAGGCTATATCATTTAATTGACAGATAAGACATTTTTTGAGCTTCCGTTTTCCCATCAGCATTTTAACACATTTCCATAGCGTGCCATCCTGGATTGTCCCTGTGACAAATGACTGGAAGATGGGATAACTGAAGCTCTCTAAGAGTGAAGCTTAGCACAGTAATTGAACTCAGTTTCATGGAACATTTTTCATACTCACTGTATTTGGAATTTCAGTTACTAACAGGGACTAAATATTGGCATCAAGGGAATATTATCATGGCTATTAAAAAAAAAGCAAACTTTTGCTTTTAGCAGTTTGATAATTTATTATTTCATTCTTTTGGGTCTTCATTCAACAAAGATTTCTAATCATCTATGTGCCAGGCTTAACTAATACAACTATGCAAGATCCAAAGGACTGGGCTCTTTCACCCATTACAACTGATAAGAAATGCCACTAGTGGGCTTCCCTGGGGGCTCAGTGGTAAAGAATCCACCTGCCAACGCATGACATACGGGTTTGATCCCTGATCTGGGAAGATCCCACATGCCACAGAGCAACTAAGCCTGCGCGCCACAATTACTGAGCCTGTGCTCAGCATATGAGCCACAACTAGGAAGCCCAAGTGCTGCAGCTCCCTACAGCCTGTGCTCCACGAGAAGCCACCGCAATAAGCCCAGGCACTGCAACTGGAGAGGAGCCCCTACTCGCCAAAACTAGAGTAAAACCCACACAGAAAGGAAGACCCAGTGTGGCCAAAGTAAATAAATAAAATTAAAAAAAAAAAAGAAATGTCACTAGTGAAAATACCACAAGTGGTCCCTCCAAACAATTGACTGCTCTTTTCTGTGTGCAATGCTATCTGTCCCCATTCCCAGAATTTGTTTTTTCATCTTTTCCTCTACTTTTCTCTCTCCACTCCAACCGCCATCTAAAGCAATAAGCCTTTCAGGGACATCTATAAGCACTGCTTATTTTATTTCATTTTTGAGATATTTTACCCAAGGCATTTTCTGACTCTATATTCATTCATTCAATAAATATTTACTAAGTTTCTTGCAGGGAACCGGCTTCTTTAGAGGTACTGTAGTTCACACAGAGAGGAAGAGACTAGGGAATCCCTGCCCTCAAGGAGCTTAGACCATAAAATAAACCATAAACACATGTGAGAATTATTCATATCTTTCCTAAATCCCTCAAGCTACACAAATAAGTATTTTTTCCATATGGGAATATTTGAATGTGCCTTAAAAATAAAACTTCTCATTTTTAAAAGGAATTAAATTTGGGTAGCTGGAACAGTGCTCATTTACAGAGAATAGTTAGTTGGATTCTTATGGTGGCTCGGCGGTAAAGAATCTGCCTGCAATTCAGGAGACGATGCAGGAGCCTAGGGTTGAATCCCTGGGTCAAGAAGATCTCATGGAGAAGGAAATAGCAACTCACTTCAGTATTCTTGTGTGGGAAATCCCATGGGCAGAGGAGCCTGGCGGACCCCAGTCCTTATGGTGGAAAAGAGCCCCACATGGCAGCATGCACAAGCATGAGCGCACAGAATAACAAGCTCTAACCCAGGTTCCCCCAGACACTAGTCTTGCACACTGAACGGATTTTGGTGCGGGAAGAATAGAAGCCAGGAGACCATCAGGAAGCTTACACAGTTGTCCCAGCAAGACTGAATGATAATCAGGGTGGTAACAGAATAAAAAGAAATTAAGACTTTCAGGATGTATTTAAAATAAAGAACAGGAACAGGAAAATAGCTGATAACTCTAGTTCAATGGCCATAAAGAAAAAAGTTGACTTTAGTAGACATAGCACTTCCGTACATTAGCAATGGACATCCAAAAGACAAGTTATTATTTTATATTAAGAGAGTACCAGTACAGTCTCCATTTACAAATAAAGAACAAAGGTCCAGAGAGGTAAAATAGCTTTTTTAAGCCTTCAAGAGCTGCTGTCACCTGCATTTCCCGTTTCCTATTTTCCAGCCCAGGGACTTTTCCATTAACCAGCACCTTCTTCCCCCGACTCAGCTCAGTACCTTATTCAATATCTTGCATGACTTTCTTTGGAAAGGAATTTAATTATATAATTTATCTTTAACCTGCATTTTTTTCTGAGCCTAATGAGTGTAAAGTATTTAATGTCAGGACTATAGTCTAATAGCTTAGTTTTGGTAGCCATACTTGCACCATTACTCTTAAACCTTTATTTTAAAAGAACAAAAAGCAAAAGAAGAAACTTGGAATTAGTATTTCCTTTATCTGCTTTTACAATCAATTTCAATTCATCCTGAGTCCCCCAAACCAGATTCTTCTCTTTTCTATATATGAAATAGCCTCGGTTCACTTTGTTTGATAAATGGATAATTTGGTGGAATGTCTATATTACTGAAGAACATTCAAAGGATTAGTGTATTAACAATCCCACAGCAACAGTACAGGCTCCTGGCATCATAATGTGAGGACTAGCATTAAGGGAGCAGCGTAGAGGGAAGGGCATCTGACATGTCTAAGATCAAACCTTGCCTTTGACATTAAAGTTCTTAACATCTCAAAGCATCGGTTTCCTCATTTGTAAAATGGGAATCATAACACTTAACCCTGATGGCACTATTTGTGAATACTAAATAAGGTATAGAAATACGTCCAGCAACTTGACCAGATATGAATACTAGAACCAGCTAATTCTCCATTTAGATTTGAGAATCACAAGACCTAACAACCTTATTGAAGTTCAATATTTGTCTCATGCAATAATAAATCTAATGGCATTTTAAAAACCCTTATGTTACTACAGTTAAGATACAAACAAGCTTTTGAAATAAAATCAACTTATCTCATATTTCAACAAATGCCTTCATTGTAATTTTGAATCTGATGAGCAAATAAGTAAAAAAAAAAGCATCTTTATTAAGATACACAAAATTGAGCATGATTGTATATTTACATTAAGACATATACAGTAATGATTATAAATTGTATTAAAAAGCATCAAACAGAATTCCTATTCCTTCTTAATTTCTTCTCATAAATCAAGCCATAAGCCCCCCTTTTAAAGCAAAGATTTCAACTCATGAAAGGATCTTACCTTATAGTACCTTAGTGGAAGTTCTGAATGTCATTTATTTCGCCTCTAATGAGAACACAGGTGCTAGAAGAAAATAAGAAAATGGAGCTTACACAAAGCCAGGATCCTGGAACAGGGAAAGTCAACTATTACACACAATGATTTGAAGAAACATAAGAAAATTACAAAATTTTGTAGAAAGTGATTTCATATATCATGACACAGGTGGTCAGAGAGTTAAGGAACCTGTTATTGACAAAGGAAACCTACCTATTGACTTTGGATGATAAAAGGCTTTTTACAGTTTCACCTCTCATACCTGCCAAAGCTCCAGACACAAAGAAAGGCATCAAGTAAGAAGGAAACAAAAGAAGTTGTTTATCCCTTATTTTATGTGTTAGTGATGGTATCCCACTTTTTCAGTAAATGAGTCAGCACTGTCTAGTTAGAAGTTCTAGTCCATTATCTTCTTCCAGACACTATTGGGAGTATATACATACTATTATCTTATGACTAGCTAAATTCTAACACAGAGATAGAACCAAATCTTTATAAACTGAACTATAATTGACATACAATATCCTATTAGTTTCAGGTGTATAACAGTGATTCACTATTTATATACATTATTTGTACATTATCTATTTCATTAAGTATAGATACCATCTGTCATGGTATCTAGAATTGATACCATGGTATCTAGAATTGATGCTTTTAAACTGTGGTGTTGGAGAAGACTCTTGAGAGTCCCTTGTACTGAAAGGAGATCCAATCAGTTCATCCTAAAGGAAATCAGTCTTGAACACTCATTGGAAGGGGATGCTGGGAAAGATTGAAGGTGGGAGGAGAAGGGGACAGAGGATGAGACGGTTGGATGGCATCATCGACTAAATGGACATGAGTTTGAGTAAACTCTAGGAGTTGGTGATGGACAGGGAGGCCTGGCGTGCTGGTCGCAAAAAGTCTGACAGGGCTGAGCGACTGAACTGAACTGAAACTGAACTGAACTGAACCATCTGTCATGGTACAAAGTTGTTACAATATTATTGGTTGTATTCTCTATGCTGTACATTATATCAATGTGACTTACTTATTTTACAATTGGAATTTTTAACCTCTTAATCTCCTTCACTTATTTCATCTGTTTTCCCATCTCTCTCCCCTCTCGTGGCCATCAATTTGTCTTCTGTATCTATAAGTCTATTTTATTTTGTCTGTTTACTTGCTTTTTATACTCCACATGTAAGTGCAATCATATGGTATTTATTATATTCTCTGTGGCTTATTTCCCTTAGCATAGTACCCTCTAGGTCTACACATGTTGTGACAAATGACAAGATTTTATTCCTTTTTACAGCTGAGTAACATTCCAGAATACTGCATCTTCTTTATCCACTCTTTTATCAATACAGAGTTCAATTGCATCTATATCTTGGCTATTGCAAATAATAGGGGTGCATATATCTTTTAAAATTAGTGTTTTTGTTTTCTCTGGATAAATATCCAGAAGTGCAATTGCTGGATCATATGGTAGTTCTGTTTTTAATTTTTTGAGGAACCTCCATATTGTTTTCCATACTGGCTGCAATTTATATTCCAAGCAATAGGGTACTAGGGTTACTTTTTCTACTCATTCTTGCCAACACTTGTTATTTCTTGTCTTTTCGATAACAGCTGTTCTGACAGGCATTATGTCGTATCTTAGTTTTTCTTTTTCTTTTTCTTTTTTTTTAACGTGGACTATTTATTTACTTTTGACTGTGCTGGGTCTTTGATGCTGTGTGTGGGCTCTCTCTAGCTGGGGTGAGCAGGGGCTACTCTCTAGTACAGTACACACACAGACTTCTCATTGCAGTGGCTTCTCTTGTTGCGGAACACAGGCTCTAGAATGCACAGGCTTCAATAGTTGTGGCACACGGCCTCAGTAGATGCAGCTTGCAGGCTCCTGAGCATGGGCTCAGCAGTTGTGGCACACAGACTTTGTTGTCCCACAGCATGGGAAATCTTCTCAGACCAGGGATTGAACTGGTGGCCTCTGTATTGCAAGGTAGATTCTTAACCACTGGACCAACAGGGAAGTGCCTCACTGTAGTTTTGATTTGCACATTTACCTGATAACTAGTCATGCTGAGCATCTTTTCATGTGCCAGGTGGCTACCTGTATATCTTTGGGAAAATGTCTCTTCAGGTCTTCTGTCCATTTCCTAATCAGATTACCTTTTTTTTTTGACATTTAGTGGTATGAGTTTTTAAAACATATTTTGGATTTCAGTCCCTTATCAGATATACTGTTTGCAAATATCTTGGGATATAATCAAATCTGAAAGAAAATCCCATAACTCCATTTTGGACATGGATATTCATAATTTTAAAGAGCGCAGAGCCTAAGAATTGGGCCCTGAATCTTAGAAAAGCATCTCTCTTGGAAAGTTGGCCGAGAGAAAGAAAAAGGCACCAAGTTTCACGAGAGGAGAAGGAGGGAAATGCGTTCTTGTGAAGGATGTCCTTGAGGATAGAGCATCCATCCGGAAGGAATAAGTAAGCACCAGAGGAGAACTTGAGGATGAAACCTGACAAGATATTATTGGATTTTTAAAAGGAGGACCTTGCAGTTTCCTGAGGGGTGAAGGTTAAGTCAGATGACCAGAGGATGAGAAGAGGCTGCAAGGTGAGAAGTAGAGGGATTCTAGGGGCATGTGTGGAGGGATTTCCTCAGCAAGGATGAGAGAAGCTCTTCTGAGATTGTGCAACAGGATAATCTGAGAGATGGAGGAAGCCTGATTAATAATGTAGAGAGAGGTTTGTATCTTACATGTCTTTTTTGAAAGGATCAGTTTGCAAAGGACTGGGGAGAAAGAAAAGAAGAAGAGCCACTGGCCCTGCATAGTTTGAGAAGCACTGTTGTAAAGAACGTCAGCCACTCTGCCAGCTCAGCACCCCTCCCCCTCTAGGGCCTCTCCCTCTGCTGAGGCTCCCAGGGCTGAAACTGTCCATCAAGGGGCCCTCTCCAACTTGCAGCAAAAGGAGGGCACCTGACCCAAGGGAAGCCTCTTAGATTGCTCTCCTCTGGGGAGCCCCAATCAGAGGAACGTGTCTGAAGGAAGGCAATGGTAGAAGCTAATCTTTAATGAGACCCATTCATTTTATGCATGGGGAGACTGAGGCTAGTGAGTCAGTGAGCAGAGGTCACTTGAGTCCAGGCTATCTTTCCCACTAATGGCTCTGCTCTATTTAGATTCTGGCATCTCTTTAGGAAACAGTATCTCTACAATGGGAACTTCATGAGAAAATTCAGTAGTATAGTAACATGCTCATTCCTACTAGAGGAAGTGATGGGTAAGTCATCAAACAAGGAAAATCAATCTTGCTGCCAAAAATGCAATCCATGAGTCTAAATTAAAGAAAGTATAATCAAGGAATATAGAGGCCTCTTTAATACTGCTTTCTGTCTCTCCTCTGAAAACAGACATTTTTCTGCTGTACGGGACATATCAGTGAGCCTGGAATTCATATTTCATCATAGATTTTTCTTTGAATCTAATGGGCCAAAAGGCAAGTACTCTGTGAATTTCACTGAGGCATAGGCCAGTCTTCTCATAGTAGCTAACTAAGTGTCTTGCACACAGTAGTTTCTCAGTAAGTCTTTGTTATATGGGTTTTATCATTAAAGCTAATAAATATCCAGAACACACTTGCCTAATTTACAACTGGGTGTCCCAACACACCTACATATTGAGATTCACATCATTTAAAGTATGTAAATACATAGCTCTCAAAAATTAAGTTGCATGATTAATAACCAAAAGAAACAAACATCATTCAATCATTAAGGTATCTGCTAATAAAAAGACCTTCTGTGCTAAATGAACCAGAGAACAATAAATAAGATCGAACATCCTGAAGTTTATCTAAGTTCCTCTAGTATTAGAATGAGCAAAGTATTCATTTTGAAAACCAGCAAGGGAACTGGCTTTCACCCTGGCTTCACATTCACTCTATTGAAAATTAATTGTATATGACACTCATTAAGGAATAAGCTTCACATCTCTTAGTATAAATGACAGGCTCTTTCGAATGCTGGCCAACATGGCTTAAAAGGTTTCATTATCAAAATATGATTGGTGATTCCAGAGACTGTCATTGTAATTATGCAGTGAGCTAAATAATTTGGAAAACAAAGAGAGAGAGAGAATAATAATTATAGAAGACCAGGTATCAGGCTCTTTTAATAGGTCAACAAAACATGACCTTGATTTAGGATGTATATAGATAATGGTAGGCTATTTTGATAGTATCTTTAAAGAAGCAGTTTCTTTCTATCAGCTAATCAGGTGTTTCTGGAACACAGACTCTGAGAAGACCACTCAATGAAGTAGTAGTTTTGGAGGCTTAATATGATAATTTGAGCTGTTCCATTTCCTTAAAATTCCAAATTTCCCTATTTTCTAATTATTTTGAATGTGTATGTTCTCCCATGCCTAGGAAGATGCAAAGCATTTTAATGGATGTTTCGCAGTGTAAGTGGAAGATAAATGAATCTGTAGCCCTCTAATTTGGACAGCATTATACAGTATTCTTGCCTGGAGAATCCCAGGGACAGCAGAGTCTGATGGGCTGACTTATGTGGGGTCACACAGAGTTGGACATGACTGAAGTGACTTAGCAGCAGCATACCTGCTCATAGTTTCGAAACAAATAAGTAAAGAGTAATTAAAAAGCCTCTTGATGAAAGTGAAAGAGGAGAGTGAAAAAGTTGGCTTAAAGCTCAACATTCAGAAAACGAAGATCATGGCATCTGGTCCCACTTCATGGGAAATAGATGGGGAAACAGTGGAAACAGTGGCAGACTTTATTTTTTTGGACTCCAAAATCACTGCAGATAGTGACTGCAGCCATGAAATTAAAAGACGCTTACTCCTTGGTAGAAAAGTTATGAGCAACCTAGATAGCATATTCAAAAGCAGAGGCATTACTTTGCCGACTAAGGTCTGTCTAGTCAAGGCTATGGTTTTTCCTGTGGTCATGTATGGATGTGAGAGTTGGACTGTGAAGAAGGCTGAGCACTGAAGAATTGATGCTTTTGAACTGTGGTATTGCAGAAGACTCTTGAGAGTCCCTTGGACTGCAAGGAGATCCAACCAGTCCATTCTAAAGGAGATCACCCCTGGGATTTCTTTGGAAGGAATGATGCTAAAGCTGAAACTCCAGTACTTTGGCCACCTCATGCGAAGAGTTGACTTATTGGAAAAGACTCGGATGCTGGGAGTGATTGGGGGCAGGAGGAGAAGGGGACGACAGAGGATGAGATGGCTGGATGGCATCACTGACTCGATGGACGTGAGTCTGAGTGAACTCCAGGAGTTGGTGATGGATAGGGAGGTCTGGCATGCTGCAATTCATGGGGTTGCAAAGAGTCGGACACAACTGAGCAACTGAACTGAACTGAAGCTTAACTAATTAACTTCTAATACTTGGATGAAATTAGAGCCCAAACTCTCAGAGAAGACCTAGAATATTTCCCCACTTAATTTCAAAATATCTTTATTTGAAGACCAGATAACAAGTGCTTTGACAAAATTGAGCCTGACAATTTGTTTCATGGGAATAGGATAAATATAGTTTCAAAATGTAGATATTATGCTAGGTCTGGTTTGCATTCAGTATTCATGAAAAAACAGCATTCACCAAATATCGTTGTTCATTCAGATTTGTATTCTGATTTGTTTCCTTCAGAGCCCTTCTCACTTTAGCCAGCCTATCCCATCCAGAGAGAGAGAGAGAGGACTAATGAAAACATGCAACAGTTCTTATGAATAAAATTATTCCTTCCTTTGTAACTGAAGGAAAACAAAAATAACAGCAGGTGAAAGAGGTTAAGAGAACAAGTTGTTTCTTGTGCACCAGATTCGTTATGTTTCCCATTTGCAGAGGAGGTTCAGGGATCAAATAACTGTCTCCAAATTGACCAGTCAGAAACCGGTAAAACTGATATACAAAAGCTTGGATCTTTTCCATTTTAAATTCCACTTAACAATAGAATCAATACTAACAGCAACAACAAATATTTACTGAATGCTTGCCATATTCCAGGTGCTATTCCAAGGCCTTGACATACATCCAATCATTTCATCTTCACAGCCCTATTGTTACTTGCATTTTATAGATAAAGAAACAAATGTCTGCTCGCTTACTCTGTAGAACCACAGCTCTACAGAGATTATTGAGACAAAAACTTGGTGCTGAGTCATCTTTTGCCATCTACATTCCTTCGCCTTTGTCCATCTTTATTTTAGCCATCCAAGTAAATTAATGTTTAACACATTAATTTAACACATTAGCACAGCTCCTGGTTTGAACAGTAGAGGTTCCCTTGGCCCATTATTCTCTACAAGGATTGTGAGAAGAGGTTTAGCTGTTTTGATTAATGGGCGTTAGAGCAGCACAGCAAGAGTTTTTGGTGGATATCAAGTGCTCTAAAATAGGCTCTACCTGGGTATTCCAGGCAGCACAACACTGTGGAAGGGAAGAGAGAGCAAATGAGAATGGCACTGCAGAGAAAGAAAATCACTCACTTTGGCAGTTTTTTTCTTTTTTTAAAATCAATGAGTGCTGTGTCACCCTTGACTGAAGCTTGTGAATGAAGACTGTTCCTGTCACACTAGTAAACAAAGGATGTTGTGGCCATCAGGCCATCAGCCACTGCAGCTGCCCCTTAACAGTGTACCCTGAGGGGATTCAGGAAGAAGAAAAGCAGAACACTAGCGTGAAATAGTTAAGGTGCATATCAAAGGAATGATTTTAATAAGCTCAGACTCTTACAACTTCCTATACATAGAAGAGTGCTAAATGCATTAACTAGAGATGTGTATTTCTCTTTAATTAACTTAATCATTTGATGTTCTGAGTATCAAGTTACTTTTCAAAAATGCCTTTGTATCCTGGCTCCTCCATTACCTCTTCAGAGCAGTCCAACAGTGGCTGTCTCCTGGGCTGAAACCCTCAGTATGTCTGCCCAACAAAACACAATTCTCAGCTTTTAGACAGTGCATTGTTTTCAGCTGACAAATGTCTGAGGAGATGCTACAAACCCAGAAGGATGGCCACTGTGCTAGGCTGGGCTGATGGAGAGCACAGTATCAGAAGTCTGGGTAGGTTCCATATTTGTTATCAAGATGGTAGCCAACTTGTTGGCTCATATAAGCTGATAAGCCCTCAGCCAGTGATTGGAAACATGGGCAAAGTTCAGTATTCTGGGGTAAGTGGACTGGTTAATAGTGTAGCAGGTCAGATTATTAAATCTCTTACCTTCAGAGGAGGTGTGCTGGGGTGGGGTGGGTGGCATCTACGTTTAAGAATGAGGAGAGCAAAATAGGATCTGAAGAAGTTAAGCTAAAGACTGTCTCTTGCCAAGACTACTCCAGATCTCTTGAGTATTGTCCCAGAAGCCACGAACAGAGGAATGAGTCCTGTTTACTGCACAGAGACAGGGTAGGCTTGGGACTGGCAAAGTGATAGTTTTAAATTCTTACAAGTCCCTGAGCCTGAGGCCTACAGGAGTGGATACTGAGACTCTTATAAAGTCTCATTACACCAAGAGTTCAAGAAATTCAAGGCAGTATCAAATGACAATTCAGTGGGAAGTATTATTTTCCATTTCAGTTTTGGCAGAGAATTGTAATGGGAGAAGAAAATGTTACCCTCATTTGTAGAAAAGGACCACTTGTCAATCCAATTTCAGCAAACCTAATCTCATACTGCTGAGATAAAAGTTGGAGGCTGAATTCAACTTGATACACAAAACAGGGTGAAGAGTATTACTCAAACTTTGTAATTTCACTTTCTGTTCTATGGATATAGAAAAGTGACTAAAAGGAATTTCACCAATAATATTAATGTTTATTTGTTGGTTCTTTCTGTAATTAGATGTGATTTTTGTGTTCTTCTATATTTTGATTTTTTTTATAAATCAGAAAAAAGTATTTAACAACCAACTAATACTTCTATAGTGGCAGTTAAATAATAGAAACTGATGACTTCTAACATCTAACTGAGATTTAAACAGTTCTTTCCACACTAAAGCTATTTTAAAAGGAAAAGTTTTTTAAAGACATATTTTTAAACATAACTCTTTAGAAAGATATATGCATATATTCTGCATAAAATGTTAAAGACATTTTAACAATTTAACAAAATAATGCATGCCTTTATAAAATTAGACTTTAAAGATTATGACTGCTGGCTGGAAAAGGCAGTTAAATGTCACTTAAATTTACTGTTTTTACTAAAAGATGGAATGAAAACTTAGAAAGCAGAAACTTAGCATAAAATGAAACATATACAACTTTAGTATCCTATAGTATCCCAGGCCTATTTTTCTCCCTGTTATGGACTGAATTGTGTCTTCCTCAAAGTAATAGGTTAAAGCTATAAGTCCCAATGTGATTTAAATAGGATCTTAAGGTTGTGACTGTAATTCAACAAGAATGGTGTCCTTATAAGAAGTACCTGAGTGCACTTGAGAACATGTGCTCTCCCTTCCCCTCCTACCCCAAACCCCATGCATACAAAAAAGGCCACAGGAGGACACACTGACAAGGCACTGTCTGCAAGCCAAGGACAGAGGCCTCCCCAGAAACGGACCCTGATGGCACCTTGATCTTGACCCATCAAGCTCCAGAACTAGGAAAGAAGAAATGTGTGTAGGTTAAGCTACCTAGTCTGGTATTTTGTTATACCAACCCTAGACTAGTACAATTCCAATGTTATATTCAATTCTACAGTGAACAAAAGCCTACAGATTATGTTGAGCTTTATCTGTAGTTTTGGCTTCTACCTTTCCTTAAAATTCATAAATTTATAGAATGTTTAAGCTGAAAAGAATTAAAGAATCACTTAGCCCAAGTCCTACCATTTCTGAATTTTGTCCTTGGCTTCCAAGTGGTAAATTTAAAATGAAATATGACCTTTGAGTAAAACATGTATGATGCCAAAAGAGAAATATCCCTCTTTGCTAACTAACACCTTTCAGTATAAGGATAAAAATCAAATGAGGACATTCCAAAACCATAGCTCCTTTCATAATACAATTAATTTGAAGGCAACCCATACTACTGGATATAGTGTAGGAACTGTTATATCTTTAATTCAAAGAATGAAGGTTATTTATTGCCTATGATTCACCACAATATTAAACTGGTAAGATAGGGTGATCAAAAAGCAGTTAATCTGTATAACTGGTAGAAATGAGGTAGGAAGAAAAGCCATAGGTTACAAACTTACACTTTTTCTTTTATCCAGAGAAATTATTAATTTTTACCTTTTTATTCAGGCTCCAAAATCACTGAAGATGGCGACTGCAGCCATGAAATTAAAAGACGCTTACTCCTTGGAAGAAAAGTTATGAGCAACCTAGATAGCATATTCAAAACCAGAGATATTACTTTGCCGACTAAGGTCCATCTAGTCAAGGCTATGGTTTTTCCTGTGGTCATGTATGGATGTGAGAGTTGGACTGTGAAGAAGGCTGAGCACCGAAGAATTGACGCTTTTGAACTGTGGTGTTGGAGAAGACTCTTGAGAGTCCCTTGGACTGCAAGGAGATCCAACCAGTCCATTCTGAAGGAGATCACCCCTGGGATTTCTTTGGAAGGAATGATGCTAAAGCTGAAACTCCAGTACTTTGGCCACCTCATGTGAAGAGTTGACTCATTGGAGAAGACTTTGATGCTGGGAGGGATTGGGGGCAGGAGGAGAAGGGGACGACCAAGGATGAGATGGCTAGATGGCATCACTGACTCAATGGACGTGAGTCTGAGTGAACTCTGGGAGTTGGTGATGGACAGGGAGGCCTGCCTGACGTGCTGTGATTCATGGGGTCGCAAAGAGTCGGACATGACTGAGCAACTGAACTGAACTGAACTGATTCATAGTGGAGACAGGGTTATATATGAGTTGATATATGCATTTGTGGATATGCTTAGAGATCAACTTATTTCTAATGCTAAAGTACCTATGTTAACAGAGTGGGAAGAATACTAAAGAGAAGGAAGCTGCTTTGCTCACCCTGTTTCTGTCATTAATTTTTTGTTCTTACATCTCAGTCTCTGTCAGCCTGAATTCTAGGCTGCCTAGCAACTTAGAAACAGAATTAAATGACTATCCCTGTATAACAATACATAATAAAATAGTTTCTAAGTAATAAAGCTCATTTAATAAATGAAACAATACTCAAGTTACATAAAAGGTAAAAATGATTTTATTTCCTCTCATTCTCACTCCTAAATTCAGTCCCATAAATGTTAAATTTGATGTTTATCATTCCATGTGTTTTCTCTTTTCATTCAAAATTACCGTTTCCTTTACTGTTCTCTGTCGCTATATTATAATGCATATTCTCTTCTCAGTAAACAATGTAGCACAACTTCCTCATCCATCCCGGTAGATCTAACACATGCTTTTTAAAATTTTTTATCTATTTATTTTAATTGGAGGCTAATTACTTTACAATATTGTAGTGGTTTTTGCCATACATTGACATGAATCAGCCATGGGTGTACATGTATCCCCCATTCTGAACCCTCCTCCCACCTCCCACCCCATCCCATCCCTCAGGGTCATCCCAGTGCACCAGCCCTGAGCACCCTGCCTCATGCATCAAACCTGGACTGGTGATCTATTTCACATATGGTAATATACATGTTTCAATGCTATTATCTCAAATCATCCCACCCTCGCCCTCTCCCAGAGTCTGTTCTTTACATCTGTGTCTCTTTTGCTGTCTCTCATATAGGATCATCGTTACCATCTTTCTAAATTCCATATATATGCATTAATATATATTTTGCTGTGTTTCTTTCTGACTTACTTCACTCTGTATAATAGGCTCCAGTTTCACCCGCCTCATTAGGGCTGATTCAAATGCATTCTCTTTAATGGCTGAGTAATATTCCATTGTGTATATGTAGCACAGCTTTCTTATCCATTCGTCTGCCAATGGACATCTAGGTTGCTTCCATGTCCTAGTTATTGTAAACAGTGCTGTGATGAACATTGCGGTACATGTGTCTCTTTCAATTAGTGTTTCCTTGGTGTGTATGCCCAGCAGTGGGATTGCTGGGTCGTATGGGAGGTGCATTTCCAGTTTTTTAAGGAATCTCCACACTGTACTCCATAGTGGCTGTGCTTGCTTGCATTCCCACCAGCAGTGTAAGAGAGTTCCCTTTTCTCCACACCCTCTCCAGCATTTATTGTTTGGAGACTTTGATAGCAGCCATTCTGACTGGTGTGAAATGGTACCTCATTGTGGTTTTAATTTGCATATCTCTGATAATGAGTGATGTTGAGCATCTTTTCGTGTGTTTGCTAGCCATCTGTATGTTGTCTTTGGAGAAATGACTGTTTAGTTCTTTGGCCCATTTTTTGATTAGGTCGTTTATTTTTCTGGAATTGAGCTGCAGGAGCTGCTTGCATATTTTTGAGATTAATTCTTTGTCAGTTACTTTGTTTGCTATTATTTTTTCCCATTCTGAAGGCGGTCTTTCCACCTTGCTTATAGTTTCCTTCATTGTGCAAAAGCCATTAAGTTTAATTAGGTGTCATTTGTTTATTTTTGCTTTTATTTCCATTACTCTGGGAGGTGGGTCACAGAGGATCCTGCTATGATTTATGTCAGAGAGTGTTTTGCCTACATTTTCTTCTAGGAGTTTTATAGTTTCTGGTCTTACATTTAGATCTTCAATCCATTTTGAGTTTATTTTTGTGCATGGTGTTAGAAAGTGTTCTAGTTTCATTCTTTTACATGTGGTTGACCAGTTTTCCCAGCACCACTTGTTAGAGAGATTGTCTTTTCTCCATTGTAAATTCTTGCCTTCTTTGTCAAAGGTAAGGTGTCCACAGGTGCGTGGATTTGTCTCTGGGCTTTCTGTTTTGTTTCATTGATCTATATTTCTGTCTTTGTGCCAGTACCATACTGTCCTGATGACTGTAGCTTTGTAGTATAGTCTGAAGTCAGATAGGTTGATTCCTCCAGTTCCATTCTTCTTTCTCAAGATTGCTTTGGCTATTCGAGGTTTTTTGTATTTCCATACAAATTGTGAAATTATTTGTTCTAGTTCTCTGAAAAATACCATTGGTAGCTTGATAGGGATTGCATTGAATCTATAGATTGCTTTAGGTAGTATACTCATTTTCACTATATTGATTCTTCCAATCCATGAACATAGTATATTCCTCCATCTATTTGTGTCATCTTTGATTTCTTTCATAACTGTTTTATGGTTTTCTATATATAGGTCTTTTGTTTCTTTAGGTAGATTTATTTTTAAGTATTTTATTCTTTTCATCACAATGGTAAATGTAATTGTTTCCTTAATTTCTCTGTTTTCTCATTGTTAGTGTATAGGAATGCAAGGGATTTCTGTGAGTTAATTTTATATCCTGCAACTTTACTATATTCATTGATTAGCTCTAGTAATTTTCTGGTGGTGTCTTTAGGGTTTTCTATGTAGAGGATCAGGTCACCTGCAAACAGTGGAGTTTTACTTCTTCTTTCCCAATCTGGATTTCTTTTATTTCTTTTTCTTTTCTGATTGCTGCGACTGAAACTTCCAAAACTATGTTGAATAGTAGTGGTGAGAGTGGGCACCCTTGTCTTGTTCCTGACTTTAGGGGAAATGCTTTTAATTTTTCACCATTCAGGATAATGTTTGCTGTGGGTTTATCATATATATCATATATGGCTTTTATTATGTTGAGGTATGTTCCTTCTATGCCTGCTTTATGGAGGGTTTTTTTTTTTAATCATAAATGGATGTTGAATTTTGTCAAAGGCTTTCTCTGCATCTATTGAGATATGATAAAATCATATGGATTTTAGCTTTCAATTCTAAAACATGCATTGTAAGAACTGATGAATCCATTTCAACATGGATATGCCATGATTTATTTAATCCATTTATGTTTATGGGATTAGAATCATTTCTTTTTTAATTATAAACAATTTAGCAATTATAGTCCTCTTGTCTCTGTACATGTATGTTAATTTTTGTAGTTATATAGTTAAAACTATAATTTATAGGTCCTAGGGTCATCACATTTATTTCAGTAGATAGTGTTAGTGATTTATCAAGAAGATTTAAAAATTTGTTTCCCAATTTCCTCATCATAATTGGACATTATCTCTATTGATCAATCAATAAGTCTATCTGATTTTTGGAAAGAAAAACAGTATCCTCAGAAAAATATCTTTATTATTTGTAGGTTCTCAGGGTCAGTCTTGTACCAAGGGCAGAGTGGAAACAATCTTTGGCCAATGTTCCAGAGCTGAGTCATAAAATGGAAATGTATGCTGAGGCACTTCAGTCGTGTCAGACTCTTTGTGACCCGATGGAGTGTAGCCCGCCAGGCCTCTCTGTCCATGGGAATTTCCAGGCAAGAATACTGGAGTGGGTTGCCATTTCCTTTTCCAGGGCATCTTCCCCACTCAGGGATGAAACCAGTGTCTCTTATGGCTCCTGCATTGGCAGTTGAATTCTTTACCACTAGTGCTACCTGGGGAAATGGGAATAATCCTTGGAAAAATATATTGCAGGAAAACAATAATAACTATTATTTGGAAAAAGGATTTTTTTAAAGGTTGTGTTGTAAAAAGTTAAAATGATAAATGCTCCTTTCAGTAAGCTGATCTACAGTAAAAAAATAAAAATCTAATTTAAAAGTCACTGCTATTATTTTCCCCACAAAACCATAATTTTAAAAAATGTTTAACCCAACAAAGGGTTTCCTGTATTCTTGAAAAGTTCAAAACAATCCAAAACAAAGGAAAAGGTCCAATCTTGAGTTCCTTAATTACATAAACAATACAGTATCTGTAAAATACTATTCTTTAGCCAGACATGATTGGGTTTAGCTGCTTGGAAATGTTAACCATCATTTTTTTTTTTCTTTGAAGGTAACATTTCAGCAGACCCAATATAGGGGACTGCATTGAATCTCTCTCTCTATCTAAAGTTAAGTTATAATATGAATAAGAAAACCAGGAAGGAGTATTTTGTATTTTTGATCAAAACAGTGTTACAGAGAATGGTAAAATTATAGTGTTTCTAGTGTTTCAAGGATCCAATTTTACTTATTTTTTTGAATACTATTATTGTTATCTTTATTATAGTTTTTTTAAATTAATCTTTATTGGAGTATAGTTGCTTTAAAATGTGTTAGTTTTTGCTGTACAACAGAATGAATCAGTTTTATATATATATATATATATATATATATATATATATATATATATACACACACACACACATACTCTTTTTTAGACTTCCTTCCTATTTAGGTCATCACAGAATATTGAGTAGATTTTCCTGTGCTATACAATATGTTCTCACTAGTTATCTATTTTATACTTAGCAGTGTGTATATGGGAGAAAGCAATGGCATCTCACTCCAGTACTCTTGCCTGGAAAATCCCATGGGCGGAGGAGCCTGGTAGGCTGCAGTCCATGGGGTTGCTAAGAGTCGGGCACGACTGAGCGACTTCACTTTCACTTTTCACTTTCATGCACTGGAGAAGGAAATGGCAACTCAATCCACTGTTCTTGCCTGGAGAATCCCAGGGATGGGGGAGCCTGGTGGGCTGCCGTCTATGGGGTCGCACAGAGTCGGACACGGCTGAAGCAACTTAGCAGCAGCAGTGTGTATATGTCAGTTCCAATCTCCCAATTCATCCCACCTTTCCCTGACCCCCTTGGTATCAAGGATCCAATTTTAAAAGGAAAAATATACCTGGAGTTTAGATTTGTAAATTGATATTCTTTGGAGACCCTGCTTCAATTCTTAGGTCAGGAAGCTCCCCTGGAGAAGGAATAGGCTACCCACTCCAGTATTCTTGGGTGTCTCCAGTGGCTCAGATGGTAAAGAAACTGTTTGCAATGTAGGAGACCTGGGTTCAGTCCCTAGGTTGGGAAGATCCCCTGGAGGAGGACATGGAAACCCACTCCAGTATTCTTGCTTGGAGAATCCCCAGGGGCAGATGAGCCTGGTGGGATACAGTCCATGGGGTTGGAAAGAGGTGGAGATGGCTGAGTGACTAAGTACAGCACAACACATTCTTTGGAGTGTTTCCATCAGGAATAAGAGAAACACCTTAAAGGATCACTAGCAAATTTGTAGTCCAACATTTCCTCCTGGTAATGACACAGCCAAAACTCATCAACTAAACTTTGGAATTGATTAGATGATGAATAAATTAGTAATTATATTAGTTTAGTTTAAAGCATCTAAGGTGGATATATATGTTTTTAAAAATTAAAATAAATAATAATAAAGGTATATCTTTCTTTATGTCTATAACTTGCTTGTTTAGAGAACAATGCTTTTCGTTTTTTTCCCCCCAGTTTTCGCTTTTCATTTCAGGACTCAGGAAATTTCCATTTTGGGTCTTCAGCAAAAGTTAACCTGGACTCTGGGCAGTTGCTTCATTCAGTGCCTTGGTCTTCTCATTCAGAGCCTAAAGTTAAAGCCATCAACTTATCTCAAAGGAATGATAAAAATAACTGCACCTTATAAAAAGAGAAAGGAAATACTACAGCTAAATGATAACATGGCTGTATTTATTTTTTTTAATGGAAAAATAACTTGAAAACAAAACCCCTATACTATTTAAGTCTGAGTTCTTGTCCAAGTCAGACAGGATCCTCCACATCTGATGCCCTGCTGACGTCTCTCAGCTTCTTTCTTCTCCACATTCCCTCTTTGGGATGCTAGGTGCTTCAGAGACTCCCAAACTCCCTGTAGTTAAATGTTATCCTTATTCATTTATTCATTGGTCTGTCTCTTCCACAAGATTGTAGGTAAGGATTCCGTGCCCCAAATACACCCTAAAGTGCACACTGCTGCCAAAATAGACACACAGCCAAGACCAGAGCAAATAATGAGGCCCTGCCTGGTCAACTCTTAACTGCAGGCACTTCTCAGAGAGAACTTCAGCTAAGTCAGACTCCTTAGGAAAACAGGTGATTAAAACAAACAAGCAGGTAACAAACTTAACAACTACAGGCAGAAACTGAGAAGATTTATAAATGCTTCTAGAAGATACAAGAAAGCAGGGCATTCAGGGATACTGTCGTGAAACAGTAAGAGTGTGGGGACATAAAGGGGACTGTCACAAGTCATTCACCAGATATAAAAGGAACCTCAGTGGACCATTGACACAATCATTTTATCTATAATTGGCATGTGTGTGTGCATCTGGGATACAATGGAAATTAACATTAGAACTCTATATCATTTGCAGTGCTGTATGCCCGTGTGTGAGCTAAGTCGCTTCAGTTGTGTCCAACTTTTTGTGACCCCATGGATTGTAGCTGGCCAGGCTCCTCTGTCCATGGGATTCTCCAGGCAAGAAGTGGGTTGCTATGCCCTCCTCCAGGGCAGTGTTATATATTACGCTTATTAAAAATATTGATATTTAAATACATTATAGAGTCAAATTTCGACACAACACTTTACCATTTTTATAAAAAGTAACCCTTGCTGGCATTACAGTAGAGAGCCATCTTAACTGTCTGGATTTTAATAAGTGACCAAGATGACAGTTTCCAGAAGGCAAAATCAAGCAATCGAAGGACTCTTTATAGGTGTTTACGGTATTTTTTAGACTTTACTTGATCCCAGGAGCGCCACAAGATTCCAGGAAGATATCTGATGCTCAGATAAATCTGGGAAATATTGGCTTAAATACTATGTTATCATTATTTTTACAACAGAATTAGTTAGAAATGTTAAAACTGAACCTTGCCTTTGAATCTCCTCAAAATAGATACATCCTGACTAGTTTTTCCCCATCTTGTTTGGCCAATTGAGGTTTTCTGAGGGGAACCAGAGTAAATGCTGTATAGCACAAACAGCTCAGGATCCTTTTCTACTTAAGAACAGGAAAAAAACAAAAGGATCTATTCTTCAGTGTCTAGCCTAGCATGAAAATGAATTAGCTCAAGTCTAGATAAGTATTTCTCTCAAAACTCATAGACTCCACAACATCATGAAAAATATATTTATCTTCCTTAAAAGGGAATAGTGCAAGCTACATTGCAAAACAAAAATGAACAGATCTGGGGTAGAAAAAAATTCAATAATAATATTTAGAAATATATATTTTCAAATACCACAATTTGAAATGAAACCATGGCATTCTTAGATAAACTCTTGAAAATCAAATGAGCTCCTGAAACTGTATTTAGCTAAAATTCCAATCTCTTAAATATTTGGAAAGGTCAATTTTGATATGATGAATTACAATTTTGGCAATTCCTATAGTACAGCTGTTCTAAGGAAATATAATACTGTTGGTGGTGTAAATAACATATCTAACTGGTTTCCCTGGAGTTTTCTTGTTAAATACCTTTTAGAAAATTCTCAAATGTCCCAAATTAATAGCTTTTCTTTCCTACTAGCTTAAGCAATGCTTTTAGTTGGTAAATGTTTAACACATACTGCAGATAACAGTCCTCCTGGAGCCCAGGACCCCCAATCTATGAAGCAAATACACTGATAAAGGAGCTCCTTAAAGGAAAATCTCATTTAAAAATTATATTTAAAAAAAGCAGTTGCATGGCAAAAAGTACTCTATATTTGCTGTTGTTTCAGTTGCCCAGTCATGTCTAACTCTTTGCGACCCCATGGACTACAGCACGCCAGGCTTCCCTGCCCTTCACTATCACCTGGAGTTTGCTCAAACTCATGTCCATTGAATTGGTGATGCCATCCAACCATTTCATCTTGTCACCCCCTTCTCCTCCTGCCCTCAATCTAAAAAGAAACAAACAAAGAAAACCCTAGATATAATATGGTCTGGACAATGTGTCCACAACCTTATAAGCACAAACACATAATCTTTAAAAAAAGAAAGAAAATTTAGGTTTAACCAAATGAATTTGCTGATTAAGCAGGTCCCAAACAGTCACTTTTTAGCAATTTCATACAGTTCAACTTGCAGATCAAAATGTTCACACTGTTTGTAACTTGGGAACTAAATAATGGTGTATTTTTATACTTTTGTGTGTGGATGTATGTATGTATATACCTTCTCTTATTTTCAAAATTTCACAGTGAGCATTCGTTTTAAACAACATACTTTTAAACTTTTACCAGAAGACACACAGAAGCACAAATATGTAAATGAAGGGATTAAATTGTTTTATGGAGGGGAAGATAAAGAAAATGAAGAAAGGGTCTGGACTGTGGTTTAGATATCATTTTCAAGAGTTGTATGTGGATTCCAACATCTCATTATAAACTGACATGTAAGAAGGATCCTGGTTTCCCAGAGTTTAGGGAAAGAAATGTTTTCTGCATACACTGTTTAAGGATTACCCTCAGTTTGGGCCCAAAGTAGGAACACAAGGATGCCATCCATTATATGAGGGAATAGGCAATATGGTAAGGAAGCTATCTGTATTATTCATGTAGTATCATTCTTTTTTCCACTTAAGACATTTGACTCTCCTTAGTTCATTTGTGAGTACCTAGATTAAAATCCTGAATATATCCATTGAAGTTACATTTTCTCCTGGGCTGTGTTTGTAGTTGAACAACCAATGCCTTCTAATAAGCAAGGATTTACCCCGGTCTTCATGAAACAGAAGTAGTCCAAAGGATGCCTACAGTTCTAAGGCTAGAGAAGCAAAGGGTTCTTATTTATTTTAATTGAAGTATAGTTGATTTACAATACTGTGTTAGTTTCAGTTGTACAGCATGGTGATCCTTTTTTTTTCAGATTAGAGTCCGTTAGAAGGAAGTGTCACTTCTTCCACCTGGAGGACACCCCAAGTCTGGGCCAGGGGAGGAGCTTATTTCTGGCTGATGGCTGACAGCATGGAGGGGCCCCTGTCTTCCCTTAGAAAGGTCCATCTGGATTTCACAGAAATGGTCTCATGCTGGTTACAGCCATTTTTCTGGGATCACTCTTGCCAAAGTCACAGGCAAGATAAGAAAAAAAATAAGACTCTAACAAAACTCTACTTGTTAATCATAAGTTTGTTTTCTACGTCCATCAGTTATTTCTATTTTGTGAATAAGTTCATTTGTGTCATAGTTTAGATTTTACATATAAGCAATATTGTATGATATCTTTCTCTGTCTGATGTCATTTAATATAATAATCTCTAGGTCCATCCATGTTGCTGCAGATGGCATTATTTCATTCTTTTTATGGCTGAGTAATACTCCATTATATATAGCTCATCTTTATCCATTCATATATATGTGTAAATGAACCTTTTTGCTGTACCCCTGAAACTAACACAGCATTGTAAGCCAATTACATTACAATTAAAAACAAACAAACAAACAAAACCTCTATTTGTTGTTAAAAACCAGCAGCAATAACTTATTTAGGAAACAGTCAACCAAATAATTAATAACACTTAAAAATAAATACTGACTTTTCCCATCTTGATATTAGAAAAAAGTGAATACTTTTCAAACTAATGGTAGAGCATTTTTATTTGAATATAAAACCTTGTATTCCATCTTGCTTTTTACAATACATTAATTCTGCTATGTTTGAAACCGTCATTGCCTTGAAAAAGATTACTTAAATTTCTGGCAATCAGGCACTCATTTAGGGATTCAAAAATACTCTAAATGTAAATATTGCTATAACCCATGAAATATTCCACCTTTGTATGTATTAAAGCACACTGTTGGTACTTCTGTGGTGGCGCAGTGGCTAAGATTTTATGCTTCCAATGAAGGAGGCCTGGGTTCAATCCCTGGTCAGGGAACTAGAACCCATATGCCACAACTAAGTGTTCTTACACTGCAACGAAGATCAAAGATTCCAGGTGCAACAACTAAGACTTGATGCAGCCAAATAAACTTTCTTTTTTTTAAAGCAGACTGTTTTCCTTTAATCACAGAGGTATACTGAGAGGATACAAGTTTTGTTGGATGAGGTAACAGGTTGGCATTGTGATAACCTACAGGGGTGGTAAGAATTATGGGAAATCTGAGGTACAGGTTAAAAAGGATGTGGAACTTAATTAAAGATTTATATTTCCTAGGCCTAGTATAAACCTGTTCTGTGAATAAGCATTAAAATTACAGCAATTATTTCCATATCTTCCTAGCATGACTGACAATCACTATCCCATATACATAACATGATGGATCATTAAATGCAGATTTTTGTTTTGTCAAAAATGTCATATATAACATTGTTCTTTTGCATCTTTTGCTTGTTTATTCAAAGAATATTATCTAATTGATGTTTTTATTTGATCCTTTACAACTAAACAGTTGCCAGGGATCTATATGGTTGCAAAACTGTTTTCAGGTAAGTGGCCACTTCCCCAGCTTGTGCATTGCTTCATAAGTCAGACTCATGAGAAATTAGTTTTTGATGTGTAACTAGTCAGTTTGAGATACAAAACTTGATCTTGAAAAATGCACCGGCCAGATAAAGGGATACTTCACTTCCCTATTCTTACCCATTTCAGTTACAGAGAATGCCGCATCTTTGTTTAATTATTGGCCATCCCCTGAGGCATATGGACTTCTGTGGGTGACTCAGACAGTAAAGGCTCTGTCTGCAATGTAGGAGACCCGGGTTTGATCCCCGGGTCAGGAAGATCCCCTGGGGAAGAAAACGGCTACCCATTTCAGTATTCTTGCCTGGAGAATCCCCATGGACAGAAGAGCCTGGCGGGCTAGAGTCCACGAGGTTGCAAAGGGTCAGACACGACTGAGTGACTAAATTTTTTGAGACATATAAGATCTTAGTTCCCTGACCAGGGATCAAACCCATATCCACTGAATTGAAAGGTAGAGTCTTAACCACTGGACCACCAGGGAAGTCCCAATCTTTCTTCATTACTGCTGTCATGATATCACATTTCTGAATGATCAGAGTCATTAACATGTGTATCTGTACACATGTGTAGGACAGAAAGACAGAATGAAAGAGCCTGAGACAGAAGGACACAGACAGTAAGAAACATACACACGAAGACTGACAGAGGGAGAAAGACAAAGACAGACACGTATACAGATACACAAATATGCAGGGACAGACATTGGCTTTTCCTCTCCTTATGGTCTGTTTTCATTTCTCTTGTACTTACAGACCTTTTGGCAGCTGACATTACTCATTTTGATCCCTGGAACTACTTAGGCTTCGCCTTTGTGTGCCTGTATGAGACTGACAGTGATTGAAATAGCTTATGTTATATCATTCTGAGGGTGAGAGATTTAAAAAATACATTATCTGTGTGATTCTCATTTTTCTATAACTACAAATCTTATATTCAAATATGCATAAAGTTGCACATTGTCTTAATTCTATTTTTAAAAAATCACAGCAGTGGAAATTGCTTATTCTTCTCCAAGTCATAAGTTACTCCTCAGAGATAATTTGTAACAGGCAGAAAGTTTGTAGGAGGAGTGAACCTTTAGCCTTTGCTTGTGAGGTCAGTGCAATTTGAACTTGGCTTAGCAAAATCGTAGGCTATGTGAATGTCACATCACTTCTTCACTTCCTGCTTAAGTCACCCGAGAAGTGTTGGAAGTATTGTACTAAGATGACGAAAGCAAACCCCAAATCACATTTACCTATTCTGCAATATAGTTTTAAGTTGTTGTTTAGTCACTAAGTCATGTCCAGCTCTTTGTGACCCCATGGATTGTAGCCCACCAGGCTCCTCTATCCATGGGATTTCCCAGGCAAGAATACTAGAGGGCGTTGCCATTTCCTTCTCTAGGGAACCTTACCAAAACAGGGATCAAACCCATGTCTACTGCACTGCAGGCAGATTGTTTACCACTGAGCCACCAGAGAAGCCCTAGAAAATACGAATAAAATATTTCTAAATGTACTAGCTCAGTTGAGTTCATTTAAGTCACTTAGTCGTGTCCGACTCTTTGCGACCCCATGAATCGCAGCACATCAGGCCTCCCTGGAATTGGAATCACCAACTCCCAGAGCTGGCTCAAACTCATGTCCATCAAGTTGGTGATGCCATCCAGCCATCTTGTCCTCTGTTGTCCCCTTCTCCTCCTGTTCCTAATCCCTCCCAGCATCAGGGTCTTTTCCAATGAGTCAACTCTTCGCATGAGGTGGCCAAAGTATTGGAGTTTCAGCTTTAGCATCAGTTCTTCCAATGAACACCCAGGACGGATCTCCTTTAGGATGGACTGGTTGGATCTCCTTGCAGTCCAAGGGACTCTCAAGAGTCTTCTCTAACACCACAGTTCAAAAGCATCAATTTTTCGGTGCTCAGCTTTCTTCACAGTCCAACTCTCACATCCATACATGACCACTGGAAAAATCATAGCCTTGACTAGATGGACCTTTGCTGGCAAAGTAATGTCTCTGCTTTTGAATATGCTATGAAGGTTGGTCATAACTTTCCTTCCAAGGAGTAAGCGTCTTTTAATTTCATGGCTGCAATCACCATCTGCAGTGATTTTGGAGCCCCCCAAAATAAAGTCTGACAGTGTTTCTAAGTTTCCCCATCTATTTCCCATGAAGTGATGGGACCAGATGCCACGATCCTAGTTTTCTGAATGTTGAGCTTTAAGCCAACTTTTTCACTCTCCTCTTTCACTTTCATCAAGAGGCTCTTTAGTTTCTCTTTACTTTCTGCCATAAGGGTGGTGTCATCTGCATATCTGAGGTCATTGATCTTTCTCCTGGCAATCTTGATTCCAGCTTGTGCTTCTTCCAGCCCAGCATTTCTCATGATGTACTCTGAATAGAAGTTAAATAAGCAGGGTGACAATATACAGCCTTGATGTACTATTTTTGCTATTTGGAACCAGTCTGTTGTTCCATGTCCAGTTCTAACTGTTGCTTTCTGACCTGCATATAGGTTTCTCAAGAGGCAGGTCAGGTGGTGTGGTTTTCCCATCTCTTTCAGAATTTTCCACAGTTTATTGTGATCTGCATAGTCAATAAATCAGAAATAGATGTTTTTCTGGAACTCTCTTGCTTTTTCCATGATCCAGCAGATGATGGCAATTTGATCTCTGGTTCCTCTGCCTTTTCTAAAACCAGCTTGAACATCTGAAAGTTCATGGTTCACGTATTGCTGAATCCTGGCTTGGAGAGTTTTGAGCATTACTTTGCTAGTGTGTGAGATGAGTGCAATTGTGTGGTAGTTTGAGCATTCTTTGGCATTGCCTTTCTTAGGGATTGGAATGTAAACTGACATTTTCCAGCCCTGTGGCCACTGCTGAGTTTTCCAAATTTGCTGGCATATTGAGTGCAGCACTTTCACAGCATCATCTTTTAGGATTTGAAATAGCTCAACTGGAATTCCATCACCTCCATTAGCTTTGTTCATAGTGATGCTTTCTGAGGCCTACTTGACTTCACATTCCAGGATGTCTGGCTCTAGGTGAGTGATCACACCATCATGATTATCTTGCTTGTGAAGATCTTTTTTGCACAGTTCTTCTGTGTATTCCTGACACCTCTTCTTAATATCTTTTGCTTCTTTTCGGTCCATACAATTTCTGTCCTTTATTGAGCCCATCTTTGCATGAAATGTTCCCTTGGTATCTCTAATTTTCTTGAAGAGATGTCTAGTCTTTTCCATTCTGTTGTTTTCCTCTATTTCTTTGCATTGATCTCTGAGGAAGGCTTTCTTATCTCTCCTTGTCATTCTTTGGAACTCTGCATTCAGATGTTTATATCTTTCCTTTTCTCCTTTGCTTTTTGCTTCTCTTCTTTTCACAGCTATTTGTAAGGCCTCCCCAGACAGTCATTTTGCTTTTTTGGAACTTCTTTTCCATGGGGATGGTCTTGATTCCTGTTTTCTGTACAATGCCATGAAACTCTGTCCATAGTTCATCAGGCACTCTATCAGATCTAGTCCCTTAAAACTATTACTCACTTCCACTGTATAATCATAAGGGATTTGATTTAGGTCATACCTGAATGGTCTAGTGGTTTTCTCCACTTTCTTCAATTTAAGTATGAATTTGCCAATAAAGAGTTCATAATCTGAGACACAGTCAGCTTCCAGTCTTATTTTTGCTGACTGTATACAGCTTCTCCATCTTTGGCTGCAAAGATCATAATCAATCTGATTTCGGTGTTGACCATCTGGTGATGCCCATGTGTAGAGTCTTCTCTTGTGTTGTTTTAAGAGGGTGTTTGCTATGGCCATTGTGTTCTCTTGGCAAAACTCTATTAGCCTTTGCCCGGCTTCATTCCATATTCCAAGGACAAATTTGCCTATTACTCTAGTTGTTTCTTGACTTCCTACTTTTGCATTCCAGTCTGCTATAATGAAGAGGATATCTTTTTTGGGTGTTAGCTCTAAAAGGTCTTATAGGTCTTCATAGAACTGTTCAACTTCAGCTTCTTCATACTGGTTGGGGCATAGGCTTAGATTACTGTGATACTGAATGTTTTGCCTTGGAAATGAACAGAGATCATTCTGTCATTTTTGAGATTGCGTCCAAGTACTGCATTTTGGGCTCTTTTGTTGACCATGTTGGCTACTCCATTTCTTCTAAGGGATTCCTGCCTGCAGTAGTAGATATAATGGTCATCTGAGTTAAATTCACAAATTCCAGTCCACTTCACTAAATACACAACAGATGTTAAGTAAGCAACAGGAAAAGATGCTCAAGATCATTGGCCATCAGGGAAATGCAAATAAAAATCAGCATCATGAAACATCTGCTGAAAAAGTAAAATTAAAGGCACTGATCATAAGCTTTAGCGAGGATGCAGAGCAACTGGAACTCTTATCTGCTGCTATGTAAAATCTACAACAACTTTGAAAAACAGTTTGGGAATATCCTAAAAAGTTAAATGTACACCTACCATGTGACCTAGACATCCGAATCCTGGATATTTACCTAAGAGAAATGAAAGCACTTTCATACAAGGACATGGACACAAACATTCAGAGCAGATTTCTTTTAACAACTCAGGGCTGGAAACAAGCCAAGTGTCATTTAGAGGTAGATATCTATCTAGAGGATAGATAGTAGTGTATCAGCATAGTGGGTTAATAATAAGCAACAAAAGAAACCATTGACATACACAAATATGAATGAATATAAAAATAATTATGCTTGGTGAAAGAAGCTAGATCAGAAAAAGAGTATCCATTGTAGGATTCCATTTATATCACTCTATAAAATGCAAACTAGTCTATACTGACAGAAAGCACATCAGTGGTTTCCTGGTGATCGGGAATGAAATGTGGGAGGTGAAGGGAGGGATTACAAAGAACTAAAGTAAAGATTTCCACTTTATAATACATTAAAAAGTAATGAGTGTACTTATTTTCTTGCTTTTGCTGACAGTTTCATATATGTATACATTATAACATAGGAAGGTACACTCTGCTGCTGCTGCTGCTGCTAAGTCGCTTCAGTCATGTCCGACTCTGTGTGACCCCATAGACGGCAGCCCACCAGGCTGCCCCCGTCCCTGGGATTCTCCAGGCAAGAACACTGGAGTGGGTTGCCATTTCCTTCTCCAATGCATGAAAGTGAAAAGTGAAAGTGAAGTCGCTCAGTCGTGTCCGACTCTCAGCGACTCCATGGACTGCAGCCCACCAGGCTCCTCCATCCATGGGATTTTCCAAGAACGAGTACTGGAGTGGGTTGCCACTACATTATAACTTAGAAAGGTACACAGTATATAATTTATAGATAAAATCATGTTTTAATAAAGCTGGAAAATAATCAACTGTACATTCCACTTTACAGTATGTTTCAATGTCTTGCAATTTATGAAAGCAGAAAATAAAGAAAAATGGGGCTTTGCAAGAAAAAATAATTTTGAATTAAAATGTTATATAAAGCATGTTGAATCTGTAAAGTTAAGATTCTTTGCGTAAACATTCTATCTAATAATTTCACATTTAAAACCTTTGTTCTGCTGAAAATTGACACATTTTCCTTAGAATTGAGTCACAGAGATGATAAACTCTGCCTTTTATTAATGTTTCTGCATATGTGGTACTGACTAGTGGTGTCATTATCCCTTTCTGCATTTGTGAGATCGTACTCAAAAGTACTAGACGAATTTGTCCATGTTCTAAACCACAGAACTATCAAGGTTTATTGCTTTATAGTTTGGCAAGAGAACTATGGTTCTTCTTTGGATGTAAATGCATCCATGAGCTTATTTTAGGGCATACAGAACAATTAAAACAGATGGCAGTATCTAGCAGGAAATATTCTTGCCAACAAGAATTTTGTCAAAGCAACTCTTTTCAGAAATTATAATTTATTAAAACCTACAAAAGTTCATTTCGAGTAACTACACGGAGAATATTTTTGAGAGTAACCTATGAACAAAGGAGTTATATGTGATAAGCACTTAAAGATTCAGATGGCAGAAAAATTGAGTTAAATCTTGTGTCTACTATGATGTTTATAAAGAAATCTCAATGACAAGTAAGTTTGATTCATTTATAACTAAACGATTTCAAATTGAAATTATACATACACTTTAAATTTTTTCTATAAATAATAATATACATAACCAAAGGCATGTTTGAAATTAATTGTATTTATTATGATACAGGATTGGCCCCATAAAATAAAGGAGCTTAGAACTCCAGAGAGATGAAAACTACTGGGCTTATTAATAAATACTTGTGAATTTCTTCCAGTGAAAATGTACCCTCCTCTAAAATTACGTAAACTCCTGGAAGGCAATGGGAAATTGCCTGCGTGTGTACTAAGTCACTACAGTTCAGTTCAGTTCAGTCACTCAGTCATGTCACTCTTTGCGGGCCCATGAACCACAGCATGCCAGGCCTCCCTGTTCATCACCAACTCACGGAATTCACTCACTCACGTTGATCGAGTTGGTGATGCCATCCAGCCATATCATCCTCTGTTGTCCCCTTCTCCTCCTGCCCCCAATCCCTCCCAGCATCAGAGATTTTCCAATGAGTCAACTCTTTGCATGAGGTGGCCAAAGTACTGGAGTTTCAGCTTTAGCATCATTCCTTCCAAGGAACACCCAGGACGGATCTCCTTTAGGATGGACTGGTTGGATCTGCTTGCAGTTCAAGGGACTCTCAAGAGTCTTCTCCAACACCACAGTTCAAAAGCATCAATTCTTTGGCGTGCAGCTTTCTTCACAGTCCAACTCTCACATCCATACATGACCACCAGAAAAATCATAGCCTTGACTAGACGGACCTTTGTTGGCAAAGTACTGTCTCTGATTTGAATATGTTACTTAGGTTGGTCATAACTTTCCTTCCAAGGAGTAAGCTTCTTTTAATTTCATGGCTGCAGTCATCATCTGCGGTGATTTTGGAGCCCAGAAAAACAAAGTCTGACACGGTTTCCACTGTTTCCCCATCTATTTCCCATGAAGTGATGGGACTAGATGCCATGATCTTCATTTTTTGAATGTTGAGCTTTAATCCAACTTTTCACTCTCCTCTTTCACTTTCATCAAGAGGCTTTTAAGTTCCTCTTCACTTTCTGCCATAAGGGCAGTGTCATCTGCATATCTGAGGTTATTGATCTTTCTCCCAGCAATCTTGATTCCAGCTTGTGCTTCTTCCAGCCCAGCATTTCTCATGATGTACTCTGAATAGAAGTTAAATAAGCAGGGTGACAATATATAGCCTTGACGTACTCTTTTTCCTATTTGGAACCAGTTTGTTGTTCCATGTCCAGTTCTAACTGTTGCTTCCTGACCTGTATACAGGTTTCTCAAGAGGCAGGTCAAGTGGTGTGGTTTTTCCATCTCTTTCAGAATTTTCCACAGTTTATTGTGATCCACACAGTCATAGTTTTGGATAGTCAATAAAACAGAAATAGATGTTTTTCTGGAACTCTCTTGCTTTTTTGATGATCCAGCAGATGCTGGTAATTTGATCTCTGGTTCCTCTGCCTTTACTAAACCAGCTTGAACATCTTGAAGTTCATGGTTCACGTACTGCTAAAGCCTGGTTTGGAGCATTTTGAGCATTCCTTTACCAGCGTGTGAGATGAGTGCAATTGTGTGGTAGTTTGAACATTCTTTGGCATTGCCTTTCTTTGAGATTGGAATGAAAACTGACCTTTTCCAGCCCTGTGGCCACTGGTGAGTTTTCCAAATTTCCTGACATATTGAGTGCAGCACTTTCACAGCATCATCATTTAGGATTTGAAATAGCTCAACTGGAATTCCACCACCTCCACTAGCTTTGTTCGTAGTGATGCTTTCTAAGCCCACTTGATTTCACATTCCAGGATGTCTGGCTCTAGATGAGTGATCACACCATCGTGATTATCATGGTCGTGAAGATCTTTTTTGCACAGTTCTTCTGTGTATTCTTGCCACCTCTTCTTAATATCTTCTGCTTCTGTTAGGACTATACAATTTCTGTCCTTAATCGAACTCATGTTTGCATGAAATTTTCCTTTGGTATCTCTAATTTTCTTGAAGAGATGTCTAGTCTTTCCCATTCTGTCGTTTTCCTCTATTTCTTTGCATTGATCACTGAGGAAATCTTTCTTATCTCTTCTTGCTATTCTTTGGAACTCTGCACTCAGATGCTTGTATCTTTCCTTTTCTCCTTTGCTTTTCACTTCTGTTCTTTTCACAGCTACCTGTAAGACCTCCCCAGACAGGTATTTTGCTTTTTTGCATTTCCTTTCCATGGGGATGGTCTTGACCCTGTCTCCTGTGCAATGTCATGAACCTCTGTCCATAGTTCATCAGGCACTCTGTCTATCAGATCTAGTCCCTTAAATCTATTACTCACTTCCACTGTGTAATCATAAGGGATTTGATTTAGGTCATACCTGAATGGTCTAGTGGTTTTCCCCACTTTCTTCAATTTAAGTCTGAATTTGGCAACAAGGAGTTCATGATCTGAGCCACAGTCAGCTCCTGGTCTTGTTTGTGTTGACTGTATAGAGCGTCTCCATCTTTGGCTGCAAAGAATATAATCAATCTGATTTCAGTGTTGACCATCTGGTGATGTCCTTGTGTAGAGTCTTCTTTGTGTTGTTGGAGGAGGGTGTTTGCTATGACCAGTGCATTCTCTTGGCAGAACTCTGTTAGCCTTTGCCCTGCTTCATTCCATATTCCAAGGACAAATTTGCCTGTTACTCCAGGTGTTTCTTGACTTCCTACTTTTGCATTCCTCTCCCCTATAATGAAGAGGACATCTTTTTGGGTGTTAGTTCTAAAAGGTCTTGTAGGTCTTCATAGAACCATTCAACTTCAGCTTCTTCACCATTTTTTGTTGGGGCATATACTTGGATTACTGTGATATTGAATGGTTTACCTTGGAAACGAAGAGAGATCATTCTGTCAGTTTTGAGATTGCATCCAAGTACTGCATTTAGCATTCTTTGGTTGACCATTTTGGCTACTCCATTTCTTCTAAGGGATTCCTGCCCGCAGTAGTAGATATAATGTCATCTGAGTTAAATTCACCCATTCCAGTCCATTTTAGTTTGCTGATTCCTTGAATGTCGACGTTCACTCTTGCCATCTCCTTATTTGACCATTTCCAATTTGCCCTGACTCATGGACCTAACATTCCAGATTCCTATGCAATATTGCTCATTACATCATCAGCCCTTGTTTCTATCACCAGTCACATCTACAACTGGGTATTGTTTTTGTTTTGGCTCTTTCCCTTCATTCTTTCTGGAGTTATTTCTTCACTGATCTCCAATAGCATATTGGGCACCTATCAACCTGGGGAGTTCCTCTTTCAGTATCCTATCATTTTGCCTTTTCATACTGTTCATGGGGTTCTCAAGGCAAGAATACTGAAGTGGTTTGCCATTCCCTTCTCCAGTGACCACATTCTGTCAGACCTCTCCGCCATGACCAGCCCATCTTGGGTGGCTCCACAGGGCATGGCTTAGTTTCATTGAGTTAGACAAGGCTGTGGTGTTAGTGTGATTATATAATCCTTACTAGGCTGCAATGGCGCACAAGCGTGGCCAACAGGAGCTACTCTACATCCGAGGTCAGGGGCAGAAGCCCAGAGGACCCCATGCCCAAGAGGTGGCAGCCAAGAGGAGCTACCCCACGCCCGAGGTCAGGGGTGGCAGCCAGGAGGAGCTACCCTGCATCTGAGGTCAGGGGTGGCGGCCGAGAGTGCCAGGCTGCAATAGTGCAGGAGCAGTCGAGTGGAGCTACCCCATGTCTGAGGTCAGGAGCGGTGGCTGGTTGGAGCTACTCCCTGCCTGAGGCCAGGGGCAGCAGCTGAGAGGAGCAACTCCACGTCCAATGAGCTGTGGATGCATGGGCACAGGAGGGCCTAGAGGAGCTATTCCACATTCAAGGTCAGGAGGGGCGGCGGTGAGAAGATACCCCTTGTCCAAGGTAAGAAGCAGCGGCTGCACTTTGCTGGAGTAGCCGTGAAGTTACCCCACGTCCAAGGTAAGAGAAACCCAAGTAATATGGTAGGTGTTGCAAGAGGGCATCAGAGGGCAGACACAGTGAAACCATAATCACAGAAAACTAGTCAATCTAATCACACTAAGTCACTATAGTCATGTTCAACTCTGCAACCCTATGGACTGTAGCCCGCTGGGCTCCTCTGTCCATGGGATTCTCCAGGTTAGAATACTAGAGTGGGTTGCCATGACCTCCTCCAAGGGATCTTCCTGATTCAGGGATGGAACCCATGTCTCTTATGTCTCCTGCACTGGTAGGCAGGTTCTTTACCGATAGCGCAACCTGGAGATTTTCCAAACAAAATAATGCACATGTATGTCCCAATCTTAGAACACAGGGTATAATTTACTTTCTATTGCTATTTTCTCTGGCTAGGACTTCTAGTACTGCATTGAATAAAAGTGTAAGAGTAGGCATTCTTTTTTCATTACTGATCTTAGAGAAGGCTTTCAGCTTCTCAGTGTTGAGTATGTTAGCTGTGGGTTTGTTATATATGGCCTTTATAATGTTGAAGTACATATTCTTAGCATTATTATGAAAATAGTTTTGACCACATGAAACCCCTAGATCACCTCTGGGACCCCATAAGGTACCAAGGCATGTTTTGGAAACTGATCTCAGGATGACCTTGAATGATGCTTGTTAGCAATTAATATGTCTAATCTGTTTTAAGTGTTATAAATGCTTGAATGAAGAGCCTCCCTAAGTATTTAAGTAGTTCTCATAACCTAGCCTTACAAATGCCAGAAACCTTTTAAATATTCTAATGGAAAATATAAATTTAATGAGTTTTATGGTCAAAATCTCAGCTTTAAATGATTATACATTTTAAAGTAGAATTATTGAACTGTAACTCTACTAAGCAATCTTAAAGTTACATGTCTGAAAATTACCAAATATACATGAATTATCCTTAAAACACAAATATTAATATTCTGGTCTTGATTCTTTTAAACACCTATATTTTAATTCCATATCTTCTTAGAGTTGCAAGATGTTTGCTTTCTCAGCCTGATTGTGATTCCTTTTGACCTGCTCCTTTGAGCAGGGCTCTCATGGGATTTTGTTGGTCTATCTTATAAGAGGCACTGAACTCCACATGGTTACTATATCAACAGCTTCATCCATGACCATTGAGTGGGGAAAAACACATTGCCCGATAAGAGTAAATTCAGTTATGGCATGACCTAGCTTTTTTCTTCTACGAAAACAGTTTGAAACACACACAGAGAGTGATGATGGCTGATGGCCTGATCAGATTTTGAATGCATCTGGATCTTGAGACATATAAATGTTTTCTTGCCTAAAGACTTCTGAATGTGGCAATAATTCTTCAGTCATTTATATTATCTGGACCACACAGCTGTACAAATATTTTAAATGTTACCTGATTAAATTCTGGATAGCTCATGTGGTTCTTCTGGCATAAAAACCAGTGTAACTGAACCCATAAACAATCTCATGAGATATACATTTCATCCCAACTTTTAGAAATATATATTATCAATTCCAATTTTTCTATTAAAATTTTTAATCATTAAACAGGGCATTTTGACTGAAAATAAAGAGACCTTAATGAAATGAACTCATACAATCATAAATTAAGAAAGCAACACAGAACAAACTCTGTAATTAATCATCCAAGAAATAGTCTAACAATCTTTAAAAGGTACAGAAATTTTAAAATATCAGTTGGCATTCTGCTTTCCCCAACAGCACCTCTTCATAGGAAAGATATCTGCAAATCCCTAGATGAAAGGAGCAATGCAAGTATCTAAAAATTCTCAGGTTGAAATATTTCAGATGACATTGATGCCAGGACCTATTTCTCTTGGATTATTTGTAAGCCACAGAAAATGACCCCAGTCTCTGGAGATCCACAGTCTGCCAACTTCATTAGAGGTCAAGGGCCACCTGACATGCTCGGTGTACAAGGCAAAGAGAGCCAGCCAAGATTCACTTGGCTCTAGATATAAATCTCAGAGAAGTAGGACTATTGCTAGACATATTATCAGAGACTGTAGAGAAACTTTCAATTTCCTAATAATTTAAATCCTATCCAAAAATAGGTGAAAATATATTCAATAATTTATCTAGCTCAAGTAATAAAGCATTGGGTAGATGAAATAATTGGAATAAAGGAATATCATGAAAATATACCAAAGCTGTATTTAGAAAACTGAATTTTTTTCCAGATTGCTTTTGTCATTAAAAAAAAAAAAATCCAGCTTCAGTTTTCCCAGATAGGCTGATCTTTATAATCAATTTAAAATTTGATTAAGTTTCCAACATAAGAAATGATACTTCTTAAAGTGTAAATAAGCACAGTCTTTCAATTACAGAGCACAGAGCACAAAGACAGTCAAGAAAGATTTAATCCATCATCTTAAATCTCAAACTCAACAACAAAGAAGATGCCTACATCAAAGAAAAATGGATTATCTCAGAAGAGAAATTCTTAAAGCTATTTTGAATTTTAAAGGTATAATTTATAAGTCCTCTTCATTTTTATTAACATATAACTAGGTATCTCCTTGTTTCTTTTCAAATTTCATCTTTTAGTGTATGGTTGAAAATTCACAATACATCTAAGAACATTAAATAGAATTTGAGCCATAAAACCACTCTCTCCAGTAGCAAATGACTTAGCTACAGAAAATGTTTATAATCTTCACTCCAAACAGACTTCATGTAAAGCTATTCATTTTTTACTGTGAAATTTAACATATCTATGAACTATCCAAAATGAGTCTATGTCTATATGTGTGTATAAAATTGTTATATATATATATATATATAATGTAACTGCTTCATAGTATGTAACTTTATATATATATATATATAAAACTTTAACCATATATATATATGTAAAGTTTAAAGAAACAAATACATTAAGGTTAAAAGAAATATCCATGCACCCACAACTCAGCTTACCTCTTAGGTTCCCTGTAAGTTCTTGCACATTAATCATATAAGGCTCTTTTTCATGGGCTATTAATACATTTTCTCTGGCAAAACAGAGGGTCAGTTTCAACACGCATATTGAAAAATCCCTGACTATCAGTTCAGTTCAGTTGCTCAGTTGTGTCCAGCTCTTCATAAGCCCATGGACTGCAGCACTCCAGGCTTCCCTGTCCATCACCTACTCCCAGAGCTGGCTCAAACTCATGTCCATCGAGTCGGTGATGCCATCCAACCATCTCATCCTCTTTTGTCCCCTTCTCCTCCTGCCTTCAATCTTTCCCAGCATCAGGATCTTTTCCAATGAGTCAGTTCTTTGCATCAGGTGGCCTAAGTATTGTTTGAAAAACCCTTGGCTAGAATAAAGGTCAAACTCAGAACTCATTGGCTTTTACTATACATGCATATTTTACAGACAACTTTTTTCCAAAGGCTAAGACAGACTGAATAACCAACCCCAGGTGAGAACCTGGTGATGAATAGTCCATGAATAGCATGGACCTGTTTTGTCTAAGACAACTGAATACCCACCAGGATACAGGATTCGTGGCCTTGCCTGTCACTGAATAGTAGTAGTAGTTTAGATAGTAATATCTGTTTAGAATAACTCAGATATTCTTGAAATATTGTTTTATTATTTATTTTTTTTGTATCTATCTTTTCCAGAAAGTTAACCTTGTCTAAATTCTTGCCCTTAATTGCTGGAATTCCTCATACAAATTTTGAGATGAAGATAAGTACTATACTTCTTAAAAATGCTATCCTATTGTGATAAGGAGCTATTAAATATTTCCATGTTACTTCTTTACCATAACAAACAACAATGAACTACAGGTATTATAATACAGCTCTATAGTCATTCACTCTGTATGAAGATTTATTAAAAAACAAAAATTAAAAAATAATTCTAAAAATTAAAGAAACTGAACTATATCAAAATTTAAAACTTCTGTGCAAAAAGCATAATCACCAGAGTAAAGCGGCAACCCACAGAATGGAAGAAAATATTTGTAAATCATATATTTGATAAGGGATTATATACAGGATAAAGAACTACTGAAACTCAACAACAACAAAAACAAACAACTTGATTGAAAAATGGGGAAAGACTCGAATACACATTTCATCAAAGAGGATATACAAATGGCCAATAAGCATATGAAAAGATGCCCAATGTCACTAATCATTAAGGAAGTGCAAACCAAAACCACAATACAATACTACTCCAAACCCAACAGTATGGTCACTATCAAAAACTAGAAAATAACAAGTGATGTTGAGAAGTGGGGAAATAAAAGTACACTGTTAGTGGAAATATAAAATGGTGCAGCCACCATATAAAATAATATAAAGCCTCCTCAAAATAATTAAAAATAGAATTACCACATGATGCAGCAATTCCACTCCTGGGTGTGTGTGCGTGTGTGTGTGTGTGTGTGTGTATGAATTGAAAGCAGAATCTCAAAGAGGTATTTACACACCCAAGTTCATAGCAGCACTATGAACAACAGCCATGAAGCAACTGGAAGCAGCTGGACGCCGGCAGCACTCAGTGTCCATCAGCAGATGAGTGGATAAGCAAATGCGGTACATACAAACAATGGAGTATTCATTCAGCCTTCAGATTTAGGCTGCAACATGGATGAACCTTGAAGACATTACACACACCAAATAAACCAGTCACAAAAAATCGACTACTATATGATTCCACTTATAAGAGATATCTAAATGGTAATGTATACAAACAAAGAATGGCATTTGCCAAAGACTGGGGGAATTGGTGAGCTGTTGTTTAGTAGGGATAAGGTCTCAGTTTTGCAAGATGAAAAATTCTGGAGACTGACTGGACAACAATTTGTACATGCTTAATGAAACCTAACAGCACATGTAAAAATGGTGAAAGTTCCTTACACTATCATTGCAAATAGCTCAAAGAAGTTTCCTACACATTTTTAGAAAAGTGCTTCCAGTCCTATATGGACATACTTCTAGCAGGCTACATAAATAATTATTTGCACACTGAGCATTAATTTTAAAAGTATGTATTAAACACCTACTGTTTATATGTTATTTATTTTTAATAATTATGTTTATTTTACTTTTTTATGAAGGTTTTTTCAAAGATTTTTTGATGTGGACCATTTTTTAAGTCTTTATTGAATCTGTTGCAATGCTGTTTCTGTTTTATGTTTTGGTTGGTTTTACGGCCATGAGGCGTGTGGACTCTTAACTCCTGAAAAGGGATTGAACCCACACACCCTGCACTGCAAGGTGAAGTCCTAACCACAGGACTGCCAGGGAAATCCCTGTTTACATGTTATTTAAAATGCTACCTCTTATTGTGTAAAGATCTTTCAATGAACATTTTTACTTATTTATTTTTTTGAGTTCATGATGGGCTTTTCAGGACAGATAATCTGTTTTCTCCTATCTAAATATATTACTAATGAAAACCCCTTGTTAGGTCAGTATTTCAGACTCCCAGTTATTCAGTTTCTTTTCATAGCGAAATTCATGATTTTATATGGAGACCTCATCTCTAACAATACTGAAAATGGTCCAGGATTGTTACTAGGATTAATTTTTTATTACAAAATCATAATCTTAAAGGTGGGCATGATCCTTCTTTCTCAAAACATAATTTTTTTTTAAAGGACCAAACTATTGGCATTTGGAGGACTTATATATTAAAGGTTTTATAAGAAGAAAAGAGGCCACTATAAACGCTTTAAACTAAAGGCTAACATAGTGGGAAAGTTAATGCACTATTAGGCATAAAAGGATTGAAACCAAATTGACATAAAAAGCATAGATACAGACAACACTGAAAAGCCCAAAAATGTGCAAAGAAGAATGATGAAAACAGCCATCGGAACAGAGCAAGAGCCATCATTTATCCACTTAGCGAGCATTCAGGCTTTGTACTCTATTAGACATTTTTCTAGGTTCTCTCTTTTATTGACTCATCACAATAAGTACATGTGGTAGACTATTTCCCCTTGTTTCAGAAATAAGACTGAGGTTCAGTGAATTTAAATCATTAGTCCAATGTCACACAGTCGTGGTTTCATGAGCCTACTGTTCCACCCCCCGCCCCTGCCCCCCAGCTGGTCGAGGTACTACAAAGCTTTAACCAACCCAGAGCTTTCTCTAAATGCATTCCCTTTTTCTGGCTTTAAATCTTCCCATTTATTTCTACTTTATTATTCAATACTCTCTACCAGATTTTCATGCATGCTGACATTTCCTTTAAGAAAATACACTTTAAAAATCACTTCTATCCCAGGGGATCAATCAGATCACAGAAATTATTTGCTTGTTTTATGGATCAGGAAACCACCCAACATTGTCATTACTTGTATCACCACCACTCAGAGTCCCTGCTTCTCTAAAATTCCCAATCAATCACCCAACAGCCAGACCTCAGCAAATTAACTGAGGGAAACACAGGATCTGAGAGTGGAGGACAGTGGTGGGGGAAGGAAGGCGGGAGTTGCTGAAAGGAATGATCCAGCATGAGATTCACTCCCTTAGGAAAATTAATACCTTTCCTGAAATATGAAGATCCACTTAAGATATTACATAATCCTCTCCATTGGATTCTCAAAGGAATATTTCAAATGAGAACAATGACTCCAGCCTCCTATCAATGGGCTTTAAAATTACTCTTCTCCCTCGTTCCCATCCCACATAAATTAAATCAATGAGTTTAAAAATCTAAATATACTTCATATAATGTAGGAAAACATGTCATGTCCACAGATTGTTGCTAAATGAAACATGAATAATAGAAAGAGAGAAAGATGGAATGAGTGAAAACAAAAGCAGAAAGAAAGAAGAGAGGAACAGAGGTAGAGGAAAATGCTTCTTTGATCTATTCAGAGGTTATTGCATAGAGGGCAAAATATCTCTCTCTCGAGCTTCCGTAAGTAACCCTCATTTCATCATTCTTGTTTTTGTGAAAAATAAAATATGCCTTATTTCCAATTTAACATCTTCCAAGGGGGGGGGGAAGTCATCCACTGGGGCGGGGGGCAGGTGGAAAAGCAATCTTTCCCATTTTCATTCCTTTTCTTGGATACTAACCTAGGTGGCAAAATCTGAAGAAAAAAAAAAACAACCAAAAAAACCTATTGGTTCACCTGGTGGGAGCACTGGAAGAGAAGGACCAGCAGGTCACAAAGAGCATGGCCAGAGTCAGTCTCTCCAAAGCTCAGGGCTTTCCTTACTTGGGTCATTAACACTTAGCCTTCACTAGTTCCACCCTGAGAAAGGATAGCTGGTATGGGAGAAGACTGGAGAAGCTGCAGGTCATAGAGGACACTGCCATAGATGGCTTCATTCTCATTCTTGGAGCAGAGGAAGTCCTTGTGGGGTTTTAAGCAGGTAGGTGATTTCTGTTTTATATTTAAAAAGTTCATTCTGCAATAAGAGGGTGGAGGACTAGTTAAAAGCTGCATCCGTCTGAGTCCTGGCAGGCAACAGACTGGCACACCTGAAGGCTTTAACGGAAGACACTTTACTGAAGGGGCTATTTACAGAGGTGTGTGAGTAGATATAAAGAACCACAAAAAAGGGGGAAGCATCAGAGGCCAGCAACAATAAAAATCTGTTACCAGCACAAAGTAGAAAGGGGCAGAAGGGAACCATGTCAGAGCCTGGAGAAAACGGGATGGAAGGAGGGCTCCCGGGAGACGTTGCATCCCTAGAAAAAGGCAAACAAATTGGAACCCAGCCTCTCTCCTCACTCCCATCATCCTCCAGTGCCTCCCATGGATGCAGCTCAAGAGAAAGAGCCCAGGGACTTCCCTGGTGGTCCAGTGGCTAAGACTCTGAGCTCCCAATGCAGGTGGCTGGGATTTGATCCCTGGTCAGGGAACTAGATCCCACATGCTTCAACCAAGACTCGATGCAGCCAAACAGATAGATAAGTATTAAAAATAGAAGAAGAGCCCACATAGAAGTCAGCCTCCCAGGGCTCAATCCTTCAGTTTTGGAGGACGGGCAGAGACTGTATTGACATGGGGGAGTGGCCAAGGGAGATGAGCCATCAAAATGGTTACTGAGATCATTACTGTGGCAGCGAGGATGGAGAGGAAGAAGAGGAGGAAGACACCAGAGGTAATTTGAGAGTTAAACTACATATGAGTTAGCTTTGAATCAGGTGTGAAATGGGGGAAAAGAGGAGCATTCACAGATGGCTTTGAAATGTTACTGGTTTTGATGGTGAGTGGTATGGCTTATAACCAGAAGTTAAATAGACATGAACACATAGGTTTAAGGGAAAATTCGCCCTTATGTGTGCATGCTATGTCTGAGAAGCGCCAAAATGATCATACACTGTATGTTACTGGGTGTGGGTCTTGCACTACCTCAATAGGAGGTAGTGCTGATTATGCCCAAAGTTGATACTGGGCAAATGAGTAGAAGTTAAAGCCATGGGAAAGGGCAAAAAGCCCTTAGGTATGATGTCAGAAAACAAAAATGGAGGGTCAGCGAGTAACCCTGTAGAATATTATATAATGTTTAAGGATCCAAGAGAGGAAGAAAAGTCACCCAGAGCCTGCAAAGGAGATGACAAAGGATGAGAAGTAGGAAAAATTCTGGGAGGAGAGAGTTGTACAGAGAGTCACCGAAACTGACAGCTGAAATGGGAGAAGACTGGAGAAATGGAGTGTCCAGTGGGTCTGGTGATGAGATGGTTTTTGTTCATTTAAGAAAGAGCAGCTTTATTGGGTGAGGAAGGGACCATCTTCATGAACATTAGAGGAGCTGAAAATGGGAGATAAAGCCCAGTGCCTCTCAACTCTGAAGAAGTCTGCAGGTGATGGGAAGGTGTAGAGTAATGTCTACGTGGAAGGCAGAATGAAAGGAAGGATATCATCTCAAAAGAAAAGAAAGTTGAGTCCAGGCTATGGAAAGGAGCTAAAAGAGAGAGAGGGGTTGAAAACACAGAGGAGAAATAAAATCCCCCAGAGATATGTCACAACAGGAAGGAGCAGCTGAGACTGGATGAGGCAAGAGCCACAACATGAGCGAGGGGTGCCTAGAAATGAGGGTGGTGGCGTGGGGCTTCTTGGTTGTGTTTGGGGACCTCTCTGCAGACACTGGTGGCAGCATGCATTTGGGTTGGGGAGTGGGGAGAACATGATCAGTCCACAAGCTCATCTATTCTGACTTCACAGCCCATTTTCTCAAATTTGGAAAAAGCACTCTGAATTTTGGGGAAGGGAAGAAAAAAAAAGAGAAAAGACATGGGGATAGACTAGGAGCACTTTGATGTGTAAAGGAGAAAAATTAGTTCTGAGCAGTTGGCATCCACTCAACACCTGAGAGCCAGTTAAAGTGTAAAAATGGAAACATTTGGCACTGCTTCCCCAAACAAGTCAGGGGGCACCAGCCCTGCTCTGAGTCATCTGTGACTCCGTCCTTGAACCATAGTCATGTCTTATCCTTAATCAGGAAGCTTTAAGCAAGTGACCCTACCTTTAAATTTGGGGGCATGGATACAGAAAACTCCACTTAACATCACTTCAGTCTAAATATAGTTATCAAGGTGTTGATGGCCCAGGTTCTACAAAGATGAGGTTGCAATCCCAGGCTTAGATTCAGAGTTTCCTGAGCCTGTGTCCAGTGAGTGTCCTTTTCATTACTCCAATTTCACAAGAATATAAAAGTAATGGATCCGGATGTGTCTAAGGGGACATTCAAGATGCAAGAGAGCCAAGAAATAACATGCTTCTTATTTTGTCTGAATCAACAAGGATCCAACTTGAAGACTCTGTTCTGCTTGGCTGGGCAGGGAAATCTAAACAATAACAACTTGACAATAACAATCTCAATAATGACTGAGGCCTTTCCCAGGTCCCGGTGCAAGGGAGCCCCTCGCCTACCCTAGCCATCCCTTGTCTGCTGTCCACTTTGGGTTTTGCCTTCAAATCTCTGGTTCTGTGTGATGGTGATACACAGGAATTAACTATGCAATTAAGAAACTAGGTGGCTAAGCCTAGATTCTTGCTAGAATGTCCTCTGAAGAACTGCCATGTTCCCCACTGAATTAGACAAGGTGCCCCTATTCTCAGAGACCTCAATTGTCAGAGTTGAATTTTTGGGGAAAGGAAAGCTCTAGCAAATCATTTTTTTTCCTTCTTATTGCACTCACAAGATACACCATGGAAAGCAACTCTGTCAATAAGCTTAGGTTTTTCACAGAAAATGAGAAATGCTCCTGACAGAAAAACGACAAAAACCTAAGCAGACGCAAGAAAATACTAAAGTATAGCTATATGCTTGAAGTGGAGTCAAGGACAGCTGGGAGAATAAACACAAGTTAATATTCTAATCATTTGGCCTAATTTTAATATGAGGTTAAAAAAATCAAAAGGTATCATTAGAAACAATTCATGACGAGAAACTTAACTTGCAGTCATTTCATTAAAAACAACAAAAGCCCACTAGACCAGAAAATTCTAACCCTACCATTTTTACTGTGGTTTCACTTTACATTTTGGAAAAGATTTCTCAGTATATGCTACAGGTTGCTGCTAAGTTGCTTCAGTTGTGTCCGACTCAGCCCACCAGGCTCACCCATCCCCGGGATTCTCCAGGCAAGAACACTGGAGTGAGTTGCCATTTCCTTCTCCAATGCATGAAAGTGAAAAGTGAAAGTGAAGTCGCTTAGTCATGTCTGGCTCCTAGTGACCCCATGGACTGCAGCCCACCAGGTTCCTCTGTCCATGGGATTTTCCAAGCAAGAGTACTGGAGTGGGCTGCCACTGCCTTCTCCGATATGCTACAGGCTAGCTACTGGTAATTGTACTATTATGCACCATTTTAGCTTGCAGAAATAAATTCCCTCTTGATAAACCCATTGAAAGAAAAATAAAGGTGCAATTATTTTTCTCTAACACAAAAAGTGAAAACAGATTGAAATCACTAAAGGACAAAGAACATACCATACACCTTCCTGTATCCCTAGGGCCCTGCTCCTAAGAAATGTCAAAAAATGCATTGCAATGATGATAATAAATGGTAGGATGATGTAAAAAGTAGAATATTACCCAATTATAAGCTGAAGTTGAATTATAATTGAATTTTCACCCATAAATCTTTTGGTTTAATTTAATTTTACTTAGGTGTTTTTATTTTACTTTTTATTTTGATTCTTAAGTTTAAACTCAGCTATTTGGAAAAATTAAAAAAAATAGCTATTATCTTTGTGAAAATGTTTTGATTCTCAGATTCTTCTTCCTTCCCTCCCACAGAAACACACAGAAACATGAGGCTTCTTTTGCTTTGTGTTCCCTGCATCTTGCTAAAATATTGTGGTCACTTGTGTCACATTAACAAATATATAAAATATCTGTATTTATATGCAGATACTCAAAGAAAAAAAACCAGTGCATTCCTGTCCATTAAACAACAGCCTATTTTAGAATCATCAACAGAGAGTACATCTGCCTCCTTGGAAAATGTTGCATACTCTGGAACACCGGGACACAGATGCATTGGCCTAGGAAAGCCTTCTTCTCAAAAAGAGTGATGACTAGAGGTGGAGTCCATCCTCTGATTTAAAATTAATCCATTCCTTTATAAATTAAAATTTAGTATTATGAGGTAGTACACTTATTGCTGATAAAAATTTGTTATCCATCAAAAAGAAACTGCACAGTTATGCAGCTGTTTCTTTTTTTAAAGTTGTCATATTCTCTAAGGAGTAAAACAATGGCTTGTTATTTTGCTAAGAATTGTTAAACACTAGAGGCTCTACTTTGGTTCTCTTATCAGGACTTTCCTTATGAACGGGTTGCTTGTTGACTCTCCATTTGTACTTGCAGCAGTCTTTCATTAAAATAAAATAAAATAAAATAAAACTTTCAGGGACATATGGCTTTTCTTCCACCTCCATGTTTCAAATTTACTTCAAAACACCTACACAGAGTTGGAGGTTCCTAAAGTGTCAACAGCTGAAATGTCCCAGGAGCTGCAAATGCTTTTCTTGTAAAAAGTCAGAGATGGAAAATTACTAGATTTAAAGAAGGCATTCTTAGAGGGGTTATCTCAGCATTGCTTTATTTCTAGAGACCTCAAATGGTCTAGTGAAAGTTGAGAGAGGAAATAAATGTTGCACATCAAATTTTTAAGATTTTGCATTTTATACATCCATCTAGGTGAAATGTACGTACACTTTTTTCTCTAATTAAAACTAAGAAGCATGAACAAACACCAGCTCCTAGTAGAAAGAGACTAGGCAAGGCTCTGTCTCTTAACTATAACACATATAACAACATACAGTAAGGAAGACTGGTGTACGAGTGTTCAAAACTATGGGGTTCTCTGCAAAAAGCTGCAGTATTCTAAAAATCAACTCTAAAATTAAGGAAGGAAAGTAGAAACACAGGAGTGAATTTTGACAATGATGTTTATATCGAACAGATTTCCCCTGGTAGACAATTCAATTTTCAATAAGCAGTGGAGCTAGTTTTACCATTTTATAGCAAAAGAGTTAAAGTAAGTTTAGATTTGTTTGTCTAAGGAAAATTAGAATCTCTTCCACTCAAATGAATAAATATGAAACATAGTTTCAGTGATTACTTAAAATGTTCAAAATCTTGAGGAGCTGGGTAACTGAAAGAAAAGTTTAGAAAAATGCTTTAATATAAGAAATGTCTTGGAAATACATGAGTTTCAAATCCTTAAATTCAATGATTTTGTGCTTCATAAAAATAAAATATAGATAAATGATTACAGTAGAGGTCAACTTGTATTATGTCAATACCTTGATTTATGAAAAATACTTCTGAAGACATAAGACTTTCTTCAGTTTAACAAATAATAGTACTTCCTTTCCTTAAAATACTTTAATCATGCATTCTGGCAGTTTCCTGTAGTCTCTTGGAATTCTACCTATCCAAAATGATAGAGTGAGACTTTGATCAAACTGAGAAATGCCACAAATGTGTCTGAAATTATACTTTCTCAAAATACTATCAAAGTCTGAAACACTGAAGAAAGTCTTAAACGGACTTTGAACTTGTCTGAGCCTTTCCATCAATGTCAAGTGGATTCCAGAACAATAAATTCACAGCTTTTAGACAGTTATCTATAGGTACAAGAGTATGAGTGCTATATTCACAAGAAAGATATTCCTGTATGGATACAAACAGTGTTTGTTATAAACACAAACATCTTGCAAAATATATTCTCTGCCAGAGCATCTCACAATCCCATACCCACATATAGAAAGTGAACCATTTGGGGAAGAGTTTTGTTACTGCCACTTTTAGTCTCTTAAAACAAAAGTCAACAAACTCACTGTAGTACAACTGTGCTTATCAAATTTGTCTAATTTCAGAAATGCAGTTTTAGCCCTTTGCCTGTAAATCAAATGAGTCATTTGAAAAGTACTTTACTTAATTCTGATTTCCAAATGTTAAAACTAGTAACATTAAGTGGTGTCAGAACACCAAATACAGAAATACTTTAAGCCTGAAAGTGAAAGTTGCTCAGTCGTGTCTGACTCAAAGACTCAGACACTCTTTGCGTGTCCGACTCATGGACTGTATAGCCCAAGGAATTCTCCAGAATTCCAGAATACTGGAGTGGGTAGCCGTTCCCTTCTCCAGGGGATCTTCCCAACTCAGGGACTGAACCCAGGTCTCCCACATTGCAGGCGGATTCTTTACCAGCTGAGCCACCAGGGAAGCCCATTTTGTACCTAGCAAAATGATTTAGACATCAAAAGGGAGAAAAACATTAATCTACTTACATGTTTTACAATACCTCCTGATATATTCCAAGCACAATGGTAATCATTAATAGTTTCAAAGGGGAAAAAAGATGCCCATGATATGGAAAAGTACCTAACAGCACAGTTAAAGTGGTTATATAAAGCAGTGAATGACAAACTTGCTTATCAGAGGATTTGAACATCAGGGCTTAATTACAATCCTGAAGAGATTTATTTACAATTTACTAGCAATTGCTTGTGAGTAAGGATTATAGGTGCTGGGGATTGCTTTTGAATAAGCTGGTTGCTTTTATAACTAACTGGTCAACTGTGGTAATATGTCAGGTAATATTAATGACTTCTGTTCTTCTTAGGCCTGAACGAAGGTCTATTTCAGTGATGTTTTCTGCACCTGTGGCTCACTGAGGGTTTGACTCTGAACCCTCTAGTTGAGAAACACTTTCTTATCGAACTTGTGATAGTCCAGAACTACTCAGGGTATTATTGATCTTTTAATCAAATTACTTCAAGTTGTGCTTCTAGAGAAATTCTGAGCCTGATAAAGAAAAGTCTGTATTCTCTAAGCTGAGGTTACAAATAGGCAAACAATTTGAAATTGCTCTTCTGTTTATGAGCTGGCTCACAAACACATACTTTTAGGGAAATCAGTAAAAATAACAGGAAAAAAACCCCCTAGCCATTTGTTCTTGGAAATGGAAAGGGAAAAGTTTTGGGGCAGCTGCTGAAGTTAATGTAGTTATTATCATTTTAAATACAAGTTAATACAGTTTTTCTAGATGGCATGAACTCAATATTGAAATATAAAAACCTAATAAACAGATCACAGAATCGATCTCAGCCAAATGAAACATTTGAGCTTTTTTTTTTTTTAAAGGAACATTCTAAAGTAAGAAATAAATCAAGTGAATCTAATTGTTACTTTGGTCTGACACCCAAGCAAATTTTGGAAACTAAAGGAGAAATCAGGTCCTTCAGGTGCTAGAATGAAGATTAAAAAATAAACAAACACACAAAAAGCAAGAACAAAACACCTGACAATTTCTGTAGAGGAAAAAAATGTGATACGACTACTATGGATGCAGAATAACATTTTAGTTTTAAGGTTAATCATGGCAGATCATTTCATGCTCAAATAATTATAAGGACATAAGTTTCTAGATTAGCTGTATGTCAAGGGGGAAAAGGCAAAACCTCTTTACTACAATGACGCTTTCTAAGACTCAAATTCATTTTTCAATACAGCTCTGTCATTATAACAATCTAGGCTACGAAGGAATGCATTGGTGTCATATATCAGGGACTTCCATCTATTTTTAATGAAAACATGGTGAGAAGTCCTGATTCAAGTGAATAAGCTCCGCTAACAGAAAGCCAGCTTCTTTGAAGGAGAGAAAATAAAAGACTGGCACTCTGCAATTTTGGGACCATTTGTTCTGCCAGCTGCGAACTCTGGAGCAGGGATCTGGGGTTTGCCAACTAAGACCTTTGAACTCTGACTTCCCAGGCCCAAGCTGTCTGCCATTTCACTCACTGCATTTTTCCACCCTAGAAGAACAGGGGGTGGAAATGGCACCCATCATCCTTGCAAAAATAGACAGGACATATTTTTACGTTTTATTTTGTTATATCTTATTTTTTAGGACATAAAATTTGTTAGCATTCTACTTAGATATGCTTCAAACCATGTTACTTCGCTATATTCTCAGACACATGACTCTAATAGCATCTTGGGCAGGGAATCAAATTATTCTCAGCTTCCAGTTGATGTTCAGTACATTTACTTAAGTGGTAACAGAATTTTAGTTCAGAATATTAATTCAGAGTCATCTTCTTGCTTCTTGTAATTTTTTTAAAATACAGGCCACATGTAGGGTGAATTTGGCCATCACCTTTATTTTAAAATGAAAAAAAAATCCTTTTTCAGTAGTGAGCTTAAGAACTTGTTTTAGCATTTTTAAGCCAGTATGACCATATTCTTTCCCCTTAGCTGTGAACTGAATAGAACAGGAGGATTACAGCTAAAGGAAGGACAATGAAGTTCATCAGTCAGGTCTCTGGTACCAGACAAAGTCAGAGAAGCAGAGGGAAAGAAATGGGAGAAGTTAAAAAAAAAGAAACCCAGGGACTTCCCTGGTGGTCCAGTGGCTAAGACTCTGTGCTCTCAATGCGGGGAATCCAGATTCAATCCCTGGTCAGGGAACTAGATCCCACATGGGGCAACTAAGAGTCTGTATGCCACAACTTAAAACAGAAAGAAACCCAAAGTTTTCCATGTAGGTGGATGTAGAGAAGGGAGGCTGAGAAGGGAGGCATGCGTTGCAGAGAGAAGGCTTGTGGAAGGGAAGAAGAGCAATTCAGTGTTAGAGAACTGATTGTAGGTCATCTGCATTGAGGAACTGATCTATTATAACAGCTCAGAATTGTTACTAACTAGGTGAAATAGCCACTCAGCAGGTGGTTGGAGCTGAAGACCAGGACTGAGGCCAGGGCTCCTCTAGCGATGCATACATGGATGGTCCTCAGAAGCATCTTTCACATTTTCCATAGTTATCAATGTGACACACAAAACCAAACCGATTATTTTTCAGATGTTCTGCCCAATACCCAGCATGGTGAGCATAATTCTGACCGAAGACAGTTTCCATGAATGTCACCTGTGAGCAAGAAGGTGAGTTAGATTTTAGCAGCTATATCCTGCAATGGACTTATATTTTAAATTTGTAGCCAAATAAAATACTAGACTTTTTTTTCCCATGTAAAACTGTGCTTCTCTTATCTTTTATATGTATGATAACATTTTAAATTTAAATATAGGGTTTTATGTTTATTTCAGTTATATTTAATCATTTTGGTTTTGATCCAGCAATTCAGACTGCCAAAAATTCAGACTGCTAAAAAAAGGGATACCAATCCGTTATTTTCTATCCTCCCTGGAGAAACTAAGGAACTTCACTTTAAAATTGCATAATGAAGAATTTGGGTAAGCCATAAAGAATTTTCTGATGGGAAGAACAGAGAAGCTAGAATAGATACAGGGAAATATTCCGGTTTGTACATTTATTTAAAAAGGGTTAAAACATAGTCCTTTAAGTAAACTTTTATCCCAGCCTCAAGAGAAACTGGCCAACTCTTCTTTGTGTTTCACATGCATCTTCTTTTATACGTAGATCATAATACTGGCAAGATGTATTGCCTTTCTTCTCTTATTCGTGCTCTTTTTCAGGCTAGACTGTAACATCTCTGAAGATAAGAAACATACCGGTCTTTAAATCCCAAGATATATGATGGGCATTTAACAGATTTTTAATAGTTAATAACTCACTGAATGGACTGAAGGTAGAAGTACTAGGAAAAAGGATTCAGTCATCTCATCAACACCTTCAGCATCTATTATATTACAGGCAATATCTATTATATTACAGGTAGGGACAGAAATACACAGGGGCAAGGCCACCATATCTTGGCCTCCTCCAGGACAGTAAGAATCAGACAGACCTGTTGAACTGTGAAGATGACCATGGGTGTTGTGGATCCATCGCATTCGTAATTTGAGTCTAAGATCATTTACAGACAAACATTACAATATGTCTCAGAGAGAAATCTAAAATGAGAGATTTTTTTTTAAGTAGTGACATTTAAAATGTAGGTTTCCATATAAAAATAAAAGGTCCCACTACTTTATCAGTAAGGCATTTTATGGTATTTGTAAGTAAATGGTCTTGTATCTAAAGTCATACATTTAATGGAGAATTATATAGTACAATACTTTAGATGCAAAGTCAGAAATATATAGTTTTAGGCAATTTTCATGTACTGATACATGATTTTTTTTCATGAACGGTGCTACATTCGTACCTTGAATTATCTTTGGCAGGGAGATGTCTATACATGTAGGAGCCATTTTCACTCAGCTGAGTGACTTAGTAGATTTTAAATTTGGTTTCTCATTATAATCAGTACATTGACTATTCATAAGTTAATCCATTTTTCAGTTCTCATTTATAATGATGTTTCAGTAACTCACTAAAGATAACACTTTTGCTTTCTTGTAGCACCTGGAGGCCTAAGCTGGATTTCTAAACCCAAATTCCTTCTTCACAAAGTGCTCTGGGCATTTTTGAAGCATCATAAGCAAGTGCACATACTCCTTCCACTGCTCTGCAAATTTAACAACTGCGCAAGTTACTGTAAGATGATATTATGAGCAGGAATTTTTCCAGCTTGTTCACCCAGACCTGCTGGCAGTCATGAGTTCCTCTGTCATAGAGCAGGACATTGGCACACATGATGGTCCAAAAAAAAATTATATATATACACACATATATATATATGTATTTTCTTTTTTCAAAGTCTCTCGATGATCTATTTTTTAATTTTGCTTTCGATTTTCAAACTGGTCTTTCGTTCATAGGATAATTATGCACTTAATCACTGCAACATTATTAAATCTAAAAATGTAAAATGCAAAGGACAACTGAACATTTCTTGTGGGGGCTTGACTGTGGCCACACACTGAATAAAAGGAGCATTTATTGAGGCAACAAGTTTTTGGTTGAATTTCTCCCAGATGCTATGAAATGTGCTACCTAATGGAGGGCCATAAATTCTAGAGAATAACTGTGCCTCCATATGGCAGACAGGCACTTGCAGATGCATCACTTCATCTTCAACTGGACAGTAGAAAGGTTGATCAATATTCTAAACTATGGTTTCATAAATATTGTTCCCAGGCTCATCTAGTCCCTGCAAGTGGCAGGGGTGGTATTCTAAGTAGCAAATGAACCAATCTGCATACATGTTTAAATCAAGTTTGTTTAAAATTAGAAATGGCATAATGTATTCAAAAGTTTTTATGCAGGATTCACATAGAATTAAAAATATGCTACATGATTTGAATTGAGACAGCAAAGATGTGAAGCTCATCTATGGGTCTAATAGGATATCCAAAATCCAAATTTCAGAAACCTTTGCACTTAAATAAAAGAAAAAAGAAAATCAGAATGCATTAGCCTGGTTATTGGTCTAATAAAAATAAAATTAGCATGAGTGAGAAAACTATATTGGTTATATCAGATCTATAGAATTAAAGAAATTTTGGAGCTTCTTTTGTTCCTTGGCACAGGAGAAAATTTCTTTATATATGAATCCGAGAAGATGTTTCTCTTTGCCAAAACATGTTTTTGTAACCTTGACTATAATTGCTGAATTCAGCCCTAGAGAAATTATTTTGTTGCTGTTTAGTGGTAAGGGAAATGGAGAAAAGAGAAAGAGCAAGGCAGAGAGACAGACATATAAACAGAAAAATAAACCAGAGACTAGTAAGTGTCTGTAGGTAATTTAAACAATTTTGCCAATCTCACTATCTTTAACTGCACAGCTGGCTTAAAATTCCCCTGCATCCTGCATGGGTGACCCTCTGGCTCTCCAGATGCCTACTTTGCCTATAAATGCAGGAATCTCTTGATAAGAAGCCAAGTCTTTTCCAGTGTGTGTGTTTGCGGGGTGGGAATGGGATTGGGAAGAGGAGACCCTTTTTCAACTTTATATTCCTCCTTCCATCATGTTTTTCATCAAAAGGAAAGGACTGCAGTAAACTGATTGGTAAGAGACTGGCTTCTATGATGGATAGCTGAGCTCACTCCCCAAGTGAGGAAGGGCTGCCAGTCACTGTCTCTGTGGGACCATCACCGATCTGCAGGTAGAGGCACCAGGACCCAACTGGGTGCTTTCTTCAAAACCAGCGGTAAGGTCTGGGGCCCACTTTCCTGAGGGTGGCCAGGAGAGTCACCCTGCTGACTCTGGTCTGAATGTGCGAGGTAGACAGACCTGAGGTTGAGCCTCTGCTGGCTCAGGTAAGGGAGGTACCCCAATTTCTCAACAAGCCTGGAAAGGGACAGCCCTGAGTGCTTAGGAGAAGCCCAGATTTCTCCACCAGCTGTGCTTTTCAGTCTAGCTCTACTCAAAACATCTGCCTATCAAGAGATGTCAATACTCATCCTAAATAAAGCTGAACCTTCAACCTTCCTATTCATCTCTGCCAGACAGAATCTGAAAAGGAGAGACAATAAACAGGAACTCCAAACTTCCAGTACCAACTCTGGAACTGGCTGTTCATGCAGGGTGTATCATATAAAGTGCAAGAAAATAATTTTAGCTTACTCAAAAAATTTAAGGAGTTTCATAGCACATTTTTCCCCCTGAATGTCAAACTCGTAATTTTCACACAGAAATAAATGGAAGTGTATGACATATCTGCTTTATAACATCTGAATATATATAATGAAAAGAACTGAAATGTTTCTCAAAGAACACCTGAATACCTTACAAATAAATTAATGGTGAATTTAAGAAGAATCTCTTTCAGACGTTGAAGAATGAGAAGGGGATTACATTCTGGCCTTTAGTTTTGGTTCTAAGAAGGACCGAAAACTTTATTTCTGTCTGTGTTTTGATTCATGAGTATCCAAAACCTTGACATTTGCTTTGAGAAATTTCCATGGTGCCATAAAATAGGCCACAGTCCAAGCTAATCTCTGCAGTTGTCACATAAAGACCCTTACGGCTGCGTGGACCACAGTAATATATTAGGTTTTGGTGCAAGTCCAGAGCTAAAATCCACTAAGAGACAGTAACAAAAAATACCTATATAACTTTATGTCAGGTCTGACTTGGCTTGGCCTCGGACACCATCTCATGAAGAATCTAAACATCTTTAACATGTTAATTCACAGACTTTGGAGGTGCTAGGGATGTCTGCTTCCTAAGGAAGAACAAGGTAGATAGAAATATTCTTCAGAAAGACAGTATGAGGGGTAGAAAGCACATGGACTGCTAAGCTATCAGATCAGGCTTTGCATCATGATTGATTAGTCGAGCTCCAGTGTTCTTGCCTGGAGAATCCCAGGGACGGGGGAGCCTCCTGGGCTGCTGTCTATGGGGTCGCACAGAGTCAGACACGACTGAAGCGACTTAGCAGCAGCAGCAGCAGGGTTACTCGACTGTACAGAGTATTCTCATCTCTAAAGTGGGAAAAAATAAATAAAACTGACATTACAGGATAAATGCCGTTTTGTTTTTTGTTTTTGTTTTTGCAAAAATGGGAGCAAACTGCCTAGTAAATAGCAAGTGTCCATTAATATCTAATTCTTTTTCTTCTTACACACTATCCAAAATTCAATACAGGATGGTTATCATAGTTTACAAACCACGTTAATCCTGAATTGGCCATTTAGAGTTCATATTTTCTCTCTTCTTTTGAAGTACAAGGACTTATTGAAATACAATGCCTCATTGGCTTTTGTAAGATTCAGCCTGAAAAAGATGGTAGTGATATGCCTGCCAAGCATTTCTAGCACCTTCAACTGTGATCATTAGACACAGGCTGTCCCAGATCCAAGCAGCTCTGTGTTTATTCCTGAATACTATTTAGGGCAAGGCTGAGGTATGATTTCTATGGCAAAATGAACAGAAGTGAGGTTTCCCCTAAACTTCTCTGAACTATTACAGGTTAGGGGTTCTGTTTCATGAATGTATCACATGATTACTTCCTTTACTAATCTGAGTCACTTCCCTTGATTATGTTAGACAAAACTGGTCAAAATCTTTCCCTATTGACTTCAGCTTCAAATCTCTCTCCACCCTCACCAAACTGATACACCCTTTCCCCCTGAGTAGCAAGTTGATTCTCATAAAGGTTTTGAGCACCAAATGTTTTTTTCTCCCAGATAACTTGTCTGTATAATCCCCAGACAGGAAGGGCAACAACCCTTTATTCAAATGGAATTTTCATTTTATCATCTATTTAGCATCTAAGACTTTAAACTTTGACTATATTTTATATATGCGAACATGGGTCCTAAGCTATGGACAGATTTATATGTATTAATTCTATCTCCAAATGATGAGTAACATACTTTTTCAAGTGTTTTTTGGTGTTGTTGCTGTTGCTTTTGTGAAGAACTACTGCCTCTAGCAGAAGTATCTCATGGACATATTTGAATACCTCAAGTTAGTACCTAGTGCAAAAGTTCATACAATTAATTTGACTTTATAATATGGATACCTCAGTCAATATGAATTTGAAGTCTTAATGAGCTTCAAGAGTATGAGACTACAACTGACATACTGCTGGTCAACATAACTGTTGGTTATGTGGTCAACACGATGACCACATAACCAACAGATGTATATCAAACATCTTGGCATCCAGAATGAGATCATGAGAAAAACATCCCAACAGAGGAGAGAAGACATTACTATCCTTGGCTTTGTGGAAGGCTACATCTGGACGTTCATGTGAATTAATCCCAACCCTCCTCGACTCTATTCTCATCAGAAGATTTTAGCTACTCTCATCAGCTCCCAAAGAATCATCATTTCCATCATCATGGCATTTTTTTAGTCTATGTTATGTTTACTGTAACCTCATCTCTCTTTTCTTACTTGTGTTCTTAAATATACCACTAAAATAGTTGAATTCAGCTTAACAAAACTATAAAGGAAAACAATAGGGGAGAAAAAAAAAGAACCCAAGAGTTTGAAATAGACACAAATCATCTGTATCTTTGTTTTCTATCTCAGTCACTTGAAAGGGTTATTCCAATTAAACTTGAGGGTTATACAGCCTTGCTCTGACATTCTGTGCTGGTATAATGGGACTTTGGGGCCAGGAAGCCCCAGTTGACAAGGAGAGAAACAGATCTTATCAATACTCAGGCTTAATCTAATGAAGTCATGAGGTTTAAGTCTGTGGTGTGTTCACTGGTTAACAAGCTAGGAGAGAACCCATCATTTAAAGTGTTTTTTTCTAAATAGTAACTAGACTTTTTGCAAAACTTCCCCAGCTAGAGTAAATAAAAATGAATGATTAGTAACCATTATGACAATAAAAATGTGCTGGGTGATAAAAAGTAAAACAAAGTCCTCTTATGGTGATTACACTGATGACTTTATGTTGTCAAGATGCCAAATGAAGGGAATTAAATAAATCTTGCACTTCTGCTTGGAAAAGTGGGTGTTGGCGGGGGGGCAAATGGAGAGGAAAAACAAGTCAAAATTACTTTCAAAGTAATTCCTAGCTAAGTAATTCATCAGTAAGAATAGATTCTGAGACCTAGTACCCCTACACTAAATTGGCCTGAATTACCATAGTTCTTTGTGTCTGAGTCCTAGTTAGTCCAAGTAGACTAACTAAAACTTGGAAGACACAGACTGTGCCTTATATCTCTTATATTTAGCATACTTTCAAGGCAAACAAAAGGTGTTTACTAAGTATTTATTGAACTAATGCATTCTTTCTTCTAACATTTAGTAATAAGCATAATAATAATAAACATAAATATTTTGAGACTGATACATCTTTATCCATGTTTTATATCCTCAGTGCATTATTTATAATTAAGCTATAAACAAATGCATATGCATATTTAACACAAAATACACAAACAGTTATTAGCATACTGACTTCCCATATGGTTCATTCATACATGTGACCTGCCTTCACAGTATTTCACCCTCTCAAGGAAAATATATATTACGCTATCACTACTGTGGTATGGTGAGTGGTGGTGTGGGAAATTCATCTGGTCCACAGTGAGCAGAGCTTTAGTGAATGGTTGTCAGGGAAGACATAAGCCAGAGCAATGAGCTAGCTCATGAGAACACATGGGTGTGAGTTTAACTCTCATCCAGAAAAACCAAGAGACTTGCCATCTGGTTGGAGGGCAGCAGGGAAAAAGGAGAATAACTCAGATGGACTGCAGAGAGTTCATGCAGGATTATATCTTGCAAGGCAAGAGGAGAAGGGGATGACAGAGGATAAGATGGTTGGATGTCATCACCAACTCAATGGACATGACTTTGAGCAAGCTCTGGGAGTTGGTGATGGACAGGGAAGCCTAGCATGCCCCAGTCCATGGGGTCGCAAAGAGTACGACAGGACTGAACAACTGAACTGAACTGACTGAAGTTAGTTAACTTCTAACTGAAGCAACAGTTAGAACTGGACATGGAACAACAGACTGGTTCCAAATAGGAAAAGGAATACTTCAAGGCTGTACATTGTCACCCTGCTTATTTACCTTATATGCAGAGTACATCATGAGAAACACTGGGCTGGAAGAAACACAAGCTGGAATCAAGATTGCTGGGAGAAATATTAATAACCTTAGATATGCAGATGACACCACCCTTATGGCAGAAAGTGAAGAAGAACTAAAGAGCCTCTTGATGAAAGTGACAGAGGAGAGTGAAAATGTTGGCTTAAAGCTCAACATTCAGAAAACGAAGATCATGGCATCCGGTCCCATCACTTCATGGCAAATAGATAGAGAAACAGTGGAAATAGTGGTGGCTGACTTTATTTTGGGGGGCTCCAAAATCACTGTAGATGGTGACTGCAGCCATGAAATGAAAAGACATTTACTCCTTGGAAGGAAAGTTATGAGCAGTCTAGATAGCATATTAAAAAGCAGAGACATTACTTTATCTACAAAGGTCCGTCTAGTCAAGGCTATGGTTTTTTCAGTAGTTATGTATGGATGTGAGAGTTGGACTATAAAGAAAGCTAAGCACAGAAGAATTGATGCTTTTGAACTGTGGTGTTGGAGAAGACTCTTGAGAGTCCCTTGAACTGCAAAGATATCCAACCAGTCCATCCTAAAGGGGATCAGTCCTGGGTGTTCATTGGAAGGACTGATGTTGAAGCTGAAATTCCAACTTGGCCACCTAATGCAAAGAGCTGACTCATTTGAAAAGACTCTGATGCTGGGAAAGATTGACGGCAGGAGGAGGAGGGGATGACAGAGGATGAGACGGTAGGATGGCATCACTGACTCAATGAACATGGGTTTGGGTGAACTCTGGCAGTTGGTGATGGACAGGGAGGCCTGGTGTACTGCAGTTCATGGGGTCACAAAGAGTTGGACACGACTGAGCGACTGAACTGAACTGTACTGAAGTTAAAGCCAGTGGACGTGATTGCCATGGAAGACACTGACTAGTTCTGCATGAATGTGCAGCTTGATCCCACCAGGAAGATCCCATGTGATTTTGGGAAGTTCACATTAGTTGTTGTGCAAAAATGGATTACAGAGGGGAGAGATTAGTTAAGGGACAGGCTGTGATGTTGTTTCAATAACTCAGCTGAGAGAATATAGCATCATGGATGAGAGATGGCTTTGGGGGAATTGGAGAAAACAATGTGGTCAGTTTCCGATGCCTGAAGCACACAAGAGGCATATGCAATAAAATGTAGGACGGATCATTCTGGACCTGAGGGAACCCCTGCTAACCAGGGAAACTGTTTGAGAGCCACAAATACCTGCCTAGTAACTGAAATCAGGCTGTCCATGGGTCTCAGGGAGTCAATGTCTTGGGAGAATTTATCACTTGAGTGAATAATTTTTCTACAGGTAACAAACTGCATTACTGATAAAATAACACTCAAAAGATAGGTAACCCAGGTATACATATTTTACACAATGGTTCACTTTTTCCCAGTGAGATGATAATATAGATTAGAAATAAGCATTTGTAGCACCCCACTCCAGTACTGTTGTCTGGAAAATCCCATGGACGGAGGAGCCTGGCAGGCTGCAGTCCATGGGTCACGAAGAGTTGGACATGACTGAGCGACTTCACTTTCACTTTTCACTTTCATGCATTGGAGAAGGAAATGGCAACCCATGCCACTGTTCTTGCCTGGAGAATTCCAGGGACGGGGGAGCCTGGTGGGCTGCCATCATGGGGTCGCACAGAGTCAGACACGACTGCAGTGACGTAGCAGCAGCAGCAGCGGCAGTGAAGTCAGCCTGCAAACTCTCTGACTATACAGTGCAGTCTGAGTCCTCTTTGATTTGATGTTGTTAAGTTAACAGAGCACAAGAAAACTTACAGTTAGAAGGTTGGCACAATTTGTCTTACCCAGCAGCCACCTAAGTTCCTGGTACATAAATTATGGTTTATACTTAGCACACAATTTAGTGTCGCGGCCCTCTTACCAGAAATTCAAAGTTTTAGTTATTTAAATGACATGTATTGGCAAAGTGGGTATGTTAAAAACATTATACCAATATTGGATCTTTATATGTATTCTTTGATATTTTTGTCACAACATTACAGCAGGGATGATGAAAGGATAAAAAGAAAGACATCTCAAATGATGTAGAACTTATTTTTCTCTGCTCTGCTTGGTTCAGTTCAGTCATTCAGTCGTGTCCAACTCTTTGCAACCCCATGGACTGCAGCACGCCAGGCCTCCCTGTCCATCAACAACTCCCGGAATTTACTCAAACTCATGTTCTTTGAGTCGATGATGCCATCTAACCATCTCTTCCTCTCTCGTCTGCGTCTCCTCCTGCCTTCAGTTTCACAGCATCAGGATCTTTTCAAATGAGTCAGTTCTTCACATCAGGTAACCAAAGTATTGTACTTTCAGCTTCAGCATCAGTCCTGCCAATGAGTAATCAGGACTGATTTCCTTTAGGATGGACTGGTTGGATCTCCTTGCAGTCCAAGGGACTCTCAAGAGTCTTCTCCAACACCACAGTTCAAAACCATCAATTCTTTGGTGCTTAGCTTTTTTTATAGCCCAACTGTCATATCCATACATGGCTACTGGAAAAACCACAGCCTTGACTAGATGGACCTTTGTAGACAAAGTAATATCTCTCCTTTTTAATATGTTGTCTAGGTTGCTCATGACTTTTCTTCCAAGGAGTAAGTGTCTTTTTATTTCATGGCTGCAATCACCATCTGCAGCGATTTTGGAGCCCAAAAATAAAGTCTGCATGGTTTCAACTGTTTCTCCATCTATTTGCCATGAACTGATGGGACCAGGTGCGATAATCTTTGTTTTCTGAATATTGAACTTTAAATCAACTTTTTCACTCTCCTCTTTCACTTTCATCAAGAGGCTCTTTAGTTCTTCTTCACTTTCTGCCATAAAGGTGGTGTCATCTGCATATCGGAGGCTATTGATAATTCTCCCAGCAATCTTGATTCCAGCTTGTGCTTCATCCAGCCCAGCATTTGTCACGATGTACTCTGCATATAAGTTAAATAAGCAGGGTGACTCTATATAGCCTTAACATACTCCTTTTCCTATTTGGAACCAGTCTTTCGCTCCATGTCCAGTTCTAACTTTTATTTCTTGACCTGCATACAGATTTCTCAAGAGGCAGGTCAGGTGGTCTGGCATTCCCATCTCTTTAAGAATTTTCCAGCGTTTGTTGTGGTCCACACAGTCAAAGGCTTAGGCATAGTCAATAAAGCAGAAGAAAATAATTTTCTGGAACTCTCTTGCTTTTTTGATGATACAACAAATGTTGGCAATTTGATCTCTGGTTCCTCTGCCTTTTCTAAATCCAGTTTGAACATCTGGAAGTTCTCGGTTCACATACTGTTGAAGCCTGGCTTGGAGAATTTTGAGCATTACTTTGTTAGCATGTGAGATGGATGCAACTGTGCAGTAGTTTGAACATTCTTTGGCATTGCCTTTCTTAGGGATTGGAATGACAACTGACCTTTTTCAGTCCTGTGGCCACTGCTGAGTTTTCCAGATTTGCTGGCATGTTGAGTGCAGCACTTTCACAGCATCATCTTTCAGGATTTGAAATCGCTCAGCTGGAATTCCATCACCTCCACGAGCTTTGTTCATAGTGATGCTTACTACACCCCACTTGACTTCACATTCCAGGATCCTTGGCTCTAAGTTGGTGATCACACCATTGTAATCACACCATGTCTATTCTGTACACATTTGAAAGTATGAAAAGTTTTCTCCTAATTTTTCTTCAAAATGATGTGGTTAGACACACAGGCTTGGAATCAGACAACCTAGGTTCAAGTCCTGGCTTTTCTGTGTACTTGCTAAGTGACACCTTAACTGTCTAAGCCTCAGTTTCATAATCTATCAAATGGGAACATTACCAACCTTTTAGGATTACTATTAAACATTAAATGAGACAATGCAACCAAGACATTTGCACAGTGCTGGTCACTCTACCAACCTCTCCACACACAGCCAACCATGGTAAATTATCACTTTGATTGGGCCTTAATCATCTCAAGACCTAGAGGTGACCAGCGCAAGAAGTTCAGTGTTGCAGGTCCTCAAGAAATGTTTGCCAAGTGGACACTTTGTAAGCATTGTACACATAGGTGTGTAAACACATATACAGACAAGTCTCAGCAGCAACCTCCCTAAGAAGAGAGAGCAATGGCATTAGACTGGCCTAGATTTGAATTTTAGCTTTGCCACTTAATAGCTGTGTCACCTTAAAGAATTTCTTACCCTCTAAGTTTTTATTTTTTCCACCCAAAAGAGAACAGTAACAATAACTAGTTCATAAGGTGCTTTAAAATTTAAAAGGTAACTTTTTTATTATACCATATTCCCTCTCCTCATTCATATTATTAATATTCCCATTTGAGAAACAAAACCATACATACAAGAGTACAGGTTATGCAGTGCTACTATATGACTCATGTACTAACTTCCTGCCAAGAAAACCTAAATTGAAATGAACATCAATGCTATCTTGAAAAGATTCAAGAAAGGGGGACAAAATGCAACTTTGGAGTGTCTTGAGGTCTGTGTAAAGGGCTATGTTTCCAGATCACTGTCAAATGCTCAGAGTAAGATCCAGTCAGCATACTTTTGGGTAGACAAATACCCTAAACAGAAGGAATCATCTGCTTCCAAAGTGGAGAGATGTACTCTCCAGAAAGTCCATCAGAAGAAGCATTTTCACTGCAAACATCTGTATGACAAAAATCACATTTCTAAATGATTCATGTATATAACTAACATGAGTATAACAATAATACATACAACTAATATATGCACATAGTATATAACTATTCTGACACTAGGTCTGGAGGTCAGAGCAGAAACATTCAATTGTATTATCATTTTTATTAAATTCTTGAGGACCACAATTCAGTCACTTAACATTTTTTCCTCTGCTGAGGGACAATAACAGTGACTTTTCAACAAAGCATAAACAGCTGCTAAACTATTTGCCAAAATAGAATATTATATAAATAGTTGAAAAGTGTGAACAGCATGGAGGGATTTTAGTTTTTATTCCTTGTTAGATAATAGTATTCTAATTAGGCTAAAAGAAAATATGGAAACTGATCATAATACTCAAATATGTTAATCAGTCTCTTTTCAACTTATGATGTGTGTGTTCATGTATCTGTGTGTGCACATGTGTGAGTGTGTGTGTCTTTTACATAGTCTAGTCTAGTTCCAAGAGGCTTGGGAAAACATAGGGAAAAAACTAATGTCATTGGTATATTCATAAGTTTTTAGTGATAGAAGGGGTAGGTAATTAAGAGAACCAATGTGGATATGAATTAATACAGTATTAAGTGAGAGATGAAGTATACGGACCACATGGTACATAACAGAAGAGAGCTAAGGAATGACACAGACTGCCACAGTGGTTAATGTTTGGGGCCAGGCTGCTTAAACTCAAATTTCAATTCAGGTATCTTTGAGTTGTAGGACCCTGGGCAGATTATTTAACTTCTCTGTGCTCTGGCTTCCTTCTCTGTAAAGTGATTATAAAATTAGTGCCTCCCTCACATACTTTTAGTGAAGATTAATCAGTAAGTTAACATAGGTGTATAAAATGCTTATTACAGAAATGCCTAACATGCAGTGAGTACTAAGTAAGCATTAACTATTATTAAGGGCAAATAACACCACTTAACACCTGTAGCAGTGGCCACAGGATAGGAAAAGGTCAGTTTTCATTCCAATCCCTAAGAAAGGCAATGCCAAAGAATGTTCAAACTACCGCACAATTACACTCATCTCACATGCTACCAAAGTAATGCTCAAAATTCTCCAAGCCAGGCTTCAACAGTCCATGAACTGTGAACTTCCAGATGTTCAAGCTGGATTTAGAAAAGGCAGAGGAACCAGAGATCATATTGCCAACATTCGTTGAATCATCGAAAAAGCAAGAGGTTCCAGAAAAACATCTATTTCTGCTTTATTGACTATGCCAAAGCTTTGACTGTGTGGATCACAATAAACTGTAGAAAACTCTCAAAGAGATGGAATACCAGGCCACCTCACCTGCCTCCTGAGAAATCTGTAGCAGGTCAAGAAGTAACAGTTAGAATGGGACATGGAACAACAGACTGGTTCCAAATAGGAAAAGGACTACGTCAAGGCTGTCACCCTGCTTATTTAACTCATATGCAGAGTACATCATGAGAAATGCTGGGCTGGATGAAGCACAAGCTGGAATCAAGATTGCCAGGAGAAATCTCAATAACCTCAGATATGCAGATGACACTACCCTTATGGCAGAAAGTGAAGAGGAACTAAAAAGCCTCTTGATGAAAGAGAAAGAGGAAACTGAAAAAGTTGGCTTAAAACTCAACATTCAGAAAATTAAGATCATCGTATCCAGTCCCATCATTTCATGGCAAATAGATAGGGAAACAATGAGAGACTTTACTTTCTTGGGCTCCGACATCACTACAGTTGGTGACTGCAGCCATGAAATTACAAGACTCTTGCTCCTTGGAAGAAAAGCTATGAACAACTAAGACAGCATATTAAAAAGAGACATTACTTTGCCAACAAAGCGCCGTCTAGACAAAGCTATGGTTTTTCCAATAGTCCAAAATGGATGTGAGAGTTGGTCTATAAAGAAAGCTGAGCGCCAAAGAATTGATGCTTTTGAACTGTGGTGTTGGAGAAGACTCTTGAGAGTCCGTTGGACTGCAAGGTGATCCAACCAGTCTATCCTAAAGGATATCAGTCCTGGGTGTTCATTGGAAGGACTGATACTGAAGCTGAAACTCCAATATTTTGACCACCTGATGTGAAAAACTGACTCATTTGAAAAGACCGTGATGCTGAGAAAGATTGAAGGCAGGAGGAGAAGGGGATGACTGAGGAAGAGGTGGTTGGATGGCATCATCAACTCGATGGATATGAGTTTGAGTAAGCTCCAGGAGTTGGTGATGGACAGGGAAGCCTGGTGTGCTGCAGTCCATGGGGTCGCAAAGAGTCAGACATGACTGAGAGACTGAACTGGACTGAACACCATTTAAAAAATCTAAAATTCACATTAAGTGTACAACAGTTATTACAGGCAAGAGAGTTTATTTTAGGATTACATAAGCTCACGTTTACTACTTTTGTGCAATGGTGTTGTTATTGGATTAAAAAGTGAAAGAGAAATAAAAAACGCTTCAACTCTTCATCCATTTTTTGTCTTCTCTGTCAAAGAAGAAGAGCATCTAAGTGAAGATGAAAACTGCTAAGGTAAAATCTACACTCCATTACATGAATGTGGGGCTTATACAGGGCTGCTCTGAGTGAATTCTAGTATGTTGGCCTCAGGGAAAATACGTTTATAGGTACTGAAAGAATCCATGAGTAAGAAAACTTCTCTATGGCCTGAAATCTTTAAAACAATATACAAAAGAAGAGTTCCAACAATTCTGGAAAATGACCTATGCTATTCTAAATTCTAAAAGCAATGCCATTTCCAAATACTTGAATTAATATGCTTAATACTCCAGAAATTGCTCTCTAATAGATCAGCATGGCAATGGACATCATGAACAGACATTTGGGAATCCCTAAGAACCAATATGGATTTCTCTGGTGGCTCAGACAGTAAAGAATCTGTGTGCAGTGCAGAGTCTTGGGTTCGATACCTGGGTTGGGAAGATGCCCTGGAGAAGGGAATGGCAACCCACTCTGGTTTTCTTGCTTGAAGAATTCCACTGGCAGAAGAGCCTGGCGAGCTACCGTCTATAGTCATATGAAGAGTCGACATAACTGATTGCCTAATACACAATAGATCAGTATGGCAATGAATGTCATGAAGAGACACTTGGGAATCACTAAGAACCAGAATGGATTTAATAAAACCAGTATATGTCACACTAACTTCATTGTTTTCTTTGGTAGGGTTGGTAGATTAGTAACCCAGGGAAATATGGAATAATATAAAACTGATATCCAAAAGGCATGTGATAAGATCTGTCATAATTTCTTTTATTCATTCTCTTCATTGTTAATTTAATAAATGCTAAAATTAAGCTAGAATGGAATGTAATTCCTTTATTTGAGAGAAATGATAATACTATTATGTAAATAAATGTAAGAGCTGGACAGTGATATATTTAAAATATAAAGTCAATAGGATCTTTTTACTTAATAGAGGGAGGATGAGAAACTCTGAGGTTGCTCCAAGTTTTATGAAATAGAACCACTGAAATCAATGATTCCCAGTGGTCCATCAAAAGGTGACCTGGCTACAGAGGAATCACTTTGGGGAGCCAATTACAGTTATGCATTCTGAGCTAGAGACCTGGAGATGCTGGGTCGGGGAACTGAGCAGCGTCCAGGTATAAAATGCTTTCCAGTGGTGTTGGTATTCATCTAGGCTTGGGCACCACTGAAAAGGCAATATTTAATAAAGAGCTCAACCTGAGATAATCATACTCATTTTATAAAATCTAACACACTCCAATCTATACATTCTAGTCAGTCAGATTATCTTCAAAGTAGTCACATAAGATATCATATGCTAATGACAAAGAAAATATCATTGAATACAACATGATAGAGTGCCTTTTTTGAAGTGTCTTTTGGATTCTGCAGTGTGATATTTTGAATGCTGACTGTGGTAGTAAATTTTGACCTTTATCGATGGATTTGATTTTTGGAAAATGTCCAGTTTTTCAAAGCTAAATGATATCAATAAAGTACACAATCAACTTGTTGATAATTATCATGAACAAAGTGCTATCACTGAGATATATGTATCATTGTAAAACATAGCAAATATTTCTGGTAAATATGATATGTAATATACAAAATATTGACATAAACACAAACTTCTCTTGTACAAGAAGCTGTAAAGACACATATTCATGAATATATTTACTACAACTGCACACATAAATGAGCTGTAAATGAACAGAATGTGCCCAAAGACTTAGCTGCTGCTGCTACTGCTAAGTCACTCCAGTCACGTCCGACTCTGTGCGACCCCATAGATGGCAGCCCACCAGGCTCTGCCATCCCTGGGATTCTCCAGGCAAGAACACTGGAGTGGGTTGCCATTTCCTTCTCCAATGCATGAAAGTGAAAAGTGAAAGTGAAGTCGCTTAGTCGTGTCTGACTCTTAGCGACCCCATGGACTGCAGCCTACCAGGCTCCTCCGCCCATGGGATTTTCCAGGCAAGAGTACTGGAGTGGGGTGCCATCGCCTTCTCTTGGCCTTCTACAAAGACAATCATGTGCATGATAAGTGTTTAGGGGTACTCAAGAGACTATCTCTAACAAAACAAACCTCATTTTCTTGGCCACTGTAGGCATTTAAGACCTAACCATTAGTATTCTGCTCCTCAGGCTTATAGCATAGATTGTTACAAAAATGCACATACCCTTGGGAAGAATGACATAATAAGCCCTCTCAGATATTAATATCTTCACACTAATAAGTCTGTCATTTCCTTTAGGAACAGGGTTTCGTGAGAAGACAAATGATTCTTATGAGGCATCAGAATGCCTATGATGGTCACTTTACGAGAATGTAAACAAGAAAGTAAATGCGAATGCTGCAAATAGGACTTCCTTCCTTCAAGATAATGTATGGCTTGGGCATATTTGAAATAACCACCAACACAGAAATCTGACAGAAAGTAAGATTAGGAAAAAATTTAGAATGTTATGTTCAAAACGGACCAATTTCATCCAGAATTTTACAGTGGAGTAGGTACCAATGTATATTTAGGAGGCAGTTCATACTCAGAAGCAATCATTATTCCAAAACTCAAGTGTATGTTTTTAACAGCTGTAAGGATTTATATAACCAATCATCCTGTGACACCAGCCAAGGCAGGGGGTGGGGGTGGGGGAAATGCATGGTGTGATGAGAACTCATGCTGTTTGGGCCCCTTGCAGGAGAAGATCACTTGTCAATCTCAACCATGCCAGCCATCATCATCTCAGGGGAAGAACTTTATTCATTGTGAATTTTCTCTGACCAGTTTGTTCTCTATTATGTTTTTCAAAATGTATTTGAAGAAATATAAAATAATTTCTGATTTTAAAATTACAAGGACTAAGGTCATAGCATAAATTTATCAGTGAATAAACATCAAAAGAAAAAGAGAAGGAAAGAAGGGAGGGAGGGAGAAGGGTAGGGAGAGAGGGAGGGAGGAAGGGAGAAGGGGCAAGACCAGAATAATGTCTAGTCCTTTAATATTTTAAAGGAGCAATCGCAAACAGATAAAGTTTCTAATATTTTTCACTTTCAACTTAAGGACCTCAATGGTCTTGAAAATTCTAAACTGTTTCTGAACATTTGTTCTACTTTTTTGGTAATATTTGTGTATGGAGAAGTAAGTAACCAAGCTTTAAAGCTAAAATTTCTATGTGTGAAGAAGGCTGAGTGCCGAAGAATTGATGCTTTTGAACTGTGGTGTTGGAGAAGACTCCTCAGACTCCCTTGGACTGCAAGGAGATCCAACCAGTCCATTCTAAAGGAGATCAGCCCTGGGATTTCTTTGGAAGGAATGATGCTAAAGCTGAAACTCCAGTACTTTGGCCACCTCATGCAAAGAGTTGACTCATTGGAAAAGACTCTGATGCTGGGAGGGATTGGGGGCAGGAGGAGAAGGGGGCAACAGAGGATGAGATGGCTGGATGGCATCACTGACTCGATGGACGTGAGTCTGAGTGAACTCCGGGAGATGGTGATGGACAGGGAGGCCTGGCGTGCTGCGCTTCATGGGGTCGCAAAGAGTTGGACACGACTGAGCGACTGAACTGAACTGGACTGAATCTTTACCAAGAAGTATTGGGCATGTGCATGTTTGTGTGTACAATGGATGTTTTCCCAAGTGACACAGAGAGGAGTTGTTGGTTAACTCCAGAAATGGTGAACTTTCATATTTCGTCATCATGAGCCAAACTGCTCATATATTAATTACTACTTCTCTCTTCCTCGCTTAAAAATAGGAGTCATTCTAGACAATCAGTGGGAATTTGCTGTATGATGCAGGGAGCTGAAACCTGGTGCTATGTGACAACCTAGAGGGATGGAAAAGGGTAGGAGGTGGGAGGAGGTTCAAGAGGAGAGGACATATGTATACCTATGGCTGATTGATGTTGATGTGTAGAAGAAACCAACACAAAATTATAAAGCAATTATCCTCCAATTAAAAATAAATAAATAAAGAACGGGATCCTTTCTAATACTCTAAGAGGCCACTTTCAGAACAATCTCAAGTACATTCTATAAGTACTATAATTTCATTTACAAATGCTATTAACTATGAACCTTACAGGAGGTACTAGGTGGAGCCAGAGGTCTAGCCTCACAGGATGAATATAAACGAAAAGCGATATATGCACATAAAGGGATACTCAGTTCAGTTCAGTCACTCAGGCGTGTCTGACTCTGCTACGCCATGGATGCAGCACACCAGGCCTCCCTGTCCATCACCAACTCCCGGAGTTCACTCAAACTCATGTCCATTGAGTCAGTGATGCCATCCAGCCATCTCTTCCTCTGTCGTCCCATTCTCCTCTCGCCTTCAATTTTCCCAGCATTACGTTCTTTACAAATGATTCAGCTCTTCCCATTAGGTGGCCAAAGTATTGGAGTTTCAGCTTCAACATCAGTCTTCAATGAACATTCAGGACAGATTTCCTTTAGGATAGAATGGTTGGATCTGTTTGCAGTCCAAGGATCTCTCAAGAGTCTTCTCCTACACATTAGTTCAAAAGCATCAATTCTTTGACACTCAGCTTTCTTTATAGTCCAGCTCTCACATCCATACATGACTACTGGAAAAGCCATAGCAAGGTAATATCTCTGCTTTTTAATATGCTGTCTAGGTTGGTCATAAATTTTCTTCCAAGCAGTAGGTGTCTTTTTATTTCATGGCTGCAGTTACCATGCGCAGTGATTTTGGAGCCCCTCAAAAATAAAGTCTGCACTGTTTTGAACTGTTTCTCCATCTATTTGCCATGAAGTAATGGGACAGGATGCCATGATCATTGTTTTCTGACTGTTGAGTTTAAGCCAACTTCTTCACTCTCCTCTTTCACTTTCATCAACAGGCACTTTAGTTTTTCTTCGCTTTCTGCCATAAGGGGGGTGTCATCTGCATATCTGAGGTTATTGATATTTCTCCTAGCAATCTTGATTTCAGCTTGTGCTTCTTCCAGCCCAGCGTTTCTCATGATGTACTCTGCATATAAGTTAAATAAGCAGGGTGACTATAAACAGTCTTGACATGCTCCTTTTCCTATTTGGAACCAGTCTGTTGTTCCATGACCAGTTCTAACTGTTGCTTCCTTACCTGCATATAGGTTTCTCAAGAGGCATGTCAGGTGGTCTGGTATTCCCAGCTCTTGAAGAATTTTCCACAGTTTATTGTCATCTGCACAGTCAAAGGCTTTGGCATAGTCAATAAAGCAAAATAGTCAAAGTAGATATTTTTCTGAAACTCTCTTGCTTTTTCTATGATCCAGAGGATGTTGGCAATGTGATCTTTGGTTCCTCTGCCTTTTCTAAAACCAGTGTGAACATCTGAAAGTTCTCGGTTCACATACTGTTAAAGCCTGGCTTGGAGAATTTTGAGCATTACTTTGCTAGCGTGTGAGATGAGTGCAATTGTGTGCTAGTCTGAGCATTCTTTGGCATTGCCTTTCTTAAGGATTGGAATGAAAAGTGACCTTTTCCAGTCCTGTGGCTGCTACTGAGTTTTCCAAATTTGCTGGCATGTTGAGTGCAGCACTTTTACAGCATCATCTTTCAGGATTTGAAATAGCTCAACTGGAATTCCATCACCTCCACTAGCTTTGTTCATAGTGATGCTTCCTAAGGCCCATTTGACTTCACATTCCAGGATGTCTGGCTCTAGGTGAGTGATCACACTATTGTGATTATCTGGGTCATGAAGATCTTTTTTGTACAGTTCTTCTGTGTCTTCTTGCCACCTCTTCTTAATATCTTCTGCTTCTGTTAGGTCCATACCATTTCTGTCCTTTATTGAGCCCATCTTTGCATGAAATGTTCCCTTGGTATCTCTAATTTTCTTGTAGAGATCTCTAGTCCTTCCCATTCTATTGTTTTCCTCTATTTCTTTGCACTGATCATTGAGGAAGGCTTTCTTATCTCTCCTTGCTGTTGTTTGGAACTGTGCATTCAAATGGGTATATCTTTCTTTTTCTCCTTTGCTTTTTGCTTCTCTTCTTTTCACAGCTCTTTGTAAGGCCTCCTCAGATAGCCATTTAGCTTTTTTGCATTTCTTTTTCTTGGGGATGTTCTTGCTCCCTGTCTCCTGTATAATGTCTTGAATTTCCATCCATAATTCATCAGGCAATCTGTCTATCAGATCTCGTCCCTTAACTCTATTTCTCACTTCCACTGTATAATTTTTAGGGATTTGATTTAGGTCATACCTGAATGGTCTAGTGGTTTTCCCTACTTTCTTCAATTTAATTCTGTATTTGGCAGTAAGGAGTTCATGGTCTCAGCCATAGTCAGCTCCCAGTCTTGTTTTTGCTGGCTATATAGAGCTTCTCCATCTTTGGCTGCAAAGAATATAATCAATCTGATTTTGGGTTTGACCATCTGGTGATGTCCATGTGTAGAGTTTTCTATTGTGTTGTTGGAAGAAGGTGTTTGCTATGACCAGTGCATTTTCTTGGCAGAACTCTATTAGCGTTTGCCCTGCTTCACTCTGTACTCCAAGGCCAAATCTGCCTGTTACTCCAGGTGTTTCTTGACTTCCTACTTTTGCATTCCAGTCCCCTATAAGGAAAAGGACATCTTTCTGGGTGTTAGTTCTATAAGATCTTGTAGGTCTTCATAGAACCGTTCAACTTCAGCTTCTTCAACCTTACTGGTTGGGGCATAGGCTTGGATTACTGTGATATTGAATGGTTTACCTTGGACATGAACAGAGATCATTCTGTTGTTTTTGAGACTGCGTCCAAGTATTGCATTTCAGACTCTTTTGTTGACTATGATGGCTACTCCATTTCTTCTAAGGGATTCTTGCCCACAGTAGTAGATATAATGGTCATCTGAGTTAAATTCACCCATTCCAGCCCATTTTAGTTTGCTGATTCCTAAAATGTCAATGTTCACTCTTGCCATCTCCTGTTTGATCACTTCCAATTTGCCTTGATTCATGGACCTAACATTCCAGGTTCATATGCAATATTGCTCTTTACAGCATCAGACCTTGTTTCCATTATGGTCCAGCATTGGAGCAGCGAGTGACCAAGAGGATATACCCCACGTCCAAGGTCAGGAGCAGTGCCTGCACTTCGCTGGAGCAGCCGTGAATAGATACCCTATGTCCAAGGTCAGAGAAGCCCCAGTAAGATAGTAGGCACTGGAATGGCTGTGAGGAGATACCTCACATCCAAGGGCAAAGGAGAAGCCCTAGCAAGAAGGTAGGAGGGACAAATTTTTGTTTAGAATCAAACGCCATTCCCACCAGAGACGCTCAGAGGGCTCAAACAAACCTTGTGCGCACCAGGACCCAGGGGTCTCACAGAGACTGAGACAGAACTGTGTTTGAGCGTCTCCTGTGGAGGTACGGGTCAGCAGTGGATGGCCGCAGGGGCAGGGGTTCTGGGTGTGGGTATGGCATGAGTCCTCTTGGAGGAGGTCGCCATTAATCCCACCATAGAGCTGCTAGAACTTACAGAGGACTGGGAAATAGACTCTTGGAAGGCACAACAGAACACTGTGCACCAGGACCCAGGAGAAAGGAACAGTGACCCCCACCAGAGACGGTCCCATACTTGCCTGTGGATGTCTGTGAGTCTCCAGCAAAGGTGTGAGTCAGTGGCGGCCTGCTGCAGGCCTGGGGGCACGGACTGTAGCAGTACATGTATGGGATCTTTTGAGGGAGGTCACCATTATCTTCCCTGGTGGCTCAGATGGCAAAGCATCGGCCTAAAATTCAGGAGACCCAGGTTTGATCCCTGGGTCGGGAAGATCCTCTGGAGAAGGAAATGGTAACCCACGCCAGTACTCTTGCCTGGAAAATCCCATGGGTGTAGGAGCGTTGCAGGCTACAGTCCATGGGGTTGCAAAGAGTCAGACATGAGTGAGCGACTTTCACCACTATCTTCTTTACCTCTACCATAGTTTTAACATGTTGTTGCTCAGTCATGTCCGACTCTTTGCAACCCCATGGACTGTAGTCGACCAGGCTCCTCTGCGCATTGGATTTTCCAGGCAAGAGTACTGGAGTGGGTTGCCATTTCCTTCTCCAGGGGATCTTCCCGACCCAGGGATTGAACCCGGGTCTCCCACATTGCAGGCAGATGCTTTACCCTCTAAGCCGCCAGGGAGAGAGGGAACGCACCTTCACCTATTAACAGAAAATTAGATTAAATATTTATTGAGGCTGGAAGAAGTACAAGTTGGAATTAAGACTGGAGAAATATCAATAACCTCAGATATGCAGATGACACCACCCTTATGGCAGAAAGTGAAGAGGAACTAAAAAGCCTCTTGATGAAAGTGAAAGACGAGAGTGAAAAAGTTGGCTTAAAGCTCAACATTCAGAAAATGAAGATCATGGCATCTGGTCCCATCACTTCATGGGAAATAATGGGGAAACAGTGGCAACAGTGTCAGACTTTATTTTTTGGGGCTCCAAAATCACTGCAGATGGTGACTGCAGCCATGAAATTAAAAGACACTTACTCCTTGGAAGAAAAGTTATGACCAACCTAGATAGCATATTCAAAAGCAGAGACATCACTTTGCCAACAAGGGTCCGTCTAGTCAAGGCTATGGTTTTTCCAGTGGTCATGTATGGATGCGAGTTTTGGACTGTGAAGAAAGCTGAGCACCAAAGAATTGATGCTTTTGAACTGTGGTGTTGGAGTAGACTCCTCAGAGTCCCTTGGACTGCAAGGAGATCCCACCAGTCCATCCTATAGGAGATCAGTCCTGGGTGTTCATTGGAAGGACTGATGCTGAAGCTGAAACTCCAATACTTTGGCCACCTCATGCGAAGAGTTGACTCATTGGAAAAGACTCTGATGCTGGGAGGGATTGGGAGCAGGAGGAGAAAGGGACGACAGAGGATGAGATGGCTGGATGGCCTCACCAACTCGATGAACGTGAGTTTGGGTAGACTCCGGGAGTTGGTGATGGACAGGGAGGCCTGGCATGCTGTGATTCATGGGGTCACAAAGAGTAAGACAAGACTGAGTGACTGAACTAAACTGAACTGAGCATTGCCTGCCCATCAGAACAAGACCCAGTGCCCTCAGTCAGTCTATCCCATCAGGAAGCTTTCATAAGCCTCTAATTCTTTTCCATCAGAGGGCAGACAGACTGAAAACCACAATCACAGAAAACTAACCAATCTAATCACATGGACCACAGTCTTGTCTAACGCAATGAAACTATGAGCCATGCTGTGTAGGGCCATCCAAGATGGGTGGGTCATGGTGGAGAGTTCTGACAAAATGTGGTCCACTGGAGAAGGGAATGGCAAACCACTTCAGTATTCCTGCCTTGAGAATCCCATGAACAATATGAAAATGGGATATTATTTGGCTTTAAAAAGTATATTCCTGACACAGAATGGATGATCCTAAGGACATTAAGCTAAGTAAAATAAGACTGTCACCAAGAATACAAAGTAAGACATAAAGGACAAAGAAGTTGGATTCCACTCATATGAGGCACCTAGAGTAGTCAAATTCACAGAGACAGGAAGTCGAGTGGGATTTCAGCTCAGACCAATGCCCTGAACAAAACTCGGAAGAGAACAGGACAGTTGTAATGAGATTTGACCAGGAAACCTGAGGGTCACCTAAAGAGATCTTGGCCAAAATACCTACTAGCAGCAGGAGGGCTGAAGGGAATGAAAACCATAGTGTACCAGGACTTATATTACACTGTTATACAACATTACGTACATTCCATATAAGTTCTTCAATACAGAACAAAGTTAATATAGAATAAAATTAATATAGAACAAAATCAATATAGAAAAATTAATGTAGAACAAAATTAATATAAGAACAAAACAATATAGGTTATGTACATTTAATTTTGTTCTTATCCTATGTACTAAAATTACTAAAGAACTTTAGTGATCACCTTGGGAAGAATATGGCTTGGAAAGGAGAATTTCCTGGGATATGCCAGGGAACCAGGGCCAAGATAAATGAATCAAAGAAACTTTCTACAGAGAATATTTTCTTGAGTATCAAGATAATACTGCTCACTATCCTCATCTCTTTGATCTTCTTCATCTAGAGGGCACTCAATCAAATTGTCTGGTTAGCTAATCAGCATAGCACTGGAAGGGTGGAGCTAGAGATTAGAGATGAAAAGGGAAAGTGATGGCTAAACATGGGGGAAATCTGGCACTAAATACAAGTAAGAGAAAGGATGCTGGAAAAGAAAATGAGCCTTGTAATAGAAAGAGTAGGAAATGGAAGAAAAGATATGAGGGTTTTTTGAGTTATACATATGAACTATATACCAGTGGTCCCCAATCTTTTTGGCAATCTTTTCTGGAACATAATTTTTCCATGGACTGGGGGTGGGAGGAATGATTGAAGCACACTACATTTATTCTGCACTTTATTTCTATTATTATTACAAAAGGAGTATGCAACCTATATCCCTCACATGCACAGACCATAGTAGGGTTTGCACTCTTATGGGAATCTAGTGTCACTACTGGTCTGACAGGATTTGGAGCTCGGGCAGTTATGCAAGTGATGGGGAGTAGTTATAAATACAGATGAAGCTTGTCTGGCTTGCTTGCTACTCACCTGCTGTGTGGCCTAGTTCCTAACAGGCCACAGAGCCGTAACCAATTCGTGGTGCAGGGGTTGGGGACCCCCGCTCTATATGGTAGATGTAGAGTCAAGTACGTTAAAGAACCCCTGGAAGCTTGGGAGAGATGGGAAAGTATAGAATACCCATTCAGTGAAGCAGAAGGTAAGAATGTTTAATGAAGAAAGATACTTGATGTGAAAGCCAAACTCAAAAGAGGGTTATAAATAATCATAGGCGAGAGAGGGCTACATATAAAAAACATACAGGCTCATTTTATCTCTCTTTACTTTGAAATGTATTGTGGAATCCTTAATAACATGATTTTATTTGTTCTCTGAAATAAAACAATCACTGTGAAAGAAATCTGAAACAATGCTACGTATATATCATACGTACCAGATCACATGCATTAAGAACAGGCATCCATTGTCACTATCTACTAAACTATTTCACCAGAGTAACATCATGGCACCAAAATGATGTACAAAATCCAGTAATTCTTGAGAACAAAGATTTGATAAATTAAGTATAGAAATAGAAGCCATCATTTAATGAAATGGTTTAAAAAAACAGTGGAGACAAATACAGATTAATGAGTTTGTTCATTGCTGATGATTGCCCATTATGAAGAATACTTGCTGGAAACTGTGCATTATCCTGATGCCAGTTTATACTGAATTCGGAAATCTCATTCAACATAATCCTCATCAATATCAGAGGTCTAGCTGATTTGTTAGACATATAATATTTAGTGACATACAGTCAAAAATAACCAAAGTTTCTCATTTTCAGAAAGGAAAATTAGCAGTAATTGTTAGCCACTTAAGTGCCTAAAAAAGAGGATTGAACTTGTGAAAAAGTTATCCACTGAAATCTCTTCTCTATCTTACCAAAGTGACCCAGGGATTCTTTACAGTCATAGAAAACTCATGAGGCTCAAGATCTTTCTGGGTGAGGAATACTCCCCCAGCTCCTGCGCCTATAATCCTGTGCACATGTGTAAATCCTAGTTGGCAAATCATGGGAGCTTTGGGTGGAAAAATGGCTAATAACGCAACTTTAGGTCAAGTCCAAGTTAAAGTAACTTGCCCACAGGATGCTTCTAAAGGTAATTGAGATATATACATTACATGGCTTCTGACCCAAAGTGATTTTAATAATTAAAAGGTAGTTGACAGGATATACTGGCTGAGCTTTTATCCTTGGAGAAAAAAGTCAAGGAATTCAGCTCTGCTCCAAGGCACTGATCAGCATCAAGATGTTGAATCCGAGTGGAAAGTAAGAAGCAAATGTCCAATGACCAAATATCTATTCGCATTTACAAATTAATACAATGATTACTTTTAAGATAAAAGGAGCTGGTGCTCTAACCATTCCCATTTGGAGTGGGGCACATCAAGGACCTCGCTGATAGGCTGGAGAGAGTAATAAAATGTGGGAGACAGAGATCCCTGAGAGGAAATGGAGTCCAAAGCAGTGTTCAACACTATACAAAGGTGGAGGGGCCACAGGGAAGGTTAACCATGGGAATAAGGGTTACAAAGGATCACTAGGAGACCTGTATCATTAAAGATCTCGGAGTCTTTATTTCCCCTATTAAGACCTGCTTCAAAAACTATTTTACTTTTATTTATTATTTTAAGGGAAGGGATATATTTATATGTATGGCTGACTCATTTTGCTGTACAGTAGAAATTAACACAACATTGTAAAGCAACTATAATAAAAATTAATTTAAAAAAAGAATAAATAAGTTTTAAAAGCCATTTAAAAAATCATACGATATATATACTTTTTTATCCACAACTCAGAGCAAATTCAAGCTTACAAAGTGAAGCAACTTTCCTATTGTCATGTAGCTAACAGATGACAATACTATCATATTTATATACAAAGGTTTACACATGCATCACGTATATAAATACTAGAAGTAATACGATTATGTTAGACCAAAGTATTCCACTTTTTTTCCTTTTAATTATGTTCCAGTGCATAATTTCCAGACACAAAATGGAAAGAAAGAGGTACAGCCATGTGAAAGGGAAAGTGGCTGGCTGGCATGACTGAGCAGAGGAGACCACACAACTTCCTGGCCTCCCTCTGTTCATGTGAGATGGAGATGGGCTCGGAAGCGGCAGGAAGGCTGCCTGCCAACTAGCCAGGGCAGTCCACAGAAGCAGCGGGACAGGACTGCAGAGTGTCAGTCCAACTGGAGCCAAGTGGGATAAAGTGAAGGCCCCTATGAGAGCCCAGAGAGAACCCACTAGCAGGTGCCAAAGACAGGGGAAATCTGCTAGGGAAAGCCACTAAAGGCTCATGCCAAAACAGACCAGCCTCTGTGTTTCCACTAATCCACATTGCATCCTTAAATGCCAACAGGGCAAGTGAGGCAGAGGCAATGGGGGCAGCATCCTGGAGCCCAAAGGAGATGACAGCCAGAGGATCCTGGTGCCCACTGACCTAAATCACACCCTTCATGATATAATGGAAGCCACACTCTCACTCCACACACAGAAGCTGTCTCTACCTGTATTCTGGGCACTGTTTAAATTATTGCTTCAAAAATAAATTCTCTATGTCTGTTATATTTAACAGACACACACACATATATACTTATTTATATTTATATGATAAATATAACAGACATAGAGAATAGACTTACGGACATGGGGAGAGGGGAGGAGAGGGTGAGATGTATGGAAAAAGTAAATGGAAACATATTACCATATGTAAAATAGATAGCCAATGGGAATTTGCTGTATGGCTCAGGAAACTCAAACAGGGGCTCTATATCAACCTAGAGGGGTGGGATGGGGCGGCAGATGGGAGGGAGGTTCAAGAGGGAAGGGATATATGCATACCTATGGCTGATTCATGTTGAGGTTTGACAGAAAACAACAAAATTCTGTAAAGCAATTATCCTTTAAAAATAAATTAAAATAAATTCTGAAAGTATTTAAACCAGCAGCATAGAGTTAACATAAAGGAACTGAATTTTATCCACATATCTGTGTTGCAGAGAGAATGAAAATCTTGACCGCATCACAAAGAACTCTTCTTTTAAAATTAGCATGTATATAAACAGCTGTTATCAGTTTTAATAAGGTCATAGATAATTTGTGTTGTGCGGCACTGTCACTTCAGTTGTGTCCAACTCTTCCCAACCCCATGGACCCACCAGGCTCCTCTGTCCATGGGATTCTCCAGGCAAGAATGCTGGAGTGGTTTGCCATGCTCTCCTCTAGGGGATTTTCCCGACCTAAGGAATGAACCCACATCTCCTGTCTCTCCTGCATTGGCAGGCAGGTTCTTTACCACTAGTGCCATCTGAGAAGCCTATAGATAACTTAAGTAGCCCCTGACAGTAATTCATGAATAATCCATGGACATGAGTTTGAGCAAACTCAAGGAGATAGTGATGGACAGAGAAGCCTGGTGTGCTGCAGTTCACAGGGCTGTAAAGAGTTGGACATGACTTAGCGACTGAACAACAATTAACTCTTAAATGTTTCTTTGATAGGTTAATTACTACTATGTTTACTGTTGAGAAAGGCCAATTATAAAATTTTAGCAAATAAGTGTCTGAGATAATTATGAAATAAATGACTATTCCATTCAATCATTCTAATACAATGATGCTTTTCTTAGAATAACATTTTTTAGTCATTCTGGAACAAAGATCTTGAGCTAGTTAATTTAACTCTATACAAATATGGTACCTCTTTGCCAGGAATTTTTAATCTATCATTAAGAATACGCTTGCACCCAGACATATTATATGTATTTGTGATCAATGAAAGTGTTAAGTCACTCAGTCGTGTCGAGCTCTGAGACCCCATAGACCGTGCTGTGCCAGGCTCTTCTGTCCATGGAATTTCCAAGGCAAGAATACTAGAGTGGGTCACCATTTTCTTCTCCAGGGGTTCTTTCTGACCCAGGGATCCAACCCAGGACTCCCACGCTGCAGGTAGATTCTTTCCTGTCTGAGCCACCAGGAATCATATTTATTTACCTGGAGAAAGCTGTACTTTGCTGATAACCCTTCATCGTGGAGTTGCTGCTCTGTCACTGGAACTACTGTTTCACAAGGCTAGGAGCCTGGCAGTGCTGATGAGCTTAAAATTCAATACTGGACTGCCCTAAAGGAGAGCAGGGAAACTTCCTCCAAGTTCTCTTCCAATCTATATTCCTAGGAAAAATCTTCGTGCTCCAAGGGGAATTTATGTCCCATCCTACTTGACAGTGGGGCTTCCCAGATGGCTTAGTAGGTAAAGAACCTGCCTACAATGCAGGAGGCGCAAGTTCGATCTCTGGGTTGGGAAGATCCCCTGGAGGAGGTCATGGCAACCCACTCCAGTATTCTTGCCTGGAGAATCCCATGCACAGAGGGGCCAGGAGGGCTACAATCCATGGGGTGGCAAAGAGTTGGACACAACTGAAGTGACTCAGCATGCACGCATGCCTATATGACAGCAATTTAGGGTGAAAAGTAAATAATTACCTGGATCCAAAGAATTCCTCAAAGGTAGTAAACATAAACAGAAGAACAGGAATCAAAGGGAACTGAAATGAGGCATCTAAGTAAAGATGAACAACTCTGATACAAAAGATATAATGTGTTCTAACAACTACAGCCTCCCTTTCCATTAGCAGGTACAATTGCTGCCACTTACGGAACTAATGTCTTCCCTACCTCTTATTACTATGACAAATTGCTAGTGGAATGCCTTGCAAAGTGAGTAATGTCTTGCTGGACATCTGTAATTCACTTAAACTGATTAACATAATAACAGACACGATGACATAATCTCCGGATTCACATTAATAACGATAGCTTGGCATGCTCTTGAGGATGTGCAGCTGAATCAAAATGAAAGATGCTTGAAATGAAAATAGTGTTTTGTCCATGTGGTGCTTTAACATACATCATTTTCTTATTTAGACATGCTATAAAACAAAGCCAAATCAGAGCCTGCCATCTTCTTAATTTCTTTAATCATAATAACAGATTGCCTGAATGTGAGGAAAGTTATCACCAGAGAACAAGAGTGTTATTTACCCAATTGTGGAAATCTTTGTCGTTGTGTGTGGGCGCTCAGTCGTGTCTGACTCTCTGTAACACCATGGACTGTAGCCCGCCAGGCTCTGCTGACCATGAGATTCCCCAGGCAAGAATACTGGAGTGGGTTGCTATTTCCTTCTCTAGGGGATCGTCCCAACCCAGGGATCAAACTCACATATCGTGCATCTCCTGCATTGCAGACAGATTGTTTACCACTGAGCCACCAGGTAAACCCATGGAAATGAAAGAATGCCTAATAGCAAGTATTCCAATCTACTTTCAGTAAACATCATGAGGGATATTTAAGCAAGAAATTCTTTTTAGGAATTTAGACATTTAAGCAAACCATTAGGCAATGTTTCCTTACAAGAAACCTTGTGAAAAAATTTTTATAGTAAATTAAATCACTTTTTACTGAACATTAAAACTTGATTTCTACAGCATTTAGTTGGCACAGAACAACAGACAGCTTTGTATTATGCTCTAAGTAATTGAGAATACAGTAAAAATTCGAGGTAAAAAGTAATTTGGGTAAAAATATATTTTATTTTCACCCAAAACACTTCCCATTTTACACTATTACAGTTATGTCGCTTTGACTAGCTTTAGTTAACTAAAAACTCTGGCTAACACCTACATTCCAATATATTCCTAAACTGCATCAGATGTTAAGCTACTAGAGAAAAGAAATCTACACACTGCAGCATTCAGTAGGAGGAATTATGCCCCCCAGAGATATCTTAATCCCTGGATGAGGATGAAATTCCTAATCTCTGGAATCTGTAACTGTTACCTTAACTGGAATAAAGGGTCTTTGCCAGTGTGATTACATTAAGGATCTTGAGATGGGGGGTTTGGATTGTCTAGGTGGACCCTAAATGTATTACTTGTCTAGAAGACAAAGAGAGATTTGACTCTCGGAGGAGGAGGTGATGTGAAGATGGAGACACAGACAGTAGTGCTGTGGCCACAAAGCAAGGGAGAAAGGCAGCTACCAGACGCTGGCGAAGCTGGGAACAGATCCTCTCTTCTAATTTTCAGGGCAGTAAGACCCTGTCAGCACCCTGATTTTGGACTTCTGTCCTCCACAACTGTGAAATAATACATTTCTATTGTGTAAGTCACAAAGATATTTGGTTTTGTTGTTTTAATAGTGGTAAGAGAAAATGAAAACACATTTGATTTTTGTTCCTCTCGACTCCAATAAAGTTTAGAATCAAGAAGACTCTTATACCAAGAGACTTATACCATTTTAAAAGTCTCTCTCTCTCTCTCTCTCTCTCTATATATATATATATATATATACTTATATATAAAAGTCTCTCTCTCTCTCTCTATATATATATATATATACACTTATATATAAAAATCTCTCTCTCTATATATATATATACACTTATATATAAAAGTCTCTCTCTCTCTCTCTCTCTCTCTCTCTCTATATATATATATATATATATATATAAGTAATATATTGTCTGTGTGTGCATCTTCTTAATGATCCTGGAACAAGAAAAAGGCAAAAGTCCCAATGAAAATATATTTCTGCTAAAAATATAGTTACTTTCATTAGTTAACAACTGCAATAGATATTTTAGGAAATATGATTCTGTGAACTATGAGAATAGAAGATGGTTTTAAGTGTTTAGATACTATTTTTAATGGAATAAAAAATTGAATTTTCTGTTTCAGTATGGACAAGGGAAAGAGAAGAAAATGTTTTTTGCTTGTGTGTGTGTGTGTGTGTGTGTGATGAAAACACTTACGATCTACTCTCTTAGCATATTTTAAGTATGCAATACAATATTATCTAATGCTGTATATTAGACCCTTAAAACACATTCAGTCTTATAACTGAATATTTGTACCCTTTTCCAAACATCTCTGCATTTTCCCTATCTTCTATCCTCTGGAAGGGAAATCTCCTTCTTTACAGGGACTTTATAAAGAGACATTTAAATCTCTTGGGATGATTTTTTAAAGTATAAAACCTAGTTACAGGTAATTAGTTCCATTAAAATATTTTTCCAGGTTTCCTCTAGATATGTTTTTATATCATGTGATCTATAATGTTTTCTTTGTGTATTCTTACTCTTGAATCTTTTGGGATTTTAACTAATTTTACACTGGTCTTTCTATCTCCTTATCTGGAACAATTAAGCATAGTTTTTAAAAATGTTATACATATTTTACTTGTACTAGGTCACTGGATTACTTTTTCAAAGTTTAGTTACAATCTTCATTAGTCTATAAAACTAATTCTAAGTGTTGAGTTCAACACAGTGTACTTTATACAAATGACATAAGCAGAAATTTACCTCCTCTTCATTCCACTTGAAGTTCTTCATTCTAGAGTCATTTCTAAGTAACCAAAGCTAGAAATATAGGCATTATCTCATTAAAGAGTCCCTGACATGGCTAAGCATTGAGTTTCTAAAAATCGTTTTCTGTTATTAAATGTTTACAAAATCTGTGACAGGAATGTCAGCATGCTTTTTGAACCATTTCCTGCCCTTGTTCCAGTGCTTATGAAAAAGAGGAATGCTTTAGATAAACCAGCTGCTAGATTTCCTAGAACAGTAAATTACTCTAACACTCCTATTTGATGTGATCCTGCCACATTTTTTTTCCAGCAGGATTTCCTCATGTTTCACAACTATTTGTTTCCACTTTAAATTAGCTCCCTACAAATAGTCTCTTGTCAAATGCATGCCTAGCTATCCACACCGAGTATCCATGATTAAAGAGACCCTCCAATTCATTACAACCATCTCCCTTTAATTAAAAAATCACAAAACACAACTTTTTCACTAACATTTTGACTCCCTGCCTTAAAACAAGTCATTGCTATAGTTAATATAAAACTTCAATGGACTCATTTGGAATCCTTCATTATTGAGGTACTACATGGTAACATGTTTTGGATTAAATAATGGCAATAATGAAAAGTCATTCAAATATCTGAGGAACTAGCATAAAAGTAATTCAAATTTATTTCTAATTTCTTAGCTTAAGCCATTCTGATCTCTTCTACTTTACTTATTTTCTCCAATATTAGTTATTTTGTTTTATTTTTTTTTACTGGAAAAATACATGTTGCTTTATTTGTCAGGTACCTATCTTTTACTTTTTGTTGGAGTATAATTACTATGCAATGTCGTGCCTAGAATCTCCCTCTCATTCCACACTCCATCCCTCCCACTGAGGTCATCACAGAACACCGAGCTAAGCTCCCTGTGCTATCCGGCTATTCTAATGACATCCTGATGATTCTTTGTTAAGGCAGCTATCTGAGACTCTAACAATTTGATGCATGCTCATCTTCCTGAGCTAAGCCATGTTTGTGATGATCAACTTATTTTTAGAAACAAATAAATATTCATAATTTTGATTCTACAAACTGAGAGAGATAATGTGCATCTGGATAGATCTTTTCCCGGTCTCTTGTCTTATTGCTCCACATCCAACTTGGAATAAAACAAAGAAACAAAGAAACAAACAAAAAAAACACCCGTCTTGAGAAGATAGGTAAGTCTCTGAGGTGGTAAGCATTTTTAGAAAATAGTATAAATTCTACCAGTGCAAATTACAATGATGTGATTAAGTTAATGCTATAAATAAAAGGTCCATTGAGCAGTTTACTGTTTCTTTGCCTTAAATGAGTTCCAGTCTCTTCCATTTCACTACCTGTTAAAATTTCCTTTACATAGTTAAATAAATAAATATTTGTCTGTGGAAATCTTCTAAAGGAATGATTCTTGTTCCTTTTTAAAATGCTAAAGAACACTAATGCTATTAGATGCTATTAGAACACTAATATCCAACATCTACACTAAATTTAATCATTAAGTCCCAGGAAGTTTGAATGACAGACACAAACCTTTTCTTTTGATGATGTTGTACTAACAGTTTTTGGGTTTGGGCCTCAGCCAGTCTTGGGTATAGACATCAGTTCTATAACTTATCAACTTCACAAACCATAAACTCAGAGGCTGTCTCTGCATCTGACAGAAGGGAATAATATCTATTCTATAGAGTTGTTATGAGGATCAAATGACTAAAATGTAAATATATAAATGAAAAACTCCTAGGCACATATCCTGAAATGATGAAAACTACAATTCAAAAAAATACATGGACCTCAATGTTCATAGCAGAACTCTTCACAATAGACAAGACTTGGAAACAACCTAAATGTATATAAACAAATGAACAGGTAAATATGTGGTACACATACAGCATAGAATACTACTCAGCACGAAAGAAGAATGGAGTGATGTCATTTGCAGCAATATGATGGACCTAGAGATTATCATACTAAGTGAAGTAGCTCAGAAAGACAAAGATAAACACCATACGCTATAAAATCTATGTGGAACCTCAAAATTGACACAAATGAACTCATTTATGAAATAGAAACAGACAGACAAACAAAATAAATTTATGGATACCAAAAGATATATACAGGGTGAGGATAAATTGAGAGTTTGGGATTAGCAAATAAAACCTACTATAGGTAAAACAGATAAACAAGTTTCCACTGTACAGCATAGGGAACTATATTCAACATCCCGTAATAAGCTATAATGGAAAAGAATCTCAAAAATAATACATATATGAATCACTTAAGCCTTTTGCTCTACACCAGAAAATAACACAAAACTGTTAATCAACTATACTTCAAATTTTTTGACTGAGAAATTGTATTTACACAATTGGTAGTAGTAGTAAATCTTCATCAATTGTTTCATTCATTTCATATTTAGTGTCTACCACACAGTGAGTTCTGTCCTTGGTTCCAGGGCTGGAGGTGTGTGTGAACAATACAAGGTTTTTTCTCTGCTTCCATGGAGCTTTCATTCTGATGAATAGATGGATAATAAGCAAAGCCATGAGTGTTTAAGAAATGATACATATATGACAGAAAGACAATGTAGAGGTGTGTTTTAGAGTAGCTGGAGTGCTCCTTTCGCACTCAATAGGCAGGAAGCCACTAGGAGAGGCGACATTTACAGTGGAACCTGAACAAAAGGGAAGAGGCATCAGGAGTGTGAGGGGAGAGAGTTTCAACCCACAAGAGCAGAACAGATGCAAGCTTGGCAGATAGAGCAGCATATCCTCCTCCTGGCAGAGCAGGATGGTGGGCAGAGGTGAGAAACAGGGGCAGGCCATGGCCACAGGGAACCCTGAGAGCCATAACAATATTTAGATTTTATTCAGGTATTCTGAAAAGCCCCTGCAGGATTGTGAGCAAGTGAGGGACAAGACTGACACAAGAGCGGTCAGGGAAAAGCAGGAAAGAAGGGACCACTTAGAGCACCCTGGGTAAGACTGCTGACTAGATTGGGACTGGAAAAGTTGGAAGAAAGAGGACAGAATTACAATGTGTTTTGAAGACTGAGCCAATAAAACTTATAGATGAACTGAATGTGGAAAATGAGAAAAGAAAAAAAAAAAAAAGAACACTTAGCCTTTGGTTTGGATCTCCCGGAAATAGTCTGGAAAACAGAGACGAGACAGATGAGGAAGAAAGAAGTTGTGGTAGGACACAAAAAATCTCCAGTTTTATTTTGGACAAGTTTTTTAATTTTTAACTTTATATTGGAGTATAGTTGATTACCAGGCTTCCCTGGTGGCTTAGTGATAAGGAATTGACCTACCAATGCAGGAGACATGGGTTCCATCTCTGGGTTGGGAAAGTCCCCTGGAGAAGGAAATGGCAACCCACTCAGTATTCTTGCCTAGGAAATCCCATGGACACAAGAGCCTGGTGGGTTACAGTCCATGGAGTCACAAAAGAGTTGGACCTGACTTAGCAACTAAACAATAGTTGACTAACAATGTTGTGCTACTTTCAGGTGCACAGCATGGATATAAGAGTTGGACTATAAGGAAAGCTGAGCGCTGAAGAACTGATCCTTTTGAACTATGGTGTTGGAGAAGACTCTTGAGAGTCCCTTGGACTGCAAGGAGATTCAACCAGTCCATCCTAAAGGAAATAAGTCCTGAATATTCATTGGAAGGACTGATCTTAAAGCTGAAACTCCAATACTTTGGCCACCCGATTTGAAGAACCAACTAATTGGAAAAGACCCTGATTCTAGGAAAGATTGAGGGCAGGAGGAGAAGGGGACAACAGAGGATGAAATGGTTGGATGATATCACTGATGCGATAGATGTTAGCTTGAGTAGGCTCTGGGAGTTGGTCATGGACAGGGAAGCCTGGAGTGCTGCAGTCCATGGAGTTGCAAAGAGTCAGACATGACTGAGCAACTGAACTGAACTGATATATAGATACATACACATACATACACATATGTGGGCTTCCCCAGTGACTCAGTGGTAAAGAATCTGCTTGCAATGCAGGAGACACAGGAGACTTGGGTTTGATCACTGAGTCAGGAAGACCCCCTGGAGGAGGGCAAGGCAACCCACTCCAGTATTCTTGCCTGGAGAATTCTATGGATAGAGGAGCCTGGTGGGCTACAGTCCATAGGGTCGCAAAAAGTCAGATATGATTGAAGCAACTGAGCATGTATGCACACATAGGTATATGTATAGGGAAAGGAAAGTGAAAGTCACTCAGTCATGTTTGACTCTTTGTGACCCCATGGATTGTAGCCTGCCAGGCTCCTCTATCCATGAAATAGTCCAGGCAAGACTATTAGAGTGGGTAGCTATTCCCTTTCTAGGGGATCTTCCAAACCGAGGTATCAAACCCAGGTCTTACACACTGAGGCAAATTCTTTATTGTCTGAGCCAACAGGTATATGTATATATACACCCTTTTTCAGATTCTTTTCCCATATAGGTGATTATAAAGTATTGAGCAAAGTTCCCTGTGCTATATAGTAGGTCCTTATGGATTATCTATTATATATCTAGTAGCATGTATCAAGAGAGTTCCAGAAAAACATCTATCTCTGCTTTATTGACTATGCCAAAGCCTTTCACTGTGTGGATCACAATAAACTGTGGAAAATTCTGAGAGAGATGGGAATACCAGACCATCTAACCTGCCTCTTGAGAAATCTGTATGCAGGTCAGGAAGCAACAGTTAGAACTGGACATGGAACAACAGACTGGTTCCAAATAGGAAAAGGAGCACGCCAAGGCTGTATATTGTCACCCTGCTTATTTAACTTATATGCAGAGTACATCATGAGAAACGCTGGACTGGAAGAAACACAAGCTGGAGTCAAGATTGCCGGGAGAAATATCAATAACCTCAGATATGCAGATGACATCACCCTTATGGCAGAAAGTGAAGAGGAACTAAAAAGCCTCTTGATGAAAGTAAAAGAGGAGAGTGAAAAAGTTGGCTTAAAGTTCAACATTCAGAAAACGAAGATTATGGTATCTAGTCCCATCACTCCATGGGAAATAGATGGAGAAACAGTGGAAACAGTGTCAGACTATTTTTTGAGGCTCCAAAGTCACTGCAGATGGTGACTGCAGGCATGAAATTAAAAGACGCTTACTCTTTGGAAGAAAAGTTATGACCAACCTAGATAGCATATTCAAAAGCAGAGACATTACTTTGCTGACTAAGGTCCGTCTAGTCAAGGCTATGGTTTTTCCAGTAGTCATGTATGGATATGAGAGTTGGACTGTGAAGAAGGCTGAGCTCTGAACAACTGATGCTTTTGAAGTGTGGTGTTGGAGAAGACTCTTGAGAGTCCCTTGGACTGCAAGGAGATCCAACCAGTCCATTCTGAAGGAGATCAACCCTGGGTGTTTTTTGGAAGGAATGATGCTATAGCTGAAACTCCAGTACTTTGGCCACCTCGTGTGAAGAGTTGACTCACTGGAAAAGACTCTGATGCTGGGAGGGATTGAGAGCAGGAGGAGAAGGGGATGACCGAGGATGAGATGGCTGGATGGCATCACTGACTCAATAGACGTGAGTCTGAATGAACTCCGGGAGTTGGTGATGGACAGGGAGGCCTGGCGTGCTGCGATTCATGGAGTCACAAAGAGTTGGACACAACTGAGCAACTGAACTGAACTGAATTGAGCATGTATCATGGAAAAAGCAAGAGCTGAACCTAGCATGTATATGTTAATCCCAGCCTCCTAATTTATCCCTCCCTTCACATTTTCCCTTTAGCAAAAGGGAATGTTTTTTTCCAAGCTTGTTTTTGACAAGTTAATTTAGATCTACTATGAGGCATTCAAGTAAAGCATACCATCTTAGTTGCATGTAGTCTGATTGTCAGAGAAGGGATCAGAGCTGGAATTGTTACGTGAACTGTTGAGTCCTGCCCCAAGGCCACAGGTGCAAGGCCTTGTACCAAGGCCATACATGAGGAGCCCAGAACCAAGGCCACCTCCTAAGCCCTTTCGTAACTGTTGCCAAAAGTCCTCTTGATCATCACCAGCAGGCTTCCTGATCCCAAATCAGGCAAAAATGTGCATCCTGGTAGTCACTCTATAGCGTCCTAACCAACCGCCTAATGTCAACCTTGCAGCAGGAATTTTCTTTGTCTTGAGGCCATAAAAATTGGCTGTTAAGCCATGAATACCGTCAACTTTACCTGGCCTGTCAGGATGTCAGCCCACTATGCTCACAGCACTATCATTACTTTTGCTCTTTGTTCTCAAAAAACTCACTTCCTTCCAAAATGCTATGTCTGGAAATCATTTTCCAACCCATGCTCAGACTGCCTCAACATGAACATATAGTCAAAGGTTTGCTTGGAAGGATATTAAAGAAAGTTATAATACAGAATGATCACCATAATATACCATAAATTACAATAAAATGTTATGTTTCCCGTAAATTTCTTTTAAAGTAATACTTTGAGACATGGAAAATGAGAATGCATTACTATACTTTGAGAGGAAAAAGGTATGAATAAGGTGACTCTATATTTGTATAAATATATATAAATTTCAGAAGACAAGAATATAAAACTATTTGAAGAGTTACCTTGAAGTTTTACAGTGTTAAGATTAGAAGCGTTTATGTTACTTTCTGTATCTTTGGTTTTGTGTTTTCAAGTTTAGAAAAAATGGAAAATTAATGGTAATAAACACAAATTACTGTAAAAATATCAATCAGTCAGTTCAGTCGCTCAGTCATGTCCAACTCTTTGTGACCCTATGGATTGCAACACGTCAACTTCCCTGACCATCACCAAATCCTGGAGTTTACTGAAACTCATGTCCATCACGTCGGTGATGCCATCCAACCATTTCATCCTCTGTCATCCCCTTCTCCTGACTTCAGTCTTTCCCAATATCAGGGTCTTTTCCAATGAGTCAGTTCTTTGCATCAGGTGGAAAAAGTACTGGAGTTTCAACTTGATCATCAGTCCTTCCAATGAGTAATCAGGACTGCTGGACTGGTTGGATCTCCTTGCAGTCCAAGGACTCTCAAGAGTCTTCTCCAACACCACAGTTCAAAAGCATCAATTCTTCGGCACTCAGCTTTCTTTATAGCACAACTCTAACATCCATACATGACTACTGGAAAAATCATAGCTTTGACTGGATGGACCTTTGTTGGCAAAGTAATATCTCTGCTTTTTAATATGCTATCTAGGTTGGTCATAGCTTTTCTTCCAAGGAGCGAGCATTTTTTAATTTCATGGCTGCAGTCACCATCTGCAGTGATTTTGGAGTCCAAGAAAATAAAAGTCTCTCACTGTTTTCATTGATTCCCCATTTATTTGCTTTGAAGTAGATAGGACAGGAAGCCATGGTCTTAGTTTTCTGAATGTTGAGCTTTAAGCCAATTTTTTCACTCTCTTCTTTCACTTTCATCAAGAGACTCTTTAGTTCTTCTTTACTTTCCACCGTAATGGTGGTGTCATCTGCATATCGGAGGTTATTGATATTTCTTCCGGCAATATGGATTCTAGCTTGTGCTTCATCCAGTCCAGCGTTTCTCATGATGTACTCTGCATATAAGTTAAATAAGCAGGGTGACAATATACAGCCTTGACGTACTCCTTTTCCGATTTGGAACCAGTCTGTTGTTCCATGCCCAGTTCTAACTGTTGATTCTTGACCTGCATAGAGATTTCTCAGGAGGTATATCAGGTGGTCTGGTATTCCCAACTCTTAAAGAATTTTCCACAGTTGTGATCCACACAGTCAAAGGCTTTGGCATAGTCAATAAAGCAGAAATAGAAGTCTTTCTGGAACTCTCTTGCTTTTTCAATGATCCAGTGGATGTTGGCAATTTGATCATGGTTCCTCTGCCTTTTCTAAGTCCAGCTTGAACATCTGGAAGTTCTCGGTTCACATACTGTTTAAGCCTGGTTTGGAGAATTTTGAGCATTACTTTGCTAGTATGTGAGATGAGTTCAAGTGTGAAGTAGTTTGAACATTCTTTGAACAATCCCTTTCCTTGGGATTGGAATGAAAACTGACCTTTTCCAGCCCTGTGGCCACTGCTGAGTTTTCCAGATTTGCTGGCATAGTGAGTGCAGAACTTTCACAGTATCATCTTTTAGGATTTGAAATAGCTCAACTGGAATTCCATCACCTCCACTAGCTTTGTTCACAGTGATGCTTCCTAAGGCCCACTTGACTTCTCATTCCAGGATGTCTGGCTCTAAGTGAGTGATCACACCATCGTGATTATCTGGGTCTTGAAGATCTTTTTTGTACAGTTCTGTGTATTCTTGCCACCTCTTCATAATATCTTCTGTTTCTGTTAGGTCCATACCATTTCTGTCCTTTATTGAGCTCATCATCTTTGCATGAAATGTTCCTTTGCTATCTCTAATTTTCTTAAAGACATCTCTAATCTTTCCCATTCTATTGTTTTCCTCTATTTCTTTGCACTGATCAGTTATAACAAAGCCAATAAATGCACTAAGAAAGATTTAGCAAAAACAGTTTTAGCAACACTTCATTCTGTAACATTACAGTAAATTTATTAGCTAATAAATATTGATATATTCTAATTAATTTGCACATAAAAATATGACTTCATAATTTTTACAGAGTAAAAATTGTCTCAGCATTTCTTCCTGTTCTTTTCATATGTACATTTTTGGTTCCAAAGAACTTTGCATACAATGTGCCATACTTCACCGTTTTCACCTTTTACTATGAATAAGTGGCATGTGGTGAGTTCATCCATCAGTCTTAAATTTACTTGGGAAAATGCAATGTGATAACCACTCCTATTAATTCCAAAACAGACAGACTAGGGCCAAGAAATGTTTTGTTTTCCCTAAATGGCCGATGTAGCTGCCACCCTGGGAATGATCAATTGTGTGTGAACTGGGTTGCACAAGGACAAAAGGGGGAAAGGATAGACAGGGTATATCATAGACACTGGATATTATTATACAGATCTGCAATTGAGGGGTTAATGCAACATCTTCCTTTATCAAATATACATCCCGATGATCATCTACTGAGATGCAACAATGTAATTACCTCAGGTGTAATAAATATTATCTTTCTGTACTAGACAGTAACATCTTATTTACCAAATTAAATCAATCACTGTGCTGTGCCCTGAAATTCTACTTAATTTTTCCTGAAATCTTATGAAGGAAATCTAATATGTGTAAAAGTCAACCCCTCAGAATTTGGTGTTAAAATCTGATGCAATACCTAATATGTCAGCAACTTGCGTTTAACTAAATGTTTGCCTGTAACAAAGAAATTAGGGAAATATGTTATATAATGGTATTCAAGGTCAAGATTAAGACCAAAGCTAAGCTGAAACCCAAGATTTTATTTTAAATATGTCTTTAAATAAGTATTCAAGTTCATCATAGAACATTCCTTTAGGAGATATACTGCAAGGATACTCTTCTCAGCCCAATGAAATGGTGAATCCATGTAAAAAGACCGTAATCCAAGTTCAGAGAAATAAGTGGTTATCAATGACTTTCTACAGACAATAATGAAGACAAATTGCTACATTTAAAAATTAATAAGCAGAAGCATCATTAAATTCCACTAACATTTATTTACTTCTACATGCCCTGCTTTGTGCTAATTTTGTAGGAAAAACTGTAACAAAACTGAAATAAGCAAACAACCTACTACTCTTTACATAGAATGGTTTTTCTTTGCCTTAAACTTACCACCTCTACCTTGCAATTTATGTGCCTCTTCCTTGAGGAAGGTGTAGATATATCCAGCTTAGTAAGGAAGCCTGAGACATTGCCATAATCTGTTTAACATATTTTTAATGGGTTTAATATTCAGAGCATTCAGTTGATTTATTTTTCTGCATTATTTGGTATAATTATACAGTTTTGACATTTTAATTACTCTATTATTCAAATACTACATTTTTCAGGTAGTTAGTACCTAGGGTTGGGACCCAATGGTAATTACTTTGTCAACAATTTTTCTTTGGCAGATTTATTTTTGCTCCCTACAATGAGCAATGGAAAAAGGCAAAATTAGCACTGAGGCACCACCTCAACACTCTTTCAACTCACTGTCAAAAGTTATTAGAGAAACTTCTCTGGTGGTCCAGGAGCTAAGACAACATGCTCTCAATGCAGGAGGCCTGGGTTTGATCCCTGATCAGGAAACTAGATGTCACATGTCAGAATTTAGAGTCCACATCCCACACACTGCAGCTAAAAGGTCCTGCATTCTGCAACAAAGATCAAAGATACCTCATGCTGCAACTAAGACCCCATACAGCCAAATAAATTAAAAAAAAAAGCTGTTAGATATTATCATTTGACTATATTATTAACTATATTTTTTCATAAAAGCTAAATTCAAAAATGAATTAAGAACAATTGCAAAATCTTCTGTGGCATATTTGTGTGTCAAGCACTGATTTTTACATCATTTGGGAAAAATCATGAAAACCATATATTCAGAGTTAAAAAGAAGGTGAGTTTTCAAACATGAACCTGTGCTTCATGGGAAGAAGTATTTTTTAAATGATTGCTTTGTTATAATGTTTTCATCTTATCCCAGAAGAATAGCTTACTTTATCTATCATGGCAGTCAAATTAAACAGAGTTTAACATCCACTTACTCACTGAGCTTAATAAAGGAGTCATTATATTATATCCAAAAATCACTAAAAACGATTGGCTCACTGTTGAGCTGGAAAACCGGCTTATCACAGTGCATGCAAGGCTGACACTTTGTTTTTCCAGGTTTTGAATTGTTCCTTTTGTCACAAGCTCTAAGTACACATCTGATATTAAATTATACTTCTTATTAAATAAAGCATTTGAATCAATAACTGGTTCTATAACCAATTTTCACGTGATTAGGTAACATGCCCATGCTATTTCACAGTTCAACAACACAAAGAGAACTTTAACTTGGATTTTAGACATTGCTCCTATTCCTTCAATTTAATCTTCTCCCCACCACCCGCCCCACTTTATGTCTCCCAGGGCTCAAGTTTTCCGTCCCTCATCAGCTGATTGCACTCTCAGTGCAATCTGATGGTGTGCAAAATAGTCTCGGGAGTTTCTCCTTCAGATTCTGACACATCTACAGATATTCTTAAAGGGATAAAGAAAATAAGATAGCAAACACACGAACCATTTTAAAACAATGACTGAGATAGTTTATAAAAATTTCCCATTCCAGAAAAGATTAAAATACAAACTTTTGGTGAGTAAGAATTTCAAACTCTGTAATCTAAAACTATGCCTTAGAAAAACTTTAAAGCAAGAATTCTTTTTGCTATAAAAAGGTCATTCATTTAAAATCAAATTTATTACTATTTGTGTATATATATATATTTAATGATACATATCACCATACATTTATATGTATACACACACACATATATATGCATAAATACACACATATTCTACTTCCTTTCTTTCCACAACTCCTGCCCTTCACTTCCCAATTGCAACCTAGAAATATAAACTCCACGAATATAGGAACTTTGTTTACTGTACATAACTCAGGGCCTACTACACCGAAACAGGTCCATTAATATTTATAGCATGAGTACATGAGACGCCTGAGTTCTTCAATTTCAAGTATTTAACTAACATAATTTAAAACATGATGTTCTTTCCAGGTAATTTAATCTCCTTAAATTTCAAATGACTTCAAAATACTGTAATTATCTTCTTTATTAAACAACAGGTATAAAAAAACATGGCTTCTTCAAAACTATCTCTGCTTCCTAGGCTTATTTGTTTTTAGACTTTTTTTTTTTTTCCTTCAGATCAGTTGAGTGGCACACATAAGAGACAGTAAAACACCGGTGATCTCTGTCTACCATATAGATGAGCCAAATGTAAGAGAAATCAGAACAATTTTTTGCAGATAACTGAGCTAAAAAGAGAAAGAATTTGATGGGATGCCTGGTGGACATACGGCTTCCCTGATGGCTCAGCAGTGAAGAATCCACCTGCCAAACAGGAGACACAAGATAAATGGGCTCCATCCCTGGGTCAGGAAGATCCCCTGGAGAAGGAAATGCAGCCTACTTCAGTATTCTTGCCTGAAAAAGCCTGTGGACAGAGGGGCCTGGTGGGCTACACTCCAAAGGTTTGCAGAGTCGGACATGATTGAGCACACACGCTAGTGGATATAATATACTTATTAAGGCCAAGAATGTTAGTTTTCACCTTGTGGAATCAATTAATTATGCTACCACACACACTCACATTAATGTGAAAAAAATAAGACATAATAAAACATGTTAAAGATATCTGACTTTAATGGTAAACCATTCAATCTTAAAAACGGTCAATGCATTCTCCTGAAAGACACCTTCCTGTATCTGCTTGAGGACATGTCTCTAATAGATCCAGATTCTCATTTTTATCCATATCAATTGCTGGAGAAGGATAGAAGGGGAAATCTTTAATTATGTTATAATTACTTTTCAGGATATAAAAAAAGGCATGGTTTAAAATGTGAAGCATATTTGTAATATATAATTAATATATAATTTACTTTTTGAAAGCAAAATTAGTTTTCTAATTCCACATATAAAATATAATGTGCCTCCATATTTACATGCCATTCTACAGTGGTAGGCTGCCACAAATTTAGGTTACATAAATACGCGTATAAATTGGTAGTGTACCCTGCTCCTTATGCATTTCCTCCTTTGTAAAAAGAAGACAAAGCCATGCTTGCAGAGACATTGTGATATTAAAGGATGTTGTACAGTGAAACCCCACTGCACAGTTACTACTTTAGTATATGGTAGCCATTATCAGCATTATCATTAAATTTCAACATGCAACTCTAAGTCCTTCAGCTAAAAAGAATGTCAGAAAATGGTCACCAAGTTGCTACAGTTTGAAGACACTAACAAAGCTATCAGGGAACAACCTGGAATTCACTCAAGTGTTACCTTTGGACATTAAAAACAACAACAACAAAACCTGAGTCTTTCAAATATATTATTCTTGCGGCATTACTCTACTTACTTGAGTGTATCCAAGCTTTAGTTCAGGGATAATGCCTACATGACTCCATTATATTTCTGCTGACACAACTGGATGAGTATTCTTAATATAGGATTCATTCAAACATTATCCCTTTTTGCTTAAAGCATGTCAATCTAAAATAGCTCACATATTGAGAACTGGAGTACCCTGTCAACCCATTTTCCTCTCCTAAAGATGTCTTTATTAGCCTAATGCTTCCCACTTATCTCTCTATAGCCATCTGTGAAAGCTGAATAGCTTGAGATAGCCTGTGCTACTTATAAGTCTTAGCCTGTATCGACTCCTGTGTCTATGACTGAAGTACAGTAAGTAACAAAGATGAAAGTTGAGTGTTTCCATAATGATTTAGTGGACTTAACAGTCTTTCCTGTTAAAATGGTACTATTTGAAAATAAATAGTTAACCTAAATAATTTTAAGTCCTCTTCCAGGTGATATACAGTTACTGAAATAAATTTCAGATAAAATTTCAGTTGGCTATGTTACAAAGCCTTTTGCTGATTGACAGAGAGGGGTTTTGGGGATTTGGTTATTTTTCCCTCTATTTTTTTAAAAACAGTTTGAACCTATAGGAACCTACTATTTCTGCTTTCTTGACTATGCCAAAGCCTTTGACTGTGTGGATCACAAGAAATTGGAAAATTCTGAGAGAGATGGGAATACCAGACCACCTGACCTGCCTCTTGAGAAATCTATATGCAGGTCAGGAAGCAACACTTAGAACTGGACATGGAACAACAGACTGGTTCCAAATAGGAAAAGGAGTATGTTAAGGCTGAATATTGTCACCCTGCTTATTTAACTTGTATGCAGAATACATCATGAGAAATGCTGGACTGGAAGAAACACAAGCTGGAATCAAGATTGCCGGGAGAAATATCAATAAACCTCAGATATGCAGATGACACCACCCTTATAGCAGAAAGTAAAGACGAACTAAAAAGCCTCTTGATGAAGTGAAACAGGAGAGTGAAAAAGTTGGCTTAAAGCTCAACATTCAGAAAATGAGGATCATGACATCCGGTCCCATCACTTCATGGGAAATAGATGGAGAAACAGTGGAAACAGTGTCAGACTTTACTTTTGAGGGCTCCAAAAATCACTGCAGATGGTGACTGCAGCCATGAAATTAAAAGACACATACTCCTTGGAAGAAAAGTTATGACCAATCTAGATAGCATATTCAAAAGCAGAGACATTACTTTGCTGACTAAGGTCCATCTAGTCAAGGCTATGGCTTCTCCAGTAGTCATGTATGGATGTGACAGTTGGACTGTGAAGAAGGCTGAGTGTCAAAGAATTGATGCTTTTGAAGTGTGGTGTTGGAGAAGACTCTTGAGAGTCCCTTGGACTGCAAGGAGATCCAACCAGCCCATTCTGAAAGAGATCAGCCCTGGGTGTTCTTTGGAAGGAATGATGCTAAAGCTGAAACTCCAGTACTTTGGCCACCTCATGTGAAGAGTTGACTCATTGGAAAAGACTCTGATGCTGGGAGGGATTGGAGGCAGGAGGAGAAGGGGACGACAGAGGATGAGATGGCTGGATGGCATCACTGACTCGATGGATGTGAGTCTGAGTGAACTCCGGGAGTTGGTGATGGACAGGGAGGTCTGGCGTGCTGCAATTCATGGGGTCGCAAAGAGTTGGACACGACTGAGAGACTGAACTGAACTGATTATACTTAATAGATACATTTCTCCCTTCTCAAGTGAAATTAATGGTAGATACTTTTCATGAATATATGATACATATACACACAAATGTGATGTGCATTATAAATATAATTAATGCAATAAAATCTCCAGGAATTGGTGAAAGACAGGGAGGCCTGGCGTGCTGCAGTCCTTGGTGTCGCAAAGAGTCAGACATGACTGAGCGACTGAACTGAACTGAATAAAGCCTTGAGAACTACTTTATTTTTTCTTACTAATTTACATGGAGGAAATCATGCTAGCCTCAGTCAAGAAGAGATTAAGTATTTTTATCAGTTTTGAAATGTTGATCTAAAAATAATATGCTTAATGATAAACTACTAAGGAAGTTACTATAGTCAGTTATATAACTTATACAAACGATATAACCATCATGGTACATTGCAAGTAGCCACTTTTCATTTTTCTGGTTATTTTTAACCATGTAAATTAATAATAATCTTACTGAGGAAGATAAGGACTACCCTCAATAAGGCAAGAATGCAATAGGAAAGATGCATGCTTCTGTAGATTGAATGCTCCTTTGTCCCCCAAATTCATATGTTAAATCCTAATGCCCAGTGTGAGAGTATTTGGAGGTTGGGCCTCCAGGAGGTGGTTATTAGGTTATGAGTGTGGAGCTCTCATTACATTTAGGATACAAAGAAGAGGCTCAAGAAATTGCTTTTGACACTTTCACCATGTGAGGACACAGCAAAAAGATGGCTTTCTAGGAAACAAGCCTGTACCATACATGAAATCTGCCAGTGCAGAGATTGGATTCTAGACTCCAGAACTGTGAGGAATAAGCTTCCATTGTTTATATGAGCTACTTAGTCAATGGTGTTGTTTTAGCAGCTTGCATGGACTGAGATAGAAATATCAACCAATAATTGGAAAAAAAGTGAGTGTAGTCTACCAAAGAGGCGTGTGCATAATACAGGGGTGAAAGAAAAGAGAGTAGTTAATTTTAAAAGGAGGATTAAGGAAGTTTTCATAGAAGGGAGAGCATGTCAAATGAGATTGGAAGGACAAATTGGAGTTTGATAGGTGGTATCCACAAATAGGAGGAGGCTTGTGGTCACATACGTTAAGGCTGGGGTGCTTCTAGGTTGGGCTTGGCCAGCAAAAAGGTGGAGGAGATCACAGTAGACAAATGAAAGGGGGCCAGGCAAAGCTCCTTGAGGCATTCACAACTCATCTTATTCCACTTCTGGTTACTCTGCAGTAGTTATTCAATTTTAATCAACTCTTCTGCTTGTCCCTGAATACCTTCTGCTCATTCACAACTGTGAATCAGAGGTTTACACTATTCCCCTTATCACAATGATGTTATGATGACTGAGTAGACCTATTCTTAAAGATCCACTGATAACCACTTCAATCTCCTGTCTCCAATTTAGAGGAGACTTCAGTTCTGAATGGACTTCCTTGGTGGCTCAGATGGTAAAATGACTGCCTAAAGTGTGGGAGACCTGGGTTTGATCCCTGGATCAAAGGGGAAGATCCTCTGGAGAAGGAAATGGCAACCCACTCCAGTACTTCTGTCTTCTGAATACCCCATGTCTCCTCAAAATTCTGGCACTTCTGTCTAGTTTTTAGAGATACCTTTTTATCAAATAATAGGCTGACATCATGGCATCTGGTCCCCATCACTTCATGGGAAATAGATGGGGAAACAGTGTCAGACTTTACTTTTGAGGGCTCCAAAATCACTGCAGATGGTGACTGCAGCCATGAAATTAAAAGACACTTACTCCTTGGAAGCAAAGTTATGACCAACCTAGATAGCATGTTGAAAAGCAGGGACATTACTTTGCCAACAAAGGTCCGTCTAGTCAAGGCTATGGTTTTTCCAGTGGTCATGTATGGATGTGAGAGTTGGACTGTGAAGAAAGCTGAGCACCAAAGAACTGATGCTTTTGAACTGTGGTGTTGGAGAAGACTCTTGAGAGTCCCTTGGACTGCAAGGAGATCCAAACAGTCCATTCTGAAGGAGATCAGCCCTGGGATTTCTTTGAGAGGAATGATGCTAAAGCTGAAACTCCAGTATTTTCACCACCTCATGCGAAGAGTTGACTCATTGGAAAAGACTCTGATGCTGGGAGGGATTGGGGGCAGGAGGAAAAGGGGACGACAGAGGATGAGATGGCTGCTTGGCATCACTGACTTGAAGGACGTGAGTCTGAGGGAACTCCGGGAGTTGGTGATGAACAGGGAGGCCTGGCGTGGCAATTCATGGGGTTGCAAGGAGTCGGGCACAACTGAGTGACTGAACTGAACTGAGACTGACATTAAGTCAGAGTCCTTTAGAAGGAGGCTTCTAAATTCACGAAAAATGTTTAATATAAACATCACAAATCTATAAAGATTATGAAAATAAGTAAGGACACATGAGCATCTGTCTGTCCAGTAGGGCTGGTATTCCAACACCATGCTGCTGCTTTTTTTTGTTGTTACACGCAAAATCCTAATATGAGAGTTCAAAATATGAATGGTGGCTGCACTGAAGGACTGAAAGCATGAGATAAGGCAGAGCCCAGGAGAAGCAGGACAGAAAAGCACCAGAGATGTCAGTGTATCTGGTCATCTAGGGTCCCATGCAGAGACAGCAAAGCAACAGCCAAGCCCAATCCCACATCCATGGTTGTGAGCTCTGACCTAGGAATCTACTTCCAAAACCTTTACCCTCAAATGCTTTCGCCACAAACATGATTTTCCTAGTCAGGTGCAAACTTGATAAAAGCTAAAGTTATTGAAAAAATAAACAAGAATAAAGGAGACTGTGTACAGAAGCATTCAGTAATGTTATAATCCACGTTATGGACAAGTCGGGTTCCATTTACTTTGAAATACTCTCCGGAGGCTGATATGGATGGATACAGAGATGGACTGAGAGAGCATCACCATTGTTTCAGATGGTTTATAACTAACACGTGAGGGAAAGAGACTCGGCTTTCTGTTCTGAGTGATACACACCAGCCAGCCACAATCTACTCCCGGATTACGGCCCCAATTTATCAGTACTTCCCACCTTGGAAACAAATCATGACTCATTTGAAAATCGTCACCCATTTCAACCACTGAATTTTGTCCAACACAAGTCCAAAAGAAAATATTATAAATTTCTTCATAATAAGAACAAGTATACAATCTGTTCTAGAGCATAGGATTATGAAAATGAAAGTTCAAACTCTCCTTCTCCATCACTTTGTGACACGTATTTTATTTTTCCATCTCCTTTCTTTCTTCCCTGTCTGGAAAGTCATTTTAAATGTAGTAACAGCCGAATCTGCCTAACAAATAAGGACCTGAGGAACCAGAGATCAAATTGCCAACATCCGCTGGATCATGAAAAAAGCAAGAGAGTTTCAGAAAAACATCTACTTCTGCTTTATTGACTATGCCAAAGCCTTTCCCTGTGCGGATCACAATAAACTGGAAAATTCTGAAAGAGATGGGAATACTAGACCACCTGACCTGCCTCTTGAGAAACCTATATGCAGGTAAGGAAGCAACACTTAGAACTGGACATGGAACAACAGACTGGTTTGAAATAGGAAAAGGAGTACGTCAAGACTGTATATTGTCACCCTGCTTATTTAACTTATATGCAGACTACATCATGAGAAACGCTGGCTGGAAGAAGCACAAGCTGGAATCAAGATTGCCGGAAGAAATATCAATAACCTCAGATATGCAGATGACACCACCCTTCTGGCAGAAAGTGAAGACGAACTAAAGAGCCTCTTGATGAAAGTGAAAGAGGAGAGTGAAAAAGTTGGCTTAAAGCTCAACATTCAGAAAACTGAGATCATGGCATCTGGTCCCATCACTTTATGAGAAATAGATGGGGAAACAGTGGAAACAGTGGCAGACTTTATTTTGGGGGCTCCAAAATCACTGCAGATGGTGATTGCAGCCATGAAATTAAAAGACACTTACTCCTTGGAAGGAAAGTTATGACCAACCTAGATAGCATATTCAAAAGCAGAGACATTACTTTGCCAACAAAGGTCAGTCTAGTCAAGGCTATGGTTTTTCCAGTGGTCATGTATGGATGTGAGAGTTGGACTGTGAAGAAAGCTGAGCACCAAAGAACTGATGCTTTTGAAGTGTGGTGTTGGAGAAGACTCTTGAGAGTCCCTTGGACTGCAAGGAGATCCAACCACTCCATTCTGAAGGAAATCAATCCTGGGTATTCTTTGGAAGGAATGATGCTATAGCTGAAACTCCAGTACTTTGGCCATCTCATGTGAAAAGTTGACTCATTGGAAAAGACTCTGATGCTGGGAGGGATTGGGGGCAGGAGGAGAAGGGGACGACAGAGGATGAGATGGCTGGATGGAATTACCGACTCGATGGACGTGAGTCTGAGTGAACTCTGGGAGTTGGTCATGGACAGGGAGGCCTGGCGTGCTACAATTCGTGGGGTTGCAAAGTGTCAGACATGACTGAGCGACTGAACTGAACTGAACTGTTTCCCTGTTAGGCCTAAAAAATAGTCAGTGGATTTCTGTTACTTTTATTTTTTTCTTCTTTTTTATTTTTTTAAATTATGAAAGTATGATAATTTGTTTATAGAAGACTTGGAAAATACAGAACAAAGTTACATATAGTTCTACTCTTTATTACAATTATTTTTAATTAGAAAAATTAAGATTTTTAGTTGGAACTGCAATATCAAGCTCTCAAAACTTAATAGAATGAATGGACAGAAAAATAGAAGGATACAGTAGACCTGTAAAGCACTATGAACCACTTCAACATAATTAAGATTTATACAATTTTCATACAACAGCAGGATATAAATTCTATTTAGGTTCCCAGAATCTATAAACCAGGAGACAAGGAACCTATCCAGGGATATAAAACAAAGGGCAAAAACTTCATGGTCTAAGGATATTGAAATAATACAGAGCCTGCTCTCTCATCACTGTGGAAGTTATATTAGAAATCAATATCAAAAGATATTTGAAAATAACCCACATATTTTCAAATGCAGTGGGTCACTTTCGCTTTTTAATCATGATGTCATATTTGTTGCTTGTACTTATAATTTGATTTAAATTATCCGTTTGTCTTTTTTGAAATTCTGGATCAGACAGAGCAAATCATGTAACTGGACACATTTCTTAAAGTCCCCTAAATATAGCATATGGCAAGATACTTTCAGAAACAGAGAATCTCTGATGCATGTTATTTTACAATTGCATTAGATAGTAATCTGTGAATATACCTTCAAAATTCCCAACCCAACAAAGGTGCCAAACCATCCTAACAAAAGCATTATGGAGTATATTTTAATTATTTCCATTTTATTTCTCAGAAACTAAGAATGCAAATAGTTCAGTTACTACTTTAGATTTCACCATTAATTCGTAAATGGTTTTGAATCTAGGGCTTTCTGATTCCAGAACCTATAGTTAGCACGATAATCCCATGCTTATCCAGTGAATAGAAATCACTAATGCTGACTGATTACCTAACAAGTGTCACACAGTGCTGCTGCTAAGTGCTCAACCAAATTAACTCATGTAATTCACACAACAATCCTATGAAATAAATATTCATTATTAGACCCATTTTACAGATGAGGAAACTATGGCAAAGAGCAGTTAAATGACCTATCCAACACTGCAGAGATGGAAAATGATGAATCTGGGTTGCAACCCCAGGCAATCTGTCTTTAGCCCCGCCTCACCCCACCATACTTAAGCATTATGCTACAATACAAGCAAGTGACTGCATGTTACCTGTTAATTAAGATTTTTGTCTCACTTATATGTAAAAATTTTATCTGCGTAGTAAACCATTGCCTCTTCAATGGTAATCATATCTAATTTCTGGAAAAAAACTTGCAAACCACTTTTATTGTACTGGCTTGATTATATAATAATTCATTCAACTTTAGTGGAAGTCTTTCTCTGTATTACTAAATACATTTGTCAAAATTTTCGTTTTCAGTTTTTTATTTTAAGCAGACTAGTGCTGCATTCTGTTGGCTAAATGGATGATCAGATGAGGTGTTAAAGAGATTTCAGGAAACAAAAATTTTAACATATTAAAACTGAATGAGTAATATCTGACTGCATTTCTACATTGTCCTCTTGGTATCCTGAAATGAAATTACACATGAAAAGTATCTTGTATTTTGTCTCATCTAAGTATGAAACACTTAAAAATAAACTCTAATGGAGTAAATATTCTGGAGATCAGAACTAGAAGCCTAATTATTATGATTGATGGGGATTTGTGTGTGCAAGTATATATGAAGAACATGTGCTCCTTAATTAATCATAATTTTCTCAAATACAAAAAAAATTGGGGTCATTAATTTAAGTACAATCTCATTTATCTCTTAGGTGAATAACATATAAAATGTTTGACTCTATTAGCCGATTTTAAAAGAAAATTGTGATTTTTTTTCCACCTTCCTACTAGTGGTGTTAGTGAGCCACAGATATCATCTATTTTTATGGGGTTTTACTGTTGATAATTTCACATTCAGGATCTCAGTTATCCTTTAAAGCAATCTGATGAATTAGGCAAAGCAGAATGTCTGCCTCTCATTTCGTCAATGAAGAAACTGGGTCCTAAAGATTTAAGGGACTAGTTAGATGATAAATGTTGGGGCTGGAACTAAAATTAAGGGAATTGAGTAGAATTTCCTTTCAATGACACCATAGATATCCCATGTCAATTACCATATGATACCTGTGTAAGTGGAAGTATATCAGTTACCCTATTAGGAGCAACTGCAATAAAATTGACCTTTTTCAAAATATTAAGCTAAATAAGATACTTCTGTCTTACACTGCCAGATTTATATGAGATGACAGAACCAAAAGTCACTGAAACTTTCCAGTGACTACTTTCATTCAGTTAAAAAAGAGGTAAAATTCTATACTTCTGAATTCTGCCTATTTAGATATAAATTACCATATATATCAAAAAGTAAAAATATATGATAGATGCATCTAAATGTACTTTTTCATTTTTCAGTTGGTTGGTACATAGACTGTCTAGCCATGTTTCATAATAGTAACACCAATGCACGTGTCTTACATATTTTTTGCAAGATAAATGCATACTGTGTTGAAAATCTCAATATATAACCATACAAATGATACTGAATAGAGAATGACTTACTAGTGAGGAGCCTTGGTGGTATACATCATGATGGGAATGGGTATAGTTCAGTTAATACACAGTCCACTGAGAAACTCGTAACAGAAATAAGTGCCATCACTGTTCAGACCTAAGCAGACACACACAGAAAAGACAGTTAGTCAGCAGATATCATTTTGTACCATTTGCACAAGAGCATCTTTACAACCTGCAGCATTAAAAAACAAAAAGACGCCTGACAAGCAATCCAATGAAAGGGCTTTAATTTATACAACTCTGTTAATGAGTAGTATAGCAGTGGAACCACACTATGTAAATCAGTAAAGAAGTAAAAAGTTTAGTGATTAGACATTATATAGTGATTAAGAAGTAATATTTTAGTAGTAAACTGTATCACATTACTGGAAGGTTATAAATTTACCAATAAAAATCTAACCCAAAACATGTAACATTCCGTTGTAAATTTGAGGGGGGAAGTTATATGCTAAGCACTTATAGCATGTCTGTGTATAAAATTTCATTTAGTCTTGACAACAGCATTGCAATGCAGGCAATCCCCTCATTTAACAATATTTAAGGCTGCGAGTAGGGCCCTATTCTGTAATCTATTCTTCTTTTTCATATCACTTGGAGTATGCCAGGCACACACTTTTTCCTATGCTAACTTGTGCTCCCTATGACTTATGGTATGAATAACAAATATCATCCGGTCCCATCACTTCATGGGAAATAGATGGGGAAACAGTGGAAACAGTGTCAGACTTTATCTTTTTGGGCTCCAAAATCACTGCAGATGGCGATTGCAGCCATGAAATTAAAAGATGCTTACTCTTTGGAAGGAAAGTTATGACCAACCTAGATAGCATATTCAAAAGCAGAGACATTACTTTGCCAACTAAGGTCCATCTAGTCAAGGCTATGGTTTTTCCTGTGGTCATGTATGGATGTGAGAGTTGGACTGTGAAGAAGGCTGAGAGCCAAAGAATTGATAGTTTTGAACTGTGGTGTTGGAGAAGACTCTTGAGGGTCCCTTGGACTGCAAGGAGATCCAACCAGTCCATTCTGAAGGAGATCAGCTCTGGGTGTTCTTTGGAAGGAATGATGTTAAAGCTGAAACTCCAGTACTTTGGCCACCTCATGCAAAGAGTTGACTCATTGGACAAGACTCTGATGCTGGGAGGGATTGGGGGCAGGAGGAGAAGGGGACGACAGAGGATGAGATGGCTGGATGGCATCACCGACTCGATGAACCTGAGTCTGAGTGAACTCTGGGAGCTGGTGATGGACAGGGAGGCCTGGTGTGCTGCCATTCATGACGTCGCAAAGAGTCAAACACGACTGAGAGACTGAACTGAACTGAACTGAACAGATATCAAGAGGATTATAAAAACAGGTATCACCGTTTCACATTTAGTATCCTAGAAAACAAACATGGTATTCTACTCATCTTTGTATGTCAAAATGTAAGATCTTTTCGGTACACATAGATATCTGTTGATTAAGTAAATGAGTGACAGCAGCAACAAAAGTAGAAACTGAAAAAGAGAAAGTCTCAAGTCACACTTTTGTCAATTATTTCCTTTATTTACCAGAATTATCTTCCTGTTTGCAACATAATCTCAAGAGGAAAGATTAAGAATAATAATCTAAAAATGATGTGAATGAAGTTCAAATATATATCATTAAAAGAAATACAAACTATTTAGCAGTCAGTTTAATTTAGTTCAGTTGGAGAGGTTTCTGAAGAACAAAAAATGTAAAATAACAAAAATTTTCCAGAAAGAGAGAGAAAAAAAAACCCCACAATCCCTCTCTCATTTCTAGATCAGATACTAACTGCTAACAAAGTCTAAGCACCTTGCCTGTGACCAGATCTCAAGGGGGTAGGACCCACAGATAGAGGAGAAAATTGGCAGAAACTGCACGATCACAAGAAACTATGAAGTGCTGTTCTGCACTGGAGATGCTGTAGTGAAAGCAGTCAGACTGGAGACCATGATGGTCAGGTTCCAGTTTACCCTGCAGAAGAAACAAGCATCCTGCCTGTGTAGAGCAAGGGCTGGCAAACTGTAAAGACTGCTGCCTGTGAGCTAAAAATGGCTTTCACATTTTTAAATCGTTGGAGGAAATCAAAGGAATCATTTAAGTGTAAATTATTTGAAATTCAAATTTCAGAGTCTATAAATAAAGTTTTATTGGAATATAGCCACAACATCTCACGTATATATTGTCTCTGGTTACGTTTATGCTATAACAGTAATGTTGAGAGGTTGTGACTTGAAAGGCTAAAATACATTTACTATTTGACCCTTTACAGATACCATTGGCTGATTTCTGGTCTAGAGAATGATTAGTTCTCAATTTGGAAGGGATGATATTAAAGAAAGGGGATGCTTTACAGCAGATTGGAAGCAGGGGCTGGGAATCCATTTCCCTATATAGATCCAGGGCAATGCAGTATTATGAGTATAGCAGGGCTTTTTCTCGGGGCACTGGGGTGCTTCCCGGAGGAAGTACCAGAAAGGAGGGTAGATTCAGCCACAGTCTGGCATACAGGCTGGACCAATGAGGATGGATGGAGAAATCCGGCCACCAGAATAAATGTTATTTTTCAGTATGACAGAATGAATTTCTCATGAGGCAAATCAAATCTCCAGGCTCTGATTCTCTCCCTGTATGTGCCAGCCTCTAGGAAGCCAGATAACCAGTATTTTTTTTTTCTTTTTTTGGTTTGTTTTTTGTTGTTTTCTTGCTGAAGATCTTAGAAAGATTATAAGAGAAAACAGAGACATCCTAAAGCAGGTAAAAGACACTCCATTGATCCCATAGAAAAGCAAATAGTGGGTCATATCTAATAACAGATAAACAGGGGATGAAGCAAAACAAAACAAAGCATAAGAACTATATTAAAAAGAATCTGCTACATAATACATGAAAATATACGGAGAGGAAGCATTTTCATTTGAAGGATATCAAAGAAAAGTTAAAATAAGTTTTCTAGAACAACCACTCCATGCTTTTGATGAAGTTTGAGACAATACAGAATAAAATTCCAAAGATTTATCTTCAGAGAAGTTAATTAAACCGAAACAAATGAAAAGATACTTAAGTGGTTTCCCATTTAAATATTAATTGCATCTTGATGACAAGAAAAGGGGTTTGATGTCAAAGACTTGGGTCTGAACATCAATTCCACTATTTTTCTTGCTGCATGACCTTGGACAACTGACTTTCTATTCAAAGTCTTATTTCCATCACTTCTTAAATAGGGTTATCCTGAGAACTGTAGGACCGAAAATGCATAAAATGTCCAGCATACTGCCTGTCACATAGGAGGCACAGGATATTTCCCAGCTTCCTTTATACTTTCTGACCCTGCTTACTTTCTCACCCTCTTACCCTAACACTAATCATCTACCACAGTCATTACGGCTGTAGGACAATGGTAGGTCTCTTTCATGTTGTCATATTTGACTTTGCATCTTGTTTTTGCTGGGTGGACTATACCTTTTAAACTTTGGACTCCTCTCTCTTTAACTGGTAAATTGGTATTTACTTAAAAATTTAATTCAGAAATGAATCCTGCAACCTCCTTAATCACTTAGACAAAAAATATACAGCCACAACATTCTGTGTATAAACCTATTTTTATGATTAATACTGTATTCTTTTTTATTTACATGTGTCTTTCCCAGGAGGCTATCGTGCCAAGTGCATTGATGTGATACATCAAGATGACCAACTACGGCCTCCTGTAGAAGACAGACACGTGAACACATACACCTGCCTACGTTTCTGCCTATTCACTGGCCTTACAGCAGAGATTGTGCCCTGATGCTAGTTGAACAGATAGCATCTCCTTCATGCCAGATGCAACCTGGAGTCAAGAAGTGACTTCATAAATGCTTGGTCATAATAGGCTTTATTTTTTTTTTAAAGAACAAATAAAGAATGAAAAAAAGAAGAATGATGGAAAGATGGTGAGGATTTGATTTAAAAAAAAAAAAAAAAGGACACAGCATATAGTTGCTGATCCTGACTACTTAATTATCCTGGAAATCCATATAGAAATATGCACAAAATCATACAAATATCTTCAGTTTATACGGTTGGTTAAATCATTTTTAGAAGTAGTTCCCAAGAACAATCTTCTCCCATATCTTGAACACTTACCATGTGTCACCCTCTGGTAGATACAACCTATAAGTCAGTTACTATTATTCTTATTTTTTTCAGAGGAGAAAATTGAAAGTTAGGAATCAAAATAGAATTTTTTTCTTGATTAATCATCACACAGGAAGTTGAGACCTAAGTCTACCAAATTAAAGTCAAGGTGTTCCACATAACAAACTAGGCATGGTCTCTACTTTGTAAAAAGATGCGCTTAACAGAACACTCATTGTGTAAACAGTTGGTAAGTGGTAGGTGTTATAACTGCTATTATTAATACCATAACCTAACAAAAGGGAGCTGTTTTAACACTATGGAATGCTGGATTGTTAAATATATTATGCTCTATTGCTATAATAAGTATGAAAGTTATGCTAATATAAGGAAATGTGTACATGAATGCAGAATACAAAATGTTATATATAGGCTTATTAAAATTATAGGCAGTTTCATGTAGGGTAGGTTAACAAAAATTATAAGACAGTGTGATAAATATAATAAAATTGTGCAACTATACGTAACTTATTTGAACTTCCTCAATTTATTTGAGAAGATGCAAATCTGCTTGAGTTCAAGCTTATGTTTTAAAAAGCAGATAATGTATATACATTTCTGAAAGTGGTGGTAACATCCTAGACCTTCTGCACTTTTGAAATCGCACTTTTTTCTGTAAGTAAAATAATATATTACTGCTGTTTGTTAGTCCATTTATTTATTTTGCTATTGGGAATGGAAATATCTAGAGGCAGATTTAAAAATAAGAATGACTGAAGTGAAGTTGTCTTTGAATTGGAGTCATTTAAACCACCTACTCTATTTAAAGGGCTTCCCTTGTGGCTCAGCTGCTAGCGAATCCGCCTGCAATGAGGGAGACCTGGGTTCTCTCTCTGGGTTGGGAAGATCCCCTGGAGAAGGGAAAGGCTACCAACTCCAGTATGCTGGCCTGGAGAATTCTATGGACTGTATGGTATATGGGATCGCAAAGAGTCGGACATGACTGAGCAACTTTCACTTTAGTTAAAATACACAGCGTTTACCTTAATATTTCCCAATTAGCATAAGCAATTAGCACATAATGATGCTAATTCTATACACAAAAGTTTTACACACACACACATGAGAGAGAGAACCAGCTATTTCGGCAGAACCTCAAGAAGAATAACGTCAAAATTATCCAAAAACGAGTAAGAATATTTGACAAGAGCAACAGTTGAGATGCAGAAACGTGTTGAATTATGCTCAGCTGTCTGCATGCTAACCCTACCATAGCCATTTAGGGCACTGCTCATCTTAGTTTCAGACTTTCCTCTGAAGGCCGTTCTAACCACTGTCACCCACTCACGAGGCAACTAACGTTCCTTTATTCTCATTGCATTATAACAGAACAAAGTACAAAAGATTGAAAGAATTCTGTTTGATCAAAAGAACTGTCTATCAAAGAAAGTGCAGGCAAGTGACCCTGACTGCATAGCTATGAAACCTACTCAATGAGGAATCAGAAACATCTCCTCCTGTGTGTGTGGGTGGCTCTTCCCTACAATAGTATGCCCAGAGACTCATGCCTGCTTCATCCAAGGCTTGAACAAACTAATGGTTAGGCCTGAGGCAAAAAAGTGATATTCTGGATGAAAATACACATTTTAACTAGGTTTTACATAATTTGAAAGTTATGTGAAAAGTACTTTTTCTTTCTTCATTGACTCTAGAATTATTTTGCACCAGGCTTAACTCTTTTAGTAACTATATATTCGATAGCCACAGTGCTAAGGTAGGAAATAATAAACCAAAAAGAAAGTCTTTGTGAAAAAGGCTCAGGGCATAAGCAAACTAGGAGGTTTTATCTCTTGGTTTGTTTTAAACTGCTGCTGGCTAAGTTTCTTTGTGTGTTTACATTTGTAATGAAGAAACTGTCACTTCATGTTTACGTTTACTGGCTATTAGAGTTTAAAGAATACTTGTGCTGAGAATTAACTTCTATGTTTATTCTACATTTGCTCACTCAGTGTTCCAGTTACTCTTTTCTCTTAATTTTAACTTAGGACAGTTAAATTAACTAGACAAAAATCAGCGGGATTTTTTTTCCTTAACATGCAGTTTACAAAACAGAGACAGCGGCCTCCAACTCTATTTAAATTTCAAATCTAACTCCAATGTTATCTAACTGGACTAAGACAACCTTTAGACAGGCTGGGGATAAAGGGTTCTCATGAATCAGGAAATCCTGATGGTAGAGAAGCTCTCAAGCTTTAGGATGGAGTGGTGCTGGGGAGGTGAACTAATGCAGAAAGGAGGTCAAAAGATGGGGCAAAGCCAGCACAGAAAAAGTGAGAAGCAGCTATCCTGGGCTTCTCCTGGGGGGAGTGGGGGAAGAGGAAACAAAGTCTCTCAGAGTCTCATTACGCTTTGCAATCGCACCAAAGATGAGAATTGGGTAGATGAAGGAAAGAGATACTTGGAAAGAGCTCGCAAAATAGTACAATCTCATTATTTCTCCCATTACGCACTCCAGGTCTTCCCTCTTTTTTCTCTTATTTCTGCTTCTCCCCCTACTCTCAATTCTCTTCCTTTTTCCTTTTCTTTCTACCTGTCCTTTTTCAGCAGGAACATTATCATAATCAGTGTTACTCATGTGCCTACCTGTGTGTATACACTGTGGTGGGTGCTTTTTACACATATCTGTTTTCTTTTCACAGTCTTCTGAAATTGCAATTATTATCTATCTTTTAAAAACCTGTGGTTTTTATCAAGTGAATTTCACAGTCAAATAGCCAGGGAGTGAACAAATGTAGGAATCAAATCTATTAATAAAGGAAAGTTCTACTCCCAGGGAACTCTCTCTTTTAAAAAGAAAGTTCTATTCCTGGGACAAGAACTCAGTGTAAATACAGAATTTAGCATAACATCACAGACTCTGAGCATCTAAGGATGTGAGTTGTGGTGGTGGAATCTGAGAGCTGAATTAAGTTATCCTTCAAAACACAATTCCACATCAGAGAGCTATCACTTTGTTGTTGTTCTTTTGACAAGCTGTGTCTGACTCTTTTGACCCCATGAACTACCACATGTCAGGCTTCTCTGTCTTCACTATCTTCCAAAGTTTGCTCAAATTCATGTTCATTGAGTCAGTGATGCCATCCAGCCATCATCCCCTTCTCCTCTTGCCCTCAATCTTTCCCAGCATCACGGTCTTTTCCAGTGAGTCAGCTCTTCACTTCAGGTGACCAAATTATCAGCTGCAGCATCAGTTCTTCCAATGAATATGCAAGGTTGATTTCCCCTAGGATTGACTAGTCTGATTTTGCTGTCCAAGGAACTCTCAAGAGCCTTCTCCAGTACCACAATTCAAAAGCATCAATTCTTCAGTGCTCAGCCTTCCTTATGGTACAACTCTCACATCTGTACATGACACTGAAATAGTCTCAAATAACAGCAATAAATTAGGGACCAAATGAAAGCAATTTCTGAACCTTAATATTACTTCAGTTCAGTCTCTAAGTCATGTCCAACTCTTTGCGACCCCATGGACTGCAGACAGGCCTCCCTGCCCATCACCAACTCCTGGAGTTTACTGAAACTCATGTGCTTGAGTTGGTGATACCATCCAACCATCTCATCCTCTGTCGTCCCCTTCTTCTGCTTTCAACCTTTTCCAGCATCAGGGTCTTTTCAAATGAGTCAGCTCTTCACATCAGGTGGCCAAAGTTTTGGAGTTTCAGCTTCAACATCAGTCCTTCCAATCAACATTTAGGACTGATCTCCATTAGGATGGACTGGCTGGATCTCCTTGCAGTCCAAGGGACTCTCAAGAGTCTTCTCCAATGCCACAGTTCAAAAGCATCAATTCTTTGGTGCTCACCTTTCTATATAGTCCAACTCTCACATCCATACATGACTACTGGAAAAACCATAGCCTTGACTAGACAGACCTTTGTTGGCAAAGTAATGTCTCTGCTTTTCAATATGCTGTCTAGGTTGGTCATAACTTTCCTTCCAAGGAGTAAGCATCTTTTAATTTCATGGCTGCAATCACCATCTGCAGTGATTTTGGAGCCCCCCAAAATAAAGTCTGACACTGTTTCCACTGTTTCCCCATCTATTTCCCATGAAGTGATGGGACCAGATACCATGATTGTAGTTTTCTGAATGTTGAGTTTTAAACCAACTATTTCACTCTTCTCTTTCACTTTCAAGAGGCTCTTTAGTTCTTCTTCACTTCCTGCCATAAGGGTGGTGTCATCTGTTTATCTGAGGTTATTGATATTTCTCCTGGCAAACTTGATTCCAGTTTGTGCTTCCTCCAGAGCAGCATTTCTCATGATGTAGTCTGCATATAAGTTAAATAAGCAGGGTGACAATATGCAGTGACATACTCCTTTTCCTATTTGGAGCCAGTCTGTTGTTCCATGACCAGTTCTAACTTTTGCTTCCTGATCTGCATACATATTTCTCAAGAGGCAAGTCAGATGGTCTGGTATTCCTATCTCTTTCAGAATTTCCACAGTTTATTGTGATCCACACAGTCAAAGGCTTTGGCATAGTCAATAAAGCAGAAATAGATGTTTTCCTGGAAATCTCTTGCTTTTTCAATGATCCAGCGGATGTTGGCAATTTGATCTCTGGTTCCTCTGCCTTTTGTAAAACCAGCTTGAACATATAGTAGTTCATGGTTCACGTATTGCTGAAGCCTGGCTTGGAGAATTTTGAGCATTACTTTACTAACGTGTGAAATGAGAGCAATTGTGCAGTAGTTCAAGCATTCTTTGGCACTGCCTTTCTTTGGGATTGGAATGAAAACTGACCTTTAGTCCTGTGGCCACTGCTGAGTTTTCCAAATTTGCTGGCATATTGAGTGCAACACTTTGACAGTGTCATCTTTCAGGATTTGAAATAGCTCAACTGGTATTCCATCACCTCCACTAGCTTTGTTTGTAGTGATGCTTCCTAAGGCCCACTTGATGTCACATTCCAGGATGTCTGACTCTAGGTGAGTGATCACACCATCTTGATTATCTGGGTCCTGAAAATCTTTTGTACAGTTCTTCTGTGTATTCTTGCCACCTCTTCTTAATATCTTCTGCTTCTGTTAGGTCTATACCATTTCTGTCCTTTATTGAGCCCATCTTTGCATGAAATGTTCCCTTGGTATCTCTAATTTTCTTGAAGAGATCTCTAGTCTTTCCCATTCTGTTGTTTTCCTCTATTTGCACAGATCACCAAGAAAGGCTTTCTTTTTTTAAATTTAATTTTATTTTTTCATATAAATATATTTATTTTAATTGGAGGCTAATTACTTTACAATATTGTATTGCTTTTGCCATACACCAACATGAATCCTCCACGGGTGTACACATGTTCCCCATCTTGAACCCGTCTCCCACTTTCCTCCCCATAGCATCCCTCTGGGTCATCTCAGTGCAGCATACGGGATGCTTGGGGCTGGTGCACTGGGATGACCCAGAAGGATGGTACAGAGAGGATGACTTTCTTATCTCTTCTTGCTATTCTTTGGAACTCTGCATTTAAATGAATATATCTTTCCTTCTCTCCTTTGCTTTTTACTTCTCTTCTTTTCACAGCTATTTGTAAGGCCTCCTCAGACAGCCATTTAACTTTTTTATATTTCTTTTTCTTGGGGATGGTCTTGATCCCTGTTTCCTGTACAATGTCAGGAACCTCTGTCCATAGTTTATCAGGCACTCTGTCTATCAGATCTAGTCTCTTAATCTATTTCTCATTTCCACTGTATAATCATAAGGGATTTGAATTAGGTCATACCTGAATTCTCTAGTTAGTTAGTTAGGAGGTCTAGTTAATGTTAGTTAGGAGGGGCCGTTTTTAGGATCAATTTACCAGTTAACTTATGGATGATAAAAATACAGATGGACAATTATTACTAGGTCAACAGATATCTAACCTGGAAGGGTAGTTGAAGAGGTGTTTCTTTACCAAACTGAAACAAAATTAGCAGTCTATTCTCTGGTGGCTCAGATGGTAAAAGATCTGCCTGCAATGCAGGAGACCTGGGTCCAACCCTTGGGTTGAGAAGAACTCCTGGAGAAGGGAATGGCTACCCATTCTATATTTTTGCCAGGGGAATTTCATGGACAGGGCAGCCTGGCGGGCTACAGTCCATTGGGGTTACAAAGAGTTGGACACGACTAGGTGACTTCTGTTAGAGGAGTACACTGATTGAAACCGCCCACCCTGGCCAGGCACCATAGTAACCATTTGCATGAGTTGTTTTATAACAGGAGATCCTTATAAGGAATATGGAACTAATAAGCCACCACCAACCAGAAGAGTTCCGGAAAGGTCAAAAGGAGACACCACGTGTCTGTCCACTTCCCAGAATCCCTCTCACTAGCATCCATCTTGGCTGAGCAATGCGTGCCAATCAAGAATGACTGGCCAAAAACCACCCAGAAACTAATCCCATCACCATAAGACCCGAGACTGCGAGCCACGCAGCAGAGCAGTTCTCCTGGGTTCCCTTACCCTACTGCTCTCCACCCGGGTGCCCTTTCCCAATAAAGTCTCTTGCTTTGTCAGCATATGTGTCTCCTCGGACAATTCATTTCTGACTGTTAGACAAGAGCCCAGTTTCGGGCCCTGGAAAGGGTCCCCCTTCCTGCAACACTTTCACTTCACTTCATGACTACCTCATCCATCTGAAATATTCTAGGGATATTAGAGATGGAACCCAAGAAAAGCAAACTTAGACGTCATCTTTGAAATGTAAAAAATGAAAGAAAAATACAAAAAACAGAAAAGCAAGCTTAATTATTACTTTAAGACCTAACAGGGCATGCTATTGGAATGAGGAAGCTTTCTGCCAGAATACATCTACAGAGGTGAAATATGCATTTACATTGAGATGGAAATGGTTCCCTTACAACTTCCCCTAAGCTGTCTGGTAGAATGCATAATTACTTTCAAGTATTTGAAAAGCCAGTGCACTCTTCATTCTGAAACCTGAAAAGGCCTTGGTTTCCTGGAAGCACAGCATGAAGGAAGACAGCCAAAAAAGCATAGAAAATACTTTTTTCACATTATTAGCCTGGACGTTTAGATGGTTATCTTTGTGACTGTCTCTGGATATTTTCCTAGTCCTGTCTTGAAAGGAAGCGATTTATGACTCAGCAATCACAGTTACCTAAAGTGGATGTGAGAGAATTTTCAAAAAGTTGAGAGCTTCCTAGTATTTTGGGTATAGAGATGCCTCAGGTATGTCTGGAGTGAAAATATTTACAGATTTCACAAATTCTGTTTAGTCTCTTGAGGTATTAGTACTTCCTTTAATGTCAGAGTGGAGTTAAAGCCAAAAGCAGTAAGGATTCCTTAGTACTGATATTCTGGATCTCTTTGACTAAGTAAGAAAGACTACAAGCAAATAGGGCAATAGGATACTGTGCTCTTAGGGTAAAAAGAGGACAATCTTATTGCTTAAGATGGTAGCAAGTGTTGCTTATGCATTCAGTACTTCAGTGTATCATTTCAGGCAGCTGTCTCTTAGCCCAAGCTCCCTCTAATCTCCACAGTTAAGCAAGGGAAGTATCATTTGAAATGAAGATAAAATGAGGGCTTTTCCACTTACATATTAGAGAAAGTACATTTTTAGGTTACTTACAAATAAAGAATATTATTAACAAGCAAAGAACAAGCAATAATCCTAAAGAAGAGGGCAAAATTAAGGCTTTGTATAGGAAGTGTTCTGGGGCTTCCCAGGTGGCTCAATAGTAAAGACACTGCCACCAGCCAATGCAGGATATATAGGAGATGCATGTTTGATCCCTGGATCTGGAAGATCCCCTGGAAGAGGCAATGACAACCCACTTCAGTATTCTTGCCTGGAAAATCCCATGGACAGAGGAGTCTGGTGGGTTACAGTCCATAGGGTTGCAAAGAGTTGGACAAGACTGAATGACTGAGCATACATACATATGTTTAGGAACTCGTCTACAATACGTGAATATGTATAGATTATTTTTAAGCTATGCATTTATACAGTGAGGTTTACAATTAAGATTATCGACCTTTTTGACAGTTATCTGCTGAATTACATAAGCTTATAACTTTTTGATGGACATGGTATTGACTTAAAAAAAAAAAAAACTCACAAGATGAGAGTTGTGAGTTAAATTATATTTGGGGGAAAATGAGGACTATAGCCAGGAAGATAGAGTTTCAGATAGCTCTGAGAAACTGCTCCAAAGATGTAGTGGGAAAAGGACAGTAAATATGTGATTTTGGTGAAGGGGCCGTACATGCAACCAAGTACATATCTTTTGCAGAAGGCTTCTGCTACTCATGAGGAACAGTCACCACCATGAAGAATTTAAGAGCTTTTCTAGATGTGAGGAGATACAAGAATTGGGCTCATAAAATATACTCCTGAAAATATCTAAGTACCGGAGGGCCTGTTCCACCAGTTCTTTCCAGAGCACAGAGTGCCTCATTTCTGCACTCCACCCTGAACTCCTTTCAGGGGTTGTTAAAAACCAGCAGCTGCAGCAGTACCTGATTTAATCCTTTTAGAGATACATGGTAAGTACCCATGGCAAGCACCAGTTTGTAGCTGGCATGAGAACACTCTGGTTGGCAGGCCCATTATTTACTGCCGAGACCAGTTAGTAGGATGCTCTCTTCACAAAGTTGCTTTTCTCCCTCAGTCTCAGCTCATGAGTATTATTAATCTTGGAGAATCCATCTCAACAGAGATTGTTTGCCATAGGAAGAAAATGGCTTTAGCCAAGATTATGCCAATAACTCTGTCTTCCAGCTACAGCTATAAATAAATTATTGAGCCAGAAATAAGTTATTGACATACAATGTGTGTGTGTGTGTGTGTGTGTGTGTGTGTGTGTGTAGGTGTGTGTTGGGGGGGAGCTACTTAAACCATATTCTCCTCTGGACATTGTGGGAATTGGAAAACTAAGTTAAAGTTAGAATGTTAGAATTTAGGTAATTTATCTAACCAAAGCAAACTTGATACCAAGAGGATTAGTCATGTAACTCTGAACCCAATGTTATTCCTGACTTCTGGACTCCAAACGCAAAATGAAATTGGGAGCAATAGTCTCGAGATGTTTAGCAGGCTTAGAACTAGCAATGCCCTGATGGATCCTGAAGTGTGCTTTTCCACACATTCAGCAAGCTTGCAGCTTGGTAACAGTGCATGATGTTCAAGATACCTAATCTGCCTCAGCCTCATCCTCAATTCCAGATGAGGCTGCTTGCCTCTGGCTCAAGGTCAAGCTGCAAAAAGCCTGCACCCAAAGGCCTGGTTCACAGTCTCTTTCACAGCCCTTGCCTTTACTCAGGCCTAAGCAATGGCCCTGCCCCCTAATGCCATTGACCTCCATGAAGCTGACTTCATGATGCTAGGGAACAAGCTTCAGAAGTACCAATGGGAGGTCCAGACCAGGAAACTGCTAAGATTTCCAAACAAAAAAAACAAATGTAGGGATAACGAGAAAAAAGGCTTTGCAGCAGGATAGGATTCTTATGTCTAAACAAAACCCAAAGGCAACATGTGGAGCCTGAAGAATTTGCTGAAATGAGTGTGAAAGTGTTTTAACGAGGTAGAGCCCCCACTCAATGTGGGTTTGGCGTTCTAGAAACACAGAGCCCAAAGTGGGGAAAAAAAGAAATGGGAAGCTCTGAAAACATACTAGCTAGGAAAGGTTCTTTAAGTAAGACCTGGTGACTGGGGCTCCACTGAATGTTCTTAACTTGGTAATATGGCAGCAATATGATGAACTTCATTCACTCTTAAGGACAAGGAGACAAATGGATTGAGAGCTTTTTACCCCAGAGGTGTTGAGTGCATATTGCCAATATTAACTATCAGAAAATTTCTCCCAGTGTTTAATCTATCTTCCTCTTCTCAACAAAGATTTGGTGCTGAATTAATTCTACTACTGAAGTTCTGCTAAAAGTATAATCATTTGGTGGAAGAAAGTTGTAAAAGTAGCCCAGGCTGCGAATGTGAAAGATCCATCTAAGACGTCAGCTGCATGAGAGCAGAAACTCTCGCTGCTGCCTCTACAGCATGCTGCACAGGGCCTGGCAGGTAATGGCTTAGTTTTTAATGGATGAGCATTCTTAGAGGAAAACAGCATCTTCAAAGTAAGTCTTTACTCAAGTTTAGCAGCTCCTAGCAATGGTATGACACCTTTCAATTAATGACAGCCTTATTATAATCACAGGTTATTATTTAAATTATTCTCTATCCTTCAGTGAGGTTCTCCCATGATTTAGGTAAAGTGCTGGTTGTTCCAAATATGTACTGTATCATATAATCCTTATCACAACCTTGAAAATGTATATTAGCCTCATTTTCCAGATTAGGAAACTGATGATTCAAACTTAGGTTGAATGTTGCCAAATATCATTCACTTTCCACCATGTAATATCTTGTTTATCTTCTGTCACTGAGAATGCTCCTGAAATCAGAAATAACAGGTAGACTTCTGGAGGTGAGAGGCGCCAGCTAATTCTGACATCATCATGACATTATATGGTAGTAATCTAGCCAGGGATTCACCTTGCAATCTAGGAAACGGGATAAGATAAGGTAATATACATGTGAAAATGCTTTGAAAATTAAAGACGTAGAGGCGCATACCAATATGTGTGTTCTCCAATGAACATATCCTTCCTGACACTCATGTGATGGTGAGGGAGGGGAGCAGGGGACCACCAGCTAAGCACCCAGAACTGCCAAGTCTTCAGTGGGGCAATGGAGGTAGAGAACCAGATCAGCCTTACAGTCGATGTATGAGTTTACCATCATGGAAAACTCAGCTTAATTATGGAGGTTATACTCAGTATATTTTATTATCATATTCATATAAAAATTGAGAGACAGGAAGAATAGGATGCTTTTGTTTTTAAAAAATAGAGGAATTTGGCCTTTTCCCCCCGTCAAGGAGAACAAAGGTGTTTCCAAATATATCATTAGAGTTTTAATAAATGAGGCATTTTGCAAAAATCTTTTTTTTTCCCTATGAAACAGAGTAAAAATTTTAAAGACAAAAATAATATTTCAGCTGAATATGTTCTGTTTTCATGTTATTAGAGGTGATTTTGCACAGATTTATAGCCAAGGTTATACTAACCTTCACCAGACAGTCCTTCCTATTAGTCACATTTTTCTGGCATACTCTTGATTACGTTCATATTTAACCGCCTAGTTTTCATTAAACTTTGGGGTTTTTTTTTCAGGATCTGAACATTAAACTTTATCAAGTACAGTGCAACTCCTACATATCTTGTGAGAAAAATTCACCTTAGAAGTCCATTCTAGAAGTTCTTTTCTACAAGACAAAGTAAATATATAGTCAACATATTTTCCTTAGAATTAACCAAGCGCATACCTTATAACACTTAATCCATAACAATTTCATTAGAAGTAGAGTCACAAAAAATGCTTCTAACATTTTATGACACCTGGCATGATAAAAAATATGAGTTATACTTACTCCCTAAGTGTAATCATTGTCTCCATTAAACTATTTTATAAAGTTTCTTTTCAGATGTTCTTAGGATCCTCTAACATTTTCACATGCACTTTTCCTGTACACCTTAACCCACGAGTGATATATTCAATTATTTCTCAATAGAACTGGGGAAAATGAAATTTTTCTCATCTAAACTCATCATCTCTACCAAATATGTATTTTTTTTCCCTTGGTTTTGTCCCCAAAGTTTTTAAAACAT